>NC_139388.1:10192500-20192500 GCF_054392235.1 Sus scrofa
TCTGTCTGTCCCTCTCTTTTTTTGGTTTGGAAAACACCTTGTAAAAAACAAGCCGCCTCACATTCGAGTTTTCCCGAAGGCAGAAAGAGTAAATTTGGGTAACCGTCTAATGCGTCCCTCTGTATTTATAAGAAATACCATTCACCATCCTTCACAGAAAGAGTAAAGCAAAAAAGAACTGATGAAGACACGATACAACATTTTAGATGTTTTAAACGGTTCACATGAAAGTACTGAATAGTAAAAGAGAGACAAGAAAAAGAACCAACTTTTGTTTTAAAAGAATGATCTGTTTGATGTTCATTATGTGACGTTTTCTTAACCGTCCAGCAGTGAACTGTGACTTCCTCAAAGAAAACACGATGCCCGGTGGTGGACGATGATGCCATAAACTCTAGGTGTGAAGGCAACAAAGTCCTGAACCGCAGGGAGACGGGGTGGTAAATACCCCTCCTTAAAGACTACGTCTCCTAATCTCCTAACGGGGATCTATTTGGACAATAGGCGTTCTCAGAGCTGCTGTACAAAGACATAAAGCCGCCCATCCAATGCAGACGCCGAGTCTACTAGAAATGTGCGTGCTTCAGCTTCTTTCCTCACTTAGAAGCACCTGAACTGGAATGTCAGTTAGGGGGTCAAAAATGGGCACGAGAAAAAAAAAGCACACGTGCACACGCACGGACACACAAACATACACCGACCCCAGCAGAAGGAGGGTGCAAGTTAACCAGTGAGAGCCTCAAGCTTGCTTCAGCACAGCTTCTTCCTGCCGCTCAGATGAAGAGCAGAGCCGAGCTGGACCTGTGCATGGGCTGCGGAAACTCAGGACCGCTGAAAAGGAGGGCGCGGCGCCTTGAAGCTCAAGCCACCAGGGTGGCGATTCTGGGTAGGTGCTGAGTCTCTAAATGATGACACTTAACGTCATGGGTCGTTAGTGAGGCTGCTCTAGAAAGGACCGTGCAATGGATGATCCTGAAACTCCAGACACATTTTCAACTCTCCGCTTAGCACAACGGAAAAGAAAAGGCTAGCTGTTCTTTCCTTTCTTTCTTTCTTTTTTTTTTTTTTTAACAAGGGCCACGGGAAAGAATGGAGAAATAAGGGCTCTTGACAAGAGTCCTCCTGCCTTTGTGTTGTGCCTGGAGTGTTCAGAGGTTTTTTGTTTTGTTTTCTTAGGGGTAAGAAGTCAGATCTCCAAGTTCCATTCCTTGCCCATGCCCGGGCGTGCCTGGCACACCGTGAGGGAGGCTGAGGAAGCAGGAGGTGAGAGAGATGGGCCCAGGTTTAAACAATCGTGAAAAACCATGCAGGATGGGGGTGACATCAGGCGGCCAGCTTCGAGGACAGGGACAAAGCAGACACTCCTAGACTGTCAGGGATAAGGGCCAGTCATATCCGAAAGGAAAAAATAAAAGGGACACAGTGACACGCACTTGTCAACTTTTTATTTCTCCAAATTAAGGACTCAAAAAAAAAAAAAAAATCAGAGAGAGAAACGCCCCCTCAACAAAAAAAGAAAAAAGAAGGACGGAAAGAACAGCATCATTTTCTGTCATCTTTACTAAAAGAAAAGGCATTGAGCAACAAGGACAACGACAACACAACACAACAACAGCGGGTGAAGGAGCGCCGTCTAAAGCAGAGGCCAGTTTTAAAAATGGATGCAATGCACCTGCTGCACAACTCACCACCCTGTCTACATCTGCCCCATTTCTAAACAGCCTGGTGAAAACGCAGTCACACATGAGCCACTGGGATCTGAGAGGGGATCGTTTTCTTCCGCTCATCCTGGTACCATGTCTCAGCACCGCCTCCGCACACGTGAGCTCCCAGAATATTTGCTGAGTATTTACAAAGGAACACCTGTAGAGGGAGGCATCCCTGCGGGCCGGGAGGACAGCCTGGCAGAGGGTGAGGGCACTGGTGTGGTGCAGAGAAGACAGGAGGGGCGTCCCCAACAGTCACCATGTGTGAGAAGACACTGCGGGCCCACCTGCATGTGCGAGGCTCTGAGTGCCGGCTCGTGTCTCCCCACGGCAGGTTCCCCACAACCCATGGAGGATCCGCTGGATGGACCGCACTCACCTGGCGTCTTCATCCCCAACCCACTGCCCAAGCAGATAAGCCGTAACGTGGTGTTAGAGACAAGAAATCATTCAGGACACTTGGTAAAGACCAGTAAGGCAGGCTTTATCCAGGGGGCCCCCGTGCACTCTGCAGGAGGCTGGAGAGATTGGGCTCAACTCCGACGCCACGAGGCAAAGTGGGGACCTCACCGCCAGCGGGGGAGGGCCTGGGGAGGACATTTTTAAGAGGGGAGGGCGATTCTTGCTCAGTGGATTCTTGCTAAAGGCAGACCGGGGCGATGAGATATCAGCAAGGGGCCGGTGAGGAAGGTGATGAGACACCGAGGGTGGGGCATCCTTGCCAGGAACGCTGCCAAAATCAAGCCTGCAAAGAAAGGCCCACGTCTAAAAGTAAAAGTCCGGGGCTGCGTGGGAAGAGGATTCAGAGGAGGCTGAATGAAGTCTGATAAGGCCAAGATTCTCTGTCACTGGCTCCTCCAACTTCATCTCAGGGAATCAACTTTAAAAAAAAAAAAAAAAATACATAATTTCCTGTGTTCCTCCAGCAGACACCTGTCCTGAGAGTCCGAGTGGGATGTGACACAGCTAAGGCTGGTGGGAGGACAGGCTTCAGAATCGGCCAGCCTGAGCGGGCCTCCTGGGTCCCCCAGTCACCAGTTGGCAACCTGAACAGTGACTCAAACTCTGCGCTTCAGACACCTCGCTGGTGTGATGCAAACAGTCACGGTGTCTCCACATAACCCTGCTGCGGAGAGGCTGAGAGGCGATGAGAGACGTGCCGCACAACGTGGAATCCAGCCCTGGAGGGAGACGTGCTCTTCAGCACCTGGAAGTGCAAGAGGAGCACGTCTGACTCGTGTATTCCCCACCTCGACCCCGTTGGCAGAGTGTGCTGGAGTCCAGAGAGAGGAAGAAGGCTTCTCGTCAAGGCGGCGAGAAGGGACAGACGTGAAACTGAATCAGCAACAACAAACCAAAAGCATCTCCCAGGCTCGACGGCAGGGATGCGCATCTCAGCCAAGCTGCGTGACCCAAGCCCCGCTCTCCTCATCTGCGAAATGGAGATAATGACAGTATCTACTCCCAGGTGGCCCGAACGACGAGCCTCCAAGATGAACCACGTAAACCATTTACTGTTGTGCCCAGTAGAAAATAATCCTTCAAGAAATAGGATTCATTATTACGATCACCATGCTACCCACACCGTGATCAGAACAGAGCATCTGCTCGGGAAATGTGGCCAGAAGGATGCAGCTGCTTTAGATCTCATTTTATCTTTGGAGCAAAGAAGGGGATGCTACTAGCATGATGCAGCTCTGTGTCAAACCAGTACGACCTATCCAGAACAGAATGGGAGAATAAAATATGAATGGGAACATGCTAAAGGAACAAGAAACTCCCACAGCCCTCCATGCTCTGACAAAGGAGGGATTCTGTTCGTGTGATTAGTTCAAAACTGTGTATTAAGCCCAACGGAATCGCTGTAAAATAAGCCTCTAATTTCAGGAACCTAAGGAAGGCTGCATTTCAATAAGATATTTCATTGTATCCCAAATACAAAACTATTGTTTGCCTGACTCTATAATTTATTGTTAGACAGACACTGCGCTATTACTGTGGCAAAATGAAACACGTGATGATTGCGCTAATAAAACAATTGGATCATAAGGCAAAGCACAGCTCGGCAGTTTAAAGAGAGCGGAGGGCCCCTGAGCGGAGATCGACATAGTCGAATAGTCCCAGTTGGAATTTCACCTTTCTCTACTCTTCCGAGGAGAAAATCACTGAAAGAGTCTGCGAACAATACCTTACTGTCTCCCTAACTTGAGCCTTTGTTCCTTCCAAAGAAAAGGCCGCTGCCGATTATGAATATTCCTCTCCACCATTGGCATCAATTAATACACCCCGTGCTCTTATTACAGTATTAACAGCTTCCTGATTTACATCAGAGAGTATGTATTTCACACCGTGGGTAAAGCTTCCCCCCCCTTCACAGAAAGTGCTTATATAAAAAGAACTTACACTTTGGAAAATGGAAATGGGGCGAGGGGAGGTGGAGAACTGCTTGGAAATAATGTCATCTAGTCTCCCTGCTGTTTTTTTTTTTCCTCCGCTCTGCTGGGGGATTCCAAATCCCTAGTTCAGGGCGGCAGGGAGGACAGTGCCCCCAAACCACCCTTGTCCTTCGACCTTCCATCTGGGAAGAGGCCCTGCGCTGAGCTGCTATTCCTCTGCAGGTCTGCCTCCAACTGTCCAGGGAATGCAGTGTTTGCAATCTGCCTTTCACGACAACCCAGAGGAGCCCAGCCAGCTCCTGGGTGGGAGAGCGGCAGGGGGCGGGGAAGTACAGAGATGCTGGAGAGGAAGGAAAGGGCCAGCCTGGCTCTGCCTTTCCACCCCTGCTGTGCAGGGAACCACCTCACACTGGCTGTCACTTGCATCCCCTGTGCCCGAGATGCTGTGCCTGTCCCATCGTGCATTCATGTCCACTCCCCGGACCCCACGCGGGAACCCAATGAGCTTGTGTGTGTGGGCAATGCTTCTCAGGATGGGGGGCAGGGGGCAGAGGCTCTGTACAGAAATGGTAAGTCCTACCCGCTTCCCAGGGACATCCAAAGCCACAGACGCCCCTGCAGGGCTCAGATGGCTGTGGGGTCAGTAGGCAGGCCGCTCTCAGGCAGAGGCTTCTAGCCACCCCCCGCCCCGCCCCACCAATGGGTGACCCTCCAGTCTGTCTAGACCTGTGGCTCCGAGAAGGGACAGGGGAGCTGGCATCTAGAATTTGCTCGGTAACCTGTACTCAGAGCGCTCGCTTTCACCGCCCCGGGGACCTGCTATGATTTCCGGGGGCTTTCAACAGCCACCAGGATTTACTGACTCATCCGAAAGATTGCAGTCTCAGTCCTGACACGGTGTGGTCACAAAGGAGCAGCTTCGCCTCTTTGGACCGTCGCCCCCATGGCACCCTGCATCCCCCTCCACAGAGGCTTGGTTCAGGAGGGTTACAACAAAGCCACCTGGGTGCCAGTATTTGGAAGCTGAGAGACTCCCTGCAAAAATCCTGAGTCTTCCCTTCTCTTTAAAAACACCCTCAGCAACCAAAAGCTGGAGCTGGGGAGCTGCTACCCTCACCTTTGAGTCTCTGCTCGGCCCACCTCTCTTTTCATGTTCACTGACGGGGGGACCCCGCTGAGCCCTCAAAGTGCTAGGGTTCAGGCACCGTCACTTAGAGAGCTGCGTGTCCCCTCAGCATCGCCAGGTCATGGGGCACAATCTTTCTCCTGCCCTTCCCGTTGCTCAAACCTAAGCTGGCGGCGGCGGGGGGGGTGGTGGTGGTAGACACATGCCCTTGGCAGCAGGGTCTTCCAGGTGCCACTCTGAGACACGGGAGCAAACAGTGATTGACAGGGCTGGGTTTTGCTGCATTTCCCTAAAACTGTGTCAGGAACGATTACATGGCGAGGGCTGGAAAAGAGAAGGGCAGACCCCTCGTGAGGCCGTGTCTACACATGACCAGAGCCGTCCACAGGGCCAGCTTAGTGAAAACCACCAGTCGGGGGGGGGGGGGGGCGCCTGATTGAAGTGACAGGCTGATCCCCAGCCGGGAAGCAGCGCTGGGCTGTGGGGGGGCAGGGTGGCTGGCCCTTTGGTGTCCCCCATTTAAAGCACTGTGCAGAGGCTCAAGCCCAAGTTAGAAAGGTCAGTTCCATGTCTGTGGATTGATTGATGAATTTAAAGCCCCTGAGAGATCCCTCAGGCTCACAGATAAAGCCAGACGAGCTGAGAATTTTCCCGGCTTCCTCAGAAGGCAAATGTCCGAGCGGCAGCCCCCTAATTGGAGGTGATTTACATGCTGTCTTCATCTCAGAAGCCGAGGAGAGGCTGAGAGCCTCCATCAGCGACCCCCGGGGTCTGGCCCAGAGCAGCTGCGGGACCCACGTTTTGGCCTGACACCGTCAAGACATGGACCAGCTTTGGGGGCCCCAAAGTTTGGCTGTTTAGAGTGTGGGAGGGTCAACTAACATGGGGCTGATCATTGACCCTGCCTAAGCAAGTCACGGCAACTCCCCGTGCCTCAGTTTCCCTGGTGAGAAAAGGGGTCTGAAGGGACAAAAGAGAGCTCCCCCAACAGGTCCTTTCATCAAGGAGTGACTGTGACAATGCCAGGAGGGGTTCACCGTGCACACGGGGTGGGACGTCGGGGGCTTCCTGACTTCACCGCCCTTTCCGGGGGGGTGCTCCACAGTCAACGGGCCATCGATGCCTTACACATTCTAGGGGCGCAATGCCCCACTCCCTCCAGCACTGTACCTGTGAAAGGAGGCTCCCTTTCAAACCCGAGGGTGTCGTCCCGCGAGGCAGCCTGGTTAGGGCGTCCACGGGCCCTGGAATTCTATCCCCCGGGTGAGGTGAGGTCTCTCACCCTAGGGCGAGATCTCTGGATTTGCTCAATGATAACAGAGCAAAATGAACCAAAGAGCATGGGGAGGGGGAGACGGACGGTGGGGGCCGGGATGTAAAGCTAATAATACCTTATAAATTCAATTTGCATTCGCCTCTCGATTTTAACCCACTCGACACGAGCTCTCCAAGAGAGGAAGTCGTTTGAAATCCTCCCACGTGACAGGCAGTCTTACACATTTTAAAACACCGTCCCTTTAATAAGACGCAGTGCGCAATGTGGTTTTAACTGGTTCTAGAATATTCTGAGAGTGAAATATTTTCTGTCTCTGGGCCAGAACTGGTCATTTCTTCTTGAGAATATGATGTTTGAAAATCAGTTCCTCCTATTATAGATTTCTCCCTCAGCTTGTAGAAAATCCATGATTCCCTAAACATTGGTCTTTGAAAGCACATTGACTAAAATCTTCATGCTTAATTCATGAAGCGCAGTCTGGAGATTAGTGGAGCTGGACATAGACCAGGAATACTTTATCATATTCTAATAAGCAGAGGCTGAAAATTGCATTTCTAAAGCTACAGTATTAAAGGGCACACCGCAAAACATGACCCAAACATAACTCAGTAGTTTTACAGTGTCTGAAAAGGCTTTGATATGATAAAGCATGCTGACGAGGGGAATAAACACAACTAGAAATTTCTGAATTTAAAAAGGAGAAAAGGGGGGGGCCTTGGCAAACATTCAGTAGATTCGTGGAAAAATATATATTATAAACTCATATATTGCAATTCCCATTAAACAAGTATTGACCATTGAGCCACGCTATAGAAGAACGCGATAGCATCACAATTTAGGGGTATGGAAAGCATAAAGGCAAGAGCAGTGTAAGAAAATAAATAAAGCAAGCCTAATGAGGTTAATTTGAAGGTTTCCAGAAACATCTAGGCACTGGCTTTTCAACCTTTCTTAAAACAGGTCACCTGCCTTATTTCTGAGGCACATGGGGGGGCAAATGCTTGACTGTAGCGTGGGGGCATATTACTCAGGCAAGGCTGCAGGACAAAAGCCCTCCCTCGTGTGGGCACAAACCGTCTGTAACATGATGGCAAAGCGTCACAGCAACCCCAGAGTCCACATATGTGACGAGCAGAGCACAGCAGGTGTTGCTGTCAACTGGTTTGTGTGTGAGGGAGAAAGGAGAGGGTGGGAACGGTCCTGTGGGCTGGGAAGAGCCCGATGGGAACGGGCCGGATCTTCTCCACCGGGTGCCTGCTAAGCTGTCTCCCTTTATAAAGGCAGGTCCTGATGAAAATAAACGAAGCACTAGGTCAGGATCTGTTTTCACGAAAGCAGTAGCTTCGGCCACCGAGGCCCTGGACTCACTGATGGTTCCATGTTTCTCTGCAGGAGAAGGCAGGGCGGCGGCGACAAGGGTGGCAGGGGCTGGGTACCCAAAGCACGGCTCTTGAAACTGCATGGCCACAGCCAGAACGTGGGCATTACTCAGACTGCATGTTTAACAGGGAGGGCGTTGGGGGAGGCCATGGAGATGGGCCCAGGGGGTGGTGGGTGATGCCCACTCCTCAAAGCCAGCCCTCATCACTGCGGAGATCAGAGGAGAAAGATCAGAGCGGCCAAAACCTGCTGATCTCTCTGATTTTCTTTTTCTGAGTATGCATCCTCCACGCTGGCTTCACTCACTCAAGAGAGCAGGGTTCATCCTCTTACTTTCTTCCCTCGACCGCTGGCCTTGAGGACACAGCTCCCTGCGGCTCTGACGTCAGCCGACGTCCTCAGTGTGCCCATGACACTAGCACACCCAGTGAGGATGGGCGTGTCAACTTGGTCCTACACACGGACCTCCCGGAGATTTGCACTTCAAATGTGTACACCCATCAGGGTCTCGTCCTCTTCAGCCGGTGGGTCCTGCTCTCCCTCCGTGTCCCCGATGGCCTTGTTTCCGGAAGCCACCTGAGCACCTCCAATGTGCCCAGCCCAGGCTGGACAAGCCAGTCCTGCAGTGGGTTTCCTGCGCACCCACATCAGCCCCTCCGTCACCCTGGGGACACCTTAATTACTGTGCACCTTCCCCCCGCAAGACTACCCTCCTGCAGGGCCGACGTCTCGACAGGCAGCCTATGGCATCGACAGGCAGCCCCACTGCATCCCCAGGCCCGGCCCTGAGCCCAGCAGGGAAGGAGCTCAAAATGCATTCACTACACAGAACACGTGAACCAATGAAGGTGGGGACTCCACAGCATCCCATCCTAAAGGGGGCTGCCGACATAACCTTTCGTGGCCTGTCTCACTTTCACTTCTAAGAAAATGAAGTCTGTGGTGTTTCCTATGTACACGTGCCTGAGAGCAGCACAGAAAACCTGCCTGCTATAAAAAATGAGCAGAAAGAACACAGAAAGAAAAACTATGCATATTCACAACATTTAGTATTTTTTACCCCTTTGAGTAGACATTTTACCTCTCTGAACACCGAGGGTCTTTTCTCCCCATGCGTTCAGCTTCCTGACAGCTGCACCTGGTGAACCACCCCAGGCCCTTCAGAGTCCTGTTTGCCCATCAGGGCATCCTTGCTGGCTGACCAAGAGGCCACGGTCCTAGCCGCTCCATCCTGCTTACCCTGTTTAGTTCTGAGAGGTCACTGTGGCCAGGCAGTAGAGACTGAGGGCCCCACTGCTGAGAGGTGTAGCCTTGAACACAGCCCGTCAAAGTCATGAATGGACACAAATGGTTGCAAAGATGTGGCATGACCTTGATCGATGCATGGCCCCAACCAGGACACACGTCCCATGCTGGAGGGGGACAGGAGTCCTACAGCTGCCAGCTGGGGAGATCACAGCCAGGGCCGGACACTTGGATACGAGCTGGGAGGACGGGGCCTGGGTTCTGGGTTCAAGGAATGGGAAGACACGTTTCCAGCGGTGGTTGTCCTCGGCACTTGGCTCATCCCGTTCCTGCCAGGCCTTCCGCCGGGAGTTCCATATGTGACTCAAAACCTACGTCCGCAGCAGCTGTTGGCAGGGAGGTTCGTGTCCACCCACCCTCGGGGGTGCCCTTCTGCAAGGTTTGCAGTGTCTCCTCTTGCACCCACCACCACTGCAGCAGCCAGCCAGGCGGCGGCCTCCAGCCAGACGCCCCGACCCTCCTGACAGAGGCTTCCAGCACCAGCGCTGGTTCCCCGGGCCCCATTCCTTTTCCAGGGGCCTTCGCTGGGAGAGATGGGGTTATGGTGAAAGGGACTTGTGCTTCCCTGAGAGATCAGCCCTTCTTGTCCCTTCATTATAATTCCCGACGTGCAGTGTGCGTCGGCAGGTATTTAAATCAACAGTGAGGAATTTCAAACAGAGGAAGGATGAAAATAAAATGACTTTAATTTATACCCCGAAGGACTGAGGCGGTAGCGTTCTCTGAATGCCCAATAAATAAATAAAAGCTGAAGAAGTGTCAGCAGGGAGGGAGCCATGAGGTGTAAAGGGGTAAGGGGCCAGTCCATGGCAACTTTCTCGTGCCCACACCCCTGGGCTGCCCGGGGTCCCTCTAAGTCTAGAAAACAAGAATGCGCCAGGGACGCCAGCCCCTTCTGGAAGGGAGGTGGGAATGCCATGGTTTCTGTCACCGGAAACAATGAGTCAGGGCAGGCGGAGGCCTGAGACTCCACATGTGGGTTTGGACTAGGGCAGGGTGGGCTGGGCCGGCTGGGTGCCAGCGGGCATCAACAAGCCACAAGACAACAAGGCCCCTCCGGGCTCCACACTCCTGATCACAGACCAGGGGTCTTATTCAACAGCAGACGCTTCCTTGTCAAGAGTCAGGTTACACAGACCGAGGTCAGATTGTGCTGCGTCCAATACAAGAGTATGAGCTGACCGACCTTAGGTTCTGCTGCTCCAGAGTACTGCTGAAAATAAGAGTCAAGGGACATCTTGGGGACAGAGTCTGCAACGCTGCACGGGGCGATGTGAATTGATGTACACGCGTATGCATATGGGTTGACTTCACACACAGGGTTTACAAGGCCCCGAGGACGGCAGGAGATGAAGCTGAGGACAGGTTAAAGGACAGGCATTCACAAGGCCGGCAAAGAGCGGTGGGGAGGTGGCTTCCTAAGGCTCTTGCAGGGGACTTGATGAGCACTGTCACATCGCGCCCTCTGATGGATTTTTCCCCATTTGGGCAAGAAGAAACTGACACCGGCGTCCCTGAGGACGCAGGCTGGAGATGGAGCCGGGGATGGTGGGGCACCTGTCTCCACCTCCTCCGCTAGAGGGAGACCCCCAGAGCGCCCCCGTGTGTTTCTGCCAGGAGGAAAGGTATGCACCAACTGACCCGAGCAAGAGGACACCATGAGCTCGCACTCCTGCTGGCTCTGCCTTTGTCTCACCTCTCCTCCTCTCACGTTCTCTTTGGGTGCATGTATACGCATTTCTCCAGCACTTCCCTTTTTTCAGCAGATGGCTGGGGAGATGCTGCCAAGCTGCGGGGCCACTGGGCGAGCTCTGCAGGTGAAGGCGTGCAGAAGCTGTTCTCACCGGTTATAGCAGAGAAGTCCCTGGCAGGCCTCTGAGAGCCCTGGTTTTACGTGTGCTCGGTCCGCAACCCAGCACTTTGGCCGGGAGACAGGTGCGGTGGTTGGTCGGACCTGGGTCACGCACCCATCCGCACGCTGGGATGGTGGTGGTCTTTCTGAGACCAACCATCCTACCTCCGCCACAGAGGGTAAGACGGGTGCATCCCGAGGCAGACAGGGATCTGTGAGCCATGTGAGTGTGATGGGAAAGATGCTGGGCAGACAAAGCCGTAGTTACAACAGTAAAAACCAGGACAAAGCCCTGTGGTCCTCAAAAGATTGGGGTACAGTCCCAGGGAGAAAGGCAGCATGGGGCCGGGCTGCCTGCCGTCTCAGCCCACGGGCGCCGTTGTAACAGAACATCACAGACCAGGGGGCTTATTCAACAACAGACATCGACTGCTCACAGTTCTGAAGGTTGGCAAGTCCAAGATCAAGGCCCTGGCCGACCCAGTGTCCTGGTTCCCAGATGCCTGTCCCCTCACAGTGTCCACAGGAGGTGGAAGGGGCTGCAGGGCTCCCTGGGTCTCTTTCCTATGGGCACCCAGCCCCTTCATCAGGCTCGGCCTCCTGACAGTCCAGAGGCCCCACCTCCCGATACCATCACCTGGGGGATGAGGTTTCAAAGAATGAACGGGAGGGGCACGCCAGCACTGGGTCTATAGCAGAAAGCTTCCCAACTACTCCCTCGCCTTGCCCCGCCTTGGCTACAGAATTTCAATATTTATGACCAGGGCACAGGGAGCCAGGAGCAGTGAAGGCTGCATCACCCAGCCCGCCCGCCCTGCCCTTAAGCCACTAAACTGTGGCTACTTGGAACAAAGCACATGTCTTGGGCAAGGTTTGCTAGAAGGCTCCTTGAAAGAGAGGTGGTCAGACTCTCCTCCACCTGCTCTTTCATGCTGCCCCCTTTTTTTTTAATTGGCCACGCCCATGGCAGGCAGAAGTTCCTGGGCCAGGGATCAAACCCAAGCCACAGCAGTGACAATGCCGGATCCTGAACCACTCAGCCACCAGGGAACGCCTACAACTAAATTCTTATGGCTACCATTCAACTCAGGAACTCTCAAGAAACCATACTTAGCTCAGCATCATGAAGCTGTTTATCTGACATCGTGCTTCTGTTCCCCAAAGAGCAGCTATGGGCAGAAGGCACCTATTTTCTATTGGAGTTTCTTAGAATCTGACCTCTGGGCAGCCATACAGCAAAAACAAAACAACATGGAACAGAGTTAGACGTCTATTTTGCAAGAAGCCTCCTCCACTCCCAGACACCTTTTTTCTTTTTTTTTTTTAAAGGCCATGGTGGTGTTGATTTTCTCATGTGTACATCACACACTGTAACACGCAGTGGATGCTGACTGCAGCTGAGGTGGATATCTGCGCGTATTGACCTCAGAGGTAAATATTGACTGAGACAAAGGTAAAATCGATACTTACCTTGAGGGATAATAAATCTGGATATCTACTGAAATGAGGAGTCGATAGGCGCATTGTTACCAACACCGGTGGTTATAGTCACCTGAGCAAGTCTGAACAGTGGGCGGTCAGGGGTGGTTTTCTAGGGAACTAGACGCACAGGAAGAAGTTCGTGGGGGCTGTGCCGACTGCCTCGGTGCCACTTCAGTGCTCCCTCTGTTTGCACCAGGTAAATACCCCCACCCTACCCTCAAACAAAGTAGCTCAGGCTCTATTTTCAGAAGGCAGGGAGGGACTGCGTGAGGTGCCTGCAGTGGCTATTTGAAGAAAAAAGTGATGTGGCCGTCCCCATCAAATAGCTTGGTAAACTGAGGCTCAGCCAACTTGAGAAACTCATCTGAGATGACAGAGATGATAGAGGGTGAAGCCCTAAATTCAAAACCAATTGATGTGAAGTGTATCTTTCTTTCACTGTAATTTTTTGGGGCCATGCCCATGGCGTGCACAAGTTCCCAGGCCCCAGATCGAACCCTCAGTGACCCGAGCCCCAGCAGTGACAACACTGGCTCCTTAACCCACTGGGCCACCAGGGAACTCCAAATTCATTGTCCTTCTAACATATCACTGTCTCCTAATAACTGTAACAAAACTGGGACTCAGGTGTCAGAGATGAATGTCAGAGAAAGGTGAGTGCAGAGACCGGCGGGGCCAAGGAAAGCTCTGCTGGCTACAGGACATGACAGGAACAAGGTCTTTGCAAAGTGGACAAGAAGCTTTCATGTCCCTACTTCCCAGCACTGCTGTCAGTCACTGCGATCACGCCTGCTGAGTTCTGGTGAGTTGTGACTACGTGCCAGGCACTGGAGCAACCCTCTGACAGACGCGGTTTTCGTGGATTCTCATAACCCTATGAGGTCCTGAAACAGACGCCTGGGCATCCACCCAGTATCTGTTCTCCATTTCTCCCTTGATGGCCAAGCCCGATCTTGGTCAGCCATGCCCCCTCCACCATGTGACTAAAACTGGACTATGAACCTTCAGTGGCCTAAGCGCCCAATCATGATGGGTCCAGATGTTTCCAGAGATCAAGGCACTGGATATAATTCTGCCCAATGAGATGAGATGTCAGCATAAGACCGATGAGGGGCTCTGGGGAAAGGTCTCCTTTCCTTCCAGCGTTATGCCCTCTGGTTATGGTGTTGGGAGTTTCTGTTGCCACCCCGGAATGTGGTGGGAACACCAGCTGAGGAAGAAGCTGATAGAGAACCTCAGGCAAGTGGAGCCAGACCAGGACAGTCCAGCTCTTCGAACACCCAGCCACCACAAGTTGATCTTCCTGTTATAGGCAACCCAGAGCATCTCAGCCAAGATACAGGCATGTGCCATATTAGGTCCCTTTACCCCTGGCGAGACCCAGGCTTAGGAGTCTTAGGTGTCACACGCAGCAACTAGAACACTATAGCTCTAGGGTCTGAGTTCTTCACTGCGACGCTGCACCATCCTAGGGCTGTCTCCCACGTGAGGCTTGCACCAAGATCTACTGCAAGCGGGGTCCTGCGAGTGAAGCCTACCAGAATTGGCCCTGGTCCACTCCACCCGACCTCACGACTCCTTTCTCTAAGCCATTATGTCAGTGGCACCCGCTCAAGACCTCATCTCTGCAGAGGCCCCGGGTTTAACACTGTGCTACTGCGTCGCGACACACTTCTCTCTGCCTTAACATAGAAGCTGCAGGAGAGGTTGGTTGCCTTTCCTCAGCACACAGCACTGCAATTCATCAAAAGGCCTCCGCGCCGGAACCATGCCACGTGCTCTCGATGCTCCTTGTCCGACGCACTCTTGTCCAAATGGAACGGTCCTTTTCATCCTCCAGGAAGAAGGAACGACGATAGAGTAAGGGCGTTTCCTCCGCTCTGCCTGACGTTGGGCACCATCTCGGAGTCGCCGGCCACCCCAACAAAACACCATGATGGACTTCTCGACACAAGTTTTCAACACAGCGGACTCCCTCAGCCCCCTCAGCGGAGCGTCCGCTAGCTTTCTCCCCTATTGTTTCCCTCCTCAAAGACAGGAATTGTCTTTCCCATATTAATGTAATCCTAGAATCGATCACAGTACCTGACACACCAGAGAAAGCACAGAATTTGCTGATCATTATGGATTTCAGGGGTGGTAGGGGATGTCAGGAACCATGAAGTCATTCCGGAACATTCCAACAAGTATCAACTCCTTATCGGAAGACCCTCTCCCTTAGAGTTTTCCATTTTTTTCTCACCTTCCAGCTAAGAGGCAGCATCATCGTGGTTAATACCCCATGTTTCTTAGTCTTTAGCAAAAAAGAAAGGGGGGAAAAAGTTAATAGACAGGTTATGACACAGGTAAACTACGGGAAGCCAAAAGAAAGTGAAGCGTCGTACCCTCTAAATTCTCTTTCACCGTCATATGTCTGTATTTTTACAGGAAATCGGGGCTGTTTATCATCCATTTACTGGTGATCTTTATGCCTTACCAGAAACCCTTAAGCAACAGACTCTCTACTGTAGCTTCTTTGCAGTGTCCAAGGGCACGAGCGACAGGCACACGAGGGGAGTCAAAGCCACTGAGGACCCAAGGACCACAAAAAGCTAACGTCTTCAGGATTTGGGCTGAATTATACTGCTGCTCGTCCGCCTTCTCCAGCAAGTGGGACATCTCGGTCTCGATGACCACGTGAGCCAGTTCCTACAGTGAATTGCCTCTGCTTGCCTGTCTGTGTGTGCGCGTATGTATCTATGCATCCGTCCATCCATCCATCTCCGGTTGTTCTATTTCTCTCGAGCACCCTAGTACAGGTAGATGGGTCAGATTAAACTAATGTGTCCATATGCAGCCATGAGCCCCAAAAGAGGCAGCGCTGAGTAGCTACTCAATTACACAGACGGGAGGCACAACAGGGAACGGTCACGTCTTCCTCAAGGCCAAGGTCTCCCTGTCCTCCACCATCATCGCCACAACCACAACCACAAGGAAACCTGCCCTTCTCCACAGGGACTGTCCTGGATGTCTCTCTTTATGCCGAGCACCTTGCTCGGGGGCTGGTATACAGCAGGTGTTCAATCAATTGATGTTAAGTGAGTGAGGTGTTCAAGGGATTAACAAGTACCCAGGACGCCTTAGCAGGAGTGAACACGGCTCAAGGGCTCAGGGGACGGAAGGACCTCACCTTTTCTGAGCCACCTCTGTGTCCTCACAGAACAAAGGGACCAACCCGTCACGTAAGTGGCTTTTGTAAGTGCCATGATTCTAGGCATGAGAGCCTCATTCCTCTTGATGACCTGCTTCAAGCACGTGATGAAGCCGCTTCGAAATCAGTTTCAGAGTCCAAGAAAGGGTGCATCTGGTTGCTGAGCAAGAGCTTCCTGGCAGCCAGGCTCATGTGATGCAGAGTAGCCCCATTCTGTCCCCCCAGGACAGCAACTAAGCCTTTCACCAGGGGCGGTCCCAGGCAATCAAGCTGCTAATTTAATGCAATGGCCTGAATCTTCATTAGCTGCACCCCAAACCCCTGAGTCAGGTCTCCTTCTGTTTGCCAAGTGCCACAGCCCATTCACGTTTGGGGCTACTGTCACCCGGAGAGTATTTCAAGGCCTTCAGCTGCAGCAAAAGAGTCACCAGGGGAAACTTCGCCATTTGTCTCACCCACACTGACCCTCCCTGCAGCCATGCAAGACCCGCCAGCAACAACGCCAGGGTCACGGCTGCGGTCAAATGCCATCAGAGCCACACGGGAAGCAGACACACAGAACAGAATCCAACTGCAGAGCCATGTGAGTATCTTACCGACTTGCCACCACTATGAAAGGAGGGGCTAGGTTCCTGGTAAACGCTCATCTTTTCCAAAAGGGAGGCGCGGCTGGTTTACACAACCACCAGTAAACGTGCAGAAAAGGGATGTCACTTAAAGAGACTTCACATTTTCTGACGGCCTTCAACCGGCATTCTCGGGGACAATCTGCACACTTCCCAGGAAGAACTCCTGGCAAGAAGATCCCAGAACAGCTCGAGGCTGCAGCAGCCAAGCCACGAACGCTGGGCTCCAGCCCCTCAGGAACCCGGCTGAGGCCATGACCAAGCACCTCTTTGTCTGGCTCGCTTCGAGACCTCTATTCCCCACTCCGGTGCCTCAGAATGCCTGGCAGGTCCACGCCAAAGAAAATGACATTTCTCCTGCTCAACATCTCTGCTTACGGTAATCAGGGGAGAGCAGCGAGCCGGTCCCAGGCTGCCAAGTGATCGCTTGTTTCTAGGATAATCAATAAGACACTTATCTTGAAAGATTCATGCACGTTTGGAATCAATTATGAATGGGATGATGACAGAACTCCGAGACAGAGTTGCTGGAGTTTTGGTTTTTTTAATTCTTACAAGAGAGTTAGCCTGCATTTTGTTGGTTTCTCTGAAATGTTAAGTTGAAAAACATACTGTAATATGAAAACATAGTATGAAAAACATACTCTAATATGAAAACATAGTACAAAAACATAGTATGAAAAACATACTCTAATATGAAAACATAGTGTGAAAAACATACTCTAATATGCCATTACCAAATAGCTAGCCTACCCTCAGGATGTAACAGGGATTTTGGAATTCAGATGCTGGAATCTAGGGATAACATCTTTCAGGATTTTAAAAAATAAATAAATAAATAAATAAGGAGAGATTTGCACGGAGGGCATGAAGGGTTGCAATGCCGTAGGTGGCAGAAATGACTCTTGGACTCAAAAGAATGCTGACTCTGATATAAGGCTCCTCCGGTGAAAGACGTGGTCTTGGGCATGTACCTTACCGGCCCCAAAGCACACTTCCCGAGGTCCACGAGGTGGCAAGGGCGTCTCCACCACAGGCTGTAGGGAGGATGAAAGGGGATTATCTGCACGAGAAGTTTACTGCAATCCTAAGCCTGCGATAGTCAGTTCGCTGCTCTTACTCTCAGCATTCTGACTCGGTCACCCTGAGCAAATGACTTACTCTTCCTGCTCACCATCACCTCGTTTCTGAAATGGAAACAACAGCTATGTTGCAAGGTGGCTGGGAAACAAAATTAGATAATGAAGAAAAGAGCATCTGATCTTACAATTAGCACGTGATAGGTACTAAAAATGCGTAATAACTGTATGGGGAAAAAAATCACTTTGTTTTTCCTTGACGCTCATGCCCGTGATATTTCTGACAGCAGAGGAGCAGGGTCTGTCTCACACTGACCAATTCGCTGAGACAGGCTGGGTGTCCTGCGACGCGCTCACTTCCAACACCAACGGGACTCAGAGCAGACCCCTCGGGGGACCGGCTCAGTCCCACGGGGCTGCCCCACTTCACACGGCCATCTCAAAGGCTGGGCCCCCTGGTCCCCCTAGACTTCTGTCTCAGATCCAAGTCGAGGTTCCCAGGACCTCCTCTCGGGTGCTGTCACCTGCTAGAGTGGTTCATGTAACCAGGGCAGCCAGATTCCTCACTCTTGCCATTGATTACAAAGGCTATTGTAATGGGTGCAAATGAAAGGTCTGATCAAAGAGACACACAGCATCAGGTCTAGAAGGATTCTCAGCACAGGAGCCTCTCTGTCCCTGGGCAGTGACGGGTGTCACCCTCCCAGCTCACCAATGTCTTCACCAACCTTTGGTGCAGGGATTTCTCTGAACCCTATGACGCGGGCATTTTTAGGGAGGCCTCACCATGTGGGCCAGATGGATTATTAATTCAACGTCCGGCCCCTCCCACTTCTCCAGAAAGTGGAAGGCGAGGCTGAAATGTCCAAGCTTCTTATCATGACTTGGACTTCCGGGTGACCAGGTGCTCACCAGCAGGTGCCTCACTAGGACCAAAGATGCTTCTGTCGCCCAGAACATTCCAGGGGTTAGGCGCTTCCTGTCAGACATGCCTGTCACTAAGGAGCTTACAAACGTCTCAGAAGCTGTGTGTCAGGAACTAGGACCAGGAGACTAAATATTAACAGGAACCAGGGGGGAAGGCAATATAAGTAATTCTTTTTCACAATATTATTTGACTACAAAAAAATTAAGGGAAGAAACCTGGTCTCACCTGTCCACTCAACACATCAGGGAAATGGGGCTCAGAGAGTCCTATTCTGGCTCAGGCTGCCCAGAGCAACTACTCATAGGTGGGCCTGGACCAAACCTCCGACCTTAACAGGTGCAGCCAGGACAGGAACACAGAAGACGACAGAAATGCCAGACAGTGAACCACAGCACAAAACCCGTGGAATGTGCCCAAGGTGCATGGGCACCGGAAATCTGCCCATCTGAAGGGTCCAGGGGGAGAGCAAGGGAGCCAGGCCTCAGGGAGGGAGCCAGGGCTGGGCTAGACAGGAAGAAAGACTGCCGTGTCAGGTGACTCTACCGCCACTTATGTCAAGGAGTCCTGGGGAGCCCACCGTGCTTGGCCAAGAGGAGGAAAGAATGGGGGAAGCTCCCATCGTGGCTCAGTGTGTTTTTAACTCCACTAGTGTCTGTGAGGATGTGGGTTTGATCCCTGGCCTCGCTCAGTGGGTTGGCTGCCGTGAGCTTTGGGGTAGGTCACAGACACGGCTCGGATCCGGCATTGCTGTGGCTGTGGCCGGCAGATGCAGCTCTGATTTGACCCCTAGCCTGGGCACTTGCATATGCTACAGGTGCAGCTCTTAAAAAAAAAAAAAAAAACAACAGGGAAAACAGGGGTGTCCTGGGAGGCCAGGGCCGGTCTGACCTCATACCAGGCCCCTTTTGCCACCAAAAGACCTGTGTGGGGGTTGCCCACGGGTGTTTCCAAGTTTGGAGAGTCAGGCAGGGGCTGATGAGTAAGCCCTATAACTAAGAGGCTGGTCCCCAAAGAGACAGAAGGTTCTCGCCCGGCAGCAATGGTCTCCATTCAGCTCGGGATCCTACCTCGGGGGTGGGGCTGCTGCCAAGGCCTGGTCTCCTCTTGGCCCTAAATAGATCACCATTTGGCCTGAGCTTGCAGAGAACTTTTTATGGGCCACGCCACTTAAGCTGTTCCTGTGGTCAGAAATAGCCCGGGGCTGGTCAGAACCACGACCTTATAAATTTGATGCTATATTTAGTTCTCACCGACACGGCTGAGGAATTTCTTTTTAGGTTCAGGGTTTGAGTGATGGATCCCTACACTGCCTATGAACCAGCCCCAGCAGAATCGCGAAGCGGGCCAGCGGTCATCTCAGCCTTTCTCCACCTGCAGCCCCTGCCCGGGCACCTGGCTTGCTGGGGAAACCAACTCCGCGCTTTGGCGGGAGGAAAACTCTCAAAGGCCAGCGAGTTCTCTCTGATGAGTTCTCCCGCGGTATCACTGACTCGCACTGGGGGTACCTCGATGAAGGGCGCCCCAGCCATGTCATCGCATCGCCCTTCAGCGCAGGGAGCCCCTCCAGCCTGGCAGAGGGTCCCCTCCCGCCCCACCAAGATCGGTGACCTCAGAGGGGACCGCTTTTCTGATTCCTCTCCCGTGAAGCCGTCTCGGCTGCTTGCTTTTGACCTTCGCGTTAGTGGATTCAGACTCTGCCCCTTTTCAAGTGTCTAGCTTCTTGTTCACTCAGCTCTCAGCCTGGCTCCCAGACTCTACGAGGTCTAGCAAACCAGCCCCTCCGCTCACCTGTCTGGGGCTTATCCTCATGTTTAATGCTTGTGCCGCCAACTCGGCGAGCGGGGATCACCAATCCCGTTGAATTGAGGCGCAAGCGCTCAACGTGAGCGGCTGGAAAATCCGGAGGCTGGACATCAGGATCCTGGGACCCTGGGTTCAAGGGTTTGGACGCCAGTCCTTCCTCTTTCTCTGGGCCCACGTGCTTCTGCAGCTTGACTCCAGGGTTGGGACTTAGCCACAACCCCCCCCCCCGCCCCCAACAGTGCCTGACACGCTGTGTGTAGCCAGAAATACCAGCTACGGTGATGCTCCGATGAAGGTGAGGCTGGTGAGGGTGCCAGGCCTCGTGTTACCGGTGGGGAAGCAGAAAGGACCGAGACAGACACGGGCCAGGGCCTCGGGGACCTGGCAGCCTGGTACAAAGTCCCTGCATTGACACCTAAGTAACTCTAACGGGAACCTGTGCTTCTGAAGGGAAGGGATGACCTGCTTCAGGCCACCGGGCACCGGGCCGCTCGGATGACATTCCCGCAAGGGTGTTCTTCCTCTTCAGCTGCCGGGGGCTGGGTACCCTGCGCAATGTCGCAGCACAGCAGTTACTGAAGGGGCCTCCAATACGCCCCCCAAAAGGAATGCAACACTAACCAGCTTTGCTCTAATAAAGCTCCTCACCTGAGAGGCTCAATTACATCTGCAGTGGACTCTCTGCAGAAAGAGCATTTAAAAGGCAGATTCGCCCTTGACTCCTGACTCTGCATGTCAAAAGCACTTAACTCAGAAACCTGGGGATTACCACCACCGTGTGGGAGCAGGACCACCCCTGCCTGAGGCTCCGACACCACAGGCACCTGCACTGTCATTCTGTTATCACTGAGTCACCTGCAGCTTGGGAAGATGAGCATGGGACCCTGGTATTTCCAGGTGTCCTCTCAAGGACTGGCTGCCAAGTACACCTTTCCATAAAGCCTACAATCCCTATTCTCTTTTATGACCTGGGATTCTGCTTTAGAAAAAGCAAACACGACCAAACCACAAACTCTTTCTTGGATTCACTGTGATTCTAAATTCCTTCGAAGATGCTAGAGGGGCGTGTCATCTTCCACTAAGGAGGCCAGTGGGTGAAGCAGGTCCAAGTAACTCTCCCAATTACTCATGAAGTGCCGAGATACCCTCTGGTGCCGGCCCCATGTGAGAGAACCAGTGTTCGCTCCAGCCCTGGCTCAGATCCACTCCTCTGGCTAAAGCACGGGTGAAAGTAGCGACCGGCATTCCCAGATCAGGCTATTACCCAATTCACACACGCACTTTGCATCCAAGATGCTCCAACAAGATGCTCCAAGTCAGAGACTCACAAGAACGAAGACTTCAAAAACGAAAGCCTCCCTTCTTCTTGGAGCCCTCTGCTCAGTGAGCAAAAGGAGGAAAGTGACCAGAACTATGCAAATCCCTGTTTGTCCCAAGTAAAGTTCAATCTGAATAGGTTAAACGTGGGCTCGTGGCACCAAATCTCTGCCCGAGACCGGGGCATGGCACCGACAAAGGCGTTCTTTTCATCACCACATGTCCGCAGAGCTACCGGAGCTCAGACACAGGAGGTTCCTTTTTGATGTCAGCGTCACGTCCTCTCAAAATGAACCTAGCGAGTAATCGCTCATCAGCCCAGAGTCTGCCATCAGGGACAGGGTAAGGACCCACGGGGGAGAGCGGCGGGGGGCTACGGTTTGCCTCGACTTTCTCATAGCTAGCTGTGTTTCCTAACAAGCTTGCTGCTCAGCAGGGGTCATCAGGCACCCACTGGAGACGATGCAGCCGTGACGCGTGCACCGGGCTGAGGTCGACTAATCAGCCATCAACAGAGCGCTGACATTTTTGTGACTATGGTCCCTGATCAATGAAGAATGAGAAACACCAGTTCTGCATGCAGTTCTTCCCACAGCCCAGCGGCTCCCAATCTCTCCAGTGTCCTCACACGCTGAAAGACAATGCTGGCAGGCCCATCGGGGTCAACGCTTACGACGAACAGGAGGACTTTTGAGAAAACAAATCTCCAAGGGAAGGGAACGGGGATAGCCTCGACTTACAATCCCTGTTTATCAAGAACATGCTTTAAAGCCACATTTTCATCTCTGTTAATGTAATTAACAGTTTCATCTCCAACCACCGGCAACCTCAGATGACAAGTCGTAACATAACCCAACGGCAATCGCTATCAAAGCACAGATCTTACTTTATTTTTACCTTCCCCGACACACTCTGGCCGTGTATTGACCACTTAGGAACATTCTTCTGGCCGTAAATCCAATCAATAATTCACTCGTGCAGAACATATAACTGTACATTTTCTGCTCATACAAACCCGTTGATAATGGGCGCTGATTGCAGAGCAGCAAAGCAAAGGCGTGCAGGCACCCAGCGCGCCTTCTCAGAGGACTAGCCTGAAAATGATCCTCGTCCTGCCTACCAATGAAATATTTAAAACGATGTTTGGATGCCCCGCGTTATACCTGACATATTTGTCGATTTTCCCAGACGCTGGGAGTGATTAGATTTGGGGGTCAGTTACTCTAAGGTCATGCGGAGACCACACATTTTAATTTCAAATGGAGGGTGACAAACCTGATAAGCAAAACTTTATGAAATAAAAGGATATGAAATCAACTTACACTACTAGTTGGTATGGGGAAAACTTTTGTATTAAATCTGTCATGTAAAGGCAGGGAGCCTGGCGGTGCAGGAGATAATTTTCCTGACAAATAACCTTGACAAGTTAAGGCACCTGGAAAACGCACTGTGAGAAACCACCTCAGATCATGGAGAACGTTTATTCTCAATGAGGAGGCGGGCAGGGAGGAAGGAGACTCTGGCTTCGAGGCGTTCGCTGATCAAGACCATGCGCTCGGGGGCTCCCAGTGCAGATCGGAATCCTGAAGGTGCACCTGCCAAGACTGGCGGCCGGCAGGGCGGTCAGAACATCGAAGGGTTAAACGATAAAGACAATGAAACAGGCTAGACCTGCTTTAAAACTCAATTAAAAGAAAACGAGTCCCTGTTAGTTTTTCCAATCCAGACTTAAGACTCATTCTGTATTATCTATTCATATGAAAAAGGGTACAGCAATTGAATTTTGAATTATGCTAACCCATTTTCTCAGCTACAGAAAACGCTGGCTTCTGGCCCAATGAACACAATAGCCACATGCTCGAGACCCTTAATTATCTAATTAATGTAGTGTCGTTTTAGCAATTAGTTCAAATGATCATATGCAACTTTTCTATTGCTAAGATCAGAACGGTAAATATTTTTAAAAATACTCGCTGTAGCATGCCATATCCTGTGCATGAAAGATATACAATTGCAATGAAATGTACAAAATGACCAAGACAGGTTTTAAATTAAAGAGAAAAAAAAAAAAAAAAGACCCCAAACCGACTTTAATATGGGCAATGGCTGATTTTCTTATGATTAAATGCATATGGTAAATTCACTGATATCCCACTAAACTAGACTTATGACCAGGAATTACCAACGGGGCTGGCAGATATTATCAAAGGAAATGATAAGGCCTATGTTTAGGGTGGTCTTAAGAGAAGAATTCATTCTACCGAAGGCCCTAATAAATGGCCTCGTAAAATGAATAATAATTGGAAAAACTCTTCAGAGAAGACTGCTCTGTCTTCCCGTCCTCTCCCCGCCAAGGAACTGAATTTTAACTTCAGACTCTTCCTTGACTCTGCCAATCGGAGAAGCCACAAGCGGCTTTTATAACGTACTAATCCCAGAGCTTTGGGATTCTAAAGCTAATGCTGTAGCAAAGTGGCTTATGCCAAAGGAGTTACTTCTGTGCCATTTGTTGGGTCCCTCCATCTGGCGATCTGCCCATGACGGGACCACTGGCCAAGAGCGCTGGACGTAGGTCAAGATCTCGCATGACTGATGGGACAAAACGGGGTTCCAAGGAGATGTTACTTTGTGGGGACCACAGAGGCAACCTTCCGTGACTGGTGCTCATCATTCATTGCCTCTCTTGGCAAAAGAAAATTGCACATATGACCCTTGCTTTGAAAGAGCTTGCAGCCTGATGGGGACAGCAAGTGCACACACAGAAGGCCAAGTGCAGAACTCGTGAAGGCTCCTGGGCCTTAAACACGGTGTGGTGTTCACAAGCCCTGGAGTTTTTACACGCAGAACTGCAGTCTGCTGTTTGTCTGGTATGCAGAGGCAAGACTCTGCTTGGGTCTCAGCGACTCTTCAAGGCAATCTGAGTTCAAGTAGGGGAGAAACTCCCCATTTTCAAGCACTATCAGAGTCCGGATGTCACCCAGGGATTTAAAGGCAGTATTATTTACTTCCTGTCTCACACCTCCCTTGCTGGGTAGATGGGGGTCTGTTTTCTGAGGAGGTGAGAACTCGGCCATTCTTCCATCTGTCATGGAATAGAAGGCGAGGATGCCCCAGGCCCCAGCGACTCTGCGATTCCACACCCTGACCCCTTTAGGGACTGCCAGGTCGGCATCCCTACTGTGATTCCACCGCCACATTCCCACTGCTCGCCACTGCCCTGCTCTTGAGACGCTTCTTCCTCAGCTTCTGCTGCTGCTCTCCCTACCCCGTGATGTACTTTCCATTAAGTCTGTACCTGCACGGCTCTGAGAGGCCCTCTCTCGGAGTAGCCCGCCCGCCCTTCCTTCACCAGCCTGGTAAACTTGGTTCGCCGTTCCCCTTAGCTGTGCTACCAATTCGTCTTCGCAGCCCACCCAGGCTCTCCCTCCCACTTCTTGCTCTGTGTCCTCCAAGCCTTACACACACTTGGGTCACACTGTTGCAACTTATTTAAGCATCTATCTCCCTGACGAAGCTGTGGGTTCCTTAGGAACAAAGGCAGATCCATGCTTTGATCCCTGGTGTTATTTTAATACTGTAGCCTCCATACAGCAGGAGCTTCGTAATTATTCCCGAATCATGAATCGGATTTTCAACAGCTCCAAAAAATAGAAACAGAAGGAAAAAGAGGACTGAGGTGGGAGAGCAAATAGGATGAGGCGCCTGACGATATGAGAAAGAAAAGCAAGAAACACAAACTATGCAAATGGGGAAAAAACTGCAGAGAGGGTATGATGTAACCCTTCTGTTCTGACTTCTTTTGCGGTACAGGTTTCTGAAAAGCAAGACATGTCATAAGTAATAATAACAATCAACAAAGCTGTAACAGCACTGCAACCAATATTCATTCATGGGGATGTAGGCTGTACCCTTACCATTAAAGCTATTTACAGACAAGCATCGGCAGGAGGTAATACCTGTTCCCGGTGTCAGATACAGTTCTGGAAGCCACCCAGAAAACCAAGCTTTGAGAAAACCATGAAGCTGCACTCAGTTTCATTTACATACAAGGTTGATGTATCATATCGATCTTTCTCCAAAAGACCCATAGCTGGAAATGAATTTCTTTCATACAGTTCAAAACAACTGTGGATTTGGTGGTTCTGCACATACACCAAATCACTGAATGGTTAGAGACTAATCCAATGACAGGAGATTATTTTTAATTGTCAAAAAGGCCAGAAAGCATCAGAGACAGTTTAAATGCACTGTGTTAAGGACAGGCAGTATCTAAGTACCTTCTAAAGCAGATGGTCTATGACGAATGCTCAATGAAATAATAAAACATCTCCAAGAACAAAGGCGGCATATTTTTTTTTTCCTTTGAAATCCGGACCCACGTGATATATGTTCTTGTGAAAATATTAATTAGCGAGCCTTGGTTGTTTGGAAGAACTGTGGCCAGGAGGGTACAAATGATAGAGAGCAAAAACCATGTCTGAATACATTCCGGCAAAGTAAAACCCTGCAACGGAATTACCAACGGCACAAGCCCAAACAAGGTCGCCTGTGCATGTGCTCAACTGAAAGTCACACCACTGTCTTTCCCTAGAAACAGATTCCTCACAACGTGGCAGCTTCTCTGGGACAGCAAGGAAAATGCAAAGGGAAGGCCGGCACACAGCACTCCAAGGCTCTCAACTGGGGGTTATCCAAAACACGTTGCTGCGGGTGCAAAGCGCGGACGTGGGGTACAACCGCCCCCACTTCAAGGCACTAGTAGTTGAAGCCCAGAAAGGTTACGTCAATTATCCAAAGTCACAAAGCTGGCAAGGGGAAGTTTCAGTTAAACTCTAGCTGGTCTGGCTCCCCTGTGAAGCATCAAACCCAGCACTGTGTGAACTCGCCTCTTTGTGAATTTGGGGCCGATGAAAGGTGAGCCAGCTCAACGATGAGCTGGTGTCAGGGCACCTGTACTCACAGTGGCAGGGCTGGAACTTAGGGGACAGACGCCGGAGGTTCTTTTCCGAAGAAGGCTAACATCTGAACCAGCTATTAAAGCATCTCCATTCAATTTTATTAAAGTAGACTTTATACTAAAAATTTATATTGGAGATATACACACACACACACATATACACACACACATATATATGTAGATGGATAGGTATCTCTAATAAACCCAGAAGACTATACAGAAAGCCCCTCAGCAAGTTTTCACTTTTCATCCTCCCACCTCTTTGGAAGGTGTAAAATTCACCCCCGGAAGTTGGGCTTGGCCATATAACTGGCTTTGGTGAATGAAAGGAGAATGAAAGTGATGGCTGTGCTCACCCCGAGTCCAGCCCTTCTGAGGCATCAGGGGCTACCGTTTACACCCCGGGAAGAACGTGCCCTCAATCACCACCTACGGCCTGACCTCCAGGACTGCTGAGGCGAGGCCACAGAAAGCAGCCCGGAGATGGGGACTCGCCAGCCACTCCGCTCCGTCTGGGGAGGCTCCTTAGGCAGCAAGAGCACACAGTGGAGACGGAGACGGGCTGGGGGAACAAAGGCCAAGCGATACCAAAGTGAGCAGAGAGCAGTGTGAACGGCGTGTACAGAGGGGCAGACCTCGCAAGGATTCTTGAGAAAGGATCAAGATGCTCGAACCAGTATTTTCACCTGGTCCCTGATTTCAGGGTTCGGCAGCCTCCCACCTGCACCAAGACAAAACACGAAGACACCTGCTTGAGTACTTTCGCGTCCAGGGCCTCAGATCAAGAGAAATATGCTAAAGGCAAATACAAATCGCATCCTGGCTCTCTTCTGAACTGACAGCCATGTCTTTTGGGAGAAGAACGTCAACTGTGGGGTACAGATTTTGGACAAAAGAAAGAAAACCGGACATCCCGTGAGTTCTTGAAAATCACAGGAGCATTATTTGTTGCAGAAGAGTTGGTAAAACGAAGAAGAACTGGAATGGAAGCCGGTGAAAAGCCTCCCCGAGATTACGGCGATTACTTCTTCCCTTTCAAATGCAGAGTATATTGAAGTTTCTTTTAAAAATTCATACAGTCGAATCACTCCGTGCAACTGTACGAGGGAAACTGTCAGACAACATTCCCAATTCAATATTATATTGTGCTTCAAGAAAAGATTTCCATATATTCTAGATTAAAAAAAGCCTCATAAATAAATGATAATCCAGTGGCATGCTCTGGAAAATGAAAAAATAATTTTGTGTTTGCATTTTACTCCACAGAGTAAAATTTAATCTCTCTTTTAATATAGCATGTTTTATATAAAGAGGTAAAAGATGTAACCTTATGAAAATTGATTTTTCACATGCTTAAAAATGTCCCTTGCAGTATTTATCTAGGCACTTTCCATCTGGGAGTATAAAGGCATCACACGTTGATAACGTCACCATGTGAGCTTAAAAGTAAATGGAATTACTATGATTTGATTTGCAGAAATTTTTCTTCACAGTGTTAAAAATAATCAAGATGAGACAGCGGTCTTTGCAGAGCACTGTCTGCTATTAAGGTAACATTTTCAAAGCAGTGCCACGATACAGAGCAGTGCCAAGCACATGGCAGGTACTTACTGATTTGTCAAATGCGTGAACTAAGCACTGGAGAAAACTCAAATGCCCCATTCCGAAGCAAAGGTGACGTCGCAGAATATTAGGACGGGGTAAAATCAGACCGTCTGGGTCTGCCACGAAGGAGAAATCCCTTCGGTGTTCTGAGCATCACTATACAACACGGGACTGGACCCGAGGTTGACACCACACCTTCAGGATGTCTTATAGTATGAAGACAAGCTTATCGCAGTTGATTGTCCTCTAAAGCAACATTTCCTAAAAGACTTCCTCCGCACTCATGGGGGAAATCCTACAGAAAACAAAACCAAACCCGCGGTGCTGTACCTTCTGCACTCACCTCTAGGGGCGGAACGCGGCTTTAAGACTGTGATTAACTTATGCCAAGTCCTTCTTCAAAACCTTCCTGCTTTAACCTTAAGATGTGGTGGCAGCTTCTGAAGGCAGATCTTCTGGCCCTGAACCTCTGCAGGGCTTCTTTGCTGCTCCCACGGAGGCAGCAATCACAGACGAACAGGGGCAGAGATTGTGTTTCGGGAAAATGCTCCAGACACATGAGACGGACTGGAGCAAGGAGAAATCCGAATCAAGGGGCAGAGGCCCTCGCCCGTGTTCCCAGCAGGCAGGATCTCACAGCGGGTCAGTGCTGGGAGGCCAGAAACAAAACAAGGGAGTTTCCATCCTGGCTCGGTGGTAACAAGCCCAGCTAGTATCCATGGGGATGCAGGTTTGATCCCTGGTCTTGCTCAGTGGGTTAAGGATGCTGTGTTGCAGGTCACAGACGCGGCTCGGATCGCACACGGCTGTGGCTGTGGTGTAGGCTGGCAGCTGCGACTCTGATTTGACCCCTAGCCTGGGAACTTCCAGATCCTGCGGGTGCTGCCCTAAAAAGACCAAAAAAAAAAAAAAAAAAAAAAAAAAAAAAAAGACAAAAGAGCTAAACATGTGACACCTAATTCAGTGTCAAGGTAGTGGAGCACTTTTAGACTTTGGATATTCTTTGGATATTACCCACGGTGCAGACATAACAACAGAGTTCATGGGAGTCACTTACACATATTGTAAATAAGGATGAACAGAATGACTCCATGCCAAGCGATAGCTCAACCCAAGCGACAAAACTGCAGAACCTCCAACGTCCCTCTCCTCTCAAAGGTGCCGACCCCACCTGCAGCTGCCCCCAGAGAAGCACTCGCTCTTAGTGTGTGTTTTCCCCTCCCTGGCTTTTCTTTTTCGTTTCAGCACATGTCCTTCTACCCTCCAACGAGTGGTGGGCTTCTGTCTGCAGTCTGCACTTCATGTAAGTTGAATCGTACTGCATATAATGCCCGCCTAACTGCCCTTCTTCAGCCACGTTACGTTTTCCAGATTCTCCTGTGTTGGTGCAGGCTCTGGCGATGCCCTCATGCTCACGGCTCTCTCGGGTTCCTCGTATGAATGTACCAGGCTTCTAGGTCACCTGTTTGATTATGGCTGCTCTTTGGAGAGTTTCCAGGGATTTTTTTAGTTTTGGGGTTTTTCTTACCGTCAAAGGTAATATGCCAGCAGCATTTTCAAACTTTCTCAGTTCCTCAAGAGTTCCTCAAAGGTAAAAGCTCCTCATGGGCTGAGACTGCCGGGCATTAGGTGTTACCTTATCAGGTTATTTACGAAACCAAATGGCTTTATCAAGTTGCACTCTCAGGGGGCTGTACCTATGTGCATTACCTATGACTCCAAATCCTTGCCAATAAGGAAGATCAGCAGACGACTTAAATTTTTCCAATCTAGTGAGTGGGACATCATTTTTCACTTTTGTTTTCCCTACAATGCCTGCGGATTGAGGCGTATGGGTCTGTTGTTCAATAACATGACACTCTTAGCAGACATTCAGATTTATAAGACATGCAGTGCCCTTTAAAATGGATATACCGTGTTGACAAAGTAAGATATAAGCCAAGGTCAAGTTAATGCAGTTAAAGCAATACATCATCTATATATTCCATTGTATATTCTCTCTATATACATTTTTCTATATGGATGGAAATTTAACAAAATATACGATTAATCTTGGCCCCAGGTCCACTGGCATTATGACCTAGGATGAGTCATTTACATTTCCAAATCATAACTGGCACTCAAAAAACTATCTTTCCGTGAAAAGAAATTACACAAAAAGAAAGGACCACCTGTGTTTCTAAGACCTAAAAGCCATCACTGCTCCTTTCTCCTCAGGACGTGTTCAGAAATGCGTGTTTTTCTTTGCTCTGAAAATATACAGCGCTCCCAACTCATTGAGAACGCTTCCCACGAAGCTTAAACTGAAACTCTAAATTTAAAAAGCTCGAGTTGGAGGTCATGCCGTGGCTCAGGGGAAACGAATCCAACCAGTATCCATGAGGATGTGGGTTCAGTCCCTGGCCTCGCTCAGTGGGTTAAGGATGCTGTGTTGCCGTGAGCTGTGGTGTAGGTCGAAAGTGGCTCGGATCCCGCCTTGCTGTGGCTGTGGTGTAGGCCAGCAGCTGTACCTCCTATTGGATCCCTAGTCTGGGAAACTCCATGTGCTGCAGGTGTAGCCCTAAAAAACAAAAAACAAAATAAAAATACAAAAATTTTAAAAATAAAAAACAATTTAAGAAGCACAGATGCATGAGTCCTCTGGTCAATGCCAGCTCTTCAACACGGTATGGCACTTGCCTTCAGAGGCCGCTTTTCACTTTCAGGTCCTTTGTCCTGAAACACCCTTCCTCTGGCTCTTCACATGGCTGGATCCTCCTCGCCCGATGCTCAGCTTCAGTGTCGCCTGGGCATCCTTTCAGGGGCCAGCCTCCCTCCATCCCCAACCCTCTTTCCGTTCCCGCACATGCCGTGTTTGCCTGCATGGAACGCACTTTGGCAAAGCTATTTCATCTGGTCATTTGCTTGACTCCTGCCCACGTCCCCCTCCCCCCCAATACCCCCCCCACCCCACAGTGGAATGTCAGCTCTGTGAGGAGCGGTGCCAGGTCTCCCCGGGGGGTTCACCTTTGTGTCTTCGGCACCTCAAACAGCACCTGGACCTAACAGGATGGTGGTAAAGAAAGAGCAGGTGCGTCAGTTCATCTCCCACCGAGGTTCCGAAACCAGGTCGCTGTGGACCTGGAGACGTCTACGTGAGTCTGTGTGTAAATGAAGCCCTGGGACTCCAGATCCATAACCTCAAAGTCTTCACCTCTACCTGGCTGGTTTCCCCTGCAGTGAGATGCACAGCTGGATTTCTACCAAGTCAAATAGGACCACAAGTCTACCCTGTACCCTCACCCCTCTCCCCTTTCTTACCGGCACCCAATAAAGAAGCTCCGTGAGAGCAAATCAACACAGGACGCGATTTTCTGTAGCTTTATACCCACCTGAGAGTTTTAGAGTTTGAATCTTGCCAATAACCACCCCCTTGCAAGCTTCTAATGATGGAAACCATCTCATCTTATTTAAAATTCAAAGAGGAAGCTCAAAGAGCACCATCTGACAAAGGTACCGACGGGTATTTATGATTAAGGAAGACGATCGGTTAGAAGCAGGCGCTTGTCGATGAGGTCACGTCCTCCCACGAATGTGCTTTATTACCAGCTCGCAGAGATATGCCCTCGCTTTGGTCAATAAGAAAAGGATAAAAGGTTCAAGATAAGGAAGAGGCACTTTACAAATGAAAACGTTCACTAATGAAATTAGTATCGTTATTGCAGGAAGTGCTAATTTTCCTGCTCACTGAGAGTTTAATAAAAATGTTATGTCTACTCTATAACTGTGATTAATCAGTGTGGTATTGAGAAGTGCAGGGATTCTTTTTCAACAAGGCAATTTTCAAAATTTGAAAAGGTGTAAATTTCATGCAAATTGCTTCATAATCATATATGTACAAAACGGAGCCGACGAAAACCGCAGTTAGGAGAGGGATCATTACCATTTAACATTTTTTTAAAAAATATTTTTTCAGCTGCTCCTGAAAAGGTATGTTGTGAATGAGGAGATGTGACCCACTGCGAAGCACGCGGGTAGGAAACGGGACAAAAGGGGACCAATTTGAAACAAACTCCAATGTGGACGCCGAATGTGAACAGCGGTATGAAAGAGGAGCTTTCGTAAAGGAAAACACCGCTTTGATGCCATGGAAATACATCCCCTTGTCTTAACCACAATGTGCAGAGGCAACAGCGCCCTTTTCTTCCTAGCTAAGGAAAAAGAAAAAAAAATTGCCTTTCTGCTCCCAGGATTCTTTTTTAAAACGTTCCCAGGCCTCCTATAATTTTAAACAAAGGGTTGCAGATCAGAAGCCCCTCAGACCGAGTGGCCTAAACTGCAACCCCTCCAGCCCCGGGGTGGGGGGTGGCTTATGTCCGCCCCCCCATAATGAACAGGCCTGAGAGTGGGACACAGGACGCCTCCCATCTCCTTATGCCTGCGGTCTGCAGCAGGCACCATCTGGGTAAATCCCAAACAGGTTATTCATCTGTTTACACAGCTAAGGGGAGGATAATAAGCCCTCGAGCGTCAATATGACAGTGGTGAGATTATTAGGCCCTGCGACTGATGGTCTTTAAAACTTCGAAGACACAAGCAGAAAGCAAGTGTGATACTGTGACAGGTCACTAACAGCTGGGTTGTTTCTGGAGTTTATGAAGTTGGAAGCCTATTCTTGTTTGTTAATATATAACGGCGACAGCAGCAGTGAGCAATTTCAGGGCAGTAACTCCCCGCGACTCTAAATGGACTGAGGACTGCCACGGTTCCTTGCACGGGTGGATTTTTTTCTTTTTTCCAAGCAGGCATTTGGAGGGACAGTGGAATGGTAAGTGGGAACCATTTCTCTTCCTCATCGTCATCCTGTATCTCATACATTTTCTAAAACGACAGCCCTGCTCCAAGCAGTTATCATCCACAACGTTCTTCAGAAGAGGTTTCCAGAGGACAGATTTTAAGGGTTAAAGTGGCGTTTCTCAGCACCATCAGGGCCCAAGCATGGAGACACGCTTGCCAATTCTGCGTGGGCAGGCTCGCACCCTAAGTGTCTCTCCCGAGTGCGGCTTGTAAATGAGACAGAGGCTCCTGCCGCCTTCAATCCGCCGCGCAGTGATCGGTGCCGGGATTAAGATGCCATTAAACTCCAAGATGAGTAAACCTCGCAGGGCCCGGGACAAGCCGCTGGAAAACAAGGGCGGTGGGAGCTCCTTTCTGTCCCATTAGACACGGGATGAGCCTCGGGCGGCCTCGCTCTGTCACTCAGCCTGGTAACGGGCCCCTGACAATCCCCCCTGCAGGAGGGAGGCTCCGCCAAGCCTTTAGCTGCTCCTTCCCTGACTCAGCCACAGAGAAGGCCTGGGCTGCCTGGAAGGTTCCTCGGTCTGCAGGGAGCCCTGGTTGGTTCTCCCTCACCCCACTTTTGCAGCAAAGGCCACCGTTTAAATATACATCAGTCAGGGTGGTGGGGAGCAGGGCTGTGCCTGGGGACATGGAGCGCAGAACAAACCCCACCTCTTGGCTGTGGGCACAGAAGAGGTTCTGGGTGCTGGCACATCCTCTGCAAAGGAGTCAGGAGACGGTGGCCTCAAATCTCGCTGCTGCCTCATGGAGGTCGGGCTTGCGATGGTCCCAGGGCCTCCCTGAGCCTCAGTTTCCTAATCTGAAGCTGGAGCTCTGAGCTTACTACCTCTCAGGTGGGAGAAACAGGCAATGAAAGTAAACTCAGCCCAGAGCCTGAAGGCCCATAGTACACAGGAGCTCTCCTGGTAACTCTGGTAGGTGCTATGATTTTCAAAGCCAATCTGACTGTCACCAATGCTGATCCTACCTCTGCTGTTCAGAGACAAACCCCCTCTGATCTTCCGTTTGCTCAACCAAAACTGAAGACAATTGTGCCCCCCTAAGATGAGGAACAGATTACAGCATAAAAAAGCCACTGGGGAGTTCCCGTTGTGACCCATCAGGTTAAGAACCAGACATAGTGTCTGAGATGTGGGTTCGATCCCTGGCCTTGCTCAGTGGGTTAAGGATCTGGTGTTGCTGTGGCTGTGGTGTAGGCCAGCAGCTTCAGCTCCGATTCAACCCAAGCCCCCAAGAACTCCCATATGCCACAGGTGCCACTGGCACATTCCTCATCTGTCACTGGTACTCACTTGTCCAGCTCTACCTTTACGGCTAGAATTCTAGGAGCAAGAAGAAAAACCCACTCGAGTGCTATGAACATCCCCGGTTAGCTAAGTGCACTATCAGCCGCAGGACCCGCATGCCAAGAGGCACTGCCCACAGGAGGGAAGGGGCCCGAGTTGGGAGGCAGAGGCCTTGGGCGCCCACCACTCGCAGCTGCCTTGTGACGGGCGCCTTGGCACAGGCAGCTTCCCCTGGTCCTCAGACTGTCCTGTGCTGGGCTGTTCTTTGGCCCCACATGTTACAGGCAAGGTCACAGAAGCCTGGGGAGGAGATGTCACAGCCCCAGACAAGGCTGCTGGTCAGCACAGAGCTGACAAAGCCACACGGCTCTCCCAGGTCTGACACGTTCTCCCCACGTGGGGAGAGCCATGGAGGGGCCTCTGGGAGGTAACTAGGTTCACAGGGGGTTGGGGGGGGGGCGCGCGGCTGGGGCCACTGAGGGGACCCAAGCCCTAAGGAGAAGAGGCCAGAACCCTCCCCACCAGAGGGCAGAACACGGAGGCGGCCTCCCTGGCCTCGCACCAGGGAGAGAGTCTGCCAGCAGCCTGATCCTGCACGGCCCCGCCTCCCGGCAGTAAGAAAGCACCACCAGCTGATGGCTAAGCCCCGCCCTGTGGCACTTTGTCACCGAAGCCCAAGGAGACCAAGACAACAGCCTGTTTCAAAATGCATGTTCCAGGAAAGCTGGGTGGCTGGGAAATGCGAGTGTCTCACCTACAGTTTGGTCCTGAAGGAGGGGTCCCGCGACAGCGCTGTAGGGAGACTGCCATCTCTCTGTGACACCCTGAGGTGTGCCTACTTCCCCAAGGAGCTCATAGGACCTCATCATCCCTACGACCTCACCATCCCTAGGACCGACGAGGGAAACGGAGGCCCAGGATGAGTGGCTGTGGTGGGACTAATAATCCCCCCGCAAAAGAGGTTGATGGCAAGCCCCAGACTCTGTGAGTATGTCACCTCACCTGGCCAGAGGGACTGGGCAGATGTGACTGAGTGAAGGGTGTTGAGATGGGAGCCTGCCCTGGACTATCCAGGAGGGCCCAGTGTCATCACAAAGGTCCTTGTAAGAACGAGGCTGGAGCGTTCAACCAGGAAAAGAGTCAGTGACGGAGGCAAGATGATGTGACCCTGCTGGCTTGGAAGATGGAGGAGGCCCCAGGAGCCAAGGAGAGTAGGTGGCCTCTAGGAGCCACCAAGAACAGAGAAATGGATTCTCCTCTGGAGCCCCCAGAAGGAATCAGCCCTGGTGACACCTGGGCCCGGTAGTTCTGCCCTTGTGGCCACTGGAATTATAAGACAGTAAACATGTATTGTCTTAAGCCACTAAGTTGGTGGTCTTGTGTTACAGCGGCAAGAGGAAACTAATACAGTGATAGGGTCAGAATTCAAACCCAGAACCACTGACTCCGGAGGCTCTGATGTCTCCACTGCTGTGCGGCCTCCGAAGAATGGCAAGCCTGTACTCTCCTCTCCACTCTAGAGCTTGGACACTTCCACGGTGTGTCCAGTGTTGGGGTTTTGTTTCGTTCTTCTCTCTACCTGCCTTGTTAAGAAGGAAGGGAGACTTGAGATGTTATGCATGAATACATACTAACATATGAAATAAGGAAAAGGTGAAAAAGGAAGGAGAAGTGAGCATAAAGAGAAACAAGGAAAACTGGAAGAAATCAGGTGAGAGGAAGCCGAATACTAAGATTAAGTCAGGAGAAGTTAGTTTCCAGAGAGGTCCTATGACTTTGCTGAAGATGAGATGTAGGCTACAAATTTGGCTTCGAGCTCCCTGGTGGCCAGGGCAAAAAAGGAATCACTACACAATATGTCTCTGAGATTTAAAAAGAAACTAGATCCTTGGGATAAGGATACCTTTATTGTGTCACAGGGACTCAGAGGAAGGCCTCCCTTGAGCCTTCTCTGTGTTAACACCCTCTCCGATGCCTCCCCTTGCACCTGATTGATTATCTCACCCTTGTGAGGGATGGACAAGAGTTACAATGATTCTCAATTCCCTCACTGTCCGCCGAGCATGGAACTTCCTCCATGGACTGCCCATGCTTCCTGAGACAGAAAGCACTCATGCCGGGGCATCAGCAGGTATTCACTCACCCACCCCTGACACCAGAGGAAGAGGACAAACTACTGCTCCTCTAGCTTGACAAAGGCTTGTGAAGAGTTAGGCTCAGAGGTAGCGTCCCTGTTTAGATGTACTGTGCAAACAAAGCATACACCCAAAGGGGTGCCTGAAAGCAACAGCTACTGAGCTTCAGCCCTGGATCTGCTGAGTCAGCAATGCAGGCTGCACTCCACGGGACAGGTGTCCACTGTCAGCCAGGTGATGCTGCCCCAGGGCTTGGCGGACTCTGGGTCTCTCGCCACCCAGCAGGCGAGCCTGTGCTTGCGTTCTCCCTGAAGTGGCAGGCTTCTGAGAGCAGCAAGAAAGCACGCACCGGTGCAGAAGGACTGCCCAAGCCTCTGCTTGCTTCATGCTTACGAGAGCCCCAGGGCTGGGCCAGGTTCCATGGAGCCTGCTGATTCAGGGGGTGAAGAAGCTGGCTCCGCCTTTGAAGGGAGATGAAGTCATCACAGGGGCAGGGCACAGATGCGACTCAGGGCTGGGGGGCGGGGAGAGAACTGTGGCTGTTTTTTATCACCCACCACAGGTACTAACTGTCGGCAGCTGAGACCTTACTATCTGTCGGCCAGGACGCACTCAGAGATAGTTCCCAATTCCAGGGGATATTATTTGAATCAGGTAACTAATCAATTCTCTTGGGTAACTGTACTGTCGTTGAACCCCAAGGCAGGTGGGCAGAAGAGAAATGGCTCCCTGAAAGGTTTTTGGCTTCTCTAAGGCTGTACGTTTTCCTTCGATGAAAACAAAAAAAGTGCTTGTGTGGACATGTGCGCACACGCACATGCGTATACGTTCACACATGCGCACACCGGTATCCTAAACACAGAGTCACCTCTGACCTCTCCCCTCTACACTGGGATCTGTCATTTTTTGGGCTTTAATGCTTGTCGGCTGTGTTCCCGCACCACCCCGTGTCGCCCGAAAGCTGCGATTGCTTCACTCATCTTTGGAGCATTAAAAATAAATAAAGAAAGAAAGAAAATAAAAGGAAAGTTTCGGAAGGGCAGCACTTACCCCATTCACAGGAAAATAGACTGAAAGGAAAGTATTGTCAGAGTGTTTTTGCAAATGACATTTTCGGCAATATACATTATGATTTATTTTCCCATGTAATCATCTTGATTGCAGACATCCTTTTGGAGAAATCGCACTGCTCTTGGCTAGCTTTTTAAAGCCTCACAAGACAACTTTCAAACCTGATTAGTATGTATGATGGGAAATCAGATACATTATATTTAGCTTGAAGTGCAGAGCGCCGTGGGTGCAAAGAAAGAAAGATGGGGGGAGGGATGAAAGAAGGGGGAAAAAGAACATCTGTACTGCTTTTCAGAGGAAGCTGCGCGGCACACGGCAGGGAGAGCAGTGGGGCTGCTGAGCGGAGTTTGCTCAAGACGCCCTGATGGAATTAACTGGTTGTGGCCCAGCTCCTTAGCGGACAGCTCTCCCCGGTTGCTAAACCGCATGATGCGATGACTCCGCGCGGGACACACTCGTGCTTTTCTGATCCCACACCTGAGAGCGCATCACCCCCGTCCACGTGGTCTGCCTGGTGGCAGGGACGGTGACTCGTGGCCTGCAGGCTCACAAGCCCTTCAGTGGACCATCGCCCGCTCAGTGGGCACACTGGCCTAAAGGCAGGCAGGTTGGACGTGGTATGGCCACCTGACAGCTCTGCTCCAACTGCAGTGTGCAGAAATGACCAGGGTGGGGCGGGGGGGGCGACACTCAGGGCAAAGGGTCTGCAGTGACGGAGCTGTGGGGCGCTTGCCCAGAAGCTGGACAGACGGAGGGTGTCTCCTCTGGTGGAAGCCCTGAGGGTCTGGCTTGCCTCGTCCTGGCCCTGATGCCTGAGAACCAGAAACAGAAAGCAAACACATGCATCCCTGGGGTGTGAACGGAGCCGGTACGTCACCAGAGCTCTGGTTCTTAGGTTAACACCACATGGCTCAATCGGGAGCGGAATGCGTGTATGGGGCGGTGGGTGGGGGGATTTGAGATGAAGTGAGATTTCAGAAGAATTTCACAGGTGGGGTGGGGACTCCAGGCCACACCCCCAGGTTCCTGGAAGCCCCTCTTCCTTCCCTCTGCCTGTTAGGTATCCTCGATGGGACAGGGTGAGAAGCTTCTCATTCCCAGGACACAAGGACCAAAGCCAGGGTTCACCAAGTAATACGACTTGACAACTGCGTCCAGAGAAAATGGGGGAGGGATGCTGGCTGGAGGCCTACGGTGCACCTGAACAGGTCTAACAGCTGAACTTCCATGGACCACTGCTTCACCGTCACGGGAATCCCGAATATTAACCCATTCTGGGTGCGGACCCTCAAGCACAGAAAGAGGAGCTGAGCCAGGTCATTACAGAGACCAAATTTTTTTTGACTCAGCTGCACCTGCTGAAACATGAAGCTGCAGACAATCCCCTTCCCCCCACCCCCATCCTACCACACCGGGGGCCCAGGGGAAGGAGGGCATGTGTGCCCAAGAGCCGATCTCTGACTCCATCCTGGAGGCTCTACCTAGGCTTCCTTTCTGTGGGTTTTAGATACCCCTGGTCTTTAACACTCAACTTTCTGCCTCAGAAAACATCTCTAAAAAGGTCTAGGCTTTGTTTGCTGTTTTGTTTTTTCTTTCCCTTTTCTGGCCGCCCTGTGGGATATGGAGTTCTGGGGCCAGAGATAAGATTCAAGCCGCAGTTGCAACCTGCACTGCAGCTGTGGCAACGAAGGATCCTTAACCCACTGTGCCTGATCCCGCTGCACCACAGAAGGAACTCCGGCTATTTTCTTTTTTTAAAGTGTGGCTTTGGTCGCCAGAATATTAAGTTGGCCCCCAAGATTCCTGCCCCCAGAGTACACCTGGCCTTTCCCAGTTAATCACTCAGCTGGGCATGTCTGTGAAGAAAGTTAATTAAGCCCCCAAATCAGTTGGCCTTAACATAAGGAGACCAGTCTAAACGCAGGAGCCCTTTAAATATGGGTACAGACGTCAAAGTCAAGGACGGTCATAGAGACTTGAAACATGAAAAGATTCAATGCAGAAGCGTCTCTGTTAATGACTTTGGGGGTGGAGGGGGTCCTGTGGCAAGAATACAGGTGGCATCTAGGAGCTGGAAATGGCCAGCAGTTGACTGGGAGACAGAGGCTCCAACCTCACAACTGCAAGGACCTGAATTCTGCTGACAACTGGAAGGAGCCTGGAGGTGGCTTCCACTCCAGCGCCTCCAGAAAGGAACGGAGCCCCAGCTGACACCTTGAACTTGCCCCTGTGAGACCCTGCGCAGAGAAGCCCATCACAGTGTGTCCAGATTCCTGACCTATAGGACTGTGACCTAGGAATGGATGCTGTCTTGAGCTACTCAGTTTGGGGCAATTTGTTACGCAATGATTGAAAAACAAATGCGGCAGCACATAACAGTCCCAGCTTTAAAATGCACACTTGCTTCTATTTAGATCTTTGACTTTCACTGTCACTATACCTTCATGGTATAAAATTCTTAACACAGGAACTCAAGCACCACAGCTGCATTAATTTTCCTTTTTTTTTTTTTTAACTAATTACTAAAGAATTAATTAATTCCAAAACAATATTTCTCGCAAGTACTACTCATCATTGTAACAGTATATGGGTGGCTGGTGAATCTAGACCAGCATCTACTGAAATTATTTTTCTATGCCATGTCCTACACAAAGTCAAGTGAAAAAAAAAAAAAATCAGTCCAAACCGAATTCTCAATTTCTCCTACAAAAGGCACCTGGTTTGGGCAGCAATGACTTATTTGAACACATGACATAGAAAAAAGCCCTACCCTGGGTATTTTTCTATCAAATATCTTCTAATATTATCTCCTAAGCTTCAGAGATGGGGAAAAAAAGAACAGCTTTATAAATCTCTTGTTATAACCAAAATCACACACAAAAAGATGAGAACCCTTCAATGTCACTAATTTCTCTGAAGCAATATAACGGCAAACTCCTGAGACCCTGGCTATTTCAGACAAAATAGAAAAATGTAGATTCTGGAGGAAGCTGGGGACTGGGCTTTTCTGCAACAGATTGTAAGCCAAGTCATAAATTGAGGTAAAGCAGGAAATAAAGGGAAGAAAAAGGCATGGAAGCTGTGGGTTTGTGCCTGCCCACTGGGGGTCTGTAAGATCATGGGGCTAAGGGTTCTCCTGTCCGTTCTGGATACACGTTCACATGGCTGAAGCCATGAGAACATTCTACCAAGAAGCTATGGCAAGAAGGGGGGGTTCCCTTAAGGAGGAGAGTTGAAAAGACTAAACCAAAAAAAAAAAAAAAAAAGGCAAAGAAAATCCACGTGGAATACACAAAAACATATGCCTGCTACACCCAAGCCATTACATATCTGCCATTAGTGCTGCTTAACCATCCTATGCTGTACTAGGATCCACTGCTCTCCGAGTGTTTTAAGAAGAGACAGTCTCACCATGGTGATACAGGCGATGCTCGGGGGACGGGGCTGGCGGGGGGAGTGGAACAGTCCTTATTATAAATTCATTGGCTAGATAATGTCTTAGCCCCTGAATGTCAACTACTTGCCCCTTTAGACTCTGTTAGTGGCCACATCTACATCCCTCCCTGGCTTTGCCTTCCACTGTCCCTTGCCTGGACTGTTCCCAGACCCCCTCTGCTGCCAGTCCAGCAAAGCCATCCTTCTGACTGAGGCTGCAGGGGGCCTAATGGCACTTGGACCCCTTATGACATGTAGGGAAGCAAAATATCCATAAACGTCTCCAGGGCTTTCCACTGCCATGACGAGAAAATCCAGAGTCTTGTTGGGGTCCCCAAGGCACAAGGGGACTTCGCCTTGAATTCACTTCCAGCCTCAGCTTTGTCAGCTCTGTCCCTCTCCTATGCCAGGCTCCAGCTAGAGAACCACCTGTCCTTTCCCCCAGGAGAATGTGACCTTGAGCAGCAAAGGCTTTGTTGGAGGGGAGAGTGACAGCACGGGGGACCTGCAGAGTAGTAACCAGATACCCACCACATAGTCATGGTTGTAGAGGGCACTAGGGGGACAACGCAGGATGGAGGGGTATCCACTACACACTCAATGCTAGGGGTCAGGCAGGTCTTTCCAAGGTCAAAGTTAGTTTAGAGAAGGAATAAAGAACATTCTAGTCAGAAGGATGGGCATATAGAAGGACCACCGAGGCAGATCTGGGGTTGGGGAGCAAGACGCTGGTCAGCTCAATGATTCAGAGGCCTGGAGTCAGGAGGGTCTCTGGTAAGCCACCATGACCAGCCGGGGTACAAGTGGGTGGCTCCAGAATTAGTGTAAGTGCCACCTAGGGTGACAGGCTAAAGCCGAGGAGATCGGCTGGGGACTAGGGAGAAGCAGAGGGCACATGCCCACCCAGAGAGAAGTGGCCACTGCTCAAATGCAGCCGCTGGTACCGCCTGGCTTTGATGATGCCAGGGCTGCTTTGTCAAGAGCAACAGGAAATCCAAATCGTGATGTGAGGTCTCCCAAAGTTTAAAAGGCTGGCAACAAATTGATTTCATGGAGAAAACAAAACCCCACCAGGCTCAACATAAGACATCTGCCAGCCACCAACGTGTGACCTCTGGGACAGGAACTGGAAATGAGCACAGGGAGTGTCCAAGAGCTGGAAGATGTGCTTGTTTCTTAGCCGGGGTCTTGGAAAGCAAGAGCGTTGAAAAGAAAGTGGATCCCATGGGGGTAGGGGTGGAGGTGGGAGGCGGGAGCAGGCTGGGGCCTCAGCAGCTTGGGGGTGAGAGCAAGCGTCTCTGGAGGCTTGGCAGGAGGCTGGGTCCCCAGAATCACAGCCCCCTGCCCCATCCATTAGTCCATTCCATCAGCAAATGTTCACTGAGGACCTACTAAGTGCCAGGCACTGTTCCAGACTCTAAAAGCAAAATAGACAAAATCCCTGCCCTGGAGGAAGGCACACCCATGTCCTCTTTCTGGGGAAATAGAAAAACAGGGCAGTGTTCAGGGGACTTGAACCAAGTCTCCAATCCATACCGGTTCACCATTCTGAGCTTTGAGCTCATTCCCTTTATCTGAAAATCAGGCAGGACCAAGGGCCCAGGCATCAAAGAGACCCCAGAGGCCACAGGTGCCAGCAGCCCAGGACTGAAGGGCAAAGGGCCTCGCACCCCTTGTTTCCATGCAGAACCCCAACATCCCGAATAGTGCCCACACCCAGCCAGTGCTCAGCATTTGCCAATATAAGTTTGACCATTCTGAAGCTAAGAAATATTACCGAGATACCGGGGAAAAAAAAAAAAAATCACTCAAGTTGGAATTGGCTTTTGCATATCAAAAGCCTTCCTCTTGTGCTTCCAGATCTCTATGTGATGGCGCCCAGGGAGAACAGGATCTCAGGAACCAAAGAAAAACAGCTCTGAAAACAATTTGGACAGACAAAGACAAATACTGTATGATTTCACTGAATCTAAAAAATAAATACAACAAACTATTGAGTATAACAAAAAAGGAGATGCTACAGAGAGAACAAACAAGTGGCGACCAGTGGGGAAAGGGAAGGAGAGGGGGAGGGCGGGGAGGTAAGGGACTGAGAGGCACAAAGTGCTAGGTATAAAACAAGCTGCAAGGATACACTGCACAACACGGAGGAGAGAGCCAACATTTGTTAACAGCTGTACATGGAGTATAACCTTTAAAAACGGTGAATCTACAGTACATCTGTAACTTAAATACTATCGTACAGCCACTCTTCTTCAATAAAAAAGAAAAAGAAAAAAATAGGAGTTCTCTTGCAGCCTCAGGCTAAGGATCCCACATTGTCACTGCAGCAGCGTGGCTCAAGTTTGATCTCCAACCCAGGAAGCTCCATATGCTGCAGGTGCAGCTGATAAATAGACAGAGCGATAAAATAAAGTCACATGGGCCAACCAACCAGCTTGAACAAAACAATACAAGAGGTACACAACTTTTTTTTTTTCTTTTACAAAAAAAGAATAATCATTTGGCTGTCATTCTATCGACAAGACTAGGCAGGTAATCAAAAATGGATGGAACCAAAACCTAATACCCCACTTCAAAAAAGGAGAAAAGCGGGTCCAGGGGGTTCTCCCCTTTGCCCGACTGCCCCTCACTCACGGCAGTCCCCTTCCTCTTTTAATTTCACTGTCACAGTTTCAGACTTTGTTTCTGATCCCAGGGAAAACAAACAAACAAAACATGCTGCCCTACAAAATCCTACTTACACATGCTGAGTTCACTTCTTCCCTAAATGTGGACCCAGGCTCGTGGGGGACGAGGGTGACCCAGCATGTGCCCTTCTGGGCATCATGTCAACTGCTTTCAGGTAGCCTTTCGCTTGTAGGTCCTTCCTAACTGTGTCCTCAGGCCAGCACAGTTCACAGGGGGCCCAAGATCAATGCATCACTGCGGCGTGGGACCAGGCTGCTGCATCAGAGGAATTTCCCGACCGCTCCTGTGCTCTGACCCCACAGTAACTCTGCTCTCCCCACGCCTCCTGGCCAGCTCCCCTCTGCCTCACCTGACCCAGAGCCTGCCAGGCAGCCATATGTTGCTGGGGCCAGCCGCCTCCATTTCTCCTTTTGTTTTGTTTTTTCTTTCTTTCTTTTTAAAGGAGGAGGGAAGTACCTTGTTTATTTCCAAACTCCCTTGCATCTGATGTGCGCTAGGCTGGCATTTGCTGTTAAAGCAGAAAATTATAAGGAGGGCCTAATTGACCCTCCTGTGTCTTTGAAAAAGCCTGTCTGTGGTCTCTAATTGACCCTCTAGGTACCGATGGAACAATGAATGAATCTTCAGGAAATAATGGAGGGCGATGATTAATAGCCCGGGTCTGGCTGGACCTCTGTCTCCCCCAGCTCTTCCCCCGCACCTGCCTTCCTCCCGTCGTGACACTTGAGTCCCCGCATTTCCTAAGCAGCGATTTATTATTATCGCTGAATAATAAATACCCTGCAGTCGACACGTGAAACAATCGGACACATCACGATTCTGCAGAGATGGGGATGACATTTACTTAAGCTGGCGTCCTCATTTTTCTCTTTGGCAACGCTCGAAAGGGTCTTCCTCTGGTAATTGCGGGCAAACTCAAAGCAGAAAGGCGGCTTCTCTCAAGTTTCTAGTAAAATGACTGCAGACGGGAAGCCCTCGGGAATTGAGGGTTTCTTCCCTGTTTCCTAGAGCAGCGAGTCCCCTTCCGGTTCAGGTGAGGATAAGGCCTTTCAAGAACACAGTGAACGATAAAAGTAATGGTAACAAGTGATCCCCCCCCCAGTGTAAAGCAGGTAGCTGCCCCCCTTACACATTAACCCGAGGTCAGACCGAGATGAACTCAACGCTTATCATTCCCATTATTCAGATGAATAAGCTGAGGCGCAGCGAGTAACTGGCCCAGAGTCACAGGTCCCCAGTTCTGCCTGTCTCAAAATATTCAACAATAACTGTGCAAACATACAATCTTAAAGGGAAAACATTTTTAAAACTGGGTAAGAGCATAAAAGGAAGTACCTTGCTTTATTTTAGGTTGGCTCAAAAACAAACCTTTCCTCTAGACATGGCAAGAGAGAATGCTTAAATTCTAAAACATGCATGTCTTGGAGGTCCTGCTGTGACGCAACAACATCAGTGGCATCTGTGGAGCTCTGGGGCGCAGGTTCAATCCCTAGCCCAGCGCAGTGGGTTAAGCATCCAGCATTGCCATAGCTGTGGTACAGCTCGTAACTCTGACTCGGATCTACCCCTGGCCCAGGAAATCCATAGGCTGAGGGGAGGCCAAAAACCAAAAAACAAAATAAAACATGCACGTCTCTAGAGGATGATAAGAGGCCAGAAGGACTTTTTCCCCTTTTTCCAAATTCATAGCATCAACTAAACTTTTAATTGAAAATGATTATGAGGGAAGGAAAGGAAAGGAAGGAAAAAAGCCATCAAAAATCTCCTTGGCTCCTGCTGCTGCTCCACCTTCCTCAGACCTTAAATGGCGAGAGAGCCTCAAGCTGTCAGCCAGGCTCCTGGGTGTCGCTCTTCCTGCTGTCAGGCTCTGCAGGAGAGCAGGCCGCTGGGCTGCCTGTGCAGCAACACGGATGCTTGGCGCAGGAGCACAATTTCTGTGAAAGACAGAGATCCTCTCCCACAAGCAGACTCACCCCACGGTCAGAAAGCACTGGGCCACCGTCCAGAGTCACGGGCTGGGAGGGCTGTGGGCTTCTGAGAGCCATCGAACCTGAGACCTCTGCGAGCGACTCCAGTACAGAGGAGAGAAGTGAATACTCCAGTCCGCGTGCCCTGAGCGGAGGGCGCCTTAGGTCACCTCTAAGGTCCCGTTCAAGGTCATGATTTTACATCTTTTGGGTTTTAGGAGATTTTTTTTTTTTTTCTTTTTGGCCCCACCCAAGGCGTGCAGAAGTTGCTGGGGCAAAGGACTGAACCTGAGCCACAGCAGTGACAATGCCAGATCCTGAACAGCTAGGCCAGCTGGAACTCCAAGGTCATGATTTTAAAATCAAACAAGATCCTCCTGGAGATTTTTGGCCCAAAGACAGACCCCTCCTAAGGGCAGACCCCCTCCCTGTCTCCCCTTTCCAGAGGAAAGGAAACAACTCATCCCAGAAACACCCATTCCAAGGGCAAACCAGCCCCTACAGAGCCCTCACCCCCCCCCACTCCCTCCACTGGGCTGTCATACTCCACGCCATGGTCCACCTGCCCCCATCACCCCATGGCCGGACACCAGACACCGGGGCGGCCCCCAAAGCCCAGAGCCTGCTGAAACTATGCCGGCTGGTTGACCCTAGGCCTTCGTGCCCCACCTCCCAGGCTCCTTCCTCCCACAGGTTCCCCTCTCCCTCTGCCTTCTGACCAACGCTGGCGCCTCGCGTGTGCCCCATGGCATGACCTGTGCCCTCTCCCTTGAGATCTCTTGAGTAACAAAACATCTTTTCGATGGCAGTTGTCTCCTGACCTCTGTATCTACACAATAATAAAACCACTAAAACAGGCAGAAGGAAGGAGGGACAGAAAAGCAGACGGATGGAGGGAGGGAGGGAAGATGGGAAACAACTGAAGAAGGAACAAAGAATGAAGAGAGGGGGATGAACTGAAGCCCTGCCTGTCATTTTGGAGAGAAACACCTAACAACGCTGTCAGAGAAACCCTTCGCTACTTTGGGGAGAGAGGGGCGCGCTGAAGACACACAGGATGCAGGGTCCCAAGCGGAAACGCTGACCTCGCATCCAATGCGCAGGGTCCAGCGGGCTCTCAGGCCCTCCTGCTGTGGCCACCTTGCTCAGGACACAGCAGAGAAGCTACTTTCCTGGCCCGACTGACAGTCAACACCCAAAGTGGGACTGGCTTGCAAATGGGTCTATAAATAGGAACCTCCAGCCCCTTTTAACTCACTCTCAGGGCTTTTATTCATTAAGATTCGGAAGCTCTGGAGGGTGCAGATGCGCCTTCTTCCCTCCTGGATCCCAAATACAACACCCCGTGTGGAAGCAGATGGCTTGGGATAAATACCGATGACAGTTTACAGGCTGAGACGTGGCTTCACCAGAACCGTGCTACAGCGTGATCTGCTTGGGGAGAGAAGGGCTAAGCACATCCGGCTTTAAGTGGAGGTCACATTTACACATGAAATTTCGGGTCCGTGGAAGGAGTGCCGGGGTCTGCGGGTCACTCTGCCAGGGACCTCTCCATCATGGCCCACAAGGAGCCCCACCTAATGCATGAGGAAGCAAGCATGTCAGGAAGCCAAGGATGGCTCAGCCCCCTACCAAGGGCTGGCTCTGTTAACACAGATGAGAGCTCCCCCCCGCCACCTACCCCGCTCCCCTGATTCTAAAATTCTCCATGCGTTTGCTGCCACCCGTAAAAGCTGGTGGTTTTGCTGATCGGAAACCGCGTGACTGAACCAACACCTGCTTCGGCACTTAACCCTGGAACGGGAGAGGTGAGAGTGGTTTCTGTTTATTTTTATCCCGACCGTAAAATGGAAGAGCAATCACGTCGGTCCATCGTGGCGGAAGAAAACCAAAGCTGATGGGAGCAGACAGAGCCCGGCTTTCAGGGATGCTGCGCTAAGCGCTTCTCGGCGTGTCAGGACCCGAGCAGCTTGAAGGCGAGTGCCTGCCTCATGCTTGCAGCGGTCACCGTTCAAGGCAGAGGTGCAAGGGGCGAACAGCCAGCAGGCGCATTCATCTCACGCCAGGATATCCCTGCCCTCCGAAAGAGCGACGGAGGGGCGCATACCACCTTAGCCCTGCCTCCCTGGACGGTCCCGGCGCTTGCAATGGTACGACGGAAGTGCCTGGCTCCAAGAAAGCATGTCCTCAGGACACTGCGTCATTTGAGGGTTGACATTTCAAGCAAATCTAAACAACAATAGTTCAAACAACCAGGAGCCCTCTTGTGTTGAGAAAGTTCAGGCACTGATACAAAGGTGCTTCAAAAACACACATAACATTCAGGAAAAAGTCTGGGAGAATTCTGTTTTCCCTAAGTTTCTTCCGAAACCATGGGATTCCTTAGTATCTGTATCATAGACTGTATTGCCTGTTACTCAGAATCCATGTGTCCCCCAAAGATTTGTAACACACCCTAATAGTACAGTCATCAGTTAATCCTGAGCCTCCAGCCGAGGGAGAAGGTAAATCATCTCCCCTGTTCCTTTCCTTTCTCATCTTTCTTCAAAAGAAAAAGTGGTGTCAGCCCTCTGCCTTTCTGCTCCAAATTCTCACTACAAACTCTTGACTTTTTCCCCAAGTTGCCCAAATATGGGAAGTCTCACCTCCCAGCGGGCCTCCGCTCTCCATCCAGTTGTTCCAGCTCTGCGGCCGTTCACAGCAGAGCCCACGAGCAGGCTGTCTGGGAAGTTCCAGGGTGAGCAAGAAATCCCAAAGCAGAGGCCTCTGGTAACGTCAGGAGGAAATGAAAATTCCAAAGATGAGCTCTTTATCTACAGTCGAAAATGCTGATTTTCTTAACCCATGAAAATTAAACAAATAACCAAAAAAAAAAAAAAGATGGCCGAAATTTTATGTCCCAAACATGTGCTCTAGATGCCAGCCAACTTCAACCCACAGGCCAAATCCAGCCCACTGCTTGGTTCTATAAATAATGTTTTATTGGCCACACAGTCAGGTCCCTTTGATTACATACTATCTATGGCTATTTTCACTACACATCTCAGTTGAGTAGTTGTGATGGACGCCTTAGAGGCCACGGAGCCAAAAATATTTACTATCTGACCATTTATAGGTAAGGTTTGCAGACTCTGTTCTTGGATCTGCCTTGTCATCCTTGGATGACAAATGGAATGATCCACTAAGAGCATTTTAATGACAATATTAATAAATTATTAATTTGGGTTTAGGGTAGAAGAGAAAGTCAAAGAACTCCTCAAGAGTCACAACCATTATTTCGGAAATGAAAATCAGCCACACCAGATAACTAAATTCTATCACGCAACTATGTATTAGACACGTACTACGTGTCAGGTGTTTTCAGCGTGTGTATCTGCCAGGACTGCAGGGGGAAAATAGTTCAGTCCTCCTTCCTTCTTTCTTTCCCTCCTTCCTTCCTTTTTTCCGTCAACCCACTGTGCCCTTGTTTACTGTGCCTGAAAAAGGAAAAACACTCAGGAAAGTGACCGGCATGACACAGGTCATACGGACACGTTACGGGCACCTGGATTACGCGGATCTTCGGAGAGCGTCATTTGACTCCCAGGCGTGGTATCCAAACTGGAGGATTAAGTCATTTAGAAGGTACTTGATTCCTATAACACGCAGTGATTGTGCTAACGTTCAGCTTTATTTCCTTGCCCAGAATGATTTCCATTGGCTGCCTTACAGATTAGCTGCCTAATCTCCTAACAAGAGCTCCTTGATCAAAGGGTCTGGCGTGGCCTGGTGTCTTGCTGCTGCCAAGTGACTGATTGAAGAGATGGACAAAAAGGAGACACACCCCCAAGCCCAGAGAGTGTGATTCATAGTCGATCCAACTTTCTCTGAACCGCCTGTCGTGACTTAATGGGAAACCCAGAAGAATTAAATGGGGGGGGATTACATTACCATGAATAACACACACACATACAAGTGATATTCTGTCCAAAGGGCTTCTGAGTGCCAGTGACTCAAACAAATATATTAACAGAGCTTACAGCAGATTCAATCAGGTTGAACGCTCCCAGAATTTATTTTGAAATAAGCTTAATATAGCCGAGATATGAAGAATGAATCTACCGGGGGCGGCAGGAAAGCTATCAACAGGCCGATGCTACTTCTGCCTTAGGCTCTGCGCGGCCGCAGGGCTCTGGAAATCTCCCCATCAGAGGCCCAGGGGCGCTCACCCCCCCACCAATCTTAGGGCCATCGTCACACCCCAGGGAGCTAATTCTTTTCCTGACTTCATTCTAACTTCTGGAAATCATTTCAAATGTGCATTAGCAAGGCACCAAGAAAACGCTAACATTTAAAAGCGCAAGTTACGTCGCTCCAACCCATCCATCTGTGGGAAACAGCAATTCAGGGGTATACTGGGGGCAAAGCCTGGCAGTTCAGAGAGCAATCTGCCTTACAGGACCTAGATGCGCATTCACTTACAATTAAGCAGCGATGTTAATGAGGTTACGGTGTGTGACGGGTTAACGGGCTGCAGCCAAAAGGCAAATATTGAAATGAAGGCGTTTATTTTCGAACCAACAAGCCTGAACCGAACCATTACAATATGTCCCATTAGCATCCTCGTTATTGGGCAAAATAATTTCATCTCTGGAATTAATTAAATAAATTGGAATGACCTGGAATCACTGCTGAGGCCAGCGGACGGGCAGCACCGCATGAAAGGCAAACTCATTCAGAGTCAAGAGGCCCATCGATTCCTGGAGAGGCTCCCCCTCCAAGTGGGCGGGAAGTGAAAGCTAAAAACACGATGCACCCAGGAGGACAGTGATGTGCCCTGAAGGGAGCTGGCAGAGGAATTTTTAAAATCAAGTCTATTTTATTGTTATTACTTTAAAATTGAAGGACAAAATGCTCTCGGATTGAGATACCTACCAGGTGGGGAAGTTCATCGTTTGGGAAACTCCGATTCGGTCCTGAGTGGTCCATGCTGATTTTTCCCAGTCACCTCGATTTTTCATGAAGATGAACAGAGCATTCGAAAGGAGGGATGAGGTCAAGGGATGTGGGTTTTTTTGAGGAGAATCAAAGGCACACCCTCGATTCAAATCAGGTCCAATTTGCAAGCATTTCTGGGCCATCTAATGAAGGGAGTGGAAGGAAGGGTGGCAGAGATCGGGCGCTACCCCAGGGCTGTCTGCTACACCTCAAGGGGCCCTTTAACCCGTTGCCTGGGGGCCCGCTGTCGCTTACAAGCCATGTCACCTTAGAAATCCATCTATAGCCTCTGTGTCCCTCACTTTGTTCACCTATAAATCAGGGATCCTTGTAAGAGCCTCTCTCCTAGGACTGCCACGTTCCCTGCAAAGAGCAGACACACACAAAGCACGAAGCACAGTGTCTTCAACGTAAAGCCTCGATAAAGATGAGTCTTGCCCACCCCACGGCTTGAATCTGGCAGATATTCCAACAGGCCTGGTAATTCTTTGCAAGAACCGTTATGCCCAACTTTTCTAGCTGACACCTGCTCCCAATGTGTTCCGTGGACCATCTGCACCAAAAGAACTGGGGTGGGAGGGGCTTAGTCTAACAGACAGACTCTTAGACCGCATCCTAGATGTACCGAACAAGAATCCAGAAGGAGGCCTGGGAAGTGACTTTTTTTTTTTTTTTTTTTTTGTCTTTTTGCTATTTCTTGGGCCACTCCCGCGGCATATGGAGGTTCCCAGGCTAGGGGTCGAATCGGAGCTGTAGCCGCTGGCCTACGCCAGAGCCACAGCAACGCAGGATCCGAGCCGCGTCTGCAACCTACACCGCAGCTCACAGCAACGCCGGATCGTTAACCCACTGAGCAAGGGCAGGGACCAAACCCGCAACCTCATGGTTCCTAGTCGGATTTGTTAACCACTGCGCCATGACGGGAACTCCATGAAGTGACATTTTTAAAGTTAAGTTCATGATTGAGTCTTAGGCACCCGGAAGTTTGGAGAATTTCTTATTTCAACACACAGGATGGCAACAGTGGAATCGCAAACTTTTCTTACACAAATTCGCTGCAATCCCACAGCGTCAGACACTGTGGGATCATAAGGGATATAACGATGGACCCCGCGTGCTTGTGAACAGTCTCTCACCCCGTTTTCTAGGCCTGCGCCGCTCTGGCTGCCGTTCAGCTGCTGGAACGTGCTGTGTCCAGACAGGACCGTGCCTGAGAGTCCTGATGACACCTACTGTTTGCTTTCCTCCTGGCCTGAGGCCCGTCTTCCACCAACAGCCAGCTCCCCCTTTCATCCCTAATTCCAACCTCCCCTCCCCAGGGAAAACCCTACCCCTAGACGAGGCTGGAGTGGCCTTTTCTAAGCCACACTAGTTAAGCCCTTACACTCTGCCACAGCAGTAACCATCTCGTGATTATTTAATTACGAGATTGACAAGAATGACAGAAAGACTGTCTTCCCTGAAAAGTGACAGAGGGTACGGACTGTTCCCTCCTTATCCACCGTGCCCAGCATGGCGGGTTCACGGACTCAACTATGTCCCTCGCAAATTCCTATGTGGAAGCCCTACCCCAACGTGACACCACTAAAGAGGTAATGAAGGTTAAATGAGTTCATAGGATGGACCCTAACCCAACGTGATGGTGGACTAGTAAGAAGAGCACACACTAGAGACACGTCTAACCCGCCGAGGGATGGCCACGTAAGGACACAGCACCAAGGCTCAGAGAGGCTGCAGGAGAAACCAACTCTGCCACCACCCTGACCTTGGACTTCCAGCCAGAAAGAAGGAAATTCCGGTTGTTGAAGCCACCCAGTCTGTGGTCCTCTGTGGTGGGGGCCCTGGCAGCCTGACACAGAACCTGCTCCAGAGCTGGGGCTCAGTGACCGTTCAATGGCCAACCGCGACTACGAGGCATCGTGGACTATGCCTGGGGAAGTCAGACCAAAGAACTTACAGGTTAAAAGAAACAAGGGCCAGACGTTCCCCAAGCAGAAGGCATGACGGTCGTGCAGGGAACAGCCTTCTCAGAAAGCAGAGCTTGGAACACGCCCTGGAGCTTGATGTCAGAAGGAGACTCACTGGCATGTGGAGGGACTGGGTGCCGACATGGGCGCCAGGGAGGATCCCGTGGCAGGAGCTTTTGGGCTGCCTGCTCAAAAGCCATCATTCCCGCCGCCGTCACCCTCACGAACCAAATTCCTGCACCCCTGAGCTGGGACCAGGACTGTGGCCTACTCCAAACAGCTCTCCTTCTGACTCCTGCAAGCTGCACCCCCGGACTGAATGCCGCCAGGAAGGAGGAGGGCCCCGTTCATGAAAGCACTCTTGCCAGCCCCGGGGGAGCTGAGGCCCAGCTTCCCTCGGAGGCGGCGCGCGATGTCATCACCTCGGTCTCCGCTTAACATGACCATGAAGACTGAATTCCCACGTGGCTCGCCATCTGCTTCTGGAAATAATCTCATTTTTAATAGCCTCACTGGACCCCACTATACATTGCCCTGAGTTAGAAAACGCCTTCCGTGCCATGCAGCCTTGTCTCCTTGCAGCTCTGCCACTCCAAAGCTGGCTGACGTTGGCAGTCACTTAATTCAGCCACAGTTTCCTCATCGGCCAGTGAGGAACCATGGATAAGCTGGAGAAGGTGTCCACTGAAGGAGGCGGTCGGGAAGATTAAATAAGATAAGGGAGGCGCCACGCGCAGCCCGGAGCTGTCAATAAATCCTAACTACGGCTGCACTGTTATTAAAGAGTCAGATTTGACTATTAATAATTAATTAATAAATGTCCACGTTTACTGAAAGATGGCTCCTGTTGAGCAATTACCATCAGAAAGAATACTACTATCGGTTCTCTGTTTCCTTACCAAAATATTTGCTCTCAAAGCTCAATTTTTTATTCATGGGAAAGAGCATGTGCCGGATCTTGGTCAAAACATGCAAATCAGTTAATTCACAATTTTTTTTTTTTCCTGCTGAAAGCAGGAAACAAGGGTTTCTGCATGTGAGGCTTCTCCTCTTGTAGTAACCTCCAAGCCCTACAACCGCAGGCTTTAAAAGTGAGGGAGGTGAGTCTAGGTAGAGATTATCTTTCATCACAGTGGGTTCTAATAATAATCCCTTCTTTGACAAGAAATTTATGGCAGGCTGCTGAAACGTTAGTTTATTAATGATTAAAGTATCATCTGTCCTTGATACAAATAAACAGGGTTTTTGATTCATAAGCAGAGAGACAGGGGACCTACTGAGCCCTGGGAGCTATACAATTTATCGGCGTTCAAGTCTCATCAATGTATTTTCAGTATATCCAAGGATTCTGACAAGTTCCTGTTCTGAGGATGGATGTTCCCTCTACAACCCAGGGAGCACAAAAGGTGAGGGCTGGTCTTACAGGCTTAAAGCCTCCATTATCACCGAGGATTTAGTATGGGGAACTGCCCTTGTACCCAGATTTTCCTATTACAGGATTGGGTACATTCGATATGGTACCTGGGACGTGGCAACCACTGAAACATTTCCACATCAGGGTCCAAACAACTGATGAAGGTGCATACTGGGAGTTCCAACAACCAAGCAACGACCGTCAGAGTTGGTGGACTGTTTTCACACGTATGGGGTTTGGTGCCAGTACGGACACCATGGAGGACCTGGGGCCAGAGGAATAACAGCCCGCTAACACACTGTGCAAACTACTTATAACACAGTTTTCTGTTACTAAAAGCTAGGAGCTCCTGTTCTTAAAATGATTGCCATCTTTAGTGTTTGAAAACATCCCTTCCTTCAGCCCTAATACCTGAACTGACACAAAATATTCATTTTCTAATTGGAATATGCTCTCTGAAGAATATCATTTAATGTGGTTGCATTTGATTTTTTTCTTCTTATCTGAGATCAGCAGGATAGACTAAATTAAGGAAGAAACAACAGGCAAGTTGAGAGCACAGGCTACTGGCAGGAGGGCAATTCTGGCAGGCACGACAGCACAGGACTCGGAAGTGACGCCACTAGATTCCTGGGAGAAATCAAAAAATTGAAGGGGTGTATACAAAGTCTAAGCGGAGGTCCCAAAGATAAGCTTCCCCTGTAAATCTCTTTTGGGGGACAGGTATCTGGGAGTCCCGTGAGGGGTGGGAGAGGTTCACTGTCAAGGCAAGCAGGCAGCCCTGTAGGTGGCAGCTCTCAACGCCAATAGCAGGTGGACAATATTCCATTCCACCTCTCCTTAGTCTCAGAAGGCAAATGACACAGCAGGGCAATGTGCTCGGGTAAACACAGCAAAACTATTCCCCAGCCTGCCTTGCAGCCAGGTGGAGTCATGTGACACAGCCTCGTCCAATGAGATGTTAGCGAGTGCTGAGCTGCGCCTCCGTCTCTGGGAGACTCCTTACAGGGCCGACTCAGCAGGAAGGCTCATCCCACCTTCTGCCTCCTGCTTTCTGTGGCTTGGGCTCACACGGAGCTCAGTGGAGGCGCTGCAGGAGGCATCTTGATCAAGAGGCAAACTTTGGAGGACTGAAGCCAAATGGCTGAGAAGACAGAAAAGAAAATTACGAAGAGTCTTTGATGTCTTTACGGGACCCTCCTCTCTGTCCTGGACTAGCTGCTTTGCCCTAGACTTCTTTTAAGTGAGAACATAAGCCTTTCTATGTTTAAGCCAAACTCAGGTTTTCTGTTTTATGCCGCTGAACCAAGACCTAACAGAAACAGTGACATTTTTGCTTATCTCTGATGTCTGTTGCTGTCATGTGACTCTAAAACTGACTACATACTGTCTTAACACGTCTTTAAGATATTTTAACTCTCATCCTTCTGCTGAAAACCTATTCAAGTCCTTCTTTTACCTTAACGGGAACGAACAACAAGGTGTGAGACCAAGGAAAAGTTACGATGAACAAGGACCACACATCCGCACACCCCAGTTTGCATCTTAGCACCAAAACCCACATGTTCTTCCTCCTTGAATCTGCCAGCGGAGATCAGGAAGATAATCGCAGTCATCTCACTGTAAACCTGTCACTCATAAATTTATCTTAATTTCACTCAAAAGTGGTTTTTCCCACATGCTTTTCAAGTGTACGTTTCCTAAATTCAATGTATCCTGCATCTGGCGGCATTTCTTTTGACATGTTATAAATAATTCTCGAGGTCCAACACAATGAGGTTTTGAACAAAAGCCTGTCTTTTTCTCTATGACCAAGATTGACGGAATTAACCAACAGTAGAGCCCATTAATTCATTTCTCTGTAGGCAAAGGAGCATCACTTTGGTAAAGACGAGGAATGTGCACACACATCTGATTTTCTTCTCTGTCTGGGTCCAGGGCAAAGTATACACTCCCACCTTCCACAAGGTCATGTGACTGGTTCTGACCAGTAGGCTGTTTAGTGGGAGTGACAGGTGACATTCCAAATCAAAGCATACAGGCGCTGTCGTGACCATCTCCAGTGGTGAGCAAGAAGGCCACCTGTGCCAGACGGTACAGCACGAGACAGAGGAGATAAAGTCAACCTGGGTCCCGGAGTGACTGTGCGTGCAGGGACTCTGTCAACCCACACGGGGCACAAAGTGTGAGCAAGAAATAAAAAGGGTGCCCTGTGCTTGAATGGCATCCTCTCCCCACTCACCCCTTACCCCCACACACACAACACACACGTACACTTCCTTACCCACACACACACAGCACACACGTACACTTCCTTACCCACACACACACAGCACACACGTACACTTCCTTACCCACACACACACAGCACACACGTACACTTCCTTACCCCCCCCACAGCACACACGTACACTTCCTTACCCACACACACACAGCACACACGTACACTTCCTTACCCCCCACACACAGCACACACGTACACTTCCTTACCCACACACACACAGCACACACGTACACTTCCTTACCCCCCACACACAGCACACACGTACACTTCCTTACCCACACACACACAGCACACACGTACACTTCCTTACCCACACACACACAGCACACACGTACACTTCCTTACCCCCCCCACACAGCACACACGTACACTTCCTTACCCCCCCACACACAGCACACAAATACACTTTTATAACAGGCAAGAAAATGTGTTTGCTACTTTGCTTCTACCATTTTATCATTTCACGACTGGTTGTGGCTACAGACGGAGCCTGGACAGATGGCCTCTGGGCCTAGACGCTCCCGACTCCCAGGCCCCTCACCCAGGTTTTAATGGAGCCTCCCACCTTCACTTCCTCTGCATTAAGAAAGACAGAAAATGAAGGTACCTGGAGGTTATTGTCCTTCCTTCTCGCAGAAACGCCTTCACTGAGCCATGATTCAGGGTTATTCCAATGGGGGGGGGGGGCGGTGCTGATATAAGAACCGTCTAATCTAAATGCATTTCTGTGTCTTTTGTAAAACCACAGGTGAGCATACCTTTGCTTGCTGGTTGCCCAAGGCCTCACGTGTGGACCTGGGAAGGAGGCGCCTACTGAAGTTCAATTTCAGGGAGAACATCACCTCTGCAGATGGGCTTGTGGGACATAGTTTTGATTCCCTGCCAATAGCAAGCAACGTGGTTTTCTTCCAGCCTCAACTGTAAGGGAACCTAGGCCCAAACTCAAGGTCCAACCACAGAAACAGGCTTATTCTACATTTTCACAGTGTCCACTCCTGCCTTCTTCAGATTGTCGCTCTTTGTTCTCTTAATTTTCAGACCTGCCAAGGGATTTTAGGTTGAAGAACAGAGTCCAGCGAAGTTGGGAACTCCGCCCTCACCCAAACGCCCGCCTCCAGGAAAATGGCATCAGGAGGTCATTATGTCAGCATCACGTAGAGAGGGGCTGAGATGCACGAGGGCTAATTGGCACCTGCAGCTCACAGCCTGAAATACCCAGTGCTGAAGGAAAGTGGGAGATTTCTCTAGGAAGCATTAGTTCTAGAAAAATCATCAAGATTAAGCTGTTTGGAGAGGCTTTCGGACAACTGGCTTTAAGCAAAGATGCAAATTGATGAAAACAGTTCTGCCAGTCCTTGGCTGATTCTTAAAAACAGAACAGAAACTTCACTTTTTATTTTTCAAAGTACAAAAAGCAACACATGTTCACATAAGGAGAAAAGAGGGGAGGAAAAAGCAGAAACAGTAGTAAGTAGTGCTCGCACCTACAGTGTGCTCTTAACTGGGAGGCGGGCACTATTTCAAAAGCCAATCTATGGATAAGGCCCTGGACCTGCACCAAGGCTAAACTGCTTATCCAATGTCACATCTCTCAGCCAATTAGTGAGGGGGGCAGAATTTGAATCCATGGCTATTTGACAAAGCTCATTAACTTAACCTTGATAATTAATTACACTTATCCCCCAGAACCAATGTGGATAGCTCACTGCGTTTCACGCAGAGTTGTTTTCTATGTGTGTACCTATATGTGTGTGTGTGTTTGTAATAAAAGTGGATTTAGACAGGACATGCAGGTTTGCAAACTGCTTTTGACACTTAAAATAAATCAAAGTTCTCAAACTCCATTAAGTTTTCTGAATATTTCCTAAGGCCTTTGAAAGCCTAAATTAATTTTACCTCCTCACCCACCCCTCAACCACCCACGCAGCTGACAATGGTGCTCTGTGTTTGAGTGGAAGATGTGACGCTCGTGAGCATCTCCAACGGCTGAAACAGGTGAGGCTCACATGAACTCGCGGAAACGCCCTGCAAAGGCAGGGCATGCTCATCAGGACCCGGACAGCAGGATGACCTGGAGATGCGCGCAGAGGCCCTTTCCCCAGTCAGAGACCCAAGGTGAAAGTCAGCACTGGCAAAGGACCTTGCGTTTGCATGCCAGAAACAAAGCCAACTCTTTGCTTCTTTACCCCAAATGAGCGGTTTTCGTGGGCACTACTCTTGCCTAGGAGCAGTGACTAATACATCTGCTATCAGCAAATGTGTTTGAAAAGCACATAGGTGGGAGAACCAGGGTCGAAGCCACAAAGTTTTAATGCCTGGAACCAAAGCTCAGAATCAAGACTGTGCTTAAGCGAATACATGAATGATCACCCTTCGCAAGCGTCAAATAAAAAGCTGTTGCGTTTATGATTCTTGTTTCTGCTACTCTTCCTGTAGGATATTAACCCTGTCTGCTGCGACTGTTTTGTTTTTTCAAACTTAACTATGAATATGTACATGTCACTCTCTCAGACACTGACCATAGATAAGAAGCCAGAGAAACTGTGTTGGTGGAAAAAGAACTGTTGATTCTACTTCTTAGTTGCTACATATGTGGCTTAGAGCGAGCATGTGTGTGTGTGTGTGTGTGTGTGTGTGTGTGTGTGTGTGTGTTGACAGTAGCGAGAGTCAGAAAGACTGTGAACCAGGAAACACCTGTATTTAAATGTAAGTGTGGTGTTATAAATTTATATTGGAGCTGATCCTATCTATGAAGAGAGAGTCCGTGCTCAGTAGAGGTGCACTGGTAGCAAGATAAAGAAAAGGAACACATTCCAGCATCAAGTAGAAACACTCTGGGGGTCATCGCCCGTATTAGATTATCCAGTGCCCCTGACCTCAACATTAGCATCCGCAATTACCGCCTGCCTCCTCTTCGGGAGGGAAAACGTGCTTTGGCAATGTGCAGAAATGTCCTTTCCCACAGAGTCCTGGCAAGCACAGTCTGTGCAGGTATCACACACGTAGAAATCGGTCCACACATGCAAAGAGTTAGAAATCTTAAAAAATGCATCTGTGTGCCCCCCAAAACATAATGTCTTTGGACGTGTCCACAAGAATTAAATATTTTGCACTTATTCTGTGCTCACTTCTTATCAATGCACAACGGCTTACTGCAAGAGAAATACACTTTCTCAAATTCTACTCTTTAAAATTCCCCCTCTAAATAATGCCCTAAGTTTTCTTTCTAGAATCATAATAGATTCTGTGACAAGTGCCAAGCAGAGAGGCAGAGTGCTGAGTATTTTTGTGAGTTATTCAATCCTCACAAAAGTCCTTAAGGAGCAGAACAAGACTCACTGATGCTCTGAAGTGAGTTCTCAGAGCAGAGAACCACGTGATTTTGCCTGTGCCCCTCATTACTAACCTCAACGTCGCAGTTCGGTTCAACGCACACGTGCTGAGTCCCTGCCTGCTGGGTGCCATGTGCTGAGACAGCACAGGAGCAGTGACACCGTTTCCGTATAACGTGGTCACGGGGCCCTAAGAAGGGGCTACAATTCCTCCCAATGTTATGCAGCAGGACATGGCGCCGCCTGCTTCCAGGTGCTACCGTGGTCTCCAGGCTGCCTCCTCACCCAGACTCCTGCCCCCCTTCACCCCCCAGCCCAGTCCCCTCCAGCGAAAGGACATCGCTTTGCGTGCTGTCCAAAGTGACTATTTCAGGTTATGCAGGAAATTGCAACTGCAGAAACACAGAAACAAGGTAAGTTTTCAAATGCATCTCTTAGGGACTATTTGGGACAAAATGAACAGAAATAAACAATCCTCCAATATCAGGTGACATATTTTATACCTTCCACCCGGCACTGTAGGGAGGCAGCAGAAGGGAAACTGCTCCTAAATCTAGGTTTCAAAATCAGATGCTGGTATTAGAAAAAGAAGATTAACCCGGTCCCTTAACAATCAAATTTATAACTAGTAAAGGGTTATGAAAAATTCCATCTCGACGTCAAGCGCAGGAAGCACAAAGTCTTTGGAGGCGCGTAATGATAAACTACAGCTCGGGCAATAAGCCTGGGAAGGGAACGAGCAGTTCAAGAGTTCAGGCCGGGGGCGCTGCAGAGGTGTTTGGTTAAAGAGAAGGGCCCACTCCAGACAAAGGCGGGCAAGGTCGTCCTGACAGTCATTTCGTCTTCGTTACGACGCGGGAGAGCGAGGGCCGAAGGGCACAGGCCCCCACTCGCACACCATGCAGAGGTTCAAGGCTCACGGGGACATCAAAACATGCACCAGAAGCAAACGCCGGGGCTCCTGGCAGCAGGGCCGCGACACCTCGACCTGGGCTTCGCGACACAGCCCCGGCCGCCCAACGCACATGTGATACGACTGTTCTCCCCCACCCTGAGCCCTGCTATTTTTTTTCCCCAGTGTGAGTGATGGATTAATTAAAGATTACAATCTATCTTCCTCAGAAGACCAGAGAATGGGACTTGCAATCAGCAACTTAATTTTCTTTCAGGTAACTGCCAAACTTAAATGTGTTCTCGCAAATAAAGTAACGTCTCCCATCTGTGTGTGCAGCCTGAAATTCCCTGCTCCATGAAGACGGCGCTCAGGTTCGCCCTGCGACTCAACCCTCAGCCTGCCGTTTTCAGGACCCCGGGGGGAAGGTCAATTTCATTTACTATGATCAGCAGGGTCCTGAGAGATAGGCTGGGGCTGCGATGATGGGAAAGCGGGCCCTGACTCCACCGGTCGGGCCCCTCCACAACCTTCCCCAGAAGGCCAAGGGCAGTGGATTTCCATCTGGAAGCACCGTCCACATGGCAGCCGATTCCAACCCTCCCTCCCGGCTCCCAAGACCCTGCAAACCCAGCGAAACACAGCCTCGCCCCCTTCATCAGGCAGCCCTACCCATCCCTGCCTACCCCTACCCCCTGTGAACTATGGCAACGGGCAGCCAGACTTGACCTCCTGGCCCAGAACAGTTATAACAACAAAGTATAAGGAGACTCCCTTTCCCTGCCTGTAGAGGCATCTTAATAGGCGGATGTGCTTTCGGTTACAAAGGACAGACATGGTTCAGCCTCCTCCTGCCACCCCAGGTCAGCATAACCACTCAGAACGCAAGACACAAGTGCAAAGGGAGATCACACATGGAGAGGAGGAGACACAAAGAGCCACAATTCGTGAGGGTGAATATGGGTCCAGCAGTTACAGGCTTAGTGTCTACAGTCAGTGAGAAAACCAACTCCAGTACTTAGGAGCTATGTGACCTGGGATGGGTTATAGCCTAAACCTTTATCTGCCCACCTGGAAAACACACGTCACTCATCTTGGGGGTGTTTGGGGATTAAGGATTAAGTGGGACGATAGATGGACGGGTGCCTGGATGAATGAATGGACAGACTGACTGGTGGACGGGGGTGGGGGGTGGGGGGGTCCTGACATTTGATATTTTAAAAGACTTGGCCCGCAGCCAGCACAGAGTGACTGTCCAATACAAGGACTCTGGCATCTGGTGTCGATACACTGAGAAACCCGACCAGACCTCACAGACAAGGAAACGGAGAGGGAAAAGAATCCACACAAGCCAGAGGCAGAGGCACCCGCCCCTCCTTGTCACCGTCGTCATTCTGCTCCCCCCGCCCTTCCCCATCAGAAGCCAGGCCGTGGTGCGCTAAGTGGGCACCACCCGGGGCCTGCCTGGCATTGGCTGGGTGGCCCGGAACTGCACTGATTCCACTCTGAGACCGAGGGGAAGAGGTGCCTTGCACTGTCCTTGGCCGCTGTCTGCACCGGGAAGTTGCTGAAACAGAAGGATGGGGGCAGGACCAAAGGAGGGAGCAGATGGCTGGGGGACAAAGCCACATTCAAGGGTCCCGTGGATAGCCGACTCCTCAAATGGGAAAACCTCCCAGCCCAGCCTGAGACACGGGCCCCGGGGGGCGGTTTCTGTCTCAAGGGGATGCTCGCCCTCATTCGGGAACAACTCTGTCATCACGCGCTCTCCCCTGGCTGAGAACCTCAGGCCCTGCGATCCACTGTGGGTGGAAACACGGAGTTCCACGAAGGACAGGACATTTACCCGAAAAACTTCACTCAGACGGGGACACGGGTGAAGGAAACAAGCCACCGGACACCCCCTGACGTTCTCAGATGCAGGCACACTCCACGCGGAAACCGTCTCTGCTCTACGGCAGGATGCGCGTACTGCCAGCATTTAAACACTGCCTGGTGTATACAAGGCCCTGTGGTGGGTGCTTGAGAAATGCTAGCTCCTCATGGGGGGGCTTCGGGCTGTTGTGGGCACCCCGGGCACACGGAGAGCTAACAGTGACCCGACTTCGAGTGCATCAGGAGCAGGGCTAGACAGACTTCGCCTTTGGGACATCCCGGCCCACTCCCAGCTTCCCATCCGACGTCACCACTGAGGAAGCGGAGTCCTGCCCATCCTGGACTCTGTGCTCAAGGTCACAGCTCTGGGAAGTGACAGATGGGGTCCCTGTGACCCATGCTGATTCTTTTCTCTCCCGGCCGAGGCGGCCCAAGGAAAGGGCACTCCTGGAATGCCGGACGGTGCCCCACAGCACGGCGCATCCACATGCTGATTACGGGGGGAAGAGGTGGTTCCAGTTCCCCTCATTCAATGGCCTTCAGAAGACCCAGCCAAGGGAGGCCTTCTCTTCAAAAACGAAACATTAAGACACAAAGTCCCATTTCTGAGGGCCACCAATGTCCCCTTCCCCCTGTTTCAAGGTGGGTGTGCGTGTACATGCACAAAGCGCCACGGGGCAGGGTCCACTGCACTCCTCTCCTGATTCTCTTTAGAGAAATGGAATCCCGTACTTGGCTCTGAACCATAACGGTAAGTCGTCAGAGCCGCACACAAAGATGGAGAGACGATAAAGCAGAGTGATTACGCCTCTCGACCATCTCCCGGACTCAGAAAGAGGGGCCCCAGGAGGCCTCCGCCAGCCCTGCTCCCTGTGGCTGACCCCTCAGAGTCTGAAGGCTGAGGCAGAGCCAGCAGGAGATGTTATCTCCTTGAGCAAACGCTATCCATCCGCAGCCTCTGTCCATGACACAAGAAGTTCCAGGGAAGGATGGCTCCATGCAGGGAAGAGACAACACGGGGAGAGGGAGAGAATGAGACCACAACTAGCCTGGCAGCTTCCCCCAGCGGACATGAACTTGGGAGCGGGGGTCTACACTCATGACATAAAGCAAAATCATAGGGCACGCTCCCCAAATGTGGCATTTTAGACTAAGGGGCAGTTGACAACAGGCCTCCACATAAAGTCATCGTCTCTCTAGTTCACCTCCACTGCCTTCCAAGATCCCAGGGCAATTTTCTTGCTCTGGGCCATGTCCTGTTCCATTTGGGGTCAAACCAAGCCAAAACTATCATTTTCAATTTTGCTTAAATGATGGAAACTAGAGGCTGTGGATGTCCAAATAAAAATTGAGTTTCCAGAGAAACGTTCTACGAGTATCTTGACAGTTCTCATGGGGTTGTATCAATGAGTTCATGTTTAAAAAGAGAAGTGGGATTTACAATAAAAAAAAAAAAAGTGTTGATTTAGCACCTACATCGTGCCAGGTACTGTGCAAGCTGATTTATTCTGGTTGGTTAAGTTAATCTTCCTAATATTCCGAGAAGGAGAGGATCTTTCCAATTTTGATACAAGAGGAGACTCAGAGAGGTGAGCTCAGGTCCAGGCTGGAACAGCCAGCAGAACTGGGGTGTCCACACTTCAGAGGAGGAGCAGGAAGATAGTTTAACTCGGGGATTTCAGGATTCTAAGACTCACTTTCCCACTATGACTTCAAGGACAACTCTGGCTTATGGCCATCTTTCCAGGAAATCTCTTAGCCTTCATCTTTTAATTTTAGCACATATTTATAGGGCTGTTACATTGTATCTGACCTGATACTGAGGACTCGGGGCCCTCCTGTTAACAAGATCGATGCCTGCCTGCCTTCATAGGCTCAAGAAGAAGATGGATGTGACAGGCATGTGTGGAAGAGGGAAGGGGACCTAGCAAATTCTCAGACACCTGACTCAGTCCTCGAAGCCTCGGAAAGAAAGGCTTTCTAGAGGAACAACATTTAAGCTGAGACCTGAAAGATGACATGGGCTTAGCCCTGGAGATAACGGAGCCAGAAGGACCATAATCAAGGAAAGGAAAAAAACCACAGGTCTGCCATTTGGAAGGACCCACGTTCACCTGGCTATCACCAGGACCTGTCTTTCAGACACACAAGGTCACCTTGGAAAAGCTGTTAAAATAATGTATTAGTTATGCTACTAATTCATGAAGAATCTCAGACACCAAGTGTGTGTGAGGAGAAGCAGCATCTCTGTTCCAAAGGGGGAAAAGATGGAAGGCTGCCTGCAGGGCCAGCTCTGCATCACTCACCAACCAGCTCAAAGTCATCGGGCCACCTGGTCCATAAGGGTCCCCGACAGCTTGGGGACTTGACCACATCCATCCCAAGAGGCCGAAGGGCTGCCAGAGAAGAGGCCCTCCTTAGAGCAGCTCCTCTCCCTTGCTGGTTTCCCATGTGTGGCAGATGAGACAATAAGGGCAAATTTTGAGCCCAAAACATGTGGTTCAAGTATTCTGCCTCCCAGTGCTCTGTCCTGAAGATCAATGTTAGCATATAAAAAGGGATGGATGGATTCTCCATGAGTAAAGTAAATGTTTCATCAATGCTAGAGAGCAGGGACCTGAAATTCTAACCCCTGGGAAGAGCTGCCAGTACAGATATGCGCTGTTGCCAAATACAGGGAGAACCCATGAGTATTCGGCAACCGAAGGAATGGAGGGACAATTAAAAACCTCTTAAGGAAATTAAAGAGGCTAAGGCAGCGTATGCACTTCTATTGATTACCCACCACTTCTGCATGGAGAAGCCCAAATGGAGCGCCCCTCATTCCCCCCAAGGTTTCATCTTAGAAGCAAACCCTCCCAAACTCAGCATGGCCACAGAATCCCCTGGCAAGATCTGAAAAGGCAGAACCTCATTCCTGATCCAGAGATTGTGGCTCAAGAGACACAGTGGAAGAGGGGAGTCTCCATTTCTCATAAGCACCTTTATGTGGTTCTGATGCAAATCCAAGCTTTACAGATGCAGCCAAGGTTCAAGGTCACTTTCATTGCAGGGTGGAGCAATGTGCATTCTGGGGTATACTCTTGGCACTTGTCAATAAACATCCTGTTGTTGAGCATGGAACAATCTGACTGCAGTTGCAAGCATACATTTTTTAGATGTCGAATGTGCACACCCTTAATTTATACTACTGTACACTTCCCACTGCCTTTTTTTTTTTTTTGTCTTTTGACCTTTTAGAGCCACACCCATGGCATGTGGAGGTTCCCAGGCTAGGGGTCTAATCCCAGCTGTAACCTCCAGCCTACACCAGAGCCACAGCAATGCCAGATCCGAGCTGCACCTGTGATCTACACCACAGCTCACGGCAACGCCGGATCCTTAACCCACTGAGCAAGGCCAGGGATCAAACCCGCAACCTCACGGTTGCTAGTCAGGTTTGTTAACCACCAAGCCACAACGGGAACTCCCCCCCTGTTCTCTTAACCAGTGCTTTCCTCTTTAGACAGGTAGTTCACAAGGAAATCCCAGCATTCCTCGACCTACAGAATGCCTATTGTTACCTACCATAATATCTACAAAAGACTCTTGATATGGGGGCTGACTGGCTGATAGATCAATCTCTTTCTTTTCTCCTGCTTTGCTTCCTTGGGAAAAAGAACAGTGTGTTTTGAAAACATAAAAATGCATAACAGTAAACTCAGGGGCCTGAAGACCTAGATCACGTTCTTTTAAATTCAGCTGCTCAACATTCAAGAGTATCCCGCTGGTAATTTTGCCCAAAGAAACACCTGTACGTGGAAATCGAAGCTGAAATCTGTTCCTTGATTTTGCCAGGAGAGGTAACAAGGGCAGGGAGGTTGTGGGCACCAAGAGACGGAAAAATCACTGTAATTGGCAGGTTTCAACAATCTGTCTCTAATTATCCACCTTCAGACATTTGGGGAAAACTATAGGAATTGGTAGCAAAACACAAAAGATGATTTTTGGCATAAGGAAATAATGCATGAGATTAGGAAGCAGTGTAATAATCACATCCTTCACACACAATGGTTTTAACCCACCCAGGTTGCACAGTTCCGTCGGTGGAACCATCTCCGCAAAGGCGAGGTCTAGAGACGAGCTTCTCTCTCTTCCTTCTCATCCTCAGGAGAAACCTTAAAGAGGCAGTCATGAAACTGTCCGTGCTGGGCGATGGAAGGGCTGTCTCTTGCTTTCTTTCCGCTGCCCCTCAAGGTAAACGCCAAGGATTTCCGAATGCTGAAGTTCGAATTTGGACTTGGGAGCCAGATGGAGATCTGTGTTTTGGTTTCTCTGATTTCCGCCTATCAGACCTCTGAAAACCTCGGTGGTTTCTATAGCACACGTGTGTCAAGATTCCTGAGATATAAACAACTCCAAAGAACCACACCAAACTGACATATCATCAGCGTTCGTGACATAACCACTGACGGAGAAGGGGTTTAGACCGAGCACGGGTCTGAAACCCCAGTTCCCAACTTAGATGGCAGTGTTACTTCTCTGAGCCTGAACTTTGCTCCCCTGGGAAGTGAGCACGACCCACCCCACGGAGAGGTGAGGATTAAATGAGATAATGCGCTATAAGATGCAGAGCACAGCAACCAGAGTGTTACCAACAGCCTGTCAATACGAAAAATAACTACTGTCACCAACCAGCTGGATACGGGGTTCATCAGAATGAAGTTCACAGGGTGAAAATGTTCAGATATCGACATAGAAACAGCCACAAAACCTCTCTTGGAGTTAGAATTCTGAAACCATGATGACATCACAGGTTGGTTTTGCTTCAATACGTGCCCTGGGGTCACAGACAGAACTCCGTTTAAGTATAATCAGCGCCTTTTATTACCCTGGGTGTTTTGTAATGTATATCTAACAACGGTCTGAGAAGGCTTCATCAGGCTGCCATAGGAAGGAAGGAAGGAAGGAAGGAAGACGGAGGGAAAGAAAGCAAAAGAACAAGCAAGCAAAATGTAAATAAAACAAACCATAGCTACAAACCCCAAATTATTCTACAGGCAAGCTCGCCTGTATGACCCTTGGTTAGGATGCACTTGATGAGGGGTCGCTTAAAACCCATGATTTGTATTAAAATGTCTATGGTGGACGCCCCTCTCCAAACAACTGATTCTTCACCAGTGATGGGAGGAAGCTGGGGCTTTAAGGCCTCCGAGTTCCCCGGCTGCCTCACTTCCACTGCCCCCGAAGGCTAAGCAGGAAAAACCAGCCACTAAAAAACAAACCGGCCTTTTCATCTCCTCAAAACCCCTAACTAAAGTTCATTTTCGCAAGCCAAATTTAAAAATCAATTAATAAATTACAACTGCCAAAGAATGTTAAAAAGCCCAGAGGCACCTAAGAAGAGCTTAGGAGAAACAACAAAGCATTAAGCCTGAGATAAATGGGTTTGCTGGGTGTTTACTGCGATGTTGACTTAGTATCCCAAAGCAAAAATTCTCTCCCCTCCACTTACCATGCTTTGTAGGATAATAGCAGCATTAATTTTAAAATGATCATGAATCAATCATGAAATCTGACGCTTGTTTTCACTGGCAACAAAACACTGTAATTAGCACCTTGAATGAGAGCACGTTCTAGATGGGCCTCGGTGAGAGCGATCTGCTGTTAATTCTTTCCTAATTGTCCAGAGGAGAGGCCGCTCAAAAGTCCTGGGCTGTGTCAAGAGCTCCACCCCCATCCGCTACAAGTCCTGTGACACCACCTGCGGGACCTGTTTAGGACGCTACAGAGCACAGCTTCGCAACCTCGGCCCCATGGACACCTTGCTGCGGAGGCTGTCCTGCAGGACATGGCAGGGAGTTTACCAGCATCCCTGGACTGTGCCCACTAGATGCTGGTATCACCTTCCCTCCTTCACTGCCACTCCCCACCCCTGCCCCGAGGATACGGTAACCACAAATGTCTCCAGACACTGTCCCATGTCCCCTGGCGGGCAAAACCGCCCCAGCTGAGAACCACTGGACTGGAGTTCCTGTCGTGGCTCAGACGAAACAAATCTGACTGCCATCCATGAGGACGCAGGTTTGATCCCTGGCCTCTCGCAGTGGGTTAAGGATCCGGCGTTGCCGTGAGCTTTGGTGTAGGTCACAGATGTGGCTCGGATCCTGTGTCGCTATGGCTGTGGCAGAGGCCGGCAGCTACAGCTCCAATTCAGCCTCTAGCCTGGGAACCTCCATTTGCTGTGGACACAGCCCTAAAAAAAAAAAAAAAAAAAAAAGAAAAGAAAAGAAAAAGAAAAAGAACCACTGGACTAAAGGATACCTTCCACACTGGGTTACTGAAACAATGCAATGTAAACACAAATAGTAAGTTATGTATTAAGCTCCATCAGGTGCTCCGTGAGATTGAAAGAAGACGTGTGATTAAACCAAGGTAAAGCTGATGAATGAAACAGGTCCAAACCAAGTGGAAAGGATGCTTCTGCCACCACCTTACAAGGGTGCGTTGAGGCAACTGGTCCTCAGGTCCTACGGCATCTTTTATCCGCAACAGCCTCTTTTAAATCAATTTTGTTAAAATACAATTTATAGGTAACAAGCCACGCTCACCTAAAATGTATACACTCTGAGTGTTTTGACAAATGTTGACACCCGTGTCACACACTGACCTCACCAAGAGTAGAAGGGAATCACTTTTTCTTTGTTGTTTTTCCTTTTTTTGGCCTCCCTAGAGCATATGGAATTTCCGAGCCAGGGAATCATATCTGAGACACAGCTGCAACCTCTGCAGGATCCTTTAACTGTGCCAGGCTGGAGACTGAACCATCCCTATGGCAGCCTCCTTGCGCCATAGCAGGAACTTCAGGACTCACATTCTGATTTGCTTCAAGCTTACTCTGAGATGAGAACAGCCGTGTGTTATATTCTGACAGTCAAGAGGCCAGGGCTGCAGCCCTGCCTGTCCTGGGCTAGCAGGTCCATAGCAAGTCAGACTGGTTACTGGGGAACAAAACCTCTGGCTTCTCCTAGTCCAGGTCCCAAGAGTGGCCCAGGGCGGAGCTTGCAATCCTTGGGAAACACCCATCCCAAAGGATGGTGGGCTCATAGCAAGGGGAGATTAACTGGAGCCCCGTGGTTTCATTTCGTCCTGGGCCTGGCACTCGAGGGAGCCTGTGTGGGCCTCTCCTGCCTCAATGCCTACCTTTGGGGAGCCACCTGCACTTGCCCCCTTGCACTGGTGTCCTGGTTCATGACAAATGAAGGAAGGATGGTTCAATGCCAGAACACTTCCTGATAAAAGGATCCAGAGCCACCAGCACCTTCAAGGCTTTCAGATGGGCAAAGGGGCCCGAGGCAGTGAGCAGGAGCCCTGTTTCTATCCTGCACGTGCTTCCAGCCATTGGTGCAATGGGGCCCTTCCCAGGGTGCCCTGTTCTCCAACCCCCCGTGCCAGTGCAGACCTGGAAGAAAACATTCACGAACACGGCTGTGCACACCTGCGCCCAAACACTCGTCAAGAAGCACTTTCATCAAAACTGCAAGAGCGAGAACCGCTTACTGGACGCGGGAGGCAGATCTGAGGATGCGTGTGCTCTGTGACCATAAGGTCTAACGTTCCAATCAAATGATGTGTCACGTTTATATGATTTTTATACATCTATTTAGAAGGAAAAGCCTTATTCTCTTTTCCTCAGGCCTTTTTCTTAAAGCAGTGCTCATCTTCCGGAACTTTCTTAGGAGCCTCCAGCTGGGACGCCCTGAGCAGAGTCAACACAACTGAGGACAAGACAGAGAAAGAGCTGGAAGCCGGGACATCTGTTCACCTTGTGACAGGTTCCAGGCAGTTAAACGCTCACTCCGGCACACCACTGCCCCGAGCCCTCTTGGGCCCCAAGGAGTGGAGAAGGTAAGATGTTCAAGAGGAGAGAACACACTGCTGGCATCTCCTCCATCAGCGTCTCCTGCAAAATGCAGTGAAGGCTGAGAGGCATTTTCCACCTTACATGTTTAGCCCCCGACTGTGAAGCAAGAACCACAAGAACTATTTCTTGCAGGAACATGTCTTCTATTGGCCTTGATAAAAACATAGCTGTTATCAAAAGAAGTAATTCACAAATTTTAAACCTCCAATAATAGACACTAAATTTTGGAGTTCCCCTGTGGCACAGTGGACTAAGAATCTGATTACAGCAGCTCTGGTCATTGCAGAGGCATGAGTTCGATGCCGGGACCAAATTTGAACCCTGGCCGGGGAACTTCGTATGCTGTGGGTGTGGCCATAAAAACAACAATGAAGGAAGACTTCTCTCCTGACTGTCTCTGTGTTCCTTTAAAACAGAAATAAACAAATATTATTAAAATGCTAAGAGGTCACTCAAGGACAAGTGTGAAATTGCTAATGGATCACATTTTATTAATTAAGTTGGATTTTAATAGCGAGGGATGGAAAAGAAAGGAAGGGAAAATAATTTTAAACAACAGCAATAAAAAGAGCACCTGATGTGGTTGCATCTTTGCGGTCCTGCCTGGTTCCCATGTCCGGCCCACCACGACAATTTCCCTTAAAAGCCAACCATAAGGAGTACCTTAGCAATAAAACTGGTAACTTCATAAAGAGAAGGACGCACGGAGAAGGGAATCAGCCCAAATACATCTGAGATTTCCAAAGTGAGGTTTGCAGCCTAAAACACGGTCCCCGTTATTTGATGCTGACTTGATAACCACACAAATTGGAATTGCCACAATTTAATGAACGTTCCCATGTGATACACAAGAAACACAAGCCTAAGTGAATTGGGCTTGAGTACAGCAGCAGACGTTAATAAAATACTGAAGGAAAGAAAACAAAACTGTCTGCCAGTGTTTCTTACAATGGTGATGTGTTCTTACCTGCAATTCCTACACCCACAACTCCTGCTTCTGACTGAGGCCTGGGCCTCCCAGGGGAGCCTGGCCCCCCGCAGGGAGAGCTCTGGCAGCTGCTTGCTGATGACCCCGGGGTCATGTTCTCATCACCAGACACCCCCTGCCGGCCATCACCTTGGAGGGAAAGCGGAGCATGTTCTACAGGGAAACCTGACGGGGACGAGCTGCAATCACCTCCACTTAGGCAAGGCCAGTCCTCACATTTCCAACCACGAGAAGTCTTTGCACCCAAGATAAAGAAAAATAAACACGGGAGAGTAACTCCGCCTCTTCCCATCAGACGGTCCAGTGGGAATTAAAATACCACCACCCGACACAGAACACAGATGTTTCAAACACAGGACAGACTACACTTGCTGCTGAGCCCGTGACCTTCAGCTCCGCAGACGTGGAGGATTCGGTCATCACCGGAGGGTAGGACTACTGATGCCGACAGCACAGCCTCTCTTTCAGAACCATTTGAAAACAGAAGGATGAGCGGAGTTCTCAGCGTGTGCTGCTTGGGCAGCGTGTCCAGTCCACGGCTGTCCACGTTATGACTCTGAATGTATACGTAACGGTGCATATGAAACCCTACAAAAATGACCGTTTTAGGTCCTGTGCTGTAGATCCGTGGCTTTTGATGAAGGTAGTAATTATGACCATTGCTCTTACGCCTGTCAATAAACCTAAGCGGATAAGCCGCGGCTCAAAGGAGGACCCAGCACTTGATGTCCGCTCCCCTGGGTTAGATTTTAACCCTGCCGGATATTCCGGATATTCCGTTCAGACACCTGATGTGATTATCCTGAGCTCGTCACTTGTAACCTTGCCGCTCTCTTTACCAAAGCAGCAGGGACATCTCATCTGCCCCATCACTTATTAGTGTGGCTACAGAACACCACTTCCTCCTGCGGCTGATAAAATATTCATCAAAAGCAGAAACCCAGTGATTTCCCAGTGTCGATGTCTTCCAGAGCTAACACAGGGACTCAAAGAGCCATCTGGAGGTCAGGCGGCAGCGTCTGCAGAAGGCAGAGCGGGGGGACACCGGCGATGGAGGGAGCGATCGCAGGCAGAGCCCAGGCGCTGGCCGAGTTATTACCATTCGCCACAGAGGGAAACTTCTAGAAGCGTGAATGGAGGTGACGTGTGGGGAAAAGCTGCGAGGAACAAACGCTCACAGAGTAAAGTTTTTGTTTTTCCTGAATAGAACAAGCCTTCAACGAACCAGAATGGTGTCCTGACCTGACTGGATTTTTTTTTTTTTTTAATTCTAATCCTCATTTTTCAACTACGAGTAGGTTTCATGAATCTATTTGCGGCCTTATTATTAAAGAGAAGAGGACCAAAGTTGAATGACCCTCAGATCAACTTCTCAATTTTAAAAAATGCCTCGTCTCTCTTCCGTTCTCTGCTCTGGGGTCTTATATAGGTAGGAAGAACAGGGGTTTTAGGCGTGGGTGTACTTAATCTCTCTGAACCCATTTCCTGAAAACTTGCACAATGTGTCATGAGTTTCAAATGCTCACTTTCCCCATCTCCAGTACCCAAACTACAGACACACCAGCAAAGTTCGACAGTCCTCATAAGCTAGAGAATACACCTCCACGCCATCCTGTGCGCACACACACACACACCCCCAACTGTCATAGGAGAAATTGTTTTCTTGTGCATTTAGTAATGCTTTTCAAAAGGTAGTTTTTTTAAAGCATTGACTAAATAATATCTAATCCTCTGGAAAGTACTTTTTTTAATCCTACTGAAATAAAAGGACACTAATAAGGTTAGGCATCCTGAAAATACCAACAAATTCGGAAACCATCATGATGAATCCCATAACTTTTTTTTTTTTTTTTGGGCTATGGAGGGATGTGGGATGTCAGTTCTCAGACCAGGGATCGAACTCGGGCCACTGCAGTGAAAGTGCCAAGCCCTATCCACTGGGCCACCAGGGAACTCCTAATTTATCTAAGTGAGCACATTTTTATTTATTTATTTATTTATTTTTGCTTTTTAGAGCCGCACCCGTGGCATATGGAAGTTCCCAGACTAGGGGTCTAATCAGAGCTACAGCTGCCTGCCTTCGCCATAGTCACAGCAACACGGGATCCGAGCCATACCTGTGACCTACATACACCACAGCTCACAGCCAATGCCAGATCCCTGACCCACTGGGCGAGGCCAGGGATCAAACCCGCATCCTCATGGATGCTAGTCGGGTTCGTTAACTGCTGAGCCACAACAGGAACTCCCACGTTCCATTTATTAAGCTGCATCCAGCCCTGTGATAGAAGTAGAACTCTGCCCAGTCACCAAAAGAGGCCTCAGCAGGGGGTGTTTTGCCCAGTTTTACTCAGCGGGTAGAGAGTGGATCTGATTAGGAACTTGGGCCATGCCTCTTAACTCTGCCTCTCCCAGAGTCTCCTAATTCTGAAAGACTCCTTCCAGAGGCACACCACCACCGACAAGCCCCCAGTGCAAAGTAACATCTAGAAGCAGAGAGGGCCCTTTGGGATGCAGTGGGATTAAGAGCTGTGTGACCTAAGCAAGCTGTCAAACACGTGAAGTCAAGGACTCGGTTGTACCAAGATACAGAAGAGCAGTTACAGAGAATCCCCCAGTTCTTCTCCCAGTCTGAGCAAGTGCGCTTCAGGAAGGGTCTGGGGATGCTCTCCCTCATCCGGGCCAGTCCTTCATCCCGCTGGGCTGGCTCCCATCACCCCACAGGACTATTATTTTTTCTTTCTTCTTGTCTTTCCAGGGCCGCACCTGCGGCACATGGAGGTTCTCAAGCTAGGGGTCTAATCGGAGGTGTAGCCGCCAGCCTACGCCAGAGCCGCAGCAACACCAGATCTGAGCCTCCTCTGTGACCTACACCACAGCTTGTGGCAACGCCAGATCTTCAACCCACGCAGTGAGGCCAAGGATCGAACCCAACCTCATGGTTCCTAGTCGGACTCATTAACCATTGATCCACGACAGGAACTCCAGGACCACTGTTTTTTCTGAGCTCTCCTGGTTTCTCCTGCTTGTTGATGTCCTAGTAAAATGCAATCTCATGGTTGGCCTATCAGGTACCATCAAGAACCGCTCTTAGTTTAGAAATGCTGGGCCTCTGGAAGCCTTGGATGCGAGGCGGTCCGTATCACAGGCATTCGCCCACCTCTGCAAAGCGGAAGGAGAAACATTCTGTCTGCCATTGAGTGACGAGACACAGATTCTTGGTGCCTGCCCACACACCCTGCCCTTCAAAACAAGCCTGCCAATCAACCAGGGCCCCCCTGGCTCTCAACACTCCGGCCTAGACTCAGCCTCAGCATCCTTGTCCACTGGACTGTGATGCTTGGCATCCATGGTGACACTGAGTAGCCACTTTTGTCCTATAAAAACACTAGTAAAGACGAGCTGGCTACTTCCTATCACTTTTGTGAAAGATAATGTAGGCAAACCTGGTAGAATTTCCACCTGCTTCTTCAAGCTCAAATACTAGAATCAAACGTCTTCCAGACATTGTAATCAATTAATACTGTGATACAGCTGGTCAAATTACTCTTTTTAATGTGCGTACGCTTAATTACCATCCACTTTTACATCTAAAAAATTCACTCTAAGTTGAGTGTTTCTATCAAGATGTTGGCTCTCTCCAGCACAGTCCATTAGATTGATAAAAATCCATTTTAAAATTTAGAGTCTGGCCCAGCAATCCCACACCTGGGAATCCATCCCAATGAAATAAAAGCATCCGTCTGGACATCGAACAAAGATGCTTAGTGTATCACTCTGGGTGGCCGGGTGGGAGTGTGGGAAGAAACCCCTGGAGGCTAAATGGATGCCCCTCTGACACGTTCAAGATGGGGCAGGACTGGGTAAATCATGGTACATCCACACCAGGGACTATCAGGCCTCAGCGGGATGCAAAAAGACAGACAACGAGCAGTACGCATAAAATGATTCCATGTTGTATCAAGCACAACTACCCCAAAGAAAAAGCTTTTATATCTATATATGAAAAATTTAGAAGGAAACAGATTAGATTGTTGGCATGTTGCACCTCACAAGGAGGGGTTGACTGGAGGGGAGGGGTAAAGTGACAGAGGGTGGCACTAGGCCGAAATGGGATGGACATGCTCTAAGATGAACCTTACCAGAAGGTGCACTGACTCACACCAAGAATGAGCCCAGCAAAGAGCCGGGCGGGCCTCACCCTGTCTGAGGCATTACGGAGGCATCTTCATACAGAAGGACTTCCATCCTCACACCTCAGGGAGGCCTGGCGTATCACGGTCCCCATTATACGAGTGACAGACAGGAGGCTCAGGGACCACACAGCTGATAAAGAGAGCCCATCAGCCCTGCTTCAAAAACGACATGCCTTTCTACAATCTAACTAGTCTATGAGATTAAACGAGGGGGTAAAAAAACTAAGCCAAAATGAGTCTTACCAATTTGGGAGAAATCTAGCAGGGAAAACGGGCCAAAGGCATCTTTGCCAGGCGTTCCGCGGGGCACGCGCCACCTTTTCCCCCACTGGAGGAGCACAGCTGTGACCCACAGGGCCTGGGGGGCGCCACTCAGCACAGGGGCAGCGGCAGACATGCCCTTCCTCCAGTCCCGCCTGGAAGCCAAGGCCATCACAGGAAGCGGGCACCACTTTTCACCAGAACCCCTTTCCCTGAGCAGTCGGGATTCACATCACTCCCTGGAAGGTGAGCTGTGGCGGGGGCGCCGGGGGAGGGGGCGCAGGCACCTGTCGGGCGTGGGGGCTTCCGTGCCCGGGGCCCAGCACTCTGCCTCACTCACAGCAGCTGGTGACCTATAACCTCTCTTAAATGAGTGAATTCGGGTGCTGGGTAAATACGGGCTGCTCATCCTTGTGTAAAACGGGGAGGAAGTTACTCCCGAGGGAATTCTGTGTTTTGGATAAAGATAACGTTCACCATAACAATAAAATCGGCAAAAACAGTCAATGGCCGCATATCAAGGTCCTATTCAAGAGGCACTTGCTAGACCCTTAACGTACACAGCGCGTGGGAATCTCACAGGAACACTGCACCGCGCAGGAGCGTGGGCGCCTGTGCAGCAGGAGGACCCGGCCAGCCAGGCGGGCGTCACATGGAAACTCTGCGCTGGTCGTTCCTCTGGCTTCCCGCCACTCCGCGCTCCACAAGCACGCATGCTCACACCCTGAGAAACACGAGCACAGGGGAGCCTCAGGACAGCACTGACAGGCGGGCTCTCAGATCAGCAAGGGGCAAAACACGGTCTGTACGACATTCTTGCTATTTTTTGTCTTTTTAGGGCTGCACCCATGGCAAATGGAAGTTCCCAGACTAGGGGTCAAATCGGAGCTGCACCTGCTGGCCTGCACCTCAGCCACAGCCACATGGGATCCAAGCCGTGTCTGTGACCTACACCACAGCTCACAGCAACACCCGATCCTTAACCCACCGAGCGAGGCCAGGGATCGAACCTGTGTCCTCATGGATCCTAGTCAGATTCGTCTCCTCTGAGCCACGACGGGAACTCCATGTACAACATTATTCTTGATGTGGGTTAACGCAAACCCAGAGGCCTCGGCAGGCAGCTCCACGGCAGGACTCGGGTTTGCTGTTCTCGCGTCGGTCCCGCCCTCTACTCGACACTGAGCCTTCTCTGGCCTGAGTGCCCTCACTTCCAACACATGAGCCTCATGCAGAGGGCTGAGGACGCTTGACGGATGCGTTCGAGCAGAGGGCTGTGGCAGTTTCCGCCCTTCTCAGACCACAGCATGACAGTTACAGAATTCGAAGCCATTTGTATCCCCCGCAGAATCCCACATAACTCAGCAGACACTCATTACGATGCCATAATGATATCACGCGGCCATAAATACATATGCTAAGAGTCAAACAAGACATTCATATTTAAACGTAGCTGGAAATAATTTCAATCCTGGCGATTTTCTATTGCTCATTCTATTACTTTTCTGTGGACGCTTAAAATGTTAAAACCAAGAAGAAAGAGGCAGGGTGTGTGCGTCACAGCTTCTCCTTTAGCAAGAACAGGAATCTGGGTAATCAAGTTCTGTCTGATAAATATTTTGTTTGAGGAAAAGGTAATTTAATAATAGATGAGAAGCCCCCTGATATGTCAATTTCAGGAGAATCATTCATGCTGCCATAAATGCAGTCCAAGATTTTAATATTCTGAGATATCAGCTTCGTATTTGAAGGGTGGGAGCCCTGATTTCATAAATAAGAAACGCCTGTAAGACTTTTTCATAAAACTTTTAAAAAATACATAAGGCAAACAAATAATACAGTTCAAATTAAAACCACTTCCAAGTCACCATTCCTAAAGAGGAGGAAAAATGCCTTTGCAGGAACTAGATCCAAGCCGCCAGAAGGGAGCCGATCGCTCAGATAACGTGACAGCAATCACGACAACGCTGCTCTTTGCCTTAGACTCCTCAAGTGCAGACGGAAAGACACAGTTTGTCTTTGGCCTCCATGATGTATCCGTTAACAGCTCTCTTCCCATAGTATTCAGACACCTTACAACGGATTTTTGAATTATTTAAGTGGAAGTAGCATTAGAAAATCCTCATGTTTAAATGATGCTAAATAAGTCTTCTTTCAGCTGGACTTCTGCTTGTGCAAAAACATATTTTCTGGAGGTATGTAGGAAGGACTCCAAAGAGAAGACAGCACGTGTGCCAAGTGCACACCAGTGTGTGGGGAGTAAGAGTGTACAGACAAGCCACGGGTGCAAGACGTTCTCGATATCTGGACGTCCTAGAGGGAATTTTAGTTCGTACATTTACAGAGATGATGTCAATTTTCTAAAATGCTTCCAAAGGTCCAGAAAGCTCTGAACAGGAGAATTTACAATGGATGGGAGTCCAACTGCAATAAATCATGGAATACCTATACTATGGAATATTACACAGCTATGAGAAGAAATGAGTTTGCTCTCCCATCGAGTGACCAGAGGGATGCCCGTGATGGATTATTGGTCAGGGAGATAAGCACGCAACGAGCAGTGCACCGTGCAGACACCGGGCAGTATTCTTGTGAAAGCAAACAGAGAACCTTCCCTGTATTTGCCAAGGATGTCCCTTCATGGGCAGAAGAGTCTGCAGACAGTGAGAAGGGCTCCTGGCAGGCTGTCGGCTGGGGGGCTGGGGCGCTGGCAGCCGGGGGACTGCAGAAGAAAAGAGGGGTATCATGAACTCTGTTCTGTGTTACACACTGGTGTGCTTTCACCGACAGTGGTGAGCACACACTACCTTTTAATGTATAGGAAAATAATAATTGCAGGGGGTAGGAAAGAAAGGAGATGGAGGGGAAGAAAGGAGACCAAAGTGGGGAGATAGAGAGAGAGAGACAGACCAACAGACCTAACAAAACAAAAAATCCCTGCTGGCCAAAGATGGCTCACTGTCAGTCTTTCTACTTTGCCAGGATGCCAAGCTCAGGAAGCTTTACCCTTTACTCTTTCGTGTTTTTTTTTTCCTCAAGTGAATGCACGGACGCATTTGGTAGAGGACCCACTGCCCTCTGCAGAGCCACCTTTACAGAAGAAACCTGTCACTATGCTGAGCTTGCAGTCTTGCGGGGGCAGGTGCAGAGGGTGCTGCTCGGGACAGGGGAGGGACCACCACGTGATCAAGCTGATGGGGCTCCCGCCTGACCTAAGTGCTTCCTGGTCTGGTCAGAGATGGGGACCTGAACCCACCTGGTCCCCTCCGTGGTATTCCAAGGAAAAGTCCACAGAGGATGTGCCTCTCGCCCACCTCTGCCCAGAGGTGCTTCCAGGGAAAGGAAAGATCTCAAGGCCAAAGGAATCACTAAGAAATAAATGGAAAAAGCTGGTGTTTGATCTTAGTGTTGCTTTCAAATGCAAATACAATTCCATTAACTCAAGAAGTGTTTATGGAGCCCCAACTATGCCCTAGCCTTATGCTTAGGAAGAAGTTATAGTATCTTAAATTTCCCCATGCCATTTGAGGGCTCCCCCCCCCCGTTACAAAAGTGACAAATTCATTTCAGAAAATGGTCAACTCTAGGAAAATAGTTTTTAAAATGAAGAAATGCCTTTCATGTCCCAAACACATCCAATGGCCATCGTGTTACATGATATTTTCCCAGCACTGGCATGGGGAGTGGCACATAATCAATACCTCATCAATAGTTCTTGAGAAAAGCACAGCAGGCAGCCAGGCAGCTAACTTATAGTAATATCATTTACGCAAGCCCATTTCAGACGTTTGTATCACAAGGAAAGCACCCTGTACATACTGTTTCTTAACCTACTCATGCCACTTAATAATAGATACCAAGCCTCTTGCCAGCATTAAACACGTTTTAAATGCCTGGTCCCGGGTGTCCATGGTAACTGGCAAGGGTGGCGCCATCAACACTGAGAGCCCCAGCAAGAGGTGGTAATGCCTTCTCCAAATTCACAGGGATGGCTGAGAAGGGGATCATTGCAACTTTGTTATTTTTTATGTTACTTTTTAGTTCACCATGTTGCCCTTCACCTCTGCACCAGGGGAAAAATGGTGAAAACATGCCAAAGAGAAAAATTTCACAGGTCTAATAGTGAACTCACAAGCTGTTGCCAAGCGGTTGTACACACACACACACACACACACACTCAACTACAGCTGCTGCATGTAATTAATGTGCTAATTATACATAATTATCTAATTACTAAAGGAGGGAGTGAAGGCGAGTGCATTAGGAAGGATATTAAAATCGGCTCCCTTTAGAATACAATATAGACTATCTCGCTATTTCTACAAGTCAGTCTAACTTTCTGATTCTTGAGGGCTCTGTAAACAGAGAAAAATCTTTCCAAATGTCTTTGTGATACTATGGGTTGGATGACTTTGCGTCAGTCCATTAGCAGAATTTTTTAAAAATATCATATAGAGAAAACTCTATCACATAATTAACTTTGCAATGTCGTGTGAATCAGGACTTGTCACAGACAGAGTAAAGACAGTCTCGCAATGGATCTTCCTAAGAAGTCTGGTCCCACAAGATGGTAACGGGAACATACGTGGGCGCTAACTGGCAATGTAAATGTGGAAAACTAATTATGTTTCCCTTGCGTGTTCCGCATAATACTGTACCATAAAATACAAAACAAAATGTAGGGGTGGATAGGAAATGCTCATGAAGCTTAGAAAATACTACCATTCTTTCCCTGCCTTAGGTATGAGACATTTGCACAGAAAAGGCTCTGATAAGTACTGCATTTCTGAAATAGTTCTGACCACAGAATCCTTTTTTATCTACCTGCTCTAAGCATCTGTAAGTATCAGCGGAAATTCCAGACAATCCATACTGGAGGCCAGGCTACCACTTAACTACCTCTACCAGATCATAATTCACCATAAAGTGAAGCTTCATTTGGATTTTGGTCTGTGCCCGACAGGAGCAACCTTACAATAAAGATATGCCAGAACCTAAAAGACCTCTTGGAAGAACCTTCAGGAAGCATCCCTTTCTGCAGTTCACTTCTCTCATAAACATACGTCCCAGGCTGTGGGTGCACTATCTACACATTTATTTTCTATGATCAAATAAATAAATCTTATCATCGAATGTGGCTCCTAGTATGTCTTGAGAATGCTAAAGCTGCCACAAATTAATTTCACATCGGAAAAGAAAAGCTTCTTATTTACAGAAAAGATATAAATTAGCATCTTTGGAGTAGAGGCTGTTTTATTAATTTATTAATTTGTGAATTCATACATTGTCTCCTTTCAGAAACGACTCCAGGCATTCTACTATTTTTTTTTTCCTTTCTTTCTTCCTTCTTCTTCTTTTTTTTTTTAAAACACTATCATCAAAATTCAATGGGCCTTGGCAAACGGAGGGAATGAAAACACAAACCGGTTGGATCCTCCGAAGGCCCATCTTCATTACTTTTACTATTTAACTTCCAACTTTTAATCTTGGGCCATAAAAACTGCCCTAATAAAAGATCCATAAATATCTCCTGAATGTGCCAAGGAGTGACTTTGACGACCCAGGAGCATCTGCCGGGCTCGTTCCGCTGACGGGCCTTAGTCCCCGGGCCTGCCCGAGACATCACCCTGAGCGAGACGCGCGTCTCGAGTCTCCCTGCGAGAGACGCCGAACAGATGCTTCCATCCCGAAGTGAAGGGCACTGCTTCTGTTCCCATTCGAAAATTCCACTTCAGAAGGAGTGAACGCATCCCCTTCATTTGTTTTCCAGGGAGTCGCTCAGACTTTGGCATCACTAGCTCAGGCGTTTTTGAAAAATTAATTGAGGCACCGCTTATGCAGAGTGACAGGTAGCCTGGGACATGCGGCTCATAGACGTCTGGCCTAGAAATCTTTTCTCATCCACTTTTGCCCTGCGGACAGTAGGGACTCAATCCCTCCCACCATCACCCCAGCTGCACCCGCAGCATATGGTTGTTCCCCGGGCAGGGATTGAACCCGTGCCTCAGCAGGCACCCAAGCCACTGCAGAGACAACACCAGGTCTGTAACCTGCTGGGCCACAGTGGGAACTCCAGGATTCAATTCTTATTTGCTTAAAGAATGCATGAATGTTCTCCATGTGAGCACTGCTCTTTTCAAATCCATTTCTAATCACCCACTGAATTCTAGAGTAAATACAATTAATTGCCAAATAAACAGTTTCAGGTAATAAAATGCGTTTTTCTTGAGCACATTTAACTCAACTGAACAACGCATTTTTAAAATTAAAAACACTCAAAACTCCACATTATTTTTCCCTCAAACCTTTTTCAAATTAAATTCTGAAAACAAATACACTTTTAAAATTGTATTATATTCACAGTGCATTTCTGCATGAACAATACATAAGGATAATGGCTTTTCTAATGGGATGCATAAATGCGAGTTTACAGGAACCAGCAATTTATAACATTAAATATTGGGACTGTTTACCCCACTCACACAGCTTCCTTTGCTTTTCTATAACACGCCATTCTGAGGAAAACCTGCAGGGCCGTGATCCTTGATGATGCTATTATCTTCGTTACCATTATTTTTCCAGCTTTCTTAAATCAGATCCAAGGAACATTTCTACGTTTGGAATACTGGACAGACTATCCTGGGTTTGAAGCCAGCATTTCTCAAAACTCTTTCTTTCTTTTGCCCAGAGACTTTCTTACAAGTTCTTTTCACGTGTAAAGTGCATCTGTGTGAGCCTATCTTACACATTCCGTGGAGAAGAATGGGCACAGAGGAGTGCGGCGTGTTTCAGCGCCCAAGGAGTCATCTGTCATAAGCAGCGAGTTGTATTTAATATTCAGATCGAGACCGCTCTGTCTCATTGCAGCAGGGCCCCCCTGACAAAAGCCACCCCGCATCTGCCTGGCGTATCGAGTCCAGCGGAGGACAAATTTCAAGATGAACCTGAAATCAATGTGCCATCAAATTTTCATGCCTCTCCCAGACTATCTGTGGCATTTTAATTACAAGCACCCTAGGCGGGGGGTACAACAGATATTGACACGCGGCTCCTACAATAAACTTTATTGGCAACCTCTGTCTGAACGCAGTACTCAACTAGAATAACAAGAAACAGAGGAGGCTACGGAAGCCAGGAGGTACTGCGATTGCTCCGAAGCTGCTTGTTCCATGGGCCTGGGCCTGTCCTAGGCAACAGGCCTGGCAGCCGGGACCCTGAGCTCTTGAAACTATTAAGCACCCCACACAGCAGACGGCCGGTGATGCCTAAGAGCCCTGGCAGGCCCCGATCCTTTTCCACAGGGCGGCCAGGTGTCATCCTGCATCTTTTTTGTTTTCAGGTGGACATTTCAGGTGCACGTCATTTGAGAGCTCTCAGAACATTTCAGATCCTTCTTGCGGAGTCAGGGTGTCTGGGCAGAAGGCGTACCTGTAAACCCTGATGAACGGTTTGATTCGGGACAGAAACGGTCTCTGCATTCGGAGAGCAGGTGCGAGGGGTGGTGGGGAGGCGGGAGGCAACTGGCCACCTGGAACATGGGCGACGGCCACCGCCTGCTTCCTCTGCTTTCGGAACTGCCTGTTGGAAGCATATCACAAGGAAGGGGCGGGCCTGCTGCTTACCGGCCTTGGGAGGTTTTGGCTCTGGGAAAATGAACATCCTGGGATGGCGGGCGAGCCATTTCCCCCAGGCACACTGGGCGGCCCATCACACTGGGTGACTCTGCTCCTGGACATGCCGTGCTGGCACCTGTCACCTTGTTCCCTCTGATGGTGACAAGGGTGGAGATAACGCTCACGACCATGGCCATCGTGGTAGCTTTGTGCCAGGCACTGGAGCAGGCCCATCTGCACAGGCCATCTCAATGAATCCGCAAACATTTTCTGCAGGTGAGCAGTGACGGAGCACCAGTGGCTCTCCAAAAAGAAAAGCCTGCCTCGAAATACAAATCCAGCCCTGCAGACTACCCCGGGACTGGTTCTGGGACCCCCCCCCCTCCCCCCCGCCGAGACACCAAAATCTGCACGCGCAGATGTTCCTTACAAAAGATGCTATCGCATTTGCACAAAACCTAAGCACAGCCTTTCCTACACTTTAATCTCCAGCTTACTTTTAATACCGAATGCAATGTAAATGCTAGATAAATAGCTGCAAACGCAATGTATATGCTATGGAAGCAGTTGCCAGCGTGTGGCCAATTCAAGCTTGCCTTTTTGCTATTTCTGGAATTTTTTTCCCCAAATATTTGTGATCAACCAAACACTGATTGAATCTGGGGCCCGTGGATATGAAGGGCCAACCCTATACATGCTTATTCTAAAACTGAGTGATATAAAAGACGTTGGCACACAATTTACAAGTGAAAACAGGCAACACTCTTCATTATAAATTTCACGGAGCCAACTGACTCTCACCTGGGGCTTTCCCTGATTTTAGTCTCTCGCATCCATAACCCAGAAGCTTGGTTCACACTTTCAAGTTAACGGTAAGATGAAAGTGAAACCACCCAGATGGACCTATTTGGGATCGGTGCTCATTCTTCAATGGCCTGAGCAGCTTCTTTACTGAGTTTAGTAATAATATGTTTTTAATATGCTGAGGGGGTATTTCCTCTTTTTTAATAATATTCACTATGCATCATTCTGGTCAGGACACCCTTGTAGTTAATCTTCATTATTAATGTTATAATTATTTTCTGAAGCCACGACAATATAAAAGAAACAATCAACCAAGGCTTGGTTTGTGGTTTTTTTGCCTGTTTCTGCGGTGTCAATACTCCTGCCACGGCTTCTTCAAGCTGGCAAGACGATGTCACTGGACGCAGGGCTGGGCAGAGCCCTAGGCACTTCTGCCATCCAGGGCAGACAAGCTCAGGAGCGCAGATGAAGACCGTCAGGGGTCGTAAAATCACTGGGAAGAACTGCGCTTGGATTATTTCACAACGTTGTTTCGAATATAATTTATTTAATGGTAAGTTTGTGTAACTCAAGTTTTAACAGTGTGTGTTTAACAACTGGGTGGCAAAATTCTTGCCAGCTCCACCTCACAGCTGAGTCCCAGGTCATCCGGAGCGGGAGGGCTTCACCTTGAGCTGCCAACGGCGCCAACTGTGCACGAGTGTATGAGCATGGGCGCATGTGTGCATGGGGAAAGCACACATGTGTACACACACACACCAGATTCTGCTGGTAAAACCACCTCCTTGTGTTGCTCAAGAGGGAGGTGGTTTTGAGCACAGCTGGGGGATCCACGATCACAACATAATAGCAGCAGATAATGAAATATCCGTGCTCCTGGAAAGGGTGGTGGGTTTGACAAAGACAAAGGAGGTGGAAGGAATACCATTCGCCCCTGCTGCCTGGGAACCAAAGCAAGGGGATGGCTCCATGGAGGGAGACCTGACACAGGGAAGGCATGAACCAGCACCCACCCAGCATCCCCGCCTCAGTCCACCAACTCGACTCCCACCCAGCATGCCCACGCCCATCCAGCACCCCTGCCCCTGCCCAGCATCCCTGGCTCCTGCTCCTGATTAAGCAAGGTGGGATGCAGAAACATCAGTCAAGATGGGACAGCCAGACGGTGCTTCCCCCGCTACATATTATAATTCAGATGTCTTCGCAAACAGTCCAGGGCATGAATCAAGAAGCACAGTGCTGATTTGGCTGGAGACAGCCCCAAGACACTTCTCAAAGGGTGGCGGGGGTGGGGACAGTACGTGGGTGACATTGATGCTGCCTGCTGTTTCTTCAAGGATAAGATGCCTGACAGGACATGCTGTGGGCTTCTCCACATGTCTTTTCAAAACATAAAAACACAGACGGCTTTTTTATGGACAAACCGGACTACAAGTACTCCAAAGTGTTCCCTAGAAATGCCAGAGCTGTAAAATATCTGTGAGATATAAAATAGAGCATCCTACAGCTTGTCAGTAACCCGGTTTTGTTTGTTTCCCTTTTCCTTTTTATTTTTATCCCCGAGGGTCAGTTGCTGAAAATAAACATCGATGTTTCCTAGGCACGATTTACATTTCGAATGTGAAATCTAATCTGCGGTGCTTGGCCAGAAAGAAACATTTATATTTATGTATCGCTGTTAATCTTGCCTTTAAAGACGGGGTCGACACACAGAGATGGCTTGCACCGTCTCTGCCACATACCCCACGTTCTGACTCTCCCTCCTCTGCTCTCCGGCTCGCTGTTGGCGGAACACGAGAGCACTCTCAGGGCTAACATTTTATTCCAGATAACACTGCCCTTGCTAGAAAGATCCCGCTTCTCCAGTGTTTACAACAACAGCGCAGATTAGAAGGGACTGGCCTGGGGAGAGGACAAGATGGCGGAGGAGTAGGGGGACACGCTCGCCCTCTCCCACAAACACAACAAAAAAAGCACATCTACAGAAGAAATGACTCGCACAGAACAACAACCAATCGCTGGCAGAGGAACCTAAACTCCAATAACGGCAAGAAGTTCGTGACATTATTGGGCAGAACGGGAGAAAAGAGGAGAGTGAGAGAAGGTGAATCCGAGCGGGACGGGCGCTCCTGAAAGGGAACTGCGGAGGAGAAAGGGATCCCGCACCCTGGAAAGTCTCCTACCGGGGGAAAGATCAAACGAACCGGAGGAATCTCCAGATGCAGAGAAGAGTGTAGCAGTAAGTCGGAGTACGGAAAAAAGATCAAGAACCCAACGGACCATCTGAACTACGGGTACAGTCACCAAAAATTGAGACGCCTGGGTGGGGGCTGGGCACCGAATCCTCGGCTCCAGAGGTTAGTCCCCGGGAAAGGGCAGGGGGACGCCTGGGTGGGGGCTGGGCACCGAGACCTCAGCTCTGAAGGTTGGTCCCCGAGAGGGGGCCGGGGGACGCCTGGGTTGGGGCTGGGCACCGAGACCTCGCCTCCGAAGGTTAGTCCCCAAGAAAGGGCCGGGGGACGCCTGGTGGGGGGGGCTGGGCACCGAGACCTCGGCTCCAGAGATTAGTCCCCGGGCTAGGGGGGCGGGGAAGAGCGGAAACTGCTTGGGAGGTCTCTAAACCATTTGACGGGGCAGAGACTGCCTGGGAGACTAGAAAACAAAGCTGTCGCAGAGGAAGGGAGCAATACTCTAGGGGCGGGGAAGTGGAAAGCCGCCGCAGAGGGAACCTGGGAGAAGAGCCTGGTCTGCGCCCGTGCTGGGGAGGGGAGAGAAGAAGGGGTGGGTCCCCATAGAATACCCCCCACGCCACAGCAAGCTTACAGGCCCGCTAGCTAGCAGAAAGCTGTGCTTCCCAGTGCATTCCCTCCCCCCACCCCCGCCACCCCCTATGCTCTCGCTGAACCTGGGGCTGCCTGCCATCCAGGAGGGCTGGCCTCAACAATTGCCTGAAGCCTACCACCGCAGGGGCTCTCCCTGCACAGGCCTGCTTGCCCTTTGGAGGGGCTACACTTCCACGGAGCAGCACCAAACACCACCAGCCCCCTAGAAAAGGCCTGCAGCCCAGAAAAGCTAGAACAAGCCTAGCCAGGCCGTGAATAGATCGACCTAATTCTCCGACGGTTTTTCTGAGACGGGCTCCCCCGGGGAGGAGCCTCTTGAGTCTCCAAGGGCCTTGCTACACGCCCAAGACCCCAGGGGGTGCTAAGACCTAGTGGACCAGCTGCATAGGACTGCCAGCTCCAGGCAGGACCCCCTGCAGCCCAGAAAAGCTGCAACAAGCCTGGCCGAATTGGGAAAAGATCTCAGACGGTCTTTCTGAGTCGGGCTGTCCTGGGGAGGAGCCTCTTGAGTCTCCAAGGGCCCTGCTACCCGCCCAAGACCCCAAGGGGTGCTGAGACCTAGTGGACCAGCTGCATAGGACTGCCAGCTCCAGGCAGGACCCCCTGCAGCCCAGAAAAGCTGCAACAAGCCTGGCCGACTTGGGAAAAGATCTCAGACGGTCTTTCTGAGTCGGGCTGTTCTGGGGAGGAGCCTCTTGAGTCTCCAAAGGCCCTGCTACCCGCCCAAGACCCCAAGGGGTGCTGAGACCTAGTGGACCAGCTGCATAGGACTGCCAGCTCCAGGCAGGACCCCCTGCAGCCCAGAAAAGCTACAACAAGCCTGGCGGAATCGGGAAAAGATCTCAGACGGTCTTTCTGAGTCGGGCTGCCCTGGGGAGGAACCTCTTGAGTCTCCAAGGGCCCTGCTACCCGCCCAAGACCCCAGGGGGTGCTGAGAACCAAGTGAAATCTGCTACCATCGTGGGGTGGACCTCCCAGTCCTGTCTGCCCTCAGGAAGTCCTCCTTTGCTTCAAAGAAACACTGTTAGTCCCATCAACACTCCAGAAAAGCCACACTGCCTCAAAAAAAGATTGACCAACAACGACAGCCCTCAGGAAATATTCCAGGGCAGTGACAAGGCAAACACTACCCGATAACGGAGAGTACAACTCCCTCAGGAGAAAGAAGACAACAAGCAAGATGAAGAAGCTGAGAAACCACCCCCAGTCAAACCAACAGGAGAACTCACCTAAAACAGTCAACAATGAAACTGATCTCTGCAGTCTGACAGACCTGGAGTTCAAAAGAGAAATAGTGAAAATACTGAAGGAATTAAGAGAAGATATGAACAGCAATGCAGATACCCTCAGAAAGGAGCTAGAAAATATAAGGAGGAGCCAAGAAAAACTAGAACATTCATTTGCAGAGATGCAAACTGAACTAGGGGCAGTAAAAACCAGAATGAATAATGCAGAAGAACGAATCAGTGATATGGAAGATAGAATAATGGAAATCACTCAATCTGGTCAACAGACAGAAAACCGAATCAAAAAACTGGAAAGCAATATAAGAGACCTATGGGATAATATAAAACGGGCCAATCTACGCATAATAGGAATTCCAGAAGGAGTAGAAAAAGATAAAGGAATGGAAAATATATTTGAAGAAATTATCGCTGGAAACTTCCCAAATCTAAAGGATACTGGATTCAAGATACAAGAAGCACAGAGGGCCCCAAACAAACTGAACCCAAACAGATCCACACCAAGACACATCATAATAAAAATGGCAAAAGTTAGTGATAAAGAGAGGATCCTCAAGGGAGCAAGAGAAAAACAGAATGTTACCTACAAGGGAACCCCCATAAGAATATCAGCTGATTTCTCTACAGAAACACTACAGGCCAGGAGGGAATGGCAAGAGATATTTAAAGTGCTAAAAGGAAAAAATATGCAACCTAGAATACTCTATCCAGCAAGAATATCATTTAAAATAGAAGGGGAAATAAAAATTTTTCCCAGCAAACAAATACTTAAAGAATACAGCAACACAAAACCCAGGTTAAAGGAAATATTGAAAGGGCTTCTCTAAACCAAAAAGAAAGGAAGGAAAGGGAAGAAAAAAGAAAAGAAAAAAAAAAAAAAAAGAAGAAGAAGAAGAAGAGGAAGAACTAGGACTGAGGAAGATACAATCAGAGAGCAGTCACTCAAATAAGCCAGCATACAGATTTAATCATGAACATGCTTCAAACAAAATAAAATTAAAAAGAAAAAAATAAAAGAGTCATCAAAACCATAAAATGTGGGCAAGGGATGTTAGGAGGTAAATAATCCTTTTTGTTTGTATGTATGTCTCTCTTCTTAATTTTAATATAATAATGAAGTGTTTGAACTTACAGGACCATCAGGCTAAAACACACAATTATGGGAAGGGGTTAGCATACTTAAAAAACAGGGCAACCACAAGCCAAAACCAAATATTGCATTTGCAAAAAATGAAAAAAAAAAATACACTCAAGCAGATAATAACAGGAGACCATCCAACCAAAAAAAAAAAAAAAAAAAAGAAGAATGGAGAACCATAGAATCAACTGGAACACGAGGATCAAATGGCAATAAATAATCATCTATCAATTATCACCTTAAATGTCAATGGACTGAATGCCCCAATCAAAAGACACAGAATGGCTGAGTGGATAAAACGGCAAAAACCTTCAATATGCTGCCTACAAGAAACTCACCTTAGGACAAAAGATACATATAGATTGAAAGTGAAAGGCTGGGGAAAAGTATTTCATGCCAATAGACATGACAGAAAAGCAGGAGTTGCAACGCTCATATCAGACAAAATAGACTTTAAAACAAAAGACATAAAGAAAGACAAAGAAGGACACTATTTAATGATTAAGGGATCCATCCAAGGAGAGGATGTTACTATCATCAACATATATGCCCCAAACATAGGAGCACCCAGATACATACAACAAATATTAACAGACATAAAGGGAGATATTGATGAGAATACAATCATAGTAGGAGACCTAAATACCCCCCTCACATCAATGGACAGATCCTCTAGACAGAAAACCAATAAAGCAACAGAGATCCTAAAGGAAACAATAGAAAAGTTAGACTTAATTGATATCTTCAGGACACTACATCCAAAAAAAGCAGAATACACATTCTTCTCAAATGCTCATGGAACATTCTCAAGAATCGACCACATATTGGGACATAAAGCGAATCTCAATAAATTTAGGAGCATAGAAATTATCTCAAGTATCTTCTCTGACCACAATGCCATGAAATTAGAAATCAACCATGGGAAAAGGAAAGAGAAAAAACCTACTCCATGGAGACTAAACAACATGCTACTAAAAAACCAATGGGTCAATGAGGAAATCAAGAAGGAAATTAAAAACTATCTTGAAACAAATGATAATGAAGACACAACCTCTCAAAATCTATGGGATGCTGCGAAAGCAGTGCTCAGAGGGAAATTTATAGCAATCCAGGCCTTTCTCAAAAAAGAAGAAAGATCCCAAATTGACAACTTAACCCTCCACCTAAATGAATTAGAAAAAGAAGAACAAAGAAGTCCTAAAGTCAGCAGAAGGAAGGAAATTGTAAAGATCAAAGAAGAAATCAATAAAATAGAGACTCAAAAAACAATAGAGAAAATTAATAAAACCAAGAGCTGGTTCTTTGAAAAGGTGAACAAAATTGATAAACCCCTGGCCAGACTCACTAAAAAGAGGAGAGAAAGAACCCAAATCACCAAAATTATAAATGAAAAAGGAGAAATCACAACGGATACAGCAGAAATTCAAAAAACCATAAGAGAATACTATGAACAACTATATGGCAATAAGTTTGACAATCTGGAAGAAATGGACAATTTTCTAGAATCTTACAGCCTGCCAAAACTGAATCAAGCAGAAACAGACCAACTGAACAGACCAATCACTAGAAATGAAATTGAAGAGGTCATAAAATCACTCCCTACAAATAAAAGCCCAGGACCAGATGGCTTCACAGGTGAATTCTATCAAACATATAAAGAGGAATTGGTGCCCATCCTCCTTAAACTCTTTCAAAAGGTTGAAGAAGAAGGAATACTCCCAAAGACATTCTATGAGGCCACCATCACCCTCATTCCAAAACCAGGCAGAGATACCACCAAAAAAGAAAACTATCGCCCAATATCATTGATGAATATAGATGCAAAACTTCTCAACAAAATCTTAGCCAACCGAATCCAACAACATATCAAAAAAATTATACACCATGACCAGGTTGGGTTCATCCCAGGTTCACAAGGATGGTTCAACATACGCAAATCAATCAACATCATACACCACATTAACAAGAAAAAAGTCAAAAATCATATGATCATCTCAATAGATGCAGAAAAAGCATTTGACAAAGTTCAACATCCATTCATGATCAAGACCCTCGCCAAAGTGGGTATAGAGGGAACATTCCTGAATATAATCAAAGCCATTTATGATAAACCCACAGCAAATATAATCCTCAATGGGGAAAAACTGAAAGCCTTCTCACTCAAATCTGGAACAAGACAGGGATGCCCACTCTCACCACTGCTCTTCAACATAGTTTTGGAAGTCTTAGCCACAGCAATTAGACAAACAAAAGAAATCAAAGGCATCCATATAGGAAGAGAAGAGATCAAACTGTCACTGTATGCAGATGACATGATTCTATACCTAGAAAACCCTAAGGACTCAACCCCAAAACTCCTTGAACTGATTAATAAATTCAGCAAAGTGGCAGGATATAAGATTAACATTCAGAAGTCAGTTGCATTTCTGTATACCAGCAATGAAGCATTAGAAAAGGAATACAAAAATACGATACCTTTTAAAATTGTACCTCACAAAATCAAATACCTCGGAATACACCTAACCAAAGAGGTAAAGGACCTATATGCCGAGAACTATAAAACCTTAATCAAAGAAATCAAAGAAGATGTAAAAAAATGGAAAGATATTCCATGTTCCTGGATTGGAAAAATCAATATTGTGAAAATGGCCATCCTACCCAAAGCAATCTACAGATTCAATGCAATCCCTATCAAATTACCCATGACATTTTTCACAGAACTAGAACAAACAATCCAAACATTTATATGGAACAACAAAAGACCCAGAATCGCCAAAGCAATCCTGAGAAACAAAAACCAAGCAGGAGGCATAACTCTCCCAGACTTCAAGAAATACTACAAAGCCACAGTCATCAAAACAGTGTGGTACTGGTATCAAAACAGACAGACAGACCAATGGAACAGAATAGAGAATCTGGAAATTAACCCTGACACCTATGGTCAATTAATCTTTGACAAGGGAGGCAAGAACATCAAATGGGAAAAGGAAAGTCTATTCAGCAAGCATTGCTGGGAAACCTGGACAGCTGCATGCAAAGCAATGAAACTAGAACACACCCTCACACCATGCACAAAAATAAACTCCAAATGGCTGAAAGACTTAAATATACGACAGGACACCATCAAACTCCTAGAAGAAAACATAGGCAAAACACTCTCTGACATCAACATCATGAATATTTTCTCAGGTCAGTCTCCCAAAGCAATAGAAACTAGAGCAAAAATAAACCCATGGGACCTCATCAAACTGAAAAGCTTTTGCACAGCAAAGGAAACCCAAAAGAAAACAAAAAGACAACTTACAGAATGGGAGAAAATAGTTTCAAATGATGCAACTGACAAGGGCTTAATCTCTAGAATATACAAGCAACTTATACAACTCAACAGCAAAAAAACCAATCAATCAATGGAAAAATGGGCAAAAGACCTGAATAGACATTTCTCCAAGGAAGATATACAGATGGCCAACAAACACATGAAAAAATGCTCAACATCGCTGATTATAAGAGAAATGCAAATCAAAACTACCATGAGATACCACCTCACACCAGTCAGAATGGCCATCATTCATAAATCCACAAATAACAAGTGCTGGAGGGGCTGTGGAGAAAAGGGAACCCTCCTGCACTGCTGGTGGGAATGTAAACTGGTACAGCCACTATGGAGAACAGTTTGGAGATACCTTAGAAATCTATACATAGAACTTCCATATGACCCTGCAATCCCACTCTTGGGCATCTATCCGGACAAAGCTCTACTTAAAAGAGACACATGCACCCGCATGTTCATTGCAGCACTATTCACAATAGCCAGGACATGGAAACAATCCAAATGTCCATCGACAGAGGATTGGATTCGGAAGATGTGGTATATATACACGATGGAATACTACTCAGCCATAAAAAAGGATGACATCATGCCATTTGCAGCAACATGGATGGAACTAGAGAATCTCATACTGAGTGAAATGAGCCAGAAAGACAAAGACAAATACCATATGACATCACTTATAACTGGAATCTAATATCCAGCACAAATGAACATCTCCTCAGAAAAGAAAATCAATCATGGACTTGGAGAAGAGACTTGTGGTTGCCTGATGGGAGGGGGAGGGAGTGGGAGGGATTGGGAGCTTGGGCTTATCAGTCACAACGTAGAATAGATTTACAAGGAGATCCCGCTGAATAGCATTGAGAACTATGTCTAGATACTCATGTTGCAACAGAAGAAATGGTGGGGGAAAAACTGTAATTGTAATGTATACATGTAAGGATAACCTGACCCCCTTGCTGTACAGTGGGAAAATAAAATTAAAAAAAAAAAAAAAAAAAAAAAAAAATGTAGAGAAAAAAAAAAAAAATAAAAAATAAAAAATAAAAAAAAAATAGAAGGGACTGGCCTGAAGCAAGTGGGGCTTGGCATGAGGCAGGCCTGGGTAAGACACGTTCCTCGCAGAACATCGACGCCGCCCCCGCCCGGCAGCGCAGCAGCCCGGCAGCCAGGCATCAGGCAGGTGCGGGAGAGGGGAAGGCGGCCTCCAGCCTGTGCATCACCACTGGGCAGGCGGTGTACCTGGAGCATTCCGGCTCTGCCATCTGGGGGTGGCGGGCATCTAAAAGGAGGCGGCTCAGGCTCTTTCCTTTTGCCTTTCTCCTTCTCTTGGGTGAGAAGACAGTGCCAGGCTCACACGAGCGCCACTCCTCATCTGAGAGCGGGGCCAAGGCCCTGGGCGCCCTGGCTTCGGAGGCGGGCGCGCCGTAGAGAGTGCGCATGTGGGGGCGCAGGCAGCGCGGCCTTTACGTCTCCGGGGCGGGCGGGGGCCCCGAGTTCTATTTGGAGGAATGTCCCAGCCTTTGGTGTCGTCTTCTCATGTCCACAGGAGCCACTCCCTCCACACGTGAAGCCCATGGCCTCCCTTCCTGGGCAGCCCCTGCTTGGCGAGGGGACTGTCTTCGGGGCACAGGGCCGATCCGATGTCCAGCAGGAAGGCCCGGGCATGCGGGGTGGGGGTAGGGGGTCTGCAAGGGCCCTTCGCCCTGGATCCCGTCTCTCCCCTGGAGCTCGGCCAAGGAAACGCTGTGCACGGAGCCAAGCGCCGGCTTTTCCCTCCTCCCCCCCAACCCCCGGTCCCCAGGGTCCTCTCCACCCACTCTGTACAAAATCAGTTCATCTGGGTCACTGTTAAGGCCCAGCGCCCGGGCCAGCTGGAAGGAGTTGCCTCTTTTGGGCCAAACGCGTGGAGTTTCTTCCAGCCTCAAGCTAAGGCGTTCCGTGTACCAGGACAGCACCGAGATGCGGCCAGGGCTGGAGGAGCATCTGCCAGCCAGACTGGCCTGCAGTCTCCAGGCTGGGAGCGAGCCGGAAGCCTCAGTTTCTGGTGAGGCTCCTTGGCCGGGAGAGGCTGGGCCTGGGGATTCCAGTTCTCTGAAACCCAGGAGGAACTGAGGTTCCGGTGTGGGGCCAGGCTGTCCTGCTTGCCAGGGCCAAATCTGGGTCCTAGCCCAGGAAAAAAAAAAAAAAAAAAAAAAGATGATTTTCATAGAGAAACAGATTCGCTTTATTTGCTTTGGTTTCTTCCAACTCAGAAGTGACCTGAGTACTGCTGGGAGGGCCCTGGGGGGGGGGGGGGGGAGGACCCTGACTTTATTCTCAAAACTAGGCTGGTTAAATAAGGCATTGTCAGGCCAGAAGCTGCCTGGACTCTTGGCAAGTGTATTAACTCAGTATGAAATAATATAAACAGAAAAGAACAATATTCCCTGTTTTCTCACTCCAGGCATTTGAGAGGCTGGGAATCAGTATTCATTTGGAATGGGCCAAGATCTTTGAAAAATAAGTTTTGTGGACTTAAAAGATCTTTCGACTTGAAGTTCTGAAGTGTGGGGGCTGCCTCGTGTGAAGGTTCCAAATGGCATCTATTGTGCTTTGGGGACTCGGAAACACTCAAGAATAAAAGTCCTTCGTGGCGGGAATGGATTGAAATATACCATGTGTCTCTTTTGAGGCATGAAAACATACACATAACCAGATACAAAAACACACACATTTATACATTCTTCTGGGGGCCCCGTAACTCTTCCCAGTTATTCTTCATGTTGATTCATGTCTGTTTGGTTTCTAAACTGTTCAGTTTAAGACCTCGAATTGAGATGGTCTAGAAAGTAAAAAATCCAGCTGTGCTTGCTGCAGAGGCCCCCAGCGTGAACACACAGGCTCGGACGTGGAGGGGGTGTTTCAGGGAGTGGGGGACCCCGCCAGCCCCAGGCAAGCCTCACTCCTGCCACGTGGAAACTAGAATTGATTCTTCAATTCTCCCCGACTCCCAGAGATGTTCTGTGCAGGAGCTGAGTCCTGGTTCATACATTCTGGGTGCAGGAGGAAGAAGAGAGAGAGAGAGAGCATTGCTGAAATACTGCCACTCCGATCCCCACTCCTGGGACCAGGCAGGCTTTTGAACATTTACAAAACAATGAATCAGCACACATCTTCCAGGCCAGATGAGCCTGGGGAGAAAAGTGTGAAGAGGAACTGGGAGAAATACTTGAAATTGTGGACAGAGACACTTTAAAAAGCCAAAATGGAGAAATGCATTCCATCCAAGAGAACCACCATCTTGCTGAAAATTACTGGCTCGTAAGATAATTTACTTTACATTGGTTAATCTTAGAGAGTACGTTTTTCCTAGGATTTTCCTAAAGGAAGACAATCTCCTTGAGTTCCCTGTTTTTAAACTTGTCCCCTCCCTTTTGGGGATATTTGACTCTCTAGACTCTCCAGAGAGCCGTTTCCTCATACATCCTAGAGAATATACGATTTCATTTTTCCACACATGCATTTCTATACACCTGGAATTTCAGTTATTTATTAACCATGCCTAGTTTTGTGGTTTCTAGCTTTATATCTTTAAAGTCATTAAAACTTAATAGGAGAATTAATCATAAAAGAAATCTATCAAACACAGTTGCCAAGCACTTTTTTTCCCCCCGCTGACTGACATCTTTAAAATGTATTTGAATGTTATTTATTTCATCACACCCAGGGAATAAAAAAAAAAAATAACTTGCAGCTTCCAAGTTCAGAGAAAGCATAAAAATGTGATTTACTACTTATTGTACAGTTAGGCACATGCATATTATATACTGCATGTTAATCTTCGACTGGCTAAGTTTAGCAAATTTGACAACACTACCGTTTGCTAGTAAGGAAAAAGAATCGACATCTGTTCTCTCCCAGATATGGCTCCTTCTTGGAAGGAATCAGAAATATGCCCAGGCCTTCTATTTCCTGGGTAAACTGATAGAATGTGGGCTGTTTAAATGGACAGTCAAACCACAATGCCCCCTGGTGGTGAAATAGTGCATACACATGTGTTAGCGTCTGCACAGGGAATATTTTCGAGAGAAACTTAATTTTTTAATAATGTGGAAATTTTCTGGTAGCTTTCAAATTGCAAATGCAAAAATCGTGGAGCACTGATAGCCCTTTAAGTGGAAAATAAATATTCACTATACTGGTAGTGAAATTAGAGGCATATTTAGTTTCTCCTAAATCACCTAGATCAAAGTTGCTTTGTTTTGATTTTTACAAAAAGGGATGATGTTTTAATCCACACTGAAGACTTGGAGTATCGGGAAAAATCAGAATTAGAGCACAGGTAGTTTTTCAACTCAATTTACAAAAGTGAAGCTGTCAGCAGATACTTCCGGGTAGACCTATGGGTCTGTTAGCTTATTGTCACTCCAGTTAAAATGGAGTGAGAGCAGATTCCAGATTTTGCCAGCGGATGGAAGACTCCATCTTCCCATCATGCTCTCAGCATGCACCTCTGATAAGCAGCTTAAAGGGAACTTCCTCGGGTCAGACATAAATAGTGATTCTCAGGTTCCCTTAATCCAGACACACATTGCTTCTGAGTGAGGCCTCATAAATCTCAAAACCAGTCAGCGACACAGGCAAGACGACACTGTTAGAAGGTGCAAATACATTCAATAGCCACGGCGTGGACTCATTCATCACACAAACAATACTGATGTCTTGTAGGGATCCAGGGACATGGCACCACCTCTCTCGCAAAGTGCGTGATCTCTAGAAGCAGGAGGCCTAGGAGAGGAGCTGTGAGTGCTTTCCTTCTTCTCAAGAGCTGAGCCACTCACAGTCCGAGGACAACCAGCAGGCGCACAGGGTCCCCCAGGTCTCCTGGCCCCTGACCCAGAGCTGTCCACTTTGGAATAATGACTTATCTCTGATGCCAAACATTTTAAGACACTTCCCTAATGGCTGAGGCGATACTGCTTAGGACATGCTGTAAAAAAACAGTGCAATGGAAAGATAATCCACTCTAAGACATGTACACAGATTCTCAGAGCAGCATGATTCCTAACAGCCAGAAACTGCAAACAGTTCAGATGCTCGTCAGGTGATGAATGGATGCACTGAATGTGGTACACCCACACGAAGGAATATTATGAAGTCATAAAAAGAAACAAAGTACGGGAATTCTTCTATGGTACAGCGGGTTGAGGATCTGGTGTTGTCACGGCAGAGGCTTGGGTCGATGCTACAGCACAAGTTCAATCCCTGGCCTGGGCTCTTCCACGGGCAGAGCCAAAAAAGAAAAGAAAAGAGAAAAAGAGAAAACCGCAAAGCACTGATATATGTTACAACCGGGATGAGCCTTGATAACATTCTGCTAAGTGAAAGAAGCCGGATACAAAAGACCACATGTTGCACCATCGGTTTATAGGGAATGTCCAGAACCAGCAAATCCACTAATAGAGAAAGCAGGCCAGTGGTTGCCCAGGGCTGGGAGAAGGGGTAACTGAGGTGAGGGCCAAGGAGTGTGGACCTGCTGGGGCTAATAAACATATTCTAAAACTGATGGCAGTGATACACGCACAACTCTGTAAATACACCAAAAAACACTGAATTGTACATTTTAAATGAATGAATTATATGGTGAGTGCATTATGTGTGGATGAAGCTGCTTCTGTCTGTTTTGTTTTTTTTAAAAAAAAAAAAAAAAGGCTGCTGAGGGCAGGCACACCCTGTAAAGGTCCAGAGACCTGAGAAGTGACCAGGAGAAGGAAGACAAGGAAACAGTAAACGCCCCCAGAGAAGCGATGCCCGCCAAGCCTGGCTCAGGCTGGAAGTCCACTCTCCCTTTTGTCCAAGGGGATGCGGCCCAGCTCCAACACCCCCAGAAACCTTCTACCCAAAACTCGAGGAAGAAGTCTCTCTCCATCCAGATCACGAAATCTAAAGATGGGGGCACTTCGGGGTTTTCGGCCCACACCGCCCACTTCCCCTACAAAACCCATCATCCTCGCCCACCAGAGATCTGGATTCAATTAGCCTGGAGCGTCACTCTTTTGAAAGAATTTCCCAGGTGATCCGCGGGTCCAGCTGAAGCAGGAGATCCCTGTTTGGGAGAGAGCCAGCAAGAAAGCCAGGGCACAATGGGAAGGAAAGCTGGGCACAGTGGCAGCCTGCATGGCTTTTTGTACCAAGTCTTTACTGTGGATTTCTTCCCCATCTCCCACGTATGTTTCAAAAAAAAAAAAAAAAAAAAAACAAACCCTCTGTGCAGCTGTGGCAGGCGGAGTCGTGGTCAGCCTGCCCGCCCCACCAGCATCTGATCATTTTCACAAATAACACCAAAATGTTTACACAAACAAAGATATCCAAACCAGCTTGCCTGCTTTTTCATAACAGGCAGGCACTCTTCCAAAAATGGTTTCATTATACCAAAAAAAAAGGTCCGTGCAGAAGGAAGGGTGCTTGTGTTCCAAGTTCAGATTTCTGTGGGCAGTAACTGAGAACTTCAATCGCTGGTACCCAGCTGACCCTCTGTCCGGCCCGACATTCTTCGCTGTTGAAGACTTGAGGATAAAAGCCTCCCGCATCTGACCCAGCAAGGCTGTGCCCGCTGCCCCGGCTGGGATTGAGTCCAAGCTAAACATCAGCGAACCTGAGCGTGGTGCAGCACTGCTCGATGCCCAGAGAGAGAAACACGCTGGCTTTGAATTCCTTCTCTTGGAACTTCTTTGAGCCAGGAACTATCAACTCGTCGCAGGTGTGGCGTCAGGGGTTGTCCAGAGTGTTCTCTCTGGGCCTGTACTGATCAATGACAATTTTGGAAAACACTGCCTGTGTAATTCACCATGGAAAAAAAGCTTTGGGATTGAAGGATGTGACTGGAGCTTCTAACACAAACGTCCACGTGTTCCCCAAAAAAGCCAGTCCAGCTGGAAGGCGGCTGGGAAAAAATCACAAGAACACCCGAAATGAGCCCCCCGTCTTGTAAGGGAGAGTGAGGCATCTGCCCACTCCTGTCACTACACAAATGCTCAGGGGTCTCCAGCAGCGCACGCCTGGCACACCCTGCCATGGTTTGCCAGACGCGGTGAAATGGTACCACGGCTAACTCGGTGAGGAGCGTGGGGTACATAAGGAAAGAAGAGGGGTAGATGAACGGGGAAAGAAGGATCGGAGAGCGGAAGAACCCAGTGCAAAAAGGCGCCTACGTGCCGTGCGCCATGAAACCCAACGGCTGTGGGGACAATTCAATTTAATCTTGGCAACCAGGATGGAGACTTAACACCCGTGGCAAATGCCAAGCAATCCAGACAGTTTTTTTAAAGGCCATCTTTCCCAGCTGCGCACACGCTCACGCACACAACGAGCCCTGCGCTGACTGTAGGTAGCAGCAAACGCAGGCCGGCGAAGCCCTCCGCAGGCAAGCGACGGCGGGGCCAGCTGTGCCTCTCGCGGTGACATCACACAGCAAAACCCTCAACAGGTGCTCGGGACCAGGCTTGCCTGCTCAACTCTTCCACGGTTTTGATTTGCTTTCCGTTCTCCTTGGGCAGAATCAAAGCTTCTCTCCCCATCTTCCTCTCCTACCTCCTACCTAAAGACTCAGAGCAGGGAGGCCGCTAAATGGAAGCGGTCTGGCACCACTTCACCCTAGCTAGCCAGACGCAGGAACGGCTACTCACAGCACATAAAGATGAACGGTGAGGGAGGGGCCCAGCCCCACGGCATGAAATTCCAGTTCTCAACACCCAGAGGAGAGGGCACCTACACGGCCTCGAGCTCATTCTCTTCCCGAGGCCATTCCATGGGTGCAGTCTACCGTGGCGGGTGTCAAGTCCTCTGCTGGGCACTCAAAGTACAGACGAACAAACAAAACCCAGTCCTCATTCGTGAAGAGGCGAATCCTGGTGGGGAAGTGGGAAAGGCATGGACAACTGCTACATGGTAGGAGCAAGGGTCGAAGAAGAGCCAGAAAGGAGCTCGGAGCCACCATGCAGGCACCCCCACCCCCCATCCCTTAACCCAGCACGCGGACCCAAAGGCAGCTGCGGAGCGACCCTCAGCCTCTGTGGTCACCAAGGACAGGACATCCCCATGAGCCCACCTGGTCCTTTAGGAAGGTTAAGGAAAGCAAAGAGCCAAGAGATGGATCAGGAGCCAAGAGGACTAAAAACAGAAGGGGCTGGGGGCCGGCTGGGGGAAGTCAGGGTGGGAGCAGCCCGCCCTGCAGGACCAAGGCCAGGGGACAGGGAACTCGGTGCTGGCGCCTCCCCTGGGGCAGAGCCACGGCCATGAAGCTGGGGCCTCGAGTCCCACTCCCACCCCAGACACCCTGAGCTGCTCAGAGACAGGAACGCACGTCAAGTCACCTGGGGAAGGAGAAAGGTCTGGCTGGTTTTCATACTTAGTGAAATTCAGTTTTAATCAAACTTGGTTAAGTTAATTATTGACTCAACGAGGATGAAACTAGAATAAAATCACTTTTGCCTTAAGCCAAACTATTAAGAAGCCTCATAGACTTAATAGACTAAAAGTGCTCAGAATGATTCCTTCGGCGCGGGCGATATTCCGTCTTCACTCCACCGCTGCTGCGCGTCTCTCTCGCTGCCGCCGATGGTGGACGGGCGACGGAGCGTGAGTTCCCCTCGAAGAAAGGGATCGGGGGTCACCACTGGCAGACACCCGAGCTCCATCACTGAGGCAGTGAGACAGCATGTTGTCCCTGCTGAATTGTTCTTATCACAGAAGCGCCTCGTTTTTGCAGGTCACTCACTGCCCTTTAAGCCCAGGGTGTGCAGCCTCTCCTCTGCCCCAGGATCACTGACGCTGCCAGCGACAGCGTGACACACGAGGCATGCGCCTCGGCGGGAAGAGCCTGACTCCGTCATTAACTCTGTGAGCAGGGCATGCAAAGTTTGCAAAAGCGGTCCCTGCAGCATACCCTGCCCTGAAGTGGGACAGAGACACCCCGCCTTCGCCCCCTATGCCACAGGCTCTGCAAGCCCAAGAGGGACCCCCACCCGTGACAGCATGACATTTACAAAGCAATGACAATAAACCTCGAGGTACCACGTCTTTTTTATTCCCTTTATGTTGATACCCTTGATAATTTCCTAAAAATATCAAATTCCCTGAAAATATGTTTTTCACTATATATAGTCTACCTCTTTTTTTTTTTTTTTTTTTTTTTGAGATAAAAGTCGTGCGTCCCATGGCAAACAGTCAAGAGCAATGTCTCTGGACCCAGCAACTGTCCCTATGATGTAGTGTCAGTGCCCACACCACGGGGAGTGTCTAATCACGACGCTTAGATTCAGTCGAGCAAGCGCAGTACACGTGCGATGAGGTGTTGTGGACAGCATGAGAAACCCACTGTTTCCACTCAGAAACCCATCATCCTAGTGCCCATTCAGCACTTCAACAGTTACTGTCATTGTATAACCCTCAACAGACCCATAGTTTAAAATCACTTGGCCTCGCGAACATAAAGCACATGAACTGAGAGTCCATGGCCTTAGTCTCTGGTCTCTCCTGATGGCCAGTAGTTACGGTAAAATGTTACCAGTGGAATATTCTAGCTTCAGTTACTACCAAACTGCCAGACTCCTCAGAGACATGCTTAACTTGGAGGTAAATAAGTTTTTTCCATTTACCTCGGATTTTCATATAAATGTGTTTATTATTATTATTATTACGCTTTTTAGGGCTGCACCAGCGGCATACAGAAGTTCCCAGGCTAGGGGCTGAATCAGAGCTGCAGCTGCCAGCCTGTGCCACAGCCACAGCAATGCCAGATCCGAGCCGTGGCAACCGCAGCTCACAGCAACGCCAGATCCCCAACCCGCTAGGCGAGGCCAGGGACCAAACCCGCATCCTTGAAGTTACCACGCGGGTTCGTTTCTGCACACCACAACAGGACATCCCAAACGTACTTACTTCAAAGTTACAATTAAAAACAAATCTTGGTAAATCAAGAAGAGACCACTAAAATGCTATGAGAAGGACTACAATCCGCAACACCGGCAACACCAAATGCTGCCAAGGTGGTGCAGCCACGGGACCCTCACTCGCAGCTGGAAGGAAGGCAACATGGCTCAGCCATTTCCAGAGACAGTGAGGTACTTCCGAAGACAGAGGTGAACATATTCTCGGCGTAGCATCCAGCCACTGTGCCCTTGAGTGTCGACACAAATGAGGTGAAAACCTATGTCGACACAAAACCCAGCAGAAATGGGTTTACGGCAGTCGCATTCTTAACTGTCGAAACTTGGAAGCAACCAAAATACCCTCCAGCAGGTGAATGGATACATACCCTGTGGTCCATCCAGACCTCGGGGTACTATCTGGTGCTAAAACGAAGTAAGTTGGGAAGCCGTGAAAAGACAGGGAGGAAATCTACATCCGTATCTCTAAGTAAAAGAAGCCAATGCGCAAAGGCTCCTAACTGTAGCTGTGATTCCAGCCATATGACATTCTGGAAAAGGCGAGCCTGTGCAGACAGTGAAAAAATCAGTGGGGGCCAGAGGTGAGCGGTGAGGGAGGGGTGCAGAGGGGAGCACAGAGGAATCTTAGGGCCGCGAGTCCACTCGCTGCAGCACCACGGGGGGGACACCTGTCCAAATGCACAGCATGTACAACACCGACAGTCAACCCCAATGACTGTAACAAGGGCACCCCCTGGCGGGGGGTGTCCAAAGTGAGGGAGGCGCTGCTCGGGGGCAGGGACAGGGAGCAGATGGGAAATCTCTGTACCCTCCACTCAATCTTTTTGGGACTTAAAATTGCTCCAAAAAAACAAAGTCTAGTTTTTAAAAACAAACAAATAAAGATCTTGGAAAGGAACAAATTCCGAATGACACTGAAAGAAAACCTGCTAACCGTGCAAAAGGCGGGCCTTCTGTGTGGATGTGCACAGTTACAGGGGCACCCAGCCCCCTTCCCGGAGCACGAGTACCTTCACGGTCCCCAGCCCCACGGCTCCAGCCCGAGCAGGGGCTGCCAGCTGCTTCAGGCCAAGGAGAAGGGTACACAGGGAATGCTCCCAGCCTCAGCCTCTGACACCCGCCCCCCGCGCCAGCTCCCCACAGAACCATTCCTGACCGAGTCTCCTTCCAGAGGGTGTTACCGATGACATCATCACTGTGCACGTACGTATTGACGTGTCCGTGGCCGTGCCCTTGACATCAGTTCCCGGGCCGAGGACTGAACCTGAACCACAGCAGTAACAATGCCAGATCCTTAACCACAAGGCCACCAGGGAACTCCAGGAATTTCTGATAATTAGAAATGTTTACTGATTTTGACTCTTTTGACATAATCATTTGAAATTATAAAAGTAATCCATGGTTACCAAAAAATCAAAAGAAGGAAAATCAACGAGAGACTGATCCAAGGTAAAACACAGCTCTCTGTCCATTACGTCCTGCCCAACCCCACCCCGAGACGTCAGGCCTGGTGAAAACGCCTTCCTAGATCTTTTCCTGTGTGCACACAGGGGCATGTTCTGAAAATGATTCTTAATTAAAAACAACGCAGATCCATGAAACATCTCTACTTTGCAGGACGTCATGTCCGAGGGCCCTGACCCCCCTGGGTCCAGCCACGGAATGAGACACCTGCTCCACCTGATGGCGGAGACTGGGGTGGGGGCAGAGCAGCGAAAGAGGAAATGAGAAGCCTCTCTAAGGACAGGCCCACAGCCCTCAGAGCCAGCTGTCACCCTGCGGTGGACATGAGCCTCTCATTCCACTGACAGGCCTTCCTCCGGCTATAGGATCTGGTCGGTAATTACAGGAAAGGCCTCGCCATCAAGATGGGGGAGGAGCTAATTGACCAAAAGTTCAATGTGCTGACTCAGGGACCGATGGCCAAGCCTTCGATTTCTTTTCCTCAAAAAGCCACTGACGTACAGTCCATTAGGCCGCGGCCATGCGGGCCCAGGAGACAGAGAGCTTCCGGTCAAAGCACCTGTGTGAGGCTTCACCAAACATGCTCGGCCTCTGCATCAGAAGGGGCCTCGCAGCGCTGCCGACCAGGGCATTTTCAGGAGGCACCAAGCGATGGGTTGCTGGTTCTATGTCCTTTTGCGTGCTTGATGCTTTGTGTCTGGTTCAGGTTTATTTACTGACCCATCCCAAGTGCACGAGCCAACATCCCTTTGAGGTCCAGCCCTCCTCTAAGGCTCTGTGTCCCAAGTCTGTTATCTTCTGCTCGTCAGAGTCCAGAACCCCTGCCCTGCTCAGGAAGGACACGTCTCGGGCACTCCGTCCAAATGGGGGGAAACGTTGGGACGGTCCCGCATCAAATGCGGTGGGAAGAACACAGACTACGGAGGGCCAGAGACTCTGGCAGCCGATGCTCCCGGCCAGGGTGCTTCTCCATGTCTCGCTTTTCTCACATCTCAAGAGAGAACAGAACGAGGCAGAGGCATCGCAGTATGTAAAGCACGTGGAACGCCGTGTATGATCAACCGATACACATATAAGTACAGAGCAAGCGCTAAGCAGGTATTAGCTATACTCATTACATTGTTTTTGTGGTCATGTCATTAAGCAGAGCTTAGGAGATGAATGATACTCTTTAAATACGCTCATACCCTAGGAGCCTAGGGCGACCAAATGTAACTGCTCTTCTCTGCTGTGAAAGGGAGTAACAGACATACATGAATCATCCATACAAGTAAACACAGGTTTCTGCAACTTTGTGTGTATAAATCAAATCATACCTATCAACTGGGTAACTGCCACTGCAATGCATCTTGCAGTGAATCCTCTCTGTCCCAGGGAAGCTTCTAGACCAGAATGATGCTAAGCACCTGTCTTAACATACACATTATTTTATTTATTTATTTATTTATTTATTTATTTATTCATTCATATTTCTTTTTAGGGCTCCCCCTGCGGCATACGGAAGTGTCCAGGCTAGGTGTCAAGTCAAGGGGCAGCTGCCGGCCTACACCACAGCCCCAGCAACGTGGGATCCGAACCACGCCTTCAACCTACACCACAGCTCATGACAATGCCAGATCCTCAACCCAATGAGCAAAGCTAGGGATCGAACCTGCATCCTCATGGATACTAGCTGGGTTTGTAACCTGCTGAGCTACAACAGGAACTCCAACATACAAATTCTTAACGTAGCACCTTTTCTTATGCAGCTCCAGCAGACGGAACTCGGAAACATTTATTATTCCTTTAGGGAACTGGCTCTAAGTGCTTCCAGCCTTCTCCCAGGAGGAGGGCCCAGCTCTGACAGCAGCACATTACTAGGCATAAGATTCCCAAAGGTGTGACTGCCACACAGGAAGCCAGTATGCCCTCTGCAGGAGGAACTATGACGCTTTTATCAAAACAGCACTTTCCTAGGATGGCAGAAAAAGAGTATCGCCTGCACCAACCCCAGACGATGAGTAATGGCTCCTTGGAGCAGTGTGTGCTGAGCATGGTTCTGATTGATTAGTGATGCCTGCCATGGTCACAGGACTAGGGAATAGATGCATGCACGCTGAGTACTCACCATTCCCATACCTAACGGTGCACAGGTACTCTGTGTCAGGGATACACTGAGGGATAAGGCTCCTGGTAATTTGTCCAAAAAAACTATAAATTAAGCAGGGAAAAAACCCACATTTGGATATGAGGATGCATATTCTCTCAGAATTATAACTCTAAGCTGCTACAAATTATCCAAGACACAGCACAACCATAAAACGTCCCTTAGCCAAAAATAAAGAAAATTTCAACACAAATCCAGTCGCACTTGGGAGACAAGAGCAATACGGATTCTGTGAACACCTCCTAGTGGCAGGCCCTGGGCTCTGTCCTCAAGGTCAGAGCTCAACGCTTGTTCACTGTCGTGGTTCTAGATGTAAAAATGCTCTGACACACACACAATCAACTGATACGGACTGGATGTTGACCACATGTGAGTTAATACATGGTCAGGTGGGCTGTATGATGACAAAAGTGAGGCTAGGAAGTCACAGGAATGGGCTTGTTGCTAAAGAGTCGCCTGGGGGGGGTCCTCCAGGGGACCATGCTGTGAGTCAAATGGCCCCTCACCAGAGCAAGTAAACAATTCATTGTGAAAGCACACACACCTTTCTGACTGGGTGGCTGATGACACAGACCTCCCTCCATCCCTACCGGCCTTTGTTTCAAGCCCCACCCCCCACCCCGGCTCCCCATCAGCTGTACACACATCACTGTCACCTGATGGAACCATCTGCTTCCCTCCCGGTGGAAATGCCACTTCTGGGTGTTCATCAACTGTTACCTGAAAGCAGCCGGCCAGGGATCTTCGAGGGAGATGCCAGGTCTCGGAGATCTAGAGAACCAGGGCAAGTGTACTCCCGCCCCCTACTGGCCACACTTGGAGAGGCGCCACCCACAGGGCTTGGGGCATTTCAGTTGGGGGGAGGGAGCCAGGCGAACACACTGGTCAGCCGCACAGTGGTAACTAAGGGTGGAGAGGAATGAGATGGAGGTGCAATGGTCGGGGGGACGCTTGGGTCTCCAGAGGCATCTGTTCCCAGCCATTTCCCACCCTCGCCCCCCCAATCCTCAAATCCCCAAATGACTGTTATTTGAAACAGCTTCATAGACTCAAGTTTTCTCCAGGGGTTTCAAATGCAGCTCTTATCTTCCAGCTGCAAATAAAGAAAGTCCAGGTGTGAGTCAGCAATTCCCATTTTGATTGGATTTTGCAATCACCCCACCCACATCAAATGCACCCTCTCATAGGTCACCAAAAAAACAAGACACCTAAGGCCACTAGGTCCTAAATGCAGAGCAGCAGGAGGGAAGGAAGAGAATGACATCCACCACTGTTCACAGAGCACCTATTAGGCGACAGGCCAGTGTTGGGAACAGAATAAAACACGGTCCTCTTCCCAAGAAGCACACCATCCAAGAGGGACGATGACTGCGTAACTGAACAATCACAGTACAGAAGCTGCCAGAGTGTCGAGCAAGGGGGTGAAGCTGTCTCAGTGAGGAGCAATCTGGGAGGGCTTCACGGAAGAGATGACACCAAGAGCTGGGTTCTGAAGAATGAAGAGCAGTTTGCCAACAGACCAGTGAGCCCAGGACAGGAGGGGGAGCCTGAGGAGATGACAAAGCTGGCACCGAGGGTGCAGGCTGGTGGCTCAGATCCGTTTGGCTGAACTTGAAGTTGCCCCAGGAAGGGAAGGGGAAGGAAGGGAGGCTGGAGTCATGGCTGGCTGGGCCACGACTCTCGAAGGAAATCACTGCTGCTTCTCTTTTACGAGCTCCTGCTAAGGAGTCTTCTTTTGCAGGAGAGCAAACGGCAATGGGGAAGGTTCTCGGAGCCCTTTCCTTCTCGGAGAGAAGGGGGGTGTCACCTGCCAACGGAATCCCCACGTCTGAAGAGTCACCACGGGGAAGAGAGCATACGAGACAGAGGGCAACGCGGCTGATGCTCGGGTGGGCGTGCTCTCCGATGCAAAAGACGGACGTCTGGGCAGAGAGCGGGACCGCGTTCCCCGCAGCCTCTGCGCTAAGCCGGAGGTCTGCCATCAGTCCAAGGCTGGAAACGGTGCGTGCTCCTGACCTTCCCGGCAAAATGCTAATCGGTGCACAGGGGCCGAGGCCAAGAGCACAAGAGGATGGCACCACGAGCGGGTGCCAGAGGAGGCCAGTGCGACGACGGACAACCAAGGGAACCACGGACACACATGCACACACACGTATGTCGAGGACAGATCAGCTCCCTTTAAAATCAGCTATTTCCACCCGAAAGTGAGTGCAAGGCCAAATCATTCCAACATCAAACAGCTTCGAGCCCTTTCCTCACGCTGCTCTCGGTGCATGATGGTCGATCGTCAGGACCCTGTAGCGTCACCTTGCTCTTCACCCCTGCGGGTTCTTGGTGAGGAAAAGTTGGCCCCAAATAAAGGAGAGCCCTACATCACAACCAAAAAAATAATTTTTTTCCAATCTGAACAAATCGTTTAGCATAAAAATAAACAGAACTAGAAACTGTCTCTAATAAACTAATATTAGTCTCCCCAGAGGGTTAATTATGTCGCTCCGTATTTTAAGAAGAATGTAAATTGCCGGTTTCAACAGATGTTCTTTTAAAAGAATTGGTTATCTGGGAAATGATGGGTCTTTGTTAGAGCTTACCCCAGTGGAATATAAACATTAAAATCATCCGACTATCTGCCAGCCCCCTCCTCCAACAACTGTTACCCACACCAAGGCTACACCCTCTGCTTATCGGCAGCTTGGGAGACAAGGGCTCCTGCCAGAACTGCAGGCTCAGATACCAGACAACCCGTCCTCGGGATTCCCAGGCTCCCCCGTGGCTGCTGCCAAGACCCCACAGCGGCACCTGGTCCCCATCAGAGCCCTGGCTTGGGTGTTATTTCTTCCTCTTCTTTTACCCTGGAGCGCGTGAGACCATCAGATCACAGAGAACCAGAGATGGGCCCTTCTGGAAACACAAGGCTTGTCCAAATTCAGTTTCCACATGCCAATGTGTACGGCACTTGTAAACAGGCGCACACAGGCGTGAAAGCTGTGTCCGAGGGAGAAGTCGTTAGAAGACGACAAAGATTGCAAACATCCGTGCAGTTTTCTCTCAGAGGGCATTTCCTAGACAATCAAACGTCTGTTAGCTGGTGCCCAGAGCAAGACTTCAGCTGGGGTGTCTGCCGAGTAAAGAGAGAGCAAAGCCCCTGTGGGGGGAGTCCCTTAGTCCACGTCCAGTGACCTCCCCCAGCCTGGGGCTGCGGAGGGGACGGGGGCTCTTAGGTCTGTCTGTCCACCTCACTTGACAGGACGTGACATCACCGCCCTGGTTAGACTCACTTTGCAGACAGAGACACCGAGGCTCGGGCAGACTGGTGACGCCTAAGTATCACCTCACGGGAGGTGCTTTTACTATGGATCTGTCGGTACCTGGCATAAAATCTCACCTCCGCCAGAAAGGGAGGCAGGTGACGACGGATCTCCCGAACCGTGTGTGAAGGGTCTGCTCCTCCAGGAGGGAGGTACTCGAGGGACTGGGTACCCTGATGCCCTGCAGGCAGGAGGGGACAGGGCAGCTAAGGGCCGTTCTTTGAGGCAATGCCTGTAAGAGGACAGTGACAACAGACAGGCCTCACCGAAGCCTTACTCTACAAGCGAGCTGAGAAAGATGCTCGGGGCTCGGCAGTGAATGCGAGTACCCCACTCCTTTGCTGTGGCGACACCACCGTGTCCGATTCCCAGGCAAGGAAACGAAGACTCAGAGAGGCGAGGTCATTTGCTCCAGGGCCACACATTCCCAAGTGGCCCAGAGAGAACCACCCAGGTCTGCCTGACTCTCGCGGCTCCCTCCTTCCCTCGCACGGTCTCGGCGGACACCTCCGAAGACACCGGGCCCGACATCACCCACCGCAGCAGCCCCAAAGGCCTGGGGGTCAGCTATCTTAGGGCCAGGGCAAGGCCAGGCCAACCAGGGATCTGTCTGAACATGCTCAGGGGTCCCAAGGGCAGACCCAACTGCGAATCGGGGAGCCCCATGTTTGCAGCAGAGAACTCAGGAAAAGCTCCACGCCAGCCCTATGGAGCCTGACACAAGGTTAAACGTGATCCAGGGCCCGCCCTTTACCTAGGCTGGATACGCAGGACACCGAGGGGAGAGCTGCGTAAAAGACCTGACTGGGGGGCGGCGGGGTGCTTGGAGTGTCCACAGAGCAACCCTGAAACTCATCCTGCACCAGCTTCTCAGACGGTGGTGATAAAGATTTCCCTCCAAACAGAGAGCCATCGCTCCCACCCCTCCATCCCCAGCCAGGGCCAGGGGGGCACCTTTCAAGCCTTCTCCAAGCACACTGCCCAGTCCCCAGGGAGACACACACCTGCCCCACAGCTCAGAGACGAGCCTGTGCCCGCGGCAAGTGGCAGCCGGAGAGAGAAAAGGCCCAGCTCGATGCGCTCTGGACATCCCATTTCTGATGCTGCGTTTCTTCCTCAGGAGCCCAGGGGACATAGGACAGTGGTCCTCAGGCAGGAAAACTGCTCTCCTCCCTCCTGCTTCCGTCCCCTGGGCAGAAACTGCTAAGGCTGCCTTAGTCCCAACTCCAGTGTTTTGGGGGACTGAACATTCCTGGAAGCCAGGGAAAGAGAGAGCTATACACAGTGAGAGGGCCTCTGCTTTTCCTTTCCTCTACTTTTTTTTTTTTTTTCTGGTCACACCGGGAGCATGTGGAAGTTCCTGGGCCAGGGATTGAACTTGCGCCACAGCAGCAACCTGAGCCACTGTAGTGACAGTGCCAGATCCTTAACCCTCTATGCCACCGGGAACTCCCTCCTATACATTTAAGTGGTTAAGAACCTCGGCAACAGAATGCTGGTTCTTAACCCTCAGGCAGTTCTGCCCCTCCAAAGGCACCTGGAAATATCTGGATACACTTTTTTTTTTTTTTTTTGGTCTTTTTCTAGGGCCACACCTGCGGCATATGGAGGTTCCCAGGCTAGGGGTCCAATCAGAGCTGTAGCCGCCGGCCTACACCACAGCCACAGCAAAGCAGGATCTCAGCCACGTCTGCAACCTACACCACAGCTCACGCCAGCGCTGGATCCTTAACCCACTGAGTAAGGTCAGGGATCAAACCCACAACCTCATGGTTCCTAGTTGTGTTCATTAACCACTGAGCCACAATGGGAACTCCTGGATGCACTTTTTCATTATGCCTTCTTGGGTCCAGGAGTTGCTGCTGGCCTCTGACAAGCAGGGGCCAGCGACGCTGCTGAGGATCCTATAATACACAGGACGGAGCACTCAGCAGAGAATGACCTGGCACCAAATGTCAACAGTTCCCGGGTGAAGAAACCCTGGACTAGAAGGAACATCTACACTAAGTTTCAAATAGACAACTGACAGGGGCCGTGACTTTTTGGGTTTTCAAACACCATGGCATACGAAGGTTCTGATGTTACAATGCGTGCAAAAATGTCACTTCAGTAGGTGCCTCCCTTCAAATGTGGGGCTGATCCTAAAGGATCTGATTAGCTCGTATTAGTAGATGGGATGCAGGACTGTGGAAACAAGTCCCAGAGGCTCGACTCTGCTGACGCATCTGTTTTTTGGGGGGCGGGGGGAGGGGGTAGGGAATAACCAAATCCTTGCTTTAGTCATTCAGAAAACCTAGCACCTGTCTATATCAACACACCCGAGATGAAAAAAAAAAAAGAAGAAGAAAAGAGATAAATTATTTATCCAGCATAAATATTAAAGAAAATTGCAAAACAGAGTCTGGTGTCACCATGCTGTTGTTACAGAATCATCTCGTTATAGCTTCTGGCAAAATACTGTTGTCCTTAATATCAGTACAACAGAATTGTCTGGGATGCACCAGCCAGGGTACATGCGTCTGCTTGCTGTCGAGGACACTTAGCAGCAAGCCAACCGGCTCATCACACCCCAGCAGAAAACTGTGCAGAGATGGCCTGTTAGCCGTGAGGCTGAGTGAGTCACAGATCATGAAGTGCATCTGAACACAGGATGCAGCGGGAAGCTGGCAGCATGGTGCTGGGCTGCAGCCCTGTCCGACCAACGCAAGAGAGCTACGCTTCCAGGGATTTTATGAGCCGGTTGATGAACACACTCATTATTAAACATTCAATTAAATAAACTCACCATTAAATAAGCCACAGAAGAGAAGGGACTTGCGGCTGCCAAGGGGAAGGGAAGGTGGGGGAAGGATGAAGTCGGACTTTGGGGCTCGCAGGTGCCAACTACTATGTATCAGGTGGATAAACGACAAGGCCCTGCTGTGCGGCGCAGGGAGCTTCGCTCAGCACCCTGTGAGAAACCACGACGGGAACGAGTATGAAAAAGAATACATGCACTTTTCACTGTACAGCAGAAATTAACACGTCGTAAATCGACTATGCTTTGATTTAAAAAATAAGCTATAGCAAAATCAAAGGTAAGAGAAACTCAAAATCCAGTACTTGTGAATAATTTTAGTATGTTTAAAATTAAATGAACTATGCTCTGAGGTCATTTATACGTCTGTATTTATGCTGTGTCTGGATAGTGGAAATATTATATATATACTTATATATATGATATAAATACATAATAGTATATATATTTTTCATATATACTCAGTGAAATGGGAGTGCACATCTCATTTTTTGCTAAATTTTATTAGATTTACTAAAATTTACACAATTTTCACGTGATTTTTAGTATGATAATTGTATATTATCTGTGCTCTTGAGACTATTTATATGTCTATATTTATACTATGCAGGGTAGAAATATTACATATACATGTATTTGCATATATAATATAAATAATCACACACACTCAGACTTAACATACGTAAACAGTAGAAGACTGTACATTCCATCCTGACTCCGTTTCCTACCTTCCTGCTGGCCATGGTGTGTGTATTTACACTGCACTCATCAGCAAACACTACAAACTGGAGTTTGTCGTCCGCCCCAAGAGCCGGTTGTTAACCGTTTACCGGCACACAAACAAGTCCGCCCATGACACACACACACACACAGGCATCGTGGAGACGGGAGCTGCAGGGACAAAGGGATTTTGTCTTCGAACAAGACATCTATTATTCAAAGTTTAGCAAACTCTGGGAAGCAGCTACATGGGTTCCTAGGTAACCAAGAAGTTTAATAAATCTATATGATGATAATTAAACACTGTAAATAATTTATCTGCTGAGGCTTCCTGGCCAGCCCGTTAGGCCTCTGCAGAAAAGTGATCCGCGGGTACGTTGTGAGTTAAGGTTGGCAAAGTCAGAGCGGCGAGGAGCGGTGGAGGCAAGGTTTGCTCTCGGAAATGGTAACGGCTGGAGCCCACGCTGGGAGAGGCAACTTGGAGAAGCGACACAGCCAGCCAGGCTGCTCTGTCCTCTGGAGCCGGTACCCCCACTCCTGAGAAGGTGCCGCCCCAAACGGGTAGCAGCACTGGTCACTGGTGGCCACGTGCCCTTCCCAGTTCGGGCGGCGTGCTTTCAAGGCAGCTGGACACAGGTGCGCCCGCCCCCGCCTCAGCATTACCCAAGGACACAGAGAAGGCGAATGCAGCAGGGTTTCGAATAATGTTTGCAGAGCAGGGGTTCAAGTAGAGAAATCATGCGGTGGGGGCAAAATGACCCTCCAACCAAGTGGGGGTAAGGAAGGGGCAAGATGCTGAGGGCTCCCCAACCCTGGGAAGAAACTCAAAAAGGCGCTTCCCCAGGAGTTCAAAATCGGGACTAGGCTGGCCGGTGCCAAACCAGCATTTCAGCGCCACCACTAAAGCACTGTTTTAACTGCAACGCAGCAGCTTGGTTACAGATATGAAGCCAGGGGATGTGGGGCGTGTGTGGGGATGAGGAGACACAGGAACTGTACTTTCTGGTCGGTTTTGCTGTGAATCTAAAACTGCTCTTAAAAATAGTTAACAAAAGAAAAAAAAAGCACATGTAGCCCTAAGCCTTGTGTGCAGCTGAAGCGTTTCCTTTCCGCTTGGGAGCCCTCGAGGAAGGGCCGCATGTCCAGGGATGCTTCGTGGGGCAGGCTTGCTACCCAGGCAGCATGACACGGCTGCTGCTTTACACGTCTGTCCTGGGTCTGCCAGGGTCACTGGCGGTCAGAGGGAGCGTGCCCTCCCTGGTATGTGAGCTTTGTGGTGTGTGTACACCCTGAAGACCCGGTGGAAAGGACACCAGCCCACTGGCCCCACGGATGCAGCTTTTAAGGAAATGGACACAGAGGAACCATCCCTCCCTAGTCTCCTTCCTCCGCCCCTACCCATCTTCCAGAACCATGGTGCCTGGAGAGCTCTGGCAAACTCCATCACTTCTCCGAGGCCGAGAGCACTTGGCCCACATCCTCGATTTCATTCTGGGAGGAAGAGCTGTCTGTTTTACCTAGGAAATGTAAAAGCAGCAATCTGCTCGGTGAGCCCCACTTTAAAGCCCTGCATCCGCTCGACTGCGACACTCCAACGCTCATGCTTTCCACCTCGGTAATTACTAAATTCTCATGTAAAGCCCAACTTCTGCTTAAGCATGCGCGATTATTAGAGTACAAGTCAATTGTGGATAACATGCAGATATAAATGCAGCTAATAAGTCTTACTGTAATGATTAATCAATTTATGAATACATTATTTAAACTAATAGCTCAGGTAGGGTATCTTAAACAAGTTGGAGAGTACATCGACCAATTCAAATACCAGCTGCTGGATCAATAGGAAACTGTAAGTAAACTCTGGGGAATAGGCATACTTGCAAAAAAAAAAAAAAAAAATCTGCAAACAAAAGGGTCTTGGATGAAAGAAATCTACAACCATTTCAATTTTTAAGACAAATGTAGAACAGTGTAATATATGCCAAGCTTAAAGGGAAAGGTTTAAAAAAATGTGCAATACTGCAAATTGGGCTCTTTTCCCAACTCATACAGTAATAATAATTAACAGCAGTTTATACGAACACGTGTTTATACAAATGTTTGCATACTTTTGCAAATAGATTGTGGATTCAAGTTAATTTTGATTTCTTCAAGAATGATGCCTTGGGGTTCATTTCATTGCAAGGTACTATATTTATCCATATAGCTAGAAATGTCCCTTCAACAAAAAAGAAAAAAAAAAAAAAAAGGCAAAAGTGCATCTAAAAGATTAGCAATTTTCCTGAAAGGAAGCCCAGGTTCCAACTCAGACACCAGGGGACACCTGTTCTGTTAGAGCCACAGAGGCTTCCCCCCCACCCCACCCACCCACCACTGTCAGCCACAAAGCGGAGGGAGGGCTGTGAGCCAAGCAAACCCTCGAGTTTTAGCGCTGTCCTTTCCCATTTTTTTAAATTAAGGCTAATTAATGTGAGTTTAATAAAAAGCCAAAAGGGGTCTTGATTTCCAAAGGTGTGATATTTTATCACAGCTTCAAGTGATGCTGCATTTTAAAAAATTAATTAGTATCTTGCAAGATCGGCCACACATTACTGAGTAAGTAACAGCAGCTAAGAGAAGCCGATGAAATATTGGTAAGCGATGCAGCCCAGAGTATAAGTATGTGAAGGGGGTCAGAGGTTAATCCCTATTGATTTTCTGAGTCTGCGTACAGCACCGCTGGGAGAGGCCAGTACTGTTGGCAATCAGCTAGCACAAATACATTATAAATCTTACTGTCCACCTTCACTGATCAGTATCACTTACTTCCTTTGCTAAAGACCATTAAGAAACTACTGCAAAAAAAAAAAAAATTTACCCAGATGTGGGCAGAAAAGAAAGCGCGTTCAAAGTCTCCCGTGTCACAGGTGTGTCTGGAGATGGGGGACGTGCCTGAAAGCAGAGACACGTTTCCCGGGGGCTGGTCAGGCTTACTGAGGGCAACGTGCATAAAACAGAGTGCTTTTCAAATGACATCAATGCCAGAACAAACGGTAGAAGGAGCTTCCACACTGGAGTGCATGGAGGAAAAAAAAAGAAAGAGAAAGAGAATGGAATGAAAAGCCTCAGACACGACCACTGACACTGATGAGAGGCCCCACCAGTTTGGGTCTGCGAAAATTTAGCCTTGACACAACCTTGAAGCAAATGAAGAGTACGCTTCAGGGCCCCTCAAGACCTTGGGCTCCTTCCCAAACTCCGCACCCAATGTCGTACTCCCTCCTCAAGCGGGCCGCCGGCACAGCCCTCACTAAGCCAGATGCGCTTCCAGGAACGCCTATGAACAACTGTTCCTTCCTTCTTTGAATGGGTTGTGCCATGTCTCACGTATGCCCTAGGCACTGCAAAACGGGCAGATAAGACAGTGTCCTTCTGAGAAAAATGAAACACACGTTCTTAGTCAAACATGGACTCTCTTACAATGCAAGGCTGGCCAACAGTCATGGTGCTGGTAAGTCCTCTGCCCTGACCAGCTGTGTGACTCTCCACCAATGACTTAACATCTCTGAGCCTCAGTTTCTTCACGTTATAAAGATGGTGGATAACACTAGGGAGGACACCAAGAGTGGTTGGAAGATTAGAAATCACGTGAAAAGCACTTAGCACAAGGCCCATGAGAATTCAATTGGACTTCTCTTGCAGGGCAGCGGGTTAAGGATCCAGTGTTGTCACTGCAGTGGCTTGGCTTGGATCCCTGGCCCGGGAACTTCCACATGCTGGGGTGCAGGCCCCCAAAAATTTTTCAATAAATATTAGTTGTTTTTTTTTTTTTTAATGTGGAGCTATTTGACATTGAGAAAAACAAGTGATCTCCTTCAACTTCCGTTTCAATAGTGCGGATTATGGAATTATGATGCAAAAAGATATGGAGCCATCTGATCCACGATTCCATCCCAACAGCATCATATGCCCTGCTTGGAGATGCTTGAAGAAACAGCCAGTCTTACTTCAGCAAGCCTTGCTCATCCTGAGGTCTGGAGTGGGCACCTGCATCAATGCGTTTCAGTAAGGCTGGGTCAAGAGCGAAATTTCTTAACTGAGAGCCAATAGCTTGTAGCAGTTTAGAGTGTGGACCTTGGAGTTCCCGTTGTGGCTCGTAGTTAACGAACTCAACTAGCATCCATGAGGACGTGGGTTCAATCCCTGGCCTCTGCTCACTGGTTGCCGTGAGGTGTGGTGTAAGTTGCAGATGTGGCTCAGACCTGGTGTTGCTGTGGCTCTGGTGTAGGCTGGAGGCTACAAGCTGAAGCGCAGTTCTGCAATCCATCAATGTGCCTCAGAGAAGGTAAGGCTACTTTGATGAACTCAAGCAAGCTTGCTTCTGGGCTCTGAAGCCAAGAGATCCATCACCTTTAGCCTTTAAGGTCTTGCCTCTTAGATGCTCTGTTTTCTTAATCACTGGCTGTACTGTCCTCAGGAAGGGGTAGTGACTGGGGGTCCTACTGCGTCAGCAGTCCTGGAGGCCTCTCATTTGTGCTGGCTGGGTTTTTCCTAGCTTTGCTTGGCTCTGGAATCTTGGGTCTTGAGTCTTGGCTCAAGGAATTCTAAATCCTGCCTCTGACCCCTGTCCAAGCTCCCAGGCCAGATCCTTATACTGCTGTATTTGGTGATCTGGTCCCTGGCCTCAACTTGCAAAGGACTGCCCACATTCTACAGATGGGCTTCTGTGCCAACTCTCCCTATGTCAAGGCCATCGGATTCCTTGGGAACAACCAGACCAATGCCGATTTATCCCAGAGACTGTGATGCATCTTAGCACCATTTTCACCACGAAGTATATCTTCTTTTATATGATAATGACCCAAAGAGACCTCAATCTAAAACCATATTCTTCATAGTAGTCAGTTCCATAGTATTTACCACCAATAGCACTAGTTTTGTCAATAACACAGTCCAAGTAAACTACAGTCATGTGTAAAAAAAGAAAATTTCAACATTTTAATGAATGTTACAAACCCTGGTTGAGTTAACCCAAGGCAGTTAGGTCTCTAACCCAAGGCTGAGTTAGGGGTTTGCTTCTACTTGTTAATGTCACTTGCAAATGTCTTTGGCTTTCCAACTAGATAAGGAGATTCTTGAAGGCAATGATGGATGCAATTGCAGATTCACGTCCTTAATGTCTGAAGTGCTGCCTAACACACAGTAGGTACTTGGTACACACTGGGTGGCCGAATTGATGGGTAGGTGAATGGGTGGGGGAGTTCTACAGGGCTGGACTGTTTGCTGACCCAGACAGAGAGAAAGGAAACAGTTCCAAAGCTTTGCCCTTCTGACCAAGAGAGTATTTCCTTTCTTTTCCAAACACTCTTCCATTAGAGCATGGCTAAATTCTACTTATGTTTTAAGGAAGGCTGAATATCCCAGGTTGTGACTCCTAGAGCCATGGAACTCTGCCCCATAGATCCTAAGAGTCCAGGGACTTCTATAGAACCCCAAAATGAAAGGCACAAAAGAGGCCATGATGGAAACATCAAAACTAAATGAAATACTGGAAACAAGTTAATGAAATTCCATGACAGAAAGGGCTGGTCCAAGGAAGGAGAGAGAGAGAGAGAGAAAAGGAAAAAGAGAAAAAACCAACAAACCCAACTCAGGACCAGAAGCAGCTGTCTAGTTTGAACTGCTAGACTGCTGAGCACACACTGCATGCATATTCATAGGTGCCACCGGAAATTAAGCACCTCTGGAACCAGCATTAAAACTCTCCTGCCAGCCAGGGCAGTGAACCAGTAACTCAACAGCCCCCTTGTGGTCCGGAAGAATTAATGCAGCTTCCCAAGGTGTGAAGGTTCTTCTTGAGGTGTGGGGGAGGGGGGTTGGCTGGGGAGGCATGGAGCCCTGTAAGAGGAGGGGGATGCTGCTGAACCCTGTGTAAAAGGGTTAGACTTGGCCCCCTGTTCATGGAGGGAGGGCAATTCACCACCATCAACTCTCTCTCTTTCCAGAGTCTGCAAAAGGCCCCTGGTGTACCTGCCTGCTCCAACTAACTCATGCTTCTTGAAAGAAGCAGCAGATCAAAGGAGCTCCGTGTTCCCATTTAAAAATATCATTTAAGGGAATTTTAAGCTGTCTGAGAAGATGGATACACTATGTTTGTTTTCTACATTAATGAGCTATAAAAAGAATGGAATAGGCCATAAATATAGTATTTTGCAACAGCCTTTACTAAAAATGCTACTACTTGTGTTTATCATTTATATCCTTGTATACAACCTCAAAATTGATTACACTTTAAACCCTACATAACTTGCTGTGTTTTTCATTTTGTGCTATACTACAAACATTTTTATAACTCAGTTAATATATTCCATATTTTGTGTTCTTATTGATTATGAATATTTCTTTAGGGGATTTTATTGCTTTTAAAATAACAAATGTTGGGTATTAAAAAATAGAAAAACCTATTGCAGCTTTTATATTTTTGCTTCCCCTGGTAATTCTAATAGATACATTGGAGCATGAACATAACCAGAATATCTTTCTCTGTATCTTTTATACTTCCTCACATTAAAATTAAAAATCTACGAATGTAGTGCACAGTAAAAGAACCGGATTTTTCAAAGGAAACCCACCATTTAATGTGTTCGACTTGAATTCATAATCTATTCCTACTACAATTAAAAAATTAAAGTGCCAAAAGATTATCCGCACGTAACATGATGGTTTTACATCAAGTATATATTATCTTTCCTAATTGCCATTTCAGTTTATAGGCTGCACTATGATTTATATATACGATATGATTTCACTATTAATTATCAAATTGAAAAAAATAAAATCTCACATTATAAATTCTCTCCTGGAAATTAGTTTTATTATTTTTTCCATAATCCTATCACACAAGCTATAAGTGCATTGCGGCATGAACACTTTAATTTTTCCAGTTAGTTTTAAGCAAGCCCAGAGGTGAGGTTTAATAAGGATCAATGGCACTTTATCTGGGACAGGGCCTCTTCACAGCATGCAAATTACACAGTAACACTTAAAAAAAGAAATAGATTTAATTAAAAAAAAAGTAGAACCACAGGCTCTGGAAATTCAATTAAAGGATTTATGCAAAGGTTTGCTAGGTTTTTATATGCAGTTACTGCTTACATAATGAGCTTTTCATATTAAAAATCAATAGGTAATCTAGACTAGAAGATCATCCCCTTAAATACATTTTTGAAATCAATTTGAAAAATAGTCCATCAACTGCTGTGACTACCCTTGCTGCTTCGATTACACTAAAAGCAATATTTAGATTGTAAGACGTGCTACGGAATATCTATGCTGGGATATTGCTTTCAAGGGCTCTTAGACTTCAGAGGGCCTAAGACCATCACCTAGTAATTCAAGACGGTGTTAAATGTACAAATAATTGATTTAATTATGAGCCAAAGCCCAGGGCGTGACCCCATTGTATTTCTAAAGATTAAATGAAAGGAGGAAAAAGACAAAGGGAGGAAGACAGAGAGGAGGAAACAAAAGACAAGACAGAGAAGGAAAGAAGAGAGGGAGGGAGGGAGGAGAAGGAGGGAAAAAAAAGAAGAAAGAACCTTTCCTAAGTCAGTCTTCCCTGTCTCCGTCGCCTCTGCGTGTTGGCTACTTAGCGCCGGGAGATATGCGCTTCACTTTAAAACTCATTTAGGTCTTCAAGGAAGGAAGCAATTAGCGAGCTCTAACTTAAGCCGACTTTCCATCCTCGGTGATAATGAGGGACAGGTCTTGAAAGGGAAATGAAAGCGGAGGCTCCAATTCTATCCAGTAAGTACACTCACGGCCAAGATTTGCCTGGACTGGTAAGGACCAAAACACGGGACAGGTTTCCATGGGCCACTCCTGGCAAACGGGACAACCACCATCACGTCGGGGGAAGCTCTGGGAAGAGTGAAGGACGGACAGGACCTGGGTAGTTCTGATTCTGAACTCCGCCCATCTGAATAATAAAGGAATACGAGAAATATTCTTCACTCCCTCTTTCTCGGACTTTTTTACTTAAAAAGTGCTCGTTTCTGAAAAGTAGGGTCAGTACTTTGGGTCCATCAAAATGAACATCAGAGTTCAAGTTATATCTTCGACCCAAGTCAGTCTTGTAAACGCAGACCTAAACCACAGCAAGGACGACGTTCTAACACAGCAGCGCCTTACGCTTCTTCAGGAAAAGAAATAAGCAAACGTATTTACAAATCCAAATGTATCCGCCTGCCTCTCACCAAAGGTAATGCTTTAAGAAGGTGCTGAGACAGCTGGGTAACCGGAGAGCCAGGAGAAGCACCGGGAGGTCTCGGCTCCTGATGCGCCGTGTGGAGAAGATGAAAACTAAGAGCAGCGGTGAGAGGAAGGGGCACTTTCTACGCCTGAGACAGTGGGTGTTCACACCGTGTGCAGCATTTCTGCAGCACGATCCCGGGCCAGGCCCATCCCAGGCTGACCCTTCCTTTGGACGTGCCTACAGTGGAGCTGAAGGAGGTTTTAGGGCCGAGGGCCCAGCACCGGCCTATCAGTCAAGCATTCGTGTATGTGTACCTGGCAAGTACTGCAAAACACCTGTGATGTGCCAGGCACTGCCAGCTGTGGTGCTGACCACAAAGATGAACCCAGTGGAACCAGGGTCCTCGGATAGGTTAGATAGGTCTGTATACACATTTACTCTTCCTTTGAAAGCTTCCATTTACAAGAAAGAAATAACAAGCAAGGAGCTGAAACATGAGCTGGGGTCCCTTGAAACCACGAGGCTCAGGGAAAGAAGCCAGTCACAAAGGAGCGCATGTTTGATGCCATTCATTGGAGAGGCCAATGGGTACAAACAGAAAGTACATCTGAGGTTGCCTGGGGCTGGTGGGGTGACAGGCTTGTTTGGAGGTGATGGCCAGAGCCTGAAGCGTAGTAGCTTTAAGGAAAAGCAAACAACAAAAGCTGCAAAGAAAAAAACGAGGTTGAAAAAACAGAAACAAAGCGTAACTTCATTTTCCACCTGCACCAATCTGGCAAATCAAACATTGAGGGTTTCTCCTCCTCGGCAAAGTACTTTCTGTGACAATCAGTTTATCGATGTGCAACCATAAACAACTGGCTCTCCATGGGAAGGTACTGAAATCTCAACAAGCAGAACCTTTCACCACAGGAAAGGAAAACGTCCGTGCAAAATGCCCCAGGTTGGTGTGATCGAAAAGTCAAGCAGGAAACCGCTCTGCAAATGTGAGAGGGGTTGGTAATGGAAGTTTGAACAATGTTAACACTTAAAATTTCAGCAGAACCATTTCAATCCATAAATGTATAAAAGTCATTTTACAGTGTGTTTAACAGCCAAGACCAAGAGCTGTTATAAAAGAAGACGCCCTCAATGTCACTTCATTTTCTTTTATTCTTATTATCACATTTAAATCTCTCTGTAGAAGTGGTCTTGATAGGTAACTTTATTACACATTTCGAGACTATTCGTTCTGAACAGAACTTCCTCCAAGGAATTAACAGAAAGAGAGAGCCCACTTTCCCCTCATCGTCCCTAAATTACGCCATAACTACGGAGCAGGGCAGCGGCAGTGTGCAGGCGACAAGGACTCGGCCTGCTAGGCCCCACGGCAGCTCAGTAAACTTGGAGGTGACTCTCTTGGTTGGTCGCAACCGTCGGTCCCTAACAAACACCTTCCTGTGTAGCTGGCAAAGACCTGGAGGGAAGAGTCAGGGAAGGCAGGCGTGGAGACATGTTGAAGAGAAAGAATTCCCGAAAGTAACCATGAGAGCCGTGTCAGCCCTCGAGACAAGGACACATTCCGACCTTGGTCCCTGAAGGGCAAGGACCTCCGCACGTCGGCAAATGTGTGTGCAAAGGGCAGTCAGTACCTATGTCAGCTTCCCAAGACCCAGCTCATCTGCTGCAAAGACTCAACTCTGCCACGATGCTGCTGCAGCATAGACAACACGTCCATGGATGAGCCAGGCCGGCTTTCAAGAAAACTTCAAGGAAAATCAGATTTAAATTTCATCTGGTTTTCTTGAATCACGAAGCGCTGTTTTCCTTTTAACATTTTCCCAGCCATTTAAAAATGTAAAAAGGACTCTTGGTTCAGAGCGCACGTAAAAACAGGCAGATTTGGCCCAAGGGCCACACATATTTCACCAGCTCCGGTGCTCAACCACAGCCGGCCAGCAAGGAGGTCCCCAAGAAGGCCTGCGACACATCTCTGCTGTGGCTGCTGGCCAGGACCGTCACGTGGCCACCCTCAGCTGACACTCATCCTTCCAGTCCCTGCAGTGGAAGGGAGACCACAGTCCCTGACTCCGCAGACATAAGAACAGTGTCCTGTCGCCGCCAGAGGCTGAGATCAGAGCGGACAGGGAGGCTGGCTTACTCATCTCCAGCTCGCTCCAGAGTCAAGCATCAAGAATGGGGCAGGTAAGGAGTCCAGAGGGACTCAAAAGCGATAGACGACAGTACCTCAGCCGGGGCAAAGGCTGCATACTGGTTCCCCCACCTGCTTCCCCTTCGTCACAGGCACGCAGCTGGGCTGCATGTCCTGGCCTCTCGCCTGCCACAGACAGACGCCACCCCTAGACCGCCACACACGACACCCCATGTTCTCACCTCGTCCACCAGCTCAATGCGGACAACCAAGCTGGCCTTGGAAGCCAGGCTGGGAGATGGCTGGACCACGGGATGGAAAGAGCTGGGATCCCTGAGAAGTCACTGGGAAAAGAGCTACATGCTAACCCAAAGAACCACTTTGGGCCTCACATAAGTGAGAAAAACACAGGACCATGTTTGAACCACTGGGCCCGTGTGGGCTGACTGCTCTTACAGCAGCTGGCGTCACCTTTACAGCAATCTAACACCGAGACGTCTGTCAGGGAATCGCGGCCACGTCTTGTTGGCTCCGAGCCCGGCTTACACGTACTGCTCTGTTTGGGAGCATCGCTTGGTGTCACCCAGCATTGCCTTGCCCTGGCTTCTGGGGCTCTTTGGGGAGCAGGAGAAGCATGCCTGGCGACACGTCTGCAAACCAGGAGAGGAAAGACACAAGCCCGCACGTCCGGCCTGGATGTCCACACGGAAGCAGCCTCCACAGACCCTCCCCACCGTGTGAGGGAGACAGGGACACCTCGGCAACCTGCTAGGCTTGGAAGGTTCGGTGTTTCACGTCTCTTAGTGAGACCCTTTTTATGCAAAAGCCCTTGTGCATGCTCCGTGGTACACTGCCAGGGAACGCCCAGCTTCACACGGAACGGGCGATTTATAAACACCAGCATCACGCGCACTGTGGAGCGCTGTCACCTCAATTTCAGAGCCCTGGTCCCTCTTCTGTGTACTTTTTGTTTGCCTTCAGCGCTTCGCCAAGTGCTATTGTGAGGTGATGCCTTTTGTAGCTTTAGAGTCTGGTGCTTTCGAATGTACTCCCAGCGCTACTTGCCCTGTTCTCTTGCTCCTAGATGGAAAACAAACTGCAAATGGCTTTACAGTGCCAGCCCTTAAATATTTTACAGGCAGAAATCTTGGTGGGTGGTTTGGAGGCTCAATTACCCTCCTCGGTGGAGGATACAAACATCCCCGAGGGTTTACATAACACACCTGGGCGCTCTGTGGTACTCAAAACGCGCAGGATGTATGTACCTCTCCCTCTGGAACCGCTGACCCCACGGCACGTGAGCACCTGAAAGGTGTCAGGCCGGCAGGACTGCCCAAGAGTTAAAGCAAAATCCCCCTGTCCATCCATCGAGGGACATGACAGAGACAGCGCAGTCGCTCAGAAGTGTTAGGGGTAAGACATCATGGCACTGAAAGCCGTCCCCTTGAATATGCTTTTCTGGGAAAGAAAAGGTAAAGAGAGAAGCCTTTTCAAGTGTCAGCTACTTCAAAAGAAAGAGCCAGAACGGAGCTGTTGTTACGCAGCATGAAGTGGCAGTACGGGGGGAGGGGGGTGCTAAAATCAGAATGTGGACAGTAACAGCACCCCACCCCACCTGACCCATCCAAAACTCTGACATAAGTGCTGTTATCCCCATTTCACAGATGAGGACACTGAGACTCAGAGAGTCTCACTGTCACTGGCTGAGCCTGCCCTAGGTCAGTGCAGACACAGGATGTGTGCCAGGTCCGTCTGATGCCAAGCCCTGTGCTCGTCCCACTTGACCACGCTGTCTCCTCTCCCCATGAGGCTGCAGCGTCACTGAGGAATCCGAGGAGGGAGGGACAGGCACCTCCCCCATGGAGGAGCAGGTGCATCGCCTGGGAGGAGCGCGGGTGAGGCCGGGTCCCAACAAGAGATGAGGGGTTTGAGCTTGGCTGGGTGGTGCTCGATCCTGCAATTCTCCCTTCTGCTATGAACAACGTACCGTCAGAAGGATACGACCGCTGGGAGGATCAGCCAGATCTTCTGAAGGAGCGGGGTTCCGACGAGTGTGTCTGAGAAAGGAGCGGGGAGAGGATGGATTTTTTTTTTTTTAAGGAGATTAAAAAGATATCAGTAGATGCCTCTCCCACAAATGTTTGATGTTCGATTTCTAAAGCAGTGTTGGAAACAAAGAAAAAAAGAAAATGAAGCCAAAGACAGCAAGAGTCAGGGAGCCTGGTGTCACTGTATTTGAGTCATTTTATAGACAGAAAGTCCGGGGGCCCAAAATATTCCAATACTGTTTCCAGAGCTGTATGAGGTATGGTCTTCTAAATTCGAAGAAAAGGAGGAAAAAAGTTTCTATGCTACGCCTATTTCGAGCTTTTATCAGTACTAATTCCAGCCCCCTTTTTCCCTTACAATTCTGAACAGAGGGAAAACAGACATTAATTAAGCAAAGCTTTATCTCTTTCTACTCTAATGAAAACCAACTTACAGTGATATTTTTCCCCAAGATTTTTCTCCACTTAATGAAGACATTATCCCCGAGTTTTCAAAGTCATTTTACAAAAGAGTATTCAAGAGACATTAAAGTCAGTTTAAACTCAAAAGTCTTTCTGAAGTCAATAAACAATAAAAGAACAATGAAAAGAGAGGCTTTGATGGTGCCTTAGTCTAAAATCTTTAATTTCTGTTTTAATCTACAAGATATGTTGTCTCGTATTAAAATATTCCCCACGTCTAGAACAGGGTAAGTTTGAACCAAATGTCTGTTTTCTATTTCTCTCCTTAAAATATGCGTGCGTGCGTGTGTGTGTGTGTGTGTACATACCTGGATGTGTGTGTGTATCACACACAAGCACACACACACCCCACACTAGTGGCAATGCAGATCAGCAAGAAATTCTCCACTAGAAAGGGGAGAAAGAAGTTTTCAAACTATTTGCATTCTCCCTCTTCGAATTTTGTTTTAAAAAAAGAAAAAGAAAACAGAAAATGGAATCCTTGGCTTTGAAATTCATGACAAGATCAAAGACGATAATGCATATAGATTTTTCAAGGTATACATTATTAATAACACAGGCGAACACACAACTGATCAATAGCGTGGTGGAGAAATGACCAGGGAAGTGCGTGTCTCCGGCCCGGGGCGGGGGTGGGTTCCTGAGATCTGTTTACCTGGGCATCGCACGGCCCAATCAAGTCCTCCCGTGCACTAAGCCTGAGATGGCTCAGCATGCGTGGAAGAAGAAAGAACGGCTTAACAGGCACCACGTGCCAAGGTGTCTTTGCTCTTTCAGGTGAAATTCACATGTCCTCAAGCTCACCATTTTAATTCTTTATTTCTTTTGGCTGTGCACATGGCATGTGGAAATTCCCAGGTCAGGAACCGAACCCGCGCCACAGCAGCGACCTGAGCTGCTGCGATGACACTGCCAGAACCGAGATGCATTCAGATGGGCACCATGTATGTTTCAAATAAAAGACGCTGTCACATCAGACACAAATGGTCGCCTGGCACAGGGGTCCATTTATGTGAAATATCCAGAAGAGGCGAAACTATAGAGACAGAGTGCAGGTTTGTGGTGACAGCAGCTGCAGCTGGGGGGTAGCGAATGACTGCTCATGCATGTGGGGTTCCCGAATGAAGTGATGCCGCTTTAGAACTGTACAATACTGTGAATAAAATGTCACTGAGGTGCATACTTTAAAATGGTTAACTCTGGAGTTCCCCTGTGGCATGGCAGGTTGAGGACCTGACATTGTCACTGCAGTTGTTCAAAAAGGAAAAATAAATCCATGAAACATCCAATACTTTAAAAAACGAAGTCATGACACTACCTGTGTCTGCTAACAATGGGTAATATTTAGCAAGGAATATTTAAATGGGGAGCTTATGGGGAGAAGGATAAACGAAGAGTATGTGATTAAAAGATACAAACTTCTAGGAGTTCCCGTCGTGGCGCAGTGGTTAACGAATCCGACTAGGAACCATGAGGTTGCGGGTTCGGTCCCTGCCCTTGCTCAGTGGGTTAACGATCCGGCGTTGCCGTGAGCTGTGGTGTAGGTTGCAGACGCGGCTCGGATCCCGCGTTGCTGTGGCTCTGGCGTAGGCTGGCAGCTACAGCTCCGATTGGACCCCTAGCCTGGGAACCTCCATATGCCGCGGGAGCGGCCCAAGAAATAGCAACAACAACAACAAAAAAAAAAGACAAAAGACCAAAAAAAAAAATAAAAATAAAAAAAAATAAAAGATACAAACTTCTAAACAAAAAACATGTAAGCAACAAGGACGCACTGTATGACACAGTGACCCATATTCAATATCTTGGAATAACTTAAGGAAAATAATCTGAAAATACACACACATATACATAAGTATATAAATGCTTATATACTTCGCTACACATCTGTAAATATTGTAAATCAACTTCAATAAAATTTTTTAACATAAACATACAGGGAGTTTATTACCAATACAGGTTGTATAAGTGGAAAATATTACCCATTCCTGGAAAGCCTGTTAGGTTAGGCAGTTATGAGTCCATGTAGCTGTTAGTGAAAAAAGGTCCATCACGGAGGGATACTGTCCCAACCTCTGAGCGTGGGCTCATGGGACAGAACAGAGAGTTCGTTCACGAATCTTCCCTCAGGGCCACTTAGGGAAAGCACACAGTAGGCTGAGCAGTTTATAGGTCAAAATCAGCATGATTTCCAACCCAGGTCACTCATCCACTTTAGAAAGGGGCATTTGTATTATTCTGTTTCTCCTTCTCCTGATTTTCCTTATTTATAGTCCACCAGCATGACCTCAAATGGAGGATCTGTTGTCTGTGTGTCCAACACAAAAGCTGAATGGAGGCCTGCACAGAAATGTAAGGGGTGGGGGGGTCCTGCCATTGTCAGACCGTTAGAGAAACGAGGCCGCCCCAGGAAGAACAGGGCAGGAGCAGCCTGAGAGAGGACTGCCCGTCTGCATCCACAGACAGGCAGGAAGTGCAGATAGATCAGGGTTCAAATGCTGCCTCTGCCTCGGATATGGCTTCTAACCTACAGCTTTATCACCTAGGAAATGGAGATTGTCATTAAGTTACACGAGATGTGGGCACACAGTAAGCACGCAACAGATTCCAGCAGGGACCGTGGGCTCTGCTCTCGGTGAACTCTTTCCTCCTCCCCCTCTAGCTGGAGGCGCCTCCTCTCTCTGGACCACTCCTCTCGCCCGCTCTCCCTTACTCTTCCCCGCCACCCTTCTCTCTTCCTTCCTTCCCTCCCTTCCTCTCAATTGTGTTTAATGTTGCACTTACCAGTGCAGCCGCCATGCTGAGCAATGAGCCTTGCACGCGAGCCCTCCCCAGGCCACATCTCTCCAGGACAGATCAGCCAGAGCCCTAGCCAGGCCTCCATTGGTGTGGACGTGCTCCCACGAACTTCGCATCCTCTACAACATGCCGCTGCCTGTGTGTCCTAGGCTGTGATCACCAGGCCAAAAACCGAATCAAATGGCAGCCCCGCCACCGTTACAAAATTGAACACGACTGTCCTGAGGCCCAAAGGTCTGTACTGAGAAACTGGGAGGTTTGACTTGCTGTTTTTCATCATCCAGATGATCATTTGCAAACAGAGCCCTATTATAATAAAACACCATTTATACTCTTCACTTGACCACAAACAACAACCCTAACACGTATCAGCACTGGGGTGAGGTAAGCTTGAGAACTGCCCAAGTTTTATAGACGGGGCTGAAAACCTGACAGGAGGACTTTGCCCAATAGATGCCACAACCACGGAGGCAAACAAGAGTGGAGAACCTGCTATGTGCCAGATGTGAAGTGCATCCATACACACTGTCTCATCATCTCCTCTCATTGGGCCCTGTCTGACCCCACCTGACACCAAACAAGTGACCAGCCAGCTATACTTATCACAAACACTTACTACTCATCACATCTGGACAATGCTGGAGAGCTTCTTCTTCTATGAATTTAAAGAATAACAATGGAGTGTCAAAAATTTCCAGCCACACAGAAATTTGCAAATGGACACCTTGATTTTTAAGGGGATGTCCTTTCAGCTATCTTGGCATTTCATGAAGACTCGTAAAAGAATTCCTTCAATTAGCCTTTCCCACGGATGGCCACCACCTACACATACCTGCAAGGGCACTCGAGCAGGTGCACTGCACCTGAAATAGCCCCCTGCGTTCTGCAAAATGTCAACCTCAAATGCAAATTCCTTTCATGTTGCGTATTTATCTTCTTTCCTGTGCTCCTCCTGGCACAGCAAGACCAAATCTGTTCCGGTGAACACAGGACTGCCGTGGGAAAGGGATCTGACACGAGGCAAATACCTCCCCTTTGCAAAGGCAAATACAAGTCCAAAGAGCCTCCAAGCTAGGGTGCATAAATGTCCCTGCTCCTGGGGAGAAGGGACACTGGAGGCCAGCTGTGACATGCCAGTTCTCCCAGACCCGTGGGGAAAGGTTACCGTGGCGGCTTCCAAGGGGGCCAAGTGCTGGTGCCCAAGAGAAAGAGCCAGGACGGGGCGAGGCCTAGGGCCACCGTCATGGTTTGGATGCTCTTGGCATGGCCGTCCTGGCAGCCGCTGCCTCCATCCTCAGAGCTAATCAAGGGGAAGGGAACTGGTCCAGGCGGCGGCGGGGAGAGTTTACAACAACTGACAGTAACTATAACATACGCCAGTTTGTATTAAGATGTTATTGCACCTTTCCAGTTCTAATCACCAATTATGACTCTATTACTCCTGCTTGGCAGTTCATCGGCTCCTGCCGCCGCTCAGGGCGACTCGGAGACGGACCTCTGATCTCCCGGTTCCGCTCCAGCGCGCGCTCAGCACGGAGGCTGTCATCTGCAGACACTGAGGGGGAAGGCACTGCCGGGGCTGAGATAACTGTACCTGACCTTACAACAATTTACCAAGGAAATGCCTCCTTAATAGCGGTGCGAGCACAGTTTCCTTTCTGCTCGCCACGGCCCTGCAAATTAGCGACAACAGGATAAATCTATGGCCGGCTCACCAGACACTTCATTAAATCACTGTTCCCTTGCCTTGTAGCGCACTAATAGAATCACAGCCCTCGTTAGCTACTGAATAAAAGATCAATCACGGACTTTGAAAGCTCTTGCTACCAGCTTCCAGAGGAAACAAGGAGGGGGCGGAAAAATAAAAAGGAGAGCGAGCGAGCCAGCGAGAAAGAGAGAGAGAGACAGAGAGAGATGGCTCGGATCATCGCTGAGCTTCTGAATGGCCGCGCTGCAAGTTGCTTCAATTACCTTTTCCACAACTGGCTTCCAAGTGCAATACTCAGAGGAACTTGTTAAGCCTGCTTTCAAGAACAGCGCTCTAATATACGACTGTTAGACCCTGGTCAAAAGTTCATAATGTGCATATGTAAAAAGGTACTAAATTGCCTGAGGGCTAAAACCAGAGGAGTTTAATTGTAGCAAAATGCTAAAAACGGTCTGCTGAGGGTCCTTCTGTTGGGACACTGCTGGCTCTGGCTGATTGAAGTGCAGAACATAAAAGCCTTGCAACAATATTTCCTTAAATGCTGGGGAAACGGCCAGCAGTTGGTACTGCATGAATGCGGTGGTTCAAGAAAAACATTTTCCTCCCCTAAAATAAATAGAGTATTAAGAACTGCTCTAGCCCGTAGTTCTCAAGCATGATGGAAAAAGGGAGGGCTGGATGATAATAAATAAGGGATAATTCATAGGGCACGTCCCATCTCCTGGCGCTATGTTTTTACACAGAGCACATCGAAGGGACTCGGGCATAACCGGTAAGGGTTTTTGGAGTGCGAGTGGCTCTGATTTTGAAAACAGCTTTGTGCTGAAATAACAGCTGCTCCTGGCCCATCACCGGCTGAGACGTGTACTCACACGGGGATCCTTGCAAACAGCCCTGTTTGGCTTCTCTTTAGTTCGTCTTTCATAAAACACGATCAACTGCACACACAGCTGGCCTGCTAAGACGGGTTTCTCATGCCCAGAACTCTCGACCCTGTCCAAACATCCTCCCACTTTTCTGCCCTCTTCCCAGCCTTACTAATTAGGACCTCATTGGGATAAATGACAATGCGAGAATAGTGCTTGGTGACGCAGAATGCTGGTGGAGCCTGTGTCAAAGACAGAAAGCCCAGGGAACGTAGGATTTGGCAGGTGGGCTTTCCGATTTAAAAGACTCCTTTGGGAAAGCTACGGTCAGCTTTCATGGAGAGTGCCACATGCATCCATGTTTTATTTTAATTATGTATCATCTATCAGACATGAAATTCTACACGTTTCTTATAGGACCAAACTCACACAGAAGACAACAGAGCCGTAAGCAGGTTATCACCCACACTGGGCTGCACGCCCACGGGTAAGGGCTGAAACATGGGTTGCTGGCCTCCTTGTACTCGTGGCAAGACTGTGGCAAATGAGGTGAGCAACATTCATATCCCAGTGTCCTGCAGCATCATCCTCAGGGAAAATATTCCCAAACTTGCAAGGAGATGCCGGTGATACTTCCTAATACAATGGAGCACATTCAAAATCCAGTCCAAATAAAGCAGCCACCTAATACTTAACGTCATCAGAACTGCTCAAGAATCCCACCACCTCGTCTTCTGGTCCTTGGATTGGTTCAGAATATATTACACGTTGTATTTTAAAAGCAGTCAAGCCTACCTTTAGTTTTTTTGATTTGGGGGTTTTTGTTTTGTTTTTATTTTGTTTTTGCTTAGTTTTTTTTCTTTTTGTTTTTTAAGGGCTGCACCCACTGCATATGGAAGTTCCCAGGCTAGGGGTCGAATCAGAGCTGCAGTCAAGGTCTACACCACAGCTACAGCAACCCCAGATCCGAGCCGCGTCTGCAACCTACACCACAGCTCATGGAAAGGCCAGATCCTTAACCCACTAAGCAAGGCCAGGGATCAAACCTGCATCTTCACAGACACTAGGTCAGGTTCTTAACCCACTGGGCCACAGTGGAAAGTCCCTATTCTTTGGTTCTTGAGAAGCGAAGTTGTCGCCGGTCACTGGACAAATCTGCAAACGCCACACCAGCTTTTTCTCTGACCAACTGCAAAACCGGAGTTATTCGGGCTGGTGTTCTATACAAGAAACAGGCAACCTCTGCGTGTCTACCTGCGTGAGTTGGCTCTAGCGGCCAGCGGGTGTGCAGAAATCTGGGCACCTGAAGCACTGGTATCTCAGGAGGAAAGGACAGCGACGGGCTGGAAGGAGGGCACTGAAAGCCACCGCGCCAACGACAGAGCGCAAACCGCCCCACTGCCGGCAGAAAGGGCAGCCCCCCCACAGCCTCCAGTCTGCGAGGTTTCCAGGCCTCAGGTCACAACACGTCCAAGGGCAGGATGGGACCAAGCCTCACAACACGTCCCGATCCGATTCCTGACCACCGAGGTTCCCGAATGACCGAGGGGCGGGCCAGCTCCCGGGCAGTCCTACCACCCTAGAACCAGAGGAGAAAAGCCAGGAAACCAAGCTCAGCCCTGGGGCCAGGGGTGGAACCGCAGGAGCCCTGGCGCGCTTCCAGGAGCAGTGAGCTGCCCTGGGCAGGGTCAGCAGCTCAGCTCTGCCGCTTTCTAGCAAGAGGCGCGAGGCCGCTCACGCACGGCTGCCGCTGCCCGCGCCTGTAATGGGGTCTGAGAATTCAAACCCTACTTTACCTGTGGACGCAGAGGACGTGTGAGGACACGCAAAAAGCACTCGGTCCACGGCCTCACACCCAACAAGTGCTTCTTCTCTGCCCTCCCAGAGTCACCCTGCAACTCTGAAAACACACCAAAGGACACTCACGTGACGACGCTCCCGATACAGGGCTGCTCTAAAGGCGGGTGCCCCTTTCAGGACGATTTCAACGGAAAGCCACGTGGACTCTCTGGGAAGCAGAGCCTGCCAAGGAGCACTTAATCTATCTGGTAGGGTCACCCGCCATCAGTTCAAGCATGAGAATGAATGGGACTTATTATACGCTAACAACGCTCATTTAGATGCAGGTACACAAGCTGCTAACTCGGAACCTACTGAAAAGCAGGACAATGATGTCGGTGACTCTTGGCTTCTGTCCTGATTCAGCTTCTTAAAGACAAACAGAAGATTTCACAGGCTACCTTGAGAATCTGTGGGTGGCTTTCCACTTCCTCAGGTTACTGATGGACACCTCACCTGTGCCATATGCATTCCCACGTTACCTTGCTGCAAGGAGACCCCACCCCACGCCAGGCCCCACGGGAAAAGTAAGAATGAACTCATGCCAAAAGTCACCATGAATGCGCAAAGTGACAGCAGAGAGGGCTGGTTAAGTGGGGGCTAAGTGACCTCCAGAGAAATGATGGCACTCAATCTAATTCCTGCTAGAGACACAACAGTTTAAAACCACATGCAAAAGTATATTCTAAAATACCCAAAAAACAATAAGAGTAAACTAGCCCTGATTTTTAAAATCATCAGCAAAATCCCCATCACCCACAGATCAAGCTGCCATGTGGATCTGGTTTTATGGGCACCAGAGAAACACCGCCTGCTGCCGTATTCCCTTCCAGGGACGCGCGTAGCCTGACTTTATGAATATTCTTGTCACCTCCATACTCGGGGGTCCCTGTGTTTAACTCTCGGCACATCACATGAGCCTGGAGTCCTGTGGGCTGGTGGTTCCCAGCTGAGAAAGTTAACGCAGCATCCGCACTTGATTAATTTCAAGGGAGGGGAGGAAGCCAATGTGAAACCAAGTCTTTTGCTGCAGGAACATCACTCTGGATGTACACAAAGAGAAACAATTAGGTATTTCTCTAGGTCTTGAAATAGTTTTTAAAATGCTGCTTTATTTAATTTCCCTAACTGTGTATGTCAATAAAAATACATGTACAGGCAGGCAGATGTCTGGAAAGACGGGAAACCTGCCTACGGGGACCCCAAGTTGTGACTCCCCTCGCCCATTACATACCCCGCATGGAGCTGAAGCACCAACGCTGTGAGAGGTCCCGGAGAGGTGTGTGTTTGTCCTGAACAGACAGAAGCTGCTGAGACTGACAGGTAAAGACTTTCAAAATAAAATAGCTTCCAGAACTGAAGAGAGATCTCGGTAGGCATCAAAGCAACACCCAAGTTCCTATGCAGCTAATCTGGGAGCAATTAATTAACAAAAAAAGCAAAATAAAAGCAAGCTAATCAAAGGTGGTTCTGAGACATTCCAGCATCAGATTAGAGGAGCTCTGTGGTGGTACAAGGGGTTTGGGAGAAAGCCATTTATTCTATTATACGCCATTTCTTGGAATTTGGGGGGCTTTGTTTTGGCAGGGTCTTTTTGGCCACACCCACAGCATGTGGAAGTTCCTGGGCCAGGGATGGAACCTGGGCCTCGGCAGTGACAACACCAGATCCTTAACCCACTGCACCACAAGAAAAGCCCAACGTCTTGAGTTTTTTAAATTGGATCTTGCAATGTTTCCTTTGTAACAACAAGAAGGCCTTCAGGCTGAATGAGAATGTAGGCAAGCCACTGACATCCTTTTAAAATACTTACCCACATTTAAACTAGAAGAACATCCCAACACCAGCAGCCTGTAACAATAGCGCATGCAAGTGCAGAAGGTAAATCTTGCTCCCTAAAAAGGCACTGACGTCTGAGAGCTCACAACTAAAGCACGCGCCACACTCACTCACGCGTAGAGACCATACAGATCAATGAATTGGAAGGAAAGCAAAACCAAGTAACACAGAGAATAGCAGTCCTGACCTCCGTGGCTGGAGACCCAGAAGAAGAAGAAGAGGAGGAGGAAAGGCGTTTATTGGGATGAAGGCAAAAATGCTCGACTAACATAGCCCTTACTCAGGAGACGCAGAAAACCGACTAACTGAACTTACAGCATAATGCCAGCTCTCCAGCCACTGAAATATCCAATCACACAAGAAATACGCATTCATTCCAAACACTGGACGGGCCACTTGAGCGAAACCTTTTCATTGTGCTGCGGAAACACCCTCTTTTGGTAAGAACTTGAAACAGTCGCCTAACATTCGGGGTTCAGTTTCTGACTCTCTAAATGCAAGGTCATGGCCTGGGTAACCTCTAGGTTATGACAACCTGGGCCCCTGAGATGGCTCAGGTGCCCTCAGTTCACCCCATCACGCAAGCTGCTGGCAGATCAGTTCTTCCCATGTCACCATCCACTGGCCTCCCTTTGGAAAGTATAAGCCACTCGTTTACTAATCCCACTCCTCCAGGTTATAATGAATAGGAGCAACTCACCTGGGAAAACTTCAAGTAGTCATGTAAGTGAAGTAAATTAAATACGGAGGTGACATGGAGAATGGAAACTGTTGGGAATGAAGGTTTTTTTCATCTGCTCGAGGCCCAAGAAAGACGCACTAGTCATTCCATCACTTTCCTGCCACATTCTACAAGCCAATTCCAGGCTAAGCCACCCACGGGTGAAACAGAGCGCCACCTACTGGCATCCACCGGTAGTGATATGAGTGTACATAAGTATTTTTGTGCATATATACGTACTGGGTTTTTTGGCCACGCCCATGGCATGTGGAGGTTCCTGGGCCAGGGAATCAAACCTGCACCCAGTGGCAACCCGAGCCATAGCAGTGACAAGACTGGATCCTTAACCGCTGAGCCACCAGGGAAGTCCCATACATTTTTAATACCATACGACTAATGCTAAAACTGGTTGATATATATTCTGCTTGTTGATTAAATTTTATAAACTTATATTCTGTCTAGCAAATGCTGAACGCTAATTTAACGTAAGACCACATATACTCTAGACATGGGATACAAAGATAAGTAAATGTTTAAGCCAAAAGGTGCTGAATCAATGGCAGGGAATCAGGGAAGGTGGAATAAATACTGAAACAGAGTCTCTAGACCAAGCTGGACCAGATCAAGCTGTGCCCCTTCATCTGTGGGGGATTCCTCGGTTTCCTTATGGAGAAAAAGGGAGTCAGGAAAGTTGCTGAGTCCAGTGAAAGGGCTAAGTTCACGTTCTGTTTACACGCTCCCCTCTGTGATCCCCAAAATATTAAGATCTCCCAAAAGAAAGCTTAGCATTTGGGAAATAAAGATCTGTGATTTTTTCTTTTTAAAGTCAGGTAAAAAGAGCTTTTTGTCTTTCTTTCCACTGATTTTGGTGGAATTCACCTTCACTTGCTCAGGACAGACGCTTAAGTCACAAAGCAACCCTTGCATGCTGAAGCTCTGTGCCCCAAGAACTGTGATGAGTCATTCCCTTGAAAGCACCTAGAGAACGAGCGGCTAATCTGGACTGAATGCGAAAGCGTTTTGCCATTGCATTCAAAGTGGTGAAGGGGCATGTTGGCAGGAGAGCTTTTGCTGCCCTGGGACAAGCTTGCTTTGGAAGAACCACCATCAGAGATGTGAGAAAGGCCCTGGAAAGGCCTTTAATGAGGACCACAGTAACACAATGAACAAGAGGGGGGCGGACATGCACAGTCAGCACATCACCAGCGGGTCTGAACACTGCCAACTCTCCTGGGCGCACAGATTAACATCAGAGGCAGGCACACTGCGAGGGGCACTCCAGCATCAGGTAGACCATCCTTCCGGGGGCATCGGTGAAGATATCACTTGCAGACATGCTGCCAGCCCATAAGGGGGTTGGTCACAATGCAAACAGCTCTTTATAAGGATGATGGGTCAATGCTGTGCTCACTAATTCTGTAGTTTCATCATCAGATGGCACTGCAAATCTCATTACATACTTTAAATCACGTGTACACGGTTTGTTAGTGTTGGTACTCACTAAAAGGCCACAGCTATTTAAATAGTGAATAGGCAAGATCATTTTTAGATAGATTATACAAGTGACATGCGTAGATACTCTAAATATTCTCTCCTTAGACGCTGTCTTACATCACTCATTAAGTGGCAACACCAAAAAAGACATGTTAAGATGTTTCTGAAGCACCGGTGGTTTGCAATTCTAGTAATTACTTCTAGAAATAAACATTACACCTAGCTGAACGAAAAATATGTTACGTTAAAATATAGTCCCCTATTAACTCCATCAGATATCCTTAAGCAAGAATTTAAGCCAACTGCTTTTAAAAAGACAGGATAATAATTTGTTATGCCCTAAATAAAACATAACTATTAGATATTTTCCTGCGCTCGTGCGTCTGCACGCACGCATATGTGGGCATCTCACCAAATTCAGCCACAATGCGTGTATCCATATATCGTCTTTCCGTTTACCTCCCATCTTCGGTTACCACACGGGAAGTTCTTTCCACTTCTACTTTTGCAACATTAAGAGCATTATTTCTCCCGCCTCTTGGTCCTCAGTGCTGTCTCTGTACCAGCTCACAGGATTTCTAAAGGGTCCATTCTTTCAGCCTCTCTCTTGGTCTTTAGGCTAAGAAAACTCTGCCTCTTTCAACTCACTTCCTGGCTGTCATGAGAATGGCCTCTCTGCAGGCCAGGGACAGTGAAAGCCAAGAGCGACCGCAGGCGGTAGGGCCTTGGCGCTCGGTGCTTCACTCCAGCGGGGAAGGGCCTGAATCTCCACGCCGCCACCTTCAACAGCTTGCTCGCTTCCTCCAAGCTTTCTTGGTAGTAACAGGGAATACCACCCAAAGACTCACATGTGAGCAACGGATAAGGTGCAAGCCCAGGTGGTGGCACACAGCAACTGCTCAACAAGTGGTACGTCCTGCTGTCACCATCGTTGTCGTCATCTTACCGTAACTATCACGATTTTCTTTCACGGCCGCATTCAGAGCACATGGAAGTTCCTGGGCCAGGAATGAATTTGAGCCAGAACCACGCCAAGGCCAGAACCTTGAAAGCACTGCATCCGACTGGGAATCAAACCTGAGCCACTGCAGTCGGATCCTTAACCCACTGTGCCACAGCAGGCACGTCTCATCATCAATTTGAATATGAAATCATGAGATGCCCCGATCCATAGCCAGGCCTGCAATGTATTTTTTTTTTCCTTCAGCTCCCGTCTCACCTGAAATCCATGTTCATTGCTCGAGCCTTTGCTGTAACAAGGATCCTACCTGGATTTAAAACCTGGAACTTTGTACATCATGACGTTTTGGCACGTATTTGATTTTTTTGAAACACGGCACTAAAACCTTGTTTGGCTTGATTCCTGAGGTTCTGAAGCACCCTCTTCCACCTGTCCCTGGTCCTGGCCCCGGCCCTCACGGCTGCAAGGTCATCCTCCCCTCCTGCTTACAAGCTCACCTCCTGCCCATCATCTCCCCGAGACAGCTTCGCCCGACGACTCTCAGGTCCACCCCCAGGGCAGAAAAGCACTATGCTGGGGCGGTCCCACCTTGCCTCACTCTAAGCTCCTTCCCATCTCCAGCCCTTTGAACGTAAGCACCCAGAGGCCAAGGAAAAGGATGTGCTCACTTTCGAATGTTCTGCCCCAACGTCAGCACGGGATGAACGCTCCTTGGATGGGCCCAGAGCCAACGGTTTGCGAGCAGAAATTTTCAGAGGGGAGATTCTGACAGAGTGAGCGGTGACCCCACGAGGGGGTAAACCTGGGCCACTATCAGCACTTTAAACAGGGAAATTCATCCAAGAGGAAACGAGCAGAGGACACGGCCCATGATGAGAGGTCTGTTTCGTTGAACTTCTGTTTCGGACACGCACACACACACACGTCACACACAGAGACACATACACGTGCACACGCCTAAGTGTACACACAGTGGGCTGCGACCTCAACAAGTTGGCAAATGAACGACTCTGAAAGACACTGTTCTGGAGGAACAACAGGAGGGACGCCCTGATCTGGCTTTGATTACTTGCTCTGCCGCGACACAGAAAAGGCAAGAGACCCCAAAGTCAACCAAGGCTTTGGAAGTTTGGGAAAGAATCTGATCATCAACATGTACAGAGACCAAGTCTGGCTAACTGAGAAACCCGACAATACTGGAATGGACCTGCAGAAGAATTTCTCAGAGGTCAGCTAAGAAACAAGGGTTGGTCTTTTAGCAAATGAAGAACACATATTTCTGGTTGAAACAGCCATCACAAAGAGACGCCAAAAAAAAGGGGGTCCTGGGAAAAGGAGTTCAGGCACACAAATTTATGAAAAAGCAACAACATAACCATCTTGTACCGTTTACAACTCGATCAGGTATTTCACTGACTTAATGGAATTCACCCTGTATTGGACTCCCATGAAAAAAATTGATCAGTGTTGATATGGTTCTGATTAAAATGTTTTATTCATCAACACAGAATTTTTTAAAGGCTTTAGGATCCAAATAGTGGGCTGAACCTGCTGGCTTTCTCTCCTCCTCCTCCACTTCACAAACAGAGTTTCTAAGTACACATGCCGATCTGCCTGATACAGCAACAGACAAACCCACGTACCGAGTTCCTGCTGTCAGCATGGGGCCTCGTGCGTTGCCCTCGCTCGGTCCCGCTGTCTTTCTCAACCAGCCCCAGTTCACCGAGTACTAAATACAGAAACTCTTCACAAAGGTAGGTTTTAAGATACGAATAGCTTCCTGGAAAACAATACTGGGCACAGGGGAAAAGACCAAAAAAAAGGGACAAATATCTACTGACCCGGCCCTTAAAGAGCTATGAATCAATATACACACATACTCATCCATGTCTGATTAAAAGTCTACTATTCTGGCAACAGGCACGCTGCTCACAGCAATTGTAACTACTATTATGTAAATCACACAGAGAAAAAAAAAAGGTGAAAGGTTTATAGTTCTGAAGAGCAGATGCTTTTGCAACACTTTTTTCAAAGGTGTTGTACAATCTCTTTGGTTAAACATGGACCATACAGACCTATGTCCAAAAGTACATACGGAGAGAAAGTTGCTTTGGGGCCAGTGTTATTAAGAGAATCACTGGAATATGCCTCTACTTCAAACTAAATCATGTTATTAATTCATATCGAAGCTGCTTCCAAAAACAGGTTTAAGGTGACTTAAGAACAAGCGTAGAACAAGGGAACAAAATGTATTACAGTCACTAAAGACCAAAGGAAGCTGAAAGGCCATCATGAGCATTAATATGATTTGAAAAAGCACAAAATCGGACGAGGAGCTGCAACAATACATTGTTATAATTGCATTGTCAAGAGGAAGATACTGTGGCAGCTCCTCAGGGGTCTTGCTGGGAGTTCAGAGTTAAAGGGCATTTCTCATGAGCAGTGGCTTGATACGTTTGGGGGCCAAATGACAGACAAGATCTTGGACAAGAGCTCCCTACATGTCCTTAGATGGCAGTGAGATTTCAGGAAAGGTCCCACTGACTGGAAGGATACAGAGAAAACCAGCACATGCCATAGGGTTGGCCTGTGCCCTCGTCCTCCAACAACCTCAAGATGTGGAAACTAGTTTCCCCTTGTGGCAGAGATGAGGACAAGCCCAGGTCCACAGAGGTAGCGTCACTTGCCCGTGATGACGGGGGCATCAGGAAGAAGGGCCAGGACTCGGAAGCCCATGCCTGGCCTGAGACACTGCAATGCATTCTTCTTTTGCACGACAGGCCCCCGTGCTCTCCTCTGCCCACTCGCCTCATTCAGTTAGAGGGGCGGTGGGCACTGAATGGGTCAATGCATGGGAGGAACAGAGAGGGGGCTCTTGGCACAGGTGAGCGCTGATAAACAGGAGCCATGGTTCCCGTCGATGTTGGCTGCTCTGTCCTGGGAGCCTAGAGAACACACACTTACACAGGGACCACTCTCAGCGAACCTCCCCCTACTCTGAATACGTGTCAGATCCACACGCCACAGACCATCGCGGAGGCTGCCAATGGACAGGTGGGCTTGGCAAAGATAAGCCAAATTTCTAACTTGTTTTTGATTCCAGCTTTGACTAAAAAAGGCCTCCACTCTGGGTTCGAACATGAACCCAGCAGAGCCTTGAACCTGGCACTGAGAACAAGGGGCTTCGGGCAATGTAGCACACAAGCTTACGGCTGATGGGGAAAACACACGGCGGCAGAAAAGAGATCCCTTCAGGCTCAGCAGACAGGAACCCTCTGTGATCCCCCCTCTTCACCCATAAGAAACAGGCAGCCCATCGCCAATGGCTGCAAAGGAGACAATGAGAGAAGACCCCTCTCATTTTCATGACTGGGTGTGCTCCAGAATCTCCTTTTGAAATACGCTGTAACTCTTTTTTTTCTTTGCAACATCTTGGTGTCTTCTCTCTGGGAAATGTGCCGGGGTTGATGCTGAGATCTCAGCATTCTAACTGTGTGACCTGGTCTTTCACCGACACAGAGCATCAGCAAAGAGACGGATGGCACTCAAGCATGCCAGCACGCCAGCCAGGGAAGGTGCGGACGCTGTAAGAAGTAAAAACAGACTGACTGCAGTCACCTGCCTAGAATATTAAAAATACATTAAAAAAAATTCTAACCTTCCTAGGTTTTACAGGGCTTTTTTTTTTTTTTCTTTCTTTCTTTTAAGGAGTGAGAATACTAAGAAAACATTATGAAGGTCTCAGTAGTTGATATACAGTTATTTTTTTTGGATCTCGCAGATATACTTTTTATAACTTTTCTGTGAAAGGAGGGACTCTCTGGCTCAGATGACTTGGACACTCTTACTGTTTATTCTTCCCTTTTTTGAGCAGTCAGGAGAGATTTCTCTTAGTACTTCAAATAAATAAGATATCCAGCTGAACAAACACCATGCACTCCCGTAGATGACTTTGGCTTCATAAAGAATATTTCACTTTCTTTTTTTCAAAAATGTAAATGATTAAAGAGACCCCATCGTATGAAACCCAAGGATAAAATGTTTCCAGTGAGGGAGAGCCTCTACAAGGTGCTACATGGAGAGAAGCAGAAATCCCCAGCTTGGTAAAAAGCCTCGATATTTCATAGGGGAAATTGGAATATTACTAAATACGCTAGTCTATTACACGTTTTAACAGGAATAGTGTTAGAATATGAAAATCAAACTTCACATTCAAAAATCTGTTTTCTGCAAATAGCAAAATAGAAGTCTTCCTTCTTAGATTCCTATTAAAAACAAAACAAAACAAAACAACAGACCACCCAAACTATAACAACCAAAATTATGGAGACAATTCATAGTCTGGAATAAGAATAACATTCTACAGGGCTTTGACATGATTGGTGAACCTTATCTACTTTTATGGCTTAAAAAAAAAAAAAAAAAAAAAAAAAAAGACCAGAATCTCCGGTCAATTTTTTAAACTCAATCCAAATCTTGGGAATAGGTGTTTCTTCAGAAAGAAAGTGTAGGCCACTGATTAACATTCCTCTCCAACCCCTACTAAAGCAGCATGAAAATAAATACTTGACTTTAGAAACATAATCCACGGATTTCTTTATTCTTTTCATATCCTTTCTTATTAAAGGACTAAATCTTATCTCCCATCATGAGACAAAAATGCATAAATATATACATGTTTTTTTTGAAATGGGTGCATCTGGTACCTCTCAGCTCAGAAAGAGGAAAGACAAGAACACAGCAAGGATGAAACAGGAGAACAGCAAGCCAAGATACCGGCACTGGTAACAAACACTGCGGCTCGAGGCCAAGAACCAGCAAGGTCTGGGAGTAAACTGCCACCAAAAGGCACCGCCCCAAGAAGACCAAATAAAACTGGCTTTTCAAGTGTGACAGGCAGACTCTAAGACAGCCCTGACACCCCTTGCTTCCCGGCAGTGATCCTGCAGTGAAATCCTCTCCCTGGGAACGTGGCTCAGGCCCACTGCCTTGCCTGGAACAAAGAGAACTGGCAAAAGTGAGGAGAGGGCCATTCGGTGCGCCTGGTCACACAGGGCTGTGCCACCTCCGGGTCGGTGGACTCTCTCTTCTCTTTGGCTCTCATACTTTCATAAAGCAAGCTGTCACAACGGGGGAGCCGAGGCGGCAAGGGACCAAGAGAGAGGCCTCCAGCCAACAGGCAGAGAGGAACCAAGATCCTCAGCCCACGAGATCACGGGACCTGAACTCGGCCGACCAGCCCAGAGCTGGGAAGCAGGCCCTTCCTCGGCTGAGCCCTGAAGTGGAGACAGCCTGGCTGATACTTTGACTGCAACTTTCAAGATGACCCCAAAGCAGAGGGCCTGGGTCCCAGACGCACAGAATCTGAGAGAGAGGTGGGGTGTCATATTTATTCAAGGGCACAGGCTGAAATAGGTGCTTACAGGGAAGAAGAGACCTATGGACTAGGTTAGCTTAGGCCCTGATCCAGCCCAGGACTGCCATGCTCCCCTCCACCCCAAGCTGGCAAGTGTGGATGGATCTACGTTTCACAGTGGGTCCCCCCCACTTCCTGCACCGCCCCCCGGCTCATTACTCAGTTAACTGAGATGCAATCAGAGTAACTGAAAGTTTGGAACCCTGGGGTTCAAAAGATGCACAAAAGGATTCTGGAGCTGAAACAGTATCTTTGGAATCTTCTAGGCCAGTTACTCCCAAGAGGAAGCCCAGCATTTTCAACAGTGGGAACAACGGCCAAGGCAGCCCTGAAGTGGTTTTCCCTGAAGTCGAAAGCACTCAACTGAAAGGGCTGCTTTTTGTCTCATGATCATGTCCCGCCTATGGTTTTTGGCATTAAAATGTCCATTCTTTGATAAAGTGCTGGCGACAGTCTACGGCGGCGGTGGTGGGTTTGCTTCTCATCTGGAGGTTGCAGAATAAAAGGGGTGAAGCTGCATTCGTCTCCTTTGTAAAAAAGCTCCTTTCAAACTCCACTGTACAATACGAAACCTGTGGGACAACTCATCTTGCTTAAGTGACTCACTTTACGGATAAGAAAAATGAGGCCCAGAAAGAGCACGTGCCTTGCTCCGAGACACACAACTGCGTGATTCCAGCAAACTCTGAAATGACATCTCATGGGACAAGACAGAAAGACGCCACCCCGCAAGCAGGGAGGCTGGCACTTAGTAGGTCCTCACGGAACAGGGGGACACATCGCCCAGTGATTTTCAACATATTCCTTTACAGAGTTGTAAGGGGGAGCGAGGGTGTGGGTTGCAGCTTCTGAACCGTTCGGACCCCAGATTCGGGTTCTGGTTACAGCCGCTGGAAAAACATTACCTTCCGCCTCAGGAGGAAAAATCAACATGTCCCATGTCCGGTGAGGGACATGAAAATCAAGGTTCAGAGAAGAAACGTTTCAGAAACATCATCGCGGGGCCATGCAAGCTCCTGGCGTCTGCTGAATCGCGCTGGCCTCCAAGATTGAAACTGCGCTGCGGCCAAAAATCACTGGAAAGAAGTATGAAATTGGAGAAAAGGGAACCGGAGGGGAGGATCAAAGAAGGCAGCGCTGACTTAAAAGCAATAAAAGAGCGGGGCAGAGAGTGAGAAAGAGGCTCTGCGCTCCTCAAGGGCCGGCGGGGATGCAGAAGAAAAGGAAACGAGGAAGATAAAACTGGGGGAATTTCACATCTTGGTTAAATGTTCATTAAATAATTTGTCACACTTATTAAGGCCAGATAGTCACTTTCTCCCCTCTCGGGCGCTCATTCGGGAACAAAGGCCTAACCAGACTTAAAACACTGCAAAGAAAAGAAAAGAAAAGACAGCCATGCCAAGCCCCCGCCCCACAAAACCAGGCATGTTTGCCTCTTTGTTTCCAACAAGGAAGAGGGACTCTGCTCAGAGCCAAGGGATACTGCTGGTGGCTTATAACGGGCCACTGGGAGGGTTCAGGGCAGGCGCCGTGAGGCCCGGCCATCCTGACTGCCCGTCTGGGTGCCACCCGGGCGCTTTCTCAGGCGGGGCTGGTGCTCTTACGCCTCACGTCCACGGGGACAGTCGAGCCCCCGTGACGGACATGGAGCCCTCGGTAGGAGAAAGGGCATCGCAAGCAAAGGGAAGGAAAGGAACCCCTTCCTTATCTGACAAATGATGCTCATGATGGCGATGGCAACGGTGAGACACGCGCACTGTGTGCTGAGCACGTTCTAAATGCCGGATGCTCAAGATCTTTTGTTCTCAATACAGGTCAGTGGCAGCCACGGCGGCTACTGTTTCCTGAGCTCCTCGCACATTCTTGATGCAAGATCTTGTTCAATTCTCAACACAAGCCCGTGAGGCAGGTATAACGTCCCGGTTTTACGCTGCAGTAAAGCCCAAGGGTGGCCCAACCACAAAGGGTCCGAGGAGTCTGTTTTTCAGGAGCATGCGTCCTGGCAAGAGCAAGGCAGCCAGGGAATTCAAGCCTCCCTCAGGAGCCTCCAAGTATTTAGATGAATGAAGAATATGCTGACATTTCCCTCTGAAAATCGTGTTGCCTCCCCACCCCAACACAGAAAGAGGGCCCTGCTTTTCTACTCCAAGGTTCCAATAAAGATGCATGGGGGGGGGTTGTCCTTGACAGTAACTAGAGTGGAGTCAGCTGCAGGTATTTAAAGGGTACTGGGGTGGGGGGGGTATTTTTCTAAAATACTAATTTAAAGAACAAATCAACATCTATTATCTCCTTCATTATGTTTGAAATTGTACATCTATAAATCACCCTGCAGCGGGTTCGTCAAGGGCAGAATTACCGGGCTTGGCTTTCCCGAAGGTTAGAAGAATGACACCGTTGCTTTTCCTAGTTATAATTTATAACTGTGCAACAGAACCAGCACTGCAGGCCCATCCATTAGCAGGGGAGCCGCACATCTGTTTAAACTCAGCACAGTGACCGGCTTTACACGGCCACGGGAAACGTAACCCAATCGCTTCAGAAGTTCTACAAACTCAAGCCGTTTTTTAAATGTAAAATGATGTGAAACTAAAGTTCTCCCTAAAACATCTGCTAAGCTCTTGCTACCCTAACACATGATACTCTTTCTACTGTTACCTGCCAATGCAAATATTTGGTTGCACAAAACACCCTAAGAGGCACGAGATGGTGATCAGCTTCCAATTTACATACAGATCGAAAAGAGCTGGCTTGGACCTAGGAACTTGAGCTGACAGGTCCTTTAGCAGGACCGAGAGCTTGTGTGGGGGAAAAATGGGGGGGGGGCGCGAGGATTCATTTCATGAACGTGCTTTCAAACATTTTAAAAAGGAAACACAACCGCACGACTCGATAAACGTGGCAGGGGTGGTGTGGTACATGTGACAAAGGAATTGAACGTGGCGGAGTAGCTGGTGGAGGGCCTGCCAGCTGATACTCCATTTCCTTGAGCAGCTTGGGTAGGTGCCCTGTGCTTTTTAATTGCAAAATAAGGAGGGGATCCTAACACTGTGAGCGGCTGTGAGCAATAAATGAAGACAGATGCGCTGATACATAAAGCATCATGGTGTCTGGGCTTACCTGCCAAACTGCATCTTACTTCAGTGTGTGACAACAACTGCAAATAGCCAAAACTCCCGCTGAAAATCTCTTTTATCACCAGATAATACAATAGGCCTGGTTTTGTGAATTAAGCCCCAGAGGGTAATATGTATGTATGAATACATTAGACGCACTAACATACAATATATGTTAATGCACATAGATGCAAAATGTAATTTTAGAGTATGTAAATAACAAGAAAGCTAGACTGCAGTTCCCGTCTTGGCGCAGCAGAAACGAACCTGACTAGGAACCACAAGGTTGCGGGTTCGATCCTTGGCCTCGTTGAGTGGGTTAAAGATCCAGCGTTGCTGTGAGCTGTGGTGTAGGTTGCAGATGTAGATTGGATTTGGCCTTGCTGTGGCTGTGGTGTAGTCTGGCGGCTACAGATCTGATTCAACCCCTAGCTTGGGAACCTCCATATGCCGTGGGTGCGGCTATAAAAAGCAAAAAAAAAAAAAAAATTACAATTTAAAAAAAGAAAAAATAAACCTATAACCCACATATGATGGATGTGATTTTGTAACCAGAAAGCTTCCAGCGAAATTCAGTTTAATAAGTTACAAAAAGAACCGTGTATCTTTTTCAAAACCGTATTTTAAGACAATACTATTCCAATTTGTTTTCTATTGTTTTTATCTTGTTATAAATGGGAAGGACGAGGGGAAAACACTGTTCCACCAGAATCCACATACACCTATGCTGACCTCTGGACCTCTGGAGGAAGAGGTGTCAGAGGCATGGCTCTACCAGTAGGGGTCACTGTGCTGAGAATTAATCCCTATGAGTTTCTCATTAGTGATTATTATACTGCGGGCGGCCAAAATGGAAAAATTAATTAATTTCAAAGTGATAATGCATTTACGGCAACAATTAGAAATGTATAACTGTAAAAGGGCAACATTTAAAAGACAGATTACATTTAATAAAGTTGCACAAGAACATCCAATTGTAAAATTACTGATCTGCAACAATATTCCTTAAAGAGACACTTAAAATAGCCTGACTCCATGAAGGGTGACCTAATTACTGTAACTAAAATCACCATTGTCACAGCAAGTCACAGCAAATAAAAAAGGGACGTTGATATTAGAATACTGCTGTTTAACACTTAAGGGAGCCAGCTGCAGCAGAGAAGGAAGGCAGGGCTTCTGAGCACGAGGCCAGGTTGTGTTTCTTGTTTCCTTGACCTTGTACAACAGAAAGTACATTCCAGCAACCCTCAGGTCCAAAGGAAAACACTCTGAAGTGAAATGCAGAAAGGACAACGGGTAACAGGGACACTGCATCCATGCCGAGAGTCTTCAAGAGCATTAAGATCCAACTTTTAGACGGGGTGGGGATGGGATGCAGCGACAGGGCTTAGGGCCAAAAATACGTTGCGTCAAAATGGTAGCAGTGCATGCTTCATCCACAGAATAATATCTTATCACGATGGAAACAAGGCCGAGCCATGTAAGGAAGGAGAAAACACAAGGCTGACCCTTCCAGGAAGTCCAGGCTGTCCGACCAGTAAAATACTAGATCCCAGATCTAGACTCACGCAGAGTCCTCTCCTGTATGCAGAGTCCTCCATTTTCATGGAAGAGAAGTGACTGGCCGAGAGTGTGACAAGTCCGTAATTCCCACTCCACATCTTTATGAACCTTAGTCACATGGAGATGATGTCTAAGCAACACCACCCAATACCTAAATGCATGAGGCTATCACAGATGTTACATCCAATACCGTCAATCCTCACGCCAACCGCTATCCCCATTTTGGTTAGAAGGTAACAAGCTGAGAAAGGTCAAGTGCCCTGCCCAAGCTGTTCTGATTCTCAAGGGTAAGAGCTGGGGCTTGACCATCAGGATCATAAGCAGGAGAGCTGATTGGTCCACTGCCCCAAGAAACAGCTTTCTCACACTTGCCTCCACGAGGAAGCCCCATCACATCCCTTTTGTAATACAGGCTAACAGCTCACCTCCCCTGACCTTTGGTGGAACATTCCACCACAGCCAATACAACTTAAAACAAATCACTGGGGGCGGAGCATCAGGGGGTTGGCGACATCTCCATTTTTCTCCAAGCCTTCTCAAGGGTTATCTGCTCATTTTCTCAGACCCTTCCACCCAGGGCCACAGAGACCAGTTCTTATTCTATCTGTTGCCCACGCTACTCCCAGTGGGCACTTCCCTGACTGGAGCACTGGGGACCAGGGCAGGGGGTGCCGAGGCCTCTGCCTACTGGCTGGGGAGGGGAACAAGCCATTCACGCTGGGTGTCAGGTATCTCTGGGACCTGCTCCAGGTGTGTCAGTCACTGAGCTTCTCTTGACTCCCTGGGCTTCCCGGCTGCAAGGCGACACTCCTGCCTTGGCTTCCAAGCCACACTCTGGTTTTCCACTTGGCTTAAATCCCGACCATAGTTACACCCCAAGAGCAATATTCTGTGATCACAACATGGTTGCCTGCCTGCCTTAACGTGCCGCCACATTCAAAATTCCTCCTGTGAAGGCCAAGGATCAGACCCTTAGGACTGACCTAGCTAAATGCTGACGTGTTACGGCCACGTGAAGCATCAGACAGTGATCGACCCTCTCCATCATTTTCCGTCCACGAGCCCTGGCCAACGGAGTCCAGACCACATGCTGAGATGGTCACGCCAGCCCCAGCAAAGTCCTTGTGCTCACAAACCCCTCCAGGTCTTTCCCATCACATTCCTCTGTTTCGGGAAATCCCAGAGGAAGGAACAACCGGACTCTCTGATGTTACAGAAAGGAGTTCCTCGCTCCCGGCGGTGATCACACCCAAGTGAGAAAATTCAAGACCCAGAGATTGCAAACCATACTCAATGACCGCCCCAGGGGTCTGGAAGGCGCCGGCCAGGGGGAAATGAGGAAGGATGCTCCTCTCTCCTCTCCCCCTCGCTGACCGTGAACACCCCATCCGAGCTCCAGCAGCAGCACCGGCACCCGCTCAGATCCGCTCTCCTGCTCATCACCTCTACGAAGGACCTAACGGAGAACGAACCAAAATCGTGCTCAAAGACACCCCTGGAGAAGCTACTCTTACACAGTCACGAAGAGCTAGGCAGTGGGGAAGCCTCTGAATCCTGGGACACACACGCTCTCCCGTTACCCAGGGCTCCTCCCATTTCTGCTCAACTCTAGGCGCTCAACTCCTAGACCACATGTTTTCACTGTGCATAGCGACCAGCTGGGCGAATCAGAATAAAAGATGCACCGACTGACTTTCGCTAGCTCAGAAGATTTGTGCTGCATCTGTAAACACGAAGGCCAAGGACGGTGGACAGGAGCAACTGCGGGAGCAGGTGGCAGCATGTGCCACACACTCCACAGGGTCGTCTGTCCAGAACATGGGTGTTAACAACAGGGTTTGTGATACCCCTAAAAGCCAAGTGTGCTTGAGGAAGGGGTAATTTTCAAGGTTACATGTCAAGGTTGGTGTCCACTAATAAAAAAAAAATTTTTTTTCCCAAAGCCTTGTGTTTTGGAAAATACTATACCGACCATATTGTGTAAAACGTGCTTTCTTCATTCAAATTACTTCCTACTCAAATGCTCTCATGGAAGACGTGTGTGACCAACAGCAAACACTTGACACTTACCTTAGGGAACATTTCCAAATCTAATCCTGGTCGTGTGATGTATCCACAAGGACTCACCTCTGGGAAAGTAAAAAATGCAACGCACCTCGAGCCCACAAAGGACTCTCCAGAAGAGGTTTACACCCATTCAAAGAAGAATTTAGAACATCAGACACAGACACTCAATGGAAACAAAAGAATCACATCTGCTGATAAGTCAATAGTCACAAATGCATGGTTTTCACCTACTTACACAAAACACACTTTTGAAAGCACTGTGCTTATTGGGGGGAAACAGAAAATCACACCAAAGGCAAACAACTTCTTTCCATCGAGACTTTCAGCCACAGACGTCACACAATATCGAAAAAGCACACCTTGTACCTGAGCCTCCGCAACCCTGCTGGAGAAACAGACGCAACGCGAAGGTGATGCTCTGTGTTCAAGAGCCCATTCCTGCTGCCTTTACAGGCCTGACGACGAGCTGATCAAGACCACACTCAAGACACAAGAGGCGAAAGGCACAGGAAACGCAGGTACCTGGGTTCCCGAGGACCTGTCCCACGAGGTGCACTGGAGGCGGCTGTTCACTTACCATGGACTTGGTGAAGGGTCTGGCCAAGGTGAAGAGCAGCGTGTACACCCACCAGCCGCGATGGAGGGAGGAGAACATCATGTTGCCGGGATGCACCGCGTTGGACGTGACCCCGCGCGGCGAGAGGCGGCGATGCAGCTCGTTGGAGAAGAGGATGTTGCAGAGCTTGGACCGGTTGTAAGCCAGCATGGCCCAGTAGTCGCTGTGCGACGGGGAGAGGCGGCTGAAGTCGAGCTTTCCTGAAGAGTCGTTAATATCTGTAAACCTAAAAAACAGAGAAAATGGGGTAAGATGCCGCCAGTCTCTGACTTCTGATAAAGTTTTTTTTGTTTTTAGTAGAAATCTGAGGAAACCACGCAGAGATGACTGCAAACTCTACTGGGCGAACATCCATCGAAACAAAGTCTCCTTAAAAAGAGACAATGGTGGAGTTCCCGTCGTGGCGCAGTGGTTAACGAATCCGACTAGGAACCATGAGGTTGCGGGTTCGGTCCCTGCCCTTGCTCAGTGGGTTAAGGATCTGGCGTTGCCGTGAGCTGTGGTGTAGGTTGCAGACGCGGCTCGGATCCCGCGTTGCTGTGGCTCTGGCGTAGGCTGGTGGCTACAGCTCTGATTGGACCCCTAGCCTGGGAACCTCCATATGCCGCAGGAGCGGCCCAAGAAATAGCAACAACAACAAGACAAAAGACAAAAAAAAAAAAAAAAAAAAAAAAAGAGAGACAATGGTGATTGAACACTATAAACCAGCTGAGTCCAAAGACACACTTTTAACAAAGGCCCCAACTTACAAACGGAGTGGAAACCCCACTCCAACCCCCCTCCCTGCCTCTACCACATATTTTTCAAAACCTTCAACAGGAAGTTCAAGGATAATTAAATTAAACGGAAAACCATTTTCAATGAAGGGCTGCTGCCCTTGGAAGCAGAAAGACTGCACATTCCCCACCTCTGCCGGGGCTGTCCCGGGTTGCGTGAGCCAGCGTCTGTCTCCTGTATAGTTTCATTCGAGCATCCCAGTAAATATAGATGAGTCTTACTGCCTCCAAGACTCTTTTCCAGATTAAAAATGAATGATTACAAAGGGGTTATGACCTTGGTGAGGTGCCATCAATAGTCTTCCATGTTTAAAAGATAAATGCAAACAAAGCCAAAACGAGTTCTGGCAGAGGCGGGTGTTCTTTAGTGTCCCCTCGGCGTGGACGCACACAATCCAAGGGAGTCGTTGATGGCTTCTAGTTGGGTCTGACGGAGTCGTTCAACACCAGCTGTTTGTTTCTTTCCTTTCTCTCTCTTTCTTTCTTCTCCTTTTTAAAAATAACAACACAAATAGTGCCTTCCTCCCAACCTTTCCCCCCAAAAAGGGTAAGAGCAGGAATTTTCTAGATGAAGGTCGCATCTTTGTTAGGGACTCCTCAGAGTTTGCATCATTCAGTCAACCCTGGGCATGTGCCCTGAGTTAGGAAGCGAGCGTAATGAGGGCACTTGAGATCCACGGCTGTGGGAAAGGAAAGCAGGAGGCTAAACGAAAATCATGGCATCATCTAGTTGTTCCTTAATGTGAGCAGTTAGGTGGAGCTACGACCAAGAAAGGCATCACAGGGGCAGATGAAATTCACGTTTTAATGGAAATTAAATATTCCTTCTCCAGGACTGCAGTCAGTGACATCCAATTTCTGGAGTTAAATGACACTGCCGAGCTAAAGTCATCAACAAAGCTGATGGCCAGAAATGCCAGCATGGATATGGCAACGAGACCCGGAAGCTGACTGCTGGTGCCTGCTTTCCTGTGCCCAGAGCACAGGGGGAGCCCAGACTTCTGAGCTTCATCGTCTAGAGCAGTGGAACTGAGTGGGAAATTTGAAAACTTATGGTTGACACGACCATGGCTGGGGAGGAGGGGGCGGGGACGGTAGGTGTCCCTGTGATGCCCACAAATCCTGCTCCGGGAAGACGGCCCCTCCGCTGGACAGTCATGCAGACGAAAGCCTGGGTGTGATTCCCTACACACATGCACCACGGCAACAGCCACCGAATTTCCAGAATCAAAGTACAAGCACGGACGTGAGGAACGAGTGCACTTTGGGATTGCTTTTGTTTTGTTTTCTGGGGCCCCGCCCGTGGCACGTGGAGGTTCCCAAGCAAGGGCTAGAATCAGACCTACAGCTGCCGGCCTACACCACGGCCACAGCAACGCCAGATAGGAGCCGAGTCTGCGACCTATACCACAGCCCATAGCAATGCCGGATCCCTAACCCACTGAGCTGGGCCAGGGACTAAACCTGCATCCTCACGGATACTCGTCAGATTCGTTTCGGCTGAGCCACAACAGGAACTCCTCACTCTGGGATTTTAGAGGTCTGACTCGATACTGGTGCCACCAGAGTCTGCAAAGCTGCACAACTGCCAACAGTGTGCCTGGGCGAGGATCCCGATGGAAGCGGCTTATGCGTGGACGTGCATCCACTCTGGCAACTTCCCTTTCCTGTCACCCTGCGCCAGTGCTGACACGTAAGAACACATGCCATTTGGTTCCACATTCATTTTTTTCCCTTATTGTACAGTGAAGCTGGGGCACTGAATTAAAACCTACACAAGCAGGGAAGGTACAGCATTTCTGAACGTTATTTCACCACAGTGACAAGCCGGTACAGAAAGGCCGTTGTAGAAAAAGGGACTGTTGAGTTGGGAATGCAATGATCTAAGGTGTGGGCCGTGTCCCAGAAGTTCCACCTGCTCTGAGGAGAGGAGAGCATCAAGGATGTGACGATACCTAACAGGCACAGGATGACTACCGCATCCTTCATTCGCCGGCCATTCTGCTCTCATCACCTCTCTTAGCATTTTTGTTTTGCCCAATCCAGATCAGGTGCCACTTCTTCCAAGAAGCTCTCCCTAACGAACTGTCCCACTGCTTGGGTGGCAGTGGGGGAGAGAGTGAAAGAAGCCAAAGAAAGCAGCTGGAAATCCATGTTTCCATGGCAACTACATATCCACTTTGCAGGACCCAAACCCTAACATCCCCAGCGTTCAAGGACCGACCCCCCCTCCAACATCAGCAACAAAGCAAGTCAAGCCATCTTTGTACCTTGTGCCTCTGACCTTATCACACAGATGGCACTTCATTCCCTCACTTGCTTCTAACCCTGGAATGTGACCTCATGGGAGGTGGACAGCGAGCTCCTTGTATGCTGCCTAGCACGACACGTAGCAGGGTCCGACATGTAGCAGGTACTAAATCAGGATTAAAGAACTGAAATCCGACGGAGCGCTTGGAATTCCAAACTAAGGGCCAAGTTTCCCTTATGACGAAAAGCTCTGTTTCGAGGTTGGCTCAAAAGGCAAAATTTACCATCAGATTCAGTTGCGTTGTGTTCTTCACGAATATGTGCATGGGGCACTTACTAATGTTTAGAATGATTTCTCTCCTTTGTTTTTTTGGGGGGTGGGTGTGGGGAGAGCTGGGATCAAACCCGCACCCCAGCAGCAACCTGAACCCGAGCAATGACAACACCAGTTCCTAACCCAGTGAGCCGCCAGGGAAGTCACCCTGCTAAGTTTTTAAGAACAATGCAAAAGTATCTCATGCCTGGGAACACCGGGTCGATTCAACTCCTAAGAGCAGGTGTTCATGCCTCGTCCCAAACCCAGAAACAAGGGGGGGGGGGGGAATCCACCAAGATGAGAAATTCAATGGAACCGAGTTGCAGGAAGGTTTTGAGATGGAGAAGCAGAGCTACACACAGGAGGTCCGCCCTCTGCAAGCAGCCCTCCCCGATAAGCAGACCCCTGAAGTCCTGGCCTGCTGATCTCCTGGGCGGCAAACTCATTTTTAAAGCCTGATTAGCTTATATTGACAGTCTTCCAGGAAGGGAGGGGGAAGGCTCTTTGATTCCTCTGAGCCAGGGCAGGGCGGGCCTCCTGAAAAACAACAGTGTTCACCTCCCTGTTCAAGAGGCAGCAAAGCAACTCTGCAAAGGCTGCCTACTCTGTTTTCAAGCTGAAAAACGGACAAAGCCAAACAATAACATCTTAATAAAGTTATCCCCCTACTGTGACCCTAAAATGTTAACATTTGCTCTCTGGACACTACCATTGGCTCTCGGGGGGGGAACTCTAGCTTGCGTGTATGTCTCTGTACACTGCTCCTTTTTTTTTTTTTAAACTGAGGATTTTTAAATTTCCAAACTAAAATAATTAGGATTCTGTGGAGACAGAAGCTAGTATGTTCAAAGAGGAAGACTGAATTTGCATCAAACGCTCTGTGTGTGTGTGTGTGACTGGTGTGTGGTTGTGCGTGTGACTGTGCGTGTAGCAACTTGGCACCCAACACAGCTGCAGCCATTTAGAGCTGCTCGGCGAGCACTCCGCTCTTTTCATTCTATTTTAATTGTTATCTGAGAATTTTTTCACAGCGAGGAAGTCCTCATTTTAATATGATGGATTTTAGGTCTGCAGAAACTCAATTCTCTTGCTCAGACTCGAGATAAGTAACTGAAACACAGTGAAGATACAGAGAGGCTAATGCATATTTTGCCTCGGGGCGGTCTGGTGTAATATTTTCTGCAAACACAGGACTTTATTTTTCCCCTAACAGGGGGTCTTGACTCCCAGGAAGAGATTCCGCCAAGGTTTATGGAGGTAATTAGCTAGCAGCCCTTCTGTTTGACAGCCTGGTTCAGGGCTCTGGGTGCTTGAGCAGTTGAGTGAGTGTTTTCCCCGGATTGGTGTTGCCTCGCAGGGGCGGTACCGTGTCGTAACAAACCAGCCTGGGGGAATTAGCAGCGTGTAAAGACACCCCGGGAAGATGATGGTAAATGACCAGCCGAAAGCAGACCACCAGTGCCCAAGCCTGGACAGGAGCAGGCCTGGGAACGTGCAGTTCAGGACGGCCTTCCTTAGCTAGAAACTGAAGCGGGTCTCATTGGAGACACCAAGGCGCACCCACCTTCCAACCCATCTTGTCAGTGAAACTAAGGCAACTAAAACACAGTGAAGATACAGATACCCGGGAGCTGCACCCACTGAAGGAGAGGACCAAGACGGTACCGGAAATACCACCTGAGACACAGATTCAAAGGGAAGCAAGCAGCGGACAGTCTCCCATTAAACACCAGCGCAGTTAAGCAGACCCCGTGGTGCCCTCCACATCTGGCAAACGACTGGGGCTGGCAGATTTACTTCTGGCACCCCCTCTCCTGCCCCTGCCCCCACGGCGGCCGCCCTCACGGGTGAGCAGGGCCACTCCACTTGCTTTCGGGAACCCGGTGTGATGGGCAAAGATAAGGACGTCCAGATTTTCGTTACCACCTCCTTATGAGATGTTTCCTGTCTCTGAACGCGGGGGAGGGTTATTACCGGCGTTTGCCTTTCATTTCAGCCGTCATAAATTTCAAACGGTCCAAGTCCATCTATCTGTGGTGTGTCACTTAGACCATAAGCCCCTGTGTGTGGGAGTGATAAAGGGTTCAGGCTAACCCTTGGCTGGTCCCTCTCCTCCAAGTCCCAGGGGTTCCGTTTTCTGGAAGCATGATTAAAAAAATAAGCTTCATTCTGGGTCACTAAAACATCTCGGGACTTAGGATGGAGACGAGGGAGAGAAAAACCAGGTCCACGCACATTATTTTTCTCCCGCCACTTTGCTGCGACTGAAAGCTTCCCACCACATCAGGAAAATCTCCCCAACAGGTATTAAATCTGGCCCCACCCGGCAAGCCCTTTATCTTCTCCCAGTACTTCTCTTCAGAGAAACAGTTGTTTATCCAACTCTCGAAACAAATATGCTGAAACTATGAGGAAATTTTCAAACGCCTCGCAGTCAACGGAATATTCTCCGAATAGTAATAGAAAAGAAGTGCCATCTGAGGTTTTAATTGAAATTTTAACCAAAAGAGGCATGGCCAGATTTCTAATATGTTCTAACTACAGTACTTCCCTTTCTACAATTACACAGCTAATGTCTGCATTGAATTCCCTAATTTCTCATTATAAAACAATTGGATTTCATCTCGCAGCCTTTAATTGCATTGTTTCTCCTGCAAGAATAACTGCACATTCTTCTTGGGGAGATGGTGAAGTTGTTGAATGACAAATCAATAAAGGTCAGGCATTCAGATTTAATCAATTATTATTCCATCTCAAAGCAAAATCAATGAGGGGCTTGAAGTATGGTTATAAAAACAATCTTCTTGGCTGTCGACACTACCCCCCACCACAAAAAGAGACCTCGATAAATTCCGTAAGCCAGGTCGGGCACACCCTTTCTGGAGCAGGACTAATGAAAATTATTTTCCCCAAAAGGAGCCTTGGGGGTCCATTAAGTGGTGGCAGGAAAGGGGCGTGTGAACACAACACCACATTCTAACCCACCTATGTGACTCCGAGGAGACCACCACGACCCGGGCTGGGGCTGAGCGGCACAGGACGTCCTGGAGGAGCTGGACCAGGTAGAAGTGCCCCAGGTGGTTGACCTGGAAGGTGGTCTCCAGGCCATCCTTCGTGAGGCTCCAGGGAAGAGCAAAAACCGCTGCGTTGCACACAAGCACGTGAAGCAACCTGCAAAAGAAAACATCCCACACTGAGCGATATAAACATTCCAAAGCCTAGGATACGGCAGGCTCCCCCAGGCATGACCGACTCCTCACGACCTCAAGATTCTGGGAAGCTGCAAACAGGGTGGCCCAGGGGCTCGCATCTGAGACCATTCTACCGGGATGGGCCTGGACTCTGGGTGGGCAATTCTGCCAGGCCGCCAGGGATCAGGAGGTCCCTCAGATGGAGGACTGTGAGGGCTAGAACTGGGACCATACTGGGCAAAGTGGGATCAGCTGGTCCCCATGACTGGACCCCAGGTTCCACCACCTAACTGAATCTGTGCTTCCTTAATTAATTCATCCCATTCTCAGCTCCATCGTCTATAAAATCAAAACAGTTCTTAAAGTGACGTCTCAGGAAAAAAGCAGGCAATGCCAACACGAGAGGCAGCACTTACTAGATGCTAAGGAAAACCTATTAAGGCGGAAGCGCTCTGAGTACAGAGAGCTGCACACAGTGTTTGTACATATTCCTTGTAGACGTCAAATTAAATCTACATTTCGAAATGAGCTTCCGGATAGGTAAGTGGAGGTCTGTTAGATTTTCTTCCTCTTTTGCATGTATTTAATTTGTTTCATAATGAAATTAAAAAAAGAGTAAGCCTTTCATGTCCATCAAAATCCTAAATCCTAAAAAAGAAATTGTACTTGGAGGAAATCCTCCTAAGGTGCTAATAAGAACTGAATAAATAAATAGATTCAAGGATACCTACAATGTTTGTAATTGCAACATAAAAGCAACAAATTAGAAGTAAATTAAACATGCAATTGGAGAATCACTAAATGAATTGGAATACACGTTTATAACAGAATACCATGCACCCATTAAAATAATAAAAATAATAAAAGTAACACGTTCATGTTAAAAAACAAAATATACAAAAGATACAATATCTCTTTCTCACACACATAATGATGAGGAAGCACATACACAACAATGTTAACAGTAGCTATCTCTAAGGGTGAGAGAACTCAAAGTGTCTTAAATTGTTCTTCTTTCTGAGTTTATTTGTATTTCTTCATTTTTCCATAATTAACATGACCTGTCTTTACAATAAGAAAAAAATGCCATTAAATAAATGCTTTGTAGGAAAAAAAAAAAAAAAAGGCATTTCAGGAATTTAAGCTAACACATGAAACAAATAAAAGAGACAGAGTGAGGTTTTACAAGGGCACTGAACTGAGAGTTCAGAGATGGGCATTTTGCCCCAGTTTGAAGCAAATCACCAAAATTTCTGAGTTTCTGATTCCTGCCCGTAAAATACAGGGCTGGAAACCAAAGGTGCATAGTTTCCTCCCAGAGCTCTTATACGGTATGGAATGTGTAATACAGGAAATTAAATACTTCCCACCTTTCATTTTAAAAAATTCAGTATTCTTTTCATACAAACTTCTCATAGACCTATCACTATTGCAACAGTCTGATTTTGCTCCACCCTCATGGAAGACTGCAGCTAAAGAGCTTTGAGTTTTTGGGAAACAAACACTGGTGTACAACAAAGACAAGTCTACCCGAAAGCGAAAATAAGCTGTTATCTAAAGAAAAAAAAAGAAAGGATGGCAGATAGACACAATGCTATAAAGAACTCAGATGTTCACTATGTAAGTAGCGTGTACGAATCAATAATAACACATACGCACACAGGAATACTGACAATGACATTTTAAAATGTATAAAACTAAATTACAAGACAATCAGCACAAGAGTCAACATGTTCAACTCTACTAGTAGCAAAAATTAACATGCTCCTGTTTACTACAGGATCTACTCAACAGTCCGTAACATCCATGGAAATATTTGTATGTATGACTGATTCACGTTGCTGAACACCTGAAACTAATACAACAGTGTAAGTCAATTAATGTCAATAAAATTAAACTTTAAAACATGAGATACTCACTATTAAATAAGCAGATTTATTTAGATGATTTTTTATTATATCACACAAAGCTGGTAAGACTATATTTTTCCACACCCTGGATATTAAGTTGAAAATATGCATCAGCAGAAAGGCATGGAAGGATGTCCCCTCTTAGTCTCCAGGAGAAACCCCACAGATGGCCTGATTTCAGACTTGCAGCCTCCAGACTAGGATCTTATAAATTTCTGTTGTTGTAAGCCGCCAAATTTGTGGCAGTTGTCACAGCAGCCTTATCAATCTAACACCATCTCCAAGATTCATTCCTAATTCTCAAAAATTATATACACGTTTAAGTGTTAGAATGAGTACTAGTTACATATAAATGACGTCAAATTATAAAATTGTATATCAACTAGAGGCAATTCAAAATCCAACAGCAGCACTTCCGGGGTGGCTCAGCACTAACGAACCCAACCGGTATCCATGAGGAGTTGGGTTTCATCCCTGTCCTCACTCAATGGGTCAAGGATCCAGTGCGACCGTGAGCTGTGCTGTAGGTTGCAGATGTGGCTCAGGTCCTGCGTTGCTGTGGCTGTGGCGTAGACTGGCAACTACAGCTCTGATACCACCGCTACCCTTGGAACTTCCACATGCCATGGGTGCAGCCCTAAAAAGACCAAAAAAAAAATAAAATAAAATAAAATCCAACAGTGGAAGAACAGATACATCAGCAGTGATCAAGTCATAGGTTCCCACATTTTCCCAAATTAATTCAAAGAGCAGGAAATTAAATGTTATATGTGTGATTTATATCCCTTCTCCACCCAAAAATATTTTTATATGTACCATCAGCAAGATGGAAAGTGCATTAGAATGTGAGGTCTGGAGGTACAGGATATCTTGGTTTTTGTCATTTTCTAGATTTTCCACAATAAGCATGAATCAATTTCTTTAAAAATTATTGGGAAGTGATTCACCTACCATTCAAGTTACCATCTGGAAAGTGTGCGATTCGGTGGTTTTTAGTATACTCACAACTGTGCCAGCAGAGCAGCGTCGCATTCTAATTTTACTACCTTTCCACATCCCGCCAAGAAACCTCATGTCCATCAATAGTCACGAACCACTCCCATCCCCAGGCCACGGTTTATCTGCTTTCTAGCTGACACACTTGCCTCTTGTGGACAGTTCATGCCAATGGAATCCTAGCACATGCGGGCTTCTGCGACTGACTCTTGTCACTCCGCATCAACTTTCCACAGCTCATCCACCCTCGCAGGTACCAGTAGCTGATCGTCTTCTGAAGTCAAAAACTATTCCACTGGATGAAAATATCACTCTTCCTTTAACCATTTGCCAGGTGATAGGCATTTTGGTTTTTTCTCACTTTGGGGCTATGATGAACATTGCTGCTACAAAGGGTTGTTGACAAGTTTTGTGAAGACACGTTTCTCTTAAGGATGTATCTACAAGGGAAAGTGCCGCATCATACGGTTATTTCTGCGTTTTGGAGTTGTGCCTCGGCCGGCTAGGAAGCCAACGTTGTCTCTGTGAGGATGTAGGTTTGACCCCCGGCACTGCTCAGTGGGTTAAGGAGCCAGCGTTGCCACAAGCTGCCGCACAGGTTGCAGACACGGCTCAGATCCGGCTGTGGTGTAGGCCAGCAGCTGCAGCTCTGATTCGACCCCAGCCTGGGAACCTTCATATGCTGCAGGTGCAGCCATAAAAAAAACCAAAAAATTCTATGTTTAACATTTTGAGGGACTGCCAGACTGTTTTCCAAGTGTGGGTGCACCATTTTACATTCTAAACAGCAATCTATTATGATTCTAATTTCTCCATATCCTTCCCATTATTTGTCATTTTCTGTCTTTTTTTAAAAATTGTATCCACTCTAGTTGAGTGCAAGGGGTGTCTCATTGTGATTTTTATTTGCATTTCCCTAATGACTAATGATGTTGAGCATCTTCTTATGTATTTATTGCCAACTTGTGTCTCTTTTTTGGAGAGACATCTCTCATGCAATTAGATGCTGCGTCAAGTTTTAATGGTAATTGTCTTGCTTATTACTGAAATATAAAGTTCTTTGTATATTTTGGGTACAAATCCACTCTGAGATATACAATTTCCAAGTACCTCCCGCCTTCTCTAGCTTGTCTTTCCACTCTCCTGATGGGATCATATGGGATTCAGGCGATGGGATGTCTTCCTAGTCACGTACATTTTTAACTTCCTTCCACAACAGGTCATAGCTTCTACAATATGAGTTTATCACATCTTTTGTTACAATTATTCCTAAGTATTTTATTCTTTCTGATGCTACTGCAATTAGAACGGATTTCTTAATTTCATTTAGGGATTATTCATTACTAGTGTACAGAAAGAAATACAATTGATTTTGGCATACTGACCTTTTTTCCTGCAACCTTGGTGAACTCACCTCTTAGTTTTAATAACTTTAAGGTGAATTTCTTAGGATTTTCTGCATCTCAGATCATTTCATCCGCCAATGATAGTTTTACCTCTTCCTTCCTGAATATATGTATGTATGTGTATATATATGTGGCCTAATGACCTTAGCTAGAACTTCCAGCACACTATTAAATGGAAGTGGTGAGGGCGCTAATACCTTGTCCTGTTTCCTGATTATAAGGGAAGAACATTCCATCTTTTAGCATTGAGTACGAGGTTAGCTGTGGGGATTTTCTAGGTGCCCTTCATCAGGCTGAGGAAATGCCCTTCTAAACAAAGTTTGTTGTGTGTTCCCATCATGAAAGGATGTTGGGCTTTTCCATATGTTTTCCTGCATTTACTGATGTGATCTTTTATTCCTGATATGGCATATTACACTGACTGATATTCAAATGTTAAACCAACCTTGAATTCCTTATATAATCGCACGTAGCCATGGTGTAAGTGCCAAATTCCCATCCTTTTTATATATTGCTCCATTTGCTTTTTTTTTCTTTTTTTTTTTTTTTTTTTTTTGGCCATGCCCACAGCATTTGAAATTCCTGGGACAGGGATCAACCCTAAGCCAGAGGAGTAAGCAGAGGCATAGCAGTGACAATGCCAGATCCTCAACCCTCTGATACATACTCCATACATACTGCTACATTTGGTTTGCTAATATTTTATCAAAGGTTTTTGCCTCTACATTTACAAGTGATACTGGTCTGCAGATTTCTTTCCTTGCAAAGTCTTTATCTGCGTTTGGGATCAGGACAATATTGGTCTCACGGAATCAGCTGAGAAGTACACCCTTTTCTATTCTGTGGAAGCCTTTTCAAAGAACTGATATTAATTTTTCTTTAAATGCTAGGTAGAAAGCATGAGTTAATGTTATAACTGGGAAAAGAGAATTAAACCACTGTTGTTGTTGTTTTTTTTACCAAAAATTTTTCACATCAATCTCATTATCACTGGGCAATGGAAGTCTCCGTGGACACTGTCATTCTTTCTGGTTTCTGATCTATTTCCAATTCATCTCCTACCTAAAACCTAAAAGTGGTGATGTAGTTGGGGTCAGTTCTGTTTGGTTGGGAATCATCTGTTTTCCAAATACGGTGCCCACTATAACTGTCAACGAAGGGCCTCTCAACAGCCCAATTACTCTCTGAAGAGGTGAGTGAAATTGCTGAGACACATCTGGAATACCTACAACATTCATCAGACTGTATTTCAGTTCAAAGCAGAACTTACTCATTTGTAGCCAGGATAATCCATGTTTTGTAGTGAGGCCAGGACCAGTGCAAAAAATCTTGGGAGAAGGAGGGGGAAAGGGGGAAAGTGAATATATGACTTAGGTTGCATCTCAAATATCCGGTCTACTATTTTCAGAGTGGTTAATACTTTTTTCTTTTGTTGAGTATTAAATATGGCCTAAGCTCTTATTAAGAGCTTTGTGTCCATAAGAATCCTAGCTGACATGTACTATTCTCTCTCTCTTTTTTTTTTTTTTTCTTTTTAAGGTTGAACCTGCAACTGCCAGCCTGGGCCACAGCCACGGCAACACTGGACCCAAGCCATGCCACAGCTTGCAGCAACGCTGGATCCTTAACCCAGTGAGTGGGGCCAGGGGGGTGGATCCTGCATCCTCATGGAGACAAGGTCGGGTTCTTAAACTGCTGACCCACAACGGGAACTCCGATTATCTCCATTTTACAGACAGGAAAAACAGGCAATTAGAGGCACATTTCCTACGGTCAGAGTAAGTTTTAGAGACACGTAAAATAAAAAAGCAAATAAATAAGAACAAAAAATAACAAAAAGATCATCTGACTTCAAAGAGAATACACAATCCCTCCTTCTTAGATAAAACCCCTAGAATGGCCACAATCAAGGGCTGAGAGAAATTCTCCCTCAGCCACGTTCTTTTTTTTTTGTCTTTTTTTTTGTCTTTTTTTGTTGTTGTTGTTGTTGCTATTTCTTGGGCCGCTCCCTCGGCATATGGAGGTTCCCAGGCTAGGGGTCGAATCAGAGCTGTAGCCACCGGCCTACGCCAGAGCCACAGCAACGAGGGATCCGAGCCGCGTCTGCAACCTACACCACAGCTCATGGCAACGCCGGATCGTTAACCCACTGAGCAAGGGCAGGGACCCGCAACCTCATGGTTCCTAGTCGGATTCGTTAACCACTGCGCCACGACGGGAACTCCTCAGCCACGTTCTTAAACATACCTGTAAACAGAGAACAGCAGCCCACACCCCACCGAATGCCGTCCTGAGCACATCCCTAGCATCATGCATGGCACCTGGCAGATTCAGTGGGCATTATTCTCTTTGTCTCTATACCTTCCCCTTTTACCCACAAGGGAAAACAAAATTCTCCCAAGTGGATTTTGTGCCGTGGGCCCTTATCTTTAAAACAGGCTGAGCATTTGTAACGTGGGCACCTTCCCTCTCAGTAACAACTCCTCCTTGTAGCTGCCTCCCTCTTCGCAGGCACATTGTCTCAAGAAAATGCAATCTGCACGAAGCCAAGAAGCTTGTTACCAAAGACCTTGGCCTGGAGGCAGGAACCCACAGAGGACCTGAGAAACCCGCTCCTCTTTCCCCAAATTGTAATCCCCTTCATTACTGTTAATTGCACAACACCAGAGGCAAAACATGGACCGTGTACCTAAAACTTGTTACCTCTGTTAATTAAAAACAGGCTTATGGAATATGAAACTATAAAGTGCTAGACTTTTTTTTTTTAATTGTAAAGACACTTAATTGGCTTGTACAAAAGGAAAAGAATTCCTTTCACCTCACTTTAATGAGGTTATTATTATTCAAATGGCACATTTTGCTCACTTTTGACTAAAAGCCACTGCAATTCAAAAGGCTCCAAGATGATGAATATTTACAGACTGTCAAAAGCAAAGTTCAAACTATAAAGACGGAAGGGAAACAAAAATAGTATCATGCCAATTGCAAAGTGCATGCTATTAGTCAGCATTTTCACAGACTGCCTTTTCTTCCTCTTTGATGGATCCTGATCAGAAAGGGATGAGGGGGGATGGAAAGGTGGTCTTCCGTGTGTACAGAAGCGAAGATCCGAGTGGCGAGGGCGTGCTTGCTCCAGGAGGCTCTGACACCCCCACGGAGAAAGGCCTCGGACTTCTCTGCCGAGTGGACCCGAGGCTGGGGATGACGGTGGAACAGAGCGACACTACCTGCTACTCTCCAGAGAACAACTGTTCCATGGTAAGGAGGGTGGCGTTTCAAGAGTGACAATGGACTTAGCCTCATGGCCAAAGGAGACCTACGTGACAGTTCCTACTAGAACGATCAATGACTGGTGGTAACGCGGGGAAAGGGGTCCAAGCCCAAAGATGGTCACTCACTGTCTTCAGAGAGCTCATCTCCAAGTTTTTGTCCCACTGTCCTCTGTTTTTCCTTTTTCTTTTTCTTATTTAGTATCAGTAACATAAAACCTTATTTGGTTTCGGACGCACAGTCCGCAGGGGTGCCGTCCACTGACAATCTCCTCTCTGGCCTCTTCAATCTCTCCCCTTCCACTGGCTCATTCTTGCTGCCTACCAAGCGTGTCCTATTTTTCTGACCAACAGTTAGGAGAAAATTACAAGCGTGGATAAGACAACGTGGAAGAAAAGCAGACAGACAGGACAGAGGACTGGAAAGAGAAAGACATGGATGCTGGACATCGGGACTCTTCCACGTGGCACGAAGCCTCTCTCTTCACATTTATAGACCATGGTTTTGAAATATCCGCCTCCCACTCATCATCTCTTTCCTCGCCCCAAACTCACTTATCAGCAAGCTGAGTGAATTCTGCCCCTGAGTCTCTCAAAGCCGCCTGGCAAGCAGTGGCTTCCCAATGTCTTTATCCAACCAGCCCCCTTTGGCTGAAACTAGACTCCTTTGCCCCAGAGGACCCGGCTCCTCCCTGATTCCTGGCCCTCTTTGCTATCTTGGCTTCTGAGATACAGTCCCCTCCTGGACCTCCTCCTAATGCCACCACTTCCTCAAGCTTCTGTCTCCTCCAGCTCCTCCTCTTCTACTCAGAATCCCACTTCCAAGCTCCTTTGATTCAGTCTAACATCACTCCCCAGAGCAATGCCATCCAGCCCGGTGCTCCCAACAAGAACTCCAGGAAGGCCAACTTCAGAACAGCCCCCACATCCCTCCCGCGTTCAGGAATCCCATCGCTTCCTGCCGCAAACCTGAACTCATCATCGGCTCTCCCCGGGCTTCCTCCCACCCCCGACGTCCTTGTTTTTGCAATGGGTGATACCCTCCAGCTGGTCACCTGTGATAAACACGTAGGGAAACACCTGCTACCTCATCTTCTCCCACCATCTCTATGGCTATTCGGTGCCAGTATCTCTCATCCCTACAGGCCCCTACGTTTCCAATGGAGTGAGTTGTGCAAGGTCCTGTCAAGATCATCTACAGGTCCCACAATCTCCAATCTCCGCTGCCAAGGGCATGGATCTCTCCAGAAAAGCATCCCTGACTGACACAGCTGCAGAGCCGTGTCCCAGGCCCAATGCTCCTCCAACCAGGAGAACTCCTCCATGGCTCCCCGTGGGGTTGGGCAGAAGCTAGTCTAGGAGTGACTCAGAGCTGGGTCCCTCATCCTTCTTCTGAAAGCACAGCCCCCGGTGATCATTTGAACAAACATCCTGGCCCCAGGCTGGGTCTCCGGGGAACTCACGCTAAGATAACTAGTGTTAAGTCCATGTTTCTGGTTCCTCTGCCTTTAGCTCTGGTCACTGCCATACCCATAACTGGCTGTGCCACCTGACTTCCCTCGTAATTGACTCGTCAGGGACACTGAGACCAAATTAAACACGTTCTAAGGGTCTAACGGAAAAAAAGATGAAGACATTAGAAAGATGTACAAAACTAGATTACCAATAACCACTACAAGATTTAGCATGTTCAACTCCACTAGAGCCAAAATTGAAATACGATTTTCTATCTAGCAAATTAGCAGATTTATCTGTAATATTATTACATCTTTATTATGTTATATAAAGCTAGTGGGAACATTTATTCCTGCACTCCAGATACGTGTTGTTTTCAGCCAATACATTTGTGGTAATTTATTACAACAGTAATAGAAAACTAATAGAGAGAAGGGATAAATGTTTGCTGTTTTAAGTCACTAAGTTTTGGGGGTAATTTAAGAGCAGAAGATAACTAATACATGCATCAGGAGAGAAGCCAAACTCAAAAAGCTACATATGGAATTCTGCTATTTATGTAAATTCTAGAAAAGGCAAAACTTTAGGGACAGGGAAAAAAAAAAAATCAGTGGTCGCCAAAGGCTTGGTCTCAGGGGTTTACTTCAAAGGGGCTCAGGGGAAATGGAGGCAGTAACGGACCCCTTCTCTATCTTGAGTTCTCACTCAATGTGGACTCTATGTCAGGGTGTGAGTCACAACTGAAGAACTGTACAAACCAGGGGGTTCCCGTCGTGGCGCAGTGGTTAACGAATCCGACTAGGAACCATGAGGTTGCGGGTTCGATCCCTGGCCTTGCTCAGTGGGTTAAGGATCCAGTGTTGCTGTGAGCTGTGGTGTAGGTTGCAGACGCGGCTCAGATCCCGCGTTGCTGTGGCTCTGGCGTAGACTGGTGGCTACAGCTCCGATTGGACCCCTAGCCTGGGAACCTCCATATGCCGTGGGAGCAGCCCTAGAAAAGACAAAAAGACCAAAAAAAAAAACCAAACTGTACAAACCAAAGGGTGTATTTTACATAGACTATAAATAAAAAATGGGAGGGGAGTTAAGAATCCATTATCATTGCTGCTGAAGCTCTGGTTCGATCACTGGCCCAGGGACTTCTTCACACCGAGGGCCCACCCCCACCCCTAAAGGAGGAGGACAACAAGAGTGTGCTGTGTGCTTCTGACGGCACGGAGCACACCCCGGACGGCCGCTCGGCCGCTGTAAGTGCACGTGAACCACACCAACCTGGCCGCAGCCACCTCTGCATCTCCGCAAAGCCCCTAGCACAGGTGATTAACACGGAAGGGCTGCATCTAGCCGAAACTCAAGCAACACTTGATGCCCACGTTCTGGGGCCTTCCAATCGCCACCAAGGCACCAAGCTCCCAGGATCCCATCTGCACCCTCTACAAACACCCACAGTCCATCTCAACAGTGCCGGCCACCCTCAGTGCTCGACAGTAACTGCAACAACCCAACTCCAGGACGTCTCGTCTCAAGCGTCCCTTGTCAAGGGACCATCAGCTCTCGAGGCACAGCATCTCCCAGGAGCCGGGCCTTCAGTTCCTTCAGGGATGTGCCCACTCCTACATATCGTGACATTTTCAACTGCAGGAGACAGTCTGAATGGACATAGGCTGCTTCTGCCGGAGACAATAACTGTTGTCCGTGAGAAGAGAGGTCCTTGTTTGCCCAGGGTGTTGCATGTGGTAAGACGGAAGCCTTATGTATGCATGCACTCAAATGCAAACATCTGAGTCAATGCTACTTTCCCAGTGACATCAGGATAAGCCATTATACAGCCAAATTTTTACAATATATCAAAGATGGCAGAAGAACACGGAGAAAAGTGGATTTGTTCTAGTTGATCAACAGCACTTCTTTTGCTTTGGAGACAAGACCGGTGCACTGTGACTCAAGGAACCTAAGAGTCAGACACACAGTTTCCCCTGTGAGAGGTAAGTAGGGCATTTTAAAAGAGCCTGTGAGGAGGTCTCTTGTGGTGCAGTGGACTGAAGATCCGGTGTTGTCACTGCAGTGGCTCGAGTCACTGCGGTGGTGGGGGTTCCACCCTTGCTCCTGAACTTCCACATGCCACAAGCACAGCTCAAAGACTAATTAACCAAGTACTTAATTAAATAAAATATGCTCCTAGGAGCAACAGCCACCATCATGGGGTCATTTACAACGAAGGTTGGTAAAGTGAACCATAACACGCTCCCCCAAAACGAGACGGACCCTTACAGGTTAAATAAACACCCCGCAGAATGTTAGCACAAGTGTAACTTTGGGGGGATTCCCGTTCAGACACAGCAAAAGAGTGAGCTAAGTGGAATGTTATGAACAGGGAAATACGTTCCAATTTCTCCTTGAAACAGGATGTCACACCATCTGAGGGCACTTCTCAAGTGAGTTGCAAGAATTTGTACTACTTGGAAACACTCTGAAACTCAACAGAAAGGGCTTAAGGACCCCAAATCCCCAAAGTAACTGTTTTTCACAGTCTTAGCTGGTATTCATTGGTCCTTTTTCTCCCAGAAAAGGAAGAGGAAGAAAATGATTATAGAATTTCGAGGTGGCCCCTGCTTCAATAACTAGGGCTGGTTTATCTTGAACTCCTGGATGGGAGCCTAAACCTGAAAGAGGCATTCTCTTCTAGAGCCGCCCCGAGCCAGGGAAGGTTCCTGACACATGCGTAATCCATCAACCGCATCTGCCCCACATGCAGCGTGCAACGCCACTGGAAAAACTCTGGGTGATCTTACGTGGTACGCAGGCAATTTTCAACAATGCTTATTTGCTGTAAGGGACTGGAAAAATATATTAGCATCTCAAACTCACAATGAAAATAATGGTAAAAGGAAAGGATAATACCCGCCTGGTCTGATAGCCGTGAGAACTCGAGGAAAAATGGAAAATGCCCCGAGAGAGTCAGTGCCTAAAAAACAGTCCATTTTCTTTTCTCAGCAGCCTGTTCCCTGGATCTTGGGCTATACTTTGCGGACACGACATCCATCGATAATTCAGATATAAAATGTGTATATAATTGTCTCCCACATTTATGAAATGCCTATATATTGCTTCCCATGTCCTTATTCACTATCTCTGCGAGGTAAGATCCTGAAGAAACACGCAAAGAAATAAAGCTGGTTGTGACCGTCCAGCGTCTGTGCTGCTCAATTTTAAAGGACCACATCCTTCAAGCACATGAGGACACGATCAAATATTAAAATAACAATTAATGCAGAGCGGATTCTGCTGTCAAGATAACCCAGCCACACTTGTTGTTGTTGTTTTAAGTTGGAAAAGAGAAAATGAGCTGAACCCATCAGCAGGAAAAGAGCAGAGGGCTGGCTGTATTCCCAGGAGAACACTAGGAATTTTTCATTTCATGCACCATTTACAACTTCTTACAGTGAATTCCAGAACATCAGTACATGTATGTGCCTAACGGAAAACAGAAACACTCAGGTTTCACCATTCCCTTCAATTTCCGCCTCGGGTCCGCTATCTTGTGTTTTCCCACCCTCCCTATGACGTGCAGTCCCAGCAGCAAGATCTCACCCTCACTGATGCTGAGTGGGGGCAGGAGGAACACAGGAATGTGCCCACACCTTCTTCCAGGAGGGCTTTATAGGAAAAAAAAAAAAAATCGATGTGATAATTAAGCCGCCAACAGCACGTAAACCAACAGACGCGTGGCCTCAGATGCAGGGCTGACTCTGCTGTGAGCGTCCCCTTGTCTCCATGGCTCTCCTGACCTCTCCGCTTAGGACTGTACTGCCCTGTGCTCAGCTCCTGGTGACATTTAATAAAATGGACAATTGGTGATAAGCACAAGAAAGATAGGAGGCTGGGGGCGCAAGAATATAAGCTCATAACCTGGTCACCTCACAGGAACACAGCTCCCGCGGTGACTGGAAAATGCCAATTAACCCAAGTCCCTCTTGGCAAATTCCCATTCGTTCCGTTGCCAAATGAATCATGGTCACGTCCTTCAGAAATGCACTTGGGATGTGGACGGAGTCTTGGGAGGCGAAACTGGAGTTTAGCAAACTCTACAAGGAGCCCAGAGACTATAGTAGCCACAGCCATAAATCAAGGGGGACCTGGTCGACGGGGAGGGCTGGGGGATGGCAATAGGGGAGGAGAGCCACAGCTGCCCACGGACAAGGAGAGAAAGTCCGAATCGTGGACAAGGCAGCTGGGAGGGCTGAATCTGCCTCTGGTCACCGCTGCTCCCACACCCAGCACCGTGCCTGACATAAAACAGACGTTTGCTGAACTACTGAATCCCTACCAATTAAGTAAGATGTCACTGGGAAATCTCTCTGCACCTTTCTCACACCTGTTAAGGTGACCGGCATTTGGTTTTTAAAGCATTGCGTGCATACAATCTTTCTTTGTCAGCATGATCCACCACACAGTCATTTATGTACTATTTGTTTAATTTTTGCCGAATTTATGCAACACCCATATTTATCTATTTATTTATTCATTCATTCATTTTTTAACGCACTGGAAAGCAGCCCACTTGGATTTCTCAGTTGCGTGCTTTGCAAAAACATCTGCTAAGTCGGTTGCTGCTCCGGTTTGGGTTTTTACAACTTGGTATGTATTAAGATAGAGTATTTGTCTTGTTCATCTTATACATAAGCGGTAAACATGAACTTCAGGAAGTCTGCTCTGTGGCTGATGGAGCTTGTGCAGTGAGGGTGCCTGGCAGTGGGAGTAATCAAGGCAACAGCCCACGTGGACTGGCAAGACACGGCCATGACCCAGCACCTGAGGGGAGCACGGGAAGTGGCAGGACGTCACCTGCGATGCCTGAGAACACGCTCACTCTAACACCTGAAAACACCGCCTCCTCTCTGACCACGATGTCCCCATGGGAGGGTCCTGATGGCCACACCAAGCAGGGTCTAGTCCAGGACCCGGCGCACAGGGGGACCCCAGGTCTGAGCAACAGTGAGCCTAGTGAAAAAATACTTGGGCAACCATTCTCAGCAAAATGCGTGCCTCCAGGAGGAGCTCCCATCATGGCACAGCGGAAACGAATCCGACTAGAAACCATGAGGTTGTGGGTTCGATCCCTGGCCTCGATCAGTGGGTTAAGGATCCAGCGTTGCCGTGAGCTGTGGTGTAGGTCGCAGACATGGCTCGAATCTGGTGTTGCTGTGGCTGTGGCATAGGCCAGAGGCAACAGCTCCGATTAGACTCCTAGCCCGGGAACCTCCATTAAAAAAGGACCAAAAAAAAAAAAAAAAAAAAAACCCAAAAAAACAAACAAAAAAAAACACACAAAAGACCCTGCCTCCAAGCATTTCACTCAGACGAGAAGTGGGGAAGATAAACACAATACAGAAACAATAAGCCTTTCCAGAAACATGCTAGCACGCCTTCAAATTAAAATTAAATGTTATGGACATAAAGCAGTATTAAGCATTACAAGCCATTATTTGCAAACTTCTGCAATACCGTGGATGTATAAATTCTGTTGGAAAAAAAAATCACGGAAACATTCATTTCTTCTGTATTTCTAGAAGAGCTATGAGTGCCAGACGATGATTTCATTACCATAATGCAAAGAGAACTTAATTTTTACAATAATACCGCATGCAGCTGCAATGAAGGGAGGAGTTTCAAGGTGGGGAGGCAGAGGTGGACTTCTGCAGACAATAGGGGAAAACAATTAGCTGGGGAATGAGCTTCAGCACATGGTCAAGTTACTCCAGTAATAAAACACCTCATGCATTTTGTACATTTCCTTGCCAATGAGGGCTCCTTCCTCGGGTTTGCCTAGAGATATATGGAGCTGTAACAGAGTTCAGAAAGCCCCTGACAGCTGGGTGCTGCCATTCAGACCTGAAAGATCCCCTGTTATGATAAAAATTAATGTAGTCTGACATCCTCTGGGGCTCCCGGGGCCCTGGGAATAGCTAATGAAGAAATACAGCCTTGCTGGAGAGCAGCACGTGGCTGTGGAGCTGAGGATTAATTCAGACGTGGTAGCAGTGTGGCCCCTCGCTGTCAACGGCTATAAAGCAACCCAACCCCGGGGCCAAAGGGAGCCAGCCCTGATTGGTCAGAATTATGTCCTGGGGGCGGGCGGGGGTGGGGGAGTCCCATAAACAAAACGCTTTGCAAAAGAAGAGTGCCCGACCTGGATTCAGCCTGCCACTCTGTGCTAATGCTTTCCTCTGAAACCAAACAAGGGTCCCTCCCCACCTTGGGTCTCTTGTTGGCATGAGAGTGGACTTGAAAACTTCTGGGAGATCCGCTTCCTTAGTGAGCTCCAGACCACTGGGCCTGTCTCCGTGGACACTCGATTCAAGAGGGGCTCAGAAACGGTCTTGGTGTTGAGCCTGGGAGGAACGCTGGTCCCCAAAGAGGTGTTTCACTGTCCCCACCAGCCTACTTCCCAACACCTCAACTACCGTGATGTCCCCCGAAAGGGCAGAGCAAAGGGACAATGTTCACAGCAGCCCCAAAGTGGGATGAACCCAAATGACCACCAAGGGTAGCCAGCCTACCCACATCAAGAATATCATTCAGCCCGAGAGCAAGCAAGCAGCAACCATGCCGCAGCGTGGATGAACCTTGAAAGCATTAACTAAGAGGAACAAGTCTGTTGCAAAAGACAGTACAGTGTGATTCCCTCATATGACAGAGACCGAAAGATGAACTGTTGCCTTGGGTTGGAGGGGTGAGGGTGTGGGCAAGGATGGGGATTAACTGTGAATGGCGCCGGTGTGGGGTTTCGTTTGGGAGGGATGAGAAATGCTTCAGAATCAAGCAATGATAATGGTTGCACCACTTGGTGAACATACGAAACACCAGGGGACTGGATGCTTCAAAGAGGTGAATTTTAAACTTTGTACATCAGATCTCAACAGGGGGAAAAACCCAACTCTCTGAACTCAGAGAAGCCTGCTCCACGCTCGCGGGGTGAGCAGCGGGGCCTCCAGCTGCCCCCTTCCCGGGGCCGGCTGTGGCTCACAGCTCTCCAGCCCCATTGCCTCTTCCCACCAACAGAAACGAGGACTCAAGCCAGAGGGAGTCAGTTCAGAGAAATTAACGGTGTCACTTTTTTTTTTTTTTAAGACGATTGATAGGTTACACAAAACTACACAGCTTCAGTCTGTGACATTATTTCAGCCCATTATTAGAATTTTATCATGTCAAGTTGAATTTATTGCTCAACATCTGAATTTTAGCCATTGTTCAAAATATTAGGTGGAAATTATTTTAAAATCTGTTTCTTTCCTTGACATATTACTCATTGTATTTTCTCCAACCTTATGGTATTATTTTCTTCATTTACTATCTCCACTAAATAACTACGTAAAACCTTGGGACATTTAAATATTTTAAAAATTTTTATTTTCTTCCTATAGAATGTCTATCATTCTATTGAAAGTAAAAAACCAGAAGGTGCTATTCTGAAATATAAACAGTGGTGATAAGAGAGGGGTAGTCATAGCGTATTCATGGATGAGCATTTATGATGTCTTAAATCTGCTTTAAAATAATCCAGCAAGGGAGTTCCCTGGTGGCATAGTAGTAAGGATTTCGCACTTTCACCAACGCAGCCCAGGTTCAATCCATTGTCTGGGGACTGAGATCCCACATCTAGCTGCTGCATGCCAAGACCAAAAAAAAAAAAAGCGTATAAAAAAATAAAATAATCCAGCAAGAAACAGACTCTATATTGAACAAAACTGACCATATTTAAGGTATGGATAGGTCTATTATGCCTCTTTTCTTTCTTGGGTGCATTTGAAAACATCCCGAGTAAAAAACTTCAAAAAGCAAGAACTAATTTAATGGAGGGCCAGGAAAATGGACAATTTTCATTTTCACATGTATGCTTTTCCACTTTTTTTTCAAATGCTCTACAGTGGGCATGAACCATTTTTGTGGTCACAGAATTTGTGTAAACTAATATTTATACATAATTCCAAAATAATACCAACATAAATAGATTTAACATCTGCCTAAAAAATCACAGAAGGCAGTTGAACTTTTTTAAACAAAATAGAAAAAGGCAGTGTGACGGCATCCAAACCTACCCTGAGAAGACACGCACGGTGAAGTCGGGAGGGGAGGCCAGGACTGGCCGCCAGCCCAGCGGGTACGCAACAGCATGCCCGCCTTTCCAAAAGCACAGGAGAGGACACGCTGCCAACACATCAGAAATGGACCTGATGCAAAACTCCACTCGGCCTGGAAAACCCTTCCACAGGATGACAGGAAAGGAAGATGCGCCTGGTCCACGACACCGAGGGTCAGACAGGCCTGAGGGCCTGGGACTGAAATGTGTTCTGGTGCCAGGTCTTTAAAGGCACAGGGAGCTCTCGTGCGAGACTGACGTGACCCCTTCCCCCTAAGGGGATGGAGGGGTAAGTCCCACGTGTCAGAGCAGAGCAGAGCGGGGTGGAGGATGGTGCTGAAGTATCAGCAGAGTCGAGACCTGGAGCTGTGCTTCTGCTACTGGAAAGAGCTGTGCTACTGGAAAGCTGTGATTCCGCTCCTGCAGGAGCCTCGGGCACCACCATCCAAGACAAAGATGACGTGGGAACGAAGGTGAGGGGCGAGCTGGGCTCCCAGGCCAATGCTCATCACACTTACTCTCGGCTCAACATCTCTGAGCAACCCTCGTTTCCTCCCCAGTGAAGGAAACCCAAGGTTTTTCCTTCTGTCCCCGCCAGGAAGTGGTTTCTCCTCTCCGTGGCTGCGGTGGGCTCAAGGACACGAAAAAGCAAGTGAAGCAAGAACTTCAATGACTAAGACAGAAAAGCCTTGTATTTGGGAATAAACATTTGACTGTAATTAAATAAATGCAAGTTTTACAAATCATATTTTAGATCTTAGTAGAACTGCCTACTGTTTGATGCAGAGATGAGAATTACATGTAACGTTTCTTTTTTCTCATAGATCAGTAGTATTAAAAGATATGTGTATGCTTTGACCAAGGAACTGCTCTTTTAAGCCTTGGTCCTAAGAAAATAAGAGATTCAAAAATAGGTATGAGCAGGCCATTTTCAGAGTGCTTATAATAGCAACAAAAAAATTAGAGTCAACCAATTCTCTAGGAATTCAAGACGGGTTAAATGCTTGTACCCACATGGAATGGACTAGTGGACTCTAGCTGACTGCACACACAGGCACGGTGGCAGTCTGCTGGGGCTCTGGGAGAAGAAACAGAGGCACTTCTCTCCTTTCAGCAGGAGATGTCCAGCCGAGATCCATTTCCCAAACAGATGTCATGTGTCCCCTTAGCCATTACTCGTCCTTCTTGCACCCGCTGCGTGGACTTCTGAGACAACCTTTTCCTTCGTTCTGTCTTGGGTTATCAAGGGTTGCCTAACGTTAGCTCAAATACCTGTTGGATTATGAGTCGGTGACTCAACTAAAACAGCATTTCAAGCTTAGAAGGCAAACTGAAGAACTCGGTTGCCAGTGAGAGGATCCGTTTACGTTTTTCAGGATGACAAGATATTGAGTATTTTCTTCCAAAATGAAGAAAAGGAATGACTCATAACATTACAAACAGCGTGGTGACAAGGAGTTCAGCTAAAAATATAATCTTCCTTGGGGATTTTTCGCAGGCTGCCACAGTGCAGCACTGTTGATTTATTTCAAGTGTATGTTCAAGTGTTTAGGCTGACAAGAATTAGCTTCGCGACAGTTTACAGGGGGAAAAAAGATGGTTCCCATGTTGTTAAGATGTGATTTCAGTGTGGTTTAAGCACAACTCCCCAACATGTCAATTATGGGAAAGGAGAATTCCGAAGTGACAATAGGGGTGGTTAGATGGCACAAGGAGAAAAAACCAAGCTGGATTTGTGGGCCACGCTGGGAAATCTAATTCTGAGCCACAGACGCTGAAATGCTTACATAACTTAAGAGCTCTCCGAGAGTCACCAAATGTTAACCCTAACATCACGGGATTGCATGTCCAAGGTTTTGGAGGTCAGAAAACACACGTGGCAGGGCTTAGAGGTGCCAAGGAGTGCCAGGCTAGCTTGGCCATGTGGCCAAGAGGCCATGGCCAGGGGAGGACTGGCTCCTAACAGATAAAAGTCAGAAGGGAGGCTGTATGTTAATTTGCCTAAGGTAACTATTATACATGGTTTAAGGTCAATGGTTTCCCAAGATTTACTAACATATAACCTCCATACCACCCAAGGAGATAGCAATTCAAGAACTTGGAATGGCTGAGAACTGGCACCTCAAAGGCAAAGCTCAGATCACCAAATGGAACCACTCGTTTCCTCCTCTGGCTGTCCTTCTTTCCTTTCTTCCTCCCTGCTCCCTCCCACGCGCCCGTCCCACCCACCCTCTTCCTTGAGCTTCACTGTATGGCAGCAAAGCGACACTTGCAAAGGGTGATGAGGACGATCGCATGATCACACCGCCTCCCGCGTACGAAGTCTTCACTAGGTATCAGGTACCACGGTTCATACACTTTGCGTTGTTTCATCCTTTCAACCACCCAAAAGGGTATTTCCATCATCTTCCACTTTCCCTGACGAAAAAACTGAGGATATGAAAGATGAGGGAATTCGCCAAGGTCACCATCTTACTAAGGTACGCAACGGGGATTCAGAGCAAAGACAGAGATGAATGAGCCGAGGTTTCTGCTTCTCCCGGGGCTCAGTCTAACAAAGGAAAATCAGTAAAGAACAAAGAGTCCCCAAAGTGTTCCAAGAGCAGCGGTGAGCGGGTGTGTGGTCGACGCTTCGAGACGTGACTGTCAATTCAACCACAGCCTGGACGTAAGAGGAGGGACCGAGGGAGGCTCCACAGAGGGTGCGACCACGTCATCCAGCAAGGGGGTGATGGACAGGTAGGAGGGGAGGGGACAAGTCAGGGGCACAGGCCCAGCGACAGGAGGCAGAGGCTGTGAGCATCTCTGTAAGCCGGGTACAGAGGCTTGGGATGGGCGGTCCTGGCCGAAGTGCCGGTGGAAGAGAGGCCAGACCCCAGAGGCCTCAGAGGGCCACACCAGCAGGTGCTGCCTCTATAGTTCAGGGAGGTGAGACATCCCTGAAGGGTCTTCCCTGCAGGAAAGTCCATCAGGGCTGGGTTTGCATTTGAGGGCGACCACTCTGGCCATTCAGACATGTGGCAGCCAAGGGACCCTTCTCTTCTTCCGGCCACCTGAGCAGCATCGCTCTGAAGACAAGTAGGAAGTGAGCACAGACACGTGGAGTAAACACATAAAGACGGCTGCAAAGGAGAGTAAATCGCTGCCATTTCTGCTTATAGTGACTCCACAGAGAGATGCCTTCTAGATTCTTGGAAGAGAAGAGTCTGAGCACCTCAAGTGAGGGGATGAGCCTCCCTGCTGTTGGGTTTGTTGAAGTTCTTTAGCACATATCTCAGCAAAACAGGTTCCTTTTAGTGACAGTTCTCTGGCTGCAAGAAGCATCCCCTTCAACTCTGAAGTGACCTTAACAATTGTCCCAGCAGGCAGGGGTTGTCATCCAACCTCTTAACGGATGTCTCCGTCCTTCAGAGGCAGCGCGTCCTACATGCTGCACAGCCCCAATGAGACAGAGCTTTCTGCTTTTCCAAACTACTATCTGAGCTGAGCTCACTGGCAGCGGAGATTCTGGACGAACTTCTAGCCTCACCACCAACTGGTGAGCATGACCTTGCTCAAGGCCCTTCATCTCTTTCAGCCTCGATTCCTTCACCTCTGAGGTATGGCTGATCGCTGTATTAGGCTGAACCATAAAGCACTGCCTCTCTTCTATAATTTTTGACCTACCCTATAAAGACCCGTGAGGATAAAATGGGATTGTAGATGAGGGGTTAGCTGTGCGTGACACATAATAAATAGGTGATGAATATTAGCAATTACTATCATCATCATCATGTTATGGTTCCAACTCCCAAGCAGGACTTCAGCGTCTTCATTATTTAAACCACACTGGCTTGTCTTCGTTGACCTGCTTTCCCATATGGTGCTATTTCCACAACTCCGCACAGCACACTGTTCTATTCCAACTCTTATCTCTTCTCTCAGCCTCCAAGGAACACAGAGTACTTTCCGCAGAGAATCGAAATTAACCATGCACACAGCATTGCCTACATATACTTATTTCTCTGGAGCAAACCTAACATAATCCAGGATGGAACATATTGCTCATAGTGAGACAAGACGCTTTTCAAATGAGGTACACTGCCAGGGACGATGGGTCTCTCGTCCAAAGGTTAGCAAATCCCAACCATCACACAGAATCCCAAATCCAGCCCACTTGCTGTTTTTGTAAAGGAAGGTTTATTGGAACACTACTTTGCCCAGTGATGTGCAATTTAGCAGTGGCTACTTTTTGCATCACAATGGTTTCACTCAACACGCAAGAGGCGCTCAACGCTGGATGCGTGGGCGCTACAGAGACCAACAGGCTCATAAAGGCAAAAATGTTTGTGTGGATATTTATGGAAATACATATTTACCTGATTCTTTCTAGAAGAACTTGGCCAACTCATGCTCTAGTCCAGTGTTTAAGTGATCAAGGTGGAACACCAGCAACAAAGATCCTCTTATTTCCTGGAGCTCGAGATGTACTATGCACTGGTGAGCTGGGGGGTGTGGGTGGAGGCGACCACAAAAATAACTGGACCTACCCTCCAAAGCTGGGTTTTTATAGTCTTCCTGGAAGGGAAGTGTTTGTGGGTGTCTACATACATACTTTGATTTCCGGAAACACAATCGTGATGGCTGGACCTCGATTTCTGGTGGGAAATCTGAACTGTTTATTTTGCAAGCATCCTTGTGCTGAAGTCAAACATATTTGCGTGTACTCCTTGGCAGTGATGACTTTTAACCAGAGCCAACAGGCTCACTGAAATTTTTTCCCGAACAAATCGAATTGCAAAGTAACCCATGATTTATTAAACAATTCTTCTTTTCCACGAAGGACATGCTTTTCAAGACTGTCATCATCATGTAAAGTTATCAAAAAAACTCCTTAAGCTTCACAGCATCTATGAGAGAGAGATGAGGCACAGGAGACATATGATGGCAAATGGTTTGATTCCAGCATCCAGCCCAGTTCCTGGCACTGGTGTAAACACCGAGTAAACCATGGCGTGAAGGAAAGAAAACTGAAAAACAAACCATAAAGGAGAGGGCAGAGGCATGTGGAGTGCCCTGGCGGGCCAGAACACAGAGCCTAATGGTTTGGACTATGTCCCACGGTCCCTCCCTCATTCAAAGCAGGCTGTTCTTCAGGCCACTTGAATCATCTGGAATGTCGCCTAAATCCAAGGGAAACAGGAGCAGTGAAGGCAAAGGAAAGAGAGTCCCGCCATGTGCTCTGAAGGAGAGCTGAGAAGGCTCCCTCAAGCCCACGGGTTTGTGGAGGATGAAACAGAACAGGGGGACAAATACTCCGCAGAGTACAAGCGACTCTGCGATCCTCAGCACAGCACTACTCCGGTGACAGTACTTCTGCTTGGTTCTCGACGGGCTTACAGCTTGTGGGCAGCGCAAACCTCACGTCCTCTCTACTCTGCGTTGCCAAGACTCTCAGAGCTCACTCCTAGGCCCAGTCTTTTAATGACTGTAAAGACCTCCCGAGACCTGCACATGCTCCGGAACACATGGTCCACTTTCAGCCCGTGCCCCTGTTCAGGCAGACCTCTCACCCCATGGCAGCACACTAGATGTGTTCTGGACCTCTCAAACCATGATGGGACCAAGATACGAACAGACAGAGACAAACAACAGCCACAGGCACAGGACACGGAGATGTGTCTGGTTATTTCAGGCCTCACGCCTATTCTGCTCAACAACCTTGAAAAGTCTATGTGAGAATCTCCTTTATAGAGACCTGAAAAGGAGGCAGAGAGATGCGGACGGAGTATCCAAGGCCACACAGCTGGTGAGTAGCAGAGCATGGACATAAATCTAAGTTCAGTGGGACCTGCCCTGCCCCCCTCCCCCACCAAACTATATTCTTTCCACTATACCCAGGGATAGCAAATCATGGCCCTTGGACAAAGCCAGCCCATTTTCTGCTTTTGTAAATAAAGTTTTATTGTGACACAGCCCCGTTCATCCATTGAAATACTATCATGGCTGCATGCATCCTGCAAAGGCAGAAATGAGCAGGTGAAAAGAGTTCTTCTGGCCTGAAACACCTGAAATATTTACTCTCTGGACCTTTTCAGAAAGGTTTGCTGATTTCTGCACTATCCTATACTCTTTGTTTTTGTCTTTTTAGGGCTGCACCTGTGGCACATGGAAGTTCCCAGGCTAGAGGTCAAAATGGAGCTACAGCTGCCGGCCTACACCACAGGCAGGGCAACAGAGGATCTAAGCCACCGCTGTGGCCTATACCACAGCTCTCGGCAATGCTGGATGCTTAGCCCACTGAGTGGGGCCAGGAGCGAACCTGCGTCCTCATGGATGCTAGTCGGGTTCATTACTGCTGAGTCACAACGGGGACTCCTATCCTATACTCTTTGAATTCGAATTTTTGGTTCCCAAGGGATGACAGTACACAACCGACACAACCTGTCTCGGAAATATTTTCAAAGAACTATATAAAAACATTTGATGCCTGAAGAGTTAACCTTTAGAAGGCAAAAAAGTTACTTCCGAGGGAAGCGTTCTTCCCTGCTGTTTTTAGACAGAGTAAATGTTTCACGATATGATTTTTCAATACCTCAGGATGGAAAATGTAGAGGATGGGGAAAAATTAACTCGTAGACGTTTAAATTTTTTCTTAAAAAGTTATAATTAAGATCTAGATTTAGAGACTTCATTACAGCTAAAATGTGCCTGTTTTTCTCTTCCTTGAGTTTTCATACTGTGTAGAAAAGCAAAGCAACATGATCCTTGGTTAGGCAAACCAGAAATGGATTTCTCATGTTGAGCAAAGAGTAATACAGATACACTGGCGAAAACATTATTTTTAAAATTGAGCTGAAGGAGAAAAACAAAGATTAAGCTGTAATTTACACATCATATTCAGGGTAATTTATCCCTCAAAATTTGGAATTGATTTATAATTTATAGCCCACCCACTTCCATCCAGGGATGTGAGAAAGCAAAGTTTGGAGTAAGAATCCAAGAATGTTATATCTGGGATTAGCAGATTCTGAAAGTCCTCAACTTGCAAGTTCTGAAAGTAATTTAGTAAAAAGTGAAAATAAATAACCTTGTTAAAAATCTCCCCCTCAAATGTTTAAAGAAATGAGAGGGAATAGAAAGCTATGCTTTCAATGTTTTATTAAACATCACTATCCCGCAGTATTTTTAAGTGAAATAAAGCCTTCTTTAAATTATCCTGGAAACAGAAAGTTGAGCAGAGAAAGTATAATTCCATGACCAAAGATGAAGTTCTAGAAATCTTTAGAATTGCATCTAGTATTTTTATATGAACTTACTATCAATTTCAATTAATTTCCGTGATGAGTCAAAGCCCTTCGTCAATATTGTCACAAGCTGATTGGTAACTGAGATCCAAGCAATAAATTTCCATATTGTGTGCCATCACCAGCTTTTAAAATTCCAGGACTGGAATCCAGGGGTCCATTATGTCAGGGGTACATGGACTCAAAAGACAAAATAGTATCTGGAAAAGGAGAAAAGCATGTACAGAGCTCCTGGCTGTAGAAGTTCGTGAACTGTTGTTCCAGTCCTTGTTCAAAATGAGTGCTTTTCAGTCAACTAAGCAGCTCGAACTAGGGAGGCAACGGTGCCAAAGCATCACAACCAACAGCTCACTGCTTCAGACCCAGTACTTGGTCTGCATGATTAGCAAGGCTCCCACGGCTTCCTACGCTGATGGGTGCTCCACCCGCGAGGCGGCGTGGAGCGGGCTGCTCTCCAGGACTGCAGTTTCAACAAAAATATCCTTCAAAACTTCGTTTGGTTGGGACTTACCACAGGCTCTGGTTTGGAACTTTCCAGTAATGCCCAAAATAATTCGACCTGAGACACACGGGCGGACCACCACCACCACTAATTCTGGGGAGGACTGGCTGGAAGCAGACTGAGGCTTCCGGGCTGACCACCCAGAAGACAGAGTGGAGCAGATGAGGAGAAATGGATGAAAGAGCGGGTGGGCAGAGGGAGCGCGCGTGGGGCCGGGGACGGGTGTGGGTCAGGGCCTGGGGACCCCTGAGGAAACCCGCTGGAGCCACCAGGCGCTCGTGCCCTCGTGATGGAGACTGTAACACCGCCTCACAAGGTGTCCGGCCAGAAACTCAAACGGGGATTTGGCCCAGCCTCTGGAGGGAGCTACCGTCTCACAGGACAAGAACAAGACAAGAGAACACGTTAAGAGCCATCACATGGAGGCAGACACTGCAGTAAGACCACAGAAAACTCTAGAGGACACACCAGCCCTTGACACAAATGCGTTGCATTAAAATTTGTTTTTAAAAGAAAATTTTAAATGGAGAGGAAATATATTAGTTAAAGTGCATTGACCTTCCTTGATTTCTGATTTAAAAAGAGAGAGAAATACTTTTTGTTCTGATTTAAAAAGAGAGAGAAATACTTTTTGTCCTAATGGGTTCAAGCCACTATATTTCTTTTTCCTTTCTTTCCCTTGTGTCCTTTGTTTTGCTTTGTTTTTTGTCTTCTAGGACCACACTTGCAGCAGCACATGGAGGTTCCCAGGCTAAGGGCTGAATCAGAGCTATAGCTGCTGGCCTACACCACAGCCACAGCAGTGTGGGATCCAAGCCGTGCCTGCGGTCTGCGACCTACACCGCAACTCACAGCAACGCCAGATCCTTAACCCACTGAGCGAGGCCGGGGATCAAACCTGCATCCTGATGGATCTTAGTCGGGTTCCTAACCTGCTGAGTCACAATGGGAACTCTGAGTTACTGTATTTCTGAGTAACCTGGTTCCTTGGCAATTCATACCAATCCAGAAATCCATACTGAAGAAACATCTGAAGGGTGAAGCCTAACAGAAAGAAGAGTCACTGTAGATCCAGACAGACTTGAGTCTGAATTCAGGCTCCAGCACTTGCTAAAATTGGGAAAGTGAGTGGGCCTCTGTGAAAAGCCGGAGCCTTTGGACTGGTAACAGAAAGACTGATGCCTGGGGTTAGTGGAAGGAACTAGAGCCAACACATGAGTACGTGCTTAGCGCTTGGCCATGCACAGAATAAACACGAAGTTGACTCGAAACTATCACGAGCGGTGTTCATTCTAAAGTGGATTATTCCCCAATGCCATGCCACGCCTACCCCCACGCCCCCAAAAAAGAAGAAATCCTGGAAGAGGCTGAATGCAAACCCCTCCTGGTACAGGGGGAATGGAGCGAGGCCCCGCCCTACAACTCCCCCACCTGTCTCCACCTCCCCCAGGCTCCAGCGACGCCCTCTGCTGCTGTCCCTTTGTGGGGAGACACACTTGGGCTTGAACCCAGGGACGACACTCAGGAGAAAGGTGCCCGATGATATGCTGGCAGGCTCGTACCCTGGCTCCAGCGAATGGGAGCATCCACGTGGAAGCTCAACGTAGAGGTTTTTCCTTTCCTCGGTCCGACGGCACAAAAAGGGATGGGTTCGGAAGTGGCAGCCTTTCTCTCATTTGTCATGACATTCCGCACTCAAGGAGAGTTTAACACCGAAAGATGGGAGGTGGTGGTAACCACAGAGCGACACGGGTTCTCTTGGCAGCCCAGGTGCCGACACTTCTATTCCCTTCTGACAGTTCTCAGCATCTAAAGACCTGTGTGTACTCAACCGTCATCCGCTGTCCGGGAGAGATTTCACTTCGGCAGTATTTCAAAAGCAAAGTCACTTGCTTTTTTTTTTTTTTTATTGCATATTTTCGCCACTACAATCTTTCACTCAGCCATGTAAAATACTGTACTCTCAAGGGACGTATAAAAAGCAGGTTTGTGGTGCAGGGTTTGCTAAAAGGAAACTCGCCTTTGTTTCTGAACCTAGAAGGACGAAAACTCAACGTCATTTGCTAAAATCTAGGATTAGGGCAAAATGGGTGACAGCTTTTCTCAAAGAGTGTGGGCTTGGTAATTACAAGAGGCAGTTGAATTTGATGATTTCGGAACTACTTAATGGTTAAAAACTAATGGTCCCGTTAAGACTTGGAAGAGAGTCCTATTATGTAACAGTTGGCTCTTCTCAGCTCAACGGCTCCCCTCCAACGTGGCCTGACACCAGAATGGGAGGAAGCGTGAAGAGGCAGTACAACCACGCTTCCCCAGAGCAGCCAGGTCAGGAGGAACGGAAACCTGACATCTGCCACCAGCCTGCCAAGTGACCCTGTGAAAGTCACTTACTTCCTCAGATCTTAGATTCTGGAACACGTGAAATGACCGACAGGGCAGCGTGGTGGTCAAGCGGTGTCCAAGCGAGATCTCAGGCCCTCTGCTTCCAGGCCACGTGCCTTCCGACAGCTCACCCCTCTCTGGCCTCATTTTCCTCCGCTGCATCGTAGAAGTAATGAGGGTTGCTTTGAGAAATAAATCCGAAAACGTTCTTGCTGCATGCGGGGCTCATGATAAGCACCAGATAAATGCACTGCTACTGCTGCGCTGGTGGTGGTTGTCATTCTTCTCTCCCAAACAACCACAGAAATACGAGGTTGAGGAGTCATTGGCTAGCAGTCAAATGCTGCCTGCTGGTGGGGAATTGAGACGGCAGCCTGTGTGAGGCTAACAGGGCCACTTCCACTGGCCACTATCTCTGCCTGGAGCCGAGACGAGAGCCTGCGGCTCTGGAAGCACGTGCTAAATGTGTGTTAAGTGCATGAACAAGTGAATAAATGAATAATGAAGGGATAAAAGAGCAACTGCCTGAAAAGCCACTGCCCTAGCCTGACATAAGGTGCTCTGACAACTCTGGTAAGGGCGAGCAGTTACCAGCTGCCCGACAACGCAAGGAGTGTGCACAGCAGGGCTCGCAGACGTCTGCTGGTTGGCTGGGGAAGGCATGCAGCCCATCCTAGGAGCACAGGGACTGCACTTCAGGGCTCGCTAAAGACTCTGATTTCGCATTTCATCCTCCAGGACTCAGACCACGTGCCTGCTCCAGAAAGGGCTTCAGAGAACAGAATTTTCAACAGGCTGAAAGAGCAGAGTGAGAAATAAGAAGAACTGGCTATTGGACAGAAGAACAGACCCAGAGAAAGGTCAGAGCCATGGAGCATCCTCTGAACTGAAGAATTTAAGCCTGAAGACACCTCCCCATGCATCTGTCACCCACGTAGAGAACCAGGGAACCAATGATCCCCAAAGAGGCAAATCCCAAGACAACTCGTTATTTATCAGCTTCCTCCAAATCCAGTACCTCTGGTGCTGCTTTTGGAACCATCCTATGCTTGGCACCACCTGTCCGGTTAACCCTTTTTTTTTTTTTTTTTTTTGTCTTTTTGCCTTTTCTAGGGCTGCACCCAAGGCATATGGAGGTTCCCAGGCTAGGGGTCTAATCGGAGTTACATCCGCCGGCCTACACCAGAGCCACAGCAGTGCAGGATCCGAGCCGCGTCTGCAACCTACACCACAGCTCACGGCAACGCCGGATCCTTAACCCACTGAGCAAGGCCAGGGATTAAACCCACAACCTTCATGGTTCCTAGTCGGATTCATTAGCCACTGAGCCACGATGGGAACTCCCTGTCCCATTAACTTAATCCTTGTGTTTAAGCCAACTTACCTAAGAAAAAAAAATAAATGAGATTATTTGTTAAAGAAATTTAAACCATTAAGTTGAATGAGAAAGCAGTATTGCTTGCCCCCCAAAATATGAGAGAGCTATAAAAGTAATCACTTGGAAACAAAATATTGTAATGAAAATGAAGCTAACCACCACTGCTTTCCTCAGCTCTGCCTTTGAGGGCTGCTCTCTGTTAGGAAGGGAGGTTGGCAAAAACACCAAAACCAAAATAAAACAAACGAAAAAACCCTACCAGTCCCCAGCTAAGGCTTTCTCCTGCAGGCATTCTGAATGTCTGAGAAAGAACAGAAAGAAGAGAAGGAAGTTTCTCCAAAAGTAAGCCCACACATTTGCAACCAGGTAAAATCACTGCAGGTTTGCAGAACAGAAAAACCTTCCTCTCGTGCTCTGATTTCCAGCTCCTCTGCGGGAATAGAGAGCAAATGTTATTTGCTCCTGAATGCAATTAAAGTATATTTTTCCTCCATTCTGAGAGGGCACGGCAAAAACGTCCGTCATCAGGATGCAGCTTCCCATCAGCCGGCTTTTATGAGCTACAGTTACCAGGGCTTCACACTATCTTTTCCGTTTTATCTGGGAAGCTGTTATGAGATTGATGACACATCTCATAATGAGGGGGACTCAGAGTCAAGAAAATATGGTACACCTTAACGGGGCCAATATAAATGAGCCTCCTGTTTGGACGCCAAGACAACACAATAGCCTCACGTCCTCCCGGTTGTGTTCATCTGATACAGACATTACAATAGCAAGATATTATGATCTATAACCCTCCACTGGAACACTCACACATTCTTGGCCTTGAACGCTTGAGCAAAATGCTGCACGCTACGGAGCACAGCGAGGTCCAGGGTCATTGCTTCTACCTTGGCTTTGTGCTGGAATGAGAGAAAATAAAAAGGAATGATAAATAACAGCAAGTTTAGTTCATGGTATCCAGTTACAGCAAATGTGTTATGGAACAAGTCGGAATTCCCCTGTTTAATATTAGACGCCCAGAGAGAATATAAATCATTGGACTGAATGGAAGAACGGGGCTTTTTCCTGCCAAGTTTAGGGAGGACGGGAGGCTGGGGGTTGTGCTGTTTCACTTAGGGCACAGAACAGGCTCCAAAGGGTCCTTGGGCTCACGCAGCTTCTCTCGATCTGCCCCCTAAAAACACGCTAACGACTGGGGCGTACCAGCACAAAGCCCAGCTCCTGCAAGAACTCAGGAGACGAGATTTTTATCTCAAAATCTGCTGCCCGGGTTCTGAAATGACTCCACCAAGCCTGAACGCCAATCTGTGTACAGAAAGTACAGAAGCAGGCAAGACTCATCTACACCAGTGGAGCGCAGCTGATCCACATCCCCGCCGGTTTAGAAACCTGGAAAGTCTGGGGGTAGAGACCCCAGGGTCAGGAACCCTCTAGACAGATGCAATGCATGTGGTTGTTACAACGATGCTAACAACGACCACTGTCTACTCTGAGCCGGCGCCAGGCGGGCATTTACCGCCACATCTCATTTCCTGCTCAGGACAACGGAAGGAGGGTTGTGTTTTCCCTGTTTCACAACACGACCTCTCATCAGAGAGGGCAGGGCTAAGATGCGGGATGGCAAGACCTCAGGTCCTTCTGACACGAAAGCCCAGGGTCCCTCCAGGGACAGAAGGACGGCAGCGGTCAGGACGCAAAGCCAGCCCCATCCCTGCATGGCCCTGGAGCACAGTTCTGGAAGGATTAAGGTTGCCTTTCAGACATGCCCATGTTACGGGGCCCTCCCAATTTTTAAGTCTGGCTGGACTTTGGGGTATGAGCTGAAGAACTGTCCCTTTTCAGACCTCTCTCCTCCAAAGGACACAGGGCCCAGAATGCCAGGCCACCCGCCTGTTCAGGTGAGAAGAGCCCCATGAAACACATGGTTAACATGGGAATTCTTGTCTAGACTGTGATGCTCAAGTAAGGCCATGGAGAATAACACGATACTCTGATGGTGAGACGGGGGCGGCGAGCAAGCGGCCCTGCCGAAGACCCAGCCAAACGGTCTGGCGCGGGGCGGACACACACTGTGCTGAGAGGCTTAGTGTGTCTGTGGCAGCTCAGCTCGGCCGCTGAGGTCCTGGGCTCTGACCCAAGTCCCAGGCCTGGAACAGGGAACACCAGGCAGAGACAGCTGGAAAACACACTGACTTTGGGCCACCTAATGTTCCCCAGCCTCAGTTTCCTCATTCGTAAAAGGTGAAAATGAATCACCTACTCACAGACGTGTGAGATTCGGTGGAAAGCACCTTCCATCCTGCCTGGAAGAGCGAAGGTATTTCATCAGTTTAACCACCAGGAGGTAAGACGCCCATTCTGACAAGTTCCTTCCCCGAGGCCACCCCGTCATCGGCAGCAGGTGGATGCCAGGGTGTGCCATCAGACCTGATCCCCTTGGATCCTGGAGGATCCGGGTCCCGCCTACTAACAGAGCCCAGTTTTGGGGGAGGGTGTATGGAACGAGTAAATGACACCCCCCCCCTCAAAGCCCAACAGCCTCTCCATGGCAAAGGCAAGTTGGCCAAAGTGGATTTAAATTCCTCAGACAACAGCAGGAGATGGACACACCTGCAGATTTTAGGAAGAGGAGGAGAAGCATCTAATCAGATCCAAGAAAGAGGGCAAGTGCCCATACCTGGGTTTTGTTAGACTTTCCTAAGATGGGGAAATTTTAGAGTGGGAGGGGCCACAGCAAGGCCAGGCCACGCCCCTCACCGTACTGGAAGGACACCAGCACTGGGCGCAGCGGACGCACCTGAGTGACGCTGCAGCCTGGGCAGAGAGCCTGGGACTCTGGGTTGGGAGCAAAGCCCCACCCGCTTTCCATCTAAGGGTCCGATAATTATCTGTGGTCAAGGTCTCAGGGGAGTAGAAAGTCTGTCAGTGGCTAACTTGGATTCCCCAGAGATTCCTATGCCTCGTAAACGCTCAGCTACCCAATCTGATGCTCTCCGGCCCCAGCCTCACCGTGCACAGAGCGTGACACTTGCTGCCAGCAGTGCTTCTTCCAGCCCTCTGCACGTACCACGAAAGCAAAGCCAGAGACTGCTTCTCCTAGGAAAGGGGTGGAAGAGACTTTGCTCCTCTTGGCCCAGCCCCCTGCGGAAACGCCAAGGGATACGCAGGCTCCCTGCTATAATAAGGCACCTACACATTGCTCCCATAAAACAGGGAGAACCTTCCCAGGTGGTGACCCCATGACAGTAATTCCAATGAAAACAATGGCACGGCCAAGTGGGACGACGGGACATGGGTACAGATGTGCAAGTTCCACCTGGGAAGCTGTCTTCTGCACACGCACACCCCCCCCGCCCCCCTTTCATTTAAGATAAAGCACAGAGCTGCCACTGCCAATAAGAACAAAATCAGAACATACACATCCAGGGGGAACAAGGGGTCACAAGCCAGCAAGGAGTTCAACAGACTAATCCACAGGCTGCGGGTTACTCGGCTCCTGGGGACAGTGATTCAAATCCACACACAATTACTCAAGTAATTCTCCTGCCCTCAGTATCAGGTTTCCTGTTTCTGCTACTGACCCTGAGAAATGCAGAGAGACTGTGTGTGCAATGCAGCTGGGTCTAGGGAAGGAAAGGCACAGCGTTTAGAATTAGGGGGTTTGTGTGTGTTTACGTGAGCGTGTGTGTGTGTGTGTTGGGGGGGTTGCTCTTCTGAGTGTCTAATAAACCTAACAACGATACAGAAATGTGTATCAAGGGACACACTGTGACTGGGAAGGCAGCGGCTGATGGGCTGCAAACAGCAAGCAGGTTTGAGGCTAAATTAGCGCTTGCTGGAGGAAAGCAGGAGGCCCCATCTGCCAAGGTGAGCTTTCCTGCCGAGTGTGACGACAATTCCCTTTCTTGGTTTAACTCATTTTTGGTGTGTTGTTACCTTCTATTTGGAACTAATGACAGACTCACAATAAGTGGCCAAAACAGTACTGAGAGTGCCCACACACCCAGGTCCCCCCGCCCCCGCCCCCAGATGGTGAACCTAATTCAAGTCCAGCACACCATCCAAACCGGAAGATGGACACTGTCACAGAGCTACTCATTAGACCAGAGACAGTTTTCGGATGTCACTGGTGTGGAGACGCATGCAGTTTCTCTGATTCGGAATATCTGTGTTATCACATGGAGTATTCTGTGACATTTTATCACACGCACAGAGTCATAAAACTATCACGACGTTTAAGATACAGAACAACGGTCCCATCACCACTAAAGAACAGTTCCATTCTTTTATTAAGCTGTTAAATAAATTAGCATTTGCCACCCGGGATGTGAAACGTTCAGGCCTCGCGTGGCTAGAGTCTACGCTCCGGAGGGGCACAATACACACACATAAAGAGTCCTAGCTTAACACTTTTTATAGCTCAGAACGGGCAACAAGATATGATCCAAATTCCTTAGCACCAGTGCCTCTGTACCAATCCAGATGAGCTTCGGTAACCAACAGCCCCCAAGCCTTGGTGTCTTAAGAGAACCAAGGATTATTACTCGCTCACATTTCGTGCCCATCCAGGGCCGCGGGACCATGGCCATCACGACTAGCCAGCGGCCCAGGCAGACGGCACTCCCACCCTCTGTAACATCAGTGTGGGGAAGAGAATGTGCCGGTTGCACCAGGAATCTCACAGGCTTCTACACAGAGGTGACAGATGCCACGTCGGCTCACATCTCATTGGCACAGCAAACCTTGGGGCTGGGCTTAGCTTTAAGAAGGTGAAACCCTCCATACGCCCAGGAAGAAAAGAAATGCAAACTTATACACAGTGAATTAGCAGTACCCACTAACACGCAGTTCTTGATTGTGCCCTGTCTACCTCTCCAGGCTTATTTCAGGTCACTTCTTGCTTTATACTTTCATTAGTTATAGAAAAATTCAGAAAAGACAGATGAATGTGGACAGAAAAGCATCTACAGACCCATCACCCTAGTAAGAACTGTTAGCTTTAAATATATCCCTCCCGGCTTCCTTCTTCTCTACCGCTCCATCTACCCAGCTAGGCAACTCTCCACTGGCCTAGCTTGAACAGACAGAACCTCTTCCTAGAACTTTGAATCTTAAAATGCTATCAAACGCCTCTCTCAATCTCCTTACTCTGTTCTTTAATCACACCAGTACACAAGTTGATCATCTAAGGCAAAAGAGGAATGTAAATTTATTTGAAACTGTGTATACAGATGCCAGTGCCCATTATTTTAAACGAGAACTGCACAGGTGGCATCCCACACATGAAGCATCAGGCAACTTCTAAGTGGCTGTGAAGCCCACCTGCTCCCAGCACCCCAGGCGCAGCCAGAAAGACACAATAATGAAGCAACCCACAAACTCTTCTTCCTTTCCCCTTCAACTCAGGGACACTCTCAAGAGACCAAGTCTTCTGGGTCTATGCTTTACTAAGCTCCCCAAACCTGTCTTAGTGGTTCAGGAGTCTGCCAAGGCAGAATCAAAGGGTTTCTTGCTGTCGTTATGCAAGAGTGATCTCTCATACCGTTTTCTGACTGTAAATTAGCCACGTATGGCTCAGATGTGATACTGCCCGAAACCAGAGGAACCATATGGGACTGTGCGGTATTTAAACAGAAGAGTGGGAAGAAGACGACGTCCACAGGAGACAGCAGAGTCAGGCGGACCTGGGGGCCCCGGTGCTGGCCGCATGACTTCAGGGAGCTCTGTGAATGCTCTGGGCCCCAGCATTCATGCCGAAACGGGCCTTTGCCTCGCAGAGTTAGAGTTGGCGTGATGTAGATAAGGTGCGGGGCACCTTAATAATAACCACTATCTATCATTCTTAAGACCATCGCTAAAACTCGATGCCCCCTGCCTTTCAACAATAAAGCATGCTAACAACTGCAGCCTTCTTTTTTATTTCACAAAATTAGGTAGTTCGAATTCTGAACAGCAATTCTGTGATGGAGGATGATGCACGACCTCAGAGCAGGAGGAAGGAGGTTTACTGAATCCCCCTGAGGTCATGGTACCCAGTTGCCAAACCTAGTAAACACTCTGAACCTAAAAGGTGTCACGGCCGTGGACTCTAGCTGCACCGCCTGGGTCTGAATCCCACCTCCAGCACTTATCAACTCGGCGAGCTACTTCTTCTGGTGCAATCAGGTTTCATTCGGTAACATGGAAATAGTAACTGCACCTGCCTTACCGGGAAATGGAGAAATACATGTAAAATCCTTGGAAGAGTGCCTGACACCTGAGAACTCTGTTACCCGTGAACATTATGCTTTTGGTTGGTGTCTGTACCACTGTCATCGACATTATCCCAACCATCATCTGCACTGAAGTGCTTCATTCTTCACTGACAGAGGTGAATGGGGGCATAACTGGCCAATGGGTGCAATCTCAGAACATTGGCCCTATGAGCCCCGGCCCCACAGCACCCCCTGGGGGCAGGTATTATCATCCGCCCATTTCACAGATGGACGATAGGAAGTTTGGAAAGCTAGTGCACCACTTCACCCGGCGATTTACACCAGCCATGATCTGGATGGCTACTGCAGTCCACCTGTGCTCTTGCCCCTCGGAGCAAAGCCAAGTCCAGGGAGAACCGCCAGATCTGTCATCGCCTCGCACCGAGGCAGCATAATGTCCCGCTCTCGGCCCACAACGAGAGACGACATTTACGAGAGTAAATTCATCCATTCACTCATGCACTAACGCTGCCTCCACAGGTAAAGGCATACTCCACAGACCTTAGTGTCTCCTTTCCTGCTTTTCTTTCATTCCCACCACGGCAACACGGCAGAGGAAATCAACCCACAGGCCATCAGTGGAAGAACAAAAAGGGTATTACCGAACGGTATCGGGCCATGGAAAACTGTATGCAAATACTTTAAGGACCAAGCATATGTAAAAAAAAAAAAAAAAAAAAAAAAAAAAAAAAACAAATTATTACTTAAAAACCATTTTTAATTGGAAACTTGCTGTGAGTTAGATGGGAGTCTAACAGGGACCTTTTTCCTCCATCCAAGTTCTCCCCACAATGAACCCAAAGCAGGTGGTCTGGGAACCAAGCTGCTGTGTATCCTCAAACGTGTTCAGAGAACTCAAGTGGGGAGATATCAAAACGCTCTCATCGAGTCCAGGAGCCTCGCTTCCCCCCACCCACCGCGACCAAGAAGCCCCACTGCATGCTTTCCGCTCTATCCTAGTCGCGCAGCAGGTGAGGTCAGCTCTTCCTGGCGCCGTGCTGTGAGCACCACCAATCAGTCGGTCAGAAAGCAGAGCACAGGGAAGGGGCCCTGGAGATGACGAGAGGATGGAGAAGCCCAGAGGAGTGAACGGGAGCAGGGAGCCCAGCCTCCAGGACGCCCGGAGGAAATTCTCTGTCGGCACCAAGGTATTATCCTGGGCACCTGCAGGTGGGAGGCTGGTTGTTTATGGGAATTCACCATGGTGGGCTCTCAAGTGAAGATGCCAATCTACGTGGGCTTGATAGGTGTGTGCCCACCCTCTCTTAACTTACAGAGGAGCTCGTTTCAAGGTTTCCCTGAAGGAAGCTCTCACTTGCCATCTGAGTCTAGCTGTCAGCATGCATCTTTGAGGCAGTCTGTGCATTGCTAAACAGCAGTCTATACAAGGGGCTGCCCATAAGTGATTATGCTCATGTACTTACTTACATATTGTTAGCTCTACAGCCAGCCTAAATAGGCTGGGCATGATGGGTATAATATTTAATATTATATTTCTTCACAATAAAAGCCAAACTAATATGAGTGTCTATGTATGACATGCTTGGTTTTTTGTTTTTTGTTTTGTCTTTTTAGGGCCACACCCACGGCATGTGGAGGTTCCCAGGCTAGGGGTCCAATCGGAGCCGTAGCCGCCGGCCTATGCCAAAGCCACAGCAACACCAGATCCCAGCTGCGTCTGCAAACTATACCATGGCTCACGGCAATGCCAGATCCTTAACCCACTGAGCAAGGCCAGGAATCCAACCCGCAACCTAGTCAGATTCATTTCCGCTGAGCCACGACAGGAACTCCCAGCTTGGCATTTATTTTTCACTTAAGAGTAATATGAACAAAGTTTTGAAGTATACATCATTTCTCCCATTTCACAGACCAGAAAACAGAGGCTGGTATGGGTAGAAGTGGCACCGCCTGGTAAGACACAGATCCAGGTTCCCAACGGATACGTGGCTGGTCCGAAGTGCTACAATACCACTCTGTGCTGTACCCTGTCCTCATACTCTTCAGCATACACCCCTCCAACGCTATCGGGAAATTAACACCCTCTATATATTCTTGTTTGTGTCTATTTTACCTCACATTTATTTTACACATTTAGAATTTACAAGAGAAGCCCACGCCTACTGCGGAAAGAGAACGTGTAACCAAGGCAATAATCTACATTCGGAGCTTATTGCAAATGGCATCCTGCAAATTCTAACCCAATGGGCCTTAATTGCATCATGCAGACGCCTCTCACCCTTCGCTTTGCATACGCTTGGTCCTGATTTTATGTTCTGAAACCTTAAATGGGAGTTGTCACATTTACAACAGCAAGAGACACTGGCCCTGAGCATATTATTGACACGACATTATTCCCTGAACTGCGATACAGACCTAACTAAACTGGTTTAATAATTCATCAATATCCTGAGCGTGATTTCCCAACACTCGTTTCTCGGGTATTATTTAAGGATGTTGATGGCAGCCGTGGAAGGCAGCATCGAAATGCAGGAGGAGGAAGATACTTGCATCCACTTTCTGCTCTTGCACCTCTCAGGCGAACAACCCAAACCAGCACCGTGAGCGACTCTGATGGGGACTCTGCCCAACCTGGCTCAAGCCGCACGAGTCAAACAATGCACTGGTGAACGCTCTTCCTGACAGGGAATGCAGGGAGAAAGCAGAGTTTCAGCGTCTCTTTTATGGCTCTACATACATGGACCAATCTGTACACCACTGTGCGTTTAACCAAAAAATAACCCAGAAGACTCTCAGAGAAGAGTCCACATTCTGAAATAGGGAAATGATCCTTAGCAAAGCCCTGGGTTCTTCTCACAGCCTTGAAGGATGGGGGCTGGTTTTGTCACTCCTGACCTTCAGATCAACCATCGGGCAGCAACCCTCACTCCCAAGTCCCCAGGAGTACCCCCGGCCCTGTCCTCCCCACAGAACACATGCATCCCCCTAATAAGAAAATCTCCACAACGCCTTGTTCATTATGCATGGGACAAAAAGTGTGCCTTGTGTGGCTGGAACTCAATGTATAAAAGAACTTTATCAATATCTATAGGCAATTGGGAGGCTGGTTCAAGGAGAAACTACCCCGGATAACTGCTTCTTTAATCTGGTGTATGAGTTACATGCCACGTACAGCAAAACTATTAAAAATGCTTAGACGGTAATTGGCAATATTTTGCACTCTGGATAAAAAATGCTTATCTTGCCAGAAACTAACAAGAGAGTGAAAATGTTCGAAAACCTTCCAATTTCCCTCTATGCAATGTATTCACTTTGCAGCTTAAAAACAGTTTAAGGAAGGACAGCAAACAGCCCGGGAGTTGGGCAGTCAACATGATCGTGCATTTATGCCTCGCGACGGAAGAAAGAGCCTTTTTTCACAGCGAATTTTTCATTCTAATGTAAGTGATGATTTACGTTAACTATAGGTAAAGCGTGGTTACATTTTCCTGAAGGATTGCAGGCAAGGAAAAAGGAGGACAATCGGTTGAAGCGTAAAAGCTTTCTCTGTCATAATATTTATTATAATGGCATATAAAATAGCTGAAATAAATAATAGATGACTAAAGGTAAATTCATATGATAAAGAATCCTTCAGCAGACACCATTACTTTTGACTGTTCTAGTTTTATACACAGTTGAAGACTCTTAATAAACAGGCCCTATATCTTACGTAAGTACTGGAAACATCAACAACATGCTTTCAAGGCAACCGACTGGACCTCGGCTAATTTACTGTATAATTACAGTCTCGACAGGAACGGTCTCGATATTTTGAATATTTAATAGCTGGGCTCTTAAGGAAACTTGTTAAGCACTGGAAACCCCTACTTCAGGGAAGGTGCTGATAAAAGAGAAATCAGTGCCCCCCTCCAAGATTCAGAAAGCTACAAGAGTTGAAAACACAGAGATATGGAGTTCCCTGGTGGTGCCACGGATTAAGGATCACTGTTGCCACTGCTGTGCCTCAGGTCACTGCTGTGGCTCAGCTTCGATCCCTGGCCCAGGAACTTCCATATGCTGCAGGCATGGCCAAAAAGAGAAAAAAAAATAAAACAGAAATGTGGGGCCAGACGATTTTCCAGTGACAGGTCAATGGTGGTTGGTTAACGGGAACAGAGAGAGAAAAACAAGGTTTGTCTTCATGCCCTGAACACCCCAGGAAGGACCCACACGGTCTGAAAGACCCTCAGACAGAGAGAGACCTTCTTGACCGTGACTCTCGGGAGGGAGGGCAAACCCCCCCCCCCCGCCAGCAGCTGTCTGCCCCAGTGGTTCCCAACCAGGGACCTTCTACCCCGGGGACCAGCGGCAAGGTCTGGAGACATTTCTGGTGGCCACGATCTGTCAGAGGGGTGTACCGGCATCTACAAGGTGGCGGCTACGGCTGCTGCCCAACATCCCACAACGGGCCCCCGCCGTCACAAGTGCTGAGGCTGCTCGTGGGAGCCTGGTGAGAGGACCTGTGACTCGCCCTAAGTGGGCATAGCTGGTTAAACTCCTCCTTCTTTATGAAAGGCAAACTGGCCCACTCACGGCAGTCCAAATAACACAGAAGTGGATAATGTATAAAATGAAAACATCTCCGGAATCCCACTGCCCCAAGATAAACACAGGGACAGCTGGATGCAAAGCCTCCCAGAATACATTTTTCAACACTTATGAAAACAATGTGCAACAACGTTATTCCTACAAACCCAGTATGGCAGGCAGGCCCTGGGTTACTGGGTAATCTGGTTGTTTCCCAATGAACACATCACTGAATACATTGAAACAGTGCCCCACCCACATTCTTCCTGCCCAGCAGGCTTAGTCCACTGTCAGGCAGTCACGTATTAAAACCCGATCTCTTCTGGATGTCTCAGCTTTCCACACCCTCTGCTAGCTTTGTGAACTTTTAAATTTCCGATGCCTAAACTTCCTTATCTGTACAGACAGAAATCACTGAGATGATTCTGTGGGATTACTGTAAGGATTCAAGAGACAATACCCATGGGAAGCCCCTTAACCAGACAGGCTGTGGTGGTAATTAACACTGTTGATGCAGTTTCCAGGGCTTTATTATTAAAAGCAATAATATTGCAATGCCTATGTTTTGCAGTATATGATGTTGTTCTTTCCTCTACAGGACAAGTTCCTGGAATTAAAACCACGAGGTCAAAAGATATCTGCATTTTAAATTTTGATAGATTTTTGCTGGGTGTCCTCCAAAAAGGTTATAGCAATTTCTAATCCCAGGAACACCACAGCAGACGATGAAAGAAAACCAGAACAACCAATAATTCCCATTGACATTTACAGTAAATTAAAATGCACAGTTTATATCTTCGTCTCTGAGAGCTGATACAGAGTGAGTGGCACCGAGTAGGTTTTCAAGACAGGCTTTAATTTGGAAAATGAGAGAATGAATTATATAATGTGCCACCAAACTTGGGACAAGTAGAAACACAAGTAGGCTACTCATGTTGGCAATGATGATTTCCCATAAGCCATTTGGAGAAGCCAAGCATTTCCTCTGGTGCTTCAGGCTGGCTGGCTGGCGGCCTGTGGCTCAGAAGTTGGCCTCACCACGTGCTGATGGATGTGAGCTTGGTATGCAGAGCGTGCAGTAAACATGTAATAGTATCATCATGCTCGAGGGGTGACCACGACAGTTATTTTTAATTTATGGATGAATCCAAAGGGAGAAATCTTTCAGAGGCTCTGCAGAAGCAAAGCAGGATATTGGACAGATCAACTAGAAAAGATTTTTTAAATATGCTTCGGAGAGAAATGAGGTTTCCTGCTTAAAGTGGCAGCTGTGTAAGCAGCCTCTAGTAGGTTCCAACCAAAAAACCCAGAAAAGGAGAAAAGCCGACAACTCAACACACACACACACACACACACACACACACACACACACACACACACACAGTGTCACGGTTAAGTTATCCCCAAATGCTGTGCATCTTTTACATTAGCTACAGGACCAAACACATTACTCTTAAAAGGGACCCAGAGAAGGAATTAAAATAAATGATACAGACAGGAAAGAGCTTTATAATACTTAAGAGAAAATTTAGATATGTATGTGAAATTTTCAGAAAGAAAGAAAAATACCAAAAGGAAGAAGGGTAGGAAGGAAGGAGAGAGAAGGGGAGAGAGAGGGAAAGAAAAGGCAGGAGGAGGAGGGGGAGTTAGCTGGGGCTTCCAAACCAGCAGCAGCACAGTACGGGAGTTAAAAAAAAAAAAAAAAATGCATAGGATGCACTGGATATAAAGAAATTGGCTAATTCCAAAAATAATATCCAAAAAAGAATTAAAATTGATAACAAAGGAAAACATGTGGTAGAGATATAACACAGAAATGAAATGCAGAAATTAGCACAAATATATCCATAATCACAAGAAATATAACTGGACTTACAGTCACACATTAAAGGCAAAAGCCAACCAGAATTTTAAAACTACTTCTATGTTGTATAAAACAAAGAGTGTGGACAGAGAGAAGAAGCATCCCCCAAACCAGTCCTCTGGGGCCACGGCATGGGGTGCTGCTGAGAAGGGACTCACCAGCTGGGAACTACACTTCCCAGCATGCCCTGCGGAGGGCAGTGCCTCGAAGTTTCCACCAATGGCCTGTGAGTGGAAGGGTGTGTTCCTCCTGGGCTACCCCTCAGGTGAACTGGGGGGCCAATTCCTTCTCCTTCCCTATAACGGATGTGGAGGGTAGTGACTTCCTATGGCACAGGAAGGCCACGAGATGAAAGGGGCTACAACACTCTATTCACTAAACAGGCAACGGCCCCCTGTCAGTCGGCGACACGCCAAGCGGGTCCGTGTCATACCCTGGGAATCATCTGGTAAAACTGTTCACTCTGATGATGTGAAAGGCGCATCTAGTACCCACCAAGCGCGAAGCTCAAGAGGAGAGGGAGGATGTCAGTGCTGCCGACTGCGCCACACTGCTTTCATCAGGGAAGAAGAACCAGACAGTTCACAAGCAGAAATGAAATTTGGGACACCAGAGAGCTGAAAAATCTGATGGATTCTGGAGCCCAAACAGCAACAAAACGAGCCTGAAGAAGACTTTGAGAGACCACAGCCCTTGACAACCTCTGGATGAATTCAGAGAATTCTGGCCAGCAGCATGTGCCAGATTAATGATAAAACTTTTCCACCCAAGCCTTTTTTCCAGATGGCAGTTGCTATGGAGCAGAGACAGACAGACACACACAGACAGGCAGACTGACCGACCGACTGAGACTGAGAGAGAGTCAGAGAAGTAAAGAGTCGGACAGGCCTGGGAGGTTTCCAGGGCTTGTCTGACGGCTTAACCAGGACTGCTTCTGGAAACGAAGCCCAGACAGGAGCTGAAGAAAGAGGGGTCTGGGAGAAGGGGGCAGATCCAAAGTAGAGAAAGGATGTCCCTGTCTCCTCGGTGCCCAAAGCCACACTCTTATCTGACTTGCTCCGCGGTCCACTCTCTTGTGGAAAAGGGGGTGAATGAATCACATCGGGAAATCCTGTTAAAAGCCAGCTAAGTCAGAGACTGCATGTGATTCGGGGAGCAGCGCAGAAGGCGTTAAGAGAAGGCAGGGGGAGTGCAGGGGAACCGCCACCTGAAAAAGGCCCATTAGAAGCCACTTCGGAATGGCAGGCACGCAAAAGCGGCTTGGCCTTGGTGCCTGCTCTCCCTGCTCTCAGTATTGATAAACTGCCTCTTCCCTTCTCCCTTGAGCTGGACCACAGGCGGGGCCTCTGCTGCAGACTGTGTGATGGGGGGCCAGAGCTTCCATCTCTCTGAAGAGATGATCTGGTACGTTCAGTCCTTGTTTCTCGAGGAAAGCAGACTTCATGAGGCTGAGCTCCTCTCTGGGACACCAAGTCTGATCTGGGGGTGTTATGGCCGCAGGTCACATTTTCTAGTTAAGCTCAGTGTCACCTTGCGTCACACATCTAGGACCTTTCCCTGTACAGTCACAAGACCCAGTCCAAGAAGCAAACACTCGCTGTTCATTCAACGCTTGCGAGGACTTACACTCTGCCAGCTGCTCGTCAGGAAGGGGGGATTATGGACTTTGCCCTGCTGAGCACTTACAAAGTAGACCTGATTACCTGGATTTGATCAACAAAACAAAGGCGAAGAAAGCATCAAAAAAATGTGCTTGAAAATCATATAATTAGCAGCTGTCGCAACTGGGATTTCAGTTTTTCCTCTGCTCTGATAAGCCAATTCTCCTTATAAGATAGTACTACTGTCTCTGTGCCAGAACGTTCTCCCCTACCCTGAAATTATCCCTAAATCCAGGAGATTATGGTGAGGGCCAGACTGACTTCATTCCCAAGAATGTTGTTCTTTCCATGAACCCAAAGGCTTTGACGCTTTTGGGGTTTTATTTTGACCATTAAAATTGTAACTTTATGATTAAAAAAAACAAAACAAGAGAGCTGACCTCCACCTCTCCCCTCACCCCATGCCCCACGCTTCGGATGAACCAAGTTTGATCACTAAATCATGTATGTGTGGAAATAAGATACAAATCTAGCTACTTGCTCATTCTACTCAATTAGTGAAACAGATTTTTCCTTTCAAAATGGCCCCAAGTCCTCTAGAAAGTCAGCAAACTTTGGCTCTAACGGGCCAGATAGTAAAAATTTTCGGTTTCTCGAGCCATAAAAACTGCCGAGTTTTTGCAGCATGAAAGCAAAAGCCACCATAGATAATGTACGTGAATGGATGTGGGTGTGTTCCAATAAAACTTTATTTACAAAAGCAGGTATTGGGCTGGATTTCCTCCTGGCAAGGTAGCGTTTGCTGAAACCTGTTTTAGGACAAGAGTCAAGAAAGATGGGTGTGTCTCCTGAAGTGTGACAGTATTGTAATTAATATTTGCAAATTCCACTGAATGTAGGGAAAAAAGAACATCATACCTTGCCTTAGAGAGTGTGTGCTGTCGATCACACGGGCTATCAGATCAAGAGACACCTAACACACAATACAATGAGTCCCAGGAAGTGTGCACAACGGACTGAGAAGTGAGTGTCTGTTAACATCGCTCCTTACAAAATACGTCTCCTATTAAACAGTCCAAATTCTGTGAGTATTACACTTTGTAAGTGTCAGCACTCAATGGTTGCTACAATTCCACATGCCTGCTGGAACACAGGAATTTTTGCAAAATATTTTGGCAACTCTAGAGGTTTATGAAAACCTGTCAAAAAAATTGAAATACAGGATTCTAGATATTTGCCAAGCATTCCAATCTTTAGGCTTTTTGGGTGCCAAGAACAGACATTTTTTCCAATGGGCTCCAAGAAATATTCCCAGATATGCTAAAGATTCTCTCCAGAAAATCCTAACAAGCACCAAATCAGAACACCTATTTTGGCCACTGGGTATATGAACACATTTCCGCCTTGTTCCCATGCCTTCATGCTGCAGAAAAACAAAACCAAAACAAACCAACAACACCACTGCTCTTAATGAAAAGAGCAGCACACACTTTCTTCTTTACTGCAGAGAAGAGAGGTGCACATGTAGAAACAGAGTTTGGGTGGGGGTGAACCATTTGGGTGGGACAAGCAGAAGTAGGCACAAAAAAGCCAAGCAGTGAAAACAGGAAATAAAGAGATTGCTCATAAGAGAGATTCTAATGAGGCCATTGCTTTCATGTCCTGGGATTTTTCCCATCCAAATGATGGCTGTAGATTACGGGCAATTGAGAGACCATAGCCATTCCGTAAAGTAATAAGAATTACCCGCCACATTATCATGATTCTGGGGGATTCACGCCGTCTGCTGGGGAGAGCAAGGATGGCCCTTCCAACAAGAGCCTGGACCACTCTGCCAATGGTGAGGGGTTTACGTCCCTCAATGTCGCCAGCAGGCAAGACCAAGCCTTGTGGACAACCACAGTCCCTTGCCGGCAAAATGTTCTCTGGGCCAAGAACCCCCAGGCATCTGATTTACAGGGATATCAGTATTTCAAAACAAATACAAATCCCGCTAAGAAGAAAAGATGAAAAACAGGACAGATTCACAGCCACCAGCGGGCTCATGGCACCGGGATCCTCCAACGGACACTCTCGGTCTCCTGGACTGTGTGAAGAGCAGCAATCTCATGGAATGCGCTGCCGATGATGAAAAATGGTACAGCCCCACCACCTGCTCTTGGCCAGGCGCTGCACTGGGCGCTCGGCATCAGCATAGGACTTCCTTCTTCACCCTGAGTGCCTTGCCTTTTTTTTTTTTTTTTTTTTTAACTTATTTTTTGGCCACACCTGAATAGCATGTGGAGGCTGTGGCACCAGGGATGGAACCCACTTCACGCCAGTGACCTGAACCACAACAGGGACAACGCTGGACCCTTAACTTGCTGAACCACCAGGGAACTCCAAGGCTCAGTAGCCTTTAAGAGGTAGGTACTGGCATCTCCATTGTGTAAATGAATAAATGGAAATGAACTGACGAGGTCATAAGTCAGATGAAGGGAAGATGTGAACCCAGGTCTAATCCACCCTGAATTATCTGCCCCTGTTCATCCATGGTGTATATAAACTACAATTACTGGGACCGTTTCTATGAATATCAAGGACTAGCAGAATCCTTGCACAGGATGCAATTCCAAGCATCTATGGAGAACAGGGAAAGGACGAGAAAAATCAGGAAAAGGCCCAGAAAGACCACATGTATAGGAAAAAGCAGAGAAAATACCCACTCTCCAGTCCTCTCGAGATCCATAATCATATACTACAGTGTTCCCTGCAACTGCAGACACACACAGGGTAGCACATTAATCCTTCAAACACTAACAGATGCTGGCAGGGATTTAGACTGGAATGTATTTACAAAGTGACAAATTATGTTCCGTATTATAGAGAGAGAGAAAGAGCACCCACAAACAGGCTGATAAATGTCAGCTGCAGTCACGACAAACGGTTTATTTTTATTATACTATAACCACAAATGTGTGTGTGTGTTTTTTTTTTCTTTTTTTCTTTTTTTTTTTTTTTCTCCCAGGGAGTCCCAAAGATTTATTTCTTGCAGGGAAAAAACAAGATTATATATGACACAAAGTAATAACTGTAAGATCAGTGATATTCCAGGCGCCCTGCCCTCCCGGAAAGCTGCATCCAGCCTGAGCAGTGCTACTAAAAATGCTACCTTCTCTGAAGCACAGTAAATGGTTAATAAATCAGAACCGATATCAATGCCTTATAATTAGACACAGCCTTAGTTCGCAGACTAGCCAATTGATAGACAATATCCAATTCCCCCTTTACTGGCTATCAGGAGGGTAGAGTAACTATTAAAATAAATTTAATGGCTCTGACAGGTAAGAAAATATACCGGGAGCTAAAATGTAATCACTACATCCAAACCCAAAATAAAATTATAGTCTTTGCTACAAACACGGTCCCTGGAAAGGAGACTAGTGGATGGAGAGCGACATCCACAGGCCAAGAAGGGCAAGGTCACTAACTCAAAGGAACGTTCAACCTTGGAACCAAGACTGAGAGGGGGCACTTGGCGGGGGGCCAAGAGAAAATGTAGACGTTTATCACTAAGAGCCCATTCCAAAGTATTTCTTTCATCCACGTGGTCAGTCAGACGTCGGCAGTAGGGACAGGCATTCCTGAGGGGGCACCAGGGCAAGATGGCAGCACGGCGGCCTGGCATCCACACCCCTGCTTCCCCGTCAGGCTCTACCCTTAACTCCCCCTGTGACCTGGGGCACGTTCCTGCCCAGCTGGGAGCCTCCATTCTCTGGGCTGTGAGCCGGAGGGTTTGGTGTTGCCAAGATGGTTCCCAGAGCCCAATCCTTTGTCCCATAGGTTGAGGGACGGTACAGACAAGAGGGCACGCAGAATCAAACACGTGATGCTGGCCAAGCAGACTCGGCAGGAACAAGAACGCTTTCCCTTCTACGACGCCGGCTTCTTTCGGGAAATCACTGCAACTTACACCTCCCCACACTCTCACTCTCCAAAAGCAAGATTTTAGAAAGATACAACAGGAATACATAAACATATTCTAATGCACAACTTACATGGAAGGGTGAGATACTGCAGATGTGCGTGCGCACACACCATCCCAGGACAACCACACGGAAGGTGGTTCTGCGTTCCTGAGAACGGAGAGAGAAGACTGCTGTAGTGGGCAGTGGCTGGGGTGGCCCTGTCATCAGAGGGCAGGCAGGGGCTCCCCCCTTACACTGGGACTCACCACCCAGGACACTGAGGAGGCGGCCGCTGTGACAAGCAGTGACAGACGCTTGGGTCCAGGGAACGAGAAAACATCCTGACTCCACCACCTCCTTAATGTGTTCTGACCTCTTGGAACCCTGGCACCTCACTTTTCCCATCAGCGGAAGTGTAAGATGAACACCTGCTTCTCAGTAAGACTGTGGGAGGTTAGATCAGATGATGCCTATAGCCTGCACGGCCCAGCACCTGCCAGGCATACGGGAAATTCTCCACAAACTATGTCTATTATTTTTCAGCTGGGGCTGCTCCCTGGAAAACCCCAAGCCCTTTCCAACTCTCAAAGAAAGAAGTGCCTTTCCTGCAATACCAGGACAGTTCATTCTTCGTCCTAATCCACATCCCCACCCCCACTTCCCATGTCTTCACTTAAGGGGGTCGGGGGATAAGACACAGACGCAGCACTATGCGTGCTCCCCTGGGTTCCCTTCCGCACCCCAGGCCAGGGTGTCCCCAGTACCAGGCTTCTGCTCTCACCAGCCCAGGCGGCACACAATCCAAGGAGGGGAGCAAGGAGGAATTTGGGGAGAAGGGAACTCCACTCGATCAGGACAGTCCGTCACAGAAGCAACCAGAAAAAGGTTCTAACGATGGTCCCACCCAAGCTACAGCAGTGGGCAACATGCCGAATACTGCGGTGACTGGATAACAAACTACAGACTAAAACACAGCCCCATCAATCTATACCACTATTAATAAAATAACTGAATCCATCAACGCTTCATGGAGAAGGGATAGATCTTTCTTCAGAGGAATTCCATTTTATCAATATAGAAAGCAAGGTAAGAAATACAAAATCGCCAGTAGGCAACCACTGGAGGAATAACGGCTGCAGTCAAGACCTGCTCGGGGATGTCAAAAGGGCGGTGTGCGGATGTCTAAGGAGAAAGAGAAGTTCAGCATCATCTCAAAGCATCGCCCCTCAAATTTACATGTTACAAAGAAAAAATTAGTAACACCATGTCGGAGAAACTCCACAGACATCCCCTTCACCAAATGATCAAGAGGGCATTCCCACTCATGTCAGTGGGGAAAGACATACCGGCATCACGTACTGCCCGACATGCGGCACTCAGAAGGATATTACAGCATTTCGAGGATGCTCTTGCCAAAATTCGCTTTCAGGCAAGTAATCATGAGCCAATATCTGATGTGCCGAAGTCTCAATATCAGAAAGGACAGGAAAGGAAAGAGGAGTGTCTCAAACTGGAGGCGACCACAGAGACACACAAAGAAGAGATGGGTCCTGGACCAGATCCTGCACTAAAAAGCAGCTGATGGAAAACTGGTAAAATCTGAGCAACGTGATATAGTTCATATCATATACTAATTAACATCAGTTTCCTAGTTTTGATCCGTGTATTATGGTTAAGTGAGTTGTTAAAATTAAGGGAGTGTAGGTAAACTTTCTGTGCATTTTTTGATTTCTACGTAGCCTAAAATTACTCTGGAAAAAAGTTAATAAAGTAAAATGAAAGGACCATCCTTTGGAATGGGTGTTCCGTACTTAAAATACCTCTTATTTTACAAAGTAGTGTGGATTGTTGAGAAAGGCATGTTGTTACTCTGTGTTGATTTTTTGGTGGTTGTTTTGTTAGTGTCCTTCTTGGGGTGGCGGGGGGAACCACTTTGGCAAGCCTACGCTGGTGTCATTTTTTGTTTTCTTTTGCAAAAGTTTACTGAACCCTAAAATCCAAAAATCTGAGAACTAAGCTCACTTAAAAGTATCTCGTAATGACTGGATACTGAAGCAAGGGAAGTTAACAACCTGAGCACTGACCCGGTCCCGGAATACTAAGGATATTCCGTTGACGACATTAGGTCCCTGTGCTACTGCCAGCATCAAACCAAAATCAAAGTCATGGTCACCTCTTCCAGGAAGTGCACCCTGATCACTAAGGCTTGATCCTGCTGGTCTTCCACGGTGGGAAACTGGAATCTAGCAGAGTCTCTGCCTCCTCATGTGTTTCTCATATCAAATTACCAGCATCTTAAAATCACAGCCTGACATGCACTGTTTTTCCCCTCATTTAAAATTCACGTTATTAAAAAAATAACGTATGTGCATCTCTGTAGTTTGTGAGTTGAATGAAAGATACGTAGGTGTTGCGATACATGTCTTTATAATATTTTCTTAGCCTCTTTGCTGAAAACTCCATCTTGTCCTTCCTTCGTCCTGTCTTCCTGCTTGAGAATCAGTCTCGGTGATGGAAAATGACTTAAGAACAAAGACCTAAGGGCATGGGTTATTCGCGGGGTCAGCTGAATGTGGACATAATACAATGGACTAGGCGCACCGGACCTGTGCCGAATGCACGCCCTTTGCACAAGCATGATATGTCCTCTAAAGAATAAAAGAAAGAGGAACCTCATGACCAAATGGTTTATGAGTGGTCCTTAACAGAATATGCCTTAGAAAAGAGAACCAAGGTGCAAACCTAGGCATCCAGGGTCGCCACAAATAGGCATGTAGAAGCACAGTGAGGATTCTCTGAAATGCTGTGCATAGATAGCTAACTCAAATTCTAATGATTCTTAAATGCCTATAGTTTAGAGTAAAAGTTTAACCATTTACCAGCTAAGTGACTTTTAAAATAGTAATAAAAAAAACCCCCTATATCCTGCACCTACTACCCCCTTTCGCTGACCTAATCCTGGAGAGCACAATAAAAGCAGTGTGGTTTCTTGAGGCGGGGCTCTTGGTCCCTGAGACCTTGAGTCCCCCAGTTCCCACCTTTACTTAAGATAAATGTCTCTGTGTCTTGTTTTATGTTAACTTTTTTTCCTGAAGTTCCATAGCACCCATTCTTCAGCCCCATCCTGCTGAGCTGGTCTCGGCACGTACGTTTTTTTAAACTCATATTTCAGCATACAAACTATGAAATGCTGAGAAACTTACCATCTAACTCATTGTAAGTCTATCCCTTGGCCCCAAGGTGGGTTTAAAACAAACAAAAATTTGTTTCATTTCTTTCTTAAGCATCAACTATTGATCCCTTATATTCTCTAAGTGCTCTCCTTAGAGCAGTTTTGGGGCCCTAATGATCAGTGCTTTAATAAGGATTAAGCACAGCAAAAAACTCAATTTGTACACCCTACCTTACGGAGCAGCCCGAGAGCTTTAAAGGTTTTTATGTGAAATGTTCCGAGTTGTTCGATGTATTTTTAAAATTGAGATGCATACTGGGACAAGTGCTCTCCATTATCAATCACATATAGGCTCATTCAGCAAGTAATGCAAATCATTAGAAAATCATAAATACACAGGGATGGTCAAAGTATGGGAAAAGAGATCCTCAGCCGCTGCTGGGGAAAAAAAAAAAAAGTGTAAATGGGAACAACCATCCTGAAAAAGAATGATCGATTTACATTTAAAAGCCTCACTTGGCACAGGTAAATCAGCAGCATTGCTGGTGACTGTGAAAAATTGAAAACAGCATCTGTGCGCAGGAATAAGGGATTCATTTAATAAGTTATGAAGGCGTGAGGTAGAATCACTAGAACTGCACTGGCAAAGAGTGTTTGTTGATATGAAAAGACGGCCAAAATGTCAGGAAAAAAAACAAGATCAGGCTACAGTGTGACTGCAATTTTAAGAAACAGGGATAAACATATTCAAATTTTAAAAACACACAAAGAGACACACAAGGTTAACAGTGATTGCTTCTGAGGTTCTGAAGTCCTTACTCCTTATGTGCGTGTGCATAAATATAATTATGAAGTTGGTCAAAGTAACAATGTCATTTTTCCATCAGGAAAAAAAATTAAGTAGCAGAATTCTAATTCCATGAAATAGACATGTATTTCACGGGAATATATAATATACATGAAGGACTTTTCAGCTGGCATGGGCATTATTTCCTGGAAGAACACACCAGAGATTATCTTTTGGTAGAAGGACTGACGGGTAATGGACGTCTGAAAGGATTGATGTTTCTCTGCTACTTGAAATTTTACCGTGGGTGTCATTTTTTTTAAATATTAAGTAGTTCATTTTACACAAAATTCATTCCACTGCAGCTTTTTTAAAACAGAAGTATAGTTGATATACAGTATTAGTTTCAGCTGTGCTGCATTGTGATTCGGTATTTTTAACAGATTGTACTCCTTTAAAAGTTATTAGAAGATAATAGCTACTCACTGGGGGGAAAAAAAAAGTAACCAGAAAAAGAAAAAGGTTAACCTTGCATGTGGTGCTTGCCTGTGTCCTCTGCCAGCCCTCACATACAACTAACTCAAGGCCTCGGGGAAACAAATCCCCCAGTGCAGGAGCGACAGAGAGAAGAATAAGCAAGGATGAGGATGAGCATTCTTCATCCCAGAGGTCAGAAACCACAGGCAGAGGAACCAGGACTGACCAAGTTCGAACCTGAGCTCTACCACAACGGGCTCCGTGATGCTGGGAAATCCAGCAAACTCTGAGACCAGGGAAATGGCATCATTACACACACTCGGCAAGAGCACTCAGGCATTCAGTATGAGCACAGAGCACTTAGCAAGTGCCTGCGTGCAGAGGTGATCAGTAACCGTAGCTAATACTGATAGTAGTAACAATAAAACAACAACAACAACAACTATAGGATCTCCAATCCCACAAGGCTGTGGTGAGTATGAAGCACAGCCCATATGAAAATATTTAGCATAGGGAGTTCCCGTTGAGGATCAGGGGAAACGAATCTGACTAGTATCTATGAGGATTCAGGTTCGATCCCTGGCCCCACTCAGTGGATGAAGGATACGGCACTGCTGTGAGCTGTGGTGTAGATCACAGATGCGGCTTGGACCCCATGTTGCTGTGGCTCTGGTGTAGGCCAGCAGTTGCACCTCGATTCAACCCCTAGCCTAGAAATTTCCGTATGCCGTGGGTGTAGCCCATAAAAACAAATAAACAAATAAGAAAATATTTAGCATAGAACAAACATTCCATAAATGTGTCCCAGGGTACATTCTGATTATGCCCAAGCCTATTCCCCAAATCAGGATTATGATAACATCACAAAGGCAGTGCTTCAGAGAGGTTACAGGGTGAAGGCACCAAGCCACCCTCTGATACACACTGACTTAATCAGCTGAAATACAACAGCTAATGGGCACAGAGGTGGTCACGTGCAGAGGAAGAACGTGGCTCTGTGGAGGTTCCCTATCTTTCCACTGCCACGTGTTCGTGTGTGTGTGTGTGTGTGTGTGTGTGTGTGTGTGTTGGGAAAGAGGGCTAGGCTTGGTCTTCCCCAAGTATGGTCTCTGCAGAAGCGAGCATTCTTTTTTCTACCAGCAACTTCCACGTTGTCATAGCAACACCATCCTGAGGACCCCTGAGCACCCATGTGCTTCCTGTCCCAAGTAGTATTCTCAAACATCAGGAACTTTTGTGCCCTGATTCAAACGAGGGGCCAGTCTGCTTTCTCTGACTGTACCCCTTCATCAAACTTCTAAAAACCCCTTCCTGTATCTCTATTATCGGGTTTCAGAAAATGCAGATGGAATCAAGGCAAAGATATACACAGCCGCAGAGTCAAGCTGCATTTAGAAATCAGCCATGTAACCTCTGACTGGGCAAAGTGCCCAACTCATGTGGCATGCCATGCATGGGGACTTTTACTCCCACATGGTGGCCGTTCACAGAGCACCTCTTGGCCGCACTGCCCTGCCCCTACTTCTGCTTTGCTCACAGCCCTGGAGACGAGGTTCCGCGCAGCAAGACTTAGAATAAATGGGAGATGCACAGTGCCTCTGCCCACCCTGCCTGGGGACTAAGATTCTCTCACATGTCCACGATCCACGAGAAAATCAAGCAGTGCATTATAGAGTTTGGCTTTTTTTTTTTTTTTTTTTTTCGCTGCACCAGCAGCATTCAGAAATTATGGGGCCAGGGATGGAACCAGTGCCTCAGCAGTGACCACGCTGGATCCTTAATCTGCTTGACCGGTGGAGAATTCCTCTTTAAGGAATTTTGAATCTTCACTACTTAGATGGGTTTTACTCTTATTTAAACAAAATTTGATTTGAACACATGAAGATAAACCAACATATAACATAACACCAGAGAAAACATACATATATGCGTGTATACACACACCACACATACGCACATAACACATATTTATGCACACATGCACACACACACACACGAACAATGACTGGAGAGGGAAAGCCGGTTTCCTATGTGTTGGAGAAGGGTGATAAGCATATGAGGGTTATCATTCTGTCCCCTTCACTTTTGAATATATTTGAAGTTTCCATAATCAAAAGGTTTTTTTAAAAAAAACAAAACAAAACAAAACAAAACACAGGCCTTATAAGACAAAACAAAAACATGAAAAGGAAAAAAACATAAACGTAACTGTACAGAACTGGAGGGGGACCTACCCCTTAATTATGAAAAACATTTAAACAGTTTCCAGAGTTTAAATAAGAACATGTGTACACTGAGGTCAAAAAACAAAAACGTGTATTTGTTGGCAAAGACCGAAGAATAGATAATTCAGAAAGTTTAAGGACAGAAGGCAATAAAAAGCAAAAAGAAAGTGGCTTGCTGAGTAGTTTTATGCATCTGAAAAATAATGGTCTCTTCAAACATGGAAATGTCTTCCCATCATAGTTGCTGGCTTACACAGTTTTTCAATACATCATCAAAAACAGCGCCGAAATGGAACTGCAATGATGAGCGGATTACCAGGCTTCACAGCCATTAATGAAATGATAAAGCTCCTGACTCCCCGTCCGAGGCCATTCTGCAATATGTGCAAAGTCCACGGGTTTCGGTGAAACAGGCGTGTACCTGTGCACCTGACTCCTCCAAAATCAAAATGAAAATCATCCGCCCACGCTCTGACTTATCCCTACGCCAGGCAAAAAGAGATGAGCCCCTTTATTTCTGGTGGGGGTGGAGGGTGCGGGGTGGACAGCAGCCAACACCCCCCAACAGATGTTTACAAACAGAAGGTAACTGATAAAAACCCAAACACAATGCCGCATTGTCTTCCGCGATTCACAGATGAATCCATTGGAACCGCTGTGAGAAGCCTTCCTGGAAACCATCCAGAAATTAAAAGGTGCAAACAAGCTGCCTAATACTCTTGCGTAGACTGAATTCTTATGAAGAAAATAAAGTTTATTGTCTGGAAAGAGAGAAAGCATGAGGAAAGCACTAAAGCAATGGAGGTGAACAATTAGACAGATGTTCACTTAAGGAAATACAGAGAACAGAAGCAGTCATCACTGAGGAGTTTTACGAGGATCCTGACAAGTCGGGCACCGCATCAAGGGCACCGGGTGAAGGGAGAGCCGTGGGAGCCCAGGCAGCACCCGGGAGCTGCTGACCTTGCGGAACGCGCAGGGGATTCGGGCTGCATGGGCTGAGGGCACTGCGCCCTCAGGAAGTTGTCCACTTCCTGCCAAAAGTCGGCCGCAGACTGTGATGCATGAGGACAGAGAGCTGCCTTTCTTGTTCTCGGCAATACCCCCAAATAAAAGCCAAGAGGGCTTTACTACCCCCAAGTCTCTGAGCATCAGCAAATGCCCTCTCCTGCTTTAGACCGACCGTGGATACAGCACAGACTGAGAGACTCTGGGTTGCTCTTCCTGCCCACTAGCTCTCAGGCAGGACGAAGGGCAGAAAGGTGACTACGGACTGGATGTCTCACGAGTGGCACCACTGTCAGGTGACTCATCCTCCCCCATCAGTGTGCTGTGTCCCCCGCCCCCACCTCCATGGGACCCTAGGGGTGGGTCGCAGGAAACAACGCCCCAGCCCAGATGGAGCATCTGCTCACAAAGTCATGGCCAAGACATTTGGAAGATGCCTCCTGCTTGGACCTACCTGACTGCCTCTGAACCCTGACGTCCCCATCTGGGTCCCTTCCCTCTTGTGAGATTATACATGGATCTTACACAAGCAACTTCAAATCCTCTGCAAAAAATCAAGACGTCTGACTCGATGGATGGAGGACAGGATGAAAGGGTGAGGAAAGGAATGGGGGTTCCCAGGCAGGCAGGCAGGCAGGCTGGATAGGTCGACCATGGGTAAAAGGAAGATGGCGGGAAAAGAGGCATTCTTTACCTTATCCCTCATCCAAAGATCTTGGGTCGAGGGACTGTTTTAGAAAAGGACAAATAGGAATAAATGACCCAGTCCAGATAACTCCAAAGACTGCTTTTCAGTTAAGCGAGGGAAGTAAAGAAAAAAAAAATTTTTTAATCTCTGAAAAATAAAATAAACTCAAAGTCCACAATTATGATTAATCACTTTGCTACACTGCTATCCAATTTCTTTGTAGGGCAGACACTCAACCATCAACCACGCCAGAAAGATCTATGTACTCTGTTAGACATTAGGAGGATACAGGACAAATTTAAGACTTGGCACTCTTTAAGAGGTATGTGCACTATGGGTATGGGGGGGGGCAGGGTGCAGAATGACGCCCCCAACCCACCAAAGACACCTGCATCCTAATCCCTGGAACCTCTGACTATGACAGGTTACACGGCAAAGGGGAATAAAGGTTGCATATGGAATTAAAGTTGCCAATCAGCTGACCTCCCAATAGGGAGATTATCCTGGATTATCAAGTGGGCCCAGTGGAATCACAGGCTCCTTAAGAGCAGCAAGAGGCAGAGGACAGAAGTGAAGAGGTGAGATGCTGAAGGGCTGGACCAGCCACTGCTGACTTGGAAGGTGAAGGAAGGGGCCATGACCCCAACAATGCAGGAGCCTCTAGAAGCCGGCAAAGGAAAGGAAATGGATTCTCCCCTGGAGCCTCTAGAAAGGAAGGTGGCCCGACCCACACACTGGCTTTAGCCTGGGGGACCCATTTCTGACACCTGACCTCCAGCAGTGATGTTAATACCTAGCGTAGATTTAAGCCACTCAGCTTGTGAGATTTCACAAATCAGAAAGGAATGCGTTTTTAATGGGGGATTTCATGTTGCAAATCAAAGTCTCTGGCTCCTCTTGAAAAATGGAGAGACGGAGTTCCTGTCGCGGCTCAGCAGAAACAAATCCGACTGGGAATCATGAGGTTGCAGGTTTGATCCCTGGCCCCGCTCAGTGGGTTAAGGATCTGGCGTTGCCGCGAGCTGTGGTGTAGGTCACAGACGTGGCTGGGATTTGGCATTGCTGTGGCTGTGGCGTAGGCCGGTGGCTACAGCTCCGATTAGGCCCTTCGCCTGGGAACCTCCATATGCTGTGGGTGCAGCCCTGGAAAGGACAGAAAGACGAAAAAACAAAAAAATTAAAAAAAGAAAAGAAAAATGGAGAGATAAAAGGCAACACCCAGCCTTCTTGCTCACATTGCAACAAGCAGATGGGCTGAGCCACAGCTGTCTGGAATGTGGCCCCTCTTGTTTGCCACAATCCCCACCACTCTCTATTGTCTTCCTGACTCTCATGCTGTGGCTGATGCTGAAGTGATGCCATCAGATACCTGTGTTCTGGACCCTGGGTCTATGTTTTAAGAGAGTAAACACAAATAAAAACAGCCAAACAAAGAAGCAGGGCTAATATTCACCAGGTGCACACAGTTTAGAGCCAGCATCTGTTCTAATGGATGAGTCAGGACCCCTGCCATATACGGCTGTTAAACATTGTGAGCTGAGGCGGAAGCAGGATGCTTCTTGAAACATTCCGGCTTCCTCAAACATTCTGGAAACAGACCCGCCTCTCAGCCTCCCCCTAACAGTGATGTCCCTCAGCCCCACCCCGACCCCCGCCAGCCAGGCCCACTTTATGGGCACAGTTCAACGGAAGCCGCCAGGCCTCTCGCAGCTTCTTACGTTTCCCCAACCACGTGACCACATGTCCTGGTTTCTGCAGGATTATTCCTGCTCTTCCCGGACTCCAGGGGCACAAAAATGTGGAGGGGCTTAAAGGAGCAGTTTGGGGGGACTATCCTGCGGCCCCTGCCTCCTGGTAACCTAGAGCCATCTTTGCTGGGGACAGGAATCGCTCCTGCTCAACCCTTCCCCAGTGCAGGGACCTTCTCAGCGGCAACCTGGGCCTCAGCCTCCAGGGCTTCATGGGGAAAATGTCTTATTTTCCCCACATGGAAACAAGTCAGTGCAGGAGGAATCTCTCCAGATGGCCCGCCAGTGTTAAGACACAGAGGAAAAGAATAAAGAGGAGAAACAACCATAGGGTAACTCCAGAGCCGCGATGCCCTCTTCCGCTTCTGAGGCCTGGCTCATAACCTGCGACTGCCACGCAGGTTCACAAGGATGAGGGCAGGGCAGCCAGGACCAAGGATCGCAGGCGACTCTGAGTATCGGCCAGCCCCTCCCGCATCCCCCGTTCCGCAAGATGCAGTATCTTTTCAAACTAGAGAAATAGCAGCACACTCAGTCTTCCGCCCCAGCCATGTCTAACCCCGCACACCAGGGGCCAGAAGGGGTTGGGCAGGCGCCTTCCCACCAAAAAAAAAAAAAAAAAAAGTCATCTGAGAAATTGTAACCAATATATCCACTTTAGACAGGCATGCATGTTGGAAAAACCAGAAGTTTCAAGAAGTCATGCAGTAAAGCAGTTGCCATAATTTCACTCTGTCATTTTGCCCAAACATATTCAATCTCAGGATTCATTTTCCAAACACTACGATTCTGCAAAATGCAAGCCCTCCACTTGCTATGTTAAGAGGATAAACAGTTGTTTTACTGTGCAAATCCTCCGTCCCATTATTTCATGGGTTTCTCTCTCGAACATTCTCAACAGCCCCTGCAGCAGCCATACACAGATCAGTGATGGTGATGACGGTGACAGGGCTTCTGATAATAAGAGTGGCTTAAGTGCAACACTGAAGCCTTAATATTAGAAAGCGTACTTAAATATTAGAAATATTCTTTAATCAAGTTAAATACTTTAATTATCAATAGTAATTAATAATTCAGTTATTAATGACCATCTAAAATTAGTATAAACACTAATAATAACTAATATTAATAATAATACATTACTTTTAATAGTAAGCATTATGAAGATAACATATGTTAAGAGCTAAAAATGCCAGGGACTCGTTGCAAGTACCTCACTTGTTCAGTTTTCACAGTGTCTCTAGAAAAACAGTATGACTATGATCCCCATTTGACAGCTATGTGAACTAAGGCACGGGACCATTAAGCAGGATGACTCCACTTAAGTAAGCAGTCCAATCAGTATCAGGTCAGAGGCACAAGCATGGCCTCTAACCAATGTGTCAGGAAAGCTATGTTTGAAAAGGCCACAGGAGTTCCCGTCGTGGATTACCGGAAAGGAATCTGACTAGCATCCATGAGGACGCAGGTTCAATGCCTGGCCTCACTCAGTGGGTTAAGGATCCAGTGTTGCCGTGAGCTGTGGTGTCGGTCACAGACGAGGCTCGGATCTGGCGTTGCTGTGGCTGTGGTGTAAGCCAGGAGCTACAGCTCAGATTCGACCCCTAGCCTGCGAACCTCCATATGCCATGGGTGTGGCCCTGAAAAGCAGGGGAAGGAAAGGAAAGGAAAAGGCTACAGATAACAAGTGTTGGTGAGGATGTGGAGAGGAGCGAAGCCTAGCACACCGTTCATATGCTTGCAAATCGGTGCAGCCACTATGGAGATCAGGGAAGAGGCTCCCCTAAAACCCAATTGCACGATTTAAACGAATGAGTTAGATGGTGGGTGGATGTTCTCTCTTTACAGTGGCTTGAAAATCAATGCAACAACATATGTACTTTAAAAATTCTTGGGAACAAATCATTTGGGACAAACCTCACAAAGGATGGAAACCTGTGAAGTGGCTGTTGGGATTCTAACAAGATTATTGAAAGGGAAAAGTATGCTAATATCCATATGAGAGGATATTGCCTAGCCGTTGTGGATCACATTACGATAGGACATTTACTGGCAAGGGAACATGTTTGCAATTTATCACCGAGTTCAATCAAAAGCAGGCTGTAAGAAAGAATACACAGTCTCCTTTGGCTTAAAAATGTGTAGAAGCAGGCATATACATAATATGGTAGTTACATAACGCAGAGCGACAAACTCACCTCCATGAAGACAGACCAAAATATCAACAGGGATGTCTTCGGGACAATGAGAGGGAGCCCTGATTTTTTTAAAAAAAATCAATACAGCTCAAGCTTGGGAGCCACTGTTTTCGGATCACTGGGCTGACCAGAGTTACTCCTAAACTCTACTCATCACCCCCAAGGCATCACTATTTCCTCCCTGACACCTGCACACCAAGCACATTTTCCATCACAACCTAAGTACAAAGCTGGTTTGGCTGACAGAAAATCTGCAAAGGGTGACAGGAGGGCACCATGGGGACGCGGGCCACCCCAGGGTTAAGCGGGAGCCAAGGGTGGCGACAGGGTGCTGGCAGCCTGCAGAACACCAAGTGATGTAACCAGATAATTGGTGCAGTGGGATCATATGACCTGCTCCCGTGACCTCATCAGGACACCAATGAGACAGGAACCTAGAAGCCCTTCTACAACCAGCTCTTCCCCGTGGACATGTTACAGCCTCCCCCTAGCGGTCAGGGGTGGAACTGTGTCCCCTTCGAATTCCTATGCTGAAGGCCTCACCCCCACCCCACCCCACCCTGCAGCTCAGAATGTGATGTGTTTGGAGGTAAAAGGCCTTTCAAGAGGGGCTTATGTGAAATGAGGCCATCGAAACTGACTGCTCTCTTCCAAAAAGAGCGATCTGGACACAGAAGCAACACCAAGAGTGTACACACCCAGAAAAAGGTCACAGGAGGACACAGCAGGAAGGCGGCTGTCCGCAAACCGACAGGCCTCAGAAAGAAGCAACCCTGTCCACACCTTGACCTTGGACTCCCAGCCTCCAGAACTGTGAGAAAATCAATTTGTTGCTTAAGTCACCCAGTCTGCGGGATTCAGTTACAGCAGCCACAGGAAACGAATGCACCTGCCTTCCTCTCCTCTCTCCTGCTGGGTCATTTTCTTCTCCTTGTTTCTCGGATTTCTGACTCTCCATTGCCACATTAACCCGCCACCGCCCCAACACACACACACACACACAGAGCCATGACTCCATCGCCTACACACACAAACACACACACACACCTACCTCCCAGACACAAATCTTTCTTCTGCTCTTCTATGTGGGTTACATACCTGCCCATCTTCCTCAATTCTCCAGGCTCTGGATTGTCAGCCCTTTGCTCCATGACCCTTCTCCTATTCCCTTTCTACCGCCAACCTGTCCGCCTCCTCCACCACCTAAGGCTTCTGTCAGCACGGCTCCTTGCCACCCCTCTTCTCCTGGATCTAAGCGACATTACAGAGACTGCTCAGTTACAGTTAGCTTTCCGACTCCCAGCTTCTCTGCGTACTCTCCTCTCTCGTATGGTCACAGATACGGGAGCTCTTTGGGGCCTGCGCCAGGCTAAGATGAAACAGCTACAAAGCAAAGATACCTTCAAGTGGTCTCAAGACCTAAGAGTTTGTTCCCACCGCTGAGCAATAGTCAAAGAAGGAGACATGAGCTTTGTAGGTTAGGGGAGGAAAGCAGAAACAGGTATTTTAAGGAGAGGGTTTTATGTTCCTTTACAACTTGGACTTGATTTTAAGAGAGTGTCAGTCCTGTCCTTGCAGGTCTGCGCTTTCCCACTGGTCAGCGGAATGAGACCACCATCCGCGCTGTTTTATGGGGAATCTGCTTCTAAGATACGTACAACATTTCAGGAACATTGAGGATAAGCGGAAATTGAATTCCTTCCAGAAAAGCTTTAACTAGAGATAAGAAAAAAGGCCACAGGTTAGAAATATTTCCAAAATTATAATCAGAAAGTGCCGGGGCAACTGTTTAGTAGCCTTGTGAATTGCAGCATGAACTATTTTTCTCGACTTTTAATAGGATCGTAATGCAATTGATTTCCAAGGGATATAAAAGTGAAGCCCATTTTCAGGCCATCTGCAGAATGCATACAAGTTCATTTATTCATTGGCTATCTACCCAGACTCTACCTAGGTGTGGTACTGAGAAGGATACAAAGATGTCTAACCCCAGGCAGCTTAGGAACCTACTGCAGGAGGCGAGAGGATGGATGGGCAGGGGTGATGTGATGATGTGTCTGGGGAGGGGGACTGTTGTGGGAGGAGGTGACGAGGGGACTTTACAGCCTGTTGAATGCACCCTGCAAAAGGTACATGCAGCTGTGAATAATCTGGGGCTAACAAACGAGGAACGGACACTCAGAAATGGACATAAAGACACTGGAGTCAGAGCGATGGGTCAAACTTGCGGGTGAGAACAATCTCTGGAGGAAAGAATGCAGGCAGAGAAGGAAGGTCAAAAACAGGACTGTAGGGGACAGAGAATTTAAAGGGTAGAAGAAAATGGAGCTGGGGGAGGGGTAGATGGGAACGAGCAAAAAGGCAGGTATTAGAAAAGACAGCTTGACCGTAGTAATAACTGCACACCTCTGTGGATACACCTGAGCCCATTCATTGGGTGAACTGTAGGATGTGACTTACATGTAAATGAAGTTGTTGCCATCGCCAAAAAAAGAGAAGAAAAAGTATGGCCAACAAGCATATTTTTGAAGTTCACCATGAGCAGTCATCATCATCATTTGTTTCACAAAGTCAAATAAAACCACAATGAGATACCATCACATAACCCCACCCCAAAAAAAATTTTTTAAAGACTGACAATATCAAGCATAACTTGAGGATATAGGATAATTAAAGTCAGCCAAGAGAGTGAAATGATCCAAGCACGTTGGAGAAATGCCTGCCAGCCTCTATGACATGAAACCAAGTCCTACTATAGACCAATTCATTCTTCTCCAAGGTACTGTCCCACGAGAACTGAGAACAAAGAGGCATGGTGACTATACCCAGCAGCTATGGCACATTCTCATCCTCTCACAGTAGCTGAGCCCTGCAAACAACCCAAACATCTAGCGCAGGCTATCTAGCACAGCCCTGCCAAATGAGAGGTAGAGTCATGTGAGGAATACTACTCAGTAAGGAAAAAGAAAGACCTACCAATAAACATAGTGGCATGAGGGAGACACACTTGGAATTCTGAGTGAAAAAAGCCCAATGCAAGATACATACTGTCTGACTTCACATCAGTGAGATTCTAGGAAACGCAAGTTAATCAACAGTGACAGAACACAGACCAGCAGTTTGCTAGAGCCAGGGCGGGCTGGACTGCAGGCATCACCGGCTGCGAAAAGGACCTAGAAATCATTGCAGGCTGATGGAAATGTTCTCTCTCTTCTCTGCAATGGTGCTTTCATGGGAACGTGCATCTGTTAAAATGTCATAAAATCGTATATTTAAAGGGAAGCACTTTATTGTTCATAAATTATACCTCAACAAAGCTGATGAAACCAAGCATGCAAGCAAAAGGCATGTGCCAAGTGCCTCATCTTTTTCCTTTAAAAATTACCAAAGCCACACCCTGACGGCCATTCTGCGTTCAGAATTAATGAAGACATCATTAATGGCACGCTTCCCGAATGTCTACCCACGTCACAGACGGGACAAGGCACCTCCCATACTTTATCTCCTTTGACTCTAGCCATCTCATCCAAGAGGGTTCAAACCCCCATTCACAACTGAGAAAGGTCGGCTTGCTTGAGATCACTCAGAACTTCTGCGGCACCGAGATCCACACCTGACCCTGCACTCGCTGCTCTCCCACGAGGTGTCTGACACGAGAGGAATACAACAGTAACAGAGACAATGAACTTGTACGGGGTAACCCACATCCAGACACTGTTCTTGCTATTCCAGGTGCCTGACACCAAGTAGTATTCTCCACCAGCAGCAAAAGAGGCACAACTCGTATCCACCTCCTTGTCCTCAAGGGGAAACCAGAGCTCAGAGAAGCTAAGTCGCTTTCCAGGATTCCCACAGCTTCCGAGTGACAAGGTCAAGACAGGAACACATACAGTCTGACTCTCGAGTCTGGGCTCATCAAATAGGCTCTTTCAGAGGTCTTAAGACATCTTCCGGGGCGGGGGTGGGGGGGTGGCAGGGGTGGTGGTGACATGAGCTGGCATTCTGGCTGCTCTGATCTATTTTAAATAGGGAAAAAGCAAGGTGCCATCATGTGGGAACACAAGTGACTTAGGAAACTGGGATGGGAACGCTTGTGACTCAATTACTGCTCTCCAGGTGAGATGTGCGTGTCAAGAGCAGGTAGGTGCCCGGCACACAGGTACTCATTAACGCAAGGTCTCCTCCAGAGCTCCCTGGTGACCTAGTGGTTAAGGATCTGGCACTGTCACTGCTGTCAGCTCAGGTCCAATTCCTGGCCTGGGAACTTCCATGTGCCATGGGCGTGGCCAAAAGAAAATGGAAAAAAAAAAAAAAAAAGTGAGGTCCCTTCCACGCAGGCTGCACGGATGGGAGGAGGGCGGTTTCAGCCCACCCTCCACCACCTGGCATGACAGCGTGCCAAGCAGTGATTCCTACCAGTGGTAAAGCCAACAGCCGCTTCAGGCGGTGACACGTTCTGTGCTCATGCACACAGAGCCCGGGGAAGAGGCAGTTACCCACGCAGAGACGCAGGAGCACGGGTTCATCTTGTAATCCAATCTTCCCTGCCAGAAATTCCGTGAAAACAGATCTGATGAGCTAGATTTATACAGCACATTTCTTTAAGCAAGGACCTTTCAATATGAAGATATAAATGTAATTTTCAGAGGAATTAAGCAGTGAGCCCTATCACTACCCAGACCACAAAGAATGCTCATCACCAGAAGGCCTCCCAGCCCAGCGTAGATTCCTCACCCTGCCAAAGAGCTGCCATTCGTTCATGAAGCCAAGCCACTCCCTCCCCGCACCTGCCCGGGGCTCCTGTTCAGCCTGGTGAGACGCGCGAATGACGCGCCTCCTGCTTCTGCCCTAGCACGACTTGGTGACCCCGGCCGAGAAGAAGAGTGATGACGGGTTTCTGGAAACTTGCCTGAGGGTGAGGGGACAACAAAGTGGGGTGACGGGGCCGGAAGAGGTAGGCACGGAGGGAGAAAAAGAGGATGTTCGGAAGGAGAGGAAGAGGGAAAATGACGGAGCTGGATTCAGACCCCTCTGACCAAACCAGCACGGTCACCGTCAACGCGGCCGTCACTGTCCCCACCGCCACGGTGGTCACATCACATCATCATCCCCGGCCAAAGGGAAACAAACCTCCCAAAGCTCAAATGAGTGTCATGCCACCATTAAAGCAGCCCACCGGAAAATCGTGTTCCGCACACCACCCCTACATCCATTGCAACGCCTACCCTACCCGAGAGACCTGGGTCTCTGGTTCCCCAACTGCTGGAGTCAAAGGTCACATTCTGCCAACATGCCTGTTAAACAGGCCCACAGCTGGGTGCATATCCGGACACACGTACACTAAGACACTGTCCACGAGGCCACGATTCCAGTCCTGTCCCTTTAAAGACGGGTCTCCTTCAGCACCTGCACTAGACCTGCCATTACGAAAGCTCAGGGGGCTGCACCTGGACGCAGTAAGGCCTGCTCAGAGCGCTCTTTCACACGATGAGACCCGGGGAATCTGGAAACAAGGGATATACATCATCGGGTCCCACCAAAAATGGGGCCTGTTGACAGCTGGCCCTCAGTGATTGACTGAGAATTAACATGGAAACGGAAGGCTGAGAAAAATGAGAACCAGTGCGCCGACCATTTAATGGGCCTGAAAGCAGGACCGCAGGCAAGCGGCTGTGGCCTCCGAATTAGTTCACTCCATCAGCGCCACATCGCAGGTGACAGGCAACTTGATGAAAGCCCAGGACACATACGCTACGAAGATCCCTCATGCTGCGCATACTCCTGGGGGCACACAGAGGACACGCAGGTGGCAGGCAGAGTCGCAGGGCATGCTACCATCCTGGTGGCCTCCCTTTGTTGTCACAGGAGGCTCAAGTCGAAAAGGAAAGAGCAAAAACAAGACAAAGGGACTGTGGTGGTGCTGCTTGGCCTACTACACGCCCATCCTTTACGTCAAAGGGATCCTGGACACTGGGCCGCTCTGAGGAGCTCTTCAGTTGCACCCACAACACTCGTGCCAGCTCTGCAAGCCTCTGCTCCAAGGTGAACGTGTACCTCCAAGAAGATGCTTGAGTTTCTTGAAACGAACTGAGATCCTAGAGGGCATACGGGCTCACTGTGGAACAACCGTGGAAGGAAAAGGAGGTTCCCCTGAGGCTCTGACACCTCCGAGTTGATGACAGAATGACAATGGGTCCAGGGCAACCAGGCAACTTGTTTTTGGGTATTAACTCAAACCTCCAACTTGAGGACGTGATGGTGTCACCCCTCGTGTGCAAATGTATTCTACAGCAAAAGAAAAACAAAAGGCCAAACACCTGGATGTTGGGGAACAGACGGACAATGGCAAGGAACCTAACAGGTGTGAGAAAGCCGAGTCTTTTTTTTTTTTTTCTTCCGTTGTCTTTTTGTTGTTGTTGTTGCTATTTCTTGGGCCGCTCCCGCGGCATATGGAGGTTCCCAGGCCAGGGGTTGAATCGGAGCTGGAGCCACCGGCCTACGCCAGAGCCACAGCAACGCGGGATCCGAGCCATGTCTGCAATCTACACCACAGCTCACGGCAACGCCGGATCGTTAACCCACTGAGCAAGGGCAGGGACCGAACCCGCAACCTCATGGTTCCTAGTCGGATTTGTTAACCACTGCGCCACGACAGGAATTCCAGAAAGCCGAGTCTTCAGCTACCAAGAGGGAACCCGAGAAACATCCCAGTTCACATCACGGAGCCACCAGTGACTCAGAAGCTGGTGGAAGCTGGTCCCTCTGGAAGTGGGGGTGAGGGTGACCTGTCTTCACAGTGCATCCCGCCTCAGAACCCTCCCACCACCCCCGCCAGAGCGCTGCCATTCCCTAACCTCAAAAACAGCCAAGTTCATTCTCTGAAGAGAAAACAGCAGAAAGCAGTAGCTATACTAACAACAGAGCTGTGGTAAATGCTTACACACTAAATGCTGAGACTCAGCTTCTTCCCTCGCTTCGCTCGGAGCTGTACCTCGCCCAAGCAGAGTATGAGCAGATCCCTCGTAGGGCAATGTGACCGGCCAACAGCAAGTACCTAAGGACTCAACCACAGTGATTTCCCCCGAGAGACAGTCCAGCTGGTTCACCCTTCAGCAGAATTCACAGTTGTTCAGTTCTTCAAGGTGCTGAGAGTTGGCAGCACCTTTTGGAGTCCTATTCCTGGATACAACTAGACGCCCACAGTCCACAACAGCGAAGAAGGGACTTCATCAGCAAAGACGCCGAGCAAACAGAAGCAGTTCTCAGGAGGCCAAAGCTACATAAAGGCATGAAAACCTGAAGCAGTTATCACTAACATCAGAAAGTTAAAGAGAGTGGGATTCATCCATGGAACAAGAATAGAAGGCTACTAAACCAAGAGGAAATACTGGAAAAGCCTACGAACCAATGAAAAAATGTTTAGAAATGTAAAACATGCCAGAAGACAGGAAAAATGCAACAGGAAAGAAGAAATCTCCCAGAAAGGAAACCAAAGAGAAAAACATAGAAGAGGAAAAAATTATGAAACAGTCTAGGAGGCCCAAGAGCTGAATAACAAGAGCTCTTTAAAAAGAAAAGTGGATTGGCGGGGGGGGATGAAGGTAGACAAATCATCAAGGAAATATTTAAGGAAAATTGCATAGAACTGAAGGATGTGTTCTGACACTAAAAGGTCTCATTCAGTGCTTACTACAAGGAATAAGAACAGACTCAAAACACTGCATGTGAAGTAAAGTTTTAACTCAGTGTTTTAACTGAGGTCAGAGAGAGCATCCCTCTCAGGGCTTTTATATCCTACTCGGATGGGAGCAAAGGGTACAAGATATGCCTCCTGTAGCACCTCCCAGAGAGAAACAGACGTTATGGAAAAGATGAGGGATCCAATGGCTTTGTACGTCCCAAGGTCAACACTGAAAGCCACAAAACACTCAAGTAATGTCTTAAAACCCTGAAGAAAAAAATGATTTCAAATCTGTAATTTACGTCTAGCTAATCCATCAAACTGAGGGTGGGAACCAGAAATAGAAAATGTTCCAAAAGTACATGTGTACATCCCATCCTGCTTTGCAAGAAAGCTACTGGAGGATATGCTCCCACAAAACAATAAGCAAACCAAAATAAGAGATGTTCAACAGGAGCTCGAACCCAGGTCAGAGGTGAATGGACTCCCTCAGTTATAAGATGTGAAGGAGCTTTAAGTAGCACTCTTGTGTACCAGGTGTAGAGAACAATTAGTCCAAACTATAGGAGGTCCAAGGACTCGAAAAGTGATTTTTTTTGTAAACGTGAAAATAGTAGAATGTGAACCCAAAGAGATGTATACAATCAGAGGAGCAGCTGGGCTTGAATTAGTGATAGATAATGAAAAACTAAGGAAACAAGAATATGTGACAAGGATAAACTCCAGTGGAAATAGAATATTATGCAAGAAAGAAAAAGTAATCTTAATAAACTAACATGACTTAGCTGTGAAGATATTTACATCATCATTAAAAGCCTAACTAAACTGTCTACTTAAAAATCAAGACAGAACCCTAGTGAAAGGATGCTAAGAGGGGAAAAAAAAGAAAAGTGACTTTAAGGTAGATGCATAAGAATGAAGGAAAGCTAAATTTTCTTTTTCTTAGTGGAAAGGCCACAGATATTTCTACAAATAGAAAATGAAGAAGCAGTTTCAGTGTGGTTAAAGCTCTACACATAAAAATAAAAGGAATCTGCTATAAGAGTAAGAGATGAAGAGAGTTGATAATTGCTTTAATTTTTCATATAAAAGCTTAAAAGAAAAACCAGACTCTAATTCTAAATCATGTATGTGTGTAATTTTCACAAAAAGGAAGAAAGAGAACAAAAAACAAAATGATGAAGAGAATGATACAGAACTAACAACAGAGCTGAACCCCAAAAAAATAAATAAATAAATAAGCCAACAAAAACAACAAAAAAAAAGAACCAAAGAAAGAGAAATGGATGAGGGAAGAAAGGAAAAAGTGAGAAACTTTAAATATAGAAACAATCACAATTGCCTTAGGCTCTATTATGACAGAATACAACTCAAATTACCAACCATTTTCTGTTTTCCAAAATGAATTCATGACCAATTATGACATTATTGTCTTATGTCCAACTTAAAGAAAATATTTTACGGGGACATAGGCATGTTTAAACTTAACTGTGTTCAGAGAAAGATTACCTGGTTCTTTGTGGAAAAGGCAAAAGATCTCTGCACGAATTCTCTGTGGACCCTTAACTCCTATAAGGTAACAATAACGTGAGAATTTAGCATAAAGCCATGGATACACTATGTGAATAGAAAACACAGGGCCTAAATGATGAGCCATCTGTCCTTTCCTTTTGATCTCTGCCTTGTTTTTTTTTTTTTTTTTTTTTTTTGCTTTTTAGGACTGCACCTTTGGCATATGGAAGTCAGGGGTCGAATCAGAGCTAAAGCTGCCAGCCACAGCCACAGCAACCCGGGATCTGAGCCAAGTCTGTGACCTACACCACGGCTCACAGCAACATCAGATCCTTAACCCACTGAGCGAGGCCAGGGATCGAACCCACATCCTCATGGACACTAGTCGGATTTGTTTCCACTGCACCACTACAGAAATTTCCTGATCTCTGCTATTTTTGATAAAAATTATACGCACACACGTGGGTATGTATGTGTACATGAAACTGCCATCCTCATTAACTTGGTTGCTGGGTGACACGAACCAACCAGCATCTGGCACCACCTGTAAGGAAGACCCAGCCGGAGGTTCAACTTTAGACGGAAAGGGCACTGGTTCACAGGGGGCATTTCTGTCCCAATTCTACCTCTGAGGACCTGAGACTGGTCACGAGGGCCTCAGCTCCTTATCTATAAAATGAAGGATGGGGAAAGATGACAGCCAAGAAACTCTAGCTTCAGGATCCAATTTTAACTGCTGCAGGCATCTTGGAGGACGTGGGTGTCTCATTTCTCGGCACTGAGAATCTTCAGCGTGCAGAGTTTTAATTCTGAGAAGGACTTAACTAGGGAAAATGGTCACACAAAGGATGGAACTTTTAAAAACACTTTCTAGGGAGTTTTTCAGGTAGTGAAACTCTGCTGCATGAAACTGTAGCGGTAGATACATGTCCTCGTGCATTTGTCAAAATCCAAAAAACATACAGTGAACCCTAATGTCAAGGATGAACAATAATTAATAACAATGTATCAATACTGGTTTATTCATTGTAATGAATGTGCCACACAAATGCAAGATGTTAATAATCAAGGAAAGAGTACAGGGGTAGGGAGGGGGCATTAGCGACACTCAATGGACTATCTGCTCACTTATTTTGCAAAGCGCAAACCCTGCTTTTAAAAATCCCTCAACACATTCCCTTCAGGATTTCTACCCCCATCTCGACCTTGCTAAAAGGCTCAGAACACTTGCTAAAAGTTCAAGTTCTTAGTCTTGTTGTTGATTTTATCGGAGTATAGCTGACTTCCAAAGCTGTATTAGTTTCAGGTATACAGCAAAGTGAATCAGTTACACATACACATTTACCCATTTTTTCCCATATAGGTTATTATAAACTATTGAGTAGATTTTCCTGTGCTATATAGCATGTTCTTGGGGTTTTTTTATAATGATTATTTTTTCTATTACGCTTGGTTTATAGTGTTCTGTCAATTTTCTACTGTACAACAAAGTGACCCAGCCACACGTACATACACACGTTCTTATTCTCACATTATCCTCCATCATGCCCCATCATAAGTGACTAGATACAGTTCCCAGTGCTATACCACAGGAACTCACTGCTTATCCATTCCAAATGCAATAGTTTGCATCTATTAACCCCAGATTCCCAGTCCAGGCCATCCGACTCCCTCCCCCTCCATCCCCCTCCCCCTTGGCAACCACAGACTGTTGTCCAAGTCCATGAGTTTCTTTTCTGTGGAAAAGTTGGTTTGTGCCATGTGTTAGATTCCAGATACAAGTGATAGCATAGTTAACAAAGTTCTACACGGGTCATACGCTGGCTTCTGACCACGAACATGTTTTCTTTAAACAGCAGTTTTTAAAAAATGAGTTGCTGGTAATTTTAAAATCAGGAAAAATCATTTAAGAGCCAGATTTTTTTTTTTTTTAGCTTCTTGTTAAAAAACAAAAACAAACGAAAAAGCAGAGACCATGGCATCTCCACATTTCCCCAGGGCAACAGGCAGCCGGAGCCAAAAGGCTGCCTCAAAGAACAGGGGGACTGTGTCCTCTGGCATGACTCGGGTCCTCAGCACAAATGCCCTGTGATCCCTCTGTTTTCTACTTGGCAACTGCAGGCCAGGCATCTCATTGGCCAGGACAAACAACATCAACAGGGCCTGGGTTCCTTCTAAAAATGCAAATCTTTAGTCCTATAGAATCGGAACTGCAGATGCTCAGTTATGAGCATGGATGAAAATCCTCTGAAGAGCTGGTGACAACTCGGGCTGCAGTGTCTTGAGTCCATCACCCGCTTCAGCTTTTGCTGCAGTAAATGTGGGATGAGGCCGGAGAACTGCTACTGCTAACCAGCTACTGGGTGCTGCTGCTGGTCTAAGAACTACTTGAGGAATCTCGGGTTTCTATCTTTGGGTACCCTCATAAATCCCCATCGCAATTTTTTGCTTCCTGCAAAGAAACAACTGGCATCCCCTCAGTCAATGTAATTTTCTTGACCTTGCTTCATAAGATATGGTGGGTTTTTTTTTTTTGAGAGAGAGAGATTTTTTCCATTTTCCTGGTGGGTGGTTTTAGTTCCTTGGAAATTTCTCCCATATGGGTGAGCATTTTGTTTACTTAGCTATTTAAAAACAATGTGGCTTTTTTCCCTCTGGGGAAACTGGGTCATTTAAATTAATTCTTGGATTTATAATACATATAATTAGTTCCAAACAATATACAACTCTATGCTCTGTTTGGGAGTATCTTCATTACACAAATGTGAAAATAATTGAACAGAAGGACAGCAAGAAAGATAGCATTAAAAGAAAAAAAATCCCATGTCTGATATCTTTTGCCATTAGGCTATGAATTGTGTAACACTTAACCAAAAGTGCCTGCTGTATATTTAATGGTTCACCTATAGCTCAGAGTAAAGCCTGAACTATTTGTTGTTCGCTGTTGTTATATTCTGTTCCAAGGTTCATAATTTGAAAATCGACTTTGGGGACTTTTTCCTGGGTCTATTAAAATGATTCATGTTGCATTCAACATAAATTGTGCATTCACAGAGGAGGGTGAGAGCTGGTATTCACAGCATAATAACTAAAGTGAATTTTGTAGGAGCCGCAGTTTGTGGCAGCAATGTGGTATCATTTGTCTTAATTTTTCTTTGGCATTACATTAGGCGAGTGCATTTACATTTCCAGGTATGGCTAACCACTTTAAAGACTTGGTTTTTACAGCCTGAGTAACGGGAGAATCAAATCTGCATGTTTATGTGATGTAACATCAAATATCGCCGGTTTACTGTCTGGCGTGCGCGGGAATTTTACATTCCATTTACCTGACTTCGCAAAGGGAACTCAGGCTGATATGCAAAGTACATGAAATATTTACCATCAGTGGATCTTGAGAGGCTTCTGAAAGGAGAGGGAGGGGTGGAGATGACACTCTTGCTTTTGCTGCGGTTTTTCTTCTAACAGAACAGTAACTAATACCTTAAGTGGCTTAGCCATTGAAAACTCAAATGCATCTGAAAGAAAACCAAACTCCAAATACCTTAAGCCAAAACTTTTGGTCACGTGTGCAGGACAGAGTAAACATTTGAAACTTTAATGCATGCATATGCATCTGCTATGTACACACACATACATATATATACACACAAAAACACACATGCCTCCTGCTCATGAAATATTTATTCTGGAGAAGTGAAATGGATTACTCTTGTATTTCCATTAATGTCCTTTAAGATGCATATATTTTTTTACCAGAAGAATTCTATAAATATGATATACTGGAGGCATGATTTCCATTTGATGGAGAAAGTAAAAAGGATACATCCTAAATGCTTTCTATCAAAATTTTCTTTTAAACAAACCAAGTGTCAGATCAAAACAGATTGTAGTCCCATGATTATAACAGTGCTTAATGACAAGGTAGTGACTTTTACTTAAACACGTACCTTAAATTTAAAAAACAGAGCACCTATAAAAATATGGTAGTTCTTCCATACTGCTCAGATACCCCTCAGGGAAGGATCTCAGCTGACGAGAGCTTTCTGTACTATCTGTTCACCGTTACCAGCTAAGCAGCGTGCGGTGTATGGTGATGCATGTACTAGAGGGCACGTGCGATGGAGACAGAGCTCGGTTCACACTCTGACTTCACACGTCACTCGCTGGGTGACACTGGGGCGTTAAAATCCTCGGCGCCTCGGTCTCGCGGTCTGTAATATGGGGATAAGGACACTTCCCCGGCGGCCCATGAGGATAACGGACGTCGAGGCCCAAAAGCGCAGAGCAAACGGAGGCCGTGGTGTCACCGAGTCTCACCAATCACTGTGACTGGCATGGTCATTAAAACCATAATGAACTGGATAACTTGGGAAACTGTGAAATCATGACATCCGATCATAACGACATAGAAGAAAAGCAACAGCTCATTAGCCACCAAAAAAAAAAAAAAAAATGAGTTTATCAGCCTCTTTAATTGAACTACGTAAAGATGCGGGGGAGAGGAAGGGCCACGCTTTCCCCTGGACGAGTCAAATCACCCTTTCGGCTTACGGGGTGGACCCCAAAGTCTTGAAGAATTCTCGGCTCTTCTCTAATATCCTCCGTTGAACTCATCGGCTCGCTAGTTCATTCAGCCTCATGTGTCTGCCTGAGGCTCCTGTGAGGCCTGAGACCGCAGACGGGGAACCCCCCCCCCACCCCACCCCCCCACATGGCTGTGAGGCCCTCATGGTCTATTGGGCGTTTCTTCTACCCCCTGAACAATTACCTGGAGAGGAACTGAGAAATGCACAATCACTGATTCTAAAACAGGGGGTCCAGCTGGGACCTGGGGTCTGACTCTAGTGTATGGCCCAGGCTCTCTGGGGAAAGAGGAACAAGTGAGGCCCGTGGTGGAGGAAAGACCCAGGCCGGGATGGAGGCGGCCACGAGGCAGCGTGAGAAACCAAGCCTCGGGTGGCCGGGGGGGCTCCGGGCAGGCTTCTCAGGGGAGCGCGGTCTGAGCCGCACAGTATTCCGGGTCCCACCCTCCCCAGCTGGGACCAACTGCTCAGGAGCAGAGCCTACCAGGCAGACCTCCGGCTCCAAATTCCAGCCCCACCCGCTCAGGGTCGGCAAATTACGGAAACTCTCCATGTCTTAGCCTCTGTATCTGTGGAAAGGTGACAACCCTAGTAGACACCCCAAAGGAGTAAGTAAAGCAATGCGTGCAACAGCGTCCGACACAAGGCTGGCACACAGTGGGCACTTTATAAAACACCATCACTACAGACAGAGTCCATGTGATGAGGGGCATTGAAGGATGAGTCGAGCACAACTCCACCACACTTCCACAGGCCTGTGTCACACACACTCATGCACCTGGTGAACTTAGCAGAAAGAGGCGGTATTATGCCCACTTTACACGAGTGCGGGTACAGGGCTGTGTGTGTGCCTGGCCCACTCGCAGAGTTAAGTCTGTCTCATAGCTGGAAGTTAAAGCAAAGGGAACGAGCAAGAACTAGTTCCATCAGGAAGATAGTTTGCAAGGAATCTCATTTTCTTTTCTTTTCGTTTTTATCTTTTCTAGGGCCGCACCCGCGGCAAATGGAGGTTCCCAGGCTAGGGGTTGAATCAGAGCTGTAGCCGCTGGCCTACACCACAGCCACAGCAAACACAGGATCTGAGCCGCGTCTGCGACCTACACCACAGCTCATGGCAACGCCAGATCCTTAACCCCCTGAGTGAGGCCAGTGATGGAACCCGCAACCTCATGGATCCTAGTCGGATTCCATTCACCACTGCGCCACGACGGGAACTCCACGAATCTCATTTTCATCTCAACTAGAAAAATAAGACCCTGTCATGAGACTCTGTATGTTAGGATAAAACTGCCTTATTACCTGACTGCCTAACTGTTTTCTTTGGAAGCCGAAGGGTTGTTTCCAAAAAGCACACAAATAAGAGCTAAATACAGTGGTGTTACTTTCCTTCTTATCTGTTGTTCTGGGAATTAGCAAGACTTCAAACTACACATTTCATATAATAACAAATGCAAGAAACTCAAGCATAAATTAGAAAACACATGGAGTTCCCGTCGTGGCGCAGTGGTTAATGAATCCGACTAGGAACCATGAGGTTGCGGGTTCGGTCCCTGCCCTTGCTCAGTGGGTTAACGATCCGGCGTTGCCGTGAGCTGTGGTGTAGGTTGCAGACGCGGCTCGGATCCTGCGTTGCTGTGGCTCTGGCGTAGGCCGGTGGCTACAGCTCCGATTCGACCCCTAGCCTGGGAACCTCCATATGCCGCAGAAGCGGCCCAAATAAATAGCAAAAAAAAAAAAAAACACTCCCAGTGACGACTTCCGCAACTGAAAGATAATTTAGTCGCAAATAGAAGCCCTCCGAAATTATGGACACAAATCTGAATCAAACATACTCAGGGACGGTAGGTGTTAAAAATAATACACAGTATGAAAAAAATCCATATTTTAATCTTTTTGGGGGGCAGAAACAAATTATCTTATTTACTACATGAATGGTTTCCCCAATTTAACGCCAATCTTCAGCGTCAACTTCCACCTGTCTGAATAAACAGGCTACACAAGAAAAGACTAGGTTATTTATATTATCAGGAAGTGTTTAAAAATAAAGTGGAGGGATTACTTTCCCTATTTTGAGTAAGTAAGGATAACATGCACTTCATCCCAGCTTACAAAAACCTAATTTTACTCTCTTCTGTTTCCAGGAGAAAGTCTGAAAAGCATACATGGGAAATAGTAAATTAAATTCTTCTTCATGGGTGAGTGAAACGAGGGAGGAAAATCTTTACATTTTACTGGCAAGTTCAGAAAAACACACCCTACATATTATATCCAAACGCTGCTCCAAGCCTGTCATCTAGCTTAATAACCACAAGTGGAACATCTGAAAATTAGTGAAATTTTCTTCCAAACACATTCACTTAGGACATTTCCTACTGTGCTTTAGCTTGTTTAGAATCAGTTATGGTTTCTCTAAAATCTGTGGTAAAGTATACTCTGCGTAGAATTTACCACAATCACTACTTCCAGGGTACAGTTCAGCAGCATTAAGTGTGTGTAAGCAGGTACTGGTTTGTATTAAAACAGCAATGATAAAAACAAACACTTGTTATTAAGTTACAGCTTCAATTTGTAGGGAATGTTTTTAAATGCCATTTAAACATTAGGGATTAAAACCTGAGGGACTGTCAGTAGGAAACATACAAATAAAAAGATGCTTCACTTTTTAAGTCTTGGCTACATTGGCAAGAAATGTTAGTGGCTCTTCCCCGTGACTCTTGGGCCTGTGAACAAATTCAGGAAAATGCTTGTGTCTGAGCCAGGCTATATTTGGGGACATTGCCAAATGTCACAAAATTCACCCAAGGACTTTGCTGCCTGGCGTCATGTGCCACGGTCACATGCTTCTGTGAGAGCTGCAAAGGTAGGTCACTCTTGCACAAAGCCCTGAGAATTATTTTTGTGGCTACTAAGACCTTTTGGTGACAGGGCAGCAGATACTGAAAGGCGTCCCTTCTTCCAGAACCTTCAAGGTGGGAGACTGTTCTAAGAAGCAAAGCGCTTTCTTTTCATCCTGTTGGCCTTTCCTATTTCCTGCAGGGCACCGTTCTCCAAATGGCCACAGAGGAGGGCAGGCTGGACATGAGTAGCCACAGGGGGCAACTGCAGCGTCCCCAGGAAACCAGAACCCAATGCTCAGTCCACTGTTACCCTGAGGCTGCAATTTCACTAACTATTTCCAACGATAATGATAATGAAAAAAATACACCGCAGGGGCAGAGGGCAGCTGCCCTGGGATGGAGGGAGGGACTGACAGTGCCCAGCGTGGAATGGTTCTCAAGAATGTCCTCAACAGGAGGCACGGACTGGTTGCCACACGCCAGTCGCAGCTGCATTAGCACTAAGAACCTTTGCCGTGACAGCAATGAATTCGCCAGCCTTCCTTTTCTGATCTCGATTCTGTATCTTGCTCTTCTGAACCCCAACGCTGACCACAGCAGCCCTCCAGGAACTAGCTGCTACAGGAGGAAGCCAAACCCTTCCAAGCTCCTTACAGGTTTATTACTTCCATCATCACCACCAAGGTCGTCTCCTTCCCCACCCATCTGCAGAAAAGCGAAAAATCCAGCAGCCTGCCCCAGGCTGCAGAGATCGAGATGTGTATTTCTTGATCTGAAACCGCTATGTTAAAGGGTTCCCAATCTTTTTTTAAGAACCCTCAAAGAGTGCACTGGCCACGTGCTGTGAAAGACCCCCAGCAGGGCCTGCGCCCACATCCTGGCATCAGACATCAATATTCCTGCAGTGAAATCTACCAGGAGTCACATAAAGGGGGTAGCAGGGAAGATGAGGATTACCAGCCAGAATGACAGAAGCGAGAAGATTACCACTCAAGTTTTCAAGCACCTTTGGTTAGCCACCAGCTTAGAGAATGCTTTTTGTTTTTCAAGCTTTTGGATTTTTAACCTGCTGGTCAGGGAGTTGTAACCTGAAGAACTCAGGACGCATGGAGGTTTGCTGACTCCAGGTCTCCTGCTCTTGTAACGGTGGCTCTGGGTGTCGCTAAGAGCTTTGCTGAAGTTTAGGTTAAAAACTGGAGGCCCAGAGAGGGACTGGGAGAGACTAGCTAAGTGCCTGCACACACAAGCATCCCCAACAGATGGGGGGGAGGTCACTCTTAATTTAAAAAAAAAAAAAAATTGAAGATGGTAGGAGCACCACGTCACGCCAAAGAGAGGCTTCTTGTGGGAGGAAGGGCAGAGGGAGCTCGCAGCCCCCAGCAGTGGAAGAAGAAGGATCACGGCTTGTGTTTGCTGAGCACTCTGGGTCCTGCGAGGGGGCCGGAGCTATGTTCTTGAGGAAGCCTAAGGGGCGGCCACGGGGATGGTGTCCTCGCCTTGGACGCTGGGGATCAGAGACCCGAGGAAGGTGCCCCAGAGCCGGCTGTGGGGAGGTGCCGAGCGGGATGGGAAGGCAGCCGGGCCTGGAGACCGCGTGCTCTTCACACCCATGCGGACTTTTCGGGACACGGGCGCACACAAATCAAGCCAGCCTGTCATATGATGACAGAGTGATTTCTTTCCCAATGTGACATATTCATTTATCATCTTTCATAAGACAGACCTGGACGATAATTTAGTCCCATCGCTCCTGCCTAAATGAACTCCCGGTTTGGATGGGTTTTTAACAGATTCTTCAGCATGGGGTTACCTGGGGACTCGGATGTTAAAAGGTCAGGATTTGAGCCCAGAGAGGTGGCCCCTGGGGGCGGTGTCTACCGCCGTGCTGAGGACCAAGGAGCCAAGGATGACTATTAATTGATGGTGTTGAAGATAACGACCCCCCGGGGCCACAAGAAGATACAGCAAGAGAAGTTCAGTTGGAAACATCTAGGGTTTTTAGGTGCATTTGTCACCTCATAGTAGGAAGGCTAAATTCCGTATTGGAATAGAACACAGCCTTGAAAGCTTCAGGAACTGTTAGAGATTTTTTAAAATAAATAAATAAATAAATATGCTTCTGGCAATGAGAGTTCTATCTAATTTTAAACAAAATCGGCCTTTAAATGCCTACTGGAGCTAACTAAGCCTATGAGAGAAGTAGGCGAGAACATGGCAATGTTGAGACAGATGATGAAACAAAAGTATCCATCACGAATTCAACATGGGTTGTGGGCCAGCAACCGTGCTTTATGTGCTCTTTCAGTAACGCAGCGGCCCTGCCAGAGATGACAAACAAAGCAAAACAAAACCCAAACATGAGGTCAGAGGGGTTAAGTAACTCATCCAAAGACACACAATTATGCAGCAGTGGAGCTGGGGTCTTAATATTTACGTTCCTTCACCAAGCCAACCTTCTGTGTGATGAGAACGCTCAACAGCCATGTCCCAAGCGGATGCTTACGACACAGAGCTGTCACAGACAGATCTGATGGGGTGGCAGGAGACAAAAACAAGTCTGAAGAGGCCACCCCGGCACACTGCATCCTGCCTTGCAAGGTACGTTTCTGCAACTGAGCAAAGGGGCACGAACAAGAAATATACAATGCCACCCTCCACTGCCTTCTGGGCCTCTGCCAGGACCTCGTGGGTCAGGGTCCTCCCTGGGGATGGAACTGTACCGTCTGGGTTATCCTGCTCCTCGGCGTAATTAAAGAAGAACACAGCATTCCAATATGCTGGACGAAGAGGCCATAGACTTCTAGAAGGGAGCCTGCAAGTTCAGAGGCAGACAGGGATTCGCATCCCCACTTCTTACCTGTACAGCCCAGGGCACCTCTCTGAGCTTTTCCTTGCTCATCAGTGACGAGTCCCCGTGGGGACGCAAAGACTGAACTTCTCTGGTGTTTGCCATGTGCCAGGCCCAGGAGGCCTTCGATGCAGAGCGTTTCATTTGCTTATTGTTATTTTTTAATCCTCCTCACCATCCAAAGGCTCTGATGAGGGTGTGAGGTAAGGCCACCAAATCCAACAAACTCCTCTAATTCCTGAGCCTTCTCTTCCAGGGCAGAGGACTGGCTTCTCTGCCTCAAAGGCCAATATACCCACAGTCATGCAGGTTACGGCCCCCTGGAAAACACAGGGCGACAAAAGCCCCTTGCAGCCATCTCCGAGAAGGAGAAATAAATTAATCAAGCTGCCAAACGGAGAAGGCCGGGTTGACCTCCTTCTGATCTCATTACTTCTCTATTACCCTTTTGAAAAACATCCTCGTACAGAGATCACTAATTGCAGATTATGTGGAGGGAAATCACACCTGTCCATCACGGCGGTAACTTTGCCTCATTTGTCATTCCAATAATTCACTTCTTTTCTTTTCTGAACAGACACAGACACTAATGGACTATCATCAGTTAAAAAGGCAATTTTTCCATTTAATTGCACTCATTAAATACTGCAATAGAACAATCGGAAAAGCAATATTCTCAATATTTAATCATAGTATAGGAATAATGAAACACTGCTTCAAAATAAATCCCGGAATATTTATAAAGTCGTAAAAGAGCTGTTTTAACAACACCTGCGATCAGAGGCAACATATTGAAAATTAGACTTGTGATTTTTCATTTCTCCTGATTAGAGCTGGTAAACATTTGCCTTGCGATGGGGAGGATTCAAACGAGCCGGTTACCCTGCATGGCTAGTTCTGGTTTTGACGGTCTTAGCCGGTGTGACACCAGCACACCACCCCCAGTGTGGTACCAAGGCCTGAAGGCTCCAGCACCAGCCAGCCTTAGCTGCAAGCTTGGCCAAGAAATCCGAGGAATGGGCTTCTGGGCCCATGAGCAGTTCTTGCCCCGAGTGTGTTTTCTGAGAACAAAGACTAATCACTACGTTGTTCACATTTTAAGAGCCTTCTCCAGATAATACTTCACCTCCCATAGAATTAACCATTTAAAGTGTGTGATTCAATGCTTTTCCGGACAGTCACAGAGTCAGACATCCTTTGCCACAGTTGATTTTCAAACATTCTCATCACCTCTAGCTACTCTTCTTCTCCCACTTTCATCCCACTCCCAGCCCTTAAGAGTACTAGCATGCTTTTCTCTCACTAGAGACTTCCCTGTTCTGGATGTTTCATATAAAGGAAATCACATCACATGTAGACTTCTGTGACTGGCCTCTTGCACTTATATAACTGTGATGGTATGCTTAGCTTAAACAACAGCAAACTGGAGGTAGGGGGTGGTGGGTCTAAACAGACTGCAAGATTCCTGCTCCAGACAAGGCTCATGAATTCCTATTTATGCGAGAAATACTAGGAACCAAAGTTTTCTGATTTAAAACACACAAATGCCAAGGAAATAGGCAGGTTTTCTCAACAGCAGACATCAGCAAACCACAGCCAACCACCCAAATCTGACCTATTGCTCATTTTTGTATGGCCTAAGAGCTAAGAATGGTGCGAACATTTTTAAATGGTTGGAAAAAAACTCCAAAGAAGACTATTTAGTGACATGCCATGTATGAAATTCAAATTTCAGTGTCCACGTACACTTTTTTTAATTGGAACACCACAATATCCATTCATTTACATACTGTCTATGGCCGCTTTTGCCCTGCAGAGGCAGAGGTGAATAGTTGAAACAGAAACTGTACTGCAAAACCTAAGATAGTCACCACCTGTCCCACTGTAAGTACGCTGGCACCTGCTCCAAACTAACTTTATTTATGTTTACAAAAGCACGGTAACCTTTGGGGAAGCCTCGCCCAGAGACAAAGTGTTAATTCAAAAGACCGAGTTGGACCCACTGGGCATTGCATTTCTGCCTCCAACACTGACTTGCCATCTGAGGCTGATGTGAGCTACCTAACCTCTCTGAATCCTCTTTTTCCCCACCAAAAACGGGGCTAGTAATACCCATGTCACTGGATTGCTGTGAAGCATGAAAAGAGGTAAATGTGAAATTTTCTGGCATAGTTTCTGGGCATACTGAGGACTCAATAAATGCTAGCCATCAGGATCATACACTGTGGCTTTAAAGAAGAAACTGTGGAAACGTGTAGCAGTGTATTATATTACAAATGGAGTCAAAGTCCAAATGACAATGCCCCTGCCATCCTCCGTCCTCACGCGGGCTAATATCCACAAGATTTGGGAGACGTTACAAACAGCAGAACAACAAACTGTATAATCAGCATATAACCAAATCCACATGGATTTGGCTCATTTGCTCTTTCACATTGTTTGTCCTTGTGTCCCCCTCAACACCCATCCCACTGGCAGGGCAAGTGAGAAGGAAATACACAGTCATCCCATTTACATACAACGAAACTGGAACCATTTGGATTTTTGTAAAATTTGGAGCCAAGCGTTCAGGAGAGACACTTGGGGTTGTCCATTCAAGCTGCTGTTTGGATACGCGCATCAAAATTTGCCTCCTATCCACAACCTGTCCTCGTGGGTCTGTCACTTGCAATATGTTTAATAGACCCTCAAAACTGAAATCCATTTGCATCTATTCTGTATCAAGAACTAGCACCACTAAGTGTCACTGGAAAAAGACATGCCCCGCACCGCTGGCAGCAGCTCCCCCACCATCCCATGGGTGGAGCCTCAGAGCTGGAAACACGGTCAGACCACAGCCCTTGGCTGAGAGCCCGCCCCCTGTGGCGCGGAAGCTGATGCCCCAAATGTGTCTGCGCATGCGCCCCCCCTCCTCCTCCGCGGTCTCCACGGCTCCAGCACGAGGCTTCCTATAATTTACTTTTCCATGCGCACTGGTGTACCACTCAAGATAATGATAGAGTAGTAACATAACACACGAATTCAAGCCCCATGTCTTCATTTCTTGTTAGGATAGCCTTTTAACGGTTGCATATTCAGCCCCACAAGACCCACAAACAGCAGACAGGGATTCTTGCGGTGGATAACGAATAGCTTTCGTTTCAAGTTTCAATCAGCCTTACAGTTATGTTACTCTACTCCAGCCTTAATTAATTTTTTTGAATATATAACTGTGATCGTATGCTTAGCTTAAACAGCAAACTGGAGGTTGGGGGCGGTGGGTCTAAACAGACTGCAAGATTCCTGCTCCAGACAAGGCTCATGAATTCCTATTTATGCGAGAAATACTAGGAACCAAAGTTTTCTGATTTAAAACACACAAATGCCAAGGAAATAGGCAGGTTTTCTGAGTATCAGCATTCTTACGTGCCATGTGTAAAGTTACCGCTTGAGGTGTGAACACATTATAAATTGAATAAAGCTACCAACAACTTAAAACTCTGATGGTAAATGAGACAGTTAATCTAAAATCCTTGCAGTCTGGCTCTCACAGCAAGACAACAGCCTCAGAAAGCATGAAGCTCTTTTTGTTTGGGGCCATCAAACCACGGCTTCCATTGAAGGCGTCTCCCCCGTGTTAGTGCGTATGGGATGGCATCGACATTTTCTAAGAAGACTGTTTCTCTCCTCTGTTACACTAGGTATACCATCTTCTGCAAAATAGCTGGATCATCTGTCAATAACCAAGAGCACCAGAGGGTCAGAAACATCCAGATAGTTGAAAACATCTGGGTATTTCCTTCTTCATCCAGATGTCCGCATCCCCCAGGTGCAGCCTGCTAGCTTTGGTGGGATAACTCTAAAAAGCATTTGGCCAAGAGGTACGTTTGCTTCATCGATTCCTTCTTGGGATAATTATGTTTGGCAAAAGAAGCCTATGTCCTTTGGGGACTAATGCTGATATTGGGATTTATTTCATCACTGTGAATTAACCGTACTATTTCTGGACAAAAAATCAGGAGATTAAAAAAAAAAAAAAAAAAAAAAAGGCAAAATTTTCCTGCTGTGCAAGGCAGGGTCAGGTTATATGCTTGGAGTTCACAGAGGTATAATTACCCCTCGACACCTAGAGAACCAGAGTATGGTAGGACAATTCACCCAGAAGGTCATTTTAAAAAACGAAAGTTTGTTGAGCAAGTATAGGTGGAATTTGTAAGAAGCCAAGGGTACTCTTCCATGTGAAGATGCAGGTGCAATTTCAGAGCTACACCGTGAATACTGTCATCCGTTCATTCTTTCAACAAAGACTCACCTGGCTCCTACTGCCTGCACCGTCACATACCTGAGGCAGAGAAATCAACACTGAGTGAAACAAACACAGCGCCCTCCCTGGTGGAGGTCCCAGACTAGCTGAAGAGGCAGAGATGAAGCAAAGACGCTCACCCGCACAAATACACCACTCTCCACGGAGCATGACAAGTGCTGTGAAGTAAAGGCCAAGAGTATGGGGGGAGGTCAGAGAGGAGCCATGTGAAGTCCTAAAAGATGAGGCTTAGCGGGAAGAAAGGGGACCGCGTCCCAGCCAGGCAGACGGCATGAGGGGACGCCTGAAAAAGCTTCGCATCCTCGCAGGACACAGGAGGGCTGAGAGCAGAGAGGGGAAGGTGTGACTCCCAAGGGCAGCACGTGGAGATCTCCGTGGTCACAGGAACCTACACACGTGACCAAGTGGCAGAGAACGTTCATCTTCATGGCGTAAAAGGGCACAAATGAATCACCGTCCTGTTCCATGTACCAGCGGTCCAACGGGGACCTCGCTGGGTGAGCCCCAGACTCCAGCAGGCCGGAGGCACTCCTCCCAGCCTCTCTGAGGGCCGGGTCCACCCGTCCTCTTTTCCACCTTCTGGAGGCCGCTACACAGGACGCTCTCTCCACCTGCACAGCCAGCAGCGTCTGGCTGAGCCCCCTCTGCCTGCCTCTTCTGCTCTTAAGATCCTTCTAATTACACTGCGCCCACCCGGAGAGACCTGGAAATCTCTCCACTTCAATTCAGCCGATGAGTGATCTTAACCTCACCTGCAACCTTAATGCCCTTGTGCCATGTGACCCACATATTCACGGGTTCAACTCTGGGGCCAGAACTCTTCCAACTGCAGAACCTCACACTCCCACTGCACCGACGTCGGACTCCTGGCTCCGATACTTTGCTGCAGTGACCTAAGAGGGAAGCATCCCAGAGGCTGGGTAAAGAGCACACGGAGCCTCTCCGCTATTTTTGGTAGTTTTCTATGAATCTCTAATGATTCAAAATAAGAAGTTAAAAAATTTTAAACAGTCAACACTTAAAGGACGTATAATACATGCATGACACAGTTCAAATTACTTTACATGCATTATGCCAGTCAGTCCCCAGGACTCTGAGGCAGGTACCACTCCCATTCTCCAGATGAGGACGCTGAAGACAAGACGGGGTTTATTAATTTCATTAATTTAGTAATAGGTTTTTTACTTTAATTTGGCTATTTGAATCCAAATAGGTTGTCTCTAAAGGTTGTATCTTAACATCTGTTTGTTCCATGGGGCTCAATTTATTTATTTTTTATTTTATTTATTTATTTATTTATTTTGGTCTTTTTAGGGCTGCAAACCATGACATATGGAAGTTCCCAGGCTAGAGGCTGAATTGGCGCTGCAGCCGCCAGCCTATGCCACAGCCACAACAACGAAGGATCCGAGCCACATCTGTGATCCACACCACAGCTCATGGCAACACCGGATCCTTAACCCACTGAGTGAGGCCAAGGATCGAATCCACGTCCTCACGAATACTAGTCAGAGTCTTTCCGCTGAGCCGCAATGGAAACTCCCATGGACTCAAATTTTAATTAAGGGGCCAAATATATAGACCATAACCCACAAAGTATAAGAGAGCACACTGCTGAGAATTATTTTAATTTAAAAAAAAAAAGTCCTAGAAGACAACGACCCTAGAGGAGCTTTAAGAGGCCGTGGGAGGTGGGGGATTAAATACTGACTTAGAAGAACCTCCCCAATAGCTCTCTGCATTGCCTAAAAAAGCTGAGTTGGAGCCAGGGTAAAGATGGAGAGTAGAAAGGTCAACCCACTATTCTCAGAGAGACATTCCTCCTGAGTGAATCTGTAGGCCACTTGCCTACTAAATACCAGCCACCTTTCTTTTCCTTCCTTTCTCTCAAACACATGGATCCAAGAACTAACTGGGCTGTCCACATTAATCCTTCAATTCTGAAAACGTCTTCAAGCACGTGTGGCACAAAGCAGCTCTCCTTCCTTCCTGTTCCTTCATGGTTTTCAGCTCAATGAAAAGGACAATTGGCCATGACTGTGTCCTGAAGACAGGCAACAAAGATTCTCTCCTGAGAAACGAAATCTGCAGCTAAGATGCAAAAGGCAGGAGATGAATCATCCCGAGAGCAGTTCATAAGAAGAGACTGTTCCACTGAGTGTGTGGCCATGGTGACCACAGGACCCCAAGCACAAGGGTGCAAGCTGCACACCGAGGATGACAACTGTCTCAAGTACCCGGGTGCCCTCGTGCACCAACTCTGGGCTGCTCTCCTCATAACAAGAAGCCACAGCATGGATGCCTTTGTGTGACATGCAACCAAAGTTACATAAGATACAGTATCATGACTTCCTTCTCAAGTCAGCCAGTCTTTCCTGTTGCTTGCAACCAAAGCGCCCTAAAGTATGCAATGCCTCCATCCATAACAGAAAGCAGGAACTCTCCTGTTCTTTACATGCCTCCCCATCCCTCTACTCCCATTCCCATCAAAACTAAAAGTTTTCATGAAATATAAACACGCATATACCAAAAAAAAAAAAAAAAAAAAAAGTCCTCCCAAGCCCAGGCCTCTGCAGATGCTTCTGAGTTGCGGTGGCCACTCAATTATTAGCTCCTCTAGAAAGTAAGGCTCAAGTGTGTGTCATCCACCAACCCTGAATTGGAGGGACAAAAATGCTCTAACACAAAGGGAAAATGACTCACATTCCCCTCAGTGTTTTCTAAGGGGATATTGTTAGAACCAGTTTCTACTCCTGGATCCTTTGTGCTCCAGGGTAGAAGCAGGCAGCGGTCCAAGCACTGCGTAACCTTTTCAGCAGCCATAAGGAAAAAGTCACTACCACTTTGCTTTTTATACCAAGGCTGAAGAAAGAACATGCAAAGCCAATCCATGAGGGGATTAGCAATGTCTTCCAAAAAAGAAACAGAAAATGTTTATGGCGAGTGAAAATGACTGATAATAGTCTCACTGTCCGCTCTCATTTCCTAGCGGTTCAGCCAAGGCCCTGGATGTCATCAACACTGAAACAGGAGTAAAATGCTCTAATAAATCAAGGTGAGGACACTGGTAAGGGAGCCGGCGGTGAGGCACACCTGCTGAGCCGCTAACTCTCTGGACGGCGAGTCAACAAGCAGAGAGCAGGCTTCCAGAACCTACACGTGGGCAGCCCCTAAGCTGATGAACATGGATTCCTCCTTCTTGGCACTAGTATGAATCCAGTCTTTTCTTACACACACACACACATGTTCTAAGAACAATGACAACGCACTTGTCTTGGACATCTTCCTACCCACCACTGCTCAATGCTGTAGCCCAGCATTTCTCAGCTCAGCACAACTGCTATTTGGGGTCTGCTACGTCTTTCTGTGGGGTTACCTTGCACATGGCAGAAGGTTTAGCAGCATCTTTGGCCTCGACCGCATAGATGCCAAGAGCGCCTCTCCATCACGCCATAATGAACAAAACTGTTTCCAGACATGGTCAAATGCCCCCTGGCAGGAAAAATCACCCCCAGGCAAGGAGAAGTGCTTTGCCTGACCTCTGTGTGTGTTTTGTTTTGTTTTGTTTACCAAAAACCCCATTGGCACCCAGGTCTCCATGGTTGCTTATCCCATCCTCCACTTGGGTAGCCTCTACGCATCCTTCCAGATTCAGCTTTGAAAGAACTTTCACCCAGAAGTCCTCTCTGGCTCATCTGCTTCTTGGAGGAGCTAAGTGCCCCTTCTCCAGACGCCCTGATTTCCTGGACTAGGGCAGACGCATCCCACCCGTGGACTCCTCTCTCGTCAGGCTTCACCGCTGATTCTGCCTCCCTTGCAAGCAGGAATCAAGTCCATCCCACCACTCTGTCCCCAGTGCTCAGGAGAGGGCTGGGTCACAGCAGTCAGTCAATAAAGGCTTGTTAGAAAAGTAAGCACGAAAAAAAAGGAGGAGGAGTACAAATGAAAAAAGAAATAATGGGAAGTGTCAGCAGGAGGCGTATCCTGGAGAACACATGCACACGTGATTCTACAGCTTCAAAAGCAGCCTGGAAAAGTACCACAGCCGGGAAGCCAGACCTGGGAGGCAACATAACAAAAAACAAAAAACAAAAAACAAAAAAACAAAGGCATCACATCATCCTTACCATCTGATAGGAACACAACTGCACCGGCTGGAAAGCATCAGAGAAGGCAGAACAGGAATAAAAAAGCCCCATTTTCCAGATTGGAAAACTGAGGCTCCGAAAGAGTAGACATCGTGTCCAAGGCCACAAAATGGAGATGTGAAAGCTGTGAGTTGAAAGCAAGCTTTGAGGCATTCCCGTCACAGCACAGTGGAAACAAACTGGACTAGGAACGAATGAGGTTGTGGGTTCGATTCCTGAACTTGCTCAGTGGGTTAAGGATCCAGCATTGCTGTGAGCTGTGGTGTAGGTTACAGATGTGGCTCGGATCCTGCGTTGCTATGGCTGTGGTGTAAGCCGGCAGCTGGAGCTCCGATTGGAACCCTAGCCTGGGAACCTCCATATGCTGTGGGTACAGGCCTAAAAAAGCAAAAAAAAAGTAAGCTCTGAGGTCTCTGGACCACCAACTGGGTACAGGGGTGAGGGCTGTCCAGTCGAATCCGTTGGCTGCGGGAAACGTGAAGCCGAAGACTACACAGATCTTCTGCCAAGATGGTAAGTGTGTGACAAGAGAGGCACCCCCATTTGCCGGCTGTGGCGGAGGGATGGGGGAAGGGACCCGGTCCTCTCGGAAGGGATCTGACAGCACAAGTCGAGAGACACTGTGATGGTCGAACCTTTGAACTGGCCTTTCCCCTTCAGGGAACCTGACTAAACAAAACCATCTGAACACACAAACGCACATGCGCGCGCGTGCACACACACACACACACACACAATGGCCTGTGCACAGGTACAGACACTGTTCCCTGCAGTGCCACCTGAAACAGCAAAAAACAAAAACAACGGAAGTAGACACCTTCTAACTGTTCAACATAGGCTACTGGCTAAATAGATGCAAAACCCCTGCACTGAATATTATATGTTCCTATGTAAAATGGTGATGATAAGAAGAGTGCCAAGATGAGAGGAGATATTTGGTTAGAACTTTACATGAAAAGCCAAGTATTCACATTTTTTTGAAATGCAATCACAACTTAATTTGTAACCCATTCATAGACTGGAATACTCCACAACCATAAGAACAGACGATCTAAAACTGGATGCAATGTCTAGATACTACATCGCCACACAACAGTGGGAGGAAAAAGTATGTATAACTTGGTCCCCATGCTGTACAGCAGAAAAAATAAATAAAAATAAAATAAAAACGGGATGCAGAGTTCTCCTATGGTGCAACGGGCTAAGGATCTGGTGGTGTCACTGCAGCAGGTCAGGTCGTGGCTATGGCATGGGTTTGATCCCTAGCCTGGGAACTTCCATATGCCACCAAAAATGTAGAAATAAATAAATAAATAAAAATGGATGCAATGTTAGCATAAACCTCATAAGCAAAATGTTGAAAGAAAGAAGCCAGACACACAGGAGTGCCCACTGTTAGGAGTCCAATCAGAGATGGTGATTCCGTTTATATAAAACCAAAGACAAACTCATCTTTGTGGTTCAAAGTCCAAAAGTGGGGAGCCTCTGTGGGGTCTGGGGGGCCATGACTGAATGAAGGCAGAAGGGGGCTTGAGAGTCATGTTTTCCGTCCTGATCCACATACCGACTGCCTGGATGTGCTCAGCTTGTGCACCTTGAGCCAGCAGCAAGAGTATGTCATGCCCACTTTCCCGTGTGTGTGTTTTACTTCCATGGAATTTTAAGACCACAGTCACGATTCCACAAAAACAAGAAGCTGCCTCTGGGAGTGAGGAAAAAGTAAATCACAGCATTAATGGCAATTGTCTTATGTTTCTGCATCTCTGTGTTATCTGAATAATTCAATAATAAGCATGTGTCAGGGAGGGGGAGTAACATGTATTGAAACAAAACACCCAGCAGGGTCGCAGGAACGTGTGTGTGTGTGTCTGTGTATGTGTCTGTGTGGTTTACCAAGAGAAGCTATGCCGGGTGAGAGGAAGCAAAGGCTGCAGCAACTAACCACAGAGAAACGGAGTTTGAAGTCTGGCGGGAATCAGTTAAAGAAGCACTACAGATCCATCACAGTCCAAAGGAGGAAAGCACACACACCGAAAGACTAGGGGTCGCTAGTGTGGGTGATGCATCCTTTTCCCTCGTATTACTTTTTTAGGCAATGGCAACTATGCATGGTGTGTACCTGAGTTAGTCTTCTGAAAATGCGGTTAACGTAAACGTGTGTAACTGCAAGGACTGATGCGCACACACTGAGAGGGAGAAGCATACTTAAGTAATTTTTCCTTGCTCATATAATTACTTTAATACTGTATATTTACAAATATACCTGTAAGACTACAGGGTAAAATATTCTCCTTCCAAAAAACAACAGATCCACTTCTCATGCCAACATTTCTCTAATTTCCCAGTGACGCTAGGTACTCATCAACAATCTTAAAGAAAGGTAGCTCATCTAGGGAAATCTCACTTTTGCCTCACGTTTACTGTTTTCTTACATAGGAAAACTTGCTTTTTATATAGCACACAGAAGAAAATGAGACAACATTTGAGACCAAAAAATAGAGAAATAGATTAGGGTGTAGGAAGCATAGAGGTAGGGAGGGCTGGATGGATGGATGAATGGGTAGGTGGGTGGATGGGTAGATGGTGGATGGATAGATGGATGGGTGAGTGGAGAGCAGGCTGGTTATCTGGCTAGGAGGATTGGTGGGTGGGTGGGTATGAAGGACAAAAGGATAAAACTAAAATAACCGGCCCAGAAATCCTCAAGACATCTGAATGAAAGACAAAGTCTCTCCCTCCAACAGATGCTCGCAAGAATTCCATCCCATGTACGGATCACCTCCCGGAGGGTCCCCAGCTGACCACGGAAGTCAAAGGAACTTGTCACGAGAAACTGAGATGACTCACAAAATAATTAATTACGTTAACAGGGGAGGTGGCCACTGTGGTTGTGGTCAGGGATGGGCAGCAGCGGGAATAAGTATTTCAGGAGTCTTAGCTTTATGTCCAGCACTTTTTTCAAAGTGCTTTCCGTTCTTCATGTGGTAAAGAGGAGTGGCGGCTGCAGATGGAATCAGGATTACTAGTCTGCTGACCTGAAGATGCCCACGGACCTTCCCATCAGAGTGCTCACCGGGCCTTGACACGGGAAAAGGAAGCACAAGAGAGAAGCAGAGAGGTGGCAATTTGAGGATTCGGCCCAGTGCCACCGGCTGGCAGGTGGACAAAGGGGCCACATACCAAGGAATGCGGAGAACAGGCTCCGTGAACCGGAAAAGACGAGGAGCTGGGTTCTGCCCTGGGGCCTCCGCACCTTGACTTTAGCCCAGAGAGACCTGTGTTGGACTTCTCACCTCCAGAACTAGGAGGTGATAAATCTGTGTTGTTTTAAGTCGTTAAGTTTGAGATAATTTATTATGGTGGCCATAGAAAGCTAATACCCAGCCCCGGGTACTTTTTTAAAAATAACCTTTATTACTTAAGTAAGATGCGAGCACAGACCCTTTTAAAACATCTGAGCATCATGAAGAAGACTAAAGGGGCCCCGGCTCTCAGCCCTGGCCCTTTTCCCCACGGCCCGCTCCTACGCAAGTCGTAGCAATGATACCTGTGAGTGCCATGAGCCACGTGTGCACGTCCTAAGTCTCCTGGCCTTCATTTCTTTCCACGTTCTTTCAGTGGCGCCACTCATGAAACAGTAGGAACATCATCTCACCAGGAAGGAACACAGCTCACCAAGCCCGGAGTCTGCCTGTGCTCGGGGGGTGGGTGTGGGCTGAGCATCCTTCACAGAGCCCCTGCCTCCCTCCAGTTAGACACCCTCCATTCTGGAGCACAGGGTAGCAACTGAGGTATCCAAGCCAAGATAGCCAAGATATCTGTTAAGTATTAAGTGCTTAGAAGATCAAAAAAATTAGGCTAAGACACACAGGAGCACGATCGATAGCAGGCCGACGAGCGTGGCCACCGAGGGCTAACGAACACCCGCTGGCAAAGGTGCCAGGAAGGCTCACACCACACCTTCCCTGCACTGTAACCCTAGAGCCATCTGGCACTTGCCACAAGTATGTATCTGCGTGCACGTCAACCAGACCCAGGCATCCGACACCCTCCTCAAAGCCCACGCAGGCAGCGGGCACCCGCCCACACTCGAGGTCCAACCCCAGGGCTTCCTGAGCGCCCACTCAGAGGCCACGCCTGGCCCTCCGCATTGTGTCCCTCAGAATGGGCTCCTGGTCTCCACTAGTGAGCTCCCTTCCCTTCTTCTCGGCCAGTGCAGCCAGGTCCTCTCAGGGGCCAACGCATTGGAAAGGGGTGGGGGACACTCGGAGAGCTGGCAGGTGAGAAAGCCTTGCTGGGGGGAGGGGGAGGACTGCTCCTTGGCCCCCCGACCCCCGGAGGCCCTGCTGCCCTTGGCTCACAGAGCATCACCTCTGCTCCCCTGCTTCCATCATGACCTGGCCTTCTTTCTCCTCTCCAGTGAAATTTCCCTGCACCTCCCTTATAGAAGAAACTTCTAAGAACACTTGAGAGCACCAAGATAAGCCAGGGTAATGTCCCCATCTCACGATCCTTACCTGATCTCACGGACCAAGCCCTTTATTTCACATAAAGTCACATTCACTGGTTCCAGGGATTCGGACCCAGATTTCTTTGGGGGCCACTGTTGAGGCCACCAAGGTCCTCCATTCTTTCACTCGACAGGGATTTACTGAACACCAGGCATTGTGCTGGCAACAGAAGGGAGGCAGTGAACCAGGATCGTACAAAACAGCTTTCTAAAGAGATTCTGCTTTAGTTCTTGCTAAGCAGATCCTAGAAAGCAGGCGCAGCACATGAATCCCAAGAAGAGAAAGAATGGCCCAGGATTAAAACCTTACAGTCACCAATGGATTTTACCATCACCTGGCAAAGATGCTGTGGAGAGCTAGCCAGCAAACCCTGAAGAAGAAAAAAAAGAAGGTGGAAATGGGTCATGAAAGCGAGAACACTTGGAAGCCGACAATGAAGAGGAGAGTGGGTGGCTCCTGGAGACTGTGGGAGGAAGTGGGGTTCCCTGAGAACCACAGGAGTGAGAGGGGTTCACATTTCTGGACTCCTTCATCTGAAGTAAGAAAGGGAGCCTTCTGGTCCCAAATGAAGCAAACCCAGCCAACACCCTGAACTAACTATGCTACCCACGGCGTGCACGGCTGTGGCGACGAGGGGCCATCTTTGGGAAGGGGTGGGGGGCACCTCCTCTAACTCTGGGCACACCTGTGGAGCCACCAGGCAGGATTCTGAAATAGCTGTCGCCACAGAGGAAAGGATATCTCCGGCAAGACCCTGAGCGCTTGACCAGCCAACACATAACCACCCCTGGAGCCGTATCTGCACACAGCTGGGCTCAGCCTTCCAGAATCTTCTACCATAAAATGTCCAGGGATGGCCTGGATATTATTATTCCAGAGTGCGCTTTGCCAGATCCCTCCTACCTCACATCTTCTTTGTGTTATTTGCTCCAATTCTGAATGAGGGAGAAAGAGGCCATCCGTTCATTATACACGCACTCGACAACTATTACAAGACCTATCAATTCTTCTGGAAGACTCAGGGGTGACACACAGATGCTTCTCCACACAGGCTCCGTGGGCAGGTGTCCATATGCAAACACAGCTCGACTCAGTTGCGGGCTGCCCGGGCGGCAGCAGACGGGCCCCCTGAAGGACATCTGATGGGGACCTGCTCCCCACCCGAGGAAAGCAGTTCTTCTGGGTGGTCCAGCCACGTAACTTCAACACAAAGAACCGAGCCAACGTGCATCAATGAGCCTTTCTTCCAACCAGAAACAAGAAAAAGTGAGAGTTGGCGACGGGTTGTGGTGATGTTTTGCCACAAGGTTCCTAATGATGGGCTTCAGGTCACTGGCAACTTCTCAGGTCAAACTAACTTGAACCATCGACCCTCAAGGGCCAACTGTTTCATGTGGGCTCTAGGGCCCCCGCAGTCCCTCTCGGACACCCAAGTGGTGGGTGAGTGACATCCAGCCATTATCTCATTACCCAAAACTAGAGAGGGACGTTTCTGCCTCAGCATTTTTCAAGTGGTCATGTGTGGTCGCTCCATGGACGACCCACAGACTTGTCCGTTTCACGACGATTGGAACTTCAGTTACTGGGTGACTTGTCATCAATTCATGGGAACTGGGCTCTTCCAGAGTGAACACGGGAGGAAAAGAATTCAAACACCCCTGCCATCATTCAGTAGATTCGACAGCTTTATCCTTCCCTCCACCGGCCATTTTTTCTCAGAGGCTCTTTTCATCTGCTCCAAGTGGCCCAACCAGAGGTGACCAGGCTCCCTCCTCTCACCCACCCTGGGTACTAAGAAGGCAGGCTAGGGGGACAGAAAATGAATGAGCAAAGCCGCTTAAACTGGGCATGGGAACAGCAGGGGGCAGGGAGGTGACGGAAAGCTGCAGGTCCCAGCCCCTCTGATGGCTTTACTCAGCTCTAGCCAACTGCGGCCTCCTCTTCCCATTCTGGAATCTTATGGCAATGCCAGATTTTTACATGCAATCACTCAATGTGTACATATGGCTCAGCTTTTTTTTTTTTCATTTTTGTGCTGCACCCCTTGGCATATGGAAGTTTCCAGGCTAGGGGCTGAATTGGAGCTGTAGCCCCCAGCCCACACCACAACCACATCAAAGTCAGATCAGAGCCACGTCTGTGATCTACACCACAGCCCCCAGCAACGTCGGATCCTTAACCCACTGAGCGAGCCCAGGGATCAGACCCACATCCTCATGGGTACTCGTTGCATTTGTCTCCACTGCGCCACAACGGGAACTCCCGGTTGAGCCATTTTGTTGAAGTCGCTGTGTGAGCAAACAAAACACCTCTGCCAGCAGGCCGTGCCCACTGATGCAGGGGACATGGCACTGAGCAGTGACCTCTGCAAGTCACATCCGAAGCCGTGGCCTGTCCCTGGTCTGGGTCAAGACAAATGTGCAAAGGGGAGGCAAAGAGGCAGGAGGGACGTCTAGGAGCTGCGGGCTGGTCCTCGGCCCTTCAGAAGTGATGCATGGGCCTGTCAAATGTCATGGCCCTGGGAGACAATAAACGCACTCAAACCTCATCTAATTTTAGAGTAACTTTGACACATGAACCAACCTGTGGGCAGATCAGCCTCCACTCTGTGCTCTAAGCTATGCCAACTACCCACTGAAGGGGGGAGAAGAATGCGTCCTTCTAACCCTGCACCGCACTCATGAGGCCAGGGTGGGTGGGGAGTTGTCATCCAGAGCCCCACGTTCCCCAGGTGACCCATCAGTGGTCCGCCGTGCCGTCTAATTATAGGCACAGAGCCCTGGGGTCTTGGAGAGTTTGGTTTCCTAACCTGAGACTTGACTCTTCCTTCTCATTTTTTTTTTCTTTTTTTTCTGGTCTTACTGGCTGTGGCAAGAGCCCTTGGGGGAGACTTATTCCCCCTGAGATAAACACTGCACTTCAAGAACCCTGATTAACAGATTTTTTTTTTCCTCTTTCCAAGTTTCACCAAAGGAAATGCTCACGGTCGGTCTGAGCTGGGCTGGAAGTTGAAACCAGATTTACAGAAGTAAAACAAAATGTACAAAAAGTTTCCTTGGAGTTCCCGTCGTGGCGCAGTGGTTAACGAATCCAACTAGGAACCATGAGGTTGCGGGCTCAGTCCCTGCCCTTGCTCAGTGGGTTAACGATCCGGCGTTGCCGTGAGCTGTGGTGTAGGTCGCAGACGCGGCTCGGATCCTGAGTTGCTGTGGCTCTGGCGTAGGCCGGTGGCTACAGCTCCGATTCAACCCCTAGCCTGGGAACCTCCATATGCCGCGGGAGCAGCCCAAGAAATAGCAAAAAGACAAAAAAAAAAAAAAAAAGTTTCCTTGATAACCAAAAAGTACTGAAAAATAAAAGCCTTGTTAGTGACCAAGGAAGTTGGCAGTATCCACAGGAACCAGCCAGGAACCATCCTAGGACCCCTACTCCTACCCCTAAATACCCTCTCCACTGAAACAGACTAAAAAGACGTCATGCCAAATATTATGTGTGAACCTTGGTTGGTTGCAGACTGACTGAAAACAAAAACTGCGAAAGACAGTTTGAGGACGAGAGGGTACCTCTGGCTACAGACTGTGCATTCTTTGGCGTTAGTGACTTACTGTCAATTTCACAGACATGATACTACTGACAAATGGGATTAAGCAGAACACAGTCTAGTTGGAGGAGAGGCCTGTCCAAGTCATAGACGGGAAGGGTATCAGTATCCACAGCTTAGATGTACAGATGGATGGACAGATGAATGGACAGACGGACAGACAAATGGATGGGTGGGTGGATGGACAGACAAACTAATAAAACATGGTAATAAATTAGTAATTTTTGAACCCAGATGGTGGGTATATGGTTATTTCCTGTACTGTTAAAGTAGTCTTTGAATTTTCTGTATGTTCAATATTTTTTGTAACAAAAAGAAACCTGTTATTTTCAGAACTTCACAGTGTTTTAATTGACCTTTTGCAAAACACCCTTTTTATTTATTTTTTGATAATAATGAAAGTAGAATTTTTTTTGTTATATTTGATTTCTGTGGGGTTTTTTTTTATTTCCCCAATATGCTATTTAATATACGGCACAAAGGAACTTTTCCACAGAAAAAAAAATCATGGACTTGGAGAACAGACTTGTGGTTGCCGAGGGGGAGGGGGAGGGAGTGGGAAGGATGGGAGCTTGGGGTTAACAGATGCAGACTATTGCCTTTGGAGTGGATTAGCAATGAGATGCTGCCGTGTAGCACTGGGAACCATGTCTACTCATTTATGACGGAGCCTGATAATGGGAGAAGAATGTATACATGTCTGTGTCACCACGCTGTACAGTAGGAAAAACAAACAAACGCACAAATGAAAACACCCTTTTTAAAACATGAGGAGGGAACTGAGGCTCCAAAAGGCTCAGTGACTGCCCCGCAGTCACGGGGCACGTCAGTCACCCCAGGATTCCTCTCTACGAGGCCCTGGACCACTGAGCTGACTGCCCTTGCCTGACTCATGGCCGATTTTCAGGGGGTGAAACATGCCTTAGCAACGCCTTTCTCATCCATCCTTTATTCTGGGAAAGGATGTGGTTTTCTCAGAACCACACGCTTCGAATACACAGACTCCCCTTGCCCATGTCCCAGTGAACTCTTTATCATCCTGCTGTAAAGGGCGTTACCCTGGGCACTTGCTCTGCAGCTCGGGGGCCCCTGCCATGGAAACACTGGCACCTACAAGGGATGTGCTGGTGTAAAGGACAACCCCTTAAGAGCTGTCCCCCAAAGGGTCAACTTCTAAAAGTGGTTTCCAATCATTTTATCACAGTGACAGGAGAAAAAATGTTATCTTGATAGTAAAGGATTTAAATTTATTGCACGGCTGAAAAGGGTTAGTGAATTGAAATTATAAAGTCATGAATCATTTCCTGAAAAAGTTAAGCTGGGAGGCATGGCACTGCACGAAGAACTGTTTGGGGATGTCCGAAGAAGGAAAGCTGGGAAGCCTACCCAGAAAATTACTCCTAAAGGTACACTGCTTTCTCAAAGATTAAATCACATTTTCCAAAAAGCAAACAGAGACTTCATGATGGCTACTGGAAAAAATTAAGCTCTCCCCTAACTTCTACTCAGTTCCTTCTGTCTTAACCACCGTCCCTTTGAAGTGATGGGACCATCTGAATTTTGCAGCTTCCCTCATAGGCAGCCCCTACAGAGGAAGCAATACCACGGCCAGGACTTTTACTTCTCTCCTGGACTCTGTAAGACGGCTCCCGCCAAATCTCGCCAGGCAGCAGTGGAGACAAGCTGACCTGCATCTTAGCCCACGTTCCTAGATGTAACACTGCGGGTCAGCTTGATAAGAAATGGGATTTCTGGAGTTCCCATCATGGCTCAGCGGAAGCGAATCTGACTAGCATCCACGAGGATGCCTGTTCGATCCCTGGCCTCGTTCGGTGGGTTAAGGATCCGGCGCTGCTGTGAGCTGTGGTGTAGGTCCCGGATGCAGCTCAGATGCCACATTGCTGTGGCGTAGGCCGGCAGCTGTACCTCTGATTGGACCCCTAGCCTGGGAAGCTCCGTATGCTGCAGTGTGACCCTAAAAAGATGAAAGAAAGAGAGAAAGGAAGAGAGAAAGGAAGGAAGGAAGAAAGGAAGGAAGAAAGGAAGGGGGAGAGAGAGAGGAAGGCAGGAAGGAAGGAAGGAAGGAAGGAGGGAAAGAGAGAAATGGGATTTCCACCCACAGCTCAGGAGATGTTGAAAATACTAGAGTAACACTATAAACTGTAGGTGTCGCTTTACGCGTCCAGGCCAAGCGTTCTTTCTTCTTGGTTGTATCTATTAACAGGAGGAGGCAATCTGTGTTCACTGCCTTCACGCCATCAAGGTCGTGTGCCTACCTAAGACTCCAAGGGCGAGAAGGTACCCCTCCTGGAATTACAGAACAAGGAGGCAGCTGGCTCTGTCAATCAACCGTGTCACTCTGTGTCACCAAGTGAGCTTCATCCCGGGTTCAGAATCCTCCGCGTGAGCGCCTTTTTTCAGAGATTCTTCTTCTGCGATCTGGGGCCACTGACAAGGATGTGGCTCCACCCACTCCCAGATCGCGAAGACTCACTTATTTAACCAAATCTAGGAATACTCCCCCACACATCTCCCAGGCTCCTGTCATATGAGAAGGCTGGCGGTGACACAGCTCATCTTTTCTGGTGTAAAACTTTATCAAAAAGTCGAGGAGCAGGAAGGATAGGGGAAAAAAACGAAGAGCTGCAGTGCAGCAGGAAGAGATGCTAACCGCTACTGCCTGCAGACTACGTCCCAGGGACAGTGCTCAACAATTCACAGGCATGGTCTCTGTCTAATTCTCATCTCAAAGGAAGAGACTATTATTAATCCCCTGTTATGGGTGAGAAACCTGAACAAAGTCCCCAGGTCACAGAAACAGTAAGGGATGGAGCCAGGATTTAAGCTCAAGTGGATCTGAATCAGGAGTCGGCTTGGCCTTGGGTGCTCTTCTTTTGGCCTGGGAAGACCCCTTCTCATCTCTTGGCTCAGCATCCTTCCCCAGGTATTATGGTACAGCTCTGTAAGCCATTCGTGATTGCCCCATATGGAAATGAGGGCTCTTTCTCCAGAACCCATACATAGCTTCCTTGTATCTTTCGTGAAGCTTTTAAAACCAAGTCTAGGAAGTAAGCACAGGAGACATGGCTTTCGTATGCCTTATGCATAGGCACCCAGTTTACTAAATGAAAAATAACACCACACTCCATCAGCCAAGAGCCTATTGCCAACAGCGGTATGAGGCTCTGGTTTAGAGAAGGACTGAATTTTTCAGGCGTTTAAAAAAAAAAAAAAAAAAAAAAAAAAAAAAAAAAAAACTACAAAGAAAACCCTACAATGCACTTGCTCCATAAACATGTATTTAATCCATAATATGTTCAGGTTCCTCAGACCCTCTCACAGTCTATTTGACATTGTCAGGTTTCCTCTCAGGAGGAAACTAAATGGTGTATCTTTTGGGCATCAGATGGAAATCGCTTCTTAATCAGGTCTTAGAAATGACAGACTGGAGGTGCCTCTTCCCCACTCCTCCCCCAAAGTCATGGGCGATGCTCTTGGAAGGCTCCCCATGCAATGCCATAAGGACCAGAGAGTGGAAAAATCCAAGAAGGACGGGGCCGTGGAACAGGGTTCAGGGACCGAGGGCAACTGTTGATCCTTGCAAAGATCAAAGGCGCGCAGAAACCAGCCCCGGGTTTACACAGCTGCAGGCTCCGTGCGAGAGCCGTAAAACAAACACAATCTGGACGGGAGGGAAAAGTCTTGTGACGGGGCTGGGTGGGTGTCAAGGACTGCCCGGGACATCAAATGAACCGGGAGGCCGGGAAGCCACCTCGCTCGAGGTCTAGAAAAAGCAGCTGGTCCCTTTTCCAGCCCCGGCCATATTTTTATTAGACCCAAAAGATTTCACCAATTTGGCCTTCGCAAACACAGTCCTAAGAAAGAGGGAAGGGAACCATTAGCAAATACGCAAAAAAGTTCTTGAGTTTAAACGACACCACCACCCACAAAAAAAGTGAAGCGGTCAGATCTTGATAACCCGGAGTGGAGGGACTCCGTGCTCCAGCCTGTCTCGTTCAGTTGCCGTGCACAACATCTGAATGAGACCCAGAGCTCTCCAAACTCCTTTAGGTGCATAAATTCCTAAACTAAATAATAACAAAGCCATATGTTACCATATTTTTAGATATGAATTGCTGTACGAGACCCAAATGCAACAGCAGCTCCCTGCTATCATCTGGATGCATTAGAAATAAAATCATCTCAGAAGCCTGCATATGTTGATTTTTATTTTTTTATTATTTTTTTGCATCACAAAACTTGCATATTTCCCCTGTGTACAGAAGTATAATTTCTTTACATGGTTGTTCTCCATGTCTTAAACTTGATATACGTGTATTATTAGGAAATGGAATATATATATGTGAATTCCTCGTTTTGTGTATTAGAAAACAATATGTTTTGCTCATTAAAGGCGCCAATATAAATGCTATAAACCATGAAATTACCTTTGAGCCCTTCCTGCAATAACCAGTTCACAAACAAATGATCCATGCAAAAAAGGCAAGGGGAGATTACAATAATCAGACCAAGGTACATTTTCATTTCAGGGTTTTTTTTCTAATGCAGAAAAGTATTATTACTACAAAACCGGCATCTGCGGCAGGTACGTCCAATTTGTCTGGGAAACACCAAACAACACAGGCAGGTGGAACGAAATGAGTTCAAAGGAGAGCTTTTCCAATTTTCCAAATGCGAGGCAGATCCCTATTTACAAGCAAACAGCTAAATTAATGAATCTTCTGGTTTTCTCACTTTGGAGGGCGCTTTAAAAGCAATGATGGGTGCATGTCTTTTTTAAGGAAAGTTTTGTCCGGATATACACCTAAGAGTGGGACTGCCGGGTCATATGGTAGTTCTATGTGTAGCTTTCTGAGGTACCTCCATGTATGTGTAACTGGGTCACCATGCCGTACAGTAGAAAAAATTCCAATAATAATGTATTGGGGAAATTAAAAAAAAAAAAAAAAAAAAAAAAAACATTTATTTTCTTCTAGTTCAGGAACCCAGAAGTCTGAAATAAATTTCAGTGAAATTAAAAAATAAAATAAAATAACCACCTTACACCAGCCAGAATGGTCATCATCAAAAAGTCTACAAACAATAAGTGCTAGAGAGGGTGTGGAGGAAAAGGAACCCTAGTACACTGCTGGTGGGATTGTAAGTTGGCGCAACCACTGTGGAAAACAGTACGGAGAGGCCTCACAAATCTAAAAACAGAACTACCATTTGATCCAGCAATCCCACTCCTGGGCATCTACCCAGAGAAAACCATGGCTCGCAAAGACACGTACTCCAATGTTCACTGCAGCACTATTTACAATGGCCAAGACATGGAAACAACCTAAATGTCCATCAAGAGAGGAGTGGATCAAGAAGATGTGGTACGTATACACAATGGAATATTACTCAGCCATTAAAAGGAATGAAATACTGGCATTTTTAGCAACATGGATGGACCTAGAAATTATCATGCTAAGGGAAGTCAGTCAGACAATGAGACGCCAACATCAAATGCTTTCACTGACATGTGGAATCTGAAAAAAGGACACAATGAACTTCTTTGCAGAACAGATACTGACTCACAGACTTTGAAAAATTCATGGTTTCCAAAGGAGACAGTTCGGGGGCTGGCGGGATGCGCTGGGGTTGTGGGATGGAACACCTGTGAAATTGGATTGTGATGGTCATTGAACACTATAAATGTAACAAATTCATTGAGTAATAAAAATAAATCAATTAATTAATTAAAAAAATAAAAGCAATGATGGCTAGAGACTTTTTCTTTCTTGTCTTCTTAGGGTCGTACCTACAGCATTTCAGGCTAGAGGTCAAATTGGAGCTGCAGCTGCCAGCCTACACCACGGGCATAGCAACGCCAGATCCAAGCTGCATCTGCAACCTACACCACAGCTCACAGCAACACTGGATCCTTAACCCACTGAGAGAGGCCAGGGATCAAACCCACATTCTCATGGATATTAGTCAGGTTCACTTCTGCTGAGCCACAGTGGAAACTCCCTTTTTCTAAAATAATTTTGATGCTATTCCATCTCGCAAAGGAAGCTTCTACCCTACGGATGACCAAAAGCAGCTAGGGGCCGGGGGAGGTGGGCAGCAATCTTAACCCGTGAGCCAACACCCACGGGATGGAATGAGCAGAGCCCTTAAGCCGGTGTGAGGAAATTACTAAACTCGCAGATCCTTGGGCAGGACTCCAGAAGTTCCAGAATCCGAAACGCCATGGTTCGAAGCCCCGGGAGCTGTGTTCTGGAGGGACCCCGGCACACACTTGGGCCTGAGAACCAGCCTTGTCTGGTGATGTCAGAAACCAGTGCTGGAGACCATGCTGCCTCCTCGGCTGAGGTCCCGCACGGAAGCTCCCATGTTCCTCAGCTCTGCTCTGCGCTCCCAAAGCCTGCTCCTCCCCACGCAGACAACCACGGCCGGGCCGGCGATGCGCACATCTCCCTGGATTAACCCCGCCACCCTCTCCGTATCTGTGCATGTTCATTGCAGAGGATACATCTTTTATCAAGACAACACCGGTGCCCTGACGTTCCTCCAGGTTCTAACCATCAGCCCTGTAAGCAGCCCTGATGACACTACTCAACAGGCAGGGACGAGAACCTTCCTGCATGAGCCCCAAGGAGAAAGTTACGTACCTGCTTGGCCAGATTTCACAGCACTCGTCTGTTCATTTAATTAGTGAGTCATTCCCACTATCATTGATCAAGCTCCTATTTCTTTCCCTTTTCCTTTTTTTTCTTCAAAGCTGTACTACTTTCCCAACTTTCTAGTCCGGGCGGGGGTGGGGTGGGGGGGCACACACATACACAGAGATAATTAGCACCCATGAGGCGGGCAGTGAATGGAACTCCACATCAGCAACAAGAGAAATGGGTGACTGGGCAACTACTGTGTGTGGCAGGAGTGACTCCGTCACGCACACGCACGCACACACCAGAACTGAATCTTACAGAAGGAGAAGCCAGCCAGGGTGGAGAAGAGAGGACAGCTGGGCTCTGGGCAGCCGCAGATCATGAGCAATGGCATGGAGGAGCAGATGGGGCCTCCCGGCTGCGAGTTGGCCCCCCTTCTGTGCCCCAAACCCCTGGGCTTGGCCCAGACATGCTGAGTGAAGTCGCTGGACAAGCGGGAGGGGACTCGCTGGTGGCCGTCAACTCCTGAGGTGAGAACACTACTGAAGGCTCCACGGGAGTCACCCAGACAAAGGGACAGAGGAGCTGAGCCATCCGGACAGCAGCAGCAGCAGAGGGATGGAGGAGCAGGAGGACGGGCCTGTGCGGGGGAGATGCTAACTCTGAAAGGGTCCCAAAGAAGGCTGCGGCTCCCCTTTCGGGGGACGTGAATGAAAACCCCCGCCCCTGTGCTTGGCGAAGACCCTGCGAGAACGGCCCAGACCAGGCTGGAGCCGGGAGCACCCGGGTAAAGGCTTCCACTCGGTGATCCGCTGAATTCTCCCTGCAGCCTGGCGAAGGAAACACCTCCAACCGGCCAGGCTGAGCTCAGGGGAGGGGATTCCTGAGCTACGGATGGAGGGGAGGGAGGACACATTGAGAAGAGGAGACCATTTCGCCAGATTCCTGTTTCTGGAGAAGCCTGGACTCGGTTTTGGGAGTGACAGGACCAAAGGCAAGGTGCCTTTACTGCGAGGCCCCCAACTTAGCTGCTGAGATAACTAGTGGCTCAGAGAGGTGAGGTCACTGGCCTGGAGCCACACAGCTGGTCAGCAGGGAAAGCAAGGTTTGCCCTCGGGTCTGACTCCAAAGCCCAGGATGGGTCCACCTGAGTCAGCCAGAAGAAGGGCTAAGAGAGCTTGGAAGCTGGAGTGGCCGATGGCCAGGCCACGCGCAGAGGGCCAGCAAGCCAGGGTGACTCTGCCAGAGTGTGGGCACAAGGTAGGGGTGAGGGGGGGAGTCCTCAGGAGGCTCCAGAGTTTCCTAACATCTCAGCCAAACACCTCTGGCCCACATCGCTGCGTGACGATTCTGAGCTGGACTCCTCAGCCTTCTTACCCACCCCTGCAAACCTGACAGAGCCATGTGACGGAGCGCACATTCGATCCCGCGACTGAGAGCTGTCTGAAGCCATCTGGCTCGTCCATGAATCCCTCTAAATACCTCAGGGTAAGGGCAGCGCATTTCAACTCAATGGAATTTCCTGCCGTATATGCACTGCCAGAACCGCTCCATCGCATAAATAACTTGGGGGAGAACTTTCTGTCTCCCTTCTTTTAATGACACAGAACATAATCTTTCAAATAAATCCTCATTTAGTGTGTCCTCAGTCCAAAAGATAATTATTTGGACCCTAGAAATAGCTGCGTGTGGGTGTGATAAGAATTGAATGCATAGCTATTAAAAAAAAAGAGAGAGAGAAAAACTTGGCTCTGTCATTTTCTTAAAATTGCTGTGTTGCTGCCATTTTTATTGGGTTAATTAAAAGGCCATAAAAATCAATTCAAACATGTTTGGAGACAGATTTTCAAATTTTATAAACTGTGCTTAGTTGCTGGGCCAAAGATAAGAAAATGACAGACAACTCTGTCCTCAGAGCTTCCTTCCTTCCTTCCTCCCTCCCTCCCTCTCTTTCTCCCTGGCCCTCCTTCATTCATTCATCCGCCCACCCATCCATTCATTCATCTAACAAAAATCCCCTACTCTGGGCTAAACGCTGGAATAGGAATGGCCCCTGTTCTCGCGGGACTGTCATTCTTGTGCTGGAAACCGAAGGACATCATTTAGATCAAGAGTGGTAAACATTTTCTGCCAAGTGCCAGACAGAAAATACTTCCAGCTTAGTGAGACACAATGTCTCTGTTGCAACCACTGACCTCTGCCCTGGCCCCGTGAAGGCAGACACAGACGATACATAACCAGATGAGCAGGGCATGTTCCCATAAAACTTTATGAACACTGTAATTTAAAGTTCTTGATTCTTATTTCAAACATATAAAAAAGGCAGGAGTTCTCTTGTGGCTCAGCAGGTTAAGGACCCGACATTGTCTTCATGAGGATGCAGGTCTCGACCCCTGGCCTCGCTCAGAGTGTCAAGCATCTGGCACTGCCACGAGCTTTGGCATAAGTCACAGACACAGCTCAGAACCAGTGTTGCTGTGGCTGTGGCGTAGGCCTCAACTGCAGCTCCAATTAAAGCCCTGGCCTGCAAAGTTCTATATGACACAAGTGTAGCCGTAAAAAGAAAAACTTTAAAGAAAAAATTTAAAAATGAAAAAACCATCTCTGTGCCATACAAAAACAGGGCTTCTTGGACCCTAACTTATACTGTTACAGAGGGAAAGATATCAAGGTGTGGCTGAACCAATATCCAAAAAGAAGATGCTGGGATTCATGGCCGCTACATCCAGGGGCCCCAGGACCACTCTGCCAAGCCAACAGGCCTGGCGAGAAAGGGGGCCCTCGCGCCCTCAGCTGCTGGCCATCGGGCCTCTCTGCTCATTTCAGAGATGGCTCCCGGCCGAGATCTACCCTGTGGTCTTGGGTGACTCGCCCTGCTCCCTGGTGGCCTTGGCAGCTGCCTCTGAACCTGATCAAGTGCTAATTGTGCTTCTGACAGCCGTTGTGCGGCTTTGGTAAAAGGCCAAGCCGCGCCGTTTTGAAAATCTGAAGAAACGTTAGCCTACGGACCGAAACCTGGGGATCCGAGTTACAACCAGGAGGCAATTTTCATGGTCAGCCTGCGAAACTATCCCAACAGTGGTCGCGGATGGAAATACTGAGAAGCCTCTGTGTGACGCCCGGGTTCCCTGTCCTGCCTCGACGGCCGACTGCCAGCCACCAGCCAGCTCAGTTATCATGACAGAAACCTAACGGAGTCCATGCGAGTGGCCTTTGGTGGGCAAATGTTCAAGCACATTAAGGTTTTAATACAATTATAATTATAGAACATGTTCAACCAATTAACCGCAAATATGCTGTTTATCTGAAAGGCTGCCAACACCGTGAACTGCAGTCAAAATAACATTAGGCTGTAGTCCTTAAGCAAAGAATACACACTGACTCAAAAGAGAGATCAGAAGGAAAAGGCCAAAATAAATATTTTATCTGATATTTTATGAATATTTCCTCAAATGCCAGATTAAAATATGTCATCACAACGTCCCATATATTTACTTGATGAAATCAGATTAAGTGAGTTCATGACACTGCTGAAAAACACCATAAACCAAAGAGCGAGCGAGCAGTGTGTTTTGTAAATCTTGGCAATCTACCTCCCCTAATGTTCGCCCAAGTATAATGTAAATAAGAAATGGCAAGGGGAACAAGTCATATTTTTTAAGGCATTTAGAAACTTCTCGTCACCCCTTCTATCTTTCTTAGTTACAGCCTACAGGAGTTTAAGCAAAATGAAACTTGGCCTTAGCAACTAAATAATATAAGCCTTCTCATAACTTTCCTCCGAGAGAGTCAGAATTAAAAAAAGAACCTAGTTGTACCATTTGTATGTACACAATTTGCACTGCTGTAAAAGCATATTTTGAAAAGCGCTCCCTAAATAATTAAGCTATTCCTTTTACCATACTTCCTATATTACAGAAGTCATTTTCCCACCGAGAATCAATAAGTCATTCCTCACGTCAGTCATTTTTCTCCATTTAACGGAATGGACTAAAGTCCGACACTGCAAGTTACATTACCTTTGAGTTATGTGTGTAATTTAAAATTCAAAGTACTACACTAAGGAGCTTTTTAGACTGACCACTCTACACTCTCTTCATAAATAGCATCCCTCGCAGACCCTTCTGACAGATTTACCGAACAACAGGAGTTTGAAACAGTCGAGACCGCGAGCCCTACAGGAAAGTGGTTCTAACAATACCCTAAGAACAATCCGCTTTGCACAGGCCACACAGAGCAAACGGTCATACGTCACGCACCAGGAAATGCCTCTATGGTCTTAGATTCGTGGTACCGCTGTTCTAAAGCATCTTAGCCTTAATCACAAAGAAACACGTGACCAGATGTGTTCAGGTCAGTTCAGAGCGGGCTCCCTCAGTAAAAGCTCCAGGATGAGTTCTGTTTGGCCAGACCCAAGGCCTCTGATCAAATCTCAAATGCAGAAACCCATTTGAAACAGGTATGTCCTAAAGAGGCTCTTTTTCATCACACACATCACAGGCAGAGAAAAATGACACCCAGAGAGATAAATAAACTGAGATGTGCTTAAGGGTGTCCATCTCTGGCGACTACATTTTAAAGAATTAATCAAGGAGGTTTTATATTCCTGTATCCGCATTCATGGGTTGATCTGCTTCTCATTATAAATAAAACACAATTACTTCTTTCTTTGGGAAAATAAAAATAAAGTAACTATTAAAGTACCAATGGATATTATTAAGGTTGTGTTGTACTGACTCATACTGACAGCCAGTTTAAACTTAAAAAAACCAACCAACCAAACAAACCTGTTGAGGGACAGCCCATACTGTCTTACTCAGTGTCTCCTCCAAAGAACCAGCCCCTCCTCGCTGGCATGAAAGAAAAGGAGACCTCACGGCACTGTCAGGTCACACAGTGGCTCTGCAGAAAAGAGCACACGAAGGTGGATTCTGTAACTGAGATGTACATATGGACTTGCATCTCTTATGCTTCCCTCTGATCGTAAGGTGCCTCAGTAACCCTGCGTTTCTCACCTGTCACCTGTCTCACCAGGACAAGGCGACCCATTCTCTAGGAAAGCGCTGGCTTGAGTCCCCAAGGAGGAAGCTGTGTCAGACCAATTCGTTGTAAGAGCTGGAGCCCTGTTCGTTCCCATTGCCCTGGAGCCAAAAATGCTTTTTTCTCCTTTCTTTCATTACCAGGTAATTGTGATAACTGTACACTTTCTCTGATGTGGAACCATCTGTGGCCACTAGAGCCTTAACCGAATCACTCTAGGCCATGCCTTCTTTGGGTCATCAAAAATCAACTCTACTTGCCTAGATTTGATTCTTGCCAACTTAGCATTCCCAAGACAAATCATTTAAAAATGCCTTCAAAGCATCCGCTCTCATGTATTCAACCCGAACATCAGCAATCCTGGGGCGCAGAGAGCAGACCAGCAACGTTAGGCGCCCGGCACCAGGGAACACTCTCCCCTCCAGCACGTCGCTCCCATGACGACTGTGGCCGGGTCGCCCTCCACTCTGTCCCAGCCCAGCCCAGACGCCCTCGCCACCAGCTGCCCAGGTGCCCTGTGCGGAGAATCTGTGAGGAAAGCAGAACCTTCCCGCTGGCTGCTGGTTTTGCATGGCAACACTTAACAATCTCAAACTGTGAGACACACACACACCACCCACCCCTGCACCCAAGCCACAGTACCCTGATACGTCCTATAAACGAGGATCCAACGTGGCAAGTTCAAATAAAAGGCAATTTCATTGAAGGGGAAGTGATATTCAAGGGAACGGTCTCTCTCCCAAGGATTCTACCCAGGGAAGTAAAACCTGTAAATATAAAGGGAGATGCTGCAGATGGGTCAGGCTCCCCGAGGATGTAAAGGGCCAGTGGAATTCTTCTGGCGGTACCATCACGCGGAAGCGCACTCGGCTAAGGAAGGACAGACCAGAAACAGATTCTTCTCCTTTGGGGGGAAAAATACGGCACTGCGAAGCGGCTTATTCTTTCCAAAGGCATTTTATTAAAACGACAACCACAAGCACCCACCCCAACGAAAAGCAGACCAAACTGGCTCAAATTGCTAACAGAGAAGCCGAGGTTATTTTCCTGCCATGGGCACTAGCCTTCCTCATCAGTGTCTCTCGAGCACTCAAATCTTTCTCAGAGTCATGTTTCCCATTATTCAATAACGAATTTCATATATGTATGTGCTGTTAAAAAAAAAAAAAAAAAAACCAAACAGGTAAACTCATAAATAATTCAATACACTGTCTCCTGCCAACTGACCATATACTATTCATGTTTCAGCTGCCATGTCAAATAAAAAATTTTAAAGTATGTCCTTTCTTAAATTAAAAAACCCAGGCTATATGGGGAGGTGACCACACCAAGTTAAAACTTATTGCTTCAATGGCACCGTGCAAACGTATTTCCTAGGACGGACTAAATGAGAGAAGGGGAAAAGCTACTTAAATCTTAGAGAGATGTTTTCTTTTTTTTTTTTGTCTTTTTGTCCTTTGTTGTTGTTGTTGTTGCTATTTCTTGGGCCGCTCCCGCGGCATATGGAGCTTCCCAGGCTAGGGGTTGAATCGGAGCTGTAGCCACCGGCCTACGCCAGAGCCACAGCAACACGGGATCCCAGCCGCGTCTGCAACCTACACCACAGCTCAAGGCAACGCCGGACCGTTAACCCACTGAGCAAGGGCAGGGACCGAACCCGCAACCTCATGGTTCCTAGTCGGATTCGTTAACCACTGCGCCACGACGGGAACTCCAGAGAGATGTTTTCTTAAATGGTTATCTCGGAAGCTGCTCCCCTATAAAAATCTCTACGGGATGACATGATGAAAATGATAGAAATAGCTTCAGCTCAGAGGTAGGTAGGAGGGGCTAGCCTATCCACTCTTTCAAAATATGCATCACGGTAACACTTCTGTCCATGCCTCTGTGGATGACCACTATTCAGTTAATTAAAAAATAAAAAAGATGAGAAGCCTAGTCTGATGACATTATCAAAGACAGCCTAACCTTTTTGTTGAAGGATCTGACTAGGTTAAGTCAAAATCAGAGGCGAGGAGGCCCTCTTGGCCTGGTCTCTGCCTTGTCCCCTGATCGAACAGGCCCCTCGTCAAGCCATTGGAAGAAACAGCACACTGAGGGCCCTTAAAACGCTCTAGACCCAAAACAGAGAAAGAGCAGTCATCCCGTGGCATCTAAGACACGAGAGCACGAACGGCTGTCTTGTGGGACGGTGATCACTCGGTCCCTTTCGACTTGAATACACCAGCGATGGCTGAAAGTTAAGGACACTGTTTCTGACCCGACAAGAGAGAATTTTCCTTTGGCCAAGACTTAGGGGACTTGGAACAGTCTAACGCCTGGTTACACATCAGGCTCTAACCACCTGAGCTAAGAGTTCGTTCCAGTAGACATCAAGATTCAAGGAGAGCCATATGTCACCTGGGCAATTAAGTTTCAAAAGAAAAGGAAAAGAGAGAAGTTCAAGTATGCTCTGAAGAAGCATCGAGCCACATCACCAAAGTGGAGAGATGGGATTTACTTTATTTTCCTTATGGAGCCATCACCAGGTCCTGAAGGTTTTCCAAAGTTCCTACCGTTGTTCTGAATGTCAAGGTCAGGCCTGCTACAGCATGTCCTGTTACATTACCAAAGGGAAAAGGGGGAGCAAGACCCCAACAGGAAGGACAGTGATATAGAGGATGGATGTGTAGCATGACAAGGAGCTGTCATGATGAACTTTCCTACATTAACCAAAAAAAAAAAAAAAAAAAAAAGGTAAGGAAACCACAAAATTTTTTCCAAAAATCTAAAGTAGATTTTTGTTTGAAGTAGAGCAGGAATTAACTGTGAATATCTTGAGCGGGCATAAAACTAATATACCTTAGGATAAAAGCAGAGGCAGCCTAAACTTGCCTATGACACTCACAGAGTCAAATTTATGATGGGCTAATTGGTAAGTAGAATGTTATTAAGATGTGTACAGACCCATTTTTTTTTTTTTTTTGCTTTGCTTTGCTGTGTCCTTCTAATTTTAAAAGTCTGCCCAAATGTGTTGCTTATAAATCATACCCAAAACAGAGCTGTTTAAAAAAGAAAAGTTATATTTCTTTTTAGGGGAAAAAATTGAGTTCTCGAGTCCAACCTACTTCCTTACTTACATTTTACTTAATTACAAACAAAGACATAATGCCTTATTTTTATGTACCCACAAGAGCCAGGCAGACTGTAATTTTTATTGCATGTTAAGTTTTCATTGGATCACAGTATTATTAAGCTTTAAATCAGAGGGTTGGTTCCTTCAGCGAAGTCTAACCACACCAGCAAGTAAAAAGAAAAAAAAAAAAAAAGAACACCTCATCTGGGGCTGTAATATTTGCTGAAAAAAATCTACTTCAAAACATTAATCAAATTTTTCGCCTACTGGGCAACCATATGGTATAGCAGCATGTGAATCTCACAAACTTGCTGATCTCCTGTTACTGGGTGCAATTAATTACGCTGGCTGCATCCATCTCTTGGATTTTCGCCTTGTGAAAAAAGTATTTATTGCAACAGCTTTTACAAAACAAGGGAATGAAACTCACAATTGATTAATGAGCTGAATGGAAATATTTCCGTTAGCAGATTTTTAAAATGAATAAGGATTAATACCATGGATAGAAGGGAACACACGTCGAGATCTCCCTGTAGTCTGTGGACCCCCCAAAAGAAGGGGGAGGAAGGGTGGGGAGTGCGGGTGCCGGGAGCTCCAACCTGCGTAATTCACCAGCCGGCTTTAGATCGCAGGTAATAAAGCCTTAAACCAGAGAGGGAATAAAGAGGTTGGCTTTACAAGAGACTATGCTGGGATACAAAAAGCTTGTTTTCTGATGTGAAAACAGAGGTATTAAACACTCAGTGGGTGAGGAACGTTACAGGCCTGACAAAGAACGAAAGGGAAGTGGCTCTTGGAAGGGAGCAACCTACTTTGTCCTTAGTCATTTAGGCGCAAAGATTGCTGCACATATGGTCGGATTACAGTTTTAAAACCCCTCCATAAAAGCAGGCATCTGAGAGTAAGTCAGGACGGTAACAATGTCCTTAGCTGCTGGCTAAAGGTACAAACAATGCATAATTGCACCGTTTTTCACACCAGGAAATGCATCTTTCAGCCCATATGCACTTGATTTTTCCTAACACTGGAACGCTTCCTGGGCTAAACCATGAGCCCTGCCTTCTGGAGACGACCTCTTGATGTGCACGGAGGTCACTGTCCTCCAAAGGAGAGTCACAGACCCAGGGCTGGACGTCTTAAAGGACAGCAGAAGCAAGGCGCATTCTGCCCCTTTTCAGAATTGCCCTCTGGGCTTGAGACCAGCCAGGGTACCAAGCATTAATGCTGCCATCATCTCAGGAAGCTCGGTCCCCCTTTCTCTGAAAAGACAGCAGAAGAGACCAGTCCCAATATTTGCCATTTGTTAAATACTTATCTTGGGAAAACAGACAAAATACTAACCATAAGTGGAAGAAATACATAAGCTGGAGGGATCAGATACTGCATCACTTTTACGACCGAGGAAGAGGAAAGCTGTAAAGAACAAGCTTTGCAATTCAACACTTAAGCCAAGCCTTCGCTTTGCTGTCCCTACCATAAACTTTGCCCAGAAAATTCTGCAAAGGGCTTGGTTAGAGAGAGCCTGTCACTGTATTAACATCCACGTGCTACGTGTAGCCAACATGATGCCTTCTCCCCTGGTCTCATTTGTCAGTTCTGTGCCACTGTCCAGAGAAGACAAAATCTTTTGTAATCACTTGATATGCAAGAGCACCCAGGACAAGAGGAATATATTCTTATAAAGCCGAGGCTTAATGGGTGGTATTTTAAATGACACTATCGAAACTCAAACAACTGACTCCTATGTTAACGCAAACATACAGGTGTACCTCATCTTATTGTTTCCTGCTTTACTGTGCCTCAAAGATACTGTATTTTTTTTTTCACAAATTAAAGGTTTGTGGCACCTCTGCATCAAGCAAGTCTATCGGTTTCAACACCATCTGCTTGCTTTCCATCTCTGGATATGTTTCGTTAATGCTCCCAATATCTCAATATGTTTCACTATTATTGTATTTGTTATGGTGACCTGTGGTTAGTGATCTCTGACGTCACTGCTGCTACAAGGTGACAACCCACTGAAAGCTCAGATGATGGTTAGTATTTTTTAGCAGTATTTTTGAATCAAAAGATGTACTTTCTGTAGAGATAACGCTTTGGCGCACTTAGCCAACTATGGAATAAACATAACTTTTACATGCACAGGGAAACCAAAAAAAAATTGTGTTACTTTATTGTGATACCCCGTTTATTCTGTCGTGGTCTGGAAGTGAACCTGTAATATCGCCGAGGTGTGCCGGTTGGTTTAACTTTGGAGACTCTGATGCCATGGAGGGAAAAAAACACTGTGTATTTCAAATGAGCAGGCAGGTCGAGGTGGGGAAGAGCTTCTGAAGGCCACCATTCAGGGTGCTGGAAAGATAACTTTCAAAATCTTTGCAGTTGAGAGTCAGAGGTGCTTGATAAACAAAAAAGACATTTGGAAGACACTATCATCCAGTGAAAAGCAGGAGGAACTTAACAAGAAAATGTGCTTGGCCTCTGGAAGGGGGGGAAAAAAGTATCCAATGGCAAGTGAGTAACCCGACTCCTTAAACCAGTGACCCAGCCATGTCCACCACTCCCCAGCACCACCTCTCAAACGATCTCTGCAGCCCTCCTACGTGCAATGGTTGTTGGCTTAGAAGTTTAAAGAGCTAACAAAATGTTTTAACGAGATACAAATCTCAGAGATCATTAATCAATATGTTCAATGTTATTTGTGATAATTCATCATGACATGATATTAATGGGTTACTGTACCCTTCAGAGGTGAGATTAATGCAAATGAGCCGCCACAATTAACTTTACTGCTCCCAACTCACAGGAATGGACAGATGATTATAAATGACAACTACATGTCAATTACAATATCCAATAAAGTGAAGCTTGGAGAACAATCCATCTCCTTTTATTGCTCTTCCTTGACGTCGCTGAATTTAGCTCAGCCCACTGTTGTCACGATGTAGCCATTGTTTGGGGGAGGGGAAAGGGTTTTTCTTTTCCTACCTGTTCTTTCTTCTACATTTTTTTCAGTAGTTTAAAAAGTGCTTCCTAAATGCCTGCGTAAGGACATTATCTAAAGGAGCAAGAGCCACAGGAAACCAGGAGTAAGTGCCACGTTCATTCTAGGTGAGTTAAGGAGAACTGGATCCCTGTTCGAATTGGAGCAGCAAGGCCAGCAAGAAAACAAGCTGTCCAGCTGCGTATAATATATTTACTCAATTAAAAAAAGAAGATATTAGCACAGCATCCTGAAGAGCCGTGAGCTTCACTAAACCCAAGTTATTGGAGGATCACCGTGGAAATGAAGAGGTCGCAAGGTGGAAAGGGAGGTACGGGGCCAACGGCAGGAGGGTGGTTTAAAGCCAGTTGGCAGACCTGCAATTGGGGTGTTTGGGAAGAGCAGGTACAGGGCCCCACCTGAACGGTTTCTGATCCTTGCATGCCCCTTCCTTCCAGGAGAGACAACTGGTACAGACTGGCACAGTGGTCCCCCCTCAGCCCCTGTACTGAGCAGGTACACCCAGCACTGTGGGTGTCGGCTGCTACCCTTTCTGCCTCGCCTGGGAGGGTCCCCACGCCACCCCCTTCCTTGGCAGATGTTGGCCCATCACCATCATCGCCAGGCCCTGGTCTTAAGCAGGACCCACTCTGTGGCACCATTCACGCTCCACAGCTCCCGGGGGACCAGCCTGAAACGGGTCACATCCTTGTGCAACACTTCCCCCGCCCTGGGCCGTCTCCTCCCCCCCGGCTCCTGAAGGCACAACCCCCACCTCACTTGAACAAGCACCCTGATTGGGCTCTGCTTCTAGGGAAGTACCTAAGGCCAGGTGTCTAGATGGAAACAGGAACACTCTTCCTGCCCTGGCATTTACAAGGAGAACCGCTCTCTAGCCGGCAGTGGTAAGAGAGCAGCCGAGGCGCTCCCTTTGGAAGATGCGCCCAGAAGGGGTTGCGTCCTCACATTTCCATAAATATGTAAAATCACCACGTAAAGCTGTGGGAGGATCGGCGTGGATGGTGGAAGCAACAGCTTTATCTGTCCAGGTTGCTCCCCAAGTCCCTTCAGCTGCCAACATGGAGCTCTTTCTGCCCTTAGGGAACTGGGCCTCTTCCTCTGCTCTACCAAGGGGGGCAGGGTACCTGACTCCAACCTTCAAAGAACCCTTTTCCCCGGGTCATCACTTTCAGGGACAGTGTCTGCCTCCAGCCAGGCCAATCAAGTCTGCCTGTGGCTTCTGTGCTGGGGCGGTGGTGGTGGTGGGGGGGACAGACTTCCTGGTGTCCAGGTGGCAAGGCTGGGACGCTGCTCATCTCTCAGTGGCCATGCTGATCCCCACTCCGAGAGAACGTTCTCCAAAGACTGTAACAAATCAAAGAGCATTGAAACCAAGAGACTGGATCAAGGCAGAGCCCTGATGACATATGTGAGCTCTGAAAAAGGCCTGATTCAAACCACAGGCTGGCAAACTGTGACCGCTGGGCCAAATCTGGACCTTGCCATTTGTGCAGCCCAGGGCCTAGAAATGCTTTACCTTTCTCAAGTCATCGAAGGAAAAAAAGAAGAATACTTTGTGGGAAAGTACATGAACTCCAGACTGCAGCCTCCACGAAGCTTCACTGGAGCACAGCCACGCCCCACAGGCTCACCGACTGTCTGTGCCCGGAAGAGGTGAGCACCTGCAGACCCAAAATACCCATCCTCTGTCCTGCCGCAGAGAAAACGTGCTGACCCCCGCGCAAAACGTCCCATTTCGGGAGTCACAGGTGGCCACTTCTGCTCAGGGAAGCTGAAACATCCCGATTAATTAACTGACGAGTCCATTCTCAGCTCTTCCCCACAAACCAGGGTGCCTCTGCCTGCCTCATCTGCTGAGATCCTGAAGAGAAGGACTCACATCCAGCAGGGTGTTTCTCCTACCTGCTCCCTGGAAGTTAGCACCCTCTTTGCTGAACATCACAAAGTGTTGAACAAAGTGTTAAAACGTGCAAAACATACAGTATCAATCATTCCAGTTGATGGGCGGTTCTAAGCCAAGCAGTAAAAGATACAGGAGATTAAAGATGGGAAAGAAGCTTTCCTTTTTTTCTTTTTCATGTACCTGCAGAACATATTTAATTTGAAAGGAAACCTCAGCAGCGCCAAAGGGCTGTCCCAGCGGGGCCAGCCTGCCTTGGTGAGCTGCAAAGGGCCGGAACACACGTCCCGACTGTTGAAACTTGGGGGCCTGGTGAGAACAGTGTGATGCTGATGCCTTTTACAGCAGATCACAAAGAGACGAGAGGGATTCACTCCCTTCACTTTGGGGTTCCTGTTTTCCAGGAGGAGATAGTCCTAGGTTTAAACTGCTGTCCCCTGTTCCCTCTGCACTCACCCTGCTCTCCGGACAGAGAGCGCGAGCATCTTGCAAACAGACTCACGCTGCCTCTGCCCGCCTCCCCTGATGCTTCAGCTCAGGCTGGTAGAAGGTTAGTGCAAAATAAAAGGGCCAAGTTGCTTTGTTTTGTGAGGACTCAAGGGTATCTCACTTTTCTGTGAATGCTCTGAAGACAACTTTTGTTTCTTACTGTAACCCGTCCACCACCCCAGAGTCTAATAGCTCTATTACATTTTCCATCCATTCTCTTGGCATGGGGTCTAAACGGACCAGACAGCTCTGGATAAATCACGGCCAGCAGCAAAGGCATTTTCTTTAGGGAATGAAGCCTCCCATTTAGCATTTTTACTCACCCTCCTTTTTGGAAATACTCAGTCACAATCGAGTCTCTCAAACTGAAGAAATTGAAATTGATTTCTTAGGGTAACAATTAACCCCAGAAAATAACGATCAAAGGTTGCTTATTAATTATTTTCTGTAATATACTTTGGGGATATTTCTTTTTTTTTTCATAAAAGATGGAGACAAAGGTAGACACATTTTATGATCATATAAAACCTTAGTGGATTCATATTTTATAGGAGAATGAAACTTACTTAATTTGCAAAATGCTCAGTATGAGAAGGAACCATCCCCCCCCACCACACGCACACACACACAGCTTTGTCAAGACTCTTAAATCCACCTTGTTAAAATAACACAATCTTTCTGTTCTTTATTTCTTCACACATAACTGCCTTGGCGTTTTTAATATACTGTTTCTATTTCAGTCTTCTGTGGTTTTTCTACTTATTCAAAAGAGAATCCGTTTTTCATCTGAATAGGCGTTTACAGTGAACCAGGGGGAGACCCCCATTCTTTCCTGAGAATCCAAGGGGTTGTCTCCAAGAGCCTGTTACGCCCCCGGGGGTCTAGCATCTCTCATATGGTACAAGAGAGGCCGGCTGCTGTTTTGTAGGCAATTTAACACACACACACACACACAAACACAGACGGCATGACAACTTTTTTTTTTCCCCCTCCAGTCACCTGAAAAGTCCTCAAAGTAACCACAAACTAATGAAGGTACAAGGTAAATGAACCACGGGCATAACTCAGAGATACTGCGGGTTCGGCTCCAGACCGCCACAATAGAGCGAGTGTCCCAACACCGTCAGAGGTACAGAGTTTTTTGGTTTGGTTTCGCCGTGCACGTCACAGCTACGTTTACGCTGCACTGTCACTGCTTAGTGAGCAACAGCAGTAGGTCTAAAACACGAGGCATGCACCTTGATGTGACAAAGACTTTAATCTGAAAAATGCCAACCATCACCTGAGCGTTCAGTGAGGCGTCACCTTCTTGCAACGGCCACATCAAAGGTCACGGATCTCAGGGCACCGTAACACACACGGTATCGATGGAAACGTGCGACACGGGGCGACAATTACCGAAACGTGACTCAGAGACACGGGGAAGCAATAACGGTGGAAAAAGATGGCACCAGCAGAGCTGCTCGACACGCTGTTGCCACACACCTTCAATTTACACACACACACACATCAAAGCAACAAAACACACACACAGAATGTAGTTACCTTCAAAGTGCAATGAAGGGAAGGGCAATAAACGAGGCGGCCTGGAACAGACGTGGCTCTCAGTACCAAACGTCGGTCAGGTCGCCAAGGCAGAAAACCAAACAGACCAAGGAAGGCCTCCTCGAGAAGACGCAAGAGGTAAGCCCGTCCAAGGTAAGCCCTTTTCCCTTCCTTGGGGCTCGAAAACATTTTCTTGTGTGCTATTTTGGGGTGTGTGTTGGGGGGGGGGGGATTCTGTTTTCTCTGCTTGAAGAGACACACGGACAAAAAACAGTTGTGCGGCATCAAGTTCCTGCAACAACGCGCAACACAACACTATCTTGACGCGCTCCAAATGGGCGTTTTTGCTCATTAATTAACAAACTCAAGCTGGTTAAATAAAACCTTCTTCCAACACCTCCTATGTAATTGCAGTTTGGCACCAACAAACATATATCAAAATTATAGTATTTCCCCTGACAGGAAGCTCCTTCCTTGCACACACAGTTACGGCTCTCTGCAGAGAACGCCAGAAACGCTGACAGCCGTGAACACTGCTACAGCAGTATGACGATACTTGGCAAAGAAGGACCCTTGCGGCGAGAGAAAAGCTGTAATTTTGACTGTCACTTCATATTACACTAGATATTATTTCACTGTACACACATGCACACACTCACAAACTCTTAATAGACTACAGTTTTCCTGCTGCCTGCCTTTCCAATATAAATGGCAATATAATACCAGCCAACTGCCAATGGGATCCCGGCGAGAAACAAATGTTTTGCATTATGGAAACATCGCTGAAGGAGGCCTTTGAAGGCGTATTTCATTCCTTTGTCCCCTATTCGCACACGCCGCTGACACCCCAGCATCAACTTCGAAAGCTAATCGCTTTGGGTGTCAAAAGAATTTCTCCGTTTCGGTTTTTGGGGTTTTTTTTTAACCCGTTTGGAGGACAAGGTTATCATGAACAAATTCTTGGCTTGAAAATGCCCATGATATGTGACAAAGGGGGTACCATACAGTTCTTCGTATTCTGGAAGCGCCTCAAGTCTGATGCCCGATGTGAGAAATTTCAAAATGGATCCTTGTCGGGCATTTGCGCTGCGTTGCTTCTCCCACCGAGGAGCTTGTTAAACAGCAGTGGCCGCTAGCCAGGTCACAGTTAAGCCCAACTGGCAAACGTGAAACAGGCCCCAAACCCTGCAAAAGCTCGGCGCTGCCCCTCTCGGGGATCAGCGCCTGTCTTAGCAGAGGGCAGAACACAACATATGCTTCCTCTTTGGAAGCACACACTGGAGCAGACTGGGCCAGCTGCCCCACTGCGCCCTCCCCCGCCCAGCGCTGACCTGCAAGATGGCATGTTAATACTGCCTGTCTGTCTGTCTGTCCCTGGCAAGGAGTTCTGTGATGTCCCTGGGAGCTCCGCCTGGAATAAAGATGTCCCAGGAACCCAGAGCAGAGGTCAGGACGACAAACGCACGGGTGGAGCAAAGTGCGCCCTACACCCAAGGGAAGGAGGCGAGAAACGGCCGCCAGAAAGGGCACCCTGGGGTCTCTACACCAGCTCTGAGTCAAGAGCCCAGCCCGGGTGCAAACCTGGTGGGAAATCCGCAGGATGCTCAGGATGCAGGGCTGTGCAGCAAGACTTCATCTTTGCATCCTCGCCCCTTTTTTCCTTCCTTCAGTTAGTATCTCAAAAGATTCCAATAAGATTTCAACGTGTTCCACTGAATCAAGGAGAAGCATCGGCAAACTCTTTGCCCTCCGTTCCGAGAACGCATCCCAAACTTGCCTGCGTCTGCTGACCACACCGAATTTAACAAGGTTCGCAAATGAACTGGAGTAAGTTTCCCACAGTGACACATTAATAATAAGTTCCTTAGCCCATCCATCCCAAGCCATGAATATGTAATGCTCTAAAATGAGTCCTTTTCACACAACAGAACCTCAGATGTGAATAAATAAAAACTATCCATCACAAGCCTGTGAAAAATTAATGAGAGGTCGGAGCCGCAAGGAAAAATGGGGACCAAGGAGAGCTGGCCCAGTTCATAAAAGCCTAACTTTCGGATAGTAAATATCCTAGCCCCCGCCCCCTGCCATACATCCAGGTGACGGTGTGGAGGGACAGATCTTTTTTTTTTTTTTTTTCCTGCTGAAGGCCCCTCACCATCTCAAAGTGGAGATCCAAGCACTTTGAGGTCACGGCCACACGAACTTGGCAACTTCCAATACCGGGCCAAGATCCCAACTTCGGCAGCAGAGCCCCGGTTTATTTATTTGGTTATTTATAGTTCACAACCAGCTTGACTCCAGAAGGACCAGAGGTTGTTCCCAGAAGCTGGGAGGCAGGTGACACTGGCTGGGTGCTACGGGCAGGAACCAGGCTTGCCCCGTCCATTCTAACGCGTCAAACAATCAATGCCACTCATGGGGTGTGCCCCGCTGCCAGGCGCTAGGCAGGTCCTACTTCCCTCCCACCACTCCTGCACTTGGCAGACAGGGAATGCTGGGGCTGGGTGAGCTCACCAAACTCCCCAGGAAGCAGAGCCAAACAATGAGGGCTCCCAGCGCCAGACTCCCACCCCCCCACACCTGCAGCCATTGCCCTACCTTTCACCGTTGGGGGAACTGACAGCCTCCCAGATCCTTTAAAGGGACGTTGATTAGCAAACCGCTTGGGGTGAGTGCCTTTTTACTGGCTTTTTTTCTGGGGCTGAAAACGTTTTAAGGGACAATCACCATGTGGAAGATTCCAGAATGAGTGGGTGGGGACGACCCCGTGGACCCCGCCGAGCCTTGCTGCTCCCACCTCCACTCCAAGGATCAGACAGCAGGTGTGTGCGGAACACGGGCATCACCGCGAGCATGCCACGCTGCTTGGACTTGAACCCTGTGCCTTCGCCTGGGCTCTTGCCTCACCAAGGATGCTGTCCCCACCTCTGTCCATCTGCCCGGATCCTGGTCCTTGGACAATACAATGTGGCCTCTGTGACATCCCTTCCTCCCAGTGATCCCCTCCTCCTCTGCGCCAACAGAGCACCACCAAAGCCAGAGGCCTGCAGGTGATGGGTATGGAGCAGCCAGGAGAGGCCAGGGAGGAAAGAGGGCCGGGTGTGCAATGAGAGACTGTTGGGAGGGCGCTGACCCGGGAGACCCGTGTCCCTGCCCAGCCAACTCCAGCAGCCCCTGTGCAGGCCGGGCCAGAGGCTGCTCCTGGGAACCTCGGGGTCCAGGCTGCCAGATCTTCCGGATCTTCAGAGAAAACCACCCATCAGGGTTTTAAGTGAACTTCCTGCATTTCAGAAACGAAAGTATGGGCCAAAGAAAACATATCCAGGGGCTGGATTCAACCACGTCTTAGGTCTCCAGTCATGTCGGGTTTTCCTGCTCCACGCTCCTCAGAGAACACTCGCTGCACAGCCCACACCCCGGGAAGGAGCTGGCCCACGGGGGGCCCCTGGTGCCTGCTGACCTGGCCTAATGCACATCCTGACCTGCAACAGATGGACCAGGAGCATGGGAAATTAAGACAGCTGAAAACGGGTCAGAAAAGAGGAAAAGCTATGTGACCACTGCTGAGAGCGTTTTACCCCTCATCAGCCTGGCAGGGCTCACGGTAAGGCCCAGGCAGGGCGGCCTGGGAAGCCAGTAGGCAGGAAGGCAGGAGTGTCCTTTGGTTGCTTTGTCTTTCCAAGCGGGAACACATGACGTGGGCCCGGGTCCAGGGCAGAGCCGCTCAGGCTGTCCTAGGGGCCCTGGACCAAGGAAGGTCAGCAAAAGGCAGGTCCAACAAGAATAAGGGAGAGAATCGGGCTGAGAGTCCAACAGATCTTGGCCGAGACTCGGGAGGGACGCAAAGCCTGCAGCCAGGACAGGACGAAGCCAGAGCGTAACCCGGACTCCACGCTCTCTCTGACCAGCAACACCAACAATCAGCCGGGTCCACCCGACAGGGTGAGGTCTGCTCCTGCCGAAGCCCCGCCTGGGTCGCGGGTGCAGAGAAGGGACAGTTCAAGGGCGACAGGAACTCTGCACAGCTCGGGGTTTCCTGAGCGCTGGCCCCGCATCCTTGCATGCGTTATGAGATGTGAGAAAGGGGAAGCTGGCGTGAATTCCCACCTCAAGGGAGTTTACAGAGCAGCAGAGGAATCAAGATGAGTTGAGGGGAAAAACAAGTTTTTAAAGTGACTAATTCATCAAAGACATGGAAAAAAAGGGTTTGGAAAGTAGGAAAGGGTGCTGGTCACTCTCAGCAAATGCAATCCTTTTTTTTTTTTTTTTAATTTTATGCCGCACCCCCAGAACATGGAAGTTTTGGGCCGGGTTCAACCTATGCCACAGCTGCATCAACACCGGGTTCTTTAACCCACTGTGCTGGGCCAGGGGTTGAACCCATGCCTGCACAGTCACCCAAGCCACTGCAGTCAGGTTCTTAACCCCCTGCACCACAGTGGGAACTCCTCAGCATTTGCAATGGGTTTCAAAGTATGGGCTGAAGTTAGACATGAAGGAACTGGAAGAAAGTGGATGGAAAGTCAGGGTATATTCGAAGCAAAAGGAACAAAAAAAAGGAAAAGAAGCGCGAGATGTTCAGAGAGACCAGGGTGTGAATCCAGCTGGTCTGAAACCCACAGTGTAACATAGGGAGAGGGTCTTGGGTTTTTAGGCGTGCGTTTACTTGTTGTGTGAAAACAACTCAGCCATTTCCAAGGCAAGCAGATCACCTCAGTCAGACGCTGGGTTCTCCCGTCCCAACCTGCCAGTATGATCGTGCCTGGTTAAACTCCATCCCGTCTGCACCCCTGAGGGCCAGATCTAACTCCAGATGCCCAGGAACCACTTCCGCTGGGCTGCTCGGGGCAGCCGTGAACTCAACATGGCCAAAGAGGCCAGTCCATCTCCCCACCACATCACTCCTCCTCCCGTCCCCCATCTTCACGGATGGTGCCACCGAGTCCAAGCCCAGTGAGCCCTGCGGCCTTCCCTCTCCAGGGACCACGCCTACCATCCTCTACCCGTGTCGACCAAGCGGGAAGGTTTCACCTCCCTACACCTCCCAGGACCACCTTCTCCCTATACTCCCTGCAAACATGTTTGCTCAGAAATGCCTCCTTTCTTGCCCGGGTGACAAATCCTCTCCCTGCGGGTCCCCCCCGCCCCCGCCCCAGTTCTCATGCAGCTGTCCGGACAGCCTCCCAAAAGGCCAGCCTGAGAACCTCGCAGCTCTGCTCTAAATGCCTGCGGAGGCTCCCCACGAAGGCGTGGGTGGAATCAATGGTACTCAACGAATGCGCTCTCCCACCACACGTCATTCTCTGCCTGGCCCAGCGAAGGTCAGGCTTTCGTGAAACATGCTTCTAAGCAGAGCTGGATGAGCAATGAAGCGGTTCGTTCGGAATTCCACACCACCCCCACACACGGACTGCTCTGGGGAAACATGGGAGGGACAACTACAGGGGAAACGAGCTTGGCAAAGTAGGGTGGGGCCAACTCGAGGAAGAGTTAGCGGCCAGGACGTTTGGACCTGACTGGATTTGTACATGATCAGCTCATTTCATTTTCAGAAAGTCTGAACTCATTCTGCAGGCAAAGAGGTCAATTCTGTTATTACCCAGTGTGGCAGGCTAAAGAGAACCACAAACTCCGACGTTTCCACGGTCAGCCAGTGGCCATGTCCACGCCCCTTGAGTCAGAGTGGGCCCTGCGACTCCTGTGACCGCCTAAGTGATAAGACAGATGTTTCTAGACACAGGCCTTAAGAACCTGGAAGCTTCTATAACCACTGTGGAAAACAGTATGGAGGTACCTCAAAAACTAAATAGACAACTACCATATGAGCCAGCAATCCCACTCCTGGGCATATATCCACACAAAACATTCATTCAAAAGATACATGCCACCCCTATGTTCACTGCAGCACTACTCACAATAGCCAAGACATGGAAACAACCTAAATGCCCACTGACAGATAAACGGATTAAGAAGATACACAAGGGAATACTACTCAGCCTTTAAAAAGAACAAAATGCCATTTGCAGCATGGATGGAACTAGAAGCTCTCATACTAAGTAAGTCAGAAAGAGAAAGACAAACACCATATAACATCACTTACATCTGGAATAGAATATATGGCATAAATGGACCTATAGACAAAAAAGAAACAAACCCATGGACATGGAGAACAGGCTTGTGGTTAGTTGCCAAGGGGGAGGGGGAAAGAGTGGGAGGGACTGGAAGTTTGGGGTTAGCAGATGCAAACTATTGTATCTGGAGTGGATAAGCAATGAGATCCTGCTGTACAGCACAGGGAACTCTGTCTCGTCACTTGCTCTGGAACATGATGGAGGAAAATGTGAGAAAAGAATGTGTATATATGCTGTGTAACTGGGTCACTTCACTGTACAGCAGAAATGGACAAAACACTGTAAGTCAACTCTTAACAGAAAAAATCAAAATCTTTAAAAACAAAACAAAACAAAAAAAAACAAACTGACAGTATCTACTGCCCATCTTCTGGAATGCTTTCCCTGGGAGTCCTGAGCTCTGAGCCAAAAAGCCTGCCTACTCCAAAACTGCCACATTGGAAAGGTCACACATAAGCACTCTGCTCACCCTGGACAGGTGCAGGCATATGGGGGACCATCCTGGACCAGCTGAGTGCCAATCCAGCTCACCCACCCCCAGGGGACCACTGACTCAGCCAACACCACGAGGAGCAGAAGAATCACCCAGCTACACCAGTTCCTTACTCACAAAAATCACAAGACAAAATGAAATGGTTGTTGCCTTAGGCTTCAAAGTCTGGGTTTAATTTGTTAAGCAGAAATCGAGGAGTTCCCATCGTGGCGCAGTGGTTAACGAATCCGACTAGGAACCATGAAGTTGCGGGTTCGGTCCCTGCCCTTGCTCAGTGGGTTAACCATCCGGCCTTGCCGTGAGCTGTGGTGTAGGTTGCAGAAGCGGCTCGGATCCCGCGTTGCTGTGGCTCTGGCATAGGCTGGCAGCTACAGCTCCGATTGGACCCCTAGCCTGGGAACCTCCATATGCCGCAGGAGCCGCCCAAGAAATAGCAAAAAAAAAAAAAAAAAAAAAAAAGAAATCGATCAATTGCCGTACCCTCAACTTTACAGATGAGCTACCTCTGGCTCCAAAAGCTTGACTGACTAACCTATTGTCTCCTGGCTGGAAAGCTGTGCACAGCCTGGATGAGAACCCCACTCTGTCCGACTCAGATGCACACAAGGCTAAGTAATCCCTAATCCAACAGCACCACACAGGACTGGCGGACCCACTACATTCCCCCACGATCCCTGGACTGCATGAGTAGCACCCAAACACCCCACCCCTTCTCCCAGGATTAGCTTGTTGGCAGGACAACGAGGTACCCCCTCCTCTCCAGCCAGAGTCTCATGTGACTGTTCTCACTGCTACAAAGATTAAGTTCCGTTAACGACCAAGAAATAAAGCCAAGTCCAAGGACAAGGAACAACCTCTCACCCCAAAGGCTCTTCCTCGTTGGGGTGAACAAACAACGCACTCCTATCACACTATACGGAAAACAAGGGGGCATTTCATTGAATTATTCTAAGGACTCTCTGCCTATATCTAGACTTTGGAGAATTTAGAGCTTTAAAAATCTCATGACTGGTTCCCAGGATCTTGAGATTGCCAATAACATTCAAATGCTGAAACAATCCAGGACGGTGACAATTACGGGGCTGCCTGCAGCATCGAACAATGTGAAACTTCAGCACATCGTGGCTTATGTTTCAGTGAATGAGATGCTGGAAGCGAGAGCGGGTTTACACGGGCTTGTGATTTCTTCTGACAAGATACACGTACTCATTCCTTCAGCCTAAGCAAAATTCCCAGGACGAACCAGATTGGAAAGTCAGGTGGCCACGAACACCACCTGTGGGTGGGATAACGTATAAAAACACCAAAAGTAATTTCTTTAAAAAAATGTGACTCAAAATGACAGGATCCGGCAGCCTGAAAACAGGATTTAAAGTAATTCGTCATTGGTACTGACATACTTCCAGAGCTCTATGAAATAAATACAACCCCCTTCATTTGATAGCAGGTTACCCAAAGTAAACCAACAAAATTGGACGCCGGGGGTTCCCACCGTGGCACAGCAGGTTAAGAATCCAACTGCAGTGGCCTGGGTCCCTGTAGAGGCGCAAGTCCAATCCCCTGATGGTTCAGTGGGGTAAAGGATCCGGCGTTGTCACACCTACAGCATAGGTCACAGCTGCAGCTCAGATTCAATCCCTGGCCCAGGAACTTCCTTATGCCATGGGTTTGGCCATGAAATAAAATAAAAAATGAAAACACTGGAAACCACTCTAGCCGTGGTAGAACTGTAAGACAATGAGGACTTTCAGAACAACTGTTTTATCTGAATGGAAACAAGGAATGAGACAGTGGCTCTAAGTTCCCACAGGAAAGGCGTTCCCCTCGTCCTGCTTTCTGCTCTTGCATGATGCACTGAGGGATAAGGGGTTTTAAGAGTCTTCCCTGGTTGGCTTTTAGGCCCCATTTCACCAAATACATCATCCTCAGAGGAGCCGAAATATCCAAACATCAGGCAAATGCCCCCCAAATACACAGGCCCAGCAACTTCAAGCGAATGATTTACGACTCACATGAAGCATTCATTTAAGCAAGCTATAAAATACCGCAGCTACTCACTTTGAAAATGGGCCAAAGTAAAGCTGCATTCAACAAAGAATAAGCTAGGACAAAAACATCAGCTTTGGGGCCCGAAAGACTTGGATTCAAATCCTGGAACCAATGCTTAGGGTGACGGAATTTGGGTATGGGTTCAAACTAGGAAGGGTCTCCATTTTTCCACCTGCATAAAGTAAAGCCCACCTCTGAGGCCCACGGGGCGTGGGAGGACACGTCCTAACAGGTGCACAGTAAGAATTCGATGCTCTGAGTGCCCGTCACATCGACAGGAGAGCAGCAGATGGTTAAAAACATGGGCTTCGGAACCTGGCAGCCTGGCTTCTCACCCTGCCTCCACCACTGACCAGCTGTGTGACCTTTGGCAAGTTAGCCAGTCTCTCTGTACCTCCTTTTCTGTCTGCAGGTAATCAGGCAACTCCAGTTCACACCCCTCTGAGGCTAACGGGAGTACCCGCCTCCCAGGAGAGCTGTGCGGGTGAAGGGCACTACTGTGTGTAAACTCCACGTCCTTAGTGGTATTTAAGTGTCTGCTGTTACCAACACTGTAGCTGCTATGGATCGAACAGCTTTTTCCTGCATCTGTCAAGGGCCAGACAGAGAATACTTAGACTTTAAGAACATAAAGATTTTTTTTTTTTAAATTGGTCTTTTAAAAAAAAACAAAACAAAACAAGCCTGGCTGTGGGGTGGATGTGGCGTGGAGACCACTGTCTGTCCACACCCAGCTCTTTATAATCCCGGTTCCTGTGCAGATGACTTTCAGTGAAGGGTCTAAAATTCCACCCTATTGGTAAGCTAAGGAGTTAACCGCCAAGTTCAGAAGACCTAAGACTCCAGGCTCAGACACAAAAGGCTCCATCGCACATTGCACGGCAAACAGCACCCAGTGCATCTGGACCAGGGCGCCTCGCCCCAGCGCCACCCTGGACGGTGGGCTGGAGCAGCCCAGTGGGTGTGACTCACAGCCGAGGACCACCGAGCTTAGGACTCTAAATCTTTATCAAACACCTCTACCTGAACTTTGTCCTGGAGGAAGATACGGCTGCCCTCGACAGCCCACACCGCTGCCCCTCTGCTCCTGCAGGGGACAGACCAGCATCTCTCGGAGAGAGAGTCAGACACAAAATCTGTTCCCAAGCCACAAGCGCCCGTGGAACACCGTCTCCCAGCCATGACAGACAGAAGAAGACACCAGCGCTGACCTAATTATCTGAAGCTTCTTGCTATGCACTAATCAAGGAGACTTACACTTTTTTTAAAATGTGTGCATAAAAAAAACAGCTGGCAGAGTTCCCATTGTGTCACTAGATTCCGACTGGTATCCATGAGGATGCGGGATCAATCCCTGGCCTTGCTTAGTGGGTCAAGGATCTGGCGTGGTCGTGAGCTGTGAGTAGATCATGGATGCGGCTCAGATCCTAAGATGCTATGACTGTGGTGTAGGCCAAAAGCTGTAGCTCTGATTCAACCCCTAGCCTGGGACCTTCCATAAGCTTCGGGTGTGACCCTAAAAAGCAAAAAACAAACAAAAAAACAGCTGGCAATTTCAAGGCTTAAAACTGAATGCCGCTGGGATGCAAAACTTACATGTGTGACATCCGACACATCGTGTCTGTGCAAAAGGTGCCTAGTTAAAACCAGAAACCAGTTTGAAAATTTGAATTAAATGCACACTCCACAAAAAAATAACTGGTGAAAGGAGGAAAAATCCTTACGTGTAGATACAAACGTTTCTTGACAGATGTAAATGAAAACTAATATGGTGACATTTTTCAAATTAGCCATTGGAAAACATTACGTGCCTGCTTCTTTTGGGTTTGTGGGGGGCGTTTTGGTTTTGTTTTTTTTTTTTTTTAAACTGCCTAAGCATTTTTCAGTTATGTTGGCCTCAGAAAGTATTTATGAAAAGAATAATAAATAATTAATTCAACTGGCTAGGAGCTGGAACTCCTCTCTGCCTCGACAATATACATTGAAATGCTGTTTAAATTATAAGAGCAAATTGATTCAAAAGGCTTCCATTAGTGAGCTGGCAAACAGGTCTGAAGCCGGCTAATAAATTTTAGATAAAGACAGTGCCTTTGATGAGGATGGCAACGCCGGAGTGCTGTTCTCGAGCCACCAGTGTGTTAAACAAGTGGCTAAAGTCTCGCCTCCTCCCCGTCTCATAAGTCACTGCATTAACCATCAGCAGAGTCGGTCTCGGCGCCTGCCGTGAGCCTGGCAACTGCTTACAGAGCTGGGAGGCGACGGGCGATCCGGGTTTCCAATTTCATGTCCCTTCCCACCACGCTAGTTTTTGGGGTTTTTTTTTGGTTGTTCCCCCCGCCTCTCCATTTTTGGCCACCCCATGGCACATGGAGCTCCCAAGCAGGGATCAGATCTGAGCTGCAATCTCGACCTAAGCTGCAGCTGCTGGGTCCTTAACTCACTGTGCCGGGCCAGGGGTTAAACCTGAGTCCCAGGATGCCCCCAGTCCTGCTGCACCACAGTGGGAGCTCCCCACCACTCTGTTCTAACAGGTTTCACGGTATATTCATCAAGGAGAATTAGGCCCACCTGTGACATAAAAAGTTCCACCTATGCTGTGCCTTGCAGCCTATCTATGAGGAAAAATTCTTAATAAAAATCAAGAAATTATGTGTAAAGGCCTTTGTTCCATTCAGACATGTATCCTATAAGCAGGTGGCAACGTGCCACTCGAGATCACGGAATATTACACAGCTACTGAAAAGAGCAGGGGCATTTACCAGCCTGGAAGGGAGACACCCACCATCTTTGCCTTAGGGAGGCTGGAGCCGGCACCCACTTACTTTAGAAAAAGTCAACAAAGCCTCACTCGTGTGTGTTACACTCATTACTGTCAGGGAAAATGTGCAAGAAGTCGCCCCTGTGGCGCATCTGGATCGGCAGCATCTGAGCAGCACCTGGACGCAGGTTCAATCCCCAGCCCAAAACTCTGGGTGAAAGGATCCGGTGTTGCCACAGCTGCAGCTCGGCCCTGATCCCTGGCAGGGATCTCCATGTGCTGCAGGGCAGCCAAACAAGAAAAGAACAAAAAAAAAAAAAGATGTGTAAGAACATACAAACTATTAATCAAGGTTACCTGGGGCAGGAGGTGGTGGTGAAGGGGGAATAAGGAGCAAAAGAGGAGAGTTTAGTGCTCAAACGAGCAGGCGTCTAATATCAAAACAGTCAACAGAAAGGGTTTTACGGCTGGCACATTATCCTGAAATGGGCAAGCCGTTTTTTCTTTTAGTTTCCTTCTACCTGGCCCATTTGGGGAAGGCTGTCAAGGACCACTCTGCCCTTTCCTTCCATCCGCCTTTCCACCCAGCCAACCAACAGCCAGTCCTAGGAAGGGGCGGGCTAAGAGGATACGGGTCGGGAGTCAGCTGGATCTGGAGGAGGATGGGAAGGATGCGGACGATGCGGGCTCCACTCACGGCTCGCTGTGCGGCTCCGGGCCACGCCCTCCATGTCTTTCAAGTGCACAGCGACGGCAGGAACAACGCTGAGTATATGGATAAGGAGCCTGGGTCAGCCTGATCCACGTTCTCTCTTTGCCACTGCGCACCTTCAGATCTCGGCATGGCTAGCTCTGGGCACAGTAAACCACGCTTGGCTGTAACGGTGCCAAGTGTTCTGATAACACCAAAACACAGTACAGGGACTTGATTACCAAGGAATCCAAGTCTAACCCTCTTCAGGTTGAACCACTTGCCAATGGCAGGAAATGGCTAGGTTTTTTGTTTGGTTTTTGTCTTTTCAGGGCCACACCTGTGGCATATGGAGGTTCCCAGGCTAGGGGTCAAATCGGAGCTGTAGCTGCTGGCCTGCACCACAGCCCCAGCAATGCCAGATTCAAGCTGTGTCTGTGACCTACACCACAACTCATAACAATGCTGGATCCTTAAACCACGGAAAGAGGCCAGGGATCAAACCCGAGCCCTCGTGGATAGTAGTTGGGTTTGTTAACCCCTGCACCACGATGGCAACTTCTCACAGAGTCACTCGTGAAGTGGAGCTACTATGTCATAGGCACAGCCTTGGGCCCACTATTGGGGGAAGTGGAATTTACAGACGAAACCCCAGAGCAGATGCTTCTCCTCACTACATGTGGACCTGATGCAGCTCAAGGGAATGGGATGAGAGCCGTCCAGGGCAGGTTTCTTAGAAAGAGCATCATCTGTCAACAGCCGCTCAGCCCTCCACTTGGCAGGCTAGACGGGCAAGCCACAAGCACTCCGCGCTCCCAAGGCCCTGCAGACACTGCCCGGGCAGCGGTGAGGCGACACACACGGCTCGGGGCCCTCGGGGAGCAATCCTCAGGAAAGTTCCCGACACTGAACGCTCACTTTCCAATTCCAATGGGCGACAAAATGAAATATCCAAGTTGTGCAAATGGAGAAAATGAAGTGAGAACTTAGAGTTATTTATTTTTAATTAAGCTCTTAATTATATAACAACAAAACAAGCGATTAATTTCCACGTGGCTACATTCAGCATTCCACACTTAAATGAGGCAGAAAAGAACAACTTCAGTGCGTTTTCTCTTCTTTCCTAGATAAACATAAGACAGAAAATTGGGCGTGTGTGTCTGACAGAGAGAGACAGAGAAAGGTTCTGACACAGAGATGGATGAAAATAAGAACTTGCATTTGTTGGAGTTCCCGTCGTGGCGCAGTGGTTAACGAATCCGACTAGGAACCATGAGGTTAAAGGTTCGATCCCTGGCCTTGCTCAGTGAGTTGAGGATCTGGCAATGCCGTGAGCTGTGGTGTAGGTTGCAGACGTGGCTTGGATCTTGAGTTGCTGTGACTCTGGCGTAGGCCGGCAGCTACAGCTCTGATTGGACCCCTAGCCTGGGAACCTCCGTATGCTGCAGGAGCGACCCTAGAAAAGGCAAAAAAGACAAGAAAAAAAAAAAAAAAAAAAAGAACTTGCATTTGTCGCAGGCTTATGACAGACCCAGGAGTGTTCACAGTAGCGAATCCAGCCACATTAGCTCAGTGAGTCCTCAGACAACCCCGCGCAGGGGCTACTCGTACTCCCTTTGGACTGATGAGCAACCCCCAGTTCAGAAAGACCCAGGAGCTCGCCTAAGTCTCTGCCAGTGAGTGCAGAGCCAGGTCTGATGCCAGCTCCAATGAGTCTGCTGGCAACAGATATGCGCTCCCGACCCCCGCCCCCGGCCTTAGAGAAAAGCAACAGGAGAGGGAGAGAACCAAGGCAGAAGAGGAGGCTCCAGGAGGGGTCACCAAACCTTCTGGAAAGGCCCAGACAGGAAGTATTTTACAGGCTTTATGGGCATGGTCTCTGTTCCAACTACTAGCCCTGCCACCCCAGGGCAAAGACAGCCACAGGAACATATAAACCAAGGAGCACGGGGCTGCGTTCCAAGCAAACTCTAGTTATGGACACAGGACTCTGATTTCCATACAATTTCCGTGAGCCACAAAACACGACAGGCCGACCTCGCATTCTCAATTCGCTGTGTTGTGCTCTGACGATACCTCCCTCTACAAATCTAACGTTTGGGGTGCCACTTTCCCAACGGCATTGCTTCTAAATTAGCGCTGTTTTTTCAGTTTGATTTTTTTTTAGACGTAATGCTATTTGCACAGAGAATAGACGGCAGGAGAGTGTAAATATCGCTTTGATACACACTGGGAACCCCCCAAATTCCTGTGACTCGACTCACCGTGGAGCTCAGGAGCTGAACCTGCAGGATCTCCAAGGTCTGCCTGTACGCTTGATTTTTTTCAGACATACACAAATGTAGAAAGCCCTTCTCAGCTCCAGGGCTGGACAAAAACACATGGCGAGCCAGATGCGGCCGACGAGCCGTGCTTCGCAGACCCTTTCCAGCAGAGCCAACGGGACTGCGCTGCAGCATCAGACAGACCTGAGGCTGAGCAATGTAACCCAAGGCCAGTTCCTTAACAGCTCCTACACCTGTCTCCAGGTTGGGCGGGGGGGGGGGGGGGGGAATAAAGCATCCACCCCAAGATTTTATCCCAAGAAGTTAACTGAAATGATGCAGAATGAGACCAGAATTATCCTGGACACGGGACAGACAATCCATTCGGGTGTCCATTCGCTGCACAGATCACTGCTCGAGTCCCTGTTCTGGGCCAGGAACTATTTTCCAAGCTGAAGATGCAGCTGCAAAGAAATCAAAAACCAGACAAGACGTTCTGCCCTCAAGGAGCTGGTATTCCAGCTCCGCGGGTGTCCGGAGGAAAGCGGCACGCAGAGACCAGCTCAGGAAAACGAGTCAGCAAACAGGCTACTGCTCTGCCGTCAATCAAATCTTCCGAGTCACCCACCTGCAACGCAGCAGGGGGAACGCCCGGCACAGGAGGACACCGAGAAGGCCGCAGAGGGCAGAGCGCACGCTGGCCTGGGGGACACAGCAGTAGCTACGCCCCTCGCGATCCTGGACGTGTGACTACAAGCAGCAGTTAATGACGAGGAGGGAAGAGGAAGAGTCCACGGCGGCACCTGTGCTCCTGGCCAAGAGCAACCCTGCACCGAACCAAAGCCCCAGCTCGTCTCAAGCCCCGCGTGTCCACAGGAGTCCCTCTGCTTACACTGAAGAGATGGGAGAATTAAGGGGAACACACTCAACAGAAAAAGCGGTCATCTCCTGAGCATGGCTCGAGAAGGCGTCACATCTCCACGTGCGTAAGAATAAAACTTCTTAACTCATCTCTCGGCACCCTGATGTGGGGGCCCCAAACAGCCTCTCAGGCTGGTCACCAGGAGAAAAGTCGCCTTGTGGGCTGTAACTCACCTTCTCCCAAGTGGGTCCCTGGGGCCCTCCATGGTGACCAGCAAATTCATGCTAAATCTCACTTCAGAATGATGGAGACCCAACAAGTGACCTCCGGTATAGCATCCACAGCTACGCTCAGGGCGGATGGCCAGAAACAAGCCACCCGGAGAAAAACGTGTACCTCACCGCTCCGCGGCAAAAAGCTTCCACAGCCGAACCCGAACTTCTCTGCTGCAGTAAAGGAAAGGGTGTGAGATGGCAAAACGGCCCGATCTTCAAAGGATGAAATACAGCGAGGCTGTGTCCACTCTGCCAGCCCCGGACAGCACGCTCGCCAGGCCATCTCACGGGGCCTCTAGAGCCCGGGAGCCGGCAGATGGAGGGGGGAGGAAGGTGGGCAGTGATCCTTCTGCTTCCTCCAGATGACGGGCAGGAACGCACCAAGTGAGCCCTGGCTCGGGCATTCGCATCAATAATTACAAGACTGAACAAGATCATCTGTATTTGAGCAGAACAAAATAGCCAGCCTTTTCCTCCATGTAGAGCCCCTATCACTTGGCCTCTGCATGGCGGAGAAAACCTCACAGTAAGGAACAAACTGGCTGAAGTCAAGGAGGATGCATTAGGAGCCGTTTAATTACCCCTGGGCTCTAATGGACCTCTGCTGTTATAACCTCTTCTGCGTCCTCACCTTCTCTTCCACCAGCAGCCTCCCCACTCACCCCTGGGCAACCTGCCCTCGTGCCCTTCTGGGGAGCCTGACCCCACCTGCTGAACCAAGAGGTGAGCGGAGAGCCGGGCGGGACCCATCAGAATGACTGCCATGCCTGGTTCAGAGACAGGCTTATCAATCAGGTCGGTCCACTCTGAGCGAGGCCTCGGCACCCACTGGAGGTTTGGGGAGGGAAGAACCACTCTTGTCCAAGGTCACCGAGTGAATGGGAGGTAAACCCGTAACTGCTGGCTTCCTACAATGCGGAAACGGCGCCCAAGGAGGGCCAGCATCCGGGAAACACAGCCAAGGGATGGAAAGAGACCGAAGCCTGGCAAAAAAGAAAGACCCTGGGGTCAGCCAGGCTCAGACTGGTTTTCGTGGTGCTGCTTCGATAGCTTCTCAGAAGCCCCCAGAGATTGATGCAAATAGATTCCTACAAACACTGCACCGACTCTCACGTGGACATGTCCGGATGTCTACTAGGAGTTCCTCTTAGCCTGCCACCTCCCCACAGCCAGACTGGCCTCGCATGGCAAGCCCACGACTCTGCAGCCCCGGGAGCTCTTCCCGCAAAGCATCTGCAGGGCAGACACACAGTGTGTCTCTGATTCCAATTATCACCTCTCCTGACGCCCTGCCCCATTCCCTTCGGCTCGCTCGATGCTTTCGCTGCCTGATACCCTGGTGAAGGGGGTGTGTACCTTACTGGCCAAGATGGGAAGCATCCTGGGGACACGGCTGGTGTCCAGAGGCAGCCAACTCAGTGGCAGAACCTGCACCCACTAACGTCTCTGAATCCCCAGGATACGGCCCCGGGGATTCAATCAAAGACTGAAAGAATGAATGAATGAGATCTTCTCAAACAGACTGCAGGCCCCTTGAAAGCAAAGGCGGTCATCTATAGCCCTGAATCTTCCAGCAGGGACGGGCAGAAGACTCTGGAGGTACAATGCTCAAACCTATTTGCTGAACGGAGACAGAGGCCCCCTCACCAGTAAAAAGCGCTTCCAAGCTCACTTACCAACAACTGGTACTGCTGCTCACTTACGGGGTGGGGGGGTTGGAGATTCTCTATTTCTTGATTTCTTAAAGCCCTAATCAGATACAATGAGGCCCTGGGCTCTACTGGGTCTTCCAATTTGCATTATTGATTGAAAATATAACTTACACAGGCAAAATCTGAATGCGAATGATCAGAATTGGTGGGGACACAGGTGAGGCATTGCAGCTGTGATTCTCTGCGACATGAACGTGAGAATGCACACATGTTATAGTAACTGCAGTACCACAACTGGAGCATCAGACTGACATCTGAGTGTTGTGGCTTCCAGAGTCTCCCTAATACGCCAGCGTGCACTTTTAATCACAGATTCTTTCTAGAGGTAGAAGGCCCAATGAATGCAACTGTGAGAGTCCCTGTTCTGGTTCAGCGGGTTAAGAACCTGACTAGTATCCATGAGAATGCGGGTTTGATCCCTGGCCTTGCTCAGTGGGTTAAGGATCTGGCTTTGCTGCAAGCTGCAGCATAGGTCACAGTTGCGGTGGCACTGGTGTAGGCCAGCAGCTGCAGCTCCAATTCAACCCCTAGCCTGGCACTTCCATATGCTGCATGAATAGCCCTGAAAAGACAAACCAACCAACCAAATGAATGCAACTGTGCATGCAAAAATACACAGGTAGTTTAATGCAAATAAAAGGCAAAACTAAAGAGAAAAAAAATCACTGCCTAAGGGGAAGAGAATTTGGGTGTCTTTCCTTTTATTCTTTCTCTTTCATACAGTTAGGACAACACCTTTTAAATATGAAGCGCTCTCTCTCCTATCTCAGCCATACATTGCTGGCTGCCAAGCCTCTTGGGAGACATCATTAATCGCACCATAAGCGGTGGCAAAGATCAGGATGCACCTCGGCAAGTATCACGACGTGGACAGCCTGGAAGCAGAGCCAAAGGAATCTGAAAAGAGCTAAATTCGATGTTCTCAAGGGTGTGAACCCCACAACAAAGACTCCTAGAGCCAAGAAGGTAGCCAGGAACTTCCTGAGACATCCTTATGCATGATCCTTAGGGCTGGGTTCTCCACAACCACTTTCGCTGCCCTGGGACGCGGAGGTTGTTGGACCATGGGCACAAGGACAAGAACTACTCAGGTGGCGCCACAGACCAAAGGCAGCCCAGAGACTCCAAAAGGACAAAGTGATGTCACTTCTTAGAATACCATATGGATATACCGGGTGGGAATAAGGGTGGAGCTGGTTGGAAAGGTGGCCACCTTGGCATTTTGACTTCCAAGGAGTGATGCAGAATACAAACCTCACTTTAAATTCTAGGCAATTAACATAACTTCTCTACTCCTCAATCCCCCCGCCCCCACTCCCCCGGGAAATAGACTGCCCCAACCATCCCGGAGGAAAGCTAGAATAACCGGAGAATCTATGCAGAGCACCCGGCACGTCCTCAGCACCCAGCAGACACAGAGTAAGTGGCAGTTCTTAAAACCATCATCACCATCACCACCGCCGCCACCACCAAGTCCCTTAGGGTCAAGGTTGACTCATGGACCCACCAGCTGAAAAGTGACGATTACACCATTAACATACCCTGAGTTTCTATTAAAACCAGAGCTGTGTTATCCCAGAACTGAAGAACTATTTCTCCACAACCCACAGATTACTCAAGGGCCCAGGAATCTGAAAGATTTCTTATCTTTGGGTAATCAATAAGTTTTGAGAGACTACTTTTCACAACCAGACGCTATTTCTACAATATGTCCATGAGAACTTTCTGTATTACAAAGAGAAAGAAAAGCAGCTGAGCTAAGTTATATGGTCCATCCCAAAATGCCAAGTGAGTTTCATTTTTAATTATGTTTCCTTAGAAGCAAACAAAACAATGTCATCAAAGCAAGATCTCATTCTGACTCATGTCAAAGCCTCCAGGGGATGCTGAGAAAGACTGACCCGAGTCTAATGGAGCCCGCGTGCTGCAGACATGAGAAAGTGAAAAGAGGACTGGCCCTGAGCAGTTCCTCCAGACGGATGACTGCTGGCAGCACAGCCCAGGAAGTACATGGCTGGTTTTCGGGACACACCCCAAACACAACCTGGCTCTTCTGGCCAAGAGAAGTTGAAGGTCCTTCCTGTGGCCCCAGTGCGGACCGCAGCTGGTCAGAGCAGCCTGTGCATAGAACTCGGTGAATGTGGGATTCAGCACATACGTAACACGGGAGGCCACTTCATATATGACGGGGAGGCAAGCGGCTAAGTGGAGGCTGCACACCACCCATAAATGATGAGGAGGGATCAGAAGCAAAGACGCCGAGACTCCAGCACAGAGTGCGTGGAATAAGGAATTCAGGAGCCCTTGAAAAAAAATTCAATAGCATCACTCAGACAGGGAAACTCAGATAAGCCTGGAACAAGAAGCTGTTATCAGTCATGATAAGGCACTACTGTCATTAAAAGAAGCCGGAGGACTGATCAAAAGCCACTACATATTGGATGTCATAGCTAGAAATATGTAAGAGCAACTGCAGCTGGTTTACAATCCAAAGGGGAGGCTCCCATTGGTCCTTTTGTCGTCTTCCTAAAGGTGAAGAACTCTGGTAGGTACTGCAGCCAAGACACAAGATGCAATTAAAAAAATGTGGGGACCATGGAGTTCCCGTCATGGCACAGCAGAATCCGACTAGGATCCATGAGGTTTCCTGTTCGATCCCCGGCCTTGCTCAGGGGGTTAAGGATCTGGCGTTGCTGTGGCACAGGCTGGCAGCTGTAATTCCGATCTGACCCCTAGCCTGGGAACCTCCATATGCCTCGGGTGCAGCCCTGGAAAAAAAAAAACAAAAAAAAACAAAAAAACTGAGGCTCTGCCTTCCTTAGACACCTTTCTCCTGGGCTGCACATGGCACAGGCCTGCAGCAAATAAAGATGTTCCCCTAGAATGAGTTCAAGGTGATCGGCCAAGGCTGAGCTATTGACAAGAGAAAACGTGCAGGAGGCCCCTGTCCAGTCAATAGGACATGGGATACACTTACTACATGTTCTCGAATGATTGACAGACAGCTCCCGCTTCCTAACGCCCATCGATTCCGTATTAATACCACCACCAGCTGATTTTAGAAGGCATTCATCTGCCGAGGGGACTTCTAACAGCTATGTAGAGAAAACGAGCATACTGTGACTACGCCCATCATCACGGAGATAAAATATGGCACAGATGGAAAGAAGTCACTCTCCCCCCATCAGTCCCAAAGAGGAATGGGGAATTTCGGACCCACAGAAGATGACAGCAAGTCTTGCTCCGTGACTGCAGCATCAAGTCGACTGACACTGGCAGAAAAGTCTAAGTCGTCACATGAGGGGATAATTCATAGGAACTGCACATGATACATGCCCTCTAATCCTACACTGAACGTGGATATGGCAGTGGACAGCAACCACTTTGAACGACAGGTCTTTATCACTTGCCTTTTAAAATAGTTTTAATCTAAAAGAAATAAAGCGGTAGTAAATACACCACAGTGGGATACAAAAGGGAGAACTAAATGCTCCTAAGAAACCTCCCAATTTTAATTAGGGTACCAGTAAAATTAAATTTTCTCTATTTCTTATGCTTGTCAACGCACCAAAAACACTCAGCTTGCAGTCTTTAATGTTACACACTGAGTCATGAAGCTACATACTCACTTGTTTGTATGTCACTGACCCCGCCGTCTTAGAAGGGCAACTAACTCCATGAAATTTAAGGTATTGAGAATCTCAAATCAGGCAGTTCCCATTGTGGCTCAGTGGTTAACAAACGCAACTAGTATCCATGAGGTCGCGGGTTCGACCTCTGGCCTCGTTCTGTAGGTTAAGGATCTGGTGTTGCTGTGGCTGTGGTGTAACCTAGCAGCAACAGCTCCAATTGGACCCCTAGCCTGGGACCCTCCATAGGCGGTGGTGCGTCCCTAAAGAGACGAAAAGACAAAAAAAAAAAAAAGAATCTCAAATTAGAAACACTGGTACATTTTGCAATCACTTTTTAAATTACCTTTGAAAGAGCTGGGCAAAATCAGTTGGTCCAGTTATGAGTGGATACGTGGAAAATGAAATAAAACTGATGAGCCCACAGTTAATGAAGCAGCCTATGAACAAGGTTTGTGCGTGAAAGGTAAACTCTTCTTTTGTTACTGCTTACCAAGACACTAATCCTAGGAGCAAAAGGAGGGATCTTGCACTGTTTTAAGTGTCTTCCCGCGTTGGTCTAAAACTGATTGGGCTCAATTGTAAGCTTTGAAAGCATTTAACTAATATTTTATCCTCATAGTCAATTTAATCATGACTTTATAAAGCACTGTTGATTAAATTTTCTTAAAATCCTGAGTATCTCAATGGCCAATTCTCTGTTTAAAATAAAAACAAACAAACAAAAAAAAGCAAAACAATTCACAACCCAGCCCCTCCACACTCAGCCAAAACAAGTTCAAATTCCTAAAATAGACATTCGAGGTCTTCCTCAAGCTGACTCCATCTCGCTTTCCAATCCTCCTAGCCATTCCTTAGAATAAAGCTCCATGAGAGGGGTCTTCGTTTCACTAACTGCTGCTTTCTCAAGGTCTAGAACAGTATCTAGGAACGCTGAGTTCCACAGGGTTTGAATGAGGGGAGACGGCGCCCCAGCCTAGACCCCAACCTTTAGAAAACACCATCTAGCAAAGCCCACAAAATAAACTGACTGCTGTCCCCTGGGGTCTGCTGCCGAGCCCTATGAGCACAAGGCGACCCTCGACCCTAAACACCCCCTCCCAGACTGACTCCAGTCGGGCCCCACATCTCTCACCCCACGTCTTTGAAACCAAAGGCCATGGCAGCCCAGCACCCTAATAGGTAGTGGTGCACTGCTCCCAACCTCAGCAAGGGAAAATGTTTCCGGACCCCAAGAGGATTTGAGTCTTGTAGCCTTTTAGATGATGGGAAAGACAAACTAACTTGTCAAATCCCTTCTCGAAGAAAGCCTGGATCTCATAGCTTCTTGTATCATTAAGTACTGAGTCCCCGAAGTACCAAGGACCCGTCTTCTTGCTTTCTAGTCCCTGATCAGAGAGGTACTTATGGGTTAGCAGGTATTCACAACAGGTGCACAGGGCAGCGAATAGAAAAGCATCCGTGTCACTCTTACATTTGTCTATTTGCAGGACTACAAGTAGCAGGCCTAAAGCACGATACTCATTCTCTTCACTGGCCACCAGACAGACATTCCACCCTACAACTCAAAGTCTTTGCTTTTTACAAAAATATCTGATATGATTTAATTCACGTCTGAGTGATTTAGAGCTTTGCGGGGGTGGGGTTGCCGCACCACAGCATGTGGAAGTTCCCAGGTAAGAATTGAACCCGTGCAACAGCAGTGACTGGAGCCACAGCAGTGACAATGCCAGATCCTCAATGGCTAGGCCACCAGGGAACTCCTATGCAGTTTTGTATTTTTTGTTTGAGGAAGACAAATATTTTATGAATCAATAATATTGCTCATCTTTCATTATTACTTCAGTTTTCCTTTATATTTTAACAGATCGGTTGGAAAATTTTTAAAGAGAAACAGCTTGGCAGTGTGTAATATGAAAATTTCCGTTTCTTACATGTCTTCGCTTCTATTTTTATAAACCAAAAAATATTGTATGCTTTAGACCACAATTTAGCTCCATTAATAAATATTTTAAATCCTTCTAGTTATTTTCTACATACAAATAATATAGCTACAAGCAGCGCTGTTCATAAATCAGTGGGCGTATCTTTAAATACTCCTTTAAGATATTTCCTGCATATAAAATACTCTGGGGTATGAAAATGCCCACTTCCACTCTCTTGCAACATAGTGTAGGAAATGTTTAACATTTGTTAATCTTACAAGTATAAAATTTGAATACACTTGCATGCTAAACTGACTCTTCCTTGTTAATAAACCTGAGCATTTTTCAAGTATTTATTGGTCATTTGAATGACACTTTAGAATTTTGCAAAGTGCCCTATTAGTTGGGTTTTTTCCAGGATCCTTGATTTGTAGGAGCTATTTATTAAGCGCATTAAATATCTGCACAGACAGCTAAAAAAGCCCTGCGACTAACTCAAACACACGCGTACAGAAATAATTCCAAATTGTGCTTCTTTTATTAATGTGGTGCTAAATTACTTTATGAGTTCTTAAAGATTCTTATTTTTGGCACCTTTGAGGTAGGGGAATGAGAAGTTCTCCGTGTTTCCACATGTGAACACCAGGAACAGTATCTGGAGGCCAAACACAAGTTGAGAGCAGGCAGGGAGGTGAACTCTGTAGAGGAGAGATTTGTAGAGTGTGATAATGAGGCAAGTCGTTATGTTCTAACTGGGCTTAACTGTTCCATAAATGTTTCCTTTACCCTGTAAACTTTAAGGTCAAGAGAATACGAGGAGCACTTAAAGTAAAGACAAGACATGTGGGCCTTGGCCAGGAAACAGGTCTTTTATTTTTTTTGGTTGGGGAAGGGGGGTGCTGAGGATCGGGAAGAGTCTCTAACTGCTGTATGAACACATAACAGCCTATTTTCTGCTCCAGCACGACGGCCAACTTGAGACACGGAATACCTGGGCTGCAGCAGCTACCTTCCAGCTGGCTCCTGGGAGGCCCACGCGAGTATCCAGCCCCCCCCCCCCCCAAGGGATGTGTTTTGTCCTCCAAAGCAGAGGCCCAGCGAACACCCGGCGGATGCAGTACAGGCTGCAGAATCCGAGGGCAAGTCTAGTTTTCCAAAGAGCAACATCATCTACATAGACACCCGTTTTCAATGCCTTTTGTGATACATTAAGACCAAAAAAAAAAAAAACCAAACAAGAAAGGCAAGTGTATTATTAAAACATCTAACAAAACTGTATTTAGATTATTTAACCTATTTCGTAATCCTTGTTTAATCCCAGAAAACATATGGTAGAATTTACCCTAAATTAACAGTGCTATTTTTCCCCTCCCAGTCTATTAATGCTGCAATATGACCGATTTTTGCACAAGTGCCTTTTTTAAAAAACTTTCTTCAAACATCATTAACAAACATGAAATTGATGGATTATTGGTGAATGTCTGAAAATCTTGCATGTCACAAGCCATGCCTTTGAAAAGATCTTTTTTTTTCCTTTTTTGGCATTGAATCCAAGCTGCAGCTGCGACCTACGCCACAGGTGCAGCAATGCCAGATCCTCAATCCACTGCACCACAGCGGGAACTCCTGGAATGAAATATCTAATTATACGGAGGATATTGTCCTAAACAGGCAAGTCAGGATTCAGGACTCACACAATTAAAGGTTTTTCCTCCATCAGAACTGTGCACAGTATGACCCATATTCTGTGACACTTTGTATATACTTTGTATGCCATTCTTTCTTTTTTTTTTTTTTTTAGAAGAAAACCAGTGGAAATATATTCAGTTCCTGTTTCGAGAAAAGAAGAGATGTCCTATGGCACAGAATGGTTATTTGTCCCCGGTCACACAGCAGGTGAGGGGTTGAAAGAAACAGGATCCAAGTCTGAGAACACCAAGAGTTCCCAAAGTTGTCCAATCACTTTTCCACTGAAACAGCAGACCACGTGTGATACCTGTTCTAAATCTTTCCGAAAGGCTGAAGAAGCTGTGATCTAATTACAAAGCCTCCCGATAAACAAGGAATGGGGGTGAGGAAAGCTCTCTGACGGAATTCAACCCGTTTCTTGGTTTTAATTGCGAGGTTGGGGGGGGGGGGGGGCTGGGGGAGAGTAAATAGCAGTGCCTCCCGCCGAGCTCCCTGCAGGCTCTTCTTGGAGGAGTGAGATTCTGCCCATGATTTACATGGTTTCAGACACACCCGAAGAGTCTCATGTCACTCAACCACCCCCAACCCCTGGCCCTTCCACCGCTGGCAGCAGAGCCCTGCATCGCCTCACACAAGCCTGGAACTGTCAAACAGCATTCCCCAAATCCATCACTACCGCCTGCTGCCAAATCAACACCCTGCCGCCCCACAGGTTGCAAATATTTCAATCACTGCACGGACCTGCAGCAGCATCTGAGCAAACTTGGAAGAAAACTCATGAAACATGATGGCTTTGTTTACCCTTCCAACGTAAGAGAAACACACACGCCTAAACCTTCACTTGCCACAAGTTTACTGGGAGATTAGAAAAACAGCAGATGACAGCCAGTGTGTCAGCCAAGAAGAATCACAAATATCCTTCTTTAAACAACGTAGCAGCCAGATCAAGACCCCAGGCCAGGAGCCCCCATGTGTGTTTAAGAAGTTCACGGGGCCGGCATTCCTTTGGAATGTGAAGAAACATAAAAGACACAGCCCCAAGTCCAGAGCCGAAAATGTACAGAGAGAGGACGCCCTTGGCCTCACGTGAAGCAAGCGTATGTCATTCTGTGAATCTGAATGCAGAACCAAGGCTGCCACGTATGGCTGTTCAAAACGTATACTGAACAACTCAACTGGCGACCATTTACAAAGAGCACCACGGGAATGGAGCCTTGTATAGGTTTACAATCACGGATAACAGCCTGCAGGACTGCAGAGAGAGGCATCTGAGCCAGCTTACCACTCACTAACATCCTGCTCTGTCCGCTGCTCATATTTATGAACGACTCATCAATCACTCATGCATTCATTCAATATTCACTGAATGCAAGTGAAACATCCATCTCAGTCAATCCTTACTGGGGGGACACTGCTCTTCCCATTTAGCAAACGGCAAAAGTGAGGCCAAGGGAGTTAATTTAGTTGTGTAGGAGGGTCACAGAGCTCTGTCTTCTCAAACTGAGTCCAGGGAATTCCACTACTGGATGCCGCTGCCTGGTCCATAAGCCCCAAAGGTTCCTTTCTTGGCAAGGCCGGTGAGAGTCAGGTTCTCGGACAGGAGAGCCTGGAAGGCAGGGTCAGGGAAGACATGGGGAGGTGACAGCACATTTGGAAGACAATGCAGGAGGCTGGTGGGACGGTCATGCCCAGTATCTGGTCACCGTGGTGAGGTTACAAAGGAACTTTGCGGTGAGATGCTGGGTCCCAGGATCAGAGTCAGAGCCGCACTCCCATCATGGCACCATGCGGATAAGCCACTAACTCCTCTGCACTGTAAGCTCCACATCCATAAGAGAAGACGAATAAAACCTCATGGACCCACTGTGAGGACACCAGGTGATTACGGATTTACAGGGACTAGAAAAATGGCTAGCTACCGTGACGACCAGCAAACTGGGGGTGCTGTTACTATTCACTGTTCTGAGATGTGTGATTCCCGGTTAGACCTCTGGCACTCAAGGGGACACACATTCCCAAGTAGGGTATGTGGGTGCAGGAAGAGTTAATTTGCACTTCTGTCAGCCTCTCCTTCCCCAAAAGGACATCAGCAGTGTAAACATATCGCTACTGGGGAAAGTGACTTCTTTTTTTTTTTTTTTGTCTTTTTTTGTCTTTTTTTGTTGTTGTTGCTATTTCTTGGGCCGCTCCCGCGGCATATGGAGGTTCCCAGGCTAGGGGTTGAATCAGAGCTGTAGCCACCGGCCTACGCCAGAGCCACAGCAACGCAGGATCCGAGCCGTGTCTGCAACCTATACCACAGCTCATGGCAACGCCGGATCGTTAACCCACTGAGCAAGGGCAGGGACCGAACCCGCAACCTCATGGTTCCTAGTCGGATTCGTTAACCACTGTGCCACGACAGGAACTCCGGGAAAGTGACTTCTCTTTCCCCTCTGCTGAAGTGACGAGAGAGGTAACCACAAAAGCTAATTTACCCAAAGAAGGTGCATTTTTCTCTGCGGGCAAAACAGTTTCTTAGTGTCTTCCAAGTTTGAAACCCTTCAGGTTTACTCATTGTTGGTTTTTTTTCCTGCTCCTAAAAGGCAGCCACTCCTGCCCACTGTTTTGAAAGTGAGAAAACCTGGGGACCGTCCTATAAGCTCACAGAGACCACGGGCTGGAAACAAGATGGCAGAGAAGGAGGGAGCCGATCTTGGCAAGACCGCCATGCCCTTACTGGTTACAGCGAATGGTAAACCATCTAGAAAACCAGAGGCCTTGGAGAGGAGTTGTGAAAACAAGGCACAGGAGCTTAGTGTAAAGTCGAGGAACATGAAAAGAGAGGCCCTGGGTGGGATTTAAAACAGTCTGGAGATGGTGCTGGAAAGGTGCCCTGAACAGCTCTGGCAAGGTGAGGCCCCTTTTAGAAGAGCCTCCCTGACCCTGCCCTGTGGCCCCTGGAATAGGCGGGTCACAATGTGCCCTTACCCGTGGGCAGATGGAGGGTTCTCAGAACCCTGGCTGGAACCGAGAAATGAAAGGCACGGGCCACAGATGGCACACGGTGCTTTCCGCGAGGGCTCTGGGAGAGGGGCGCAGACAGCTTCCCAAGCCATCAGCAGCGTGATGGAGGAGAGGCAGCAGGACTGGATGAGGAGACAAAAGGGATGTGGGGGTCATTACCAAGGTAAGTCTTTAGGGGAGACAGGTTTTAAAAAAAAAAAAAAAAAAAGGAGTTCCCGTTATGTCTCAGTGGGTTAAGAACCCAACTATTTCCCATGAGGACATGGGTTTGATCTCCGGCCTTGCTCAGTCAGTTAAGGATCTGGCGTTGCTGTGAGCCGTGGTGTAGGTTGCAGACGTGGCTCAGATTCCGAGCTGCTGCGGCTGTGGTGTAGCCGGCAGCTGTAGCTCCAATTCAACCCCTAGGCTGGGAACCTCCATATGCTTCGGGTGCGGCCCTAAAGAAAGGAAAAAAAAGAACCTCACGCAGAAATCTCTCCCACGCCCGCCGGGCCAGGGGAGCAGAGCTGACGGCTTTCCCTGAGTGCACGGCTGCACGGCGAGGCCGGCTCCCGCCCAGGACCTGTGCTGCGAGGTGAAAACGCCTTTCGAGCTTTTCCAGGATGAAGTGAGGGCAGAGCCGGGAGCCTGCCACTGGCCCTGCCTGCAGCTCTGTGCACACTGCACGCACGCCCACCGTGCCTTTCTCATCCCCGAGTCACTGTGACTTCACTCCCACAGCTGGCCTCTCGGGCTGCCGTCTTCTGAGTCCATTTCAGCGAAAGGAATGCTGTTCAGGTGACTCCGGGACTATTTAAAACAACAATGAAGTTCTCTGTTGATGAAGTTAAGAATCTTATGCCCCTGGCTTTGAGCACATCTGCATCAATGACGGAACCAACGACTGCTCCATCCGCTCATGACGTCACGGTGCCCGGGAAGCACGGGAAGGAAACGCTCCGGGAAAAGCCCCCAAGCGTGAGGCCACCTGGCCGAACAGGGACAGGACGACGTGGTTCCTCCACCCCGGGATTCTAACCCCTGGGACTAACCCCGGGATTCTCAGCAGGGGACTTAACCCCTTAGCATCTTCAACGCTAAAATGAACACTAAAGCAACCCTTATCCATAGAATTCACATCATGACGGAAGCCCAGACACTCAGGACACAATCTGGCACAAAGAAGAGTGCACGTGGGTTACACAGGACCACCCCGTGGCTGGCATTCCTACTCTTACTACAAAAGTGCTGGTTTCTGACACGCTCGGGGCGTTAACTGACAGAAACACTATGTGCAACATCAGGAGGTGCCTTTTAGAAAGTTACTCAATCCACCTGAACCCCAATTTTCTCTCTTCTATGAAATAGAGTAATTGGGATGTTGTGGGGATTCAAGGATTTGAGAAAGTAGATGCTAAATTTACCTCCGATCTCTGGCAAGACAGAGCTGGTAAATTTGAACAATTATTCTGATCTAAACAGAGGGTAGGGTCCGACATTTATAAAGGGCCCATGTAAACAGATGATATTACTGCCACTATTTGCGTTTCTATCAGCCCCTATGCTGAATAATCAATAATAAATGTTGTTTAAACAAATGGTGTGATTTTCCAATCTGTGTTGTTCTAAAGCGACCTTTCCTCCTCATTGCCATTTGTAATGCATGCATAATTCATCGATGAAAGCACCAGGAGAAATAAGGATGCTGGTCTAAGTGGCCCTTTTTGGGCTGCTTTTGATGATTTGTTATAAACCCTATAAATAAAACAAACCTTGTCACTGTAAATATGTATTGTGTTATCTAGAGGTATATTTAGTGGGTAAAATAATAAAAGCTAGCCTGCCTCTCCTGGAAACCTCAAGCTATAATTAATTGCTGGTAAGATTTATTCTAGAACTTGAGAGCCCCTAAGTAGAAGGAAAAATAAAGACCACTGTCAACACAAATGCTAAAAGCAATGCCTATGGGTCAGGGCCGTCAGAGGCCATTTGCAGAAGGCATTCGCCGGTGCAGTGGTCTGGGAGGCAAAAAGGGTAATTCGGGGGTGCTTTTGTTCAGGTGGAGACGTGTGTGTGTGTGTACATGCATGTACAGCCCTTAATAAACCATAAAGCAAGGGCTTTGCAGAGCTAACTGCTGTCAACATCAACTCTTGTCTGTTATTTGTTCACACACACCCCCTCCACCTGGACAAAAATATCTTCACAAAAATATGCTCACGTGTGTGCATACACACACACACACACGTATATATATTTTTTTTTAATAAAGGGTAGATCCAGAGGTTTTCAGAGCTAGCTTCAGTCGCCTCAGACTCCGGGCTGCTGTCTGTCCACCCGCACACACTCACTGTGCAATAAGCCCTTTCAATATGGGGGATGAGAGCAAGTCGCCCCTCTGTCCCCAAAGGGTCCCTCCGTGTGCTCCCTCAGATCACAGCTGATGACATGTCAATGTAACATGCTTGCTCTGGCCCCGGAGATCAAAATGAGGGCTTAACCTGCAATTTACTCTACAAGTCCCAGGACGCTTGCCAGATCTGAAGACTTCATTCTAATCTTCCCTGCTGAAAAAATAATCAAATACTTCAGCAAAGATGTATTGACAACTCTTAATTAACCATGCTAATGGGGGGAAGAGAGAGCATGGATAAATGAAATCCACACAGAACCTAAAACCCTCCTTTGGCCATTAATTTTCAGCTTCTTCACTAAGCCTCACCGGGGCTGGCGTGGGGGATCACTGCACACCTTAGCAACAGGACTGCTGGGTGTCTATGTCTGCACCACACCCGTCATTTGTGGCCGGGGACACCGCGCGTTCCAAGGGTTTGGTGGCAATGTTTGGGATCCTTTTGGGTCCTAGTAAGGACGTTTTCTGCAGCCTTTAGAATGGAAGCAGGTGGAACAGTTGTGCAGCAATAGAGGGCAGAGTGTTGGAGCGCTTCTGGTTTCCCATCTGTCTTTGTTGCTGCTCAGAAGGGAAGGAGAGGGAGCACAGAGCCGGGGGGAGCACACGTGCAGAGCCCAACAGCCCCCACTGTGTGACGAGTGGCTGAGGGCAATGGGCCAAGGCTTTAGAAAGGGCAAGAGGTGGTGCCTATGAAGTGACCAAAGCAAAGGGAAAACGGGGGCCAGGAGGTTTCCCTAAAGGAGCAGGGGAGCAGGCATTTGTTAAGCACCTTCCATGTTTCAGGTCCCATGGATAAGGCACCAGCACACAAGACTGCAGATGGCAATTGGCCAAAGAGCAAAAGTGGGCTTCCTCTTCCTAAAGCATCTGGCATAGCGACACCAGGTGGCAAGAGCCAGAGCTTTGGGCCCTCGGGCAAGTTACCCTAAACACCTGTGCCTTAGCTGCCTTTGCTGATCACCTGTGTGCCTCCACCCTGCCTGGCAAAGTGTAGACACCCAGGAAGCAAGCCTTACAATACTAACAGCTCCTGTCTCTGGGCATCGTCAATGGACCAGGCACATCACTGGGCCACCTCGCTCCATCCCGCCAGCAGAACACTGGTCATGTCAGTACTACAGGGCAGCAACCAAAGGTCCAAGGGAAGTTAGGTCAGGTGCCCACAGTTACACAGCTGGAAAGAAGCAGACGTGAGAAGAACCCAGGCCATCGAGCTCCAGAACAGAGCCCCAAAGGGTCCCTCCGTGTGCTCCCTCCCGTGGGCTCTCCCTAACACGGCAGAAAGACGACGGCGCTCAGGGCTCTGTGTGTGTGTTTTCTCACTTAACCCCTACACGGCCTAGGAGTTAGAAACCCATCTTATAGAGGGGATGGCAGGAAACTGCCAAAGTCACAGAGGTCGGGCCCTCAAGGCCAGGTGGGTCCTTTCAGGTAACGAGTCCGAACACAGGTCTGCATGGGTCAGCACCACCACGTGTACAGCTGCTCGCAGGGGACCTGGCCCCCGCCCTGTGACGCCTGGAGGACTTTATCTCCTTCTCAGTTCCCTGGGCTTCTCTCCCTCGCCCTTTCCTCCATCTCCCCTTTGGTCACCCTTTCTCCCAGTCTAGGCTCCTAACCCCCACCCCACAGCCATCCTGTCTCTGCTGTGAACTGTTTCTCAACAGTCCACCATTCACAAGCTGCATCCTGGTTTGCAGTTTGCAACTTGTGGGAAGAAAGGGGTCTCATAAACACAAACAATCAAGTCCCAAATGTAGGTCAAAGGGTGACTTTGGTTCACCTACGTTTGTACAAAAACATTTTCCGGGGTCTGATGCTCCCACTTACCCTGCTGGGTGCATCAAACTCCAGAAGGAGTGCAGAGGGAGATAAGCAGTGAGGTCCTACCGTACAGCACAGGGAACCACATCCCCACGTGGGGAAGCACATGATGAAGATAGGAGACAAAGAAAGTGTGTGTGTGTATATATACACACAATTGGGTCACTATGCTGTGCAGCAAAAAGTGGCACAACACTGTAAATCAACTATGCCTTAATTAAAAAAGAAAAATGCAGAGGGAAGAACTGGGGCTCCTGGTCCCTTGTCACCCACCTGTGAACGGAGACAAGGTGACTCTCCTGCACAGTTAAGTCAGTCTGCGCTTGTCCTGAAAATGTTCCTGGTCTCTGGTTCACGTTCTGAAAATTAAGGGGATTAAGGGGACTGCGGATTCATATTTAAAATACAAGAAGAAAATTGCATGAGCACACGAATGAGCCACGTACCAGAGGCAGCCACTGTCACAGGTGAGAGATGCTGAGAAATGGGGGAGCATGAAGAGAAAGGATGCAGCAGGCATATCTTTTTGGCATAAATTGCAAGTGTACAGCATTAATTCGTCTACGCCTGGCATCTTACAAAGCACCCAGCTTGGTGCAGGGGTTGCCGGAGGAAAAGAGATGAGGGAGCATCAGGGACCACGAAGGAAGCCCTGCATTCACACCTGGGGCGCTAGAGACCCACTCCCTGGGTTCAAATCCCACCTGCCCCCGCCCAGCAGGAGGCATGGGCTGGGGAGAGGTCCTCAACCACTCCTAGTCTGTCTCAACGCTAAAATGGGCAAAGTACGAATACCAAGCCAGAGGGCTGGGATGAGGACCACATAAGGCACTGAACACAGTGCCCGCCCGCAACAAATACTCAATAAGGTGAGGGACCAGACCGGACCGCTTCGTCAACGTTATTCTATGTAATATAAATCTCTCCCCACTTCGTGACACTCGCGCTTCAGTCCCCACTGCAAAGAGAGGGCTGTGGCTGTGTACGACTTGGCGTGCAGCTGGACTTCTGTGTAAGCAGAATCTGCAGCGAGGTATGAGCCCGCAGCCACCCCGTGAGGGTGCAGGGTGTCGGGCAACAGGAGGATGCCGCAGCAAGGGCCACAAGAGCATCGTTGACCAGGAGGGGATCCAGGAACCGACCCTAGGCCACAGAGGCAGAGGTGGAGAGGCAGAGGGACCTCGTCACGGAGCTTTCACCAGGAGGGCAGTGCAGAAGGGGGGGGCGAAGACCTAAAGGGATTCCAGGGGACATCTGGCACTGTCACCATCTGGCACTGTCACCATCTTGAAGGTTACTTTCCCTGTTAAATCGTTAACTCCTTCAAGGTGGTAACTGCACGTCAAAGATCCCATAGTGGCATCTCTTGCAGAAGTGGCCAAAAAAAAAAAAAAGTGGATGGTGGGAGCTAGGTCCACTCAAGATGCAAGCAATACATGGGTGCTCCAACCATCCTGAATTTTAAAATAAAAACTGACCAAAGTCCAACTGCTTTTTATCATCACCATGACGCTCGCCAATTCTAGGGCCAGTGAGAACAGATCCCTTCCCACGAGGAGGTCCTCGCCCACGGCTCCCCCTGCCCTGCCAACAGCACTCACCCAACACACACTCCCTGAAAGACTGGACCTGCTAAGGGGCTGGGGGAGGCCCGAGATCCTGCGGGTTTCTGGGCAGAGCACGTGTGAGGGGACCGACGGTCGAGATCCCCAAAGCACAGCCAACCATCCTTTCTCGGGTGAAAGAGTAACACACGCCCCCGTGAGGCTCCAATGTAAGTGGCTTCGGGCTGAGTGGAAATGAGACATTCTGCCATCCTGCGGCCCAGGACTGATTTCCCCTTCTCGGGACCACCTCCCCCCCTGCGGGGTGGGGGTCGGGCGGTAGTGAACACCCCTCCCCTGCTGATCAATGGCTCGCACTTACAGGCTGGCACCAGCGCTGCCCCCCCTCGCTGCCCCCTGAACAAGGTTAAAAGAACAGACGCCTGAGTGATGGTCAGAAGGGAACAGGCCAAGGAAGAGGAAGCTGAAAATATTAAGAAATCAACAGGGGCATTTAAAAGCGAAGCCCTTTCCACGCCACGGAAGACGGCTCGCTATCCATCTTGTTGCCTGACTCTGCTTCACCAACTTGATGGAAGATGGTTTAACTGACATAAACCCAGCTCTACGTGAACAGCCGTGATTGATGAAGCCATTCCAAGCATCAGCCAAAAAACGGCGCTCAAAGATGCCTCGGGCTTCCTGTTAACTGTTTTATGAGGGCACCATACTTCTTCCTCTTCTTGTTTAAAGAATAAATTAGCAGAACAAGTACTTTCAAAGACAGGGTGTTGTTACACTGAGATAAAATAAATACCCTTTTTAAAATGGAAGGGCCTCTGGAATGTTACAACACCTGGGAGGGAGGCCGGGATGGTGAAAACTGGGTTATGGGATGCTTTTTCCACATGCAGCTGTTTTGTTTCCAGCGACATGATTTAACTGGGTTGTATTTAATGCCACACAATAAGAAACGGTGCCATAAAGTCTCAGTGGCGACCAGAGGGAAAAAAAGAGTCTGCAACGGCCGCCTTAAAAAGGTTGCGCAGATGCTCCCGATGGGCCGTGATCCAGGAGAACGAGGGAGATGGCCTGCGAGAAGAAGTGAGGAAGGGGCGGTTTTTAAGAGCGTGCTCCGGCGTGGGCGCTCCATTCAGGGAAAAGGATCCGCACGCAATGCGGCATCTTATTCTCGGGACTGTCCCCTTGAACAAGGGATAGAAAAGAACAGCAGTTTCAAGGGGTTCCGCATTCTGCTTTCTGTCCTCCTTCGTGGGGTGCAGAGGGCCCCTCCCCTGCCTTTCTCCCTTATTTTGAAGAAGGTTAATTATGACCTGGGAGCGTCTGCAGCATCCCGGCACGTGAGACTTGGCCATCGTTGAAGAAGAATGCTGTCCTCGCTGCAGCGCGACAACTTTGGAAGCATCCAAATTTGGAACTCCTTTCAGAAGGCACGAGACAGAATCCGTGCCTGGCATTCTCTGGGATGACAAATGCCCACCCCGTTCTCACGTATCTTTGGAGACAGGCATGCTACCGAAGCAGAAAATTCACTTGCCTTTTACAATAAAATACACTGGATGGCTGGCCCATCAAGAGGAAGTTCTTAGCTCACTCAACACTGCACAACAAAAGGCCCAGGTACCCTCATCCTCCCCCCGCTCCCCAGCCACGCCCCAGGGCTTCTGTTACACGGTGGGTCCCTGGCCCAGGTTAATATGTATGAAGAGTTCTCAAGAGGTTGTACCTTCGACCTAGACATCCTACTTCTGGTAAATCAACCTCGTAGAAGTCACGTGAAATGGAAAAGTGCTGTAGAACCAGAGAGCCACGTGAAATGGAAAAGTGCTGTAGAACCAGAGAGCTTCATGGCCTTGGAACAAGAGCTGGTTCTGACCTAAAACTCCAGGAACGGCAGAGCAACGAACCAAAACTCCTGGCTCCTCGAGTGGGTTTACCATCATGCGGCCGCTTCAGGCACAACCTAGGACAGTCTACTGCAACTGGGAAGAGAGGATTCTCAAATGAGAAAGCAACTATTATCGATGCAGCACGATTGCCACTATGTTAAAAAAAATTATCTTTGGAGTAGTTGGAGTGCAGTAGCAGAATTAATTTAGAATTAATTTGTGCGGAGAGCACCTGTCACGAGTGTATACGCTGCAATTACAACACAGCAAAACAAAGCAGGACAACCTGTGCATTTTGAGAGACTCTAAGAACATGCGCCAAGATGCTGAGTGCATATACTGGGTGATTTTTTTTCTTTGTTCAACTTTTGTGTAGGCTCTTTTTTTAACGAGCGCGTTCTTATTTGATATGGGAAATTGCTGATTTCCCCCCCGTGATTTTCTCACAAAACGCCATGAAAAGAAACCACTCCTTTCAGCGTCTATGAAAAGTTATGCCTAAGACCTGTGTGGTTGGGACCCACCCACTGCGTCACACCCTCACCTGTAGCCCCAACTAGAGGAGCCTGCCACGCTCTGAACTCGCCTGAGTGCTGAGCCCTGAGAGGCACCCGGAGAGACCCCCACACCAGGAACAGGTTTCTCCCAAGACGGCACGGCCCGGGGGGACCACGGCCCGCCATCCTTTCCAGAGACAGTTTCTCCGAAGGGCCTGGAACTGAGAATTCAGTGGCTGACAGAGCAGATGGGACCGAAAGGAGGGAACCCTTAGATCTGGGGAGACGCCAGGTGGTAGGGAGAGCAGGGTGGTAACCGAGGCCAGGGCTGGGGGCACTGGCAGCTGCGAGAATGCAGACGCATGGCCAAGCCTCCCAGGGTCTCAATTTTCTCGTCTTCGACAGAACTGAATCAGACGTAAGGAGGTTTAAATGAGGCAACGTGCAAAACACGCTGTTAAGTGACCCTCTCTCAGGGTCTCAGATCCCCAATAATAATACCCACCACCCATCTCCCCGCCAGGCACTCCATACGCACTTTCTCCTAGCATCCTCCTAAGACTAGGGACTCCCGTGGAGGGACACCCTGACGGGCTGAGGTCCTCAGAGGTGAAGCCACTTGCCCCCACTGCACAAGCAGAAACAGGAAGACCCAAGACGGAGAGCCAGGGCAGGGCCCCCCAAAACCTTGGAACCCTTCCTCCACAGAGCCAGCCAAGACGGGACCCTTTCGGGGGCGTCCACACAGGAAATCAAACTGCAGAGTGTACGCTGGGTCAAGAACAAGGGTTCCCCCAGACTTAAATTAAGGCACCATGTGGTTGCCCTGAAGGTGGGTCCCAGGGAGGAGGATGAGTTTGGGAGGAAGGTGGACTTAATGTCACTGACTCCTGAGGACACCTTTCCACTGCCACTCTCTCCTGTGCCCCCGGCTCTCACGGAGCCCGAAGTCAGGAAAGGGGGGGGCCCCCCAGGGTGCCACCCTGCCTGCCCCCACCTTCTTAATAAACCCCCTCAAACCCTGGTTCCACGTCCCCCGTGCTCCTGGATTTATGTCTCAGTTTCAATGGAATGTCACACTTGGTCAGGCCACGGTGAAAACGCCTCATTATGAACGAGGAAATGTGTGGAAAGAGAATTATTTACCCAAGGCAGTGCTCAATCAGTGTTGCCCCAATATTTATTTAGCCCACACATGGAGAAGTTGTGCTAATGTTTGCCAAAGAATGTGGCTTTATAAAGTAACTGGGTCAGGAAAGAGAGCGTATCATTTTACAAATAACTTGAAAATGGCTTAAGTTAAATGGCCGGCCTCTCTCCGGTTTGTCTTTCCCAAACGCGGTAGAAACAATATCCAGAATTATGTCCCATAAAGCACAGGTATTACAAAGCGGCCGTTTAGCCCGTTAAAGAAAACGGAGAGGGAAATCTGAGTTATTTCCAACCGAGGCAGGAGTTACCAACGTGGCAATCCTTCAAGTCAGTGTAGGCGAGGCTAAGGCTCCGCACGAGAACTCCACGCAGGGGGCTGTGCTTTTCAATCCACGAGGACAGGAATTCCAATTCTCAGCCCAAGACCAGGGCGGCTCTGGGGAATTCACCTCCGACACTCACTTGCGTGTTTCAGTGGCATCTGGCTGCCCCCAAAAGCCCTGTGAGGAGAGGGCTGGGAGCCGCCCAGCCACGGAAGGCTCAGGGCTGCGTGTCTGGTGGATCGCAACCCAGCGAGGCCCGGCCTGCGCCCTGCGAGCCGAGCAACGATGTCCTACTGACCACGAACAGCGACAGGAGCGATCCAGTCCTGACGATCAGGCTGCACCAGGCGAGGGCAGGTGGGCCCGGAAACGAGAGAAGAGGGGGCAGAGGGGAAGGAGGGCAAAGGCAGGCAGTGAGGGAAAGGAAGCACCCCAGTGACAGCACCGACAGCCATTAAGCACGTCCTGTATACACAGAGCTCACCTCCTCCCCTGCAAAGCTCTGGTCACGATCGTTGGGGCCTTCCTTGCGGTGTCTGCAGGTCACCGGGTCTTCGGTGCTCAATGGGGACAAGGCCCCCACCCTGAGGGCAGGTGTTGGGGGGACGCGGTGTGCAGGGGGTGGGGGTCGGGGTCATGAGGCTGCAGTCAGCATGGCCACTAACAGGTTAAGAACACCCCCGTGCACCCAGTGGCATGAGGGCAATGGCTCCCCAAAGTGCAACCACCCATGTGGGACACCAGTTCATTCCTAGGGGCTCCCGGCCCGCAGCCCTTTGCTGCAGGTGGGCCATCTGCTCAGCTGTCTCCAAGCGAGCTGGGGGGCTTCTCAAGGGCCCCACGGCGCCGGGCCAGCCTGGCCTCGTAGGTGCTCTGTAATAGTCACTTGGAATGAGTGACTCAAGATGAGAAGATCTCTTGCTGAGATGACTGCGGTGAGGGCAGGAGGCTGCCGAGACATCTGGAGCCCGGGGGGCCAAGAGCAGAGCCTGCGTGAACCCCTAGGGGAACCTGGGTGCAGGAGTATTACAGTACCGCTGAACAAACCACTACAAACTGGGTGCTCGAAACGGAAATTTAGGCCCTCTCAGTTGGGAGCCAGAAGCAGGAATCAAGGCCTTGGTGGCTGTCGGGCCTCAGCATGCGCTGCCTCGCAGCCATCGCTCCACCCCTGCCTCCACCCTCCGCTGTGTCTCTCTCGTCCCCGCCGCTTCTAATAAGGCCGCAGTCACCGGACTCAGCACCCACCAAATCCAGGCGATGTGCTCTCGGGATGAAATAGGGGCACTTCTGAGGTTCTGGGCGGACTGAGTTCTGGGGACAGCTGTCCCCCTGCTGCACTGGGAGCCTGCAGTGCGCCCACACGTGGAGTTGCGCTTTCCCGTGTCTGCCCGCAGGGCTTACAGCCCGGGGCCCCCCCATGGCCTTTGCCAGCGTGGGGAGCTGGGGGCCCTGGCCCATTCTTGGATGACGCGAGTCTTGAAGGAAAAAGAGAACGAAGCTCCTAAAAGGGAAAAGCCCAATCCCTGGGACCTGGGCAAAAGCTGGAAGGGAGGGGGAACGCGGGGCCTGGCGGTGAGACTGCAGGGTCTCCCACACTGTCACACGGACCCCACGAGCAGAAAACAGCCATCAGCTGGGGCCCAGTGCGCCAGCAGAGTCTGAGCAAGGAGCAAAGCCTGCCCATCCCCAGGGGACCGGAGCCCCACCCCCAGTGCTCACAGTGTCCGTGGAGGGTCACACCGCTGACACCACGAGATGACACAGTGCACGCTCGGGGCCTCAACATCCACGTCAGAGGTCAGCGCCAGACAGTGGGCATCTGAGGGGTGAGCACAGGCGGAGGCTGCCCACCCACTGGACAGGCCTCCCTGGCATCCAGTGGGCAGAGGGGGCTCCACAGGGCAAATGTGTGGGCCTCGGGGGCAGAGCACACCCAACAGGAGTGCCAGGCCGCCTGATGTGCCCCACGTGTTCCGAGTTTCCCCCGGTTAGGAAGCCGTTAGGAACTCAGACGGCACGTCAGTCAACACCCCCCGCCCCAGGTTCAGGGTGACGCGCACATTTGCATTTCTGCAGTGATAAGAGGATCATGCCACTAAAGGGAAAAATCGGGACATGAAATCAGCTCAGGTTAGATTTCACCACCAAGTGAGTTCGCTGTAAAGTTACCAAAGAAATAAATAAAAATCTGTGGCCATTTTTTCAAAGCTTTAGGGATTCTGGAAGAGCAGAAAAGAGACTGCAGATGGGTATTTACAAGCCTGAATCTAGGCACGTTCTTAGCCAGGGCCACCTTATCCCCAGGAGGGAAGGTGAGGACCCAGCCAGGCTCTGACCTGGCAGGACTCAGACCACCTGCTGCTCCAAACAGCTCCTTCCTGCATTTATTTTGTAAAACAGACTTCCTTGAGGAGGGTTTAGTTTAATGAAAAAAAAAAAACTGAGAGGTGACAAAGCAGATTGACAATCCCTGCTTTGTCAAGAGTGGGAAAAGCTGTATGTGTGTGCGGAGGGCCAGACAGCAAATATTTTAGGCTTTGTGAGCTGAGGGGCAGAACCGAGGAGGTTGGGAGGCACTTACATAACGAGAGAGAAAGCAAAGGGCCACAGAGTTTTATTGATGAAATTCAAAACTTTACTTCTTGACAGGGAAATATGAATTCCAGATCGTTTCCATGTGTCATGAAATAATATTCTCTCTCTCTTTTTTTTTTCCCTGATCATTTAAGCATGTAAATACTTATTCCTAGTTTGGAAGGCTGTACCCAACGTGGTACAGGCCATATTTGGCTGGTGAGCAGGAGGCGTTTGTGACCCCTGCTCCAGGTCACCCCTGGTCAAGCAGGGCTCTGTCCCAGAGCAAGACCCACTGGAGCCGTGAGACCCACTGGAGCCACTGACAAGGAACCAAGCGAAAGCCCTCGGCTGGAACAGAGTCAGACAGACCTTGCAGCACCTCAAACAAGACACTCCTCGCCTCTGACTTACAAGCCATGTCAGATGCAACTGCTTTCTACTCCATTTTTCAAAACCTCAATCCCGAATCGAGTATGAGCCATAACTTAGCAAAATTACTTTCCTTAAACACACCTTCAAAATTTTTACACACACAAACACAGAATAGGTAAACAAATGTTTCCACCTTCTTAAACCGGAATCATGGGACTGCAGGTGGGGCTATAAAATTCTTATTTGCATTACGGGCTGCCAATGGCTGCCACCATTAATCACCATCATATTAACAAAATGCCTGATGCACACACATCGAGCAGACTTGGATCCATCCTGGCAGCCTCGGAAGGCTTACCAGGAACACAATAAGCTGGACAGAAGAACCAATACTACCACAAGGGGACTGGGATCCATTTCCGACACCCAGACTACAGAACCCTCTCTGACGCTCCTTGTGACTCTGGGCACATGCCTATGTTCTCATGAAGCCAGGGCACACTTTTTGATATCTAGGTTCAGGATATACTAATGTTTTATCCCGCCTGGGCCAAGAACAAGCAATTACAGATGAAACAAATCCAGAATTAAAACATGGATTCACCCACAGAAAGGTCTGGAAATGACGACAGAGAGAATGCATGTGAGTAAACTTCTTACAGGCAAGTCCAGTGTTTCAAACGGCCCCGCGGAAGGTGCTCCAAGCAGGGAAAGGGAAACCACAAAACGACCTTCAAAGCGCTGAACGTGCCTGCTGAAAAAGCAAGGCCAACCGACAGACTGAAAAAGCAAAGGCTTCACAAAAATACCTATTTTCCAAACAGTGTGGAGGTTCCTCAAAAAACTAAAAAGAGAACCACCATCTGACCCAGCAATTCCACGTCTGGGGGTGTGTGTGAAAAGAACAAAACAGGAATTTGAGAAGATACCTGCGCCCCAGTGTTCACAGCAGCACTCTTTACAGGACCTGGAAGCAACCCAAGTGTCCACCGACAAAGAATGGATAAAGAAGATGTATATACAATGGAATACTCCTCGGATAGTAAAAAAAAAAAAGCAATGCTGTCATTTGCAGCACCATGGACACACTTGGAAGGCACGATGCTAAGGGAAAGAGGTCACACAGAGCAAGACAGATACGCTATGACATCCCTTATACACAGAATCTAAAAAAACACAACAAACTAGTACATTGAAGAAAAAGAAGCAGACTCGAAGATCGAGAGCACAAACTAGGGGTTGTGAATAGGGGAGGAGCACGATAGAGGCAGAAGAACAAGAGGTACAACCTGTCATGTATAAAATTATTAAATAAGCTGTAAGGATGTAGCACACAACGTGGGGAATATAACTTTTATATTAACTATAAATGGAGAATAACTTTTAATCATTGGGAATCACTGTATTGTACACCTACTTATCATGTATCAACTATACGTCAATAAACTTCAACTATACTTCAATAAACTTTTTTTTAAAAAAGATACATGCACCCCAGTGTTCACTGCAGCACTACTTACAACAGCCAAAAAAATGGAAGCCACCTAAATGTCCACGGACAAAGAAATGGATAAAGAAGTGTATTTATACATACACATATATAAATGAGGGAATATTACTCAGCCATAAAAAAAGAATGAAAAAAATGCCCTTTGAAAGAACATGGACGGACCTAGAGATTATCATACTAACTGAAGTTAGACAAATACCATGTGATATCACTTGCATGTAAAATCTAAAAAAAGGGATACAAATGAACTTATTTACAAAACACAGAGACTCACAGACTTTGAAAACAAGCTATGGTTACCAAATCAGAAAGGTCGGGGAGAGGGCTGGACTGGGGTTGGGGACTGGCACATGGTACAGGAAATGGATGGGCAGCAGGGACCTGCTGTAGAGCCCAGGCCATCTCCTCAACAGTCTGTGATAACCCACGTGGGCAAAGAATCGGAACAAGAAGGGCTGCTGTGTGTACACGTATAACTGAATCGCTCTGTTGCAGCAAAGAGATGGTCACAACCTTGAAAATCAACTAGACTTTAAACAAGAAGAGCTAACGACAGTGAGGCGCATCCCCTTCCAGAAACACACACACACACACAACCATGAAAGGCCACAAACCGAGAATGACAAGCACGGCCACGCTCCACTTTAAAGTCCGGAGCTATCTGAAGACAGGAGACTTGGCACAGCCCTTTCCTCACCAATAACAACAATAAATATTTCATAATAATTTAAAATTAATTATGAATGAGGCACAACATTTTCTTCCATCACCTTTACCAACTTCGTAACGTGTGTGTGTGTGTGTGTGTGTATTTTCTTATTTTAAAGCCGACGGGTATGGGGTAGGGGTTTCTTTTCCTTCCCATCTTCTCTTGACAAAAGGACCCACTGTCAAGTCAACCGTTTTCCAGGTCACCCAGCAGGAAATTAGAAGTGGTGTTGTTATCCTAATCACTGGGGTAAAAAAATAAAAATAAACAAACCAACCTGTATCCAAGATCCTGCTGTATCAACTCAGTCGGGGTTGGTTTTTTTAAGTTGGATTTAATTTTGAAATCCCTTACGTTAGGAGACCTGTGGGTCATTTTACTTCTACTTTTACAATAGAGACCTGTGGTTCTTTTTCCCCCGATCAATCCAACATACAGTGACTTGTGGTCAATGCATAATAAAATCAGAGTTAGCTTTTGACTTGGGAGAATTATAAGCATTTTGTTTCTATGGTTTCCTAGTTCTTCAATTTCGAAAATGCCTTATCAAGTCCAAGACTTCCCAAAATACTGGAGTTTTAGAGAATACTCTTTTTCAACGCTTTGAAAACGAAACAGGCACGATGGAACAGCAATCTCGGCTATTGAGTAACTTGTAAACCCTGCCGAGACATACAAAAACAAGGCCGCTGGAGCCAGCGCCCTGGGGCGAGGCCTTGGCCCCAGCACCACACCCGTGAACTCCTGATGACCCTCAAGTATCCCCGTGTGATATATCACAAACACTAGAACGCAGTGTTGTAATTACAGGGAGCAATTGATTTTTAAAGGCCTGTATGGAAATTAATACTCATAAAAATAGCATAACCTGAACCAGAGAATTTAGGGATTAGAGCATTCTGAATGTTAGACTTCAAATTTCTAAAGGCTGCGTATGAGTTAGCATTCACAAAGCTTTTTAAAAATGGAACCGCTGTGTGCATGCTCGATTCATTCATAATCCAGGAATTTTTTTAAATGGGTCTTATGTTCTCCTAACATAATCAGGATGCTGGGCCCGCGCCCCTTCTTCCTGCAGGCAGCTTAGAATGTCAGGGCGCACAGTACCTGCAGAGAGAGACGAGGAACGGGGGCCCATCAGGTAGTAACTCCTGGGCCAAGCACTGGGGGCGCCTGTTTGCTGGGGAGGGAATCAGCGCAGAGGCCCAAGGAGAAGAGAACACTGACAGGTTCTGGCGGATTAAGGGGCATCTTGGTGTGAAAAGTGAATCATCAAGGGAGAACGTTTTAAAGTCTTAGTTAAGCTGAAATGGTACCTATTCATAGAACGGAGTCCATTCGTGGAGGGAGAATTCCAACATGAGGCTGCCAGGCCACCACAGCACCTTAAAAATATCCTTCATGGGGTAACCTTCATGTTACCATGGGGAAGGCAGCCCTCGAAAAGAGGTAGACCAACGTGCACAACGATGAAATGGCAGTTAAGCACGCTGGTCACTGACGAGGTTTGGACAGCATTTCAGGTATGTGAAAACACAGGAAAACACCACGCCAGTGTCTGACTTAGAACCTGGACTGCTTCCAGCTGAAGGGACCACTCCCTGCCAAAATGGTAAGTATCTCTTCCTGGCCTTCCCTTCCACACGCCTCTAACAGGTAGTGGCCCCAAAGGAAGCCAAGGGCTTTAGAAATAAACAAATACAGATATTCATTCCTTCTGAATTTCCAAATCAATGACAGAACGTGAAAATAATACTTGAGAAGCACTTCCCGTTTTTCAAAGGATTTTTATAGATCTTATGCGGTCTTCCAAAAGCGAAAGTAAATTCAAATTCAAAACAAATAATTTTATTCCTCTCATGTGTGTGCGCGTGAATATTTATTCCCCCCCCCACACACACACAGAGCGAGAAACCCTGGAGATAGTCTCCCAGTTTCCCAAAGGGAGCTTTTCTTATCGCTGCCCCAAATCTGCAGGAACAAGGATTTCTTCCCAACACTGAGCTCCTCCCTCTTATCACCTAAGATTCACGTCGGAAAACCCTTGACGTCTCGACTTCTGAATCCCTGATGGGAGACGCCAACACGAATGTGTTCCAGTCACAACCAAGCAAGAGGTGGGAAGTAGAGGTGACTGTCCAATATCATGTGCATTTATTCATTTCGGATAAACAAGACCCACAGAGACACTCTCTTGAGAGGTCCGGCCTTACTGCTGGGAGGTAATGAATAGAGAGCCAGGTCTGGTTTTGACTTCAATCACCCTAACGCTATTTCTCCCTGTTGAAGAACTGAAATTCTTAACTCTTGCTACTCTTGGGATTCTCAGGAAAGTGATTCTGAGTCTATGGGTGAAATACTGCATTCTTAAAAAAAAAAAAAAAAAAAAGACACTTCTTTGTACTTTCCAACTCTGATGTATTACATACTACCTATTTAAATGTTGCAGCTTCTCACAGAATACAGCAAGGACTTTCCGTTAGTCACAGATACGTCCTAACCCCCAGCAGGCACTCAATTAAGACAGTGAAGGACTGGGGAGCTCACGAGATTCCACTGTGCATAGGGGGTTAAAAAAAATGAAAGGTCTGTCTTCTTAAAATATTGACATGCCTTGCATAATTTACCACACAGGCCAACTGGAAGAGGAATCCAAGAGGAGGGGCCCTGAACAATGGGAACGCAGTCAAGAGAGGCCTGGTTCCAACCCTCTGTTTCTCTGAATCAGCTACTCCTTAAGTTCCTGTATTGCTCCACTCAGCCAATGGCAATTCTGGGAGAGAGGCAATTGATAATAATTACGTTTTCTGCCTTCTCTTGGGTTATGAATTTATCATGATGCGAAAGTTGAACTACTCTGATGCCACGTTAACAATGATAAACACCGTAAAGACAAAAAGAAACTAAATTTCAGCGTTTAGATTCTGCAGGGGAGTTTATTAAACAGATTAACTGCAAAAAGGCAGAGCCACGCAATTATGGAAAACGGGGAGCGAGCGACCCTCCGGCTAGCTGTTTCTGAGGGCCACCCGAGAACGGATTTTGAATGCCCTCATTTCTGCAGGTACATTATCATGTGGTTTATTGTTATTCACAGCTGCAAGCTGATTAATTTGTATTCAGAAACTCTAAGTGGCAAATGCGCAACGCATGGTAATACACTTTTTTTTTTTTTTTTTTACTTTATGGACACAGTGAAAATGCCTAAGCTATCCCTCCTAAGTAAGTAACTCTGACACAACTGGTGAGGGAAATGCTTGAGTTTGCAGGAGGCTTTGAAAGAAAAAAGTCAGAGGATGCTCTTCTCCCCTCTCCCATCTTCTAAAAAACAAACAAAGAAACAAAACCAAACAATAAAAGCAAAACCATCTAGGTCTGAAGGAAAAACCAAACAAAAGAGAACAGCTGGGTAACATCAAGCTGCCGGAATCATCAGTGTTGTCAGTTCGTGTTCCTGTCAACCTGTTCTCTGAGCGTTTCCAATAAAATCCACAAACACCAGTGATGACTCACACCCACAGACTCGGGCACCATAGTCAGCGCTTAAATAAGAGATAATGATACCCACTAAATCCAATGCCTAAATGCAATCATGGGCGGTTCTTAAGAACACTGAACCAGCTCTCCGTTTTCTGCACTAAAGAGATAAGGAGTGGCATGGATAATCGAAATGGGTGGAAAATATAAATCACGGGTTTGAGGACACATATCCTGACCCGTCCCTCCCTACCTCAGCTCCCTCGCCAGTACCCCCAGCTGATTTATTTCCCTGGTCCTGCATCCCCTGCTTCAAGTGAATTTACACTCCCTTTCACACTGACCTCAGCAGTGGATCTGAGTCTACGCTCCCTGGCTGGAGTAAACAAGTTTCCCGGTTGAAAACCTTTGCCAATTATCCACAGCTTGGACAACAGGTACTCAGCAGTGGACAGTGTACTCACTGCCAACCACCTCGGGGAACTTGGAGATGCACTGAGAGAGGTCCCGTTCCACGCAGGCATACACATCAAGATTATTCAAATGCAATTTGGTTCACTTTTTCCTAATCTCCCATGCTTCCAACTCCTAATTGCTTCCCCAAGCCTGCTGCCGTGAGCACGGCCCCGGCAAAGAAGACCCCTGCCAAAGGGGTGTTCATTTCCACCAGAGACACCGCAGCCATGGCTCAACACTGGACCTGGTCTTTGGTCAGTTCGTTACAGCATCCCAGACGCGACTGCAGCTGTCCGGCCATTTGTCACTCCGTAGTTCACATGTTCTCTCCCAAATCCTCCCGAGAGGGTACACTGGGTGGACTGGGAGAAGCCGAACGGGAAAGCTGGAGGGAAGGAAACACCTGCGATGGTATTCTCGGGGCAAAGAACAACGCGTGGGCTGGGAGGACTCCGCGGGTAAAGGCGCTCCTGCCCGAGACGCTCTGCTGAGGGTTCCCTAATGCGATTCCACATGGTCTGCAGGTTCACGGCTTAAAAGAGCACAGACAGCAAAACAGTCCACTGAATCCCAAAACAAAAAGTATGGGATGGGAATCTGAGCTCTCCGGAAACGCCGGAAACTGAAATGACCACATCCTCAGGCTTGAACACCCCAAGTCCTGTACACACTTACGAGGTCACAAACGGTTCATTCTATATTTCAAAAAATTACTACAGAACAAACTAAACTTCTCAAGCACCAGGTACAGGTTAAATCATCAAATGGCGATGACGGGAGTTAGGGTCCCTTCTTGAGTTAAACAGAACAGGAGAAATTTTAACTGAAGATAAAAAGAAAAGCAGTTTGCTCAAGAATCAGGAATTTGAGGTTCTGGTCCTGGCTCTTGTCATTTTTTCAAAAAATGTTTATGGTGCCGTGCTGAGTATTCACACGACAATCCTTAATTTCATTCCTGCAATGAAGAATTAGTATTTGCCCTTAGTGGTTTTTTGTTTTGTTTTGTTTTGTTTTTTTGTCTTTTTCCCATTTCTTGGGCCCCTCGCACAGCATATAGAGGTTCCAGGCTAGAGGTCAAATCGGAGCTGTAGCCACCGACCTACGCCAGAGCCACAGCAACACCAGATCCGAGCCACATCTGCGACCTACATCACAGCTCACGGCAACACCAGATCCTTAACCCACTGAACAAGGCCAGGGACTGAACTCGCAACCTCATGGTTCCTAGTTGGATTCGCAACCTCATGGTTCCTAGTTGGATTCGTTAACCACTGAGCCATTGCGGGGAACTCCAGTATTTGCCCTTGGCGGTATTTTAAATTCAGCCAGATGAAGCGGTTAGACCGCTGATTGCATGTTCGAACAATCCTACAGACAGTGCTACAAAAATGGGACATCCTGCTATTATTTATTGAGTCAAATGACAGGCTTCTTAGCACCAACCAGCCCCGGCATAATTCACCATGACAAATAATCTAAGGTACAAGAATGAAGACGAGCAGACATCAGGTGGCCAAGGAGATTCCTACCAGACCTGACTTCCTACACAAGCACCACAAGGGACTCAAACACTTAAGCGGGGGTGCAGGGACCCTTGAAACAAAAAGCCCCCTCCCCTCTCCGCAGCTTTTCCCGTGGTGCAGTGGCACGTTTCCCGCAACTCCAGAGGGGAAGACAGCAGAGCAGGTGATTGATCTTCCAGCTGGCAGAGAAATGATGAAAGACGACATCTCAGTGCTCTACGTGTAATGACAGTCACCAAAAAGCTCAATGTTCAAGGGCCAAAAACGTGCTTGTAAGCCATCTGAAGCCCTGTGCCACCTAAGCAAAGGTAATTCCTAGTGATTCGGCAAGGGTCGATGGCGGGTCAACGTGGTCACCCAGCTTGTGTCTTCTCCCCCCAGATGTCCACTTCCCCATCCAGTGAGGCCAACGTTTCAGGGGTCAATGAAACCTGCACTTCTGTGGCAACCTTCTTGTGTGACTGCCCACCCTCGCTCTGGGAGAGCTGGGTCCCTGCAAAGGGGAGAAACATCAAGATATTTCTGAGGATGTCCCCCAGCTCCCTAGAATGGGACTCCTTCCCAGCCCACTGGCCCCATGGGCCTGGGCAGCTGCTATCTGATACCCATAACTATTGGCCAGAGAGATGGTCCTCGGGCCATGCTGCTGTGGTGTCCTGGTGACATCTTGTGGCGAAACTGAATATAAATAGGCCTAAGAATTCCACCCCTGGCTGCATTCAGGTTAACCAGAACCTGATGTCTCCTTTCTTTTCCTACCTGGGTCACTTCCCACTGTGCCCCTCCTTCTCTGAACAACTGCATCTTCTACGCCTATAAACAAGAGGCACAGGTGGGGGTCACCACATTTAACCACAAATCAAAGCCAACAGTCGCCAGGGGGGATCATACACAAAAAAGCAGCCACTCCCATTAGAGGAACAAGAGATACTTTCAAAGAGCTCATACAAAGATCCTGTCTTCCACTGATCACCATCTCTTCCAAGGGACTGATTAATAAAAAGGCGGCAGGAACAATGAGAGCCAATCAATGAAGGTGGGGAGGGAGCACGTGGCCAGCTCCCACGACTTCTTAAATAAAGCCTGGGTTAAGGTGATAACACTCCCTCGATTTGTGTGAAAAGTTACTCGGTTATGAATCTACAATCCCCGAGTATACAATCCACAAGAAGTACATAAACTTGGGGTGTTTGTCTATCTTGGGTTAAAAATGAATAATAGACAGGGGAAAGAGTCCACAAATTAAATGATTCCATAATAATGTGAAGAGCCCACCCAGCTGACCGCAAACACAGATGCCAAGTATATACCACAATGAGGGTGCCCACAGGAAGTTAAAGCATTTGCATGGTAAACCAAACAAGCACAACAGCAGCATACGCAAATGCTAATGTAAATGCCTCTTTGGGTCCAGAGTAATTTCTTTTTCAACACTGGGAAGGCAAGGGATGCATATCACAGAGGAGATATGAATCTGTCTGTATGAAATCCCTATGTCCGGAAACGGTTCATAACAGATTGGCCTGGTCAGTGGAAATGCACTTCCTGCATGTGACACGTGGATCGTGTACCTTGGATAAGCGTGCCCATCAGCCGGAAGGACCACACGGCCAGGCCTGGCCTTCATTCCCCCGGCCAGTGTGCCAACAGAGGAGCCTAGATGCATGCATTTGTTACCTATTAGCACCGACCACAGCGGCAGCACAGCAGTGAGGCCTGAGCTGCAGGAGAAAGCGTCATGGGAGAGACACATGTGCATAGAGAAAGCTTCGTCTGCCTAGTGATTCCCAGGCAGTGCCAAGCGAGAGCATTACGAACATTCTTCTGGCAGGATATGCATCCCTGAGAATGCTGAGATTTCAAACGTGAGACAGGGAGATTCAGAATGTTAAGTACGCTTCATGGTGATGACTGGGAAGCATCAGGCTTGGTGCCATTTCCAAACTGATTTAAACCTGAACTCAAATCCCAGGGCGGGTAGAATGAGGGCATCTCACCCCATCGGCTGATCTCTGAGAGCTTAAGAACATCCATCGTCAACCAGTGTTTCCACTAACTCTTAAGGCTACCCAGGTGGTGCCAAAGAACAAGGAACTGAGCTCACAAAGTGAGCCAAAATGCCAAGTTTCTGTCTTGTTTTGTTTTCAAGATACAGAAGCAGCAGTGAAAATAGCAGCAACACTAGAAACTATTTTTTTAATTCAAGGGTGGGGAAAGGGCAAGAACAATATTTAGATGCAATATGAAAGTAAGCCAAATTATAAAAATGGAAATTAGAATATACCTTAATACACTTATATTAGCATATTCTATTAAGGTATATTCTTAGTATGATATACCTTAATATTTGACACTTGAACAACAGAGGTTTGAAATGTCATGTTTCCACTTAGACACGGCTATTTTTTTTATAGCAAACACTACAGTACTACATGGTCCATGCATGGCCGATTCCACCAACGCCAAGGAACTGTGGACAGAGACAGCTAACCATCAATTACACTAAGATTAACCCACTGCACTCTTCAAGCGTCAACTGTAATTCAGAGAGAAGTGCTGGCTGGAAACCATGGGGAAAAAAACAAGGTTCCAGGATTTTTAAGAGTTTAACCTAATATTGTTTATGAATCAAGACAGAATTAATTGCTCTGAAATGGTGTTTTCTTATCAGACCAGCTGTATTTACTGGAAGGAATAAATTAGTCCAATAACACATATTGGGACAACTGACCAATCACCTGGGAAAATCAGCTGGACCCCACCCCATTCCTCGTGGCCAAAAAAAAAAAAAAAAAAAAAAAAACCGACTTCTCATTTTCATGATTTCAGGGTCAAACATCAAAGCGCTTAACCAGTAAGACATAAAAGTGACAATAACATTACAGTGGAGAGGGAAGACTTTTCTAAAAGCAGAGGTGATGGACGACAGGCTGCTGGATTTGACTCTATTAAAATTAAACATAAAATCAGAAGACAAAAATAAAAAAGATGATAAAATACTTGTGAGATACACAACAAAGGGTTAGTTACTATCTCACCCTGAAAACATGCAAAGTCCTCCTCATTCATAACACAAAGACCCAGTGACAGAAATCAGAGAACATCAACGGGCCATTTTCAAATGAAGACACTGTTGACAAGGGCGTTAAAAGGTGTCTAGGTTCACTCAAAATCAAGGAAACGCACAGTAAAATTAGAGTCAACTTGGCTTTCAAAAACGATACTTATTCTTAGTAAAAAATACAGACAACTAGCTTCTCAGTCTTTCAAGAGGGCAATCTGGCAATTTATCTCAAAGCCTGCTCTCACCCTGAGAGCTAGCGCTGCCAGGCACACTCGGTAATCAGTCACCGGTGTGTGCTTCAGAGACGTGCATTGCAATTCTGTTTACAACAGAGGGAAACTGTAAATAACCTCTATGTCCAACAATAGGGGATTGGTTAAATAAATTATGACTCACTCATACATTAGGACACTGGACAGCTATTAAAAATTATGTTTCTGGAGTGTTCCCCTCGAGGCTCAGTGGAAACGAATCTAACTATTCATGAGGATGCAGCCTCCTCGATCCCTGGCCTCACTCCCTCAGTGGGTTAAGGATCCCGTGTTGCTGTGAGCTGTGGTGTAGGTCGAAGGCGTGCCTCGGATCTGGTGTTGCTACAGCTGTGGGGTAGGCCCGCAGCTGCTGCAGCTCCAGTTCGACCCCACCTGGGAACTTCCATATGCTGTGAGCGCTGCCCTAAAAACACAAAAACAGAAACAAACAAACAAGAAATGATGCTGCTGGAGGATTTAATGGCAAAGAAATGCTGCTAAGAAGATAAGGGCAGTTTCTAGGACAATTCTAATTTCCTGTTTTGATCTGCCGATTTTTAAATTTATTTTTTACAAACCTACGTTTGTGATATCAGATATTACATATGTGAAATAACCACCAAAAAATAAATAAATAAATAACTTTTCCACTTAATAGAGAAGGAGAAGTAATAAAGATACAGCCTCCGGTCCTTTCCTTTCCACTGACAAATCACAGGGCTTTCAGCAGTCACTAATCCATTTGGGGCTCGGTTTCCTCATCTGTAAACCAGGAACAGTAAACACCTCCCTTACCTTAGACCTGCAGAGAAGGTTAACAGCACAAGGGGATAAATAAACTCTCTTTAGATGCGTTATAGGCTATTTTGTTATGTTACTGTTGTTTTGGAAACTCTGCTGTCAAACTTACCAGGGAAAAGTGAACTTCTCAGCTCCAGGTGACAAACGAGAGCGCGCACCCTGCCCGCATCTCTCTGCCAGTGAACTCTAACACCCTCTCCTAGAAGCCCCCCGGCCCACCCGGAGGGGCGGCTCCCTCCTCCGCTTCCAGGACAGGTCCCTCCTGACACACAGCATCGCCCCACGGGCTGCCTCCCCTCACCTGCCGGGGGGCTTCCTACCTCCTACCTTCCCTCGGGCAGGAACCCAGCACCTCTCCCTCTGGTCACATCAACTTCTCGAGGACCAGCGGCAACAGACAAGTGAAAAAGGGTGGTGTCCCCCCAGGCGCAGGGGTTTCTCAGCCTTGGGGGTGGGACCGCTGTCTACGGCGGAGCCTGTCCTGTGCTTTGGAGGATGTTTCACCACCTTCCTGACCTGAACCCACTCAATTCCAGAAGCAACTCATTCCCCTGCTAGGCTGTGACAACGGAGATGTCTCCAGAAACAGTCCCCCATCGAGAACCCACTGCACCCAGCGAGAAAGGCACCACTGTGCTGCCCCTAATGGGCGCGGCCTCTAAGTGGCAGGCACCCACCTCCAACAGACGATGGTCCTGGAGGGTGTGCTGGTGCCAGAGCCCCAGCCAGCACCTCGGAGACTGAAGGGGGGGGTGACAGGGAGGGCGCCCCTCCCTCCTTCCGGGCCCCCTTCTCAGCCGGGAGCTAAGGGGAGGGGATGCTCCCCCCGCCGCAACCCGGGGCCTATTTGCGTCTCCTCTGAGAGCATGTTCTGGAAGCGCTACAGAGCGAGCGTGAAGATCTTTTGTGAGATTACTTATCTCGGGCGCATGTCACTTTTTCAGCACCATAAAGCTGAAATACTTGAAATAGATGTCACTACATTTGTCATGAACTGACATGGCCAATTAATATTACAAATTCACCATGGAGAAACGCTCCCAGCTCCCAAGGTATAAACTGCTGAACATCACAATTTCATCTTGTAACAATGGGCCAACCTTGCCAGGGCTATAAATACGACCAAGTGCAGCCTGATTAAATGGTACAAGTGCTGCTCCCTGGGAGTCGCTTTCCAGGTGACACTTGCGCTGCACCTCAAGTTACCAGGGGCCACCCGTGTCTTGGCCACGGAGGATGTCCTTTCTTTCCAGCTTTCTTAAGAGAAGAAGTTGGCTGCTGCACACTCTGTCATTCTGTCTCCTCAGAGCTGGCATCGGCCTGCTCGTGATATGACATGAAAGACTCTGGACGTGGGCTGTCCCGAGCTACAGTGCCATTTAGCTGGCTGGGTTGCTGCTTTTTCTTTCTCTTTTTTTTTTTTTTTTTAAATTAAGTGATGTCACGGCCAAACTCTTGCTCCTAACAAGGCCCAGCTGGGCCCTGGCCCTGGAGAAATGCATGTTGGCAGTGAACTGGGGACTGGCCTCCCTCGACCTGCCCAGGGGCCAGTCCCCCCCCTCCCCACCACCCCCACTTCCTGGGCCTCTGGGAGCAGGCCAGTTTCTTTTCCAGGGGCCATTGTGGCCACTGAGAGGGAAGAGGCCATCGTTCCAAGTCACAGAAAGATATTTTTGGTGATTTGCAAACACTCTCCATTCACCACTGCAAAGGGAATGCATCTAAAGTGAATTCCACCGGCCGCTTTAGGAGCTCAAGGCCCTGCCTGGCTTTCCTTCCTTGGCAGAAGTTGCCAGCTCCAGCCCTGTGGCTTTAGTTCTCGAAGTTGTCAGCTTGGAAGACAGAGGGAGCATTAAGGGAAGAGATTATGTATTAAGGAAAATAAGCAGTGGCCTATAAATTACCTCAAGTGAATAAACAAAGTCTGCCTTGGAAATAGGCTTCTGGGGGAAGGTGAGAGCGATACACGGGAATGTATGAAATCGGAGAGAAATGTGTCAAAAACAAATTACAAACCTTCCCGATGCAGGATTACACATGAATGGATGGTAATAACCACGCCATCAGTCACACCCCAACGTGTGCGCTGCGGCTTCATCTCACCACCCAGCGTCAGCTCTCAGGTCATTAATGAGCAGCCGCGGTTCTGGAGAGCAGAACAGGAGCGGGACCGGAGGATGCTGGTTCTGCTTCCATCACGTGATTCATTTCCTGATCGACTTCTCTTTTTCTGCCCTCGTGTTGCTAAAAATGACTTCTGAAGAAAAACAAAGAGCCTTCTTTCAAAAGGAAAAGCTCCAAGTCTGTGCTCTCAGAGTTCACCAGCGATACACAGAGGAGACTGCGTCCCTCAAAGAGACTTAATTAAAGGAACTTACTCGCTCCTTTACACCTAACACCAGGAAACAGCTACGAGAAGTTTTCTGTGTTAACACCACACTTTCCCTTCTTCTCCCCTCGGTAGCGGCATCTCTCTGTTTCATGAGAGCTGAACCACTCCACACAAAGAAGAGTTTACTCCAATACAAACAGAAATTATAGGAAGTATAAAAACCCCACTAAACCCTTTAATCTCTAACTTTCCAAGCAGGTGAATTAATAGAGAGGACAGTCGAGATTTATTTCCTCTAAGCTCCAACAGTAAAGAGTGTTTCAAAGTCATTCTCAAAGCTCTGGAGATTTTTCAAATCCAAATGAACCAAGCTTAACTCTGTCGTGAGATATATAATAAAACCGACTCCAGGATTCACCTCCTTAAAGGTATAGGGTACCTTTGGATAAGAGAAAATGAAATCACAGCATTCAAACATATGTGGCTCTAATAGTTAAAAATTTCGACTAAGGGTTTCTTGCTTCAAGCATAAACCCAAGCTCCTCAATGGATGATGTGAATCTTAATTTTAAAATGAGCCCAAAAAGCAATTAACTAGAGTGTACACCAGATGAAGGGAACAAAGTATATGCACGTTTACCTGTAAGAACAGTGTCCCCTACCCTGTAATTCCGGACACATCATCATCACATGCATTCGAGCTCAGAACTGCCAGAAGGTCCCTTATTCTTCTTGATCCTTGTCACAGCACCTCCTGGAAACTGCTTGTTATGTAAGAGAAGGTGTAAATGGTTTTCTTGTCCCTGAATTTCTTGTCTTACATAAGACAACACTAAGCATATTTCAAATAAAAGAGTTACAATTATCAATAGCCATGTCAAAGATTAAATACCCAAGCTGAGACAGCCGAGTTAAAAAAGATGATAAACTAAAACAGAAAGCTTTGATTTTTCTAGGTAGGGTCTGAAAGGATACTGTTGAAAAAAAGCAAAAGAAGAGTCAGGAGGCCTTTGGGGATTATGGAGTACCAGTCATTCGGTAACACAGTTAGGACCAAAAAAAAAAAAAAAAAGTTCGTCAGATGTTTGTTTTACACTGTAGCAATTATCCAAGCTGAATAAACAAGTGGGCTCTGAAAGGAAGGTTTTGGAGGAAGGTGAGAAGTGTATGCACAGCTAAGTGAGGTCAGAACGATGCCAGGTAATTTATTGTGCTGAAGTGGAAGCATCCATGACGAGAATGGCCTTCGGACCATGTCAGATTCATCAACATCCCACAGGAGGCCCAAGAAATGGAACTCACGACTCCACATCCCAACACCTTCTAGACACCACCGGATAAAGGATGTGAGTGCGTGTCCTGAATAAACATGAGCAATGACCAGGCACTGCCAGACATGTCAGAGACGTATAATCCACTTTAAATTAATTTTGAATTCATCAAAACACACTTTGCAAAGTAACTTACTGACAATGATTCCAGAGACGCTTAAAAAATATATTCGAGCTTTGCCGAGATACAGTTCCCAGACTGTATCATTTAGCCAATTAACGTGTACAGTGGGGGAGAGAGTCTGAGATGAACAGATGCTCGCTACTATGGATAAACGAGATAAACAACAAGGACCTACTGTAGAGCACCGGGAACTATGGCCAGTACCCTGTAATAACCTAAAATGCAGATGAATCTGAAAAAGGAGGTAACTGAATCACTTTGCTGTACACCTGAAACAAACACACTATAAATCAATTCCACTTCAATTAAAGCATAATAAAGTATGCGATTAATGGGTTCTTAGCATAAGCGCAAATAAGTGAGAACATCACCAATGTCAAGAGAAAAGAAGAGAAAATACACGAGAAGAGGCACACGTTCTTGGGGGGCGCATTCCTCGGACTTCGTTGTTGTTGGGTTTCTCATGATTTCCCGTGGTAAAAGAGCTCCATCCGCCTGGCTGCCAAATAAACTCTCTTCCCAAATAAAGTGAGAGCGGGCAAGAGAAAAACTGCTCATTCGCAAAACGGAGACTCACCGAGTTAAAAAATTAAGTTGTACAGATCAGAAATGTAATCATAGGAGACAAGCTCTGAGAGTTTTTCAATCACTGTGGGGCTGCATCAATTTAAAGTCATGTTACATTAAAGAGAAAAACGTCTCCAAGAGTCTCCCTGTGTCACTTTAGATTAGATTTGTTGTTGTTATCAGGCTGTGCATTTTGTCGGCTTTATTTTACATTTTAAAGATATTGCTTAATGCCCATAAATAAGAAACGTCACCTATGACTTGTTCTCAGCCACCCAGGGAATAGGAGACAGCACAAATTAACACAGAGAATAAAACCTCATGTCCGTCAAGATTCGTATTAACTAACTCCACATCCAGTGATTTTAACTCCGTTCCCCTTAATTGAAGAGTTATACAAAAAAATCAAGCTGTGGTCCACTTCCCTTCACCTGTCCTACCACGTAGGAGGCAAGTGGACAGTCCCATCCAGTTTGTCTCAATGTCTCGTCAAGTGCGACTTCCTTCATCTCGCCAGGCTCTTGTTAAAGGGTCTATGAGTTTAATCCTGGGCTCCCAGGGCTTCTAAACATCAGGATGCATAAAAGTGACACTTCACCAATTTAAGTGATAAGTTTTCAAATTGTGAGGCATCTAATTGTAACAATAAATTCCCTTTGCTTTCCTCCATGGCCAGACATCTGTATCTTTAACAAACAAAAGTGGCAGTTTAAAAACAATTAGACTCTGCAACCCTCGCGGATAAATGTCAGTCTCCACAGACGGCACGTAACTCGGAAGTGCGTCTCCACGTCCTGGCCCACGCAGGCCAAGCACATGCAGAGTTAGGGGAGGCCCTGGCCTGGAAGTAACGCCTTGCTCGCTTTGCTTTCTGGGGTGGAGATGGAGGTGCACATCCAAACAACAACAGAGGAAACTTGAAGGCCTCACCGGGACGAAGACGAATGCAGCAACGGCATCACTACGCACTCTCTTTTCCCTTAGAAGCAGGAGAGTGGACGGCGTACTGGTGGGCAGTACCATCGGATAAAAGGCTGTTTGCCAGCTCCCACATTCCAACCCTCACACCCACCAACGAAGGGCCACCTAGTGACAAGGACATGAAGCACACACAACGAAGGACAAGGGTGGTGGAAAACTCGAGGGGCCTGGATAGGAATGGGCCTCTGCTTCCCACGGAAATACAAGAAGCTGGCATCTGGGTTCTGCACTGGCTCTGAGCTGCCAAGGGCATGAAGTCTGCAAGGATCTCTGAGGGTCACGGACGATGCTCCACTTCCGGCTTATATGCTGACTTCAGAACCTGCCCCTGCAGGCGATGGGTCTCCAGGGCCTTCGGGGCAGACAGAATTATTTATCCCTGTCTCCCTATACATTAAACACCCTTTCCTGGGAGGTGAGATAACTGTGTGCCGAACGAATGGGCAAGTCTTATATTTAACGTTTCAAGCAGGTAAGCAACACTTCACACGACAGCCAATCAGAGATTTCTCTTCTGAGCCCCCATTAATCTCTCTGGTCTCTATTAAGGTCGGAAGCTCAGAACCCGGCAGAACAGTCTAGTGAGGCTCTGATTGCGTCAGGAGGATCAGGCTCCACATGGCAGGGCAGTGTTCTGTCCCTGGTACTGCTCTGGCCCCTGTGATCGTTCAGGGACCTTTATTCATTATCTGCTGCTCAAATAAAGGCTATTGCCTCCTTGTCTACTGCCTCCTCTTACATCTTTCATTTGTTTTTGTTTTTTCCTTTTTTTCCCAACCAAGGTCATACCTATATAAACACTGTTTCTACCAACCAAGTGTCCTCACTTTGGGTACCATCTATCCTCTCTACGCACCCTTGGAGGCAGGGAGGGAAGTTAGGACAAAGCACGAAGGCAGCACTGGATTTGTATTACTGTGTCTGAGCAGCAAGATGCCAGCTCAGCAGGGCGGGCAGAACAATCCCACTCCCAAAGGCGTCCAAGTCCTGGTCCTCGGAACCTGAGAATACAGGTCAGGCGGCAAAAGGGATTCCGGTTGCAGGTGAAATTAAGGTTGCCTATCAGCTGAACTTAGAGCAATGACCTTGGATTATCGAGGTGGGCCAATGGAAGCACAAGGGGCCTGAAAGGTGGAAGGAGGTGGCAGAAGAGGAGTGTCGCAGGAAGACATTCAGTAAAGAGAACGGCACCTTGCTCGCTGGGGCCACGGCCAAGGAATGGGGCAGCTAGAAAGGCAGGGAAAGAGATTCTCCCTGGAGCTTCCAGAGGGAATGCAGCCCAGCTAACACCTCAATCCCAGCCCAGTGAGGCCCGTGTCAGACTTCTATCCTGCACAACTGTAAGAGAATAAATGCCTGGAGTTCAGCTGCTGAGTTTGTGCTAATGTGTCACAGCAGCAAGAAGAAACTAATACGACTACAACGGGTATAAGGGGTGTAAGTCATCAGTCAAGCCACTGGTTTGCTGATCTGCCAGTCTCCAAGCAAATGGATCATCTGCTTTAAAATAATTAGGCCACACTTTTGGGGTCAAAATGATTTTTTTATTGTCTTTATTACTTTTGTCATGGGTGGAGGTGACAGTGACAGGCTCATGGCAGCAAGCACCGAGTACGTGGTGATTTGCAGGGCTTGTCATCAAACCCTGACACAGACCCCAAGAGGTAAGAGCAATTACGAACCACATTTTAAAGATGGGGAAACAAGTTCAGAGGGGTCTGGCACCTGGCCAAAGACCACAAAGGGAGGGACTGGCGGGGCCTGGACATGAACCCTTCAGTCTGACCTTGAAAACACTCAAAAACACTCAGAGGCTTCTGGCAAGAGCAACAGCAGTGACCTTGGGTGACTAGCCTGTGGCAGGGATAGGGATCCTGAGACCCAAGGGTCTGTGAGGTCAGCATGAAAGATAGCAGACAGGCAAGGGGGCTCTGATCAGCCAGCTGCCCCCCCCCCCCAGCCCACTGGCCACAACTGGGGGGGACAGCCCAGCCACCAGTTTCGGCAAGCACAAGAGCCAAGGGAGGCTCAGAGCAAAGCATGACACGTCGATCAGCTCCTGCTCTGTGGCAGTGGGGCCTGTCCCTCACACCCCGGACAGGTCTCAGACAGCCTCCTGAAACTGCCCTGGGGGCCCCAGAGGCCCTGAGGTCTCTGGAGCTTGTCACTCAGGCACCGAATACACTTAGTCTAATTGGATATTATTCCTTCTTTATGAAGCCAAGCAGGTTGTTACCTGGTTCCCTGGGTGAGACATTTGCAGCTTCATTCTGCAATTATGTGTCCCTGGTATTTGTCATGGCACAGAAGGGAAATCTCTGTGTCGCTGGTCCCCAATGTCATCTTTTCCTACTGTTTAAAACGTAGATGCTACGCTAGGTCTTTTTTAATCTGTGAGTGCTTTTCCATCCTCGACAGAAGGAAGACAAAAAAAAAAAAAAAACCTGGATATCCAACCAATTATTTTCTAACCCACATTAAAAATAGATGCCATCTCCATCGAAGCTGTGGCTATCGTGAGGACTGCTCACATTTGTCCTGGCCCTTCGATTCTCTGGGGACACACAGTAGGACTGCTCTTTCCCGTGCTTCTCAAGTCAGGCGTGGCTGTGGACTTATTTTGGCCAATGAACTGTGGCTGGAAGCACTACTTCTGGGTGAAAGCTTCACAATGTGGCACTTGCTTGCCACATCCCCTTCCCTCTCCAGAAATACAAGAGGCACATGTACGAGACGGTGCCGAGGTCAGCCCAGGTCCCTGAGTGACTTGAACAGGCAGAGCCCCTCTTCCTACTGGTCAGCTGTCATGAGTGAGAAATAAACTCACTGTGTAAAGCCACTGAGATCTGGGGATGTTTGTTACTGCAGCACAACCTAGTACGGCCCAACTGGTAAAAGCCCTTATAAAAGTTCCACCTCCTTGTCATGAAGTAAGCCTTCTGTTTTGCCCCCAAACGTATGGGACTGCTCCTGAGTTATCAGAGGTGGGCCAGGCAGGCGCTGGAGGCTGTAAGATCTAGCCTGAGTCTAGCATCCTTTCTGGCTCCACCCCCTCTCGTTCTGCAGCACACCCTCTTTTTTGGACCTAGTCCATGTTCATGGAGCAAAAATCTGGACCTCACTCTTCTCACCACCTCATCTTGAGAGAGTTACAAGCAGACTCACCCATATTTCAATTACAAAACGCAAATCCAGTCAGCCCATCAGGCCTCCTGGGGCTTTCTCGGATCCAGCATGAGCCACACGTGGGTCAAGGACGGGGTCATTCCTCTGCCTCCCCCTGGAAAACCACCACGAATCCCCATCCTTTCGGAATGCCTCCACGATGGCTTCCTCTGAGGGGACATCTTTTCCTACCAACCTGCAGTGACCAACCTCTGCCCTCGGGGAAGAAATCAACACACTCCTTTCTCCAGCGAGTCAGGCTTCCCCCCGTGATGGTGTCTGACGGCCAACGAAGCAGAGCCGAACCGTTCTCGGTGCTGTGGCCAGAGGCTCCACTCTGGACCAAGGTCAGTACCCCTGCTGAGTGCCTCGCCAGGAAGGGCCGTTCATAGCCCCGATTCCCAAGCAGGATGCCCACCTGCTGGCTGCCCTCTCCCATCTTTCCCAAACAAACCCCCCAAAGAGAACATGGTCAAATACACAAAGCTGCCATGATCACCAGCTAGGGACCTGGCACACGCTACTGCTAAAGGCCACTGTACACTCAAGCTCAGCGGGGTTAGACGGCAGTCAACGGCAAAACTTGGATTTGAACCAGGTTTTGCGACACTGAGCTCATGCCCCTCCCATGCCCCCAGACTTCCGTCCCTCCACCTTTTCTCTGTCCCCTTCTCCCTGCCGGGAAGAGCCTCGCCAAGGACGGTGCCCTGCCAAGCCTTGTTCCTGTTTTCCCCATCGGCCATCAAACATCACCCAGACCCACTCTGAAGTCTTCCTGCTGGATGCCCTTTCCCACAGTGTTGGGGTCTCACTGTCCGAGGCTCTAAGAAAACACCGGAGGACTTCGCGGCTTAACCAGCAGATACGCTTCTCCCGGTTCTGGAGGATGGACGTGCGCAACGAAGATGGGAATGGACCCCGCTCCCGGGGCGCGCCCCTCCCTGGCTCACAGCCGGCCACCCCCTGCAAACAGCTCACACGGCCTCTCCTCCGGGAGCGCCTGGGCGGAGGAAGCGCCCTCTCTTCCTCTTCTTCTCAGGACACCAGTCACCTGGTGGGCACGCTCATGACCTCCTCTCACCCTCATCACCTCCCGAAGACCCCACCTCCAAACGCCGTCACCCTGGGGGGCTAGGGCTCCGACACATGAGTTCAGGGGAGATACAAATATTCATCCCGTGCCCGTCGATACCGGAGGGAGTGTGCTCGTTCAAGGCACAGAGTCTCGCTGCCTACTTTTTCTAAGTTCCCAAGGTGCCACTCTCTGCGCCTCCTAAGACCTCACAATGCCGCAAGGGCAGCGGCGGTGGCAGCGACTGCCGACATCCACAAGCGCTTTCCAGGTGCCAGGTACTCTAGTAAGCAGTTCACCTGCGGGACCTCTATCTGTTCTACGCTGCACCACACGCATCTCTCCCTTTCTGCTCACATGTCACCTCACTACCAAAGACTGCCCCCCCCAACCCTGACCAAAGCAGTGCTCAGAACACATATCTGAGAAATGAAGGAATGAAGCCCTTCAAAGCCATGTCCATGGACTCCTTGTGATGTGTGAGTCCCTGGCAAGGGCCCTGAAAAGACTCTGGCGGCTCCATCGTGGCCTTCCTGAGAAGGAATACCCACCCACCCCCTCTGAGGAGACTGACAGCACTGGGGGACTCATGGGGCCCCATCGTCTTCCCCGGAGCCAGGCCAGGGCCAGAATCAGAACCCCAAATAAATGCCTTTCAGCCCTGCAGCCTCTCAGTATGAAGAGCTCAAGTATCTTTAATCAAACGTTAGAGCCTCAAATTGCCCACCATTCTAGAAATGCCTTCAGTTACTATGGATTTATCAGTGAAGAGAACGAAATAAAGAAAATTTGTTCTATAGTTAAAGCCAAGGCCACTTTATCCCAGATGTACTTAAATCACACAGCTCTTAACAGAATCTTTAACGATAAATACACTAAATTTGGTAGTAGGATAGATTAACTACAAAAGGAAATTAACACCGCCTCAGAGAATGGAGATAACATATTAAACCAGTGATAGGCTACTTTTGAGAATTCTAACTGGGTAGACCTAACATTTTTAAATGGATATTAGAGATGATGAACTATGATTTGGCCACCCTCTGAAAATGCAAATGAATCTACACTGACTGGGGAAGAAGGGGGAAATCTCACATTATATAAGGTTATATAGAGCCTTCACTAAAACCTTTAAAACAAGCCCCCGGATGACGCCTTAGGAAGTAGGTTCTGGGGACTCAACGCCAAGAGACTGCGGTGTTGAGTTCCTTTATGAACATGTGTGTCCAGGATTTCAGCGGTGGGTCAACCAACGCTTGCTTTCCCAAGAGCCCGGCAGTAACAACACACATTTTCGGGGCTTTGTCAGGAGGCCTGTTGGCGTGTGCTCCAAAGCAAACTGACAGCCTCACGACGCAGGACATTAAAAATCCTCGGCCGTATCGACTGCCTCAAGCCGAGGCTTCCCCGTTAAATACAGCACAGCTCAATTAACAGCTTTTCAATATACAATTTAATTTTTCTTTCATCTTGATCCACAGCCTGGCTCAAAATGAGGAATGTTAGAATAGATGTACTTTGAATATTGAAGGCAGTCTTTATAAATAAACCCATCACACTTGTAATGATTTCTGTCATAACACGACAGAATAGATGAAGCTCAGCGCCGGGCACTTCTGCTCACACGTCATTTTTCCAACATCACCAGAACCTACTTTTTTTTCCTTCTTTTTCTTTTGACTTTGCTCTAATACTTTTTTCTACTTATCTCTGAATGGCATTCTACTGGAAAAAGTTTGTCCTTTTCTTTCCCTCTTCCCGGTGTGACAATTCTCTGGAAAGAATGAAGAAAATGACTCTTCTGTTACTTACATGGAAGGAATGTAACTTATAAATGAATTATGAAGGTCTTAGCCTTGGAAAGACATACATATTCCATCATAAATGGGATCCATGACACTTACTCCACATATAGTATTTATGTTTAGACATGATTATTCACGGTTTTTGGAAGTTCAGCAAGCCCATACTTATAGAAGCAAATCCAACACTCTCCTTTAACCTGTAAGGCACAAAAGAGAATGTACCAAAGGCACTCCCAATTGACCCTGCACACAGATTCTCTCCCTGGAGGGAGGTATTAAATTTACAAAGGACCCTGTGAATCCAGTGATTTCTCAAAGGCATATAACACGGTATTCAAATAGCCCCGTGTACTCGCTGTTGTTCAAAGAGAAAGATGTGTTGGAGTTTCCATCGTGGCTCAGAGGTAACGAAACTCACTAGCATCTATGAGGATGAGGGTTCGATCCCTGGCCTCGCTGAGTGGATTAAGGATCCAGCACTGCCCTGAGCTGTGGCGCAGGTCGCAAACGCAGCTCGGATCCTGCATCACTGTGGCTGTGGTGTAGGCCAGCAGGTGCAGCTCTGATTCAACCCCAGCCCTGGAACTTCCATATGCCACAGTTGCGGCCCTAAAAAGACAAAAAACAAAGAGGAAGATGCTTTGCTCTAAACCAACGCAGAGTCTTTTGTTTAAATGCATTCATGAAGAAAGTGAGCCTGACCACATTCAACTCCTTGGCTAGAAGCAGGGTAGCACTGATGTGGATTTCTCACCGTCTTTTTGAGCTGGGGTGAGGAGAGAACAACGGCCTTCCCTGGTAGGCTAATAAACCCTGGGGAGACCAGTGACATAGGCCAGGCCCTTTCCCATCAAACTGGTCCTGTGCGTCAGACTGCAGAGGCAGATGTGCTGCCAACCTGAGATCTCGGGGAGCACCATGGCCACGTCACGATGACAGAGAGGCTTATTTAAAAGTCACTGGTTTTAACACAGTGTATTTGATTTACACATTGTAATTTATATCTTACTTTAAAAAAATACATTTCAGATTTTTTGACTGTCTGTCTCTGTAATGTAAACAGAAATTACACATAAATGTGTGTGCATGTGTGTACGCACACACACATACAATCATCCAAAACAGAAAATGACAAAACTACCCATATTTTAAACACCCTCCTTCTATTCTTAAGTCTTCTTTCCCCGATGCCGTACTGCTACTCATGTAATTCAGAGGGAACTAAACAAAAGCTGTAAGAGACTTTTTAATTGTCAGAGATAGAGCACTTACAATTTGTAGTAATTAACCTAGTCATTATTTCAAATCAGAACATTAATTGGTAGGTTCGCAAAATGTGCAGCATTGCAAAATTTAAAATAAACATTACAAAGATATCATTTACAATTAATCTATATTTACCACTGAAGTGAGCTTCAAACTATATTTCTTTCTATTATGCTTTTATTGGCTACAGCACACAGTAAATGGGGTGTGTTATGTACAGCTTCCTAAACACCTAAATTTATAAAACCCAATTACATAAATTAATTAGGAATGAACACACACACTTATGCCTTTGTTTGCAACTCTAACATATTAAACATGACAAAATTAATAAGTATGCCCTAAAAGAAAAAAAATTGCCATGTATTCATTTTCCATAACAGATTTTTATGAGATTTAATTTGACTTATCTAGTCCTAAGGGTCATGATTCTTAATAAATATGCAGTTTCTCTCCATTTCATATATATGTAAGGGTAGGCTTTTACGGTTCCTCAAGGACCAAGAATGTATAAATTCAAGAGCAGTTATTCCACATCCAGAGACAGAAGGACAGAGAATAATTCAAATGCTATTCCTACCTTTCCTATCTCCTATGTTATTATCGAAGACAGTTTTTGGTAATTAAAGCAGTATACACACCAAATTAAGTGATGTGTCATCACTTAGCTTATCCTAAGAAACATCCATTAAAACAAGCTTAGTCTTAGCTCCAAAGAGGAATAAAATACTGACATATGATCAAGCCAAAGAACATGGCTGGAAACAGACAGAATTAAAAAAAAAAAAAAAAAAAGGTGAGCCACTAAAAAATTTTAAATGCAAAAACCAGAACTCCCAAAATGCCTAATGTATTTTAAATAAATCGTTTAATCTTACAATGCTCTTGTTCAGAATGGTATTTCCTTGCACGGATAAGCTACAAGAAAATAGTCTGATTTTTTTTTTAAGGTGAAAGGAAAGAGTCTGGAATGGAAATGACCTCCCCGCTCGCCCGCATCAACGTGGATTCCTAACAGTTACATGCACACGCGCCCGCCACGTTTCCAGGTTCACAAACACAAGCGGGCAGGGGTATGGACTTGTACACGTCCGCGGACCGGGTTGAGGAGTCCTGGCTAGAGGAAAGGCAGGGATGCTGTGAAAGCAAAGGCTGCATCTGGCCTCTGTCCCACTACGGCTCCTGGGGATCAAAGGAGATTACTGGGGTCACAGAGCACTCCCGTGGCTCACACGCTGCTGGGGGCCCTGCCCCACCAGCTCTCACCTGCTGAGCAAAAGGAAGTCCCTCATCAGAACAACAGAATGCAGAGTTCTCAGGCGACCCCACAAGGCAAAGCACAGTCTATCTTTCAAAAAAAGGGGAGAGGGGGATCTTGTCTTAATTTTTATCGTACGAGGTCCTTTCCTAGGACGCTGCAGAGTATGAGAGAGCAGAAGGGAACAGGGTTCCAGGCTCACCCACACCTTCCATCAAGCCTCAGACCCCACTGCTCCATGTGGCTTTTTCCCAAGGGCCCCAGCTCAACCAGCCCAAAGCAATGCACTTCTGCCCGCCCTCCTCCTCCACCTGCACTCGCTACTGCAGTGGAAGGTGTCGCCATCCAAGCATCCCCTGGAAGCAGCCCACATCTCCGCCCTCCCTCTTTCACCATCCACTGCCCACCTCAACACCCACCTCTCTCACCTCTCTCCGAGGCACTCTCACCTCCCCATGCCCAATGCTCTTCCCTCTCCACAAGCCTTCAATGTTTGCTGCCAAGGGGTCTGTAAGAGACCCCAGGGCTACCCTCCACAGGCCAGGCTCCAAACGCTGCCAGAATCATCTTCCCCAATGCTCCCCAGAGCTGGAAAAACACCCTGCGTAGTTTTTAACCACCTCCCCAACCTCCATCCCACTTGCCTTTACTATGAAACCCAAACTCCTTAGGAAGGTATCCTGGCCCTGGGAGATGCTGGCCTTCATCACTGGCCACACCTCCATCCTCTGCCTGTGCTCCAGCTGCACTGAGGACCCAGGATCCTCCCAAACCTGCCTTTGCTTCCCTCCGTCTCCAGACCTCCACCCACCGGCCACTCTCTGACTACAATGCCCTTCTTAGCTTCTCTTCTCTTTGCTAACTCCTAGTAATTCTTCCACCTTCTCCCGCCAGGATGTGGGGGGGGCTGATTCTATGCCCCCTGCAGGCAGCCTGTGTGCACACTGGTCTCCAGCAACAGGTTTTATGTTTCCACTCTGACCCCTAAAATAGCATTATAATGCTACGAATAAAATAATGGCTCCTTTATTCATTCACTGACTCACCAACTATGTGGCGGGAGCTATTTCAGGAATTCGTGGCCCACACAACAGATTTCTTTGTGGAGTTTAAAGACCAAAAAACCAAAAAGCAAGTAAACCAGTAAGTAGCCAGTATCGGGAAAAGCTGGGCTATTTTTTTTAGGGGGGACCTATTCTAGAAATAGACAATGAAAAGGTGGGGCACCACTTTACATAGGGTATAAATATTCAATGACATATGGACTAATTCCAATTTCCTGGTACCCCAGTAGAGAGAATTTTTGTTTCCAATGAAATTTTATTTTTAAATTGTTGAAAGCCTGAATACATGTGGCTACAAAAATGTGCCTCAAACAGGAAGCTGATGTGACACACAGACCAATGATGAAGTCAATGGATTTCATAGTTATAACAAGGTCTAGAGAGCTTCTTTGAGGTTCAGTTCATGAAAATTTGACAAATTTAGCTGTGTTCCAACACCTAAAGCTCAAGGCAGACAAAGCTCAGTCCCAGTGACTTTAATAAGGCCTTGGAAGAGAAAGCAAACACAAGGATGAGGCTTCATCTGCGAACACACACCCAGGGCCTCAGACACACACCCAGGGCCTCAGGGCAGGGGATCGTGGAGGGAGGTCCCAGCCTCAGCAACTCTCCGGAGCCAGCTCTCTGAGCCCAGGCTGGGAAGGAAGAGGAGCCACCACAGTGCCCAACCGGGCTGCCAATCCAAAGCTACCGAGGTTCGGGGGGCATCCAGGAAAGTGGTGCCTCACCAAGTTTTGAGCCAGGCTGCTAGACCAGGACAGGGAAGAAAAGCTGGAAATGAATGGGAAAGGCGGGAGGGAAGAGGAGGCAAAGTGGAGAGAAAACAGAGAAAAACACCCGAAGAGAAGAGTGGAAAAGGAGGCCCTGCGGCAGGGGGCGAGGCACACAGGTGAGAAGCCAGCCCACGGGCGGAGCCGCATCCTCTGTCACCAGGTGGGACGAGAAGCCTCTTCCCAAAGGAACCGAACCGGGCTAGAAAACTATTAATGCCTACTTCTCGCGTGCACTTTTTCCACCTGCTACTAACCATAAAAGACGGTTTGTGCCTCGCCAGAGCTTTCTCTCCTCTCTGAGCTGGCGGGACATCGGACGCTGGGTGCAGTTAGAACAATGAGGGTGAGCTCCCGAGCACGCTCTCGCCACACCTTCCCATGTTTTCAATACTCCTACAAGCTTCACAGATTTTCCTTACACCCTCGGCCTGTGCCATGGTCCCCAGATAATGATGCTATATGAACTTTCCTTCTCAAAAAATGATTGTCTTAACAGATAAAACATTTGATATCTCATCGAAATTCCTTCCTGACTTGAGTAGCTGCAGAACAAAGGAAATACGCTGCCAAGTTGGGGGAAGCATTTTTACACCTTATGAGAAGAACATTTTACTGGGGTGTTTCCCAATAGTACAGTCCCCTCCATGCAGGATGGATCTCTAGAGGCATAATTAAAAACCAGAAAGGGTCATCCTGTTTTCAGCCCCGTTTTCCTTCTCACCCCTCTGGTGAGGCGTCTCCGCCTGGAAGGTGGGAGTCGATGCCTGCCTGTGAATCGTAGGCCTGGCTCCCTTGCAGCCCCTGCACACTCAGTGCTGCCCTCCCGGAACTGAATGGGGGGATCCCGTTCCCTCACCCCCCCATAACCCACCAAGGACGCACGTGGACAAAGCATCTCATCCAGAGGAGTGGGCAGGCCCCAGACAGCGAGCGAGCATGGTGACAGGGCCTGAAGGCATGAGGCCCCCACACCCTAAAACAAACCCAGTCCTCACAGAACACAAAGCCTCCCTCGGGCTTTGAACACCCACGTCAGATCTCGTGGTATGTGGATGAGCTGCGAAAAACCACATGGTGAAGACAAACCTCACGCAGTCACCCGAGAAGCCAGGGCCCCAGAGAGCGAGCAATCAGAAGGACGCCAGTACAACCGTGGCCTCAAAACACTGTCAGTGGAACCCTGCTAAGCACCTGGGCAACAGCACCTCAAGCCTGCATGGCAGCCGTGCAAGACAGATACTAAAAACTGTGTTTAACACGGGGGGAGCCGAGCCTCAGGGAGGGCAAAGGCTTTCAGCCAACCTTTACTTCTTTTTTTCTTTTTTTGGCTATGCCCACAGCATGCGGAAGTTCCCAGGCCAGGGATCAAACCCCTGCCACAGCCTGAGCTCTGCAGTGACAGTGCAAACATCCTTAACCCAAGGCGCCACAAGGGAACTCCTGAGAGACAACTTTTAAAGGCCTACTATGTGGAGAGGGAGCACAGTCAGAGGCTGAGGCAATGATCAGCAAACAGTGCTGCTGTCTCTCCTGTTCTGCCACCGACTCAATGTCTAGCCTTAGATACCTCTGGGCCAAAGATGTGGAAGCAACCTAAATGTCCATCGACAGAGGAATGGATTAAGAAGATGGAGTACAGGAGTTCCCGTCGTGGCTCAGTGGTTAACCAATCCGACTAGGAACCATGAGGTTGCAGGTTCGATCCCTGGCCTTGCTCAGTGGGTTAAGGATCTGGTGTTGCCGTGAGCTGTGGTGTAGGTTGCAGATGCGGCTTGGATCTTGAGTTGCTGTGGCTCTGGCGTAGGCCGGCAGCTACAGCTCCGATTGGACCCCTAGCCTGGGAACCTCCATATGCTGCGGGAGCGGCCCTAGAAAAGGCAAAATGACAAAAAAAAGAAGAACATGGAGTACATATACACAATGGAATACTACTCAGACGTAGCCAAGCATGAACAAATGCCATTTGCAGCAACATGGGTGGACCTAGAGATTCCCACACTCAGTGAAAGAAGCCAGAAAGAGAAGGACAGATACCATATGGTATCACTTACATACGGAATCAAAAAAAAAATAAAAAAATAAACCAAATGATACAGGGGAACTTACATACAAGACAGAAATGGACCCACAGATGTAGCAAAGAACCTTAGGGCTGCCAAAGGGGAGAGGAAGGGAGGGATAAGAGAAGCCCTTGGCAGCCACACAGACATGCTACTATACATAAACAGATAATCCCTTTAAGGCAGTGGGAACTCTACTCCGTACTGTGCAATAACTTGTAAGAAAAAAAGAATCTGAAAAAAAGGATGGATGACAGAATCACTCCGCTGTACGACGGAAAAGAATACAATATTGTAAATCAACTATATTTCAATTAAAAAAAAATTCCCTGGCAACACTCATGAACTTTAAAGGACAGACACTAAGAAACACATGATTGATGTTCATCCTTGCTGCCCCAACAGGCTGAGAAAGAAAATGAGGCTACACGTCAGTCACCGCGTCACTGGTGGCCGCTCTGAGAGCCGCTCACTCTGTAGGTCCATCAGTAATTCTTCTTCCCACTAGGAAATGCTCCTCCTGCAACTACTGCGCCTCCCGCCACTCCATGGATCATCCCATCCCACAGGCTGCGCCGTCCGTCCGTCCGTCGAGGACTTGGCTACAGGCAAGATCACAACCTAAATGCCCTCAGCTGCTTGAGAGCAAAGACCCTGCAGTCCAGAAATCAGCCTAAGAAGACCCTCCCAAGTGTGAGTCGGATCAACGAGGGGCGGATGGCAGGTGTACACAAGTGAGATGAGTCAGAACACAAGAAGGTCACCTTGTCAGGCTCCAAGTATCAGGTGGGTAGCGCTAAGGAGACTCAGAATCTGCACCCCTCATGCCTCTACTAAACTCGGGGCAAATCACAAGGATGGTCCAGGAAAGGGGGACCCAACATGCACACGGCTTCGTTGTCTGAGGGTCATGGCGAAGAACAGCAGCGAAGCAAACCAGAGCAGAGGCACGTTTGTTGGTCCTTGAGTAAGAAAGAGTTCTGCAGCCCTAGGGATGTAAATATTTATGGTTTCTCATCTTCTTGAATCAATTCATAGGTAATGCCCAGGGGGTTAATTACGGTTACACAATGGAATGGAAATGTAATTAACCAGGACAAAGTAGATGTGTCAGTGGCACCAGTTAGGCAGTGACGGGGAAAGACATGGAGGGACTGGCAGAGGCGCCAACAGCCTCATCTAAGTATGTACGACATTGAAGATATTGTCCAGAGCAGAAAACCAAATACACATACACACCCGCTCGCGTATGCACGAGTGTGGATATGTACACATGTGTATATACATAAAAAGTACAAAACATACAAAACATACACTATAAATATATAATACACAAAACCTAGAGTTAAAAAAATACAAAGGGAAGCAACAGCGATGCCTATTTAAAGTGGAATAAGTGAGCTAATAATAGCTTATCCACATCAACAGAAGTCACGAGCAAGTCCCTGAAACTAAGGGATCAAGAACCAAACTAACGAGATCAGCATGTTAAGATACAGGGAGCAGCCACTGTTCCAAGTGGCCGCCTCTGCTCACCCCTGTGAGATGGCATCCGGAAAAGCACAGGGCACAGTCTTTTTCTCCATCACTGTTCGCTGAGTGAATGAATGTGCAGACGAAAGCGGAGGCTAAGAAGGGCAAGAGGTGACTATTTGCCCTTTAAGTCCTCTGAACTCTCATTTCTTTCCCAAAATTGACCTTTTTGTGTGCAGAAGTGTGGGAGGGTTGTTACTGTGTTTGATTTCATTTCTGCTCCTTGGCTAAGAATCGGTTCTGGGGTTCTGCAGGGGTCGCCTCTCTGAATGAAGGGTGAGGATTCTGGGCAGGAGAATGCCAGGTGCGGCAATGCGTCCCGAGGGAGCTGCTGGGCCAGGCAGCCCGGGCTGAGCCCCAGAAGCACCTGCGCCAGGCGGGAGGAGGCCGCCCCGAAAGGAGGCCTGGAGGGCAGCACCTGCCGAAAGCAGATTTCCCAACCTCTGCAAGGGGCCAAGGGCAACGTTTTGGCTAATGATCTGCAGTTTAAGGCTAAAAGAGTAAAGCCTGCCTTCTGCTCCACAGTTACCACCAATCTGATGTGAAAACGTTAAGGAAAGGAAAGAAATTGAAGGAAAGAAAAATCACTAAGATGGTGAGTTTGTCAGTTTGCCATGTGTTTTGTTTTGGTTTCTTTTTTTGGTCTTTTTGTCTTTTGAGGGCCGCACCCACGGCATATGAAGGTTCCCAGGCTAGAGGTCTAATCAGAGTTGCAGCCACCGGCCTATGCCAGATCCGAGCCACGTCTGCAAACTACACCACAACTCACGGCAACGCCAGATACTTAACCCACTGAGCGAGGCCAGGGATCGAACCCGCAACCTCATGGTTCCTAGTCGGATTCGTTTCTGCTGCGCCATGACGAGAACGCCTGCCATGTTTAATTAAAATATAGGGGCTCCGTTTTCAGATTCTGCTTCTGCCAAGGACTTAGCACTGTGGCCGTGAGCAAGTCACCCACCTCCTCTGTCTTCTCCCTCATGTGCCAAACGCAGATACTGACATCTGGTTCCCAGTGTTACTGCAGGATTAAATTAGATCAGGCCAGTCACCATTTGGCATGCGACAGGCTCCAAAGTTCCCCTGTCTCACAGCAAAAATCGACATGACACTGTAAATCCACTATACTTTAGTGTAAAAAAAAAAATTTAAAAGAAAGTTCCCCTCTCCTGCATCCTAGGATGAGTGCTGCCAGAACGCACAGCTCTCCATCGCAGAGCAGGTTTCCTTAAAGGAGGGGCAACCGCTTCATGTTAAGGCTGATTAAGCTCAGATTCAAATAACTTCAAAGTGCATGAAAAGCATCTGTTAAATCCAAAACATATTTTGATGTAAAAGCAAACAAACAAACAAACAAACAAAAAAACCACAGAATACAAAGTTCAGTCAGTAATTAGCTGAATTAAAAAAAAAAAAACTATATTAAAAAATTATACATGATATAAAAAAAAAGAGCTAATTTCATCCCTATTTAGCGGTACCTTCCTGTTTATACCAAAGCTGGAGCCTCAGCTTTCTTTCCGTAAAAAGAGATGACATCACAGGTCACAGAGGCATGGACTTGGGAGTGAGGGGTGGCAGAGGTCAGGGCCTGGTACAATGCCCCACATAGGCTGACCCTCAACTCACACTCACTGCGATTATTTGCCAAGCAAGATCCCCTTTCCCTTTTGCTCAAAATGATCGACTATGGGAGCCACTTTCTCTTCAGTGCGGGAAGAACTTCCCTGGCATTACAAGGAGATCAGAATCCTGTTTTGTCCTCACTGAAAATGCTCAAGCCAGGCAGCAGTCAGTGGGGGTGATAAAATTGCCTTGTGGCTCTTAGCGTGACTTTTGTCCAAAATGATCAGAGAGTACATTAAATCATTAGCAGAAACTTTGCTGCCTGCTGATTTTACAATGCAGGCAATGAAATTCATTGCAGAAGCAAAATAGGGCCAATAATATAATTACAGCGCTCTGCCTATGCAGTCAGAGCTAATGCTATTATTTGACATTGCAAGGCTGTGTTTTTTCCCCAGAGTCTCGGTGGAGACAAGGTTTGCCCTAATTGGTTCCAAAGCACAACCTTCCCACCACAATCTTTCCTCGGGACCAGTAATGTTAATTTCCACACGACTGTAAATAGTATTTGCAAACAATACAAACATGGTAATAAGAGGCTAGGTGGGTAATTAATGTGGTTACAAAGTAGCTTATTTGCATTTTTATTTAAAAACGGCCTTCTTTAAAAAGCAGCTCAGATTTCTCTTTGCAAGAGGAGCCTTGGTTAAAGAGTACAGCAGTAATTATTCTCTTTAGGGGTTCTTTTATATGTCCTTCAGGGAATTAGAATGAAAAGATAAGCAGAATTATAAAGGAAATCATGTAAAATCTGAAATGTACTATAAACACTTAGTAGTGTATTTACCATAAGCTAGGCCTACCTCTTTCATTAATGGAATTATTTCAACCATCTTACAATACATTCAAATTAACTGTTCATATGGCTAAAAGGTACCATCATCTGGTTAAACTTCTTTCAGAAGGTTTAAGTGTTAGAAGATTCTTCCGTGCCCTTATAGTCGTCCCAGGATCCCCTCTTACAAAAAGTGTCCTCAGTAAAACAAAGGGGTAAGGTGGGAGCCCTCAGAGAAGGTGATCTGTGTTCTTCTCCAACAGAAGGAAACCAGAAGGTTAGAGCAATAATTTCACCCATCTCTTCTTCACTTCGGTCTGGCATGCAGGGAGTGGGAAAACAAATTCAAAAACCTGAGGTGGAATTTGGTCCTTCTCATTCCTTTCCCAAGTGGGACATGTGGAAGCTTCTAGAAAGTGGCAAAGATCAGGCCCATTCAGCAGTTGAGATACCTGAATTCACTGGGAGGCCATTTAATCATCGCCTACCAGCCGGTGGGAGGTGAGCCAGAAGCTGTCCCCTCCACTCCTCAAGGAGTTCATGGTCTTGGTGACACGACTGTCCCATGGAGGTGTCTATCAGGTTTGATGAAGGAGAAGGTTCCGGTCAGCCCACAGGCACCAGGACAAGTTCACGTCAGGGCGCAGTGTCCAAGGAGGAAAAAGAGACTGGGAGCTGAGCAGCAGAGGGGTGGGATTCTGCAGGTGCAAGTACAGGCACAGGCACGTCCCAAGGTCCTGGGGCGGGGAAGAGCTTGGTAGGTCTGGGGAAGCCTGTGGGCATATGCCCAGTGGGGTCAGAGGGAGCAGAAGGCAGAAAAGAAGCTCTATGCGCTAACGGCAGCCGGGTGACAGCTCCATTCACTTATTCTTTCAATGAACATTTATTAAGGACTTATTCTGTGCAAACTCATGTTCTACGTTAGAACGCGCACTCTACTGGAGGGAGGTGTTCAAGCAGCAGTAAATATAACCGATGAGAAAATTAAACAAACTGGTAGTGTGTGCTAAGTGCTAAAAATCAAAGGAAGGAAGAAGAGTTTAGAAGCATGGGGGGGGGGGAGAAGGTAGTTAAACCCGCCAGGAATAACATTCAAAGAAGTACACAGTCCCAGGTAATTACTGTCGAGTCTTCTGACATTTTTTTGAGAAGTCAGAAATGTGGGTTCTTGAGTGAAATCTTTTTTTTTTTTTTTTAACTTAAAAAGCAAACCTGTCACCCACTAAGCAGCTACAAAATAAACCCTGTCTGCAGGTAGAACAATGGAACAGCTTCCTGACCTGAAAGAGAGGCTGTACTGTTTTTAAAAAACAAATCTTAAAAAGATCTATTCTTACTCATTGGCCCAGCCCTCCGAAACGTACCCCCTCAATATTTTATTTTTGGTTAAGACTGCCCGTTTTTATTTAAGCCTCTCTATTCATGCAAATTCCGTACGATGCTGATATTCTGTCACTCCCAGGCCCTGCCACTCTCTCAATATTCAGCATCTCTCTCATTGGATGTCTAATGGGATGGCGGCTCAGTAAGACGAGATCTAAATAAGACCAGCTACTTGGTATTGTTTTGAAAATATTCACCTGGTAAAATTTATTTATACTTTGGATAGAATTCCAAGGCTGTAATGATGTTTTAAGTATGATTTCAAAATACTTGAGAAGAGCAGAAAAGCAATGAAGTGGAAGGGAAGGATAATAAGTTTATGACATTCGAGTAAATATATCCAGGAAACTGGGTCATTTACACCAGAACTGCAGTCTTTTCTGTTAAAATGTGCAAACAGCAGTATGAAAAATGGTTTGTGGTTTTAAAGAAATATAGCGCTACAGACGTCAGGGTGAGGGGACTCAATAACACTTAATGAAACTGTGGGTTCCGAATTAATTACTGACTGACGAAGACATCTAGAGGGAAAACAGCCTCGACGAGAGAAGGCTGGGACAGGCCGTAAGTCTGGAGGCTCCTCCGAGGACTCCGAGCTGGCTGTTCCCACCCCGTGCCATTAATGCTGGGTTAATGCGAGTCGCGGGTCCCTGCGAAAACCACTGGTTTGATTCTCAGAAACAAGACCGGTCTCTATTTTCCCGCCTTCCTCAGGTGTACCTTTCTTTCTTCTTTCTGTGTCTGTGTGGTTTTAACTACTGAGAGGAGCCTAAAATAAAAGACGAAACAAATGTGTGAAGTGGTATTTTCCTGACACACGCTGGGCTAAGGCATGTTAGCTGCTCGCCCCTCCATGCCTCCGCCAGGCTTTCCTGTGGGTGGAAAGCACCTTCCTGCCCCAGGGACACGGCTCTCGGTCATGAGACTTGACAGGGTATACGAGGGTGAAGCAGGCATGAAGCACCTCCAGGTGTGAAGAGAGGTCCCGTGGGCTTTCGGTCCTGGTTCCTTCCGTTGCAGCCCAGGCCCTGGGATGACACGTCACGAGCAACAGTCCAGGGATGCCCTGCGAAGACTGCAGAACCATGGCCAAGCTCCAGCCCTCATGAGACAGGAACAATGATACACAAGCGCTTTCGTAAACCCTTGAGAGCTTGGGGTTGCTTATTACTGCAGCAAACGCTGACTAAACCCCTAAGCAGTTCACTAAGAACAGTTCTACCACACAATTCAAGCCAGAGCCTGTGTTTTTTACACACGTTACAAATTCATGACATTCTCAACTATAACAGTACTAGACACACCATAAAGAAATTCTCACCTAATGGATGAAAACTCTTTTTTTTTTTTTTTTTTGCTTTTTAGGGCCACACTCACAGCATACGCAAGTTTGCTGGCTAGAGGTCAAAATCAGAGCTACAGACGCCAGCCTACACCACAGCCACAGCAACGCCAGATCCGAGCCATGTGTGCAACCTACACCACAGCTCAGGGCAATGCCAGATTCCCAACCCACTAAGCGAGGCCAGGGATCAAACCCGCATCCTCATGGATACTAGTTGGATTCATTTCTGCTGTGCCACAACAGGAACGCCTGATAAAAACTCTTTTTAATAACCACTGTCACAAAATGGACAAGGACGAGAAAGCATCAACCACTATCTGTAACAAGAGCTTCAAAGTAACCAATGGTCACCAGTCAGAAAACAACAGCAACAACAAGAAACCAGCAACATCCCTGAGCGCTTGCTGTGCTATGCGCCAGGCACTGTTCCAAATTGTCTCCTCACAAAAACCCATTTTTACCCCTATGTAGAGAGAAAGTGAAACAGAGGTTTAGCTACTTGCCAAGTTTTAGCTAATTTGCCAACACAACACGTAGACAGCTGTTAGCCTCCACATACACCAAGGTATTCCTTATTAAACTCCAGTGTTTAATAAAACATACTGTCATATTTTTGGTATAAAACAAAGCACCATGGTTACAAATATCCCAAGCACAAACACCATCAATAACTTACCATCATCCCCCAGGTACGTTTTTCCTATGATCAAATGTCCTGAGAACCACTCCAATCATGATTCTAACTCATCTCCCCACAGAGCTGAGCCACCCAGCCCCCGCCACCCCCCAAACTACATCCTCAAATCCCACCTCAAAGAGAATCCCTGCCAAGGATCAGGAACCCGCCTCGCTGCAAATCCCCACCCGAAACCTTCCCCATGTGGGAAATCTCTTAATTCCAGCCAACTGTAGCTGTAAAACAGCAATCATGTACAGGGGAAAAGGAGAGACGGAGAGACTGAGAACTAATAAAGTGGAATTAACATATTCATGTGGATGTCATATGTAATTTGTACAAAACATGGATCCAAGGTGTTTTAAATGAAACCTTCTAAAACGCTGGGACCATGTGCTATGCGATCGAAGCATATTGTTGAAAGCGCAAATAAATATATCAGAAACCCATGATTATGCTACTTTTGACTGGCAGGAATGTCTTTCTACCTTCCCTGTGATCAAGGGAAAGTCACCCAAGCTCGTTGGTTCAACCCAAGAGCAAGAGCCCAAGGGGCGAGGGGTGCGGTCCAGCCTGCAGTCTGCTCACCGGCTGCGTGCCCAGCTGGGGAGGCGCTGGGGGCCACGAGACAGGAGGGGGCACCTATTCCTAATTCTCACAAGGGGGCCGTGGGGCCGGTGGCCTGGGATCGGCTGGAGGAGGAGCCGGTGGTCCGGCAGCTCCGTCTTGCCTGATCTAGCCCTCACCACGGGCCTTGCGCAGGGACCACACAGGCGAAGCTACTCCACGGTTCGATGGTAAAAACGCAGCGGGAAGCGAAGCTCGTCTTCGTCTTCGGTGATTGGCCATTTCAGACCCGAGGCTCCAGACTCAAGCAAAGAACACGGACAAAGTCACACAGTCATCAGGTCACAGGCGGCCTGGGTTCCACGAAGCACGGAGTGGAGTTAGGAGGCTCGACATAAAGGGAACATGCGTCTACGGACCCTGTGACACGCAAGGCCCTCTGTCCAGAACGCCACACGCGTCGGCAGTCACTCCACAACCCCCAGAGCAGCGGGTGTCGTCGGGAGATTTGTCCTCTGACCCAGGTAGATCTCCGCTAAGAAACTGGGCTGGGATCCAAACCAAGTGGTTTTGACCCAGACCCAAAACACTTTCCCCCGGAGGACCAGTGCGACTCAAGACCACCACTGCAAAGCTGCAGGACCCGACCCAGAGCACTCTACAGGGGGCCCGACGCCGCCTCCCCACATGTTTGAAGAGGCCACTGGAACGAATCTGAGTTGCAGTCATCATAGGGGGGGATGTTCCGGGTGAGAGCACCCACAAGGCACTGCCTCCGGGTCCCCAGGACTCGCCAGTAGATAGGACCCATCTGGTAGCAAGGGACAGAAACCTAGCTGACACTAGTCACACATAAGCGGGGGTTATCTCCTCCTTAACAGGACAAGGCAGGGGTGAAGCTGGCAGGGGAACTCTTTTGCCGCCTCTCATTTCAGCCTGCCCTCACCCCCCCGTCAGTGTCCTTGTCACCGTAAACAGCTCTTCGCAGCCCATATAAACACCCTTCTAGCTCCCAGCCCCTGGACAAGGAGTAGCTTCTTCGCCGACTACTGAGTGGTCTGCCGTGAGCCAAGGGCCCACTTTTGGCTACAGCGTGATGGATCGTAAGAGGCCCAAGCTGGCTCAAACAAACTACCATCATCTTCACCTCCAAAGACCCCCGCAAGGGTCTGCTGTGCATCATGAGGGTGGAAAGAGGTGCCTGACAAGACCCGGGAAGCCTTGAGTGGGAAGGGAGCTGCCCCAGAGAAGTACGAGGGGTTTCGTTGCTATTTCCACACCAGCCACCGGCTACCCCGGAGCTCCTCCAGCCCTTCTCTTCCTCAGTCAACAGACCTGAAGGCTGTCCTCCCAATTTCATAGGCCCTGAGTATGACTGGCTTAGGGCCTTTCCGCTGGGCACTGAAGATGGACAGAAGAGCAGCACTTTCGCCAAGACGTGCAGACTTTCCCATCCCTCGCGCACCTGCACCAGCAAAGAGGAGGAGGGAGCCAGGTAACCTCTGTGTTACAGCATCATTACCACAAAAGCACCGAAGACCACTGAGGAGCAGCGGGGGAGAGCAAACCCACGGGGCCTGGGCCATCACAGGCAGGAGCTCCTGGGAGGCACCCGGCACCTGAGCTGGAGCCGTGGAGATCTGGCTCATTAACTGCTCACAACTTGCCTCTGGAACCTACCTCATTCCCGACCTCAGGAAGTCAAGTTTCCTCCTTTTCCATAAACAAACAACACACACACAACTTCAGAGCCATGCGTTGCGTTTTATTCAGGGACCTAGTGAGGACTAGAGCCCAGGAAATGACCTCTGATGCGGCTCTGAGGGACCCCTCCCAAGAGGCAGGGGAAGGGGCTATGAAGTGGCTTGGGTACACAAGCATACATCTCGGGGGACCAGAAATCCCCAGACCGGAGGGACGGGTAGTTCAGTTACTGATTTTAAGGCCTTTCTATGTAAGAGAAGTTGCAAGAATCCAAGTTCACAACATTTTTTCCTGTAAGATATCTAATGATCTAAGGGGCCTATTTTGCCTGTTTTTCCAAAGCACAGAGTGCCTCCCCCTGCTCTTCGGCCCGAACTCCCTCCACGGTGTACTGCAGGCGGGCACCTTCAGTGGCTAATGACTTCATCTCTGCAGAACCGCGTGGTGGGCGACATGCCTTGCTCCATACTCGCCTTGCTCAGCCCCAAACCTGCCTCCTGCAATTAACTCCATTCCGCAGGTGAGCCGCTTCCACTCAGCCGTAGCCTGGACCACATACAAGACTCCACAGCAATGCCAGGAACTCTGGTGTCGACCGCCCCTCCGCCTGCCCCTCCAAATTCTTCCTGCCCACTCACCCTGCTCTCCTCCTCCGCCCGCCGCCTCCTCCTCCCCATGGCTCTTAGATAATTTTATAGCAAGATCTGATCTAATGTTTACGGTTGGCCAAGCACAGAATCAAAACAGAAGATGCTCCATCCTCCGTCAAGTGTAGGTTCTGTTTTCCAGCGGCCCCAAGGAAAACGACTGACATGACTCCACAAGGCACGTCCTTCCTCCCAGCCCCTGCCAATACCCATGAGAGATCTTCGCATCTGTAGATCTTTGGAAACTCTCACGTAAGCCAATGAATTTTCTGCCTGGACCCTATCATAATGGCCCATAGTTTAGTGCCCTCTCTATGAAGTTTAACTTACTGGCTTGCCTTAGGCTTTTTCCCCCTAACCTTAACCTCTCAAAACTTCTACATAACATTCCTACCATTCTGGGATTTTTCAAACATGACCCTATTACTCCAATCTGTAGCCTTAAAGCTTTATTTTTCCCCAACTGAGGCAAGTGAACTGGATGAAAGCTCTTCTCACCACTTTGATCATTGTAGCTGTACTGATTTAATATTCATTGACAACTACTGAATTCCATGGAAAATAACTAGTTGGAAAACTATAGAAAGTACCTTTTAATCAGCTGAATAAGAAACTAAACACTCCCAAGTTCTCATAACCCTGGTGAGGAATTACAATGAACGAAGAGATGTTAGATTAATTAATTTCTTGGAACGCATCCATAACGCTTCATGGAAATGGAAGCCTTAGGAGGTCTGCAATGCCTGGGAAACACCCACCACGGCATTTAAACCCCTGAAACCCACTCACATCAACCAAGGAGTCTGTTTAAACCCAACCATCTGCATCACGCAAAAATAAAGACTTAGATTTTTTTTAAATGGACAACGAAGGGAAATAAAAATTCCTCTAGCTTCCAGGCATTGTTTTATATGTTTTCTGATTTGGTTCCACATAATTTATTACAGTTACGTAGAGTTTCTTGCAACATTCAAGAAGAAAGCTAATTTTTGTGATGGAAGAATTCAAGCTCATTCATTCATTCGTCCCTTCATTCAGCCACTCATCCCAACGAACAGGAGAAAGGAATGGAAATGGAATCATTCTCTGAGTACCTGAAAGTGCCAGGTCCTACGCCTGGAGGCTTTATTTAATTTTATTACAATTATCCAACGGTCACGTAGGCAGATATAAAGCTTTCTGAATGTCGTTTGTGTGCCTCTCGCTATACCCTATACGAGATATTCAGCTACACCTCGACGAATCACATGAGTCTTTTCAATTTACGCGCGTACAAACGGAGGCCCAGAGAAGTTACGTTTCTGTTCCTTCATCATCTGAGACGCCAATGGTCACTGATGTTATGTTCGACACTGCTTTTTGTTGGTTGGTTTAAGATTTCCAAGGTCCTAACAGATCCCAAGGTGGAAAATAAGCATTGTAAAGAAGGTTACATCCTGGGGGAGGGGACATACCTCTGGATTAAGAAAATTCCAAACACAGGATACTGCTGTATACTACCTGTGCAGCTGGTGACATAATCCTCCCGTTGTTTTGTTTTGTTTTTTGTCTCCCCCCCCCCCCGCCCCAGGAAAAGGTAAATTGAGGAATAGTGTGTCTGCATCTAGACAGTAGGTTTTAATAGGATGAGGGAAGGCAGAACAGGCCAGAGGGAGGAGGAACCATGTAGGGCTCCAGTCCATGGGTTGTGGAGCCTGGAGAAAAGGCAGACAGATGCTTCTCTGTGGCCTCCTGGTATGTCAAACATTATGACCAGCTGTCCTCCACCGCAACAACAAGAAACAGACGCAAATCTTGGGGCACAAATATCAAGATAGACTAATTTAAGTAGCCGTAGGGGCAAACACCCAGTTAACCTTCTCGTTTAAACAAGGTTTCCAATATAATGTGTATAAACAAATTCCAAAATCACCAAATGCAATTTGTGAGGCTCTTTCTTAAAAACACAAAAAACGTGAAAATCTGGGAGTTAGACCCGGTGTAAATTTTCCAGAACACCTGACTCGTATGGCTCACATGCACACTGCCCAATGAAAGGGATGGCATTCCTCTCTCCCTTAAAGATGGAAAAAGGAATTCCCTGGTGGCACAGAGGGTTAAGGCCCTGGTGTTGTCACTGCTGTGATGCAGTTTCAGTCCCTAGAATGGGAACTCCCACATGCCACAGGAGGCGGGGGAGGGGGGGAATCTGGGTAAGGAAGTAATGTGAGCTTCCACTGTGATGGAAGCCACTCACTGAGGTAAAGGAAGGAGAAGAGACGTAGGTCCCGAGGCTGAGAAAACAGATCCTGTGCCATTCTCATCTCTTTGGCAGATCAAGGAACCAATTTCTAGTACATCACTTCTCACCTTCTAATGAAAGCAGTTCTGTAAACCTGCAAAGATTATGAGCTCCCTGGGCGCAAGCTTTTCTGCTTTGTGTCTGCCCAACACCTGGCACAAAGCTCGGGTAACTCGGCCCCCTTCTAAGCACTGATGGATGGGCACACCAACGACCAACCTCTGAGCCAAAAGCATCTTTTGCTCCTAAGTGGCCTAGAAGTTTTCCCCCAACAGCCTAATTAAGAAGGAATTGGGCAAACTTATACATAGAATGAATACACAACAAGGTCCTCCAGTATAGCACAAGGAACTATATTCAATATCCTGTAATAAACCATATTGGAAAAGAATATGGAAAATAATCCACATACACATATAAATACATATATACATATGTATAACTGAACCACTTTGCTGTGCACCAGAAACTAATACAACATTGTAAGGCTAATTACACTTCAATTTAAAAAAAAAAAAGCAACTCAAGGAATAAAAACTACGGTAAAGGGTGCTTCTTTGGAGGTGACAGAATAACTCAGCAGCCTGATTGTGACGGTGGTTACACAAACCTATATATGTGATACCATCTCACAGAGCGGCACACGCACACACACACACACACACACACGGAAAGACTGGTTAGATAGGAGTAAAAACCTTTAGTTTATAGCACTATACCAGTGTCAGTTTCCTAGATTTCATCAGTGTAGGGTGGTTACAGAAGACATTATTCTTGGGGGAAGCTGGCTGAGGGCACTCAGGAACTTTCTGTAGTACTCTTCTGTAACTTCTATGAGAGTCCAAAATGATTTTGAAATTTAAAAAAAAAAAAAAAAAAAAAAAAAAAAACCTTAATGGAGTTCCCGTCGTGGTGCAGCAGAAACGGGACCGACTGGCAACCATGAGGGTGCGGGTTCGATTCCTGGCCTCGCTTAGTGGGTTCGGGATCTGGCATTGCCGTGGGCTGCGGCATGGGTCACAGACACAGCTCAGATCCTGCGTGGCTGTGGCGTGGGCCAGCAGCTATAGCTCCTATTTGACCCCTGGCCTGAGAACCTCCGTGTGCCACAGGTACAGCCCTAAAAAGCAAAAAAAAAAAAAAAAAAAAAAAAAAAAAAAAATTTAAGGAGAAAATTCCAAAAGGCCAAAAGATAGAAACTTTTGAGTTTAAACTTTGAGTTCTAGCAATTGGGATTCGTGAGAAAGACGCCGAGTGAATTCTCTTTTTGACTCTCTGATGCTGACCATTTAGATCAGTCCTGTTCAACAAAAGTAATGAAAGCCACAAATGTAATTTACATGACCTAACAGCCAAGTCAAAAAAGGATAAAAAGAAACAAGTGAAATGAATGTTAAATATTTTCTTTAACCTGGTATCTAAATTCTGGTCTCAGCATGGAATCAACATAAGAACTACTCAATACAATATTTAACCTTTTTATATGACATTTTCGAAAACTGGTAGGTATTTTATTTCACCCTTACAGGTCATTTCACCCTGGACGGGACACATTTTAGGCCCTCAACTGCCACGTGTGGCCATGGCTACCGTACTGGACACCTCAGCTCTAGATACCACCTTTACGTGGCTGGGCAAAATCTCTTTGAGCTGTTTTCATAGTCACACTTCTTATTGCCTTTGGATGAATGGTTAGCTCCAGCACTTTATGCCTGCTTGACGGTGGCGGTACACACCCCTCGAGGGCCATGGCTCTTAAAGGAACGTGGCCTCCTGATGAGCTTTTAGACATAAACGTCTTAAAACACACACACACACAAAATCACAGCTCAACTTGAAAAAGTTTTGTGGATGTCACATGACATATTCCTGGGGTCAGCTGCAGGTCCCTCCTATGCAGGACATCTTGATATAAGGGCAGGGTCTCATCAATTTGAGGACGGCGGGCACGAGGGTCTCTGAGGCCTTCCCTGTTCCCTTCTGAACATCCATTAAATAACTACAAAAAAGGCCTGAAGGAACCAGAACCAAGTCCGCAGGGCTGCCCTCGGATGTTCCACTTCTCCACATCCTTTGGTGGGTGTGGACGTCCCTGTGCCGTGAGGTTGCACGCGGCCAGGACATGTGCTTTGGCCCGGGGAGCGTGAGCGGATGCGGCAGAGTCCCTTCTGAGCAGGGGCATGAAGGGCAGTGCAGGGTCAGCACGCCTCCCTCTTCCTCTGTCACAACATCCAGCGAGCAAGCCGAGCCCGGGGACGGGGCTGAGCGAGGTCCCATCCAGCACAGACTTGCAGGCAACCCACGATGGAAACGTCAAAGGAACCAGAAATAAAGCTCAGCTGTGGGAGCCCGGAGACTCTGAGGTTGTTTGTTATCACAGCCCAGCTCGGCCCATCCTACCCCATAATTCGATCGTTGCTTCTGCACGTGGGACATCAACTATTCCATCCAGGGCATCTCCCTGAAAACGAGGGCCTTATCGTGTCTGCTAAACAACCCAGGCTGGGTTTTACAGTGGTTTCATTACCAACCATAAAAACTGTAGCAGTGGAACTGTATAAACAAACCAAACAGTGTTTTTACTGTAAAACATGAATGTAATATAAATATTTGTCTTTGCCTTCTCTCAGCATCTGTAATGAGAGCAGAAAATTCATGCCATATGTTTATCATATGAAGGGGGGAAAAAATAGATCTCAACGATTCATGCATGCGGGTGCTGGCTGAGCTGTTTAATATTTTTAATTCATCCATTTTCTTTCACATATACATTCTCCACAAATCGTAAAACCCTTATGACTGTTAGTTGCCAAATCCACGACTATTCCTACTGAAGGGCTGTCGCCGAGGAGGAAGGGTAGCTTCTCTGACGAGATGAGAAACCACGGAGGGAACCACAACTGTGGCCTGGGCCCAGACTGGCTCGACACATTTGAAGACGAAATCACTTCGCCAGACCTTCCCTATGTCAGGAAGTGCATCTGAATGTTGGGGTCCTGCCAGCTCCTGCTCTTCCTTCGTCCTTGCAGGGAGCAGTGCCTGTGGCAGGACTTACGACAGGGTGGCAGGAGGTCACTGCTCCCCATGCAGGGAGCAACGGTAAATGGTTTTACTTTGGAGCCGTGATGAAGTCCTTGATGTGAAGTTGCCGAGGCCACCCTGGAGGGTCCGGGCAGCCGGCTAGGACACAAGCCAACAGGCACAGAGTGATCCCAGTTTTTTCCAAATGGGCTCACAGACCAGATCTTTCTAGAAACTGTCAGTGTCCTGCAAAATCCAATTCTGTAGCAAGGGAGGTGTGTTTGAACACAGGATAAACCCAGCCAGATGAGGCTCTGACTGGCACAGAGGAGGCGAGGGGAGGGGAAGGCAGGCCTTGCTGGGCTAGAACCCAGGACGGGCAAGGCTCAGAGAGGACAGAAGTTGTCAGCACGGCAAGCTGCACGGGCACAGGGAACCAGGCACCATCACCTCACCTCGACAAGCATCCTGCGTGGGGACAGAGCATCCCCACCTGCTATGGTCAGCTCCGGAGGCCCGTGAAGCAGGCCTTGACTGAGGATACTCCCTGGCCACAGACAGAGAACTGACCTCCTGCCCAGCCCAGGCTGACCTCCAGGACCTGTGCTTAAGACCACCAACCAGACAGCTTCTCACCAACAGGTCTGACACCACCCAAAAGTGATGGGCAACACAGGCACCAGGTCTGCTCCCGCCCAAGTATTGCTAAGCACGGGCCATAAGCCAGTCCCGCCCTCCTCCCCCAACTCACACCTGCAAGTACAGCACTGATGTCACTCTCTCAGAGCAGATAATATTATATGTTGTTGGTATCTGTCCACACACCTAGACAGCACAGGACTTTATGTATCTACTTATGTTCACGGTGCAACGGGATGCCTGGAGTCTAACAAAGTTCGAATAGGTGTTTGCTCCTTAAATAAGGAGGCCTTCAGCCAACCATCAATGACTGCATCATGGGACCAGCACAGTCACAGATGCATATTTTTAAGACCAAAACATGGATTGTAAGCTCCCTGGAGGCAGGAGGCGTCATGTGAGTTGCTGCCATCACTCAAAGGGGTTGCTAAATATTTGCAGAGAGAAGGGAAGGGGGCGGCAGGGCAGAGAAGGCAGTCCAGGAATGCTCTGCTGGAAACACAGCCCTGGGCAGAGACTCATGGCACGAAGAGGCATCAGGGAGGTGGACAAGCGAGGCTGAGGTCCCTCCAAGCAGATGAAGTCTTCTGAGCCGAGAGAAAGAAAGAGAGACAGGAGGGTATGGGACGAGCTCTGAGATTGGTTTGCCTGGGACAAGAAAGGTAACAGGCAGAGATGAGCCTGGACAGGCAGGCAGGGGCCAGACCGCGCAGGGGTCTCAAACGATGTGTGTCATGTACACCCGAGGGCCCCAGGTACTGTTCTAAGGACCCGGGTACCATCCCAAGCACTGGAGGTGCAAGACCTCGGTTCATCTTCACGACCTTGTGACGCAGGTTCCATTAGCATCCCCGCATTATACCTGGCTCCTAAGGGGCCGAGGCAGGATGCAAAGGCGGACAGACCAGATCCCAGGGCTGCTGCTTACACCCAAAGAAGGTATTTTATACATCGATCCTTTCAGACTGATCAAGTAAGCACGTTTTAGCATCCCTTCCCAAGAAGGTCCTGGCACTATGGCTAAACGAATCTTTTCCAATAGCCATCATGCTGATCAGGTGGGCTGTTCGCTCTTCTCAAATAAGTCTTTATATAAAAGCCCAGTTTGTCCACTTATGAATTTAAAATATATACTATCTTTTTAAAAAAAAATCTATATTTAATTATACGGCATCAGTGAAATTTCACTTGAGGAAAGATAATCTTACATAAATGAATGCTTCTAATAGAAAAAGCTGTAATTTAAAATAAATTACTGTGTTAGGAAAAAAATGTACTCTCTTCATAGGAAAAAAAATTACCGTCTGGTATTAGGTAGCCCCACTCAATTAGAAAATTGCATCAACAGCAAAGAGCCAAATCACCACCCTAAATTCCCCTCCCCCGTGTAGATTTCACTGGCCACCACCAAGGGCGCACCGCCCGCTCCGGCCTGAGTTTCATTAAGGCTTAAAGTCAATTAAGCCACGAATTGGAACAATCATTCCTCCTTTGCAAAGTATTGATATTTTTTTCCCTGGCCGCTTTAGGGCTTTTCCAGCACTCACGGGGAGATTTATGTTAGACAATTTCTTTCAGATTAAAACAAATCATAGCTCAACAATTCTAATTTCCTTCTTTCTAAGCAAGAAATGATCAGAGAGCACTGGAAACAGTGATCAAACCCATCGTGCAGAGGCTGGCACTAAACAGCTCCACAGAGACACTCCCAGGAGTGGTCCTCTCTCTCTGAGAGAGGTGTACGTCTGTGTGTGGGGCTGTGTTGCCTTGATCTCTGTCCCTCCTCTAAGTCTTCCTGCCTCTCCCGTGTGTGTGTGTGTGCCCTGGCTCCCCTCTTTCTCTCTCTCTAGCTCTTCTATCTTTCTCTACATCTGTCTTGACAGCCTTCAGGACAACTGCCTATTAACTGAAAGGGCTTTGTGAGAAGCACAGCCAACCCCAACACCTTAGGTTTTCCGACCTAAGTAATAGGAAACAAGGAGGTGTCTGTGTTTACCTCCGAAGGCCTTACTAGCATCATTGGAGGTCTTTCCATTTTTAAAGGAGTAACTGATCCCTGGTCAACCTTCTCTCTCTCCATCACACACACTCAGCAAGTAAAGACCAGAAGGCCCCTGATGCATCCAGGAGCGCCTGACGCATCCAGGACTCCCCTCCACTCTTGGGCCCCGTCGTTTCCAGCTGATCTGTCCTTCTGAACCAAGCTGCTTTGCGAGTGGGCTTCTCCCCGCAGCCAACCGACTTCTCCACAACAGCGTGGGAAGCTTGCTGGCTGAGAATGCCCAAACCAGGACCTGTGATTTGTGAAGAAATGGGAGGCAGAGCTCCTGCCGTGGCACGGTGGGTTAAGAACCCAACTGTAGTGGCCTGGGTTGCTGCAGAGGTGCATGTTTGATCCTTGGCCCAGTACAGTGGGTTAGGGATCCAGCATTACCAGAGCTGCGCTGTAGGTTATAGCTGTGGCTGAGATTCGACTCCTGGCCCCAGGCACTTCCATATGCCACGGGGTGCAGCCGTTAAAAAAAAAAAAGAGAGAGAGACAGACACAACTGGGAGGCAATGTGCTTAAGCCACATTCCACAGACTATAAGCCCATCAGCCACAAGCTAGCACGTGGACGAAGAACTGGAGGCACTTCAGCAGCACCAGTGTGAAAATCAATTTAGTACACAGCTCAGTACTCCAGGATAATCATCTGGTTCCAAAAACAAACCAAGCTCTCCCTCCTCCTAGTGGTAGGATAGGGCCGCCCGGGTTATCAGCCCCAAGACTCGACTGTCAACCATGCTGTACCTCAGTCAGTCATTCAACAACTATTCACTCAATTCCTCCTACTGACCGGGCACTTGGCCACACACCGGGGAGAGGCCCCAAGGAACACAACGCGCAAGGCCTTTGTCCCCCTACAGCGTTTCCTCTCTTCTGCTCATTGGCTGTGTGAGCTTCGACAAGGTCCTAAACTTCTCTGTGCCTAGGATCACCTGAAAATAGGAGTCGTCACATCAGCTACCCTCACAGAGCTGTCATAAAAATGAACTGAATTAAGGCATTCAAAGTGTTTCACACCGGAACCAGCTCACAATGCCACCTACCACTACTTTATCATCATCATGGAAGGAAGAATGAGGATTAACCCATCTAAGTGAGCATGAAGTGTTAGGTGTTTATATTCCTCTTACAGGCAACTCCATGTTCTTAAAAAAAAAAAAAAAAAAAAAAAAACATTTCCTCACAATAGGCAAATGGGAAGTAAGACAGTTTGTCTCAAAAGCAGGTGTAACACTGGATGCATCAGTTACCTCTCTGGGCCTCAGTTCGCCCACCTGTTAAGCAGGCAGGTTAAACTGGATGATCTCAAAAAGCCCTGTCCAATCCCCAATGTTACTGTTTTTACAGCCGCAGTATAGCCAAAGGGGATCCTGTAATTCAAAGCTCTCCCTAAAAAGACAAACGACCCATTTCCTATCTGAATTTTCCATTATATCCTTCCCGTGTAAACTGGCTCATGTCTTTGCTGCATTCTCTGAAAAGTAATGGCTAAGAGTCTTGCCAAAGCCCATGGATCATATAGGACTAAAAGGAACTTTAGTTTTTTCATGTACACCTTAAAGAAATGTATAATTACTTCGGGCTTTTCTTTGAGGGCTCCCGAGACTGTCGGTGCTGGCAGGTCTGCAGGGTGCTCAACCTTGCCATACCACTCTGATCACCAACATCACTACCAGGCGCCTCTGCATCACCTCCAAAACTGCAAATGTGCCAAGCGCTGAAACTAAACACGTAACCAGCTCTCAGTTATCCACACTCCCAGACCAGACAAGCCGTGAACCATCCCAAACAGAAGGCACTCTCCCGTGACCCTGTAAAGCACGGTAGGGCTTCCGGGGGTACTGCCGCTGGAAGGGTCTGGCTCAGATCAAAAACACACCCCTGTTCCTCAAGAATACACATTATCCATAAGCAGGGCGGGCAGGGGTGTCTGGAAGGCTCCAGGCAGTGGGAGAAGTCACAAGAGAGGAAGAGTCTCTGAAATAAAAGCTTCGCAGGTGGCTTGACAACAAAGATCTGGAGTCGCAGTTACTTTGGCAACTGTCCAAGGAAGAGACGCTCTTGGACTGGAGGCTGGTCAGGTTCTTTTGGGAAGAAAAAGAGCAAGTCTGGTGCACAAACAACACATGTTGGAGAGGGTGTGGAGAAAGGGGAACCCTCCTCCACTGCTGGTGGGAATGTAAATCACTGCAACCACGATGGAAAACAGTACAGAGGTACCTAAGAAAACTACACATAGAACTACCATAAGACCCAGCACTCCCACTCTTGGGTATCTACCTAGACAAAACTTTCCTTGAAAAGGACACATGCATCCCTATGTTCAGTGCAGCACTATTCACAATAGCCAAGACATGGAAACAACCTAAATGTCCAATGACAGATGAATGGATTAAGAAGATGTGGTATACATACACAGTGGAATACTACTCAGCCATCAAAAAGAACAAAATAATGCCATTTGCAGCAACATGGATGGAACTAGAGACCCCCATACTGAGTGAACTAAGTCAGAAAGAGAAAGACAAATACCATATGATATCACTTATATGTGGAATCCAATATACAGCACAAATGAACCTTTCCACAGAAAAGAAACTCATGGACTTGGAGAACAGACTTGTGGTTGCCAGGGGGAGGGGGAGGGAGTGGGATGGACTGGGAATCTGGGGTTAATAGATGCAAACTCTTGCCTTTGGAGTGGACAAGCAATGAGATCATGCCGTACGGCAGAGGGAACTGTATCTAGTCACTTATATTGGAACATGATAAAGGATAATGTGAGACAAAGAATGGATATATGCATGGGTGACTGGGTCACTTTGCTATACAGTAGAAAATTAACAGAATACTATAAACTAGCTATAATGGAAAAAATAAAAATTTTTAAAAATAAAGCAAGTCTTTAAAGGAAAAATTCGGAGACAACCCAGAATTGCAGGGATGAAGGCAGGTTCGAGGCTCCAATGGGCCTCATGGGAAGCTGGCTCAGCCAGGCCCAGCCCGTCACGGGTGGCCTGGCCCGGGTGCTGGAGTAACTGCACCTGGGAGGCTTGCTCAGATGTCACAGTTCCTCTCCTGGGTGACACCTATTCTCCTGTATGATCAGTAAGCAGCCCTCCCGGGACCCTCAGCATTGTCTGGTTGACCCGTACACCGTCCCCCTACACCTGAGCGAGAGCTGCAGCCAGCAAACACGATTCCCTGCTTTCACAGTGTTTCTAAGAGTGAGGAAGGCGTTTCCCCACGGTCTGTTAAAGGTCCTCAGAGCACGAGGTACTGGAAGGAATGATTATCTCTATCCTCTGGGACTCACTTGACAGATGTAAAAGTTTTCCCTGAATGTGAGAAGCAAGTATATCCAGCACTCTTCCCAGCCTTTCCCCTCCGAGCTACCACTTTAACCACCGGTGACCCAGGGCATGGCTGACGGTCTCTCGGGGTCTCTGCACTCCCTCTGGTTCGGCCTGAACATATGTCTTTCTGCATCACTGTGTGTGGACAGCATCACTCCCGCTGGGAGGCCTGCATGGCTGCCAGGAGCTGGAGAAGGAAGCCCATTCTCCCTGAAGAATGGAATCCAAGGACTTGAATGATCTGGCTTCAAAGGGCAGCTTCCGGCCTCCAGCACCCACGCCAGTGCATCCCAACCTGAGCATTCACCGTTCCCAGGATGTGCTTTCCTGGCCTTCGGGGCTGCATATGCCGCCTGCCAATACTGCCTTCTTCAAGGAACCTGCTTCAAAGCACGTGGGCAAAGCCTCGTTCCTGAGTCCTAAGACCACCACTCTTCCCACACTTGCGGGGTCCAAGCAGGGGCTACCGTCTGAGGGGTATCACCTCACGTGTACCGTCCTCGAGGACCATGACAATGGTCTAAACTATCTTATTATCACCCACTACACACAACACGAGGGAAATGTGTAATAAATATTTGCACAATTTTTTAAAGTCTCAAAACCTCAGGGCTAGGTGGCGAAAAAAGCTGTGAGAACACTTGATTTTTGTAGGCAGAAGTAAAAATATGTACCTGCCCTTTTAATTTAAAAAAAAAAAAAAATCAATAGGGAGTTCCCATGGTGGCACAATAGAAACGAAGCCTACTAGTAACCACGAGGTTGTGGGTTTGATCCCTGGCCTTGCTCAGTGGGTTGAAGAGCCAGCACTGCTTTGAAAGCTGTGGTGTAGGTCGGCAAACACTGCTCAGATCCTGCATTGCTGTGGCTGTGGCGTAGGCTGGCAGCTGTAGCTCCGATTCGATCCGAAGCCTGGGAACTTCCATATGTCAGGAGTGAGGTCTTAAAAATAAATTTTTTTTAAAAATCAACAGCATGAGAACAAGAAAGCGGTACCTCACCATCTCCTGGACGGGCAGATCGCTGGGCTCCACCTCCAGAAATCCTTATCCGACAGCTCTGAGGTGGGGCCCAAGAATTTGCATTTCTAACATGTTCTCAGGTGATGCTGACAGTGTGGGTCAGGGCCCACGCTTTGAATGGCACCGTGTAAATTTCTGCCCCGTTGGATAAAAGGATTAATCAATGAAACACTATTCTGATCATCACAGATGTGCCCTATCCTTTGCTGCCTTAAAGACAGCACCCTCAGCCCCCCCCTTTCCATTTCTGTCTGTATATTCCTTACAATTTGATGTAGATTTTAAGCATCCTGTAATTCATCAACCAATTCTCTCCTGGCTACACATTCCAAGTAATTAAAGTTCAGTAATAACTTATTCTTTCTGCTCCAGCACCTGCATTTCATTTGTTTATTTTTCCCAGAGTCATAAATCTGAAGGGCTGTCAAAGTGCCATAATATTAGTGCAATAATCAAAGTTAATTAGTCCCTCTCAATAAACAACAATAAAGCCATTACAAAGACGCCTGGAAGTTTCTCCCAGCTACCCAGTTTACTGATCACATTGTGGCTGGAACAATTTAAACCTGGGAACGGCCAGGGAAACGAGGGCAGGGCTCTTCGGTCACTTACAGGGAGACTGCGCACTGTGCTCACACTGATGCGTTACCTCCAGGGAAGGCACAGTCAGTCTGGGCTTTACACCTGGCACCTGCAGACAGGTTCTCCCCAGCTGCCAAGCCTCACCACATGCATCCCCAACTCCAGCACAGAAGAGGGACAGAGGCTGGAAGGAAATGAGAGGGGCCAGCCTCGCTGCCAACGCTTAGTAATCTGAGGTCTTCAATATAACTTTGAATTTACTCCTTAGGGAATCTGAGAGATGGGAGGGCTAGCTGGGTTCTCATGAGAAGGCAGCCCAGCGGAACTCAGGGAGCAGAACCAGGGCCAGTGGGAAGCAGGCACCTGGAGGAAGATTCTGCCTTCAGTGTAAGCGAGAACTTTCCAATGAATAGGCAAGTAGAAATGCGATGGGCTGCCTTGGGACGGAGGCACTTACCCACCCCTGGAAGCCTTTAAACCAAAGCCAGGTGAGCTCAGTTCAAGGACGCTGTGTAAGCGGGCTGCAAGTCGGGCGGAGGTCGCACAAGGAGATCTGGGTGGCGGATGTCACCCCAAGAACTTAACAGTCCTTGCACTTAGGAGTTCCCGTTTTGGCTCGGCGGTAAGGAACCCAACTAGTATCCATGAGGACTCGGCCTGGATCCTTGACCTCACTCAGTCGGTTAAGGATCCGGCGTTGCCATGAGCTGTAGTGTAGGTTGCAGATTCAGCTCAAATCTGGTGTGGCTGTGGCTGTGGCACAGGCTGGCAGCCACAGCCCTGATTCAACCCCTAGCCTGAGACCTTCCATATGCTGCTGGTGTGGCCCTAAAAAGCAAAAAAAAAAAGCGTCCTTACACTCCTTACACTTAGAGGCACTCACTGGGTGAGTCCTCACGTCTTGACCTTTGAACTCACTGTGCAGTTGCTCTCAGAGACACTTCTCCCCCGAGGCCACGACCCCTGTTCTCCGTTACCCACTGCTCTGCAACAACTTTCCCCAGGGTGCAGGGGCTAAAAACAGTAGCAGTTCATTTATCATAGAGCTTCTCTAGGTCAGGAGTTTGAATGGTTCTAACCCGAGATCTCTGACGAGGTCTCTGCAGGCTTGACGAGGTCAGAGACCCAAGAGGACCTCCTCGAGGGGCTGGGGACCTGGGTGAGCCTCTCCACAGAGATGCTTGAGCACCCTCCCGGCATGGCCGCTGGCTGCCCCCAGAGTCAGGGATCCGGGACAGCAAGCAAGGAGGCCACCAGCCTTTCAGGACCCGTCGGGAAGCCTCTGGCCGTCATTTCCCCACCTTCTATTCCGGAGGGGCGTCACTAAGCCCCGCCCACACTCATGGGGCGGAGTCAGGCCCACCTCTGAAAGGGAGGCCTGCCTAAAGCAGTGTGCACCGACCGTAAAGCTCCGTAGCCACTTTCTCCAGGCACACGTCAGCCCCCAGAGTCGGTTCTGCCAGCTCCACTTCTCTCCACACTAGCTCCAGCCTCTGTCAACTCCAGCCAGCTCCGAACCCGGATGTGGACACCGGGGACACGGACAGCCACCTCCCGCCCCTCGCCTCAGCGCAGGTCAGCATCACCTGACACACTGCTGGGCAGATGAAGAGAGGCCTGGCTCTTTCCTAGGACTCTGATCATTTATTTGAAAGAGAGAGAGAGCAAGCGATAAGAGGAAACACATTTTCTAGCAAGATTTCTGAGGGCAGTTATCTAATTCAGGGATCCGTGTTGAACAAGTTTGCCTCTCCTGATACAACCATTTTTTCCTGCGCCTTTGTTTTGTGCCAGGTTCTGGACAAGAGAGTATGTGCATTACTTCGGTTCATCCTGATGAACCCTGAGAGCCAGTATTAGCGCCGTTCTCATTCTGCAGGCAAATAAATCAACAACATAACGGAATACGCCCATGGGTACCCACTGAGCACGTGCTTGAACCAGGACTCAATTCCAGGTCCGTGTGACTCCAGAGCGGGGGTGCCCTCTACTCCAGGCTGCCTCCCTAGAAATTAAAACTTACCCTATTTTATTTTTTCTACTTTTTTGTCTTTTTGGAGCCACACGCATGGCATATGGAAGTTCCCAGGCTAGGGGTCGAATCAGAGCTGTAGCTACTGGCCTACACCACAGCAAGGCCAGATCAGAGCCCCGAGTCTGAGACCTACACCACAGCTCAGGGCAACACTGGATCCTTAACCCACAGAGCGAGGCCAGGGATCAAACCTGCCCTCATGGATACTAGTCAGATGTGCTTCCACGGAACCACGACGGGAACTCCAAAACTTACTCTATTTTAAAGACATGCTCAACATAACCTACCATGGTGTGTGCTGCCCCGTTCAGAGACCAGCTGCCTCGCTTACAGACAGCCACTTGTCCTCGCACAGAAGGTTTTATGGGTACAAGGACTGCTTTTCCTCTCAGTTTAATCTAACACCTGCTTTGTCCAAGCCTCTCTGTAAACGCCCCACAGTAAAGAGGTAAAGTGGTCTCAAGCGTACTTTTTTCTGCTTAAATAATGGTGCCTAAATAGAGGCCAGAAGCAGACTTTCAGCCACTGGCTGAACACCGTCTAAAGATGAAATCCATCTCTTCAAACCATGTCAAAATCGCTTAACAAGAACTCGGGGGGGCCCCCATGGTAACGAAAGGATGCAGCTGCGCTGGGCTTCACATGATTGGGCGTGTCTTGCAGCTCTCCGTCTGCGCCAGACTTTCACTCTTCAAAACTCTGCAGTAAATCTCGGCCCTTGTTAGGCAAAGGTTTTAATGGATTTAAAATTTGAAATATTCAAGACTGAGTGAAACACACACACACAAAAGGAAGACATGGAGACGGTGATCCAAGACAACGAGTAACACACAAGACTAAGGCGATGCAAAATTCTCTGAACGAGAAATGAAATGGAAAACTTAGAGGAGCACCCATCACAAGTTTTAGGCATTCTGGAGACAGAGAAAACTCAGAATATTTTAGCAGCCGATGATGTCTAGGAGAAGGATGAATAATTTATTTTCTGATAAAGAATCTTTCCGGAGCCTATGACAAGAAAGGTCAAAGAGGCATCTTCAGTGCAACAGTAAATACACTACATTCCACTTGAAAAGGGACCTGGGAGCAACACCTCTTGGGGCAGTGAGGTTCCTCAGCTCTGTTGGGGTACAACACTGCCCAGGACGCCCCTTCCCAGGGACCCACAGGGCCCCTCACGTCACGGACAGAGAAACACGCCAGCCTCTAGGATGACACGCCTTGGCTTAGTCCTTGAAAAAGACAGGCCAGTCCTCTGAAACAACACGCACCCCTAATTTTGGACCGAGTAACAAGATGGCTTCACGGTCAGGAGCTACGGCCTCAATCTGGGGTCTACCCATAGGTCCCAGCTGCGTGAGGCGAGGCAAAGCCCTTCCCCCTTCCAGCCTCCAATGCCTCAGCTGCAAGATGGGTTTAACACTTAGCATCAGTATTTCACTGCTGGGAGTTCCCATTGTAGCACGGGGGGAAACGCATCCAACTGGTATCCATGAGGAAGCGGGTTCGATCCCTGGCCTTGCTCAGATGTGTTAAGGATCCAGCGTTGCTGTGAGCTGTGGTATAGGTCGCAGATGTGGCTCGGATCCTGCATTGCTGTGTGGCTGTGGTGTAGGCCAGCAAGTACAGCTCCAATTTGAACCGTAGCCTGGGAATTTCCATATGCTGCGGGTGCCCTAGAAAGACCAAAAAAAATATATATATATTTTACTGCTAAACGCTAAGCAGAGTGCCCAGTACAGAGACAGCCATGACTTTCCAACCACACCTGCAGCTGATGGTGATCACAGGCCATCATGTAAATAAAAACCTCCCAAGGGAGAACTCTAGACTTCTTTATGCATGTGTGTGTGGGGCGGGGGGGGAGATGTGCTCGCTTGTTGATTAAAGCAAGTGGTTTATATAGTTCTTGCTGGTTCGCAGACTTGTTTATACACCATGCTTTATTTATTGCAAGTCCAATACTATCCATAAAAACAATTTTTAAAGCAAAGAAATGAGGAACAAATCCAGCAACTGACGTAGGATGAACTTTTCCCAACAATCTATAACTATTAATAATATTAATAGTTTTTATATTTTTGTTTAGCTAAAGATCATTCAAAACAACGGGGATGGGCCTTACACTCTGGGATGTGGTGAATAAATAACAATCGTCTTTTCCAAGTCAAGGCACCAGCTTAGACAGGCGTCAGGCTTGTAAATTACCCAGCCCATGTGCTGCCTGCCTCCCCCCAACACTCACATATCACATAGCAAAAGGCACCGCACCTAAGGACTTCGATCGGTTACGGCAAATTACGGGATTTAAGCTTTTATTATCAAAGGAGAATGGGAGAAATTGCCACAAACACCAAAGCCACTCATGATCATAAAGTCACCGAGTGGACGGAGGGAGCCAAAAAGTAGATGGATTTCTCCAGCGGCTCTTAAAAGTGCAAGCCATTTATTACTCAGCATCCGAGCCCATCACTCCTCAACATCATGTCATGAAAACGGGGTGTCGGTGTCTATTAAAACACAGCCAAGTGCCAAACCCAGGTGCCTAATACAATGGCTGGTACCAAGTAGTCCTTATCTGAAAATAACAGGGAAATCACTATTTCTGATGCTTATCAATGAGGCTGCAAAATGACATCCTACTGTCAGCGTTCCATTCGCCTTCGCTCACACTAGACAGATAGACCTGGTGTCGGCTCTATTGAAAACTGGAATAATTACAACACTTCACTCTCTCCAGCATCAGACTGTGGGGCTACAATCAGCCGAGCATGCGCTCTCTCCCTAACACATGCATATTCCATTAGCTCTGACTAATAAATCTCTTCTCTTACCCCTCATCTCTCTGCTTTCTCAATAACCATTTTGATATAAACCATTGCTTGCTGTTCCTGATGACTGATCCCTTAATCATCTTTCCTAAATATATGCAAAGTGTATTTCTTCGTAAATACAAAAGAAAAAGCAATCACATAAATAATTAAGATGGCTTTTCAAATGACAGTTGAGTGCTAATATGAGCTCCACTGGAAAATACTAATCAAGAAACTAAACACACATCTATTAAAACGTAGGAGTCCAGACATATGAAGACAGAAAAAGAATTCATTGCAACTCCATCTGAATCATGCTGATAAACATCCTCCCCCTACCGCTCCCCTTTCAGCCACTTGGAGAGGTTAAGAAAAGCAAGGATCACTTTGCATTTCCATGTAGAAATAAGAAATTATTATCATCATTAATAGCAGCAGCTAACATTTAATTGAACACAATGCATCCTCAGCAATGTGTTAAATACACGTACAGTCAATGCCTTCATACCCACAGGAACCTCTATCTCCTGGGACAGATGTGAGTATGTGGATTTTACAGGTGGAAAGAATGAAGCTTTAGAGAAGAAATTTGCCCAAGGTCTTAGAGTGTCATCTGCTTCTAATCTTCACCAGTAGAATGTGGCACATACAGGAGCAGCAGTTATCAACTGGAGATGGCCTGTCTTCCCAAAAGACACGGGCCCTGGAAGGATCTTGAAGACCACCCAGCCTGCCCGCTCCAGACCTGGAAACCCTGGACAGAGACACCCAGGAAAAGGCAAGAGCAGATGAGCCAGATCCCTGCTACCTCTCCTACCGTGCCATTTATCCCACCCAGTCTCTAGGCAGACTTCAAGTCTAGGCCAAATAAAAAGACAAGGCAGGAAAGTCTGGGCTCAAAACATTTCTTGGGGACCAAACCTTCTCACCAAACTCAACATGCTCGGGTAACTCCTCCCCTCTGATGGGGGGATGGAACCAAGCTGCACCCTGGGGAGTCAGAAGTCGGGGGAGGCCATCAGCCCCTGTCGCCACACCAGCCCAGCCCGCCCACCTCACGGATTGTCTCAGTCGCCGGTGGATGCTCAAGGCCCAGAAGATTCCCCAGTGGGCAGCCTCCACAGGCGAGCTCCCCGACACCGCCTGTGTCACTCTTGACATGAAAAGCACTACGGGGAAGGGCCTGGCACAAGTGAGACAGGCCGGGCTCTCAGGAGAACCCCTCCCCTCTAACTCCCTTCTGCACCAGCCACGGCCCTGTCCCTTTCCTCCTGCACACGAGTGGCAGGGAGCTGGGTGACTTCGGGCCCAGCTGCTCCAGCTCTCATCAACCCCCTTCCTCCCTACAAGCAGAAGTTCGGGATCTAAAGTTTTAGAAACCTGAGATTTAGAAACTCTAATAAAGTGAGAGTCGGAGGAAGGGGGAGCCCCATGGGCAAGAGCTCTTCATCGGGACGTTTAGTAAATGCATTCCCATAGCTCATCAGTGCCCCTCGGAGGTCCGCACATCGTGGGGTGGAGTGTGGGGCATGCCGCAGCCCCATAAATACAGAGCAACAAAACTCCACTCTGCTAAGTACCTGGTGAGGAAAGGAACAAAAACCCCCAGCACTGCAGGGATCCAGATACACCTGTCAGCATCCCAGAGAACCCACGCGGAGTCTGTATAGACGGTGTGCTGAGTACAAGAGAATCTGCTCCATCCTGAGAACAGGAAGATAAAACTTCCTGCTCAGCCTGATATTTGGGGTCCCTGAAATACCCAGGAGAAAATGAGGTAAGGGACACTGGTCAGTAATCCTCTCCAGGCCATGAAGAGGCAGACCTCACACGGGGCATGCTCAACAACTCGGGCAGGGACCCCGTGTCCAGAGACACGAAGCTTAACTATCACAGGCGGCCCCACGGGCCTCCCCACCCTGCCTCCTTTTTTAATTATGCTAAATGGATCGGCCTTTTAAGAGGGGAGTTCACTTCTGCTCCGTCCATGTTATCCAATTTTAATTGTTTTCAATGCTTCTCTTATTTCTAACTCTGGAGCATCTCAAACTTCTCGGCAGGAGGGCACTTCCCCATGAAGCAATTAGTGGGAGTAGGAATTATACTTAAGGTCCTAACATGACTCCATATGGACTGTGTTTCTATTTAGGTTGTGTTTTGTGAAATAGCTGCATCTCCCCCAGAAGCGGCTTGAGAAGTCTATCAAGGACATCTTGAATGAAAAGGGATTGCTTAGGACCAAAAATAAGGGAAATCAGAGTAGCCTCCTCTGAAATTAATCACTCCAATAGCATCGACCAATTTTTAAAGCAAAGCCTGAAAGGTAACGAACACGCACGAGGGCTGTTGTGGTAGAAAAGCCAGCCCATCAGGTGTAGACAGACTCTGGGGTTGGAGACCAGATGGACACACCAGGAGCCTACCCTTCTGTGCTGGCCAGCCGTGTGGCTCTGGCTGAGACCCTTCACTCTCTGAGCACTCCATGCACACCCCCGTAAAACGGAGAAGACGAGGCGTCTGCATCCTCCGAAGTACGGGATACACAAGGCCCTGCGCAGACACAGAGCATGACAAGGACGCAATAAAGGGTGGCTGTCAGATGCCCGGGAGAGGGTGTGAGTAAGGTCCTGCGGGCGCCGAGGCGGATCTGAGTGTTCCAGGACTCAGCAACTTGGGAATGTGCGGGCAAGGAGGGGAGAGAAGACCTAGCAGAGAAGGGGTGGGAAGGGAGCTGAGGGTCCACTCCCGGGGCCGGAGGGAGGTCGGCCACTGAGCCTTGGCACGTGTGAGCCGACACTGAGCCACACGCCCCAGGACTTCAGAGTGAGCCTGTGCTGCAACAGAGCCTCTGGGTCACTGGGAGAACCCCCGTGTGCTGGTATGTCACGGAACCTTCCAGGCTCTGACAGCGATGTGGTGTACCCTGGTAAAACGGGGGCATACTCGGGCTGGTGGGTATCAAGGAACACGGGCATCGATGGAACTGACCTTGGGCAACACCAGCAGGAGGTGTCAAATCCCTGCACAGACACCCGCTGGGGAAGGGCCTGGAGGACACCAACCAGCACAGACTGAGGGTGGGGACCTGGGCTCCACGCAGCTTCTCACGCACTCTGCGCTCCGGTAACGGCGCATCGGCGAGAAACAGCCATGCCGGCCCCGGCCCTGGGCGCTAAGTCAGAGCTGCCACCACCAGGATCGAGGGGAGCGAGGAACGCGGCACAGCCGGGTTGGAAGAGCACGAGCCAACAGACCAGAGACGATGGAAGGGGTGAGCTGACGTAGACGGTTAGGGCTCCACGGGAGCGCTGCTTCGGGCCTCCTTCCCATTTCCTCTGCTCAGGTCCCCGACGCTGAGCGCTCTGGGGCGTTCCTCCTTCGGGAGGCGCTGACGGGTCAGCCTCGAGTTAGGCTACAGGAGAAGGAACTTCACCACGAGATGGTCTGTCTCTGGAAACGGACCTACGGGGACCCGTGATGGCTCAGATGTCAAGAAGGAAAAACTAAATGGTGGGTCTCCGAGATCATCCTTTCCCATCTTTGCCGTTCGAGATGAGGAAACAGAACCACCCAAAGGACTAAGAGACTTTACCAAGTGGCTGAGGGAAGATCCAGGGGTCTCTGCCTCGTACATCAGCAACAGTTAAATGGGATAAATCCAGAGGAATCTGTTCTCAGGAAAAAGCAAGCCAACTTGTAAAATCCATCGGTAACTGGGTTTGTAAGAGAAAATGTCCCAATAAAATGTAGAAAGGAGAGACCCCAGCCATGATGACTAAGCAAAGTCTAGCCAACTGCCCCAACCAGTCCTCCCCCATGCCTCTGCTTCCGCATCTACTACCTTGCCTGACGTCACTCCAGTCCAACTAGCCAAGCTTGGACCTGGAAGACGTAGCCCATAAAAGCCTTGTGAAACCCTTCTTCCAGGCTCAGACTCTGGAGAGCGATCTCCTCTGAGCCCGCCGGCGTAATAAAACTGAGTTCTCCAACTCTCCGAGTGCTCGCTTGGTTTCTCGCCCACTGCAGCCGCAAAGCTGCCGGAGCTGGTAGCTACAGCCATGGGGCTGTCGCCAGAGCTGATACGCTGCAGCGCAGGGCTGCTGGGTATCTGCCGTAACAGATTTCGGCATTATCTTCCAAGACTGGCTTGAACGTTAGTACACACTGTCCAGTATGGCTCTCACGGTGTTAAGGCCACTGGAACTCGGCTTTTCTAGTCTAAAAATTCTAAATGGGCAAAATTTTCTGAGTTTGACACTCTGCTGCTAGACCTCAGATGCTGTTCTACACTCATAGTGGGGAGAGGCTTACGCATAGCTTACGCGCTAACAACTGGAAACTGCTACCCCAACTTTAAATCCACCTGCCCGCAGACTCAGAGTCCCCTGAGGTTCTGCCCTACGGGGTACTCACAAAAGTCGCATCAAGAACAATCACCGCAGCAGAACCTGAAAAGCCAATTTCAGATGAAAACGAGAGAGAGACTGAACTTGAAGAACGCTCCACTTTGAACAGCAGAACAATGACAACCACCTAAGTGTCCATCAACAAGAAAGACGGGTTAAATACATTGTCGCAAGACATGTTTCTTTGAAAACTCCATCTTGTCCTTCTTCACTTTATCCCATCTTCCTGCTTGGAAAAGCAGTCACAGTGCTGGTAAACGACTTAAGCTTAAGAACAAAGACCTAAAGGCCTTCAGTGACTTAAGCTTAAGAACTGTTAGGTGCCTAGAGGTCAGAGTAAGAGCTTAACCTTTTACCACCTAAGCAGCTTTTTAAATAGTAAAAGAACTTACATAATAGTAAACAAACCCTGTATCATCCACCCATAGCCACTCCTCACTTGATCTCATCTAAAGAGCACAATAAAAGCAGTGTGGTTTCTTGAGGCATTAGAGCATAAGCATGTGACAGAGTATCAAACTAGAGCTAAAAGCCATGAGTTGCTAAAAGCAGTCCACATATGCCCTGTTAAGACAAGAGTGCTTGTCATCAAAAACAATGTTAAGTGTCCATCAGGAGATGAATGGATAAAGATCATGGGACACACACACACGCACAGAATACTCCTGGGCCATAAAAAGAATGACCTTTTGCCATGTGCCAGTAACACAGATGGCTTTGGAGGACATTATGCTCAGTGAAATAAGTCAGAGAAAGATAAACACTATATGACACCACTTACGTGGGAATATAAAAACTACAACAAACTAGTGACTAGAACCTAACAGAAGCACTCTCACGGAGAGAACGAGCAGTTACCAGAGGGGAGGGGGAGGCGTGCGGGGGTGGGGCAGCGGGGGGTACAAACTAGCGGGTGTGAGATGGGCTCCAGCATATAGTGTACAACACAGGGAATACGACTACTATTTTGTAATAACTATAAATGGAAAGTAACCTTTAAAAATTGTATAAAAATAAAAAATTAAAAAGAAAAAAGACTACAGTAATAGGTGGAAAAATCAAATTACATAACATTGCGCAGTTGTGTCTGCTAGTATATAATACAACTATTTTCTTGAAGAATACACAAGAAATGGATAAATGATATACATTTTCCAAGAAAAGTATTGGGGGGGCACTTTTCGTTTCATAACTTCCCATTCTGTTTGAACATTCAAATATGCATGTATTATCATTTGTCTTTTTTTTTTTTTTTTTTTGGATTTTAGGGCCACACCTGCAGCATATGGAGACTCCCAGGCTAGCGGTTGAATCCAATCTGTACCCGCCGGCCTACACCACAGCCACACAGGATCCAAGCTGTGTCTCTGACCTACACCACAGCTCACGCCAACACCAGATCCTTAACCCACGGAGCAAGGCCTGGGATCGACCTGTGCCCTCATGGATACTAGTCAGGTTCGGTAACTGCTGAGCCACGACGGGAACTCCAACCGTGTACTTTCTGATACCACTTTCCATTATTTCACACTTACACTGGTGTTTCTTTGGGTCCATCCATCTTCCACCTTCAGCTGAAGCTCCACAAAGACAGTGGCGACAGCTGTTTTTCCTTAACACTAAGAGGCCTGGTACCTTGAAAACGTGGCAACGAATCAACACAGCCCGTGTGTAACACCAAAGCACAGTGATCACGTTTTTTAAAAAAAAATCTTAATGGAGTATTACTTGGCCATAAAAAATGAAATAATGCCATTTGCAGCAATATGGCTGGACCTAGAGATTATCATACTAGGTGAAATACAAGGGAGAAAGACAAATATTATAGGATATCACTTATTTAATAAAAATGATACAAAAGAACTTAGTTATAGAACAGAAGAAAACTCACAGATTTTGAAATCTCAGGGTAACCCAAGTGGAAACTGTGGTGGGAAGGAATAAATTAGGGGTGCAGGGTAAACATATACACACTACTGTAGATAAAATAGATATGTAACAAGGACCTACTGCATAGCACAGGGCATTCTACTCAATATTCTGTAATAACCTGCATGGGGAAAAGAATGGATATATACGTGTGTGTATATATATATATATATAACTGATTCACTCTGCTATACACCTGAAACTAATACAACCCTGTAAGTCAACTATACTCCAATAAAATTTTTTAAAAATAATTTTTCTAATTTGAAAATGTAAAAAAGCCATGACCTTGCATCGCTCTGGCTCAAACCCTCTCATGTCTTCCTCACCAATGACTGCGAGCCCCTCGGCAACACCCCTGCCGTCCGCTGGCTTCCAGCCATGCTCGCATACCCTGCTGCCCCCTGAACCGTCCAGGCACGGTCCTGCCTCCTCTGCACAAGGGCAGAGAGTACTTCCTCAGCTATCTGCACAGTTTACCACTTTACTTCATTCAGGTCTTGGATGAAATGTCGCCACTTTTTGTTTGATTGTTTTGCTTTTTAGGGCCACATCCGTGGCACATGGGGGTTCCCAGGCTCGGGGTCCAATCAGAGCTACAGCTGCTGGCCTCCACCACAGCTACAGCAATGCAGGATCTGAGCCGTGTCTGTGACCCACACCACAGCTCATGGCTGGATCCTTAACGCACTAAGCAAGGCCAGGGATCGAACCCGCAACCTTAGGGTTCCTAGTAAGATTCACGTCCGCTGTGCCACAAAGGGAACTCCTTCAACCTTCTTTTTTTTTTTTTTTTTTTTTAGTCTCACCAATTTAGAGGGGTCTCTGTTGACCACCCCGTCTGAAATAGGCCACATTGTCAACACCTGGTCCCTCAGTCTGCTTTACTGTCCTGCCCTGCATTTCGAACAACTTGACACTACGTTCAATATTGAATGTAATTATCCCTTCATGGTCTGTTTCTCCTACCTAGAAGCCCAGGAGGGCACATACTCTGTGTTACTTGGTGCTGTGCCCTTAAACCCAAGAGCACTGAAGGCCCTCAACAAACGTTTGTGCACAGACTCATCAGCACCAAGCTCTGCTCAGAGAGAGGAAAGCAAAAAGGAAAAACCACAGTCAGGGGTAAAGCCTGCTCTTTTGTCATCTTAAAAACCATGAGCATAACAACCTCTCAGTTGCACTCATGGGCGTTAACCACATTTTATTTTTCTTAATAAATGAGCTAAGTGAGTAAACGGTTTCAAACCTCTGACTAATGAAGCAGAGGACACTGACAACGAACTATAAACGGGCTTGCTTGTCCTTTCATTCATAAAATAAACAAAGTGAATATGACCTTAAAAACAAAGAAAACATTATTCCGAGAGCAATAAACTTTACGCACTCTAGAAACCTCCATGTGTTGATCCCAGTATGTGCATTTGAAAATTAAAAACAAAAACAAAAACTAGTCAAGTGCTCACTTACCCATTCTCCTAAAATGCGCGACACAGCTTCGTTGGCTCTCGTCATATTCCTACAGGCCAGGATCACGTGTGCTCCATGGAGGGCAAAAGAGTTGGCGGTCTCAAACCCTACAGTGACAAGGAAAGTCGACATCAGAAACACAACTGCAAAGCCGGCCTTTATCAAGCACCATACACATTACCCCAGTGGTTCTCAACCAGACACAGTTACCCCCAGCAGATATTTGCAAACAGCTAGAGAGAGTGTCAGTGGCTGCAGCTGCGGTTAGCCTGCTACTGATACCTAGAGGGTCAAGGCCAGGAGTGCTGCAAAATATCCTACAATGCTGAGGACAGACCCCACAGCAAAGAATCATTGCACTCAAGTGTCAACAGGAGAAATTAACACAACATTGCAAATCAACTATACTTGAGTATAATTAAAAAAAAAAAAAATGTCAACAGTGTTGAGGTTGAGAAAACCTGCCCCAGGAACACACACAGGTCAGAGGTGAAGGCCAAGCCACAGAAGGAAGAGCTCACTGCACAGCCAGCCGTTTAACCATTGCTTAATAACAACCAGATCCTGTGCTAAATATAAAGAATAAGAATAGATAAAGACAAAGACTTGGCCCTCAAAGCATTTACAGTCTAATAAAAGAAAACAAATCTGGAAACTAAAACTAACAAACAACATCTGTTAAGGTCCAGACAATGTGCCCTGTGCTGTTTTAAATGTTTCCAGAACTTCTGCTCCCAGCAACACAATGGCAACTAGGTTGTCTGGACAAACCCTCCCACTGGAACAATTTGAAAAGGTGCACGACGACGACAGCAACACACACACACACACACACACACACACCGCTTTGAAGGAATCAAAGGGACACCACAATCGAGAATTCTGGGGGCCAACATCTGGAAAAGTTAAAAGGCCAAAAGGTAGGGGCTCGTATCTGGTGCTACCATACCCAATAAAAATATCCTTCAAAAATAAAAGTGAACCCAATTTTTAAATAAACAAAAGCTGAGGAAATATATCAGAAGCAGATCTACACTAAAAGAAATACTGAAGGATGTTCTCTGGAAAGGAGGAAAATGGCCCTAGACAGAAATCTGGAGATGCAGGAAGTAATGGATCAACATAAAGGCTAAATATATGGGAAAAGAATCTAAATAATAATACAAATATTTTAAGAATTTGAGAATACCCAGTGAGAATTACTATATTGATAATAATGACACATAACCTAGGGATTAAAGTAGTCTAAGACCCGAACTGTCCAGTTAATAATCAAGTACAAATTTACCTAAGACGTTAATAAGACAAATACATAGGCTGCAATCTCAATTACTGCTAAGAGAATACAAATTTAACATGTAAATAGAAAAGGGAAGTAGAATAAAAAGTAAACAAAAAAGGAGAGAAAAAGGAATGTAAAATAAATTAGATACAAAGTCCATAATAAAGTAGTACATTTAACCCCAACTATACCTGTGATTACATTAAAGATAAATGGACTAAAAACTATAATCAAAAAACGAAGACTATAAGACTGGATACAACATATAACATGCTCCTTGCAAAAGTGTGTTTGCGGGAGTTCCCGATGTGGAGCAGCAGAAAAGAATCTGAGTAGGAACCATGAGGTTGCAGGTTCAATCCCTGGCCCCACTCAGTGGGTTAAGGATCCAGCATTGCCCTGAGCTATGGTGTAGGTCGCTGAAGCAGCTCCGATCTGGCATTACTGTGAGCTGTGGTGTAAGCCAGTGGCTACAGCTCCAATTAGACCCCTAACCTGGGGACCTCCATGTGCCACAGAAGTAACTCTGAAAATACAAAAAAAAAAAAAAAGTGTTTCTTATGTTTTATATCCTTAAACACAAAGATAAAAATTTTTTAAATGAGAAAACATATACCATATAAAGATGAACCAAAAGAAGTATTAATAAGAGAAAAAAACGGAATATTTTGTAATGCTATATTCGAATCCACCAAGACGAAATAACTGTACACACACACACCAAAAGTTGGCAGAATTAAGAGGAGAGATAGGCAAATTCATAAACAGAATGGAAGATTTTAACAAATCAGTAACATAAAATAAGTTGATAAGCAGGAAGTAACAGAAGATCTGAACTGGAAATAATTCAATATGCTAAACACTAAACACAATAGCAGAATGTACATTCAAATACTTACAGGATATTTACCAAAAATGAACATGCGCTGGGCCAAAAATCTCAACAAGTTTCAAAAGATTACAATTGTAAAGCCTGCTCTTTCATTACAACAGAATAAAATAAGAAATCAATTCAAAATTCTGGCTAATTCCCACATCTGCAAACAAAGCAACATGTTTTTAAATAAGAAATAGTGACTCAAAAAATTACAATCAAAATTAGAAAATATTTTAAACTGAATGACAACAAAAATTCTATCTATCAAAACTTAGGGAACATAGCTAAAGTCGTGGGTAAAGGACAACCTATAGCCCTAAGTACACATATTAGAACAGAAAATGAGATCAGCATTAAGGTAGAAATTTTTTTTCTTTTTTTTTTTTTTGTCTTTTTGTCTTTTCTTGGGCCGCTCCTGCAGCATATGGAGATTCCCAGGCTAGGGGTTGAATCAGAGCTGAAGCCACCAGCCTACACCAGAGCCACAGCAACGAGGGATCCGAGCCACATCTGCGACTTACACCACAGCTCACAGCAATGCCGGATCCTTAACCCACTGAGCAAGGCCAGGGATCAAACCTGCAACCTCATGAGTAGCAGGACATCAATACATATCCTACAAACCCTAAAAAGATCTTAAAAGGATAAGGGCAAAAAAAGACAAATTCCCAGGAAGACATTACTTAAAAACTGTTGCAAGGAGAGAGAAAAAACCTGAACAATTCTCCGTGTTTAAAGAAAATTCTCAAAATTCTGTGTCTATTTTGTCTATTTCGGTCAGTAAACTCTACCGAACATTTAAGAAACTAAAAACACCATCTTCCATGAACTCTTCCACATATTAGAAAAAGAAAAACTCAACCACTGGATAAGGCCTGAACTCCTTAGTCATCAGGGAAATGCAAGTTAAAGATACAATGAGATAATACGACACCGCTACTACTTCCATGACTAAAATATTTTAGAAATTAAATAAATAAATAAATAAAGACCACACAAAATGCTGGCAAGGAAGCAGAGCAACTAGAGCTCTTACACACTCCAGGTTTCAAAGAGAGAGGAGGAGGGAAAGGAAGGAGAGGGGAGGAGTTGAACTCCAGAGCCTGAACACCCCACCACTGCTCTCAAGTGTGAAATATGGTATCTCGCGAGCTGTGTGGACGATCACACAGAGTCCACTGCCACACCAACGTAACCAGGTCTGCCAGAGGAGGCAGCAATGCAATTCAGCGCAAGCTCCGTCAAATGACCGCAGATGGGTTCCAAGATAACGTGAGCACGTATGAAGAACGGGAGCGCCACTGTCTGACTGAGATTGCCATGGGAAAGGGTCAAGCCAAGGTCATTCATCATATCTCTTCCACATATTCTAACCTTCTTGGAGGCCAGTCTACACACAGAAACGAGTTCTCAAGGAAAACCAGCACGGCAGAACAAACAACTCAGACTCAGGAGCTTGACACATTTGCGTTGACCTGCGGATCCTAGCTCTAGGTAATTTATCAGCCATCAGACCCAAGTCTGTGCCTTTCATCAGAAGCTCGGTTCCCTTTTCATCAAACGGGGCGTAAACAGTCAACATACCCCACGACCTACTACAACCATAGAAGGTGGGCAACAAATGCTACTTCCCAATTCCTTCCAAAACCCACTTTGGTGCCAAGTCCTTTGCCTTCTCTCTGATTTGTATGAACTAGCAAATATAGTACAGCCATTATGACTGAAAAATTACCACTCTCTCCTCAACCTGCTTCTAACAGCAACCCACAAGCTAACCGGCTTTAACACCAACCAGAATTTAAAGGAATTAGCTACAAGAGCTACCATTCCATTTGTCTGAGTACTGGCTCTAGAACACACTTCAACTCTATTGTTTATGCCAAGTTCTATACCCCACGATACTCACCGTTATCTAATAATAACCTCCTGCAGTTGAATCTGAGGTTAAAATAACACACACACACACACACACAAAGTTGCAAATCTGAGATACTGCCCATCTAAATCTGTTTGTCTCCTCTTTGGTGTATGGCGCTAAAAGATGCTTAAAGCCCCATCTATGAGACCAAAAACAACCAATAATTTGAAATTGACTCATTTTGATCCACGATGCCAATTTCATCCCTTATTACCAACGAGCAAAAAGTACCCACATCAGGGAGTTCCCTGGCGGCCTAGTAGTTAAATATTTGGTCTTGTCACTGCGTGGCTCGGGTTCCATCCCTGGCCAGGGAACTTCCTCGTGCTTCAGGAGCAGTGCAAAAAAACCCCAAAACAAAATGGAACAAAAAGGTACCCTGATCATTTCAGGGAAGAGAGACAAGGAAAACACCAGCTTTTGTAGCCCAGCTGTTTCAAAACTGGATGGGAGCAGGCATGGGACAAAATCTTGCTGACTGACGTGCTACATCAATCAGACTAATGAAATGCTGACAGCCATATGGAAGCAGCATGAAGTGGCCAAAAACGACTTCACTTGCAATCTCAGAGCTTTTCACACCCAGATCTTGTTGCAAATGATGGACTCTGGGCCCCTGTGAAGTTTCCAGGTCAGAGCCATCATCAGAAATATTTTTCATCACATTTTCATCCAAGAGTATAAAAAAATTACATGGGGAGGGTGGAGAGATGGTGTTTGCCAGGCCTCATCATTCATTAGCAACTGCATTTTTAATGGGTTGAGGAAGCAACAATCTAACACAGGTCCAGGCAGGGCCCGGGGCTTTATTTATTTGATTTACCAGGATCACCGTCTACGCCTTAGAACCTGCGCCTTTGTTCATCTCTGTCTCCCACGGGACTAATCCCCAGTAGGATGCACTAACTACCTGCCAAAGGAATGAACGCTTCCTTAAAGGTGGCTAAGGGCTACAATTCTGGATCATTTTAAAACAATCCCAGTTGTTTCCAACATACCAATGGCCCTTTAACTTCCTTGTAAACAATGAGTGAATGTTAAAACCGCACAAAGAAACCACCTGCTGCAGTTCTGAATGTCACTGCCTAGAAATCTGAGCGGGGAAGCATGCCCTTGTTCTACCAACATTTCTTTTTCCAAACCAACCTGTTAAGTCGTGCTATCTCACCTGACCAAACAACCTACGGCAAAGAACTTTGTATTCCCCCAAAGAGCACAGCTGCAGGCGCACCACTGAAGCCTTCTCTCTCCGTTAGCTAATTCCTGACCACAGTCTGTCCCAGTGTCATGGAAAATTACTGTCCGAGTCTTACACCTCTCTTCCTCTATCCAGGCCGTGTGTTTCGCATTGCTCGTCTACTTTTAAAAAAGCTGCAGGAGACAACTCCATCTTCTCATCCTGCACAACTGCCTTTGCAGCAAAAACCAAGCACAGATATTTCACAAGACAATGGTTTAACAGGAAGGACAATAACGCTTTTATAGTAAACTGTCTCTCTAGAGTGTAGAGTTTTATAAAATTAAAAAAAAAAAAGTTTAATAATGCTACCTACTGCTCAAGTCCAGGAAAAGCCCATGAGGACAGCATCCCTCACTCCCGCGGTACCTCGGCTGATGACCACTTTAATTAGCTAAATGTAGTAGTGCTAAGCCAATTCTGCACAGCGCCAAAGTTTGCGCAAAATAATGAAGGCAATGGTTTACTAGATTTAATAACCTGATTCATCTTATAAAAAATTAACTTTATGACAACGTTGAAATTGAACCAGCTTAACTGCATGGAGGTGGCAAGAGTGCGTCCAGAGGAATATTTAAAGCTAATAATATAAAGAAAATAAAGGAAGACATTTTAAAAACAATGGGCAGCATCAGTTTTCCAGCACTTGTTGGGTCTGATCCAACCGGGGCAATTAAGTGACCACAGAAGTTGACTAGTTCCCTGGCTTGGGTTTCAAGCTTTGCACACAAACATGAGAATAACAGAAAAGGGAAAACATACCAAAAAAAAAAAAATCAAAAGCCTACTTATCTTACACCAGCTTTCACTGTGACTACAACTGAGGTTACAAACTGGTGATCATAGGGTAAAGCAAACCCATAGATTTGGGTCCTCTGGTTCACGTTTGGCCTTCCTTCCTCCCTTTTTCTCTGTCCATTGTGCCCTCTGCTCAATCCTGCTCACTCTTCCTTCCTAATACAAATTACTCACCAGTGCTTTAAAAATCAGGGAGTTTTTTTTCTTCCTCTTTAGGGCCACACTTGCGCCACATGGACGTTCCCAGGCTGGAGGGGTGAGCTGGAGCTACAGCTGCCAGCCTACACCACAGCCACAGCAACACTGGATCCAAGCCACATCTGTGACCTATGCTGCAGCCTGCGGTACCACAGGATCCTTAACCCACTAGTGAGGACAGGGATCAAACCCAGATCCTCCTGGAGACTATGTAGGATTCTTAACCCGTTGAGCCACAACAGCAACTCCAAAACTGGGGCAATTACATCCTAAGGTAGGTGTCCAACTTCTCTAGAAAAGCTTACGATCAGACCATACCAGGCCCCAATTTCACTTGGTGACAAGCAGGCAGGCCAAGAGGCCAATGAAGGCTGGACACAGGGTTTAGGCTCCCTGGTGCCCACAGTCAGCACCTGCGATGCTGACATCACCTGCCAGGCCACTGTAGGCACTGGAAGCTCAGATGCACATCTTCTGGGGAAGACCCTGCCAGAAACAAGGGCCCAAGCCTGACCACCGAAATGCTCCCATTCAGAATCCTCAGGTCGGAGTTCCCATCGTGGTGCAGTGGTTAACGAATCCGACTAGGAACCATGAGGTTGCGGGTTCGATCCCTGGCCTTGCTCAGTGGGTTAACGATCTGGCGTTTCTGTGAGCTGTGGTGTAGGTCGCAGATGCGGCTCAGATCCTGCGTTGCTGTGGCTCTGGCGTAGGCTGGCGGCTGCAGCTCCAATTTGACCCCTAGCCTGGGAACCTCTATATGCCGCGGGAGCGGCACAAGAAATGACAAAAAGACAAAAAAAAAAGAATCCTCAGGTCAGAGCTCCTGGATCTCAAAGAATGCTTCACAATGACCTGCTTGACCGTTTCTTTAAGGCTTGCAAATCCCACCCTGTCAAGCATGAGAAGGTGGGGATGCTGGCTACACCTAGAAGGCCTGGCAATAGCACTCAGCTTTGCAAAGGGAAATGCAATGGTAATGAGGCAGGGATTTGCAGGAATTTGGATATATGGGGTACCAGTCCCTTTTCCCTTCCTGCTCTGCATCTCTCAATTGTTACTGAGTGAGTGGTCACAGGAATTCTGGACTGAAAATCGCATTGGGACCAAAGGACATAAAAATGAGCCAGTCAGGAGTTCCCGTCGTGGCGCAGTGGTTAACGAATCCGACTAGGAACCATGAGGTTGCGGGTTCGGTCCCTGCCCTTGCTCAGTGGGTTAACGGTCCGGCGTTGCCGTGAGCTGTGGTGTAGGTTGCAGACGCGGCTCGGATCCTGCGTTGCTGTGGCTCTGGTGTAGGCCGGTGGCTGCAGCTCCGATTCAGCCCCTAGCCTGGGAACCTCCATATGCCGCGGGAGCAGCCCAAGAAATAGCAAAAAAAGACCAAAAAAAAAAAAAAAAGAATGAGCCAGTCAAGCAAAAAAGAGAATGGGTGTGTGGCCAAACAAGATCAAAGACTGGCAAGAATTTAGGCAACAGTAACACGGTGAATTCTGATTACTGTTGCTGTTATTGCTGTAACGACGACATGGAACTTGTTTAAGATCCCTCGAGCCATCATGCAGAGGATGGACCAGCCGAAGATACTGAAGCCCTGTAACCAGCCAGGAGGGAGGACATCCTTCTTACGCCACATAACTAAGGGGAAAACCAGAAAACCACTGGGAAGCAAAAAATCTACGGAGCCAGAATGTAAGTTTGAGGCAATATCCAAGGTCTCCGAAAACGTCTCCAGGCATGGGTGAGGTCCAAGACTGGTTTACCCAGTCAGGGAATAAAGGGAGGAGGGAGTCTGGACCAGGCGGTGGAGGGAGTGGAGCAGCAGTCACACCCAGTGAGGCTCACAGGTAGGCTGGATGGATAGGGATGGCGTCACAGACTCCCAGACACAGAAAAGAGTAGGGTGGAGACCCAGGCCCCATAGACAGTGACGGAGCTCCTGCAGAAGGTGGTGCTGAGAACAACGCCACTTCTTTCTCCACCGCCTAGCAACGTTCCTTCTGGTCTGAGTTTTTTAATTTTCTCCATATTGGGGATTTAACTTGGGCAGTGTCCCCATTTACTGTAAATTATGGTTTTAATTATCATTTTTATTAAGATGCCCAAAGGAGCTGGGGCTTACAACACCAGTAATTTCTAATGGGTTGTTATTATTAATGTATAATTGTGAAGCACGGGAGACAAATGTTACTTGTAACTGTGCACAGTTAAAAGGCCACAGAGACGGTGATTCGTCCCCTCTGCAACCCCCACCCCCGCCCCCGCCGCCCCCAGTCCACAGCACTAAAGCGATCTGCAGGAACCAGTCAACAAGTTGCAGAAGCTTCCAGCACAAGGCAGCTCCCTCCCTGGAGATCTACCACCACGTACAGAGCAAGAAGATGAGCCGCACGTCTTTCATCCTGAAGGTTTGGGGACAATGTTTGTGTTAATAAATCACTAGCTTGAAGGAAGCAAGCAAGTTTCTCCTACATCCTCCTCTAAGTACAAGGACCATACTTTCCAAATGGATCTGCTTGACGTAAACGAAGTTTATGATGCGACACTGACAAGATCCTAAAATCTAACTCTCCCAGGGCACTTCATAGGCTCTTCGAGGATATGGAGTTGCTACAACTCTAAGGTCAATACCACAAATGCAGTGAACAGAGAAGCGCGAGTTAGAAATTATGCTTGCTCAACACTAACCGCAGCTTCCAACTCTTAAGAAATAACAAAACTGGAGTTCCTGTCGTGGCGCAGTGGTTAACGAATCCCACTAGGAACCATGAGGTTGCGGGTTCGGTCCCTGCCCTTGCTCAGTGGGTTGAAGACCCGGCGTTGCCGTGAACTGTAGTGTAGGTTGCAGATGCGGCTCGGATCCCGCGTTGCTGTGGCTCTGGCGTAGGCCAGTGGCTATGGCTCTGATTAGACCCCTAGCCTGGGAACCTCCATAGGCCTCAGGAGCAGTCCAAGAAACGGCAAAAAAAAAAAAAAAAAAAAAAAAAATGACCAAAAAAAAAAAAATGACAAAACTACACAGATCTCTCTGGAAGAAGACACAGCCAGCCCTGCCTTTCAACAGAAGCATTGGACACAGCTCCATGCACGTTTCACATAGAGGCTCCTCTGTGCACCTTGTAGCAGGGCCAAGATAGAAGCATTCACCAAAGAACAAGGCCAGTGCAAGAGATGAGAACAGAGAAGCGAGAAAGGGCTGGCTCACTTGGAAAACTTTTTGAAACACGGGCAGGCTGCGTGTGCGTGTGCCTTGGGCAGTATGACGCAGACGACATCCTGTTTTGTGAAACTGGATTATAAATTCCAAGCCACTGCCCGGGATCTCAAGAAGCCAGACTGACTGACCCCAGGCTGCCCCTGAGCGGGCTAAGCATGTTCTCGCCTGACCTGCCACTAACAGTCCAGATTCCAGTGTGTTAGGAATCGCAGTGAGAAAGGGCCCCAAAGACGAGACTGAACATCTAAGGCGGCCCAACGAAGGGCGTTCTAAAAGGGCAACTAAACCGAGCAGCACCCGTGCTGCTGAGGGTGTGGGGGAAACTGGCAACCTCACAGCTTAACAGGGCAGGTGAACCGGGGAATGGAATGTGAAATGGCTCGACTTCTTTGCATCTGTGGGGGGCAAGTGGACGGTATCTGGCTGTTCATGGACATGCCCTTTCACCCAGTTATTCCATTTCTGGAAATGCATCCATTTACTTGCCACATGAGCCAAACTGTGAGAGGAACACTCAATCGGCACAGCCACAAACCTGAAATCCACCTCGATGTCCATCTATTGGGTTAAAAAAGTATGTGTCACACACAAAAAAGAATGAGCTGAAATGAGCAGGAGATACGGAAACAAGTCCATGTTTTGTTATTAAGAAAAAGAGAAGTCAAAGTCAGAGGAGCACGCATGTCTGACCCACGGGTGAAACAAAAAGGGGGGATGTATGTGCTTAAACACGCACTAACACTAATTATTTCACCCAAAAAAGCTATTACTGGTCAGGGGCAGCAAAGACTTCTTTCGCATTTCCTAACATCTGTGCTTTTTCCATGTTGAACACATTTGTGTGTATGCCCATTAGGGCAAGAAATGAAAAATAAAAAAACTGAATGGCACCTAGTTGATGATGAATCAGTTTCCATTATAAATGGAAAAAATTCCTTCCTTCCCAAGCCTTTGTAAGATTTAATACAGAGAAATCAAGGCAAGTGAGGAAGGAAAAAGGAAAACCTTTTCCAATTCCAAAGGCTACCTTTTTCGGAGCATCCTCATTTTTCAGAGAAGACTGAAGACAGAAGGTCAAGAGGAAGCCCTGGAGGGCGCGGGCTATTAGTATGCGCCGGGCACCATGCCAGGGGCTGTATCATCTAATCAGAGGGCACAAGTCTCAAAAACCCTATGAAGGATCACTGTCATCACCTCGTAAGAGAAAACCCGCAGTCCCACAGTTAAGGGACTCCTAAGATCAGAAGGCAAAAGCAGAGAGGGACCCTCCATTGGCACGGCCTGAGCTCAACGAGCGGACTGCCCAACACCCACACTGGCCATGTGAGTTAAAGGCACAAACTAGGAGCTCCCTGAAGGCAGGAACACCCGACTTGGAACACTGCTCACCAACGCAGCTGTCTGCTAACTACGTCTATTAAAAATATTCTCTGCGGCTGGAGTGGCTGGAGTTGCTGTCGGGGCTCAGCGGAAGTGAATCTGACTAGCATCCATGAGGACGCAGGTTCGAGCCCTGGCCTCGCTGAGTGGATTAAGGATCCAGTGTTGCTGTGAGCTGTGGTGCAGGTCACAGATACAGCTGGGATCTGACGTGGCTGTGGCTGTGATGTAGGCCAGTGGCTACAGCTCCGATTCGACCCCTAGCCTGGGAACCTCCATATGCCACGGGTGTGACCCTAAAACAGCAAAAAAAAAAAAAAAAAAAAAGCCTCTCTATGGCTATCTTGAGGTATGTTTACAGTTGTAGCATTTGCACAAGGTGAGCTGACTTAAGCCACTGTCCTTCTGAAAGAGACAGAAACGGTCCACACGTCCCAGGCCTCAGTGTCAACAGCTACCAATGCTTAATTCTTTCCTGTGTCGTCATGCCGAGGCAGGGACTTGAGGCCTCGTCAGCTACTTTATTCCAGAAACGCACTTACTTTACAGAATCTGTCCCCAACTGTGAGGCCTTCTCAAACTATCTTCTCTCTTATTTAATATTTCATCACGCGGCTCAGAATTAACACCGTCCTTTGCCTTCACAAACATTTCTCAGGGTAAAAGGCCTAAGAGAAAAACCAAGCCGAGGAAGTACAGCTTCTCTCCACGTTGTCCAAGGCCAGCGACTTGAAAGCATGGACTTAACGGAACCCTGACTCCATTCTTTCCACCAGGGGGTCCTCTGACGGGGGCGGCGTAGCACCCCAGCCGCTCCCATCGGGTACGCTCAAATTTGTTCTGTAATTTCTGAACGGCTTCAGTGCCAAACTTGAGAGGACTCTCCTTACTAAAATCAGAGATAAGACACCGTATAAAGGAAGTAATGCCACCCTCGACGTTTCCCCAACGTCCGTGGCACTCGTACAAACTTGGCCCAGATCCTCAGGAAGAAAAAGAAAAACAGGATGAAAGAGAAGAGGCTGAAACAAAGGCTTCCTCGGAAAAAATTGTTTCTACCTCTAGCTTATTGGGCATAGAGACCACTCTGTATTTTAGCGCCTCTCAACAAGACAAAGCTGCTTTCCTCTGCTGCTATTACCATGGGAGACAACAGCCCAGCTCCGGAATTCCCAGCCCAGCAGATGCCGCTCGGCCCCTGCTTATGGTTTTCGGAAGGATAGCCTTTTTCTGCAACTAACAAGTCTCCCTCTCTGTCCCCCTCTCTCCCTCCCTCCCACACACACACACACACACACACACACGCACATGCACGCACTTGTGGTATCACCTTTTACCATTGCGCATTCACAGCGCTGTCTACTAAGAAAACCAAGTGTTTCTCCGTGGTCAGGAGTGCAAAGAGTCCCGCTCAAGTTTGGCCGTCTTCACGTTGATGGATGCACTGACAGCCACTTCAGGCGGGGACGAGACGCCAGCTCTGCCTTGGCGAGCTCGCGGTGTGCTGTGTTAGGTTACCCCGCGGTTCGTTGTTTGCACAGCTGGGCCGGGATTTCCTTTCGAGAGGCGGCCGCCGCGACCCCGCCTCTGCTCCAGACGAGGTTCTTCATGATTTGGGGCCAACAGGGCGGCCACAGAGGTTCTGCACCCACACTTGTCCGAAGAGAGCCCCCTTTCTCTGACTTTCTTCACGACCAAAGCGGCCACGATCGGCCCCTCCGCCAACATATTTTCCACTCCTGTCAATTAAGAAGCGGTCAGGATAGAACTGATCAAGAGGGGGAAAAAAAAGAAACAAAAAAGCCTCTATTCCACTGAGCGCTTCCAGAAATGAAAAGCCTGTTCCATCCTACACCTTCAATGGGGCAATGTAACGACTTTTCTAATTCAAGCCCTTTAAAAAAAAAAACAAAACAAAACAAAAACTTATCGACCTTGACTCTCACCTTTAAAAAAAAAACAAAAAACAAAACAGTGGTATATGACTTCACTTCTTTTTTTTTTTTTTTAAACTTCTTTATTTATTCGTTTACTTATTTTGACCAAGTCCACAGCACGTGGAAGTGCTCGGGCCAGGGATCAAACCCGCACTGCAACAGCAACCCAGGCCACAGCAGTGACAATGCCAGATCTTTAACCCAATGAGCCATCAGGGAACAAACATGACTTTACTTCTTGAAAAGAGTAAATTCTTTATGTTCCCAAAGTCATCAGGAGGTGCTCAAAACACCATGCTGGGAAAATTCAGCACGTCGCTGAGAATCACTTTTAAAGGGTCCAGACTGACTGTTCATTTTGCATCACTCTTACATTTTAAAGACGCAACTGCTCAAAGCCAGATGCACAGGGAGAAAGTTCGACCAAGTGCGCTCCCTGGGTCCCCCCTCACCTGTCCTAAAATCAGGGATTCCTATGGAAACAAAATCGATCATCAGACATTGACAGAGGCTGGCAAAGAAGTAGTAACTACTGGAGTTCCCGCTGTGGCGCCGTGGGTTAAGAGGCCAGCATTGCAGCAGCTGTGACACAGGTTGGATCCCATCCTTGGGCTGGGAACTTCTACGTGCCCCAAGTGTGGCCGGAAAGAAAAAAAGCGGTAACTACTAAGATGAAAGACACAATGAGGAGACAAAATGTGCAGCACTTTAATGCAAGATGAGTTCAATGCAAAAACATCAAACTGATGGGCAGCCCTAACCTTGCAGTCATTTAAGTACATAATCTCTATAACCAGACCCTCTCCCATGACCTCTTTAATACAATCACTTTTAACTTTTATAAACTGTAACAGTGCCTTGCTTAGCTGTGTTTCTGTTTTGTTTTTTTTTAATTTTTTTTTTTTTTAGGGCCTCACCCACGGCATATGGAAGTTCCTAGGCTAGGAGTCAAATCAGAGCGGCAGCTACCAGCCTACGCCACAGTAACACTGAATCCAAGAAGCATCTGTAACCCATGCGGCAGCTTGCAGCAATGCCAGATCCTCAACCCACTGAGCGAGGCCAGGGATCAAGCCCGCATCCTCACAGAGACAACGTCAGGTGCTTAACCTGCTGAGCTACGATGGAAACTCCCTTGCTTTGTTTTGTTTTGAAACACAAATGCTGATATCATGTCACCTTGAATAGTCAGATGGTCCACAACTGTCCTGAGTGGAAGGTACAGCAACCCTCAGAAGAGGAAATCAAACTCATTTCGTTCACAAGCCGAGATGCCCAGAACAATACACCAAGAACCATTACGGTGCGAGGCTCACCTTGCTGATACAACACACTCAGGGATCTCGGTGCCTGGGTCCCCAGGGACATAAAAGTTGTAAAACAAACTCCCCATCACCTTTCGAGCTGTCTAAGAGGATCTGCCTCAACAGAACCAGACTTGTTGGAAGGGAAGAGGGGAAGGAGTCTTTCACGCTCAGGTTGGTAACCTTTTCTTCCAGTCACCATGACAACGGACCGTTAAACACACCAGCTCTGAAACCTGTACCTCTCAGGAAACGTGCAGCCTACCCATCAGCCGTCATCAGGCACCTTCTTGGCATGAACGGCTGAGCTGTCCAGGGTGCCCTCCAGCGCAGGCTGGCTCTGCCCAGCTCCCAGGGACTCTGCCAGCTAGAGATGCACGTTTGGCTCCCCTCAAGCCTTTGGGCCAAGAGGGTCATGGCTGGAGTCCCCACACAGCAAATACTATGATGAGGAATCAGGCTGCACTTCAATTCTGGGAGGAGGGGGCGCTCTCAGAGCTGGTGAAGGCATCAGGCCCTAAATAAGATCCGAGCTTGCACAGAGCTTCCATTCAAACTGCACGCCTGGAGTGCTCCCAGCTCCCAGCAGCGGGAGCCCAAGCAGTTGGGGAGAAGCCACAGAAGATTCCAATGGGGATTTTCCTCCCATATCAGAGAGCTTGACAAAGCATGCTCAGCTCCATTTTTATTTGGCTCAAATGCGCAGCCTGACCCTCAAGTATATAACATTTTAGAGGCTCTAGAAGTCAAAGTGGATGAGCTTTTCTTCAGTGCTTTGACACAGATATATAACAAGAAATAAACTTGCAATCAAAGAATTTCTTAGAGGGAAAACAGCAGGAGCTGTACTGGTGGTTTTAGACCGAAGTATATACCTTTAAAATTCCGGTGTGGAGCCCTGACCCCTGATGTGACTGTGTTAGGAGAGAGAGCCTTTAAGGAGGTGCTCAAGGTGACACAAGGTCACAAGGGTGGGGCCCTAATCTAACAGGACTTATGTCCTTAAGAAGATGAGAGACACCAGGGGAGTTCCCAATGTGGCTCAGTGGTAACAAAACCAACTAGTATCCGTGAGGACACAGCTTCAATCCCTGGTCTCGCTCAGTGGGTTAAGGATCCGGCGTTGCTGTGAGCTGAGGTATAGGTCACAGAGACGGCTTGGATCTGGCGTGGCTGTGGCGTAGGTCGGCAACTATAGCTCTGATTTGACCCCTAGCCTGGGAATATCCATATACCGCGGGTGTGGCCCTCAAAAGACAGAGAGAGAGAGACAGAGAGAGAGACGGCAGGGCTGTGAGCACACGGAGAAAGGACCACGTGAGGACACAGCATCCGCAAGGCAAAGAGGGGCCTCAGGAGAAACCAGCGCTGCCCACCCCTTGATCTTAGACTCCCAGGCTCCACCACCGTGAAAACTAAGTTTCTGTTTGAGCTGCCCAGCCCGTGGTAGTTCACTATAGCAACTGAGCAGAATAATATACTGGTGTGCACTTGGAACAGATCAGCTTGGTCTAAAAGGAGAAAAGGGAAGGTCCCCATGGCTTCCTGACCCACCCACTAGGAAGCAAGCTCCAGGTGGTCACGCCATCACTGCTCAGGCAGTACCTGAGGGGAGAAGAGCAGAATTCTGTCAGAAATCTCATCTCGCCTTGGAGTTTCTCTTAAGAAAACTGAAGAAAAAAAGAGAGAGCTAGTTCCTTGCTGCTCAAAGAGCAGTACCTGCACCAGTACCAGCAGCATCACCTGGGAACTTGTTAGGTCAATTCTCGGCCCACTCCAGACCTGAATCAGAGACTCTGGGGGCCGGGCTCAGCACCCCCCGTCTAATAAGCCTCCGGGGACTCAGTGTTTGCTCAAGATGAAGATCCTCTGGTCTTATTAATGCCCAGGGCTGACCTCCTCCAACTCACACACACTGTCTGGCACTTGACACGTACACACTACTACACCTGCCCCATGCGGCCCTCAACACCGTGGCATGCAATCCTGTCATCCTGTTACACAGGTAAGGAAAATGAGACGTGGACAAGGTGAGGTCAAACAGTGCACTCCAAGGTGAAGACTGGCCTCCGGGACCACATGCCTCTAAACCCCTTGCTGCTTCCCCCTTGGTGACATCAGTCATCTTCTCTGGAGGCTGGCCCCCCCCATCCGCCACACCACTTCCTGGCACCATCTTGCAAGGGCTGCTCTTTGCAGTCAGACAGATGTGAGTCAGAATCCTGCCTCTGCCACTTTCTGGTAACCTCTGATCCTTGAGAAGGATGTTGAATACTCTGGGGGTCAACAGTGTCTCCTACCTTAAAATTCTTACTACGAAGTTCTAAGCCTCCTCATGAGACCTAAGGAGGTAGGGTCTTTGCAGAGGCAATCAGTTTAAAGTGAGGTCGTTGTGTGAGCACTAATACAATATGATGGTGTCCTCATAAAAAGGACAGATGTGGACTCAGCAAGTAAAGAGAGAGAATGCCATGTGAACATCAAGACAGGCGTCTGCCAGCCAAGCACGGACGCCTGGATCCGACCCCTCCCTCATGGCACTCAGAAGGAACCAACTCTGCCAACAACTGGACCTCAGACCTCCCGCTTCCAGAAATGTGAAACGATCCATCTCTACTGTTTAAGGGACCCAGTCTGCAGTACTGTTACAGCAGCACAGGAAACTAATACACGTAACTCCTACGAACCTCAGTGTCCTCAACTGTAAAGGGGAATCTTAAGAAGATGTATTCTGACAGAGCTGTTAGGAAAATCAAATAAAGTAACTATGCAGAGTCCTTGGCAAGTGGCAAGTTTTCGATACATTAAGCTTTTTATTAAAACAACATTAGCCAAAATGCTCTCCACGTGATTCGCATCTCAAATTCTCCTACAGCAATCTACCAATCTGCGCAGGAGACTAAGAATAAACGACCCTGAGCTTGTCCAGTACCTGAGCTATTCAACAACTAATCACTGGTGCCCAGACATTAAGTCGTTAAAGCTCTATATGATAAACATCCACGTGCAATACGGAAATGAAAAGCAACATGAAAATCAGTGGTTACTAGGGCCAAGAGGCAAGAGGACACGTTCTTTGGATATAAATGTTCTACACTTTCGTTGGAGTGGTAGTTGAACTGGTTGTACACATTTGCCAAAAGTCATCAATGTGTACAATTAAAATACATGAGTTGTATTTCATGTAACTTATACCTCAAAAAAAGTGGAATTTGTTTTAAAAAAGAGGGAGTAGTTCTCTTGTGGTGCAGTGGGCTAAGGATCCAGTGTAGTCACTGAGTGGCTAGGGTAGCTGCTGTGGTGCAATTTCAAACTCCTGGTCCAGGAACTTTCCTATGCTGCAGCAACAGCCAAAAAATAGGGGGGAAACATCTTTTAAATAAAAATGAAAAAGAAGGAATGTGAACCTATTTTTTTTTTCAAGGCCTCACTGGCAGCATATGGAAGTTCCCAGGCTAGGGGAGTCAAATTGGAGCTATAGCTGCTGGCCTACACCACAGCAACACCAGATCTGAGCCGTGTCTGCAACCTATGCTGCAGCTTGGGGCAATGCTGGATCCTTAACCCAATGAGTGAGGCCAGAGATCGAACCCTCAGCCTCAGAGACATTATGCTGGGTTCTTAACCTGGTAAGCCACAATAGGATCTCCAATGTGTACCCACTTTAAGGAAGAAGAAAAATCTGATCTGCGAGGAATGTGAAGTAATCTGCTTTCTACTTGAGCATTTAAACGTTAATTCTGAGCTTCCTGGCAACCTCTATAAAGAATGGAAGTAGAATACATTGCCCTCTTTATTACATGAAAAACAACATACCAATTCTTTACTAGAGATGAACTTTGTTTTTTTAACAACTGTGAAATTTTATCAAAGGAATCCCATTATGAGAGACATGTGTTAAAAGAATAAACAGGGTTTGGCAAACTTTTTCTGTAAAGGCCCAGATAGTAAGTATTTGGGGCCTTGCAGGTCTCTGCAACTGCTGCCTTAAACATCAAAGTGACCTCAAACAATAAGTAAATGAGTGCATGTCGCTGTGTCCCATTAAAACTTTACATATAAACACAGGTGGGGGGGGGGGGGGGCTGGGTTTGGCCCATGCACCATAGTTTACAGAGCCCAGGAACAGATAAGGCACTTTTGACATTCAGTTCCAAGCTGGCCTGAAGCCACACAAGAACAAAGCATGGGAGGACATGCAGGTGAACTTGACCCGTAGATTTTCTATGAAAGAAAATGTTCATAGTCACAACAGCCAAGAACCCACGTGGATAACAACCACGGACAACAATTTTAGACAGTTGATGGGACTCTATAAAAGCATCTATATAAAGAGAACCTCATTTAAACAAATGTAAAACAAATTTTTAAAGTATTCAATTTGCATCAAAATCTTACTGCACCGTTTGTTTCACCCCCCCCCCCGAAATTTCGTTCAACTCAGTATAACTGCATCGGCTTTCCATTGCAAAGCTGGATGTTTAACTATAAACTACATCCTGCCTCTCCCTTTGTGTGTAAAATTGACAAATGTGTTGTTTTTGGATTCCAGAATTCTGGCGGAAGCCAACCTAAATGAATTAAGATGACTAATGTGTTGATTCTGTTTCCAATCCAACAAAATGTTAATGTAGGAACCCATGTCATATGATGCTCTGTGTTTTAGTTCAAATTTAACATCAAATATTGAATAAGGCAGTTTCTAAGTAAATTACTAAACTAAAAATACTCCTTCGGCGTAGCAAGAACTCCATCTTGTTTAAATAAATGAAAATTTGAACATCTTTGCTCAGATCAGCCTAAATAAGAAATTAGCAAAAAGCAAACTTCCCTTGCAGTCAACAAGTATTGATTTCATCCTTCCAGGCAAAATGGCACAATATTGTCTATCAAGGAAAAAGATTCACTGAAAACGATTCTCCCATCATCGTGACGTCAAGCAACGTCCTACACACAACGAACACTTGGACCAAGTGATGTTTTTTTGGGGCGGCAGCTAATGAATCACGTTCAAGGTGAATGACCACCAAGACACCATCAATACAGCTGGGGACCCAAGTGTCTTTGAACATCCAGCTACTACAGGGTGTCTGGCACTCCTCGTCCTTTTGTAGCCTGATGACGTTTTTACAAAGGTTTTCTTTGCATTTACTTAACATTTGCCTGAGAACTTCCTGTGGCTCTAACACACTGCTACAGGGTTTTAAGTAAACTAACATTAGTTTTTCATCACATAATATTTGAGTAATTTCTATTTCCACAGAGGCCGTAACTGTGACACTTTTCAAAGCTGTTGGAAGTGTTGCAAAGCCTGAATTCAGTTCCACCAACACCGACCATGTACCATCCGTGGACAGGACACTAAGTGTCAGGCCTTGGATGCTCAGCTAATTCTAATATCAAATCTTTCCAGTTTTCTTAAATCACTTACACTGACTGACCACCAAGAGACGAATTTTAATAATTACCTTCAGTGTGCAAATCAAGTCTATGAAGAGATTATAAAAAGAAGGAAATCAATAATGGGGGAGTGTTTCAAAAAAAAAAAAAGAATTTTAAATTTTTATGAGGAAGAATTTAGAAATCCAGGGTCTAGAAATGGAAGCTACATAGAATATATGTATTTTGCCCCTAGGTTTTAGATTCAACTATGACAGGCTGTCAGTAACTGAATTTTTTTTTTTTCATTACCTGCCAGTTATTTAGGAAATTTCTATTGTTTAGCAAAGGGTAATTCTGAAATCAATAATACTTTATTAATTGCATGCTGATGCATTTCTATCAGCAAAACCACCATTATAGTAAGAAGATAACATAAACCTCCCAGGCATATTTTTCTAATTCGATTCAATTCAATGATTTTTGTTTTTAAGAATAAAAGCACTCTTAAAGCAAATATGTATATTTAACTGCTACTAATGATTATAATTTCTGAACACTATCAGGATTCCTTAATTTAGGTTCCATGGACTGAACTTAGTTCCCCCCAAACTCGCACGGAAAATGCCGGGCTCTGAATACATTGATTGTCCTCTGGGGAAAGAGGCCGAAGGCCCCATGATATCCTCAAAGGAGTACCGGGCACAAACAAAAAAGGTTAGATCCCAGTGCCTGGGAGAACGGGGGTGTGTGTTTCAGCAGAAAGCTGTGAAAACATTTTGCTTGTTCCTCTGTAAGACAAACAGAAAAGTCAAGCCGTGTGTACCCAATGAAACAGACGGACTCTCAGAGCAAGTCCTCCATGCAACCCAACCATCCTGGAGCCAGAAGGGAACCCGAACCCTTATGAGCCCCAAGCTGAGCCCAGCACTTCCATCGCCTCTGCAGCGTGGCCAGTAAGCAGCCGGTCGGCCTCACTTCCACACCCTCGTGACGGGGAACTGACTGGCTCAAGGCAGCCCACTCTGCTTGCAGAAAAGAGGCAACTCCCCAATTCTGACAGCCATCCCCCGAAAGAGAAGAAAAGGCCACAGCAGTGCGAAGGCTGGATTCCCTGCTGTATCCCTGGGTCCTAGAAGGGGGCCAGCCCATCAGGCCTCACTAAGTGCTTGTTAAAAGACTGCTGTGCGTCTGGTAGCATCAGTGGTGCCACGTTAGCACCTCTTTCACAGCACAGTTCTCAGGGTTCAATACTGTCACTCTGAGGAAAAAAAAAAAAGTCCTAAACCCCACAACCTCAGAAAGTGACTTTATCCAAAAGCAGGCTGTTTGTTGGCAGAGGTAATCACGCCAAAATTGGATCATTCGTCTGGGCTCCAATCCAATCTGACGGGGGTCCCTTTAAAAAGAAGCCATTCAGGGGAGCTCCCCTTGTGGCTCAGCGGTAACGAACCCAACTAGCATCTATGAGGACACGGGTTCGATCCCTGGCTTCGCTCAGTGGGTTAAGGGCTCCTAGGACAGGATGCAGTGACTTTTCCAGCTCTTAGCTCATCCGTGTCCTGTCCAGAAGTGAACAAAATATTCTAGGTGCGGTCTGATCACTGGCACTGTTTATCTTTCCAAAAAAAAAAAAAAAAAAAAAAAAACATGAAAGTCTCAGCCAACCAAAGGTTATGAACAGGTTATCTGCCTGAGAGGTTTTATTGCTGTACATGCGAAGGGCTGCAAGAAACGCTGCCTGGTAGAAACTTCTTGGAGCAGCCGAAGATGACGATGGGGAAGGGCCGCCTTTCACTGAGAGAGGGGAGCGCCCCGCTAAGCGCGGCAGTCCTGCCTCCCCTCCCCACCCCCACAGTGCGGAGCACGTGGTCTCTGCAAGCCTGACCAAGGGCCACGGCAGTGGGGTGACTGCTAGCGAAGGCAGGCAGATGCCAGCTGACCACTCAGGGCCAGCGTCCCCAGATGCGTTTTACTATCACAGAGGAGGAAGATATCAGCCACTTTTTTCAAATACTCCAGGATCCATACTCCCAGGAGATACGGATCCTGGGAGTTCCCACTGAGGGACAGTGATTTAAGCATCTGACTGCAGCAGCTCAGGTCACTGCAAAGGCATGGGTGCAATCCCAGGCCTGTCGCAGTGGTGGTTTAAAGGATCCTCATTGCCACACATGTGGCGCAGGTCACAGCTGCGGCTTGGATTCAGTCCCTGGGCCAGGAACTTCCATAGGGTGTGGGTGCAGCCATTAAGAAAAATAAATTTAAAAAGGGGGGAGGAGTTCCCATCAGTGGCTCAGTGGTTAATGAACCCGACTAGTATCCATGAGGACACAGGTTCAATCCTTGGCCTCGCTCAGTGGGTTAAGGATCTAACACTGCCGTGAGCTGTGGTGTAGGTCACGGACACGGTTTGGATCTAGCATTACTGTGGCTGTGGTGTAGGTTGGCGGCTGTAGCTCCAATTCAACCCCTAGCCTGTGAACCTCCATATGCAGTGGGTACAGGCCCCAAAAGACAAAAAAAAAAGGGGGGGAGGGGGGCGAGATAGAGATCTCTACATCTTCATTTCTTCGAAAACTTCAATTAAACCCAGAGACACTTACTCTCCCCCCCCCCACTTTTCCTTGTTCTCTTGTGACCTCAATAGGAAACCCAACGGCCAAAAGGAACTGTTCTGGGCCCCACGAAGAGTAGGGACCAGATCCAAGGGACCCTCCTTGCCGCTTCAGTGTTCCCACGCTGACTCTGAGCCAAGCCTATCACACACATCCTAATAACTGCTCCACTGAGTTCTTACGAAGCATTATAAAAATTGGCAAGTACAGTGGCATGGTGCTTAATATGAGAAGTGAACTTAATAAAGTTCAAGAGAAATGCCCGGTCAAAGACAGAGTAACTGAAAGGCATCCAGCGCTGTCGGCAAAGCCAGGCTGGCCCCACAGTAGCATGGGGGTGGGGCGCTGCCGGGTATCCCGCAGTCCTACAGGGAGCATCCCCATCCGCTTTCCTGGAGATGCTGGAGCCAGTCAGACCACCTCTCGGACAACTCTCGTCATTTCGGCCACTGGGAGAGCTGACCTGTCCCCAAGGAACACCCCCCCCCATGTTTCCCTAGAGTCAGGCGCCCCTCCCTTGAGTGACGGCTCTGGGTGGCTTGGCCCTCTTGCCTTCCTCTCGTGTCTGCCGTTGGGGATGCTCACGTGCCTCGGGAAAGACCGAGGCTTAACCAGACGGAGGCGGGAAGAGAGGCCTGCTTTACTCCCTCTGTTCTGGTTAAGTGTGGACACTGTTCAAGCGGGGCGTAAAGAGCACCGGCTTTGCAGAAATCCCTGCTGCTCCCCACTGGCAGTCGCGTCCGCTCTCAAAGGGCAGTCGCACTCAATGGGCAAATGTTTACTCAACTCCCAAAGTGGGGCAGAGGCTGTGGTAGGTAACGCCACGGCCCTCAGCAGGTCGTCCACCACTGAAAACTCCAGCAATCTTTCCTTCCCTGTGTCACACAAGATACGCCTTAAACCAACTCTTTTCCACCCCTTAAAAAAAAAATCTGTGTTGGCATTCCTATGAGTAAGTGCCCATGATAAAAGTTAAGAAGACAAACTTGAAACTCACTGCTTGTCACAAAATGAAATACAAGGAAACTCGTGGTGAGCACGACACAGTGACAGACACCACGCTGGGGGCCCTCACTTCTAACTCGAGTCTCCCAAAGCTCTGAGGATGGTGTCACAGTGCCTACCTCACAGACGGGGAGACTGAGACGCAGGGGTTAAGAACAGGGTACAGAGGCCTAGAGCTAGCAAGCTGGAAAGCACAGACGTGTGTGTGTTTAAGTGTGTCTAATTTCCCAGCAAAGGGTGCGGGCTCCCAAGGCAGGGTGTGCCAGGAGCAGGCACCCAGGTGTGCTGGGGTCTTCCTGCCCCAGGGCGTGTTGGCTTTAACCAGCTCTCCCATTCCACGCGGGTCTTTCTGGGTGAAGGGATCCCCCCCTGTGTTAACATCCGCATGGACGCCTGCCCCTGTCAGTGGAGGCATCTGTGTGATGAAGCCATCGAGGAGTGACAGCAGGGCACACAGCCTGGCCCTCCTCTCCTGGGCCTGCTGTCCTGCCTGCTGCAGGGGCGGAGGCTCTGGCCGCTGGGGTGGTCTGGCGGGAGCCGGCAGCGACCTGTCCCCCCATCTAATTCCAGGGCTCAGCACCAGAAAGCTCAGCACCTGCTCTCCAACGTCAGCTCAACCAGTCACCAGGGGATGGGTCCGCCTTCCGTCAGCCTTCCCGTGCGCCCTCTCTCTCAGTGAGTTCCTCTCTTGGAAAAGGAAAAATGTGTGATTTGCTGGGCCCTTCAAACCCCAACACCTCTTTATGAGCGGCCTCGCCAATCTCAGGTCAGACTTAGACTAGAACACTCTGCGTTCCTCGAGCCACCGTAATTTAAGAGTGTGGCCACACATTTCCAATAGCACAGGATTACGTTCTGCCCTCTAGACCCAAAAGGGTGCACAAGTCACGTGATTAAGGCTCTCGAGAGAGCCAGGTAAGCACCAACGCCAAAGTACACACTCAGGAAACGAGACCCAAAAATGTTCTCACCCCATCCCGGGAGTCCAAGGGGCCTCTTCTGACTGAATCCATACCACAAGAGAATTTTCCTTTTCAATTCTGTGTTAGTCCTTGTTTCACTGTACCACTCTAATTTTTAAGAGGCATAATAGGCAAATCGTGAAATCCCATGCTTTGTAAAAGTTCCATTATAAGAGTAATCACTATTGAACCTTTTAGCCCAGATGTAATTTCTTACATGTTACAACAAGTTTGGCACGCATTGTGAATTTCAGCCAAGGTTGATAAAGTTCAATAACTTGGCTAACCAACCATGTGTACTACTCATTATAGAAGTAATAAATAGATTCATCAAAATGGACATGAAAAAGCCATGAGAAAATCGGTGCCATTTCCAGCCTGCCGCCGTAAAAGCACCTCTTGGACTTTAATATGATTTTATATATCGTTATCACACCTACCCATCATTCCACACCAGGCATATATAAAGCAGTCCTCTACCCCCATCTGCATGCTGAATAAATTCCAGTGACAGAGGTGAATTCTCTCTCCGACAGAGCTCACAAGTTGCGTAAAAGCACACGTGCTTTTGGCACAACACTGTAAATCAACTCGATTAAAAAATATTTTTTTAACGTGTACATGCTTACAAGTTCAACTCCTAAAATAATTCTGATCAAGTAGAAAGGGCATCGGACAGACACGGCTACAAATGTCATCTTCCTTCCTACCATCTTTCTAGGTCAGTTTTAGGGGAAGTGTTTTGTTTTGTTTTTCATCTTTTTCCCCAGTAATACTTCCAGCCTAATTACTCTTTTAGCCCCTTGATCATTGAAAATTTTAGAAGAAAGCCTGATTTCTTCTCATGGATGGAAGAAAGAAGCTCAGAGAAGAGAAGAGAAGAGACACACATGATCAAACATACAAGAGTCGACAGTGCTGGCCTCTTGGTTCTGAATGTGATTAACAAAATTTCCTCTACTGGGGTGAGAAAACCTTATCGAACGCCGCCTTGAAAACCCAAGTTCTCCCTGCTGCACCTATTTCTTGCGCTTCTAAGAGGAAACTCAAAGACAATTTCAGAGGTGCATCTTCAAGGAAGCGGAGGCCTGCCACGCTCAGTCCTCCCAGACATCTGGTCAACCACCGTGGCACTGGCCAGCGTCGTGTTCGGAACTGGACAAGTCCAGCTGCACATTTCAAAGCTGTTCTGTACTTGCCAGTGCTCTGCGGGGAAAACAACAACTCCTGAGTCACTGTACCGCCAACTCCAGGAGGTGAGCCGGACACCAGAGTCTGCACCCTCTATTTCTCAGCAAGGTCATGACATCATCCATGAGAATGGCAGAGCAGTGTGTGTCTACACTGCAAGCCCTCCACCCCCACCCCAGGCATCAAGATGTTTCATTGCGCAGGCAACACCTCTCCCCTGTCTGTGCATCGCTTCTGCCCTCTGCCATCTCACTGTGCCATTAGCACCATATGCCAAAGCTGCCTCTTGCTGCAGTTTAATGTTTTCTTCTGGATTTTCTCTCTTATATACATCTACACAGTGGGATCGCTGTGTGACAATATTATAAATATCCTCCTGGTTCCTTTCACATCTACCATGGAGGAAAAAAAAAAAAAAAAAAAAAAACAGAACTGAGCTTTCTAAAGCCAAAGGTATGCTCCTCACAACAAGAAAGACAGTCCCTGCTACTAATGACAAACGGCACTCAGCCAAGTCATGTGAGTTTTTAACTCAGCCTAAGCAGAGCATACAGTGGTGGAGAGCTTTATTTTCTCAAAGAGTTGGCAACTGCCAAATTCTTTCAAGAGCTTAAATACCATAATGACATATACTGATGCTCGGAAAGATTAAAGTAAAATATGAAGTTAAACAGAGGACAGAGACACGAGACAGAGATGGACTCTGAATCGCAGGAGTAAAAAAAAAGAAACATCTCACACTGATTGTCATAACGGAAAAAAAGGTTAAGGAAACTAAGGAAAGAGCATTTAATGGTCCCCAGAGACACGGGGAACAGGCAAAATTTGGCAGACATCACAAGTATGCCGTGCACAGAAAAGAGTCTTTGCACTGCCCACACTACAGTTTACTGCAAAGCCCAGAATTAAGAATATGGTTCAATTTCTCAACGAACATTTCTGACAGCTATGCGGAAATGCTATCACAAAGAGCAGAGAGATTTCTATCACGAGCTTTACAACAAAGCCATCCTGCGAGCATGACAACCCTGAAACCTTAATACTCACATCCAAGCAAACAGTTTGGTCCACATGAACAATGTCTGGAGTTCCCTTATGGCTCAGAAGGTTAAGGAGCTGGTGTTGTCACTGCTGGGGTGTGGGTTCGATCCCTAGCCCAGGAACCTCTGCGTGCCATAGGTATGGTCAAAAAGTAATAATAAACTTTCAAAAATTTTTAAAAAACATCAACAATGTTTTTAAAGGGAACAGTCAAGGAACATTTAACAAAACACACAGAGCTCCCTGCTACCTGTGCGAGATCCACAAACTCTGTGAGCAGGATGGGAGCATACTACTGGCTGTCAACTTGGAATCGCCTATTTCTCCAGGGACAACGCAGTCAGTTTCTGTTCCCTCCCCAGCTCAGCCCCCTGCGAACACTCCCTCGCTTCTGTAAGCAAGTGGCCCCAGGATTAGCCTCCTATGACATGCAATCTGGAAGCTTCAGGAGTCCAACCTCTGCTTTCAAAGTCATCAGCACTTTTTCTTGAGGAGTTAGTTCAAGACTATTTCACTTTCAGCTACTTCTCTCTGGATGGTTTACACAGAACACAAGATAATTAGAGCTGCATCCTTTGAGAAGTTAAATGACTAGATTACTAACACTTTAAAACGTTAAAGTATTCAATGCTTCAATCCAAACTAGAACAGCTTTATAGTAACTGAAAACAGGACATCTACAAGTCACTCCCTAAAGACCAAGTGTGCCGTCCCACAATTTTAGAAATTCCGGAGTTCCCGTCATGGCACAGTGGTTAACGAATCCGACTAGGAACCATGAGGTTGCGGGTTCTGTCCCTGCCCTTGCTCAGTGGGTTGACGATCCAGCATTGCCGTGAGCTGTGGTGTAGGTCGCAGACACGGCTCAGATCCTGCGTTGCTGTGCCTCTGGCGAAGGCTGGTGGCTCCAGGTCCGATTCGACCCCTAGCCTGGGAACCTCCATATGCCGCGGGAACGGCCCAAAGAAATAGCAAAAAAAAAAAAGAAAGAAATTCTGCAATTCAGCTGATGTTCACAGTTTACCTAATGATAAAAAATCTTTTGCCTGGCATTCGTAGATCCAAATACTTTCCAAAAATGTGACCACTTTCCCCGCTGCCTTGACAGAATATAAAATCCTAAGTTTAGGCAACAATTCCCTGCCTTGTGGTCAAATTCTGCGCTTTGCAGCTGCCACGCCATTTGAGGAGCTGGAGAATGGAACGGAGCAAAGAAGGACTGTGGCAATTACAAAACCTCACTGGTACATGTTGTCGGATTAATAACGGCAATAGCAGAGCTCAGCTACTCCGTCAGCAGCATGAGGAACGGAGGGCTGAGGGCTCCAGGGCTAAGTTAAACCACAGAGCGAAGCACAGAAGCTAGCTACAGGAAAGCCAGCAGAGCCATCAAGAAATGTGTCCACAAAACGAAATGAGTAAGCGTGCCACTCAAATGAACCGCTAACTTTTAGCACATACTATCTGGGCGGTACACAACTGCTTAGACTATAAACACACACAGCAAAAGGCAGAGAAGCAGCTATTTTAAAAAAATCCTAATACAGCTGCCTGCTTACTCCCCCAAGCAGTGGTACTGCGATTACGACCAAGCACGGGCACGTGACCACCGATGCACACACTGCTCTTCAAGTTTACGGCGACTTGACTTTTCACCCACCCGGTGCCTACCCACACGTCCTGCTCTCCTATCTGGTTACTCGGAAGAGGTCTAAGTGGAGACACAGCTTACGAAAAATCACAGACTAGGAATAAGGCTTAAAAAGCATCCGTCAAGAGAGCAAACGCTGTCTTTATTTTACAGGAATCTATTTGGTGGTTCATTTGCAGGTGTCTTCTCAGGAATTCAACGAGAAGGCTTTGGTAGTCCAGAAATACAGAAATGACTAGAAACTCTCCAGAGGTGTACATGCAGACAAGGAAATCTGTGGTTGAAAAAAATTCTATGGTAGAACGCAAATAAATGCAAATGTCCCCTAGGAGCCCAAAGACCGAGCTGCTGATGTGCTGCTGTGAGTCTGTAGCTCCCAAAGGGCAGAAGACCCTGTCTGAGTCCACCCTCAAGACTGGGCACCCAGTTCTCAGTAGTCAATCAGTATTTGCTGATGGCACAAAAGATGGGATTAAGGGTGCGTCCGGGGCTATGAGCCAGCCAGTCACTCTGCCAACACAGCTCTCACGGAAGATGCAAAACCAGGGTTCCAGTCTCGAGAATCCACAAGGGTCAGGCAGCTAATAGGACACAATCAAAGGAAAGAGCCTGGCCTGTCTGCAGGCAAAGAACCTCCATGCAAGTCGGCTTGCTGGGCACTGGGCCCGGTATTGCCGGCTCCTCTGGATTTTTTTGAAAGTCAGAAATCAAGATTACTTTTAAGGAAACTAACCTGATTTTAACATGGTAGCATGTAATCTAAAAGTGAAAAAAACACTAAAGGCCATTTCTGTGCAGACCAAACCAACCATCTGGGGGCCAGATCCAGGCTACAGATCCCAGTTTCTGCCTCGGCCCCCTGGGAAGCTCTACTTTTTTTTTGGCCGCCCCGTGGCATATGGGTTCCAGGCCAGGAATCAAATCCAAGCCAGAATCGTGACCTCTACCACAGCTGCAGCAATGCTGGTTCCTTAACCTACTGCACCAGACCTGGGAGCGAACCCACATCCCTACTGCTGCTGAGACACCGTGGATCCTGTTGCACCACAGTGGGAACTCCTCGGAAGCTCTGCTCTTGACCAAATGGCCAAGGGGAGACAGTTGTGAGAATGTCCCCCTCCCTCCATCACCATCACGTGACCTGACGTCACTCAGCAGCAACGCAGTGAACTCCCAGCAGTCACACACCATCCTGTTTTGGACAAACTCCCACTGGAGGACGTGAGGCATCTCAGCGCTGTTCCCCAACTCAGAACTCCGAGGTACCAGACCAGACTTGTATGGGAAAAAAAATCCCCCCAAAGAACCAGTTAGGTGGGGGGCGGGGGGTGCAGAGGCTTTGATGCTGAAGAGCCCCTGGAGACAATTTCCCACGGTCTGGGGCAGCTGAAGAACGGCCCCCCGAAGGCGCCCGCACGCAGTCTGGGACCTGCGAAGGTCACCTACCCGGCAGGGGGGACTCTGCAGATGTGACGAAGAAAACGCTCTTGAGATGGAGTAATGACCAGTGCTGTATGGGGAGCTCTGTCTACACGAAAGGAGGAGAGGGTGGTGTGGTGGTGGTGCTGGGACAAAGGGCAGTGACACGCCTCCAAGACGGAGGAGGTGGCCATGGGCCGGGCTTTCCGGGGGAGAGGAAACAATTCCCCCCCAAGAGCCCCCGGGAGGAGCTGGCAGTGACAACCTGACTCCCGCCGGCGACGCGGAAGCCAGACCTTCCACCTTCAGAACTGCCCGCTAGGAACCTGGTGGTGTTTTAATATCAAGTGACCGTGGAAGCCACACAGTAACCAAGGCACGTGTGTGCCCCCAGGGAACTACAAGAGTCCCGGGAGATACGCACATGTCCCTGGTCCCCTCAGGTCGGGTCCCTCCCCAGTCAGGGCAATGGGCACTGACAGAGAAGCCCTGATGGCGCCCCGAGGATGGCACCCCTTTGCCAAAAGCCTGACTCGGCTCCGGATGGAGACGTTTCCCCACTCGGGTGTGTTCACAGCGCGCTGGCTCGTCAAACACTCGATCCACTACCTGTCCGCGGACGAGAAGGCAAACTTCCTCTGCTAACAGATGAAGCTGTGATGGCATTTCTTTTCCCACTTTTTTCCCCGGAACACCATCTGGAGCGCAGTGACGATCGCTGGGCCGACAGCAGCTGCTCCAAGGCAGGTGCTGGATGGGGAGGCCGCGGCCGTGCTGCTGGACGACCAGCCACGCAGGACCACGGAAGGCAGCGGGCAGACCGTGCAGCCAAGGACGCCCGAGGCGGTGAGGTTCCCTCCTCTTGGCCACTGGCAGCCGTCACGCCGCCTCTCCTTCTGAAGGAGAGTGATCGTTCTCCCTCTTCTGCCTCGCGGGGTTACTGGGAAAACACTTCCCCAAATCCAGGTGCTGCGGGCCAACCTGCGGACGGCATGTGAGCAGAGAGCGCCGGCTGCCCGCTGCCCGCGTGCGTCTGTATCTGCTTGGCACCTGGAGTGGAGGTGAGGGCCTGAGCGGCTGAAGCGGTGAGACAACCGGAACACGTCCTGTCCCAGAAGCAACCCCATCCGGCCGCTGGAGCCTCCGTGCGACCACAACCTCCAGCACTGACGCCTCCTGGCAATTTCCCTCCCGTTATCCCAGCTTCCTGCGTCTGAACGCCTGGCATCGCGGCCTGGTAACTCTGGATAGAAAAGCATCCGTGAACATCTAGTCATCGCCACCAAATTGAGGGCCCAAGGGCCACAAAGGTACTGATGGCCGGGTTACCTTTCTCAACCCTGGAGCAGACACCTGCTGAGACCTCTCAGGGAGCCAAGATCAAGAGATCCCACCATCTTTTTCTCTCTTCCTCCTCCTCCTTCCTCTGAATCTAAAGCCTCCTCCTGTAGGAGTCTCTCTTCTGCTGTCAGGCGACTTCTCCCCTAACTGTAAGCAACCGCATAATCCTACAGGACTCTTCATTTGCACCTTTTTATCTCATCCTTATGTAAGCGCGGATGACAAAGTACGACTCTTGGTTTTACAAGTGAGGAAAGGAAGGCTCAAGACAACTAAGGGACTAGCCTTAGATCACACAAGTTCATGACCACCTGACACCAGCCAACTCTCTTGCAAACACACCCCAGTGGTCGCCCGTAAAAGCCATCACGGCTTGTGAAGTGTGGAGAAAATCCTACTCACACCCTGCTGTCCTCTGTAGGACCAAATGAATCCAACAACCAAGCCGGACCTTTACGTGTTAAAATACCAAGGCCGGGCTAGAAACCATCACAAGCTCAAGTAAACCAGTGCTCTGATGCCAAACTCCATAATAAAGATGATACCGTGATGTCATGTTTAATAGTTTTCCTTCCTTTCTTCTTCAAGTTTAATAGATCTTTTTCAGTCCTTGATGGCCACAAAAATAACCTTGTCCTTTTTTTTTTTTTTTAACTTTCTTTCACTTGATTCTTTTTTGGATGCTGCTACCATCTGACCTTCAACCAAAAAAAAATATCTCAAATATCTCAAATGTTTCCTTTCCTACCAAAATCGAGTCAATGCCTAAAACAGTTACTTAGAAAGGTTGTTTTAGGACAAACTCACAGATACTACCGCAGCCTTCTGAGGACCCGAGAACCAGGAAGCCTGGAAAACACCAAAGTAATTTTAGGAACCTGGTCACCTCGCCTCCCTGCTGGACGTGACTACAGTTTAGGCACCTGCAGTGTGGAGCAGATGACTTTCAGGGCATCCGGAGTCCCCATCGTCAACGACTTCGCAGAGTAGGGCTAGTGCCCCTGTTTCACGGATGCAGAAGGAGGATTCAGAGGAGGGAACCAAGTGGGCCCAAGTCCCTCAAATGGGACATGCTTAGGCCAGGTTTCAAAACGAGGTCATGACTGCTTCCCAAGCATCTATCCCATCCCTGCACCCCGCTGCCTCTCCAGACAGCAACCCGCCACCTATCGAGCTTCCCTGTCAGCAGAGCTATTTTCAGCAGTGGGATGGTTTCACCACGCGGGAGCCCATCAAAGGCGGTCATGCACAGACAAGCTCTGAAGAGGGGACTCCAGCATGAACGGAAGATCTGGGGGGAGGTCCCTGGTGGTCTAATGGTTAAGGATTCCACAATGTCACTGCTGTGGCGTGGGTTTGATCCCCTGCTGGGAACTTTTGCATGCCACAGGTAATAGCCAAAGAAAAAAAAGAAAAGATCTTTGCAGAGGGGAAATCTGCAAAACCACAAGGACCAAATGTCGCCTTTTATATTCTCTTTTGAGACTCAACCTCCATTGCAAGCTGGCCAACTGAGTTTTCTGGGTGCTCTCTCCTTCAAAGTGGGGGTCAAGTAGCAGTGCCCATGATTCGAGTTACAGCTGGAGAGAAAGATACTACACATCTTAGAAGTTTTTAGTGCAAACAGGGGAGGGAAGCCAACTTCCTTCTTGTGAAGTGCCTCTTGATCAGAGACTGAATGTGTACTTAAAGCAACAGACGCTTTGAGATAAATTAACTTCTAAGAGAAAGGGACATTTTGAAAATTAAATTATGCTACATGAATCAAGCAATCAATTAGCAATCAATACATATCCAATAGCTACGCATTTAAGATGGAAAGGCAGTTCATAAAAGGGTAAAGACAAATGACTGCACGGAGGAAGAGCCGATCAGTCTAATAATCAGAGACATGCAAATTTCAATGATATTGCTGAAAAAGTGCTAAATGCCAAGATGGGCACGGATGCAGGGCAAAGGGGAGCTTAAGCCGGGACAAGCTTCCGGGGGCGTGGTTCAACAGAACACATCAAGATTTTAAGGTCAGGAAACAAATCCCCCGATGCAGCGATTCCAGTTCCAGAACGTGACACTACAGAATAGGCAAGGATGGGTACAAACACGCAATTACAAAATGCTCACCTCCGTCCCTCAGCTATCCGAAAGCTGAATCCCACCCAAAGGGGCCACACAGGGAGAATGGTGAGAACCACATGACGCCATGCAACCACTTAGATGCTGCAGAGTATTCCATGGCAGAGAGAGATGCTCAGGACTACAAAATCACAAAAGAAAAGAAGGGAAGGGAAAATGCTGAGAGTCATACATGCTACACTTTGACAGCTATTTCTGGTTGGTGAGGATTTGGGGTGATTTTCTCATCTGCATTTATGTTTTATTAGCACTTCTCTGCATTTTCTAAGTTTTCCATAAGAACACATGTGTTATAACAAGTAATTTGAGCCTAACACGTGGCATATATGAGACGCGACAGATGTCAGCTTCTTCCCAACACCTGTGTTACAGTAACACCAAAGGGGGATTCGGCAGACACGGAGTCGGTGTACACAAGCCACAATCGCCCCGCGGTTCCGAGGCCCTATCAGCCTAAGCCCTCCCTACAGACACCATACTCAGCACACAGCCTGGCACAGAGCGGACTCGCACAGATTTAAGATGCATCTGTTGACTTCAGACAGACTGCACAGGCTGCTTGGGAAGAACTTGGGCACAACTGCGCGCTCTTCCTCGGGACAAGGAAGCAGCAAGCAGAAGGGAGAGGGCCTTGTCTTCCTTCAGGAAGAGAAGTCACAGAGTCAGAATTTCTCTACTCTCGTTCTGCAGGTACCTATTGCTCGAGAGCTGTGTGATCTTGGTTGGGCAAGTTACCTCACCTCTCTGGGCTTTCGTTCTGACCCAAGTTGAGGGTAGCTGTGAGCACTTAAGACACCAGGTACAGGACACTCGTCAATTCTAAAAAGCTATCAACCTAAGCCACTATTACAGTGGTCAATACCTATTAATCTGGAATAATTAAGTACATCGTAGGGCTAAAGGGTGAAAATGAAAAAGACCAGTTTTTAACTTCAGTTTCCATACGACTACCCAAGAAACGTCTTTGATTCTGCTTCTGTTCCTCTTTCCAGGAGGTCACTTGTTCATCCTTGCTGGTCCTCCCCTAGTTACCTCCGAGAAACTAAAAACACTGGAAGGAGCTCGCGCCCCACCCCGCCCCCCGCCCTTCTCTCAAACAATACTCCCCCCACCGCAGCACAGAGTCTTTGATTTCCTCTGAGTCTAATAAGGAGCCCTTCATTTGCTTTCAGAGACACCATCGGAACGTGGCTTCTAACAAGAAGGATCCAGAAAACCAAGCAGCACAAGTAACACAGATCTGAAACAATGAGATTCTAGCCCCGCCGCACAACTCATTAAAATAGGAGGTCACTTCGCATTCACTCATTCCTCCAGGCCTGTGCAGATCAAGACTGGCATTCAGGAAATGCAGTGTTATTTAGGAAGCCAAAGGGAGCTAATAAATTTAGGCAGGAAATTTCTAGTTCTGGGAATGGGCCTTTTGATCCAACTACTGAAGCCTTAATCTATGTGGTCTTTGCAAGAAGGCTCTCCTCACCCCCAAATGCTATTCGGGAAAAGGCTAAGGGCTCAGATCTGAACGTCTGCGTGTCCGCTGCAGAGAATGAAGAAAGAACGTGTAGGCCTCCCCTTCTTAAATAAACGAGGGTCAAAGGGGTTCCAATAGTCAGCACGCCTTTTATTGTAAAAATGTGGAATAATTCCCATAATGGCCATCTAGGTTAACCATTTTTAGTTGAGAGACAATAAACACATCTATACACCAACGACCAAAATATCCTTCCTCGGGTGAAAGAGCTCTGCAGTGTCACGAGGATTCCCGGCGCTCGCTGGTGCTTTCATTTTCCAGAGAGAAAAAAAAAAATCAGTTGCTGAGAAAAAGGGTCATATAAATAAAAGTATGTGAGAGGGCGTATGCATTTTTTGTCCTCGTTTAAAATTCGAAAATAAGGAGTTTTCTAAAGCCCAACGTGGTTTCTTTTCCGAGCTAAATTTCTGTTTTAAAGCTGAAGCATACAATTAATGGGCTGCCTCAAACTTTAGTTACAGAGCCAAGACAAAAACCGCGCTCCTTCAGATCGTGTACGTGCAGATAGTGGCTATTTGCTTCATGTTAACCATTTGGTTTAATACGGCCTCTCAGTTAACAAACATATACTAAGCTTGAAAGGACCTATGTTCTTCTGGCACAAAAACCCATCATTATAAAGCAACCTAATTACAATAAATTATATAATACTGGGCAGGCTGGGGGTGGGCACGGAAACTCTATATTCTTAGAAAAAAATGTAAGATCACCAAGGCATTCTCAGCGAACCTTAAACAGAGGCATTAATATTTAAATATTACAATTTCCACTTAGGGGAAAAAAAAAATCACATTATTGATAGGCCAGCACACTCAAAACCGATAATGTCATGAAAACACATGGCCTTGTGTAATTTGGCAGAACAGGCTGCTCCCTGAATACAATGGACCTTTTTATTAAATGGATCGCTTCATCCTCAGGAAAAAAAAGGGGGGGGGGGGAGAAAGAGAAACAAACATGACACTAGTAACAGTTTTCAGTTTCAACTCTTTCACCAAGAAGTACAAGACCTAAAAGATATGTTAGCAAAGTAAAAGGCAGTATTTAACAAAAACGAAAGCCAAGACTGGGCAGAGAGGAAGATAACTGCATAGCGATGCTACCGCTTTTGTTTAACTATATCACAGGGCAACAGAGCCCCCTAGTGGAGAGGAAGTATAAATCTATATGAAGACATTTTTAGGTTACTTTAGAGAAAATACGTTGCAACCTTTCTTTCATGACAATCGCTTTGTCACTGTATTATGCAAAAGCAAAAGATAAAGTTATTTAAACTGGGCATTAGGTAAAGTAAGTGCCCAACTTTCAAAGCTGAAAAACACTTGTGACCTCAATTAGGGTGGACATATTTTTAAATTTTCTTTTTAAATTGTGATTTTTGATACACCTCAGCACTGAACAGCAGCTTGCATGAGCCTCATTGATTTGGCTGCCAGAGGAACAAATAATTTAAAATCTAAACCTACATTCAAGTATGAAATTCAAGTGGTGGGTGATAAAAAAAAAATTTTCAGTTGGCCAATGAGAACCCGCTGCATAGCACAAGACACTACCCACTATTCTGTGATAATCTGTAATAGAAAAGAATCTGAAGAAAGAATGTACGTGGCTATACGTATAACTGAATCACTGTTTTATAGCAGAAATTATCACAACATTGTAAATCAACTATACTTGAATAAAACTTTTAAAAAATGAAAGTTTCAGTTGAGATCTAATGAGGTATACATATTACATATTATTGTGTTATATATATATATTTTTTTTATTTTTAAAATGTTCCTTAGAGATGATTACCAAATTATGAGATAAGGATCACTAAAATACCTCAACTGAGCTCTTTCTTTAGTTGGTTAGCTTCACAAATACTCTGATCATGTGATTTCCATGTACAGAGAGTACCCCGGAGTAATTTAAATGTAAAAAAGGTTTAATTCCTAAGATTCCAGTTCTCAATTTTTTTGTCTTTTTGCCTTTTCTAGGGCCGCACCCATGGCATATGGAGGTTCCCAGGCTAGGGGTCCAATCGGAGCTGTAGCCGCCAGCCTACGCCACAGCTATAGCAACCCAGGATCCAAGCCACATCTTCAACCTACACCACAGCTCACGGCCACACCAGACCCTTAACCCACGGAGCGAGGCCAGGGATCAAACCTGCATCCTCATGGATGCTAGTCGGGTTCGTTGACTGCTGAGCCATGACGGGAACTCCTAATTCTCCATTTTTATGTAGTATCATTCAAGGGGTTTTTCCAAAACTGTCAGAAATCTCAGGAGCTCCTCAGGACAAAATGATTTCAAACCGGTTTTACTTAAGCTATATGGGTCTATTTTAGCCTAAGAGAGAAGTGGTCACAAACGTTTTTCATTTAAAATTGAAGTCTGAATTCCCAAGAGGTTATTTAGATTATTTCAGAAAATCTTCCTCAACTTAATGAGCACCAGGTTCTTAAAAAGAAGAAAAACATCAAGGTCCCACTAGTTTAACTCCACAGACGAGCGGAAAGCAAACTGCAATCGGGCACCTCAAGAGCCCAAGTTCAAGGATACCACTTGAGTACATTTTATGCAAGAAACCAACTACAAGCTAGCCTATGGCATCGAGGTTATGGGCTCTTCTGCAGTAACTGGGGAGGACAATGCGAGGGCATGATTTGGGCCAGAAGACAGAATTTAGAGACTGCAGGCGTAGAAAAGAAACGAGGGTCTGAGCCTGAAGAGGAAACAGTCTGGTTCGTCCCTGCGGTGGGTCTGGTGTCTTAGGAGTGAATACACTTGGCTACATGAAGAGCAGCACTTTTCTCGCTTTAAGGCCTAACTGGTAGAATTCACACCGGTGTGCACTCATCATGCTGATGATTTGGAGGATAAAAGACTATGGCAACTACGCTTCGCACTGTAACTTCAACACGCGATTTAGGAACAAGACCTCAAGCTTTAAAAAACAGGCTAAGTCAAAACAACCAATTTCAGTATCATACAACTTGGGATTCCAGCATGGAAATCTGATAGCTTCGCTTTGTTTCGAGAACAAACTGGGGTCTGACTTTGATAGCTGGAGCATATATTTTTTCTATCTCAAAGCATATAAATTTTGGCATTTAAATGTGTGTATACATGTATACACATTATTAGAATCCCTGGAGTAGGGAGTTCCCGTCGTGGTTAACGAATCCGACTAGGAACCATGAGGTTGCGGGTTCGGTCCCTGCCCTTGCTCAGTGGGTTAACGATCCGGCGTTGCCGTGAGCTGTGGTGTAGGTTGCAGATGCGGCTCGGATCCCGCGTTGCTGTGGCTCTGGCGTAGGCCAGTGGCTACAGCTCCGATTCAACCCCTAGCCTGGGAACCTCCATATGCCGCGGGAGCGGCCCAAGAAATAGCAAAAAAGACAAAAAAAAAAAAAAAAAAAAGAATCCCTGAAGTAAACCTTAGGGAGGTGATCATGTAACATAAATCACCGAGAGAAAATTCAAACATCAGTCCTAACATACATTTTACTGCTGGTATATACTCAGGTGGCTGGCTTGTATTTGTTCGGGGCGGGGCGGGCGGGGGGACAAAAAAAAAAAAAAAAAAATAGCTGTATTCTTGTTAACAGGCTCTCTGACTCAAAAATCGCAACCAGGCCAGGCTGTTCTAGATTTAGAGTCACGACATCTGGAGTTCCCACTGCGGTAATCTGCGTGGGGGGGATCTGTGGCATCTCTGCAGCACCAGGACATGGGTTCAATCCTGGGCCCAACACAGTGAGTTGAGCATCTGGCATTGCTGCAGCTGCAGGGTGGGTCACAGCTACAGCTCAGATCTAATCCCTGGCCCAGGAACTCCAGGTGCCACGGGGTGGCCAAAAAAGAAAAAAATAAGTAAAATCACGACATTTGAGGCAGCCCAGTGTTATGAAGGTTCAATAGGTCTATGAAGGAACTTTTCATCCTGGCTACACTCTCGAAGGGAACTTTTTTTTTTTTTTTTTTGTCTTTTTAGAGCCACTCCTGAGGCATATGGAGGTTCCCAGGCTAGAGGGTGAACAGGAGCTGCAGCCGCTGGCCACAGCCACACCAGGGCCAAGCCATGTCTGCGACCTACACCACAGCTCACAGCAACGCCAGATCCTTAACCCACTGAGCGGGGCCAGGGATGGAACCTGGGTCCTCATGGATGCCAGTCAAATTCGTTTCCGCTGAGCCACGACAGGAACTCCCTCAAAGAGATATAAAATTCAAATTTTAACCACTACTCGTTGAAGAGTAGAAGCTGGGATGGAAGCATCACCATTTCTGGCCGTGAACAGCAGAGAGCCCACAGCCACGTCCTGCGTGCTGGTTAAGTTTCCAAATGGATGCTTGACAGACCAGGACGTCACTCAAGTGCCACCATGACCAATCTCTGCTCCCTGCCACAACCTGCGTGGCTTCCGACACCCGGCCCGCTCACGGGAGGCAGTGGGCAGGGTAGGTGCTGTCCCACGTCTGGGCATCCCGTTAACCCCATGGGAGGGGTCCCAGGATTGAGGAGCACGCGTCAGCCCTCAGACCATCAAACGTGACACTTCTACTGAGCTATTTACACGCGGAGCCAAACCCACTCAAGAGACAGGCCGAGTGCGAGCAGTAGCTGTGGGACCTGCCACAGTGGCGACGCCAGGCCAACATGCCCTCTGCTCAGACTGCGCTGGAACCGCTCTATTTCCAAGGCTGACGACCCCTCTCCTGAGACTGTGCGGGAACCACTCTATTTCCTGACCACCATGTTGCAGCCACTTCTACTTGTCTGTTATGAAGTGGGAGCCGAGGCACTGGCAGGTCAGGGTGGCGGTGTACACCTGCCCAGTCCCGCCCAGCGCTGCATGGCGCACAGGAAGAAGCAAAGCCTGCCCACGCCTCCCGGGTCAGCAGGCGACACAGGGCTGCGGCCTGGAAGCCAGCCAGCAGAAGCTCCGGGCGAGAGGCACCTTCCCCTGCAGACTGAGATGCTGGTCCCCACTGAGAGAGGTCCACAAGCTACAGCTCTCCATCTACAGAGTGGTCGGCTCAGAGCACAGGTTAGACCAAGCTCAAGGAGAGAAGAGCAACAGTTCTTCTTAGTTTGGGAGACAACACCCTACTGCCTGCAGCTCCCTAACACTGGGGGAGAAGAGGAGGCAGGAGGTGCAGGCTACAGGCTGGACGCCTCAGCAGACACAGAGGACGTGTTCCACCATCTTCCTGTGGCCCAGGGCATCCTGCTGATTGAAATTTTATCTAGGTTGTTCCTGTTGTGGCTCAGCGGGTTAAGAACCCAACTAGTATCCATGAGGACACAGGTTCGATCCCTGGCTTCACTCAGTGGGTTAAAGATCTGGCAATGCCATGAGCTGTGGTGTAGGTCGCAGACATGGCTCAGATCTGACGTGGCTGTGGCATAGGCTGGCAGCTACAGCTCACCTGGGAACTTCCATATGCTGTGGGCATGGCCCTAAAAAGAAGGACAAACAAAAAGAAAAATCTTACCTAAATTGTGGCTGATTTAGAGAATGTGGGGGTGACCTACTTTGATCATCTGATGCAGAGGTAGGAAACTTCCCATTAAGGGACCGAGAGTAGGGAATGTAAATTGGTATAACCACTGTAAGAACAGTATGGAGGTTCCTTAAAAAGCTAAAAACAGAACCATAGGATCCAGCAATCCCACTCCTGGGCATAAACCTGGAGAAAATCTTAATTCAACGAGATACAAACATTCCAATGTTCACTGCAGCACTATTTACAAGAGCCAAGACATGGAAGCAGCCAAAGTGTTCATCAGCAGAGGAACAGATAAAGAAGATGCAGTACATCCACACAATGGAATATTACTCAACCATGAAAAAGGAAGGAAATAACACCATTTGCAGCAACATGGATGAAACTAGAGATTCTCATACTAAGTGAAATATGTCCAACAGAGAAAGACAAATACCAGTTATATCATTTATATTTGGATCTAAAATATGATATAAATAAACTCATTTACAAAACAGACCCAGATTTGGAAATCACACTTAACGTTACCAAAGGGAAACACAGAGGGAGGGATAAATTAGGATCTTGGGACTAACATATACACACTACTATATACAATAGATAATCAATAGGACCTACTGTATAGCACAGGGAAATTTGCTCAATATTCTGTAATAATGTACATGGGAAAAGAATTTGAACAAGAATGCCTATGTGTATAACTGATTCATTTCGCTATACACCTGAAACACCAACGTAAATCAACTATATTCCAATAAAGTAAAAAAGAAAAAAAAAGGCCAGAGAGTAAATATTTTAGGCTTTGCAGACCACAGGGTCTCTGTCATAATTATGCACCTCCTCTGGTGACATGAAAACAGCCACAGACAAAATGGAAATACACGGACGTGGCTGTGTTACAATAAAAGTTGACTTGCAAAATCAGGTGGCAGTCGGATTTAGCCCACGGGTCGTAGTTTGCCGACTCCCCATCTGGACAGTGGAAGCACATCAACAGCAGTACCCGGCTACAAACTTGTAAGAACTTACGACACTTGCTGTACAGCACAGGGAACTCTGTCCAATCACCTGTGATGGACATGATGGAGCATAATGTGAGGCAGAAGAATGTGTGTGTGTGTGTGTGTGTGTGTATATATATATATGTATGACTGGGTCATTTTGCTGTACAGCAGAAATTGACAGACCACTATAAATCAACTCTAATAAAAAATTAAAAAAAAAAAAAAGAAGTCACAACACTTTATTCTGACATTTCCTCAGAATCCTATCCACCAGAACCACCCAGATCCTTTTAAGCTGAATTAAGGAGGAGTTCCTCCAGCTGCCTTAGGAATATAAAATATTCAAAGTCTAAAATGCAGCTCTGGGTCACTTACAGCGGGGGAGGAAGATGACCAGACAAAACTGTGGAGGCCACTTCAAAGGGGGCAGTCTCCCGGCACAACCCTGCAAACCTGCAGGGCAAGGTGTCCCCTTGCCACCCGAGTGTCCCCTGGCCCAACAGAGAGCCTCGCCCATGGCAGGTCCAACCAAGCAGTGCCTTCTGGGGAACTGAAGCAAACAAACATCAGCAAGCGACCCCTGGCCGCGTCAGATTTGTAAACCAACCTCTGTGCAGCAAGTGAGGCCACCTCTGCTTTCAGTGGTGGATTCATCCCTCTCAGAATAAATACTGATGATCTCCTCTCCCAGCCCACTCTGCTCCGCAAAGAACAGACATTCACAAGGCTAAAGACCGGACAGTTCGCACAGAGGAAACAGGCTGCCTTGAGCGGCACGAGCAGAGTAGACGCCAGCTTTGACAGAAGATGACTCTTGGACACCCAGAACCGTTGAAAATGAAGATTCCTGGTTCACTCTGCGCTCGGCTATTCCATTTGAAAGGGGCAGAAATAAAGTGGTGATAGCAATTTACAAATTAGCGTGTGCCATAGTCCAACAGAAGGACGGACTTTATCTGGAAGGCACAGCCTACTCAGGCCAGGACACTTCCTGAGGCAGCCGCGCAGGACATAAAAGCTGACTTAGTGGCGAGGCAAAGCCACAGGCCTGCCTTCGGCTCTTGAAGCCTGATACCATGGCTGCAGAGTGAGAGTTATTTGCAAGGATGTGATTGCCTGGAATGTTCAAAACGATGTTACTTCCAAAATTCAAGAGTACAAATCTTCAGCGCTCCCCAGACTCAGGCTCCTCAACAGTAGAGGGACCCACAGAGGGGCCAGGAGGAGCTGAAGGCAGTTTCCGAGGGAAGGTTCAAGGCGGCGAAACGGGGTGGGGGAGGAGACCTGAGACCTGAGACCTTCCCCACCGTCCTTCCCGGCCTGTGTGTTATGATCTGCCAACAAATGGGACTGGACCCTGGGCAGCTACTTGCAGGGTCCGCAAAACAGGTCAAGGTCCACAGGAAGGGACGCCTCTCAGGGCAAAGAGCTGTCAAGACGCAGAGTTTCTTCAAAGAGGCCAGAGGTCCACTCCGACCTGAAAGTCATTTGTTCTCAGTGCTTCTCCTGTCCGACCGGGACTCAATACCCAAGGACACACAGCTCACTGCATCCCCTGGACCAATGCCATCAGCCCTGGATTACGATGTCAGAAACCTGACCTTGCAAACCACAGGCAGAGCTGCAGCCAGACCCAAAGGTCTGCCATCCAGCGTCGGAGAGAGTCCAGTTCGAACACCTAAGCAGAAAACCATCAGCCGTCACGCATCCTACCCAGGAAAGGGAACAACCATCTATCCCAAGATGAAGGGAATGAGACCTTTCAGTTAATTTTCAGGCAGAGTGCTGGGAGTTCCTACTGTGCTGCAGAGGAAACCAATCTGAGCAGTTCGATTCCCGGCCTCACTCAGTGGGTTGAGGATCCGGCGTTGGTGTGAGCCATGGTGTAGGTCACCGACATGGCTCGAGTCCTGCGTTGCTGTGGCTGTGGTGTAGGCCGGCAGCCGTAGCTCTGATTTGACCCCTAGCCTGGGAATCTCCATATGCCTTGGGTGCGGCCCTGAAAAGACCAAAAAAAAAAATTTCTGGGAGAGAGGACAATATGGCGGAGGAGTAGGGGGACACGCTCGCCCTCTCCCACAAACACAACAAAAAAAGCACATCTACAGAATAAATGACTCGCACAGAACAGCAACCAATCGCTGGCAGAGGAACCTAAACTCCAATAACGGCAAGAAATTCGTGACATTATTGGGCAGAACGGGAGAAAAGAGGAGAGTGAGAGAAGGTGAATCCCAGCGGGACGGGCGCTCCCGAAAGGGAACTGCGGAGGAGAAAGGGATCCCGCACCCTGGAAAGTCACCTACCGGGGGAAAGATCAAACGAACCGGAGGAATCTCCAGATGCAGAGAAGAGTGTAGCAATAAGTTGGAGTACGGAAAAGCCGATCAAGAACCCAACGGACCATCTGAACTACGGGCACAGTCACCAAAAATTGAGACGCCTGGGTAGGGGCTGGGCACCGAATCCTCGGCTCCAGAGGTTAGTCCCCAGGAAGGGGCCGGGGGACGCCTGGGTGGGGGCTGGGCACCGAGACCTCGCCTCCGAAGGTTAATCCCTGAGAAAGGGCTGAGGGACGCCTGGGGGGGGGCTGGGCACCGAGACCTCGAGACCTCGGCTCCAGAGATTAGTCCCTGGGCTAGGGGGGAGGGGCAGAGCGGAAACTGCTTGGGAGGTCTAGAAACCAGTTGACGGGACAGAGACTGCCTGGGAGACTAGAAAACAAAGCTGTCGCAGAGGAAGGGAGCAATACTCCAGGAGTGGGGAAGGGGAAAGTCACATCAGAGGGAACCTGGGAGAAAAGCCTGGTCTGTGCCCGTGCTGGGGAGGGGAGAGAAGAAGGGGTGGGTCCCCATAGAATACCCCCCACGCCACAGCAAGCTTACAGGCCCACTAGCTAGCTGAAAGCTGTGCTTCCCAGTGCATTCCCTCCCCCCACCCCCTCCACCCCCTACCCTCTCGCTAGACCTGGGGCTGCCTGCCATCCAGGAGGGCTGGCCTCAACAATTGCCTGAAGCCTACCACCGCAGGGGCTGTCCCTGCACAGGCCTGCTTGCCCTTTGGAGGGGCTACACTTCCGCAGAGCAGCACCAAACACCACCAGCCCCCGAGAAAAGGCCTGCAGCCCAGAAAAGCTAGAACAAGCTTAGCCAGGCTGTGAATAGATCGGCCTAATTCTCGGACGGTTTTTCTGAGTCGGGTTGCCCCTGGGAGGAGCCTCTTAGGTTTCCAACGGCCCTGCTACCCGCACAAGCCCCCAGGGGATGCTCTAGTGGACCAGCTGCATAGGACTGCCAGCTCCAGGCAGGACCCCCTGCAGCCCAGAAAAGCTGCAACAAGCCTGGCCCAGTCGGGAAAAGATCTCAGACGATTTTTCTGAGTTGGGCTGCCCTGGAGAGGAGCCTCTTGGGTCTCCAACGGCCCTGCTACCCGCCCAAGCCCCCAGGGGGTGCCCCACTCCCATGAAATAACTGCTCAGCACCACCAGCCCCCTGGAAGAGCCCCTGCAGCCCAGAAAAGCTGCAACAAGCTCGGCCAGACTGTGAAAAGATCCGCCTACATTCTCAGGCTGTCCTTCTGAGTTGGGCTGCCCTAGGCAAGTGCCTCTTAGGTTCTCAGTGACCCAGATAGCTGCTCCAGCCCCCAGAGGGTGATGCACCCCTGAAGAGCAGCTGCCCAACACCGGCAACCCCCTGCAAGAACCCCACAGGCTAAAAACACCAGAGCAAGCTCTGCATGACCAAGTGAAATCTGCTACCATCGTGGGGTGGACCTCCCAGTCCTGTCTGCCCTCAGGAAGTCCTCCTTTGCTTCAAAGAAACACTGTTAGCTCCATCAACACTCCAGAAAAGCCACTGCCTCAAAAAAGATTGACCAACAACGCCAGCCCTCAGGAAATATTCCACGGCAGTGACAAGGCAAACACTGCCCGATAACAGAGAGTACAACTCCCTCAGGAGAAAGAAAACAACAAGCAAGATGAAGAAGCTGAGAAACCACCCCCAGTCAAACCAACAGGAGAACTCACCTAAAACAGTCAACAATGAAACAGATCTCTGCAGTCACAGACCTGGAGTTCAAAACAGAAATAGTGAAAATACTGAAGGAATTAAGAGAAGATATGAACAGTAATGCAGATACCCTCAGAAAGGAACTAGAACATATAAGGAGGAGCCAAGAAAAACTAGAACATTCACTTGCAGAGAAGCAAACTGAACTAGGGGCAGTAAAAACCAGAATGAATAATGCAGAAGAACAAATCAGTGATATGGAAGATAGAATAATGGAAATCACTCAATCTGGTCAACAGACAGAAAACCGAATCAAAAAACTGGAAAGCAATATAAGAGACCTATGGGATAATATAAAGCAGGCCAATCTACGCATAATAGGAATTCCAGAAGGAGTAGAAAAAGATAAGGGAATGGAAAATATATTTGAAGAAATTATCGATGGAAACTTCCCAAGTCTAAAGGATACTGGATTCAAGATACAAGAAGCACAGAGGGCCCCAAACAAACTGAACCCAAACAGATCCACACCAAGACACATCATAATAAAAATGGCAAAAGTTAGTGATAAAGAGAGGATCCTCAAGGGAGCAAGAGAAAAACAGAATGTTACCTACAAGGGAACCCCCATAAGAATATCAGCTGATTTCTCTACAGAAACACTACAGGCCAGGAGGGAATGGCAAGAGATATTTAAAGTGCTAAAAGGAAAAAATATGCAACCTAGAATACTCTATCCAGCAAGAATATCATTTAAAATAGAAGGGGAAATAAAAATTTTTCCCAGCAAACAAAAACTTAAAGAATACAGCAACACAAAACCCAGGTTAAAGGAAATATTGAAAGGGCTTCTCTAAACCAAAAAGAAAGGAAGGAAAGGGAAGAAAAAAGAAAAGAAAAAAAAAAAAAGAAGAAGAAGAAGAAGAGGAAGAACCAGGGCTGAGGAAACCGCAATCAGAGAGCAGTCACTCAAATAAGCCAGCATACAGATTTAATCATGAACATGCTTCAAACAAAATAAAAAGAAAAAAAAATAAAAAAGAGTCATCAAAACCATAACATGTGGGCAAGGGATGTTAGGAGGTAAATAACCCTTTTTGTTTGTATGTATGTCTCTCTTCTTAATTTTTTTTTGTCTTTTTTTTTTTTTTTGTCTTTTTTGTTGTTGTTGTTGTTGCTATTTCTTGGGCCGCTCCCGCGGCATACGGAGATTCCCAGGCTAGGGGTTGAATCGGAGCTGTAGCCACCGGCCTCCGCCAGAGCCACAGCAACGCTGTGGGTGCGTGGTGTGCGACCTACACCACAGCTCACGGCAACGCCGGATCGTTAACCCACTGAGCAAGGGCAGGGACCGAACCCGCAACCTCATGGCTCCTAGTCGGATTCGTTAACCACTGCGCCACGACGGGAACTCCTCTCTTCTTAATTTTAATATAGTAATGAAGTGTTTGAACTTACAGGACCATCAGGCTAAAACACACAATTATGGGAAGGGGTTAGCATACTTAAAAAACAGGGCAACCACAAGCCAAAACCAAATATTGCATTTGCAAAAAATGAAAAAAAAAATACACTTAAGCAGATAATAACAGGAGACCATCCAACCAAAAAAAAAAAAGAAAGGAAGAATGGAGAACCATAGAATCAACCGGAACACGAGGTTCAAATGGCAATAAATAATCATCTATCAATTATCACCTTAAATGTCAATGGACTGAATGCCCCAATCAAAAGACACAGAGTGGCTGAGTGGATAAAAAGGCAAAAACCTTCAATATGCTGCCTACAAGAAACTCACCTTAGGACAAAAGATACATATAGATTGAAAGTGAAAGAGTGGGGAAAAATATTTCACGCCAATAGACATGACAGAAAAGCAGGAGTCGCAACGCTCATATCAGACAAAATAGACTTTAAAACAAAAGACATAAAGAAAGACAAAGAAGGACACTATTTAATGATTAAGGGATCCATCCAAGGAGAGGATGTTACTATCGTCAACATATATGCCCCAAACATAGGAGCACCCAGATACATACAACAAATATTAACAGACATAAAGGGAGATATTGATGAGAATACAATCATAGTAGGAGACCTAAATACCCCCCTCACATCAATGGACAGATCCTCTAGACAGAAAACCAATAAAGCAACAGAGATCCTAAAGGAAACAATAGAAAAGTTAGACTTAATTGATATCTTCAGGACACTACATCCAAAAAAATCAGAATACACATTCTTCTCAAATGCTCATGGAACATTCTCAAGAATCGACCACATATTGGGACACAAAGTAAATCTCAATAATTTAGGAGCGTAGAAATTATCTCAAGTATCTTCTCTGACCACAATGCCATGAAATTAGAAATCAACCATGGGAAAAGCAAAGAGAAAAAACCTACTACATGGAGACTCAACAACATGCCACTAAAAAACCAATGGGTCAATGAGGAAATCAAGAAGGAAATTAAAAACTACCTTGAAACAAATGATAATGAAGACACAACCTCTCAAAATCTAAGGGATGCTGCGAAAGCAGTGCTCAGAGGGAAATTTATAGCAATACAGGCCTTTCTCAAAAAAGAAGAAAGATCCCAAACTGACAACTTAACCCTCCACCTAAACGAATTAGAAAAAGAAGAACAAAAAAGTCCTAAAGTCAGCAGAAGGAAGGAAATTATAAAGATCAAAGAAGAAATCAATAAAATAGAGACTCAAAAAACAATAGAGAAAATTAATAAAACCAAGAGTTGGTTCTTTGAAAAGGTGAACAAAATTGACAAACCCCTGGCCAGACTCACTAAAAAGAGGAGAGAAAGAACCCAAATCACCAAAATTATAAATGAAAAAGGAGAAATCACAACGGATACAGCAGAAATACAAAAAACCATAAGAGAATACTATGAACAACTGTATGGCAACAAGTTTGACAATCTGGAAGAAATGGACAATTTTCTAGAATCTTACAGCTTGCCAAAACTGAATCAAGCAGAAACAGACCAACTGAACAGACCGATCACTAGAAATGAAATTGAAGAGGTCATAAAATCACTCCCTACAAATAAAAGTCCAGGACCAGATGGCTTCACAGGTGAATTTATCAAACATATAAAGAGGAATTGGTGCCCAGCCTCCTTAAACTCTTTCAAAAGGTTGAAGAAGAAGGAATACTCCCAAAGACATTCTATGAGGCCACCATCACCCTCATTCCAAAACCAGACAGAGATACCACCAAAAAAGAAAACCATCGCCCAGTATCATTGATGAATATAGATGCAAAAATTCTCAACAAAATCTTAGCCAACCAAATCCAACAACATACCAAAAAAATTATACACCATGGCCAGGTTGGGTTCATCCCAGGTTCACAAGGATGGTTCAACATACGCAAATCAATCAGCATCATACACCACATTAACAAAAAAAAGGTCAAAAATCATATGATCATCTCAATAGACGCAGAAAAAGCATTTGACAAAGTTCAACATCCATTCATGATCAAGACCCTCGCCAAAGTGGGTATAGAGGGAATATTCCTGAATATAATCAAAGCCATTTATGATGAACCCACAGCAAATATAATACTCAATGGGGAAAAACTGAAAGCCTTCTCACTCAAATCTGGAACAAGACAGGGATGCCCACTCTCACCACTGCTCTTCAACATCGTGTTGGAAGTCTTAGCCACAGCAATTAGACAAACAAAAGAAATAAAAGGCATCCATATAGGAAGAGAAGAGATCAAACTGTCACTGTATGCAGATGATATGATACTATACATAGAAAACCCTAAGGACTCAACCCCAAAACTCCTTGAACTGATTAATAAATTCAGCAAAGTGGCAGGATATAAGATTAACATTCAGAAGTCAGTTGCATTTCTGTATACCAGCAATGAAACATTAGAAAAGGAATACAAAAATACGATACCTTTTAAAATTGTACCTCACAAAATCAAATACCTCGGAATACACCTGACCAAGGAGGTAAAGGACCTATATGCCGAGAACTATAAAACTTTAATCAAAGAAATCAAAGAAGATGTAAAGAAATGGAAAGATATTCCATGTTCCTGGATTGGGAAAATCAATATTGTAAAAATGGCCATACTACCCAAAGCAATCTACAGATTCAATGCAATCCCTATCAAATTACCCAGGACATTTTTCACAGAACTACAACAAACAATCCAAACATTTATATGGAACCACAAAAGACCCAGAATCGCCAAAAGCAATCCTGAGAAACAAAAACCAAGCAGGAGGCATAACTCTCCCAGACTTCAAGAAATACTACAAAGCCACAGTCATCAAAACAGTGTGGTACTGGTATCAAAACAGACAGACAGACCAATGGAACAGAATAGAGAATCCAGAAATAAACCCTGACACCTATGGTCAATTAATCTTTGACAAGGGAGGCAAGAACATAAAATGGGAAAAAGAAAGTCTATTCAGCAAGCATTGTTGGGAAACCTGGACAGCTGCATGCAAAGCAATGAAACTAGAACACACCCTCACACCATGCACAAAAATAAACTCCAAATGGCTGAAAGACTTAAATATATGACAGGACACCGTCACACTCCTAGAAGAAAACATAGGCAAAACACTCTCTGACATCAACATCATGAATATTTTCTCAGGGCAGTCTCCCAAAGCAATAGAAATTAGAGCAAAAATAAACCCATGGGACCTCATCAAACTGAAAAGCTTTTGCACAGCAAAGGAAACCCAAAAGAAAACAAAAAGACAACTTACAGAATGGGAGAAAATAGTTTCAAATGATGCAACTGACAAGGGCTTAATCTCTAGAATATATAAGCAACTTATACAACTCAACAGCAAAAAAACCAATCAATCAATGGAAAAATGGGCAAAAGACCTGAATAGACATTTCTCCAAGGAAGATATACAGATGGCCAGCAAACACATGAAAAAATGCTCAACATCGCTGATTATAAGAGAAATGCAAATCAAAACTACCATGAGATACCACCTCACACCAGTCAGAATGGCCATCATTAATAAATCCACAAATAACAAGTGCTGGAGGGGCTGTGGAGAAAAGGGAACCCTCCTGCACTGTTGGTGGGAATGTCAACTGGTACAGCCACTATGGAGAACAGTTTGGAGATACCTTAGAAATCTATACATAGAACTTCCATATGACCCTGCAATCCCACTCTTGGGCATCTATTCAGACAAAGCTCTACTTAAAAGAGACACATGCACCCGCATGTTCATTGCAGCCCTATTCACAATAGCCAGGACATGGAAACAATCCAAATGTCCATCGACAGATGATTGGATTCGGAAGTGGTGGTATATATACACAATGGAATACTACTCAGCCATAAAAAAGGATGACATAATGCCATTTGCAGCAACATGGATGGAACTAGAGAATCTCATCCTGAGTGAAATGAGCCAGAAAGACAAAGACAAATACCATATGATATCACTTATAACTGGAATCTAATATCCAGCACAAATGAACATCTCCTCAGAAAAGAAAATCATGGACTTGGAGAAGAGACTTGTGGCTGCCTGATGGGAGGGGGAGGGAGTGGGAGGGATCGGGAGCTTGGGCTTATCAGACACAACCTAGAATAGATTTACAAGGAGATCCTGCTGAATAGCATTGAGAACTATGTCTAGATACTCATGTTGCAACAGAAGAAAGAGTGGGGGAAAAACTAATTGCAATATATACATGTAAGGATAACCTGGCCCCCTTGCTGTACAGTGGGGGAAAAAAAAAAAAAAAAAATTTCTGACAGTGTTAAATATAAAAAAAAAAAAAAAAAAAAAGTATTTCACTTAGGTCCTTACTTTTTCTTAATTATCCTACACTGTCTTGGTCCACGCCCTCACCTAACCGTCAGCAACACCATTCACACAACATACTGTTTTCGGGATAAAGGAGTAACCAGCTGTTATTTCTAACTAATTCAGCATCATGGGTTTTTCTATCAATGATAATTACAGAGAATCAACCCCAAAACAGTTCAGAAAATTGGAGTGAACAAACCCTCAGCCTAGGATAAGGTCTGAGAGTTGATTTTCAATAAAGCCCTCTCCAATTTAAAAAAAAATCCCATTTGCTTCTTTGCCTTCATCAAGAAGTACAGCACAGGCTCTGCAGTGGGACTGGGGCTTGTTAGGTTTCAGACCCTGGGCTAGTTCACAACGGAAACGGAGCCTCTACAAATGTACTTCCCCTCATGATACCTGGGAATGTTTCCCCAAGTTCAGGAAGGGGTCACTGGAAATTAAGAAAGACCAAGAAGGAGTTCCTGGCGTGGCGCAGTGGTTAACGAATCCGACTAGGAACCATGAGGTTGCGGGTTCAGTCCCTGCCCTCGCTCAGTGGGTTGACGATCCGGCGTTGCCGTGAGCTGTGGTGCAGGTTGCAGACACGGCTCGGATCCCGCGTTGCTGTGGTCTGGTGTAGGCTGGGGGCTAGCCTGGGAATCTCCGTATGCCGTGGGAGAGGCGCAAGAAATAGGAAAAAAAAAAAAAAGACAAAAAAAAAAAAAAAAAAAGACCAAGAAAGGAGAAGCACAGGAGATGGAAAAGGGAGCGAGGAGACCAGGGGCTGTGAAGGGCCAAAAGGACAGAGAGAACCTGCCAGCCGACAGCTGAAGCCCAGGCCACAGTCCCTTTTCTTGTCTCCGTAAATTAACCTAAAGACGCAGATCCTTATCCACAGCAGCTGGTTCCTACAGATTCAGAAACTGATGGCAATGGACCAAGAAGAAAACCAAACGGCGACGGATGGCACGAGCATCTGCGTCGCCGTGGCTCCTTTACGGGCCCATGATGCCAGGGAGAGGACGCCCTCCCTGCTGTCACCTGGTTCAACACGGTCAACTCACAGGGTTAATGGAGAGGTCAAGGCAACGACTAATTAATTCTCCACCTCTGCTAAGAAATAAGATCCTGTTGCCAAAGGAAAATGACACTGGCAGTGACCAGCCGACACCAGCAGGGTCCTTTGTTCCAGAGCCCCGACACGCTGCTGCTCCCCCCGACAGTCCACTACCCATCAACGCTGGGCCGGATGTGTCCTCAGGCCACCAGCAGTCCACGCCAGAAACTCCTCGACAGAGCCTGCCGCCTCCAATCCTTGCACACCAAAACAGCCACGGCCTTGTGCTGAGCGGTCAGCTTGCAGAGAATTCAAGGTCAGCCCTTCCTTCCCCGCTCACACCGGGCCTGACCAAGAGGCTCTAAGTACCTTGTTAAGGGAGAGACTCACTCATAAACATTTCCTTAGAGTCGGATGTAAGCAGATGTCACCCGAGCAGTGACAACAGGAGTCACAACACCGCGGTCAGTTCACGGCCTACCTATTCCTGAGTTGGCGCCCGTCACCACGACCACTTTGCCACTGAAATCCCGGCCCTGGAGTATTTCCATGGCGGTCGTGCTGCTGTCGTACCGCTGCCTGGTGGTCGGTTTCGTAGGATTTTCGTCCACGGTAAATGCCAGTCTTGGGTCCAAGTAGGTCGTTCTCTTATTTATGTGGCTGCAAAGGAACCCGTGGGAGTGAACACAGGCGTGTCTAACAAGGTAAGCTTCCAGCTGAGGCTACAGGCAAGGCCCATTTTTTCCCATTCTAAGAAAAAGGCTTATTTTTAGCCCCAGAAAGACCTGGGGTCCATTTAGTCCATCCTCTGGTCTCCAGAAGGACGACATTCCTGCCCAGGAAGAAGAGGTCTCAAACCGTCTCTTTGCATCTGCCCGTAAGATAGGCTGTGACAGACAAGGCCACTGGCCATGTACCCTCAGATCTCAAGAACAGAGACGGCTTTTGAGTTTCTTTTTAATTCATGTAAATGTGGCTCTAAGATTAGGTGGGCACGCCTGTCGGTGGATTTCAATTAAATCTCTTATGTGCCAGAGCCTAAGAAGATGGGCAGACAAGTAGAAAACTCAGAATGATAAAGGACTTGACAGCATTTACAAGACCAGCCAACCACTAAAACTCTATGAATTTTCCATTTAAGATTGTACTCACACACACACTCTAATCTCAATTCGCAGTTGATCTAAATCTTGTAGAAACAATACCAAAATATATCGGTATGTATGGATTAATATATAATACATAAATTTTTTTTTTTTTGGCCGTACCTGGAGCATATGGATGTTGCAGCTACTAGCAGGGTGATCCTTATATAATAGAACTTATTTTTTACATTTTTTTGGCTGCACCCATGGCAGGTTCTGCGCCCCCGCGGTGACCGGAGCCACTGCAGTGACAACGCTGGATCCTTAACCTGCTGTGCCACCAGGGAACTCCTATTTTTTACATTTTAAATGTCATCTTGGGATTTGAGGTAGACCTCAGAAGATGTTAAAAACTATTAAAAATGCCCCAGAAAGAGATTTCCTGAGTTAAAATGCATTTGTTATGCGAGTGTGTTATAAAATGATATACAGTTTAAAATCTATACACATCACTCCATAAATATTAAGACCCAGGAATAACCCAACTTTCCCTCTGATTTATAACCAGAGCTGCCAGGGAAGCCTTTTGCCCTCCATGTCAATACAGAGGACAGAGCAGACCTGGAGCCAGCTCCTCCCTGACTTCACCTCAGGAGCGTGAATAAGCTGTGGTGAAAGTATTTCCACCACAGGAACAAATCTGGGCTTGTTCCCGGAGGGAACTGGTTGCTGAGCATCTCTCGGCATGTCACTCTAGCAGGATCGGGGGACGACTGGCCAGCCAGCCAGCACCCTCCTCCCTTAGGGCACTCTGGGGAATGAGGGGGCGAATATTCCAGGCATAAGGTGGTGAAAATTACGTCTGGCTCCTGTTAGGTGCTGGGTAGGCGGTTACTACTACATTTTGTTACTGGAATCATTCTAAAGATAGTTTTATAGACAAGGCTGCTCAAAACATTATTTACCTTTACAGGCACACCTTGCATTGCAGGGTCAGTTCCAGACCAATGCAATAAAGTGAACACAGCAACAAACCGAGTCACACAAAAGCTGTGGTTTCCTAGAGCACGTTACACTTACACCACGCTGTCAGCTATTACGTTTGCAACAGCATCGTGTCTAAAAAAAAAAAATCTACGTACCTTAATTAACAAATGCTTGACTGCTTAAAAAAAACTGCTAACCAGGAGTTCTCTGATGGCCTAGTGGGTTGAGGCTCCTGCCTTCCCACCACTGTGGCTCTGGTTGCTGCTGTGCAGCGTAAGTTCAATCCCTGGCCCAGGAATTCCCACATATTGCCTGTGTGACAAAAAAGAAAAAAAAAAAAATACAAAAAAAAAAAAAAAAGAGAGAACCTGAAATAAACATTGCACCTCTCATTAAAAAAAAAAAAAAAAACACCGCTAACCATCATTGGAGGCTTCAGTGAGTCAATCTTTGCTGGTGGGGGGTTTGAAGTATCTCAAAAATTACCAAAATGTGACAGAGAAATAAACTGAGCAAATGCTGTTGGAAAAATGGAGCCAACAGACTGACTCGAGGAGAGGCTGCAACAAATCTTCAATTTGTTTAAAAAAAAAACAAAAACAAAAAATTCAGTATCAGGTGTGCCCGCTATGGCTTAAGAATCCAGCTGCACCAGCTAGGGTCACTGCAGAGGATGCGGGTTCAATCTGCGGCCTGGGGCAGTGGGTTAAAGGGTGTAGCATTGCTGCAGTTGTGCCATAGGTCACAGCGTGGCTCAGATTCAGCCCCTGGCCTGGGATCTTCCATACGTCACGGGTGCGGCCATTAAAAAAAAAAAAAAATAGTAGTATCTGTCAAGTGCGGTTAAAACCACTCCTGCCTGTATGGAGCCTATCACAGGATTTCACAACATCAACGCCCCCAGGAGGAAATGGGATAAATTACACTCTATCACATGAAACAATTCTCTATCGCCATTAAACATCATTTTCTTGAAAAAGTTATAAGGATGTAAGAAAATGCTCACAAGAAAAATGTGGGAAAAAAGGTTTACTAAACAGTGCACACAATATAGCCTTTTGTTTTTAAGCATGTATATACAAAGACTGGAAGGAAAAAAATCCAAAAATTGTTCAAAGCAGTTATTTCTGCTAACAATTAACTTTTAATTATTAAAAGCAGTTATTTCTACTAAGGAGTTATTTCTGCTAACTACTAAAAGTAGTTATTTTTACTAAGAACTAAGTAGTTATTTCTGCTAAGAAAACATTCAAAAATTGTTAAAACTAATTATTTCTGCTAAGAAATAATTGCTAAAAAGAAGTTATTTCTGCTAGTTATTCTGCTTATTTCTATTTAAAGTTTTAACAATTTTAAAATTGTTAAAAGCAGTTATTTCCACTATTTCTGTTAAAAGGAGTTATTTCTGCTAAGTATGTTCTATATACAACATACTTTTAACAGCTAATAACGGTTCAAAGCAGCTATTTCTGCTATAACTGGACTGCCATTATAAACTACATTTTTTTTTTACAAGGTATAATCTTTTCACACACAAAAAAAAATTCCTATTAGAAAGCAAAACCGGCTGAGCATCAGTTTCCTTTTGGACACTTACTCGACAAAAAACACTTGTCCTTTCTCATCGGTTTCTTGCTCCCATCCATAGGGCAAATCTGAAACAGAAAAAGAGCAAGGGTCCGTGTGGGGTGAACTGAAGCCCCCGGCCCAGGGCAGGAGAGGCCACGCTCTCCCTGACCCAGCCCAGCAGACCAAAAGGACAGGACAGGGGTCCCGCTGCGACAGACACAGACGGCCCTTCACCCCCACCCGACTCCGCCTTTCTCCCTCTTGCTCCAACGTAGCCTCTTTCACTCCTAATGACTCTCCAACACTCCATTCAGCTCCGGCTTTGGACAAAACCCCTTCCCGATGGATCCCATCCACACGGATTCTCCCTTGAATGACTTACCCACATTTCCACACTCGTCCGGGCACCCAATCCCACTCCTGCTGGGACTTGTGATAACTCTTACATGGTATCGTAGTTTCCTTTCCTTTTCCTGTGACTCTATGTTGTCCTTTCAAACAGATCCCAAACCTCTTGAAGGTTTTGGACCCTAAACCTCCCTAGACGTCTATTCCATGGATCACTTACTCGGAAGCACCGACCAATCACAACAAGCTTTACAGAATTCTGGTGTATTTCATTCCGAGACGGGAACCAAGAACAATTTTGCCAACAGTGCAACTATAGAAAAACCTACTAAACTGTGAGTTCAAGGCTGCGATTAACTTAATACCTTTTTATGAAAGGCCAGGAAGAAATCCTCCTTACTACCCCAACCCAAGACCTGACCACTTCCTTCTGCCAAGTTCCCCGAGGTCCCCAGAAGGAGAACTCCGCTCCACCAGGGTTCCCTCTCTGCCTGTGACAGTTCTCCCATCCAGGCTTTCAATGCCCGGTCCTCTCTGCTTTATGACAGCATACAGACCTCCTGCTATTCGCTTTCTTTTCCCAGTTTTCGGATGTTCCCATTGCGTCTTCTCCTCCGTGTGACTGTTTAAAAAAAAAAAAAAAAATCCACAGAATAGTAAGTCCCCATTAATCAGAAATTAATCAACTGCGTTCATTTTCTCTCTCCCAAACAATACTCTCAAGAACAGTCAAGTCAGAGGTTCAGAAAGAAAAATTCAGAATATAAAATTGCTGTTTGCATCAGATTAGATTTTCTAGGTTGGAAGATGAGATTTTCTAGCAGTCTGTGGAACGCTCCAGCATTTATGAGCTGGAGGTGAGGCTGGAGGAACCGACGCCCACCTCGGCTGGAGGCCAATCCTAGGAACCTCCATCAGACACTCAAACTATCTAGAGAGGAGTTCAGTTTTGTATCTGTTTTAGTTTCATTCCAGGTTAGACTGAAAAACTATAGTCTAATACACAAGGCTGATATGTAGATATCATTTAGATATAAGCTTCATCTCCTTAAATATGAATTCTTTTCACAGATACTACTCCGAAGTGTTGGGTTTTTAAGGGTTTTGGGTTTTTTTCCCCCCATCTTACACCTCATTCTTCACCACCTCAGACGCAATTGGAACAGAACTGCATCCGAGGTAATGAGGCAGGCAGGAAGGCGACCCCGTAGGTCACCCAGCCGTGTGCCTCTGGGTCAAGTCACTCAACTTGCTCATCCGCAAAACGGAAATAATCCTCATACTGACGTCACGAGACTGTCACGAGGCTACTGGACCTAAAGGGTTGAACCCAGCACTTAGCGCATGAAACGCCCTCCAAAGTTCTACCACTGTGAACCAATCAGATATGCGCACCCCTCCGATTTCCATGCCGCACCAGCGAGACACCTCAGAAGCACTAGGTTATCACAAACACCATGAGCCAGTAACTGACCAGTGACGCATGTCCACAGGTAAGGATCAAGTCCCGAGAAAAACATAACATTGCTTCTTCACAGAAACAGCTAGATGTTGCGGGAGGCACGCAAAGTTCCCACGCTCAGGCCACAGTAGAAAATACTTTTTTTTTTTTTTTTGTCTTTTTGTTGTTGCTATTTCTTGGGCCACTCCCACGGCATATGGAGGTTCCCAGGCTAGGGGTCGAATCGGAGCCACAACAACGCGGGATCCGAGCCGCGTCTGCAACCTACACCACAGCTCACGGCAACGCCGGATCCTTAACCCACTGAGCAAGGGCAGGGACCGAACCCGCAACCTCATGGTTCCTAGTCGGATTCGTTAACCACTGCACCACGATGGGAACTCCGAAAATACTATTTCATCACTGGCAGCCAGGTCCTTCCCGACCCCTTACTGTAAAGAGAATAAATACAGAGCGCGTGCAACCGCGCCTGTGAGATGATGCAAGTCATTTCGGAGTTCCCCGGTGGCCTAGCAGTGGAAGAGTCAGTATCGTCACCACGGCAGCGCGTGCGGGTTTGGTCCCTGGCCCGGGGATGTCCATGGGCGCAACAAAAAAATTTAAAAAATTAAAAAATGTTTTTAAAAGCAGGGTCCTTCCAAACACTGTGGCTTCCGGGGTTCTCGCCAAGTTTTAGTGGCCAGCACAGGGACACCATCGACAATGGACACAAAAGGCCAGAGACCTGAGCTCCCATACGTCCTGCATGCAGTCACCAGTCTCCCGGCTCCACACCCACCTGCTGGAGCCACTGGAAGGTAAGAAACACACACCTGGGACAGCGAGTGGTGAACAACACCGTCACCCTACAAAGAGAGGGTGTCCGCAGTGAGGACCAGCTGCCACCTGTCCAACTACCAGCGTCCAACCCTGCCGGCCCCGGGGAGTCCTGACTCCCCAGAAGGATAACCCTCTCCTGGACAGCCTGACTCCAGCCCCTGCCCGAGGCACTCCCGAACATGGGCCCAAATCACTCTTTTGCCATGAAGACCAACCCTGGTCTCTACCTGCCAGATGCCAATACAGCTGTGACAACAAGCGTCTCCAGACTGCCCACCAATCCCACCCCTTACCCGCTAGGTACAGGGTCCCGGGGGAGAGCCTGATGTCTAACAAAACAAAACTGTGTTTGGCGGCGAGGCTTTCAGAGCCTGAGGCCACATTTTCTGCTCCTTCCACCCACTTCCCTGTGCCTCAGTTTCCCCATCAGTGAAAAGGGGATAATGATGGCCCAACAGAGGACTGAGGGCGTTAACATGGGTGCAGAAAGAAGAACTGTGCCTTCCCCCACGAGAAGGAGCCTTTTAAATAAACTTTTATATAAAAATTCATTAAAAGGTGTTCCTTTTTAACTGTAACCTAGAATGACTTTTTAATGAACCAAAAATTACAACGCATGTCCCCAAATTGTTATCTTATTCTCCCTTAAATGGAAGCCCTCTTTTATTTTCCTTTTCTTTCACTAAGCTCTTTGTCATTTAAAGAGATAATTAACACTGAATTTAATTTAAAGCAAAGGGACCAAAATTAAATTCACAGCACATTACATGGGTATCACTTTCAAATATGCTCTCTTCTAAGGCTTTTTTTTAACCCCCTTTTTGGGACCAGGGGTCAAATCAGACCTACAGCTGCAGGCCTACACCACAGCCATAGCCATACAGGATCTGAGCCACATCTGTGACCTAGACCCAAGCTCACAGCAACACCTGCCAGATCCCCGACCCACTGAGCCAGGCCACAGATCAAACCCACATCCTCATGGATACTCGTCAGATTCACTTCTGCTGCGCCATTTCTTGAAGGTAACTGGGAGATCCAGAGCCAGTGGATAGGGACCAGCCCACACTGGGACAGGCCAGCTGTCCCTCTGCTGCCAAGAGGCCTGGGCTTCAGAAGAAAAGCAGCGGGGGAGGGGGGGACCCAGGAAGGCCAGGCACCTAACTAGAGCAACAGCCCCGACTTCATCCTCTGTCCCCAGCCCCTGGTTAAGGAACAGAGAAAGGCCCACCTGTGCTCTCTGGTGACAAGTCTGCTCTCAGCAGCAACAACGTCCCCTCCCTGGAGCCCAGCCTGGGGGGACCACGAGCCATGTGAACCGAGTGCCCTTGAGGTCTGACTGCACGGTGGGGCGTGTGCGGAAGCCTGAGGGGCCAACAACCCACAGGAGAGAAGAGGGCCGCGGCTACAAGCGGTGGTTCCCAAAAGACACCAGAGGTCTCCTGGGGAGCTCCGTGCTCCATCCTGGCGAGACCCTGAGGAAGTGGGAGGAAGACCACGTGGACTCCGAGGGCAAATCTCCGGACGGCCCCTGAGCCACATCCCCAAACCTCAAGGGCTGAGTGGCCTTCCAGAGTTAGGAGAGAGAAGAAAAACCAGGAGGCTTGCAGGTCAGAAGAGATCCAGGGGGACTTCTGGGAATCCAGGGTCAGGATCAGTCAGAGGTATCCTTCAACCTTGAGCCAAAGAAAAGAGGGCCAGAAGGACTCGAGGGACATCTAGAGACAGGTACTTCGCCCCCAGCTGGGAGCCCACCAAGCCTTGTCACCAGTCAGTGCAAACACCAGGACCAGACACTGCTGTGGGTGGGGATTTTTCAGACCATATATGCACCACTGATCCCCAGAAGCTGTGGGAGAGCTGGCGGGGGTGTGCAGGTCTTATTTACTGGAAGCAGGGACACCATTCAGAAAGCAAGCAGATGGGCAAGGCCACCCAACATAAGGTGAGACAAAGGAGAAAAGATGGGGTGAGCACAGGGAAAAGAGCCCCCAGATCTAACTTGAGGCTCCAGGCGCCTCGAAAGGAAGCCAGGGAGCTCCCTGGTGGCCAAGCAGTTAAGGATCCAGTGTTGTCACTGCCGTGGCACAGGTTTGATCCCTGGCCCGGGAACTTCTGCATGCCACAGGTGCAGCCAAAAAAAAAAAAAAGAAGAAGAAGGAAGCCACGGAGCAGAGGAGCCCCCAAAAACTGGAGCTGGGAAGCAGGCTGTGTGCCTCTCTGCACTCCTGGGGCCTAAGGCCACCTGGCCAGGGAGGCCCGCAGGAAACCCTCGCCAGATGAACTCATGCACTCACTCTTCCCCATGGACTTGTTCCATGGCTCCTGCAAGCGAAGCGTGGGGCATAGGGAGGGGAACGAGAAAAGGTCTCTGCCCTCGTGAACTTGACAACTTGGGGACGGCCAGAGAGCAAACGGGGCCAAGGAGAGCACAGAAAACCACATACAAGGGATCGCAAGGTGCCAGGAAGAGGGCACAGACCCCCGTGCCTATGGATGCTCTCAGGGGGGAGCAACATTTTAGCTCAGCTTCCGGGGCTGAACATGCCCTTCAGGCAAAGGCTGAGGGAACAGCTACCTCCTGTTCTGGAGCTGCCTGCAGCCCCCACATTCCAAGAATGTCCATTCTAGAGCAGAAGTCCTCCTTCTAAGGACGTAAACCCAGAGTTCCCGTCACGGCTCAGCAGAAAGGGATCTGACTTGTATCTGTGAGGACGCAGGTTCAATCCCTGGCCTTGCTGAGTGGGTTAAGGATCCAGCGTTGCTGTGAGCTGTGGTGTAGATCGCTGAGGCAGTTCAGATCTGGCACAGCAGCTACAGCTTCTATTCGACCCTTACCCTGGGAACTTCCATACATCGCGAAAGCAGCCCTGAAAAGGAAAAAAAAAAAAGTTTTAAAAAATGAAGACGCAAACCCGAGGTCACCCCCTGGCTCCAAGTCTTCAGTGGACCCTCGAGCCCTGACAATGGAGCCTGGCTCCTTCATAAATAACCTGGGTCCTTCCTGCCTCATTCCTCAAGGTCTTGCAGCAACACAGGCCAGGCCCAGGACCCTGTCTCCCTGGGCTGCCCTCCTGTTCTTGGACTTGACCTCAGCTGCCAACCCCCCCCCCCCCCGCCACCCCCCCGCCCAGGCACCTCCTCACCTCCCCCAGCCCTAGAAAGACAGGAGGGCACTCAGGAAAGCGACAATGGGTCTTATTTCTCTCCATATAACCAGAGCCCAGCAAAGAGCCTGGGGCAGGATGTGTTCCCAGTGTATCCTGAATAAACTCATCAAGGGTTTTTTTTTTTTTTTTTTTTTGGTACCAAACCACCACAGGCAGGAGTGGCCCACAACCTAGGGCAGATCAGAAGCACCTGAGAAAAATTTCCAACCTACCAATTAGGGTGGGGGAGGGGCGAGGAAATTACATGAGGATCTCTGGAGGTGGGAGACAGAAGAAGAGTATTTAAGTTTTCCAAGTGATGAGCTATACTTCAAAAAAAGAAAAGAAAAAAAGTTTTCCAGGTGTTGAAAATCACTGGTTTACACCTGTGTTCCTCAAAGCCAAGGGGTAACCTGCCTCACCTGGAAAGCTCCAAAGATAAAGATCCCCTATGTTGGGCATTCTGCTGCATGAGGGTCTCCGTGGCGACCCCAAAGCTCTATTTAAGATAGACCCCAGCTGATTCTAATATCGGGCCTAGAAGGTTCCGTCACAGCTGCAGAGAGCGGGAAAGAGGAGCAGTTATCCAGCACTGAGTATTTTCAGACCCATGCTAAGCGCTTTATGTACAGAAACTCACCTAAAACTCTATCAGCATATTTTGCAGATTTGAAAACCATGCCTGAGAGCTCTTCCCAAGACTCAAGGTCACATAGCCAGTGATAGGAAAACGGTGCTTCCAAAACTTTCCTGAGAACTGTAATAAATCAGCTATGTGTTTTCTATATGTGCATACACGTGTACACACACATACACACATAGGATACTAAGATATTTGCTGAAAATACACACTCCTAGGTCCCCACCCCAGACCCCCCAAGGAAGGAGCTAGACATGAGCATTTTTGTAAGGGGAAGGGGATGAGGCCGGTCTGCCATCCTTGCACCGTGCAGGCTGCCTACTGGGCAGCACCGCGCGAGCAGGGACGCCAAGTAACCCTCTGCTGCACCAAGAGTCAGAGGGGGCCGGCCGGTCCTCAGGACTCCAGCAGCCCTCTATGTGAAACTCTTCAACCAACACTGCCACTTCGCCCGCCCAGGCCAAGCCGAAGTACGAGCCCGTGGCCCTCCCGGCGGAGGTGGCGTTCGAGGGTAGCGCGGCGTCCCGGGCAGGTGAGTAGTCAGGGTTCCAGGTGCGCCCCAGGCCCGGCGGCCCCCTTACTTGGCATAGTAAACCCAGCCGTCCTTGGTGGTTCTCTGCTCCCAGCCCGGCGGCAGCTCGTCCTCGCTGTCCGTGTCGTCCAGGCCCGCGTAGCGCAGAGCTGCCATGGCTGCAGAGGAGGCGCCGGGTCACCCGCTCGCTCAACAGCCCACTGCCGGGTCTCTGCGCCCAGGAACTCACTCCTGCTACAACCGAGCGCCGCGCGCCGCGGGTCCCGAACGCTCGCGCCTGCGCACTGCGCCTCCCGGTGCCCCTCAGCCGACACGGCAGCTGTAATCCACGCTCCGCAGTTTCGCAGCTGCTGGAGAGAAAGGGGGCGGGGCCCAGGAAGCCTTGTGGGGAAAGCACGGACGAGCTCGCACGGCCGCTCGGCTGCAAGTAAAAAGCGGTAAACCCTCCGTGGCGCTGGAGATGGAGCCGAGCCTCGAGACCTCCTCTCCGCAGGCAAGGGGCGTGGGCATCCAGTCAAGGTCCAGGACTCCGCCCGTTGCTGGGCGACCCGTAGTCACTTCCGCGTTGTTCTAGCCAATCCTGCACGGGCGCCAGCAATTGGGCATCCTGGGAAATGTAGTCCAGACCTGGTCGGCATAGACAGTGGCGTCTAAAACAAGCAGGCAGAAGCTGCCTCTCTGGATTCTAGCCTCTCCTTTTAGGACTTTACCAAACGCGAATGAACCCGCTCAAGAACGTTCCAGAACTTCCTATGACCCAGGCTGACTCGCAGACTTTGTTGCAACACTGCAAAACGTGGGAAACATCAGAAACATAAATCCCGGCACCTTCTGCTGCCCTAACTTGGATACGTTTCTTCCAACCCCAGCACGGTTCCATTGATTTCTCCTGACTCGGTTTCAGGAAAAAGCAAGCCTCCAGCAGAGAAATTACAAATTTGAAAGGAGGGAAAGTGGGGAAAAGGCAGTGTTGCTTTTTCTCTTCTTCATGCCTTGAGACTGATAGTGCTTTGGGATTCCTGCTCTGCGTGTTTTTTAGGGGAGAGACTTGCTTTCCTTGGAAATCTACCCAACCAAAAGCTAACTTAACAAAAGCGTGTTTTAGTTTTAACGAACCCACTATCCCATCTTAGATCTATCATAACATCACTCTGCAAATCCATGTATGTTTAAGTAAGCTACTATTAACTTGCCGATCTTCTGCTCACCCCAGTTTAACCCCTTGCCCCTGTCACCTAAGGCAAATGATTCCTTTGATATGAATAGGCAATTAGGTCACAAAGTCCCCTAATGGGGAGGGGGATGAACGCAGTCAAATGGCTCAGCCTCTGTTTCTCCAATCGTTGTCTGCAGCCTCTGCTCAGCTTCTCAAGAAACTAGTGCTTAGATTTATTTTGGTTCCCTGGCCAGGGCCTCTACTGGCACCTATTGCCTGTGACATGACATTATTCCACAGACAGTGCTAGAGCACAGCGTCTTCCCCCAACCTGGGTTGTGCCCAGGCAGGATTCTCAACTTCTTCAACCCTCTGCTCTTCCTACCACTTCAACAGTTCCGCCCAGGCTTCTCCTGCCACGGGCACTAGGGTTCCTCAATCTCAACACTACGGACATTTGGGGCCACATAATTCTTTCTGGGAGAAGGGGGGCTGTTCTGTAAGATGTTTAACCTCTAGCCTCTGCCCACTGGATCCAGTATCATCCCCTCCCCCACAGCTATAACAACCAGAAATGTCTCCAGGCCTTGTCAATTGTGCCTCTAGTTGAGAACCACTAAGCCACCCTTAATCAGGAAATTACTAACAAGTGAATCAAATGCTGAGCTTTACCGAGGCATTGAAGAGCCAATTTCTGGCCAGAGATTCATGACGTGGTACTCAGATGCTGCTGGTTCTGAGCGTTGAGTTGTCTGGCATTATCTGAGGGCACCTGCCTTTCCATTTCCTAGGCCATCTTCAGGTGAAAGATGTGGGCTGACAAGGCTGTCTGGTGGCCCAGACACCAGTAATGGTCCCAAATTGTTACAATGACTCATTTTATTCCTCTCTTCCTACCTCTTATCTGTGGCCTTTATCAGAAGGTCAAATAAAGACATTCAGACATTTGGGGAATTGCGTAAGCATGCCAGATTTTAGGATTTATAGTCTTTTGTCTTCAGTGGCAGTAATATTGTTTTAATTAGGCTTATTTGATTGCAAGCAACAGAGACTCGCTCAAAACCTTATGATGAAGTTGCAAATGAGCTAAATTAGATTGTTGTCAGGACCTGCTGGAGCCCAAGAACAGGCGCTTTTTCTGGGCGACCTTTTTTGTTTCTCTTTCCTTACTGGCTTCCTCTATTTATATTTTCTGCTCCTCTTTAGCTTTGATGAGACTTTGACTTCAGATCTATCCAAGGGTGAACCCTATTTAACTGGTAAGATTATCATGGTTTTGCAGAATCTTAAGTTTGTAAATGAGGCAAGATCCTCGACATGTGCTTCCGAAAGCCTAAAGAATGTTTTTATAAAACCAACTGCATCACATTGATTATTAGAAGAGGTTAAAAAAGTTCAACATGTGATTATACAATACAACACCAGATGGCACTATGCACTAACCTTTTTAAGGCTATAGTCCAATTTCTAACAAGGATTTTTACATTTGAACTTTTTCTTTTTCTTTTTTTTGCCACGACCATGGCTGGCAGTTCAGAAGGTCCCAGGCCAAGGGTCGAACCTGCGCCATAGCAGCAACCTGAGCTGCTGCAGTGACAACACTGGATCCTTAACCTGCTGCACCACAGAACTTGACATTTGAACTTCATAACTGATCACTTCTGCAGTAACTGATGTTATGAACATAAGGTTGATCAGTTTTTTTTGTTGTTTGTTTGTTTGTTGCTTTTTAGGACTGCACCTGCAGCATATGGAGGTTCCCAGGCTAGGGGTCTAATCGGAGCTACAGCTGCCAGCCTACACCACAGCCACAGCAAAGCAGGATCCCAGCTGCGTCTGCGACCTACACCACAGCTCACCGCAAGGCCAGATCCTTAACCCACTGAGCAAGGGCAGGGATCCAACCTGTGTCCTCGTGGATGCTAGTCAGATTTGTTTCCCCTGAGCCAGGACAGGAACTTCTACGATGACACTTTTCAAACATCCAGAAAAGCTGAGCGATGACTAAGATGAATATCCGTACCACCCCCCCTAACGCCAACCTAGATGTCGTCATGCTTAGCCTTCCACCATATTTGCTTTAAGGAATCTGCTTGCTTGAGTCCCCACATCCGAGGGACTAAGCACCAAGGCTGATTTTCTCCTGGGCCACAGGCAGGCACCTTCCTCTGGGGAGCTCATCACCTCCAGGGCAGTGGCTTCTGGAAATTAGACTCTTAACTCTGGAAACTGCATTCATTCACTTTCTGTGTCAAGGCCTCAAGCTCCCATGTCACGTTAGCGTGTCATTGCTAACCTGCCAACATTCACAAAATTCTATTTCAGCCTCATCTCACTCCTGGCACCTTTCTGTCCTGCAAGGAGACACCCTACAGGGGCCAGTCTTGTTGCCATGAGGAGTGCATTCTGTTTCAAGTTTTTTCCCACCTGTTTAGGGCATCTTATTTTGGCAGCCAGAGCTTCCCAGATGTCACTCTAACCCACAGCGGCCACCGTTTTGCGCATGAATTCTTCCAAAGACTCAAGGTCCTGGAGGCCAAGTTTGACCCCAGATCCTGGCTGCCATGCATGCGGAAATACACAAGGGGGGAGCAGGGGGAGTGGCATCAAGAGAAAGAAATGGAGACCACGGCCCAGGGCCAGACGAGTGAACTGTGTTTATTTGCATTTGTGGAAACTTCCAGCAGATTCATAGTAAACTCAAGAAAGCAGAGAATACCATACTCTCAACAAGGACCTACGCGAGAGCACAGGTAACTATACTCAGGATTTTGCAATAATCTTTAAGGGGAAAGAATCTGAAAAAGAATCACTGAATCACTTTGCTTTGGAAAGTGTACATCTGAAACTAACACGACATTGTAAACCAACGATACTTGAAGAAAAAATTTTAAAGTAGGAATACTACTCTTTTTTTTTTTTTTTTTTTTGGCCTTTTTGCCTTTTCTAGAGCCGCTCCTGCGGCATATGGAGGTTCCCAGGCTAGGGGTCTAATCAGAGCTTTAGCCACTGGCCTACGCCAAAGCCCAGCAACAGGGGATCCAAGCCACGTCTGCAACCTACACCACAGCTCACAGAAACCCCGGATTCTTAACCCACAGAGCAAGGCCAGGGATTGAACCCGAAACCTCATGGTTCCTAGTCAGAATTCGTTAACCACTGAGCCACAACGGGAATCCAAAGTAGGAGTTCTCCTGTGGTGCAGTGGGTTAAGGATCTGGTGTTGTCACTGCAGTGGCTCAGATTGCTGCTGTAGCATGGGTTCGATCCCTTGGCCTGGGAACTTCCACGTGTAGCAGGCACAGCTAAAAAAAATTAATTAAAAAAAGAATACCATACTTTCCCTAACATTCTGGCATTATTTCTTACTCTCGCCATTGGCTTCTCCCTGAAGCCTTGCTGTTTAAAATGCCCATCTAAACAGCTACTCCCTTACATGAAAATGTTGTCCTGAGGATATAAAATAAATTGGTAGAATCCATAGTGGCTTCTGTTTTCCCAAACATTCCAGAGCAGTAACAGTGAGAAATGAGAGGAAAGGCTTTCACTATATAAACTAAAATCTTGCGTTCATGCATCAATTATGTCTTTGTAAAAAAAAAACAAACAAACAAAAAAAACTTTTAATTACATGCCTGAATAAATACATAAAGAAAGAACAGAAGTTCCCTTTGTGGCTCAGCGGTGAATGAACCTGACTAGGAACCATGAGGTTGCGGGTTCGATCCCTGGCCTCGCTCCGTGGGTTAAGGATGCAGCGTTGCCATGAGCTGTGGTGTAGGTCACAGACACAGCTCGGATTCCTTATTGCTGTGGCTGTGGTGTAGGCCAGCAGCTGTGCCTCCAATTTCACCCCTAGCCTGGGAACTTCCATATACCATGGATACAGCCCTAAAAAGCAAAAAAAAAAAAAAAAAAAAAAAAAAGAAGAAGAAAGAAAAGAACATATATTCTTGGCTCCCCACCCCAGTTCTTTCCCACCACAATGGTACTGAGTCCAAGTTTTAAAGTCTCATCTTTTATGAAATGGTCCTTATTTACTTTTACAGCCTCAGCCACCTCCTTCCCCTTCTTGTTCTCGAGGCTCTTAGTAACATCCGTACCCAAGAGCCTACCTCTCGCCTCCTGGTGTTTTCTCTGCCTTTAATGTCCTTCCTTTCTTCAGCTGCCTGATTCCTACTTTCCTCCACCACTCTCTGTCTTACAGACCTGTTTCGCAATCTCGTGACATGTACAGTTTCTTTCTCAGAATAATGTCTTCAAATGTATAAACTTAAATATGTATGGAGTTCCCCATTGTGGCTCAGGGGTATGAACCCAAGTAGTATCCAGGAGGATGCAGGTTTGATTCCTGGCCTCGCTGAGTGGGTTAAGGATCCGGCATTGCTGTGAGCTGTGGTGTAGGCCGCAGATGTGGCTCGGATCAGGCGTTGCTGTGGTGTAGGCCAGTGGCTACAGCTCCAGTTCGCCCCCTAGCCTGGTAACTTCCATAGGCCTCAGGTACAGCCCTGAAAAGACAAAAATAAAATAAAATGTGTAGAATTACAAAGACAAGCATATTTAAAATAGAATTATTAAAATATTAAAAACAGGGGAGTTCCCTTCGTGGCTCAGCTGCTGACGAACCTGACTAGGATCCATGGGGACGTGGGTTTGATTCCTAGCCTTGCTCAGTGGGTTGGGGATCCGGCATTGCCATGGGCTGTGGTGTAGGTTGCAGACAAGGCTCCAACCTCCGTTGCTGTGACTATGGTATAGGATGGTGGCTACAGCTCTGGTTCAACCCCTAGCCTGGGAACTTCCATATGCCACAGATATGACTGAAAAGCAAAAAAGAAAAAAAAAAAAAGAAAAGAAAAAAAATTAAGTACAGGAGTTCCCACTGTGGCAAAGTGGGTTAAGAACCCAGCGGGGGGTTAAAAGAATCTGACAGCAGTGGCTCAGGTTAGATCCCTGGCCTGGCACAGTGGGTTAATACTCTGACATTGCCACGGCTGTAGGTCACAAGTGTGGATCAGATTTAATCTCTGCCCTGGGGAACTTCCATATGACTCGGTGTGGCCAAAAAAAAAAAAAAAATATATATATATATATACATATATAAAAACCAAATTATAATATGGTAGTGTATTATATAATTATCATATAGTAATACCTGTACTTCATTAATTATACATCAAATATCAAGATCTAGTGGCAGGTCTATCAATCACCATAATTTTGAAGCACAGATGAGCAGAAGCAATATTTCAATATAACTGCCACCAAAATCACACAGAGAAGAAAACAGCTGTGATCTTTAATGGTGACAAGGTCACAGGTACTAAAACCACCTGCGTTGCTTTCTTGCACGCATAATTGAGGGAGATACTACATTTAAGTCATAGGTTGTGAAAAATCCAGAAGGAATTTTCCTCCACCCGAGGACACGGATTCCTCACGTTCTACCCCTAGACCCTTAGGTTAGGAATACTTGTTTCTGACCCAGGTTTCCCAGGCATCACTTCTTCCAGAAAGTCTTCCTTGAATTCCCAGACACGGCTAACCGACCTCAGGGGACGCCAGCCTCCAGGATGGCCCAGTGGCGTCCATCACCTGGTGTTCTCACTTATGTATAGTCCCCCCCCCAGTCCCACACCACATAGGGCTCACCTGTGTAATAGGGAGACTCTCGTGCAGAGGACAGAGTGTGATTTGCAAGGATATGTCATAAAAGACCTGGTGGCTTCCTCCTTGCTCTCCTTTGAGCTCTTTCTGTCGGTAAACCAGCCACCAGGACATGAGGAAGCTCAAGCAGCCCACTGGAGAGAACCCCAGGGTGAGGAGCTGAGGCCTCCTGCTGGGAGCCAGCAGCACCGTGCTCGCCACGAGCGAACCATCTTAGCAACAGATCCTCCAGCTCTAACCAAACCTTCAGGTGCCTGCATGCAGTCTTGATCAATGTCTTTTTTTTTTTTTTTTGGCTTTTCTAGGGACGCTCCCACAGCATATGGAGGTTCCCAGGCTAGCTGCCAGCCTACGCCAGAGCCACAGCAATGTGGGATCCGAGCCGCATCTGTGACCTACACCACAGCTCACGGCAACGCCAGATCCTTAACCCACTGAGCGAGGCCAGGGATCGAACCACAACCTCATGGTTCCTAGTCGGATTCCTTAACCACTGCACCATGACGGAAACTCCTCTTGATCAGTATCTTGATGTAACACCATGACAACCCCCCTGAGCCAGAACCATCCTGCTAAGCCACTCCTGAATTCCTGACCCTCAGAAACTTTGTGAGATGCTAGGTATGTATTGTTGTTTTACCTGTTGGGGTAATTTGTTAAACACCAAAACTTATACCATAATCCACACACCCTCCTTTTCCTTTCACGAGAGGAGGAATCACATACTTTCTGCAGAGCATTCAGTAAGTAACACTGAAATTGTCTGGTTATGTTTCTCTGTCTCCTTGTCTTAAGAACCATCATATTAAACACTGCATCCAACTCCACACATCCTGGAGCGATTATCACCCCGTATGAAGTCCAACACAGAGCTTTGCCCACATAGACATTAGTCAAAGCTAAAAACGGCTCCCATATATACACAATGGAATACTACTCAGCCATAAAAAAGGATGACATAATGCCATTTGCAGCAACATGGATGGAACTAGAGACTCTCATACTGAGTGAAATGAGCCAGAAAGACAAAGACAAATACCATATGATATCACTTATAACTGGAATCTAATATCCAGCACAAATGAACACCTCCTCAGAAAAGAAAATCATGGACTTGGAGAAGAGACTTGTGGCTGCCTGATGGGAGGGGGAGGGAGTGGGAGGGATCGGGAGCTTGGGCTTATCAGACACAACCTAGAATAGATTTACAAGGAGATCCTGCTGAATAGCATTGAGAACTATGTCTAAATACTCATATTGCAACAGAAGAAAGGGTGGGGGGGAAATGTAATTGTAATGTATACATGTAAGGATAACCTGGCCCCCTTGCTGTACAGTGGGAAAATTAAAAAAAAATTATTAAAAAAAATAAAATAGGGAGTTCACATCGTGGCGCAGTGGTTAACGAATCCAACTAGGAACCATGAGGTTGCGGGTTCGGTCCTTGGCCTTGCTCAGTGGGTTAAGGATCCTGCGTTGCCGTGAGCTGTGGTGTAGGTTGCAGACGCGGCTCGAATCCCGAGTTGCTGTGGCTCTGGCGTAGGCCAGTGGCCACAGCTCCGATTCGACCCCTAGCCTGGGAACCTCCACATGCCGCAGGAGCGGCCCAAGAAATAGCAAAAAGACAAAAAAAATAAAATAAAATAAAAATAAAAACGGCTCCCAGTCTCCTTAAAAGAAAAATTCTATTAATCTTTCATCATTGCTTGCCCTTCTCCTAGTCCCAATACTTTCTACCTGTCTGATGACCACTAAAAATAGCCCTACCATCCAGTTGGAAACAGTGTAAGCAGATGCTTCACACTTGTGTTCAAGTCAAGCTCTGCCACTAGCTGGGTAATCACATTAGACCTCAGTTTTTCCATCCAGAAATTGGGGTTAATGTTAATACCTGCCCCTAGGGGATGAGGTAGAGATTACATGAAAAAATGCACAGAGACTGCCACAGAGTAAACATAAAGTAACAGTGAACAAATAATATTATGTATCAGGCCCTGTGCTAAAACTTTTACATGGATCATTTAATTATCACAAACCCCCATCACATGGGTACTATTTTTTCTGCATTTTACTGGAGAGGTAAGGAAAGGCTAGTAACTTTCCCAGTTTAATCCCATATCCCAAGCGATGGAAACTGGGTTTGATCCGAGGCTCTCTGGCCCAACAACCACAATCTTATTCACGATTCCATAGTGTGATTTGAATCCACTAAGGGTTGTTAACTCAATTATTGTACTCTCTTCAGTTTTTTGGGTTTTTTTTCACATCAGTGAAAAATCATTAAGAGATTGTTTTCATTTTCTACAGGTTTAAAGAGATGGAAAATAATGACCCAAAATGACTCAGTTTTACCAAGCATTTTAGATGCATTAACTCACTGAATCTGACCAACCCTGGGAAGAATGTACCATTAACAGGCCCATTACAGAGTGGGGGAGACTGAGGTTAAGGGGAAGATGATCTTTACTGCCTACAAAGAGAGGGCCAGGGAATGAGAACCTGGATCTTGGCTTCTGGAAATCCATCACACAACAATTTTTTGGGGGGTGGGGTGGGCAGGGGCTGGCATATGGAGGTTCCCAGGCTGGCAGGCAAATTGGAGCTACAGCTGCTGGCCTATGCCACAGCCACAGCAATGCAGGATCCAAGCTGCATCTGAGACCTACACCACAGATCACAGCAATGCCAGATCCTTAAGCCACTGAGAGGCCAGGGATGGAATCTGTCCTCATGGACACTAACCAGATTCATTTCCGCTGAGCCACAACAGGAACTCCCAGGCCCCAACTCTTGGTCATAATGCTAAGCTGCCTCCTAAGACATTGTCCCTCCCCTTAAGGAATTTATCATCTGCTGAGAAAGATTTGTTCTACTTGCCGTACTCTTTCCTCCGCAATTCCATTTCCTATCCCACTCCCAGCCCAAGGGAGGTTTCTCTATTGTTATCTCATTCCCCCAAAAAATAAAGGTAGATGGATTGTGATTAAATTCAGGTAATGTACTGAGAAGGGTTTAATCTACCTAAGACTCTTTTGGGCAGACCCTAGGCGAAGAGGCATCTAAATGAACTTTTCTGGGAGTTCCCATCATGTTGCAGTGGAAACAAATCCTACTAGTATCCGTGAGAAGCCAGGTTCTATCCCCGGCCTCGCGTGGTGGGTTAAGGATCCGGCACTGTGGTGTAGGTCACAGATGGCGGCTGTGGTGCAGGCCGGCAGCTGTAGCTCCCATTGGACCCCTCGCCTGGGAGCTTCCATAGGCTGCAGGTGCGGCCTGAAAAAGACAAAAATGAACAAGAGAAAGAAAGAAACTTAAGGATAAAGTGAGAACTCATTCTACACTAGCAAGTAAAAGGGACTTCCAAGGTGAAGAGTTTCTGCTGATGAATTAGGGTGCGCGCTAGTGCCCACTCGGGAGATCCACCAACAGCTCTCCCCCCTCCTCACCAACTGCTGCGTTCAGCTGGCAGCAAAGTGTACTGGTCCCGGGAATCCAAGCTTTTTGATCTAAGTCAGTCAAGGCAACCCATTGTGTCTGCTGGCGATTGCCCAGTGGGTAAGCCTGTAACCTAGTTCTGGCCAATGAGGTGTTAGGGGCCATCTGGGAGCTTCTGGAAAGAATTTCCTGAGAAGAGAGAATCTTTGGAAAAGAAAACGTGCTTTCCACTTGGACTCTGTCCTGGAAAGATGGGATGCTTAGGAGTTCCCGTCATGGCTCAGTGGAAATGAATCTGACTAGTATCCATAAGGACACAGGTTTGACCCCTGGCCTCACTCAGTGGGTTAAGGATCTGGTGTTGCTGTGAGCTGCGGTGTAGGTCACAGACACCACAGATCCCGTGTTGCTGTGTCGGTGGCATAGGCCATCGATTACAGTTCCCATTCGACACCTAGCCTGGGATCCTCCATATGCCCTGGTGTGGCCCTAAAAAGACAAAAGAGAAAGGAAGAAAGAAAAAAAGACAGACGTGATGCTTAGAATTACGGCAGTCATCTTAGAAACATGATGGAGACAGGGCTTACACTAAAGTTAGCAGGACAAAAAAAAATGTTAGCAGGGCATGGAGTTCCCTGGTGGCACAGGGGGTTAGGGATCCAGCATTGTCACTGCTGCGGCTCTGGTTACTGCTGTGGCATGTGTTTGATCCTTGGCCCTGGAACTTCAACCCACTGAGCGAGGCCAGGGATTAAACTCGAGTCCTCATGGATACTAGTCAGGTTCATTACATCTGGGCCACGACAGGAACCCCTAGATTGCTCTCAATGGCCTGGCATAACCAGGGTCTGATGTGCAGTGGCCGTAAGTCAGTCAAGGGCTATTTCTTCCATCATAGCTTCTGTGCAACCAACCCTAAGTACATAGTGGGTACTAGGATGAGGGGCAGAGGGGTGGAACTGGGACCCTAACCTTGGCCTCTGGGAGCCGGCATGATTTGACTCCTGCTCCCCTCCCTCCAGGCTCGGCTCTGCCACTCAGTCATTGCTCTTCGTCCTGCAACCACAGTGATTCATGGCCACTGAACTGCCTTCATACGTGCTGTTCTCTCTGACCAATTGCTCCCCGTTCCTCCTGGCCTCAGTTAAGACCCAAGCCCAATCCCTCAAGGCTCAGGGCAAACTTACTTTTCTCCAGGAAGCCTTCCCAGCTCCACACCTTTCGTTATAGTTAATTAAACACCCCATATGCCTCTTTCCAGTACTTACCTTCAGTGAAAAACATTATTTTAAGAGTTCCTATTGTGGCTCAGTGGGTTAAAACCCTGACATAGCGCCCATGAGGATGCGGGTTTGAACCTCAATGGGTTGGGTATCCCGCGTAGGTTGCAGATCCCTGGGGTTGCTGAGGCTGTGGTGTACGCTGGCAGCTGTAGCTCTGATTTGAGCCTTAGCCTGGGAACTTCCATATGCAGCAGGTGTGGTCTTAAAAAGAGAAAAAACTGTATTATTTTAAGTGGGTCAGTCATTTAATGTCTGTTTCACTCAACAGAATGTCAGTGACATTAGGCAAGGACCAGATCTCAGTCACCCCTGTATCCCTATATCTAGCACAGTGCCTGGCACATAATAGGCACAGGTATTTACGGAGCCAATGACAGCTCTACAGAAAGAAGTTAAAATGATGCGGACCCTTCATCACCGACACAGTTCTCAGATGCAATTGATGAGTCGCAATTAGGAGCTGCTTTTATTAGGACAAAAATATCTCTTGTGACAAGAACATGTGATTTAGAGTGGTTTGGGGCTGGTAATTTAAGGACCCCGGTTCTTTATATCTTTCCATCCTGCTCTTCCTTTCGGAGCATCATCTGTCATCTCGCACCTGTTCCATTCATACCTAGGAGATGCTGCCCCCAATTCCAATGTGCGAGATGATTTCCAGAGGCGGAAAAAAGAAACATCCTTTTCGTGCGCCCTTGTTCGAGACGGAGGGAGATCCCTCAGGACACCCTCGTTAGCCAGAACTCCGTGCCAGCCACCTGTCCTAGAGCTGAGCTGGTCGTTAGCAAGGGGAATAGCCTTGTGATTATCAAGTTCAAACAAACAGGATTCGCCCTGAGGCCAGGGAGGGGCCCGATCCATTATGAAATGGCCCTTGAACACAGTCACAACTGCTTTGGCGAGGAAGAAGCTAGGTGCGTGTGGAGGTGTGAGCCTGTGTCGTGATGATGCTCAGAGAGCAGTCTTACAAGCATGTAAGGATTCCTGCCACCCTCCTCCTTGTGCATCCACAAGATGAAATTCATTAGAAGAAATACTGGCATCAAAAACACCCTGTGCAGCCGAGGGAGAAAAGTATAATTTCAAAAAAAAAAAAAAAAAAAAAAAGCCCTAGAAGTTCCCTTCATAACTCAGCAGGTTAAGAACCCAACGAGTATCCATGAGGATATGGGTTCAACCCCCAACCTTGTTCAGTGGGTGTAGATCACAGATGCAGCTCCGATCCCAGATGGCTGTGGCTGAGTTGCAAGCGAGCAGCAGCAGCTCTGATCTGAACCCTAGCCTGGGCACTTCCATATGCTGCAGGTGCGACTCTAAAATTTTTTTAAAAAAAGGAAAAAAAATCCTGATATGAAATTATTCAATAATGAATTCAGCACCTGTAAAATACCCTTTAATCGTCTATTCCTCATTAACAGTAACTTCCAATTTATCTTTGCCCATAGTCAATATCTTTTTGATTGGTCTGACTGGTAATCAACTATAGTGAATTCTAACAATATAATGCAAATAAAATCAATATAAATTGATTAGAAAGTAGAACTGCAAATCTCTCCAAAAGTGTGAGCTTTCAGGAAATCAATGTAAAGGATTTCAGAGAATTGCTTCATTTGCAGGCAAAGGAACTCACAGAAAAACACCCATCAACAGCTGAGTTGGGGAGTTCCCGTTGTGGCTCAGTGGGTTAGGAATCCAACTAGTATCCATGAGGATGGGGGTTCGATCCCTGGCCTTGCTCAGTGGGTTAAGGATCTGGTGTTGCCACAAGCTGTGGCATAGATTGCAGTTGCAGCTAGGATCTGGCGTGACTGTGGCGTAGGTCAGAAGTTGCAACTCTAATTCAGCCCCTAGCCTGAGGACTTCCATATGCCACAGGTGTGGCCCTAAAAAGCAAAATAAATAAATACATAACAAAAATTCTGTTCTGTGTCATTTCAGAGTCTCATACAGACTGGTCTTTTATGGGACTTCTACAAACTATCTCTTGAAGTCAGTGCCTACCTCAAACATTTTAGTTCACATCCTGTTCACACACGATTGAAACATTTACTGAAACCTTAGCTAAGTCTTGGGCCTTGAAGCCCTCAGAAGTGGGCCACGTGCCCTGAACTGGGATGGTTGCTGTTGCGGTCGCTGGTGCAGGTTCAGTCCCTGGCCCTGGAACTTCTGCCTGCCACAGGCGTGGCCAAAGAAAAAGAACAAAGTGAAGAAATACGGTAAAATATACACTGTATTGGTTGGCCACCTACCACCTGCTAGCAAGTGGTAGTTCATTATCCCAATGTTCCTGAGAGGTAACAGTGGTACAAATGGGGCCATTTGCTCAGATGAAAGAGAAAACCTTGCCCAAAGATGCACAAGTAAACAAGGGGGAGGAGAGAGAGAGAGCAGGAGAGGTTGGGAGAACAGGAGAGGGAGGGAGGGAGAAAAGTTCAAATTTTCCCAGTTACAACCAACTGAAGAACAGGCACAAAGAAACGACCTAGCCTTTCTACTCGCCAACCTTTCCCTGCCCTTATTTAACCTGCTGTAAATTAGTATTTCCCTTCTCTGGCCGAACGTCCTTATAGCCATTTGTAAAGGTGTAGTTCACAGTTTCACACTATTATATGCATCCCCTCCCAGCCTCAACTTCAATTTCCGAGGTTTCAGTTACCTGCAGTCAAACTTGGTTGGAAAATATTAAATGGAAAATTCCAGACATAAACCATCCATAAGTTTTGAGTGTGGTCTGGGTGGCATGATGAAAGCTCCAGCTAACCTCTTCTGTCCCTGATGGTGAATCATCTCTTTGTCCAGTGTCCCCTGGTGTACACGCCACCCACCTGTTAGTATCAGGGAAAAACAGCATATACAGTAGGCTCTCCTTATCAAGCCCATGGATTCCTGGGTTCCACATCCTTGGATTCAATCAAACTCAGAAGCAAAATGTTCTGGAAAAAAAAAATTCCAGAAAGTTCCAGGGTAACACTTGAATTTGTCTGGCACCAGCAACGGTTTACAAAGCAGTTACATTGTTGTATCTCCAACTACTTAGACAGCATTTACATCACCATTAGGTACTAAAAGTAATCTAGGGATGGTTTAAAATATACAGATGGAGTTCCTGTCATGGCTCAGTAGGAAATGAACCTGACTAGTATCCATGGACATTGGTTCGATGCCTCGATCAGTGGGTTAAGGATCTGGTGCTGCCGTGAGCTGTGGTGTAGGTCACAGACGTGGCTCAGATCCTGCGTTGCTGTGGCTGTGGTGTAGGCTGTCATCTGAGCTCTGATTCAACCCCTAGCTTGGGAACCTCCATATGCTGTATGTGTGGCCCTAAAAAGACTATATATATATATATATATACACACACACATATGTATGTAATATATAACCCACAGATTATGTGAGTTGGATGTATGCAAACACCGCACCATTTTATATGAGGGACTTGAACATCGGTTGATACTGGTATTGGGAGTTTGGGGGTCCTGGAACCAATCCCCCATGAACACTATATGCGGTTTCAGGCATCCACTGGAGGTCTTGGAATGTCCTCTACTTGGATAAGGGGGGGCAAGTGAATTTCCTTCACACTATTCAAAAATCAGGTGTCTTCTCCCAGATTTCAGGAATCACCTGGAGGCGTTCCAGTAAAGTACCCAGTCCAACCCCCTCCTTTCTATTTAGAGTTGTATAGAGCAATTGCCTGTAAATTACCTTGTATACATCCAAGGCTTGAGGGCAGGGAGAATCCTTTTCTCAGCTGATTTGCAGTTAAGTACCTTGTAAGGTAAGAGCCCTTTTTCTATTTCTCAGACCCTCCTCAGAGATCTGAGCCCTCCCAAGTGGAGTGGAGCCTGAAATCTGGGCACACCCTCCCCCCTCCCCCATGTGATCGTTGCGCTCCAGCAATTTGGGAATCGCACCGTTTCTTTAAAGCATCAGCTTAATTCCTTAAAAACAGAAACAGCTACAAACTGCACGTAGCCTATTCACCAATGTCATATTGTAATTTGCCCATCAGAAGCCCACCTGATGACGTCTGATTTCAGTCTTGGGTTCCCGGGGTGGCCTTTGGTCAGCAGGTCGCATTCCAGCAGGGTCTGCTGCCGGGGCTGGATCCCAGCTCGGATAATTACTATCTGTGTGACCTCCATTATTTGCTTTTTAGCCTCTTTGTGCCTCTGTATCTCCTGTAAAAGGGTGGGAACCAGTCCTATTGTAGAAATGAACAAAGACGCCTCCCAGCGAGAGCCAGCAGACCCATTTATTCAGAGCGTGCTATTATGGGAGACTAGCTAGCACCATTTGCGTTGGCCAGAGATTCAAAGTTGGCAGGGGAGCAGGAAAACTTTCTTAAGAAAAGAAAATCAGGGCAGTAGCGGGGAGGGATGGCTTGAGGGTTGGGATTGGCACACTATTGTATATGGAATGGGATGGTCAACTGGGACCTGCTGTATAGCACGGGAAACGCTACCCCGTTACGCTGTGATAACCTGCATGGAAAAGAATCCGAAAGAGAATGGATGTGTGTATACGTGTAACTGAATCACTTTGTTGTACAGCAGAACGTATCATGGCCTTGAACATCAGCTATACTTCAATAGGACGTTTAAAAAATGAAAAAAAAAAAGTCACCTGCGGGAAAAACGCGGAGAATCCGATGTGCCCTGAATGGAGTTTATTGGTTGGGAAATTGGAGTTGGGCTGACTAGAATCAGGGCATACTTGGCCATGGGTTTGGGGGTCATATTTGGCTTTCTCTGGTTGGTCCTGAGTTGGATGTAGGGACAAAACATAGGGAATCCGGCTGTCACTCATCAAGTCCTGACAATTCTGGGCCAATGGCTGCAGACACTGGTTGACTTTGTAGACAGGCTACTACAGAGATTGTGGGTCAGGGTTCTGATGTGACATATAGTTTGGCTCTTGTCTATTTGTATATTCAACATTTCACCCCCTACTTCATGAGTGTTTTTCCCAGAATTAAATGAGCCAGAGCTAGTGCTTATTCTAAAGGGCTAGGTACAGAGCTGGGAAAATGGCAAAGCCTCAAAAATATTAGTCATTATTTTTCCCATTTTACCACTACCTTTCCAGGTCTGAAATGTCTCAGAAAAGAGCCTTCAGAAAAGAAAAGAGCCTCTCTAGAAATATGACTGCAAGAATTCTTTCCAGCAAAGGAATGTTTTTCTGCAGACTAGTATAATTAACATTCTCTCTTTTGTCAAGTTTAAAGGGACTCAAGAATAACCTGAGTTATCTAAATCTAGAATAAACCCAAGTCCTTACCACAATTATATTCAGTCCTTGTCCTCATCATTTTTTTTCCCTAAAGTGAATAAAGTAGAATATAAAAAGTACTCAAGGTGGGAGTTCCCGTCATGGCTCAATGGTTAACAAATCTGACTAGGAACCATGAGGTTGTGGGTTCGATCCCTGGCCTCGCTCAGTGGGTTAAGGATCCAGCATTGCCGTGAGCTGTGGTGTAGGTCGCAGACGTGGCTCGGATCCTGTGTGGCTGTGGCTGTGGTGTAGGCCTGTGGCTGCAGCTCTGATTAGACCCCTAGCCTGGGAACCTTCATATGCCGTGGGTGCAGCCCTAGAAAAGGCACATAAAATAAAATTTATACGTTGTTTCTTTCTGGAATTTTCCATTTTGTATTTTCAGACAGCAGCCAACTGTAGGTAACACACTGGGAAAGCAAAACCAAGGCTTAGGAGGGACTACTGTATTGATGATTGGATCTGAAAGTCAAACAGTGGAAGAAAATGCTGTAGGACAGTGGTTCTTAAACAGGGGATGATGGTACCCCAGGGACATTTGGCAACATCTAGTTTCACTGTGGGGTGTCACACCTGGAGGAGAATGTGCTACTGGCATCTAGAGGGTAGAGGCCAGAGATTTCTGCTAAACATCCTAAGATACACAGAACAGTACTGACCAGAACTAACCTTTACCCCTAAAGGATTATCCGGGCTCTGAGGTTGGTAGTACCCTGAGGCTGAGAAACTTTGGTTATTTCGGTGATTTTCAAAGCATCCTTCCTAGACGAGCAGCATCAGCATGACCAGGAACTAGTTGAGATGCCAATTCTCAGGGTCCTTCCAGAACTCCACAATCAGGTGCTAAGTGGGCAGGATACCAGTCTGTGCTCCAATAAACCCTTTGGGGGAGGCTTGTGCTTGGTAGCATTTGTAGCATTTGAGAAGCTCCATCGCACAGAGCACATGACATGGCCTGAGTATAGAAATTCCACTAACTCATTAATCTGTTTATAAAGGACTGGATTCCTTCCAACCCAAATTCAATCTGCTGCTTTTACTCAAGGCTCATTTTTTTCCAAAAATAGTTTGGAATGATTTAGAGAAGAAAACCCCTGACTTTATTAATTGCTTAGAAAAAATTATCATAGATTGCTAAGTGGTGGGTTAAACATACACCCACAGATCATTTAAAAAATTGGAAGAGATACCGTAATCGGTACATTTGAGTAAGAAAGGCAGTCTGTTCAATTTTAACACTATCAAAACAAGCATTAAGGAGTTTCTTCTGAGATGCAATGGGTTAAGAATCTGACTGCAGGAGCTGCCACTGTGGCTCAGTGGGTTAAGAACCAGACATAGTCTCCATGAGGATACATGTTTGATTCCTGAACTCGCTCACTGGGTTAAGGATCCAGCACTGCTCCAAGCTCCAGGGGAAGTCGAAGGTATACCTGGATCCCTTGTGCTGTGGCTGGGACGTAGGCCTGCAGCTGCAACTCCGATTCCACCCCTAGTCCAGGAACTTCCATATGCTGCAGGTACAGCTATAAAGAGAAAGGAAAAAAAAAAAAAAGAGAGAAATCCAACTGCAGTGGTTCTGGTCACTGCAGAGGTGCCGAGGTAGGGGTTCGATCCCAGTCATGGTACAGTGGGTTACATGGTCCATTGTCATTGCAGCTGTAGCTGTGATTCAATCCCTGGCCTGGGAACTTCCATCTACTATGGGTGTGGCCATAAAAAAAAACAAAACACAATCTTTGAAATGATTAGGTTATAGTTGAGGCACATGAGTGTTGTTGATTATGACTCACTACTTGTACATTATTTTATGTATATTTATAAGCATCCATGCACTCACTGAGCTTTTATTGAGTGCCTGCTATTTCCTACATACTACTCTAAGCAGGGGGGATGGGAAGATGCTCTATCTCCAGCCTCCAGAGCAGTGGTTTGACGTCCTTACGGCCTTCGTCAGTGACGGCATGATCTGGAGAGAAGTGTGTATTGTGGATTTCACACTTATTTTCATCTGTGGATTTTCTCCCTGCTGGACTATAGGACTGCTTTTCTTCTTTTCTTTCCTTTTTTTTTGGGGGGGGGCAGGGCCCCCCCCCCCCGCACCTGCAGCATATGGAAGTTCCCAGACTAAGAGTTGAATTGGAGATGTATCCGTGACCTATACCACAGCTCATGGCAATGCTGGGTCCCCAACCCACGGAGCGAGGCCAGAGATCAAACCTGCATCCTCATGGATACTAGCTGGGTTCATAATCCACTGAGCCATGACGGGAATTCCTTTTCCTTTCTTTTCTTTTCTTTTTTAATGGCTGCACCTATAGCATATGGAAGTTCCCAGGCCAGGGGTTGACTTGGAGCTGCAGCTGGGGCCTATGCCACAGCCACGACAACAATGGATTCAAGCCGAGCAGCATCTGTGACCCATGCTGCAGCCTGTGGCAATGCCAGATCCTTAACCCACTAAGAGAGACCAGGGATTGAACCTGTAGCCTCACAGAGACAATGTCAGGTCTTTAACTCGCTGAGCCACAATGGGAACTCCTTATTTGTCATTTGAGAAATGCTATGCCAATAAACTCAAATAGCGAATGATGGAGGATTTTTTTTTTTCTGTGCCAATGTACACCTTCTACAATAAAGCAAACAGACATATAGGAGAAAACCAGAATTCAGTAAATACATGCAGTAGAGTTTTAACTGAGCAGTACGAACAAGGCACTTTCAGATAAATTAAGTAAGTGGAAGAAGCCCCAGACACCTCTTCCAGTACTCAGAATGGCACATCATCTGGGCTTCTGTGCAGATCCCACACTGGCTGTCTTCAGTCTGCAGGTCAAATCTGCCAGCTGCCTGTTTTGTTTTTTTAAAAAAAGAAAAAAACAAAAGGTTTTACTGGAACTTAGTCATGGCCGTCTGTTTACATGTTGCCTCTGGCCACTTTAGCCAACTCTTTTTTTGGAAGGAGATAGTAGCCTCTATTGCTTGACAAAGGCCAGGTCGTCAGACTCTGCAGTGTGAGGATTTAAAAAGGAAAAGCTGGGAGTTCCTGGTGTGGTGCAGCGGAAAGGAATCTGACTGGTATCCAGTATCGACTCACTGGGTTGGGGATCTGGCATTGCCCTGAGCTGTGGTGTAGGTCACAAACATGGCTTGGATCCTGCGTGGCTGTGGCTGTGGTATTGGCTGGCAGTTGCAGCTCCAATTCAACCCCTAGCCTGGCAAATTCCATCTCATATCCCCATATGCTGTAAGTGCAGACCTAAAAGGTAAAAAATTTAAAAAAAATTAAAAAGGAAGAGCTGCCCAATTCCTAGGTCCACTGGGAAGAAGAGGGCTGGGACCTGCCTTAAGAAGCTGGATACTAAAACCAGCCCACCTCCAAGCTGGCAGTCTCCTTGTGGGCAGTACTGAAGGGGGACTCAGAGAACTGAGGACCAGAGTGGCAAGCTCTGCTTGGACAGCCTCAGGCATATGGAATGGACATCCCCCCCAACCCCTGCCATCTCCCCAAAGAAGCACCCCTGCAGAATCTGCCCAGGCTACTCAATCTTTTTGGGGTTTTTTTTGTTTTGTTTTTTGTTTTTTGTTTTTTGTTTTTTTTGTCTTTTTGCTATTTCTAGGGCCGCTCCCGCGGCATATGGAGGTTCCCAGGCTAGGGGTCGAATCGGAGCTGTAGCCACTGGCCTACGCCAGAGCCACAGCAACGCAGGATCCGAGCCGCATCTGCGGCCTACACCACAGCTCACGGCAACGCTGGATCCTTAACCCACTGAGCAAGGGCAGGGACCGAACCCGCAACCTCATGGTTCCTAGTCGGATTCGTTAACCACTGCGCCACGACGGGAACTCCTGGCTACTCAATCTTGTTACTGAAATATCGGCTGCCTCTGTACACTGAGATGCCAAATAAAAAAGCAGAGACAGAGTTGAAGGAAACAGAAAAAGTACCTTTCATTGCAGGCAAAGAGGAGAACACAGCAAGCTAGTGCCTCAAGGACTGTGCCCCCCCCCCACCTTGGACGGGTTGGTGGGGAGTCTTGTGGTGTTTGGGGAGCAGGGTGTGATCAGCTCATAGACATTTTCCTGATTGGCGGGTGGTGAGGTCATTAGGTGTCCGTGTCTTCAACCCTCTGTTTCCAACCCATCTGGGGTCCATGTGCTTGTGGGCAGCATCCAGTTGACCTCTTCCACCTTGTGGGGACTTCAGCACCTGCAGCAGGGATCTGGCTCAGAATATTGTCTACAGTCTTTGAAGAACTGAAGGTCCTTGACTTTGTTGAATGGCTCAATTATTATTACCGTTTTCGTTTATCTCTGTATTTTCTCACTTCTCTGATTAAATTGATTCTTTGACTAAAGTTTTTCTATAGATAAAAAGGCAGGTGGAAGGCTATGAATTGGGGTCCATTCTGGGAAGGCCTCAAGGGGTCCTGCTCGATTACAAACTCACACTCCGTGGCTGCAGATAACCCCCTCTGCCTGGCGGGCTCTGCACACGTCCTGGCCACGGCAACCTTCCAGGCCCACATGAGAGAGTCCACGTGCCCAGTCCTCCCCCTGCTTCGGGTTGTATCAGTTCAGGGAATCACTTTCTATTCCCAAGGTGAAGCTAGAAAGATTCTTTTTCCTGTACAATGAGTGAAGCTCAGAGAACTAAGCTTTGTGTGGGCACACACATGCCATCTGGAATGCCACCAATCTTCCTCCTGAGACCCAGCAGAGAAGGAAAGGAAGAGCCTTAGACAAAGATGAGAACTCTAGACAAGGAATGGTGCGTGGCTGAAGACAGGGAGGAGGGCTGGATGGCTCTGACAGCTGTGGGCTCCTCTCTGGGGCGTTTCCAACACCAAACGAATGACCAGCAACTGAACTCAACTCTGATACTAACTACACAGGATTCACACAGACCCAGTAATTTGAGGGCTCAATCCCACCGAGATAGCCCCCACTTCAGACACCAGCCACAAGTTGGGTATACAGACTCCCCCCACTTCTTCCTAACCAACTACAGATTTGGGGGTTCCATGACCCTCTTTCAAGTTCAATATTTGCTAGAATGACTCACAGATCTTCAGAAAACCCTCCTGTTTACTAGACTTAAGTTAAACGAGGAGGCCAAGAGTCTGATCTGGCTGCCTTGAGCAATTCCAGCTCTACGCAAGCCAACGCCTCAAGGGAATGAAATCTACACGGTCTGGACAACCAATTAGAAACAGCCAACTAGGACAGCCAATCACCGTGGCCTTACTTTGATGTTCTCGCCCCAGCTCCTCTATGCGCAGGGCTGCGGTCCACTTGTGAGCGGGTGCTTCCTGGTTCCAGTTGTTTTTTTGCTCGAACAGACTCTTAGAATTTTGAATACGTGTCGCTTTATCTTTAGTAGTTCTGGTGTCAGAGAGGGACCAGAAGGAGACCTCACAGCTCCCAGGAGCCCGAGCCACCAGGGAAGGTACCTGCCGAGTCACTCGTCCTCGCTGTTCTCTCGCTGCCTCTGGAGGTGCCGGGAAGGTCCTCTCGGTCCTGGTTCCTGGGTCCGAAGCTTTTGCTTCATGAGCTTTACGACCCCATGAGATTTGCTTTTTCTGGACTGGACCACAAACTACCTGCAGTCAGAAACTGGATTGGGAGTCACTTGTCCTCGCTGTTCTCCCGCTGCCTCTGGACGACCCCATGAGAATTGCCTTTTCTGGACTGGACCAGAAACTACCTGCAGTCAGAAACTGGACTGGGGCTGGGACTGGATTGTGTCCATTTAGAAACCAGGCTGGATCTGACTTAAGCCGGAGGCAAGCCATTGTGAAGCTCTCAGGTGAATCAAATTTTGTTTTCTGTTTTCGACTGCATGCATGGCCTGTGGAAGCTCCCGGGCCAAGGGTTGAAACCGCGCCACAGCAGTGACAATGCTGGATTCCTAACCCGCTGAGCCACCGAGGAAGTCCAAAATTTTGTGAGTCTTTTCTTTTTTCTTATTACCTCTGCACCTGTGCGGCATGACCAGGGCTAGGGGTCCAGTCGGGGCTGAAGCTGCCATCCTACACCATAGCCACAGCAACACCAGATCTGATCTGTATCTGTGACCTCCACCACAGCGCACAGCAACGCCTGATCCTTAACCCACTGAGTGAGGCCAGGGATTGAACCTGCATCCTCATGGACACTACTCGAATTCACTACAACTGAACCACAACAGGAACTCCCAAAATTTTGTTTTAAGGCTGAACAAGTAGATTAAAATAACCAAAGATAATTTTGAAATACAGTGGCCTTTGTGGGTTGACTTAACCATCTTAGATAAGCTTTACCCATTTATGAGGTGCCCTAGAGAAAAAGGGGTACTCAGCCAGGCACTCACTGTAAAGGGCAGAGGAAAAATTAATTTTCCTCCTCTACAGTTTGTGGTGATCAGCGCGGGACCCACAGGGATAGACATTCCCTCCAGAGCCTGCAAACAGCACCTTGGAAAAACTGGCAGAAGTCAGCAAATGGTAAGAATTGTTATTAGAGGCAGCTAGTTCTCTGTCTGTGATGTTTGTTCAAAAGAAGGTAGGAGTCCCCTGGTGGCTCCACTGGTTAAAAGAGCTGGTGTTGTCACTGCTGTGGCTTAGGGTTAGTCCCTGTTCCTGGAACTTCTGCATGCCACAGGCGGAGCCCAGCGCCCCCCCCCCCGCCCCCGCCCGCCAGAGAAATGAAAGTAAAACTTCACATGGTCTTTTTCAAATCCAGATTGGCAGGAAAAACATTGGTTATCAATCCTTTCTCTTCTAGGACGGCTGTTGCCTTCTGGTTTGTCTCCTTTAGTGTCCTGAGAACTTGGCTTGGCAACCATCAGTTTTGGGGGCCCCCAAATGTGGCCAGAGATCAGGGTTGCACCCCCTTTGTGGCTAGATATGGCTGGACGGTGCTGTGGGTTGTACCCATTTGGGGCTCAGGAGTCTACTGCCTGACCATTGCCCCCCTCAGGGGACTTGTCTAGGTCTGTCCCTTTTGGCTATCTTTCGGAGTGACTCTGGATCTTGGGAGGGCAGCATCTTTTGCATCTTTTGCATGAACCTCTGCTGTGTCCATGTCCACTGTGGAGTCCTACAGGGAATATTTCCTGTTCGTCCCAGCTGAAACCTCACAACACATTGGAAAGGATTTGTTTAAAAGTAACTCTAGGGGAGTTCCCGTCGTGGCGCAGTGGTTAACGAATCCGACTAGGAACCATGAGGTTGCGGGTTCGGTCCCTGCCCTTGCTCAGTGGGTTAAGGATCCGGCGTTGCCGTGAGCTGTGGTGTAGGTTGCAGACTCGGCTCGGATCCCGCGTTGCTGTGGCTCTGGCGTAGGCCGGTGGCTACAGCTCCGATTCGACCCCTAGCCTGGGAACCTCCATATGCCGCGGGAGGGGCCCAAGAAATAGCAACAACAACAACAAAAAGACAAAAGACAAAAAATAAATAAATAAATAAATAAAAGTACCTCTAGGGTTATGTAGGGGTAGAACATTTTCGCTTTCTTCCCTGCGAGGTTCTTTGGCTGGTCTAGTAATTTAATTTGTCTAAGACACATTAATAGGAGAAAATCAAATTTTGTACATATGGGAGCCCCATAAAGGTAGGAGATTCCTGGGCAGTCAGGTGGTTGAGGCTTATATACCTAGCTAAGGAGAAGGGGGAGGAGGTCCAGGGCTTCAAGAGAAGGTGAGAAGAGCGAATGCAAACAAATGTTTGCCTTGCCTTGCAGATAAGGCTTTCTGGTAGAAAAAGTTATCTTTTTCTGTATAATTCTTTCTGTGTAAGGATAATAGCTCTTCCTGGTACAGGCCCCTGACCTAAATTCTTTTCGGCAGTTAAGAGGAAGAGGAACAGCTCTTCCTGGGTCTGCTGGGTCTTAGCTCAAAATCACCCACATGCCAAAGTGGCACATTCCAGCGTAGAGTATTCTGGGCTCCTTTCAGTCAGAAGCTGACCAATCTGGACGTTGATGTTCAGAGCCTGATAGACATTCTTTTGAGGCGTTCTCCCCCAAACTAAGGTGAAACTGTAATGCCGAGAATGAAAAACACTCTGCAGCTTTTGTGGAAAGATATCCTCAAATATTCCAAGGACACACAGCTCCAAATCTGCAACACAGGCCTCTTCTGGTGTCCATCCTAGCTGAAGATCTTCTTCCTGATAGGAAAAAGCAGGAGTTCCCGTCGTGGCGCAGTGGTTAACGAATCCGACTAGGAACCATGAGGTTGCGGGTTTGGTCCCTGCCCTTGCTCAGTGGGTTAACGATCCGGCGTTGCCGTGAGCTGTGGTGTAGGTTGCAGATGCGGCTCAGATCCCGAGTTGCTGTGGCTCTGGCGTAGGCCGGTGGCTACAGCTCTGATTAGACCCCTATCCTGGGAACCTCCATATGCCGAGGGAGCGGCCCAAGAAATAGCAAAAAAAAAAAAAAAAAAAAGAAAAAGCAACTTGAGGATAAAGGGATACTGTCGTTGAAGGGATACTGTCGCTGGGTTAGTACCTTGCTGTGAGTCATTCGGGTTGCGACCCAGTTAAAAACACCTGTACTTACTGCACAACTTGAGGCTTTACAAGAAGAAAACTGTAGCTGTAGGAACAAATTCAAAGCCCATCTATCCTTTTACCAAAACCTTCCCTGTTCATCTCAAGACTATTGCGAGTGTTGAAAGATCTGGGGAAACAAAAAGCCCTTCCTGGAGAAACTGATATTCTTTCTCTGTTTCTTCAAGCTGTAAATCTCCTACCTGGTCCTCTCTAGGGACCCAGAGCCATCTCTTGAAATGCATACCTCAGAGAGGTATTTTTTATCGGAAGCACAAAAAACCTGTTTGGAAATTAGGTGAATGAAACATCTAAAAAGTCCTTCACACAAATATTAGTGGAAGATTGAGTCCTCTGAGCAGATAAGTGTAAGTTATTCTATCTGCTAGTAAGAGAATTTGGATCCAGTGTTCTTTCCGTAAACCGCTGAGTTTTTCATTATCACAGCTGTTTCATGACTAGGATTTCAAAATGAAAGCTTAAGATTTTTGTGTCTGGAGCTCCTTTTGTGGTTCAACGGGTTAAGGACCCCATTGATATCCATGAGGATGCAGGTTTGATCCCCAGTCTTGCTCAGTGGGTTAAGGATCTGGCATTGCCATGAACTGAAGCGTAGGCCGCAGGTGCGGCTCTGACCTGGGAACTTCCATGTGCTGCAGGTAAGGTCCTAAAAAGAAAAAAATAAAAGATCTCTGTGTCTGTATGTTTTATGTATGTTACAGATGTGTGATTTTTTTGGTACCTCCAGGTGATATTGCCAAAACTAACTGGTAAAGAGCTCTGTTTGATTTAGTTGGCTTACAGACAGACTAGCATTTGTATAAATCAAGTATATGCTCAAAAACATAGAAACTAGACCAGATATTTTTCAACTTGACATGATCTAGATAATCTCCAGTAAATAACGGCTAGTTTAAGTTTGCTGGTTTAATGAAACCAGGCATGTCTTTAGAGTATCAGCATTAAATGCAACATTTATATTCCAAGTTTACTACAAGTCAAATAAGATTATGTTACCTCTGTCACAAAATTTGTCAGCAGAAAGATAACTTAAGCTGATGCTTGGTTGTTTAATGTCTCATAAAATTTTCATGATCAGTCTAAACATAATTGTTAAGAACAAGTAAATTAAATAGATATAAAGAGAAAAAAGTTTGTAAACAAACATTTCAGTAATAATTATGCTTTATGGTATGTCTACCGAAAAATAGTTTCTGGAGTTCCCATTGTGGCTCAGCAGAAACAAATCTATCATCTGTGAGGATGCAGGTTCGATCCCTGGTCTTGTTCAGTGGATTAAGGATCCGGCATTGCCGTGAACCATGGTGTAGGTTGCAGATGTGGCTCGAACCTGGTATTTCTGTGCCTGTGGTGTAGGCTGGCTGGTGCAGCTCTGATTTGACCCCTAACCTGGGAACCTCCATATGCTGCAGGTATGGCCCTTAAAAAAAAAAAAAAAAAAAGAGGTTTCCAAGGGAATTCTCTGGCCTAGTGGTTTAAGGCTCCTGTGTTTTCACTGCTGTGGCTCGGGTTGCTGCTCTGGCCCAGATTCGATCCGGGCCCAGGAACTTCCACAAGCTGTGGGTGTGGCAAACAAACAAACAAAAAGAGAGAGAGAACTTGAACTAAATGTTGCAACTCCTGTTTACAAAAAAATAGTTTTCAAAATTTTTGGTAACTTGAAACCTTAAAGTAAATGCTGGATATTCAAATTTACTATCCAAATTATTTCCAAATAAGATAAAAACTTGAAACATAATTATGTAATTACTAAACATAAGTTTATCCACTTTTGCCTTGATTGTAAAAGGAACAAAAGATATCCAGGTCATTAGTAAACACATTCTGTGCCACATTGAAAATTTACTATCAAGAAGGAAGTGTGTTGGAGTTCCCGTCGTGGCTCAGTGGTTAATGAATCCGACTAGGAATCATGAGGTTGCGGGTTCGATTCCTGGCCTTGCTCAGTGGGTTAAGGATCTGGCTCCATGAGCTGTGGTGTAGGCCGCAGATGCCGCTCGGATCCTGCGTTGCTGTGGCTCTGGCTTAGGCCGGTGGCTACAGCTCCGATTAGACCCCTAGCCTGGGAACCTCCATATGCCGCAGGAAGCAGCCCTAGAAAAGGTGAAAAGACAAAAAAAAAAAAAAAAAAAAAAAAAAAAAGAAGAAAGTGTGAAAGGTATTTATAAATCATCAGTCCACAGAATCCTAGTGTAACCCAGTCCACCACTGCTTACTTCTTAGTTTTCCTTAGGAAATTCAGGATTCTAAGTATTACATTTCCAAGTGTTAAATTTCCTTAAAATTCTTGAGGAATTCAGGATTCTAAGTATTAAGTACACTTATTAACATATGTATTTCAAATTTCTTAGAAATAATAAGGGTGAAAGGAAACAACTGTATGAAAAGTAAGTAAAGTGGAATAACTCATTTTTGCAGAATAAGAAAGAGAAAAAAAAAATAGGACAAAACCTGAATGGGTATAAAAAAAGTTGTGGAAGCTTGTGGAAAAGGAGTCTTGGGAAAAGAATTTTTATGTATGTGGCCAAGCTTGCTAAGGTCAGAATGGATTTATTTAGGTTTTTAAGGAAGGAGTTCTGATATCAAAAGTGCTTTAATGCGAAAATAGAATTTGATTTTCTGTTAAAAGTCAAGGTTCATTGGACTGGTGCAATCTTAAAACACAAATGTTACTGAACTATAGTTGATTTACTGTGTTGTTTTAATTCCTGGGGTCTTGCAAAGTGTTCAGTTATACATAATTCTTTTTCATATCCTTTTCCATTATGGTTTATCACAGGATATTGACTATAGTTCACTGTGCTATAGAGTATGTTTATCCATTCTATGTAGAATAGTTTGCATCTGCTGACCCCAGAGTCCCAAACCTTTCCTCTCCCTACCTCATCCATTCTCTATGTCTGAGTCTATTTTTTTTTTTTTTTTTTTTTTTGCTGCACCCATGGTGTATGGAGGTTCCCAGGCTAGGGATCGGATCGGAGCTACAGCTGCCAGCCTACACCAGAGCCACAGCAATGCAGGATCCGAGCCGTGTCTTCAACCCACACCACAGCTCACGGCAATGCTTGATCCTTAACCCACTGAGCAAGGCCAGGGATTGAACCCGCAACCTCATGGGTCCTAGTTGGAGTCGTTTCCACTGCTCCATGATGGGAACTCCAATGTCTGAGTCTATTTGTGTTTCATAGGTAGGTTCATCTGCATCATATTTTAGGTTCCACATATAAATGCTATGATATTTGTCTTTCTCTGACTGACTGATAAGGGTCTGGCAGTTCTTATCTTGGCTGGAGGCTTTTCGAATTTTATTTCCTTGGACAAGCCTTGAAGTCCCACAATTGTGTCATATGTGGATGGTTACTTTATTTACACAGGTAATGCAGAAATTAAAGTTTCTTGAAAGTTGTCAATACTCTCATGGTCGAAGTATTATCCTAAATTATTGTATACCATAGAAATAACTACATTTCCTTTTCAAATGAACTTGCATCACATTTTTAACTGTGGCCATTTAAAAAAATCTTTTGATATTTACAGACTATTATTGTTTTACTTCGATGCTTGTGCAAAAGGGGTTCATCTTCAGAGAGATTCACAGAAAGGACTCTTAAGTACTCTAGAATATAGGTTTCTGATACCTTTAAGGTCATAAAATTCAACTGTAAGAACTTGCACAATGAATGGAAAAAGTGGATTGAAGCCGAACACAAGTTAATAATATGGGATTGAATGAACTAATGAGGATGATTATAATTTTTTTTACCACTTTTTCTTTGAAATTTTGCTAGTTCCTCAACGTTTTATTTTTATAGAGACCAAAGGAAGTCTGGTTAGTAAGGTGCTTTTGTTTGGGGTGATTGAGATCCCCAAACAATTGACTCAAGGACTTCTATTAAGGCAAATATAGAAGCGAGACTGACGCATCCACCTTGGACTGTGTAAACTTCTGTGATACCTAGAAAACTGTGAGGTTGAATTGTGTAAAGGGAGGCGTCACAAGGGAGACGTTGACATGAGGCAGGTGGGTCCAAGTAACTCCTTTCTGCGATGGAACCTTGGCTCTCTTTTTATCCTGTTTGTGATTGGCTCGTGTGCCCTCGTGTGATTGTCTCAGTTTGGATCCCTCTGTGTTGCCTGCTGTGTGTAGGATGACTAAGCAGTTCCTAGGGAAGAGGGTAATGGATTCTCTGACCAGTATTATTTGAGATGATCCATGTTTTGCCCAGAGACTCAGCATCCTCGGTTGATGCCAGGGCACGTTCAGTGCATCACTAGCACAGACTGATTAGAGGAGACACAGTCCCCAACGCTTCCCATGCTGATGATGGTGTCTGTGGAGTTGCCATCATGCAGTCAGGTGGGAAGATCACCTGGGCACTGTATCCTGGAGCCACCAGTTGAGTGCTCATTGTAAACAGGCTTCCAGAGGCGGTACAGACTGGTCTGCAAACCATATATGAGCTGATAGTCAAACTTGTGGTTGAGAATGAAGTGAGTGGGAAAAACGGATGGTGAAAGACCCTCCGTGGCTTACGTATCTCTAATCTAGTCTCAAGATAGCAGAATTAGCTCCATAAGCGTGGCAGGATTCCAGCACGCAGTGTGGACTAAGCCCCAGCACACGGCGGCTCCCCATGGGAGCCATCAGCCACCACAATGATTTTGGACCAGTGTTGGCACTACCATCTTTTTTATAATGTCATCTGTAAAGTCAGACCCAAAGGTACACTGATGATGAACAGAGCAGGCGTTGGCAGGAATAATGATATGATATGTACTGACTGAGGCAGTGATGAGCAAGCACATTTGCTGTTCTGTTATTGCTGCTACTCTTATTAACAATAATGTTATTGTGGAGCAGCGGAAATGAATCTGACTAGTATCCATGAGGTCGCAGGTTCGATTCCTGGCCTTGCTCAGTGGGTTAAGGATCCACTCCGATTTGATCCCTAGCTTGGGAACTAGGGCTACAGGTGTGGCCCTAAAGAGAAAAAAAAAAAAAGCAGGAGTTCCCATCGTGGCACAGTGGTTAATGAATCCGACTAGGAACCATGAGGTTGCGGGTTAGGTCCCTGCCCTTGCTCAGTGGGTTAAGGATCCGGCGTTGCCGTGAGCTGTGGTGTAGGTTGCAGACGCGGCTCAGATCCTGCGTTGCTGTGCCTCTGGTGTAGGCCGGTGGCTACAGCTCCGATTCGACCCCTAGCCTGGGAACCTCCATATGCCTCGGGAGTGGCCCAAGAAATAGCTAAAAAGACAAAAAAAAAAAAAAAAAAAGCAAACACATCATATGGTTATTGAGAGATAAAAATATGTTCAAAGGAAAAAAAATCACTAAATGTATTTGAGTTCTCACACAGTGGGATTCAGAAAAAAAAAAGTTAAAAATCTTGCCTTATCATGCTATATAAGTTTTTATAAGTGAAAAAGCTATACTGTTATAAGGTTAAATAGTACCCTGTTTTTTTCTCCCCCAAATGATATCATGCTAAAGACAACAAATACTAAAATTGAGTGTTCAGTTTTCAAAGGGAAACCTTAGGGCTAGTTGTGGTTGCTGTTCTGCCTGAATATACACCTTTGGGGAAAAATGATCTGTCATTTTCATCTTCTCATTGCTGTCTGAATACTCTGGAAATTTCTTTGATATTTGATTTTTGAGCGCTTGCTTCTAAAAGATGTGGGCTCTTCTCTCCCCAGTTCTTGGAACTCAAGTTTGCAGCTGGTGATAATCATTTTCATTTTCAAAGCATCTCCTATGAGCAGCAGGCTGTTTAATGCCCTTCTGCTGGCGCTGTCTTGTCAAATCATCACAAAAATTTTAATGAAGTGGGAACATTATTCCACTTTCCAGATGTTCTTGAATATGACCCATATTTTACCGGTGAGGAAACCGCGTCAGCTTATGCGTCGCTTGCTCGCCGTCAAAGATCTGTTTTGATAATTAGCTTTGCCATTACAGGGCAAGGAAAGAAAGCAGCCATGGCCCTCAGTTGTCACGGGACCCCTGCCGTCATCTGGTGTTGGGGGTCAAGAGAAGAAGACAGGCGGCGGTTTTCCCAGACCCCTCCCCATCTTGGTGTCCAGAAGAAGGCGGAAGCCAGAGCGCTGCCCCTTTCTCTCCAGGTGGCTGGGCAGCTGCTGACCCAGCTGCAAAAGCGGCCGTTGCGTCAGCAGCCCTCCCTGTTATTCAAGTTCACTGCCAGGGACCCGAGGAAGCAGACACCGTGCTCATTCTGGGGCGCGTGCGCATGCGTCCCGCAGGGTCCGTGTCAGCTTCAGCACCTGGCCTCCTGAATTCAGACTTTGGTCAGAGCCCTAAATTCACTCTGTCCCAATTTAGGGTCTCCAGCAGAAAAAGAGCATCATTACTCCCAGTGTCCGTTGGCCACCACTGGAAAAGATCCTGATTGGCTTTGCCTGGCTTTATATGCCTCATGGCACCAGCAGAAGTGTCAGCTATGCTTATTTGTGTGTGTGAACACTTTCTTTTTTTTTTTTTTTGTCTTTTGTTGTTGCTATTTCTTGGGCCACTCCCGCGGCATATGGAGGTTCCCAGGCTAGGGGTTGAATCGGAGCTGTAGCCACCGGCCTACGCCAGAGCCACAGCAACGCGGGATCCGAGCCGCGTCTGCAACCTACACACAGCTCACGGCAACGCCAGATCGTTAACCCACTGAGCAAGGGCAGGGACCGAACCCGCAACCTCATGGTTCCTAGTCGGATTCGTTAACCACTGCGCCACGACGGGAACTCCTGAACACTTTCTAAAAACGAATTATTAGCGTGTATTCAATTTGGTGTTTCTCTTCAGGAATTTATTTAAATCAGTACTCATTTTTTGGGGTTTCAGCTTAGGTTGAACTAGATAATAATATTTTGTAAATTCACAACTTTCATATGTAGTTAGAGCTACTAATATTTTCTTTTTAGAGCTCCAGGGTTCTTGGCGTTCCCGCTGTGGCACAAGGAGTTAAGGTTCCGACTGTAGCAATTCGGGTTGCTGTTGAGGCACAGGTTTCATCTGTGGCCCAGCCAGTGCAGTGGGTTAAGGATCCCACATTGCTGCAGCTGTAGCTTGGATTCGATCCCTTGCCTGAGATCTTCCATATGCCATGGGTGCGGCCCCCCCAAAAAAGGCAAAAAGAGAATCTTATTCTCCTCCTGTGGGCTAGGTTGTAATATCTTTGAACGTGGATACCATAACTTAACTTCCTTTCCGTTGTTTCATGTTACTTAGCATGGTGCTTCATAATTATTAGGTACCCTTTGATTTTCTTTTTTAAAAGATCTTACTGAAGTATAGTTGATTTACAGTTTTGGGCTAATTTCTGCTATACAGCAAAGTGGTTCATATATATATATATATATATATATATATATATATATATTCTTTTCCACTGTAGTTTTATCATACGATATTGAATATAGTTTTCCCTGTGCTATACAGTAGGACCTTGGTGTGTATTCATCTGATATATGGTACCCTTACATCATGTTAAATTACTTAAGAGCTACAGTTGGTCGGCTTCTTCTTATGTTCGATGTGCTTTATTTGGTGAGGGTGTGCAGGTTCTCGGTAATGTCAGAGTAGGAAAAACTTTCCATCTTTTTTTTTTTTTCCGTTTCAGAAAACACTATTTAGCAATGTTACAGAAGAAAAAGGGCCCATTGAGCCTTGAGAAAGGTTCGTCTTCAAATCACTCATTTGAGTCTCGATTATTGATATTTCCTGTAACGAGTTGATTTTTACTTTGTACCGCATTTCCTGACACGGCTGGAAGCACCTGTGATGGTTAGAAAAATAGCTCTCACTTTTGTTCCACAGATGAACTATAGATCGTATCCTTGACATGTGAGTTAAAGGGAAACGCAACTGAAGAATCAACAGACACCATCTCTGGGCAAGGAGCTACTGCTTTAGTTCCTTGCTGTCAGACTGTGATGTGTAGCCCAGCTCTGTTGGCTTCCCCTAGATGCTTTTAGAAATGCCCAACCTGGGGTCTCAGACCAGATCTTCAGGATCTGCAATTTGTTAAGATTCCCAGATGATCTGTAAGGCCAAAAATGTTTGAAAAACACTTTTCTAGAAATCAGAATTCGTTTTCAGGTAAACCTTGTAGGGACTTGACTGTAGGGCTTTGAAGGCAGTGGCTGTCGGCAGGAAGCCAGGTGTTTATCTTAGGGATGACAATTATGTGGTGTAAATGCTGCCGTCTTCCTCCTTGACTTGTGAGAAACATTGCCAATTGCTCACGAGCCTCTTCCCACCAAGCCTCAGGATGCTTCTCTACAGTACAGTCTGGGTAGCTTTCACAGAGAAAGTAGTGTTGGTTGAAGAGTTAAGACCTGGAGTTCCCATTCTGACTCAGTGGGTTAAGTATCCAGGACTCAGTGGACTAGTATCCAGGAGGATGCGGGTTCAATCCCTGGCCTCATCTGCTGGCTTAATTTGAGGTGTAGGTTGCAGATGCAGCTCGAATCCCCCGTCGCTTTGGCTGTGGTGTAGGCTGGCAGCTGCAGCTCTGATTTGACCCCTAGCCTGGGAACTTAGATATGCCACAGGTGTGGCCATGAAAAAAAAAAAAAAAGTTAAAATTTATTTATTCATTTTGCCCCCAAACCAATTGTTTGTTAAACATTGCCCAAGAGGCAAAATAGACCAAAGAGGAGTCTAGTTTAATGAATCCTATTGTGACTTTTGGCTGAGCAGTAAGGTCAAGGTCATGCATTTGACCCTGGGCAAGCTAGACAAGCTCTTTTTTTTTTTTTGGCTTTTTGCCTTTTCTTGAGCTGCTCCCCCGCGGCATATGGAGGTTCCCAGGCTAGGGGTCTAATCAGAGCCATAGCCACTGGCCTACGCCAGAGCCACAGCAACGCGGAATCCAAGCCACGTCTGCAACCCACACCACAGCTCACGGCAACGCCGGATCCTTAACCCACTGAGCAAGGGCAGGGATCGAACCTGCAACCTCATGGTTCCTAGTCGGATTCGTTAACACTGCGCCACGACGGGAACTCCTAGACAAGCTCTTAATCCACTCTTTTCAGTCTTGGTTTTGGTCTCCTATCCCTCTTACCTTTAATCTTGTTAATTCACCCTGATTTACCCTCAGGAAGCTTCCTCTATTCCTTTGAAATGAGTGTCTGGTCCTGAGTTTCTGGTTGGGGCTTTATTTAATGCCACCTCCTAGGGACACACACTCTGCCTTGTCTCTGTTCAGCCCTTCTGAAGCAGCCTCCCACTGAATATCTCTCTCTCTCTTTTTTTTTTTTTTTTTGTCTTTTTAAGGCTGCACCCATGGCATATAGAAGTTCCCAGGCTAAGCACTGAGTTGGAGCTATAGCTGCCAGCCTACACCACAGCCACAGCAAAGCCAAATCCGAGCTGCGTCTGCAACCTACAGCACAGCTCACAGCAACGCTGGATCCTTAACCCACTGAGCGAGGCCAGGGATCGAACCTGTGTCCTCATGGATACTCGTCGGGTTCGTTACACTGAGCCACGATGAGAACTCCCTGAACGTCTCCTTAAGATCAGCTCTTTGCCTAAATTGTTACCCCAAATGGAGGACCTGGGAGAATGGATCAGAGTCTGCTTCCATTGCCTGCTGGAACAGCCTTGACCCTGTCACAGCTCCTTCAGAGTTGCTAAGGATGTAGAATCTGAGTCTTGAGAGTTCTGGTGAAGACTCCACGACTTCCTGATATGTGATTTGGGACAAGTTACCACATCTCTCTTCTCAGTTTATTCTTCTTTGAATTGAAACAGTTCTAGAATCTAATTCCCTGGATTGTTCTGAAGATAAATGAGCGTTACCTAAAACTTAAAAAGTATCTGCAATATGATGAGAATATACTATTAACTAATATCTATGGGTTTCATTACTGTCCTAATCTTTAAGGAGTCTGTGGGTTGTGTTGGAGCAGGGAGTTGGCTGGGGTGCAGGTGCAGTTTTTAAAAAATCTCCTCTTCCCGCTGGACTTGACCCTTTATTGTCAAGTAAAACAATCTTCCAGAGTTCCCTTTGTGGCGCAGTGGAAACAAAGCCGAGTGATATCCCTGAGGATGTGGGTTTGATCCCTGGCCTCACTCAGTGGGTCAGGGGTCCCGCATTGCCATGAGCTGTGGTGTAGGTCACAGATACGGCTTGGGTCCTGCATTGCTGTGGCTGTGGTATAGGCTGGCAGCTGTAGCTCTGATTTGATCCCTAGCTTGTAACTTCCATATGCCTCAAGTGGGGTCCTAAAAAGCAAAAACTCCGATTCTACCCCTAGCCCAGGAACCTCCATATGCTGCAGGTTCGGCCCTAGAAAAGACCAAAAAAAAAACAAAAAAACAAAAAAAAACACAAAAAAAAACCAAAAAAAAAAACCCCACCAAAAACCAAGAAAAACAAACAAAAACCCCCAACATTTTCCCAGTACATCCAAATCATCACTTTGATCAAATTCAGGATATTTCCCCCTTGAATTTCATCAACTTTGATAAAAGCCAGTGTAGTCTGAATAACTAATCAGTACTCATGCATGTTGATCAGAATTCAGGCTTTATTATTGTGCAAAGAAAGAACTAAAACTTAATTCCAAGCATATGAAATTAAAGTTTGTAGAAAAAGATTTTGTTCTCAAAACACCTTCGATGTTTAAAGAAAAAAAAAAAGACATTTTTTTAGAAACAGAATATACCTAGAATTATTTTCTTCCAAAAACCCATTTCCCCCAGGTCTTAACTTTGTAACTTCATCTTAAGCAATGACATTACTTTGTACAATCTAGTTCAACAATTGAGTGGGAACAGCATTTGGCAGAAAAAAATAGCATAGATGTGTGACTCCAAAATTAGATGGTTTAGATCCCCCTTCAACCTCCAAATACAGATTGCTCTTGAGAGACTTAAATATATGATTGTTGAAATGTAGATAAGTATGTGACATAGGTTTTTTAAAAGAAGGAAACTAACATATGTGATATCTAGCCTTGATTCATAAAGGAAGGTAAAGATATGGAAGCAGGGGAACAGACTTTTAATATTTTTCTTTTTCTATACAGTCTGCTACTCTGTTCTGCCTCATGGTTTACCCACGTCATTGCAGGGCGTGGAAATTGACCAGATATGCTGCCTTAATATTTCCTTTCAGATCTTTCCCAGGCACTTGCAAAATACGGAGATGTGTCTGTGGCTGGGGAGTCGGAGTGGGAGTGGGATGGGTTTGAAGAAAACAGTTAAACCAGAACGTCTCTGAGCCATTCCTGTTTTAATGTGACAGAGCAGATACACGTCCCACCAGGGGACCCAGCAACTTAAAGAAAGGATAATGGAGTCATAAGATCTCATCACTAGGATGGAAGAGATTGAGCCTCAGACGGAAAAGACTGTGGCTTATATAGCACCTAAAGTCTCTGCTTTCGAGAAGTCTCATCAGTCAAATGCATATTAAACTTTTAAGAGAGACTCTTCCAGGCAGCCCAAGCTTGCTTTCCGGGCTGTTGGATTTTTAACCCGCATGTGGTCTATAAGAGCGAGAGTGTCTAGGAACGAGGAAGGTCTGAGCCCATCTTGCGGAAGCCACTTGACCAGCGTACGCATGGCTGGCTATTTGCTCGTGCCCCCAGACCTGCGGAGGGCAAGATCACAGCACAACGTGGTGGCACCATTGGCTGACTCTCGTATTCCGATGGACACAGCCTCCTGTGGGACCATGTTGACTTATTCGCGGAAACCATCAGCCTATCATTCATGACCGGACTCGCGTGGAAGAGACCCTTCCGAAGGGTCTGTTAAGGGATGGTGAACTCACATATGTACCTCTTGCTGCTACGACAGACCTCATCGCTCCATTTGCCCTGAGATGACTGGGACAGGAAGACGCAGTTCTCCCGCTTGCCACCGTTCGGCTGTGCCTGGTCCCAGTTGAGGAAGGAGATGGCGAGTCCATTGACGTCGACAAACTTGCCTTCCGTGACCATGTCGTTGATGCCCAGCCAGAAGTCGTTGACCCCCGGCAGGCTCCTTTTCCCGTAGTCTCGGAGGGCGTTGATTTCGTCGGAGCTTCTGGGCACCGCCAGGGTGCCTCCCTTGGAAATGCAGTCTTCGTTGGCTTCGTGGAAGTGCTTCGAAGCTTCTGAAGCAAGGTAGCACTTCTTGTGGACCTTGGTGCCCCGCAGACAGACTGTAAGGATGTAAAATTCGACACACTGAGATGCTTTTGGAGGCTAAGAATCTAGCACGGGCCCTGGCCGACAGCAGTAAGGGGTTGTGGCCAAGAGCAACAATGAGCAGTGACCATAATGCATTAACATGAAGATTTTGTATGAGTCCGGCACTGTGCCAGGCACGTTACATACATGACCTGGTACAATAATCACAGCCAGCCCAGGAAGTGGGATTTTTTTACGCTTGTGTCTACACACAGGATCGTGAAGCTTTAAGAAGTTGTTACTTGTAACAACTTAGCGTAGAAAATGATGACTTAGCTTATAAGAAACCCAGGATTGTCCCACCCTTAAACCGTGTCCTTTATATTTATGCCACTTTGATATTCACATGCTTGCTGGTTTGTGGAGCTTCATGATGTGCTGAATTTCCCTGGGCCTTTTGGAACTGGATGGCATGCCACAGTTGTTAAAAAACAAACAAACAAACAAACAAACAAACAGGAGTTCCCGTCGTGGGTCAGTGGTTAACCAACCCAACCAGCATCCATGAGGTTGCAGGTCGATCCCTGGCCTCCATCAGTGGGTTAAGGATCTGGCGTCGCCGTGAGCTGTGGTGTAGGTCACAGACATGGCTTGGATCTGGCGTTGCTGTGGCTGTGGTGTAGGCGGGCAGCTGCAGCTCTAATTCAACCCCTAGCTGGGAACTTCCATATGCCGCGGGTGCGACCCGAAAAAGAGAAAGGACAAAAAAAAAAAAAAAAAAAAACCCAAAAACAAAAAACCCAGAAACAAAAGTCTGAGAGAGTCGTCTGATGGCCTAGTGGGTTAAGGCTCCTGTGTTTTCACCACTGACTCTAGTCCCTGCTGTGTGGTGCAGGTTCCATCCCTGGCCCAGGAACTTTGATGTGCTGCCAGTGTGGCAAAAAAAGAAAAAGAAAAAAACCCCAAAAAACAAAGAACAGAAAACCTGAAATAAACATTGCAACTTTTATTAAAAAGTCTGAATTTGTGTGTGAAAAGATAGTGCTTTACTTTTTTTTTGTTTGTTTGTTTTCTACTGTAAGGGTTTGTTGTTGTTGTTGTTGTTGTTGCTATTTCTTGGGCCGCTCCCGCGGCATATGGAGGTTCCCAGGCTAGGGGTCGAATCGGAGCTGTAGCCACCGGCCTACGCCAGAGCCACAGCAACGTGGGATCCGAGCCCGAGCCGCGTCTGCAACCTACACCACAGCTCACGGCAATGCCGGATCGTTAACCAAGATAGTGCTTTTCTTATGCAGATAACTGAGTCTTGGTTATTTTGTTTGGATTATCCTGGATTCATCTGATGCAAAGTTAGTTTTAAGGCAAACGCTTTAGAGAACGCAGGGCCAGAGTGCCGGCTCTCAGGGTCAGCTCTGACATTTATTAGCAGTGTAAACTATGAACACATGATTGAGTTTCTCTGGGCCTCAGTTTCCTCGTCTGTACAATGAGGAGAATCATAAGTCACCTCGCTCGTTAGTTGCTGGAGGATTAATGTGTTCATATTGTACAGTATTGTTAGTCCCCAGCTGAAGGGTTAACAACTCTTTCCCTTCTGCAAATGCATCTGACCTTCCTTTAACTTTCTAGTTCTGTGCCCCTGGAAACCTGATAAAGAGACCTGTCACCAGTGTTGCTAGGCAACAGAGCTTACCGTAAAAATGACACAGGATCTGTAACGTACAGCTGGCCTGGGAGTTCTAAAGACTCGATGGGTCTTTCTTGAAGGCAGTAACTCTTGTAATTGGGCGGTTCCCTTGAGGGACCCTCATAGCTCTGCTTTTGGAGTTGCTGTGAGAGTTTTCGTTCCTGAGGGTGTGAACTTTGCAATCCAGCGATGTTTCTGAACCTACCAGTGTGGCTCTCATTTCCTGGCTGCTGGGAAACCCCGCCCAGTGGCTCTTGGACAGCGGTGGGTACAGCTGCATTGGGCTCTGGGAGCTGTACTCTGGGGGAGAAGGAACGCTGGATGCTGCCCTCTGCTGGCAAGCAGTGGTTCTAACCACTGCTCTTCTGCAGGCGTTTGACAGCCAGTGTGGCTGGAGCCAGTCGTGGGAACCCTCCCTGTCTGTGCTCATTTTAACTTCGGCAGATCTCCCCGTGGGCACTTAATAAACATCTAATGAATGCTGACTATTTTAATATTTAATTATTTCATACTTGCTTTGATTTCGTTTCATTGCCCGTTAAAAAATAATTGTGGATAGACTTTTCATTTTTTAATTTTTTTTTCAGCAGACAAACTTTCTACATGCGTTATTGAAATGCCTGATTTTATTTCTGTGCCACCCATTTACAGGAGAAGGGAGTGGGAAAATCAAGCTGATTTTTCAAAACACCTGTCTCCCTAGCTTTTGGATCCTTTCATCTGGTTTGCCAGGGTCTCTTAAAAAAAAAAAAAAGTTACCTAGAACTTGACGTGTACTCTCGATATGGTTTGAATCGATGGCAAATCACAACATCTCTTCCTTTCTCATCTGAGATGAGATGGGGGTCTCACCTGTCTGCAGGGCTTGCATTTCCTTCAGGGCGTTGACCTCTCTCCAGAGCTTTTCCACTTGAGTCTTCAGGTCTCCATCATTTTCTGATGATAGTTTAGGTCAGGATGGGGGAGGAGGAATGAAAAGCACAGGATTGAAGTAAGATACAAGCGAAACAAACAAAAAATAAAGCTCTGGAATCCAGAATCTAAGGTGAGGGTGACTTTGACAAAACTGAATGCAATGTACATGAAAAATGATGCATAAAGAGGAGTTCCCTTCAAGGCTCCGCAGTTAACAAACCTGACTAGGATCCATGAGGATGTGGGTTTGATCCCTGGCCTCGCTCAGTGGATTAAGAACCTGGTGTTGCCGTGAGCTGTGGTGTTGGTTGCAGACGTGGCTTGGATCTGGAATTGCTATGGCTGTGGCGGAGGCCGGTAGCTACAGCTCTGATTAGACTCCTGGCCTGGGAACCTCCATATGCCTTGGGTGTGGCCCTAAAATAGCAAAAAAAAAAAAAAAAAAAAAAAAGCATGAAGATAAGTTGGCCAGGAAGATTCATAAGGACCTGGCAGGGTCATGGTCCTGGGAAGTCCTTCGTGAGATGGAGCTCATGTCTGTCTCTCCAGGTCCATCCCGTGGGAGTCTCCTGTTACTAGACTTCAGACCTGGGGACTCTCCAGTGCATCTGAGAACAAACGGTCTCTTCTCAGAACCCGTCCTTTGCCTTCCTTCTGCTTGGAACGCTGTGGCTCTGGTCTTGTCCCTCTCCTTATCAGGCTTAAACATCTCTCTTCTAAGAAGACTTTCTGATTATCCTCTCTGCATTAGCATCCTTCTGTCTCATCTCTTTCTTCCAGTCTATCATCCTCTTCCTTCACTGAGTTTCATCTCCCCTGTTGTCCATGGTACTCCTGATGTTTAACTTGGTGCTTGGCACCTAATAGGTCTCCGAGTGTTTGTTGAGTTAATAAACACCTTGTGGCATGCAAAATACTTTCATGTTATTTCATTCATTCTTCAAAAACAGTCATGAATCGGAGTTCACCCATCGTGGCTCAGTGGTTAACAAATCCGGCCAGGAACCATGAGGTTGAGGGTTCCATCGCTGGCCTCGATCAGTGGGTTAAGGATCTGGCGTTGCCATGAGCTGTGGTGTAGGTCACAGACGCGGCTCGGATCCCGAGTTGCTGTGGCTCTGGCGTAGGCTGGTGGCTACAGCTCCAATTGGACCCCTAGCCTGGGAACCTCCATATGCCGCGGGAGCGGCCCAAGAAATGGCAAAAAGACAAAAAAAAAAAAAAATAGTCATGAATGGAGGAAAATAAGATTCCCATTGAAGAAGGAGCATGAACTCAATGAGATAAAAGGCTTGGCAGATAAGTGGCAGAACTCACACGTAGACCTATCTAGGTCCCTAAGTCCCCTGTCCCCAGTATCCTTACTCAGGTAATATTCCAGGATGAGGGCTCCTAGTGGGGTTAAGTGATTTTCATAGAGAAGCAGGGACAGGTGGTCATAAAGAACCACATAAAAATACTTCTCTATCAGGGATTAGCAATTTATTTAGTCTTGAATGTCGCTGCCTGAGGCTTATCTTTGTGGCTATTCTGACCAAGCTTGAGTGTAAGTAAGTAGTAGAAAATGAGCAATCTTGGCTCAGTCAGAATTGCAGGCCTGATGGGGACTTAGACCTTGACAGCTTGTGAGCACTTCAAAGGCAAGAATTGTACTAGATCTTAATAAACATTTAAAAATATTAAAAGCCACCATATCCTGTGTGCCAGGAACTTAATTCTTTCAACATGACTCTGAAATAGATAAGGTGATTTCACAAAAGAAGAAAAGGAGACACAGAAAACGGATCTGACCCGTCAACGTTCACCCATTGAGGTGCAGAGGAGGGTTTTGAGTCCCATTGACTCCAGGGGTGTCCTCCCAGCTGCTTCTGCGCAGTGCTCGCCTTTGCCTGATTGGTCCCTGGTACATGGCCTTGGGCAGTGAAGATGCTTCCAGCAGGATATGGCTGTTCCCAGCTGCCTCTATTGTGGGAATACTGTGTAGAGAATCTGTATTCTGTTCCTGGGTTTTTTCAGGACAGTCTCCAGCCCAAACATGCTGATTCACTGTCCCCTTGAACACAGACTTTGCAAGCCAGGTGTTTCCACATTTGGGCTTAGAAAATGCCTTCTGGGGTATCTAGGGGTGGTCCCCACCTGTTTCACTTCCTGCTGCACACCAGTTCTCGAAGCATCCAATAGCTCAGCTCAGAAGTACAGTAACCCAAGGATTTTCTCAGTGGGACTATTGAGTCCAGGATGCAAAACCACTGGCTGTTGGGGGCCAGCCTAGCAAAGACTGCTCGAGTTTCTTCCAGGTTACAAGTTGTAAACAGTGCAGATGGATTCCCCAGGCCCCCCAGCTTCCTGCTTCATTCTGTTCAGTTAAGTGGCTTTTACAGGGAAGCAGTAAAGGTGATTAACATGAAGGCACTGGAATTAATATTAGGCTCCTGGGAGATTCTGGCAGATTGTTATCCAGGTGTTTTTTTTTTTTTTTTTTTTTTTTAATTTTTAGGGCCATACCCTGGGGCATATGTAAGTTCTCAGGCTAGGGGTCAAATCAGAGCTGCAGCTGCCAGTCTACACCGCAGCCACAGCAACATGGGATCTGAGCTGCATCTTTGACCTATGACACAGTTCATGGCAATGCCGGATCCTTAACGCACTGAGTGAGGCCAGGGATCAAACCTACATCCTCATAAATGCTAGTCGGGTGCACTAACTGCTGAGCCACAATGGGAACTCCGATACTTTATTTTTTTTTAAATAACATGCTTTGTTTTCTTTCTTTTTTATTGCAAAGTTATTTATTTATTTGCTATTATAGTTGATTTAAAATGTTGTTATCATGCCAGATACTTTAGATAACCAACTCTCGTTTTATTAAAAACATGCATTTTTAATTGAGCCTTAAAGAAAACTGAGAATATTGTCTCCTAACAGTTGATAGTGGCTAATTCTGTAGAAAGGATGGAGAGAGAAAAAAACAGCTTTTGCTTTTGATCTCCTAAACTTTGGTATTTTTTCCAAGTACTTAAAATATTTTTAAAATGTATAGCTTGGGGGAGAGAACCATTTGGCAAGTTTAGATTAGTGGGTTCACTTACTCTAGAATCTACTTTCTTGGACCAAATGGCACGAAGGAGCACAACTGCTTTGGGAGGATGATACCTGAGATGTGTACCCAGTTAAAAAACAATCACAAGCATGTGTGTGCTTCCGAAACACTCCCATAGCACTCGTGTGCAGGTGTGCGCGCACATGCGCGCGCGCGCGCGCACACACACACACACATACACTCTCACGTAGTCATCCCCTCCCCATATCCCCACTGGGTGGGCTGCACTTTGCTGCTCCCTCCCCGTGGTGAAAAAAGACGCAACAAAAATATGCCACATCATATTCTCTCTTTCTCCTTCCTCTGACCTCATCTTCCACCATATGCTGCGTCACTTGTAAGAAATATTCTGAGCTTTCATTAAAAGAGATAACCAAGAAGTGTCATATTTTATAAGAAAAAAAGATTACCGTTAAGAAACCTCGCATCAGACCTAAAGTGTATAAATACATACTCCTGGAAAAAGGGCCCCTTTTAATTTTAAAAACACGACCTAATAAGATAACCCCCCTTTTTATCCACCAGCTGTTTGTATTGCGTTCAATCAAGACATTAACTGTGTTTTTGGGTGTGTTTTCTTACTAATGAAGAGCAGTTGATAAGGAAATAGTGTCTTCTCATGTACCTTGAAATATCCAGGTATGCAAATGACTCAGGAGGAGATAAAACATCACCCCATGCCTCTCTTGATGCTTTTCCCTTTTGATTTGGTATGAGCATATTGCAAATATGTTGCCGTCATCTTTCTTCTTGGCAAGATTTTTTTTTTTTTTCTAAGTCCCTTAACCCAGTTCAAGCCACTCCAAGCGTGGGATTGCTTGGAGATGGTTTGGCGTTAAAATGTCTTCGCAAGTATATGACCTCGCGTGTTGAAATATTTTGAAGTGAAAGAGAGGTTCACCTTCTCTATGACATGAAAACACTTAAATGTATAGACTGTCCTTATATTGCCCGGGATTTGAAAATCTACCCGCGTGACACCCAGGGACGGAACGGAAGTCACATTACCAATAGCTCTATCCTGCACTACAGATTTATTAAGACTATAGTTACCTTACAAATACATTTGGACAGTTGATACAGTACCTGTGAGTTAATATGCCCTATTAATCAATCTTTTCTACGCGATCCCTCATTCCCAACCCCAGATACTGCATCCAGGTTAACACCCTCTGAAGACCATTCTCATGTCCAAGTTCACCTGACAAAGGACAGGCAGGACAGGACATTTTTTATGCAAGAGCCTTTTTGGTCCTACAGAAACAAAACCCTACCCTATGATTCATTTAACTATCAAACTGTCCCGGAGAATTAGAAGGTCCCCTGAAAATGCCATAGGCACAGGAGGGCATGGTACAGTCGCACAGTCTCCTGGAAGCGTTTGGAAATGGACAGCCCCGCCCCACACCGAGCAAGCCTCGAGCTTTGCCGGACAAAGAAACCCCGTTACCTTTTACTCGGCGTTTGCTGTGCTTCTTGGCTTTGAATTTGGCCGCGTGGCTGGTGGTCTGGTCCAGGAGTAAGGTGATAACCAGGATGGAAATTACAAGTCCACTCTTTGCCATAGCTCTCGGGCACGTCTGCCAGCCCCTGTGCCAGCTCCTCTCAAATACTCAGGGATAAGGAGACTTCACAGCCACATCTTGCTCTGAAATGCCTGGGGCCAGCTTTATAAAAGTATGCCCAGCAGGTTGGCTGGAATCCCGCTGACGAAATGTTTCAGTGCCTCTGCTGCTCGCCACACAAGGTGGCCCCTGTTCTCATGTCTCACTTAGACTTGAAAAAATTTTCCTAGTGCATTTTCTACCTGGCTTCACTTTTCAGGGCACATCAGTTCACTAAGGGTTTTGCCCCCCTTTTTTCTTTTTTAAATTTAAAGTTCGGGAAGCTTGGGGGTCTCTCCGTGAGGACCCCAGTATTTAAATCTGGCTTGAAGCTCTGCAGTTCACTTCACGTTCAATGCCACACACACAAATCTAGAAGAGTTACCCTGTGTGTGTGTGTGTGTGTGTGTGTGTGTGTGTGTGTGATGCCAGAGCACCATCTGTGTGTCTGTGCACACTTATATGTCTATGCAGCTCAAGTTGAACTTGGGAAGGGTTTTCTCACAGGGAGTAACAGAGACGGTCAGAGTGGCTAGTCCATGGTCAAGTACAAGGCCCCCTGTTAGGATTGTGTGGCTTCATCAAGAATTAGATTCTCAGGGAAAACATGCCTTAGAATAAGAAGAAAATAAAGTCAGTGAATTTTTACCATAAGATTTTGGGGTTCTTGGGTGACCTAGCAGTTAAGGATTCAGCTTTGTCACTGCTGTGGCTCAGGTTCGATCCCTGCCCATGGAACTTCCACATGCTGCAGGTGTGGCCAAAAAAAAGGGGCGGGGGGTTGGAGTTCCCTTTGTGGCTCAGTGGAAACGAACCTGACTAGTATCCATGAGGACGCAGGTTTGATCCCTGGCCTTGCTCAGTGGGTTAAGGATCTGGCATTGCCATGAACTGTGGTGTAGGTCACAGATGAGGCTCGGATCTGGCATTGCTGTGGCTGTGGTACACCACAGAGTAGCCAGTGGCTACAGCTCCAATTCGACCCTTAGCCTGGAAACCTCCATATGCTGCAGGTGCAGCCCTAAAATGACCAAAAAAAAAAAAAAAAAAAAAAGCATGTAAAACAGCGACTACTACTGTTATCTTGTAGGTCTCCACCAACCAACACTTTTCTCTTTGAAATTATCCCAAACACTAGATGCTTTGAAGGAAATAGAGACATAATGGAGAAATTGAACAAAAGAGTTGGTATAATTATTCTTACCTCAACAGTGGGCTTTAAAGGAAAAGTACTGAGAACCAGGTAGGCTTTTGTGACAAAAGCAAGGGACTTGCATGGGTGTGAGCAAGATGGAGTGAGTTAGACCCTGGGGAAAGGCCCCTATGGGCTGCCTGCACCTCCACTGCTGTCTGGATGACCAGGTGCAGATGGAGCGCAGGGCTTGCAGATTTGGAAGGTCTGGAGGGCCCAACCCACCCTCCCTCCCTCCATCCTTCCTTCCTTCCTTCCTTCCTTCCTTCCTTCCTTCCTTCCTCCTTCTTTCCATCCATCCATCCATCCATCCATCCATCCATCCATCCATCCATCCATCTTTCTTGATAATGTAGAAAGAATCAAAGGGTGATTGATTCCTTCCAACTCTTAGGAAAACCAGTCTAATCCATCTTTATTTTCCTCCTGCTAATGCCACTCTGCAGCCTACTCCCATACTGACATCCAAGAACACTGATGTTGCTAAGTCTAAGATAATTTAGCCATGTAAGTGTGAAATAAAAAAATAAAGATTTTGCTTCTAATAATGTAAACTCCGTGTCCCCAAGCATGTGATCTACATGTAGGCATTTGAGAGCATTTTGGAAACATACTGAACTGCCTCCACATCCTGCTTTCATCTGTGTGGCAGCTGTGCTGTGTGATCTTGGGCAAGTCACTGAACCCCTCTGAGTCTTTTCTCATTTTAACAAAGGCATGCAGAATGCTTATTTCCCAGGACTGTTGGGCGGATTAAATGAGACAGTGACTTCAGCACTTAGCACAATGTCCAGTGCTTAATAATAATAGCGATAGCAGTAATAGTAATCATATCTAAAATATCTGGAAATTCCTATTGTGGCTCAGTGGGTTAATGACCCAACATGGTGTCCGTAAGGATGCAGATTCGATCCCTGGCCTCATTCAGGGGGATAAGGACCCAGCATTGATGCAAGCTGTGGTGTAGGTGACAGATGCAGCTCGGATCCTCTGTTGCTGTGGCTGTGGTATAGGCTGGCAGCTGGACCTCCTATTCGGCCCCTAGCCCAGGAACGTTCATGTGCCACAGGTGCAACTGTAAAAAAAAAAAAAAAAAAATTGGAATATACTTACAATAAATTATAACAGTATGGTAATGCCAGGTGTTTTTAGCCTTCACAGCAAGCCTCAGGGATACACATTCTCTCCATTTTATAGATGATTGAAACTAAGCCTCAGAAAAATTAATTGAATTTGCTCAGTGCCTCTCAAATCCCAAGGGCGAGAGTGGAATTTAAAGTCTAGCTCTGCTTGACCCTGGAAGATCTCTCCTTTGACCTGGGCTGTGAAACATGTGCTTCGATTTGAAAGGGGAAAGGATCAATATTTTACAATTATCTTATGATTGATCCAGAAAGCTTCCTGCCAGCTTCTCAAATCTTTCTCTCTGAGAAGAGGTTTCAGCTCATGAGTCCTCCTGGATCTTTGATCTGCGCTGTATTCAAACCAGGCTTACAAGGGCACAATGTCTTTTTGCTTCAAAATAAATCTATATTGTTTTAAGCTCTTTCTCCTTTCCAGGAAAGCCTCTGACATGTTTCTGATTTGTTTTCTTTTAACCAAATCCTAAAGCTCATGCTCTCTTCTCTTTAGATGAATAAGCTTTATTTTTAAGAGCTGTTTTATTTTTTAATTATTTTCTGTAAGTCAGTCCAGGTTTTATGTTATTATTATTATTTTTTTTTGGCTGCTTGGCAGCATGTGGAGTTCCCAGGCCAGGGATCAGATCAGAGCCGCAGTTGCGACCTGTGTTACTGCTGTGGCAATGCCGGATCCTTTAACCCACTGTGCCCGGCTGGGGATCAAACCTGTGGCCTGGTGCTGCAGAGATAGCGCTGATCCCTGTGTGCCACAGTGGGAACTCACCGGGTTTATTTTTTTGTCATCGATTTTTTTTCTTCCCTTTTTTAGGGCCAAACCTTGTCATACAGAAATTCCCAGGCTAGGGGTCGAATCGGAGCTGCACCTGTGGCCTATGCCACAGCCAGGACAACATGAAAATGGAGTGGAGTCTGCAGCCTGTACCACAGCTCATGGCAACACCAGATCCTCAACCCACTGAGCAAGGCCAGCCGTCAAACTTGCGTCCTCATGGATACTGGTCAGACCCTTAGCCTGCTGAGCCACAACGGGAGCTCTCTTGAGGTTCCCTTTTTGTGTTGGCTAGCTCTATGGGTTTTGGCAAATCACCATATAATGTCACGTATGCACCATTACAGTAGCATATGGAATAGTTTATGGAATAGTAGCATATGGAAAAATCCGCGTGGGATTTTTTTTCTAATTAAATATTTGAGCATTCGCCTCGTCCTCACCGTTACTGCCTGCTACTGCTGAGGGCTCCCTCATGGCTGCTTCAACCTCCTACTCTCTCCTCAGATGGCCTCAATCCTTCACAAGCTTCACCTTCCCTGGCTGGGCCTCTCCCACAGTCACCTCTGGCTAGGGTCTCCCTCCGACTCACAGTTCCAGTTGCCCACCTGATGCGTCCAGATGGCCGTCTCAGAGCCATCTCAAACTCACACGATGGTTTCTGGATCCTCCCCTATTAATGTCCCATGAATTCTACACAACCCTCTTTGGGAGCTCCCACTGTGGCTCAGCGGTAATGAACCTGACTAGTATCCATGAGGATGTGGGTTCGATTCCTGGCCTCACTCATTGGGAGAAGGATCCAGCGTTGCTGTGGCTGTGGTGTAAGCCAGCAGCTGTAGCTCCCATTCCACCCCTAGTCTGGTAGGTTCCATATCCTGCAGGTATAGCCCTAAAGAGGAAAAAAAGACTCTATTCATCCCATGACAGTTAATGTCCCCATCATCCCATTCAAGGGACCAGCTTCAAAACCCGGGGGTCATCTCTGCGCCCGCCTCTGCCCTTCCCGCCCTCTCCACGGCCTTGTCGGCAGCCAGTGCTGTGGTTTCCGCCTCCGCCTATGTGCTCCCTCTCTCCTGACTTCACCCCGTCTTGGGTCGCCAAGAGCTCTCGTCCTCGCCCACCTCTTTGCTGAGCTGGAGCTGGGCTCTGCCCCAGCTCACCAGAAGGATCCATGTGGCCCTGAGGCGATTGTCACTCTCCTGCTCAAACCCTGATCTTCCCCTTGTGCTGAAAACGAAGCCCAGACTTGCCTCTCATAGTTTCCAAGGCTCCTACCTGGTGAGACCTTGCCTGGTTCCTCCTGGTGGCTTTCTCTCGTCCTGGAGACCTGTCTTCACTTCTCTCCATCCACCCCCACTGTGCCTTCCCATGTGCTCTTTCTGTCACCCCTTCCCAAACTTGGCATGTGCCCGAATTAGTGTCTATGGCTGGCACCTTCTAATAACCTAGGTCTAAACGGGCAATCACTTTTGCAGGCACGCCCTCCCTAACTGCATAGTCTAGGAGGGTCCTACTCTGTTTTCTTCATCAGTGGCCTCGCTTCCTTTATAGCCCTGTTGCAGTTTGGTTCTTCTTTCTTTCTTTCTTTACTTACCTATGTATTTGTCTTTTTGGGGCCACACCCGCAGCATATGGAGGTTCGAAGGCTAGGGGTGGAATCAGAGCTGTCGCTGACGGCCTACACCACAGCTCACAGCAACGCCGGATCCTTAACCCACTGAGCAAGGCCAGGGGTGGAACCCCGCGTCCTCATGGCTACTAGTCCAGTTCATTACCGCTGAGCCACCACGGGAACTCCTTGGTTGTTATTAAAATGTATTTGCCTAATGGACTTACTTGGTGCACCGCTGTCTCTCTGCCTGGGCTGTGAGCTCCCAGAGGGCGAGGACTATGTCAGATGACCCTGACTTTGCGTGGAGTGTAGTACTTGGCACATAGCATGTGCTCAGTAAAATACTCACCATTTTGCTCTTTGCTTCCCTCCCTCCCACCTCCACATGAGGGTCCAGGAACAAGGCACTTGATCCGGGACACGGCATCTCAACTCGCGGAAGAATGAAGAGCCCGAGACTCATTTGGTAGAATAATATTTGCCTCACGCTCAGTCATCACTCTGCCCTGGGGAAGAAGCTGTAGGTGCTTGGCCCCGAGGCCAGACAGGGGTGGGACCCTTCCTTTCCCCTGGAAAGAGTCCCAGTCCAGGTCATCCTCCTGGAGGGAAAAACAGTGGAAACGTCTCCACTGATCACAGAAGAGGCGGAGGGGGCCCAAGGCAGGGGTGGCGTTGGATCTGAGAATATTCTCGAGGTAAGGATTTTTGTCCATGTCCCAGAGGCTGATCGACATCAGACAGGCCCTTGCCCTTTGGGTCCCCCCCCCCAAAAAAAAAACCTCAAAAGGAAAAGCCGGCAAAGAAGTGTCAGTGATCTGAAAAAAAAACACATTGAGAGCCACACACACATCACAGATAACGGGGACAGCTGGCCCTTTTCCCATCCTGTCCCTGGGGAAGGCAGGCCTCACTGGGTTTTCTCGGAGGCTGAACAATTCCTTTTTGGCGGAACGGGGTGATGTCACCGGCTGTCTCCTGGGCCAGACCTGGGTTTCTGAAAGGGCTATTTAGGAAGAAGCCCACATTTATAGCCAGGGAACAGGAGCTCTAAAAATGTTGCCTTTAGTCAAAAAGTGTTTGCTGAAGATTTTAAAACCGTCACCAGGGTTTTGTTTCCCTTAATGAATTGCTGTTTACACCACCACATCCCTTGACCACCTGGGGTAACGGGTGTGTTTCTTCTAGCCCGTTGCTATTTTCAAGTCGCTCCAGGCTGTTTGCCGGAGCATCACATTCTAACAAACAAGCCCATGTGGCCTTGTGGCTGCTTGTCTGTGAACACTCAGGGCGGAACACGTCTGCAGGCTGTGTTTGGGGGTTCCAGGGACGCAGGCTGTGTTTGGGGGTTCCAGGGGCGCAGTGGGAATGAACTTAATAATTGTGAAATGGCACAGGCAAGGTTGACATGTTTGCAGGGAAGATTGGTGACCGTGTATAGGCACGTTGTCTTCTTTCTACTCAGGGCTCTTACTGGGGGCTGGGGCTGGTGGACGTGGAGTTTGAATAGAGGGCTGGGGACCCGTAGGAGGGCCAGCAAAGACTCCGCTAAGATGGGGCAGCAGCGAATAGGCATAAAGACTCTGATACGCTGGGGTTGAAACTTCAGATCTGTCCCTTACTAGTTTTATGCCAATGGCCAGTCAGCCCTCTGAACCTCGGTCGCTCCATCTGTCTTGCAGAATGCTGGAGAAAACCAGAGCGTGTGTCTAGAACACGCAAGCCACATCCTGTCACAGTAGGTGACCCGTCAGAGGGCTGCCTCGCTACGCAATCCACATGCATGAGGCATCTGCCCGAGTAAGGTCCTCAGCCTCGTCCCTGCCCTGCCTCCAACCCCATAGATTTGTCCCCATTTATATGTGCACCGAAAATACTTTTTTTTTTTTTTAAAGGGCCACCCCCACAGCATATGGAAGTTTCCAGACTAGGGGTTGAATGGGATCTGCAGCTGCTGGCCTACACCACAGCCACAGCAACACCAAATCTGAGCCTCATCTGCAAGCCACACCATAGCTCACAGCAATGCTGATCCTTAAACCCACTGAGCAAGGGCGGGGACTGAACCTGCGTCCTCATGGATGCAAGTCGGGGTCCCTATGCTGAGCCACGACGGGAACTCTGAACACACTTCTGTCTTGGACCTTCTTCTGCACACTTGGTACTAGTTTTGTGTCTGTCTCCCCCACATTTATTTCCTTGGGTGTGGATCTTGCCCTGTTCTCTGATTTCCTAGAGCAGTGTTAACGGGTGGAAATGTCCCATAACCACGTGTGGCTGGTGGCTGCCATGTTGGGTGGTACAACTTGGGGGCCTGAAATCTGGCTGATGCTTCGTGGACACTTATACATGCATATTACACAAAATGGTGCAATCAAGAGGATTTGGAGTAAAAAGATGAGTAATTTAGATTCATTTAATCTTAACTGTGCTAAGATTTTTTAAAATCTGAATATGGTGAGGAAGGCATTATTATCCCCATTTTATGGAAGATGAGACCTCGCCTTAGAGAGTCAAGTGGTTTTCCTTAGAATCCTCAATGTCTAAGCATCGGCAAACTGGGGTCTTGCACTCGGGGCTCAGCTGAGGCGCACCTGAAAGTGAAGGGGGCTTGGGGGCTTTGTGGGCTTACCTAGGAGGTCAGTGTGGAAATTTCTGGCAAAGTCAGGGCAGTGGACTCTCAAATTTGGCAGGGACGTGCAGCCATCCCTTTGAACTTGATGCTCAAGTCTCTGAGGCCATTTCCCTGTCAAACCTGCTGTGAACCTGTCTCACTGCCCAGCCAGGTAGCCACTTCACTGCTAGAAGGTTCTACTCTGTCTTCCTTCTCCTCTATCTCTTCTCCCATCCTCCTGTGACCAGCTCTCTTTCTTGGAAACTCGTAAGGAATGGTTCCAGCCCCTAGTTTAATTCATGGAGGCCCCCCAAGGTTGCTGGGTCCGAGGCACCCCATGGCCCCTCTTCCACCATCGCAGGAGCCTCCTTGAGCTTACTTGGCACAGACTTTGCCCAAGTCCCTCTGCTTTGCCCGAGGCCTGGGGTAACTCCTCCTCGGAGCCGGTCTCCCGTGTGTGAGCTCATCCCGAACCAGCACTCTGCCCTCTTCCAGGACCAAGTGTTCTTCTGGCTCCAGGCCCTGCCTGCTTGTGGGGCCTCTCAGACGGTGGCTGAGGCCACTGAATCCTTGGCCCCGAGCAGCCAGGCCCCTCCCTTATGTCCTCGCTTCCCACAGCAACCTGCGGTCGTGGAAACCCTGTGGCTGACATCACCCGCATCTGGGGGCGAGTCGTGCCTCTTTCATTTGCTGGCTCTGTGCTTTGGGCAAGCCCCTTCACCTCTCGGATCCTCCTGTTCCTGCCCATTGGGAATCGTAATGAGTGCCAGCCTTAGGAAGATGAACAGGATGCCCTGAAAACCATCAATAGAGTGGCTGATACAGAAGAGATCATTCATATGTGGATTTACTCTTTTTTTTTTTTAATTTTTTTTTTGTCTTTTTGCTATTTCTTTGGGCCGCTCCCGCGGCATATGGAGGTTCCCAGGCTAGGGGTCGAATCGGAGCTGTAGCCACCCGCCTACGCCAGAGCCACAGCAACGCGGGATCCGAGGCGCGTCTGCAACCTACACCACAGCTCACGGCAACGCCGGATCCTTAACCCACTGAGCAAGGGCAGGGATCGAACCTGCAACCTCATGGTTCCTAGTCAGATTCGTTAACCACTGCGCCACGACGGGAACTCCTCCTTTTTTTTTTTTTTTATTAGAGTCTAGCCGATTTACAGTCTTGTGCCAATTTCTGCTGTACAGCATAGAGACTCACTTATACATATGTGTACATTCTTTTTCTCACATTGCCTTACATCATGTATGGTCTTCCATGCAAGCCCAAGAGATTGGCTGGAGTTCCCTGTGCTGGGCAGCAAGACCTCATTGCTTTTCGTTCTCAATGCCTCAGGCAACCCCACCCTGCTTCAGTCATTATTATAGTTCGGTCCCAGCTCTTAACACCTTCGCCCTGAAGTGACTTCTCTCCAGCCAGCCTGCCCCCATCTGGCCGCCCCCTCTGCCCCACCCTCCCAGTGCTCACTGCCCTGAACAGTGCATTTTTCACGGAAGGCAAACACAAACACTCGGTCTGTTTTTCCGAGGTGTTCCGACGTTCCCAAGTTATTGTGAGCTGTGCCTGGCCCTGTTGCCAAGACAGTTGGCGAATACAAATAAGTCAGTGTTCGCCTCCTCTGCCCTGAGAACGGGGTCCGTCCACAGTGGAAAAACCCTCTCAGTTCCTCTCTGTGGGCCTCCCAGGGTTGGATCTGGTGGAAAGAGTGTTCAACCTTCGGGTAACAACAGGGCGGTCCTTGTTCTTCCTCGGGATCCGGGGCTTGTGACTCTGCCTGTGCTCCCAAAAGGTGACTGCAGGTTGCAGAGTGAGCCATCGAGAAGGGCCGCCTCTCCGGGTGTCACCTAATTTTCTAAACTCTAAGTCCATGACCGTCTCACTGGGGAAATGAGTGACAGAACGCCACTCATCCCGTGCTCCCCTCGAGTAGGCTCGCGCAGCCAGTCAAGCTGTTCCTTTTGGTCGAGGTGACATAAAAGGGCGCCCTTGGGAACCTTTCCTGCTCGTGCTTCCTGAGCCTGGAACCCTGAGTAGGTAAATTGAGGCAGTTGCGTCCGTGGTATTTGTGTCTCAGAAGGAATGGGGAAAGGAAGCAAACAGGTGGAGCAATTGTATGTACAAGGCATTACTTATGCTTTTTTTTTTTTTTTTGGAAGTTTGATATTGGACAGGTCAGACTTCAGGTTTTCATGGGCCCCTCAGCTGTGTCTGTCTCGCTGCCCCTTGGCGATAATGGACACTGGAATGAGGTAGAAAAAGAGAGCTCCGCTGGAGAATCAGTGACTTGTTAATAGAGAATCAAAGACAGTTAATAGCAGGAAACTAACAGTGAGAAGGAAGCCAGGGTGCTAAGAGGGTGAAAAGAAGAGTCTCAGGAGTTCCCGTCGTGGCGCAGTGGTTAACGAATCCGACTAGGAACCATGAGGTTGCGAGTTCGATCCCTGCCCTTGCTCAGTGGGTTAACGATCCGGCATTGCCGTGAGCTGTGGTGTAGGTTGCAGACGCGGCTCAGATCCCATGTTGCTGTGGCTCTGGCGTAGGCCGGTGGCTACAGCTCCGATTCAACCCCTAGCCTGGGAACCTCCATATGCTGCTGGAGCGGCCCAAGAAATAGCAAAAAGACAATAAATAAATAAATAAATAATAAATTAAAAAAAAAAGAAGAGGCTCAGAGGATCCATCGTTGCTGTGAGCTGTGGTGTGAGTCACAGTCTCGGCTTGGATCTGGAGTCACTGTGGCTGTGGTGTAGGCTGGCAGCTGCAGCTCCGATTGGACCCCTAGCCTGGGAACCTCCGTATGCCTCGGGTGCAGCCCTAAAAAAAAAAAAAAAGAAGAGGCTCAGAGAGAAATCCATAGGGTGCTGGATCTGGATGTTGAAGGGGTGAGGAGAGTCAGGGAAGGGCTTCAGGATTCAGAAAAGCCAGAGAAAAACTGCATTTCCCTTGACAGCATCCACAACCAGTTTTTGGACCTAAGCCGAAGTTTCTTAGGGAGGAGGGAGAGAAAACTGGCAAATATGTCACAAAAGTGGAACAGGGAAAAGTCTGGAAGAAGCATTGGTTTGGGGAGTTAGAAAGTGCCTTGAAGCGGTTTCTGTAATGCATTAGACACAGAAGCCGGGTTACAAAAAGTTTTTTTTTTTTTTTTTTTTTGGTCTTTTGAGGGCCTCCCCAGTGGCATATGGAGATTCCCAGGCTAGGGGTCGAATCAGAGCTACAGACGCTGGCCTACATCACAGCCACAGCCACAGCAACGCCAGATCCCAGCTGCGTCTGCGACCTGCACCACAGCTCACGGCAACGCCAGATCCTTAACCCACTGAGCAAGGCCAGGGATGGAACCTGTGTCCTCATGGATGCTAGTCAGATTCGTTTCCACTGAGCCACGATGGGAACTCCTACAAAGTTAATTTTTTAAATAGACTTTTTAGCAGAAATTGGCACAACACTGAAAATCAATTTTAATACTTTAATAAAAACATTTAAGAAATAAAAAAAGGATTTTTTAAAAAAGGGAGTTCCCTTCTTGGCTCAGCAGTTAACGAGCCCGTCTAGGATCCATGAGGATGCATATTCGATTCCCAGCCTCACTCAGTGGGTTAAGGATCTGGCGTTGCTGTAGCTGTGGTGTAGGCCGGCAGCCGTAGCTCTGACTTGAGCCCCAGCCTGGGAACTTCTTTATGCAACAGGTGCAGCCCTTAAAAAGGAAAAAAAAAATAGTTTCAGGTTGACAGCAAAATTGAGCGACAGGTACAGAGGTTTGCCATATACCCTCTATAGATAGGTCTCTGCCTGTGTGTTGGGGGCAGATGAGTCAGGTGTTTGTGTGCAAGAGGGCGGGGGCCCTGTCACTCCCTCCACAGTCCCTGCCCCTCCCTGGGCCACTTGGATCCAGCCCCGCAATCTTGCGTGCACCTGGCTTGCAGTGCACAGGGCCATACACAGCCATACCCACAGGCTGATGGGCAGGAGCCGGGTCCCACCAAGGCCCTGTGCTGGAACAGCTGTGTCGGGTGCTGGTCAAGGCCAAAGACCCTGGAACCAGATGACCTTGAATCCTGGCTTTGAGTTGGCAGCAGTGCGAGGTTGCTGCAAGAGACGGTATGACAACAGTACCTACCTCTTAGGTGGAGATTAAATTAGTGATCACATGTAAAATGCTGTGGACAGTGCCTGTCCAGTGGCAAGTGCTAACAGTGCTTATCACATAGATGGGAATGTGGCGTGGTTCTAACCCTGGGTGGAGGTTTTCTTCTGCTGACGTGGGGCTAATTATCCATCTAGTGAGTTGTCACAGAGCCTCTGCTGGCTACCTGGCCTTCTGATTCTCTGCTAATATTGTAGGGGCAATAAGAGCCTGGCTGGTGGCTCAGCGAACGTACCATGTAGAAGCCTCGGGTAGGTCTGCAATGGCCACACGGCTACCTTTTAGCCTGCCAACCACCCAGGCTGTCACACATTGTTTCAATGCTCCATGTGCTTTCATGTACCTTACCTGACACAACCTTCTCCTGTTGTTTTAATTTCCAGTCATTCCTTTGTTATAAATAATGAAGAGATGAACATCTTGGGGTATTAACATTTTGCCCCCTGTGCTCCATCGTTGTCTTAGGACACACAGTTGTAGAAGTGGGTTTGCTGAAAGGCAGAAAGGTTAGCAACACAGACTGGAGCCTGGTTGTCTGGAACCACATCTGGGCTCTGCCACCAGCTTTCAGACCTTGGGCAGTTTTCTAACCCCTTCCACACCTTGCTTTCTCCGTTTTCTTTCTTTCTTTCTTTCTTTCTTTTTTTTTTTTTTTTTGTCTTTTTAGAGCTGTACCCGCAGCATATGGAGGTTCCCAGGCTAGGGGTCCAATCGGAGCTGTAGCTGCTGGCCTACACCACAGCCACAGCAACCCCAGATCCGAGCCGCTTCTGCGACTTACACCACAGCTCACAGCAGTGCCGGATCCTTAACCCACTGATTGAGGCCAGGGATCGAACCTGCAACCTCATGGTTCCCAGTCGGATTCATTTCCGCTGCACCACGATGGGAGCTCCCAGTTTCTCCATTTTCATAACAGGAGACAATAGTAGTCCTTAAAATACAGGGATATGGTGCAGCTTAAATACGTTAATACTTGTAAAGCACTTGGAAGTGTATTTAGCCCATAGTAGGCAATAATAAGTAATAATTAATAGCACTGGACCAAAGGGGATGAATATTTTAACATTCCTGATACCTATTGCTAATTATCTTCCAAAGGAAAGAGAAGAAGGTCTTAGCTTGTTTCCTTCCCGGGGGGGTGGGGTGGGAACAGTGACTGGATTGGGTCCGTTTCAGGACACACACTGGGCCCTATGGATCAGGAGTTCAGGTTCCTGATCCTTAAAGGGCTCCGTATGGGCGTGGGAGGCGCTTTCTTTTTGCCTCTTCCACGAGCACCCCTTTTTATGGGGGTAAAATGCTGAGATGTGGGTCTGGGCAAACTCTCTTGAAAAGGGGTGTACCCAAATTTCCCCACCAGGAAAAAAATACATGAGAGGCAGACCTCAGTTTTCTGTCTGAGGTGTGGCGAGGTCCTTCAGGTGAGGGAACAAGACGGTGGGCCTAAGGGAGCGTTGTGCTGGTATCTAGAAAAGAGTGTTCTTTTTCTCATTGGCAGAGCCTTCAGGGCTTCAGAATATGAACCAGCCTTTCTTTCCTTTCAGGAAACCACTAGCCCATCCATTTTGAATGTCTGGTAAACAGTGAAGGAGTCAGTGTTTTATGAGCGTCTCGTTTTCATCTGGGGCGTCTTTTCCAGCTTCTGCCTCTCCCCCAGTGAGCAGAGGGGCCGTCCAGTTTGCGTTGGATGCTGCTTTCTGGCTGAAGGGTTCCTTCCAGTGGAAACCAGACAGGAACACTTCCCAGAGCATGGCTGCTTGGGTGTGGAGACGGCAAGTCCAGGAGACAGGCTGATGGCTTTGAAAGAGCCACATTCACCACGCCTGCTTCCTTTTATAATTTATTTCTGCCCAAGGTGACTAGGCTAGCCTCCAAAATACATACCAGATAACTGGGATTGTTGTTGAGAAACCCAGTGCTTGCCTTGAATATCCTTCATTGGAAAGAACGGAGCAAACAGTCTCTGGCTTGGGTCTGTTGACAGGAGTTGAGAAGGGATAAGCAAAAGAATTAGTCCTAACGACTAGAAATTGAAGGAGGATGACTCAAAGGAGATGAGTCTATTGGACTTGAAAGCCATCATTAAAATTTTTCCATGAAAGAATACCGACCGACGTGGAAAATTCCCTAGTATCTTTCTAAAGGTGCAAATGCAGTTACAAAACAGAAGTTATGGGCTGGGGAGGAACAGGTTGAGGGATGTGTGTATGTATTCGTATGGATTAGGGGTAGGTCAAAATAGTGAGAATGGTTACTTGTGGGCGCTCAGATTGTTTTTCTTCCTCTTTGGCTTTCCTAAGTATTCTGCATAAAGCACATATCAATATTTTATTTATCTTTTTATTTATTTATTTATTTTGCTTTTTTTAGGGCTGCACCCTCAGCTTATGGAGATTTCCAGGCTAGGAGTTGAATCAGAGCTGTAGATGGCAGCCTACACCATAGCCACAGCAATGCAGGATCCAAGCCGCGACTGCAACCTATACCACAGCTCACGGCAATGCCGGATCCTCAACCCACTGAGCGAGGCCAGGGATTGAACCTGCATCATCATGGTTGCTAGTCAGATTTGCTAACCACTGAGCCACAACGAGAACTCCTATTTATCTACTTATTTTTATGGTTGCATCCGCAGCATATGGAAGTTCTTGGGCCAGGGATAGAGTCTGAGCTGCAGCTTTGATCTATGCTGCAACTGTGGCAAGATCCTTTAGCCCACTGTGCTGGGCTGGGGATTGAATCTGAGCTGCAGCTTTGATCTATGCTGCAACTGTGGCAAGATCCTTTAGCCCACTGTGCTGGGCTGGGGATTGAATCCGAGCTTCTGCAGCAATCTGAGCTGCTGCAGTCAGCCTCTTAATCCATGGTGCCACAGTGGGAACTCCCATATATCAGTGCTTTAAATGTAAACCTTTTATTGAAGTATAGCATACATATAGCAGCACGCCCAAATTATAAGTGTACAGCTTTCTGATTCTTCATAAAATGTGATGATGGCTGTGCCCATTAGATAAAAGCAGCAGAACAGTCCCAGCACCGCAGATGTTGCCTCGTGCCCAGTCCTGGTCCCTGTTCTTTAAAGGGTTAATCGCTGCAGTGGTTTTGGAAGCTGTCAGCTCAGCCTGGCTCCGCTGTGTTTCCCAGAATTCCCTTCCCTGCTCGTTTTGGGATATGACGGGCACCCGATTTCCCTGCAAGACACCCACATCAACAAAGTGGGAGGCGGTGAGAGATGGATCAGGGTTCTGGGTCGTGCTGGCGGCATCTAGCGTGTCCTCCTCCTCTTCCACTTGACCTTCCATCTTCCCTTCCCCACGGCCTCCCCTGTGGACCTCAAGCTCCAGCCTCAGACATGAAGACAACAGCCTCACTTGCAGAGACTGCAACCAGTTTCTGCAGTGGCGTAAGGGCGAGTCCCGTAATGAACCCTTTAAGTCCTGTATGTGTGCACACAGGTGTATGTCCCCGTGAATGGTCCTGACTTTGCACACGTGGGAGCCCCTCCTACCATGGGTCGTACTAACCTGTGTCACCGGGAGGGTGTTCTTGAAATGGGGGTGCGGGACTTCCAAGAGGAGGTCATAAAAGACACTGCATCTTTTAGCCCTCTCTCTGGGGTTTCTTGCTCTGAGAGAAGCCAGCTGTCATGTCATGAAGACAGCCAGCCAGCCAGTCCTCTAAAGAGGTCTATAATCCCCAGAACCACCCAGCTCCCAAATTCCTGCCGCAAAGAAACTACGTGAGATAATATATGTGTATTACTTTGAGTTGCTAAATTTGGGGGTAATTTGTTACACAGCATTAGGCCCACAGAATTGTGAGTAAATGAAATGGTCATTTTGTAAGACCCTTAAGTTTGGGGATGGTTCATTACCTAGCAATAGATATAAAAATCCTAACAGTCACGCTACAAATTTGAATCAGTTAGGGGTTGATTATAGTTATATTTCTGCTTCAAGTAACAGTGTGTTGAACAAATACGTATAATTTTCTCACATAATAAGAGAAATCTAGAGGGAGACAGTTCCAGCGTGGGCTCAGGGGCTCAGCATTTGGGTATCCATGCAATGTCTTTGCAACTCTGTAGGCCTTCCTCTGGGGTATAAGATAGCTGCAGTGGCTCCAAGCATCACATCATGTTGAAAGCTGCTATCCTGGGGCTTTGTAGGACAGAAAGATGGTCTTCACATGCTTCCCTTTTCTCAGAAAAGGAAACTTGCTCTCAGATGTCCCCAACTAGATTTCCCTGTGTGTTTCATTGGCCAGAGAGGGGCCACAGGGTCATCTGTAGACAGGAGCTAGGCCTACTTCTCTGACTGCAAGGACATTGTACAAGATTGTTAGACACAGCATGGATTCTTTTAGCAAGGGCAAGGTCAGGGGGATGGCATTTGGATAGACAACCAATGGGGTTTGCCACAAACACTTCCTACCAAAATCCCATTTATCTCTCATATTACCACCTTTTCAGGAAGGGCTTCTCTGACTGTGTCAGAAACCTCTTCCAAACGCTCGGGGTATACAATAACACTGGGCTCCTTCTCTTTGGAACACGGATCACTGTCATGTGGATAGTTTGTTATTTAACTATGCGTGTTTCTCTTGTTACATGCACATCTTATGATTAGTACCCAAGGATGCAGGGTCTGGCACATGTGACTCCAAGTTCATTCTCCTCCCCGACTCTACCTCTCTTGTTCTTTTTTGCTATTTCTGATCCATAGAAATCGTTGTGAGAAGTAAGGTTTTCCCATTTCCCACTAACTTTTACTTGTAAATAAGTCCCAGGGATGTTCAGTTGACCTGTTGGGCATGACTGTTTAATAAAGCAAGATGTTGGCTATGTAAATAGAATGTTCTGCTCTGAACAAGAAGTCCCATGACAAGGGGATTGGATTTCTCCTTTATTAAACTGACAGGACTTGATTAAATATTAATTGGACTCTCCTGGAAACAGGGTCTGAGATTAGTGATATAATTGAGGCTCAGCTTCATAACTCAGGACTCATGCTCCTTACTGTCACCTCTGGAATAATAACGCCACTTTCCCCAAGGCTTGGCAGGTCAAGGAGAATAGATGGGGGTGAGGGGAGAGGACACGTGTCAGACCTGGTTTGCTGGGCAGAGGATGGGGAAGGTCACAGATTGGTTTTGATGGGAGTCCGGTGCCTGTCTGGATTCCTCTTGCAGCTTTGTCCATTTGTTAAGGATTGCTTGGGTCTTGCTCTATGCCAGGAAGTGTTCCAGGTACCAGGATAGAAAGTAAACCGCATAGACAGAACCCCTGCCCATGTAGAACTCATTTTCTCGATGCCTACTCTTTTGAGAACCATCGCATGTGCTCTCAATGAATGCTCACAGTTTCCTGTGTGATATGATTTATTATCTCCATGATGAACATGTAGAGCTTTTTTTCTGCCTGGCGTGCTTTTGTCCTCTTACTGACAAGACCTCTGTCGTAAGAAACAAATCCTTTGTGATTTGAATGGAGATGAACAGCTCCCATTCCTGTATTCCATACTGGAGAGTTAACCAGATAGGACCAGCTGGCAAATCTTATCTCCAGGCCAGGCTAGAGTCCTCTCTGGGGTTAGACCATCAGAATTATTGCCATGACTTGATTCCCTCCTGCAGAGTTCCCTGGTGGCCAATGGGTTAAGAATCTGGTGGTGTCACTGCTGTGGCTCTGGTCATTGCAGTAGCTTGGATTCTGTCCTTGGCCTGGGAACTTCCACATGCCATAGGCATGGCAAAGAAAAAAAAAAGAGAGAGATAGAGAGAAAGAGAGAGTCTTTGGCAGACAAAGATTTACTTGTTACCCCCTGCCCCCACTCAGCCCTGAGACACACACACACACACACACACACACACACACACACACACACACACCAGTCTCACTGCCATCTTTTGAGATTCTGGATTCAGTTGTGCTAGAGTCAAATATTTCTCAGACTGACCTGCGTACTTCCTCTCTCTCTTTTTCTTTCTCCTTCTCTTTCCCTCTCTCTCCTTTCCTTTCTACTTTCTCCAGTTTTCAGGCAGTAGTTAATGAACACTCTTTGTTTCCCTTTGCTGTGGAATAAATTGCCACAAACTTAGAGGCTCAATTATCTCAACTTCTCTGGATCAGGAGGCTGGGCTCAGCTAGCCCTCTGCTCAGGGTCTCCCAAGGCTGTAGTCAAGGTATCCGTTGGCTTATGTGCTCATCTGGAGGCTTGACTGAGGATGAGTCTTCTTCCAAGCTCATTCAGATTGTTGGCAGAATCCACGTCCATGGAGCTGCCACTACTAAGGACCCATTGTAGTGCTGGCAAGGAGCCAGGGGCCACTCTTACCCAGGGGCCACCCATAGCTCCTGGCCACGTGGTCCACTCATCAGCTCTCTCTCAGCGCAGTGCCTACTTTTAAGCCAGCAAGGGGCATCTCTTGCTGCAGTTTCGCTCACCTCATCTAGGGAATGACGTCATTATATTTGCCACATTCCATTGATCAGAAGCAAGGCCCCCTCACAGGGAAGGGGTTTGGCTCACTGAGGGTCACCAGTGAGAGTTTTTGCCCCCAATACCTACTTTTGGTACCACACCGTGGAATACCAAACTGCCAATAGGGACAAAAAAGATGCTTCTGCCTTCTCGAAGCGTTCGTTGTCATAAGCTTGGAGTTCGTAAATTATATAAGCTAATAAAATATCCCCCATCTCCCATTTTTTTCTCTTAAACTAGCTTGAGTTTTGGCAGGCAGCAGAAAGAATCTCAACTGATACATCTGCATGGTGTAGATGGGACAAATTTGTAGGTTGTGGACGCACAGGATCCTATCCCTGGGCTCCCCCATGGGGCCCCTAATCATGGAATCGGGGAAGACTTTGGGGTGAGGTTTTTTGAGGTTAATCGTCTCTTATCTTGGCTGCACTGACCTTAGGCAGGCATGTCACCTTTTCCAGTCCCAGTTTCCTCATCTTTGAAATGAGCATTTTAGTACCTATCCATTATTGGCCTGTCTTGCATGGCTCATATGTGACAGTGTTGCCAAGACCAGTTTAGACCAAGGTCAATATTGCTAATGGTACTTGGAAACCAGGATCAGGATCACTCTAGGCTGTTTCTGTGCCAACTGGTGGTTTACCTTGATCTTCCCAAAGTAAGCATCTTGAGAGTGGGAACTCTGGCTTTTTGTAGCATCTGTGCCTCTCCTGTGCCTACAACACAGAGTGTACTAAACGCATGCTGGCTTACCTGGAATCTTGCACATTCTTTCATTCAAGTGTTTGCAGTAGAGAGAAAAATGGCCCCTCAAAGATGCCTATGTCCCAGTCCCTGGAACCTTTGCTTGTGTCAGGTGTCGTGGCAGAAGGGACCTTCCTGATATGATAAATGTTGGAGACATTGAGACAGGGAGAGTATCCTGGATTATCTGGGTGGGTTTTTGTAAAGGGAAAAGGCGGGAAGTTCCTGTTGTGGCTCCGTGGGTTAAGAACCTGACATGGTGTCTGTGAGGATGCTGGTTCGATTCTTGGCCTTGCTACAGGGTTAAGGATCCGGTGTTGCTTTGACTGTGGTGTAGGCCAGCAGCTGTAGTTCTGATTCGACCCCTAGCCTAGGAACTTCCATATGCTGCAGGTGTGGCCCTGAAAAGAAAAAAAAAAAAAAAAAAAAAAAAAAGAGGAAGATATAAGGGTCAGAGTTAGAAGGAAGGCCAAGTGAGGCTGGAGGCAGAGACCTTGATGCCATGGCTGGGAGGGACCACCACCTAAGGGCTGGGGGAGGCCACCAGCAGCTGGGAAAGGCTAGGGGTGGACTCTTCCCTCGAGCCTCCAGAAGGAATGCAGTCCTGTTGACACCTCTATTTGGGGCCCCTAGGACACAGTTTCAAACGTCAGAACTCTAGAACTGTGTGGTAATAAATGTATGTTGTAAGCTGCTAAATTTGTGGCAGCTGGAAACTTGCCCAGGGCTGGGTGGTGTGGTGTTAATTGTATGGCCACAGTGTGTGCAGGTGTCACTTCCTACCAGCTCACCAGAATTTTAATTTTTAATTTTTTTTTTGAATTTTAGGAGCTCCCGTTGTGGCTCAGTGGTTAATGAACCCAACTAGCTTCCATGAGGACATGGTTTGATCCCCGGCCTCGCTCACTGGGTTAGGGATCTTGCGTTGCCCATGAGCTGTGGTGTAGGTTGTAGACACGGCTCAGATCAGGCATTGCTGTGGCTGTGGTGTAAGCCGGCAGCTGCAGCTCCGATTCAACCCCTAGCCTGGGAACCTGCATATGCCGCGGGTGCGGCCCTAAAAGTCAGAAAGACAAAAAAAAAATTTTTTTAATTTTATCCATATATACTTGATTTACAATGTTGTGTTAATTTCTGCTCTACGGTGAAGTGACTCAGTTGTGTGAGTGTGTATATATATATGTATTCTTTTTCATTATCGTTCATCACAGGATATTGATTATAGTTCCTTGTGCTCTACAGTAGGACCTTGTTATTTATCCATCCTATATATAATAGTTTGCCTCATGCATTTTTATTTAAATTTTTTTTTAAATTAAAGGATACTTGATTTACAATGTTGTGCCAATTTCTGCTGTACAGCGAAGTGACTCAATAATACATATATACACATTCCCTTTCTTATTATCTCCCATCATGGTCTATCCCAAGACACTGGATATAGTTCCCTGTGCTGTACAGCAGGACTTCATTGCTAAAAATATGGAACGCTTCATGAGTTTTCCTGCCATCCTAATCTTCTCTGTATCTTTCTAATTTTAGTGTATGTGCTGCTGAAGTGAGTTCCAGAATGCATTTTTATTTTTATTTTATTTTATTGCCTTTTTTTTTTTTTTTTTTTGGGGCCGCACCAGTGGCATATGGAAGTTCCCAGGCTAGGGGTCTAATTGGAGCTACAGCTGCTGGCCTACACCACAGCCCCAGCAACACAGGATCTGAGCCGCGTCAGTGACCTACACCACAGCTCAGGGCGACGCCGGATCCTTAACCCACTGAGCAAGGCCAGGGATCGAACCCGCGTCCTCATGGATACTAGTCAGGTTCCTTAACCACTGAGCCGTGACGGGAACTCCCAGAATGCATTTTTAAATGTGGAAATTTTGCTAGCTTACCATCAAGCTCTTGGTAGCATGATGTATGGGATTATTTATAGAGATCAGCAGCTACAAATTGGAACTTTAAAAAAAAATTCTGGAAAGCTTTCTTGCCAGTGCACCACTGTGGGTGGGTGTGTGTGTACTGTGGGGGGAGAAACTGGGACAGGGTGGAAATATACATGGCAGTGGCTGCAGGGGAGTCTAAGGACCTTGAAGTCCAGTGTCATGCCTTGTTTATCTCTAAAACTTGCCTTCCCCCGGGAGTTCCCGTCGTGGCGCAGTGGTTAACGAATCCGACTAGGAACCATGAGTTCGCGGGTTCGGTCCCTGCCTTTGCTCATTGGGTTAACGATCCGGCGTTGCCATGAGCTGTAGTATACGTTGCAGACGCGGCTCGGATCCCGCCTTGCTGTGGCTCTGGCGTAGGCCGGTGGTACAGCTCCGATTCAACCCCTAGCCTGGGAACCTCCATATGCCGCGGAAGCAGCCCAAGAGATAGCAACAACAACAACAAAAAGACAAAAGACCAAAAAACAAAACAAAACAAAACAAAAAACTTGCCTTCCCGTGCTTTTTCCATTGGGGGCTCCCAAAATATTTATTAAACAAAAATTTTAAATGTTAAATATTATTTAACAACTGACTTTAGATAGGTATGTTTTTTTTGTTTGTTTTTTTGTTTTCGTTTTAGATCCGCATATGAAGGTTCCCAGGCTAGGGGTTGAATCGGAGCCATGTCTGTGACTTACGCCACAGCAACGTGGGATCCCCAGCTCACTTAACAAGGCCAGGGATCGAACCCACATCCTCATGGATACGAGTCAGATTCATTTCCGTGGAGCCACTTCAGGAATTACAGGTACTGGCCTTTCAGTCTTGGCCTGATGCATCTTACTGTGGGACTAGCAGCCCAGCGTCAGCAGAAAACGCTGGGACTTGGAACCTCTCTGGACCTGGATCTAAGAGCCTGCCTCACACTGATTAGTCATGTGACCAGGGAGGTAACCTGGTGAGTCCAGTTCCCCGGCCTGGAAGATGGAGATGATACTTCACAATGTTGGGTGAGGATCTGACACAATAATGGATGCAGAGGGAGTTTGTAAACTGTAAAGTGCTCCATAAATAGATATGCTGGTAGCACAGAAAACTTGGTAGGAGCCTCATGGCTTTCAGCTTGCTGTGTGTGTGTGTCTCTCCAAGTAAGAAATAATTATCTGGAGTTCCCGTCATGGAGCATTGGAAAGGAATGTGACTAGGAACCGCGAGGTTTTGGGTTCGATCCCTGGCCGTGCTCAGTGGCTTAAGGATCTGGCGTTGCCGTGAGCTGTGGTGTAGGTCGCGACGCAGCTCCGCTCTGGCAAAGGCCGGGGGCTACAGCTCCATTAGACCCCTAGCCTGGGAACCTCCATATGCCACAGGTGCGACCCTAAAAAGAAAAAAGAAAGAAAAAAGAACGAAATATCTGTGAGAGAGCCTATCCTAGGCTTTGCGAATATGGAAGTGCATGACCCGTCCCTCTCTGGGCAGGTTTAGTGCTAAAAAGCCCCACAAATGTTTCCCATTACGCCCCCTGTTGGGTGGAGAAAGGAGTGTTTGATAAGTGTTCAAGGAGTTGCAGTGGGACTGTGTGTGGTCACACCCACACCCCCGGGGCTCAGTCTCATCACTGAGAATGCGCTAAGGAAGTGATTGGTAGGACTCCTTCCAGCTCTGAGAGGCAGAGCCCCGCAAGGTCCACGCAGCACGGTGGGTCCCTCACGAAGGTGTGCTGGGTGGATGAATTAGAGCCAAGGGGAGGTTGAGATAAATTAGCCGCGCGTCTTTGACTGACCACTAGGTGGCAGGAGCATCATGCCAAGTCCGAGCTCAGGGCCCGACTGCCCTGGGAAGAGACTGTTGGGGGCTAACTGGGAGGTCTCCTTGGGGGCCCCTGAATGTCCTTCTAGGCTAAGGCTTGCTATGGGGTAGGAGGTGGGCAGAGATGGAGGAGGCCTCTTTCACAAAAAGCTTGTGCTTAGGCTTCTCACCTTATCCTCAAATGCATATATTTCCATTGTCATAGAAATTCATAGATAGGATTGAAAAAAAAATGCAACTATAGATCTGTATATTTTGGTAAATTTAGCAATTCTTTAATTATTTAAATGTATGGATGGTCTCAAAAATAGAAGCTGCAAGCGTTTCTTCCGCTTTTCCTGTGTTTCCCTCTTCCCCCCACCCCAGCCACTAACACTTAACGAATCCTATACCTGTGACCTGCAGAGCTGGGTGTGGACAGGGCTTCCTGACTGTGAGATGACGTTGGACTGTCCAGCCTCTGAGCTCACTGTCATTGCAAGAGGATCCCATTTTTCAAGCAGGGTTTTTCAAAATGTAGGCCCACCAGACTCTAAATCAGAATCCCTGGAATTGTTTTAGTCTGTGGTTGCACTGGCTTTTAAGAAGCTGCACCCGATTCTCATGCTTCTGAAGCCTGAGAAGCACTCCCTTTGGCGTTCTCAGGAGGCTGGCTGGGGCTCCCACCAGACTTCAGGGAGATGCTCCAGCCACCTCCAGCCACACACACACTCCACCCCACACATACCACCCACACGCACGCCACACACACACACCACACACCACGCACACGCACACTCTCCACCCCACACATACCACACACACACACACACACACACACCACACACACACCACACCACACACACCCACACACACTGCAGACTACACACACACCACCCACCACATACACACATACCACACACACACACCCACACCACACTACACACCAGACACACACACACAAACATACCACACACCGCGCGCGCGCGCACACACACAGGTATACAGGCACACACATACACACAGGGGTTGTTTTTTGTTTGTTTTCTAGATTCCATGTACAATGATGCATGGCAGTTATTCAACTTCACAAATTATAAAAATGATTAACAGGAAATAGAAGTTCCCTGTCATGTAGATCAGAGAGTTGCTGTTAGTCGTTGGTATTTTACTACCTTAAATCTTGGCCCTCTGCTCCCCTTTGAGGTACTAAAATTTACCAGGTTTTTTTTTTTTTTTTTTTTTTTTTTTTTTTGTCTTTTTGCTATTTCTTGGGCTGCTCCTGTGGCATATGGAGGTTCCCAGGCTAGGGGTCCAATCGGAGCCGTAGCCACCGGCTTACGCCAGAGCCACAGCAACGGGGGATCCGAGCCGCGTCTGTAACCTACACCACAGCTCATGGCAACGCTGGATCCTTTAACCCACTGAGCAAGGGCAGGGACCGAACCCGCAACCTCATGGTTCCTATTCGGATTCGTTAACCACTGCGCCACGACGGGAACTCCTTTTTTTTTTTTTTTTTTAATGGAAAAGACTATAAGAGCAAATAGGATGCCTAGGCCCAAAGAGAGGCGTAATCTGACTACATCTTTATGTAACAAATATCTCCTAGCTTTTTTATAACCAAATGTTCCTTCCCCACCCCCTCCGTGGGGGGCCATCAAGCTTGGGTCCGCCTCCTGTTGACCTGCAGCACTGCAAGGTCAAGTCCTCACCTTCTGAAGCTCCTTTACTTGTTCCAGGCCCTTCAGAGACAGAAGTCTGCAGCGCAGACCCCGCAGCCTGCTTTTCACATTAGCATATGTTTTGGGGAAACGTCCCAGAGTCAGAGTTCAAGGACTTCACAGAACAACTTCTTGGCTCTAGAGTGAGGGTGTTTTTTTTTTTTTTATTTTTTTTATTTTGTCCTTTTAGGGCTGCACCCATGCATATAGAAGTTCCCAGGCTAGGGGTTGAATCTGAGCTGTAGCCGCCGGCCTATGCCAGAGCCACAGCAACACCAGATCCGAGCTGCATCTGCGACCTACACCACAGCTCACGGCAACACAGGATCCTTAACCCACTGAGCGAGGCCAGGGATCGAACCCTCAACCTCATGGTTCCTAGTCAGATTCGTTAACCACTGAGCCATGCCGGGAACTCCAAGAGTGAGGTTTAATGTTTGTAAAATGTACGCCGTGCCTGCAGTCTTCTGAGAGAGATTTCCTTCCCTGACTGAGGCAGCAGTGGCCCAGCTGTGCTCAGGAGTGGGTGCTCTTCGAGTCTGTCCTGTGAGCCACGCAGTGAACAAAGTGCTTTGTGCACCCAACCCCATTTCGTTTGCAGGACAACACAATGGGCTGGCAGCTATTTTTATCCTCATTCTACATACAAGGAAAGGGGTGTGGTGGGAGTGAGGTTGCGTTGAGATAGACCCAAGGACCTACAGGTAATAAACTGGTGGTGGGGCCAGGACTTGTGAAACCCATGCCATCTGACTCTTGGGTCACACCCTTCATCACTGCCACACACAGGCCATTCAATCCCATCACCCATCCAAGGAGAATCGGGTCGGCCCTTGCTGTCCTTTCTAGGGGGTGCTTGTCACATGGGCTTTCTCATTTAATTCTCTCAACAATATGGCAATGTGCTGACGCTTCTTCCATTTTGCTGTTAATGGAACCAACTGAGAATAGAATAGGCACAGTTTTGAGTAATGATTCCCCCAAACTCTGGCCCCCGATTCCTACTCCCCTGCCCCCTGGTATCTGTACTGTGGCGTAATCTCCTCTCCTTGAATGTGGGAAGATCCCATGATTTATTTTCAATTAATAGAATATGACAAAGGTGAAGGGATTTTTTGCACAGGTAGTTTGGGTCTGCAAACAGTTGATTTCGAGTTAACAGGGAGATTATCCTTGGTGGGCCTGGCCTAATCAGTTGAGTCCATAAACGAGGGTCCAGGCCTTCCATGAAGTTAGAGAGATTGTTCTGTGGATCTTGAAGAAATAGGCTTCTGTGCTGGGAGAGGAGCTGTGAGTGAGGCAGAGGGCCTGGGCGACGGCAGGGAAAAGCCCCTACTGATGTCTTGATTACATCCTGTGTTCAGGACCCGTATAAGCCACATCCAGATTCTTTGACCCACAGAAACTAAGAGATAGTAAGTGTGTGCTGTTTTATGTTCCTAAAGGTGTGATTTTGCAGACAGCAGTCGAAAACTAATAGGGAGTTCCTTGGCAGCTCAGTGGATTAAGGATTCGGCGTTGCCACTGCTGTGGCTCTGGTTACTGCTGTGGCGTGGGTTTGATCCCTGGCCTAGGAACTTCAGCATGGCGTGGGTGTGGCCAAAAGACAAAAAAAAGAGAAAACTAATAGGGAGACATTCTGCAGAGTCCCCAGGGTCACCTTCACATAGCTAAGAAGCAGATTCTAGACTGAACGCTCAAAGCATCCAAGAAGTGGAGGCTTATACCCACTGCCCCCTACATCTGCCCAACTCATGGCTGGAACTCAGTCAACATGTGCTGATCAGAGGAAGCTGGGGTTTGAACCCAGATTTGACCCCTTCTGTTACTCCGCCCTTTCTTCTCCTGTCCTCATTCTGTGCCAGAGCTGTGTGTCTGTGAAGCCAGCCTCTCTTACCCTTGAACTTCATCTTCCATTAGACAGACCATCTGCAGATCCTCAGTGAGTGAGGCTGACTTCTCTGCCGGACTTGGTAAAATGGGGCCGGGGGTGTGTGTGGGGGAGCTGCAGACCTCTCGTCTTGAAGTAGGTACCTCTTGTTTGCAAAAGAGTGTATTATTAGATGACTCAGTGAAGCCCAACCGCTTCCCTGGCGGGGCTGTGCCATTAGGGCAGGGCTCTCCCAGTGGGTACAGCCACCGTGCAGATGTCTGTGTGCCGAGGAAACACAGTCGCAGGTTGTCCACCCACACCTGTCCATTTCAGGCATCTGGGTTCAGGTGTCCCTCAGGATGAAGGTCGGTACTGGGGTTGCTGGCCAAAGACGTTCATTCTTTTAAGGACTGAAATTTTTTCCCCTAGTAGCTGCCCTGTGATCTTCTGGGAGAGGTTTTTATTTCCCATGGGGGGCTTTTAAAAAAAATTTTCGGCTGTGCCTGCGGCACGCAGAAATTCCCCAGCCAGGGATTGAACCTGCACCACAGCAGCAACCCGAGCCACTGCAGTGGCAATGCTGGATCCTTAACTCACTGAGCCACCAGGAAACCCCCACAAAGGCTTTGAACAGAGCATCCTGGGGGCATATTCCGGGGAACCCTCTTCTAGGATCATCTAGTCCAGTTGTTTTTCTTTAATTACCATGTAAAATTCACTATTGTATTTCTAACTTGAATGTCATTCGTCTATCATAAAATAGAAGTAGAGCCTGGTGGTTTTAGCATATTCACAAGGCCGTGTAACTGGCACTCCTGTTAAATTCCGGAACATTTGCATTAGGGCCAAAGGCAACCCCACTCCACCAGGTGAGGGTGGCTGTCTGGTGCTGGCTGTGAAGGAGGAGGAGGCCTGTTCACAAGTGCCTGAGAGCAGCCTCTGTGAGCTGAGGGCCCCTCCAGCCCACAGGCAGCCAGAAAGCAGGGCTTAGGGTGATACAGCCTCAAGGAAATGAATCCCGCCAATAACCTGAGTGAGCTTGGACATGGGTTTGTCCCCGGACCTTCCAAGAGAGAACTCAGTTGGCCAGACATCTAGAGTGACACCCTGGGAAAAGAACCCAGCTTAGCCAGCAGGGACTTCTGATGTACAGACCAAGTGATAGATAGCTATAGTTTTAAGCAGGGAAAAAAAAAAAAAAAAAAAAAAAAAAAAAGCAGATTTGCTGTCGTGGTGCAGCGGAAGTGAATCCGAGTAGGAACCATGAGTTTGGGGGTTCAATCCCTAGTGTCGCTCAGTGGGTTGAGGATCCGGTGTTGCTGTGAGCTGTGGTGTAGGTTGCAGACGCCGCTCGGATCCTCTGTTGCTATGGCTGTGGCGTAGGCTGGTGGCTACAGCTCCAATTTGACCCCTAGCCTGGGAACCTCCATGTGCCGTGGGTGCGGCCCTGAAAAGCAAAAAAAAAAAAAAAAAAAAAAAAAGCTGTCACTCTTTATTCTCTCCCCTACCTTCCATACACTGACCTAGTTTTTGTTTCTATAGATTTGTGTATCCTGGGAACTTCATATAAATGGAATTATTCAATATGTGGCCTTTTGCGTTTGGCTTCTTTCAATTAGCATAATGCTTCCAAGATTCATTAGTCCAATTGGTTTTATTTGTTTTTTTAATTTACGTATTTTTTTTAAATGGCCACACCCATGACATATGGAAGTTCCCAAGCCAGGGACTGACTCAGAGGCACAGCTGCAGCAACACTGGATCATTGAACCTTCTGGGCTGGGGATCGAACCCAAGTCTCCGCAGTGACCTGAGCTGCTGTGTCCTGAAGTTGGATTCTTTTTTTTTTTTTTTTTTGTCTTTTTTGTCTTTTTTTTTTTTTTTTTTTTTTAGGGCTGCACCCACGTCATATGGAGGTTCCCAGGCTAGGGGTTGAATCTGAGCTGTAGCTGCCGGCCTACACCACAGCCACAGCAATGCCAGATCCGAGCTGTGTCTGTGACCTACACCACAGCTCACGGCAACGCCATATCCTTAACCCACTGAGCAAGGCCAGGGATCGAACCTGCATCCTCATGGATACTAGTCGGGCTTGTTAACCACTGAGCCACGACAGGATCTCCTCCGTTTTTTTTTTTTTTTTTTAATAATTACCTGTAGGATTCTTGGGCATCTCTCTAGAGCTCATATATCATCCCCCTCCCATCCTCCAAAAAGTTCTAAAATGACTGGCAGGTTATTGGGCACCTAGACGGTGGTGTAAGATCCCAGCAGATCCAGATGCCACGGGTGGAGTGCCAGAGCCTGGGATTCTCATGTTGGTGTGTCTTATCAAATCTTTCTAAAACTAGTTCATCTATTTTATTTCATTTTATTTTATTTGTCTTTTTAGGGCCTCACCCATGGCATATGGAGATTCCTAGGCTAGGGGTTGAATCAGAGCTGTAGCTGCTGGCCTACACCACAGCCACAGCAAAGCAGCATCCTAACCCACTGAGCGAGGCCAGGGATGGAACCCGTGTCCTCATGGATACTCTTCAGGTTCATTTCCCCTGAGCCATGATGGGAACTCCTCTCTTTTTATTAACAAGAAACTTGCCTGTAGCTCAGAGACTTCAATGGGCAATAGCTTTTTACTCAACTCTACTAATACATTTTATTATAGTATTTCTATTATGCTTTGGATAACTATTTCTTTGGATATCATTTCCTACTTAGAAGTTGCAAAATTGTGTAAGGAACTCCTTTATATCCATTACCTAGATTCACTTACTGGTTCCATGTTGCCCTATCTGCTTCATAATTTTATTTTTCTTAGAGTTCCCATCGTGGCTCAGTGGTTAAGGAACCCTACTAGTAACCATGAGGTTGCAGGTTCCCTGGCCTTGCTCAGTGGGTTAAGGATATGGCATTGTCGTGAGCTGTGGTGTAGGTCGCAGACACAGCTCAGATCCCACGTTGTTGTGGCTGTGGTGTAGGCCAGCAGCTACAGCTCAGATTCGACCCCTACCCTGGGGACCTCCATATGTGTGTGAGACCAAAAAAAAATGTTTATTTTTCTCTCTCTGAATACCTTAAACAACATTTTTGTGTGTGTGGGGCGCACCATCGATAACATTGGAAGTTATGGGACCAGGATCAACCCTTGCCACAGCAGTGACCTGAATCACAGCAGTGACAATATCAGATCCTTAACCCTCTGACCCACCAGGGAACTCTACTGCATACTTTTTCTCAAATTGTTTGAGACATCATTTGCCTTTACATCGAACTATTTAAGTGGGTGTGTTTCCTAAGAACCATAATGTCCTCTTACCTAGACACAGTACAGTGCTCAAAACCAGGCGATACAATGTTGATGCAGTGCTGTTATCTCAGCTGTAGTTCATGTTCAATGTCATCACCTGTCCTCAATAATGTACTTTGTAGCCCCCCCTCCACTGCCACCCAGTCCACAGTCCAATCCAGGACCACCCACTGTCTTTAGCTGTTCTGTTTATTATCTCCTTAGTTTCTTTTTAAAAATTAATGAATTGGAGCAGGTTAAGGATTCAGTGTTGTCACTACAGTGGCTCTGGTTGCTGTGGTGGCATGGGTTCCATCCCTGGGTCAGGAACTTCCACACGCCACGGGTGCGACCAAAAAATTAATTAATTATATTAACATACCATTTAAAAAATTGATTTATAGTGTTATGTTTTAGAAGAATTGCAAATTGATTGCTTATCTACTATCTACCTACCTATTTATCTATATTCTTTTTTGGATTCTTCTCCATCATAGCTTGTTACAAGATATGCAGTATAGTGTCCCTGTGCTATACAGTGGGTCCTTGTTGGTTATCTGTTTTAACTATAGTAGTGTGTGTATGTTAATCCCAGACTCCTAATTTATCCTTCTCCCCTCAATCTTTCTGCACTGGTAACTGTAAGTTTGTGTTGCATGTCTGTGAGTCTGTTTCTATTTTGTAATTAGTTCATTTGTATCATTTTTTTAGATTTCACATATAGGTGATATCATATGATATTTTTCTTTGTCTTGCTTCACTTAGTATGATAATCTCTAGGTTCATCCATGTTGTTGCAAATGGTGTTACTTCATCCTTTTTTAGAGCTGAGTAGTATTCCATTGTGTGTGCATTCCATATCTTCTTTATTCCTTTCCTCTATTGATGGACATTTAGGTTGCTTCCATCTTTTGGCTATGGTGAATAGTGCTGCCATGAACATTGGGGTACATGTATCTTTTTGAATTAGAGTTTTCTCTGGATACATGCCCATGAGTGGGACTGTAGCATCGTTAGTAACTGTGTAGTTTTTTAAGGAACCTCCTTAGTCTCTTCATTTGTAATAGTTCTTTGGCCTTTCTTTGACTCTCTTGCCATTTTTGAGGAATACAGGACAGCTACTTCTTTTTTTAGAACATTGTTCTGTTTGGGTTCGTCTGATATTTCCTCCGGAATAAATTTAGTTTGTGTATGTGGGCAAGAATATTTCAGAAGGCATATCATGTCTTTCTTAGTACATCCTATCAGGAAGCACTTATTGCCAGTTTGTCCAGAGTGGTGACAATGCCTTTGATCACTCAGTTCAAGTATTGCCTGCCAGGTTTCTCAACTACAAAGTTATCATTTTTCACTTTGTAGTTAATAAGTAATTTGTGGGGGCGGGGAAATATTTTGAGACCAGACAAATAAACTGTTTCTCATCACACTTTCACCAACTAGTTAATTTTCCAAGTCTCTCATTTCTTCTGTATTTATTAGTTGGCATTTGACTGTAATTATTTATTATTGGTGGACTTGTAGACTTTTATTTGTGGTTTATATTGAATTACTATCACTATTTATTTTGATGTTCAAATTACTCCATATTTGGGCTGTGTGAGTTCCTAACCTGGCTCCAGTGTATTACTTTTTATTTTCTTTTTACGGCTGCATCTGTGGCATATATGCACGTTCCTAGGCTGGGGGTTGATTTGGAGCTACAACTGCTGGCCTACACCACAGCCACAGCAGCACTAGATCTGAGACTCATCTGCAACCTACACCACAGCTCATGGCAATGCCAGATCCTTCACCCACTGAGCAAGGCCAGGGATCGAACCCGCAACCTCATGGTTCCTAGTCAGGTTCTTAACCCTTCTGAGCCATGGTGGGAATTCCATCTATTGTATTAATATTTATGATGACTTTCTATTTTTTATTGATGTCAAGCTGTATTGATTTTCTATTTATGGTAGTAATAGAATTTTTAAATATATAGTTCTATTTTTAAAGTGAGTTTAAAGGAAAATATTCATGACATGTACAAATAACATTAAGAAAAAGAGTAATGCTACTTACGGTCCAGGTTTGACAAAAATCATGAAAAGGTTGGTATGCACATAGCTAAAATTTGGGAAATACTGCTCTTGTATTATGGGTATGTTGGCTTTATTGATTTATTTTTTGGCACTTCAAATATTTGACCATTGTGTCCCAGTTAAAAACTTAGACTACTTCTAGAATGCCTACCTTTCGATCTGCCCCCTTGGTGCCTTCTTGCTGTCTCTTAGCCCTGATGTGCAGTAATAATGCTTGGCCAGGCTATAGGTCTGAACTTCCAGTGGGAAATAAAGATGCTTACATACGGATGCAACCCGGAGATGAACTGCCTCAGTTACAACCCACCAAGTTATTCAAGGCCCAATTTCTTATTAGGTAGGATTCTTTATTTGCATGATCGAAGTCAGGTCTGGCTGGCTTAGACTCTATGTGTGGGATTGCTCACAGAATCTAAGCCGAGTCTGAAGATCTAGGCATAGGGAAAGGTGGAGACACAGGTGGCTTTGGGGGTCTGGGTAGCAGGGAGTCCAGGAAGTCTCCTCAGGGCACCACTGTCGGGATGAAGGGGCTCCCTTCATTTTCTGTGTTCCCACCTCTTTCCTTGAGCCTCAGATTCATTGCTTAGAGGACACCCATTTGGCCTTCCGGGGAGGAGACCCACTGGCTAGAGGAGGCAGGACACTTTCATTCACAGAATCCTCAACACGACATACAGAGGGCAGGGCCCCTCCCCAGAGAAAAGTCCCCTGCAGTTGACAGAACATGTCACAATCACAAGCGCTTCTTAGGTGCCAGGCGTTCACGGGAGCATTTTGTACCTGCCGACCCCTCATGTACCACATCCTGGTAACATCTCAACATTATTGTGCCCCTTTTACAGAGGGGGCACCAGAGGCCTAGAGATTAAATAACTGGTAACTGTAAGAGTCAGGAGGCAGATCTTCAGAAAGAAAGAAGTACGCTGCAATTGATTCTTAGGAGGCAAAACGTAGAGTGTCCTTTGACTTCCATTCCCTACAGACTGTCTCCATCCCACCCCCCATCTCCTCTCCCAGTTTTGCACCCTAGAGCCCCTGCATCTCTCCCTTTTAGGCTGCTAGCCTGTCCTGGCCATTAGTGTCCCTTTGCCAGCAGTGGCCAGCTGGTTTTTTTTATCTTTGAGTCCTTAACAACACATAGAGCAGGGCCGTGTATAGACACAAGGCTTAGTCAATACTTGCAGAATTTAACTGAATCATCTTAATAATATTTACTTTAGCATAGTGAGCTAGCTAGACAGACAGGCATGGAGATTCTGAGTGGGAATAGGAGCTTTAGATATACTTAAAATTTTTTTTATTAAAGTTTATTTGATTTAAACTTTTTATTTATTTATTTTGTCTTTTGTCTTCTTAGAGCCACACCCCCGGCATATGGAGGTTCCCAGGCTAGGGGTCTAATCAGAGCTGTAGACACCGGCCTACACCACAGCCACAGCAACCCCAGATCCAAGACGCTTTTGCCACCTACACCACAGCTCACGGCAATGCTGGATCCTTAACCCACTGAGCTAGGCCAGGAATCACACCCGAAACCTCATCGTTCTTAATCGGATTCGTTTCTGCTGCACCATAATGGGAACTCCTAAACTTTTTTTTTTTTTTTAATGGCCACACCTGAGACATATGGAAATTCCCAGGCCAGGGATCGAATCTGAGCTACAGCTGTGGCAAGGCTGGATCCTTTAATCCACTGTGCCAGGCTGGGCATTGAACCTGTGCCTCTACCGCAACTCAAGCCTCTGCAGTCGAATTCTTTACCCACTGTGCCACAGCAAGAACTCCAATATTCATCTAGTTAACAATTAAACACTCAGTGTCGATTCGATGGTGCACTGGCTTCCTGCATTGCTAACTGATTATTCTCAAGGATCATTGGGATTTTCTGACGTCTGCCCCCAAAGACAACAGACAAACCAGCTCTTCACATCAGCAGTCAACCTCAGCATGAGCCTGGGCTCAGTAAATAGGTCTTTATGTTTGTTTTTGCAAAGATGAAGAGATCAGATTTACTGCGGTTGTGCGTATTGGTCGTTATCCTGTTTCACAGCATAGCCCTTGACCTCCTCAGGGTTGCTGGACCTCATCCTGCTGGCCTTGGGTGGAATGCTCCAGAATCAGGAAAACAGCAATAATCCCTTCTCAGTCCCTGGGTAGACGTTTGAAAAACTAAGAAGGGCTGGCTCCAGAGGTCATTTTCATTGACAGTAGCTTAGATTTGGGATAATTTTTCCACCTTCTTAAGTAGTATTGTGCATTTTCAGTGACTTGGGCCTTAAAAAGAGCTTCATTTTGATTTCTGAGCCCAAATTCTGGAAACTCAGTTGCTGTGTGCATGTTGGGGTACTTTATTTAATTTCTCTGGCTTCATTTTGTCATCAGTAAAGTAGGGATTTTATCACTTACTGTAGAGTGTTGTTATGAGTAAACTTGCAGAGTTAATATGTGCAAAGTGCTATTATCTTTACTTGGTTCCTCCAAAGTAGCCCCCAGATGAGGACATGGGTGCAGCCAGTTCACGTGGAAGGTGATCTCAAGAAGCAGGAGTGGGGCTGTAGGAAAAATGAACTAAGGAAGGAAGAAAAGCCACTGAGTCAGTCACTGTCATGGGCAACTTGGGCTCAGTCCCACTGAGGGAACCCTTGAGATGCTCTGTGAAGGAAATCTGGGCATTTATCCACTAGCTCCCATCCTCCATGGTTGAGGCTGCCCCAGGGGGTGTTACCCCCTGCTCCCCACCCAGTCCCCACCGTGGTAACTCTAGGTTACCTTTGCCCATCTGTGCCCTATGATACTGGAGTTGAAAGAAGGCGCAGAAGAAGAAAGATCAGGGCAAGGTGTGGAGGTGGGAAGCAGTCAGCGGGCCAGGAACTGCCTCCAGCTGCAGGTGGACTCAGGTCTCAGGTGATCCAGACAATATGTGGGGAGGCATCACTGGTGACTTCCATAGGGGCTTAAAGCAGTGTCTGGAAAATAAAACTAATGAAGAAAAAAGCCAACCAACCAACCAAACAAAAAACGGTGTCTGATGCACAATGAGTCCTCAACAGACTACAGTGGACACAGTTTCAACTGCCTAGCAGCCCATCCTGTAGGGATCTCTCTCTGTCAATCCGGTTGCCCGCACCTACCCTGACCAGTCCCAGAGGTGGGCACATGACCCAGGCTAGCCAATCAGAATAGCCACCCTTCTGCTTCACTGATTGGCTGATGGAGGAGCATGTGACCCAGGCCAGCTAATCAGAGCCTTCCTGAGGGTACCAAGATTCACACCAGAGCCAACGGGAGGAAGGTTTTTGTCCTTGGGTGAGGGTGGGGAGGTGAGGGTTGGGGAGGAATGAGCACCTGTCAGGAGGATGTTAAGTTGGAACTGCCAGCCTCCATCTCCCCCAGCTGCTGAGAAGAAACCTGTCCATTACACCGTGTGCTGGGTCCTAGATGGGACTCTATACTTTGTGGCTGAGTGAACATGAGCTGGCCACCTAGCCCCTCTGGAATTTAGTGTCCTCAGTCTTGTAGCAGGGGCGTGGACTACTTTTCAAGATACTGTTCTGATTCCATGAGAATATGTGTAAAATGCCTGGCAAATAGCAAATCCTAAATCTTAGTTTTCTTTCCATGCTCTGCCTTCTTCATTCACTTTCACTCTATGGAAATCTCAAAGCTCTAAGCTGGGACAGTTTTCTGAAAATGATTTCAAGCCTATGTGAACACGAGTGTTTGTGAGTATGCCACACGGGTCATGGTGCTCTGTTGGTTTTGACTTCCACTCCAGTAGGTAGTGATTTACTTTTTGGGGTCCTCCATAGAGGTCCAGCTCTCCAGAGAAAGCCTGCATCGCCAGCCCTTCTTTGTTTTCCTCCTGAAAGGTGTTCTTTTTCTCCCACTCAAACCTGTGTAGTGTCTGTCCTAACTCATGACCAGATAGGCTACGGATGGACTCTGGGAGACTCACCAAAGAAATGTTATTCCAGTATGCCCCCACGTCTGATCTGCCTCCCCAAACTGGACCGAGTGAAATTACTGTGTTGATTTGGAGACGGTTTCCCATGTTCTCCTCTTACTTGGAAACATTTTCCAGTAATTCCTTGATTAATCCCCCTTTTTTAGTAAAAAAAAATCAAGAACTGAGCTGTGGTGGCTCAGTGGTTAACGAATCCGACTAAGAACCATGAGGTTGTGGGTTTGATCCCTGGCCTCACTCAGTGGGTTAAGGATCCAGCATTGCTGTGAGCTGTGGTGTAGGTTGCAGATGTGGCTTGGATCTCTCCTTGCTGTGGCTCTGGCGTAGGCCAGCGGCTACAGCTCCTATTGGACCCCTAACCTGGTAACCTCCATATGCCACAGGTGCGGCCCTAAAAGGTCAAAAAAAAAAAAAAACAAAAAACTAGAACCGTTGAAGGGATAGTAATGGGTTTCTAGAATCCATTCTTATTGCTCTTTTATTTCTTCTCTGATGCACACGTAGCTAAACGGCCCATCCCATGAACCTGCCCTTCCCTGCTCCACCCATGTGCCCTAAAAATAGTTGCTTCTCCTGGACCACCTGCTTCACTTGCTCCTGATGGACATTATTCATCAAATATAGGGATCTTTATCACTCAGCCCACATAAGCTCCCAGTACCAAGGCAGACTCTACAAATAAATTGCCCTTGGCACAAGACATAAAATTTATTTGTCATATCATTGAATTTTAAACTCCTGATTGCGTGGAAGAGACTATGTATTTCTTACTTTTCCTGCTGAAACACTAAAAATATTGTGTAGAAAACATGGGAGGTATTTGATTAGTGTTTGTTGAATGCATGAAAAAACTTGTTTTGAAAGCATCTACCATCTGCCTTCCGTGTTGGAACTTGAGTGTCACGGTTTCAATCTGGCTACGTGTATATACTTTTACTTTTGATCTTCATAATGATTCTAGGACATAGGCAGTATGATCATTCCCCCTTCAGTTGGGGGAAGCTCAAATGCCAAGCCATTTGCCTAAATTTGATTCTTGATTTGCAAAGATTCCAGGGTTTAGGCTCTGAATCACAACACACGTGGGTGATTATGCATGTGGTACTGGGGTTTCACTTGCTCCTGTCTGAGTCACTCCTTTGTTTGGGTGTTTGGGTGCCAATTTGAACAAGTCATAGGACATACTTCCCAGAATCTTTGCTTGGCTGGTAGTAGGAGCTCTGTTCATTCTACTGAAGGCAGAGAATGTAAAACATTTATGTCTTAGATGGTTCAGGCTGCTCTAACAAAATATCATAGGTGGGGTGGCTTATAAACAACCAAACTTTATTTCTTCCAGTATGGAGCCTGGAAGTCTGAGAGCAAAGGGCCAGCATGGTCAAGTTCTTGAGAGAGTTCTCTTGTGGGTTATGGACTTCTGATACCCTTGTCTCCATGAGAGAGAGAGGGGGTGGGGGGAAGGAGAAAGGGAGAGGGAGGGGGCGGAGGGAGAAAGGGAGGAAGCGAGCTCCCTCATGACCCTTGTAAGGGCACTAATCCCATTCATGAGGCTCCACCCTCAGGCCTGCCCCTAACCCTGATTACCGCCTAACCCATCTCATGCGGGAGGGGGAGGGCTTCAACCTCTGACTTTTGGAGGAACGCATTAAATCCATAACAACTTATTTTTTCTTTTCCCACAAGCACATCCACAAGTGAGATATTGAGATCTATAGATTATCTCTTGTTTGTTTTGTTTTTTGTTTCATTTTAAAGAAAAGGGGTGGGGGAGCTACTAAGTATTTCCTAACCATCCCATTTTCCCGGCACTGGCACATAAGGGTAAGGAAAGAAAGCTAGTGTTTATTGTGCTCACTAGGTGGGTACCAGGCACAAAGCTGCGTGCTCTAAGTCCATTATTTTCATGAACAACGACTACTCAGCTTAAAGGACTTCACTCAGGCATCCCCCCTTCCAGGGACACTGTCCTCCATCGCGGAGTCGTCTCCTCCCTGCCTTGTGCCCCACTCTGCCCCCTGGCGTTGCCTCTTTGCGTCGGTGTTATGTATCTTGGAGTCCATTTCTGTCTTCCTCTAGCTAGACCTGCCTGTCCCAGACGAAAGCATCTGTCACAAGTGCTGCTGGGCATCTGAAATGTGTCTAGTGCAAACTGAGATATACTATGTGTATATAATACACACTGTATTTTGAAGTCTTAGGATGGAGGCTAATAAGATATCTCATTCATCACCCTTAGTTGACTCTGTGTTGAATCGATGACATTCTATACATATTAGGTTAAATAAAATATTACTAAAATTAAATTTGTTTCTACTTTTTAAAATGTGAACTGAACTTCGTTATGTGGCTCATATTGGTATTTTTATTGGATAGCAAAGTTTCAGCCTGCAAATTTCTTGAGGGAAGACCTCTGTCTTAGAGGCAGACCTCGTACTGTAGGTTCCAGATCACCCCCAAAAAGTTAATATTGCAGTAAAGAGAGTCATATGAATTTTTTGATTTCTCAGTGCATATAAAAGTTGTGTTTACACTATAGTATAGTCTAGTACATGTGCAATAGCATTATGTCTTTAAATCAATGTACATACCTTAATTTTAACATATTGCTTAAAAAAGCTGCCAGTCTTTAGCGAGGCAGCTTTTTGCAGCAGTAACATCAAAGACCACTGATCACAGATCCCCATAGCCAATGTAAAAAAATGAAATTTTGAAATGTTGCAAGAATGGCAAAAATGTCACACAGAGACATGAAGTGAGAAAATGCTGTTGGAAAAATGGCACCAATAGACTTGCTTGACGCAGGGTTGCTAAACCCCTTCAATCTGTAAAAAAGACACAATTTTTGCGAAGCACAGTAAAACAAAGTGTGCCTGTATTTTCTCTATTTCTAGGACCTAGAACAGGATCCTGCACCCAATAATGTTCATTAAAAATCTGTCGAACCAACATGTGGTTTTGTTTAACTTAGAGCCAGGATCTTCTGGCCCCAAGAAAGAAGAGACTGGAAATTTAGTAGCAAGATGCCAATGAAGTAACTTCTCATGGTCCGAGGGAGGGGCATGTTGGTGGTGTCCTCTGAGCAGAAACTACTCTCCAAGTCAAGAAACCAATTAACAAAGCAAAAAACCAGGAGCTCCCACTGTGGCCCAGTGGGATCAGTGATGTCTCCAAAGGGCTAGGATGAGGGTTCGATCCCTGGCTGGCATAGTGGGTTAAGGATCCAGCATTGCTGCAACTGTGGCATAGGTCGCAACTGCAGCTTGGATTTGGAAAAGAGGGTAGTATGAGCTAATGGAATAGGTGCCGTGGGGGCAGGGATTAGTAAACCTGGGAAGTAGATTTCAGAAAGCCTCAAACCCTTCCCCTTGGACTTCAGAATAGAGGCTACATTCCATGGAAGCATCGTAGTAGGAGCCGTGGGTACCTGTCCCCATCTCCCCAGTGCGCACACCCCAGTGCCTTCTTGTGGGAAGGTCAAGATCTTCAGGGAATCTGGAGATCCCTGGCAGCTCCGTGGGTTCAAGATCCAGAATTGCCACTGCTGTTTGATCCCTGGCAGCTGGTATTTTTCAGGCCATGGATGCAGCCAAAAACAAAAAACAAAAAAACCCCGCAAAGAGCATCAGAGAATCCACACACTTGTTAGGGAGTTGCCCTTGCCTGGGGATGTGTGGGGCTTGATGAGATCCAGAGCGTCCTCCTCTTTTACGTGGGGCAGCTCCCCGCTCCCCCACAGAGCTGTCCTGCTCATCCACACACCCTGAACTGGCTTCTTCTCCTTCCAGTTTTATGCTCCCTCTCTCCCACCTGTGCTCCTTGGGATCACCTCCCAGTCTGGCTGACATCCAAACCCTTGTTTCAATGTCTGATTCTGGAGGGTGCAAACCAGGGCACAGGAGTCCAGGTACTTGATGTCTATTTCTGGACCACCTTTAGGCTCATCTCTTTCTCTCTTTTATCTTTTTAGGGCCATACTCACAGCATATGGAAGTTCTCAGGCTAGGGGTAGAATTGGAGCTATAGCTGCCGTCCTACACCACAGCCACAGCCACGCCAGATCCGAGATGCATCTGTGACCTACACCGCAGCTCATGGCAATGGCAGATCCTTCACTCACTGAGCGAGGCCAGGGACCGAACCTGCATCCTCATGATACCAGTCAGATTCTTAACCCACTGAACCACGATGGGAACTCCCTAAACTCATCTCACATTCTGAACCCCACCTGTACTCCGTAATCACCAACACACCCGCAGGCTTTCGTGTCCCACCACTGCACAACCTTGTTCCCTGCCATGGAAACCCGGGACCATCAGTTGGGCTCTCAAAGGTCTCCTACCCTGTTCGGATTTCCCATCATGCCTTTCTCCACCTCCACCCTCACAAGTGTGAATTTCAGCCACGCTCTTCTGCTCTTCATTCTTCCAATACATCCTCCAAAATTTCTTATCTCCTTGCTTTTGTGCGAATGTTTCCCTCTGCCCCAAATGGCTTTTGAAAAGTTTACCTCCGCGCTAACCTCATCCGCACAGCTAAAAAGAACTTTGTATCCAACGGCAAGTCCTCGTCCCCATTCTCGGAGTTCTAAGTGAAGGTGTGGATCTTAGCTGAAATTCCAGTTTTTCCTGCGGGCCTGGCTGACATGAGACAGTGCACCACCACTGGCTATGTGAAGCCATGAGCTTTGGACAGAGTACATAAGTATTACATGAGAACATACCAGAAAATTCTTTGTACAGGGATTTTTGCAAGAATTTCACCGACAGTGCAACTGACTTTTCTACCTTGTAAATTCAAGGTTATGTATGTGGTGTTTTATTATTTTATTTTTTATTTTTTGGTCTTTTTAGGGCCACTCTGCAGCACATGGAGGTTCCCAGGCTAGGGGTCTTATCGGAGCTGTAGCCACTGGCTTATGCCAGAGCCACAGCAATGCAGGATCTGAGCCATGTCTGCGACCTACACCACAGCTTACACCAACATCGGATCCTTAACCCACTGAGTGAGGCCATGGATGGAACCCGTGTCCTCATGGATGCTAGTCAGATTCATTTCCGCTGAGCCACGATGGGAACTCCTGTATGTGGTGTTTTATTGACATGGAACCTAGCTGTAATTTTTTTTTTTTTTTTTTTTTTTTTTTTTTTTTTTTTTTTTTGCTTCCCGCCGAGAAACAAAGCAACCATGGCCAAGTGTCCCTAATCACGAATTCCTCCTTCATGAAATCTTTGCCGTTCATTGGAGATTTGCCTTTGTGCATCTCTTTGATAACCCTGAGGATACGGGGTCATGGAAGTGAAAATGGTTGAGATGTGTGAGGTTTTTTTTAAGGACTGCACCTGCAGCATATGGATGTTCCCAGGCTAGGGGGTCACACTGGAGCTGCAGCTGCAGACCTACACCACAGCCACAGCAATTCAGGATCTGAGCCTCGTCTGTGGCCTACGTCACAGCTCATGACAACGCCAGATCCTTAACCCACTGAGCAAAGGCAGGGATCAAACCTGCATCCTCATGAATCCTAGTCAGGTTCATTACTGCTGAGCCACGATGGGAACTCCCAAGATGTGCGAGTCTTAAAGTCAGTACTTGGATGGAGGGCCAGACTTAAAAAAAAAAAAAAAAAAACACCAAAAAATACAAACCAAAAACCTAGCAAGTTTCTTGTGCATATTATTTGCTACAAAGCAAAACAAGTTGACAAACATATCCTTGAAATGAGAGGAAAGAGAATCCCTGGACAGTTTCTAGTGAGCAGGAGATGGTCATTTGAAGTGCATTGTCTGTTACCCTTATTTAAGCCAAGAAGCAGCATGATGGGGCAGCTAACAGCATGGATTCTGGCTTGGCTCCAAATCCTGCTTCCATCACTTACTAGCTGTGTGATCTTCGTGCAAGACCTCAGTCTTCAGTCTTGTCATCTACAAAATGGGTGTAATGATTAACGCCACCTTTCAGGGCTATTAGGAGGGAAAGAGAGTTTATATATATATATAAATATGTATATATATATGAATAAATTATATATATTTTAATAGCATAGTGGGTATCTCATAAAAATACTTTATAATGATCATTATTATATGATGTCTTTAATAGTTCTTTTATGTAGTGGTGCCACTTTCTTGCTTGAGGGAAGTTGAATGGCTTTTTTTATTATTTATTTATGTATTCACTTTATGGCTACACCTGCAGCATATGGAAGTTCCCAGGCCAGGGACTGAATATGAGATGCAGCTGCAGCCACGCTGGATCCTTTAACTCACTGCACTGGGCTGTAGATGGAGCACTTCCGCAGGGACCCAAGCTGCTGCTGTTGGATTCTTAACCCACTGTGCCACAGCGGGAACTCCAGAATATCGTTTCATCTCAACTCCTATTTTCGCTACGTAGCCTTTAGTTTCTCCTCTGAAGATTTGTCCATGACCTGTGTTTTCTCTTTTCTTTTGTCGTCGCCCATTTTTTGCATTTTAAGAATGGGGCTGCTTTCCCCACACCTGCTGATGTGAGGGAACTTATGCCAGGCGAGGTTATGCTATGCTGAATACTTTATTTATATTTTTTATGTAAACATAATTTGCTTTGTAGGCACAATATAACAAAAGCTCTAAAGCCACAAATACATGAGACAATGTTTCCGTTCACTCCCATCAAGCTGAAGTTACAGAGAAGCCTTCACAGTTCCTTTAAGGCAACCTGAGACACTCTCGACCCTTCCCTCAGAAAACCAACCACGTGACAGCAAAGACGATGCTTCAAAGGAGAATGTGTTGAAGGGTTAATTTGGACATTTTATTTTTTTTCCCTATTCTTCATGGCCTAAGTTGATCTTATTGGTCAGACTCTAGTGTGTCTTCTACTTCTGCATCCTAAGGAGACACAGGGTTTTCTTGGACTATTCAGCCTAACTTAAGAGTATTGTCTTCACCTTATCGCTGAGAAAACAGATTTGGAGAAGAATGTCTTCTCACGCTCATCCTCTGGACATCACGAAGGTCAGCTGGATTCGGAACGGAGCCTTCCCTCTCCCCTGGAGAAGAGCCCTGATGCGCCTAGTGGGTCTTTTGTTCCCCCAGCCCTAAAAAATGCCGTCTCTGTCCAGCTCACCAGGAATGTCACTTGGCTAGCGGTTCTGAAGAACCTCATTGGCCGCTTGGTTATGGGAGAAACATGACCAATAATACAGCCTTTAGTGAAAGTGCTGGGGGTGTGTGTGGGTAGGGTGTGTATAGCCTGCATGTGGTCTTTCTAAATGGAATGCTGGCGAGTCCCGGACTAGGAAGGGACCCTCAGGTCATTGTCTTCCTTGCAGACACGCTTTGCTCCGTCTTCACGGCTCATATGCACCTTCACAGTGAGGAGACACCTCCTTCAGATACATACCTGGCACGCATCCGTCATCAGCACAAGCTTAGGATAGGAAACAACAGAACACGGGTGATGGGGTGACATTTGTTTCCAACGGACTGAGGGAGGAAAAGAGGCAATCGCTGAAATGCGTTCACTGCCATCCCTGGGGGAAGTGGCGGGGGGGGTCTACCCTAAGAGTCACTGGTGGAGAGCCTGGGCAACGTAGGAACCCTCGGAGATCCTCCAGAGTGCAGTTGAGTCTCTGGCCTCGTTGGTGGGTGATGGCGTCCACCCTCTGGGACAGCAATACCGGAAGGAGAGGATGAGGGACCCCACGCCACCCCCCACCCCCCACCCACTCCCCCGTGGAGACTCTGAGCCTCGTTTTCTTCCTCCAGAGGAACTGGTCACCTCAAGTCATGTCACATGGCACAGGGGCGGAGTGTGGGAGCTGGAAAGTTAATCACGGGGATGCCAGCAAGTAGTTTGGTCCCTGATTCCCAACAAGCAGGGCCCTGCAAAAAGTCTGCACCATAATTTGAGATCTCAGAGGAGAGGAGCGCGCCTTCGGCCTCAGCTACGACACATCAGCCTTTTGTATCACTAGAGTCTGTTACTGGTTGGAACGTGCTTTGGCAAGAAAAAGAGGTACTCACTGATTCCCCCCCCCAGTATGGTCTCCAAAGGAGGTCTTTGGGGGAGTCCAAGGTGCAGGTGGCTGTTCTGTACCAGGAAACGAAACTAGCCTCATCCGCCATGCCAATAGCATGGCACGAACACAGGCAAGCCTCAATGCTGACTTCTGAAATAATCCCACTCCTGGTGAGTTTTCCTAACGTTCTTTTTTTTTTTTTTTTTGGCTTTTTGCCATTTCTTGGGCCGCTCCTGTGGCATATGAAGGTTCCCAGGCTAGGGGTCCAATCAGAGCTGTAGCCACCGGCCTACACCAGAGCCACAGCAACGTGGGATCCGAGCCGTGTCTGCAACCCCCACCACAGCTCATGGCAACGCCGGATCATTAACCCACTGAGCAAGGGCAGGGATCGAACCCGCAACCTCATGGTTCCTAGTCGGATTCGTTAACCACTGCGCCACGACGGGAACTCCTTTTCCTAACATTCAAATGAAATACATAAGGCGGAGAGAGGAGCCTGCTCATGAGATGTGGTTTCAGAGGCGGAACCTCTGTGGCTGGTCCTCACACTTCTGCTGTTGACCCATCTTCTATCCTGAAAAACCCACACTGCTTTCCCTATGTTTATGGTTAAGAACCAGCGAAGGGATCAAGCATCAGAGGATGAGAGAAGGATGGCTGAAGCCTTTCGACCATGAAACAAATGAATGTCAGGAGGTTGCCTCTTCAATGGGAAGAAGGAAAGGACTCCTTGAAGAGATCTTAAACTTACTGGCTCATGGCACCACCTCCTGGCCTGCCCTCTTTCTGCCAGCCACATTGGCAGGTGCTCTTGTTGGGAGCCTGGGTGGCTGGCAGCAAAAAGTTCTAGGACCTGGATGGCGCCCCCTGATCACACCTTTCAGTCCAATCCTGTCTTTGCCCCTGGCTGGTCTCTTAAGCATTGGACCTGTGGCCTGGGATGAGTTTGCAAGGCTGTTCTAGAACTGTAGAGGACCCAAGGATGGATGGTTTGGAAATGGGGCGGGGGCAGGGAAACACACAGAGTGGGAGGGACGTAATACTGCACGGGGTGGGCTTGGCACTTAATTTCAGAAACAACAGTGATCAACAGCTTTTTAGCTCAGCTGACTGCAGACAAACACAACACGCACTGGACTACAGCATTTGTTCACGGGGGCACGGAAGAGTTTTCTCAGCCGGCTCCTCTTCCTCCAGAGCATCCTTCACAGCCTCCTGCCTGGGTCCCGGGCTTACTGGATAAAAGGCATCCTCTCTTTGTTCTCGCCGTCCCCCTCGTGGTCCTCTTCCTCTTCGCCTGCCTCGCTGGTCTCCGTGCTGTCATTGGCCATCTGTAATTCAAGAGGACTCTTTAGAGGGCTCCGCCATCTGTCTCCTACCTGCTCTGAGCATCTGCTGGAACCCTGTGGAAAGGACTTCTTCCAGGGCTGAGCGTTAGGTCACCTGCCTCCCCAGGAAGAAAGTATGGTCCCAGCTGACTTATGTGGGGTACCCCAGGAAGACTCTGAGATAGCATTGAGCACAGGTTTTGGGAACTGGGAAGATGCGCCCGGGAGGCCCTGGTCAGGAGGAAGGGAAGGAGACGAGAAAGGTGAAGAAGCTGGCACAGGATGTATGAATCTTTAGCCCCTGCTCCTGCCGTGAGCAACTGGGGCTCGGTCTTGCTGGGCCCACTGGGAGGCAGTGAGGGACACACATCTCGATTGCCCCACAGTAATGACGAGGCAGGGAGCACTTCAGGTGGGTTATCTCCCTGGCATTCTGGCCCATCCTGTGTGTAGCCCAAGCATCTCCCATGGCCAGAGGAGGCTCTCAGGCAGAGAGGGGCAGGAGCCAGCAGGACACCACCAGCATGCAGGGCAACGGGAGTGCCAAGGGGCATGAGCAGGCCCTGACAGCATCCACCGCACAGGCTGGTCAGGGTTCAAATTCTGCCGCTGTCACTTCTTACAAGCCAGAAGGCTAGTAGTAACAAATGTGTGTTTATCTGCTCTGCTGTCTACATTCCCCGCTGGAATGTCCTTTCTGTGAAGATGTGGATTCTTTCTAGTTCTGCCTATCTGTCTGTCTGCCTGTCTGTCTATCCACTCATCCACCCATCCTTCATCCCTCCGTCCATCTACCTACCTATCATCACCAGCACCTGGCACACCTGTCACACCTGTCACACCTCTCTGTCTCCATTTCCTGCATCATTGCAATGGGGATAAACCCATCTGCCTTATAAAGTTCTCGTGAGAACCAAGTGAAACAAAGGGAAATGGTGTGTCTGGAGCACCTGGCAAATTACCGAGCACATGACATTCCAAACATATACGTTCAAACCATCCTAGTCCTATGCATGTTCAGCCCCTTTATAAACGATGCCTTAGATTTCTTGTTCCTGGATCCTGATCTTGGTCATTTATCCGGAACCCCCGATCCCCCTAACCTAGGTCCCTCCCTGCCTGCTCTCACCACTTCCTCATACAAATAGGAATCAGCCCTTGAATCTCAGCACCTCCCCCACCCCCCCGCCACCACCACCACATGGTCTGACCTGGAACTGGACCTTCCCCTCCCAGCAGCTGCACAGGCTTCTCCCTGGAGCACCAGCCTTCCACCCTCCAGTCTGCTCAGTGCCTGCTTTCCCTTTAGCTCTCAGCCACATCCTCAAAGAAGCCTTCCCAGACTTCCCTGAGGGGAGCTGCCCCCCTGTTGTGAGCCCTTCTTTGTGGCACAGACCCAGAGCTGCAGTGCCCCATGTATGGATGGCTTGTTGACTGATGTCCCCCTGCTCCACCATGGCAACTGTATCAACAAGGGTGATGACCTGGTCTCCTGCTTCCTTCCAGATGTGTCCTCTGCAACTGCTTCAGTGCCTGACACACACTAGGTATGCAGTGCATACTTTTAGAATAATGAATGCATAATTGTGAGAGCTCTCCCTTATTAGCATATATTCCATATCCACCAAGGTACCCGGTGACTCATGCCCATCCCCCCCTTTTCTCAACAACCATGCAGTAGCCATAGTTGTAACTATTGCCATTAGTTCTGTTCTGTGGCAGCGCACAGGGAGACTAGTGATGGAATTAAAAAGTTGTGGGGCCGCAGAGGTCAGCAGCCTGCAGAGGTCGTCATTGTTCTCCAGGGCACTGGTGAGATGGCCAGGACCAGAGCAGGGCTGCCCCTGAGGCCATGGGGTCTAGAGGAAGCAGCCCCATGGCTGCTCTGACCCCATAGGCATTATGAGATGAGCCCAGCTCTCCTCTGGTCCAGCCTCAACAAGAGAAGGCCCCATGCATAAGAGATGCTCTCAGGGCCTCCCGGCAAGTCCACATCCAGAGCCATGAGCAGCAATGACCTTCTGCCAGCAGGCTGCCCCATGTCTCAAAGCCCAGCGAGTTTCCAGAGGAGGGCGTGTGCCCTGCCGTGGGTTTAGCTGGGCAGATTCAGGGATTCAGGGCCCTTCTGATAGGAGAAGGTGCCTGTGGGAGCCTCTTGCTGCCCGCTTGCCAATACCTACCGAGTGGGGAGTAACAGGTTCCCGTTGACCATGTGCTGTGTCCTCTCGCGTTTGGTCCTAGCCCTTGAAATTGACCTTGACCATCTGCTCTCTCTCCTTCAAGTCTGATCTCCATCTAGATGGGATGAGGCCCCTCCCACCAAGAGACACTCCAAGTACCACAGATCTAATTGGCCCATTCTGCAGCATCTCTAGGTCCCAGGGGGTAAGAGCACTCCTGATACTCAGGAACAAGAACAACGACATATGCCAAGGAAGGTCCTGGGCCCTCTCTCCGAAAGGTGGCTTTTCAGGTCCTGCTCTGTTGAGAATCCTGCTCTGGTCAAACAGCCCAGCAGGACCTCATGTATGATGGACAAGCAGGAAGCCAGGAGCAGCTGTTTTCTGCTTGAAAGCAACAAGCCATCTGGGAGGGCTCTAGACGCCCCCTCTGTTGATGCAGCTGCAATAGACTTGGTCATGTGTTTAAAGAACAGAACACAGATGCCCAGAAGACCTGGGATCCTAGCCTAACCCTGATCCCTCATCTGTCTTCAAACATTTGCTGGTCCACTCCTGAACTTAGTAAACATTTAAAAAACCATATTGATATGGTTACTAGTCACACATTGAAAATATCCTCTCGTTAAATCGTCCTTCATTCCCTAAAACGGCCGTCATACCTAGACCACATCCTAGTTACAAAACCCATGCATTGAAAATATACTCATTGGTGTTCCCATCATGGCTCAGTGGTTAACGAACCTGAGTAGTATCTGATGTAGGTTCGATCCCTGGCCTCGCGCAGTGGGTTAAGGATCTGGCATTGCTGTGAGCTGCGGTGTAGGTCGCAGACTTGGCTCGGATCCTGTGTTGCTGTGGCTGTGGAGTAGGCTGGGATTCGACCCCTAGCCTGGGAACCTACATATGCTGTGGGTGCAGCCCTAAAACAAAAAGACACACAAAAAAGCAAATATACTCATTGGACTACAACATCCTAGGATTTGAGTTCTTTTATCAACCACTGATGCAACTTCGAGACTACACATGCAAGAAAACAAACCAAAACACCCTTCCTAAGTATTTTCTTGGTTAAATCTTTCCTAGAACTTTGTATGTTTGAGACAGTGTTTTATGCATGCCATTTTAATGGGCTTATGAGAATGTCTCAGTCTCCGGTTTGCAGATATGGGAGGCTGAAGCCAGAAAGGCAAAGGAAATTGCCCAGGTCATGCACAGGGGCTCAGCGCTGGGCTCTGGATCCGGGCAGTTTGGTGGAAGTCTGTGTGGAAGACCCTTGCAGGAGTGTCTGGGATGTGAGTGTGACATGCTTCACTCCAGGTGGGGTTCCTGCATGGAAGGGTATCATCCTGATAAAAGAAAACCAAAGGGATGGAACCATCGGGGGGCATCTCGGAAGCAGACGGCGTCATTACTTTGGGCATCTGAATGTGAACTTATTCTGTTTTATCAGGAATCCCTTCCACTCGTGGCAGCCAAGAGTGAGCAGGTGTAAGAGACGTGGGGCGTGGTTTCCGTCGTCTCCTGACTACAGTCAGATTGCTCTTGAAACGTTCTTCCCCAAGCATTTTCCTTTCCTCCCTAGTGTTCATCCCCTTTGTGACCAGTCCCTCACTTGGGCATTCATTTGGTTACCTCTGGTTTCCTCCGCCAGCCCTGGCCGGCGGACCCCTGTCTGCACTTCCGTCCACCCCACCTGCCCACCCCCCTCTTGTGCCTGCACCTGCTGGACTCTGATCTTGAACTGAACAGATCCCTCTGCTTTTGACTCACCAGTGGAGTCGGGGTCTTTTCTACATCCAGAATTAATTTGCCGATATTGCCTCGGTCGTGGATCCGCTGCATGGCCTCCTTCACCTGAGAGAGAGGGAGAGAAAAACAGAAGCGCTGTTTAGGTAAGATGGCACCCAAGTGAAAAAGAGGGCCTGGAAAAGCCAAGCCACCCTCTGCCCACCAGGGGGCGCTGCGGTTCAAGTTTAGCAGCTAAGCTAGCGATGGTTTCCAATGGCGCGTGCAAATAAATTCGGGTTGTCATTCTGGCTCTCTGATCTTATGCAAGCAATTTGACTTCCTGGGTCTGAAAATGAGAAGGATAGCTCCTGAAATAAAAAGATGAACATTTTTTTAAAAAACAACAACAACAAAAAGCCAGCAACGGGAGGCGGGTCCTGTGGAGTTCCGAGAGTTACACGCTGTAGAGTGGCAGGGCACTTTAGCCAGAGTAAATTTTGACCAATGAAATTATTTTTTCGAGGGTCATTTTTGCCCTGCTTATCTAAATGTTATATAACCCTGGGTCGTAGTTTGCTTAAAATGATCCATTACACAGGTTGAACTACTTTGAGGAAAATTCCCATGGTTCCTGGAAATTTTGTTTTCTTTTAAGTAGAAGTTTCCACAGATGTAATATTTTATCCAGTGGAAGAGTACCTTCTGTTTCCTTGCCAATGAGGGGAGCTTGTCAGACAAGTACTTAGCTGCCTCCTGGGTCCCTCTAAATAAAGCAAGTGTGCCTATGTAATCGGATTTAAGCTTTGAGCCTTTCATTCGGTTGCTGTATGGAGAATGACCTCTAGGGGGTGCTGTGAGGATTAAATAAAATAAGGAAATGGAAACAATGCCAGTGCTTGCACAGTGTCTTCCACACCACTTCGTGATATCTACATGGAAACGCAACATCTCTTGACTTAAAAGAAAAAAAAAAAGATCTAGTCGAAGTATTTGCGGGCGGTGGTGGAAGGTATGGGTGCACGCCCGTGGCATGTGGAAGTTCCTGGGCTAGCCATCCAGCGCATGCCACAGCAGGGACCCAAGCCACTGAAGTGCCAATGCCGGGTCCTTAACCCGCTGCGCCACCAGAGAACTCCTAGTTGAAATGTTTTTTTACTGAAGCCTCAGGTTTTTAAATATTTTTGTTATGCACTCATTTCAGTCCACAAATATTCCCTAAGTGCTGCTTATGGGCTAGAGGCTATGGTTTAAAAATTTTTAAGTAAGCTAGGGTGTCTGCCTTTGAAGAACTTAGTTTGGGGCGGATGGAATGGTGTTTGCTTACATAAAAAGCAAAGCCATCTTCTCATTTGAATAAAAACTTGACAGAGCCATTAAAATGTAACGTATTCTAATTGCTTTTCTGGGACTTTATCCTAGAGACATAATTCAAATTACAGGGAAAAAAGCTTACCACACACAAGACACTCAATCACAGCATTGCTTTTAACGGCAAAACATTGAAGCAACTTATATATCATAGAATAAGGGATTAGTTAAGTAAACCATGGCTCTTACATTTATCTACTGGATGGAAATGTTATGTAGCTATTAAAGTGCTAACAATAAAGAATGCAGAGTAGGATTAAATGCCTTTATAATATTGTTAAATGAGAAAATCGAGTAGCATATTGTTATTTTCATCCCCATAAAAACATGGGCATCCTAAAATACCTAGAAAGGGATTGGAATATATGATAAAACATTATGTAGTGGAAACAGGTGCCTTTTAGTCCTAATGTCCAAACATTGTTGTTTTGGTGACATGTTATAAATCAAATCTATCTTTAAATGCGGTCTTTGTTTAACCTAGTGTTGGTTAGAGTCAACCTCTTGGAGACTGATTGTGTCATGGGCTGGTTAAATTTCCTGACCCTGAAATGTAATGCAGGAGATTTCTTCAATTTCTCTGGTGAACGTGGCTTTCCAGGTGCCTTCGTATTTGGTCAAAACAACAGCTGCTATTGACTGAGGATCTTTAAATATCATGGCAGACAGCTTCTTAAATGGGTTTCAGCCACCTCCTGGTACTGAAATCTGTGTGTGATTCCTTCCCTGTGCATCTGAGCTGGACCTAGCAACTTGCTTGTAACCAACAGAACACAGCAAAAGTGATGGGCTGTCACTTCCAGGATTTGGTCATACAAGACTGTGACTTCTCGCAGTCTCTCTCTTTCTCTGACTCTTCTTGCCTTCCTGTTCTGATGACACAAGGTGCCATGTTGTGGGCTGCCCCTATGGAGAGGTCCACATGACAAGGAACGGAGGGGGAACTCCAGCCAACAGCCAATGAGGAACTGACACCCAGGCACTGAATCCCGCCAACAGCCAATGAGAGAGCGTGGAAGCAGATCCTTCCCCACTCAAGCCTTGGAATGAGACCACAGCCTTGGGAAAGACCCTGTGTCAAGGAACCCAGCTAAGCCCTGCTCAGATTCCTCACCCACAGAAACTGAGATCACAAATGGTGTTTTAAGCCAAGAAGTTTTAGGGATCATTAGTTATGCAGCAAGAGATAACTAATGCATTCATACCTTGAATATGTAATTCTTACATTGCCAGATAAATATTATACCCATTTTACAGATCAGTGCCTTGATGCTCATAGATATGAGCAGTTTTCCAAAGATTACCTTTCCTTTGGTAACAGAATTGTGCTTCGAACTCAGATTTGTCAGAGCTAAAAAACTAATGCTTTTTTTTTTTTAACAAGTCAACAAGTAACGAATGCTGGAGAGGGTGTGGAGAAAAAGGTATCCTCCTTTACTCTTGGTGGAAATGTAAATTTGTACAAGCACTATGGAAAACAGTATGGCGATACCTCAGAAAACTAAATATAGAACTACCATATGACCCAGCAATCCCACTCTTGGGCATATATCTGGACAAAACTTTCCTTAAAAAAGATACATGCATTCATATGTTCATTGTGGGACTATTCACAATAGTCAAGACATGGAAACAATCTAAATGTCCAATGACAGATGAATGGATTAAGAAGATGTGGTACATATACACAGTGGAATACTACTCAGCCATAAAAAAGAACAAAATAATGCCATTTGTAGCAACATGAATGGAACTAGAGGCTCTCATACTCAGTGAAGTAAGTCAGAAAGAGAAAGACAAATACTGTATGATATCACTTGTGTCTGGAATCTAATATATGGCACAAATGAACCTTTCCACAGAAAAGAAACAAACTCATGGACATGGAGAACAGACTTGTGGTCGCCAAAGGAGAGGGGGAGGGAGTGAGATGGACTGGGAGTTGGGGTTAATAGATGCAAGCTGTTTCATTTGGCGTGGATGAGCCATGAGATCCTGCAGTATAGCACAGGGAACTATATCTGGTCACTTGTGATGGAACATGATGGAGGAGAATGTGAGAAAAAGAATATATATATGTGTCTATATATATATAAAACTGGGTCATTTTTCTGTACAGTAGAAATTGACAGAACACTGTAAATCAACTATAATGGAAAAAATCATAAAAAATATAATAAGAGGTGGTATATATATACAATGGAATACTACTCAGCTATAAAAAAGCACAACATGGATGGACCAAGAGATTCTCATACTAAGTGAAGTAAGTCTGAAAGAGAAAGGCAAATACCATCTGATATCACTTATATATGGAATCTAAAATATGGCACAGATGATCTTATCTACAAAACAGAAACAGGTCACAGACTTGTGGTTGCCAGGCGGGGGTGGGGGGGGGATGGACGGGGAGTTTGGGGTTAGTGGATCAGGAAAACTGTTACGTTCGGACGGGATGGGCAATGGGGTCCTACTGCACAGCACAGGGAACTGTGTGTGATTGGGTCACTTCGCTGTATAACAGAAATTGAAGAAACACTGTAAATCAACTATCCTGTAATTTAAAAAAATAAAGAACCATAATAACTTAAAAAAAAAATGATGCTTTTTCCCAGTTCCTCCCAGACAGTGCTGCTTCCTTTGATTCTCACATAATGGCTTCCCAGAATGCAGTTGTTTATGGCCCTACCAAGTCATCAAGCACCTGGAAATTCCTTGGAGATTAGGAATAGTTTTTAAACTGCTTCTCCAATAAGGTAGAGACCAGAGAAACTGAAAAGCTGTCTTCTTCGCAGTTAAAGCTTAGTGTGATGCTAGAAAGAAGTTCCCTGTGGGGCTGGCTCTAAGCTGCATATTTTGGGGATGTTTCTTATTGAAATGAACTGACTCCTTGAAGTTCCTTCTGTGGGGGGTGGAGAAAGGGTTAGGACTCTGATGCCCAGTCATGCTGTTTGAGTTTCTGAGCTCTTGGGCTGTTCTTGGGGATGTGAAAAGCCTTTTATGACAACTCTTAAAGAGAAAGCAACTACCATTTTTTGATCAATTCTTAATGAGGCCCAGCGTGAGGCATCTTAATAGGTTGCTTCATTCTTATCTGTACCTCAAGCCTCTCGGTGAGTTTTGGCATCACAGTTTCAATGGAGGAGGGACCCAAAGATGGCAGATCTCAGGGGTCTGTCACAGGGCCCTGTCTGAGTGGTGTGGGATCCACGTGGGAACTGAGAGAGGCCACGCTTGCCCTTTTCAGGAATCTGGAAACAGCCAGGATAGGGCTTCTGCAATCTGTACCCCCAAAGCTTCCTCCAATCACACTGTCAAAGGATCAAGTCTGAAAAGAGGAATTTGGCTCCCAAGTTACCAGTTTATAAACTCGGGCGCCTGGGCAGGTGACAGTGCCCAGAAGATGATGGTGACAGCAACCAGAAAGCTACTGGTCTCCCTTGTGGCTGCCCGAGAGATTTTCCTAAGGCACTCTTCTGCTTGGAAGCTTTCCCCATGGCACTGAAGAGAAAAGTCTGGTGGACCCGGCGTGGCCTGATGCAGTGGCCGCAAGCCGGCCACTTGAACCCTGGCTGGTCCCAACCCTGGGGTATGAAATCACACAGCCCACTTCAAAGACTTAATCATAATGAAAAAGAATGCGAACCATCTCCTTAACAATCTTATCGTATTGAAATGATAGCATTTTAAATACACGGGATTAATGAAAACGTATGATTGAAATTAATTTCAGCTGTTGCTACTTTTCTGACTGTGGCTACGACAAAATTTAAAAGTCACATTACAATTCTGTCAGACAGGGCGTTCCCCATTATGGCTCACTGGGTTAAGAACCCAGCTAGTATCCATGAAGATGCGGGTTCGATCTCTGGCCTCGCTCAGTGGGTTAAGGATATGGCCTTGGCATGAGCTGCAGTGTAGGACACGGATGCAGCTTGGATCCAACGTGGCTGTGGCTATGGTGTAAGCCTGCAGCTCCAGCTTTGATTCAACCCTTAGCCTGGGAACTTCCATATGCCATGGGTGTGTCCCTAAAAAGACAGTCACTTAAGTACCCAGAGAAAAAGGACTGTGCTTGCTTGAGACAGATTGTACAGTCTGGCTTTTTCCCCTTCCCTCTTGCTCACTCTCTGAGTATTCCTTACTTCTTCTAAACTGGAGTTCCCACCAATGGCCCCTTAAAAATTTCTCTTTGTCCATCCTCATTGGCTGTTCTCTGGTCAAGCAGATAATTCTCTCAAAATAGCAACTTACTGTTTCCTTCCTTTGAACTTATTAGCCCAGAACCAGGAGGAGGCAAGAGAGGTGATTAGGGTGCAAAATTTAAGGAGGCCCTCACTCTTGGGTGCTTAACCACCGTTTGAATGACCCTGAGAGTGAGCGGCTCTTTAAATGCCCACCCCAATCCATGCCCTGCATTACTGCCAAGACCCACTTGCATCAAATCCCAAAAGAGGTTGTGTCTGAGTCTTTTCTCTGCCTTTCCAGTGGCTCAATCCATGGTCCCTGACGTTTTCCTCTCTCAGTCACTCTTCCTTGTAGATCAAAGTCTCGGGTTCACTCACATTGGACTCCCGTAGCTAAATTGACAGAACATAGAAATTCCAGAGTCCAAGTCTACTTGCAATGAATGTGTTACTTTTCAACATCCACTGTGTTTTGCCTGCACCTGAGGCATGTGGAAGTTCCTGGACCAGGGATTGAACCTGAGCCACAGCAGTGACCAGAGCTGCTGCAGTGACAGCACTGGATCCTTAACCCGATGCACCTCAAGAGAACTCCCCAACACTCATTTCGGATATTAAGCATCCCTCCCAAAGATGAACAGTGTTAATGAGTCATCTTCCAGAGACGACTTTGGTAGATGTGCTTCTTAATTACAGTATTACTCATTTCTTCTTTCTCAGAGCTTTTAATTTATCGTCTAAATTAAGGCACAGAGATCCGTGGAATAATCCACCTTTATTTTTTTTCCCCACTTTAGGTGGCTAGGCTTATGACTATTCATGGCACAAGCCAAATGCTTGGGTTATTAGGTGATATCATTTGCACCTAATGAATTTGTGCCTCTCACACCCTTCAAAAGGAAATCGAATATTGCAAAATGTTAAATGACACCCCCAGCAAAGACCAAGCACTGTTAACCCTCACTGCGCAAGTGTGAAGCCACTGACCAATCAGGTAGAAGGTAACTGATAGTGCGGGTTGGTCTGATTTACTGTGGGCACCTGCATCCTTGCCAGCCCTTTGAACTGTGGTACCAACAGCCCCAGTCAACCTTCCCAGCCTCTTGTCCCACATTCATTTTCTTTCTTTTTTTTCTCAAGTAATTAAACAGTTTATTTTGTTATGTGCAAAGTTGATATTTCATAGTAACTTGTATGGAAAGCAGAGTACAGGCTCAATGGAGAATAATCATTAGGAGTTCCCGTCGTGGCACAGCAGAAATGAATCCGACTAGGAACCCTGAGGTTGTGGGTTTGATCCCTGGTCTTGCTCAGTGGGTTAAGGATCCGGCGTTGCCATGAGCTGTGCTGTAGGTCACAGACACAGCTCGGATCTAGCGTTGCTGTGGCTCTGGTGTAGGCTGCAGCTCTGATTAGACCCCTAGCCTGGGAGCCTCCATGTGCCGCGGGTGCGGCCCTAAAAAGACAAAAAGACCCCCCCCCAAAAAAAATCATTAAACACGGATTATTTTGAAGAACAATGCTGTTATAAAAATGTACAGTAGTACGTATTTTTGGTAATTGCATATTCTCTATTGAAGTAATTACAAATTTTAGATAAATATCTTGCAAAGGCTATCTCTGAAGAGCAATTAAGTGACTCATTTCAGATTTGATGTATAATAATTTCTCAGTAACCTTCTCAAAAACTAAGCCAGGAGAGAGGATTGGTTTTTTTCCCCCCCCGTCCATATGGTCAGTTTCATTCTTAAGGGAAGCTCGGGTGTAACAGGAAGATGTATGTCACAAACCTTTAACACAAGTTTGCGAAGTGTCAACTGAAGACACCACCTCTGATGGGGGGGGTTCCACAGTCCCTTTCGCTCTGTCCTCATGGCCACCAGCTTCTCTGAAGCCCCTCCTTTCACACTCTGCTCCCCCTGCTTGGAATGGTCCTCTCTGCCTCTTGTCTTAGCAACATCCTACTCCTTCTCTACATCTCAGCTTGAGTCTCACTGCTTCAGAGACGTTCTCCCTGATCTTCCCAACCAGGTCCATCCCCGATCCACGTTCTCCCAATGCCACCTTGGCATCACCCAGTGGCCATCTCGTTTGAGATTAAGTCTCTGTCTCCATAAGACTGCCAGCTTCACGAAGGCAGGGGATCTTGTAGATGCTGGCTCACCATCATGTTCCGTGGCTTCCAGAACCCACCTCTCCTCGTTCCATCATAGACAGAAATAAGAATGACCACAACTACTGCTCCTCTGTGAACAGAGTCTCAGCCAATCACATGTTCCCCAGGGGCCATGCCTGAACACTGACTTGAATGCTCCCGGACATGGTTGAAGCATGAACCAATGGGACAGGGTCAGCCCTGGTGAGTGGCGATCCACTGGGGTGAAATAAACAAATCAGGAACACGTTTTTTAGATCAGGAAACTTGTCTCATGATGATTAGCTTATTTAATAAGCGGAAGTGCAATTCCCTCAGGACAAAGAGGACTTGTCTGTTTCCACCATGACTCCATACACAGCTCCTGGAACATGGCTTGGCGCTGAATCCAGAGTATAGTTTACACTGAGAACGTGCATCAGTTTACTCCAGTTCCGTGTTTTGCTAATTTGAACTCCTCATGACCGTGGTACATATTTGATCAAGAAAGGCAGGAATTCCTGTTATGTATGTAACAGGAATACATAACTAACCAGCAGTAACTAACCCGACTAGTATCCATGAGGGCACAGGTTCGATCCCTGGCTTTGTTCAGTGGGTTAAGGATCCAGGGCTGCTCACTGGTGTTGGTCGCAGTGGTGGTGTAGGTCGCAGATGCAGCTCAGATCTGGTGTTGCTGTGTCTGTGGCAAAGGCTGGCAGCTGCAGCTCTGATTTGATCCCTAGCCTGGGAACTTCCGTGTGCTGTGAGTGCCAGAATGTTCTGCAGAAATCTGCAATCCATAATCAAGCCAAATAATATTCTCTTATCCAATTGTCTTGCAAACTAAAGCAAAAGATTGCGGGGGGGGGGGGAGCGGTGGAGCTAGTGAATGTCTCCAATATTCGTTTGTTTATTTTTAAACGGTGTTTCCCCCGAGTTGAGTTTGGATGGCCAAGTGGAGGTGAAGGGGACATTCCGTGGATGCTTCGTGTAAAACACAAGTGCGGTCTGGGGAGGAAGATAGAAACGCATGAGATGATCCCTGTTCCCTGCAGACAAATATCTGTTGATTGTCTGTAAGAGAGTTGTTTGAAGTGTGATTAGCACAGAAGAGGAAGCATTTGGGGTTGGGAGAAGGATGAAAACCCCTGGGAGGAAGTAACTTTTAGGTTGACACTTGAAGGTCACGTGGAAGTTGGTGACTCAGCTGAAGAGAAGGACATAGAAATAATCTCAGGAAACACTGCTCTGCTCAGACAGTGAGTCCTTGACAGCCGAAGAGCCCTGAGGATGGTGACAGTGATTATACTTTGAGACTCCTCTGGAATTGCTTCAGGTCCTCAAGGCTGCTGGAAATGGGTTACAACATAATGAGTTCCTGCGGCTCCCGCAATTGCACATGCCAGTGGCAGGTACGAAATAGAGTCTCACCTGGGTCTTGCTTCGAATCCTTTAGCAAAAATCCTCCAACCAGGGAGAGAGACTCTGATGTCTGCTTTCTCTTTCTTACTGAGGGTGTAACTCCTCTGCTTCCAGATCTTACTGGTTTTATTCATTCACCCATCGCCGACAGTTCCATCCTTAGTGCTTGAAGATTTTCACCTGGAACTGTCACTCAGGAGAGTTATGGAAAAGGGGTACAACTGTAAGACTCTTCAAGGTCTTGACAGTTCTTACCTTTTCAAAAGGATGACAGCCAGACCTTCTGACAATCAGGAAAGTACAATTTAAAAGGCAGAGGTGGGAGTTCTCTTGCGGCACAGTGGGTTAAGGATCCTGTGTTGGCACTGCAGCAGCTTTGGTCGCTGCTGAGGTGTAGGTTCAACCCCTGGTCCAGGAACTACCACATGCCGCGGGTGCAGCCAAAAGAAAAAAAAAAAAAAAAAAAGAAAGCAAAAGTGACCTTTCCTTAGGCTTCCAGAGAAAGGGCTTGTTTGCAGGTGTTTGGGGGGCATTTTTAGAACCCAAGGGAACTGAGATAAACATTGACGATATCATCTGTAATTTAGACAAGTGCTAGGATGCCTAGGGGGCAAAATTAGAGGTGGCCAACAGAGGGAGATACGCCTGGGACAAGTCTCCTGGGGCTGTGGGATGCTCTGAAGCAAGGAGTGGAGATAAAAGAGTGTGTTCCTGTGAGAGGCATCTCGAAAACAAAGCGCCCCAGTAGAAAGCTGGTTCTCCCCCACTTTGACTGAAGGGGGGATTTCTTGTGGATCCACCCCCCCCCCCCCGCCCTGCCCCATCTTAGACAGGAAGGCAAGGAAGGGTTACAGGCTCTGAACCTGGCGCCACAGTGATGTGAGAGTCACCACGTGCCTGTGGGTTATATTAGGAGAAAGTCTCAAGGAAAGAGCTGGGTGGGAAAATCAGGTAAATGTAAAGGACCAGGCAGAGGCGGTACCTGCGGGAGGCGGTGGGGGATGTTGTCATCACAGCACCTGACACATGACGAATGCTCAGCAGGTGCTGTCACCAAGCCACGCACCTTTCTATGCCTGATCTCATTTCCTCCCATCAGCCTGGTGAGATAAGTGGGCGTTTGTCAGACTGTCAATTAAGCATACATTCAAATCATCTCCCTTTTCTTCTTGAGTCCCTGCTGCTCCGGGAGGGGATGAGATGAGGCTAAGTTTTCACAAGGCTAAGTGGCTTGTCCGCGGTCCAGCAGTGGGATATGGTGACCCCAAGGCTTCCACCTGAGCTCTGTGTACCTCCCGGGCTTCACGGGCTGTTGCCATGGACGCGAGGAGGTGGGATGGAGCCAGGGAGGGGGCAGGGGGTGGAGAGGGAGGGAGGCCACAGGACGCGGGGCCCTGCCTCGGAGAACTCTGCAGAATGTGTTGTTTTCTCTGCACTTGCGCACTTGGTCCTTGGGTGTAACATTTATTCCATTCTCTATCGAAGAGTTTCTCAAAGAAGCATTGACTTTTGGATCAGAATTCTTGGTGGGAGGGAGGGGGCGATGTCCTGTGCATCACACGATGTTAGCAGCATCTCTGGGCTCCACTCATTGGATGCCTGGAGCACTGAGTAATGAAAATGCCCCCGGACACTGCCTAACAGCCCCTCCAAAATCACCTCCAGCTGAGACCAACCCTCACGTTCAAGCACAGACACCTGCCTTACTGTGAGACCCCATGACACCTTGATTGGGGACGTGCCCATGGAGCCTGGGTTCTCCTCCATCCCCGGGGCCAGAAAGGATGCTTGGTCTGGAGCAGGTGGTTGGCAACAGGATATAGCATGGCCTCTGACCTCAAAACACCTATTGGTTATGTCAGGTTTTTTTCCAAGTGTGGACCGAAGGCTGCCTGGATCAAAATCATGAAGTGAAGCGCGGCTGTAAAAAAGTGATGTGTTGGCCTCCGCCTAGAACTGCTGATTGAGAATGCAGAAATGGAGAGGCCCTTCACATCCTGGGGCTCTGTGGTTTTAGACCCCTGGACTTAAATTGTGCTTTATGTGATAACTATCAACTGCCCCACCATGAGTCAGGCTCTGTGGTTGGCTGACTCATGCAAGAGATTAGAAAAATCAGCCCTTTAAGAGGGAGGGTGGGTATTTTAATACCTGGATAGTGCCTATTAAATAGGCCTGCGGCTTAAATACTATTGCATGTGGGAAAGTGGGAGAGAGACACAGCTACAGATCCTCTCATTCTGGGGCCACTGAGAAGGAATCACTCCGGCTTTGGTTGTGTGCGCTTGTGCAGTCATCAAACAACTTGGTTTCTGCTCGCTGCATTCAGAAAGCTTCAGAAAATTGTTAAAGCCACTCACTGTCTCTCTGTGGCCCCTCAAAGGAGCCAGCAGCTGAGTTTCATCTGCTTATGGTTTGAGGGGAAGATCTCTGTGGAGGTGAAGTCATAGGATGTGTGCGCAGACGTGAGAATCAACAGGTTACTCAGGCAACCCGAAGCCCACGGTGCAATGAGCCTGATCTTATTGCCATGTGAGCAGAAAAAAAAAAAACAAAACCACAAGCAGAGGTGCATGCTGGAAATGCAGTGGGAGGCTGGTTTCATTTTGCAAACGCAGCAGGATCTAGTGTGACCCAAGGGCTGGTGGGGATTCATATCTTTGAATTAAGAATCACAAACCTGGAGTTCCCGTCGTGGTGCAGTGGAAACGAATCTGACTGGGAACCATGAGGTTGAGGGTTTGATCCCTGGCCTCGCTCAGTGGGTTAAGGATCCGGCGTTGCTGTAAGCTGTGGTGTAGGTCACAGACATGGCTTGGATCTGGCATCACTGTGGCTGTGGTGTAGGCTGGCAGCTAAGCTCTGATAAGACCGATAGCCTGGGAACCTCCATATGCAGTGGATGTGGCCCTAAAAAAAAAAAAAAAAAAAAAAAAAAAAAGAATCACAAACCTGTCTGGTGAAAAGAAAGAACAGAGGTAAGAACTTCCCGCTGTGGCACAGTGGGTTAAGAACCCGAGTGCAGCAGCTCAGCCCACTGCAGAGGTGTGGGTTCCAACCTCTGCCTGGTGCAGTGGGTTAGAGATCCAGTGTTGCTGCAGCTCTGGTGTAGGTCGCAGCTGCGGCTTGGATTCATTCACTGGTTGGGAACTTCCATATGTCGTGGGTGCGGCCATGAACAAAAAAAAGGAAGTCCAGAGATAAAACCGTACTTGGCGAGCACTACAACGGAGTAAATGGACTAGAACCTGGCAATCATACCTTGACACATCACACCCAGTCTACAGGGAAATTGATCATTCTTTTCAATTTTTAAAAAATTACGAGATGTGAACGCATGGGGATGTCTGGGTAGGGTACTGGTTTCCTAGGTGGTGCTGGAACAAAGAACAACAAATCATGTGGCTTTAAAAAAGAGGAATTTGTTCTTGCGCAGGTCTGGAGGCTAAAAGTCCAAAAGCAAGGTGTCAGAAGGATCAGTTCCTATGAAAGCCTCTGGGGAAGAATATTTTCTATGCTCCTCTCCTGGCTACTGGGGGTTGCTGGCAATGCCTGGTGTCCTTGGCTTGGCATCACATCCCTCCAATCTCTGGCAGTCTCCCTGTGTTTCTGGGTCTCTCCTTTTCTTGTAAGGACATCAGTCACACTGGATTCAGGGCTTACCCTCGTCCATTATGATCTCATTTGAACTTGACTCTGCAATGCTGCAATGTCGAAATACACCTGCAATGGTGCTCCTTCCAAATACACTCGCATTCTAAGGTGGGGAAGGACATGAAATGATCAGGGCAGGGGTGGGGGGCGGGAGGGGCGGGAGGGTTGTGGCTCTCCAACCCAAGACAGGTCGTAACACCCTTAATTTTTTTCTTTTTAAACTTCTTTGAAAATTATGAAATAAAACACATGTAGAAAGCGACACAAAACAAACACCTAGTTTGTAAGCACTTAGATCAAGAAATAGAACTTTGCTGGACATCTCCACAACCCCCCCATGTATTCTGTCCCAGTCTCAAGACGACCCCCCCACATCCTCTCGTCTACCCCAACTTTGAGAGTGATCACGTCCTTGCATTTCTTGAGTTTTTCGCCTAACTGTACATCCCTAGGCACCATAGTTTTGTTTTGTCCATTTAAAAAATACGTCCTCTCAAGTCCTTTTAAATCCGTAGGTTGTCCTTCTGTTTTGTTGTTGTTCCTTTTGCAAGCCCAGATTGTTTGGTGGTGATTTCTTCCCACTGTCTGGATTTTGTGCTCTGCAGACAGCAGGTGCCGTCCTGCATGGCCTTTGTGCTCTGTATTTCCTCCAAGTTGGTAGGAGGTTTGATCAGACTCACAGGATTCCTTTGCCCAGACCACAGGTTCTGGTGTGTCCTCTGAGAGACACACAGTGGCTGCCTGGCCTCTTTTCCTGATAGCCACTGACTGCCCAGACCATACATTTTTCGGGGGTTGTGAAACGGTGCTGTTCTAACAACGTGTGATCATTTATCAGCTGCCATAATTTTAAAAGGAGACACACCCCTTTATCCATGAGCTGATTACTGTGATAAAGAGTTTATATAGGAACGGGAGGCTAACTCACTGATTTTTTTTCCCTTATATTTATTGGTAGCAACAGCCTTTTAAAAGAAGCGAAATGAAGGAACCTGAACAAAGCTTGATGGGTAAACCCCTCACTGATTGAAGAGTCACTATTTCTGATTTGATATTTAAAAGGGAAAAAAATTGGAGCAAAACTTGTCCATCAGGAGGAGGATGGTTAAGGGAACTAACAATTCTTACTGACATGCTGAGGAGAAAAAGTAACTGTATACTCCGTGCGGTCACATCCATGTAGAATATATGTTAATATAAATAATAAATGAGTGTGTGTCAGCACAACCACCGCGGCTATTTCTGCGGTAGTGTTATGGCTAGTTTTCACTTCCTCCATTAAACTTTTTCTGGTTTTTTATTTTTATGTCTCTTGAAGGTAGGAAGGTATACCTTATTTTTAAGAGTATGACGGTATCATTGGTATACATACATAAGAAGCTGTGTGTAATTAATGGTTACCACTCAGTGAGCTGGGGGTAAGTGTACATGCATGAAACCACCGCCATCACCAAGGCCATAAATGTACCCATCACCTCCCAAAGTTGCCTCTCACCCCCTTTATTAGAGTTATTCTTTTGAGGTCAGATCAATGAACACAGCCATCTTAGCACGTGTTAAGTATGCAGTACAGTGAGCTGTGGGCTCTGTGCTGTGTTGCGGATCTCGGGAACTTGTCTTGCGCACAATTTTCTTCTCTTTGATCGCCTCCCCCCAGCACCCTGGCCACCACCACTGTACTCTCTGCTTCTGTGAGTTTGACAGTTTATTTTCTTTTTGGTTGTGAGGGTCTCAACTGCTGCCTATGGACGTTCCCAGGCTAGGGGTCAAATCACAGCTGCAACGGCTGCCCTGCACTGCAGCCACAGCCACGCAGGATCCAAGCCATGTCTGTGACCTACACCACAGCTCACGGCAACGCCAGATCTTTAACCCACTGAGTGAGGCCAGGGATCAGACCCGCATCCTCATGGATGCTGGTCAGGTTCTTAACCCGCTGAGCCACAACAGGAACTTTTGACATCGCTGGTTTAAATCCCACCTGTAAGTCAAATCATACTTCCCTGTTTTTAAAAATGTCCACATGGAGCATGTGTAGAGTGAGTTTCAAAAGGGATGGCAGGTAAAGCACCAACTCTGCTCTGATCATCACGGTATTTGGCGAAGGGAGGTTGCAGAGCAGGGATAGAAGGAAGCCCACAGGTGGGGCGGTCTGCAGCCCTTCACAGTGACTCCAAAGTAAAATGAACCACCAGCTATATATGAGAGAAGACAGGTGCTGTCATCATCGGCAGCCTCACGGACAAGTGTCTTTTCTGGGATGTCCCATCAGAGGCTGTCCCATCACGGGATGTCCATCACAGGATGCCCCATCAGTACGACAAAGACAGTGCCTCCAAGAGGACACTCATCATCTCACACCTCCTCCCCTCCCTTAACTTACTCTCTCTGAGCCACCAAAATCTAAACTTGACCTTTAATTGCAAAAAGCCCCTCCTGCTGCGGCATTGAGTCGGCTGGACATCTTTGCTCTCATCTCCTTGTGTGTGCTGCCTCCCCTCTCCATCACTCTGCAGCTCGAGACCCCATCACTTCCCTTCAGGATGATGTTTCCAGCCTCCTATTTGGCGTCCGAGGCTCCCGTTTCTCCAGTGTGCTCTCCTCCTACTGCCAGGGCTGTGATTATTGACCAGTGTTGTTGTTGTGCATCTTTTTTTTTTTTCCTTTCTTTTTAGGGCCGCACTCGTAGCATATGGAAGTTCCCAGGCTAGGGGTCAGATCGGAGCTACAGCTGCCAGCCTATGCCACAGCCACAGCAATGCCAGATCCGAGCTGCGTCTGCAAACTACACCACAGCTCATGGCAATGCCGGATCCTTAACCCACTGAGGGAGGCCAGGGATGGAACCCACAACCTCATGGTTCCTAGTCGGATTCGCTTCTGCTGCGCCACTCTGGGAACTCCTGTTGTGTGTCTTTCGTGTCCAAATGCTTGGGACTGTGCTGTACTGTAGATTCAGTAGCAATAATGATAATAACAGTGCTTTTAATGGCTAACAGTGTTCGCTTAGCACTCTAGCTGGGCATGTGCAGAGCGTCAAGTGATTTCTGTAGCATACTCTGTTCCTCATTATAACCCTATGATGGATGTGCCATAATTATTCTCATTTTACATATATAGAATGTGAGGTTGGGGGAGGTTAGTTAATCTGCCCAAAGTCACACAGTACGTAGAAGAACAAGGATTTTTACCTAGACTGCTTATGCAATACTGGCAGATGAAATAATAGCACGTCAAGGATTTGCCTAAATAGTGGGGGAGGGGAGCAACAAGGGAAACAAATTGGCCAAATATTCATTGCTCTGGAGGCTGCATGATGGGTATGTGGCTGGTGGGAGTGGGAGGGAGGTCAGTATTCTGCTCTTGCTACTTCTGAACATGTTTGGAATTTTCCAAAAAAAAGGTTATAAAATGTAAACTTTGAACTTTGTTCTCCAAACAACCATAACACCCCAATTTCAGCACCCACATCCCCCGCTGTATGTTTGATGCTGATGCGCAAATGAAGGGTCTGGGTTCCTTAGATGAGTTCTGGAGAAGGTCAAGGTGTTATTCTCTCTCCCCAGATAATGTATTCCTGGAGCTCTCTGGCAGCGCAGGGGGTTAAGGATGCAGCGTCGCTGCTGTGGCACAGGTTCGATCTCTGGCCTGGGAACTTCCGCATGCAGTGGGTGGGGCAAAAAAAAAAAAAAAAAGTATCCTTTTCAGCAAATAACCCAGCTTTGCCATGGTAATAACTTACAGTATTGAACACGTAAGGCGCCAGGCAGCATTCAGGGAAATGAATGTAGCCCCTTCCCCAGACAAGCCCCCAGGCTCCCAGGGCGGGGACACCCGCCACCATCGTGAGTGCGTGGGAAGAGCCACATTCTAGGCATGAATGAAGAGGCGTGCGAGCCCAGGGGAGGAAATCACTCAGTTTAGGAAAAAAAAAAAAAATAAAACATAAAAGGCATTTGCCCGAGGCTTTTAAAGGAGGGAGGGGTTTTCCAGGAAGAGAAACTGCATGTCTAGAAGGCCTAAGGGGAAGCAGTGGCTGGGGCAGGAACCAGAGCCTTAGTGAGGGGCCGGGTGCTGTGTACCAAGCTGTGTACCACTGTCTTTGATGGGGGCCGGGCACTGTCTTCGCTTGGACCTGATCAGAGCTGTGTCTTGAGAAGATGCCCCAGGAGAGATGCTGGCAGGTGGGGCAGGGGATGAGGAGAATGGGGAGACCAGTGAAAACTGGGAATTAGGGGGTGCTGGTGAGGTGCGGCCCTACAATAGCAAAAATAAATATAGATGATGTGCAGTGTTGTATCCATTTCTGCTGTACAGCAAAGTGACCCAGTCATACATATACATACATTCTTTTTCTCATACTATCTTCCATCAGGTTCTATCCCCAAAGACTTATCCATGCTAAATGTAATAGTTTGCATCTACCAACCCCAAACTCCAAGTCCATCCCACTTCCTCCCCTCTCCCCCGTGGCAACCACAAGTTTGTTCTTTGGAACTGATGGGATTCAATGGTGGGATATCCAGATAGGTAGTAAATTGCACCTGGCCTCTGAGATCCTTTGAGGCTGTTGGGAAGTCGTAGAATTCCCCAAAGGGGAGCAGGATCCTCTAAGGAGACCAATGTTGTGAAAGAGTCTCCATCAAGCAGAGGAGATCTGAGGTAATCTGTCTTAGCTTCGTGCATTTTAATTAGTACTGGAAATAGGTGACTTTGCTAGCCCTGGAACCTTCCTTCTGTTGGCGTCTGTGTGACTCTAAAGCCAAATTTTTCATTATCTCTGCCCCTTTGCTGCGGCGCGGAGGGGCGGGATGGGGGGGGGTGCGGTGGTGGCGGCGGGGGGCGTGGCTAACCTTTTCCGCCCTCCGCCTCCTTGGCTTGTCTGTCAGCTGAGTTTTTTTTCCTCTAAGCCCTAAGGAGTATCTATTAGCCTCGAGGTTGCGTTGCCACGGCAACGACATGACAAACAGGCTCAATATACAGAGGAAAAAAGTCAGCAGATGGGGGAGGTTTGTCTTCCAGCCTCTTTCCTTGCCCGCTCAGGGGACCCCTGCCTCAGTGGACAGGACCACATGTAGGGTACAGAGTGGCCACGCCATTCCTGTTCCAAACCAGGGTTCACAGGTTGGTCGCAATGACCCTGGGGCGGGGGTGGGGGCTTTTGTACAGTAGTCAGACCTTCTGAAGTCATGGGGGAGGGTGGATCGGGGAAGATAAAGAGTTTGGCCGAAGTTGGGGAGGTGGGTTCTAATTCACTCACACTAATACAACATTGAGGTCATAGCCACACCAAGCAGTGTAGGAAATGCTTGAAGAATCTTTATGAAGTTCTGAAAACACCTTGTAATGTCTTAAAAATTCCCTGACCTAGTCATTCCACTTTTGAGAATAATATCCCAAGGAAATAGCCCTACATCTGGAATAGTAATGAGGAAAAAACATTTATATCCAAAATATTTATTGCAGCTGTAACAATAAAAATAAAAAAATAACCTAGATGTCCAGGATCAGGGGAAAAGCAGACTAAGCCCTGATATACTCATTTACTGAAATAATATGTGGCCTTGAGAGTTAAAATGCTGAAAGGTCTAACAGAGAGGGAAAAAAGGAGTCTGCAAATTTTTTTCCAGCGTGACTATGATCTCTAAAAATGTTAAACTCCAAACAAAAGAAAACCAAAAAAACCCCCCATGTGCACAAAAAGAAAAATATTGGAAGGAAAAAGCAACAAAACATACACAAGGATTATTGCTAGGTGATGGGAATATAGATGATTTTTTTCTGCCCTTATTTTCCTTTGAAGGGGCATATTTTTAAATGTACACATTTCCTATTGGAAGAAAATAATTTTTAGTGGTTTTAGTGTTTTTCTTTTCTTTCTTTTCTTTTCTTTTCTTTTTTTTTTTTTTTTTTTTGTCTTTTTGTCTCTTTAGGGCCACACCCTCGGCTTATGGAGGTTCCCAGGCTAGGGGTCGAATCAGAGCTGCAGCCACTGGCCTACACCATAGCCCCAGCAATGCCAGATCTGAGCAGTGTCTGCGACCTACACGACAGCTCACAGCAATGCCAGATCCTTAACCCACTGATCGAGGCCAGGGATTGAACCTGCATCTTCATGGTTTCTAGTTGGGTTTGTTAACCACTGAGCCATGATGGGAACTCTGTGTTTTTCTTTTTTAAATTTATTTTTTGTCTTTTTTTTTTTTTTTTTTTTTTTTTTGTCTTTTTGCTATTTCTTGGGCCACTCCCGCGGCATATGGAGGTTCCCAGGCTAGGGGTCTAATCGGAGCTGTAGCCGCTGGCCTACGCCAGAGCCACAGCAACGAGGGATCCGAGCCGCGTCTGCAACCTACACCACAGCTCACGGCAACGCCAGATCGTTAACCCACTGAGCAAGGGCAGGGATCAAACCCTCAACCTCATGGTTTCTAGTCGGATTTGTTAACCACTGCGCCACGACGGGAACTCCTTTTTAAATGATTTTTATGTTTCCATTATAGTTACTTTACAATGTTCCATCAATTTCTGCTAAACAGCAAAGTGACCCAGTCATACATATACACATACATTCTTTTTCTCACATTATCCTCCATCATGCGCCACCATAAGTGACTAGATGTGGTTCCCTGTGCTATACAGCAGGATCTCATTGCTTATCCACTCCAAATGCAATAGTTTGCATCTCTTAACCCCCAGACTCCCAGTCCATCCCATTCCCTCCCTGTCCCCCTTGGCAACCACAAATCTGTTCTCCAAGTCCATGAGTTTCTTTTATGTGGAAAGGTTCATTTGTGCCATATATTAGATTCCAGATATAAGTGGTATCATATGATATTTGGCTTTCTCTTTCTGACTTACTTCACTTAGTATGAGAGTCTCTAGTTCCATCCATGTTGCTACAAATGGCATTTTGTTCTTTTTTAGTGCTAAGTAGTATTCCATTGTGTATATATACCACATCTTCTTAATCCATTCATCTGTTGATAGACATTTAGGTTGTTTCCATGTCTTGGCTATTGTGCACAGTGCTGCAGTGAATGTGCCAGTGCATGTATCTTTTTGAATGAAAGTTTTGTCCAGATATATGCTCAAGAGTGGGATAGCTGGGTCATATGGTAGTTCTATATTTAGTTTTCTGAGATAACTCCACAGTGTTTTCCATAGTGGTTGTACCAATTTACATTCCCACCAACAGTGTAGGAGGGTTCCCTTTTCTCCACACTTTCTCCAGCATTTGTTATTTGTTAACTTGTTAATGATGGCCATTCTGACAGGTATGAGGTGGTATCTCATAGCTATTTTTAGCTTTTTGAGGACTCTCCATACTGTTCTCCATAGTAGCTGCACCACCGTACATTGCCACATACAGTGTAGGAGGGTTCCCTTTCCTCCCCACTCTAGCATTTGTTATTGGTAGACTTTTTTATTGATGGCCATTCTGACCTGTGTGAGCTGGTACCTCACTGTAGTTTTCACTTCATTTCTCTAATAATTAGTAACCTTGAGCATTTTTTCATGTGTCTAGCTGCCATCTGTATATGGAAGAACATAATTTTTTAAAAAGTTCCACAGTCTGGAATCTGCCGTGCTTCCAAATGACTGAGTCAATAGCATCGCCAAGTCCAGGTCCCAGAAGCCCAGCAATTCCTGGAATCTCTATTGTCACAGCAATTCTAGGCACTGCAGGAGCTCCCAAACCAAATGATACAGCGTCCTTGCTGCCATGGATTTGATGGACTAGGTTTGTTAGCTTCTGGATGGTTCCAAAATTGAGCACTCTGAACAGACCAGATCATCTGTATGAACTCACAGCAGACAGGCCTCTCTACCACAGGAAGTCTGTAATATGGCTCATCAGTTTTCACTGCTTGGGATTCCATGCAGGTTTTAAAGAAATTATCTCACAGAGGAAGAAAGCTTGGGAGATCAGGTAGTGTGTGCGTGTGTGCGTGTGTGTGTGTGTGTGTGTGCGCGCGTGTGCGTGCACAGGTGGGCTCACGGGAACCTTGCCCCCATGGAGGTCCAATCTGCCTGGGTTGTTTTCCCACTCCCACTGCTCATCTGTCTGCAATCTTGGCACAAAGAAGAGGCAGCCACCCACAGCTGCTTAAGAAACTGAAACAGATCTATAATAATAACGTGGATGAGAATAGCTATTTGAGCTCTGATTACTGTAGACAATATAATAGTAATAGATAGTAAGGCTAATAATGGTTACGCCTATTGCGTACTTACAACATGCCAGCAGTAACTGGCTAACTGGTTTACAGGCATCATCTCCCTTAACCTTCACCTCAACTTTGCACATGGCAGATGCATTGTTTCTACTTTACAGAGGGCAAAACTGAGAACACTGGAACTTAATACTCTCAAGATCACACAGCTAAAAGAAGAGTTGGAATTTAAAGATGGGAACCAGGGAACTGAAAATCTGTCCTATCATGACCATTTAGTCATTTAGTGCTTGTAAGATGTCTGAGAATGGGACATCACTGTGATTTGCATATGGACGTTTCCAGGTTAGTGGTTGAATCAGAGCTGCAGCTGTTGGCCTATGCCACAGCCACAGCAATGCAAGATCCAAGCCATGTCTACGACCTACAGCACAGCTCACGGCAATGCTGGATCCTTAACCAACTGAGTGAGGCCAGGGTTGGAACCCACATCCTCATGGATACTAGTTGGACTTATTTCTGCCGCACCACAGTGGGAATCCCCACTTCGATATTTAATGCTGAGAAAATTGAAGCTCAGAGTTTGAGTAACCTTTCCAGCATCACACCGTTAGAGGGCAGCATGGCTAGTGTCATTGTGACTCCAGAGCCTGCCTCTTTCCCCTCTTACAGTATGGTAGCACTGTCACTTAAACGTGGCAAAGAATGTCAGGCAAATATTTCATTTCTAACACAGCATTGGACTCAATACAGAGCAGATGCTTTAAAAGATATGTTGAGGGGATGAGTCAATGACATGTAAATGCTGAGAAAATATGAGCAAGACAAGGCGCCTCCATCCACACAAACAAAACAATCAACCAACTACACAAAAACACCTTTGCATCTATTGAAGGAGTGTGTGCATTAGGTACCAGAGTACCCATCGCTACCCTACGGTTTCAGAGGTTAGAAGAAATACTTCATCCCCTGAGTGACTAGTTTTGCTTTTCCAGAAACCAGGTGCTGCTCCATGGGGCTGCCTTGCTGGGAGGTGTCTCTGAAGGCTCCGTGGGAGGCAGTCACCAGGAGAAAGTGCAGTGGGAGATATGTGGAGATGAATGGAGGGCCTTTGCCATCCTAAGAAGAGAGTCCCTAACCCTGCCTGTGGAGGGTGGGAATTAATGTCAGCCCCCAAAGGCTGTGCCATTCCTTCTCAGGATGGGAACCAAAGTGATGTCTCTAGGATTCCAGCAGAATAAACACATCTTCCAGAGTGATCCAGATCCCTAACTCCTTACAGGGGGGTTTTCAATCTCAGCAGTAATGACATTTAGGGCCGGATGAATCTTCGCTGTGTGGGGCTGTCCTGTGTATTGTGGGATGTTTAGTGCCATCTCTGCCCTCTGCTACTAGATGCCAGTAATATCCTCCCAGTCGTGAGAACCAAAAATGCCTCCAAAAAGGGAACCCTCCTACACTATTGGTGGGAGTGTAAATTGGTACAGCCACTATGGAAAACACTGTGGAGATACCTCAGAAAACTAAATATAGAACTACCACAGGATCCAGCAATCTTGCTCCTGGGCGTCTATCTGGAGAAAACCTTAATTCGAAAAGATACATTCTCCCCGGTGTTCACTGCAGCAATATTTACAACAGCCCAGACATGGAGACAACCTAAATGGCCATTGAAAGAGGAATGGATAAAGAAGATGTGGTACATATATACAATGGAATATTACTCAGATAAAAAGAATGAAATAATGCCATTTGTAGCAGTATGGAGGGGCCTAGAGAGTATCACACAGGTGAAGTAAGTCAGACGCGGAAAGACAAGTATCACATGAGATCACTAATATGTGGAATCTTAAAAAATGATACAATTAGATAATTTAAAAAACAGAAGCAGACTCACAGCCTTAGAAAAAAATTATGATGGCCAAAGGGAGGTGGGGGATAAATTAGGAGTTTGGGATTAACACATACACAGTACTATATGTGAAACAGACAACGAAGAAACCAACAATATAGCACAGGGACCTCTACTCAATATTCTGTAATAACCTATATGGGAAAAGAATCTGAAAAAGAATAGATATATATGTGTATGTAACTGAATCACTTTGCTGTACACTTGAAAGTAACACAACACTGTAAATCAACTGTAATCCAGTATAAAATAAAAATTAAACAAAACGGAACAAAACTGCCTCCAGACATTGCCAACAGACCCTGGAGGACAAAAATCTCTCCTGGTTGAGAACCATGGCCACACAGGGAGGCATTGGAAACACGATACCGGAGTGGGGTTTGTCGGTTATCCTTGAGTCCCTCCTTAACTTGATCCTCCTAGGCTGGGAGGGTCACTGATTGGAGAAAGGGAGAGAGAGGGCTGTGGATGCAAGACTCCTGTTTCCCCAAAGAATTATCTCCTCTTCAAATATTTCATAGGTCGCCGCTGCCATTGCCACTCTGACCTGTAGAGGGCACACCTGTCCTTCACTGTCTGGTTCAAGTACGACTGCAATTTTTACTTAATTATTGAATGAGTTAAGACTTGTTTGTAACGTATATGCAGATAAGACTTGGACATAATCGTCTCCATTATTTACTCATTCTCCATGAGAAACTCCAACCCAACCAACATTAATCTATCTGACCCTTTCACTCAACAAACATCTACATGGGCTTGCTACTTCCTGCTGGCCTTATGAGCTCATCATGAGGGAGCAGGGAGGGCCAAGTAGATAAACACACTTACATGCAGAGCACTGGCGCTATTTTGGAAGAATGAAGCAAGCACTGCTGGTACCCCACGAAGGTGGTCCCTAACTCTGTGTGGACAGTGTGGGTTTTTTTGCAATCCCTGGGGGCTATACTTTTCCATCTCGGGATTGAAATCCAAGGAATCTCTCAAATACTCCAGTATGATAAATAAATCCTTGGAATAGCTTTGTCAGTGGTAATCTTGGAGCCGTTGCCCTGGAAGATCCAGGTTTTGTGAGTTCAAGTGGCTCCTCTACTGCCCTCCTGCCCTGTACCTTGACACAGAATATTAAGCCTGAATTCAGTGTGTCTGGTCCTGTGATGGAGGGTGGAGTCATAGTGGGCAATGGAGCTCCAATCCCAGTCTCATCACTTCCAAGCTGGTCATTCAACCTCTCAGAGCCCCAGTTTTCTCATCTGTAAAGTTTCATAAGTGCCAACCTCACGGAATGGTTGTGAGGATAATATGAGACATCAGGGTCAAGCCACCAGCACAAGCCAGGCATATAACAGTAATTCAATAACTAATAGGTTCCCTCCTCCTTGTAAAGAACATCCTCTTGGGGCAGAATATTCAATGTCATGGCCAGCAGGGAGATGCCCGAGGCTTTCTGGGGGCTGAACCTTAGGAAAGACCTGGTGGATGAAATGTTTTTGTTTCATTTTTTTTTCCTAGAGTGCTACACGAGTAGATGTGGGGCAGAAGGTATGTTATCAGGAGAGGTAAGAGGAGTTGGGCTGGATGGACAGAGCTTCAGGCACCATAGAGAGTGTTTCAGGCTTTAAGAGGCGGAAGAAAGGGAGCTGCACACCTTGTGCTGGGGGATGGTGCATCTGAAGAGATGCAGAAGGGTGATGCCCTGGGTGGGTGGTACCTGCTCCAGCGGTGAAGAAGAGCCCCACTGCTGACCCAGACCTGGGCTCATCCTAGCTCCACAACTGACCAGCTATGTGACCTTGGGCATGTCCTGTCATCTCAGTGCCCCAAAGCTGCTTTTCTGCAAAACGGTGATAATCATTATCAGCAGCTGTAGCTCTGGGGGCTTGCATGAGCTGGCAGGAGAATGTGCCTTGCCTGGTGCTGTCCCCATAATCCCGAAGTGACTTAAGTGGTGGCTGAATCCAGGAGTGTGCTGGCACCAGCTCCTATGGGTCCAAGAAAGCTAACTGTGCACCTCTTTCCCAATCTCAGTTCAGTGATGTCATGTCGGTTGTTTGAAATCAGTCACAGTGGAAATATTTACACCATGGAAATTGGCAACTGCTACAAATCAGCCTTGACAGCACACACGGCTTGAATTTCAAACTGTTTGGTTTAGATGAATGGGAACAGGAGCTCCTACAGGTAGAAAATAAATGCCAACACACTCAAGCTGCCTCTGGCCTTTCTGCTCCCAGAGGGCCCCACAAGCACACCCCACGAGAGGCTGGGTCTCATCTTCCCAAGATGCCCAACTACAAGGGACTTTTGCTTCATTGAAGTACCTCATCCTAAGGACAAGGAGCGTTATGTTTAAAAGAAAACTCTGGGGGAGTTCCCGTCGTGGCGCAGTGGTTAACGAATCCGACTAGGAACCATGAGGTTGCGGGTTCAGTCCCTGCCCTTGCTCAGTGGGTTAACGATCCAGCGTTGCCGTGAGCTGTGGTGTAGGTCGCAGACGCGGCTCGGATCCCGCGTTGCTGTGGCTCTGGCGTAGGCCGGTGGCTACAGCTCCGATTCAACCCCTAGCCTGGGAACCTCCCTATGCCGCGGGAGCGGCCCAAGAAATAACAACAACAACAACAACAAAAGACAAAAAAAAAAGAAAAAAAAGAAAAAAAAAGAAAACTCTGTGCTACTTCTGAAGATGGAAGTAGCCATTAAAAGCTAAACGCAGTAGGTCATATAAAAGGAAAATTTTGTTTGTTATAGTCTACCTTGATACCACTGCTTGCCTAAAGACAAAGCTGAGGCCTGCTCTGTCTTTGTTAAAAGGGGAGAGGGCAAGTGTTCTGGAAGTGTGAAAGCACATTAGCTCTTGCTGACTTGACTCTTGATGGAACCAGAGGATACAGAGAAAGCAATGCAAAAGACACACTTGTGGCACTAGATAATTCAGTGTGAGGCTGTTCCATATTCAAGCCCATGTCATCACACGTGAGTCCTTTTTGGGAAACCCTCTATTAGATGATGCTAGAAGATTTGAAGACAGAAAGAAAACCATTGGTGGTGTTTTAATTAAGCATGGGAGAGTGGCCGGGATGGTGGAGTGGAAAGACCCTGAGCTTACCTCCTCTCACGAGCACACCAAAATCCCAACTATCTGTAGAATAGCTCTTGATGAAAAAGCCTGGAACCTTCCAGAAAAGATTTTCTACAACTAAAGACATAATTTAAGCATGTATGTGTCATTGAGCTGAATGCAAAACGTATTGAGTTTAAAGCTAACAGCAGTGGTAGGTTGAACCTGGCTTGTTCTAGCTCAGGAGAATCAATGGTCGAATTTTCAGGAACTTATCTCATCAGCTGATGGCACTCTGGTGGCTTGAAATTGGCCATGGGGAGGAGGTGGGGGACGTTTTAACTTGAAGGAAATTGATAAATGCCACACATCAGACTGTCCCACACTCCCCAAGATGTGGGCATGAGGACATTCACAAGTGTGTCACCTGTTAGCACTTTCCATGCTTTTTTGTGTGTGTGTGTCTTTTTTTCCTTTTAGGGCTGCACCTATGGCATATGGAGGTTCCCAAGCCAGGGGTCCAATTGGAGCTATTGCTGCCGGTCTACACCAGAGCCACAGCAATGCCAGATCTGAGCTGTGTCTTCGACCTATACCACAGCTCACAGCAACACCGGATCCATAACCCACTGAGCAAGGCCAGGGGTCGAACCCGCAATCTCATGGTTCCTAGTCTGATTTGTTTCCACTGTACCACAACAGGAACTCCTTCCATGCCATTTTAAACTTGTTTAAACCTCTCTAGGCTGTAGCCTTAGATGGCTTGGAATTTTCACCCCCTTTCTCCTGCCTTGGAGAATTTGTGTGGAAAAACTTGAGAATGCTCTGAGGAACATCCTTAAGTCTGATGATCTCATTTCCATTACTGCATCTTAAAGAAGAGTGACAGAAACCACTGTGGAGAAATTGCTGGAATTGATTATCGTCTATAACATACACTGACAATCCTTCTTTCCAGCCCACACTCTTTAATGAGCTTCTTTAAGTGCTGGTTCTGCTAAATGCTGGGAATTTACAATGCCCTGGGAACTCATCAATTTCTATGGGTGCAATGACTATTAGGAAAAACCAACAACAAGAAAAAAACCAAGACATAAGACAATAAATTGAGTGCAGGACTTTTTCTGCCTTCGTAATCCCTCATGTTGTGACTGTATGTTTTACTCCAAGCCTTTCCGTGCAAGTTTGTGGTCCAGAACTTCAATTCCTTTGGTCTTTACTTGCCAAGGAAATAAGACACCGACCACACACCCAGGTCACTTGTTATGGGGGAAGAGCACGGGGCTTTGAAATTAAGCTTCTGTGTGGCTGAATCTGGTTTGTAAGTGTTAGCACTGGTGTGATGGTAAATGCATAACAGCACATTCGTTACTGATCTCAGGGGTGGGGACGGGGAGAGCCCTGATTGGCAGCGTTTGCTGATTTCTCAGTGGAACAACTCCCACCGCAGCTGACTGTAATCTACCAGGTACCATGGAGGGATGCAGAGCACCTGGGCTCTCGGGAGCTGGTGCATGCAGGCTGCAGCTCATACCACCGCCAGAACAACATGGCTCAAAGAAATCTCCAGTCCCTTCCAACACTTCAGAGACCTGGTAAGTGCTCAGCCGTACAGAGCGGTGTAGACAGCGTCCACCTTGAAATTAAAAAGCCAGATAATTTACCAGCAAATGGGTTTACTCTGGAATAGCAGAGAACCGTAGCGCCAGGGAACAGGCAAGCTCCGTTGAAAGAGGTTTGGCGGAAGAGACAAGGGAAGGTCGGCTTTTATGAGGTTTTAGCATGAAACTGGGGAAAGTTGTTTTGGAGGAAGAGTTCATTGCAGGAGAAGAAGAACTCAAGGTTGTGGCAGTTTCTTATTGGCTGCAGGCGGTGGTTGCTGCTGGGGCAGGAAGGGATCTGCTTTTTTCTAACAAGCAAGAGACAGAGTTCCCGGGTGAAAAGTGTCCTGCGTTGTTGAAATAATTCATTATCTTCCGTCTCCCTGCTGGTCATGCTGGCCGAGTGGTCCAGGGCTTCCCAAGTCAATTCAAAATATTTTCACGACAGGTACTTTCCCAGTTACAAGCTTGGAGAAGTGGTGACAGGTTTCAGGCAGCAATGGAAGGGCCCCCCAACCCCTGGGTGGGTGGAGCCTGGGAACCTGGAGGGGCAGCCATGCCTCATGGGAGGAAGGAGCCACAAGTAGGAAGCAGGTCTGGGCAGTCCTGGTGCTGCAGGGGGCAGAGGTCTGAAGCCTCAGGACCCAGGGACACCTGAGCCACTTACCCCTCCCCTCCCATGCCCTCACGTTCCCACTTTACTTTCCATCTCTTCCCCCCCCCCGCCCCCCCCCGTTTTTAGGGCAGCACTTGCAGCATATGGAAGTTCCCAGGCTAAGGGTCAAATCAGAGCTGTAGCTTCCGGTCTACACCACAGCCACAGCAACCCCAGATCCAAGGCACATCTGCGACTTACACTATAGCTCACATAGCAACACCAGATCCTTAACCCACTGATCAAACCAGCCAGGGATCAAACTGGCATGCCAGGGAACAAACCGGCATGCCAGGGATCAAACCGGCATCCTCATGGATCCTACTTGGATTCGTTACCGCTGAGCCATGATGGGAACTCCCTGACTCTCTCTTTTTTCCTTAGCATCTATCACCTGTTTGTACAAAGTGAAAAACAATTTGCTTATATGTTTATTGCTTATTTTCCTCCCAACTCCTCCACCCCCACTCAGTAGGAGGTAAGCTCTAGAGGATTTTTTTTTGCGGGGGGGGAGGTCCGTTTGGTTCCCAGGTGTAGCTCAAGTGCCTAAAACAACCTGGCAAATGACTGGAATTCAATCAATATGTGTTGCCTCGGGAGCCAGTAGGCAAGGGAGAGAGACACAAGACAGCTTAGAGCAGAGGTTCCCAGCTTGGAGAGGGGGTGCGCAGTAGGGTCGCCAGGCATCGTAATAGAGTGGAAGACCCCAGACCCATCTCCAAGCTTCCCTTTTGAGTCTCTGTGTTGGATGTGGGACTCAGGAACTGGCCTGGGGTGGTTCACATCTTGAGAGGTCCAGCCTCTGGGGTCCGAGGGAGTGGCAGTGCTTCATGCTCTTAGAGTCACTTTTCCCAGGTGAGGACACAAAGATGGGTAGACCTGCTGGTGGGCACCAGGGTGGGGGGACAGGTGCCATACTGTGGTCTTCTCTCCAAGTGGATTCAGACCCGCTTCCGTATCAGCCGCTTTTCCAGTGCCTGGCACCAGCATTCGGCACATCTGGAGGTGCATCAAGTAACCATCCCCGTTTTCAGAGCGACGCTTTTCCTTTTTGGCATGGCCTGCTTTCCCAGTCCCTGGACGCGCGATGCCTTAGCATCTTCCTTCAGAAGCCTGTGGTTCTAGCTCATGTGTCTGGGCATGTTTTATTAGCGACCTGCACCCTCACCTGGCTGAGGCATCCGCCGGTCTCCCCAGTTCATGTGAATCTAGAGACCCAACTCTCCTCGTTGCAGCTGTCTTTTTCCTGGTCTCAGAACTTGACTCTTTGTCTTCACCGTTGGGCTTTGCCTGGGGCTGGAGGGGCAGGTGCAGTGTGGCAGAAAGAGCAGCTTCCATGACGCTGTGGGAAGCGATGCAGGCTCCTCTTCCTGAACGTTGGGGTCCTGCGCGCATCACGAAGCCGCTGGGAGCCTCAGTTTCTTCAGCTCCAACGTAGGATGTATATTGCTCTGGAGGGATTTGATGTGGAGGAAGAATGGCTCCAGAAGGACAAGTGTTTTTTCAACTCAAGTCTCAGGCTATTGCCATGGCCAGAGATAATCTGGGTTTGGAAGCTCCCCCTGTCCGTCCAGGGAACTTGTAAGAAAAGTCATGGGTGCTGTGATCACCCTCAAAACTTCTCACCCCTTCCTTTTTTCTTCTTACCTGCTTTCGCCTCACCCAGGCATCTGTCACTGCCCCTCAGAGGAGGGAATCAAGAGATGTCAAGGAGAGGGGGAGCTTCCTGGTGGCCCATCAGTTAAGGACTCAGCATTGTCATGGCTGGGGTGTGGGGTCTGTCCCTGGCCTGGGAACTTCCACATGCCACAGGTGTGGCCAAAAATAAGAAGAGAGACAGGATCCTCTGGAGAATGAAAGGAATATTCATCCGGCATCTACAGTGCTTTAGACAGCACAGGCACTTTAGATAACCAGTCATAGCACAGTTCTCAACAGCCCTGCAAACAGGTGTCCCTATTCCGCCTTGATGAATGGGAACACTGAAGTGCAGAGGGGGTAGACCTCTCGTCCAGGGTCACACAGGCGGCCTGTGCCAGAGATGGGCTTCAGATTCTGGTCGGCGTAACTTTACAGCCCGTAGTGAGCTGCCTGAACAACTCTATCTCCAGCAGTAAAGGCTGTAGACACAGTCCAGTAAGTTCCTATGCTTCCCACCTCCCTTTCTTTTTATTTTAATTGAAGTATGGTTGACTTACAGTCTTTGTTTCAGGTGTACAGCACAGTAATTTAGTTATGTATTTGTGTATATATAAGAGCACACATATATGAGTGTATGTGATATATATATGAGTGTGTGTATATATGTATTCTTTTTCAGATTCCTTTCCCTAAAAAACTATTATAAAATATCAAGTATAGTTCCCTGTGCTATACAGTAGGTCTTTGTTGGTTATCTATTTTATATACAGCAAATATATATATATATATATATATATATATATTTATATATAATTAGTTAATCCCAAACTTCTAATTTATCCCTCCTTACCCGACCCTCTGGTAACCATAAGATTGTTTTCTATGTCTGTGGGTCTATTTCTGTTTTGTAAATAAGTTCATTTGTATCATTTCCCACTTCCCTTTCTGATCGCCATCCTCTTCCTCTCTCTCTGTCTCTCTCTCTCTGAGATTTGGGGTAAGAGTAAGGTTTTCGCATAAACTTTATTGAACGGATAGTGGAGGAAAGAGTGGGTACTGGGTTCCTCCTGATTGGAAAGTGTTAAAAAAAAAAATTCCTGATACCCTGAGAGATGGCTCACTTCTGATTTCCCAAAGAGTTATAATTCTGTAGAGTATCAGGTCTGTTACCTGCACTGCCAGTTTATTTCATTATCTGTAATAAGCCATAAATGGCATTTCTTAATTGCATTCCATAAAAATCTCAGTTATCACTTTAGAATTATATTAGATGAAGAGACATCACATACACTGAAAAGAAATTTCACTCTTCCAATGAAACTTTTATTATTTCTTCAGAGATGCCACATACTCTGTGAATCACTGTGCTGGTTTCAGTTAAAAGTCAGAACTAAGTGAAATAAACTACATTTGGTGAGGTGGAAGGAAGAGAGAAAAAAAGCGTTGCCTGCAGAAAAGTTCTGTGCGGACCATGAGGGAACAGAGCATTGTGGTGCATTTTTCTCTCACTCCAAAATGAAAACTGGATCAGAGGCCCCTTGAGACATAACATGAGAGGCACGTCCATTAAGCTGCTAGGAAATTGTTGCCCAGCCTGCGCGTTTCTCTGTGAAACCTGGCCCTACCTCTTACTCATCCCTACACTCGAATCATACCACTCAGGACCTGTCATAATTGGTACCTACTGCTTGGCTTCGAGGCTCTAAGATATCACACAGTTAAGTACCTTCCTATATTATGGCTGAGCGATAAACCTATCCCATCTCCCTTTGTCCTCTTGGCTGTCCTTCCTGGTTTTTCGTGGTGGTTATCATTGAGTGTTAGATAGTTTTCAAAGGACTGTTCCATATACCACTGTATGAGTTTCCTTTTGCTGCTGTAACAAGTGACCACAAACTTCGTGGCGAAAACCAACATGGATTTATTACCTTAAGCTCTGGAAGTTGCAAGTCCACGATGGCTTTTATGGGCTTCAAATCAGGGAAGCAGCAGGGCTCTGGTCCCGGGAGGCTCCAGGGGAGAATGTGTCTTTGGATTCCACCTGCATTCCTTGGCTGGTGGCCCCTTCCTCTATCTTCAAAGCCAGCAGCATCTTCCTATCTCTCTGACTCTGACCCTCCTGCTCCCTCTTACAAGGACCCTTTGATTACATGGAGCCCACCTGGATGACCCAGGAAACCCTCCCAATCTCACGATCATCACATTAGTCACATCTGTAAAGTCCCTTTTGTCACAGAAATAACATAGGTCCCAGGGATTAAGACCTGGATGTGTTTGGGGGCCAGTATTCAATCTACCACAACCACTCTGCATCTGTTTTTCAGGCTAAAAATCTAGTTGTCTTTTTTTTTTTTTTTTCCTGATTCACGTCTTCCCCTCAATCTTTACATCCAATCTACCCACATGTCTGGCTGGCACAATATCCAAAATATAGCCTGAATTTGGCCCTCTTCACCTCCTCTTTGTGACCTCGGTGTTGGCTGCAGTCACCTTTTGTCCAAATGACCTCAGTAGCCTCCCAGTTACGCTCCCAACTTTTAATCTGACTCCCCTTTTCTCAGAACCACCTCTTCCATCCACAGGAACCAGAGGATCTTTCACTACAGGAAAAGCAGACCATGCCAGCCCCTTGCTCAAAGGACTGCAATGGCCGCCTTCCCATCAGGGCTAGAAAACTCCCAGGTTCCCTCCTGTGCCTCTCACCCCAGACCATGTACCATCTGCTTGCTCCTCTGACCTCCTCTGCTGCTCCTTCCCTGTCTTAGTCCTGGGCTGTGATGACAAAAATACCATAGACTGGGTAGCTTATGAACAACACTAATTCATTTCTCATCGTTCTGGAGGCTGGAAAGTCCGGGATCATGATGCCAGCAGAATCAGTGTCTGCCTCCTGGTTCATAGGCACTTTTCGATGTGTCCTCATGTGGTAGAAGGGACAAGGGAGTTGCTAGGGCTCCTTTTATAAGGGCATTAACTTCACTTATGAGGGCTCTGCCCTCTGACTTAACCATCTCCTAAGGCCATTACCTTGGGAGTTAGGTTTCTGTGTACAAGTTTTAAGGGGACACAAACATTTGGACCACAGCCCTCCCTCACTTAATGCGCTCCACCAGCCATGTGTGCCTTATTGCTGCTTATTTTCAAATATGCTCAGCCTGTGCCCACCTCAGGGCCTTTGCACTTGCTATTTCTTCTTCCTCCAGCTCTGCTTATGCCTGCTTTCTCTCTTCCTCAGACAAGTGTTTAATACATAAAGGAATGAATGAATGGATTTATAATTTAATCAGCCCCCACAACAGCCCTGTAAGATGCAGGTGTTAGATAGGGGTTTGATTCTGGCTTTGTCTTTTTCTCTCATGAACCTTGGGCAAGTTATTCCACCATTCTGAGCTACAATTTCCCCGACTGAAAAGAGGAACTAAGCTGTATTGTAGGTTTACTGTAAGTTCAAGTGAGAGAGGAAGGAAACTGCAGGATGTGATACTTGAAGTATTCTATCACATTAATTTCCTTTTTTTCTCTTGGCCACTAAAATTATGGAGAATTTAGGGGCTTGAGGTAGGGGCACCTGCTACCCATATCTGGTTTTCCTTTCCTTCCTGGACACTCAGGAAAACTACATTTCCCAGCATCCTTGCAGTGAGGTGGGGCCTCGTGACCACTTTTAGCCAATGGTCTGGGAAAACAGCCCCCAAGTCCTTGGACTCCCACTGCCTAGTCCCTCTGTGTGGGGTCCTAGCATGCTTCTGTGCTAACATTCCTTCTCTGTGCTGTCTCAGCACTCCTGGTTAAGAAAGACCCTCTTTGTGTTTTCCCTTTGGACTTCTGTGAATTCATGGAGGCAAACAAGAATGCGGGTTTGTGGGCAGAGCAGAGAGAAGCCTGGGGGTTCACAAACAGTGAGCGGTGACGTCGAAGAGATTGTTTCATTGGTAGGAGGTGGTGTTCTTCTCCCTGGACACTCTCTTTCTACTGTGGGTTCTAAATGACCACGCACCATCCTCTTCTTCCCCCAAATCTGAACTATTGCATCACTAGGATTTGACACTCTGGTGGCAGAGACACAGCTCTCTGTGTGCAAAGACATTAGTTTCTCAAGCTGTGTTCTAGGGAACATGTGTGCCTCAGGCACCCGCATTAGGTAAGGTACAAAGAAACACATTTCCACCGTCAAATAAGTAGGATGGGGCAGTACCTTCTCTGAACCCGGAGTCTTGCAGAAAAAAAAACAAAAAACAAAAAACCTGTTGAGCTTTGTTGAATCTAGTGTCACTTACACTTCTCTCAAACTTACAGGATGCATTTCCTGATTTCTCCTTCTCACTTTGTAATGAAAGAATAAGGAACCAAAAATGGCCTTGCACTAAAAGCCTAGATAAGGATGAATGAATGAAAACTCAAGGCGATGATATAATACATAATAACTCCTGAGTAGTAAAACAGGCAGCGTGCAAACATCGCAGTCAAGGTACATTTTTCCCTCCTACATTAGACCATAAGTTTTCTTATCAAAAATAGCAAGTTCAAGTCCACATAGCTGAATGTGTTCTTCCCAATGTTTTGAACTTAGATGTGTTCCTGATAAGCCTGTCGTCGGGTGCCAGCATTCATGTAGCTTTGTGACTTCCATTCTCCCTCCAGAGTTTGTAAGGTGTTAATGCAAAACCAGACTTGACGATTTTCAACCAGGATTCCACTTTACCACATTCTGCATTTGTATGCATAAAGTTTTTCCCTCTACGAAATCACTTTCTAAAGAGTATGCTAAAAAGTCCTATTTGGCCCCAAATTTATGATACTGGATAAGTCTCATAGAACTGGTGAATTCTGCACACCGGCAAATAGTGTATTTCACACCAGGACCCTTCTCTCGCCCTTCCCTGATCCACCTTTTCGTATCTCACAGCGCTGACTTTTCCATGGAATGCACGTCAGAACATCCGATGCAAAAATTAAGTAGGCTGCTGTTTATTTCCCAGACGTAAAATGTGTGATCTTGGCCAAGTTAATTACTTTCTCTAGACCTCGCTTTCCTTATGTGTTTAAAAAACGGAGCTCTTAAGAAACTCACGGATTTGAGAACAGACTTGGGGTTGCCGAGGGGGAGGGGGAGGGAGTGGGATGGACTGGGAATCTGGAGTTCATAGATGCAAACTATTGCCTTTGGAATGGAAAAGCAGTGACATCCTGCTGTATAGCACTGGGGACTCTATCTAGTCACAAGTGATGGAGCATGATGGAGGATAATGTGAGAAAAATTATATATATATGACTGGGTCACTTTGCTGTACAGTACAAAATTGACAGAACATTGTCAACCAACTATAATAGAAAAAATAAAAATCATTAAATTAAAAAAAGGAGCTCTTGAAACAGTTAAAGCCCACGACCTTTCACTTCCAACATCCTGTCATCCTGTGCGAGCTGATGTCGATCTGTACAAAGCTAAGCTCTTTAATGCCCACTCACCCCCTCCACTAGAAGAAGGTTCTCGGGATGCAGTAATTCTTAGGTGGGAGGTGATCTAACGCAAGGATTAAGCTGCGGGCCTCTGGAGTGCAACGACCTCCGTTTAAATTGCATTGGCTTTATGTTCCTGAGCAAGTGACTGGTTTTTTTTTTAGCCTCATCTGTAAAAGGGGTAATACCATTATTCACTTGCAGAGCTGTGAGGTTTAAGTGAGACCGAATTGAAGATCCTTAGCGCAGGGCTTGGCACGTCATAAGCACTCAATCAATGATGCTGCATCCTATGTCTGAGGTTGGGTCAGGGTCAAGCCAGACAGAATGACGAGTCAGGAGACCAGGCTGCCTTTCTCTACCTGCTTTTTCTAGAAGGACAAACACACCGGGGAGGAGGGAGGAGCACCCTCACCTGGAGGCTCCCTTGGCCAACTCTGTAATACCGGGGCAGCCAAGAGGAGATGTGCTTCTCCTGGGAGCGAGAGTGAAGGGTTTTCTTAACAGTCAAGGCACTTGATGCCCTGAAACTCATGTCACCCAAGCACCAGGGTGACCCACGCCTTGCACAGGGTTTTAGCAGGTGTCAGGGACATCACCGTGAGATGCACGTGAGGCCAGAGCCCTGGACCCATCTGGAAGGCTGGGTCAGGATTAGACATGAGTCACTGGATATGATTTAGCAAGATGTCATCTAGAGCCTCTCCCGGGAACCTGTCTCACCTACCAAGGCCAAGAGTCATTCAAAGGACAGAGACAGACTAAACGCCTGCTGGTCCTCCTCACGGTGCTCAGAGATGGGACCACCGGACAGGGTAAGGGGAGGTGGCCATGATATGGGAAGCAGCTGAGCAGTGTCCCCTAAGACCATCGCTAGTGCTGACTGTGGGGGGGGGGGCAGTGGCTGCCGCGAGGCTGTGCCTAGCCAGGAAACAGAAACCTGGGCTGCAGGTGGAACTCGGCGGTCCCTTCCGAGAATGATGAAGAGTGTGTGCGTGAGGGGTGGGTTAGTGCTTGATTCCAGGCAGTCTGAGGAATAGGAGCTGAGGGTCGGGTTCATTCTAAGGAAGAGATTCGTTCCGAGGAAGAGAAGGACTTTGGGCTCTAGGGAGGTAGGTGCTGCTTTATGCCAAGAAGGATAAGGAGTGTGGGTTGGAGAAGGGGCTGTGTTGGTGGTTCATTCCCAAAAGGATAAAGAGGATGCATTGTGGGTGCAAGGTGGAGGTTCACTAGGAAATAGGGCGCCTTTTTTTCTGGAAAGGCACACAAGAGGCGGAGTGCGCTGTGCTGGGTGGGATAGTGGCTCAGGGCGGTTTTGGACTCGGTCTGCTGGCCTTAAGTCCCAGTTCCATCCCTTCCTAGCTGGGTCTTCTCAGACAACTTGGATAACCTCTCAGTGTTTCCTCCATTAGACAGTGGGGGTAATTACAGCCCCGCGACCTCACCTTGTGCTTGTATAGAAAGCAGTCTGTAGGGGGAGTGGCCGTCCTGCCTCGGCGGTGACGAATCTGACCAGTATCCATGAGGACGCAGATTTGACCCCTGGCCTCGCTCAATGGGTTAAGGGTCTAGCATTGCCGTGAGCTGTGGTATTGGTTGCAGATGTGGCCCGGGTCCCTTGTTGCTGTGGCTGTGGTGTAGGCCAGCAGCTATAGCTTTGATTCAACCCCTAGCCTGGGAGCTTCCATATGCTGTGGGTATGGCCCTGAAAAGAAAGCACTTAGTAGGGGTGAGGGCGGCCTTTGCTTCATTCTGTAAGGGTCTCCCTTACCCCAAAGGGTCCCCCCGCCTTTTTGTCTTTTTAGGGCCGCACCCACAGCATATGAAGGTTCCTGGGCTAGGGGTTGAATCAGAGCTGTAGCCACTGGCCTACGCCACAGCCACAGCAATGTCAGATCCGAGCCTCATCTGCAGCCTACACCACAGCTCACAGCAACACTGTGATCCTTAACCCACTGAGCGAGGCCAGGGATCGAACCTGCGTCCTCATGCATACTAGTCAGATTCATTACTGCTGAGCCACAGTGGGAACTCCCAAAGGGTCCCCTTCTGATTCCCTATCTGCCACCCTCCCCATCCTAAAAATGTCAGTGGTTCGAGCTACCTTGACTACTTGGGAAAATAGGGCACATTTCTTCCATTTGAAATTTACTTTGATATTTTAAATGTTCCTTGGAACACATCCCTAGTTTGCTAGTGCCGAAAATTGCTACTAAGGCTTTATTTATGAAGTATTAAACACCAAAAGAAATTCAGCAGGTCTTGTAGCTCCTTAGGGAATAATACAAACGAATGTTCTCAAAAACACAGGCACAGAGAGATCGTCTAACTCCTGTTTCCACCCAAGTAGGAGAAAAATGTTGCTGATCTCTCCCTCGCCAGTGACCCCTGTCTGCAAGAGAGAGCCTCACTGTTGCAGCCCTGAGCCAAGCAGCTAATTATTGAGGGAGAGGGAGGGGGGTTTCTGAAGACAAAGAAAGACGTCATATTCCATCTGTCTAGAGAAGTCAGAGCTCTAATAAAGGGCGTTCATAGTACGTCGGTACCACACAGCATAAAAATTACAGCATCCTGCTGTAGCAACCTGGAACGTTTCAAGGGCTCATTAAAAAAAAATTCTTAGCTTTCTGACGCCTAACCATGTAAGACGTTTTTACACAATTGGTTTTATCCCTCATTTTGGTGAGTAATAGGAAAGGGGTTATTGAAAAGGGACTCGGTTTCCGATCTTACTCCCCTGATCATAACTCACTCTTGCTTGCCTGTTTCCTTATTTGCTTGCTTTTTAGGGCCTCACCAGCCACCTATGGAGGTTCCCAGGCGAGGGGTCGAATCACAGCTACAGCTGCCAGCTTACGCCACAGCCGCAGCCACAGCCACACCAGATCTGAGCTGTGTCTGTGACCTACACCACAGCTCCCGGCAACGCTGGATCCTTAACCCACTGAGTGAGGCCAGGGATGGAACCCGCAACCTCATGGTTCCTAGTCGGATTCGTTTCCCCTGCGCCATGATGGGAACTCCCATAACTGTTTCTTTACCTGTCACCATGGTGGGGAGAGTGAGGTACAGATACTTTCAGGGGGAAAAGTGGATGTAATACCTGAGATTTTCCTGATTTCCGAGATGTCGACTGGGGAACATTTGGATGTGACTTTTGTGGTGTTATAAAAAGGCTCAGCACTCGATGGATGAGCTTTTAGAAGCTGAGAGACAGCCTCCCTCCATCCATGTTGGAATAATAGTAAGAGCGAAATACTAGTGGTGACAGCAGTGGGATGAGCGGACACCAAGTGTGTTTTCATTAGCACTGTGCTGGTTGATTACATAGCTTTTCTCGTTGGGAATTATCTGACACTCATTTGTCAGAAAGGAGGCTGGGGACCACAGAGACGATGGGTTCCTTGGCATTTCACAGGTAACAAGTGTTTGGAAGTCAGGGCTTAATGCCCTCAGGCCTTGACCAAGGGGGGCCAGCTCTGGGGTCTTGGACTGGACTCAACATTAAAACGGGCTGGTGAATAAGTCCTCCTGGGAGAATGTTCCCCTTGAGCTCAGCAGACACCAAAGATACACAATTTGGCCTTGTTATTCTGACAGCGTGAAGAGAAGGCGTTACACTTGTAAAGGGAAGGACCGAACTAGAGGTCAATGGGCTTTGGAGTTTCATGAACAAAGGGGGCTAGAACTCTGGATAGGAAATGCTAAGAATTTGAAAAGAACTTTGGAAACTTGATGGCTGTGGCAAATTTCATTTCCTGAACTGCAACATCAGGACAGATGGCCCGATGTGAATGGATGGGTGTATCTAGGGTCCCCATGGGGAGACAGGGCAGATTTGTGGCTAAGAGTCCAGACTCACTGGTTTCGATTCTGGTTCTGCCTCTTACTCGCTGTTCAGTCTTCATCATGTTATTGAAACTTGCCAAGCCTCACTTTCTCCATTTGTAAAATGGGCATGATGGCAAAACTCACTCTCCACAAAGCCTACAAACCATGTGAAGGGTACGAAGTTCTCTATAAATAAACAAGAAATTCCTAAGCAGACAGAAGAATATGTCAACGTATAAAGGACCTAGAAATCTGGAGGAAGTGGTTGGTTGATCTATAGTTAAGTTCAGGGCCAGCCAGGTGGGAGTGACCTATACAGACAGAGTCCCTTTCCAGATCACACGTGGAGAGCGATGCCCCTGCAGAGGAGACTGCATGAAGAAGGAGGCAGGGTTGTGTCTCTGGGCTGAAAACAGCCAAAGCTGTAGGTCAAGAATCTGCATGGTCAGAAAAACCATTGGGTGTTGGGGGAGGAGGGGCTGGGGAGGGCTGCGAAGCCAATTTTGTTTTTCACTCTGAGATACTAAAAAAAAAATCTGGCCACATTTCCACGTGCTTCATCAACTACCATATCTCTGAGTGTTCTACTTTTTTTTCTCCATTATTTTTTCATGATGAATCATTGGCTGGAAAGGATCAAATGAACATGTACCATTGATCATCAAAGGCCCAAATAAAGCATCTAGTCAATTTCATGGTCAAGGACTTTCAAAGCAAGAGGTGGGGGAGGGAATTGAAGAAAGATGATGCTTCCGGTTTTTTATGTTGTTTTAAAGATTGCTCAAAGGGCACCGTCGTGTGATCCAGCAATGACTCCCTAAGTCCACAATCTATTTTATTCTTTCAATTTCCTTTAGTCTCTCCTCTGGACTTTACATCATTTGCGGTGCTGGGGAAAAAGCAAAATTGATTTTCGGAAGGGAAACTGTGAAAAATAGTATGGGTTAGTCTCATCTCCTGCTGAATTCATTTTGTTAAACGAAGCAGAGAAAACACCAGAACCCGGGAAGCTGAAATGGTCCCTTTTTCTTCGATTAGCTCTGGTCAGAGAAAAGCAGCATTTACTGAATGAAGCCCTCTGCATTTATAGACACACTGAACCCCCTCAACAAACCCTTCCGTTAAGGGGTCTGAGCCTGATCTTTTTTAGAGAGGAGGTGAAGCAACCCGATCAAGTTCAAATAATAACTCTTTAGTAAAGCTGGGATCAGCTTCACACATGTCAGATTCAAATAACCACACAGGACAGACAGTGCTGTAACGAGGGCGAGGACCAGGATGAGGCGAGATTCAAGCAGGTTCTTGTGCTCAAGGCTGTATGCAAATCCGAGAGTGAGCACCCCCTTAACTCCTGCATCCTGAGTGCCCCCTCAGCCCTACTGCAGTCCATCCACCCAGTTGGCAGCATCGGTTAGTGGGTGGGGGCAGGGAGGGCAAATGGGCTACTGACTTAAGGACCTCCCATGAGTGGGACACTCTGCCAGGAGCTTCATACTCATGAAGGACCACACATCCTCTCAAAAGCCTTGCCAGGGTGTATTTACCTTCTGTGTACATATGATGAGATAGAAACAAGTGTATGCACCAGAATTCTTCTTCCAGGAGAGCCTTACGTTTGCAAAGAAATCCTTTAACGAAAAGAAAAGGGACAGAGCATGAGCTGGCCTTCTCCCTGGTCCAGAGCTTAGGTGTTTGCTGATACCACGTCCAAAGGGCAAAAAAAGAAATTCCTCTGTCAGCCGGAAGGAGAAGACCATGACAGTCTTAGGAGGAAGGCTGAGGGGGGACGGAAAGAAGCGGGGGGATCGTGGGGCTTAAAGGCTGAGGGTTCTTGCTTCTTGATGTGGTCCCACCCCCACCCCCACACACCCCTGACTCAACAGCAAATTTGCTAAAGTTCAAAGTGCTTGATGTACGTGTGATGGGGCAGTTGGGGGGAGTGGCAGGTGTCTTATGGGACTCAGTGAAGGTGCTGAGTTGATGCTGGGGGTGGGAGGGTGGGTTCCAGGTGAAACAGAGACCCTGCCCGCAGTCACAAGAAAGACCACCAGATCCTCAGCCCCCAGGAAACAGCAACACTGAAGGAAGAGTTTCAGACGGAGGCAGACACAGGGGCGGCTGAGGTGTGCATCAGTCCGGCTCTCTGTCCGTCTCTGTACAGCAGACATCTATCTGTCTTGTGTACAGATATAGACAGTGAAGTTCAGAGAGGGTGACTCAAATGCTCAGTGTCCTACAGCCGGTCTGGTGTGTGTATGGGGGTCCCATCCTCTGGTGTGTCCATTTCACAGCTGCATAAATGGACATCCGAATCCATGCCAGGAAAAGGGACGGTGAAGGGGCGGGGCCCAAACCTGGAGGGAGACATTAAGGCTGGTGGTGGCATGACCAGCTTGACAAATAAGCTGAGGGGACAGGTCAGCATGGGACTGCTAAGCTCACTGTAGCTGCCCTGGGCAGTTTTATCAGCAGTCTTTTTTTTTTTTTTTTTTAGGGAAGGCAGTGTGTTTTCAGAAGGGGCGCTCTCCAACTTGGGTGGACTCTTTGATAAATAAGGGGCCTTGGGGACATGCTTTGCCCATCCACCTCACTTTGCAGATGGGGAAAACAAGGCCCAGAGGAGAAAGCCCTGGGCCCAGGCAGGAGGAAGTCTGCTTGACTTTTTTTTTTTTTTGGTTGCACCTGCAGCATATGGAAATTCCCGGGCCAAGGATCAAACCCTCACAACAGCAGTGACCCGAGCTGCTGCAGTAACAATGCTGGATCCTTAATCCACTGCACCACAAGGGAACTCCAAGTCTGCTTGATTTTGATCAAGTGAATCCTCCCAGGGACAAGCCCTGGTTCCGGGCCCCTGAGATCGCTCCTTTTAGCGTATGCTGTTGGACCCCCATCCAGCCCCCATTCTCCGGCTCCTAACTGGTGGCTGAGAAACTCCCAGCTGCCCCTCGCCACAAAATTGGCCTCGGGAAGCTGAGGTCCTGGGGGTGTTCAGGCTATGTAGCCTGCTGCCAGGGGCAGGGATCATGAGCTGGGCCAACTTTCCAAAGCTCCCCTCTGTGACAAGATAGTACCACCGGCTTTGATACGCCACCAGGTCTGATGCCGTGATTCTCAGGGCTGAGCATGTGCAGAAATCAGCCACGATTCTGAATTGACAGTCCAGGCTGGGGCCCTGGAATCTGCATTATGAGGCTCCCGGGAATTCTACCTCTGGAGAGTCACAGACCACACTTTGAGGGGCACTGGTACGGTGCAGACTGCATTGGCTGGGAAAATGGATAAAACTCGGTGGAAATCCTGCCTCTGCCTTGTCATAGCCACGTAGCTATGTGGTGGTGGGGAAGGGGCTTGGTCCCTCTGTGCTAAATGAAGCATCCCCTGCTGCTGCTTCCTCCTCCATCCTTTTGATCCAGTTGGAACTCCAACATTTCCAAGATGCTAAAAGGCTGCTGATGTGTTTAAGCTTCCTCCCCCATCCCATGGGAAGTGTTTCAGGGTGTGGCAATTGAATGAGAATGTTGGAAAAGTGCCTAACATAGTGCCTGGCACACAACACAGGAGGCACTTCATAAACATGAACACCCTTTTCCCCGCCCTGCCCCTAGCTGAGAGGCTGGATCCTTTCCTGCTTCCTCCGCATGAGGCAGGTCCTTGTGAACACACACCGCAACACCGCTCTCTTCATGGCACCCGCAGCTGTGACAGTCTGCCAGCAGCTGCCTGTCTTTTCTTCCTAAGGAATTAATCTCTCATTCTGAGGCCAAAGCAGAAGAATGTTCCCTTGCAGCTGTTAATAAGCAGCACGCTTCTGACAATGGCCCCAGCTCTCTTTGTTCAGTTGGAATGTGTCTAGCTTGGCTGCCTTGATGGAACTGGCCTTGGTAATTACTCTAACTGTGACTCTGAGTAGCTCAGCTTGAACACTGTGCCTTTTAATTCTGATACATGCTAAGAGCCATGTGTATTACAGACACACACACACACACACACACACACACACACATTCTTAGCAAGTGCAGTGTTCGGCACGCTTGACTTTTCTAGGTAGTCAAGAAGTGCTAATCTGAAAAAAAAATTCTCTACTGTGTACATGATTCCCTAATTATCATTTAATCAATTAGGACTTGAGGGACCTTAGAAAAAGGCATATGCCTGAAAGTCTCAGAGTGACCAAACTTGGACAAAGGGAAAATATTAATAGAGATATAAAATTAAGTCGGTTAAGATGAGAAGGTCAAATACATACATAGACAAGGCCCTGGATAGGTTTATAAGAGCACTCCTAACTGGCTCCCACAGCCATTGCAGGAGGGAAACATAATTCCTTACAGAATTTGTGGTCCTCGGAAATTTGGAGCTAACCAGTTTCTTAATAGTTCTACCTCCCACCGAATGTATTTCCCCCTGTGTCCTTGTAAAGGGAAACCTCTGGAATGGATCAATTTCTTCGAAGACTCCTATGAAATACACAAGAGAATTTCTTCTTACTGCAATAGTTCTTGGTGTAAGATTGGAAAATGGCAAGCCTGTTCTGTAAAAGCAATTCCGCCAGGATGAGGAGCCATAGGGTCTTGATTTAGTGTCCTAGGGCTCCGACTTGCCCCGACTAGAAGAGATCAGGAAGCCTGTCACCACCCCCACCCCCAAGTCCCATGACACACATATCACCTCTTAAGGAAGCCTTTCTTCCTTTTAAGATTTGGCCTCAGAATCCTTCCTCACACAGATTTTCAGATAGCTGCTGGCAAGCCACTGAAATTGGCATGTAATAGAAAATTTACTTGCCACTGCTCATCTAGAAGCATGGATATCTGTGTTAACTTCTGATAGATTCTATATGTGTGCATATGTCTGTGTGTATATATACAAGTATATACACTATACATACACATGCAATTCATATACATAGTGTATACATATAATACATATGCAGACATAATATGTACGAGCACATATATTAAGACACTCAGTCCTCTGAGAATCTAATACTTATGTTTAGATACAGTGTTCAATCATTTCAGAGATACAGGGTCATCATTATGATTGTAAGTTAAAGTCTTTAAGTCAGTAGAGATTCTTCAAGCACTAAAGAGGCTTGTGGGCTTACAGTGCTCTTACTGTAAGTGGCAGCTGTGTTTTGGGGAGAACTTTGGACAGCTGTTTGGAGGTCCGCTCTGGGGATTACTGGCTATCACTTTGGCAGCTAAGTGGATCTACCTCTGTTGGTTTCCTCCACCTTTTGAAACTTTGTATCCCACATCAGACCAGATTAGAAGCAGCCAGGATGGGCAGTGGTTAGAACTGTTTGCAAAGTAAAAGTTCCCAGGAGCTGAACTAGGTCTTGTCTGATTTTGTCATCTCTATACAGTCCCAGCAGCAACCACTTTGCCCTTCCTTTTGGACTTAGGTTTGTAACCAGTCTGGTGTTGGTTTGCTTTTTAGATAAATGACATATATTGAATATATTGAGCCTGTCCTTTTTTTTTTGTCATTTTTGGCTGCCCCTTGGCATATAGAGCTTCCAGGCCAGGCACTGCAGCCACAGTCATGACCTAAGCCACAGCCGTGGCAACGCCTGATCCCCAGCCCACTGTGCTAGGCTGGGAATTGAACCCATGTCTCAGTGGCTCCCAAGATGCCGCTGATCCTGTTGCGCCACAGCAGGAGCTCCATATTGAGCCTATCTGAATAGTTCTAGGTATTTCTTGCTTTCTGAATTCTTGCTCTAGACGTCCAAGGGCCAGCGACCGTTAGCGAGTGAGGGTCCTTTTGTAATACCTTTCTCTTTCTCTGTAATAGCGGTCTTTCCCCTTCTTCACACAGAGACTCACTTTAGCTCATGCAATAGAAGAGCCATCACTTGGACAAGATGGCATCTGAGAAAGCAGCTCAAACTCACCCAAGAATACTCACGTAACCCCACCCCCTGCTCACTGCCCCCCAACCCCATGGAGCTGGAGGGGGTGCTCTGGGGTGCCTCCTTTCTGTACCTCTAATTAATTCTAAACAGGCTGCCTGGCAACACTGTTGCTGAACACTTCCCATCCCAGCTCCAGGCTCTATTTCTGTTCATTAGAGAATGTTTTGTTTCAACTAATCAGCGCAGCATCCCTTCCAATCAAAACAGCTTTCTGGTCTAGGTACAACACCCAGCACCCACGGGCCTGAGCAGGTTTGCAATTCGGGGAGCACCAGCAGCTGTCTGTTTTCCTCTGGATGCTTAGGGTGTGGGTGAGCATCCCCACGCACACACGCACGCACACACACACACGCACACATCCCGAAGCTCTGAGTGGACTTCTCATTAGTGGCTGGTTGGTTTTGGTGCTCTTTCCCTTCCCCTCCTTTCCCACTGGCACAGCTTCCACCGTGAAAGGTGATATGGCTGCCTTGGCACTGTCTGTCTAGCCAAAGCTCTCACAGATGGGAAAGAATGATGGATAACACGATTCCCAAGCAGCTTAAATGTTAACTACTAGCCATGCTAGACTCATGGCCATGGCGGTGGCGAGGTGGTGCGGGGGGAAGAGGGTAAGAGAGGAGAGAGAAGGAGGGAGCACTTATGCCAGTGAGCAGACATTTACTGGAAGCCTGTCCTGGGCCAGGCACTGTGCTGTACATTCTGAACCCAGAGATATATAAAGGGAGGTTCTGGCTCCAAGGAGCTCCAAGTTGGATGGAGGATAACGACAGGCAAAGTAGGAATTATGGAGAGTGTTGTGAGGCATAAAACAGAGGAAACCAAGGGGTCCTGGGAGACTCAAGGTGGGATGGTTGGCGCTTGTTAGGGAGCAAACAAGGTAGGCTCCCTGGAGGAGGTGATGTTTGGTTTAAGTCTGGAAGAACAGGATTTTCTTTCTCTTCTTGTGCCCTTTCTTCCTATCTCTCCTCGACCACTGTGTGTGTGTGTGTGTGTGGAGGGCAATGCCTCTGGGTAAGAGAGAAGAAAGGGTCAGGTACCTTAGAAGGGTCACATGTGGAACTTGTATTCTGGGGAGGTTATAGATGTCGGCAAGAGGAAATGTGTTTGGCTTGCGGATGCCCCTTTTGTAGAGCGTGCAAGGCAGTGTGCCTCTTTGGCTACACAGCAGGATGGAGACTGGGTGATACACAGAGGTGCTCCTCCAGGATGGAGCCAGGGTCCTAGAGGGTGTCCAGGGAGGGGAATGATCCAGAAGACAATAAACCTCTGGAGCTCATACCAAGTAGACCATCTATGGACTGAAAGTTCAAGGCACTTTGTTTACCTCCCTGTAAGGGGTAAGGTCATGGCCAGCTAAGGACGGCTGACACCCTTCCTTCCCGCTTGAGGACTGTATTCTTGGGGATGGAGCAGGACGTTGACAAATGACTAGGAGAGGTTTTTCCATCCTCCCCACAGCTCAAGTCACCCAGGTGCCCCATGGGTAAGCATCTAAACACCCAGCAAGCGTCCGGACCTGATGTTGTGGTGTTGGCCCCTGGAGAGCAGGGGTCGAGGGGACAGGGGCAGGTGACAGGTGACCAGGAAAGTGGTCTAATTGAGGGGAAATGGCAGGTGGGATGATAGCAGTGGCCACAGGAGTGGAGAGAGAGTACTAGATTCAAGAGAAATTGAGAGGGAAGAATGGACCCAGTTACGTGTCTGGCTGTGTGTCGGAGGAGGTGCAGAGATCTCGCGTGGGCAGCAGTGCCATTAACTGGGATCAAATGAGAAGAACGTTTCCAAAGGCCCTTTTCCTGGCCTCTGAGACAACATGGAATAAACAGCTTGCCGGGCCAGCTGGTGAGGGGTCAAGGAGAGACCCTTCCAGTTTCTTCAGCCAGTTAGCAAATTCCTTCGTGCTTTCGCTTCGCATCCCCCTAACTCCCCCATTCCCATGCTTACTGGGTCATGACATTCTTCAAAGCGTGTCCTTTTCCTCAAAGAGATTCATGCTTCTGTCTCTGCTCTTTATCTCCCTGCCTCGGTTGTGTGTGTGTGTGTGCGCGTGTGCGCGCGCGTGCAAATAATGGACGATGGCAAGGGGCTGCCTGGATCCTGAGGGTCTTATGGGTCCAGACCATTAGTGTCTGGTTCCAGTTGATTTCCATTCCTATGGCTCCCCTGAGAGTGAAGATGGGGTCTCTGGGAATTCAGGCTCCTCCCACCCCACGTGTCTCCCATTCAAAGGCAGAACAAACCACAACAACTCCCTCACTTCCCCTCAGCGCACTTCTGTAATAATGTCTCCTACATTCTCAGAAATTCATTGGAACCAAACAGCCAAGGCACCAGCGTGCAGAGACCCTTCAATAGACGGAAAGGATCCAAGTCTCTCTCCATCCTCTATCAGTCTGAGCCTCAGTTTTCTTTGGTCTCATACACCCCCTCTTAATGGAAGCTGCCAACAAAGAAAAGCATAAAGAAAGTGTGGTTACGTCTCTGGGCTGGGTTAAAAGAGCACCTTCTTTCCCGCAGTGGTTTCAAGTTGGACAGGGTCTTTGGGCTGCGCGGGACTGAATTGCATTATCTCTGTTAGATTTGCAGTGGGATTCACTCCAGTCCCTTTAGCAATTTTTATTATCTAATGATAAAGATGATATGGTTAAAGGAAATACTTTAATAAAAGGTAATATCATTGAAATTGTAAAGCGCAGACACACCTTTCCCCATAATATCTGGATCTGAGAGCTCAAGACGGCTTACCCCTCCCTGTTTGATCTTAACTGAATTTTTCTCCCTTTCTGATTCCGCCTCCCAGCTTCCAGCTGAATACTTACTTGATAAAGCCTAGATTTCTTCCAACCCCTTCTTTTATTTCCCTCTCATCGTCCTTCCAAATCGGCCCTCAATTAATGAAGTGAGGCTTTCAAGGCAACTCCGAGAATCAGGTTATTTTTCAGAGGCTCCATTAGGCCAAGGAGACAAATTATTTCAGACACTCTCTTATCTCAATCCTTCAAGTGCTGGCGGATGAATAGCAAACTTTGATTCACTGAAGTAATACACAGGGATGATTTTTTTTTTTAATCAAAGCAGCATCTGTTAGAACCCCTGCTCACAGGGCTGTGACTGTGAGGCTGACCGATGTCACCAGCAGTGCCATTGCCACTAATCAGAGGGCACTGTGTGCCCAGGACGCCAACAACGACATGGAAAAATGGCAGAGGTGGCTTTGAAGATATAGCCACCTTTCAAAAAAAAAAAGGAGCAGAATTTATATGTCATAAGAAGCACCCTTGTAGGCATAGGGTAAAAAAAGGGAAACCTCGTTATAGGGTCTTTTGCAAATCCTATTCTTTCTTTCTTTGAAATTTCAACACATGATAATGATGTCAAAATACCAATTTACAAAACTCCCTCATGCATATTTTGAATCCTAAGAACACCCTTATGGGGAACATAGGAATAGTCCCATTTCACAGATGAGAAGATAAGAACCTCGTGAATTTCACAGTCACACAGCAACTAGGCAGACCAAGTAAACTCTGATCTTCTGAATCCAAACCCCTTGTGTTTTCTGTACTATGTTGCAGGGGTGATAGTGGTCCTACCATGAGGAACATTCCTGGGGAGGCAGCATGTCCACGAATGCATCTTTGCTCAAGCCCCCCCGCCCCCCGAACCCGTGTACTTACAGCACTATTTACAATAGGCAAGACATGGAAGTAACCTAAATGTCCATACACAGATAATTGGATAAAGAAGAGGTAGTACATATGTGCTGTGGAATATTATTCAGCCATAAAAAAGAATAAAACAATGCCACTTTCAGCAACATGGATGGACCTAGAGATTATCATACTAAGTGAAGTAAGCCAGAGAAAGACAAAATGTCATATGAGATCACTAATATGCGGAATCTAATGGTACTAAGGAATTTACTCATAAAACAGAAACAGACTCAAAGATTTGGAAACCAAACTTATGGTTACCAAAGGGGAAACACTGGTGGGGGGAGATGAATTAGGAGTTGGGATTAATAAATATACACTATTATGTATATAATAGATAAGTAACAATTACCTACTGTACGGCATAGGGAAATCTACTCAATACTTTGTGATAACCTATGTGGGAAAAGACTCTGAAAAAGAATGGATATATGCGTAACTGATTCACTTTGCTGTACACCTGAAACTAACACAACACTGTACACCAACAATACTCCAATCAAATTTAAACACCTTGTGGGGGAAAAAAAAAAGGACACAGTGAATCCCTGCTGTGGAGTTCCACAAGCCCACACTGACTTCCGTGGGCAGTGGATGTGATCCCGGCCCTGCCCTTGGCCCCACATCCTCCCTGATCCCACAGTGCTGCTGGCCCTTTTCTTCGTCCAAAGGCTCCCTCTCACTGATGCTGCCTGCACAGAGGGCCAGAAGCGCCAGAGAATTCGTACTGCCCACCCTCGGGCCACCTGTCAACCAATGACTGTTGGGAGTTGAGGCTGAAGTACTCTGGTGCCCTCATCCCTCCAGAGGGGGTGGTTCTGAGGAGGGCGTTTCCTCTGCTCTCTCCACTCCCTGTGGGATTAACCTCCAATCACCCGCAGGCATTGCTGGTGCCACACTTCCCTGTGCAGTGACTGCCTTTCCTTTCTGACCCCACTTTCCCACCTGTCCCACTGGGTGGTCCAGTTCCCAGTAAGTGTCCTTGAACCCCTGTCTCTGAGTCTTGTTTCTGGCTTAGGAGACAGCCCCTCCGCCTCCCCCACTGGCTGCATCGCATCTTTTCTCCCTCTATTTGATGTTACTTCTGCATCCATTCATCAGCTTCCATGGCTTGGTCTTGAAATTAACAAAGTGAGGAAACACCACCAACACATTCTCCCGCCTTGAAGGCTCTCCCTTCCGTGTCCTTAGCTCCTTCAAAGGTTTGGGTCAAGTCCAGCTCCTCTGAGAGGCCAGCTCTGATCCCTCCAACATGGGTCCCTCCCATCTACTCACCAGGTCTTTTGAGACATTGCCTGCATTAAACAATGTACTTTATTTTTCTGTCCCCCAATTCTTCCTTCATCCATGCCTTTTCTTTCCAACCACTGGTCTCAAATGGACTTTAAGTTCCTACATATTAGGAACTTGCTCACAGCTAGTGGTGTTCCAGTAAGCCAACCAACTCTGAAAAAATACAAGCAGGCCTAGATCTACATACATAATTTTATGATAAACTGTACTGACATAGAGAATGGGTAGTCCCCAATGTATAAGCAATAATAAAATACACAAAATACTCTGTATTTATGAAGCCCAGATAGTCAATTTCATCCCTGGAAGGCTTTCCTGTAGTGGCCTCTCTGTAGCCAGCCCGTGGCCACAATTCATTCCCTCACGATTCGACAAATTGAGTTGCACCCTAATTCAATTACTCACTACCCATGAGATTTGTTGTTTGTTATTGATACGGGATTGATCTACAACCTGCTGCTAAACTGTTTCTCACCCTTAGACAAGTTTTTACTCAATCCTCTATTACCTGCCTCCTTGTGGATACTAGTTGGGTTCATTACCGCTGAGCCACGAAGGGGACGCCCTTCCTCCGACTTTTTATTGTCATTGTCGTGATTGTTATTATCAGCATCCTTTACCCCGCTCCTCGCGTTCGCAGCTCTACTTTCCTTTTCTTCTTTTAAGCCACTGAAAGAGCCCCACCCTCAAAAGATGAGTGTCTATCCTCTGCAGGTTCCGTAAGCATGCTCGGCTTTTTCTGAGCTCCAGCAGCTCCTATTATCTGCGCCTCCACTTGGCAATTAATCACAGAGAGCCTCACCATGACTCTTCTATTGTTTCCTGAGCTCCTACCCCAGTCTCTCATCCCCACCCTTGCTTTTATCACCATTTTCTCGACACAGGCGCTAAGCAGTGATTCGAGGCCCTGGCTGTCATCACGGGTGGTGAGAAAACTGTAGCTTTCCATAGCCTGAAACTGCCCAGCTCTTTGGCAAACACATCCTGTGGCCCCGCTCAAGCACTCTTCCTCAAGGGAGAGAAGCCAAGAGACACACTAGTATTTATGAAATTTCAGGTCCTGTGCTAGCACACCCAGTACTTGGAATTGCAGCTGAACGCAATGTCTGCCCCTGCCTTGAGGAAGCTTAGGACTTGGTGGGGGAATTGGGACACTGAAAAGACAGTGCATCTCAGTGTTGAACTCAGTGCAAGTTTAGGATGAGGACAGGAGGGACGCGAGCTGGGGGTGAGAGGGCTTAACAGAGGCCTAAAGAGCTAGGCACAAATGGACCCAAGGTCTACGGAGGGAGGGAGCTTCTGGATGGTGATTTTTTAAAATGTTTATTTCTGTTTAAATTGAAGTATAGTCGGTTTTACAATGTCATGTAAGTTTCAGGTATATAGCACAGTGATTCAGTTTTCACAGTGATTTCACTCATATCTATACACACACACACACACACATCCTTTTTCAGATTCTTTTCCCTTGTAGGTTATTATAAAATATTGAGTATCGTTCCCTGTGCTCTGCAGTAGGTCCTTGTTGGCTGGATATTGATTTTTTTTTTTTAATGCAGTCTCATAGTAAACATTCTGGAATGTTCTGAGATGATTTCTCCCAGTGACGTTGCGTGAGGTGGGCAAGCAGACACAGAGCCAGGGTTTCTCCATCCAGGAGACCAGCAAAAGTGAGCTCTGTGCCTGATGGCTGCCTGAGACAATCCACCCTCTAAGTGGTCTTATCATCATCAGCCAACCCAGGGAACTTGGCTGCAGGGGACGGGTCCCAGGGGACCTAGCTCTCTGCATCTCTCCCCAACTGTGCCTTCATGTTGGTAATTTGATACCAGTCCCTATGGAGAGTTTTTACAGCTCAGGAACTGGCCAAGGTTACCCATAAGGGTGTTCTTTTCCAGGGCCAGTTGGTCAGCATTTCCCAGCATCCCCCTGTGTGTACCTCTGCCAGGGAGCTCTCTGTACTGCCTCTTGCAAGACCTGCCACTTACCTCCCAGGTTTCTCGCTCTCATTCTGCTAAAGAAACTTTACATTCAGGGGGTTGGCCACCTCTTGCACAGCCCTGGAAATCTTCTGGGTCCCTTCATTCTCTAGCGCTGCTGGGACCAGTGCCATGCAGGTGTTACCAGTTTCACACAGGTGCCCCTGATGGTGCCTTGGGCCCTGCCTGTACCTCTGCTTCACACTGGGGTGTCCCTGATCTGGGAGCGGGGAGCCCTGCATGCAGGTCCTGGGCACCTGGTGCCTGTGGGGCCACCTGGACTAAAGGGGGGTGACAGTCAGTGACTCTGCTTCCTTCTTTGGTTTTCCAGGAAGATGGTTCTGAGTTGCATATCCTAAGTCTCCCCCCTAAACTGGGGACTCTACCTGTGCTGTCACATGCAGTCCAGCGACAGCCAGTCTGACTTTGGCAGGTTAAGGACTTGAAGGCTCGGAGAGAGTTAGTCACTTGTCTATGATCTTACATCTTTTTGGTGGAACCCACATGACAGGGACAGGGCATCTTCCCATGCCAGCACACTGCCTCTGCCTGTCAATGCAGTCTTGCCAGCTCCCCTTCCTCCCCTTCTCCCAAGAGTGGCTCCAATTGGAACTCCTCATGAATTACACAGTTGGAAGCCATTTATCAGAGCAAAAGCTGCCTTTGATAACAATCCTTTCTTCAGGTCCTGAAGGCTCTCCATCCCTCTTACTTTTTCTCCATGGGATCTCTTCTCACATAAATTCTTGCACACAAGCGGACATCCAGAATCTGCCTGGAAGGGATCTCAGCCTAAGATCTCCTCTGATTCTGATGACAGCTGCCCACCACTCTCATGACTCCCCTGATGTGATAACCATAGTGATAAGCAGGAAGCCACCTGGTGACGGAGAACCAAGTCAAGTGCGACCGACCTCCTCTTTGAAGCCTTCCCTGGTTACCCCCGAGACTGGTCATGCCTTGTTCCCATGGGAACCGCATTGCACTGGAATTGATGGGTTTACACATGGGACCTCTCTCCCTCTAGACTCTGGAAAATGAGACCCCGGGACCTTATTTTCTTCATCTCACAACACCTCCTCGTGCAGAGTAGGTATCAATAAACTTTTTGAAGAGTGAATGCAGAGAACATTTTTTTTTTTTTAAGTTTACCGTTGAGCACAACTGGCAAAAGTCATTCATTCAGCACTCACTGTTGGTGGGAAATGGGGAAGGGAATGCCTGATGTGAGCCACAGCCATCCAAAAATCACAGAGCGATGGTGAGAAGAAACTCAAACAATAGACAAGGGAAAGTAAAAAATTAAACCCGGAGCAAATAAGTAAATATGAAGCCTGAACCTCCTAGTGCTGATAAAATGCCTGGAATGTCAGTGAGAGAAGCAGTAGCCACTGCTGTTGATTCCTTTTTATGACTGTGTTTTTAAAAGGCAAGTTTCTCAACACTGCACGTCTGTGATAAGCTTATCAACACTTTAGGGGAAATACAAACATAGGTGATGAAAGTTGCAGCAGCCAGTGAGTCATGCTTGCAAAGCATTGAGGACAATCCGGTGACACAACAAACCTAAACTGCACCTAATGATATAAACAGAGAATAATGACGCAGGAAAGCCTGCCAGCCTAGAAAGGAGAAGAAAGAGAGTCAACTCGGCAGATAAATAATGAGACAGCCGGGGACACTGAAAAATGGCAGCCAAGTGGAAACCAGGAGCAGGAAAACAATGTCAACAATGGATCTGAACAGGGAGTTCCTGTCGTGGCTCAGTGGTTAACGAATCTGACTAGGAACCATGAGGTTGAGGGTTCGATCCCTGGCCTTGCTCAGTGGGTTAAGGATCTGGTGTTGCTGTGAGCTGTTGTGTAGGTCACAGATGCAACTCGGATCCCCCATTGCTGTGGCTGTGGTGTAGGCCGGTGGCTACAGCTCCGATTCGACCCGTAGCCTGGGAACCGCCATATGCCTCGGGTGCGGCCCCGGAAAAGATAAAAAGACAAACAAAAAAATGGCTTGGAACAGAAAAATGATCACAGTGGGTGAGCCGGGACAATTGCTCTCAGAAGCGCCCTTCAAAGACGAGTGGAAGAAATTATGTCAAAATTTCAAACACTGAAAAGAATGAATCTTGGCCAAAAAGAAATGAAAAAAAAAAAAATGACAATGAATATAACTCCAGGCATCTACTTTGGGTTCTTAATTCTGTCTTCATTCTAAGGTCTTCTTTGAATGTAATGAAGGTCCGCCAGTGCATTTAATGCTGTTTCTCTTTTTAACTACTGGAAAATTATTTCAAGATTTAGAGCACCTAAACATTCAGTTGTCTTACAAGTTTCATCAAGAGGCATTTAAATAGGGAGTTACCGTTGTGATGCAGCAAAAACGAATCGGACTAGTAACCATGAGGTGGCGGGTTCAATCCCTGGCCTCGCTCAGTGGGTTAAGGATCTGGGTTGCTGTAAGCTGTGGTGTAGGTCACAGACGTGGCTCAGATCCTGCGTTGCTGTGGCTGGGGAGTAGGTCGGCAGCTGTAGCTTGGATTTGATCCTAAGCCTGGGAATCTCCATATGCCACGGATGCAACCCTAAAAAGACAAACACACTGGAAAAAAAAAGATAGTAACAGTAGTGTTTTTCAGGGTGGCATGATTATGGGTGATTCTTTTTTCTGTTTTCTAAATGCATATTGTAATCTTACAATATTTATATCATTTATTCTTTTAATCACGAGAAAAAATTATGCTGGAGGAAAAGGCAAAACACATAAGCAGAGCACATAAATCCACACACAAACAAATACACAGAAACCCACTCACAAATACACACATAGAAACACACGTATTCGCAAACACACACACACATATACACACACAAACACATACATGCACACACACACATACACACAAACACACACACACATAAACACACATGAGCTCCAGAATAAGAAACTTTGCTTAGAGTCCTGGTTCTACCACCTTATACACATGACCCTGCTCAGTGTCACTTTTAAAAAATCTGTATAGTGGGCATAACACCTGCTGTGCCTGTCTTTGGGGGTTTACCGTGGGGCTGGATTCCCACAAGGCGAGTAAAACGCTGTGCAGACGGTGGCTGCAGCCTCTGTGAACTGTCACCTCTGCACTTGTTCCCGCAGCCCGGGATGCAGTGACGTGGGCGGTAAAGGTGACCATTTGGAACACGTCCACTTGCCAAGAATAAACGTGCAGTGAAATCAGCCCAACCAGCTCGTAGTCTGTAGCCACCCGGGCAGGCGGACAGGGAGGATGGTGAATCTCCAGGTTCTGGCCTCGGCATCCGAGAAATCTGTGTGTCCCAGAGGAGGGTGAGCCACCTGGCTCTTCTCATTTGAAACACTGCAGAACCTCACCCGCCCAGAGGGGCGCGGTGAGCGTCACGTGACCACCATGACCCCACCCCAACCCAAGCAATGTTGGAAGTGCGCATGAGCGTGCCTGGGAGCCAGGACAACGCAGCGCGTTTGGGAAGAGCCATGGAAAGGCAGAAAGGAATGTCGTGTTATTGAATGCCCGCTCCCAGGCGTTTGTACACAACACGCGGTTTTCAGCAGCCACACGGCTGCCCTAGACTTGAACGTGACAGGAAGAACAGAGAGCCACCAGCCCCATTTTACGGAGGCAAAAAAATGAATGCTTGCGATTGGGTCACTTGTCTGCGCTCCTACACCTTAGGGACCGATTCCCTGGGGTTTTGAAAACCAGTCTTCACTCCAGACCCAAGATGGCTCCAGTCAGGGAGATGGGGCCAGAAGGTTGTAGGGCCTGGGAGGGTCATCCCTGTGGAGGGGCTAAGCCCTGGTTAGGGGCTCAGCTTTAGGAGAGAACTAGCCTGAGAGTCGAGGTTTGGCACTTACACGTCTCAGCTGTGTGACCTCGGCCAGGCCACTCACCTCTCAGCCTCAGTCTCTCCATCTGTACAGTGGGGCAATAACAGCTCCTTACAGGAGTGCTGTGAGTCTAGACCAGCCAGCACCTGTGAAGTGCTCAGGACAGCACCTGGCTCCATGTCAACAGCAGCCTTCAGCCACCAGTGTTACTCTGTCACTTGTCCAGGACTCACAGCTGCTCATTTAGAGTTTATTAAATGACTAACCAGAGCGTGGCACTTTCCTGGCAGTGCCTCCCCAAACAAGCTGACAGTTTATCAGTCGGAGCTGAGATGGGTGGAGGCTTGGGGAATCCAAACACCAGCATGTGTTTATCGCTTGTGCTGCTCTGAGCTTCTGTTCCACGAAGCGGCTCCCGCAAGAGCCTTAGGGAATGAAGGAAGGCAGAAGGCGAGGGCACCAGTTAGCCTGGCTGCGTCACATAGCGCCAAATCCAGGAGAAAATTGGCCCTTGGGGGGCTCCCTGCTGGAGGATGGAAAGGCAGGCACTAGGAGATGATGACAGGAACTAACCTTTGCACTGGGCCCAGCCGTGCCCCCCAAATTGCCCCTGACATTTTTACAACCACCCACAGAGGAGGTGCTGCTGTTATCCCATTTCACAGATGGAGAAAGTGAGGTTTGGAGTTCCTGTTGCAGCTCAGCAAACCCAACTAGTACACACGAGGTTGCGGGTTTGATCCCTGGCCTTGCTCAGTGGGTTAAGGGTCAGGGTGTTGCCATGAGCTGTGGTATAGGTCGCAGACGCGGCTTGGATCCCATGTTGCTGTGGCTGTGGTGTAAGCTGGCAGCTACAGCTCCAATTCAACCCCTGTCCTGGGAACTTCCATATGCCGCGGGTGTGGCCCTAAAAAGACAAAAAAAAAAAAAAAAAAAAAGAGAGAGAAAGCGGGGCTTTGCGAAGAGGTGGAAAAGGGGAAGAGGTACCTTTCCCAAGGACTCACAGCTATAATGGGAGGCCTTGAATTCTTCTGGAACCTGACCTTTTAAGCCTTGTGCCAAATTGTGTCTCTTTAGCCCTCCATAGGTGACAAGATATGTTCCCCTTTGACCTGATTTGCTTCACCGTTTGCTACGGATTGAATTGTGGTCCCTCCTCCCTACCCCCTGCAAATGCATATACTGAGGTCCTAACCTCTCCCACCCCCATCCCAGAAGCCCAGCATAAGGCCTTATTTGGAAAGAGGGTCATGGAAGATGAAATTAGTGGAGTTCCCATGTGGCAGGGTGAGCCTTCATCCCATATGACTGATGTCTTTATAAGAAGAGAAAATTTGGAGGCACACGGACCGCCACGTGAAAATGAAGGCAGAGAGAGGGGGTGATGCTTCTGCGAGCCAAGGACCGCTGAAGGTGGCCAGCAAACCCCCTGCAGCCGGGGGAGAGGCCTGGAACAGATTCTCCCTAACGAGCCTCAGAAGGAGCTAGCGCTGTTCACACCTCGATTTCTGACCTCTGGCTTCTAGAACTGGAAGAGAAAAAAATGTCGGTTGTTGAAAGCCGCTCAGTTTGGGGCCCTCTGTTCCAGCAGACGGAGGAAGCGGAAACACAGCTGTTCCAGGAGGCAGGGTCAGTTGTGCCTCGTTTGTAGGTGAGAAAAAGGAGGCTCAGCGAAATGAAGTCTTCGAGACCAGGCAGCCAAGACGTGGGAGGCTAAGAAACCCAGCGTGTTTGTTTCCTGTTCCGATGCCTGTCGCCTCTGAGTGGAGCTGCCCCCGCATGTTATAACACGCCTGGTATTGGCACAGTGCTTAGCAGTTTTCAAGGCTTCAACACCCATGGTCTCAGTTGATGGCACAATAACCATGGCATCCTTTGTGCTACCAGGAGACGGGCAGCGGTCCCATTTTCAGCGGAGGAAAGGGGTGTTCAGGGAGGAGGATGGATTCCAGAAGGTGAAAGTAGAGGCAGCGTCCACAGCGTGCTTTCCTGCCAGGATTCGACCTTTATTCCTGCGTTCTCTGATTTAAATGTACATCCTGGTGTTCAAATGATCCTGAGCTGCAGAACAGCTATTTATCCCTCTTAGCTGGTGGAGTGAAAAGGCCAGAGTCGTGGTGAACCCATCAGGGCAGATTCCTTGGAAAATATTTGAAAACGTCTCCTCTGATGCCATTTTGCAAATAAGTTGTAGAGAGCAATTTCTCAATTGCCTGGGAAGGCAGACAGAAGCAAGCAGACATTTCTGTTTCCAGCTTTTGAAAAACAGCAGCATCTCGTCTGGGTCTTTTAAAAACACAGCCAAGAGCAGCCCGTGCTGACTCTTTCCCTGGCTTTCAAGGAAATCCAGTTCTGTGAAATGTTTTCAGCCAGATGACAGGTGTGAAGGCGAGACCCAACGTTTCCTTCCTAATAGTCGTGTGTTCAGAGCTGAGCTTCCATGTTTCCAGTGAAGTGCGCCCAGCTGTGAATAAACCCAGTCTTGCCACACGCCACGGCCTCTGGTGGAGACGGATTTGTCTGGGGAAGACCTGGGTGGCAGAGGCTGCACCAGGCTGGTGGAAGCACCTGGCCTGAGGCCCAGGCAACCTTCTGCCTGGAGCATCCTGTGTTCTCCTTGTTGGGTATCTTACCTAAGAGTCCTTGGCTCCAAAGCCCTCACCTCCTTGGGGGACACATTTGCAATGAGCTGTAAAAACAGCCAGCCAGCTCTCTCTGCCCAGCTTTGGGTTCAGCACTTTTTAATTCTTCCCAACAGATGGAAGGTACCTTTACCTTCTCTGTTTTCCCAGGTAACTGTCCATGAACATGTCAGGAAAGGCAGCAAATTCATGGGACCTGAAGACGGGAGTGCCTAATCTTGGGGGGCTGGGGTCATGGCAAGTTTGGGGGGTGCTGGGATGTTTTTGCAGGGGAGCCAGCTCTGTCCCTGAGTCTTGGCAGGTGGGCAGGGATTTTGCAGGAGGACAAGGACGTGGGAAGGCCATGTGGGGTGGAGGTAAGAATGGGGAGGGAGGGAGAGAGGCAGCAGAGACCGTGGTTTCTGAAGAACCACCATGGTCCAGTGAGGTGGGAGTGATGGGTATAGTTGCACAGTTGCTGGGGGTTCTACCTACCCTGCCGTCTCCTGGTGCTTGCCTTCTTGGCTTCCCCATCACTCTGTGTTCAGCCTGATGCATCTTTTATTCTGGGCTCAGATGCAACAAGCTCCACACCTCTCTCTAGGCCTTGGCCCTGGGCTGTGGCATGCGCCTGGGTCATAACCCCCACCAGCCCTCCTCCTCCAGGGCTCCCTTCCCACTTATGCAACTGTCTGGCTGCTCCTTGGGTGCAGACTCAGCTCTTCTCCCTTTTCACAGCCCAGCCTCTGTTAAGCGTTTGTCAAAGGGGTGACATGTTCATTTCTCATTGCTGTATGACACCCGACCACCAGCTTAGTATCTGAACACAACACAGATGTGCTCTTTTACAGTCCTGCAGGTCGGAAGCATGACATGGGTCTCTCGGGCTTAAAATCAAGGGGACCACATGACTGGTTCCTTCTGGCGGCTCCAGCTTCCTTGCCCTTCTGGCTTTCAAAGACCACCTGCATTCCTTGGCTTGCGGCCCCGCATCCTGTCCCCTTTTCTCCTCTCCTTCCTTGATCACATGTCCTCCTGCGACTCTGGCCCTCCCGACTCCCTATAGGGACTCTCATATTACATCAGCTGCACCCAAACAGTCCAGAGTAATCCCCTCCTCTTAAAGTCCTGAATTTAATCACATTGGCAAAGTCCCCTTTGCCATATAAGGTAACACATTCAAAGACCTCGGGGATTAGGACAGGGTTATCTTGAGGGGGCTGTTATCCAGATGAATAGGCTGACCCAGAGGTCTGACTCAGCCTGCTCTGTCCAACAGCTAGAGCAGGGTGAGGGCAGGTGCATGGCAGGGCTTGGGGCATGGTGGTGCTGACATGTTGCTGAAAACACACGTGACCAGGACATGCCGGGAGAATTGCATGGGAATTGGGGGTATGTATGTGGCAGGGGACTTATGATGAACCAATAAATTTAGGATTCCACTTGAAAGAAAGGGAGATATGCAAGAAGAAAGGGAGAGAGGGAGGAAAAAAGAGATAGAAAGCAAACAGCAGTTGCTTCTGCAGTCTCAGTTTCCTCCTCTGCACCCTGGAGAAGGGAACAGGCTGAATGTGTGGTTTTATAAGGCCTTGCAGCTAGAATATCAGTCAGGACTGAGGCCAGGGACCTGACTTCCCAAGCCGTACCTCTCCCAGAAGGAATAGTGAAAGGAATGGATGTGTGTATATGTATAACTGAATCACCCTGCTGTATAGCAGAAATTCACATAACATTGTAAATCAGTGATACTTTGATAACATTTTAATTTTTTTTAATTATTTTTAAAAAATTTGGGGAGTTCCTGTTGTGGCGCAGTAGAAATGAGTCAGACTAGGAGCCATGAGGTTGCAGGTTCGATCCCTGGCCTCACTCAGTGGGTTAAGGATCTGGCGTTGCCGTGAGCTGTGGTGTAGATCACAGACGTGGCTTGGATCTCTTGTTGCTGTGGCTCTGGCGTAGGCTGGCAGTTGTAGCTCCAGGTAGACCCCTAGCCTGGGAACCTCCATATGCTGCAGGTGCAGCCCTAAAAGGACAAAAGACAAAAAAAAAAAAAAAAAAAAAAAGGCACGCCCACAGCATGTTGAAGTTCCTGGGCCAGAGATCAAACGCACACCACAGCATCAATTTGAGCCACTGCAGTGACAATGCCGGATCTTAACCTGTGCACCACAAAGGCACTCCAAAGTTTTCAAAAGTGAAAAAACTGAAAAAAGACCCCTTTTCTCAACCCTTATCTCAATCCTTTTCTCTCTCTCCGTTTCTCTGTATATGTGTATGTATATAATTTATTGAGATACAATTTGCATACCATACAGTTCACCCATTTAAAGTGCACAGTGCTCCTGGGCATATATCCAGACAAAAATTTCATTGAAAATGATAATGCATCCATATGTTCCCCGCAGCTCTATTCACAATAGTCAAGACATGGAAACAACCTATATACCCATTGACGGATGAATGGATTAGGAAGATGTGGTACATATATACAATGGAATACTACACAACCATAAAAAAGGACAAAATAATGCCATTTGCAGCAACATAGATGGAACTAGAAACTCTCATACTGAGTGAAGTTAGAAGGAGAAAGACACATATCACTTATATGTGGAGTTTAAAATCTGGCACAAATGATCTGTCTACAAAACAGAAAAGATCATGGACATGGAGGACAGACTTGTGTTTGCCGGGGGGAGGGGGAGGGAGTGGGATGGACTGGGAGTGTGGGGTTAGTAGGGGAAAACTCTTGCATCTGGAGGGATGGGCAGTGAGATCCTGCGGTATAGCACAGGGAACTCTATATAGTCACTTGTGATAGAACATGATGGAGGATAATGTGAGAAAAAAGAATGCGTGTGTACATATTATATATGTATGGCTGGGTCACTTTGCTGTACAGTAGAAATTGACAGAACACGGTAAATCAATCATAATAAAAAACAAAAATAAAATGCACAATGCTTTTTAGTGCATTCACAGAGTCGTACCATGGTCACTGTCATTAATTTTAGAACATTTTTAGCTCTCTAAACAGAAATGCCCCCCCTGCCCTAGGCAACCCCTAACCTGTTTTCTAGACAGCCCTTGTCTACAGCCCTGCTCCTCCTGGCTCTTCGCCAGGTCTTTGTTCTTCTTGGTTCCAAATGGGAGGCTTCTGCTGGCCATCAGCCTGTGCGCCCCACACCTTCTCTTCCTGACCCTCGGCCTTCAAACTTCTGCCCTCATCATTCCACTGAAAGGCTTTCTGAAAGGTCACGAATGACTCCCGGGCCAAATTCAAAGGCTTTCCTCTCATGTACTTCCTGATGTGTCAGCAGTAGCTGACACTGCTGCCTGCTTAACTGGTCCTGGTGGTCCTTTTACCGCCACCCTGCCTGGGGTCGATGCCTAGCTTTGCCTGCTGTGGGGAGGGCGGGGCTCGCCAGGGGTCTGGCCTTACTTATCCTCTTCCTTCTGTGGCAGAGAAGTTCATGATGGCCTGAATGCCAGCTTCGCCACACCCCAGCTGTGCGAATTTGGACAGCTGACTTCATCCCTTGATTGACTGGTTGATTGATTTTTAATTTATGTTGTTGAAGTATAGCTGATTCACAGTGTTGTGTTAATTTCTGCTTACAGCAAAGTGATTCAGTGATAGACATATTCAGTGATATACATATATATGTACTTATGTATATATATGCATATACATATATAATGCATCTATGTATACACACACATACACATTTTTTCATACTTCATCTCTTTAGAGGTCCATTTTCCTTATTTGCATTGCAAGGACAGTAACTGTACCTCCCCTCCCCCCCAATAACCCCCACTCGGTGGGGATTAAATGCGTTGATTCATGGGAAGTGCTTGCTGGGAGAACTACTGAGCACATACAAACATGCTACACTCAGAGTTTGCTAATAGGATTATTCTGCTCCTTTTGTTCAATGAGTTTGTTTATAGCCTTTTTTTTTCTCGGTAATTTCTACGCAGCAGACTTCTCTGGGGTTCAAATTTCCATGAAATTCAATTATAATTAGGGTCTTTGGGTGAGCAGAACTTCCCCAGAGCCTCGCGTTTGTGACTTGTAAGATGGGGATAATAATACCCAGATCTTAGGGTTGTTGGAACACTTAAATAAGTTGATACATGCAGAACACTTGGAACAATGCCTGGCATATAGCACATCCTGTAGAAATGTCAGCGGTAGCAGCAGCAGCAGCAGTAATTATCTAGCCTTCTCTCACTTCCACGTGCTGGTGGGTTTGAATGGCCTGAGACATCGCCACTTTCGAGTTCTACCATCACCTTAAAGCACACTCCCTTCTAAGCAGCAGCTTCTGTCACCACTCACTAAAATCTCACTGCTGGCCACCCAAGTCCTGGTCTCCCAAATTGCAAGATCATTGGTCATCTTGCTTCTCCTTTGTATTTTATACCCAATTGCCATCCTTCCCAGTGACTCTGATTCGCTCATTCTCTCCCATCCCCCTGCCCCCACTTTTGTCTGGGGCTTAACCTACCCAGACCTGAAAATCTCTGTGACCTCCTGGCTGCACTCAGTCCATCTTCCAAGCCAACATGCACATGATACAACACACATTGTCTGCTTCTGGCTGACGCTTCTAAAGCATTCTCCCTACCCCCCAACTGTGTCTCAGAAGGAGCCTCTACTTTTTTTTTAAGTCTCCACCAGCCAGTCGCCACCTGCCATGGTTAAGTTGGACTCCTCACAGTTTCTCCTTGAGCTGCTGCCACTTAGTTTTGGTTTGGGTATCTGGTTCAGGTGCTTGGCCTCATCCTTTCTTACCTTCCCAGGCTGGTGTTAGAACTGAAGCCTGTATCTTTTTTAAAACTGACAGTTACACCCCCACCCAGCCTCATCTCTTGAGTCATCCCACCCTCCTTGTCACTTGTTCAACATTAACCTCTCTTTTATCAAGTCAGCCTCTGGCTCTGGGGTGGATAAAGGTCCCTGATCAAGCTCAGCATCACATTATTTTTCCTTCATTTGTTCATTTAGGCAGATCTATCTCTGTAAGGGTTTTGTGCTGACATAGAAGGAAAGACATGTGTATAATTAAGCCACAACTATTAACATGAAAGGAAATATGGGGGGGACACATAATGAGGGATTGGAGCACTTAAATAAGTGACTGCATTTGGGTAGGGAACCTCACTACAGCCAAGGCCAAGAGAGATACAAGCAAGGGCAGGATTAACGTAATTTACTGAAAGGCAATCGTGCCGGATTGCTGGGGAGGTGCATTTTTTTTCCTACCTTCAGACAGAAGGATGACATCACCTCTTAGATCAGGTCCAGCAGAATTTTTGCACGGCTGGGAACATTCTTCCATCTCTGCACAGTCTAATATGGTATCCACTGGCCATATGTGGCTTGTGAGCACTTGGAATGTGGCTACTATAACCAAGGAACTGAAATTTTAATTTGACTTAATCCTAACTAAATCAAATTGAAATAGCTGCAGGTGGCTGATGGTACCATCATTGGAAAATGTCATCCTAGACTTTTATGTAAACAATGTTGTAAAATCTCTTTAATAGAAGATTTAAAAACTGCCACAATCTCCCTGCAGCCCTGTATCCATTTGCCAGGGCTGCCATAACAAAATACCACAGACTGGGAGACTTAAGTAAAAAATGTATTTTCTCATGATCCTTGAGGCTGGAAATCCAAGATTAAGGTGTCAGCAGGGTTGACTTCACTCTGGGGCTTCTCTCCTGGGCTTGAGGATGGCCATCTTTTTACTGTGTCCTTGCTGGTCTTTACAGAAACATCCCTGGTGTGTCTCTGTGTCCTAGTCTCGTCTTCATATAAGGACACCAGTCGGATTGGGTCAAGGTTTATCCAAAGGCCTCATTTTAATTTAATTATTTCTTTAAAGTCCCTACCTCTAAATACAGTCATATTCTGTGGTACCGGGGGGATTAGGACTTCAACATATGAATCTGAGAGGGGATCAGAGTTTAGCTCAGAACAGATTGCTCTGTGTATTATTATTATTATTATTGCTTTTGGGGCCACATGTGTGGCATATGGATATTCCCAGGCTAGTGGTCATCAGAGCTGCACCTGCTGGCCTACACCACAGCCATAGCAATTCGGGATCTGAGCCATGTCTGCAACCTATACCACAGCTCTCAGCAACGCTGGATCCTTAACCCACTGAGCAAGGCCAGGGATTGAACCTGCATCCTCATGGATGCTAGTCAGATTCGTTTCTGGGGAGCCATGATGGGAACTCCAGGTAAAGGCATTTTTGATCAGAGGCCAGAGTTATACAGTCTAGATGTGTATCTTTTTAGCACTTCTGGGAATTGGGACTTGAAATCACGTCCTGTTCCTTAGGCCACTTTCTCTAATAGCAGTCCCCTCACCAGAAGGTCAGCTCACACTCTTCTGCCTGGTAGTGAAAGTCCCAAGGTTTGACTCCATTGACCTAACCAGCCTTATTTCCTCTTCTCCTTTATTCCTGTTTCTCTGCTTTGTTCAGACTTGTCTACCCCACATACTCCATACTCATGCCTGCTGCTGTGATTATGTTCACATTGTCCCTTCTGCTGGTAATATTTTGGTTTTTTTTTTTAAACCCCAAATTTATATCCTTCCAATTTCAACCAAGACCCACCTCATTCTAAAACCATCTCTGAACCTTCATCCTTCCTTAATGTCATTCTCTCGTGTTTCCAAATCCAGTTGCACTTGACACCAACACCCCATGATTGAAAACCAAGTTATTATCTAATTACTTCATAGGTTTTAGTATTATCTCAGGTATGAAATCATAAACACAAGGGTCAAAGAACAGTGATCTATCCCTTCTGTAGATTGACATCCTAACATAATACGAGCACATAGTAGGGGTTTAATAATGTTACCACTGCTTGGTTGACAGGTGTAAGTATTTTTCATCACCTTCTCACCTCTGAACTGTTTTTTCAACTTTATATACAGCTGCACATTTAATATCTGGAGCCAAACCAGAAGTTGCATCATACCATCCACTCTGTGTATTAAATTTATAATAAAATCAGATAGATGGCCAAAAAGGAACCCTAATCATCTCTGATATGATTAAATCTTCTGGGTTGAGTTCTCAGAGAGCCCAAGAAAATTTTCTTTTAATCCCCATGGGCTTTCTATTCCATAGATGAAATTAGAGAGCCAGCCTGAGAGGCAATTCTGTGAAATCATTTACTAAAGGGGAGGGGGGAACATCATTATAGTTTCCTTCAGAGGTTTGCAAGTAATGAGCATGCTCTGTTCCCTTCAAGCCCAGAGGGGTGGTGCGGGCTTGACACATAGCTGAGTTTGGCTCAACCACAGATCTAACATGATGTCTGTAAATACTGCAGGAAAGAACCAACAGACAATCGGTGGGTGTTACTGATGAGAGGCTGTGGAGGCTTTTGTTGGCAAACAGGCAGCAGCCATCTTTTTCCCCCAGGTGAATGACCAGCCCACTCTAGAGACCTATAGTTACTTTGTTTTCCTGGTGATTTTCTTAAGCAATATGGCTTCTTTTAAAGTGGCAGGTCTCATCTACGGACCTTTTGCCCCTCCCCCATTCCACCTTGCAGGGACATTTGACAATATCTGGAAACATTTTTTCTTGTTATAGCTGGTGGTGCAGGGTGCTACTGCATCTAGTGGGTGGAGATGAGATGCTGCTGAACACCCTACAGTGCACAGGGCAGCCCCTCTACCCCCACCCAACAAAGGGTTAGTCAATCAAAATGTCAGCCACAATCAAGCTGTCTTATAAGCTTGTTTTAGCATATATAGCTTGTTCTATTCATTCATTCAACAAGTATATATTGGTAAATTTCAAAAGCATCCAAGTAGTTATCTTTCTGCGGGTTGGTGGATTCATTAATTCACTCATGCAATGCATATTTATTGAGCATCTACTTCATGCCAGGTATTGGGGTCCTGAAGAGCATAGTCAAGGTCTTTCCTCACCTGGGGTTTACATTTTTGTTGAAGGGAGACAAGCATCAGAATCAGCAGAATTTAAGATAATTTTAACCAGTGATAAATACAGTGGCGAGTCCTAGACAGGATAAAGGGAGACAGATGACCCAGGCAAGGGGGATGTGCCAGATGCTACTTTTAGGAGGGGGATTTGGGAAGACCTTTCTGTATAGGTCACACTGAAGCTGAGACATGAATGAGGAGAAGGAAGCAGCTCTGTGAAAAATCTGGGGGAGAAATGTTGAAACTAGAGGGAGCAACTGGTTCAAAAGCTGAGGCAGGAAAAGCTGGGTGGGTCCAAGGACCAGAGACAATTGGATGCTGCTGAAGCTTGGATGGAGGAGGTGAGGCTGATGAGAAGGGAAGGAATCAAGACTGGGCAGGGCCATCCAGGCCTAGGAAAGGAATTTAACTGTATTTCAAGAGCAGTGGGAAGCTATGGGAACATTTTAAGCAGGGTGGACTTGATCTCTCGTAGGTAGCGATAAGTTCACTCGGGCATCTGGGCAGAGAATACCCCATGGAGGGGCACAATGGAAGTGAGGGGCCAGCCAGGAACTCCTTATAGGAGGAGTCCAGCTTACACTGCATGTGTGGAGGTGAAAGGAAGTGTGTGAACTTGGGAAGCCTTCAGCATCAAGTTCCTGGACTTGCTTGCCGATGATCCCTAACTCAGTCAACCAAGGCTGCCAGCCTTGGCTTTTCCATCTCTAGTCAGTGCAGATCCTGAGAACCTTTGCTCTGCATCCTCAGTTAAGCCAGGCCTGACCTAGCTCCAGCACACATGAAGTTCCACTTTCCCCAGCTGCCTTAGCTTTACCAGTGGTGCCTGGTCAGACCCCTTTAATAAAAGGTGAGCTGAGTTCCACACCCCTTCCCTTCCCATTTCTTATTTGGACTGAGATCTCTGAATATCAGACATCTGCAGTTGGAGCCTGGGACCCTGACTAACAATTTTCATTTCTTCCCTGCTGGGTAATACCCTTGGGACCAGAATGTGGCATCTCCTGACCTTGAGCTTTGAGTGCCCTCCCACGGGCCTCAGAGCAAAATCCAAATTTCCATCTGGTCCCTACTGACCTATTCAGGCTCTCTTTGTGCCAGCCCCTCCTTTGCTCACAATCCAGAGATTTTTTACCCAGTTATCTGTACCTTGAACTCACCAAGATCTATCTTTCCTCAGCCCTTTGCTTTTGAGGGTCTTTCCACCTTGCACGCTCTTCTTCCCATTTTTTGCCTCTTTCATGTTCCAACTCAAATGACACCTAGACTTCCTTCTCAAAAGCCACTCTACAGTATGCATTCTCAGTGGGAGACTATCACCCCCAAATGGGTAAAAATTGGTTCTTAGAGGATTTAAATATTACTCTTTGAATGTATATAAGGCATAAACACACATATGGGACATAAACAGATAGATGATAGCTAAGTAGGTAGATAGAGGGTATATCTATGGTGCTAAAATTTCATAGAGGAGGTTGATTAAGGAAAAAGATGTCTAGGAGTAACCTGGTGGCTTAGCGGCTTAAGGATCTGGTGTTGTCACTGCTGTGGCTTGGGCTGCTGCTTTGGTGCAGGTTTGATCCCTGGCCCAGGAACTTCTGCATGCCATGGGGGAAACTAAAAGGAAAAAAAGCAACAAAAAGTATAAAAAGGTTCCTTAAGGGCCAGTAATGAAAAAAAAAAAAAAAAGGTTGAAAAACACTGCTCTGTGGAAATTGTCTCCACCTTCCACTTTCTGAGAAAGTGCCATTTAACTCCTCCCAAGAACTTATGGCAGAGAACACCCCACTTATTTTTGTTCACTTCAGTATTTTCTGCCCCTTCTCACCCCTCTGGAAGGGAGCTCCTCGAAACTCAGAGATCTTGGCCATCTATTTGCCACTGTATCCCCAACACCTGCACCGTGTTGGGCATGTAGTATTTATTTCATCCATACAGGGTGATTCATTTGCACTGTAACCAAAGAATGATTTCAAATGCTAGAACAAGGACCCACTGGACCCCCACACCCATCTTCAATTTCAATCCTCCCTTAAATGCTACCTGATTTGCTGGGGTCCCTTTTGGGCACTGAGTTTAAGCCCCCTTCTTTGCTCCATGGTCAAGTTCATCTCTTAGCCCTGGTTTTGACTATCCCTAGCCTTCTTTCCTCCCTGACCTCTGAGACCCAGTCACTCTGCAGTCCAGCCCTGCTTAATCCTACTGAGATACCACAGTGAATACCATACGGAAGTCTGATTTATTAAATCCAAACATTTTCAAGAAAATGCTCACCATTTTGGAAATGACACAGCAGAAGGAATGTTTGAATATCTCATTTGACTGAGAAATAAACTGAATGATGGCAAAAGTATCTGCAGTAGAAAAAAGACTGGAAGGAAGCAAACCAAAATGGTTACAATGTTACCTGTGTCTGGAAATGTGGACTTGGCAGTTTATTTTCTCCTTATGCTTTTGGCTAATTTGGGAGTTTTCTATTGTAAGCATGTATTTCTTTTACCATAAGAAGCAAGGGGTTTTGGTGGTTGGGTTTATAAAGTATCATTGATGATACTGTAGTGTCATAGAGGCATATACATGCCCGATCCATGGATCCAGGAGCATGCCTATTTGATTATATAGTGACTCCCACAAGGCTTTTTCAGGGGCAGGGATTTCTGTGCCTAGGAAAGCCATCGGATTTTGGCCAACCTAGCCCATTAGACAATTAACACCAGCTTTCTTGCCAGGTTAACAGCTACAATCTGTTCCACAGGATTTTGTATTTGTTAGATTTTTTTTTCAAAGATGTCTGTGACTCCCCAAAATACAAAATGTATTTGGACTGTAAGGCACTCACCTGTGCAAAATGCAAAAAACAACCAAGCACATGAAAAACACATGCCCACACCTTTTACAATATTTTTCAGGGGCTTCATGGCTCCCTGAAGCCAAGGTCATGACATCCTGACCTAGGAAGGTTACCTAGTGAAATGCCTCTTGAAACCTAGGCCACATTTCTTCATTTTCTCCTCACAGGTAGCTACTATGATGGGGTTCCCAAACATCCCAAAGTTCCCTTGTCCTGAAGAATTTTCTGGGCCCTACCTCCTCCTAGTACATCTCCCCTGAACCCACATAGCCGGTTCACACATCAATATCCTTAACGGGGACATGAGGGGGTCTTGATTTTTTTTGATCAAGGAATACTTTCAAATACTAGAACCTTTGGCTGATCAGTTAATAGAAAGATTCATTCAAACACTGGACCCAACAATTCATCCATAATTACAGTGCCCATCATGGTAGCTCACAACATCCAAGCATCTTTGGGCTTCACACACAAATCAGTTCAGCTCTGAGCCACTGTCTGCCCTGACCTTGATCTCATATACCTACAAGGTGATGGTATAATTGATGCCACAACCATGTACACGGTCTCTCATAACTAAGGTGAATTGTATACGCTCACCAAAATTTGGTGACCTACCCAAGAACGAGTTCACGGCACAAATGGCCTGGTGAGGCATGTGGTTTGAGAACCATCATGGAAATTGAAGTATTTCTTATATCCAAAGCACTCTGTACTATAGAACCTTTAGGTCTCTTATTTCAATTAAACCAACCTGAGAAAAAAAAATCACTTAATAAAAGATGGGATCTGGCTGCCCAAACCTACCTTGATTAAAAAAGAAGAGGTAGGAAAACACCATTCTTACCTCCTCCAGGGCCCACAGGGAGTCCACCACGGGCTTGACCTTCTTCTGGTTGTAGAGCCCAATGAGTTTGTCCACCACTCCTCGAATGAGGCCAGCCCGGCCCTGTTTGAAGAGTAGGTTTAGAAGGGAAAACCCAGCGATGACTTTGTTCTCTTCATATAGCTTGATGGGGTTCACCTTCTCCACCTGCCACCACTGGAAGGACAGAAGGTGTGGGTTACAAGGAGTCAAGACCAGGCTGTGTTCACAGTGTTGCGGGGAGATGGGGGCTACACTGGGGTGGGTTCCAGCCGGCCAGGAGGTAGCTCTTGCTGGTGTATTTCCATAAGGGTCTGGCTAGGCACTCCTGTGACTGCACAATGTCTCTTCTAAGGAGAGCTCAGGATCCAGGTGCAGAAGAGCCCTTTCTGAAAACTACTCCTAGGCCATGTGTGATTGGAATGTTAAGTCACGTGGTTGGGATCATCGGCTCTGGAGCTGCATCCTGGCCCTATATTTCCCTCCCTTTGACTCTCTGGGCTTCCTTCTTGGTGACATGCAGTGTCAGGATGCTGCCTCCAGGGTTTCCTGGAAGGATTTAGTGTAAAGCACGTGACTCACTGGAAGGTGGTGGTGGTGATAGGGCTGGTGCAGGGGGCAGAGGAGTTTACCAAGCATGGTGAGGACCTGGTGGGAGTGATGGCTGCTTGGGGGAGCAGCTTTCCTCAGGGCAGGGGGTAACAGCAAGGCTGGAGAGGTGGGTTGGATGCAGCAGACAAGGAAGAGTAAGGAAGCATAACATGGGTAGAAGGAACAGCATGGTGGAGCAATGAAGCCATGGTGCTGGGGGTAAGTCAGTGGCTCTCAACTGGGGGAAGTTTTACCCTCCATGGGACATTAGGTAATGTCTGGGGATGGTTTTTTGTTGTGATGACTGAAGAGGGGGAGTCAACTGGCATCTAGTGGGAAGAAGCATGGGATGATGCTAAACACCCTAAAATGCACAGGACAGTCCCTTGAAACAGGATGAACCAGCCCCAAATGTCACTAGCTCTAAAGTCCTAAATGGGATCCCCACACCTGTCAAGTATGGCCACCCTAATTCCTGCCTCTCACCTCCCACTTCAGACAGGAATGTGAGTGGATAATCCATTGACCAACTACAGAAATGGTTATCCAACTTCTTTTTTCTCATTTGTGTTTCCTTTGGTGCCAGTTAGAATTTGGAAATTCCAAGTTCCAGTTTCGAGAGGGTTCTAAGAGATTAAAATGTTTAAGAGTTTAATATAAAAGGCGAAGAGGAATGTGACTGACACTTGGGAACACTGATAATATTTATGTTATCAGTGGGTTGCCTTTACATCCTGCCTTCTTCCAGGATTGAGGAAACTCAAAAAAATAAAACATCTTGATTTTTTTAAAAAATGGGGAAATCAGATTGTTGGAAAACAAGTGTGAGAAAGACAGGTTAAAAATAGGGATAAGGTTCATGCACAACATTTCCTACCAAAATAAACTCCCCAAGAGCCTGGGAGTCAGCTGTCAGAAAGCCATGCATTTGGCCATGGGCTCTTTGCCACAAAAGCCAAGGCAGACAAATGCTTAATAACTTGGTTCACAGTGTATCTGCAAAGCTTCCACAAGTGTTTATGAAGTGAATGTTTGCTCAATCTACAGTTGCTGCACAGTTGTGGATAAGTGAGTTCTACCAAATACCTGGTTTTGAATCCCACTTGCCAGCTGTGCAACTTGAGGCAAATTACTTAACCACTCTGTGTTCAGTTTCCTTATTGTACCCTCATGGAGTCATAAACACACATGGAAGTTAATGTGTCGATACATACAAAGAACTATCTGGCACATAGCAGGTACTCTTTCAATATGAACTACTTTCATCCCTTAAGTTTGAAGGGGTGTTTTGGATGGAGCGAGAGTTCTAGATTTGGAGTCAGCCTGCTCTCTAAATGTTGACTGCATGTGCCGTCATCCTCATTGTTAGGATCTAAAAGCAAATGGCATGTGAACACAAGCTCTGAAAGGGTTTTAAAGGAGGACAACACGAAGAGAGCTGAGTGAGAATTTTCTGTATGACTCCAAATGTACCTTTAACATCTAAGCTGTTCTCCAATGTTCTAGAAAAGTCCCTTTCTAGAACCCTCCAGAACAAAGCCATCATTCCACTCCTCAGTGGGCCCTACCTTCAGTTTGCTTCTAACTGACCCACTGATATTGAACCCGGCCTCTGAAAGGGAACAGTCTTCATTTTTGACCTCCAAGTACAAAGCATTCTGGAAGTTGGCATCCTTGCTTTGGGCGGGAGACTCTTCCCCCCATCCTGGCTGTGTTTACTAGCGCCTTCATCGAACCTGGGCACACTGCAATTATTTCATTAACGCTGCGTGTTGTGATTGTGCATTTATGGGAGAGAGGGAAAACACTTCTTACAATTGTATGTAATTTAGGGCCGATTTGGTTCCCCACGGCAGGCTGTCGGCATCCCATTAATTACAGCCACAGCAACAAAACAGCTGGGAGTGACACAAAGCTGAGCTCTGGGGGACACACTCCAGACAGCATCCTTTGCTAGACTCTATGCTTGCTCCCTCATTTATCCTGTAGTCATGATGATCCTGGATCTGAACTCGAGAGTTCAGTTAGAGAGAGAGGCTCTAGAATTCTCGTCTCACAAGGCAGGGAGAACGAATCATTTCAGAATCAGAGAGTCCAGGGATGAAGGCTTTGGCAGCCAGTGCTGGCATTTGGGGACATATGAATGCCCCATAGAGCCACACTGAGAGTAAATGCTAATCCCCTTTCTGTGGCTTCTTCCTGACCACTCTATTCAAGATGCCTCCATCCTATCCGGCTGTTGTCTAATTCAGCACTCTGGTTTGATCCCTTTCAGAGATTTTATGGCCATCTACAGTCAATAATATATGCTACTTATTTCACTTTGTCTGTCTCATTAGAACGTAAGCATCCCAAGGGCCTCAAATGCACCTGTCTCATTCAGTGTGGTACCCTGGTGCCTGGTACCACCCGTTGGTGCTCAGAAGATGTTTGCAAAGCGAGTGCATCATTCACTGCCTCACTGGCTGCTGAGGAGGCTGAAAGGGAAAAGGACAAAGGGCAAAAGAAGCAGCGACCCCCTGTTGTGGGGCTGAGGTAAAAATGAAGTTGAAGGCCATATTTGTTTAATTCTAGGAAGCATGGCTCTAGGTGGGAAAGCAGACCTCAGTAGGTTTGTGGTGGGTTGAATGCCTAGGGCAGTAGATTCTCAATTGCAGACAAAATGACAACCACAGTATTCAGAGCACGAGGGTCTAAGCTAGTGGTTCACAAGCTTGCCTGTATCTAAGAATCAACCCAGGAGTTGCTAAAACTGTAGGATCTCTGACTTAATAGGATGGGGATAGAGAGAAATCTCAAGCAGAGATTTCTGACTTAGAGACCTGGTCAGAAAGTGGCCAGACTCAAAGGTCGGTCTCTCCATGGGCCAGATAAAATGCACTAATGTTAAGTTTATTCTTGACCAATGATTAAGACACCAACACTTAAGCAGTCTCTGTTGAAATCAAAATAAAGCTTTCTGGATTTCTCTGGCATACCCACTTCTCTGCTTCATTCAGAGAAAAGGAGTGCAAATCACAGTCCTGACCGTGTGTGGTGAGTAGGGTTCACAGCAGCACAGATTTTCTTGAAAATGAATGATGCAGAGGAAAGACAAGATTGAGGTGGTTGGGTCCACATGCTGAGATGGAAGGGCTTACAACATGCCAACCACCACACCACCACGGTACACTGGATGTGCATGGATACTTACTGATTTTGCAAAGCTGAAGAAGCTCTTGGTCTCTCCAGTTACCATGTTGGACGAACCTGCAAGTGGAAGATTCTCAAATCAAGCCAATGAAAATCAACCTCTCTGGGTTAACATGGAAGAATGGTGGTTGTTTGGCTCAGAACTGGCAAGAACTTGAAAAGAAATTTAATTCATCCTTGGAAAAATGAGGAAAGTGGAGAGGGTAGGTGGTGGCAAGTTGACTTAATCTTAAACTAAGCATCACTGAATTAAAGAGGAAGTAACATTTCTCAAGGTGACCATTTCATCACTTTGGAAAATTGGTCTTGTGGCAAAAATGTCATGTGAACCAACATTCTAATGATGAGTTGCTGAACTGCTGCCTTGGTTCTGTTCTTTGATGCTGAGAAATGAACTCCTCTGTAAGCCTACATCTATGGTTTGAGTTTGACTCCTCAGCAAGTGAGGGGCTTAGGGAACTGATCTCAGCTGGGCATTTCAGTGGTGGAGAGAGGTGAGGCTTCACTAGAATTTGGATGGATGGAAAACATGGGATACAGAGCAGCAGATGGGGGTGAACATTCGTTCAGAAGCCCAGGAAATGGTGTGACCCGTGTGTTAGCTCCAAAGAGGTCTGGGAAGAAAGGTGAAAACAACTTGAAAGCAATGGTGTGGGAAACTGAGCTTTGCTCATTGGAACAAGCAATACTCAGAGGGCAGAGGGGAGGAGGAATTGGGAAAGATTCCCTAGGATGCTCTTATAGAAAGAAAAGACCCCTTTCTGAGGGGCTGGCTTGGGGGTGGTGAGAAATACCATACCATATTGGAGTCTTTTCAGTAATAACTAGTAGTCAGTGAATCATTGCTTCTACTTTTACGGGGTGACTACCACTAGCATCCTGGTACTAGGTTTTGATTACTTAGTAATCAAATAATCAATGTAATAAATTTGATTCTTGTGTTATGAATGTGTTGTATTTTGCCAAAATGACATCGTGGAACTGAGGCAAAAATAGAACCAGTGTATGAGAAGGGATCGACAAAACATTCGTCTCCGTCTGACTCACACGTTAGTCATATCCGACATCCCTATATGATACAATGACGTTCATTACTTCTCTAATCAATAGTAGTAATTTTAAAATTATGCATCCACCTCCAAAGACTTTCAAACACCGGGCCACTATGGATAGTGACAGAATAGTCCAGCAATGAAAGCTTACTCCTATTTCTGTCCTAACGATATGATGATGACAAAATGATGCTTGAATACTTAATACCTCTCAAATATCTCTTGTATAAGCATCTCAGCTAATAGCAGGGAAATGAGTGGTTTTTTTTTTTTCAAACTAAGGCTCAATTTTCTGCTCTACTTCCGTGGGACAGAGTGTCAAAAATCTCACACATTAGAGAACCCCCGAGATCATTTGTCTTTGACACATGACACCTGGCTTCAGATATGCTTCTTTGACTTTGTGGAGGTTGATGTTGAAATTGGTTGGCATGCCTATAACAAAGAGAAGAAGAAAGGAGAGAGGAAGCCCTAGGGTCTCATCCTGCTGGAGAAAACCTGCTCCCAGGTGTCTTTCATAAATATTCCCATACCCAAGAGCGTGTAAGTTTGTGTAGAAGCAGATGGGGCTCCATCGGTCCAAGGCTTCTCTCTTGATTGGGATATTCAGGAGTAGTTTATACCCCTTGCAACTTCATTCATCTCCAATAGTGAAGAACAGCCCCTTTAAACCCCCTGCATCCTAGCCACAGCTCTCCATCCTTCTAGGGGTCCTGCATTGCTTCATTTTGTGAACTTCCTCTGAAGCTAGTAATATTTCCCACCTGTGCCACCTTCTGTGGGTCAAGTCCCATCTCCTCACTACAGTGCCCTGGCCTTGCTTTCTTTCTTTGAGAATGAGAAATGATCATGGGAGAACAGGGCAGTAGGCACATATGTTACTTTCATAATTGAGAACATCTAACGACAGTAGCAATTTTAGCAATTTTAGAGAAAACACTAACGAATTAATACCAGCCCCATCTCGTCACCCCAGCATATCAGCACACTTCATTTTTTGGAGACTGTCTAAGCACATGGGCAGTGCTCCTTGTCACCAACCATGTCTCCCCCACTTACCATATAAAATGTAGGTTCCCAGTGGTTTGAGAAGGCTGAGACCTTTTCCAGTGTTATCCCCACAGAGGCAATCCAAAACAATGTCCACTCCTTCTGCAGAGATTCTAAATGGTGAGAAGAGAAAGTAAAATAATGTAACCTGTCAGAGAACAAACCGTCAATCCTTTTCCCTTCCTGCGTGATATTGTTTACTCCCTCAGGAACAGAGACAGCTCTGGGAGTGGCAATAAATAGGAAAGAAGCCTGCAAGGTGGATGTCTCGTCCTGAGCCCATGTCTAAGAATTTCACAAAGCTGGAGGCAGCTAAGAGCTTGGCTGGTAGCTTATATTAGGCGAGCCAGCATGGAACAGCATAGTTGGTCTAGTCACCTTGTGCAACTCCTTGGAGCCTTAGCCTTCTCCTTTGTAAAGTGGAGCTATCATGTTTCTTTGTGCTAAGAATGAAATGAGGTGATAAATGTGATGCTCAGCCCATTGCCAGGCACATAACTAACAGTCACTCCGTAAGTCAGTCAACAACTCCTATTTGTGGAACTTGGGTCCTGTGCCAGGCTCTGTCCAAGGTGCTGAAGACAGAGTTATAAAACAAGCATGCTTGCTGGGAGTTCCCGTGGTGGTGCAGTGGTTAACCAATCTGACTAGGAACCATGAGGTTTCGGGTTCGGTCCCTGCCCTTGCTCAGTGGGTTAAGGATCCGGCGTTGCCGTGAGCTGTGGTGTAGGTTGCAGACGCGGCTCGGATCCCGCGTTGCTGTGGCTCTGGCGTAGGCCGGCGGCTACAGCTCCGATTCTACCCCTAGCCTGGGAACCTCCATATGCCGCGGGAGCAGCCCAAGAAATAGCAAAAAGACAAAAAACAAAAAAAACAAAACAAAAAAAAACAGACAAACAAACAAAAAAACAAGCATGCTCGCTGTCTTCAGGGGGCCTCTGGTCTAGCAGAGGTTGGTTTTCTCCCCTGTCCACCTCCCTCCTCAGCAAAGCTGTAAAGGCGTGTTAATTTAACTTGCAAACTTCTATTTGTCCAATCTCCAGGTTCAACCTAAAACATAATCTTCGAGGAAGAGGTTTAAGTAGTGAGAATCTTCCTACAGAGATGGAAGGTTCCAGAGTAGAGGGAGTCTACATCTGTACTCTATTAGGAAAAAAATCCCTTTTCCCATTCATTTATTTACACTTTAATTAACTGAGCTACTCATACACTTAACACACACATCTACTGGGCTTCCACTGTTAAAAATATATTATGGAGGAGGAGGCTGTAGATTAGGAAGGCTCTGGGGATTGAAGAGAAAATATTCCTGCCTACAGAGTTCCCAGTTGTGGCTGGGTCCTGCTCTGCTCAGACAAGAACGGCATTTCCTCTTATTTGTGAGTTTGCAGGATTATCTTAGCTTAGAGCTTAGTGTTTTTACTAGCACCCTCATCCCCCAACCAAGTTCAGGCACTGCAGCTAAATGACGTCAACAGATGTGTCCAGAGGATCACCAGCTGGGAAACTGCACCTGCATCTTCTGGGTTCACACACCAAGTTGACAGCCCCACAGCCCTGACAGCTGAGTCTTTTTCCTGCCATACAGCAAAGTGATTCAGTTATACATACATATACACACTCTTTTTCAAAAATATTCCTTTCCATCATGGTTTACCATGGGACAGTGAATATAGGTCTCTGTGCTATATCCTAGGACCTTGTTGTTTCTCCCTTCCATGTATAGTAGCACATACCTGCTAACTCCAACCTCCACTCCATAACTCCCCAACCCCCTCAGCCACCACTAGTCTGTTCTCCTTGTCTGTGAGTCTGTTTCTGTTTCATGGATTGGTTCATTTATGTCATATTTTAGATTCCACATATAGCTTCTATCATATGGTATTTGTCTTCCTCTTTGTGACTTACTCCACTTAGTATGGTAATCTCTAGGTCCATCTGTGTTGCTGAAAATGGCATTTATTTGTTCTTTTTTATGGCTCAGTAGTATTCCTTTGTATATATATACCACATCTTTATCCATTCTTTTAGGAATGTGTGATGCACATTTAGGTTGTTTCTATGTCTTGGCTATTGTGACTAGTGCTGCTGCAAACATAGAGGTACATGTATTTTTTAAACTTAGTTTTGTCTGGATATATGCCCAGGAGTGGAATTACTGGATCATATGGTAACTACACCCTTAGTTTTCTGAAGAGAACCTCCATACTGTTTTCCATAGTGGGTGTACCAACTTACATTCCCACCAATAGTGTAGGAGTGTTCCCTTTTCTCCACATCCTCTCCAGCATTTTTTTTAATGGCCACACCTGAGGCATATGGAGGTTCTTGGGCCAAGGATTGAATCTGAGCCACAACTACAACCTGTGCCAGATCCTTTAACCCACTATGCTGGTCTGTAGATCAAACCCATACCTCTGTAGAGACCTGAGCTGTTGCAGTCATCTTAACCCACTGCACCACAGGGGGAACTCCTCCAGTGATTGTTATTTGCAGACTTTTTGATGATTGCTATTCTAACCAGTTTGAGGTGGTACCTTATTGTAGTTTTTATTTGCAATTCTCTAATAATTAGAGATCTTGAGCATTTTTCATGTGCCCATTGCCTATTTGTATTTCTTCTTTGGAAAAATGTCTATTTAGGTCTTCTGCCCATTTTTTACTCGGTTGTTTGTTTTTGTTGTCGTTGTTAGTTGTATGAGTTGTTTGTATATATTTTTCAAATTAAGCCCTTGTGGTCACATCATTTATAAATAGCTCCCATTATGTAGGGTGTCTTTTCATTTTGTTTATGATTTCCTTTGCTGTGCAAAAGCTTGTAAGCTTGATTAGGTCCTATTTGTTTATTTTTGTTTTTATTTCTATTGCCTTAGGAGACTCACTTAAAACATTGGTACAATTTAGGTCAGAGACTGTTTTGCCTGTAATCTCTCCAAGGAGTTTTATGGTGTCATGTCTTAAATGTAAGTCTTTAAGCTATTTAGAATTTATTTTTGTGTATAGTTAGAGGGTGTGTTCTAACTTCATTCGTTGCAGCTGTCCAATTTTCTCAGCACAACTAGCCGAAACAATTGCCTTTTTCCCATTTTATATCTTGCCTCCTTTGTTGAAGATTAATTGACTTCAGGTATGAGGGTGTATTTCTGGATTCTCTGTTTTGTTCCATTGATCCATATGTCTGCTTCTGTGCCAGTACCACACTCTTTTGATTTCTATAGCTTTGTGATATTGTCTGATGTTTGAGAGGGTTATGCCTTATACTTTGTTCTTTTCTTTTCTTCTTCTTCTTCTCTTTTTGTCTATTTAGGGCTGCACCCGTGGCATATGGAGGTTCCTAGGCTAGGGGTCCAATTGGAGCTATAGCCACTGCCTTACACCACAGCCATAGCAGCTCGGGATCCAAGCTGTGTCTGTGACCTATACCACAGCTCACAGCAATGCCAGATCCTTAACCCACTGATTGAGGCCAGGGATCAAACATGTGTCCTCATGGATGCTAGCTGGGTTCGTTCACCACTGAGCTACAATGGGAACTCCAACTTTTCTCCTTTTCTTCAGGATTGCTTTGGCAATTCTGGGTCTTTTATGATTCCATAGAAATTTGAGGATTCTTTGTCTAGTTCTCTGAAAAATGTCATGGGTAATTTGATAGGGATTGCATTAAATCTATAAATAACTTTGTGGAATATGGCCATTCTAACAATATTAATTCTTCCAAACCAAGAGCACATGGTATCATTCCATTTATTTAAATCATCTCCTGGTAGCTGAGTCTTCATGTCACTGTGCCCTTCAAATGCCCTCTGGTCTTGTCCAAAATCCAGTCCATTATAAAAGTTCTTCCAAATTATCAGCTTAGTTTCCCACCCAACAGAGAGGACTCATAGGTGTCTTCTCAAGTCCCATGTGTAAATTCAGAACCCGGGAATTAGGCCAGTGGACCTCAAACCTAAGTGTGTGTCGGAATGACCGGGGGGGCTCATTAAACACACAGAATAAAGTTTGCTCTCCCACTTCCCCTCCTCCTCACTCTGATTTGCTTGGTCTGGGGTGGGGCCCAAGGATCTGCATTTCTAAGAAGTTTCCAGATGCTGATGCTGAATATTCTAGCTCCATACTTTGAAAATCACTCTTCCAAATAGTTACTCAGAAGCCAAGCAGATTTTCTAAAATCATTAATTTGCTCAGTAAATATTTAGCACTGGTACTGCACTAGGCATTGGGAGTATCATGGTACACCCAAACAGATTTGACTTATTCACTTTTGGACCTTTAGGCAGTCACTAACCAATATTTACACAAATAAAAATTAAATTGAAATTGAATGGGGTGTACTGCCCCAAAGGTACAATAAGACCATTTAAATTGAGGATTTACCTAATCAGGGCTGCCAGAGAAGGCATCCCTGGGGAAGTGATGAGTGGCAGGTGGAGGAGCTAGGGAGGAAGAGTGATGGGAACAGTGTTCCAGGCAGAGGGAACAGCATGTGCAAACACCCCAGCTGGGAGGAGCCTTGAGAAACAGGAAGACTGGAATAAAGAAAATGTGAGCAAGCTTGCCGTGCAGTGAGGCTTGGAAAGGACGGTGGGAGGTAAAGCACAGATGCTATTGGGGGGCTAGAGGCTGGGCCTCCCACCCACTGATCAGGTCCCCACCTTGTATTGTGGGCTGGATAGCTACATACCCAGCTTTCTCACTTTGACTAGGTCCTTTTTTGCCAAATTTGCTCCCTCCTGTGGAAGTGAGGTCCTGCTTTGGTTTTCGTAGCCAGCCCTCCCGGGCCAGCAAGTCCTCCCAGTGAACTTCACTTCCCCAGGACCCTTCCCTTTGCCTGCAGGATGCCACCTGTGCTCAGGGGCAGCCTCCCAACTCAAGGCTGTGCACACCTGCCAGGGTATCCCTGATGGACCCGCCCATCCTCTCCTCCTCACATCTGTATTCTGCTTGCAGGTCCACATTCTCCCTGAAAAACTGCCAATCACATCTCCTTTTATTAGCTGGCCTGCCTCAGCCTGTCGCTCTATCCTCTGGACTCTGGTTCACTGGCCAGGCTCACAGCAACGTATGACCATGAGCTCTGCCCACTTCCCTATCCTCACCTGCCACTAACTGCTCCATACATTCTGACCTAGCTCTTCCTAAAGTCCCACATTCAAGAGTTCCTACTATGTGCCTGCCCTGAGTGCTTCCTAAATCTTATCCCATGATGCCTCATGCCAATCCTGTGACTTGGGGCCAGCATTATACCCATTTGATGGGTGAGGAAACTGAGGCTGAATGGGATCACTTGGGCATCTCTAGGGAATGTGGGGACCCTAGTTTGATCCATCACAATGGGTAACCATGTGAGGGCCCCAGAGATGGAGCAGGGTTTTATCAGGTGGGCTGTGGCCAGCTGGGAGTGACCACCACTGCCACGTCTATGTCCCAGTGGGGGTGGCACACCCTTGGAATTCACACTAGAAGGAGATGCTGCAAGTTTCCTGCATATTCAGGCCACTTATTCCCCCCACAACTTTCTCAGCATTTCTATAACTAAATCAGGCAAGACAAGGTCTGCCCAAGCTCAGGGGTCCAATAAGCCACGACCTCTACAACTTCTCTCCCTACTGCTGTCAGTGCATCCATTCGAAGGTTAGTGGTGAAGCAGGACAAACAGAGGGGGAGGAGATGAATTCTGAGGAAGAGAAGCTGGGTAGAGGCAGGTGTCACTCCTGGGGCTCTGAGGATGATGACACTTGGTAGAAGTCAAACCTTTAAGCAGACATGGCTCCCTTTGAGGCCAGCAACATCCCTTCAGGTAAAAGTTGCAAAATTGAAAAGCATTCCATCCTCCATTTAGTCATTGCAAGTCTAATCAGTGAATCAGACTGAACCAGATTCAGTGGGTCTATTTAAAATGCTCCAGGCCCCACAAGTAGCCTTGGGATGTTGAAAAGCACCTTAGTAGCATCTTTTAGAGGCATGATGATGGAATATCACAAGCAGAGCTAGGGAGCCCATCAGAGGCACAGAGGCCATCCTAATTTCTTAGCGCCTCCCCCATTTCTGAAAGTGTCTGCCTTGTCTGCATATATGTAGTCATAATTATATAAAAACAGAGAGAGTAGGGGCAGACGGTTAAAGCCAACAGTTCCTGTTCTGCCTCCTCACACTGTCTTAAATGTCTGCTGATTTAAAAAGCAAACACAAATAGACCCAGCTCAGAGATGCTCTGGGCCAAATTCAGCAGCCTGGTATTTTGGGATTGCTGATCCGAGACTTTGGTGGCTGTCCTTCCTTGGTCCCCCACCCCTTGCTCCTTTACTGAGAATGCCGCCTCCCTGTTTTCCATCCACTCGGATCCATGAAGAATTTCCCTTGAGTGGTGGCAGGTCTGACAGAGCCAGTACTGAGGGAGAAACTCTTCGACTTTGTCCCCCTTCACTGTCACCTTGATTTCCAGTTGGATCCTTGGCTCCACATGCATTTCTTCTTGTTTGGAATTCCCTTTGCTCTGAGAACTCATCTGTGCCATAGCTTTTTTCCTATGTTTCTTTCTGCTGTGCCCATGGCATGCGGACGTTCCCAGGCCAGGGATCGAACCTGTGCCACAGCAGGGACCCACGCCACTGCAATGACAATGTCAGACCCTTAACCCACTGTGCCACAAGAGGACTCCTGTGCCATAGCTTTAACCATCACCTCCAAGCTTGTGATGGAGGAATGAGGCGATCTCAAGGTGCCCAGCTTGGTGCCTGGCACACAGTAGGCTGTTTAGTAAAAGTTCACTATTGATGCCCTTAGCAATACCACCTCTAGGACTCCTTTCTTGATGTCTCTCCCTCTCTTCTCTTCTGGTCGTTAGACTCTTATTAATTTCCACTAGGTCTCAGTTTCTTCATCTGGAAGATGAGCATCTTTTGTCCTGCACGTACAATGGTCTAAGTGAAACCAGCAGCACAGTGGGAGACTGACAAGGCCTGGTGGCCTCATCACTTTGTCCAGTGCCTGCTGGTCTTGCCTGGGACTCAGTCCCTGCCTCGCTCTACCTGCTGGAATCGTCCCCACTCCACCCCCCGAGGGGCCACCCACCTTGGCACATTCTCTCATCTTTCCCTCCACTTAATTTTTAAAGCCCTTACAGCCAGAAGCACACAATTCAAGGCTTCTAACTCTTCTGCTTGGTTTCAAGCACACTCACCTCTCTCCTCCCTAACAGAAAAGGGGTGAGTGACATAAAGACGAGGTCTGTCTTATCCATAATTCTTTTGCCCCATTCCCTTTATAATGCCTGGCTCTAGGCTGCAAACACGTTCAAAAGAAGCTTACCAACCGACTGGTTGATAAAAGAATTTTTCATCCCAAGAAATTTTATGTTATTATTTTTTCAAGTTTATTACACACACATAATGTAACAAACGGTATCCGTGATCAGCAAAGAAAGAAAAATCTGCCTTCCTCTCCTATTGCATCTCAGTGGGTGGATTTTTTTCTCCCCCTTTCCTTTCATTTTATGTCCTTACGCGCCAAGAATTTATACAAAGCTGTGATCACACTGTAGCTGGAATTTGGCATTCTGCTTTTTTCACTCAATATGCTACCATGGGTACTTTTTTCATTTTCTGCCAGAGTCTTCATAATTATCATTTTTTTTTTTTTTAGGGGCTGCATAATACTCAAGCGCGTGGGCGTAGCATAACCTACCGAACTGTTTCCCTTCTGTTGATAATGGGGGCTGGTTCAGAATTTTCGCTATTATAGGCAATGCTGTAATTCATCCTGCAGGCACACACTGAGCGCCTCCAGTGAAGCAGAAGCGGTGCTTGGCTCTGCAACAGGCAGCGGGTACCCATTGTTTTTGTTTTTTTTTTTAATCTTCTTTTGGCTTACTTCCTGAGAGGAGGATTAGTGGGACAGAGAGTATAAACTTATTTGTGGCTTCCCAGTCATTTTTAGGCTAATCCCAGGATCTCTCCTTAAAAACACAGGGAAGAAGGTGGCAGGGAGAGGTGGTCTCAGGTGCTGTTACCTTCTGCTCTTTTCATATCAGATCACTGACTCAGGGGCAAACAGCAGTCGGTCAAGGGCCGTGAGGGGGCAAGGGAATGGCTCAGCCACACGGGAAATGGGAACAGCAGACGCCCCCTGGTTATGCAGTGTCACTTCTTTAGGAGTGAAGCCATCTCCTGACCCCCATCTCCCACTTCCCCCCACACCCCCAACCACATCCTCCAACTGCACTGGCCTCCTTTCAGATTCTGGAATTTCCCAAGCCTTTCCTGACCCCAGGCCTTGGCACATGCCATCTTCCTTGGTCAGAAGTGCTCCTCCAGGGAGTTCCCCAGTGGCTCAGCAGGTTAAAGAGCCAGCATTGCCACCACTGTGGCTCAGGTCACTGCTGTGGCGCAGGTCCAATCTCTGGCCCGAAACGTTCCCATGTCACATGTGCAGCAAAAAAGAAAAGAAAGAGAGAAATGCTCTTGTTCAGCCACATTCTCCTGCCTTAATTCTCAGCCCAAATCTCCCTCTGACGGATGATGAGTCTGATTCCTTATATTCAAGGGAACCTTGCATTTCTCCACCAGGGCACATACCAAAAGTGAAAGTCAATGAATTTTTAAAAGTATTTTTGGAGTTGCCGTCATGGCTCAGTGGAAGCAAATCTGATTAGCATCCATGAGGATGCAGGTTCGATCCCTGACCTTGCGCAGCGGGTCAAGGATCCGGCGTTGTTGTGAGCTGTGGTGTAGGTCACAGATGCAGCTGGGATCCTGCAGTGCTGTGGCTGTGGTGTTGGCCAGCAGCTGCAGCTCTGATTTGACCCCTAGCCTGGGAACCTCTGTATGCCATGGGTGTGATCCTAAAAAGACAAAAAAAAAAAAAAAAAGTTATTTTTTTCTCTTCTTCCCCAATGAGACTCTGGGCTCCAAGACAGTGATTCTCAAGGTGGTTTTAGCTGGGTCTCTGGCTCTAGCTGAGTACGTGGCCCATCACAAACACTCAGTGCGTATGAAGCAGGTCGGGGCAGGAATAGAAGAAAGATGCTTGCAGAAATATCACTCAAGAGGATGAACGAGAAGGTGGGTGAGGGACAGTGGTGGTTCATTTTCCAACCACAGCTGAAGAGATGCAAGCTAAAGGAAGGAGGGACTAACCGAAGGCCCCCAAAGCAGGCCAAGCACCTTTTGGAAGTCTTTAAAACATGCCTGCAGCCTCTGCGCATCTGATCAACGGGTGGCGAATTTCTAATATCTAGCTTTAACGCTCTCATTTCACATCCCAATGGGACACAGTGGGGCAACTTTAAATGAGATGCAAATCTCCGCGTTCCAAATCTAAAAACAAATCTGAAAATTCACACCATCTGAAGACGCTCCTTTCCAAGAAACTCCCCAGGTTTCACCGAACCTGGTCTAATAACTAAACCTCTCACTTCAAACAACTAGATGGCCCATCCTCCAGCCGTTCAGTGTTTCATCTCTTCATCTGCGATTTGGAGAAAATCGTTTCCCTGTTATCATGCCAGCTGGACAACCTAATTCCTTTGTACCTTACAATTTTGTGCTGGAGAATGAAAAATACAAAAACTGGGGCTCTGGGACATCACTGAACTCCCCCCCCCCCCAACAGAAGCTGGGAGTGGGAACGGAGCCTGAGAATCAGCCTTTAACTCTGAGAGTCAACAGGAGTGAGACACACACACCATCTAATAGTGTGGCGGCAGCTGGGTGTTCCTTCGTTTCCTGTGTTGAAACACACACGCAGCTGCGATCAGTAGCATCAGGATCACAGGTGGGACATGGATCAGGCTGTCAACCACTGTCCCCCGCCCTGGGTGATGACAGCAGCCAGCTGACTGATGTCCCTGCCTCCAGCCTCCCCCCTCCCATTCCTTCTTTATGCAGCACCAGTGACTGGTGAAGACCCCTCATCTGATCCATGGCACCACTTTGGTCCTTTGGTGGCTCCCAGTCACCGCCAGGTCGGGGCCCCCATTCCCCGGGGCTGTGAGGTGAATGAGTGGGAAACGACCGTCTCTGTATTGAGGCCGTGTAATGGCAGTTCTCACAACTCAGCTTTGCAAGTTACTCAACTGTTTCTTGGGTTTATCCTCCACAAATGGGATAATAGTAAGGTTGCTGAGAGATTAGATGAGTGACTGCGTGTGAAATAGCACAGAGCTAGTGATATATATGTTTATTACTATTACGAGCCCTCTTCTAAATGAATGCTCTTGTTCTTTAAGAGAGACCCAAGCGTGGAGTTCCCTTGTGGTGCAGCAGGTTAAGGATCCAGCATTGTCAGTGCAGCGACCCAGGTCACTGCTGTGGCGTGGGTTCTATCCCTAGCCCAGGAACTTCCACATGCCATGAGTGTGGCCAACAAAGAGCGTGGGCAACAAAGAAAGGCTGGTCCTGGTGCTCCTTAGAGCAAGCATCTTACCTTTTCACTTCCTGCACGTAGTCTGCATTTCTGTCAAAGAGGTGGGTCACAGAGTCTTTGATGGCTTCATGCTTGAAGGTAGAAGCCGTCCCAAAGACAGTCACATTGGGGACAGTGGAGCACAGCTGAGCCACAGCTTGGCCCTGGAAGTGAAACACCACAGACAAGTCACACTCCAGGAGGGCTACCATCCAGAAGCCAGTCTTACTAGGTGAGAAGCAGGATTTGTCAGCCTTGCCGCCATTGGCCTGTCTTGGCTGGATTTGTCTTTGTCGCGGGGGCTGAACTGTGCATTTTTAAGATGTTTGGCAGCATCCCTGGCCTCCATCTCTGGGTACCAGCATCCTCCTCCAGTTCTGACATCTTAAAATATCTCCAGACATTTCAAAAGGTCCCCTGAGAGACCAAAATCTCCCTTGATTGAGAACCACTGGTGTAGAGGAAAGTGAGTCCAAAAAACCCCAATACTAAGACGTAACAACAATTATTTAACCGCACAGCCTCAGGCTCTCCACCTAGAAATTAGCACTAATATCACCTCCTCCCTAGGGACCTGGGAAGAAGTCTTAGTTTGGGTTCCCTGGAAGCAGATTCTGAGGCAAAGATTTGAGAGCAAGTCCTTTACCTGGAATTTGATCACAGGAAATACCAGGGTATCAAGATAGAAGTAGAAGGCAGCCACTAAGGGGTGTGTTATCAAGTCATCATCCACAGTAACTGGAACTCAATCCCTCTAACAAACTCCGTGGGCAAGTGTGGAATACACCTTGGAGGGGAGTTCCCTGGTGGCCTAGTGGTTAGGATTCAATGCTGTCACTGCTGCAACCGGGTTCAACCCCTGGTCTTGGAACTGAGATCCACATCAAGCCATTGAACACTGTGGTTCAAAAAAACCCCCAAAACCAAAAAATCACCATACATGTTAGTCATCCCCACCAAGTGGTGAGGAAGCTGGGGTATTTATCCACCAACTATCCCCCTGATAGGGACTGAGGCTTGCTTCTTCAACAGTAACTCTTAGGCACATCTGGCTTGTCCTTGGGTGCCAACCATGCTCCCACAGCCAGTGAGGACCCCTAAGTAAGCATCCTTCGGCACAGTGAGTTGAGTGCAGGGAAGACAGCATCTGTTACAGGGGGTGTTAATGAGGCAACATGTAACACAGGTCCAGCACCCGCCACAAAACATAACTTAACACGTACTCAATCTTAATCATTTGTACCTCTTCCAGGCTTATTCTATCCAGGGCTGAGGTGTCCAGGATTTAAAGAAAAGGCCAGTGGGTGATGTTTAAACATCAATGGTCCAAGAGAAATCACAGATGTTGTTAGGAATAGGTAATCTTCCCATATTCTTTTGCAGTATGGTTGGAAATTTAAGTTATTGGATAAAATACATTGATCATGTGCCTTCAGAAACCTTCCAAAAAACCCAAGTTTTGTGCTAATTAAGGTGCAAGAATTAAGATTCTAAAACCAGGAGCTTCTGCTGTGGTGCAATGGGTTAAGGATCTGGCATTGCCACAGCTGTGGCGCAAGTCGAAGCTATGGCTTGGATTCGATCCTTGGCCCAGAAACGTCCATATGCCATAAGTGTAGCCACCCCCCCCCCAAGATTCTAAAACCACATACTGGGAGTTCCCGTTGTGGCTCAGCAGGTTAAGAACCCATGAGGATGTGGGTTCAATCCCTGGCCTCGCTCAGTGGGTTAAGGATCCAGCATTACTGCAAGCTGCAGCATAGGTCACAGATGTGGCTCAGATCTGGTATTTCTGTGGCTGTGGCACAGGCCTGCAGCTGCAGCTCCAATTCGACCCCTAGCCCGGGAACTTGCATATGCCACAGGTGCAGCTGTAAAAAGAATAGACAAAAAATAAAACCAAGTACTGGAATTCCCTTGTGGCACAGTGAGTTAAGGATCTGGCATTGCTGCTGCTGTGGTGTAGGTTGCAGCTGTGGCCCAGATTTGATCCCTGGCCCTGGAACTTCCATATGCCCCAGGTACAGCCAAAGAAAGAAAAAAAAAGAGATTCTAAATCCAAATATTGGGAGTTCCCGTCGTGGCGCAGTGGTTAACGAATCCGACTAGGAACCATGAGGTTGCGGGATCGATCCCTGCCCTTGCTCAGTGGGTCAAGGTTCCGGCGTTGCCGTGAGCTGTGGTGTAGGTCACAGACGCGGCTCGGATCCTGCGTTGCTGTGGCTCTGGCATAGGCTGGCAGCTACAGCTCCGATTCGACCCCTAGCCCGGGAACCTCCATATGCCGCAGGAGCGGCCCAAGAAATGGCAAAAAGACAAAAAAAAATAATAATAATAAAAAAATAAATCCAAATACTGGGAGTTCACACTGTGGCACAATGGGATTGGCCGTGTCTCTACAGAGTCAGGACACAGGTTCGATCCCCAGCCTGGGGCAGTGGGTTAAAGGATCTGGTGTTGCCACAGCAGCGGCTAGGTCACAACTGCAGCTCAGATCTGATTCCTGACCCAGGAACTCCATATGATTTGGGGTGGCCAAAAAAGAAAAAAAAAAAGAAAAAAAAAACAACCCAAGTACTGGTGTTCGCCTGTAGCACAGTGGGTTAAGGATCAAGAATTGTCACTGCAGTGGTGGGTTTCTGCTGTGGAGGGGGTTCAATCCCTGGCCCAGGAACTTCCCTCTGCAGCAGGTGCAGCCAAAAGAAAAAACAATAAAACTTAAAGAGACCATGTAGTGTCTCTTTCCAGTCTTCCATCTATCATCTCAAGGAGGCAGAAATCATTAAGGAGGGCAATTATTCTACCAAAGCCATCCATGATAGGAATTACTACCTCTCACTTTATTTACATGTCTTCATGTCTGTGGACTAAATCGGACTGGCAGGTCCGTTTGTGGAAATATGATTCTTCCCAACATTTGCAATTAAAGGCAACATTGTGAGAAACAGAGAATGTCAAAGGTGCAAGATCATCCAGTTACCCGCCCCCCCATCATTGTTTTATAGATGAGGGTGGGGGGGGGGGGGACTCGGAAAGGTTAAGGTGACCTAGTTCTTCAGAGGCAGACCTGAGGCTGAAAGCAAGGTCGTCTGACTTCCAGTTATGCCATTTTCTATCATGGCTTGCTGTCTCCTTATTTTGACATTTTAAGCTAAGCAGGCTTTTAAGTTGCTACCTGAAATAGACACATGACTGACATGCTCACTTGGAGGTCCACATTTCAGAACAGGGGCATGAACCTGCGAGTCCAGACAGGCTATAGTTCTCTGCTCTAAGAATAGCTTTGGTATTTGGTTAATTTCTTTATTTCCCCCAGTGTTAGAGAACAAAGAAGCGACTCTCCTTCCTAGTGAGTATAAATATCAGCAAACAATGTGACTATTCTCGAAAATTCTTCCAGGAAGCTTGAACTAGCCTCTTTGGTGCTGGGATGGGTACTTAGAACTAGTTCCCATCCCCACATAGTTCCTCCTGCCTTCTGTCCTTAGGCAAATGCGCCATTTATCCACTCAACTCTTTCCCAAATTCTTACTATGTGCTACCTAGTCACCCTGTCCTATAGTTGCTGCTGAGTGGCAGAAAACAACAGATACACCTTCATTTCTATCTTCAGACCCACCGAGACCCATATTTGAACCACCACGTTGGCATCTGTCTTCACCTGGCTATCCTGAAACAACACAGCAGATTCAGCTCACCTAAAACACAGCTCATGGATGTCTCTAAATGAGTTACCCCCATAATAATTTGCTAGGGCGGCTATAGCAAAGTACCACAGACTGGGCGTGTTAACAGAAATGTATCGTTTCAGGGTTCTGGAAGATAGCAGGCTGAAATCAAGGTGTTGGCAGGGCCGGCTCCTAATGGCTGTGAGGTAGGGATCCAATCCCGGATTCTCTCCTTGGCTTGCAGATAGCGGTCTTCTCCCCAGGGTCTCTTTGCATGGGCTTCCCTGTCTGCCCACTTTCATCCACATTTCCCTTTTTTATACAGACAGCAGTCATACTGGATTAGAACTCATCCTCATGACCTCATTTAACTTGCTTACTTCCAGGAAGACCCTCCCTCCAAACCAGGGGAGGTGTTAGGACTTCAACAGCTGGATGAAGGTGGGGCAGACCTGGTTCAATTCCTAACATTTCTCGCACTGCACTTCCTGCCTCTGCGGATGGAACTGCACTGTTCCCCCATGGCTAAAGCCAGGAATCTGGAGGTCATTCTGGACCCCTCCTCCTCCCTCACCCCCACATCCAATCGCTCAGCACTGATGTTGTTTCCACTCAGCAGCTCTTCTGACCAGCCTGGGTGCATCCAGGTGCCCTTCACACTGTGGGCAGAGTGGCTTCTCTCAAACACACCAGGCATTCCCCCACGTGTTTCAGAGCTTCCCAGTGCCAGTAATGGCCCTCATTCTGAAATGCACAAGGCCAGCCCTCTGCTATCTAACTAACATGACTGCCCCCCCCACTTTTCAATATCCACCCCCTAACACTCCACAGACTTGAGTCATCACTGACATTCTCCATGGCCCTCGTCCCGTGTCATTCTCAGACTGAGCCTCCAACCTTATTTCACTGAGGAAGGAGCTGAGGTTTACAGAGGTTAGGTACCTGGGCCAAGGCCACTGGGGTACAGTGTGCTGTACTTACTAGCTGACAACCTTGAGTAATGTGTTTGTCACTTGTCTCAATATGCATTATATATGGTGCATAGAAGCTCTAAGATTGTTGTGGGATTATATGACACAATGCATCCTTGGTCTTAGAATAGTGAATGCACAATGCGTATTTGCTATCATTATTACTGGGACTCTTATACTGCTTTTCTTGGTATCATTATGATTCTGTCAGCAGCGGGAGCATATCCATCATCTATTCAGCAGAACATATCACGCTGTTTTACATCAGTGCTGGTTTTCCCAAATGCTTTCCCCTACCTATCATGCCCTTCCACTCTCTTCTACACATCACAGCCACTCTGCCTGAGGCATCTCCTCTTCTTGAAATCCTTCCCAGCATCCCAGGCAGAGTCATTGGCCTCTTTTTGTGCCACCATTGACTTTCCTCCAGGACAGTAGCCACCACAGTCTTTAGTGGTTGCTGCCTGACCCATCTATGAGCCCCATGGCTCTATACCCCATGGCACGAGCAGATGTTTGGTAAAATTTGTGGAATGGATGCACAAGAAACGAGAGGGGTTTTGCTGTAATGGGGAATGCCCCTCCTCATTTTGCAAATTTCTATGTTCTTTAGCTTTGTGCATAGATTTAAGTGGCATATCTAGTCTCTGGCCCAAGTAGAATTGTACCATTTACATTTAGTTAATTTATTTATTTTTGGCTGCACCTGTGGCATCTGGAAGTTCCTGGGCCAGTGATTGAATCTGCACTACAGCAGCATGACAACACTGGATCCTTACCCCACTGCACCACAAGGGAATGCTACCATTTCCATTTTACAGAGAAAGATACATGTGATAGAAAAATGAAATAAGTAACTGGTTTACTTATATATTTATATTGCTACCTAATATGTAATATATGAACATTATATATAATATGTAATACATAAATATATAATTACAGTCAGTCCTCCTTATACATGAATTCTGCATCTGTGAACTCAACAAACTGTGGTTCAAAAATATTCAGGAGGAAAAAGTTCCAGAAAGTTCCAAAAGCAAAATGTGAATTTGCTGCGTGCCAGCAACTATTTACATACAGTTACATTGTATTAGGTATTATAATTAATCTTGAGATGATTTTAAAGTATACAAGAGGGTATGCATAGGTTATATGTAGACACTACATGATTTTTTTTTTTTTTAGGGCTGCACCCATGGCATATGGAAGTTCCCAGGCTAGGGGCTGAATCAGAGCTACAGCTGCTGGCCTATACCAAAGCCACGCTAATACAAGATCCAAGCCACATCTGTGACCTACACCAGAGCTCACGGCAATGCCAGATCCTTAGCCCACTGAGCGAGGCCAAGGAATTGCACCTGCATCCTCATGGATCCTAGTCGTGTTCATTAACTGCCGAACCACGAAGAGAACTCTGTCTACACAATTTTATAAGAGACTTGATCCTCCTTGGATTTTGGCGTGCAGGTGGGGTGGGGGCCAGATGGTCCTGGGACCCAATCCCCTGTAGATACTGAGGGCCAACTGTATATATAATTAGAATAACCTATTATAACTATTATATGTATATATATAATTAATATTTCATATAATATATAATTAGTATATATATTAGTATATATTCCAGTTGTAATATATAACTAGCATAAATAATATTATTTGTGCATGTATCATATACATGCACATATAAGTAGCATAATATACAATTAGTATATATCTCATAGTTTATGTTATATATAAGCAATGCTGTAGTAAACCCAAGTTCAGTGCACATCTTTTCACGGCATTCCACCCCCTCATTGAACTCTCTATTAATTCACTCGGGCAATGAGAGGCCCTTGCAAGATCCTCAGTGATTTTCTAAAGTAAATAATGCTCAGCATCCTGTATTTAAGCAGGAAAGCGCTCCCTCTCACATTTACAGAAAATCTGTATCCTCCCTTCTCCAACTCCCAAGGTGGATGCAAGATCAGCATCTAATTTATCCTCGTCTCTCCCACGTGCCTTGCAAATAGCACGGACTCAATAGACATTTGGAGAAGACGGAGTGAATTTTCAATAAAAAGGATTTTGCAATTTACCTGCAGACCCGGAACATAAAATGAACAAGACAATCCAGTCTCCCAGCAACAGCTGTAAATGGAGATTTGCATGTACTTGCTTTTTAATTGATTTTCCCTTCCCTCTGCAGAATGTGAGAACTCCGCAGCAGGCCTCTGCCTGTCTGCCCTGTGGCTAACAGTACAGCAGAACCGGCATCTGTCGTTCCTTCCGCTCACACTGTGCCAGGTACTGAACTAAAGTGCTTTGCTCAATACCTTTAAGCCACTTTTAGAATACATTTTTTGGTGTCCCTTTTAAACCTGAAAATGGGGATTCAGAAAGGGAGAGGAACCTGTCCAGTGTTATGTAGCTGCTATGTGAAAAGGCTGGGGTCAGACTCAGCTGTCCTGGACCCCACGGCCACTCTGCTGTTAATCTTTTTTATACATCCTGCTGAGCATTCAAGTTGCTGACATGGAAGACTTAGGGAAAACCATGAGTCCTTGACATTAATCTGGAAGCCTGCATTGACCCACTCTGGATAGCTCTGTCTCAGGTTTAGATAGGTAAACAGACTTCAACCAGCTCAGTCTTAATTCCACAGCTGCTGGGGTTCCTTCAGTCTGTGGGAAATCAATGGCCAGTATTTACAAGGGAGCTGTTTGGGGGAAGGGGGGAAGTCCCTGACATTTTTTCATTTTAATTTTTTCAAATTGAAATACAGTTGGCGTATAGTGTTGTGTTAATTTCTGCTGCACAGCAAAATGATTCCTTGATACACATATATACATTCTTTTCCATGGTTTATCCCAAGGGTACTGAATACAGTTCCCTGTGCCAAACAGTTAGATCTTATTGTTTACCCACCCTATATGTAATGGTTTGCATCTAGTAGCCCCAACCTCCCAAGGGGGTCCCTGCAATTTGATCTTATCGACAGACTGGCAGTTCAACACAAGAGTCTCTTCCAGAAAAGCTGGGCATGGCAGACGGAGGATTAGAGGAGCGGAGACATCTACAGAAAAGGCTTTGTACACTGCCTGCTACATACTCAGTGCTCATTCAACAGCAGTTTTGAACATAACTGCCCTGAGCCTGGCTACCCACTAAATGGGAATATAGGCAGAGGCCCTTCCCAGATTCAGGATTCAGTATCTCAGTACCAAAGCCTCCAATGAGAAGGAGACAAAGAACGGATGGCTTAAAAGGGCCTCTCTGATGCAGATATTATCTCCTTCTCCAGACGTATTTCTCATCCAGAACTCTGCATTGATTATATGGAAGAATGCTCAGTCCTTCCTAAGTGCCACCTTCTCACCACAGGACCTTTGCACCCACATCATCCACTGCCTGCAGGGTTCTTCCCTGTTTTTTCTCTTGGTTGATTCCTAGTCATCCTTTGAATCTCAGCCTCTCTGTCACTTCATTGTCATTCATCCCATCATTACAGGGCTATTTCCTGAGTGCCTTTAATGAATCGGACACTACGAGAGGTCTTGGAAAGATAAAAGTGAACACGATATAAACGGTGCCTGTCATCTTGCAGCTTGCACTCCTCTAGAGGCAATGGATATTAATGAAATAAATATACCATGCGAAGCACAGTTATATAGGCGTTCCCACTGTGGTGCAGTGGGTTAAGAATCCGCTTGCAGTGGCTCAGGTTGCTGAGGAGGCGCTAGTTTGATTCCTTGTCCAGTGGATGAAAGGATCCAGCCTTGCCACAGGTTGAAGCTGCAGCTTGGATTTAATCCCTGGCCCGGGAGCTTCCATATGGCATGAGCGTAGCCATTAAAAAAAAAAAAAAAAAAAAGTATTGTCATATAAAGAACCCATAGGGTGAGAACACCAGTTCCAACCACTGAACCGCTGGATAAGACCGCACTAGTGCCCTGCAGTCTTGCAATGTGTGGAGAATAAGGGGCGTGCATTCAAGACCATGTGGGCACAGGCGGAAGACTAGAGAAAATGGGACCTTGGACATGAGACCCCTGTGGTCTCTCCAGTTCCATGATTTTTAGATCACACTGTCTGGGTCTTAGCTGGTCTGAAGAAAATCTATTTGAAAGGACTCCCAAGGAGACTTCGACCCCGGGTTTGGCCAACGATGGAATTTTCTATTGCTAACCTGACCACTTCCGAGATCACTTCGAAAACAGAATCCTGTTTATCCCTTCCAAGAGCAGTTTTCACTTCTACACAGCTCCTGGAAACCACAGACTAGGCATGTGGTCAGAGAATGGAAAAGAATGACCTTGAGGAGGTACCGGCAAGATGCCTGAGGTCAGCTGGTTTCCTCCAAAGAACTGGCAGCAGCTTCCCTTTTCACCCTCATCAATGCCGAGAGGCCCATGGACTAGGAGAGGTACATGCGTGCTGTCACAAAATCTAGCCCGTCGAACACGTGAGCCCTCCTTAGGTTTTCGTATGAGAAGACAGACTCCCACGCTGGGACTCAGACACAGGTTTAGAAACTTCCCCACCCCCACCCCAGATCAGTGCTGTCATTTGCCTGCTCCACAATGCACTTGACTCCGTTGAAAGGAGGGGAAATTCAAATCCTGCTGCGTGGGCTGGTCCGTGTGAGCCGGCCTCAAAGACAGCAAAGAACATTCTCTGTTTTCTCAGCTCGCTCGCTCTCGAAATCAGTCAGCTTCTCTTCTTTGTCTTGTTTGTCACTGCAGAAACTCTTGAACTACACACGACACTCCCTGAAACACGTGTGTGCCAAGAATGTCAACAGCAAGAAGCTGCAGGGGGACGCAACTGAGAGGTGAGATACAAGGGAAAACCAGGGAGCTCCGCTGTGGCTCAGCGGAGGCAAATCCGACTAGTATCCGTGAGGTTGCTGGTTTGGTCCCTGGCCTTTCTTAGTGGGTCAGAGGGATCTGGCGTTGCCATGAGCTGTGGTAGGCTTCCCCCCCGCCTCTTTTTTAATCTAAAAAAGCAGTAGGCACATTCTTTGGGAAGATTTGGTAGCCATTCTCTTTTATTTATTTGTTGCATCTCTTATACAGGTCACAGCTTCTCCATGTGTGGTGCCAGAACCAGTGGCATCTGGAGACTTGTTAGAGATGCAGGTTTTCAGGCCCCGCCCCAGACCTGCAGAATCAGAACCTCTGGGGGTGGGGCCTGGCACACCGCGTGTGAACAGGCCTTCCAGGAGATTCTGATGTAGCGCAAGCTGAGAACCACTGAAAGAGCTCATCCTTCATAGCATCCCTCCACTCTGCATGACTCAGATGCTGAGGCCCCCGTGATGCCCAGAATATCTTAATATCAGATGTTTATTTTTATTTTTATTTTTATTTTTATTTTTTTGTCTTTTTGCCTTTTCTAGGGCCATTCCTGTGGCATATGGAAGTTCCCAGGCTAGGGGTCGAATCAGAGCTGTAGCCACCGGCCTACAGCAACGCGGGATCTGAGCCATGTCTCAACCTACACCACAGCTCACGGCAACACTGGATCCTTAACCCACTGAGCAAGGCCAGGGATCAAACCCGCAACCTCATGGTTCCTAGTCAGATTCGTTAACCACTGCGCCACGACGGGAACTCCAGATGTTTTATTTCAAACCAGGGTGGGCCCTGGTTCTTAGTGTGTATTATATAAGTTCCCTGGGTACATTTTTGTTTGTTTGGCTGAGCACAAGCCATGTGAAAATTCCTGGGCCAGGGATTGAACGCGTGCCATAGCAGGCACCTGAGCAGCTGCAGTGACAATGCCAGATCCTTAATCCGCTGCACCACCAGGGAACTCCAGTGCTCTGGGCAGTTCTAATGGGCTGGCTGTGCTGAGACCCAGTGCTCTGTCAAGTGTCCTTCTTCTGGTTTGGTCAATTACCACACTGGTCATCATTCTTTCCTCCTTCGCTCGTTGAGGTTGACATTGGAGCCTGTGGGTTTCGTATGCGGGATCCTGGTGAGGGCATGACCAACCCAGTCATCTGTGATCCCTGGTGAGGGCCTGACCAACCCAGTCATCTGTGACTCAAGGATCCAAGAAGAGAAAAATACTACCCCCCGCCCCCCGCCCCCGCATTAGCAGGGTCTGAAGCTCTGGATGTCTGGAGAAGTTCAGCCTCTCTGTTCCTGAGGCCTTAGCTGGGCTGCTCAGTACCCAGGTTTTCCAGCCAGGCACAGCTCTGCTCATAATTAACGACAAGGTGAATATTTCAACTTTCCCTCTGCTCCAGCTGCCCCGAGCTCATTGCAGAGCCTCTCTGGTGAGAAACAGGACCAAGTGGTGAAAAGATTTATTTATCCAGCCTCATCTGCACCGAACTTCCTGTGTGCCAGACAGAGTTCCCCATGCTCTGCAAACATCAGCTCATTCAATATGCGTCCTGAACCCCTTGCCTCATTTTCCAGAAGAAAGAACACAGGCACAGAGAAGTTACATAAACCACCCAAAGTTGCACAGCAACAACAGAGACTAGATTTGAACCCATGTCGCCAGGCTCTAGTATCCAGAATCTTAACCACTGCCCCACACTGCAGGATAGGAGGGTGTCTGGAGGTTAAGAGAAGAGAGGGAAGGAGAACCGTGTCTTCCAGCCAGTGGCTCATTGTCAAGCCCTGTGCCAGGCTCGTACCTGACACATGCTCATTTTACCCTCCCTGTGTCACACTCCCATTACGAATTCAGGCTCAGAAGGATCGAGGTGCTCCTGCTAGTAACTGGAAACTGAGGCTCAGAAAGGCTAAGTACTAGCAACAGGAAATGCTGGGATTTAAACCCAAGCCTCCTCATCTTGAAGCCCAAGTTCTCTGTTCTGACACCAAAACAGTGAAATAGAAATGCGACCCATCCGAGGTGGCAGAGCAAGCTAGAGCTCCCAGACCCCATCCTGCTTCTGTCCTAGAGCTGTTACCTAAGCTACTGGAGCCTCCGATTCCTTCTAAGTCAGGGACCATGAGATCTGCTCCACGAGGTCAGGTGTGGGTCAAAGGAGGCGGCACGTGTGCGGTGATTCACCAGGGGAGACGCAGAGCAGGTGCTCAGAAGCAGGCTTCCAAAGCCACCTCCTCCAGGCAGACTTCCCGGCGGTCTCCTAGAGGAGCAAATGCTTCCTGCTTTCCCCTAAAACTCACACACAGCATCCCTCAACCATCTTCCATTCTGTACTGGGATTCTTCTTCTCCCCTCCTCCCTCTTCTTCCTCCTCTGTCTCTCACTCTTGCTGTTGACAAAATCTCTTTCTTTTGTGTCTCCCGCTGACCTGTCAGCTCCCTAGGGGAAGGACCACCTCTTCTTTGCCTTTATCCACAGCAGGGTGTCGCACGGCATAGGTCTCAGTAACTGAGGGTTGAATGGATGAAGTAGCAGAAGAGACAGAAAGTTTGACGAGCAAAAAGCGAGGCGGTTAAAGGGGACTCACAATGTCAGAGGCTGGGCGTTCCCTCCCAGTGGGTTAACACAGTCGACTGCAGCGGCTCGGGTTGCTGTGGAGGCACAGGTTTGATCCCTGGCTTGGCACAGTGGGTTAAAGGATCTGGGGTTGCCGCAGCTGCATCTTGGATTCGGTTCCTGGCCTGGGAAGCTCCAGGGCAGGTGTGGCCATAAATTAAAAACAAAACAAAAAACAAGGTCAGAGGGTGGCTGAGGGCTGGGGCTGGGATGGGGCACTTGGGGCTTTTCTAGAGAAGCGGAGGCTTGGAAGGAAGTCCAGCTGCTGCTCCACTGAGCCGGCTTCTTTGCTTTGTTTCTCGCTTGGATGCAGGCAAGGTCTGCCCCCCAGTCCTTTGGCAGGTACAATTTTACATCAGTGATGAGGGGGGAGGAATGTGTATGCTTACAAAAACACCTGTTTTCTTGTTTGTTTGTTTGTTTGTTTGTTTGTTTGTTTCTTTCTTTCTTTCTTTCTTTCTTCTTTCTGAGGGCTGCACCTGCGGCATATGCAAGTTCCCAGGCTAGGGGTCTAATCAGAGCTGTAGCTGCCAGCCTACAGCAATGCCAGATCTGAGCCACATCTGTGACCTACACCACAGCTCACGGCAATGCTGGATCCTTAAACCACTGAGTGAGGCCAGAGGTCGAACCCCCATCCTCATGGATGCTCTGTTGGGTTCTTAACCTGCTGAACCACAAGTGGGACTCCTTGTTTCTCTTTTCAACTGTACACATGGAGTCAGGAGAAGTGTAGGATGTGGGTAATAGCTAAGGGAAGAATCCAGAAAGAATGTTGGGATGAAACAGGTTTGGGCAAAGAAATATGTTTCTCAAAGAGCCCCAGAGACTTTAACATTTGGGTGGTGGCATGGGTTCCTCCCAAGACAGTTTGCAGATGCTCCAGTGCTGGGCTGAGGTGGACACCTGCCCTGCTTTGGCCGTCCCAGCCGTGCCACCTGCTGGCAGAGCCCTGCTTCCAAGAATCTGGCCACCTGGTCGGACAGAGGGATGTGATCACAAAAGGAACGTGACACTGCGCCACGTGAGCCCGGCCCCCCACTTGGTACCTGGAATACTCAGTCTCAGCAGAGCTGGGTTTCCTAAGGACTGGTCATCCCCGACACGACAGGCAGCTTTGGGACAGAGGGTGGGGCAGCTGGTGACTTTTGCATTCCCCACGTTTCTCCTAAGACAGGGTCCTGTGAGCACTGAGGCCTCTGGGATGATGCACAGGTGACGGCTCAGCCTTATGCTCCGGCCGGGTGGTTTCACATCATGATATGTTTGAGGGTCAAACAACAGGGCATATTTTTGTTGACGCAGCAGCTCCAAGGTGGGGTTGGCGGGGGGGAGACGCAGGGGTGGGGCCTGAGGGAAACAGACTGGAGCAGGGGTGGGGGTCCCCTCATTCAGAAGGAGACCCAAAGCAGGCTGCTGACGGGAGCTGTGGGAATAGGAAACCGGGTCCTGACCTTCTGTCCTGCCAGCCCTCCGTACCTTGAGCTGCTCACATGAACAGGAAGGGCTGCAGCTCAGCACACAGGGAGAGGAGAGTGTGGACTTCTCAGTCAAAACAGAGGGCTGCCTGATTTAGGAAAAGGCTGTACACAGTTCATAAATACAACCTCAATGACTTTGAAGTACACACCCATAAAAACATCACCGTAGCCATGAACTCAACCATCGCTTCCAAAATTTCTTCCTTCCCTCACTCTCTCTTTTTTTGGTGATAAAATTTAGCATAGGATCTTCCTTCTTCCTAAATGTCTAGGTATTGTTAACCCCAGGCTCCGTGCTGTACACGGGACCTGTAAGCCTTAGTCCTTCCTCATAACTAAACCAGCGCCCTTTGACCTGTATGTCCCTCCTTCTTCCTTGGTAGGGGAGGGTCCCTTGTCACCACCATCCTTCTCTCTGCTTCTATGAGTTTGACGCCTTTAGATTCTTGATAGGAGTGGCATCAGGCAGTGTTTGTACTTCTCTGTGCGCCTTATTTCACTTAGAACACAGTCATCCAAGTCATCCGTGTTGTCGCCACGAGCAGAATTTCTTCTTTTTTTTTAAGGCAGAAGGATCTTCATCATCTAGACCCCATTCTGTTCAGCTGTTCATCTGCCGATGGATATTTAGGTTGTTTCCATGTCGTGGCTGTTATGGATAGTGCTGCTACGAATGTAGGGGTACAGATATTTCCTCGGAATCCTGACTACATTCTTTCATATGTACCCATATATGAGACTATACAGTAGTTTGATGTTTGAATTTTTTGAGGAACTTCCCTACTATTTTCCCATAGTGGCTGCACTAATTTTCATTCCCACCAACAGCATACAAGGGTCCCCTTTCCTTCACAGTCTGGCCAATTCTTTCCTCCACATTCCTTTGTGGGTTTTTTGGTTTTTGTGGGTTTTTGTCTTTTTTTTTGGCTTTCTAGGGCTGCACCTGCGGCATATGGAAGTCCCCAGGCTAAGGGTCGAAACGGAGCTCCAGGTGCTGGCCTCCACCACAGCCGCAGCAACATGGGATCTGAGCTGCATCTGTGACCTTCACTGTAACCCGTGGCAACACTGGATCCTTAACCCACTGAGGGAGGCCAGGGATCGAACCTGCATCCTCGTGGATACTAGTTGGGCTCCTTACCGCCAAGCCAGGACAGGAACTCAATTCTTTTGTCTTCTTGGTAACAGCCATCCTACAGGTGAGGGGTGAATCTCACTGTGGGTTTTGATTTGCTTTTCCCTGGTGGGGAGTGAGGCTGAGTCAGGCAAACACAAGCTGGAAAGCTGATGACCCCGCCGATTGTCTATGTGACTTTGGAAAGACGCTTCTCTCTGTGCCTCAAAGGTCTCATCTGTAGACTGGACAAGGGGCTAACGAATGCCTCCAAAGCGTTGGTTTGAGGTTCATATGCAGTCAGACTGGGGTACTCAGCCCAGTACATTGTAGGCTCTTTGGCAGTTCTTCCCTCAAGCGTGCACCTGCTGTGTTATAATCTTCTGCTTCCTGGTTCCAGGCGAAGCAGCTTTTTCCCAGAAGCTCTGGGACTTAGCATAGTCAGCGGGCAGGGCAGGTGGCTGAGTCAGAAGGGTTCAGTTGAGGGCCACACGCCCCCCTCCGCAGCCTCCCAGCTGTGAGCCTTGGCCACGGAAGGGTGGGCATCTGTATTTTACATATTTTAGGTTTTCTGTGTATTATATGATGTTTTGACATCGTAAAAACCTCCAGCTGGGAGAGACAGCCCCTCCCAGGCAGGCTGGCCAAGTCTAGCACAAAGGGCTCCCCTGGAAGCCAAGTGTGGTCTTTGCTCTGCAAGCTAACCAATCCAGAAGCCTCCCTTCTCCACCTGGTCCAGACACTCCTGGAGGCAATATTCCTCCCTTTAACCATCCTAGGGCCAGTTATCAGGACTGAGGCCACCCCTATAGCCCAACCCCCACTGATGGGATTTAAATAGCCAGTCCTAAACTGTGCACCCTGCCTGGCCTTGCCTTTCCCACAGAAATCCCAATAAAGTTCAGAGCCTAAGCATCTTCCCCACTCCTGTCTCCTGCTTCCTGACACCACTCTGGGGTCTTTCCCAGGCGGCCCTCCGTGTTGTACCTTCTGCCTCTAGGACTAGAGAATATGATACATTTTGTTTTCCCGAGCCTTCCTCTGTCTCCTCCTATGGCCGCATCTGACAGACCATCTCATCAAAGAATACAAAGCAGCCTCCCTCGCTTGCCCCAGGGGTTGAGCATTTTTGTGCAGTGTGCAGCCTGCCCAACTGCACAGGACAACTCTGCTCACTAGTCCTTGGGGGATCATATGAAGTCTGTCTTTCATTGTGACTCTTTTCCAGCAGAGACCATGGGTGGCCACAGGATAGCCCAGAGCCTCCCACGCAGCCTGGGAATTGGATTCCAGGAACTGCGTGGCTGGGATCCTGGCCAGGGAGCCTGTCCAGGCTACCAGATGGCAAAGTCCCCTTTGGAGGGCTCTACATCACGGTGGGTCAGAGCCACTTCCAGGCTGGCTGCCTTCCCTGCGGTGCATCTGGATACGTTTCCTGGCTGGTTACACGAGCACAGTGGGATCCCGGATCCACGTTTCCAGCCAAATCACAATTTGTACCCACAGCTTGGTTTTACTAGCGGTGGTTTTGCTAGATGCATCCATTTCAACTGAAAACCTTTTAGGTAGGGTGATCATACAATTTATTATCTAAATTGGGATACTCTTAGAGAGATGCTATTATTAACTTTGCCCAGTCGACAGGCATAAAATAGAAGTCCCCTAGGGAAATTGAACCACCCTGCCTATTGCTGTGTGGTCACCCTAATATCAGGTCAAGGACAGGGATGGAGAGGGTGGCGAGGAGAGGAGGGCACAGGTGACTGCCTCCGTGGGACTTGGATTTTCACTTGCTCTACCACTCGTCACCTGATGGACCGTGACCCAGCCACTCTGAACCAAGCCCGATCTCTAAGGTTGGGGTGATAACACCTCCCTTGTGGGCAGCTAGACACACAGAAGGCTCTGCTCAGGATCAAGCACAAAGTGGGGGCTCAGGTGGTGCAAGCTCACTTCCTTGCCCATCGGCTAAATGGTCTGCACCCCAAACGCAGGGATTTGTGAACCCAATGTGTCAGCAGTAAGAACCCCTGCTGGGGATCACGGTTTTCACAACTCAGCGGTCTGAGTGTCCCTGTTCACTGAACGCACCTCACTGGCCAGGCCTCTCGATAGGACCAGGCACTGACCATAGTCTCAGCATCCTTCCATCAGCAATTTCACAGCAAAGCCCAGCCCGGGGGATGGAACACGCAGACTTTCAAATTTCTGCTCCCCACCTCCACCCCGCCAGCCCTCAGGGATCCTACACCCGGACTCTTTCTGCCGCTTCAAGTCCCTCAGCTGAGATTCTGAACCAGGCGGCAGCCAGCGCAGGGCCCATCAGAGCTGGAAGGTGGCCTCGGACACTTCTGGGTGGGAGGACATTTCCTCTTGTGTCCTGTAGGCAACACACGTGCGGTGTCTCCAGATAGGAATTCCCATGGCGACGTTCAGACCTGTTCCCTCGACCTTTTCGAGCTCAGCATCCTCAGACCCGCACCCTTTGTCCTGCCGTTTCATGTGACAATGAGCTTCCAGAATTAACAAGCTCCCCTAGTAAATGCAGCAAGTGCACAGTCATTTCACCCTTAATATTGTTTATTAAGCCATGGCCTGTAAACACCGACACCACCAGGTGCAACACCGTGCCCTTAATTACCTTTAATTACCAGGTAAACGGAGCCCCGGGCACCACAGTGGGGATGCAGAAGGTGTCCAGGAAGCATGGGGATGAACGAATGAATGAATGAATGGAAATCTCTTTGCATTTTTCTTTCTTTGACATGTCTCAGTAAGGGAGTACCCTCTTCCTTTCACGTATCCTTTTCTTTCTTTCCTTTTTTGGTCTTTTTAGGGCCGCACCTGCAGCATATGGAGGTTCCCAGGCTAGGAGTCGAATAGGAGCTGTAGCCACCAGCCTACACCACAGCCACAGCCACAGCCACGCAGGATCCGAGCTATGTCTGTGACCTACACCACAGCTCATGGCAACACCGGATCCTTAACCCACTGAGCGAGGCCAGGGATGGAACCTGCGTCCTCGTGGATGCTAGTCAGATGTTTCCACTGTGCCACAATGGGAACTCCCATGAGAGTCTTTTCAATGTCCCATACATTTTTCATGTGTATTTGTTGTTCTCCTCGGTGAAAATGTATGTGCCATCACATCAGTCAATGTCACGCCCATAAATCAATGTCATGCATGTAAAGCAGAAGCACACACCTAGATTTGTGTGGCTTGTGCACATATACTTTCTGCCCCACACTGTGCTGGGTTCTAGGAATCCTACGCAGCAGGTTCAGGACACAGGTCCCCTGTGGGGTCCCCCTGACCACACTTCCTAGCCATCTGGAATTGGACAAGTCCCGTGAGCACTCAGAATCCTAGTCTTGAACTTGTGCACACGATGGGTGTGAGGAGTGAAGGCTGTGGCCTTGTAAAGGGCTGGCCACCCTGCCTGGCACCTAATGTGGTCATTAAGGACTTGGACTCCTGTCTCTGTGGCAAGATCTCCGACCAGGCAGTGACACGTAGTGGGACAAGAAGGTAGTGACCTGAGGAGTTTGGAGACTTTAAGACCTAAATATCTTCGTCTTTGTTTAATGGCTGCACCCCCAGCATGTGGAGTTCCGGAGCCAAGGATCAGATCTGAGCCGCATTTACAACCTACCCCGCAGCTGCAGCAACACTGGTCCTTTAACCCACTGTGCCCTGCTGGGGATCGAACTTGTGCCTCTGCAGCAATCAGAGCCGCTGCAGTTGGATTCTTAACCCCCTGCACCACAGCAGGAACACCCCTAAAAATCTTAATCATCCACTCCATCCCCCTACCTGGTGTGGGGAGGCTGACCCAGCTCCCTCCTGTCTGTTTCCAGAATGAAAACTAATGAAATAGACACAGAGAATAATTACCTCCCAAGAGAGCCCCTTCCACTTGGGGGCAACTCTGAGCCTCTGAAGGTCTTATTTATATTGTGCTGTGGGTGCCCTGCACGCACCCCCCCCCCCCCCCGCAGATTTTGCTCCTAGCTGACATGATACACAAAACAGTAGACTTCCATGTATTACACTCATTCTTCCTCTGTTGAGATTTCCAAGATCACTCTTGCATCCTGAATCTTTTTCTTCCCCCAGCCCGATCATGTTCAGTCCCTTCACCTCTTCTCTTTGGCAGGTGGAACTATGATCCAAGGACTATGGCTCTAGGGTGAAGATCCTCTTAAAGGCAGCACTGTGGGGACCACGTCCATCCCCTGGAGGCCTGGCAGTTCTAGGTGCTTCTGTGTTTGCAGCCTGCTTTCATACAACAGGATTTTGAGCCCCCCTCCCCCCGAACAGCAATCAAGAACATCAAGACAGCCCTGACAACATACGTAGGCTCGCACTAATTACGTTGTTATTCACAACCACAGCAGAGCAACGTCTCAGCGTGTCCAGAGGGGCCCTGACAGTCATTCCACTGTTTCCTTGGTTTCCCCACTTGCCTTTGGCGGCCCGATGAGGCTCTTTGGACATGCACGTGTGAGACACATGTCTTGCATGGCCCACGACATAGGTGATCTTCCTTAGGCAAGAGCTTCAGTTCAGGCGGCTCCTTTCACACCCAAAAAGTTGCACCTCACGTTGTGATGCGTTTTAGAGCTCCCTAGGTCCACACTCTGGTGGCCAGCGGGATGCGTCTCCTCGGTGGTATCAAAGGTCAAATGTACACGTGGGTCCATCACTGCCAAGGTTTGAGGTGCGTGGCTGGTTCAGCGTGAGGGCGGCCTCATTCCAGGTGTGCAGGTTTACATCTGGGAAGCCTGGGGGACGGGGGGAGCCGGGGGCAGTCTGGCTTTTGTCCCCCTCCCTCCTCCCTGCACCCACTGCTTCTGGCCACTAGATATCTATACGTCGCAGACAAGAGAGAACTACTAAAGCTAAACCACGCGCACTGCCAGAGTTTCCTAACTGCTTCCTCACTCCCGCAAAGCTCTTGGCAAGACCGAAACCCTTCTTTCCCCAAGCCCAGCACAACCTGATCATGTTAAAAAGCTCTTCTGACAGAGCAGAGATTGCAACGGCACGTTTTGCAGTGGAAGGATCGACTCTGTTCTCTCCCAGGCCCTTTTTGTTAAGAATTCTTAGAAAAGCCACACACGGTCATGTCCATGGTAAAGAACGACAGCAGGAGACAACAGAAAACAAGAAAAACGTCAACCGTATCGCCATCTCTCAGAGATAAATGCTCGCATAATGTGGCTCATTTTGTTCCAGACGTTTCCAGCATGTAGATCAGTATATGGTTATCCACAGAACTGGCGTCACACTGAATATACCACTGGGTACCCTGATTTTTTTTTTCCTCCTAAGCTTATATTGCGAGCATGTTTGTGGGCCATGAAACATCCTTCAGCATTATTATTCTGAATGGCTGGGAATATTCTATTGTGTGATATACCATACTTCCTTATCACAATCCCTGTCTTAGGGGCAACATGACACTGCACTATTATAAGCCTTTTTTCAGTGAACATCTTTTTTTTTTGCTTTTTAGGGCCGCACTTGTGGCGTTTGGAGGTTTCCAGGCTAGGGGTCAAATCAGAGCTAGAGCTGCCAGTCTATACCACAGCCACAGCAATGCAGGATCTGAGCTGCATCTGCGACCTACACCAGAGCTCACAGCAACACCAGATCCTTAACCCACTGAGCGAGGCCAGGGATCCAACCTGCATCCTCATGGATGCCAGTCAGATTCGTTTCCGCTGAGCCACGACGGGAACTCCTCAGTGAATGTCTTTGAAAGCAGGTCTTGAAACATTTCAGATGATGAGGTCTGAATCTCTTGCATCTACTACTGCATATTTTGTGTCTAGCACCTCACTGGACAGACTGTAGATGCTCAATATGCTTGAATGCAGACTGGCTGCCTGTTTGACAAACTCCTTGGTTATTTCTTTAGAAGACATTGCCTGTACATAGGTGCTACCCTGTCTTTTATATGGCAACCCTACTAGTAGAAATCATGAGTAGTGTAGTTTTTTGTGTTGTTTTTGTCTTGTTGCCTTTTTCTAGGGCCGCTCCCCGCGGCATATGGAGGTTCCCAGGCTAGGGGTCTAACCAGAGCTGTAGCCACTGGCCTACGCCAGAGCCACAGCAACGCGGGATCCAAGCCGCATCTGTGACCTACACCACAGCTCATGGCAACCGGATCCTTAACCCACTGAGCAAGGGCAGCGATTGGACCTGCAACCTCATGGTTCCTAGCTGGATTCGTTAACCACTGCGCCACAATGAGAACTCCCTTAGTGTAGTTTTAAAGAGAAGATTTGGGAGTTCCTGCTGTGGTACCATGGGTTAAGAATCTGACTAGAACCTCGGGTCTCTGCAGAGGCGCGGGTTCGATTCCCCAGCTTGGCACAGTGGGTCAAAAGTTCCAGTGTTGCTGTAGCTATGGCACAGGTCACAGCTGAGGCTTGGATTCAGGTCTTGGCCCAGGAACTTCCATATGCCATAAAATAAAAGAAAGAAAACCATGTTTTTTTAGAGAGAGAAGATTTCAGAGGCAAAGCAGGAATCCCAGATTCTGTGGTTCACAGGATGATAAGGTAGCACTTGCCAAGGGTTGTCCCTGCTTTCAAATATACATTTGGATTCTGGGAAATCCAGCGTGGTCCCTGACTGAAGAGCTTACAAGCTGTTGTAAGCAAATGAAACTGTGTCTACATGTGGTTCACATCTTGATAACAGACTCATTTATTAATCCCACGTAATGAATAAATGTATCCTTCTCTGTGTAATTAAGAACCTCATTATCATTGTACAGATGCCGTCTGCCTGGAACAGGTGAAGTTCATCAATTCAATTTGATCAAACAATTGTCACGCACCCACTTCGCCTGAACCCTGAGCTATATGCTGGAAGCAAAGAGATGCCTAAGACCCACTCTGACCTTGAGCTAGACTGAAAGAACCGTGGATATTTGCAGCAAGCTTGCCTGGCAAATTGAGGTAGGTGATATTTTCTGTTGAGTGGATGGATGGATGGATGAAAGGATGGATACAGTCTGGTGAAGGTATTATCGGTAATAACGTGTGGAAGGTGTAGAGATGGAAGGGCATGGAAGGCTTTGAAGGGGAAGTGACGTTTAAATGATGAATAGGAAATTCATCACTTCCTAGGAGTAGGTTGCAAACTGTGTGGTTGGCAGGGGAAGGACAATGGACAGATGGGCGTGGCTGGAGATGAAGAGACTGGTGGGCAGGAGAGGATGGGGAGAGGTTTTGAGTTCATCTTTGGCTGATCATGAGTGACTTGGTCAGAGGGTTTGGGTTCCCGCCCCACAAAGTACATCCTGAAATGAAGATTTATGTGCATGTGGTTTGGAAATCAATCCCAGGAAGTAAGATGAAGTGTGGCAGTGAGATGGGGAAGGGAAGAAAGCCGACAAGATGGCAAGATGGCTTAGCCCACTGACTAGCTGAGGCTCATTTCTAGTGGTGACTCCTGAGAGACCACAGAGAACACACCTCATGATTCTCCCACCGATGGGGAGGAAGCATAGGTATTTATCCTCCAACTCCCATCACTCATTGAGGATGCTCCTGGGGGACTTCTAGAAAATTACAGCCTGCTCTAAGCAAGGGCCAGGCTGCAAACCAGAAAACGACCTCAGGCAGAGAGCTGCAGGATCTGCTGGCCATGAACTGGGATCTGGCACTGACCTTTAGGGGTCGGGGTGCGGCTGGGCAGCTGGGGTGTGTGCCACACCATCCAGTGGGGAACAGGCTAGACCTCGGCCAGCCAACTCTATTATTAGGCAGGAGAATAATCCTCTTCCAATGACTTAATACCATCAGCAATTCCTGCCTGCAGTGTTTGGTCTTTCCTAAAGCCTGCAGTGGACTTCTTTCTTGCTTTTCACGTAACTGCCACCTTGTCTCTGCTTAAATGTCACCCACTCAGTGCGGTCGTCTTTGATGCCTCAGTCTGCAGTGTGTCTTCCCGTTTATTCTCTGTTAGCATCTCGATCCTTTCCATATATAAGTTATATGTCATATACACACATACCCATATGTATATATATAAAAAATGTGCATATGTATATATATTTGTTTGATCTCTGGCTCTGTGCCTATTTCTGTTATTGGCTGTTGCCTTCTAGTCATCCAGCAGGCTGCCTGGCACATCATAAGTCCGCAATGAAGATCTGCTGGGGAAGGAATAAGGTCACCCTACTGCCTGCCTCGTGGTGCTTTCTGGCAGAGGAACTCGCATCTCCTCTATTGTCCTGGGGCTGTGGGGCTGGGGAAGAGCCCTGAGCAGCGGGGAGTGGGGCTGGCCTCTGGCCCTAGGGAAGGGAGTCCGGTCTTGGCATTGAGCACGCAGCCACTTTCTCATCACGAGGATGGGCTCTAGAGAACAGGGCTCCTTTCAGTCGCTTTTCTTGGGGCTTAAAATATTTGCCCTCCTTAATGCATTCCTGCCTGGATGCACCTCTTAATCACCTCAAATCCAGGATTTCGGCCTCACTTGTGTAATTAGTTTTCTGGAAGGTTCAGAAATTTTTGTGGGAGAACTCAGGGGCCCCTGGGAAGGAAGGATTGCCAGATGAAAGATGTATTTTGCTACATTTGGCAACGCTGCTGGCATTGAACTTCTTTTGGGGCTCCAGAGAGTGGCTGGCCCTCTAAGCTGGCTTGGTGCATGCCACCACCTCCCCCTGCCCCAGAAGCTTCCCTCCTGCCCTTCCACGGCCCACCTGGCTTCTCAGAGGCCAATATGACCCCCTACACTGTCGAAAAAGACAGCTTATGGCAGAGTCACTTCCGTGTTCCAAAAATAGGCGAGTGGGCAGAAATGATGAGCAGATGGGCAGACCTTTCCTGCTGCCTCCTTCCTCCTTTCCTGCCCCACCTTAGTCGCTGTGAGAAGGACCCGTCTCAGTGTGAATTCCGCCTCTGTCTTTGCCAACCACGTGGCTCACGAGAATCAACCTCACTTCTGTAAGCCTTGGTATCTTAAACCTCAAAATGGGTTGACGATCTTGGTACACAGCACGTAGGGTTGTTGTAAGCACACATAAAAGAGTTTGTGCAAGGTACTCGGCAGCATGTTTTTAAAGGATGAAGCAACACATATATTCTCATGCTTCAATTTACACATCTATAAATAATGCACATATATATGTATAATGTATGCAAAATTCCCCAAATTTGAAAAATTGTAATTTTATAGTTAATTTTGCTTAACCAGGGAGTTCCCATTGTGGCTCAGTGAGTTCAGAACCTGACTAGTCTCCATGAGCATGCGGGTTCAATCCCCGGCCTCACTCAGTGGGTTAAAAATCTGACATTGCCGTGAGCTGTGGTTGCAGATGCAGTTCGGATCCCACGTTGCTATGGCTGTGGTGTAGGCTGGCAGCTGCAACTCCAATTTGGCCCCTAGCCTGGGAGCTTCCATATGACACTGGTGTGGCCAAAAAAGAAAAAAAAAATTTTTTTTTTAATTTTCAACGTTGCTACTAGGACTTATCTTGAATCTCATTCATCTACCAATTCATCTGTTCAGAAATTCACATGGCGGTGCTACGAGTATGAGAAGGGAAGCGTCTCATGAAGGCAACATCACAGGCCCATCTGGGGCCCTCACGGTGGAGCCCTGCCTACTTTCTCACTCACTCCCCACCTGATACTTGCAGCTCTGTGCTTTCCTTGGGCTTCTGTGCTCTGCTTCCTGGCAACCTTGAAACTCCTGTGTATGCTTAAGAATTCTCCGTACATCCCTCCCCCTTAAAGAATCAACCACCCTTTCCCCCAAATTCCACCCATTGCTTCCACGAGTGTGGACGCCACACTCCGGGTCATGCATGTTGCTTATCTGACTCCTTCTGAGGACACGGAGTCCTCCCAAGGCAAAGACTGTCTCTTCCGTCTTTGTTTCCACGGGGCACTGCCTGGGGCCAAGCACACAATGGGCACCCATATATGCGGCTCTGTTTGAACAGACCCTGAGGTTCCTTTGGCCCCAGGAAGAGTTTTCAAAAAAGCTTCCCCTTGGAAAAGAGCCACCAGCATGAGTTAGCTTCTCCCGAGGGACAGTCTTGGGTACCGCTGTATCTTTCCATAAAAGGGGAGCGCAGCCTTGTCCTGGCATTCGTTGGGACTCTTATTTTGACACCACCTTCCAGCCCTGCGCCCAGCCCAGGACTGTCACCTTCAGAGGAAAACAGCCTCCGGGCTCTTCCAGTCTCCGAGGAAGTCCTCTGCCTTCCTTCCTCTCCTTGTCAGAACAGTGAAGCCCCAGCTCTAAAAAGCAGGGCGTTCAGGAGACAGGCTGACAGCCTGATGGAACTCTCTGTCCGCTCTCCAACATTCCTGGCATCTCTGAACACCTGACACAGCCTGACTGTGGCTTAGACATTTATGAGAGAGAACAGGAGGGAACCGTGTGTCCTACTGCGCCCGGAGCACTGCTGTTGGTGGGCGTGGGCTGGGGGTCGGGGAGATGGGTTGGTGGTGAAGGTCTGTTGCCAGCTACAGGTCAGGAAGAGGGAAGGAAAGAGGAATGAACCGATGTCAGGTTACACAGGAGCGTCTCTACATGCTCAGGAAACGTGCCATTGTCATGCATGCAGATTTTGATTTACTGGTTAACATTTAAATCCATGTAGCTTATTCCAGGTTTGAGACTGGAGTTCCTGTAACCCCAGTGTCACCCGAGGAGGGACAGAAATAAGCATGCTCATGCCATTTGAATGTCTCTCTGAATCCAGGCCAATCAATCAGACGGCATCCTGTCCAATGGCACCATTCAAAATAGCTGAGTCGGTGTCATGTGCTGAGTTGACTACCTGTGTACATTAAATGAGGTGTCTCATGATACAAAAGAGAAATAGGAGACATGGACAAGTTAAGAAATGTGGTCATACAGTCAGCGCACAGCAGGGTCTGGATTTGAACCCCTGGCTGCCAGGCCAGAGCCGTAATCACTGCACTCTAACCACGAGTCAACATATTTCTCCCTAAGCGGCTACATACTGGGTTGGAACCTCCCATCTGTACATTTTCTGCAGGCGGACAAAACAATGCCTACTCCCTGCTGAGGAACGGGACAGAATGCTAGGCAGATTTTATGGGCACATAATAAGAAATGAAACCAAGGAGGATAAACAGCATCCTTAGTGTCAAAATACTCCTTGGGGGTTGTTTTTCTTGTCACTTTACACTAAAGCGTGTTACCGAACTCAAACCGCAAACTTCCTCCTCTCTCGAGAGGTAAACCCTGGAGTTCCCTGGTGCCCTAGTGGTTAAGAATCCCACATTGTCACTGCTGTGGGTTGGGTCACTGTTGTGGTGCTGGTTTGATCCCTGGCCCGGGAACTTTCACGTGCCAAAGGTGCCACCAAAAAACCAAACCAAATAAAAATAAGCAAATAAAAGAAGTCAGCCCTTCTACCAGCTGGGCAAGCAGGCCGAGAGGCTGAGCATCAGAAAAGCTCAAAAGTGGAAGAGTTCACGGATTTGCGATTTTGAAAATAACCGTTCTGAAAATTTGAGATTTGGAAAATAATGGTACCCAGTAACAGATGGGTAGCATTTTATGAGGACTTCCCTTCTCCCCCCACAATAAGCTGGGGTGCACATCCGCTTTTATTAGCAAACACCACAACTCATACAAGGTAATTATTCCATTCCCTCTTCTCTCTGAGGTAGGGCGCGATTTGGAGAATCACAGGCACCATTTAGTGCATGCTCACTTGTAGCTGGCACTGTTCCTCGGATTCTATCATCTCATTAGCTGTACAACAATCTTTGGAGGGTGACGCCGTTATGCAGACTTTACACAGGAGGAAATTGAGACTTAGATTAAGCACCTGGTTAAGATCATCCTGGAAACTGCTGAAGCTGGGATGCAAAGACGGGTGGGTCAGAATTCATAGAATCTAAACCTCTGTGCCCTAATAAACCTAAACTAGCGTATACTAATACAGAGGACTGAAATGAATACGAATATTCCCATTAATGTATTGCCTTTAATGTGCATTACCCATTACAAAGCCCAATCACACAATGACGTGACATCTCATTCCTGAGGCCCTTCTTTTGAGCGTCAGGCTTTGTTGTGTGTTCTCTGTACCACTGCTTCTCAAACTTGACCATGCGTGAGTCTCCTGGTGGACTTGTTAAAACACGGATTGTTGGCCCCCATCCCAGAGTTTCCGATTCTGTAGTAAGTCTGGGGCGGGACCCAAGAACTTCCATTTCTAAAAATTCTCAGGCGATGCTGATGGTCCAGGGTCCGCACTTTGGAAACTACTGCTCTATATGAATTAACTCATTGAACACTCATATCAACACTCCCATCCTCATTTTGAAGAAGACGAAACCAAAGTCCGGAAGGGAAGTTGCTCGTCCAAAGAAAGAGAAGCATAACTTTAATCTTTTATTTGAGCTTCTCTTCTTTAGGCTGAGCCTGGAGTAACTTCATTCCTCTCTTCTTGATACTGCAAGCAAACCCTACCACAGGAGAGTAAAGCCCAGGGCCCAGGGTATCCAGCCCAGGACCAGATTACGAAGTTATTTGGATGAATTGGCTGGCATGGTGTCCTGAGTATCAAGCATCAAGAAGAGCTGCCATGGTTTAGGAAGAAGCAAGTGTTCACCAGCCCCTCCTTCTCTACCCACTTATTCAACCCATTAGCATTTATTAGCCTCTTCTGGGGACCCAGCAGAGTTCTAGACAACAGGAGGGCTTCTCAGAAAGGAGAAGATAAGCTTCCTGAACTAAGCATAGGGCTCTGAACAAAATCTAAGTGATGGGCATCAGTGGGAATTTGATCAATGGACCAGGTAGGCAAGCAGGTTTTTATGGGCTGCAGATATGATGACAATGACATAATGGCATCACAATAATTGCTGTGGGCCAGGTTCTCTGGAAGGGGACTCTGAGTGGAGACCTGCATGCAGGGTGTCTATTGGGATGTACTTTCGGGAACAGCATCTGCAAAGGAGTAAGGGAAGCAGGACTAGGCAGAAAGAGAAGTCAAGCTGTGCTGCATCTGTAGGAGATGTTTTAACCAGTCCTTCAAGGATATCCACAGGTGGTCTAGCCCTTCAGAGTTGTCTCCACTGAGGCAAGGGGACTGGGCTTCTGAAGCCCTGCATGCAACAGTGATTAGATGTGGGCTGCCCCAGCACAAAGTGGGAACCTTGAACAAGGCACTTCCTTGACACTGAGGGCCATGACTGGGGAGGGATACAGCCAGGAGCCATCAGTAGCCAATGCTCTTGGAAGCTAGAGGCAATGAGGACCTCAAAGGGTGTTCTAGATGGCACATCACAACATCCCCTACAGTTTTACTGGGTAGCATTTTCTGAGTACTTACTAGGTTCCGGGGCTGTTTAGATGTTTGACCCAGGTTGGTTCATTCGAGCCTCCCAAATACTCTAATAACTTTATTATACATAAGGAAACTAAAGCACAGCTAAGTAATAAGTCATAGAAATCTGGATTCATACTCAGGAAGTTTCTTCCAAAGACTGAATGTTGAACGAACAACTGTTAACTGTTTCTCTGACTCTAAGAATTTAAAGAAGGAGATCACGGTGGGGGTGAATGGGCAAGGAGCTGTGCTAAGGAGGAGACTGAAAAGAAGGAAGTTTGCATCTTAGGAGGGAAACACTGGCAGCATCACGGGAAAACCCAGGATCACCAATGGAGGCAGACAGAGCCTTAGAAGAGTGCCTTGGGTCTATCTCATTTTACTGAAGAAATATTAATTTTACAGAACAAACAGCTGATTTTACAGAGCAAACATCTGGTCTACCTTATTTTACAGATGCAGCATTGATTGATTCTACCTCATTTTACAGATAAGCCTGAGGCACAAGATGGGACAGGGCTTATCCAGGGCTGCCCTGTGATGTGACAAACGACAGAGTCCTAGCTGCCTAAATCGCTGGATCTAGCCCTTCCTCTGATTGTCCTATTGAGAGAAGTCGAAGGATACTCTAAAACACAGCCACCTCTCAATCACCAGCTTCCACACGGACCCACTCCAGCTACCCACCCTTCAGCAACACAGGATCTTATTAAAAAAAAAAAATGTCAACCACGAGTTAAACCTCTGCCCAAAATCCTCTTATGAGCTCACATGGTGGCTATGCAGTCACTGATCTGCCAGTCACCCACTGTCCCTTCTTTCTCCGTTCTTCTCCTCTCTTGCCATACTCTGGTCAGTTTCTTGAACACACCCAGATTCCACATTATTACTCATCCTTGTAACCTCCTATCCTTCCTCCCTTCCCTCTTCTTCCCTCCCCATCTTGTCTTTGTCCTTAAATACCAGTTCTAAGTTTAGTTCCTAGGCATAGTCATCTCTGATCCCCTGGACCAGGTGCTTATGTCCCACATTCTGCAGTCACTGCATCATTTACTCCTCCTTGTAGTTCCTGTCACCATTGGCAATGATGATGCATGTGTCCCTGGTAAATGTGTACTATATGCATGAAACTGTAGGTTTAAGGATGCTCATTCTGGAATACCCAGAGACCAACACAGTTATCCTCAGGGTTTGTACTAGATAAAGAAAGAGAGGAGGGAAGGAAGAAATAGGAGAGGAAGGGTGTGAGGAATGAGGGGGGAGAAAAAGAAAGAAGCAAGAAGGAAAGAGAGAAAGAAAGAGGAAAGAGAGAGGGACAGAAAGATTCAAAGAACGAAAGAAGCAAGTGATAGAGGTAAAGCACCAAGACAGAAAGATAGACAATGAGAAAGAAAGCCAGGCAAAGAGAGATGAGAGACAGAGATAGGGGCTGGGGCTGGGGAGGGAGGAGGGAGTAGGTGGGAGTTGGTGGGAGTAGGTGGGAAGAATGGGAGATGGGGTGGGAGAAGGACTCCAGCTTGTGTGAAGAAATGTGGAGTTCAGATTTCATCCCAGCACTGGGTCATCCTTTTGAGGAGCCCAAGCACATGTTGAACAGGGGCTAAGTGAAGGATGCTGTTGAGTACTGGGCTTCAGGATGGACTGAATCAGAGGGACCAGGGGCCAGCCTCATGGGTAGAGTACCCAGGATCGTGGATGACAGCCAGGTGGGTGCCTGTGAGAACACACAGAGCTGTTTCTTGCTATACTCTTTCCCAGCTGAACTGAGTTTTTCATCTTAATACGGACAATAACATTCTGAAAAGCAACTGTGGTCTTTCAGGTGTGTCGCTGGGGAAGTGGATGGGTCCCTGGAGTTACATAAACTCAGCAAAGACAAGTCGGTATTTGGAGTTCTTGGCACATGTCCAAGGGCTGGAACTATGGAGGTACATTTTTCTTAAAGTCTAATTATGTCTTGTGGGTTTGAGAAAAGTGATGTTTGAAAAGGGGTGATGTGACAACCCCACTAATTCATGAGATTATTGTGCAGCCACCTGTCAAGGAAGATGAACAAAGGATGCTGAGATGGACTTTATCTGTCCTGTGCTCCAAGTTTCAACAACCAGCCACCAGCTGACTGCCCTATTTGCTGCTCTCTTGCTTCTGGCTATAAGTGCCAGAGTAGTCTGAGTAGTTTTTTCTAACCAGATAGTTATAACAATAATGTAAAGATATTAGTGACAGTAATAAGAGTAGCCAATACTTGAGTTTTCTGTATGCTGGCTAGCCTGCTAAGCCCATTATCTCATCTTCTTTAAAACACCATGCAGAAACTGTGAGATAGGTATTATACCCATTTTTACTGATGAAAAAAACTAGGTCCAAGGAAGTTAAAGTACTAGTTCAAGGTCTCTCACCTGGAAATTGGAGAAGCTAGGATGAAAACCGGCTGTGACTTTGGAATCTGAGCCCTTAAAGTCTATACTCTCTCCATAGCTAACATAAATGCTGCTTTTTGGCCCCTTTCTTCCTTCATTCCCTCTCTGAATATTTCTCAAGCAATCCCAGTGTGCTGGATGCTGGGCTCTGTGTTCAGGATACAGGATTGAAGAGATCACACCATCCCTGCCTTCATGAACATGGCAGCCTGGGACTTATGTCCAGCTGGATAGTTAACAATAAGGGAAACCTCTGCACTTAATCTGCCTGACTCTTTGAAAGGTTGACCATGTCAGCAGAAGATGCTCCCTTCCTCCTGAAGATACCTCAGCTCTCCTGGGTAACCCCTGGTTGTCCTCAGCTCCTGGGAAGGAAGTGCACCAACAAAATCCATAGCATGGAATCCATTCCAGCTCATTCTAAGTAGAATCAGGGTTTTTATGAGCAGGGCCTCCCAGGCCTTAAATACATGGGCTCTGTATTCAAAGAGACCCAAGTTCACATGGCCGCTTGTCCTCTCCTTGGCTGTGTGACCCGAAGCAAGTAACTTAACCTCTCTGTGTCTCAACTGCACCTTTATAATATTTATAATAAAGATAGTTTATTTGGCTCAGTCATGATTTACTGTAAAGGAGTTAAAAGCGACTAGAATGAAGATCAAGTGGGGCTTTTGCAGACATAGACCTAGCTTGGCAGAAATGGCTTTAGATAGATTTTTTCAGAAGCTGAGGCATATTGCTGACTTGTGAGGACCCCAGGCACTGGCTGCCAGCATCAGGAAGCAGGGAGGGGGAGACCTTGTCCAGGACAGGTCTCTGCCTCGTCTTTTGACATTTAGGAGGTTGAGGGCCTGTTTCTCGGGGTCAGCATTAAAGAATGAGGGTCTTACCCCTTCCAGTGAGTCCCCAGGCCAGTCCTTCCCGCTGATGCTGAGATGCAGTTCATCCTCATTGTTTGGGTTATTCATGAAGGAATAAGGCACTTTGTTCTCTTTAAATTTTCAGAGGTTCCCCTTCCTAGCATTGCAAGCCCCTGGGGACTGGGAGGTCTTGCCACAGTGAAGACCCCTTATCCAGGGCACAGGGTGGGGCAGGCAGAAGACAGGAGGAGAGGCACAGATATTTCCAAGGCCACTTCCATAGGGTGGACTCAAGGGCACTGGATCGGGAGTTCCTGCCCCAGATTTTGAGTTTATACTTGCTCCTTCCTCCTAATGCACATTGCAGCCTTGGAAACAAGACTGAAACTCTGAATCTGGGAAGTTATAACAGCTCAGTTTCTCTGGGTGGTTATCATGTGCCAGCACTGCTCCAAGGTCATGAGTGGCACCTGAGGCTGTCCCGAATGTCACCCCACTTTACAGATGAGGAAGTTGAGTCTTAGAGGAGGTGGAAGGTGGAGCTGGGATTAAGCCCAGGGAGTCTGTCTCCAGAGCTTGTGATCTGAACCCTTCATTGCCGTGGACTCTCCCACAGGGAGGGTTGTTATGCGTGTGGAATGATTAACATTTTCAGAGTCTGGTACACAGCCAGCGTGCAACACCACTTAATGTCTGTCTTCGTTTCCTTCCGTTCGAAGATCTCACACATGCACCTGCTAGGTTGGATGCTGAAGGGTACAGACTGAGCATAGCTGGACCATGGGGTGATGGTAGAGGGATGGACACCTGTGGGTGTCTCATGGGCTTCATTTAACTAATAAAGCACACCAGATGCAGATGGAAAAATCCGGGAAGAATATTCAGAATGTTGCTCACTAGACTGAAATTTACAAGATCCCTAGGAATGATTTTTTTTTTCCTTTCTGAGATTAACTCAATAACCGGGCTCTCCTTAGCTCAGCAAATAACTTTTCGAGAACATGGAAAAATGGCTTGCTACAGCTTTTCAGTTCACAAATGTTTGCTCCATTTAGGATGTGGCGCGAATGCATCACAGGATTTCAAACTTGCAGCATGTTGAAGAGGAGTTACCCACGATCTAGAGTTGATGGCTTGAGAAGCTGGGTAGATGTTGGTGCTTTTCATGATCAACAGTGGTTTTGTTTCCACCAAAACAGGCTCCTATAGTGACTTGCAGATGGCTGTGTCTTTTCTGCTGAAATGGAGTGACTACCCAGTATGTCCTAATCCTCTACCACACTGAGGATTCCTACTGACCCTATCCTTTCAGGTGTCATGTTACAATGACGTACGGTTAATCCGCCGTTCAGGGAGAACCCCAAGCACAGGGGCCCATACACAGGGTGAGGGAGCCTCGTGCTCTCCCTTATAGATGCTGGCTCTCTCTTCTGTGGTTTCTCCTTTGGAGTAATTTGAATGACGCTGGGAAATGCCCCATCCATAATGAATTGAATTTAATAATTGAGCAGTAGCCATTTAACTCTGTCTGAAAGTTAAGTTCTGCTTTCCTTTCCAAGATCGGTGGTCCATCTCAGACTGCTGTTCTCTGTTCAGATAAGAGGATGAAAAAGGCACAAGGGTTCTGAGAAAGCATCAAATGCCAGACATAGAAGCAAATAACCACATGGTAACACTAATATCATTCTCCAGAAATGGAGCACCTCCCAAGTTAAGATGCTCAGAGTCATAGTAGAGTGTTAATGGGATTAGCAGAAAAACCTGCTCTTGAAGTCTGTTTGGTTTCTTTTCCTTTAAGAGATTAGAAGCCCATTGTCCACCAGGTTCTAAAGATTCTTGATTATGGGCGTCATCTTCTCAGACCATCTGGCTGTGCCACTGTCAGAGGAAATCAGCGTCCTCAAAGGTGTGGCACGGCTGTGCAGACACTTGGGCAATTCCATTCACAAAGTGACTTGTTCTGGAGCGAATTAGTTGCCGATACTTTATTGAAGTGTCCTTCAAAATTACAGTTGAGGCTGGCCTTTCGCACTTCCTGTCTGCAAATTTCCCCATCACAGCCTTGGATAAAAGTCAGACAGAAGTCTTGGCACCATTAGAACTGCAATCTTTATATGAAGGAAACTTTATTCAAACTAGGCTGAAGCTTCTTTGTCATCTGATCAGCATCAAATGAGGAACCATGTCCCCAGGCCACAGTCTTTTGGTACCTTGAAATGTCTACAGCTGGCCTTGGGTAGAAGTTGAACAAATGAATGAATAAATGGAGAAATGATTTCGGTTTTTTCGACATTCTGAGTTGTCGAGTGGAAAGAGAACAGGTTTCAGAATCGGCCAGATTACGGTATGAATCCTAGTTCTGCTACTTGGATTTTCTTCAGGGTGCAGTGGGCTCCCTGCAGTGAGAAGTGAAGCAGCCCAGAGAAAGGGGCTCTATTCGTTTCCTGTTGCTACTGCAACAAGTTACCACCGAGTCAGTGGCTAAAAACAAACACAACTAATTTATTCTATGAGAGTTTTATACTGGGCTATGGTAAATAACAATGTAATTTGTATCACATGATATACAGATTTCTTATATTATCGTTCTGGAAACCAGAAGTCCAAAATGGGTTTCACTGGGCTCACATCAAGGTTTTTGCAAGGCTGTATTCCTTCTGGAAGCTCCAGGGGAGAACCCCTTTCAGTGTCTACAGGCTGCCTGCATCCCTTGGTTCATGGTCTCTCCACCATCATTAAAGTCAGCAGGGTACCATCTTTAAATCTCTTTCTGACTCTTCTCTCTCCCTCTTCCATCTCTCAGGGCCCACTGGGATAATCCAGGGTAGTCTCTCCATCTCAAGCTTCTTTCCTTAATCACATCTGCCCAATTACTTTTGCCACGTAAGGGATTAGAACATGGATATCTGTGTGGTGGGGTTGGGGTGGGGATCGTTCTGGCTACCACAGCAACCCGGCCAGATTTATCCAACAGGGATGGGAAGCGCCTCCGTGCCTCTCCAGGCTCCCACAGATGATGCATAAAAAAGTGCTCCTGAGGGTGCTTCCCCACCATGAGAGCAGTGGCTGGCTCTCTTCTTGGGCAGAATCTAGTTCTGCCCAAGACACCTCGCTGATCTTTCTCCCATGAGGTGGTGACTGATCTGGGCTCTCCTTAGGACCTCTTGGTTTTTGTAAGACAATGTCCTCTCCACCCCAGCTGGGTTGAGTGTTCACATGCATGTACATACATGCTTGTGGCCAAAAGACTTTCCTCTCATGGTAACCTTGACCTCAGTGCTACACACCACCTATCCAGTCTTGCATGGAGACGCACTCACCTAAGAGCTGGGGAGTCCGGCCCCAGTTTTAAACTGCCCACATATTAAGCTAGGCCACCTCCTTTTGGCCCCAGAGTATCTGCTTCCACTTCATTTTGCCTTACTTTGGTGCGATTGGACCCCATTATGAGCAATCCGTGTGGAAAAGCACCACGGAAGTAGTTGCATTTATTACAACCGGTATGTTGATGGATGTTCATAGTGTGTCGGCATACATTGCTTATGGCAGACCACAGAGGAATGACCCCTGGTCTTAAAACCCAGGGCTAGGTGTGGTTTCCCTAGTAACTGGTTTATTTCCATCAAATGAACACTAGCTCACGGAACTGATCATTTTTCTCTCTTTGCACACAGTTCATTATTAGGAAGCAAGAGTGAGTTGTGCAAAAAGCCTGGGGATGTTAGAGCCCACATAATACACACCGACTTCTTTACCTTCCTCACTGCCCCTTTCCCGGTTCCTTTGTCTCACACTTCAGTTCTCACTGCAGTGTCTGTAAGCCCAGAATAAGGCACAGTATAAAACTGTGTTATTTCCCAAGACTTTTTTTTTTTTCCCTCTTTTGTGACACCCATGTCCCTGAGACATTTTCCTTAGTCCCCAGAACAAACCCAAGTGAAAGAAAATCAAAACACAAAATGAAACATCATCAGTGCCGGTGTTTCAGCAGGACCGAATCCAGCCCCATTGTCAAGGCTGGCACTTGCGTTGATCATATGAAAACAGGTCTCTTAAGCTTTGTACGCTGAGCCCACCAAGCTCATAAATGCCAGCATTCTAAACGGCTTGCTTGCTGTTAATAGATTCACTGGCACCGAAATCCATTTCTTTCCTGAGGGATATTTAGCTTTTCTTACATCTTTACTCACGGTCAAAAGATATTGGCAAACTTGCTAAGGTGATTGACGAGTCTCCTCTGAAGGCCTTCCTAAAGTTTCACATCTTTGCCTTCGCTTTTTTGTACATGGGTTTGTCTTCTTGAAAAGGAAAACTAGAAATGTGCTTTCCACTATGTAGGGTTCTGATAGTTGTAGAAAGCCAAGAATGATTAAAAAAAAAAAATCAATATCCATAGAACCTCTGGTAAAAACGTCTTCAAGATACACCCAACCCAAGAGTTCATCTCTTGAGTTCACTGAACCACAGAATCTCTAATACCAAGAACCTCTCACACCCCTACTAGATGGTGTACCTGGACCTTCTCCTTTTAATCTCTAACCCGATAGAGTCCAAGACGTAGTATGTGTTCAATATGTAATTGTTAAGCCAATGCGTCACGCCTCTCATTCTCAAAGATTAGGGTTCGACTCCAATGCCAGTTGACCACGATGGGAACACAGTGCTTGCCATGGGGCAGGTGTGCCATACGTACTGACTGGTCCTGAGACTCATCCAAACCACAGCAGAAATCTCTGCCCTCCCTCACCTCGAGAGCAGCGATTTTAATGCCCATCATTTCTCCCTTTGTCAAAAGCTCACCGTGCAGAAGACATTCACATATGCAACCACTTTCGTGGGTCTACTTAGATTAAAGAGGACCTCCCATTGTGCTAGGACCGTCTCCATCTACCCCTCTCCCATGCAAAAAGATACGTCAGAACATACACGAAGGAGGATGTCATTACTACGGGAACTCTCACAAATTCGTGGCAACATATTAAAAAAATGGAATCATCCGCCATTAAGGTGTTTCAGATATTATAGCGGGACATGACTTATGAGGCATCTCACAATGACAGACGTCACAGTTCATCGTGATACTGCGCCTGAGAGCGCCTCTCTACAGGAACTGTCTCTGAGACACACCGGGTCCTAATGTGCCACCTTGGAGACCTTTCCAAACTCCAGAGAAACCACCCCTGGGCTCACCCTGCCCCCCAGCGCAATCCTATGTGGACTCCACCATCCACGTGAGCCTCACCAGAATTGCAGAGATGACCCCTACTCTTGGACACAGCTCACACAAGAAATTCATTGGCAACTGGGTGTCACTGCCTTTTGCACCATTCTGACTTCAGGGGAGAGGACTCACAAGCAGCCAACTTACCACGCCGCCGCCAGCCGAGTGTACAAGCACGGACATCCCTTCTCGGAGGTTGGCAACTTCAAAGAGCATCATGTAGGCGGTGACAAAGTTCATGGGGAAGGCAGCAGCCTCAGAGAAGCTCATGTCCTCTGGGATCTTGTAGACAAAGTCCACCGGAGTGCAGACCACCTCTGCCCAAGCGTTGTAATTGACAAATGCCATGACACGGTCCCCAATCTGGGGAGAGAGAAGCACAGGGTTAGCGGAGGTTTCCTGATCTTTTTTGAGAGATTTCTCAAACACTTGTTAGACTCCGATGAAAACCACAGAGTCCTTCCCAAGGCGGGGGGGCGGGGAAAGAAGCCCCAAATCAAATATGCACACTCTCACCTCATCTGCCTTTCAAGGCACTTGCGGATGCTCTGAAACCCATCTTTGCAAGCTTCCCAGGGGCCATGGAAGCCAGGTCTCTATTCCTCTTCTGGAGCATAAATATACAACATCCCTCATATGGAATGTTAATTTCGGAGGGTCATATTACTGACTTGCCCTCTCATCTAATCTCCCTGTTTTGGAGCTGGGAAAGTCAAAGGCGCAGGACTAGGAGTAAAATCTATTCTCGTTTGTTTTCTCCCACCCCAGATAGGTTCCCTGCCAGGCTAGCTCTTTGTGGTATTTCCATCAAAGATTAGCACTGGCTTACCCAGTACATGGGATGTGAAACGTGTACCTCAGAGGAGCCATGTAAATCTAAGTGCATGAGATGCAGCTTAGAGGAATGGGAGAATGCCACTGGCTGTGCGGAACAACCACCACCTATAATGTGCACGTATCATGTGGCAGACATTGTCCCAAGGTTGTCACATCTTTTACCTCATTAGATGAGGCATGGCTGAATACTGCGTTCTTTTTTTTTTTAATTTTCTTTTCTTTTTTCTTTTTTTTTTTTTTTTTTTTTTTTGGTGCCACCCAGCATCACACGGAGTTCCCGAGACAGAGATCAGATCCAAGCCACAGGTGCAGCCTATGCTGCAGCTGCTGCAATGCTGGATCTTTAACTCACTGTGGATAGGAATCAAACCTGCCTCCTGGTGCTACAGAGACACTGCCAATCTCACTGCGCCGCAGCAGTAACTCCAGAACACTCTGTTCCTTTTATCAGTGGTTTACATAGCCAGACATGATGCAAAAAAGCAAGCAGTCTTCCCTTTAAAGTGGTTATAATCATATGCTAAGTTTTTTTCACAGCATGTCATTATTAAAGGGAAATGCAAAGTAAATTAATACGAATGGCTTACATGAGCTGCCAAGCACAGGTTCAATTCTAGTATTTGGTGTTAGTTGCTTATACTATGACTTTTTGGGTTTTTTGTGGCCACGCCTGTGGCATATGCAAATTCCCAGGCCAGGGGTCGAACCCTTGTCACTGCAGTGACCCAAGCCACTGCAGTGACAATGCTGGAGCCTTAACCCACTGCACCCCAAGAGAACTCCTGTACTATGACTTTTAAATGCAATATTCCAATTACTGTGGTCATAGTGATTTCTCAATAAATTAATGGCTTTCATATATGTGTTTTTAGTATATATATATATATATATATATATATATATATGTGATTCTACTGTTTTATTTTCTTTCTAGTTTACCATTTCTCTTTTACCCCTGCTCAACAAACAACAAAAGCATCCTATGAGATGAGTTCTGTATGAGCCCCATATTAACAGATCATAGGTTTTACAGACATTTAAACTGAGGCAAAGAGAGGCTAAAGCACATGCCTAAAGTCGCCTGGCAAGAGAGTAGCTGGGCAGGGATGTGTACCTAGGTAAACTGACTCCAGATACAAATAGCTAGTTCTTTACACCTAAGAAAAGTGCAACAAAGAAGACACAAAATTGTACAAGGCTGTAGGACAGGGGAACCTACCAAGTCTGGGAATATTTTCCTCAGCTCTTAAATGGATATAATATTAGGAACAGGTCCTTCCGAGATTAAACATTATAATATGTACATAATCCACTTGGCATGAAACATGTAAAATGAAGAAAGAGCAACCACTGCTGACTCTTAAAAAGGAGGGACTGGTTCTTAGTCTCATGGAATTTACAATTTAATGATCAGAAGTGAATATATGAAGCAGGGGACTAGCTGTCTGATGAAGAAACTGATGGACGGAAGAGGCTGTCTCATTGGCAGTGAGTGTCTCGATTTCTGGAGTGGCTGACAACCAAATGAGGATGTCAGGAATCATCTCACCTGCCACAGTCTGGACCAGAGCATCACTAAGGCCTAAGACTGGCATCCTCTTTTGCACAGAATCATGCAAACCCAAAGATACATTACACTACAGAAGAGCTGATGGCCTCTAGTGCCAACAGAGTGTGTGAAAAGAATATTTCAACCCCCTTGGCAGTGATGGTTGTGCCCTTCTAGACCCTTCGACAATGATGGTCAGAGCCCTGGCAGACCACCTTGACGGTGATGGGCATGCCATCGCAGCAGGGCTGACAGCTCTTGTTTCACCATCAAAATGGCAAAAAGGGGATTGGCCATCAGAACAGCCGCAGTCTCAGAGTCCATAGGTGGGAAAACGTTTTTTTTTGTTTGTTTTTTTTAAATATCCAGTTCACCTCCCTATTTGATTCTGATAAGAAAAAGAAATTAGTCCTGGGCAGCTGAGTGCAAATTATGCCTTTACTGCTGTGCCTCTGGCAACAACTTTTCAAGCCTCCCTTGCAATCGGTCAAACCAAGAGAACTATTCAGTGTGCTGCTGTGTGGAATTCCATCTCCAACATGATTGAAAATCTTAAGTCAAAACTATAGAGGGCATATTAGTATTGGTTTTCTCCCAAATCACATGCTAACTGGAAGCCTGTCAGGGGCCTCATTTATTTGTTTGTGCAGCTGAAAGTATTGCATGGGGGTAGGGGGTGATGGATCGGTTTGACAATAAGCAAGCTAGAGCTAACTAGCAGAAAAAAGACGAAATATAAGGGAAAATATATCTAATCAGGCACAGTGACTCCTCTGTCTAAACCAAGGCCAATGCCATTCCTGCCTACTGTTATAGTCTAAAACAATGCGTTCTTTACCACATTTTCCTTTGTTATCATGTGGAGAAGGAAAGAACAGATCATATTTCCTACATGCAGCACTTTAAGGGGGAGATTGTGCTGCCTCTGGTTATACTGCTGACTTGGGGACAGAAAATGGACAGTCGGAGGAAAGAAAAGAAAAGGCACATTTCTTTCTATCTCGATTTTTTTTTTCTTTTTTTGCTGTATCATCTGGAAACCACCGACAAAAAGATAGATGAGTGGGATGAGATTTCCAGGCATCCATCATTATAAATTCGGAGTATATTGATATTTTCAAAGTCTATTGAGGCTCAAGTGCACAGAGCCTGAGCAGCAGGCTCAAAATCAATTCCAAGGGCATTTTGGCATTGCCCTGTAAAGGATTTTTCTTCCTGGATTTACTATTGCATCATTTGCAAGTGGGGAGCAAGTAAAGATCGTGGGATTTGGTAGGAAGGGTGAAAATGCTCTGGTGATTAGAATTCAAGTTCAACTACAGCTTACCTTTCTGACCTCATGGGGAAACTACTGAACTCTCCACTTGATTTCTAACTTCTGAATTTTCTGCCTAAAGGGATAATTTAGCAATCTTTACCTGCAAAAGTAACTGGCTCATGTTTCTGATTGGGGTGGATTCTCAAATGTGAGCTCCCTTCATGTCTCCCCGGGGAAGCACTTAAGTTGAGCGAGAGCTCTTGTGCCTGATTTCCGCTGGTTTTTCTCGCTCCAAACTACTGCAGTTTTGTTCCATTGATTTGCCCACAGTTTTGCAGTTTTTATAGACCCGATCCTATTTGATTAGCATAATAATGGTAGGAGGGGGTCATCTTCTCAGTGATTACATTTTTATTATGAGGAATTCTGAACATGACCAAAAATGAGTTAGAATAATAGAAGAATCCTTCTTATCCGTTGCCCTACTCCCCAAGCCACCAACCCACAGCCTGTTCTGTCTCACTGTCAATTAGCTCTGACCTTTGCCTTGAAAACCCTCTTCTCCCAAAACCACTTTCCCAGTGTCGGAAATAACGATTTATAGATGGAAACTGAAATGCATCAGTTAAGTAGATATTTAAAGGAACCAAACTTTAAAATACAGAGGCTATTTCTCCCCACCTTTTGCATTTTGCAATTGATTTTTGAGCCTGAGGTGATGGGAAAGTGGGAGCTGTGGGTAGAGCCAAGAGGGACACACACTTAGTTAACCCAAGGCCAAATGAATAGCTGTGCTATTTTTAACCTTATTAGTAACTGTCTAAGATGGATAAAGAGGATGATAAGGTTTCCCCTGGCCATTTCACCAGACTGTTGCCAGGGCAACCAAGATGGCACCTGAGCCAAACATGAGCCATTTGGAAAGTCCTATCATTTATAAGCACTGATAATAAAACCAAATAACAAAACAACAATAATACCCATCACAGATTATTTCAGACATGTTTGCATAGCCTCCTATTATCTCAGCCAATTCCAGATAAATGTCACACTTTTCCATCAGAAGTCAACGCATTACCTCAAATCCTTTAACGCTGTCCCCCAGAGCTTCGACAATCCCAGAGCACTCAAATCCTGGCACCAGGGGAGTCTTGGGAGGGTTGTCAATATTCCCTTGTCGCACCATCAAGTCGAGGAAGTTTAAACCACTGTGAACAGCAAACGTGAAGAGAGAGAGAAATTCACCATGAGATCCCAAAGGGAGCTGCGGTCCAGACTTTGCTTTCCTTCCCACCCCGCTCCCTTCCCCACCCTCCTCTCTCTCTTTTAGAAATCTCTGGCCAAAGGTACCTAATGGGTTATGTCACTTTGCTAGAGGTCGCCAATAAAGCACAACAACCATCTCTCTAGACAAGTAATGCTTCTTCCCCAGCTGTTCAATAGCAGTTGCAGAGTTTACACTCTCATTCAAAAGACAGCCCCTCTGGCCCCTCTCAGAGCCTCCTTAGTCCTCCCTTACAAGTAGGCATTACAAGTAGCCTGGCCATTAGCCATTCTAGCTCTGAATCGAGGATTAAAAAATAAACTAGGAAGAGATGACAAGAAGATAGACGGAAAAGCAGCCAGACATGGTGGCTGTTGGCCAATCTATGGAAAAAGAGAGAGAAAAAAAGACCTGACTTAAAAACTCGCAAAACAACTGTCACTCCTCAGTCATCGCACCAGCTGACACCAGTAACATGCCATCAGTGGTACCCATAATGGGGAGTAGGAGCCATCAAGAGACTGCATTGGTCCAGCCGCAGGAGGGTGACTTGAAGAAGAGAAGGCAAAGGGATGGACCAGCAGGGAGACTGGAGGGTTTGTTTCAGAAACCTTAGGGAGGAGTTCCCGTCGTGGCGCAGTGGTTAACGAATCCGACTAGGAACCGTGAGGTTGTGGGTTCGATCCCTGCCCTTGCTCAGTGGGTTAACGATCCGGCGTTGCCGTGAGCTGTGGTGTAGGTCGCAGACGCGGCTCGGATCCCACGTTGCTGTGGCTCTGGCGTAGGCCAGTGGCTACAGCTCTGATTCAACCCCTAGCCTGGGAACCTCCATATGCCGCGGGAGCGGCCCAAGAAATAGCAACAACAACAACAACAACAAAAGACAAAAAAAAAAAAAAAAAAAAAAAAGAAACCTTAGGGAGAGAAGTCATCAGGTCTTTTCTATAAACAATATTACTTTTGAAGTTAAGAAAATTATCATTAAAATAGATCAAAGTCATTGTCTTGGAAAACCATACACTTGATTCTAATGATGCTCTGAACTGTTGGTTTTTTTAAAGAGCTACCATTGGAATCTGCATTTAACACTCCTGTACTAATCAAGTAAGAAAACATATCCCCCAAACGTATATTTTTATTCCCTCCAGATGTGGTTCCCAGGTACTTCCTGTGTTTACAAGCTGCCATCTAAGAAAGACTCGGGTTATAGAAACCAAACTCCTAGGTCTGGCCCAAGGCCCGTCAGCATCCGGCCACAGCATTTGTCCAGGCAAGGGACTTGAACTTTTTCTTAAGAACAGCTTGCCCATTTCTCCCTTGGTCTCTTTGGAACCAAGGAAGCATCTAACTTTACCTATCTCCTCTGGTCTCTCCTCATCAGTCTCAGCCATAAGGAATCAACAAGGCCAATGAGGATGACTTGCTGAAAGGTGGATTTGAGAGTCACCCCCTTCTCAAGGCCACAAATGAGGCAAGATTCAGACTGCCCCGTTGAAGTATCTCTAGCATGTGCCCCTTGCTGGAGGCAGACGCAGCGCCCACCTTGCTTTGCTTCCAGAATGTGTGGCAAGCGTCAGGCCCCCAGCAACACAGTGGCCACTCAAGAGACATCCACTAATGAGGGAATATTCATGAATATTCAAAAGTAGGTGCAGCCAAGGAATCCTCAGAAGAATGGACACATTTCTGAGATGTATATGTATGTAGCCTTCCAAAGGTCCCACTTTGATGCTTCATATTTCTTAGATCCTTTACTAACCAAAATGTTTCCCAATAAAGTGGCCAGTTTCTTAAGATCTTGGGGGGATCTGGGCCCAAATCTCAAAGGCACGACTTCTCCCCACTTAACCTTGGACCAGATATGCAACCTCTCTCAGCCTCAGTCTCCTTGTCTGTGAAATGGATGCTATGGTAGTTCCCATCTCACATGGTTGGTGGGAAAATTCCTGAGAGTTTAGGCACTTAAGCATGGGGACCAGGTACACAGCAGCATTCAATAATACTATCTGTGTCTTCCGTTAAGAAGCCTGAAATGCGAGAGACCTTTTAGGAAGATTACCATTAAACAAGAGCTAAAAATCATATCAGAGCTGAGATGGGAAAACTTCACTTAGCTGTAAGCTTCGCTTCTGTGAAATAGCCCATTTTCCAGCACAACCAAATAAATAAAGCATCACTGTATAACAGTAAAAGGAATTTCTCCATCCCAAGTCAAATACTCCATCTCATTTCACGCATATTTTAGCTCACCACGTTATGTCCTCTGTGTGGAAACTTATGCTTTCCCAAGACCTGGTGGTGGAGTGACAGAAGAAATGACTTGACCTTGGGAGTTCCTGTCATGGCACAGTGGTTGGCGAATCCGACTAGGAACCATGAGGTTGCGGGTTCGGTCCCTGCCCTTGCTCAGTGGGTTAACGATCCGGCGTTGCCGTGAGCTGTGGTGTAGGTTGCAGACGCGGCTCGGATCCCGCGTTGCTGTGGCTCTGGCGTAGGCCGGTGGCTGCAGCTCCGATTCGACCCCTAGCCTGGGAATCTCCATATGCTGTGGGAACGGCCCTAGAAAAGACAAAAAGACAAAAAAAAAAAAAAAAAAAAAAAAAAGAAATGACTTGACCGTTCTGTCACCATGCCAGCCCCCTGGAGAAGGCTTCCTTCTAGATGCTCATTACTCTGCTTCACAGGGCCGCTTCCAGTGTATATCCAGCATGAAGTGGGCCCGAGGACTGTAAATGGGGGGCTAAGACTGACTTTATAAAAGCCTTCAGGGAGCTCCATGGTGGCTCAGTGGGTTAAGGATCTGGTGGTGTCAGTTCTGTGGCTCTGGTAACAGCTGTGGTATGGGCTCGATCCCTGGAACTTCTGCATGCCATGGGCACCATCGGGAAAAAAAAAAAAAAAAAAAAAAAAAGCCTGTGGCATCCCGTTTCCTCAGTGAGGCAAGCAGTGATTCCATCCAGATCGTGGTGAATGCTGTCCACCTTCAGGATGGAAATGGGAAGGACGTGTATCCCGGGGGATGGGGGATGGGGTCACTGCTGGTAATCTCAACACAAAGAGGAGGGGATTGTTTTTTCATGGAGAACTTTCACGCGCTGTAATAGACCTGTTTCATGGCACCTGTCCTCATACCTTATCTGGATCTGAACACGGCATGTAATCAGGGTTCCATTTGTGGCAGACACTGTGCTAAACACCTTCCTATGGTTAAGACTCAATGATACTCCTATGAGATACGAACTATGCTACCCATTTTTCAGATGAGGAGACTGAGACTCAACAAATTTAAGTTACTCGTGTAATGTCACGTCGTTAGAAACTGTCAATGTCAGAATTTGAATCCAAGCAAAATTCACAACCTAAGCCGTCACCAGCAACATTCTAGACCTTCTTTATGAGAACTTCACCCACTGCACTTGATCAAGGGGTCATGTTTACAACTTCTTATGTCTTAGACAGCTGATGGCACCAGTAGTGGAGTCATGGCCCTTTCTCTTCTAAGCAGGGACTCAGTATTAAATAAGAGAGCTGGTCTAAGAATCGGATGTCCCCTCAAAACCTACACCCTGTGAATCAGGCAAGAGAGCAACCTGATGTCAGAAAGGATATCAACAGATAGAGAACGGAGCCAGGTCACAGAGCCAACCCAGCTGCCAGGCTGAGACAAACCTCATGGTGGAATTTCCAAGGATGAGAGGTCCAGTCTCTATCCATGGTGAGGTCTGACCTCATGTTGCTCCCGCCCTCTACTACCCAAGAGTTCCTTTGTCACTTCACACGCATCTTTATAACAGAGCTCTTTGTCTGGGTTACAGGTGTGGTCTCTGTCTCATGAGACCAAAATACAGATGAAAAAGAAAAAAATACCATAATCAGTAACACTAAACCACCCATTGGACAGACATTACCAACCTCACTTTTTTTTTTCAAACAAAAACATTAACATTGTTTAAAGATCGTAAGTTCTTTGCCCAAGCGAACACAGACAGTGCATGGTGAAGCCATGAACTTCACCTTGGTCTGTCAAATGCTTTTTTTCCCACCACATCAAGATAAAAGAGGGGCATATCAAGTTATACATCATCATAATTACAGTTTCAAGTATTGACTAAAATAATTTGATTTCCACCTGGAAATTTTTTGAGGTAGCAATGACTGTGCCTGATGACTCAGGCCCACAGAGGGATAATTGTCAGATATTTCTCCTACCTACTTTTTATATGGATCTTGAACATTTGAGGGCATTGAAAAAAATAATAGTGCTGCAAAATGCTGGAGGCAATGGTCTTTTGAGTAATCCTAGGTTTCTCAAAATCTGGTATAATTATAAAAATAAGGCTGTTTTGTTCCCTCCCATGCTAAATTCTTCATCAAAGCTTAGGCTTACAGGGTTATTACTGAGAATTAGCATCCTAAAGCCCAAGGTATGTGAAGGGACCATGAAAAACACAGGATGGGGGAGGTGATAAAAGAAACAGGGAAATTTGGAGACCAGCTCTTTCAAAAATAACTCTTTGCTTGGCATAGCAGACTGCAGTGTATAATGTGCTTACATACACATTTCGTTCAACCTTGTAACCATCCCAGAAAGGCAAGATGCACAGATATTATGATTCCCATTAAACTGATGTGGACTGAATTCCAAGTAAGAAAACAGACCTGTCAAAAACGACACAATTAGTACATGGCGGAGCTGAGACCTACATCGTTGTCTTCAAGCTCCTTGACTATTGTATATCCCATGACACCATGAAATCTGAAATGCAAGTACAGCCACTGTTACTAAAATCTGATTTCAAGACGCAGGGGCAAGAAGACTAAAGGAACATGGGGAAGGAAACAGACATAGGTCATGGGTTCCAGTTCCTGCACTGTCTTCAGGGAGCGATGGGACCTTGGCTGCCTCTTCAAAGACCATTCCCTGCCCCCAGGCCCTCACCCCAGCTCTCATACTCTGTTTGTTCGATGGTCCTTTATTGTGTGGGCTCTGCTTAAAATACTATCAAAATCAAAGTTCAGGTAGAGAGGAAGAAATGTTTGGTGGTCTTGCTGAAGGACACTGACTTGAGATGCTCAGATTCTACCTAGGAGCTGAAGGAAGGCAAGGTAGCCTTGGCCTCTAGACTTCATATTATCTATTAAGTGAGGGATGTCAACCCTGTGAAGTCTCATAAGAGATGTCTGGCTATCTTCATTTAGGTTCCTCTAGATTCAACAAATGTTGATGATGAGGCTACAGGTTAGGCATTATGGTACGGACCACTTTCATCTCCATTTTGTGCAAGAGTAAGGTTCAGCCTAGAGAAGATAAAGTACTTTGTCTAAGGTCCTATTGTAGGTCCCAGAACGGGGGTATGAGCCCTTGTCATATGACTTCAGAGCTTGAGTGTCTGACTGCTAGACTGTCATCCTGTTATCTATGAACTATGGTAGGCTGCTGTGCCCTCAAAACTCTGAGTGGGGATTGGTTAATTTCCCTTAGATATGATAATGATATAAAAGAAGGCGTAAATTATTTCTGCAAGGACACGTGGATGACAGAAGAATTAGTCCATCTATAGTTTATTAATTTTCTTTTTAGGGTCACACCCACAGGATGTGGAAGTTTCCAGGCTAGGGGTCAAATTGGAGCTACAGCTTCCAGCCTACACCACAGCCAGCCAGATCCAAGTTGCATCTGCAACCTACACCACAGCTCATGGCAATGCCAGATCCTTAACCCACTGAGTGAGGCCAGAGATTGAACCTGCATCCTCATGGATACTAGTCAGGTTCCTTACCACTGAGGCACAACAGGAAATCCCGGTTTGTTATTTTTCTGATTGGAGGTAAAACTGACCCAAAGAATGATTTAGCAAAGAAGGGACAAGTAGTCAGGGACAAAGTCCATTTTGGTGTCCAGGTGAAAGGAGGGCCAGGGTTGCTCATGGGAAAGGATTTCAGATCTCTTGCCATCTTGCTCCTCCCTCAGGTCATCAGTATCCTCAGCACTGGCCCCAGGAATCCATCAGACAGTCACATGCAGAATAATATGGAAAGCTTCCTCTTCCAGACTCTGACTGCTCTACTGATGCAGCTCAGCAGAGCCTCACTGTGTTTTGATCGCACATTTCAGAGAAATCCCAAACCTTGACCCATCACTGGCTCAATTAAGAGAGACACGGCCAAAAGACATAACTTCAGAAGCCCACAGTTTTACTTACTGATAAGCTATTGTTGAGCATATCAGTTGTTATGATATACATTCACTTCTTTATGAAGATAGGGACTCTTTCCTCAAATCTCAGCACGAACCTTGGTTGTATGGATCTTACAGGCCCAGCACAGTATAGCAACTGATTTTGTTTCTTTCTTTGCATTGGCTAATAGGAAGCTCTTGGCCAAACTGGTAGCACCCTTTCCCCCAAACTGCAGGGCCTTATGGTATTCATTCTCTATGTTATTCTCACACTCCATCTGAACTTTTTGAATGTTCTGGAGTTTTCATTTTGAAAAATCTTAAACCCTGTTAGAGTGCATCTCAAATTTGATTGTTCATCAGAAGCTCCAGAGGTACTTGTTAAAAATCAGGTTGCTGGACCCCATCTTTGCATTCCTGACTCAGCAGGTCTAGGGGGAAGTCCAAGAAGGTGCATTTATAACAAGTTTCCAGGTGCTGCTGCTGCTGCTCATCTGGGAAGTACACTTAGAAATGCTGCATCATTTCTTTTTAAGCTCTTTCAAGTTGTTTTTGGAATGAGACAAGGTAAAAACTTAATAGATGACAATTAAGTAGATAAGAAAATGAAAACCTCTCTCATTGTCCTCTAGGGCAGTTAAATTTTTTGATTCTAGTCCAAAGAATTACATTTTCTCTTGTTAAATGTGACCTTATTAGATTAGGTGCATCCTTCCAACTTTGGCTCTTTCTTGGATCCTGATTCTTTCATCCCAAAACTTGGCTCTTCTTCCTCCTGGATCTGTATCCTCTGAAAATGTGGTTATCATGCCATTGACTTTTATGTCCAAATCACTGATAAAAATATTGGATACGCTGTCACCTTCCTGGTTGCTAAGGTTGTTTGCGAAGATCGCAAAAGATGTCCTGGAGGGAATTCAAGACAGAGGGCCAGCTGACATGTTTTCAGTTTCTTCAACCATGAGCTCTTGTGATTCCCTGACACACCTCTGAGATAGTTTGAATTCATGTATAATAAGTACTCAATAAGACCGTGAGCCTTACTCTTTGTGGGTGATGGCAGTCAATGCCCCTTCCCCCTATAGCAGTGATTAATGACCACGTGGGTACTGCCTGACCGAGCCTCAAGTACAATCATTTTCTGGATGCATGTAAGGATCACGATGGTGTTTCATAGATAGAGAGATGGATCCTAAATGCATACATTTTGACCCCAGCTCTGAGGGTTCGTTTCTCCCATATTCTCATATGACATCAATATTGAGAAAAATTGCTCTAATAGCCTCAAATCAGCTGTTCCCTTGAAGAAGACTGGACTATCCTGGGTGAGGTGGGCCCTTTCTGTGATGTGTCCTCATATGGGGCTTTATGATGGTAGGAGGGGCCCCCAAGAAGCCAGCAGATCTCCGGTTACCCCCATTCTCAGTTCTTGGATGGTGGGGGATGGGAAGAATAGAAATGGCTGGTGGCTAGTAATTGTAATACATAACACTTATGGGGTATATACTATGTTTCAGGCGTGGTGTTAAGTGTCTCAAAGGTGTGATGTTTAATTTTTTTGATGTGTTTGTGGGAGAAGGTGAGCTCAACGTCCCACGCCTCCGCCATCTTGATCCTTCCCCCCTAATTTTTCCAACAACCTCTTAGCGCTAAGAGGTAAATGACATTACCCACAGTTTACAGAGAACGAAACAGGCATATCAAGGTTTACAAAGCCAAGGGGCAGAGGCATTGTCTCCAGAGGCTTTCCTTTTGAGAGACCCTATTTTCCTACTTACAAAGAGGGGACTTCTTGACCCATCTGTCACCCTGAGGACTTCCTGTTTATCGAGCAGATACTTAGTAGTAGATATCCCAATTTAGGAAAGGGCGGTTTTACAGAAGTCTGGGCAGAGAACTCATGCAGTCGAGAACTCACATGGATGTGTTAACAGACAAGATAACCATGGAATCAAAACACTGACCCCCAGAAAAGTTTCCCAAAGAATTGCTCCAGGGTCCTCTGTTGTCGTAAGCAAAGCTAAATCTAAATCCTTAGCTTTCACTTTCTGGCTCCTCCTCAAGTGAGTTGCCTCATGTCCTTGAACCTTGGTTTTCTCATCTCAAAAATGGATTAGTGACACCCTCACCCTTTTGGGTGTTGGTGTGGATTGTATGTGACAATGCATGTTAAACACGGTGCCTCAGATACCATAAAAGCTCAGGAAATGTGAGCTGCTATCACTGTCACCACCACCATCATCATCACTTAAGGAAGGTGTCACAGGTCAGGCAACCTGGGAAGCAGACTCTGAGCCTGAGATTTGGGTAAAGGAGGGCTGGTGGGGGTACTTCAGGGAACAACACCTGGAAGGGAGTGAGGGAAGCTGGACTGGGTAGACGGAGAGGTTGAAACACTGATGTAGTAGGAAGAAGGGCTTGACTTATCCATGGAAAGTTCTGGAGCTAGGATGGTCCCTCAGGTCGCAATGAAGCAAGGCAAGGAGAATGGGCCTTTTAGCCCTTGCATTAGCTGGTCATTAGAGGAGAGCTGACCCCAGAGAAGTGGTTCTGTCTTGGGCAAGGATGCTTCCTTTCAATGAGGGCAATTCCTCAGAAGGGAGGCAGCCATGAGTCCCCCAGTTGGGGGAGCGGGGGAAATGAGCGCCTAGGAAATGGCCCAAAGGGGGTTCTGGGTGGGGTACCCCAGTATCCACTACAAGAGGGGTATTGCGATCTTCCTTTATGGCATTCTATTCCCTTCCGGGCACAGAGCAGTGGTCACTGAAGGTGAATGCTTATGGAGGTGTCCTTTGCACAGCAGCCCCAGAGGAGTAAAGACGAGAAGTTCTTATCGCCAATGCTGGGAAGGCAGAGAAGAGAATGAGCTGTTTAAATTGGGACCTAAAGGATGAGAGGAAACAGAAAGGGGAGATTTGCAGAGACCAAAGCGTCAAGATGAAACAGAGATAAAGGAAAAAAGAGAATGGTAAAGGCAGGTGAACCATCACAACACATGCAGGAGTTGATCTTAAATGTTCTCACTATAAAAAAAGCAGCGCTAACTATGTGACAGGATGGAGGCGGCAGCTAATAGGACCTTGGTAATCATTTTGCACTTCATAAATGTATCAAATCAACACTTGTACACTTTAAACTCACATAATATTATGTGTCAATCGTATCTCAATAATGCTGGAGGGAAGGGGGAAAAAGGGAGCCCTTTACAAGGTTTTATAGCCAGTTTTCAGCTATGAGAACTATCCATGCAGGGTTGGTAAACTCCTTGGGAAAATCCATGAAAAACAGTAGCTCGGGCTTTCTATGTATCTGCTGGAAGGCCAAGGCCACAAGATGCTGGGGGACAGCTGGGGGGAACACAGTTAAATTCCACGCGGGAACCTGGACCTCTCTCTGCTTGGTGAGCATCAGTGACCCAGTATTCATGGCAGCTGCTGCAAAGGCTCCTAACATGAGGCTTTTCTCTGAGTAGAAGCAACCCTGGAAGGCGTGTCCATCCTGATTCTTCTCTCCTCTGGCTGCGGCCCTGTTCGTCAAAGCAGTGAATTCCAAACCCAAGTCGGGCCTGAGAAACACGTGTTTGAGTCATTCCCTTATTTCCCCAGAACTGAAGCGTTTGTTTTTGTTTCTCCATTGCAGCCCATAAATTGACAATGTCTAGGGCAACAGGCACTGACCTCCGAAAATCTTGCTCCCAGTTCTTTTTTTTCCCTTCCTTCTTCCCTCCCTCCTTCCTTCCTTTCTTCTTTTTGGCTTTGTTTAAGCGCCCATTTTGTGATCTCAGGACTATGAAAACAGACTGATACAAAACTTCTCTGGAAGAAAAAACACTCTTCACCTAAAAGCAAGGATAACTTAAGAGTTCCCACTGTAGCAGAGTGGGTTAAGAACCTGACGGCAGCCGCTTGGGTTTGATCCGCTGCCTGGTGCAGTAGGTTGGCTAAAGGATCTGGCGTAGCTTGCAGCTATGGCTTGGGTTCAATCCCTGGCCCAGGAACTTCCATATGCCATGGATGCAGCCATAATAAGATTTTCTTTAAAATAATTTTAAAAAAAATAAGGATAACTTTTGTGCAAATCTCAGACGGCATCTCTCATTTGAGAATAGCCATAACGGCCCTGGAGGACCTCAAGAGACAAAAGCCATCTTAGGTCCATCAGAGTTTGTTCTCCACATGTGTCAGGGGAGGGGCTGGAAGGGGGAGGAGAATTAAGAGGTACAAACTACTATAAGCTATAAGCGCACATTGTATAGCACAGGGAGTATAGCCAATAGTCTGTAATAACTCTAAATGGAGTATAAGTTTTAAAAATTGTGGGACTTCCCATTGTGGCTCAGCAGTAATGAATCCGACTAGTATCCATGAGGACTTGGGTTCGATCCCTGGCCTTGCTTAGTGGGTTAAGGATCCAGTGTTGCTGTGAGCTGTGGTGTAGGTCGCAGATGCAGCTCAGATCCCACATTGCCATGGCTGTGGTGTAGGCAGGCAGCGGCAGCTCTGTTTCGACTCCTAGCCTGGGAACTTCCATATGCCATGGGTGTGGCCCTAAAAAGCAAAACAAAACAAGACAAAACAAAAAAAAACAAAACCTGAATCACTCTGTTATACACCTGAAACTTATACAATATGGTAGATCTGCTACACTTCAATTTAAAAAAGAAATGCAGGGCTCATTGGGTTAAGAACCAGCCTAGTATCCATGAGGATATGGGTCAGATCTCTGGCCTCGCTTGAGATCTTCCATAGGCTGGTGTGGCCGTAAAAAACCAAAAAAAAAAAAAAAAAAAAAAAAAAGGCAGGGGGAGGGGAATAAGGAAAAGAAAAGAAATGCAATAAAACAAAAAATTATAGAAAAGAAGGAGTAACCTCTGAACAAATAATTTTGCTTCTGCTAAGATCTTCATCAACTAGTAAATAAACTCCTCTTCAAGTCCGTTAACCAAGAACAAATAACTAAAAACTGACACTCAAATTGACTAAATAAATAATTTGAAATGGTACATAAGCATAAGAGACAGGATAGAAATTTTAAACAAAACTTTTCGACTCCACCATATTTTCTTTTTTTTTTCTTTTTTCTTTCTCTCTCTTTTTTTTTTTTTTTTTTTTTTTTTTTTTTTGGTCTTTTTGCCTTTCCTAGGGCCGATCCCACAGCATATGGAGGTTCCCAGGGTAGGGGTCCAATCGGAGCTGTAGCCACCAGCCTACAGCCAGAGCCACAGCAATGCGGGATCCGAGCCTCGCCTTCAAACTACACCAGAGCTCATGGCAACGCCGGATCCCCAACCCACTGAGCAAGGCCAGGGATCAAACCCGCAACCCCATGGTTCCTCGTCGGATTCGTTAACCACTGAGCCACGATGGGAACTCCAACTCAACCATATTTTCTAAACAGACTGTCATGTGTGATGCTAAAACAGAGCATGGGATAGTGTTAAGAACCCAAATTCTTTTTATTTTATTTAAAAAAAAAACGTTCATGGCTGAACCCATGGCATATGGAAGTTCCCAGACCAGGGGTTGCATCTGAGCTGCAGTTGCTAACTATGCCACAGCTGTGGCAATGAGGGATCCTTCAACCCACTGCGTTGGGCTAGGGGTCTCACCCACGCCTCTGCAGCAACCCCAGTCACTGCAGTTGGATTCTTAACTCCCTGTGCCACAGTGGCAACTCCAAGAGCCCAAATTCTAAAATGAAATTCCTGGTTTAAAATCTGACTCTTCCACTAATAAACAACAACAACAACAACAAAAAAATAGAAAACTTTTTTATTATAAGTACACCATTTCCCTCTATCTCCAGAGAAAATAAAATACAAAGAATTTTTAAAAAAAAAGTGTTATAGATGCTCCAAATCCCTTCTCCCGGCCATGGCTACTGATACCAGTCCCCCCCATGTCTGTCTCCCCATGATCCCACCTGCCTCGTCTCACCATTATTTTTATTTTTATTTATTTTTTGTCTTTTTTCCTTTTCTAGGGCCGTTTCCGCGGCATATGGAGGTTCCCAGGCTAGGGGTCTAATTGGAGCCATAGCCACCAGCCTACACCACAGCTCACGGCAACACCGGATCCCAAACCCACTGAGCAAGGCCAGGGATTGAACCCGCAATCTCATGGTTCCTAGTCAGATTTGTTAACCACTGCGCCACGACAGGAACTCCTCACCATTATCTTTAGATATGAAACATGAAGTTCTCTAACACAGCTGATGTTTTCTGTAATCTCCCACTTTACCTGTTAAAGACATAAAGCTGTTGTTGCCCAGGCCAGATGCCTTTATCTAGAACATATGACGGGCAATACCAGCCTGAGCTACAGCTGTACAAGTCTGTTATTCTTCAGAGAGAGGAAATACATTCTGATCATACGTCCAAATTAGTATGCCAAACACAGAGGTTTCAAGCACAGAACAAAACGACCAAGAAGATACACTGAATGTCCAAATATCAAGAGCCGTTTTCAACAGAAACAGAAAAGCATGGCATGAATGGCTCCAAAACAAGTTCCCGTTAATGCCAAGCCTCCCCCTTGGATGTCTGGACCTGGAGAAATTTCTTTACCCGCAGCATCTCCTGCGGATACAGCAGGTATTCATTCCCAAGCAGGTTCCTGAAAAGGTAAACATCTCTATGGTCCAGGTTAGATACTGACTTCAAACAGGTGCCTGGTGGTGACTGGTTATACAGTATATTCAATCTAATTTAGTTTTTTTCTTGCAATCCATCCATAATTTATTAAAACCTAAATTACATGTATATTTTAATACAAAGTCATATTTCCTTTTTTGCTTTTTAAAATTTTTATTGAAAGACAGTTGCTTTGCAATGTTGTTTTAGTTTCAGTAATAGTCTTTTTTAGATTCTTTCCCATTATAGGTTATTACAGGATGTTGAGTATGGTTCCCTGTCAGTCTAATTTAATTTAAATTCAACAGACCTCCCATGATTCGGGGCTTGGCTCAGGACCAGTGTTACAGTAGCGACAATGACGTCCCTGCTTCCCAGGCGCTCAGAGATGAACGAAACCCATGACTGCACCGTAGGACAACTCCCCAACGGGCAGTGGGACAAAGCTGCAACTAGCTCAGGGAGGGCAGTTACCAACTCATCTTCAGGAGTTATGGAGGCTTCCACAGCAGAGTGTCACTTAGGAAGGGCTGTGCCCTTTGCTCTCGTTCTCCCAGCATCTTCAACCTCATCCTGCCTCTCCACGGAGGGGAGAAGGCTTACAAGCCAGTGCAACGTGCTTACTGCTTGACTGCTCATTGGCGCCCCAAAGAGAATGGGTTCCCATAGAGAAACAGTCCATTTTTGCTATATCATGACAGTTTATCTCCTAAGTCATTGCTGCTGACAACCTCCCCCCCAGTATTTCACAACAGGAAAACAGAGTCAAGGCTAGAGCAACAGTGCCCCGTAGAACCTTCTGCAGTGATGGCAGCCGCTAGCCATGCGTGGTTACTGAACGTTTGAGATGTCACAAGTGTGGCTGAGGAAGCGAACTTTCAATTTTACTTAATGACCATTTAAATTTAACTAGTCTTTATTAGAGATATGCCAATCAAAACTACAGTGAGGTACCACCTCACCCCAGTGAGAATGGCCATCATTAGGAAGTCCACAAATAAGAAATGTCGGGGGGGTGTAGAGGGAAGGGGACCCTCGTACACTGTCAGGGGGAATGTAAGTTGGTGCAGCCACTGTGGAGAACAGTATGGAGGTTTCTTAAAAAACTCAGAATAGAGTAACCATGTGAATTACCAATTCCACTCCTGGGCATATATCCAGAAATGATGAAAACTCTAATTTGAAAAGATACATGCACCCCATTGTTCATAACAGCACTATTCATGATAACCAAGACACAGAAGCCATCTAAATGTCCATCAGCAGAGGGATAGATAAAGATGTGGTATATATATTTACACACACACACACACACACACACACACACACAAATGGAATATTAGTCGGCCATAAAAAAGAGTGAAATGATGCCATTTGCAGCAGCATGGGTGGACCTAGACATGATCATACTAAGTGAAGTAAATCAGAAAGAAAAGGACAAATACCGTGTATCACTTATATGTGGAATCTGAAATATGCCACAAGTGAACATACTTACAAAACAGAAGCCAACTCACAGATATAGAAGAGCAACTTGTGGTTGTCAAAGGGGAAGAAGTGGGGAGGGATAAGGTAGGTGTTTGGGGTTAGCAGGTAGACACTACTACATACAAAAGAGATAAACAACAAGGTCCTACTACAGAATACAGGGAACTCTAGGTCAATATCCTGTAATAAACCATAATGGAGAAGAATATGAAAAGGAATATGCATCTATATGTATCACTGAATAACTCTGCTGTACGCTGGAAACTACCAAGACATTGTAAATCAACCGTACTTCATTTTCTAAAAAAGTAACTAACCTAAGAAAGAGGCAGTAGCAGCATCACTACCCTGCTGTCTTCCCCACAGACTGTGAACAATTCCAAGGTAGAGAGTTTGTTCTAAAATCCATCTTTCCTGTTCACTGCTTAGCCCAGGGCGTATCTGAGTCTGGCCAACAATGATTTCTCCACTGACGATGTAAGGAGAAAAATATCTAGGAGGGAGGCAAGCTCTTTCCTTTCCTTCCACTAAAGGGAATTATTGGTTGGCAGCCTTGCTGTGTCATAAAGGGGAAACTGAGAAATCAAAGACCTGCTTGATTGAGGTGCTTTGGGAGGAGCAAGTATTTATTGTGGAAGATAAAAGAATTGATGTGAAAGGTGAGCAAAGAGAGAGGTGAGCTGGCAGGGGCAAGGTTCGAGAGGCTGGGAGAGTTTAAAGAGCACAGGGAGAGAGGCTGGGCAGAGGAGGATGTAAATTGGAAGAGAAATTCTTGGAGAAGTTTTTCTTCATAGCACAGATGGATCCAGCTTTGGCGTTTTCTCAAGGACGCAATAGAATTTGACAGTGCTTTTCAATTACATTGAAAATCGGGCTTCTATTCAAGAGTGAATTGTCCCAGCTAAATCTAGGATACAAAAAGGGGGAAAAAAGAATAGGAAAAGGAAAGAAGAATGCTGAGAAAGAGCAAAGGGAAAAAGTCGAGTCTCGCACAAGGGCTGTGGGTTGAGGACAGAGGCATCGATTTCAAGTGGGTGGGACGGTGTTTGGTGCCTTTGGTATTTATTTCCTATGAAGGAGCAGCCCCGGGGGCATGGACTGGCTCCTCTGAGGTCCTCAGAAAGGGTCTCCAGGACCTGAAAGCAGGAAGACCTGAAAGAACTATTGGGGGAGGGGCGCATGTTTTTAGCTGCTTTAGGCATCCCGGATTCCGGCTGCAAAAACATTGAGTCAGAGTTTATTACAAGGTCCCCAGTCTGAACGGTTTTTAGTGAGTTTAGCTGGAGCATAAAGAGACTCCAATTACAAAATCATTCAGACCCATCATAGGAACAGTGGGTTTAATATCTCCCCATTAGCTGATTGAACAAGGTGTAGCATAGATAAATGAAAGGGAATTCTTTTTGATCTTAGGCAGGGATCTTTTTTTTTTTTTTTTTTTTTTTTTAAGTCTGTTTCTTGATGGATAGTTACTTTAAAGAAGCACTGGGAGGAAGCGGAGGGGGCTGTGTAGAACGCAGTTTGAAAGCTTCTTTAGAGTTTACTGTAGAATTTAGACTGTCTGAGCCAGCGGAGTTGCCCCACTATGGATCTATTTGCATGAAGAGCAGATAAGCCTTCTGGGGGAAAGAGAAGAACTCACCCTAATGGAAATGAGAGTGGAAGAACACAAGCCTGGAGGAAGAAGCCTGCCAGTATTAATTCCAACTCAGATTGCCCTTCAATTTTAGGAGTTTTTGTCTCTAAAACAGAGGAATATGTCTGAGAGAGGCCTTGGAATGAGGGAAAGCCTGGCTCAGTTCCCAGCTCTCTTTGTCTGATTAGTTGTGTGATCTCAAGCATGTTCTCTTACTCTTTTGATCCTGTTCCTTCATTTGGAAAATGTTGGGTACCCTAGAAATTGCTCTAAAACACTTAACACAGGCTCACACAGAAAGCACTCAATAAAGGTCATTGTGATAATAATGGTGATAAGCAGTTAACAACAAGAGTGTCGTTATTAGCTCCACGCAGCAGGAGCACAGAATACAGGAGGTGGCATATTCTGATTTATAACCTATGTCGTTGGACGTGGTGGGGAGTGGGGGCAGTGTGCAGTCTCAGCCGAGGGTCAGGCTTCACCTGCGATGGAGAGAAAATAAAACACCCTGAGTGGCTTCAGTGTATGGGGAAGAGAAGAACAGGGCAACAGGAGAGGGCCAGAATCAATGGGGGCAGCAGAACAGTGTTTCTGAGCACCAGCCAACACCCCCTAAGAAGCCCTTGCAACTCTCTGGAAAGTACTGAAGGTGGGGCTCCCCATACCTACAAAGGAAGGTAGGAACAGTCCTCAACTCACTGCTGGTTTTAAGAGGTTGATTTTTTTCAATAGTGTGGAATATTCTTCTATTTTCCAATTTAATTGAGCTGTAACTGCCATACTCTATTAATTTAAAGTGTACAACATAATGATTTGATGTATGTATGTCTTGCACAGTGATTACCCAAGCGCATTTAGGTTAGTGAAGTGTTGTTTGAACATCCAGGCTGGCGGGGCCTGGGGTTCCCAGGGGTAGAAGCATCGCAGGAACACTTGAGTTAAGTGCTCTTGGGATAACCATCCTCAGAAGCCCACGCTGAGTTCTCTCTGAGAGCCTGAGTCTCCATGGAGCCGAATGTCCATAAGGAGGAAATGACAGAGTATCTTGAAACATCAGCAGCCCCTGTCTCCAAGCCTTTAGAAAGTAGAGGATTTAGAGGATTCAAGAAGTGATCGTTGGGAGGTCCCGTCGTGGCTCAGGGGTAACACACCTGATTCGTGTCCATGAGGACGTGGGTTTGATCCCTGGCCCCACACTCAGCAGGTTAAGGATCTGGCGTTGCTGTGGCTGCCATGTAGGTTGCCAGCTGCAGCTCCAGTTCAACCCCTAGCCTTGAGACTTCCACATGCTGCGGGTGTGGCCCTAAAAAGGGGAAAAAAAAAAAAAAGTGATCTTCAGGTTTCAAGGGAACAGACCGTGTCAAAGAGAAGCAAAACGCTCCAAAAACATAGCCCCTTTGGAATTCTTGCCATTCTTCACTCAAAGAGCTGCCTGCTGGAGAGATGCAGAGCTCTTGCCAAAGAGATGAGATGACAGAGGGGCCTGAAGGCACGCTGGCTTGGATAGGCCACTGTTAGTATCAGGAAAGTCAGATTTCCAAGTGACATGGCCACGTGTGTAGAAATACACACCTAACACTTTGGGGGAAAGTCAGCGATAGATTCACTCTGTCACCACCAGAGTGCCTACCCTTAACCAAGCACCAGGCGTGGTGTGCCCCAGTCAAATGGAAACGGGGACCATGTCTGGAACGTGCAAGGTTACCAGAATCGTGGACACCTTGGACCCCTCTTTATAGGGTGATGGGCTTCAAAGTGGCAATTATATAGGTTATTTAATACGATTTAGGAACTCTGTGTTGAGAAGTGTAAGGTTTCAAAATCAGATACAGAGCTGCCTTCTCCAGCCCCCCCTCTGATTCTTCAGTTTTTCTGGGTGAAGAAGAGTCTCCTGTCTGCCATGATGGCTTCCCTTTTGATCCATCCAATGTTTTTCTTACCTGCATTGTCTGGTAACTGCCCTCCATCCCATTTAAGTATCAACCCCCCCCCCACACACACAGACAAACACACACCACACACTGATGTCATGTGTTCCTGGTGGGGCTGTCAGTCATGATGCTCCGTTCTTTTATGTCAGGGTAGGAGGGCATAAGATGCAAATGTGACCAATCACAGCACCTCATCCCCTTGGGCCAGAGAGAGTGAGAGAGATCCAGGGGCATGAGGAGCCAATCACATTCCTTCCTGAATATATGAAAATTGAGAGGAAAAAACCTTGGCATGGGGGCTTGCTAAACTCGCAGAAGCCACCTGGGGCGAAAGGCCACCATCTTTCCCAGTGTCAAGAAGGCAACTCATTGCAGTAGCCAAGTCCTATGAATCATGAATCTAACCCATGAGAAGGTAATAGATGAAAGAAGGAAAGAGGGGAGCCTAAAAGTCCCCCTCTTCTAGGGTCTCCATTCAGAAAACTGTATGAAATGCGGAAGGACTTTCTAAGGGTTTTGTTTTTTTGCATCTTCTCCCCACCATTAATATATATTAAGCAGATACTATATGACAAGGACTTCATTCATTCAACAGATATGAAATGTGCCAACATCATTGCTGGATACTTTAGACATGATCTCTCTTCTTATCCTAACACCCGAACAAGTACCCCATGGGGACTATAATTATCCCCATATTACAGATAAGCAAACTGAGGTCTCAAAAGATTAAGTCATTTCCCCAAGGTTATAGGTTGCTAACACGATCAGATCCAGGACTTGACTCCAAGTCTGTTTCACCTCAATGGTTAACTCTTTCAGAACCAAAAAAGCATCCTGATTGCCCTCCAGTTTGGGTGTTTCGTCAGTGCCAGGCCAAGAAATGAATCATTATCCTTCTTCTCACAGAACAGAGACATCCTGCCCTGGGCTCTGGGGACTACAAGCATTTGGAAAGTCAGGAGTAAGAGGATCCAGTGCTTTAACCTGTCAAGGGGGTTCAGTTTGGAAAAGCACTGGTTGGTACGTTCCCGGCTCCAGCACAGTGCTGGGGAAGACCCTTGACCCTTGGCTGAGGGTCAGATCATCAACAGAAGGGGACCGAGGACAGGAGCCCACTGCATATGCTCATCCAGCAAATATCACGTTCAAAGATGAAACAGCCCCTTTCACTGGAGCATCTATTTTACCTCTTGGGCCTTCAGACACTAATTTATTCATCTTAATATCACGGCTCCAGCCAATGTTCTGTGTAAGATCACACACAGAGGAATCAAACTAATTTGAGATTACACGCCCGCTGCCCTTTCCTAGGAAGTCTCTTCTTGTGTCTAATTAAACTTTTTCTTCTATGACAAATGCCACGATGCCAAAAAAGATCCCAAGGAAGAATACGAGGTGGCAGGAACTTGGGGTCACCCGGGTGCTATGCCCCATGTCTGGGTGAACTTTGCTGTCAACAAAGAATGTCAATGATTTTCCCAAATGTCACGGGACTGTGCTTCCTTTGAACACTTGCGAACCAAACTCCAAAGGTTGGGCTGTTCTGCACACCCAACTATCAAAAAAAAAAAAAAAAAAAAAAATCCCTGGGTCTGCCCTGGATAGGTGTGCACAGAGCTGGTGTGAGGGGGCAGAACATCAGTCCTGTCCATTCCCAACCCTGGGAACAAGACTCAAAAGCCAGCATCCTGCTGCCAGCACAGTTTGATGGGAGATTACCAGCCCAGGAACCAGAGCTGGTAATCTCTGGGTTCAAGCTCTGGTTCTGTCTTTTGCAGCCTATGCAACTGAGGGAGGAAAATAACATTTCTTGAGCACCCACTATGTGCCAAGAGCAGTCAGGACGTTGACAGACTCTCAGCCAGTCTTCATAACAGTACCCCCAAGTGGGTGTTATTACCAAGGTGAGGACACAGGCAAGTTGAAAGTGCTATCTGCTGAAGATCACACAGCCACAGTGAGGCAGGGTTAGGGGTCTACACTCAGATCTGCTGTAGCTTCTCACTCTTGCCACTTTGTCTCTCAGTCCCCTTTTTTCCTCTCTTCAAAAGTAAGGATGATAACCTCATGCGTTGTGAGGGTCAGATGAAAAACAACGAGGATGATAGGATTTATTGTTGCAAAGATGCTGCACACGGAGAAGAGGGTGAGCTCGAATATTGGTCATCACTCCCTTTGCCCATCCTGGGCCACCTGCCATTGGCGTCTGTCTAATTAAGATCAGGCTGCTGTTTATGGGAACCTATATGCCAGCTATCCTGTAAGATGCCGTATGCTTCCTTTTCCTATGAAATAGACGCATCACTGATTCTGAGCTTCCTTTCTTCCCCCAATTGCTGGGGAGACAAGAAATCTGTTCCATTATTGCATCAAGGATAGACACTCTCACCATCACCAACCCTCCCTGGGGAAGACACAGTTGATGGGAAAATGCACACTTCGATGCATCAGAAAGTCCCCTGAAGCAGCATCTCCATGCTTCTATCACTAGTAGGGCTCAATGTGACTCAGCAGAGTCATCCTTCCCTGTCACGTCCTCATAGCCCCATCCAACACAGAGGGATCCAGAACACTTTATTCTAGTCTCTGTGCCAGAGTGGCTCCTATCTCAGGCATTAGAGACCTTCCAAGCAATTTCTCGGTTTTGCAAACATCTGTGTCACTTGACCTCATCTGCCCCATTTGTTTATTTGAATAAACCCAGGGAAGATCATACTGGTCATATCTCATTGAATTGGCCTTGTCAGGGACACTTTAATGCGGCCTTGTTTGGGAACATTCTGCGCTCAAGTTGCCGATGCAGCAATAGACCACTGGAGGCAAAAGGGGCAGAGAAAGGAACTCAGGGTTTGAGTGGAGATTGTGTTCAATCAGCATGAGTATTGCGGGTCAACAGGCATGGCAACGTGGTCCTAGGTGGATCCCCAGAGCATCCTGTACTTCAGAAATGGAGGGAAAGTGGATGCCATTCGGAAACACGATGGCCATTTTGGCAGGGGAGGGGGCAAGATGGCACCATGCAGTTTTGAGTCTCATCAGCTCTACTTCAAATCCATCAAATGCGTTCACGGTTCTTCCTCTGTATTTCTGAGTCCAGTCTGTGTGCCTCTCTGTCTCTTAGTCTTTCACTGTCTCTCTGCCCCCCGCCCTCTCTCCACGGTGCCTTTGGCCCTGTGTCTCTCTGACAATCTGACTCCCCCACAGCAAGAGTCTAGGAGGAAGGCAGACTTGGATCTTGACCCTGTTCTTCCACTTAGCAGTGTGTGCTCTTCACCTGTCTCTGAATGTCAGTTTCCTCATCTTTAAAGTGGAGATAGGACCACCGATCTTGTTGAGTTGCCATTAGGAGAAAATGAAGAGCATGTAGCAGGCTTGTAACTCCTTGCTGGCTGACGGCAAGCGCCCAGTAGACCTGAGTCCCCCCCCTGCCCAGCTCCAGTGCACTTTACGCTTGTGATACATTAGGATCCTACCAACCTGCTGGCTTTCCTCTAGCGTGGCCTGCCCTCAGCCCATTGGCAGATCAGCCAATGGAGCCCTGACTGGCTGGAACTATTTTTCATCCAGTTGGTCTCATTCCAGCAGTCTCATGTAGCCTCTTGCTATAAATCAGTCTGGGAAAGTAAACGTCCAACACCCATTAGTGCCTTTCCACCACAAGCCAATATGAGCCACAAAACAGACAGGCTAGTTAATGGCCACTTAAATACGTTCCTAGTGCCAATCTGGAGACCCTCAGCCTCAAATCCTACCCATTCTTGTCCAAGAGAAGCTCCCCCGTGACAAGACTGCTGGCAACATAGGCACAGGTCTGACCCCTATCAGCTGGCAGGGGGACCACAAACCCTAGCTTGCATAGAGCAGTTCCAGTTTGTCCCTGCTGTCCCAGAATAATTATTAATAGTGCCCTTTTCACTCTTCAAGAGTTCCGGTCTGAATGATAAACTCTCAGGGTTATCTATGGAAACCAAGAATAATAGTTTAAATAATAATATCCAGCATTCATGGACCACTTGCACTGTGCCAGGCATCACTGCCAAGGTCCTGATGGACTGTGTATCTCATTTAAACCCCCTTCCAGCCCTATGAAGGGAGATGCTATCATTATCTCCATTTTATAGACCAGGAAGCTGAAGAGGAGTGAGTGGCACGTTCAAGGTCAGTTAGCATGAAGGGCACTGTTTGTGCCTCACTCAGATCCCTTTTACTGGGCTGTGCACCCATCCACCACCTGAGAAGAGAGCTGGCAGCTCAGAGCAGTCGCGCCCCCTCTTTGGTGGAGAACTGCCCTCAGCACCAAAACTGCCTCCGCTTGACAGGTTTCCCGCCCCCACTCAGGAAGCAGCTCGGAGCCCATAAGCCACTGATGACAGGGCGTGAGGGGTGCAGGGACACAGAAGGCTTCCCCCATCGCTACTGGGTCAGATGGACTCTGTGATTCAACTCATACTCCAGAACTCCTGCTGGGGTCCAGCAGAGACCCAACTCTTCTTGGCTCCCTCACCTGCCCTAGGCTGCTTTCTTGCTCCCATTCACCTGAAAGCACCCCCTCCATCAACCACTTCAAAAAGCATCCGTGTTTCAGGCTCTGCCTCCAGGGGATCAGACCTGAGATAGCCAGTTGGCAAGTGGCTGAGATGGAACATATGTCTAGAAAGGTCTCGCTCTGCATTACTAGGCAGATGTGATGGGATATTGCCTCCACTAGATTCGTGATTTAAATGATGGCCTCCAGGGCATCAAGTCACCAGGAAATAGGTCATCGAGGCACAGATACGAGAACAGTCACAACTACTGTGTACTTAGTGCCGACACTGGGCCCGTCTCTTTTCTTGCATCTGGTCCTCTCAACACCATGACACTCATCTAATGATCTCCATTGTGCAGTTGAGGCATGAAAAACTTTGGATGGAGTTCCCATCGTGGCGCAGTGGTTAACGAATCCGACTAGGAACCATGAGGTTGCGGGTTCGATCCCTGCCCTTGCTCAGTGGGTTAACGATCCGGCATTGCCGTGAGCTGTGGTGTAGGTTGCAGACGCGGCTCGGATCCCGAGTTGCTGTGGCTCTGGCATAGGCTGGCAGCTACAGCTCCGATTAGACCCCTAGCCTGGGAAACTCCATATGCCGCGGGAGCGGCCCAAGAAATAGCAAAAAGACAAAAAAAAAAAAAGAAAAAAAGAAAAACTTTGGAGAAGTTAAGAGACAGTTTCCCCAAGGTCACACAGATCCAGTTTCTCCAAAGACCATGCACGTTTTCTGCTCGGCCCCTTAAATGGCTTGCTGTCTAAATTGTTTAACGAACAGTTGATGAAATGGGTTCCCCATCAAAGCTGATGTTCTCATAACAGTTTAGACAGGAGACTAGACTGGGCTCTTGATCCCACCCCACGCTGCCCACAGTGGTTCCTTCTGAGCTGTGTTTGACCATCAAACCTCCACTTTGGGGGGGAAAGCCATGTTACTGGGGGAAGAGCCAGAGAATGTTTTCTTAAGCCAGACATAAACAGATCAAAGGAGCCACATTCACTAAAGAAAGGAAAGAAAGCAAGCTTACACGCCAAAGGTCCACAGAGGTAAATCACATCTCTTGTGGCCTTTTCGCAGAGGGAGACAAAATTGAATACAAGGCAAACAGCAGGACTTTAAAGAGAGACAACCCAGGATTCAAGTTCTGTCTGGGTGAGGTTTTAAGCAAACCACTCAACATCTCCAAGCCTCAACTTACTCTACCACATAACCTGTCTCATTGGACTATAAATAGAGGCATAAATGAATAAAATATGGATTTTTTTTTTTGCTGCCTCTTCTCTTCCATTTTCAGAAAGTTCATACAGTAACCAGCTTAGACCCTCACTGTAGGTCTGAATAATACTAGTTCAGATGCAGTATGCTTTATCCTCTAGCAAAAGGCATATCCTATTTGACGATAAAATATTTCCATTAAAAATAGAGAACAAAAAAAAGAGAGATTGAGAGAGAGACACACAAAAGGGGAACCTTCATCCAGGAGGCCATCAGCTGATTCATAAAACTACAGCATGACTCATCTGGGCTCCCAAGGTTGGACGTACAATCAGTGGCATCGTTGGCCAGCCAATCCCAGCCCAGTGGAGGAGGAAAGGCCCAGCAGGCAACCTTCATAAACCGATTCCAGTCCCCACCTGCAAAACCGATTAACTCCACTTCCAGCGTGGGGAAGTGAAAATCACTCTGGGCCCTTTACAATGTTGTTTTCCAAATCCAACCCCCCCCCCCACAATGGCTGGTTGGCTTTCTGAACAGCTGGGGTGGGGGATCCACAATGATTCCAGTGTGTGTGTGTGTGTGTGTGTGTGTGTGTACAGCTCCAGTGAAGAACAGGCTTATGTGTCTTGTCTGCCTTTGAAAATCAATCTCCAGGCTTTCATCTTGACATTTATTATTTCACAATGCTTCAGGTCCTCTCAGCATTTATGCAGTAAGCAAAAGGCTGGACCAGCCTCCCAGGATAGACCATGATGGGAGATGATATAAAAAAAAGAATGTATATACACACACACACACACACACACATATATGTATGTATGATTGGGTCACGTTGCTGTACAGCAGAAATCAGCACAACCCTGTAAATCAACTACAATTCTTAAAAAAGAATGAAAAGGACTACTTAAAAAAAAAAAAAAAAGCTGGAGAACCCAGACTTATGTGCCCTGCAGATGGGTCTCTTTTCTTATAAAAAGTAGCTTCAACATTTTCACTCTCTGAATATACACTGTGACAAAGAGTCTGAGAACCCAGTCCAGTCGTCAGTTTGAAGGGAGGATCATAAATTACACAACATACACACACATAATAAAAACATAATATTTTTGATTAGTGGTCGAGGCTGGAGAATTATTGATACACAGTTTAAATTTTACTAGGCAGATGTTCTTCCACCAGCAGGTGAAGAAAAAGAATGACTCAACCATCCCCCTCCAGGCACCTCTCCTCCATCTCTTCCTTCCGCAATGATGTAGTCATTCAGCAGTAACTTACTCAGGACGTCCTGGGTACCAAGCTCCGAGCCAGACATTGGGAATTTATTGGTGAGCAGGGCGGAGGTAAAGCTCAGCCTCTGGGGATCAGTCAGCTTGGTTCAGCAAGAGTTAACAAAATAGAACTGGATAGGATCCCCCAGTTTGCCATAGCCTCTTGCCCTGACCTGAGTTTCCCAGAGAGAGACCCCGTGTTCAGAGTCAAACATGACCCGCCCCTCCGATGAGGAGTGAGCCAGAGACCAGTGCCTCCCTCCCTCCAGCTGCCTCCCAGCCTGGCGAATGAAAGCTGAGCCAGCTCTTAAAGTGGTCAAGGGGTGGGGAAGCTCCTTTGCATTTTTCTCGCCTCTAGGCAGTTTCAGATTCTGGGTTCTGGCGCCTCTAGGCAGTTTCAGATTCTGGGTTCAGGCGTCTAATCTGAACCTGGCTGCTGCTTTAGGGAGCAGCATCTATTGGGGGATTTCAAACACAGCGATGGGAAGGGATGGGCCCATCTCTCTGTGCTCACAGCAAATTCCCCCTGAAAGCTTCCCACGGTGCCGCTGCATAGACATCTCCAAGTGTCGGTCCCGTCAACCCTGGAGGCGAACCCTCCCTCCCCAGAACTCTGGGGAGATGACCATATAGTGACAGTGCAAGAGAGGCTTCTACACCACAGGAGGAATCCCAGCGGCAGTGGGAAGTAGAAGGGTACTTGCGTGGCTGAGCTCCTTCTGAGATGGGAGCAGGAGTTTGGAGAAGATGAGCAGTTTGTTTGTTTGGTTTTCCTCTTTAGAGAAACACAGAAGATGCTAGTGGGGAAGTGGGAGGGTTAAGTAGTAGCTTTGGCCTCATGATTTGCAGGGCTTAGATGCTGGGTATCCCCTAAATCCCAGTTCCATTTTCCATATCAGACCAAAAGGAGGGGAGGGTGCAGCCCTGAGGAGTCAGGACGCATTTCCCCAGCCCTGCACCCTGTCCCCAGCCCCAACAGGACAATAACTAGATGTTAAGAAAAAGATGCAGTAACAAATCCTAGCCATGCCACTTAGTGGCGGCTGAATGATCTGGGGCAAATCACTCTCTGAGCCCTCGCTGCCTCACCTGTAACGGGAACAATGATGGTACCTAACTCACTGCGTCCCAGAAAGTATTAAATAAGATCGCACACATAAAACTAAAAAAAAACAAAAACAAAAACAAAAAAAACCCACCAAAAACCAAAATACGATGGCCGATACACGGTTAGCCGACGATTGTTAATTTTTTAGCTATGTTATCATCAAACCCCCTCTCCTGGCAGCTCAGCTGTCCTACCCCACGGAGAGCTCCCGCAGCGCAATCTTCGAGACCCTGAGCGAGGGGCGCCACCATCCACCTTTCCCCTCCCGGGAGCTCACAGTCTCCTCCGGTCACCCCTACATCCAGCTTGGGAAGGGCGAGGGCCACCTCTAGACATCTCCCCAGCATCAGCCGGCCAGGGGCCGCGGGGTGAGACCCGGGTGAGGACGCGGAGTGGGGACGCCCACGGAGGCTCTTTCCCGGGCAGCGTCGTCCCCACCGAGGCTCTGCCACCCGCTCCCGCTCCCGAGGAGCTCCAAGCACGCAAAGAGAGAAAGGGAGAAAAGCGCGGATACTGAACCAGGCTTTGACGCGGATCTTGAGCTCGCCGTCCTGCGGCTCAGGCATGGCCTTCCGGGTGACCCGCAGCTTGTTGAGTCCCCCGAAGCCGGCCAGCACCACGGCCCGCATCTCCTGGGCGTCCCCGAGGCGGTGAGAGCCGCCGCCGCCGCCCTCCGCGGGCTCCTTGCCTGCCTCCTTCTCGATCATTTGCTCCGTCTCCTCTGCCTTCTCCACGCCTTCCTTGGCCATGGCGCGCGGGGGCGCGGGGCGCACGGGCTGCAGTGGCTGTGGCGCGTGGGGCTCGGGGCTTCTCTCCCGCGGGCTCCTCCTGTTGAATGTGGGATGCTCCGCGGTGCAATGGCTGCAGCCTCTGCGAGCCGCGCCGCGGTCCACAGCCTCCGCCGTAATCCTCCCAAGAGCTGCGCCCCCACCCCGCTCCACCTCGCTCCCCACCGCCTTTCCCTACCAGAGTGAAGCCTCAACTCCAGTTTCTCAGCCAATTTCAAATCAGGCTCTTGATCTTAGATCCAGAGTCAAGGTTTGCCCAAAACTCGTGAATAAAACACGCAGAGAGAACGCCATCTCCCCGTCCGTGGGCCCATATACTTCGTTATATACGGCGCAGGCTGAGCGCCTTGAAATGGACAGAGATGAACGTTTAGGCCTGGAGGATGCCTCCCCGCCCCAAGGTTGCCTCCTCTCATGGATCTGCGAGGGCAGACGGGACAGACGGGATACTGGGCTGTTTCTCAAGTCACTGGCCATGACCAGAAGGATGGAGAGGTTTAGGATACGGGAAATTAGAAATCCCGCTCACTTCTCTGAAGAGTCCAGACCCAGTCTTTGTACTTGGGACCTCCAGGGTTATAGCAGATGCTCTTCACCCAGCACCGCCAGGAGCATTTCATGATGGCTAATTTTCACCATTTGCACTATTTGGAACCATCAAAGAGACTCCAAAAAAGAATCCTGTACCAGAAAAGGATCTTGTTCTTGTTTTGACCGCCTACCCCCAAAATCATATCAACAGTACACTCCCTCCCCAACACAGGCAACACAGTCACACACGCACACACACACACACACACACACACACACACACACACACACACACCCAACAGTAACAGACTTTTTTGTATTTTGTTATCAAGCCCTTTGAAAGAGAGCTCTGAGAAAAAGTTAAGACTTCTTAGGAAAAAAAGATGAGGGGATTGCCTTGCAGCAGTTTAGAGAAAGACACAGTTGAGAAGTGCTAGGTCTATATTCTAGTAACTGTGCAGCAACAACCGGCCTTGGGATCTTGGATAATTCAGTCTTTCAAGCCTCAGTCTTCCCCCTCTGTAAAATGGGTACATCAATTTTCTGTATTTGCTTTGCACTGAATGCTGGGCTAGATACAACTCTTGGCCCCTACCTTTAAGGAATTCATTCTTGGAACATGAGGCAGAGATGGACACAGCCTACAGAGATACATGACACAATGAAGGGTTTCAGTGCATCTTTTCCATCCATTTCCCCCTTGGCCTCTCTGCTCTAGTGTCTGGCCCTCTATTCCTCAAAAAGAATATTGGTTTCCCTCCTACCACTTATTATCCCCGGACCTGGAATGTATGTCCCACCTCCTTCAACTGGTTAATTCTTACTTCACTCTCAGTTCAAGCGCCCATTTCTTCTGAGTGGCTCCCCAACCCCAGGGTGTGTCAGCATCCTGTAGAATAAACTCTCATGACAGTTTGTAACAAACTTTTAGATGATTACCTGATAATGTCTTTCCCTTTTCCAACTGTAGTCTTCATGTGAGTCAGGAGTTATTTCTGTGTTCATTCAGCATGGTTTCCCCCGTGACTTAACACGTGATTGGTACAACAGACTATGACAAGAAAAATGCTTGTTGAATGAATAAATGAGTCCGTGCATGCAGATGTTACTGTTGGGAACCCAGAGGAGAGAACCAGTTAACTTGCCCCAGGGAGTTGAAGACCTCATGGGGGTGGGGACCTGAGCCAGACCTTGAAGAGGGGCCAGGTTCCTCAGACAGGTAGATCACAAGTACCCTCAAACACCTAGAAAGGTGACAGGTGAAAGGACTTTTGGGAAGACACTGCTTGCTCTTCATGGGCTGAACATTGGCTGCATCCAGCAATCACTGGCATTGAGGCTGAAAGTTTGGCTGGAGCCAGATTTGGGGGATTTTTACATCCATGTTATGTTATAAAATTTAAAATGTAATCATGGAAGCATTGGGGACCATCGCTGTCTTAGAAAAGCAAAAACAAGGGGGTGGCCTTACTAGATTGTAATTCAGGATAATAACTTGGGCAGTAAGTGGGTGAAGGGTTAGATGATGAATTTGCTGAAAGTATAGGGATCAGTTAGAGACTAGAATGCAGGCAAAAATCAATCAATCAATTGATCAGTTAAAGAACACCTCCTCTGAGGCAGTGGCTGTGGAGTGGAAGAGAGGAGATTAGGAGGAAGCTGGTAGATAAAGCTTGGCTTGTGAATTGAACATTTTATTGTAAGCCCAACTGCCCAAATTATGAAGCCTGTTTACTTGTTAAATATAATGTTTAGCCTGGATTCTATCCTGAAATAAGACTCTGAGTGCCAGTGGTTTGTTTTGGAGGGAATTCCAGGCAGCTCCCATCAGGAAGTAGGAAAGTGAAACAGAGAAAGCAAGAGAAGCCAGGATAGGGCCCACTAACAAGCAGGTCACTGCAGGGAGAAGTGGGGCTCAAACCCAGAGACAGTGTGGACAAGCCTCACAGTTGTCCCATCCAAGGAGTAAGGAAATGGGTATTTTGAGCTAAGTTTTCTGCATGATTGGCTAAGGGCTCTTCCTGGAAGTGTTAACTCCCTGGCACTTTCAGCCTGCCCCACACGCCTGGGCTGAGAAGCCACAGGCAGGATGCTCTCAGTAGGAAGCCATCATCTTCTACAGGGAATGTTGGTTTCAAAGGGAATATGGGTTTGGTGCTGATAACATCTGCAACACATGGTATTGTGCTGTGTCTTCTGGACACTTCAGGTATCTTTTATAATTTGATTCTCAAGATAACCTTATTAAGTAAGCATCATGATTCCCACTTTAAAGAAGAGGAAACTGAGTCTTAACACAGTGAATGGCCCTGCTCGAAGAAACACAGCAATCATGGTGTGGTACACAACTGACTCCAAATCGATGTTCCTGACATCTCACCATGCATGTTTATTTGGCTGGGCCAAATGAGTTCTTTCTCTGATTGATAATATTCCAAGGCATTTTTTATGTTTTCTGCTCTTTTACTGGCTTCCTAATATTTCTGTCCCCCTAAGATCACTTGCCTTGATTCTGAGGGTTTTCCTTTAGCGTCAGTGAAGTTACTCTACTTTGCACGCAGCACACGTCACATTTAAGAGAAATTGTTTGCCTCAGAGTAGGTTTAAAGGAATATGATTACTCCCTCCAAGGGAACCTTCTAGCTGATTACAAACCCCAGATTATAACTTGTATGCTGCTGATTTCACACCTGAGCGGAGACATGTCACTGTGCTCTTTGGGGAGGAATGCCTTCCTCTGAGTCTTCTATACCACCATTTGGATTGTTAAGTATTCCCAGATCTTCTCCTCTCTGGTGTAATGTGGCGTGAGCTCTACAGCAAGGCATCTCTCCGAATAAACACGGTATATCTATTTTCAATTTATGAAATTGATTCCTTGGGCATTTGCTCATTTAGAAAGCTTCTGTTGTGAAATATTTTAACACTTTAGGGCAGTGTCACACAGCGGCCACTGCTGGTGAGATCCAGTATCACAGCTCAGCTCTATTAACTTGAAAATGACAGGGAACAGGTGTGTGTGCCTGTTAAGAGGAGTATCACCAAATTCAAGAGCCCCTCAAGGTATTAGCCATTTTAGGGGGGTGTCACACAAAGTAAGTGAGATCTTTGAGCAATAATATATGTGAAAAATCTTAGTAAGATTTCAGCATGGTTTTCCAAATAACTTGAAATAGTTCAGTAACTTTTCCAAAGAAATATGTTACCTGGGGCAAATAGTCAATGTCTTCAACTATATCCTTGAAGACTATTTCTTTTATTGTGTTTTCCTCAATAGAGTTAGAATCATTTATTATAATACATTATTTAATCTACAAAATAAGATTTTCTCTATTTTACACAGGATGAAATTTAATACAGTTCCTTGGAAACTGAGTAGTTTTCCAAGGCCACGTACTTAGTGCGTGGCAGAGTTAGATTTGAAGTGGGAGCCATTGGACCCTAAAATGTGGATTCCTAACTACAATACTGTAATGCCTGGGGTTTAATAAGCTGTTATATGTTTCAAAAATACCATAGAATATGTTGAGAGGAAGGAAGCAAATGTAAAAGATCAACAGAGGATGACCATCGAAAGATCTTTAAAATTAAAGACCTCACATTAAAGGATGTGTACCACAATTTCTTATAGTTTGTGTTGTATAATTTATAAGATAACAGAGCATGATTTCCACAAGCACTGCATTATCTTCACAGAAGTGCTGGATAGGTATGCAGCTCATTCTGAAGATGGTAGAATAAACTTCCTATTTATATCTCATAGCATCAGCCATAGGTGGTTAACTCTAGATGTGTCAAAGGGGGAAAAAGTAAACTGATATGTATTCAACACCTTTTGAGTGCTGATCTTGTACTCTAGCTAAGTACTGGAATAGTGTAGAGAATAAGACAAACATATTCTTAGTCTCAGTTGAGCTAGCATTCCAACCAAGGATAAATATATTGGTTTAGGCTGGGTTCTCCAGAAGAAAACCTTTCTTAATTCAAATATTTGAGTGCATATGGCTTCTTTGAGTGGTGATTCTAGGAACTGGGATCTTTGGAAGTGATGGAGACAAGGGAAAGAAATCAGTATAAGATATATTATCTAGAGGTTATCACTGTCATGAACTCAGGTTCACTCCTGCTGTATAACTCTAGAGGACAGTGTAGAACACACCACAAAGGTATCCTAATCAAGAGGCAAGGGAAATGGAGTATCCATCAACTCCTGTCAAGCCTTAGTTGAGGGCTGTTTTTTTGGGGGGGTGGGCTACCCTTTCTGGTCTGTCCTTATACATGGCTGTTTTGGTATTGGAAGCTGGACCAAGGTATCCTGAAAGAGTTGCAGGTGCTTCAGTTTAAAGCAATGGGGTCATTGCTCATGTCAATAATGAGTCCCAAGAAGGTGTATATGGAATATCGACAATCTCTGCTATGTATGTTACACCAAAAAAAAAATCACATAAATACTCTTCATCATTTCTAATATGATAAGCACTAAGAATAGAAGATGCTAAGAGTTCCCCTCATGGCTCAGCAGTTAATGAACCTGACTAGTATCCATAAGGATGCTGGCCTTTCTTTGTGGGTTGGAGATCTGGCATTGCTGTGAGCTGTGGTGTGGGTCACAGTCACAGCTCAGATCCAGTATTGCTGTGGCTGTGGTGTAGGCCAGCACCTACAATTCTGATTCAATCCCTAGCCTGAGGACCTCCATATGCCAAGGGTGTGGCCCTAAAAAGACCAAAAAAAAAAAAAATGAATAGAAGATGCTGTCTGGAAGGTCAGAGAAATCACTGTGAAAGTGATGGTAAAGTATTAGATTCAGCTGTAAAATTCAAAAACCCCAAATAAAAAGTGGCTTAAAGAAGATAGAATACACATAAGGATGGTATGGCATCTACACAAAGTCATCAAGGATCACTGTTCCTTCCAGCTCTGTACTTCAACTAGATGAAGGATTGGCTCTCATTCTCATGGTTTAAGACAGGGCCCTCATATCCACATTCCAAGTAGGGGGATGGAGATATGTGTGTGGATGGGTGGTGGAGGAAAGGCCCACATCCTTCTTTTTAAGGAACTTTAGGAGACCATCATAAATGTATCTACTTACCTCTCATTGGCCAGAGCCTAGTCACATGACCATACCCTGCTGCAAAGGTAGCTGGGAAATGTAGTTTTTTCTTAGGTAATAACACTGGAAGTCAAAGTCAGCGTTCTATAACTGATATGGAAGAGTAGATGGAGTTCCCTGGTGACCTTGTGATTAAATGATCTGGTATTGTCACTGATGTGGCTTGGGTCAATGTTGTGGTGTGGGTGTGTGGGTTTGATCCCTGGCCTAAGGACTTCTGCACGCCACAGGGACAGCCAAAAAAAAAAAAAAAAAAAAAAAAAAAGGTGGGGGTGGGGAGAGAGAGAGAAAGCAAAGAGGTACAACTATGACTGAAGAACTTTAAATAGATGAATGATAGGATATATGGAGGATGGCAGCTAGTCCTCACGGCTTCTGAAAGTACAACAAGATCCAACAATCTCAGTCCCTGTGACTCAGTGCTGCTCTTTTAACAGCTCCTTTTAGAGAGTGGTAAGAGACCCAATTCTCTTTCCATAACCAAAACATGCCTGTCATGAGACACTGAGGACCATTTTAGCTCTTTATGAACCTGATCACTTGTGAATGCTGTTAGAAAACATTTCACTTGCTCTTACTCATTTATCCATGAGCAGCTGTTATCCATGGATACATAATCTGGTCAGTTGTTTGTTACCATTTGGAAAACATGGTAGGCGGAGTGAGGAAGACAATGCACTGCAGAGTTCCCAGCGAGGACTTTTAATCAAGTAGTTTATGTTTTTGAAGGCTTGTTCATGCAAAAAGACAATTTCTGAGTGATTCTTTTACCCCTCCCGCCCTGAATTTTATTTGGTGGTTTTCCCCCTAGTGTGAGGTTCTATGATTTCGTGCATGCATCATTGCTACGATGAGGCTGTCTGCTCCTTTCAAATGCTGTGGAGACCTGTGTTTTCCCCAAAGTACTTTGCTATATAGATCATTGTGAGTAATGGTAATGGGGGGTGAGGATGCAAAATTTAGGCTCAGAAATAAACAAAGCATTTCATTCTCAGATGGAGTCTAAGGGGAACCAGAAAGGGGGAACATTCCTTCCCCCTGGCCCATCATCACCATTTTTTCTTACAAGCTAAGAGCATCATATTATAAAGCAGGATGAAACTCCCCTCCAGCTAACTCAGTCTCTTATTTCCCTGATGTCTCTGGTTTGGGCCAAGAGCTGATTTCCCTGACAGCTTTGTTTCCTTTATTATTTTATTGGCCCATATCCAGTCTGTTGGGGCTTTCTCAGAGAAATGGCTGTGTGAAGCTACAAGATCTCCATGTAAACTCCAAACACTCTGTATGAGGAGGCAACATTGAGGGGGAAACATTTTGCGTTTCCTGTTATGAAATTAGAAGGCTCAAACCCCAGGAGATAGGTAAAATCTCTTCAGGAACTTTAAATAGATAGCAAGCATCCTCCTCTGTTCCTTTTAGTATCCCTCTACTCTTTGTAAGTTTTAGTGGGATGCTTTACACAAAGTAAGTGGGCAAGAAATAATGTCCATCCATCCATCCACCATCCATCTTCCATCCATCCATCCATCCATAGATCTATTCATCCATAACCATCTATCATCCACCCATCTATATACCCATTCATCCATCCACCATCCATCTTCCATCCATCCATCCATAGATCTATTCATCCATAACCATCTATCATCCACCCATCTATATACCCATCCATCCATCCACCATCCATCTTCCATCCATCCATCCATAGATCTAGTCATCCATAACCATCTATCATCCACCCATCTATATACCCATTCATCCATCCACCATCCATCATCCATCCATCCATCCATAGATCTAGTCATCCATAACCATCTATCATCCACCCATCTCTATACCCATTCATCCATCCACCATCCATCATCCATCCATCCATCCATAGATCTATTCATCCATAACCATCTATCATCCACCCATCTCTATACCCATTCATCCATCCACCATCCATCTTCCATCCATCCATCCATAGATCTATTCATCCATAACCATCTATCATCCACCCATCTCTATACCCATTCATCCATCCACCATCCATCTTCCATCCATCCATCCATCCATAGATCTATTCATCCATAACCACCTATCATCCACCCATCTCTATACCCATTCATCCATCCACCATCCATCTTCCATCCATCCATCCATAGATCTAGTCATCCATAACCATCTATCATCCACCCATCTCTATACCCATTCATCCATCCACCATCCATCTTCCATCCATCCATCCATAGATCTAGTCATCCATAACCATCTATCATCCACCCATCTCTATACCCATTCATCCATCCACCATCCATCATCCATCCATCCATCCATAGATCTATTCATCCATAACCACCTATCATCCACCCATCTCTATACCCATTCATCCATCCACCATCCATCTTCCATCCATCCATCCATAGATCTAGTCATCCATAACCATCTATCATCCACCCATCTCTATACCCATTCATCCATCCACCATCCATCTTCCATCCATCCATCCATAGATCTAGTCATCCATAACCATCTATCATCCACCCATCTCTATACCCATTCATCCATCCACCATCCATCATCCATCCATCCATCCATAGATCTATTCATCCATAACCATCTATCATCCACCCATCTCTATACCCATTCATCCATCCACCATCCATCTTCCATCCATCCATCCATAGATCTATTCATCCATAACCATCTATCATCCACCCATCTCTATACCCATTCATCCATCTACCCATCCATCTTCCATCCAGTCATCCATCTATCAAACATCCATCAATCATCCATCCATCCATCCATGCACTGATCCATCCGGTTCCTATATTCTTACTTAGCAAAGTGGAAGGAACACATACCTTGTTTCCAGAACTTGTTCATATCCTAGTTTTCCATTTATTAGCTATTTGGCTTCTAGGATCTACAAGGTTAAGAGAGTTGCCCAAATTAAATGATGATCAGAAGACCTGACTTTTAGGCATGTTGTGAAAAACTGCATGAGTATTACCAGATACTTCCAAGTATTATTCAAATTGATGGTCAGTAATTTCCTCTCTGCTTCCTTTATGACTATGGGCTGGTACATGTCCTAAGAGGGAGACAGACAGGTCAACAATGGGGCAGAATGTCCCAGGGAGGCAGGACAGTATAGATAAAGTATAAGTGCATAGGCTCTGGGACTGAAAGGGCTGTGTGCCAATCTTGGCTTGAATTCTCGTAGCTGTGTTGCCATGGGCTAATTCCTTTTCTGTTGCTTTATTTTCCAATCACTAAGATGTGGGTATTGATCACACCTATTTTATAGGTTTGTGTGGGAAATTTAAAAGAAGTAATCCAAGTAAATGTCTTTGCTTAGAAAAATTACTCTTTATATGTTAGTGCTTTGCAGCTACGTCTGTCACTCAATATTTCAGCAACTGTGTTTAATTCTTAAAGTGTAGAGTTCCAGTCCAGCCTTTTCCCAAACATACTCAATAGAACAGTAGTTTCTTGGGAGATTGGTTGATGCCAGGGTAAAAGGGCAGTCTGTGATCAAATTTCCTTGGGTCTCTGTAGGTCAAGTGCAGTTGAGCAGCTTTATTAATGCAGGGCCTTTTAGAGACTTGCACAAATCTTTTGATTCTCTAAAGAGGAACACAGAATGCAGCTTCACCCCCAATGGCTTGACCTGTGCCTTTTTTCCCTTGAAGACTAGCATTCTGAAGAATGTCTTTTGAAAAGAGATGCTCTAGACAAATCAGTGGATGACTATTTCTGAGTGTCTGCTCAGGGGACTCAGAGAAAATAGCCTGATGTGGTGTCAATGCGTCGAGAACCTTACTTGAGAGAAAACAAAATCACAAAGAGTTTTGGGAAGCCTTAAGCACCAAACTGGTATCCAGAAAAATTACAGAACAAATAAAGTCGATCTGATGTGGGGCACAATAGGAACAGTGGAGACTGTGGCAGCCAGGGATGCAGATGGCCATTCTAAAGGGCATCAACTCAACTTCAATCCATCAGTGCTCTGTGAGGATGTGGGCTCAGGGTTGCCAAGTCTTCCAAAAGTTTAGGAGAAGCCAGAAGTCTGGATTTTGAGGTGACATCTCCCCAATTTTTAAAATCCTGACAAATATCATACCGAATGAACAAAACATATCTTTGGGCCAAATTTAGCCCATGTGACACCCATTTGCAATTTTTGCTCTAAGCTAGGGCTTTTCAGCAGGGCTCAGTTTTGGCCCCAAGCCAAAACATTCGGGGACGTTTGGCACTGTCCAGGTACCAAATGTCACAAGTGAGACTGCAGATAGCGAATGGGTAGAGGGTAGAGGCACTGCTAAACACCCTACAGTGCCCAGAACACCCCCACAACAGAGAGTTTTTCAGCCCCATACGTCAGTAGTGCCAACACTGCGAAATCCTCCTCTAAGCCATGGCTCCTTCGATCCTATGAGCACAGAGGCCTGCGGTTTTGACAGGCTGCCTGCCTGTGTGACTTTGGAAACGTCCTTGTTCCAGTTGGTAAAAGACGACACTCGGACTAATTGATGCTCAGGGGACTTTCCAGCCCAGGGGCTGAGGTCACATCAGTCATCAGTGCTGCCAGTGGCCCGGCACCCAGGCTCTCTGCAGAGGCAACATTGATCAGAAATGATAGCTGCTAAAGTGACACCACACGCTCGGGGAACGCATCCAACCTGGAATGCTCTTGGTCCTTTTAATGAGTTCAGAAGCCTGTTTCCTGCAGGTCTCACTCCAGACACTTGAATAAATTTGAAGCTGATTTTAGAAGCCTACTAAATCATCCTAGGCAATTTTGTTGTAGAGACTGTTCATATTTTATTGAGAGGAAAAAAAATCAAAGGACACGCTTTAATGCAATATACCTCTGCCTTTCCAAATAGAGCCTCTTGGATATTGATTTTGAGTTTGGCCATCATGTAAGCCTCTTATCCAGCTGGTTATCAAGAGCACAGTTTTGTGGTTCTTTGTTTTTCTCTTAAAGGTTTAATTCAATCACGCCCGCAGTGGAATTGAGACAGGCTACAGGATGAGGGGCCTGGTGGACGCAGATGCTTTGACTGGAGGAAGCAGTGATGGGCAGGGGAATGGGAGAGAGAGTGAAATGAAGGCTGCAGTGTCCACTTACACACCAAGCACGTATTGCTATGTCAGCGTTGACCCCATCTCCAGACAGTGAGTCATCCACTACTCAGGCTGCTCTGGTGTGACGTCATCCCTCCTCTCCTGGACCAGCTGCAGGGTTTCTCAAACTGGGTTGGATTACTGGTGAGAAGGGGCAATCTGTGAGAGGCAGAGGCAAGAATATTGTTTAGAGACTCCTGGGCCCTGACCCTATTCCCCGTGATCCTTAGAGAGGAGGTGGTGATCTTAGGTGATACTGAGTTTCAGGAACCAGGACAGCCAAGTGTTGGCATCATTTCCTCCAGTGGCAGCATATAGAGTCTTAGGTAGCTTCTTCTGTAACGATGATCTGAGCTTGAGGATGCAAGAGCAGTGGCCAAGCCAAACCCCACACTCTGGGGATGGTGTCATCAGCAGCTGTGCCCCTGCGAGGGCTTCCGGGGGTCGTAGGAACTGCACCAGATCTGCTCCACCTGCCACTTTTCCAGGTAGCAACCATTCTTCCAATAACTTCCTGTCTCTCTTGGCCTGTTGGCCTGGGAATCCATCTAATTAATGGCAGGGCAGGTGTAATGTACACAACCCCTGCTTGTTCCTAACACACCTGAAATGCAGGTCAAGGTACAATCCCTGCTGTACAGGTGCCTTTGTTATGGTTTCCCTAAAGCAGACGCTGAGACTAGGATTTGAGTCCAAGCAGTTTATTTATTTATTTATTTATTTTTGACCACGCCCACAGCATGTGGAAGTTCTGGGGCCAGGGACTGAACCCATACCGCAGCAGTGACTTGAGCCACTGCAGCGACAATGCTCAGTCCTTAACCTGCTGCACCACCAGAGAACTCCAAAGATTTTTTTTTGTTTTGTTTGTTTGTTTTGGCCGCACCCAGGGCATGTAGAAGTTCCCAGGCCAAGGATCGAACTGGCATCACAGCAGTGAGCCAAGCCACTGAAGTGACAATGCCCAATCCTTAACCCACTGCACCCCAAGAGAACGCCCCAAGCAGTTTCTTTGGGAGAGGATTCCACGAAACACTGGTAAAGGAGTCGGAAAATTAGGGACGGAAAGGAAAGAGGACAGGGTTTCATTTTCAAGCACGTGACCCCTGGCGCTCAGCCCCTGCGGGAATTCCAGAACACAAGGTAGAATATCCTTTTGCATTATTCCAGAAGGGTATTGATAATGATGGGGGTTTTGCACCAGAATTCCTTTTCTGTGATTTGTTGAGGGCTGCTTTCAGGAGCTTTAACTTTTCACAACTGCTGGCTTGCCCTGCTCCCCTAGCAGGCTCCCGTAGCAAAAGCCCTCAGGCAGGGGCTCACCTCTAGCCACTTTAAGAGTGCAGAGCTAAATGTTAAGGGCACAGGGTTGGGTAGTGCTGGCAACTGCTATAGCATATTGACTTAAATTATTACTATCCTCCTACACTTACAAGAATGCAAGTCAGCTGTGATAGCCTATGCGTATACCTCTTATAAACAACTCCAAAAAAAGCAACACATGCTTACGAATTATATTTGTTAAGCAGTAAAAAGCAATATAAATCAAAATTACAGCAGTAACTCAGTGTGATGGGTGGTATTGTTTGGTCAAATAAAGTCAGGCTTTGCAATGCCAATGTGATTCTCACTACCAAGGGGCCGATTGTTTTGAATCCAGAATTCCAGGTGTATTCTGGGATGACTAAATTTCCCCCCACTTTGTCTATGTTCCATCTGCAGCAGTCAGTCAGTCCTGAAGCTCTGAGGTCATTTGGTCTCCATATAATGTGAGTGTATCATTTTGTATTGTCTTTTTTTTTTAATTGGTCAAGACTCTTATTTGAAATTGGCTGATTTCACACATAAAAGAAAGGAATTAAATAGAGAGTGTTGGCCAGCTCACAGGGTCCCTGGGAAGGACTGCAGAATGAAGCCTGGGAGACCCACTAGAACAGTGGAGTTTGGGAAGCAGCCAGGACCCCAGCTGAAATCAGGCCATGGAATCTGTCTGATGGGGACACTGCTCTTGCCATTTCCAGTAAACATGTGACCCCCAGTGCTTGTGTTGCCGTCACCAGCAGTGGACAGTGAGTACCCTTGCTGCTCCACCCCCCCCCCCCATTGCCACTAAGCTCTTGACTTTGCTGCCCCTGTTCCAGCCAGCCATCATCAGAATCAATTCTTTGCTACCTCTCTTCAAAGCCCAGGTTGGGTGTCAATCTGATTTGTGGAGTTTGGACCACGAGTCTGTATCCTCACCACTTAAGAAGCTGGCAGAGCAAACATCTTGTGCCATCAGGTTCTAGATTCATGGTTTGCTTACCTCCAGGGTTCAAGGTGGGTTATCCCCCAGGGCTAGGAAGAAAGTTCAGAGGCTGGGTAGCCAAAAAATGTTGACTAGTATCCAGTACAGTTTTTTTTTTTTTCCTTTTTCTTTTCTTATTGGTGTGTCAGAATTGAAGAGGCAAAAGAAAAACTTGGTGAGCTAGTCATAGTGCACCAGATGTATCCTCAAAGATCACTGAAGTGGTCAAATTTTTTTAAAAATGTTTTAAATTTCCCAAAATAGAGAAATGAGGAGTGCTCGGTATCTAAGTATACACTTAACTCTGGACCTGTTAACTATCTCTCATCCTAGAAGGCAGGGGTTACCTCTTCTTTATTTCTTTGTGGATAAGAATAGACATTGAATAAAGGAGGAGAAGGAATGGCAAGGGCAGGAAGCAAACAGTTCATATTAGGTTTTAAACTCTTTAACTTGGATCAGTGGGGGCACTGAGTTAGCAGGAGCTGAAAGTGAAGTGCCCTTTTTAGGACAGAGCAGAAAAAAATCACACTTGATATGAGAAGAGGAACTGAGAAAAGATAGTTTGAAGCCCAGAGAACCTCAGCTGTGGTTTGAAGAAGAACCGTGGGTATATTACCAAGATGACCAAAGTATTTATAATACCGAATGTTCTAGAGAAAAAAGTTCTTAGGGGAACATTCAAGAGTAACTTGGCTTGCCACTGTCTTTGTCCTGGACATAAAACTCAGAGGAAATCTGTGCATCGAGAGCCATGAGTGGCAGCTTTGGATGAGTTCATTTAACACACTAGAACTTCTATGGGGGAAAATTATTTTATTATTTTTGATAAAACATTCTAGGGGTCCCAGGTAAATAAACTTCACCAAATTTCCCTAATTATGTAAAAATAAAATTATTCCCATAAGAAGAGTACTGGAGACAGATGGGCTGCCTAATCTATCCAAGATTTTTCCGTATCTGGGTATTCACTTGGGATCTCATGGAAAGGCATATGCTCAGAAATGAAAGTCATTTTCAGATAAACACAGCTCAAGTGAGATGACCATTCCTATTCATGGAAAAGACCCAAGACAGACAGTCTGGACAGGGCAGTGATTTATTTAAGAGTGTTCCAGTTAGTAAGCCAGAAGCATTTAATTTAAATACACATTTAAATGCTGACTTCCTCTCTTTAGCCAGTAAGTTTGAAAAGTGTCTGAGGAGTGTGTGTGTGTGTCTGTGTGTGTCTGCGTGTTTGTGTCTTTGAATGCCACAAGTCAATGTGACTTTGGGTATTGGGCCAAAGATCCACCTGGAGTGTTTTTCAAGGTGTAAAGTGAAACATTTGAGGGGGGAATTAGTGCATGTGAAACAAAAAGCCTTTAGAAGATGTAAACTTTTTGACTCAGCAATTTCCTTTTTAGAAAGATATTTTAAGAATGGTATTAAAGACACGTGCAAATATTTCCACTATATGCATATTCACTGTGGCATTAATTATAATACCACAAACCTGGAAATCTCAGCTTCTACAATGAGAGCCAGGCTAAGAGATTTGTCTCTCATAGCCACACGAGTGGAAACCCTGAGACCTCTGAAAATATTATCAATGGAAGAATATTTGAAGCAGGTTGAAGAAGTCCTCAGATAAGTGTTACCTATACATACACATATGAACTTAATATTAAGAAGATGTAAACGCAGCAAGGAACATCTTGATGATTATCTCTGGGTGATGACTTTAGGAATTTCCTGAAAATGGTATTCTTTTTTTTTTTTAATTATTTTCCCACTGTACAGCAAGGGGGTCAGGTCATCCTTAGATGTATACATTGCAGTTACAGTTTTTTTCCCCCACCCTTTCTTCTGTTGCGACATGAGTATCTAGACATAGTTCTCAATGCTATTCAGCAGGATCTCCTTATAAATCTATTCTAGGTTGTGTCTGATAAGCCCAAGCTCCCTATCCCTCCCACTCCCTCCCCCTCCCATCAGGCAACCACAGGTCTCTTCTCCAAGTCCATGATTTTCTTTTCTGAGGAGATGTTCATTTGTGCTGGATATTAGATTCCAGTTATAAGTGATATCATATGGTATTTGTCTTTGTCTTTCTGGCTCATTTCACTCAGCATGAGATTCTCTAGTTCCATCCATGTTGCTGCAAATGGCATGATGTCATCCTTTTTTATGGCTGAGTAGTATTCCATTGTGTATATATACCACATCTTCCGAATCCAATCATCTGTCGATGGACATTTGGATTGTTTCCATGTCCTGGCTATTGTGAATAGGGCTGCAATGAACATGCGGGTGCATGTGTCTCTTTTAAGTAGAGCTTTGTCCGGATAGATGCCCAAGAGTGGGATTGCAGGGTCATATGGAAGTTCTATGTATAGATTTCTAAGGTATCTCCAAACTGTTCTCCATAGTGGCTGTACCAGTTGACATTCCCACCAGCAGTGCAGGAGGGTTCTGAAAATGGTATTCTTTATGCCTATCTTTTTACTTTCTCATTTGTCTACAATTAACATACATTGCTTTTATATATATGTGTGTGTGTGTATGTATATGTACACACACACACACACACACACACATATATACACACACTTCTTTTTTTTTTTTGCATTTTAGTGCCACAGCCATGGCATATGGAAGTTCCTAGGCTAGGGGTCCATTCAGAGCTATAGCTGCCGGCCTATGCCATAGCCACAGTAACATCAGATCTGAGCTGCATCTGCAATCTACACCACAGTTCATGAGAATGCCAGATCATTAACCCACTGAGTGCAGCCAGGGATTGAACCCACAACCTCATGGTTCCCAGTAGGATTTTTTTCCACTGCACCACTATGGGAACTCCATAAATATTTTTATTTTATTTTATTTTATTTTTTTGTCTTTTTTGTCATTTCTTGGGCTGCTCCCGCGGCATATGGAGGTTCCCAGGCTAGGGGTCTAATCGGAGCTGTAGCCACCGGCCTGCACCAGAGCCACAGCAACACGGGATCCAAGCCACGTCTGCAACCTACACCACAGCTCACGGCAACGCCAGATCCTTAACCCACTGAGCAAGGGCAGGGATCGAACCTGCAACCTCATGGTTCCTAGTCGGATTTGTTAACCACTGCGCCACGATGGGAACTCCAGGAACTCCATAAATATTTTTAAATGACTTGTTTTAAGAAAAAAATACCATAAAATATATGGCTTCCCTTCCAGCTCTATTGAAGGGAGAAGGGATTTTTAACAAGTGGATAGCTATGTGGTGTGATGTTTTTATATACATACATCATCTCATTAGTTGTCAAAATATCCTGCAAAGTAGGAAGTGATTTTCTCTTACTTTTATTCCCATCTTCAAGAAACTACTAGTAAGTGGAAAGGCTTTGTTCAGCCTAGGTTGGCTGGTTCCAAAACTGTTTCATCACACCAGCTGTCACCCAGGTCCCTGAGGATCTTCCCAAGGGCGCTTACCCTTGCTCTTCATTTCCCAGAATTCTCTCCTCAATTTGGCTTTGAGAGGCTGAGTCCTTTTCCAGGGGTGGGAAGCGGGGGGAGTGAGATTTTAGTCTATGAGATTTTAAACACCCAAAAAATATTTACCCTTGGGGTGGGATTCTTTCTCCCTTTGCCACTCTTCCTGTGGCAGAGAGTACACCTAGTTTAAGAAAATGGTATTGGATGATGAGACATGAGATGCAGAAAGAGGCAGCCTCTTCTGAACAGCACAGAGGAAGGGTTGCATTTGGCAGACCAAAGCCCAGATGCCTGCAGATGCTTCACCTGCCATGTCCAAGAAAACCCTGCCCTTCATTCCCCTTGAGCCCACTCAGAAGAAATGCAGTGGTTGAATGGATGGGAAGTGGGCTGGGAGAGCTGAAGGATTAGTGGCACAAAGGGCAGTGGAGGGAAGGCATGAAGAGGCTTTCCAAAAGGAGGAAAGTATTTTTTAGTCTCTTAACTGCAAAATAGGTGATACTAAAGCATGACCTCAAATGCTTAGATGGAAAGACCCATCTCTACTCAGTTGCTGGGCCAAATGGTGTAAGGAGGGGAGCCCTTAACTCTTGGGTTGGAGTAGGTTGGATGGTGTTACTCAACCCCCAGAGAAAGGACTGTTCGGCACATGGTAGACCTTGTCTCACTTTGACCTTGAGTCTCTAAGTGACCGACCCTCAGGGGGTTTGACTTTGTATTGTACCAGTCCTCCCTTCTCGTCCTTGTTGCTGTATTTTTGGAGTATGTAGAACATTAATATACCTACTAAAGTCAGAACTAGACAAAGGGTATACTCAGAGAAGTGTTTCTCCTTTCCACATCCTTTCCACCGTTCTCCTCCAAGTTCATTGTCTTCTGGCTTACTATTTCTTTTTGAGATAGATTAGCAGCACACATATAGGTGCATTTTCTTTTTTTCTCTTCTAACACAAAAGTTAGCATTCTAAACATGCCTTTTTGCACTTTTCTCTTTTCACTTAACCTCTCCTAGAAATTGTTCTATAATCAGTTCATAGAGTTCCTTATTTCTTTTTACAGCTGCCTAATCATCCACTGTGGGTAAATACCAAGGTTGATCCTTACCTAGTTTTCTCCATTAAACTCTCCTCACTTTCCCCATTTGAGGGGTGTCCTCTGTTTTCTGATGAGCCTTGGACTGAGATTAGTAAGCCCTGCTCTCTGGCTGGAATTTTGTACCATTGCTTTGTTTCTCACTTTGAGTTTGTCTTCTCTTGGTGGCCAGTGATATTGGTTTTCCTTCCATGGCAGTGAAATATATTTTCCCCTTAAGATAAGAGTATTTCAGTGTGAAGATTGTAGTAGAAGTGGGACATGGCTATGGTGAAAATTACGGAGATGGTGCACAAGCTGACTGGCTTTTGAGAAACAAAGCTGAAAAGTCTGGCGTCTGGAGTCAGACTAATTCTGGCTGGAATTCCAACAAGACAGAGTTGTTGTGAAGATGAAATGAGATCGGAAATGCAGAGTACTGTGACGAGCATGAGGGTCTGTTTACAGAAGTGTCATATTTACATACAGAGAAGCATGCATATCATTCTCCACCCAGAGAGGTAGAGTGACTCACCCACAGGCACACAGCAAGTGGGAGAAAATCTGGGGCTTAGAGGGCAGGCACCTGGCCCCATGCCCTGTGTTTTTCCACAGGACCATGGGCCTGGCTGCCTTGTGTGCGGAGGAAATGCCGAATCAGCTCTGGCCCTGCTCACCACTCTGCAGTCTGTCTGGCTGGAGCAGTCAGCCCTCGTGACCCTGGTATTTTGGAACACTGGAGAGAAGGTCTTGGCGTTTGGCTAAGTCTGTGTTTCAGAGAGAGATGCTGAGGATACATATTTTCCTCCTGGGGTTTTGTAAACTCAGAGAAGGGAAGAATGGTCTCATTCACTAGTAAATGAACAAATGAATAAGTGAAAGAATGGATGTATGGCTAGAGAGTGGATGAGTGATGAATGGTTGGATGAGTAGATGAGTGATTGAGTGGAGGAGTGAATGAATGAACTAATAGATGAGAGAATGGATGAGTGAACAGATGGATTAGTGATTGATTGGATGATTGGAGAATGATTGAATGAGTGGATGGATGAGTGGATGAGTGATTGGATGAGTGATTGAATGAGTGGATGAGTGATTGAATGGATGAGTGGATGGATGGTTGGATGAGTGAGTGATTGAATGAGTGGATGGATGATTGGATGAGTGATTGAATGAGTGGATGAGTGATTGAATGGATGAGTGATGGATGAGTGGATGAATGATTGAATGAGTAGATGAGTGATTGAATGAGTGGATGGATGATTGGATGAGTGATTGAATGAATGAGTGGATGGATGAGTGGATGAGTGATTGGATGAGTGATTGAATGAGTGAATGAGTGATTGAATGGATGAGTGGATGGATGATTGGATGAGTGAGTGATTGAATGAGTGGATGGATGATTGGATGAGTGATTGAATGAGTGGATGAGTGATTGAATGGATGAGTGATGGATGAGTGGATGAATGATTGAATGAATGAGTGGATGGATGAGTGGATGAGTGATTGGATGATTGGAGAATGAGTGGATGAGTGATTGAATGGATGAGTGATTGAATGAGTGGATGAGTGATTGAATGGATGAGTGATGGATGAGTGGATGAATGATTGAATGAATGAGTGGATGGATGATTGGATGAGTGATTGAATGAGTGGATGAGTGATTGAATGAATGAGTGGATGGATGATTGGATGAGTGATTGAATGAGTGGATGATTGAATGAATGAGTGATGGATGAGTGGATGAATGATTGAATGAATGAGTGGATGGATGAATGGATGAGTGTTGGATGAGTGGATGAGTGATTGATTGGATGAGTGATTGATTGGATGATTGGAGAATGATTGAATGAATGACTGGATGAGTGATTGATTGGATGAGTGATTGAATGATTCGATGAGTGATTGATTGGATGAGTGATTGAATGATTCGATGAGTGATTGGATGAGTGGATGAATTGTTGAATGAATGAGTGGGTGGATGAGTGGATGAGTGATTGGATGAGTGATTGAATGGATGATTGGATGAGTGATTGAGTGAGTGGATGAGTGATTGATTGAATGAGTGATTGAATGAGTGGATGAGTGATTGAATGAATGAGTGGATGGTGAGTGGATGAGTGATTGGATGAGTGATTGAATGATTGGATGAGTGGATGGATGATTGGATGAGTGATTGATTGGATGATTGGAGAATGATTGAATGGATGAGTGTTGGATGATTGGATGAGTGATTGATTGGATGAGTGAGTGATTGGATGATTGGAGAATGATTGAATGAATGAATGGATGAGTGATTGATTGGATGAGTGATTGAATGAGTGGATGAGTGATTGATTGGATGATTGGAGAATGATTGAATGAATGAGTGGATGAGTGATTGAATGAATAACAGCTGTTTGCTGGCATCAAGTGATCACTCCGTGTTCAGTTGAGTGATCTGGAGTCAGGGAAGAGAGCTGGGCAGATGTGGATCTTCTGGTGTTCAATTCAACACACGTTCCATTGTGTTATGTGGTCTTTGTTGTCCTATATGTCCATCACTTAAATTAGGTACCATTTTACCCTTCCATTTTGGTTTCTGTTGTCCTATTTCTCCATCACTTAAGTTATGTAGCTCTTAACCTTCCATTTTACACAATGGCAACCATGCCATCAGGACTTCAAAAGTGTTGGCCATATAATTTTTAAAGTCACCACTATGGTTGTCATCCCACTTCTCTACTGCACTGAGGCTCTGCAATTTGGGATGCAAGATGACCAGTTGTGAAGAACCCAGATTTTGCAGTGGGATTGGTGTTGCCTCGAGCATGTTGGTTAGTCATATCACTCATCTTATCATTTTGCTAGGATTGTGGGGACAACCATACTGACTTTTTACCCCCCGCCTTTGTGGCTGCACCCATGGTATGCAAATTTCCCAGGCCAAGGATGAAACCCATGCCACAGCAGTGACAACACCTGGGCCACCAGGGAACTCCCCCTTTCCCTCTTAAACTGCAGATCATTAAATCAATTTAGAGCCTGGTGACAATCTTTTAGAAATGAAATAAACTAGAACAGAATGGAGCAGAAAATGCCATGGCGTGCTACCCACCGTTTGTTGCCTGAAGGAAGATTTCCACGCATATAACATGTATCATGCATTGGAACATAAAATGAATTTCTGACTAAGGGTGATATTCAAAACTTTTAGGAACACTGTTGTAAAGATTAGAGGTCGTTAAAATAAGGCAAGTGCTATGCACACAGCAAGTGATCAAATTGTCATTGTTACCATCTCCATCTTCATCCCTTCCTTCTCCAGATAAGCCAGGAAAATCCATGGCTGTCTATCTACATTGAACCAGAGAGTCCACTGATCTCATACTGCCCAAGGACCACTCAGGTGGCCAAGCCAGTGCTGCTTAATCCTGCTGACCGTCAGAACTGCCTGAAGATGCCCATTCAAAGGCAGATAGCTAAGATTGGCACCAGCTCTCTGAACCAAGGTCTTGAATGAACCAAGTGCCTTGGAGGCGTGCTGTGCCCCCAGCTCCCTTGCACTTCATACCTGGCATCCTCTCCCTGGTTAAGAAGGACTGAAACAGCAACTGGTGTGTCAATGATCACCAAACAGCTGTGCCCCGGCTCAAACGAGAGTGGCATCTGCTTGGAACAGAACGTCTTGTTATTCTGAGTCCCTTTTTCTTTGGCAGTTCAAGCAGGATGATGCAGAGGAGGGCTGGTGAGCAGAAATGTAGTCAAACACCTACCATGTACTGGAAAGTTAATTGTGCTGAGCTTTGGCAAAGTAGCTTCTATAGCCTGTTACCAGAATGACCTTTCTTCAATGCTGCTCTGATCCTGTCTGTCTCCTGATTTTAATCCTTTAGTGGTTGCCTGTTCTTTGTAGGACAGACACGGATTTCCTTGGTAAGACATTCAAAACCCTCCCTTGGGTGATCCTTACTCACTGCCTTTGATTGTCTTCTGATCGCCTGGCTTCATACTTACACTCTCTCTCCCTGAATACGTACAGTGTCTTGAATGGGCTTTGTTGCTTTATGTGTCCCTGCTCCTTCGAATGCTCTTTCCTCTGCTTGGAATGTGTCTTGCTGTCTTGATCACCTGCTGAATTTCTGTTCATTTTTCACGACTTGGTTCACGTCTTTTGTGAAGTCTTCAAGGTTAATTACCTCTTTCATAGAACACATATGAACCTGAGGGATAAGTTCATAAATACTCAATTATGATAAATTATAGTCAATTTATTTTGTGGCCTGAACGCATCCCCAGGAGGTCATCTACTAATTATGACATCGACCAAATGAATAAAAATGCCAACCAACTTTTATTAAAGACCAACTAAATGCAAAATTAAAAAAACAAGTATAGAACAGATTATATTTTGAGCCTCCAAAATATGCATGTCCTACCCTGGCAACCTGTAAATATCACTTTATACAGCAAAAGGAACTTTGTATATGTGCTTAAGTGAAGGATCTTCGAATTATAATCCCGAGAGTCCTGGATTATCTGGCTGGGATTTCAACGTAATCACAGATTTCCTTATAAGAGGCACCAGAGGGCATTTGTAGCAAATGGGTGGACCTAGCGATTCCCATACTTAAGTGAAGTCCATTAGAAAGAGAAAGACAAATACCGTAGGATATCACTTATATGTAGAATCTAAAGTATGGCACAAATGAATTTATTTATGAAATAGGAACAGACTCAGACAGAGAGAACAGACTTGTGGTTGCCAAAGCAGGTGGGGAGAAGTGGCGGAGGGAAGGGTGGGAGTTTGCAATTAGCAGGTGCAAACTGTAATATATAGCATGGATAAACAACAGGGAACCATATTCGATATCCTGTAATAAACACTAATGGAAAAGAATGTGTAAAAGAATATATGTATGTATAACTGAATCACTTTGCTCTACACCAGAAAGTAACACAGCACTGTAAATCAATGATACTTCAGCAAGAAAAAAAATTTAATTAAGAAATAAAGAGGCAGCAGAGGGAGAGATGCAAGGCCATGTGAAGGCTGACACAAGATGCTGCAGTGCTGATCCTCAAAGTGGAGGAGGGAACCACAAGCCAGGAAATGTGATTGTAGAGGCTGGAAAAGGCAACAGAATAGATTCTCCCTGAGAGCCTCTGAAGGAAGCACAGCCCTGCCCGTACTTTGGTTTCAGCCCAGGAAACTGCTTTTGGACTTCTCACTTGCAGAAGCTCAAGAGAATTGGGGGTGTTGCAAGGCACTAAATTTGTGCTAATTTGTTACAGCAGCCATTGGAACCAAATACATCAGTTAACATGGAATATGGGGCAAAACTGATAGATGGTAATTACAAGGGAAGAGTAAAACAGAACAATGCTTCTCAATTTATTATTTTTATATTTTATTTTATTTTATTTTATTTTATTTTATTTTATTTTATTTTATTTTATTTTATTTTATTTTATTTTATTTTATTTTATTGCTTTTTATTGCTTTTTAGGGCCGCACCCACATCATATGGAGGGTTCCTAGGCTAGGGGTCAAATCAGAGCTACAGCTGCCAGCCTACATCACAGTCACAGCCACAGCAACTCAGGATCCAAGCCAAGTTTGCACCCTACACCACAGCTTATGGCAACGCTGGATCCTTAACCCACTCAGCAAGGCCAGGGATCAAACCCACAACCTCAGGGTTCCTAGTCGAATTCATTTCCGATGCGCCATGATGGGAACTCCCTCAATTTAAATATATGTAAGAATCCTCAGGAATGATTACAATGAGGATTCTGAGTCACTAGGTCTGGGGAAGAGTGTGATATTCTGTGCATCTCACAAGCTCCCACACTTGGAGTAGCAACAGACTAGAGAGTCTGGGGTGAACACAAACTAGACTGATCGAGATGAAGAGGCAGCTGTGGACACAGAGTTCTAGAGACAGAAATCTGATGGGCAGGTGTCTGTGCAGTGATGGCCCTGGAATGGGAGTATGTGCCTCTGTTGGTGGGGAGTCTGGGGACCACTCACTTTTACTGCTTCTTACTCCTTACTCACAGATGAGGCACTTTCATGCTTCTTTGATGGATGAGGACGTGCAGGCCTCTAGGATTAAAGGATTTTGGCCCCACCCACATGGGGTCAGACGCCTTGGTGCAGAAGGATCTCACTCCAAAATGAGTAGGGGTTTCCCCTGCTTTCCTCCACCACCTTTTCTTATAATGGATCACGGGGAGTTCCCATTGTGGAGCAGCAGAAACGAATCCGACTAGTATCTATCAAACCATGAGGATGCTGGTTTGATCGCTGGTCTCTCTTGCTGTGTCAGGGATCCAGCGATGCAGTGAGCTGTGGTGTAGGTCGCAGACACAACTTGGATCCCAAGTTGCTGTGGCTGTGGTTTAGGCCGACAGCTGCAGCTCTGATTTGACTCCTAGCCTTGGAACTTCCATATGCTACTGGTGTGACCCTAAGTAGTAATAATAATAATAGATGATATATACATATGTGCAGTGGAGAGCTTCAAATTCCCCAAGGAAACATGCTCACATTACAGGGATTGAAACTGGACTTGCCAAGACCCAGGCTGAGAAGGCACCAGAGCTTTTGCCAAGGCGTTCTCTTAGTCAGCGTGACAGTCCAGATGCTGAGTGGGTGGAGTCCTGTGCAAAGCAGGGGGTTAGAGGATGGGAGGGTGAGAGGTGCAAGGCATCCTCTTCCATTTGGCGGGTAGAGGAGAAAGTAGAGGACTGAAGATGAGCATTAAAACATCCTCAGGGATCAAATCAGAGAAGCCAAGGTCATTTGGCAAATCCAAGGAACGGGAACAGGGCTAACATGAGAAGAGAAAGCACAGATCCAGAACTGGAATGAAGCAGCAGTGGTGTCAGGAACAAAACAGGGGCTTCAGAGGGAGACCCTGCCCTTTACCCCTCACCAGGCTTGTGGCTTGCGTGGGTCTCCTCACCTGTACATGGGAACTATTATACTCATGCCGTAGGTCTGGCGAAGATCAAAACTAATTGACGTAAATCTCCACCCATTCTCTAGTTGTCCTGAACATGAACGATTTCCTTCCAACAGCCGAAATGTCTGTGGTTGGTATTTTTTTTAAAATTTTATTGAAATATAGCTGACTTACCATTTTGGGTTAGTTTCAGGTGTACAGTGAAGTGAATCAGTTACACATATACATAAGCCCATTCCTTGTATTTGTATAACTGATTCACTTCGCTGTACACCTGAAACTGACATTGACAGTCAACTACATTCCAAGAATTTTTTTTTGATTGGGAGGTTGGGATTGACATATACACACTACCATAAATATAATAGACAAGTGACAAGGACCTATTGTACAGCACAGGGAACTCTTCTCAGTACCGTGTGGTTGGTATTGATACGGTCTGGGTTTTAAAGCCTCTGATGGAGAGAAAGAATGACCTAACATATGAGTTTCCCATAGAACTCTTCCAGGCTCTGAATGGCCAAGTATTAGCAAGCTTTAAACAAACAAACAAAAAAATTTGGCATTGTTTTTGTGTGTGTGTCTGTGTGTGTGGTTTTTTTCAAGCCATGCCCACAGCATATGGAGGTTCCCAGGCTAGGGGGTCGAATTGGAGCTGTAGCTGCCTGCCTACACCACCGTCACAGCAATGCCAGATCCGAGCTGCGTCTGCGACCTATAGCACAGCTCATGGCAATGCCAGATCCTTAACCCACTGAGCAGGGACAGGGGTCAAACCTGCATCCTCATGGTTGTTAGTCGGGCTCATTTCCGCAGAGCCACAATGGGAACTCCTTTGTGTCGTTCTGTGGCATAGAACGTATGAGAAGTACTTGAATTTTTCCTTAATTACTCAAGATCATCAGCGGTTAGGAGGAGAAAGGAGAGAGTATATTTGGGCAGAGAAGCTTTAATTTTGTGGCAGCATCTTTGACTTTTGGCTGGTATTAATGTGATACAGGGTACCAAAGGGCCTTCTCTCTAATTCCTCCTGCACCCAGCCCCTCAATATACCATTTAGAGGCGTCTGTCCTAATCCCAAAGGCTACTCTTTTGGACTAGGCAGCAGATTTTATAGATTTTAGAGAGCACTAGTGGAGGAAAAAGTTGTTGTTGGCATTAAGGGGACAGCACCATGGATTCATTAAGAATGTGTTTTTTGGGATGCTCCTGTCGTGCCTCAGTGTTTAACGAACCCTACTAATATCCATGAGGACGTGGGTTCAGTCCCTGGCCTCACTCAGTGGGTTGAGGATCTAGCATTGCCCTGAGCTGTGGTGTAGGTCACAGCCATGGCTCAGACCCCAAGTTGCTGTGGCAGTGGTATAGACTGGCAGCTACAGCTCCGATTCAACACCTAGTCTGGGAACTTTCCTAGGCTATGGGTGTGGCCCAAAAAAGACAAAAAAAAAAAAAAGTTTTGGAGTTCCTGTTGTGGCTCAGCAGGTTAAGAACTTGTCACTATTTCTCTGAGGTTGTGAGTTCAATCCCTAACCTCACTCAGCGGGTTAAGGATCCGGTGTTGCCTCAAGTTGTGGGAAAGGTCACAGAAGCAGCCTGAATCTGGTGTTTCTGTGGCTGTGGCCTGCAGCTGCAGCTGTGATTCTACCCCTGGCCCAGGAACTTCCCAAAGCTGCGGGTTTGGCCATTAAAAAAAAAAAAAAAAAAAAAAAAAAAAGTAAGTTTTTCAATTAGAAATGGATGGAGCCCCAGCTTTACTTGGAGAATATGCTTAATCCCCTCAGAGTCTATTTCTTCATCTGTAAAGTGAGAATGGAAATAGCACCAACCTACCTCCTCGTCTCTTGAGATTTATAGAAAAAAGTGCTAGAAGGGCATTTAGACCAAGGTCAGCAAACTTTTTCTGTAAAGGGTCAGAGAGTAAATTATTTTGGAGCTTTGCAGGTCATAGATCTCGGAGGCAATACACAACAGTATCAACATAAAGCAAAAGCAGCCACAGGCAATATGTAAATGAGTGGGTGTGGTTTTGTTCTAATAAAGCTTTATTGACAAAAACAGACCTTGGTCCGTAGTTTGTAATTCTCTGCTTTAGAACAATACCAGTAAGCATTTAAAAGTGGTGGTAGTAATTAGGATTCTTTGCTATTGCTGTTAGAAGCATCCTCACATGGACCTAATCCTTATTCTTTGAGCTACCAGGTTCTCTGAAATTGGGGCTGATCCCACTCATTTTTACCCTCTTTTGAGGAGTTGCTTTTGTGGAAATGCTGGTGGGGAGAGGGGAGACTCATTCCTTTGGCCTTTAAATCAGACAGCAGACTTTTATTATCTAAGTGGTTTGGGTATGGCTTTTTAAATGTTTTAATGAATTTCATTTTTATTGAGCAAACCTTAGTGTAACTGAGGCTATTCTGAGAAATAAGTAATAGCCAGTTCATTTTTCATAATAGCACACACAAGATTCAAGTGTAGAGCTGGAGAAGGGACAGAACAATTCACTGTACAATGTAAGTAGATGAACATAATCTAATTGTTTACTTTTCGATATCCCTGAGTCCTGAGTACTTAGAGCCGAGAGGATTTATTTGGTGAGTTTAGTCCAAGAAACACAACTGTTTTTGGTCCTCCTAGCAGAGCATAAGCCCTAATTGAATGATGTTGTGTGTCCTTTGAACAGGGATGGCCTAATGTTTCAACTGAAAGAGTTCATCACTGAGTTCATTCACTAATAAAATTAGTGAATTTTATTAGATTGCCTTGAGTAGAGATTTAAAAAAGGAAAAAATTCTTTGGTAGTCCATTTCTACTCTGTCATCTATTGCGGATTTTTTTCCTTAATGTAATCCCTTGGGATGTTCTAAACATAACACTGCCTAGAATTCTCAGGGCACAAAATTGAATAGTACTGTATTTCCCCCTACTTCCATAATATCCTTTCAAATGTCTGCAAATTTGCTGCCCAAACAGTAAAAACTACACAGGAACCTCAAAAGGAGTGACAGGGAAAAGTCAAACATGTTGGCCATTAATGCATTCAATGTTAGGGTTTCTTTGATTACATGAGATGAGGACCCGATTTAATCTAGCCTAAGCCCAGACTAATTTTATGGACACCTAACTGGGACATTCACTAATGACTGATGGCCAAGGGCAATAGGAAACCGAGTTGGGCAGATCACAAGCACAGAGCCCTACCGTGATACACACTGTATCTCCTTCATGAGAGATTTGTTTTGTTTTGTTTTTTAAATTTTTATTGAAGTATATTTGATTTACAGCGTTGCGCTAATTTCTGTTGTACAGCTAGGTGGCTTAGTTGCACACATATATGTGTTCTTTTTTTGTATTCCTTCCTAGTACGGTTTATCCCAGGAGGTTGGATGTGATTCCCTGTGCTGTAAGAAGGACCTCATTGTTTATCCGTTTCTAAATGCAGAAGTTTGCCTCTCCTACCCCCAAACTCCCCATCCCTCCCTCTTCCTCCTACCTCCCCCTTGGCAACCATGAGTTTGTTCTCCTTGTTCGTGGGTCTGTGTCTGTTTTGTAGGTAGGTTCATTGGTACCATATTCTAGATTCCACATATGAGTGATACTGTGTGGTATTTGCCTTTCCCTTTCTGACTCACTTAGTATGAGACTCTTTAGTTGCAGTCATGTTGCTGCAAATGGCATTCTTTTATCCTTTATTTTGGCTGGGTGATATGCTGTTGTGTCTTTCCACCACATCTTCTTTATCCATGTATCTGTCGGTGAACATTGAGGTTGTTTCCAAGTCTTGGCTCTTGTGAATAGTGCTGGTCTTTCATGAGCGATTTGGTGGGGGTGGAACTGGAGTCTAAGTTTCTGGCATGGGGATCCTCAGTTAAAGGGCCTGTGTTCTCGGGCAGGCACTGAATGTCACCAGACCTTATGGCCCCTGTACAACAAGTATACCTGGTTCAGTCCTGTAAATAGGACTGTGAGGACAATTAAACGAGAAGCACTCCGTAAATACAAGTAATTGTTCATTCCATCTGAGCCTTTTTAGACACGCTGCTTCCCTGGAGGAGTAGATGGAGGAGGAGGCCTCAGGAGAAGAGCAGCCTGATCATTGCAGACAGAGAAATGAAATTTTCAAAGCCTATGATCCCGCAAAAGGACTGCTCTTAGTTTTCTATTAAGCATCTGTAGAGCGGGGTTCCCCGGGGACCTAGTGGTAAAAGATTGGATTTAACCACCACCGTCGGATCCGTTAACCACTGAGCCACGACAGGAACTCCAAATTTTTAAATCAATATAAAAATCAAATAGGAGTTCCCGTCATGGTGCAGTGGAGGTGGGTCCGACTAGGAACCATGAGGTTGTGGGTTCGATCCCTGGCCTCGCTCAGTGGGTTGGGGATCTGGCGTTGCTGTGAGCTGTGGTGTAGGTCACAGACGCAGCTCGGATCTGGCCTTGCTGTGGCTGTGGTGTAGGCCGGAGGCTACAGCTCCAATTGGACCCCTAGCCTGGGAACCTCCGTATGCCGCAGGTGCAGCCCTAAAAAGACAAAAGCAGAAAAAAGAATCAAATAATTATCCACATCTGGCTGTAATTTAAACCTATACCCATATCCTCCGTTTAGGATGCTTGTAACTGTTGAGTGGCCTTAAAATTTTACTTGATTACAAACTTTTCTCCCCTGTCTTGGTGGACTAGTTTAGGGAATGGCTTTGTAATAGAGATACATCAATACTCTTTAAGACAAATGAGCGGCAGGAACCTCAGAGCCTGGGCACTCCTGAAGTGCCAGGGGGAATGGCAGGCACCACTATGTAACTTGCGCTGGGGTTTCCTGTCTCAGAAAGTCCCAAGAACACTCTGGGTCTTTGCTCAGGCTCCACCTGTTATCCTAGACATTCTTTTTTTTATTATTTATTTTTATTTTTTATTAAAAATTTTTTTTAAATTGTTATTTCCCCAATACGATTTTTTTCTTCCTTGCAGTTTGATTTTCTCCTGAGGTTCTCCTGGCAGCTTGATCGGTTCCACCAAGTTCCGACCTGCCTGTGAACTGCTGGGCAAGTTTGAAGTTACTTTCCCGGGACATGGCTCAGACCCCATGTGAACTAGTGATTGAGACTAGATGCCCAACAGAGGAAGCAGTCACAGCCTCACATACAGAAAACCGTCGCAGACTTCTCTGAGTGTTTTACACATGGCCGATGTGTAACGCAGGTACTTAAATAAAGTGGGGAGGGTGATGTTGCGGGGTGTGTGAGGAATGGCGCACACTCTCAGAGTTCCCCGGTGGCCTCATGGTTGAGGACGTGGCTGTGGCTGGGGTGTGATCCCTGGCCCTGGGACTTCCGAATGCTGAGGGTGCTGCCAAAAAAAAAAAAAAAAGGTGGGGAGTTTCCGTCGTGGCGCAGTGGTTAACGAATCCGACTAGGAACCATGAGGTTGCGGGTTCGGTCCCTGCCCTTGCTCAGTGGGTTAATGATCCGGCGTTGCTGTGAGCTGTGGTGTAGGTTGCAGACGCGGCTCGGATCCCGCGTTGCTGTGGCTCTGGCGTAGGCCGGTGGCTACAGCTCCGATTCATCCCCTAGCCTGGGAACCTCCATATGCCGCGGGAGCGGCCCAAGAAATAGAAACAACAACAACAACAAAAGACAAAAAGACAAAAAAAAAAAAAAGGTGGGGTGGGGAATGATCTCAAAGCCATCAGCATTCTCTCATGCTGTTGCCTGGTCAGCTAAGCCAATGCCTGCCAAGATGTATCTGGGATTAGTGTTATCTGAGCTCCCCAGCTGAATTCAGTAGCAGAAAATCTTGGTTTGGGAATTTGAATTTTTACTTCCTGTCTCTTCCTCTTTTTTTTTTTTTTTTTTCCTTCCATGTAGGGTTTAGTTTTTTTCTAAGAAAAACAATTTCTCTTCTCCTACTCAAACATTCTAAGTCCTTATACTTTATAGCCCTTTAAAATTTTTGTTTTAAAGGATAGTCATAATCCCTACCCTCTTTCTGAGAAGAGAATTTTATTTATTATAATGATTTTTATGTTTGCCATTATAGTTGGTTTACAGTGTTCTTTCAATTTTCTACTGTACAGTAAAGTGACCCAGTCATATATATATATATATATATATATACTCTTGAGAAGAGAATTTTAAACATCTTGGTGAATGTCCTTCTAAATAGAAAGGTGTAGGTAAAATTGTTTGACAAAAATGGAGTGATATGTGTTTTTCTAAAATGCGCAGAATGTATTTAAACAGTTCACAAGTTGCTGGGTGTCTAGATTGTCCTCATTTGGTCCCAATATGTACAAATGTAGAGCTGGGCTACTTAGAGTAAGTTAGACATTTTTGAAAAAGAAAAAAATCATTAACAGTTATAAAACATCATTAAAGATGCATGCACAGTTACAAAACTGTCCCATAGTGAAACAAATGATCGATATGAAAAAGTCCTAAAAGTAAAAACTGAAGTGCTTGGGAAGATTTTTTTTTGCCGAATCATTGATAGGATTTCATTATTGTGTTGACCTACTTCTTTGCAGCCAGATGGCTTGACCATTAGTTTTCAACAAAATTAATTCACTCATCTATTCAAGATGTATTTACTGAGTTCTTGGCAGAAAGTAAAATATGATAGAAGGCCCCAAATGCTCAGAGCTTATGTTCTGAAGAGAGGGAGAGTGGAGGGGAAAAACAAATGAGGAAAAAAAAGAGAAAAATATATCAGATACAAAAGTGGTGTGCAGAAAATGAAAACACGGGTATGTAAGAGAGTGGTGTAGGGTGGGACTCTCCCAGGAAGGGACAAGCATTGAGAAAACTGATGACAAACTGAGAAGCAATGACAAACTCTGCCAGTCATGTAAAGACCAGGTAAAGACGATTCCAGAAAGAGGGGACAGTCAGTGAAAAAGCCTTGAGTTGGGGATGAGCTTGACATGTTTCAGGAGGACAAGGAAGGTCATAGCCAAGCCAGAGACATCCCAGGATGAGAAGGGTGAGAGGTAGAGAGGGTCCAGAAGACGCCAGTTTTTTCAACCAGGAAAGAAGGTTGCAATTTATTCTAGGCACGGTTAGATGGTACTCTAAGGTCTTCAGCCAAGAAGTGACGTGAGGTTCGTTACTCATGTTTTCCAGCGATCACTTGAGATGTGGCGTGAAGGATGGGGGGCAGGGGGCACAACTCAGCATAAGGGGAAGACCTGTTAGGAGACTGTGGTTGGTCCAGGCGGGAGGTGATGTTGGCTGGACCAGCTGCCATGGAGGAAGCGGGAAAACTGGATGAACTTGGGCTATGAATTGGGCACAGAATGAACAAGACTTGCTGAAGGAATGCAAGTAGGGGTGTAGGACGAAAAAGAGCCAGTGAGACTACAGAGAAGAGTTATTTTGTCTGGTAAGCATTTTTTAAAAAAAATAGCATGTTTGGGAATTTATTATAATATGATGCATGGGGTGAGTTATTTTCTCTCATAATGATAATAATAATAATAATAATAGTGCATTCCATTTGTTAAGTACCTACCATGTGCTGGTTACTCTTTTCCTTACTCTGTGTGTAGTGGGGGCTGCAAAGATGTACATCGAATTAAATGCTCTTCCTTTTACCTCACTTACTAAATTACAAAATGACCCCTGTTTTCCATATGGCCTCTGCCCCGCTGAGGATTGCATTGCCAAGGAAACAGACTGTTAAGCAGAGGCACTGAAGCTAAATCCTATTAAGTGTGCAATAATTCAAACAAAATGGAGAAAGCCATCTAGCATTTGGGTCTGCAATGTTGCCTTCTGCCTGGCTCCCTCCTAATGCCTCACCTTCTACCTAATAAAGTGCAATGTTTAGAAGAGTGAAAGGTATAATTCTACCCAGAGTTCTGGACTTGCACATTCCTGCCCCAAATCCCCGCTCTGAACGTCAGAATTTTTAATTAATCTCCCCAAATGGTATTTTTCACATAATGAACTCTCTGCATGCTGCTAGCTTCAAACAGGAGACAAAAAGGGATTCTTTTCTTCAGTCAGATTTTTTCCCTTTGTAAAACATTAAGCAAAACTGCTTAATGACCTCGATGTGTTCAAATGCAGCTGGAGAGTCCAGAATTAGCAATTTCAGAAGTAAACAGTGTTTTGAGACCAGCTAGTTCAAATCTGCTTTACACATAAGGAAGCCGAGGTTCAGAAAGATTGATTGATGGGTTCAAGGTCATACAGCAGGTTAATGGGCAGCGTGGGGGCCATTGCTCACTTCCTCTGGCTGGTGACCCAGTAGTGTCTCTCCCTCTGTTTCAAGGTTGTTGTTCTCACCACCTTTCGCCTAAAAGTCATGCTGCCTGTTCCTTTGGTATCAATTCTTACAGCCAACTCTCTTGCGCCTCCAGCTCACTGACCCTTATTGTTCATTCTTGTCCTGCCCCTTCCCACGCCTCAATTGCAGCTTCTTACCTCAAGGCCTTCTGATCTTATCATTCACTCCTACCCCTGCTTCTCAGGCTCATCTATCTCCTTACAAGATCAATGCATTTACACATCAAATGTGATTTGCACAAGCAGATTTTTGTAATCCATTGCCCATGGCTTTGGGTATAAGGCTGTCTTCACTTCACTCTGTTGTTTCATTAAAAAAAGAAATAAAGGAGAAGTTCCCATTGTGGCTCAATGGGTAAAGGCCCCAAAGTAGTCTCTCTGAGGATGTGGGTTCTATCCCTGGCCTTGCTCAGTGGCTTAAGGATCTGGTGGGCCTTTTAAAAGTGAGGTTTTAAGCCAGTTACTGTAGTGAGCCTATCAACCCGTGAGCCACTCCCAGTTCATTTTGGGAGCCAGGGAAGAGTTATAGCTCAGAGTTATTGTGCTTGAGACTCAAAGAAGCCAGGCCATTGATATACGCGATTCCACCAGTCATTGGTTGAAGGCTGATATAGGGACGTGAACTTTCTGGCACTCCCAACCTGCCTTCTATGGACCTAGAGAAAGTCTTCAGGCACAGCAATGTTCGGATTGGCTGCTGGACATGGCCAGAAGCTCACGGTGATGCCAGGGCCTGAGAGTTACGGGTGGAACACAGACTGTGTCTGCTGAAGGGAGAAGGGTGAATGTCAAAGGCGACTTGGGTTTCTGGGTTGAGCTGCTGAGATAAGAAGCATTAGAAAATGTTGCTTGTCAGACATGCCCAGGCCTGGGAATGGCACCAAGGCACGGCCATGGAATTCATGGAATTTCTCCTCCGGAGGCTGAGCTGGTTTGTGTGAACATGGTTGTTCTTCTCTAGGGAGCCGGCACATAGACTCTGCCTGCTTAGTCCTAATCTCAGTGGAACTGAGGGGACAAATCTGATTAACTGAGTTTGGGCCAGGTGCCAGTGCACGCCAGGCAACAGTGGGCTGTTTCCCTGTTACTCCTGAGACAGGGATGAGCTAGTCCTCAAAATGGGGGTGGGGGGAGTGGTGGCTTCCCACGTGGTAGGTTTTAGTTTTCTAGCATCAGTGTAACAAATGACCCTAGACTTGGTGGTTTTCAACAACAGAAACACATTCTGTAGCAATTCTGGAGGCCAGGAGTTCAAAGTCAAGGGGCGAGCCGGGCCACACATCCTCTCAGGTCTCTAGGGGAGGAGGCTTCCTGGCCTCTTTCAGCTTGCGGGGGATGCTGGTGTCCTTGGCTTATGGCTGCATCTCTCCAAACTCTGTCTCCATCTTCATGTGACACTTCTTCCCTGGGTCTCTGTGTCTGTGTGTCTTAAATCTCTCTCTCCTGTCAGTTATAAGGACATAAGGACAGCAGTCATTGGATTTAGGGTGGACCCTAAATCCAGGATGATCTCATTTCAAGATCTTTAACTTACAAATGCTGGAGAAAAGGTAACCCTCCTACACTGTTGGTAGGAAGGTAAAGTGGTACAGCCACTATGGAAAACAGTATGGCGGTTCCTCAGAAAACTAAATATAGAGCTTACCATATGCCCTAGCAATCCCTCTGCTGGGCATATATCTGGATGAAACTATAATTCAAAAAGATCATGCACTCCTATGTTCACTGCAGCACTATTCACAACAGCAAAGACATGGAAGCAACTTCAATGACAGATGAATGGATTGAGAAGATGTGGTACATATGTGAGAAAAAGAAGGTATATATATGTATGACTAGGTCACTTTGTTGTACAGCAGAAATTGACAGAGCATTGTAAATCAACTATAATATAAAAAATAAAAATAAAAAAACGATGTGGCACATATATACAATGGAATACTACTCAGCCATAAAAAATAATGAAATAATGGCATTTAATGATAGCAACATGCATTCAACTAGAGATTCTCATACTAAGTGAAGTAAGCCAGAAAGAGAAAGGCAAATACCATATGATATCTCTTCTATATGGAATCTAAAATGTAGCACCAATGAACCTATCTACAAAACAGAAACAGACGCACAGACATAGAGAACAGACCTGTGGTTGCCAAGGGGAAGGCGAAGGAAGTGGAGTGGACTGGGAATTTGGGGTTGGTAGATGCAAAATATCAGATAAAGTCCTACTGTACAGCATAGGGAACTATATCTAATCTCTTGGGATAGAACATGATGGAAGATAGGCAAAAAAGAATGTGTGTGTGTATATATATATATGAATATATACACATATACACATATATATGAATATATATATATATGACTGGGTCACTATACTGTATAGCAGAAATTGACACAACACTAAATCAACTATACTTTAATCAAAATAAAATAAAAAACGAATGAATACATTAACAGAATTAAATAAAGTAATAAGACAATTAAAAAGATCCTTAATTAGGAGTTCCCGTTGTTGCACAGTGGAAACGAGTCCGACTAGGAACCATGAGGTTGCGGGTTTGATCCTTGGCCTTGCCCAGCGGGTTAAGGATCCAGCATTGCCTGTGCGCTGTGGTGTAGGTTGCAGACGAGGCTTGGATCCTATGTTGCTGTGGCCGTGGCTGTGGCCGGCAGCTGTAGCTCTGATTAGACCCCTAGCCTGGGAACCTCCATATGTCGCAGGTGTAGCCTAAAAAGCAAAAAAAAAAAAAAAAGATCCTTAATTAACACTGCAAGGGCCTGATTTCCAAATAAAGTCACCTTTACAGGTACTGGGGCCGGTTAGACTTGGATATGCCTTTTGGGGGCCACTGTTCAGTTCACTCTAGGGAGCTGAGCTAGATCAGTGTGTTTATAACAGGTTAGCAGTGCTAGCGAAACTCTGTTCAATTTATCATTTGACGTTAAGCCATACAGATTTATAGTCAGGAACAAAAAATGTAGCTTCCTTCTCAGAATATTTTTTCGGCTCCACGGGATGCAGCAGATTTAGGAGAAAAACCCCAAGCTGTCGTGGAAGGAGATGAAATGAGCCCAGAGGAGAGTCGTTCACAAAGTAATAAAGAAACCCCAGTGAATGAAGAACAAAATGACCTGAAGAAAAACTGGAAGTTTCACGTGGGAAATGAGTGCAAAAGAGAGGAGAAAAAAAAAGGAGACACAGTTACCGCTGGCAATCATGATGGAGTAAGGAATAAAGGCTTGAAGATTTAAAATGAAAAATGAGGGAAGTTATAGTCAAGGAAATAGCAAGCCAGGGCTACCTGCATAAAATAAAAATTCATGGACTTGAGTACGAGCCCTTTAAAAAGGATCTTTAGTTGCTTGAAGAAATATTTCTTCTCCTTCCAGTTGTTTCTAGTGGAATCTCTGACATGACAGTGACCGCCTAAGTCAAAGACCTTTCTGCCAATTATTGGCCAGCTAACCTTTAAACTTGAACGTTATGGGCTTACTCCTCAGCATGCACTTGGGCCAAAATAGTGCCCAAGCAATGATTATCTTTTGGCATGGTTCAAATTCTTTGGCAAATCTAGTAAACGTAGCTCAGCTACTTCAGTTAACCACCCAAACCATAGATTACTGGCCATCAAATTAGACGCCACCTTTGGCTGGACCATGGATCCCTAGTCTGTTTACCAGGTTCAGGGAGAGTGAGACTGAGGGGTAAGTGGATCTGTTCCTCCCAGGGTCATGGCTGGAATGAGCACAAAGATAGACGTACATATTAAACAGGTATGTGAAGGGTGCCATGAAGCAGTGTCCATGCTATGAAGCGGCAGTGGATGGTGGACGGGGCATATCGGAATTAAATCTGAAGTCTGGGTGGTACACAACAATGGGGAGGCAGAGGGTAGTGGCAGAGTGGTGATGGGGGGGCAATCAAGATTTCTTTTTTTCTTCTTTTTTTGGGGGGGCTGCACCTGCGGCATATGGAAGTTCCCAGGCTATCGGTTGAATTGGAGCTGCAGCTGATGGCCTATGCCGCAGCCACAGCAATGAGGGATCCCAGCGGCGTCTGCGACCTACACCACAACTCACAGCAGGGCCCGATCCTTAACCCACTGAGCAAGGCCAGGGATCCACCTGGATCCTCAGGGATATTAGTCGAATTCATTTCCACTGAGCCACAATGGGAACTCCCAAGATTTCTGGATGGAGTCTACACAGACCTCAGGAGGGACCTCAAGTATGGCTCATCTAAGACCACTGGATCAGGGGACTGCCACTCCAGTGATTTCATCAAAATCTTGTGCTACCCCCAGATAAGAAACCCACTGGAAACAATGAAAAGATTTCAATTTAGTCATCTTGGCTAAGGGTAGAGGAATGTCACCTCATCTCAGCTCTTTAGCCGAAAAGTTGGCACCATGAAATCAGGGGTAAAATCAGCAAGTATGCCAGCACGTTCATGGATTAATTAATACGTTCCATTTTAATTAAGATCGCCGTGGCTAATTACTCATTTCCCCGTGTGTGGCACCAGCTGGGTAAGCTGCAGGACATGGTGAAGGCAAATGTAAAGTTTGCTCTCTCCCAATTTAGTAAGTTTGTTCTGGAGTTCCCGTCGTGGCTCGGTGGGTTAAGAACCCAACTAGAATCAAGAGGACATGGGTTGGATCCCTGGCCTCACTCAGTGGATTAAAGGAACCAGTGTTGCTGTGGCTGTGGCGTAGGCTGGCAGGTACATCTCCGATTCAACCCCCAGCCTGGGAACTTCCATGTGCTGAGGATGTGGCCCTAAAAATTTTTAAAAAATAAATAAATAAATAAAAAAGAAAAGTAAGTTTGTTCTGCTTTGCCCTTCACGCATGGCAATTCAAGGGAAACATAAATTTGATTTGTTTTTGCCTCTGTGGATGTGAGCCTCATCTTAGAGTAAGTGGGAAGAGTACAAGTGGGCTTTGAAATTCACGTTGGCCCTGCCATTTATGAACTGTGTGATATGGGGAAATAGTTAACTTCTCAGATCCTCAAATTTCCCTATCTAAAAATAAGAGAAATATGGAGTTCCCACTGTGGCTTAGTGGGTTAGGAACTTGACTAGTGTCCATGAAGATATGGGTTCGATCCCTGGCTTCACTCAGTGGGTTGGGGATCCAGCTTTGCCACGAGCTGCTGTGTAGGTCACAGACATGGCTCGACGCCTGCGTTGCTGTGGCTGTGGCGTAGGCTGGCAGATGCAACTCCAATTCAGCCTCTAGCCTTGGAACTTCCATGTGCCTCAGATGCAGCCCTAAAAAGAAAAAAAAAAAAAAGCGGAGGGGGCGATAATAGTATTCTCTGCAGAGATTTGGTGGAGGGTTAAATGAAATAGTCAAAGGGGGAAAGGTCAGGTATATAATAGGTGCTTAAAAAAAAGTAATCCCCGTCATCTTCGCCACCATCCCATTTACCTGGGGAGCATCTCCTTATCCATCAAAGCACAGCTCACCCACCATCTCTTCTGGGATGACTTCCCTGAGTCCCAAATCTGGTCCCCTCTCTCCGTATCCATGTGCTTATTCCTACCATCGGACTGTATAAAAATATACATTTTTTTTCGTCTTTTTTAGAGCCGCACCTACGGCACATGGAGGTTCCCAGGCTAGGGATCTAATTGGAGCTGTAGCTGCCAACCTACACCACAGCCACAGCAATACCGGACCCAAGCCGCATCTTCAACCTATGCTGCAGCTCACAGCAACACTGGACCCTTAACCCATTGAGTGAGGCCAGGGATCGAACCCACAACCTCATGGTTCCTAGTCGGATTCGTTAACCACTGAGCCACGATGGGAACTCGGGACTGAATTTGAATCTTCCATTTATTTGGGTGCCCAACTGCTGCATGCATCCCATCAGTAAGTAATTGTGTGCTTTTTTAAAAAAAGAAAAAGACTGAAATGAAAATAGTATTTTTCTAGGATAGTGTGTATTTTCAAGTGGCTACCATATTAGTAGGACATAAACAGTTATTAAATCATTTGTCTGTAACAACATAACAAAGTTACTAGGTGTTTCTTTTGGCTTAGATTTCTGTGAAAAAATTACTGAGATGCTAAGGGTACACATGGCATCGTGAACTAAGAAGATTCAGGACCTTCTGGTACAGGAAAATAATGATATTCAGAGCTAGAGAAATAACAATGCGTATTGCTATTGTTATAACGTAATGTCACAGTTATTAGTAATGTCATAATTACAGCTAACAGGTAATTGAGCGCTTGCTATTTCCCAGGCATTGTTCTAAGCATTTGAATGGGCTTTAAGTACCTAAGGGTCACAGGTACTCTTTTCTTTCTCTCAGTGGCTGTAGAATAAAAGGTTTCTCTCTCTCTCATGTTATCGAAGAGGAAACTGAGACCTCGAGAGAATGAGTAACTTGCCATTGGTCACCAAGTGGACTGATGCTGGAGCTGGGATTCCAATCTAGGCATCCAGATTCCAAAGTCGCACTTAACCCACCTGCTCACCAAGGCCACAGGGATGCAAAGGAGAAAAAGTTGAGCTTCCTAGATGGCAGAATCCACAGAAGTTACTGGAGACTGTAGATGTTTGGGGATGTTCATCCAGTCCACTGTCTGTGTCTTCAGAAATGCTCCCCGCCCAGCGCGGGCTGACGCAGGGGACTGAGGGAGGGACAAGCAACTGTGGCCCCGCCTCTGACCCCTGCCCTTGAACGTATCTGCAGGTTCCCAGAGAGGGACCCAAGTGAGGCCACAGGGGTTTCCCCTGAGGTGTTAAGGACCACAGCACTGCGTTTCCGTTGCTTTTCTGTCAATCACTTCCCCTGGGTGGTTATTGTCCTATACTGACCGGATGCAAAAGCGAAGGTTCACAGCCTCTTGTTGTTGAGGTACCTAGCTCCACGGCTTGATCCCCATTGCTATGTGTCTTGAGGCTGGTTTGCTCAATGGTTTTGCAGGTCAGTACTCCGCCAATACCTTCTCCTTTCATTTGAGCCAGACTTGTTAGGCTTCTGTCCCTTTAAACCAGAGGATATTTAACTAGAACCCTGAACGCAGATTCCATGAAATATACCACTAAAAAGGGAGCAGGGGAATAATACTTCCATCACTAACTGTTCAGCCCTTTAAGCTGGGGGCCATGGATATCATTCAGAGTGTAGACTTCAGTTGGGCCACCTCCTCTTAAAAACCAGGCAGGTCCAGAGAGTTTCCATTGTGGCTCAGTGGTAACAAACCTAATCCTTGAGGATGCAGGTTTGATCCCTGGCCCCATTCAGTGGGTTAAGGATCTGGCGTTGCTGTGAGCTTCGGTGTAGGTCACAGGTGTGGCTCAGATCTGGCATTGCTGTGGGTGTGGTGTAGGCTGGCAGCTACAGCTCGGATTCGACCCCTAGCTTGGGAACCTCCATATGCCACAGGTGCGGCACTAAAAAGAAAAAAAAAAAAGAAAGAAAGAAAAAAAAAAAAAAAAAAACCAGGCAGGTCTGTGGAGTTCACATAAACAAACAGTCTGAAAGGCAGCTTTCCACACTGCCAGAGAGGTCAGCCGTCTACCCTGCAATTATACCGCTGTTAGGTTGTAAACACACATTTGCAAATGCCTCTATGATTGTTCAGAAACAGTTTAGGCCTATTCATGCAGCACCAGTCACAGAATGTTAATGGGGAAGCTCACCCAACATCTGCTTTCTTGGTTGGAGCCAGATTTGCGTCGTTTCAACGTTTATGGGTATAAAGCACAGATCGAATACTTTCCTCTGCCAACTCTCAGAAAATAAGAACTCAGCAGCAGTGGACAATTGCATGGTTGATTGACAGGTTTAGTGTGGGCATCGCATTTACAGCTCTAACACAGTCTTATTAAAAACGGTCTGGCCTTCTAAAAAAATCTAATAACAGCAAGCTGGGAAACTACCATCATACAATTGAGGTTACGTGGCTTTATTCAAGACCCTCCCTGATCTAGTGCAGCATGACTAACAATCATAATTAAACAAAGAAATCCCTGCTCACTCTAAAGCATGATATCTGGAGATGCCCCTGTAAGAAGGGGTAGATTTCAAGGCATGCGATTCAGAATGTTTGTCTCTTTGACTTTTGATTTGGGGATAGTGCTTGAAATCAGTGTTTTTCTCCTTCCATATTGAGACAGCTAGTGCCGTCTCTCCTGATTGTAGGCATATGGGCCTCTCATATTCCTTCATTTCAGCTACTCTGGATGATGACTGCCAACCCCCAGAAGCACCCAGAGTCCTCTTGTGCATGTCCCAGAACCCATATGTTAAACATCAGATCATCCTGAATTCTAATACCTCAAGTTTGGGTGAATATCCATCCATCCATTTTCAAATGTTCTGGTGTATTATTAGGGTTATAGCTCTGTTCTCACAAAATGACCCCAGATTATGGTGGCAGAAATAACATCATGTTATTCTTCTCCCATGTAAGTGAATGGCCGTGGATGGCAGGTTGCTTTGCTCCACAGAGTCATTCAGAGATCCAGCCTCTCACTACCTTTTGGTTCTGCCTTTCCTGTAGGAATTGTCTTCTTCTGTGTATAGGCAAAGCTGGGTTGCTGATAAATCATGGAAAGGGGAAAGAGAATCCAGGGAAGCTGGCTTATCTTGAAAGTTGGAGATGACCAGGAAGAATGATTTTCATTCTCATTCTGTTGGCCTAAATTAAGTTTCAGAGCTACATTTAATTGCAGTGGAATTTAGGTAATGCTATTTCTTTCTTTTCTTTCTTTTTCTTTCTTTCTCTTTCTTCCTTCCTTCCTTCCTTCCTTCCTTCCTTCTTCCTTCCTTCCTTTTCTTTTCTTTTGTCTTTTTTTGCCTTTTCTAGGGCTGCATATGGAGATTCCAGACTAGGGGTCCAATCGGAGCTGTAGCCACTGGCCTACGCCAGAGCCACAGCAACGCGGGATCCGAGCCATGTCTGCAACCTACACCACAGCTCACGGCAATGCCAGATCCTTAACCCACTGAGCAAGGCCAGGGACCGAACCTGCAACCTCATGGTTCCCAGTTGGATTCGTTAACCACTGCACCACAACGGGAACTCCAGGTAATGCTGTTTCTACCTGGGGAGCTTTGAGCTCAGCTTTCACTCTCTTTCACCAAGGAAGAAAAGGAAGGTAGGTTTTGGTCAGAAGTTTCTGGCACAAGTAACAACAGATAGAAAGAGATGCTACCTCTCACAAATAAGATGAATGCCACATGGTCATCCAGTCGACAGAATTTATTAGGTGTCTACACGGTGCCTGATCCTTTGCTTACATGTGTAAGGAAAAAATATTTTTGACATACTGTAAATGGATGCAACACTAGAGCCATATTTTTCTGCTTTTGAAAGACTTTTGCTTTTTTTATGAGAGAGGAAAACTGGAAGAAAAAAGACAAGGTTTTCCCTTCCACATTGCAAGAAAAATATTCCCACCTGTTGAATTCCCTTGTTCTTCTGGGGATCAACATGCACAACACAAACACTGCTTGGATTGTTATTTGGATATTGGTCTCATCAATCACAACTTGCTTGTAGCGTGTTTATAATGCTTTAGGAAAGTCTCTTCAGAGGATGCTATCAGATCGCTGAGATTAAATTCAATCTCAAAGGTAGGTTTTTGCCCCAAAATAATTAAGGCAATGAGCAAGGCGCATTTTGCCGTTATTCCCCTGATACAGTAAGTCACACCATCTTCAGGGTCCGTGTATTCAAAGCAATGGACAATAACATGATAACCAGATTGTGTTATGTGATTCTGGTGATAGACACGGGGACGCAGGAAATATTCCAGCGGCACCAGGAACACATTCTTAACTTCGTCAGGGTTAGGCGTGGCCTGGAAGTTGTGGTCTATAAATCCTACCACAGGGGTTATCAGTGCATTGCCCTGAAAGCAGAAAACAAAAGACACAGACTAAGAAGTGAAGAGTTATTGTGTCCATAGTGCTCATCGTGGCTCATGGGTTAAGGATTTGGCATTGCTGTGAGCTCAGATCCCGCATTTCTGCAGCTGTGGTGTAGGCTGGCGGCTACAGCTCTGATTCGACTCTAGCCTGGGAACCTCCATATGCTGCAGATGTAGCTTTAAAAAGATAGGAAAAAAAAAAAAAGAAGTCAGTTCCATAAAACTAGCTCCATAAGTACACTTTATGTCCCCAGTGAAGGGGGGCAGCTTCTGCCCTTCCTGAGACAGCATCTCACAGGTCTCTGAAAAATGCTCTCTTTGGGGAATACAAACCGGTAGAGTCTTTCGGAATGGTGATTTGGTAATAATATAAAAATATGGTCCCCTGGACTTAGCAATTGCCATTGTTTGTGTATACCTGTATGGTGAATTCCCATCAGGGAGAAAGGATACAAGGGCAAGACTAAAGCATTACTTGCAACAGCCCCAAACTCTTACATTCTCACCCCTCGGTGGATAGACATTTAGGGAAGATCATTTCTGACTATATCCATATAATGGGGTTCTATGCCGCCCTTAAAAAGAATGTGATAGACACATCTTCTTATTAGTATAGACAAGTACATGCTATCTTATTAATAGAAAAGTGACATCTTGTTAATTGTGGTATATTTCCATTTATGGGAAATTTTATATATATATATAATTGCACATGAACTATTTTACATACGTGTTTATAAGTTGGGGGGAACCTATTTAAAATTACTGCTGCTTTCAGATGAATGCAGGGTGCCATGAAGTCAGAGGTTCTACTGGGAGTCTCAAAGCGGAGGCCCAGGTTTAGTATAGGAGCTGAGAAGGACTCTGTGACCTTGAATGAGAAACGGAGAAGAATGAGGAGTTCCTGGGAAACTCCCGAGGGAAAATGAATGGGAAAAGCCAAGAATACATTGTGAGGCTGGGGAACTATAGGAGGAGAAGCAGGCCTGTGGAAAATTCTGAGGGGCAGCCAGAATTGACCCTGAACATTAGCCAAACTAAAGTCAACATCTGGACCAGGAGTGGAGGATGTGGGAGCACAGACTTCAGACATCCTTAGGGTGGGAAGTCTGGGGTCATGAGCTGCCCAAGGGCAGGGGCTTCGCCCCAGCAGCAGCCATCCCTGTGCCCGGCCCTGGGGAAACTCAGCCTCTTCAGTCACGGGGTCCCCCCCAAGTGACCTCTGAGATGAAAATGCAGAGGCAAATGATCATTTAAGGTCATGCTCCCAGAAGAAAGTGGGGAAGAAAGGCAGGGAGCTGGGAAGCCAGGTGACGATGCTGTGGGGAGCCTTGAGATGTAAAGTACACCTGCGAGTCTGTCCCAAGGGATGAGGGGGTGGGGCCTTCATGCTGCTCAGTCATTGGCTGAGGACTGCCCGGCCGGAAGTAACAAGGCAGTGCTGGCTCTCTGTGCATCAGGGGAACCCAAGGGTCCTGGAAGAAAGCTGCCCCTGTGTCCATGAGAAACACGGCCTAGGAGTTCCCATTGTGGCTCAGTGGGTGAAGAACTTTACTAGTATCCATAAGGATGCGGGTTCGATCCCTGGCCTTGGTCAGTGGGTTAAGATTCTGGCGTTGCCATGAGCTGCAGCATTGGTCGCAGATATGGCTCGGATCTGGTGTTGCTGTGGCTGTGGTGTAGGCCGGCAGCTGCAACTCCCATTCAACCCCTAGCCTGGGAATTTCCATATGTTGCAAGTGTGGCCCTAAAAAGAAAAAAAAGAAAAGAAACACGGCCTAAGAGGACAGAGAAGGCACGTGGACAGAGCCTGGCAGTGTCGGTCAGCACACGTCTGTGGCTGCTATTTCCATTCGTAGACCATGACCTCTGGCTCCCTCATCTGGAACTCAGAACCCCTCCCCCTGATTCTTCCCAACCCGCGCACGAGGAAGCCTTAACAGAAATTGGACAAGAAGAAACACGCCCAACGTCATGCCCAGCTAACCCTTGGCAGAAACCAGGATTCAACCTCAGGGGCTTCCGCCCACACCCTGGCATTCAACGCTTGAGTTCTGTGAAAACACAAGGGTCCCCATATCTTCAAGGTGACAGACCAGCCTTGCACGTGGCTTCAATACTGCTGCAGAGGAGTCCCCAGCTGCAGCTCAGCTCTCACGCCCTCCCTGAGGGCTAAATGTGTCAGGCTGGCGTGTGGATGGTGACTTTGCCTGGTCGGCACAAGCCCTTGAACTAGCTTGTCTGAGCCAGAGGAAATGGGTGGGAAAAGAAAATCCAAGCCTCAAAAGGAGAGAGTCATGATGAAGACGGGAATGTTTCGGATGGGAAGGCAGGCCTGTTCAACGTGGTTCAAGCTTAGAAAAGAAGAAGAGACTCTGGGAATTTAGGGATAAAGCAGTATCTCTGGATATATGGTCTCTAAAAACACAGGCGTCTGGGAGGTCCTTGTTGTGGCTCAGCGGGGTAAGAACCCGACTAACATCCATGAGGATGTGGCTTCGATTCCTGGCCTCGCTCAGTGGGTTAAGGATCTAGCATTGCCATGAGCTGCGGTGTAGCTTGCAAATATGGCTCGGATCTGGCTCTGCTGTGGCTCTGGTGTAAGCTGGCAGCTGCACCTCCAATTTGACCCCTCGCCTGGGAACTTCCGTATACTGCAGGTAGGGCCTTTAAAAGAAAACACACACACACACACACACACACACACACACGTCTGAACTTGAAGGAGAAAGGGTGGTTCATGGCAGGCATTCTAGGACCCATAAAAGTCCCAATTCTGCCCACTTGCTGAGCTGGAATCCTGTGGGAACCGGCTCCTGCTGGGGAAAGAGGATGAGGCAGGGCCTCTGGACAAAGCTACACGCTATTAGACACACCTCCAGGAAGTCAAGACATGCCACAGCAATGTGCTGAAATGTTCCAGAATTTGGGCCTTTTGGAGGCAAAGGATCGAGAATAGCAGGTATGGGCCACCTACAAAGAAAAAGGAGAACTAGCCCCTGAAGCCTTTGCCGAGAGAAGTATAGGTGTTCTATGACAGAAGCACATGTGGGGGGGGGGGAGCTGGAGCACCCGGGAAGGTTATGATGGGGATGGGAAAAAGTTAACTTCACCCCCAAGTTATGACACCCCAAAACATCTCTGAGCATCGCCCTATGTTCCCTGGGGGACAAAATTACCCCCAAGTTTGACACCCCAAAACATCTCTGAGCATCGCCCTGTGTTCCCTGGGGGACAAAATTACCCCCCAGTTAAGAACCACTGAATTCGACTAGGCTTCTAAACATGAAATAAATGGTACTTTTGTACCATATTTAAAAGATCTGTTGCATCCATAAAAGAAAACAAGCATCACCAGGGCTTCCAAACCAGTATGCCTTTCTTGAAAGCCTTCGTTCATTCTAATCAGGATTATATCAAGAGCCAGTCATTGTAGAAACTTGCTCCGGGAGCATCTGGCCCCTGGGAGTCTCTGGAATCTCCCATATATACTCCTGGGAATTCTGTTGTATTCCCTCCCCTCACAGGCAGCTCTCGGTAGCTACTGGGGACCTTGGAAAGGGAGTTACTGTCACTTTGGGAACTTTTAACCAAGATCCATTTTGTCAAGAGAGCCCTAAGATAAATCCCTAACATGTGCTGGGGGATTGGCAGACATCCACTGAAAAGGGCTCCCATTAGAAAACAGCAGAAGCAGGAGTGATTGACACGTGTCTCGTCCTAATCCCATGTTACTTTTCTGTCTTGTCTCTTTCTCATCACGGAGGCATTTAGCAAGTGGCCATTAGCTTCTTCCAAACTGCATCTCCCTTAGGTGGTGACCTTTCTATTTTTAAAATGGACCCGATGAAGTCCTATCTCAGCATCATTGATCTAGGGATCACATCTGTGCCAAGCAGTGACAACACAGATCCTTTTAACTGCTAAGCCTCCAGGCAACTCCCTAGTTTTCTGATTTTTAGGCATCAGTGGGAATCTTCCTTTGACATAAAAATTTACCTGGAAGCCCAGCACTATTTCAAACATTAAAAAAATGAAAAAAATATACACCTAGAGTTCCCTTGTGGTGCAGTGGGTTATGGATCTGGTGTTGTCACTGTAGCAGCTCAGGTCACTGCTGAGGCATGGGTTTGATCCCTGGCCTGGGAACTTCCACATGCTGTGGGCGTGGCCAAAAAAGTGTATACCTACCTCTGATGTGTGATGAGTGCAGTTCACCTTTGCAGGATCCTTCCCTCCAACCCAGACCTCTGGCTTAACTAGGAGAAATATGTCAGATAAATCCAAATTGAGGAGCATTCTAGAAAATACCTGATCAATGCACCTCGAAAGTGTCAAGGTCATAAGAATAAGGGAAGCCTAAGAAACTCGTTACAGATCAGAGAAGGAGACATGAAAACCATTACAATGTGTTGTTCTGGATGAGATCCAGGACAGAAAGGAGGACATTACTAGAAAAACTAGTATGACAGCAGTCAGTGTGGAGTTTGGGTCATGGAAGTGTGCCAACACAGGTTTCTTAGTTGTCAGTAACGTCCTGCAGTGATGTCCGATGTCACTCATGGGGGGACCTGAGCACAGGTATGTGAGAACTCCGCATTAGCACTGCAACTTTTTTTAAAATAAATCTAGAACTATTCTAAAATTCAAAGTGTATGTAACAAGTGGCATATAGTAATAAAATCATGCTGTTATCCAGCTTCAGATTTGCCATATTTACTCCTTCTAAATCAGTTAGCACTAGAGTGGGTTTGTTGTAGTCAGCTCATACGGAGTAAGAGCTGGCTGTATCAGCCTCAGAATTTATTTTCTGTTATGTTGGGTTTTGGAGTTTTTTGGTATGTGTGCGTGTGTGTGTGTGTGTGTGTGTGTGTGTGTGTGTGTGTGTACTATCAAGGAAGTCCTGATTCACAAAGAAATGCAATTACAAATAGTAACTATTTTTGAACTGCTTCCCCAGGGATCAGCGTACTGCTCAATTAACATGATTGGAGAGGCCCATTCCCTGGTATATGCAAAAATGGGTGTCTTTAGGGCAAAAATGATATCCTGGTGGCCTCCAAGGGGCTAAAACTTGGTGTGTGGCCTGCTCAAGTGTCTGTTATTTTTTCTCCAAGAGAATTCTCAAAATAAATGCCTCCTGGAGAAAAATAAATATTACCTGCATGTTGATGAAAGGATTCTGAGGCACCTACAGGGTTCCAGGGCACCCAGTTTGAAAACCATGGATGGAACTCAGCTTTTTCTTTTCTAGATGGGGAAGGAGGGGCCCAGACAGGAAAAAGGGGCTCGCCCAAGGCCTCTGAGCTCACGAGGGGCAAAATCCACATACGAATCAATCTCTTGACTATGGGAACAGCACTCTGGAGGGTCCTTTGCCATGTGTGGGATCCTGAAGATGGCGGGTCCACTGTGAGCTCAGGAGAGTCTAAGAAACCCAATTCCATCCCAAGCCTTACTTCGATCAGCAGCGGCACCAGGCGGCAGACGACCTCCACTTGGTGAGGACACAGCCCCACTTCCTCTTGGGCTTCCCTGAGCGCCGTGGCCATGTCATCCTTGTCTGTAGGTTCCCTCTTGCCTCCGGGAAAGCAGACCTCGCCGGGTGACCTTCTTAGCTGGACACGGCAAGAGGAGAGCTGTGATGTACGAGTCCAAGTTTGACGCCTTTCACTCCCTCGACAGGTATTTCCTGTATTTCTATCTAGTGCCAGAGGCCATTCCTGCATTCCCGGTAGTAAGTGGGGAACAAACCCAAAAAGTAAAGTTTTCTGGGTTTTTTTGCCTTTTAGAGCTGCACTTGAAGCATATCGAAGTTCCCAGGCTAGGGGCTGAATCAGAGCTGCAGCTACTGGCCTACACCACAGCCACAGCAACAATACCAGATCCGAGCCACGACCTATACCACAACTCACGACAATGCCGGATCCTTAACCCACTGAGCAGAGCCAGGGATCGAACCCACGTCCTCATGGATACTAGTTGGTTTTGTTACCAGGGAGCTACAATGGGAATTCCTAAAGTTTTCTCAACTTGAATCCTTTGGGGAAAAAAAAAAATTGAGAACTACTCTCGCCTCTGTTTTTTTTCTCCTTGCCTGGCAAAGATAGCGTAGACACACGAATGGATTTGCATTGATGGGGAAAAGAAGCTGAACAAAAGGAAAATGAAAAGGGCAGTGTTATTGAAAGACAACCTTTACTGAGTGCCTACCACGTTCTGGGCACAAAGCCTCACATGGATTTCTTTTCACTGAGTCCCCAGAACAGTTCAAGTGACTATTTCCTTAAGTATATTTAAAATTTGAGATGCAACTCACATAATATAAAATTAACCTTTAGAATATTTTTAATATATTTTTAATTGAATTATAGTTGATTTACAATGTTGTGGTAGTTTCTGGTGTACAGCAAAGTGATTCTGTTTTTTAATATATACATACACACATATATATGCACACAATATAGTTAGTTATACATATACATATTTCTTTTCATATTGTTTTCTATTATGGCTTATTATAGGCTATGGACTATAGTTCCCTTTGCTATACAGTAGGCCCTTGGTATTTGTCCATTTTATATGTAGTGGTGTCTGTCTGCTAATCCCAAACTCCTAATTTACCCCTTCCCCATCCCTTTCCAACCATATGTCTTGTGAGTCTGTTTCTGTTTTGTAAATAAGTTCTTTTGTATCATTTTTTTTTGATTCTACATATAAGTGATATCATATGATATTTGTCATTCTCTAACTTACTTCATTTAGTACAATAATCTCTAGGTCCCCGCACATTGCTACAAATGGTATTATTTCATTCTTTTTTATGGATAGATGTAACTATTTTATGTATTTATTTATTTATTTTTGTCTTTTTTTTTTTTTTGCCTTTTTTAGGGCCGCTTCCGCGGCATATGGAGGTTCCCAGGCTAGGGGTCCAATCGGAGCTGTAGCCGCTGGCCTACACCACAGCCACAGCAACACAGGATCCGAGCCGTGTCTGCGACCTACACCACAGCTCACGGCAACGCCGGATCCTTAACCCACTGAGCAAGGCCAGGGATCAAACCTGCAACCTCACGGTTCCTAGTCAGATTCATTAACCACTGCAGCACGACGGGAACGCCCAGACTTAACTATTTTAAAGTGAACAAATCAGTGGCATTTAAAACATGCAGAATATTGTACAACCATCACCATCTAGTTCTAGAACATTCGTGTCACCCCCAAAGGAGGTCTCGTACCCATTAAGCAGTGGATATCCAGTCCCCTCTCCTCTGTGCCCTTACTGTCTCTGTTGACGGATTTACCTCTCCTGGATGTTTCATAGAAATGGAAATCATAAGATATGTGACTGCTGTGTCTGGCTTCTTTCACTTAGCATCAGGTTTCTGAGGTTCTTCCATGTTGTATTATGTATCAATACCCATTCCTTTTCAGGGCTGTAGAGTATCCCACTATGTCTATCTTCCACAGTTCGTGATCTGTCTCTCCGCCGATGGGTATATAAAGTACTAATGCACTACTATCATTTCCACGTTTAAATCAAGGGAACCAAGGCCCAAAGAGGTGCTAATGTCTTGTGCTCATTTCGCTAGTGGAGAGACTGAAGCCCTGAGAGAGTAACTAGACCAGTCACGCAGGTGTAGGAAGACTCTGCATTCACACACGGGGAGCCAGTTTCAGGCCCCGGGCTGTTAACTTCAATCCTCTAGAATTTCCACATTGTGCCTGGGATGCACTCAGTCTCCAACAGTGGCTCTTGGTGGGGGGAGTTTTACCCCTCCATGCCTGTCAGGACAGGAGGCGATGCCGAGAGACCTTTGTGGTTGTTACAGTAGTGTGTGTGTGTGTGTGTGTGTGTGTGTGTCTCACGTGCATGCATGTGGGCATGTTCTTGGCATCTAGTGGGTAAAGGCCAGGGTCGTTGCTAAACAGCCCATAATGCAAAGGGCAGCTCCCACAACATAGAATTATCCAGCCCAAATGCAAATGGCCCCAGGTCAAGAAACCCTGGTCTCCAAGTATTTTAGGAGTTCCCGTTGTGACTCAGTGGGTTACAAACCTGACTAGCCTCCACGAGGATGTGGGTTTGATCCCTAGCCTTGCTCAGTGGGTTAAGGATCTGGCGTTTGCCCTGAGCTGTGGTGTAGGTTGCAGATGCGCCTTGGATCTGGCATTGCTGTAGCTGTGGTGTAGGCCACCAGCTGTAACTCCAATTCGACCCCTAGTCCAGGAACTTCCATATGCCACAGGGGCGGCCCTAAAAAGCAAAACAAAAAACAAAGTATTTTCAATGACTTGTTCTCAGAGTTCCTGCTGTGGTGCAGTGAGTTAAGAATCTGACTGCAGCAGCTTGGGTTGCAGTGGAGGCCTGAGTTTGACGCCTGGTGCAGTGGGTTAAAGGAGCTGACATTGCTGCAGTTGTGGCTCAAATTCAGTCCCTGGCTCCCAGGAACTTCCATATGCCACAGGTGCAGCCATAAAATTAAAAAAAAAAAAAAAAAAGACTCTAGAACCTTAAAATATGTGCCAGTGACAAGATTTCAGGAGGTTTTCAAATCTCCTGAGATGAACGGCAGGAACCTTTGTGTCACCTACCTTGTCAGACCGGAGGGTGAGCAACAGGTAGAGTTTTCCTTCTTTAGCCAGCAGTGGTAAAAGGATGGAATATTTGCTAGATGGCAAGTGAGAATATTTGGTCCCAGCATCATGCTTTTTTAAGCGGGCCTTAGCGTCATCTATTAAACTATTTCTAAAATGGAAACAAACCAAACAGTTTAGTAACCAGAGTTCTGATTCAAAAGCTTCTCATCTTGATCATGTTTCTGATTTGTTGTGTGTTCTGGCATTTACCATTTTTGAGCCTCCCATGTGCTTTTTAATAATATCGCCAAAATAATAATTCCATGAACTAAGGTGACTTTTGGCAAGATAAAATGAGGCAAAAACTGCTAAGAATATAGTTCAGTACCTGAGTTCACTCTGAAATCTAAATTAGTTTTAAATGAGGGTAAAATATTCTTTCAACAGTATAATAGTTAAATGTTGAAACCCACAATATTCACAGAGATAGGTTTGCTGAGCAAGTCACTGGAAGATTAGACTATTATAAGGTTAAGGACATTCTCTTAACCTGGCCCTAATATCACATTATCAAACCCTTGTCTTCAAATGCCTTTTAACAGTGGTTCCCAAACTTAGGCAAGAGAATTACCCAGAGCGCTTGTTACAACACACATTGCTGGGTCCACCTGTGACTTTGTAAAATGCAAGTATTTAGACTTATAGCTACAGAAAGTGCCCTGAATCCCTAACTTTGGGTTTGTTTTGGTCCTTTTGACAGGTGTATTTTATTGCTGGTTTGTGTAGTGGGTTAAATAGTGTCCTCCCCACCCCCAATCATTTGAAAACAGAACATTATTTAGAAACAGAATCTGTACAGATACAATCAGTGAAGGGCTTCACATGAAATCCTTCTGGGTTTAGGGTGGGCCCTGAATCCAATGACGCCCTTATAAGAAGAGGAGATGACACATAGAGACACATATACAGGGAAAAAGACCGTGTGAAGGCATTCTCTGGTGGCTCAGTGGGTTAAGGATCCAACACCGTCACTGCTGTGACTTGGTAACTGCTGTGGTTTGGGTTCGATCCCTGGCCCAGAGAAACTTCCACATGCCATAGGTGGGGCCCCTCAAAAAAATCCATTCGGGAGTTCCCGTTGTGCTCAGCGGTTAACAAACCCAACTAGTATCCATGAGGATGCTGGTTCAATCCCTGGCCTTGCTCAGTGGGTTTAGGATCCCCAGTTGCTATGGCTCTGGTGTAGGCCGGCAGTTACAGCTCCAATTCGATCCCTAGCCTAGGAACTTCCATATGCCTCGAGTGCAGCCCTAAAGAGACAAAAAAAAAAAAAAAAAAAAAAAAATGTGAAGAAGACCCGGAAATTGAAGGGATATTGCCACATGGCAAGGAACACTAGAAGCTACCAGAAGTTGAAATAGGCAAGGAATTTCCTTCCCTGGAGCTTTCAGAGAGAGAATGGCCCAGCTGGTTCCTTAATTTCGAACTTCTAGCCTCAGAACTGTGGGGAGAATACATTTCTGTTGTTTTAAGCCATCCAATTTGGGGTTTTGTGTTATGACAGCCATAGAAATTAAGTTTGGTTTTTACCTTTCTCTGGTTAAGGCAGTTTCGCATAAGGGGCAAAATCAGATGTTTAAGTTAGCCAAAACTGGTTTCAAAGTGTTAGGAACGACCTTTCTAAGCCTCTCTTTCCTCATCTGTGGCATGCTGAAGATATCTGTGTGGATTCAACAGCCTGGTTCCCATACTGTGGCTGGCACTCAGTGCCCAAAGAAAGGTAATGTGTTATCATAAATGTCTCCATCATTAGATGCTGCGGTTGTTTGCCAGAGATATTTGCTATTTCTTGCCTCTTTCTATGAGGCTCGGTGCTCAATAATGTATGTGGTTGGCTAACAGCAGTGGATTTCAAAAACGACCAAATGGCCTGAAAAGAATCAGGGAATGCTAGCGCATTTTCCTAAAAAAGGAAACTGGCCTTACTGGCAGTGTGAGAGACTATTTAAAGCGTTTTACTTTTAAGAGGCTCCCAGAACCGGCCAGAGGAACCAGCAGAAGCAAAAGCCCGTCTAACCACATTAGGGGCTGGTCCTTGGAGTAATCACCATAAAAACACCACCACAGGCAGCCACCCTATTCTCAGCATGGGCACAGCCCACAGTGTTTCCAGGCCGAATCCTCACAATAGCCCAGCACAGTGAGAACAGAGAACACCACGATCACGTCCAGGCTCAGCGACGTTATGTAACTGAGAGACCCAAGATCACAACTGGAAGGAACCCCGAGGCCTTGAACCCAGGGCTGCCCGGGGCGGACTCCCGTTCCAGGAGGCCGGACTTCGGCGACTCGGTGAGGCGAAGAGGGAAGCCCGGGCTGGATAGGGTGAATGCTTTGCCCTTGGGGAAGAGGTCAAGCCGGGCTCTGTCTCTGGCAGGAGAAGGTGCGGCTCCGGGGATACTGGAGCTGCCAAGGGGGGCGAGCGTCCAGAGCGCCCGTGGGCTGGGAGGATGGGTAGGCAGGCTCCGCAAAAACAGTCCCAGCTAAAGAGCCCCGGCCAGCGGGGGCCCGCGATCTGTTTGGCCTCGCCGCGATCAAGACCCGGCCAAGCCAGGCTCGGGTGACAGGGACCGGAGAGGGTTTACCTGATGGGCTCCTGAAGACAGGGTAGCGACATTATCCCGGAAAATTTCTTTCCTGCTAGCGAATCCTCCTAGGTAGGCGGCCGGACGAGCATGCGCAGAGCAGCTCTGGGCTTGGGGCGGGGAGAGAGGCGGGGCCCATGCCCGGAGATGGGGTGGAGGCGGGGCCTAGGGTAGGAAGCTGGGTTAGGCCGAGAGCTGTAGGCGGAGGGAGGGGCGGGGCGAGGCATGAGGGCGGGGCCGGTGGAGCTTAAGGCCGCGCCTTCCCGGTGTTGCAAAGTTGCCCCTTGCCCTTGGTGTGATGCAAGAGGCCAGTGAGAAATTGACAGTTGTTGAAAAAGCAAGTGAAAATGCAGGGCTGGTGAGTTGAGAGGATGTTTTTTCTTTTTCTTTTTTTAATTTTTATTATAGTTGATTTACAATATTCTGTCAATTTCTTCTGTATAGCAAAGTGACCCAGTTATACATATACATATATTCATTTTCTCATATTATCTTCATCATGCTCCATCACAAGTCATTAGATAAAGTTCCCTGTGCTCTATCTACACCAGGACCTCATTGCTTATCCACCCCAAATGCCATAGTTTGCATCTACTAACCCCAAACTCCCAGTCCCTCCCATTGCCTCTCCCTCCCCCTTGGCAACCACAAGTCTGTTCTCCATGTCCATGAGTTTGTTTCTTTTCTGTAGATAGGTTCATTTGTGCTGTATATTAGGTTTCAGATATAAGTGATATCATATGGTATTTGTCCTTGTCTTTTTGACTTACTTCACTTAGAATGAGAGTCTCTAGTTTCATATATGTTGCTGCAAATGGCATAATTTTGTTCTTTTTTATGGCTGAATAGTATTCCATTGTGTATATGTACCACATCTTCATAATCCATTCATCTGTTAATGGACATTTAGGTTGTTTCCATGTCTTAACTATACTGAATATTGATGCTATGAACGTAGGGGTGCATGTATCTTTTTGAATTATAGTTTTGTCCGGATATATGCCCAGAGTGGGATTGCTGGATCATATGGTAGTTCTATATTTAGTTTTCTGAGGACTCTCCATACTGTTTTCCATAGCGGTTGTACCAATTTACATTCTCGCCGACAGTGTAGGAGGGTTCCCTTTTCTCCATGCTCTCTCCAGCATTTATTATTTGTGGACTTGTTAATGATGGCCATTCTGACTGGGGTGAGGTGGTACCTCATTGTAGTTTTGATTTCTGATTTGCTAATAATTATTAATGTTGAGCATTTTTTTCATGTGCCTGTTGACCGTCCATATGTCTTCTTTGGAGAGATGCCTATGTAGGTCTTCTGCCCATTTTTCAATTGGGTTGTTTGTTTTTTGGTGTTGAATTGTATGAGCTGTTTGTATATTTTGAAGATTAAGCCCTTTTCAGTTGTTCGCAACTATTTTCTCCCATTCTGTAGATTGTCTTTTTTTTTTTTTGGTATGGTTTCCTTCGCTGTGCAAAAGCTCATAGGTTTGATTAGGTCCCATTGGTTTAGTTTTGTTTTTGTTTCTGTTGCATTGGGAAACTGACCTAAGAAAACATTTGAACAGTTGATGTCAGAAAATGTTTTGCCTATGTCCTCTTCTGGGAGTTTGATGGTGTCTTGTCTTGTGTTTAAGTCTTTAAGCCATTTTGAGTTTATTTTTGTGAATGGTGTGTGTTTGGGTGTGTTCTAGTTTCATTGATTTACATGCAGCTGTCCAGTTTTCCCAGCACCACTTTCTGAAGGGACTGTCTTTTCCCCATTTTATATTCCTGCCTTCTTGTTGAAGATTAATTGACTGTAGGTGTCTGGGTTTATTTTTGGGTTCTCTATTCTGTTCCATTCATCTGTACATCTGTTTGTTTGACCCTTGCACTCACTGTTGCTAGAAGATAAGTTGGTTCAGTTTTTCTAAGCAGCAGTCAACACATGTTCATTGAGCACCTACAGCGAGTGAAAAGACAACTGGTACTTACAGTCGCATGGGCAAAAGAGACATGAATCAAAAAATTATGCAGATAAGGCAGAAGGCCTTAGTCCGTGGAGAGCCTATGAGGGAGAAACATGACTGAAACAGATCAGAGAAGGTGAGTGAAAACAGAGCTGACCTCGAAAGTAGCTGTTCTCCAAGTGTGGTCCAAGGACCAGCAGAGAAAGGCCACCTCAGCAACACCTGGGTGCTATTAAAAAATGTAGATTCTTGGATTCCACCCCAGAGCTGCTAAATCAGAAACCAAGGGTAGGGGCTAGCAATCTGTGCTGTAAAAGGAGAGGAAGAGGGTCAGGGAGAAAGTTCCAGGAAGAAGGACAAGTTCGCGCCAAGATCCCACAAGTAGGTGGAGAAGACCAATGAGCAGGAGCCTGGTTTGAACTGATGCACTAGAGCTCAGACTTCAGAGACTGAAGGCCAGGCTGACTGTTCCATCCCACTCAGGAGGTGCCTGGGACCTGCAATAACCTCAGGCCCTTGTGAAAATGTCTGAATTTTAATTTCTTTTCAAAGAAGAAAACGAATATAATAATAGTCGATAGACAGTAATGAATCCAGCCTAGGTTCTATCCTCTTTATACCAACGCAGTCAGAAAGTAGAATTCATTTTATGACTTTATGGAGAATGGGGTTCATGAAACCAAATTTATCTAGGGCCCTCAAAAGCACAGTGTGGCCCCTGGGTCATTGGGCCACAGTACCTAAGACCTTTAAAACCCCTAAGCTCGGGAGTTCCCTCTGTGGCACAATGGGGTCAGCAGCATCTTGGGAGCTCTTGAGTGCAGGTTCGATCCCTGGCTGGCACAGTGGGTTAAGGGTCCAGCATTGCTACAGCTGTGGCTTAGGTCACAACTCTGGCTCAGAGCTGATCCCTGGCTGGGTAACTCCTTATGTCAAGGGGCAGCCAAACAAACAAACCAGCTGAACTCAGATATTCATCTGGTCAGTCTGCCAAGGCTGGGAGAGCCAGGCCAAAATACTTCCTAATAATAGCGATGACAGTACTTCACTCATGCTAGTGTACTTAATCCTCTGAGTAACCCCACAGAGCAGCATTATTTCCATAGGGGTATTAACTATCCTCACTTAGCATCCTCACGTTCCAATTGGGAAATTAAATATGTCTTGCTTAAGGCCACACAGAGTTCAAGGTTAGATCATTCTGACCTTTGAGTTCATTTATTTCGACAAAACCTCTCAGAAGTAACTGGCCTGTGAATTATGTGGCTCTGACTGGGAATGAGGAGGAGAGATAAATTAACCCCTTATCCAATATCTATTGCCAGCTACTATGTGCCAGGCATGTCTAAGATGGAGTCCCTTGACCTCTAAGACATCTTAGTCTGTTGGGGATGATAATGAGCCTGACTTTCAGCCCTGTTAATGCGCAGTGTGCTCTCAGGTCTGTATGAGAAGGGGAAGCACAGTGGGGTTCAAAGGATTGAGTTGGGGGTGGAAAATTATCATCTGAGCATTTTATTTTCTCTCCTCTTTCACACATCCTTTGATTGAATCCCCCTTCTGAAGATGAGCAAACGGGAGACTCAGAGTGGTTGAGTGCCTTGCCCATAGTCACACAGCAGGGAGCTGGTAGAGTTTAAGGGATAGGTGGGATTCCAAGAAGCCCAAGTGGGGTCAATGGCATTCTAGGTAGAGGGAATAGCAGAAGCCAAGTTTGAGTAAAGAGCTTTTTTCAGAGCATCAGGCAGTGCAGCATGGGTGGAACTAAAAAGGCATTTTGCAGAGCAGAGCCCCAGGAACAGAGGAAAAGACTGAAAGCCACAGAAAGATGGAGTTTGACCTTCTTTCTAAAGGGAGAGGAAAAACAGGTCTGGATTTTCAGGAAAATCTCTGTGGAGTCAGGGTGGGAAATGGATTGGAAGTGGGGAGAGGCTGGAGGCAACTGGGGGCTCTTCCAAAAGTCTGGGCTCAGGGGACCAGAAAGAAGATGCTTTAGACCTTCTGAAAAATCCTTATTCATACTCCTGACACCAGAAAGTCAGAGTGTAGCACGGCTTTGGATTGCCTTAAAGCAAAAAGCAGCATCCTGAGATGCCTTGCTGTATTCCAAGCCTCTAGGCACAACATCTGCTTTCAAGACCATAAATAGTGCTGGAAAAACACTTAGGTTTTATGGCTTTGGTCATGTTGGAAGCCGTAGCATAGGGAACATCACAAGGTAAAATGCATCGTCATAAGAAGATATATATATATATATGTCTGCAAAACAATACAGGATTCAAGGTCAATGGGCAATAGCTTTTAGGGGAAATGACCTGTCTCTGTAGAATTTTGCACACAGATTTGTTGGTAGTGACATAATTCTGGAAAACGTGTTAAAGCGAAGCAAAGCGATAAAAAGGTTCAGGCCACCCTGGGGCCGGAGTGGACCTTATCTGAAGTCCACCCACCTGGAAACTTTATTTGAGCAGCACCTTATGGCCAGCCCTGGGTGGAGCAGAGATAAAGAAAATACCAACCAGCCTTTGGAGCAAAGGATGTCTGGGGAAAAGACCTACAACAAACAATTAACTTGAATGCCAGATAAGTGTTCTAATCCAGGAAGGGGGCTAAAGTGCTCAGGGAGTGGGGAGCAGCAGGGAAGCAATTAATTCTGCCTGGGAGTTGGCAGTGGGGTATAGCTAAGCTGTTGAGAGAGGGTAAGATAATAGGGGGCACTTAGCAATTAGTGTAATTTTCCCAAGAAGATAAAAGCTCAAGAAATGTGTTTCCTCCACTCCTTCCTCAATTTGCGGAGTGTCTCCAAACTCTTGCAGAGAAGTCTCAGGGGAGGATTTTCAGATTAAGTTCTCATGTAGCCATCAGGGGATAAAGTTACAGGTGCTGGGTGGGGCATCTCAGGAACAGACTCTCCCCTTATCACCTCCACCAACATGCTTCCCCCAGCAAATCAGAGAGAAGTTAAGGAGGCACATGTTCCCCCCTTTGATTGGCAGGTAACAGTGTTATTTGGGGATGAGGTTTAAGTAGAAATTCCTCAGAGTTCCCATCGTGGTGCAGCGGAAATGAACCTGACAAGGAACCATGAGGTTGTGGGTTCCATCCCTGGCCTCCCTCAGTGGGTTAAGGATCCGGCATTGCCCTGACCTGTGGTGTAGGTCACAGACATGGCTCAGATCTGGCGGAGGCTGGCGGCAACAGCTCCAATTGTTCCCCTGGCCCGGGAACCTCCACATGCCTTGGGTGCAGCCCTAAAAAGACAAAAAGACCCAAAAAAAAAAAGAAGAAAAAAAAAAAAAAGAAAGATGAAGAAATTCCTTTAGGAATGGGCCAGGGTTCTCAGCATCAGAGTTATCTAGGGGCGAGGATGCTGTGTGGATACAAAGTGCCCCAAATCCCTCTCAACAGGTACTTACCTCAGGGTGGAAATTCACCCAGGAACATGCATTTCTGAGCACTCATCTAGGTAATTGTGTTGTAATGGGGAAGACACTGGTTTAAGTGCTCCGGAGGGAGACTGGGATATTGAGGATGAGGCCACCTCCTTCTAGCACTGGGTGATGTTGCAGAGGGAAGGCAGATGGTGGCCCCCAGCACCAGGAGGCCCCATTCCTGGTAGCACTTAGAACAGTCTTTCTTTCTGGGCTTGCGAGTGGGCACCTCAGGCAAGTCCATCTCAGGAGAGGCTCCCAGGAAACTGAGTTAAGTGTTTTGTACAAAGTGGGCTGGGGGTGGGTGGGTCGGGGGAAATAGATCTCTCCTTAACGTGGTCCTTGCTTTTTGGCAAAAGACCCGTTAAAAATGAGAATTTGTGAATCTGGTTCAGGGCGTTTTCAGGCTTGAGTGCCCATTCTTGGGCTAGGCCTCAAACTGGGTGGTGGAGATACAGAGACACGTGGCAGGTGGTCCCTGCTGTTGAGGGCTTTGGTGTCAAAGACTGAGGTGAGTAATGGTACGTCTGTGCAAGAATCTTCTGGGGGCTAATTAAACCTGTAGGTTCTTGGGCTGCTGCCTCATTTGCAATGCAAATGCATCTGCCTTTGCAACCAGATCCTTAGGTGATTCTGATATAAGGCTACACTTTGAAAGGGGCAGAAATGGAACTCGAATCCGAAAAAAATAAAAGAGTAGGAATCAGTCAGGCCTAGGAAGTCTAGATACTTGAGCCAAGAAGCCAGTGACCTGAGACAGTCCTTCATTTTTCTGGCAACCAGTGTGGACTGGGAACTAAAGGTTAGATAGGGATTATTGGGAAAATGCTTCCAGGACTGCCCTGGATCACACAAAATGTAAATTGCTGGGAATTTATTTCCCGGTGCTGCCAATGTGATTTTTCACAGTAATCCATGGTGTTTTTTCATTCGTGTTTAATTTTCATTGTGTAACAATAAAACAGATATATGCTTGCATATTAGGATGTCGTAAATCTCTGAGTTTCCATGAGCCAGGCCTGCCAAAAACTGATGGGAGCCCATCTCTCACATATATTATATCCTTGTTGGGTCTCATCTCTGTGCACCTTTAGAAACGAGATAAAGATTAGTTATGTTTGATTCCTTTACTGTCATGTAGTCTTTGTGTAATGGAACCATCAAGGAGGTTTAATTACCAGTAACAACTGTGCTGGGAAATTTGTGATCTAAATGAAGGCTCAGGCCTAGGATGCACTGTCATGGCGTGACTTTGCAGCACAATGAGAAACAGTCTGGTCTCAATTAGCTCATGAATTAGTTGGGAAATTGGCTTAAGGTTTTCTAGGGCATGTGGAAAGCTTGGCATCTGCGGAAGAAACGCAGCTTCTGCTCCACGGGGAATTCATCCCTTGTGTCCTTACCTTGTGAGGCACTCACAACTCAACCCTAGTTTAACTCTTTTGCTTTTTTTTAAATTTACTTTATTTATTTTGTTGGCCACACCCGCAACATGCAGACGATCCCAGGCCAGGGGTTGAACCTGTGCCACAGTAGTGACCACCCTGGGTCCTTAACCTGATGAGCCATCAGGGAGCTCCATAAACTCTTTTGCTTTTAGAAGCCGGTGAGAGGAGATGGAAACTCAGATCCCTCTCCAAATCCAGACTCCACCACCTACCTAGCCTGGCACCTTCTCTCCAACTCATTCTTTCTCCCTCAGCGCAAATCATGCTCGCTGGAATTTTCTGTTGTGGCTCCGCAGGACCTGATGTAGTCTCTGTGAGGATGAGGGTTTGATCTCTGCTCTTGCTCAGTGGCTTAAGGATCTGATGTTGCCATAAGCTACAGCATAGGTCACAGATGAGGCTCGGATCCGATGTTGCTGTGGCTGTGGGCTAGGCTACCACTGCAGATCTAATTTGACTACTGGCCTGGGACTTCCATATGCCGCAGTGCTTTTTTCTTTAAAAAGAAAAAAAATTCATGCTGTCTGTGTTCTGCTCCTGGGGACTACACTCAAGTGTGGAGCCTCTCTTGGTGTATCTGGGGTAATACACCCTACCAGGTATGGAGAGCGACACACGGACAAACTCTTGAGAAGGATGCCATCTCTTTGCTGCTAGCCTGTGGTTCCATGTTTGTCCTTTGGTTGGGCTATCTTAAAATGACCACACAGTAGTCTTGTCAGGGAGGTCATGGCTTAAGGTTTTCAGTGGAAGCCCAAGAAGAATGTGAGCTGAGGAGTTCCCACTGTGCTGCAGTGGGTTAAGGACCTGGCATTGCAGCAGGTGTAGCACAGATTTGTTCCCTGGCCTGGGGACCTGGGAACTTCCCTTGCTGTGGGTGCAGCCAAAAAAAACCCCCCAAACCCAAAAGAACATGGGCTGTAATTTCAAGGGTCTGATGGTGGAGGATTGTACTTCTATCAGCCAATGTCCAATAGAAGTTTCTGCAGTGGCGGAAATGCTTTCTAATTCGGTGGCCACTTATCAAATGTGGCTCCTGAGCACTTGAAATGTGGCTCCTGTGATGGACCTCAATTTTAAATTTTATTTACTTTGAGGAAAGTTAAATAGCCACATGTGGCTAGTGGCTTCCATATTAGCACCGTTGAACGGTTGTAATTTCTGTTTCCTCGCATCCTGCAGCCTCCTTGGAAATATCAGCTCACGATCTCTGCACAGGGTAACATATCTTCTGAGTTAAAAACTTGCTTTGAGAATAATTCTTAGAGGTTTTGTTCCCAAGGGTATTTTGGGCAGATGGTGCTAGATGCAAGTATCATTCATTCTTTTCTTTTGCCAAAATAGAAATAAAAATAATTAGTATACTCACTTTCCTCTAAAAAGGGACCTATTCCTGGGAAGCACTGTAAAAACCGAGTCCATCCGTTGGAGAAATTGGGAGCCCAAAGTATGGAGCTTTCTCATTGGTGCAACTACCACAGTCTCTGATTGGCTGTACTGTTAGGTAAAGAGAAGTTTTCTTTTTTCTGCTGGATAGTGAAGGAGGTGATACCTTCCTGTGGGAGATGCAGGGAGCTGACCATACATGGCAGGGGTACTAGATCGCCCCCTGCAGGTCGGTCCTGGCTGTAATTTTACCTTTTACGTTTACGATGTTTAATTCCACGCAAGGTAAAGTTTCCATGATATTCACTAGATGGAAATCTGCTTTACTTTGTTTGTCTCAACTTTTCTCTGATGTGTTTGGCCACTGAATTCTTTTTGCCCCCATAATACCTGCTAACATTGACCTGAACTGATGTTGTGTTCTGTTGGTGTCACGTAGCTCTGGGGTCTTGCTCCGTCAGAGCGATGGGTGGGGATAGGGGGAAGGTTGTTATTTCCTCCTGGGGATAAAGGACAATTTCGTGGACAAGCCTGATGATGCGAACATTCCTTATTCCCTTAACCTACTTCCTTTTTCTTCTGAACATTCATCACTGGATGATGCAATCCTTATTTAGTTTTCCTAAATTCTCTGCTTCCCCTCACTAAAATCTAAGCTCCAGGAGAGAAGAAGCAAAGTGTCTTTCCCCCCATCCCCATGGCCCCAGCAACCAGGTCATCAATGCATTTTTTTGGACTGAATGTGGAGAGGAGGAAAACATTTCAACTGGGCTTTGCAGGAGAGGAAGGATGTTGATGGGCTAGTCATTCGTTCCAGAAGGAAGGAGAGATGCAGAAGAATAAAAGCACTCAGCGAGTCATGGAGAAGCTGGCTTTGTTTGAGGACAGTGTGCAGTCTCCTAGTGGCAGGACTTAACACTGCAAGGATTCGCTGGGGCCAGGTCATGAAGAGACAGTGACAGACAGGAGGGCTGGCTTACTTTACGGGAGCATCTTCTAAGAGGGGCAACATCCAGTGGGTACTTCGCTATCTCCAGAGAATACTGGCTTCTCTGTTGAGGAATAGGCAGTGCTGTGGGGAGCAAGCCACTCTCTATTTTCTGGACTCCTGGCCAGGTTACCAGCCTACAAACACATCTGTTGATATATATGCGCCAACGATACACGTGCATGATATACGCCTGGCATCTGCTTTTATACGTTTTTTATAAGATGTGCATGATATACGCCTGGCATCTGCTTTTACACATTTTTTATAAGATTGTGCATTTTAAATGAACTTGCTCCAGTTTCTTTACATGGAAGCAAAAGACAAGCATACAACATGCACAACCAGCTCCTCTCAAAGGATGCCATCCTTATAAACATATCTCCGCCGGACATCCATTGAGGCAATGAGTCATCCTTCTGGGAAAACGGGCATCGGCTGTCAGGCTGTATTTCCTTTCTGCTCTGTCATGCAGAATACAGATGTGTTTTGGAGGCAGGGACAAAAAGCAGAACATGTTTCTTTTAATGTTGTTTGTCTTTGCTCATAATTAAAAGGAACGTTCTGTTCCCCAGAGAGATGCTGGGCCGCTAGCGAGGCCAACTTGGACAGCCTCATGGGAAATGAGACGCTCATCATTTCTGCCCTGTGAGCCTTCCTCCGACCTTGGGCAGAGATTAAAATGTTCACTGTAGGTAAGAATGTACTCCCGACAGACCTCCTCCACCTTGGCAGCCCCAGAGGGACTGCTAGTTTCCCCTCCTTTACCCTCGGATAGAGTCACCTGATTTTTGTGCTCCTCACCCCAACCAGAAGGACAAGGTCAATAGCCACACATCTTTATCCACAACAGCCTGTTCTGTTTGAAGGCGCGTGCGAGGCGTGGTAGGGAGGTGTGTTCGTTGTTGTACATGGATGGGCTTAATTCGTGCTTGTAACCAACCTCCACGGTAGAAACACTTTTCTCTCTTTTTTCTTTTTCTTGGTTTTTGTTTTTGTTTGTTTTTGTGAATAAGTGTGCTGAGGCAGACAGCAGATAAAAAACTGAGCATTGCACAAAGCAGGTATGGATGGAACTGGGATTTGAATATAAACCATTTCACTCCAGTGTCCATATCCACTCTGTGACATTGTGCTCCTTACTGAACAGTTTTCATACAGTTTAACGCCTCATTTTAGAAGTGACTGCTCCTTAATATATACATACATGCATATGCACATATATGAGGATATATGTATATGCCCTTGGATGTCCTTTATTTGTGATGTGTATGCTCCCTGTTAAAAAAATGGCTCAAGGTGGTTCGCTTGATGTTAAAACTAAAGACAACTGGAGAACATGAATTGCACGAACAGGAAAGGGAAGAAAGTTGCACGAGAAGCTGAGGACAGGTGGTGGGTTGTTCTTAGCACTTAAGTTTATCTTTGGGAGTTCTCGTCGTGACTCAGTGAAAACAAATCTGACTAGCATCCACGAGGATGCAGGTTCGATCCCTGGCCTCAGTGGGTTAAGGATCCAGTGTTGCCGTGAGCTGTGGTGTAGGCTGGTGGCTATAGCTCCTACTGGACCCCTAGCCTGGGAGCCTCCATATGCCGTGGATGTGGCCCTAAAAAGACAAAAAAAAAAAAAGTTTATCTTTGAACTTCCAAGTGGCCAAGGGAAGGAACAAGGGGCCTCCTCTCTTGCTTATTCCATGTCTGTGTCCAACTAAATATTTTCAAATGGCATTTTCCTTGTTTGTCCACTGACAATGGGCCCTTGTAGCTTCTGGGGCAGACCAGGGCCCCTTCCTCTCTCAAAGAACAGAAGAGAAAGTGAGACTAGGTCAGCACCTAAGTCTGAAGGCTGTGCTGACCCCTGAGGGGTGAGGCCATCAATTGTGTGCGTTTAACTAATGATGTTCTCACAGACCTGCCCTTACAAAGTTCTAACCAGCTTCAGTCCTGGACTCAGTCCAGTGCACCAGAGGTCATCCTACAGAGATCAGAGACCATCCTTAGTAGGCTCGGATTTAAACAACCACGTGGTCCCCAGAAAGGCAGTATAGAACCAGCGAGAGCTTTGACGCACTGGGAGGAGACTGGCATGTTACCCAGGAGTACCGCATGAGGGTTGGGTTTGCATGTGCCAGAGTCAGATGGGAGTGGGTACAAATCCTGCCTCAGATCTTGGCAAAAGGTTTACACGGGCTAAACAAATAATGGGACCCCCTCATACGGCTGTTTTCACACCTGTTGAGATGATATAAGCAAAATAGGATAGTCAGTGCTCGGCACACAATAATGGCTTCACAAATGGCAGTGTCACACCGTGGTTTATGCGATCTTACGAAGCTGATGGTTGCTCATTTGTATACCTTATGATGCTTATGGAGATTCAAGTGTACCCTATCTCAGCCGCATGCGGAGGTGTCCATCAATTTCTAGTTCTCTTTTTCTTCCTGGACATACGGGAGACGACTCTTCCTAGCTTCTCTTGCAGCTAGGCGGAGTCACGAGACTCATTCTGGCCAAGGAAACGTGAGCAGAGGTGAAGTGCATCCCTTCCAGCTGCAAGAGTGAAAAACCTTCAGCTACATCTAGAGATGTAGTGTCTACCCTGGACCAGGATTCTGGAGCCACAGGCTGTAGTAGCTGTGTCCCAAGATGGCAGAACTGCAGCCCGGGGTCCCGAGTGACTGGGAGGGGTAGAGCACTCCTCCTCACTAGTGCCGTTGCACACCACACACACACACTACACACACACACACACGTCAGGCTGGAAGTGTAGTGTGATCATGAAGGAGACAAACCACTGACAACCTCTATGTATTTACAACTCGGCCCATTCTGTCTTGACGTATACAGATTCCCAGGATCCAGAGGTAAATTTGATGCAGTGGAAACAAACATCTTAATTTCTATTGAAATTAAAGTCAGGGCTCATAAACTTCTGATAATACCTTTGCTTACACTCTGGGTGATAAATTACAATCTTCTGTCTAGCAGGCACTGAGATCGTGTTTCTGAGAGTGAGGAGGTTTTCTGTAATCTTACAGGTGAAGCGGTTTTCATTTCTATGGTGCTCTTGTTGTTACATTTAGAGCTTTGAAGCATTCCTTATAGTTCGTTGTGCATCTGTACCACCCATCTATCAAGGAAAAAACCCCTAATATGTGTATCATTTTTGACAGTTATATAACGCAGCCCTAAGAAACGAATGGTGAGGATGTGAGGGCAATCCGGCTGCGACATCTGTCACCCCACTGATCGCCAGGGTTGATTCGGCTGATCTGACTGGCTAGGCGGGTGCCCCCTTCCTCCCCCACTGCTCCAAGTGCGTCCTTCCCGAAGCTGCGCGCTCGGTGGAAGAGGACAATGATCCCCAATAGAGGAGGGCCGTTGTTTGGTCCAGGGTATATGAGTAGCTGCGCTCCCCCGCTAGAACCTCCAAACAGGCTCTCAAGAAGCTAAGGGTGAGTCTAGATAAAGATGAATCTGGGGTCTGGGCTGGGGTTTTAAGTTGTTCCCAACACAATTTGCCAGCTCTGAGAAGCTGAGAGAGGGTGTCAGGGAGGCCTCTGCAATGGCCCGGCCATGCACATAGTAACTGCATCAAGATTTCTCTCCCCCTCCCCTTTCTCTCTATATATATGCATTCCCTGGTGGCCTAGCGGGTTAAGGATACAGTATTATCACCGCAGTGGCTTGGGTTGCTGCTGTGGTGTGAGTTTGATCCCTGGCCTGACAACTTCCACATGCTGTGGGCATGGCCAAAAAAAAAAAAAAGACTTCTTCCCTTATCTGGAAAAAGAACCCATAAAAGAAGGAGCCTAGAGAAGGAGAATACACTACTGTCTAGAGCAGTGGTCCGCAAACTTCTGCCTGCATCATCATCACCTGGCTTCTTTTTTTTTTCTTTTCTTTTCCTTTTAGGGCCGCATCCACAGCATATGGAGGTTCCCAGGCTAGGGGTCAATTGAAGCTGCAGCTGCCAGCTGACACTAAAGCCACAGCAACACCAGATCCCAGCCACAACTGTGATCTATGCTGCGGCTTGCAGCAGTGCCAGATCCTTAACCCACTGAGCCAGGGATCAAACCCTCATCCTCACAGAGACAATGTTGGGTCCTTAACCTGCTGAGGCCCAGTGGAAACTCAGTCACCTCGAGGTCTTGTTCACACAGGCGGCTGGGATTCACCCTGGAGTTTGTGATTTAGCAGGTCTGAGAATTGGCATTTCTGATAAGCACTCAGGTGACGCTGCTGCTGCTGCTCCAGGAACCCCACATTGAGAAGTGCCACTCTGGAGCCTTTTTTTTGTCCAGAAGTCGTCTCTGGATTAATAGTCTCTGCATCGCGTGGGAGACTGTTAGACATGCAGAGTCTGAGGCCCCGCCGCAGACCTCCTGAACCAAAACCTGCATTTTCCACAAAACTCCCAGGTGAGTTGTAGTCACAGAGAGTTCTGCGAAGCATTGCGGTGGAGGAAAGAGAAGCATTTCCAGTGCCGTAGGAGCTTTTGAGGACTGAGATGCCAACCGCGATGGTTCAGGTTCCCTAGTGTCTGCCAGCGTGGCTCTTGTTAGTTTCCGTTTTGTGATCCTACCGAACGGGTTTCCATGAACCTCTAGTCCCCAGGTGCAAATGAACTTCCCGGATCTGACACTCATCCATCGTAAGTTACCTGTTTGTGTAACCAAGAGGGACCCTATGGGGTCGTCCCAGGACAGACCGCCTTGCCCAGATCCTCTGCTCTATTTCCTCTCTGAAATACCTAGTAGATAATTATCTGATGCATATACCTGAATTGTTTTAGTAGATAATGGTATCTGATGCATATACCTGAATTGTTTTAGTAGATAATGGTATCTGATGCATATACCTGACTTGTTTTACAGAAGCTAACACCCCCACCAAATGGGAGGAATCAGCTACTTGATAACCATGAGCTCGCAGACTGCAGACCTACTGGTGCCTGAGGGTTGATGATGTTAACCCCTATGGCACCTGTTACGTCACCATCAACCAATCAGAGAATTGTGCACCAGCTGATCACATTCCCAGCAACACCTCTCCCTCATCTTGCCTTTAAAAATGCTTTGCTGAAACCCATCAGGGAGTTGGATGTTCTGATCGTTGGCTGCCCTGGACCCCTTGCTTGGTGTCCTGCAGTAAACCCCGCCCTCTCCTTCACCACAACCCAATGGCAATAGACTGACTTTACTGCGTGCATGCGTGCAGACCCAAGCTCGGCTTGGTAACATTTGCACAATCCTGTGGTAGAGGTTACAAGACTTCCTGAGCATGTTATACCTTGTGGTGTGGTATTGGCAGTGAGTTGCAATCCCTGCTTCCCTAACTGTCATCCTTTTGTGCCTTTGGACAAGATAATCTCCCTAAGCGTCCTTTTAAAAAGAGCTGAATAACAGGATTTACTTCTTAGGATTGTTTTGTCTTGTTAACGTGCATACACATCTTAAAGCCATTGTGGGTCTATGGTATTTCCTAAATGATAGTCATTATTCTCGTCTCCCGCGAAGCTTTTTCAAGTCTCAGCTTCCAGCATGATTTCTTGCATAGATGTCTAAACACAAACTGTGGACTGTGCTGATGGCTGAACTTGGATCTTGATAGAACATGCTGGCTCTATCAAGAGGGGGTATGTGTGCACAAAGGTCCTGGGGTGGAAGGAGCTCGGAGCATTGGAAGACTCCAAAGAAGACTGGGGTGCTTGCAGGAGGGGGTTGGGGGGAGGGCAGAGCCAGATCAGATGGGGCTTTTCCTGCGTTATTGAGGAAGTGGGAATTCAAGCCTCCATTTCCAGTTAAGCATTATGAGGCCTCCAACAGCCCTTTGAAGATGCTCTCCGAAACTGCTTCTGAGCTGCCATAGTTTTGAAAATTGTGTTTATGTGGCAGCTGCTGCCAGGAAGCTTTGTGTTTTGCGATTACTCTCTCACTAACAGCTGTCAGTTCCTCCTAGCACTCTGTTTACCTAATTTGGTTAGGCTGGTACCCAGACAAACGGGCTTTGATATGATAAATGGTCCATGAAAGCGAGAGGAGAAGACACACAACACTCATTTCCATCCTATGCAGGAATAAAGAAAAAGGTTACCAGCTGTGAAAAAGCACCAGATTAGAAGCAGATTTCTGATTGTCCGCCTGCTGGGAGATAATCTTGTCAGTGTGACCTGCAGGAGGGTAATAATTTGCAATTACGTTCCAGCCTTTCTCTTAGGGCACAGGAATCCTTTCTAAATCTTTCCCTAATCTCAGGGAGGCAGAGATGTTGAGCTGTTAGCATTTTGCAATTAAAAAGTCACCTTAGGAGTTCCTGTTGTGGCGCAATTGAAATGAATCCGACTAGTATCCATAAGGATTCGGGTTTGATCCCTGTCCTCCCTCAGTGGGTCAGGGAGCTGGCATTGCCATGAGCTGTGGTGTAGGTTACAGACTCGGCTTGGATCCCACGTTGCTGAGGCTGTGGTGTAGGCCAGCAGCTGTAGCTCCGATTAGACCCCTAGCCTGGGAACTTCCATATGCCATGGGTGCAGCCCTAAAAAAAGCAAAAAAAAAAAAAAAGGAACCCTTTAATAATCTTTCTCAGGCTGCACATGCACAGTTGGAGAGCTCTTCAAGCCAGTGGTTTCAGGAGGGAAATGAGTACCTGTTTGCTGGACACTTGAAACTTGGTGCTTATAGAGTTCCCGTTGTGGCTCAGTGGGTTACAAACCCAACATCAGGTCCATGAGGATGTGGGTTCAATCCCTGGCCTTGCTCAGTGGGTTAAGGATCTGGCTTTGCCACAAGCTGTGCTGTAGGTCACAGATGTGGCTGGGATCCTGCGTTGCTGTGGTTGTGGCATAGACTGGCAGCTGCAGCTCTGATTCCACCCCTAGCCTGGAAACGTCCATATGCTGTGGATGTGGCCCTAAACATTTAAAACAAAAACCAAACTTGGTGTTTGCATGTGTCTTTCTATGCTGGCCTGTTAAATTCTGGAGCATACAGCTTTGGTTTCCTTTAAAATGCTATACCATCCGACGGATGGGATGAAGCAAAAGCACTTTAATTCATGCATCCTTCGGAATCAGCCATACCTTGCTGAGGCTTAAGGGTCAAGAGAAACAGCGGTGATCAGCTTCTCGTTGAAGTCACCCAAGACCTTTCTATGAGCTTGCTTGAAGAGTGTATCTGACTCATGGGCTGCTGAACAAGTGTTTCCTTTTTGTTTGTTGTTTGTAGAACAGAGACCAGGAAGTTGGTCGATCACCAATGAGCGCCTTCTCAGCTAGAGATTATGGCGAGGGCTGCTGCTCGAAGGCCGAAGAAATGTAGGTTCTAATCCTGATTTTGAAAACAGCAAACACTGCCCGCCTTTAGGAAAATCATTTAACTCCCTTGAAACGTCTCCCCCCCACCTTATCTAAATGTCTACCTTCTAAGAGTACTGAGAATACCAAATAAGATAACATAAGTAAAAACAGCTTGAAAACTGTGCACGGATATGCTTCTCTGGGGAAGGATTTTTATCATGTTACTTGGGACGGAGGCCTAAGCTCAGGCATTTTCTGCACTGACCCAGAAATAAGCGTTGCCCCATTATCCATGCCTGTCCTCCCCCCCCCCGGAAGTGGAGGGGCAGGCCCATGGTATGCATGCTCTCCTCTTTCATTGTTCGCTTGTCACAGTTGCCACTGGTCACCCATCCTAGAAGCCATGTAGAATTGAATCTGTCTTGGCACGACACTCTTGACAGCTGATCATAATTACAGCAGGTCCATTACAGCAGTCATCTGAAATGAAATGGAACCTTCCATGGACTTCTGGAACTTCTTGAAAGCTCTTCAGATGTCCCTGAAACTTACAAAAGGGGGGAACTGGAATGACTATTTAAATACATATGTTAGTCTCTGGGGAGGGTCGCAGGTGGGAAAGATGCCAGGGCGATGCCCACCAAACGTTATGTCTCTTTCTCTGCCCTGCAGTTAGGATGGGTAAGACGAGTCCTGACCAACAGCCTTTGGACAGAAGTGGCCTGTGTCACTTCTGGGCCAAAGCACAGGTCCTTCTGGAAGCTCTTCCTTGGGTCCTAGGGAGGTTATGAGAAGGTGATGAATCCCACAGGACACAGCTACCAGATGGTAAAGTCTTCATGATCTGGGGATCCTCGGGAACAATTTGCTTGGGCTCTTGTAAATAAAAATGTATCACATGCTGAGAGGCTTAAAAAATAAAATGGCATGGTTTCAGTTTTGGAAGCTAGAAGCGTAAGATCAAGGTGTCCTCAGGGTTGGTTCCTTCTGAGGACTGTGAGGGAGAATCCATACCTCTCATCCAGCTTCTGGTGGCTTGCTGGTCATCTTTGGCCATTCCTTGGCTTGTAGAAACCTTACCCCATCTCTTCTTTCATCTTCACGTGGCCTTCTCTCTGTGTGTGGCTCTGTCTCCAAACTTCCTCTTCTTACAAGGGCGACAGTCATCTCGGATTCAAGGCCCATCCTACTCCATGTGACCTCCTCTTAACCAGCTACGTAATGACCTTAATTACAAATGAGGTCCCATTCTGAGGTTAAGACATCAATGTATGCATTTTGGGGGGACACAGTTCAAACCCATATCAGACAGGGTTGACCCATATGGATGTATTGTATGAGTGAAAAATACACTTTTGTTTTAAGCAACTGAGATTTGAAGGTTGTTATATCAGCATTGTTTCGCTTATCCTAATTAACACTAGAAGTTTAAATTATATGCACGCTGTAAGTAATTGGCTTGCACACAGAGGGCATGAAGTTGAGAGCAGACCTTTGTTCTGAGAGATGGGCTCTCCTAGATATGCATGCCTTACAGGTTGGTGATGATTCACTTCTTTTTAAAAAATTTTTATTTTATACTGCAGTATACTTGATTTACAATGTTGTGTTTGAAGTGTACCGCCAAGTGATTCAGTTACATAACATATATCCATTATTTTTCAGATTCTTTTCCCATATAGATTATTACAGAATATTGAGTAGAGTTCCCTAGGCCATATAGTAGTTCCTTGCCGGTTATCCATTTTATATAGTATGTATGAAATATTTTATGTAGTATTTATCTGTTAACCTCAGATTCCTAATTTATCCCTCCCTGCCTGCTCCTTTCCCTTTTGGCAACCATAGGGTTTTTTTTCTATATGAATCTGTTTCTGTTTTGTAAATAAGTTCATTTGTATCATTTTTTATATTCCATATATGTGATATGGCGTTTGTCTGTCTTTTTCTTTTTTTTTTTTTTTTGCCTTTTATTCTTTTTTTTTTTATTATTTTCCCACTGTACAGCAAGGGAGTCAGGTCATCCTTAGATGTATACATTGCAGTTACAGTTTTTTCCCCCACCCTTTCTTCTGTTGCGACATGAGTATCTAGACATAGTTCTCAATGCTATTCAGCAGGATCTCCTTATAAATCTATTCTAGGTTGTGTCTGATAAGCCCAAGCTCCCGATCCCTCCCACCCCCTCCCCCTCCCATCAGGCAACCACAAGTCTCTTCTCCAAGTCCATGATTTTCTTTTCTGAGGAGATGTTCATTTGTGCTGGATATTAGATTCCAGTTATAAGTGATATCATATGGTATTTGTCTTTGTCTTTCTGGCTCATTTCACTCAGGATGAGATTCTCTAGTTCCATCCATGTTGCTGCAAATGGCATTATGTCATCCTTTTTAATGGCTGAGTAGTATTCCATTGTGTATATATACCACCTCTTCTGAATCCAATCCTCTGTCGATGGACATTTGGATTGTTTCCATGTCCTGGCTATTGTGAATAGGGCTGCAATGAACATGCAGGTGCATGTGTCTCTTTTAAGTAGAGCTTTGTCCGGATAGATGCCCAAGAGTGGGATTGTGGGGTCATATGGAAGTTCTATGTATAGATTTCTAAGGTATCTCCAAACTGTTCTCCATAGTGGCTGTACCAGTTTACATTCCCACCAGCAGTGCAGGAGGGTTCCCTTATCTCCACAGCCCCTCCAGCACTTGTTATTTGTGGATTTATTAATGATGGCCATTCTGACTGGTGTGAGGTGGTATCTCATGGTAGTTTTGATTTGCATTTCTCTTATAATCAGCGATGTTGAGCATTTTTTCATGTGTTTGTTGGCCATCTGTATATCTTCCTTGGAGAAATGTCTATTCAGGTCTTTTGCCCATTTTTCCATTGATTGATTGGCTTTTTTGCTGTTGAGTTGTATAAGTTGCTTGTATATTCTAGAGATTAAGCCCTTGTCAGTTGCATCATTTGAAACTATTTTCTCCCATTCTGTAAGTTGTCTTTTTGTTTTCTTTTGGGTTTCCTTTGCTGTGCAAAAGCTTTTCAGTTTGATGAGGTCCCATGGGTTTATTTTTGCTCTAATTTCTATTGCTTTGGGAGACTGACCTGAGAAAATATTCATGATGTTGATGTCAGAGAGTGTTTTGCCTATGTTTTCTTCTAGGAGTTTGATGGTGTCCTGTCGTATATTTAAGTCTTTCAGCCATTTTGAGTTTATTTTGGTGCATGGTGTGAGGGTGTGTTCTAGTTTCATTGCTTTGCATACAGCTGTCCAGGTTTCCCAGCAATGCTTGCTGAATAGACTTTCCTTTTCCCATTTGATGTTCCTGCCTCGCTTGTCAAAGATTAATTGACCATAGGTGTCAGGGTTTATTTCCGGATTCTCTATTCTGTTCCATTGGTCTGTCTGTCTGTTTTGATACCAGTACCACACTGTTTTGATGACTGTGGCTTTGTAGTATTTCTTGAAGTCTGGGAGAGTTATGCCTCCTGCTTGGTTTTTGTTTCTCAGGATTGCTTTGGCGATTCTGGGTCTTTTGTTGTTCCATATAAATGTTTGGATTGTTTGTTCTAGTTCTGTGAAAAATGTCATGGGTAATTTGATAGGGATTGCATTGAATCTGTAGATTGCTTTGGGTAGGATGGCCATTTTCACAATATTGATTTTTCCAATCCAGGAACATGGAATATCTTTCCATTTCTTTACATCTTCTTTGATTTCTTTGATTAAAGTTTTATAGTTCTCGGCATATAGGTCCTTTACCTCTTTGGTCAGGTGTATTCTGAGGTATTTGATTTTGTGAGGTACAATTTTAAAAGGTATCATATTTTTGTATTCCTTTTCTAATGTTTCATTGCTGGTATACAGAAATGCAACTGACTTCTGAATGTTAATCTTATATCCTGCCACTTTGCTGAATTTATTAATCAGTTCAAGGAGTTTTGGGGTTGAGTCCTTAGGGTTTTCTAGGTATAATATCATATCATCTGCATACAGTGACAGTTTGATCTCTTCTCTTCCTATATGGATGCCTTTTATTTCCTTTGTTTGTCTAATTGCTGTGGCTAAGACTTCCAAAACGATGTTGAAGAGCAGTGGTGAGAGTGGGCATCCCTGTCTTGTTCCAGATTTGAGTGAGAAGGCTTTCAGTTTTTCCCCATTGAGGATTATATTTGCTGTGGGTTTATCATAAATGGCTTTGATTATATTCAGGAATGTTCCCTCTATACCCACTTTGGCGAGGGTCTTGATCATGAATGGATGTTGGACTTTGTCAAATGCTTTTTCTGCGTCTATTGAGATGATCATATGATTTTTGACCTTTTTTTTGTTAATGTGGTGTATGATGCTGATTGATTTGCGTATGTTGAACCATCCTTGTGAACCTGGGATGAACCCAACCTGGTCATGGTGTATAATTTTTTTGATATGTTGTTGGATTCGGTTGGCTAAGATTTTGTTGAGAATTTTTGCATCTATATTCATCAATGATATTGGCCGATAGTTTTCTTTTTTGGTGGTATCTCTGTCTGGTTTTGGAATGAGGGTGATGGTAGCCTCATAGAATGTCTTTGGGAGTATTCCTTCTTCTTCAACCTTTTGAAAGAGTTTAAGGAGGATGGGCACCAATTCCTCTTTATATGTTTGATAAAATTCACCTGTGAAGCCATCTGGTCCTGGACTTTTATTTGTAGGGAGTGATTTTATGACCTCTTCAATTTCATTTCTAGTGATCGGTCTGTTCAGTTGGTCTGTTTCTGCTTGATTCAGTTTTGGCAAGCTGTAAGATTCTAGAAAATTGTCCATTTCTTCCAGATTGTCAAACTTGTTGCCATACAGTTGTTCATAGTATTCTCTTATGGTTTTTTGTATTTCTGCTGTATCCGTTGTGATTTCTCCTTTTTCATTTATTATTTTGGTGATTTGGGTTCTTTCTCTCCTCTTTTTAGTGAGTCTGGCCAGGGGTTTGTCAATTTTGTTCACCTTTTCAAAGAACCAGCTCTTGGTTTTATTAATTTTCTCTATTGTTTTTTGAGTCTCTATTTTATTGATTTCTTCTTTGATCTTTATAATTTCCTTCCTTCTGCTGGCTTTAGGACTTTTTTGTTCTTCTTCTTCTAATTCATTTAGGTGGAGGGTTAAGTTGTCAATTTGGGATCTTTCTTCTTTTTTGAGAAAGGCCTGGATTGCTATAAATTTCCCTCTGAGCACTGCTTTCGCAGCATCCTGTAGATTTTGAGAGGTTGTGTCTTCATTATCATTTGTTTCAAGGTAATTTTTAATTTCCTTCTTGATTTCCTCATTGACCCATTGGTTTTTTAGTAGCATGTTGTTGAGTCTCCATGTAGTAGGTTTTTTCTCTTTGCTTTTCCCATGGTTGATTTCTAATTTCATGGCATTGTGGTCAGAGAAGATACTTGAGATAATTTCTACGCTCCTGAATTTATTGAGATTCGCTTTGTGTCCCAATATGTGGTCGATTCTTGAGAATGTTCCATGAGCATTTGAGAAGAATGTGTATTCTGCTTTTTTTGGATGTAGTGTCCTGAAGATATCAATGAAGTCTAACTTTTCTATTGTTTCCTTTAGGATCTCTGTTGCTTTATTGGTTTTCTGTCTAGAGGATCTGTCCATTGATGTGAGGGGGGTATTTAGGTCTCCTACTATGATTGTATTCTCATCAATATCTCCCTTTATGTCTGTTAATATTTGTTGTGTGTATCTGGGTGCTCCTGTATTTGGGGCATATATGTTGACAATAGTAACATCCTCTCCTTGGATGGATCCCTTAATCATTAAATAGTGTCCTTCTTTGTCTTTCTTTATGCCTTTTGTTTTAAAGTCTATTTTGTCTGATATGAGCGTTGCGACTCCTGCTTTTCTGTCATGTCTATTGGCGTGAAATATTTTTCCCCACCCTTTCACTTTCAATCTATATGTATCTTTTGTCCTAAGGTGAGTTTCTTGTAGGCAGCATATTGAAGGTTTTTGCCTTTTTATCCACTCAGCCACTCTGTGTCTTTTGATTGGGGCATTCAGTCCATTGACATTTAAGGTGATAATTGATAGATGATTATTTATTGCCATTTGAACCTCGTGTTCCAGTTGATTCTATGGTTCTCCATTTTTTTTTTTTTTTTTGGTTGGATGGTCTCCTGTTGTTATCTGCTTGAGTGGTTTTTTTTTTTTTCATTTTTTGCAAATGCAATATTTGGTTTTGGCTTGTGATTGCCCTGTTTTTTAAGTATGCTAACCCCTTCCCATGAATGTGTGTTTTAGCCTGATGGTCCTGTAAGTTCAAACACTTAATTACTATATTAAAATTAAGAAGAGAGACATACATACAAACAAAAAGGGTTATTTACCTCCTGACATCCCTTGCCCACATTTTATGGTTATGATGACACTTTTTTATTTTTTTCTTTTTAATTTTATTTTGTTTGAAGCATGTTCATGATTAAATCTGTATGCTGGCTTATTTGAGTGACTGCTCTCTGATTGCAGTTTCCTCAGTCCTAGTTCTTCCTCTTCCTCTTCTTCTTTTTTTTTTTTTTCTTTTCTTTTTTCTTCCCTTTCCTTCCTTTCTTTTTGGTTTAGAGAAGCCCTTTCAATATTTCCTTTAACCTGGGTTTTGTGTTGCTGTATTCTTTAAGTTTTTGTTTGTTGGGAAAAATTTTTATTTCCCCTTCTATTTTAAATGATATTCTTGCTGGGTAGAGTATTCTAGGTTGCATATTTTTTCCTTTGAGCACTTTAAATATCTCTTGCCATTCCCTCCTGGCCTGTAGTGTTTCTGTAGAGAAATCAGCTGATATTCTTATGGGGGTTCCCTTGTAGGTAACATTCTGTTTTTCTCTTGCTGCCTTTAGGATCCTCTCTTTATCACTAACTTTTGCCATTTTTATTATGATGTGTCTCGGTGTGGGTCTGTTTGGGTTCAGTTTGTTTGGGGCCCTCTGTGCTTCTTGTATCTTGAGTCCAGTATCCTTTAGATTTGGGAAGTTTCCAGCAATAATTTCTTCAAATATATTTTCCATTCCCTTATCTTTTTCTACTCCTTCTGGAATTCCTATTATGCGTAGATTGGCCCGCTTTATATTATCCCATAGGTCTCTTATATTGCTTTCCAGTTTTTTGATTCGGTTTTCTGTCTGTTGACCAGATTGAGTGATTTCCATTATTCTATCTTCCATATCACTGATTTGTTCTTCTGCATTATTCATTCTGGTTTTTACTGCCCCTAGTTCAGTTTGCATCTCTGCAAATGAATGTTCTAATTTTTCTTGGCTCCTCCTTATATTTTCTAGTTCCTTTCTGAGGGTATCTGCATTACTGTTCATATCTTCTCTTAATTCCTTCAGTATTTTCACTATTTCTCTTTTGAACTCCAGGTCTGTCAGACTGCCGAGATCTGTTTCATTGTTGACTGTTTTAGGTGAGTTTTCCTGTTGGTTTGACTGGGAGTGGTTTCTCAGCTTCTTCATCTTGCTTGTTGTTTTCTTTCTCCTGAGGGAGTTGTACTCTCCGTGATCGGGCAGTGTTTGCCTTGTCACTGCCGTGGAATATTTCCTGAGGGCTGGCGTTGTTGGTCAATCTTTTCTGAGGCAGTGTGGCTTTTCTGGAGTGTTGATGGGGCTAACAGTGTTTCTTTGAAGCAAAGGAGGACTTCCTGAGGGCAGACAGGACTGAGAGGTCCACACCGCGATGGTAGCAGATTTCACTTGGCCATGCAGAGCTTGCTCTGGTGTTTTTAGGCTGTGGGGTTCTTGCAGGGGGTTGGCGGTGTTGGGCAGCTGCTTTTTAGGGGTGCACCACCCCCTGGGGGCTCTTCCCTAGGGCTCTTCCCTTGGGCAGCCCAACTCAGAAGGACAGCCTGAGAATGTAGGCGGATCTTCACAGTCTGGCTGAGCTTGTTGCAGCTTTTCTGGGCTGCAGGGGGTCCTGACTGGAGCTGGCAGTCCTATGCAGCTGGTCCACTAGAGCATCCCCTGGGGGCTTGGGCGGGTAGCAGGGCCGTTGGAAACCGAAGAGGCTCCTCCCCGGGGTGACCCGACTCAGAAAAACCGTCCGAGAATTAGGCCGATCTATTCACAGCCTGGCTAAGCTTGTTCTAGCTTTTCTAGGCTGCAGGCCTTTTCTCGGGGGCTGGTGCTGTTTGGTGCTGCTCTGCGGAAGTGTAGCCCCTCCAAAGGGCAAGCAGGCCTGTGCAGGGACAGCCCCTGCGGTGGTAGGCTTCAGGCAATTGTTGAGGCCAGCCCTCCTGGATGGCAGGCAGCCCCAGGTCCGTGAGAGCGTAGGGCGTGGCGGGGGTGGGGGGAGGGGATGCACTGGGAAGCAGAGTTTTCAGCTAGCTAGTGGGCCTGTAAGCTTGCTGTGGCGTGGGGGGTATTCTATGGGGACCCACCCCTTCTTCTCTCCCCTCCCCAGCACGGGCGCAGACCAGGCTCTTCTCCCAGGTTCCCTCTGATGTGGCTTTCCCCTTCCCCACTCCTGGAGTATTGCTCCCTTCCTCTGCGACAGCTTTGTTTTCTAGTCTCCCAGGCAGTCTCTGCCCTGTCAACTGGTTTCTAGACCTCCCAAGCAGTTTCCGCTCTGCCCCGCCCCCCTAGCCCGGGGACTAATCTCTGGAGCCGAGGTCTCGGTGCCCAGCCCCCACCCAGGCGTCCCCCGGCCCCCTCTCGGGGACTAACCTTCGGCGGCGAGGTCTCGGTGCCCAGCCCCCACCCAGGCGTCCCCCGGCCCCCTCTCGGGGACTAACCTTCGGCGGCGAGGTCTCGGTGCCCAGCCCCCACCCAGGCGTCCCCCGGCCCCCTCTCGGGGACTAACCTTCAGAGGCGAGGTCTCGGTGCCCAGCCCCCACCCAGGCGTCTCAATTTTTGGTGACTCTGCCCGTAGTTCAGATGGTCCGTTGGGTTATTGATCGGCTTTTCCGTACTCCACCTTACTGCTACACTCTTCTCTGCATCTGGAGATTCCTCCGGTTCGTTTGATCTTTCCCCCGGTAGGTGACTTTCCAGGGTGCGGGATCCCTTTCTCCTCCGCAGTTCCCTTTCGGGAGCCCCCGTCTCGCTCGGATTCGCCTTCTCTCACTCTCCTCTTTTCTCCTGTTCTGCCCAATAATGTCACGAATTTCTTGCCGTTATTGGAGTTTAGGTTCCTCTGCCAGCGATTGGTTGCTGTTCTGTGCGAGTCATTTATTCTGTAGATGTGCTTTTTTTGTTGTGTTTGTGGGAGAGGGCGAGCGTGTCCCCCTACTCCTCCGCCATCTTGTCCTCTCTGTCTGTCTTTTTCTGACTTAACTTCACTTAGTATGATAATCTCTTCGTTCATTCATATTGCTGCAAATAGCATTATTTCATTCTTTTTTTATGGCTGAGTAATACTCCATTGTGTATATGTACATCTTCTCTGTCAATGGGCATTTAGGTTGCTTCCATGTTTTGGCTATTGTAAACAGTGCTGCAGTGAACATTGGGGTACATGTATTTTTTTTTTTTTCAAATTATGGTTTCTCCACATAGATGCCCAAGAGTGGGACTGCTGGATCATATGGTAGGTCTATTTTAAGTTTTCTAAGGACCCTCCATACTGTTCTCCATAGTGGTTTTACCAGTTGACATTCCCACCAACAGTGCAGGAGGGTTCCCAAGTGATGCTTTACTTCCACACATCCTTACAGAGCTGGAGCTACCTGGTTGGCTAAACCAGGTCATGTCTCAGATCATGCCTTTAGACCATGTCTAATTCAGGTCCTTCAAGCCTCAGTTTTAACTTTCTGAGGAGTATTACAAGACAAAGAAAGGAAGACAAGAAAAATACTCTTTTCTTGGAACTAAAGGACAGATAATCCATTCGTTAGCATTACCGAGTCAAAGAAGGGTCTCCAGCGATTATCTAGTTCAAGCGACTCACCTATAGATGTGGAAGGTGGCATCTTAACAGGTAAAGGGGCTACTTGTCCAAAGTCATGAGGTTAATATGAGGCAGAGCTGGAGAGGGGTATTGGAGCAGGTGAGTGACCAAATACATTTTTTGGCTTTAAGCACTGCTGTGTTTAAATGCTTGTTTTCCTCCAAAATTCACATGTTGAACTCTTATTGCCCAATGTACTGGTATCAGAAGGTGGGGTCTTTGGGAGGTGATTAGGTTATGAGGGTGGCGACCTCATAAATGGGATTAATGTTCTTATAAAAGAGACTCCACAGAGCTCCCTAGTCCTTCTGCTTTGGGGGGGATATAATGAGAAGTCTGTGACCCGAAGAGGTTCTCCTGTCCAACCGTGCTGGCTTCCTGATCTTGGATTTCCAGCCTTCACAACTTTGAGAAATAAATTTCTGTTGTTTATAAGCCACCCAGCCTGGGGTATTTTATTACAGGGGCCCCATGTGACTAGGACAAGCAATGGGAATAAGTCTTAGTATGACTTTCGTAAAGATACACCAGGAGTTCCCGTCGTGGCACAGTGGTTAATGAATCCAACTAGGAACCATGAGGTTGCAGGTTCGATCCCTGGCTTTGCTCAGTGGGTTAAGGATCCGGTGTTGCTGTGAACTGTGGTGTAGGTTGCAGACGCTGCTTGGATCCCGCGTTGCTGTGGCTCTGGCATAGGCTGGTGGCTGCAGCTCTGATTAGACCCCTAGCCTGGGAGCCTCCATATGCTGCGGAAGTGGCCCTAGAAAAGGCAAAAAGACAAAACAAAACAAAAAAGATAAACCAGAAATATGAGTCTCTTACAATAACAACTGAGCACTTGAAATGTGGCCTCAATGAGCTGAGATATGCTGTAAGTGTAAAATATGCACCAAATTTTCAAGACTTAGTAGGAAAAATTAATACTTTTGTCAATAAGGATCACATGTTGAAATAATAGGTATGAGATGAAATGCAATATATTGTTAAAATTAATATCTTCTGAAGTTCCCTGGTAACCCAGTGGCTAAGGATCTGGCATTGTCTCTGCTGAGGCTTGGGTTACTGCTGTGATGGGGATTTGACCCCTAGCCTGGAACTTCTATATGCCATGGGCATGGCCCAAAATTCTTTTTTTAAAGAATTTTTTTATGGCAGCACCCACTGCATATGGAAGTTCCTGGGCCAGGGAGCAAATCTGAGCTGCAGCTGCGACCTTCACTGCAGCCATGGCAACACCAGACCCTTTAACGCACTGGACCAAGCCAGGGATTGAACCCATGTCTCTTCAGCGACCCAAGCTACTGCAGACAGTTTTTAACCCACTGCACCAAAGCAGGAACTCCCTTCTGTTTCTTTTTACTTTTTAGACATGTGGATACTAGAAAATATAAAGTTACGCAGCTTGCAGTAGTAGCTCACATTATATTTTTACGGAGAGTGCTGACCTAGGGTGATTGTTAAAATGCAGGTTCCAGAATCTTGGTCTAGACAAGGTGAGTAAGATCACTTTGGTTTTGTGGCTCAGGATTCATTTTTAGAAAAGATTCCCAGGTAACTTGGCTGCACACTACACTTTGAGATTAGAATATGACACCAATTAGTGGGAGACAGCTGGCGGCTTCCCCTTAAGTTCACCAAAGGCCACACCATTCCCTATTGTCTTCCTCTAGGCATTGAAGCTGAGCATCTCTTGCCATTTACTGTAAGATAAACATCAGCACCAGTGAGAGGGAGAGGACAGGGAAAATTTTTATTTACCTGCATCTCAAACTTGGGGAAGAAAATAGGAAGCATCTTCATTTCCACAAATGCTCCTTCCCATTTTTCTTGAAACACAGAATATACTAAATGCTCGTTGGGCAAAGCCTAGTGTTCTCCATCCTCCTTCATGAGGGTGAAGGGGGGCTCATCTGCCTGGGCCTTTGGCCGTGGGAGTTAAAAGTCCATCCAATCAAGGTCTGATGGTCCCCTCCACCTGTGGTATATGTGACTCCATCTGGAGTGGTGAGAAATTAGAGCTCTTACTTTCCCTTTTTGCTAAGATTCCTCTCTTCTCTTTCACACTGGATTTCTGGGACAATGAGAGGAAGCCTTGAAGCAATTTGTGATTTTTTTCCCATTATGTATGAGTCTCTTGCTCCAGGTCATGGTCATTCATCTAGAGGAAAAATGCCTATTTCACATTCTCCTGGAACTAAGAACCTAACTTTTCATCATATTAATAAAGTAGACTTAGTGAATCAAGAAGAAATATTATCATTGCTGTTTCTTGATTCTTCTTCTATATATCAAGTGACTTCTGTGAATAATTATAATTTCTACTGGATTTTTAATACTGTAAGTGGATGTATGTGTGCGTGTGTATGTATATTTTGAGAATAAAATTTTTCAGGTAAAGGAATACTATAAATCTGCCTAGAAAACTTGAAAAATAGAGGATAATTAAGGCAGGAAATAGATGGGAGTTCCCGTTGTGGTTCAGTGGTTAACGAATCCGACTAAGAACTATGAGGTTGCGGATTCGATCCCTGGCCTTGTTCACTGGGTTAAGGATCCGGCATTGCCGTGAGCTGTGGTATAGGTCGTAGACGAGGCTCGGATCCTGTGTTGCTGTGGCTGTGGCATAGGCCTGGGAACCTCCATATGCTGCCGGAGTGGCCCTAGAAAAGGCAAAAAGACAAAAAAAAAAAAAAAAAAAAAGTAGGAAACCCAAAATACCATCACATAGAAATAACTATAGTACTTACATTTGTCTGTAAATTTTAAAAAACGTATTTGAACTCATATACCCTTAAAACTCATATATTCTTTACATATTTTAACTCATACATTCTTATTCATAGACATAGGAGTATACTATAATATTCACAGTTTTACCTCCTGCCTTTATCAGTAAACATATAGCATGGACTTCTCTCCACATTTTTTTCCCAAAAATATAATGTTAATAGTTGAATAATAGTTGCATTTTCAATGAAGTTTGCATCAGTTCTTGTTTTATCAGTGAAGTTAAGGTTCTGAGGTCACTAAAGTTGCTCTCTCTCAAATGATGACGGGGTTGAGGATGACTCTGGTGCTGATTCCAGCTTCTGAAAAAAGTGCCTTTTCCTTGCCCTTTTGGCTAGAGAGTAGGGGTCTTTCTATTCTATTTGGTAGGATGCTGATTTTTCCTGTATTTAATATGGAATATGAGGCTGCAATTTATACTCACAGATATTTTCTCTGTAGATCAAGTGCCCTTTCATTACCTGATCAGAGGGAGTAGCATAAAACAGGATTTTTGCATTTGAGCTACAGGGATTTGAGCCCATCCCCCTCGTTATAGGCTCTGTGACTTTTGGCTAGTTTCTTACCCTCTCTGATCCTTACTTTTCTCATCCATAAAATGTGGATAATCTAGTGACTTCCTTATAGGATCGTTGTGTGGATTAAATGTGATGACAAATATAAAAGTTAAGTGGGAGTTTCCATTGTGGCTCAGTAGGTTAAGGACCTGATATAGTCTCCATGAGGATGTGGGTTCGATCCTTGGCCTCCTTCAGTAGGTTAAGGATCCAGTATTGCCGGAAGCTGCAATGTAGGTCACAGATGTGGCTCAGATCCAGTGCTGCTGTGGCTGTGGTGTAGGTCTGCCGCTCCAATACGACCCCGAGCCTGGGAACTTCCATATGCTGCAGGTGTGGCTGTAAAAAGAAAAAAAAAAAATTAAGTGAGTTCCAAACAGATAGTAAGACTTCCATCCATGGTGGATAGTCTCCCCCTCCTCCTCTTTATTATCCCCATCATCTTCACATTTTACTTTGAGCCTGAAAACTTCTCAAGAAGCCAAAGTTCTCCTGTGACATACAGCTTGCCTGATCGTCACTGAGCCTCGTGTTCCATACTTAGTTGCAGTTGCTTAATAAGCATTTATTGATTATTTCATAAATCTTCTGCCTTCTCTATAAATAGACGGTAAACATTTTTATTCTGAAGACTACAGCCTAGATGTTGCTGCAAGAAATGGAGCCATTTGGAACGTGGTAGTAGTACAGTCACACTTTATATTAACTTTACTACTTTATTGCTCAACTATTACCAGCTAATCTATTTTCTCACATTGTTCTGTGCACCCATCATGCACTAGGCCTGAACCAGATGCTGGCAAGTTAACCCCTGCCATCAGGAGGCCCCAAGTCTAAGATCTCTTTTGTGTTTATGATGTGCTCAGCATTTTCCTAGTCTTCTATTTTCAGCACAGAGCAATTTCAAAAGATTTCACCTACCTGACTGCTTTTGTTGTTTGTGACTGGTAAACCTCCACTTCGAGGAGCAATGCTTTTGGTCTTAGCTATTTCAGTAATATTCAAGTGGAAGGAAATTTAATTTTGAGGGGGCATTCTTTTGTTGTTGTTGTTGTTTTACTTGTTTTTTTCCTGTGTGTGTTTTGTTTTGGCTATGCCTGCAGTATGTGGAAGTTCCTGGGCCAGGGATCTAACCCACACCACAGCAGTGACCCAAGCCATTTCAGTGACAGTGCAGGATCCCTGACCCGCTGAGCCACCAGGGAACTCCTGGAGAACTCTGAATTTAAATATTCAACATAAATGATACAATTGGAGTATGTTTGTTAAAGTAAACCTGTTAGCCTGAGCAGACTCCCTCTTCACGTCTTCCTTTCTTTTGCTGAAACCAAGGAAAATGGGTACTCCTGCATCTCTAAGAAAGTACGCAGAGGTCCAATTTGTCAGGGATGGGACTGGAAAAGTCTGGTACTGAGACCTGGCCGTGCCGTTGTTGTTGAATCCAAGTTCATGTGCCAATGTACAGGGAGGCCAAACAAGATGAAATGTGGGAGATTGCTGTAGAAAAAGGATTATTTGTTGGAGGGCCATGCTAGGAGAACAAAGGAACTCCTGCTCCAAAGATGGAAACTCCCCATTGCCTTTCAGGAAGAACATTTTTATAGGCAAAATTTGAGGGAAGGGCTGAGTGTGTGTGACCCTCCTCTGATTGGCTGATGGGGAGGTAACAGGATGATGGTCCCGGAATCTCAATCATCAGCCTTCCGGTTCCAACCAGTCTGGTGGCCAGGTGCTTGGGCTCAGCCAAGAATTATCATCCTCTAGCTGGGGGTGGGAGTCTTAGTTCCTGTAGAGGAACTCAGAGAACTGAATGAAATTGCTATAAACAGTCCCCCCCCCCCCCCCCGGAAGAATCAGACCCAGACTGCATCCTGCGCTGTTGTTTCTTTCTGCTTTTCCTCACTCGCCTAATTAGTACCCCTCTGAATGTGCCTTTGGAACTCAGGGGAAGTCAAGGAGGCTGAAATCTTTTTCAGAGAAATAAACAAAGGATGGGGTGGGGGTGGATACAAAGAGACCTTTGTACTTGGGAGGGCCCCCCAGGCTCCTGCTCAGTTTCACCTGTTCCCTTTCTCCTCCTCCCCCTCAACTCCAGCCTTTCACATGTACTCTTCTATCTATTTCTTTCCTTCTATTAAAAAATTTTAAAAAAATGTTTTAAAAAAGGCATTCTCCATGGCCCAATTTGAGATTCGCCATGGACCCCTCTTTTGACAGTAAAAGAGGTAGCTGCCTCGTGGTTCATGACTCCTATTTGCAGTTATTACTAATTATCTTTACCATGCAATTAACATCTCTAGTTCTATTTCCTAATTAGGCTAAGTAGTGAACTCCTGGTTTCCATGAGTTAGCCAGGATTTCCATCCTATCTGAAGTAACAATCCCCTGCCTTTTTTTTTCATAGCCTAGAACTATCTGAAATTTCATTATACATTTCTGCATTTATTTATCTGTTGTCTGTCTACCCCACTAGCATATAAACATTATGAGATAAGGGCTTTTATTGGGTTTATATCTCCAGCACCTAAACAGCACCTGATTCCTAGTTGTTACTCAATAACTACTTGTGAAATGAATAAATACATATGCAAGAATTGAAGTACAATGAGGTAAAGATGGTACCCAACCTTTTGTCTCTCTCTTGCTTTGGAAAACAGTCATAGTGGCAACAAGAAGGAACCCAAAGGCGCTATACTCTCCTCATCCTTTACTTCTCACAGATGGCCCATCAGCAAGTCTATAAGTTTTATTTTCAAAATACATCTTGAACCTGACCTTCTCCATCTCCATAGCTACTGCCCAGATCTAAGCCACTGTCATTTTCCCACCTGATATCTCTGTGTCCTGCCATTTCAATCTGTTCCTTTGCACGGGGGCAAAAAGCATCTTTAAAAACTCAAGTTGCATCACATCTGTCTATTTAAAAGCCTTCAAATCCAGAACGCTCAGCAGATAATCCAAACTGGCACTGAAGCCTTCAAGCCCCAGCATGACTGGTCAGTGTCACCTCTTGCTTCTCACTTTTTTGATCTGCTGTGCTCCAACCACACTGCTTTTTCCACTAGTGTCCAGAAATGTGCCAAGCTCTTTTCCACCCCAGGACTTTTGCATATACTGTCCCCTCCACCTGGAGTTCTCTCCCCCTCAACTCCTCTTTAGGCTGAGATGTCACCTCTTCAGAGATGCCTCCCATCATCCCCATCGAAAGTGACATTCTGTTAGTTTCTGTCAACTGCTCTTTGGTTATTCTCCATCACCTGGAACTATTCATTTTCCCCTTCTGTCTGCACCACCAGAGTATAAACAGCAAGAGGGGAAAGGTGGCGACTGTGGCTTCACTATTGTCTGCCTAGTACTGAACACAGTGCTGATCATTAAATACCAACTAGGTGCTTGTATCCGTTTCTTGTCGCTGCTGTAACAAATTGCCACAAACTCTGGGACTTAATGCAGAAGTATCATCTTACAGTTCAGGAGGTCAGAAGTACAAAAGAGGTCAGAAGTACAAAAGGGGTCTCACTGGGGTAGAATCAAGGTTGGCAGGCTCTCCAGAGTCTAAATGCTCTAGGGAAGGACTGCTTCCTGGCTCTTTCCATCTTGTAGAGGCCCCCTTTTCCATCTTCAAAGCCAAGAGTATCGCATCTCCGTGTGCATTTCTTTTTTAGGCATCTGTTCCTCTGAATCTCTTCTTTTTTGGCCTTCCTCCACTTTTAGGAACCCTGTGATTACATTGGGAACACCCAGATAATCCAGGCGAATCTCACTATTTTACAGTCAGCAGATTAGCACATTTAATTCTATCTGTAACCTTAATTTCCCTTGCCATGTAATTTAACAGAGTCACGGGTTCTGGGGATTAGGGGGTAGACATCTTGGGGGACCATTCTTCTGCCTTGAATAAATAAGTGGCCAACTGGTTTAGAAGTTCTTTGTGGGCAGATGACTGCATTTAAATGTCTTATGTTGCTTCGTGTGCCTACCCCAGCCAAGCCAATATTCAGGCTCAGTAAATACTGTGATGGGTACTTCTGATTCCCAGAAAAAATACAGCAGGCTCAGACGGGAGTTCTTTTAATTGTCAGCCTTCAGAGGACTCAAAGACCATCAAGGTACTAGGTGAAGAGGTTTTTCAAGATCTAATTAAATACCTAATATTCTTTGGAAGGCATGAGATTTATAGTTGGCGCCACTGGAACTGGCACGGTTGCTCCTGGAGTGACAAATGTAGGCATTATAAACGTTTGCACCTCAGGTGATTCCAACTGAAGTGATTAATTTCTGGGAGATTAATACAGGGAAGCCGAAGGCCACGTTTCGTAATCAAGTAGACTGCTCTTGCCTAGACCTGGATGGAATTCCAGCTTTGGAGTGGAAATAAATATGGAGATAGATATTTCAGGAGCCTCATATACTTGGCAGCACCCTCACCTCTGAGGTGAAAGAGTGGTGCGAAGTAATGTGTTTGCTGGGAAAAGCTATTGACGCTCAGCCTCCCATCATTTCACTTGCTTTTCTCAAGGACAACACAGCAAAGACACTCTATTGTGAGATGGGTTTTTCTTGGAGGAGACCTCATGTTGAGCTGTCATAGCTCAGGCTATTTTTAGTGATAGTGCTTAAAAAACTCAAGGAGCCTATCTCCTTTCACCAGACTCAAGTGCAGGGTTGCTATGCAACAGGCGCCTTACCCTGGTGGTTCTCACACTCTTTTCTCCCAGATATTGGGTGAACTGGACCTTGGCAAAAACCAAACAATAGGGCGACACTGTCTCCTGCAAAGAAAGAGCAATGACTTTGGAATCTCTCAGACCAGAGTCCTGGCTTCACCTGCTCGCATTTGTGTCGCTCTGGGAAAATCCCTGTATCTCCCTGGACCTCAGTTTTACCATGTGGGGGGATGCTGTTAGTATCTAACTCATAAAGTTATTGTGAGGATCAAATGTGATTCTGCAACTAAAGCCCTCAAACCATGATGGTTTTGTTACCGAGTCAAGCTCGTACTGCTCACCATATGACAGACCCGTAAAAAAAGAGAGAGACAAAGGGGCAAGGAATAGCAATTGTATTCAGAGAGCCAGCAGACCAAGCAGATGGTAGATTCATGTCCCAAAGACCCATCTTCTCCCAGCTGGAATTCAGATTTCTTTTCTACTAAAACGGGAGGGGATATGGTTGGTGGCCACAAACTTCTTCATGCTGGAATCCTTTGTTCTTGCAGCCGTTCATGTTCCTATAAACCTCCAAGGAGACAAATATTATTTTCTGTTCCCCACTTTTTTTCTTTATATGAATGAAAAGTGTAATACCTTTAAAGGTCAAGCCTGGGAGGCAGAACCTTGAGAATAGACAATCATGTGTATTTCAGGTTTGTTCTCTGTTACAGTTTCACAAAATAGCTCTCTGTTATAATTGGCGCAGAATGATAAAATACCTGCTGGAGTTCCTTTGTGGCTCAGCGGGTTAAGGCTCCAGCATTGTCACTGCTGTGGCTCGGGTCACTGCTGTGGCATGGGTTGGATTCCTGGCCTAGGAACTTCCACATGCCATCAGTGTGGCAAAATAAATAAATAACTAAATAAAATAAAATAAAATAAAATTGAGGAAATTTGGAGTTCCCATTGCAGCTCAGTAGTTAACGAATCCAACTAGGAACCATGAGGTTGCGGGTTCGATCCCTGACCTTGCTCAGTGGGTTAAGGATCCGGCATTGCTGTGAGCTGTGGTGTTGGTGGCTGTAGCTCCAATTAGACCCCTAGCCTGGGAATCTCCATATGCCGTGGGAGTGGCCCTAGAAAAGGCAAAAAAAAAAAAAAAAAAAAGAATAAGGGGTGTGTGTGTGTGTGTGTGTGTGTGTGTGTGTGCAGCAGGGGAGAGGGGCTGTTTTAGAATAAATGCAAGAAGGTGGGTTATGGAAATGCACTGCAAAAAATAAAAGACCCCACTTCTAGTACTGATTTTGCCAGAAACACCATCGTCTTAGGTTAACTGCTTCTTTTACCTGGTGTGACATGGCCATCGGTAAAGCATATTTCCCCAGCTATTATCACATCCTGAGGCCACTATTTCTTTCTTTCTTATTTTTTTAACATTTAAAAAATTGAAGTATAGTTAATTTGCAATGTTCTGCCAATTTCTGCCGTACAGCAAAGTGACCCAGTCATGTGTGTGTATATATATGTGTGTGTGTATATATATATATGTGTGTGTGTGTGTGTATACACACACAGAAACACACACATTCCTTTTTTTAAATTGTCTTCCATCATAGCCCATCCCAAGAGACTGGTTAGTTCCCTGTGCTATGCAGTAGGACCTCATTGCTTATCCATTCTAAAGGAAATCGTTTGCATCTACTAACTCCAAACTCCCAGTCCATCCCACTCCCTGCTCCCTCCCCCTTGGCAACCACAAGTCTGTTTTCTCTCTGTGTGAGTCTGTTTCTGCTGAGGACCCTATTTCTAACGTGACCTTATATCCTGAGTCTTCTGAAACAATTCTCATCTCAACATCCCAACTTGGTTTCCAGCCCAACCTGAACCCCAACTTTTGGTTTTGAAAGTATAGTCATTGTAGTTAGGTCCCAACAAGACCACATAAACAGTGCTTAGTTGATATCCTGTGTATCTCCGTGGTTCTTAAGTTTTGGGCATGGCGAGTCATGGGCCTTCTGGAAGTTTGGTGAAAGTATGGATCATTATCCTAGAAAAATAAGATGCTCTCAAGCCCATTCCATTGTAGGACCTAACTGGATCCACAGAGTCCAGATTAAGAACTCCTACTGTAGATGATGGATGCTGACATCCACCTAGAGAGATGAACCGTCTTTCTGGATACAGTGTATCAGTATGCCACCCACCGCCTTAGCAATTTTATTGCTGCCCCAGCTTCAGAGCATAGGTGATTTTTTTTTTTTTAACCCATGGCGATAGAGTGTATATGGATGGGTTTATACATGTTCTGAGCATAAGCAGTGCTTCATTTTGTCATGTCATACTTTTACAATTATTATAGTAAGATTCTCTTCTCCAAAGACATCAATTTACTTGGTATGTGACTTACCCAAACAAAAAGAGAGAGTCCTAAAAGATCAATAAATGGCTTTTCTAATAGTAGAACGTGCTTTTTGGGGGGTTTGTTTTTAATTTTACTGGAGTATAGTTGACTTACAATGTTGTATTAGTTTGAGGTGTACAGCCAAGTGAACCAGTCGTACATATAAATATAATCATTCTAGGGAGTTCCTGTTGTGGTGCAGTGGAAATGAATCTGACTAGTATCCATGAGGATGTGTGTTCGATCCCTGGCCTTGCTCAGTGGGTGGGGGATCCAGTGTGGCCTTGAGCTATGGTGTAGGTCACAGATGCAGCTTGGATCTGGTGTTGCTGTGGCTTGGTTTAGGCCAGCAGCTACAGCTCCTATTCAACCCCTAGCTTGGGAACTCCCATATGCTGCAGGTGCAGCCCTAAAAAGCAAAAAATAATAAAATAAAATAAAAAATAAGTATATATCCATTCATTTTTCCCATATAGGTTATTACAAACTATTGAGTAGATTTTCCTGTGCTATGCCGTGGATTCTCATTAATCATCTATCTTATACAGTAAGGTGTATATGTTATTCTCACCTTCCCAATTCTTCCTCCCCTCAATGGTTTCACCTATGGTACCCATAAGATTGGTTTGCAGAACAGGGTTTTCGTAGACTAAGTTTGTAGAACTAGAAAGAGCCCTTGAGAGCTTCTCATCTGAGAGGGGAAAACTCTCTCAATGAGTGAAATCAGCCCTTTGCCTCATTTCAACAAAGACGTACCCTGTTTGCATATGACACACTTAGAAGTTGTCGTTAGTTCTGCAAAACACGTTCTTGCTACTTTTATTGAATCAAGTGGCTTTCCTAGTCTGTCTGCCCCTGTACATTTTTTTTCTATAAATTCTTAGAAAATGAAGTGGTTCTCTACTATGAGAGAACAACAGAGTAATGCAAGTGAAAATGCAAAATCACTTGTGCTTCAATCCGAAGGACCACTACGGGAAGTGTGGCGGTGGTGACAAACTGGACTGCCAGGACCCCATCCATTGGGGCAGCACCTACACCGCTCTAATCGCCGTGTCCACGAGGAGTGCAGATGTACGTGGCCACATCTCCTGATTTTTTAGTAGAAGCTGGAAATCCGGAATTTGCTGGAACATCTCTTGACTTTAAAAACCTTGACTGTGTTTTTCAGGGTTGCTGGCTTGTTTGTTTGTTTGTTTGTTTGTTTTTAATACTGAGCAGCCCAAAGAACACGTCTGCAAACCACACCCTGCCAGTTGGCTGCGAGTTGTGATTTTTTTTTGTTGTTGTTGTTATTTTTACGGCCTCACTCGGAGCATATGGAAGTTCCCAGGCTAGGGGTCGAATGGGAACTGCAGCTGTCAGCCTCCATCACCACCATGGCAACAGTGGATCCAAGCTGCCTGTGTGACCTGTGCTGCTTAACCCACTGTGGCAACACCAGATCCTGAACACACTGAGCAAGCCTGGAGGTCAAATCCACATCCTTACAGAGACTATGTCATGTGCTTAACCCCTGAGCCCCAATGGGAACTCCTGGTTTGTGGTTACTTTTATTTTTTATTTTATTAAATTTTTTTTTTTTTCTTTTTAGGGCCACGCCCGCAGCATATTGAGGTTCCCAGGCTAGGGGCTGAATCAGAGCTGCAGCTTCAGGCCAACACCACAGCCACAGCAGTGCCAGATCCCAGCTGCATCTGTGACCTACGCCACAGCTCACGGCAATGCTGGATCCTTAACCCACTGAGCGAGGCCAGGGACTGAACCCGAAACCTCATGGTTCCTAGTCAGATTCATTTCCACTGCACCACGATGGGAACTCCATGTGAGTTCTGATCTACATCATCCCACAGGTCATGCTGCTAAGGAGAACGGGGACAACTGTGTATATTCAGTGAATGGAAGTGTCAAGAGATTAAACCCAGGCCCCTTGACTTTCAATGTGTGGCAATTTCTGCTCCACCATGCTGTTTCATCAATTTCATTTTCTCTAGCCATGTTGACTGTGTGATGGCAAGCAACATCCTCTAATTTAAGCTATAAGCGTGAAACTCTGAACCCTGAAGACATTCTTCAATCAAGTGCCGAAGGTTCAAGGATCTCTTAGGTGATTTTTAAGTACACAGCAGTCACACTGTTTCTGGCAACAAGAACAGGCACCAAGAATCCTTAACACAGGTTTGCTGCTATGCTCTCTTACGGCATGCCATTCCCTGCAGATAATTTGTCTTAGAGCTTACGGTATTTGGAAAATCATTAAGCCATAAATCAATTACTCTCTAGAGCACGCCGTATGGGATTTATTCAAATCAAATAGTTTTGATGGTCTGAAACCAGAAGCTCTTGCAGGCTGGAGGAATGTATTACAACAGAAAACTTACCAAAGAGCTCTTGAGCCTGATAAAATCCTTGGAAACGGGTAAGGATTTGTCGTTATTTCGATTTAGGGCTTTAATATGGTCTGTGAATCAATAGAGCGTGACCTCCTTTGAGGACACTTGGAGCAGTGATGCATTGATTTTTCATATCCTGTGTGTTGACTCTGGTGAGGCATTCAATCCTAGAGGGGATAAACAAGAAAAAAAAAAAAAGATTGTAAAGAATACTCCTTTCAAACATCAGAATGGGCAAGAGGAATTCATGCAAGAATTAAGGGGAAGGAGGAGTTCTCTTAAAGAGCAGTAAGTTCAGGATCCAGTGTTGTCACTGCAGCAGCTTGGGTATCTGCTATGGCATAAGTTCAGTCTCTGGCCTGGGAACTTCCCTATGCTGTGGATATGGCAAAAATTAAATAAATAAATAAATAGAACAAAGGAGAAGGAGTCTGAGGCACTGTTCTTGGGAGGTGATTAGGCTAGGGCTCCAGGAACAAGTAGGATAATATTCCCTGTTGAAATAGTTTTGTTTTGTTTTGTTTTGTTTTAATTTTACGGCCTCACCTGTGGCATATGAGGATTGAATTGGAGCTACAGCTGCCGGCTTACACCACAGCCACAGCAATGCAGGATCCAAGCCATGTCTGTGACACCACAGCTCACGGCAACACTGGATCCTTAACTCACTGAGCAAGGCCAGGGATGGAACACACATCCTTATGGGTCCTAGCTGGGTTTGCTAACCGCTGAGCCAGGAAGGGATCTCCCCTATTGAAATAGTTTAATGGTGGAGATCTTTGGTTCATGGTTGGAAAAAGTCCTACTTGTAAGGTCTCTGTGTTCAGCCAGTCTTTTTCACCAGTGTAATCCAGCCACTCAGTACAGGACCTGGTGCTTCGTAAGTGCTCATATATATTTGAGGTCTTCTATTTTTCATTTATTAAGTGCTTACTTTGGGTCAGGAATAGTGTAAAGATTGAGAAAAGAATATATCTATCCATATTCCTACAAATCTCAGATTTTTTTGTCCCACTGTGTTGCTGAAGCTTCTTCATTGGACTTCTGAGCTTTCCCAGAGATCTTTTCATTTATAAATAGCTGTCAGTGTTGTTCTTTGTTGGGGGGGGTAGAGGCTGGTGTCTCCTACTCTGCCATTTTGGTCCTATCCAACTTGTGTTGAATGCACCATCTGTTTTCTGTTGAGACATCAATGGATAAATGAGGGGCACACTGGGAAGTCTGCTCAGAGAAGGATGGCATTAGAGCTGGGCAGAATGTCCACTGAATAGCTTTCAAAGTTAAAAAAATGAAATCAGCGTAGTGACCTTAACATGACATCTTTTGAAGATTCATAATGGATGATGTGGAGTGGTTGATTCAGAGATCGGAAGTTGGCTGCCATTGCCCAAGCTAGAAATTACTGGAGGGAAACCTGGACTTGGAGAGTGGCATTGGCAGAGATGGAGAGAAATGGGTGGGCTCCAGAGGTATTTAGGAGGTAGAGTCCATAGGGTTTGTGGTGGGTAGAATTGGGGAGGAGGAAGGAGAAATTGGCCAGGGGTCTCCCTAGTTCCTGGTTTCTGCATTTGATTGGATGGGGGTGCCCTTTGCTGAGAGAAGAAATCTTGGAGGAGGATATATGGTGGGGCAACGGTCCTGAGTTCAATTTTGGATACATTGAGCCTTTGTTAGCTAGTGGATATCCAAATGCAAGAAAGTGTGAAGAGTTAAAGAAGTTGGGGCTAAGAATATCCGTTCTGGTCTACTCAGAGTACAGACTGAACTCACAGCTGTGGACCTGGGGAAGATTGCCTACCAAAAGGTTACAAAATGGTATAAAGCTGTTTCTCATCCCAAGTCCCATTGACATCCCGCACGGGATAACTCTTTGCTGTGGGGCCTATCCTGTGACTCGTATGATATTTAGTAGCATCCCTAACTTCTACACGCTCAATGCCAGGAGCACCCCCCCAGTTATGACAGCCAGTGTGTCTCCAGGTGTTTCCATTTCTCCCCTTGGGGATGAAGTTGCCCTTGGTTGTGAAGCATGAGTAGAGGGCAGGTGATGAGCTGAGGTTGTGGGACGTGATTGCCTATGTCCGAGACTAGCTGTGACCTCCTGCCTGGGGGGAGTCACTGAACTCTGTGTCTCAATCTTCTCTGTGGATTAGAAGCAAACGTAGGAGGTGGTACATTCATAGTTTTAGGGGCATAAATGAGAAAGTTTGAGAAAAATTGCATAGAAGAGTGTCTGGCTCATATTAAGTATTTGTTGTTGTTAGATTCCTGGTGTTATGGAGACGTGAATAGGATCTGGAAGTGAGCCTTGAAAATCTCTGACTCTGAAGAGTCAAGAAAAAAGGGAGAACTGGCAATAAAGAGAAAAAGAATGAGTAGCTGGAACACAGGAGGAAAGATGAGATGAAGATAGGCCACTGGGGGGTCTCGGTCTAGTCGTATCAACAGACACGTCCACAACTAACATCAGGGATCACGTGTTTGCATAGTGTGCTAAAAAATTATAGGGCACATAGGGGGATGTTAATTCTGCCCAGTGAGACTTAGGAGGTTTCCCTGGGGAGGTGAGTTGTAAGCTGGTTGATAAGCTAGAGGGGAGGTTCACCAAGTGGGAAAGGGAGCAAAAGGGACTTCAGCCATAAAGAAATAGTATGTGCAAAGGCCCTGAGTCATAATGAAGCATGTGGTTCCCAGGAGCCAAGTGCATGGTGATTGACAGCCTTCTGTGAGACTGGACATGGCCAGGCTCTGATGGGCATCTAAGACGTTCTAAGTAGTTTGGATTCTCTTCTGTAGGTCTGGGTTTCTAAAACCCAGTTTCAGCCATTCATGTACCATTTTTCATGATGTTTCTGTACACACATATGAAGGGAGCACCCCCAATACATGCCTCTTTAGTAAAAGGATTATTTTAGACTGATTTTTTATTATTTTTATATTTTATTTATTTTTCTTCCAGCTTTATTGAGATTTGACATACAGCACAATATAACTTTAAGGTGTGCAGCATAATGATTTGACTTGTATGTATCAGGAAATGATTTCCACAGTAATTTCAGTGAAAATCCATCATCTCATATAGCTGAAAAATTAAAAGAAAAAGAAAAAAGATATTTTTTTCCTTACAGTGAGAACACCCGGAATTTACTCTCCTTAGAGCTTTCAGAGATAACATGGAGCAGTATTAATTATGTTTATGTTGTTGCTTATTACATCCCTAGTTCTTATAACGGGACAGATTATTTTTAAGAAACAACCATAAAATTCAATAAAATTAAAAAAAAAAACCCTCAAGGACCTACTGTACAACAGGGAACTCTACTCAATACTCTGTAATAACCTATATGGAAAAAGAATGTGGAAAAGAATGGATGTGCATGTATGTGTAACTGAATCACTTTGCTATGTACCTGAACCTCACACAACATTGTAAATCAAGTACCCTCCAACATAAGATGAAAATTAAGTTATATGAAAAGAAGCAGCGACATGGGAAAAGCTCTGAGAACAGAGAAAGCCTTTATATTTATCACGAAATTTCCAGTTGTGGGGGTGCCTCCCTCTCCATACCAGGAGGAGAAGAATGATTTTAATCTCTAGAAACCCTCATCAATGGAAAAGGCAAGGACCCAAACCTGCACAATGGCCTTATCCTTGTTTACTGTCTTTTTCTGGTCACCTCCCATTACTGACTCTCTTTTCCTTTAACATCTTTTTTTTTTTTTTGTCTTTTTGCCTTTTCTTAGGCCGCTCCCATGGCATATGGAGGTTCCCAGGCTAGGGGTCCAGTTGGAGCTGTAGCTGCAGGCCTACACCAGAGCCACAGCAATGCGGGATCTGAGCCATGTCTGCAACCTACACCACAGCTCATGGCAACACCGGATCCTTAACCCACTGAGCAAGGCCAGGGATGGAACCCGCAACCTCATGGTTCCTAGTCGGATTCGTTAGCCACTGCGCCACGACAGGAACTCCACATCTTCTTTTGTCTTGAGCCGAGGATGACCTTGCAGTTGGTGGCTTGGACCATTTCTGGGAATGACTTTTCCTGGGTCTGAGCCATGTGTTCAGGAGGTATGCATGTTAGGACACGTTGGTTTCCTTCCATTACTCTGCCTTTTATCACAAGGTGTCTCAGCCAAGAACTTAGAAGGGCAAAGTTCTTTTTCCTCCCCACCCATAATACTAGTACCATTTACTGAAAATTGATTTTTCCTTTAAATGTATATTGCTTCTTTAAATGAATTTTGGCAGGAAATATTTAAATATAATATTTTAAAGAGGGGTTCCCACTGTGGTGCAGTGGGTTACAAATCCGACTGCAGCGGCTCGGGTCACTGCAGAGGTGTGGGTTCAAGCCCTGACCTGGCACAGTGGGTTAAAGGATTCAGCATTGCTGGAGCTGTAGCATAGTTCGCAGCTGTGGCTGGGACTCAGTCCCTAGCCTGGAACTTCCAAATGCCGAGAGTGTAGCCAAATATGTATATATATATGTGTATATATATGTATGTATATATGTATGTATATATGTATGTATATATGTGTGTATATATGTGTATATGTGTGTGTGTGTGTGTATATATATTATATATATATATATATATATATATATATATATATATATATATATATATATTGTGCTGGAAAGATGTTACTGGAGTCTGGGTTCTTGTTCATGCAGCCAAAGAATGAACTTCAGGAACACACTGGCAGCAAGCAAGCAAAGTCTTTATTACAGGAAAGCAAATAGCTCTCAGGGCTCCTGAAAGAGTGGAGAAGAGCCCCCGCTCTCTATTGTCCTAAAGGGGTTTTTATCCCTTAAAGATGGGGGGGGGTACCAACGTGGGGTCCAGAAAGATGTAGTTTTTTCCCATTGGCCTTGCCCAATTACCTATATCAGTCCTTTTTTATCCAATAAGGTTCTTAGGGGTGGAAATGTCTTGTAAGTCTCATGGTTTCTTTGCCCTTTTCTTCCCGTAAACTGAGACACAGGGGGTTAGAGGTTAATGTCCATCTGGGCATAGGTACCCTCCCCACAGTAAACAAGGCCTGTGGGGATGTTACTCCCTGGAACTCTTAAGCCGCAAATGTTAATCAATGGCCATGTCAAAGAATGCATCGAAGCCCGTGCTTGTGCACTGACTCCCTGTGTTATTAATCTGCCTCATATGTATATGTAGATACACTAAAGAAACTTTACATTTCAACTGAAATTGTAAGTTTGATCTGCTGTTCTGGTTTTACATGATGCATATGAAATAGTCTACGTGACTGTGGAAGCATTCAGGGCTCGTCTGTCCACTGCCTGCATCAGCTCACACATGTGATGTCTCTCTTTTGTTAAGGCTGCAGGTAAAGATGGGATGGAGGGTTATAAGTGAGGACCTGATATTATCGCATCTGTGCTTTAGAAGCTCCACTCGAGTGACAGTGTGGCGAGAAGAGGGAATTAGCTTTTCAAAGTGCTTCCCATCCACTCTCTGCAAAGTTCAAATAATTATACAAACCAGGTTCCTCTGAAGTGTCTGCAGAAACCTAGCCGCCTTGGAGGTGGGGCTGGGCGCACCGTGGGAGTGAAAACTTCCGATTTTGTGCTGGAGGCATCACCGGCCCCTCCCTTCCAAGCCTGAGAGCCTTTGATTCTGCTTCACCTCCTGAGTGTTTTGAGTAAAGTCAAGATTTCGGAGGCTTTAGGATGGGAAGTGACATCGTTTCATTGGAGGAGAATGCTTTAGGAAGATGCAGATTGAAAGAGGCGTCACAGTTCCAGCTGGGGAGGAAACATTTCCCTCTACCCTTGTAGCTTCCTCTGGCTGGCCTAGTGATGAAAATGACATGAGACAGATTAACAGGAGAGAAGCCAAATGTCATTACAGATGCACAGGGACTCCACAAGAATGTGAGGCCCCCAAACAAGTTAGGCAATTGAGACTCATATGGCCCTGGAGAGGGAGTAGAGGTTTGGGATTTCATACAATTTGCAGGAAGATGGGAAGATGTAAATATTTCGTACGCATGTGTTTGCAGCATCCTGAGAAACTGGGACAGAGGGACTCTGATCAAGCAGGCCTTGCTGTGTTTGCTTCAGTCCACCACACTCAGCTCTTATTCCTTTTGAAAAACTAGCTCTCTTGCTAGTTTCCCATCTAAATGGATGCCCCATCTAAATTCTTAAGGGAATTTAAAGGAAAAGAGGAAAAAGTTCTTCCTGAAGCTTCTATCTCTTAAACACAGCTAACCTAGAGTTCCTGCCATGGCGCAGTGGGTTAAGAATCCAACTTGAGTGGCTCGGGTCATTGCAGAGGCGTGGGTTTGACCCATGGCCCAGCAGGGTGGGTTAAAGATTCCAGTGTTGCCGCAGCTGTGGCATGGGTCGCAGCTGCATCTCAGATTCAACCCCTGGCCCGGGAACTTCCACAGGGCATGGATGAAGCAATAAAACAGCCTGAAATAATGCTCATGCCAAGAAACACATTTTTATGGCGGCAAATTTTGCTCCCGTCCATTCCCGAAGGACCCCAGTGACACATCGGCTGGGATCTGTGCCCTGCCCTTCTTCAGGAAACATAGCAAGTCTGAGTCTGGGCAGCCTATTTTGGCTCAGCATCTTGCAAGTCCATTTTCAGCAAGATAACAGACGTCCAGAAGGGTCAGGCATGATTGCTTACCATCAAATATAGGGAAAAAGCTTACATTGCATCAGGGCCCAGGGTCAAATATGCAGAAGCCTTCAGGGACCCAGCAGGTACTTGAAATTAATAATATCAATCAGGCACACCAGTGCCCCTGACCCATAGAAAGGGATAAACATTTACTCAGCAATACCAGCCAGTTAGTAAATGTGGCCAAATGGAATGAGCCTAGTGTCTTTGGAGCTCTCTATTTTTAAAGAAAATCTGGATTCTTTTGGTGCTGTCTTATCCATTTTGGGAAGTTGATTGTCTCCCTTCCCCCTCCATGGACCCCTTAAAAAAAGCAGACTCGAGGTTCCTGTTGCGGTTCAGCAGAAACGAACCCGACTAGCATCCATGAGGAGGCAGGTTAGATCCTGGCCTTTCTCAGTGGGTTAAGGATCTGGCATTGCTGTGAGCTGTGGTGTGAATCATAGATGTGGCTTGGATCTGGTATTGCTGTGGCTGTGGCCGTGGCCGGCAGCTGCAGCTCCGATTCAACCCCCTAGCCTGGGAACTTCTGTATGCCACAGGTACAGCCCTGAAAAGAAAAAAGCAAACTCTATGGGCCATAACGTTATAACCTCTGAACTAGTTTACCTTCCCATCTGATTTTTCGGCATCTCTGACAGAGACTCCTGGCTTCTGCTTGATCACACGCAGAGCCAGAGGGCTCTGTGGCTCACATCAGCCCCCGGCACTGTGAGACAGGAAATATCAACAGAAAAGCCCTTAGCTTGAATGTAAAGTTTCTTCCTCCTGCCCCATCTAGCACGACGTGGACCTTAAAGAGTTGTCCTCTGCTTCCTGAATGGCCCATCTGTGTCTCCTAAATTACTATCTCTCTTCACATCAGGGTTTTCCTTACCCACCCCACCATCTAGACTCCCCAGGGCTCTGCTCTCTTATTCTGAAGTAGTCTAAATTTAATAGCCCATTTTCAAAAGCTAGCAAAATCATGGCTGCAAAAAAGCAGTGCACTTCCCAAAAAAGGCAAATCGTGGCTGTTGAATATGGTTTTGATAGCTTCTCAGGCCAAACCTACCTATTTGAACCGTTCAAGTCAAAGGCATGGTCAGTTTAGTGAAAGAATTCAAAATGACAAAATGACATTTGCAGGTGGTCTCAATCCTAAATTATAGGCATATGTTTTTTTCCCTCAGTGAGCTGGCCAAACTTAAGTTTTATTGGAAAGAGAGGAAAGGTGAGAAACTCCATAATGTGGCTTGGGTATTAGAAAAACATTTCACGAACTGGGCATTGATTTTTCTAGCGTTTTTCCTCCGGTGGTGGTTAATGAGTGGTGTGAAACAGCGTGCTGAGCTGGCAGGAATGTAGCACACCTTCACTGCGCTTCCCTCCCGAGTCCATTACAGACATCACCAATGGAGCGCAGCACATTTACTGTAAACTCCACGGGGCAAGAACCATGTCTGTCTCATGCACTGATACATTTCTGCACCTGAGATAGTTACCGGCATATAATACTTATTAATTAAAATGTTTATTGATTGTCTATCCACTAAGATCATACTCACTCTCAGAATCCTCCCTGATATATTTTTCTAGGAACCCTCAACCAGCTGAATTAGTACATGATTAAGAATCCAGACTTTGGAGTTCCCGTCGTGGCTCAGTGGTTAACGAATCCGACTAGGAACCATGAGGTTGTGGGTTCTATCCCTGGGCTTGCTCTGTGGGTTAGGGATCTGGCATTGCCATGAGCTGTGGTGTAGGTCACAGAGATGGCTTGGATCCCGCGTTGCTGTGGCTGTGGCGTAGGCCGGTGGCTACAGCTCCGATTGAACCCCTAGCCTGGGAACCTCCATATGCCACAGAAGCGGCCCAAGAAAATGGCAAAAAGACAAAAAAAAAAAAAGAATCCGGACTTTGAAGTTTCTTTTAGGAGCCTGGGGGTTTATGTGGGTTGCTTTTGTGGGGAGGCAGAGGTTCCTAGTTTTAAGGGCTGCATTAAAAGTCTAATGGGGAGGAGTTCCCATTGTGGCTCACTGGGTTAAGGACCTGACATAGTCTCTGTGAGGATGTGGGTTCAATCCTTGGCCTTGCTCAGTGGGTTAAGGATCCAGTGTTGCCACAAGTCTTGGATCTGGTGTTGCAATGGCCGTGGTATAGCCCTGCAGCTGTGGCTCTGATTCTACCCTTAGCCCAAGAACTTCCATATACTGTAGTGCAGTTGTAGAAAGAAAAAAAGTCTAATGGGAGGGTAAGTGGAGGAGGTTGGAGGAGGGCTTTGAGCCTTAGGTGTACTCTCCTCAGCCTCCTTGGAAAACCATCCCAGTATGGTAAGGGCTGCCGAGTTAGACCCTCTTAAAGGGAGAATTCAGTTCTTAAGACATTGAAATGAATAACTTCTAAGATGGTCCTGTGACACCCAACTGTAATATCCACTCCCACCTAGCATCTGCTTTGTTCACACCATCTTTTGGCATCCACAGTGAAGAATATGCTTGGACTCGAGCATACAGTTCAATCATCAATGTTATAGGAAGCTGGAAGAATTCAGACACTGGCCCTCAACTCTCCTCTCCACACACACCATCTCCAGTTCACAGACTGTGGGCTGATATTTCTCTTAGGAATAAAGAAGTCTGGCCATTTTAGACTGGAACTTTGCAAGACTTTACCTGGTGGTATGGCAGCCAGAGCCAACTTTGAATGGATCCCTGGGCTGTCGAAATGAATGGAACTAACACCAATCGCAGTTATTGATGAGTATGTGTCACGAGTTGTGTTGGACTCTTGAAATGCACTGGCTCATTTTACTCTCCCCTTCCTGAGATGCAGTGTTCTCCTCATTTACTGACAAAAGATATGGAAGCAAAGAATAGATTATAAAGAGGATATGTTCCTTTTCTGAAGCTTCCAGGTTAGTTACAGACCCAAGATTTATGTCCAAAGTACTTCATATTCAGATTCTTTGCTTTTAACCAGCAAGCCACTGGATAAACGGTTGTGTGTTCTCCCAGCCCCTTTGTGCTCCACCCCCCACAACCTGTAGGTACCATCCCCACCACCCTAATCTTCCACATCTAAGTAATGAAAGAAGTATTTCTATGAATATCATGGATTTTGTCAAAGATGACTTACATTTTTTACTGTCTCTCTTGACTTGAATTCACTGTTTGTTTCTTGCATCTTATAACTTTTAAGTCTTGCTTCAGGTGTAGCGACAACCTTGTGCGAAATCCCATTTCTCATTCAGAACCCAGTTCAGATACCTCTCCCCGAAAAATCTTCCCTGACCCACCATTTCTACTGTTTACCTTTCTTCTTTTCCTCCTTTCCCTCCTCCTCCTCCTTCTTCCTCTTTCTCCTCCTCTTTTTCTTCCTCCTCCTCCTTCCTTCTCCCTTCTCCTATTCCTTCTCCTCTACCTCCCTTGTGGATTTCAAAACTTCAGTCTCTACAGCTGGTTAGTGATAGAATTTGGATCTGGGGTTAGGGGAAGGGAAAGGGCACCCCTGCCCATTTTTATGGAGCCCTGATTGAATGGTGATGAGCAGCATCTACCTGCAAAGTGGAACTTCATTTTTCAGGTACGACAATTCCCAGGGCATTCATCTCAACAGTTGCTCAGAAGACAAAGGGATGCTTGGCCAAGGTGATGTTCAGGAATTGCCAGCCACTTGTCCGAATTCTGTCTTAATACCATTAGACCTCCAAGAGCACCACATTTTCAGCTGGTGTTATGTTTGGGAAGACTGTCCCAGGAGCAATTTAAGGGAAGAATAAGCAAGAGGACAAGGCCAAAATGATGAAACCTCATGGGGAGATGGTTAAAATAATCTGAATTAGAAATAACAAGGCTTCGAATTCAGGGAATTGACAAGAAGGAATCATAGTTGAAGGTGTTGTTGGGATGAGGCTGCAACATTTGGCAGCATGAGATAGGAAAGAGTGTTAAGATCTCCTAGAGATTAAAGACTCATGTTCAAACCTTTCTATTAAATGGTGGATAAACTTTAGATGGACCGTTTAATTTCTTCAGGCATCAATTTTCTCTTGCAAGTATTGCTAGAGCCACGATTAGAATATCTATCACAAACATTAGATTAACGCTGGAGGCTAAGCAGGCTAAGTAAAATCTTGTTTTGATCTTAAGGATCTGTGTACTATTAACTGGAAGTGAAGACATCAGAAAGCAGGGGTGAGGGATATTTGGGGCAGCCAGAATTGTGAGCAGTTAGTTGTAGATAGACCTGATGAGGTATAGGATCCATCCAGAGGAGACATACTTGATACTTTGTTTTATTTATTGTACAGACATCATTAACTATTTTAAAGATTGATGGAAGTAGTTGACCAATGTTAGTCAGGGAGGAAGAAATTTTCTCCTGTCCCTTTAGGTGCTTCTCACTGGTCTAAAAATTAAGTTGGTATGAGATTACTAGGCGATGATCAAACAAACATTTAAAAATGTGTATACATAGGTGAGACCCAGGAAAACTGAGTAACTCACCAAAATTGCTGAAACCCTCACTTTAAATACTATCTTTAGTCAAAGACAAAAGAGGATGTTGAGGGTAGTGGTTCTGGACTTCTAAGGGGAGGAAGGCAATTCACATGGAGATGGAAAAGCAAATCTTTGGTAATCAAATGTTTGCTGGGCTAGGCAGAGAAACTGGGAACCTGACCTCTAGGTCCTGCCTAGCATTTCCCCCATGGCACCCAGCCCATATTCCTTGCAAATATCTGTGGTGTTAGCTCTATTCCCAGAACAGACCCTTGGTCTAAATTCTTTTAGGCAGTTAAGGGGAAGATCAAAGTTTCTTCCCAAGTCTTTGGGGCCTTGATTATTTTCATCTTAAAACAAGCCACATGACAAAAAAAACCAAAAAACCAAAAAAACAAAAAACATGTTAGGGTAGAAAATTTTGCTCCCCTTTGCCAATATATTTGGTTATGAGCGAAACAGTTGGGTGTTTGAGAAATATTTAAAGATCTATACTTCTCCGTTTTTTTTTTTTTTTAATCTTTTTTTTTTTTTTTTTTCCTTTTTGTGGCTCTACCTGCAGTACATGGATGTTCCCAAGCTAGGGGTTGAATCAGAGCTGTAGCTGCAGGCCTACACCACAGCCACAGCACTACCAGAGCTGAGCTGCATCTGAGATGTATATATATGGCAGCTTGCAGCAATGCCAGATCTTTAACCCATGATCAAGGCCAGGGATTGAATCTACATCTCATGGAGACAATGTTGGGTTTTTAAAATGGGGACTCCTCTTTTTTTATCGTTTTAGCCTCATGGGTCACATGACGGATAATTCTGTTTAACAGCCCGTAGCTGCTCTTATATCTGCAGCTGGACTTACTGATAAGCATAACCTCAGCCACGTTGTTTCCCCCCCCCAACCCCCGTCACTTTGGACTTTACTAGTTCTTTCAAGAGCACAGCACCGAGGACTGTGTGACCCAGAATTTCCTTCAGTGCGTTTCGGAAAGGAAGCAAAGTAGCACTGAGGATGCCACAGGCACATTCTCGTTTTCAAAGCTTTTTTTCTTTTGTTGGTAATTCCAACTCCCACCCCTTTGCTTTGGCAGGCATTGTAGCTTCCAGGCAAGTGGCAGACCGTCTTTTGTTTTCCTAAAGCCAGGAGGAACATTTCATAGCACCAGAGAGGTCAGCAGTTTTCGGGCAGTAACTTCAGGGCTCCTGGACATGGCCTTGGTGGATGGCCGCTTCCTCCTGAGGTCACGATGACCTCTGGAAGCTTCTCCCATGGCTCATGATTTGGGGAGATTTGGGAGTGACAAGTCTTTAAGAACAAACAAGGAAGAGTGAACTGTGGGGAATGGAGGGAAAAGGTATTGGCTGGTGAGCCTCCCAGACCAGGAAACTTAATTTACCCATTAGAAGCGTTTCCTCTAATTAGCTGAAAATGGATTTAAGCTCCATTCGGTTAGAACTAGATGAAAAAATTGACAGAAATCTCAAAGCAGGTGAAAGAAATGCACTTGAAGTGCTCTCATTAGAGAGCAAATTACCTTCCCTTAGACACAGTTCAGCCCTGGATAAGACAGACGGAATAGCCCCAGTAATCACTGGTTTCACCACACATTCCCTCCCCCCCGCCCCAGAGGCTTCTATGTACTGAAGGGGTTCAGACCCAGCCTCCCCAGAATGTGCCACTTTGCATGTTGATTATTTTGAGCTGGGGTCCATCAAGGCCCCAAAGACTCAGGAAGAGCTTCGTACCTCCCTCTTAACAACATAAAAGAATTCAGATAGAGGGTTGGTCCAGGAAGAGAGGGATCACCCACAATAGCCACAAAAGTAAAGGCTTGGGGGAGTTCCCACTGTGGCACAGGGGTAATGAACCTGACTAGTATCCATGAGGATGTGGGTTCAATCCCTGGCCTTGCTCACTGGGTTAAGTATCCAGTGTTGCCGTGAGCTGTGGTGTAGGTCACAGGTGCAGTTCTGACGCTGCATTGCTGTGGTTGTGGTTTAGCCTGGCAGCTGCAGCTCCGATTTAACCCCTAGCTTGGAATCTTCCACATGCTGCAGGTGCCTCCCTAAAAAGAGAAAAATACGTATATGGGATTGGTGTAGTGGGCTCACCTGGGCCTGGGCACGTTTCTCTCTGTGTCCTATTTCTTTGTGTGGCGTGACAGAGGTTTGCTTACCAGTCTTCCTGTGCATTATCTTCCTTCCCTATGATGCCCCGGACTCCTACCCTCTTCTCCTTAGCTCGGGATGGCATATAAGCCCCAGTGTCTATGTGAGGTCTCCCATAGGTACAAAATTAAATTTACTTTCCTCCTGCTAATCTGTCTGATGTCAGTTGAATGCATAGACCAACCAAAAGAACCTTGATGGGTAGGAGAAAATGTTTTCCTCCCCCACAGTGCCTAAAACTATAAAGAAGACAGAGCCTGGGGTAGCACCAGAAGCTGCTCCTCTCCCTCAGCCCCGTTCCCTCTCCTCCAAGCATCCGTGAGGTCCTAGGCAAGATGCTGGCCCTGTGTACTCTGTTGTGCCATCTCAGGACCCAGAGCTCTGCCATTCTGGGATTCTGTGATCTCTTTGGGGAGATGTCTATATCCCCCCCAAAAAGATGCCGGGTCATTACAGTACATTTCATGTAAGATCCAAGTAGTTAGTGTGTGAGGAGGAAGGAGGAAGCCATCCCTGGAGGCTACAGTAATTGTCACTGAAGTGAAATTGGGGTAGAAAGGAGGGGGAGTCGTCCGTGGCACAGAACCTTCAAATCACCCTGGGCTGAATCCCTGTTCTGCTGCCACTGGGGCACATTACATAATCTCTCCCACCGTCACGGTTTTTTGTTTCTGCTTTTTTGTTTTTTGTTTTTCTTTTTCCACCCACACCTGCAGCACATGGAAGTTCCCAGGATAGGGGTCGAATCGGTGTGGCACCTGTCAGCCACAGCCACTTGTGGCAACACCAGATCCTTAACTTACTGAGCAAGGCTAGGGATTGGACCTGCATCCTCATGGATGCTCTGTCAGGTTCTTAACCCACTGAACCACAACGGGAACACCTCAACCTCGGTTTTCATATCTGTCATGTGGGGTTGACAGGTTTGCTTAGGAGAGGTGACTCAGATTGCGTGTGAACAGGAGTTAGGGCAATTATGTAACCGTGTTATCTAATGGGCTCTGCCTTTGGAGCTGCTGAACGTGGCTCCCCAGGGTTTGCCACTGCTTCTGGTGAGAGCTAGCCCCACGTCCCTCCCCACCCTCCCCGCCTTCAGTCTGGGCTGGCTCAAGTGTCTTTTCTCTCTCTCTCTCTGTCTCTTTTGTTTTTGCCTTTGAGGGCCGCCCCTGTGGCATATGGACGTTCTGAGCCTAGGGGTCGAATCAGAGCTGTAGCTGCCAGCCCCAGCCCCAGCCACAGCAACGTGGGATCTGAGCTGCATCTGCGACCTACACCACAGCTCATGGCAACACCGGATCCCTTAACCCACAGAGCGAGGCCAGGGATCGAACCTGCGTCCTCAGGGATACTAGTCGGGAATGTTACCGGTGAGCCATGACGAGAACTCCTTCAGTGTCTTCTTGACAAATAGCATGATGTTCTGGGACTTATGAGACCAGGTCCTAAGGAGCCTCGCAGTTTCTGCCCTTGTTTGGGGCAAATGCCAACTTGAGCCGTGAGCCAGCATGCAGGAAGTTGGAGTGCCTTGAAATTCTCCTGCTGGGGTGACCTTATGTGTGAGCACATGGAGAGGCCCTGAGGCTTCATAAAGGATCATAGGCATCCATTCCTCAGCCATTGGGTCAAACAAGGGGGAGCCCCAGACACTGTGCAGAAGAGACAGGTGGTGGTGTCTGTACCCCCATAGAACAATGAACGAACTTAAGAGACAGTTGTGGTTTCAAGGTGAGGTTACGCATTTGTGCAGTGAACGTAGCTGCACAAACACATTCACGTTGTTGACATTTAGTGAAGGTGAAGGGTGAGCCCTTCCTTTGCGGCAGCTCCCAGCCTGCCTCCTTCATCCCCAGGTTTGCATCCGCACTTCTGTCTGAATTATGCTTGGCTCTAAACCCTTGTCTCTCTTTTCTGGTTTCCGTGCAAAGAACTACACTGAAATCACACAGAGGCCACAGAGTGTGGATAAGGACAGGCCAGGTATGGAGCAAATTACCTAGTAAAAAGGAAATCAAATAGAAACCTGATTCCCTGGGAGGATCTGTCAAATCAGTGTTTCATTCAAGAAATTAAATCATTTCGTACAATTAAGGATCCATTGGGAGACAGCTTTTGTGGTCACTTAGGATGCAGGCGTGGATCAGCTTACTTCTTTATTCGGGGCACCTAACCCAGTGTTTGTTTCCTTCCCCTGAGCAAGAGTTCCAGACATGTCTTTATCAGAATCCAGAGTTGATTGAAGAGCAGATGCAGGGTGGGGTCTCCGTCCCAGAAAGCCTTCCTGCATTTTGGTAATCACACCTGACGGGGGAAAGAGTTAACACGCTTCCTCAGAGGTGATGGGGTATTTTTCGCTAGAATACAGTCGGTTGAGGGCTCTTTATCTTGTTCTGTCTGATGATTTTCTGAGTTTCTGATCAAAGCTGTGGCCTCTTCCGGAAGGATGCACATGGACACACAGAAACCATATTCTGCTTATACTTCTAGAAAGAGGGGGTAGTCTGTAGACTTTGGAAGTCTGTGTTCGTGTTGAGGACTCCGGACTGAAAGAAGGATCTTGTGTTTCTTTTCTTTCTTTTTTTTTTTTTTAAATAGGATATTGAATATAGTTCTCTGTACTGTGTAGTAGGACCTTGTTATCTGTTTTATATGTGGTGGTTTGTGTCTGTAAATCCCAAATTCCTTAGTTATCCCTCAGCCCACCTACTTTCCCCATTGGTAACCATAAGTTTGTTTTCTAGAATCTTAGATTTTAATAATACCTTCTTCCTGGACAGAATAGGCTTCAAATATATTGTGGTTGGTTGGTTGGTTGGTTGGTTTGATCTGTCTGCTTAGGTTATATGGTTTAGAATAATTCAACCTCTTTGCCAAACCGTCAGGGGTTTCAGTATGGAGCCAAGGTTGTTGATAAGACTTGGATAAGCTTTGATACATATAGGTAATCAGGAGTCATTAGACTGAATCCTTGCCTTCTTATTTGTTTGCTTTTCTCTTGGAGGGTCCTTGATTTTGCTCCGTTTATTAGAATCACACTCAACCCTTACGAAAGCATCTGCTTTTGAGGGGGACTCATCTTCATCCCGAAATCAGTTAAGCCAACTTCCTCCAACCGCACTGATTGCAGAATGCAACGCATAATTAAGTGTTTCCCGAAAAAGCTGGCAAACAGGGCCAGTGGGAATGTGTCAGAGCAGCTCCTGTCTCCATAGCAACATCCAACGAGCCTTGCAGAAAAATGACGCATTCGAGGGATCACTGATGCAAAATGATAAAGCCGAAACTAACAAGCACACACAATCAGCTACACCGTTATGTTCAGGGCGTTAAATATTTAATATCTCAGCGCTCTACACTGGCGTTCAATAAACCTCATTCATTTTGGGTTGTTTCTCAGTTGCTTAAGTGGAGGACAACTGGCATCTGTTGATTACATATGCTCTTGATATTATTTACACAGTGTGGTGGAATAAATTTCATACGCGATTAGGAACATGCAGTGTTATCAATTACATCAGGGTTTTACTAGCCCCGTTGCCAGACAACACTCTCTCATTGACAAACAAGTATTTATCCTTCTCTGAAATGGAAAAGCGTTCAAAACCACTTGGGGCAATGGTCTTTCCTCTTTTGACAAGTGTTTTCTGGGGTTTAGCGGTCTTGGTAAAAACATGGGTGGGATTGAGGAGCTATCAGTTTTCAGAGGGTGTGTTCACTGTGGGCTCTCCTGCCTGAAGGCTGGGGTGGGAGATGCTTATTTCAGAAGCTTGGGGGTACATGGGACCATCGTCGGCCATCTTTCTCTTCATTGCTTGATCTCATGGGGTAGCCAGGCACCAGTGGGTTAGGGGTCCCCCTCCGGCCCCGTCCTCAAGCTCATTTATTTTGCTCTCAATGACATCACTGTCCATCATAGGTAATCAGAACATACATGTGAAAAATTAGCTTAGTGGCAGTCAGTCCGTGCAAAGAGGAGGCCCAAGGAGAAAGCAACTCTGCAAGCTAAATGGAGACGAGAGCCTGGGAAAACATGTACCTTTATCTTCTTGTCTCTGTGTTTGGGAGCTTTATGTCACAGGATATGTATTTATAAGTATATTACTGAGTAATTGGTTTAGCATCATGGCATATTTGTGTGTGTGTAGATATATTCATATAGACGTTGTAGAATAGTTACATCTGTTACCTTTGCTGGATAATTTTATATTATTGTATAAAATTATCATAGTGACTCAGCTAAGTACTTAAAAATTTGTTTAAATTGAAGTATAGCTGGTTTTTAGTGTTGTGTTAGTTTCTGGTATACAGCAAAGTGATTCAGATATATATATATATATATATATATATATATATATATATGTATATACTTTTTCATTAGTTTATTACAAGATATTGAATACAATTCCCTGTGTTATACAGTAGGACTTTGTTATTTATCTATTTTATATGTAAATAGTTTGTATCTGTTTATATCTGCTAATCGCAAACTCTAGTTTATCCCTCCCTCACTCCCTTCCACCCCCTTTCGCCTTTGGAAAGTTTGTTTTCTTTCTTCCTTTTTTTTTAGGGTCACACTTATGGCATGTGGAAGTTCCCAGGCTAGGGGTGGAAACAGAGCTGCAGCCGATGGCCGATGCCACAGCCACAGCAATGCCAGATCCCAGCCATGTCTGTGGCCTACACCATAGCTCACGGCAACACCAGATCCTTAATCCACTGAGTGAGGCCGGGGATCAAACCCGGGTCCTCAAGGATGCTAATCGGTTTTGAGCCACGACAAGCACTTCCACGAGTTTGTTTTCTATGTCAGTGTGTCTGTTTCTGTATTATAAATAAGTTCATTTGTGTCCTATTTTAAATTCCACCTATGAGTGATGTCGTATGATATTTGTCTTTCTCTGGTTGACTTCATTCATATGATTATCGCTAGGTCCATCCATGTTGCTGCAAGTGGTGTTATTTCATTCTTTTTCCTGTCCGTCAGGTATTGACCCCCATTTCCAGATGCAGAAAACAGGTTCTGAAAAACTGAATAATTTGACCAAGACTAGCAAGTGGCAGGTGAGGAGTCCAATCAAATTTTGCCTCTAAAGATGGCAGCACACCATTTACACACCTGTGGCCGCCTCGTGGTTCTGCATCCTCGCAGGGCTGCGTGATGCGCGTCCCTGGACCACACGATGCCGAGGACATACCGCTCAGCAACCCCATCATCTTCAGACTGGATAATGTGTGGTGAGAGCATCTCCACATCGATGGCTTGCTCTGTCTGAGGATTCCAAAGAGCTTTCTGGAGGTGTTTGTTCTTTCCTCCGAGACTGAAGAGGGGGTGGTGTTCAGTGAAGCAACTGGAGACAACAGTCGCTCTTGATGATGGGCCTTGTCCTAGAACCAGCCTCCCTTCCAGAAGAATCTCCTTGTACCAAATGCAAGTTCCTGTGCCCGACACACAGGGAGGCCACACAAACTGAAACCTGGGGGTTTGGAGCAGAGCAAGTGTTACTGCAGGGCCAAGCAAGGAGAAAGGGTGGTTCATGCTCAAAAAACCCCAACTCCCTAAAGGGTTTCAGCAAAGCATTTTTGAAGGCCAGGTGGGGGAGGGGCGTCCAGGGTGTGCGATCAGCTTCTGCACAAATCTCTGCTTGGTTGATGGTGATCCATCCTTAGAGGCCCCGAGGTGGGACCTTTACATGCTCATGATCATCAGGTGTTAATTTCTTCCATTTGGCAGTGGTTGTAGCATCTGAAAAATTCAGGAAATATGCCTTGGATTCTATTATCTAGATATTCCAAAGAGGAGCCAAAGCAGAGGATGTGGGGAGGGGTCTATCCCCAGAACCCTGGACCTGCTGGGTTACGCTTGGATGTGAGTGCTGAACTTAAAGGCATCCTCTGAGATCTGATGCAGTGGACGTGTGTGTGTGTGTGTGTGTGTGTGTGTGTGTGTGTGTTGCATAGTATCCATGTATGTGAGCCCACTCTAATAAAGTTAAGCCGAATTCCATGTTGCGGGATGTTGGGTGATTCTAAAATACACTTCAGGATAATGAATGCTGTGTTGAAGAACCTTCTAGTGACGAAATCTTTGCTTCCTTCCTTTCTTTCTTTCAACTTTTTTTTTTTTGCTTTAGTTAATATCACACCTGCACAGGATGTAAATCTTCCTTGTCTTTCATTATCTTTGCCTTAGGGTCTTGCCTTTTACAATCTTTCACTGGATGACTAGGTGATGTAGGCCAGACTCTCTGGGGGTGTGGCCTGCGCTGTCGCTTTCTAGGGTGGCCTGTAGCAGAAATGTTGCCTTTACTAGCAAGACACACCAACCTTCTTACTCATATTCATAACAATTTTGATAAATCCTCAATAAATGTTAGCGTGGTGACCTAATACAATAATCACTAAGGGATTTATATCAATTATTTTGTTTAATCCTCACAGCAGTGCTTTTGAGGTAAAGAAATGGATGCTTGGTGGAATTAAGTAGTTAGACTGAGGCCAGGCCTCAAAGCTGGTGAGAGAAGGGTCTAAAAGGCACCCTTTTTCTAGAACTCACAGGTCTTTTTAGACCCTTGGGATGAAGTCAATGCTAGGTTGAGTTCCTAGTTATTTTTGAAAAAAATCAGAAATTACTTAGACAGAGATTCAGGTCTTTCCTTACCTGTATTTGTCATGTATTTCAGATTAAGATTGTGACGATATACTTAGCAGAGAGGTGTGTTTGTTGATTCATTCATTAATCCATAGGTATTATTACTTTCCTTTTTATGGTTGCCCCTGTGGCATATGGAAGGTCCCAGGCTAGGGGTCAAACCGGAGCTACAGCTGTATGCCTACACCGCAGCTTGTGGCAAAGCTGGGTCCTTAACCCACTGAGCAAGGCCAGGGATTGAACTGGCATCCTCATAGAGATTTCCATCAGGTTCTTAACCTGCCGAGCCACAACAGGAACTCCCGTAGGTATTATTGAGTACATCCAATGACGCTCTGTCTGTGCTGAGCAGAAAAAAGGAAGCAAAATATACTTCTCTTGAGAGAGGCTGGAAAATTATATAGTGACAAAAGGCAGGCATGGAATATTACGAGAACCATGAAAAAAGGCACTTCTCTTAAATTTGAGGGTGGGAGTGTTCACCGTTGGAGCACAAGCCAGTAAGAGAAGCCAGAGTGCTGTTGCAAATAATATGAAAGTGTGCAGGGGGGTGTGTGGGGAGGGGTGATCATTTAAATGTATAATTACTGGATTCTTTACTGAGAGGCCTAATATTCTTTCAGCTTCTGCCCACCCATGGGGCAATAACAATGTTTGACACAGCCTAAAACCAGAAAGCCTTCAATGGATTAGAGATAATTGAAATTCCCAACATTGTGGAATGAATGCAGCTATTCAGGAAACTCCTTAATGTGCCTTCTTGAACATGACCAGCATGGGAATGTAAAGCATTAAAGCTGTTTTGGGGAACAGTTGGGCACATAAACTTTCCCAAGTGACACATAAAAGGAAAATGAAACTTAAAAAGAGAAGATAGACATACATTTGCTTGCGGGTCCCACCATCCCATTCCTGGTTATCGGCCAAGACAAATGAAGACATATGTCCACACCGAGGCTCATGCATGAATGTTCCCAGTAGCCTTAATCGAAAGGTTGGAAAGTGGGAGAAACCCAAATGTCCCTCAGATGGGAAATCTACAAACAACACGTGTTCATATGTCCAATGGAACATTATTCCGCCAGACCAAGGAACAGAATTCTGTTACATGCTACAACATGGAGGAACCAGGTTTATCCAGCCAGCTGCAAACGTATTCGTATGATCCCAGGTACACGAAATGTCCAGGAGGAGTTCCCGTCGTGGTGCAGCAGAAATGAATCCAACGAGGAACCATGAGGTTGCGGGTTCGATCCCTGGCCTCACTCAGTGGGTTAAGAATCTGGCATGGCCGTGAGCTGTGGTGCAGGTTGCAGATGCGGCTTGGATCTGGCGTTGCTGTGGCTCTGGCGTAGACCGGCAACAATAGCTCTGATTGGACCCCGAGCCTGGGAACCTCCATATGCTGTGGGTGCACCCCTAAAAAAGACAAAAAAAAAAAAAGAAATGTCTGGGAAAGGTAGGACTCTGGAGACAAAAAGGGGGTTAGGTAGTTCCTGAGCCTGGGAGTGGAAGAGAAGAGTAACTGCTAAGTGGCGTGAGGGGGACTCTGGGGGATGGCAGTGGTGTAAAACCAAATTGCAGTGATGGTTGCATAATTTTAGAAATTTGCTAGACGTCATTAAATTGTCTGCTTAAAATGAATGTATTTTATGGTACTTATACCTTTAAAAAACACCTTTAAAACATAATTATACCTGTAAAAAAACTTTAAAAAATGACCAGAGTTCCCTGGTGGCTCAGTGGGGTCAGGATCTGGTGTTGTCACTCCTGTGGCCTGGATTTGATCCCTGGCCTGGGAACTTCCAGGTGCCAGAAAATATGACCAATAGCCTACTCAAATTTCTGTTTGGACCCATTGGAGTATCTGAAATGCCATTTTAAACATTGACAACTCTAACAGCCATCTGGGCTGTACACTCTTTTTTTTGTTTGTTTGTTTTTGCTTTTTAGGGCTCCACCCTTGGCATATGGATGTTCTCAGGCTAGGGGTCCAATCGAAGCTGTAGCTGCTGGCCACAGCCACAGCCACGCAGGATCCGAGCCAGATCTGTGACCTACACCACAGCTCACAGCAACGCCAGATCCTTTACCCACTGAGTGAGGCCAGGGATCAAACCTGAATCCTCATGGATGGATCCTCGTGGGGTTCGTTAGCCACTGAGCCATGAAGGAAACTCCTGGGCTGCACACTCTTTTAAACATAACCTTCAAATCTGTGTCATTCTTTGGCTTAGAAAAGAATTCAAGACTATTTTTTAATGATTTTAATTTTTTTTTCAGAATTCAAGACTTTAAAGATGGCTTAGGGAATTAGTAAATCATGCAAGCCAAAGTATTTCACCATATTAGTTAAAATGACAAGATCTGTCATTTATAGTTGTTTTCCAGCGGATCCGAACTACTTGTTAGCATTTCAGATTCTTTAGGACTTTTTGGGCCCATGATGGAACAATTACTGCTGACAGTCTTTTCCATAATTGTGCTATATCCAGGGAAGGCCCTGGAAGTAAATGACATTCTTCAACCAACAGCTACGAATTAGCCAACACAAGAGTGTGCTATTTGGGGGTTATGCATCAAACGAACATATCACTTCTTTTCACATCTCTTGAGAAGCTCTCCGGACCAAAAAGAAACATTTGAAGAAATACAGTTTTCTCAAATTCCAGTTCTTATTAAGCCAATTTTTCTTGGATGAGAACTCAAAAGTCAGTAGAGAAATTTCACTGACTGAAATTTCACTGAAATTTAATTGATAAGATGAGTGAAATTCAGTCTCAAGAATCCAGGCAGTTTTCACCCGAAACTGACTTGAAATTTCACGGCCTAGAAGGGCTGGGTCCCTTGTTCTGTGCTTAAAAAGGGATTAGGAATAAACAGGCATTGATCTCCCACAAGCCTCCTGGTTTTAGTTCTGGTTCTCTCTCTCTTTTTTTTTTTTTTTTTTTTTTTTTTGTCTTTTTGCTATTTCTTGGGCCGCTCCCGCGGCATATGGAGGTTCCCAGGTTAGGGGTCTAATCGGAGCTGTAGCCACTGGGCTACGCCAGAGCCACAGCAACTCGGGATCCGAGCCGCGTCTGCAACCTACACCACAGCTCACGGCAACGCCGGATCGTTAACCCGCTGAGCAAGGGCAGGGATCGAACCCGAAACCTCATGGTTCCTAATCGGATTTGTTAACCACTGCGCCATGATGGGAACCAGTTCTGGTTCTCCTATCTCTTACGGTTGTCAACTGAAAAAAAAACAACCCCCCACCCCCAACCTGAAGGTTGAAGATTATGTTTTATTTGGGGTTGAGAATTGTTTTATTTGGCAAACTTTCTGAAGACGTAAGTCCAGGAGACAGACTCTCAAAATCTGAGGAATTGCACCAAAGAGGTAAGAGAAGCGTTCCCACTGGAGCTGAGCAGGTTAAGAGCCCAGCGTAGTGTCTGTGAGGATGTGGATTCGATCCCAGCCTTGCTCAGGGGGTTAAGGATCTGGCGTCACCCTAAGCTCTGGCAAAGATTGCAGATGTGGCCTGGATCTGGTGTGGCTGTGGCTGTGGCTGTGGCTTAGGCTTAGGCTGGCTGCTGCAGCTCTGATTGGGCCAAAAAAAAAAAAAAAAAGAGAGAGAGCGAGCGAGTGAGTGAGTTAAGGGAGGAGCCAGGATCTACAGGAGTTTTTGCAACAAAGACCTGGTAGTTGGAACATCAAACTATTACTGTCCATTGAGGAAACCAAACATTTCATGTTAATGAATTTAGTGCTTTTCTTGCAGCAAGATGCAAGAGTCTAGGCTCAATGCAATCATCCCTTTGATATACACCTTAACTATCTAAGGCCAGTCTCCAGTTGTTTTGCTTTTTTTTTTTATTTTCCCCCATCCTGAATCCCCTCCACGTGCACAGTCCTAGGGTGGCTGCATTGGCTGATGGCTCGGTGGCTGCAACATCCTTTGTTTACTGATATGGCAGGTGACACTATCAATATGACTTTTGGTAAGTAACTGGATCTTTTTAATCCTCAGTCAGGTTTTTTTGTTTGTTTGTTTGTTTTTTGCTTTTTAGGGCCGCACTTGTGGCATATGGAGGTTCCCAGGCTAGGAGTTGAATTGGAGCTACAGCTGCCGGCCTGCACCACAGCCACAGCCACAACCACGCAGGATCCAAGCCGCGTCTGCGACCTACACCACAGCTCACGGCAATGCCGGATCCTTAACCCACTGAGCGAGACCAGGGATCGAACCCGAAACCTCATGGTTCCTAGTCGGATTCATTTCCCCTGCGTCATCACGGGAGCTCCATCAGTGTTTCCATCAGTAAGATGGAAATGATAATTGTGTGTATGCCAGAGGGTTGGGGTAAAGGATTACAAAACTAATTCATACGTAGAGTTTGGCCCCAATTAGGTACCTCAAACCATGGGCTCTTAGTGACAGTACTGCTGGTATCCTGTAGACACTCTTAAATCAAAGGTCGGTCCACTGTCTTATTACGTTCGATTGCAAATATCTAGACTGTGTTAGAGTGTGAGCTCTTCGAACAGGGAAATTGTTGTTATTGTCATTTTCTGTGTCTTCAGCACGAAGCACAGTGCCAGGCACCTTCTACGCGGCTCTTTTTCTCATGGTTGAGCTGAATGGTGCCTCTAAACACAGATAAGGGAGACAAGCCCAGAAATGGTGAATGGTTTTTCCATGTTGCAGAGATGGTCAAGGCAGGGCTATGATGGAAGCTAGTATTCTAGCTGTTAATGCCGGTCCATTTAGCCACAGAGAGTGAGGGTTGTGCTGGGAAAAAACTAGGGGAGCAGATTCATCAAACCTTGATCAGCCGCAGCTCAGCGGGGGCTTATGTTTCCATCTGGACCTCATGGTTGATTGTCTGAATCAACTGTCGCACTTTTGACCCAATTCCTCCCCAACCCCACTTTTATTGTGCCTGCCCGGCAAAAAGCTCACCTCAAGGCCAGTGTTGACATTGTCTTACCCCCCAGGCTTCTGCGTTGGTCTAGAGAATCATGTTACTGGACAGGATACTATCACTGCAAGTGTACGGAGTTGCAGTGACACAGTAAGCCCTTGGGAGATCTTTATTGAGAAAGAATGTGAGTGAGTGAGGGAGTGTATGAACCAATCTTGGCCCAAATAAGGACCCATGGTGGTCTCTGTTCATCTCCTTTGGATGCCGAAACTTGGCCTCTGTCCACTGGTGCCAAATAGGAATGCAGAGACGGGGTTTTGGGTGAAGGAGAAAAAAAATAGCTTTCTTGCATCGCCAGGCAAAGAGGCCACAGCAGGCTGATCCCCTAAGGACTGTGCCCTCCTTTGGGAGAGAATAGGAAGTGGTTTTACTGTTTGGGAGTAGAAAATAGAGCCACAGATAAGGATCAGGCTGAAACTGACAGCACTATGACTTAAACCTAGCCAGAACCCGTGCACAGGACTCGCACCCAGCCTAAACCCAGATAGACACTTGAACCCATGGTTTTCACTTTTTATTTATGTTTTGTCTTTTCTAGGGCCGCACCCTCAGCAAATGGAGGTTCCCAGGCTAGGGGTCCAATTGGAGCGGTAGCCACCGGACTACATCATGGCAACACGGGATATGAGCTGTGCCTGCAGCCTACACCAGAGCTCACGGCAACACCGGATCCTTAACCCACTGAGCAAGGCCAGGGATCGAACCCGCAACCTCATGGTTCCTAATCGGATTTGTTAACCACTGAGCCACGACGGGAACTCTGAACCCACGGTTTTTAAATTGGAATCACTCACCTGGTGTCTGGACTTACTGAGGTTCAGGTGTTTTGGGCCTCAGCGCAGAGGGAATTCAGAGAGAGACAAAGTGATAGGTAAGAAATTGCTTTATTAAGATAAGACGAGGTGAGAGATGCAAGCTTGCAGGCTAGGAGGCTCTGCCCTGAGGGTCAGGTGGGCTACACTTTTATTATCCAAGGAAAATGGGGATGGGAAAAGCCCACCTCTTCCTCTTTCTTAGTTGTTTTTGTTTGTTTGTTTATTTTTGTAGTAGCTCCTCCTTGGCATACCGTAAGAGAGTATTTGACCCTATAAGGTTAGACTAGGACTGTCCTAGTGCTTATTCAAATCAGCAGAAGGGTGGTCCTTAAACTCCTGCCCTCGTCTGAACCTGACTGCAGGCTCCACCCCATCTCCCACCCAATGACCTGAGGCATATCTCATGCCTCCACTGTTCAAGCAAGCCTGCCTCATTCTGATTGTTCTCGTGAGCAGTTATTAACTTACAGTGGTCTCCCAAAGTTCCCTGGGTTCCCTCTCTATATATGGTCTCTTATTGGGGTTCGTACAAGTCCCTGTGTAACTATCCTACTCCATCCCTATCAAGGGTAGATGCAAACTTTCATTCTTCTTCAGAGTTGGTGTTTAGTGGCCCCAAGCCTGGTTCTGGTGGTCCTCCTGTCTCGTTTTCATTTTTGGGGGAGTCTGAGTTCTGCAGAAGAACTCAAAGATGTTGTTATGTATGTTCCTTGAAGAAGAACCAGGACCTGCCCCAAGGCTGCACTATTGTTTCTCGACTGCTCTTCCCTGGTCTCTGCATCCCCTCCCCTTCCTGATGAGCAACTGTTTGAGCCGGCCCTTTGGAACTCAGGGAAGGTTATGGGGGCTGACGTTCCCTGAAAAGGAGAAATGAGGGACACAGAAAGGCTTGTGCCCAGGAGCCCCACAAGGCTCTGCTCGGTTTCCCATCCCCAAAGTCCCTGAAGCCCTGAAGAGCACAGCTAAGTTCATTCTCTGGAGTTCAAATCCCAGCTCCATCTCTTCCCATCAGGAAGCACACTCATGAACAATTTACTTAAATCTCACTGCGACTTTGTGACCTTACCTGGAAAATGGGGTTGGTGGGAGAGTGAATGAAATAATTCATGTAGTGTGCTTTGCCGTTGCCTGACACGTCAATGAATGTTAGCCTGGAGTTCCCACTGTGGTGCGCTGGGTTAAGAATCCAACTGCAGCAGCTTGGTTAACTGCAAAGGCATGGGTTTGAATCCTGGCCTGGGGCAGTGGGTTAAAGGATCCCATGTTGCTGCAGCTGCAGCTCGGATTCTGTCCCTGGCCCTGGAACTTCCATATGCCATGGGTGAGGCCTTTAAAAAAATAAACAAACATATAAATATATATTAAATTTAATATGTATCAATGCATAAAGTATATACATTAAATTTAATATGTTACATTTGTATATTAAATTATATTTTATTATAATTATATACTTTAATATATTAAAATAATTATAATATATAATATATTTAATATATTATATATTAATATATTGTATATATTATATATTAATATATTAAATTATAATTATATTATATTAATATATTAAATTTAATATAACTTTAATATATTATAAACATACATTAAATGTATATATTTATATTATATATTAATATATACATTTATTATTATATATTAATATCAATATATTACTATATTAAATAATTATAATATATCAATATATTGTATACATTAAATATTAATATATATTAATATATTAAATTATAACTATATTATATTAATATATATTAAATTTAATATAAATTTAATATATTATAAATATACATTAAATGTATATATTAAATATACAAAAATATATTAAATAATATATAATAAATATGTATATAAATATATTATGTATAACTATTTTTTATTACCACGGAGACAACCACCCCAATCTCCACATCAAATTGGGAGGACAACCTTGCCCTCTGCTGGAAGGAGAAACTTCTGAGGCATCAGTGTGAACACGCTCACTGTGACTTGAAGACTGGCACTTGCCGTCAGCCTCTACGTGGAGTAAAACGTGAGCCACTGCAGCTCAGCAGCACCCCTGAGTGGAGCTCAGGGTGGAGACCAGGCGTGAGGCAGTCTGTGCTCTGGGAAAACTGGAAGAACAGGTCTTCAGATATTTTCAGGAGAAGACTGTACGAGCCCACTTCTTGCATCTCCTCATATCTAGAAAAACGCTAAACTCCATCAGTGATGAGTGATGTCTGTGAGTAGGAGTCAGCTGCAGGAGACCCGCAGCAAACCTATAAAATGCGTGCTGGTGGGGGAGGCGAGATGGTGGACGAGTAGGGGACACGCTCGCCCACTCCCACAAACCAACGAAAAAGCACATCTACACATTCCACCACTCACACAGCACAGCAACTGAATGCTGGCAGAAGAACTTAAACCCCCCAAAGTGGCAAGAATCTCTTGACATAACTGGGTAGAATAAGAGAAAAGAGGAGAGAGGGAGAAGGGGCATCAGGACCGGATGGGCGCTCCCGAGAGGGAACCGTGAGGGAGAAAGGGAACCCACACCCTGGAAAGTCACCTAACCAATGGAAAGATCCACCGGGTCGGAGGGATCTCCAGACACTGAGAAAAGTGCAGCAGTAGGTCTGAGATCTGAAAAGCAGAGCCAGAGCCACACAGATCATCTGAGCCACTGGCACAGACGCCAAAAACCAAGATGCTCGGGCGGGGGCTGGGCACCAGAGACCGTGGCTCGGAGGTTAGTCCCTGGGAGTGGGCTGGGGTTGGCAGTGTGGAAACAGCCTGAGGGATTAGGAAGCGGTGCCTCACTGGTGGAGGGAGCAATTTGCTAAGGGCTAGGGAGTGGAAAGCCACACAGAGGGAACCTGGGAGAAGGTCTGGACCTGCAGGAGAGACAAGACCCCCTAATTCCAAAACCAGACAAAGATACCACCAAAAAAGAAAACGGGGAGTTCCCGTTGTGGCACAGTGGTTAGCGAATCCAACTAGGAACCATGAGGCTTTGGGTTCCATCCGTGGCCTTGCTCAGTGGGTTAAGGATCCGGCGTTGCCGTGAGCTGTGGTGTAGGTCACAGACACAGCTTGGATCTTGTGTTGCTATGGCTCTGGCGTAAGCCGGTGGCTACAGCTCCAACTAGACCCCTAACCTGGGAACTCCATATGCCGCGGGAGCGGCCCAAGAAAAGGCAAAAAGACAAAAAAAAAAGAAAAAAAAAAAAAGAAAACTGTCAGCCAATTTCTTTGATGAGTATAGACGCAAAAATTTTCAGCAAAATTTTAGCCAACCAAATCCAACAACATATCAAAAAGATCATACACCATGACCAGGTGGGATTCATCCCAGGTTCACAAGGATGGTTCAACATATGCAAATCAATCAACGTCATACACCACATTAACAAAAGAAAAGTCAAAAACCATATGATCATCTCAATAGATGCCGAAAAAGCATTTGACAAAGTCCAACATCCACTTATGATAAAAACTCTCACCAAAGTGGATATAGAGGGAACATTCGTGAACATAATCAAAGCCATTTATGATAAACTCACAGGAAATATAATACTCAATGGAGAAAAATCGAAAGTCTTCCCACTCAAATCTGGAACAAGACAGGGATGCCCACTCTCACCACTGCTATTCAACGTAGTATTGGAAGTCCTAGCCACAGCAGTCAGACAAACCAAAGAAATAAAAGGCATCCAAATAGGAAGAGATGAAACTCACTGTATGCAGATGACATGATACTATACATTGAAAACCCTAAGGACTCAACAAATTCAGCAAAGTAGCAGGATATAACATTAACATTCAGAAACCAGTTGCATTTCTGTATACTAACAATGAAATATTAGAAAAAGAATATAGAAATACAATACCTTTTAAAATTGCACCCCAAAAAATCAAATACCTGGGAATACACCTGACCAAGGAGATAAAGGACTTATATGCTGAGAACTATAAAATATTAGTCAAGGAAATTAAAGAAGATGTAAAGAAATGGAAAGATATTCCATATTCCTGGATTGGAAAAATCAATATTTTAAAAATGGCCATACTACTCAAAGCAATCTACAGATTCAATGCAATCCCTATCAAATTACCCATGACATTTTTCACAGAACTAGAACAAACAATCCAAAAATTTATATGGAACCACAAAAGTCCCGGAATTGCCAAAGCAATTATGAGAAACAACAACCAAGCAGGAGGCATAACTCTTCCAGACTTCAAGCAATATTACACAGCCATAGTCATCAAAACAGTATGGTACTGGTACCAAAACAGACAGACAGTCCAATGGAACAGAATAGAGAACCCAGAAATAATATGGTCAATTCACCTTTGACAAAGGAGGCAAGAACATAAAATGGGAAAAACAAAGTCTATTCAGCAAGCATTGCTGGGAAACCTGGACAGCTGCATGCAAATCAATGAAACTAGAACACACCCTCACGCCATGCACAAAAATAAACTCCAAATGGCTGAAAGACTTAAACATAAGACAAGACACCATCCAACTCCTGGAAGAGAACATAGGCAAAACATTCTCTGACATCAACCTTATGAATATTTTCTCAGGTCAGTCTCCCAAAGCAACAGAAATAAAAGCAAACATAAACCAATGGGACCTAATAAACTGACGAGCTTTTGCACAGCAAAGGATACCCAAAAGAAAACAAAAAGACAACTTACAGGATGGGAGAAAATAGTTTCAAAGGATGCAACTGTCAAGGGCTTAATCTCTAGAATATACAAGCAACTTCTACAACTCGACAGCAAAAAAGCTAACAACCCAATTGAAAGATGGGCAAAAGACCTGAATAGACATTTCTCCAAGGAAGATATACAGATGACCAACAAGCACATGAAACAATGCTCAACATCGCTGATTATTAGAGAAATGCAAATCAAAACTACCATGAGATACCACCTCACGCCAGTCAGAATGGCTGTCATTAATAAGTCCACAAATAACAAGTGCTGGAGGGGCTGTGGAGAAAAGGGAACTTTCCTGTGCTGTTGGTGGGAATGTAAGCTGGTACAGCCACTATGGAGAACAGTATGGAGATACCTTAGAAATCTATACATAGAACTACCCTGTGACCCAGCAATCCCACTATTGGGCATATATCCGGACAAAACTTTCCTTAAGAAAGACATATGCACCCGCATGTTCATTGCAGCACTATTCACAATAGCCAAGACCTGGAAACAACCCAAATGTCCATGGACAGATGATTGGATTAAGAAGATGTGGTATATTTACACAATGGAATGTTACTCAGCCATAAAAAAGAACAACATAATGCCATTTGCAGCAACATGGATGGAGCTAGAGACTCTCATACTGAGTGAAATAGGTCAGAAAGAGAAAGACAAATACCATATGATATTACTGATATCTGGAATCTAATATACAGCACCAATGAACCTGTCCACAGAAAAGAAAATCATGGAGTTCCCGTCGTGGCGCAGTGGTTAACGAATCCGACTAGGAACCATGAGGTTGCGGGTTCGGTCCCTGCCCTTGCTCAGTGGGTTAACGATCCGGCGTTGCCGTGAGCTGTGGTGTAGGTTGCAGACGCGGCTCGGATCCCGCGTTGCTGTGGCTCTGGCGTAGACCGGTGGCTACAGCTCCGATTCAACCCCTAGCCTGGGAACCTCCATATGCCGCGGGAGTGGCCCAAGAAATAGCAACAACCACAACAACAACAACAAAAAGACAAAAGACAAAAAAAAAAAAAAAAGACAAAAAAAAAAAAAGAAAATCATGGACTTGTGATTGCCTGGGGGGAGGGGGAAGGGGAGGGAGGGGGAGGGATTGGGAGCTTGGGGATAATGGATGCAAACTATTGCTCTTGGAATGGATTTACAATGAGATCCTGCTGTGTAGCACTGAGAACTATGTCTAGATACTTACATCGCAACAGGACAATGGGAGGAAAAATTATGTATACATGTATGTGTAACTGGGTCCCCATGCTGTACAGTGGGAAAAAAAAATGTGTGCCTGGCTGCAGGCCCCTCCCCCTTTACCTTTAGGACTTAGATCTGGATATTTCCCCTTTCCTCTTTGGGGCAGTATTTCAGAGTATTTCAGAGCTACTGAAATACTGCCTCCTGTTTCAGAGCTACTGAAATACTGCCTCCAGGGCTGCAGTTAGTGGGCAGAACCAAAGATGTGGTCAGCGTTGAGAACAGCCACTCCCAAGGGTGGGCCAGGGGGCCCTGAGGGAACTCAGGGAGGCCCTTCAAAGGAGTGCTTTCAGTAAGCCCACCTTTAGGTCTTTCTATAGAAATGGGTTTTCTATAAATCTTCTGTAAATCTGGATATCTGTAGATCTTTTGTTCCTACCACCTCAGCTTTGTTGCAAAAACCGATAAATCCTAGCTTCCTCTCTTGCCTTCTAGGAGTGGTTTCTCTTTCTGGGGCCACCTAAGATGCTGTCTTCTGGGGTGATTCCACCCCAAATAAAACTTAACTCTCAACTTTCAGGTCGTAGTGTTTAGTCAACATCATATTCCAACTCCTACTCCCAGATTATAACTGGGGGCCCACATGCTCCAGTTGGTATTTAGCAAGATTGCAATGTCAAGGAGTTCCCTGGTGGCTCAGGGGGTTAAGGACCTGACATTGTCACTGCTGCGGCTCTGGTTACTACTGTGGCTCAGGTTCCATCCCTGGCCCAGGAACTTCAGCATGCAATGGGTGCCCCACCCCTGCACCCCCAAAAAGGACAATTTCAAGAGTGTTATTTCAGGATAGGCCAGAGTGTAGTGCTATAGAAATTTTGAGGAGAAATACAATTTGGGATTCACCTAAGATAATTCCTTCACCACACCACTGGAGAAATTGAAACCCTCCCCTTGGCTTTTCTCTTTGCAAGGCAAAGTGGCTGATTTAAGCTTGGATTGTTGCCGCATCCACTTCAAAGACCAATCACTTTTAAAAAACCACCCCCCCCCCTCAGGCTTCTTTGGTTTGCAAATCTTGTTTGATTTTAATAACTGACCTTTTGGTCCTTCCACACTTTAAATTCCATGTTATATTTTAAATTACCCAATAAAGAGGCATCCACCCTTGACCCAGTAGGAGCAGAATCTCTTACAGCTCATTCATTCTCTCTCTCTCTTTCTCTCTCTCCTCCCTCCTTCCCTCCACCTTGACCTCTCTCTCTGTGGCCCCAGGTGTGCCATGTAGTTTCCAGGACCTGTAAGTCATAAACGTCTTTTTATCCCGAAGTTTCCTGATGGTCATGGCTGAAGTTGTCATGCTTTCATAATAAGAACCACCAGGGCCCGTCCAGCCACAACATTGGTTGTTGATAGGCTGAGACCAGGTGAAGTGACTCCCAGATCCACGCTGGGGCCCAGCATACTGACTCCCAGCCCAGAGTATTTCTCATGCTGTCATCTCTCAGCACACAGGCCCTGGTCTGCTCCGCGTCTTCATCTGCCTGATGCTGCTAAATCTGGACCATCTTCTTTCTCTCCCTTGTTTAGTTCTAACAGGGAAGGAACCAGGGTGTGTTGTGCAAGCCTGCCCTCTGCTGGGCAATGCACATATTGACGCAAAGGGAAGTGCAGGTGATGTCTATGCTCAAAGCAAGCCAGACATCACCCAGAGAGATGCTTTCTCTGAGACAATCCTTGGGTATCTTGGGGTGTCTGTAGGCATGGTTCCTGGGAATCTAGTGCCAGAATGGAAAGTGTAGTGGTTAAAAAATTTTTTTATTATAGTAGATACTGTAGATATTACATTGTAGATATTGTTATTAAGAGTTTTCTTGTGGCACAATGGATTTATGGATCCAGTATCGTCGTTGCAGTGGCTCGAGTCGCTGCTGTGGTGCAGGTGTGATCCCTGGTCTAGGAACTTCCACATGTCTGGGGAGGAGCCAAAAATATTGCTATTATCAGAAGAAGACAAAGGAGAAGGAGAGGAAGATAGTAGAAGGAAGGGGAGAAAGGCATAGTTATAGCTGTTTTAGGTACCATTGATGATTTGCAATTCTTGCAATGTTGTGTAACAGTCAATTTTGTTAATTAAATGAATGTTACTCTTATGTAGATAAACCAAACTTTAGGTTTGGTTCTCAGATTCTCTAGTTGGAGAAGTGACTTAAAAATATTAATTCTTTTCCTTCGTATTTTGAAAAGTAATACATTCTCATCACAGAAAAATTTGGGAAGTGCAGAAAAGCACCAAAGGTAAGAAAGTTGGCCACTTAACATTAACTATGCTAAACCATCAGGGCTTTTACATTTTATAAAATTCTGATCGTTGAATCACTCTCTTTTGCTGCTTACTTTGCTTGCTTTTTATCATGACCCTTATTTGTTAACATTAAAAATCAAGTTTTAGAGGAATATTTAAAGATGGCATAGTATCCATTTATATGAGCCCATAGTATTAAAGTTAAGCAGAATTCCATGTTTTGGGCCGTTGGGTGATTCCAAAATACACTGCAGGATAATGACTATTGTATAGAACCTTCCAGTGACTAAATCTTTGTTTTCTTTCTTTCTTTGTTTCTTTCTCTCTCTCAATATTTATTATTATTATTTTTTAAAATAGTTATTTTCCCAATACACATACATGTACACATTCTATTTTTGCACATTATCATGTTCCATCATAAGACATAGTTCCAAGTGCTACACAGCAGGATCTCATTCTTTAAATTGTTTTTTTTTTTTTTTGCTTTACTCAATGTTGTTGCTGACATTTAAGTTCTTGCCAGTTCTTCTTTCATTTTTTAAGGTTTTATTGAAGTAAAGTCAATTTACAATGTTGTGATCATTTCTTCTGGTCAACAGAGTGATTCAGTTATACATACACACAATCCATTCTCATTCAGATTCCCCTCTTGGGCAGATTATCACAGAATATTGGGTAGAGTTCTCTGTGCAATACAGCAGGTCCCCATTGGCCAGTCATTCCACATACCTCGGTGTAAAATCTTTGCATACATATTTAATACTTTTATTGGGAGTAACCCTTTTGGCAGTGGAGTTTCTAGGTTAAAAAAAAGTATCATCTGACGGTCTCATTGTGGCACAGCGGAAATGAATCTGGCTACTAAACATGATGATGCCGGTTCGATCCCTGGCCTTGCTCAGTGGGTTAAGGATCTGGCGTTGCTCTGAGCTGTACTATAGGCTGGCACCTACAGCTCCAATTTGACTCCTAGCTTGGGAACTTCCATATGCCACAGGTTCAGCCCTAAAAAGCAAAAAAAAAAAAGTACAGTCAGGAGTTCCCTGGTGGCTCAGCTGGTTAAGAATCTGGCGTTGTTATTGCTGTGGCTTGGGTCACTGTTGTGGTGTGGGTTTGATCCTTGGCTCAGAAACTTGCTGCATGCCAGGGGCACAGCCAAAAAAAGAAAAAGAAAGTACAACCAGAGTCTGTGAGGATAATTTTCTTAGAACCATCCATGATTTAATTCTCAGAATCAGGTCACAAACTGGAATCTCAAAAACAGTGAAAGTTACAGCAAAGGCTAGCATCTAAACCCCAAAATCTGGACCTCCCCCTAACTTCCTTGAATCTTTCTCTTGGTCCACTCATCCTAGACTCCTGCCATCCCTTCCTCTCCCTTCGCAGAGATTTCTGAACCCCCAGGAAGCAGGAGCCAGCCTGGCCCATGGACCCAGCAGTGTGCTGGTAGATGGCTAACCACGGGCACTCCAGTGGGTCAGGAATGCACCACTTTATAGCATTTTTCAATTTCTGTGGAGAAACAGTCCCACTGTGACCAATTTTGTTGTTGTTGTTGATGGTGTTTTTTTTGTTTTGTTTTGTTTTGTTTTTGGCTTTTTGGCTTTTTGGCGCTGCACTGGCAGAATATGGACGTTCCCAGGCTAGGGGTCAAATCGGAGCTGCAGCTGCCAGCCTACACCACAGCCACATAAGATCTGAGCACGTCTGTGACCTATACCACAGCTCACAGCAACGCCAGATCCTTAACCACTGAGTGAAGATCGAACGCACATTCTCATGGATCCTAGTCGGATTCGTTTCCACTGCGCCACAAGGGGAACTCCCACCATATTTTGCTTTACTCAATGTTGTTGCTGACATTTAAGTTCTTGCCAGTTCTTCTTTCATTTTTTAAAGTTTTATTGAAGTAAAGTCGATTTACAATGCTGTGATCATTTCTTCTGGTCAACAGAGTGATTCAGTTATACATACACACAATCCATTCTCATTCAGATTCCCTTCTTGGAAGGGAAGCTCCCAACACGGCATCCTTGATGTGGAGTTGGGAAGAGAAGTCCACAATGGGCTCTGGGCTCGGAAGAGCTGGAAGGAGCTTGCCCCAGCACACCACTGTGGGCGTCAGTGCATTGTCTACACAGCCACCTACCCCCACTTCCTTCCCCAGGGGAGCTCTGAGTCCAAGGATATGCTTGATTCCTCTTTAAGTTGTGATTTCAGGCGCCCCGGAAGTCACCCCCCACACCCCGTCTGCCTCCTCCGCCCAATCGTTTCCACCTTGCAGTAGAGACTCTATGCTTTAAGGAAGTACACACTTCCTTTTTATGATGACTGGTAAATACCAGGCAAAGATCTCATTGTGCTCATGACTGAAATCTGCTTATCCTACGATGAAAATGACTCAGGTTCTTTCCTGCTCAGACTGTGGGACACAAAATAGAGTGTCAGATGTCAGACGCACCCTTTTGCATCAGCTACCTCACTGTGCAAATGAAAAAATTAAAATACGGAGAGGTCCCTTAGCATGTGTGATTACACTTCAGTTACATTTTGCAACTATTTCCTGAGCACCCCTGTACGTGTAAGGGTTCATACTGGGCGCAGAGATGGACACAGAGCTGGCTGATACAAAGTGTCAGATACTGAGTGTTTCCAGGTGCCAATTTACATATATTATGTGAATGATTACATACATTATCTCTGAACAATTTACATATATTATCTCTGTAGTTCAGTCCTCATCATCAGCCTACACAGAAGGTTGTTTCCATTTTGATTCCATAAAAAAAAGGATATAGGAGTTCCCATCGTGGCTCAGCAGTTAACGAACCTGACTAGCATCCTTGAGAACCTGGGTTCGATCCCTGGCCTCACTCAGTGGGTTAAGGATCCGGCGTTGCCATGAGCTGTGGTGTAGGTCACAGACACGGCTTGGATCTCGCGTTGCTGTGGCTGTGGTGGAGGCCAGGGCACCAGCTCTGACTGGACCCCTAGCTTGGGAACCCCCATGTGCCATGGGCGTGGCCCTAAAAAGACTAAAAAGATATTAGGGCCACATCCATCTCACCGATGACCAGCTCCGGGCTTTTCTTCTGGGTCACTCTGTACTATTCTGCTGGGGCTGCCATGTTTAAGGTACTATGACGAAGTAGCTCAAATAACAGAAATTTGTGTTCTCACAGTTCTGTGGCTAGAAGCCCCAAATCAAGGTCCAGCAGAGTCTGTCTGTGGTGAAGACTTTCTTTCTGGCTTGCAGATGGTCATCGTCTGACTGTGTTTTCCCTTGAGATCTTGGGTCTTTCTCTTTATATAAGGACGTTGATCCGCTCAGATCAGGGCTCCGCCCTATGACTTCATGTAACCTCAATTACCTCCTAAAGACCCTTTCTTCAAATACAGTCCCACTGGCCATTCGGGGCTTCACCACACAAATTTTAGGGAGAGACAATTCAGTCCATAGCCCTTACCCCAACATGCTTCTTTCCCTTCAGTTGTTCCAAGTAAAAATTAGGGATGCATAATGGAATACTACTCAGCCATAAAAAAGAATGAAATAATAACCTCTTGTAGCAACATGGATGAACATAGAGATTATCATTCTAAGTGAAGTAAATCAGACAGAAAAGAAAAATATCATATGTGATCACTCATATGTGGAAGCTAATAAAGTGATACAAATGAACTTATTTACAAAAGCGAAATAGACTCATAGTCGTGGAAAACAAAGTTACAGTTACCAAAGGGAAGAGTGGTGGTGGGTGGGGAGAGAGATAAATTAGGAGTTTGGGATTAACACCATACTACTGTGTATGCAATGGCTAAACAACAAGGCCCTACTGTATAGCACAGAGAACTCTATTCCATACCTTGGTACAGCTGATGCGACAGATGTCTGATAATAGTTTCCCAGTTAATTCGGCTTGTGTTAAATATTCCCAAGTTTTCATTTAATGACTCGGTGTCCATTAGAATACCAGGTAACAGAAATTCCAACTCAGGAGGCTTAAACCACAAGGAGAATTTACTGGCTTGCAAATTTCCAAGTCCTCAGGTATGTTGGGTTTTAGGAAGTTCCAAGCCACTGACTCATCATCATTACTGATCAACTTTTATCTTGCCGTGTTCGTTTCTAGGTCACATTGGCTGTTAATCTGATGTCTTCATTCTAAGGGGTAATATTCTTTGAGAACCCAAGACAATGGCCAACATCCACTGACACTTCTTCCTCCAACACCTCTTCCCCTCATCTTCCTTCACATTCCTTCATCTCATTCAGTCACACACCCGACTCTGAAATAATTATTGTGGACACAGGGGTGCACACATTTGATTGATTTGAGCCATTCCCAAACCTAACCTCAAGGCTGGGAAAGAGATTTCTGTTCAGAAGGAGGGAGAATAATGGGGAAGCTTCCAAACTATCTGCTGCAGTCTTCAAGCCTGACCAGAAAGCGAACCCACGGGCCAAAAACATGTTTCCTATTATCTATGTATGTGTTGTCAACAACTTGTATTGGTAAAGGCTTAGACAGAATGGGAAGATGCCTTGTCTAACACGAGCATCTGTGGTCAGCGTCTGGAGGGGGTGCCCTGAGCCTGCTGGGGTGTCATCACTTTCTCGGTTATGATGGGGCAGCAAGGGTCTACAGGGTGGCTTTGGAGTGTGACTGCTGCCAGGTGTTTGAGGAGCCTTCCTTTTTAATTGAAGCAGTGTTGGAAGTCACCAGATCTTTTCTTTCTAAATCCGCAAGCATCTGAAGTCTTCCACGGATATAATTCTGGTGAGGGTGGAAAGAAGAGATTTGTGGTCATTTTGTACAATAATTAGAATAAACATTTATTTAGTGTTTTATGCAGCTGACATTTATGGATTTTATAAGCAAACAGAACGTGGTGACGGCCGAGGCCTGAGTTTAAGATGCAATTTTCTCAAACCACATTCCATTATCCGATGATCTCCATTTGCTTATGCCTTCCGGATCCAGATGGTGCTTTTGACCCTCTGCTCTGAATCGGACGCAGAGATAACTGTCCCTCCATACGGGTCCTTCCTTTTTTCAACAGCCGTAGTGGAATAAACAATAGCAGAATGAAGAGCCTCCTGTGTCCGTCTCCTTTAGGATGGCACACGACCACAAAACTAAGTTCTGTTCCATGGGATGTAGCCGAAGTGGCATTCTAAAAGGAAGGGTCTGTGATTTTTCTCCTCTTTCCTCCTTCTTTCCGGCCGGAATGTGGACACAAAGGCTGGAGCTGGAGTTGCCATCTTGGATCAGAAGGTGAGAACTTTGTGCTGAGGTTGGTGGGGCCCCTAGACAGAAAGGGATGGGTTCTTGGTGAGGCGGGATCATCATCCTATCCTGGAGCTGGCTGTGTTTCTATGAAAGAGAAGTAAACTCTCATATGCAAGCCCTTCCAATGGTGGTTTTGCTGTCAGTTGTCTCTCAATGTCATAGACATGATAGCTAATGGTTAGAAGGGTTCCTGGCACCCCATGAGCGTCTGTAATTGAACCTTGAAAGTCTGGCTGCAAGGGCCCCAGCCCTTGATCTCCACACCATCTTGAGCAAATAATAAATGCCACCCAGCAGACTCTGTTGGAAGAACCGTGGAGAAGGAGATCAGGTCTAGCAGACAGCACTGAGGAAGTTCTTAGATGGTAGCTTCTTGCAAAAATTGCTTCTGTGGAATCTCATGCAAATAATCTGAACCATGTGGATTAGATTGCCGTGAAAATAGACACAGGAGTTTAAAAGTTGAGAGTAAGGCGTGTGGCCAAGTGCACAGTGTGTTTCTTTGCGCTTGGAAGGTTGGCTCATTGGCCTGACATGTCATATGGCCCCGGAACATGGAGGTTCATCTATTTCTAATTAATTGGGTTTTGCGGTGCTTTTGGAAGATCTTTGGCCAAGTGACAGATGAGGAGGGAGCCACAGCCAGGACCTTCTCTCTCTTAAGCTCCCGAAAGGCAGATGTGTCTTCAGTGTTTCCAAATCTAATTTATTGTTGTAACCTGAGCAACTTACTTTCTTGTCAGTAGAGTATTTTTCTTGTTTCTCTTCCAGGATTTCATATTTGAAAATCTCTTCTGAGCTTTTCTAAGCTGGGGCAAGCCATCTTGAATCAGATAATACGGAAAGGGTTCATGTTCACATTCAAGGCAGCAGAGGCCTAGGAAAGTTTTATCCTGCCCCTTCCTGGGCTTTGTAAGTTTGTTTTTTCAGTCACTCAGTCACTCAGTTATTCATAAGGAAGCATTTGCTAAATTCTGACTATTAATAATGTGACTTTGGACAAGTTGTTTCCCATAGCTTATCTCTAAATTTTTTTAACAACAAATCTCAGATTAAAAGTGTACATACTAGGAGAATGAGAAAGATACTTGTAGTTATCATTACTGTCAAAGGCTTGTGCTAGGCAAAGACAGAATTAGCATAGAGTTAGAAAATAGAGGACAAATATGCCATCATCTCTCAACCTTGACAGATATGGATAATCATTTATTCAAATGTCAAAAAATGTTTATTCAATACCTATTATTTGCCATAAACTATGTTGGATACCACACATCAAAGAGTTAAGTTGATACTTGATTCCAGTTTCAAGTAATACAAATCAAAGTCGTTAAAAATGCAGATTCTGATTCAGCAAGTCTGGGGTTGGGGCTGAGACTCTGCATTTGTACAAAGCTCCCTGTTTCTGCTGAGGCTGGTAGCCCCAGACCACACTTGGAATAGGAAGGATCTACATCTTTCTAATAAGCAATTATCATGTCTAAAAGAGGATTCCCTCAGGATGTTATTTTTTGATTCACTTGGGTATGTATGTGGTTTTTTGATTTTTAAAAATAGAATTTATTTCTTAGAGCAGAATTCAATTCATAGCAAAATGGAGCAGAAAGTGCAGACAGACAGTCCTTAAATATCCCCTGCCCCCAACTTGCAGTCTTCTCCTTATCATCATCCCCACAAGCGTGGTGGTACCTATGTTGCAAGCCGTGAACCTATAATCACACATCATTAGCATTCAAAGTCCATAGTTTACCTTAAGGTTCATTCTTGGTGTTGCATATTCTTTGACTCTGGACAAACATATAATGATGTGTATCCATCATTAGAGTATCATTCAGAATAGTTTCGCAACAATAAAGATCCTCTATACTGTGTTTATTCATTCTTTCCTTCCCCCAACCGCTGGCAACCGCTTATCTTTTTACCATCTCCATAGTTCTGCCTTTTCCATAATGTCATATAGTTGGAATCGCAGTGTGTGGCATATTCTGACTGACTTCTTTCACTGATTAATGTACACTGAAGTGTCCTCTGTGTCTTTTCAAGGTTTGATAGCTCATTTCTTTTTAGCACTGAGTACTGTTCTATTGCCTGGATGGACCACAGTTTATTAATCCATTCACCTGCAGAAGGACCTCTTGGTCATTTCCAGGTTTGGGCAATTAGGAATAGATGTGCAATAAACATTAGAATGGAGGGTTTTGTGTGGATGTACGTTTTTGACTCTTTGGGGTAAATACCAAGGAGCAGGGTTGCTTGATCAGATGGCACAGTATGCATAGTTTTGTAAGAAATTACCCATCTATCTTCCAAAGCAGCTGTACTCTTTTGCATTCCCACCAGCAACGAATGCGCGTTCCTGTGGCTCCACATGCTCACCAACATTTTCTGTCTTCAGTGTTCTGATTTTGGACATTCTAATAGGTATATAGTGGCTTCTTATCACTTTAATTTGCAATTTTTTTTTTTTTTTTTTTTTTGCTTTTTAGGGCTGCACTGGTGGCAGATGGAGGTTCCCAGGCTAGGGGTCAAATCAGAGCTACAGCTGGCGGCCTACACCACAGCCACAGCAACGAGGGATCCGAGCCGCGTCTTCGACCTACACCACAGCTCGTGGCAACGCCGGTCCATCAGGCGAGGCCAGGGATGGAACCCCCATCCTCGTGGATCCTAGTCGGGTTCGTTAACCACTGAGCCACAAAGGGAACTCCAATTTGCAATTCTTTAATGACGTGGAGTTTTTCACTTTCATATAGTTATTTACCATTTGTATATATGTGGTGAGGCATCTGTTTAGGTCTTGTGCCCATTTTTATCAGGCTGTTCATTTTCTTACTGTCGAGTTTTGAATACTTTGTATATTTTGGATAACAGTCCTTTATCAGATGTGTCTTTTGCAAATACTTTCTCCCCAGCCTGTGGCTTGAGTACTCATTCTCTCCAGAGTTGATAGCAGAGGCTTTTAATTTTAACAAAGTAACAGCTTATCAGTGGTTTCTTGCATGGATCATGCCTTTGGTGTCATATCTGACAAGTCATCACTGTACCCAAGGTCATCTAGACTTTGTTATCTTCCAGGAATTTTATCATTTTGTGTGCTCCATTTTGGATTTATTTTTGTGAAGGGTATAGATCTAGCTTTTTTTTTTTTTTTTTTGGCCCTATGGAAATGTTTTCCAATACCATTTATTGAAAAGCCTACGTCTGCACTAATGTATTGACCTTGCTCCTTTTGAAGATCAGCTGACTATACTTTTGGGCTTATGTGCATTTATTTATTGTCTTTTTTTTAGGGAAACACCCATGGCATATGGAGGTTCCCAGGCTAGGGGTCGAATCCAGCTGTAACTGCCAGCATAAGCCATAGCATCAGCCAGATCCTTAACCCACTGAGTGAGGCCAAGGATCGAACCTGTGTCCTCATGGATGCTAGTCAGAGTCGTTGCCACTGAGCCACTACCAGAACTCATGCCCTTATTTATTTTTAATGTGCTATATGAGGTTGCTGGAGGAGAAAGAACACTTAACCTGTCTGGCGCCATCCACCTTGTCCATGGAGAAAACCCTGGTGCTGCCTTTACTCAGATTCTGTCCGTCTTACTTTTTGATGTTAAAGCATCGTACTTTTATGAGTTTCAAGTGATTTTCCAGTGATTTCAGATGACATGTAATTTCTAGTTGGCAATCTTTTTTTTCCCCTTTCTTTTTAGTACTGATGCCGTTTTTGACCGTAAAATTAAAAAGCTACCTCTTCCAAATGGTCCTTGGGCTTCCTGCTCTGAATGATTTACTTCTTAATGAAAGGGTCCACTAGGGGGAGAAGTTGAGTAGCGTTAGAAAACCCCGGTTAGCCAGAAGTGGTTTTTTTTTCCCCTAGAAAATCAACTCTCCCATAAACAAAAGATCGCTCGCGAAATCAAACACCCCTACGCCAGACGTGTCCCAGAGTTTTCCTGCGGCGCGTCTCAACGGATGCTGCGCAGAAGCGTGGCGGGGCGTCGGGGAAGGGTTGATGCATCCATCAGACGCGCAGCGGCGCAGAGAGGAGCGAGTCGGAGCGCAGAAGTCCAAGTGTTTCCAAACACCGGGGGCTGAGAGTGTTTATTCATAACGAGGGAGCCAAACTCTCGGATTGTTTAGAATCAGGAGTTGTATAGGAGGTCATGCTGGGCTCGCAAGGACTTGCAAGGATGCCGCACACACCGCGGGCTGTTCTCAGCACCAATTAGGGGCAGAAACCCTACAGGTGCCGGGAAACCTCCTGGGCAGGAAAAGCGTGTCCTGCGCCTCTGGCTTGGTACCTGTCCAAAGACTAGGCACATTGTCTCACTTTCGGCTTTTAGCTGCAAGTTTTATTTTTAGTGGTGCTCTGAGTATATACCGCCTAAGAGTATTTGTCATAGTGCTGGAAATTCCACCACGGATGAGTGGTATTTAAGAACCCCTGACCCAAGATGGCCTTTTTTTTTTTTTGTAGATTCCTTTCCCAATTCTTTACATGGCTCTATGCCACATTTCTTTAGTTGCCTTTAAAAGGAGTCAATTTTTTAATTAAAAAAAATTTTTTTTTAAGTTTTTGGTTATACCCACAGCACGCGGATGTTCCCAGGCCAGGGACTGGACTAGTGCGGCAGCAACCACCCAAGCTGCTGCAGTGAAAATGAGGGATCTTTAACCTGCTGCACCATAAGAGAATTCCCTGGAGTCAATTTTTTATAAATACATTTACTAAAAATAAATAAAATAAATTTATTTTTAAAAGAGGTGTATAGCTATTACAAGTGGAAAAAAAGTCCCACTTGCCAGTGATAGAGCGCACGTGTAAAGATAAATTCAGCAAATACACAGCGATCTTACCTAGACTGAAACTGTGTTTTCATCAAGATTTGAAGCCTATTAACAAGGGGATTAAACAAGGGGATTAGCAAGAGCTGGAAAGAGGTGTTGAAGATGGTTTAGGCCCCATGTGAGATTTTTCTTTTCCTTGACAAAATATTCAAGAGGCCTGAGAGGGAACAGCTTCCCCCGATGTGAGTCAATAATTTCATGCCTTGTCTGTGCACAGCTAGACGTGCTGTGATCCACCTAAAAATACCACCTCCCATACCCCCAGCAGATCCCTCTAACAGTTTGGGAAATACAACTTTAAATCAAAGTGATGAGAGCATCACTTGCTAGAAAGATCACCCTCTGTTGGCCTAGACGTGAAAAGCTATTCAATTTCTCCAAGAAGCGGGAAGCTGCAGATCTACCCCCAAACCTGTCTGCGCTGTTGTTAAAGATAACAGATAAATGAGAATTGAAGAACAGCTCCACCACCTGGCTCACAGGCTGCATTTGTTTATTTTACCGTCTCAAAATAAAAATAATTGATCAGTTTCCTGGACCTCTGTGTCCTTTATTTTTCCCACATCCCCCATTCATCTTGCTACAAAGATGCAATTTTTGCAATCTTTTCTCTAATGTGTTTCCCCAGTGATGCTGCCTTCGTCTAAAGCCTCATCTGCTGTTGCCTGGACTTGAGAGTGCATTCTTGTGTCTGTCTCTCCATCCTTCAATCCATCATCAACGTAAAAATGACCCTGCAATAATGGTGCGCATTAATTAATATTATTATTATTTTTTTTTTTACTGCAGCCTTCCGCCGCTTAAAAGATTCCTCAGTAAAATGCCCAAAGCAGCACCATTTGTAAGTGGTGGAACTGGGATCCAAGTTCATTTGCCCAGTTTCAAAGGCCACAGTTTTATGACCAGATCGGTGTTCAAAGTATAAAGTTCAAAATACAAAAAGGTACTTTGCAGGCTTTCAGAACCCAGATATAGCCAACATTTCCTGAGACTAAAGATGGCTACTCATGCAACCAATGAGTATTTATTAAGCATGAAATAAGTTGGGACTCTTTTTGTTGAAGTGATAGAAATATACCCAACTGGGTTCAAATACTCCCTGTCATCATGTATTAGCTGTACACTGTGTATGTATAACTGAAAAATTTGGGAGATAGGGAGGGCTTCTGGCCTGGCTGAATTTAGGAGCTAGGTCCCAAGGATTCAGGCACTGGCTCTCTACCTCTCAGCCCTGCTTGCATCCTTCCCAAGAAGCTCGTCTCCTAGGGATGACATGATGCCTGGGGAAGTTCACCAACTCCAGCAAGAGACCTTGGTTATGCTTGGCAAAGTTTTAGGACTGAATCTAATTGGCCCAGGTGGGGTCATGTAATCAGGAACCAATAGTTTGTGCCAGGGGAATGGTTTATGCCGACTGGCCCAGTCTAGACCATGTGCCCACATCTGGAAGGAGGAGTGACTTTTTAAACTCTGCAACAAATGGACCCAGGCTGGAGGAGAGTAGTTTCCTAGGGGAAAATTGAGATGCTGTTATCAGGGAGGAATGGGGAAAAGAGGGGAACAGAGCCTTGGCAAGCCAAGCAGCAGAAGCCACTACACCTGCTCTGCATTTGTGATTGCTTGTATGTTGTGTGAGATGCCGAGGCATTTAAAGTATATTCATATCTCAAAGAATGGGTAATCATGTGGCAGATAACAAGAAACAGTGGGAGAACAAGGAGGGAAATTATCAGAGTTCCCTTGTGGCTCGGTGGGTTAAGGATCTGGCATTGTTACTACTGTGGCTCAGGTTCGATCCCTGGCTCAGCAACGCCTGTGTGCCATGAGCATAGCCAAAACAAACAAATAAATAAATAAATGGCATTATCTCTATTTTATAGTTCACAATTAACTGTGAAACCAGGTGAAATAGGAACTCAAAAAGGGAGGAATTATTTGTGGGAAGTAGGGTAAAATCAGTAGACATTCTGGAGCAGGAGGGTCCTGAAGGGTGGGCAGAAAAGATAGTCAGTCGCCTCAGGAAAGATGCTGGCCCCCCCTGACTGTCTCCGCTGGTGTTGCATCCATGAATGTGTTTCATTATGTGACAAGAGGGCACTTTGCAGGTGAAATATGGCCACTAATCATCTGATCATCAGTAGCGGGGCACTTCTCAGGCACTGGGGTCTAGAAACCTCTCACTCCACCTCTTCCCTGAAAATTCCCCGTAAAAGGGGTGTAGATGAAAAGAAATTAGTGGCATATCTGGTTCAAACGAGTAGGCAGTATGGTGTTTGTGCCCCTTCCAGGTGTAAGAGGAAGGAGTATGTATTCTGGATCCTAAAATATTGGAATTTCTTAGACACCGAGAAGCGAGATGGGAAACCCCTGAAACTGTGGTTTGAATAGGCACCAGCTTCGGGATCATCTGGGTGTTTAATAAAAACTGCAGAATCCTTTTGAATCGGGAGCCCAGTGGAACAATTGAAGGTACCCTTTCCAGATTACACTTGCCTTTGATAAGGACTGGCTTGCCAATCATTGGAACCGAATCTTACGAGTGGAGGACTGGGTGGACTATTAGAAATATAAAAATTTGGGCTTCTATTCCATAAATAGCCCTTTTGCGCTTTGCTTCAGACTTCCCTTCTCCTTACTTACTTGCCTTGATAGCGATTGCATGTTTCAAAGTCTGCAGATGGGCCACTGGAAGGGTTAGAGATGAGATTGGTGTGTGGCAGAGTTATTCAAAGTAGATAGATGATGGGGTTGGTGAAAAAAAATTTGAATTCTTAAGCCCTACTTCTGCATTTTACAATAAAAGTTGTGAGTTTGTGGTTCATGGATAATTTTAGGGTGTTTGCAGAGCTTCTGGGGGCCAGGCTTCAAACTCCATGTTAATACATATATGAATTTTCTATGGACGTCTCCATGGCCTTCTTATTATCTCAAGGTGGTTTCTGATCCTGAGAAATAGCCGAAAAACAAAAACAAACAACAACAAAAAACCCACCACCTTGGAGACTTGTCCCCCGCCCCTTCGGAGAAAGTTCTAGGCACAAAGATTCTTTGGAAGGACTTGGACAAAGTCTGCTTCCCGTTTCATCTTTTAGCGAATTGGAACTGTAAAAAGCCCCAGCCGCTTGCCTAGCACCTTGCCTGTGTCTTGGGATTATGGAAATATGAAAGGAATTTGTTTTGCTGAGTAATTTCGAGTAACTTGAGCTGTGTATTTGGGGAAAAAGAGAAAAACCTCTCAAGCAGTCCTGTGCCCTATGTCAGAGACAACACTTCTGCAAAAAAAAAACCCCCCAAAACCAAAACCAACCCAGATGCCCCCTGAAATTGCAATTACTGTTACTCTCAGGACAACGGGTGGTATGCCTGATTTTAGAAAGCCAGACTCATCAAATGGGTGATCTTTAATAGAAGTCTTTGTTGAACAATAGTTTCTGCCCCAGACTGTGATCACAGCTGTTTTATTTTAGCTAATGCAGCAATGCAAACAATTAAATCCATATTCCTCTGTGGCTGTTTATTTTCACGAAGTAGTCCTCAGTGCATTGTCATGAAAGAATTCTTTGAGACTTACAAAGTTAAAACAGCAGGCAGACTTCTTTTTTTTTTTTTTTTTCCTTCGAAAATAGCCGCATCTGCTTCTACAAGTTGTCTTTTCTTTGTTGACGTCGCTTAAGGATGTCAGCATTTAGATTCGAGGAGTTGAATTCCATTGGGAGAAACGAGATTTATTATTCAGAGTCTCTAGAGTATGTTTCATGGTAAATCATAGTCTAGAATACAGAGGAGGACCTGTTTCTTTTAGCAGCAGAATAATTTGGATAATAGAGCTCATGATGAAATCTGATATTGTTATAAAATGAGATGATTATTTCCTGGTTGTAACACTATCTGTGAATAAAAGAGTGGATGTCTTTGTTGACTCCCTCCCCTTTCCTTATGATTATATATTGTATACTTGTTTTAGTCACTGCTTTGACTGTGTGTCCAGAGCGGTGAACAAGAAAGATGGACGTAATTCTTGACCTTCTTCCATTTATAGCATTTCTGGAAAGACAAACAAGGAGCCAGCAAATAAATGAATGGGAGAACTGGAGATTGTGGTGTGTGCCACGAAGGAAATAAAATAAGAAATACGGATGAATTGGGAAGGGAGGTTCCTTTCATTTAGAAAACACGGCCACGGAAGCCCCCTCTGCAGAATGAATATTTAGGCTGAGGCTTAAAGGAAAGATGATTCTTAGAGGGCGGATAAAGGACAGGATCATTTATTCATATGAACAGGTGAAGAGCATCACAGGCAGAGGGAATGGGCCATGTGAGGCCTTGAGATGGGCGAGAGCTTGGTGTGTTTGCAGAACTGCAGGGGAATGACGTGGCTGGAACCCAGTGAGGGAGATGCGTGTGGAGGGAAAATGATTATTTCTGCTCTTGCCTTCCTGAAACGTGATGACGCTGTTGGGTCTGCAGGGACGTTGCTGTCGTTTCTTCCATCTCGCTTGCCCCTGCCTGGGAATAAGGTGTGCCTTTGTCCGTAAGACCTGGGATGAGCTGTTCTGAGATATTGGTGCTTGGGGTGTTATGAATGAACGTTTGTGGTCCCCCCCCACCATTCAAATCTGCAATACTATGCTGTTTGGAGGTGGGGCCTTTGGAAGGTATTATGTCATAAAGAGTGGAGCCCCATGAATGGTGTGAATGTTCTTAAAAAAAGTGACAGGAGAGAGGTGCTCCCCCCCCCCCACCCCCGATCATGTGAAGATACAGTCAGATGCTGAGTGGTCTATAAGCAAGAAGCGAGTCCTCGCCAAGCACCCGTCTAGGCTGGCGCCCTGACTTCAGACTTCCAGCCATCAGAACTGTGGGAAGTAAATGTCAGTTGTTTCAGCCACCCAGTCTGGTGTTGTTGTAGCAGTCCGAGTTGCCTAAAATACAGGAGGGAAGATTTCCAGGAGGTGTCTGATGGCTCAGCAGGTTAAGGACCTGGCATTGTCACCACCGAGGCTTGGGTCGCTGCGATGGCGTGGGTTCCGTCCCTTGCCTGGGAACTTCCACATGCTGTGGGCATGGCCAGAAAGAAAAACAAAAGTTCTGGGGTGCTTTAACAAGGAAGCAAATCGAGTGAGTGTTTGTTTCTGTCTAGCAGGATGGAGCCCAGCAGCCAACCTGCAGTGTTCATAGACTCAGCAGCCAACCAAGACACTGAGGAAATTTCTCCAGTTCTTTGGGCTCAGCGGGAGCCCAACCCAGGGAAACCTGACAGCGTGCTATGCTCTATGACTTCTGTATTGATTTCCTATTTTGCTTACTGTTAAAAAGAAAGCAAAATGACCTAACTCTGTGAGCCAGCCTCCGTGTGCCAGCAGGAACATATCGAAGGTTCCCACTCGCTCCCTGCTTCCCAAGACTTGAGCTCAGAAATAAAGGGGTGATCCTGGCTGGTGATGACAGCAGGAATCAGGGAGAAGAAGGACAGGAGAGAAAAGAGTATAAAGTTTGTCAGGTCAGTTTCCCGCCTGTTTGTCGCATGAATAGGTTATTATTTAATACATGTGGTTTTTCAAGATGATCTAAAAATATTGAGATTGGACTTCATCCTGCTCATTCACTCATCTTCACCGAGCGTCACTGAGGCATAGGCAAAGCCCTGGGACAGATGGCTTTGGAGATAGTAGTGTGATTTATACACGCTCACCTCCAGGAGCTTGAACATGCTAGGAAGAGTCATCAAGTCCATAACTGAGGGCTTTGCTCGTTCAAAGCAGGGGCAGCATCCCCCTTGATTCTAGAGGGAGGAAGCTGGAATGGTTTTCTGCAGGAGGAGAAATCCACACCAACCTTTGCGTTATTGATGACATTTGGGCCACAGGTAGGAGAGCAGGAAGCAATCTCAGGCACAGAGAACGTCACCGTAGACGTTTGCAACAGAGGTACCGTTTTTTGGAGCAGTTACTATGAACTAGATCCTCCAAAAGACATTGCCAGGAAGTTATTTTAGTTCCATGTGTGATGAAGGCACCTGACCTTCAATGAGGGCATGTGACATGTTCCAGTTTCCCCGAACAGTAAGTGGCCACCCTGGGATTCAGACGCAGGTGGTTCCGTAGGTAATGGGGTCAATGTGATGGGAACTGAGATTGAGGGCGATCATTGGCTGTGTGATGAAAGAGAAGAAACGGATGCAGAGGAGTCTGTGGAAATGGCCCAGGCAAGGGTGAGGAACAAAAGACCTGCCCAGTAGAAGAGAGGGGAGGTTCACAAGAATCCCTAGAACTTTCTCCGAGACTGTATCACACAGGATTGAATGGATCCATCACACGTTTCACTCTCTCATGATTTCAGCCAAGTTGGCGGAGGCCCAGCCTGGCCACTTTGGCAAACCCTGTCCCGCCCGGGACTCAGAGTACTTGGGTGTTGTCAGCACTGTTTGGGATGTCTGAACTCTCCAGTTCCTCTGGAGCGTGGAGGAGCAGTAAGTGATTAAGAGGAAGGTGATGAAGTCAGATTTCTTGGGTTCAAAGAAAGCAATTGATATAGGATTTATTTTTTTTACATGTAAATTATTTCTTCATTTATTTATTTATTGGCTGCACCTGCAGCATATGGAAGTTCCCAGGATTCGAAGCTGAGCCACAGCTGTGACCTACAACGCCATGGCTGCTACAACCGCCAGACCCTGCCCCACTGCTCTGGGCTGGGGATGGAACCCCAGCCTCTGCAGTGACCCCAAGCCACTGCAGGCAGATCCTTAACCCACTGCACCACAGAAGGAACTTCCTGATATGGGAGTGAAATGAAATAGCATGTGCAAAAGGCTTAGAACCCTTTCTGGCACAGAATAAACACTCACTGGATGCTAGGATTGACTAATATTGCTACTATTTTTACTCCTTTATTTGGGTTTTTATTTCTGTGTTTTCCACTTCTAGACCTTGGGAAACTCAGATGTGCCTCTTGCTCATGTCACAAGCCACACGCTTCTTCATTCACCCACCGAGAGAAGTTCCAGGATGGATAGTCTGGGTGTGGAGAGAAAGGACGATGGACAGTGGTCAAGGAGAAATTCCTTTTCTGATTCGTGTTATTTCTCTTGCACCATCTCAGGAATATGTATAGGCTGGTAATTCAATTCTAGAGGGAACTGGAATATTAAAGAAGAACCTTCATGTTGCGGCTCCATCCGACTCGAGTCTTCCAGTGGCAACGAGCAGCTCTGCCGGGTAAGTCTTATGCAATAAGCAAGACCCTGCTAAAGAAAAGGGAGTATTTCCTCTGCCCGACCCTCCTCCCTGGCGGTAGTAGCTCCGTGGCGGTTATGGAGGAAACGCTTCGATCCGATTCACGGTGTTGAACGGCTGTAGGATTGATATATGTTCCCCCGCACCAGGCACGTCATACTTGTTGACTCTCATTAGCCTTTTTATTTATGTAGAATTAGGGCCATCGACCCCGCAAATAAATCACGGCAATCCCAAGAAGGCTGGCGTCAAGAAAATATGCTGAATGACTTAAAGTGCAGCGTTGCAGGTTGAGGAAGGGGGTTCTACTTGGCGGTTCTCAGAGAAAGCTAAATGTAAGAGGGGAGCCAAAATAGCAGACTGAGGCATATATTTAGAACTTGGGGAGGAGAAATCCAGGCGGAGGGAAGAGCAAGTACAATGACTATGGGCCTGTAGCCACAACAGTCTCGACACATTTGAGGAACCGGGAGGAATCCTGCTTGTGTGTAGTAGGCAAAGGCGGGCAGGCTGTGAGGGGGTAGAGAAACCTCAAGATCCAGGGTTTATAGGACTCAGATACCCATGGTTTCATCTGGAATACAGTTGAAGCTGTAGAACCTTTTTTTTTTTTTTTCCTGAAATCAAGACTGTAAGGTAGTATGACATATTAATTTTAATCACTCTCGGAGTTCCCTGGTGGCCTAGCAGTTAAGGGCCTGGCACTGTCACTGCTGTGGCTCAGGTTACTGCTGTGGCTCCATCCCTGGCCTGGGAGCTTCCATATGTCATAGGCGCAGCCAAAGAAAAATTACTCTGGGATCTGGTGGAGAGTAGATTGTAGAGGACAAAAGCAGAGGTGGAGGTCCGTGAGGGGAAGCTGTGCTGTCAGGCTGCAGGTTAGTGTGCATGCTCCATGGATTTTTGTAAAAATGCTATATAACTCACTCCTCCTTGGGTGCTTGAGTTGAAGACGATGATGGATTACTCTGAAGTTAATTGAAAATGAGTCACTGCTACCACTGGAGAGTTACAGACGCTTCTTGAGTTTTCTAGAAATGGTTTCAGATTTCTGACAGTATGCTGGCAGTGTCGTCAGCCTTTAGACCTGCATGAGGACATGGAAGCTGCTTTGCAGCTTGGCTTGTGCACCCTTAGAGCAAAGACAGCGCAGCCGTTGAGCACGGTGATGGAAAGAAGAAGGCTGGTCTCTCTTTTTTTTTTTCTTTTTGCCATGTCCTCCCCTGGCATATGGAGATTCCCAGGCTATGGGTTGAATCAGAGCTGTAGCCGCCAGCCTATGCCAGAGCCACAGCAACTCGGGATCCGAGCTGCGTCTGCGACCTACACCACAGCTCACGGCAACGCCAGATCCTTAACCCACTGAGCAAGGCCAGGGATCGAACCCGCAACCTCATGATTCCTAGTCGGATTCGTTAACCACTGAGCCACGATGGAACCCCAGAAGGCTGGTCTCTTAAAGGAAGGAATCTTCTGTCTGTTGAAGGCCATTTATGAAAAGAATTACTAACCCAGAGGTAGTAGAACACAGTTGAAGAGGGGGTGGGAACTTGGAGAAATGAAAGCAATTCCTTAGGTGTCATGGTTACCAGCAGGCGTTGAACCAGGGGCTGGGGGAAGCGAGGACAGCAGAGCACAGACTTCTTCAGGGTGGCTGGATCCATCTTTGCACAAGACTCAAGTCATGGCCATAACCTACCTCAAGGAGCCAACTCAGCATCAGACAGCCTCAGCTAATTTGGAAGCCCTTGACACTCTTAAGAGCAATTGCAAGCCAGTTTGGCCAAGGGAAAGTTGACTGCCAGTGGTGAAGTCATTTTGCAGAATTTTCCTTGCTTCCCCAAATCCTACAGCTAAAGGAAATCAGTGAAATTTAAGCAGTAGATTGGACTCCCAGAGTGAAACTCCTAAGGTAGAAAATGAACACCAACTTACAGAACCTTAGCCCTTTTCAGAAACCCACGGAATTAATGAAACCCAGCTTCTCTCCCTAGCTGACCCCAGTTTTCCTTTCCTCATTCCAGGCCTGGGGCTGAGAATCAGGTTTTTAAAAGTGTATCTGAGCCTGCTTTGGAGACACTTCATTCTGATTGCCTACAGGCAAAGGAGCTCTGATCGATGAAGAAGAATTTAACTCAGAATTGGAAAAAAAAGTGTTTTATTAATCATAGCCACCCAACAAGAGAACAGACTGCCTTGTGAAGTAATAATAATAAGAGGTTAACATTTATTGAGCATATACTATGTGCCAGGCACCAGGCTGAGTGCTTTATTTTATTTGGTCCACAGCGTAGCTCGTTTTGCAGAGGAAGAGACAAAGCCATGGAAGGATTAAAGTTACATGTCTGAGGTCATAAAATTATTCTACATCATTGTCCCTGGGGTGGGGCTGGGGTTAGTAAACAGAGTCTGCGTGTTTGAAGGAATGAATGAAGGACTGAAATTGATTAAGGTTGAGAAATAGTTTTTGAAAAGCCACTCTGTAGCAGACAGAGTGTTAGGCATTTTTGGGTAAACAAAGACCAATGTGATCTAAATTATGGCTGGAAGGTCTTTCTAGACTAATAGGAACAATTTCGCAGATGCTTTAGGGTTTATAAAATTGAACATTTACACAGCTCCCAAAAATGCGGGGGAAGCATTTGGTTGCATTTTCAGGTGGAGGAGGACTTAGGAAAGACTTCCTGCCTCAAGGGGCATTTCAGCTGAACACAGAAGGCTCATCTGGGAAGGAAGCCAGAGACAGATGGGAGACCCCGAAGTATTCCAAAGTATGGCATTGAAATTTTATTCACCAGGTTGTGAGGAATTCATGAGTGCTTTTTTTTTCCTAGGAGGGGGTGATCTGAAAGTACCAAGAATTACCTGCTAGCTAGGAATAAGGAGACTTGGTTAAGAGAGAGGCCACTTGGATGTCCAGGAGAGTGGAAACAAGAACCGGGGCAGGGGTAACAGGAGGAAGGAGAGGAGCAGGCAGCTGGAAGAAAGCTTGGAGAGGAGGCATCACCTAGCCAGAAGTAGGTGGATTATCGTGGAGGACGGAATCAGAGGTGTGTCTCAGGTTTTGAAGCTGGTTGACTTGCAGGAGCAGGCAGCTGGAAGAAAGCTTGGAGAGGTAGCATCAATGAGTCAGAAGTAGGTAAATTGGCCAAGAGGACAGGACGAGGGGTGTTTCTTAGGTTTTTGAAACTGGTTGACTTGGAGAAGGGTGGTGCCATCACTCAGGGACATGGCAGAAAGAAAAAGGAAGGAAAATTTGATCATGGGTTCACCATCGATATGGGCTCATGAAAAACACTGGTCTCTCCTTCCTGCTTTCCGATCATGGTGGGTGGGAGTGCTGGATTACTAGGTTCTAGTAATCTGTGTAGCCAACGAGCAGGTGTCAGCTATAGCCAGTATTTCCCTGATCCTGGGGCCAGCCGTGAACGAGACAGCTCCAGTCTCTGCTCTCACGGAACTTATTTTTCCATGGAGCATCAGGCATTGTATGTGTGCTTGCCCACGTAATTATTAGTAAAATAACAATCATGGCAAAGGCTTTCGGGGGAGAACATCAGTCTGAAGACAAGCCTTCGGCCAGGCTTCCTTAAGAAATTAAATTCCTGTTGACACCTGAAAGATAAGTAGGTTAGTTCTAGTACACATATTTTAATTCAAATGCTCTGTTTTCTTGTGATTGTAATAAAAACCCTAAGATGTGGGCCCATGAGGCTGTTTGGACCTGTAAACTCTAACTTTTGATGCACTTATTTTTTTTAAAAATTTGTAGGTATAGTTGATTTATACTGTTCTGTCCATTTCTGCTGTACAGCAGAGTGACCCATGTATATATATATTCTTTTTCTCATACTATCTTCCATTATGTTCCATCACAAGTGATTGTATATAGCTCCTTGTGCTGTACAGCAGGACCTCATTGCTTAAAATTTTTTTTATTATAGTTAATGTACAATGTTCTGTTGATGAAATTCCTGATGCAAAGTTCTTGCTGGTGGGAGATGTTGACCACATATATTTTGCCAATATCTACTGTTCCTTCGGCTGACTTCACCCGCTGCCTTGTCAGCTGGCCTGAGGTTGCCTGGGTTATTCTTAAATTAAATTCTGAAAATGTGCTTCATTTTCTCCGAAGCCATGACTTGGGGGAGGCCAGGAATGATGCTGTGGTAAGAGACTGACATAGGAATGTCGGGCTGAGGGCTGAGACTCTGGCTGGAGATCACTCAGCCTGCCCACAAATCTAAAAATGCACAGTTTGACTGTAATGCTGGAAAATATCTCCTAATGTGTTGGCTTCTGCCAACAGAAAAGAGAAAGCTCAAATCACGGATGGCAGCAATATTATGAATTCAGGAATCTTAGCGCTCCAGTGCTGCTCATTTTGCCCCAATGATGAAAAAAAAAATCATTTCACAATGAATTTGTCCTGGATGGTGTGCAGGTTAGTGAGAAAAATGGAGGGAAAAGGGAAGGCAGGAGGCAGAAAGATAGGCTGAGGGTACACGGGGGTGGGGAGTGGGGGTCTTCAGAAACACCAGGGCTCCCCTGGAAGACAAGTGAACTTGAAGGCTTATTTGTCGCTGCTACTTCTGTCTTCTTTCATTGCATGTTGACTTGTTGATTTGATTGTTGGATTCCTTTTCCTGCTGTGCTGGAAGCCAAGGTTGGTCCAAGGGACTTGGAATTGGGTAGAGTTCTTCATGACCATGCTCCAAGCATCTCAGCTGCCTTCAGTTTTCTTCTTGTTAAAAAAAAAAAAACCCACATTTTTGCCTGTATAGCTCATTGGACCCCTAAGGGGCGGGTATTCATTCTGGTATCATTTCAATGAAATAATCAGCCACCAGGAAGAAAGGGCAATATTCCTCTTGAATTCTTCTTGATTTCCCTTTGTACATGTAGGATATAGAGCTGCTGAGATCTTCGGGGCATCTCTTCCACTCCAAGTTCTTTTTCCGGGGGACCTATGTCTTCATTCAAAACCATTAGCTGAGCACCTGCGGAAAGGCTGGTAATGGGTTGGTGTGGTGGGCGATGCGATGGGTAGACAGAGATTCTCCCAAGACTAGGAGCTTCTTCAGGGCAAGGAGGAAGGTCAACGTAAGTCTTGCACTAAGAGGTTAAGAGGTAGAGATTATTAGAACAATAGAAAACCTGCACTGACAACCTGTCATCTGGCAAGCAGTGTGCTATGCTAGGCTCCGGGGACCTCCACGTTGTGATCTGAGAAATTGCTGTGAAAGCTCCCTGGGGCTTGGGGAGCCTGAATTCACATCTGGTTCGAGAAGCAGAGGCGGTTCCTCGGAGGTGGTGCTGTGGAGCTGGGTCTGGAAGAAGGAAGATGGTTTTTATAGGCAGAGATGGTGGGGTGGGCGATTGGAAGTTGGGGAGATGGCCTGAGTGAAAATGGGGAGGGAAAAACATCAGTGTCTGTCTTGGTTGGGATAAACCTTCATACAGAGTAGTGGTCATTCATGGTATAGATACGACCCTCTCTTTTAAAAATCTTCTATTAAAATATAAATATAAAAACATATGCAAATCACACCCACAGCTCGAGGAGCGTTCATTTGCTGGATGCACTCATGTAACCAACTTCCGGATAATCAAGGAGCTGAGCATTACACACCCCTCTTCACTCAACCTCCACCTGCTGCCCCGTACACACCTCGAGGTAACCTTTCTCCTGACTTCTAACCGCATAGATTCATTTTGCTCGTTTTTGAATATTTTACAAGTGGAATTCCACAGAGGGTGCCTTTTATGTTTCTGGTCCCCTAGCTCTGTATCCCGGTGTGAGATTCATCTTGTTGAGTTCAGTTGTGGTCTGTTCACGTTTGCTGCTGTGTCGTATGCCACGGTGTGACTGAACGACGAGGTATTTATCCCTTGCGGTCTTGTTGGCGTTTGGGTTGTTTCCATTTTGAGGAAATTAGGAATATGCTGCTTTGACCATTCCTGTATAATGTCTATGGGTGAACACATGAGTTGATATCTAAGAGTGGAATTTCTGGATCGTAGGGTTGAAAATCCCTTTTTAATAACCAAAACGTCCATCTCATATGATTCTAATTAGGCTTTTAATATTCCTAGGTTGGGAAATATACAATGATAAATAGCGTCTGTGAATTCAGTAACACTTTTGAATCCACTGGCATATTATCAATCACAGGAATAGATGTTTGTGATGTATTTTGTCTGCAGACAAAGTTCAGTGTGCAAATGGATACACAGATCCCTTGCAGTGCCTCTGAGTCCCCAGTTGGGAGCCGTGGACTTAGGTGAATGGTGGGACGTGAGGCAAAGGAACAACGGTCGATTTAGCTTACTGACATTTTTGCTGCTCCGGGCCAAGCCTCTAGTCTGAAACCTAGTGGAATTTTTTCCTCTCTGTCTTTCTTCTTCCCTGAGAAAGTACATATGTGCTAACTATACTGCAGCTAATGCATGATTAGGAAGATGCTGCGACCGAGTGGAATGGGAATGACCTTTGGAGGGGAAATCTGGGCTTGAACCTACAAGCTTCCGCTTCAGAGTAGTGTGAATAAGGTCGGGGTGAGTTTTCTGTGAGCCTCAACATACTCATCTGTAAAATGGAAACGAAAATACCTACCTAGAGTAAGGCTCATGATAATCAAGCCAGAGACTGTATTGCTAAGTACCTAATACTGTGTCTCCTCCCTGAGGGATGACTACAACATTGTTTTCTTTGTTTATGATTTTTATTTTTTCCATTACAGTTGATTTACAGTGTTCTGTCAATTTCTACTGTATAGCAAAGTGACCCAGCCATATATATGTACAAAATATATATATTCTTTTTCTCACAATATCCTCCATCATGTTTCATCATGTAGTTCCTTGTGCTTATCCACTCCAAATTGCTTATCCACTCCAAATGCAATGCTTTGCCTCTATTAACCCCAGATTCCCAGTCCATCCCACTCCCTCCCCTCTCCCTCCCCCTCGGCAACCACAAGTCTGTTCTCCAAGGCCACGAGTTTCTTTTCTGTGAATAGGTTCATTTGTGCTGTATATTAGATTCCAGATATAAGTGATATCATATGATATGTCTTTCTCTTTCTGACTTACTTCACTTAGTAGGAGAGTCTCTAGTTCCATCCCTGTTGCTGCAAATGGCATTATTTTGTCCTTGTTTATAGCTTAGTAGTATTCCATTGTGTATATGTACCACATCTTCTTAATGCATTCATGTGTTGATGGACATTTAGGTTGTTTCCAGGTCTTGGCTATTGTGAATAGTGCTGCAGTGAACATATGGGTGCATGTATCTTTTTTTTAAAATTTGTCTTTTTGTCTTTTCTAGGGCTGCTTCCCGCGGCATTTGGAGGTTCCCAGGCTAGGGGTCTAACCGGAGCTGTAGCCACTGGCCTACACCAGAGCCACAGCAACTCGGGATCCAAGCTGCGTCTGCGACCTATACCACAGCTCACGGCAACTATGGATCCGTAATCCACTGAGAAGGCCAGGGATCGAACCTGCAACCTCATGTTTCCTAGTCGGATTTATTAACCACTGCGTCACGACGGGAACTCTGGGTACACATATCTTTTGCAAGGAAAGTTTTGTCCTGATAAGTGCCCCAGAGTGGGATTGCTGGGTCATACGGTGGAATTTTTTTGTGTGTTTTCATAGGAATTTCATCATCTTTTCCTACCTGTGTATATTCTCCTTGGGGCTATGTTCTTTTTCGGGCATATTTTGTCTGCTTATTTTGTTGGGCCCTTATTTTGTCTCCTTAATGCCTGCCCCCCTTCTTATTCCCATAACTAAGGAGTAACTTTTTTATCAAAGTATCATTGATGGACAATGTTGTATTAATATTAGGTGTACAGCTAAGTGATTCAGTTATATATATAATATATGTAAATATGTACTATATTATTTTTCAGGTTTTCCCACTGCAGGTTATTATAAGATATGAATACAGGTCCCTATGCTATACAGTAGGTCCTTGCTATTTATCTATTTCATATACAGCAGTATGTATCTGTTAATCTTAAACTCCTAATTTATCCCTCCTCCTCGTTCCCCTTTGGTAATCATAAGTTTGTTTTTTATGTCTGTGAGTCTGTTGCAGTTTTGTAAATAAGTTCATTTTATCTTTTTTGTAGATTGCACATACAACTGATAGCATATGATATTTGTCTTTGTCTGATTTACTTCACTTAGTATGATAATCTCTAGGTCCATCCATGTTGCTGTGAATGGCATTATTTCATGCTTTTATAGCTGATATATATATATATATACACATGTGATATATATATATCTCACATCTTCTTTATCCATTCATTTGTTGGTGGACACGTAGGATGCTTCCATGTTTTGGCTATTGTAAATAGTGATGCTTTGAATCTTGGGCTGTTTGTATCTTTTCAAATTAGAGTTTTCTTCATTTGTGGGTATATGCCCAGGAGTAGGCTTGCTGGATCACTTGGTAACTCTATTTTTCGGTTTTTTTGGAACCTTCATACTGTTCTTCGTAGTGGATGCACCAACTGACATTCCCACCAGTGGTATAGGAGAGTTCCCTTTTCTAAGGAGAACCGTTTTGATTGCTCAACCCCATAGGCCCTTAGCATCCTTCCTTGTCAGATCTTAGCAGATACTTCGTGTCCATGATCCAGTTTCATTATCCCTGCTGGTGGCCAGAACAAATGTGATAAACTCACTTTAGCGAGCATGCCTATGGTTGATAAGGACATCGCATGTTTGCCACTTCCCTAGACACCTGCCTTCCATGTTTTACTCCAGAGAAAGGAGCTGAATGATGGACATTTTGGTCCTGTGTTGGGCTTCTGAGGGAGTCCTTTGTGGTCAAAGGGGACCTTTCCCATCACCCTGTCAAAACATTCCTTGTAGGAGACCCCTTATGTCATCTGCAGAGGGTGATTTGCCCTGGATGGAGAAGGTGGCATATCCATGGAGAGGCTTGGTGGGAGGTGTACAGGTGGAAGTGGGGAGATGAGGTGGTCTTCCACTAGCAGGAGCTGCACGGCGTGGGGTCAAGGAGATGGAGAACAACCTTCAGACGGACTCTCTGCCCTTTAAAGTGATATCTGCTCTCAGAGCTAAGCAAGTGGAAGGTCAGATGGTCTGCTCATTTGTCCGGGGTAGAGGTCTGACGCCAGGTCAGCGGAAAGTTCCTGGCAATGGACGTGGCAAGAGCTGAGGATGGAGAAGGCAGTGAGGAAGGAGCAACAGGTCACATCCTCATGGGGCACAAGGACTTCCGGGGATAGATTTCTAGGCAAACGTGGCTTTTGATGAAGGTAGGTCAGAAATGTAGCTGTGTTCTGAAGCACACGACCCTGAATCCTCCAGTTCTTCAGATACTCAGAGCTGAGCAGATGGATTCTAACAACAAGAGTCTGTCCTGACTCTTGTCCAACTGGCCTTAGACATTATCAGTCTCCTCCAGGGTGAAAGGCAAGGGCTGCATTTTCTCTGCCTTAATAGATATTTCTCTCCTCCCAGCTCTCAGGGCAGGTTGCTTGAAGCCCCTATAGATTCTTTCTGTGTGTGTGTGTGTGTGTGTGTGTGTGTGTGTGTGTGTGTGTGTGTGTCTTCTTCTCCCTCCCTGTGAAAAATGTAAGCTCCTCTCATGAGATTTCAACCTTAAATATACCCTCCTCAGCATATAGAGTGTGCAAAATTTAAATATGGAGGAAAATCACATTCACCAAAATCAAGTGTTAGTTTCTTGAAAATCCTTCCATTAAAGCAATCATCAGGAGATGATTAATATCAACTCAGGTTTCCTTGGTTAATATCAACTCAGGTTTAAGAAGCCCATATCAAAGTTCCCTTACAATTTTAGGATTTAGAAAATTAAAGTGGAAAAAAAATTCCCGGGGAAAATGTGTTAGATTTTACTGAGCCCCAAATATCTGGAAAACAGTTTGAGATCCTTGGCCAAACTTAGAGCTCTGGCTAGATTTTCATACCCCTGCTATTGACAGCTAATTTCTTGAGCAAATTTATTCGCTGTTTGTGAAAAAAATATTGGCAGCCTGGAGCCATCTCAGATGTGCAGCCTGTTCAGAAATTCCTGAGTTCAACTTTCTGAAGCATGTCTGTTTCCTTCTTAGCTCTTAAAGAACATTCTCGCAACATGACTGATTATTTGTCTGTGACCTTTCACTGGAGGGCACAGAGATGGATCAACCCTGCCTTTTTTCTGAAGATAAGGCAAAAGGCTTTATCTCTGACACAACCTTATTTCTCAATTTTTTTTTTGTGTGTGTGTGTGTCAGAGGGAAGAAAAAGCTTCTACTCTTCTGATTTTTGTGGTAAGTTTTAGCTGCTTGTCTCAGGAGAGAATGTCTATGTCTACCTAAAACTTGGAACCTTAAACTTGAATCTGATTTCATGGTAAAAACCAAATCATTACCACAGAGGATTTTTAAAGCTGTGAAACTTCTCTGTATGATGCTCTAATGATGGGTACATGTCATTATACATTTGTCCAAACCCATAGGACATACAGCACTAAGAGCAAACCCTCATGTAGACAATGGGCTTTGAATGATAGTGATGTGTCAGTGTAGCTTCATTTATTGTAACTTGTGTCCTACTATGGTGGCAGGGGGGAGGCTATGTATGTTTGAGGGTGGGGGTATATGTGAAATCTCTGCACCTTCCCCATATTTTTGCCGTAAACCTAAAACTGCTCTTTAAAAAAATCATCTGCTGGAGTTCCCTGGTGGCCTTGTGGTTAAGGACCCATTGTTTTCCCTGCTATGTCTTGGGTTCTCTCCCTGGCCCAGGAACTTCGGCATGCCTGTGGGCATGGCCAAAAAATCATCTACTAGTGTCTGAACTAGACTTTAAATTTAGATCATTTTGTGTACCTAGCTCTCTGAGTAACTCTTTGCTTGGGTTCTCCAAAAGCAGACTTCAAGTTGAACTCATTAGGAGGTTGATTCTGGGAAGCACAGGTAAGGAAACAGGGTTAGGGGCAGGAAAAGGAGGTTAGCCAATGAGAGGGCCACTCCTGAGCAGACCTTCGAGGTAGGTACTTGGGGCTCAACTCCCTGGAGGCTCTCAGAAAATCCACATGGAGCACATCCCATCCAGGAAGATGGGAAAGCGAAGCATTTATGCACCAGCCCTCATCATTCCTGCCCCCGAGTGAACTTCCGTGGGACCAGAGGAAGTTCTGAGACAGGGATGGCCAACACAGGTGCCCTAGGGTGGGAAGCTGTCAGCGTGCTGGACACAGCCCAGGTCATGGAAGCCCGGGGGGTTCAGGGTCAGACAGGGAGGCATTGGCAGACTGTGCTTCCTAACCTTACATCAGCTCCTGAGCCCCCGTTTTCTCATCTTTCACAAGAAGGAATTGAATTTCTGCACTGAGTCCTGTGAATGACAATATGCCTTACAAAACTGTTCCTTGGTCAAGTAAGCTGAGGAAGTATTAGGTTAAACTATGTATGTATACACACACACACATCTTATTATATATGCTATAAGTATATATTTTACTACATATACTATAAATATATATATCATTTACTAAATATATACATTTTAAATTTGCATATGTATTTGAATTTTTAAAACCTTTTATATTAAACATTTTTTAACTACAGGGCCTCTCATAGCCTTTACTATTCAAGAGTGGGAGATCGTGGGTGGTGTTTTTCTAAGATATTTTGACCATAGCCGCCCTCCCGTTGTTATCATTATTTTCCCCCATAGCATCTGTTAGTGTCTTGAGGATCTAATGGTCTGTGGTACACAGTGGGGGTGCTGTGCCACACTAGATGGGGTTTTCAGCCCACATCTGTGGCTGACTGAGTACACAGCACTTCCACCTCTGGCACTTTGGCTTTGGAGGACATGTGGAAGGCCGGAACCTGAAGGACTCTAGGCACCATACATTCTCCCCCCAACCTTTTTTTTTTTTTTTTTTTTTGCTTTTTAGGGCTGCACCTGCATCACACGGAAGTTCCCAGGCTAGGAGTCTAATTGGAGCTACAGCTGCTGGCCTACACCACAGCTCCAGCAATGCCAGCTCCTTAACCCACGGAGCAGGGCCAGGGATTGAACGGGCATCCTCATGGATACCAGTCGGATTCATTACTGCTGAGCCACAGCGGGAACTCCACCACCTCCCGTTTTCACCTTTTTCATCAGTTGGACTTCGGAGTCTGTTTTCTTTTGGCAAGAGTTTTTTGAAACTAAAAATAAAACAGGAAAGCTAGTGTTTTTAGGAGAAGGTGCTGGAAAGTTATATGATGGGCATGGTGGGGACACAGGGGCCCAGAATCAAGAAGGCCTTGCTCTTGCTTCTGCTGTAAAAGGCTCCTCTGTGGCTTTGGGTGGGTGCTTTTAACCCTCATCACACCTTAGAATTACCTGGGGAGCATTTAAAAGACCCGTGCTTGAGATTCCTTCCTGCACAGACTGTCTGATTGGTCCGAGAAAGAGCCTGGGTGTCTGTATTTTTTTAAAGTTCCTCGGGTGATTCTCACGTATAGGTAGGATGGAGACCTATGTTCTTTGAAGAAGAGTTTCGTTGATTTTTTATTTTTATTTTTTGCTTTTTAGGGCCACACCTGTGGCCTGTGGAAGTTCCCAGGCTAGGGGTTGAATAGGAGCTGCAACTGCCAGCCTACACCACAGCCACAGCAACACCAGATCTGAGCCGCATCTGTGACCTACACCACAGCTCACGGCGATGCCAGATCCTGAACCCACTGAGCGAGGTCAGGGATTGAACCCTCATTCTCATAGAGACAATGTCAGGTCCTTAACCTGCTGAGCCATGATGGGAACTCCCGGTTTATTTCTTTTTCTTCGGTGTTTCTGAATGTTGTTAGAGAATAGTATAGGCCAGAAATTGCTTAAATTGTGATTTTTAAAAAAAGACTCCCAGGACATGGCTATTTCCAAGGGACAACAGAAAGGAGCTAACATTTGTGGCTGTTCTGCTGCACGGAGGACCCTGTGTATATATATTCTCTTATGTAAGACACACACACACACACCTTTTGAAATTGATTTGCTCCCAAGTACTCTGAATTTGATTCCTATTACTGCTGTGTCAAATTACCACAAACACAATGGTTTAAAACAACACACATTTATTACTTTGCAATTCTGGAAGTCAGTGATCCAGAATGAGCTTTATGGGGCTGAAGTCCAAGTGTTGGCAGGGCTGCTCCTTCTGGAAGCTCTAGGAGAGTCTAGGGGCTTTTCCAGCCCTTGAAGGAGCTGCCTGCATTCCTTGGCTGTGGTTACTTCCTCCATCTTCAAAGCTAGCAATGTCCAGCTGAGTCCTCCCTGGGCTGGCATCTCTCTGGTTCTCTTCTGTCTCCCTTTTCCCCATTTAAGAACCTTCTGATTACATTGGACCCACCTGGAAAAATTCAAGATAATCTCCGTGTGTAAGTGTCAGCTGATTAGCAACCTTAATTCCATCTGAAACCTCACTTTCATTTTGGCCGTGAAACTTTGCATATTCTCAGCTTCCTAGGGTTAGGATATGGACGTTTTCATAGGGGTTGTTATTCAGCCAACCCAGACACTGAGGCTGCTGCTCTGTGTTTAGAGCTGGGGTAATTGTCAGAGCTCAGCTTTCAGGTCACAGCGCTACAGAAGAGAGTTTTTCTCTTTTTGCTTCATGGTTACTTTCAAAAGCATTTCTTGACTGATCTGTCAAAACACATTGTGGTGAAACTGGGGGTGAGTTTCTTAACCTCTCTGATACAACCTTAGTTCACTGCCCCATCCATCTCACTGGAATAACATGAGTACAATGTATATGGAAACCTAGTTCATAAGTCATGACACACCAGCCCCTCTAAGACAGTCAGTAGCATGGATCCCACCAATAGGAGAATCAGAATAGAATTTTTGCTGCATTCATTGGATAGTCTACTAGGCCATGAGCTTATTGAAGGTATGGAGTGGATCTTATTTGTGCTTCTGTTCCTGAGCCTAACCAGTTCCAACACAGAGCAGAAACTCAGTGCTGCTGAATTCAGTTGCTGAATTAAGGGATAGGAGAAAGAATGAATGGGAGATTGTTAGGAATCTCATAATCTAGATTAAGAGGGATGCAAGAGTAAATAAGATGAAGTTTCTTGCCTTGGGGAATTAAAGAGCTAGAAGAGGTAAACAGAAGCATGCAAATAAGAGAGGAATATAAGAAGTATTAGAAGAGAAGCAGAAGGAAACATTTTTGCAGTTTCCAAGGATGGGGAACTCAGTGTGGAATTGAGGAAATCAGGCAATGCTTAACTGACACCGTTACATCAGATGACAGGGTTTTTAAAATTCAGGGTACTCATGTTGCTACTCCCCACCTCCAATTCCAGGGCAGCCATAACTAATCGATCGTATACTCTTTCCCACTAAGCCAATGATTAGCACCCAGTTACCTATTATTTCAAATTGACAAGCGGGTTGAATCTGATTTATTCTGTTGGGTTCTAGGTAGGATTTCTCTACCAGCAGTTTAGTATGTAAATTTTGCCAGACACTCACTTGTAGCAAAGTGTTATCTCTATATCCCCTTGCGTATCTGTAGTCAAGCAACTCAATATTTTTAGATTTCTCTGGATGAACATTCCCAGCAGCACAAAATTTTCTTTATGTCTCAGCACAAATTTTGTTCTGATTGAGAGCCAAGTTTGGAAGGCTCTGTCTACACCCACAACTATGTAATTTAAGGGTCTGTTGCTGACCTTGTTCGTAAGAAGCATGCACTCTGAGAGCACAGTGACACAGGAGAAACCACAGCCTGAAACAATGGCTCACTTGTGACTCTGACTGCACAGCATCGCTCCCTGGTGTGTCCTAAAATCTGGGTGACAGTGTGGTGGGGGTACATTCCCAAGTTTGCTCAGAGGGCACCCTGTGTGTCGCCATCCTCATGGCAAGGGAGGATTCCCCAGACAGAAGCTTTTGGGCTGAGTATAGAGGGCATGAGGGGAGAACAACCCTGGGGGTGACAGGGTCTTATTTCCTGCTCTGGAAAGGTCTTATTCCTCAGTGCTAGAGAGGGGACTTCTGCCATGAGATGCAGTTCACTTGACCCTGAGTCTAAGGCAGAATGAAGGATGGGATTATGCAGATTCAGTTGGCGAATGTCTCCTTCTGCTCTGAAAACATGACATGTCATGTACTTTTCAGTAAAAGCATGCAGAAACCTGTGATCCAAAAGAGTCACCTGAAAAAAAAAATTTCTCATCATCCAAGGATTTCCATCTTCTGAAAGTAGAAAGACCTTTTAAAAAACATTTTTACCTTCATCGTAACTGAAAAGATTTGTGTGTGTCACTAGAGGTATACAAGTATGGCTGTCAGACTGATGGGTAGTTATTTGGGACAATAACCTTTGTTCCCACAGAAAGGAGATCAGCAATCTCACCTGGGTTCCGAGGCTCCAAAATAGGAGATTGGTCTGGTTTTTTTTTTTTTTTTTTTAAATCCTATTTATCTGCAGGAATTAGATCAATAATAGTCAGTCAAATTGCCTCCTATTTTCCCTTAGCAGCCACTCAGTGGGAGCTTCAAGCTGTTCACCAGGTAATAAAGGTGTAGTAAGGATGCTTGACTGGGCATTCCAGTCACTGATTCTGGCTGATTTGAACAGGAAAGGAGTTTGATTTAAAGGGTGTTGTTAGGGGAGCTAAAAACCAGGCTCAGATTTACACAGCCAGCAACAGAGATCAAAGTCATACCCTAGAACCGGACTGGCAAAAAAGCTCAAGCCCTGAATACTTGGACTTGCAGCCCGGTAGTCGTACCCTGCGAGCTCAAGTTTGCGGCAACCTTAATTGCTGCCGGAGACAGTCTCACTTCTTGGTAGTTCTGGCTCCTGTTTCAAAGTTCATCGTGGGTCCATTGTGAGAGGTGCAGAGCCTGGGTCGTGTGTTTATGCCTTAGTTGAAAGGGAGTCTGGGAACACAAGTACCTGACATTTTCAGCTTTGGTAGTGGTACATGGGTGGCATTCTCCAAAAAATGAAAAAGCTGAGATGCTGAGAAGCCAATAAAGTTGAAAACTGTGTACCACAAATAATTCAAGGCAAAGTAATCAGTATATGCAAAATCATAGTTGCAAAAAAGACGACTCAGCACATTCTGCTCTGCCTTATCTTAGGTTATTTTTGTACAATTCAGTATATAAAGGTATTTGGAGGCTAAGAAGAGAGGTTTTAACAGATTGAAAATCATTACAAAATTATGAAATAGGATGTAGAAATTGTTGTATGAAAACAGCATCTGCATTTAAAAAGGATGGAGCACAGGAGACTAGTTAGTGGGTGTTAGACTTGTTATTTTCTGTGGCACAATTTTTTTTCCATTTTTTTTTTAGAAAACTTTACTTTGGCGAATGGGTTACATGTAAGGAAATGCCCCTCTGCTCTTGTGTGTGTGAACCTTGCATTTCTAGTTTTGTTTTGAGAGATGCCCATTAAAGCCTCAGCCTAAGGAGGAATAGGAGGTGAGATTTCATGTTAAGTTTACTCCTGCTGTTAGGCAACCAAAGAAGAGATGAGTCTAGATAACCCACAAAGGAGACGTGGGTCTCTCTCTGTTGGGCTCAGTGTTTAGAGAAGGCAGATAAGAGCTAAGATGGGTAGGAATGAATTCTTAGGTGCTGAGTTAAAGGGAGATGAGAAGTTGGAAATTACCTCCAGCTGCGTCGAGTGAGTAGGTCATTCTTGGTCAATAGATTATCTGTATTCTTGGTAATCTTGGTTTCTGTGTTGATTTCCCACTTAGGACAGTTGGATGTGACCATTCTAAGATTGTCTCAGGTAAGTGATGGGGTATAAAGAAAAAAGTCTTTGTCCATCTTTAGGCTAAAGTGTGAGTAATGTCTACTGCTCCAACATGACCCAAGGCCAGTGTAGAGGTAGCACCAGGAATCCTAGTGCATGTCCTAATTTCCCTTCTCAACCAACGTTTCCTTGTAGTGTGAACGTGATGTTTCCAACTGTTGTACTTGTAAAGATGAGGAAGAGGGAACTCTTTACATTTGAGAAATGGGAATATACAGCCCAAAAGGAGGTCAGAAAGCACCCGATAAAATGTAGCACTCACTCAACACACAATTGTCCTGAAACCTAGGGAAGAATATTCTCTTTTTTTTTTGCTTTTTAAGGCTGCAGATGTGGCATATGGAAGTTCCCAGGCTAGGCGTTGAATTGAAGCTAGAGCTGCCAGCCTACACCACAGCCACAGCAACACAGGACCTGAGGCACGTCTGCGACCTACACCACAGCTCACGGCAACACCAGATCCTTAATCCACTGAGTGAGGCCAGGGATTGAACTTCTGTCTTCATGGATACTAGGTGGGTTCATTTCCACTGAGCAACAGTGGGTACTCCAGGAAGAATATTAAACACTGTTACCCTCTGTTCTCTCTATAAAAGAAAATTTTTCGCGGTAATCGTTGGAAGAAAGCCTTCTTATTCTTTTTTAAGTATGTTGTTGCAAATCACCATGGCCTCTAATTGGTAGTGGTGGCATTTGGCAAATCCTCTGGTTGGGCCACTTTTGCAGAGTTTACTTGATTTCACAGTTGTGGTTTTGGGGGCAGGACGACGTTTATTTCATCTGGTCATTTTCATGCAAATTAAAGGTTGAAAGAACATGGCTCAGAGTGAGATACCAATGTCCTCCATTTGTGTGAGAATCCGTTTAAAGGAGGCCTAAAACCTCAGCGGACAAGACTGTTGATTAGACATTCCTTAAAAGAAATACAGTTGAGAAAACTGAAGGAAAGTCTGATGGTTGGGTGCTGACCACAACCCAGACATTTGTTGAAGGTTTTTTTTTTCCCCCCCAGAAAATCCTTACTACAGTTCTGCAAAGAAGGAATTATTATCAACAGTTTATGGATGGGTCAAACCTGGTAAAACCCTTAGTTTTTTCTTCTTTTTGGGTTTTTGTTTGTTTGTTTGTTTGTTTGCCATTTCTTGGGCCGCTCCCATGGCATATGGTGGTTCCCAGGCTAGGGGTCCAGTTAGAGCTGTAGTCACCAGTCTATGCCAGAGCCACAGCAACTTGGGGTCTGAGCCGCCTCTGCAACCTACACCACAGCTCACAGCAACGCTGGATCCTTAACCCACTGAGCAAGGCCAGGGATCAAACCCGCAACCTCGTGGTTCCTAGTCGGATTCATTGACCACTGAGCCACGATGGGAACTCCCTGGTAAAACCCTTCTGATAGAAATCCTTAGAGAGGTTTAGCTATTTCTCTGTCAACCTGTCCAGAACCATCTCCCTCCACCTTCTTTCTCACTCTGTGTTCTAGCCTCATGGATGTTCATACAATTCATTGACTTTGCTCACCTGCTTCCTCCACGTGACCTTAGGACGTGCTCTTTTGGTTTAGAATATTCTCTCTGTATTCTTGACCCTCATTTAGTTAACACCAGCTCCCCCTCCTCGTATCCGTGTGTTCAGGCAGGTTCCTGCCATCCTAATTCTATGGCAGCTTTCTCTGTTACAATCATACTCCTCCCCTGAAGGCACTCTTTCTTAGTTTATAATTTGACGTCATCGAAATCATCACCCCATGCTCTCCACCAGGTACAGCTCCACCGTTGGGTGTTAAGCTCCAGGAGAACAAAGTCCGTGCTGGGTTTTGCTCACTGGGCATCCTCAGGCCCTGTCACACTGAGTGACGTGACATCAGATCTTAGTATTTGTGGAAGGAGCCATCAAGGTACCAAGTCTCTTTGATTCCAAAGTCAGTAAGCAGTGGTATAAGGATGTGGGCTCTGTGGACTCCTGAGGACTCCTGTGTTCGAATCCTGGCTTTGTGATCTTGGGTGGACTGATTTAACCTTCTGTGACATAGCTTCTTTATTTTAAAAATGCAGTTAATAACAGTGACCACCTCAAAGGGTTTTTGTGCCAGGTGCTGCATCATCACCAGCGTGGCGGCGTAGTTCTCCTCTGCCGGGATGTATGTGCTCAATGATTATGTGTGACGATAAGGGAAATATGTGCACAGTGCTTTGTGATGAGGAAGCACTGAATTCTGTCTGGGGACAGCAGACTGGATTAACTCCCTAGAAAGGTTAGCCTTGGAGCTTGGTCTTAAACTAGACTCAGAGAGGGGCGTAAAGAATGTCCAGAGCCTCTACGTCGAGCAACCTGGCAGATTGAATTTGGAGGTTGTCTATTATGGGTTGAATTATGTCCTTTCCTCTAAAATCCATATATGGAAGTCCTAATCCCCAGTCCTATATTTGATGAAAGTCCCTTTAGATGAGTAATTAACTTAAAACAAGGTCATTAGCTTGTGTCCTAATCCGATAGAATTGGTGTCCTTCTTCGGAGAGGGTTTGGACACAGATGTGCACAGACAAAAGACCGTATGAAGACCCAAAGAGAAGGTGGCTGTCTACAAGCCGAGGAGAGAGGCCTCAGAGGAAACCAGTCTTGGCAATACCTTGATCTTGAACCTTGAGCCTCTAGAATTGTGAGAAAATAAATTTCTGTTATTGAGCCCCACCCCCACCTCAGTCTGTAAGATTTAGCTATGATATCCCTAGAAAACTAACCAAGTGACCCTTTGGCCAATGCAAGGCAGGGATTTGGGATGGAAACTGGCCCGTAAAACCGCAAGTGCTGCCTTGGTGTGAAGAGAGGTAGGTAGAAACACTGTGCTCCTTAGTTGGAGAGACAGCCGGGAGCTTGATTCTGTTTGGGGGTCTGTAGAGGAGAAAAAAAGCTTCCCACTGGAGACAAAGGCATAAATTGGCTCCACACTTGGGGGTATAATCTGAATTTTCACTATCAAGTTGTCATTGGGATTTGATTAACAATATAATCCATCTTAAATAGAATAATGGTAGAATTGAATCTAGGTATATCCGTGATCATAATAAATGCAAATTTCTTAGTTCACATATTAAAAGACAGCAATTTTTAGACTGGGAGAAAAATTTTCTGCATTTTTTATGAGGTATTTTTGATGTGTGATAACACAGAAAAGTTGAAAGTTAAAGGATAGAAAAAATATATCAGGCAGAGCTACAATAGTCATATTAATGTCAGATAGAATAGACTATAAGGTGAAATATACGAGTAGGATTTATAGAATCCTAATAAAAAAATAACTAACCAGGAAGTTACTGTACAGTTGATGCTGGATATGCATAAATAACAAGGTAATCACAAAAAGATATAAGCAAAAATGGCAGACTTACAAGGAGAAATGGACAAGTACAAAATTGTAACAGGAGATTGAAGCATTTTTCTTATAGATACTGAGAGATTAAACATCACTGAAGATACAGATATGAGCAACATGTTAGGTAATGGGCACATAGAGAACCCTATTTCAGAAATCACAGAATACTAAAAAAAAAGCCACAGAGGTATTTATAAAATATTTAGAAACAAATAACAATGCAAATATTACATATCCAACACTTGAGAGACAGGCAGATGTGCCGTTTATAGTGAAGAGTTGACCTTTATATTAATAGATAAGAAAGACTAGATTCAGAGTTGATTCACAAATGCTCAACCAAAGGATATGAGATCGTTAACCTAAATGAACCAGCCAGTGCTTTGAGTTCTCTTTGACCTCCTTGCCTCCAGGGATAACTTTCTTCGTGATGTTCTCTTCTCTTCTCTCATGGTTCCATCTTAGATCTTGCCGTCTCAAGATCTGTGTCTTAAATTTTCCAAGTTTGTTTCTACGTCAGGGTCTGCACCTACTCTCCACTGTACGTGGAATGGTCTTCACAATTTATTTAGGATTCTTCACAAAGGTATCTTCCTCAGAGATGATGTCCTTGACGTTTTTATTTAAATAGTGCCTCTGACCATCATTCTCCATCCCTTGACTGTAGACCTTATACATGATGTAAGAAGAAATCTTTAGTGGTACCTAACATTTATCTATCTATCCCTCTATCTATCCATCCATCCATCTATCCATCCATCACCTCCCTCTCACTCTCTCTTTCTATCTCATTTCTGTTCATTTATGACCCCTACTGGAGAGTAACCTCTCTGAGTCCATGGTTCTTGTTGTCTGTCTTATTCACAGTGGTAGCTTCAGCATCTAGAATTGAGCCTTGTGGGTGACAAGTGCTTAGAAGTATCTTTTGATGAAATAAATGGATGAATTAATCTACACCATTTATAAAACTAATAAATATGTGATTTGAAGGGGGAAAATATGTTCCTCTTCTCTGATTAATTCTTCAATTTACCCTTCAAATGTTTTATAAAAGTAGATCTTTTACGTGCCATGTACAGTTAGGAAATACATTCCCAGGACCTTATAATTTCATGAAACCGTAACTGAATGTGTAGTTTAGATGAAATTTGACTGGGAAAGCATAATATGTTTATGTGACTTGACATTATCACTTTAAAATCTTCTTCTAAACCATATCCTTGATAAGAAAATAGCAGTGGGAGGAAATACAAACATGCCTTCAGTTTATCTGTTTGGGAATTAATTATTATGACATCCTTTAAAATTTCAGCAGCCTACTTTACCCAAGAAAACATGTTTTCTATTATATAAAAAAATTTTATTATTTGACATTGTGTGCACTTTTAGAAGTTGGATTCGTAGTTTGTATTTTTTGGATGGCACCCCTTACAATTTGTAATCATATTGTTGAAAAATATTTTTTAGCTATATATTGCGAAAGCTAGACAGAAAAATACTGTCTTTTGTAGGAACCAAGCCCTCTTTAAATCACTTATTTGAAATTTTTTCCTATTGCAGAAGAGACATATAAACAACAAAAAATTAAATGTTTGCCTGGAAAATGATGGTTGTAGCATTTAACCATTCTTGTCCCCATCTTGCTTTCAATGGTGATGTTGGGGCCCAGCACACTCACTGTGGTTCAGTGTATCTTATTCCAACACAGATTGGCTTGGGCCCCTGCCCAGGCATCCTGGAGAAATCAGAAAAATCAGGGATCAGCACAAGTTTGCAAAAGGCCTGAAGAATTGTTCCCATGTGTATTTCTCCTTCATTTCCTTCCCCCTTCTCCTCCCTATTGTGTTCAAACCCACTCTCTGGTCCTCTTTAGAGATCCCATATAAAAAGACCCCACATATCAAGAGAGCTTATTTTTAATCTGCTTATATTTTAAAGTTTGCCAAAATTGAAGAGACCTTGATGAAGCACAAATTTTCCTATTGAGAGTTTCCAGAAAGATGTTGCAAGGATTGCAAAAAAAAAAAAAAAAAAAAAAGAAAAGTTTCCCTTGCATGATGTCTCAGAATAATCTGGGTTATGCTGAAGGAAGAGGCAACTCTCAGATCTCAATGGCCTGAAAGAACAAAGGCTTATTTCTTACTCACTCTACATGCTTGTGTTAGGGTTCTCCAGAGAAACAGAACCAGTCACACACACACACACTTATTACGAAGAATCGACTCACACAACTATGGAGGATGAGACAGTCTTGTGATCTGCTCTCTGCTGGAGACCCAGTAAAGATGATGGCATCTTTGAGGGTGAATCCAAAGGCCTCGGAACCAGGGGAGCCTATGGTGTAAGTCCCAACCTGAGCCCAGGAGAAGATGAAATGAGATTCCCCAGCTCAAATAGTAAGGCAGGATAAAAAGGGGGCACATTCCACCTTTCTCTTCTATTTGGTCTATTCTGCCCTCAGCAGATTGACAGATGCCCACTGTGTTGGGGAAGACCATCTGTTTTACTGGGTTCATCAGTTCAAATGCGGGTCTCATCCAGAAACACCCATGTAGATACACCTAGAAATAATGTTTAATTTGAGCATCCTGTGACCAGTCAGGTTGATGCAGAAAATTAGCTGTCACGTTCCGTGTCTATCATGGGAAGATTGAGAGCTCTCTCCCTCATCATTATAAGCCCAAAGCTGATCTTGCATCACTGTCTCTTAGAGCTTTCCATGTCTCATCACCTCTGATAGGATTGGCCCATCAAGTCATCTGGCCACACTTACCTTAAGGAGACTGGGCGAATGTCAGTTCAATGTCTTTCTGCCATGCCCAGAAGAAGAGAGAATGGAAAAACTCTATTGATTGCTTGGCACATTAATCTGATTGCTTGGGAAGAGTAGTCCAGAGCACCATATTGGGAGGTCTTGAGTATCTGTCTTGACTTGTGAAGCAAGCCTGTATGTAGTCAGCCTTAACTGTAATGCTAGAGCCTGGATCACTGTCTCCTGTGGGCTGGGCAGTTTTTTTTCCTGCATGGCCAGGAGTCTACAACTTTGGGGTTTTCAATAAACACCAAATCTCCATAGAGATTTTGACAAATACAGGGACTCAGGTCTCATCACTAAAGTCTTTTTCTTAAAGTTCAACATTATTCTATCATTAAAAAAAAACATTATTGTTTGTCTTTCTATAATTTTACCTGTCAAATATACTCTACCAGAAAAGGAGAATTTGGCAGTAATTTCCTAGCAGAGAGAGAAGAATTCTATATCTGCTATAAATATAAATTATGATAACTGGTGAAGAATTCTCTGTCTTGTGGCAGGAAAAGGAGATCCATGGCTTGGATCTCATTCCCCCAAGCCAATATGGCATATAAGATTTCATCTCATGTAACAACTCTGTTGTTATATGATTGATTGGATAGGGCTGCCTAGAGTACTCTGTGGGATGGCTACAGTGCTTATATCAGAGCTCATCATGAAAAGTGTGCAGTGATTGATTAACAATGTCTTTCACTGGTGCAGTAGAGGTAATAGTGGAATGCATGCCAACTGTTTGTCTTTGCTATTCCAGATGATCATTTTCCACCCATTTCTGCCTTTGGGGGGATAACATTCTGATCTAACAATCTGATTACTAATTTGTGTCCATATGTTCCTTGCTGTTTGGGCAGGTATGATCTGAATGAGAGACATCCTTTTTATTTTATTTTTTTTAGTCACTGAATAGGTGTTTTCTTTAGAATAAAGGAAACACAAAACAAAACAAATAAATCCAAAAAACTAAAACCAGAAGTTTGACATTATGACTTATAGTAACCATTTAGGAATTAGATTAAACTGAGTCAGTTCCAGAGATCATGATCAGCTGATAATGTAAATTACTTAATGTGAAAATCTGACCTTGAGTGTGAGCTTCCCAGAAGACATTCTCTTTTGTTGGGAATTGATCAGCATTCTTCTTTTTTTAAATTTAAATTTATTCTATTAGCATATAGTTGATTTGCAGCATTGTGTCAATTTCTGCCGTACAGCATAATGACCCAGGCATACATATATATTCTTTTTCTCAGACTATCTTCCATCGGGTTTTTTCCCAAGAAAGTGGATAAAGTTCCCCGTGCTGTTCAGTAATCTCATTGCTTAGCCATTCTAAATGTAATAGTTTGCAGTTTTCTTCTTTGATGTCCTTATATTCTTTATTTCCAACCTCAGTAACTATCAACTGGATGCCACCAGAGATGGAACCAATGTGAAATAACTCATGATAAGCAGAATGGAAGAAAAAACACAGGAGAAAATGTTCAAGGGAAAAATAGAAGCCCCTGTGAAGGGTAAGTGATACTCTGATAATTTATCAAGATTAGGCTGAATATCTCTGAGGTCAGTGAGGAATGAAAGACTGCAGTATTCCAAAGAGCTGCTTGGGTCTTATTTTACCATCAGTGTGTGATTTAGGGGCTGAGAAAATACATACTCTCTTGGCTCCAGAATGCACATTTAGTATTAGGCTTCTTTCTCTACTTTTAAAGTCAAGATGAGGTTGGGCTGTCTTTTTAATGTGATCGTTGATCATTGGAAATAAGAATTTGACAGGTGCTGCAGTTACAGACACCCTTATAAGCTAATGAGAGATGGGCTGTATGTCAAGAGAAATTAGGAGAACGTTTCAATCTGCCCAGCTACATGACTAGAAGAAAAATATTTCATTTTTTCATATTCTTGATGACTAAAATTTTTTTTATAATCTCATAAATCTTCAAACTCAGAGTGTATACCCGTAACTTGGACATAAATATATTTCTAGGGTGTAATGATATTTATCTAATGGGATCGAGTCTCTGGCCAGCTGTCTGCCTGTACTATTTAGGTCCCAAATCCTTTGATTTAACCCCTTATACTCCCAATTTCTGCCTAACATAATGTAACAATAAATCAATAATTCCACTGAGATCTTTAGCTTACATTTGATGTGAAACAGATAAGGAATTGTAAAGGTCTTATGATATGATCTATACCGATTTAGAATTATAGACTGTTACAGATTAATTTCTTTAGCATGTGCATTTTCAGCAAGGGTACTATTTCTCCCAAGAGGGTGAAAATTGGTTGTTAAATATTACAATGGTTTGTGGCTCTCCAAAGGGTCACAGCACATATACAGATATGTGGTATATCTATGGTATTAAAATTTCAGGGAGAAGGGGAGTGATTAGGGGAAAAGATAAGAAGCTTCATTAGGATGCAGTAATAAAAAGGTTGAGAAACACTCTTTCAGTAATTTTGGAATTACTAATAGTTTTCATAATAACTACCATTTGTTGTGTGTTCACTATGTGCCAGGTCCTGTTTTAAGTGTAATACTTAGATTATCTCAATTTTGCCCCCACCCCACCCCCGCTTGCCCCCCAGCCTGTAGAAATTAGGGGCTTTTGTGTGTCCTTTTGTATTCAAACGTGGGATTGTTGCACAGAGAAGCATCAGGAGGCAAAGAGAAGTAGTTAAAGCATTTGGCCAAGCTCATCCAACTAGTAAGAGGCAGAACTAGGATTTTAACCTAGACTATCTGCCTTTAGCCTCTTAACCATTGCATTTCACTGCATTACACCAGCCATTTATTCCATGGGTAAGAATATGGAAGCTCAAAAACGGCTCCTAGTTTTTCATCACCACTTGGGCTGTTCCTGGACTTCAAGGCACATGCTATCCATCTCGAGCAACTTGTCTGAGCTTTTGTCTAATACCATATCTCTGCCATTAGGGTTCTTTTGATACAGTGTCCTTCTCATCTTGGCCATGGGACCATTGACAAAGTCAATTAAATCAAATCAGTTGATGATGTTAATTCTTCTGTATCCTTGCTGATTTTTTTTTTTTAAGACGACACCCGCAGCATATGGAGGTTCCCAGGCTAGGGGTCGAATCGGAGCTACAGCTTCTGGCCTTCGCCACAGCCACAGCAATGCCAGATCTGAGCCATGTCTGTGACCTACACCATAGCTCATGGCAACTCTGGATCCCTGACCTACTGAGCAAGGCCAGGGATCGAACCTACATCCTCATGGACACTAGTCAGATTCCTTTCCGCTGCGCCACAACGGGAACTCCTTGTTGTTATTGCTGTTGACTCACGCTACCTATTGTGGGTAGAGAAAGTTGATGTCTTCGACTAAAATTGTAGATTTCTCTATCTTTCCTTTTCATCCTATTAATTTTTGCTTCATGTATTTCGAAGCTCTGTTTTTAGGTGACTATACACAAGATTGTTAGGTCTCTTCATCAGCTGACCTTTCAATCATTGTATGATGTTCCTCTTTAATCTGGATAATTTTCCTTGTTCTGAAGCCTCCTTTGTCTGATACCTATAGCATCACTTCAGGGTTTTGTGGTATTTTCATGGTACATCTTTTCCAATCCTTTAATTATTACCTACCTATATCATTATATTTAAATGGATGTCTTGTAGAGAACATATCCTTGGATCTTATTTTTAAAATTTATTCTGATAGTATCTGTTTTTCAAACAGTGTGATTATTCTATTTACATGTTATACATATGTGATGATGTGTTTGAATTTAGTTGGACCATTTTTTGTTTGTTTGTTTTTGGCCACACTCTTGGCATATGGAAGCTCCCCAGCAAGGGACTGAATCCAAGCCACAGCTGCAGCCTATGCCAGAGCGGGAATTCCTGGACCGTTTAGGTTTTTGTTTTTGTTTTCAGTTTGTTCCTTCTCTTTTTTGTTTCTAGGTTTCCTCTTTTTTTTTTTTTTCCTGTTGAGATTTTTTACTATTACACTTTAAAAGGTTTTTTTTTAATGTTTTGTTTTTGTTTTTTAGTTGTTTCTTTAGGTATTACAATATACTATATATATTATACTATAACTTTATAGTACGATATAATAAATCTACCTAACTTTTCACTTTCTACTCGGAATTAATATTTTCAAGTAGAATATAGAAACCTACCTACAATATAGATATTTTTACTTTTCCCCTCAATTTATATATATTGTATTTATCATATGTATAATTGTATCGTGTATAATTACATCTGTCTACCTTGTAAACTCCATCAGTCAGTGTTATAATTTTTACCTTAACCGTCATACGTATTTTGGCCAACTGAAGTGAAGACTCCTTTTTTCTGTTTACCGAGATAGTTACCATTTCTTACGCTAGGCACATTCTCGATGCTCCGTGTTTCCTTCCAAGATCACTTCCCTTCTGTCTAAAGAATTTCCTTTAGCATGTCTTTCAGAGAAGGTTCTGGTGGCAAACTTTTTTCCCTCCTCTCAGACTGTCTTTATTCCATCTCCATTTGAGAAGGACATTTTTACTGGATATAGAATTCTGGGTTGACAGTTCCTACAGAAATTTGAAACTGTTTTCATTCCTCTGGTGTCCACTGTTTCTGATGAGAGCTCTATGGTCATTGAAATTGTGGTTCCCTCATGTGTGACGTGTCTTTTCCCTCTGGCTGCTTTCAAGTGTTTTTTCTTTATCTTTACTTTTCAAATCATGTTATGATATATCTGGATATGATTATTTTAAAATCTATTGTGTTTCATGTTTGCTGAGGACAAAGAGGGGGAAAAAAATGTAATGGCTCTTTGCCTTGTGCTGTTGGAATCCTGTTTCTGGTCTGGGAAAAGGATACCCTTTCCTCGGTTTTAAGCATCTACCTGGTCTACTGCTGCAGCCATGTGTCAGGATTGCCTGGCAGCTGGGACAGAAAAGAGACTTTTCTTTTTGTCTCTGATCCTCTGAGTCCCCTTTCCTAATCCTTGAGTCAGAAAGCCAGTGTTTATTTATTTATTTATTTATTTATTTGTCTTTTTGCTATTTCTTTGAGCCGCTCCCGCGTCATATGGAGGTTCCCAGGCTAGGGGTCCAATCAGAGCTGTAGCCACTGGCCTACGCCAGAGCCACAGCAACTCGGGATCCGAGCCGCGTCTGCAACCCACACCACAGCTCATGGCAACGCCGGATCATTAACCCACTGAGCAAGGGCAGGGACCGAACCCTCAACCTCATGGTTCCTAGTTGGATTCGTTAACCACTGCGCCACAACGGGAACTCCAGAAAGCCAGTGTTTAAACCAGTGTCTGGGTGATACTGGAGGAGAAATAAGTGGGAATCTTAGCCCTAGTTTGGTGATACTTCCAATTCTGCTTCCCTGATGTGTCTGCTACTATGTATTTCTTTCTTTCTTTTGTTTTCCCAGTAGCTATACAAGGCTTGGTCTTTTATTTTCTATTTTTTTTTAAATATTGTAGTTGATGTGCAATGTTCTGTCCATTTCTGCTATACAGCAAAGTGACCCAGTTATCCGTACATACGTACATTTTTTTCACATTATCCTCTATCATGTTCCATCACAAGTGATTAGATATAGTTCCTGCGTACAGCAGGAGCTCATTGAGTATCCTTTCCAAATGCAACAGTTTGCCTGCCATCATGTATTTCTTAGATAACTGTTCCATGCATTCTGTTTAGGGTTTATATTTGCATTCAGTGGAAAGACAGGCTGGACTGTGCCTACCCCATCTTGCCCATAATTGATCCCAGACATTTTTGGTTTATTTATTTATTTATATTGAAGTAGTTGATTTACAATAGTATATTAGTTTCAGATGTACAACATAGTTATTCAGTATTTTTATACATTATTCTCCTTTTAAAGGTATTATATAATGACTCTATTTCCCTGTAAAGTACAATGTGTTCTTTTTTGCCTTTTTATTTTATATGTAATAGTTTGTACCGCATCATCTCCTGCCCCTGTCTTGCCTCTTCTTCCTTCCCTCTCCCTACTGTTAACCACTAGTTTGATCTCTATGTCTGTGAGTGTTTGTGTTTTGCCATATTCATTTGTTTGTTTTATTTATGTATTTATTTTTTTGTCTTTTTGCCATTTCTGGGGCCGCTCCCGCGGCCTATGGAGGTTCCCAGAGTAGGGGTCGATTTGGAGCTGTAGCTGCTGGTCTATGCCAAAGCCATAGCAACAAGGGATCCGAGCCGCGTCTGCAACCTACACCACAGCTCACGGCAACGCCGGATCCCCAACCCATTGAGCAAGGCTAGGGATCGATACCGCAACCTCATGGTTCCTAGTCGGATTCTTTAACCACTGAGCCACGATGGGAACTCCTTTTTGTTTGTTTTATTTTTGGATACCACATATATGTGAAAACATGTAGTATTTGTCTTTTTCTGTCTTACTTATTTCACTAGGCATAATAACCTCCAGGTCCATCCATGTTGTTGCAAATGGCATTACTTCATTCTTTTTGTGGCTGAGTAATATTCCACTGTATATATGTATACCACATCTTCTTTATCCATTCATTTGTTGATGGACACTTAGGTTGCTTCCAGGTCTTGGCTATTGTAAATAGTGCTCAATTGAACATCAAATGCTTATATCTTCTCGAGGTGGTGTTTTTGTTTTCTTTGGATATGTATCCAGCAGTGGAATTGCTGGATCTTATGGCAATTCTGTTTTTAGTTTTTTTTGAGGAACCTCCATACTGTTTTCCACAGTGGTTGCACCAATGTACATTCCCACCAACAGTGTAAGAGGGTTCCCTTTTCTCTACACTCTCCCCAGCATTTATTATTTGTAGACTTTTTGATGCTGTTCTGGCTGGTGTGTTTAAAATACTCTTTGTTGACTTCTGACTCCTTACTATCCATGCAGAGGTTTGTCTTCTTAAATCACTTAAATTCCCTAAATTTTAAATATGCTTAAAATTTGATGTGGCTTGAGTTGTAGAATCTTCTATCTTCTTGCTGTTCTTGATAACTGGGAGTTCAAGAAAGAGTTCTAGGAGAAACAGAAGTAAGATTTATTGAGTTATTCCTCACTGCAAGCTCTCTTACGCTCATTTTCACATTTTTTCTTCATCATGGTCCTTTCTCATGTGCATTATTTCCTTATTTTAATTTATTATTATTTTATTATTTGCTTTTTAGGGCTGCAGGTGTGTCATATGGAAGTTCCCAGACTAGGGATCGAGTTGGAGCTACAGCTGCCAGCCTACGCCACAGCTGCAGCAACCACAAATCCGAGCCATGTCTGTGACCTTCACCGCAGCTCATGGCAATGCTGGACTCTAACCCAGTGAGGGAGGCCAGGGATCGAATCAGCATCCTCTTGGATCCTAGTTGGGTTCGTTATCACTGAGCCACGATGAGAACTCTTATTTCCTCATTTTAGAGAAGAGGATAAGCAAAGGCACACAGCTCGGTCAAGGGACACATCCAAACTCGGGGTTATTTGTCTAATTCTTACCTTGGGATAGACTAATTTTTTTTTTTGTCTGCACCTATGGCACGTGGAAGGGATTGAACCTGCACCACAGCAGTGATCTAAGCCACAGCAGTAACAATGCTGGACCCTTAACCTGCTGCACCACCAGGGAACTCCCAGGATAGACTAATTTTGTATTTTTCAAAATGGGTATTGTTGGAAATAGCCTTTTTTTTTTTAACCCATTAATGTTAGAAATAGGCAATCAACATTTTGGTCTTATACGTGAAGAAGGCTCATTCTCTTGCACTAAATAACTCAAGACCAGCTGTCCTCTGGTTCTCTTTTAAGACTTGTCTTAGGTGTTCTGGTTTCATCAATAACCACCTGGTCCCCTAGTAGACTATTGGCCTGAGAAGTTCAGGCTTTTAGTTTATCAAGAAAGAAGGCAGCTACATTCCACTTAGAATGTTTAGCTTGGACAGGATATCAGACTCATAAATACTCATTTGTGAGAAGTCACCGGGGTCTGTACGGATAAGTGGATTGACCCTCCGCAAGTACGTAGCTGAGCACCCTATGGGGCTGCCCTATTGTCAGGAAATCCCTGAAGTAATGGACCTGACACGGTGGGAGCCGTGAATCCCCTGTCCTCAGCGCCTGATGAGATTGTCCTGGTGGCAGCAACATGTATTCTTTGGCAAACGGCCATTTCCGCAGCCCCAAACCAACAATTCAGTGGTTGAAAGCCATGTCTTGGGAGGAGTGGTTTCCATTCCTTGGCAGCCTCCCCAGGGTTAGTGATGCAGAGAAGCCCTATGAAGATGGAGGGAAAGATAGCGAGTGAGGTTAGCAGGTCAGACTGCGGCTGTTAGTTTTCAAACAATAAAACAGATGAGGCTGAACTCAGAGAGAGGTACCCTGGGTCTACAAACTACGTGAGTTATGTAGGAGTGTTTGTCCCTGCATTTTTTTCAGAGAAAAGGGACAATTCTTTTTTTTTTTTCTTTTTAGGGCCACACTCGAGGCATATGGAGGTTCCCAGGCTAGGGATCAAATTGGAGCTGAAGGTGCTGGCCTATGCCACAGCCACAGCAACGCCAGATCCGAACTGTATCTGCAGCCTACACCACAGCTCATGGCAACGTCGGATTGTTAACCCACTGAGCAAGGGTAGGGATGGAACCTGTGTCCTCGTGGATACTAGTCAGATTGATTTCTGCTGAGCCACAATGGGAACTTGGAGAAAGGGACGATTCTTTAAATTCATCAAGGACCCAACAAAATTAGAGAATCCTTCATCTATCTGTTATGTCAGCAGTGGGGATCTGTAAGATCAGTACCTGTGCTGTGTGCAGAGGAAATCATTAATAATAACGCAAAAGAGTTCCCTCGTGACCTAGCGGTTAAAGGACCCAGTGTTGTCACTGCTTTGGTTGGGTCACTGATGTGGTATGGGTGTGATCCCTGGCCCAGAAATTTCTGCATGCCACAGGCATGGCTCACAACAACAACAGATAAAGAGTGAGATGGCCAACTGAGAGCCTCCACCGAGGGGGAAAGTGATGCCATCCATGTGACATACTATTAAAATATTAGGTGGTTTCTGTGGCCGTGTCGCTATTGTGCAGCAGTTCAGTTAATCTGAATTTGACAGTGATGACCTGAAGAACCCCTCTCCCCCCAGAAAATATGGCCTTTAGGAAAGCTGGATGCAGCATGCATGGAACTTGCAGTATTTTTGCAACTTTTCCGTAATTCTGTATCTTAAAGGATATGTATCCTTTGAATAAGGTAAACTCTAGAAGAAGATAAATTCTATGGGTTGAATGGATGAGGCTAACCTTGGATATGTTGACAGCAAGGAGACTAGGGTAAGTGTGAGCCACAGTAGGAAGAGCCTGGAGTCGAGGATTAAGACTTCCTGGGTGTGATCCCCAGACCTAGTATTTACCCATTCTGTGAATATCGTGCTTTTGCAGACTCTTATTTTACAAATGAGAACAGTGAGGCTCAGAGAATTTAATAGTGGATACCTACCTTAAGGGTGGTTATAGGAGTTAAACGAGATAAGTAAAAGATGGCTGGCATGGGAGTTCCCTTCGTGGCTCAGTGGTTAACAAACCTGACTGGTATCCATGAGGACATGGGTTCAATCCCTGGCCTTGCTTAGTGGGTTGGGGATATGGCATTGCTGTGAGCTGTGGTGTAGGTCACAGACTTGGCTTGGATCCTGCATTGGTATAGCTGTGGTATAGGCTGGCAGCCTCAGATCCATTTTGACCCCTAGCCTGGGAATCTGCATGTGCCATGGGTGTGGCCTTAAAAAGACAAAAGCAAAAAAAAAAAAATATATATATATATGCTTGGCATGTAGGATCATTCAGTGAATGGTGGCTGTTAATGTGATTACTGATAATAATTATTATCAAATTAGAGATAGGAGATTTTAGGGAACATGAGTGGGGCGGTGAGAGCATGTAAATTCTAAGCCTTGAGAGCTGATGGTCTTCCTTTGTGTCAGGGTGTTTCGGGGACAGAAGCTACAGAAAGAGGTGGCGGTCAGTGGGTGGGATGGAGGCTCAGTAGGTAGAGGATACAAGGAAGCAAGACAGGCTGACAGCGGCTGAACCAGGAAACTTCTGCACCTTCAGAGTCACAATGGAGAAGGGCAGGCCAATTAATCATGGGACTCCTAGAAGCTCTGTATTATTAATAATTAATAAACTGAACAGCTCATATAAACCTGATGTGTTGAGATCATCTTTTTGGAAGTCAGGTGGGGCTTGATTTTTTTTCTTTTTTTCTCAGATGGGTTTTGGGTTTGTAGTCACCTTTGGGTAAGACTGTTTCTTTCCATTTTCACTTGGGGGCTTTGAGATCTTTCTGTACCAGGGGTCTGCGTTGCCACCCTAAGGAGTCGTTCAGGTTCTGAGAAAACTTGCCTCTCATCTCCTCCCCCTTTCCCTCCGTGTACACAGTGACCTCAGAACGCTTTAGACCAGCTTGCGAAATGTAATTCCATTAACCCAAACGTGACAGTAAGAAACCAGTCCAAATATTATGAAAATGATGCCATCATGATCTGCAGTCACTTTCCTTCATTCTAACTGTAGACAGAGCCTATTATTTCCCCCTTGAACTTAACCATGATTTCAACATGATATGTTATCATGTTTGTGTCTGTGGTCTTACTCAAGAACCGAGTGATGAAAAACCAAGACATGTGAAAAATGGTCCATGGTCACAGCCCATATTAAGAACACGTTCAGAAAGAGATTAAACTGATTGCGTGCAGGGGAAAGTGGACTGTAAGAGACCAGACTTGCTCCTACTTAGGGGTACAGGCTATGCATGCCTTTCTTTATTGAATACCAAGTAATATTAGAAAGGATTTGCCTGCAAAATGATTGTAGTGCTATGGAGAGAAAACTTCCTGAAGCCGGAGGACTTTGGTGAAGGGAGGCTGATAATGGCGACTCTGGGATGTGAAATAGTGACATGTTTTGATTTATTGTTTTCACTGGTGGGGGTATTTCAGTTTCACATGGTCCAGAGACTTGCTTACTGAGGTGGTTAATGGTAGAATGCTTTTTGGTGTTTCGTGTGTGTGTAACAGGGCGGGATAAGTCAGAAATCTCCTAGAGGAGTTCCCATCGTGGCACAGCGGAAACAAATCCGACTAGGAACCATGAGGTTGCAGGTTTGATCCCTGGCCTCGCTCAGTGGGTTAAGGATCTGGTGTTGCCGTGAGCGGTGGTGTAGGTGGAAGATGCACTCGGATCCCGCGTTGCTGTGGCTGTGGTGTAGGCCGGCAGCTACAGCTCCGATTAGACCCCTAGCTGGGAACCTCTATATGCCATGTGTGCAGTCCTAAAAAAGAAAAAAAAAAAAAGAAAAGAAAAGAAAGAAAGAAAAAAAGAAAGAAAGAAATCTCCTAGAAATAAGGAAAGGAATATTTAGGTGAAATATTTTTTAAAATATAAAGGAAATATTTCTTTCGAACATCCAGGATCTAGAAATTTGAGGACATGACAGAACAAAATCACTGCCTCCCCCCCAAAGTAATCTCTCTCATTAGTGCTTTTTTTTTTTTTTTTAAATAGACACCTTTGCTTTCCTTTATTATAAAAGTCATGTTCATTTAGCACATCTGGAAGACAAAGACGAGACAGAAAAGTGAAAAGCCTCCACCATATACAACATTGAGATAAACGTGGGTAACACTTTTTTTTTTTTGGCAAGAATTTAAATCAAATGAACTGTTTGTATCTACATAACTGTTGCTAGCATGAATACAGAATTATGTTTTCTGCTTTGTATCCATGGTGAAAAATGTCCGCGTGTCCTTGAAACTTTGCTGAAATACTGTCCCAAAGCTTAAGGAGCATGTGGCTCCCATACATCACAAAGGCCAGGCTCCCAAAGCAGCCGGGGCAGGAAGGAAGTGCCCTCCGCGGCTGGGTGTCCTCATCTGCTAGATGCGGAAGAGCCTTGCTCAGTGTCCCAGTCCCAGTCCTGGTAAATGGCTGAGCGAGATCAAAGAGAGGGGTCTCCTGGCTTCTAATCCAGGGCTGATGGCTAATCTTATTTCTGCCGCAGTTGAGCGGTGCTGTTTCCCCTCTCTGCCTTTATTTCCCATTTGATGTTTGCCACAGTACTTTCAGCTCTAGGATGCTCTGTCTCTGTACCTTAGGACCCTGGGACACTGGCCTTCTTTTACTTCCTCTTCCTCCCCCTCCTCCCCAGCCCCTCCCCCTCCCCTTCCTCTTCCTTCTCTTCCTCCCCATTTCCTCTCCCTCCCCTCCTCCCCCCCTTCTTTTTCTTCCTCCCCCTCCCCTACTCTTCCTTTCCCCCCCCCCGCCCCCTCCCTCCCTCCCCTTCTCTCCTCCCCCCGCCCGCTTCCTCTTCCTCTTCCTCCTTCCATTTTAATTCTTTCAGTGCTTTTCTCTTCCAGACACTCGCCTGTCTTCTCATGTCACCATCACCCTGTGAAATACGGGTTCCTATTTTCCTCACAGACAAGGCAAGCGACACTTCGAGGGCCAGGGGTATAAGTGCGGAAAGCTGAGCTTCCACGTTGCTCTCCAGTGACCCTCCAGGGGACAGGCTGCTTCCCAGGAACGGAGTGGTCAGCAGCCTGAGCTGGTCAGTCCACCATTCTAGTCTGCTGGTCACTCAGCGACTCACTTGTGGACGCACAGGTCATGGGAGAAAATGCCCCATCTCCCAGGATGTCCAGGTCTTAATCCTCAGAAACTGTAACTAGGGTACGTGGTAAAGGAAATTAGGGCTGCAGAAGGGACCGTTTCCCCACAGCGATCCTTAATTAAGGCAGTTATCTGTGAGTCTCAGGTGGGCCCAATACACTCACAAGCGTCTTTAAAAGGAGAGGAAGAGAGGCGTCAGTGTCAGAGGTTCAAAATGCAAGAGAGACTCAGCAGCTACTGCTGACCTTGTGGGTGCAAAGGGTCCAGAGCCCAGGGAGGCAGGTGGCCTCTGGAAGCTGGAAAAGATAAGGAAACAGATGTGCTCTGGAGCCTCCAGGATGAAGTACAGCTCTGCTGTCCTCCGGATTTTAGCTCACCGAGTCTGTCTTCAGACTTCCGGCCTCCAGAATGGTAAGAAAAGACATTGGTGTTGTTTTGTGCTGTTCAGTTTATGGTGGTTTCTTATGACAGCCGAAGGAAGCCAATACACAGAGTATGCTCCAGAGAAGTATGAGGGGTCTACAGTGTCCTGGTACTGATGCCCTGGGGCTCTGTGCTGGGGGTGGAGCAGCACGGGATCCTAACAGATAATAGTGTTTGAAGCAGGTGGATGGCTGCTTCAAGCTTCTGGGCAGTTGCCAGCTTTGGAACAGGACTTAGCCAGTTGTCTCAGCCCCTGGAAAGAGACTGTGCAGGGTCTCCACGTTTTAGTCAGGCAGGTTTGAAGGGCTCTAGAATATGGGGGTCTAGAACGGTGGGATCAAGGGCAGTGCTGTCGTTGGAGCTCCCTGGCAGCCTAGCAGGTTAAGGACTTGGTGTTGTCACTGGTGTTGTGGTGAGGGTTTGATCCCTGCCCCAGGAACTTCTGCATGCTGTGGGCGCGGCCAAAAAAAGAAAGACAGAAAAGAAAAAGAAAAAGGGACATAGTCTATACCAGGTGGTTTTCAGTCTTCAGAGAATGTATTTTATACTTTATCTTTCGCAGTTTGGACTTTTAGAAAAAGGAAGCAAGTGTTGCTCAAGAAACACTTATTGGTTATCCTTGCAGATGTTCATCTTCTAAAAATTAAGCATTTATTTAACCATATCATTTTCACGGACAGGTTAGAACGTGTCACAGATGAGAACCAAGATGTAATCCTATGTGTGGGAGTTGTTCAACTTGCGGGTAGTCTTGAGGTTCGGTTGGTTGTGTATGAAACTTCAGAGAAACTTTTTCAAATGGGAATTGTATTGGGCGGTTGGCCCACAAAATAGAAAAAGACAATTGCAATACACATTGTTTGTTTCAACATGATGGAAACAGAAAACATCACCCACAGGCAAGAAGCCAAAAGAACAATAGTGGCTAATATACTAATATCATAAATCTAAGCCTAAGTGGTTCCTCTTACATTTAAACAAAAGGGGAATAATAATTCTATTTTGTAAGAATATCCCTGGGACCTATATATGAAAATATTTTTTTTCTAGGCAGTGTTTGGATTTTCCTGTTCTGTCATCTATTTTTGAAACAATTTAATATCTGGTAACATCTGCTCGGTGTGCGTGGTCTGTATTTCATACTCAGAACAGAACACGTGGCCTGTCTAAGAACACACTGCCACTGTGGTTAAGGATTCTTTTGTTTATTAACTTTCTATTTTCCCCAAAGGAACAACATCCAATAAAATAAAAATAAGAAATTAGGGAAGGCAAGGAAAGGAAATTGAGGAAGGAATCTGTATGATAATTCTGTGAGTTAATATATTTACCATGGCCAACTCTCCAGTTTGGCTCTGAGTTTCCTAGCAGAAAGAGCAAAATAAACCCAGACAAACAGAATTTAAAATATGCTAGCTTCCCAGTAGCAGAAAGTTAGCATGAAAACAATTTATAAGTAATTTCCACCATCACTACATATTTTACTACGTATTTCTTTTTCTCTTATTTTAAATCATAAAAAATACTTTCTCATTGCAACCAAATCCAACACCAGAGAACCCACCACTAAGTTCTAAGGTAGTAGTTCTCAACCTCTAACATGCATTGGAGATTCCTAGAAAGTCCATTATTAGAACACGTTTCTGGGTCCCGTCCCCAGAGGTTCTGAGTCAATATGGCCTGGGAATTTGCATTACTAACAAGCATCCAGATGACACTGATGCTGCTGGTTTGAGGACCGCATTTTGAGAACCACTGCTTTAAAGGAGATTTATAAAGTGATGTCTTTTTAAGCTGGGGTTTTGAGTAACTCACCTTTATGAGCCCTCACAGTTCTCTTAATTCAAAGGAAATATATGCATGATTTCTAATTCAGCATTGCTGTCTGCATACATGTGAACACAAAGAGTTTGCTTCCTCTATGTCCAGAAATCCTAGGGGAGAGATAATAGAAGGATTGAAACCCTATTTGCCTAAGAATGGGAGAGGGAGCATTTGTTGGGTCCGAGAAGGTCATGAATATCTGGAGGTGAGGATGAAGACGGCCCCCCTTAAAAATACTTCTGTTTTGAAGTAACTATTGATTTATGGGGAGCTGCCAAAAAATTGTACGGGGAGATTCCATACAGGTTTAGTTCTCAAAGTTACCCTTCACCCAGGGTTCTCCAACAGTAACATCTTGGCTAACTAGCACAACATCAAAGCCAGGAAATTAACATTGGTACAATCCACAGAAAATTACTCAGATTTCATCAGTTTTTCATGCACTCTGAATGTGTGTGTGTAGATGTTTATGGTTTTATCACATGTGTGTATTCATGTGACAATCGAGACACAGAAATATTTCATCATCACAAAGATCTCCCTTGCGCTACCCTTGATAGTCATACTCATGCTGTGTCACCCCTTCCACCCTTAATACCCGGCCATGCCAACCTGCTCTCCATCTCCGCGATGTGGTCATGGCATCATCCACCATATAACTTTGTGAGATTGGCTTTTTTACTCAGCATGGTTCCCTTGAAATCTAACCAAATTTTTGCAGGTCTCGGTAGCTTCCTTTTTCTGATTGCTGTGTAGTATTCCATGGTGTGGATGGAATACAGTGCATTTAATCATTTATTTATTGAAGGACATGCGGAGGAAGGGCCAGACCACGCCTAGGGTCAGGTGTTAATAGTCGGGTTAAATTTAGGAATTACTCTTTCCTGGTGCCTCAGAGACACTCCTGGCTCCTGGCTTGGGGTCAGTGGGTTACAGAGGGTGAGGGATGGGTGAGAGGCAAGAATGAGGGTGATGATGGGAGGGTCTCTTTAGAGCATGGTTATGGGTATTCGTGCCCCAGAGTGAAGTACACAGTGACCTGACATTTGGTGTAGGGTCCATTGCGATGCCCGCCTGCTCTGGACCGGTCCATCCCATAATAAGCTGATTATTCATAAACTTCACCCTGAATTCCCTCTGATTCAGGGAAGAGGTCTTTTGTGGGAAAAAAAGCCAAACATACCCTGCTCCCCCCCAAAAAAACCCCCAGAAACTCAATCCAGTCACTTATATTAACTGATGAAGACCTTCAATGATGAACATATGGAGAAGGTCAAAACCACCAGGCATTTGAGGGAACTCTCAATGGTAGAGGAGGACCAAGAGGAACCAACAGAACACTTGACTCTAGAAGGCAAGACTAGGTCAAGAAACAAAAGGGAAGTTTAACAAGGCCGAATTGTATTGCGGTTGTGGCCATATGAAAAAGCAGGCTGCAATAAAAGAGAAGAAATAAGGGAGATTAGAGTTCTTCTAAATCAGTGGTCTCACCTGGGGTGATTAGCAGTGTCTGGAATCATTTTTATGATGATGACAGAGGGGTGGGCGGGTGCAGAGCTGTTGGGCATCTAGTAGGTAGAGGCCAGGGATGCTAGTACACATCCTTCTCTGCACAAGGTGGTTGCCCAAGAGAAGGAATTAGCCATCCTCAAATGCCAGTAGTCTCCAGGTTGAGACACTTTACTCTAAATCAAAACTATCATTGCTGCAGTAGTCTTACTTAAGAAAGAAAGGTTTTTTTAACCCCTGGAAGAAACATTGTAAATCATCTCTCCGAATGTAAACGTGGGAGAAGAGATGGTCAATACATGACATAACACAGATGATCCGTATAGGAGGGTCCAATCCCCAGTGACTAGGAGCTTTCCAAAGAGAGGATGGAGACAGTGGAACTGAGGAAATGAAGAAATAATAGAAGACAGTTTGCCAATGCTGAGTAAAGACACTAAGCACAAAGAAGTCAGAAAGAGACAGACAAATACCATATGATATCACTCGTATCTGGTATCTAATATACGGCACAAATGAACCTGTCCACAGAAAAGAGAGTCATGGACTTGGAGAACAGACTTGTGGTTGCCCAGGGGGAGGGGAAGGGCGTGGGAGGGATGGGCAGCTTGGGGTTAACGGATGCAAACTATTGTTCTTGGAATGGGTTTACAATGAGATCCTGCTGTGTAGCACTGGGAACTGTCTAGATACTTACTTCACAGCACGACAATGGGAGAAAAAATTATGTATACATGTATGTGTAACTGAGTCCCCATGCTGTACAGTGGGAAAAAAACAATAATAATAAAAAAAAAAGACACTAGGCACAAAGCAGGATAAAAGAGAAAAGACTCAAAACTAGATCGAACCCAGGTACGTTTTAGAGCAGTAGGGAGAATAAGACTGTCTACAAAACAGACGCAGCACACTGGCAGACATAGAGAACGGACTTGTGGTTGCCAAGGGGAAGGGGGAGGGAGTGGGATGGACTGGGAATTTGGGGTTAATAGATGCCAACTATGGCCTTTGGAGTGGATAAGCAATGAGATCCTGCTGTAGAGCACTAGTCACTTATGATGGTGCATGATGATGTGAGAAAAAGAATTTAAGAGTTCCCATTGTGGTTCAGTGGTTAAGGAATCCAACTAGGAACCAGGAGGTTGTGGGTTCGATCCCTGGCCTCGCTCAGTGGGTTTAAGGATCCGGCGTTGCCGTGAGCTGTGGTATAGGTCGAAGACGCAGTTTGGATCCCATGTTGCTGTCGCTGTGGCGTAGGCCAGTGGCTACAGCTCTGATTAAACCCCTAGCCTGGGAACCTCCATATGTAGCAAGTGCAGTCCTAGAAAAGATCAAAAAAAAAAAAAAAAAAGAACAAAAGAAAGAAAAAGAATATATATATGTATGTGTGACTGGGTCACCTGCTGTTACAGTAGAATATTGACAGAACACTGTAAACCAGCTATAATGGAAAAAACAAAAACCATTCAAATTAAAAAACAAACAAACAAAAAACCCCCACAAGTCTGTTGTCCAAGTCCATGAGTTTCTTTTCTGTGGAAAAGTTCATTTGTACCGTATGTTAGATTCCAGATGTAAATGATATCATATGGTATTTGTCTTTCTCTTTCTGTCTTCATTACTATGAGGGTATCTAGTTCCATCCATGTTGCTGCAAATGGCATTTTTCTGTTCTTTTTTATGGCTGAGTAGTATTCCACTGTGTATATATACCACATCTTCTTAATCCATTCATCTGTCAATGGACATTTAGGTTGTTTCCATGTTCTGGGTATTGTGACTAGTGCTGCAATGAGCATATGGGTGCTATATCTTCTGACAAAAAATATTAGGAGAAGGCACGTGAGATATATGGAAACTCAGCAATTTATGCAATTTTTCTTTACCTCTAAAATTAGCTCAGAATAAATTCTAAAGTGTTTCTAGTTTGTTTTCCAATTTTTCTCTTTATTTTAATTAACTCTGTGGAGAACATCCTTGTGGATAGATCTTAATAGCAGACAGTTTGGCTATGGGGCTTTAAGCTTGACTAATCTAAGCCCGTTTCACTACACATGCCTTACTGAGGACTTGCTGCCAAAGCCTGGTCCCCTCTTTCCTAGATCCCTCCCATGTTGTCGTGGAAAGGAACCTTTGTAATTATCTAGGCATAGATGTTTAGTTTACAGAGAAAGGAGCTGCGTTCCACCAAGTACAAGCTAGTAATCTGAGGTCATGGTGCCAGGAAAGTGGATTCTCAGATGGTGGGCATTTTGAACTGTACCCCATCACAGTGGGCCCACCATGTGCTGGAGTTTTGTCTCACGTCTCTGTGAGCTGCCCTGGGTATTGCTCAAAGTAATAGTCTTCCATGACTTTTTCCTGTGCTCTTTCAATAGTCCTTTGTTTATATCTCTAAATGCCCTTTAGTTTTCCTAAGTGTTATAATTAGTAATGTACATTGCAAAGCTTCACATCTTGCAGACCACAACCTCACAAAGCAAATTCTATAGTATCTTATACTTAGTTAGATTCATGTTCATTCATTCAACAGATAATATATCGATACTATGTCCCAGGTGTTCTTTAAGGGGATATATAGTGAACAAGATAATATCCTTGCCTTCATGAAGTTGATATTTTGTAGAGTCAGACAATAAACTAACAGACATAATATCAGGCAGTTAGAAATACACAGAGAGAATTAAATCTGAGTGAAGGGTAATTAACTTTCTGTTTTAGAGAGGGCAGCTGAATCCAGATTTGCCATTTTCAGAAAGAAAATTTACGGTCTTCTTATCACCTTGGACCTCCTTAGCAACAAAGTTTCAGAAATACATAATCATTTTTCATTACTTTATCCCTTTTAGTGTTCCCTTTGGGGAAGGTAATTGCCTCAGAATTCTAAGACTTTTTTTCCAGTGCTGGAAATCTGTGACATGAGACATAGCACAGAGCAGCAGAGGTTCTTATCAGCAATGTGGTGAAAATCAGAGAGTCCTCAGGTGTTCAGAGAGAAGGTAACGAGTCTCATCAAAGTGGCTCCATAAATTGTTCCTTTAGCTCCCATTGTGGGATGGGGTGTGAGTGTGTTTGTGCATTTAGTTGATTTTTTAAAATTAAAGTATAGTTGATTTACAGTGTTGCGCCAATTTCTGCTGTATAGCAAAGTGACCCAGTCATACATTTAAATATACATCCCCTTTCTTATATCATCTTCCATCATGGTCTATCCCAAGAGATCGAATAGGGTTCCCTGTGCTATAGGAGCGGGAGCTCATTGCTTATCCATTCTAAATGTCATGTTTGCGTCTACTGACCCCAAACTTCCATCCATCCCCCTCACTCATGTGTGGCATTTAGATGTTAAGTATGTATTTAAGGTCCTGCCTGGTTGTTGGCTCAATGATTCCTGTGTTTCTGGCTCATTTTAAGCCTGTCACCATGGCTGATGAGGTCATGGAAAGAGAAGTGGTGGAAAGGCAGAAGGCAAAGGCACTGATGCGGGTACCTGATTATATAAAGTAATGAGATGCAGAGAAGCCATGCCTTGCCTCTTCCTCTTCTCCCCTGATCCCATGGTGTCTTCCTCCCCACGGACTTTGTTGCTTAGAAGATGCTCTAAGACTTCAGCCAACATTCCTGTTAAGTGCCCAGATGACACCAGCCCCAAGTGCCATCTGCAATGGCAGGAAACATCCCAAGGAACACTAGCAGAATTGTTCAGCCATCTAAGCTAACCCACAGAACCACGAGAAAGAACCAAATGGCCGTTTTAAGCCACTAAATGGTAATGACTTGTCATGGAGCAACAGGTAACCAGAATAGGCTTTATGCTTCATTTTCCCAGTGCATGAACTGCTGAGATGGATTTGTGGGGGTATTTTTTTCATTATTGTTCTGAAAACAACAACAAAAATCGTGCCAGTGCTTTGACCTGGATGCCAACTGGCATTGGAAAACCATGGAGCAGCCTGAGGAGCGGAGGCTTCAAAGACTGCCCTTTGCTATGAGGAAAGCACTTGGATGGCTGTTGACATTAAAGTCAGTTCCAGGAGAGTGTATTTAGAAGGCCGAGAGTCCCTGTCTGGTTTGAGGGACACCTAGAATGAGCTGCCCGACAGTACGGAATTTCTGCTTCTGGTGGGATAAGGGTGAGAGGTCAGGATACAATCCTAGACACCGTAATTAGAGGCTATTTTCCCGGAAATCAGTATACCCAAACAGAGGCTAAAAATAGTTGAGCTTTCTTTGCAGAGCCCAGCTGCAACCTGGCTTTTGGCTCATGGCCTGGGACTCCCCCCTACCCCATTTTCATGCTTTTCCTCTCTTCAGTATTAGATTCCTTCCGTGCAAGAACTATGCATTCCTTTTGTTTCCTTCAAATCCAAGTAGAATCATTCTTTCTCTGATGGAGTCCTGAGGTTTCAAGGGTATTATGGGTCAGTTTAAGTGGGAAATGCTGAAAATATGCTTTTTCCTGCGGAGAAAATAGCCATCAAATAATATATCACCATAGCTGTCAAAAGATGTCACATGTAGAATAAAAATGTTGAGGGTAGTGGCATCACTCACCTTTACAGAAGAGAAAAAGGAAGCAGACGTAGAGAAGAAAGGTTTTGGCTCTGCCAAAGATCGTGTAAGTATTAAATGGGGAGTTGGGATTTGAACCCACTAATGATTGATTCCTAAGATGGGCACCACACACAGGGTACTGTTCTTGGGTCCTTATTTATGGTGTCTTACATTAGGATTAAGTGCAGCAGGAGGGGTGGTGGTCAGAAGAGAGGGTCAACCCCAGAACCTTCCAAAAGGAAAGCACCTGGTAGCCGCTTTGGGGTCACAGTAAACCTGGTCGTTGGGGAGGAGAGTCACAGGCAGAGGGAACAGCACAATGGAGTCATGGAAGCTTAGGATGGGTTGGGGAATGCAGGAGGCATGAGTTTTTCCTATTTCCTCAAGTATTATCTTTTTGGTTTTCATAATAACCTTGTAAGCCAATAGAGAAAATGATGTCAATCTCTCTCTCACTCTTTCTCCCCACTACTAAGCTCCCCCTCTTCTCTGTGCGTGTGTGCATGTCTACGTGTGCACATGGCTTCATTACCTTCATTCACATATATGCAACGTACTCTCATTCATATATACATATATATATATATATATATACACAACACAGATGTTAGTCCCTTGTCCAGATCTCCTTTATGGGGCCAGAGTGTCCATCCCCTAACTCTTGTAAATGTTGGCTCCTAAGGGCTCATGGCTGGCTTCCTACTCCAAAGAATTATCATCACCCAAGAGTAGCCTCTTCACCCAGGAGAAATTAGTTCTTATCTCCATCCTGAGAGCATCCCAGTGCCTGATAATGGGTTTTTTTTTTTTTTTTGGTCTTTTTTTGTCTTTTGTTGTTGTTGTTGCTATTTCTTGGGCCGCTCCCGCGGCATATGGAGGTTCCCAGGCCAGGGGTTGAATCGGAGCTGTAGCCACCGGCCTACGCCAGAGCCACAGCAACACGGGACCTGAGCCGCGTCTGCAACCTACACCACAGCTCACGGCAACGCCGGATCGTTAACCCACTGAGCAAGGGCAGGGACCGAACCCGCGACCTCATGGTTCCTAGTCGGATTCGTTAACCACTGCGCCACGACGGGAACTCCGGGTTTTTTTTTTTTTAAAGGCTGACCTTCTTGTCTCATGGAGGGGACTATTCTGAGTTACAAATTTATGTTATGCCCCTGGCCAGTTTAATCTTCTCTTGGAGTCAGGCTAAAGCTGGACTTTACCTGAAACCACATCCTTGTCTACCACTTTCCCCTTTCTCTCTTGCTTCATCTCTCTAACAGATTAGTCTCCCTCAGTTAGTCATATACCTCTGAAACTCTGTCTCAGGCTCTGCTTCTAAAGAATTTGACCTCTAGACAGACACACACACACACACACACACACACAATATACATGGACTCCCTACTTTGCAGATAATAAGTGAAGCCACTAAAGGTTAAAAAAAAAAAAAGACTTAAGTTCACATGATGAATTAATGTCAAAAGTTTGACAAGGAGCCTTTTATTCTAAATGCAAAGTTTGCCTTTGTTTCAAACTAGATTGGCTGTAGTATAGAATAGCCATGGTTCATTAATTCATGGTTGTTGTTTTTGTTATTTTTTTAGTGGATTGTGTATGGGAGAACCTGTAGTTTACTTTTTTCAATCCTGCAAGGTCTGCTGTAAGTAAAGAAATCTCACTCTGGTTGATTTCAACAAGAAAGGTGTGTATAAGTAACTGCCCTGGAAGATGGGTCATAGTTTTCTATAAACTTTGCTCTGCAGAGTAAGAAATTGGAAATGTGCTGGCAAAGAGATGCTATCTATCTCCAGGGTCAAACATCTCTCAACCTGCAATGCATGGAAATTGTGGAATGGGGCTGTCGGAAATTTTACACATTCATAAATATTGATAGGCTGACAAAGAATTTTAATTTTGAGATGTCTGACTCTGATTATTTCTGAAACATAAACAGCTTTTACTTCTCCCCTTAGGCCAAAGATCAAGCTTTGGCTGTCGTCTTTTAGATAAGGCATCTGACTGTTCGATGTAACCCAGATTTGTACACATTTCTGCCCAGGGAAGCTAACCATTCAGCTGTCAAAGGAATGAAAATGCTGGCTCTTGCCTGGGACCTCCTTGTTTATTTTGCTGTGTTATCCTCAGCCAAACCCTGGGGGAACACATATATGCTCTGCCCAGGAATCTCCCACCTTGGGCGGGGGTGGTAGGTAGGGTTCTCCAGAGTAACTCTTTCCTTTCCTTTCCCATTCTCAGATGAATTCTGATCTTCATTCTTTTTTAAAAAAAACTTTGGTTGTATTGCGGTAGGAACACATGAGACTTACACTCTTGACAGATGGTTAAGTGTACCATCTAGTATTTTTAACTATTGACACAGTTTTGTGCAGTAGATCTCTAGGACTTACTTGTCTTGCACTCCTGCAGCTTTAAACCCATTGATCATTGGTTTCTAGAACTTATTCATCTCGCATTACTAAAGCTTTAAACACCCTTCTGCTCTTTGCTTCTTTGAGAGTGACTATATTAGATACCTCATGTAGGTGGACTCATGCTGTTGTCAAAAACAACAACAACAATGAGAGCCAAGTATTGGTGAGGATGTGGAGAAACTGGAACCTTCTATACAATTGAGAGGAATGCAAAACGGTGCAGCTCCTATGAAAAATAGTGTGGAAGTTCTCAAAGCATTAAAAATAGATCTCTCTGCTCCTCTGATGCAGTACTTCCACAGCTCAGCTTCTCAGCGCGCTTAGGATGAAATCCAAATTGGTAGCCATGGCCTAGGGGATCTCACACAGTCTTCCTCTCCTTTCCCTCGTTTATCTCACATTCTCCTTGTTCACGTCTCCAGCCACCATGATCTTTCAGTTCTTCTAACACCAGAATCTGTTTCCTGTCTGGAGTCGTTGCTCATGCTTTTCCCCCCTTTTGGTCTTCCTTCATATCTGCTCTTACTCTTAATTGAAAGCTCATCCTTCTCAGCACAGAGGAATTTCCCGACTATCATTGCTAGTCTGTGTCACAGTGCTCGGTATTCCATTTCCCTTCAGGAGTTTCATGATAAAATGCAAATGTTTATCTGCTCCATTAGTGGTCATTGTGAATGTAAGGACCATGTCTGTCTTGTTCCCATCCTCCTTCCTGCTTCCTTTTAGAACATTTGAACATGTAAAAAAAATAGTTTACCTTTTTCAAACTTTTGAATCTTTTATCTACTTTATATTTGTAAAGTTTCTAAATCATTGTTTTAGGGTTCATTATATTTATATATATGTGCATGTGTACGAGCTTTCCACTGTTTACCTTACCATCATATGCATTTCCTCACATTACAACATATGCATCTTTCATGCCCCTTCTTTATAATTGTCTCATATAGTAAATCTGTATATACTGAAAGCCCCATTAGACAATGTTTTAATTTTTCTTTCGACCTTCAAATCTGCTTTAAGAGCCTTGAAAGAAGAGTAGTCTGTCATATTTATTCCTTCCTCTGCTCTTTCTTCATTCCTGATACTGCAGATTTTTATCTGGCATAATTTCTCTTCTCCTGAAGAACTTCTTTTAGCAATTTGGTTAGAACAGGTCTTTTCTAGCTAACTTTGTAGTTTTTCTTCATCTGAGAATGTTCTTATTTCAGCTTTATTTCTGAAGGATACTTTTGCTGGATACATTATTTTCACTTGCAGTTCTTTTATTTCAAAACTTTAAAAACATCATGCCACTTCTTTATGGCCCCATGGATTCTAATGAGAAATCTACAGTAGTTTCAGTTGTTGTTCCTCTGTAGATAATGATTTTATTCTTTGTCTTTAGTTCTTATTATGCTGTGTCTTGGTGTGGATTATTTTGGCTTGACCTTTTTGGAGTTTACTCAGCTCCTTAGATCTGTAAGTTTGTTTCTTTCATCAAATTTAGGAAGTTTTCATCCATTCTTTTTTAAGTTTTATTGAAGTATAGTTGATTCACAATGTTGTGATAATTTATCATACATTATCCTTTGAATATTTTTTGGTACTGTACTCTCTTCTTTCTTGGATTTTGCTCGCATGAATGTTAAAATTCTTGTCATTACCGCATAGACCCCTGAGGATATGTTCCCCATTTTTCCCCCCAGTGGTTTGCTCTGTGTTGAGATTGGATAATTTCTCTTGATCCATCTACAAGTTTGGTGACTCTTTCTTCCATCATCTTCATTCTGCTTTTAAGGTCATCCAGTAAATTTTTATTTCAGTTGTGTTTTTCAGTTCTAAAACTTTTTGATTATTCTTTATATCTTCCATTTCTTTGCTGAGACTTCTTAAATTTCCTTTTGTTTCAAAGTGTTTGTAGTTGCTTGCTTGAGAATTTTTATACTACTTGTAAAAAAAGTCTTTGTCAGGTAATTTCAGCATTCATATTATCTCAGTGTTGGTGTCTGTCAATTTTCTTTTCCCTTGTGAGTTCAGATTTTCCTGAGTTTTCATAGGCTGCACAGTTTGTGTTGTATTCTGAACATTTTTAATGTTGCATTAGGAGACTTTGGCTCTTTCTAAAATCCTTGCAGAATGTTGATATTTTTCTTTCAGTCAACCTGTTGATGGCCAGGCCTTAAGTTCTCTCCCACATCCTGAGGGCTATGATCCTAATGGTCTTTGGTTTTCAAAGCATTTTCATTACTATTCAGCTCTGCCCTACGTGTGACCAATTTGTATCCTAGGAGGTGGCTTGACATTGAGCAATGTGTTTGGCATGCTGAGTAGGATCAGACTGATGCAAGTACTGTAAGGGGGGAGAAGCCAAGTGTTAATAAACGCATCATGGATCTGTTTGCTCGAGTTCCTCCCTTCTTGTGATCTCTTCAATATTCCCCAGCTCCCCGGGGCTTGTGCTTTTGGTCCTCTGACTAGAGAACCAAGGATTAATCCCTTCATTTGGTTGGGTCAGGGGCCAATGGTGGCAGGACAGAGGGAGAAAAATAAAGATTGTTCCCACCCCCCTGGGACTGCAACTCCATGACATTGATAGAAACATTCTTCTCCATCAGAATTTTGACTCCCATGAACTCCTGCTACTCGTCACTTCTACCACCCTTAAAAATTGATTGGGGGCACGAGAAAACAGAGAAAAGAAAGAGAGAACAAAATGGGAAATTTCCACCCTCTTTTTTGGAAGTTCCCTCTTCAGGGCCTCAGGCCAGAATGAAGTGGCCTCTCAGAAGCTTTCTCTGCTCTGTCCTAGTGCCCAGTGTCGGATCTGGAGTGTTGAATTCAAGCCAAAGTGTACTGGAGGGAAAAGAAGTGGAAAACCCACCACTTGTTCAGTGTTACTTTGAATTATAATTTTATTTCCCAATTTATATGCCACTGTTTACTTTCCTGAGTCCTCAAATAACTGCTTCATGTTTTTTGTCTATGCTTTATAGCTATATTCTGGGGGTCAGGCAGGGTGGGGTGTATTTCCTCCATGTCTCCCGGAATCAGAAGTCCTTATACATTTAGGGAGTTCCCATCATGGCTCAGTGGAAATGAAGCAGACTGGGAACCATGCAGTTGTGGGTACAATCCCTGGCCTTGATCAGTGGGTTAAGGATCTGTCGTTGCTGCGGGCTGTGGTGTAGGTTGCAGATGTGGCTCAGATCCTGCATTGCTGTGGCTGTGGTATAGGCTAGCAGCTGTAGCTCCGATTCGACCCCTAGCCAGGGAACCTCCATATACTGCAGGTTCGGCTCTAAAAAGCAAAATAAATAAATAAACAAATAAATAAAATAAAAATTAAAAAATATACATTTAGGCAGGATATGGAGCCTTCTGGTTTGATTGTTTTTTCACCCATCCAAACTGCTGCCCTATTTTGTTCTTGGGGGGCAAGAGGGCATGGAGTATACTAAAAAGACCTCTGAACTTGGAAGCCGTGAGGCCTGAGTTCTAATCCTAGTGCTGGTGTAGGGTAGCCCTATAGTCCTAGACAAGTTAATATTTCTTGTGTAAAATGGGAATACTGTAATACTACCCACCAAATGTATGCCCCCACCCACATCTAGGGTCATTGTGATGATCAAATAAAGATAATGGATGTGATAATACTTTGTACAAAGCGGTATACACCGCGAATGAATTCTACTTCAGTGACCTGTGGAACATGATGAGAGGTGTATTCTTGGGCTGGGGCAGCAGCTGGCACCCCTTTAGGGATGGAGGATCAAGTGGCTTGTCTGTGCTCTCAGGCTGCTCCCCACCCCCAGACTCTCTTATCCATTGTACACTCTCTGTAGCATCACTCCCAGGTTGACATCCGTCCTTCTTGAACACCTGCCTTTGATCAGATTTCTGGGTAGTGTAAGTATTGTTGATTATTAAAAAGCTAACAGGCTAGAAATTTAAATATGTGAAAAGATATAATAATCCTATCTCAGTGGCACACTTATGAGTGGATTAACACAGTGTTGACTCTTTCTCATAGATCTCGCAGGTTGGTCCATCTTAGGTGATACAACACACTCTAAGAGATGAGGATTCTTAAGAGAACAGCTAGTGTTCCTAATTTTGGTGCCTAGTATTGGAAGGTATCTCAAAAGTATCCTTTGAATTTTTGCTACTAAATGGATAGCAACTCTAAGAAGTGAGGGGGTCGCTATGTAAAATATGGCATATACATACCATAGACTATGGTCTTCTGAGATCTTAAGTAAAATTATTCAATCGCATTGAGTTTTTAGTCATGTCAGCTTTTTGCTAGGTTCTACTTTTCCATCATCACAGAAAGTTGTATTTGCTGATGCTGATCTAGAGAACTATTTAACAGAAATCTAGAAGAAAACAATTCTTTTTTCACAAAAAGTATGCCACTTACTCTTCCCCATCCACATGCAACACCAGTAGGGAAAAGAATAAACTTGCACCATGCCATGCTCAGAATTCTGAAGCTTGGACGATATAATGACAATGGCTTATCTCTGTTACTGCTCTGCTCTTTGTGTAATAGTCTTTACTGATGAAAGTGTTATTTGCTCCACAGCTCATGACAATGCCAGATCCTTAACCCACTGAGCTGGGCCAGGGATCGAACCCGCATCCTCATGAACAGGAGTTGGGTTTTTTAACCTGCTGAGACACAATAGGAACTCCCCTATTTTTTTTTTCTTAACCATACAGGTTATTGAAATAACCATAAGCAAATAAAAAAGAAAAAAATAATAAAAACCATTGTTCTTTATCGAATGCTCCCGTATACTAAATGTTGCACTACACTCCTTGGGTGGGTATGGCTGGTTTCGAAGGCATACATAGTGTCACAAATAACATTTGCAATTTTTTCACCAGCTGGATAATAATAGCAGTCCTTCCCCGAACACACCCCATCACACCAGACCTCCCTGGAGGAACACAGCCCAGCAGAACTTGAGGGACACAGCCCAAGGCAGTGTTTCATTTTCGTGGCCAGCCAAAATTTCCAATGAAAACAAAAGATTAATGATGCAAGCATCTAAAAGTCAATAAGGAGAAAAGGCCAGGACCCTCCAACATTTGTAAACAGTGTAAAGCTTTGTACTGAGCAAATGGCTGCAGACAGGGAAAGCTAACACCAGCACAATAAAAAGCAAAGGCTAACCTTTCATTGTGTCTGGGGCTGAGCCTTGAGCATTTGATGAATGACTGCCTTGTACCAAGAGGTCACTGGGGAGCGTGTGGGTCTTTCATGTGGTTGGGACAGCTGTGGGCAACCTGTGCATATGGATTACCCTGCTGAGAAACATCTACGTGTGAAGGCAGCACGCTGTACTTAGGAGTCAAGGAAGAGGTGACTTATCAAGAAGCAATTTACATCCTGGAGAAAATCTCTGTGGGATTTTCATCTCAACAGAGTTGGCTCCTTGGCTTTTGATGTCTTCGTGAAATGAGATCATCTTATGTCTGATTTGATCTTTACAGGAGGGTAATCAGGTTTCACGCTACATTATTCCTGTCATCCTCCTAAGTCATTTGAGACAGGTGCTGTTTTCGCTGCCTCATTGCTCTACGGAGAGGCTCAGGGAAGCTCCGTAGCTTGTCCAAGATGGCAGAGCTGCTAAGTGGCTGGACTAGGACTTGAACCCTGGTCTGCCTGATTCCAGAGCTTGTGTTGTCATGCAGGGGAAAGTAGACCATAGCTGTTGGTGAAAGTAAGATGTGGTGCCTTCTTCTATTTCTATTTCTTTTTTTTTTTTAATTAGGGGAGGCTTTGGGGGAAGGCTAGCGTGTGTCTCTTGACTCTGACATCCAAAGAGGGCCACGTATTAACCTCTATTTCCCTTCCCCTTTTGGTGTAGTATCCCCAGTTGGATTAGAAATCAATGGAATGAGTTTCCGTTCATTGTTTGTAAGAAGGAAATGCCTGCTGAACTTCGACAGCCCCATTAACGATTGCCAGAGACCCTCCATGTATTATTCTTCTCTCAAGGGTCCTATATGTTTCCTTTGAAAACTGTCTCCTCATCAATATTAATGACCTTTTGATGTTGGGCACACTTCGTGTTGGTCAAAATGCCTTCCCATCTAGGAGCTCGTTTCATCCTTAAATTTTTATTGAAAGCTCTCTACATGTTCAACACTGCGTGAGGTGTTGGGGATATCGAAGGACGTACAGCACACCCCTTAGAATTCAGGCTCTCCCCCAACCTCATCTTCTGAAGTAGAGAACACATGGGCACCATTTGGAACATGATAAATTGCCTCGGTGTAACCTTCTGTCCACACCATCTACAACATCCTTGTCTTCTTTGCTCTTCTGTGTTCCCATATTTACAGCCCCTTAAAGAGTATTTGCTCTCTTTCATCTCCAAGCTTTTGTGCATGTTCCATGTCTTCTTCATCTAATTTCTGCCATTATTCTCTAAATCCAGAGTAGACCCCTCCTTTTATTTTATTTAGTTCAGGAGTTCTCTTCGTGGCTCAGTGGCGAACGAACCCACCTAGGATCCATGAGGTTGCAGGATCGATCTGGGGCCTCGCTCAGTGGGTTAAGGATCCAGCATTGCTGTGAGCTGTGGTGTAGGTCACAGACTGGCTCAGATCCCACATTGCTGTGGCTGTGGTGTAGGCCGTCAGCTGCAGCTCCAATTTGTCCCCTAGCCTGGGAACTTCCATATGCTGCGGGCGTAGACCTAAAAAGCAAAAAATTAAAATGAAAAATGAAAAAAAAATACATATTTTATTTAGGTATTTGGCCATGCCTGCAGCATGTGGAAATTCCAGGCCAAGGATTGAACCTGAATCACAGCAGTGACAATGCCTCATCCTTAACCACTAGTCCACCAAGGAATTCCCTAAACCCCTCCTTTTAAAACCAAGGTAAAGTCTCCTCTCCTCTATGACACTTAGTTAAGAATTGGGTGACCTCTCCCTCCTTTAAACCTCTGTTGCCCTTGCTGTCAACATCTTGTATTTGGTACTTGGAATATAATGCTATTTGATGGAAACACATTTTTTTCTTTCTCTGTGTAGGTGGTTTCATGGCATATCTGTAAATATGGAAAGGAAAAAACCATTGATAGGTATTCTAAATAAATAAAGTATTATTCCACGTGCATGATACTTGCTGGAAAGAATACTTGGAGGAATGCAGAGACCTGTGCCAGTCTTAACACCAAACTACGCATTGCTTAGCTAAAAATGTTGGTACACGTACTCCAAAATACTTTTAAAAATGTATTGCCAGTATGGACATTTGAGGAGATTTGACCTTTCAATCCAGATGTATGGCTTCCTTTGAAAAATTAGAAGTTCTGACAACACTTGGCTTCCTTTTTGCAAGGGGACCATTAGTGGAGATTGAGAAGCAGCTTCCCCCTAGACTCCAGCCTCAGGTACCCCATTTCCTCACAGCAGCGCCCCCACCCCCAGCCGCTCATCACCTCCTCAACGGGGGAGTTGACAAGGGTCAGGGTCATCCAATGACCATGGCCATCCTGAAGATGCTCAACCGTGGGGAACACACAGCGAAGTATTTCTTGTCAACTCTGGCTCCGTCTCAAGACCAAGCAAAACAATTAGCTAAAAGGGCTATGTGTTTGGAGAAAAATGAGACAGAGTCTTATTATTACTGTTGTTGTTGTTATTGTTGTACTACTGTTGCTGTCTTTATTTTGGCAGAAGTGGAACTATCCCTGTGGGTTTAATAGTCAAAGGGTGTTTATGTAGAAACAAAGAAACGAATACAAGTTGCTGTTGTCGGTCAGTCTAACCCGCTGTACCATCTGCCAGGAGGTCCTTGCATGTGTTTGGGGTGAAAGAGGAAGGGTCTGAGGGTGGGCAGGGCCTGAGTCCTGGCTCTGGCCGGTGTGACCTTGAGTAGATCGTGTCTAATCTCACTGGAATAATATCCACAGGATGGTGCTCTAGGGACATGCAGGGGGTGCATCACGATGGGATTTTTGTCTGTTCAGTGTAACCCTAATGCCTAGAACAGCGTTATTTATTTGACACGCTTAACCAGCACTTGCTGAATGGTTGAGTGCGATTTATGAAGCCTCGCACCAACCTTGGGTCATGGAAGGCCATTAGCAAATTTTAACATGCTTCTAAGAAGTTAATCATACGTGTCATTGAGGGCAGAGACTGGTCTTTTTCTTCATAGCACCTAGGCCAGCCACCCAGCAGGTTGATGGCTACTCCTTTGTGGAATGAAGAGATAACATCTCATAATCCATTATTCAACAGTCATTAAGACTGAGGCATCCCTTACATTAGGCTGCCATTTTGGTTTGGCTTTGTTTTTTCTCCCCAGGATGAAAGGCTTTTTCCCTTGCTCAATGCGGCTTAAGTCTAATTTTTTTCTTTCTTTTTTTTTTTGTAGTTCTAGGGCAGGGTTAGGGGAAGGTGGTATCTTCTTAAGAATGTTTACTTCTTTTGTTCCAGGTTTTTGTTTTTGTTTTTCATTTTCCCATTTGTTCTTCACTCCCCTGTGCCATTGGAACCACTTATCAGCTGGCAAACATGGTCCAGATCATGCTAGACCAGTTGTCTTTATTAATGAAGGCTCAGAGTGGGCATGCCGACCCACAGAGTGGCAGGGTTTAGTATGACATGCCAACACCAGTCTTGCTTGACTAGAAAGCCCAGTTTAAGTAGCATGTCGGGCCAGCCACTGTTTCACGATCTTGGCTAGTCCCTGGGAGTCTTTTCTTGCTTGACATTCACAAGTGGTCTTTAAAAATCAAGGTTTCACGACCATGTTTGTGAAGAGGGGAACAATGAGTCCCCATCTGCCGCAACATCTCCTGCTTAAGACTGAGCATGGATTCACTCATGTAGATCTAAGACGCTTTGTTCCTTTCCAACACCTCCTGTTCGTTTTGTGCCTCGACTTTGATCTTCAGAGTCTCGGGCCCAATGGTGGACTGAAGCCTTCTGGATGCCAATCTCTGTGTTTCAGACTTTCATAACCGCTGACTTGTTTATTATTCATGGCGGTTGCTGGCCTCACGATGCTTGTTGATAACTTCTCCAGAACAACAGCGGGATCTTCTCTGTGCCAAGGTTGGAGTTCATTTCTACTGTCTTCCAGGAAAAGGCATTCCAGACTCTTGGGGGCTGTGGTGGTGGGCTCACTGGAACATTTAATCTCTTAAAGATGAGTGGTTGTTTCTGCTGGGGTTACATATCTTTCTGGAAGTAGGTGGTAAGAGCAGTGCTGATGGGTTGTGCAATCTGTGTGGTTAGGGATGCTCACGAGGTCTTCGATGATGATTTGCTATGAATGTTGTATCGTGCGTGGCTTTCTGGGGGTGAGGGAAAATGGTGATGAGCACACAGGAGATAGTAAATATTCGCTGAATGAGACATTAGTTTCCGTTCGCTGATTTAATTGATACGTATTTTTAGATAGTGTTGTTTTTAAAAATTCTAAGAGTACTGTATGTGTCTTGTGATCAGCTGGTATATATGAAAAGAGGACCACGTGTTCAACCAACGATGATTAATTGAGTACATACCGCGTGCCAGGCTGGGTGCTGGGTACCAGAGATATAACAGCGAACAGCAAACATAGTCTCTTAGGGGAATTTCCAGTCCTATGGGGAGAAATACAAGATAATTCTTTTTTTTGTCTTCTTGTCTTTTTCCAGGGTTGCACCTGCGATATATAGAGGTTTCCAGGCTAGGGGTCTAATTGGAGCTGTAGCCACCGGCCTACGCCACAGCCACAGACACATGGGATCCAAGCCACATCTGCGACCTACACCACAGCTCGTGGCAACGCCGGATCCTTAACCCACTGAGCGAGACCAGGGATCAAACCCACAACCTCATGGTTCCTAGTTGGATTCATTAACCACTGAGCCACCATAGGAACTCCAAGAAAATTCTAAGTTAGGATTTTATCTGTCTTTTTTCCTTCTCTTTGCCTAAGAGCTGTGAAAGAAAAACAAAACAAAACAAAAACAAGTGATTGAGGAGTTCCCAGTTTGGCTCAGTGGGTTAAGGACCTGACATCCCTGTGAGGATGCAGACTTGATACCTGGCCTGGCTGAGTGGGTTAAGGATCTGGTGTTGCCGTGGCTGTGGCGTAGGTCACAGCTGCAGCTCTGATTAGACCCCTAGCCCAGAAGCTTCCATATGCCACCAGTGCAGCCATAAAAAGAAAAAAAACAAACAAAAGACCAAGAAAACCCACGTGGTTTAGATAGAAACAGCGAGGTAACCCCAGGCCCCTCCAATAAATCCTGTTCTGTGTGTTGATGCCTTTCCATTTGGTGATTTGTGTCTGAATTTTGGGCGGGTGAGTCTATACCAACATCTGGGCTCCGTTTTGTTTCATTTTAGTTCAATTAACCATCCATGTGAGGTTGTCAAACAAGGTAGCCGTGTGAAGGCCAGCTCGTGTTTTCATGCGGTTCTGGAGGAGAGGAGGCAACGTCTCCAGCGAGGCGCCTTTGCCCCCCTCGACCGGCCCTCATTCCTCCAGCCCACTGTCCCAGAAGAAAGGCTGGCCTGGGCCCAGTGCACCTGGTACAGGCAACCTGGAGCCCGCTCGGCTGAGCCCGGCTGCACAAACAAGCTGTCCCCCGCCGTCCTGATCTCCAGATTGTGGGCCGGCTGTGGCTGTTTTCAGCTGAAATAGCATGAAAAATGAGTTCTTGTGGTGTTTGCAGTATAAATAGTGGAGATGCCACAGGAATTCAAGCACTCAAGGGGTGCGCTTTCTTGTAGGGCTTCCTACGTCCCGAGAAGACCCTGGGGCTCCCCCTCTCCCCCAGCTCTGCCCCATCAGAGGGGGGAGTGGCTGGTGTGGCCAAGGGCTGGGAGTGGCCCCTAGGCCCAGGTGGAGGCTCCCTCTGCTGCTGCCAGCCCAGGACTCACTGGGCCACCTAAGCCAATGGGGCGCGCTTTGGAGAGCAGCGGGCAGACTTTTTTTTCCAGAAAGGGCCACACAGTAATTCCTTTAGGCTTCACAGACACTATGGTCTCTGTCGTACTGCTCAGCTTTGCCGTAGCAGCCATAGGCAATGGCCAAGTGGATGGGCATGTCTGTGTTCCAATAAAGCTTTATTTATAAAGACAGATGACATGCCAGATTTAGCTCATGCCCTGTCGTTTGAGGTCACCTGCTCTGAGCCAAAGGGCCTGTACCCCACCTGGGCATCACTGTTTACCTGCCAGGATTGTAGGTGGCTATTCTGTCATTTCCATCTGTTAAATGCCATTAATAAAAGTATCTACTTTATATTCTTTTAAAAAAATACAGCACACTTTATTAGAAACAATTTTTTTTTGGCTACACCCACAGCACATGGACGTTCCCAGGCCAGGGGTCGAGCCCATGCCACAGCAGTGACAGTGCTGGTTCCTTAACCTGCTGAGCCACCAGGGAACTCTGATTCTTTTGGTCGGTCTCAATGGGACAGTATGAAAAGGAGTCCAAGTACAGTCTCTGCTGCTCTGGGTGCCCGAACCCACCTGGTGCCATCCCATTTCTTTCCAAATGGCTCTGGCCTCTGGCTAATATGGTTCCTTGTAGTCTGAGAAGGCGTTTTTCCAGAACGTTGGCAGTCCCTTCTTTTCCAGGATGCAAGCCTTCTCAGACCCGCAGGTCTGAATGTTGTTAAGATGAAAGGCTGATGGGTCACGAAATTCTTCCTGATGCATCCCCTGTGGGTCAGTGTTCACGTACGTCCCAGAACTGCAGCTGCGCTTTGGAGTGGTACCTGTTCCTTTGTCATCCTAATCCATCCTTTCATCCCCTTGGGACCCTGACTGTCCTCATTGTCGCTTTCAGTTGCATCTTTGTTAGCACTTATTTGTTTATTTATTTTAAGTTTTAGGGACGTAGAGTTGATGTGCGAGGTCGCCACCATTTCTGCTGGACGGCAACGTGATTCAGTTACACGTGCGCACACGTCCATTCTCTTTCAAATTCTCTTCCCACGCAGAGACTATTGGATGGCATTCTCTGTGCTCTACTGCGGGTGCCCATTGGGCCAGTCATTCCATAGAGCGCCGTGTGCATATGCCCTGTTTCTTAATAAACGGGCGCTTTTAGACCAGAGGTGCTTTGAGGTCAGCGATCGTGTCTTTTCTCTCCTGCTATCCCGGAGGTTCCCCTTTGGCTCGATATAAAAGATACGCCTGATAAACCATGTCATGATGAGTGAAAGGGGTCCCAGGAGTGCTTCCTGCTCACCTTTCCGGTCCTAACTGTTCTTCACATGGCGCCTCGTGGATGTCACCAAATTCGCACGTGTGGATGGAGCTTTGCCTCGGTACCGTTTCCTCAGCTTGTAGTGCTGTTCCTCTGTTTGAAACAAATGGTATTTTCCCCTCTCTCCCTTCTCCCTCTGGTTGAGAGGGAGGTTCTAGTCCCTGGAAGCAAGCATCTGCCGGCAGATGGGTGATGGGCAGCAGGTGCGTTGCAGGGTGTGGATGGTGGGGTGGGGGTCCCCAGCGCCATCTGGGTGGCCCATGAAACCAGACAGCGTGCTTCCCCTCCAGCCCCGTACTCTATAAACTATTTACATTTCCCGGGCAAGACACCAGACTCCTACAATCAGACTCGACTGCTCCGTTTCCCCTCCAGCTGACCCGAGAGGTTTTATGGAATTCGGAACAGGACTCCACGCTGGGCGTCAGCATGCCTTGGGGTTGAATCCCAGCTCTGTGATTTCACAAGTGTCCTTTCTCCCGAGGGATCTGAGTTTCCCCCTTCTGTAGTAAGGAAAGCACCCATCTTCCATAGATCTGTTGCAAATAAACCATCAAAAAGCAAACAAAGCAAAACAAAACAAAAAGACCCTAAAGAAAACAAACGGGGAAATGTGTTAACATGTGTAAAGTGCCGTGGCCTCATTCAGTGGATCAGTGACTGCCTGCCACTCATCTCTCCTCTGCCTTGTTTACGAGGCTTTGAATTCTTCCTTCTCCTTTGGGGAACTGCAGTGGGAGACCCTGGCTTTGTAGGAGAAGGAATGAAAGTTGGGTGGACTGCCAAGCCAGGGTTTTTCAACCTCGGCACTGTTGATGTTTGGGGCCGGAGTGGGGCCCCTCTGGAGTGGGGTCCATCCTCTTCATTGTAGGACGTGTACCAGCCACCTTGGCCTGACCCAGTAGGTGACAGTAGCATCTGCCTCCTACCTGTGACAATCAGAAATGCCTGCAGACATTGCCAGAGATGCCCTGGACTGCATCCAGACTGAGTAGCCCAGTGTCCCTAGGCCAGTGTGGAACAGAGACGCCTGGGATGGGAGTGGCCCCTGAAAGTGACCTCTTTCCTCCTGCTCCTGGGACATGTGCTCCATAGGACCAAGTGAGGAGGGACAGGGGTGTCCGGCCGGCAGCTGGCCTGGGGAAGGCAGAGAGAAATAAGACCCTTGGGCTTAAGGTCTGGCTCAGCCAGTGGGGGCTTTGTTTGAGGTTTCTATGAGGGCTGTCACCATGTGTGTGACAGAGTTGGGGGACAGTGACCCGGGGGAGCCTGCACAGCTGCCCCGTGGTGGCCTCCCTCCCTGTGTGACGCCTCACTGGCCTCCTGCTGCCCCAGTCCATTCTCCTCTTAGTAGCTATAGTGATGGTTTCAGGAAGCATTTGAAAGAGCTGCACTGCTCTACGTGCAATAAAATCCAACCTCCTGGCCGAGCCCACGGGGCCTGGGTGATCCCTGAGCCCTCGCCAGCCGGGCCTCATGCTGCTCCGCCCTGGCTGTCTATGGCCAGCTCCCGGGCTGCCCTCACCCTGCCCCCCCACCCCCACCCCATGAACCTGTTCAGCTCCTTCTGGCCTCCGGGCCTTTGCACTTGCTGTTCTCTCTACTTTTCACATACCTGAGCCCCTTCAGCCTTTAGTTCTCAGCTTGAATGTCTGTCCTCCAGAAAGAAGATTCTCACACTCCCTGGCTCCCTGTTGTTCTATCACGACACCCGGATTTTCTCTTCTATGGTACTTGCCATATTCTGGAATTGCTTGATTTACTGAAATTCATCTGTTTTCCCAACAGGATGGATAGGCTCTGGGGCTTCAGGAAGCTTCTAGTCTTACTGATTTCTGAATCCCTCCCACTCTCCCAGGGCCTAACACAAAATAGAGTAGCAATGCGTGTTTGCTGGATGAAGGACTGAATTTCACGTTCCCTAATCTTTCAAAGTGGTATTGACATCATCTCCCTAAAATACAGAAACTTGAAGAGATTTAACCATTTTTATGGTCACTGCTATAGACTCACCAAATATGTTTTTACTTTTTCAGCTGCGTAAGTGGCATGTGGAAGTTCCCCGGCCCGGGATTGGACCCAAGCTTCAGCTGCAACCTATGTCACAACTGCAGAGATGCTGGATCTTTAACCCACTGTGCCACAGTGGGAACTCTTGGAAGGTTCACTTTTTTCCAGCCTCCCGAGGGATTCTGAAACCCACCAGAGCTCGAGGATCCCTGCCGCAGGGTGAAAGGCATGAGTTTCGGGATTGAGTTTTAGGTCCCGTCCAACCCCAACCCTTACAGGGAGCGTGATCTTTAAAAAGTTACCCTGAAGAGTTCCTGTTGTGGCTCAGTGGTTTAGGAACCTGACTAGTATCCATGAGGATGCAGGTTCAATCCCTGGCCTCGCTCAGTGGGTTAAGGATCCGGCGTTGCCGTGAGCTGTGGTGTGCTGTGGTGTAGGTGACAGAAGCGGCTCGGATCTGTGGTGTAGGCGGGCAGCTGCAGCTCTGATTCGACCCCTAGCCTGGGAAATTCCATGTGCTGTAGGTGCAGCCCTAAAGAGGAGGAAAGAAAAAGCTAACACTGAGATGCTTCCATAGAAAAGGTTCAACAGAATTTGCCTCCGTGCAGAATCATCAGGACAAAGTACCATTTCTGAAGCTCCCACTGTCAGGCACTCTCGTGGGCACTTTTCAGAGATGACCTCAATGTCTAATTTTACAAACTTCTAAAGGAAGGGGATAATTTCACTTTTAATCACAGGGTTCTGCCACGTACACTCACTGTATTTATTTAATTTTGGGGTTACACTTTTTGTTGTTTTTCTCTTTTTTCGTTGTTTTAAAACATTAAAAAGAATTATAGTTGATTTCCCATGTCGTGCCAATTGCTGCAGTGCAGCAAAGGGATCTTATGCCCATTTGATAAAGAAACTGAGGCTTTATCAAGTCACTGGTTCAAGGGCGACACAGACCCATCGGTGCTAGTTCTGGGGCTCCCATCAGGTTTTTGGGGGGGCGCTGCTCTGAGGATTTCCACGGCTGATCTTCTTCCCTGCGGACTGCCGTGCTCACTTTCCCGTTCTGGCCCTGCGTCCCTAGTAATGTCCCAGTTTCTGTTCAAGGATAACGCAGAGAAGAACCTCATCAGATTTCAGCACAAGGATCTCGACCCTGAACCCGGCAGGCAGGAAATGAGTCTGCTGGCGTCTTTTGCCAGCTCTGGAAACAAGGAGAGACATTGAGAACCACCCGTGAGCAAAGGGGTGTCTTGGTGTGTCTTCTGTCCTGGGGATGGGAATTTGGTTCCATTATAATGACTGTCTTGAGATTCTTGGCCTCCCACCTCACTTTATGTTTCCCTAATACCAGGGTGAGGGCTTCTGTCACCATCATAAACATCCTTTCAGCCTCCCCATTAGCTGCAGGAAATAACTGCTGGCGAAGGTGAAGACAGAGGGCAGCCCATCTCACAGGAGCTCCACTCAAGTACCTCTTTTCTTCTTTGGGCCAGTTTGCTGAAGGGCTTTGCAGGTTTCCCCAGCCAGGGCTGATCACAATTGCTAATTGGGATCCTTCCGGAAGCAGAGGCAGAAATGAATTGATGGAAGTGGGCAGCCCTTTCCTTCCATTATTGGCTTTGCTTGAAGACTCTGTTCAGGAAACTTGTGGGCATTATTTCATGAGTGCTTCTGTGACCCCAGACTTCCATGGGTTCATGGTAAAAAAACTGATTGAGTCATGCCGGGCCACCGGACATGGAATCATAAAAGAAACCCAGACATTTGCACACATGCCCGTCTCATTTACCTCTGCACATCAGGGCTACTGGAGACTCTTTCGGTACCATCATGGTAGTGCCACCCTGGGAACTGTAACTGGGTGGGACTGTGTGGTCGGTACAGAGAGAAAATCATTGACCCATTTTACAGATGAGGAAACGAAGCCTTAGAACAGCTAACTGCTTTGTCCAACGTTATATGATTGGAATTTGCATCCAGAGTCATCTGGTCTTTAAACCCAGGCTCTTTCCATTTTATCATAGATTCATGGAGTGGGAGCCCAGGATTTTCATCCCCTTTTATAATTTCCTTTCTGTTTCCTTTTTTTACCCAATATATCCCCTGTTTGGAGAATCAGCTGTATTGCAAGTGTGTTTGCATGAAAGGTGGTTTTATATTTTAGATCTCAGAATACTGATTGCAGGAGAGACCAGATAGTTCTAAAGGGTTTACTGAGAGCAGCTCAACATGGCCCTTGTTTTTTCCTTGTCACTTGGCTTAGCCTAGGTCCTTTTGTAGATGGTTATGGGGATTTCAGGTCCTGGTTTTCACTTGCAAATCTTAGAGTCAGTAGATGGGACAGGAGTGTCTCCAAGCAAAGCATTAAAAGCAAGAAAATGCATCAGTCTTTCTAGAACCATAAAAAGTTTCTGTTCTCCTTCTAAGTTTTCCTTCGTCCTTACTTGCGCAGGATCCCAGGAGCTATAAATGGTAGCAGATAAAACTGTCAGGGTTTAAATGGCCCTAGGAACACCACCCAGGTTCCAGAGGTGTGCTGTTTTGACCTATGTCCACAAGGTGGCGACATCTCCAAGGAAACTGAGACCAAAATCCAGCTCTTAAGCAACTGTTACTATTTTAAGTGTTTGCTGGGCAACTCTAGCAGGCTTGGCACCGTACTGAATACTTTTAACGATTTAGCCTCTGCCTTCAAGGAGTTTACCAAGACCTGTCTTCAAAAGTCCCTTGATTTGGACCATTTTTGAAGACTCTTCATTCAGTCAGCCCCTATATTCCTTATGTCTGAGTTGTCAAAAGGTAAGAGTAAGGTGCAGGACCGACAGAAAATAAACTTTACTGAATCCCACTGTGTACCAGGTATAGAGCTAAGAGCTTTATATATAGAATCCTCACTATGAACCCGAGGGGGCGTGTCATTTAACAGCAAGGGAGAATGACAAACATTTAATGTTTGGAATTCCAATGCCACAGACCCAGTAAGCAGGAGAGGCTGCAACCAAACCCATATTTGCCTGCTGTGCCAGTCTTCCAGTCCTCACCCTGTCTCCCTGCAGGAACTTAGGGAACACATCGCTCCCAAGACGCGGTCCCAAAATAGACATAGCCAGGAACGCCTTTAGGTATGTTCATGGCTGTCACATCCCTAGAAGGTGGTTTTGGAGGAAGACCGATTTCTTGAGTCACACCTCGGCCCTTTAAGGGTGATGCCAAGGGAGCTGGACTGTTTTCCCACAAACTTTCCTTTGAGAGAAGAGATCATAAGCTGCTCATAATGCTTCAGCCATGGACTGGCTCTAAGTTCAGCATTTAGGCATTTTGTTTTTCCTGGTTAATTATATCTATCTATATACTCCATTATTATAGCTGTAATATGTATACCATATGTACTGCAATATATATGGTATAATGCAGTATATATGTGTGTATATAACATACATATATGTGTGCATAGATATACACATATACATACATGTGTGTATATGCACACATGTGTGCATACATATGTATGTATACACATGTGTGTATACAAGAGTGTATATACACATGTACGTGTGTGTACAATATATACATATGTATATATACACAAATACGCATGTCTATACATGCATATATACATGTATATGCATGCATGCATCCATATATGTACACAAGCATGTATACATGTGTGTATATGCACCTATACATGTGTGTGCATGTGTGCATATGTATATAATGTAGTATGTAGATATAAATAGGGTTATAGTTATCATTCCTGCTGGACTGTAAGCTAACTAAGGGAAGAGTCTTAAGTGTGTTAAATATAATACACAGTCTACTTTGGGCCTTTGCATGTCAGCGCTAACCCTTTTAATTATTTCTTATGCAAATATATCTCCCCTTTGAATTTTCTTGTGGCAGGAACACACCATGAGAAAGAGCCTCTTAACACGTTTTGAATGTCCCGACATTATTGTTGACTGTAATGACAACTCCTGCAAGAAAACACGGGGGAAAAGATTCATGTCCTTGGACTTGGCAATGATTTCATGGCTCTGACCCCAAAAGCACAGGCAATCAAAATACAACGGCCAGATGAGATGACATCAAATGAAATAGCTTCCACACAGCAATGGAAACAATCAACAGAGTGAAAAGACCGCCTACGGAATGGGAGCAAAGATTTGCAAAGTATGTATCTGATCAGGGCTTCATCTCCAGTATCTGCCTATGCTTGCTCACCTTCACATCTGGGACCTGCTGCAGGTTTAGCAGGTTGATGGAGCTGAGATGCTCCCAGAACGGACCTGGGGCGGAGGATGCAGGCACGAGGCAAGGTTCCCGGGGGAGATCACGTGGGTGGGGGAGCAGGACTGGGCCGAGGAAGATGCCGAGGCAGATGGCGGGTTCAGGCCAAGGCCCATATGTGGAGAACTTCAGCCTGATCTCATCAGGCGAACTTTGAGAGGCAAGTCACGCCTTAGGATTTGGGCAAGGGAGATGGGGATTTCCTGCAATTGCACCTGTCAGTCATTGGTTAAGAGCCGCCCCCCAGAGAGGGCAGGCCATGAATTCCGAGGCACTGTGGCTTTCCAAACCTATGAGAAAAGCCGGCTCCTTCAGCCAAAGTCAACCCTCCTTAGAGCTCTGAGCCGGGCTGTTGTATAAGTACACAGAAGCTGGACTTGCCTGGGATCTAGGTGAAGTTTCAGCAGTGGCTACTGTGCTCAGTCGGCTCTCGGCATTCAGCTTTTCATGTCAGTTGTTTCACATTGTCACCAAGGCCTGTGATTTGTTGTATTCTGCAGCTAGAGTCTAGCTGCAAGCGCACCTGGGCAAGGCACTAGCTCACACCTGAAATGAGTAGACTCTCACCTGCTTCTTTTCCAACTGGCCGTCAATTTGCTAAAGACTCAGAGTCTTGGGGGATGCTCTTCAATTTGCTGAAGTTATCACACTCGCTCCCTCGCTGGGTGTCAGGAAATGGTGATAGGGGGGAGATGTCTGGAGTGACGTGACTGGCCATGAGCCCACGTCTGCCATGGGCTGAGGGCCGTCACAGTTCGAGCTGCCCACAAGGAAGGGGGATGGTTGGGGAGCAGCCCATGGTGGTAGATGCCCATTAGAGTTCATAGTTGTGAAGCACATGAAAATCTTTGGCCCACTGGGAGCCAAGGCACGATCCCGTTTTGGGCTGGTGCTTGGCCCAGGCAGTTGCGTCTAAGAAGCTACAGATGGATGTTAATTTGTGGCCTTTCAGATTCAGAGCTTTAGATCTCCACTTCCTGGGAATCCCTGAGGGTGTTTTCAGTTTGGGGACATGGTTAAGACTGGACAGCAGGTGTGTGTGTGTGGGGGGGGTCAGGGGCAGAAGCGGGGTGTTGAAATCCATACACTTTTGGAAAACCACAGGTAACACAGTGGGGGTGGGGGAGGGCTGTAAATGCTTTTCGAGGAACAGAGTGAAACTTCTAAGGCATTTGCCGCCGCTCATGTTGGGATCCCAAACATCCAGGAAGTGCGGACCTTAGCGTTTTTATACACCAGATAGAAGCAGTTGGGTTCACGGTCCTGGTGAGTAGTGCATTCTCAAGGTCACCCCTGTGGGAAACACGCACAGCTCCCGGGGTAGCACAGAGGCACTCGAGTCCTCGAGATCATCAGTCCAGGGAGGGTAGTGTCGTCTCCCAATTCTCATTTCCACATGTCCATCAGCGGAAGGCTTGCATTTGGTTTTAATTGCATTAAGCTGTAGTATCCTTCCGTGGCAGGATGGCAGCCCAGTCCAGGCGTGGACAGTCTGAGAAGCACTGTATGCTGGAGGAGCCTGGGCATCTTTCCTTGACCAGCCGTTCAGCAGTTTCCACTCAGCCGTTCTTAAAACGTGCTGATGCCCCCCCCCACCCCAGTGTATATGCTGATGCTGCTTTAATGGCAGAGGCATAAACTTCCTAGGGTGATGGGAGAGCCCAGGGTGGTGTGTTAACTTGGGGTCGCTAGCATCATTTTCTTCCTGGAGATGGCAGTCACAGTTCTAACACAATTTGGGATTTGGAAGAGTCTTAAACAGAGGAAGTACGAACAGAGGTTATGGAAATTTAACAGAGAGGCCCTCAGGGACCGGTCATGGTGGAAATTAATCCTTAGACCTGCAGGACAGTTGAGAGATGGGGCCATAGAGAAAGGCTTCTCCGAAGGGGCGATGCTGGGGCTGACAGGGGTGGAGCGATGGGAGCTAACTGGATGCGGAGGAGATGGGCGTGCATCAAGGGGGAGTGATCTTGTGAACTTGGAAGGAACTTGAGGTGTTTGATGAACAGAGAGGAGGGTAGAGTGGCCGGAGAGCGAAGAGTTGATGCTGGAGGGTTAGTAAGAGGCAAACGGAAAGGCATTTTCTTTTCCTCCTACGGCCATGGGAAGCCATTGAAGAGTTTTAAGCAAGAAAATCACTCCCCTTCCCTCGTCTGGGTGCTTGGGAAGGGTCATTGTGAGAATTATGGGGGCCCCAGTTCTGACCCCTTCTTTGGGGTCTACTTTGTTTTTTTTGTTTTACAATTTTATTTTATTTATTTATTTATTTTTGTCTTTTTAGGGCCACACCCACGGCATATGGAGGTTCCCAGGCTAGGGGTCGAATTGGAGCTGTTGCTGCCGGCCTACACCACAGCCACAGTAACGCGGGATCCAAGCCGCGTCTGTGACCTACACCACAGCTCACGGCAACGCTGGATCCTGAACCCACTGAACGAGGCCAGGGATCAAACCTCCAACCTTATGGTTCCTAGTCAGATATGTTTCCTCTGTGCCACGACAGGGACTCCTTTGCGGTCTACTTTGAGAGCTTGTGCCTTCTTGGTGGCAACAGCTGACCAGCTCTCTCTTTCTCGACTCTCACCTGCGCTCATGGAGGGAGCTTGGCTTGTGGCCATCACCTCCTTGAGCAGCTCCTTTGCCCGTGATAATCAGGATCTCACCATGGCCATACACCCCAAGAGAGTGCCCCTGGGACATTTGGAAGACCCTTCCCCTCCTCTAGGATGGCCTGCTTCCCCAGACTCCAGGGAATTGAGTGTCCTGGGCTACCTTCTTAGCTTTTTTTTTTTTTTTTTTTTTTTTTTTTTTGGCTTTTTAAGGCTGCGCTTGTGGGATATGGAAGTTTCCAGGCTAGGAGTCGAATCGGAGCTACTGCTGCCAGCCTACACCACAGCCACAGCGATGCGGGATCCAGGCTGCACCGGTGACCTGCATCACAGCTCATGGCAGGGCCAGGGATCGAACATGCAACCTCGTGGATACTAGTCATGTTCATTTCCACTGCACCACAACAGGAACTGCACCTTCTTGGTTCTTGAAGTCTTAGCCCAGCCTGGGTATCCTTCTAGCAGGAAGATGTAGCCACTGTCCAGTGGAGGATCTATGACGACCATTCTCCTTATTATCAGTGGAATAGTTCACGTGAGGACTGTGTTAGGCACTCGTGTACATTATTTGGTTTAATTCTCACAATGACCCTATCCAAGTCTACTGTTAACCCTCCTTCTCCAGGTGAACCGTGAAGTGGCCTGGGAAGGTGTGAGTCAATCACTCCAGGGCAAGGGGCTACTACACGGCAGATCAGAACTCAAATCCAGGTCCAGATCCTTAGCTCTTAACCTCTCTCCTGTATTGTCTCATCCAGAGATTGATGCCAAGGCTCCAGCTTTCTCATATCATGCACAAACATTTAGCATCGTCCGGGGGCCATTACTAGCTCCACACCAATCACATCCTTTAGTCTCTTCATTCCAAATCTCTCAGCTCTGAGTATCGTGGGGAGAGCATATTATCAGAAGCTTCTATCCATCTGGGGCTGCAACCATTCTTTCCTTACAAAGAAGGAGACATTCAAGGTCTAGAAACAAACGGGACCCTCTGGCTTGGAATTGCTTACTCACTTTCAGGGTGATAATCTGTCAGGGTCAAGAGTAAGAAGAAAAGGGAAGAAATCAGAGGAATTAGCGAATTGGTGTTTTAGGTCCAGCTGGAGGTGAGCCATCATTTGTGAATTAAGTTCCCATCACTTAGATCATTTTACAGGCAAGCAACTTGATATTAGAAATTGCCAGTGTTTATTTGCACAGATGCAGCCGAGAAGAATGGATTTCCATAGGGTCATGCTAGCTTGGCCAATGGGCTGATAAGGGAAGCCGCACCATCTGGCGACAGCCAACCCTCTGAGTCCTGGTGGGATCATTGTCAACTACATTGATGATAATATGAGAGGAAATGGATCCTTTTGGTTTCTCCCCCATTCCAGCTCTAATATCTATTTTAAACCAATTGTGGCCCCCTTTTCTGCTCAGAGCCTCCCTGTATGTCCTGTACCTTCGCAGTTTGTATTGACTTCCAGGAACACTTGCTGATTTGAGTTGTTTACATCTCTTGAGATGCTGGGCTTAGGTCATGGTCTGTGATATCCCATCTGATGAAGCAGGCTCATGAGGCTCCTTTTGCTATTGAGCAAAGAGGACGTATTAACAAACATGTAACAGAGATGCTGAGAAGCAATTAGCCCAGAGGCTAATTTCATCACAAATAGATGTCAGACCCATCATTCCCACTTTCTTTGAAAACATGGAAGGGAATCCATGTAGTCACTAAGGAAGCCACACAGTCCTAGTACTTAAGCTTCCGTCTCTGTATCTGAGTGGGGTGGGCAAGGCAATGAGGGGTAGATTTTTGTGGTGTCAGGGCTACCTCCCCCTGAACTGGCCAAGGAGGAATTGCACTGCAGTGGGGCCTGGATTCTCATCGTGATTCCTCTTCTTCCTGGTTGTGTGACCTCAGCCAGTCTCCTGAACTCTCTGAACTTCAGTTCATGTGTGTAAGATTGGGAGAATAGGTAGTCCTTTGGGTTGGTATTATTTGACCACCATGTGCCCCATCCTGACCACCTTCTGTACCTGTGCCTGTTGAGAAGACATGGCCCTGGCGCTTAAGGAACATGAGTCAAGAGAGGGACCACTGGGTATCACCACCCAGTAAGCAAGAATGTCAAATGATGAGATGAGTTCCATCTATCTGAACAGCTTGCCTAGGAGGGGATGGCAGGGAAGAGGGTGGCAGCTCATAAGACTGCAGGATGGAGAAGAAGGCAGTAGAAAGTGCTCTGTAAAATTCTCAACATCTAAATAGCCTTGAAACTTGATTTCTTTCTGATTTTGAAGACATATTAGTCAGGATAGGCTACCATGTGGTGCAGTAACAAAAGCCACATAATCCAGTGGCTTGATATAATAAAGATTTGATTTTTTTTCCCCCTGGCCCCTCCATATCCAGTTGGTTGCCAAGGGTGGGGTTGGTCTCTGTCCATTTGTGGTCACTTAGAGACTGAGCTCAGTGAAGGCTCCATATCAACACAGGCGTCTTTGATCTCCGTGGCAGGAGGTAAAGCTGTACTCTTCAAACTTTGGTCTGCAGGACCATTTTCACGTCCACTGTCATGTCATCACTGGCCCAAGCAAGTCACATGACCATGCCTAACTTCAAAGGAGTCAGGGAGGGCCACCCACCAGGTGCCTGGCAAGTGGAGAGAGATAAGACCTCTAATGTCTTCCTTAGGGACATTTAGAAATAGTGCTTGCATGCTCGAGAGTCAGAAAGTGAATATTTGTTGTTTTTCCTGAAATCATGTACTATCATAACTATGAACAGTACTCAAGATTAAGTAAGAGCTCCTCTAGTTTTATGTATATAGCAGAGATATGATCTCATAGATTTGTTAGGATGAACATCGAGGCACTATTTGCTTTAGTTAGGAATTGGAGTTTTTCATTTTCCTGATGGGAAACCCAGGTTGATTAAAATACAGTGGCTGTACACTATGGAATGCAATGATAGGCAGACTAAAGCTCCTTCCATCCTTCCCCCACTCCCCCTCAAAAAGTCCATGCCTTAACCCCTGGAAGCTGTGAATATGTTACCTTACATGGCAGAAGGGAATTTCCATCACAAATGGAATTTACTTTGCTAATCAGCTGACCTTAAAACAGATCATTTTGGATTATCTGGGTGGATTCAGTGTCATCACAAAGGTCTTTAAGAGCGGGAGGAAGAGGCAGAAGAATCAGTGTCAGGAATGTGAGATGAGAAAGACTTGATATGCCCTTACTGGCTTTGAAGATGAAGGAAGGGGCCCCAGCCTAAGGGATGCAGTGGCCTCTAGAAGCTGGAAAAGGCAAGGAAACAGATGCTCCCTTTGAGCCATAGAGCCTAAAGATCAAATTCACTCCTGGAAAGGAATGCCACTCTGCTGATATCTTGAGGTCCATGTGGTGACACCCATTCCAGCCTTCTGTCCTCCAGAACTGTAGGATAATAAACTTGTAATAAGTTTGTGGTGTTTTGTTGCCATAGGAAACAGATACAAATACTATACAACATTTTTTGGTCTTTTTTTTTGGGGGGAGGGCGCTGCACCTGCAGCATATGGAAGTTCCCAGGCTAGGAGTCAAATCTTAGCTGCAGCTGCCAGCCTACACCACAGCCACAGCAATGGCAGATCTGAGCTACATCTGCGACCTGCACCACAGCTCACAGCAATGTCAGATCCTTAACCCACTGAGTGATGCCACGGATTGAACCAGCATCCTTATGGAGACTAGTCAGGTTTGTTACCACTGAGCCACAATGGAAACTCCTACTATGCAACATTCTAAGCAAGCTTATTAAACATTTAAGTTACAGAAATATGTACAGATCTTACAAAAATTCTAATGGAGAAAAGTAAGGAACAGGATGTGATTTTGAACAGCAGACTTTAAGTGTGACTCAAACACACATGCACATACATAAAACACATCATTTAAAGGTCATGAGCCTTTTAAAGGAAACGTAGTAAATATAGTAAGACTTGTGGAGGAGAAGTGCAAATCAGGCAAAAAAGGAAGAAAAAAATCAAAAAAGGGCAGAGGCTATGCATGGACCAAGGTGGAGAGTGGCTGAATTGGGGAATGTGATTTAACATGCAGAGAGTTGAGTTCCAGGACTTTTTAGCACTATAAATCCCAATTTACGTTTCTTGGAGGGACAATTTGAATTAGTGAAAAGTCTGGATTTTGGAAGACCAAAGAAAGACAGCCGCTTGCTTTATGAATACGTGCCCTTCTGCTAGGCTTGGATCCATGGATTTGAGAAGAATGTCTGTTTTTTCCATCATTATAGCTCTGCTGCTTGGTATAATGCTTGGCACACAGTAGGTCTTCTGGAAATTATGCAGCACAATTATTTGAGGGCCAGGATGATGGAAAGAGAGAGCTAGTGAGCTAGTGAATGTTCAGCTCAAGTCAGAGCTGAGAAGCACCGTGTTAGGTGTCAGACTCCTTTGACTCACTTGATTGTTAACGCCAAGCCCTCACCCAGCACCTGCTAGGTGTCAGCATAGAGCTATGTGTTGTTAGAGATTTTTAAAAAATGTTAAGCCCTCAATCTGTTTTTTGTCTCCAAGTGGTTATTTAAGATGCAAATAAGCGACATCTTCCACACAGGAAACGACATGGATAAAAGCCTCCGTTGAGAACAAAGAGAGCAGTGATGAGGTTGGGATGATGAGGAACATTCTAGAAGTTCAGTGCAGCACTTCACCGTATCGCTTGTTCCAAGTGCCCACCTGGAGTATTTGAATGGATGTTGAACTCAGGGAAACCCTCTTGACTTTGCCCACCTGACTTTGGAGGCCACAAGGTAGAAGTGGGGAAGCATCCAAGGGCCCTTGAGCGTGTGAAGGGGCCAAGGGGAGAGGAGGGACTGGGCAGACCGAGGGGGGACTTGGCTGCCTTCGAGGAAAACTGGGAGCCCCTCCCTGCCTCTGGCCTGGGGGGAATGCGCTGAGTGAGGGAGGAGGTGGCCGGGCTCATCTGCCTCTCTGGCCTCTTTGCCAGTTGGCCTCTGTCCGGCAGCTTTGATGAGCCCAGCCGCCTGGTTAGTTTTCCTCTTGGAAAGAATTGGGGGAAGTTGCCCCGCTTATAGATAAGGTTGTAGATCTGTTACCTTGGCCACCACTCTTGGCTGGTCCTTTCCAGGATTTCCCTGGGCCATGTGAGCGGCGACGTGGGGAGATGAGGGGTCAGGGGAGATGGGGGTCAGGCGTGGGCTGGGTGGGAACTCTGGAATCACCAAGGCAACCATGTAACTGAAGGAAGCAAAAATCCCTCTGGTGATCAGCCAAGATCTGTACTTTTGGTTAGTAATCAGCGCTTAGACACTCTTTCCCTCTGGTGGGGGGCCAGGGCAGGCGTGGGGGGAGTATGATGTAAAGACACCCTGGTGCCTCTTCTCAAATCACATTGATGGCGTGTCTAGCGCAGGCCAGATTTGATGCAGACGCAGCTAAGATTTTGAAATAGACAACCCCCAAACCCCGGACTGCCCGCTTTCTCGCATGTATTAAAATCAGCTTTCCCTTTAAATCTTTAATTTTTCTCTGTCTACCTCTTTCTCCTGAGAAATCTCCATTTTCACTCCTCTAAACCAGTAATTCCTTGCTACTGAAGTGAGTTGGCCCCTCCAGGGGACATTTGGCTGTGTCTGAATTTATTTTGGTTTTCACAACTGGGAGATGCTACTGGCATCTAGCAGATCAAGGTCAGCAATGCTGTGAAACATCCTACAGGGCACAAAACAGCCCCCTGCCCCCACACATACAAAGAATGATCCAACTCCAAACTTCAGTAGCTGAGATGGAGAAGCTCTGCTCTAAATCTTACTAAATTCAGCATCACCCTTCTCATTTCTCTCCATTCCTATCTCCATGCCTCCCAGATTCCTTTCCAGAAAGCAGGTAACATTGTATTCCTGCTGGATGATGGCAGCTTAGTATGGTGGCTCCAAGCACTGAGTTTAAAGAGATGGTGAGCCACCCAAGGGGGATATGTAGACAATAATAGAAATCACAGTGGTGACAATGATCATGGTACTGGGTCTCTTTTATTGGGAGCGTTATTCAGTATACAGTCTATTCGAGGAAATCCTCAAGGCAAATCTCTGACAAAGTGCTGTGATTGTACCTGTTTTACAGATGAGGAAAAGAGAGTTCAGGAAAAAATACATTCTTGCTCTAGGTCATGGCATCATGGAGCTGGGTTTTAGAGCCAGACTGAGTCAAAGCCCCCAGCCTGATTTCTTGCACACTTCTTTGTGGTTTGCTCTCCTTTTGCCCACCCCCTTTTTTGTGCTACCAGGAAACTGACATTTCATACCTTTCCTTTCCCCTGGAAAGACAGCTTCTCTCATATTTCTATCACAGACATTTAAAAAAAAATTTTGTTGGAATTTTTTTTGTGTGTTTCAGGTGTACAGCAAAATAAGTGACTTACAATGTTGTGTGTTTCAGGTGTACAGCAAAATAAATCAATTACACATACACATATATCCCTTGCTTTTCATATTCTTTTCCTATACAGGTTATTACACAGTATTGAGTAGATTTCTCTGTGCTAGATAGTAGGTCCATGTTAACTTACCTGTTTTATGTATAGCAGTATATAAATGTTAATCCCAGTCTCCCAGTCCATCCCTCCCCCCACCTCTCTCCTTTGGTAACTATAGGTTTGTTTTCGAAGTCTGCAAGTCTGTTTTTGCTTGGTAAATAAGTTCATTTGTATCATTATTTTAGATTCCACATGTGAGTGATATTATATGATGTTTGTCTTTGTCTGGCTACTTCACTTGGTTTGATAATCTCTAGTTGCATCTATGTTGCTGCAAATGGCATTATTTCCTTCTGTTTTATGGCTGAGTAATATTCCACTGTATATATGTACCACATCTTTTTTTATCCATTCCTCTGTGGATGGACTTTTAGATTGTCTCCATGTCTTGACTATTGTAAATAGTGCTTCTATGAACAATGGGGGGGGGGTGAGACATGTATCTTTTTTATTTTCTCTAAGTATATGCCCAGGAATGTGATTGCTGGATCATTGGGTGGTTCTATCTTTAGTTTTTTAAGATATCTCCATATTGTTCTCCACAGAATGGGAGAAGATCTTTGCAAACAGACTGACCAATGAGGGCGTAATCTCCAAAATACACAAACATCTCATACAGCTTTATATCCAAAAAGTAGGCAACTCAATTAAAAAATGATCAGAAGTCTAAACAGACATTTCTCCAAAGAAGACACACAGGTGGCCAAAAAGCACAGGAAAAGATGCTCGACATCACTAATTATTAGAGAAATGGGTATCAAAAGGACAACGAGGCATCACCTCACACTGGTCAGAATGGCCATCATCAAAAAGCCTACAAACAATAAATGCCGGAGAGGGTGTGGGGAAAAGGGAACCCTCCTACACTGTTGGTGGGAATGTAAATCTCTCCCAGTCTTAACTGCCCTTTGGAGTTGAGGGCATTTTCTCCTCGGAGAGCCTTCCCTGTCTCTCAGGATTGGGGCTGGGCCCTCTTTTCACTCTCCCTCTCCAGGTGGGGTAAATTCATGGTTTGAGAAGTCTTAAGCCAGAGAAGACTTTCGAAGCCAAAGGCCAAGAGCGCATGCCTGAATCTGGAGCTTTTAGCCTGGGGCGTCCCAGGGAATGTACTGGTCAGACTCTAACAATAGACCCTGGGAAAGTGCATGTTTTAAGAGCTGCAAAGGGGAGCCTGAGGTGGGAGCCACTGATTTAATACTGTTAGCAGAAGGGCAAACTGAGGGGGGCGTGGTGGGGAAGTGAGCTGCGCCAGCACTCACATTTCCTGACGGCTGCCCCTGCCCCAACGTGAGGCCGTTATTCTCACATCTCTCCTCTAGCCATGGGTTGAAGAGAAGCTAAATCAACATTTCCTGGCTGAGTGAGACCCAAAAAAAAGAGCTCTTAAACAAAACATTTTTGTCATATTTGTCTTCTTTTGGCCCCAACCCCACCCTCAATTTTGCAAGTTTTAGCATTCTTTCAGGTAATGTTATTTAGCTCAGACCTCCTTTGAAACATTATGCTTCCTGCTTTCTCCTGAATTTAAAGCGATGCATGTCTCTCGCAACTCCTGAAAAATGTTTCTTTTCAATCCTTTTGAAATGTGTCAGATTCCTGGGAATGAAAGAAAAATAAGTAACATTAATTGGCTGCTTTCTATGTGTCAGGAATTGTGCTTTGCTGCTTTTCATGCATAATTTCTGACTCATGCGGCGACACCGCAACACAGGGATTTTTTTTGGGCTGATGGCAATGAGACTTGGAGAGGCTAAGATCACTTGCCTGTAGTCACACAGCTGGTAAACGCAAGGGATAGGCTTTAGCTCTGATGACAAAGCCTTGGGCTTATCTCCTGGTGTGTCTCAGTCTAACACCAGACTCCCATGATTTAAACCATGCCTGTGACCTTGAAGTCTCCCCTTCACTCTGTGCTTTGATTCTGTGGGGTTTTTTTTTAACTTTTAAATAATTAAAGTATAGTTGACTTACAGTGTTGTACCAGTTGCTGCTGGACAGCAAAGTGACCCCGTCATACACACGCACACATATACATATGTACATATATTCATTTTCTTATGAGATCTTCCATCATGGTCTATCCCAAGAGACTGGATAGGGTTCCCTGTGCTGTACAGCAGGACCTCCTTGCTTATCCATTCGAAATGTAATAGTTTGTATCTTCTAACCCTAAACTCTCCATCTATCCCTACTGCCTATCTCCCCTGCCCCTTGGCAAACACAAGTCTGTTCTCCATGTCTGTTCTCTCGATAGGTTCATTGGTGCCATATTTTAGATTCCACATGTAAGACTACAGTTTTAATGTTAGAATAGTGTTCGTTTGTTTTCTGAAAAGAAGATAGTGTGTCAGCCAGATTTCAGGCAGAAAACAGAAACCAGTTTCGGTTTTTCAACCAGAGGTGACATAATATAGGGAATTGGTTACGGGGGTGATGGAAGAGCTAAGAAACTAAACAGGAGATGAGATAACAGCAATTAACAACAGTTCTGCCACGGCTTTGGCTGGAGGAATTGCAAGAACAGGTGCTGTTGTTAGAGTTCAGAAGCCAGGGTGTGTCCACCCGGAGCTGGAGCTGTAGTGGAGGTTCTGCTGCAAATAGAGGTGGCTGGGGTCAGGGGTGGGGAGAGGTACCGGGGGAGGGCGGGCTGGGAAGCGTACCCAGGGTTCTCTATTGCTTGCGCTTTTTTTTTAAGGTTTAGTTATGTATAATATTCTATAAGTTACAGGTGTACAATATAGTAATTCATAGTTTTTATGTTTCTGATTTTTTAATTGAAGTATAGTTGATTTACAATGTTGTATGAGTTTCAGATGTAGAGCAGTGATTCAGCTATATATATATACACACACACACACACCTATATCATATATATATGTGTGTATATAACATACATGCTTTATCTTTATAAATAACACACTCTTTTCAAGATTCTTTTGCCTTACAAGTTGTTACAAAATAGTAAATAGAGTTCCCTGTGCTATACAGTAGGTCCTACTTGCTTATCTATTTTATGTATAGTAGTGTGTGTATGTTAATCCCAAACTCCTAACTTATCCCTCCCAGCTCCTTCCCTTTTGGTAACCATAGTTTGTTTTCTCTTTCTGTGGGCCCATGTCTATTTTGTTTATAAATTCATTTATATCATATTTTTTAGCTTCTACATATAAGCAATATCACATGATGTTTGTCTTTGTCTGGATTGCCTCACTTAGTATGATAATCTCTAGGTCCATCCATGTTGCTGCAAATGGCGTTATTTCATTCTTTTTTTATGGCTGAGTAGTATTCCATTGTATATGTGTACCACATCTTCTTAATCCATTCATCTGTCAATGGACATTTAGGTTGTTTCCATTGTCTTGGCTATTGTGAATAGCGCTGCTATGAACATAGGGTGCATATAGTGACTCACGATTTGTAAAGATTGTGCTCCATTTATAGTTATTGTAAAATATTGGCTCTATTCCACATGTTGTATGATCTATCTTTGTAGCTTATTTTATTTTATTTTATTTTATTTTATTTTTTTGGTCTTTTTGCTCTTTCTTGGGCCGCTCCTGCGGCATATGGAGATTCCCACCGGCCTACGCCAGAGCCACAGCAACGTGGGATCTGAGCCGCGTCTGCAACCTACACCACAGCTCACGGCAATGCCGGATCGTTAACCCACTGAGCAAGGGCAGGGATTGAACCCGCAACCTCATGGTTCCTAGTCGGATTCGTTAACCACTGTGCCACGACAGGAACTCCTGTAGCTTATTTTATACCTAGTAGTTTCTGCCAGTGCATCCAGTTGGTCAAGTCCATCCAGGAGTCAAAGGCAATGAAACATGGGAAGTGTAGTTTCCTCAAGTACAGAGACCAGCAGGGGACAGTGGGGAATGGATATTAGCAAAAAGAGGCAAATAAGCAATAGGCAGAAACAGCGCAGCTTTCCTGTCACCCCTCGGCTGAATAGTGGCAAACCTTCCAGTCACTAGAGTTGGACAGACTTCAACCGTAATCTTGGATTTTTCCCTTTCTGTACAGTCACTTGAGGTCTCTGAGCTTCAGTGGCTTTCTTTTACTCATAAAGAAATAAAAATATGAGTTCCCACTGTGGCACAGTGGGTTAAGAATCTGACAGCAGTGGCTCGGGTAGCCGAGGAAGCGTGGGTTTGATCCCTGGCCTGGTGCAGTGGGTTAAAGGATCTGGCCTTGCAATAGTTGTCACTGCTACAGCCTGAAGTTAAGCCCTGGCCTGGGAACTTCCATATGCCATGAGTGTGGGCTTAAAAGAAAAGAAAGAAAAGAAATAAACATACTTCCTATATCTTAGCAAGATGAGGAAGGTATAAAGAGCTAATTTCTAACACAAAACGGGGTTCTCAAGAAATAGAAACTGTTTTCATTGCATTTTTTAAAAAGTGGATATGGACTAGTTATTTGCATAGTCACTTGAAATTGTCTTATGGGGAAACCCAGAACATCGATAAGAAACGATTACAAATTGAAAAGAACCTCTTATGGTGTATATAAAATTACAGAATTATCATACGTAAAGGATTCATTGCATTTAAAAAAAATATATGTAAAATTAGGATGCGTCAGCAGTGTTTTGGGGGGAGGGGGGACTGAGTGGCAGATGTGTCGCAAGTAGGTAATATGAGGTCCCTTCTCTTCCCCTATAGACAAGCTCACCAGACCTTTTCAGTTAGAGATTCAAGTCTTGTTGAAGGAATTTAGCTCTTTCCTCGTGTTTTCTGCTCCCTCACTGCCCCCCCCCACATGCACACACACACACACACACACACACACACACACACACACACATACACACATGCTCACACGCATACTCCTCCATGCATGCCTTTTAATTTCAACCCTGGTGGCTGCTGAATCCTGGAACAGTCTTCATACCTGAGTTCTTTCACTGACACCTTACTTTGCCCACTTTTCCTTTGGGGACTTAGGGGAAGTCTGAGTCCAAGCTCGCAGAGGAGGGAGCTTCCTGAGGCTGTAATTCAAACCCTTATGCTGTCTGCCCTAGAGAGACACAGACAGTCTGACCTTGGGGTGAGGTCACCCCAAGGGCGAGTTTCTCGAGGACGCGGGTTCTCGTCCAAGAACAATACTTTCACTTGTGACCCCAGTTTATGGTAAAGATGGAAATAATTCATTAGTGCTGGAGCAGACGGGCTCGGGACAGCCGAGGCAAGGGGGAGCTTTGCAAATTCCACTGGGTTCCCACAGAAAGACTCCACATGGCTGTTTTTACAGGCTCCTGCGTTGGAAACCATCTTTTGAACTGATCTTAGGAAAAGATGAGATCTTGGTTCTGAGAAGGGACAAGTAGAGAAAATAAAGAGAAAGGGAGCCCCAACACTGGAGTTCCCTGAGGTCCGTGAAGGTGAGAAGGCAGAGAGCTCTTGGATGGGGGACCCAGACTGCAGTGAGGGGCAGAGTCTGTATTTGGGTGCACATGTGAAGGAACCATTTGCTCATGTGTTAATGCAAGAAATATTTCAGGAGCACAGACGATGTGCCAACCTATGTCAAGTGCTAGGAATAGAGCAGGGAACCAAAAAGACACACATCCATCTCCATGGAACTTAGTGGCAAAGACAAACAGTACACCGGATGAATACTTAAAGTATTTCATGCATTTGATGTTTTTTCCTATTTTCTTCTTTTCTTGTTTTTTTTTGTTTGTTTGTTTGTTTTGTTTTGTTTTAATGGCCACACCTGTAGCATATGGATGTTCCTAGGCTAGGGATCGAATTAGAGCTGTATCCTCCGGCCTATACCACAGCCACAGCAACCCCAGGTCTGAGCTGCCTCTGTGACCTATGCTGCAGCTTGTGGCAACATGGAATCCTTAACCCACTGAGCAAGGCTAGGGATTTAACCCACATCCTCTCAGATGCTATATTGGGTTCTTAAGCCCCTGAGCCACTACAGGAACCACACATTTGATGGTTTTAAGTGCTAAGGAAAGACACCAGAGCGGAGAAAGGAGTTGGAAGTATTGTCACAGTTTTTGGCGTGATGGTCTCAGAGGCAGACAGAAACCTTGGAGCCATTCTGAGAGTACAGATTTGTCAGCTTCTAGGGTATCAGGGCTGCTTGGAGTTACACGTGTTAAGCCTCAGGAAGCCTTAGTACAGATTAACACTGCCCCTGTCTTTCCCCTCTTTTATTCTCTTCCTGGGCTATAAACATCTACTCATTCCTCTTGAACCTACAGGCATCCTAACCCATCTCTGTTTCCAAGTGGGTAAAGATTAGAACAAGCACCGAAGAGAGCCAGCTCCCTGGGAGAGGAAATCCTGCAGGGCCAGCCCAGTGGGAAGTGAAAGGGGGGAGCCTCAGAGAAGAGAGAAGTCACTAGAGTTTCCCCTTGGCTGTAGTGCTGTGGAGCCCCGCCCAGAGCCCTTTCATCAAACAGGCGGACCTTTCCCCCAGCTTGGGGAGAGTTGGCTGTGGGTGGCTCTCATCTGTCCCCTTTCAGTGAATGGAGAATTTCCTTCCACTGATAACAGTTGCTTTACTCAGGAAGTTACACCCCAAGGGAATGGCCCACAGCCATTGGCTGGTGGCAGCATGAGGATCACAGCCGGATCACCTTGTTTCAAGAAAGACAACCCAACCCAGAGATGCAGCTCAAACTCCAGAGCCTCCCCAGACCAGGCCAAGGCTGAAATGTACCTGAGACCACCTCCTTGTTTGGCCCTTTCCTGCCTTAACCCCTCCTCACACGTTTCTCCTGACGTCAACCCCCCCAGGAAATGATGTACACTCGAGCCCCAGCCTCAGGGTCTGCTTACAAGGAACCCAGCCTCCTCCACCATCCGTGTTAGTTCTATGATCTGTGGAGCATGTTACCCTGAAACTTCGCAGAGTAAAACAAGACCTGTAGGGTCTCACACAATTTTTGTGAGTCAGGAATCTGGGAGCAGCTTAGAAACTCTTGTGAGGTTGCGTTCAAGACGTCAGCTGGAAAAGACAAATACCATACGATATCACTTGTATGTGGAATCTAAAATATGGCACAGATGAACCTATGTACAGAATAGAAACAGACTCACAGACACGGAGAACAGACTTGTGTTGCCGAGGGGGAGGGGGAGGGAGGGGGCGGGACTGGGAGTTTGGGGTTAGTAGATGCCAAGTATTACATTTAGAATGGATAAGCAATGAGGTCCTACTGTACAGCACAGGGAACTCTATCCAGTCTCTTGGGATAGACCCTGATGGAAGATAATATGAGAAAACCAATGTCTCTCTCTCTTTCTGTCTGTCTATCTATCTATGTCACTATGCTGCACAGTGGAAATGGCACAACATTGTAAATCAATTATTCTTGAAAAAAGACAAAGACATTGGCTAGGGCTGCCATCATCTGAAGGTGTGACTGGGGCTGGAGGGCTGTTTCCAGGATTGTGGACACATCCCTGGTGAGTTGGTGCTGGCTGTGACCCAGAGGTTTCAGTCCCTTGTCCTGTATGGCTCTCCCTCCCCCCTTATGTTCTCTGGGATAAGGAGTTGTTTCCTCCAAAAGAGCAATCTAAGGCCGAGGGAGAAGCTGCCATGTTTTTTATCACCTCGCCTTGGATGGCATATGCTGTCGTTTCCGCAATGTCCTGTTGATGACGCAGGTTGGCCCTATTCACGATCAGAGGGAGCTATAGAAAGACAGGAGTACCAGCCAGAAAGCGAGGCTCCGGGGGGCCAACTCCGAGGCTGGCTACCCTACCCCCCAAGGTGGACTCTGAGTTGTGATGAGGCGTCTCCATGGTCTCGAACTATTTACCACTCCTTCCGGCTTCCTCTGTATTTCCCAACAGCAAGGCTTTCCTTCCAAAACGGACATCTCAAATCCTAGTCTGGGTGACCCTGGAATGGTTGGTCTCCACTGGTGAGCATAACTGATGTCTCTGTCTCTGCCAGACGAAGCGGCTTCAAGAACAAGACGCTGTATTTTGAGGGCTCTGTGAATATATCACCCCTCTAAACATCTTCTTCTTGTGTGTATGCTCGTTGAGAATGATGGTGCGATCCATGGCAACTGCGAAACCTTATTCTCCCCTTGGGCTGCTCTGTTCAGGAACATTCAGTTTGGACAATATTAAGTGACTGGGGGTAAGTCGTGCAGAAGTGAGAAGTGGGAAACATGGGCCAAGAACTGTATTTCTGTTTTAGATACGTGTCCAGTGTTCAGCTATGGAGAAATGCTGTTAATTTATTGTGAAATAGATATAACTCATTTTCCTATTGCTTTATCATTTTCTCCTCTTTCAGGAATCTAGGGAGAAGGTTGTAAGAAAATCATATTAGAAATCTGGTGTGGGGGTTGAGGTGGGTTCTCCAGGATAGACGTTTGGCATGAATTACGGGTTTTCGGCATGCACGGAGCATGTGGATTAGGTTTACAGTCGTGGGCATCAATCTTTAATTCTCCCCCCTCTGACTTCCCTCATGAATATTTGTCTTACAGCTCCCCTGACCCCACTCTGATTTGGTAGGAAGAAACACTGAGGAGAAACAGAACCAGAGTTTTGGTGTTAGATACACCTATCCTTAAATCTCTTCTCCTTTTACCTACTTGCTGTGTGATTTTGAACAAGTGTATTAACCTCTCTTAGCCTCCATTTTCCCATTGGTGACAAGTGAACATCTAATTCCCAAAGTGGTTTTCGGGATTAAATGAGATTGTTGGGGCTTCTGAGCACAGTGCCTAGTCACGGACATCTGTTAATAAGTGGAAACTCTGTGTTTAGTCTCCATCCCTCAGACTAGCTTCCTCAGTCACTTCCCATGGACCTTCATGGTTGCTGTGCATCCTAGTAGAGATGGGCTCCCCCGGGCCCTGGGGCATTCTTGCTTTCCTCTCATCTCAGGTCTTCTGGGCCTCAGGGCCAGTGGTATGATGGCAATGGTTCCTGCTGGCTCATAGGAACTGACTGTTCTGGACTTCTCCCAACTCTAAGTTCAGAGAAGTTAGGCTGATAGCTTGAAATCAGCCATGCTGAGAGTATTTACACGACAGCAAGTGGGAGTATTTACACCATCCTATGAGCCAGACCTCCTCCCATTAAGAGCCAGTTGTTAAAGTTTTATTAGCACATCTCTTCCGAGGAAGAAAAGCAATCCGAATAACTGATCAGACTTGCTATCCAGCCCCTCCCCCTGCCCAGCACTTTTGAAATACTTTAATCATCTTTTCCCTTTTGCTTTCTCCCCTGGACCCATGCCAAATAGCTTCCTATTTTTTCCCAGGTTGCCACCCTCATCCTCTCCATTTCCTTCCTTCCCCATGGGTTCAGAGGAGAATTCCCAAAGCACTGATTTCATTCACACCCAAAGACTCCCACTCATAACCCTTCCATGACATCTGTGCTGTGGTGATGGTGTGCCCTTGATTTCTTAGATGTGGGGTTTTCAGTATCCTGCTCCACTCTCTCCACTTTCAGACCCAGTGTCCACCTGACATGGGACTCTCTTTGGAAAGAGCATGAGCTTTAACACAAGGAAGACTGTAGCTTCCTCTGGAGCCTGCCCAGCTTCTTCCCCGTTCCATGAAAACGTGATGCTCAATAGGACCGGACGGTGTTTTCCAAGTTGAGGATGTCCGTTCCTCCCCCGCTTCCCTCTGCAAATTAAGTCCCCCTTTTAAGATCAGTCTGGCTTTACTTCATGCAGAGTCCTCCTTAACTTTCTCAGGCGTTCTTTATGTCCCCCTATCTAAGAAAGGAATACACAGTCTAAAGATGGTCAGATCGTTGGGCCACAGTCATTGTGGGTCAACCCTGTATGGCCATTGGGGTATTGCAGCCCCTGCCTTCCTGAAGGTCATGGACTTATGGTTGGAAGATGTCAACATAAAGAGTCCATCACGATATTGCATACACATTGCTGGTTGGGGTAGAACAAGCCCAAGGGAAGGGCCTCTCATTCACACTTGTGGGTTTCAGGAAAGGTGGCCCTGAGGAAGTGACATGTAAATTGAGAGAGCAGGTGGGTGTGGAGGTTATCTGGGTGGAAATGGGAAGAGGGGTAGCAGGGACTGGAGAGTTCCAGAGAGAGAAAAGAATATGTTGGGAGGCCCAGGACTCAGAGATATTACGATGATACAAAGGAACTAAAGACTATCCATTGTGGCTGGAATGTGGGGGCTGAGAAGACGGAGCAAGATACCCTGAGGCTGAATCATCAGAGCCTTGGCTGCTCCTTAAGAAGCTGAAGTGGTGTCCTCAGGACCACAGGTGTTAATCAGAAGGACTTGATTAGATTTCCATACTTAATGGATTCCTGTTTTTCTCAGTTTGTTTTGGTTACCCAGTTACCATCCCAAATAAAGCACCGAATCTCTAAGTCTCCAGCTCCCCCTCTTTAAAATAAGGTGCTAAGTTCATAGTTTTGCTGAGAAGACAATAGAAGATCATATGTAGGAAAACATCATAAACCCTTTAAGCAATTACACAAGAAGGGTCACTATTCATATTGGATGGAGGGTATGACCTCATGGGTCCTGATGCACTGGGAGAAGCTGAGTTCACACCCGAGCATTCCCACGACTTGGGAAAGTTGTTGAACTTTTAGACATGGAAGTCATTATTTATTTCCATTTCACAGAGGAGGGTCCCACCTAATGCCTAAGGTTCTAAAGAAGAAATGTTTAAAGGATGTGATTTGAGGACACTACACACATACCCCACATATATGCTCCAAACTTACTTTCCTTATGGAAGGACAAAGGAAAGTCTGCATCTTAAAACAAAACAAAACAAAACAAAACAAAACAAAACACCTAGCATAGGACTGGACAAATAATAGTGAAGTATGTCATAGCATTAAATAGGTGGAGGACAAGGGATTGTCTCTACTGCTGTGTGTGGCATGAGAGTAAGTAAGCCGAAGCTGCTGTCCCCAGTTTCCCTCACCTGTGACACACAAACACACACTCATTCTATCAGCCTTCTCGATCCATTGGTCTTTGGAGTAATGGTTCTGGTCCCTTAATACACGTAAGTTTCCAATTCCTTAATAACGAAGTGCATACATTATAGAGTCCTTCCCCTACACTACTGTTCTGAAAGCAAACAGAGGCTCATCGTGGCCTTCATCCCTGGTCCTTTGATCAGCCACCCTGGATGCTTGGGGTGGTTTCAGGTAGCAATAGGCTATACTGTGAGGTTTGAGATTCAAGTGGGATTTAAAGAAAAAAGGGTCTGAAGTTTGCCAAATGTTATCTAAGCTTTCCAGGGACCCAGAGAACTGCTGGCAATTTTAGAGTTTCCCCTTTTATTGGTAGGGGTTTTCCACTGAATTACACATACCATTTGGCACATATGTTCTAAAATGAATGGCTGTCATTTTCTGGCATGAGCTAATCCTAGAACACAAGAGGTTAATTAAACACAGCAGGCTGGAGTGGATCTTCTTCCCCCACCTAGTTCTAGGTCGAGTTCAGCATGTCCATCTTTGGCTATGCTCATTAACATAATTTGGAAGCATGATCACCCTCTCCTTACAGGTGAGATAGTGTGAAGAAGATAGAGGAAAACTTACATGCCTGACAATGACACAGGTCACTGGAAAAAAACTTTTTTAAGTAGAGCTGATTTACAATGCTGTGTTAATTTCTGCTGTACAACAAAGTGATTCGGTTATACACATATCCATTCTTTTTCAGGTTCTTTTCCCATGTTAGTTATCACAGAATATTGAGTGGAGATCCCTCGCTGTGCAGGTCCCCACAGCAGGTCCCTGTTGACCATCCGTTCCACATACAGTAGTGTGCATGTGCCAAGCCCAAGCTCCCAGTCCATCCCTCCCCACCACCCTTGGGTAACCAGAAATTTGGTTGTTTCTGAAGCCTGTGAATCTGCTTCTATTTGGAAAATGGAAGTTTACCAATATCCATAGATAGAGGAATGGATAAAGAAGATGTGGTAAGTATACACAATGGAATATTAGCCATAAAAAAGTGAAATAATGCCACTTGTAGCATTTAGGAGTTCCCATTGTGGTGCAGCAGAAACGAATCTGACTAGGAACCATGAGGTTGAACAGGTTTTATCTCTGGCCTCACTTAGTGGGTTAAGGATCTGGCATTGGTATGAGCTGTGGTGTAGGTTGCAGACGTGCAATAAAATAAAATAATATAAAAGATTCAAATGAACTTATCATTATGTTTGCTTTTTAGGGCTGCACCCATGTCATATGGAAGTTCCCAGGCTAGGGGCCAAATTGGAGCTACAGCTGCCGGCCTACACCACAGCCACAGCAACTCAGGATCCGAGCCATATCTGCTACATCTGTGACCTACACCACAGCTCACAGCAATGCCCGATCCTTAACCCACTGAGTGAAGCCAGGGATCGAAACTGTGTCCTCATGGATCCTAGTCAGATTCGTTTCCGCTACACCATGACAGGAACTCTTTGAATCATTATTTTAGATTCCACATGTTAGTGATATCATATGATGTTTGTCTTTCTCTATCTGATTTATTTCACTTAGTATGATATCTCTATGTCCATCCACGTTGCTACAAGTGGCATTATTTCACTTTTTTATGGCTGAGTAATATTCCATTGCATATACTTACCACATCTTCTTTATCCATTCTTCCAACTATGGATATTTATGTTGCTTCCATGTCTTGGCTGTTGTCAGTACTGCTGCAGTAATCATTGGGATGCATGAATCTTTTCGAGGGTGCTCTTTTCTTGAGTGTGGTTTGCCATGGGATTGGCTTCGGTGTTGGAAATCCAGCATTATTTAAAAGCTGGCTTATCTAAGAGTGCCTTGTAGGTATGGATCAGTGACTCAGCCCTGCCTCTAGAAAGCTCTCAGTGCATTAGACAGTGGTTGGCCAGGTCCCATCTGTAGTTTGTAGGGAGGCAGTGTCGATGCCTGATGGCCTGTGAATCTGATGAAAACGGAGTGCAGATACCTACTCAGAATACGGACCAGGATCTCCTGCTGTCTCTCCTCCACCATGATCTCCAGATTCCTGAAGGCGAGACGATGACGGAAGGAGCTGGACCTGCCTTATCTCCTGCCCCTCCTCCCCGCTCCCTTGAACATGGACTGAATGTTCACTGTGTCTGAGCAGCACCACTAAGCTCGCTGTCGGTTTGATAAGGGATCCTGCTTCCACCCAAGAGTTTCATTATGGCCACATGGAGTTAACTGCGATTTGCTTGTCATCCCAGAACTGTAGATGGGAGGGGGATTCCTTTGTGCTGAAGGACATTGGAGCCCCTAAATGGGAGCAGTGGAGGTGAGAAAGGCCTCAGAACATAGGACAAAGGTAGTCATTGAAGAAGGAAGAACTGTTCGGAGAACATGGACAAAAGTTCACCTTCCAGAGTAAACTGAAGCTACAGTGTTAGGCTCTGTCAGTTGGCAAATCTTTTTTCTTCTTCAGTGGAACTCTCCAAGGCTGGCAAGATGAAGCTGCAATAGCCACATTATCCTGACTAACCCTAACCCTAACCCTAACAGCGAGTCCAGTATGTCAGCTATTCCATTTTTGTAATCTCTTGGAAGGGCTGGGGGGAAAATGCTCATATTTATTATATTATTTATTAGCAAGAGAAACAAGCCAAAATGATTTAAATCACCCACACCCAGGGTTGATTATGTAACTGTTAATGGCTAGAAACTGTGTCGCTCTCCTCAGTGACATCTGTGAAGAGTTCATGATGACATAACAAAATTCTTAGCAAACAGTAGATGGACATTTTAGGAGAAAATGTGTATATGCACATATAATCTAAATTATTTAAAAGGAACATAATAAAGCATGAAGGACACACCCTCGCATGCCTCCAGAAGTTATCCTTTATACTTAAAAATGGCAAGAAGAATGGCTAGGATTTTAATCGGCTGTGATTGAGGTGGGAGGAAGCTGGTGAAAGGTACCTTCGTAAGACAATCAAGAAGTTAGCTCAGGCCTCCAGTAGATACAGATCTTATTTAGAATTATTATTATTAGTTTTTTGTTTGTTGCCTCACTGGCGGCACATGGAGGTTCCCAGGCCAGGGATCGAACCGGTGCCACAGCAGTGACCACGCAGGATCCTTTACCTGCTCTACCACAGTGGAAACCCTAAGAATTATTTTTGATGATTCAACTTTCTTCTACCAAAGCCCATTTCAAGACTGTGAGAGCAAAAGTGAAAGAAGCTTCAACTTTGTCCAGCAAGCCTTGCTAAATAAACATCCGTTTTAGTCTGCATCCTTAGACCAGCCCTCTGTGCCCTTGTTCAGCCACAGCAAGGACTGGAATGCAGAGAGCCACACGGTAGAGGAAACACAGCTCACAGAATGTGTTCACCTTCTCTCAATTGCAGAGCAGAAAGCAAGAGTGTATCTGGGGAGGGGGGAATCACACTTGATTGAAAACCAAAGCAAACAAAACCCACCAGAATGTTCTCTTCTCCCCTTAATTCTTATCTCCCTAGCTGAGCTGGGAAAGTCGGAGGCCTGGTTCTCAGATCAGCCCTGCTCCTTGTTCACTGTGCGACCCTGAATGAGGGTGACTCACTGGGCCTCAGTTTTCCCATCTGTAAAATGCGTTGGTGTCAACTCTGAACAGCTGGACACCAAGCTCAAGCCGGCTGAAGAGGAAGAAGAGCAACTGAAGGAACTGAAGAGCAAGAATTTCTTAAGGATAAACGAGAGACCACAAACACGCATGGATGTTTGTGTTTATCCTCATCTAACATAACAACCTTGAGTCAAATTTGCCGGCAGTAGGATGCAGCATCATCAGAGCTTGGCCTGGGATGGACACATGTGAATACTCCCGTCTAAGAAACACAGGCTATTGGATGGATCTACAGGGGCCCTTCCAGCTTTAGCATCCTCGCCTCTCTGGGTTTTGAATTCCTGCTTCTGTCCCCTGAGCTCTGTTCTTCAGAGATGTGTATTCCTCAGCACCCACGGCAGTGTGCAAGAAAGGACTAATATTTCCTTTGCATTTTAGACAAAGCATCTGGCATTTCCTCAGCTGTCAAGGATGGGGGCAGTGGAGGAGGAGAAATCTAGTATCTATTAATATGTTTCGTGTTCCAGTCTCTTTCCATCACCCCCAAACCTAGGGCCCAGATAAGACTTTTACTTCTTGAGAAAGATGGTAACACTAATACTCAGGGTGAAAATGACATGTGATTATTATATTCCATATTAGGGGTACAAACACTACTACTAATATTAATAATATGAACTGAATCAGTTAAGAGTGGTTTTTTTTTTTTTTTAAGAAGCAACTTCTTTGGGTAATAAGCAAAAAGGGAATTTTCTAGAAGCTTGTGCACTAGCTCATTGGATTGAAGGAAGAATTGGATAGTCAGAACTTAGCATCAGGAGTTCCCGTCAAACCCAACTAGTATCCATGAGGATGCAGGTTCAATCCCTGGCCTCGCCCAGTGGGTTAAGGACCTGGCATTACTATGAGCTGTGGTGTAGGTCGAAGACGCAGCTTGGATCCCAAGTTTCTGTGACTGTGGTGTAGGCCAGCGGCTATAGCTCTGATTCTGCCTCTAGCCTGGGAACTTCCATATGCCATGGATGTGACCCTAAAAAGCAAAAGAAAAAAAAAAACTTAGCATCTACAGAAACCAGGGCTTTTTATGGGATGAGATGCAGGCAGTAATCCACAGCTGTTTCTGAGTTAAACTCGTTACATGAAATCATCCCATCCATTTTATTTAATTTAAATTATCAAGAGTGAGGAGGCGGTGCTGGCTGGGTTTTCAGACACATTACCAAGGAGAGGAACCAAAGTTTCTCCTTTTATTTTGACAACTTGTGTGGCCACCTACAAGAGGATCTATATTAACACTAGTTACATACGTTATTCCTAATCCTCAGCACAACCTTTCAAAGAAGTATCACATATCTATGCTACAGATAACGCTCTTGAGGATCAGAGAGGTTAAGTGACTTGCACAGGGTCACACAGCTGAGTGGCTAAGATTCAAACCTGGGTCTTTCTGATTCTATCTCAGGCTGCTCTTCATGGTTCTTACTTATCAGAAAATGATGCTGCCGTCATCCAAACTCTACTTGGTTAATTCACAATTTGTCTCCTATCTGTGTGCTTCAAGGGGTTTTGTATCTTCAGTTCCTCCCAGAGGCACTTGATAAATAGCCCTTGACCCCATCAGTCTTCCCATCTGTAAAACATGTTGACGCACCCATCAGGAGTATCAGTCACCTAACATGAAGCCACAGTTCCACTTAACGCTCACACCCATTTATTGCCATCTTTTGTTAAGCTTGGCAGCAGAGTGTGGGGTCCTGACAAGACCTCACTGATCAGCCCTTGACCTCTGCATCTCCTTCACTCTTCAGACTTGAAACTCAACACCACTGTCCCAGCAAGGACCTTGGCTCTTTCTGTGCACCTGGATGGCTATCCCAGCCTCCCACCTGGGGATAACACCCAAAGCATGAAGGCAAGTGTCCTTCATTGTCCAGCTGGGCCCAGGACCCCAAGCCTGTGCTCAGCTCCAGAGCGAAGTCCACCCTTTCACCTCTGATCCCCAGTGGAAGCCAAAAACACTATTTCCCTCATTTCTCTTGTCCACCTGATTCCCAGTTTCTGCCTTCTTATTTTTCTTTTCTTTTTTGACCACCCCGTAGCATATGGAGTTCCTGGGCCAGGGATCAGATCTGAGCCACATTTTTGACCTGTGTTGCATCTGCAGCAACACTGGATCCTTTAACCCACTGTGCTGGGCTGGGCATCCAACCTAAATCCTGGCGCTACAGACATGCTGCCAGTCCTGTTGTGCCACAGCAGGAACTCCCCTGCCATCTTTATTCTGCCAAATCTCCCACCATCCTTTAATTCCCAGGGCACCTAATGATAGTTCAGGTCCTGTAACTTGGCCTGAGTCATATCCTGCCATCCTCCTTCCTCGTTTCCCTGGATCCACGTTTATTTCAGATTCTCTGGGTGTTCGTAATCTACCAGGGCACAAGCGGGAACCAGGAGGATCTGGGGGTGCAGAGGATCATGTGAATTGCTCTGCATGCGGGTGGTCCCTAGAACCAGGCAGCACCTTGCAGGACTTGGGGGGCCCACCTCCCACTGGAATGGGCTGTTCTTCTCCCCCATCCCCAGCTGCATCCCTACCATGCACCCCACGGTCCAGCCACCCTGGACCACAACAGCTCCTCTTCTCCTTTGCTCTGATTTTTTTTTGAAGGAAAAAATAGAAATGAGAATGTCCTCCTCCTGCTCTTCCCCAGCCTCTGAAATCATACCCATATTTCAGGACACAGCCCAGTGCCCCTTTTCCCATAGGGCCTGCCCTCATCTCTGAGGTCAAGGTTGGTCTCTGTCTCTTGGGAGTCCTGTTACATTTTCTGTTCTCCTTAGAAGACAAGGAGCATCTGCTTTGTATCATGACAGGGGTCGTCTGCCTCGCTAGACCAGCAATTCTCAAGTGAGAACTTTGAAGCCCTTGCCAAAGAGTCCCTTGGAGGCAGGGGAGCGTTCCTGTTAAAAGGCACATTCCTCAGCATCCCTGCAGGTGTGCTTACCTGTCCTGTGTGTGCCCAGCATTTATTCCTGTTCTTTCCAGACACAGCATCTCAGTTTCCCTGTGGGGCATTTCTCCTCCCCTGTTTGTGTCCATTCTTGGCTGGGTAATCATGGAAGGTGCTTTGCCCTCTCTCCCCGGGGAGTAAGACGGTAACACAGTCCCCTCTCACACTAGCATTCTGAATTTTGGGCAATAAAAGGAGAGAAAAATGTCCCTGAAGATTCGTCCATTAGTTCCTCCAGCGTAAAACACCCACTGCTTTTCTGGCTAAATTAGATTTTAAAAGGAAAATATGGAAAGAACATATCATATCTCATAACCAGAGAACCTAAGTTATCTCATCTAATAGAAGGACAGCAGAACATCCCAGCCTCAGCGAAGGACAGCTGCCAAGGTCAAGTTTGGCTGCTTCCAACCTAAGAAAGAAAAGACAGGTCTAACTTAATCAAAATTTTCAGGATGAGAAGCAAGAGGTATGCATTTTTATCAGAACTTCCTTGTTTTTTTTTTTAACATACTTTTAATTTTGGTATGGTTTTAGATTTTTAGAAAAGTTGTAAAGATAGCAAGAGATTTCCTTTACACTCCACGCCGTTTCCCTCCCATTGTTAATATTTTACTTCTCCGTTAGTTCCTGCAACTTAAAACACCCGCTGTGGTACATTTGTCAAAATTAAGAAGCTGACATGGACCTTAGTGTTCACTAAATTCTGGACTTGGATTTCACTGGTTTTTCCATGAGTGTCCTCGTTCTGTTCCAGGATCCAATCCAAGGCACCATATTGTATTGAGTTCTCACGGCTCCCCAGCCGCCTTTGGTCTGTGACTATTTCTCAGCCTTTCCTACTTTGTTCATAACCTGGGCAGTGGTGAGTTGCACTGGCTGTATAACTTGTCAAATTCCCTGTCCTTCGAGTGGTTTTTTTTTTTTTAAATTGGAGTATAATTACTTGACAATGTTGTGTTAGTTTCAGGTGTGCAGTAAAGTGATTTGGTTATATACACATATATGCATTCTTTTTCAGATACTTTTCCCATCTAGGTTATTGCATAACATTGGATGGAGTTGCTTGTGCTATATGGTAGGTCCTTGTTACTGTATCTATTTTGTATATAGTAGTTACATGTTAATCCCAACCTCCTAATTTATCCCTCCCGGAAACATCTCCCCTTTGGTTTCAAATCCTTTGAGTCTGTTTCTGTTTTGTGCAAAAGTTCTCTTGTATCTTTTTAAAATTAGATTGCACACATTAGTACTCTCATATGATATTGGTCTTCTCTGACAGACTGTACTTAGTGTGATAATCTCTAGGTGCATCCATGTTGTTGCAAATGGCATTATTAATTTTTTTTTTAATGGTTGAGTAACTTCCCAGAGGTTTTGACACGAACCAGGCTCTAAGCATCTTGAGGAGAAGGCTCACCTTTGCGTCGTCGCTCTCGTGTAGTGCAAGTTTCGTTCGTGTCTTGTACGGGGTGCGAGCTCAGGGAACACGTACTGGGGGAATAAGCGGAGTTTCCTGTCTTGCTGCGGTGCCCTGTGCCGGTCCTGCGTCAGGTCCCAGACCTTGCGCATCCCTGCACCCTGCCTGACCCGTGCACATTCTGTGACAGGACTGGGAGCGGCTCCCACCGTCGGATAGTGACTCGGGTGGGGTTTCCGAGCAGACATAGTCGACGTCATCACAAAGGAAAACTCTAACGGCGATCATCTGAGCACGTTTTGACATTTCAGTTCATTCATGAAAGTGTCGCTTGAAGCCCAATCAGATAAACAGAAAGGAAGAGAGAGGGGGCAGGGGCAGCTGGCGCATTCTCCTCAGAGCCGGGAAGAGGGGCTTTTGCTCTAGGCGTGTTTATAAATTTAAAAATATTTCAGATGCTTCTGCCATGCTGCTTATTCTGGTTCAGTGGTCGGGGGGAATGTGTGATGGAGAGGGGATGGTACTTCATCTAGTTGAGCGGCTGCTGGGTTCTGGGTGCTCTTGGCTCTGCGGAAGGGGAAACGCTGTGGACTTGGCATTTCATGGAGTTGAGCTGAACAGACTCATTGCATGTGCTGAAAACAACAACCACTGAAAGCATTTACGAGTTGAGCTTAGTGAACCTTCTTACTGTTTTAAGTGCATCCCAACGCAAATGTCTAATGCTGATGCCATTCTAAAAAGCTGATAATTAATTTTACTCTGCTTTTTAAACAAATAGTAAATGATGAAAGAATAAAGGCTTGAGAGACAAAAGAGAATGCCTGCGATCAGAAAGTTCTAAGTGGCAAAACTGGGGTGGAAAACTCAAATCTTTATGGTGGTCAAGGCAATCCTTTTGCTCTTACCTTTCAGAGACCCCAGAGGCTGCCTGTTTCCTCTCCAGGTGTATATGCACAGTGTGCTCATCTGTATCCTATTGACTATTTACTCTGAAATAAACAAAACTATCTCTGCTATTATTTTTGCAATTAAATGCACTTCATATCCCCCATTATAGAGGGCAGCGTTTCTCAAAATTTGGCCCATGGGACAGTTGCATCAAAATCCCACATGCAGGGGGTGGTGGGGAGTTCCCACTGTGGCACAATGGGTTAAAGAACCTGACTGCAGGGGTTCAGGTTGCTGCTGAGGTGTGAGTTGGATTCCCAGCCCAGCACAGTGGGTTAAACGATCTTGAATTGATGCAGCTACAGTGTAGGTTGCAGCTGCAGCTCAGATTCATTCCTTGGCCTGGGAACTCCATAAGCCACAGGTGGGGTCATAAAATAAAAAAAAATCCCATGGGGAGAAAAAATGTCCATTCCTGTATCCCAATCCAGACTTGCTAAAGCTTGAGAACCTCCACCATAGGGAACTATGCAGGTCAGGAAATGAGGGGCCTTGTGGAGTTTCAGTTGTGAGACTTTCCAGTGGCTTAACCTTGGGCATGTCAGAGCCTCATCTGCAAAACAGGTCATTTCTCATTTCCCACGGTTGCTGTTAGGATGATAAGAGAGCATGTGGATCTGAGGCTGCTGTCCTTGAGACAGAAGGCATCTCACAGTTCGAAAATACCGGAGAGAGGTCCATGCCCACGCACCGTGATTCTGGGAGGGTGTATGTTTCTCATCTGAGAGCAGGAAGGCTCTGTGGTGGCTTCTTCATACAACCAAGTGTAGTCCAGTGGGATTGAAATAAACCCAGAGGGATTTGTGCTAAAAGCTAAGGATTGATATGCAAACAGAAGAGCCAGGTGGAAGGTAATATTTCACAGCACAGCTTCTGGCCCGGGGTTTCTCAGCCTCAGCGGTGTTGATATTTAGGGCTGGATGATTCTTGTTATCAGGGGTCATCTTGTATCTGGTAGGATGTTTAGCAGCCTCCCTGGCCTCACCCACTAGATGCCAGCTGCATCTGCCACCCCTCCCTCCCCACCCGGTATATCTCCACATGTTGCCAATGTCCCCTGGGGAGGTGGGGCGGAATGGGCCCTGGGTAAGAACCATCCCCTTAAAGGGAGATGGAACTGGTTCACATCCTGGCCCTGCTGCCTACCATCTGTGTGAACTCAGGGCAGTGTGTTTAATTTCCCAAAACCTTGGTTCTCTCTACTATAAAACGAGGCAGGGGGCGGGGGGGGGGCGCTAATACTTTTAAGTCCTTACCCCCCTGGGTGGTTGTCAGGATTACATGAAAAAACGCTTTTCAAGAGTGTAGCCAAATTCTTGCTCTGTGCTGTGTGTGTGTGAGTGTGTGTGTGTGTGTGTGTGTGTGTTCATACATCCTGGACTTTTGCCAGACTTTAAAAATTCGAAGTACACCCTCCTCTTTTTTCCTCCTCTTCATAGAGAAGGGACTTATAAAAATCTGAGTATTCTTTTTTTGTTGCTTTCAACAATGTTGAAAATATATTATTTAAAAAAATTTATTATAGTTGATTTACAATATTCTGTCAATTTCTGCTGTACAGCAAAGGGACCCAGTTTTACACACACACACACACACACACACACACACACACACACACATTCTTTTTCTGAAAATCTGAGCATTCTTAACTTTAGGTCTGAAGCTATGACCTGGGGACGTTTCTATTTGGAACAGGGACGCTCAAATGTCCGAGCCAAACCAGAGACGTCCTTTTCCCTTAGACTCAGATGACTGTCAACACCGGCTTTCTGTAGTCTCCTGCCATTTGGACCCGGTTCCGCCGTGGCTTTTCTTCATTCTGCCAGGGAAAATCCTTCATCTCTCCTCAATGGGAACGTATTGGTGGGACCCAGAGGCAGAGGCGAGACCCGGGAGGCATTTGTTTGGTTTAACTCTCCCCGGTCTGCCTGTTTGGACCTTGAATCTCTAGACAGCCGATCTTTCGAGAGAAGGAGAGGGCTTTAACATTTGGGACAAATTAACCAGTTTGACAAAAGCAAAACAGGTCACCTCTTAAAATGAAGTGCTCTTTCAGTGCCTGTCCTGTTTCCAGCCCAGACCAGACTTTCGTCTGGTCTGAAGGGGCACTGGAGCTGCACATGCGAGCAGGTAGCAGCCACCCTTCCCTGCGGGCCTGGCTCTGCAGGCGGCTGAGTGATTAGATCCTGATATCATCTCAGTTGAGCCTGAACTCGGCCTGAACCCAGCGCTCTCCGTCTTTCCTGCCATTCCTGCCGTGACTTTGGTGTGTCATCCTACCCCACCCTTCCAGTCATTTGAATACTTTCTCTTCTATTGTTTCTCCCTCCATCGCCATCGTCATCATCCACATTTGGTACTTTCCTGGTCTGGGCCCGGTTTTCGTGACTGCCCATCAATGACCCAATCCTGCCTTCCAGAATCCCGCCTCTCCCTTTGGGGACCGTCCCATCTTGCCTGTGGTTGGAGTGAGCGTCCCAAGGACTCAGGTTGATGGATATCTGCATCCCTTTAGTAGCTTCCCATTGTGGCAGGATCATCTGGGGGTCACCCACCCTCTGATTAAATACTTCCTGAGACGTGAAGCTCATTACCTGACAAAACGAGCTTCTTGTGGGGTGGTGTCAGCTGCTCTTCTCCACTATGGCAGCATGATTATGTCCTTCCTCACACTTATCAGCATCTGCACCTATTTCCTTTTCTTGTCTTTTCTTTTTTTTTTTAAGAGCCGTAGCTGCATCATTTGGAAGTTCCTGGGCCAGGGGTTGAATTGGAGCTGCAGCTGCCAGGCTACACCACAGCCACAGTAACACTGGATCCTTAACGCACGGAGTGAGGCCAGGGATCAAACCTACATCCTCATCGATCCTAGTCGGGTTCTTAACCTGCTAAGCCACAAAGGGAACTCCTGAACCTATTTAGTTTATTGATCTATTCATTTGTTGACTCTTTGTGCTCCTCCACACAGTAGACACAAGCTCTGCAGGAACAGGGAACTCCTTGATCCGGTGTACAGGTGGGTCCTCTGATGTTCTCCTTGAAAACTCACTGAAGTAAAAGATGAATAAGTTGGAGTTCCCACTGTGGCTCAGCAGTTTAAAAACCCAACATAGTGTTCGTGAGGTTGCGGGTTTGATCCCTGGCCTCGCTCAGTGAGTTAAGGACCCGGTGTTGTTGCAAGCTGAGGTGTGGGTCTCAGACATGACTTAGATCCAGTTTTGCTATAGCTGTGGTATAGGCTGCAACTACAGCTCTGATTTGACCCCTAGCCTAGGAACTTCCATATGCTGCAGGTGCAGCCCTAAAAAGAAAAGGAAAAAGATAAGTTAATTAAATAGTTCACTGTTTGAGACAGACAGATCTCCTGGTGGACAGCGTTTATGTCTATATTCGTATTTTACCTCCAGCTCTTAGCCTGGAAATAAAGATGGAGTTGATGTGATGATGTGGTGGTGGGAAGAATATAGACTGAGTATTCAGATAAACCTAATGCTAAAAATCGCTCCTTACACCACTTGCAAGTGTCTTGGGCAGTGAACATTTCTGAGCTGTGATGGATTCGATCTGTGAAATCAGTTTGACTCTGGGATATTACCCAGCTCAGAGGCTGTGAAGATTAAGAGATTTTATAAAGTACTGAGCAGTGCCTGGCATACAGTGGGGGCTCGGTCCCTGAGTTGAATCACATAGAGAAAGCTCCATGGTGCTTCTTAGCATGATCATGAGAGACCAGGGTCTAAGTGCTGGTTGTGTGGCCTATCTGCCTCCCCTAAGCCAGACTGTGTCTCCCCAGAGATTGGCAGATTGAAATGGTCCATTTGTTTAGTCTTGAAAGCCATTTTAGTCTACCAGGCATCTCTGGTCATGTGCCCACCGATGTGGCAGCATCGGAGCAGTGGGAACCCTGGGCTTTGGGGTCCATCTGTCCCACTCACTTCACAGTATCATTGATTTCCAATGTGCATTTATTCTCCTTTCCCTCCAACTTGTGGCTGCCTGGATTTTTAAACTATTCGCCCAAATGTGCCTGGATCCTGGACACGATACAAACACAATGTGTGCACGTACGCGCACACACACACACACACAAACACACACACATACATTTCAGGCATTTGTCTGTCACTGCCCTAAATTAAGAACAAATCACAGTCAGTTTAAATCTCCCAGTGTAATAAACACCAGATCCCCCAAATGTCAGAGAGTCTAGTCTTTTGCAAAGTCTGTAACTTGTGGCTCATATTTGAAACTAAGGGAAAAAGCAGTAAATGACATAAAGTAAAGAGGGAGGGGGATGTGGTGGAAGCACTTGGGTTACTCACGAGGCCAAGGATGTGAGGACAAGTCCTCCGAGCCACGTATGGGCTTCCTGGTCCCTGTGGACTCTGCCAGGGTCGTCAGATCCTACAAAGACAGTATGGACTTCTGCATTATGAGGAGTGGTTTGTTGGCAAGGATTGTTTCTACTGAAAAGTTTCCAGAATGGAAGGCCTTCCACTTTATAACAGGATATCAGCTTTCCAGGACCTAAGGAAACCTCGTAGATGTCTTCATTTTACAAAACTTCACAGTTTTGACCATGGGACCAAAACTATGCTGCTTTTTTTATTTATCATAGTTGGTGTTGTTTAAACCAAAAGTAGTGGGTTTAGGGTAAAGAACATGGCAGCAGGAGTCAATCCTCAGCCTAGATCTTCCCTGAAATTGTGGGGGTCCTAACATAAGCCATTTCCTGCCTCTGGACTTTTGTTTCCTTGTCCATGATCTGAGGAAGGCTTCGGATCAGTTGCTTTAAAATTGTGGTCTGCACAGCACTGTGAAGTTTCTAGGTATCAGGTTCTCCACCAGGGGTGTCCCTCTGTGGCAGGATGTATAATGGCCCCCAAAGATGTCCACCTCCAATCCTGGGCCCTGGGGATATGTTTCCTTACGTGGCACAAGGGACATTGCAGAGGTGATGAAGGCAAGGATCCTGAGATGGGAGTGATCCTGGAACATCTAGAGGCATTTAAGATCACAAAACTCCTTCTAAGAGGGAGGCTTGAGAGAAGGAGAGGTGGTGAAAGATGAAGAGTGTGAGAGAGGGTTGAAGATGAAGTGGTTTTGAAGATGGATGGAGGTGTCATGTGATAAGGAATTTAGGTGACTTCCAAATAAGGAGTCAGGTGGATGCCAGAAAAAGGCAAAGAACCAGATTCTATTCTAGAACCTTCTGAGAGGAATGCACCCCACTGACAACCTTCCTTTGAGGGCCTCTGATCTCTGGACCATACGTTTGTGTTGTTTTCAGACCCTCAGTTTGCAGTCATTTGATCAGCAGGAATAGGAACTTAATATCCTCACCTTTATTTGAAGTACATATGGGCGTTCCATCTAAGATTTCATTTGAGGAAGGATTTCAGTGGTTAAAAAGTGTTTGAAAGCCAGCAGGACAGTGGATCCCTGAGATTCACTTCTGTTTGAAACAACTATGACTTAGTCCTTAGTATCAAAGGTCAACGCTGGGGACAAAGAATGTGAATCTCTGAAGTCCATGTGGGAACAAACACACCGTTCTTCCATGGTCAGCCCCATTCTGTGACATCTCTCTCCATCCTCAAGCCAGCTGTGCCTCAGGAACAGCTCTTGTCCTCCCTTCAATGTGCCATCACCTCGGAATGTGGGGAGAGCCCTTTTCTCTTTGAGGATGCCATCCCAGAAAGGATACGGTCAGGAGCTCTTTTCTGGTCCTGTCTCAGTCATTTCCTGAAGCAGCCTCAGGAAGCAACTCCTCTTTCCAGATACCTTCTCTAATAACCTCTAGCAAGTCCCCTAGGAGACTGCAAACTCCAGGAGGCAGGGTCCCTCCTGTTTTCTTCACCACGATAATCCCTCTGCTGGAACTCGTATAGATGCTCAGTGACTGTTTCTGAAGTAAATAATTAAATAAATGAATCAAATACCAGTGGCCCTGGTGGGAATGAAAAATGGTGCAGCCACTTAGAAAGACAGTTTGCAATTTCTCACAAAACTAAATTTTGCATTAGCATAAAATCCAGCAATTGTACTTCCTGGTATGTACCCAAAGGAATTGAAAACTTAGGTTCATGCAAAAATCTGAATGTGGATGTTTCTAGCAGCTTTATTCATAATGGCCCAAACTTGGAAGCAACCAAGAGGTCTTTCAGAAGGTGAATGGATGAGTAAATTCTGGTACATCCACAATTTAGACAGTGGAGTATTATTTGGCACCAGAAAGAAATGAACTCTTAAGCCATGAAAAGACATGGCGGAACCTTAAATGCATGTGACTAAGTGAAAGAAGCTGATCTGAAAGGCTACATACTGTCTGAATCCAACTGTATGACATTCTGAGAAAGGCAATATTATGGAACAGTAAGAAGATTGGTGGTTGCCAGGGGCTACAGGGAAAGAAGGGATGAATAGGCAGAACAGAAAGGATTTTTATAGTAGTGAAACTACTCTATGATATTGTGATGGTGGATACTCATCATTGTGCATTTGTCCAAACCCAAAGAACGTACAGCATCAAGGGTGAACCCTAATGTAAACTCTAGACTCTGGATGATGATGATGTGTCAGTGTAGGTTCATCAGCAGCCACCCTGTACCACTCTTGTGTGGGATGCTGATAGGAGGGAGGTATGTGCGGGATGGGGACTACATGGTAACTCCCTATACTTTCTATTCAGTTTTTGTTTGTTTGTTTTTGGCTTTTGGGGGGCACCTGCAGCATATGGAAGTTAGCAGGCTAGGGGTCAAATCACAGCTATGTCTGCCAGCCTACAGCATAGCCACAACCTCACAGGATCTGAGCTGTGTCTGCAACCTCCATCACAGCTCATGGCAGTGCAGGATCCTTAACCCACTGAGTGAGGCCAGGGATCAAACCCTTGTCCTCATGGATACTAGTCAGATTTTTAACTGCTGAGCCACGATGGGAACTCCTTTTTTTTTTTTTTAATTTTTATTAAAGCATAGTTGGTTTGCAATGTTCCTTCAATTTCTGCTGTACAGCAAAGTGACCCAGTCACACATATATATGCATTCTTTTTTAAAACAAGATCTTCCCTCATGTTTTAAACCCAAGAGTTTGGGCATAGTTCCCTGTGCTGTACAGTAGTATCATATTGCTTATCCACTATAAATGTAATAGTTTTAATTTCTATTCTGTTTTGCCCTGAACCTAAGACCACTTTCAAAAAAGTCTATTTTTTAAAAAGCAAAAAAAAAAAATAAGACCTCTAAAGACCATGGGTCTACTTGCAGTTGCCTAGCCGGACCATGCTTCTGGTGCCATGATGACTTGTAGAAACTTTTACCCAGAGAGGGGGTTCCCTTCTCCCTTCTCCCCACCAGCTAGCCTGAGTTCTGTGCCCTCCATTGGTGCCCAACCACCCAAGCAGCACTCCTTGTGCTAGTCTCTGCATTGTCAAAACTTATTCATGAGACATATGGGGCTGCGAGTTTTTGAAAGTCTAAAAATATCCCCGATTTCTGCATTCTGCAGATCTAAAATGGTTCCTCATACATGGAAGGGCCCAGTAAATGATTATTGATTGTGTGAGGTTAAAAGACTTGAACATGAAGGTTTTTAAAAAATTTTTATAGTTGATTTATAATGCTGTGTTAATTTCCACTGTACTTCAGAGTGATTCAGTTACTATTGTTTTATCCGTCCAATATAGAATAATTTGCCGCTGCTAATCCCCAACTTCCAATTCTTCCCCCACCCCCATGGAAACCTCAAGCCTGCTCTCTATGTCTGTAAGTTCTGTTTCATCGATGTGTTCACTGGGGTCATATAGATCCCACATACGAGTGATATCATATGTTATTTGTCTTTCTCTTTCTGACTTTGCTTAGTATGGTAATCTTTGGGTCCAACCTTGTTGCAAATGACATTATTTCATTCTTTTTATGGGAAAATAACATTCCATTGTATATATGTACCACATCTTCTCTATCCATTCATCTTCCAATAGACATTTATTTTGCTTCCATGTCGTGACTATTGTGAATAGAGCTGCCATGAATATAGGGGAACACGTATCTTTTCAAATTAGAGTTTTGTTTGGATATATGCCCAAGAGTGGGATTGCTGGATCATATGGGAGCTCTGTTTTTAGTTTTTTGAGGAAACTCCATACTGATTTCCATAGTGGTTGTACCAATTTACATTCCTACCAACAGTGTAGGAAGGTTCCCTTTTCTCCATCCTCTCTCCAGCACTTGTTATTTGTGGACTTATTAATGATGGCCATTCTGACCCGTGTGAGGTGGTACCTCATTGTAGTTTTCATTTGCATTTCTCTCATAATTAGTGATGATGAGCATCTTTTCATGTGCCTATTGGCCATCTGTGTGAATGTGAAGACTTCTACCCTGTATTTATGTAGCGGTTTAAATTCAGTTGTCTTTCGGTTTAGAGATTGGTAAATAGAGTATTTAAAAGAAACTTGGAAAATGAAGTAACAATAACTAAGAATCAATAGAATCAGTCATGTTAAATTAATTCTGACTTCCTTGTCTCAGAATAGGGCTATTGGAAAAAGCTCAGGCTATAGCATCTCTGGTTTTCATCAAGGCATGTGATAATCATTGAGATAAGTCAGACGAAAACATGGTTAGATTATAATATATTGAGTGATAGAGTTGGTGTCCAAAATGAGGTTGATGAGCCACAAGTAACTGTAGGTATTTGATAAACTGAGAGAAAAATAAAAGCACTCAATGGGACCCTTGTAGAAGAGCGTATCAGATGGGATATTGGATCAGCTAAGTTTTTTAATCTTCTCTCCATTCCTAAGAGTCTATGGTTCTACAAAAATACATATTCAATCCAGGTACCAGAATTCTCAGGAAAAAAAAAGTACTTGACTCTCATAAAACAGCAGTTCTTTAGTCTTTTAGGACTTTATTAGCTTAATTCAGGCCAGTTTTTTTTATAGCTTTCATGAATCTAATTCAAAACACATTGCGAAGCCAAACATTTGCTGGGCTTGAGAATGTAACTAATAAAAAGGCAAATACACCAAGGTTGCCAAACACTGCAAAAGAGAAGTATATGACACCAGCTCTAATGTGAGAAATTGTAGAGCCTTATTTTTGTTCTCTTTTTGATAGGAAACATAAGGGTTGTCTCATACTCTTGGAGAAAAGCCCTTGCGATACTTAGCAAGGACTTGAAAAATATTGTTATTATCAAATGAGAAGATCCCTCACGTCATGGCATGGAGCTGGGGATAATACAGGCACTGCTCTTTTCTCTGGGGAGCACCATGCAAGACTTTGCCTCTCAAATTTGTGTCTTTTGGAGCCAGAGAAACCTCAAATTTTATTGAGAAACCAAAACCTCACGACGCAGTCCCTAAGATGATGCTCAGGTCTTGCAGATGTCATGAGGGCCTGTGCAGGTCTTGGGATAAAGAGCCTCCTCTTCCCTTTCCTTGTCTGGGGTCCCCTTCCTCCTCACCTGCTACCCCAGTCGATTCGCAGATGGACCACCAAACCAGTGCCTCAGGAGACCTCGGCGGATGCCTGGCAGACAGAGGACCCACCCGCCCATTCCTTTTGCAAGTGATGAATAGTTCTGCCAAGTGAGCAATGATTCCACTAGTTTATCCTTCTAACTGAGACCCATCAAACGTATTCAAAATATATCTTATTTTAATCGTGCAGATTCCCGTGCCCTTTCCATAGCTGGTGCAGCAGTAAGTGTGTGTGTTGGATCACACTTCCTAGTTGAATTTCATGGTGTTTCCTGGAGAACAGCTTTGCACCCCTCCCAGGAGGAAGACAAAGCTCCTTAATAGGGCTTCTGAGTCGTGGTCTCTTCAAAGCCTCTTTTAACCTCTCACACCTGCCCTGCTTCTTCCACAGGGCTTTCTGCATGTGCTGCTGCTTTCACCTGGCATATTCTTTCCCTCCTCCCCTGGTCAGCTCCAGCACCTTCTTCAGATCCCAACTGGCCCATCAATTCCACAGGAGAGCCTATCCCCCCTGCTCCCGTTTGCATCTGCACACTACGTTCTAGAAACACCATGCAGCTTTCCTTTGAAGCACTTCATGACATTCGAATTTTCCATTCACCTGGGTGATGACGGATCAATGGCCATCTACTTCCACAACATTGTAATTGACCTGAGTGCTTCTGTCTTTTTGCGTTTTTTTTTTTTTTTGCTATTTCTTTGGGCTGCTTCTGCAGCATATGGAGGTTCCAAGCTAGGGGTCTAATCGGAGCTGTAGCCACCGGCCTACGCCAGAGCCACAGCAACTCGGGATCCGAGCCGCGTCTGCAACCTACACCACAGCTCACGGCAACGCCAGATCATTAACCCACTGAGCAAGGGCAGGGACCGAACCCGCAACCTCATGGTTCCTAGTCGGATTCATTAACCACTGCGCCACAACGGGAACTCCCTTTTTGCATATTTTATCTGTAATATATTACATAGTGTTTAGCCTACCTTGAAAGTTCAAGACATCTTTGAATGAATGAATGAATGAATGAATGATGAATTCGTCACTGCCGTCACCTGGCTGTTGTAGGCCTCTCAGAGCTTCAGCGGTGTTCTATGGCATCAAAATAAGAATACCTATACTTCCTACCTTAGAGGCTTTTTACTGGAAACATATGCAGTACTGTACAGCATTGGGCATACTGTGGGGACTCAACTATTTGCTGAGAGAAATGGCTACATTTAAAGCATTTGGCAATATCTCACATTTGTGATGGACCTTGTATTTTATGTTTTCTCTTTACCCAGGAAACACCTCCTCTCGGATCTTGCTTTTCCCTTTCCCACCGCAATTTTGCTGCTTGATGTTTTTCTCCCGAGGCCTCCATGTCTGGTAGGTATGTCTTTGCAGTATTGATCAGTAATGATACTATCTTATGCTGGTATATTTCATAAGTCTGAGAATGCATAGCAACAGTTTTCATACATTCCCATCAATGGTCGTGGATTAAAGGGAGTTCCCTTCGTGGCTCAGTGGTTGACGAACCCAACTAGGATCCATGAGGATGCAGGTTTGATCCCTGGCCTTGCTCAGTGAGTTAAGGATCCGGCGTTGCCATGAGCTGTGGTGTAGGTCACAGATGCTACTCAGATCCTGAGTTGCTGTGGCTGTGGCGTAGGCTGGCAGCTGTAGCTCCAGTTTGACCCTTAGCTTGGGAATCTCCATATGCCTCGGGTTTGGCCTTAAAAAGATTAAAAAAAAAAAAAAAAGGTTAATGAGAGTACCTATTGTGGCTCAGTGGGTTAAGGATCCAACATTGCCTCTCTGAAGGTGTGGGTTCGCTCCCTAGCCTTGCTCAGTGGGTTAAGGATCTGGTATTGCCATAAGTTGCAGAGGAGGTTGCAGATGCTGCTCAGATCTGATGTTGCTGTGGCTGTAGTGTAAATCTCAGCTGCAGCTCTGATTCACCCCTAGCCTGGGAACTTACATATGCTGCACATGCTGCTATTTAAAAAAAAAAAAAAAAAGAGTTTATGATTTGCTTTTCCATCCACGATTTAACTGAATTTCTCACTTGACCTCTACTTTGTGAAATTGACAGGGATCTTTAATTCCATGTTAGAGAAGGAGAAAACGATACTCAGAGGGTAAATGCTTTCAAGAAACTCTGTCACACATGTTGTAGCCGAGATCGAAACCTGCATCTAAACTTAGTCGAGAGCTCTTCCCATTAGACCGTGTTATCCTCGGCAGGTAAAAAAATACTGTTTAAATGGGTGTGTCTCCCAGACGGCTATAAGGAGTAGCATGTGTGGTGGTGGAAAGCTTAGGTCATTTCCGAGGGTCTTCTCTTGGGTGGAGGAGGCTTTGTGATAGAGGCAGAGCCCCCAGGTTGGTGGCCGCCTGCTTGGCTGGCTCTCATTTCTAGTTAAAATGGAGTGGAGGAATGTTTCATCCTGGAGCAGTCAGTCACCCACTTGGGCTGCCAGTGGCTATACTGGGAGGTCTTATTTGAGTCCCAAAGATGGAGGCGAGGCCGTTGAGGACATGTGCAGAACATGACACTGTGGAGCAGATGTTCTGCAGCTGGAATTCTCTCTAGCACATCCAGTCAGGTCCCAGATGGCATGTTCTTCTCTGTTAGAGCCCCTCTGCTAATCCACAAAACGGGAAGGTAGCGTCCTGGCTTGCACCTCATCACAGATTACATTAAGGGAGGATAAGAGATTTTGCAGGGCACTTGAAGGATCCAAGGGGCTTGGTGGTTGACCAGAGGAGGAAAGATTTCAGATGTAAGTATGCTACAGCAGTGGTCCAAGTTCATGGGCAAACTATCTATGGGATTCCATGGGTGCAGAAGACACATAAAGGGACAAGGAAAAATATGAAATGCTTGCTTCTGAAGATAAAAATTGCACAAACCTCATGAGATTTTATTTTGAGGTGCAGACTTTATCAGCTCTCAGCTCCAGGGCTAGAACCCAAGGCTCTTAGCTTCTAGGCGAGTGCCTTTCGTTTCAGTCATTAGCTGTGTGACCTTAAGCAAGTCAGTCCACCTCTCTGAGCAGGAATATGGTGCTTAATAACAAAGTCTGTGGTTGTGCCCCTGGTGGAGTTCGACAATGCCTCCTAGCAACCACAGCCTGTTTGTGGATGAGGGGCAGAAAAACAATTTTGAAGGATCATACACATTTGTTCCACTGAAGCAAAAAGAAACACTCCACACTTTCCTTTGCAAAAACAACAGACACATACCTCCAAATATTTGACAGATCGCATCTAAATAGAATCCTTATTAGAGAAAAATGCATAGCATTTTTGGGATCCCTTCTTTTTACGATTTGAGATAATTTTTTTTTTTTTTTGCTTCTGTGTTGTTTGATTTTTCTGTTTTCTAAAGTTGCGTTGTGTCATGGGACTTAATGTGGCCCCATTTTTGTGTTGGCTTTGTAAAGAGCAATGTATTTTTTTTGAAAATTGAGGTTTCCTGAAATCTGGTTTTATTTTCCCCAGGAAAGCACAAAAGTCCCCATTTTGATTTTTCTAAATCTGTCTTTTGCTTCTTCATGAGTGTCAATAAAAAGTTTGTGTCATAAAGAAAAATGTGCTTGTGCCCCCTCACAGAAGTTCACTAATCAGAGTTCATATTCCTTTCACACAAATATTCCAACCTGCCAGACTTTCCGCATATTTAGAGCGTCCAACCCTCATGCATGGACATCCATCTTATATTTTGAGTAGGGCGCCTTAGCTGTCATCCTGAAGTTTCACGTATCTCGAAGCCTATGTTTTTACCCCTGGATGGCTTCAATCAGCATGATAGACGTGAAACCCAGGCTGTTGAAAGTGGGTTCTCCTCTGGTGGACTACTGCTTATTTTGGCTTTGTCTCTCTCTCGCAATCTCATATTTTATTGAGTGCATAATTTCCTATCAGCTTCAGACACCAGAGTCACCAGCTGAGAAGAAGTTGGGAGGCTAGCCTTTGACAGTGGTAAATTTGATGGTGCTTTAAAAAACCCCAACCAACACACGCCATATGCTGCCCTCTGAAGGAAGACTTATTTCATGGTTTCAACTTTATGGCCTTAGATTTCAACATGACATGACTGATGGGGAAGGGAAGTCCATTTGGATGATAAGATGAGGCTAATTTGTACTGGGAAATGATTCGCAATTGTGATAAATAACCCTTGGCACATAATAACAGAAAATCTCCACCCTGGAACTGAATTATATATAGATTTGTGCCTCATAAACAAGGTAGAAGATACAGTTTTTAAACTGCTGCGTTTGCAAAGTCCTTTCCCTTCCAAGCCATCCTCATTAATAATCATAAAGAGCATGTTTCCAAGTTCAGAATCACATTAATCTCGTCCCACGTGACCTGATCATGCACTTTAGGGAGAATGGGTAGGATGGAGTGGCCTTCATGTGCACTATGTGTTTTTTTTTTTTTTTTTTTCTGTGTTCCTGGTGGATAGCTTGGAAATGCATAGCAAGGGCGATGGATGGAAAAACCAGTACGATAAAAAATGAGTTTCAAGAAAATTAGACTTTTTCTGATTAATCGCTGAGGCAATAATGGAGTGAAGAGATGAGTGAGGTTTTTTTCTTCCTACAGTCAGGGTTGAGTGCAGGAAGGTGAGAAGAGACTAATGTTTCTGTTCCACCTTATGAACCAAACCATCATATCTGGAAAAGTTGATGGGGAGACTTAACGGGATTTTTCTCATGAAAGCCTGTGCTTATAAATATTATAGAGTTGGATTTTCCAAGGAAGGGAGGTTATCCAAGGGTTGGGGGACCACAGAATGGACTATACTCAAGAAAGAATGTGAGAATTCCTCATGAAAAGGGTAGGGGTGGCAGTAGGGGAAGGAAGTGGTGGCGGGAGAAGCCAATGAGAGATAAGATGGGCAAGCCAGTTTGGCTTGTATCTCCCTTCAAGGCTGCTGTCTGGTGGAGGATCAACCTTGAATGGGGCACGATGGCCAAGTGATACCTGGAGGTTGGAAATTAACTTTGAGAGAAGTGAGGGTTCCCAGTGGTCGAACATGCAGTTGGTGGAGAAGTCCCCTGAGAAGGATGTCTTTTTCTGCCAGCTACGGCCATGTTGGGCTGCCTATAGATGTCTGGTACCCAACAGTGGCATGGCTGATGTAGACAAAGGAGCAACGGTAATAATGGAAAACACTACAGTGGATCAAACTCAGGCTCCCAGTCCATCTTCTTGGAACCACATATACCGTGCTACCCTTCCCCCAGGGCAGCTCTGCTTCTGTTCATTATTTTAAGGTGCTGTGTAAGATTTTGTCTGAAGAAGGAATCGTCTTAAGAAAATCAAAGTTAGGAGTTCCCATCATGGCTCTGTGGTTAACGAATCCGACTAGGAACCGTGAGGTTGCGGGTTTGATCCCTGGCCTCACTCAGTGCGTTAAGGATCCGGCATTGCTGTGAGCTGTGGGGTAGGTCGCAGACGTGGCTCGGATCCTGTGTTGCTGTGGCTGTGGCTTAGCCTGGTGGCTACAGCTCCAATTAGACCCCTAGCCTGGGAGCCTCCATATGCTGTGGGTGTGGCCCTAGAAAAGACAAAAAAAAAAAAAATCAAAGTTTGAGAACCCTGGATTGAGTTCAACATCAGTACTTATCAGAGGCAGAGAGTAAGTTCTAGAAAGTAAGCCCCAACCATATAGTAGGAAAAGGGAACACAAAGCTGCTAAAACAGCGTCAAAATAATGCAGATGGGTGGGAGGAGAAAGGCAGAAAAGTCAGATAACATGGTCTTGACTCAACATGTTACCATGAGGATCAAATGAGATCAGATGTTTGAAGTCATTTAGGACATAATCAAAGCTTTATGACCTCTGTTGCTTACCTGTGGAATCACCTCACTCAAGATGTATTTATTAAGTATTTACGCCTATAGCATCACCTGTTCTGACCCTAAAAACTAATGTGAGAACTCCTCCTTCAGGAAACTTATGGTGAAATGCTATCAGGTTGAGTCAGGTTGAATTGAACAAAGAAGAGAAATTAACTAGAGTGTGGTACACAAACGAAGATGCTAGGATTTCACAGAAAGAGCCCACCTGTGGATTAGAGGGCAAGAGATATAGAAGGGAATCATGGGAGAGGAGGATTTGAGTCAAGCCCTGAAGAATTGCTAAGGCTTGGCTAGAATCTAGGAACTTAGAACTAGGGGAAAATCTGGGGACGGCTAGTTCAACTTCTACTCAATTCTAAGACACTCCTGGGTATAACTGCCCAGGGGTTACCTGCTTAGACTCTCAAGGACTCTTGTCTTATTATCTTCAACTCAAGCAACTTTATAAAACTCTGATTGTCTCCACTATCCTAGCTCAGGGGTACTCAGTGACCTGCTGGGTCTACCTGGGAAGTAAAGTTAAGCCTACAAGTAGACTTGAACAGTTAGGAGCTAATGCTTTGAAATCACACCGGCCTGGGTTTGAATACAGGCATTGCCACTTCACAGTTGGGCATTTTACGTAACCCCCTGAGCCCCAAGTTTCTTGGTGGGTAAAATGGGGGTCCTAACCACACATTCCACATGGAGTCATCATGAGAAATGGGGCTACTCGAAAGTGTTGTGAAGCGCTTCCCAAAGTGTCCATTGTGTTCAGGACTTGACAAATGATATGTTTTCAGTATCAGGGGGGAAAAGAGGAAAGAAATCTAGGCTGGAGGCTGAGAATACCTGTGGCTTTGAGTAGGGAAGTGTCATCAGAAGAAAGAGAGGATTCAGGATCAGATGCAGGGTCTGAGTGTTAAACCTTGTCTCTTGCCCAGAGAGATGAACCAGGGTTCCCTGGTCTCTGCCCTGTTGATAAATTCCTTGGGACTGGATAAATTCTTTCCCGGAGGAGGGGCACAGGAGAGCGGGCTGTCTTGTGCAGTACGGGAAATTTAGCAGCATCTTTGGTCTCTACTCATTAGATGCCAGTAGCACTTCCCTCCAACCCGGGACAATCAAAAATGTCTCTCTAGACATTGCTAATGTCCTCCGGGGAACAAAACTGCACCTGGTTGAGAACCACTGGCCTAGCCATTGCCTGGACTGATCTACTGCAATGGTGCGTGAGGCTCCCCTGTGGGAATATTGGTGCAGACGCTCTCATAGCAGCTCACAGCTGCAAAGTCCTCGAACGACTTCACCAGCGATATATAATAACTCAGCCCAAGACTGTCTCCCCCCCACCACCACTTATTTCCCATGATTGTACAGTGTTTCTTTTCAGTCGTCAGCTCTGGGAATTTGTCTTTTCTCACTCGCCAAAGCCACAGCTCCGAGCAACCATCAGAAAATGATTAACACTGTCTGTCTGTGCCGAAGCTATTGAACAATTGCAAGGTAGATACGTCCCGGGTACAGTTTGAACTTACTCTCTGACCCCAGTTAAAGACAACATGGTTTATATTTTTTTGCTCTAAGAATTTCATGGGGAATATTTTTCTTCGTTTTGTTTTCTTTTCCAGCTGTTAGGAAAACGCACTTTCTTTGTCTTCCTGCCCCATCGTTCTTCTCGTGATGTCATTTAAAATAATCACTGGGAATTTCAGGGAGGGGTTAGGGAGGTCTTAAAGAGGTCACCTAGTTTCATCGTGTCTGAAGGACGTTGAGTTTGGTCTAGCCCCTCAAGGAGTGAGGTGTGTCTCTTAAGGTCTAGGTTCCTGGGTATTATTCTTGGTGGGAAGAAGAAAACTTGAATATACATTTGAGGGGGAGCTGGAAGGCACCGTGTTAAATGAAGCACCAAGCTAAGCATCTCACCCCATTGTCGTATTCAACCCTCTCTGAGGTATTACTTGAAATGGGGATGATAATAATTACACTATGAGAAAGTGAAGGAGGCTCAGATAAGTGACCTGAATCACTGACCCCATAGAGTTGGTAGTTCTACCTGGGATCCAAGCCCAGGCTCTTTTATGCTGCAACCTGTATCCATTCCAGCAATCGATAAGACCTCCACCAGACAGGGCTGATGTGTTAGGGCACTATCTATCCTGCTTGCATCCTTCCTTTTTCTTGAAAATTCATGCCCTAGGAGCCTTAAATCCTTGAATAGACTCCCTTGCAAAGTATGACTGGGAGGATCAGGCAGTGAGTTTGGCTAAACTTCAGAAAGCCTGCAGGTGACCCAGCAGGCAGGTCACGGCATGCCTCATCTTGATGTGTACCCCAGCTCCAGGATTTAGGGGTCCTGGGCAGCTGTGGGAGGTACAGAGGCAGGTAGAAAAATCTCAGGGCCAGGATTCAAATTCGGGTCTGTATGACTCTGGACAAGTTATCTCTTGGTTTTTTCATCTTTGAAATGGGAACGAGGGTCTCCATTCATGAGCTGGGAGAATCCCTGGGACAAAGGAAGTGCTCCTTAAGTGGCTCCTTGTCTCTTTCTGCTCCACCTTGTTTTTGGTATCAGGCATCAATCTAGGTTTCTCCACTCACCTCTCCGCACCTATGGCCTGGACTGCAGCCCTCGAGGCCAGTGATGCTACGTCCCATCAGCTCTGCATCAGTACCAGCTGAGGTCCTGCCAATTTCTAGGGATGCTTCCAAGAGTCAGGGCTCTTTTCCCCGCACTCGCTGGCCCTCCCAGCCTTTGTCACTGTCTGTGTTTGGGGGACTCTCTCTGAGCTCTCTCCTTCCCTCTGCTTCCTGTCTGGAGCAGCCTCATCTACTCTGTTGAGTGGGTTCCCCAAGTCACCATGTTTTTTTATGTTCCTTGGAACTCGTGGTAGGCAAAAGGGATGCTGGCCACTGTTTTCCTTTTATTTCTTCATGTTTGAATGAGAAAATACCTTCTTTTTTATGATAATAACTGCAGACAGCTGTCTCCTAATGCAAACATAAGTAGTCGTGGTCTGACCAAGAAATGTTTCCAACTTATTTTTATTTAATATAGAAAACATTTCCACTGGGCATATTCTTTTTCCAGGCGCTGTTCTAAGCACCTGATGTATTTTAAGTTATACACTCCTCGTGAGAAAGCCAGAGAGGTAGGTTCTTTTATTATCTCCACTTTGTAGATGAGGAAACAGGCGTGAGAGGGTGAAGGAACTTGTCCGAGGCCACACAGCTAGGAGGTGGTGGCCGTGACTCGGAAGTGTGTGATCTTAACCCCTGGACGAATTCAGTCTCTGTGAAGATAGTTCTGTGAACAGCCTTAGCAACGGGCAAAACTCCATTAATTTATTACCAGATGTAAAATGTATTTAACTGCTTATTAAAAAGGATAAAATTGCATGAAATTGAGACCTGAGTGTATTATTCTCTTTCTTTAAAAAAGGGTACTTCTTAATGTGTTCGAGCCAGCTCTGAGGGCTTCCACCCGGGGAGCCATTAAAATTGGCAGACCGCCCTTGAACTTTCCTCTGGCAGCAGGTGTCGGGGGAGGGGGATCACTCATATTGATGGTCTCACAGAGTCGTTCCCCTGTGAACCCCTTTCTTTCATCAGGCTTGGAATGGAAGCAGAGGGCTCCCAACCCCATCCTCGCACCCCCGCCCTCTGGAACCTACACATTCAGACGCAGTCCCCTCTCACTTGCTTTACTCCCTTAACTCTTCCTCCTCCTCAGACCTGGCAGAAACCGATCCAGGGGTTTTCTCTGTTGACTTCACGGGTTGGTCATTTCACAAAATCTTAAAATAAAACCCCAAAATAAATGTTCTAAGAATTAAACAGTTAAATCCCCCCAAATGGAATGATGAAACATTGATTTGGTTTTATTTTAAAAGTGATATATAGGGAGTTCCTGTCGTGCCTCAATGGTAACAAACCCCACTAGTGTCCATGAGGATGTGGGTTCGGTCCCTGGCCTCGCTCCGGGGGGTTAAGGATTTGGTGTTACCAAGAGCTGTGGTGTAGGGTGCAGACGAGGCTCGGATCCCACGTTGCTGTGACTGTGGCGTAGGCCTGTGGCTACAGCTCTGATTTGACCCTCAGTCTGGGAACTTCCATGTGCTGCGGGTGTGGCCCTAAAAAGACCAAAAAAAAAAAAAAAAAGTGATGTATATTCATTGTAACTGGTGGAAGGGAAAAAAATCAAAGGGTCTAAAGAGGAGAATAAAAATTAACCATCCTCCACCCGAAATTTTCACTGTTAACACATGAGAGTCTTGCTCTCCTGCTGGATATCTGTCTGTCTGTCTGTCTGTCTAGCTTTCATCTATCTATTTATGTCTCCCTCTGCCATGCCCCATATATATGTATCATATATTATATACATATGTATCATATATATAATATACATTATTATATGTATACAATTTGATAGGTATCCCATTGTATAAACTAGTTTGAAGCCTGCTTTTATCATCCAACTTTTTTTTATCAGCAATACTTTTTCATTTGATTGAAACACCCTCTTCGATGTCTCTTTGAATGAATGAGCCACAGTGTTTACATTACAACTCTACTTGTTCCATGTCTAGCTTATTTTCAGTGTTTATGCCAAAATAATAAACATGTCTCTATATATGTCTCTGAGTTTTTTCCTTTTCGGTCTGTGTGAATGTTTTATTACAAAGCAAAGAGAGAGAGATTGAGTTTAATATTGTTAGGAAGAATTTGGGAAAAGTCACTGGGAAAGCAAAGGACCTTTTTGGAAGGATTTTATGCATATTATAAAATTATTTTCTAGATGATTTGTACCAAGGCACACTCCCCTGAGAAGGAAATCAGAGTGTCTTTTCCAGCTCTTCCTTTCCAACAATTGTTTGACTTTTAAGTTTAGTTTATTTGATGAGTAAAAAAGAAAGTCTCACTTCAATTTGCATTTTCTAAAAATTCCTGCTGGCGCTGGACACTTTTCATGTCATTAGTCACTTTTTACTTGTGTTTTGAGGTGTTCTTTAAAGTTTTATTTCTTATTGGCAACTTGTATGTCTTATGTGAAATGTCCACATTTTTAATAATTTTTTCCTCTGGGATATTGGAGCTTTTCTTATAAACTTTTATGAACATATTTCCTTGTTTGCTTACCTTTTAATTTTGTTGATTAATTTTTAACACGTTTTTGGATAGGAAGTTCTGTTAATAGTCTTCCGTAGAAAAATTTTAAAATGTTTATGCCTAGGTACATCTTGGTGAAATTTAGAAACATAATTTTTTTATCATTTTTTAAAAAACAAATGAGATATTTTAACTTCTATGTTGGTCCTCCCATATGTCTCAGTAAGTAAATATACCTCATTTTCTGTCTTTTCAATTTGTTTCCTTGAAGATTTCCTTAACCTTTCTGCAGACTTTTCTGGGGTACTCTTTTTTGTGCTTGTTTTATGGATATTATAAATTTTTTAATCTCTTTGAAACCTTAATAAAAATTTGCTTTTTAAATTATCTTCTGTTCCCTGCATTACCTCTATTTCTTCCAGGCTCATTTCTGTTTCTATTTATCTTGTCTTCTCTCATTTTTATATTGGACACTTTTGCCCACTATCTAATGACTGGCATTTAATATTGGATCGGGGCTCTATATATCAAGATGGGGTTTGTGCATAGGTGGGCTTCACCTATGGGTGATCAGAGACCTGATAACAGATCCTTACATTGGCTTTTCCTCTTTCTTTCTTTCTTTTTTTTTTTTTTTTTTTTTTGTCTTTTTGCCTTATTCTAGGGCCACTTTCTGCGGCATATGGAGGTTCCCAGGCTAGGGGTCTAATCGGAGCTGAGGCTGCTGGCCTACACCAGGGCCACAGCAACGCTAGATCCGAGCCTCGTCTGTGACCTACACCACAGCTCACAGCAATGCCGGATCGTCAACCCACTGAGCAAGGCCAGGGATCGAACCTGCAACCTAATGGTTCTTAGTCGGTTTCGTTAACCACTGTGCCACGATGGGAACTCCAGGCTTTTCCTCTTTCTCTCCCTCCTCCTGGTCCCTCACTGCTGCTCCCTAGATTTTATTCTACCTCAAGTTGATGTTTCAGGCTTTACTTTCAGGAGTACCCAGTATTCCTCAATAATTACCCCTCATCCTCTTCTTTCCTTCTGTCTTTTCTGAAGACTCCTCTTCCATTCTCTTCCATATCATGGTAGTATATTTAGAGGCAACATTCACTGTCATTTTGGTGTGAACTCAGGAGAGTTCTAAGGGTTATTAAATCACTGCTATTTCCTATCTGCATTTTGAAAATTGTCTGTGAGTTTAGAGAATGCATTGCAGTACCTTTCAAGGGTAGGATTTATTGTCAGTTTTGCAGAGAAAACAAAAATATATCATTCACTCTACCTGGTTCCAAAAATGCTTGTTGAATAAATGAACCTACTCTTAATGTCCTTTGGCCAAAGACGCCGGACATACCTCTATAGTTGAACAGCATAGGATTTATTAACTTGCTATAATGAGGTAGAATGCATATCATTAGAAATTGTACTTTCTCAGTAAGATGTTAGAAGGCATGTGTTATTTGATGGTAGGGAGGGTTCTAGGAAACTAGAACCTTCTTCACAACTGGGCTTTGCCCTGGATTGGATGTCCGGATATAAAGATAACTCTGTGGCTAGAGGTCTTGACAATTGTTATCTAGAAGACCAGTGGGGCGAAGCAAAGCTCAACTGTAACTGCAGAGAAGGAGCAATCACTTGTATTTGCCAGGAAGTGGTGATATTCAGTCTCTTTAATGAATGAATGTTGTTATTAATTATTATTATCATCATCATTTTTTGTTTGGAGGGTGTAGTTGTTTTTATCTTTGTTCAGCCCTGATTATGGAGTGATCATGTATTTATCTTCATAATGGCCTTTCCCCAATGTTGGTGTTCTCTGAACCTGTTTGTGCTCAACAGGTACCTATCACAACCTGCTGCTGGTGCCAGGAGGCTCTTAGTGACACTAAGGTGTAGCTGATAGTGTCACCCCACCCCCAGCTGTCAGGAGCTGCCTTTGTCTTTCTCAGCCTTAATGAAAGGTCTTTGCAGATTGTGACGTGATGTCATTTCCATGCAAGCTTGCTAAAGTACTAGTATATCATTGATACTAGCAGGCTTTAGCATCTTTTGTACTGGTGTTCTGAACTCTCATTTTGCCCGTTGCTAAATGTATCCTCTATATGAAGCCATCAGGCTGTTGCATCCCTTGTAAATGATAATAATGATGTTCATAAAAATTTTGTTAATAAGCTAGTGATTGACAGAAGAGAAAATGTACAATACCCAAGGGACTGTTTTTTTTCCTGATAGGCATATATACAATGTGTGTTCTCGTCCCATCCTTTCTTTCCTTCGTTTTAGTAGGAACATTCTCCTGAAAAGCTATTGTCTGTAAAGGATCTACCTGCCCCTGAATAGCTACGAATAACACCCCCCCCAAAAAAAAACCTCAAGTAAATATACCCTGCTTTTTGCCCCCACCCCCATCACTGTCACTTTTCTTCATCTTCCACATAGTCTCGCTTGCGTGGTTGGTTTTCACTCTGACACATGGTTAGAAAGCTGAGATCTTTTTTTCCCTAACACAGATTTGTATTACATATGAAATGTTTTGGATCTTCATTTTTCCTTTTTTCTTTAGAAGCCTGGTAACAATTAATCCTGTTGCTCTACTTGAAACAATGGAAAAATTGATAGACATTTTTGAAGCTGCAAAAACCCAAACACAATCTAAAGTATTTTCTCAAACTAATGTACTTGGTGACAATAATGGGTTATATTTAACTCTGAGCATCAACTTCTTGGGTATAATTTTAGCTAATTAAAAAAATACAGAAGAGTTTGGGAAAAATGGGTGTGATCCTGCAAATGGTAAGTTGGAATTTATGAACAGAGTTTGCACATACATCAAATGTGTTCTGATGCTCCTGAAAGCACATTTGGAGCAACGATTTGAGTGTAAGCATTTTACCTGGGAGAGAATAGTTGAGATAGGAAAGGGAAGACAGTTAACAAAGCATGTGTTAACAAGCCAGGAACTCCTGCGACCACTCGATCTTAATCTCGCGGGAAGTCAGCGTAAAGCAAATGCTGCTACCATCTCTCCTGAGATGGAGGCAGCTGAGCTTTTATTCCCCAACTTTCCCCAGTCATTGATTAATGGATGCCCCTGAGAGGATCCAGTGCTTACAAATGGGCGTATGCAGGTGGGCAGGTAATGTGGGCTTCAGCAGCTAGAGAAGGCACTCAGGCAGATCCAACACTACGGTGGTAAGGGTGAAGACACAGATTGGACCCAATGGCTACAATGCTGAACACAAATTAAAATTTGATTCAGAAGTGACCTAACCGAAATGTCTTATTCTAAATGGCAAATAGCTTTTGAAGGCATATTTTCAGTGAGCAGCCATGATGCATGAAAAGGACTGGGATCTGGAGTTCCTGTCATGCCTCAGTGGTTAACAAACCTGACTAGTATCCATGTGGATGCAGGTTCGATCCCTGGCCTCTCTCAGTGGGTTAAGGATACGGTGTCGCCATGAGCTGTGGTGTAGGTTGCAGAAACGGCTTGGATCCCACGTTGCTGTGGCTGTGGTATAAGCTGGCAGCTGTAGCTCTGATTTGACCCCTAGCCTGGGTACTTCCATATGCCATGGGCATGCCCACCCTCCCCCCAAAAAAGGAAAGAAAAAGACTAGGGTTTCAAGCTGGACGGACTCATTTCCAGCTCTTTCATAGTGGCTGTCTTGCTTGAATTCTTTGGGCTCTGGTGCCCTTTTCCCTTCTGAGGTCATAGCCAATGTCAAATGCAGGTACCCAGCTTAGCGTGGGGTGAGATACTTCCTAGACACTAAAATTGTAACTTATTTTTTAAACTTTCTTCTAAAAAGAAGAAACTTTCAGGTAAAGAATGTTTATTTGACAGCAGGCACATGAAAAGATGCCCCATATTTTTAATCATTAGGGAAATGCAAATCAAAACTATGATGAAGTATCACCCCGCATTGGTCAGAATGGCCATCATCAAAAATTCTAAAAACAGCAAATGTTGGAGAATGTGTGGAGAAAGGGGAACCCTCCTACACTGTTGGTAGCAATGTAAATTGGTACATCCACTATGGAGAGCAGTGTGGAGATTCCTTCATGTGATCCAGCAATCCCACTCCTGGACATATATCCAGGAAAGATGAAAACTCTAATTCCAAATGATACATGCACCCCTATGTTTACAGCAGCACTATTCACAATAGCCAAGAAATGGAAGTGACCTAAATGTCTATTGACAGAGGAATGGATAAAGGAGATGTGGTCCATATATACAAAGGAATATTACTCAGCCATAAAAAGGAAAGAAATATTACCATTTGCAGCAACATGGATGGACCTAGAAATTATCATACTAAGTGGAGTAAGTCAGACTTAGACAAATATCATGTGATATCACTTACCTGTAGAATTAAAAAAAAGATACAAATGAACTATTTACAAATTAGAAGTACACTCACAGACATAGAAAACAAGCTTATGATTACCAAAAGGGAAAGAGGAGGGGGAGCAATAAATTAGGAGTGTGGGATTAATAGATACATACTACTAAATATAAAATGGGTAAGCCACAAAGATTTACTATATGGCACATGGAACTATATTCAATATAACCTAGTAACACACACACACACACACACACACACACACACACACACACACATAACCTAGTAACATATGTATAATGTATATGTAACCTAATGACATATATTCAACATAACCTATTAATAACTTATAAAGGAAAAGAATCCAAAGCTTAACACCTGAAACTAACACAATATGGTAAATCAACTATAGTTTAAATTAAATAAAGGAAAGTTATTTGGCCCCACTTGCTTTCAGAAATTGGCTGAAAGCAAAGTAAAGGCGAAGATGGAGTTTGGAACCATAGTTTTTACCAGCCTCAGTAGCCTAGAGCTTCCCCAGTTGGTACAGAGAAGACATCTCGGTTGCCAGAGTGGATGAGCCCCAGACTGTTGTCTTTTCTGCCACTGCTTCCAGCTGCCCTGGGAAGAATCAGGTGACGAGGTGGGCCTTTCTTTTTTCATTAGTGATTTCTGATTATTGAAATAAGACGTATTTTTTTTCCTTCCCCTGATATCTGTTCTGATCAGGTGATCTCAGCGGTAACTTCAAACACATCAAACCCAGAGAAATGTTTACCTTCATGTGCTCTTTGCTCATGTTTGTTGATGGATGGTCATGTCCCTTTCTCTTTCCTCATCACTTTGTGGGAAGATCATTGAGTCTCAAGTGGCTCTAGACAGCTTCTATTACTACTGCTACTATGACTATGATTATGACGACAATGACTCTTACTACTGCTGCACACGTGCTGCCACTACTATTATGCTATTGCTATTTTAATGCTGCTACTAATAGGACTACTACTGGTAGTGATATTTATGTCCCATTGCTAATTGCTATTGTTCTTTTTTTTTTTTTTTTTTTTTTGTCTTTTCTACGGCCACTCCGGCATATGGAGGTTCCCAGGCTAGGGGTTGAATTGAAACCGTAGCCGTCAGCCTACACCAGAGCCACAGCAACACCAGATCCAAGCCGTGTCTGCGACCTACACCACAGCTAACCCACTGAGCAAGGCCAGGGATCAAACCCACAACCTCATGGTTCCTAGTCGGATTCGTTAACCGCTGAGCCACGACGGGAACTCCAAGTTGCTATTGTTCTTTAGCATTGTTGTCACGGCATCTGGCAGAGATGCAGTGGCTGCTATGTGCACATGGTTTGCAGGCTTGAAACATTTATCCTCCCAACAGCATCATGATGGAGGCACTGCTCTTACTCCATTTCACAGAGGAGGATTTTAAGGCTGAGGGATGTGGACTAACTTGTCCAGCAAGTGAGTCAAGATCAAGAGTTGGTAAGTGCCAGAATCAGAATTTGATTTTAGATCTGCTTGACCCCCATACTTAGCTCTTCATCATACCCTTTCCTCCTCTTTTTCAACACTCCCCCTTGTATATTCCATTCTTTGCAGAAGATCAGGCGGCATGAGTGCAAGTCAGGAGAACTACATTTGGTCGTGTGCTGAGTTTGGTGACACTGTGCAATTTTATACCCCTTTAATGATAGAACAGGGTTGTGGGGAAACCACTTGACTTGAAAGTATGGTGAATGTGCAACACTCTGTGTTCTCTTACACAAATCCCTTAACCTCTGTGTAGCTTGAGTTTCCAGATCTTGCGTGCTAAAATAACAACAACCCCCAACTTCTGGAGTAGTTCTTGGAAGCAAAAGGAGGATCTCTTTGTGAAAGCCTTGGGTAAATCATAAGCATATTCAATTCTAAGGTATTATTCTTCTAATAAAAAGTGAGGCTGTGTGATGATCAGACCAAAAAAGAAAAAAGAAAAAAAAGAAAAGCTCATTAATAAAGGAGCAAGCAGTAGTTTTAAACATTGTTTTATTTTTTCTACTCTGTTCATGGTCCTGTGGTCATTTGCTAGGTGAAAAGTAGGTAGGGAAGCTGTCACTCGGTATTTCTCGTGGTCACATGCTATGTGAAGATGACTAAATGGGCAAAAAATGTGCTGCACCTTGGTTTCCAACTCCTGACTTGGAAACCCCTCATCTCACCTACTTCAGGGCCACTCTCTGTCCTGCTGGCTTCCTCCCACCCTGGGATGGCCTCTGGCTCTTCCTGCTCCCAGTTTTCCTTCTAAGATACTAAAGAATTTGAGAGCTTACGAAGGATGAGGGAAGGATAAAGGGCAGAGCTCCTGGAGTTTCTGGCTCTTTTCGCAGATTAAGCCTTATTTGTTGAATGAATGAATGAGCAGCTCTTGGGTTTTTACTTTGAGGCAGAACTGAATTACCTCTTCCTTCCATAATTAAACAACACTGTATTAGCTGATTAAATATATATATCTCAAGGGGTTCCCGTCATGGCTCAGTGGTTAACAAATCCGACTAGGAACGATGAGGTTGAGGGTTTGATTCCTGGCCTCACTCAGTGGGTTAAGGATCCGGCATTGCCGTGAGCTGCGGAGTAGGTTGCAGACTCGGCTCAGATCCCCTATTGCTGTAGCTGTGATGTAGGCCAATGGCTACAGCTCCCATTAGACCACTAGCCTGGGAACCTCCATATGCCGTGGGTGTGGCCCTAGAAAAGACAAAAACCAAAACAAACAGAAAAAGTACATATATCTCAAGAATGTATAATGTAGTTATTTATCTCAAGTTTAGGTCTTATCTTCTAATTGACGCAGAATCTATGATGAGAATGTTTCAGCTTGTCCCAACCCCATCCTTTAGTCGACACGAGTGGTATGACATGGCCTCTCAGGGTCTCCTTATCTGACCACCCTTTCCCCATGGTCAGTAGAGGAACTGTTCTTCTGGAAAGTTCCAACTTCTCTCTCCCTTTTCCCTCCATGACCACTTGGATCATTTCACACCTTGGTTACTCTTCCCATAGTCCTGCTCCTAGTTGGGTTGTCCACCATTCTGTTGCACTTTGGGTAGGACGGCGTTGGGGCAAGAAGTGAGACCTATGGACTTCTTCACCACATTCAGAATCCAATCACAATGCTGACTGACCTCTCCTGACCTCCTCTTGGGGCTGGAGGAATCATTAGTTTCCTCTGTCTTAGATGTTCACATTCCCCTTTCCTCCACTGCTCCTTGAGTCTAGACTGTGTCCGACAACAGATGCACATTGAAGCTTGAAGAATTTCAGTCACTAATGCACAGTACGTATTGGAACATTATTTGCTAAATCAAGAAATAACAGTGTATATGAAGCTTTAGTAGTAAAGGTTTAGGATATTCAGTAATTCCTGTAAAGGAGTGTTTCCATCCCTTTGAAGAGTCTTTATCAACCTATTATTTCAGTGGTATTTGAGTGATTTCCTATTTTGTTGAATTCAGATCAGGTTTGAATAAGACAAAGAGGCGATTTAAACTTCCTCAGAATGATTTGCCACATCATTCTTTTCAGGACAGTTGTGATTTCTGTTAGACTTGAATAGTGTATGGTCATGGGGCATATCTAAAGATTGAAGTTCAGTTTCCTGATTCTCATCCAAAGAAAGTGATCTGTCATTAGATGGAGTTTGGCCACCATCAAATTTTTTTTTATAGAGTTCAGAGGCTGAACCTGTACATCCCAGAGTGAACTGACCAGATGGATGTGTTTTTTATACCTAGTCCTGATATCCCTTTCACAGGCTTTTCCTTTGTTGTAGGAAGCTAGGCTTGGATTTTCCACTATTATTCATATGTGTTAAAGCAGATATTTAACCATGGAACTAAAATTTGAGATTTAAAAATTAATTTTTAGGCTTCTATTTTATTTTTAACCTGAAATGAAACTTGCTTCCTTGTAATTAGGAAAAATTAGATAATATTCAGGAAAGCATTTTTTATTTCCCATTATTTAGGCAAACAACTTATAGCTTAATTTTAAAAATACATCATGTTCTCAGCTAAGATATAATTATGTCCTTAGATCTTCTTATTTAAAAAAAAGTTAAATCTTTTTATAGAGAAAGGGAAGAAAATATATGACCACCTTTAAAATAATGATTAATGAACAAAAGATTTCACAAAATTTTTCTTGAAAGCATCAAACTTGCTACCTTATTCTCAAATTTTGGGATCTGAGAGATCCTAGCTTTTGTTTTGTTTTGTTTGTTTTGTTTTTTATGGCCACACCTCTGACATATGGATGTTCCTGCCCCAGGGGTTGAATCTGAGCAGCAGCTGTGCCCTATGCCACAGCTGTGGCAATGTCAGATCATGTAACCTCCTGAGCTGGGCTGGGGATTGAAGCTGTGCCTCCACAGCAGCCCGAGCCACTGTAGTCAGATCCTTAACCCTATGTGCCACAGCAGACTCCAGGTAGATCCTAGTTTTGCAAAGAAGTATGCAAACTTGACAACAGAGAGGAAATTTATAAGACCTATAAAATATCTATTGAGGGTTTTTTTCCCCATCAGAATTATTTTCACAGATGAAGGTATCACAGGCAAGTTTTTAAAAATTATAATTAATTTACACTGTTGTGTCAATTTCTGCTGTGCAGCAAAATTACCCAGTTTTGTGTGTGTGTGTGTGTGTGTGTGTGTACGCTAACCACTGGACATCTATTTAAATAGATTTTCTCATTTAATTCCCACAAAAATTATGTCCATTTTTTTACATTTTTTAATTACTCAAATGAATTTATCACATCTGTAGTTGAATAATGATCATAACAATCCAATTTCACAGGACTTCCATCCCACAGCCCAAGCACATCCCCCCACCCCCCCAAAATGTCTCCTCCAGAAACCATAAGTTTTTCAATGTCTGTGTGTCAGCATCTGTTCTGCAAAGAAGTTCAGTCTGTCCTTTTTTCAGATTCCAATGTCAGTGAAAGCATTGGATATTGGTGTCTCATTGTACGGCTGACTTCACTTAGCATGATAGTTTCTAGGTCCATCCATGTTGCAAAAAATGCCAGTATTTCATTCCTTTTAATGGCTGCGTAATATCCCCTTGTGTATATGCACCACTTCATCTTTATCCACTCCTCCGTCGATGGACATTTAGGTTGTTTCCATGTCTTGGCTATTGAAAATAGTGCTGCAGTGAACACTGGGGTACATGTGTCTTTGCGAGTCGTGGTTTTCTCTGGGTAGATGCCCAGGAGTGGGATTGCTGGATCAAATAGTAGTTCTATGTTTAGTTTTCTGAGGCATCTCCATACTGTTTTCAACAGTGGTTGCACAAAATTACAATCCCACCAGCAATGTAATGGGGTTCCTTTTTCTCCACACCCTCTCTAGCACTTACTGTTTGTAGACTTTTTGATGATGGCCATTCTGGCTGGTGTAAGGTGGTACCTCAGAGTGGTTTTGATTTGCATTTCCCTAATAATGAGTGATGTTGAACATCTTTTCATGTGTTTTCTAGCCATCTGTATGTCTTTGGAGAACTGTCTGTTTAGATCTCCTGCCCATTTTTTGATGGGGTTGTTTGTTTTTTTTGGTATGGAGCTGCAGATGGTGTTTATAAATTTTGGAGATTAATCCCTTGTCAGTTGATTTATTTGCAAAGATTTTCTCCCATTCTGTGCGTTGTCTTTTTGTGTTGTTTAGGGTTTCCTTTGCTGTGCAGAAACTTTGAAGTTGATTAGGTCCCATTTGTTTATTTTTGTTTTTGTTGTCCATACTCTGATAGGTGAATCTGAGAAGATGTTGCTGTCATTTATGTCAGAGAGTGTTTGGCGTATGTTTTCCTTTAGGAGTATTATAGTGCCTGGTCTTATATCCAGGTCTTTAATCCATTTTGAGTTTATTTTTGTGTATGGTGTTAGGGAGTGTTCTAATTTCATTCTTTTCCATGTGGCTGTCCAGTTTTCCCAGCACCACTTATTGAACAAGCTGTCCTTTCTCCATTGTATATCCTTGTCTCCTTTGTCATAGATGAGTTGACTGTAGGTGCATGGCTTTAATTCTTGGATTTCTATCCTGTTCCACTGATCTATATTTCTGTCTTTGTGCCAGTACCATGCGGTTTTGATGATTGTTGCTTTGTAGTACAGTCTGAAGTCCAGGAGCCTGATTCCCCCAGCTCCATTTTTCTTTTTCAGGATGTCTTTGGCTATTCTGGGTCTTTTGTGCTTCCAAACAAACTTTAAAATATTTTGTTTGAGTTCTGTGAAAAATGTCCTTGGTAATTTGATAGGGATTGCACTGAATCTGTAGATTGCCTTGGGTACTATAGTCATTTTGATAATATTAACTCTTCCAATCCACGAGCATGGTATATCTTTCCATCTCTTTGTGTCATCTTTGATTTCTTTCATCAATGGCTTGTAGTTTTCAGAGTACAGGTCTTTTGTCTCCTTAGGTAGGTTTACTCCTAGGTACTTTATTCTTTTGGATGTGATGATAAACGGGATTGCTTCCCTAATTTCTTTTTCTGCTCTTTCATTGTTAGTATATAGAAATGCCATCGATTTCTATGTATTGATTTTGTATCCTGTGACTTTGCCAAATTCGTGGATGAGCTCTAACAGTTTTCTGGTAGAGTCTTTAGGATTCTCTAGGTATAGTATCATGTCATCTGCAAATAGTGATAGTTTTACTTCTTCCTTTCCAATTTGGATTCCTTTTATTTCTTTTACTTCTCTGATTGCTGTGGCTAGGACTTCCAGAACTACGTTGAAGAGTAGTGGCGAGAGAGGACATCCTTGTCTTGTTCCTGATCTCAGCGGGAATTCTTTCAGCTTTTCACCATTGAGAATGATGTTCGCTGTGGGTTTGTCATAGATGGCCTTTATCATGTTGAGGTAGGTTCCCGTTATGCCCACTTTCTGAAGGGTTTTTATCAGAAATGGGTGTTGGATTTTTCAAAGGCTTTTTCCGCGTCTATTGAGAGGATCATATGGTTTTTATTCTTCAGTTTGTTAATGTGGTGTATCACACTGATGGATTTGCAGATATTGTAGAACCCTTGCATCCCTGGGATAAATCCCACTCGATCGTGATGTACAATCCTTTTAATGTATTGTTGGATGTGGTTTGCTAGTATTTTGTTGAGGATTTTTGCATCAATGTTCATCAGTGAAATAGGCCTATAGTTTTCTTTTTTTTGTGGAATCTTTGTCTGGTTTTGGTATCAGGGTGATGGTGGCCTCATAGAATGAGTTTGGGAGTATCCCTTCCTCTGCAATTTTTTGAAATAGTTTCAGAAGGATAGGTGTTAGCTCTTCTCTAAATGTTTGATAGAATTCGCCTGTGAAGCCATCTGGCCCTGGACTTGTGTTTGTTGGAAGTTTTTTAATCACATCTTCAATTTCAGTTCTTGTGATTTGTCTGTTCATCTTTCCTATTTCATCTTGGTTTAGTCTTGGAAGATTGTACTTTTCTAAGAATTTGTTCATTTCTTCTAGGTTTTCCATTTTATTGGTGTATAGTTGCATATAGTAGTCTCTTATGATCCTTTGTATTTCTGTGGTGTCTGTTGTTACTTCTCCTTTTTCATTTCTAATTTTATTAATTTGAGTCCTCTCTCTTTTTTGCTTGAGAAGTCTGGCTAGGGGTTTATCAATTTTGTTGATCTTTTCAAAGAACCAGCTTTTCGTTTCATTGATCTTTTCTATGGTTTTCCTTGTTTCTATTTCATTGATTTCTGTTCTGATCTTTATGATTTCTTTCCTTCTACTAACTTTAGGTCTTGTCTGTTCTTCTCTCTCGAGCTGCTTTAGATGTAAAGTTAGCTTGTTTATTTGAGCTTTTTCTTGTTTCCTGAGCTGGGCTTGTATTGCTATAAACTTTCCTCTTAGAATGGCTTTTGCTGTATCCCATAGGTTTTGTAGTGTTGTATCTTCATTGTCATTTGCTGCCAGGTATTTTTTAATTTCCTCTTTGATTTCTTCAGTGATCCATTGGTTGTTTAGTAGCATGTTGTTGAGTCTCCACGTGTTTGTGGTTTTTGCAGATTTTTTTCTTGTTGTTGATTTCCAGTCATATAACGTTGTGGTCGGAAAAGATGCTTGATATGATTTCAATTTTCTTAAAGTTACTGAGGTTGGATTTGTGGCCCAGGATATGGTCAATCTTAGAGAATGTTCCATGTGCACTTGAGAAGAATGTGTATTCTGTTGCTTTTGGATGGATTGTCCTATAAATATCTATTAAGTCCATCTGGTTTAATGTGTCATTCAGGGCCTGTGTTTCCTTATTGATTTTCTGTCTGGTTAATCTGTCCATTGCTGGAAGTGGGATGTTAAACACTATTATTGTGTTATTGTCGATTTCTCCTTTTAAGGTTGTTAGCTGTTGCCTTATATATTGTGGTGAACCTGTGTTAGGTGCGTAGATATTTAAAATTGTTATATCATTTTCTTGGATTGATCCTTTGATCATTATGTAATACCCTTCTTTGTCCCTTAAAATATTCTTCATTTTAAAAAGTCTATTTTGTCTGACATGAGTATTGCTACTTCAGCTTTCTTTTGATCCCCGTTTGCATGAAATATTTTCTTCCATCCTCTCCCTTTCAATTTATATGTGTTCCTAGAAGTGAAGTGGGTCTCTTGAAGACAGCATATATGTGGGTCTTGTTTTTGTATAACATTTAAGGTAATTATTGATATGTGTGTTCTTATTGCCATTTTATTCATTGCTTTGGATTTGTTTTTGTTGCTCTTTTTTCTTCCCTTCTTTTCTTGTTCGCTCCTCTTCTGGTTTGATGACTATCTTTAGTGTTGTATTTGAGTTTATTTTTCTTTGTTTGTGTATCAATTGTACATTTTTGGTTTGCAGTTATTCTGAAGTTTTAATATAAGAGTCTATATGTATATGAGATTGTTTTAAGTTGTTGTTCTCTTAATTGCAAGTTCATCTCCAGTGTCCTGCATTTGTACCCTCCTCTTCTCATGATTTCTGATTTTGGTGGTATAATTGTGTATGGATGATTTCGTATCTTTACTGTATATATACCTTTACTGGTAAGCTTTGTCATTTGTGGAATTTTTGTTTCCTTTTGCTGTCTTTTCTACCTAGAGAAGTTCTTTTAGTATTTGTTGTAAGGCTGGTTTAGTGCTGCTAAATTCTCTCAGCTTTTGCTTATCTGTGAAGGTTTTTATTTCTCCTTCAAATCTGAATGAGAGCCTTGCTGGGTAGAGTAATCTTGGTTGCAGGTTTTTTCCTTTCATCACATTAAGTATATCATGCCACTCCCTTCTGGCCTGCAGAGTTTCAGCTGAAAAATCTGCCGATAGCTTTATCAGGGTTCCCTTGTATGTTATTTGTTTCTTTTCCCTAGCTTTCAAGATTTTCTCTTTGTCTTTAATTTTGGTCAGTTTGATTAGTATGTGTCTCGGTGTATTCCTCCTTGGGTTTATTTTATATGGTACTCGTTATGCTTCCTGGATTTGAGTGAGAGGTTCCTTTCCCATGTTAGGGAAGTTTTCGGCTATTATCTCTTGGAATGTTTTTTCTGTCCCATTCTCTCTCTCTTCTTCTGGTACCTGTATAATACGGATGTTGTTGCGTTTCACGTTGTCCCAGAGTTCTCTGAGACTCTCTTCATCTGTTTTCAAACTTTTTTCTCTTTTCTGCTCTGCATCTGTAATTTCCACTACTTCCCTTATTCATTCTTCTGCCTCCTGTATTCTGCTGTTAGCTGCTTCTAGTGAATTTTTTATTTCAGTTATTGTATTTTGCATCTCTTCTTGTTTAAGTTTTATATCTTGTATCTCTTTGGTCAGTGTCTCCTGTAAGTTATCCATCTTTGCCTCCAGCTTATTTCCAATGTCTTGCATCATCTTCAGCATCGACAGTCTGAAGTCTTCTTCCTGGAGGTTGAGAATCTCCTCATTGCTTAGCTTATTTTCTGGGGTTTTTCCTTTCTCCCTCATCTGAGTTATAGTTCTCTATCTTTTCATTTTTATAGGTTTTTGGTGTGGTGACCTTTTTACAGATAATAAAGTTGTAGCCTCTTACTTCTGGTGTCTGCCCCCCTTGTGGCTGAAGTCAGTATGGGGGCTTGCTGTAGGCTTCCTGATGGGAGGGGCTGATGCCTGCCCACTGGTAGGTGGAGCTGATTCTAATCCCTCTGGTGGGTAGGGCTTAGTCCCTGGATGGGATTAGAGGCAGTTGTGTGCCTGAGGGGTCTTTAGGCAGCCTATTTATTGAGGGGCAGGCTGTGATCCCACCTGGATTGTTGTTTGCCCTGGGGCTTCTCAGCACTGACTGATGGGTGGGGCCAGATTTTCCCAAAATGGCCACCTCCAGGGAAAGGCACGCTGCTGAATATTCCCGAGAGCTTTGACTCCAAAGCCACATTCACCCCTGTTTTCCCAGGATGTCCTCCAAGAGCTGCATTCAGGTTTGACCTGGATTCCCATGGAGACTTTCCTTTGCCCTGGGACCCAGTGCATGTGAAAGTCCTTGTGCACCTTTTAAGAATGGGGTCTCCATCTCCCCAAGTCCCGTGGAGCTCCTGAGCACAAGCCCCACTGGCCTTCAATGCCAGATGCTCCAGGGGCTCTTTCTCCCAGTGCCAGATCTCCACACATGGGAGTTTGATGTGGGGCTCAGAACTCTCACTCCTGTAGGTGAGTCTCTGAGAAGCAGTTAGTTTCCAGTCTGTGGGGCTTCCCACCCAGGAGGTATGGGGTTGTTTATGTTGCATATTCACCCCTCCTATCTCTTTTTTTTTTTTTTTTTTGGTCTTTTTGTCTTTGTTGTTGTTGTTTTTGTTGCTATTTCTTGGGCCACTCCCGCGACATATGGAGGTTCCCAGGCTAGGGGTCTAATTGGAGCTGTAGCCACCGGCCTATGCCAGAGCCACAGCAACACGGGATCCGAGCCGCGTCTGCAGCCTACACCACAGCTCATGGCAATGCCGGATCCTTAACCCACTGAGCAAGGGCAGGGACCGAACCCGCAACCTCATGGTTCCTAGTCGGATTCGTTAACCACTGCGCCACACCAGGAACTCCCACCCCTCCTATCTCTTGATATGGCCTTCTCTTTGTCTTCTGGAGTAGGATATCCCCAGTTTTATATATATGTATATCTTTTTCTCACATTATCCTCCATCATGTTCCATCACACGTGACTAGATACAATTTCCTGTGCTATATAGCAGGATCTCATTGCTTATCCTCTCCAAATGCATTAGTTTGCATCTACTAACCCTAAACTCCCAGTCCATCCCACTCTCTCCCCAACAGGAAAAATTTTGTATGAGGTCCAGACATTTGCCAGCATGATTTTAGGGCTAGCTGGCAAAACTGATTGTGCACTTTCTGTGATTTTTCTGGGTCTATTGATGTATGTTTAGCCATGTAGTCAGAAGATCTCCTCTGATGTATCCCCTTTGTTTTCCTAGCTTCTACTTCTGGCAAACAAAATAGCCAAGTGTGTCTGGTGTGTGCAGCTGCTGTGTGATGCTTCTAATTTCATTCTCAACATTCACTCACCCACCACCCTGCCTCCCTGAATGAGAACCCTACCCCTCTGTTGGGCTGTAAATCACAGATGGACTAGTTAAAGGAACACAAAATGTAACACAAGACATTTATCTCCCCTGGCTACCAATTTGTCTTGCACTTTATTAGGAGGTACTGTGATGGGAAATCTTCTAAAATGCTGCTGAGGTTTGGGGAGTACTTGCAGGAGGCTAAAAGGCTTGGCTGCCAAGAAGGAGACCAGAGAAATAAGTGCAATTTTATGACCTGGCTCTGCTGAGAATTTAAAGTGGGAGGCCTTTCTGCATATTTTAGCAGGTAAGATTTTGGCTTCCTGTGATGCCTAGGATAGAGAGATGCTTGGGGTCTTAGCAACCTTTCCAGCCAAGGTATAGTTTTCTTAAATAGTGGTTTTCCAGGTTCTGGTCAGATATGACCAACAGTGAGAGCCCACTTTTTGCCCAAACATCCCTAAGGGATATAGTGCTGGCTAGTCCTTGTTAATCACAAGTATAGTAATAATAGCATAATAACTGCATTTGTTGAGTGCATTTTCAGGGTATCAGACTTATTCTAAGCTTTTGGTGTGTATGAAGTTATTTACACACTGAGAAATGTACTAATGTTGTTTCTAGTTTACAGACAAGGTAACTGAAGCTCACAGGTGTCAAATTATTTAACCAAGGTCACCTAAGTTCAGATTTCTTGAACCTCGTCTCTAAATTGGTTGTATGTATGACCCAAATTCCTACTCGTTCTTCCAAGCCAAGCCAAACTTCTCCTTTTCATCCTCTCCTGTCACTTTGTTGTCTCTGCTCTGGGGCTCCATAGAGCAGGCACATGCTCCCCTTGTCTTACTTGCCTTCATTCTGAAAACATTTATAGGACACATATAAATGTGTCCTTTACCTTTGTATCTAGTTTTACTGATAAGTCTATCCTCTGAATAGGTGCTAGTAATTTCATAGTGCAGAAAAATAACTTAAAATACTTTCTGTGATCCTAGTTCTGTTCCATGATGAGTCAAGCTTCAGTTAATCTAAAGGAAGGACTCTCCTTGGCATGTGAGAAAACATCCATTCCCACATCCCCATTTGTTAAGTACTTCATTTATTGTCCGGACAGCCTATGATAAAACCTTGGCTAGTCCTTCTAAAGTTGATTAATTTTTTTCGTGCACTTTGTGTATTTTTCCTTGGGCACTTAATATCCAGATATACACTTTTGCCAAGGATTGGATGTGGAAGGTATAGGTAACACCTGATTCCTTTCTTGGCTCTGGTTTGTAAGATCTTGATGTATGAAATCATATTTCAAGGAGCACACATTAGTTTTCTTGAGGTGTTTTTGATTGGGGGCGGGGAGGGATGAACCACTGTTTAGTTCTCACTCCTCTTTGTCACTCCTGGAAGTTCATTTTGGACTTTGCTGCTGAAGCATTCACATTCTGCCAGTTCCTCTCTCTAGCAATGAAGTATCTGTACAAGTTTCAGGGCAGTGTGCAGAGGCAGTAAGTCATTTTTCCTACTGCTTTTCTTGGATTCCCCCAGTAGGCTAAGCAAGAGGAATTTCTCCTGAATGTCTAATTTACAGCCCTCTCACAGAGGATGGATTTACAGTTGTGCAGTGAAAATGAAGCTCTCATCCCAGCTACCAATTGTTGGGCAATTGCACTTTTGGAAAAAGACACCTATTTTAAACTATTTTAGGCTTATATTTAGCCTGGCTTTGAATTTCAGGAATTACAAATTGTTGTGAGCCACACAGGAAGTCTAAGAATTATGAATTGTTCATGCTACAGTTATAATATTACATTAACAACCTGTTAATATTTAAAACATTTTGATAACTCCTTGACTATGGTAAAGAGAAGCTGTCCAAACAGGAAGATTTTCGTGGAGATTTCCTTTTCACAGGACAGAGTGATTTAAAAAAAATTCCTGAGAATGTTCTTTGATCTTAAAGTTTAAAAATCTTGTATAGACAGCATTTTAAATGATTTCCCCCTTTGATGTTTCCTGTGATTAATTGACGTATGTTTATTTTTCTGTCTTCTTCATGAAATGAGGAGAACAGCCCATATGTTCACTAGTATATCATGGAGCCTACACATAGTGAATACTTTATCATTTGACAATTCAAATGGTAATAAGAGTAAGTACATTCTGAGAAAAAAAAATTAGCTGCAAAGTGAATTTCTATATGTTGAAGTTCATTTTCCTATTAATTCTCTGCATAAAGCAGGGAGTATCTCCTAGCAAAATACCAGGAGACCCTTCACCACCCACCACCCAATCTTTGTAGGCAGAGCCACCCATAAGGTTGGAAATAGCTCAAACTACAAAGAGCTAGATTATCTTCTTCCAGTGGGAAAAATAAGATTTATTCCTTTTTTTTTCTCTCTTATTATCCCAAGGACAATTATTCTTTTTTTTTTTTTTTTGGTCTTTTTGCTTTTTCTGGGGCCGCTCCTGTGGCATATGGAGATTCCCAGGCCATATGGAGCTTTAGCCCATGCCAGAGCCACAGCAACCAGCAACATGGGATCCGAGCCGCGTCTGCGACCTACACCACAGCTCACAGATCCTTAACCCACTGAGCAAGGCCAGGGATCAAACCCGCAACCCCATGGTTCCTAGTCGGATTCATTAACCACTGAGCCATGATGGGAACTCCAGGACAGTTATTTTTAACCAGGGTTTCTCAGTCTCAATATGTTTGACATTTGGAGCCAAATAATTCTTTGTTGTTGGGGGCTATTGTGTGTATCATAGAGTATTTAGCAGCCACCCTGCCATCCACCTACCAAATGCCAGTGGCACCGCCCTCTCCAGTTGTGACAACAAAATGTCCCCAGACATTGCCAAATGTTCTCCGGGGTGCAAAATCACCTTTGGTCAAGAACCACTGGACTAAGCTCTTGTTTCCGCCACCATCTTGATTTAGTCGGGGTAGCATTAAGAACCCTGTATCCTGCTGGTAGTTAGGGTCTGTATGTCAGTTATTTCTCTTGGGCATTGGTTGGTCAGAGAAGGCAGTGTGGTTAGTGGAAACAATACTGTCCTTGAAATGGGGACCCCTATCTTTTAATCATAAAATCTCTGGGAGTTTTCTTGACCTTTCTGAGACTAAATACCCTTTTCTGTAACCTGAAGGTAATCATCACCGCACTGATAGGGTCTAATCCACTGAACATAGGATGTAAAATAATACATATGAAAGGCCTTTGCAAACCCTAAGGGGTGGTATCACTGGGTCCCTTGTCCCCCAGTGTAATGTTAGGTTGTTAACGCAAAAGAAATAAATGTGACAACACATTCCTTAAATCAAATACTGTCTCTTCTGTTCTAGGAAAGCCATGTAGAAGTTATTCACATGTTCGGATTACACGACAGTTTTGCTGTAGCTCCAGAACAAATATATATACATGTGTGCATATATCTTGATGAAGGTATAACTTGGGTGACTCTTTAGAAAATTAGGGGGGCAGGGTGGAAACTGGTAACACCTGAATTTGATCATTTCTAGCAACACTTCAGAAAGCCCACACAGGGCTTTTCTGTGTCCAAAAGTGAAGAAAGCTGGGCATAGAGAATCTGCATAAGAATAAGCTCTCAGAATGGGAAAGTGCTGCAGGAGTGCTGGGTAGTGTTTTATGCATAGATCAAGAAAGGTGCAGATTGGTGGAACATGATGGAGGATAATGGGAGAAAAAGAATGTATATATATATATATGTATGAATAACTGGGTCACTTTGCTGTATAGTGGAAATTAACAGAACATTGTAAATCAACTATAATAAAAAAAGTTAAAAAAGAAAGGTACAGAGATTGCTTTTCAAAACCAGGAGAATAGACGGGTTCCCACTGTGGTGCAGAGGGTTAAGGGTCTGATGTTGCCGCTTCTGTGGTGTAGGTCACAGCTGAGACTTGGAGTCCATTCCTGCCTGGCCTGGGAACTTCCATATGCTGCAGGGTACAGCCAAAAAAAAAAAAAAAAAAGCAAAAACCAAAATAAGCGGAAGCGGCTATATAAAGACAAATTCTTTATGGGTATATTTAGAAACCTATCAATTCAAATGCTTAGAACATTTATTTGTTCATTTTTTTCATCATATATGTAGTAAGCATCTTTCATGGCCTAGGTAGTATTTCAGGCACTGAGATGATAATTATGAAAAAAAATAAGGCTCTTTTACTTTCCTGGAGCTTATAACTGAGTGGGTAGGTCAGACATCAAACAAGCAATCAATAAATACAGAGTGTGCTTTGGGTTATGGATGGACTATTCAGGTTACACAATTGGTGGGAAGAACTTGAAAGGCTATTCAGGGGAGATTCCTGTGAGGAAGAACATTTACTTAATCAAAGACTGAAGCAGATGAGTGAAGCAGCAAAGAAGATGAGAAAAAAAAAATTCCATGAGGAGTTCCTCTTGTGGCGCAGCAGAAACACATCCGACTAGAAACCATGAGGTTGCGGGTTTGATCCCTGGCCTCGCTCAGTGGGTTAAGGATCCGGCATTGCTGTGAGCTGTGGTATAGGTCGCAGACATGGCTCGGATCTGGCATTTCTGTGACTGTGGCATAGGCCCACAGCAACAGCTCCAATTAGATCCAGCCTGGGAACCTTCAGATGCCACAGGTGTGGCCGTAAAAAGACAAAAAGAAAAAACAATTCTGAATATTTGGAAGGATAAATGCAAAGGCCAGAGAGAGGAAAGAGCTCATCCTGTGAGCCAGGGGCAGGCTATGTGCCATAACGCAGGAGTCAGAAGGTCTTGGAGTTTATAGTTAGGGATTTCAGTTTTATCTAAGAGCTTATTTCTTTGATGCTGTATGGAAAGTAGACAGGAGGGGCAAGTTATTATTACCTGTCGTCTGGAGGAACCTGACTGTCTTGGCTTTGGAAAATGGCAGTAGAGACCAACAGAAGGAGTGATATTCAAGATGTCTGTTGGAGATTAATAGCCACAATATTTATGATGGATTGATTCAACTAGAGGACAATGGAAAGAGATTCCAGGGTGACCATATAGGAAGGCTGATGGGTCAATGATATAAATGCCATTGAGCCTCTGAGATTGGAAAGAGTGGGGTGTGCCAGTTATTTGGGGAACACATAGTCATTGATAACTTGATATGGATTATTTTTTATCACAGTGACCAGATTTCTATGGAAGAGTTAAGGTGTCAGGAGTGTGATATTCCTTTTGAATCTACTGCTGTTGTTCTGCATGGATGGCCTCAAACACAGGATCCCTGGCATCACTTGTTGAGATGAAAGGTTTTCTGGAGTTCCTGTCGTGGCTCAGTGATTAACAGACCGACCCGACTAAGATCCATGAGGATGCGGGTTTGATCCCTGGCCTCACTCAGTGGGTTAAGGATCTAGTGTTGCGGTGAGCTGTGGTGCAGATTGCAGAAGCAGCTTGGATCCTTCGTTGCTGTGGCTGTGGCATAGGTGGGCAGCTGTGGCTCCTGTTAGACCCCTAGCCTGGCAACCTCCATATGCTGCAGGTGCAGCCCCCCACCCCTCCCACCCCCCGCCAAAAAAAATGAAAGGTTTTCTGACTCTGATCCAGTCATGGATATTAGAGAGGCTGTGTGGTCAGGCACAGAGAGTTTACCCATATCACGTGTTGAGCTTCTGTATAAGATTTTACTTGCAAAGAGACTTCCACTGCTGAATAAGTCTGAAAGTCACCTCGCCCAAACCACTGACTTTCCACTTGAAGAAACCAAGGAACAAAATGGTGACGTGTCCCCAATCAGGATCCAAAATTCTAGTCACCCAGCTTCTTTTCTCCTAGAAGGATAGTAAAGCCACTTGAGTGATTTCAAAACCTATTCACACACCGTCTCTGTTAATTTTTAGCTGTATTTGTGAGAAAGGTGATGTTATTTACATTTTCTAGGTTTGGAAACGGATGCTTGGAAAAGCCAAATGCTATGTACCTTGAAGTTAGTGTACACCACTGGGACTTGGTTTCAAGAGGTCTTGCTCCAAAGTTAGTCCATATTCCTGTCCTCCTAAAATCACCAAAGGGAAAAATGGCCTGGATTTTGCCACTCTTCCCTTCATTTAAAAGTGATGGAGAATGTATTGAGAAGGAATGGTTAACAGTTTAAATGAATAAATCTGGGTTCAAATCTTCTCTCTTTTCTAGTACTAGGAGCATGTGTATCTGAACAAGTCACATACACTCTGTAGCAGTCAGCTTTCTCATTCATTAAAAAAGCACTGGAGGAGTGTCCTTGTGCTGTAGCAAGTTGAGGATCTGGCGTTGTCACTGCTGCAGCTCCAGCCACTGCTGTTGGGCAGGTTCGATCCCTGGCCTGGAAACTTCTGCATGTGGTGACATGGCCAAAAAATTTTAAAAAAGAATTGGAGATGTTATCTCCAGTATTGGGCTGTTGGAAAGATGAAAGGAGAAAATAGCATTTGAAATACAGTGGAAACACATCTGACTAGCATCCATGAGGATGCGGGTTGGATCTGTGGCCTTACGCAGTGGGTTAAGGATCTGGTGTTGCTGTGAGCTGTGGTGTAGGTCACAGATGCAGCTCAGATCTGGTGTTACTGTGGCTGTGGCACAGACCCACCAGCTGCAGCTCAGATTCAACCCCTAGCCTGGGAACTTCCATATGCTGTGGGTGTGGCCCTAAAAAGACAAAAAACAAAACAAACAAAACAAAAGCAGATGACTAGGATAGTAATAGCTATTCCACAGGCATCAGCCTGTTGCTGTGAGAACATGATTCTGAACTAGACACAAGTGTAAAGGCAATCTGAGTAAACGTTTTTATTTTTAATCCCAGGCTCTCTTTACATGAGCCACAGAGCAGAGAAGAGTCTAATTCAGTTTTTTATCACTGTTAGGGCAATTGTATGAAAATCTAATATCACCCCTCCTTTGATCCTCCCTCCATGTCCCACGTAGCACAAAAGATGAGAACTCTCTCTAATGGCAGGGCTTTCAAAGCTCTGGTGGGGGAGGCTGGCTTGGAGGGGCAGAGAGAGACAGGGCCTCTACGTCAAACACTTCTCACACATCAGGTGCTGCGAGAAGCATTTCCATGTGTCGTTTCTTGTTTTTAAAACAAAGCGAGGCATTGGGTGGTCAGCTGCAGTCTTCAGAATCAAGCTCTTCAAACATCTCCCTGACCTTTCCTGGGGATCTCTCCCTCCTCTCAGTGGTTGCTGCCTTTCCTTTGTAGAGCTCATACTAAGTACAGGAGAAATTAAGTGTGTCAGTGGCTCATATATCCCAACAAACCACAGCTTCTTTGAAGATGAGTGTTTTCCAAGCATTATATGTGTGTGTGTGTGTGTGTGTGTGTGTGGTTGGTATAGCATACAAATCGTGGATTCAGATGGCCTGGGTTCATACCTTAGCTTTACTTCTTTCCAGCTCTGTGTCTTTTTTTTTTTTTTTTTTTTTTTTTTGGCTTTTTACCTTTTCTAGGGCTGCACCCGCAGCATATGGAGGTTCCCAGGCTAGGGGTCTAATTGGAGCTGTAGCCACTGGCCTATGCCAGAGCCACAGCAACACAGGATCCGAGGTGCATCTGCAACCTACACCACAGCTCACGGCAATGCCAGATCTTTAACCCAGTGAGCAAGGCCAGGGATCGAACCTGCAACCTCATGGTTCCTAGTTGGATTCGCTAACCACTGAGCCATGATGGGAACTCCCTGTGTTTTGTTTTAATTACGTCGTCTTTTCCCCCCTCTCTTCATCTGTTCAAAGGAAGAACAGTAGAACGTACTTTATAGCATTTTTGGTGAAGAATAAATGAATTAGAATATGCAAAGCATATGGCACATAGCCCTTAAGAAACGTTTGTGGTTCTTGTTGTTGTTATTATTTCACCTGGCTTTATTGTCCATGTTCTTAAAATGCCCTTCTTCCTCAAATAAACCTACCAGATTCTTACTCCTTCTTCCAGACCAACCTTGACTCTCACCTCCTTTCCATCCCCCCTCTTCTCTTTGGGCTCCCAGAGCTCCCATACTCACTCCTCTTTGTAGCACCCCATGTTGGGCTGGAAATTTGAGGGCCTTCCGCCCTCAGAAAGGCAACCGGCACAGAGTAGTTGGGTGACCAACAGAAGCATGGAAGGGTAAGTGCACACAGAGGAAGATCTCCGTGAGTTTTGTTCAGTGGGTTTCATCAAATGGAAGTAAAGGGTTGGAAGCTAACTCGTGGGCAGTTACTCCAGTCAACTTGGAAAGAGTTGAAGGAGCTGGCTTGGAGAAGGCATGTAATTTTTTACGTTCATGTGCCTTTAAGAGAACGAGTCAGCTAAACCCAAAGCAGCAAGGATGCTAATTAACTCTGATTAGAGAATTTATTCTCCATACTTTGTAGAGGGATAGATAATTGTAATGTTTGTGGTGAACAAATTACTTATTATCTCTTTGAGGCATTCCCACTTGGTCAAGAGCTTTGATCATGGGGACAGAGACGCACAGGCGATCATGTATTAGTTTTACATATGAAAGCCTTGGGTTCCTTTAATCCTTATGGGACAGAAAGATTTATCAGTGGAAAACAGATCTGAACCCTCCTGACCTCACCTCGACACAGAAATCCTTAATTCGGGTATAACGACAGGCTGGAAAGAGCAAATGCTTTTAACTAACGTCAACACACTCTGGCACTCTTTGTAATTAATCAGGGCAGAAAATTTGCAGACAAGAGAGGAACCTAGGCCTCTGCAAGTCATATTCCTGTCTAATCAGCAATAGCACACACTTTTTCTTCACTCCACTTGGCGTTTCAAAAGGACCATCATTTGAAAATGACAACTGCTATTGTTAGGAATCACTGGAAACTTGGTCAGCCTTTGAAGACCCAGTGTTTATTGTTGCAGGCAAGGAATGGCACTGCACTTTGGTTTCAATTAGTTATCCCAAATAATTCCCCCCTAGAAACCACTAAATCCAGCCCTCTTACTGTGACAAAGCCTGTCTCTATTAAATCTAGGTATTCTTTTATAACAAGAGAGTGTAAAAGCATGAACAAATAATGGCTGAGAATATAAATAAAAACCACGAATGGAAGAGTGGAGGGCAGAAGTGAAGGATTTTGTTCACATGGTGCTTAGAGAGGATGGCTCTGCATTCCCAGCACGTGTGAATACAGTCCCTGCTGTCGTGAGAAGCCATCAGGCTCTGCCAGAAGAGGCTCTGGATAGGCTTTCCTGTTTCTATCCTGAGTTAGTAAACACACATTAAAGATGACCTTTTAAAATGAGAGATGCTTAGTTAGCACTTTTAAATGAATTGGAACAGTTGAGAAGGATTCCCATATTTTTTTTTTTTTTTACTTTTTTTTTAGGGCCACACCCATGGTACATGGAGGTTCCCAGACTAGGGGTCACATCGGAGCTGCAGCAGCTGGCCTACACCACAGCCACAGCAATACAGGATCTGAGCCGCATCTGCGACCTACGCCACAGCTCACAGCAACAACAGATCCTTAACCTCCTGAGCAAGGCCAGGGATCGAACCTGCATCCTCATGGATGCTAGTCAGGTTCATTACCGCTGAACCACAGTGCAAACTCTGGGTTCTCATATTTTTAATTGAGACTTTATTTTTAAATATCTTCCATTACTCAGATGAGGAAAGATCATGAGGAATGGAAAAACTCAACCTGAAAGAGGCCCAAATGTCGGCTTTGAGGACGTTATACATATTTTGTAAGTGTCTTATAAAAATGAGGGCAAAAATGCCCTCTCTCTAGACTTCTTTGGGGAACCAAACAATACTGTGCCCATAAAGAGTCAGAAGAAGTAGGTTTTTAATAAACGATAGTTTTTTATAGCCGTGAGCAGCTCACTTATGTCCTAGGCAAGAGGTGGTGTCTGTAAGAATAGAGAAAAAATGCATGTCAGAGATACCAAGGGGAGTGTGGAATCAAATGTCTTCTAAAACATTTCTGTAGAAAGTGGTGGTGGTTAAAGTTTTTAACAGCTGATGTAAGACAGGCCCCAATCGGAACGGATGAAGGTCACATCCTTGGGGGTGGAAATGGGGGTTAGCAATGCTGGGTCACGTGGAGATGGCGTTTGGGGCAGCTGGGGCCGCTAGAGGCGCTGTAATGTGGGGGGTAAGCCTGGGAGGAAATGGCTGTTTATCACACCACTTTCTATCACATACAGAACTGTGTCAATATGTAAATATAGACGTATTTCAGTACAGAGAGATTGATGCCTCCTGGCTATCCTCCTTGTCTGTGGAGAAACTAGTCATGGAAATGCTGCTACCCAGGTGCCGTCAGGGTCCTGTGACGGTGTAATACTCTGTAAGCGTAACTCCATGCAGGAGTGGTGGGGAGCAGCTTGTGATGGGCTCCCCACTTCTGCTTATAATGAGGCCGGCCTGGGACTTAGAGCTGACTCTGCTGTGTATTGCTTTCCTGTTGAGTAATGTCAGCCTTCCACTGAGCTCTGATTCCCTCATCTGATTCTGCATGGGACCCTTCCTTCTCCAGAAGCTCATGTGGTTCACTCTTGGGGCAGCGCCACCTCCAGGAATCACAGTTCCTCCAGCCCAGGCATTACTGGCACCAGTTGAAGAATATGGAAAAGAACCCAAATACGCAGACTACAAGTACACTTATTAATCCTGCTTCTGCGTCCAGTCATTTTCCTTGTGCACTTTAGCCTCTTTCTCTTAACTCCCTTGGTTGGGGTGTGTGCATGTGGGTGTGTATATACATGAAGGAAGGCAATTAATACAGGTAAAGAATCCTCTTCTACCCCAAATATATTCAGCATTTTTTTTTCTTCCTGTCTCTTTTCCTTTCAGCACTTTATCTTTTAACTCAAATTAACCTCTAATGAGCAAGAAAGGAGGGAAGAGGATACTGGACTGATCATCAAAATGTTTTCTTTAGCTGGAGGGTTGAAAAAGGAAAATTGGGCACTCACATGAAAAGATACATGGCTTATGACATACAAAATGAAGTCCTTAGACTCAGTGATCACGAAGATATCTTTTAGACCTAAGGCTGAATCAGAGTGTAATCTAGATTCCTAGAAAGATAATTGAATATAATAAAGAGATGCTATGTATATTTATGATTGAAAAATTCAATAATTTGAGGATCTCTCCAGTTTATGTCTCCCCAAATTGATCTACAGATTCATTGCATTTCAAATAAGAATCCAAGCAGGTTTTTCTTTTTTCTTTTTTCCTTTTTGGATTTGGGGGCGGGTGGCAGTTGACAAGCTAACTTTGTAATTTTATCGTATGAAAACACAAAGTACCCATAATAGCCAAAGTAATTTTGAAAAAGAAGAACAAAGCTGGTGACTTATATTACATTATTTCAAGAACCACTAAAAAGCTACAGTGATCAAGACAATGTGGTATTAGCATAAGGATAGGCGTATACCAGTCAATCAAACATAATGCTGGATCAAGAAATAGAGGCATACCATTAAAGCTACTAAGGGTAATTCAATGGAGAAAAGATATCCTTTTTAAAAATGATGAAGGTACACTATTTTTTGTGTATCCAAATAAGGAAAAGCCTAAATTAAAACCTTGACCCTAATAATCAATGATGTTGAGCATTTTTTCATGTGCTTGTTGGCCATCTGTATATCTTTCTTGGAGAAATGTCTATTCAGGTCCTTTGAGATACCACCTCACACCAGTCAGAATGTCCATCACTAATAAGTCCACAAATAACAAATGCTGGAAGAGGTGTGGAGAAAAGGGAACCCTCCTGCACTGTTGGTGGGAATGTAAGCTGGTACAATCACTGTGGCGAACAGTATGGAGGTACCTTAGAAAACTATACATAGAACTACCATAAGACCCAGCAATCCCACTCTTGGACATATATCCAGACAAAACTTTCCTTGGAAAAGACACATGCACCTGCATGTTCATTGAAGCTCTATTCATAATAGCCAAGACATGGAAACAACCATCAATAGATGAACGGATTAAGAAGATGTGGTACATGTACATGATGGAATACTACTCAGCCATAACAAAGAACAAAATAATGCCATTTGCAGCAACATGGATGGAACTAGAGACTCTCATATTGAGTGAAATAAGTCAGAAAAAGACAAATACCATATGATATCACTTATATCTGCAATTTAATATATGGCACAAATGAACCTTTCCATAGAAAAGAAAATCATGGGCTTGGAGAATAGATTTGTGGTTGCCAAGGGGGAGGGGGAGGGAGTGGGGTGGTTGGGGAGTTTGGGGTTAATAGATGTGAATTATTGCCTTTGGAATGGATTAGCAATGAGATGCTGCTGTGTAGCACTGGAAACTATGTTTAGTCACTTATGATGGAGCCTGATAATGTGAGAAAAAGAATATATACATGTATGTGTAACTGGGTTACCATGCTGTACAGTAGAAAATTGACAGAACACTATAAACCAGCTATAATGGAAAAAAATAAAAATCATTATATATATATAATTAAAAAAACTGGAATTCCCGTTAAGGCGCAGTGGTTAACGAATCCGACTAGGAACCATGAGGTTGCGAGTTCGATCCCTGCCCTTGCTCAGTGGGTTAACGATCCGGCGTTGCCATGAGCTGTGGTGTAGGTTGCAGATGCAGCTCGGATCCTGCGTTGCTGTGGCTCTGGTGTAGGCTGGCAGCTACAGCTCTGATTCGACCCCTAGCCTGGGAACCTCCACATGCTGTGAATGTGGCCCTAAAAAGCAAAAAAAAAAAAAAAGAAAAGAAAAGAAAGAAAGAAGGAAAGAAAAAAGGAAAGAAAGAAAAGAAAAAAACTAAAGCTAGAAGGTAATATATAGAACATCTTTGTGTCCTGTGGGTAAGTAAAGTTTCATTTAAAAAAGGGTAAAGGGGAGTTCCCATTGTGGCACAGTGGAAAAGAACCCGACTAGGAACCATGAGGTTGCACTTCGATCCCTGGCCTCGATCAGGGGGTTAAGGCTCTGGTGTTGCCGTGAGCTGTGGTGTAGGTCACAGACTCGGTTCAGATCCTGCATTGCTCTGACTGTTGCATAGGCCGGCAGCTACAGCTCCGATTATATCCCTAGCCTGGGAACCTCCATGTGCTGTGGATGCAGCCCTAAAAAGAAAAAAAAAAAAAAGACAAATAAAATAAAATAAAATAAAGGTAAAGGATTTCCCTTGTGGCGAAGTGGGATTAAGGATCCAGAGTTGTCACTGCAGCGACTTGGGTCACTGCTGTTGTGCAGATCAGTGCCTGGCCCAAGGAACTTCCATATGCCGCGGATAAGGCCCTTAAAAAGAAAAAGAAGATGATAATTCAGATAAGAAAAACATTCAGCCACAGACCTGAAGAAAATATTGTAAATCATATATCTGATAAAGAAGTAAACCAGAATATTTAGAAACTCTTACCACTCAGTAAGAAAAGGATAACCTAATAAAATGGCCAAAATATTTGAACTGACACTTCACAAAAGGCAATATATGCATGTTCAATAAGCACATGAAAAGATGCTCAACATACTAGTCAACAGGAAAATGCAAAGTAAAACCAAAAAGAGACACAACTACTCACCTATTGAATGTCTGAGATTAAAAGGACTGACAATACCAAGTGTTGACCAAAGTGTGAAGCCACCACAATTCTCATACATTGCTGCTGCGAGTTTAAAATAGTGCAGCTACCTTTGAGGACTGTTGATAGTTTCTTTAAAAGTTAAACATTCACATACCATACAACCTAACAACTCTACTCCTAGATAGAGAAATGCAGGCATAAGTTCACAGAAAGACTTTTCTCGTGTGTGCTTTTTTAGGGCCGTACCTGTGCATATGGAGGTTCCCAGGTAGGGGCTGAATCAGAGCTGTAGCCGCTGGCCTTCGCCACAGCCACAGCAATGCTAGATCTGAGCTGCCTCTGCAACCTACACCATAGCTCACAGCAACGCCAGATCCTTAACCCACTGAGTGAGGCCAGGGATCGAACCTGCGTCCTCCTGGATCCTAGTCAGATTCATTTCACTGAGCCATGATGGGAACTCCTCACACAAAGACTTGTACATAAATGTTCATAGACACTTTACTAGGAATAGCCCCCGTAATGGAAAAAATTCATCAACAGTACATTAAGTGAAAGAAGTCTGATGAAAGTGGCTCCATACTATATTATTTCTTTTATGTGAAGTGTCCAGAAAAAGTGAAAAATCACGTTAGTGATGAGCAGACTCTGAGATTGAGTTAACTGTACAGGCGAGGGAGGGAAGATGTTCAGGTGATGAACATGGGACTTATCCTGATTACAGTGATGCCTCCTAACAGGAATAAATTAATCACGCTCTTCATTTTATTGGATGTAAATTATAACACATGAAGTTGATCCCAGACATTTAAATAAATAGCGGATAATGAACAAAAAATTTAATATTGTATGTTGTTAAGTGAAGCCATGTCTATGTTACCCAGCAAGTGCTCAGAAAATAGGGGCCTCTCAACCTTTCTTTCCACCTCTCCTGTTCCTGCCTGTCTCCTGCCCCCTCTCCCTTTTGTTCTCCTTCCTCCCTCTTCCCTTTCTCATTCCCTTTCTTCCTCCATTCATTCCGTATTACTTTCTTGACAGAGCACCCGTGCTGATCTTTGCTAAGGTGTGAATGACCAATAATATGTCAATGTGTGGTTGTTCTCAGGAGTCTCGTACTGAGGAACTCTTGAGATGGTCTATCCATGGCCTTTGAGAGGGATTGGTCCCTGGGGAGAGAATTTTTTTTTTTTTTTTTTTTTTTTTGTAGTAGACTTTGAAAGAGGGCTGTTATTAATTAGCCCAATGTATTCTTGGCTGGGGAAATGTAACCATTTATTTAGTAGAAAAACAAACATAAATCTCCAGATAGGCACTCTGTATTAATCAGACAAGTGGAATTTCCAGCTTTATTTCTCATGTTTGGTCTTTGTTCCTCTAGGAGACAGGGCAGCATTTGTGGAAAGACCATCACCTTTTAAGTCAAGCAGACCTCCGTTTGAGTAATAACACTGCTTATTCGCTAAGTGACGGGGGCTCTTAACTTTAAATTCTTACTACAATTTGATGTTTGGAAACCAGGCCTTAAAGATATGAGCTAGGCTGAAAAAATGTTCACACACAGAAAGAGAGGTTTCGTTCTCTTGGGTGAAACTAGAAACTCAGGACTTAGGCTGTAAGTAATCAGAGGACATGCGGCTATTTTAATGGAAAATTGCCTGGAATCTGCTAGTCTTTTTATTTCCTATGATGTTCTTTGGTGAGTACGGTAATACAGACACAATCAAGAGTGAATTATAAGTAGGCAAGGTGACTCTCTGGTTAGTTGCTTTGGGCTAGAACTAAAGATCCAGAATATTCGTTAAAAATTCTCAACCCTTACATTCATAAAGCACTCCTTCGATTTTCCCAAATGTGTCTTTACATGTATTATTCTGATTATCACAAGGGCCCCGTGAGGGAGGGGTCTAATGATACCGTCCATCTGTGTTTTAAAGGCAAAGAAGTAGGAGCCTACGTATGTTAAGTGGTCATTCAAGGTCACAGCTGGTTCGTAGAGAAAGCTGTCTCGGTTTCCTCATCTTCACTACCTGCTTTGTCATTGAGCAATGCATCCTTCCCCACCACAAAGTGATTGTCGGTATCATCCCTCGATGTAGTCTTTGTAGTCATCACCTGTGGCCCTTTGGGTCCCATTGGACATTACAGCTCTGAGTCACATGTTACATATTACATCATGTTTGCTTTCAGATGCAACAACGTCTCTGGAGGTCACACATCCGATCAACAAAACCACACAGCTTGGTTTTGTTGTAGGAAGGGAGACCCCCCTCTAGGGCCTGAGTGTGGGCTCTTGTCTAACTCTCAGAAATAAGTTGTCCAAGAAGACACACATGCTGACAAAGCAAAAGACTTTATTGGGAAGGGGGCCCAGGTGGAGAGCCGCAGGGTAAGGGAACCCAGGAGGACTGCTCTGCCATGTGGCTCACGGCCTCAGGTTTTATGGGAGTGGGGTTAGTTTCTGGCCAATCGATTTGCATGGTCTGTACATACTTGGTCGGGCTCAGGGTCCTTCTTGGTGGCGCGCACACCTCTCAGCCAAGATGGAGTCCAGCGCCAGGGATCCTGGGGAGTTGGTTGTCTCCTTCCTCCTAGTGATCCCTCGCAAATCCTCCTGGTTAGTCTTCAGCGCAGCACCATGGTCCTTATGAGGGGCTCCTGTTGTGCGACCCCTCAACCAAATGGCTCTTTTCATGCCTGCCAAGGTGGGCGGTTTCAGCCAATGGTCCCCTAACAGTTTATTGAAAAGGACATTGAGTGTGGGGTCACACAGACCTCAGCTGACCTCTCTGTCCTGAGATTCTCTATTTGGATCATTTTATGCAAGTTTCTCATTGCCTCCGAGTCTCCAGTTCCTCATCATCCAGCGAATTCCACTGAGAAATGAAATAACATATGCACAGTTCCTGGCCTGGAATCATCGTGGACAGATGATGACTCACCTTTTCTTCCTCTCTTCCTACGCTGTCCTGGCTGGGCTTCCTCCTACGAGAAAAGTAATTGTCACTAGAAGGAGGAATGAGTAAACAATGAACCAAGAGAAACCTGCTCCTGCCTTCTCCTGGGTGCTTTGAGAGATCTTTGCCGTTTGTTGTGGTTAATTTACCGATGATGATGTTGAGGAGTTTTTGAAACTCAAGAATAGCTTTCAATTCTCAAAGGAGAGGCTGAGGGGTAAAATGAGATAATGGGTTTATTTTCGATTCTCCATTGAAACAGAGACTCTGTTCATTCTTGCTTTGTCTGCAGAAAGATTTTGCTCTTCTGTTTCCATAAACATCAAATGTTAGCAATTCTTTCTCTCCAGGGAAGACTTATCAGAATTTCTGGAGGGTCTGGGTTGTAAGTATTTATTCTCTCATGAGCTGGAAGGAGCTTGAGAGATTCTATGGCATGATGCTTTTATTTTGCAGATGAAGGAACTGCACTTTGAGAAGGGGAAACGTGTTTCTGAATTCACCCAAGGAGAAACGAGTGTAACCTTTCCATTCCCTTGAAATGTCTCCTCTAGATTTACTCACTATGACACATTAGTGAAGAACGAAAAATCCCAGAGGTGACTCTGTGGCGTCATTCCATAAGCATTTTTAGTAACTTTATCAAAATAGGAACTTCTCCATAAGAAACAAAACTATTGAGATGTTTAGAGCAGTTTGACTTCCTTCAAGAGCGATTGGTGTGCACAGTTAACTTATTAGCAAACCTTTTCTTTCTAGAGGGAGGTTTGTGGATGTATGTCTGAGGGACTAGGAACCCCTGAAATTCAGTGCAAAACTTTGTCTGCTTCCTGAGAAGGGGGTCAGGTAGATTCTAGAATCCCCAGAGTCAGCCAAACATAACCTCTCTTCAAAGACTCTTCTACAGATGAAAAAAAAGGAGTTATTTCTTGATGTGCTTGGATGTTCAGTTGGAGAAACTTCTAGATGTTTCTTACTGAACAGGCTTATGCCCATTTTATTGTGTATGGTCATCAGTGGAAATTGGGAAGCATGTCATGGGAGCACCAATAATCCATCCCCTCTCCTGAAGTTTGGTTGGGCAGCATAGAGGAACCTCGCAGAATGTTTTGCCCTTCCCCCCTCCCCACTTGATTTTATCCCAGCATCCTTGTCTGTGAGAGTCAGCAACGTATCCATTCCGAGCCCTGGGCAGCACTGTTGTCACTCCCAGGCTGTGTGACAATATTACTGCCCTCCTTACTCTTCCCTCTTTTCTTCCTTCTTTGGGAAGTTTTTCAAGGATAATTTTATACCCCAAATGATTTGTTATTTATGTGACTTAAAAATCTTACCCTTGGGTAACATGTGACTTCCTTCTGTGTATGTGTATGACTCTGTGTGTGTGTGTGTGTGTGTGTGTGTGTGTGTGTGTGTTATGGGCTTTTCTGACATTCAGTGCAGACTTGTTACTGTCTGCTTCCCCAGGGCCATCTTTTTCCAACTTGCCCATTTTCAAAATGAGAAGCAATGCACTGTGATATACTTTGGGAATAATTAATCCACAGATATTTTGGATACCTTCTATTTTTATCAGCGGTGACTGGAGCTGTGAGAAAAAAAAAAAAAGATGAAACAGACTTTTTTTTTGTCTTTTTAGGGCCACACCCGCAGCATATGGAAGTTCCTAGGCTAGGGGTCAAATTGAAGCTGCACCTGAGCCACAGCAACTTGGGATCCGAGCCACGTCTGCAACCTACACCATAGCTCACAGCAATGCTGGATTCTTAACCCACTGAGCAAGACCAGGGGTCAAACCTGCATCCTCATGGATAATAGTTGGGTTTGCTACTGCTGAGCCACAATGGGAATTCCCAGATCAGACATTTTTTAAGATGCTATAGGGATTACAAGTTCATTTCCTGTCCCCCACCATTGATCAAGCACCCACTATGTTCAAGGTGCTGGGGATACAAGAAAAACTCCACATGACTTGCCTTCAATGCAGCGACCACATTCTCTGTATATACATTACAAAACAACCAGTTTGGATAGTTTAGGTTTTTCAAGTCTGAAATGTCATTAACATTTGCGAGAAAGTTTTAAAGTGTGAGGAAAAGGGCAGTCTGCCTGCTGTCATGATGAAAAAGCCTCATATGCTGGAGATACTGCTGAGGAGCCTTGCTCCTTAGAAGCCTTGTCCTCTGAGTGTCTGCCGAGATCCTCAGAGATTGGGTTTTCTAAATCTGGGCTGGGCTTCATCCTCCTGGGGTCACCCCAGGCCCCCAAATTGGCATGCCCATCTTCCCTCTCCCATCAGCCTGCCAGGAGTGCTGCCTCCGTTTGCTGAGCTGGGTGTCTCTTTTCGTGCAGCCTTTTGGGAAGAACTGGTGGTGTGTGGCTTGCCCAGGTCCTGTATAAAGCACAGCAGTCCTGTTCATTTTTCCTCATTAGGTCTTACAGCCAAAAGACCTGGTCTCCCTGGAATAACTTTACCATGAGAGCACTTCTATTTGCCAAAGTGTGGAAGGTCAACATCACAGCTGCAGCCTTTGCAAGGAAACAGAGTCCTTTGTAGCCTGGTGAGCCACTGCAGAGAGATTTCAGGGGATTGATGTGAGAAGTAGGACATAGGAGAGAGTTGCAACAGCCAAGAAGCTCCCTGAGCCAAAAGAAGCTCTGAACACCACGCTAGGCACATCCCTTGGTTGTCTGGCCCCTGCCTACCCCCCCATCTCATCCTTTACTTCCCATTTCCTTGCCCTCCAAACTTCACCCATTTTGAACCACAGTTATCCTCAGTATCTGTGGGGGGATTGCTTTCAGGAGCCTCTGTGGATGCCACAATCCAGAGACGCTCAAGTTCCTTGTATAAAATAGTGAGTATTTTCATATAACCTATACACATCCTCCTGTATGTTATAAATCACTTCTAGGTTACGTTACTTATAATACCTATAAAATGCAAATGCAATGTAAATGGCTATAAATATGATATAAGCAGTTTCTGGCATGTGGCAAATTCAATTTTTGATTTTTAGAATATTTTGGAATTTTTTTGAATATCTATATATATTCATATGTATATATATATATGGCCACACCTGTGAGATATGGAAGTTCCCAGGCCAGGGATCAAATCTGAGCCTCAGCTGCAGCTGGATCCTTAACCCATTGTGCTGGACTGTGGATCAAACCATGCCTCAGCAGCAACCCAAGCTGCTACAGAGACAATGCTGGATCTTTACCTGCTGCACCAGAGTGGGAACTCCCTGAATATCTTTTTTTTTTTTTTTAATTTTAGGGCCACACCGGTGGCATATGGAAGTTCCCAGGCTCGGGGTCCAATCAGAGCTGTGGCCAGCCTACGCCATAGCCACAGCAATGCCAGATCTGAGCTGCTTCTGCAACCTACACCACAGCTCATGGCAACACCGGATCCTTAACCCACTGAGGGAGGTCGGGAATTGAACTCGCGTCCTCATGGTTGATCTTTGGGTTCGTTAACCACTGAGCCACAATGGGAACTCCTCCCTGAATACTTTGATGTGTGGTTGGTTGAACCCACAGACGCAGAACCATGGGCAGGAGGGACAACTGTACATGCATCATGTTTATTCTCAGTGTTAGGACTTTGCACGTGTGTGAGCTTTATCTGGACTCTCCCTCTTCCAAGCTGGCCAACTCCAAATTGTCCTTCTCGATTTTCTTTGTACATTTTCTGTTAGCAAGCCTTCTAGCACCTTCTAAAGGAGATAGATACACCTCCACTGTGTTCTCATAACCTTTCGTTCTTCCCCATATGTAAACTTTATTCATCCCACTTAAAGCAATTGCTTATTTTTCTTTGTAAACTCAACCAGAGACTCTGTTCTCAGTATAGAATTTCAGGAAGGGTCTCAAAGATACATATGGAAGTAAGATAAGATACTAGAAAATATCTTGGATATAAAATTTGAACTCTGTTTTCTTGCTGCATGGTCTTGGGTAAGTTATTTAATGTCTGTAAAACTGTTTGCTCCTCTTTAAAGTGGCGATGGCACCCGCATCCTTGTGGGACTATGTAAAGATGAAAAGGAGACTTTAGGACCTGACGGATATGTTAATGGCATAGATGATGGCAGTAGTCTTACAGCTAAGCACATATTTCCAAGCTCCTCAAGTTGTATGCATTAAATGTGTACAACTTTTGATATTTTAAACCAATAGAGTGGTTTTGAAGAATTAGAAGAAGATAATAGGTGTAACATACTCGATAGATGTTACTCTTAAAGATGAAAGGCCAATTTGTATGGAATGGGCAGCAATGATACAATGAGTGTATTTCGGACTTCCTGCTGTGGTGCAGTGGGTTATTGGGTAAAGGATCCAGTGCAGGTCACAGCTGCAGCTCAGATCTGGTCTCTGGCCTGGTAACTTCCACGTGCTGTGGGTGCAGCCGTAAAAAAGAATTATGTTTTTTTAAAAAGAGTGTACATCACCTTCCAGAGGGATAATGTGGGTGATGTGAAAGCTAGTCAAACGTCTTAAAAATTAAATCCTTATTTTTATAAGTATTTACCGAGCATCTTGGGAGGGCCTACAAGGGGTGTGCTTTGGATGCATTATCTTGACACAATTCTCTTACAAGATACGAGTTAATATCCCCACTCTGTATATGAAAAAGCATTTCAAGGAGAGTGTGTAACTTTCCCAAAGCCACAAAAGTTGTAGACCAAGATTTTTGGATCCATGTTTGCCTAGTTTACTGTTTCACAATCGGGTGATTGTCACCAGCCCCCTCCCAAGGGGTCTGTGGCAACATCTGCAGGCATTTCTCATTATCACAAACCGGGGGGAAGGCGGTGCTTCTCGTATGTGGGCAGAAGCCATGGATGCCGCTCAACATCCTGCAGTGTGAACCACAGCCCCACTGCAAAGAATGATCCAGCCCCAAGTTTCAGCAGTGCTGAGGTTGAGAAACCCTGGTCTAGTTTCACTGAGTCAAGGCTTTCCTTCTTTTGCCCTGGAGTTAAAGTGATGTTTCCTTAGTATGGTTTTGATCCTATGGAGCCATCTAAGTGGGCAGCGCCACTTCTGAAAGTCCTCTATGCCAATCCACTGAAATAACTCTGTGCCCCCTACAAAGCGACAGAATTAAAATGGCCATGTAAACATTTTATGCACTGAGCAACCCACTTAGAACTTTGGCCTGTTTTATGGTTCGAACACTCCACACCCAGGAATCTTGGATATGGGAGGGATGTGGGGGTTGGAAGCAGAGGGAATGCAGACAGAGGTCAGTCCCACCCCCTGCTCTGCTTAGAGGCCAATTGTCCTTGGGAAATTTAACTGATCTCCCAGGATTCATTTTCTACATCTGCAGGATAGGGGTATTAATTCCCGACTCAAAAAGCTGATGTGAAATAACGGAGTAGCGTGTTTAGCAAAGAATGTGGCTGTGGCCCGTGGTAGGTACCCCCAAGTACTTGGTACCCCCAAGTGGATATCCTCTTTGAATATGGTTCTTTGCCTCATCCTCTGTTGTAAGTGGCAGACACTCTGTTCATAGACGGTGTTGAATCTGAAGCCTGTGTGTTTTTGTTTTTGTTTTGTCTTTTTGTCTTTTCTAGGGCCGCATCTGTGGCACATGGAGGTTCCCAGGCTAGGGGTCTAATCAGAGCTGTAGCTGCTGGCCTACGCCAGAGCCACAGCAACATAGGATCCAAGCCACATCTGCCACCTACACCACAGCTCACGGCAACGCCAGATCCTTAACCCACTGAGGGAGGTTGGGAATTGAACCCTCAACCTCCTGGTTCCTAGTCGGATTTGTTAACCACTGCGCCATGACGGGAACTCCTGAAGCCTGTGCTTTTCTGCCTCTCCTTGCCACATTGCCAGCACTCACCTTTGCCCGATAGGATTGGTACCACTGGAATTCATGGTGACAACCTTCCTACCCCCAAACCCCAACAGGATGGTGACAAACAATGCTTCCCTTGGGTAATTCCCTCTCACATGCTTTCTTCCCAATTCCCCCCTCTAAAGCTCTTATCTGCAGAGACTGAGTAGAAACTTCTCTGGTTGCACTGGGTAGGCAGAGGGGGACACCTTGAGTGACAAAGAATGCTGAGGACCTGTGGTCCCTCGGATCATCTTCACACCATACCTGGTGGACTTGCTCATTTGTGTGGTACCCATGTTAGGTACCCAACTGAGCAAATGCCACTTAACCAACACCTCCAACATGTCAAAAATTTGCTAGGCACTGTATAGGGCTTATCCTCTTTTATCATAAAGCCCAACAAGACAGTCAATAAATGTCTGTTAGATAAATAATTTATACAATAATCGTAGGAGGTCAGAACCACACATTTAGGGGTTACCTGGTGGCTCAGTGTGTTAAGGATACAGCGAGGTCACTGCATTGGCTTGGGTCACCTTTGTGGCGTGTGTTCGATCCCTGGCCCAGGAACTGCCACATGCTGCAAGCATAGTCAAAACACTAACAAACAAACCACACATCCATATTATACAGCATCTTAGAGAAGCTAAGTAGCGTGCTGAGGGTCACACAGGAGCTGTGGGAAAGGACCAGCACTAGGACCTCAGCTGTCTGACTCAAAAACCCACATTCCCTTTCTTTTTTCTTTTCTTTTCTTTTTCTTTTCTTTTCTTTTCTTTTCTTTTCCTTTCCTTTCCTTTCTTTCTTTCTTTCTTTCTTTCTTTCTTTCTTTCTTTCTTTCTTTCTTTCTTTCTTTCTTTCTTTCTTTCTCTTTCTTTCTTTCTTTCTTTCTTTCTTTCTTTCTTTCTTTCTTTCTTTCTTTCTTTCCAATGTTGTGTTAGTTTCAGGTGTGCATCAAGGTGAATCAGTTATACATATACAAATAGCCATTCTTTTGTTCCCATATAGGTCATTCCAGACTACTGAGTAGATTTCTTGTGCTATACAGTAGGTCCTTGTTAGTTATCTATTTTATATGTGGTAGTATGTATGTTAATTCCTCCTTCCCAGTTGATCCCTACCCCCTCCAATGGTTTCCCCTTTGGTAATCCTAAGTTTGATTTCAAAATCTGTGCGTTGGTTTCTATATTATAAATATGTGCGTTTGTATCATTTTTACTAAATTCCACATATACGTGATCTCATGATATTTGTTTTTCTCTGTCTGACCCAGTGTGATAAAATCTCTAGGTCCATTCATGTTGCTGCAAATGGTATTATGTCATTCTTTCCTATAGCTGAGTAGTATTCCATTGTATGGATGTACCACATCTTTATCCATTCCTCTGTCATTGGACATTTAGGTTGCTTCCATGTCTTGGCTATTGTAAATAGCGCCGCAATGAACATTGAGGTGCATGTATGTTTTTGAATTATGGCTTTCTCTGGATAGATGCCCAGGAGTGTGTTTACTGGGTCATATGATAGTTCTATATTTAGTTATTTTTATGTTTTTATTTTCAATTTTTAACCACATTCTTAAATAGAACAGTGTCCTGATGCTTAAGGTGTAAAAGATGGCACATTCTAACCAGGGCCTCTTGGTGGTGAGCGTCAGTTCCAGTGCTGGTTGTAAGTGTGTCCCACTTCCTTTGGCTCATGAAAACATCTCCTTGATGCATTCACCTGTTCAATAGGTATTTCTTGAATGTATACTGCCTTCCAAGTATGGTAGGAAAAACAGACTCAAACTCCTGCCCGCATAATAGTTTACACCCCAGTGAAGTAGGAGGCGAGGGTCCTAGGAAGGAGAAACAAATTATCATAAAGAAATGCTGACCAACAAAGGAACGGTAGAGAACCCAGGAGGTTTGCAGGAATGCTTGATAGAGCAGGTGGTGTTTAAACAGAGACTCTGAAGGACAAGAGGGTCAGACACGCACAGAGGAGAATGCCATTGAAGGTGGAGACACATAAGGAGAAGAGAACTGGGTTATGATGCAGCTGATATTGGAGTTAAGTAGCTGCAAGCCAAGGACTGCTGAGGGCTGCTGGCCACTGTCAGAACGCTAAAGGAGAGAATATGGTTCCACCAATGCCTGGATTTGGGACTTCTGGCCCCCAGATCTGGAAGAAAAGACATTTCTCTTGTTGTAAGCCACCAAGTGGGTTGTGGTTTGGTAGGTGTCAGGGCAACCCCCGGGAAATAAGTGCAGTAACCCCTTATCTGCAATGATTCTCATAACCAAGCTCGCGCTAATGAAACTGAGAACACCTAGTGGTGAATTAACCCTCTCTGAGAGGTGTGAGGGTATCTCCTGGCTCCCTGAGCTGGTAACGGACCCAAGGAAGGACCCACCTTCTTTACCGAAGTGCCTCTATACCTTCTCCTCTGCCAGCAGGGCTCCAGAGTGCTTCTCCCCCAAAGCTCACTCTGTCAGACGCCTCGAAGATTGGCCATCACCCCAACCTCCTAGCCACATAAGCAGTGGGCAGGCTCATCTTTGCAGCCTGGCCTCCTTCCTGACTGTAGCATGAACTGAGGAGGTGGTTATATCTCTTGGCCCAGCAAAAGGCATTTGCACTGCCTGAATTCATTGGCCTCACATCTTTTCCTCCTAAAGGGTCAAAAAAAAGTGGGGGGGGGGAGAGGGAGGGGTTATACAGACTGCATCCTCTCTGTGGGGAGGTTTGGATTACCCTAACATGGACTTCAGATAATTAAGGAAAAAAAATAAAGTTTCATTTGCCCCAGAGTATGTTGCTTGAACAAGTGTTTCTCATTAACTAAATAAGTGTGTTTTTTTTTTTTTTTACCCTGAATGGCAATTGCCTCTTCTTACTTGTGCAAAGTTCCTTGTCTAAAGAATTGTTTTAAAGAATTGAAAAGGAATATGTTTCAAGAATAGTGATGAATTCAGTGTTGGCAGAAGAAACGGGTCTCTTCCAGGATGCTAACTGTGAGCGTGGATTCAGACACACTTGGACACCAGCTGTGTGATTTGGATGAATTAGGTACCTTTCTGAGAGCAATCATTCCTAATTCATAGAGTTCTTCTTAAGATTCAGTGAAATAATGTGTATGAGGCACTCAGAGGTGTCTGCCGTTTTTAAGCAGTTGGTCAAGTTCCCCCATTGTATTACAGGTATATGACAGCCTAGGGAGTGATGTATGTTTGCTCAGGAGCTGGGACCTTGTGGGAATGGCTAATTAGTGTTCAAGATATTTCCCAGGTTGCATTGCCCAAGGATGCACAAGGTACCAGGATGCTTTCTGTTGTGCCACGTGAGAGCATCTGGACTTTGTTTTGGTGCCAGAAGACAGGAAGGAAATTATCCGTCTGGATGTCTCTGTGCAGTCCCCTCATCTCCAAGAAACGCCCCGTGTTGCGGGGTCTGAGCTGTTACCTTCTTTGCCAGCTAAGAAGTTAGTCTGGGAAGGTTTTGTAGATGTCAGCAGAAGACATGACCCTCCTGAGCCAGTGCCATTACTTCTGGCACACCAACTGGCATGAGGTTCATGTTTGTGTCAGCTTCCCTTGCCCTAGTACCCACAGGACAATGCAGAGAGGGCCAGGACACACACAAACACACACAGGTTGTAGGGTGTGTCACAGAAGAGCAAGCTGATATTTCCCGAATGGATAGTAAACACTCTGCCCATTGTTCCCATGGGAGATATTATCTCTATCTTCCAAACCTGTTTGCTGGACATCCTTTAGAAGATGGTGCATAACAAAGGCAGTCGGTGCCGCTGCTCACAAGATATGCAAGAATGGGGAAAACTGTCTCCCAACAGTATTACCTATTCCTGCTCTGTGTTAAAATTTAAACGCACAAGCAGTAGTTTAGAAACGGCCCCCATACCTCTCTGTTCTCCTCCCTTTTTCTTAGTCCCTTCCTGCTTTTAACTGAGACACAGGCGGGTAATGGAAAGGACACAGTCCTGGGAACTGAGTGCAGCTGGTGTTGCTGGTATTCACACTTTGATCTGCTTTGATTCATTATGGAACCTTGGCCAAGTGACTTATCTCTGAGCCTCAATCTCTTCATCTGTGAAATGAGAGTTAAGAATGCCTCCCTCACAGGGTGTAGATGACAGGCACCTAATAGATGCTTAAAGGACACTGCCTCTATTTATCACCAGCACTGGCATGTGATTGCATTCTTGGCGTGGGTCAGCCAAGAGGGCGGCATGCATGTTCTTGTGCCCCCACCCCCACCCCCCAATCTCTGCAGATTGGCCACCAGGGGAGAGGCTGGCCTGAGAATGGGTGACATATTTTAAGCCAAATTGCACAAACAGAAGCTTGCTTTCCCCAGGCTTCCCTCTGGGCTCCTCAAGGGAGAAAGTTCACGTGTCATCTTGGTGGGAGGCTCATGAGCTGGCCGGCCTCTCCTCATCCTGCAGCAAAGCAATTTTTTTGATTTGTATCTGGAGCTCATATCCTCTGACCTGTGTATTCCTTTATGTTTTCCATTTCGCCTCTGTTAATCTCATGCAAAACACCCTCCGCACTCCCACGCTGCTCCTCCCGGGCCTACTTTCTCATTATCTGGGCCTCCCCAGGGCCTGCCCCTCAGATTTTCTCCCCGTCACCACCACCTTTACTGTGTAGGCAAGTTATAACTCAGGGTCAGCGCCTCCCCCACTTTCCTTCCCAGAGACACTTTGTCTTTCTTCAATCCACATGGGCCTTGGACAGCCTTTGGAGGGCTGGACAGGGTGGGCGGGAGGGAGTCAGACCTACCCCTCCGCACCTGGCTCTCAGAATGTGAGGAGCTGGACTCCTCCCTTGGCTCCTTTTTGCTTTGCCCATTTTTATTGCTTTCGATTTCTCAGGCAGGGGCAACAGATTAAACCCTGGGCTCCCTGAGGGGTCCAGAGTCAAGAAGAGTCAGGGGGTGGCTGATGATCAGGGCTCTGGTTCGTCCCACGTCCTAATGAGGAGTGGACCTGCCATATAAGTACAGCATCTATGTCCTCGGGTTCCGTGTGAGGACGTTAGTGGGTGATTGCTCCTGGGAAGAATGACACAGCTTCTCATGCTGAAGACTCCTTTCTGATGTTCGGCTGGTCTGCAGTGTCAGATCCCTCTTTCTGTGGAGTTGGTTTACAGTGTTGTGCCAGTTTCTGCTGTACCCCACAGTGACCCAGTCATAGCGATATATATACACACTCCCTTTCATGTGTTATACGATGACTTCCGAGGACTGGTAGTGGCGGAGAAGGAAAGTGTCAGTTCATTCAAAAAGCCTAATCATCAATTTATCTCTATCTATCCATTTATCAATTTGTAGATCTACTTACCTATTTCCCTGCCCATCCATCCCTCATCCATCCATCCATCATCTTTCCATCCACATCTGTCTGTCTGTCTGTATGTATATCTATCTGTCTGTCTGTCTGTCTGTCTATCTGTCTGTCTCTGTATCGGACATTCTATTTTGAATGACCTAAATATTACTGATTGAAACTGTGACATTGAGGATAAATGTCTGTATATTCTGATTTTTTTTCCTGTTGAAGAGAATCTACAAAGTCAAAAGTTTTATAGACATTAATCAGTTTCCAGCCCCTAGAAAATCCTGGCATTGGTGGCCTTTTTATTTTGTCACACATGAAAAATCTGTTCTGTGGGTCTCAGATCAGCACTGACAAATATTACTAGCCATTCAGGGTTTGCTATTAGAATATTAGGAGTCGCATTCAGAACCTTTCATTGACCAGAAGCTTTTCTTTTCCACTTCAAAAATAAAATTTAACTTTTGTTTGAGAAAAAATTTCACAGAGGCTCTAAGTCAGGATATTTCCCACATTATTTTATCAGTGAAAGCGGGGGATGTGATGTTGGAGCCCGAAGCACCATGAGTTCTTACGAGACGAGACAGTACCAAGAAATGCAGGCAGGCCATGATAACAAGTAGGAGGAGCCACTGCAAAAAGGGAGGCAGGAGAAGCAAAGGGGATGTCAGCAGTCCCGAGGGGGCCATGCCTTTATCAGACCAGTGCTGGACAGTGAGGGCTGGGTCACAGGGCAGGGCAGGGCAGAATGCTCGTCCGCCAAGCAGAGTCAGATCTCAAGTATTGAACTAAAGGCTCCTGAAATCCCCTTTTCTTTTCTCATTAAAATATAGTTGATTTACAATGTTGTGCCAATTTCTGCTATACAGGAAAGTGACCCAGTCATACATATATATACATTCCCTTTCTTATATTATCTTCCATCACTGTCTATCCCAAGACAGTCTGTATATAGTTCCCTATGCTATAAAGTGTGACCCCATTCTAAATGTAATAGTTTGCATCTACTAACCCCAAACTCCCCGTCCATCCCATTCCTTCCCTCCACCCTTTGGCAACCACGAGTCTGTTCTCCATGTCTGTGAGTCTGTTTCTCTTTTGTAGATAGGTTTATCTGTGTCATATTTTATTTTATTTTATTTTATTTTATTTTATTTTACTTTATTTTATTTTATTTTATTTTATTTTATTTTATTTTATTTTATTTTATGTCTTTTTTCCTTTCCTAGGGCCACTTCCCTTGGCATATGGAGGTTCCCAGGCTAGGGGTCGAATCGGAGCTGTAGATGCCAGCCTATACCACAGCCACAGCAATGCCAGATCTGAGCCGTGTCTGCAACCTACACCACAGCTCATGGCAATGCGGGATCCCTAACCCCTGAGCAAGGCCAGGGATCGAACTCACAACCTCATGGTCCCTAGTTGGATTCGTTAACCACTGTGCCACGATGGGAACTCCTATGTCATATTTTAGATTCTACATAGAAGTGATAGCCTATGGTATTTGTCTTTCTGACTTACTTCATTTAGTATGAGAATCTCTAGATGCATCCATGTTGCTGCAAATGGCATTATTTCATTATTTTATGTCGGAGTAGTATTCCATTCCATTCCACTGCCTCTTCTTAATCCATTCATTCATCTGCTGATGAACATTTAGGTTGTTTCCATGTCTTGGCTATTCTGAATATTGATGCTGTGAACATAGGGGTGCATGTATCTTTTTGAATTATAGTTTCGTCTGGATATATGCCCAAAAGTGGGATTGCTGGATTATATGGTGTTCTATATATAGTCTTATAAGGTACCTCCATACTGTTTTCCATAGTGGTTGTACCAATTTACAGTCCTACCAACAGTGTAGGAGGGTTCCCTTTCTCCATACTCTCTCCAGCGTTTGTTATTTGTGGACTTTTTTTTTTTTTTTTTTTGTCTTTTTTTTTTTTGCTATTTCTTTGGGCCACTCCCATGGCATACGGAGGTTCCCAGGCTAGGGGTCGAATCGGAGCTGTAGCCACTGGCCTACGCCAGAGCCACAGCAACGCGGGATCCGAGCCGCGTCTGCAACCTACACCACAGCTCACGGCAATGCCGGATCCCTAACCCACTGAGCAAGGGCAGGGACCGAACCCACAACCTCATGGTTCCTAGTCGGATTCATTAACCACTGTGCCACGACGGGAACTCCAGTGTGGACTTTTTAATGATGGTAGTTCTGACTGGTGTGAGGTGGTACCTCATTGCAGTTTTGATTTGTATGAAATCCCCTTTTTAATGGGTCTGGAGTGGTCCAAGAGCCTAGAGTAGGCTTATGCGGCCTCAGTTAAACAAAGTTACACAAAGATAAGTGTTGCGAGGGTTGGATGTGTCTATGGGGATCTATCCTCAGGCCCTGAAAAATTGAGAAAGAATTGTTTGTATGTATTCATGGTCCTTTTTTGAATAACACAAAGACGCAGATTTTAAGCCCCAAGTGTAGTGATAGAATGGCTTGTTCATGACTGATTGAAACACTTGGTTTCTTAAAAACTTCCACATGAGATGTTGAGGGTTATTTGTTTATGTTAATCCCATATAATGGACAAACACGTCATACTCGGCTGAAGGAATGAACGACAGGACCGCACGATAGGAGGATGTCCCAATTATTGGTCTGCTCTCATTTTCAGTGTAAAAAAGCTTAGTTGTCTGGGTCGTTGTCTAATAGGGGACCAGGTGACCCTTTAGTCACCAGTGTCCTTGGTGTGATATCCCTCCCATTGTCTGTCCTTCCTCTCACCCCTTTTTAGTAAACTCTGTCCTCAACAAAGACGTGATTATTAGGCTTGCTCTTGGTGTGATTGTAAGTCACTGATCCTGCAGCCTCAGATGCACTGATTCATTTCTAATTCGAACAAGAGTCTTGATCCTCGAGGATTCGATAGAAAAGCTGAGAATGACCTTTGGCCAACAGTCACCTAGGAGCTGAAGTTCTCTTCCTGGCTTTCCCTGCCCCCAGTTTACATCTTTTCTGTCTGTCCTCAGACACTTATTTGAGTCTAAATTTTCTCATTTACAAAGTATGTTAGTTATATCAACCTCAGATGGTTTTAGGGACTAAAAAGGCAAAAAGCAAAGATCTCTGTATTGAAAATATTTAGTAACGTTCTTAGTACATGATAAATGCTCAAAATGGTAGTTATTGAAACTGCTCTTTTAATTATCACAATCAGTATTAGGTGCTAGGTTAAGAGGCCAGAAACGATTATATCGTGAGACGTTCTGAAGTACATTAAATTTTATTTTAAAGTTTTATAAAAGACAGGTCTTAACCACAGTGAAGTACATTGGAGATGGCATATAAAACGATTCATCATAGTGTAAGTTTGTGCTTTAAAGATCATAGAGAACCTTGGCAGTAAACTCACTCCTTTAAGAACCCTGATAATGGGGTGAACTGGCATCCTAAGCAGACAGAGAAGTTCACCCTCGGGGACCCTGCCTTCTGGAGACAAGGATGCTGTTTTCCTCTCTGACTTTCATGTTGGAATTTAAGTTCTTTTGAAGACAGATGTATCCAATTCAGACTGAGGTTCAAAGACCATAATATACGAAACACTCTAAAGAGTCAGGGATGTTCAGGTTTCTAATTTCTGGATGGACATGTTGGAACTTCTCACCATGTACAGGATGGCCGGGTATTGCAAACATTCCTGCTGAGATTCAGGCAGCCAGAAGTTCACTTGGCGTTTCTTTGAGCTCAAAGTAACGTCAAGGTGAGTAAGGAACAGTCTGAGTGCTAGGAAAAGGCTTCTCTGCTCTTTTCTATGCTCTTCCCAAGTGTATACTGACCACTGCTGAACAGTCACCTTGCCCTGCACCCACAGAGCAGACAGCAGTGAAGACTCAGTCTGCTGCCAAGGCACTCACAGTTTAATAGTAAAAGACTCATGCTCACAAAACACGCTGCATGTGCTATTCACGTTCATTTCAAAGGATTACAGAAACACAGTGTGTGTAGCTGCTTACTTTTCTAGGGATTTGGAGGAGGCTCCTAAAAAGAGGAACTATATGCACTGAATGTTCATGTTCCCCAAAATGCCTTTGTTGAAGCTCTACCCCCACCCCCAAGTAGGATGGTACTTGCAGATGGGGACTTGGGGGGGGGTGTTAGGTTTAGATGAAGTCATGAGGGTAGGGCCCTCATGATGAGATTAGTGCCCTTTGAAGAAGAGGAAGAGATGCCAGAATTTCCTTCGCCACATGAAATACAGCAAGAAGATGGCAGTCTGCAAGCCAAGAAAGGGACCCCCTTCAAATCTGCTGGCACCTTGAGATTAGACTTCTCAGCCTCCTGAACCATGAGAAATAAATGTGTGTTGGTTAGGCCATCCAGACTATGGTATTTTTCTGTAGCAGCCTGAGCAGACCAAGACAGGGGTAGCTTTAGATTTCATTCTTTTTTTTTTAATGTGCTTGCTCTTTATTTATAGTCATCTTATTATCAGGTCTCAGTGACTTAATAGTTTATCATCTGGTAAAGAATACCAAAAGAGGTATAAAAAGTTGTAAGACCAATTATTACAACAGTAAGACATACAAAATATTAAATACAAATTGAGAAAATATAGGCTATAAAACAAAGGAGGAAGCTGATATAGGTCAGGTGAACAGAGAAATATATTCTTTGAATAGAAGCTAAGTTCAGTTTATATTTGTCTGTCTGCACAAAGATTGCCATGATTTCCTAAACTTTCAAAAAAAATTTATTAATGTGTAGTTGTTTTACAGTGTTCCTTCTATTTCTGTTGTACGGCAAAGTGACCCAGTCATACATATGTATACATTCTTTTTTTCATAGTATCTTCCATCATGTTCTATATCAAGAGATTGGATAGAGTTCCCTGAGCTATGCAGTAGGACCTCATTGCTTATCCATTCTAAATGTAATAGTTTGCATCTAACCCCAAACTCCCCATTCATTCCACTCCCTCCCCTTTCCCCCCAGCAAGCACAAGTCTGGTCTTCAAGTCTGTGATCTGTTTCTGTTTTGTAGATAGGTTCATATGTGCCATATTTCACTCTTTTAAGGATGCATACAAGTTCAGCAAGTGAGAAGAGGTATTTTCAGCAGACAGGACAACACATGGAAGGGAGTATGGACAAACACAGCATCTGACTTTTTTTATTTTGCTTTTTTTTTTTTTAGGGCTGTACCCACAGCATATGGAAGTTCCCAGGCTAGGGGTCTAATCAGAGCTGTGGCCACAAGCCTATACCACAGCCACAGCAATGCCAGATTTGAGTGCGTTTGTGACCTACATCACAACTCACGGCACTGCCAGATGCTTAACCCACTGAGGGAGGCCAGGAATCTAACCCACTTCCTCATGGCTATTAGTCATGTTCCTAACCCTCCATGCCACAATGGGAACTCCCACATCTGGCTTTTTTTCTTCTTAATGAATGTCCTATATAGTGAGAAAGAAAGAGGCATGAAATTGTATCAGTTGTGAAGAATCTTTTTGCTAAGGAGTTTGGCTTCAACTTCTGGGCAAATTAGTGGGCTTCATCCAACCACTCATATTCCTAGTTTACTCCTTCTGCCCCTTCCCCTCACCTCTCTCATAGAAATTGCAAAAGGATGTGCTGAGGCTATTTACTTGTCTCTTACAATAGAGAATTCCTTTAGGCCACAGGTTCTGGTTTGTTGTTGTTTTTTTTTCTATTTTGGGAGGGGGGTACTAGACAATGCCTAATGCATGTTAGAAGCTCAAAAAATAAATATTCAGAATTCCCTTGTGGCACAGTGGGTGAAGGACCTGGCATTGTCACTACAGATGCTTGAGCCATTTCCATGGTGCAGGTTCAATCCCTGACCCAGGAATTTCCACATACTGTGAATGTGGCCAAAAACCAAAAGGTATTCAACAGGTATTCACATTAGGACTTTGTGGAGCTGTGACATTTCAATAGGGGGCTGCATAGAGCTGAGAGAAGAGCTTTCTAGGCACTGAGAAGAGCAGGGATGAAGGCCATAAATTTGCAGATGTGGTGTGTTTTAAGAAGAGAGGGAAGGCTTATGAAAAGGGAGGGGTTTATGGGGAGACTAGAGGGTGGTTTAGAGATCTAGGCCTTGAATGCCTTGTTTGGAATTGCATTGACCTCAAATTCTTCCTCTGCTTCAAATGAGTCCCTAACAGCAAACAGTGGGTGTGATAGATGGCCTTGCAAAAGGTCCCCAGTGATCCCCACCGCCCGGTACTCACATCCTTGGGTGATGCTCTCCCATTGGGTTTGGGTAAGACCCGGGACTTTTTTCCAACCAACAGAATATGGCAAAAGTGGTGGTATGACTCTTCCAAGGTCAGGTTATAAAAGATTATGATTTCTGTTTCACCTTCTCTTTCTCTGATCTGCTCCTCTAGTGGTAAGGCCACATGTCCTGAGGACAACTTCTTGCCAATAGCCAGACAGGAACTAAGGCCATCTATCCATGATCTTCCTGAACTAAATTCTGAAAACAACCCTGTGAGCAGCTTGGAAGCCAGTCCTTCTCCAGCTAAACTTTCAGATGAAATTCCATCCCTGGCCAGTACCTTGATACAGCCTTATAAGATAGTCTGAAACAGGACCCAGCTAAGCTGAGTGTGGATTCCTAATCTATAAAAGTATCAGATAATAAAGGTGTATTGCTTTAAGTCAGTAGTTTGTGAGAATTTGTTGTATAGCACTAGGTAAATAACACAGCGATGTTTGCCTGAGATCCACTGAGACAAAAAGAAGTGTGGAGGATGGGAGGAAAGCCCCAGGGGTGTTTTGGCCAACTGCTTCCAGAAGCATTGAGCCGTACGTTTCTGGGTGTGGCCTCAGAGACTTCGACCCATCGCAGACAGCTCTGGCTTTGCAGAACTTGGGAAAGGAGCTTCTCCTAGAATGAGTCAACACATCCGAGTCTTTGCTGCAAATCTCACAATGTCTAATAGGAACATCCCGTGGGATCTTCTAGGATCATGTTGTAATGGAAGCACTTTCTTCCAGTTCAGTCAACATGACAGAGAACAACTTCTCTCAATCCAGCCTAGAGGGTTGAAGAAAGGACTTGGCAGGCCAGAATAGAAGGAGATGTCTAAGATAAATATCATACATGCAGTCGAGTGGGGGGGGGGGGGGTTTGGGGGAAATAACAATAAAAAAATAAAGAAACTATCAGAGGGCTCATTCAGAAAATCTGTTTTCCATTGACTGTCTTCTTGGGTTTGAAAGCGTCTGAGGATAAATGCTGCACATAGCAGTGGCCTTTTCCTCTTTCTATTCTGTACTGTCTCTGCACTTCAGCTGAAGGCATCACTCAGGACTCAAATGCTATAACAAAGGCATCAGTCTTGAAAGAAAGAAAACCAAAGACCCAGTGAATGGCAGATACAGCTTCTTGACTTTCCCTTAATGCACTTCTGAAATTGCCTAAAATATTGGGATTCTCCCTCCAAATCATGTTTAGTTGACATCTTAACATTTTAGTCAGAGTATATTTAGGGTTGTAGAGTTTAAATTGTTCTGCAAGTGATGTGTTTAGCTCTGAAGCCATGTTTTGGGAGTGCTGCAAAATGCCTGGGAGCTTTCCACCAAATAGCACATATGTAATTGCTTTGATCATTTTTATATATTAGGGTTCCAGGTAAGATTACATTTGAAAACCACAAAAAAGACTTCCAGTGAGAAAGTAATAATAAAAATATTGAAGTGTTACCCAAATCATTGATTTTGAATACTTGCAAAAGATGTTGGCCCTCTATAGCATAATAGATTATACTCATTGTAATATTTAAAATATTCTTATTAGTATACTTTATTGAGTGCTTACCTTATACCAGGCACCTGGGTGAATGTGTTTCAAATATCAATGTGTCATTTCTTTAATGCAAGCATATTTTAGCCTCTGACAGAGACGAAAATGGCCTCTCACTAAAAGACACCAAGATATCTTGCTTCTTGCTTCCTAAGTATCTAGTGAAGGGGCGGAAGACACGGTGACCACTCTGACAAAAGAAGTGCCTTTTAGTAAAATCAGTCACATTTTCTGCTTCTACTTACTGTAAAAAAAAGTTGATCAACATTTATATATTTAATTCACATATTGATAGCTTAGGTTAAATTCCAGGAATTTTACTCCACCATGAATTATGGGCAATTTTCAGATTCTCTTGACCAATATGTAAGCTTAGTCTTGTTTTACCCAGGTCAAGGGAAAAATGATATTTAGTTGACTCACTTCTTCCAGCTCCGACAGTTTCCCAGTTGCCATGGATCTTTGCAAAGCATGACTATCTGCTTTCCTATATGGGGACGATGACTGTTATAGATTTCTGCAGGGGGAATCTACCACCCACACTGAAGTTTCTTTTACTTTCTACTCCTCCAAGGAATAATTGTGAATCAGAGAAAAGCTATATGGAAATCAGAGCTGAAAGAGCCTATAAATCACACTTGTCATTGTTTCCCCAAACTGTGGTTGATTTATGATACACCCTAATGGTTCATTGCTATGGCCACACCATTCTTGTGATTTGAAACCACATACGTCTACCATCGGGGACTTTTTAGAGACTATACAATGGGAGAGATGAAAACAAAACAGGAACAAAGTTGGAGAGCACTGAGACACGTATGGGATACAAACACATCAGTGGAAAATCTGGGATATGCTGGAAATAAATGTTCACACTACAGAGAGCAAGGAGGTCAGTTATTTGGTCAGCACTGGGTTATCTAAGCCAATGGAGAATAGTGGTGGGGAAATATACAAATGCTGAAATAACCAAATGCTTGTCTCTAGGTACAAAGATGCTCCCATGACTTCATCTTTGGCCACTCTGAGTTGGCTACTTCTAAGCAACTGTATGGTCAAGATTAGCTCCCAAAGCTGGTGAAGGTTTCCCAGTCATGTTGGCAGTGAAGCATGTTGGGGAAGAGTTAAGAGCATGGCCAGAGAAAGGAAGAAGGCTGGAGGAAGTCCTTTTCCATCCTTGTCTAAGCTAGGCATTGGGGATCTGGGGATAAACTTGGGGGAATTTCCCATACTCACATCTACCCAGATTAAAATTGCTGAGCTAGGATTCAGCTTCCAGTATCCATCAGCATCACCCCAAGAACACACTTCCTCTGATGAGTCAATGTAGAGGCTTGCTCTCAGTGGAATGTCCTTCATTAAAAAAAAAAAATAGTAATCTCCGGGTCCCATGTGTTCCAGTAATCTGTTGGGGATAATTTTCTAAAATACTGCAACAAAGAGAAACAGTCAGTGATGAAGTCATGAACGAAGCTAATGGGAACCTAACTGTCGTCCTTTGGGGGCTGCCATGCACCTTCTCTCCCTCCAGGGCACGTCCAGAATCAGCCCAAACCCATCAAAACAGCTGGGGGAATGGGCAGAGTCAGGGAGAGAGAGAGATCTGGACTGTGCTTTCCTTTGCCAGGGCTGCCCTGTCCCTTCCAAGAGCCTGTCTTTTCCAATTGTAAATGATGTCGCTGGTGATGGTTATTGGGAGATGATTCCACACTTGTGGGTCTTCTCCCTTCACATGTTCTGCCACTTAATTTGTTTCATTTTGCCTGGTTACTTGTCATCACTTTGGGAATGGGAGCTCAGTGTCTTGATGGGATGGACTTGAGTTCCAGTCCTAGCTCTGTCTCTGGGAAGCTGTGATCAAGTTATTGAATCTTTCGGAGTCTTAATTCTCTCACCCATAAAATGGAAATAATAATAGCTAAGTTGTGATGTGTTTGTGAGGGTTAAACAGATATGAATGATCTGGCATATTGCCTGACATACAGTAGGCATGTGGTATGACTGTGTGTGTGTGTGTTAGTCAGGGTTCTTCAGAGAAAAAGAACCAATAGGGTATGTATATCTTTCTCTTCTCTTTCTATTTCCTCTCTCAATTTTTCTTTCCTTCATAATTTCTCTTTCTTTCCCTCTTTCCTTCTTCCTTTCTTTCCCTCTTTCCTTCTTCCTTTCTTTCCCTCTTTCCTTCTCCCTCCCTTCCTTTCCTTCCTTTCTTTCTTTCCTTCCTTCCTTCCTTTCCTTCCTTCCTTCCTTCCTTCCTTCCTTCCTTCCTTTCTTTCTTTCTTTCTTTCTTTCTTTCTTTCTTTCTTTCTTTCTTTCTTTCTTTCTTTCTTTCTTTCTTTCTTTCTTTCCCCCTTTTCTATTTGCTTTCTTTCTCTTTATTTCTCTCTTTCTTTCTTTTTCTTTGTCTCTTCTTTCTTTTTCTCTTTCTTTCCTTCCTCCTCTCTTTCTTTTTTCTGTCATCTGTGTATCTAATGAGTTTTCTATCTATCAATCTCCCAAGAAATTTATTTTAAGGAATTGGCTTATGCAACTGCAGAGGCTGGGTATGTCAAAATATGCCAGATAAGCCAGCAGACCGGAGACCCAGGAAGAGTTGCACTTCTAGTCCAAAGGCAGCCCTGCTGGCAGAATTCCTTCTCACTTGGGGGAAGTCAGCCTTTGTTCTACGAAGGCCTTCAACCGATTGAATGAGGCTCACCCACTCCATAGAGAGTCATCTGTTTTACTCAAAGTCTATTACTTTAAACTGTCAATCTCACATAATAAACACCTTCACAGAAACATCCAGAATAATGTTTGACCAAATATCTGGACACTATAGCCCAGCCAAGTTGACACATAAAGTTAACCATTGCAGTGTGTATATATTTAGAATTGGTACCTGTGTGTCTCCTTATATGCATCAAATAATTATAAACAGCATAGACTTCCCGATACCTTTTGAGCAGTTGCTGACTTTGTGTGGAAAAAAAATTTTCAGTAACCTTGGCTGGTCATTCCAGACCCCACATTCTGGATCTTTCAAAATTTATTCCACTCTGATTGTTCATGCCAAATCTTGAGTTAAGCAAAACTCCTCTCTCCAGCTGACCTGAAGCGAATTTTTTAGGGAAAAAAAAAAAAAAAACAAAAAACAGAAAAATGAAGCATGCCTAGGCAAAGATAGGTCCTGAAGAGAAACTAAATCCAGCCACTCTCTCCTCAAAGAGACATGTGATCATGCTGAAACTGTAAACGCCTCATTTTGGCTTCATTGGCATTGTGCCACAGCTTTGATGGCGAGACCATGCAGCCCTGTCAGTTCTTTGAGGTCTATAGGCCTTCTCAGAGTGGGTGGTGAGCTACCCCTTCTGTTACCACCCTAACCACATGGAGCATATTTTCCAATCATGGCGGTCTTTGGACCCTCTTGAAATGAGCCTTTTACATGTAGAAGGATGGGCTCAGTCAAAAGGACGCTTGCCTCTCTGCAGAGAGAATCACAAGCATGGTATAGCTATGGTGCAAGTCGCTGTGGCTCACGGGTCTGGTTTTCTGTAGCTTGCCTCTTGGCTTTTGAGACATTGGTCTTGGCTTCCTCCCTTGTTTATCTCAGATTATAGTGTCTCCCAGCGTCACTAAATTATATAAATCTTTATAGACTGAGAGATGGGGATTAGTCAATACAAACTATTATATTTAGAATGGATAACTCACAAGGTCCTGCTGCATAGCACAGGGAACTATACCTGTGGAAGATAATACAGAAATTATATAAATCTTTGACCACACTTCCTCCACAAACGAATATGTTTGAGAAAATGCTGTGCTTCCATGGTCCCCTCTCACTTAAGGTTTGTCAGTCTCTTCTCTTTAAAAAAAAAAATTATTAGAGTATAGTTGGTTTACAGTGTTGTGCCAATTTCTGCTCTACAGCAAAGTGAACCAGTCATAGTATATATATTATAGTATAGATAATAAAGAAAGGGAATATATATATTATCTTCCATCCATAGTCCATCCTAAGAGACTGGATAGAGTTTCCTGCGCTATGCAGTAGGAGCTCATTGCTTAATGTCACTCTCTTATTTATTTATTTAATTTTTTGTCTTTTTAGGGCCACACCCATGGCATATGGAAGTTCCTAGGCTAGGGGTTGAATCGGAGCTGTAGCTACTGGCCTACACCACAGCCACAGCAACAGTGGTTCCAAGCCGGGTCTGCGACCTACACCACAGCTCACGGCAACACCAGATCCTTTACTCCATTGAGCGAGGCCAGGGATTGAATCCAAGTCCTCATGGATGCTAATTGGGTTCACTAACCGGAGCCACAAGGGGAACTCCACACTCTCTTCTCTTTTTTTTTTTTTTTTTTAATTGTTTTTATTTATTTTTAAATTTATTTTTCATTGTTTAAATGATTTTTATTTTTTCTATTATGGTTGGTTTACAGTGTTCTGTCAAGTTTCTACTATAAAGCAAAGTGACCCAGCCATATATATATATATATATATATATATATATATATATATATATATACTTTTTCTCACATTATTCTCCATCATGCTTCATCACAGGTCTAGTCACACTCTCTTCTTGATGCCAAAAACCATCTTGGACGATCAAACTGGTATGGGATGAGATAGGGCAAGTTAGACAGACAGGTCCTTAGATATTTTAGGTTGTTTTAAGACGATTATTCCAGATTTACCACATTTCCATGGATTCCTCTGTGTAGGAGGCTTCCTAAAGAGGCCCACATCCCAAATGTTTTTCTGGGGTAGCGGCTGTTTCAACCTTTTCAGCTTTTTCCATCTCTGTTTTTAGCATCCACGTGAAGGGAAATCTTTCTCTCTTGTCTCCGCATGTCACATGTCTGTGCCATTTTCCTAAATCGCCTCTCTCTTTCCTATAAGACTACCTAAAAAACTCTTACTCATCCCACAAAATTGAGAGCAAGCGATACTCCTGCCAGGATGCTTCTTCTGGAAATTCAGCCACTATCTTCTCTGTGTTTCCATAGAGTCTCTCTGTTTCTATTACAGGTCTTCTCAAGCTAGCGTAATTGTTAGACATGCATCTCTCCCTGCTACACCATAAACTCCCCAAAGAGGCAATGGAGAGTCTCTAGCTTTGAATCTCCATCGTCTAGAGCACAGGCAGTAGCAGCAACTTAACATAAGTTTGTTGGATGGATGGTTAGATGCCATGAAGAAAATCTCAGAGAAAAGGGAACCCTCCTCTAATGCTGATGAGAATGTAAGCTGGTGCAACAACTGTGGAGAACAGTATGGATTTTCCTTAAAAAACTAAATATAGAACTACTATAATGTCCATCAATCCTACTCCTGGGCATCTATCCAAAGAAAATCATAATTCCAAAAGGTACATGCACCTCAATATTCATAGCAGCACTCTTTACAATAGCCAAGACATAGAAGCAACCTAAATGTCCATCGATAGGTGAATGGGTAAAGGGGATGTGGTACATATATACAATGGAATACTACTCAGCCGTAAAAAGAATTAGATAATACCATTTGCAGCAACATGGATGGACCTAGAGATTATCATACTAAGTGAAATAAGTCCAACAGAGAAAGTCACATATCACATGATAACACTTATATGTAGAATCTAACAAAAATGATACCAAAGAACCTTAGAAAAGAGAAACAGACTCAAAGATTTTAAAACCAAATTTATGATTACCAAAGGGAACATGTTGCGCAGGAGGGATAAATTAGGGGGTTGGGATTGATATATACACACTACTATGTATAAAACATATAAATAACAAGGCCCTACTGTGTAGCACAGGGAAATCTACTCAATACTGTCTTAAAACCTCTGTGGGAAACGACTGAAAAGGAACATATCTATCTGTGTGTCTAACTGATTTACTTTGCTGTACACCTGAAACTAATACAAGTTTCTACGTCAAATATACTCCAATAAAATTTATTTTTAAAAAAGAAAGAAAAAGATCCCAGAGACGTCCTAGTGAAAGTTCTAGTGCAGACTTGACTGCCAGCTTGCTGTGTGACATAGAGCAATTTGCCTGCTTTCTCTGTGTTTTCTCATGTGTCAAAATTAAGACACCTTTTTGTTGGTAAACAAGTTCTTTCCTGTTCAAATTATCTGCACTTCCAACATCCCGCTAGGTTTCTATATGGCAAGAAGCTTCCAAGCAAACATGTATCATTTTGGTATGGTCCCAGCATCCTTCCACAAACCCAGGTCATGATTTTTTTAAAAAAATACTTTTTTATTAATGTTATTAAAGTACATTTGATGTATGAAGTCATGTTAATTTCTACTGTACAGCAAAGTGATTCAGTTATACATACAAATACATTCTTGTACATATTTTTTCCATTGTGGTTTATCACTGGATATTGACTATAGTTCCTTATGCTATAGGATAGGACTGTGTTGTTTATCCATCCTATATATATTTGTTTCCAGGTCATGTTGTTATACCAGCTGGGACAAGCAAAAGACTAGCTCTTTCAATGCCATTTAGTGCCTGATTCACTGGGATGAGAAAAAGAAACAATGAATTCTTGGAAATCCTTCTCTTTAGAATTTACTTATCCTATAAAGTCAGCTTAGCAGTGTGGTCAGGACTGTGTATGCTTTGGTGATGCTAATAAACACCACAATCTGAGAGATACAGTGGGAAGCCAAAATCAGTGGTTCAAAAATGAAAAGGCAACACATGAAAACACATCTTGAGAATCATCAACGCCCAATGTGGGAGAAGACCTAAGGTCAGTGGCTTCACCCTGGCTCAGAGAGACAGCTTTTCCCAGTGGACATTCTACACCTACTTGATCCCCCTCTGTGATGTTCAGCTCGCCTTGTGCAGGGTCTGTAGGACTGTTGGAGCACAAAGAAGGGATGATGGTCAAATTCCACTCAAGCTCTACCGGAGCTGGAGCCCACGTTCTTGGAGAACAGAAACACCTGTGATCTCAGATAGTCATGCATTCCAGAAATTAGGAGGGTGGATTCTGCATCTACTTGTCATGAGCGTTAATACTGAGTTAGCCCAGTGCTGACAGCGTGCCTTTGTGCAAATTCTGAACTTCTCTCAGTCTCCATTTTCTCACCTGCAAAATGGGGGTGATTGTGGTACCCAACTTGTAATATAGTTACGAGCTTTAAATAAGATGCTAAATAGAAAGTGCTTAGCGCAATGATCAGCATAAACTAATCACATTTATTGAACCCTTATTATATCCTGTAATATGTCAGCTGCCATCCAGAGGATCTTCATTTTCCTCTCTTCAGCAGAGAGGCATTTAGAATAAACATCAAAACATACACTGCTAGCCACCAAATACATGAAAATCATGCAAGGAAGGTCGAGTCTGGAATCAGAGTGATTGGTTCCGAGTCCCAGCTCGGCTTCTTCCACTGGCTGGATTGCCTTTCGTAAGTCACTCTGGGTATCCGCTCACCTGCAGATGAGAAGCTGTTTCTAGGTCAATGTGACCCCCTTTGTAATAGGCAGCTTAATCTCTCAGACTTTCCAAATAGAACACACTGAATAGCAGTAAGTCTAGGCGGTAAGGTGGAGCCTGATAATGTGAGCAAAAAAGAATGTATACATATATGTGTAACTGAGTCACCATGCTGTACAGTAGAAAAAATAAAAAATTTTTAAAAAGGTATGAAAAAATGTAAATGTGTGTGTGCATTTTCCCCTGGGAAAATCTAATCTATATCTTTCCACTTTCCACTTTCCCCACAATAGTCAAGCACCCCAAGTTAAAATCACTGTCTTAAAAGCTCTCGAAGTTTTGTTTTCCAGCCTAGAAATGTTTACCCATTATGCCCATGAAAAATAACCCAGGGAAGTTATTATTTGAAAATTATTGTAGATATTTGTTCATCTGTTTTAAAAAATTACTAAAAGTTTCATTGAGAGGAACAGTGGTATAATATTTTACCCGTTCTTTCAGTCATATATTTAAACATAAGTGAATATCAGCAAGCAGTGGCACAAAACCACGGTGGATCACAATTAATAGTCATTATCTTACAGAGCTTGTGCACCCACTGAACTATGGTGGATTCATGTTATCCACCCTACAAAGAATTGAAAAGGCATTAAGCTCACAAAAGCTCCATTTGTCCATAATGTCTGCACTTGCTTTTCCTTCTTCTCCACTCATTCACCAAAGGCTTCATCTTTTCCTTCTTATCAGATTTTCCTTCACACCACTGTCCATCTCAGACTGGATAAAGGAAGTTCACAAATATCTGAACAATAGGCTTCATGAGCTGGATGACTTCTTACCTCCGGTCCCCCACAGGCTGCATCTTTGCCCCACATTTCCTTGGCTTCCACCCTCGAAAGGCAGCAAGAGGAAACAATAGCTGTAAGCCCCCACCAAGCTGTGTCTTTCTGAGATGCAGCTGAATAATCAATTACTGGGTGAGTGTATCTGAGTTTCCCTGGCTGACTTCCATCAGCCTTCAAAACTTCAAAGTCTCCAGGAGTGGGTCTGCAGGGCCTCCTCCCAGACGTTCTCACCAACCTGTCACTCATCCCAAACCTCCGAGGCAGCTCCTGCCCTCACCAGCCACACTTTGCTTCACCCATCCTTTCCTCAAGGTGTCTGGAAAGAAAGACCATTGTTCCCTTGAAAAAAAGGGACCATTTGGAAAGGAGAGGCAGTGCCGACAGCAACATTTGGCAACTCTGTGGCTTGGGGCGAGGACCACGAGCAATAATAGATACTTTAAACAAGTCTTCTTTTCATTGTGGTACGTTAAGTGGCTGTATTACAGTAAAGCAAATAGCTCCAAACTATGAGGACTTCTATGAGAAAGAAGAACCCTGAATGTCCTCGTGTTTCCATGTACTCAGAACCCACACAGTTAGAAAGGGCAGGGCGTCTGTTCTTCTGGTTGTTTGCAGAGTTTACTGTAAGAAAAGTCAGAACATCAAGTGATTGAACAGAGGCCTCCTGCCAACTGTGAGAGCAAGCTGGGAAACCGTTTAAGGAACAAAAAAAATTCTCATCTGCGAAGATGTCCAGTTTTCTGAGTGTTGGAGTGGATATTTATGTCACTTTGGGGAAAAGGATGGCACAGGCAGAGTGCCTGATAGGAGGGTGGTTGGCAGGCAGATCAGAGTGCAGGTTGTAATGGTTCACTTGAAAAACAAATATTGTTTATATAACAGGCCCCACAGCCAGGCCAGAATAGCCTTGTTAAGACAGTGTTTAAGACATATGACTTAACGAGTTTTGCTTTTTTTTTTTTTTTTTTTTTTTTTTTGGTTTGGCCAAAACTGAGGATTCAGACAGACCTGTGTTGAACACGTGGGTTAACAATTCTCAAAATCGGCCACCTCTAGAAGAGGAGCCAGACTCAAGTGTTCTCATCTGTAAAATGGGAGCAACAATTGTGCCCTTCCCAGAAGCCTGCGGTGGAGGGAAAATGAGCTAATTACCAGCTGCCTGATAATAGGATTTTATTTGTTAATTCTGTGCCTCTTGATGGAGTGATAAAGTCCACCAAGGAGCGTGTATTTCAAAAAAATCTTTGGAAGGAATCTCTGAGAAGGCATGGTAGCAGCAAGAATATTTTAAGTGAGTCCAGTGTAAATTTGTTGAGTTCCCACCATATGTGAGGCTCTGGGGACTGAGATTTGTTGCTCTCTCACACATTGAAAACAAAGGAAGTAGATTACTTGTTGCCTGGGTTGAAACAGTGGGGGAGAATGGAAAATGACTGCTGATGGGTCTGAGGTTTCTTTGGGGCTGCCAAAATTCTAAAATTAGACAGCGCTAATGGTAATGGTCACATCATCCTCCAAATAGAGTTAAATACGTTGAATTATATACTTTCAAGGGGTGAATCGCATGGCATGTTAAGTATATTTTCAATTAGGCAGCTAAGAGGCAAACAATGTAGAGAAATACTAAAATGGAAAAGAAAGTAAGAAAAGAAACAAGAACGAATAAACAAAAACACGTCCGGGGTGGGTCTGTACCACATGGAGGACTCCTATCCTCATGGAGCTTAAAGTCTGGAGGGGCAGCATACATGTGCTCATGGCTAAATACAGAGGGGGTTGGATAAAGACTACATGGGAGTAGGGTCATGTATCTACTGTTCCACTGGCAGTCCCCCCATGATATGTCTGTTCTTCTTTTTCTTTGAGCAGTGGTCCTCCTCGAGGTTAGAGATTATACTTAGAAGCCTCCTTACAGCCAGGGTTGGCCTGGAACTCAGTGCTGGCTGATGGGCTGTGGGCAGAGGCAGTGTGGACCCTTTTCTCGTCCCTTAGAGCACGTCCCTTTTCAAGTCCCTTAGACTAAGCTGTTTGCTTCCCTACTCCCCGCAGGTGGAGAACCCAGCCTCAACCTCGTGAACTCTGTGGATGGTAGAGCATCATGAGAGAGGCGTGGCTTACTGGTCACTCTAGAAGGTCTCACTATCTTCTTACAACATTTCCGCTGAGAAATCTGCTTACGTCCCTATCTTAGCTTTTAGGGCTGTTTTCCTCTGGCTGCTTTTACAATTTTCTGCTCATCACTGATTTAAGCCGTCTTTATGGTTTTGAGGATTGTAAGCAGGTTTTGATGGTGATGTGCCTTTGTGGAGTTCTCATGTCTCTTATGCTATGGAAACACTGAGTTTCTTGAATCAATAGAGATATGGCTTTCATGACGTTAGGAAAAAACCACAATTGGCCATTATTGCTTCAAATATTTTCTCCCCCCACCTACCTTCTCCTTTATTGAATATAATCACCTATCTATTAAGCTGCTCGAAATGGTCCTTCAGTTCACTGATAATCTTTTCTTTTTAATTTTTTTTTTCTCTCTGAATTTTATTTTGGGTAGTTTCTATTGCTAGAGCTCTGTGTTCACTAATCTTTTCTTCTGTGATGTCTAATCTGGAATTAATCTCATCCAGTGTATTTTTCATCTTACACACTACAGATTTCATCTCTAGAAGTTCAGTATGGATCTTTAACATATGTATATATGTATTAGGTTTTTTTTTTTTTTTTTTTTTTGTCTTTTTGCCTTTTCTAGGGCCATTCCCACAGCATATGGAGGGTCCCAGTCTAGGGATCTAATCGGAAATGTAGCCGCCGTCGTATGCCAGAGCCACAGCAACACGGGATCCGAGCCGCATATGCCACCTACACCATAGCTCACAGCAATGCCAGATCCTTACTGAGCAAGGCCAGGGATCAAACCCGCAGCCTCAGGGTTCCTAGTCAGATTCGTTAACCACTGCGCCACGACAGGAACTCCTGTATTAGGTCTTTTAAAGTCAGAGTCATCTTCAGTTAAACCCTAACTTTTGGCTATATCTAGAATATAGTTATAATTGTTTTAATGTCCTTGTCTGCTAATGTTAACATCTGTCAGTTTTCTGTCAGTTTCAGTGTATTGATTATGCTCAGTTTGGATCACATTTTCTAGATTAACAACATACCTGGTCATATTTGAATGTTAGCCATAATGAATTTCCCCTTCTTAGGTGTTAGATATTTTTGTCTTCTGATACTTTTCTTTTTTCTTTTTTTCTTTTCTTTTTCTTTTTTTTTTTTTTTTTTTGCTTTTTTACAGCCGCACTTGCGTCATACGGAAGTTCCCAGACTAGGGGTCGAATAGGAACTACAGCTACCAGCCACAGCAACACAGGATCCGAGCCACGTCTGTGACCTACACCACAGCTCATGACAACGCCAGATCCGTAACCCACTGAGGGAGGCTAGGGATCGAACCTGCAACCTCATGGTTCTTAGATTCATTTCCGCTGCACCATGACAGGAACTCCCGAATAAATATTTTTTAGATTTTTTTTTTTCTGGGATGCAGTCAAGTTTCTTGGAAACAGCTTGATCATTTTGGATCCCTGCATTTATGATTCCCCAGGCAGACCTGGAGCAGTGCTCAATCTAGAACTAATTATTTCCTAAATACCATTACAGCAAGGCCTTCCAGGGCACTCTCCTCGATGCCCCATGAAATATGAGTTTTCGCTGGGGTTAACAGGCATTATTCCCTGCCCTGTGTGAGTACCAGGCAATGCTTCTTTTAATCCTTTTGGTGGCTTCTTTGCTATCTTTGAGGTAGTTTCCTTACAGGCTTGTGCTGATGACTGCTCTGCTGACAAGCAAGGAGGACTGTCTGCTGATCTTTGAGATTCTCTAGGTTCAGCTCTGTCTCCTCCAGAACTCTGCCCTTTATATGCTAGTCACAGTCTAGCTCCAGCTGAGTGCACTTGTTACCTTGGAATCCCTGGACGCTCACCACAACAATCCAACTTTAAGAGTCAAAGGTTCCCCCTTGTGGGAAGCAAGCTGGGGCGACTGCAGTGCTACCTTCCTTTCTCTCCCACTTCTCAGGGCTCACTCTCCTTTGTCGCTTGGTGTGCAATGCCTTAAAAAATAATTTTTCCATGCATTGTGTCTCTTTTTGTTGGTTGGTTGGTTTCGGATGGGAGGGTAAATCTTGTGCATCCATCCTGTCTGGAGGCAGAATATGCATTTCCTGGTATCTTATTTAATCTTATTGATGAGCCTTTGGAATAGCTCCCCCACCCCTATTTACCAGAAGATGATGTTCAAGCAGGTAGTTATCTGGTAACATAACTGTCTCCCTTAGCTTGTAGGCGGTAGAGCCCAGTTTTCACCCCAAGTTTGTCTTTGGAAATAGTCGTTTATATGACTTCCTGTGCTCTGCATTTCCTTCACTTCAAATGCTCTGGGGTGGGAGGGGGGAGTGGGAGGAGAGTGTTTAGGCTTGAAAATAGACCACAAAATACTCTTTGGAACACTGTAGGCAAGTTCCCTGTTCTTTAGGGCGTGAAAATTAAGTCAGTGTGGAAACATGAACACACAGTCCCACCAGACACAGGGACCACACCAGTGACAATGCTTTCACCCTTCCTCAAAGCAAAGCGTCTTCTAGTTCAGTGGCCTCAGAGCTGAAAACTAACGAACAGATAAACTCTTGGCTGGGGAAGATATGCAAAGTCCTGATAAAATTGAGAAAAATAAAGACAAGGTTGAAAATTAACATACGTAATTCCTTTCCTGAGGTTCTGGCATGTGCCCCCAATGGGAATCATCAACATCTAGGGGTAAATTCTTCTATGTAGAGAATTTCATATTCTGAGTGAAAGTGTACAGTTAATTTTTACTTTGCCTTTCTTCTTTTGTTCCCTGGATATGCTCTCCTCCATTCAATGTGGGTCAGCTGAGACATAGTTGGGTATAAAATACAGACCCAGCCAATCTGTAGAACCACATTTTGTCTCCAGTTGTGGCCATTGGCACAGCTTTCAGTTCCATACCCCAAGCTGAGTCATTGCAATTTTTTCCCCAGGACTTTGAGGGCTGAAAGAAAAGGGATTTTGTCCTTGGGGGCACAGAATGAGAAGGCACGGATCAGAATGCTCTGGGAGCCATCTACTACATCACGTGAGGAAAGCTTATGTGCAGGAGAGGATCAGAGGAGACGCAAGAGAAACACAGCTGAGAATTGGAGTACAGTGGGTGTGAGGGCAAGATGTCAGAAAGCAGAGGCCATCGGGGTTTAGTCATTTATCGTCTCCAGATTCCCTAGTGCCTGCAGCCAGTATTGGACTTCCCAGGTGTATGAGCTCATAAATCCTATCTGTTTAAATTGGCTCAAGTTGGGTTTCTCTTACTTACAACCAAGAGAGTCCTGGTGAATACAGAGAGGAAATAAATTTAGGCCACATAAAAATTTAGATCAGTAGGCGGGCTGGGCTTAGAATTCTACTCTTTCTATTTCAAATATACCAGGCAGGAGAGCAAATTCAGGACTGTTTCTGTACCTTGGGGTGAGCAGTGGCACAAAAACTAGTGACAGTTTTTGTTACTATTGGCATGTACATGTCAGAGCCATAATAGCTTAGTGGCAGGCACGTTCAAAGGGTATTATATGCCCTTCCCAAATCTCCCTTTGGAAGGTGAGGAAGTGGAGGCTTGAAGAGATGAAGAGCGTCAAGTTCAGAATGGGTGACGTTGAAGCCAGGATCCTCAAATGAAGGCAGCCTGACTTCCCAGCCATGCTCTTGACGGCTGTGCTGTCTTGCCCCCGAGCTTAAGTATCAGCAGCCTTCTGCTCAAGTACCAGATGACATCAGGAAATGATCTCTGACCATACTCTGACAGCATCGTATGAATTTTCATTCCGTATCAGATACTTTCATCCAGATTTCTCCCTGAAGAAAGAGCAGGTAGGAACCCCCTATTGGAATAGAGGAAGAGAAGGGCACAGGATTGCTTCCCCTCATGTCAAGCTGTCTTTCCGCAGTTCCTTATCCAAATGATTCCACATTTGATAATTGTTACATTTAGGAGAGTGACAATCAAGACTGCCGAAAGTGAATTCTGGGACACAAGGGATTATCCTTAACATACATTTCCAAAAAGATGCATTATTCCATGTCAGGTATCATTCTAGCAGAATGTAGATGCCATTCTGCCATTCTGCCATTCCTGTAGGTCCTCTGAATCTGAAACAAATCAATATGCTTTCCCCCCAGTGACACTGAAGCACTTGATTTTTTCGTATCCCCAGTGGCTCCAATTACCCTATGAGAAAAGAAAAGCCTAAGGGGGAAAAAATTGGGGCCAGTGCCTTCTTTACAACGTTTCAGCATCTAAATGTACACACTCCCTCCATGAGTCAGTGGTATACATGTCCCTCTAAGTGGATCAATGACCAGACATGTGAGACCAGCAAGTAATTTTCCTTATGGCATTTTTTTTTTCATTTGAATCTGTTGTTGTCATCATTGTTGTTGTTTAAAAGCGAGCTTTTAATGATCCGTGGGACCAAATCTAACAAACAAAATGACACAGATACCTCTGGCATTTGCTCCAATGGCTTTTGGCTTTTATCAGTTGGGGCGTTTGGAGACATTCTGCTGGGACGACCAGAACTCAGTAGGGGCTGCATGTTTAGACGGGGTGGGGCTGGGAAGCAATCACACAAGGCCCACCCTGGGTCTGGGCTGTGGGAACCATAAACACAGCGTCGACTCCCATGTCCTAGGGAGGAAGAGACCATCACAAGCTCTTGGAAGAACGGAACTGCAGCGTCTCCTGTGGCTTTGGGGCTGGTGGCATCGCATCCCTGAGGTCATCACCACACAGCTCTTTCTCACACACCAGACAGGCTCTGCCTGGGAGCTGGCGAGCGAGGCTCCCCTTGGCCCAGTTGGCCCACACCTATAGGCTAGAGTTCACAGGAAGAAAGTTGATTTGGAACTGAGGAGAATGTGGCAAATTGCCCCAGACCTGCTTGGGCCGCTTTCCTCGGCAGATGGTGAACGGGGCACCATGGATCCTTGTATCGATTCTGCCACTTGTCAGCCCTGTGAATCTAGACAAATTCAGTGACCTCTGTGAGCCCCAGACATCTCATCACAAAAGATGAGCAGGAATAGCCCGCAGAGGCCTTTGAGATTATCTAATTAAAATAAGCTGTGATTCTAAAAATGAAGGGAGCATCTGCAAAACCATTGTTCTAGGGTCTGTAGGATTTTCAGGAGATTGCAAATTCCCCATGTTGCTCCCTACCCTCGGGTTGGAAGTAAAGGAATGAACAAAGAGATGAGAGAGAAATCCCTCAGGATATTTCAGAGCACCCTGAGCACGAATATTGCCTTAATGTTTGTCTTTAAGCCAGTTCACTTTTTCCCCCCAGTAGAAATACTTAAAAACTAATCCTTGTATCATTTGTGATAATAAGAATTTTTAAAACATTGTATTATTCTCATTGTATTTTTTTTTTCAATTACCTTCTAATGAGACACTGTTGGCTGCCAAGGGTTCTAGCCCCGGGCTTGTTCTTTCTTGAATGCTTGCTAATGACTCTTTTTAACCAAGAAGTATTAAAGACCTGCTAATTCTGAGCCCACAGGCTTCCCCTTGATGTAATCAGTAAGTGAGAAAGCGAGTCCCTTTTCAAGCCTGTTCAGTCCCTAAGATCTCCTTGTTATCTTTTTCGTGCACTTGCACAAACCATCTCCAGAACTCCCAGTGGGGGACTGGTTAGCTTTTTCTGCACTCGGGAATGCAGAATGCAGGATCCTCCATGCCTGCCCAGAAATCCAATCCAACAGTAGGCTGAACTGGTAAGCTGAAAACAGTCCGGGCCATGAGAGGCATTTCCTAGCAAAGCAGGACACTGTACTTTCATCACTATTTGCTTTGGTGCAAGCTTTACACAGGTCTCCCATAAACATAAATTATTCTCCAATAGTACTGATCCCATTCAGTCTGTCCTGGAGACTGACAGAACCAAAGACTTCACAACGAACACCAAGTATTGGACAAGCCATCCTCTGAACCACTTTGGAAAGTTAAGCTTCTTGAGAACTGGTGACGTTTACCTTCACACCTATGTACTGAATTTGGGCTCTTCCTAATCACGCAAAAACATCCTTGAGAAAGTCCACATAGGTCAAAATACCACACACAGCTGTAAAATGTAAAGGCAGAAGTGTTCGATGGAAAAATCCCTGTAAATTTTAATATCAGGGTGTGTTAATGGGCACTTGAGAAGGATGATATCATTAGCTGTGTGGATATGGCTGGAAATGCTACTGACAGTTAATGAACTTCAAGGGCACAGTGATGTAGGACCTGGGTCTTCAGGACTGCAGCTGCTTCCAGTAGATCAAAGAGTTTCGGTTCCATGACGAGGCATGAGGGTCCTGGTTGTGGGGGTCTGTAATCCTCTATGAACCCCATGGGTTTTTCATTTATATTATCAGGGAGGATACGCTGGGAAGGACCTCTCAGGGAAGCAATGGAAGTCAGGAGCTATTCTGCTCACCATCTCATTTAGCCCTTAGCACCATCAAATGATGGTAGAAATCTAGTGATTTCACTTTTACAAGCAAGGTCAAAGCTCACATTGTCATGATGCCTATGGGGCAGAGGAAGTTGTGAGAAGGGGGCCCAGACTTCAGAGTTGGGCTTGCTCCTTTGTGTTCCCTGAAATCTTCTGCCCTTGTCACCTCCAGGATGAGTCTGCCTTCCCCAGCCCTCCACAAGCCTTCCACCCTCTGCCACATGTGCTGTGGTTCTGCGGAAGCTCTAGCTGGACTATTTCAGAACAGAAACGTTTTTTTCCTTTTTAAAATTTTTAAATTTTTTGCCAATTCTTTTTTTAATTACAGTAGATTTACAATGTTGTATCAATTTCTGCTCTAGAGCAGAGTGACCCAGTCATACATATACATACATTCTTTTTCTCATATTACCTTCCATCATGTTATATCCCAAGAGACTGGATATAGTTCCTTGTGCCATGGAGTAGGACCTCATTGCTTATCCATTCTAAATATAAGAGTTTGCATCTCCTAACCCAAACTCCCCGTCCATTCCACTTCCTCTTTCCTCCCCCTTGGCAACCGCAGGTCTGTTCTGTATATCTGTGAGTCTGTTTCTGTTTTGTAGATATATTCATTTGTACCATATTTTATTTTTATTTTTTATTTTTTTTTCTATAATGATTTTTATTTTTTCCATTATAGCTGATTTACAGTGTTCTGTCAATTTTCTACTGTACAGCAAGGTGACCCAGTCACACATACTTGCATACATTCGTTTTTCTCACATTATCATGCTCCATCACAAGTGACCAGACATAGTTCCCGGTGCTCTACAGCAGGATCCCATTGTTTGTCCACTCCAAAGGCAATAGTTTTCATCTATTAACCCCCAAATTCCCAGTCCCTCCCCCTCCCTCTTGGCAACCACAAGACTGTTCTCCATGTCCATGATTTTCTTTTCTGCGGAAAGGTTCATTTATGCCATATATTAGATTCCACTATAAGTGACATCATATGGTAATTGTCTTTCTCTTTTTGACTTGTTTCACTTAGTATGAGAATTTCTAGTTGAATCCATGTTGCTGCAAATGGCATTATTTCATTCTTTTTTATGGCTGAGTAGTATTCCTTTGTATATATGTACCACATCTTCTTAATCCACTCATCCATCGATGTCATTTAGGTTGCTTAAATGTCTTGGCTATTATGAACAGCATTGCTATGAACATACAGGTACATGTATCTTTTTGAATTGTGGTTTTTGTCCAGATACATGCCCAGGAGTGGGATTGTTGGATCATACGGTGGTTCTATATTTAGTTTTCTGAGGAACCTCCATACTATTTTCCATAGAGTTTGTACAAATTTACATTCCCACGAGCAGTATAGCATGGTTCCCTTTTCTCCACACACTTTCTAGCATTTGTTAGTACAGAAGTGTTATGTCTCAAAGATATTTATATCCTAATTATACACACACACACACACACACACACACAATCTTTTCAGAGGAAATGAGTTTACTAGGGTTCCTTGATGGAACTTTGAATAAATTATATGGGGTATTTTTCTACCCATAGTAACTTAGAGAAATATATATCACATGCAATTTTGAAGAAGATTTGGAGCTTACAAAACAAAACAAAGCAAAACAAAACTGTATCTCTCCTGGCAAATGCCTCCTGAAGACAGAAAAAGAAAGTTTACTCTAACTTGACAGTTCATTGAGGGAGCTGGATGTTACATAGGGAATTAAATTGCTATAATTTTTTATGATGCCCTAGAAGAGTTAGGATATTCATTTACTATTTCTGCCCTTTAATAAGTTTTCATTGAGCACTTTTGATTACCGCACATTGAATTAGGGCTATTGGGTGAGTGACTATTAGTAAAAAAATGCAAGCTGTGATGGCATCTTTCACAGGGTGCTTAACCTAATCTATAGCTACAGAGAAGCTGTGGTTTGTAAGCTTGCTTCCAAGGAAGAAAATATGCAGGGTTAGAAGTTCCCAATTTAACAAAAATCATATACCACCAAACTCATATTAGAAATAAGATTCAAGTAGAAAAAAAGAACTTCTTTAGCACGGGGAACTATACTCAATAACTTGTAATAACCTCTAATGGAAGAGAATGTAATATGTATATATGTATGTATATTTATGTATATATATGAATCAATTTGCTGTACACCTGAAACTGACACAACATTGTATCTCAACTATATTTCAATAATATTTTTTTTGGCTTTTGTCTTTTATATGGCCACACCTGCAGCATATGGAGGTTCCCAGGCTTGGGATCTAATTGGAGTTGTTGCTGCCGGCCTCCACCACAGCCACAGCAACGCGGGATCCGAGCCGCATCTGCAACCAACACCACAGCTCATAGCAACGCCAGATCCTTTACCCACTGAACAAGGCCAGGGATCGAACCTGCAACCTCATAGGTTCCTAGTCAGATTCGTTTCCGCTGCGCCACTATGGGAACTCCTATATTTCAATAATTTTTTTAAAAAGCTTCTTAAATATAACACCAGTTATGACAACCATTTGATAACAGAGGTCTAATCTGGGAGGAATAGTGCTATAAATCATTTATTCACTTATTTTTTTCCTATTTGTGGTAAAATATTATAACGAAACTTGCTCTCGTAGCTATTTTTAAGTGAACAGGTCAGTGGCATGAAGAACATTCACAATATTTTACTACCATGACCACTATTTCTAAATTTTTGCATTACCCCAAACAGAAACTCTGTTACCATTAAGCAGTAACTCCTCATTTTTTTCTTCTCTTACTCCCTGCAAACCTCTGAATCTATTTTATGTCTCTATAGATTTGTATATAGGTAGAATCATACAATATCCACCCTTTTGTGTCTGGCTCATTTCACTTAACATGATATCTTCAAGGTTTTTACCCACGTTGTAGCATATGTCACAACTTCATTCTTTTTGATGGCTACGCAATGTTCCATTGTATGAATTGACCACTTTTGTTTATCTATTCATCTGTTGATAGACACTTGGGTTTTTTCCCCCCTTTGGGCCACCTCGAATAACGCTGCCGTGAACATTGGCATACATGTGTCTGCTTTGAGTCCCTTTTCAGTTCTTTTGTGTAGTCTTTTCAATTCTTTTTGAAATCTCTGGATCTTCATTCTCTTTGGCTTTTTGAAGAACCAGCACTGTTTTCCATGGCAGCCTCAGTATTTGGTGTCCCCAATCAGCAAAGTACACAGGTTCCAATTTCTCTACATTCTCATCAACACTTGCTATTTCCCATTTTTGATTCCAGCCATCAGAGTCAACAGAGCAATATTTTTTTCTTTTTTTGCTTTTTTGGGCCACACCTGCAATATGGAAGTTTCCAGGCTAGGGGTCGAATAGGAGCTGCAGCTGCCGGCCTACACCACAGCCACAGCAAGGCGGCATCCAAGCTGCCTCTGCAACCTACACCACAGTTCATGGCAACGCCGGATCCCAGATCCACTGATCGAGGCCAGGGAACAAATCTGCATCTAGTGGATATTAGTTGGATTCATTTCCACTGCACCACAATGGGAACTCCAATATCTTCATTTGCACTGCACCACAACGGGAACTCCAATATCTTAGCATTTCCCTAATAAGCATGTTGAACATCTCTGCTTGGGCTCATTGGCCATCTGCATATCTTCTTTGGAGAAATGTCTATTCCAGTATTTTGCCCATTTTTTAATTGGATTGTTAGTCTTCTTGATGTTGAGTTTTAGGAGTTCCTTACATATTTATACATTTTAACATATACACTATAATATATATGTGTATATATAACATAATACATGTATTTTTAACTTTTTAACTAAAGTGTAGTCGATTTACAATGTCATGTCAATTTCTGCTGTACAGCAAAGTGACTCAGTCATGTATATAAGTGTGCATTCTTTTTCTAATATTATCTTCCGTCATGTTCTATCACAAGAGATTGGACATAGTTCCCTGTGCTATACAGTAGGATATATTTAATGTAACTTTGGATATTTATCAAATATATGATTTTCATATTTCCCCCCATTTTGTAGACTGTCTTCTCACATTCCTAAAGTCCTTTGATGCATGAAAATTCTTAATTTTTATGAAGTCCTCTTTATATATTTGTTATTGGTGTTGCGTGTCATTTTAGAGTCTGTATTAATTTACTAGGGCCACCATAGCACAACAAAGCACCTCGGGCTTTTTGCTTTGCTGTAACAAAAACTCCTTTGGTATCCTCTGAGAGCTCCCTCTCTTTGGCTTCCTTTTTGCCGTCTCTTCCCATGGTCTTTTCTCTGCACACACACATTGCTGGCGCTGCGTTTCTTCTTGTTGTAAAGATACCAGTTCTGTTGAATGAAGGCCCATCTATACAACCTCATTTAGCCTTCATTACCTCTTTGCAAATCCTGTCTCTAAATGTAGCCACATTTTGAGTTACTAGAGGTTAGAACATTAACATAGGAATTTGGGGAGGGGGGGTGTAGTTCATCCCCCAAGAGGACTCTATGGCCAAATCCCATTCATTTAGTTTTGCTTTCAGCACCTTATTCACTGCTTGGCCTATGGCAAATAATGTGCCAAACACAAGATAAGCAAGACAGAAAGACTGCTGCCCACAAGAAGTTTTCTTGTTAAAAAGGATATAAAATAAATATATAAATCACATTTGTTTTTTTATTATTTTTTTATTTTTCTCATCATTTAACTTTTTTTATTACTCAATGAATTTATTACATTTGTAGTTGTACAATGATCATCACAATCCAATTTTATAGGGTTTCCATCCCACAACCCCAGTACATCCCCCCACCCCCAAAACTGTCTCCTTTGGAGACCATAAGTTTTTCAAAGTCTGTGAGTCAGTATCTGTTCTGAAAAGAAGTTCATTCTGTCCTTTTTTCAAATTCCACATGTCAGTGAAAGCATTTGATGTTGGTGTCTCATTGTATGGCTGACTTCACTTAGCATGATAACTTCTAAGTCCATCCATTTTGCTAAAAATGCAAGTATTTCGTTCCTTTTAATGACTGCATAATATTCCATTGTGTATATGTACCACATCTTCTTGATTCATTCCCCTGTCCATGGACATTTAGGTTGTTTCCATGTTTGGCTATTGTAAATAGTGCTGCAGTGAACACTGGAGTACATGTGTCTTTGCGAGTCATGGTTTTCTCTGGATAAAATGCCCAGGAGTGGGATTGCTGGATCAAATGGTAGTTCTATGTTTGGTTTTCTGAGGCATCTCCATACTGTTTTCCACAGTGGTTTCACCAATTGACAATCCCACCAACAGTGTCATAGGGTTCCTTTTTCTCCATACCCTCTCCAGCACTTACTATTTGGAGACTTTTTGATGATGGCCCTTCTGGCTGCTATAAGGTGGTACCTCAGAGTGGTTTTGATTTGCATTTCTCTAAGAATGAGTGATGTTGAACATCTTTTCATGTGTTTTTTGGCCATCCATTTGTCTTCTTTGGAGAAATATCTGTTTAGATCTTCTGCCCATTCAACATCTCCTCAGATCCACCTCTTAGAGTAATGACGGTAAAAACAAAAATAAACAAATGGGACCTAATTAAACTTAAAAGTTTCTGCACAGCAAAGGAAACCCTAAACAAAATGAAAAGACAACCCACAGAATGGAGAAAATCTTTGCAAGTGAATCAACTGACAAGGGGTTAATCTCCAAAATTTATAAACACCTTCTGCAGCTCAATACCAAAAAAACAAACAATCCCATCAAAAAATGTAAATAACATTTGATACTAACAAGTCCTATGATGAATACAAAATATACAATTTTAAAATTAAATACCAGAATATAATTGGATGGAGAATGACTAAGGGAGAGGCCACTTAATTTTTTTTTAATTTATTGGAATGGAGTCGACTTACAAAGTTGTTAGTTTCAGATGTACAGCAAAGTGAATCACTTATACATGTATTTATTCTTTTTTGGATTCTTTTCCCATAGAGGTTATAACAGGGTATTTGAATAGAGTTCCCTGTGCTATACAGTAGGTCCTTGTTATTTATCTATTTTATACGTAGTAGGATATGTAAGTTTATTCCAACCTCCTAATTTACCCCTAGCCATACACCCCCCAACCAAGTTTCCCCTTTGGTAACAAAGTTTGATTTCAAAATCTGTGAGTCTGTTTCTGTTTTGTAAATAAGCTCCATTTTTTGTATCATTTTTTTTTATTAGTTTCCACACATACATGATTTTGAGGCCACTTCAATTGAATGATCAGGGAAGCCCTCCCTGAGGAATGGACATTTCCATGGGCACCTGGATGCTTCAAAAAGACCTGCTATTGAAAGGCCTAGGATAAAAATCCAATCTTACATCCTAGGAAACCACACTCTTGAATCTAGACCACTTGCTCATAGTACCAGAGCCAAGACATGCACCCATCTCGCCCAAGTTTCTTTTGAAACAAATCGTATGATGCATTTCGAGATTTAAACAGTCAAGGTTGAATGACTCAGTAGTTCATCACTAGGGGGAGAAAAGGTAAAGGGTAAAAAGGGATGTGACGTATTTATTTATGTATCAAATTTAAGGAATCTTTGGCAGTCATGAGGGGGTAATCAAATGACATATTAACTTGACCAGTATTTTGACAGGCTGCCCTGGAATGTAGGTTCCCAGAATGACTTAAAATCAATAAATAACATTCCTTGCTGGGGAAGGTGGCAGGCACCCTGATCAGCTGTCCTGGAAAGGAAAGCAATGCATACATTCCAGGCTCCAGACCCAGGGCTTGGCCACAGTGGGATTTCTGGGTGGCTTGTGGGAAAAATAAGATACAAATGCATGACCTTTGGTGAAGTTGCCTAATGAGTATCAAAATGACACAGGAGCTCTTACAGTCCCCAGGGCCAAGCGGCAAAATGCAGTGGGGCCTCCGTGTCCAAAGTCACATTGCACTTTCGCAGGATGGCAAGGGACCCAGCCCAGTTCTCAGAATCCTTCTGGACCCCAGACCAAACTCTCCTCCTGGGGAAAAGACCAGCCAAAGGAAATCTGCCTCAACACACTGTCTTGTCCCAGAGCACAGTTCCCAGATCATCGCATTTCCCAGCACAATCTCAGCTTCGAAACAAAGAGTAGAAGACCCTTCTCTAGGGAGAGAGTTTATTTCTGATTCCCTAGGAATCAGCTTTATCTGGTGCTCTTTTGCAACTTGAGCAGCAGAGCAAATGTGTCTTCAGGCTTTTGATAAGTCTTAATCAGTATGAACTCCACCACCCCTTCTTGCTCCAGACAGAGTGTTTTAATCCCAAATTCATTTCTCCAACCTTTGCACATATGTACACTCAGGGCATTTTCCATATTCTGCCTATTCCTGTGGGATTTTTCTTCCCCTTTATTACTCCTCCTCAATTACGTGTCTCTGAATATAAGGGCCATGTCTTACTCATCTTTGCCTTGACCACGGCACGTACTGTCCTTGGAACAAATACATTCTCAAATCATCTTTTTCTTTTTATGGCAGACAAATTTAGGGAATTTTGCAAGCTGTCTCACAGTTGACTTTTACAAAATTTGGAGCCACCATGATGGATTTAGGCATAGCTGTAATATACCAACTCTCTGATAAATGTACTAGGTGGACACTCTTAGGGAAAATGATATAAGGTTCTCACATCAGAAAATCAAACGATCCTATTTCTAAAGGAGAAGAACAAAACTAAGTAGAACAATTTTCTTTTTAATTTACCACTGGGAAAAATGACATAACAAATATCACCATTTGCTGTAGCATCTAACCAGCTACAAGCCACAAGTGGAAGGCTTAATCGGACAAATAGAAAGAAAAGGGTCTCTCTTAGGACAGAACCCTTGAAAAATGAACGCTATATATAAAACACATGTATGGTTTTAAACAACATATTTGTGTGTGAGCAGTAGCACCATAAATTATTTTAAACATAGGTAGTAATACATATTAAGAGGAATGAAAATACTCATTCACTTTTGATGCAGTTCTCAGTTTCAGGGGAAATAATATCAAGGAAATAATTCAGCTAGATAAAAGGCAATTCTTTTGCTAGTACTGAAAAGATTTTCTTCATGTTTATACAGAAATTAAATTAAAAAATTACTTAGTTGTTGGGAGTTCCCATCGTGGCTCAGTGGAAATGAATTTGACTAGCATCCATGAGGACACAGGTTTGACCCCTGGCCCCGATCAGTGGGTTAAGGATCAGGCGTTGCTGTGAGCTGTGGAGCTACAGCTCCAATTCAGTCCCTAGCCTGGGAACCTCCATATGCTGCGGGTACAGCCCTTAAAAAAAGACGAAAAAAAACCAACATAATTATTGGTCTTTCCCTGTTTTATGATCTGCGTGATCATAGTCCAGGCAGCTGATATATTAAACTTAGCTTATATATTTTATCACTAGAATATGTTGCAGCACAAGTTAGGGTGTATTTTGATACTAGTTTAAAAATGCAAATGTAAAAGTATATCAGTGATTACAAATAGCTAAAATATGCTGGTCTGAAATGAAGCCCCATGGATCTGTCTTCTGACACAAAGGAAAGGTCAAATACATTTTTGAAAAGTGGAAACTTTCCTAGATAGGAAAGAAGATAGTGATCACCCACATAAAAGCAGATATCTTCCTCAGGGCTTGTGAAAAAAAATCCTAGGGTCTGAAAATTCATTAGTGTAATTTTCTGTAACCTTCTGAGAGACTAGGAAAGATGCCATTAGATTAGAAAAACCCAAATGTTCTTAAAAAAAGAGACTATTTAAGTCACTTCTGGAAACCAAAGAAATGACTTCATCTTTTTAGAGAGAAGCAATCTCCTCTCAAGAGCTGAGGGCCTTTTATGCAATTGATGAGCGTTTACAAATGTGTGTTGATACCAAGGCAGTTCGTGGTTTTGGTGCCAAAATAACCCTGTATACGTATCCGTGGTTTTCCTATGAGGCTGATGGACCAGGGGACAAATGCATCCTGGTGTCAAAGAAGGATTTGCTAAAGTTTCCCTGATGCTTTTGTGTGCAAGATTATGACATGGGAACGAGATGGTGGGACCTCTGAACACAATCAGAGCTGACTGGGTTGGTGATTAACGACTCCTTGTCAGCTTGCTGGGAGGTCTGCAGCCAAGTGACACGAGGATCTCTCCCTGGCCCTGTCCTGTTTGTCATTTTTTATCAGTTCCTCGGGTCGAAAGTATGCTTATCACATTTTCAGCTGCCACACTGTGGGGAGGGCTTGCTCATAGCACAGATGCAGTGAAACCAGTGGGCGGGAACAAGGTTCAAAAACGGGATGCGGATTGGGCCGGGGAGGAAATCTTGTTTTGGGAGCTAATAGCGAAATCAAGAAGTTCACCATGGGAGAGCTGAGACCTGGTTAGAAAGCAGGGAAAAGAGGTCTGATTTTATTTCCATTCATTCGCAAGGCAAATAGGGATCATTGAAATCATGAAGACATTTAAGTTTTAAAACTCAGGGTGTTTCTGTCACGACATCAGATGGCTCTGTCTTCCCTTACATCACACCTGGAGTGCTGGATGTAGATGGGAGCCTCACGTTTCAAGAGGTTCATGAAAAAACTAGAGTGAAATCAGAGGCAAGTCAACAGAACAGCGCAAAGGAAAAGAAAACCAGCGGCACTAGGTACTAGATCATTCTTCTGTCCCTGGCACTGGGCTGTGCTGGAAATTTGCTATTTCAGTCCCCCAAGCCCTATAACATGGACAATGCGTTCATCAATTTATAGATGAGGAAAGTAAGACTCCATTGGAGGAAGCTGTCCAAAGCTTAAAGAGTAGCAAAGGGCCACACTGAGATTCGAATCTAGGACCAGAAGGGGCCTCAATTTAAACTGCCTTCTCCCAGAGAAGCCATCCACTTTCATGAAGGACACAAGCATTGTCTATACATTTTAAGCATTACGTGTGGAAGAGGAAACGGGCTTAATTACGTGGGTTTCCAGATGTAAGAACTAAGGCATCTGGTGAAATTTCGTAGAGCAATTAATTTCTGCTTAATTTAAGGAAAAAGTGGACCTAGGAATTACCCAACAATTCAAAGATCTGTCCACATAAATCTTGAATTTCCTTTTACTGGGGCTATTTAAGCAAAGAATAAAAGGTCATCTATCATAGCTATGTGGAAAAGATTCCTTTCTCTCTTTTTGAGCTCAAAGACCTGCACCATCCTTTCCAACACGAAAAATTCTATGAGTCAATAAGCCAAGCCCACAAGAAATTCAACTGTATCCAGAAAGGACCAATTTGCCAACTTCTCTGCTTTAGTACTTTTGACCTCCTGCTGTTTAATCCCATATAACAGTCCAGATTGCTGGAATTTAGTTTCCAGCTCTACAACTCGCTACTCCTATAACCATAGATAGGGCTCCATAACCTTTTCAGCATCATTTTCCCTGTGTACAAATGGGGATGATAATAGTGCCTTCTTCAAATGATTGTGCAAACATCCAATGAGACATTCCTTTTTAAAAAATGCTTAGCACCATTCCCAGACCATAGTGCCAACTGGGAAGAAAAAAAAAAAAAAAAAACACAACCTAAAAGTTGAGAGTTATGTTTTATTCAGTGGACTTTCTGAGCACCTCCAGCCCAGGAGACAGAACTCTCAGCTCACTCTGATTGACTCCCCCAAAGAAGCAAGGCAGGGAGCCAGGATATACTGGAGTTTTTGCAGCAAAGACTAAGTAGTCAGAACATCAAAAGATTACTGTTAATTAAAGAAAACCAGATATCCCAGGTTAAGACATTTAGTGCTTTTCTATGTAGAGGAAAATGCAAGAGTCTGGGCTCACTGGACCCATTCCTCTGATACGCACCTCATGCCCAGCACACACCTCTAAGCATCCAAAAGAAGAAAGTGATGTGTTATCCGTCCATATTTTTCCTGGTTTTCTCCATCCTGAGTCTCCTCAGGGTGCACAGGTGGGGGTGATTGCAGTGGCTGAGGGTTTGGCACTCATTTAGCTCCATCCTGCTTTCCCCCTGGGGACTTAGAATCCAGGTGGCAATAATGTGTGGGCTTGATGGCTGCAACATCCTTTATTTACTGACCTAGCAGGCAATATTTCTCATTTGCCATATCAGTAAAGCTTAACAACAGATAACAGCATTGTGACTACAGTTATGATAAGCAGAGAACCGTGGTGTTTTTTTTTTAACTCTTCAAGGGAGAAGGTCAAGCTGCACAAGGAGACAATTTGAGGCTCAGATGGGCCATATAAGGTGCTTCCTTTCCTATTACTTAACTGCACTTTATCATAGGATTGAGTCAGCCCCTGGCAGAGTCCCCTCCCCCCGCATTCTGGGGAAGGACCCAGACATTGAATTCCACTGGGTTTCTGGATATGAATCAAGGACCAAGAACCCCTTCCGTGGGCACCTTTTACCTCCTTCCTGTGTTTTGTTCTTTTTTTGTCTTTTTAGGGCCGCACCCATGACATATGAGGTTTCCAGGCTAGGGGTCTAATTGGAGCTGTAGCCACCAGCCTCCGCCACAGCCACAACAGTGCCAGAGCCGAGCCGCATCTGTGACCTACACCACAGCTCACAGCAACGTCAGATCCTTAACCCACTGAGCAAGGCCAGGGATCGAACCCACAACCTCATGGTTCCTAGTCGGATTCGTTTCCACCGCGCCGCGACAGCAACGTCTGTTTTGTTCTTCAATGTCTTTGATCGTTGACGTTTCTGTGTGAGGTGTGTTCACTTTAACACATTCGACTAGTTTGGAAGTAGGTAAACTAGAGAAGGAGGGTCCTCCATCCTGCCATGAACTGAGCCTCATCCCCAGCACACACCTCTAAGCACCCAAAAGAAGAAAGTGATGTGTTATCCGTCCATATTTTTCTTCCTGTGCTACCACAGAGTTCCCGCTTCGCTATTTCATTTATATGCTCCACACTCAGGAAGAGTCACCACTTCACATATGATGGCCATGAAGACGAGAGTGAACTACTCTCCCACAGATAGTAAGTAGCCATTAGGGTTGGAACTTAGCTCTAAATCCCTGGATTCTTATTCCAGCAAAGGCTACCTTAAGATTGTTTACACCAGCCTTCTGACTTACAGCCTAAAGAATCATCAAAACCTTTGTGTAATCAAAATTGAATTCATGAGTATTCTCTAATATACATAGATATTATATACAATGTATATATATATTATGTAGCACCAAAGCCTTTATCATCCAAGAACATGTCATAATTATTTTCTTGAAAATGTAAGACAAAAATTTTTAAGAGGCAATTTAGCCATTTTGGTGTCTTACCTTTGGAATAAAATATGATTTGATAGATCCTCAATTTCTAGCTAATTTGTCTTTCCCTACCACCAGCACGTGGAAGGGGCTCAAAACATTGCAGTTCGGGGAAGAAAATGTTTGTCTTTCTCCATAGCACTTCCTTTTGAGGGAGTTGTTTATTTAGTAATCAGAATCAGACTCTTTTTTGCAGGGTTGGTAAGTGGCTACCAGTTTTGAGTCTGTTCTGATTTGATTAATTGGACCACAAAGAAGACACTGGAGCCGAACTGAGTAGAAGTTTCCTTTTTTTTCGAAACTAAACATGTGGGCTTTGCTGCATTTTTTTTGCCTGTGTACATGAGACCACAGCGTTACATGGTCCTAAATCCACTGTTGAATTGAGAATGTTTTGTGTTTTATTTTGTGATAGAACCTTCTATTCCTGATGGTTAACTTTTTGAATTTTCGATGCCGACCTCGAGATAGATGAAATGTTCAGACTCGGGATGACAGGTCTGTGACGGGTCCTTGTTGTGGCTGGCGGGCCTTCCCATGTGTCACAGGATGCCATGTGGTCAGGTTATGCAGACCATGGTTTCCCAGGCAACCGAATCACAGCCCATGGGGGTTCCTTGGGAAGCTGAAAAAAAGATGTTGGAGATGACAGGTCTGGAGCCACCGCGTCTCGAAGCCATTGTTTGCTTTCTTTTGTCTTCATCCCTGCATTCCCCATCCTTCTACCTGAGTCTTCAGTGTGGGGAGTGCATTCCATCGCTGGCACTCCAGAGAGTTCTTGGGGACACACAGAATTTTTTTAAAAAAAACTTTTATAGCTTGATACTTTAAACTATTAACATATTCATATTAGATAGAATCATTTAAAAGTGAATCAGGGTACATAAAATCATTGTAAAGTGTGAGGTGATAACCACTGCAGTACAGAAAGACACACAATCATTGTAAAGTGAATCAAGTTACATAAAAATAGGTAAATAGATCAAATGATATACAGATTTGGAGAAAGAAAAGAAAGGAAAATTACGAGGTTGGCACAGAACAATCGGATTCACTTTCCAAGAGTTTTGCCATTCTAGTTTTTCTCTTTATATCATTGTTCTTAGTTCTTTTTTTTTTTTTTTTTGTCTTTTTGTCTTTTTGTCTTTTTTGTTGTTGTTGTTGTTGTTGCTATTTCTTGGGCCGTTCCCTCGGCATATGGAGGTTCCCAGGCTAGGGGTCGAATCGGAGCTGCAGCCACCAGCCTACACCAGAACCACAGCAACACCAGAACCACAGCAACGCGTGATCCGAGCCGCGTCTGCAACCTACACCACAGCTCACGGCAACGCCGGATCGTTAACCCACCGAGCAAGGGCAGGGACCGAACCTGCAACCTCATGGTTCCTAGTCGGATTCGTTAACCACTGCGCCACGACGGGAACTCCTGTTCTTAGTCCTTAACAACAACGACACCTAACACTTTATTTTCCTTCAAAGTCACAAAAGTTGCATGTCTGTCAACATCTGTCTATACACCTGCATGATCGTCCTTGACTTTTTTTTTTTTTTTCTAACAAGCAGGAAGAGTTATTATTTGTTGACTGAAAGAAGAGAGAGACCTACAAAATTGCCTCTGGTTCATGTAAAGAGCGCTTAGTCTGGAGCCCAGTAAGCCTTTTTCTCAACACAAGCTTCATCATTCACCAGTCCCATGACCTCAGGTGGTGGTATGACCTCTCAGTGCCTTGGTTTCTTTCTCGGATATTTTTACAATGATAAGGGTATGCACAGCAACTGGCATAATCTCTTCTGATACACATTTTACAGAGTAATACTTCCTTAGAGAACGGCATTGTAACAAAGACCATCTAATGTGTCTTTAAAAAAAAAAAAAACTTGCCAAAGTTAAAATCAAGCTTCAGTTTTTTTCCCAATTTCTTCAAAGAAGATAGAGGCTCAAAGTGAATGCCCAAGATTACTGCATGGAATGCAGGTCTTAGACACACTCTTTTCCCCACAACAACCCCCCCCCCACTCTTTTACAACAAAGTGGATCTCAGCAAAATCATTTCTGAGAAAGGGATAATATTCCATAAATGTTGTTAATAATTCCATAAGTGATATTAAGAGTCTTTTCTATGTGTTGCTCAGGGCAGTGATCGCTAAGGTTACATCACATAACCCTCACTAGACATATGTGAGATTTGAACTGCTCCTTCCAAACCCATTTCACAGATGGAGAAACTGAGTCTTGGAAGGAATAAGTAACTTGTTCTGATGGGCAGAACCCAAGTTTCATCCCGAGTCTGTTATACTCTTATTTTTCCCTCCTTTTTCCTCCTCCTCTCTTTTCTTCCTCATGTTATGATGGAAGCATTTATCAAGCCCTTGCTACACATGAGTCACACATGTCGGCATTCCTCCAGGATAGATCCCGAGACCTATTATCTTCTCATTCTAGGCTCCGTGTGCTTCAGCCCTGAGACACATGCGCGTGGGTCCCATCACGTTGTGACAGCTCCAGCCCTAATCTTTTCTCCGAGATCCTACCCCAGGCCTATCCCTGTAGGTTTCAAGGACAGCCTACACTTAATACTTTAAAATATTGGTCTCAGACTCAGTGCTCTTCATGGAAGAGTTATCCCCTTCCTCTAGCTGTGAAGCCAGAAACAGCCCTCGTTCTAAATCCCTTTGTCTCCCTCCTCCCAGGATCCGCTCCTCCCAAGTGTCTCTCAGTTCCTTCCAAGTCTCTCATCCCTCCCTTCCCCACACTGGCCTCCCAACCTCGTCTCTGGCCTCAGCAACTGCACTGCTTTCCTCGTTGTTCCCTCCACTCTTGTCCCTTCCCAACCCAGTCTCCGCCCTCCAACCTGAGTGGGATTTCTCCCAGTGTTGATCTGCTCATGGTGTCCCATCTTCAGACTTCTCCTTGGATGCCACAGAGTTCATCATAAAGACAGCCATTTTAATATGGTTCCAAACCTCTTTGAGGCATCCCATCTCATAGTTCTTTGCCCTTTGATCTCTCCATTCTGGCCACCCTGATGCTCTACCAGTTCCTTAAACAAGCCAACTTCATCCAAGCTTCAGGGTCTGGACATGTACTGTTTCCTTTGCCCGAAAAGCCACCTTATTCCAAAGCTTGCCAACATAATGTCTGTGTTTCTTTTACATCTCAAAGAGCAGCACTTCCTCACGGAAGCTTTTCTTTATCTACCAGACTAGATCAGGTCTGTCAGTTTTCTACAAAGCCCCTTAAATAACTGGCGCTTACACATTTATTTCTGTGTTTGATTAATATTAGTTCTCTGGGCAAAAAGATGACCTTGTGGGATCAAGGACCATGTCTCTTCATTTACCATAATACCTTCCCACACTGAGCCCAGAGTCTAGCCCAATAAACATTTGAACAAATACATTGTGATAATTATTACACAATTAAACTATCTTATGTTCTGGTTATTGGTGAAAAAAATAATCTGTCTCTAGAGCAGGGATTCTCAAACATTAGTGATGATCGGATCCCCAGAGATCTTGATAAGACAGAGGGCTTGGTCATACCTGCAGAGCTTCTGATTCAGTGGGTGTGGGTGTGTCTAAAATTTTCATGTCTAGTGAGTTTCCTGGTGATGCTGCTGGTGCTGGTCTGAGGACCATGATTTGAGAATCATGGCACTACCCCATATACATTTTTGGAAGATAGTTTTGATATCAGTCTGTTCCAAACATTTTTGAGACATCCTCCTTTCTTTATTTATTGCACCAGGCACAGCCTTGGATGCTCTGGAGAATGGACAGGTGTGCTCTTTGCTCAGTCATTTCTAGACCTGGGAGAACTTCCATATTTCAACAGCTGTGCCTGGTGCGGCTCAGGGATTCAATTTCTAGCAAGGATTTGCTTATTAGTAGAGCTCTCCTGATTCTCAACAGGGACAAGTGCCTGCAACTGAAAATAAAACAGAGAGGGAGGTTGGGGAGGCTTAAGTTTCAGCCATCTTTCACTGAGGAATTAATTTTAAAGGGGCACACAACAATAAAGCCTGCTCTGAGGCCAGACACCATCATTCACAGTAAGCTTACCCTCTGAAGCTGGCTCCATGCCAGCTTGGAGCCAGGTGCCTCTCTTGGATCTGAGTCAAGTGCCCTGGGGCCACCTACAGAGCACTCAGGTAGGATCTTAAAAGCCCCTCACCTCCATCTGCCCTGCTGCTCCACTATTTCAGGTCCCACCAAAGGACTCCCAGCTGGCTGGCCAGGGTCCAGCTGCTCAGTGTCGCCTCTCACATCATCCACGCTGCCCTGGGGAAGATGGGCAGGACCAGCAGAAGCGGGATAATGACTGGACTGCCTGATTTGCTTGGAGCTCATCTCAGGGAGGGATTGTTGACACACGATTACAGAGTTTACAGCTTATGATCCTGGGCCTAGTGGCTTCAGAAAGAAACAGGAGGGCCAGATACTATGGTTTTACTATGAAATGAAACAGAATAATAGGACGTTCTGGGGAGAAGTAGGGTGGAGTTCACCTGCACACAGAGAGGGGCATGCATAATGTGCCCTGCAAACAGGTGAGCTCACTGGTTTTAAGCTAGCGCCGCAAACTGATGCACGATCCAGAGGACAGGCAGGTGACACACTGCTTACCCAAAGGGCGTGTGTTTGAGTACCTGCATGTCTAGTTGAATCAAAGGCAGAGGATTTGTATGTGTTTTATTAGACATTTAAAAGTAACTGCATGGTCATGCGAAGGCATCTGACCTGACCAAGGGCTCAGCTACTGTGCACTGAATTCCCTCCTGCCTTTGGGTTCCGGCCACACTTCCAGTGCGTTGCCCTGTCCAGTGGGTGAATGCTGCAGTGATACTAAGGCAGGCTCATCCTGAGGAATTACAGTGCCTCTGATGGCTAGGTTTGGCTTGAGGCCTCTTCTGTGGCCTTCTGGAAGCTTCCTTAGATGGCCCAGAAGTCTAAGGTGCTGCCCATCAGTCATCCTTCCATCTCTTCTTCCCTTGAGGTCAGACCCACATTGTGGGCTGATGGGCTTCTAAGACTTCCTGGATCCTCCCCGTTTTTTCTTACAAACACACCCCGAATATCCTTGCACACTTACTCCTTCTCAGAGGATCCTGGTAAAATGAGAGGGTACACTTCACCTGGTGAGGAAATAGGAACATTTACTGAAAGGGGGGGATTGAGATTCTAAGACATGGAGATATTTTCTTTTGTCAGTTGGTCCAGGGCCTCCTTATCAATATTGTCCACCAGGATTCTCTCTCTGCTTGCATGCATTGTCTCCCCTGCCCAGCGCGCGTGCGCGCATGCACACACACACACACACACGCTCACACACGCATGCACATGCGCATGCTCTCCTATAGTGGGTCTTCAACAAAGCTTCATTCCTGGAGGATAATTGGGCATTCAAGATCCCTTACAATCATGGCCTCTTTTTAGACTTCCTGTCCTCTCTTACCTCAAGCGACAGTCAAGCATCTTTCAAACCACCCACCATAGCAAAAGTCATTCTCAAGATTCTAGCGTGAAAGCCTACTCTATTCATGGAGGCATTAAATACAAAAAAGTGAAGTAACATAAATAATCTCTATAACAGCCCTATGAGGTATGTTCTAGGATTCCCAGTGGTTTTTTTATTGGGTAGGCAATTGTGTGTGATTATTACAAATCAGGAAACCCAAGGCAAATGCTGTGTTGCCTTAGGAAAGTTACTGAAGTTCTCTGAGCTTCCACTTTATCATTTGAGATGATGACATTATGAAGATGATAGGAAATAATTAGATATGTGAGGAGTTAATATGGGCCCCTGTACCCTTTAATGCTCATTGGATATTTATCATTATTGTCACAAAAAGAAGTTATGGTAGAGAAACAGGCACAAGTTTTACAATGCTTGGCACAAGATATAATACATAGACTATGCTTAATATGTGTTTGCTAAATGAATAACCTTTAAGATCCAGATTTCCCAACTTTGGCGCTGTTGGCATTTTGGACCAGATAAATCTTTGTTGTGGAGGTTCTGCTCTATGCAGTGTAGGATGTTTAGCAACATCCTGGCCTCTGTACGATAAATGCTGGTAGCAACCCCTAGCCCAGTTATGACAATCCTAAATGTCTCCAGATGTTGCCAAATGTCCCCTGGGTATAGGGAATGTCCCGGGTTGAAAATTACTGTTTAAGATAACAATTAACATAGCCCCTAGGTCTCAGAGGCTCAAAGCCCAATACTAAAGCCATCCCGCTTTATTTTAGGTTTTGGTTTAATTTTCTTTGCTGTGACAGAGCAAAATACTATAACAGAGCAAGACCCTATGGGGCCTTCCTGAGACAGGCCCCCACCCCCACCCCGCCCTCTGCTTTAACTCCTGATGCACACCTCCTGAGTTATTTGACAGATGCTAAAACCCCTACCAAATGGGAGAAATTAACTACTTAATGACCATGAGCACCTAGCCCCAGACCTACTGGTGCCTAAGGATTGATTCCATTAACCCCTGTGGTACCACCCTATTAGCGCTCCATCAGCCAATCCAAGAATTGTGCACGAACTGATCGCATAACTTGGGATGCCCCTCTACCTGACCTTCAGAAATACTTTTGCTAGGTGGCTCCGTGGCACAATGGATAGCGCATTGGACTTCTAAAAATACTTTTGCTGAAACCCATTGGAGAGTTCAGGATTTTTGAGCATAAGCCACCCATTCTCCTTGCATGGTGCCCTGCAATAAATGATACACTTTCCTTCACTACAACCAGGTACCAGTAGATTGGCTTTACTGCACTTGGGTGAGTGGACCTGAATTTGGTTTGACAACAATACTGAGTGTTTAAAGGTCAGAGAGAAGCGAGAGCCTGAGGATAGTTTGAAAGGCTTCCCATTGAGAAATCTGAGCTTAGATTCATGCCAGTTATAACCTGTTGGATCAACCTTCATAAATGGCTCCATCCAGTCAATCTGAATTAACAATGGAAAGATCTGGCTTGGTTTCCCTCCTAGCTCCATAGTTGAGAGAATGTATTCCACCTTTTATATTTTAAAAGTTGACAACAACATCAATTTTTTTCTCTTAAGCCTAAACGGATAATTAGTATTTCCTCTTTCCCATGGAAACGGCATTTCTCATAGCCATGAAGAAATTAGTATCTTTTCAGCTTGCATGAGCTGTCTCACAACAGGAGGCCCTAACAAGGAACATGATGCTGCCCTGAAAACTAACCAGGAGGATTTGGGAAGGACCAGTAGGAGGGAGGAGTTGGCCAACCTCCCAGGATCCTTGGCGCTGGAATCCATCTTGGCCGAGAGATGTGTGCCACCAGGAAGGACCCCGAGCCAGACCGGGCATGGGTGAGGAAGACGACTGGCCAGAGACAACCTGGAAACTAACCCCATTCCCATAAAACCCGAGGCTGCAGCCACATGGCAGAGCAGTTCTCCTGGGTTCCCTCACCCCCCCTGCTGCCCTCCACCTGGACCCCCTTCCCAGTAAGGCCTTCTTCTTTGTCAGCACATATGTCTCCTCAGACAATTCATTTCTGAGGGTTAGACAAGAGCCCCCTCTCAGGCCCTGGAAGGGGTCCCCCTTCCCTCAGCAGACAGAGAGCAGGGCAGTTATTATGAGGGACGGGCTCCCTCAATTATGGAGGCTGGGGAGTAGAGATAGGGTCTGAGACATCAGTGCTTCTGTTATCCTGTTAAATTGAAAAGCGAAGCACAGAATGAATGACCTTCTATTTCTGCAAGAGCACATTAAGGAGTTACTTGGTATGCTAAGATAGGCCTGGAACTGGAGGTCAGGGAGAAACGGAGAGGCAGGGAGAGGTGTCTTTGGGTTTAAGGAGATCTCACACAACCTGATGGGTGGCCAGATGACTTACGAGGAAAGAATATCTGCTATCACTTTAAATCAGTTTAGACCTCCATGATGTAAACCCGTCCAATGGTGGATGATTGTACAGCATTGTGGATGCACTAATGCCACTGCATGCTACGCTTCGGAATGGTTAAAATGGTAAATTGCATCTTATGTGGACTTGTGGTGCTTAAGGTTATGTGTCAGCTTGACTGGGCTAAGGATGCCCAGATAACCCAGAACACATTATTTCTGGGTGTGTCTGTGAGGGTGTTTCTGGCAGAGATTAGGTTTTGAGTGGGTAGCTTTGGTTAAGAGATCAGCCCTCACCCATGTCTGTAGCCATCATCCAATCCCCGGAGGGCCTAACTAGAACAAGAAGTCCCCAAAGTGGGAGGAAGGGAGAATTTGTTCTCTCTGCCTGACCTGGGACATTCCCCTTCCCTTGCACTTGGACATCCTGGCTTCTGGTTTTCAGGCCTTCGGGTCGGGACTTAGAGCACTGCCTGCCCCTCTCCCCGCCCCCCTCCAGTGCTCAGGCCTTTGGAACTGTGGCTCTGTCTTTGTGAGCCTCCAGCTTGTAGGTGGCCCATGGTGGGACTTCCAGCCTCCATAATTGAGGGAGCCCGTCCCTCATAATAACTGCCCTGCTCTCTGTCTGCTGAGGGAAGGGGGACCCCTTCCAGGGCCTGAGAGGGGGCTCTTGTCTAACCCTCAGAAATGAATTGTCTGAGGAGACATATGTGCTGACAAAGAAGAAGGCCTTACTGGGAAGGGGGTCCAGGTGGAGGGCAGCAGGGGGGGTGAGGGAACCCAGGAGAACTGCTCTGCCATGTGGCTGCAGCCTCGGGTTTTATGGGAATGGGGTTAGTTTCCAGGTTGTCTCTGGCCAGTCGTCTTCCTCACCCATGCCCGGTCTGGCTCGGGGTCCTTCCTGGTGGCACACATCTCTCGGCCAAGATGGATTCCAGCGCCAAGGATCCTGGGAGGTTGGTCAACTCCTCCCTCCTACTGGTCCTTCCCAAATCCTCCTGGTTAGTTTTCAGGGCAGCATCATGTTCCTTGTTAGGGCCTCCTGTTGTGAGACAGCTCATGCAAGTGGCTATTATTGCGCCTGGCCAAGGTGGGCAGGTTCCGTCAATGGTTCCCTAACATATCTCCATATGTCCTCTTGCTTCTCTTTCTTTGGAGAACACTGACCAAGGCAGTGTTTTTTCATAATTAAAAAAATAAAACAAAACAGGAAGTTCCCATTGTGGCTCAATGGTAAGGAGCCCAACTAGTATCCATGAGGATGCAGATTTGATCCCTGGCCTCACTCATTTGGTTTGGGATCCAGTGTTGCTGTGAGCTGGGTTGTAGGTCACAGATGTGGATTGGATCTGGTGTTGCTGTAGCTGTGATACAGGCCAGTAGCTGTAGCTCTGATTCAGCTCCTAGCATGGGAACTTCCATATGCCTCTGGTGCAGCCCTAAAAAGCAAAAAAAAAAAAAAAAAAATGCTTTTGGGTCCCCAAACTTTAGTGACAACTGCTATAGACATGAATGCCTTTCTTGAGTGGTTTCGGGCAAACAGAAGGTGCCATGTTCTGTGTCTGGGTTGATGCAGGACAGAGGAGAGAACAGTGGACGAGATGAGAGCTAGTGATGTGGAGAGGTCAGAGGTCGGGAGTCCAGGAAAAAGGTGAGAGGCAGATTCCTGGAAGTCACTTCCATTCTGGCAAGCCACTTACCTTCCAATAGCACAAGGGATTTAGGGATCACACCACTTGTGGTCACATTTTGAGGGACAGGGTAAAGTTAGTCATCATCTGGCTTAATATAGAGATGGAATGAAAAAAGTTCCTGGAGTTCCCGTCATGGCGCAGTGGTTAACGAATCCGACTAGGAACTGTGAGGTTGCGGGTTCGGTCCCTGCCCTTGCTCAGTGGGTTAACAATCCGGCATTGCTGTGAGCTGTGGTGTAGGTCGCAGACGTGGCTCGGATCCCGCGTTGCTGTGGCTCTGGTGTAGGCCGGCGGCTACAGCTCCGATTGGTCCCCTAGCCTGGGAACCTCCATATGCCGCAGGAGCAGCCCAAGAAATAGCAAAAAGCTAAAGTCTGTAATACATGTTGTGTTCTAGCTTAGAGTTTCTCAATTGCTATTTATATTACCAGCCTCACAGGGGTGTTGTGAGGGTCAAAATTAAATAGCTGTAAAAATGTAATACCCACCAATTTTAATATGCGAGGCTACCCTTTTGCTCAGTACCACCTTTGCACTTAAGTGGTTTACCTACCTTTGCATTATATTGCATCCATTTGATGGTTATTTTCTTTGGTTTTTGTTCTCTTAAGTTTTTTGTCCTCACTTTCCTCCTCCCTCCAGCAGGCCCCTGATTTTTCTTCTCTCAAATACGTTTCCCCTATCATTTGAGCATATAAATGCCATCTGTATCAGACTGATGACTTGCCTGGGTTAGTATTCTGGTACCCAGGGAAAGCCCAGATCAACAATGAAGGTTCTTTGTGGTGTAACTCTGCAAGTTAAGCATGAATTTCAAATGCTGCCTATTCCCAGCTGAGGTCTGGTCTGGCCAAGGCTTCAGGAATGACTCCACAGACATCTGGACCCCAGAAGCTACTGGACCCCAAAAGCGCAATATCTTCTTCCATTAAGACTCCCTGGAAACTGGAAACTCCTGTCTCCATGATGGGAGTGGGAAGGATGGTGCCCACTGGCTCAACACTTCATGCTACCCAATAAAAGGATGGTGCGATGGATCTTATGTGTGTTTCTGGAAAAGAGCAGACCCGCTTTCAAATTCCACCACTGCCACTTAGCCAGATTATGTCAGCTGGAAATTACTTAATTCCTTTGTGCATTCTTACTTTCATTTTCCAGATCAGGCAACTATACTGCAAAGCACTTTTGAGACTTCTTTTCTTTAAATGTGAACGGTGCTGGGCCTACCACCAAGTAAGGAATTAAATAGTGGGAGAAACTTTTATTATTGTTGTTCTTATCACTATTTCTTTCACAACCAAACCAGAGTCTCCGTCTACCACGGTGGAGCTTTCTGAAACTTACATATGCTTTGTGCTTCTGTTTTTCTAGTTCTACATTATTTTCTTTAATTAAAAAAAATATTTTTTTTGTCTTTTAGGGGTGCACCAGCAGCGTATGGAGGTCCCCAGGCTAGGGGTTGAATCTGAGCTGTAGCTGCTGGTCTACACCACAGCCACAGCAACTCAGGAGCTGAGCTGAGTCTGTGACCTACACCACAGCTCACAGCAATGCCAGATCCTTAACCCACTGAGCGAGGCCAGGGATCGAACCTGCATCTTCATGGAGGCTAGTCGTTTGTTAACCACTGAGCCACGACAGGAACTCCCCTATATCTACATTATTAACTATACCTATAATATCCTTCTTGTGTTAAATTTAATTTTTTTGGCCATCCCTGTGGCATGTGAACGTTCCCAGGCCACAGATGGAACCCAAGCCACAGCAGTGACCAGAGCTATAACAGCTACAACACTGGATCTTTAACCACTAGGCCACGAGGGAACACCTAAATTTTTTTTTCTTTTTCAGCCATACCTATGGTATATGGAAGTTTCTGGGCCACGGATCAAATCTGAGCCATGGCTGCAGCAACATTGGATCCTTAACTCATTGTGCCACAGTGCGAACTCTCCTAAAATTAAATTTTCCTTGTACCTCTTAGGAAAAGACGGCCTCACAAATGTCATATTTTGGGGATGCAATTGCTGGGTTTCTTAGTGATAATACTCGTGAGATTCAAAGTAGAATTAGGATATTTATGAACCATGTAGTCCTTGCGTGCTTATCTTTGGCATGGTACATGACAAACCGGGCTTGGCCCCCAAGTCATGCTCTTTGGGGTACACGGCTTTGTGCAAATGGCTGAGGAGGAAGGATGAAGGGTCATGATCTTGACTTGGGTCATCACCCTGGCTCTGCCCCCTAACTCGGTAACCTTGGCTGGTGACCTCACCCATCAATGAACCCCAAGTTTCCTTCTCTGTGAAAAGGGGTTGGAATAACACTCTCAGAGTGCCATTGATGAGGAACCCTACAGAACATTCCCTGGCATAATGTTTGGCCCAGTGTAACTCAAGAGAGTCCCCATGTCTCTTCCCCATTTTGGGGGTGTGTGTGTAGATGTCCCTGCTGCTGCCATTATTGTTAAAAACTCAGCTGTCCCACGACAAGGGAGCTTCCGGAGTTTTGCTAAGTGGGTTATGTTACATGCCACTGATGAATTATGTTCTAGCCATTAACAACGATGGTAGGGGGACTTTTAATACCTGCAACATATTCTGTATCTCAGACTAGTGAAACAACCCAGACACAAAGTATTCAGGGTGCAGACGCAACCATATAAAACGGTGCTTGCAGAAGAAAGATACTGTGTTATCTACGGTCATTGTGAAGGGGTGGGCGATAAATCAGTCTTATTCTCTCATTGTATTTTATTTTTCAAGGTTTTCTCAAAAAGCTTGTATTGGTTTTGTCATCACAAAAGGAAAACAAATATTATTTTAAAATTAAGTCTTATCTGCAAACCTTCCATAGTACGCCTCCTTGTCAGCTCCATGGTGTATGTGGCAATTTGCTTCTTTTCTTGGCAGGAGGGGGATTGTTTTTGTTTTGTTTTTGTCTGCATTCTCCTTCTGTGCTTTTAAATCCAAAGAAGTGTTTCCTAATTAGAGCCGTGTGTTCAAAGCCGCATGTGTGTGAGAGATCTTTCATTTTCTGTACAGTTGACTCATTGGGCAAAGCAATATTTAGGCAATTCTGAAGATGGCTTTTTTTTTTAAGGCATGAGGGAGCATGGATTGGGGTGGGAGGGCTTTCAATTGTAATGATTTTCCTCTGTGTCATTTAGCAGTTTTCCAGGGCTTTTCATTATGGCAGCGCTGGGCCATTTGAGGTACCTGCTTTCTAATCAGCCCTGGCTGCCTTCCAGTCAGCCTGGGCGGAAACTCACTAGGCACAGGGTTTAATTGGGGCCACCCACCATGGAAGCGCTTCCCCCCTTTGTCCAAAGAGATGGTGGCTCTTAATGCAACGCACATAAAAACGTCCAGTACTCAGGGCAGGCACATGGGCTCTGAGGTCCCGAGGCTGCTATTATGTCCCAGTTCAATGTTAGCTTTCCCCAGAAAGACTGCATCCAGTCATGGGGGATGCTAGAACTCTCAGAAAGAGAGCAATATAAAGGATTGGGTTGCAGTCTGGACATAACCCCTGATGTTTGGAGCCTCTCTAAATAGATCCCAGACTGCTTTAAAAATTAGAACCCCTCCCCCGCCATCCGTTTTACGATTACCCCTCTGGCACCTTGGGTTCCTTAAATTAATTCCTTGCCAAAGCCAGTTGAGTTCTAATAACTGATGTTAAATAATCTGCCTCTTGAAATTGTGACTTGCAGCCTTGTGGAAACGCCAGCCTCAGTCATGGTGGGGCCACGTCACTGAGCAGCTTCTGGAAACAGACTGCCCATGTAATGGGATGCGGGCTGCGTACAGCACTCTCAGGGAACTGGTGATTGTGTAATTGGGTCAGTAGAGTGTCTAGAAGCCCAGAGCATGGTGGTCTTTCGGGGGATGCAGATAAATCAAGGGAACCGCCCCTCCCTGTGTGCTCACAACGGGAGACGTTCAGTGTGGATGTGAAAACGGCATCTGCTGGCCTCCTATTGGCTGTGCTTCCCCGGATAACACAGCCAGCATCCTAGAAACAAAAAGGGTACCTGCTTCGCCCACCCCCAATCATAGCAGGTGGAGGGATGGAGAGAGACAGAGGATGAATGATAATGAGGCTTATCCAGCACTTCACCGGAGGATTGTCACAGTCACCTTCACCCTCCCTCCCTCCTTGGGAGACGGAACTTTTTTTTTTTTTCATTTTTAATGTTTTATTAAAATATAGTTGATTTGCAATATTGTGCCATTTTCTGTTACACAGTAAGGTGACCCAGTCATACATTCTCTTTCTGATCTTATTTTCCATCAGGGTCTGAGATTGGACATAGTTTCTTGTGCTATACAGTAGGACCTCATTGCTTATCCATTCTTTTTTTAGCTTTTTTAAATTAATTATAGTTGACTTACAATAGTCTTTCAATTTCTGCTGCACAGCAAAGTGATCAAGTCATACATTTATATGCATGTTTTTTTCTCATATTATCTTCTATCATGTTCTATCATAAGGAACTGGATATAGTTCCCTGTGCTATATAGTAGGACCTCATTCCTTATCCATGCTAAATGTACTAGTTACATCTACCAACCCCAAACTCCCTGTCCGTTCCAAACTCCCTCCCCCTTGGCAACCACAAGTCTTTATGTCCGTGAGTCTGTTTCTATTCTGTAAGTAGGTTCATTTGTGCCATATTTTAGATTCCACATATAAGTGATAGCATATGGTATTTGTCTTTCTCTTTCTGACTTATTTCACTTAGTATGAGAATTTTTAGTTGCAGTCATGTTGCTGCAGTAGCATTACTTCATTCTTTTTTATGGCCGAATAGTATTCCATTGTCTAGAAGTACCACATCTTATTAATCCACTTATCTGGGGAGACAGTACTATTTTTATCTCCGTCTTACAGATGGGGAAACAGAGGCTTATAGAGAGCAGACTATTGCCCAGGGGTATTAACATGCTATCTGTTTGAACCTAAGCAGCACTTCTGAAATGTTCCTGTGTGTACAACCACCTGGGGACCTTGATCTCATGCGGGTTCTTGATTAACATAGAATATGATTCAGGTCCAAGCCTGGGTCTGAAGATGCTGCAGGTGATGAGGATGCTGCTGGTCTGGGGATGGCGCACTGAATACAGAGATTCCAGGCAATGGTTGGGGCTTGGCTGGCTGCATATTAGATTCACCAGGAGCCAGGGGTCTTTAAACAACCCTCGCCATGAGCATTCAGACCCACTCTTTGAGAATCTCTGGGGGGTGGGACGTGGCCATTGTGCACCCAGATTGAGAACATCAGCTGAGGTGGGGAACCCTAAGGCTAAACTGACCAGAGTGAGCCTCAAGGCACTTAGACTTATTCCAACAACCACAAAAACATAAGGTTTGCTTAGGAAGAGAGGGTTAAAAAAAAGAAAGACCACTGTGTATTGGAGAGTACAGGAAGAAGAAGGAATGAAGCTATGCTGGGGAGTAAGGGAGAGAGTGAAAACCGTAAAAACAGCTGGAGCTGGTTCCCAGGCAGCTGTGGAGTCTGTCAGGGAACTTGTTCCTCATGGGAGACGGGGTATTCAGGTTCCCTGGTCAGGGCTGGCTGGGCAGGTGATAGATAGCAAATGCCTGTCTCAGCAGCCTGGGTCATCTTCCTTCCAGCCCAGGAGGTTTTGATTTGACCTAGTATTACTCTTAGCGAGCCCTGTTCTTGGTCCCAGGAACAGAGATGACAATGGCATGGTCCTTCCCTTAGCAGCTAAGGAGCCCGTGGTAGTTGGGGTGGGGTCAAGGCCTCCACTGCACTTGTCTCACCGACCTAGCAGAGACCCAGGGAATAGTGATGTGGCAACATGAGGAGGTGCATTTAACCCAGCCCAACCCAGCCAGGGTGATGGGGGGAATCTGGCCTGGATGAGACGCCCCTCTCTAAGTCGAAGGGGTGACAGGTGCTGAGGGGTAGATTAAGGCAGGCATGATTTGGATGATGGACTGGTCCTGAGGCATTTCTAAAGCAGGTTTGGTGACCAATATCTCCCCCGCCCCATCAAAAATAAATAAAGACCAAAAACTAGTGAATATAACAGAAAAGAAGTAGGCTCACAGTTGCATGAGCCAGTTGGTTACTGGTGGGAAGAGGGGGAGGGGCAAGTAGGGGTTTGGGAGGGAGAGGTACAAACTCTTGGGTGTAAGACAGGCTCAAGGATGTATTATTGTACATCAAAGGGAGTAGAGCCAATACTTTGTAATAACTGTAAATGGAGTGTGATTTGTTTTTTGTTTGTTTGTTTTTTACTTTTTAGGGCTGTACCTGAGGCATACAGAAGTTCCCAGGCCAGGGGCCTAATCCGTGCTTCAACTGCTAGCCTACATCACAGACACAGCAATACGGGATCTGAGCCATGTCTGTGACCTATGCCACAGCTCACAGAATGCAGGATCCATAACCCTCTGAGTGAGGCCAGGAATTGAACCTGCATCCTCTTGGATACCAGTCAGGTTCATAACCTGCTGAGCCACAGCAGGGACTCCCTGGAGTGTGGCTTTTAAATATTGTATAAAAAAGCTGATCATTGGAAAAGCAAATATCTCCCTCTTCCCACTTCCAGGGTAGGCACCCAAACGTCCCAGTTTGAGATTCTGAGTACCTGGTGGCGGCAGATGGAGAGTAGCTAGTAGTTCATGCTTGGTGCCTTATTGAGTTTAGATGCTTCTGGTGCATCCAGTTAAAAATGCCCTGTGTGTGGCTGGAAATGTGTGTCTAGAGCTTCAAACAGAGACGTGGGCTGGAAAAAGACCTGGGAGACACCAGCAAATCAGATGGACCTGAACCTTCAGGAACGAAAGAGATTCTCTCCTGAAAACAGATGAGGCAGAAGTGGAAATCTGCAGAGACCAACATTAAAGGGATATCAAAAGGCAGGGAGGGAGTTCTCACTGTGGCACCGTGCATTCAGAATCTGACTGCAACAGCTTGGGTCACTGCAGAGGCTCAGGTTCGGTCTCCAGCCTTAAGGATCCAGCATTGCTGCAACTGCAGCTGCAGCTCAGATTCAGTCCTTGACTCGGGAACTTTCATATGCCGTGGGTGCAGCCATTTTTTAAAAAAAGGAGGGAAATTATTTGATAAGTAATTAAATGAGAAAGGAAAAAAATAGGACAAGGTAATGACTGGAAGCCTAGCAGGGGAGAGGTTTTGGAAATGGAGGCAGCCATCACGAGTTTCAAATGCTACAATTTAAAGATGATACCCTAGCAAAGGCTCAGTTTCTTTTAAGCATGTTTAATGGCTCTCTCTGAGCAAAAGGAGCAGGGTCTACCTCTTTGTATTTTCTGTACTTTTAAATAGCTTTTATCATTTCATGATTACAAAATTATCCTTTGGAGTCTGGCCTTGGTGGGGACGTTTTCAGGAAGCTGGGGGCAGAGGACGTGAAGGGTAAATGACCCAGGTCGTAATGCATTTACCTGCACCTGCACGGTCCAGCCTTTCGGAAGATCACCTGGAGAGAGTGGGAACCTGTGGGGATGATGCTGAGTAAATGGGGGAAGTGATGAAATTGGTAATTTAGAAATCGTAATGCAGGGCCTAGCAATGGGTGGGATGCGTTTCTCCTAGTCAGTTTGGCAAGGAAAGACTGCACCCCAACCTGAGCTCTGTGGACAGCCGTCCCGTGGACAGCTCTGTCCTGTCTGGGCTTGAGTTGAAATGAAATCCAGCAGGTCTGCGGCTTTTAAATCCTGTCCCCAAAGGAGTCATGAACCCAGAGGGAGCGCTCTTGTCCTAATTTGCACAGCTTCCAATTTCTGGCCGCTGCCTTCCAGCCTCAGTGAAGAAGGGAACCTCATTTTCAAAGGTGCACCCGGGCACTGTGTCCTGGAGCTGCAGCCCTGACATTGAATGAGAGATACCGGGCTCCACCCTGGAGTTTGGATGAAAGAGGATTCTGAGGGACTCTGTCTCTGAGCAGCCGTTCACAGCCTCAGGAAATGGAATAAGGTTCAAAGAAGTTCAAAAAAGAAAAGGTGGGTCGGGGGAGAAGCAAGCACCAGTGATTTGGGGTTCTGCATCAGATAGTTTATGTTTTATTCAACCCTCATGAAAAAAACATGTGAAGTAGGGATGCTTCACCCTGAGCAAGAGATAGGCACATAGGGACTTTTTGCATTCAATGTCACATAGCAAAAATATGAGGATTCTTTTCATTGAAAGTGATAGAAACCCATTCCAGACCCACTTTAAGGGGAAAGGAATTGGGGAGAAGTTTCTTGGCTTAAATGGCAGTGATTTCAAGGACTACATGAAATGGTACAGGAATCATGGTCTCCAACTGGGGCGTGTGTATTTTCCTCTTTCCCTCCTACTTGATGGATTTCATTTTTTGCAGCTCAGGAGGATGGCTGCTGACGAATCTAGGTTTTAATTGCGTACTCTGATAACCTTGGCTGAAAGATGGGTTCATTCACCCAAGTAGATCAACACCAGGGAGTGATTCTAACAGGTCACATTTGAATCCAGAGCCCACCTCTTTGGCCAATAATTTTTTGTCAAAAAGAAAGTGTTAGTATGTTTGGGCAGCTCTGAATTAAACCAGAAAACAGGGAGATGGAAATGTTTAGAATTCACATCTCCTCTCCAAAGTCCCAAATGCTAATCAAACAACAAATACTTCCCACTCATCACTATGCCCAGGATCCAAGCCCAAGCCCGTCCTTTATCCTTTTTATTATACTTTGCTTCCTCCACGGATAAGAAATGAGTCCAAGGCAGCCCAGAAGCTTTAAATCCTATTGGCCGGGAAGCAGTGCTGGCGTTCACGTGGAGGTGTAAGTCCAGTGGGCCACAATTACGGGTTTGTAATATATTTAGTTACATCAGCAACACGCAGGTGTCGGTTCAAAGACAGATGTCTGGGCCTCGTCCCAGACCCACTTAATTGGAATATTCAGAGGGATGCCCAAGAACGTCAGTTCTAACAACTGGCCAGGTGATTGTGATTAGCTGTAGTCGTCGTTGCCAGTCTTGGCTGTCCCGGGCTTCGGGGGGACTGGCTGGTGGGGGAGATGTGAGTTTGAGAATCATCCGGGCAGATGTCTAAACCTGGGCGTGATGAGAGCTGGTGGTGGAGTGTGAGCAAATGCAGGAGGTAGACAAGAGTCATTTCCCTTTCCCAGGCAGCCTGATATTTTCCAGAGCTCTTGCAAAGTCTCCGTTCTGCTCTGCAGCTGAGTGCAGAACGTGGCCTTGAGTTCAGTTGTGGGCATAGGGGTCTGATTCTAATGCTGCCTCCTCAGCTGTGGGCAGGCGAGCTGCTTTTCGTGGTAGGGCTTGGGAAAAGACTGAACACAGAGCAGGAAAGCAGTGGGTATAGACAGAGAGGGATCAACAGAGGGAAGATGAGGAGAGAAAGCCTTTTCAGAGACAAGCACAGGATGCCAAGAGAAGAAATCGACGCCAGTGTCCCAGGAAGGTGTAATCCAAGCCTAAATCGAATTGGAGGAGGGGGAGCTGTTGGTGATGCCTTCCTAAACTGTGTTGGCAGATAATCTGCGGTCACTTATAAAACACAGTCCCTGCATGTCTTTAGTTTGTGTGTCAAATGCCTTATCTTTCTGGATGGTTCTCTCTAAGGAAGATGCTTCTTTGTTGTCATCCTCTTCCGCCATCCCACTTTCCCCACTGTTTTTGAGGACAGTGTTGTCAGCTGCACCTTGTTTCTGAGACATCGGCCAGAAGGCAGCCCTCGCCTCTCAGGGCTCAAGGATGTAAATCCATTTCCATCTCTTTATTTTTCTTTTTGGCTACTGTGTTGAAATAAGTTAAGTCTTATTTTCTTTCTTTCCTTTCTTTTCTTTTTTTGTTTTGTCTTGTTTTGTTTTGTTTTTTAGGGCTGCACCTGCAGCATATGGAAGTTCCCAGGCTAGGGGTTGAGTGGAAGCTACACCTGCCAGCCTATGCCTTAGTCACAGCAACACCAGATCCAAGCCTTGTCTTTGACCTTCATTGCAGCTCACGGCAATGCCAGATCCTTAACCCACTGAGCAAGGCCAGGGGTTGAACCCACGTCCTTATGGATACTAGTCAGGTTCAATACTGCTGAGCTACAATGGGAACTCCAAGTCTTACTTTCTGTTTCTATTGTATACTGTTCTAGGCTTGGATATAGGACCTTGGACATCTTCTCTCTGGACATGGAGCTACTTTCTACAGGAAGCCATCAGGAATCTGTTAAATGAATCCTGACGAGCCACTCAGTACAGCTTTAAAACATCAGAGGCAACATCCCTCTGTGAAAGTCAGCTGTGGGGGGAGAGGCGCTAAATGTTTCTTTCTGTGGAAGAGGCCCTTGTGTCTTCATGCAGCAGAGATCAAGGGGAAAGTGGATAAATAATGGGGATCGCCATTTATTTCTTGCTCTGGCCAGGAGGAGATACATGATTTAGAGCACAGCATCTTTTTTAAAAAAAAAATTCAATTTATATCAGTGTCAAATGATGAGAAACCAATGCCTAGAAGTGAACCAGTGATTTTAAAGGACAGAAAAAGGGGGAAAGTCAGAATGAAACTGTGCCATCTCTCAATTTCCCCACCATTTCCTCCCTTCTTCCCTCCTTTCCTTCCTACAAAGATTTACTGAATGCCTGCTTGGGTGCCAAGGCTCTGGGCTAAGTTTGACTGAACACAATATGATAGAGATTGCTTTTCTTTTTCCCATTGGTTTATGCGATGTTTATGCCCCCTCCCCCAAATCATATACTGAAACCTAACCCCCAGGGTGCTCTCATTTGGAAGTGAGGCCTTTGGGAGGTGATGAGGTCGTGAGGACTAAGTCCTCAGGAAAGGAGTTCATTCCCTTACAAAAGAGACCCCAGAGACATCCCTCACCCCTGCCACCATGTGAGGACATAGCAAAAAGACCACCTATGAACCGGGAAGCAGGATTTCATGAGACACCAACCGAATCTGCTGGTGCCTTCATCTTGAACCTCCCAGCCTCCAGAACTGGAAGTAATACATTTTTATTGCTCCTAAGTCAGCTAGGTCATGGTGTCCTGTTATAGCAGCTCAAATGGGACTGAGATGGATTACTAGGAACTTTAGATATTTTTTATAGTGTCTTTGATTTATAATTTTAAAATCAGCTAATATTTACATTTCCAAGTAATTTAGAAGCAGGTGTTCTTTTCCAAGTCATAACTGAGAGGACCATGTGCTCCTGACTCTCTGTCACCATCTAGAGGCCATTTATACATATTGCAGGGCTAGTTCCCGGAATATTGAGTGTGGAAAATCACCCCCAAAGTTATGGCTTGGCAGTGTTTGTGTACTGGTCTGGAGAAATTGGGCCTGGGCATCTGCAAAAGAAGAGAATGAGAATTTTGGCTCATATGGGACTATGTGAGACACAGGTCTTGGTTTCTGTACCAAACTATCAAGAGCTCGGATATACTGGGTACAAAGGTTTTGGAGGAGTAAGAGAAGCGCTGCAAAATCAGTGGTGGCTGTGGAACCAGAGTGCTGATCAATAGTGCTGAGGGTGAGCAGCACCAGTCTGGCCTAGGGGGCCGGTAAGACCTGGTCTCTGAGACTCAAACCCTTGCCATTCTGAGGAATTTCTATTCCTGGGTGCAAAAGAGGGAAACCAAAGAGCTGTGGATGACTTTAGAAGCAGGCATCTCACTGGAGAATGTAGGTGAGGGACACTTTTTTTCCCCTGCTGAGTATGGACAAACTCTGTGCCCCTCCAGCTTCCTTTAGAGTAAGGCTGACCATAATGTCCATCCAGCCCACTGTCCTTTTTTTAATCTGGTTCATTGCTTCGTGGCCTAGCTTATAATATGTCCTTCATGTCCAGCTTTTTTTCAGTGTACAGCTCTTCACTGAAATCATATACAACACTGAAGTCACCTGTGTCACAATCACCCATAGGCACTGGCTATAATGCACATTTGGGCCCTACGCCAAACCTACTGATTCAGAATTTCCATGGCTGGCGGCCCAAGCATCTGCATTTCGAGCCAGCATCATGGGCAATTTTGGTGCGCCTTCAAGTCTGATATAGGATGACGTAACAGAAATACAGGCTATCATCTGTTCTTATTTTTAAAGCCCACTTATAAAGGGCTCAGAAGAACATTCACTTAATCCTTGGGATATCCTTTTCATAGACTGTGTTTATCCCTATTTCACAGATTATAACACAGAGGCCATAGGAGCTTAAAGAGATTGTGTTGCGAAACCCCAGAGATTGTTGAACCTGGGTTTTCTCGCTGTGAGGCCTTTGCAAAATGATCCCCCCAGGCAGAAGCTGTGCAACATTCTCTGCTTCGACAGCCCCAGATTTACGTCTTCATGGCTGCACCCAATGAAACAGACAATGTACACTGAGCTCTCGCTTGTTCTACGCTGTGATGTGGACCTCCTCTTAGCCACCTGGGTACCCTTGGAAGCAAGTAGACAACCACCTCCACTGCCTCAACCCTGGGCCAAGATATTGTCATTTCTCACCTCAATTCTAGCAACAGCTTCCTGACTTACTGCCCTCTGGCCTTGCCTCAGCATCCCCAGTCCACACCCACACATGAAAACAGTGTTTCCTCTTACACACATACATAAATGCACATATGTAACACACACATCCACTCACACCCTTTTCTTATATCTTTTTAGGGCTGCACCCACAGTATATGGAGGTTCCCAGGCTAGGGGTCAAATCAGAGTTGTAGCTGCTGGCCTACACCACAGCCACAGCATAGCAGGATCTGAGCCGCTTCTGGGACCTACACCACAGTTTACAGCAATGCTGGATTCTTAATCCACTGAGTGGGGCCAGGGATTGAACTTGCATCCTCATGGATGCTCGTCAGATTTGTTTCCACTGAACCATGACAGGAATTCCACACACACACTTTAAATCCAAGTTTCTTACATGTATTACCCCAGCCTACAAGGTCCTTTTGACCTGGCCATCGCTGTTTCTGCCTCTCCCTCTGGCCTGTAAGCCTTTCCCAGGCTAGGGATCCAATCAGAGCTACAGCTGCCAGCCTATGCCACAGCTACCGCAATGCAGGGTCCAAGCCAAGTCTGCAACCTACACCACACCTCAGGGCAATGCAGGATCCTAAACCCACTGAGCGAGGCCAGGGATCAAACCTCATCCTTATGGATACCAGTCCGGTTCCTTACTGCTGAGCCACAATGGAAACTCCTCTCTGGCCTTTTTTTTTTTTTTGAAATGTCAGCTCCTAAGAGACATCTTCCAGTTATACACATACTCTTATCCACCCCCCTCCCAATGGAACTGAACTCTGCGGTTCCCCTTTCTAATTTTCAGGAGCCCATTCCTTTCCTAGACAGTATTTGTGATCATTTTGGTTCTGGGGTTGTTGAGTTATCCCTTGAGGATCTTTTCCCTTAGCCTGTGAGGAGAATATATTATGTTCATCCGCACAAACAGTAGGGATCAAATGATCAAATAAACGTGTTGAGTAAATGAGCAGGCGCGCAGCAAACGGGGTGCATTCATGGTGAAGGCGGCACTGCTTAGGGCTGATTTCCGCAGGTGACGGTGTGTGTGTGTCTGTATGTCTTTGTGTCTGGGGGCCAGGATATGATCGTCAGGAATTGGAAACATGGTCACTTGCAGAGGCGAGGCCCCCGCCAACCAGCCTGGTTTTTCACACGCTGGAGGCGGCAACAAGACTCCTGGTTCCAGCTGTCCACGCCGCCTGAGATTTGCGAATGACCAAGTGAGCGGGATTACTGTTTAAGCAGAGAGGCCACTTCGAGCCCAGCCGAGTCGTTTCCTCATCTTTATCCAGGATAAGGGGTTAAGAGTTTCCATCTTTGCAAGGCTGGGGCCCCAGGTGAGTGAGATAAAGCGGGCGAGGGTGCCAGGCACTTTGAAGATACTGAGAACGCTTAATACCTGGCCGTCTCGCCAGACGACTTAAGTAAAAGCGAAGTCTGCGCAGGCAGGGAAAGGAGTCGCGCCCCTCACCTGAGCTTCTTGTGCTCAGCTCATCTCTCCGTGCGCTGCAGTGGCGCTCTCCCAGCCGGGCCCAGGGCGCTCCCCTCCCTCCCTCCGCGATCGGTCCCTCCCTCCCCCTCCCTCTCCCTCTCCCCCGGCTTCCCCTCCCCCTGCGCCCCCTCCCTCGGAGCGGGAGCGGGGAATCCCACGCCCTTGCACCAGCCCGGGGGCTCGGACCGGCCCGGGAGCCGCTGGTCGCCAATCACCGAGCGGTGGAGAGGCGGGCGCTCGGCTCCGGCGCGCCGGGGGAGCCAGCTGGCGCTGCCGGCCCCGGGCGCCTCAGACGCTCACCCCGACACAGACAGACGCACAGAGTGGCGGGCGGGCGGGCGCGGACAGAGTGCCCCGGCCGTCTGCGCTCCGAGGCGCGCGCCAGCCCCGGCCCGGGGCGCCCCCGTCCCGCCCCCCGGAGCCGCAGGCGCCGCCGCGCAAGCCCCTCGGCGGGAGGGAGGTGCGCAGGCGGCCGGAGCAGAGAGGCCCCGGCGCGCCCGGCCCGCGATGTGAGCGGCGGCGGCGGCGGCTCCCACCTGGCGCCGCACCTGGAGCGCCGCGCTCCCGGGCGGCGGGGAGAATGCGCGCCGCCCGCAGCCGCCGCGCCCGCACCTGACCATGGAGTGCGCCCTCCTGCTCGCGTGCGCCCTCCCCGCCGTCCGCTCGGGCCCGCCTTGGGGGCCCGTGGGACGAGGGCGCGTGGCCCAGGCAGGTGCCCGGCGAGGGGCGCGCAGACAGCGGGTGGCCGGGATGCCAGCCCCGCCGCGCCGCTCACGCGAGGTGTCACCTTTTCTCTTACAGGCGCTCCAGCTGTGCTGCCTCTGCTGTGCGTCGGTCGCCTCAGCCTTAGCCGGTGACAGCAGCGTGGTCGGCGGCGGCAGCGGATTAAACCATGGTTCGTATTCGCCTTCTACCCTTAGAAAGGCCTTTCCAGGCACTTTGACCCTTCTCTCCCCCCCCCCCCCCAAAGAGAGAAAAGGTAGATGAGCTCACCCCTCCCCCAACCTGGCAGGTGTGCACGCGACCTGGGAATGGTTCCTGTTTGGAGAGGGGGGATGTGGCCAGGACTCTGAACTTATCAAAAGAATCAGTGCCTCGAGCTGCAAGTCACATAAATGAGAAAACAATACTTTCCCTCGTTCACAGACGGCTGGTTTAAAAAAAAAAAAAAATCTTTGCTGCAGTGAGAAATTAGAAAGTGAAGGGACGTTGACCAGGTGGCTGATATCAAAAGGCACCTTCCCTCATTTCCTTGCTCTTCCTGGAAAGCCGGCAGGGAAGAACTGTTGGTGGGGGAAAGAACTTACCCCCTTCTTCCCCATCGCTCTGCTCCCCCATCTTCCCTCCCCAAGCTTCTTCACTCCTGGCCCCTTTCTCCCTTTTCCTCGCTTCTCTCTTTTTCTCTGTCCTCCTGTCATCGATTCCCAACTACTGCTTTTAGGGGGAGGAAACAGGTAGCTTGAGGTCGGGGTGGGAGGGGTCTCTTTTTTGAGTGCCCCCCCCCAGCTGCACATCTCCAAAATACCCTCTACTTCTGTCATTTATTAACGTCTCCTTGGCGCCCGGAAAAAAAAAAAAAAATTCCTCATTTTCATTGTTCCCATCAGCTACCAGAGACCAGCTGATCCCTGATCCGTGGTATCTATAGCAAGACCTTGATGTTTGGCTGTGGTTCTATCACTTTTAGCCTCTCAGGGGACCAAGGATCATGTTGGGGAGATGGGGGGATGGCAGAGTCATGGTGGAAAGCCTGTGGCACCAGGGAGTGGGGGAGTGAGGGGACAGGAGAGGGGGAGGAATTTGCCCTTGAGAAATTCACCTTTTGTCCAACCGGAGAGGCTGGCTGCAGTTTCTAAAACAACCCCTCATTGTTTGATGAGGGCTGAATGGCTGGAGGTCCCCTCTGTTCCTGCTACCACCTGTAAGGACCTCATCTTTAGGCAGCCCCTGAGCCTGATTAATCAGATCACTCACTGCAGAGGCTCTGGCTGCCTTTGCCCATCAAGAACTGACTATTAGCATCAGGCTGCTCAGTCATCCTCTGCTTGGAAACAAACGAGGAGCAGGTGTCTGGGTGGGGGGCTTTGCAGGCTGATTCCGTGGAAGGCTGGCCGGATAAGGCATCGTCATGTTCTTTCAACTAAGACCAGGCAGAGTTGTGCATGGTTTGGGACAAGGAGGTAAGAATCCACGAACTACAGAGACTATTAGGAGCATGTGTCCGGGATGGTTTTCTCAGTTAGGTTTTGGTGTTTCCCATACAAAACAAGGAGGTGGTTTGTTGCTAAGAAAAAGCTGCGTTTAATTAAGAACCCTGGAAAGCAATGTAGTAGAGACTTTTAAGAGAAATCGTATATATCCTGCTCACTTTTTTAAGGTTAAGAGAAAAACACTTTTTTTCAATTATTTTTTAACATGCATGTCAATGAGATAATATTTCTAGTTAAAGGAGTGAAGGAGAAAATGGGGGAGGGAGTCACAGATGGTTCTTAAACAGAAGAAGGCAGTGGAAAATTATTGTCATATTGGGATTTTTTTTTAAATGTAGGACCAATTAGAATATCACTCATAGATCCCTGCTAGCTACAGGGATTCTGTTCATTCCTTTTTTCTTCTTCTTTTTTTTTTTTTTTTTTTTTGTTGTTGTTGACTATTTTGGGAAAAGGGAAATTCCTCTTTCTTTTCCTCCTCCAGTCACCAAGGACCCCAGTGACTCAAACACAACACGCCTCTTCGTTATTTGGAATCTTTCTAAACATGATCCAAATTAGTTTCCCATTCTGTGCCTAGAAAGTGAAAATGCAGAGCAGTTTTTAATGTGCAGAGGGCATATTCCCGGTCACTTTGTGGGATGCTCCTTTTCAGTTTCAATGTTGTGTGATAGAAAACAGTGTGCTGGTCTCATTTTTTTTTTTTTTTTCAAGCAGCAAATTGTTGAGTTCCCCCTCTCTGGGATAAGCAGCAATTAGCCCTGCTCTAGGGAGCAATGGTGAAGGTATTTCTAAACACGTCTTTCCAGGTGTGCTCTGATCTGACACGCCCCCACCAACATGTCTGAGCAGTTTTCCACCTCCGACTGTATAGGAAAGTTCTGACAACTTCGAGGCATTTTTATGTAGCCACTCCCTTTTATGCTGACGATTAAACAGAATTGTCCCAGTGCAAGCTCAGAGTAAAACTTGAATGATGGAAGTGCTGGAGTTTTATTATCGCATATAATTAATATTGGAAATACAATACTGCCGTTACTTGTTAAGTATCTGAGACGTCATCTCAAGTTCATCTCAGCCCTGTGAGTTATCATTTGAAATTGAATCTTGCCCCTCCCACCCAAATACTCCCAATATAGTTTGAACACAAAGATATCCTCGCCTGGGGAAAAAAAAAAAAACCCAAAAAAGATCTCTTTCTCTGCTCTATGGTTTTATAGTTACTGATACTGTCTGCCACCAAATCAATTTTTATGTATGGCTGGCTCTATGACTAATAGATTCCAAAGTCCATCGCTCTCTGCAGACAGTGAGGCTTCTAGTATTTGACTTTTGGAGAGATTTTAGTTTCTGTAGGAATTGCTGCGGCAAAGCTGTCAGGACCATAAAATTCTCCTTTTCAGGAGTGGCTCAATTCTCTGTAGTCCAGGGATATGGCAGTACAAACAGAGATGTTTTTAAACTGTGCCCTGCTCCCTACCCTTCGGCGTTGTAGGCTCTGGGTGCTGACAGCCAAACCTTTCCCATTGCAGATTACGTCTTTGTCACGCCGGTAGAAGTGGACTCGGGCGGGTCATATATTTCCCACGACATTTTGCACAGCGGCAGGAGAAAGCGGGCGGCGCCGAGTGCCAGCAGCTCCCTGCATTACCGATTTTCAGCATTTGGACAGGAACTCCACTTAGAACTTCAGCCCTCGGCGATTTTGAGCAATCACTTTATTGTCCAGGTACTTGGAAAAGATGGTGCTTCAGAGACTCGGGAACCCTCGGTGCCCAGGTGTTTCTATCAGGGATTTATCAGAAACGACAGCTCGTCCTCTGTCGCTGTGTCTACATGTGCCGGCTTGGTAAGCATCCCCTCAGCCCCGTCACCTCCCTCTTCCCTGTGTTTTGTAGAACTTGAATGAACAGCTGTCTGCAGTATTCAGCGCTCTCGCAGCCAGCTCCCCGCATTCACACTGTCAGCTTTGATAGTATAATATTCTCAATTGAGATAATCTAATCTGCTCCCAGAAAAAGAAAATATAATAGAACTTTAATTACCATTTAGAACGTTCTTTTGATGTTTAATGGTCTGGGCCTCTTTATTCTCCGTGTTTGCGACAATCCCCAAGGAAATTAATTTGATGGATGCCATTCGCTTTGGAAAGTCTTGAGAGACCAGGCTTTCTATAAATCTAACAAGCTGCATGCCTCGACATTGCTTTGAAACGAGAAAACTGTATTAATGCAAAAATTGCGTTCCACAGCCCTTGAAGCTCCCCATTCCCCGTGGAAGGGAGGCCTCTTGTTTTCCTGTAACTAATGTGTTGATATTGTCCTGCTCGCGAAAGATGTCCTTTGAGAGGGTGAAGTGGTGTGTTTGAGACCTGGCGGGATTAAGGGTGGCATCCAGGAGGCAGAACCCTTAAAAGCACTGGGGACAAGGGTTATTTCTTCTCTGTGTAATCCTCAGGTCTTGAGCTGAGACCAAGATTACTGGTGTGAATGATCCTTGTGTCAAGATTCAATCATCTATGAGGCAATAAGTGGAATGTGGGGTTGATTTCATCTTGTGTTGCAACTGAAAAGTGTCTTGCGCTGACAGAAGAATTGGTGTGTGTTGAGACACACGATGGTTGTGGTCCAGTGTGGCTGAGAAAAGGAGAATGTGAGAAAGCACAACTGACCGTGTGGTTAGCAATGGACATGGTCCATCACAACACAGCCAGAGGGCGTGGCTTCGGTGCTGATGAATGAGGAGCCTCCTGTTTTTAGCTCGCTGATACTTTCTCTTTGTTTTTTTGCCATTTCTTGGGCCGATTCCACCGCATGTGGAGGTTCCCAGGCTAGGGGTCAAATCGGAGCTGTAGCCACCGGCCTGCAACCAGAGCCACAAGTAATTCGGGATCCGAGCCACACCTCCGACCTACACCACAGCTCACTGCAATGCCAGATCCTTAACCCACAAAGCAAGGCCAGGGATCGAACCCGCAACCTCATGGTTCCTAGTCGGATTCGTTAACCACTGAGCCACAACGGGAACTCCTGATACTTTCTTATTTAACTTTTGTTTTCCATATAGTGGCTTGAAATTTAACTAAAATCCTTCCTCACAAGCCGAGTTATGATCGTCTTTGTAAAGTAGAGGGAATTCCCACTGTGGTGTGGTGGGTTAAAGATCTGGCATTACCGCAGCCATGGCACAGGTCGCAGCTGTGCCTGGGATTAGATCCCTGACCTGGGAACTTCCGTGCCTCAGGTGCTGCCAGAAAAAAAAAAAAAAAAAAAAAAAAAAGTAGAGTGAAGCAAAGATTTAATGATTCCCTGCTGAGCTGGGTCTGTTGAAATGAACCAGACAGCTTACTGATGACCTGTATATTCTAACACTGTTATACACCCATAGCTACCCGCCTCCACTGACCCCCGTGAGTATATCTTGATCTTGGGGTTTGGTTGTGATGAATCTCCTGCGATTTGTAGGGCATCCTCTCTTCCGTCTATTCCAGTATCCTGAAGTCTTCAGAAGGTCAGACACTCCATCAGAGTGGCTTGAACTGTTCCATCCCACGTAACCCAGGGCTTAAGGGCAATCTTGTCCCTTTTTAGTAGGACCTTGGACAAGTTACTAACCTCTGTGTCCTCATGCCTTTAATCCCTAAAATGGGTATGAGGGTTTACATCACAGGGCTGTGGGGATGAAGTGACTTCCTACAGGGCAAATGCTACAGCACTTCCTGGAAGGAACTCAGTCTCCCCATGCTTAGGACTCTCAGCTTCTCTTTGAGTGATAGGAAATCTGAGCACCTATCCCATATTAGTAGATGTTGGGTTATTTCTCCTAAGAAGAAGATTTACTTTTGAATGGGGCACAGATGACCACTTAACACATACAACGCGGCAAGTGACATTTGTTCCTCTTTGGGATGGAGATGACAGAAGCCACTGGCAACCAAATCTTCCTGTATATAAGGCCAGTATAGGTTGAAATCATGAAACATTCTGTTCCTGCTTTTCAACAAGCCAGCTGTATATACTTAATTAACTTTACTGCTCTAGGCTTCAGTTTCCTCTCCTAACCCATATATAATGATTGCTGGGGTTCCTGCCATGGGAAAGTGGGTGAAGAATCCAACTGCAGCGGCTTAGCTTGCTGTGGAGGCACAGGTTCAATCCCCCGTCCAGGCCAGTGGGTTAAAGGATCGGGCATTGCAACAGCTGTGCTGCAGGTTGCAGCTGCAGCTCAGATTTAATCCTTAGCCTGGGAGCTACAATATGCTGCAGGTGCAGCCATAAAAAATAAATAAAATGATAAGACCACTGCCATCTTTAGGCATCTGACTCTAATTATCTAATTGGTTGATCCCATTCGGCCCCACTTGGTGTGGAGGCAGGAGAGTGTTAATTTGATCTCCATTACATTATACTCATCTCCCTGCCAAACAAATGCAAAACACAAACACGTAACGCATCCTCAATTAAACCATGAGACAAATAAATCAAGGAAGAACCATAAATGAGGAAAAGAGACACCACTCTGTATTTATTTTTATAACTTGGTATCGCAGTATAACATTATACCAAAAAAGTGCAAAAACCGTAGAGTACAGCTTAATGATTTTTCACGGCATTCACACCCCTGTAACAATCAGGTTAAACAGGATATTTACCAGTGTCTCAGAAGACAGCCCCCCCAGTGGCATACACTTCTGGTCACAATCGACCATAGATGACCACTGTTGCAATTTCTAACATAGCTTAATTTTGCCTATTTTAAAGTTGTAACTAAGTAGGAGAGAATCATACAAGATTCCTGCGTATGAGTATTCCACCTCATTGTTTCCATCTAATTGTTGGTGGCCATTCATGTTGTTTCCAGTTTGGAGCTTTTATGAGGAGGACTGCTATACAGTCTTGTCTGTGCCTTTTGGTGAGGTTATGGATACCTCCTGTTGGAAATATATCAGAGACTGAAGTTGCTGGATCATATGGTTTATATACATTCGGTTTTCCTAGATTCTGCCAAACAGCTTTTCAAAGTGGTTGCAGTAAGGTACATTGCCATCAGCAATGTATAAGAGTTCCAGTTGCTCCACATCCTCATCAACACTTGCTATTGTCAGTCTTTTCCATTTTAGCCGCTCTGATTGATGAGCTTGAGGTGATAGTAACTTACAGGTTTTGTTTGCGTTGATTTGATGGTTAATGAAATTGAGCATCCTTTCTTACGCTCATCAGCCATTTGTATTCCCTCTTTTATGATCTGTATTGTATATGGACAAGACATAATATTCAGATTTTCACTGTTCTCTGAATGTAGAGCATGTCTGTAAAACCATTTGTAAACCAAAAGGGCAAAAGCAAAGAAGCAATTACTTTAGGACACATCTTGGTAATGAATGCACAAAATAAATTGATACAAAGCACAGGTGCTCAGAGACACAATTCAAACTACAGTGGCTTGATGGAGAGATGCTGAGTGCAGCTCCTGGAGAGGGGCTTGGAGGTACCACTCTCCCTGCTTAGGGTGAGCACTGTTTCTGTAAAGGCTCACAGCAAAACCACCAAACCAACCCTGACCACGATTTATGCCTTTGCTTTTTTGTTTTCGATAAAAATGAAAATCCTCTTTGCATTTCTTTTGACTGGTTAAAACAGATAGTAGGTCTTTTCAAAAGCAATTTTTTGAAAGTGGGCAATTCCTGTAAATATTTTAATGCCAAATTGAGGTCCTTTTTCCTTTCTTTGTAACTAGAAACAAGAATTCTGAGCAAAAACACCTGTGCCAACTTAGCATCTTTGATGTCATGGCTATGGTGTTGACCTGCTTATGAAACACTGTTGAATAGCAATAGAGCCCTGAGAGATCACTTGAGGCTCTACTTGAAGGAATCAGTTTCTGAGGCACATGGAAAGATGAGGAGGGAGGGAGATAATAGGGTCAAGAGAAAGAATTTATCCTCTGAGCTACCCAGAACCCCTTGACACTGCTCATCTTCTTTGGTCCAACAAGGGGTTCATATCTTCTCTAAAGTTAATTAGCCACTACTGTCATGGATTCAGAAGAGTGGATATTTCAAGGGTTCAGGGAAAGGACATGTCTCAAACATGCTTAGTGAAAAGACTCATCAAGGTTCACATGTTTGAAGAGATAAATGATTTTTCTTCCAGGAAAATAGGCACTAACATCAGGGGAAGGAAGTGAGAGAGGAATTTTCTTCTACCAGATGTGTGTTTTGCCAAGAGGGGAGCTGGACATCTGGCATCAGAAAGACTTGAGAGGTTCTAGCAATCTCCTCGTGTGCATCAATGTGTATTAAAAAGATAATAAATTGGGAGTTCCAGTTGTGGCTCAGCGGTAATGAACCCAACTAGTATCCATGAGGATGCAGGTTCAATTCCTGGCCCTGCTCAGTGGGTTAAGGATCTAGCATTGCCATGAGCTTCAGGGTAGTCTGCAGACACGGCTTGGATCTGGCATTGCTATGGCTGTGGCATAGGCTGGCAGCTATAGCTCAGATTAAACCTCTAGCCTGGGAACTTCCATATGCCCTGGGTGCAGCCCTAAAAAGACAAAAAAAAAAAAAAAAAGGTATTAAGTCACCTTTAGATAACAAAGTACTGGAGTTCCTATTGTGGCTTAGAGGATTAAGAACCCAACATAGTATCCAGGAGGATGTAGGTTTGATCCTTGGCCTCTCTCAGTGGGTTAAGAATCCAGCATTGCCACAAGGTGCTGTGTAGGTCACAGACCTGGCTGGAATCCAGTGCTGATGTGGCTGTGGCATAGGCCTGCAACTGCAACTCCAATTCAACCCTTGGCCTGGGAACTTCTGTGTGCCACAGATGGGGCCATAAAAAGAAAAAAAAATCTTAAAATGCAGTCCCTCCCATGATGGGTCTCATTTTATTCAGGCATTAAGTAATCAGTTAATTACTTGGAATAAGTCTTCAAACAGAGGTCGTAAATGTCCATGAGCGAATCCTTCCTGTGGTTATGTTGGGGGGCGGTGGGCGGTGGGCGGTGATTGTTTTCGATTGTAAATGCCTTTCACCTGGAGCAAGCTCTCTCCAGCTCACCATGGGCCCCTCCACCTGGTTGCAGTACACTCTGTGACGGTCATCTGGGTTTGCAGAACTTGGTTCCAGAATCTCAGGGCTGCCGGCTAAACAGACCTCATCACTCTCTGCCATGCACATTCTGTCTACCATCCCTAGCTTATCCTCAGCTACTATGTTGATGAGACGGTCCCTACATAGGAAGCCCACACTCTTCATCTTTTTTTTTTTTTTTTTTTTTTGCCATTTCTCGGGCCGCTCCTGTGGCATATGGAGGTTCCCAGGCTAGGGGTCTAATCGGAGCTATAGCTGCCGGCCTACGCCAGAGCCACAGCAATGTGGGATCCAAGCCACGTCTACGACCTACACCACACAGCTCATGGCAACGCCGGATCCTTAACCCACTAAGCAAGGGCAGGGATCGAACCCACAACGTCATGGTTCCTAGTCGGATTCGTTGACTACTGCGCCACGACGGGAACTCCAACACACTCTTCATCTTGATGTTGAACTGCAACCAACCTTCTTATAACTTTCCCCTGTATGTCTTAATTTTGTTTTCTGGGATGATAGGACAAACCAGTATCTCTCTTCCTACGTACTAGATCTAAAAACCCTTCTGCCCCCAAATGTTCTACCTCAGTGCTCCTTTTTTGTGAGGATGGCGACTTTACAGGGCATGATCAGCAGCACTAGCTTCCCTTGAGGTATGGGAAATTTTAATTTCTTTCCCCACATCCGAAGGTCAGGGAGGCTGGGCCCAGGAATGTGTATTTCTAATTCTCTAAACGGTTCTCCTGCACTAACATTAGAGAACCCCTGGATTAAGACACTGAATACACGGGCAGATTGTTTGCATAATTGCTGTTGATCTGGCAGATGGCGCTCATTTCTGAAACTTAGTAGAGCTGTCACATTTGGAGAGCTGGCCAGAAAGACACACTGAATGATTCTGTCATCCACCTTTCCATGGTCTTCTGATAGGTCGGGCTGTGCAGAGCATGGTGGGGAAAGCTGCAAGCAAGGTGAATGTTCTGCCCCGGGTCTAAGGGAGATGTGGTGATGTGATTAGACCTAGAAACGGCTGTTTTATTTTGAACCAAGCTATGGTTCCACAGAGCCCTGGAAGAAAGAGTGCACAGAGTGTGGTGGGTGTTTTTGTTTTTGTTTTTTGTTTTGTCTTTTTGCCTTTTCTAGGGCCACTCCCGTGGCATATGGAGGTTCCCAGGCTAGGGGTCTAATCGGAGCTGTAGCCACTAGCCTACTCCAGAGCCACAGCAATGTGGGATCCAAGCCGCATCTGCAACCTATACCACAGCTCACGGTAACGCCAGATCCTTAACCCACTGAGCAAGGCCAGGGATCGAACCTGCAACCCCATGGTTCCTAGTCGGATTTCGTTAACCACTGAGCCACGACGGGAACTCCCAGAGTGTGGTTTTAGATTAGCATATTAATGATTCAGAAATGTCCTGCATTGAAGACGATGTTTGTTTAACTCTGGTTAAAAATGTCTCTAACTTTTGCCCTGGAAACTTTTGTTCAAGGAACCTTTCTTCATTGTCTGGTAGTGACAGGAAAATCACCAAAGTGATGATTCCCAAAAGAGGTACTCCAATATTATATATTGATTTCTATCTGTAAAGAGGTGTTCCAGGAATAGAAGGGTTTCATGACTAAGTGGTTTCATGGCCATATATTCCCATAGAATTTGGGGAGACTTCATTAAATTAGATTCAATTAAGCAAATGTCTTTTCTGTAATACATCTCACACCTTTTAATGTGGTCATATGCACAGTAAAGCTCCAAGAAGTGAAATTTTGATACTAATTCGACTGCTTGCCTGTAACCCTACCTCCCTTTTTTGTGCCATATTTTGGTTCTTCTTTTATTTGCCCCTCACATTCTGGTTCTTTTTAAAATTGAAATCTAGTCAATTTACAATGTTGTGTTAGTTTCAGGTGAGTGTGTGTGTATAAACATATGTATATATATAAATATATATATTGATTTATGATAGGTTATTACAAAATTTTGACTAGAGCGACTATACAGTAGCTCCTGTTGGTATCTATTTTATATATAATAATATATATACATTTATCCCGGACTCCTAATTTATCCCTCCCCATCTTTGGTAACCACGTTTATTTTCTTTGTGGGTTTTTTTTTCAGTTTTAAAAAGGAAGATTGCATTATAGAACTACTAACAAGATCAATAATAGTTCTTTCATAGTGTGTCATATGCATAAATCTAAATGTCTCTAATTGTCTAAAAAACACCTTCTTACTAGCAGTTTGCTCCAATGGAGATGTGAGGGAGGTTTGTGATTGTATTTGGCTCTTACCCTCCTCTCTTTGAAGCCGTGCTTCCACCAGTAACTTGGCCAGGGCTCCGTGGTTCACCATAAAGGAGCAATTCTTAGATCTAAGGTTATCTGCACTTTGTTGGTACCTTGTCAACCCAATTACCACATCCTCCGGTTGGAAAAAATACACCTCTTGCTTAAGAAACTCTTGCCACCCAGCTCCATACACAGTGTGAAGATTGAAAGGCATGCAAAAACATTCACCTGCATTTCCGCACAGATCTGTGGTACCCTGGTACGTGACCTCCCATTAATAACCTCAGTAAGGGCCCAGCTGGCGAGAGTGGTAGAGAGCTTTGCTGTTCCTTTGGCATCTTCTGTCTTGTCTCTGGCTAGGCTCCAGCCTCAGCACCACATCAGGGGCTCAGAATGGAAGAGCCAGCACCAGGTCCCTCCAGCCATGATTCTTGGTGCACTGTTCAATTTTGTCACTTGGCTTTTCTTCCTTTCTTTTTTCTTTTGTCTCCAGCAATTAAACCGTAAGTGGCGTTTCTCCTCCATGGCTGGCTGCCCTAATGTCCCCATTGTGTCTTTTTTAGTGGTGGCCTTTTTGGACTGTGACCACAAGAACCCATTCTCCAGAGAGCTTGGGTCCCTGCAAAGAGCTTTGGGAGTACTTGGCTTTCAATAGGCTGTGGGGACACTTTGATCTCCTTTTTTTCAGAAGTATTTTATGACTCAGAAAGCTCAGCTCTTGAGTTGTCTTTTGCTGGTCACTGGCTGCCTGGTAGTCTTTAGAAAGCTGATTTTCATTCATAAAAGGGCTCAAGTTAAATGACCTTAGTCCTGAGAGGCAGAAAGAAAGCAGGCTCTGCTGCCTCTTGGAGCCTCGTTAACCAACAGACCTTTGCTGCGTGACACACACCCTTTGGAACTTTGCAGTCACTTGAGAGGATCACGTGAAATTAAGGATTAGCCTGGGTTCCATTTACAGGCTTTGAGACACAGGCTGATCCGAATCAGAGATGTTTTCTTCAGGGATGACTTGTTTCATCAAGGATAAAAAGATTTCTTTTTTGCCTCTTTCCTTGATGCCCTCTTCAGACACCATTCGGGAAGGTAACTCTTTGCTCAGAACAATGCTTGTAGCAAAATGCCAGCCAATCTCTTTAAAAAAAAGAAACACATCACCCAGGTTCTTGTCAGAGAGGAGGACCTCCACACTGTTTGGAAGGGTGCCCTCAGGGGAGGGTGAGAGGCTGGTCCTTCCTCCCAATGCTCTCTGCCTTTTGGATGCTTCAGTGGCCATCCTCCGTCTCCCCGAGCATCAGAATTGTGAGTAGGGGCTCTGCACCTCAGTTTTCCCATCTGTAAAGTGCCAGTGGTAACTGTCTCCCTCTTGCAGGATGATGACAATCTATGATGAACTTCATCCTTAATTCTTGTTGTTGTTGTTGTTTGCTTTTATTGTGTTATAGTTGGAGTACAGGATCATAAAGGGGCATATTGCAGTACAGTGATTCACAAGTTTGAGAGGTTATACTCCATTTATAGTTACTATAAAATACTGGCTGTATTCTCCATGCTGTAGAATAGATCCTTGGAGCTTATTTTATACATAGTAGTTTGTACGTCTTGGTCCCCTGCCCCTGTGTTTCCTCTTCCCACTGGTAACCGCCAGTTTGTTCTCTCTGTGAGAGTTTACTTCTTTTTGGTTATATTCACTGGTTTGTTGTGTGCGGTTTTTTTTTTGTTTGTTTGTTTGTTTGTTTTTTAGATTCCACATATAAGTGATATCATCCAGCATTTGCCTTTTTCTGACTTATTTCACTTAGCATAGTACCTTGTTGCATACGGCAAAGTTGAGTTCTTTTTGATGGATGAGTAGTATTCCATTGTACATATGTACCACATCTTCTTTATCCATTTATCTGTTGATGGACATGTAGGTTGATTCCATCTCTTGGCCATTCTCAGTAGTGCTTCTCTCAATGTTGGGGTGCATGTGTCTTTGGGAATTAGTGTTTCTGATTTTCTTTGTGTATATATACCCAGGAGTGGAATTGCTGAGTCACATGGTAGTTCCTCAATTATTCTAGACTTTGGACTACGAAGGGGTCTGGGAGGGAAAAAGTAATTGAAGCTCTTGCCCTGGAACCTTTTCAAGCCCATCAGAATAGGAAATGAGCCCTTGAATGTTGGTCATCATCCTGGTGAGAATTTATGGGGATTTTGTGGCGGAAGGTAACCGATACTTTATCAAGTATGAAGAAATAAAATGCAAGAAAGATAAGGAGTCAAAGAAGGAGCAAAAAAAAATCGATGGAGGCGGGGATCAAGGCACATGTGATAAACCTGGGCAATGTAATGCCTTTGAGCTCAGACTTTGAAGCCCCAGCTCTGGCCTTTACTGTGTGACCCAGGTCAAATTATTTACCCTCTCTGGGCTTCATTTCTTCATTGGCAAGAAGAGGATAATGGCAGTTGCTCCCCCCAAGAGGTTTATGAATGCCTAATTGAAAGATAAATGCTCTGTACACAATGCTAAAATCAGTGCTTGGCACATAGTCATACTATTGGTAGAAGTCATGGTCTATCAGGTAGTAACTGCAGTTGAAGACCTTCTGCCATAAAGGGGTTTTCAGAATGGGCTAATGCCATTCTAGTTAAGAACCTGACTAGTATCCATGATCGCTGGCCTTGCTCACTGGGTTAAGGATCCAGCGTTGCGGCAGGCTGTGGTGTAGGTTGAAAATGTGGCTTGGCTTGTGCTATGGCTGTGACATAGGCCTGAAGCTGCAGCTCTGATTTGACCCCTAGCCTGGGAACTTCCATATGCCACAGGTGTGGCCCTTAAGAAAAAAGAAAGAAAAAAATAACAGTGTATATCGATTGAGCACCTATCAAGTTATTAAAACTAGGAGTTCCTGCTGTGGGAGAGTGGGTTAGGAATCTAACTGCAGTGGTTTAGGTCAATGTGAAGGTGTGGATTCGATTCCTGGACTGATGCAGTGGGTTAAGGATATGGTGTTGCAGGAGCTGTGGCATAGGTGGGAGCTGTGGCTCAGATTCTATCCCTGAACTGGGAACGTCCATATACCACGAGTGCAAAAAAAAAACAAAACACCACCAGAAAATGAAAAAGTCAAAACTGGGGCCGTGGAGAGGAAGAGGAAGATTCAGCTAAAACAGACTGAGGTCTTGATGATATTTAAGCATCAGTCGGCGTTTCCGTATTCAGGGCCTAAAGTAGCAATTTTTTTCCATGCCTGTCAAAAATACCTGGGCACTTTGAGGGGGGGAAAACCCCCCAAAACTACCTATAGTTAGGCTGCACCTCTGAAAATTCTGTAGGTCCTGGGTAGAGCCTGGGTTTTCATTTGAATAAAGGAAAGAAAAATCCTGTCAGCGTGCTTGAGGAGTCTGCAAAGAACCTTCTCGGGGGAAATGGAGGATTTGTGGAACATGCCTTAGGAGAATTGTTTTTGCTTATGAAATGCATCACACCTTGTAAGTGTGTTATTGATCTGACTAGCCTTAGCCAATGTGTATGCTGAGCAGGGCAGGCAAGGGTGACCAATGTGAAAACAAATGTACAGGTAGTTCTTGTTTCTGTATTACAGGGCTTTGCAGTGGCAGGTAGGAGGCCTCATCTTGAACTCGGTTAAGCATAAGAAAGTACATTTGTTGGCTCTGGGATAATCTTTATAATTCCTCCTTCTCTCTCCGTCTCTCTCTCTCCACCCCCTACTCCATCTTCTTCCCTGCCACCCTACCCTAGGATGACTAGCTTGCAGCAAGGCTGGACCCAAAGCCCTCCACTGGCAGCATCACAGTCCTCCTTCTTGCTCTGTCTTTCAGCTCTTTTGAATCCCATTTGTGGCCCTTCTGCAGGCAGGACCTCTCGGATTCCGAAGACAATTTGAACGTTGCTTTGGGTGCCTCGTGCTGCTCGGCAGTATCACAGCAGCTGTAACCTATATCTTGTGTGTGAACTCGTGGGTGGGGCTCTGGGCTTTATTTGCTCTCTCACTGATCAATAAACCTCAGAAGGCCTTGCTCAGATCATCGGTGTGTCTGAACAAGACTAAGCTGTAGTTTGGTTTATGCACTGCTATGGGCATTCATGCACAGGAGGAGTCTGGGGTCATGTACAGCAAGCCGAGGGTGCCACAGTTAGTTACCCAGCAGACTGAAGTTTTCCTTAAAACCAGAGTTTATTCTTTCTATTGTGCATGTATGTGTGTGTATGTGTGTGTGTGAGAGCACGCACTTATAATGTACATAAATTGTGTTAGCTGATACTTTTCCTGAAATTGTTTTTTGTTGTTGGTGGTAGTGTTGTGGCTATGCCTGCAACGTGTGGAGGTTCCTGGGCCAGGAATTGAACCCATGCCTTAGCAGCAACTCGAACTGCTGCACAGACAGTGCCCGATCCTTAACCCGCTGTGCCACAAGGGAAGTCCAAGTTTGCTTTTTTTGTTTTATTTTGTTTTTTGGGAAGAGGGAGTGCTTAAATAGAATGTATATCTTGAAGTTCCTTCTTTGTCACTACATAAGCATCAAATTGCCTTAACTGTTGCATGTTTGATCATTCCCTTCCAGTTAATATGTTTGTTTCCAGGTGTTTTTTGTTTTTGTTTTGTTTTGTTTTGCTGTTGCTGAAGGTGTGTGCATATATATGGGTCATATTAGTTGCATGCAATTTTTTTTGTGTGTCTTTTTGCTACTTCTTGGGGCTTTCCTGCAGCACATGGAGGTTCCCAGGCTAGGGGTCGAATTGGAGCTGTAGCTGCCGGCCTATGCCAGAGCCACAGCAACACGGGATCCGAGTCGCATCTGCAACCTACGCCACAGCTCATGGCAACGCCGGATCCTTAACCCACTGAGCAAGGCCGGGGATTGAACCCGCAACCTCATGGTTCCTAGTTGGATTCATTAACCACTGAGCCACGATGAGAACTCTGCAATTCTGTATTTTATGAGAGAGAGAGAAGCAGAAAGACCTACCTATGAATAGCTGAGATGCCAAACCCATACGGGGACATCAGCTCTGGCCAGAGATTGACTTACAGATACAACCATTAGCCACCCAATATCCTGGTCACTATCACCTTATTTGTATAACATGCAAAGTTGCTGAGCCCTCACTTCATCATTCTTTTCCACGAGCCCAAGTCGCTTGCTTAGAAAACTAGTTCTCTCTAGTGAAGTGTGTGCTGTACACAATTTAAGAGAAGATGGTACTGATTTAACTCCTGACGTCCAAGTATAAGCAGGACTAATGTTAACAGAGCACATGAAGGCTCCCAGGACCAAAAATATTTGCCTGAGCTTTCTACACATTTCTGTCTGCAAACACAGGAGTCCTTCCTCAGTTATATCAAGTTATTCTCATGGAAGCCTGTTCCCACGGTGTTTCTATCCAATTACAGGGCAGCACACACTCAAATACCATAATACAAGTCTGGTGAGAGTGTTCGGTCTCGGCTACAAGTTCACCTCTCCTGAAGGAGTGCCTTTGATGTATCGAAGGATTTCATGTTCACCCGAATTCTTTTGATTGCTTATTCATGCCACTGAGCTTTGGGATATTTTATCTGCCCTTATTCCCACTGCAAGTCAAGGGGGCATGCTTCCCAATATAAATTATAAAGTGCACATCAGTAATTTACCAGGAGTCAGCTATGTGCCCGCCCCTCTTTCAAAACCAGCACTTGAAAGGGATTGAGATAAGCTCGTCAAAGGAGATTATCTTTCTGATGATTTACTGAGCTCTCCCACAGCAGAGTGCTGTGTTAGTGTCTGTGGCTTCGTTCTGTGACCTTACAGTTCCTCCACTGCCTTTCATACATTTCTCTGTGGGCAAGGGAAGAGGTCCCCCAGGTGAATTTCGTGGTGAACACAATTTTTATTTCCACCTTGATTATCTAGGTCTGTCGTAGGCAGCACAGAGACACAGCCAAAAGAAAACCTTGGTTCAGTGTGTTCTCAATCTTTAAATAGGCTCCTGTGTTTTCCTAAGGCCTGGTCTTATCTCAGGGTTTGACAGTCATTGTTTTCCAGGAAGCCACATCGAAGGAAGAGGAATTCCAGGCTCTGTAAGAGATTCCTTTGGTTTGAAAGGCAAATGCTAATTTCTGTTTAATGTTATTTATTTAATGCTGTCCTTTATGATCCAATAATATCGAGATCAGTGATTCTTAGCATACAGAGCTCTAGAAAATGCAGATTCCTGAATCCCACCCCAGGCCAGGGAAAGCAGAATGGCTGAGGATGGGGTCCAGGCATCTGTGTTTTTAAGAGACTCCCCAGTTGATTGTCACGCACAGTCCAGTTTGCGAGCCCCTGCTCCAGATAAAGGCCAGGGGTCTTGGAGGCACTGTCACCTTAGAAATGCCTTCTTGCAAGAGTTTAAGAAGGCAGGATGGTGTGTTAAAATGCATTGGGTTTTGGAAGTTCACCTCTTTCACTTACTCGTTACGTGATCTTGGTAAAATTATTCTTTTTACCAAGACATTTTATTTTGTTTTTTACATTTTTTATTATAGTTGATTTACAGTGTCCTGTCAGTTTCTTCTGGGCCGCAGAGTGACCCAGGCATACATTTATATACGTTCTTTTTTTCACATTATCCTCCTCATGTTCCATCACAAGTGATTAGACATAGTTCCCTGTGTTATACAACAGGATCACATTGCTTATCCATTCCAAATGCAAGAGTTTGCATCTACTAACCCCAAACTCCCAGTGCAAGGATATCATTTAAAATAGGAGAAATAAAGAATTTCTCCAGCAAACAAAAACTGAAAGAGTACAGCAATATTAACCCATTCTAAAAAAAAAAAAAAAAAAATACTGAAAGGGCTCCTGTAAATCAAAAAGAAGTAAGAAATGGGATGGAGGAAAGTAATCGCTTAAGTAAGCCAGTATACAGAACTAAAAGGAAAAAAAAAAAAAAAACCTATCGTAAAAGCAGTGATAAATACAAGGAACAAGAAAATGATAAAGATGTTTTTAAAAAGATACCAAAATCATAACATGTGGGAAAAGAAAGTAAGAAAATGTGGACTCTTTTTTTCTAGAGTGTGTTTGAGCCTATTTGATTATCAAGAAATTTTATTTTTGAAGAATTTTAGAGTTACAAATAGTTACAAAGATAACACAGAGAGTTCCCATGGACCCTTCAACCAGTTTTGGGACCTTACAAATGATCTGAGGATCTGGTTTCCTTGTCTGTAAAACAGAGATTGAAAAAATCAAAAACAAAAACAACAAACAAAAAAACACTTCCAAGAGTTATGAGATAATGATAACATGTAAAGATTGTGGGAGGGAGAATTCTAAGTTGACCCCTGAGCTCCCCAGCCCCTGGTGTACACACACCTTCTGCCGTGATTCCATCTGTTGCAAACTTAAGAGCTCCTGGGAAGGGACTTTGCAGATGTGTAACGAAGACTTCAGATGACTTGACCTTAAGATGGGAAGATTATCCAGGTAGGTTTGATCTATCTTGTGATCCAACAGAATCAGGCAAGTCAGAGAGGTTCATAGCTAGAGGGGTTTGACGTGTGAGCAGTGCTCTGTTGCTGACTTTGTAAAGAAGGGGGCCCTGTGGCAAGATATACAGGTGGCCTCAAGCTGATGGCCAGCAGGGAAATGGGGCCTCAGTCCTACAACCAGAAGGCGCTGATCGCAGCCAATCACCTAAATGAACTTGGAAGTGGATTCTTCCCGGACCCTCCAGAGAGAAATGCAGCCTGGCCCAGGCAGAAACCCTGAGCAGAGAACCCACCCACGCTCTGCCCAGACTTCTGACTTGCAGAACTGTGAGCTCATAAATGGAGGTTATTTTTAAACTGTTAAGTATGTGGTAATTTGTTATATAGCAGTAAAACCCAAACGTAGACAAGTTCTCGAGTACTTAATTCTGCAGCTGGTGTGAACACAGAGTGGGCAGCTTCCCTTTGCAGGATCACGGTCACCTGAGATCATCCATCTACTTTTGGTGCCGCCTCATGGGGCAGGTGGGACAGTGGGTGCGAGAGGAAGCAGCAAGCTTCCTTGGGTAGTCAGTTTCCAATCACACGCGGAATGGGGATGTTTAGGCCAGGATCGTTCAACAGGGCACTGTTGACAGTATGGATGGACTTGCAGGGCAGGGCGCTTCTCGTGCATGAAATACCCTCTACCTTTGTGCCAGTAGCACCCCCTAGGTGTGTCTAAAAATATTTCCAAGGCATAGGAAATGTCTCCAGCTGAGAACCATCGATACAGCACAATCACCAACTGGCCTCTTTAATAGCATGCATTTATGGAAGTTTTTTTTTTTTTTTTGCAGCATATATTTGCTCTTGATTTCAGTGTCATTAAGAATAATGATTTTGGGGTTCCTGTTTTGGCTCAGTGGTTAACGAATCCAACTAGGAACCACGAGGTTGAGGGTTCGCTCCCTGGCCTTGCTCAGTGGGTTAAGGATCCGACATTGCCGTGATCTGTGGTGTAGGTTGCAGACGTGGCTCGGATCCTGCATTGCTGTGGCTCTGGTGTAGGCCAGCGGCTACAGCTCCGATTCGACCCCTAGCCTGGGAACCTCTATGTGCCGTGGGAGCGGCCCTAGAAAAGGCAAAAAGACGGAAGAAAAAAAAATAATGATTTCAGCAAATAAATAAATGTTTTTTAAAAAAAGAGTTCCCTTGTGGCATAGTGGGTTAAGGATCTGGTGTTGTCACTGCAGCGGCTTGAATTGCTGCTATGGCATGGACTCAAGCCTTGATGTGGGAACTTCTACATGTTGTGGGTGTGGCTAAAAAAATAACTTTAAATGTTAAAAAAATAATGATTTCAGGCACTGCACTTCCTTTTGAGGAATTGAGCTGGGGAGACTGATGACCAGTACATGGGGGCAAAGGGGTGGATTGGCTGGCTAAAGAAAAGCTGTCTGGAAATATATTCAAAGATGTATATAAATTAGCACATTATAAATGTGCTAATTTCTGCTGTACAGCAAAGTGCTAATTTCTGCTGTACAGCAAAGTGAATTCATCACACACGCACATATGTATGTATACTCTTTTTTTAATGTTCCTCTCCAGTATGGTTTATCCCAGGAGACTAGATACAGTTTCCTGTGCTATACACTAGGACCTCATTGCTTATCCATTCTAAATGTATTAGTTTGCATCTCCTATCCCCAAACTCCCAGCCTATCCCGCATCCTCCCCTCTCCCCCCTCCCCCTTGGCAACTACAAATCTGTTCTCCTTGCCTATGAGTCTTTTTCTGTTTTGTAGATAGATTCATTTGTGCTGTTGTGCTGTATTTTAGATTCCACAAATAAGTGATACCATATGGTATTTGTCTTTCTCTTTTTGGCTTACTTCACTTAGTATGAGAATCTGTAGACCTACCCATGTTGGTAAAAATAACATTGTTTCATTCTTTTTTAATGGCTGAGTAGTATTCCATTGTGTATATGTACCACATCCTCTTTATCCATCCCACTGTTGATGGACATTTAGGTTACTTCCGTGTCTTGGCTATTGTGAATAGTGCTGCTGTGAACATAGGGATGCATGTATCTTTTTGAATTTTAGTTTTGTCTGGATATATGCCCAGGCATGGGATTGCTGGATCATAAGGTAACTCTATCCTTAGTTTTCTGAGGAACCTCCATACTGTTTTCCATAGTGGTTGCACTAATTTACATTCCTACCAACAGTGTAGGAGAGTTCCCTTTTCTCCACACCCTCTCCAGCATTTGTTATTTGTAGACTTTTTAATGATGGCTAATGTGACCTATTTGAGGTAATACCTCCTTATAGTTTTGATTTACATTTCTCTAATAATTATTGATATTGAGCATAAAAGATGTGTATTTGCCTTTAAATTTCTGCTGAAAAAAATTCTATCTCTGAAGGCATAGAGATCTGTTTATAGGAAAATTTATTCTTGCATTCTTTTGTGGGAGGGAGCCTAACCATGTGGATGTAGATTAGAAATGTGGATTTTGGGAGTTCCTGCCGTGGCTTAGCGGAAACAAGTCTGACTAGTATCCATGAGGACGCAGGTTCGATCCCTGGCCTCTCTCAGTGGGTTACGGATCTGGGGTTGTCATGAGCTGTGGTGTAGGTCACAGATGCAGCTTGGATCTGGCATTGCTGTGGCTGTGGTGTAGGCTGGCAGCTACAGCTCTGATTCGACCCCTAGCCTGGGAGTCTCCATATGCCATGGGTGTGGCCCTAAAAAGACGAGGAAGGAAAGGAGGAAGGAAGGAAGGAGAAGAGGAAAGGAAAGAAAGAAAAGAAATGTTGATTCTATTTCTGGATTCTCAGCTAAGCTTAGAGAAGAGTTAAATATCCTGCATGTTCTCTTGACATATAGGAGTGGGAGCAGTGGTAAGTTCTGGGAATGGAGTGAAAATGTTCTCTGTTGTGCGAATGTGTGCTCAAGCCAGAAAACCTTACAAAGATATAGTAGTTGTTTCTATCTGCTGCATGGAGTTGGGCAATTTATTATACATTAACTTCTTTCTACTTGGACAGGCAAGGAGCTCTGTTTTAACTGGAATGCTAGAGAAGGAACCTGATTCTCAAATAGACTCACCAGCTGACCTGGTCAATGAACCTCTTTCTATTATCCCTTCCTTGAATAGGCACATCATCTGGGAGTGGTCCAAATTATATAGTGGTCCTGCATAATTTGCAACATTGTTTAAATTACTCAACCTCTGCTTTCACCAGGTAGGCAAAATCAAGGTCACTTTGGGGCTTGTATTCCTAACTCTCAGTAACTAATTGCTTACACATCTTTCTTTTCCATCTGTTCCTTTCTCTTTACCATTCATCTACCCATCCTTCTAACCCAGAACATTTATTCTCAGCTTATTATGTGTCTAAGTGCTATCATAGGCTATGGTAATACAGAAATGATAATATGGTTCTTAAATTCTGGGATATTCCAGGGCGAAGATGGGTAGTATTGGTGATGGGAATATAAACACATAAGGACAGTGCAACAAAATTAGCATCATTGCCAAGGTATGTCTAAAGAACTGTGAGAGCACAAGCAAAGTGATGAGATTAATTTTTAATTTGATGGACAGGGAATTTAAATAATTTCATTAGCCCATGAAGCTGTGTAAATACCAGGTGATTTATATATACATCTGTGTAAAAGTCATTGCTCACAGGTCAGTTCAAAATATACCCAATTCCAAGCAATTCTTTCCACCTTCTCTGCCACCGCTGTGATAATTTAAGCCATTCTAATTTCTTTTATTTTTATTTTTTTTGTATTTTATTTTTTAAAGTAAATTTTATTGGGGTATGGTTGACTTAGAAAATTGTGTTAGTTTCAGGTGTACAGCAAAGTAAATCAGTTCTACATATCTTATGTCCGTTCCTTTTCAGATTCTTTTCTCAAGGAAGTTATTAGACAGTATTGAATAGATTACTCTGTGCTATATAATACATCTTTGATACTATATATTTTATATATAATAGTGAGTATAGGTCAATCCCAACCCCATGATTTATCCCTCCCACCCCATGCGTCCCCTTTGATAACCATAAATTTGGTTTCAGAATCTTTGAGTCTATTTCTGTTTTGTAAGTTCTTTTGTATCATTTTCGGTTATATTCCATATATTAGTGATCTGAGTTCACTTAGTATGATAATCTCTAGGTCCATCCATGTTGCTGCAAATGGCATTATTTCCTTCTCTTTTATAGCTGAGTAGTAGTTCCACTGTATATGTACCACATCTTCTTTATCCATTCCTGTGTCAATGGACATTAGGTTGCTTCCATGTCTTGGAAGCCATGCTAGTATCTCACCTGCATTCCCACAGCAGCTTCCTTTCTGAGGATTCTTTTTATCTCCTGTCCCTATAAACTATTCTTCTTGAGCAGCTAAGTTCATTTCACCTGCCTCTTTTCCCCCCAGCTAATGGCTTTCCATGTGTATGTAATCCAAATTTCTCACCTCTGGCTTTCCTATTTCTCTGTAACCCGAATTTCTCGCCATGGGCTGCGAGGGCCTCTGTGATCTGACTCTGCTGGCCTAATTTCCTCTCTCTCCTCCCATCGTAGACTCCAAACCCCAGCCCTCCTGCCTTTAACATTCCCAGATGCCCCTGGTCCTCTGACTGCACTTTGAATGCTCTCCCCCAGATACTCACCTAGCTGCTTCTGTCACTTCCTGGCCCTTCAGTTCTCTGTGCAGATGTCATCACTGCAGAACGTTCAGCCCTGACACCCTGTCCCTCACCCTACCCTAGTCTGGCTTTATTTTTATTCTTACTATTTATCATTTATTACTAACTTGTTTATCATCTTTCATAGGTTGCCTCCCCTCTTTAATATTTGCTTCATGAGGGCTGGAGTTTCATCTCTACCTTTCACAGCTGTGCTCTCGAGTGGCTAGAATAATCCCTGGCAAACAATTGACATTTGATAAACATTTGAATGTATGTAACTAATACGCTGGTATTAGCTTAGAGATAGATATATCATTTCTGTGTTTGGTGTACACTGTGAATTGGGTATTTCTTAGGCATACATTGAAAAAATTCATGAATTGTGTATCTTTTATGTGCAGGTTAGATAAGGAGATGCAGCAATAGCAGTGGCCCCTGCCTAGCATCTGTTTCCCCAGTCTTTGGGTAAAAATACTGACCTTTTCCTTGGGGACATGCCTTCCCCATCTGTGCCTCAAATCCTTAGAATTTGGGTGAAGGTGACATGTTTTCCATGTTTGATGACCAGTCAAATCATCAGCTATCCTTGACTGGTTCAGGGATTAACATGTAAGAAGATCAGAGCCAATAAAATAACAGGGACACCTGGGGGAAGCAAAGAGAATGGAATTTAAGTCTAGAGTTGTAACCATCCTGTTGTTTGAAAACAGGCTCATCACAGCCTTGATGTCCAATTATGCCTGAAGTTAAAGTAGGTTGGCCTTTTGGTTTCCATGAACCACACCCCAACCCCCACCCCTTTTGGGGATTAATCTAGTTTAACTTTAGGTTTTTTGCACTTAGCAATGAAAGTCCTCATTATGATAGGAATGAACAGTTAAGAGACGCTTCCCGCAAAGAGCTCACAGTCTCCCAGAGGAAACAAGCATAAGGCAACCAGGCCGTTAGCATGGAGTCACCAGCAGATAAAGGCAGTGGACAAGTTACCCACACGTTTCCTGACCAGCAGTTATTGGTTGCAATGCCCGCGCCACAGATTCTGACTGCATCTAGAATTGTCAGTATTTATTCTTAACAGTGCATCTTGGATGCATTTTCTAGCTTGTTGATTCACTGCTTTATATGTCAGTTATCTTGTTACTACACACCTCTCCATGTCTGCCAACCATATATGCACATGGCTTTAAAGCAGAGAGTGCGAGTGAATACATCATATGTTTGTGGGTGAGCAGTTAGAGGGAGATGGAGCCTACACAGTTGGCTTAGAGGATGACTTCACGCACTTTTTTGGCTTTTTACAGCTGCACCCGTGGCATATGGAGGCTCCCAGGCTAGGGGTCGAATCAGAGCTGTAACTGCCGGCCTACGCCACAGCAACAGCAACACAGGATCCGAGCCGCGTCTGCGACCTACACCACAGCTCACAACAATGCCAGATCCTTAACCCACAGAGCGAGGCCAGGGATTGAACCCACAACGTCATGGTTCCTAGGTGGAGTCATTTCCACTGAGCCATGACAGGAACTCCTGCAACTGCTTTTAATTGATTGCTTTGGACGATGACACATGGGCAATGTTGTAAGCTAAGAATCCTTAGTGATGGATGGCATTGCCTAACGTTCATATGCAGTTCATTTGTGTCTTTGAAGCTGTTTATTTTAATGAATCTAATTTTAGTGTGTGGTGGATTTTTTTATTCTGTAAAGATGGCAACAAAAGTGTATCCTCTAGAAAAAAAAAATCTTCTATTTCTTTTTTTATGATGCGTGGAATTCCATCTCCTCTTGGCTTTCGCCCAGCGCTGTTCAGTAGAATATAATGCAAGCCAACATATGTCATTTAAACTTTTCTGGGAGGAGTTCCCGTTGTGCCTCAGTGGTAACAAACCTGACTAGTATCCATCAGGACAGAGGTTCAATCCCAGGCCTTGCTCAGTGGGTTAAGAATCCAGTGTTGCCATGACCTGTGGTATGGGTCACAGATACAGCTCAGAGCTGGTGTGGTTGTGGTTGTGGCTGTGGCTGTGGCTGTGGGCTGGCAGCTGCAGCTCTGATTTGACCCCTAGCCTGGGAATTTCCATATGCTGCGAGTGTGGCCCTAAAAAAAAAAAGACAAAAAAAATTTCTAGGAGTTGTATTCTTAAGAAAGTAAGAGAAGTGGGTGAAATTTGTGCTGATATTATGTTGTATTTAATCCAGTATATCAAAAAAGTGATTTTAAAATATAATCGACACGAAAATTATAACATACGTTGATTTTACACACAAGTCTTGAAAATCCAGGTTGCGTTTTACAATTACCTTCACCTAAAATTACCTGCACTTTCAGTTCAGACCAGCCATGTTTCAAGTGCCCAGTAATAGCTACAGTAGTGGACAAATACCTCCTATCTTGGGGTTTCCTTACATGTACAACAAAAGCAGACAGGTGGAAAGGCTCCCTTTCTATTGACTTGTTGGCTGAAATTCCACAGAGGGAGTTCCCACTGTGGCTCAATAGGTTAAGAACCCAACATAGTGTCTGTCAGGATGCAGGTTTGATCCCTAGGTTAGTAGATCAGTGAGTTGTTAAGGATCCGGTGTTGCCACAGGCTGCAGTGTAGGTTGCAGATGCAGCTTGCATCTGGTGTTGCTGTGGCTGTGGTATAGGCTTACAGCTGCAGCTCTGATTTGACCTCTAGCCTGGGAACTTCCATAAGCTTCAGGTGCGGCTGTTAAAAAAAAAATTTTCCATGCAGGACTTGTACAGCATCTGTAGTCTTTATTTACATATTCTCTGGTGTAGACGGGTTGATACTGTGGCTCGGAGCCTCCCTTATGTAGTTACCTAGAGAACTGCACAATTCTGATAGTTACAGTCTGATTTGAAATGTGGTGGCTGGATTAAATATTTCTCTTGAAGATAAGTAAAAGAGACTGTGTTTTGAAAAACTTCAGAAGGTACACGTGTATTTTCTTCTAATTACATTTGGTCAAAACTTGCTAGTTTAATTAACGTTTGCTCTTTTTTTTTAAAAAAAATGGAAACCTCTTTCTTAAGTCTCATCTTTCTAGTTTGTTTTCATTATAACTTTCTCAGTTATACTAATTAACCTGCTTAGAAGCCAAAGTAAAATAGAAATTTTAAAACATCCATGGTCAGGACATTAAAAGCTAATATTACATTATAAGGTTCCCCTCCACAAGGGAAACTAATAATCCAGATTAGTGACGATTCAAAAATACATTGTGGGGAGTTACCTGGTGGTCTAGTGGTTAGAACTCAGCACATTCACTGTAATCGCCCGGGTTCAGTCCCTTGTCTGGGAACTGAGATCCCACATTGTCACTGCATGCCATGTGGCCCCAAAATTTTTATTTTTTTTAATTTTTTTAATTTATTTTTGTCTTTTTGCTATTTCTTTGGGCCGCTCCCGCGGCATATGGAGGTTCCCAGGCTAGGGGTCGAATCGGAGCTGTAGCCCCCGGCCTACGCCAGAGCCACAGCAACGTGGGATCCGAGCCGCGTCTGCAACCTACACCACAGCTCACGGCAACGCCGGATCATTAACCCACTGAGCAAGGGCAGGGACCGAACCCGCAACCTCATGGTTCCTAGTCAGATTCGTTAACCACTGCGCCACAACGGGAACTCCCCCCAAAATTTTTAAATAAATAAGATAATAAACTCTTGTATTAAAATATGTTGTACCTACTACAGATGTGATAAATTCATTTGAGTAATAAAAAAAATGAAAAAAAAAAACAAAAAAAAAACCCCAAAAAAATAAAATACATTGTACCTGATTTAGGACCATATTTAATGTATCAGAAAATTTAGTTATGCTATTGTATTTCTGCTCATCTGAGCATATTTTCATGGCTGGTGGCAATGCTTCTTGAAGCTAGCACTTTCCACAGAGAGGCAGGAGGCATCAGTGGATGGCAGGGCCTCTCCTGAGCCTGCCCAGCAGTGGTTTCCTCCCCAGTGGAGAGTTACAACTGCCTGACCTGGTGCTAAGGGTCTAAGCCCTTGCTGAGTCCTGCCTGCCTCAGCCTGGAGCAGTGGAAGAGGATTTCCTTAGGAGCATTTGAAATGAGGAGCCAGGTGGCCTTTATTTTGCAGAAAGACAGGTGACAATCTCAATCCAGGGGAGTAGCCTCCCTCTGTTCTTGGTGATAGGCTGGGCGTGAGTAGCCTCTATTTGTCAGGGCTCTACAGAGAAACAGAAGTGTGTGTATGTGTGAGATATATAGGGTATATATATATTAGTATATACTCATAACATATTTTATTAATACATTAATACATATCATATATAACATTATATGTGTGTATATATGTGTGTTCGTATATATTTATGTAAGTATATGTACGTGTATGAGGAATTAACTCATACATTATTATATATGTAAAGAATTGACTCATGCATTATTACATACCCGTAAGGAAATGACTGATGCATTATTATATATGTAAGGAACTAACTGATGCATTATTATGTACTTGTAAGGAATTGACTCATACATTATTATGTAGAGATGTATAAGGGACTGTCTCATGTATATGTATGCAAGGAATTGACTCATGCATTATAGATACTGAGAAGTCCCCAGATCTGCAGCTAGGAAGCTGGGGACCTGGGGAGCCTGTGTGAGTCCCAGTCTAAGCCTGAAAGCATAAAGTGATGTCCCAGCTCAGAGACAGAGAGAGCAGGTCCTTCCTCGACCTTGAGGAGTTGGCTGAGGCCCACCCCGGTTGGGGAAGGCGATCTGCTTTACTCAGTCTGCTGCTTCAAATGTTCATGTCATCTAGAAACACCCTCACAGACCCACCCAGAGTCATGTGTCACCAGCTGTCTGGGCCCCCATGGCCCAGGCAGACTGACATGTCAAGTTCACCATCCCTTGGTCTTTTCCCCGTCCTTTGGCAAAGTTGGCTTTACACCTCCTCTTCTCATAGTGTTCTCCTGGTGTGCGTTTACTCTTAGGAGTATGTTTGTTTCTATAACGTCTGTCTCCTCTGCCTTCAAAATCTTTTTCTCATCTTTGTAGCTCAGGGATCTGTTACAGGGTGTGGTGCTCACACTCTCTTTTCAACTGTATGTATTCGAGTATAATAGTTACAAATATGTATTTCCACATTCATAATGCATTAATGTAATCAAATAATATTTGAAGTATTAAAAATACACCCTGGAGTTCCCAGTGTGGCTCAGCAAGTAAGAACCCAGCATAGTCTCCGTGAAGATGCGGGTTTGATCCCTGGCCTTATTCAGTGGGTTAAGGATCTGGCATTGCCGCAAGCTGTGGTGTAGGTCACAGATGAGGCTGGGATCTGGTGTTGATATGGCTGTGGCGTAGGCCTCAGCTGTGGCTCCGATTCGCCCCTAGCCTGGAAACTTCCATATGCTGCAGGTGCAGCCTTAAAAAAGAAAAAAATATATATATATATATATATATCCAAATTAATTTATTCGCTCATCAAATATGTATTGAATGCAAACCAGGCCCACCCCGGAAGTGTCCAGAAGGCAGAATGGCCTAGCAGTCCTGAAGGGAGATGTTAGTTTTAGACCAACCACACTGTGAATCCTAGTATATGTGCCCGTGAGCTGAGCAGGCATTAAAAACACGTGGAAGAGATCCCCTACCTCTTACGGTTGTGTTGTCTTCCTTCCTTCATGCAAAATAGATCTCACAGTGCCTCAGGGAGGACAAGCATCTGTTTCTTCATCACTGAGTGTGTAATTTCTGAGTACTTCCATCTCGGAATGTGTTCTAGATGCTGGGGATAGAGCAGAGACTAGAGAGAAAAAGTCCCTGTCTTCGTGGGATAGTGAACACACATAATAAATCAGAAGGTCAGAGTGCTGCACAGTGGGTGAGGCAGATGGGATGGAAGGCTGGAGAACCCGGCATTTACTCTCCCCTACTGGGGGGTCAGGAAAGGTCTCACTGATGAGTTTCACAGAGACCTGAGGTTGCGAAGGGGCCAGTGGTGACCATGCTGGGGAAGAGACAATGGGTGTGAATGCCCCGAGGTGGATGGGATTAAGTGATGTGTTCCAGGAGCCCCAGGTACTCAGTAGGCTTCCTTCATTGCAATGAATCATTGCTGACACACTCTTCTCTTCACCTCAAACCGGTAGATAGTGTATATTCATGCCGTACCGGCACTTTGCAGAAAATAGTTCCAGTTGGAATAAATGGGCCAATTTGAAGCCATTTGAGGGTCTTCTAAGAGTTCTAGATAATCAGGAAGGCTAGAATATGATCTTTCTGGCCACACTATGAAGTTTGAGAGCAATAAGGAAATTTTTTGGAAAGACTCTACTGTGCTGAACACATCTTGTTGCCATAGTTATTGGGAAGAAGAAGATGCTGTCAGCTTCTTGTGCTCAGTCCTGGGTTTGGTTCTCGCTAATTCATAAAGAGGGACCTCCAGCATTTTTAACTGTCAGTGCTCACTTTTCTTGTTCACCTTCTCCATAAGGGTTAAAACAAAGGGAAAAATTATCAGCCACCTGCTAATAAGATGGTCCAGGAACTAAGACACATGGTCCTAGTCTCAAGACTCTTCTTCACTGACTCTGCGACCTTGTGTGAATCATTTTCCTTCTTTGGGCCTGGATTTCCTCTTCTCAAAATGGATGGATGGAATTAGAGAAGGATTTCTGAGCTGTTGTCTTCAGTTTACTTGCCTAGGTGTCCTTTGGCATACTTGGTAAAAATTCAGATTCCCAGGTCCCACTCCAATCTCTTGGACTAGAATCTCTGAGGCTGAGATCCCTGTAATCTGCACTTTCAATCATTCTCATGCTCACTGCATTTTGAGAGTTAGTGAAATAAAACACAAGAGAGCCTGGGGGTGTAAAGTACAGTACGGTGACTCTAGTTAATAATATGGATTGTACATTGGAATGTTGCTGAGAGTTGTTTAAATCTTAAAAGATCTCGTCACAGGGAAGAAAAATGTAATTGTGTGTGATGCTAGATGTTGAATACATGTGTTGTGGTGATCATTTGGTAATATATCCATGAATTGAATCATGATGTTACATAGCTGAACTAATACAAGGTTCTTTGTCAATTGTTTTTCAGTTTGGAAAAAGCTTGCCTGGTTCACACATTTGGGAAAAAATTGTTAATTCCTTCGAGAAAATAGTTTTTTTCAGACTTTGGGGTGTGATCAATTTGTCATGAATCACTTTAGTTATTATGGCAAACATGAGTAAGAAAGGAAATACTGCACAATAATACTATAAAGGTGGATTAGACAATACCACATTATGTAATATCTAGGAAGGGTAGTTGAAATTTTGCACAGTGTATGTGTGCATTCACTGAGTCAGGTTATAAAGTGTGCATGATGTGTATGCTAATTTTTTAGACATGGCTTTTAGTCAAAGTGGTTTAAAAGACTTTGTAATAGAGCATCCATATTTAATGGCTATGATCTGTGTAATTATCCCTCAAGGAAGTGCTTTTATGTGAGCCACTTAGATCCAATCCAGACAAACACCAAGAATTGTGCTGTGATAATGCCATGGTAGCATTAGCTTTATCGTCATTGAATAACTGTCTTTTTTTAGCACCGATAGGTCTTAAAGATTATATACATCTCCATATATTTATGCCATTTTTTTCTTTACCCCCAAAGTACAAGAAAGATTTCCATTAAGCAGTTGAACAGAAATGGAGTGTTCTTCCTCCTGTTAGCAAATGCTGGCCTTTCATTAGCCCAGTTTTTAGCTGAGCTCCCATTCAAGATGAGGCTTGTTTGACAAGGTAAGACCTGTCGGAGTGCTTTGCTGTAAATGCCATAAATGTGTTGATTTAAGGGTTTCAGTGTATTCTGTAGGTCATCAAACCCCAAACAGAGCACATGGTTTTTTGATCTGAGGATTCAGTTCTCCATTGTAAATCTGTCAGCCTCGGCTGTTGAGTCAGCTACTGAGAGCAGAATGTCTGGGGCTATTTATCCTGTCATATCAGCTTAGGTGAACAGTTTTTTGTCACTCTCTGGGGAATAAACCAGTCCCCATTAAATGCTACTTTTGACTCTAATGCAGTTCTTATCTCTGCTTTCTTCTACTGTCTGTTTTAATAGGACAGAGCTTCAGGCGATGGAGCTTTAGCAGAGAGGTGTGTGTGTGTGTGTGTGTGTGCATGCACACGCATGCGTGTTTTTTTTTTTTGACAAAAAAATGATGCCCCTCCATTTATAAGGTGATACTGAAATCATACATACCACTTCTCTCCTTTCGAGAATGTTTTCTTTTCTCCTTTACAAAAAAAGATTTGAAAGAGCATAAATCTAGAAAGAGGTACACATAATGAGTATACGATTCAATTAAATTTTACAGAGTGGTCCCTCATGTAACTGTCAACTACATCAGCATATAGACTATTGCTGGCCTCCCAGAATTTCTTCTCTCTGTTCCTAATGGCCTTACCTCTCAAACACAATCATCATTATGACTTGTGTCACACAACATTCCCTTTGCCGGTTTGAACTCTGCTTAAATGCCATCCCTGGGATGTTTTTATTTGACTAGCCTCCTTTGTTCGAGAGCATGTTATGGTTGCCACCCATCCTGTGGCACCTAGCTATAGTCTGTTCACTTTCATTGCTCCTGCATATGCCATTGTGTTCATTGCCACACTTGAACTGTCCCATTGTTATGGACATGTGGATTGTTCCTGGCTTTGGGCTATACAAATAATGCTGCTAGCAGTATTCTTTTGCAGTATTCTTCTTGTGGTTCAAAGATGAGTCATTTCTGTTGGGTATCTAGAAATGGAATTTCTGGGTCACAGAACCTGTGCAAATTCAGCTTCACTAAAAACGGTCCATTTTCTTAGTGGTTCTACCAATTTCCACAAGCTGTATATGAGTTGCACCTGTTGCTCATCTTTGCCAACGCTTGAGGATTTTTCCGTCTGTTTTCATTTTAGCACATCTGGAATGTATGGAGTATATCATATTGGGATTTTGAGTTTCCCTGATGACTAAAGAAGTGGAACAATGGCCCATGTTTTTAATGGACTGTTTAATGTTCTCTTTTATCAGAAGGTATTGGAGCTTTTTTGGCCATTTTTCTATTGGTTTATCTAGAGACTGGATCTATTTTCGATAAATGTATTTTTCCCCACTTTGCCTCATCTCTTCACCCTGCTAATGGTGTCTTTTGAGAAACAACATTCTTAGTGGTACTTCTCCCAATTTCTCAGTCTTTGGCAGCCTATATTAAAACTCTCTCCTACACCCAAATCATAAAGATGTCTTCCAGTGTAAACTTCTAGAATCTTCATTTGTTTATTTACCTTCACACTTAGTCTATAATCTACTTGGAATTAATTTTTGTGAAGGGTATGAGGGGTAGGACAAGATACCTTTTTTTCTCAATTAGATAGCCAGTTGATAGAGCACTACTCATTTCCAAAATGATTCTTTCTTTCTTTCTTTTTGTCTGTCTTTTTATGGCTGCTCCCGTGGCATATAGAGATTCTCAGGTTAGGGGTAGAATCGGAGCTGTAGCCACTGGCCGGCACCAGAGCCACAGCATCGCAGAATCCGAGCTGTGTCTGCGACCTACACCACAGCTCACAGCAATGCTGGATCCTTTACCCATCGAGCAAGGGTAAGGATGGAACCTGCGTCCTCATGGATGCTAGTCATATTCCTTTTCACTGAGCCACTATGGGAACTCCTCAAACATGATTCTTCAAAGCACACTACACTGCAGTAGTATCTTTCTCATGAGTCATGTGATGGCGTGTGTGTTGTTCTGTTCCTGATTTCTCTATTTTATCCTATTTTAAAAAGTCTTTTTCCAGTCCCACACTTTCTTACTTACTAAGGCTTTGTAAATTGTCTTGATACCTAGTAGTGTAAGTTGTACATTTTTGTACTTCAAAATTGACTTTACCGTATTGGGTTATTTGCATTTTCATATAGCCTTTAGGATCAGTTTGCCAGTTCCCATCAAAATGCTGCTAGGATATTTACTTGGACTGCATTGAGTTTATACATTAATCTTTACAACATTATTTTTCAATGCATGAGTATGGTATATCTCATTTGTTTAAATCTTTTAAGTTCTTTCCGTGATGTTTTTAGTTTTCATCATAGAGGTATCAGATTCTTTTTCTTGACCGATGTTTTCCACACTACTTAAAATGGAATAATTGTATTTATTTCATGTTCTGAATTTTGCTTCTGATAAGTAGAAATGAAATTGACTTTTATATATACAGTTTTATCTCAAAGTCCTTCACTTAATCAAAAAAAATTTTTTTTGGTCTTTTTAGGGCTGCAGGTATAGCATATGGAAATTCCCAGCCCAGGTGTCAAATCAGAGCCGGCGCTTTCTGCCTACCCCACAGCCACAGCAACTCGGGATTTCTATGACACCTACACCACACTCATGGCAGTGCTAGATCCTTAACCCACTGAGTGGGGCAGGGGATCAAACCCGCATCCTTATGGATACTAATCGGGTTCATTACTGCTGAGTCACAGCAGGAACTCCTCACTTATCAATTTGAGAAATTTACTTACAAATTTTTGATTTCTCTGTATAGAATCATATCTTTGAATGACAGTTTTTCTCCCCGTCTTTATGAACTTATTATTGTTATTGTTATTATTATTATTTCATTATTATTTTGCCTCTTGCAAAGTCAGGACGTTATGTATGGCGAAGGGTGGAAGTGATAACATTAAATAAACGTCTTTGTTTCAGTTCTGATCTTGGGGGACAATGTTTTTACTCTTTCGCCATTTAGTATGATGTGAAGTATAGGTTTCTTGGTAGATGTACTTCATCAGATTGGTAATATTCCTTTGATTTATAGTTTGCTCTAAATCAATTTATAGGCTATAAATAAATTTTATTTAAAATAATTTTTAGCATCTGTTGAGATCATATGATTCTTCTACTTTTTTCATTAAATATGTTCATTTTTTTTCAAATATTGAGCCAACCTTGCCTTTCTGGAATAAACCTTAATTGGTCATGGTGAACTATCACTTTAAGTCATTGCTGAATATGATCTAAAAATATTTGTTTAGGTTTTTCCATGGGTATTTGTGAGAAAAATTAGTCTGTAATTGTTTTAAAATTACACCCTTGTCAGGTTTGGGTATCAGTTAGGCTGGCTTCATAAAATGAATTGACAAAAAATTTTTTCCTACCACTTTCCTTGGGTTTAATTTACCATTCCTTTCATATTTTAAAATATGGAGTCTTAGGAGTTCCCTGGTGTCTCAGCAGGTTAAGGATCTGGTATTGTCACTGCTGTGGCTCAAGCTGCTGCTGTGGCATGGGTTTGATGCCTGGCCAGGGAACTTCAGCATGCTGCAGGCATGCCCTCCCCCCGCCCCCCCCAAAAAAAAAACGAAACAAACAAAACACGGAGTCTTTCTTAGATCATTGCTTTTCAATCTCTTTTTTCTAATATATGCTTTTAGGACTAAACATTTCCACAGAAGCATTATTTTAGCTACATATCACAAAATTAATATGTTAAATCTTTATTATTATTTATTTAAAATATTTTATAATTGCTTTTAATGCAAAGATTGTTTAGAAGGGAAATGATTAATTTGCAAACATTTAGGGACATTCCAGTTATCTTTTCATTAATGATATCTAGTTTAATTCACAGGGGTTTTAGAACATCTACTTCCCAACCCTTTGGAATTTATTGAGTCTTGTTTTATAGTCCAGGATGTGGTCATTTTTAGGTTCAAGATAAATGTCCCCTATGTACTTAGAATGAATGTGAATCCACTCATTTTACAGTGTTTTATACATAATTTTTTCAAGTATATGAACTAAGCTATTCCGATCACTTTTGTCATTACTGATTTTTCTGGCTGCTTAATCTATCAGATTTTGAGAGATTTATGTTAAAGTCTCTCATTAATATTCTGAAGTTATCTATTTTTTACTAGTTTCATAAAATTGTCTTTATTTTGAGTTAATGGTTTCAGATTATACAGATTTAAATTATTGACTTCTTCTTGGTTAATTAACCCCCTTTAAAATATGAAAAGTTTCTCTTTATAGTAATGCTTCTTTCCTAAAAGTCTGCTTTTATTAGTAGTAGCAACAGTTTTATTCTGGTTGATGTTTTGTGGTGTAACTTTGTCTCACTTTATACATTTTTGCGCTTAGTTTTAAGGTGAGATATAATTGATTAATTAATTTTAATTAAAGTATAATTTACTTGCAATATTTTATTAGTTTCAGTATATAACATAGTGATTTGATATTTTTATACATTATGAAATTATCACCATGATAAGTCTAGTTACCATATGTCACCATACAGAATCATCACAATATTACTGACTATATTCTGTATACTGTACATTTCATCCCTGTGAGTTATTTATTTGATAACTGAAAGTTTGCATCTGTAGATCTGAGTCATTTAAAAACAGCACATAGTGGAGTTTTAAAAACCCATTCTGACATTTTTTTTGCATTTTAGATGGATGATTACTTATATATTGTTATTACATTTGCTAGCAATTTGTTTTCAAACTGTCCTACTCGCTCTGCTTTGTTTTTTCTCCTTTCTTGCCTTCTTTTGGATTAATCTTTATTTTTATCACTACTATTTTCCTTCTCATCTTATTAGTTGTGAATTATTTTTTAATTCTTATGATTATCTGAAAGATTTCCCAAGTATCTTTGATTTTTTTAGACCTAACATAAATGAACACTTTACCACTTCTGTTACATGATAGTAAAATTAGAACTTTTGATATCCACCTGTCCTCTGCTAGGTTATTATGGTCAAATATTTTAATCTTACATATAATTTAAATCCAACAAGATATTATCACTACTGCTTATAAGATTAATATCCATTTAGATTTACCACATTGACCCACTTCCCTTTGTTATTCATTCTCTCTTTTATTTTCCTTCTTACACTTGGGAATGAAGGTGTTTGTGTTAGTGTCATGTGAGTGTGTATTCATTCGTCTGTATTTTGCCTGAAGAAATGTTATTAATACATCTGATGGTGACAAATACAAAAACGACTGTGTTCATTTTTCTGCAGAGATCTTTGACTTTTCTTTGTCTTCACTGGGTTTAGAATTCTAGGTTGGTCTTTGTTTTCCTTCAGTTCTTTAAAGATGCTAATCTATTATCTCCTCACTTCTACTGTTTCTGTCAAGTCATCTGCTGTCATTCTTACTGTAGCTTTTTTAAGGTAATATATCTTAATTTTTTCTTTTTCTGAGTGATTTTAATGTTTTTGATAGCTTTGGTGCACAGCAATATTATAATGATGTGCCTTGATATATTTTTCTGTTTTATTTAAACTTCTTGAGCCTTATAATGCTTCTTGGATATGTGGCTCAAGTCATTTTAAGGTTTGGACAATTCTTGACCATTATATTTTCAAATATTTCATCTGTGTTATGTTGTCTCACCTCTTCTGAGAGTCCAAGTGTATATGTATCACAAACTATACCATTAACATGTATATTACACATTTTCCACTTAGCTGTTTTCCACATTTTAAAAACCCCTTTCCAACTGGGGTTTTTCACCCTTTGGTCCTTGTTCTTGCAATGCCTTGTCATTTTAATTAAATGGTAAATATATATATGAACAATTGTAGAGATGGGTCAGGAGCTGTTAGTTTCTTGAAGCAGTGAGGTATGACTATTACCATTTTAATCCAATCAACTTGTTTTGAGGGCGAACTGCAGTCTTTTTAAAGTCTGCTCTACTTCCAGCTTTCCTAGGATATATACCTCCATGTGTTTCACCTGAAGACTGTATATATTTACCATTCTCCCTTGGTGGTTAATGAGCTCAGTTTTCTTTTTATCTCCCCATGAAAACTACCAAGACCTTGGTTTGGGTCCCTCAAACTTTGAGTTATCATTTTCTTTTCAGCGTCTCTGAATCATCGCTATTTATAAAGTGGAAAAATTCTCAAAGAGATAAGAATTTCTGGAAATCGAGTTCACTTCTTTGTGCTTTCTCTTCTCTATGGAATGTTGGCTCTTCAAGTTCTGGACGTTTTGATAGCCCCAAACACAAGTTTCAGTCTTTCTAGTTTGTTGAATCAGCAGCACAGTAGGCTGTGGTTTCTGCCTCTTACCACTTGCTTTAAATTAGTCTTTTCAGCCTCTTCATCGAATTCTTTGAGAGGAAAATAACATGGAATGCCCAGATCACTTATTGTTCTTTCCCTTCCTCCTGGGGTCTTTATACTTTTGATCCTTTTGATATTATAGTTACTTAATATCTTCAAATATTAAAGAAGTAGACATCTTATAAAGCTTATCTAGTGCTTCTTAATGGAAAGGATGGTATGATACAAAATAACCTCAGTTATGTCTTTATTGTCTTACCATTGCGTTGTTGAGGACACTGTAGGGAAGAGAGAAAAATAAAATTTGGGAATGATGGAAACAGCCAACAAACTTTTATTGTATACGTATTCTGTGGCTGGCTATTGGGGTAACTAAGAGACAGAAATGCCACATAGATATTGAAAAAAGTAATCATTTTGCATGTAATGCTATTTAAAAAAATTTTTAATGAAGATGTACTTAAGGTAATGGAACTTTTCCTTATTAGAATTCCTTCTATATATAGCTAGTAATTAAAAAGTGTTTTTCTTGGTCCAGGGTCTAAGATTTTAAGCATTGTACTGTACTACCTTTCAATTTATAATAATAGTTTTTCCTTATGTATTTGTTTTTATGGAAATTCCTGGATCAGAAATTGAATCTGAGCTACAGCTGTGACCTATACCACAGCTGTGTAACGCCAGATCTTTAACCCACTAGGCCAGGCCAGGCCAGGAATGGAATCCAAGCCTCAGCAACAACCTGAGCCACCACAGAAACAATGCCAGATTCTTAACCTACTGTACCAAAGTGGGAACTCTCTCTCTCTTTTTTTTTTTTTTTTTGCTTTTTAGAACCGCACTATTGGCACATGGAGGTTTCCAGACTAGGGGTCCAGTTGGAGCTACAGCTGCTAGCCTATGCCAGCAACAATGCCATATCCAAGCCACGTCTGCAACCTACACCACAGCTCACGGCAACACCAGATCCTTAACCCACTGAGCGAGGCCAGGGATTGAACCTGCATCCTCATGGATCCTAGTTCATTAACCACTGAGCCATGATGGGAACTCCCAATCCCTCTTTTTTTTTTTTTTTTAAATATATCCGAAGTACTTTTCTTTGTCATTCAAGTCTTATAATAACCCCATTACAGAGATTGCATTATTAGCACCATTTTACAGAAGAAATCAAGTGTTAGAGAGGTGTCATGGACTGAATGCTTGTGTCTCCCTGCATCCCTGAATTCATATGCTGAAGCTCTTCCCCAAAGTGATTGTGTTTGGAGGTAGGAAGTGGCCGAGGTTAAAGGATGCCCTAAGAGGGGCCCTAATCTGGTAGGCATAGTGCCCTTATACAAAGAGGAGGAGACCCCAGGGCTTTTGTTCTCTACCATATGAGGACACAGCAAGAAGGTGGTTGTCTGCAAGCCAGGAGGAGAGCTCTCACCAGGAAGTGAACTGGCTGACACCTGATCTCAGGCTGGCAGCTTCCAGAACTGTGAAAAGATAAATGTCTATTGTTTAAGCTGCCCCGTCTATGGTTCTTTATTTCAGCAGCCAGAGAAGACTTACCTAGGATGTTAATGACATAAATTCTCTCATCTACTGAGGCAGGGAAATAACCTTTGTAGGAGTAATACGGGTGTCTTGTTAATAACGCACTGGGAGAGTTCATTTCCTAGGCAATGCACTTCGAGATTTAAGTGGAGTTGAAACCTGGCCATCGTCTATCTGTTCATTTAAAGCACTAAAATGAATCTGTTCTGTTGATGATTGAAATCGGAGCCGCATTGGACGATGGATCGGACACTGTAGGATGTTCTCCCATGTGGGTTGGAGAGGTACTCAGGATGCTGAAAGAATTCCATTGTTTCATTTTGGTTTTCATTCAGGATTGAACACTTTTGAATGCATTTGACCAAGAGCTGCTTGTCTGGACATGAATTTCAGTCCACTTATCTGTCAACACATCACTGGGGTGCCCAGATTTTCTCTTCCAGTTCCAGCACAGGGGTGGCCAAATGCTGCTTCAAGACGAAGTCTTAAATGAAGTCTCTCTATTGCATTCCCCCTTGTCTGGATTTCAGCATCACTTTTAGTCAGAGCTGATCTGCCCAAAATCAGTTGGAATTTTTCCTCACAAATGGCCAAGGTAATTAACAGCAGTGCTAAAAAAAATACTTTTCTGGAGGCTCTGGCCTTGTTCTTTCATTTTTGTTCAGACATCCTTTTCATCAGGAAATCTCTGGTGCTTCCACACTGAGTTGGGACTCACGCTCTGTGTTTTGGGAGCTTACCTTTATCATCACGCTCTGTTGCAATTACCTGTTTACTTAGCTGTCTCCTTGCCTAGATAGGTAACTCCTTAAGGAAAGAGACCAGATCATAATCTCTGCAGTCTTAGAACCTGGCATAGAATCAGTCATTTTAGATACAAAGGATCCCAGTGCAAACTGTGTACAGAAGACATAGAAAAGTGGATGGACAGAATGACCTGAAGTGAGCTTTGTGGATTTATAGCTTTTCATTATACACACAGAACAAACAGAAAACTCCAGCATTATTAACTACCCCATCTCCGTGTATTTGAGAGTCAGATCAGAATGACTATTGTTTCTCATGTTGACTTTGAAACAATAGTTAGCCTTGGTATTTATTGTGAATTTTCTATGGTTTTATTTCTTCTCGTCTTATAATTATGTTGCTGTTATGGGTTCAGTTATTTACTTACAGAGAAGCCCTGGATCCATGTGATTATATGGTAGGATGTAACTGAAATTCACCCTCAAACTTCATGTTCTCTCAAACCTAATTTTTCGTGGCCTTGAAACCTTGTCACCAAATCTCCGTTCACCAGCTCTCTGAGAAGCACCTCCTCCTTGATCACAGACAAACATTGTCTCGTGGAGTTTTATGATGGGTGTACAGGAATGCAGAACTCTATTCAAGCTCTTGATTCCTTCCTTCCTAGCCCTTCCCTCCTCTCCTTCCTTCCTCCTCCTCCTTCAGGGAGACACGGTGTTCTTAAAGACCCAGGCTTTCGAGTCACAAACCAGTATCTGAAGCATTCTCAGAGAACTTACCCTGAAGAAAACTTGCTCTAAATGCAACTGCAGTTCTCCTTCAGACCTCTGATCCAGTCCCACTCTTAGGAAAGCCCACTTCCCAACAAGTCCCTTTGTTTACGCCTTCACATCACCTGTCTCTTTCTTTCCAAGTTCTGATCTACATTTGTCATCAGAAGACACTTTGTTATGTGATTCTTTGGCTGTTGTTTCTCTCTTCCTCTGGACATCAAGAACTGTGAGGCAGAATTGTGTCTGATTTTTCTCATGGTATCTGATGTGTGAAGCACCCCACATACATATTTTGAATGAAGTGAATGATTTTGTGTCCTGTAATAGATAATGACCTGGCTGAGACCTGATTGTTTGGGTGTTGTTCAGAGGACCAGCTCAGGTGGCAGTAGCTTATATTCCAAGTAGAGGGATCCGGATATCCAGAAGCAAAAGAACTGTTGTCTTCCAACCATATTGGTCCCCAGTACTTCCCACCCTCATTTCCCAGCCTCATATGTCAGATGTAATGTGATGTAGTTGGTTGAAAGCATAGGCTCTAACCTTAGACAATGTCAAGTTCAGTCCTGTCTCTGATACTTCATAGAACTGTGACATTGGGAAAATTGCTGAGACCTTTATTTCTTCACATGCCCCCTCCAAATGTGGATAAAATTCTCTTTCCATCTAGATATCATCATATGGATTAAATGAGGTGAGTCAGAGAAAGCACACTCAATAAATGCTTGCATTATTATTCCTAATCATATCCAATCTTAGCCCAGGTATAAAGTCTGTCCAGATTTTTTTGACCATTCCATGTCTTGAGGGTAACAACACCCCTTAATGATAAACTCCTCTACTTTCTTCTCTTCATCTATGTGATTGGAGGGGGCATCAGTTGCCTTAACTATAAAGTTGACATTATTACTGTCTATGTCCTATGTATATTGAACATGAAACTGGGTTAATGCTTGTAGAGAAGTTTAAATAGCACTTGGCTCATCAAAAGTCATTACCATATTAGCTTTATTTGTTGCAATTAATAGAAATGATGATTAAAAATATTCATAATGTACCACCCTGGGACCATTGTCCAGCAATTGCTTCCTGTACATTTAATGAAGATTGTGTTTTTATGGCATCATGGGGTATTTCCCATGAGGAAGCCAAATGCACAGGTAAAGAATTCAGGGCATTCAACCATGGCTAGAGCTCTTGGTCTTGAGCCAGACATCTCTTAAAACAGCAGCAAGTTAGAATAACTTTGTAAGAATAAGTACTGGAAAGTTAAAGTTTTATTTGGGAAGAGGTGATGGTGGGGGCAACAGCGCTAATCTAGCCTTCCTTCCTTTGTCTTGTAAAGATGTATTTTCTATTTAGTCTTAGGATTAATTCTCCATGTTGATCAAATGCAGGTTCGTGTATCAAGGGCATGAAAAGGCATATAAACATTCTCCTCCTCAAGCTTCATTTTTTAAGTTGTTTACATTCTGCCAAAATCTGGGACTTGAAATTTGAAAGCCCCATTAGTAATCTCAGCCAGCACTGAAACGTGGGCTCCATTTTCTGCTTCCCATGCTCCAGGGCTCCAGGCTGCATTCTGGAATTTCCTGGAGCCTTGAAGAGCCCCCTTGGCACTAGAACCTGTCTTTAGAAAGGTGCTCCCAGGACTGTCAGAGTAATGAGTGCTGCTGGCCCTGAGCCTGCCTCCAGGAAGAGGACAGGGGTGATCAGAGGTGGAGACCCTGGGCCTCTCCTGGTGGAATAGCCCGCTCTTTGGGTGGGAAGCCTGTGATGGGTCATGTTCTGTGCTGTAACAGGGAACGTAGGAGATTAAGTATCTCATGCCCTGACGAAAGTTCCTCTCTACCTGTGTTTTTTCAATTCTGTGTGATTAGAGCTCATGTTTTTCAATTCTTTTTTTAAATATATAATGATTTTTTCCATTATAGCTGGTTTATAGTGTTCTGTCAATTTTCTACTGTACAGCATTGTGACCCAGTTACACATACATATATAGATTCTTTTTTTGCCATATGACCCAGCAGTCTCACTCTTGGGCATCTATCTGGACAAAACGTTCCTTGAGAAAGACATATGCACCCGCATGTTTATTGCAGCACTAGTCACAGTAGCCAAGACATGGAAACAACCCAAATGTCCATTGACTGATGTTTGGATTAGGAAGATGTGGTATATGTACAAAATGGAATACTACTCAGCCATAAAAAAGAACACAATAATACCATTTGCAGCAACATGAATGGAACTAGAGACTCTCATACTAAGTGAAGTAAGTCAGAAAGAGAAAGACAAATGCCATTTGATATCACATTTTTCAGTTCTTCTAGAAAGAAACGGAGTTTGTGAATTCTAATGTCTAATGGGACAGTAGGGCACGGTGATGAGGGGTCTGGAACCAGAGCAGGTTCAAACCTTAGTAATTTGGTAGCAAATTACTCTGGAATTTACTCCGTTCCTCAGCTTCCACATCTCTTATCACAGTCAGCGCTATCACACGCTTCAAAGGACTGGTGAACAGACTGAAGTAATGCCCTAGCAGTGGTGCTCCGGAAGATAGTCAACATGTTAGTGGTATTGTCTTGCATTATTGTGCCTTGTCTCCTTGTCTCCATCTTAATCTGGTCTCCCTTAAAGCAGAACTTGAGACATCCTAAGCGGTGGCTAGGTTGGCCAGAACAGTCCTGGGCTCCCCTTCTACTGGTTTAATGACCTCGGACTAAAGGTAGGCTTGTTCCCACAAAATCCATCTCTGTGCACAGGGCTGACTCTCCATGACCAGGATCCAGATGGGCTCATCTCAGAACCCAAGTAGAGTGGTAGTCCCCAAAACCAGTGATTGGTCCACCTGCCCCTGACCACGGAATGGCCAGGAGGTGGAATGTATTTTCCCTAGAAGAGATGTGGCTTCTGGCCCAGAAGAAGGGTCACCAGGCAGGTCAGAATACCGGTGGCTTCTACCTAGGCTTATGGCATCTATATTTTTACATCCGTACATACGTAAGTTATCATTTTGTATGTTCTGCATTTCCCTGAGGCCATCATTCTATGCCTGTTTTTTTTCTTCTAGATACATAACCCAAACTTGTAGAGTCATATTTTCATTTTATTTATTTATTTAAAAAAAAATTTTGGCTGCACCCACGGCATGCAAAAGTTCCTGGGCTGGAGGTCGAACTCATGCCACAGCAACAACCCAAGCCACCACAGTGGCAACACCAGATCCTTAACCTGAGAGGCCACCAGGGAACTCCAGGAAACATATTTTGAATCCTCCCTCTTTTCAGTCTTGAATTTCCACTTCTTAGCCCATTTCCATCTGTTTCCTACCTAGAGTGGTTATCAACCATGGGCACTTTTTGCCCCCCCCCATCCAGGAGACATTTGATAGTGTCTAGAGACGATTTGGGTTGTCCCATCTGGGGAAGGGGGTACTATTAGAATCATGTGGTCTAAGTCCAAGGTGGGGCTAAACATCCTACAACACACAGGGCAGCTCCCGACAAGTTTGACTTGGTCCAAGATTTCAGTAAATTATGACTGAGGACCCGAGATCTAGATCAGTTCCTTAAAACTGTTGTGACCACAACCATATATAAAATTGATAAACACTGTGTAACAAAGGGAACTACATTCAATATCTTGTAATAACCTGTATGGAAAAGAACCTGAAAAAGAATATACATAATACGGCAAACATATATGTATTTGGGCAGCACAGTGATTCAGTTATATATAATATTATATATATGTTATATAAATAGGTAGTATCATATATTATATATAAATATACATATATATTGTATGTATATGTAAAAAACTGAATCACTGTGGTGTACACCAACAACTAACACAACATTGTAAATCAACTACACTTCAGTTTAAAAAGCAAACTTGTGACCTAAGCTATCCCATCCTCCTTGTTGCTGAAGCTGGCTCATTGCTCTCAGCCCTTAGGTTATTCAGCTTCTCTGAAGCATTGGGAAACCTTGACCATGGCCTTCTCGAAACCCTCCTTTTCCTTGGAGCATGTGATTGCCACTAAACACCTGCCAATCTCCGTGGCTTTTTAAGACCTGTTATTCCAAATCGAATACTATCATTTCCACCAGTAAAGAAGAAAAAAAATAGTTTTTGAATCTGTGTGAGACACAGAAAACAGGTTTTAGACATAGTTTAAGGCATGGATTAGATCTTGGTTTCTCAGCCTCTTCATTGTGGATGTTTTGGTGCCAGGTTAGACTTTCTGGTGGGGGGTGGGGGTGGGCCTGTCCTGGGCACCGTAGGGTGTTTAACTGCATTCCTAGCCCCAGCCCACTAGAATTCTGGTGGCACCCCTCCCCCTGGGTTCCCTGCTATTCTTTTGAGTGTTCTTCCTCGTTTCTTACCCTTATCATTCTTTATATCAGGTGACCCAAACTCAAAACCTGGGGCCAGGCAGGATACGCGAATAAGTAAGGTGATTCCAATGTATCAGTGCACGAAGGAGGCCCCAGGGGAGCCTGTGGCAAAGAGGGACAGGGGCCCCAGCTAAAGAGGGGCGCTCCTTGTCACCTCCCATTTCTCAGGAATGAGGCCCAGTGTTGCCAGCTTCCTTGAGTTTCCCAGACAAGCCAGACGTCTGGATGGTGTGTGAAATCTTCCCATACTTAGGAGTTCCTATTGTGGCACAGCAGAAATGAATCTGACTAGTAACCATGAGGTTGCGGGTTCGATCCCTGACCTCAGTGAGTTAAGGATCCGGCGTTGCTGTGAGCTGTGGTATAGGTGGCAGACACAGCTTGGATCCCATGTTGCTGTGCCTGTGGTGTAGACCGGCAGCTACAGCTCCGATTCGACCCCTAGCCTGGGAACCTCCATATGCTGCAGGTGTGACCCTAAAAAGCAAAAAATAGTAATAATAATAAAAAGCCTTCCCGGAGTTCCCGTCGTGGCGTAGTGGTTAACGAATCCGACTAGGAACCATGAGGTTGCGGGTTCGGTCCCTGCCCTTGCTCAGTGGGTTAACGATCCGGTGTTGCCGTGAGCTGTGGTGTAGGTTGCAGACGCGGCTCGGATCCTGCGTTGCTGTGGCTCTGGCGTAGGCCAGTGGCTACAGCTCCGATTTGACCCCTAGCCTGGGAACCTCCACATGCTGTGGGAGCAGCCCAAAGAAATAGCAAAAAGACAAAAAATAAATAAATAATAAAAATTAAATTAAATTAAAAAAAAAAAAGCCTTCCCATGTTTGGTGTGAGCACTTGGTCTATGTTATTCATGCATAACCAGTCTGTCTTCAATATCAGAATTTCCTGGGGAAGTTTTCAGAATAAACTCCGTTTGCTTCTCATGCTTTATGTAGTGGCAGACATGCCCAGTTTCTTGGAATTGATTAACCTCAGTAATCTAATGACTCCCAGTTCTACAAGGTCTGCATATCTAGTCAAGGTGATGCCACTGAGCTCGTTGAACGCAAGGGTGCTCTTTGGAATGGAGGGCATTGTGCATTCCTGGGAAGGTAGAATCCGCCGGGTCGTGGTGGTGATGAAAATGACAACAGAGAAGAAGAGTTCACATGAAGTGCTAATATTCCAGCCACAGCACTTGTGAAGTCTAAGTCCGACATACTTTTATATTGGTACTTAGGAAAACTGGAAAAATGAAGATCCGGGCATGTATGATCACTTACACGGGAATAAATTAACACAGAAGGTTCCTCCTTTCCACACAGTTGATTTGTCTTCTTTCCCATGTCTAAAACAGATTGCAGAACAACTTTTCCCTCTTTACCAGTAGAAGTAAGAGGATGAGATTTGGAATAATGCGAATATCTTAAAAAGCAAGGCCAATGGGCACATGTTAGTCAACAAAGCTAGAGGGTCCTTTCATGTACAACCTCCTGAACACAGTAATGTTTTTGGCACTCACCTGGTCTGTCACTTTGGTTTACAAAACAAACCAAGCCCCCTTTCTTCCACGCCTTCTCAGAATCCAGATTTCCCCCCGTGCGCTGGAATGGAGACCTGACTCTTTGCAGGTTTTCTCTTGAGCTTACCTTCAGCATTTGTTTTTCCATTAAGATTTTTACCTTTGACGATTTCCTGCGGTTTTGGTCTAAAATGATTTTTCAACCTTGTGGTTCTGATAACAACTTCCTTCAAAAATTACACTAATCATGTGAAACTAGTACATAACCCATATGGCGTCTGGAAATAGTTATTGTTAAATGACTTTATGCTGAAGTATCATCATATTTTTGCAAAATGGCACTGATCTGGTTTTAATTTGCTGCCGTTTGAAGCCATATTGGTACTTTTTTTTTTTTTTCCTGCTGGATATTTTAAATTTCTCTTTATGGCAGACACAGTAAGTCGATTAACCTCTTGGCTTCCCTTGCTGTCAAGTGGCAATAGCTTTATTTACCCACTGGGAATGTCTAGAGATTAAACATTCTTTGATTCTCTAGAAACTAGGGTAGTGTGTGGTGGAGAGTTCGAGACGGTTGTATTTTAGGTTCCGGCTGGGGAGTCCAATGGCTGCCATAACTCCTGGCACCCGCTCCCAGCTGGGTGGCCCTGAGCAAACCACTTAACTTTTTCTGAGGCTCGGTTTTCTCATCAACAAAATATTAATGGTATTTTTCCCACCCGAGACTGCTGTTCAGAGAACTGAATGAGATTAAGCAGCTTGGCACCCTGCCCAGCTCCTAGTAATAAGTGCTTCATACACATGGGAAAGTACTCCTACTGGCCCTGGTACTTGTACCCACAGAAGGAGGGATACTGAGTCTGTCCATCACATTTCTCTAGAGTTCTTCTGAACATGCCTAAAGGCTTTTCCACCTTGGCTTTCTCCAGCGTCCTCTTTACCATTGTCCATTCATTATGTCCACTCAATAATTTTGTTATTAACTCACCTTCAATGGCAGGGCCTTTGGTAGGTGCTAGAGATGGAACGATTGCCTTTTCCAAAGGTATGTTCCTGCCCTTGTGGACTTGAGAGCTTGTAACATGGTCAGAGTGGATACGTCCATGAAGGAATCATGGAGGGACTTCCTGCTGTGGCTCAGTGATAATGAGAATGCAGGATGCAGATTTGATCCCTAGCCCCACTCAGTGGGTTAAGGATCTGGCATTGCCATGAGCTGTGGTGTAGGTTGCAGATGTGGCTTGGATTCCATGTTGCTGTGGCCGTGGCATAGGCTGGCAGCTGTTGCTCCAACTCACCCCCTACCCCGGGAAATTTCACATGCCTCGGGTACAGCCCTAAAAAGTGTGTGTATGTGTATAGTCATAGAAATGTGCGTTTATAACTTTGGTATGTGCTTCAAGAGAAAGGCACCTGGTGCCATGAAGTCGTATATTGTAGAAAGGGATGAAGAGGAGGCAGCCAGGAAGAAAACAGGGGTTAAGATGAGAGGTTGTGGAAGAACACCTTAACTAGGTGAAGGATAGACCTCACAAGTATTGCACGTGGCTGTGTCGTGTTCTGTAGGGGGAGGAAGCACAGCTGGGGTGAGGAACGAGTGAGGCCACCATAGTGGAGCCATGCTGGATGGGCAGCTGGATGGGCGGTGTCCTTGATGAAGCTGCAGAGGTAGGCAGGGGCCAGACGCCAAGGGCCATAATGAACTTTCAGAGGACTTGGCCTGCTCCCTGCCATACCCTCTCCCTTGCCTACCTTCTAACCCCATCTCAAATCACTAATGATAGAATTGCAAAGATGTGGATATGGTTTCGAGTTTCCCCAAGGCTAAATGTCACCAGCCTTCCTGAGGGCTCCTCCAGCACTGTGGCTCACCTGTATTTCTTCAGACCTACCTGGACCAGAAATAAGATTGTCATGAAGCTCTACCAATGAGAGAAGATTACCAGTGTTCTCACTGCCCACCGGTAGCCTTCATCTCTCTGTGATTTTCTGCCCAGGGAGAGTCCAGACTGACCCACTGGGAGGACCATGGGTTTGTAACTCATCTGCAAATGGTGATGTTATCCTAAAGCTTGGCTGCCCACTCAAGTGGGAGAAGGACTGAACTGGTTCACCTGTGGAGCTTATGAAAGCACAGATGTTAAAGGACCATCCCAGACTTGATGGATCCAAGTTTATTATGGTGGGGCCTGTGCAGTGATATTCATCCCACGCTCTCAGATGATTCCGAGGCATATTGTCCAAAGGCACTTACTGCGCTTTTGTGTGTTTAGACTTTTAAGCCAGAGACCTCTATTGTATTATTAATTCCCAAAAGGCAAGGTTGGTTTTCAATGAAGAGAATAAAAATATGTATGCATTATTTCTTAACTTGTATATATGTGTGTGCATATATGCATGAAATAATGTTAATAAAAATATGGTTCGGGGAATAAAGCCAGAAATCCCATGTAAGCATCAATCAACTACAGTTTCTAAGTCCAAGAATTCCAAAAGTCTGTATAAGAACTCCCTGCTCTTCATGCTATCTATTTTCTTGAACATGTCCTTATAAATCACACTTTGGGTGGAAATATCTTTTTTAGCAGTAGAATTTTTATTGATTTTTTTTTTTTTTTTTTTTGTCTTTTTGCCTTTTCTAGGGCCACTCCTGCGGAACATGGAAGTTCCCAGGCTAGGGGTCTAATCTGAGCTGTAGCGCCGGCCTACACCAGAGCCACAGCAACTCGGGATCCAAGCCATGTCTGCGTCATACACCATAGCTCATGGCAACGCCGGATCCTTAACCCACTGAGTGATGCTAGGGATGGAACCCGCAACCTCATGGTTCCTAGTCGCATTCGTTAACCACTGCGCCATGGAGGGGACTCCTATTGATTTTTTTTTTTTTATTGAGGTGTAATTGACATATTAGTTCCAGGTGTACAACGTAGGGATTTGTTATGTGTATGTATTGTGAAAAGGTTCAGTATAAGAAGTCTAGTTAACATCTACCCCCATACTTAGTTTAAAAATGTTTTTCTTGGAATTCCCATCGTGGCTCAGCAGTAATGAACCCAATTAACATCCCTGAAGATGTGGGTTTGATCCCTGGCCTTGCTCAGTGGGTTAAAGATCTGGCGTTGCCATGAGCTGTGGTGTAGGTCATGGGCATGGCTTGGGTCCCGTGCTCCTATGGCTGTGGTGTGCGCTGGAGGCTGCAGTTCCGATTTGACTCCTGGCCTGGGACCTCCAAATGCCAGGGGTGCAGCCCTAAAAAGATAGATAGATAGATAGACAGACAGACAGACAAATAAATACATTTAAAAAATAAAAAATGTTTTTCTTGTGATGAAAGATTTTAAGCTTTCCTCTCTTAGCAATATCCGAATATGTTCCGTAGTATTATTAACTCTAGTTGCCGTGCTGTACCTTTCATCCCCATGACTTATTTTATAACTAGAGTTTGTATCTTTTGAGCCCTTCATCCATTTCACTCACTCATACCCCTCACCTCTGGCAACCACCTGTCTGTTCTCTGTATTTATGAGCTCGGTGGGGCTTTTCCCTCCAGATTTCACAGAGGTGAGATTATATGATACTTGTCTTTCTCTGTCTTATTTCATTTAGCATAATATCCTCGAGATCTTTCCATGTTGTTGCACATGGCAGGATTTCATTCTTTCTTGTGGCTGAGCAGTATTCACGTGCACACACGCATGTGTGTGTGCCTCCTGTTTTCTTTCTCCGTGTTTCTGTCTGTGGACACTTTGGTGGCTTCTGTATGTTGGCTATTGTAAATAATGCTGTAATGAACACAGGGGTGCATATATCGTTTCAAATTGTGTTTTCATGTTCTTCGGATAAATGCTCCGAAGTGGAATTGCGGGATCATATGGTGGTTCTAGTTTTAATGTTTTGAGGAACCGCCACACTGTTTCCCAGTTTAGATCGCCACCAGCAGTGCACAAGGATTCCAGTTTCTCCACCTCCTTGATAAAACTTATTCCTTGTCTTGTTGGGGAGGGAATGTTACTTTATTTTTATTTATCTCAATCAAGTGGTTTATCTCAATCTCAGATCATTCTTTCTTCCTCCTTTCTATTTATTAAAGGAATCTTAAAATACCCACCAGTTCTTTTGACACAGATTCCTAGGGCCTACATGACATTTGCTTTCTCCTAAAACTTTCTTCTTGAAGTAACACTCATGACTGACCTTTCTTTATGTACCAGGTATTAGTACACAATACCACATCAGCCCCCAAATAAAGCTATTGTTTTCTCATCATTTAGTGGAGACCCTTTAAGCTCAGAGAGGTTAACAATCTGTAAAGGGTGAGTTAGTGTCTGGAACTTAAACAGTAGTTTAAATAACTCCTTGCCAATTCTATCACTGTGGACCGTCTCCGCATAGGAAGCAATTCATAGTCTGTAAACAAACCCTTAAATGCATAGGGCCCTGTGTGCAACGTGAACGACCTCAAAGGAGTGAGATGGGTTTCCTCCCCCAACTCACGTTCCATGCAAAGGGCTGCTAGGAGTGTATTTTAATATGTAGTGATATTAAGTTTACTGAGTATGAGGGGATAAATCTTTATAATGAAGCTAATTGTCTTTACAAAATAAAATCGTCATCAATTTCCTGGAGCCCTGTTCACGTGAATCAGATACCTTGGCGGCAATGACTGCCCTGGGCTCCGTGCAGGGTTTAGAGCCAGGACCAGCTGAAATGGTGCAAACCTGGTCTCAATGAATCCAGCTGGATGGCTATGTCTCCATGTGTGGTTTACATTTGCCAGAGATACTCGAAGAAAGAGCAGACCTGGAGTGAGAGTCGCATGAGAGGCTGCTGGACCGTAACAGGTACAGCTCATGGAGGGGTTACTTAGGCTGGTTTGTACGGCAGCTCAGGGTTTAGATGGCTATTTGCTGGGCTCCACATGATCTCAGTGCAAGCTGCCTGGCCCCTGCTGTCTCAGACCTACGTAGCTCCCCATTCAGGGTGGACTGCAATCCCCAAGCAACCTTTGGTTTTTGAGATGCCTGCATTCAGCCCGTGGGCAATGGAGACTGTGTTGAACCAGGTGACTGACTTGAAAGGGAGGCACATTGGGTTCTAGGCAGAGCATGGGAACTCTAGGACCTCCCCAGCCACACCCTCCTCTGGACATCCCTTTCATCTCCATGGTAACCAGATGGTGCCTGGGAGCCCTTTCCATTTGAAAGTGAGTTCCCATTGTGGCTCAGTAGGTTAAAAACCTGATCTAGTGTCTGTGAGGATATGGGTTTGATCCTGGCCTTGCTCAGTGGGTTAAGCATCTGGTGTTGCTTCACACTGTGGCATAGGTTAGAGATGCAGCTTGGATTCAGTGTTATTATGGCTGTGGTGTAGACTGGCAGCTGTAGCTCCAATTCGACTACTAGCCCGGGAACTTCCATATGCCACAGGTGCAGCCATTAAAAAAAAAAAAAATGTGGCTGCATTTTGGTGACGTTGTCATCTTCTCATCACCCCTTTTATGGTACCTGTTCATTTCTGACTGTTGGTCTTTTTCCTCCTTTAATACCTGCCTTTCCCTGCTCCTTTAGATACCATGAACTTTCCATCCTGTCTGAAATTTCCCTCTGCCAGTCCACTCATCAGGTCAGCATAGGAAAGGATTTGATGGTTGCCATTTATACTTTCTGATTTAGTGCCTGATTAAACTTAATCGTAAGTGAGATACTCCATTCCTGTTACATCACAAGGATGTGATTTTAGTCCTTTATGGTATTTTGCACAAGGATTGTAAATTCCATAAAGATAGAAGCACTCATTCATTGAACAAATATTTTTGATGCCAGGAGCTGGCCTAGGCACTGGGAATGCAGCAGTAAGTAAACAGAAGCCCCTGCCCTCCTAGAGCCTAAACTCTAGTGAGAGGAAATGGACCCTAAGCAAAGAGGTCCATTTATAATCTATCAGAAGGTCAAGTGAGGAAGAGGGGGTGGGCACAGGGAGAAGGGTGGGAACTTCATGCACGGTGGTCAGGGAAGGTCTTGCTGAAGTTGACACGTGAGCAGGAAGGAAATGAGGGTATGAGCCCGTCCAGGAGAGTGTTCTGGGCAGAATAAACAGGACTTAACACGTCCCTACACAGGAGCATTGTAGTTGGCTTATTTCAGGATCGGTCTTCAGGCCAGTATGGTGGGTGCTCAGTTATTAAAGGACAAGCCTTAGGAAATGGAGTCAAAGAACAGTAAATATATTTAACTTATCCATTCATTTATTCATGGTTGTACCTCCCTGCAGAAGTTCCTGGACCAGAGATCAAACCTGAGCCAAACTGAGCCTATCTACAAAGCAGAAACAGACTCACAGACATAGAGAGCAGACTTGTGGTGGCCAAGGGGAGGGAGGGAGTGGAATGGACTGGGAGTTTGGGGTTGGTAGGTAGAAACTACTACATTTAGAATGGATAAGCAATGGGGTCCTACCATACAACACGGGGAACTACTTCTAATCTCTTGGGATAGAACATGAAGTAAGATGAGAAAAGGAATGTGAGAAAAAAAATGTGTGTATATATATATATATGTATATACATATATATATATGGCTGGATCCCTATGCTGTACAGGGAAAATTAACACAATGCAGTAAATTATCTATACTTTAAAAAAGAATAGATGAGTTTCTATCATGAAAACCATGAAATTAACATGACACCCTCACATAGCCCATTATGAGTGCTTTGACTTTCGCTCCCAGCTGGACGGGAACCACCCCAGAGTTTCGAGCAGAGCAGTGACGCGGTGCCACGTGACCTTGATTGTCTCATTTCCCCAAACATGACCAGTGGTGCCTGGCAGGTGGTATCCAGCCAGCAATGGGATTGACTCTCAGTATTTTTGCTCAGTTTCCTGTACCATGACTGGATATCTTCCTTGTGGGAAGGACTACTGTTCTAGTACTGAAGTGTCTGCGCACGTTGGCAATGCACCTACTTTCTTAGTTAATAGCAGTATGAATTACACGTTTCAAAGCCAAGGCACCTTCGTCCAGTTCACCAAGCCACCTTCCTGTGATAGATCCTTTTGTGAGGCTATTTGGAAACTCAGAGTTGAAATGTCACTTGATCTGAAATGATCTCTTGGGTCCCCTTGCCTCCCTCTGCACGAAGAAAGCAATACCTTTTCTTTCTGTCCAACTTGAAACCACATACAGTTGTTGTAATTTTTGTTACTGTTTTCACATATTATCATATGCATTATTTCCAACTCCAGCAGCTTATAGGTTGTTCATAAGGCTATTGGAACCTTTAATATTTGGTCTTCGTGAATATTAAAAGGAAATTGAGGAGCTCCCCCTGTACTGCAGTGTGTTAAGAATCCGACTGCAGTGACTTGGGTCACTGTGGAGGCAAGGGTTCAATCCCCAGCCCAACACAATGGCTTAAAGGATTTCGTGTTACCAGAGCTGGAGCATAAGTTATAATTGCAGCTCCCATTCCGTCCCTGGCCTGAGAATTTTCATATGCCACTGGTATGGCCATTAAAAATAATAATAAAATAAAAGGGAAATTTGTGGAGTCTTATTGCTCATGGCTCCCCCTCCCCCTGGCAATTGGTACTTTATCGGGAACACCCCCAGAATTACTTGTTATTTCACATTACTAGGTCCCAGCTTGTTTGCTGTTGTTGTCTCCTCTAAGACAGAGGAAACATGAAGGTTGATTTCTAATCCTGCCCTTTTTCTCTTCCAAATGCACGTAGGTGGTGGCATTTAATGTATACCTATAGATAGACAGAATTCCTATCTTTAGAAGTAGGTTGACTTCTTTTATATTAAAGATGGAGACAAAATAGAAGCATGTGGTATTGTGGACAATTTATTGGATAAGACTGATGGAAGGTGGGTGACATGGAACATCCTGTATAAGTTTCTTTTTTTTTTTTTTTTGTCTTTTGTCTTTTTGTTGTTGTTGTTGTTGCTATTTCTTGGGCCGCTCCCGCGGCATATGGAGGTTCCCAGGCTAGGGGTCGAATCAGAGCCGTAGCCACTGGCCTACGCCAGAGCCACAGCAACGCGGGATCCGAGCCGCGTCTGCAACCTACACCACAGCTCACGGCAACGCCGGATCGTTAACCCACTGAGCAAGGGCAGGGACCGAACCCGCAACCTCATGGTTCCTAGTCGGATTCGTTAACCACTGCGCCACGACGGGAACTCCCATCCTGTATAAGTTTCTATGCCATCCAAGATGGTAGCCACTGCCACACGTGGTTTGTGGGCACTTAAAATGCAGCTGGTGTGACTGAGAAACTGCACCTTTGTTTCATTTTAATGAATTAAATTTAAATAGCCCCCTGTGGCTTATGGCTGCCATATTGAATAATAAGGATTTGATGGATTGTAGGGTTGTCTGCAAGAAGGCAGCCGGGCTGGGTGACTCTAAAAGTTGAGACCAAAGGCTCTTTTTACCTTTGATCTGCCCATTTGCCTGCAAAAGGGATCTGAGTACCTTCCCTAACTTCCATTCCCAGTTATTAAACCCTTGTAAGTCTGCATTCTTTTTTTTTTAAATTATCTTCTTTATTCCATATTTACCATCATTACTTAATTTCCATTGCCATTTTCTCTTGCAAAATCCCAGGCAGCAGCCTCTGATTCCTTGGGCTCGATTCATACCGTCATTTCAATCCATCCATCATGTTGCAGCCATATTAACTCTCTTAAGGATTAAATCCCTACTCTCTGCTTTTCTCAGGATAAAGCTTAGTTTTACCATCCTTAGCTTGAATGAACAAAATGGCTCTTTTGCTTCTCAAGCTGTAAAATTCTATTTTCTCTGTCAGCTGAATGTAAGTTTTCCTAATAATGTTTTTCTTTGGAAGTGCATGGGTGCACATTATGTTTTTCATGTTGAGAGCTTTAAAACATCTGCCACTTTCCACTTGCAAAAGCATATGCATGCCAGTGCATGCGACTGCTCAATGCTTGAAGAATCAAATAGCTTTAGGCAACTGAGACACCCCCTTTTCACCTCTGCTCCCTCACTTGGGTATCCTCCCCCAACCCCCCCCCCATTCACCTGGCTTCCCTAAAGATTAAAGACGAAGCTTAGATACCCTTTCTTCTAAAAAGCCTTTCTAAGAATTTGTTAGGTGTCCCTCCTGTGGTCTCCCAAGCAACTTGGGGGATAAGGGATGGGGCAGAAGGAGATGGTGCTGTAATGTCTGTTTAGCTGTTAGTCTCCCTGGTCAGAATCTGGACACCTCGGGGCAGGGGCCAGACCTGTTTCCTGTCCTACCCCTGAGGCCTCAGTCACCACCTAGCTCACTGTAAATAATATTTGTTGAATAAATGAATTGACAGTCACATGCTGTCACGTGGGGAATTTTCCAGACCCCTATCTTCTGCAAAAGTAACAAACAAAATGAAACCCCATTTCTCATATAGGCTATAGCCTTATATACATTTCATGGAACTGGCTAATACAAAATTTGATATATCTTTGTTTTTATTTATTGTTGAATCATATCCCCAGTTCTCTACCTAATGACTCCTTAGTTGACTGCTGCCAACTTAATTAGTGGCCGCTGCAAAAGGACATCATTCATTCAGATGAAATATACTTATTCAGAATCTGCCAGACACTATTCTTTTTTAAAATTTAAGTGTAGTTTCTGTACTATATTATATAAGTTACAAGTGCACAGTTTAGTGAGTCATAATTTTTAAAGATTATACTCCATTTATAGTTATTATAAAATACCGGCTCTATTCCCCATGTTTTCCAATGTGTCCTTATAGTTTATCTCATACTAGTAGTTTGTATCTGTTACTCCCCTATCCCCTATTGCCCCTCCACTTCCCTCTCCCCACTGGTAACCCTAGTTTGTTCTTTATTTCTGTGTGTCTGCTTCTTTTTTGTGATATGTGCTAGTTTTTTTTGTATTTTAGATTACATATATAAGTGACATATAGTATGTATCTTTCTCTCTGACCTGTTTCATTAAGCATAATACTCTTCACATCCATTCATGTTGATGCACATGATAAAATTTCATTCTTTTTATGGCTGAGTAGTATTCCTTGTACACATGTACCACAGCTTCTGTATCCATTCATCCATTAATGGACACTTAGGTTGCATTCATGTATCAGACACTACTCTTAGTCTGGGAAGCTTAGGGATGAAAAACTGGACAAGAACTTACAAGGTCCCTTCTCTCTGCGACCCCACATGCTAGTGGGAAAGTCTATCGAGAAACACAATACTTTGAGGCAGCAAAGCAGCAACTGATATAGGTCAGCCAGGCACTCACTGTCTGTCACACATTGTGCCAAGTGGTTTCCCTATGTTAACAACTTTGGTGCTCAGAGCAAGCATCCTTCATTTGTCCTCAAGAAAATGAGGCAAAAGGAGTCACAGAGCTCAGCCTAGGTCACAGGTCTTACAAGCAGTAGAGCCAGAACTCGGACTCAAACATTTTTTTCCAGTCTGTGGCGTAAGCACTACGATGCCCACAATCCCGATGTCAGGAGGGCTGGTTTCGATTAGATGGTCAGGGAGGATTTTCTGAGAAGGTGAATCCAACAATACAGGGAGCTTGGGGCTACTGTGTTCTTATTGGAGAAAAGCCTGAAATGGTTTTGGCAAGTTGAAAGAATAGCAGAAAGGCCCACCTGCTTTAATACTGCTTTAAGGATGAGGGGGGAGACTAGGGGAGGTGTAGTGGTGAGAGATAAAGTTGGAAAGAATCCAAGAGCAGGCGCCGTCTTTCTCACCCCAGCTGTGTAGTTGAGTTTGCAGCACCCAGATGAGGGCAGCGGCCATCAGGTAAATAGACAGACTGCTGGAGAGCACAGTTACAATTCTACTCACCGTCTTGGATGTTGATGGATAAATGCAAGACGTTAGCTGTAATCTCAGTTTACATGTTATCTTGGCTATGGTTGGAGAATCAAATAAGACTGTTTTGGCAGAAGATAAAGAACTCCATATCCTGTAGATGATTTTCTTAATGCGATCCTGGTCAACCACTGATGCACAGTCTGTAATCTCTGATTAAAGGAGAGACGTGACGGCAGAAGCAATTCACTTTACGATGCTTCACAATAAAATAAAAGAACAGGCTATGGAGTAAATAGCAGTGTGTAATGCACAGGCAGCTGAGTAGGAGAGAGCAGACTTGGTGTGTACACGCTTGAATAGTGCCTTTTGCGATGGCTTCCAAGAACCTAGCTGTCCCTTCTTGTCAGTAATCTGAAAGCCTGTACACACTTGGTTTATGGAAATACGCGTTATCATGGTTCAAGGGTGGCCTGAGCCATCTGACATTTTGAATAACTGTGTAAACTGATCCATGACTCGTGGCAGACTAACATGTGACTACTGACAGCAGATGGAAGTGACCCAGCATTTGGGCAAGAAAACCACTTGCCAACTTCCTGTGGATCTGTGCTTGTAACCGGAAGAGAACTTGCCTGATGGTTGGATAAGCCACGGAAATGAGCGTGGGGAGAAACTTGGAAGTCACAGCACACATGTCATTCATCCCTTGGTTTATATGTTAATGAGTTAACAGCATATGTGTTTGCCTTTCTTCTGACCCTAGTGATGTCTTTCTGAAGCTGAATCTCAATGGAGGGTATTCGTTTAATTCAAAGCACACAGTCCTTTGTTATTTTTGCCCCCAGGCTCCTTCCTCCATCCCCAGCATCTGTTTAGAGAAGTGATTTGGATGCTACAGAAGGCTAGTTTGGTTCAGAGAGCAGAAATGTTTACCCAATTGCAGGCTTCTGGAGTTTGTTTCTGCATGACGCACCGCGTATTTGCAAACTCACAGACCTCACAAGGTAAATAAACTAGGTCTCTTTTCTAACCTTCTAAGAAAGCTGTGTTTATCTACCTGCCTCATGCAAGCAGGGACCATGCATTGATCTCTTAATGAATGTCTGTCACCAAGCCATGTCCTTTCCAGGTTTTTCCTGTTGTAACCCCACACAAAGCTAAAAAAACAGAATTCTGTCTTAGTCTCATTTTATAGATGAGAAAACTAAGACTAAGGTAGGTCATGTAAATGATCCAAGGTTGCCAAGATTTTATGTGTGGAGTCCGAGCTTGAATCTAAGTCCATACTCAAAATCCCAGCTCTTTTTCTTTTGGCTGAATATAGACTCTTCATTCATAACTGCAAATGTTTTCCTGAATAATTAGGCGTGTGGTTTGTGTGTGACAAGTATGTGGAGTTAGCATTGTGCTAAGTGATCTGGTTGATGTGAAATAAGGAAAAAGAAATGCCCCAGAAAATAAGACACAGCTTATACACACAGAGAGACACACACACACAATGGAATATTACTTGCCATAAAAGGAAGGGCAAGCTTGTCATTTGTGACAGTGTGGATGAACCTGGAAGAAATTATGCCAAATGAAATAAGGCAGGCGCAGAAGAACAAATACTGCATGATCTCATTGATAAGTGGAATCTGAAAACATCACACTCACAGAATCAGAGAATAGAGCAGTAATTGTCAGGGACAGGACGGTGGGGTAAATGGAAAGATCCTGGTCATAGGGGCACTTAGGCAAAATGAGTTTAAGTTCTGGGGACCTAGTGGACAGCATGGTGACTATAGTTAATACTACTATATTGTGGGAGTTCCCGTCGTGGCGCAGTGGTTAACGAATCCGACTAGGAACCATGATGTTGCGGGTTCGGTCCCTGCCCTTGCTCAGTGGGTTAACGATCCGGCGTTGCCGTGAGCTGTGGTGTAGGTCGCAGACGTGGCTCGCATCCCGAGTTGCTGTGGCTCTGGCATAGGCCGGGGGCTGCAGCTCCAATTTGACCCCTAGCCTGGGAACCTCCATGTGCTGCGGGAGCGGCCCAAAGAAATAGCAAAAAGACAAAATAATAATAATAATAATAATACTACATTGTCAACCCACAGTTGGTTGAGAGTGCATCTTAAGCATCCTTCGCCCATACACACAATATATGGGAACTGTGGGAAGTGACAGATTTTAGCTTGATTTTGGTAATTATTTCACAGTGTACGTATATCAAAACATCATATTGTACAGCTTAAATACATGCAGTTTTTATTTGTCAATTATACCTCAATAAATCAGCCAGGGTGGAGGCAGAGGAACCTACTGAGGGCCAGGTTGGGCTTGCTGGCATCAGTTCTCTGTTCTAGAATATTGGTTTCCAAACCCAAACCCTAGATATGCAGACTCTGAAGGGCTGGGCTGGGGACAGGAGCTGGATGGTCCATGGGATCACAGAGTTTTAAATGCGCTCCAGGACTTCGAGGCACCATCCGCAAACATGTTCATTGCAATGTGTGTCTCAGGCTCTGGGCGAGTTTGCTGACCCATGAAGGAATTGTATTCTGTAGTCCCGCAAGTTACCTGCATGTCATGCCAACTAATAAAAAGAATAGAATTCCAGATGTGAACGGGCCCTTAAATCATCACGTCCCATCTCTTCACTAAGTGGACTGAGAAGCACAGTAATCTGCTGCTCATCAGCTGTGAGACCTGGAGTACTTTCTTTGTTCTCCTTGGATCCCGTTTCCTTTGCCTGTAAAGTCAGGGAGCTGAAGTACATGATTGCTAACATGCCATAATCCCATGATTATTTTCTTTGGTTTTACCTTAAGGTAGGGGGCAAGGAGCAGCTGGAAAAGATAAATAACTGAGAAAAACTGGGGCCAGGCATTTCCAACATGGTGCCTCTCTCCGGCTCTCACACACCACCCCTGGGAGGACTTGGGAAGCCCAGTCAATCATCCAGCCCCTCTGTGCAGCTGCCCAATGGGGCGCCGCCACGTGGCGTGCTTCATCACATCTCTAACAGCTGGTTACTGGCATGGCTTCCAGCTCCAGCTGTCTTTTTTTTTTAAACAAATGAATGCTGTCAGTTTCGAGGGAGGCAGGGCGCAAGGTAGGGTGGAGAGCTTGACATAACCCATCACCACTACAGAAACAAGTAAAAACATGTGTCTTCCTGATGCTCTGTATCAGCAGGCGGCAGCCTTGGGAATGGAGGAGCATCACTTATTCCAAAAATGGTTGCTCCACTGTCTTGCAAATGCAGCAGACACTATTTATGCAGCTCCAGTTGAGTCAGAGGATCCGTGTCAGCTGTTCCTTTTAGGAAAATCACTATTTTCAGCAAACACATAAGAAGCACCAACTACATAAACACCTCACACTCCAGACTCTGAAACCTAACCACTTTGAAGAATGAGAATTTGTATAGCAAGAGATACCAATAATGCATTTCTTATTTTCAGATAGTGCGGAGTCAGAGTTTTGATAAAAAGCGATACTAACCTTGCATGAAATACTCATCTTAACTGATACTGAGAGTTTAGATTTCAGTCCTTGAATACTTGTACCTGTAGTATTTAGGCTCTTTTTAAAAAGCTATCTGAAGCAAAGATGATGGAATTGACAAACTGGATGTCAGCTAATGTATGCTCATTATAAAATTTTCTGTTCTTGTCTAAATTTTTGGCATATTTCACAGTAATGCGAGGCAGAGTACCAAGTATCAATTTAGTTTATTCTTGACTCTTCCAGGAGGCAAGAATAAAACTTAGGTCCAGACAGTTTTCTCTCCCATAGGTTGGCTTTTAGGGCTTTTTCCTTCAAAACCTTCAGCCATGCCCCACTGTACCAGAGTTTGAACATTATCCTCAGAGGCGGCATGCCCTGGGATTACACTCCCACAGAATTTTGTGTATTGCCACATTTCATTGCAGGATGGTGGAGAAGCCTGCTGGAGGAGCAGGTCAATCAGAGGATGAATCAGGAAAAGGATATATCTGCTTAACTGGTTATTTGTCTCCTGTAGTAGAAGCGTCCTTAAGTCTTGCTTGTGTTTTCTTTTTATACCAAGTATGCTGCCTTGTTTCTAGCTCATAATTCCACAGATATTTATAAAGCACCTATATCACATGTCCATTACCACACATATGAAACTGAGCAAGAAAGACACAGGCCCTAGGCTTTAAGGAGCTAATAGGAACAATGGCCAATAAACACATAAGCAGTCAGCTCCATGATGGACCATCAAGTAATGATAATGACTGTACAGAAAAATACAGCTGACCAAGATGAAGAATGACAAGGTCTGCTTTGTTTTATAGGATGGTTTGAAGAGGTAGCCTTTGGGCAAGGATTTAATGAAGTGAAGTATTTGGGGAAATAACATTCTGAACACACAGAGCAGCTATCACTAAGGTCTTGGGGTGGGGGCTTGGGTGTCTTGTTGATAGAACAGTGGTGGAACCAGCATACCTGGAATTCAGTAAAAGAGGGTTAGAAGATGGATAGGGAGGCTATTGGTGGCTGTATTTAGATTTGACTGGATGGTTTGGAAAACCATTTTTATTGTTCTGGCATTCATCTTGTAATAATACAGCATGAATGTGACCTGTTCAAAAAGTAAATTCACATGGGCAGAGCTATGACCTCAGAGGTCAATCATGCACTACCATTGTCAGTATTCTCAGCTGCCTGATGCTGCCTTCAGTGGGACACTGTTTGGAAGAAATGGGAACTTGAGGTTGGGAGTTCAAATTTGGATTCTGAAATTGACATTGAAAAATACAACTTTCAAAAAATGGAGCTGGGAGAATCAGGCTCCCTGACTTCAGGCTACGCTGCAAAGCTACAGTTATAAAAACCATATGGCACTGACACAAAGACAGAAATATATATCAGTAGAACATGATAGAAAGCCCAGAATTAAACCCACACACCTACAGTCAACTAATCTATGACAAAGTAGGCAAGAATGTACAATGGAGAAAAGACAGCCCCTTAGAGAAGTGGTGCTAGGAAAACTGGACAGCCACATGTAAAAGAATGAAATTAGAACACTCCCTAACACCATGCACAAAAACAAACTCAGAATGGATTAAAGACCAGACACTATAAAACTCTTAGAGGAAAACATAGGCCAAACACTCTCTGACATAAACCAGAGCAGTATCTTCTCAGATCCACTTCCCAGAATAATGACAATAAAAACAAAAATATCTTCCTAATCCAATCCTCTGTCGATGGACATTTGGGTTGTTTCCATGTCTTGGCTATTGTGAATAGTGCTGCAATGAACATGCAGTTGCATGTGTTTTTTTAAGGAAAGTTTTGTCCGGATATATGCCCAAGAGTGGGATTGCTGGGTCATATGGTAGTTCTATGTATAGATTTCTAAAGTAACTCCATATTGTTCTCCATAGTGGCTGTACCAGCTTACATTCTCACCAACAGTGCAGGAGGGTTGATGTGGTATATATACACAATGGAATACTACTCAGCCATAAAAAGAATGACATAATATCATTTGCAGCAACGTGGATGGACTAAAGACTCTCATACTGAGTGAAATAAGTCAGAAAGAGAAAGGCAAATACCATATGATATCACTTGTAACTGGAATCTAATATACAGCACAAATGAATGTTTTAACAGAAAAGAAAATCATAGACTTGGAGAATAGACTTGTGGCTGCCCCAGGGGGCGGTGGGGGGGGGAGGGATCAGGAGCTTGGGGTTAACGGATGCAATCTATTGCTCTTGGAATGGATTTAAAATAAGATCCTGCTGTGTAGCATTGAGAACTATGTCTAGACACTTACATCGAAACACAACAATGGGAGGAAAAATTATGTATACATGTATGTGTAACTTGGTCCCCATGCTGTACGGCGGAAAAAATAAATAAAAACAAATAAATAAAAGGGACTTAATTAACCTTAAAAGTTTCTTCACAGCAAAGGAAACCCTAAACAAAACTAAAAGACAACCCACAGAATGAGAGAAAATCTTTGCAAATGAAGCGACTGACAAGGGATTAATCTCCAAAATTTTTAAATACTTCTGCAACTCAATGCCAAAAACCAAACAACTATAAATGGAGTAAAATTTATTGAGTAACTTAAAAAAGAGGAAAAAAACACAACTTTGATGGATATTGGGTCTGAACATCTCCTCCCAGACATTCAGCACACACGCCTCTCTTTCCAGAGGATGCTGACATGATGCAGGAAGGAAGAAAGACTGGTATTAGTAGACACGGTATCAAAGCCTCCAATGATGTGGGGGAAAGCCTGGCTTCGGGGTCTCCTGTGAAGTTCATGGGAAGTCTGGTTTCTATTAAATCCAGACATGCTAGCTATCTCCACTTGGTCTCACAATTAACCAACAGCCATTCCGGGAGTCATGTGTTTTCCAAATGACATCTTCTTAAGCTGCCTTTGAAATGATCTGATTCTCATGAAGGGGCTGGAGCAGAGGGTCATGTGACACCTACCTTAGTGTTCCCTAGATGAGGAAGTGTTCATGACCACACTGCTTGTAGGGGTCGTGCAGCTTTGACGGCTGTCCTTCTTGTTGATTGTCATGGCATAGTTGGCTGTCTGGGGCTGGATAGATGTGGTTTCTCTTCCTTATTACCCTGGGTCTGTATCTTCCAAAGATGAGTGGGGTGCTCCGACATCTGGGACTTGCCGTAGCTGTTTCAAAGCAGAGTATCCCACTCCTGCTCTGAAAGTACTTGCAATGCACTGGAAGGGAGAAAAAGCAGAGCAATGCAGGGTGAAATGGGGAACGATCAGTCATGTCCAGTCAGGCCACACTTGGAAGGTAAGCCAGTTATGTCCAGGTCCATGGAGACACTTTCTCAGTGACGCTGAGTGATTTCAGGACCCTGTCATTGGGGTGAAAATGGAAAGGAGAGGCCAAAAGGCCTTCATTTCTGGAAGATTTGGGTCTGTGTCCTTCAGATCCCTCGGAAGCAGAAGTAAAAAGTAGTTTTCAGGAAGTTGAGACCTAAGTTGAGCCAATGCAGAGGTGTTCTCTTCCTAAGAGTCAGTTGTTTGGGCTGCTACCCTACCCCTGCAGAAAGTCAGATCTTCTATCGACTCTTTCTTTTCCATTTTTCTTTTAGGATGTATTGAGGTGTAATTGACAAATAAAATTGTTAGAATATTTAAGGCATAGAACGTAATGATTTGATATACATTTCATTATGAAAGGATTCCCCCATTGAGTTAACACATCCATCACTTTATATATTACGTGTGTGTGCGCACGCGTGTCAGGGAGAGAGAGAGAGAGAGAGAGAGAACATTCAATTCTATTGTCTTAGCAAATTTCAATTACAGTTCTCTGAAACTTTTCTTGAATCCTAATAGGATGTGTGTTTAAGAGTGAGGAATGGGAGTTCCCATCATGGCTAAGCGGTAACGACCCCACCTAGGATCCATGAGGATGCAGGTGAGATTCTGGGCCTCAATCAGTGGGCCACGGGTCCAGCTTTGCTGTGAGCTGTGGTGTAGGTTACAGACACAGCTTGGATCCTGCATTGCTGTGGCGGTGGCGTAGGCTGGCAGCTGCAGCTCAGATTCAACCCTGGCCTGGGAACGTCCATGTGCTGAGGACGCAGCTCTAAAAAGACAAAAAAAAAGAGAAAGAGAGAGAGAGAGAGAGGGAAAGCTGTGTGCTTAGAGACTCCTGGGCTACAGAGGGATAAATAAAATCATCCATCAAATAGAACTGTTGTGAGAGTAAGGTGAGATTTTTGCATATAGAATGCTTTACGTGGTGTCTGGTACGTAGGAAATAGTGAACTGTTCCTTCAGATGTGGCAGAAGAGGAAGGCGGCAGGAGGAGGAGGACGAAAGACTCCTTTGAGTCTACTGGTCATGACTAAATTGCTTGGATTCATTTATAAATGTGAAAACACAGATCATGACTGCTTATAAAAACTTGGCGCATTTTTGAGCAAGTGTGCATTTCTTTTGAAATTAATACTAAAATTTATACAGTAGGCCAGGGTAAACATGTCAACCATTTCAATACATTGCTTTAAAAAAAAATAGTTTCCTAGAGATATTTGCCCCTCTGAGAATGGGCACAGCCATGAGTTGGACAGAACTGGCCACACCTCCCACCCTCGTGTTGAGTTGTGAACCAGTTTTCTGGTCTCACAAGATTTGGGTTGTCCAAGACATTGTTTCTTTTCAGTGGGAATATTGTTAGTTCATGAAATAAATAGGTTTCATCAGCATGTTATGAATATCTCTTTAGAGCTGCTTAAATGGCATCGTCTTTTCCAGCATAGACGGGTCATGGTTGAACTGCTCTGAAGAAAGGGGCTAAGTCAGTTCTTCTTTGTGTCTGTGGCATAAACCGTTGCAGACGGTCAGCGCCGTCTCAGTTAATGTTGTTTGGGAGCCAGATCTGGTTAGTGTAAGAAAGAAAAGGATCATTCATTTCAAGCCCATTTTAGTTTTGGAAGCAGTAGCTTAACGCTGGCTAGGAAACAGAAAAATGCCATGTTTCTAAGACTTCCTAAACCAAGATTTTTGGATCTTTTTTCAAATGCGTCTTTATCAGTGTGACTGAGAAAGCCATAGGGACTGAGAGCGCATGCAGGTGCCACCTGGCTAGCTGAGGTCAGGGGTTACCTGGATAAATCATCTTTGCCCAGTGATGCAGCTGCATGTACCATGGGCAGGGTGCTCAGTGAGCATCTGTTGAATAGCCTGGGAGTGATCTACTCAGGTGTTCACTGGCAGGAGGTGGGTCTTTACCTGTCCCATCTGAACAGGTGGCCAGTGTGTAACTTGAAAGCTCTAATCCACAATTATGGTACATTCCACCACATTCTCCAGAAACCCTACTTTTCCTTTTTTTTTTTTTCTTCCAGCAGTAACTGTCCATCTGTTCTTTCAGACTGATCGCAAGCATCTTCTTCCCCATGATGCTTTCACTTTATGAAGCGGGCAGGTGTTTAAGAGGCTGGGTTTTCAGAAGGGACTACGATAGGCTTAATTTAACAAGTAAAATTATGGCAGAAGTTTCGGTTGTAGCTCAGCAGTAACAAACACGACTAGTATCCATGAGGATTCAGGTTCAATCCCTGGCCTTGCTCAGAGGGTTAAGGATCCAGCATTGCTGCGAGCTGTTGTGTAGGTCAAAGATGAGGCTCAGATCCCAAGTTTCTGTGGCTGTGGTGAAGGCCAGCAACTGCAGCTCCAATTTGACCCCTCGGCTGGGAACTTCCATATGCCACGGGTGCAGCCCCAAAAAGACAAACACACGCACACACACACAAATATGGATAAGAAGTTGATGGGTCCAAAAAGAATCGCAGAGAAGAGCAGGCCAGGATTTCATGTCCCTTTTCTCTTTGCCATCCCTGTCAAAACCAACAAACGAATCAAAACTCAAACCTAGAATTCCAGCTACTCTCCAAGGTAGAAGTTGTGATTTCCCCCTGCCTTTAAATATCTTCAGTTACTTTTGGAGTGGCTGCCATGGCACAAAGGGTTAAGAATCTGACTGCAGAAGCTTGGGTAGCTGCAGAGATGTGGGTTTGAGCCCCAGGCCAGTGCTGTGAGTTAAAGGACCTGACGTTGCCACAAGTGTGGCCATAAAATTATATATATATATATATATATATATATATATATATATATATATATATCTTCAGTTACATTTGAAAGAATTTCACAAATATGTCTCTTTTGAGGTCTTTGAGCCTTTTTTAGTCCTTTCATTATTTTCCTCAGTAGCAAAACACTGAGGCCACCTCCCAAAATTTCAAGTCCAGTTGAAGAGGGAAATTATAATACACGCTGTTAGAAAAAAGCCCAGCTTCTCTGCTCTGTTCCTTCAAATATCCAAATATAATAATTATAAAGACAATTAACACTTCTTGAGTGTTTTCTGTGCCAAGCAGTGTTCTTAGCACTTTAAAAGTCTTAACTCATTTAATCCTGTAAAAACCCTCTAAGGGGAAATGCTGTTATTATTCTCATTTTGCAAATCAGGGACTTGTAAAATGAGAGGTTTGTACCTTCGAGGTGTGTCCACTTCCCCAGAAGATAAGAGAGAGGCTGAAGGGGGCACTTAACCATCACAGAACTAAAAATATGTTGTGATTTTTATTAGCTTCCTGAGCCCCTTCTCTCACCAGGCTATGAGCCATTAGAGCCACCAGAATCTGATTAAGTTTTGATGGACTGGACTTTACAGTTTTTTAAAGATGCCCGTGTATTAAATCCCCTTCTAAATTGCATTGTGGAGTTCCTATCATGGCTCAGCAGAAACGAATCTGACTAGCATCCAGGAGGACACAGGTTCGATCCTTGGCCTCGCTCAGTGGGTTAAGGACTGGCGTTGCCGTGAGCTGTGGTGTAGGTTGCAGATGCAGCTGGGATCTGGCACTGCTGTGGCTGTGGCGTAGGCTGGTGGCTACAACTCCGATTCGGCCCTTAGCCTGGGAATCTCCATATGCCACGGGTGCAGCCCTAAAAACATACACAAAAAAATTAAAAATAAAAAAAATCAATTGCTTTGTGAGTCCCATTGAGGAGATGATTGTATTGATATCAGTGAATGGATGAGAAATGCTAGATTTTTGTGGATAAACCTATTTTTGGTTTTTTTCTCCCAAAGGATGTGAGATTTTTCCCGCCCTTTGACTGTAATAGGGAATCGTGAACACTCATTATTTTTTCAAAGTGTGTGTCCACATGTGAGGGCCTGTCCCGCTTGTCTGTTAAATCATCTCCACATGTGTCAATGCAGATGGCAAAAAATTCTGTTTCGATTTCTTATCATTAGGGACCCTCTAGAGAACGGAGGATGCTGTTGATGTCTGACAAATAATATCATCAGATTTTGTCTCGTCTCTGATCGTTGGACCAGAAATGCTTCCACGTATTTCACCTGGCACTGTTTTTTAAATTTAAATATACTTCTAAGTCCTTAATTTTCCTTTTAAAAGTCATCATGGCTCGAATTTGTTTTTTTTTTAATTTTATTTATTTAGTTTTGTTTTATTTTTATTAAAGTAGGGTCGATTTAGAGTGTTGTGTCAGTTTCTACTGTACAGCATACTGACCCAGTCACACATATAAATATATTCTTTTTCTCCCACTCTCTTCCATCATATTCTATCCCAAGAGATGGATATAGTTCCCTGTGTGGTACTGTAGGACCTCATTGCTCATCCACATACAGAGATGGCTCTAGTTTTTATGGTAACGTGTACTGAGCAGTTCACAGGTTACTGCAGTGCCTGATAAATGTTCACTTATTTAATCAATGAGAAACCCCAACTTAGGGATACTCTTATTCCCATTTCATAGACAGGGGGAGGAAGGGGGAAAGCAAAGAGAAGTAAGTTCAGGATGCCTCTGCCCAGCTACTAAGCAGTAGAACTTAAATTTTACCTCTCAACTCTTTCATTTTTATATTGAAGGGTTCCCTTAATTCATTGTTATGGTACCATTCCATTTTATCTTAATAATATTTTTTACTTCTTCACAAAATCCTAAAACATCCTCCTTCTAGGGGTTTGATTCCTGGCCCCACTAAGTAGGTTAGCGATCCAGCATTGCAGGTCACAGATGCGGCTTGGATCCTGCATTGCTGTGGCTGTGGTGTAGGCCGGCAGCTGCAGCTCTGATTCGATCCCTAGCCTAGCCTGGGACCCTCCATAGGCAAAAGGTGTGTCTTCATACCACCACCTAATTCATCAACTAATTCTGGAATCTGGTCTCCCCTTTTCTGTTAAATCTAAACTTTGACAGAGTTCACATATGACCTCTAGAGAGAGTATTTTAAATGGAAATAGAGGAAAAATCCTGAGAGTAGGCTGTATATCTGATCTGTCCTTTGAGAAAGCTTTTGGTCTTTGAAATATAAAATAGGAAATAACTGCTAACAAATAAAACTTATTCTCTCTTACAGTATCCCCTGTTTTAAAGTGTAAACTGGTAAAAATCTGATCTTACTAGAGTATTGACTCTTGGTCAGTAGCCATTGCATTTTTTTTTTTTTTTTTTTTTTGGTCAGGTTTAAACCACAGCTACACTACAGACCACACTGGATCCTTAACCTGCTGAGCCAGGCGGGGACTCCGTATCCATTGCATTTTTAAACGTAGCAGCTCACCTATGGGACTGACTTTCTAGGTCTTTAAAACTGGAAGAGTTGTTCCCACCGTGGCACAGTGAGTTAAGAATCTGACTGCAGCTGCTCAGGCTGCTGTGGATTCAGGTTGCTGCGGATTTAGTCCCCAGCCCAGGGCAGCAGGTTAAGGATCGGGCATTGCCGCAGCTGTGGCAGAGTTCACAGCTGTGGCTCAGATTCGGTCCCTGGCCCAGGGACTTCCATATGCCAGGGGAGCAGCCACGGAAGGAGAGGGAGGGAGGGGAAGGAGAGGATAAAATCCGAAATGAGAAAAAATTGAGCCGTATGGATTGAGAAAAGGGAACATGTGGGAACAGTATTCTGTCCAGAAGGGGGCGCTGCTAGCCCTTTCTCTCTGGCTCCCTTAGTCTTCCAAAGGAAAGGCGGCCCCTTGGGTGGGAAGTTGGGGTGAACTCTCAGCTTATCACATACCTATCTCCACGGACCTGGACCTGGGGCCTTTCCTGTCTTTCTAGCCTAGGGACAACTAAGGCTTCCCTCAGGCTCCAGCCCCCGCCGAGGGGGCCTCCCAGGTCTCCACCACCTCTTCTGCCTGGCCAGCATCACCCCTTCCCAGTTATTATTCTCCCTCAGAGAACCCTGCTTTTTTCCTTCCAACTTGACACAAAGGACTATTTCACCCATTAGTGATCTTAACTTGTTAAGTCCCTGCTTCCCCCGATTTAATTGGAAGCCACTGGCAGATGGGTCTTCCTTGCCACATTGTGTCAGAATATCACACATGTTTAGTCACTCAAAACGCTTCACACATCCTACAGTTAGACAGATGGCTCCTTATGGAGGTACTGGGTTTATATTTTTAAACCATAAAATGTATTTATTTCCTTAGACTCCATTGTTTTCCATCAAACCAAACCCCCACACACACTCCCCCCCCCCCCAAGAAGTGTTTTCTTCCTTAATATCCAGCCTGGCAAAAATCCTTTCATTGCTACAAAGAATTGTTCTGGGTTTTTGTCCTTGTCGCCCTACACTGAAACACTGGGCTGTGTGGGCCCAGTGTGGTTGTCCTGATATAGGACGCCAGTTTTTTTTTACAGCTTTCTGAGTGCAGAAATTGTCACTCTGCTTTTGTGTTGCCTTACCGTTCTCAAGAAACAGGAGAGAAGAGAAAGCTTCCCAACCGGTTAGTCCAGTTAAGGCACCTCAGTGTCTTAAGCCTTTGATATTAGTTTAACCAAGTTAGGAAGTTAGTAAGGCCGGAGGGCTTTCATAGATAATTCACTGTTTTACTGTTCCTTCTGGGTCTTGGGGACTCTAAATAGGGTTCTTTGTCTTCATGCAGCTTGGAGAGGTGAGGGTGCTGGGAGGCCTGAGCTTAGATGGCAGGGGTGGGGGTGCTGAGTTCTACCTGGGCTCCCAGCTGAGATTCCCTCACAGGGTGGCCCCGAGGTATAAATAAGGTATTACGGAGACTGCTCCTGGCTTTACCCTGTTACTGAAAACTGGGTTTGCATCTTGGTGGGTGTTGAGCCAGTTGACACAACCAAGCCAAGGATGGGGAGAAGAAAGGCTTTATTACTTGGAGCAAGTAAGGAGAACACCCGGGATCTTTCCCAAGCACTGTCTCGTGAACAGCAAAATTTCGGGAGGTTTAAGCTAAGGATACATGCATGTTCATGAAGGGGCTTGAGCAGAGGAGAAGTCAGCATAGACTTATGGCCAAGGTGGACCGAGTTCAAGTTCAGTTGATTGAAGTCATTAGGGTCAATGCCATCATTCCATCCCCCACCTGGGTGGGGCCTTAGTTCCTGCAGAACTCAAAGGTGTATTGTTACGAATATCCTTTGAGGAGGAACCAGGAGTCTGCTTTATCAGTGTACAGCCTTTTCTCTGTTCCTGCAGAACTCTCTTCCTGAAGATCATTGATGGCGGAGACCTGTTCAAGGACATGGTAGCCAGGCTTAGACCTGAGAGTGGCTTCAGCCGAAATGGTTTCTCGCTTGTGTCAAGAATGCCATTCCTGATTCTCGTTCTCCAGGGAACCTCCTAACATATCTGCTAATAAAATCTGTACTATAGAAAGAGTTCATGGTTTGTATGAATGTGAACATGTCACTCCCCAGGTCAGGTTTCCCCAGCTGGAAAAGGAGGGGGCGCTGCCTGGATGCCCCCTGCCTCTCCGCCACCCTGAGGTTCTTCGGTTCACTTATTCTACAGGTATCTGTAGGCTCCCAGTGCGATGTTTATTGGTTGATGACGTGTGAATTTCCTTTTCTGAAGATGGACAGGCAGCCAATAAACTGCAGCCTCAAAGACCTGGGAGTGAGAGAAGGCAGTTTTCAACACGGTCCTGAGTACCGTCTCTCTGAGGAGGGGATGTTTCCCCCGAGACAAAAGCAAAGAGCACCAGAAAGCCAAGCAAGTGAGTTTTGTCATGATCCGTGGCCGCAGGTTAGAAAAAGAATTTTCCAGGAGTTCCCATCGTGGCTCAGCAGTAATGAATGGGACTAGGATCCATGAGGACTCGGGTTTGATCCCTGGCCTCGATCAGTGGGTTAGGGATCCAGCACTGCCGTGAGCTGTGGTATAGGTCGCAGACACAGCTCGGATCTGGCATTGCTGTGGCTGTGGTGTAGGCCAGAGGCTACAGCTCCAATGTGACCCTTAATGTGGGGGCTTCCATGTGCCATGGGTGCAGCCCTAAAAAGAAAAAGAAAAAAAGAAAAGTAATTTTCCAGATTCAGAGCAGGGTAAAGAAAAGACAAGTTTATTGAGGACAGAAATGCTATTAACACAGTGGGCTGACTTCCTGCTCATAGGGAGACCCAACCCAGAACCTGTGCAGTTGTGTCTGCGTTTATAGCCCAGGGGAAGAGGGGAGAGGGCTCAGGATACACCAGCTAACTTGCTAATTGGTTGGGGAAAGGGAGGGTGTATGATACACTTGCTGCTTGGCTGGGGGCACAGAAGGCCCCTAGAGAGGTGGGTGAGGAGTGAGCTATATACCTTTCCAACTAGGGGGCAGGAAGGAGTAGCCAGGTTGCTCAAGATGGGGGAGGAAGCATTACAATGTGACAGGTGGGGCGATGATAAGGGTTCAGTCATTCTTGTATTGGCCAGAGGCTTTGAGTTCTATCTCCTTGAAGAGGCCTTGAAGTCCCACAAGTCTGTGGGGACAGCAGATGGTGGGTGAAAGAAAAGGTACGTGCACACTCAGGTACGAGTGTGTCAGGTATGTAGGCAAGGAAAAAGAATTTTCCCTTTCCTCCTCTAGGTTCTTGGCAGAGACCACCCCCCACTTAACAAAGAAGAGATTCACAGGAGAAAACAGACCTTCAATAGCATGTATCCCCCCTGTGTACGTGGGCAAAACCCGGGAAAACTGAGCAACTCCCCACAGAGGCTCAAGCCATCCCCCCCTTAAATACCGTCTTCTACCTAAGGACAAAAGAAAGGGTTGGGGTGGGGCAGTTCTGGGAGCCTCTCAGGCAAAGGCCAATAAACAAGGGCATGATTGTTACTCAGATTTAAAGCGGACCCTTCTCAGTTGAAAAGAATTTCTAGAGTTTTAGTCAACCTCTCCTTCCTGGTACGAAGAGGGAGGTTCCCTGAGAAATGGAGATTTCCCTTATAAAAGGAAATGCTTTTCCAAAAGGGGGAACTTCGGTTTCAGCGCTGCTCCGTGTCTGCTCTTTCTTTCTTTCTCTGTCTGTCTGTCTGTCTTTCTTTTCTTTCTTTTCTTTCTTTCTTTCTTTCTGTCTGTCTGTCTTTCTTTCTTTCTTTCTTTCTTTCTCTCTCCCTCTCTCTCTCTCTCTCTCTCCCTCTCTCTCTCTCTTTCTCTCGCTCTCTTTCTTTCTTTCTTTCTGTCTGTCTTTCTTTCTCTCTCTCTCTTTCTTTCTTTCTTTCTTTCTCTCTCTCCCTCTCTCTCTCTCTTTCTTTCTTTCTGTCTGTCTGTCTTTCTCTCTCTCTCTCTTTCTCTCTCTCTCTCTCTTTCTTTCTCTCTCTCTCTCTCTCTCTCTCTCTTTCTTTCTTTCTTTCCCTACTGTTTCTTGAAAATAACCAGTTCATGATAATCCATATGCCAAAGAGGTGTATTTTGAGGTGGTGAATTCTGCTCCTCTTCCAGTGCAAGAATTTGCTCCATTTAGGAACTGAAGGAAGAATCCTTTTCAGAACAGTGTGAAGCAGATGTGACAGATAAAGCAAAGCTGCCAGGCTCCAAAGGGAGCAGGTTACCTGGAGGGATCTGTCGGCTAGAAAAGGGATTCGGATTTGAGATGAATAGCAGGGTGCCTGAAGTGAGCTGGGTTATGTTGGCTGGCTGGGGACACTGGCTCATGTGGGGAGACCATACTGAAGAGGAGAGGGGCTTTGGAAGATTCCAGAGAAGCATCCTAATAATGGATGAAAGTGTCTGCCAGCCTGGCACTGTGCTGGGCAGCGAAGGCAGGACGTTCTGAGCTGCAGCCTGAAGACACAGGAGCCAGGGCTTCCAGGGTCCTAAGATTTTACTTCTTTAAGGTTTTGTTGCCAGTTGATTCTCCCATCATCTCCCTGAGGGCATGTGTGTGAACTGTTCCATTACTTTATGCCTCTTTCTTTCTTCCACCCCCTAGAACAGGGCTATGAATTAGACGTTCTCGGTGTGTTTGCTGGAGGAAGGAAAGCATCTTTCTTTCTGTCTGCATTCTCATATCACGCTGGTGCTCCAGACAAAAGGCAGTTTTTGTTTGTTTGTTTGTTTTGCTTTTTAGGGCTACACCTGCGGCATATGGAAGTTCCCAGGCTAGGGGTCAAATCGGAGCTACAACTGCTGGCCTACCCACAGCCACAGCAATGCAGGATCTGAACCCCATCTGTGACCTCACCACAGCTTACGGCAACGCTGGGTCCCCTGACCCACTGCACCAGGCCAAGAGTTGAACCCGCATCCTCATGGATACTAGTTGGATACTTTTCCACTGAGCCACGATGGGAATTCCTGACAAAAGACAGTTTTGAAGAAGGCAGCAGACTTCCTGAAATGGAAGGAAAACCAAGACCAAGTCACACATTCTGGAATTCCTTGTAGGAGTGAGACACTGAATTGTGACATGGAATTAAAATAGGGTCTGGGGACAGCCCGTCTGGTGCCCCAGGTGGGTTAGGTGCTAAGGTCTTTTGCTCCCCTGGTAACTTGCCCTGGCTCCGCCACTCCCTTGCATGCTTGACTGTGTGTGTGCCTGGCTCCCCAGTAACCCACATGCTGTATGTGTGTATTTCCTGCCCAGGTGTGTGCTCACACTTCCCTGAGTGCCTGGCACCTCACTGGTGCACAGTGAATGTGGGTGGGTTCAATCACCCCTCACTGTCCATCATCTGAACTGCTGGAATCAAGAGCATGGAAGGACTCCCACAAGAGTTACTCAAGCTCCCCTTGTAAGGTGGTCAGGGCAGGAAGCATTCTCCCTGTGTTGCACCTGAGGAAGGTGAGGCCTAGAGCAGCGGCTCACAAACCTGCATGGACATCGGAAGACTCCTTCGGGTGGTTACAGAAAATTCTGATGCATCAGTCACAGGAGATTTGGTTTTTGATGGTATGGGATTCTGCCTGGGAGTGACTGACTGTGTGTGTTTAAGATCTGCAGCTATTCCTATGTTCAGCAAAGGTTAGAATTTCTGGAAAAAAGAAAAAAGGAAAAAAAAGGGGGAGTTCCCTGGTGGCCTAGTGTTTCAGACTTGGTGATTTCATGACTGTGGCCCGGATTCAAACCCTGGTTTGGGTCTGAGATCTCACAACCAGCGGCTGCACCCCTTGGCTGAAAAAAAGAATCGTTGGCCTATGTCCGTGCTTCTGAAATGTTAATGGGCAGACAGATCACTCAGGGATCCACTTAAACTGCAGATTCTGAGTCAGCTGGTCTGGGGAGAGTCTGCATTTCCAGCCTAAGCTGCTAGTCCACAGACCACACTTTGTGCAGCAGGGCCTGGATATCAGGGAAATTCTGGGCCAAATGCAGAGAGGCGAGAACACGTTGCTGTGGCTGTGGCATAGCTCTGATTCAGCCCCTAGCCTGGAAACTTTCATATACCTCAGGTGGGGCCCTAAAAAACAAACAAACAAAAAGGTAGGAAAGAAGGAAAGAGAGAAAAGGAAACAAATGTCAAGTACAAAGATAGACGTACTGGGCCATGAACTTGGAAAGCGACATTGCACTTGGATAGGCTGAACCCAGTCCCCTCTTTCTTACCCATTTAGCACCTATGTCTCTTTGTCATGGTGCTGCCATAGGATTCCCCAGGCTCCTGACTGTAGATAACCAATCATCACCCACTCTGCCATCCTTGCCAGTTCTTTCCTGAAATCAAGATGGAATGTCTTTCATCTACTACCTACTCTATAAGCTCTTTGAGAGTGGGGCTGGCTTTAAATTCTTCATCCTGTCCAGTGTTTACCATGGTGTCTGCCGTGTCCTCCACGTGGTGACTCCCAGAATGTCACTTGGCTCAGCCTTTCAGTCCCAACATCAAGACTGGCAGCCCGAAATAGTAGTTAACAGCAAGCACTGCCTCTGAAGGTAGAGAATTCTGGATGCCCATACTACCTGTCCTACTTACTAGCTTAGCCTTGGTTTTCTCATCTGTAAAATGGGATGATAATATTTGCACCTGCTAGTGGTGCAGATAAAATGACACGATCCATGCCAAGCATTCAGCACAGGGCCTGCACACGGCCTGTAGCCGAAACGCGATTGCTGCAAATCAGCCCATCAAAGAGAGAATGCATGGAATCATTAATGTCTCCTTTGTGTTTGGCTTTTTAGTCAGGTCTAATAAGGACACGAAAAAATGAATTCCTCATCTCACCATTACCTCAGCTCCTGGCCCGGGAACACAACTACAGCTCCCCCGCTGGCCACCATCCTCACGTGCTGTACAAAAGGACGGCTGAGGAGGAGGTCCAGCGTTACCATGGCTACCTGAGCTCCAGCCGGAACTATGCTGGACAGCCCCCAAGTCACACTCCCCATCCATCTCGGGGGCCGGAAGGAGAGCATCAACCTGGAAGGTTGCAAAAGCAGCATTTTTGTGGACGACGCAAGAAATGTATGTAAGGAAACTTTTTTCTTGTCCTGTGCCTCTCTGGGCCCTCAACACATTTTCTCAAGTGCCGCTGGGTGTGCTGACCTTACAGGTTAACGTGGGGCTCCACTAAGCCCCCACTGAAATTAGCCTTGAAGATAGACCCATCATCATCCTTATCAGGCCAAAACGGGGTGATCATTTTTTCTGTGTTAAACAGGGAAGATTCCACCACCACCCCCCCTTAACATCGGCTACGTTTTGGTCAAAAGTCCCAATATTATTTTAATTTCTGTGGCCATGAGAAAAGTACACAGTCTTCCAAATGATGCAGGAAATCAGAGATGAATTCCCAGGGGGGGTTGGGCATTCCTTTCGAGAACTTGGCAGAATGTCTTCCCAGGTAACCAGGACATTGGCACCTGCGTGGAGGTGGCAGTGAACCACAAAGACTTGGACATGGTTTGTGAGCCAAGCACAACCTTCCTCATTTCCAGACCAGCAGGGCCCACTAGAAGCAGAACACCAGCCCCAAATGTAATTTTAGATTTTCTAATAGCTGCATTATAAAATTTTAAATAGGTACATTTATATTAATAATATATTTTTAACCCAATATATATAATGTCATCTCAACATATCATCAATATAAAAAAGAAATAAAAAGAAAGAAGTTAAAATGAAGTATTTTATATTCTCTTTTCATATTACATTTTGGAAATCGATTTTTTTACACATAGAGAAGAGTTTCAAATCCAACGAATTCTCATAAAAATACTTACATCTGGGGAGTTTCCTTGTGGTTCAGTGGGTTAAGGACCTGGCATTGTCATTGCAGTGGCTCAGGTTGCTGCTGTGGCACAGGTTCAATCCCTGGCCCAGGAACTTCTGCATGCCATGGGTGTGGCCAAAGAAAGAAAGAAAGAAGAAAAAGAAATAGATACTAATCTGTATCTAGATTTTGTAAAATTTAAAATTGAAAGGTAGGAGTTCCTGTCGTGGCTCAGCAGAAACGAATCTGACTAGCATCCATGAGGATGCAAGTTCAATCCCTGGCCTTGGTCAGTGGGTTAAGGATCCAGTGTTTCTGTGAGCTGTGGTGTAGGTCGCAGATGCAGCTCGGACAGCTCCAATTTGACCCCTAGCCTGGGAACCTCCACATGCCGTGGATGAGGCCCTAGAAAGACCGGGAAAAAAAAAAAAATTACTTTAAATCTAAATAAATAAAATTTAAAAAAATAAATAAATAAAAATAAAATTGAAAGGTAGACAGGAGTTCCCACTGTGGCAAAATGGGATCAATGGTGTCTCTGCAGCACCAAGACATGGGTTCTGTCCCTGGCCTGGCGCAGTGGGTTAAAAGATCCAGCATTGCTGTAGTTACGACTTAGGGTGCGACTGCAGACTTGGGATCTGCTCCCTGGCCCAGGAACTCCATGTGCCTCAGGGCAGCCAAAAAAAGAAAAAGAAAAGTAGACTTACATACCCAAATTGTAACGAACATACTTTAATAGCTGAATCAAGTATTACTTTTTAAATGTAAAATAAAATTAATAAAAATTCAGTTCCTTCAGTGGCACCAGCCCCATTGCAGCCTCAGGTGCCTTGAGTAACACATGACTCTATAGTTGGACCAGCAGCCAGATGTTATCCATGGAGAAGCAGAATTGATATCCCTGAGATATTGATCAGGAGCAATAATGCAAGACAGTTTCTGCCACTTTAATTGGTTTGGGGAGTTTGGGTGTTATTGAAATGTCCTTTTTAAGGAACATCTATTTGGCATGGACTTATAATAATAGTGGTATTAATACTAGCAGTGATATTCATGGCGGCTATCATACATCTTTGATATGAGATATAAAACGTAATCTTTAGAGCAACCTTATGCTTGGCTATTATTGATTCCTTCATCGATGAGGAAACAAACTCAGAATCACTTATCAAAAGGGCCAGCTGGAAGTTTTCAATCTAACTCTAAAGGAGTTGATCTTTTCACTTCAGTCTGTGGAGTGCTGACGTCTCTATTATGACTGTACCGGTTGTTAAGGTATTGGTATTATAATATCCATATAAGTAGGACATAATTACTGTCTTGAGATTTCCCAGTCCCTCTCTTTCCCAGCAAGCCTTGAATCTGTCACCATCCATTAACTAACGGGGTCGTCTCTAACCCAACGGGAACGTCCAGGTCTCTGCTCAAAGACTGTGGCCAGTATCCACTCTGTTAAGTGGTGCCTGCCCCTTAGCTACTATGAAGTAGTGGATGTAATTTTAAGTATCACTCCTGACTATGCTGTTTCCCCAATAACTAAGTCAGTATCAGGTCAGTGGGTCATCACCGACCACTTATTTGGTTCTACCGTAAATTTGGTATTGAGGAAACAAGGTGTGAGACATGGGCAAAGTTCTTCAGGATATGTATTTCTAAATTTGGTTTAGAAAATAATGTACAGAGCGCTCTCATGAATTCCGAAGCAAAAGATAATGTCTGTTTCTGCAGTTTTTAAGCAGTAAAATACAATGAGCATTTTCTGTTTTTAAAGATTCTTCCACAATCCTGGTTTTTCTTGCCTCGCTCTACCCACTAGAATTGTAGCTTGTTTTCTTTTGCTCTTTAGAAGAGTGGGGGTTTTTTGTTTGTTTGTTTTGTCTTTTTGTCTTTTTAGGGCTGCACCTGCAGCATACAGAGGTTCCCAGGCTAGGGGTCCAATCGGAGCTGTTGCTGCTGCCCTACACCACAGCCACAGCAACACCAGATCCAAGCCGTGTCTGCGACCTACACCACAGCTCACGGCAATGCCAGATCCTTAACCCACTGAGCGAGGCCAGGAATCGAACCTGCAACCTCATGGTTCCCAGTCAGATCGATTTCTGCTGCGTCACGACGGGAACTCCAGAAGAATGTTTTTGAATTACCAAATCCATTCATCGAACTGTCCAGGCAGCCAGAATCTCTCTTGACCACAGAGTAGGTACAAAGCCCCAGGACAGGTACCAGTGGCATCATTTATCAGTAAACAAGTGAGGTATTGATTCCAGGGTCTCTCTCCATCCCTTCTTTAGACTTCTGCCTCTCTCACCCACATGTTCTCTGCTGATGGCCCTTCCAAACGCTCTTCTGTTCCTCGTAGACACCCCTCAACCGCCCACCAAGGACACCTATCTCAGGTTTGATGAATATGGGAGCGCGGGACGGCCCCGAAGATCAGCTGGAAAGTCGCAGAAAGGCCTAAACGTGGAAACCCTTGTGGTAGCAGACAAGAAAATGGTGGAAAAGCACGGCAAGGCCAATGTCACCACGTACATTCTCACGGTCATGAACATGGTAAGGGAAGCTGTCAGGACGCCGACCCTCTGCCTCTCCGAGATGGCAAAAAAACAGGGAATTCCCTCGCATGGGTTGATCCGCAGAGGTAGCCCCATGATGTGAATGAAAAAAATTAAGTTTGGAGGAAATTGGCTTCATATGTACATATGTTTGGTAAAAATCAAAGCCTATGTACTGATTAATACATCTGCTTGATCGCCCCTGGCGATTTTGGAAGTTTTCAGGGTTTGTTTATTTTTGTTGGATTTCACTTGTTGCAACAGGTTTCCAGCCTCTTCAAAGATGGGACCATTGGAAGTGATATAAACATTGTTGTGGTGAGCCTCATTCTTCTGGAAGAAGAACCTGTAAGTGGAAAGCTGCATGTATTTCTTCATTCATTCCGCCATTCAGGATGCACTTATTGAACACCTACTGTGTGCCAGCCCATGTGCTATAGCCACTAGAAATTGAAATTTGAAAATAGGCTGACCCTACCCTCAAGGAACGTTCAGTCTCAGGGGGTTGTGTATTTAAATACTAAAACATCACAAAATAATTATTTGTATATACAAACCTATAAAACATATGTGTGTAATATACAATGATAGAAAATATTAAATATGGGAGTTCCCGTCGTGGCTCAGCAGTAACGAACCTGACTAGTATCCATGAGGATGTGAGTTTGATCTCTGGCCTTGCTCAGTGGGTTAAGGATCCAGCATTGCCATGAGCTGTAGTGTAGTCACAAACGCAGCTCAGTGTAGGCTGCACCTGCAGCTCCCATTTGACCCCTAAGCCTGTGAACTTCCATGTACCATGGGTGCAACCCTAAAAAGACCCCCCAAAAAAAAGAAGAAAAGAAAAAGAGAATATTAAATATGCATATATAATATGAAGACAAAATTCAAATATAGATATTCCACTTTATAAGTGTTATGTAGGCTTCACAAGGAAAGCACATTTGGTAAGTGATCTAAAAGTTAGTTGAGGAGTTCCCTGGTGCTCAGGAGGTTAAGGATCTATTATGTCACTACTGTGGCACAGGTTCAGCTTCCACATGCTATGAGCATGGTCCAAAAATTAAAATTAAAAAAAAAAAAGTTGGAGTTCCCGTCGTGGCGCAGTGGTTAACGAATCCGACTAGGAACCATGAGGTTGCGGGTTCGGTCCCTGCCCTTGCTCAGTGGGTTAACGATCCGGCGTTGCCGTGAGCTGTGGTGTAGGTTGCAGACGCGGCTCGGATCCCGTGTTGCTGTGGCTCTGGTGTAGGCCGGTGGCTATGGCTCCGATTCGACCCCTAGCCTGGGAACCTCCATATGCCGCAGGGGCGGCCCAAGAAATAGCAAAAAGACAAAAAAAAAAAAAAAAAAGTTAATTGAATCTTGCAAGCTGGAGATGCTGGGAAAATGCAAAAGATTATTTTAAAAGTATACTGAAAATAAGTCATCCAGAAATTCTAGTGGTAAACCTACTGCCTCCTAGCACCATCGTAGATACCTCAGGAAATAAACAAGGAATATTTAACTGCCCCTTGAGTTGATTACAGTGAGATGCAAGACAGAATGTATAATAAAGCATTCAGTTGCATGGTACCTACTGCTTTGTAGTGTTTTGATGTTGAAACTATATTTTCTGAGGTGGGAATTACCAGGCAGTCTATTTTTTAAATTCCCTGCGGCCTTTTCTCTTCATCTCTAATCCCAGTAATGAATGTACAAAGCAAAGAGTCAGAGACCAGACACAAATTAATCTGATCATCCAGGTCTGGAGAGCTACAGAGGTTAACAACGTATCAAATTATTCTTAGAATTTAGAGCAGAAATTAGCACAACATTGTACATCAAGTATACTTCCAGTAAAACTTTAAAAAATAAAAACAATTACATTTTAAAAATTATTCTTAGAATTTTAGAAGGACAGAGTGTGTTTTGCGAAGACACTTCTGTTTCATTTAACCACTTAAGACTTTGCCCTGGGACCTCAAAGCCGGCAGCATCATAATTCACAGATAATTAAAGATCTTGTCTAAAAACCTTCAACTTAACCCAAGTCAAGAGTTCTAAGCAAACATTTTCATAAATCCTTCAAGAGTAGGCCGTTTCCTACCATTTAGAATCTTGAAAATATTTTTTATCCAGTCATTTTATTTATTGGTTGAGCATATATCTATCTCTCTATCTATCTACCCATCTGCCTACGTATTTATACTAATGCTATGCCAAGGCAGCGTTGTTGGAAACTTTGACATACAGGTAAATAAGCTATTGTCACCACTGTCTTCATGCTCTACTGAAGAAGCCATTTATCCCCATTAATTAATAATTAAGTTCTAAAAGTTGGAGCAGTTCTATAAAGATGCTGCCAGCATGAGGTGAATGAAGGGGCTTCTGATGTCAGGTTACTTGTTGTCGAAATACTACTTGACTGAAACTCTGTAGTTACGTCAAATATTGCGAGCATTTACCCACAACAGTCTTAGGTTTCTTGGTTTGGGTTTAGTTTGGTTTTGCTTCAGCACTGGTTGTCCCCAGCCTTAGTTCAGGTGTTTCGCTGACCTTTCCCCCTAGAAACGTGTCTGTGCAGATGGAATGATTCGTCCCTCTCCCTGTGACCCACTGCCTCTTCTCTTTGTGTGGGTTTCCCCCTAGGGAGGATTATTGATCAATCATCATGCAGACCAGTCTCTGAATAGTTTTTGTCAGTGGCAGTCTGCCCTCGTTGGAAAGAACGGCAAGAGGCATGACCACGCCATCTTACTCACGGGATATGATATCTGTTCCTGGAAGAATGAACCCTGTGACACTCTAGGTATGGTTTAAGCAGCTGCTTTCTGCACACCTGTGCAAACTGAAAACACAGTCTGGAAAGTTTCTCTCGGGTGGGTGGCCTTTAGGATTCTCAATAAGGATGATCTGAGTGGTGGAGTAGCCTCTTTATACCCTCTGGGGAATAGTGTTCTATTTAACTGAACTCACTGTGGGATGGGGACCCCTTAACTTTCTTCTTGTTGTGTTTTTCTTTATTAAAACTTTTGATGATCCTTCAGGCAGGAGCTAAATTGTTGCCCAACGAGACAGGTTTTGGGTTCTTCTGTGAGCATCATGATTGCAAACCTGGAAAGTTACTTGACCTGGGAAGGACTCGGCTCTTCCGTATTTGAACAAGAGAGTGTCTAAGAACTCTATCTTTCACAGCTGGGCTGTATTTTATAGTATATGCTATTGCACTAGCAGGCATTCAACGTTTTTTAATGAATTGTGGGGTGGGAGAAGCTTTCCTGCAAAGGGCAGGACGGTGAATATGTTAGGCTTTGCACATCGTACAAGCTCTGTTGACTGTTCAGCTGTGTTAGTGCAAAAGATAATATGTAAACAAGTGGGCATGGCTGTGCTCCAGTAAAACTTCCTTTACTAAAACAGGGGGTGGGAGCCATGATTTTCAGACACAGCTGATCAGTCTAGTTTACAACTAGACTGATGTAAAATCTGGGGGAGCTGGGGAACGTTGATATGATTTACCCCATTTTTTTCCTCAAAATATATTTTTGCCTCAAAGTGCTTTATAATTCTTCATAATATGTTAAAAATAAAGGTAGATTAAACTTTATAACAATTTTATTTTTGTGGTATGGGGAATGAGTGGCCAACAGGGACCTGCTGGATAGCATAGGGGAGTCTACCCAATATTCCGTGATCATCTGTATGGGAAAAAATTCTGAAAAAGAATGGATATGTGTATACGTATAACTGAATCACTTTACTGTACCGCAGAAATTGATACTACATTGTAAATCAACTTTACTTCAATAAAACTAAAAAAAATGAAAAAAATTCACTATAATGTCTCTCATGTCCTATAAAGAAGTTGATTTTAATAATTCATCATTACAGAGTTCCCTTCATGGCTCAGCGGTGACAAATTCAACTAGCATCCATGAGGATGCGGGTTTGATCCCTGGCCTCACTCAGTGGGTTAAGGATCTGGCGTTGCTGTGAGCTGTGGTGTAGGTCTCAGACGCAGCTTGGATCCCACATTGCTGTGGCTGTGGCTGGCAGCTACAGCTCTCATTTGACCCCCAGCCTGGGAACTTCCATATGCTGCTGGTACTGCCCTAAAAAGACAAAATAATAATAAAAACTCATTATTAATCACAGTCTTCAAAAAATAATGCACGACTGAGAATCAACCTTTTGGGGGATTGTTCCATAAAATGCATTTTTATAATGGGGGATGGTATCTATTCATTTATAGTCTGAGTTTGCAAAGTGACATCTGATAGCTCCATGCATTGTCACTTTTTTGAAGAGAGATTCTGAGAAGGAGATAGTTTTATCAGCCACCCAGAGACGAAAATAGATGGAATGCCACAGAGAAACAAATAAAACACCAGGAACCCTAACAACTGGTCTATAAATCATTTACTTAAAACAACGTGTCCTGATGCAAAGAGCGTGGGCATTGAGTCCAAATCCGTCTGTGCTTAAGTCCTGAGTTGGAATTTATGACTGTGAGATCTTGAGCAAATGAAGTCACCTTTCTGAGCCTCGGTTTCCTAATCTTTAATTAAACACTCTTGTAGACATATGAGGCGTATAGGACAGTGGGCGGTATCTGCCATTTATTTGGGGTTGATGGTGAGGGTTCCACCCACGACATGTGCCTTTGCATTGGGTTTACCCGACGACCTCACCTACGTCATCGCAGCGAGGTGGGTGCCGTCGGTTCACGAGCATGTATTTCCTACGACTGGGTGCCCGACCTTGTTCTGCTGTTGTGAGGACCCACGGATGGGAAGAAAGGCGTTCGACATTCTCACATCGTTGAAGAGACAGTGAGGCACCTGCTGGAATGATTGTATACCTGCTTTTGGAAGGAAGTAGTTTTAGGGAACGGGAACATTGATCACGTTATAACGAAGAGGAGAAACATAAATTTAATCTGCTCACACTGTTGAGGCCCTTCCGTGTTACCTGCTTTAGGAGGAGATGAGGATGAGTGTTTTCTCGTAGAAAATCAACCTTGGCTTTGATGGTTATACTACTGTTAAGTCAGTAGTTTGCACTGGTCTAGCTCTCGTTTCAGCACTTGCTCTAACCCAGATAAAGAGCCTCGATCAGGCGTATAAATGTCCTGGGACTTGCTCTCCTGTACATCAAATGGGTACTACAGTACTTATACCTCCTTCACGGGGGGTTGTTAAGAGGGTCCTTGAAAGACATTATCTTTAAAAAGCAAGACGGTGTTAAATACTACTCATCTATTTAGACAGGACAGAGCGTCATATACTTTAGTGTTTACCTAAAAAGAAATGTTTAAAATACATTAATCCCTCAAACTAACACTGTGCAGAACATTTTAAGGACATAAAAAAAATCTGTGTGGGTTCCCTTTGAGTTAACATTTGAAATTGCTCTTTCAACAGGGTTTGCTCCCATCAGTGGAATGTGCAGTAAGTACCGAAGTTGTACCATCAATGAAGATACAGGGCTTGGCCTGGCCTTCACCATTGCTCATGAGTCAGGGCACAAGTAAGTGACCGTCTGAGGCACCACTTTTTTTTTTTGACTGTGCCTGTGGCATGTGGGAATTCCTAAACCAGGGACTGAACCCGTGCCCCAGCAATGACAGTCCTGGATCTTTAACTGTTAGCCCACCAGGGGACTTGTGATGCACCACTTTATAGGAAAACCAGTTGGGTGATTCATTGGCATTCCTCTAATGGTTATTACTGGTCTGCAATAAATGGGATAAACCTTACATAAAGCTTAGAGCTTAGAATAGGGCTTGATTATATGAAGGGCTCAGATAAAGGCCCCTCGTTGTTGAGGCTCTTTTTAAACAATGTTTAATACCTACTCAATATTACATTGTGGATTTCAAGTTACTTAATGAATCCTTTGCTCTCTTAAGCGTGTGTTCGTTTTCTTTCAAATTTGGCTGCAGTGAAGATGTTTTTTTCCCAATGGCTGTGCCCATGGCATATGGAAGTTCCTGGGCCACAGAGATCCACCCCACGCCATAGCAGCCACCCAAGCCACTGCCATGACAATACCAGACCCTTGACCAGCTGCACCACAAGGGAACTCCTATAACTCATTTTTGTCTTTCTCTTTTCTTACATGCTCAGTAACTCTGTCCCTCGCTTGGGTTTCTTGCTTCTTAATACCTCTTTTGCTTCCTCTAGTGATAAGTTGGAAAATGGCTTCTCAGAAAGTTTTTTGTTTCCTTCTTTCTGCTTTAGTTTCGGCATGATTCACGATGGAGAGGGCAACCCCTGCAGGAAAGCTGAAGGCAATATCATGTCTCCCACGCTAACAGGGAACAATGGGGTGTTTTCCTGGTCTTCCTGCAGCCGGCAGTATCTCAAGAAATTCCTTAGGTAAGACCAGCCAGAGCTAGGGGTGTTCTAGGGTTTGGAGTAGTTACAGTGAATCGTAGGTGTGAAACAGAAGATGTGATCAGTGGATCAGTGATGATGGTGATATTGTCATGATTGTTATTGGAAAAAAAAATACATTGAAGGTCTAATACCAAATACCATGCTACATGCTGTCTGCATCTTGCCTCATTCAGTCCCTACATCCTATCATGATCCTCATTCTAAAGTCGAGAAAATTGAGTCTTAAGGAAAGTGATTGTGTTGCTTCAAGTTCTACAGCTGGTAAGCTGTCAATCTAAGAATCACACTTAGGTCTGTGCTTAGACTCTCTCCTCTAAGACCTCTAGAGGTTGCTGTATATATTATCTTTTTACTCTAATGTTTTTCATCTAATCAGTCAATTCACTCTTAAGAGTATTAAAAATGCTAAAATCATGTGCTTGTTTTACAATGAATGAAGCATTGCGTTGATAGGCTATTTGATTTGGAATGACCACAAGCTAGGTCCACGTCCACAGACATCCGAAGGGAGTGATGACAGCTATATAAAATCTCCTAAATAACTCAGAACTCCTAGACCTCATTAATGAAATGGGAGGTAGGAAGGTAGCACTATTTGATTCCTATTCCCAAAGTTGAAATTCTTGGAAGTTTCCTTTGGCTTTATTTGGCTATAACATTTGACTCTTTGGCCATCATACAGCACTAAGAGTTGTTGTTAAATATGTATGTATATATATCATTTTATACGTTTATAGATATGTCTTATTAATCTGCGTTGACTCACAGAACCCTCAGGTTCTGATCACATTTCCCTTTGACCGCATATTAGCAAAATTAACCGTTTATTTGGGAATTAATGTTCTTTTTTTAAAAACTGTTTTATGGAGTTCCCGTCATGGCTCAGTGGTTAACGAATCTGACTAGGAACCATGAGGTTGCAGGTTCAATCCCTGGCCTTGCTCAGTGGGTTGAGGATCTGGTGTTGCTGTGAGCTGTGGTGTAGGTTGCAGACGCAGCTTGGATCCTGAGTTGCTGTGGCTGTGGCTTAGGCTGGCAGCTGTAGCTCTGATTAGACCCCTAGCCTGGGAACCTCCATATGCCACAGGTGTGGCCCTAGAAAAGACAAATAAATACGTAAATACATACATACATACATAAAAACTGTCTTATTTTAGGAGTTCTCATCATGGTGTAGTGATAGTGAACCCGACTAGTGTCCATAAGGAGCCGTTTGATCCCTGGCCTTGCTGAGTGGTTTAAGGATCCCGTGTTGCCTTGAGATGTGGTGTAGGTCACACATATGGCTCAGATCCTGAGTTGCTGTGGTATAGGCCAGCAGCTGTAGCTCTGATTCAGTCCTTAGCTTGGGAACTTCCAAATGCCATAGGTGTGGCCCTAAAAAGCAAAAAAAAAGAAACCTACCAGCCAAACAAACAAAGAACTATTTTATTTCATTGGCTGCCAGGTGGCATGTGGCGTTCCCAGGCCAGGGATGAGATCCAAGCTGCACTTGTGGCCTACACCTTAGCTGTGACCAGATCCTTTAACCCCTTGTACCTGCGTCCTGGCATTGCAGAGATGCTGCTGATCCGGTTGTGCTACAGTAGGAACTCCAGGAATTAATATTTCTGATACTCTTTTTTATCCAGTACCACTGCATATTATTTGCAGATGTTTATAGAATTAGCAATATGTTCGGGCAAGGCTGATACAATGGAAGGATGTCTAACCAAATGCTGCATCAAAGGATAGTAAAATTGACACTTTTGCTATGTGACTTTGTCACATAAAAGATTTTCTTATTAGTTTTAAAGTTAGGGTCCAGGGTCTGAAATGATCCTTTCTATCTCATGTGAGGATGGAATCAATAAATATTATAAATCAAAGGCAACTTAGTGTAGATTGAATTTCCATCATTAATATGATAGAGTTAAATGCTTTTGGATGATAACAACAGCAAAAGCTGACTTTGAATGCTTACTGTGCTCTGTTGAGCCTGTTAACATTGCCATGCTTGATCTATTAACAACTCTTATGGAAGTCAGATTATATCTGTAATGAGATGTGTAGATTACCTGGTTGACTAGGATCTCTGTATCTGACTCCAAAGTCATACACAACCACCATGCTGTTTTATCTCTAACTGACATCCTAGTTTAATTATTTAAGTGAATGGAGATAAAGTGCTTTCCAAGAATCCCTATACCATCAAGACTGAATTTTTTTTTTCTTAACACATTCCAGTTAAACATACCTTAGGGCAATTGTTCTACCTTATGTCCCAGTGTAGCCTTTCTCCTGATTTCTTTCAAAAACCCTACTCATTTTTTGCTTATAAAGACCATTTGATGTAAACTACATCTTTAGCCATTGCCCCATTATCTGTAAGAACTACAGCCTGACTTTGAACTCTATGAAGATAGGCAACTGCCCCTGTCTAGTTTATTTTGTACCTTTTCACACTCACCAAAGGACAGGCACTCATTAAAAGTTTGTTGAGGGAGTTCCCGTCATGGCGCAGTGGTTAACGAATCCGACTAGGAACCATGGGGTTGCGAGTTCGGTCCCTGCCCTTGCTCAGTGGGTTAACGATCCGGCGTTGCCGCGAGCTGTGGTGTAGGTTGCAGATGCGGCTTGGATCCCGCGTTGCTGTGGCTTTGGCATAGGCCGGTGGCTACAGCTCCGATTCGACCCCTAGCCTGGGAACCTCCATATGCCACAAAAGCGGCCCAAGAAAATAGTAAAAAAAGACAAAAAAATTAAAAAAATAAAAGTTTGTTGAGTATTGTTGAATGAGGCTGGGTTTTCAAAGAGATTGACTTTGCCCATCTCCTACAGGCCAAGCCCAATCACGAGGAGTGGTTCTAACATCTAGTAAAACCCCCTGTGGCTGTGGAAATTCCATCTTCTTAGGACAGGACAGGACTTTCTCTCTTAACTTTAAGCATATAGCTACTTCTTGAACCGTGTTATATTCTTCTTCGCTTGAATCCATTCAGAGGTAATTGTTTTATGAGGCAGGATCACAGGTAACCATGGTAACTAATAAGGATATGTTATCACTGCAGTACCCCTCAGGCTGGGTGTCTGGTGGATGAGCCCAAGCAAACAGGACAGTATAAATATCCGGACAAACTGCCAGGACAGATTTATGATGCTGACACACAGTGCAAGTGGCAGTTTGGAGCAAAAGCCAAGTTATGCAGCCTTGGTTTTGTGAAGGTATGTTTGCTTGTGATTTCAAACTTACATTAAGATTCTATAATGTGTCTGTGTACCTAACAGAAGTATAAACATTTGGTTTGCTAAGGGCAAGGGTTAGAATCTGGGTTATCTCTCAAATGTCAGCTGTTTGGCCAGATAATTAAGTGGTAATTTTACTGTCAATGAATTATCCAGGCTTATCCCACATAGACCGTGGCCGGTTTAAATACCATCGGATTGCATCCTTGGAAGAAAATTCCTCCACTCTAGAGGGAGATTTTATCACAAGTAGTAAATCTGGATACGATAGCTTTTACCCATTGCTCATAACTGTTTTTGTTATCGTTGTTTCATTCTCCCTTTTAATGTAGTACATGTAAGATCATCACCCCCTCAAAAACATACAGATGCCTTTTACAGCAGTATGAACACTGTTATTGGCAGTCAGCTTTTGGTGGGGGGGGCAGGTAAAAATCCAAGGTATATCTCAAATAATCCTAATACGGTTTTTATGTCAAGTCTTTCATTCAGGAAAGACTTACCTTTTGGGCAAAAGATATATGGGAAAAAGGAAAGTCCATGATGCAGAAATGGGAGAAACAGTGGGTCAGCCGCTGCATCACCACCGATCTCAGGAGCACTGAAAAGAGAGTCATTTTTAAGATGATTTTTTTCTAGTGTCCAAAGAGAAACATGGAAACTCTAGGTATCTGGATGCATGGGAATTAAGGAGACCTATTACTCCTCTTCTCATCTCTCCTCCTATTCCTTCATCTCCTTTCTTTTCTCTCTTCCTTTTCTCCATCACTGTCACCGACCACCACGTTATCACCAGTGCCGCCATCGCCACCGCCGAGACCGCCATCCCTAACACCATTCGCACAAATAAACTCAGGATGGATTAAAGACCTAGATATAAGCCCAGACACTATAAAACTCTCAGAGGAGAACATAGGCCAAACACTCTCCGACATAAACCAGAGCAATACTTCTCAGATCCACCTCCCAGAATAATGACAATAAAAACAGAAATAAACAAACGGGACTTAATTAAAGTTAAAAGTTTCTGCACAGCAAAGGGAACCCTAAACAAAACAAAAAGACAACCCACAGATTGAGAGAAAATATTTGCAAATGAAGCAACTGACAAGGGATTAATCTCCAAAATTTATAAACACCTCCTGCAACTCAATACCAAAAAAAAAACCAAAACAACCCCATCAAAAAATGGGCAGAAGATCTAAACAGACAATTCTCCAAAGAAGACATACATGTGGTCAAAAAACACATGAAAAGATGTTCAGCATCGCTAATTATTAGAGAAATGCAAATCAAAACCTCTATGAGGTACCACCTTACACCAGCCAGAATGGCCATCATCCAAAAGTCTACAAACAATAAATGCTGGAGAGGGCATGGAGAAAAGGGAACCCTATTACACTGTTGGTGGGAATGTAAATTGATGCAACCACTGTGGAAAACAGTATGGCGATGCCTCAGAAAACTAAACAGAGAACTACCATTTGATCCAGCAATCCCACTCCTGGGAATCTATCCAGAGAAAACCATGACTTGCAAAGACACATGTACTCCAGTGTTCATTGTAGCACTCTATACAATAGGCAAGACATGGAAGCAACCTAAATGTCCATTGACAGAGGAGTGTATCAAGAAGATGTGGTACATATGCACAATGGAATATTACTCAGCCAATAAAAGGAAAGAAATAACGGTATTTGCAGCAACATGGATGGACCTAGAAATTATCATGCTAAGTGAAGTTAGTCAGATAGTGAGATACCAACATCAAATGCTATCACTCACATGTGGAATCTGAAAAAAGGACAGACTGAACTCCTTTGCAGAACAGATACTGATTCACAGACTTAGAAAACTTATGGCTTCCAAATGAGACAGGTTGGGGGGTGGGGTGATGTGCTGGGGGGTTGAGATGGAAATGATATAAGATTGGGTTGTGAAGATTTTGGTACAACTATAAGTGTAATAAAATTCATTTTTAAAGAAGATTGACAGCTACTTGGATTCCCTGCTGTGGCACAATGGGATCAGCAGCATCTCTGCAGTGCCAGGATGCTGGTTCCTGGCCCAGCACAGTGGCTTAAAGATCTGGTATTGCCAAAGCTGTGGTGTAGGTTGTAACTATGGCTTGGATCTGATCCCTAGTCTGGGAACTCCATACACCACAGGGTGGCCAAAAAAGAAGAAAGGAAAAAAGATGGACAGCTACTGAACCAGACAGTCTTTAATTTTAAGCGTATGTGCACATGCACATGGGCACACCCCTCTGGCTTTGGGAGTTAGGAAGACCTGGGTCTAACACCTTATTCCATGATTCTAGAACTCTGGGTACCTGACAACCTCTCCCAGCTTTGGGTCCACTTCTGTAAGGTGAGGATAATGATAGCTCTTCCCTGGTCATTGTGAGGCTGACTCTCCTGGGACATTTGCCCCATTTGATAAATAATGAAGGTTTCATTCTTGTTGTCCTCCTGGAGTATCTTCATCAGCATCTTCACCATCACACTGGCTGTTCTCACCCAGCAGCTGGCTTGTCTGTTGGCCTGGAGCTAGCTGTTTGACCACTTGCCCCCCTTCCCTCCTCTCCCACTCCTCACTTGTCTGTGTCTTTGGCACATCAAGCTTCAACTCTTTTACTTTCACTGTGTTCAGGAAAGTGAACTGTTGGAGTTCCCTGGTGGCCCAGTGGTTAAGGACTTGGCATTGTCACCGCTGCACCTTGGGTCACCGCTGTGGCGCAGGTTCCATCCCTGGCCTGGGAACTTACACATCCCACAGGTGCAACCAAAGAAAAAGTGAGTTTTTAGTTGGGTTAATTGTTTCATGTTATGAGGACAGACCTAAAGAAGGGTTATTACCTCCATGGCAAGAACATGCATTTGATGATTTTGCAGTTACTAAATGGTACTGACTTGGTTAGTCAATCAGTACTATTTACCGGGATGCCCCAAGCACTGCATTCTCATCAGTGCTTCCCCTGCTGGTTAGTTTACCAAGTTAGAAATGAGTAACCCATACTCTGCACTTCAGTAGCCGGCAGGCACTGCCACAGAGCAGAAGCTCAGCAAATGTTCATTTAAAAGGCATACCCAGTATAGAAGGATGGGCATGTATTTCTTCTATCAAGAATTTGACATTGTAGGGAGTTCCCGTTTTGGCACCGTGGAAATGAATCCAACTCATATCCATGAGGATGTGGGTTCAATCCCTGGCCTCGCTCAGTGGACTAAGGATCCAGCATTGCTGTGTGTAGGTTGCAGACGCAGCTTGGATCCCATATTGCTGTGGCTGTGGTGTAGGCCAGCAGCTGTAGCTCGGATTTGACCCCTAGCCTGGGAATTTCCATATGCCATGGGTGTGGCCCTAAAAAAGAAAAAAAAAAGAATAGAAAATTGCAGTGAGTGAAGGGAACCAAAAGGTACAAATGTTCAGTTATGGAATAAATACGTCACAAGGATATAATCTACAGTATGGTGATTTTTTAAAAATACTGAATTGCGTGTTTGAAAGTTAGAGAGCAGATTTTAAAGGCCCCATAACAAGAGAAAAAAATTATAACTATATATGCTAACAGATGTTAACTAGATTTATTGCGGTGATGACTTCGCAGTACATACAGCATCAAATCATTATGTTGCACACCTGAAACTAAAGCTATATAGCAATTATACCCTAATAAAATTATTTAAAGAAAGAATTTGACATTGGGATAAAAGAATAAAGAGAAAATTCCTAGTATCTATATCACAGCTACTTTTTTGTTTGTTTTTTTTTTTTTTGGCTGCGCCCGCAGCAAGTATATAGAAGTTCCTGGGCCAGGGATTGAACCTGCGCCACAACAGTAGCCCCAGTTACTAAGTGACAATTCCATATCCTTAACCCACTGTGCCACCAGTGAACTCTTCACAGCTATTTTTTAATTTACTAAATTTATTGTATCACATTTCAACTTCAATTAACTTTTCCCATGGACTTTATTCCAACTCTATTGATGTCCTTTTATGGTTTTCATATGTTTCCTTCTTTCATGTCTTTGAGCCTTTGTCTGTATGTTTCCCATCCTGAAATTCTGCATGGCCATCCATGTGACAGATATCTATCATTTTTTATTGTTGTGAAGATTCCGCTCAAATGTTACCTCCTTTTCTTCTCCAAGGAAATTTGTATTTTCCTTTCCCTGAGCTCTATCCTCACCCTCTATGTCACCTTCATGAACTGGTGATACTATATTTTAACTGTGTCTGTCACTCTCTTGCCTCAGTAGATGGAGAGTATCATCAATGCCTGGGATGTCCCTGATATGTGAACAGATGCTCCGTAATTATTGGATTTAGTATGATAACCAAAGGTCATGTGTTTTTAGCACTACCATTTCCCTTTTTTAACTTTTTGTAAAGTATAGTTGATTTACAGTGTTGTGGCAATTTCTGCCGTACAGCAAAGTGACTCAGTCATACACACACACACACACACACATATATACATTCTTTTTCTCATACTATCTTCTATCATTTTCTATCCCAAGTGACTGGATATAGTTCCACGTGCTGTAAAGTAGGACCTCATTGCTTATCCATTCTAAATGTAATAGTTCACATCTACCAATTTCAAACTCCCTTTCTATCCCACTCCCTCCCCCTTCCCCTTGGCAACCACAAGTCTGTGCTCTTTGTCTATGAGTTTCTGTTCTGTAGATAGGTTCATTTGTACCATATTTTAGAGTCCATGTACAAATAATATCATATGGTATTTGTCTTTTTCTTTCTGACTTACTTCACTAAGCATGAGAATCTCTAGCTTCATCCATGTTGCTGCAAGTAGCATTATTTTACTCTTTTTTGTGGCTGAGTAGTATTCCATTGTATATATGTACCACATCTTCTGTATCTATTCATCTATTGATGGACATTTAGGTTGTTTCCATGTCTTGGGTATTATGAATAGTGCTGCTCTGAATATAGGGGTTTAGCACTTCATTTTCATAAAATGGAGATTTTGCCACCATCCCATTGTCACCCCCCTCAAGGAAGAAAGAGTGATTTCTCTGGAAGAAAAAAAGGAGTAAGAGAAGATTCTGGGATTTGGGGCTTGAGAAGCTAGAAGTATGTAATAAAGTGAGCTGGAGAAGCTGAACATGTTCATTGCAACACTATATTCAATAGCCCAAGACATGGAAACAACCTAAATGTCCACTGACAGAGGAGTGGATCAAGGAAATGTGGTATATATACACAATGGAATATTACTCAGCCATTAAAAAGAAAGAAATAATGGCATTTGCAGCAACATGATTGGACCTATAAATTATCATGCCAAGTGAAGTTAAACAGTGAGATACCAACATCATATGCTATCACTTATATGTGGAGTCTAAAAAAAAGATACAATGAACTTGTTTGCAGAACAGATAATGACTCACAGACTTTGAAAAAATTACGGTTTCCAAAGGAGACAGGTTGGGGGGTGGGAGGCATGGGCTAGGGGTTTGGGATGGAAACGATATAAAATTGGGTTGTGATGATCGTTGTACAACTATAAATGTAGTTAAAAAAAATTTTTTTTAAAGAAGGCTGAACATGGAACAGGCTTTAGAGGACAGATGGGGAATTTTATTTTGGGTGTGTTAAGTGTGAGGTGCTTTCTAAAGTTTGATTTACAAAGACCATTAACATTTTGAGTGTGTGACATTTCACTTGAAGGGGCATCCATTCTTGAGAATACAACAGGAGAACATGGCCAACTGGGGACAGGACAGAACAACATATAGCCTTGAGTTGCTTTCCTTTAAAAATCATATCCAGGCAACACGAGACCTTGGAGTCTCCATGGTTATTTTCCTTTTTCCCTTAAATTATGACCTAAGTCTAGGGAATTGTAGATAAGGAAAAGTTAGATGACTTTGCTGGGGGCAAAAAAGAGGGAAGAACAAGGGGGAAAAAAACGTGCAAACTCTCATTTCTGTTTACTTTGAAAGGGAGCTGCCTCAGAGGGTTCTTGGGTCATTGGAGCATGTAGTTGGCTATAATTACGTTTGACTTCTGTACTTCACCGCAGAAGAAATAACATGTTCATACAGCCTGTCGTATTTCACTCTGGAATCCCTGGGTTTTTGTGTTTTGCTTTATTTTCCTGGTCTTCTCCAGCTGCCCCCTTTTCCTTAGCCCCGTGGCTTGGCTTTGGCTGTGGAATCTGGGTCTTCTTTGCTTTGCTCGGCCTTGGGGTCGTGTTGGTGGCTGCCACGTAGGCTCTGGGTGTGGGTTATGGCTTTCCTCTGGCTGTAAGAGGGAAAACAATTTAATCCTCAAAGCCTTTCAAACTCTGGCTTTAATTGTGTCAGTGGTTACCTCCCACTCCTCCATTTTGATGTAGAATGTCCTTTCCCCCACTTAACCTGTCCCCCTCGGACCCCAGCCGACCCACTATGGGAGCACACAGAGAAGATGGACCTGATTTTCTTTGTTGGAAGCCTGCCTTATGCTTTCTACTAATGTCGGTAGCAAGTTCATTTCCATGGGTAACATTTCCACATTGTGTCTTACGAGCTGTTTTGAGATTTGGAAATAATACATGTGGCGCATGTCTGGAGCCATTACTGATGAAGATGTTGTCGAGAAGTATCCTAAAAGCCCCTCCCTTCTCTTTGCAGGGGCACGATTTTATGGTCCACAAGACCAGGTTCACTGCACGTCTCTAGTTTCCCTGTGTTTTCCTGTCTCAGTCCTGTGGAAGACTTTTTTATGAAATCTTTCTAAGCATGTTCTTGCCATATTTTCTGACCATGAAATCTGGATTAACCAGAATGCTTGGAGAAGCGAGTGCCTAGTTAAATGAATTTTCACAGTTACCAGAGGTGACCACACTGACCATCTAGTTTCTTCTCTCATTGTTAATATTTTCCTGCAAATGGATGTGTTACATTTCTCAGTTAATAGAATGTGGCGAACAAAATGGAATGACTTTGTCGATTCGTGATTTTGACATTGCCTTAGCGATGTAATTCTGAAGAGCAACCTCACCTGTTTGCTCTGGAAGGCATCTGGTTTAGTCCCCTTACTTTATAGATAGGCAACTGAGGCCAGGAGAAGTTGAGAGCTTTCTAGCATCCAAGGATGGTAAATCCAGGTCCAGAGCACTTATTCACAGGTGAGGAAACTGCAACTTAAAGGTCTTCTGTAACATGTCCATAGGTCATGAAACTTAGATGTACAGGACAAAGATTTGAATCAGACTTGATTATTCCAGTCTTGGCCAGTTCTGCTTCAATTATGATGATGATGTTGATGGTGGTGATGATGATGGTGATAATTATGGTAATGATGATGGTGATGATGATGGTGATAATGATGGTAATGATGATGTGATGATGATGGTGGTGATGATGGTAATGATGATGGTGATGATGATGATGGTGGTGATGATGATGGTGATGATGATGGTGCTGATGATGGTGGTAATGATGATGATGGTGATGATAGTGGTGATGATGATGATGGTGCTGATGATGGTGCTGATGATGGTGGTGATGATGATGGTGATGATGGTGATGATGTTGATGGTGGTGATGATGATAATGGTGATGATGGTGATGATGATGGTGGTAATGATGATGTTGGTGATGATAGTGGTGATGATGATGATGGTGCTGATGATGATGGTGCTGATGATGGTGGTAATGATGATGATGGTGATGATAGTGGTGATGATGATGGTGAGATGGTGATGATGATGGTGATGATGATAATGGTGATGATGGTGATAATTATGGTAATGATGATGTTGATGATGATGGTGATGATGTTGATGGTGATGATGATGATAATGGTGATGATGGTGATGATGATGGTGATGATGATGATGATGATGGTGGTGGTGATGATAATGGTGATGATAATGGTGATGATGATGGTGGTGATGATGGTGGTGATGGTGGTGGTGGTGGTGGTGATGGTGATGGTGATGATGATGGTGATGATGATGGTGGTAATGATGATGATGGTGATGATAGTGGTGATGATGATGATGGTGCTGATGATGATGGTGCTGATGATGGTGGTAATGATGATGATGGTGATGATAGTGGTGATGATGATGATGGTGATGATGGTGATGATGGTGATAATTATGGTAATGATGATGGTGATGATGATGGTGATAATGATGGTAATGATGATGGTGATGATGGTGATGATGATGATGATGGTGGTGATGATGGTAATGATGATGTTGATGATGGTGATGATGTTGATGGTGATGATGATGGTGGTGATGATGGTGATGATGATGATGGTAATGATGACAATGGTCATAATAGTGATATTGATGATTAGCAACCAGGTCTTTTACTTAAAAGTCTCTAAATTAACTATTGTTACCACCCAGTCTTTACTAAATATACATGAATGCACAGGTAGTGTAGGAATTTACTGCTTAGATGTTTGGTAGAACATATTACTGGTTGCCCCGCTGCTACTAACTTCACTTGCCTCTCCTTTCTGGATAATGTCCCAATTCAGCCACTTCAAAATAGGGTATTGTATACAATAGCTTTGGATGCTTTTGTTTTAATTCTTTCATCACCCTTACCAGCTCCTTCTTTCCTTTCAGGACATTTGCAAATCACTTTGGTGCCACCGAGTGGGCCACAGGTGTGAGACCAAGTTCATGCCTGCAGCGGAAGGGACCGTTTGTGGCTTGAGTATGGTAAACTGCATACTTGTTAGTTTTTAGTTCTAGAGACTTGACAAAGCATAGAACCCAAACTGTTTGTAACTGTGATCTCAGAATGGAATGCTCTGGCTGCATTTACTTTCCAACTTTGCTTTAAATTAACCAGCATTCTTTAGTAGCTATTCTAAAACTCAATGCTAGTGTAATCTAGTTGCCTCCATTGTCTAAGCAGATTTTTTTTCCTTTTGCCTTTGTTTTCTATTTTTAGATGGAGGCTTGAGTCAAAATATTTCCTTTTTAAATTTTATTTTTAGGGCTGCACCTGCAGCACATGGAAGTTCCTAGGCTAGGACTGAATTGGAGCTGCAGCTGCCAGCCTACACCACAGCCACAGCAACACCAGATCTGAGCTGCACCTGCTAACTACACCACAGCTTGAGGCAATGCTGGATCCTTAACCCATTGAGCAGGGCCAGGGATCGAACCCGCATCCTCATGAGTACTAGTCAGATTCTCATCTCACTGAGCCACAACAGGAACTCCAAAACATTTCTATTTTAATGAGCCAGACATTTCATTCTCTATCGTTTGCCTTTTTAATTCGATGCAGTATAGACAAGCCTCAGGCAGCAGATGTTTCCTTTGTAGCAAAGAAAGGACTGTCCCTCCATATAAAGCTTTTCATCCTCGCCCCCACAGGACCCGTCATGGCACTTGAGACATGTCCAATAGCATCCCATCCCTTAGAGTGACATCAGGTTGTCTTTTCACCAGCAAGCATCTTCAACCCTAAGAGCCATTTCCATTATAGGAGATTATGGGAGATTTCTGTGTTTTGAATGAAGGACCCTCATATTTTAGTTTCAATTTTCCTTCTGCCATCCCAGTAGAGTCTGGAGGGGAAGGTACACTTGAGGTACCAATAAATGATCCAGATCAGGGATGTAACTTTGAAAGACTGTGACAGAGAAGCTGTGCCCAATGAGAGAGCCTGAGATATGACAGGGTTTTTGACCTCTGCCATTGGCTTTCTTGAGGCAGCCAAGCTGGTAGAGAAGAATTGGCCATTTCAAGTGAATTCAATTCCAGCATAATTTTCTGATGACTTGATTTTGGTAAAAGGAGGATCCGGGATAAATAAAACTCCATTTTATGTCTTCAGCCATTTACAGTCCAGTGGGCAAATCTGTGCCGAAGCCGATGGCTTTAACATTCTTTTTAAACATCCCTTCCTGAAGCACATAGTTGGTAATGAGGTCTGAATGAGTGAGAAGTGAATCCCGGTCAAAATTACTCAGGCACTAAAATAAACGATGAGGAGCGGGTGCCCCAGGACAGATCTTGGAATTTGAATTTGAAGTTCTTTAGTTGGATGAAAGAGACACTTTTAGAGAGAGACCAACAATAAAGGCAAAGACAGAAAACACGAAATGAGTGAATGTTCAGAAAAGGCTCCCTGATATTTAAGTTTAACACCTCGTAAAAGATTTGTTCTTTTTAACCATTTTAAAGAAAATTAGCATTTTAAAAAATGGAAGCATTATGTGCCATTTTTAATCAGATGTCCCAGTGTTAGGAAATCCCACTGGAGTCTTGATGAAAATGTGCAGAAGGGTGTTTTATCTGTGATGATACAAAACAACAAATTCATTGAATGATTGAACATATAAGTACTGCCCGAGTCATATTTATGTTTTGTTTTTTTTTATTTATTTTTAGGGCCACTCCCATGGCATAAGGAAGTTCTCAGGCTTGGGGTGGAGTTGGAGCTGTAGCTGCAGGCATACACCACAGCCACAGCAACACCAAATCTGAGGCACATCTGTGACCTATGCCACAGCTTGCAGCAATGCCAGATCCTTAACCCACTGAGTGAGGCCAGGGATCAAACCCACATCCTCATGGACACTTGCATTCTTAACCTGATGAGCCGTAATGGGAACTACTATTTTTATTTTTAAAGCCTTAAAATGTAGATCTTGCAACTTGAGGGTTAATGGGCATTCTTTCATTCAGAAAGCAACAATGTTGGACATAAGAGAGATGGAGGAGAAAAAAAATTATATAGTAAATGGGGAAAATAAGTGATAAATGGCATAGGTATAAGGTCTGTTAGGTAAATAACACACAAGATCTAGTTTGACAGGGACTAAAATGCCTCTGAATGAAACTTCACTTAATATGACATGAGATAAACCAGGCTAGAAATTAAAAAATAGATGTTCTAATATTCTATTTCCTAACTCATTATTTTAAAGCACCATAGCATTCTGGTAAATTCCACCCATCATCACTCTATTAAAATCACTCTGCATTCGTGTATACAGTCCTTGGAGCCTTCCTTCCCGAGGGGACGTAACTAGTATTTATTAGACTGTAAACTCCATGAGGCCATGGCCTAGTTTTACTCATTTTTATCCTGAGTGTCCCGCAGAATAGCAGTCACCCCATATTTTAGTTGTTTCTTTCTTTATAAATGAACCCAGTTGAATCGTTCCTGCCTCCTTCTCTCTGGTCCTCTGGTAATATTTCTGCCCAGTGACACACATGTGAGCATGTATAAGTCATATACTTTTATCTAGATTATGTGTACAAGGAATGAAAGGTTTGCTTGCTGTCCATCATAAAAAGTATTTGCCCAAGTTGTAGCCATTTAATTTGAAATTAGAAGTAGAGATAGAAGTATATATGGAGGGATCCATATAACTACATATGTATATATTTGATGTATTACATTGTATATGTAGAGTTTTACGTGTACATGCAGATCCATGCGCATATGGGTGTATGTTCGTATATATTCCTGATTTCTCTCCTGATCTAAAACCCCAGAGGAGAACCACTCCCTGAACTCAATACTAGGATGAATACTGAAATTTTAAAAAAGGCCAATTAACTGTAGGATTGAGACAGATCTAAAAACCACATTTCTAGCGTTCCCTTGCGGCACAGTGGGTTAAAGATCTGGCGTTGTCACTGCTGTGGCATAGGTTCCATCCCTGGCCCGGGAACTTCTGCATGTTGCAGGCACAGCCAATAAATAGATAAATATAATAAATAATAAAAACCATGTATTCCCCCCCCACACACACACACACAAAGAGAAGAAAACAATGCATTGGTAATTTGCTTCCCTGGTGAGATGTGACCATGTCCTGATCAGGAGCTTAAGCTACTGGGTTGAAATCCAGTCGCAGCTAGTTGTGTCACTAGCTGGTAGTTTGAGCAAGTTAGCCTTTCTTTTCGGAATTCCTCTCACTCAGGAAATAGTTATTAACTGCCACACGCTTTGTGAGGGTCCTCTTAAATGCTGCCTAGGACAGGCTCCCCCATCCTCCCGCCAGGCACCATTGTGGACACATGGAAGCAACTTAATAAACTGTAGCTGCTTCTCTTGTTGTTGTTGGCTGTTACTTTGTCACAGCCGCTGAGCTCAGTCCTGGAGAGACCCAGCCATTCCTGCCGAGGAGGATTGCGATTCCGGCTTGCGGTTGACAAAATCCTCAAATGACCAATCGCTTCCCCGCCTTCAAAGTTTTCAACATTGTTGTATGATTTCATACAAACTCCAGAGTGGCAGTTAATCCAAGCAAAGGAAAAATGGAAAGCAGAAGAATTAATCAGCACATGGCAAGAATTTGAATAAAGGAAGCGATCTCTTGATCTAAGCAAAGTGCACTAGCAACCAAACCTCACAATAAACAGCCACGAAACCAAGTGTATCACAGGGGAACAGTGCAGATTTGAAAGCGAAAACAAGTTCCCCATAATTCTGTAACCGAACCCCACTCCTTGTCAGAACCTGGCACGGACCAAACCCCAATCCTGTGGATCTAATTGCAGAGGCTTTTCGGAAAGTGTGCAGTTAGGCTAATCCATGCAAAACTTGCTCATAATAAAAGTACCACGGGGCGGGGGGCAACCCCACTCCCAGCGGTGAATGCAGTCCCCAAGGACAGGGGTGACTCGCAAAGCTGGACTGGATCACCAAGGAGAATTCAGATGGAAAAGTCAGTGCAAGCTGGGCTTGAGCAGAGCACCAGTACATGGGACCCAACACCAATTTAGAAAAGACAATCAGCTCAAAGTCCTCAGAGGGTCCAACCTTGGGACCATCATAAGACTGAAGGGCAAAGGGTGTTATCTAAACACACAGTTCACATAGCTACTTGGTATCATAAGGTATGCTCCATAGAGAAGGTTTGGAATTAAACTGTATGCATCATTGATGAGTTCCCACTGTGACACAGTGAGTTAAGAACCTGAAAACAACAGCTCAGGTTGCTTAGGAGACGTGGATTCTGTCCCCGGCCTGGCGCAGTGGATTAAAGGATTCAGCATACCATCACAGCTGCAGCTCAGATTCATGCCCTAGCCCAGGAACTTCCATATGCTGCAGGTTTGGCCATTAAAAAAAAAAAAAAAAGCAGCTTGATTCTATGTCTTTCTGTTGTGATCATCTTTTGAATGATCGCTTCTGTGTTCACATCTGAAACGCTGGTCCTCGTGGGGGGAGCAAGCCTAGGAATCCTCCAAGCAGCGTTGTTTCCAGATGTCAGGAGAGGCTCTATGCGCTGCCTTTGTCTGCACTGCCTCCCTTGGCTGCTGGATGGTGGAATCATACGGAACCTGTCACCTGGACAGCTCACAAAGCCTGTCACCTGCAGCCTGTTGGTGACCTTTGCCCCTTCTCCCTAGATGTCCGCCTTTGAACACGCACACAGCCAAGGCAGAGTACCAAGTGAGCACAGGCAGCTAGCCAAGGGGTGTACCCCAGGCACCTGCAGGCTCCCATTTGCCACCAGACTCGTTCTTCCTGTTACCCTGCAGGTGTCTGCACCTCCACATGCTTGCCCAGGTGGTCTCTGAATGTCGCACATTCTTTTCACAGTGGTGTCGGCAAGGTCAGTGTGTCAAGTTTGGGGAGCACGGGCCTCGGCCTGTCCACGGCCAGTGGTCTGCCTGGTCGAAGTGGTCAGAATGTTCCCGAACGTGCGGTGGAGGCGTCAGGTATCAAGAGAGACACTGCAATAACCCCAAGTAAGACCCCGACCGAAAATCAGTATGTGTAAGGCAGGTACTTTCAGCCCATTCCATGTTGCATCTTTGTTTGGCTTCCAACTGAGTTTCAGTGCACTTTTCTTCCATCTGGTGAATAGCGATCAATGAGGGTTTTACTGTTTGCATATAAAGGCTGTATACACTGGGGTGGCGGGGGGAAGGTAGTGGTGGACAGAAACCTCAAAACAGCAAAGGAGTTATTCTCTGGATGACTCTGATGATCAAGGATTCCAGTAATGGCGGGAGTTACTTTCTGCATCTAAATTAGAGCCAGCCATTCACTCAGTCACATGCCTGGGGTATTGTAGAGCCGAGAAGCTTGGCTGGTAGACCGTGTGTGTGTCTGTGTGTGTGTTTCAAACTGATGAACTGGAGAAAGTATGCTGATTTTTGCCTTGCAGGAATGTACATCAACACGTGTTGACAGATCTGCCTGACTTTTCAAGAAAAAGCAGAAATCCGAAAAAATGTTGTGTGTGAAATTTCCCAGTTTTTAAAATGTTGACAACAAATTCAATTTTCTTTAGAAAAAGAAGATGCTGGGATGACTAATCAGAGCACCTCCGGGTTGACATTGACTTATGGGCACCTGTAGGCACCGTCTGATCTGGTGGTACTGGGGTTCAGACCTGTCATCTGTGTTCTGTGAAATTGAAGGGGGTTTTACCTTACTTGTATCTGCTTTAAGTCCCACATGAAACACATGTGAGATGTATATTTCCCAACTGGCATGGTGATGTAGAAAGAGCCCAGACCTTAAAGATAGAAAAATGTGACTCCAGAAGTTCCAGCTGTGGCTCAGTGGAAATGAACTTGACTCGTATCTGTGAGAACGTGGGTTTGATCCCTGGCCTCACTCAGTGGGTTAAGGATCCAGCGTTTCTGTGAGCTGTGGTTTAGGTTGCAGATGTGGCTCGGATCTGGTGTTGCTGTGGCTGTGGTGTAGGGTGGCAGCTACAGCTCCACTTCAACCCCTAGCCTGGGAACCTTCATGTGCCACAGACACGGCCCTAAAAGGGCATAAATAAATAAAATGGGGACAGTAACTCCCATCTCAGATGGTTTGGTGGGTTAGAAATTGCCTCTGTAGAATGCCTGGCCCCCTGGGGAGCACTCGATGGGCATTCAGTGAAAGGTTCTGGGTCCATAGGGTCTTCATCCTGAAACTCACTAGGGACTCAGATAACAAGGTCCTGAAACTCACTAGGGACTCAGATAACAAGGTCAGCCCTCAGAAGTGGTGGGGAGAGGCCTTCCTGGGGAAACTGACCTTTGGATAAGGTGATGAAGTGAGGAGAAAGTGTTGGGACCTTGGAAAAATAGTGGATTTAATTTTACAACTCGATTTGAGTGGTGACATAGTGTGGAGGTTGAGAACAGACTCTTGAGCCCAGTCACCTGAAGTTTGCCTCCAGGTCCACCACTTCCTAGGTAGGTGGCCATGACAATCTACTCTCCTTGCTCCAGCTCCATCCTTTGTAAAAATGGGGTCATGATGCATAAGCATAAATACTACCCCACCCGAGTTGGTATTTACAAAGTGGCTTTCAAAAAGTGCCTGGCACGGGGAAAGCATTGCAGACATGCTTCGTAGATTGAGAATTTAAGTACAGAATGAAACTAGAGCCAAAGGAAATGTTTAAAAAGACAAACCATACATCATCTGGGCTGGATCAAGTGGCCAGGGCCAGCGTGTTCCAAAAGAGAAGGGCGGGTTTGGAGATGGTTTGTTAGGTGCAGTTGGAATATCTCAGACTGATCTAGGATTTTTCAACTTTGACGCTATTAACATTGTGGGCTGAAAGATGTTTTTGTTGGGGGGGGGGGCGTGTTCTATACAAGACAGCGTGTTCAGTAGCTACCTGGCCTCTGCCTATTCAACACCAATAAGAGGACTCCCCCTTTCCTTCTCCCAGCTTCCAAGTTGTGACAATGGAAAAGGTCTCCAGACAAGGGCAGGTGTCCTGTAGGGGGCAGAGTCATCCTCAGTTGAGGAGGTCTGTTCTCATCAGATCCAGGAATTAGGCCTCATGGTAGGAAGACTTGAGATGCATGTACAGTTTATATCAGGTTATTAAACCCACCCTCTTCATACTTTGAATGTGGCCCGTGTCTTGGACAGAATTGTTAAAATCATTATATTACTTTTCATTTTTGCAGTGTATTTCATGGATCTGGTTTTCATACATCACAGCACTTTACAATCTCGATCTTTTCCCAAGAAAGAGATTACCTAATTTAATTGCTCTGCTGGTGAAGTGCATGAATGACGCCCCTGAGATTTAAATTAAAACCTCTCTCATGTCTGCGGGCTTGCGAACCCTCATTATAACAGGGCATTGTTCATGGAAATAGCATACTGTAGTTTTAGAGATGCCTAATAAAAGAATTAATCACTCGAGGAGTTCCACTGGGTGGAGTTTTATCATTTTAAACAAGATTCAGATGAATCAGGATTCTGTGTACTTTAATTATGCACACCGTCACAAATCAAGTAAATGATCCATTATCTCAAGGCAATTGAATTCGTTCCCCCTTCTTATATCACGTTGTTGTAGAAAAGCTGTTTTCTCTCCCTGTTTCAAGTTACTGATTTCTTTCTTGCTTCAGTTTAAATATTTGGTCTGTGCAGATCACTTAGCCTAACCCTTTTCATTTTTTCACATGAAGAGCAATGTGGACGTCTCATTTCACATGATAGTTTTCCCAGAAGATATTTTGTTTCATAGAAAAAATGAGGGGGGTTCCTGCTGTGGCACGGTGGGTTAAGAATCTGGCTGCAGCATTTCAGGTTGCTGCCGAGGGACAGGTTTAATCCTCCTCCTGGCACGTCGGGTTAAGGATGTGGTGTTGCCACAGCTGCAGCATAGGTCACAGCTGTGGCTCGAATTTAGTCCCTGGCCTGGGACCTTCCATATGCTTTGGGTGTGGTCATTTAAAAAAAAAAAAAAAGGAATTATTTGTGGCTGATTCATGTATTTACCCTACTTTCCAGGTTCAAAAGAATTGAAAGATTACCTGGCTCTGGAATGGCTAGTACCACCTGGCACATATGGCCCTTTTTCTTTGTCCCATGTCTCTGGCCGACCTTTTAAACTGATGGAAGCCCTACTTCCATTGAGTCCTACTGTGCCTCAGGAGCCTTCTCCAGGCTTTTGCCCCCAGTCTGGTCAGAACAGATGCCGGAGAGCTGACCTGTTGTTCAGTCTAGTTATTTTGCAAATGAATAGCCAGGGGAAGCAGAGTAGCCCCTTGCTGGGGTCATCAAGCTGGTCGTCCGGGAGCCAGACCAAGATCCCACCATCTTAGTGCTTTGACATGTTTTCGGGTTCCCTGTAAGAGAGCCTGGTGACATTCCTATAAATGCTGGCGAAGACAGTTCATAGTGAAAATTAAAATAGTAGTAAGTGAATATGCTAAGGCATTCTAGAAGTTTCCTAAAACAGGAGTCAATTTGAGAGAAAATGATATGCCCAGCTCCAGAATAATCCTTGAGTCATATCTCTGGCCCATTTTCTGACCAGAAAATCCCAGGCTCAACTGGTTATCAAAATCACCAAATGTGCTTTAAAAAACCACTGATTTCTTGATATTCCTCATTACATATTCTTATTTGGAAAGGCTGTGGAGGGGCCCAGGAATATTTATATGTATTTATACATATATATGTGTGTGTGTGTGTGTGTATGCATGCCTGTGTGTATTTATTTTCTATTTGTGGTATTGTATATATATATTTATATAGATATTGTATATATGTATTTTTTTTAAACAGAGTTTTCCAACTGATTATAATGATTAGCCAGTCTGCCAACAGTATAACCATTCCAGTCAGCACTTGATAAATTCTGCAGAAGCATATATGGCTATGCTTTATAGTAGTCTAATATAAAAACAAAGTCATGTGCCTCGATAATTGTTTTCTGTCTGTTTATAGTATTATTTTTAATCACTAACTTCTGTATGAACATGGCAGAATGACATCATGGTAGAATTTTCCCTTAATGATTATGTTCAAAGCTGCAGGGGAAAAAAAAAATGTATCTGTAATTGCGAATTTGATGGCAGCGTCCAGTTTCTTGCCAGTCATTCAAAGTAGAAAGCACTTAAAAAGAGTGACAGTTGCTCTGTGCTAGCCCCGCCCCAGACCTGGGCCCTACCTTCTTGGCAGATGTTTTCTCAGGTAACATCATAACTGTCCTCATTGTACAGGTTAGGAAGTTCACTCAAATTGCCTGAAGATCAGCTAGGAAGAAGCAAAGAATGTTTCCATTCAGACCTGCTTCACAGTCCAAGGCCAGCTCCCTCACCACTGGGCTTCACTCTCTTCCCAGGCCCCGTCCCTCTTGCCTAACTCAGTTAATGCAGGCAGAGCAGAGCAGAAAGCAGCATCCAGGAGAGTCCAAAGGCATGACATGCTCTGTCCTCATTCTCTTTTCAGCCACGTGACTTTCACTCAGCACATTTTGCAAGCTCTATCAGTTGTTTCTCACTTTGTCTATGAAAGGGAGGATGGCTAGGAGTTCCCTGGTGGCTCAGTGGATTAAGGAATCTGGCATTGTCACTGCTGTGGTTCAGTTCACTGCCGTGGCACAGGTTCAGTCCCTGGCCTGGGAACTTATGTACATCGTGGGCACAGCCAGAAAAAGAAAGAAACAAAGAAAGGATGAAAAGAAAGAAAGGACGGAAGAAAAGAAAAGAACGAGAAAAAGAAAGAGAGGAAAGAAAGAAAATTGAGGGGATTTCTACGTGAATGTTGAGGTCTTTTCCATGTTACAGTTTCTGAGCTGGAAGAATAACATGTGGTCATCTTTATTGAATTTGAGTAGTCTAAATGAAGTTTATTTGTAAAATCTCAGAGAAGAAAGTCTTCCACTGAGGAAGTTTTAATTAGGCCTGGTGAAGATGACCAAGAATACAGTAAGCCTATCGTACCGCATTTTAAGTTTTTTTCAAAATGCCTTTCGGATAATGATTTAAGAAGTCTTCAGGGACTGGATCTCGCACCATGACTGCTGAATGTTTTAGTAGTTGTTCCAGAATGTTTTGAAATAGCATAAAAATCTCCCTCTGGCGCTCCGACACTTCCCATTTCTGTTGAATCCATTTTCGCAAAGGAGGATTTGATAAAATATGCTGAAGCAAATCCAGGGGTATTTTATAGCATTCCTGTGCTTCCTAAAGAGACGAGGAATTTTAATCACATAAATTTATTAACTTGGAGCCTTCTTTCATGTTACATGTTTGCATTGAGCTTTGGTACCAGATGATCTCTAGTTGGGTTTTAGCCTTGGGAGAAAAACTACGAAACAGCAGCAGTTGCCTTGTGCCTGGAGTAGGCTGGATAAGACATCATTGGTAACTTTCAGTGTGGGCGATGCTCCTTTTTTTCCCCATTGTTTTGCTTTCTGATTTTTGCAGTCTGCCCCGCAAGATCTTAAAGCGCTTGCTATTAGGTTATAATTATTTATGTTCTACTGGGATTCCCTACTCTGGAAACCTATTTCTCACAATGCTCGGCAGGAAAGGAGCAGGCCACCTGCAATGTTAAAAAGTGATGATGCAGGTGAAAATAAGGACATGTTTTCCCTTGGGGTTTAGAATCAGAGTAAAGCACACATGAGTCTGACATCATCAAACTACCAGTTCAGGGACTGGCAGAGCTGGCTTGGCGCATGTGCCACATAGGGTCCTCACGACTGACTGGCCTTCTGTATAACAGCAGGTACATTGCAAACTGTAGGAAGATGGTGGAAGACAAGCAGGTGAGGAGGCGCGGTCTGTGTATGAAGAGCTTTGATGCCCACAAATGGGGCATGTGTGTTGGCATGGGTGGCACCCAAGCACACGAGTACATTAACAAGAACCCTTAGGTGTATTTACAGATTTCCTGCCACATGAGGGAACATGATAGGTGTCAAGTGTACACTTTCATCAGTCTTTGTGAAAATTCCCAGAATGTAAAAATTGGATCAGAGAAGGCAAATAAGTTTGATCTAACATGGCAATTGATGGGTAGTGGTAGTGACTCCCCAACGACCACTACTCTTGAAAAGAAAAAGAAAAAGAAAAAGAAAATCCTTGATTGATTAGTTCTGTCTGCCGTGGGCGCAAGAAGGATTGTAGCATGTTATATGCTACTTATTTCCATTCCCTGGTAATTAACTGTATACACTGCATACACTATGACAATGAGTATCGATCATCCCTCCTTAATTATTATTGCCTGTGACCAGTAGTGTGCTCTTTGATTGCTAGTATTAAATTTCTTTCATTTTATTTTTAGGCCTCAGTATGGTGGCAAGTTCTGTCCTGGTTCTAGCCGTGTATATCAGCTGTGCAACATTAACCCTTGTAATGAAAATAGCTTGGATTTTCGAGCTCAGCAGTGTGCAGAATATAACAGCAAACCTTTCCGTGGATGGTTCTACCAATGGAAACCCTATACAAAAGTGGAAGGTAATTTGGTCTCTATGAATCTCAATCAAATATGTCTGTTGATGAAAATAATAATCGAGTTGCAACTATGTCTCTTTGCAAAGAGTCATGCGAATGAACAACGGAGAAGAAATTGCTGCCCCTGTTAAAGTGTCTCGGTGTTTACCTTTCATTCCCCAGATCCATCTTAGCCCAGTTTTTTCTTCAGTTTCGTAGGTTTTGTTTATTTTTCCACATTTTTCTTTCTCACAACACACCCCCTTGCCTCCCACATCTGTAAGGCAAAAACTTCATGTGTTTGGAATGTACTTGTGTTTCTAAACTTACCTTTGACATTTTAGCAATTAAGTTTCCTCGGGATATTAATTGAAATTGGTGTGAATTGCCCAGACCAAAATCTTGTGAAACCATTTGTGCCCCTTAGAGACACCATCCTTGGTAACTGACATGGTAGATGATTTATAAGCATGGGAAGCCTATTTGCAGAGTATGCACACATACCTGCCATGAATAAAAAAAAAAGTCTCTATCCTAGGTTCTTGGTACTTATTACTACTTAATGTAATGGTTTGTGTTTTATCTTTTGCATTGATTTGTTTTTACTTTAGCTCAGCGTCAAAATATGTTGTAACAAGTGTACAGAGGACGGGTACCAAATGTACTTTTTGTTCCCTATGCAGAATAAGCTGTCGCTATTCTGGTTATTTCCTCTCCATTTTTTTCCCCATTCACTTGCTTTATCAAATCTCATCCATTCTCCCTTAGAGGGATAAATGTGAATCCCAATTGTACATGTGTAGGATGGGAAGAGACCAAATCTAATAATTCCTGGGAAATAAGGGAGGAGGCTGTTGCTACACAAAAGCTCAGCATGAACCCATATCATCAAGGAGCCAAGGAGCTAATGTGATCAGAGATGTCATTATTATAAGCAGCGCCTCCATCTCAGAGGAGGTGGTACTGCAATTTTGCTCAATAACAGCCTTTCATTGTAGGAGCATGGACCCGCTATGGGTACAAAAGCTGTTCATCCAAAAGCATCGATTGAGACAGACATGAAAATTCTGAAATCTAGGTCTTAGGAAGAAGCCATGAGGGAAGGGCAGACATTTACTGTGGGAAAGAAACTAGTTACCTTCAAATATTCACAGAGAGTTCCCTGGTGGCCTAGTGATTAGGAATTCAGCATTGTCACTGCTGTGGCTTGGATTTGATCCCTGGCCTGGGAACTTCTGCATGCCACAGACCACAGCCAGAAACACAAAGGAGTTCCTGCTGTGGCAAAGTGGGTTAAAGATCCAACTGCAGCAGCTCAGGTCACTGCAGAGGCATGGATTCCATCCCCAGCCTGGCGCAGTGTAGGTCGAAGCTGCAGCTCAGATTCAGTCCCTGGCCTGGGAACTTCCATATGCCCAGGTGCAGCCATAAAAAAGGAGAGAGAGAGAGAGAGAAATTGAACAGAATGAGATCTAGATTTATTTGAAATTGCTTTAGAAAACAGAATTCAAGTGTTAAGAACTTTCTATGGTTCTGTGGCTGTGTCCCCAGAGAGACCTTCCTTGTCAGCCCAGCCCCTAATCCTTCCTTCATGTCCTTCTCTGGGCTCTTTGCCCTGCTTTATTCTTCACTGCTCTTAACAGGGCATGAATTGAAATTGCATTGGCATTTATCCATGAGTTTTCTCTCCACCGGAATGATCAGGTTCTCCAGGGACGAAGGCTTGTCTGTTTTGAGTACGCTTGTGTACCTAGCATCTAAGAGCAGCACTCAGAATATATTTATAAGTTTTGGAACAAATGAATAAGTAAATATCAGCTGTCCTTAATGGAAGTGAGTCCATTTATGAGCAGGAGGCTCTCCATCACTAGAGGCATTCTATCAGGAACTCAGAAATTATGCAGGAAGGATACCATACAGCAGGCTCCAGTGGACACTTAGAATAGCTGCAGTTGCTTTCAGGTCTGACACTTAAAGACTTATTTGCTCTTGGTATTCTATAATTCCATCTTTCTCATCTATGGTTCTTTCTCATCTATGGTTCTTTCTCCAAGATTCTCTTGTCCTTCCTTTGCCCTGTCTTCTTGGAATCCTTGGCCTTTCCCACATCTTCCTCTAAGTATAATGTTTATGGAATCCCTTGTTATCATCCTTTAGGTAAGTTCCATGTTGAATCCATAAGGAGAAAGTTAAGCAGGTAAATCTTGTAACTTAGAAGATGTTTCTAGTTGCCAATTTCTTTCACTAATTTTATTGCAGTTTTTACTAAGTAGGGAGCCTGCCATTTCACTCATTCACTCACCAGATGATTACTGAGTACTTACTGCATTGGAGACACTCTGCCAGATGCAAGGCAAGTACATCAAATAAAACAGAAACCCCAACCTTTGGGCCTCACAACCTAGTGCCTCTTCACCTCTTCTCCTTTTGACACATATCAGAAAAGACTGACCATGATTTGAAGGTCTGTGACATTCATGCAGTTTGGAAAGAAGAATAAGATTTTATTCATAAATGTAGGTTGTCTTATAGTCATGAGTTCTCTTCTTCTGTGTTTCTTTTTTTTTTTATTAAACTGAAGCGGAGTTGATTCACAATGTCGTATTCGTTTTAGGTGTACAGCAAAGTGATGCAGTAATACATATATCTGTTCTTTTTCAGATTCTTTTCCATTATAGGTTTTTACAAGATACTGAATATAGTTCCCTGTACTATCCAGTATGACCTGTTATGTACCTACTTTATATATAATTATGTGGATGTATGTATTCCCAAACTCCTAATTTATCTCCCTCCTCCCCCAGCTTCTTCTGTGTTTCTAATAGACTAGTTCCTAAACATTCTCAGGAACCTGTATTGGAAAAACTGAACTTTCTAGAACTCGTTCATTCCTGGGAATGATGGAGAAAAGAGAGGGTCTATATGTGTTCCAGCTTCTTAATCTCATATGCATGCACAGAGTAGCAGGTGTGAAATAAAACTGCTCTTAGAGAAAATTCCTAGGTGAGGGAAAAAATGGAATCTATCCACATGACTGCATATTTGGACCAGGATCATTTAGCTTCCATCATAGTTTTGACTTTGTCTTGTATTGAGAAGTTTCACAAAGCACAGCCATTTGCACACTGTTTACACGTTTGTTGTAAAACTGTTGGCAAGGCAATTGCAGTGTCACCCACATCGGGTCTCATGTGAGACATGTCATGTGGAATACTTATCCAAAAAAAAAACCCCTCTTTCTATTGAAGAAATTGGCACAATAACTGCTGTCTGATAACAAGAGCTCTATAAAGATATTTTATTTTTTAATTTATTTTATTTTTACTTTTGTCTTTCTAGGGCTGCACCCACGGCATATGGAAGTTCCCAGGCTAGGGGTTGAATTGGAGCAGCAGCTGCCAGCCTGTACCACAGCCACAGCCACAGCAATGTGGGGTCCGAGCTGCATCTGTGACCGACACCATAGGTCATGGCAACACCAGATCCTTAACCCACTGATGGAAGCCAGGGATGGAACCCATGTCCTTGGGTTCATTACCGCTGAGCCGCGGTGGGAACTCCAGTATTCTTTGTTTTTGCCTGCGATACCAGAAACTTCTCAGAGACATAATGGTCAATAAAAGCTGCTTTTTTTTCTTTTTTCTTGTCTGTGCCCATGGCATGCACAAATTCTTTGGCCAGGGATCGAACCCATGCCACAGCAGTGACAGCACCAAGTTGTTTAACAGCTAGGCCACCAGGGACCTGCCCAGCATTAAAGTATTTAGCCCTGATGCTTAGTTTGTTTGCTTCCTCTTCATATTCATGACGTGATTCTTTTCTATCTGTTATATACACATTATTAACCACATTATTGTGCCTTTTTTCCAAAGTTCCTAAAATTTTTCCTCTTAGCAGACTGAATAAATATCTCAAGTAATCCATGTCTTCTTAAATCACAGTCAGCAAACTGTGACCTGTGGGCCAACTCTGCCCCATTTTGTTAAAATCAGGTTTTATTGGGACACAGCAATACTCTTTCATTTACAGGTTGTTAATGGCTGACCTTAGGGCCTGCGGAGCCTAAATATTTACAGTCCAAGGTGGGGAGTGACACAATCCACCAATCATGTGTTCTGTGGCTAAGGATTAGAAGAATCGTATTCTCTCATATTAATGGTAAAGCAGATTTTATTTGGATTGCTGAAAGGAATTCCTTTTTTCTTTATTTCTTGGATTTCTAGGGCCACACCTGCGGCATATGGAAGTTCCCAGGCTCGGGGTCTAATCAGAGCTTCAGCTGCCAGCCTACACCACAGCCACAGCAACGTGGGATCCAAGATGTGTCTGCAACCTACACTACAGCTCACGGCAACGCCGGATCCTTAGCCCACTGAGAGAGGTCAGGGATCGAACCTGCATCTTCATGGATACTAGTCAGATTCATTTCCACTGAGCCACAACAGGACCTCCCTTTAAAAAAAAAAATTTTGGCTGTACCCTCAGCATACAGAAATTCCTAGGTCAGGGATCAAACCCACACCACCGCAGTGATGATGTTGGATCCTTACCCACTAGGATGCAGGGAACTCCATATTTTTAAAAGCCACGCACATCTGCCCTCATTCAAGTGCACCCCCCCCACACACACACACAGCGTGCAGGCACTGACCGGTGCATAACCTTTCCATCTGGATCATGATACTTTTCTAAATAAATTTAACTCTTCCTTTTGGTCATCGTGTCATTTTCTTGTGATTTCCTCTTGACCGTGACCTCTTTCGATCTCTTTGCTTCTAGAGGAAGATCGATGTAAACTGTACTGCCAGGCCGAGAACTTTGAATTCTTCTTTGCCATGTCCAGCAAGGTGAAAGATGGAACTCCTTGCTCCTCAGACAAAAATGATGTTTGTATTGATGGGATTTGTGAAGTAAGAGAACATTTCTGCTTTGGGGTGTATGACCATGCTGGTGTTGTCTCTTAACAAAGGCATAGCATGAGAAGTATTGCACGGGATTCTTGTATGTGGAGAAAAGCAGGTGGCATGGGGGAAAGAATAGCATTTTCCAGTTGGATGTGCGCTCAGTCTCCGAATTCCCTTTCCCTTCCTGCATGATTCACATCTGGTGTGTTTGGTTTCTCTTTCACTCTGTTGCCACATATGGAGAGGACGATATATCCTCCTGTCCATAGTAGTGATAAAAATTAAATAAGAATGTAAACGATTGTAGCAGTAAACTTTTCTTGTGTGTTCACTAAGTGCATTCCCTATGTGATTAGAACTTCGTAACTGTGTTTGGAAATAACACTTCTACTTATTTCAGGTTAGTTTTTCTTTCTCTTCAGGTATCCACTTTCTTTTTTGTTTTAATTTGGTTGTGATCTTGTGTGTGTGTTTGTGTGTGTGTGTGTGTGTCTAGGAGTTTTATGTTTCATTGGTAGAGCTGATCTGAATATGTTAACCTGCCATTAGTAATGATGGTAACTTTTCATCCCATTTTCTGGAGGAGGACTTGAAGCCTTCTTCTTTTTTTTTCTTTTTTCTTTTCTTTTCTTTTTAGGACTGCACCCACAGAATATGGAGGTTCCCAGGCTGGGGGTCCAATCAGAGCTGTAGCTGCTGGCCTACAGACAGCCACCGCAATGCAGGATCCGAGCTGCATATGTGACCTACACCACAGCTCACAGAAATGCCAGATCCTTAACCCACTGAGCGGGGCCAGGGATCAAACCTGTGTCCTCATGAATGCTAGTCAGCTTTGTTTCTGCTGAGCCACAATGGGAACTCCAGGGATCAAAGCCGTTGATAAGTTATGTAACTTACTAATCATACATCTCTTAATGGCAAAGGAAGGGTTTGAACCCCTAGTCAGTCCAGCTTGAGACTCTGCTTTTTCCCATAGAACGGCCCTACCTTCCTAATAGTAAGTTTGGAAAACCATGTCCCTCTTGGTTATTCTAAGCCACTGGCTTCTATGATGTTTCATTTTCTCTTCCTCCACCCAACTTTTTTTTTTTTTTTTTTTTTGGTCACAGCCAGTGGGATGCGATCATGAACTTGGTTCTAAAGCAGTCTCAGACGCATGTGGTGTTTGCAAAGGTGATAATTCAACCTGCAAGTTTTATAAAGGCCTGTACCTCAACCAGCATAAAGCAAATGGTAAGTGATACTGCAGATTCATTGGGACCCATCTTTTGCTGCTGAAGAAGTCTGAGTCGTGCTAAATATGGTTGAGGCTTTTACTCCCTCACTTGACACAAAGATGATGTTGGCTTTTGATGCTTAGGCAAGATCAAGGGAGGATAGGTGGGTCTTGGTGTGAGCAGTTTCATCAATACATACATTCCAGAAATGTGTTCAACACATGCCTTTCACACAGTTTCAGTATGTTGACCAGGCTGCTTTATGCCCCACTTGTATTTGTTAAACAAAGAACTATTACAGAATCTAGATAGTCCACACTTACTATGCTAGATGAATATTTGAAGCAATTAACTGAGCATCTTGAGTAGGACTGAGCCCTGTCTTCTGCACTGGGCTCACTGTTGAGAAAAGATGGCTCCAAATTTCTTCCAGGTAGATTAAAACCAAAAAGCATTTTTTTTTCTGGTCTTTTTGTCTTTTTAGGGCTGCACCCATGGCATATGGAGATTCCCAGGGTAGATCCAATCGGAGCTGTAGTCACCGGCCTACACCAGAGCCACAGCAACACGGGATCCAAGCCGCATCTGTGACCTACACTTACACAGCTCACAGCACTGCCAGATCCTTAAGCCACTGAGTGAGGTCGGGGATTGAACCCGCATCCTCATGGATGCTAGTTGGGTTCGTTAACTGCTGAGCCACCATGGGAACTCCCTAGAAAGCATTCTTGGGTTTCAGGGTCTTTGTTCTGGAAAGGAGAAGAGTGTTTTCTGTCCACATTCATGTGCTTGGGAAAAGTACTTGCATTTTTTTCTCTCTGGTGTTCCTACCACTTGGAAAATGAAATCACTGAGCATTTTCACCTCGTAAGAGTGGATATGAATGGCATTGATTCAGAAACCCTCCCCCTCTTTAAAAACAGCCACGACCTGTCTCTGAGCTTGTCTCCACTGCCTGATGCAGATGACAGAAATGTTCTGGTCTTTCCACTTAGAATATTACCCGGTCGTCACCATCCCAGCGGGCGCCCGCAGCATCGAAATCCAGGAACTGCAGATTTCCTCCAGTTACCTCGCCGTCCGAAGTCTCAGTCACAAGTATTACCTCACAGGGGGCTGGAGCATCGACTGGCCAGGGGAGTTCGCCTTTGCAGGGACCCTGTTTGAGTACCAGCGCGCCTTCAACCGCCCCGAACGCCTGTCTGCACAGGGACCCACCAATGAGACGCTGGTCTTTGAAGTAAGTACCTGCTGTATATTTAGTTCTCACTGCCTCTTGCTGAATTTATAGTGAGGACCCCCGTTTGATGTAGCATAATGAACTCCATCCAGTCCTTGTAGTTCAATTTTGTTTGCTACTGGGCTGAATGTCAAAGGGCCAAGGAGGAAAGACAGAAAGTCCTTTTGGTAGAAGAGGGCAGCGATCCAGTGGATCTCTGGGAGAATGTGTTGATTTTCATGTTTAGAAACCAACCTTTCCCCAGTACACGTGGCTGTTCTGAATGCTGGGGGATACAGGAAGAATGCTTCTTGCATTGTTCTAGTTTGTCTGTGTCTGCCATTTGGATAGTCCATTGTAGCTCTTTGCAACATACACCCATTGACCTAGGAGGCAGAGTGATGCAGTGGAAAGAACACTTTGGTGTCGAGAAAGTTTTCGGCATGGCAAACTACCCTCCTTTTGTAAGTCATCATTTTCCTAGAGGTAAGAAAAGACAAAGTGTTAATAGGCAATAATAAGGAAAATAAAAAACAGCCACCGTATCTGCAAATGACCCCATAACACAATTATCCCGGGTACATTATCTTTGGTCCTCCCAACGTCTCTGGGTTTGCTTTTTCTGGTTTGTACAACGGGCTAGTCATTTGCTTTCAGAGGCACAGGATTTGCTTGAGGTTGTGTAGAAGTCACACTGGCTACCACGTACAGAGAACTGACATAACCAGGCACTTGTGTTAGCCACTTTGAGGTTCAGTGTCTCACCTGCAAAACTGGGATAGAAAACCTGCCTCACTGACGTGCCAGAAAAATTAGCAGTGAAGCATGAAGAAATGTTAAAAGACTTGCCTAACTCTCATAGCTAGGAAAAAAAAAAAGCAGAGTTGAACTGGAGTCCAAGTCTTTTCCACCTACAAATAGGACACCTGCTCTCAGTCTAATCAAACTTCTCTTCTCTTCTTGAATCAAGAAACATACACTTAATTCAACTAATTATTATTACTATTATTATTATAGGCACTAGCCTTAAAGATTTACCAAGGAAGATAAATTGAAGAAGATAGTTTAACTAGATTTGCAATTTTTAAATGGATAATAATTCTGATATCGCATCCTCCAGAAGGTGAAATGATTGCATATAATGCATACTTGCAAAATTAAATGGAGAAAGTGTACTAAAGGATCTTGGAAAATTTGTACTCTTGAAACATGGGGAACATGAAAAAAATGTACTCTTATGCAACTCTGGCTTGAGATTATTTCCCATGCTACTAAACATGTCAAATTTTTAAAAAGAAGGGGAAGAGCATAGTTTAAAAATACGACATGTAGTTTAGAATTCTAAGTCAGATGATGTAACCATTGTACAGTTAAGAGTACAGGCTCCTAACTAGCTATGTAACTTGGATAACTAGCTTGTAACTAAGTATCTCAGCCTCTGTGTCACTTAACATCCACACTAATAAAAATAGGCAAATGATACCAGCTGGCTGCTAGGGCCATTGGAAGAATTCAAGAGAAGTTCAAGGCTGACAGAGTCCTTGGCACATAGAGTTTGTAATCATGACCATCCCCTTGTCTTCTGAGCTTATTACAGATTTTTTTTTTAAATCTCAACCTGAGATCATGATTAGTAGTCTGTTGACCATAGGCTAAAAGCAGCTCCCAGATCTTCATGCTTTAAAAAAAAAATGGGTCAGTGATTAAATATCAGGTTATTTCTTATAAAATAGAGATTTTGACAACTCTTATGAAAAAGGAACTTCTGGCCCCTTAGATATTTGAATTTGCAACCCAGGTCCTAGAACTTGGCCATGAGTTAACTTCCCCTTATCTTGTGAGCTTGACACTAGGCTCCCATCACCTCTGTCATGAAGATTTCACATTTTCTCTGAGAGCAGCTGTTTTTAGGAAATATTCTTCCAACCCTCTCTGAGTCTTTTATTTCAGAAGATGAGGTTAGGAACCCCAAATAAAACTAAAGTGAGGGTAGTTTGGAGCTCGATAATGAATGCAGTCCCTGAAATTACAGTCTGCTTACACCTAAGGCATAAGAATTCAACTTTCTGGTTAAAGATTTCTGGATCTTTTTATTCAATTCTAATGTTTTAGATGTAGGTGTTTGTTTTATTTCTTTTCTAGCATCTGAGCAGCAAACATCTTTTCCCTTTCTTTAGGAAAGGTATATTTTCTTTAGAAATTTATATTTACCTTGCAAGGGATCAGTTTTAGAGCAACGTGGCATCATTAGTTTTGCCAAGAGGCCTTTGATCCATCTCTAAGCAAATGCACACAGACCAAGTTCTTTGGCTGGAAAATAAGCAAATCAGAAGGTGGGTGCCTCTCACAGCTTCAGGCACAGGCAGCCAAAACCAAGTTCAAATCATTCCTCATGAGAAATGTGTGCTTTATTGCTTCATGACAAGCAACCATTTGTTGTTGTTGTTGTTGTTGTTTCTTTCAAATTTTGTTCATAATCACAAAGCCGTTCTGGTAGGTTTTCACAGTTCTGTTTATAATTTAAAGTTTGCCGTTCAACATATGTTATCTGCAGGAAAACCACAGCGAAGAGTAAGACAAGAAGTGCAAAGCCAAGTGCAAAGAAAGTGCAAAGCAGAATAACAGTTCCTCCTGAATTTCCTCTTCAGAACCTGAACTAGCCCGTCTTTATCTGTGTTGATCAAATTAACCAGATGATTGACGCGTTGCCACTGAATATTATGTCAGCCTCGAGCTAAGACTTTTTATTTGTGCTTTGCCTAATCTAAGCATAACTCCTGATCTCTTTCATTTATATTATTGAGTGCTGACTAAAACTAAATCTCTGGAATATTTACTGGGTCCAAACATTTTCCTGAAGATTAGGAGCTATTTTTGAGAAATGGAGGGATGGCTTCGATTGGTGATGGCATTCTCCAAAATTGGTTAGGTTCACCAGAGGTCCATCAACTGGTGAATATATAATCTAATGATGCCGTTTCACCCATGAGCTCACATTCACCAATACAAGAAATGAGTTATTTACACATAAAACAATGTACCTAAATCTCAAAAACATTATGCCAAATGAATGAAGCCAGGCACAAAAAAGTAAATATCTTTGTCTTTTTCCCAACTCAGTGTTTAACAGTTTCTTAACTATGAGGAATCATGTTATCTCATGCCTTTATGCTGAAACCCTTTATCATATTAGGAAAGTTTCCAGCTCTCCTGAGGATGTTTACTATGTGTTCTTGTTTAATTCTATTAATGCTTTCCTTTTTAAAGAAGAAATTGGTCAGGTTCATCATCTATCTCCTTGCAAATGCAGACAGCTCTTTAAAAAAAAAAAGCAATAAAAAGGTATGGAGAAACATTGGGTAGATTGGATAAATTATAAAGTTTTCCCTATGTTCAATTGTATGTGTAGGGTTTTTAAAAATAATTTTTACGACTCTATAAAAAGGATAAAAACTATAATAATATCTCTGTTAATACAAAAGTATAGTTTCACTACCATGGAGTAGGTCACATTTGCTTAGCTATTGTTTTTACAGCATCTTACTTTATGTACTACTTATAGATTTGGTGAAAGCTTAAATTAATTTCCTTGGAATGTGACTTGTCTGAAAAGAATCTAGAGGGAAAACTGTATGATTAATTGGACATGCCTTGCTTGTATTTTGTAAAGGAGTTATGGTTTCATTCAAAACTTGCAACTAAGTTAGGAGATGAAAAAAAAATCAAATCCAGTAACCTAGTATTATATCTATTTTTTCTTTTAAAAGAATTTGGGGAGTTCCCGACGTGGTGCAGCGGAAACAAATCTGACTAGGACCCATGAGATTACAGGTTCATTCCCTGGCCTCGCTCAGTGGGTTAAGAATCTGGCATTGCCTTGACCTGTGGTGTAGGTTGCAGATATGGCTCGGATCCTGCGTTGCTGTGGCTCTGGCGTAGGCCGGCAGCTACAGCTTCGATTGGACCCCTAGCCTGGGAACCTCCATATGCCGTGGGAGCAGCCCTAAAAAGCAAAAAAAAAAAAAAAAAAAAAAAAAAAAAGTGGGTTAATGACTTTAACATTTAAATTATATTTTATTACCATCAGGAAAACATCATCAAAATTCAGGTCCGTTTTTATCACATGCTTATGCCAAAATCTATAGAACGTAATGATTCAAAAAACTTAAAATCACAATAAGCAAAAAATTTACATTTACCAGAATGAGGCTATGTATCAGTATCCAAATAATCCAAGGCCATAGTCTTTAAAGAAAGTTAAATCAAGTTCATATGCTTTTCCCTACAGTGATGAATGGCACCAAAATGAATACTTTTGGAGCCAAAAATATGTTCATTCCAATATGAAACGGTGAATGTCTTTTACAATCCTGTGAGATACTGAAATCAAAGTGTGGGAACCTACCAAAATGGAAAATGCTCTTCCATCTATAGAAAATACAAATAAGTCTGTGAATGAAAGCACTTGAAATGACTGCATGTTCACTGAGCTCTTATTATAGTTAAAATTCAACAGAAGTGTATTTGCCAAAGTACATTAGGATGGCAGTGTAAGGATAATGTCCCTCTCTACAGCATCCATTCGTGTTAATCGGATCCTCCCAATACCTTAGCTACGTCTTATCTTCACCTTGGCGTGTCTTGATTTAAGTAGCTACCTTCAAAGCAGTATTCTTCTATGTCTTCTCATTGTCCGATAAATGAAAATTAAACTTTTACTGAAAGTCCATGCAATGCCCAGCTCTATATAGACATTGAACATACACAGATGGTTAGGACTTAAATCCTGTCACTACATCATTACAGTCTCAGGTCTTTAAGGAATGTGAAGAGTGAATTTCGGTATATGGATCTCATTCTTTTCGGTAGCAACATGGGTTAGAACAGGGATCATCTGCATAAACAGTGGGTGATATGGATTACTTAGACACCACTAGGTCACTTTGCATAAACCACTTAAACTGAATCCCAGTCTTCTCCTTGAGAAATGATTTCCCCAGGCTAAAAACTACTATCTTCTTCTCTCTCCTATAACACTGTCCTGAAGCTCTTTGAAGCACCTGAAACCCTCTATGGCTGAAAGATGACTTACTTGGCTTTGTAGATTCCACACCTGGTACAGGATCTGGAACATTGAAGATGCTCAAAAAATTTTTTTATTAAATGAATGACATCTGATGATAAAATTCATTCATTCATTTAAAGAGTAGCATCTTCTTCCAAGTGGCACAATCCTACAGCAATCCTGCATGGAGACAATAAATAAATTGAGTGAAAGGAGACTTTCTCTGACCAAAGTCGGGACGGACAAGCCCAGAGACCAGGCTGTCCTTCATTTCTGGCCTTCGGTCCCAAACCACGGTCATGATCGAAGATCTCTAGAAGGCTTAGGCTTCTGGGGTACACATTTTTAAAACCACTGGATTTCAGCATCTTTGAGGACTAGTCTTAGAACTGTACAGTTGAAAGTTAAGTACAATGAAAGGCATTTAAAGAATTGAAATATCATCTCCTAAATTGCATTTGAGCGATCAATGTGCTTTCTCAAAGACCTGCCTTTCCAAGTGTGAGTAATTTACACATAAGAACTTGCTCACCAGTTAGCTCACAGTTGACTTACCTTAATCTGGAAGAAGAGCAACTTACCAGATCCTTTCGCTTGTATCTGGGTGTTCAACAGTGCGAGGCAGGAGTAATGCAATCCTGCCAAAAAACTGACTGCTGTCAGTTAACCCCAAGAAATAAGTACATGGCCTGACACCAAATAAAAGTGTCTTCTGCTTCTGGTTATTTTTATATGTCAAAATTTTATAGAATGTCTTCATAGGGAAGCTCAACTTAAATGGAAAACAGACTTTCACTTTTATCACTGAGTCAAATGCTCGCCCAGCTTTCAAATGCCGTCTCTGTTATAGACCTTAATTCTCCTGGGAACCTCGATTGTAAATGGTCCAACATTAGCAACAGGTGGATGTCAGTTTAAACCGAGCTGGCCCTGTTGATTTCCTCAGTGGCCAAGGCCAATTCCTAAGGGTAATCAAAGATTTAAATGACTGCCTGAGGTCTCAGATACTTTAGGCATTATTTAAGTCCATCGTTCACCTTATAATTTTGAAGCACATAGATACATGTAAATGGCTTGGAAAACAGAGCTAGTGTTCATGACCCCATATCATATTTCTGTATCACCTAGGGGAAAACTACATATATATCTGCACACCCCAGCACAAAAAGAAATCAATACTGATTTGGCAACCCTACACCTTCTGAGATCACTACAGACACAGTGATTATAAACTAGATAATCGCCACGTATTTCTTTATTTCAACGTATCCCCCACAACATGGGTCTGGCACAAAGTCTAAGGAATTTCTCATTGAACTAGTGTACTCATTAGTCATCTGAAAACTGTAAAAGACAGCTTAAATGTCAAGAGTCTTCAGGATATTATGTGTAGACTATTATATTTATTGTATTGGGTTTGGGGACACAAGAAAAACTAAATCTAAGTTATTTCTGCACCATACACAGCTAAATTTAGTGAGTGTGTATGTGTGTCTTTTGTAAAGAATTTAGGTGGTTTTTTGGGTTGTTTTTTGTTTTTATACTGCACCTGTAGCATATGGAAGTTCCCAGGCCAGGGGTCGAATCTAAGCTACAGCTGCGGCAACATCAGATCCTTTAACCCACTGTGCTGGCTGGGGATCAAACCCGCACCTCCTTAGTGACCTGAGCCACTGAAGTCAGGTTCTTAACCCACTGTACAACAGTGGGAACTCCCAAGAATTAAGTTTTGAAGTAGGAAAAATATGAAAACTGAAGATGAGAGTTGAATTTTACATGTGCCTTTGTTGAAACATCATCGTTTAATCTGAAGTAGACATGTATATGCTGGGTTTTTCGAGTATGGCTGAAAACTTGATGTATTTCCATTTTGAGATTGAGATATAGGTCACTGATTGAGAGTAAGGTCACTGATTTGTGCTCTAAGTACAGTGCAAAAGGCACGTTTAATATACAATTTTAGAGGGCCTTGGCAAGGAGAATTAAGAACACCAACATTCTTTTTTTTTTTTCCGTGATAAGCTAAAGTGTCCATACATTCTTTTGAAGTGACCAAAGATCAGCTTTTTTTGCTAACTGATGCAAATGTACCCGCTCTATCTCTCTACCTCTCTTCCCACTTCTCCCCCTTCCATCCCTCCCCTCCTCCCTTTACTTCTTCCTCTCTTTTATTCTCTATCTTTCTTTCTCTCTGTCTCTGTCTGTCTTTCTTGCACACACACACAAAACAACAAATGAGTCGTATTCTCCATCAACCTGTCGTGCAGTTGGAGGGAAGGTGAGGAAATTCATCATGAGTGTTTCATTATAAAGTAACTTCATCTCTGCCTGATAAAGAGTGATCAGGAGGACATGATAACACAGGTTACTAGTGTAGGACTGAAATATGATCACCTGTGTTTTTACAGCATTCCTTTAAAAAAAAAAAAGTCTTTAAAATAAAAGCTCCCCTTTATGTTAAGGCTTCTATTAAGAAGCCAAAGGGGGTGTTTAACCCTTTGAAAGCCCAGTCCCAATTCATAGCGTAAGAGAGAATCCTCAAGCTGAAAAATGTAGCAGCCTTTTTTGTAATGACAGTGAGAAATGAGTTAACCACAGGCCAGTTTCAAGGCAGAAAAAGACACCTAGAGAAAATTACTATAATAAACAACTTCCTTCACTCTTTGGCAAAAGATGACGGGGTGGCAGGGGGCCAGGTGGACCGGCACGTTGATCACTGACTTGACAGTGTGTGAGCACCTCTGATGGGGTATTACCTTCTCATCCAGCTCCTTTTTCATGACCCTGCTGTCTGAATCCTGCCCCCACCCCCTCAAGGGGAAGGGGCTGAAATGAGTAAAGATGTGTCTCAAGATAAAATCAGTGTAAGGGAAAGGAGATTAGCCAGGGAGCATGGATGGAGCGAAGACACAAAATTCAAAAGAAGCGAAGAGGGAATGGAGAATTAATTCAGACCAGATGATAGGAAACTCCAGGCTCCAGAGGACGACTCAGATGTGCTTCTGCGATGCCACATCATTTGTCTAGAGATTGCCATTTGCTGTTTGAAGTGCAGGCCTCCAGTTAATTCACGGCAAATACTTCTGTGACAGGTCGGAGAACGCTATTTCTCTTCGCTAAACTCGGAGGAATGTTGATGAGTTGAATTAGAACTGTAGTCGCGGTTCAATGTGTCAGCCCACACCTTTGAAGCTGCCTAACAGATGCCCTTCCAAGGTCCGGTTCAGGGTCTTTGTGGTGCTGCATCTTGTCAAATCCAACTCACTCACACCTAATAGCTGTGATGATACCTGGTCGTGTTCTTCAAGCTTTGAAGCAAACAAGAAGGCAAAGACAACTGGCTGATTTTTCGTATCAAACGGCTTCCAAGAATCACAGGAATGTACAAAAACATGAATTCTCACCTCAAAACTATCCCTTCCTTGATTTGGTCACCGTGTAATGTATGATGAAATTCACTGTTTATTGGAAAGAGGCAATCTATAACACGAGTTGTATTTCAGTTGCTAAAAGAATGGTTAAATCAAACATTCATAAACACTGGGGAAAATGGATTGAGGAGATGAAAGATCATGCATTCTTAAATGATATGAGCATGTTCAAGAAACAGCATTTTCAGGTCAGAACCCAGTAGTCAACGGAAATGTTATAGCATGCTGTTGAAGTTCTGTGATAATGTCTTTTCAACAGTTCGTCCAGTTTTCAGAACTTTAAATCAGAATTCTAGACATGGCATTTCACAGCTTTAGATGCAGTGTCCTGAGACTTAAACGGTCAAGTTTGGGAGTCAGACAATATCGGATACTCCAGGTCCCAGTGTTGTTACTTACTAGCTATGTGACCTTGTTTATTGGTGCATTTATCCACAGTACTGGGTGTTTGTTTGTTTCTGGCCACACCTGCACCATATGGAAGTTTCTAGGCTAGAGATGCAGCTGCAGGCCTACATCACAGACAGAGCAACACCAGATCCAAGCCACATCTGGAACCTATGTCAGAGCTTGTGACAACCCCAGATACATAACCTACTGAGTGAGGCCAGGGATCGAACCCACATCTTCACAGACACTATGTTAGGTTCTTAACCTGCTGAGCCATAGTGAGAACTCCCACAGTACTGGGATACTAACAGTACTGGGATACTAACAGTACCATGCCTTCCTCACAATGTCATTATCAACTTTAGATGAGATAATGCAGGTACAGTGCTTTGCCTGGCATAAGCACAATAGGTACTGCTATTGTTATTTTTTTAAAGCAATCAATACATTATTGAAGCCAAAAAACAAGATTCTAAGCATGCATTCAATAAAAAGCCAGTCTATAAAACCTATCCGTAACTCTTTAGTTTCATGGGAATTAGGACAACTTCCTTAAAAGAAAAAAAGGGGGGAGCTTTAAATAATGAAACAAAGACAAAGCCAGTGGAAGGCACTTACAGTTTTCAAATTAAAAATTAAAAATGGAAGTAAAAGAGAGAAGGCTGTTTACCAAAGATGATTCAATGCATTGCTTGTTTTAACGTTGTATGCCCCAAGCAGAACCTGCATCCCCCTCCTACAGGGGGCAGTTGGTAGGGTCCAGCCCCGTCTGTGGTTTTCCAACTTAAGAAGCTGTAAATTTTATAACTCTGCACCCTGTGGTCAAAGCTGCTGAGTGTTGTGTCTGAAGTCAGGTGGTTTGTGTGTTAAAGGTAGACATTAAACAGTTTTCCTGAAGCCCTGGAAGCATTTAAGAAGGTTGCTTGCCAGCTGTAAATTAGAGACCCAATGCCAGTTGGCGGGGAAATTCTCTGGACTGAGTCCAGTTAAGTAGACTGCATCGCCGGCGGGCTTTCCAAATTTGTGCGTTTCCCAGCTTGGCTATACAGTCCGACCTTCAGCACTGGGTGTTGTTTTGATGTTGTCCTCTGATGGGGGCAGAGGAAGGATGTGACATTCCTGTAACCCAGAGAGCTTTTGTGTTCTCCACGAGTGCTAAAGAAAGCTATTGACTGCACTTGACAGGGTCACTAGAAGTGGGGTTTTTGGTCCTTTTATTTTTTTTTTTAATGGCTACACCCACAGCATATGGAAGTTCCTAGGCTAGGGGTCAAAATGGAGCTGTAGCTGCCAGCCTTACACCACAGCTCACAGCAACGCCAGATCCTTAACCCACTCAGTGAAGCCAAGGATTGAACCCATGTCCTCATAGATACTAGTTGGGTTCATTACTGCTGAGCCACAGCGAGAACTCCACAAGAGTTTTAAAACAGACATGAGTGATGGGAATTACCATTTTCAAATGATGTTGTTTCAGATGTGTTCATTCCTCGGCATCCACAGAGGTAGGTAGAATCTTAGCTCTGTGGTTATCACATGCTGTCCCAAGGTCCTCCTGCTTCCACGCTTCAAGTAGGACACTGTCTGGGATCAAGATGATGGTCGTGGTCCCACTGAGGTACTTATATAGAGACAGGCCTCCCAAATTAGTGGCTATTGTCTCTATCTGAGAAAAGTGGGCAAAGTCATTACTAGCCCACAGGGCCATTTCAAATTAGGAATGTTTTTAATTGTCTCAAAACTGATGCAGGTGAGAAAACCTCAGCCTTCAGGTAGGGCAGAGCCAGCTTCATGGATGTGCAACCCACAGAGTCACAGGGGACCTTGGGCTCAGAAGGGCCCTATGTTTGGTTTAGTGCTCCGTTGGTAACAACTTGAAATCCTTAATCATTTTTTAAAGGAGCTGGGCCCTTGCATCGCCATTTTGCTCTGGGCCCCACAAATTAGGTAGCCATCCCAAACGGTAGGATTGAATTTTTTTTTTTTAATGAAGTCTGATCTTTTTTTTAGAACAGGGTGAAAGAAGGGCTCACAGAGATTCTATTAGCCAGACAGTCTGTTTCCAAAGGACTGGCTCTCACAGGCATCAGACAGAAAAAGATAAGATGACGGCTGTGTGTTCCAGGCTTAGTTACTTCATTCCTCATACAGGATAAAGAACAGGGCAGAGAATGCCTTGATTATCATTGAGAAGCAAATAATGTCATTGACAGATTCTCATCTTTTATATATATATTTGATCTTGGCATCTATTCGTGTAAATAATTACTTTCTTGAAGAGTTCTTTATGAACTGATGTTAAATTCTAAAGGCAGCTTTCTACTGGTTTATACAGATAAACCAGCTCTGTGATTTTAGGCTCCATGATTACACATACAACTCTCATGTGAACTTATACATACACAGACGCTATAGTTAGGCCTTGAGTCATTTGATTTTTTTTAAATTAAGAGTCTTATTCAGTTACGCATTCAATGACTGTATTAATGTGTATATGTCCAACAAAAAATATAAGCAATATGTCCTGTGCGCCATTGGCTGCAGAACTACAGTAGTGATGCAACAGTAACCAGCTCCTGTGTGTGTTACGAGTTAGAAATTTAAATTGCATAATCTTGTGAACATTTACTGTAAATTGTGGGAGTTATTTCTCTTCTTGATTTGCCTGCGTAAGTAAGCTTATTACCCTGATAATACAAAATGGATTGGTTGCCTTCTTGCTACAAAATAGTCTGCTGCCATTCTAACTTTTTAGCTGAAGTGTTTTACTTTTCAAAGGATCTTTACATATTTTTATTTCACCTGTAAGGGAAAGGAGGGTTGAAAACTCAATATAAAAGTTGGTCTTGGGAGTTCCCATGTGGCTCAGTGGGTTAAGGATCTGGCCCTGTCACTGCAGTGGCTCAGGTTGCTGCTTGGGTACAGATTTGATCCCTGGCCTGTAAGCTTCCGCATTATTGTAGCTTTGGCCAAAAAAAAAGTTGGTCCCTCTGGGGGAATAGAATCCTCAAGGAAAAGTTGTCTTTTACTCTTTTGTGGCTTTCTGGTGGAAATCATCGCCAAAATACTTAAATAACCGAGTTACAGCTACAGAGCTTCCTTAGATGGTCATGTGATCCTCCTCCCCCAAGTTCACGGCAGCATTCGATTTCCCTTTGCAGATCATATGGCGTTTTGTTTTGACCCTGTAGTATTTCTGTTTGTGGGCTCGGCTCATCTCCTCCTCTAGAGGGCCATGACCGGGGAAGCAGCGGTCGCAATAGACAAGGTGGGACATGGTCAGATTTGAGTCACATTGAAAGGAAATATAACACCGTTTCCTGCTTTACTAGGTGTGGGGTGTGAGGAAAAGAAGAGAGATCCAACTTTTTATGTTGACCTAAACAATTAGAAGGATTGGGTTTCCATTTTATTAGACTGGGAAGAACAGCCTTTCAGGGGATGGGAAGGAAAAGCATGAGCTCAGTGTTGGGCATTGATGTCCCTTTCAAACTTTCAAGGAGAGATGCTCAATAGGCTATTAACTCTGTGAAGTGGCAGTCAGATAGGTTTCGTCTATGGCTATGCTGTCCAATATGGTAGCCACTGTTCACGTGGGGTTCTTTTAGATTTAGATTAAGTGCGTTTATTAAAGTATAGTTGATTTACAATGTGCTAGTTTCTACTGTACAGCACAGAGACCCATGCATACACACATTGTTTTTCTCATCCTATCTTCCATCCTGTTCTATCCCAAGAGATAGGATACAGTTCCCTGTGCTGTAGAGTAGATTTAGATTAAATTAAATGTAAAGTTTTATTCTTCACTCACACGAGCATACTCAGGGGCTGCATGTGGCTTGTGGCTGCCATGATCATAGCCATTATCATCCTTGCAGAAAGTTCTATTAGAAAGCAGTGCTGTAGAGTTATCAATTTGGAAGTGGCCACACATACAGGTTACACATAAAACCACAGGACTGGATGAGATCACCTAGAAGGGTGATTAAATACAGAAGAGGGCAGTGGCTGGAGGTCACTTGGACATTGACTCATTAGGAAATGAGGAGTTAGCCAAGGAGGGCAGAAATAAGATCAGTGAGGCGTGAAAATAACTGAAAGGACGGGCTTTCTAGTGGTGAAAAAAGGAGGGAGTGGTCAGCTATGTCCAGTGCTGGTGATTGAATAAGACGAGGTGGTTGACTGTTGGAAATGACAAGGTGCCTTTGAAAGAGCACTTCCAGTGATTCGGTGGGGAGGGAGACCTGAGAGAAAAGGACCATGGGTGAAGGAGGGGACCATGGGTGAAGGCAACTCTTGGAGAGAGATTTGCTATAAAGGGATGCAGTGTAATGGGACCTGAGCTGGAGGGATATCGAAAGATCTTTTTTTTTTTTTTTTTTCTTGAGATGAGAGATACAATAGCATGTTCATGTGCTGATGGGAAGTTTCGGTAAAGCTTAAGAGAGAGGGGACAGCTATAGCAGTGATGTCACATCCTTAGTTGAGGGAAGGTGGATCTAGAGCAATGGTGGACAACCTGGACAGAGCCAGGAGCCAGGGCAGGACATCCTGGGTAACAGAGGGAGAGGAGGAGTGGGTGGGTCCAGATGCAAGATGCAGAAACAGGTTTGATAAAGACCGTATAATCCTCTTCTTGATGGAAGCACTGATAATATTTTATAGATAGCTCTGCTGGAGGCCTGGGGCAAACTTGACGTCTTGGTTTCATTTGCTTAATAGTGATGACCCTTTGATCTTCACAGTCTTTTTTGTTTCTCTCTTTCTTAAACGCATCCTGCTAGTCCCAGCAATGTTTTAAAATATTTTACAGTGAAATCACATGCCGTGCATGACCAAGGTTGTAGAGTCTAAAAGGTGAAAGGAGAATGAATTTTAAATGCTCATTGAAAAGGTGTTCAACCACTCTTTAATCACCAGAACATAAGTCCTTCACACTCAAAAGGCAAGAATTAATGTTCTATTTTCTTTGCATTTCCATTGGAAATTCCTTTCCCCCATGACAGTAGGAACCAGGATCTAGTTTGAATGCAGGTTGGAATGGAGTGGTCCTAGGAAGTGAAGATAAGTGAGTGGATCTCTCTAGAGCACTTGCACTTGAATTTGTCTATGTCATGTGCATGTGTGATACCACTCCACTGTATTGTGATGTGATCTTGCCGCATGAGCCTTAGCTCACTGTAATTGTGAGGGGGGAGAGATAAACTGGGAGTTTCAGCTTAACATTTCACCTGTATTGCAGCCATCATGCACGTGTGGTGTACTACAGTATTTTCTCCCCTATAGTATCTCTGCATTGCTATTTCACAAAGAACGTAGCAATCATGGGTGTTACATTTGAGATACTATTTAGCTGAAGGTAAAACTGAGTTGAAGTATCAGTGAGTGTCAGAATTATCTTCTGAATGTAAAACTGCTTTCAAATGTCTAGATTGATGGTTAATAAAACCCGAAAGTTTCTGTGTTTATATCATATCACATGAAGACATTAACAGAAACACTGCAAAAGTCTCAAATAAGGAAGCATAGTATTTATGCAAAATATAGGAAATGTTGTAACATCATTGAACAAATGTTTCCAAGAACAGTGTGCATGACTGAGCTGCGAAAAGTAAGAAAAGCAAAAACCAAAACCATCCTCAGAGCTAAAAGACTCCTAGGACCTTGATTTTGAGGTTTCCATTGGTGATTAATGAGAATTTGGCATTTGTCGATTTTAATGGCACTACCTGTTGTGTCTTGTTTGGTTTTTGTTTTGGATGGGGGTGAGGGGGACAAAGCCCCCTCTATTAACTGTCTCTGTTTGGGCTGTTTCTGGGAGACACCAAGCTTTGTTTTTTTGGCTGACACATGAAGACTAGACCATGGAATCTTCAGAGTAAGCCTTAATACTTGTGGAGACATTTAAGCTAATAGCACAGAAGCAGAAACCATTCTGTAGTATCCTCACGAGTGGTCTGGGATAATGGAGGTCCTTGAACAGCTGCCACCCACCCAACTTTAACTGGGATCCCACCAGACATAGATAGAGCCAGGGGTTCCTATTTTTAACTGGAAAACCCATGCTGCTTCTTGGGCATGAATGCCCAGTTCTGGTGGTAACAAATTTTCCACAAAACTCATGGGGCGGAGAAAACCAGCTATTTATATTCATGCTTTGAGCTTGACAGAAAAAAAAAAAAAAAGAGTGGTTAAGTAAAGAGAGACTCAGGAAGGGAGGGAGGCAAATAATGTGCTCACCCACATCAAAAACAAGGTGATATCTAGATGCAGAAACAAACTTGTGGTTCCCGAAGGGGAAAGTGGGGGGAGAGATAAACTGGGAGTTTCAGCTTAACATATACACACTATTGCATATAAAATAGATGAACAACAAAGACATACTGTATAGCGTGGGAAACTATAGTCAATATTTTGTAATAACCTATAATGGAAAAGAATCTGAAAAAAATATATATATACACACACAAATGAATCACTTTGCTGTACACCTGAAGCTGACACAACATTGTAAATCAACTGCATTCAGTTCAAAACAAAACAAAAAAAAAAAATAAGGTGATGTCTTGCAGTCTTTAGGCACATATTGTTGGAGGTCTTAAGTTTTCTTTTAAACCCATCCACCAGTCATCTATGTGATCCTGCAAAAGTTCTTTCTCCTCACTTTTTTTTTAAATGAAAAAATAGCTACATTATGGAGTTGTCAGAGGACCATTTGAGGTAATTCGTAGCAGAAGGCCAGCAGAATGTCTTGACACCTGGGAAGTGCCAGCACATGATCGCTCTTATGTTAGTAGTCAGATGTGGTAGGATCAGATTTATCCCCCCTCTTTTGCCCTTTTGCGGTCAAATCCATTTTAGTATGTATATTACCAACCCCTCCTTGTGGTCATGCTTCTTTTGTCCTCTCTGCTCATCCTGGTACATGGTTAACAGACACATATTCTTTGGGCAAATTCTCTTTGGAAATTCCTATTGGAAATCTGCCTGGATTTTAAAGTGGATGGTGGGCAACTCTAAGGTTTTATGAGTATTTTCCTTGTGACCAGCATCCCCTGGCATCCAGGAGAGGGTTTGTAAGTTGTGGGCCAGGATAAATCATAAGAATCCATATATATGTGCACGTAGATTCAGTTTTGAGCAGTATCTGTGGGGCAGCACTGTGTGTTAATACCATGGTAGGCATTCAAGTTCAATGTGAAGGTTGAGACCTCATAGCATAACCTTTCCTTCAACATAATGTAAAAAATATGTATTCTTGCTTTATTGATTGGGTATACCTAGAATTGAGGGGAGTGGGCTTATAGCAAGTGTGTTATTTCCCTCTATCTACCTAAATCACAGTTTTGATGATGAGAGGACCACATTTCAAAGCATCACGGGAAAACTATAAATCAACATAAAACATATTTGGGAACAATGATGTGAACCAACTTTGAGGTCACAAGGTCATACAAATGTCTTTAAAAGCTTCGGTGAGATTTCTGGAATGCCTGTGCACATCAAGATACTGACCTGTATCTTGATCTCTGATTTTTGTGTCTTACACTGTCCAGATTCTGATGCAAGGCAAAAATCCTGGGATAGCTTGGAAGTATGCACTTCCCAAGGTCATGAATGGAACTCAGCCAGCCTCCAAAAGACACATCCATGCCTGGAGCACCGTGTATTCCGATTGTTCCGTCACCTGCGGTGGAGGTAGATTTCCGAATTCTGTTTTTCAAGTCTCCTCTTCAAACAGGTTCCTTCACCCCAGGCCTCTTTCTACTATACGGTTTAAAGAAGCAACAAAAGAACTATCTTTAGGAGAACCGTCACTGTAAAAAAGCAAATATTATTTGTTCTCTCTGGGGATTTTCTTATGTAGGAAGGAACTAACCCTTACAAAACTCAAGTCAACCACAACTAGAACTCAAAAGTTATGCATCTGAAACGTAAAGGAGAAAAAAAAACAACATGTCTATCTATTTATTTATAAATACAAGGCTATCTTGATGTATTGATTTTTCAGCTTACAGTTTTGTTTTTCTGCCCTGACGTTTGCGTTGCTGTAAACCTCCCACTGGGACGAAGAGAGGGAGAGGCAGGACAGAGCTCATGTGATAGCGATCTGCCACCAGGAGACTGTGTCATGCCATCTTTCTCTGCAGGGAAATGGATTCAATCTGATAAATAACCCTTGTAAGGAAGGAACAACAAAAGCCATCCTCCCAGTGCGTAGAAGGGAGGCGTTTTATTTAGATCCCCAAATATCAGATATTTATCTGGAAGTCATTCTTTGTCATGCTTGCTTCCTGGAGAAGAATGAAGGCTGATCACTAAGTCCATGAAATCAAAGCATGATCATTATTCACTCATTTCCTCATTCTCGGAGCACCTGGTGACAGAGGGTCTTCTTTTTTTTTTTTTTTTTTTTTTTTGCTATTTCTTGGGCCGTTCCTGCGGTATATGGAGGTTCCCAGGCTAGGGGTCTAATTGGAGCTGTAGCCACCGGCCTACGCCAGAGCCACAGCAACGCTGGATCCGAGCTGCGTCTGCAATCTACACCACAGCTCACGGCAACGCCGGATCGTTAACCCACTGAGCAAGGGCAGGGATCGAACCCGCAACTTCATGGTTCCTAGTCGGATTCGCTAACCACTGCGCCACGACGGGAACTCCCAGAGGGTCTTCTTGAGGTGTCCATCCCACAAAGTAACATAGTGCATCTTAGAAACAGAGACAAAGCAGAAACAGAGAAAATGAAGAAATTCTATCTCTGTGGCCTCTTCTTCAGCTTCCCGTGCTAGTTAACAAAATATGAGGAAATGCTTCTTTTAAAGAAACAATTAATTAGAAGAGAATATACTTTTCTTAATGAACATTTTAAAAGCAACATAGGGCATTCCTGCTGTGGCTCAGCGGTAACAAACCCAACTAGTATCCATGAGGATGCAGATTCAATCCCTGGCCTCACTCAGTGGTTAAGGATCTGGCGTTGCCATGAGCTGTGGTGTAGGTTGTAAACGTGGCTTAGATCCTGCATTGCTGTGGCTGTGCTATAGGTTGACAGCTGTAGTTCTGATTTGACCCCTAGCCTAGGAACTTCCATATGCCATGGGTGCAGCGCTGAAATGCTAAATAAATAAATAAATAAATAAATAAATAAATAAAGGCAATATACTATAAAGAAGAAAAATAATCTCCTGTAATCCTTAATCGGGAATAGCCAATGTTAACACTTTGATTTATATCATTCTATTCTTATGCATATAGAAAAACATGTTTGACATACTCAGACACATGCCACATGTATCATTTTTTTTAAAAGGAATAGAAACCATACTGTAGACATATCTTTATGGTGTTTTTCATATCATCTGCAAGCTCAGGCAGTTATTCCTGTATCAAATGTTCTTTGAGATCGTTTATCCTAAGTTCCCGGTATTCCAGAGAGAGCACAGTTCCTTAGGAAGAAGAGAGATGGTGATCCATTTACAGGAAATAAAAGCTCCCAAGGGGATGATGTTGGACAAGTGCATTGTGGGATTCTCCCTGGCCCGACTTGGCAATCCCTTCACATGACCCACGGACCATGGTGTGTCCGAGGCACAGGAGAAGGAGAACCCAAGAGAATGAGTCCTTCAGAAGCAAACGCTTAACTTTAGAGAATCCCAGAGGTTTGATCAGTTCCTCTAGAAAGTAAACCAACTTCAACCTTATCATTCTAGCAGGACTGACTTCATTGTTGCTCAGATTCTGTTTTAAGGACAAGTCCCTGTAAATAAAAACAATTGAAAGAGGAGGCGGCGTTCCTATGTGGGGAGCCTACAAACACAGCTTCACACACACACACACACAAATGTATGCCTCGGAGGAGAGGTCCTGAAATGAACATTGAAAGCAAGGCAGTGGGTTGAACAGACTAAAAAAACGGAGTCCTAGCAGTCAGGTATGAATACACGTTCAGTGAGTTCAACATTTTTGAGTATATATGCACCATACTATTATGGAAGGAGAAGATGCTTCCGATAGAGGAGTTTCCACACATGATGCACCAATGATTTTCCTCCAAAGAACATTTCCCACTAGATGTGTGCAGGTTGAGTTAATGCTTGGGGGATGTTTCTCTTGACAGCTTCCCTTTTTTCAAAAGGTTGCCTTTGTCACTCTATGGTTCTAAAATCCACAGCAATCTTGAAAACTAAGAAGTTACATGTTAAAAAGTATCAAGAGGAGTTCCCTGGTGGCTCAGTGGGTTAAGGATCCAGCATTGTCAATGCTGTATGCTGTGACTCGGGTTTGACCCCTGGCCCAGGAACTTCCACATGCCCACAGACATGACTGATAAATAAATAAAAATTTTAAAGTATTAAAATATGAAAATTTTTATCTCAGGGGGAGGTGAGGGGTAGGGAGTGAGATTCATCTGAGTTGTAGATTTTATGGGAAGGAAGTGTTTTTCACACAATATTTGGATCCTGTATCTTTGATAAAATATCAGAAACCCTGGTAAATCTGAAGCTAAACCTGGAAAGTAAGTGGAAATGGTTATGTAATTTTGACTTTGTCACTTTTGATATCTTCTTAGGTTACATAAGTGTCAAGGCCGTTTGCTTACGCGATCAAAACACTCCAGTCAATTCCTCATTCTGCAATGCAAGAGCCAAGCCAGCAACTGAACCCCAAATGTGCAATGCTTTTTCCTGCCCTGCCTAGTAAGTCATCTGGAAGTGTCTTTCTAGTTGCCTTTGTGCTCTTTATTGTTGATATGAGATCATTAAAGCCACTGTCAATGCTTCTGATCAGCAGTGAGTCAGAGATAGGAGTTCCCTGGTGGTCTAGCGGTTGAGGGTCCAACATTGTCACTGCTGTGGCGCAGGTTTAATTCCTAGCCCGGGGAACTTCCACATGTTGAGGTCATGGCCAAAAAAAAAAAAAAAAGTAATTCAAAGACAGAAGATGCCCTGTAACACCCTGCCCACCCCCACCCCCCGGAAAAAAAGGCAAGAGACAAAACAGTAGTTGCAGTTAAAATACGTAACTTGAAAAACACAAATTTGCTTCAGAGACACTCAGACTCTGGCTAGGCCAACTTAAATTTAGGATTTAAAAAAAGGCATAAAGGCATGTTTAAAAAAAAAAACAAAAAACCTTTGCATAGAGACCCCTCTTCTCTGAACTAAATCAAACAGATATTTAAATAATACAGAATCCTCTATTAGTTAAATTTCTATGTGGTTGTGTGCTTAACTTTTATATCGCTGCCCAAGAATTTAAAAAGCAACATACTAAGCAACCCATGAAACCCCAAATGCAAATTACACGGTAGCAAGACACCAAGTCAAAAGGGAGGAACAGAGGCCAAGTGATCGCCCTGTTTTTGAGGAGGAGGAGATACCCCGGGGAGCCCAGTGGGTTTGTGTCTGGATTGATTTTAGCCGCGCTATTGTTTGAACACTCATTTTCAGTAACGTGCCCGGCCAAATGGAGCCTCTTCTTGTGTGATTGATCTCCTGCCAAATGTATTTAGATAGAGCTGACAGAGTTCCTTCCAAGGCGAGGTTGTGTTCACGGATGTTTCAGATCATCTTAATAAGTACTGTTTGCTTTGTGGTGATGCAATTATATTGCACAATCTTTTTCAATACATATATATTTTTTTACCTTGTAAATAGAGTATTTGTCCCATGTGGGGCTTCAGCTATCCACTCATCCCCTCTGCCCCATTGTCCACCCAGTTTTTCTCTCAGATTTGGGAACCTACTGTATCCTAAACACAAAAAGGAAAAAGAAATTGGGGGCAGGGTGGCGAGGGGGATGAAGTGGATTTTTCTCTTTTGCCAAGAAATGTCTGGTTCTAAAAATATCCAGTTGGGAGTTTCCATGATGGCTTAGCAGGTTAAGAACCTGGCACTGTCTATATGAGGATGCAGGTTCAAACCCTGACCTTGCTCAGTGGGTTAAGGATTCGGTGTTGCCGTGGGCTGTGGTGCAGGTTGTAGATGTGGTTCAGATCTGGTGTTGCCATGGCTGTGGCACAGGCCTCGGATACCCGGGAACTTCCATATGCTATAGGTGCAGCACTTAATTTATATATATATATACACACACACACACACACACACACACACACACACACACACACACACACACATATGTATGTATATCCAGTGGCTTTAAGACAGTGTTGCTGCCCCTTGTGGAATAATCTCTCCTTTAGATGAAGGGTGTGTGTGTGTGTGTGTGTGTTTACGTCCATGTAGGGATCATTAGTATATTTAAATGCCAAGCTAGTATTTTCTATTTTAAGCCTCCTTTCCATCATTGGTTATTCCTGCCAAGTAAAGAAAGGGATCCTGGGAGTCCCTGTTGTGGTGCAGCAGAAAAGAATCTGACTGGTACCCATGAGGATGCCATTCAATCCCTGGCCTCGCTCAGTGGGTTAAGGATCTGGTGTTGCCATGAGCTGTGGTGTAGGTCACAGACGTGGCTCATATCCCATGTTGCTGTGGCTGTGGTGTAGGCTGGTAGCTGTAGCTCCAATTTGACCCCTAGCGTGGGAACTTCCGTATGCTGCGGGTGCAGCCCTAAAAAAAAAAAAGAGAGAGAGAGAGACCCCATTCATACGTACATCCATGACAAGGGAGAGAGCGTTGGTCCTGTTTAGTTCCTGACAACTACAACATACAGAAATAATTCTATGCACTAACAAGTTTGCTGGCTGTTTAAAAGCAGAACAGCCCCTGCCATGACCCTACAGAGTTGGGAGTAGTGAAATGGACAGGATCTTTTTGCTTCTTTTCTCTCTTTTGCTGCCTTACTATTTATCTTAGTATTTCCTATTGAATGATGGGACCTCCCCGAGACGACTCTTCCCTGGAGATGTAGTAGAAATAAGGGCGTAGACTATTAGAGGTCTCAGGTTGAAGGCGTTCATCTTCTGGTCTCGCGCCATTTCTTTCCCACGTAATGACCATGTTATGGGCACTTACTGTGTACCAGGTCCTGAGCTGAGACCTGGTAGACAGAGATGAGTGGCTTGCAGTTCCTGCCATCAGTGAATCATTGAATATAAGAGGTGGATGCGCAGACAGATAATGGAAATGCAGTGAGGTACCTGCTATGAAAACATTCTGCGTAAAAAAGCAGTACGGGAGAAGCTGGACAGTGGAGGAATCTGCACTCTGAGGTCGATGGGGAGGAAGGTTACAGCTGGAGAGCGAGCCAGGGCCCTGAGTGTGGAGACGCATGAAGGTCACACACAGTCCATTTGTGTTGTGTTCTTTCCAGTACTTTTACACACACAGCATATTTGCTACATAAGGAAAGAATCGTCAATTTGGTGGACCAAAAAATGCCACCTGTATGAGCAAATGCTGAAATGAATCATATCTCATAATGTTTTCTTTGCATCTTATTATAAGATGAAATGACTGGACAAATACATGGAATTATTTTACCTGATATCTTTCATTAACTGAATATGATAGCATGGTGTTTTCAATGCTTTAAAATACATATAATCCTACAGCTCATGTGCTAAATTCTCTTGAGTACAGGAAAGGTCTTGTAGGGGAAACCAGAGCAAAAATCACAGGACTGGGAAAACGCAGGAATGCAGAAGTGTAACAGAAACATATTTGGTCTTAGTAATGTTTTATGTCTTAAAAATGACACTTAGAGTATTTGTAAACCAAGATCAGTTTTAGACATTGCTACTTGAAAATGTATCATGATCTGGTGGATCTTTTTTTATAGTAGGCCTTCAAATCAAAGAATTTCAGTTAATCAAAAGCAGTTACTGGGAGTTCCCTGGTGACTTAGGGGATTAAGGACTCGGCATTGTCACTGCTGTGGCTTGGGCTTAATCCCTGGCCTGGGAACTTCTGCATGACTTGGGCCCAGCACCCCCCCCCAAAAAAAATCAGTTGTTGAAAAGGATTCATTGTTTCATTGATCACTCTTTAATGTACACCAAGTCTCGGATAGGTGTGAAATAAAGTGACCTGGCAATCTTTATTTTAAAGAACTGAAGGTTATATTTCTTATCAGTGCATTTTAAGGCTGGCCAGATACTTCCTTCCATTCTGTGGGTTGTGTTTTCATTTTGTTTAGGGTTTCCTTTGCTGTGTGAAAACTTTTTAAGTTTAATTAGGTCCCATTTGTTTTTGTTTTTATTGTCATTACTCTAGGAGGTGGATCTGAGAAGGTATAGCTGTGGTTTATGTCAGAGTGTTTGGCCTATGTTTTTCTCTAAGACTTTTATAGTATCTGATCTTGTATTAATGTCTTTAATTCACTTTGAGTTTATTTTTGTATGTGGTGTTAGGGCGTGTTCTAATTTCATTCTTTTGCATATAGCTGTCCAGTTTTCCCAGCACCACTTATTGAAGGGACTGTCCTTTCTCCATTGTATATTCTTGCCTCCTTTGTCATAGATGAGTTGACCATAGATTCATGAGTTTACTTCTGAGTTTTCTATCCTGTTCCTTTGATCTATATTTCTGGGTTTTTTTGTGCCAGTGCTATACTGTTTTGATGACTTTAGTTTTTAATTTTTAAAAATTTTTTTGTTATTTCCTCAATACAATTTTTTTCCTACTGTACAGCATGGTGACCCAGTTACACATACATGTATACATTCTTTTTTTCTCACATTATCAGGCTCCATCATAGGTGACTAGACATAGTTCCCAGTGCTACACAGCAGGATCTCATTGCTAATCCATTCCAAAGGCAATAGTTTGCATCTGTTAACCCCAAGCTCCCAATCCACCCTACTCCCTCCCCCTAGGCAACTACAAGTCTATTCTCCAAGTCCATGATTTTCTTTTCTGTGGAAAAGTTCACTTGTGCTGTATATTAGATTCCAGATATAAGTGACATCATATGGTATTTGTCTTTCTCTTTCTGACTTACTTCACTCAGTATGAGAGTCTCCAGTTCCACCAATGTTGCTGCAAGTGGCATTATTTTGTTCTTTTTTATGGCTGAGTAGTATCCATTGTGTATATATACCACATCTTCCTAATCCAATCATCTGCTGATGGACATTTGGGTTGTTTCCATGTCTTGGCTATTGTGAATAGTGCTGCAATGAATATGTGGGTCATGTGTCTTTTTTAAGAAAAGTTTTTTTCTGGATGTATGCCCAAGAGTGGAATTGCTGGGTCATATGGCAGTTCTATGTATAGATTTCTAAGGTACCTCCATACTGTTTTTCATAGTGGTTGTACCAACTTACCTTCCCACCAACAGTGCAGGAGGGTTTCCCTTTCTCCACACCCTCTCCAGCATTTGTTATTTGTGGACTTGTTAATGATGTTCATTCTGACTGGTGTGAGGTGGTATCTCATGGTAGTTTTGATTTGCATTTCTCTAATAATCAGTGATGTTGAGCATTTTTTTCATGTGCTTGTTGGCCATCTGTATGTCTTCCCTGGAAGAAGGTCTGTTCAGGTCTTTTGCCCATCTTTCAATTGGGTTGTTGGCTTTTTTGCTGTTGAGTTGCATAAGTTGCTTGTATATGCTAGAGATTAAGCCCTTGTCAGTTGCATCATTTGAAACTATTTTCTCCCATTCTGTAAGTTGTCTTTTTGGTTTCCTTTGCTGTGCAGAAGCTTGTCAGTTTGATTAGGTCCCATTGGTTTATTTTTGCTTTTATTTCTGTTGCTTTGGGAGACTGACCTGAGAAAATATTCATAAGATTGATGTCAGAGAATGTTTTGCCTATGTTCTCTTCCAGGAGTTTGATGGTATCTTATCTTATATATAAGTCTTTAAGCCATTGCCTTTAGTTTTGTAGCATAGTCTGAAGTCAGGAAGCCCTATTCTTCCAGTTCCAATTTTCTTTCTCATTATTGCTTTGGCTATTCAGTGTATTTTGTTTCCAAAACAAATTTTAAAATATTTTATTCTAGTTCTATGAAAAATGCCATTGGTAATTTGATAGGGATTGCATCAAATCTGTATTTGCCTTGGGTAATGATCAAATGTTAATATTTATTCATTTGGGGTGATGGGCCTATAGATTTTTAAAAATATGACCATCTTTAGGTGTTAATAGTTTTGACATATTCAATACAAAATGAAATAAAATGAGAAAGAAAATATTTTACCAAAGGAAAAAAAAAAAAGGCTAGCTAGCAAAGTAGCTGGGGAACTGCCTTAGAAATTCTTTTAAGGCCTCCGAATGCGCCCCCCTCTCTTGCACAGGCACACATGCTCCTCCCGCCTCTGCTCATCTGTCACTTCATTCATCTCATTATTGTCCTTTATATGAACGCTGGCTGACGTTATTATTAGAAAGTATTATTTTCATTTGTTCACATGTCCGCCTCTTCCACAGGCTCCTTAATGGGAAGAGCACTGCTTCATCCATTTTTCCGAAGCCTAATACCTAGGCAAGTCCCTGGCACAGATTTAAGCTCCCAAACAATTCGCCTAAATGAATCAATCACCCGGATTTCCAAATGGCACGTGTTTCTTCACCTGCTGAGGGCAGGGATGTATTTTTCCCCAGAACTAGGTGGCAGTTAAATGTGAAGCCCTACCATTGGGCCATGTTTGTGTAGCCCTGAAAAATCTATAAAGGAAGAATCAGTCTGAATTATCCTTATTGGTTGTACAGGTGAGCTAAGGCTTTCATCAGGTGGCTCATCTCTCACAGTACATACTTTGGAAGTGCTGTTCAAAGTCTCTGCTTCATTGGACGTCATTCTATTCTCCTCTGACAGCTGGAAGCCAGGCGAATGGAGTGTGTGCAGCCGGTCATGTGCCGGGGGGCAGCAGAGCCGGAAGGTCCAGTGTGTCCAGAAGAAGCCCTTCCAGAAGGAGGAAGCGGTACTCCATTCTCTCTGCCCAGTGAGCACACCCACTCAGGTCCAAGCCTGCAACAGCCATGCCTGCCCTCCAGAATGGAGCCTTGGGCCCTGGTCTCAGGTAACTTGGAAAGGCTTGGGGTCAGCGGGCTCGTTCACCTTGCAAAAGGAAGGTGACAAAAATAGAGGTGGTTGGAGTTCCCACCATGACCTGGGGGGTTAAGAGTCCAACTGCAGTGGCTCAGTTCACTGCAGAGGCACGGGTTCAATCCCTGGCCCAGGAACTTCCATATGCTGCAGGAGTGGCTATAAAAAATATTTTTAAAAATTAGCTTTGTAAGCACTTCATTAATGCTTTCTCAGCATTCACCAAAGACAATCATTGGAGACTAGTATGTAAATGGCTTTTTAAATTTTTTCATCTCAAGTGTTCTAAGACTTGTGGGCGAGGGGTAAGGAAGCGTGAAGTCTTGTGTAAAAGTCCCGCCATGGCAGAGGGCGCCCCTGAGAGCCTGTGCGCCAGCACCCCAAGACCAGAATCGCAGGAGGGCTGCGTCCTGGGAAGATGCCCCAAGAACTCCCGGCTCCAGTGGGTCGTCTCTTCGTGGAGTGAGGTATGAGTTTAGCTGTACGGTTGGGGTTTTGGGGAATGCTCAGCTCATCCAGCAGCCTCCAGCCTCTCACAGCCCCTCCTTTTTGTTCCACACACATATGCCGGGGGGCTACTCATTGTCCCTTCCTCCCTGTGGGTCACTTCATCAAATATTGCCAGTGCACCCATCACACTGATTGAACCATGCCTAAGCAGTGGCCATAACAAAACCTCATAAGGCACCCATGTGAAAACAACACAGGTAAAGTGTGATGGGTGCTGTGTTGGGGTCTGTGATTCCACGGGGGACCTTGAGGTCCACACAACCCTGACGTCAGGAGGAAACCTTGGTGAAGAGACTTTCCAGGGAACGTGAGCCTGAGGAATGGGCAAGAATCAGGGCAAAGAGGGGGTGAGGGCTTCAGACAGAAGGTGTACCCTCTCTGTGTGAGAGACAGGAACACATAACACACCCAGTACGAATGGAACACCGATGCATCAGGAGGGGCGGAGTGGGGGGTTAGAAGCTGAAAGCTTTATCAGGCACAGATCGTGAGGGCCTGGGGTGGCAGACAAGAAGGGTATGCTATAAATGCTGGGGAGCTAATTAAAATTGTAAATCCAGGAAAAGTGCTTGCATGGACATGGCGATGATGAAGCTGAAAGAGCTTCAGGGATGGAGGGAAGCAGGGTCTTTGAGAGTTCCTAAAGCGGCCAGCCAGTACCTTCAGGCACCTGTTGGGCAGGGGACACTTGAAGATGCCTCCTAGAGTTCTAGCTTGGGAAACTTTCATGTTCACAGGCCTAGGAAACATCAGGAAAGAAGCCAAACCAGAAGTGTAGGTTGGTAACCTGTGAGACGAGGTCTCTGCTCTCATGGAGTCTAGAGTCTGGTGAGTGTGACCGAGGCCAGGACAGAGGAAAGGTCACTAGGAGGGATGGTGAGGTCCAGTAGGGAAGAGGCTTCTATCCCAACGCCTCTGGGTCTTTTCCATCAAGGCCTTTTTCTTCTGTGTAGATGCTAAGTAGAGAGCAGTGTGTCCACCTTTCTCTTCACTCATTTTCTTGAAGAGATATTATAACCTCATGGCTCAAGGCTTCGGCTCGAATCAGTCTTAAGCCACTTGAAAGCAGCCTTCCGTGTTTCCTATGGATGTGACCATTGGGCTAAGCCCCGCTTTCCTCATCTCAAGCACATCATTTCATGTGCAGTGGAGCCAACACTTCCACCTCCCTCGTAGAGGTGCTCTAAGTATGGAGCTCAGCATTATCCTTAATTGTTTAGGATAGTGGCAGTGATGCTGGTTCTTACTGATTTAATCAGTTCATCAAGGCCTCATACTTGTTTAAAAGACTCAAAAAGAGGAGTTCCCGTTGTGGCGCAGTGGTTAACGAATCCGACTAGGAACCATGAGGTTGCGGGTTCGGTCCCTGCCCCTGCTCAGTGGGTTAACGATCTGGCGTTGCCGTGAGCTGTGGTGTAGGTTGCAGAGGCAGCTCGGATCCTGCATTGCTGTGGCTCTGGCGTAGGCTGGAGGCTACAGCTCCGACTAGACCCCCAGCCTGGGAACCTCCATATGCCGCGGGAGCGGCCCAAAGAAATAGCAAAAAAAAAAAAAAAAAAAAAAAAAACCTCAAAAAGAGAAGGACGGAGGCTGATGAAATTAATATGAGAAAACCTCTTTTGCGGTTTTGTGCCATAACACATCTTAAGGTTCCTTCTCAGCCAAGAGAGAGGCAGGGTAAAAATTAAGGATCGTTATTATAGGGCAGTTCTTCCTACTCAGCTGCCCCTAACCCCAATCTCTGTGCCCTGCCTCCTTGGCCCAAACTCCCAGATCCTCAGAGAGGCCTTGGGTAGACCCGTACCCACCGCTGTTGACCCCCAAAGTACATAGAGACCCTGACCTCGTCCTCTGCTCATCTGGTCTTTTCTTGGGAGTTTCTCTCACTCGCCTCCACGTGGCGTCTCGTGGTCCCCCTGGGCAGAGCCTCCTTTGGTTGCATGGTGCTGATGAACTGTCTGACTCTGGCCAAGTGACTGCAATTCTCTGGCCTCTACAGCACGAAGGACCCAGTGTGGTGGTTTTAGAATCCTTGTGTTCATGTGGTTGACCTTCCGAGTCCATCCCTATGAATTCACACGGATGGTGCATCCTTAGGTCAGAGCACAAGTCTGCTCAGCTGACTTGATGGTGGAGCCTGCACCCTGACGCCTCCTTTCTTGGCCCCTAGTGTTCTGCCAGCTGTGGTTTGGGTGTGAGGAAGAGGGAAATGAAATGCAGCGAGAAGGCCTTCCAGGGCAAGCTGATAACTTTCCCCGAGCGAAGGTGCCGCAACATTAAGAAACCAAGCCTGGACTTGGAAGAAACCTGCAACCGAGGGGCGTGTCCAGCCCGTCCAGTGTACAACATGGCGGCTGGGTGGTACTCATCGCCATGGCAACCGGTGAGTGCATACAGACGGGGGGGTTGTGTGTAAGTGAGACTCAAAGCGGGGGGCAGTTCGCAACTGCTGCTGTTGGAGACCTGTTCAAGCAAACAAAACAAGATCCTGAGTTCCTTGGCCAGTTCTACCACCTGTGTGGTACTGGGCAGGTTCCATCATCTGTAAGCCTCCATTTTCACATGGAGAAAATTAAGATGATAGTGTGTTTTTTTTTGTTTTTTTTTTGTTTTTTTTTTGTCTTTTTGCCATTTCTTGGGCCGCTCCTGCGGCACATGGAGATTCCCAGGCTAGGGGTCTAAACGGAGCTGTAGCCACTGGCCTACACCAGAGCCACAGCAACGTGGGATCCGAGCCACGCCTGTGACCTACACCACAGCTCACGGCAACGCCGGATCCTTAACCCACCGAGCAAGGCCAGGGACCAAACCTGCAACCTCATGGTTCCTACTCGGATTTGTTAACCACTGCGCCATGACGGGAACTCCAAAAAATTTTTTTTTTTTTGAGAGTGTCTTTAAGAACTAGTTTTTTTTTCTGAGTAAATAATATAAAGCACTTAGCACTATGTGACGGCCCTGGGCTAATATTCATGGTTGTTGCTATTAAAACCTCCACTAGAGCCTCCTCTATTTTGGCAATGCTGCACAGAGTCTAGACTCATGCGGGTTTTATGTCATGTTTCTGAATAATGTAAGTATAGCTAACATTTGTGAGACCATATCTGTCCACCATATGCTACGCATCCTCTGTTCCCTCCTTTCCTCCTGGAAACAGTCTTGTGAGTGGGTATTATTGTCCCTATTTTGTGGATGAGGCACGTAAAGCTCAGAGAGGCAGTTCAGTCTAGGACACACAGCTATTAAGCTCATCAGATTTTAGAGGCACCCTTACCCTGAAAAGACTTGGAAGCAACTTTAGATATGTTGGTTTGGTTCTTCTGAGTTAGGACTGGTGTGTGAGGCTAAGTTGGAGAGAACAGTACGTCCTTCAGGAATCCAAAGCTGTGTTTTGGTCCCTGCAGTGTTCCATCCAACAGGTGTTACTGGCTCTTCAAAGAACCCACTGGCTTCAGAGGTGCTACCTACCTCATCATGAATCACAGGGGCCAGGGGCCAGGGGCCAGGTGGATGTGTGTGAGCAGCAGTGTGTAACTATGTCTATGTGTGTGTGTATTTGGGAGGATCTGGAACTAAAGCATGGAGGAAAGGACAGGACATTAGCATAAAATTGTGTATCTGTAATTGGCTAGGCACTGTACCAGGTGCTATGCCTTTGGTTAGGTATTTCTTTTGAAAATTTTTATCATGACTTTACTCATTTAACAGATTTGAAAATTGATTTGTCTAAAATTATTTAGATCAGGGGGATCAGCAAATAATTCCCAGGAGGCTACATCTTCTCCCCCAACAGCTGCAAAAATTTTTATTAGGACACAGCCATGCTCATTTGTTTAGTTATTGTCTGTGGCTGCTTTCGTGCTACAGAGGCAGAGCTGAGGAGCTACAACAAAGATCATATAGCCCATCAAGCCTAAATTATTTACTATTGTGGGAGGAGAGGTCCCCAGATGGCAGAGTAGGAGCTCACCTTCTCTCACAGGCACCCCCAAAAAGCAACTCTTTACAGAACAGTTGGCACCAAAGGCCATAACTTACCAGAGAAGATCTTCTACAACTCAAGGTATCAAGAATGAACCACAATGAGAAATGAGGAGGCACAGTTGCAGTATATCCCCAGGTGGGCAGCTCACAAATGGAACAACTACAATTTTCCGAGCTTCTCCCCAATAAGTAAGGGGTCTGCAGCAGGAAGACAAGCCCTCAGAATGCCAGGCTTTGAAGGCCAGTGGAGCTCACTTTCAGGAGTTCCAGGGGGCTGTGGGAAACAGAGACTCCACTCTTAAAGGGTGCACACAAAATCTCAGGTGCACTGAGACCTAGGGCAGAAGCAGTCATTTGAAGGGAGCCTGGGTCAGACCAACCTGCTTATGTTAGAGAGTCTCCTGGAGAAGGAGGAGGCCATTGGAGTTCACCCTGTGGACAGAGATGCTGGCATCAAATTTTGGGGAGAGCTGGTCTACCACATGAACATTGGTGCTGGCAAGCACCATTTTGTAATCCTCCCTCTAGCTTATCAGCCTAGGGCTCCATCCCTGCCTGCCAGCCTGAAGGCACCAGTACTGGGACGCCTCTAGGCCAAGCAATTAACTGGGTGCTTGGCCCAGCAATTAACCCTACCCACCAGCAGAGAGGCTGCCTTAAGATTCCCTGATCCCACAGCTGCCTCTGGACACAGTCCTGCCCACCAGAAAGCCTAGGACCCAGCCCCACAAACCAGTGTGCAGGCAGTAGATCCAGGACCCCCAGAGCCCTGCAACCATAGAACCCAGGACTCAGATCCACCCACCAGTAGGTAAGCACCAGCCCCAGAATCCCCTGGGCCCAAGCTCAACCTACCAGTGAGCCTGCTCTAGCCTCAGAACCAGCCTCTCCCACCAGACAGAGGACACCAGCCTCAGGACAACCACAGCCCCATACTCTTCTGTGGCAGGACCCAGCCCACTGATGATCAGTCCAACACCAGCTCTGAGACATTTTGGCTGCCAGCTGCCCTGGGATCCACTCCCACTCACCAGCAGGCCAACACAAGCTTTGAGACATGCCAGACCTGACAGCCAGCAGTGTCAGAAAATGACCCTACCCACCAATGCTCGGATTCCACCTCTGGGACTGCTGAGCTCTGTAGCAGTAGTCTTTGCCTGCCACTGGGCTGGCATTAGCACCAGGACCTGGCTGCATGCACTAGTAGGCAAGCATCAGCCCTGGATCAACTGGACCCTCACTCCATCCACACAGTAACTACCATTAAACCCAGGCTTCTGAATGAGGCAGGGCCTGGTAACCATCTAAACAGAGGTCAGCCACACACGCCAGGTCACCCAGAGTGGTCAGACTTCCACAACTGAAGGACCCATGCAGCCCACTTAGGGGGACCCCTAGAGCATGTAACTCTGGTGACCAGAGAGTAGTGCACTGCTGGGACTACACAAGGCCACCTCTTCAAGGGCAGGAAATGCAACCAACATATGAGGATATATAGAAATTAAAAATGCAACTTAGGCAAAATTAGGCAACAGACAAATACACTCCGAACAAAGGAACAAGACGAAACCCCAGCAGAACTAAGTGAAGTAGAGATAGGTACAAAGTCAGGATTGTAAAGATGATCAAAGAACTTGGGAGAAGAAGGCACGCCAAGGGTTAAGAAGTTAGACGTTTTTGGAGTTCCCGTCGTGGCGCAGTGGTTAACGAATCCGACTAGGAACCATGAGGTTGCGGGTTCGGTCCCTGCCCTTGCTCAGTGGGTTAACGATCCGGCGTTGCCGTGAGCTGTGGTGTAGGTTGCAGACACGGCTCGGATCCTGCGTTGCTGTGGCTCTGGCGTAGGCCAGCAGCTATAGCTCCGATTTGACCCCTAGCCTGGGAACCTCCATATGCCGCAGGAGCGGCCCAAGAAATAGCAAAAAGGACAAAAAAAAAAAAAAAAAAAAAAGTTAGACGTTTTTAACAAAGAGCTAAAAATATAAAGACAACCAAACCGAGATGAAGAAAACAGTAACAGAAATGAAATACACTAGAAGGAATCAAGAGTAGACCAAATGATAACAAGGAATGTATCCCTGAACTGGAAGTCAGTCATGGAGATCCCTGAAGCTGAACAGGAAAACGGTGTACAGAGAGGAGGACAGTTTAAGAGACCTTTGAGATAACATCAGACATACTAACATTTACTGTATAGAGATCCGAAAAGGAGAAGAGATAGAAATGGGCAGAGATCACACTTGAAAGCATAATAGCTGAAATCTTCCTTAAGTTGGGAAAAGAAAGAGATATTGAAATCCAGAAAGCACAGAGTCCCAAACAAGATCAATCCAAAGAGGACCACACTAAGACACCTTGTAATTAAAAAGGCAAAATTGAAGTGTAAAGAGAAAATTTTAAAGGCAGCGAGGGAAAAGCAACAAGGTTCACAAAAGGTAACTCCCAAAAAGTCTATCAGCTGACTTCTCAGCAGAAACTCTGTAGGCCAGATGGAAGTGCCGTGATATATTTTAAATGATGAAAGAGAAAAACCAACAAACAAAAATACTACCCAGCAAGGCTGTCGTTCACATTTGATAGAGATATCAAAAGTTTTATAGACAAGCCTAAACAAATGGGACTTAATTAAACTTAAAAGTTTCTGCACAGCAAACACTAAACAAAACAAAAAGACAACCCACAGATTGGGAGAAAATATTTGCAAATGAAGCAACTGACAAGGGATCAATCTCCAAAATTTAGAAACACCTTCTGCAGCTCAATCCCCAGAAAAACAGACAACCCCATCAAAAAATGGGCAGAAGATCTAAACAGACAGTTCTCCAAAGAAGACATACAGATGGCCAAAAAACACATGAAAAGATGTTCAAAATCACTCATTGTTAGAGAAATGCTAATCAAAACCACTCTGAGGTACCCCCTTACACCAGCCAAAATGGCCATCATCAAAAAGTCTACAAACAATAAATGCTGGAGAGGCTGTGGAGAAAAAGTAACCCTATTACACTGTTGGTGGGAATGTAAATTGGTGCAACCACTGTGGAAAACAGTATGGCGATTCCTCAGAAAACTAAAAATAGCATTACCATTTGATCCAGCAATCCCACTCCTGGGCATCTATCCAGAGAAAACCATGACTCGCAAAGACACAGGTACTCCAGTGTTCACTGCAGCACTATTTACAATAGCCAAGACATGGAAACAACCTAAATGTTCATCGACAGAGGAGTGGATAAAGAAGATGTGGTACATACACACAATGGAATATTACTTGGCCATTAAAAGGAAAGAAATATTGGCATTTGCAGCAGCATAGATGGACCTAGAAATGATCGTGCTAAGTGAAGTCAGTCAGACAATGAGACACCATCAAATGCTATCACTTACATGTGGAATCTAAAAAAAGGACACAATGAACTTCTTTGCAGAACAGATACTGACTCACAGATTTAGAGAACTTATGGTTTCCAAATGAGACAGGTTGGGGGGTGGGAGGATCCACTGAGGGTTTTGGATGGAAATGCTATACAATTTGGTTGTGATGATTATTGTACAACTATAAATATAATGAAATTCAGTGAGTAATTAAAAAAAAGGGTTACAGACAAGCAAAAGCTAAAGCATTAAGCACTATCACACCAGCTTTAATAGAGAAATGTTAAATGGACGTCTCTAAGCAAAAAAGAAAAGGCCACAACTAGAAATATGAAAATTATGAAAGGAAAAATCTCATTGGTAAAGGCAACTATTCAGTAAAGATAGTAAATCAACCGTATATGAAGCTAGTAGGAAGGTTAAAAGACAAAGCAATAAAATCATCTAGATCCACAATAAGCAGTTAAGGGATACACAAGGCAAATAGATATAAAACAAAATGTCAACACACTCATGAGTGAGGAGGGGAATAAAAATACAGGAATGTAAGAAATATACAAGAATTATAAAAAATACAAGATTTATAAAAGTCATTGAAATTAAGAGGTTAGCAACTTAAAATAATCGTATATATGTATATGTGTGTGTACACATGCACACACATATACATATATGTGCATATATACACATATACATATATCACTATGTATATATCTCTCATTGTAACTATAATAGATACATTAAAAAAGAGAAAGAAGGAGTTCCTTTTGTGGCTCAGCAGAAACGAATCTGACTGGCTTCCATGAGGATGTACATTCAATCCCTGGCCTCACTCAGTGGGTTAAGGATCTGGCATTACCATGAGCTGTGGTGTAGGTCACAGACACGGCTTGGATCTGGCATTGCTGTGGCTGGGGCATAGGTCAGCAGCTATAGGTCCAATTCAACCCCTAGCCTGGGAGCCTCCGTATGCCACGGATGCAGCCTTAAAAAGATAAAGATAACAAAAAAGAGAAAGAAATCCAAACATAACACTTAAGGTAGTAATTAAAGAACAAAAAAGTACCAAAAAAATTTTTAAATGCCAATAGGTACATTCTTATCAGTAATTACTTAAAATGTAATGGTCTAAATGCTCTAATTAAAAGAAATATAAAGTAGATGAATGGATACAAAACCAAGGCCTGTATACATTCTGCCTATAAGAGACTCATTTCATATCTAAAGACACATAAAAACTAAAAGTGAGAGGATGGAAAAAGTTATTCCATGTAAATGGAAATCAAAAGAAAGATAGGGAATAAATATTAACAGACATAAAGAGAGAAATGACAGTAACAAAATAATAGTGGGGGATTTAAACACGCCACTTACATCAGTGGAGAGATCATCTAGACAGAAAATCAATAAAGAAACAGTGGCCCTAAATGACACATTTATAAGACCAACTTAGTAGATATATATAGACTATTTAATCCAAAAGCAGCAGAATACATATTCTTTTCAAGGGCACATGGACTGTTCCAGGATGGATCACACACTGGGCCAAAAAACAAGTATCAGTAAATTTAAGAAAACTGAAATCATATCAGGCATCTTTTCTGAACACAATTCTATGAGACAAGAACTTAACTACAAAAAACAAACCGCAAAAAATGTAAACATTTGGAGGATAAACAATATGATAGGAGTTCCCTTTGTGGCTCGGTTGTTAATGAACCTTATTAGGATCCATAAGGATGCAGGTTCCATCCCTGGCCTCACTCAGTGGGTTAAGGATCCAGCATTGCCATGAGCTGTGGAGTAGGTCGCAGACACAGCTTGGATCCTGTGTAGTTATGGCTGTGGCATGGGTTGCCAGCTATAGCTCTGATTCAACCCCTAGCTTGGGAACCTCCATATGCTGCAGGTGTGGCCCTAAAATGGGGAAAAAATAAAATAAATAAATAACATGTATATATGTGTGTGTGTGTGTGTGTATATATATATAATAAACAGTGTATCACTGGAAAAATTAAAGAGGTAATATAAAAACACCTAGAGACATATGATAACAAAAACACTATGATCCAAAACCTATGGGACACAGCAAAAGCAGCTCTAAGATCAAAGTTTATAGTGATACAAGCTTAACTCAGGAAACAAGAAAAATCTCATGCAAGCCAACCTAACATCTAAAGCAACTAAAGAAAAAAGAATAAACAAAAATCCAAAGTTTGTAGAAGTAATCCTAACAGAGGAGAAATAAGTGAAAGAAATTTTTAAAAATAGAAAATACCAACGAAACTAAAAGCTGGTTCTCTGAAAAGATAAGCAAAATGTATACACCTGTAGCCAAAGTTATCAAGAAAGAGAGAGGGCCCAAATCAATAAAATGAAAAAGAAAAACAGCACAGAAACACAAACGACGAGAGATCACTATAAACAACTGCATGCCAATAAAATGGAAGATCCAGAAGAAGGACAAATTCCTAGAAATGTACAAACACACAAGTCTGAGCCAGGAAGAAACAGAAAATATAAAGACCATTTACAAACAATGAAAATGAATCAGTAATTAATTTAAAAAAAAAACTCTCAACAAACAAAAGTCCAGGACCCCATAGCATCACAGGTGAATTTTACAAATACTGAGAGAAAACTTAACTATCCTTATCAAACTATTCAAAAAAAAATCTCAGAGAAAGGAATGCCTCTGAACTCATTCTACAAAGCCAGCATCACCCTGATACCAGAACTAGACAACAATAACACAGACAAAATTACAGGCTAATATCACAGATGGAAATAGATGCAAAAATTTTCAACAAGATATCAGCAAACCAATCCAATAGGATCTTACACCATGAACACATAACTTATCTCAGGGGTACAAGGATGTTTCGATATCTGCAAATCCATCAATATGATAGACCACATTTAAAAAACTGAAAAGTAAAAACCATATGCTCATCTCAATAGATTCAGGAAAAGCTCTGGACAAAATTCAACATCTGTTCATGATTAAAAACTCTGCAATGTGGGTATAGATAGAACATACCTCAACTTAATAAAGGCCATATATGATAAGCCCACAGTAACATCATATTCAACAGTGAAAAGCTGAAAGCATTTTCCCTAAGATCAGGAAACGAAACTAAAAGCTGGTGTGCTCACTCTCACCAGTTTTATTCAATATAATATTGGAAGTTCTAGCCACAGCAATCTCTTAAGAAAAAGCAATAAAAGGAAGCCAAACTGGAAGATACAGTAAAACTATCACTGTATACAACATTATACTATACATAGAAAATCTTACAGACACCACCAAAAAACTACTACAGCTCATCAATTAATTTGGTAATGTTTCAGGATACAAAATTAATAGCAAGAATCTGTTGCATTCTATATGTTAACAACAAACTTTCTGCGAAATTAAGGAAATAATCCCATTTACAATTACATCAAAAAGAATAAAATATCTAGGAATAAACCTACTTGAGGTAAAAGACCCATATTGATAAAACTATAAGATACTGATAAAAGAAATAACAGAGATCATAAACAGATGGAAAGACATACTGTGTTCATGGATTGGATACTGTGTTCATGGATTGGAAGAATTAATACTGTTAAAATGATCATACTACCCAAGGCAATCTACAGATTCAGAGAATCCCTATTAAAGTACTAATAGCATTTTTCACAGAACTAAACAAATACTCTTAAAAATTTGTTTAGAAACACAAAAGACCCTGAATAGCAAAAACAGTCTTGAGAAACAAGAACAGAATTGAAATTATCATGCTCCCTGACTTCCGAATATACTACAAAGTTACAAAATAATCACAACAGTATGGTACTGGCACAAAAACAGACACATAGGCTAATGAAATAGACTAGAGAGGCCAGAATTAAACGCATGCATTTATGGTCAATTAATTTAGAATAAAGGAGACAAGACTATACAGTAGAGAAAAGTCTCTTCAATTAGTGGTGCTAGGAAAACTGGACCATTATATATAAAAGAATGAAATTACTATGTTTTCTCATACCATACACAAAAAATAAACTCAAAATGGATCAAAGACTTAACTCTAAGTCAGGAAATCATAAAACTCCTAGAAGAAAACATAGGTAGAACATTGTTTTTGACATAAATTGTAGAAATATTCTTTTCCATCTGCCTCATCAGGCAAAGGAAGTTAAAACAAAAAATAAGTAAATGGCATCTAATAAAAGCTTTTTCACAGAAAGGGAAACCACTGACGAAATAAAATGACAGCCTACTGAATGGAAGAAAATATTTGCAAATGGTATGACTAATAAGGGGATAATAACCAAAATATATAAACAGCTCATAAAACACAACATTAAAAAGAGCAAACAGCCTAATCAAAAAATGGACAGAAGTGAATAAACTTTCTTCCAGGAGAACATGCAGATGGCCAAAAAGCACATGAAAATGTATTCAACATCACTGATTATTAGAGAAATGCAAATCAAAACTACCACGAGATACCACCTCACACCAGTCAGAATGAACATCATTAATAAGTCCACAAATAACAAATGCTGGAGAGGGTGTGGAGAAAGGGGAACCCTCCTGCACTGTTGGTGGGAAGGTAAGTTGGTACAACCACTATGGAAAACAGTATGGAGATACCTTAGAAATCTGTACATAGAACTACCATATGACCCAGCAATTCCACTCTTAGGCATATATCCAGAAAAAACTTTCCTTGAAAAATACACATGCACTTGCATGTTCATTGCAGCACTATTCACAATAGCCAAGACATGGAAACAACCCAAATGTCCATCAGCAGATGATTGGATTAGGAAGATATGGTGGTATATATACACAATGGAATACTACTCAGCCATAATGAAATAATGCGATTTGCAGCAAAATGGGTGGAACTGGAGACTCTCATACTGAGTGAAGTAAGTCAGAAAGAGAAAGACAAATACCATATGATATCACTTATATTTGGAATCTAATATATGGCATAAATGAACCTTTCCACAGAAAAGAAAATCATGGACATGGAGAACAGACTTGTGGTTGCCTAAGAGGAGGGGAGGGACTGGGGTGGACTGGGAGCTTGGGGTTAGTAGATGAAGACTATTGCCTTTGGAATGGATTAGCAATGAGATCCTGCTGTGTAGCACTGGGAACTATGTCTAGTCACTTATGATGGAGCATGATACTATGGAAAAAAGAATGTATACATATACATGTAACTGGGTCACCATGCTGTAAAGTAGAAAATTGACAGAACACTGTAAATAAGGTATAATGAAAAAAATACAAATCATTATAAAAAAAATTCTACATTAAAAAAAAGGAAAAAGAAAAGATGCTCAACATCACTAATCATCAGAGAAACTGAAAATCAAAACCACAGTGAGATATCACTTCATACCTCTCCATGGCTATCATCAAAAAGAACACAAATAACAAATGTTGGTGAGGATTTAGAGAAAAAGAAACCCTTGTACACTGTTGACGCGAATTTAAATTAGAGCACGTACTGTGGAAAACAGTATGGACATTCCCCCCAAAACTAAAAATAGAACTACCATATGACCCAGCAATTCCACTCCTGGGTATGTATCCAAAGAAAACAAAAGCACTAATTCAGAAAGATACATGCATCCCCATGTTCATCACAACATTATTTACAATAGCAAAGATATGGAAGTAACTTAAGTATCCATCAACAGATGAATAGATAAAGAAGATGTGGTATAAATAGGAATACTACTCAGCTATAAAAAAGAATGAAATTTTGCCATTTGTAGCAACATCAATGGACCCCAAGAGTTATTATGCTTAATGAAGTTAGAACAAGACAAATACTATTTATAATCCCTTATATGTGGAATATAAAAAAATATAGACAACCAGTGATTACCAGAGGGAAAAGGGGCTTTAAGCAATGCAAACTACTATATATAACAAACAAGCTGCAAGGATATATTGTACAGCACAGGGGATAAAACCAATATTTTATAATAACTGTAAAGGGAATATAATCTATAAAAATTTTAAATCACTGTGTTGTACACCTGAGACTAATATAATATTGTAAATCAACTATAGCTCAATAAAAAGATTAAAGAATAAAAATATTTACTGTCTTGCTCTTTACAGAAAAAGTTTGCCAACGTTTCGTTCAGATCACTTGATATGATACAGCTGTATGTGAATTTGGGGCTAATTCCAAAAGTCACAGTCTTTTTACCTCAGTGTATTTTCTTCCTCCCAAATATTGATCCATATGGTGATGCCTGTCCAAGATGAAGTCCTCACCTGTCCGCAATAAAATAGAAAAATAATAAGGATAATGCAGTGAATTTTTTAAAGCAAAACATATATAGAAAATCAATTTAAAGGGCTTTTTCCTAATATTTTCTTGTTTATTCTTATGTTATGAAGTATCTTGATACATGTGCCTGAAAAATAATAACTTGACAGTTCTTTTTTTTTTTAACTTTAATTTTGCAGTGAAATGATTGACTTTTAGGAAACATCATATCCACCATGCTAACTCGGAATTTGGCTGGGCACCTGAGGACATTAATTCCAAGGCTGTCTCATAGTATTATTTCTTTTGCTGTCCAAATTTTGAACTATCCCCTCCACAATTATATCTGCAGAGATTGCCTGAAATTCTTTAAATACTGTGATGAATTGCCTAAATGTGCCTGTACTTGTTTTTGCATTCTTATGGCAGCTTCTGTATTTCTGGAAGCTCTCTTCTTTATGAGTGTCTTAACAGGGAGACACATACACTTGGGGGAGATAGAAAGCATTTGCTTAAGACCCTTCTAATCAGATCGAAAGGCTCCCAAGTGCTGGAAGAGACTCAGTAGACCACAGGCACATGTGGCTGGCTCTAGACAATCCCTGTTTTATTGACAGGCATCTGGGAAATGTCATGAAGCACGGAGATTCCTTTCATCTGCTGTCGCTGACCTCAGAAAGGACACCATCCCCGGATCGTTCCTGACCTCATTCCCCTTTTCCCTCTTCTGTAGTGCACCGTGACCTGTGGAGGAGGGGTCCAAACCCGATCAGTCCACTGTATTCAGCAGGGCCGGCCTTCCTCAAGTTGCCTGCTCCGGCAGAAACCTCCAGTGCTACGAGCCTGTAATACAAACTTTTGTCCAGCTCCTGAAAAGCGAGGTAAAGGGCCCCATGCACCAGTCGATTTTAGTACCATACAGAGTGTTTTTCAAAAACCCACTGTATTTGATTGTGCAGCTTATGCCTTGCACAACGCTAGGGGGTGCCATTCACATCGTCTACGTGAAAAGCGCTACAGAGAAGTGCACAAGGCACAAATCCAAGGCAGTTCCTGCTCAAAATCATCTTGTTTGCATGGACATGCAAGGAATGTTTAATTCTATAATAAGGCTTTTTGATCAATCTTACTTTGAAAGGATGAGACGGTAATCTTGCAAGTCCCCTTTTTAACACTAAGCTGAATAAAGTAACTACCATGTGGCAGAGATTATGCTACCCCATGGGGATGCAAGAATAAATAAGAATTGCCCTCAAGGAGCTCACATTTTAATTGAGGCAAGAACTAAATCACAATTACAGTGAATATGCATTATCCTAGAACTACATCTTGAATGTTTTCTTAGCTCACGTTAGGTCAAATGAAGTATAACACGTGCTGATGGAAAAATGGGAAATTCAGTTATCTGAGTGAACCATACTGCTCTTTACTAGTCCAACTTATTTTAAAGTAATCTGACAAACACCAGGAAATATGTCTTCAGCTTAATCAGACTTCTTTGTGCCAAAGAATCATTTTCCATCATGTACCTGCTGATTTTTCTTTTTATCCAATCACAGCATTTTGAAAACTGTCCAGTCTCTTACCCCATGTTTTCCAATTTGTGGTGAATCTGACTCAGGCCTGTTATTTCCTCTCCACTGTCCATATCACTTCCATCTCTCAATTGATGTTGTTGTTTATCTCCTTCTTAGAGCCTTAGGTCCAGGCATCAATTTTCTCTCCTCTGCTGTTTCTCCTTTCTTGTCTGAGATTTAGACAACACAACAAAACTAGTAATATAGCACTTGCTCAGAGCAAGATCACCTCTAAGGCAATGCCAGAATTCTACAAGCACACAGTTTTCCTTAGCAGAAACCTTACAGGGAAAGAAGCAAGTAGTCATATATTCTCAGACTGACTCCTCTTTTCCTCACCATCAGTGGTATTTCATTTCCACCCTTTACTGTACAGCCACAGACAAACCCAAACATACAAAGACTCATTATGGAAGGCCACACATAAAGGGCGTGCCTCCCCCCCAGTATTTCAGACAGGCCAATGGCCAATTATGAAAATTGCTCAACAGTATGTACTTCCTGGCAGGAGTGTGATGTGGGGAGAGTCAAGGGCCACGTTAGGCTAAAGCAGTGGGGAGGCCTTTGTTGTTAGTTATTATTTTGTGCACCCAGCACCACACATGGCACTTTGTGGCATTCATCATATGTCAAATGAACAAATGCAGGAATGTATAAATAAATAAAAGATTGAGTGTTAAGTACTCTTCTTTTATCCCTAGAACTTTCTATGGATAAAAGAACACGGCAGGGTCCTATTCTTAAGCTACGGAAAGCACAGTGTCTCAAAGAAGGAGGAAGACACAACAGCAAATAGAAGAGGTGGCGTGTCAGCAGTGTTATAATGGTGGGCAGTTCTAGCTGGTTTGCAGGGATGCTGCGAGGTTTAAAAAAAAAAAAAAAAAGGAGGATGTGGGAGAAGGCTTCCTAGAAGAGGGACTTCTCTCCACACCTCTTGACTGAGTCAGGTCTCCTTTTATGAAGAGGAGTAAAACGAGAAAGCAAATAGGAAGACACAAGTCCAAGTGTTTCTTTCTGGCCAAAAATTTGGCCTAAAGTTTTATACGAAGATTTCCTCTCAGTTCCCCCATTCCCATCCCAAATGTAAGGAGAGTGGTGTACCCACACTGCTGCCCCCACAGGCTCCCCCTCTTACGTTGCTGGCCCGATGCCTACTGGTGGAAGGGATTTGAGAGTATTTCTTGGACCTGAGTCTTCAGGAAACATGAATGGGCAGTAAGTGCTCTCATGATGACATAGGGAAATGCTTTCAATTCTCTAAATACTCTGAGACCCCATGGCCAGGCACTGTGAGAGTTTCAGAGATGCAGCCTTGCCCTCAAGGAACTTAGAGTCACATGGAAGTGTCAAGGCATTGTAGTAATTCAGACTGGACCCTAGAGATGGCATCTGCCCACATTGGCATCATCCTGTCTTCCAGTACAGCCAGGAAAGGTGTGCCATCTCCCACACACCCACCCATGCTGGCAGCCAGTATAAGGCATTCACTTTATACCATTGTCACTGTGGGATGCTCTACCTAGAGGTCTTCTTTGGATCTCCACTTTGGGGACCACCCCTGAAACTTGGCATTACACATATTTTACGTGTAAAACTTATTCAGGAAAGAGGGAAGCCCTGGGCAGTAACACCCAGAGACTTCTTGGTCACACTGCACTGTAACTGGTAACACAGACTGCAAGATGCTTGGACTTGAGACTAGTGGGATGTAGTTGGAGACAAGTAGACTCTCAATTATTGACAGGCTACTCCTCATGGAATCTCATGTCTTAAAGAGGGGGATGGGTGGACAGCATTCACTGTACAATGAATGTACAGAGCAAGGACTCTGAATTCATAAAAATGGATTTGAGTCTGCATTATGCCACTTATTATGTGGATGTGGGCAAGCTTTTAAACTTTCTGAACTATTTATAAAATAGAAAAATAACGCTTAGCTTAAAATTTTTTTATTAAAATGTAGTTGATCACAATGTTGAGCCAATTTTTGCTGTACAGCGAAGTGACCCATATACATATCTTCCATCAGCTTCTATCCCAGGAGACTGGATATAGTTCCCTGTGCTGTACAATAGGGACCTCATTGCCTATCCATTCTAAATGTAACAGTGTGCATCTACTAACCTCAAACTCCCAGTCCATAAAAGGTTACTGAGAATTAAATAAGGGAATTCCATTCTTAATGCTTACCTTTTTAGTGCTTACTGTGAACCAGAAACTGTTCTGCTGTCTGATTGTAGGTAGAACGGTGGGCATTTCCACCCTCCTGTCTGGAAACAAACAATGAACCAACCAATGCATATACAATGTCAGACAATAAAATAAAAGAATAAAAAGAGTACATGGAAAGAGAATGATTGGGGGTGAGGAAGAGGTGGGAAAACCCGTTTAGATAGAATTGTCAGGCCAGGCCACTGTGACTATGTGATATTTGAATAGAGGCCTAAATGTGACATAAGGGAAGGTGAGCTATGTCTTTATCTAGAAGCAGACTGTTCCTGGCAGAGGGAACAGCAAATGCAAAGGCCTTGAGACAGGAATAGGTAAATCTGATGACAGCAAGAGAGCTGGACAACTGGAATGGGGTGAATACAGTGAAAACGGGTAATGTGAGATGCAAGTGAGTGCGACAGAAGCCAATGGAGAACTTGGAGCAGCGGTGCAGGAGGACCTGACTTGTAGGAGGGTCACTGGCAGTTACAGGAAGAAGAGGACCAGGGACCTAGAGCAGAACAATGACTTGTCTACTCTTCAGAGAAGGCAACTCCAACAGTCCAGTGAGGGGACGAGATTCCACTAGGACAACGGCCATGCTGGAGTGGTTGGGTGCTGGGTGGATTTTGAAGATCAAGCCGATACTATTTGTCAGTTGTTTGCTCCACAGGACGTGAAGCTCACTCGAGGGTCATCCCTAATAGTGTAAATAAAATACCTGACTCAGAATAGGAGCCAAAGAACCAGCTATTAGTCGTCATTATTATGACCATAACCAAACACAGAACTTACACTGATATCAGCGTGAGACATCTCACATCTGCTTCCCAACTTACGTTTAGCTTATAAGCTGCAGACACCTGCTGAAATTCCATTCTTATCTCAAAAGGGTTAAGTGTTGATCAACAGTATAGTTAGGCTCGTGCTTTTAGTGGTCTGTTTTTATCCTGTAGTACTTTCCCGGCACCCATAGGGTAATCTCTGCCATCTAAATAGACACTAATCCAGACATACATTCTGATGGATCAGGGCACATGCTAAGGGACTGAGGTGTAAGACTGTGTACAAATATATATTAAAAATAATTGGAGTTCCCTGGTGGTACAGCCAGCTAAGAATCCAGTATTGTTACCGCCGTGCCTCAGGGTCAATCCCTGGTTGAGGAACTTCCACGAGACACAAGTGTGGCCAAAAATAAATAAATAAAAAGAATCGAACTTGAAGATACATACCTATGTAGACAAAGAGACTCTTCATTTCATGTCTGGCTTGTATCTCTAATACATCCTACACTGGTCTCCTGGGGCCCCACCTCCACCCCTGTAGAGGTCCCCATTAGGTAACTCCATTCTTCTAGATGCTTGGGTCAAAAGCCTGTAGTTACTCTTGCTTCTTCTTTTTCTCTCATACCTTTTACCAGCCTGTCAGTAAATCCCCTAGACTCTACCTCCAAAATATATCCAGGACTTTTTGGAAAGAAAATAACTCCAGGAGTTCCCGTTGAGTAGACACTCCTGAAAAGTATCTAGGAAGATGCAGGTTCAATCCCTGGCCCAGCTCAGTGGGTTACAGACCCAGTGTTGCCATGAGCCACAGTGTAGGTATCAGATACAGCTCGGATCCTGCATTGCCATGGCTGTGGCATAGGCCTCAGCTCCAGCTCCAATTCGACCCCTCGCCTAGGAACTTCCATATGACACAGGTACAGCTGTAAAAAGAAAAAGCAAAAGAAGTAACATCTCCATTTCATCCTTATCCCCAGTGGTTTGAGTTGGGTACAGGGAATTCCGTTTTTCAACAAATACTTCTTGAGTAGCTACTTTGTGGCAGGTACTGGATGTTGGGAACACAGCAATGAAAAATGTAGATGAAAATCTCTGCCCAAGGGTTTTTGCCCTCTAGAGGGGACCCAGACAGTAAGTATTCACATAATAAGATGGGTAGCAATAAATCCAACGTAAAAAATAAAGCAAGGGAGGGAATAGGGAGTCCTTCCTGGGAGACCAAGGAGCTTGCTATTTTCATAGAGGGGTCAGAGAAGGCTTTTCTTGATAGGTGACCTTTGAGCAGAAACCTAAGGTAAATGAAGAGGAAGTGACCCAGATATCTTGGGGGAACCAGATCCCAGGGCCTTGGTCATTTTAAGGACCCTATCTTTCCCTCTGGGTGTATGGCATCCAATGGGAGAGTTGGGGGCAGAGACACGACATGAATAAGCTTCTATTTTGAAAGGATCATTGGGGCTCCTAAGAGACTGAGTTTGTATAAAAGGGAGGTTTGGGCAGAAGAAGCAAAGCTTAAGGAAGGAAGTGTGGGCACTTCTGAATCATAAAAAGATGGGCTACAAATTGGGAGCAGCAGGAAAAAAAGCCAAAAAGCAAGACCCTCGAGTGCCCTGTCCAAAGGCACAGAGGGGAGTCGCTGAGGGATGAATTCAGAAGGGAATTGATTGGGTGCCGTGGGTGGCGTGGGGTGTGGGATGTGTTGAGGGTGACGGTGACTGAAGGCTTTCACAGAGGAAGGGAACAAAGCTCCAAGTATGAACATTTGTTCCCCTGTGGGGTAGACCTTAAATATCATTTGAAGAGAAATCCTTGAGAATCCAGTGAAATGACTGGGCCCTTACTCCTAAAACAGGCATTTATGTTTATATAAAGAAAAATTTACTTACCAACTCCTGTGCTGTCTTTACCACCTGAGGCCCTTCTGGGTAAAAATCTCTGTTGCCCTGTGTTCTGCTTCCAGTAGATAATTGCATCTGTTATCTTCAACAACTAAAGAAGTAAGGAGAAAAAAAAGATTGATGTGGACTTAAATTTATGTATTTGCAAATTTGCCATGAGATTTTATTTAAACCCACACAGAATGTTGAAGCAGGGCCTTCAATCCAGGTGTCCTGACTCCCAGTGTATTAAGTTCCTTGCTCCCCAAAGTAGCATGCCTGGACCAGCAGCAGCAGCCTTGGGGTGCTCGTTAGAAATAATCTCAGCCCCACCCCAGATCTTCTGAAACAGAACCAGTGGTTTAACAAGATCCTCATGGGATTCCTAATGTGCTGGTCTAGGGTACTTGCCTTGGGGACAAAATAGTAACTCCTGGGATACGGGAGAGATTCTGGCATTAATCTCAGGCTGGATATGACTTTTTTTTTTTTAAGCATCCAAGTTCTCCACTCCCCCAACACCTCTTTCCATTTTGTTAATGGTCATAGTCCCTTTTGGTGTCTCAATCCTGCTTTCCTGACCCTCCTACCAAAGTCCTAGTGTATAACGATAAGATCCACTCAGGAGCATAAGGCAAGGTAACCCAACAAAGTCTTTGTTCTAAGTAGGCCCTCACCTTAAGAAGAAGGCTGAGGACCTATCCTAACGTGCTGAATATGTTCTCTCACCCTTAGAGGATCCATCCTGTGTAGATTTCTTCACCTGGTGCCATCTCGTTCCTCAGCATGGTGTCTGCAACCACAAATTTTACGGTAAACAGTGCTGCAAGTCATGCACGAGGAAGAGCTGATCTTGACTCCCTCCCAGCCCCAAAAGGGCCAGGGTCTTACCTCTCAGTCTCCAGAGGCACCAGCCACCTTTCCATCAAGAGCTGCACTCTGCACAGCACTCATGAGCAGACCGCAGTGTCAGAAGCGCCCGGCTGTCAGGCCCCCAAAGCACATGGTACTCAGAAGCACTTGAAAACAAGAAGCGATGACACATCTGACTCACAAAAACATAAAACAAAAAGGCAACAGCTTTGATTTGCACTGTTACATGAAAGAAGTGATGACTCGCGATGAGACAAAACAAATTTCAGTTTTGACAAAGTGAGACTCTGGTCAACGCCGGGACGGACCCTCCCCCTGAAAACGTCAGAGGGTTCTATGACCACCACATCTGTTTTGAAAAGGTCATTTAAGACTTCAAGTCAAAGACTGAGACTTGGAGCAATGAAATGTGGATCAAACATGCTGCCTAACTGTTCCTTGGAGCTCACAGTTTGACCAAAAACTGTGGACACTGCAAACCAGGAGTTATACAGATGCCAAATGGTGCTCGTGACTGTGCTTGCTGCTGGACTAGCAAGCTTCATGTCCTGTTTATTTGGGTGTGTGTGTGTGTGTGTGTGCGTGCGTGTGTTCTGTATTATTTTGTTTAAAGTATATTCTGCTTATAGAGAGTCTCCAAGACCAAAATTCACAATTGGAAAAGTGTTCCAAGGAATATTCTGAAAACAGGGCAACACAGTCTAGTTAAGACATCTATTTAATTGCAATTCACATTCTGGAGAAAAGAAACAAAATACAAAACTCATATGGAAGGCAAACATTGGTGCCCTACACAGGAATCGACCTCATAATTTTTGGTGCTAGCTGAACAAGTACACAGGAGCCTCAAGTCCCTTCTTTGGGAATCGGAATTTGGGAGATGTTCATTTCCAGTAAAAATCCAAGAGGAGCTAAATAGCAGAATAGCCTTGTTTTGAAAGAGAGGAGACCAGCATTTATAAGGCTCCCCACATATTATCAGAGATGCTTGGAAAATTAAAGGCCACTTGTGGTTTTCTGCTACCAGCTGACATGTTTAAATTTGCCCTAAGATTTAGTTAATAAGAAAAGAATCAGTGGTAGTAGAAAAATTCATGTTTTCTTACTATGTGAATATTAATAAATCATAATATGCCTCAACCCTTTAAGCAGTAAGAGTGCTTTATGATCTTTCAGATGGTATTTTCAGTCCTCAGAAGCCAGCTGCTGGTAGGCACTAATGAGCTTAAAATTGTTCTCAATTGGAAAAACACCACACTATTTTGCCAAAACCAAAGTAACTTGCAAGACTGTGTCCTTCTGTAGTTTTTGTGAAATGTGGTTATAAAGGGCATATTTATATAATTCTACTCTATTCCTCAATTTCTTTGATGAATGTAACCCAATTTTACTACTTTAAAAGTCTCAATTCAAACAGGGATTTGCCAGCTCAGCACAACCAACGAGACAGTGGTTGGTTAAATTTAGAGCATCCTTTGTTCCGTACTAACTGAAATCATGCATTCTCAAATCTCAGAAATAATGATTAGAATATTCTCTCTGTCTCCTTGGCTTGGCCTAGAGTAGTGGCCAAATTGTCATTTAAAAAAAAAAAAAGTTCTGCATCACGTCCCTTTGTCCCTCTGATAAATTGCAAGTTCTTTGTTTCCTTATATAATTATCATTTTATTATTTTATGGAAAAATTAATTTATTAATTAATAGCCTATTCTTATGTGTTTCACTTGCTTCCCTAAGTGATATTAATTCTGAGGAAAATGTTGAATAAAACCATGGATTATAGAGAAAAGTCAAAATATATGTGTAATATTTAATTATTTTATAAGTTTTATAATAAAATGCTGTTTCTTTGTCTTTGAAACTTGTTAAGTTCTTGAATAAATCAGTGAGAAGCTAGCTATTACCCAGTGGATTAAAGTGTATATAAATGTTGATTAGGCATCTTAAAGAGGGAGTTCCCATCATGGCACAGTGGTTAATGAATCTGACTAGGAACTATAAGGTTGCAGGTTCGATTCCTGGCCTCGAACGGTGGGTTAAGGATCCGGTGTTGCCATGAGCTATGGTGTCAGTTGAAGACAAGGCGTTGCTGTGGCTGTGGTATAGGCTGGTGGCTAGAGCTCCAATTAGACCCTTAGCCTGGGAACCTCCATATGCAGCTGGTATGGCCCTCAAAAGACATAAAGACAAAAAGGAAAAAAAAAAAAGGAATCTCAAAGAGTGGAGTTCCCGTCATGGCTCAGCGGAAATGAAACTGACCAGTATCCATGAGGATGAGGGTTCGATGTCTAGCCTCAATCAGTGGGTTGGGGATCCAGTTTTGCCATGAGCTGTGGCGCAGGTCACAGACTCGGCTCAGATCCCACATTGGTGTGGCTATGGCAAAGGCCAGCAGCTATAGCTCCGATTCGACCCATAGCCTGGGAACCTCCATATGCCGTAAGTGTGGCCCTAAAAAAGAAAAAAAAAAAAAAATACAGAATCTCAGAGTAATTTCTCAAAAAGTTGAGAAAGGTTTGGGGAAATATATTAATAATTTTTCTTATTTAGAAGAAAATTATAAACCACCAAATTCTGGGATGAAATACATGACATTTATCATTTTATGAAGACACTGAATTATTTTTTTCTACTCTCAGTGGTCATGTAATCATTTATTTATGACAGTCATCCAAGTTATTTAGATAAACCCACTATAAATGTAATTGGTTTTCTATCTCTTTCCGTTTTTTCCTCCTTGAAAATCTTTTTGCAGGAAAAAAAAAAAGTGGGGAGGGAAAGGAGAGGGGGAAGGAAAAGAAACTAATAAATTAAAGAGAGAATTGTTCTTAGCTTTTCCAAATTTTGAATCTTCAGACCAGAGGAAAATAAAACTGCCTGGTCAACATAAGTCCAAATAAACAATAATCAGTATTTTTTTCTGCATATGTTATGTGTGTGTCAGCATAACTTTAAAATATGTCGAGGAGAACTTTTAAGTAAACGATTGCTATTTGGCAGACATAACAAAGAAATTATGGTTAATAATGGAAAATGGAGTAGATGGCAGAAGAGGGACCTTTCTACTTTCGACCTTTTGGGAATAAAGTGTTATTAATAAAAGCAGCCATACGTTATCGCAGCTAATCCTCACAGCAGCCTAGTTAGGAAGATGCTATTATCATCCCTTTGCACGTGAGGACTGGATTCACAGAGATCCGCATATTTGGCCCAAGAGCACATGAACATTAGCGACGGAAGAGGACTCCAAGCCAGGTCTGTCGGGCTTTAAAAGTTATTATCACCTGGGAACGATTTTTTAAAGAGAGAGAAGGCCATCTAGGCCTCAGAATTCTATTAAGGCCCCTGAGCTGCATAAGAAGAGAGTCTGACAGTAAATGAATTAACGAAGAATTGAGGGCAGAGCCGGGATAATTTAAGGTGGGGAACTGGGACGGGAGGCAGTACATTCCCGTTTAGCCCGTCTTTTCAATAGAAAATACTTTAACACTTGTTGCATACTGTCTTTATTCTCCAATAACTGCCTCTCTCGGGGAGGGTACTGTCTCCTGGGCAACAGACCTCAGTGTCGGGAGCCAACAATGCCAAGTCCGTGAGGATGAAGAGAGAGAGTGACAAACAGCACTTGGCATGGATGCTGTATTACCAGCTGTGGAAAAGGATAATGTCACAGTAGCGTGTATCATTTAAGAAATGGTTTATGGGAAGAGTTCCCATTGTGGTTCAGTGGTTAACAAATCCGACTAGGAACCATGAGGTTGCGGGTTAGATCCCTGGCCTCGCTCAGTGGGTTAAGGATCCGGCGTTGCCGTGAGCTGTGGTGTAGGTTGCAGATGTGGCTTGGATCCCGCATTGCTGTGGCTCTGGCGTAGGCTGGTGGCTACAGCTCCAATTCAACCCCTAGCCTGGGAATCTCCATATGCTGCAGGTACAGCCCTAGAAAAAAGACCAAAAAAAAAAAAAAAAAAGAAAGAAAGAAAGAAAGAAATGGTTTATGGGGAGTTCCCTGGTAACCCAGCAGTCAAGGACTTGACATTTTCATTGCTGTGGCTCAGGTCACTGCTGTGACATAGGTTTGATCCCTGGCCTGGGAACTTTCATATGCCTCAGGCATGGCCAAAAAAGAAAAGAAATAAATGGTTTATGGAATTAACAGCATATAAAAGCCATTATTGCCAAAAGCAATGTAGAAGTCTTCTTGCTAACGTCCTACATGGGTTTATTTTAGAGACCAAAAAAATATTTATGCAGGGGAGTTCCCACTGTGGCGCAGCAGAAATGAATCATGAGGAAGCATGAGGCTGCATATTCCATCCCTGGCCTTGCTCAGTGGGCGAAGGATCTGGTGTTGCCGTGAGCTGTGGTGTAGGCTGCAGACACAGCTGGGATCCGGCGTGACTGTGGCTGTGGCTGTGGTGTAGGCCGGCATCTGTAGCTCCGATTTGACCCCTAGCTTGGGAACCTCCATATGCTGCAAATGCAGCCCTATAAAGCAAAAAAAAAAAAAAAAAAAAAATTATGTAGATTCCATGTTTTGTCTGCCTTACCTTATCTTTTCCATAAGATCTTAAGTTGCAACTGATGCTGAGGCAAAAACAAACAAACAAAAAAACAAATTGATTTAAATGTATCTATTCAAAAAATAAAAAATAAATGTATCTTTCAACTAAAAATGATGTAATCTAAAGAAAATACTGATTAAAAAGTAAACTTGTTATAACTCTGGTAACTAGAAAATATGTATTATTTCCCAAAAACAAAGCAAATAAAAGCCTACTAAATAGGATTAACATTTAAATAAATTGTAGCAACAGAAGAAAAAAAAACCCCATCCAAAAAGGGCACAAGACCTAAATAAACATTTCTCCAAAGACATATGGATGGTCAGTAGGCACATGAAAAGAAGCTAAGCATCACTATTATTAGAGCCATGCAAATAAAAAATTACAATGAGGTTTCACCTCACACTGATCAGAATGGCCATCATTAATAAGTCTACAAATAACAAATGCTAGAGAGTGTTTGGAGAAAAAGGAACTAAAAACAGAATTATGATATGATCCAATAATCCCACTCCTGAGCAGATATCCAGACAAAACTGTAATTCTAAAAGGTATACGCACCCCTATGTTCATAGCAGCACTATTCACAAAAGCCAAGACATGGAACCAACTTAACCGGCCATTAACAGATGAATGAATTAAGAACACGTTGTCCATATATACAATGAAATATTACTTAGCCATAAAAATGAATGAAATAATGCCATTTGCAGCAACACAGATGCAATGAGAGATTATTATACTAAATGAAGTCAGAAAAGGAAAGATAAATATCATATGATATCACTTATATGTGGAATCTAAACTACAACACGAATGAACCTATCAACAAAATGAAGACAGATTCAGAGACAAAGAGAACAGACTTGTGGTTGCCAAAGGGGAGGAAGAAGGAAGGGGCAGACTGGGCATTTGGGGTTAGTAGATGCAAGCTATTACATTTAGAATGAATCAACAGCAAATTCATACTGTATGGCACAGGAAACTATATTGATTCTCCTGGGATAAATCATGATAGAAAAGAATATTTTTAAAAGAATTTATTTATATGAATAACGGAGTCATTTTGCTATACAGCAGAAATCAGCATAACATTATAAATCAACTATAATAAAAAATAAAAAGTACAGACAAGTATAAAAAGACACCAAAAAATTAACTTTAAAAATAAAATATACGAGTTCCCATTGTGGCACAGCGAAAATGAATCCAACTGGGAACCATGAGGTTGCGGGTTTGATCCCTAGCCTTGCTCAGTGGGTTAAGGATCCGGCGTTGCCGTCAGCTGTGGTGTAGGCTGCAGATGCGGCTCAGATCTGGCACTGCCGTGGCCGTGGCGTAGGCCGGCAGCTACAGCTCTGATTAGACCCCTGGCTTGGCAACCTCCATGTGCTGCGGGTATAGCCCTAAAAAAAGCAAAAACAAAACAAAACAAACATATATATATATATGATTTCCCTGGTGGCAGGTTAAAGATCCAACACTGTCACTGCTATGGCATGAATTCGTTCCCCAGCCCAGGAACTTCCATGGGCTGTGGACACAGCCCAAGGTGGTGGGGCGGGGGGGTCAGTAAAGGAGTTCCGATTGTGGCTCAGCAAATTAAGGACCCACGTGGTCTCCCATGAAGATGTTGGTTCCATTCCTGGCCTCATTCAGGGGGTTAAGCATTGCCACAAGCTGCAGTGTAGGTCGAAGATGTGGCTGGGATTTGGTGTTGCTGTGGCCGTGGTGTAGGCCAGTAACTGCAGCTTCAATTTGACCCCTAGCTGTAGAAACTTCCATATGCCACAGGGGCAGCCATAGAAAGAATAAATAAATAAATAAATAAATAAATAAAATTTTCAATGAGAATAAGCTGTTCCTCATTCCTCAGGAATACTCAGTTCAGCATCACTAAGCCTAAGATAAAATTTTCTGTCAATAGGATTATTTTTGTCTTGAATGCCGATTCATATCTATACATAACAAAGGCAAATTATATCCATTTAATTGTACCTGTGCTGATGAGGTTAGACAGTGAGAGTCCTAAGTGACTTCTGTTCAACAAATTTTTGTGTAGAGAGAAGCCATTAGGAGAAATATCCAGAACGTGTTTTTCTAAATGCAGCCAGTTATTTGTTAGTTTCTGCAAAGCAAGAGCCAACTGCCTCACCCATGCACACAACTGGCATTCTCTTTGAACATTATGAGAGATCCTTGTAAAGTATTTCGAAGTGTTTTCCTCAACTCTTGTTTCCTAACGGAAACGGGTGAGTTCATAACCAGATCATCGGGTAGTGAGAAGTAATGTGAGCAATTGGTGGTTGGTGGCAAGGACCAGGGATGCCCACTGATTGTTCCCAGCATGCTAACTGGGAAGAGAAAGAGGCACCAAGCTCTAGGAAAAAGAAATCCTATAGGGCATTTCCCCTTAGCTCCCCTGTTTCTTTCTACCCCCCCCCCTCTTCTTCCTTACATGGCCTGGGCCTCCTGATTTAGCCTTCCCTGCCCCATACAGGTGAGGCCATCACCTGCCATTACCTGGTGTTGGAAAGCACTACTTTGCATCAGCATGTGGTACCCTAGAATCCTCCATCCCTGTGACTAACGGACTTTCTGAAACTGGTGTGCAGTTCAAAGAGTGGCACTTTTGCTGTGTTGACAGTCAGAGCCCTGGAGGAGACGGTCTTTGATGATGACCCAGGGCCAGGAGCTGTTCCTGCTGAGGACAAAGCCCAGACTTGTTTTTCTCTTCCTGATTCCTCCCTTCTCTTCTTTCCTGTGGCCGGAACACAGGAAGGATGGAGCGGCCCCGTCTTGGCAGAAGGCCTAGGGAGTCTACCATTCTTGCAGACTCCTGCTTCACATGCTAGAAGCGAGCCTAGTATCTCCCATCTCTTAGAAAGAAGGTCCTCCATCCCCTGCCCCATTCCCTTTGAAAGGCAAGTTGTATCTAGACTAATTCTTGGGATACTAGTCTCTAAATAATCGGCAACATTATCATCACCTAAGGATATCTTACACATAAACTTCCCAGGTCCTATTCTAGGAATTTAAGTAACCTGGAGGTAAGACCTGGACATTTCTATTTTAAAAGGCCTTCAAGTTTAAGGACAGCTGGTTTGGGAACCACTGGTCAAATAAAGAAGTGCCTTGTGTCTGTCTGTCTTGTGCAGGCAAAGGAAGCCCCTAGGTACCATGCCCTCTGGCACAGCTCTGCAATGTTCTGGGCCAAACTCAGCTAAGAATGGAGGGCCACTGGCTTACTCTCACTCCTTGCATGTGTATTTCACCTGGGAAATTCTTGTGACAGTCCTTGATGGGTCAAGAAAAGGATACACGAGCAGGGACAAGTTCCCTGCTCACCTTTCTCTTCTCATTCATTGCCAAGCATGTCAGTAGCGTACAGAGGGGTTTGGTGGGCAATGGAACAGTAGGATAGAGAGAGGTTGACCATTTCTCTCAGTCATGTACCCACATGCAAGAGCTAGTGTACTGCTTTTTAATTCTTTATAAGTGGGAGGGCATACAGTAGAGAAGCCAGTGAAATCCCCATCAGAAAATGTCTTCTGGCAAATCATTCCTGAGGCTTCTATTTTATTTTTATTTCTATTAAAGTACAGTCAATTTACAGTGTTGTGTCAATTTCTGCTGTACAGCATAGTGACCCAGTCATATATGTATATAGACATTCTTTTTCTCATTGTCTTCCACCTTGCTCTAAAGGGACTGGATAGAGTTCCCTGGGCTGTACAGTAGGACCTCATTGCTTATCCATTCTAAAAGTAGTAACTTGCATCTACTAACTGAGGCTTCTTTTGTGTGTTTGTGTGTAAAGAAACCCACAGTGCAGGAAAAGAGTGGTATTCCTGAGATCCAGAACCAAGACGGAATGAAGCCTTCTGTCCTCTTTCCCACCCAGTCATAGGTGCCAAAAGGTGAATCAATCATTTTTATGAATTACCCCAATTCTCACTTCCTTACACATTTTCAGAAATGCATTGGCAGAGTTAACTGAGTGAAAATGGTAACTTTAGCTTCTGCCCAAAAGAAGGCAAAACAGACAACATCTTTGATAATAGAGGGAAGAGCTATTAGAAGGATGCTTTGGAGCCATGCTAAAGAAGAAACAAGTTAATTTCATGGTTTGTGCTATTCTGGGCTTCTGATTTTTCTTGTTTAAGGGCTAGTTTTTATTAATTTACAGGTTTTTGTTCTTAAGACTGGTTCCAGATATTAAAAAGGAACATGTCTATTTATATATTTGCATCATTTTACAACAATGAAGGAATAATTGTTATTGTATTCAGCAAACATCTGCCTTTGTTATGATGCCCACATTGTCCAGAGCTGTTATTACTTGCAGATAGGCCTGCTGAGGAAGCAAACTTTTCACATTTTCATGGAGGTTAGTATTTGTTTTCACACTAAAAGTCTCTCTGACGTACAGTCACACATGTACCCTCTTGTAGTGTGCTCTGCCTAAACCAACATTTTTTTCCCTCCATCTTTGCTATCTAAAATATATTCATTCTGGAGTTCCTGTCATGGCTCAGCAGTTAACAAACCTGACTAGTGACCATGGGGATGTGGGTTCGATCCCTGGCCTTGCTCAGTAGGTTAGGGATTCAGCATTGCCCTGAGCTGTGGTGTAGGTCACAGGTGTGGCTAGGTTCTGTGGCTCTGGCATAACCCGATGGCTACAGCTCCAGTTGGATCCCTAGCCTGGGAACCTCCAAATGCCGTGGGTGTGGCCCTAAAAAGACATGGAGTTCTTGGAGTTCCTGCTGTGGTGCAGCAGCTTAGTTAAGGATCCAGCACAGGTTTGATTCCCAACCCTGAAAATACCAGTGTTTTGAAAAGAAAGTGGGCGGGAGTTCCCGTCGCGGCGCAGTGGTTAACGAATCCGACTAGGAACCATGAGGTTGCGGGTTCGGTCCCTGCCCTTGCTCAGTGGGTTAACGATCCGGCGTTGCCATGAGCTGTGGTGTAGGTTGCAGAGGCGGCTCGGATCCCGAGTTGCTGTGGCTCTGGCGTAGGCTGGTGGCTACAGCTCCGATTAGACCCCTAGCCTGGGAACCTCCATATGCCATGGGAGCGGCCCAAAGAAATAGCAAAAAAAAAAAAAAAGAAAAAAGAAAAGGAAGTGGGTCAGGTATTTTTAAAATTTGGTACTTTCAATGGGGTCTCCTTTGTCATAGGTAGAGGAAGTATGACAACATTTTTATGGTTCTTCTGGTCCCAGGATTCTTCTTTTGGGGAAGGGGGACTTAAGTTCGTATCATAGATATTGTATGAACTCAGCATTGTTTCTTTTTTGGTTTCTATTTGAAATACAATACTCAATAAAATCGTCTAGAGTCTCCAGAGTAAATATCAATAAAAGCATTTGCTTATCAATGGAAAAATAAAATATTTATAATACGGTGAAAAGAATACTTAAATGAAAATTTGGCATCTGCGTTTAACCTGGACTAAATCATTAAGTCGCTGGGTAATTTTAGGAAAGGCCCTTACATTAGCATTTCGGTTTCAGTTTCTACATTTGTGAGGAAGAAGAATGAAATAACTAAGTTCTCTTCCAGTTCATAATTTCTATGCATTAATTTGCAAGTGGGCTCCTCTCTGCTTAATGAGAATTGGGTGACTATATTACTTTAGAAGGGGACCCCCCCACATCTTCAATCTTCATGACCCTACTTTGCATTGTATGACACTGACAATAATACAGGCTGAAACTCAGCATTATCAAATGTTGAGTGGGATGAATGTGAAATTGAGGAATGAATGCATGAGTTATGAAGGAAGTTGAAGGTCCCAAAACTTCATAAGTGTACAGAAATGCATTGGATTGGACCCTTTGAATGGATCAACTTTATGGCATGTAGATTCTATCTCTTTACTGAGATAGAAAATTCTGTTTAAACAAGAACATGCTTAAAATGAGGGCTGTCTTTGCTCACACATATGGTCACATTAGAACTTTTCTGTGTGGCCCTAATGCTTCTTGCACTGTTCATACCCACATTGGGGAAATTTGCTTGGTTCAGCAATGCCCCCCAAACAAATTTGATTACAGAAAGGGCAACTTCAATCATCCATTTCCTATCTCACGCAACCATAGAATGGTAATTTTCAGCCACTGTCCTTGGTACTGAAGATACAATTAGAATGTAAGGTCCATGTGGGTAGGGAGATTTTTTTTTTTTTTTTTACTCTATTACTTTTATTTATTTTTTTTTATTATTTTCCCACTGTAGGGAGATTTTTTTCATCTTATTTAATAGGGTATTATCATTACCCACCATTTCTTGCATGGATACACAGAGAAACAGGACAGACACAGTCCCTGCCTCTTTAAACTTGCAGTCTAGTTAGGGATTCAGAAAACTAAATAGCACTTTCACTACAGAATTTAAATCATCTACAAAAGAGAACTCTGTGGGGCCAGAAAGAGAGCATTCGATCAGTTGTTGCTAAAGTTTTTCATTTGCGATTATTTAACTTGATGGAGATGAAAAGGATAAGCTCAACACTAACATTTGTTTTAAAGATTTCCTAAGTGGATTCCCTATACACTTTCAAAAAGGAGAAACGTTCATGGTACCAATATTTACGACACAGATAGTAAGCACATTTTGACCTGAAAGATATCATGAATAAATATATTTAACACAGCCATATATGCTCAACTGAAAGAGTAGTTTGATTTACTGTGTTTGATCTGTTAATGAACATAGAACAATTGAAACAATCAGAGTTAAACCCTCCTGGCCCCTGACCGGAACATATGGGGAAATTAAGTGGATTGGAAGTAAACCCTTCATTTTATTGTGAGGTCACTGGAGGATAAGGACCCATCAGGAGCTAGTCTGATTCTGTTTGGCAAGAGTAAGGTGGGAAGCACTGTTAAAGTTCTGAAATCTGATTGCAGAAAACAGGGGAGATGGGGCTACCACTGGCATTTTGCCTTATTTCTTCATTCTGCTCCTTAAGAGGTTGGCAGGAACAACTCCATCTGGCATTACTACCCACCTCCATCTCAAAGGGACCAAAAAAAAAATGATAAGGATGGAGCTGGAGAGGGTGGAGGGAAGGAAAATTAATTTGATTGTACTCCCTTCTTTCTGCCCCACACATTTAAAAAAAGGTACATATGGGGAAAGGTACTTGAGACAGTGTTCTTTAATGTCATGTGAGTTCTATAAAACAGATTTTGAAAAAATGTTTTAAGAGTGATTTGATGAAATTTAAATGTTGGGTTGATTTTCATAAAATTTTCCTGGGACCTCCTTGGAAAACCAAAAAGAACAATGTAAGTAGATGCTTGAGTAGGAGCAGCAGGGAGAAGCAATGATGATGTGATCACAACGGCAATAATAACATTAATGCCCATTTGCTGTGTGCAAGGGACATACTTGGTATGTTCTGTATATTAACCTGAATTCCTGTAGTTATCTGAATCTTAAAATAACATGTGAAAGCATTATTAACTCTTACTTTTTAATAACAAGCCAAGTCTCAAAGACATTTTGTATGATAGCATTAGCTTTGTAGAGACACTATTACATTGATTAAGAGCAAAGAATCTGCATGCACACAAAAGTTAAATTCCACAACCTGAATTCCCTCTAAGGATTCCTCTGGTTAGTGGCAATGTCACTTTAGTTCTTGGAGCCTTCATTTCATCATCCAGGAACAGGGAACGAATCATTTATTCAACAAAATTAGTAGTGCTGGATACTGCAAGGTTGTAGAGAAAAAGATTTCTGCACTCTTTGGGCTAATACTCACAGATAGGAAAGCTATTAACCAAACATCTCATCAACAAGCACAAAATCACAACCGTAATGAGCACTGAGCAGAAAAAAGTGTATCATCTTAGTGGAAGCTCCATGGTGTTCTATCCATAAATGCTTGGAACTCTTAGTCAGTTTCTTGTCTACCAGTCTGTGATATGATTTTACTCCCAAAGCCAGAACCCACATTTCTTTTCTTAAGGTCATGTGCTTGCTGCCATCACCCAATTTGCCTGCAAGCACAGAAAACCATTAGAAATTTACTCCCCCACGCAACCACATGCAGACCCTCAAGCCATACGTCTTTCATTCATTAGCAACTGACCTAGTCAGAAGTGACTACAGTAACTAGAATTGTTTGAATGCTTAACAAGTATTATACACTAAATAGGAGTGCCTGGCCCATTGCAATACTCAACAAATGGTACCTATAAAAACGACAAGAAAAGGAAGGCAGAACAGTGAAAGACGGCAAAAGAATCTTGTGCAAGAGCAAAGGAGATTTGAAGGGTGAAAGCAGAGTTTTATGATTTTGGAGCTTTCCAGGAAATAATTTGAGAAGCAGGCTTATCCATGGCCGAGTTTTCTTGGGGCCCTCGATCATCTGACCCTCTGCTGCCAGCCTCCTGGCACAGGTGCACGGCCGAGGCTCTCAAAAGACTGAAGGCTGGCAGCCTGGGAATGGCCAGCTGCCCAACTCCTCCTTTTCCCAGAGTGGGAGGAAGTTGGTTCCTGTGTGATTATTAATTAAATCCTGACTGGGTGGGCACTTTTAACGTCTTTTCCAGTGACAGCCTTGCTCGCCAGATCTCATAACTGAACCACAGCCAGGCTCAGTCAGGGAGCAGGAAACCACCTTTGGCTGAAGCCAAAACACTTGTTCTCCATCCAAATTTCCTCACCCAGGTAGAGGTCTGAGTTGGAGGTCAGCCTGCAAGTCTCAATGGATCAATTGTTTCCACCCATCTCCCCTCTGCAATGTCCGGAAGACGTGAAATAGGATTGGGGGGAAGATTAATGTGTTTCTTTACCACACTGTCAATCTGGAAGGCACACTCTGGGTATTGTTTCCGAGCACAAAGAGTCTTTCAGAGTTTCCCTGTATAGAACTGCTCTTTGGAAGATCATGTTCCAGGTTTAGGTGTCTCAGTGTTCCCAGTACAAATGTGCAGGGAGCTTTGGCAGTGATCTAGATAATCTTATCAGCCCAGTTAATTCAGATATTGGTTTTACTGCCTTCAATTTCAGTAGCCAGATCATCATCACCAGTTAGCTCAATTCCTTTCCAAAGCCTTTACTGCTGCACAGAGGCAAATAGACTGATAATTACTAAGCCCCAATTGTGTGTCAGGTATTGTTCTAGGCTCTGTTTCTGCAACCTCTCCTTTAATTCTCACATCAGATCCCTTGTTACCCTTTCCTCCCTTTTAAGGATGAGGAAACTGAGGTTCAATAAAGGTAAATAATTCTGAGTTCCCGTCATGGCTCAGTGGTTAACGAATCCGACTAGGAACCATGAGGTTGAGGGTTCGATCCCTGGCCTTGCTCAGTGGGTTAAGGATCCAGCGTTGCCATGAGCTGTGGTGCAGGTCACAGATGTGGCTCGGATCCCACGTTGCTGTGGCTCTGGCGTAGGCCGGTGGCTACAGCTCTGATTAAACCCCTAGCCTGGGAACCTCCATATGCTGTGGGTGCAGCCCTAGAAAAGGCAAAAAGACCGAAAAAAAAAAAGGTAAATAATTCTCTTAAGACCACAGAGCAAAACATGATATTACTGGCTTTAGAATACAGGTCTGTCGCAGGTAATACAATCTTTTCACTTAGGAAAGATAAGGGCCTGAAAAAAAAAAAAGCCAGTAATAAGATTTGTTTAAAAATTGCCCTGTGACTTCCACTTAACAGGATGATGGTATAAGTCTCCTCAAGACCAACTCTTGGAGTTCCCGTTGTGGTGCAGTGGAAATGAATCCGACTAGGAACCATGAGGTTTCGGGTTCGATCCCTGACCTCGCTCAGTGGGTTAAGGATCTGACGTTGCTGTGAGTTGTGGTGTATGCCACAGATAAGGCTTGGCTCTGGCATTGCTGTGGCTCTGGCGCAGGCCAGCACCAACAACTCCGACAAGACCCCTAGCCTGGGAACCTCCATATGCGGCAGGTGCAGTCTTAAAAAAGACAAAAGGAAAAAAAACAAACTCTCAGTTAGATGAATATTGGATAAAATAGGAAAAACACCTGCCTAACAATCTTGAGAGTAAACATGAATAGACGCATTGTTGAAGGGAAGCAAGGGTAGAGAAACAAATATCAAAGAGGGAAGTTTCTTTTCTTTTCCTTTCTTTCCCTTTCCTTTCCATGAGGAAGCTTGGATATTAGCCTTAGGAAACCGTTACATCAGCTATTTCAAATATTTTAAAAATCAAAGAAAATCATGTATAAACTGAAGAAAAGTTTAACAGTCATGGTAAAGTGTGTGAACAATGTGCCCAACACAGAAAGTGAATAAAGAGATGGAAATTATTTAAAAAACAAAACTTCTGAAGTTTAAAAAGTTCACTAACTGAAATGGAAAAAAAACTTGCTAGAGGGATTTAAGAAGCCCGTTTGAGAAGGCAAATGTAAGAAGCAGCAAATTTGAACTTGACCAGTGGAGATTACTATGGTTTTGAGATTTGAAGTCAGAAACTGATGACACCAGCTTTGTTCTTTTTCCTCAAGATTGATTTGGTTCTTTGGGGGTTTCAGTCATCCATAGGAATATTAGGATTTTTTTTTCTATTTCCATGGGGGGAAATAGAGTTCTGAGTTTGGACAGGGGTTGCAATAAATCTATAGACCACTTTGAGCAACAGACATTTTTTTAAATTACTCAATGAATTTTTTTCCATTTATAGTTGTACAACAATCATCACAACCCAATTTTATAGCATTTCCATCCCAAAGCCCCAGCGCATCCCCCCACCCCCCAACCTGTCTCATTTGGAAACCATTAGGTTTTTCAAAGTCTCTGAGTCAGTATCTGTTCTGCAAAGAAGTTCTAAGGATTTTGAAGGTGTGAGCTTTAGTTAAAGAAAGAGATCTCAAGATTTACCATCTCTATTCCCTGAATTGGATAAGTAGACATTACCAAGTGCATTAATTAATACGTGCATGCTATGGTACACCAAAAGACTACACTGGAAGCCAAGAAATCTGAGGTTTAGGTTTACTCTGCATTAATTCTGCATGAACTTCATTTATTCTCATACCTTCCTGAACCCAGGATATCATTAGGTCTTGAGAACACAACTTTGAATGTACATTAATTAATGCGGATGAAAATGAAGGAAAAAATTTAAAAAAAAAGATTATGTGCAGTCCTCACCTCCAGAGATTCTGATTCTAATGATTTGGGATAGAGCTCTAAGTGACCCACGTTATTTTTACATGCAGCAGGGCTGGGAACCACTGATCCAACTCCAACAATATTGTAGATGAGTCATGTAAGGCCTCTTCCAAGCCCTTGAATCTTCCATAATTTTTTGATGGTTTCCATTCTCACTGAAAATCTAAGAATGACTTCAGCCTATTGTGTAAGTGGGGAGAAAGTGTGATTGCTGAAGAAATTTATTTATCTGCTCTGGGTGGGTTCAACAAGCAAAGATTGAAAACATCTGTGCTGAATATTAATGGCTGCGGTGACAGGGGACACAATGAGGATGGGAAAAGTGGTCCTCGGGGAGCTTGTTGGAAAACTCATACCGAAAACTTTCTGCATGTATGCACGTCACTGTTGCTATCATGCTAGCAGCAAATGGCCTGCCTACACCTGATTGGTGGGTTTGGTATGACAACACACTAGAGTTCTCTGGCTCCACAAATACCTGTTCTCCTTCTTCTCACCCCAAAACATCTGAAAGCTCACATCGATATTGGCTTCAATATTGACCTTCGGTACTTGCTAAGCAAGCCTCTGCCACTGCTTTTACTTTTCTTCCTTCACAGGAAAACCACCTCCATCTGGAAGTGAGGATTCTGCCTCAAGAACGGAGAACACTGGAGCTCAGAGGAGAGGTGGTGTGGGCTCCTCCAAGATTTCTCTGTCTATATCTACGCCTGGCACGAAATGCCTGAGTCTTTGGTTTGTTGGTTTGTTTGTTCTTTCTTATTTAAATGTTTACCATTAAAAGGATGATTAAACAAAGTAAGATATATTTATTTGATTAAATACTATGAAGCCATTAAAGTTTTTTCAAAAAAATTAAATGAGGGAAATGATAAATTATATATTGATGTTGCTTGAATTTTCATATCTTTGAAAGTAGGACAGTAAAATTTTTTTAATTCAAGTATAGTTGATTTACAATGTGTTACTTTCTGCTATACAGCAAAATGATTCACATATATGTATATGTATATATATGTATATATACCTATAAATACACACACATACATACACATTACCTGAGTCTTAACATTTGGAAGTTAATATCTGCTCTTTCTTGTCCCTCTTGACCAAATCTACTCAAATGATTTAATTCCATTTTGATCAAGGTTAGCCCTCCCTCTTTTCTAGTTTCTGCCATGAAAAATATGTTTTAAAACCAGGCCTCAATGTCTCCCATTTGCAGAAGGAGACATTTGGACAATGGAATCTTAAAATTTTTTCTTCTTTAAAAGTTGACTTCCACTGTATCTCAACTTTCCCCTACAGAAAGTTGTTTCTTATTAAAATTATACTTAGGTTTAGGATTAAATTAAAAAAATAACACTTGGTGCCTTTTACTCTGTCTTAGGTGATATTTTGTACTTTACAGTCATTAATATTAATTTGGGCCCCTGAACGTAGGTTACAGATGATAAGATAAAGAAAATGGTATTAATTCATTGACATAGTCCATAAATACCTATTATGTGCCAAAAGTTAATTTGATATTAGAAACACTGGATAAGATAGGGCCCTTTCTTTTCCTACCTCTTGGCCCTATCCTTTCTACATCTCTTCATGGAGAGAGAAAGTTGTGCTTTACAATAAAATGCATCTTTTTAGGAGATATCATAGCAGCACATACCAAGTGCTATGGGAAAAGAGAAAAGAAAAACTGTCGTTGAGTATAATGGATTCTGAGAAGACTCCTCAAATGTGATGGGGTTTGAGCTGCTTTAGAAGGACGGTTAGAAGAGGACCAGGTAGGGAAGAAGCGAAGGCCACCGAGGCAAAAGCAGCAGCATGTTCAGTTATGAGAGGGGCAGCCAGCCTCCAAGAAAGCCCCCAGTGATCTCAATCCCCTGGTATCCATGCCCTACTGTAGTCCCCTCTCCTACCCAAAAGAACCAACCTGTGTAACCTTTGACATGCTTCCCAAATGATCATGTGTGCTTCCAAGGCTGGGCCATATAATATCTCATCTGTCTGTCCTGGTCCCTCTTGGAGTTCATGCTCTGAGAAAGTCCCTCACCAGGTTGTAGTGATATTCAAGCAGCCCATGGAGAAGCCCCGTAACGACTGCCAGAGGCCTCCTGACACCGAACATAACCCTGTGAATGAGCCATCCTGGAAGCAGGTTTCTCAGCCCATGCCAGCGTTGAGATTACTGAGACCTGCCCTGTAACCTCATCAGAGACCTCGAACCAGAACCACACAGCTCACCACTTCTGAATTCCTGTGGGGTAATACATGCATACGATTGTTAGCCTCAGTGTTGAGGGGGGGGCAGGGTGATTTGTTATGCTGTAATAAACAGTTAATATTGCTGACATCCAAGTTTATGTCATGCTCTGAGCTAAGAAGGGGAATGGGAAGGGATGGGATCCAAAGGGGAAGGGGACAAGCTGATTGAAAAAATTGTGTAGTTAGGGTGGCTCACAGAGAACCAGAAAATTGTTGCTGATTATATCAATGAGGGGATTTTATCAATGAAGGGATCTGTGAGTTAGAACATAAATGCCTAGATGCTAGAGCATGATCTGAAGAAAGGTGTTGGCAGATATGATATTAGCCTTGAACTATAGTGGGTTTTTTTTTTTCCTACTGGATTGTCTGTGTCTCCCTTTATGAGAGGTTGGCTTTCAAATGCGTTGCAAGAAAATCTACGGATTCCCACGTCCTTCCCTCTTCAAGACTCTTATCTACAGCCTACTTGACTCATCACCTTCCTTCTTCTGCTTGACTGTCTTCAGGGAAGGAAAGCTCACCACCAGGTGAGCTAGCCACCAGCATGTTGATTTGAAGAGTTCCCTGACTCCCAGTAATGGACTATTGGACTGGGTTTTAGGCTTGTCTTGCCCACTAAACAACTGACGACCTTAGGACGAGGTTTTAAGGTCAGTGTAGACTTGGATGGGGTTCAAGATTCTAGGGTCTTCCACTAATATGCTCGTTCTCTTGGGATGACCTCAGGCAGATCCGTCATAACGTAATGATTCTGGCCTCCGCCCACAAAGGTACTTACTCACTCTAGGTTGGGTTCTGAGAAGTAGAGTGATTGAGACATCACCATCAGTGCCATCTCCAGACCTGGCTTTACCATACTGAGTAACAGAATCATCCGAGGGAAAGCTGAACCCATCTCACTCTCTCTAGTTGCCACCATATTCTGCAGCTCTTTTAGAACAGTGGATTAGAGGAAGGCTTTGAATTGATTTGTATTTCTGAATACTCCAGAGAGTTCATACTGTAATGGGTCACATGCCAGTACATTTTGATGGCCCTCCAGTGGCCATGGATAGAGGTGGTGGGAAGCTTGCAGTCCCAGGATGTTTGTGATGAAGATGAGGTCATGGTTAAATCAAGACTTGGCTTCAATCGAGCCCTGGTAGAGGAAGCACGAAACGCATTCCAGCATGTATAAATCCCTTTCCTTTGCAGCCCAGGGTTACAACACTTGGCGGCCATCAGAGCCCTGTGAAGTGACTTGGATATCCACACAGTTGCTTAATCAGTAGGTTCAAACATCTGGAGTTTTAATAACTTTTAATCATTCTGTATATTATATGATCCCTGTAGGTCTTGCCAAGACAGTTTGAAGAAAGAGGAAACAGAGCAGTGGAAGCAAGATTATCAAAGAGCAGGTCATCTTGTATCTTGTTTTACATAGGATTTTAAACTCCAGTGTCGTATTTATGTTAGTATTGTGCTGATCTTGGCTATACAGTTGATTTTTGAAACTTTATTTCAGGATATATAATAGGAGGCCCCTTAAATTTCAAAAGAGTGGTGTAGTTAAAAAAAAAAAAAAAAAGTTCAGAATGACCCACTTTCAGATGATGGCTTTGCTGGGACATCTAGACTCAATATGTCAGGGAGCAAAGTTAGCTGAGCACTTCCAGCGGCAGGACCCTCGTTACTAACAGCAGCGTCTGAGCACAGTGGGGATACTGAAGGATGACAATTTCTGCTCAACGTGGGGCATCTCTGATGAGCCATCACTTCTCTGGCGCTGCCTGTTGAATTGGCCCACACTTTGTCAAAGCCCCTGCCCACCCCAACTCTCTCTTTCACATACATCACACAGACACACACACACACACACTGAACCATTTGAACTACTCATTCCACCTCAGTGTCTCCTTCCCAAAGGATCCAACTGACAGAGTAAGTCACTTAAACTCTCTGAGATTCCATTTTTTCCTCTTTCAAATTATACTGTTGGCATATCACCAGAATTCAAAGAGGCCGCATGAAGGAGAGTATGTCGAGTATCCTGGCTCATGGCAGAACATCACCAAGATTTTTTCCTTCACTCAACCTTCTAGTAAGACCTTCTCCAGCCCTGCTCTGTAAAAAGGAGATCTATTTCTCACTTGCATGCACCAACTATGAAATGCCCAGAATAGCATTAACTGCCCCCAAGGAGTTTGGGATGCTGGAAACACACAACTGTGGAAGAGCATGACACACCTGGCACAGGTCTGTGAGCATCCTGGGGTGGGGCCTTTGGGTTTCCTAAGGGCTGCAACAAACGTAAATACAAAATGTCAGAGGGGATCACGGAGAAGGGAAACCTCATCCGGAATGTCAAGAAAAACGACCTGGGGAGAAAAACACACCTGATTTGAGTCTGGAAGGACGACTGCATGTTTGCCAAGCAGAAGAGCAAGGGTGTTGCCAGCAGAGGGGGTGGCCTTTGCCAGGTCTCTAAGACACCGGAGGACAATGGACAGCGAGAAAAAGTCAAGATGTCCCACAGCGATTAGAGAGCAAACTAGGGAAGGAGGAAGAAGTTCCCAGCCCAGCTGCCCCTTGGAGGGGTTCTTTGCAGGGATCATTCCCCCCCAGTGGACAGAAAAGGAGCCTGAGCAGAGCCCAGAGAAGTTAGACGCTTGGCCTGTGGTCACAGGGCAGGAAAGTCACAGGGCCATCGAGACATAGCCCTGGTTTTTTGATGCTCCATTACTTGAAAGTGTACAAAGACCTCCCACTGGCAGTTACTGGGGTGATCCAGACAAGTCATAACCAGGTCTTAATTAGCTGATGGCCTCTGGAGCAGGGAGGGGACAGAGTAAGTAACCTCGGAATCAGCACACGAGGCCTTTTCTGGGGAAACAATTTCGTGCTCAATAGTTCAGGGAATCTGAGCTCCTTGAAAGCACAGTTTTGGAGAAATTGAAGCCCGGGTGCATGTTCACAGGAATCAGTCCCCCCCATTTAATTATGCTTAAGTGATGTTAAGAGCCTGACAGAGCCACAAAAGAAAGAACAATCTTTAGTCTCAAAACTGAAGCTTATCCTCATGCCTTGATCTAAGCCGTTGTGTCTGGCCCTCCTGGCAAGCCCAGGTCTGGTTCTCATTGCTTTTGTGGATTTAAGTAAAATCCTTCACATAACTGAAATTAGGGTTTGTATTACTGCACTTGTTGTAATATGAAAAAGAGAAAAGAAACACTTCCAGCCCTATTCCAGGCGATTGATCTAGTGGACACAGGCTGTCCTAAGAGACAGAGAGAGCATTTTCTCCAAGAATAAAGATGACATCGTTGCAGCTCCTTTTTAAAGGAGCCAGAGCGTCTTGCGCCGTTCCCATCCCGGCTAATGCTTTTTGGTGCAGGGAGCCTAATGCAAACCATACAGGATCAGACAGTTACTGCAGAAGGCTGCAGAGACAAACTGGGACTGCTGGATCAAAAGTAAGCTTTAGGAGTTCCCTGGTCGCCTAGCAGTTAAAGATCCGGCATGGTCACAGCTGCGCCACGAGTTCAATCCCCAGCTATGGTATTTCCATATACTGTGAGCATGGCCAGAAGAAAAAAAAAAAAAAAAGCGGGTTTCAGATATACTGTATCTCTAGGGGAAAACATACATTTCATGCGGTGAGAAAACAGAGACCACTCTAATCTAGCTCAACTCCCTCCACCTTCAAGATGGAGAACTTCAGGATTTGAGTGGACAGGTGACTTGCCCTACATCAGGGTCAAGTTCCTGGCACAGGCAGAATTGGAATCCAAAAAAAATTTTTTTTTTTTTAATGGCCACACTTGCAGGATGTGGCAGTTCCCAGGCTAGGGGTCAAATCAGAGCTATGTCTGAGGCCTATGCCATAGCCATGGCAATGCCAGATCCTTAACCCAATGAGCGAGGCCAGGGATCAAACCCACATCCTCATGAACACTATGTGGGGTTCTTTTTTTTTTTTTTTTTGGTTTTTTTGTTTGTTTGTTTGTTTTTTGTCTTATTGCTATTTCTTTGGGCCGCTTCCGCAGCAATATGGAGGTTCCCAGGCTAGGGGTCTAATCGGAGCTGTAGCCACCGGCCTACACCAGAGCCACAGCAACGCGGGATCCGAGCCGCGTCTGCAACCTACACCACAGCTCACGGCAACGCCGGATCGTTAACCCACTGAGCAAGGCCAGGGAGCGAACCTGCAACCTCATGGTTCCTAGTCGGATTCGTTAACCACTGCGCCATGAGGGGAACTCCTATGTGGGGTTAACCCGCTTAACCCGCTGAGCCACAAAGAGAACTCCAGAATCCAAACTTTCTGATTTCCAGACCAACACTCTGATTTGGCTCAGCTACCCAGAAGGCAATGAAAGGTATCTGGTTCCAAGTTTTTCTTTCCATTTGGGTGAGACAAATGGGACAGAGTTCAAAAGAAAAGGCTGCCCAGGGAACAGTGAAAAAAAAATTAAAAATAATAACCCAATAGGTGTGGATCAATAGGACGTGGTAAAATGCATTTTTAGATTTTTCACGTTATCATCCTCTTGGCGCAGGCACGGATGGGTGGGTATTTTACTCATGCAGCTCTGGAAGAATAGACTCCTCGGGTGTCTATTACACATGGTTTGGGATTGACATATGGGACCCCAAATCCACAAAGAGAGCACCCCCATTTGTACCTGAGCTGAAACTAAAGAAACATCAAATGCAGCTGATGTTGGCAGAGTGAAATGATTACCAAAGTCGGAAAAGCTAATGTACTGGCTGTGTGACCTCAGGCAAGTAGCAATACACAGAAAGTGAGCGAATGACTGAGTGATACTGGATGAGACATTTTACCGCAGTTATAAAATTCTACCCTCAGATACTTCCCTGGAAGGAGGAAGCCATAGGGGCCAAGGGAGGAATAATAAAAGAATTATGGTTTCCTCATGACCACGGGAGAGATCCTTCTGTCGGACTTGAGCTGAAGACCCCACCCCAGATCCAGGAGCTCCGTCATGCAGTCCCACGACCAACACAAACTTTACACAGGCTACAGAGGCGATATAGGGCTAGCAACGTAACCTCATCACTGGGCCTGCGTAACCAAAGCCAGAGAGCGCCCAGCCTGGCCATAAGGAGAGCATTAGCCCAGCCCTTCCACACTTTCGCTGTCTCCTCAAAGGTGCTCAACTCTCTTCTACCACCACAGAAATCTCTTCTCTTGGGATTTCAAACCGTTTCCCATCCTGGTCCTGAATTTGGTGTTCCTGTCTCCCAACAGAAGAACTTAAACCCTGAAGGCGCGATGCCTAAGGGGGGGCTCTGGCTCTGGAGCTGCGCACTGTTGGCACTATTGGACTCTGGACAAATCGCGTGAGGGCCGTGAGAGCCACCACCATGATCTTCATCACCTTCGTCATCTGGATGATTATTATTGCACTGACCTACTAGCATCAGCTTTGAGCATCTCAACAAACCATGGTGGGACAGTTGTTCTGACCGCCCACGTTTTTTAAATAAGGAAATATGGCCCAGAAAAGCTAACCTCCTTCATCAATCTATGCCCTTTGGTAGAGAACAGAGCTTGCATTTGAACACAAAGAGCCCCCAGGGTCCACTGTTTATTAACCACTTGACAGACACTTTTGAGTTGTGTGTGCTGTGTGTGTGAGCAGGTAAGGTGACTGAATTCTGTCACAACCCTGTGAGGTCGGTATTAACATCCCCATTGTAATGATAAGGATGGACATAGAGAGTCTCGTACTAAGCGAACTAAGCCAGGCAGAGAAAGACAAACATCAGATGCTATCACTTCTATGTGGAATCTAAAATAATGATACAAATGAACTTACTGACAAAACGGACTCACAGACTTTGAAAACAAACTTGACGGCTACCGAAGGGGAAAGGTACAGGGAGACGGATGGAGGGTGTGAGATCAGCCGATGCACATGATTGCATACGGACTGGTCAACAGGGACCTGTTGTATTGCGCAGGGGACTCTACTCAGTATTCTGTGATCATCTACGTGGGAAAAGAATCCTAAAAAGAATGGATAGGTGCACATGTGTAACTTTTCTTTTTTTTTTTTTTTTTTTGTCTTTTTAGGGCAGCACTCATGGCATATGGAACTTCCCAGGCTAGGGGTCGAATCAGAGCTGCAGCCTACACCACAGCCACAGCCATGCCAGATCCAAGCCACATCTGCGAACTACACCACAGCTCATGGCAACGCTGGATTCTTAACCCCCTGAGCGAGACTACGGATGGAACCCACGTCCTCATGGATCCTTGTCCAGGTCACTGAGCCATGACGGAAACTCCTGTGTGTGTATAACGGAATCACCTTGTTGTACTCCAGAAATTATCACACCTTTGTAAACCACCTTAACGTCAATGAAACTTTGAAAAAAATGAAAAAGATAAAAGATGAAACTCAGTACCCAAGACATTTGAAGATCTGCTCAATGTCATGCTTGCAGCGAATGGGAGGTAGAGACGGGATCAGAACGAAGAGCCGCATGACTGTAAGACCCACGCTCTCTCGCTGCCTCGGTTCTGAGGCTCATCATGTCCGCGCTTCCCCATGAAGGTAAAAATACCACCTCCCCCTGAATGACTGCAGCGGAGATGATCGTATGTGAAAGCTCTGGTGAACGGTGTGCCCGATGATGGCTGTCTGTTCTCATCTTTGTCCGTACAAACCAACAGTGAGGAGTCTCTCTGGCAGGCTGCCATTTGCTGACTCTGGGTTCATGTGTTGGCTGGATGTTAAATTCACTCACCTAATTTTTTTTAGTGCCTTTTAAAACATATGAGGTAATTTGTCTTTGTTGGTTAAAAAAAAAAAAAAAAAAAGATTTAGTGATGAATTCACCCTTCAGCATAATTAACCCCAGGCCTGGCTGTCCCTTGGGGAATCCTTCCTATCTTAGCAAAACATAGGCAACCTGCAACTCGGGGGCATGTCATTTTATAGAGTCTAACTAATCTAACACAAAATGCGTTGAATCAACAGGTTTTTTACTCCTCCCACCTCGAAGAGACTCTACTTCTCCCCAAAGCAAAACAAAGGAGTAGTTTTTGCCAGCACTGAGGTTGATCAAACATAAATTCCAACTGATAACTGTGGAGTACAGCTGGATTCTCAAGGTTGTATTTCTAAAGATGCCCCTTAGGGTTTAAGGGGACAAAAGGGTATACTTAGGAAACGGAAGATACTGCTTATGCCTGACACTGCTTCGAAAACATGCCTCTGCTTGATTTTCAAAAGACTTTCTGAGCATAAAGGCTAGGTGGTTGCCAGCCCACCTCAAAATGACAGAAGGGTTTGCTCAAACCTTGCCCTTGAATTTTAAATCACACTTTGTTCCTGCCCACAGAGCAACCAAAAATGTGAGGAAATGCTGGCAATCCATCCCCGGGGGCTTAGATCCTTTGGCTATTGCATGACCTCCGCTGATCTGAGTCACCTCTCTTGTTGGCCTTGCCAAAAAGTTGACTGCACTTCAATTCTTCCTCTCACTGGCTGTTCAGCAATAAAACACCTTCTCCTGACCAACTAAAGATAAACAGGAGAGAAGAAATCCTGTGGAGAGCCAAGTGTCAGCAGGTGTGTGTTGGTGGAGATGGCTGCTACCCTCATGGACTGAAGTCCACGCACTTTCGTGATGGTCACCAGAGGCAATGGTGTCAGTGTCCATGAGGAATCCAGTGGAGGTTTTGCAGGCAGGTGAGAAAAGAGCCTCTCTCCTCTACACCTAGTGGAGTCACGTGACCAAAACAAGGACGCAGGACTCACAGAAATCATCCAACCAGGAGACACAGCAAGTATTAGTCCTCAAGGTTCTGCCCAAATGGATAGGAATGAAGTCATTCTGAGGCTGCTTCACAGTGTCTGTCACTGGATACTGCAGACCGTACAAAACAAGACTGTCTAAGTCTCCTGATGTAAACGTTACCTAGCTGAGCTCCCACACTGATCAGACAAGGCCCTTCATGATCTCAGGCCCCTCCCAATAGGATCAATATTTATTGATCACTCCGCAGGTAACCCAGTGCCTTGTGGGACACAGCACAACTCCCCTGCTGGGGCTGTTCCCGAAGTTGCTCCCCTGAGTCTGACGCCCAACCCTGTGAACCTCTCCCAACAGTCCAGCCATGCTCCTTTTCCAGCTATCCCTGCCACGCTGTGCTCGCCTCTCCTCTGCTCCATAAAATCCTACTCATCCTTAAAGACAGAGCTCAAATTTCACCCTTCTGCAGTCACCGTTAATCAACTCTGGTTTGGGTTTTCTCACTATGAAGGTGGTCAGTTAAAAACACGGTCAACATGCAGCTCCTGCTGCGGTGAAACAGGATCGTCTTGGGAGGGCTGGGATGTGGCACAGTGGGTTAAAGATCTGGCACTGCCGCAGCTGCAGCTTAACTCGGATCTGATCCCTGACCTGGGCGCTCCATATGCCACGGGGCGGCCAAAAATTAATAAAAAATTTAAAAATTAAAAAAAATCTAAAATGGTCTACATGATGGAAGATACTATGTGAAAAAGAATGTGTGTGTGTGTGTGTGTATTATGTATACGTGTGTGTGTATGTATGTACAACTGGTCACTTTGCTGTACAGCAGAAATTGGCACAACAGGATCAATCAACTCTAAGAAAAACATGGTCAGTATTTTACAATGACTCCCATCAAAAGTAGAATTCTGGCTCCTTCTTTAGCCTCACAATTGGCTTCAGCCAGTAGAATGTGGTGGAAGTAACACTATGTGAATTCTACAACCCAGTTTCCAAGATGCTTCGGAATGACCTCTTGTGCTCCCTGGAAAATGCCGGCCTGAGCTCACCATATAAGCAGCTCAGTCGGTCCTCCTGAAGGCAGTGGAGCCACATGGAGAAGACCTCAAGCCGCAAGCGCTCCCCAGAGACTACCGGCACCAACTATCCCTGGACCACCCACCCCAGCCGAGCTAACAGATGACAGCAGCCCCCTTTCGGTCCCAGACAAGCCAGGAAAAGAACCATCCCTCTGAGCCCAGCCCGAACTGCACAACAAGGAGCAGGTAAACGGGCATGTTTCAAGACACAACATCTTGAGGTGGTTTGTTCGGTTACAAGAGACAAAATAAGACCTTTTCCTTGGTGACTTGGAAAGGTTCACACACCTATAGAAAGCCATAGGAAATTCCGTGGAAGTTGGATTATTTCCATGGGAAATTCCCCTCTTTTTCCCACTCTCTTTATCCAAATAACTCTTATTTACTATTCAGGTCTCTAAGTAGACAACCTGTCTCCAGCTGCCCGAGATGGGGTTAGGTGTTTCTCTGAGGGGTCCTCAGCATCCTGTTCTTCCCTCTATTACAGTACATTTCACATCTTTTTTTTTTTTTTTTGTCTTTTTCCCATTTCTTGGGCTGCTCCCGCAGCATATGGGGGTTCCCAGTCTAGGGGTCTAATTGGAGCTGTAGCCACCGGCCTACTCCAGAGCCACAGCAACGCGGGATCCGAGCTGCATCTGCAACCTGCACCACAGCTCACGGCAACGCCGGATCCTTAACCCACTGAGCAAGGGCAGGGACCGAACTCGCAACCTCATGGTTCCTAGTCGGATTCATTAACCACTGCGCCACAATGGGAACTCCACATTTCCCATCTTTATGGTTGTAATGCCTATGTTTGCATCAGACTGAAGGCTGACGAGGCGAGCACAGAGCCTGCCTCAGCGATTGCCTGGCTCTGAGCTTGGGTTTAGCACATGCCATGTGTGGAAAGAATTTTCTGCTGTGTGTCTCATCACTCCATCAAGTGTTTCCTGATGCCATCACCAGACCACCTAGACCACTGCACAACAGTGCAGGTGATAGGTGTGACGGTGGTGGGTTTTTTTGTTTGTTTTTTCTTTCCTTTTGGCTGCCCTGTGCAGCAGCTTGATGTAGGATCACAGTTCCCAGACCAGGGATGGATTCTGGGCCGGAGCAGTGAAAGCCTCAAATCCTAACCTTTAGATCACCAGGCAACTCCTGACAGGGTTCTGCAAAAGGGTTACACTTTGCTCTGTGTCCCTCTTCTGTATGTGGGCTTACATCTGCTCACCAAGAGCTCCCAAAACACGCCCTTCATGTTTGCATATTTGAGTACAGGTGCTATGCTGCATTCAGCATCTCTTCCTCAGCCTACATTAGAAGAAATAGCTGAGGACCTAGGTGGGTCTGGCCCAGAGAACTCTATAGCCTCTCTTCTCTTGGTACTTTCCCTCTGGCCACAATGTTCCAACAAGAACTTGGCACCACCAGGAGTGGTGTGACCAAGGCAAAGTAGAGGAAAATTAACTGCATCCATTGCTTACAATGTTATTCTTGGGAGTTCCCACTGTGGCTCAGCGGAAATGAATCTGACTAGTATCCATGAGGACGCAGGCTTGATTCCTGGCCTTGCTCAGTGGGTTAAATGATCCAGCATTGCCATGAACTGTCGTACAGGTCACGGATGTGGCTCAGATCTGGCATTGCTGTGGCTGTGGTGTAGACCATCGACGACAGCTCCCATCGCTAGCCTGGCTGGGAACCTCCACATGCCACACAGGTGCGGTCTTAAAAAGACAAAAAAAGAAAGAAAGAATGTTATTCTTTTATTAATGCCGTGTTATAGTACTACTGATTTACCGAATGGATGCATTGTGGGGATTATAATGACCTTGCCCTGCTTAGTAGCCTTAGTGGAAAATACATCTGGGTCAGTGTTCATTCACAACTCACCTTGACTTGAGAATATGGAGTTGCTTTCATTGGTCAACATTTTAGTACACAAGCAAAGCAATTTTCTTTTAGCCTTGTTTTAAAACTTAAAATGGGGGAGTTCCCGTCGTGGCGCAGTGGTTGACGAATCCGACTAGGAACCATGAGGTTGCGGGTTCGGTCCCTGCCCTTGCTCAGTGGGTTAACGATCCGGCATTGCCGTAAGCTGTGGTGTAGGTTGCAGACGCGGCTCGGATCCCGCGTTGCTGTGGCTCTGGCGTAGGCTGGTGGCTACAGCTCCGATTCAACCCTTAGCCTGGGAACCTCCATATGCCGCAGGAGCGGCCCAAGAAATAGCAAAAAAAAAAAAAAAAAAAAAAAGACAAAAACTTAAAGGTAATTGGGCCTTTCAGGTGATATTGTGATCACAGGACACTGTGTATGAGGCCACACTCCTGAATGATCATGTGAAGCCAGAATCCCACACGACATTCCACTGAACGAGAACTTCCCTTTGGCAGAAACTTTCTATTTAGCACTTGGCAAACGTCTTTGTTGAAATTTAACCGAACTGTCTTTGGAAAAGGGACAAATGACACTCAATTCTTTGCATAGAGCTCTGAGAATGTCTTGCTGGTCCAGTGTTGTAGGAAAGCAGTAGGAAAAAACAGAGTGATCGCCATCGGGTAAAGTGGGGATCGAATCTCTTTTCCGACACTAGGGAGTTTACGACAATGCAGAAGTGACTAAGAATCAACACCGAGAATCAGCTGTCCAGAGTTTAAAAAGAGATAAAGCTGCTTTACTCCCCCAATTAAACTGTGTATATATCCAAAATCCCATTTGATAAATACAGTCGCCACACAAAGGCATACAGTTAGTCCAAGTTCTTTATTGCTGTTGTTTCCATCTGGTGCCCTTGTTGACCCTGGAGCCTAATAAATCCTGCCACTGAAACCGGTGTTCGCTGTAGAACACTTCCTGTAATTGCCAAAGTGTAAAAGAATAGGTGAACGAGAGATGACAGCTCCCTCTGAACACTGAGATTTGGTAATTTACTAGTCCTGTCTCAGCTTAGAAATGTGTGTGTGTGGGAGGGGGTGTCTCTCTCTCTAGACAGCGGAGGGGAAGTGAGGCCATTGTGGGGTGGAAGCTTGGGAGGACCGGTCTCCGACTGGCGGTGGGAGCATAGCGCCCTCTAGTGTTCATTATATGCATTCCAAGTGTTGTGAGCGCAACGTGGATGGTTAATGCATCTCTAGGTGGATGCTGCCATCTCCTGGCTCGAGTCACATTTTGCACATCTACTGTGTTCAAAGTTCTAAGCTGGAAATTACAAGGCCTGGGTCTTTTCACCGGGAGCCCCAAAGCGGGCTTTTAGAGGGCGTGAAAACAAAAAGGAAAAGCCATCTGGCCGGCAGAGGAACCCCAAATTTCTTCAAAACATGCTCTTGGGCACCTCTTCCCCTAGAAGAGCTCTGCCAATGCCCTTTGCAAATTGGCATGTGTTCCTAGCTTTCCTTCTGGACTTTGAAGGCTGTGTGGAAGAGGCATGATTCTGAAACGTTAGGGTTATGCGAGTACTTTGCTGTTGTTGGGGATGGCAATGAAGCCGCTCTACACTTTGAGAAGAAAGTTTTTAAAGTTCTTTAAACACTGAAACAGACGATCCAAAATAGCCGATAACATACCAGGTATTTTTCACTTATTAACCCCCTTTCCACCTTCTACCTCCAGTCCTCCACACCCCAAGCTGGTCTTTTACCTTAACCTCCCAACCACTGCACAAATCGGCATGCTCATCACCGACTGCCTAACCTGTTTGATTACTTCTGATGAGGGAGCCGTCACTAACCAAGGTTTCTGCCGATTCTACTGTTGGACGGTATTCGTCAGCAAGACCTCATTTCTGGCACTGGTTCCTTTTTTACATGGCCTGTCTTCAGAATAAACTTTCAGGATTTAGGTGTCCATGTTCTTCAGAGTAAATTCTTAGGTTCTTCAGCCTCAGGTCTCACGACAGAGATTTCAAAATCTTCATCACACTTCTCCTTAATTGGATAGACTTCATTTTGTTAGTGTCCATCTTGAACTGAGTTTATCCGCGTTTTGCAAAATGCCTCGAGCAGCAGTAAACCAGCAGAATCATGAGCTCCTTGTTCTGTACACCGGAGTCATGCAATATGTTTAAAGAAGCACATGTATGGTTTTAAAGGGTTAATAAAAGTTGTTATACAGTGTCATCCAGATCCCTTTCACAGGAACTTCTAAATTTTCTATATGCTGACTCTGGTCTTTCAGCCAGAATATATATTATTCACAGTTATGTTATGATAGGGTTGGTTGTGGCTTCTGTTTTCAGAGTTTTCATATACTCATCTTCCTCTGATTATGACACTTTAATGCTGTGGTTTCTGTTTTCCACCCGTGAAGTACAGGAAATAGTGCTTTTTTTTTTTTTGCATTTTTTTTTATTTTTTATTTATTTTATTTTATTTATTTATTTTTTTTTGATCTTTTTTTTGCTATTTCTTTGGGCCGCTCCCGCGGCATATGGAGGTTCCCAGGCTAGGGGTCCAATCGGAGCTTAGCCACCGGCCTACGCCAGAGCCACAGCAACGTGGGATCCGAGCCGCATCGGCAACCTACACCACAGCTCACGGCAACGCTGGATCCTTAACCCACTGAGCAAGGGCAGGGATCGAACCCGCGACCTCATGGTTCCTAGTTGGATTCGTTAACCACTGCGCCACGGCGGGAACTCCTTTTATTTTTTTTTTAATATATTTTTTTTTATTTTCCCACTGTACAGCAAGGGGGTCAGGTTATCCTTACATGTATACATTACAATTACATTTTTCCCCCACCCTTTCTTCTGTTGCAACATGAGTATCTAGACAAAGTTCTCAATGCTATTCAGCAGGATCTCCTTGTAAATCTATTCTAAGTTGTGTCTGATAAGCCCAAGCTCCCGATCCCTCCCACTCCCTCCGCCTCCCATCAGGCAGCCACAAGTCTCTTCTCCAAGTCCATGATTTTCTTTAGGAAATAGTGCTTTTAAGACACATCCTTCATTGATCAGAACTGTGTAGAACCCACTCAAAAGAATAAACTTTTTTTTACTGATTTGGCAGGTGTCTTGTTCCAGAATGACCAACCATAATTTGATTCTCCTTTGCATAAATCCAATCAGCTAACACAGATGATCACTCCAATTACCAAATGAATTTAGGATGACCTCTGTGGGACACAGGGTGCTGCCAAACCTGCCACTGAGGACAAGTTACTGTCTATCCACTTTTATCTGTCCTTCAGCAGATTGCCTGGGATGGTCATCACATTGCAGTTTGTGTGTTTATTTTTTGCCCTTTAGGGCCACACCCACGGCATATGGAGGTTCCCAGGCTAGGGGTCGAATCGGAGCTGTAGCTGCTGACCTACGCCACAGCCACAGCAACACAGAATCCAAGCCACGTCTTTGACCTATAGCACTGCTCGTGGCAACACCAGATCCTTAACCTACTGTGCAAGGCCAGGGATCAAACCTGCGTCCTCATGGATGCTAGTCAGATTAGTTAATATCCGAGCCAGAACAGGAACTCCATTACATTCTAGTTTAATGCTTATTTAATAATAAATCTGTCTTCCTCTTCTATTTTTTGTGGAGAGGTTTTCCAGGTTGGCAGAAGATCTTGTTTTACTCATCTCTCCCGGTCAAGGTCACCCCATGAACCAGGACTGAGTGAGTTAGAAAAGGAAACACCTGATTCCTCGCCAGATACTCTTCCCATCAGCACCACTTCCTCCTGAGAGTGAAGTGGAACAAAACATACCACCTCAAAAATATGCGTCTTTGGCCTGTTGATTATTTTCAGCTATTTTTTTAATGTTCACCCCAAGGCATTCAGAAGTTCCCAGGCCAGGGATCAAACCCATGCCATAGCAGTGACCTGAGCTACAGCAGTGACAATGTCGGATCCTTTATCAACTGGCTGTTTTTTTTTTTTTTTTTTAAGAAATGGCAGCCATAGGAGATGCTCTAAAAACTGAGTAGAACGTATCCTTTTGTCAGACGCGTTTACATGTATAAGGGACATCTCCATTTGTACACGTGAGATACACTCCTCTCTGTACCAGGAAGAGAACAATGACTCTACATGTCTACAAACTCTCATCAGTGCAGAAGGCAAGGACTTAAGTCTGCACAACCTCACTCTTGTTTACTGTGCTTCTCCTGGTCCTCTCCCATAACCGGCCTCCTCCTCTTTTGCCTTTAGCTGGAGATGCTATTTCAGGTGGTGGCCTGGGCCATTTTGAGGAATTACTCAGTTTATCCCCCATGCATGAGGGAGGCGTACAAGTTATTAAGCTTCTCCTTGTTTTTCTCATCTTTTATTACAGGGGGTATCTCAGCAAAGAAACTAGAGTAAAAGAAAAATTATCCTTCCTGCCCCACAAGTGTGTACTGTTTTGTGTTTGCTACTGTGGGCTGTGTTAGGTCTTGTTTCCCTCCAGTCTGTCTAAAACGTTTTCTGTTATTTCCCAGTGACTAATAATGTGCAAATGCAAGGTGAATCACTGAACTTGGAAGAGTTAAGTCAAATGGACCGTGATCCTTACTCACCACACGATTGTAAAAATAAGACAACAAGCTGAGAGTTGCCCACCCTAAGCCCCACATCACCCAACTGAAATTTAATTACAGTTTTAGCTCTCCCAGAAATGGACCCTTGAACCAGTCAATCAGGAATTGCCTGATAAGCAACTGGTTAGGTAATCACTGAGACACCTCTGCCATCCCCTAAAGCAAAATAACCTTGAGATTATCCATCAGCCTTTTTGTCTAGTATAACTACGTTGTTCCCACTCCCTTCCGCCCATAAATGTCTCTCATTTTGTACAGCTCCTTTCTATCTGTTAGACTAGATGTAACTTGACTCAAGAATCACTGAATTAAGTCAGTAAGATCCTTTTTTTCTTTTTTTTTTTTTAAATGGCTGCACCCATGACATACGGAAGTTACCAGGCTAGGGGTCAAATCACAGTTGCAGGTGCCTGCCTACACCACAGCCACAGCAGTGCCAAATACGAGCCACATTTGTGACCTATGCCATAACTTTTGGCAATGCCGGACCCTTAACCCAATGAGAGAGGCCAGGGCTCAAACCTCCATCCTCACGGACACTGTGTCAGGTTCTTAACCCCACTGAACCGCAATGGGAACTCCCAATAAGATCTTTAAACATATTCATTTGAATTGTTTTTTTAACAGTTTAGCAGCAGTGATGGATCTGGAGACTGCCCATGTTTTTGACAGCAATAAGAAATACAGACATTGGTCCCAGTGAGCCTTTTGAACGCTCCATCTTTTTTGCAGCCTTCAAGGGCTGCAGGTATGTTCTCTGAGCTGAGCTCCGCTCTTGGTGTGTTGAGTTGCTGATTTCACTTTACAGTCCAGGGTTAAGGGGCAGTCTAGATTGACAGGTGACTCAACATAGCACCAGTCCTTATCCCTCAGTGAGTATGCAATCCTAGTCCAGTGCTTAGCAGGTCAGCGGGCGCTGGCAGAGAGTGGTACCCAGAACTCAAGTCCTGAAACCCGGCAGGAATCTGTGGGGTTCCTGGGAACAAAATCCTTTTTGTGTCCTCCCTTTCTTGTTGATGAGAAATTGGCTTCATTCCGCCTCCATGGCCTTCCCTGAATTCCAAAGGGCAGGTTCAAATGATGGCTAATGGGGGAAGGGAGGAGATGCAGAGACAAGGAACGAGCAGTCAGGAAACAGTAATGCAGCCTTGGGGGTCCTGGTTCCACCTCAGGGGATACACCTAACAGTACTTTTGAGCTCTTCTGCAGAACCAATACCTCCAACAGATGGAAAATGTGAACAACTTTATGCCGTAGTCTTCATTCCAGAGAAGAGATCAAGGTACCATTAACCTCATGTACCACCAGAACCCTTCCTGGGACCACCTGACGTCTTTGAAGAAGAATACAACTTCGCATCTATCCTGATCCTTATCTGTAGCCCTATTTTCCACTTCCAAACTATAAGATCCTTTTCTGTTTTCTCCCAAAGGAGGGCAGAGTCTTAAGGGCATGAGCCTGCTGTGGCCTCCTCGGCCTGGCAAAGCAATAAAAGCTATTCTTTTCTAATTCACCCCAAATCCTGTCTCTGCATTTCTATTTGGCACTGGGGGACTGAGGCCAAGTGTCGGCAACATCCCCAGCCTTTGGTTGGTCCACAGTCCTTGTGTGTTGGCTTCTGCTGATTGAGTCAATGCTTCCACTTTGGGAACCTCTGGTGGTGAGCACGTGGGACCCCTCTTGGCCAGTCCATAGTACCATCTCCTTCATTATTGCTGGTGTCCACTGTTCTGTTTCCTTGGTTACTGTTGATTTCTGTTTGTGTGCACATGAGCTATAGGAATAGTAAATCTATCGTCAGTGGGACTCTTGGAAGGCCAAGCCACAAAACTCGTGGGCATGGATCAAGCACCGAACAGCTCTTATAGCAGTTGCCACAAGTCAGTCATGGAATGGGTTGGATTCAGACTAGGTTACTGGCCAGCCTCATGAAAATTTCCATGCCATGAGGTACAGTGACAAGCCCCCACAATTCCCAACTCAGAGGCGTATCCCTCTTGGGTATTCATTTGTCTTAGAAGAGACTTAAGCTTCAAAGAAAAAACAGGATCCTCAAGTTCCGAAGAATGGAACACATCTGGCACAACTGCTTCTTTTATATCTAAGAACTGTGGTCCTAGAAGCGTAACCAAGCAGGAGCCTATGGGCCCTTCCTGGGGCAGGTCCTTTGCCCTGTATGTTCTGCTTTAGCTTCTCTCTGAAGTACCTAGACAACAGGTATACATTTCCTGAGTTGTTTTACAAATGTGAACTGCCCTGCCCACCAAATGGAAGATGTTAACTATTTGATGACCAAGAGCCCAAGGACTGATAATGCTAACTAACCCCTGTCATACTGTCCTGTTAATGTACCATTGGCCAATCAGCAAATTGTGCACAAGCCGATCACCTATCTAGCAACCCCCCCTCCTCCACACCTAGCTTTTTGTGGTGGTTCTTCTTTTTTGCTTTTTTCTTTATTGGCCACCCCACAAGCATATGGACTTCCAGGGCCAGGGATCAGATCTGAGCTGCAGTTGCACCCTCTGCCACAGCCGCAACAATGCCAGATCCTTAACACTGTACTGGGCCAGGGATTGAACCTATGTCCCAGTGCTCCAGAAATGCCACTGATCCCACTGTACTACAGCAGGAACTCCCCTCACCTGGCTTTTAAAAATGCCTTGCTCAATAAATGCTGGAGGTGAGGCAAAAAGGGAACCCTCTTATACCGTTGGTGGGAATGTAAATTAGCGCAACCACTATGGAAAACAGTATGGAGGTTTCTCAAAAAACTAAAAATAGAACTACCGTATAATCCCAACATCCCACTCCTGAGCATCTATCTAAACAACCATGACTCAAAAAATATATATACCCCAATGTTTATTGCAGCACTCTATACAAGAACCAAGACATGGAAGCAACCTAAATGTCCATCGACAGAGGAGTGGATCAAGAAGATGTGGTATATGTAAACAATGGAATATTGGTCGTAAAAAAGAATGAAATAATGGCATTCGCAGCAACATGGACGGACCTAGAAATTATTATACGATGTCAAGTTAGTCAAACAGTGAAGAGGCAAACCTCTACATGCCACAAGTGCGGCCCTGAAAAGACAAAAAGAAAAAAAGATTCACTGCAAAAAGGCCAGTAAAAACTCAAGACACGAGAGGTGCTTAAAAGACAAAGACTTACATGACTCCGATTATACTCCTCTATCCTCCTTTACCTGAGGACTCAGAGTCAAGGAATCCTCCATCTGAATGGCTTCTCCACTTTGAAGAAACTGTAAGACCGTAAACAAAAGTCCACCAAGTTGGTAGCCTTACATACAACCCTGTATCTGCCCTCACAGGAGGGCTCCCACTTATGGGACTTCAAGGCCCCTTCAAGGAGATAAAAATCAAAGCCTCTGGCCAAGACAAGAATTATCAGACCCTTACCATTGCCCCACCCATCTCACTGTCCTGTCCCCTTCCCCCACCTTGAGCTGCCTGGCCTACTCCTTCCTGCTCCCTACTAGGAACCCTATGTGGCCACTCCTCACCCTGCCCCTATAGGCCCTTACATGCCCCCAACCAACCAGCAAGTGTATCGTAAGACCCCTCTTTCCCCAACCAATCAGCAGGTCAGCAGGTGTATCCTGAGCCCTCTCCACTCTCCCTGGGCTATAAAAACAGACAGGATCAGATGCTTGGGGTCAGCTCTCCCTAAATATCAGGAAGTCATCCTGATGTGCTAGCAGCATCTCTTATCTCAAGAAACCACTTTTTTCCTTCACCTGGCTGTGCCGGAACATTCTTTTTCCAACCCACATGCACAGCCCCATGATACCGTATGGGCCACTCAGAATTGACGGGACTCCAAGGAATTCTCTGGTAAACTGTTACCAGAGGGGAGACTAAAATTAAAATTAATGGAAAGCCTTGGCAAATTCTAAAAGACATCAGAGCTACTTTACACCCTACTCACTCTGGAGCCTGCAGATGTGATCCTAGGAAAACTGGCAGAAGGGCCTGATGGAATCTCATAGGCTAAATGTATGGGAAGCAGGGGGGAAATTCCAAAGATAAGCTCTAAATCTAGAATGTGGGAATCTTTTTTTCCTTTCTTTCTTTCTTTCTTTCTTTTTCAGCCGTACCCACAGCATATGGAAATTTCCCGGTCAGGGATCAAATCCCAGCTGGAGTTGTGACCTACACAGACACAAGCCAGGTCATTAACCCACTGCACACAGTGAGAACTCCGAACTTGGGAACCTTTTGAAGATACGAGAAGCAACTTGAAGACGATATAGTTGGAATGGGAAGGGTGGGGCTTTTGAAGTCCTCCAGGTTGCAACCCAAGAATTAAAAGCAGCTGTCTTTGCCTGACAGTGTGTTTACAATAACAGAAATGCAAGCTCTGGGAGCAATTCAATGCCCATCTGTCTTTTTACTAATCCCCAAACTGGCCTTAATCATCGCAAAGGCTTGTAGATATTGTAAAAATTCTGGCCTTAGGGGGGAAATGTCCTGTTTGGAGGATCTAGCATTCTTTCTCCAATTGCCCTTATCTAGGTCAACTCTTTGAAATGCAAACTTCAGGAAGTTAACGCTTATCAGAATGAAAAAAAGTGGGGGGGAGGCTATTTGAAGATTAAGTGACAAAAAAAGTTTCTATTCAACAAGTATTAATAAAAAGCTTTAGCCATCTGAGCAGATAACCTTAACTCATTCCATCTGCCAGAAACAATTTACAACAAAACTTTTAAAAAAATAGTCAGTTTTGCATTATTATATCTGCCTTATGGCTAAAATTTTCCAACAAAAGCTGTAGGAGATATGTTTTCATCTATATGTTTATGTGTGTATGTTACAAAATGGGTGATTTTTTTTTTTTTGCACCTCTGGATGGTGTTACTAAAATTAACTTGTAAAGGGCTCCATTTAATTGGATAAAAGATAAACGATTGTCTATATAAATCAAGTATTCTCCCCAAAATACAGAAACTAACCCAAATGTTTTAGAAACTCAGATGACTTAAGACAATCTTAAGTAAAAGGTAGTTTTAAGTTTCTTGATTTGATTAAAATATGCATGTCTTTAGGATTATCAGCCTTCAATATAATACTTTTATTCTACCTAGTTTAACTAAAAGTCAATTAAGTGTGTAAGAGCCGATAGCTAGCTAGGTATGAGCAGAGAAAGGGGAGGTGGGGCCAGATGGCAGAAAACCATGTACTGCATTCACAGTGGGGTCCATGGGCAGATGAACCTCCAGAATGACAGGAAACCACACATTTTGGGGTGCTAAGTGCCCTGGAAGCAGACAGAGAAAGGTGGAAAAGGGCAGGACGCTCCAGCACCAGCCACAGACTCTCCTTGCTTGGCCCTTCAATAAACCTTTCTCTCTTCCAAACTCTGACATTTCAGTTTGGCCTCATTGTGTGTCCAGCACACACACTTGGATTTGATAACCAAACCAAGCAGAACCCTGCAGGGTCCCCCAAGGACAACAGCCTTTCTCTGTCTCCTGCCTCTTTTGTATAGAAAAGCTCAAGTCTCTCAGGCCTCGCAGAGTCACAGAAGAGCAGTTAAGGATTAGGACAATGGAATCGCAGACTCCGTGTCTGATTCACATTCCTGGCTTGTTTTACAGATACTCTAACTACCCCCAGAGGGAAAAAAGCTAACTGGATGATGACCGGTGGCCTTGACACGCGCTGGAGGATGCTATGGCCGGCACAATTCCAAGAAGTGGCCCCAGGAGAAGGAGATTAACATCATTGCCCATAATAATCTGTATCTTTGTGAGCATGAAAATAGTTGTAGCTTGGTTCTGCCCGTGTATGTAGGCAGACAACTAAAAATGTCAGGAAAGAAATGCTACCGGAGCCACGGCGACATCTTCCACGCTGAAAATATGGTGCCCTCCAACATCCTGAAGAAGGTACTTAAGAGGGACCTTCACCCCGAATCCCAGGGAAAAATGCAATGATGTTTGACAGTGGGCAATTCAAAGCAGCTCTTTTACACGCTTCCTGTTGGCCCATTTCTCTTCCCCTCTAACTTTACAAGAATGAAATGATAGGAATGAGATCCCTAGGCAGTTTATCCTAACTCCAGACTTAGGCTCTCCTGAACGCACAACCTTGCCTAACCTGTTGATTCTTTTCCTAGACAGAAAAAATAAGAATGAAAAATTAAATAATTGAAGAATGACTAGCTCTCTACTCTCCACAGCTCCCTTAGCCAATCCTATCCGGCAGGTGGACAGAGATCATACAGGCAAGATAATATCTGAAAAGTCGGCAAGACTGCAAACAATCAACAATGATGCAGAAGGAGCTCCTGTTGTGACACAATGGATATGAATCCGACTGGCATCCATGAGGACTAGGGTTCAATCTCTGGCCTTGCTCAGGGGATTAAGGCTCTGACAGTGCCGTGAGCTGTGGTGTAGGTCACAGACGCAGTTCAGATCCCACGTTGCTGTGGCTGTGGCGTAGGCTGGCAGCTACAGCTCTGATTTGACCCCTAGGCTGGGAACTTCCATATGCCTTGTATGAGGCCCTAAAAAGCAAGAAAAAAAAAGGGATGATGCAGAAGCCAACAACTGATGATTCACTGAGATTCTTTCCCCTTTTCCATTTAAAAATTACCATATGGTTCAGTGGAATCTTCAGAGTTCTCTGGACATGAGTCCACCTTCTCCCCAGATTGCCAGCCTTTCTGATTAAGGCACCTTTCCCGAGTTCCCATCATGGCACAGCAGAAATGAATCCAACTAGGAACCATGAGGTTGCCGGTTCAATCCCTGGCCTCACTCAGTGGGTTAAGGATCTCGCATTGCTGTGAGCTGTGGTGAAGGTCGCAGGCATGGCTCAGATCTGGCATTGCTGTGGCTGTGGTATAGACTGGTGGCTACAGCTCTGATTCAACCCCTAGCCTTGGAACCTCCATATGCCACGGGTGAGGACAATAAATTTGACAATAAATTGACAAAAATAAATAAGTTAATTAATTAAAAGAAACAACTTTCCTGCGTCCTCAGTGGTTCAACATGAGGTTTTAGGGAATAGGAGGAGAGGTCACAAGCCATTCCTACCTTATTAGAACAGGGGGGATATCCCACCCCTTTACGCTCACCCCACCATGGGTCCCAGTTCTTGTTCTCAGGAAGAATCACACATCATCTTGGCTGCCGTGGGGCAGAGGATGGCAGATGAAGCTGGACCAAACCTATCTGTGCACATTAGCAAGTAAGACAGGTGTTTCTGGTGTCAGGGAAACCTGAGAGCTGTCCTATTTATTTCACCATCCTTCTTTCTTCCTTCCTTATCCTAAGCATTTATATCATATACATTTATATATTTTGATTTAAGGAAATGGAATAGTTTTAGATACTATACTGAGAAAGAACAGAACCTTTCAAGTACAGAGTTTTCATTTAAGTAGTTTTTGTTTTGGATGATGGACGCAATAAAAATATGAGGGTGGAGTAAAATAAAGTTGTTTTGCCAAGAATCTGATGAAAATCAGAAAAGGGCACAGCTCTCACACACGTCAGCCACCCAGTCCCTGAAAGTGCGAAAAGCGAGCAGTTCAATTATTTAGGAGGCCACACAGTCACTTAGATGTTACAAGTCCAAGAAGATAAAGAATATGACACTACACGCATTCACTACACGTAGAAACTCTGGAGGTTGATGCGGAAGGTATTTTTCGACGGGGAAGGTATTTTGTTACAAAGAACTTTCTTTTGAAGGATTTTAGGGATCACGTAATACAACCGTCTTTTGATTTTCCTGTATACAGTGTATCCTCTAAAGGGTCATTTACTTTAAACCCAAAAGCAAGGAATTACAGGAAAAGAAAACCAGCTGTCTCAACCTGGCTTCTACAAAGAATCTCATCGAGTTCCCACCATGGCTCAGCGCAAAGGAATCTGACTAGCATCCATGAGGATGCACGATGTCCCATCCCTGGCCTCGCTCCATGGGTTAAGGATCCTGCATTGCCATGAGCTGCAGTGTAAGTTGCACACATGGCTTGGATCTGGCATGGCTGTGGCTGTGGTGCAGGCCAGCAGCTATACCTCCAATTGGACCCCTAGCCTGGGAGCCTCTATATGCCGTGGGTGCAGCCCTAAAAAGACAAAAATAAGATAATAAAAAATAAAAAGGGTCTCATCCAACAGTGATGACTCCCGCTGTACTTTCAGATATGTCTGCTCTGTGATGGAAAGGTTCATTTTTACATCTACACCAGCAAGCATCATTCATCATTTTAGTACTGACACGATAAATAGATGATGATGGATCACACTTAGGTGCAGTTTACAAGATGTCTCCTCCAAGAGTTTGAAATTATGCAAATTACTACTCCTTGCAGAGTATTCTAAATTTACAAACCATTTTCTCCAGCCATTTATTTGCCAAGGAAACCTCATGAAAAGAACACAGAGCAGCCCAGCAAGGTAGCTGTCTTCCCAGTCACGCTGGAACTCCAAGGCCATGTTCAGAACCCAAGTCCTGGTCCCTTCCCGGTGCAAAGTCCTAGTTGTCGTGGCACAGACATTAGAATGTTCAAGGTCATCTGAAATACATGTTTTCCTGGTGTAATTTTCCAAAGACAAAACCTAAGCTTAAATTACATTAAGCTTCAGAAACAAACTATGCAATGGATTTTCTTTTCTCCAAAGTGTGCTTTCAAGGATGATTTCTAATTGCTTGGGTAGGAGATGGTGAGATTTGAGGTGCCCAGAGGAAAACGGGATTCTTGGTAACAATTGAAACAAAATTTAATACCTGCCCCACGGCCTCCCAGGACACAGGATTGGGACTGAGTTAGTACAACTGCTCTATTCATGCCTTGATTGGGTAGCTTTGCTCCTATTATCTGCTGAACTTGTGGCCATTAAAACAAGGAATCTGATCACACTATTAAATATAAATGCCTTTTTTTTTTGTCTTTTTGCTATTTCTTGGGCCGCTCCTGCGGCATATGGAGGTTCCCAGGCTAGGGGTCGAATCGGAGCTGTAGCCACCAGCCTACACCAGAGCCACAGCAACATGGGATCCGAGCTGCGTCTGCGACCTACACCACAGCTCATGGCAACGCCGGATCGTCAATCCACTGAGCAAGGGCAGGGACCGACGCAACAGAAGAAAGGGTGGGGGAAAAAAAACTGTAACTGCAATGTATACATCTAAGGATGACTTGACCCCCTTGCTGTACAGTGGGAAAATAATAATAATAAAAAAAAAAAAAAAAAAAAAAAAAAAGGGCAGGGACTGAACCCGCAACGTCATGGTTCCCAGTCGGATTCGTTAACCACTGCGCCATGACGGGAACTCCTAAACATAAATGCTCTTAACAGAAAAAAAGCCTGTCTAAAAAAATGATGACAGGAGTTCCCGTCGTGGCTCAGTGGTTAATGAATCCGACCAGGAACCATTAGGGTGTGGGTTCGATCCCTGGCCTCGATCAGTGGGTTAAGGATCCAGCGGTGCCGTGAGCTGTGGTGTAGGTTGCAGATGTGGCTCAGATCTGGTGTGGCTGTGGCTGTGGTGTAGGCCTGCAGCTGCAGCTCCAATTTGACCCCTAGCCTGGGAACCCCCATATGCCGCGAGAGCGGCCCTAGAAAAGACAAAAAAAAAAATTTAAAAATGATGACAATAAAACATGGTAAGATTGAGTTAGTGCCTTGAAAAATCTTAATTTTTTGGTGCTGGGTTGTCCCAAAGAATTATATTTATCTCAGATAATTGTGGTTTTCATTGGGTTATTAGTGTTGGGTTTTGGTGGCAAGGACAAAAGTGATGCTTATTTATTGTATCTTTTTTTTTTTTTTTTTTTTTTGGTCATGCTTGCAGCATGTGGAAGTTCCCAGGCCAGGGATTAAACTCCAGACACAGCACTGATCCAAGCCGCTGCAGTGACAATGCCAGATCTTTAACCACTGTGCCCCAAGGGAATTCCAGGGGAATTCCAGCATATTTACTGTATTCTTACTTGAACGACAGTAGAGTACTAAACACATACACAAGTAGATCATGCTGTCTCTTAATGATTGATATTTCTAATGAACAAATAGCTGCCAGATATGAAGAGAACAGACTTTCTCTCCATAAATAGGTATATACCCATATATATATATACAAACATACACATAGACATAGTATGTGATGAAATTTTTGACAATTTACTTATTACATATAGTTAGGATGTAATAACTTCATTATTTACATTTTCATTGCAAAACCCTCTATTTTTAAGCAATCTATCTAGATAAAGGATGCATGTGCTATAGGAAACCAAAGATACTAGCCTTCTCATTGACACAGCTCTACTCAAAGAGAATTCAGAGATAATTTTCATCTGTTTAGTGCCTGTAGGGCATTTGAAAATATTTTAAAATTCATGGGAATAATCAACATTCAAAAGAACTACATCCTGGCAATGAAAAATACACTGAGAGGTTTTAGAGCCTTCGCAAACTGCCACTTGAGTCTAATTTTTATGAACTCTTTTGCTCTTTAAAACTGAGAACAAAGCAATTAACTGCAATTTCACACCTTCAGAAAGCCGAAGAACACGCCTGCTATCTAGTATAAATTCTGAAGTGTGTTCTATCACTTCAACTTATAGTCCATTGTGTGGAAGATTTCCTTTTACTCAAAACACAGTTCAAAGCGAATTTTTTATTCGCTGAAAAGGGGCAATGCATACCGATTTAGTTCTTAAGAAAACAAACTTAATAGGTCCCATTGTAAAAATAATCGCGAGCCCAATATTTAAGAACATGATACCCTCAGGCAGACCCTGGCCAGCAGGACGCACACCCCTTGCCGTGCTCACCGAGCTTGGGGATCAGAGCTTAGGAAACGTGTGCCTTGACCAGTGTGCACAGGAGCCAGTAAGCAGGAGCCCTTCCCGTGGGTCAGACACTGTGCTGGGTGCTTCTCAGAAACCCCTTAATCCCCACGGAGGCCGCGCCCACTCAGCACTGCCATCCTCCTGTGCACTCGCATCAGGGGACCAGGAGGGTGCGCTGTGAAGCCCCAGGTACAGGTGGGAAGGCAAGGGCTTGAGCCCATCCCTCTGCAGGGGCTACACTCTCCCAAATACCAGCTGGGTCAGGCGCTGTGAATGCCCCACCAGACCAAGGGCACGACAGCAACAGCCACCCCAACACTCTTCCCCCAAAGGGGAACAGCACGTTCTTTCCGGACGCCAACCACGAAAGTAACGCAATGACTAGATGTTTGCACTTCACAGCGTCTCAAAGGAGGGGTTCGAATTGACCTGCCACCCCCTGTTCTTTACATCTCAATACTGTCACCTCTTTCCTCCTCTTCCTGCTCCCTGGGTCAGGCACCTGCTGCCTCCTCCTAAACTATCAGATTCGCTTCTGATACCAACTTTCCTCCTTTCGGCTGCTGCTCAGGCGAACTTTTCAAAGTGGTTCTGCTCACGACCACTCCTCTGCTCCAGAGACTCGCGAGGAGATGATAAAATACAAACAACCTGGCCTCCTGGGCCCTGCTTCCCACTGTGCTCAACGCTCCCTTCCTGCTCCCACCAAAGAGCCACCGATTGAGCCATTTCCATGTCACCCCCTCCCCCACCTCGGCCCCAGGACCCTCCAGGGACTCCTTGTCAGGAGCCTGTGCTGAGGGGGCAATGGGGGCTCTTGAATAAATGCAAGTACAAACCTGACTTGGATATTGAGCAGCCAAATGAGCCATGCACACATCTCAGTGAGATAAAATGACCCAGAAGGATGAGAACGTTGGAGCTTTGGTCTAATTGGGTTAGGACGTGTGTGTTTAGCTCAACTATCTAGCCCTCGCAACAACTCAAACGAATTACCACACTCGCTATGAAAACAGCACGGGTGTCAGACTGGGGACAGCAGGGTCATGACCTTGACTCAAGAGGAGAGAAACACACTGATTTCCCCTCTATTCTGCCTTCATTTCTGCATTGTATTTTACGTTTTTGAAATCTGCCCCAAATCACACTCTCATTTTTCCCGTTCTTGAGCACCCAGTTTCCTTGGTCTAGAGGAATTTTTTTCTCACTCTGCTTTGTCCAAATGTATCATCTTATTACTATACTAACCTATCACAGCTCAGCCTGTGGCCCATCTCACTGTAAATGGCCCTTCCCTCACTGCTCTCACTGCTCAGAGGAAACGAGCCCTCCCTGGAAGTCAGCTGTGCCACATCGCACACTCGCACCACCAGGTGGCAGCCCATCTATCTGTCTCTATGGCGACAGGCCCTGCCCCCAAACAAGAAGCCACTGGCCTGGGATCGCTGGATCCTGCCACTACAAGGGGAAGCTCATTGTTTGTGCCACACCTACCTCTTTAATTGACATTAGTATGGGGAATTTACTGAGTTCATGACTGCATAAAAGCACTTTATTACCATGTAAACTCCACCGTGTTAAAAAATGCTCTGCAAAAATTTACAAGTTATTCTTCCTTCCTCTATCCTTCCTCAAATCCTTGTATCTGAACATTTGATAAGACTGAGCTCCTTCCCAGTTCCTAGTTCAGAACCCAGGGTGGAGGTGCAACTCCGACCTGCTCTGGTTTTGTAACGTCCTCCAAGTTCCCCCGAAGAGCTTCTTAAGTCCAGGCATAGGGTGGGTGGGGTCAGAGAACCTGAGTAAGCCAGGGCCCCTCCCTGATCTGTCGATCCAGCTCACTGCTTAAGGACTAATCCTTCCTTTAGGAAGGAAAACTCAAGATTTCTCCTCCCGCTTTCGCCTGCCTCTCCCCCACCCCTCCCCCTTTCCTTCTTTCCCTCTATTCTTTCACTAACAATGTGCATAAGAACAAAGCCATCCAGAGTTAACAGGAAGTTGACCAAAGAAAATAATGTCAGTTTCTAAAAATTTCATCTAACATGCATCTGCTGCCACGTATCCATTCAAAAGCGACTCCTAAATTTGTTTAAGGAAATGAGGAGGTAAATTAACAGATTCTCACTCCCAGCTGAGCCCAGCCTTTTAGCACGATGCGCCCAGGAACCTATCTTAACTCCAGAGGCTAAAAGACAAGCATGGAACAGATTCTCTTCAGAGAGAGCTCTCTCCTTCCTACTTCCTGAAACCTGAAGAGTAAATGTCTGTAGTTTACAGCAACCCAGCTTGTGGGACAGCAGCTTGAGGAAATTAAGATATCCTTCACATGTGATAATACTCTTTTGATTGGTGCACTGTTCAAGAAATATTTATTTATATATGCCCACATATTTCTTAAAAAAAAAAAAGTTACAACATTTGATTTGTTGTTTTGTTTGTCTTTTTAGTGCCCAACCAGAGGTATGTGGAAGTTCCCAGGTTAGCAGTCTGATAGGAGCTGTAGCTGCCAGCCTTTGCCACGGCAACACCAGATCCAGACAGAGACTGCGACCTACACCACAGCTCAGGGCCGTGCAGGATCCTTAACCCACTGAGGGGGTGGCCAGGGATCGAACCCACGCCCTCATGGATATTAGTCGGGTTTGTTCCCTCTGAGCTACGACAGGAACTCCTGGGCGCCTTTGAACCAAAAGCAGTGTTTTCAGTATTGATGGTTAACACGAACTTACTTCGGGTGCAGGAAAAAAGCAAACATCGACCAGCTGTACTTCTCACAAGGTCTGAGCACACACGGACATGAAAACAAAGTTTGCATCTGCCATTTCAGTGCCCGGAATGTCACCTCCACCCTCTCTTTCCAACAAAGATAAAGACAGGGCCTCAGCCCTTGGTAAAAACAAGACACAGACCCCAAAACACAGGAGCTTATCCTAAGCCCCACGTCACCAAACCGAGACAAACAGCAGCAGTTCTCCCAGAAGTGGAACCTTAAATAAGTCTATCAGAAGCCCCTGATGGCCCTGCCGCCCCTCCAGGAAAACAACTCTGCAAAAACCATGCCTTTTGACTAAGAAAACTCCCTTGCTCCCGCTCCCTCCTGCTCACAAAAGTCCTTCGTTTTGTGCAGCTTCTCAGAGTTTCTCTCCCCCTGATACACTGGATGCTCCCTGATTCCAATCAACTTTTGTTCTTAGAATTTTTAATACACACAGGTTTAATCTTTGAACAGCTCTGGTGTCAGAGGGGGACTGGAAAGAGACTCCACAGCCCCCAAGAGCCTGAGCAACCAGGAAAGGTACCTGCTGAGTCCCTTGTCCTCGCGCTTCTCCTGCTGCCTCTGGAGGCACTGGGCTGGTCCTCTCGGTCTTGGGTCCTGGGTCCAAAGTTTTTGCCTTATGAGCTTTCTGACCCTGTGAGCATTGTTTTTGCTGGCCTGCCTCTGAAAAACTGCTCACATCTGACATTGTCAGGATCTAGTCTGGGGTCAAGAGTGGATCTGACTTAAGCTGGAGCAGAGCCCCTGCGAGGCCTCAGGTGAATACAATTTCACTTTAAGGATGAAATAGCAGGTTAAACTTATCAATATAACCTTGAATTAGAGTGGCCATGGTGGACTTTTAACTTTGGTAAGCTATCCATTTACAAGATGCTGTAGAGAAACATGGGGCGGCGGGAGGGGGCCAAGGACTCAGGTGGTCGCCTTTTGATCTCGTAATTATAAAGGCACACCCTTCTTTAGCATTACTTTCTGTGTCTCCTCATTTATTCAGTCCTTCTCCAGTAAAAAAAAAAATAAAATAAAAGAGCTTGGAGTTCTGGTCATGGCGCAACAGCAATGAATCCGAGTAGGAACCATGAGGTTGTGGGTTTGATCCCTGGCCTTGCTCAGTGGGTTAAGGATCTGGCATTGCCACGAGCTGTGGTGTAGGTCGCAGATGTGGCTCGGATCTGACATGGCTGTGGCTGTAGTGAAGGCCAGCAGCTGTAGCTCCAATTTGACCCCTAGCCCGGGAACCTCCACATGCCTTGTGTGGGGCCCGAAAAACCAGAAAAAAAAAAAAAAAAAGAGCTTATTCCTTTTCCTCTTTCCTTTCTATATGAGTATCCTTAAGGACTCATTTTTAAAATTCAATATATTATTTGGCTGTTCTGCAGTCTCCCTCCATTTAGAAAAGTCCCTTGCCTTCCCCATTACTATATCACTATCTATTAATGCACGAGGCATCTTCAAACGGACCGTTTTTAATATATCCACTGTAGCACAGGGTAGGATTCTCCCAGACTCTGTCAGGAACTAACTGGCTTGTGAACCTCCATATGCTGCAGGTGTGGTTTTAAAAAAAGAACAATCACAGAGTCACAGAGTTCCCTAAGGACCCAGCACATTAAGGACCTGGTGTTGTCACTGATGTGGCTTAGGCTGCTGCTGTGGTGAAGGTTCAATCCCTGGCCCAGGAGCTTTCACATGCTGCATGCCTGGCCAAAAAAAGTTTTAAAAAGAATAAGAATGATCAGCACGGGGAAACAATGAATTAATCAGCAGTAGCCTTCAGACTGAAGGCATTTCCGGGTGATTTCACACACGTGCAAAATTACATAAGTGGAAACAAAGTGTTTGCTTTCAGGCCTTTCTCTAGAACCCAGGGATACAAAGTAGGTTGGGTCAGTCTGGGAGAGCAGTCCTGTGTATCAACCATCTCTTTGTGTACAGCACTGTGTTCACATGAGGGACAATTCGGCTTAGGCAAGGGTCAGAGGTTTCAGAAAGGAGTGAAGAGCTGGCCAGATTTATAAGAGGTTCTGTGCAGTTGGCGTCACCATTTTGCAAATCACGTAATTGAGTTTTGGAGACGTTAAGCAACTTGCCCGAGGTCACACAATATGCAGGGAAGCCAGGATTTAAATCTTGGGAGAAAAGCGATGTCAGTGGAATATCCAGGCTGTCCCCATTTGTGTGATACAGAGAAGAAGATATTTAAGTTTCATAAAGATCCCTGGGGGCTGGTCTAAGGCACACAGGCAGTGTCAGTGCGGTGGGGACCCAGGCCTGGGGTCAACTGAATCTGGTAGGAGCCATGGCCCAGGGAATAAAGCTTCCTGGGCCTTGCCTGTGGACTTGGGATAATAAGAGCAACAATGATGAGACCCAACATTTATTGTAGGCTTCCTGTATACTTTCACTGCCTCAATTTTCCTCATCTCTAAATTGGGAATAACAAGAAGAGTCATGAGGATAATAAATGATAGCTAGCATTTACTGCACAAAACTCTCTGTTCTAAGAGAAATATATACCCTGGTATTCCTCATCTGAGGCCCGGGAATAATAATAATAAATGATATAAACCATTTATGAAATACTTGACAGATTATAAAGTGATTCACACACCTGAGTTTCCTTCACAGATGGATTGGGAACAATAACGCATCATCATCAGAATAACCAAGAGCTGACATTTGCTGAGTGCTCGGTGTGTGCCAGATCCTGTTCTTAGGAGAACAGACTAGATAGACAAGGACCATCTTGATTGTGTCCCCAAGGCATTCCCTGATATTATCTCCCATCCCTCTTCACCTCACTCTGCTCCACTCCTCTGGCCGCCTGCAGATGCTCTTCAAACATAGCAAACTCAGCCCCCCTTAGAGCCTTTGCACATACCGTTCCCTCTGCCCAAGGCACCTTCCACCATATACCTACATGGTTACTACCTGGTAAGTCCCTCACCTGCCCCCTCACTTCCCTGCTCAGGCACCTTGGCCTCCGCTTTATCTTCCCTGACTGTGCTATTTAAAATGCAAGGCCTCCAACAGTGCCTGGTACTGAAGCATTCAGCAGATGCTTGTAAAGCCTTGGTAAGCAGCAAGACATCTTTGGAATGGGGTGCCCCAGGCCAGCGGCTTGAGCAGCTGACTGATTTAAAAACACACCTGCAGTCCGAGGAGGCTAGGGTAAGGGCACCCTTGAAGAGGACAGAGCACCTGAGATGACAAGGTGTTTGGACAAGGGTGGAAAATCAGCCGCGAGGCTAGAAGCTAACAAAGCAAACGTGTGAGGGAGTGCGGGGTGGGCCAGGTAGGCTGCCCTCTGAGGGAGTCTGCAGAGACTTCAAGGGCTCTGGAAGCCTGAGATTTTACTTCCGACCACAGGAAACTGACAGCACCTGCAGCGGGTTTTTAACATACCCCTCCAGCCCTGGAGGGGAAAATATATAGCCCAGGAACCCGACATGAGGCCATGGAGATGGGGTGGCTTTGACACCCAGTCACTGAGCGGCCAGAAACTTTGAGATCGCCGAGGGACTAGTGGGCGGAGTCCGCCGAGGCCCCATCCCTTCCCTGGGAGAGAGAAAAGGAACCACCCGGTCCCTGATGGTTCCCGAAACACAGACTCAGCCGGAGAGGTGCAGGGCAGTCCGCAAACGTCGCCTTTATTTCCGGGCGGGCCTTGAAGAAAGGGAGGGCCGGTGGGTCCTACTGACCTAGGGGGGCGTCAGGGCCAGCTCCGCCGGTAGTGCCAGGTCGCTCCCACTGGGGAATTGCCGGCCGGCCTGTAGGGGCCGGAAATCAGGCTGCGGGACCCTGGTGCCCGTCCACGCTGCCCCGTGCCGCCTTTTCCCTGTCCCCACCCCCCGAGGACGCCCCGCACCTGCTCACCACCCCCCACCCCCTGAGGGATTCCGGGGACATCCCGCCCGCTCTTCGCGGCCTGTCCTGCCAGCATCCTGAGCTCTACCTTTCATTTGCTGGCTCCGACTTCTGGGGTGCTCTGGGCCTGGGCGGGGACCTGCCCCCGAGTTTCTCCAGCTCCGCCTTCAGCCTGCGGAGAAGGAGTAGAGGAGGGGAGAGCGGGAGTGTGGTGCGGGGCAGAGAGGAAGCCACTCCAGGGAGGCCCAGGAGGCGAGAGCCCCGCCCACAGGGACTCCTCCCACCCGCTTGACCCCGCCTCTCTGGGAGGTGCTGGGCCTGGGGCACTTCGGGTTCTTCCCCTCTTGGTTTCCAGTCTCACCCGTCCTTCTCTGCCGAGGCGCCCGGGACCTCGGGCGGCGAGCGCAGCCGCTGCTCCACCTCCTCCAGCTTCGCCCGCGCCTGCCTCTCTGTGGGTGGGCGGGGCGTCAGGGGCGGGGCCGGGAGATCCCGCGGGCACCCCAGCTCCGCCGCAACGCGCGCGGGACTCCCACCTTCGGTGAGCAGCTGCTCCTTGCTGCTCTGCAGGGCACGGATCTCCCAGGCCAATCGCTGCTTCAGCATCTGCGAGGAAAGAGAGGAGCCCTGTTCGTTCAGATGCCTCCTGGGGGCCTCTCCTCCTTTGCGCCTCTCCGAAAGTTCTCATCTGAATTAGGGTGTTCATTAATTCAGCTATCCATCAATTCAGTGTGCAGCTTCTGCTGTGGCTTGGCTCCGGCAGAGCTGCTTGCCCCTCAATCACACCTCACATCCCCGTGTACCTCTAAAACCTCATCTTTTCCCTCCTTCTCACACCCCCTGCCTGCCCCAGCCCCACCATTTGCTCCTTCTCAAATACTCCAGGCACAGGTCAGCCCCCCAGAGACATTTGCACTCAGATACACCTGCACGGCTCCCTCACTTACGTCCTTCGTGTCCGTGTTCAGATGTCACCTGCTCAGAGAGGACTTTCCCACTGGCATTACATGTTCTACCTACTTATGTTCCTGTTTAGTCGGGGTATGCCTCCCCCTGCCCCCAATCAGCTTGGGGACAGAAGACACTTGGCCAGTGTGGAATGCTGCTGGACACATTCAGAGACATTGATTGAACAGAAGAATGACCTGACCATGTTTGGTTGAGAGAACCCATTTGCCACTGGAAGATGAGCACTCTCTAGGCGAGCAGGAGGTAAGTAAGACCTGCGATGGCAGCTGTAACAGTCTGGGTAACAGATGCTGGGGGTGGTAGTGGGTGGGGTGGGTAGAGGTGGCCAGGTTTAAGGTAGAAGCTGAAGGACTGAGTTGAAGGGGTGAGAGGAAGAGAGTCAAGGACTACCCCTTGGCCCTGGGCCTGAGCAGTAGGTGGACCCTGGCCAGTCGACAGAGACCCTGGCTCTGGTTGGGGAGGGGAGGTGTGGCTTTGGTTGAGGCAATGATAATGGCTCACGTGGAATTCCCAGAGGTCCTTGTGCTGGCCTCTCGAAGCCTCCAGCAGTTCCACGTGCCACCTAGGGGCCAATATCCAGGAATGAGAAAACACGTGCTAGGATGGACACCAGCCAGGCCCAGGCTGGAGGTTGCTCACACCCAGGCCTTCAGATCTCTGCCTGGTGCTCCCTCTGCCAGAAGTCCCTTTAGGGGCTTTATCCTCTAAGCCGTGCTTCCAACAGCTCCCTTTCCAACAAACTCTCCCTCATGCCAGCCCCACTCCCATTCCCCACAGCATGCTACTCCATGCCCTTGACCCCAGGGTTACCCCAGCTTCCTCTGTCCTTGACTCTCTGCGATCTGAGAGTTATGGATAGAAATTTGATCTGCGTGCTCCGCCAACATGTACTTCCTGGGAAAGGAAAGAAAGCCTCACTCAGTTAAATGCTCTGAAGGAGCCACCACTCCTTCCAACACGAGTGGGGCTGGGAGTCTGTGCACAGCCTCATCATCCTCCTTTCTTTCGACCAAGCGTGAACCTTTATAGGCCTCTCTGATACTACCACCCTGTCCACTCTGTCCCCCATCAAACCATGCCTCCCCAAGGAACCTGTGTGAAGGTACAGTAGTTTAGCATCATACATTCTAATTCCCGGGCTGAAGCGTGGAGCTGCTATTCCTCTGTGATCATGGACACGCTTATTTAACCTCCCTGGGTCTCAGTTTCCTCATATGTAAAATGGTGGTATTGCCATTGTGAGGATTAGGTGATCACTGAACAGAAACTGCTCATCAGACAGTGGTGGGAGTGTTATCAAGCATATATACATGTTAACTATCATCAGGTTTCCCCACATTTTCTTTTCTTTGCTTTTTTTTTTTTTGTCTTTTTAGGGCTGCACTCGAGGCATATGGAGGTTCCCAGGCTAGGGGTTATATCAGAGCTGTAGCCGTTGGCCTACACCACAGCCACAGCAACACCAGTTCCAAGCTTCATCTGTGACCTACACCACAGCTCAGGGCAATGCTGGATCCTTAACCCCTGAGCGAGGCCAAGGATCGAACCTGAGATTTGTTTCAGATTTCAGATTTGTTTCCACTGAGGCACATCAGGAACTCCCTCCCACATTATTAAAGTCTTGAGACCACTGGTCACAAGAAAGTGTTAAGTAAAGGTTCAAAGGATGAAGACATAGATGGCTGGATGGATAGTGAATTGGATGGGTGAGTGGTAGACTGGAGAGATGATGTCTGATTAGAGAAATGAAAAGTGGAGAAATGATGGACGGATGGAGAAATAAAGGCAATATTGTCAGAAGGGTAGATAGCTGTCTAGAAGGATGGTTGGATAAAGAAATGAATGGTTAAATGGGTGACGGGAAAGGCAGAAGATGGAACAAATGATTGGATGGGTGGAAGGTGATTCGATGGAAGGCTGGACAGATAATGGATGTCTGAAGAGTTAAGACAGTTGGACAGATGTATGGCTGGATGAATGGGAGAGTGGGTGGATGAGTGGGTAGATGGATGGGTGGGTAAATGGGTGGCTGGGGGCATAAATAAACAGGCAGATAAACAAATGAATGGATGGTTGAAGAGCTGGAAGACATAGACTAAAACCAATGGATGAAATTTATTTGGTAAAGAAACTGGTGATGATTAAATGAGTTCATCTTAACACCACCACTTGATATCAAAGATGCACACGAGTGTCTGCGTCTAGCTACTTGATGTTTATAGAAAGGGGGAATGAGGAGCGTGTGTCCAAGATTTATTTTCCTTAACTCTTGCCTCCTCTTCCTTCAGCCTGGGGAAGAAGGCGAGGAAGAGCTGGGCAGGACCTCTTACCTCTGAGCCTCACCTTCCTTCCTTTGGCAGTGCAGCTGCAGGATCCGCAGCGCCTCTGCAGGGAGAGGAACCAAGGGGCTTTGTGAGCGCTCTTGAGGAGTCAGGGCTGGGTGGAAGCCAGGGCCCATATCACACGGGGCGCTGGCGGGCACCGAGGGCACACGAGTGTTTACTCCAAGTCAGATGGCAGCCAAGGCAGAGAGCTGAGCAGAGAGGGGAGCGCCCTGACTCAGGTTTCAGGGAGATTCCTCTGGCTGGCTGGGAACTTCAGGCTTTCGTGGGGTGATGGGGTAGAATAAAGAAGATGAAGCAGCTGGTAAATACCTTGCTTTTTGCTCAAAATCTCCTCTAGATGCACTTTCTCTCCATTCACTGGAAAACATAGTGACATTTTGAGCCTCCAGGGGCCTTATCCTGTGCCCTGACTGCAACTTGATGCAAAGGCAAGGCCCATGGTCCCAAAGATGGTATGGTACAGCCTCAGGGGAGGGGAAGCATCTTCTCATCAACCCTGCACCCATCTCCCGCTGGGGCCCCTCCTGATCCAGCTTCTCCCCCTTGGGGCCCACATGCCCTCCAAGTGCTGAAGGAGTGAAAGACTGCAGGGCTCCCTTGTTAGAACTCGCAGGGTTTATACTGAGGGTGGAGACTAGGAGACATACCACGTCAAGTAGAAATTAAGGCTGTGAAAAAAATGAATCGAGCCAGGGAGAGAAGCGGGTGTACTATTTTTAAAGGGGTCCATCAAGGCAGACCTGTTTGGGTCAAGTTTCAGCTGAGAGCTGAAAGGTCACTCGAGAGAGCAAGAGGCGAAGGGGATTATGGGCCTCGCAGGTGGAGGGAACAAAGACCCTGGGCTGCGCACAGGACCGTCAACACTTGGGCATGAGATCTCTGGGTCCCTCTTCTGGTCCCACTTACGGGAGTCCAGTTCCCTATGCAGGGCCTTCCAGACAGCGTGGGCTTCTCCTAGTTCCTCGCTGGATTTCTTCTTTGCTGGGCCAAAGAAGGGAAGAAGACACACTGTGAGGGCAGCCTCTAGGATTGCTATTCCTGCACAGACCGTGACACTGCACACTCATCGTCGGACACCCTGCAGGGGCCTGGGTCTTACAGATGAGGAAGTGGAGGCTTTCAAAGCCCAGGTCCTTCTTGGCCAGCTGGCCATCTTAGGTCCCAAACTTTACCTTGTTGAAGCTCATTAATCCGGTTAATCAGGTCTTCAATTTGTGGCTCCAGGCTTCCCTCTGCAGAAAGAAAGAAAGATTGAGGCAAAGAAGGCACCTGCCTGGCTGTCCAAGGCAGAAGGAGGCAGGTGGGTGTGGGCACTGTGACTGTTGCTATCAGTCAGCATGTATTGAGTGTGGGCTGTGTGCCAGGTTCTGTAAGAAACCCTGGCAGGGCGTGTATTCTGCCTGGGAGACAAGGACATTGAACAGAGATTCCCGATGTCAATGCTGGTAGCAGTACATGCTATGGAGGAAAATAATGTGAAGCAAGGGGCTGAAGAATGAAAGGGTAGAAGGTGCTTCTTGAGATGTGGAGAGGCCCCAAACCAAGGGAGGGAAGGGAGACCTATTGCTCTGTGGGGTGGGATGGGGGGACATGCCAGCCAGAAGGACAATGAGTATAAAGTCCCTGCAGTGGGAGTGAGTAAGGCACATGCCCAAAATATGCGGTTAAGGGGTCTGGTAGGGCTGGCGTGTGTCTAGTGATCTAGTGGAGAGGAGCAGTAGGTAATGTGGGGAAGCAGGGGTGGCAGATCGCTCAGGCTTCTACACATAATTCTGAATGCGGTGGGAGATCTTCCGCCTGCCCCATCCTATGAAAAGCCTGGCAGGCTGGGTTGTCCCATCTGTCTACCTGGACTCTGTGTTGGCCTCATGTGAGATATGGGGAAGTGCCACTTTCATTTTGACAGCCATCACCGTTTCCAATGATCACTGTCTCTTTAGGGTGTCGTCTCTAACTTCTCGCAGTCCAAATTTCAGTGCTCTGTATGGGGAAGCCTTCCCCTCGTCTCTCTTCAAGGCTGGAAGCACAGAGTGAGACCCTCCCAACCCTGCCCTCACCACCAACCACTAAGGCATTCCAGAGTTAAGCTCAAATTCTGGATTTTTTTTTTTTTTTTTTTTTTTTGTCTTTTTGCTATTTCTTTGGGCCGCTCCAGCAGGATCCGAGCCGCATCTGCAACCTACACCACAGCTCACGGCAACGCCGGATCGCTAACCCACTGAGCAAGGGCAGGGACCGAACCCGCAACCTCATGGTTCCTAGTCGGATTCGTTAACCACTGCGCCACGACGGGAACTCCAAATTCTGGATTTTCAGAGGCTGCCAACTCCAGTTCTTGTGACTTCCAGGAGACTAGGTACTCTCCAAGGTGCTGATTATGACACAAATCCCTGGGGTCTGTTTTACTGGAGCTGGTCAGGGTCGCTCTGCATTTTTAATCTTGCAATTTCTCTACCCAGTTTTAGCCTATGCAGCTGGTCCAATACACTTTTGTATGTGACCACAGAGTTGGGGGAAGGGGAGATTCCTATTTATTTGCAAATAATAAATAATAAATGATGGACTGGGGTGGGGAGTGGGGATCCAACCTCAAATCTAGCTGGTATTCTGCCCCAGCCCTGCTGTGGGCATTGGATGCAGGCAGGCTCCCAGTCTCCCATCAATAAACAAAGCAAAGTGCAAAGCTGTTTGCATTGCCATCTGCCTTCTGTATATAAAAGAGGAGACAGGAGTTGCCTTCATGGCTCAGAGGTTAAAGAACCTGCTTAAGCTCAATGAAGATGAGGGCTCAATCCCTAGCCTTGCTCAGTGGGTTAAGAATCCAGCGGTGTTGCTGTGGTTGTGGCATAGGCTGACAGCTGTGGCTCCGATTCGACCCCCAGCCTGGGAACCTCCATATGCCATGAGTGCAACCCTAAAAAAGTGGGGTGGGGGGGACAAAGAATAGATACCCAAGAATGTATTTTTTTTAATCTCTATAAAAATACCTAAGAATTTAAAAATAGTTGCTGCTGGCCTGTAGATCAGGGAATGAATGATTGGTGTGTGTGTGTGTGTGTGTGCACGCGCGTGTGCACATATATGCATAATGATACTGGAGAATTGGGTTTTCCATCCTCTTATACTTCTTGAATTTTGAAGCTGTGTTTTGTGTTTAAAGAATTAAATTGTATAAGAGGGAAAAAGCACAATGGGATAATTTCCCAAGGTTGTGAGTTGAGGGGGCTAAGTTTGAACATCTTCCTGTATCCCAAACCTCAGGCTAAGCCTCAGACATAAGGAGACACGTGACCTTTCTGCAGCTTTTTCACCATTTCCAGTAAGTCTTCGGTCTTCTTTAAAGACTTGGTCTGACCTGTGGAGATGAAAACCAGAATTACAGCATGCCATGAGAGTGAGAGGGGACTGAGGAAAGGTCCAAACTTATCTGGGAACGGGGGGAAAAAGCCTCAGTGGGTTCTGAGGACGCCCCTGGGCTGAACCAAGGATAGGCTGGGGGGCAGCTTTCCAGCCAGAGCAGGGTCCATGCAGGACCCCTGATGGTGTGTGCCCGATGAATCAAGAACTCCTACAGGTCAGTTTTCCCTGAAAGGTCATGGAACACCACAGTCATCCCCTTAACGAAATCCCAAGGTGAGAGAAGGGGATGTACTTTTGCTGCTGCTGTTCAAAATCAGTACGAAGTTTTAACCAATGCACTAGGACACAACGACATCATAAGAATTTCTTTAAAATCATGATAGGCCACAATGTGCAAATTCTTAAAGAACTGAAGGGTCTAGGAAATGGTTCACTAATGGCTGCTAACATCCACACAAGACAACTGGATATTCGGAGTCTCCTGATGGAAGAACACAACACAACCTGTGAAGGATTTTACCCCTCACCCCAACACCCCAAAAAGGGTGGGGAATCTTATCAAGTAATCAGGTTTCCATATCTAAATACCAATTCAGAGGAACCATACGAGACAGGAAAACATGTTAAATGACACCGTGAGAATGAAATCAGCATCCTCCAGACTCCAGGTGACAGCGTGGGACAACTTGGTTTCTTTGACAAATAAATTGCAAAGAAGGAAAAGAGAGAGAGAGGAAACTCTACAGATTAAAAGAGATTTGAGGCACTTCAGACTATACCACAAAGCTAGTCATCAAAATGGCATGGTACTGGCACAAAAACAGACATATACATCAGTGGAAGAGCATACACAGCCCAGACAAACACACACACTTATGGTCAATTAATCTACAGCAAGGGAGCCAAGAATATACAATGGAGAAAAGACAGTCTCTTCAATAAGTGCTGCTGGGAAAACTGGACAGCTACATGCAAGAGGATGAAATTAGAACACTCTCTAACACCAAACACAAAAATAAACTCCAAATGGATTAAAGACCTGAACATAAGACAGATACTGTAAAACTCTTAAAGGAAAACATAGGCAGAACACTCTATGACTAAATAAAAGCAATATCTTTTGACCCACCTCCTAGAATAATAAAAATAAAAGCAAAAATAGGGAGTTCCCATCATGGCACAGTGGAAATGAATCCGACTAGGAACCATGGGGTTGTGGGTTCGATCCCTGGCCTCGCTCGGTGGGTTAAGGATCTGACATTGCTGTGGCTGTGGTGTAGGCCGGCAGCTATGGCTCCAATTGGACACATAGCCTGGGAACCTCCATATGCTGTGGGTCTGGCCCTAAAAAGACAAAAATAAAATAAAAACATAAAACCAAAAATAAAAAAACAGGACCTAATTAAGCTTAAAATCTTTTGCACAGCAAGGGAACCATAAACAAATGAAAAGACAACTCACAGAAGGGAAGAAAATCTTTGTAAATGAAGTGACCAATGAGGGATTAATCTATGAATTATTCAAACATCTCATGCAGCTCAATATAAAAAAAATTTAAAAATGGTCAGAAGATCTAAACAGACACTTCTCTGCAGACAGACAGACAGACAGATGACTAGAAAGGGCATAAAAAGATGCTCAACATCACTAATTATTAGAGAAATGCAAATAAAAACTATCACCTCACACCAGCCAGAATGGGCATCATCAAAAAGTCTACAAACAATAAATGCTGGAGAGGACGTGGAGAAAAGGGAACGCTCTTACACTGTTGGTGGGAATGTAAATTGGTACAACCACTAAGGAGAACAGTGTGGAGGTTCCTTAAAAAATTAAATATAGAACATATGATGCACCATATGGTTTCCTGGGCATCTGTCTGGAGGAAATCATAATTTGAAAAGATACAAGCACCCCAATGTTCACGGCAGCACAATTTACAATAGCCAAGACATGGAAGCAACCCAGACGTCCCCCAACAGAGGAGTGGATAAAGAAGATGTGGTACATATACACAATGGAATATTACTTTAACCATAAAAAAGAATGAAATAACGGCATTTGCAGCAACATGGAGAGACCCAGAAATTATCATACTAAATGGAGTAAGTCAGAAAGAGAAAGACAAATATCACATGAAATCCCTAATATGTGGAATTTAACAAAAAATGATACAAAAGAATGTATAAAATAGAAACAGACTCAAAGATTTTGAAAACAAATTTATGGTTACCAAAGGAGAAACGTGGGGTGATACATGAGGTGGCTGGGATTGACATATACATACTACCATATGTGTAATAACCTACCTGGGAAAAGAATCTGAAAAGGAATGGATATAGGTATAACTGATTTACTTTGATGTACCCCTGAAACTAACACAACTTTGTAAGTCAACTACAATAAAATTTATTTTAAAAAGAGAGAGACTTGAGACATATAACAATTAATTGTAGCAAGAGACCTTATTTGGATCTTGATTCAAACACAATTTTGTCACATATACCACTTTGTACTTTTTTTTTTTTTTTTCTCCTTCTTTGGCTGCCCTGAGGCATATGGAATTCAGATCCAAGCCACAGTTGAGACCTACACTGCAGCTGTGGCAATGCTGGATCCTTAACTCTCTGGGCTGGGCTTAGGATCAAACTTGCATCCCAGGGCTCCAGAGATGCGGCTGATCCCACTGTGCCACAGTGGGAACTCCACGTCTATGTACTCTCTAGCATGACCCTGTGTTAACTTTTGAAATTATAACAACAACAAAATCACAGGGAAAATGCCAACATCTTAAACTCTTGAAATCAACGATAAAGGGGCAACGCCCAGTGACCCATTGCTCTCCAAGAAAAACTAAGCGAAAATAAAAGGCAGTTCACAAAACACATAGGATAGACAAAAAGTAAGTTGAGGAGTTCCCATCGTGGCGCAGTGGTTAACGAATCCGACTAGGAACCATAAGGTTGCGGGTTCAGTCCCTGCCCTTGCTCAGTGGGTTAACGATCCGGCGTTGCCGTGAGCTGTGGTGTAGGTTGCAGATGCGGCTCGGATCCAGCGTTGCTGTGGCTCTGGCGTACGCCGGTGGCTACAGCTCCGATTCGACCCCTGGCCTGGGAACCTCCATATGCCGCGGGAGCAGCCCAAGAAATAGCAACAACAACAAAAAGACAAAAGACAAAAAAAAAAAAAAAAAAAAAAAAAAAGTAGGTTGAGAAATGCTTACCCACTGTACATACAGAGGAAAGCCCCTCCCGGAGACTATGCTCCTTAATGCCCCTCTGCAAGGTTACAAGCTATTTGTGTCCACGTGCGGATCATCCAGTTCGCACATGAGTGGTGTCATGTCCTAAATGGCATTTCACAGCTTGTACTTTTCACTTTATGATACAGACAAATAATCCTTTTTTTTTTTTCCTTTTTTTTTTTTTTTAGGGCCGCCCTAATGGCACATGGAAGTTCCCAGACAAGGGATTGAATCAGAGCTACAGCTGCCTGTCTACACCACAGCCAGAGCAACAAGGGATGTGAGCCATGTCTGCGACCTACACCACAGCTCAAAGCAATGCCAGATCCTTAACCTACTGAGTGAGGCCTGGGATCAAACCCATAGTCTCATGGACAGTAGCTGGATTTGTTTCTGCTGCATCGCCATGGGAACTCCGGGACTAATAACCCTTTTAAGCAGTCCCCTACTGATGGATTTTTAGGTTGCTTCCTTTCTTTCCTTCTTTTACTGTTACAAACAATGCCACAGTGACCATCTCTATTGGTTTTCTTGAGAAGCCATAACAAAGTATCACCAACTGGGTCCTTCTGTTGCGTGTCGGTGCTTCACCTGCAATTTTATCCTTGCATGTCCAAATTCCCCTCTTATATGGACCCCAGTCATTCGCTTAGGGTATACGCTTATTCAGGACAACCTAATCTTAACCGGTTTTGTTTAAAAGACTCTATTTTTAAGTAAGGTCACATTTTGAGGTTCTGGTACACATGAATTTTGAGGGAACACAGTTCGACCCAGGGAACATCCTCATACAGCCTTCTTCGTGCATGCACAGGAATATATTAGAATGAATTCCTAAAAGGCCCACAAGAGACTCCTTCCTCAGACTCCTACCAGCCAAATACGTTTTATCACTTTTGCCAATCTGATAAGCAAAAACACTATCTCATTTCAAACCTTCTGATAGTAAGTATCAAAAATGTACTCAACCTCTCTAGATCAGAAATTCCACCTCTGGGCATTGATTTTAAGGAAACAAGGATGGTAGGCAAGATTGTTTCATTGTTCATAATAGTAAAAAATGGAAGCAATTTAAAGATGCCTTCGTTGATTACAGCACATTCATAGGTAAAATCTTTGTAGCCATTAAAACTCATGTTGTAAGTTTGGGGTTCTTAATCTGGGCTTATTAAATTTTGTTGAAATGTTTGGTGGCATATTCACTTTATTTACACCTTTTTTGTTTTGCCTGAGACCTTTTATGTATTAATTTAATTCTGCCTTTGCATTTCTAAATTACTTAGTAAACAAATGTAGAAGAACATGGAATAAAAAAGTATAAGTCTCTTCTTACCAACAGCCCCTCAACCAAGCTTGGTGAAGGCACGTAGAACTTGGTAAAATGATCTCATGGATTACTTTAATTTTCACTTACTCAAGTAACATTCTACAAACATTCAAACACTGCAGAAATATGTGAGGCTAAAATGAAACTTCTGGTGTTCCCTCACGGGTCAGCAGGTTAAGGATTTGTTGGTCTTTGGGGCAGAAAGGATTCGATCCCTGGCCTGGGAACTTCCATACGCCATGCGTGTGGCCAAAATAGAAAAAAAAAAAGAAGAAGCAAAAGAAATTTCCCCTTCTCTCCTTGACTCTAAATCACACTACCTTTCTCTAGTATCATCAGTAACAGATTTGTACGTCTCCTCTGGAGGCTTAAAGTCTTTAAAATACAAATATCTAGTACTCTAGATATTTGGAACGGAACAAAAAAAAAATTAAATCTAATAACAAAGGGAGGTGTCTGTGATCACTTGTTTTGTTTTTAATGTTATGAAAATTTCCAAATGCACATGACAGTAGAGAGGACACCTGATGAACTCTTGCTTGCTCATTGCCCAGATTTGACAATCATTAATATCCATTTGTATTTGCTTCCTCTATTTTCATTGTGCTCAAATATTTTCAAGCAAGCCCCAGACTTCATGACATTTCATCCCTAGATACTTCATTCAGAGTCTCAACTACTAGAGGACATTTTCTTAGATGACTCAAATCCGCAGTCACGCCAACAAAATTAGCAATCATCACTAATCACTGCATCATTCATATCATCAAATACAGCGTAAGTGTGGTTTCCCAATTGTCCCCAAATGTCTTACAGCTGGCTTGTGTAACCATTCTGCGAAAATTCCACCTGCGTTTTCCCTCCCTACTGCATTTCTAGTCCCAGTCACAAGGTTAAGATCATGAGTGATCAGTCAATCTTCTAATTTTGAGCAATTTCGATAAAGCTAAACCTATACAAGTATAAATCAATTATAAATGGCAGGCTTTCTCTGCGAGAACGTTATAAACAATATTTAGAAAATGCTGGAGTTCCCATCGTGGCTCAGTGGTTAACGAATCTGACTAGCATCCAAAAGATCGAACCTGTGATCCCTGGCCTTGCTCAGTGGGTTACGGATCCAGCGTTGCTGTGAACTGTGGTATAGGTCACAGACGTGGCTCAGACCTGGCACTGCTGTGGCTGTGGTGTAGACTGGCAGCTGTAGCTCTGATTCAACCCCTAGCCTGGGAACCTCCATTTGCCGAGGGTATGGCCCTAAAAAGAAAAAAAAAAAAAAAGCAAAAAAAAGAGAAAATGCTTATAAATTATATAACTTTCTTATATGCTCAAATATAAAAGTATAGTACAAACTTTAGATTATGAAGACACTTTAATTTTGGAATTAATGACACAAAATATTGTGTTTTGGAACAGATAGGTCTCATTTTGAATCGAGGCTCTGTCTTTAGCTCTGTAGTAAATCTTTTAAATAGTCCAACTAACATCTTGACAAAATGTTTAAAAAAAATCAGCATGACAAAACAGACTATAGAGCATGAGCCCCTTTGAAACATTTTATTGTGAAATAATTTCAGGTGTACATAAAAGTTGTAGAAATAGGCCACAGTACTATTTGCCCTTGTACCAGAATTCCAATTAATGAACATTTCTGCACATAAATCACAGGCATCATGATCCATTATTTACTAATATTCCAATGTATAGTTCCTATTTATGAGGGGACTCTACCAGGTAACTGCTGGATAACCATCAAAATCGAGATGTTAATTTTTTTCTTCTTTTGGCTGCATACAAAAATTCCCAGGCCAGGGATAGAACCCGAGCCACAGCAGTGAAAACACCAGGTCCTGAACCTGCTGAGCCACCTGGGAACTCCCAAGATGTTAATACTGACCAATATTCATGTATGATCCTCGGATGCCATTCAATATTTTTCCTCTTATTTTTTAGTTATTTCGTACTACTTACATTTTCCTTTTAAAAAACGCTTCCACCTCTGCTCAGTCCCCCAAATCCAAGTCCCTTGTTTAGAGTCACCAGACGGGCCTCTGAGACTTCAGACGTTTTTCTGTGCAACACATTCAGGATCACAGTCGAACTGCCTCTTTCTTTAACCCCAACTTGCTGGTCTCTCCTAAGAATTTTATCTCTTAAAGCGTACTGTGTCAATGAATCCCGATCTTAGCCTTTTAAAATTAATTTTAGCTAATTAAAGTAAAATAATTATTTCTTCCTGCCTCTTAAGAAAAGCAAATGTCCACTACACAGGCATTTCAAAGTGCGTGGATATACCTAAATTTCGCCACTTCTGGGACTGCTCCTGTGTTTTGCTTCGGTCAACATTCCAATGCCGATGCCTGGATCACAAATCTGTGTATTCTGATTACCAAGTATGGTGACTAAAGATATGAAATAGCATTTGAGATGTGAAAAGTATTCTGCCATGGGAGTGCCCATCATGGCTCAGCAGCAATGAACGGGACTAGTATCCATGAGGCTGCGGTTGCTGTGGCTGTCTGTGGTGCAGGCCGGCAGCTGCAGCTCCCATTTGAACCCTAGCTTGGGAAAAAAAGAAAAAAAATCTGCAAAACTTCCTTTAGTAAAGCCTTTCCTAGCTACTTCTGCTGTTGAGACAAAATAAGTTTGTTCTGTGAGTAATCAATAGCAGATACCCCTTCCTTCCTAAGGCCAATTTCGAAGGTTTATTTATTTTAATTATGATTATTTTTTTAGCTATTTTAAAGCCATGCCCACCACATATAGAGGTTCCCAGGCTAGGGGTCCAATTGGAGCTGTAGCCACCAGCCTACACCACAGCCACAGCCATGTGGGATCTGAGCTGCATCTGCAACCTACACCACAGCTCACTGCTGGATCCTTAACCCACTGAGCAAGGCCAGGGATCGAACCTACATCCTCATGGATGCTAGTCGGGTTCGTTAACCGCTGAGCCACGAAGCGAACTCCTCAAAGGTTTAGAAACGGTAACCTGATATGCTTTTCAATTGTCTCCATTGCTGGTGAAGTAAATCATAACTTCTTAAAAAAAAAAAAAACTGATAATAAGGTTTTTCTTTTCTTTTTTTCTTTTAGCAAAATGGTAGCTATAGTATCGTTTATTAAAGGAGATCTATTGGCATCTTTCTTATTTCTTGTTGAAAGCTGGCACTTAATGTGAAGCCATAATCTAGGAGAGCTCTCAGTGTTAGTTATCTCATTATTCATACAATAAAAAAAGAAAATTACTGAGCATCTACTATATGCCAACCGGGCATTGTTTTAGGTGCTGGGAAAATGGCAATCGATGATCTGCCTGCCTGAAGCTCACATCCTAGGACAGACAATACACAAATATATAACTATAACTATTGTTGTTATCTGGAAAGATGCAATCCAGTGCATTTATGAATAAGTGTGAAGTAGGGGGGGTCAGAGGGAGAGAAAAGGAGGGCAGAGTCAACAACTGTTGAAGCAGAGTGATGGGTACATGGGCATTCATCATGCTCTTTTCTGTGCTTTGGTGTATTCTGAAATTTTCTAAAATTAAAAACAATGTTAGGGAGTACCCATTGTGACTCAGTGGAAACAAACTTGACTAGTATCCATGAGAACGCAGGTTCAATCCCTGGCCTTCCTCAGTGGGTTAAGGATCCAGTGTTGCCATGAGCTGTGGGGAAGGTCACAGACGTGGCTGAGATCTGGCATTGCTGTGGCTCTGGCGTAGGCCAGCAGGTGAAGTTCCAATTAAACCCCTAGCCTGGGAACTTCCATATGCGGAAGCTGCAGCCCTAAAAAGCAAAATAGAAACAAAACAAAAGACCCCCACAAAGCTAGTGGCATAGCAGTGGGTCACTGGTTTGGGAGATTTTCTTCTTTCGGCTAGGCTGTAATTTCCAACTTTTATTTTTCCTCTCACTGGGGTGTGGTGTATCAATATCAACAAAAATACCTTGGAGCAAAGAAGGTTCCTGCGGGAGTGACCATTCACGACTGAGATCTAAGAGTCCATGCAAAGGGTGATACGAGTTGCGTGTGAAATGCGGTTAGGGAATTACGTTAATTTTCTTAGATGTGGCAGCAGCCGAGTGGATTTTGTGAGAACATCCACCCCTTTTCTGTTTGAAGGGATGCAGACTTAAGTGTTTCGTCTACTGTTTACTTTAAAATATGTAAACAATAGAGCCAAAAAACTTCCAACAGTTAATCTAGATGGTGAGAAAACACGTTATCTTCACTTTTTCAAACAGCATTTTTTTTCTATAAAAGGCTTACAATTGTACTTTTTTTCGGTACTGCGATAAATATTTCATTATTTTAAAGAGACAAAGCTCCTTCCCTTCCGCCCTGGCCGCCAGACGCCCAAGTGCCCCCAGTACCTTCAGCCTCCTCAACCTCCTCCACAACTTCTGGCGGCCCCAGGTCCACATGCTCCAACTCCCCGTCCATGGCCATTTCTAGGGCAAGGCTGGTGCGCCTGCGCTTTGGGTGAGGATTGGTTTTAAAAAAACAAAAACACACAGAAGGGCAGTGGGAAAGTTGTACAGCGCGCATGCGTCCAGTGCGCCTCTGCTCATTGGTTGACCAGGTTGCGGCGCAAGGTTTCAGCTCCCGGAAGTGGTCCGCACTGAGCTTGAGTGGCAGTTAGTGCGCATGCGTAGAGTGCACCTTACAGCGCACGCTCCCCCACGAGGCCTCTGACTTCAGGTGCGCGAAGAGAAGGGCTGAGCTAGCATCTTCATGGTTGCGGAGCAAGGGCTGTGCGCCCCCAGAGAAACCAGGGGGCGGTCTCCCTCTCTAGGTTGCTTGTGTTGTGCCGGTTGTGAAAGTCTGGCACAAACGGGCATGTGCTGTGTGGTGTTCTACAAGGGTTCAAGTCCCTGCTCTCTCACACATCCTCCTGTAACAGCCTCTGAGAGGTTATCTCCATGATACGCATGAGTAGAATGAGCTGTGGAAGCTAAGTGTCCCTGTGTAAAAATTCTGGATCTCGGCCACCTCTCATCACAGCAGCTGCAGCCAACACTGATGGGGTCGTTTTTGACTGGGTAAAAACGAAGTACATGAAAGGCAAAGGGATGTCCTTGTGGGCGTGGGTTTGGGGCCCGTTAGGTGCAGTTTTTCTTCCCTGACAGAGGCTGCAACATCAAGTGGATGCGGTGAGGCGGGGCAGAGGGAGGGGAAGAGGGAGGCTTAGGAGTCTCCCAGAGGTGGAGGGGCGTGAGGGGGCTGCGGAAGCAGCCTCTCACCTGTGTGCAGTCAGGCTGCCACCCATCATTTGCGGGCAGCCCTTCGGATCTTGCTCCATTGCCCAGGAAGACGGGGACACACCACCACCACTAACCCCCACACCCTGCTCCTTGGAGATAAGGTAAAAGCCGAAGGTGGTGGTTCCCCACACGGCCCAGTCTGGGAGCTCTGCCTCTCAAGGTCCAGTGAACAAGCCGTTATGGGAAGCTTGGTCTGTAGAGGCAGCTGGGGCTGCTGGGGGTGTCGAGTACTTGGGTGGGTAACGAATGAAGAGCCGATCCTCCTCTTTCTTCACCCAACGCAGGAGTTTGGTCACTACGAGGATGGCACCCGCCTTGGTCACCAGGGGGCTGAGGCAGGTATACAACTCAAATTTGGAGGTCACCTGGGGGATTAAGAGGAGACAGAGTCAGTGGGGCTGGAGCTGGCCACACCCAAGGCTGTCCACCCAACGCTAGCCCCACACCTGTCTCCAGTTTGGAAGATTCACCTGGCAGCAGCTCCTACCTGGTGCTGCCTGGTCACTGGGCTAAAAAGCAGGTAAGCTGTATGACTGTTATCATGAGTGGCTCAAGGGATCAGTTAGCTCTAATGGCTTCAATTGGGTGATGCTGGTGGTGTGTGTGAACACACACTCTGAACCTCAGTTTGCTCATCTGTGGACGGGGGATAACAACAACAATGCTTCACATTTTGGGGGGAGGAGTGGGCGTGTCCGAGGCATGCAGGAGTTCCCAGGCTAGGAACTGAACCCGAGCCACAGCAACGACAGCATCAGATCCTTTACCCATTAAGCCACCAGGAAATTCCTACAATGCTCAACATTTAATGAGCAATTGCTGTGTACAAAGTCCTGTTCTAGGCTCCACACACCTTTGCTTTTTATCATCTGTAGCCTAGACATACTATGAGGATTAATTCAATTTAATCTTTATACCAACCTGAGAGGCTTAACCTGACTAGGTCACCAGCATCTTTCCACACTACCTCTTTCTGCTCTCCTTGCTCCCTCTGTTCCAGCCATTCTAGCCTATCCCTACTGTGCTCCAATAAAAGCAGGCTCAGCCTCACTTCATGGCATCTGCACAGTCCTTTCCCTCTGCCAGGTATATACTTTTCCTCCAGATACCCACATGGCCTGCAACCTTCCCTTCCATCTCCTGATCACCCGATTTAAGATCCTGGGCCTACCCTATCTTGGTTGTGCAAGACCACCCTCCACTACATGGTCCAAGGGCTCACTGGACAGATGGTCAATTTCAGGACTGGCACAGAGAAAGAAGAATCTGAGCTTGGAAGATCTGGTGCCAGAAAGTAAGAAGCGCTCAAGTAGGCATGTGGATGCGTCAAAAAGACACAGGGGCCAGTACGGCTAAATCACAGCTCCCACTGGCGAAATCAGAGACAATCTGAGCACAAAAAATAAATGACAGGAAAAGAATTTAGCCCACTGAATTCAAGAAAAGTTCAGGCGAGGCTATAAAATTTGAAATTCAACAAATAGCAGAAAAAGTTCTTCCACACAGTGGAATCTCAACTAATCAATGGAGACGTTACAATGATGTTAGATCAACATCTGGTAAATACCAGAGAAACAACTGTTGTAGGTAAGAATCATTAATGGATATTGAAATTAGCGCATGAAAATACGGTGAAAAAGAGAACCTGACATAATGACCACAAGCTATTTATTGATTACAAAGGACGAAAAGACTAAAGTGAAGTAACCTGGCAGATAGCACGTTAATGATTAAAGTTCACAACCGCGGGACACAGGAGTTTCCTGAAGGCTCAGTGGGTTAAGGATCCGCTGTTGTCACCGCTGTAGCTCTGGTTACAGCTGTGGCTAGGGTTTGATCCCTGGCCAGGAACTTTGGCATGCTATGGGAGCAGCAAAAAAAAAAAGGGGTCCTTCTTATACGAAGAAGAAAAGGATACATCCATGATACATCTGCCCAAAATGCATGACCTCAATTTAGTCCTAATAAAATATTCAAAAAACCCAACGTGAGAGACACTCTACAAGCTAACTGGCTGGTGCTTTCTAGAACTGCCAGCATCATGAAAGACAAAAAAAAGACTCATGAGTCATGAGGAAATGCTCCAGAATAAAGGAGACAAGGGAGACACAGTAAATAAATCTAACGTGTGATTCTGGACTGGATTCTGGGCCAGAAAAAGGACATCGGTGGGACAACTGTTGAAGTTAGAATGAACTCTGTGGATAAGACATAATTACACTTATGTTAATTCCCTGATTTTGATGAGTTCCTGTGGTTATGTTAACATCTGGAGAAACTAGGTGAAACACCTATTTAAAACAATTTTTTGCAACTTCTTTCTAAGTCTAAAATTGTTTGTGAATGAAAGTTAAAAAAAATTTTTTTTTTTGGCTGCCCCATGGCAAATGGAGTTCCCTGGCCAAGGATCAGATCTGAGCCACAGTTGCGACCTATGCTGCAGCTGTGGCAACACAGTCCTCAACCCAGTGTCAGCTGGGGATGGAACCAGCATCCCAGCGCTGCAGAGACACCACCAATCTCCTTGCACCACAGCAGGAGCTCCTAGAAAGCTTTTTAAATTAAATACAATTCTCAGCCTAGAACAATGTCTGATGCATAACAGATATGTCATAAATGATTTAATAAAAGTGCTCTAAATGACAGAATCTAGGGGAAGATGCCCCTTGCAGTGGAGTTACTATGAACAAACTCCCTGAACTGCTGGCCTTTCAATAGAGCCATGGGAAATGTGGACAGGAGCCCTGAAGAGACCCCAAGGAAGGACACACCAGGTGGAAGGCACAGTACAGGACCAAGCCTGTAGTGCGCAAGAGTGCTGGAGACTCACAGAATCAAAGGTCAACTGGTACCTGCCCACACGCGGGCAGGGCTCATGGGAAATCTGCAGGCATCCTGATGGCTGTTAATGGGACCTCTCAAAGGTCAAAGACACTCTACTGGTGGCTCCTGAGAGAACAGTCAACAGAATGATGGGACTTAAACGTTTTACCACTTAATGGGTTTCAAAGACAAGTGGCGTGGCAGGGCCATTGTTGGAGGCAAAGCCACAGCCAGGCAAAAGGCACGGTGTGCTTAAAGGAGGCTGTTGTGGTTAGAGGGCATACAGGGAGGGAAAGAAGGCTAGAAGTAGAGAATTAACTCCCCTCAGAGCCCTACCCAACTCACCCAGGCCAGCAGCGTCTCCTTCTCTGCCACGTGGTAAATGAGGCGCAGAGGCCGGGAGGTGTTATGGAGGCGGGCGTGCAGGCGGTGGTACAGGTCCGACAGGCGCTGGCGCTCTTCCTCTCTGCTGTACGGGGCTTCTAGCTCAGGACTGCAGTGATGGATGCAGGTGGGGACAAGGTCAGTCTAGGGCTTTCTTGGCTGGCCTATCTACCCTTGGTCTAGGGAGTTCAGTGAAGTTAGGGAGTTGAGCCTCCTCCATTAGCCTGGAGGACTGCCAGGGTCTAACCTCCCCATTAGAACAGAGGATGTTGATGGCTGAGCTTTCTCCATCTGGCAGAGACCCATTCTACCGCATCTTTCTAGAGCCTGGCTGGCTCTCTCCCCAGAATCATGTCTAGGAGTCGCTGAACTCTCCCGTTAGATAAACCTTCCCACCCGGCCACTTGCCCACAGGGTCGGGGCTCACCTGGTAAACTGGGGCAGCTGGCGGTGATGGTCGGGGATGTCCAGCGGCTTATAGAGGAAGTGCCGGAGGCCAGGTGCTCCCACAGCCTGCACACTGTAGGCAGAGGCATTGGCTGATGGGGCATCGGAGAAGCTGGCAGCCTCCCGGAGGGCACGCATGGCCCCAAGGGAGTGCATGCCATCTTCAACCAGGCGCCGGCAGGTGGCCATGTCATGGAAGGCCTCAGGGTCGGTGCCAAGCAGCAGCAGGCAGACAGGCATGGCGTCGAGACGGGCCACGTAGGCATAGAAGAAACCATCGGGATTGAAGCGGGGCAGGCACACCGGTGCCCATGCCTCGCCCGCAGCAAAGGCCGGGGCCCCCACCCAGTCCAGCAGCAACTGCAGGTCAGCTGGGTCCAGCCGGCACTCGGCCAGCACAGTCCGCTCCTGGGCTGCGGTCACCAGGCGACCGCCAACCGCCAGCACCGAGAGCGCCAGGCCAGGAGCTGTGCAACGTCGGAGCAGCGCGCCCAGAGCATCCCGCAGCGGGCGAGCCAGAGGCACGCAGCGCACGGCGCCCAGGAGCAGCGCACCGGGGTCTCGCTCCACACTGTCCAGAAGCCGGTCCAGGGTGCGCTCGGAGCCGGCCAGCAGGCGGCGCAGGTCGTAGTTCTGCTTGCGCGCGAAGATGCGGGCCACGCTGGCGCGTGTCAGAGTGCTCACGATCTGTGCGTGCACAGCCAGCAGCTCCCCCCGCAGCTGGGCGGCTGACTGAGGAGTCCTTGACACTGCCACCAGCAGCAGTGGCCCCTGCTGTAGGAACACCAGCTTGTGGTCCTCTGGGGGAGGGAAAGGATGGGGCGGGGGTAGAGACGGGTCAATGGTGGCAGGAGGGGGTCAGGTGGTGCTCCTCCCCGCTTCCCCTGAAAGGCACACACTCCTGGTCCAAGACCACACAGTCACTCTAGGGACACCAGGACTAGAATGAGGACACGCTGGGCGAGTTTGGACATTGGCAGAGACATGATGGGACCGTCAAGGAATCAGGCATCCAGCATGGAATGAGGAAGATAGAGCATGGACCAACAGAGCTAGAAAGACAGCCATCTGAGCCACCCAACCCCGAAAGGCACGCTCTGAGGCAACAAGCAAGCAGTTACTTAGATTCCAGTCAGTTAATCCTCAGAACGCAGCAGGGGAAACAGACAATGTACCTCTTGGACAAACTGACATCTGGCCAGCATCTACACACACTGAATCATTCATTCCTAACTAGGTGGATAGGTCCCCGGGGCAGCCCAGAGAGACCCACTGCCAGACAGCCAGCCACACTCCCAGGCACCATCACCTGTTCTGCTTCCTCCCCTTTGCTCACCAGCATAGATGGCACGGATGGCATCTCCTGCACTCTGCACAAAAGACACGAGGGCTGTCATCACGCCCATGGTTGTTGACAGTGCCTCCACGCTACCGTACCGAGAGTAGATGGGCTTCCCGGCTTCACTCAGCACAAACACGTGCTTCCTCTTGCTGCGCCAGTCCTCGTCACTGGGGTCCCCGCCCTGGGCCCCTGAGCCACTCTCAGGGCCACCCATGGGACAACTCTCAGAGGCTGCAGGACCCCAGAACCCATAGGGGCATGATGGAGCCTCTGACAGGAGCGGCAGGCTGGGTGGCTGGTCCTTGGTCTCGGATCCTGAAAGGGAGCCCCTGGTAAGTCATCTGCCTGTGGATTCCCATTTCTGTATCCACACACCTACCAAATCCCTCTGGTCCTGCCAAGACCCGTGGCACTGACACAGACTTTCTGGGTCTCCTCTACTCCTCAATGATGCCCAGTAACACTTAGGTTTCAATGATCCCCAACACCCCAATAATCCCATCTCCCTGTCATTATCTAACCCTCTCTATCCCTACAGACCAATTATTTCCCTTTCAATAACTGCCATTCCCAAGACTTCAAAGCATCCCAATACCTCTGCATGATTATCAGCATCTTTATCTTGATTATCCACTAACACTCACATCTTAATCCCCTATTCACTCTCACTGATGTTCACTAACATTCCAGTGACCTCACGTTAAATACCCTGTTCTTACATGACCTTCACTTTTTTTTTCTTTTTCTTTTTTCAGCCACATCTACAGCATACGGAAGTTCCCCAGCCAGGGATCAAATCTGAGCCATTCACCAATGAAATCCACAATTTTGCTGCCCTCTACTGACTACCCTCCCATTTTAGTTGATGTCCACATATTCCCAATGATAACCATCATTATCCATTGGCAACTATGTATCAACAGTTTTCCCACAAAATTCCAAAGACCTCATAGTCTCTCAATGACAGTTCCAATTACCTTCTCCAATATTTGCCGATACCTCCCAAGTTCTCAAAGACGGCCACCCCAGATGATTAATTTTCAGTGATGTCCACTAATCTTTCCCAATGACCCCACGAACATCCACTAATTCTAAGATGGTCAGGGAGCACTCACACCCCAATGACCCCAGATGATCCTCTAGTCTGTATCTTTACACATACAACAGGGTCTTCCAGGATCTTCCTCTTGGTCCTCTCACTCTTCAAATAATTTCTTTTTTTGTCTTTTTTTTTTTTTTTTTGCCTTTTCTAGGGCCGCTCCTGCGGCATATGGAGGTTCCCAGGCTAGGGGTTGAATCGGAGCTGTAGCCACTAACCTACGCCAGAGCCACAGCAACGCGGGATCCGAGCCGCGTCTGCAACCTACACCACAGCTCACGGCAACGCCGGATCGTTAACCCACTGAGCAAGGGCAGGGACCGAACCCGCAACCTCATGGTTCCTAGTCGGATTCGTTAACCACTGCGCCACGACGGGAACTCCTTCAAATAATTTCACTGAAGTCCACTGATCACTGTTAACATCAACTAAGGTCTGGTTCTTTAAAGACTCCCTTCAACAACTACTACCAACTCCTCAATGACATAAATACTCTGAGTACTCATTGGCTCCCCCACTGATCCTCCTTCCCACCTCAGTGGCTTTATTTATTTCTTCGGTTTTTCAGGGCCCCACCCATTACATATCGAAGTTCCCAGGACAGGGGTTGAATTGGAGCTGCAGCTGCCAGCCTACGCCACAGAAACACCGGATCTGAGCCTCATCTGCGACCTACACCACAGCTCACAGAAACACCAGATCCCTAACCCACTGAGCGGGCCTGGGATGGATTGAACCTGTGTCCTCATGGATACTAGTCAGGTTCTTTAACGCTGAGCCGCGACGGGAACTCCCCACCTCAATGACTTTAAAAACACCCTAACCTCCCAAAACATTGATTTCTAAATAGTTCCCCTTTGAGTCTATTAACTTTATTTTGGTCACTCACTGACTTAAACATCCTATATCCCCAGTGGCCCGCTCTGGCCCCAAATGATTCCTTTCTGATTTTTCAATGATCTAAATTTACACCGGCTCCCCAGTGAACATCCATTGATACCCAATGATTTCGTCTTTACTCAATGATTTAAACCACAACGTGAGTCCGCAATGACTTCCCGCTGACCTAAGGTATGGTTTAAACTACTCCCCTGGGTCCCAAAAGACTCCTCCTTTCTGATCTCCTGTAGGTCTCCCCCAACGAAAACACCCCCTAGGGATTCCTTCCAAGACCCTAATGAAGGGAATGCATACCTGTTTCCTCCACGCTTCCATCTCCAGGATCGGGCGGGTCCTCTTGAACCCCTCCACCATCTCTAGCTTCCTCACTGGGGAACCGCGTGTCCTCCAAGTCCTCCGCGTCCCCGGGGGCTGGGGCAGCAATGTCTCCTCCGGCCTCCATCTGAACATCCCTGTTGGGGAGAGGAATGGAGGGTAACCTGCATCAAAAGAAACTTCTAAGCTTTTACTGAGCCCGGCCCCCTTGCACACACTCCTGGGGTTCGTTTTCCCCTGGCTTTTAACAGGATGAGAATTTCAAACACATGACCACATTCTTGCAACCTCCAACACTTTCCGAATAGGGAGGCTCTACCGAGCCTTAGGAAATAAAGATACAGAAACACCTGTTTTAACTCCGTATCTCAATTGGCCAGGTATCATTACTTCCCGTAGCTGCGGGAGAATCACACTTCCGGGTGTGGCTGCTGTCTTGCCACACTTCCGGGTCCGCCTGCGCTCGGAAGGCACTTCCGGTCTCGAAGGTTTATTTGCTCCCTGGGGTTCCCGACCCCTCTCTCTCTCTCTCGTCGCCCACTCGTGTTCCCTCACCGTTGAGATGGCGCGCGCCACTCCTGGATCTACGTTGTCTCTGGCCGGGACCCCAGAGCCCGGTCTGCACTCGTTCTCACCCCACTGGCACGGGCAGCCAACTGGGGCGAGCCGGGCCCTCTTCTCGTACTGAAGGCTTCAGGCGAGAAGGGGGCGCGGTTCACGCTCAGCCAATCCGGAGTACCCAGGGTGGCACTGCCTCCTTTATGGCCCAATCAAGAAAAGCCGGACTCCTCCCCCTGTTCCGCTCTCAGGTTGTCCATCTCGTATCTCCACCAATACTGTGCCTCAGATTGCTATTGCACCCGCCTATCCTTTGACTGACATTCCTCAGGACCCAATCGAAGGTTCGAACCTATTCCTCTCCTCACTGGAGGAGGTTTTCAGCCTAAGTCACGGTAGGTACCCGCACCGGATCTATAGATGTGCCAGTATCTAGTCAACTTCACCCTCCCTTATCCACCAGGAAAAGCAGGGCGATGAGGGTGGAGTGGATTCTGAACAGAGAGAAAGTGCTCGGCGGGTAGTCGCCTTTTCCAATCGGAGTGCCGTGCGCAGGCCGGCTAGCCTATGGGACTCAGCTGCTAGGGCGAGAGGCGGGCCTCTCAGAAGTAGGAAGTATTCGTGGGTGTCTGGGTGTTCGACTTGGCGTCCTCCGGGAAAAGGGAAGCGCGAGCCGTGGACATGCTCATGGCGCGGAGCGGTGAGTTTGCGAAGGCCATGTGTAGGCTGACCAGGGCAAAAGGCCTAGCTGACCTCATTTCCGAAGCTAGGACTCTGTGGGCGGAGCTATGTGATCCAGAGCACCCGCCTCTGTGGGGTGCTTGAGGGGGGTGGCTTTGGGACGCTGCTGATTACTCGTTGGTTGAGGAAAATGCCCCTCCCTCCCCAGCTCACCATCATTGGCTGCGCATGGGTAGAGCGCGAAGCCCGCCGGTTCCCGCCCCCCCTGGAGATACTAGCTTGGAAAGAGAAATGCAGGGGCAGGATGGATCTTCTTCTTTTTTTTCTTTTTACGGCGTATGGAGCTTCCCAGGCTAGGGGTTGAATCGGAGCTACAGCTGCCGGCCCTACACCACAGCCACAGCAACGTGGAATCCCAGAGCGTCTGCGACCTACACCACAGCTCACTGCATCCCGGATCCTTAATCCACTAAGCGAGGCCAGGGGTGGAACCGCAACCTCAGGGTTCCTAGTGGGATTCGTTTCCGCTGCGCCCAAATGGGAACTGGAATGGATCTTCTTAACCTGAATGCCATGAGGTGGTCCTCGCTGACAATTTTAGTGTGGGGGGGAGCGCAGGTGTGGACGCACATGCCCTGGATTCTCCTCCTTTGCTCGGAATGCCTCTACCTGCGACTCCCTGTCTCTGGGTCTCTTTCTCCCCCTGTGTTTGGATGCCTCTTTGCTGTCTCCACCTCTGTCTCTCCGTCTCTGAATCTGTGTGCTCTCCGTCCTTATCTCGTCAGCTCTTTTTGTCTGTGTCTTTTTCTCTAGGCATTTGTCTCTCTCAATCGTTCTTTAGCTTTCTCTCTTTAGGTATTTCCCTTTTTCTCCCTCTCCCATCTGTGTCGCTCCCACTTTGCTCTCTCTTGGTCTGTAGCTTCTCACCCTTTCCCTCTGTCAGCCAGAGGGGCCCAGCAGGGCAAACCCCCGAGGATCGGTGTAGTTGGACACCCCCCCCCCCAGCTACATCCACTGCAGGATTCCCATTTAAATTTAGGAATTTTGGTTTGTTTATTTGTTGTGTTTTTTAGGGCCGCATTCCGGGCATATGGAGGTTCCCAGGCTGGCGTTAGAATCGGAGCTGTAGCTGCTTGCCTAAGCCACAGCCATAGCAACGTGAGATCCAAGCTGCTTCTGCTACCTACACCACAGCTCATGGCAAGGGGCAAGATCCTTAACCCACTGAGCAAAGCCAGGGATAGAACCTGCGTTCTCATGGATGCCAGTCAGATTCGTTTCTGCTGAGCCATGGGGGGAACACATCTGTTTGTTGTTTGTTTTGGCCACACCCACCTTGGGGGCCAAGGATCAAACCCATGCCAGAGTAGTGACAACACTGGGTCCTTAACCTGCTGAGCCACCGGGGAACTCCTGTAGACTTTTTGATGATTTGCCCATTCTGACTGGTGTGAGGTGTTACCTCCCTGCAATGTTGCTCTGCATTTCTCTAATTATTAGTGATGTTGTGCATCTTTTCATGTCCCTTTTGACCGTCTATTGTGTTGTTATGCTTTGTGCTCTGAGCCCCTGAGACAGTCTAGTGAGGGTGCTGGGATGGTGAGGTTTTAGACAAAAATAATTTTATGAGACAATAAACATGTATATTTCTCCTCTCCCTGCACTAGGTAATTACCCACTATAGGTAAAAACAAGGCAGTTGACTCTTGAACAACTCAAGATTAGTGGCTCCACGGCTTCCCCTGCCATTGAAAATCACATAACTTTTGTCTCCACAAAAACTTAATGCCTGGAGTTCCCGTCATGGCGCAGCGGAAATGAATCCAACTAGGAACCATGTGGTTGAAGGTTCCATCCCTGGGCTCGCTTGGTGGGTTAAGGATCTGGCGTTGCCGTGAGCTGAGGAAGAGGTCCCAGATGCAGCTTGGATCCCACGTTGCTGTGGCTGTGGTGTAAGCCAGCGGTTACAGCTCCGATTCAACCCCTAGCCTGGGAACCTCCATATACCATGGATGCAGCCCTAAAAAAAGCAAAACAAAAAAAGCACAAAAAACCACCTTAATTTCTAATAGCCTACTGTTGTCTAGAATCCTTATTTTTAACATAAACATGTGACTAATAAGTATCTTGCATGTTATATGTATTATATATTGTATTTTTATAAGCTAGAGAAAAGAAAATGTTACTAGGAAACTCAAAAAAGGAAAAGGAAATACATTTACATACTGGTACTGCATTTACTGATACGGTTAGTTTACATCATCTGTTTACAGGGTGAATCATCTGTCAGTGCCTGTATCAAATTGGCTTCTTTAAAATTTTTATTTTTTATTGAAAGTGTAGTTGATTTATATATACATTTATGATGTTTATACTTAGGATTTATAATTTATAGTTGAAATTTCCCGAACCTGCCCCTCCTCAGGAAATCAGTGCCTCCAGGGCCCAAGGTGTCTCAAGGAGGGGACTCTGGGGAGGGAACCCAGGCCCCATAGCCTGGCCCCCCCCTTAATGCTCCCCCCCGGCCCCGTCCTTTCTGTCTTCACCCTCTGGTCCAACGTGCTGCCCCGCCCTCCACTTGACTCCCACAGGTAAGCTCCCCCCCGCAAAAATGTTACTTGAGCATTTAATTTACAAAGGAAGTCCCATCCGCAAAGAGGGATTGGACACTCTGGCATATGTAAGAAACTGTGTTTCAAGGTGAGGTCCTCTAGTTGGCATTCTAGAGTTTAAGACCGAAGAATTTTACACTTCTCCAGAGTCCAGTAACTACGATGGATGGGGATGTTTTCTGTGCCACCTTGGTGTTTACCACAGAACATGTTGCACGCGTATCTATTAGAAAGTCAACCAACTTGCTCCCCACTGTCATAGTTGCCCCGGGGCTCCTGTGGGGAAACTGGAACTGGATGCCTCAAGTCCAAGGGAGCCCACAGGCCTCTTCATTTCCCATCGGAGTGTTCTTGTTCCTCTCTTTCTTTCATACCGAGAATCTCCCAGCTTCTGTTTATTGTTTTCCTTCCTGTGTTTTAGCCTAGGGCAGTCTTTTTTCCAGTCCCCTGCCTTCTTACATAAGCACATTGTTCCCTCCCCAGTGGTGGCTCACGTCTCTTCCGGTTACTTGCCTTCCGGGAGTCGGGAGTCCAGTGCTGCTGCCGGAAAAGGAGCATTCTGTTTCGCATCTTCGTTCTCCTGTCATGCATGGTTCCCTGTTGTTGAACGCTTTCAAAGCAACATCTACTGCAGTTCTCTGGTTGGTCAGTGGCTTGAGAATCAGGTGTTGTCCCTGCTGTGGCATGGGTTTGATTCCTGGCCTGAGAACTTCCACATGCTGTGGATGCCATCAAAATAAAATAAAATAAAATAAAAACAACAGCTACAAATAGAGAAGGGACGATTCTCAATGCACCATTTAACTTTTATAATTTTTTCTTATATCTGGGACACTTTGCCAAAGGAAGGTCATATTTACCATCTTATATTCCCAGGGGCCTGAGGCTCTGCATCCGTGAAGGGCCTATGAGCTTGATACATTCTTTCTAGAGCCTCTTTTGGATCCTCACTGGGTGTTTTTGTTCTATCTCTTGAATTTTGTTTAAATTCTTTTGCCTAGGTACCCCCTTTTGAAGACAGACTCAGGCACACTTTCTGTAAGGCTCAAGATGTGGCATGCTTCCATTATTAGGATCCCCGTTAGACACTGCAGTAGAAACTGCCAGATTCGCTTCTGGAGACCCACTGGATCCACTAGGTGGAGCCAGTGTGCTTCCTCTCTGGTCTTGGCAGTGACCATCCACCTTTCATCCCCAGTAAGCAGTGTATTCATAGGAATGTGAGCATCTGCTCAAACGGAATGGTTGTTGGCAAAGACAGAAGTAAAAAGTTTAGTCATTCAGAGGGGGTCTTCTCAGGAAGCAAGGTTATGGTATTTCCAGTTAAGCAAGTCGGAAGTTGAGACTGGATTGTGCATCCACAGAAACTCAGCTGGTTAGCCGTTTGCATTAAGGCCTCCTATGGGACATCAGCACAAGGAAAATGTGCAGCTCCGAAATTGCTCTTGGTCCAAATTGAGTGCCCCGTCAGGTCATAGATGGTGATGCCAAACCAGGTCTCTGTGCCCTGGGTGTTAACATAGAAACTTCTGCTTGAGGCCCATATGTAGGGGAAACAGCAGGTGGCAGCATGAGGGTGGTCAGAACAGCTGGTACAGCCTGCTCTGCTGGTGGGAGAGGCTGATATGCTGGGGGGAGATGTTTCAATCTTGAAATAACATGTTTCCACTATTCTTTTCTCCCTCTCCCTCCTGTAGAACAGGTTTTCCCCGGGTTTCCTTTTAGACTGCTGCCCCATAAGGCAGCTCCCCTCTGACTCCTGTTACTCCTGGAATTTCATATTTTTCCCTGTTCTTTCACAGAACAATTCTTTTTTTTTTTTTCTTTTTTCTTTTTAGAGTTGCACCTCTGTATGTAAGCCCCAGGCTAGGGGTTGAACTGGAACTTCAGCCGCTGACCTACGCCACAGTCACAGCACCATGGGATCTGAGCCGCATCTGCAACCTACACCACAGCACACGGCAACGCCAGATCCTTAACCCATTGAGTGAGGCCAGGGATCGAACCCAACATCTTCATGGATACTAGTCGGGTTCATAACCCACTGAGCCACAAAGGAACTCCTCACAAAACAATTCTAATTGCAAGGTTGTGGAATAGTTGAGCGCACAATTCAGAAAGAATCATCTGTCTTCTGATCCTAACATATATTATGGCCACACACTATCATCTGTTTCTTAGTCATAGGCTTGGTACCCGGTTCAAACGTGTTCTACTTGCTGACAGGCTGATAAATTCGGAGTTCAGGTGTTGGGGTAAGGAATAATGACTTTATTCAGAAAGTGGGAGTTGAAGAAGATGATGGACCAGTGTCCTAGAGAACCGTCTTACTGGGGTTTGGACAATAGTTTCTTTCTCTCTCTTTCTTTCTTCCTTCCTTTCTTTGCCTTCCTCCCCCCTTTTCCTTCCTTCCTTCTTTCTTTCTTTGCCACATCTGCAGCATATGAAAGTTCCCAGGCTAGGGGTAGAATCCCAGCTACAGCTGCCGGCCTACACCACAGCCACAGCAATGCCAGATCCTTACCTCTGGGCCACGAAGGGAACTCCATTAGTTTCTTTTAGAGAACAAAGAAAAAGGGAGTTGAGGAAGTAAAATAAAAAATACCATGAGTTTTGCGAAGTTGTCTTCATTTCGGCCAGACTCCCAAACACAGGTGGGCTGGCTCAGAATGTTTCCTGTGAGCTGAAAAAAGGTATTTTAGTTTGACATTCAGGCATGGGGTGGGCAGGTTCCTGCAGATGGGCCAGCGTATATATTTTAGGCTACAGGCAACATCCCTTTAGTGATTAACTTGTCATAAAAAGTTAAAGCGAAAGATGACATGTAATAAATATGAAGTCAGATTAGGTTTCTCCCTATTTAAGGACCTGATGTTAAAACCAGATCGCATGATGAAAGGCCTGCAAACCTGAGGTAAGGCCAAGCAGGTGACTGACGTAAAAAAGGCCTGAGGTGGCACGACGTTGTGAATCAACTATACTTCAATGAAGCTTTAAAAAAAGAAAAGAAAAACGTGGGGGCACTAACTTAAAGCAAGGTTGGACCTAAAGCAGGATGAGGTAAAGAAGGATCACGTGACAAAAAGTCTGGGGACGGTAACATAAAACCGAATCACGTGTCATAGAGCCTGGGGAGCCCACAGAAAGCAGGGCCAGGTGACATTCAATTTGTGAACCGGATGTAAACGAAGCCCGGAAAAGTGCCGTAAAGCAGGGTCAGGTGACGTAAAGACTGGGAAACTGCTGTGAGCCAGACTGGGAAAGGGCCATAAAGCAGGGTTCCTGCGAGGTAAAGCGGGGAGCTGGGCTGCGGGTGAGGGTCCTGCTTTTGGCTGGGCACGTGAAGTAAAGTTGGGGTGAGGCTGGGCCTGTGGCGCAAAGCTGAGGACCAGAGGTAAAGCCGGGCAGGTGAGGTAAAGCTGGGGCACTTGACCTAGAGGGGGGTGGGGTGGGCGGAGAGGAAGGTCCTGCCTGGAGGCGTCCAAGGTGGGAAGAGCATGTCCTGGATTTGATCTTAGTTTGAGTTTGGCTGCATTCTCTTTGATGCCTTGTGGAAACTTGTTGCAAGCGTCTAGGATCTGTGTGTCTTTCCCATTTTCTGGACACGGTGTGGGTGGGGGTGTCAGCGGGGTCCCTGACTCGCTCTTTCATGCGTTCATCATCAGGAAGGTATAGTCTTCAATGCTTCCTCCTACTTGTAAACCCACCCCCCTTTCCATACACACACCTTATCCCCTTCTCCTGTGGTTGAGGGAGCCAGGTGGGACTCAGGCCTCCAAGACTCACCCCCTCACCCCCACCCCCCGCATCACACAGAAACTTTTCTGTCCCATTTCATGCCTTCTCTGTCACAGACGATCAGAAGCTTCGTGAGGACATTTGCTGTCTTCTCATTAGCTACATCACTGATTCTGCGTGAGACCAGCCTTGAGGCAGGAATCCCCAGCAAAGGTTTCTTCATGTGGGCTACGTGACACATGCCAGGCTCATTGTCCTGCCTGAATCCCTCTAACTGGTTCCCTATGTGGGTCTGGTCACACATTGTCTCTCACATAAGGTCTTCTGCTGTGCTCTACAGTGGGAGGTCCTTGAGGATTCTTTACCTGCCTCAGTGGGCCCTGAGCTTCTGGAACGGAGCCCTGTGACCCACACTGTGTTCTTTTACAGGCTGTCTGGACTCATTGTTCTGGTTCTAATGTTGTACCGTGTGTTCCCTCAAAGTTATCTGTATTTCAAGTTACCTGAATCTCAATACTTGCCATATGGATTCCTGGCAGGTGCTGCTTTTATAGCAAAACTGAGCTTCATGGTTGATGACAGGTGGCATGAACTTGCACCAGGAGCAGCCCCCAAAGCTGACCCTGCAGCTCCAGGACCATGGCTTATTTCCTCTCCATGTTGCCTACGGCTCCTCCGTGTGCCTTGCTCTCTGCTTCTCTTCTCCCTCCCTGCCTTCCCTCACAGACTCTGCACGCCCCTCCCAAGTGCCCATCACTGTTCCCAATTCCTTTACCATGTTCCCCGTACCCCCCTTTCTGATTCCATTGCTGTTGTCTGCATGATCTGTTTTTTTTCCCTGTTCCCTGCCACCTCCCTTTCAACACGTTTCCATCTCTTGGCTCCGTGGATTGACTAAGATTCTGTTTCCTCTTCTCAAATAGTCTCTTCTCTATCTTTTAATTTTTTGGCTGCACCCATGGCATATGGAAGGTTTGGGGCCAGGGACTGAATAGAGTCGCAGCTGGTATATATTACTGCAGCTGCAGCAATATGGAATCCTTTAACCCACTGCACCGGGCCAAAGATCACACCTGCATCTCTGCAGTGGCCTGAGCTGCTGCAGTTGGATTCTTAACTCACTGTGCCATGGTGGGAACTCCTTGCTTCTCTTCTCTGATTGGGGTAAACTGTCCTAATGGAGAGCAGTTGGGGACTGACTTAGCTGTACTTTGAACTCTACTTTGTAGGTAGATTTCAAAACAAACACAAGTTGCTGCTTTTCTGAATTCCTGCCCCACGAGGAAGCCCCATTTGCCCAAAAGCATTGAGTTCAATCACTTGTCCAGGACTGGCTCCTACTGCCCTCTCTACCTGGTCTGTGTCAGTGAAACTACATAAACGAGAGCCTCTTGCATTTCACCCCACCTCACCCAGCTGGTGCGTTGTCCTAGTCTCCAGGCTCATAAAACAATCCCCAAGCCCATCATCCCCAAATACCTTAAGACTCCCAGGCCCACTAGTCATTGCAAACACACCATTCTTGCTAATCCCACCATTCCTCCTCCAGCTGTCGGAGCTCACTAAGCACCTGAATTCTTATCAGCCTTTGGGCATTTGCTTTGTTTTGTGTCATTTCACAGAGTAGTGCATTTAGGATGTTCACTCATCAGTACAATAGAATAAAAGAATAACCAAGTTAATCTCCTCTCTGCCTCTTTGCTCTACCTCTTGAATTCTTCTTCACCAGCAAGTCACACTTCGGCTCTTTTTCCCCCCTCATTCTCAAGTATGTTCCGTGTCTTTACCCCTCTGAGAGTATAAAACCTCAAGCTAGAGTGGGTGCCAGATCCAGCCTGCTCTGGGGAAAGGAAATTTGGATCTTGTGAATCTCTCAAGATTGTGGAACCCATGAGCCGTCTGGGATCGGGAGATGGGGAGAATCTCTGGCCTGTTTGGAGGGTTAACTGTTACGTTTGACACCTAAATTCCACGAGGTCTTAGCCACATAAGGGAGATGGTCTTGAAATGTGGGTGCAGTTTAAAGAATAGAGTCATGCCTCATGGATGCCATTGGAAGCTTGACACTTTTTCTCTGGTGAGCCTATAAGCCTGACTCCTGGTCCAAAGCAGGGACAGGTCTGTGGCTCATGGGGTAATCGTCAGGTCTGTGGAGCAGGGCATGGAGAGAGCTTCCTGTGTTGCCTCGGACCTGGTTTTCCTCTGAATCCCAATGGCCCAGTATCCCTCTTCTTGGTCTCCTGTTCTCAGAGGGCCTTTGGGGGACTATATAGCTTGAGGCCGGAAGCACTCACTTTGGGAGTTCAGGAGTCATCATGGTAAATTAGATGAGCTAGTCAAGGCCCAACCTGCCAAACCCTATCTCCAAAATATCCTGGGGACTTTGAGGGTTCCAGAAGTGTGCCTGATGCAGTGGATTTAATTCCGAAGTGAGTGATCTCCTGCTGTGTACAGAGAAGGGCTTGGGGAATGGTTATGGCCTGGGGTCACAGAAGAGAGCCCTGGAGGAGAACAGGGGCACCAGTGCCTGACCTGACTGTCCTCTGGCCAAGTGACTGCTTGGCCTTGGGCCTTCCCAGGACTGGGAAGAAGCTGATGTTCCGATTATAGACCAATGTGTATCCAGAGTCTGAAGGCATGGCGGCTTCTTCCTGACCTGTAATTGCCCTCTCATGAAGTCCTTGATTCAATCTGCACATTTCCTTCCTTGACTTGTGCTCTCTTATGACTCTTGCACACACGGTCTCCAGGGGTCAAGGAGATCTGAGACCTTTTAGAAAGTCAACAAGCTGTAGTGCAGACCAGATGAGCTAGTTGAGGCCTCGAAGACTTTGGAAGCCTGTTTCTCTCCTCATCCTACAATGAGGCATGGATTGGCTTTGGTAATACCTTGGGCGTGGCCAACCCTGTGGTTTGGGGTGGGAGCCCTGAGCATTGATCATTGACCTGTGCATGATCTTCCAATGAGGGTCTGAAAGGTCCTGGACGTTCTTAGGATGGAGATGAAGCCATTAATGTTGCATAAAATTGGCCTCGTCTAGGACCTGGGAGCTTCCTAACTGGCATTAGATATTTGTGGGACCTTCCACAGGACTTAGCCAGAGCCTTCCCAGGACCTGATGCAGGGCTCTACAGGTAGTTGGGATCTCTGCTCCCCTCCATGAAATGGGATGATTCTAGTGATTTGCAAAAGGAACTGCACCAGGAGCTCCCCTTGTGGCTCAATGCGTTAAAGACCTGACATCTCTATGAGGGTGCAGGTTCAATCCCTGGCCTGCTCAGTGGCTCAAGGAAATGGCTTTGCCGCATGCTGCGGCGGCTGCAGATACTGCTCAGATCCAGTGTTGCCGTGGCTGTGGCATAGGCCAGCAGCTGCAGCTCCGAATGACTCCCACCCTGAGGACTTTCATATAATGCAGGTGTGGCCATAAGAACAACAAAAAGGAACTCCCCCAGAGATGCTTCCTCCATACCTGGGCCTGATCTAGATGATAAGATTCTGGATTTCTGAGCTCCTTTAATGAGACGAGAGTTTGGGAGACCTTGGGAGGGGATGAGACTATTTTGTCTTTGGAAGAATTGTGAATTTTAGGTGCCAGGGGCCTAACTGCAGTAAACAGCTTCTAAGATATCCTCCATCTTTTCCTGCCTCTTGGTGCGCATGCGTATGTGTATACTCTTCCATGTAAGTGTGCACTGGATTTAATGACGCAGTCCTGAGGCGTAAAATGTCTCAGAGTAATGGGATGCCATTTGCTGTGATTAGGTGCTAAAGACTGCATCTACCTTCTTGGGCAAACGTTTGACCCCCGCTAGCTCTCTTGTTCTAGGGGAAGCCAGCTGCCGCGCTGTGAGGCAGGCGAAGAGGGTCTCCAGGCAAAACACTGAAATCTGCCAAGAGCCAGGTACGTTAGCTGGGAGGCATACCGTCTCACAGTTGAGTCTTGCGATGACTGTAGTTCAGGTTTGCACCTTGATCCTAGCCTTTCACCCTGAGCCACAGGCACCAAAGCCAAAAAAAAAAAAAAAAATCCCAAAGATCTCTTTGAAACATTGGACTTCATTAAATTTTAAATTACGCTATTTGAAAGACACTGTTAAACGAACAAAAGGCAAGCTGCAGGAGTTCCTGCTATGATGCAGTGAGTTAAGAATCTGACTGTAGTGGAGGCACGGTTCGATCCCCTGCCAGCCCAATGGGTTAAAAGATTGAGTGTTCCAGCAGCTGCTGTGGCTCAGATTCAATCCCTGTGGCCATTTAAAAAAAAAAAAGAACTTGCTTTTAGGAGTTCCCTGTTAAGGACTAGATGTTGTCTGCTGGTTAAGAACTTTTCACTGCTGTGGCTTAGGTTTGAGATTTGGCCTGTGAACTTCTGCATGTCACAGGCATGGCGAAATAAATAAATAAATAAATAAAAATAAAAGGGGGTGTTACAATTAAAAACAAAAAGGGCAAGCCACAGATTACAGGAAGATCACATAGCTATTAAAGAACTATATCTTGAATACATAAAGAACTCTGAAATTTCAACAAGAAAATGGGTAACCAATTCCAAAATTGGCAAAAAGATTGAACATCTACTTTACAAAAGAAATTCTGCATACGGTAAATAAGCATGTAAAAAGGGCTTAACTAATTCGTCCTTGGAGAAATGCAAATTAAAAGCACAAAGAGGGAAGTTTAGGTTGAGGCACTGAGGAAATGAATCTGACTAGTATCCATAAAAATGCAAATTCAGTCCCTGGCCTTGCTCAGTTGTTTAAGTAAGGATCTGGCATTGCCATGAACTGTGGTGTATGTTGCAGATGAGGCTCAGATCTGGCATTGCTGTGACTGTGGTGTAGGCCAGCAGCTACAGCTCTGCTTTGACCCCCTAGCCTGGGAACCTCCATATGCAGAAAGTGCGGCCCTAAAAAGCTAAAAAAAGAAAAAGATACCACTGCATACTTAATAAAATGTCTAACATAAAAAAAGTAATGAAATTTTAAAGATCAAAGAGAATAAAAATATTTAAGTTCCCACTGTGGCTCAGCGGGTTAAGAATCCAACTACAGCAGCTTGGGTTGCTGTGGAGGTGCAGGTTTGATCCCTGAGCAGTGGGTTAAATGATCCAGCTGGGGTTCAGATTCAGTTCCTGGCCCTGGACCTTCTCTATGCCATGGGTACAGCCTCAAAAAAAAAAAACCAAAAAACAAAAATATTATCCAAACCACAAAACAGTTAGTGGGCATTTTAGCAAGAATATGTGCAAGACCTATATCCATGTACCTACAAAATTTTGTTGCAAGAAACCAAGTCGATTTAAATAAATTGGAATGTATGCTATCATTGATTGGCAAATTCCACAAAAGGTTCATATTTTAATATAATAGTAATGAAAACCCTACCATGAATTTTTGAGGAAACTTATGAGGTTATGTTAATATTTACATGATAATGTGAATACTTTGATTAAGACATTTATTTATTTATTTTTAGGAAGAAAGTACTAATTCACATTTAATCATGCATACTAGAAAAATTAATGTATATTAAAGGTGGCATTACAGGTCATTTGTGAATTTATGCATGAATTACTTGAAAAACAGTATTGGGGGATTGATTATTAAGATGAAGAAAAGTAAAATTTGAATCCCTTACCTCGAGCCATTCACAAAAATCAATAACAGACATATGAAATTTTAGCTTGACAGACAATAGATTAAAACCTTTAAAGGACATTTTTTTTTTTTTTTTTGCTAGATCATATAATTTTATATTTAACTTTTTTTTTTTAATAATTTTTTTTATTTTCCCACTGTACAGCAAGGGGATCAAGTTATCCTTACATGTATACATTACAATTACATTTTTTCCCCCATCCTTTGTTCTGTTGCAACATGAGTATCTAGACAAAGTTCTCAATGCTATTCAGCAGGATCTCCTTGTAAATCTATTCTAAGTTGTGTCTGATAAGCCCAAGCTCCCGATCCCTTCCACTCCCTCCCCCTCCCATCAGGCAGCCACAAGTCTCTTCTCCAAGTCCATGATTTTCTTTTCTGAGGAGATGTTCATTTGTGCTGGATATTAGATTCCAGTTATAAGTGATATCATATGGTATTTGTCTTTGTCTTTCTGGCTCATTTCACTCAGTATGAGATTCTCTAGTTCCATCCATGTTGCTGCAAGTGGCATGATGTCATTCTTTTTTATGGCTGAGTAGTATTCCATTGTGTATATATACCACCTCTTCCGAATCCAATCATCTGTCGATGGACATTTGGGTTGTTTCCATGTCCTGGCTATTGTGACTAGTGCTGCAACGAACATGCGGGTGCACGTGTCTCTTTTAAGGAGAGTTTTGTCCGGATAGATGCCCAAGAGTGGGATTGCGGGGTCATATGGAAGTTCTATGTATAGATTTCTAAGGTTATCTCCAAACTGGTCTCCATAGTGGCTGTACCAGTTTACATTCCCACCAACAGTGCAGGAGGGTTCCCTTTTCTCCATAGCCCCTCCAGCACTTGTTATTTGTGGATTTATTAATGATGGCCATTCTGACTGGTGTGAGGTGATATCTCATGGTAGTTTTGATTTGCATTTCTCTTATAATCAGCGATGTTGAGCATTTTTTCATGTGTTTGTTGGCCATCTGTATATCTTCTTTGGAGAAATGTCTATTCAGGTCTTTTGCCCATTTTTCCATTGATTGATTGGCTTTTTTGCTGTTGAGTTGTATAAGTTGCTTATATATTCTAGAGATTAAGCCCTTGTCGGTTGCATCATTTGAAACTATTTTCTCCCATTCTGTAAGTTGTCTTTTTGTTTTCTTTTTGGTTTCCTTTGCTGTGCAAAAGCTTTTCAGTTTGATGAGGTCCCATGGGTTTATTTTTGCTCTAATTTCGATTGCTTTGGGAGACTGACCTGAGAAAATATTCATGATGTTGATGTCAGAGAGTGTTTTGCCTATGTTTTCTTCTAGGAGTTTGATGGTGTCCTGTCGTATATTTAAGTCTTTCAGCCATTTTGAGTTTATTTTTGTGCATGGTGTGAGGGTGTGTTCTAGTTTCATTGCTTTGCATGCAGCTGTCCAGGTTTCCCAGCAATGCTTGCTGAATAGACTTTGTTTTTCTAAAGGGCATTTTTTTTTTCATTTATTTATTTATTTTAAATTACTCAAATGAATTTATCACATCTGTAGTTGTATAATGATCATAACAATCTGATTTCACAGGATTTCCATCCCTCAGCCCAAGCACATCCCCCCATCCCCCAAACTGTCTCCTCCGGAGACCATAAGTTTTTCAGTGTCTGTGAATCAGCATCTGTTCTGCAAAGAAGTTCCGTCTGTCCTTTTTTCAGATTCCACATGTCAGTGAAAGCATTTGATGTTGGTGTCTCATTGTATGGCTGACTTCACTTAGCATGATAGTTTCTGGGTCCATCCATGTTGCTAAAAATGCCGGTATTTCATTCTTTTTAATGGCTGAGTAATATTCCATTGTGTATATGTACCATGTCTTCTTGATCCACTCCTCTGTCGATGGACATTTAGGTTGTTTCCATGTTTTGGCTATTGTAAATAGTGCTGCAGTGAACATTGGAGTACATGTGCCTTTGTGAGTCATGGTTTTCTCTGGATAGATGCCCAGGAGTGGGATTGCTGGATCAAATGGTAGTTCTATGTTTAGTTTTCTGAGGAATCGCCGTACTGTTTTCCACAGTGGTTGCATCAATTGACAATCCCACCAACAGTGTACTAGGATTCCTTTTTCTCCACACCCTCTCCAGCACTTACTGTTTGGAGACTTTTTGATGATGGCCATTCTGGCTGGTGTAAGGTGGTACCTCATCGTGGTTTTGATTTGCATGTCTCTAATAATGAGTGACGCTGAACATCTTTTCATGTGTTTCTCGGCCATCTGTATGTCTTCTTTGGAGAACTGTCTGTTAAGATCTTCTGCCCATTTTTTGATGGGGTTGTTTGTTTTTTTGGTATTGAGCTGCAGAAGGTGTTTATAAATTTTGGAGATTAATCCCTTGTCAGTCGATTCATTTGCAAAGATTTTCTCCCATTCTGTGGGTTGTCTTTTCGTGTTGTTTAGGGTTTCCTTTGCTGTGCAGAAACTTAAGTTTGATTAGATCCCATTTGTTTATTTTTGTTTTTATTGTCAATACTCTGATAGGTGGATCTGAGAAGTTGTTGCTGTTGTTTATGTCAGAGAGTGTTTGGCCTATGTTTTCCTCTAAGAGTTTTATAGTGTCTGGTCTTATATCTATGTCTTTAATCCATTTGGAGTTTATTTTTGTGTATGGTGTTAGGGAGTGTTCTAATTTCATTCTTTTCCATGCGGCTGTCCAGTTTTCCCAGCACCACTTGTTGAAGAGGCTGGCTTTTCTCCATTGTATATTCTTGTCTCCTTTGTCATAGATTAGTTGACAGTAGGTGCGTGGGTTTAATTCTGGGCTTTCTATCATGTTCCATTGATCTATATTTCTGTCTTTGTGCCAGTAGCATGTGGTTTTGATGATTGTTGCTTTGTAGTATAGTCTGAAGTCTGGGAGTCTGATTCCTCCAGCTCCGTTTTTGTTTTTCAGGATGTCTTTGGCTATTCTGGGTCTTTGGTGCTTCCAAACAAACTTTAAAATATTTTGTTTGAGTTCTGTGAAAAATGTCCTTGGTAATTTGATAGGGATTGCATTGAATCTGTAGATTGCTTTAGGTAGTATAGTAATTTTGATAATATTAACTCTTCCAATCCACAAGCATGGTTTATCTTTCCATCTATTTGTGTCATCTTTGATTTCTTTCATCAGTGGCTTGTAGTTTTCAGAGTACAGGTCTTTTGTTTCTTTAGGTAGGTTTACTCCTAGGTATTTTATTCTTTTGGATGTGATGGTAAATGGGATTGCTTCCCTAATTTCTCTTTATGATCTTTCATTGTTAATGTATGGAAATGCCGTTGATTTCTGTGTATTAATTTTGTATCTTGTGACTTTGTCAAATTCGTGGATAAGCTCTAATAGTTTTCTGGTAGAGTCTTTAGGATTCTCTAGGTATAGTATCATGTCATCTGCAAATAGGGATAGTTTTACTTCTTCCTTTCCAATCTGGATTCCTTTTATCTCTTTTACTTCTCTGATTGCTGTGGCTAGGACTTCCAGAACTATGTTGAAGAGTAGTGGTGAGAGCGGACATCCTTGTCTTGTTCCTGATCTCAGCGGGAATTCTTTCATCTTTTCACCATTGAGAATGATGTTCGCTGTGGGTTTGTCGTACATGGCTTTTATCATGTTGAGGTAGGTTCCCTCTCTGCCCACTTTCTGAAGAGTTTTTATCAGAAATGGGTGTTGGATTTTTCAAAGGCTTTTTCCACATCTATTAAGAGGATCATATGGTTTTTATTCTTCAGTTTGTTAATGTGGTGTATCACACTGATGGATTTGTGGATATTGAAGAACCCTTGCATCCCTGGGATAAATCCCACTTGATCATGATGTACAATCCTTTTAATGTATTGTTGGATGCGGTTTGCTAGTATTTTGTTGAGAATTTTTGCATCAATGTTCATCAGTGAAATAGGCCTGTAGTTTTCTTTTTTTGTGGAATCTTTGTCTGGTTTTGGTATTAGGGTGATGGTGGCCTCATAGAATGAGTTTGGGAGTATCCCTTCCTCTGCAATTGTTTGAAGTAGTTTCAGGATAGGTGTTAGCTCTTCTCTAAATGTTGGGTAGAATTCGCCTGTGAAGCCATCTGGTCCTGGATGATGAACACATTTAGAAAATGATGGGAGACCTACACTAGCAGTTTTAATAATCCCATGATTAGGTTATATTGAAAAAATACATATGATAGTGAGAAAGTTTATACATAGATCAATGAACAGAGTAGAGAGTCCATTCCCCACCCCTGCCTCTATGATGCAACAAAAATGACAAGATAATTCATTGAGGGAAATGATAGTCTTGCTAACAAATAGAGTTGGAACAATAAATATTCACATAAAAAAATACTCAACCCTAAATTAACACTGTACAATTAATTAATGTAAAATGTGTCAATCACCTAAGCATAAAAGCTAGAATTGTAAAATTTCTAGATGAAAATATAGAAGAAAACTTTTCTTAGGGTGGAAACTTTTTTTTCATTGAGTGCTTCAATCAGGTAAAAACAAAAGAATTAGATTTCAAAATACTCCACAAAAATGAAAGTAAATAACACACACACACACACACACACACACACACACACACACACAGAGGATACATAGGAATTGACAAATTTTACCAAAATGTGTATATGGTAAATAAGCACATACAAGATAATCAACATCATTAATCATTGGAGAAATGCAATTGAAAATTACAGTGAAATAGCACTGCACATCTATTAAAACGTCTAAAGTTCTCCAACAAAGAATACGTGAACAGAACTCTTAAACTCAGTAAGGACTATAACCTGGTAAAAATGGGCAAAGGATATTAATGGATACTTTTTTTTTTAGGACCGCACGTGCACCATATGGAAGTTCCCAGGCCAGGGGTCGAAATGGAGCTGTAGCTGCCAGCCTACACCATAGCCCCGAAATGCTGGATCCGAGCTGAGTCTTCGACCTACACCACAGCTCATGGCAACTCCAGATCCTTAACCCACTGAATGAGGCCAGGATCTAACCCTCATCCTTGTAGATACTAGTCAGGTTTGTTACTGGCTGAGCCCCAACAGGAACTCCCCTAATGGATACTTTTCAAACTAACTATGTACCTGACTAAGAAGCACTTGAGAAATGCTGACTGTCATGAGCCAAACTGGGAATTTAAATTGAATTCAGATTTCTCTGGTGTTTGTGGCTGGTCTGCCCAGTGTCACTGTAGTCTCCACAGGAGAATAGATTGTCTTTCATTTTCAACCCCCATCAACTCTCCCCAGTTGCCAAGGTCCAGCTATTCATGTTAGGGGAGCCTGGAAGGGGGTCTCTACACACTCTCCTCTGAAGGTTTGGGTATAAGTGTAAGGATAAATTCTTTAGTCCCTTCCTAGCAAGGAGTTCCTGAATCGTAGCTGCTTTCCTTCCCTGGCCAAGCTCCTGTGTTAAATTCCCGGATCCTGGCCATGTTAGCAGGAATAATGCCTTATCATGACATCAGCGTTAAAACAAACCACTCTTTCCATTTCCGTGTCCCCACCCACCAAAATACAAGGCCTTTAAAAACAGCTCTGGGTGAATGGGGTTGGATGAGTTCCTGGAGCCCCCAAAATTCTCTTGAAATATTAAGACTCTGGACTCCCATAAATTCTCTTGTATTTTTATTCTATTGCTGATGGAGCAATTTACCACAACTTTAGTGGCTTAAAACAACACACATTTGGGAGCTGTGGCTCAGTGGTAATGAACCCAGTTAGTATCCATGAGGAGGTGGGTTCGATCCCTGGCCTCGCTCAGTGGGTTAAGGATCCCTTGTTGCTGTGAGCTGTGGTGTAGGTCAAAGACATGGCTTGGATCCTGCATGGCTGTGGCTGTGGTGTAGGCCGGCAGCTATACCTCCAATTTGCCCCCTAGCCTGGGAATCTCCATATGCCTTGAGTGTGGCCCTAAAAAGCGAAAAGCAAAACAGAGCAGAACACAAATTTGGTTTATTGCAGTTATGTGGGTTAGAAATCCACCATGATCTCACTTACCAGGTTAAAAATCAAGGTGTCGTGGCGGGGGTGTGGTTCCCCTCGTGGCTCAGAGGATTAAGGATCTGGCGTTGTCACTGCTGAGTCTGGTCCCAGCTGTGGTGCAGGTTCATCCCTGGCATGTCAAAGGGGCTGCCGAAACAACAAACGAAAACAAACACAAAGATATCATTGGGGATATGTTCTCTTCTGGAAGTTCCATCGCGCAGTCTGTTTACTTGCCTTTTCTAGCTTCTCCCGTCTCTCTATATTCCTTGGGTCATGGTCTCCTTCCTTTAACTCAAAAGCTGGCAATGTTTCACGTCTGCAACTACTCTTCTGTAGCCACGTTGAATTTTCTGACTGAGAACCAGGAAAGGTTCTCAACTTTTCAAGATGCACACAGATAAACTGGGCTCACCCCAATAATCCAGAATAATCTCCCCAGCTCAGCGTCCTTAAATTTAACCTTGCCAGCAAAGCCCCTCTTGCTCTGTAAGGTAACATATTTGCAGCTTCTCGGGATAAGGACACGGACGTCTTTGGAAAGGCTGTTCTTCTGCCCACCTGCTCTAGATTGACTTATGTACTCCACCCAAATCTGAAGGGTGAAGCCTTACCCCCACCCCGGGGTGATGGTGTTTGAAGATGGGGTCTTGGGAGGTAGTTGGGTTTAGACAGCCGTGAGGATGGGGCTTCATGATGGAATTAGTGCCGAAGAGACCAGAGAGCTTGCTGTCTCTCCACCCTGTGAGAATACAGCCTGCAAACTAGGAAGTGCACCCACATCAGAAACCAAATCTATCATCACCTTGACTTGGGACTTCTCAGGCTGCAGAGCTGTGAGGAATAAATGTCTGCTGTTTTTAAGTCACCTGGCCTCTGCTTTTGTATTCTAGCAGCGCAAGCTGAAACTGAAGCGCTTCTGTGCTCTTCAAGCCCATGCCACCCTCTTGTTTTTCATGACAGGTGATCAGGGCAGCTGCAAGAATATTTGGCTTCATTTGTACGCCTTCTCAGGAGGATAACTGTTGACCTCCAAAAAGTGGAAGTGGCCGGAGAGGTTGAACTTCTCAGAACTTACCCGCGGCTCCTCGTCTAGGGTAAGTTGACCACTGTCCAGACTCCTCTCCTAACCCTTGATATGTGTTCCTCAAAAGTCTACCTCACCCATCTTCCCAGAATAGAAGGTCCCCCTCGCTACTCGTTATTCTTCACGAGCCACCCAGGACACTGCCCTCCCAGGACTGACCAGCCATGTCAAGTTCTATACCTGCCCCCAGGTGCCCTGTACCTCTGGAATGGACCATCCGTAAACCACAGTGTGTTCATTTTCTGAGGGGGCTCCAGGCTATGACCTTGGATCCCATGCGCCTTTCTGAATCACAGGAAGTTAAAACTGAATAGATGCAGCAGGCATGACTGGGGAGAAGATTTCTCACTGGGAATCGCAACAAGGCGAACTATAAGAGAGTGCAACTATGCTGTTTTAGACGGATTCTTGCACATGTCCAGCATTACATGACATGTCTCCTTTTATTATTTATTTATTTATTTATTTATTTTGTATATAAAGAATGTTTTTAAAAAATTTTAATATTATTATAGTTGCTTTACATTGTTCTGGCAGTTTCTGTTGTGTAGCAGTGACCCCGTTATACATGTACACATTCTTTTTTTCATACTCTCTTCCATCGTGGTCCATCACAAGTGATTGGATAGAGTTCCCTGTGCTGTACAGCAGGACCGTATTGCTTATCCACTCCAAATGCCATAGTTTGCATGTACTAACCCCAAACTCCCAGTCCATCCCACTCCCTCCCTCTTCCGCCTTGGCAACCGCAGGTCCATTCTCTGTGTCCATGAGTTTGCTTCTGTTATGTGGGTAGCTTCCCTTGTGCTGTATTTTAGATTCCACATATAAGTGATATCATATGGTATTTGTCTTTCTCTTTCTGACTTACCTCACTTAGTATGAGAATCTCTAGTTTCATCCATTTTGCTGCACATGCCATTATTTTGTTCTTTTTATGGCTGAGTAGTATTCCGTTGTGTACATAAACTGTGTCTTCTTAATCCATTCATCTGTTGATGGACATTGAGGTTATTTCCATGTCTTGGCTATTGTGAATAGTGCTGCAATGAACATGGGGGTGCATGTATCTTTTTTTTTTTTTTTTTTTTTTTTTTTTCTGCTTTTTAGGGCCACACCCGTGGCATGTGGAAGTTCTCAGGCCAGGGGTCAAATCAGAGCTACAGCGGCTGGCCTACGCCATAGCCACAACAACGTGGGTTCTGAGCCTCGTCTGTGACGTGCACCACAGCTCATGGCAATGCCGGATCCCTAACCAGTTGAGACGAGGGATTGAACCCGAATCCTCATGGATCCTAGTCAGGATTGTTAACTGCTGAGCCACGAAGGGAACTTCCTGCATGCATCTTTTTGAATGAAAATTTTATCTGGATATATGTCCAGGAATAGGATTGCTGGGGCGTATGGTAGTTCTATGTTTATTTATTTTCTGTGTTACAATTGCTTTATTTTTTTCTTCCAAGTGTATTGAGATGTAATTGACACATAGCACTCTATAAGTTTATGGTGTTCAGCATCGTGATTTGACTTACATACATCATGAAATTATGACCACAATAACTTAAGTGAACATCCATCATCGCATATGGACAAAATTAAAGAAATAAAAAAAAAATTTTTCCTTGTGACGGGAACTCTTAGGATTTATTCTTATAAGAACTTTAATGTATAACATATATATATATGGACACTATATATGAGAGTGGTAATTAGGAGTTCCTGCTGTGACTCAGTGAGTTAAGAACCTGACTAGTATCCGTGAGGATGTGGGTTCGATCCCTGGCCTTGCTCAATGGGTTAAGGGTCTGGAGTTACCCCAAGCTATGGCATAGGTTGCAGATGCAGCTTGGATCTGGTATGGCTGTGGCTGTGGCATAGGCCTCAGCTGCGGCTCCAATTTGACTCCTATCCTGGGGACTTCCATATGCCACAGATGCTACCCTAAAAGACAAAAAAAAAAAGAGTGGTAATTATGTTTATCATGCTGTACATTATATCCCAGCTACTTATTTATCTTATAACAGGAGGTCTGTACTTTTGACACCTTTCTTCCAATTCCCCCTTCCCTTAGCTCCTGCCTCTACTAACCTTAAATCTGATCTCTCTGAGTTTTTTGTTTGGACGTGGTTCCTTTGAAAATCTTCCATTTTAGTAAGTGATCAACCTGTTTTGGTTTGTAACATATTCTGGCTTACTGTTTTTTTTTTTTTCTTTCCTCCCTGCCAGTGGCATATGGAGTTCCTGGGTCAAACACAGCCAAACAAAACAAAACTATAGAATTAAAGAAAATACAATTACATGACACATAAAATAGATAACATGCATAAATACACTGAAATCATACATATAACCTAGTAGGAATATCAGGAGTTAAGTAAGTCCAATAACTGGTATGGGTAACTTACTAGAGAGGTTCAACTGTGGATATGAGCTAGCGGAAGAAAGAATACGCAAAAATGAAGGTAGATCAATATAGATTGTTCAGTTGAGGGACATAAAGACAAAGGAATGTAGAAAAATAAGGGAATCCTGGCGTTCCCGTCGTGGCGCAGTGGTTAACGAATCCGACTAGGAACCATGAGGTTGCGGGTTCGGTCCCTGCCCTTGCTCAGCGGGTTAACGATCCCGCGTTGCGGCGTTGCCGTGAGCTGTGGTGTAGGTTGCAGACGCGGCTCGGATCCCGCGTTGCTGTGGCTCTGGCGTAGGCCGGTGGCTACGCTCCGATTGGACCCCTAGCCTGGGAATCTCCATATGCCGCAGGAGCAGCCCAAGAAATAGCAAAAAAAAGAAAAAGAAGGGAATCCTAAGAGACCCTTGGGAAACCATTTAACATATTACATTAAACATGCAGTGCTGGTCTCAGAGGAGGGAGGGAGAATGGGAGGGAGGAAGGAAGGATCACAGAAAGTTAATGATTGAAAGCCTCTCAAGTTAGAGGAAAAATGCTAATATGTTCATTTAAGAAGGTCACCAAATTCAGGAGCTTCCACTGTGGTTCAGTGATGACGAACCCAACTAGTTTCTATGAGGATGTGGATTTGATCCCTGGCCTCACTCAGTGGGTTAAGGATCCGGCATTGCCGTGAACTGCAGTGTAGGTCACAGATGCAGCTTGGAGGCCGTGAGGCTGTGGCTGTGGTGTAGGCCAGCAGCTGCAGCTCTCATTTAACCCTTAGCCTGGGAACTTCCATATGCCACATGTGCAACCCTGAAAAAGACCAAAAAAAAAAAGTTCAACAAATTCAAAATAGATTAAACACAAAGGTATCTGCATCTAGATGCTGTGGATGAGCGAATAGCGAATACCTTGCCGAGCCCCCTGGTCTAAAGTGCTTTGACAGTCTTGGCTGAGACACTGCCCAAAGTTTCTGCAGGGCTCTCAAGATCCTAAGGGATAAATAGTCAACTGTATTTTATTTTCAACTTTTGGGCATATTCTTGTGAGAAATACAGACTGATGATATGTTACAAACGAACTGGAGTCATTTTTCTTAGGTTACTTTTTACATGTCACCAGCTCCACCTGCCCCTAGACTCTTGCTTGATTTTGTTTATTCTTAAAAGGGGCCTTTTCATAATTTTGTTTTTACACTTTAACTTTTTTTTTTTTTTTTGTATTTTTAGGGTCACGCCCACAGAACATGGAAGTTTCCAGGCTAGGGGTGGAATTGGAGCTGCAGCTGCTGACCTACACCATAGCCACAGAAACTCAGAATCTGTGTCTGCATCCTACACCACAGCTCATGGCAGTGCTGGATCCTTAACCCACTGAGTGAGGCCAGGGATTGAACACACATCCTCATGATTACTAGTTGGGCTCATTACCGCTGAGCCACGATGGGAACTCCTATACTTTAACTTTTTAAATGAGCTTTAGTTTTGGAAGTGTACCCTGGAGAATTCCTATCTACCTTTCATCTGATTTCCCCAAAGGAAGTATAGAAAATACATGGTATATAACCATGGTACATTTATCAAAACTATGAAATTGACATTGGTGTAAGATTACAAGCTAAACTATGACTTTCCTTTCATATTTAATCAGGCTTGCCACCCATATCCTTTTTTCACTTTGGTGATCAAATCCTGGATAACAAAAGATAACCAAGACTCTAGGTACTAGAGGGTGGGGCTTAACTGTCAAAGGCCCGTTGACATTTATCTTCATGAGATACAAGCTGGGGTTGGAAGCCCAGTGGAAGCCAGAGGGCCCTGAATGGCTGAAAGCAACCGGGGTACGTAGGAGAAAAGAGTGCCCCTCCAGCAGAACAGAAGGGCAGCCAACACGGTAGCTCTCAACCTGTATCATCAAATGAAGTAAAAGATGGGTGGGAGGCTGAGGGAAGCTGTCGCACTGAACCCTTCCCCAGTGCAGAGCCAGGGCCTTCGCTGGGAACCCACTGAACGCTGGAGAAGGTTGGTCTACAGCAGGGGAGGCCCTCTCACACTATGCTCAGCTTACACAGTAGATGTTTCCCCGCTTCCTCCCTGGGACTGTGGACTGTTGGGTAACTATACGCTGTGACGAGGAGATTAGCCGAGCATTTCAGGCACTCCTGGGCACAGGGCTGAGTTCACGTTGCTCTCCAGAGAAACAAGTGTCGGCATGTATTCCTGTTTGATTGGGACATGAGGTCCAGGTAGTTAATAGAATCCTGCCCCAAATACAGCCCACTCTGAGCTGACCAGCTCCACACAGACTGTGCTTGCTCTGGTTCATTCCCAGATGAAAACTTGGGATCCTCTCAAGTCTTTGCTGAGCAGGAGACTTGTCCTGGGCCTAAGTTTTTGACTCTCCTATATATGTTCTGACTTCCCAAAGAAATACTTCCTTGGAGTTCCCGTCGTGGCCCAGCGGAAACAAATCCGACTAGGAACCATGAGGTTGTGGGTTTGATCCCTGGCCTTGCTCACTGGGTTAATGATCTGGCGTTGCCGTGTGCTCTGGTATAGGTTGCAGACATGGCTTGGATCTGGTGTTACTGTGGTGTAGGCCGGCAGCAACAGCTCTGATTCGACCACTAGCCTGGGAACCTCCATATGCTGTGGGTGCGGCCCTAAAAAAAAAGGACAGAAGCTTTTCTACAACTTTGAAGTCTCATTTTTTTTCTTGATTCAGCATTGGCTTGGATGCTGTAACTTGTTGACTGTTTTACAGAATTCTTATTTCTATTTTTTGACGTGTCTCTGAAGGAGACAGGAGCTGGGAACTGCCATTTTGCTGACATTACTCCTCCAAATACTGGTTTTTAAATACCATTCTCTGATTTTTATCTTTTTTTTTTTTTTTTTTTTTTTTTTTTTTTTTTGTAGGGCTGCACCCTCGGCACATGGAGGTTCCCAGGTGAGGGGTCCAATCGGAGCTGTAGCCACCGGCCTACACCAGAGCCACAGCAATGTGGGATCCAAGCCAAGTCTACGACCTACACCATAGCTCACGGCAACGCCTGATCCTTAACCTGCTGATCGAGGCCGAGGGATTGAATCCACAACCTCATGGTTCCTAGTGAGATTCACTTCCGCTGTGCCATGACGGAAACTCCCCATTCTCTGATTTAAAAAGAATAGAAACTTTGCACATGGGTACAGAAGCCAACCTGAAATGGCTCCCAATGAGCAAAGCTGGAGCAATAAATCATATCAGTACTGGATTATAAGACCCAAGAAACGACGTAAATACCCCTGAGTCCATAATAATGTGAATGAATCATTGAATGCATAAATAGATGGGGTGACAGCAGGTCGAACTTCCTTGTAGAACGACTCGGATGGATTACAATTACTTTCCCTCCCCTGGGGTGTGGGCTGGACGCATGATTCCCTTCCCAATGGTGGGGTATAGAAAGGGGAAAGAAAAAGTGGCTTTACACTGGGGAAGGCCTGGTAGAGACCACCTGAACCACGTGAGTTCAGGCATCGAAGTTACCACGGACAGGATTTCTTGAGAAGGGTACTTGCTCTTGTGGTATTATTTTTTTTTCCCTTAAAAAACATAACCATGTGGAGTTCCTGTCATGGCTCAGTGGTTAACGAATCTGACTAGGAACCATGAGGTTGAGGGTTTGATCCCTGGCCTCGCTCAGTGGGTTAAGGATCCCGTGTTACTGTGGCTGTGGTGTGGGCCGGCGGCTTCAGCTCTGATTAGACCCCTCGCCTGGGAACCTCCACATGCCACGGGTGTGGCCCTAGAAAAGACACACACACACACACACAAAACCATAACCCTCGTCTCATAATAAGAATACAGGAGGGGGTTCTGTCTGCAAGGCGGGGGGTGCACATCAGGACTCTTCTTGGAGGGGTGGGACTGGGCTCCACATCAGCCGGGGGCTGTTCCCTTCGACCAGACATGGAGCATGAGCACTGGCTTCCTTCCTCCCGGCATCCAGTAGTCGCAGGCTCTCTGCTTCCACCCACCTGAGAGAAGTGTACGTTTTAACCCTGTTAGCATCTCATATAATCCTCCCTTCAGTGACGTTAGGCCCACGGTAACAGCTATTTCGGAGTAAATTAGTGCCATTGGGAAATTGAGGCCTCGGGTAATTAACTTACACTCTGACCAGAACAGGACATTTTTTTATTTTTTTCTACCATTAAAGCTCTTCTTGTTGGTACATAAAATATGACTTACTGAGAACATTTCAACACTCGAAACTACAGGGAAACATGGCATAAAATATACTATCTCGTGTACATTTAAAAAATTAATTTTAAAAAGTGTGCCCCAGGAGTTCCCATTGTGCTGCAGCAGAAATGAATCCGACCAGTATCCATGAGGACTTGGGTTCAATCCCTGACCTCGATCAGTGGGTTAAGGATCTGGCGTTGCCGTGAGCTGTGGTGTAGGTAGCAGACGAGGCTCAGATCCAGCGTTGCTGTGGCTGTGGTGTAGACTGGCAGCTGCAGCTCCGATTCCAGCCCTAGCCTGGGAACTTCCATATGCTGCAGGTGTGGCGTTGCCGTGAGCTGTGGTGTAGGTAGCAGACGAGGCTCAGATCCGGCATTGCTGTGGCTGTGGTGTAGACTGGCAGCTGCAGCTCCGATTCCAGCCCTAGCCTGGGAACTTCCATATGCTGCAGGTGTGGCTGTAAAGAGCAACAAATAAAAAATGAAAATAAAAAAGTGTGCCCCAGAATCCATTCACATCCAGTTCCTGAGTTTTCCCGGAGATTGCTCTTACCTTCTGATTGCTGTTTATGTAGCAAAAGAGGTAACAGTGAAAGGGGATATGGGGCCAAGAACAGATACAATGACACGAACAGCTCAAACACATGAATGAATCTTTGAATATCCTGAACTCAGGCCAGCATAATCCTTGGGTCTCCAGACTCCACTGCCTTGGACCTCAGACACTAGGGATGGGGCATCTGGGTTGATGCACTCAAAAGTCTTAAGATACCAGATTCCCAGTCACCTCATGATCCACAGAATTGGTCTTCTCTTCCTTATTTTGCCTTTTCTTGACAATGATCCAGAGGCCACACCAGAGCTGAGCCAGTATCTGTACCTGGATTTGAATGCAGAAGATTGGCCCACAGCCACGAGGACCATCCAATACCAGGGTGAGTTTATATGATAATGATTTCGCCAGTCTTTCCTCAGCAGGACTTAATGCCTTTTTATTTATACACTGGGGCAAGGAGAATAAGCATTTGAAAGACTGTAGGATTCAGGTCAGCATTGACTTTGATACCTGGAGCATCCAAGTGTCGTTAGGAATCCCTGTTTGATTGGGATCATACAGGATCCAGGTACTTAATGGAGTCCTGGCCTTTAAAACATCACATCTAGGAATTCCCGTCGTGGCGCAGTGGTTAACGAATCTGACTAGGAACCATGAGGTTTCGGGTTCGATCCCTGAACTTGCTCAGTGGGTTAAGGATCTGGTGTTGCTGTGAACTGTGGTGTAGGTTGCAGACTCTGCTCGGATCCTGCGTTGCTGTGGCTCTGGCGTAGGCCGGCAGCTACAGCTCCGATTGGACCCTTAGCCTGGGAATCTCCATATGCCGCGGGAGTGGCCCAAGAAATGGCAAAAAGACAAAATAAATAAATAAATAAATAGAATTAAATAAATAAATGAATAAATAAAACATCACATCTAAGTCAATGACTTAGACCTCGGTCTCCAAACATGTAACTAGGGTACATATAAGTGGTGGTTGGCATAACCACTGCACTGCGCTTTTTACCTCTGTTAAAAGAGCTGTCTTGGAGTTCCCATCGTGGCTCAGTGGTTAACGAATCTGACTAGGAACCATGAGGTTGCGGGTTCAATCCCTGGCCTTGCTCAGTGGGTTAAGGATCCGGCGTTGCCGAACGCGGCTCGGATTCTGTGTTTCTGTGGCTCTGTGGGCTGGTGGCTACAGCTCCGATTGGACCCCTAGCCTGGGAACTTCCATATGCCACGAGAGCGGCCCTAGAAATGGCAAAAAGACAAAAAAAAAAAAAAAAAAAAAGCTGTCTTTATTAGTAAAACCAGGTAGAAGAATCCTGGCCAAGGTAATAAAGCAATACTATAATTTGGGTGTAATGGCAGAAATTAGTACCACTGTTAACATCCTAAAGGAAGAATGAGTTAAGATCCCTAATATGCTTGTGTTTAAATTCTCAGCATGACCCTTAGAAATACAGAAATACAGGAGACTGCTGTACCATGGTACAGACAGATCCAAGTGCCATCTGGCCAGAAATGGGTTTGGTCAGATCTCAAAGTTAGAAGTTCAAGCCATCTCATTGAAAATGTATCAAATGATGGAGTTCCTGCTGTGGCGCAGTGGAGATGAATCTGACTAGTATCCTTGAGGATGTGGGTTCGAACCCTGTCCTCGCTCAGTGGGTTGGGGATCTTGTATTGCTGTGGCTGTGGCATAGGCCAGCAGTTGTAGCTTCGATTCACCCCCTAGCCTGGGAACTTCCATATGCCGAGAGTGGGGCCCTAAAAAGCAAAAATAAATAAATTAAGATAGATAGATAGAAAGAATGGTGGGTGTGCTGCCCCCAAGATTGAGCATGAACAGATTTTGAGGGCCAGAACAGGTGCAAAAAGCAGGTAGCCCAGAACCCATGTCTTCCGATAGAATTGCACCAAAGCCTTTGTCTTCACTCACAACTTGACAACCTGATGAACAAAGGCAGGTCCAGACTGGTTAAGAGATGGATGGGCTTGTATGTTGATGCAAGCCGGAAGTGCATGGCTGCCGTGAAATGTGCTCACACAAGGGAGATCTTATGGAGGCGAGAGAAAAATTCTCCCAATTTAGAGAAGGCAAGGCACTGCTCCTGGTCACCTTGTTTCTAGGGCAAGACAAGTGACCTGAAGTTAAAAGATGGATGTCTTAGTTTGCAAAGTCCCACTGACTGGGGAGCTTAAACTGCAGAAATTTACTTTCTCAGGATTGTAGAGGCCAAGAGTTCAAGATCGAGCTGTTAGCAGAGTTGGTTTCTTCCGAGGTCCTGTCTCCTTGGCTTGCGCATCGTTGTCTTCTTGTATCGTCACCTGATCGTCCCTCTGTGCCTCCTTGTGTCCAAATCTCCTTTTTAAAAAAATAAATAAATAAAAATGCCAGTTATGTTGGGTTCGGGCCCACTCTAATGACCTCATTTTACCTTAATTCTCCAAAGACCCTCTCTCTAAATATACATTCTGAAATCCTAGAGGTTAGGATTCAACACAGGAATTTTAGAGGAACACAGTTCAGCCCTTAACAATATACAGACTCATGGGCCATGTGACAAATGGATGCTCTAGCTCATTTCCATCTGCGGTTATCTGTAGCCTTGGGTGGCATCACTCGGAGGGGAAGATCCCCCCAGCCACAGCCCATGGAATCACAAGAAGTAATAAAATGGTAGTTACCAGTTTAATCAAATTTGTGAGAGAAATGAACACACAACGCAACATGCATTTCAATCTCACAGTCTAAAGAGCTTTAATAAATAAGTCTACTATGTAACTATACCTCAGTAAAGCTATAAAACAGGAGTTTCCATTGTCGCTCCGCAGGTTCAAAACCTGATGCAGTCTCTGTGAGGATGCGGGTTTGATCCCTGGCTTTGCTCAGTGGGTTAAGGATCCCGCACTGCCATAAGTTGCAGTGTAGGTCACAGATGTGGCCCAGATCTGCCGTTGCCGTAGCTGTGGCATAGGCCTCCACTGTAGCTCCTAGCCCAGGAACTTCCACATGCCACAGGCACGGTATTAAAAAAAAAAAAAGACCTAAAACAAGAGCATAAATACTCATATCCATATAGATTTAATCGTTTACCCAAACTAGCTTCTGATAAACATTGACCTAATTTCTATAAGTATTAATTTTTCACATTCTAGAAGTTAATATAAATAAGTTAATATTCTATGTAATCTCTTTGGTAAATGACTTCCTCCTCTTTATACAATACCTTTTTTTTTTATTCTTTTTTTTTGGCTGCACCTGTGGCATGCAGAAGTTCCTGGGCCAGGGATTGAACTCATGTCACAGCAGTGACAACCCCAGATCCTTAGCCACTAGGCCACCGGGGAATTCTAGCACAATACTTTTAAGGTTTAGTCATGTCGCTGCCTGTACTAATAGTTCATTCCCCTTCTTACTAGTTACTGTAATGTCGTATAGTAAAGCCAAATTTGTCCATTCAGTTTCTAATGGAAAGGTGGTTTTCCTCAAGATTTTGGCCATTATGAGTAGAGCTGTTATAGTCAATCCTTACCAGTCTCTTTGTTGTATATTTTCATTATTTGTGTAAATTCTAAGGCTGTAATCTGTTGATCATATGATAATTTTATCATTAACTTCATAAGAAACTGTTGGGCTTTTTCCAAATTGTTTGTAAGATTTTATATTCCCCAGGGCAATTTAGAAGACTTCCAGGTATTTCAAATCCTTGTCTTTTATCAATCTTACTAATTTTAGCAACTGCAGTGGATATGAAGTGGTATCTTATAGAAGTTTTACATATATTTTTTGAGTAAATATTGTTAGGGACTATTAGTCATTCATGTATCAGGTTTTATAAAATATCTATTCAATGCTTTGCTCATTTGTACTGTTTCTTTATGCTTTTATTATTGAATGGTAAATTTCTTTTTTTCTTGATGTGTTTGTGGGAGAAGGTGAGCACCACGTCTTATTCCTCTGCTAGCACGATCCTGCTTCTTTTTTTTTCGTTAATGTGTTTTCAGTTTTTGCTTTTTTTTTAGGGCCGCACCTGTGGCATATGGAGGTTCCCAGGCTAGAGGTCAAATCAGAGCTCTAGCCACTGGCCTATACCACAGCCACAGCAACATCAGATCCTCAATGCACTGAGCAGGGCCAGGGATTGAACCTGTGTCCTCATGGATGTTAGTCAGGTTTGTTAACCACTGAGCCGCAACGGGAATTTCTTGTTAATTTATTTTGGAGAGAGGTTGTTTGATATATGTGTTTTGTGTATAGCTCCCTGAGGCTTATTCTTTCTTCTTCTTCTTCTTTTTTTTTATTTTTTTGGATTTACAGCTTTTGAACAGTGGAGGTTGTAATGTTTTAGTGATGCACACTTTGTCATTTTGTCTCTCTTTTTTAAAATTTTGTCTTTTATAGTTGGTGTTTTTTGCATGCTTTCTGTGGCCTGTGCTACTGATAAATTTCATTTCCTTTAGGCACTCACCCTATTAAGCTAGAAAATAGATATTATCTAAATATACACAAATATTTTATTTTTATTTTTTTATTTTTTATTTTTTTTGTCTTTTTGCCATTTCTTGGGCCGCTCCCGCGGCATATGGAGCTTCCCAGGCTAGGGGTCTAATCGGAGCTGTAGCTGCTGGCCTACGCCAGAGCCACAGCAACGCAGGATCCGACCTGCATCTACGACCTACACCACAGCTCATGGCAACGCTGGATCGTTAACCCACTGAGCAAGGGCAGGGATCGAACCCGCAACCGCATGGTTCTTAATCGGATTTGTTAACCACTGTGCCAGGACGGGAACTCCTACACAAATATTTTAAAACATTTTGGTAGCCACAGAAAATCTCCCTGTGCCCATTTTGTCCCCATATCTGTGCCAGGTTTGCCATGTGTCCCCCAGGGGCTTTTTTCTCCGAATCCTCCTTTGCATCCAAGGTTGATCGTTGAACTTCATGGGGAATAAGGTCTCAGACAGCTGGATTTTGCAGCCTCCACTCTGCATCTTAACCACACCTATGCCCACTCAGATTCCTAGTTCTTTGTCAGGCGCTCTTATTCGGAGAGTTTTAAATGTAAGGACCTGTTCATTGGAAGGTTGAAATTGGGGGGTCTGGATAGGTTAGAGGGGGTGAAGCCATCAGGCAATGCCTTTATTCCTGCCACTGCTTGTAAGTTGGCTCAGATGGCCAAGCCTGGGCCAGGAGCGACATCTCCCCTGCAGGGCGTCCTCTCCCAGAATGGACACAGATGCTTCAGGAATGTGTGAGGGGTCAGGGAAGGGGCCATGAATCTGAGTAGATGTATGTAAAAACTACAGAAAGCTGCCACTCCAGTAGGTCAGATTATTTTCACAGGTGTATATGTTGACAATTCCAAAACTACTTTATGTGTATACTTGAGTTGAACGAATAAGTAAATAAATTATATAAAATGGGAGTCAGGTTTCTTATTGTTAGAAAAAAAGGCAAATAATCAGGGGTTTTCTAGCATGACCCTTGTATGACTCTATCGTCGGAGACAGTATGAACTCATGTTTAGCATCTCTTGTTTTTGTTTTGTTTTGACTTGTTTCTTTGGCCATGCCCAAGCATGCAAAAGTTCCTGGCCCAGGGATCAAACCTGCGCCACAGTAATGACAACGCTGGTTCCCACCAAGCCACCAGGGAACTCCCATTTTAACATCTGTTGAGAGAGAATATAGAAGTAGTTATATCTGTGTTTACACACATGAATTAACATGCATACATTTATTTTCTAGCTCTGACTACTGACAGGGTCTGGAACCAGGGACACCCGACAACTGAATAACCCAGTGCCCCAGATATGGGTTTCTAAATTCCATTGTTCAGGTACAGAAAACAGCAACAACGACACCCTAGGGCACTAGAGGATAGACCAAGGAAAAATCGTGACTCGAGAGAATGGACAAATCTGGCAGATACCACCTTAGGCAAGTGGTCAGTGTTCTCAATGCCATGTACCGGGACAGGGTGCAATGAGAAAAATACTTCCTCTGTGTGCTCCTCTTCCCGCAGTTGGAGGGCCCCAGTCTAATCATGAAAACACATCAGCCAAACCCAAGGTGAGGAACAGCCTGTGAAACACCTGACCAGAAAAATTGCCAGGTCCTCAAAAACAAAGTTCAACTAAGTTATCGGAATAGACCAGAGAAGGCTAAGAAGGCAGGATGACTCATTGCTGCGGTATCTGGGATTGGATTCTGGCAGAGAAGAAAGGAAAAAGTGTAGGAATCTGAACCAAATTTCGTTTAGTTCCTAGTATTGTACTTACGTTAGTCACTTGGTTTTGACAGATGTCCCGTCATTAAGTAAGATGTCGTCGTTAGGGCAAACGAGGTAAAGGGTACGTGTAAATTCTCTGTAATCATTTTAGCACCTTTTTTTTTTCTTTTGGTAAATCCCAAATTGTCCCCAAATTAAAAAAAATTAGTTGAATTCAAATGAATAGAGAGAAGACTCAGTTTTCAGGACGGTGGAAAATTTCAAAATTGTTAAATGGTGTTCAAAGGGAAACGTCAATGAATTCCTTAAGGCATTCATTGTTGCCATCTCATTGTTGCCATAATGCTGTCAGTCCTGTGCCATTCCAGTCTGTGGCTGCATCTCACATTTTTATAGTGTCCATGGTGCTTTATTTCGTTTCTGGAAGGATGTTTTATTTTTAGAGTAGTCAGATTTACTATTATTTTCCTTCATGTTGTTTGCTTTTCAGGTTATTTTCCTAAAATTTTTATTTTCCTAAAATTTTCAGGTTAAAATCCTAAAACTGGAGAAAGGAAGAGGCGGGCTTTTCCAGCCCCTACTCCCCTTGGAGGATAAAACTGTAGCACACCAGATCCTTGGAGCAGAGCTTCCTTGCCTGCCACTTGCATTTCTCCCAAGCGTCCTATCCTAATAAATCTATTTCTTGCCTAAAAAAAAAAAAAAAAAATCCTAAAACTGTTGGGGTTCCCATTGTGGCTCAGCAGAAATGAGTCTGACTAGTATCCATGAGGATGCAGGTTTGATGCCTGGCCTTGCTCAGTGGGTTAAGGATACGGCGTTGCTGTGAGCTGTGGTGTAGGTTGCAGATGCGGTGCGGATCTAGTGTTGCTTTGGCTGTGGTGTAGGCTGGCGGCTACAGGTCAGATTCAACCCCTAGCCTGGGAACTTCCATATGCCGTGGGTGTGGCCCTAAAAAGCAAAATAAAATAAAATAAAATCCTAAGAGTGTTATTTTGTGTGTTCTTATACAATTTTGAGTTTCATATTTTATTCTCAGGACTTTAATCTGACAAAGAATGATTTTTTTTTTTTTTTTTTTGTCTTTTTAGGGCTGCACCCACGGCATATGGAGGTTCCCAGGCTAGGGGTTGAATCGGAGCTGCAACCACTGGCTTACACCACAGCCACAGCAATGCCAAATCCAAGCTGCGTCTGCAACCTACACTGAAACCTCACAGCAATGCAACCTCACTGAGCAAGGCCAGGGATTGAACCTATATCCTCATGAATACTAGTCGGAATTGTTTCCTCTGAGCCATAATGGAAACTCCAGAATGATTTTTGTATTTGCAAAAGAATCTTGATTTAGTGGGAATAAGGAATATTCTTTCTCCCTTGCCCAGTGTTTCTTGCTTTTGCATGTCACATGGGAAAGGGTCAGCCCATGTCAGGTGGAGTCTGGCTCTAGGCTCTCTGGATTTGTTGCTTTGTGTGGGCCCAGGGCTGTTACTTTTGGTAGGCTGAGGCAGTGTCAGGAACTCTGTAATGAGAAGGATCAGGATCAGGTATATTGTTGCTGGGCAACTAAGGGATAAAAGATGATTGAGGAATTGAGAAGATACACGGAAATGGTTACCAGGGTAGGGTTTGTCAGCCTGGCATTTATTTTTATAAATTTTATGGATGCATACACTACTTGCAGAGAAAGTAAATGAAACTTCAGTGTACATTTCCATGAATGTATACACTGCGAATGCAATTCTGTTAGGTTCAGTCAGGTCAAAAACCAGAACGTTAAAATTCTATTATTCCATAGATGGGTTCATAGAAGTTGTTGGTGGAGTAGTGATTGGGGGTTGATAACTGCTGACATTGATTCTGGTCCACTCACAGTGGCCAGATGGCGCGGGGGCACATATGGAGTACAAGGAATGATTTCCTTCCCATATCTGGTAGTCACAGCCTCTCTGCTGCCACACGCAGTCTGTGACATCAGGTTCAGGGCAGTCACGCCAGCAGAAAAGGCAGGGCTGGACCTAGAGGTGGAGGGAGAGCCAGGGCTTGTCATCATCCCCTTCCCACCCCTGTTTACAACCCCATCCCACAAAGGCGAGGGCCACAGGGGTCTGAACACAGGTCGGGGCTGAAGAGAAGCGTTGGGGGCGGAGGAGGGGGGGCGCGGAACTGGGGAAGAAGGCCAGGGGACAGGCAGATGGTGAGAGCGCCGGGGTCATCCGCAGAGAGCGATCACAGGGAGGGAGCTCTGAGCACATGGACACGACAGCCACCGGTGCCTGGGCTGCAGAGAAAACTGCCTGGGAGATTACTCACTTTGCACTTGCATCCTCTTTCATACCCGGCCCTGAAACCTAATTTCTGCTCTCTGGTGAGGCTGTTCCAGAAGTACACCAGGTGGCATCGTGTGAAATGCAGGGACCCCCTCCTCAGATAGCCTGCGGTGATCAAACAGCATGGCCTGAGGGTCAGCGCAGCCGAAATGTGGAAGGACATGCTCTGACCCCTAAGTAGTTAGGCAGAGAAGGTCCGGAAACCCTGAGGCTGGTACAGAGTGGTCAGCCATGAATGACAGTCCAGCATCTCCCTGGGCAGAATCTGTCAGCTGACAGAGAAGGGGCCTTGGTCCTTGGTGGTGCTAGAGGTGCTGCAGTAGAGTGGGTAGCAAGGCTGAGGGGCTGTATGCGGACCACGTACTCACCTGCAATGAGTAATTGTGACTGATGTGGGGTCCTCACCTCATAACCACATTTGTTCCAATCTTTGGGTGTGTATAAATGGTCAATTTTGCCTACGTTTTGGGGAGCCTTGAGTATCTGATGGGGGGATGGAAAGAATAAGACCTTAGTTTTTCACTGAAGTGGCTGGAATCTAGAAAACATCCAGTCCCCTCAGCAGGAGCTGGTTGGAGAGCTTGTTGGTTTTGAGGGAAGGGGGTGAAAAAGGAAGGGGTGTTGGGCTTACCTCAGTGACTCTGATTTTGTAATTTCGTTTCAAAAAAGTGCCACGTCCTTGTCCTAATATATCAGCTACTACAACTGAGAGGAGAAAGAAATGGGTCATTGACTTAAGAGTTCCCCATGCTGTCTCCTTAAACACCGTTCGGATCACCAGAGCTCCCCCACCTCTGTGTTTCTGCTCCCCAGGGCGAGACCTCCTCCTTGGGGGGCACTTCTCCAGTGTCTCCGTCAACTCACCAATGTCTGACATGCAGTAAAACGTCTGAGGGTGCAGAATTTTGCAAATACAAGCACTGCAAGGTGTGGACAGAGCCAGGAGCAAAGGAAAGGCCAGCAGGAATGAGGGATCCATGGTGGGCCCTGGGGGGAGACGGTGTGAATTAAAGCATGAACTTCTAGCCCGCCTCCCCCGTTCACTCCGAGACAGAATCCAGGCCAGCTTTGAACACCGTCTACCTCCCACAATGTCTAGGAATCCGAGGAAGATTGGGTCCAGTTGCCGTGATCACATGGACCCAATGCACAAAGTCTGTGCCCCACACCTAGGATGCCTTACCTCTGACAGTCTGAGCCAAGGTGTGCCACAGCTTGCGTAGGGCACTCAGCATCATGAAGCATAAATAGTTGCAGGCATTTCTTTTCACCCAGGGGTGTATCCGTCAGAGACGTACAATGTGATTACTGGGTGTACTAGTCCCTTGGAATTCTTTTTATCTCATCTGCATTTCCTTTTCATCCTTCAGCCGTATCAACGAGGCAGGTATGGTCAGGTTATTGGTTGCCCTCGTCATTTGGAATCCTTGCCTGTGTGGCTATTCAGAGAGGCACCGACTTCACCCATTCCTGGACAGGATTATGAGCGGAGCCACAACCCCCTAAAATTTACATGTTGAAATCCTATCTCCAAGTCCCTTGGAATGTGACTGTATTGAAAAATAGGGTTAAAAAATAGGGTCTTTAAAGAGAGACTGAAGGTAAAATGAGGTCATTTGGGTGGCCCTTAATCCAATATGATTGGTATCCTCATAAGAAGAAGAGATTAGGACACAGGTGCACACAGAGAGAAGACCAGGTGAAAGTACCAGGAGAAGATGGCCATCCGTAAACGAAGGAGATGCTCTCGGAAGAGAGTGAAGCTGCTGACACCTTGACCTCAGACCTCCAGCCTCCAGAACTGTAAGGAAACGCATTTCTCGTATTCAAGCCGCCAGTCTGTAGCACTTTGTCATGGCAGCCCTGGAAAACTAAAAGTTTCTTCTGTTTTAAAAAATATACTTAGGGCTTTTCTGTAATCTAAACTTTCATTAAGATTTTGAGAAGACAAAATCACCTCCACCACCTGATCTGCAAGACCACATTTATTCAGTCACCCAGCTTCTCCTTTTAGCCACACTTCTCTGTGCCATCCACACAGGCTTTCAATAATTGCATCATGGTTTGTCCTCCCATTGCTCTTTTAATTGAAACAGCTATAAGCACAGACATGAGCACATTCACATCCTCTTAGGTAAAATTGTAGCATCCTATATATATATACATATATATATATATATGGCTTTTGTCATCTTACCATTTCTTCTATAGGCATATCCTAAGAGGAAACCATAGTAGTATATATTCTTCATTCTTTTTGCAGTTGTATAATACTCCATGTTGATACTCTCTGGATTATGCAACTAGTTCCTCATGATTGGTCCTTTTAATAGTATTCTGTTGTTTGCTCTTACAAATAATACTTGAATGAATAGGCATGTCAGTTTATTTATTTATTTATTTATTTATTCTCTTCCACAAAGTTCCTTTAATTTTTTTGCACTTTTTAATATATATTTTAATTGTAATCGATTGTTATTTCCCCAATACATTTTTTTTTTTCTACTGTACGACCTGGTGACATGTGAGTATATATTATGTCTGAAAATGTCTTTAGAAGTGACTTCCAGAAATAGGATTGAGATTAAGGGTTATTTAAATTTTTTTCTATGACTTTTTCCTGTTGTCTCACTTTTTGCTGTGGGGTTGATTGACTTTTCCTTCATTTTTAGAAACCATGTATTGAACATGTTAACCCTTCACAGTTTGAATGCAAATATTCTTTTTATATCACATTTTACTCCTCTTGAGTTTAAAAAACATCATTTAATATAATCAGTTTAACTCTGTTTTGATTAACTACTTCTAGGATTCCTCATTAGCAAAGGTTTCCCTACTAAGTGAGATTAGAGGATTTTACCCATGAGTTCTCCTATCATTGGCATAATTTCACCTTTTATATTTAGATCTCTGACCTACTTGGAATTTTTCTTAGTATGAGGCATGAACAGTTTTATCTTTGTCTTATGGGCAGATCTCCCATGTATATAGAAAGGTAACTCAATACCTGTATTACAAATATAATTATAAAGATTTGTACCTTATGACTAAAATGTTTCTACATACTTAATTGAGATGTCACCTTCATCCTATATTAAATTCCCGTAGGTATTGAGACTATATCATGATTTTCTATTCTATTCAATTTGTCTATTTCTTCATCATTACCAGATTATAGGGTCTTTAAAACACAACTGAAGATTTTTTCTGTCTTTTTTTTTTCTCCTCCATCTGCCGGAGGTTTCCCTGATTCTTGGCCACCCAGCCCGTGTCTTCACATCTTCCTAGCCAGCAGTGCCTATACAGGTCTTTCTCACATCATGATATGTGACGCTGACTCTTCTGCCTCATTCTTCCTCATTTAAAAGTTCTTTGTGATTACCTCTGCTCCACTTCGATGAGCCAGGATAACCACTTTATTTTTAAGTTGGTTGATTAGCAAACTTCATCTGCAGCATTAACACCCCCTTGTCATTTAACATGACGTTTACAGGGTCCAAGGATAAGGATGTGGTGGGTGATCTTTGGAGGGGCATTATTTTGACTACCAAAGGGGCACATACACATTTCCTACCTATGGACGTAGAAAATCAGAGTTGCACCGGACACACTACATCCACTTTATGCGTTGCAAGATTCTTTGTGGGAATACCATCTCCAGGCGAATGGAGCCACACTGGTGTATTTCAGGAAGAAGATGATCAGTTAACTGTTTTTATTTTTCAACTTTATTGCGCATTCACTATTTTGTTTCAGTCTGGCTTGTTTTTATTTTTCTCTCAGTGTCTTTTTGATAACTAAAGTATTTTCTTTTAGCTAAATAAAAGCTATTTTTAAGATACCTCATTCTTTTCTTAGTCCAGTATAGGAAATCTTTGCCCGTGCCAAGGTTGGGAAAATTTCGTATCTTCTAGAATTTGTAGGCTTAAACTTTTAAACTTTGGTCTATGGTCCATTTCACGTTAATTTTTATGTGTGGTCTGGGGACAGAATTCTAGTTAATTATTTTCATATAAAATAAATTGTTCTGGTGTAATTTCTTAAGAAGAGCCATTTTCTCCATAGTTTTACCTTAGCTTCTTTCTTGAAAATCAACTCACCCCATGTGTGTGGGTTTGTTTCTGGATATTTCCTTCCATTGTCTGTGTATCTCTTCTCTTGCCGGTATTGTATTTTGTTACGGTAGCTTTCTGAAACATTTGAAAGTTGGTAGTGTAATTCTTTAAATTGTCTTCTTTTTCAAAGCTGGATTGGCTATTTTCATTGCGTATAAAGTGTACTGCATATACATGTTAGGTACTGCTTGTCAGTATCTGCAAAAACACCTATTGGGCTAGCTAAATTCACTTAGTTGTAGTAGCTTTTAAAAAAAAAAAAAACTAATAAATTTTGCATATAAGATTACCTGTGGGAAAAGACAAGTTTTTTTTTTCTTTCGTATTTCTTTCCAATAACTTTGTATTTTGTTCTCTTGAGTTGCCTTACATACTAACTACAACTTTTGTTACAATGAAGAATGAAAAGGATAAAACCAGAAATCTTTTACCCTTTTGCTGAACTTAAGGGGAAATCAGTCAGTCTTTTGTAATTAAATAATGATGTTATTTGTAAGGTGTAATTATACAGTCTGTATTTATTGATTGATTGATTGTCTTTTTAGGGCTATGCCTGTGGCATATGGAAGTTTCCAGGCGAGGGGTTAAATCAGCCCAGCAAGGTGGGATCTGAGCCTTGAGTGCCACCTACACCACAGATGATGGCAATGCCAGATCCTTGACCCACTGAGCAAGGCCAGGGATCAAACCCTCAACCTCGTGGATGCTCGTCAGATTTGTTTCTGCTGCGCCATGACGGAGACCCCTATACACTCCTTAATAGGTTCATAATGTTCTCTCCTATTTGTATGTTTCTGAGAGATATTATCAAGAATGATCGTTGAATTTTGCCAGATGTTTTTTTCTGCATCTTCTTACATAATTACATAGGTTTTCTTCAACCACTTATTTGGTTAATGTCGTAAATTACATTACTTAATTTCCCTAAAGATAAACCAACTTTGCTGTTGGTTTTTAAATCCCAGTTAGTCACATATTGTTGGATTTGGTTTGCTAATATTGTCTTGTGGAGTCAGTGTCTATATTCATAGGTAGTATTGATGTTAGGGAGTATTTTTTGTATTTAATTTTAGCATCAGAATAACTTTTAATTGATAAAGCAATTTAGAAAAGCTTTATTTTGCTTCTATGAAAGAGTTTGTGAATGAATGCACTATTTTTTTCCTTAGTGTTTGTCAGAATTCATTAGTGAAACAAAGTTTATTTGACTTGTAAGAAAAAAATCATTATGCGAAGGCTATTTAATTGGTACAGTGCTATCGAAGTTTTCTATTTATTCTTACATGTATTTTGGATTATTTTATTTCTCAAGGAATTTGTAGAATTCACATAAGCTGTCAAATTTATAGCATAAGCTTATTTATTATATTTCCTGATCTACTTTTATCAAGGTAAGATCCGTAGTGGTATTTCTTTATCAATCCAGATAAGGGTAATTGACACATTTTCATATTTTTTTCCTTGAATAATATCCCTACTGGATTGTTACTTTGATTGCCTTTTTATAAAAACAGTACTTTAATTTAATTGATATTTTCTATTTTTCTATTTATTTTCTTTCATATTTCTTTCTTCTTTTGAGTTTTAATATAACATGTCCTTCTTTTCCAATATCTCAAGGTGGAAGCTTACATTGTCGATGTAAGACCTTTCTTCTTTTTCTGATATAAACATTTAAAGATATGCTATACTCTAAGCCCTCTTCTAGTTCTGTCCCACAACATTTGTAATGTTTTGGTTAAATTTTTATTCTATTCAAAATATATTCCAATTCCTTTTGTGATTTCTTTTTTGACCTGTGGATTGTTTGAAAATGTCCCGATTAATTCCTAAATATCTAGAGATTTTCAAATAACTTCTGTTATAAATAAATGCATTCATCTGCGGTCAGAGAACACAGTCTGTCTGATTTGAATTCTTTTAAATAATTAAGATTTATTTTATGCCATAGCATATCATTTACAATTGAAAAAAAAAATAGTGTTCTACTGTTGTTTGGCAGAATGCTGTGTGATTGTCCAGAAGGTCATGTTAGTTGATGGTATTGCCCATGTTTTCTAAATACCTAATTTTTTTTTATTTTTAAAGTTTTATTGAGGTATAGTTGATTTACAATGTTGTGATATTTTCTGCTGTACAACAGAGTGATTCAGTTATACATGTACACATATCCATTCTCTTTCAGATTCTTGTCCCATATAGATTATCACAGAATACTGGGTAGAGTTCCCTGTGCTATGTAACAGGTCCCGTTGGCCAATCATTCAATCTACCTCAGTGTGTATATTCCAATCCCAAACCCCTAGTCCATTCCCCACTGCTCATCCCCTTTGGTAACCGTAATTTTTTTTAAAAGTCTGTGAGTCTCTTTCTGTTCTGCAAATAAGTTCATTTGTAACCTTTTTTTTTTTTTTAGATTCCACGTATAAGTGATATCATATGATGTTTGTCTCTCATTGCCTGACTAACTTTACTTAATATGATAATTTCTAGGTCCATCCATGTTGCTGCAAATGGCAGTATTTCATTCTTTTTTATGGCTGAGTAATATTCCATTGTATGTATACACAATATCTTCTTTATTTCTCTGTTGATGGATGTTTAGGTTGCTTACAAGTCTTGGCTATTGCATTTTTTTTTTTTTTTTTGTCTTTTTGCCATTTCTTGGGCCGCTCCCACAGCATATGAAGGTTCCCAGGCTAGGGGTCCGATCGGAGCTGTAGCTGCCAGCCTACACCAGAGCCACAGCAATGCGGGATCCAAGCCATGTCTGCAACGTACACCACAGCTCATGGCAATGCTGGATCTTTAACCCACTGAGCAAGGGCAGGGATCGAACCCACAACCTCATGGTTCCTAGTCGGATTCGTTAACCACTGACAGTGAACATTGGGGTGCATATATCTTTTCAAATTACAGTTTGCTCCAGATAGATACCCAGGAGTGGGATTGCTGGATCATATGATAGTTCTATTTTTTGTTTTTTGAGGAAACACCATACTATTTTCTATAGTTCTTGTACCATTTTACATTCCTACCAACAGTGTTAAGAGGATTCCCTTTTCTCTACACCCTCTCTAGCATTTATTTTTTGCTATTTGATGATGGCCATTCTGGCTGGTGTAAGGTGGTATTTCATAGTCGTTTTGACTTGCATTTCTCTAATAATTAGTGATGTTGAGCATCTTTTCGTGTATTTTTTTGCCATCTGTAAGTCTTCTTTGAAGAAATGTCTATTTGGATCTTTTGCCCTTTTTTTTTTTTTTTTTTTTTTGTCTTTTTGCTATTTCTTGAGCCGCTCCCGCGGCATATGGAGGTTTCCAGGCTAGGGGTCGAATCGGAGCTGTAGCCACCAGCTTACGCCAGAGCCACAGCAACACGGGATCCGAGCCGCGTCTGCAACCTACACCACAGCTCACGGCAACGCCGGATCGTTAACCCACTGAGCAAGGGCAGGGACCGAACCCATAACCTCATGGTTCCTAGTCGGATTCGTTAACCACTGCGCCACGACGGGAACTCCTTGCCCATTTTTTGATTGAGTTTTTTGTAAATACTCAATATTTCAGGATTTTTTATTTTTCTTATAAGATACTGAAGGAGGGGACTGAAATACCTAATGTATATAATTCATATAATTTTATAGAATATGATTCAGTGAAATCATGTTAGTAGCATGAAATTGATGATGGGATGATTAAAGTATTTATACCATGGAAACTGGCAAATGCTAAAAATCAAGGCTATCTTTTCCCACAAGTGCTGATTAATAATTACCTTTTACCACAACACTGCATGATCCCTATAGAGAAGAAGAAACCCCACTTCTCCCATCCAAGTGCTAACCAGGCCCAACCCTGCTTAGCTTCTGAGATCAGATGAGACTGGGTGCGTTCAGGGTGGTATGGCCATAGACGAAGAGACCCCACTTCTGATTTCTTCAACTCACCTAGAAAAAATGCTCCTTCTTGCTTGGTCAATGTGTATATAGGATCTGGCAAATGGGGATCAGGACTGGGCTTTTCATAGGCGAGGAGAGAGTAGTAGCATTAACAGGTATTTACTAAATACTAAGTTCCCCACCAGCGGTATTAATAATAGGGTTAGGCTGGCTTTTTTGCTATTTTAACCCTCTGGTATCCTTAGGTTCTCATTATGGAATATGAGACTGCCCAGTGGTGTAAATATTCCTCCTGACTCACCTAATTATTCTTGGTCCTTGATCAGCTCATGTGCATGGCAAGTATCAGCTAACCATTGTCTGTCATTGTGTGTATCTATCCCATCTGCCATATATGTTGGAGCAAAGATGGACAGGGTTAGGAGTTCCTGTCATGGCTCAGTGGAAAAAAATATGACTAGGATCCATGAGGACACTGGTTCTATCCCTGACCTCGCTCAGTGGGTTAAGGATCCAGCATTGCCGTGAGCTGTGGTGTAGGTCACAGACATGGCGCAGATTCCGCATTGCTGTGGCTGTGGTGTAGGCTGGCAGTTATCACTCCTATTTGATCCCTAGCCTGAGAACCTCCATATGCCACAGGTGCAGCCCTTAAAAAAAAAAAAAAAAAAAGAACAGGGTTAGACAGGAACACGCTGGCTGGGCAACACACACCAACTTGTCATTGGAGCATCTAATGACTTCTTTGGGTATAGAGCACCATAAAACTGCTTTATGATAAGAAACTCCTTTTGATTCAGTTCTTTTCTAAAAAATTAGATTAGTGTGTTCAATGGTTTTAGCTCTTACAGGGGAAAAAATCTCATTGTTAGCTACTGACTACAGAGGAAAATTAAATCTCTGCTAATATTCAAGAAGGCTGATTTTGAACAGTTAAGCTCTCAAGTTGAGTTGGAAACTCAGAATCTGACCAGTTTTCCATGTCACCTAAGAGTAAGTAATCTGAGTAAATGCAGAAGTACTAAATAACACATTAAAAGATGGAGAGTTTTACAATGTTTGGGTAACAAAGTTTGGTAGAATGACTAAAATAAAACTATGAGGGAGAGACGAGGAAGGAAGTTTTGAATTAATTTTTCTTTCCATTTTTGGTCGCCCTGTGGCATATGGAGCTCCCGGGCCAGGGATCAGACCTGAGCTGCAGTCTTTCCCTAAGCTGCAGCTGTGGAAATGCTGGATCTTTAACCCACTGTGCTGGGCGGGGATTGAACTCATGTGACGCTGTTCCCACCTTACGTGGTCTTGAGCGTGTGATAGAGCATCAGAGAAATTTATTCTAAACTTGAAAGTTAGAGAAATATGCAAAAAGTAGCAATAAAACAGGGGTCTTAATAGTTAATTACCTTGTTTTGATGGAATCACCTCCAGAATGGGAGCTAGAAGTGACCTGGCTGGTGACAAAGAACTAGTCTCATTGTTGTCATTTTATTTTTCTCTATCATTAAAAAGAGTGAAGTAAGTTAAGATCTTGTTTCTTTATAAAAAGTATATATATATATATATATATATATATACACACACACACATTATATATATACAGTGAAACATGTTATGAATATATCATGTATTATAATGAAAGATATGAAGAGGAAATCAAAGACACAGGTGAGGAGATTTTAAGTCAAAAGATAATAGGGATATATGACTGTAACAAGCAAGAAAAGCTTAAGTATTAAGAAAAATTGACATCCAAAATTTTGAAATAAAACAAAAAGTCCTTTGAAGTCATACTAGGTCATCATTGAAAGGTCTCATCCAAGATCATTTAATTATCTAAGCGAATGCATCTGTGTTTAACTTTGCTCCTCATTATTTGATGGAGCATTGATACTATGATTTTATATGTTAAATTTTAGATTTCTGTCTGATCGGAAATATAAACTCCAAAGGTTTCAGTTTATAGCCCTGAAGGGCATTAACCAGTTTTGCATCTATTAACGAATTCCTTTCAGCATGCCATTGAACGACTATTTAAATCTCTGTTCCTCGAATTCTCCTTTGAATCAGGTGTACCATCTGCTGAGTCCTTAATTTATTAAATATACATTGAATTAAATAGTTGGCATGTCTTGATCATATGTTTACATGAGTCAGGTTTTTAACTTTTTGAAATTTTCCTTCAGTAAAAGCCAAAAAGTCATTACTTTTCTAGAGAAGCCCAACAAAAAATATTGATGTTTTTAGACATTATTTGATAATGGACAACTCACAACCACTCTGTGAGAGTAGTTCTAAAGCCTAATTTGCTATCTGAGTACAAACTGGGTCAAAAGTTGGAAGTTGCCAGTGGGCTCTACCCTAAGGCCTAGGCTTTAGCAGTTAAAGTGGTCCACTGTCCCATCCAGACCCAGTTTTTGTTTTTTTTTTAAGTTTATTTTTTAACTATTATTTTTAATAATGATTTTTATTTTTTCCATTATAGTCGGTTTCAGATCCAGTCTTGTTGTTGAGTGAAGAATCCATTGCTTTGGTCTGGCAATATTTTTACATGTACACAAAAACAAATTTGAAAGGATAATCGCCATATGTCAGAGCAGGAAGATATAAAACTATAAGACACTTTAATGTCCCACTTAATCGGTTGTGTCATTTAAATATTTGAAAATGAGCATATATTCGCTTTAATAAAACCATAAAAATATGCCACATTGAAAAATGTCAGTTTCATATTACTTATTCATGGTATTAATGATTTCTGTTGTAATCCTTTGCATTGGTCTTGGATGACTTGAGATGGACTCTCCTACTTAAAATTTTCCTCCATTGGAGTTCCCTTCGTGGCTCAGGAGTCAGCAAACCTGATGAGCATCCATGAAGATGCAGGTTCAACCCCTGGCCTCACTCTGTGGGTTAAGGATCCAGCGTTGCCACGAGCTGTGGTATATAGGTTGTGGATGCGGCCCAGATCCCTCATTGTTGTGGCAGTGGCATAGGCCGGCAGCTGCAGCTCCGATTCGCCTCCTAGCCTGCGAACCTCCATGTGCCATGAGTGCAGCCCTAAGAAGCAAAAAAGAATTTTTTCCCTCATTGGATTAATATTTAAAGCTTGATAATAGTACTGCTATTAGGAGTTCCTGATGTGGCACAGTGGGTAAGAATCTGACTGCAATAGCTAGGTCACTGTGGAGCTGCAGGTTTGATCACTGGCCCACTGCAGTGGGTTTCAAGGATTTGGCATTGCAGCAGCTGTGGCTCAGACTCAATCCCTGGCCCAGGAATTCCATATGCTGTGAGTGTGGCTGTTAAAAAAAAAATACTGCTACTAGCAGTACCCACCCCCACCCACCACTGAATCAATACTATGTATTATGTATAGGAGATACCAGATTATATATATTATTTAATCCTAAATCCTTTTTTAGAATGAACATAACTGTCACATTTTAGGGATAAAGTAAACAGGAGCTTTGAAAGGTTAAATGATTTAATCAAGCCAAACTGGGATTAGCATCTCAGATTTCAGGGTACCTCATGCCATGCCTCGCCCACTATTCCACACCACCTGTGCTCTACCATGTCGTGTTCATATTAAAATGCAGAAACATGAGCAGATTTCCAGGATGCAAGGACACAATCATCGCATGATTCCTTTGGGATAAATCTAATCTGGTCGCCCAAACCTTGGAAGGTGTAAATTGTGTAATAATAATTGATGAGGGCCCCCATCTCCTCAGGTCTCGCCAGCCCAGGTCCGTTTCCCTATGGAAGTCACCAAGCCCCTTGGCATCATCACTCTTCAAAGAATTAGGAACAAGAAGGAGCATACGTCACCTGATGCCATTAAATGCGATTTGAATGGATTTTCTAATGTTTCAAAGTACTTTCTTGCAGACAGCTAAGAAATTCATAAAACCAGCCATGAGCATGCTATTGCCTGTAAGTGTAAACAGTTATGATAGAAGAGTGACTGCGTCCACCCGGAGAGCCTTTGAAGAGGAGACTGAGAGAGGGACCAGGGCTCCTTTGATCATCCCCACGCAAATCCCCGATAGCTGACAGAAAGCTGCTTTAGGTTGTGCCCTGTTTTCTTTTTAAAGTGCATAGGGAACAGCTCATTAAGAAGTAATACTGTCCTTTTGAGGATTTTTTTTTTCTTAAATTGGAAACAATTATGGGAGTTAGACTCTTCCTTTTTTTTTTTAATATAAATTTTCTCTGTGACTCTTCCTCTGAAAAATTCCTTTAGAGGTCAGAACAACAAACCAATGCTGTTAGCTTCTGGATTTGTTTATCAGGTTGGCTCAGGGTCCCCCTTCCTTTCTCTCCGTCTTGTGTGTAATTAGACAAAAGAAGCCCCAAACGTGGAATACCTCATTTCGTATTCCTTGGGCTTCAGTAGAGGCGCACCAAATGGTCTCCCAACTCAGCGGAAGGAGGTAGAATGTTTCAGTTAGGAATCTTATCTGGGAGTTCCCGCTGTGGCTCAGCAGTTATTGAACCTGACTAGCATCCACTGAGGATACAGTTTCCATCCCTGGCCTTGCTCAGTGGGTTAAGGATCTGGTGTTGCCGTGAGCTGTGGTGTAGGTCGCAGACGCGGCTCGGATCCTGTCTTTTGTGGCTGTGGTGTAGACTGTCAGCTACAGCTCAGATTCGACCCCTAGCCTGGGAATCTCCATATGCTGTGGGTGTGGCCCTGAAAAAAAAAAAGGAATCTTTTCTGCTTGTCCGTTTCATTTTCTTCGACCTGTTTCTCCAAGCAATTCCCTCCTGACGTCCTGTACTTCGCTGACCATGGTGATGGGTCACCGGTTGTCAGGCGAGGTGGGGTTGATGGGTCACCGGTTGTCAGGCGAGGTGGGGTCCCTTGTTGGTTGCTTCCCTTTGGCCCTCTCAGATTATTTGGAAGAGTGATAGAATTCTGCACAGAGAGTAGTGGTACCCCCCCCAACCAGAGAGCGAAGAAGGACTGGCTTTGCCCCCAGACCCCTTCCTCCGCCCAGAACACCCTCCTCCCCTTCTCCACCCGTATCTTAAAGGCACAGCTTGACCACCACCTCTCCCCTGACGACCCACTCCCACCAGCAGGCATCGCAGAACTTTTCAGAGCTTTTGACAATCATCAAACCCACAGAAAAGACCAGGACTTAATTATTCTCTAATTACTATTTTTTTCTTTTGGCCCCCCCGTAGCATATGGAGTTCCTGGGCCTGGGATCAGATCTGAGCCACAAGTGTGACCTAAACCGAAGCTGTGGAAATGCTGGATCCTTAATCCACTGTGCGGGGCTGGGGATCGAACCTGTGTCCCAATGCTCCCAACTGCTGATCCCATATCGTCACAGTGGGAACTCCTCTAATTATTTTTGGATCATGTCGTTTGCAATTATTTGTTTCTTTATTAATTGAATACCATCCTTAGGGTCTCTCGGGTTACATTTTTGTTTGTTGGTTTTTGTTTTTCAGGGTTGCACCTACGGCATATGGAGGTTCCCAGACCAGGGGCTGAATTGGAGCTACAGCTGATGGCCTATGCCACACTCACGGCAACTTGGGACCAAGGCATGTCTTCGACCTACACCACAGCTCCTGGCAACACTGGATCCTTAACCCACTGAGCGAGGCCAGGGATCAAACCTGCATCCTCTTGGATATTAGTTGGGTTCATTAACCACTGAGACACAACGGGAACTCCCAGCTTTCAGGGTTAAATTGAAGATGAAGAACACACAGTCCAGGCCCTTCAGAACCTGCCAGTTTCCTGGGGGTGGCAGAAAAGTCAATAGCTTTTGCAGCCCTGGAGGATAACGCTCCTTACATTCGAGTTTGAACCTCATCCCCTCCCCCTAACTAACTTGTTTCTCAACGTATTGATGTTAGTTAATAGTAACAGTAGTGAGTCCTGAAGACTTGACATCTCAAGTCCAGACCCTTGGGGTCCCCTCTGCCTCGGCCTTCTCCCCACGCTCAGGTTGAGTTATTAATGACCAAGTCAGCACCCCTAGAACCTGAAGAGCACTTCTGGGCCCTTACTCACGTTGTCCCTCTGCCTCAATATTCTCCTTTATTTTATTTATTTATTTTTTGGCCGCACCCGTGGCATGAGAAAATTCCTGGGCGGGGTATTGAATGCCAGAGCGATGACAATGCCAGATCCTTAGCCACTAGGCAACCAGGGAACTCCCTGAATATTCTCCTTTAGTCTGGTGAGATCAAAAGAATCCTTTCTATGAGGACTAATGCAATGTCCAGGAAAAGTTTGCATGGGGTCTGTATGAGTCATGACTATAGAAGAAAACCCAACTCAAACTGCCTTAAATAATAAATGAACTTTATTGGCTATTAGCAGGAGGGAAGGACTAGCTTCGGGTGAGACTTGATCCAAGGCTCCAATCATCTTATCAGGAGTTAGTTTCTTTCTCCATTTCTTGCTTTCCTTTGGTGCTGACGCTAATTTTTAATTTTTTTAGTTTTAAATTTAAAATTTTTAATTAAAAAATTTAATTTTTAAAGTAATTTTTAAAAAATTTTGATTTAATTCCAGTAGTCTCTCCCCTCTGGTTCCAAGATGGTAGCTGCAACTTCTTTGGCTCTGTAGGTCCTGCTTAAGTCTGGAAGGAATTGGAGATACTCTCTTTCTCAGGAGTCTTTGTGGAAGTGTCACTGAGTGCTGACTCAGACTGGATCATGTGCCCACCCTGGCCTAACCACTGAGGCCAGGAGAAGGATCATTTAGAGTGGCCTATGCCAATAGCGATTTGGCCTAGCCTTGGCAGTGAGGTCAAGACTATTCAAGCCATAGCAGGGAGTAATTTTCCAAAGAAAATTCAGGGAACTGCTGCTAGTTGAGTGTGGAGATGCTGAGGAAGGAATAAATAAATGTCCCTTTAAAGGCCCAACCCATGAATGCTTTGATGACACGATGCAAGTTCGGACTGAATGATGGCAGCTGTGGGAAGCCAGCAGGATCTTTAGTCAATTATTTTCAGATCTCTCTCTCTTAATTATTGGGAATAATAGTGATGAAGGAAAGGAGAGATTTTAGAAACAGGTAGGATATTAAAGCGTATAATGATATGTAATAAAAATATGTAAAGAGTATAATAATATCTAAAATGTCACAGCCTTTTTTTTTTTCTTCTCTTTTTACCTGTGGCATTATGAAAGTTCTTGGGCGAGGAGTCAAATTGGAGCTGCAGCTGTGGCCTACACCACAGCCATGGCAACACCAGATCTGCACCACATCTGCGACCTCTGAGTGAGGCCAGAGGTTGAACCTGCATCCTCACAGAGACAGCAGTGGGTCCTTAAACCACTAAGCCACAACGGGAACTCCTGGCAGTTCTTTTGGGAAAGAATAAAACCAGGGTTCTGTCACGGCAAATGGAGCATTCAAGGTTAAATAAACCCAACACATGAATAAGTGATATGTATTAACGCCCTTCTGGCTCTCATTAAGGAATATCTCAGTATTAGAAACAGGTCCCTTGTTCACTGCTCTTTTCATTTTATTTAGGGATTTTAGAGTAAAGGAATCAATGTTTCCTACAGTCTTTATCAGGCAATTAAGAACAAAGAGCTCCTCCAAGAGGAAGGTGCCATGGAAAACTCGTCCTCACCTACCTTACAGCTCTGTCCTCCTGGAGACTAGTAAACAGTTAACTGTCTAATGGTTATCCTTTCTCCTCTATTTATTTTTATTAATGAAGGAATTAGAGACCTGCCTCTTTCAACAGAGACTAACAATCTGAGGGACATTAGAATCTCAGCATGTTAGCGCTAGCAGCAACCAGCCAAGGTGACTCACCTGATGAGAAAATAGATAGGGCGAGAGAAGTGACAAGTGCGGAAGCTGTGTGGAGGGTCAGTGGCTAAGCTTTAGGTCTTTGAAGAGCCTGTTTGGGGCTTGATCCTCATTTGCTGTTTCTCTTCCCACCTCGTGTAGGATCTCAGGGGCAGCTACTGGGACGTGTAAGCTGGAGAAGATGCCTGCCAATCAGTGAGTTCTGCTTTTTGTCTTTAGTGGCTTTATTATATAATATGCAAGCCCTGCACATATTTAACATAAAAAATTGGATGTTTTTGGATATATATGTCCACCTGTGAGATTATATTTCCACTTATATAAAGTACCTGTCATAGTCAAACTCATAGAAGCCAAATGAGTTCTCATGCTCTGTTGAGGGGACACCTTCTATGAGCGCATAAAAGCTGTTGTCCTCTGGAGTTCCCATTGTGGCTCAGTGGTTAATGAATCCTACTAGGAACCATGAGGTTGCGGGTTCCATCTCTGGCCTTGCTCAGTGGATTAAGGATCCGGCGTTGCCATGAGCTGTGGTGTTGGTCTTAGATGTGGCTCGGATCCCACATTGCTGTGGCTCTGGTGTAGGCCGGCAGCTACAGCTCTGACTGGACCCCTAGCCTGGGAACCTCCATATGTCGTGGGAGCAGCCCTAGAAAAGACAAAAAAAAAAAAAAGCTGTTGTCCTCAAAAATGATCACTAGATGGCAGGAAAATTCCATGTACCTGGTAAGGAGGCGCGTGTTCCTAAAATTTCGAAGCTCTGAGTATCTGTAAGCAGAGCAGCTCATCTGCCTGGTGAGCATAGAGACTTAGGGAGCATTGTGTTATCAGCTCACCCCATGTAAGTCCTCCACATCTGTACCTTTTCCCAGGGTCTGATGGTTAATCTCATTCTTCTTTACATTAAAACATGTCAGGAGGAAATAATCTATTTTGAAAACCATTTTTTAAAAGGCTTGGCGTTCCCTTTTGGCACACTGGGTTAAGGACCTGGCAGTTGTCGCTTGGGTCGCCGCTGTGGTACAAGGTTTGATCCCTGAATGCTATGAGTGCGCCAAAAAATCATAAAAAAGTTTTTTTAGGCTTGCATGACCATTCGGTAGTATTTCACGTTTCCTGCTAGAATTTTCCGTGTTACTGTAGAAATTATTTGACAACCCAAAGTGATGAATCTCTGGTGGCCAGAGCAGCATCTGAAATATTTTTGGATGAGGCAAAGTTCAATTGTGTCTGAAATCAAGTCAGTGGAGGTAGCCAGGGCTTCTAGTAATAATCATAACAGCTTTTGTTTATTTAGCACTTGCCATGGACCAGGTACTATAGTAAGCATTTTATATTGGTAAATGTATTTAATATTCATAATAATCATATGAAGAAATGCATATTAAATCTGTTTTACAGAAGAGTACAGAAGAGCTTAAGCAGTTAAGAAGCCCAGGGAGCTTAAGCAATTTGCTCAAGGTCGTATAATTAGGAAGATGTCAGTGACCTGAATAAATGGAGTTCCCGCTGTGGTGTAGTGGGTTAAGGAGCCAGCATTGATTCTACAGTGACTCAGTTTAAATCTCTGGCCTGGTGCAGTGGGTTAAAGATCAGTGTTGCTGCAGCTGTGGTGTAGGCTGCAGCTGCATCTTGGATTCAGTCCCTAGCCTGGGAACTGCCATATGCTGAGGGTGCGACCAAAAAAAAAAAAAAAATGTATTTCTGGTACAGCATTCACAGCATTGGTGCTTGATGTCAGCATCTTCAGGCTTCATGAATTCTGATGAAAAGGAATTGTCTCTTTGGCCCTGTGATGCATATGTTAAAAATCTTCTGCTCATCTGTGACCCCTGGAAAGAATGAATCTAGAAAACAGTTTTAGTTGGCTTATCCTGAGTGAGGATGCACATAAATTCCTAAGGGAGGAGTGTGGCAATGTCAAGGCTGATGTTAGTAGGGTATTTTAAAGTGAGGCTGTTCTGCCAGCTCCAGGTTACATGGCCTTCTTAAGTGCAAGGGAAGAGTTAAATCACGCATCCCAGCTGCTTCCAGAGGTCTGCTCAAAGCTACCCTCCATTTCCTCTGCAGACACACATTCCCTATGATGTGTTTCTCTGATATGTCATAGTCCTGTGCCTAGAGAACAGCCTCCCTACCCAGGGGCTCATTTCCTAATCCTTGCCGTAGATGTTAGGATTTCTGGGTTGAAAGTGAGAGAATCCGTCTCCAGGTAGCTCATTCAAGAGAGCGCTATCATGTTATCTTCCATTATGGTCTTGCCCAAGAGACTGCATATAGTTCCCCGTGCTGTGCAGTAGCACCTCATTGCTTGTCCATTCTAAACGTAGCAGTTTTCATCTGAAGAATGTATGTGTACGTATGACTGGGTCACTATGCTGTACGGCACGTGTGGACTCAACGCTGGAAATCAACTATACCCAATAAAAAATTAATAGCAAAAAGATCAACTCAAGTGTAGCTCATGGCACATAGGATGGGAAGCAGCTGGATTTCAGGAGCAATGGAATCCCACAAAAGAAAAACACCTGAGATCATTCTATGCCCATCTCCCCCATCCGTGCTTATGCTTCTCCCTATATGTGTCCATTTTTCTTATTTCTTAGCCCTAAACTTTTCCTGCCTCTCTGTAAATATCCTTGGCCACCCACAGCTCTAAAATCCCCATGGTCAGGTGTTCTGCCACACAAGAAAATCTGACTTCTTCGTCTCAAATCCACGTTCCTCTTGGAAATATATGATGGGCTTATTCTGGGATATTATTTTGCAGACACCTTAATTTTTCTTTGTCTCAGGCCACAGTGTGTGCTTTAGCAGTTTTTTGTTTTGCTTTTTCACCATGAAGGGGCTCTTCTTGCTCACTTTTAGATAAGGTTGTGTCAGGTCTTCCAGTGTAACCTGCTAATTTCAAAGGACTTTGTCAGTTGGCTCTAATTCACATTCTCAGAATTGGGAAAATCTGGGCCTTTTGAGATAGAGGAGTTCCTTTCCTTTCCCTTTTTCCTTTTAACTTTTGTTTTATTTTTTTCCCCCTAAAATAGAATGTAATGTTTCCAGGTGCCGTGCAGCTCTTTGACAAAACACAGGCTGCTTTAGTTGTTTTTAATGAACATTATCGCCAGCTGCTCAGCTGTGAGAATTTTTTTTTTTTTTTTTTCCAGGTGGTGATGGAGAGGTGCACCTTGAAGGTTGCAGTTTGAGTCCCTGATGCCCCTGTGGGTACCAGGGACTCTGTCCTGCAGAGGGTGCCAGCGCTCCTCATTTCTTGAAGCACCTGAGCAGGTTAAAGGCTGGGGTAAGGTTGTCAAGTGGGCATCATCTAAGTTTGCACCCCAGCTTCTCTTTGTGTTGCTCTTTCTCCCTCGTGTGCTGAGCCTGCTGTGATGGGTTGTTGATCAGTGGGCTTGTCCCGTGGTTGCCAGATCTTCATAGAAGTCCAAGGCTGTTTCTGCTGCCTCCGTCATCATCCGGTTCACCTTCCCTGCTAAGCCTACAGAAACGGAGGATGAGGAAGAGGGGACGAGTGTGCTGTGTCTCTTCCCACTGCAATTTTCCACCTACACTCCAGCCTTTTAGAGATTCTCCAAGACCATCCCTCATGAAAGCTGCAGGCTTCCGGGAGACAGGCAATCTCCTTCCCTAACTGGGTGCATCTGCTTATATAGGAGACTGGCTCGAAGAAGAGGAAAGAGAATTGACACAGGCAGCAGGCAGGAAGGAAAACAGAGTGCAGTGTAACCTCAGTAATTTTGGAGGGTCAAGGTCACGAGTGCCCGACGGATCAAGAAGAGTCTCCTGAAGAATGAGCGTATCCCCGCTGGTTTTATCTTATAATCAATAATTATTATAAATTCCCTTTCTCATACCATAAACAAAAATCAATTCCAGGTGGGCTCTAGATCTAAACATGAGACTTAAAGCAATAACGATTCCAGAATAGAATTCAAGAGAATATCCTCAAGACTCAGTGGCTGGCAGCAGTCTCTCTGACAGGACACACACACACCCACGTGCCCTGTGTCCACGTTGTACAGGGCCAGGTGTTTTGCAGAGTTTATTTTCTACTCACACGATCCCACGAGGTAAAAATAACTTCCCACTTCTGAGACTCGGAAAATTAAAATTCCACATCTGACTGGCTGTGCCGGCTTTGCAAGGCTGATGAGCGGGTGCTAAGTCTGATTGGAGTTCTCATCTGAGCTCTCACCCCAACCCGCACAGTTGGCTGCAATGATATTGGTAGTTAAAATCAGGGCTTTTTTCAAATAGAAGTGTTCGATAGTCTCAAATTAGGAAGGAAAAAAAAAAAATCTTATGTTCATAAAGCATCTGTCATGCCAGGGACTAAGGGCACTCATTCATAGGCATGACCTTGCTCCACCCTTACAACCATCCTAGCTGATGAGAGTGATTGATAGAAAAGTGAAACATCCTTCCCCAAGGTCACAAAGCTAAGCAACCAGAGGAGCCAGGATTATATCCAGATTACATCATCATTTTTTGGGGGAGGTGCACCCATGGCACGCAGAAGTTCACAGGCCAGGGATCAAACCCGTGCCATGGCAGTGACCCAAGTCTCAGAGGTGACAATGCCAGATCCTTAACCCAGTGAGCCACCAGGGAACTCCTCAGATAACCCATCTTTATTTACTAACCGTGAAGTGAAAAGGTCACAGTTATTTGTCTTAGACATTTTTCAGAACATATAGCATATTTCAAAACATGTAGAATTATTTCAGTTTTCCTACCATGGAACCATAGGGTTTCCACGTTCCTCCTTTTCAACAGCCAGGCAAGTATTTATTTCCCAGTTAGAATGAGAACTGTTTCGGGCTGGTTTCATTTGGCTTTTGGAAATTTTTGCTGAATGATTTTAAATTGCATATCTAGCTAGAGGACTATAGATATTCTGGGCCTGCTATTTCAAAGTGGTGATCAGTGCTTCTGTTGGAAACGTTTAAATTTTCCATTTTATCAGATGCATGGAATTGGAATAAATATTAAGGAATACACACAGGGCAGAGTATAAGTTTTGGAGCAGAGTATAATAATTATTGTTTCAGGAAATATTTATCTTTTATTTATTTAAAAAATTTTATTAATGTATAGTTGATTTACAATGTTGTGTTGTTAAATTCTCTGCAGCAAATGATTAAGTTATACATACGTATGTTGACTTTCATATTCTTTTCCGTTATGGTTTATCACAGGATAATGAATATAGTTCCCTGCACCATGCAGTAGGACCTTGTTGTTTATCCATTATATATTGTTCGCATCTGCTAATCCCGAACTCCCAATCCTTTCCTCCTTGGCAGCCACAAGGAGAAATATTTCTTTTTCTTTTTTAAAAAATTAATTTCATTGGAGTATAGTTGGGTGGAAATAGTTCTTTATTTTCCAAAACGATGAAAAAAAAAACATGTTCAGGGAGTTTCCATTGTGGCTCAGCCATAATGAACCTGACTGGTATCCATGGGGATGTGGGTTTGATGCCTGGCCTTGCTCAGTGGGTTGAGGATCCGGCGTTGCCATGAGCTGTGGCATAGGTCCAAGATTCGGCTCTGGCATTGCTATGGCTGTGGTATAGGCTGGCAGCTGCAGCTCTGATTTGACCCCTAGCCTGGGAACTTCCATGTGCCACAGGTACAGCCCTAAAAATCAATTAATCAGTAAAATAAATGTTCAGAGCAGAGAGAATATCACTAACCAGGATCATTTATCCCACTCTTTGATTCAGTCCTTTCTATTTCTTGCCTTTCCCAAGATTATATACAGAGTTTTCTGTGAAATATGTTTTTCATTCAATCTCACTTCCTCCTTCACTGCCCCCAACTCTAAGCATGGACACTCAAGACAAGAAGTAAACAGCTTGACGCTGGCTTGAGGATGGAGGGGGGCATGTGAAAGTCATGAGAAGGAAAGGAATTCTGCCACCGCCTCCCCTCCTGTAACCAGGAATTGTAGAAAAGCCTCTTCTTTTACAACAGGGAATAGACTTGGCGGGCAGTGTTTGCCATCTTTGTGGACCAGGCTCACATGCAATAACACAAACTAAGCGCAGAGATGCTGAAACAGCACGTGGAGCCAGGAGCAGCCAGGCTTGGAGCTGATAAACTCACCCGTGACTTTATGAGGAAACGAGAATACATTATGATAGGATAAACCCATCCTTGACATTTTTTCAAGGAAATGATTGTATCACCTTATCTTGTATTTTAAGTTATTCTAGGTCTTTGGATGGAGAGTCAGAGACTAATGAAGTTAATGCAGTTGCTGAAATATTTATTTAGGATGGGAGCTAGATGTGAGAAGTTTAGGCACTTGGGACTGCAGGTTTGGGGGAGGGTGATAGCCTGTAATGATTGGTAAGGTTCTTTCAACTTCAGCTTCCCTCCGGGAGAAACCTGCAGGCAAAGTACATTCAGATCTTACCTGTGAGGAAGGACAGCCAGCAAGTCACAGAATGCCTGAAGGGGACGGTGTCCCTGGATCTATAAACTTTAAGCAGCAGGACCTGGGAGAGGGTACAGAGTCTGTGGGGTTGGTAGCAGGGGGAGGACAATGAATTCCTGACATCCGAAGCGTCAGTCTGATGGGTGGGTACCAGAGTTAAGTTTTAGCCTGGTGCCTGGGAGTTCCCCTTGTGACTCGGTGGTAACAAACCTGACTAGTATCCATGAGGATGGTTCAATTTATGGCCCCACTTAGTGGGTTAAGTATCTGATGTTGCCCTGACCTGTGGTGTAGGTCACAGAAGTGGCTTGGATCTGGCATGGCTGTGGCTGTGGTGTAGGCTGGCAGCTACAGCTCTGATTAGACCCCTAGCCTGGGACCGTCCATATCTCACAGGTACGGCCGTAAAAAGACAAAAAAATAAGAAAATGAAAAAAATAGACGCGTGCTAACATACCCCTTGCTGGTTCACTGTCTCCATCCTTGATGAGGATTCTGTTTCTTTAACACTTATTTCACCTATGATTTAAGAGGTAACAGAAGAAACTGGTTTTGTTTGTTCCAAGTTAAGAGTCCTGTTTTTTTTTTTTAACCGCAATTAATTTCATTAAACAGAAACAATAACAATGAAACAGGAAGCTGTGATGGAATGAATTGGGTTTGACTTTAGATATCATTGGAGTTTAAACCTTTTCTTCTAACATTTTTTTTCTTGCAGTTTTATTGTTATAACTGATATACAGCACTGTCTACATTTAAGCATAAAACTCTGGTTTACATGTATCATTAAATGATTTACTGCAGTACGTTTAGTTAACGTGTCCTCTCATATAGAATAAAATTAGAGAAACAGAAGCAGTGTTTTCCCTTCTGATGAGAACTCTTAGGATTTACTCCCTTGACTGTCCTGTGTGGTGTACAGCAGAGTGAATTAGAGGTATCATGTTGTACACGACATCCCAGTACTTATTTCTCTTAGGTTCGTACCTTTTAATTCCCTTCATGGAGTTCTCCCTTCCCCCGCCCCTGCCTCTGGTAACCACAAATCTGATTTCTTTTTCTGAGTTTATTTTTAAAGAATAATTGACCTACAGCACGATCCTGACAATGTAGTGATTTAATGTCACTCTACATTTCAGAACAGTCACCATGGTACGTCTAGTTACCGTGTGTCACCATACGAAAATATCACATGACCATTGACTGTATTTCCCACACTGTAGGCTTCATACGGTGACCTGTTTATTTTGTAACAGGTAGTTTACACTTCTTTATCTCCTTCATCTATTTCTCTCTTCCCCTCCCTACCCTCTCATCTGGCAACCACCTGTTGGTCATTTGTATCTATGACTGTTTTTGTTATGTTGTGTTTGTTCACTTGTTTGTTTTCCAGATTCCATATATAAGTAAAGTCACGTAGTATTTGTCTTTCTCTTTCCGATTTATTTCATGACGCCCTCTCTGTCCATCCACATTTTCGAAAATGGCAAGATTTCATTCTTTTTTTGGATGAGTAAGATTATGTGGTATGTGTATACCACATCTTTATCCATTCATTTATCCGTGGGCACTTAGGTTGCATCCATGTCTTGGCTGTTGTAAATAATGCTCCAATGCATGAAGCGTTGCATGTATCATTTTTGAATTAGCGTTGGTTTTTTTTTTTTTTTTTTTTAATCTTTTTGCTATTTCTTTGGGCCGCTCCCGCGGCATATGGAGGTTCCCAGGCTAGGGGTCTAATCGGAGCTATAGCCACGGGCCTACGCCACAGACACAGCAACACCAGATCCTTAACCCACTGAGTGAGGCCAGGGATCAAATCTGCAACCTAATGGCTCCTAGTTGGATTCGTTTCTGCTGGCCTATGCCAGAGCCACAGCAACGCGGGATCCGAGCCGCGTCTGCAACCTACACCACAGCTCACGGCAATGCTGGATCGTTAACCCACTGAGCAAGGGCAGGGATCGAACCCGCAACCTCATGGTTCCTAGTCGGATTCGTTAACCACTGCGCCATGACGGGAACTCCCTGAATTAGTGTTTTTTGATTTCTTCAGATAAATACTCTGGTGTGGAATTGCTGGATCATATGGTGGTTCTGTTTTTAATTGTTCAAGGGATCTCCATACTGTTTCTCATCCTGGCAGCACCAATTTACATTTCCAATAACAGTGCATAAGGATGCCCTTTTTACACATTCTCATCAACACTTTCTATTTGTTGTCTTTAGAATTTTTTTTTTCCCCTTTGGCAACGCCTGTGGCATGGGAAAGTTTCCGGGCCAGGGTCAAACCTGCACCATAGCAGCAACCTGAGCCACTGCAGTGACAATGCCAGATCTCCCACTGAGCTCCAGGGAACTCCAGTTTTTCATCTTTTTGATTGTAGTCATTCTGAAAGGTATGAGGTCTTATCTCATTGTGGTTTTGATTTTTGTTTCCCTGAAGCTTTGTGATGTTGAACATCTTTTCTTGTGCCTGTTAGCATCTGTGTATCTTCTTTGGGAAAATGTCTGTTTCAGGTCCTTTCTGTTTTTGTTTTTGTTTTTTTTTTTTGAATGTTGAGTTGTGTGAGTTCTTTGTATATTTTGGATATTAATACTTTATCAGATATTTCATTTGCAAATAACTTCTCTCATTCAGTAAGCAGCCTTATAATTTTGTTGATAGTTTCCTTCACTGTGTGAAAGTTTTTAACTTTGAAGTAGTACCATTGTCAATGGTCATACCACCCTGAACATGCCTGATGTAGTACTACTTGTATATTTTGCTTTTATTTCCCTTACCTGAGGCGACATATGCAATAAAATATTACCAAGACCAATGTCAAATAACATACTGCCTATGTTTTCTTCTAGAAGCTTTATGGTTCCAGGTATTACTTTTAAGTCTTTAATCTCTTTTGATTTTATTCTTATATATGGTGTAAGAAAGTCCAGTTTGATTTTTTTTATCTGTCCCCTTTTCTCAACACAATTTATTGAAGAGAGTGTCTTCCTCATTGTATATTCTTGCATTCTTTTTGTAGATTAATTGACCTTATAATTGATTCATTTCTGGGTTGTATTCTATTCCATTGTTCGATATATCTGTTTTGGTGCCAGTGCCACACTGTTTGATAATTGTTGCTTTGTTATATAGTTTGAGATCAGGGTGTGTGATGTCTCCACCTTTGTCCTTTATTCTCAAGATTGTTTCAACTCTTTGAAGTCTGTTATATTCCATACACATTTTAGAATTATTTGTTCTTTTTCTGTGAAAAATGCTATTGGTGTTTTGATAGAGATTGCATTGAATTTGTAGACTGCCTTTGGTAGTGTGGTCGTTCTAACAATATTAATTTCTTCAATTCATGAACACAGTATATCTTTCCATATGTTTGTGTCATCTTCAATTTCTTTCATCAGCACCTAATAGTTTTCTGAGTACAGGTCTTTTACCTCCTTAGTTAGATTTATTCCTAGATATTTTTTTCTTTTTGATGTGATTACACATCAGATTGTTTTCTTAATTTCCTTTTCTGATAGTTTGTTGTTAGTATATAGAAATGCAACAATTTCTGTATATTAATTTTGTATCCTGCAGTTGTACTGAATTCATTTAATAGTTCTCACGGTTTTTTGATGATATCTTTAGGATTTTCTATATGTAGTTTCATCTCATCTGATGACAGTGACAGTTTTACTTCTTCCTTTCCAATTTAGGTTCCTTTTTAAAATTTTCTTGTCCTAGCACTGTGGCTAAGGCTTTCAATAATGAATAAAGTCGGCAAGAGTGGACATCCTTGTCTCATTCCTGTTCTTGGGGAAATGGTTTCAGCTTTTTACCTTTGAGTGTGATATTAGCTGTGGGCTTATCATATACGGCCTTTATTATGTTGAGGTGTGTTCCCTCTATGGCTGCTTTCTGGAGAATTTTTTTTTCTTGTCTTTTTAGGGCCACCCCTACAGCATATAGAGGTTCCCAGGCTAGAGGTTGAATTGGAGCTGTAGTTGCCAGCCTACACCCCAGCCACAGCAATACCAGATCCAAGCCATGTCTGTGACCTACACCACAAGTCACAGCAATTCTGGGTCCTTAACAAACTAAAAGAGGCTAGGAATCAAACCTGCATCCTCATGGACACTAGTTGGGTTCGTTAACCACTGAGCCATCATGGGAACTCCTGGAGGATTTCTTTTTTTTTTGTCTTTTTCTAGGGCCGCACCTGTGGCATATGGAGGTTCCCTAGCTAGGGGTCAAACTGGAGCTGTGGCTGCTGGCCTACGCCACAGCCATAGCAACTCGGGATCTGAGCCGTGTCTGTGACCTACACCACAGCTCATGGCAACACTGGATCCTTCACCCACTGAAAGAGGCCAGGGATCGAACCCGCAACCTCATGGTTCCTAGTCAGATTTGTTAACCACTGAGCCATGACAGGAACTCCTAGAGAATATTTAAAATCATAGATGTTGAAATTTGTCAAAATCTTTTCCTGCATCTATTGAGATAATCGTATGGTTTTTATTCTTCAGTTTGTTAATGTGGTGTATCACGTTGATTGATTTGAGGATATTGAACCATGTTTTTAGTGATATTGGCCTGTAGTTTTCTTTTCCTGTGATATCTTTTTCTGATTTTTATGTCAGGGTGATGGCTGGCCTCATAGTATGAGTTTGGAAGTATTCCTTCCTCTGCAATTTTTGGAGCAGTTTGAGAAGGATGGGTGTTAAATCTTTAACTTTTGCCATTTTAATTACAACATGTGTTGGTGTAGACCTCTTAGTGTTGATTCTATTTGGGACTCTCTGTGATTCCTCGACCTGGATGTCTGTTTCCTTTCCTTTCCTAGGTTAGGGAACTTTTTAGCTGTTATGTGTTCAAATATGTTCTTTTTTGATTGTTTGTTTTTTTATTCCTCGAATTTATCACATCTGTAGTTATAGAATGATCATAACAATACAATTTCACAGGATTTCCATCCCATATGTTCTTATCCCTTTATTTCTCACTTCTCCATTTGGGGCTTCTGTAATGCCAGTGTTGGTGTACTTGGCACCATCCCATATGTTTCTTAAACTGTCCTCATTTTTAAAAACTCTTTTTTCTTTTTCTTGGTTCATCTCAAGTGATTTCCAGTCCTCTGTCTTTTTTTTTTTTTCTATCATTTATAGCAGCATTTATTTATTTATTTTTTATTTTTTTATTTTTTTTATAATTTTTTTATTTTCCCACTGTACAGCAAGGGGGTCAGGTTATCCTTACATGTATACATTACAATTACATTTTTTTCCCCATCCTTTGTTCTGTTGCAACATGAGTATCTAGACAAAGTTCTCAATGCTATTCAGCAGGATCTCCTTGTAAATCTATTCTAAGTTGTGTCTGATAAGCCCAAGCTCCCGATCCCTCCCACTCCCTCCCCCTCCCATCAGGCAGCCACAAGTCTCTTCTCCAAGTCCATGGTTTTCTTTTCTGAGGAGATGTTCATTTGTGCTGGATATTAGATTCCAGTTATAAGTGATATCGTATGGTATTTGTCTTTGTCTTTCTGGCTCATTTCACTCAGTATGAGATTCTCTAGTTCCATCCATGTTGCTGCAAATGGCATGATGTCATTCTTTTTTATGTCTGAGTAGTATTCCATTGTGTATATATACCACATCTTCCGAATCCAATCATCTATCGATGGACATTTGGGTTGTTTCCATTCCTCTGTCTTTTAGTTTGCAAATCTATTCCTCTGTCTCATAATCTACTGTTAATTGCTTCTACTGTACTTTTTCATTTCAGTTCTTATATTCTTCAACTCTGGTTCTTCTTTTTATGTTCTACCTCTTTGTTGAAGTTCTCACTGTGTTCATCTGTACTTCTCCCAAGTTATTTGAGCATCTTTATGATTACTGCCCTGAACTCATTTTTGGGATAGATTGCTTATTTCCTCCTTATTTAGTTCTCCTGGAGTTTTATCTTGTTCCTCATTTGGAACACATTCCTCTGTCTCCTCATTTTGCCTAAATCTCTGTTTTTATTCCTGTGTATTAGGTTGGTAATGTTTCCTGATCTTGAAGAAATGGCCCCTGTGGGAGAAGTTCTGTCAGGCCCAGCAGTACACTCTCCTCTGGTCACCAGAACTATATGCTCTAGGGGTGCCCATTAGATGGGCTGTGTGGCCCTTCTCTTGTGTTGGGACCAACTGCTGTGGGAAAGCTGGTGGGTGTGGCTGGCCCCTGGCCCAGTTGGTTGCCAGGCCCTATCTAGTATGAAGGCTTCTGGCCACCAGGAGGTGAGGTCAGGTCATGGGGTCACCTGGCTGTGGGGCCCCAGGGTTTCAGAGCTAGCTGATGTCAATCTGCTGGTGGGTGGGCCATTTCTTGATGTCGGTGGCTGCAGGCTCCCTGAGTCTCAGGGCTAGTATCAGTCCTCTCGTGGGCAGGGCTAGTTCCTGATGTGGCTGACTGCTGGGGTCCGGGGTGTGCCAGAACTAATGTCAGCTCACTCATGGGTAAGACTGGGTCCTGGGACTAGTCCTGGCCAACTGATATGTGGAACCAGGTCCTGGGTCTCTGGCTGCAGTGCTTATTTCCCATAAGCCCTCTGACTCTCCTCAAAGCAAGACCTGCTGGATTTCAAAGCCAGATGTTCTGGGGGCTTCTCTTTGTGGTGCAAGGACCCTGAGTTGGGGAGCTTGATGTGGGGCTCCAAACCCTTGTTCCTTGGAGAGAATCTTGCACTTGTATGATTATCATCCTGTTTGTGGGTTGTCTACTTGGGGGTGTAGGTCTTGACTAAATCACATCATTCCCATCCTACCCATCTCGTTGTAGTTCCTTTTTTATGTCTTTAGTGGTAGAAGCTCTTTCCTGCTAGTTTTCTCGTCAGTAGTTACTCTGTAAATAGCTGTTATGTTGGCGCCCGTGGGAAAAAGTCTTGATGCTCCGCCATCTTGGCTGCTCTCCTGATGTTTGACACCTTGATTTGCCACTTCTTAGCTGGGTGACCTTAGTCAGATTACTTAATGATTTTTGTTTTTCTCCTTCTCAGTTCTAAAATTGGGAAAATAGTTCCTACCTTTTAGGGTTGCTGCGAAAAACAAATGAACTCCCTCCTTCAGTGTCTGAATGTTGGTATGAACTCAATAAACAATTTTGTGTAAGTGCATATGACTTAGGTCTCTTGGTTACACACATCAAGGGAGTTACATTTACCCACAGACTTTTTTCTTTGGCTAGTCCTGAATTTTCTAAGACATACAGAACTGGTATAGCGTTCATGAAGAAACAACCAATTTCTTGTTAACTTACTTTGCAAAGGCAAAGCATTTTCACAATAACAAATTCATTGCTTATAGCTGCAAAACTTACATTAAGTTTTATGCAGCCTCCTCTGCTCTTCCCATCATAAAATGAAATGCTAGAGAGATGTATATTGCGTAATAATTAGAATTAGTGAGAGGCCATGACCAAGACTTTAAAAACCCCCCAAAAGTGCAAAGCTGGGCATCTTTTGGGAGGAAAGAAAGCCCTCCTTAGCCTCCATTAACAGGTGAAAACACAAGTATTTCACCTGAATAACAAAATTAATTGAAGTTGCATATATATGTCACAAGAAAATCGGTTCATCTTTGAGGATAAAATTTAAGGAGTACTTTGAAGATAATTCAGCGTTGTATGGCTTTAGGCACAACATCACACTGGATTTCCTAAAGGATAGCTTGGGTGAGAACTCACTCTAGTAGTGTTTAAAAAGTGAAAGTTTAGGGAAGTCTAGGGCATCTGATTCATCTTAACTCCTTTTCCCCAGAGCTCAGCTGCCTGGTGTGGAGGTAAAACCTGCAGGCGCTTGTGCGATTCAGCTCCCTGCTCAATTGAGCTAGCTCAGGACCCGTCAGTTGTAGGTTTTTTTTTTTTTTTTTTAAACAAAGATAAAGCTGATGGTTGTATTTCAAATGTTTTATCTCTTTATTCTATCTTATTACTGTTGATACTGATATTGACAGCCTGGGGATAAATATCCTTGGATACTTTTTTACAACCTTTCACTGTTTTGCAGAATCAAAATAATACCATAGGAGTTCCTGTTGTGACACAGTGGGTTCCAGTGTCTCTGAAGCACTGGGATGCAGGTTCACTCCCAGGCCCAGCACAGTGGGTTAAAAGATCCAGCATTGTTGCCGCTGTGGCATAAGCTGCAGCTGCTGCTTGGGTCTGACCCCTTGCCTGGGGACTCTATGTGCCGTGGTGTGGCCAAAAAAAAAAAAAAAAAAAAAAAAATAGAGGTCTGTGGCTGCAAGTAATGGAAAATGACTCCCGGTAGCTTACATGCAAAAGGAAGTTATTTCAAGGCTACCGGTTAGCTCATCAGATTGAAGGAAGAATTGAAAATCAATCAGGCACGGTATCAAGACAGCTCTAAGAATCCAGGAGCAAGAGCAATTGGCCCTTCTTTGGGAGATTGATAGACAAACAGCTTAGATCCCACCTTCATTCCCCTGGAGAGTCATTTCTCTTGAGATTTCTGTTCTGGGAATGGGAGTTGACTTATTCTGAGTGTCCAGTGGGGAGGGGAGGCGTGTAGGGCACTGTGATTTGCACAACCAAAGGCATTGATCAGTTTAGCAAAGGAAAACCACAGCACTGTTACTTAAAGAACACTGGAAGTATTCTGGGCAGGCAAAACCTGTCTCTGCAAGTCACATCACACTGGCAGGTAATGATTTTACCTGGAGTGGAGCTTTCCCAGTAAATCAGTTGCTAATGATGAGTGAAGTATAACAGGAGCTAATTATCTGACTGGTACCTCACTCCTATCAGAGCTTAGCAATGGCAGGCCAATAGCATAGATGATTTTACAAAAAGAGGAAAAAAGAGGAAAGAGCAAGGAAGAGGAGGAGGGAGGAGGGAAGAAGAAAACGTGGCTGAGATGACAGCCGCCATAACCCAGCGAGGACCAGGACAGTGGCATAAATGCCTTCAGCCCTTGCATCTTCCCTTTGTGCAACACCCTTGATGGAGTTCTCATGCCTCATGGAGGCTGGAAGAGCAGGCAGAGAGAGCCTGTCCCCAGGAAGAAAATCTTTCCTCTAGATCAGCACTGTCAGTAGACATATGGTGCTGGCCACGAAGTCATTTAAAATTTTCTTGTCAGGTACATGGAAAGTAAAGTGTGACAGGTGAAATTAATTTTAATAATAGCTCTTATTTGATTTCTTCTATCTAAAATATTATGAGGTCAACATATAATCCATGCACAAATACGAATGAGATACATGAGCTTCCTTCAGGCTACAATTTTGAAATCTAGGGTGTATTTAATTTAAATTTTTTTTTTTTTTAAACTGTACCCATGGCATATGGAAGTTCCCAGGCCAGGGATTGAATCTGAGCTGCAGCAACACCAGATCCTTTGTGCTGAGCTGGGGATCAAACCTGCACCTCGTCAGCAACCTGAGCCACTGAGGTCAGATACTTCATCCACTGCACATGACAGGAACTCCTAGGGTGTATTTTGTACTGAAGAAAACCTCAGTGCAGACTAACCATTTTCAATAGCCACATGTTGTCAGTTTGGCTACCATACTGGACAACAGAGGCTTAGTAGAAGATTCTGGCGGTCTGGCTTTACTTTGAAACATCGAAGCCCTTGTTCAGCTATCATCCAGTTGTACCATTGTATCTGAGGCGTGTGTGAAGGTGGAATATGCTGGTTTTCTTTCATTTTAAGAAAAAGTAAAGGCACACTTTATTTGCATTCCCTGTTTACTGAGCTGAGATTGTTTGCTTTTCTGATTCACAGTTGTCATTTTTTTTTTTCCCGTGCCTGTGCCGAGGTGGTCAGCTGTGCTGTGAAATTTCCACAGTGGTTACTTGGAGACAAAAGAGAGGCCCCCTATCCAGATGAGGAACATGAGGCCAGGTAAGAATCAAGAACTTGTCTGAAGATTGCAGGCTGGGGGTTGCAGAGCTGGAAGGGGAGCCTTGTTTGCCTGTCTGCAGTGAAGCCACAAGCTGTGTCTTACATCAAACCTGTCTCATTTCTTTGCTCTTGACTTTGGTGTGTAGCTTACGGGTCCCAGGACCTCCAGGTGAGGATGGAGATGGTCAAGGGGGGAGCCGCCCCGCCCCGGGACGGGGAGAACTAGACTCGGTTAAGAGGAAGCTGCTACTTAGTCTGCTCTGTACAAAGGCGGTCACAGTCGCTTTCATACACACTTTATAGCCTAACAGCTAGATGTTTGTTGATGTGTAAAGCTTTATCCTCTTTTTTTTTTTTTTTTTTTTTTTTTGATATGCTGCACCTGTGGCATGTGGACGTTCCCAGGCTAGGGGTCGAATGGGAGCTGTACTTGCAGGTCCACGTCACAGCCACAGCCACAGCCATAGCCACACGGGATCCGAGCTGCACCTGCAACCTAAGCCACAGCTCACTGCAACGCCTGGTCCTTAACCCACTGGGCAAGGCCAGCACTTGAACCCGTATCCTCATGGGTACTCGTTGGGTCCTTAACCGGCTGAGTGACAGTGGGAACTCTGCTTCATCCTCTTGATTATGGGGAAGCCATCTGCGGGGCACAGGAAAGCTTGGAGAATGACTCTGTTCGTCTCCGTTAAGAGATCCCTGCCTGGGAGTTCCCGTCGTGGCGCAGTGGTTAACGAATCCGACTAGGAACCATGAGGTTGCGGGTTCGGTCCCTGCCCTTGCTCAGTGGGTTAACGATCCGGCGTTGCCGTGAGCTGTGGTGTAGGTTGCAGATGCGGCTCGGATCCCGCGTTGCTGTGGCTCTGGCGTAGGCCGGTGGCTACAGCTCCGATTCAACCCCTAGCCTGGGAACCTCCATATGCCGCGGGAGCGGCCCAAGAAATAGCAACAAGAACAACAACAACAAAAGACAAAAAGACAAAAATAAATAAATAAATAAATAAAAGGCAAGCTTCTGGAATCATCTTCTAAAAAAAAAAAAAAAAAAAAAAGATCCCTGCCTACTTTTAGGCTGATGCGGATCACTTTTTTAAACAGTAACCTTTTTCTCAAAAAAAGTATGACAAGAGTATATGCTTTATGTTGAACATTTGGAGATAGAGTCTGCATCACCCACATAAATAAATCAATAAATTCACCTATTTTCCAAGCAGTTGGGGTGGAGGGGAGCACAAAACTTTGTGTCTTGATGCATTCTTTCTGTTTTTTTTTTTCGAAATTTATGAACCTAACATACACACAGTTTATTGCTTCAATAACGTTGAGATTGTACTGTACCATTGATAACTTACTTATTTTTACCCTTTGCCTCACTGCTTCCCATGGTAGATTTCCATTCCTGGTCATTCCCCTGGGCCCCCAGGATTGCCTCACACCGGTGCTTTCTCCCTGGCCTCGTGGTCCATTGGAGGCCAGCCCTGTGCCCTGGGTCTCCACGGAGGGAGGGAAACCAGAGACCCGTGCTCGTGATGTCTTCTGGGCTCAGCCCGGCTGTGGGATGGGCCTGGAAAGGGAGGCAATTAGGGGACCACAGAATTGACCAGCCGCTCTGACTCCCACTGCGTTCCCTGAGGAGCCCCAGGACTGAGTCTCCCAGGAGGTTCATCTCTGAGAATGTGCAAAAGTCTGTTTTCATGCAGTTGCAAGTCTAGCTGGAAGCATATCTCTGTGAGTTTGGAAGAAGATATTGACTCTCCAGGGCTCCAGAAGGGATACTGGAAGGAAAGGGTTCAGGACGTGTAACTGACCGTGTGCTCTGAGCCAGGTTTGCTGTGGACAGACCCAGTTACGTGAAAACTAGGACTCCGCCATCTGGCCAGTAGATGCCCAGACCCTTCCACCCCGAACACACACTCGCCCCAGCAGCCCCAAGAGGGACTTTGCAAACACACAGCGAGGCCTCACTTTCCTCTCTCTGGGGATGTGGCACCTGGTCGGGCCTTGGGAAGAGAAGCAGGTGGTCCAGGTGGAAGGTATGGGGGCCGCAGGCAGTGGTGTCGCTGCATACCTGCCCTCTTGAGCTCCTACCTACCAGGCACCTTTGGTGGGAGCAGGGAGCTCGTGTCCACTGAAGGGGAGACCCTTCGTTTATTTCTCCAGAGAATCGGGAAACGATTGATACTATTTCCCCACTAGCCAACACTGAGAAACAAGCGTTCCTTTTACCAGTTTTTAGCAGATGCATTAGTTGACCTGCTCTCCAAATTCATCCTGATGCATTACACTGATGACGGCAACAGAGAAGCAAGAGGGAGTTTTCAGCCTGCTAATGTGTGAACAACAGCATCTCTGTTTTGTTTTTCCTTGCTTAAAAAATAAAATATGCTGCCTGCCAACAGGGAAGATGACAGGGGTGTGGGCACAGGTAATTACATGAATTCTGCTCTCTGTTTGTCTAGGGGAATCAGCTCTGTTTCAAAGAAGATTTTGAAAAACGGCTTTTCCTAGTACTCTCCTCCCGTTGATCACCTCCTGATGGCTGACGGAGAGGTTTGCCAAAGTCCCTTTTCCCAGAAACGTTGTGCTCACATCAGGATTCTCGCCAGCCAAGTGCCTACAGAGCTACTGAGTGTTCTTTCCATTAGTAAAAGAACAGCCAAGCCCACCTCCAGCCAGGCCTCTCTGGTTCTAGAAAGATCAAAACTTCTGCCATTTACATGCTGTGTGGTTCTGGGCAATTCTCCCTCCTGCACTGGGCATGGGGTGGGTACAAGGGGATCCTGGTTGTGATGAGACAGCTCCCGCCTTATCAAAGCTCCCCTAAATGTTGCCGTCTGTCTCTCCCCCTTAGGGAATAATAATAAGCGCCCCCCACCCCGGTTATTGAGCACGTGATGTTTGCCAGGACCTCCCCTGTAGGTTTTTGTTTAATCCTCAGAACGTGGGAACGGTCTGCTGTGGTGAGCCTTCCAGGGTCCTTTTGCAGATGAGGCAAATGAGAGATTTAAGGCTTTGATTCTGGTCCTTTCGCTATAAATGAAAGAGTCAGGATTTGAAGGCAGATGCGTGTAACTTCAGAATGGATCATCTCAGGCCCCAAGCTGGAGCTCCGCATCCCAGGGTGGTCTTACCATCTAAAACACCCCGAACAAGCTTGTTCCAGGTGTGCATGCATGTGTGCATGTGTGTGTCTGTGTGTTTTACTACGTGGGAGTAAAATATGAGCACACAGAAGGCACTCTGAATTACTCCTCTTTTTCCCCCAGGAGACCCTGCCTGTTTCCCATACGTGCGTACTCCAGAGCAGGTGGGAAACAAGCGCCGCCCCAGCTTCCCTTCTGCCTGGTGGAGGACTCCCTTTCGGAGTCGGAAGATCCAGAGTGCCAGGTCTGGGCATCCTTTGTCCCTCGCAGGCACCTGACCTCTCATTCCCTTGCTGAACAAACTCAGAAGCTCACTGGAGAGGTTGTACCACCCCTACAGGCAGCACCCACTCCTGTGCCATCTTAGAGAGATGGCCAGCTAGCCCCAGGAGATGGTCCTTCTACCTCATTGATGCATGCTGCCTGTCAGTTGCCTTTTTCTCTGAACATACTTTATTTTTTATTTTGATTTTTTTATTTTGCTTTTTAGGGCCGCACTTGCGGCATAGGGAGTTTCCCAGGCTAGCTGTCAAATCAGAGCTACAGCTGCCGGCCTACCCCACAGCCACAGCAATGCAGGATCCAAGCCTCATCTGTGACCTACACCACAGCTCACAGCAACGCCAGATCCTTAACTCACTGAGTGAGGCCAGTGATTGAACCTGCAACCTCATGGTTCCTAGTCCGATTCTTTTCCACTGCGCCACATTGGGAACTCCTGAAAATATTCTCATTGTTATATTGATGCATGCTGCTTCCTCTGCCACAGCAAGGCTCTGTGAATCCTTTCCTTTGAAGTGGTGAGTTACTTCCTGGCCAAGTCCCATGCTGGAAGCTAGGGGTTCAGTAGTTTCCAAAGTAGGGTAGGTGAGGAGTGGCTCTCTGGTCGGGAGAACAGATATCAAACCAAATACTCAATCTAAGTGTTCACAAGAGACTTATGTGCACTTAGAAGAAATACAGAATGCTATGCAAGCACAAGATAAGGGCCTGGGATGGAGGCATTGAGGGTATTAGTTTCCTATTGCTGCTGTAACAAAATAGGTTTGGTGGCTTAAAACAAATCTTGAGGTTCTGAAGGTCAGAAGTGTGAACTGGTTCTTACAGGGTTAAAATCAAGATGGTGGTAGGGCTGTGTTCCTCCTGGCAGCTCTAAGGGAGAATCTGTTTTCTTATCGTTTCCATCTTCTAGAGGTTGCCTAAATTCCTTGGTTTGTAATTCCATCACTCCATCCGCCACTTTCAGAGTCTCATCCCCTTCTCGGACTCTCTTGCCTTCTTGTCTTAATAAGCACCCTTGTGATTTCACCATCTAGATGATCCGGGATAATCTTCACATACCAAGATTGTTAATTTAACTGCATCCGTGCAGTCTCTTCTGCCCTGGGACAGTCTCAGGTTTCAGGAATTAGCATGCAGACCTCGGTGGGGAGGGCACGATTCTTCCTGCCGTCTGGAGTGAAAGATGCGTTGAGAAAAAAAAAAAAAATCAGAAAGAGAAAGCACTCAGAAGAATGCATGCAGGAGAATAGGAGAGAAGCAGGGACACACACCCAGAGAGAGTAACTTAAGAGAAAGGTCCAGAGATGGCACGAGCTTTGCTGCCAGAACCTGACAGGGTCCTGGGTTGGTGTTGTGGGGAGAGTGAGAACATATGCGATCGCAGCATCCAGCGGTGATCAACTCATGAAGGAGTCAGCTGTGTTCCGTGAAGACCAAGAAGGGAAGACCCAGGTGGAGAAGGGACGCATCCCCATCCGTGCTTTAAGGATGACTTTGGTGGTTCTCTGGGGGATCGGATCAGAGAGTCGAGAATGAATTCTGGGAGGCATGGCAGTGAGAGGGAAGAGATCCTGGTGGCTTGTCTAGGGGGTGGGGGTCAGGTTCGGAGGTGTTTACGAGGTGGGGTCCACTGAGATGGGTGGTAGACAGCATTGGGTGGTGTCAGGGTGAGGTGTCAGGGAGACCTCAAGGCTGCTGGCACGAACACCTGCATGAAGATGGGAAGCTTTGAAGGAGTGAAGGTGTGTGGTGAGTTCATGAACACAGTTTTGGACCTGGCTTGAGTTCTGCGTGACATTCAAGTTGAGCTGTTGAGGAAGCCTATTGATACGGAATAAAAGTCAAGGCTGGACCTCTTTTAGAGACATTTACTGAAGCGGTATGACATGCTACCAGGAGGCATGATTTGGAAAAGTTTATCTGCGCCCTCTTTTTTTCCATCACCTTTTGGGTCAAACCATGTATCTTCACAGGGCACCAGGTTCCTCACTTAAAGAACCGTTAGTAAAATCTCTGTCCTGGTAATAACTCCAGAGTATCCTGGGAATCGAATTATAAAGTAAATATGAAGGTGCTTTGTAACTTTTGAATGTTCTATAAATGTTATTTTTGGCTTGTTTTTTAGAAAGGTTACTAATTAGGTTACCTAAGTTAGGAGGGGGCATATTACCATTATTGATTACAAAATAGTCTTAATCACATTTAATAGTATTTTTTCTACCTTCTCTCTCCGTGGACTAAATAATTCCACTTTTCATATCATTTTTGAAACTCCATATTCTAATTGTTTGATCATCTCAGTGAACAGGGATGATATTGGACAAAACTGCCAGGAGCGCTGGGGGGAGGGAGGGGGTCTTAGGATGCAGCAGGGGCCAGAGGCAATAGGAGATTATCGCGCAGGGGAGAGGAGGTTGGGAGAATGTTCTTTGTATTTTTGTTGTCTGTGAGTGTCTCTCAACTGCTTTACAAGATGGGTGTTCTTTTCCCATTTTACCGATTAGGAAGCAGAATTTTTAGGGCATTTATTGACCATCTCGAGGCTGGTGGGCAGTGCAGCCTTTAGCACCTGGAGTCCATGCCCTCCCTCCCTGCCCAGAGCCTCCTGTGAACAGGTAGAGGGAGATTTTGGTGCCTTTTTGTCCTGTGGAAGTGCTCATGGAGCTGACACTTTTCTGGTTTAAAAAAAGGAACGTGGGGAAAAAAATGGAATCTGGGAGTTCCCTGGGGTCTCAGTGGGTTAAGGATCTAGCATTGTCACTGCTGTGGTGTGGGTTCGATCCCTGGCCTTGGGAACTTCTGTATGCCGGGCATATTGTCAAAGCAAATAAAATAAATTTAAGAAAGAATCTGATGAATACTCACTGAGCTGTTTTTGACTTCTCTGTGAGCTCCCCATCCCAGAACAGAGCTTCTTAAAAATAGAAACTCTCCATGTTTTTGTTTTTTGCTGCTCCATGGCACCTGGGCCAGGGATCAGATCCGAGCCACAACCGCGAACCAAACCATGGCTGCTGGACACTGGATCCTTAACCCACTGTGCCCCGCCAGGGATCAAACCCGCGTCCCAGCGCTCCCAAGATGCTGCTGATCCCATTGCGACACAGCAGGAGCTCCAAAAACTCTCCATGTTAACTCGATTTATTGAGGTGATCATTTTGCCATGTATACAAATATTGAATTATTATGTTGTACACCTGAAACAGATATAATGTTATATATGCCAATTATTCTTCAATCATAAAAAGGGAAATGGAAGCTCTCTCTTTTATTGTTGTTTTTTAATATTCTGAAGCTTCTAGTAGGAATGTGATACAAATTTTTTTTTACAACTGAGCTAAATGATCCCATTCAGTGTCATTTCTGTTGTAAAAAATAATTCAGAAATGCCAATGGCTCCCTCTGGCAGTATTTCAGATGGAGAGAAAGTCTAGAAGAGTAATTAATGGTATGCATTCTGGAGGCTAAGGGGACACCCTCAAATCTGGCTTCCTACCCCAGAGACCCATAATTCTGGCTGAGGCTGGAGCTCTCCTCTGGAAGGCACCCCTGCAAAGTCTGCATCTGGCCCTGCTCTCTCTAATTCTTGCTTAGCACCGTCAGCCCCAAGTTCTTAGCCTGGCCAGGATGCAGGGTGGTGGTTCCTGTTTTCTTTCTTTCCTCTGAAGAATAATTCAATGCAACAGAAAAAATTTTGCAGACACATGTATTTTTTTTTAAATAAGATGTATTTTTATTGAGGTATAATTGACATATTAAATTGTATTATATAATTAACAATTATATGAGGAAATTATGCTAATTGAAATTATAATTGACAATTATATTGTCAATTATATAGTTATATAATATAGTTATGTATTATATATAATATAATATAATTAATTAGTTCTATAATATATTATTTACATCTAATATATCATTATATATTATATAATGATATATCATTATATAATTGTGTATTATATAGTTGACAATTATATATGTACAATTGACATATTAAACTGTATTAGTTTAAGTGTATGAGAATTTTAATTTAGGATTTTTTTTTTTCATTTAAAAATGGTGAAAAAGAAATTTCTTTTGATGGCCACCCTGGTGGCATATGGAAATTCCTGGGCGAAGGGTCTAATCAGAGTTGCATCTGTGGCCTCCGCCACAGTCACGGCAACACTGGATCTGACCTGCAGCTCATGGCAACACCAGACCCTTAACCCCCTGCGTGAGGCCAGGGATGGAACTCGCATCCTCATGGAGACTATGTCGGTTTCTTAACCCACTGAGCCACAGTGGGAATCCCTTACTTTTAATTTTTTCCATTTAAAAAAAAAAGTTTTATTGAAGTATAGTTGACTTACAACGTTGTGATAATTTTTACTGTACAACAAAGTGATTCAGTTACACATATACATGCATCCGTTCTTTTTTCAGGTTCTTTTCCCGTAGAGATCATCGTAGATTGTTAGGTAGAGTGTTGGCCCACCATTCCAGACACATGCATTTTCATTTGTAGTGGCAAAGTGCGGGCTCTACGCCGTCTGTAACAATTAGACTTCTTCCTTGTTCTCTTCAGTCTTCAGTAATATCTTACACCTTGACATGCTTTCTGATGTGACACTTCCCTGGAGGGATGCAAGTTAAGACGTTGGTACTGACTTTGCATTTGAGAGGAAGTTGTTACCGCAGCACTTGCAGTTGAGGAAGAGAGAGGAAAATACGCCATCCTGGCATGATTTATTCCTAAAGCCCATTATCATAAAAATGCCCCTGATAATTCAAGTTCGTATTAAATTTCTGCCATTCAGGGAAAGGACAATTTGGGCAAATAAGTGCTCATTAAAATTTATTTAGAGGGAATATTTTCCATTAGGGTGTTTCATTATTTAAGAAGAAAATAGGAGCCTACGCAGTAATGCATAATGCTCACACCAACATGGCATTTCTGATAAATTACATTTGGATAAGGATGAACGTGTTTGGGTTTGGAAGGCTGATTGATTCTCACAAGTCCTGTAGTTGCAGAATTATAAGCCAGCTTGAAAGACGTTGCTGAAAAACAAGGATGAGCCCAAGGAAATCCACCAACAAGCCAGGCTGGTCTTGTTTTGTTCCTTTGGAACTGAAGTTTAGAGTCTCCACATTGGTAGAGCAGGCCAGTGTGCATTTCGACGAGCCTGTGGTGGGGAAGAGTCTAGACGGGACCCACAGGGGTGAGGAGCAGTAAGGCACCCAGACGGTGGCTAACTCAGGGCACCACACTTCATTGTTGTCCTTTTTAACTTTTTTGTCTTTTCTAGGGCCGCTCCCACGGCATATGGAGGTTCCCAGGCTAGGGGTCCAATCGGAGCTGTAGCCACCGGCCTACGCCAGAGCCACAGCAACGTGGGATCCGAGCCGCGTCTGCAACCTACACCACAGCTCACGGCAACGCCGGATCCTTAACCCACTGAGCAAGGCCAGGGATCGAACCCGCAACCTCATGGTTCCTAGTCGGATTCGTTAACCACTGCGCCACGACGGGAACTCCTGTTTTTAACTTTTTAAAAAAAATATTTTTATTAGTGTAGAGTTGATTTACAGTGTTGTATCAACTTCTGCTGACAGCATAGTGACTCAGTCCTACACACACACACACACACACACACATTCTTTTTCTCATATTATCTATCCCAAGAGACTGGTGTTTCATTGTTTTGAAGGCAAAGGAAAGATGACTGGGGCCAGATCTGAGGTGTGGCCCACTGGGGAGCAGCTGTACCATTTAAGTAACCACACATCTGTCTTAAAGAGCTGTGTTTTCCACTCATAACTTTGGTTTGATAATTAACTTTCACACAGCCTCAGGCAAGTTCTCAAGATGCCCACATTCTGCACCAAGGAAGTCCTAGGCCCACCTTGGTGGATTTAGCTTTTCTTCTAAACAGGTTTTGGTACCAATTTCAATGTGTGTATAAAGAGGTGTTCCCCACACAAACGATTCTTGAGACACCGGCTGCCTGTCCTACACTTGAACCCAATTCTGACACTAGCTACTTAGAGACAGCATCAGATCCACGAGTGCTCAGTCCTGAAAGACTATGCTCAAGCCCCCAGCATGGCTGTTCTCTTGCTCTACATCCCCTGCTTGACCAGTACCTGCTTCACCTCTTCCTACTCACATGACTGGCCTTCCTACATACTTGCCTCTCTGCCAGTTTCCCTGGTAAGCAGTGAGCCCACGTGATGTCAGTTCTTCCTATAACTGGGAACCTCCCCGAGCCCTGGGAGTGAAGCTTGCTGCTGTGTCCCACCAGGTGTCTGCTGTACGGGGGGTGTTGTTCCAGGACCTTGCTTCAGACATGTATGTTCCCTGATCCTTTAAACCACTGAAGTCTCTGTTGCTGACTCTGGGCTCTTTATTTGGTGTTGAAAGGTGACAAGTACAGGCCTTGCAGGCCTGTGGGGATCAGCCCAATGAAGACTTGACTCCCCTGTCTCCCTCTTCCTCTTCTGTCTCCACTTCGGATGTAAGTTGCAAGCCTAGGTGGTTACCTGTGCTTCTGACCAACTGGCTAGAAATCAGAGGTTCCCAAGAGCCCCACCTTGGGTTCATTTAATTTGCTAGAGTGGGTCCCAGAGCTCAAACATTTTCTTACTAGATTACCAGTTTATTGTAAAAGACTATAACTCTGGAAGAGCCAGACGGAAGAGATGCCTAGGGGAAGGCATGGGAAAAGGCTGGAGCCTCCAGACCCTGTCCAGGCACGTCATTCTTCCAGAAGCCCCACCTGTTCACCAACTTGGAAGTTCCCCAAACCCCGTCCTTTACATAGGCCCAGCTGATTAAATCATTGGCCATTGATGATGGATTCAATCTCCAGCCCCCTCTCTCCTTCCTGGAGGTTGGGGTGGGATGGCAGGAATACTGCAAGTTTAACCTAATAATGTGGTTGGTTCCCCTGGTAGCTGGCTCCATCTCCAGGTCACCTAAGGCCTTTACAGAAGCCCTCTCATTAACATAATTAAAGACACCTTTATCCCTCTTATCCCAGGGAATTTATAGGCTGAAGACCAAATATATATATTTCTTATAAAATCACACTCTCTATGTCCCCATACAGGCCTCCCCAGTGAGCCCCCTTTCTGCCTCAGCATCTTCCCCAGGTGGCGTCCTCTGTACCCAGCTGCTCTGGTTGCTCTTGTCTTTTGCAGTTCCAGCTTGCTACTCCTGGAATCCAACGTGTTTCACAAGCCTCTCTAGGGTATGTGGATGCATCCACCTTGCTTACCTTTCTCACTCCCCAAGCTACACGGTGGCATCCTTTTGAGCCAGGAGGAGGAATGAGCACAGTACAGGCAGGAGAGCACTGCCTGATCACCCACTATTTTGGGTCAAGAAAGTCCATCAACTCCATCCAGCCTCAGCCTCATCATCGAAGGGACGGGCGCAAAAAATACTTTATAGGGAGATTTTGGAAATAAAATGAGATAATGCACAGGAGAAGGCCAGCAAGTTGCTATTGATTCAGCAAACATTAATTAAGCAACCTTTCACATGCCGTATCCTACACATTGTTTCCTGGTCCTTGTTTTCATCACAGTCAGTCTGCTGTCTAGAATGAGGTTGGCAATTAATGGTAAGTGAGAGTGACAACCAGAAACCAAATATTTCCCTTATTCTGTGCACTGAATTCAATGCTTAACTTCTTTCGTCGACTGTGTATATGATCAACATTCACTTAAAATTCTAAGTGGGTTGCCCTCCATAGATGAGAACTTTTGTATGACAAGGTCCAAATATGATTCATATCATACAAAAAGGCATTTGATAAAAGCTTTTGATGGATTTATCATGTATTAGGAGAAAATCTCATACACCCCATTTATCAAGTGACATCTAACATGATGAAGATATGAAATATGCTTTAAAAAGTGAAAAAAGGACATGAACTAGACAGTCGCTAATTGGTTAGAAATTGGTATCATTCTCCTTCGTGTTATTTTCCATGCTGACTGTTGAGTAACTTGAACTTCCGTAGAAATAATCACCCAAACTCGTAAGACCTATAAGGTAAAATAAATTTGGATTCTAGACAGCCCACCAGCACTTGCCTTTTTCTTATTCTACATTTTAAAACATCATTTATTGTGTTGACTAGTTCTGATTCTTCTGGGAAACAAAATTGATAGCAACCTTTAAGTGTGCACTTTTTTTTGGTCTTTTTTTTATTTGACCCCAGGCTAGGGGTCGAATCAGAGCTGTAGCTGCCAGCCTACGCCAGAGCCACAGCAATGCGGGATCTGAGCTGTGTCTGCAACCTACACCACAGCTCACGGCAATGCCGGATCCTTAACCCACTTAGCAAGGCCAGGGATCGAACCCGCAACCTCATGGTTCCTAGTCAGATTCGTTAATCACTGTGCCATGACGGGAACTCCAGGTGTGCACTTTTTAGAAATATCAAAGTAGGAAAGAGGAAATCAAGGTATCTAACTTTTCCCAAGATATTTCTGGAAAACCTGGAGATCTAAGTTCTATGCTTCTAGTGGACAACTCCTACTTACATCTCACTGTGGGCCCAGTTTTGCATTTTCATGTTCTTTGACTGGAGTCAGGCTTGGTGGAAATAATGAGGATATTCTAGGACCTGTCCTACAGGGAAGGTCAGTGGCATATTGTCAATAATGGAAATAAGAAATACTTGGATCTTAGAGCTGCTTTAGAAACCTATGTTTTCAGGTACCTAAACCCTCCAAATCAATATATGTTTAGTTTTAACTTTAAAGCCTTAACTTTAGGATTCAGTTTGAGTTTTATTTTAATGTAAGATGCTTATTAAAGACAAGTGTTACTTATTTTATTCTTATGCAATTGTTATTTTTAATTCAACTGCAGAACTTGATGTTCATCCTTGTTAATATCCAGCTTTGTTTATCTCATTGTGAACACAGACACGTGGAGAATAACAGTACAAATGAGCGTAAGTTTTTATTTGTAATATACTTATTTCCCTTCAATCCTGAGATTTTCTAAGGATGATTATATCTCTATATCTATAAAGCTATATCCCTCTCTATCTAGAGAGAATGCATAACTGGTGAAGTTTACCAGTTGTCAAGTTAAATGGTTTTGTTCTCCCTCCCACCATGTGTGCTTCAAATTCACTTAAATAATAAGCAGAAAATTTAACTATTAATAGAAACCAGAAATAAATATTATCATTCCTCAAGAAAAAATGTTTTAAAAGTACACAAGGAGTTCCTGTCGTGGCTCAGTGGTTAAGGAATCCGACTAGGAACCATGAGGTTGAGGGTTTGATCCCTGGCCTTGCTCAGTGGGTTAAGGATCTGGCGTTGCCCTGAGCTGTGGTGTAGGTCACAGACTTGGCTTGAAGCCCATGTTGCTGTGGCTCTGGCGTAGGCTGGTGGCTTCGGCTCCAATTCTACCCCCTATGCCACAGGTGCAGCCCTAGAAAAGACAAAAAGACAAAAAAAAAGTACATGAATAATAGTTCAGTTTCCATAAAATTACTATCAAATGGGTAAAGACATGTGTTAGGACAAAGCTATAGCAGACCTAGTAAAATGTAAAAGTGATTTGTTGGTATTTTAACTGCCACCAAGACAAAAGTCAGTACTCTTTAGAGGAAGATAATGTAATATAGAGTCTCATTCACAATGTCCAACAAGCAATAAAAAGTTACCATACATGCCAAGAAGCAAGAAAAATGTCTAACAGTAGATAGAATAGTCAATACAAACAGACCTAGAGATGATCCAGGGTTGGTAGCCAGGGGCTTCAGAAAACTGGATAATATGTGAAAGAGAAGAAAAGATAAAATGAACCTAAAATTGAATATCTCAGTGGAGAATTGCGATCTATAAAAAGAATCAAATATCCTAAAAATAAAAGAAATCCACTCTTTGAAATAAGGAACTGATTGAATGTGTTTACTGCAGAATGAACACAAAGGAAGACAGGACTAATAAAATCTGAAGAAATATCATAGCATTGGCCCATGTACATGAAGCACCCAAAACAAAGGAAAACAACAGTCAAAACAAAAACAAAAGTCTAGAAATGAGCAAAAAGGAAATATGGCACATTGCTAACAAGTTTAATGTATGTGTCATTGGAAAACCAGATAGAGAGAAATTATACTTGAATAAATAAGAGCCAAGATTTTTCCAAATCTGGTGATAGAGATTACTCCATTGACTAAGAACCTCCAGAGAACACCACACCCAGGTACGTTATGTGCAAACTGGTGAACACTAAAGAGAAGTTAGCAGTGGTTGAGCTAGGCGTGCATTTTGTTATGGTTTTGGTTACCTTCAGTGGACCACCAGCTTTGAATTCTTCCAGCTTTACCTTGTGCTTGAGATGAAGATAGCTTACCAGAGGTTTTCTCTGGTTTCTATGCCACCTCCAGCTTTGGGGTTTCCTCTGAGTCAGAATTTCAGAGATCATTTTTCTGCAGGCTCTCACTACTTCCCATGTGGTTTTTTTCCCAGTTGGTTTTTTGTAATACATAACTGGCCTGGCGTGAGATGCAAGAGCATATTCTCTGGTTTCTCTTCCTAAGCCTTAGTCTTATGCTTCTATTATATTCCCAGCACTCTTGGGTGGAGCTTACTCAGTGATCCTGCCAGTCCTCCAAAAATAGAGAATTTCTAATTATCTGAGCATAGACGGTTTCCTGAAACTCTGCTAACAGTAGTGAGTTTTTCTATTTTTTCCTTTCCCTAGCTGCATTGGGTCCTTGCCTGTGTTCTAAGTTCGACAATTCTTGCCACCCTCTCCTCAACAGCTTAGTGCTTTGTCAATGGGGGCAGGATCTGGGTGTAGATTTAGGCCTTCTGTACCACCCTGTCCTCCATTTTTAAGTACCTAGTGATGCTGGTGGGGATTTAGGCCTTCTGTTCCACCCTGTCCTCCATTTTTTTCTAAGTACCTAGTGATGCCCATAAAGAATAACCTCTGAGTTGGCACAAACTCCTGTTGTGTCTGAATCTCCCAGGGGTTTTATACTCTCACACTTGCCTACTCTGGTTTTGAGTAACACTGGTGTTAGAATTTTTTAGCTGAAATCTTACCAATTTGTGTGATGTATATGGCTTGACTTGGTGAAGAAAGTAGAAGTATGTTACTCCAGGCAAGGTTATATTTGTAGCAAACCTTTTTCTGATTCCAGGGAGCACCATCTATTCTGGGGGAAGGAATCCTTGTCCAACCTTGGCCATGGGGTGAGTTCTCTTGGTCTAAACTCACTCTCTGCATGCAGCCCCAGTGCTAGGCAACTGCTGTATTTAGATGGTTTCTTTGGGAGCAAAAGGCTGTGGCTCCAAGCTGTAGATAAATTCCTAAAGCTGTGTATTTATGTTATGATTTAGCAAATTATGTACTCTTTAAGATTAAATGTGATAATCCATAAATTCCCTGTAAAACTTCATAACTGTGGATATGTGCAGAGCAGAAGCAATCTTTTCAGACCCTTAATTAGGCACATGTGCAGTCAATATAAATTGCCCCAAACCACAATTCACAAGGGCTGAAGCACAACAATGGATCTCTCTGGGGGAAGTGTACTTATAAGATTTATTTTGAAGTGCAAACTATAGAATACTTAATTTAAATAATCAGAAGGGGGAAAGTACTTATGCTGGGGGAAGAAGGATTCCTTCGCTACATTATCAGAACTTGTTGGTTGCATATGTGATAGGGGCATTATCCTCATTTTGCTGTTTTGCTTTTTCAGCCATGCCCATGTCTTGCAAAAGTTCCCAGACCAGAGATCGAACCCAAGCCAAGCCACAGCAGTTACAATGCTGAATCCTTAACCACTAGGCCAATAGGGAACTCCTCCATTTTGCTTTTTTTTTTTTAAGAACTCAGGTTTTTCTCGGGTACCCACTGTCTTTGTTACAGTGAGGTTTAATTGTATTAAATTCCCTTGCTAGGGATGTGTTTATGGACAGACTTAAGAAAAATGATGACCCAGGAGGTGAAGTGTGTGTGTGTGTGTGTGTATGGGAGAGAGGGCAGCTGGGTGGATTGCTAAGATTTGGTTTTTTTGACGAGACATTGTAACAAAAACCCTTCTTTCACTGGATTTTGTTGGCTGACAAGTGGGATGGTTGGCAGCCAATCTGTGTTCTAGCTGAACAGCAAGAGAGAAAGAACCTAGCTCCTTGACAGTGTCATTGACACATAAAATCTAACAGTCTTATTTCCAGCTATCTTGGGATAGCTCCATAAACATTTACCCCACTGGTAAAAGGTTAAGAGCAAATGCAACAAAACACACGATTTCAAACTTATATCCTCAAATGTTTTATTGCAATTTTTTTCAAAGACAAAAAATACACAGCTATTTGACCTTAGGACCTAAAGGATGAATATCAAAATAAACCAAAAAATTAAGAAAAATTAATTTAGATGAAAGCTATGAACATTTAAAGTAGAAATGAAAGCAGAAATAATTGACAGGATGCATGAAATCCTAGCAGATATTTTCAGTCTAAGCCAATATCCATTCCTATACTCTTATCCAGGAATAGAACTTTTATTTATTTTTTTTTTTCTGATGGACATCTACTCACGGTGCATTCCAAGTGCTTCCTTGTCTCATACTGTGACTCTATGACTAAGTTCAGGCAGATGATATATAAACAAAAGTATAGTCAGGAACTTCTGAGGAGGCTAATAAAGAGGGGTTGAATTATTGGTGAAGTGATTCTTTGATCTTTCTCTTCTTCTGCCCAGCTGCAGGCCAGAAAGACGAATCAGATCATTAGAGCTCCAACAGTTGTTGTGAATGATAAGATCACAAGGATGGGAAGCCAGGTGCTGGCAGTCAGAGTTTGAAGCCAGTGTCTGTGCCGCCGATGATTTCAGGACGCTAACACAACAGTCCCAGGCTGCACACTTCTGGACCTCTTTTACATGAGAGAGAAGTGAACTTCTGTCTTGCTTAAGACACTGTTCCTTCATTTTTCTGGTGATATATTACATGTCCTATGTTACCTGATACAAAATACACTATTTGGTTCTCTAAAACAATAAAATATAAAAAGAAATCCCTGGCAAACCTAAATGGGAGAGAGAAAGAATAAATATACATTGTTCAAAATGAGATATATTGCAGAAGAGCTTAAAAATTTATATTAGAGCATCTTGTACAAACTCATGATAATAAATTTGGAAATTGAGAGAAATAGATAACTCATTATCAAAACATAAAATATCCCGTTTGACCCAAAATGATACAGAAAATTTGAACAGACCAATAACCATAACTGAATTCAATGACAGACTCAGATGGTTTTACTGTTGAGTTTAATTTAAATTCATAGATCATGTAATTCCTAGGCTATTTAAATAATTCCAGTCCACAGAAAAAGATGAAAGACTCCTAATTCATTGCATAAAGTATCATAAAGATGGCACACAAGAGAGAATAAGATGAATTTCGATTACAAATATAGAAGCAAATATTTCAAATAAACTATTGGGAGTCTGAATCCAGCTATCCATTTATAAAATTACGATATAAACAAATGGGATTAATTTCAGTAATGCAAGGACTTCAGAAAAAGGAACTTTATCAACTTATTTCATCATACCAACAAACTAAAGTTTGTCAATAGATGTTGAAAAGCTATTCAACAAAATGCAGAGCTATTGTGAATAACTACAAAGAGCAGGATTAGAGGAAAGCTATTTGAACGAATGCTATTTACTAAAAATAGCAACAATATTTTAAAGGGTAAAATATATGCCATTCACCGTTAAAAACTGGAATCAGTACTAATCACTTTGCGTATTTACTCATTTTATTTTCACGGTGTCCCTTGGAGGAGAAGACTTAATATCTCCACTTTAAAGAGGGAGAACGTGAAGCCGAAAGTGGTTAAGGTAACTTACTCATGCTAATTAGCAGAGAGCCAGGGTTTGTACTTAGGCAATCAGGCTCCAGGCGTTTTATTTCCCATCCCCAAGCCCGTTTATTTGGCTGCAGCTTCGCTGTGAGCCCCCGAGGCCCAGCAGCTCGCAGCAGCCCCACAATATCATCGCTCACGGGGCTCTCGTGGTCACCAGGTCCACCATGCCCTTCCGAAACCCCCTGTCCAGCACGTGCCACACGTGGCATCCCCAGGGCCTTCGCAGGTCCAGGCGCACCTGTGGCGCTCACTGCGCATGTGCCCCGCTGGAGTGGTGGGAAGTGCGCTGTGAGTGCGCCAGGTGGGATGTGAGGCTCGGTGTGGGGCAGGTTAGGGTGCTCGATGGCTGCCCCAGCTGGGTGGTGTACAGCAGCGTGTTGTAAAATCTTGGCCTCTGGGATCAGCTGGGTCCAGAAGCTAGCAGCACCTTGGCCTTGGCCTTGCCTTCAGGACCACGTTAGGCTGGGTGTGCCACCCTCTGGGCTGCTCCCCTGCAGGTGCAGGGGTTGAGGCTGCCCACGACGGACCGCCTGCGTTTCTAGGGAGCCCCGAGCCTAGCACTGGGCCTCGGCTGCCGGGCCCTTTCTGCTCTTCACACCGCGCCCCGCTGCCTCTCGCAGGCCTTCATCTGCCAGGCCATCACCTCCTGCTGCAGGATGTCCTCCAGGCTTGCCTTTCCCTCATACAGGAAGTCATCTACGGAACGACCAAGTCCTGGCAAAGCCGCCGGGAGAGGCAGTGGCGTCAGGTCCTTGACAACATCCCAGCTCCGTGGAAAGTCCTGGGTCCTGGAGCCTGAGGCCGCCATGTCTTCCTTCTCATGGTAGGTGTAGAAGGCCTCTGCCGTGCAGTTCTTGCAGTGCTTTTTCATGCTCACAACTGCCTCTTTCCTTCCTGGCTTCTTCACCTGCACCCCTATCGAGGAAAGGAGCCAGAGAGTTTTGTCTCTCTCTGAGTCAACCATTTGGATTGATATTTTCTTGCTGTATCATCTTCCATCCTTTTACTGTTTTCTCCTTCTTCCTCTTCTTCCTCTTCCTCTTCTTTCTCTTCTTCCTCTTCTTCTTCTTCTTGTATAGTTGATTTACAGTGTTGTGCCAATTTCTGCTGTATGGCAAAGTGACCCAGCCATACATATATATACATTCTCTTTCTTAAATTATCATCTGTTAGGGTCTATCTCAAGAAATTGGATATAGTTTCCTGTGCTATAAGGACCTCGTTGCCTTAGTCTACTCTTTATGTTGAAAGTTCGTATTTTGTGCATGACCGATTTTAATTTTTAAAATCTGTTTGACAATCTCTTTTACTTGAAGTGTTTACACAATTTATATTTAATGTTATTATTGACGTGATTGGATTTAAATCTAGGACTTGCTGGTTGTTTTCTCTCTGTCCCATCTGTTCTTGGATCCTGCCCCACTCTTCACTGCCTTCTTTGGTGTTATTAGAATATATTTAAAAAAAATACCCTTGTTTTGATAAGTGCATTCTGTATCCAAATGAACAGACTCCTGTCCTTATAAAAGAGTTGTTTTTCCAAATGTGCAAAAAGTGAATTTGCCTGGATAACGTGAATTGCAAGAATTTCCTGAAAGTAGCAATGAAGTTATTTCTTAGGTCGTTGTCTGTCTTTCTGCAGTAGGCTCTTCTAGAACAGTTAATGTGATATTTGATGCACGTCATCTCAGCGCTCAGCTCAAATAGTAAAGTTTAATTTATCCACAGGGTAAAAGAATAAAGTATGATGTTATTACACATTTGAATATTATACAGCAGTGAAAATTAATGTAGCAGTGAATTAGCCTGAAAATGTTGAGTCTCAAAAACAGTGGGAAAGAAATCAGGTTAGTAATACCTACAGTACGAAATCATTCAGGTCAGTTTAAGAACACATGAGTAAAACTCCAGATGAAAACAGAGGAATGATGAAGAGAAGAGAAGGTTGTGATTAGAAGAGTGTCACCTGAGAGCTTCAGTTGTGCTGCCCATTTGTTAAGGTAAACGGACTGTTTATTCATGGTTCTTCACCCTATACTTGTGCAGACTCTGTTTACATTATGTATCTTCTATTTTTTTTTTCTTTTTTACAGCCACATCTGCGGCATATGGAAGTTCTTGGGCAAAGGGTCTCATTGGAGCTGCAGCTGCAGGCCTATGCCACGGCCACAGCAATGCCAGATCTAAGCCCCATCTGTAACCTACACCACAGCTGAATGAGGCCAGGGATTGAACCCACATCCTCAAGGATACTAGTCAGGTTCTTAACCTGTTGAGCCACAATGGGAACTCCTATATATTCTATTATTATAAATACTCATTCATTTAAGGTGAAATACTCATATGGTACAGAAAATATGCTGTTGTCCTCTTCCCTTTGTTTCATCAAATAGCACCAGGGATTCAGCCACCCAGTAAATTGAGGCATTTTTCAGATTGCCTCCACACTCCAGCCCTCAGTTTTATCTCGGCACAATAAGGAGAGACTGTTTTTATGACCACTGAAGATTTCTTACAGATAAATAAAATGCTTTGATTTTGTAACTATATTTGAACCTGCCAAAAAAGAAAAACCACGTAGAATCAGAGTACATTATTATTTTGATGGGGGGGGGCAGCTGCTAGTGCTGTATGAACAAGAAATATTTACAGTAAATATTAGAGAAAAAAGGCATGTTGGTGACCTGATGTTGAAGTTAAAAAGCCCATAAGGGAGTTCCCGTCGTGGCGCAGTGGTTAACGAATCCGACTAGGAACCATGAGGTCGCGGGTTCGGTCCCTGCCCTTGCTCAGTGGGTTAACGATCCGGCGTTGCCGTGAGCTGTGGTGTAGGTTGCAGACGCGGCTCGGATCCCGCGTTGCTGTGGCTCTGGCGTAGGCTGGTGGCTACAGCTCCGATTCAACCCCTAGCCTGGGAACCTCCATATGCCGCAGGAGCGGCCCAAGAGATAGCAACAACAACAATAACAAAAAGACAAAAAAAAAAAAAAAGCCCATAAGACTTTAGTAATATAAACTATGAAAATTAAAGAATTTGACAAGGTAGTGAAGGAAAATAGGAAGTGCTGGGTGTTCTTTCTAGGATAAGTGCTAAGAAGAAAAAAGGAGGAAGAGGTGTTAGAGGCTGTGAAGAATCTGCTTAGTTTAGGGGCTTAAAGAAGGTGTCTCTGAAGAGGTAACATTTTAGAAATACTTTGAATGGTTAGACCTGTGTTGACCCGAAATGGGTCGGGGTGGTGGTGGTGCGTGTCAAGTGTTAAACTTTGAGTTACCTGCAGTTAGTGATGCATGGGTTCAGAGAAGGAGGAGTTGATAGCTTTAAAGGACCTTAAGGACACATAACTGGGAAGGTTGGAAACTACTGGCTGGAGTCTAGAAAGGCACCTAGGCTGCATGATCATTGGCAGAGAGCATTTGCCCAGCTTCCAGCCATTCTGCTGATGCTGGTGGGCTGGTTGATGGTGGGCCAGGCCGGGAGCTGGGAGTGGCTCTTTACAGATCTCAGGTCTGTCCTCATTTGGGGGGGAAGAACACACCCCTCCACCCAAGCCTGCTGGTTTTGGATATGTTGGAAACATTCTTTTCTGGCAAGGGAGAGGAAAAATTCCAACAGCCAGAGATGCCAAGGCAAACTTTTGGTCCACCCACCAAAGCTGGTGTATTGACTTATTGTCATGTGGGATGGCATGCTGGGTGAACTGTGAAGTGTCTCTTGGTGAGAAGGAGCAGGGAGGGTGATTTTTAAATGAGGCATGTTCCTGTGTTAAATGAGTCTTAGGAAGGGTTAGAGGCAGCAGGAACCATCTCTGAATTCTTTGCTGTCATGGAGAGGTGGAAGTGGCAGAGCTGGGCTGGGGACATCTTTTGTGAGAAATCAGTAGCCCTCAAAGACAAGGGTCATTATGATACTGTACAGCCACAGCCTGACCTTTGGAGAAATATCCTTTAATGTTAACTTTGCAGTTGGCTTTATTGTGTCTGTTATCGCAATGCGGTTAATGGCAAGCCTGATATTTAATACCTCCGAGGAAAAGTATAAAATGTCCCTGACATTTTTAGGAAATCAGGGATGTGATCAGTAGTGTTTTTAGCCCCATTGTGCTTGAAGTGCTGAGTAAACCCAGAGAATATCCACAGGCTGGCTTGACTTAGTCCGGCTATCTTCCATCCAAGGTAGAATGACTCTAGTTGGAAATAGCATCTGAATCGGAATGACCTATTTTGCTGAATTACAGATTGAAGCTAAATACTTATTTTTTTGTTATTGAACAAAAAAAAAAATTCACCTCAAAATTATTACTTAAGAAAAAACAACCTAACAAACCGGTCCAAATTAAAATGTAACCAAGCTTTTAAAATTTTTATTGTTGTAAAAACACATAACATTAAATTTGCCATCTTAGCCATTTTAAGTATGTAGCTCAATAATGTTAAGTGTATTTACATTATTGTGTAACTGATTTCTAGAACTTTTTCATTTTGCAACACTGAAACTCTTTTTTTAAATTACTCAATGAATTTTATTACATTTAAAGGTGTACAACAATCATCAAAACCAAATTTTATAGCATTTCCATCCCAAATCCTTAGTGCACCTCCCACCCCGCAACCTGTCCCATTTGGAAACCATAAAATTTTCAAAGGCTGTGAGTCAGTATCTGTTCTGCAGATAAGTTCATTGTGTTCTTTTTTTTTGATTCCACATGTAAGTGATAGCATTTGATGTTTGTGTTTCATTGTCTGACTGACTTCACTTAGCATGATAATTTCTAGGTCCATCCATGATGCTGAAATTGCCATTATTTCTTTACTTTTAATGACTGAGTAATATTTCATTGTGAATATATACCACATCTTCTTCATTCACTCCTCTGTTGATGGACATTTAGGTTGTTTCCATGCCTTGGCTATTGTATATAGTGCTGCAGTGAACATCGGAGTACATGTGTCTTTGCGAGTTGTGGTTTTCTCTGGGTAGATGCCCAGGAGTGGAATTGCTGGATCAAATGGTAATTCTATTTTTAGTTTTCTAAGGCATCTTCATACTGTTTTCCACAGTGGTTGCACAAATTTACATTCCCACCAACAGTGTAATAGGGTTCCTTTTTCTCCACACCCTCTCCAGCGCTTATTGTTTGTAGACTTTTTGATGATGGCCGTTCTGGCTGGTGTAAGGTGGTACCTCATCGTGGTTTTGATTTGCATTTTTCTAATAATGAGTGATGCTGAGCATCTTTTCATGTGCTTTTTGGCCATCCATTTGTCTTCTTTGGAGAATTGTCTGTTTAGATCTTTTGCCCGTTTTTGGATGGGGTTGTTTGTTTTTTTGGTCTTGAGCTGCAGAAGGTGTTTATAAATTTTGGAGATTAATCTCTTGTCAGTTGCTTCATTTGCAAAGATTTCCTCCCATTCTGTGAGTTGTCTTTTCGTTTTGTTTAGGGTTTCCTTTGCTGCGCAGGAACTTTTAAGTTTATTATTATTATTTTTTTTTATTGTCATTACTCTAGGAGGTGGATCTGAGAAGATGTTGCTGTCATTAATGTTGGAGAGTGTTTGGCCTATGTTTTCCTCTAAGAGTTTTAGAGTACCTGGTCTCATATCTAGGTCTTTAATCCATGTTGAGTTTATTTTTGTGTGTGGTGTTAGGGAGTGTTCTAATTTCATTCTTTTCCATGTGGCTGTCCAGTTTTCCTAGCACCACTTGTTGAAGAGGCTGGATTTTCTCCATTGTATATTCTTGTCTCCTTTGTCATAGATTAGTTGACAGTAGGTGCGTGGGTTTAATTCTGGGCTTTCTATCCTGTTCCACTGATCTATATTTCTGTCTTTGTGCCAGTACCATATGGTTTTGATGACTGTAGCTTTGTGGTATAGTCTGAAGTCAGGGAGCCTGATTCCTCTAGCTCCATTTTTCTTTTTCAGGATGTCTTTGGGTATTCTAGGTTTTTTGTGCTTCCAAATAAACTTTAAAATATTTTGTTCTAGTTCAACACTGAAACTTTTTATTCATTAATCATGACTTTCCCCTCAACCCTTGGAAAGCAGCTTTCTATTTTCTGTTTCTATAATTTTGACTATTTATTTATTTACTTACTTATTGTCTTTTTATGGCCACACTCATGGCATATGGAGTTTCCCAGCCTAGGGGTCCAGTTGGAGCTGTAGCCTCCAGCTACACCACAGCCACAGCAATATGGGATCCAAGCAGTGTCTGCAACCTACCACAGCTCACGACAATGCCAGAGCCTTAATCCGCTGAGCAAGGCCAGGGATTGAATCCGCATCCTCATGAATACTAGTCGGGTTCATTAACCACTAAGCCATACTGGGAACTCCTGTAATTCTTGACTATTTTAGATATTTCATATGAGTAGACTTGTAACATTTTTCTTTTTGTATCTGACCTATTTCATTTAGCACAAATGTCCTCAAGATTCATCTATGTTGTAGCCTGATGTGTAAGTTCCTGGGCCAGGGATTGAAAGGGCATCACAGCAGCCACCCAAACTGCTGTAGTTGGATTCTTAACCCTCTGCACCACAGCAGGAACTCCTTCCCTTCCTTTTTAGGGCTGTGTAATGTTAAATTGTATGTATATACCACCTGTTTTATCCATCCATCTGCTGATGGAAATTTGGGTTGCTTCCACCTCTTGGCTGTTGTTAATAATGCTTTGATGAATATGGATGTGCAGTTATCTCTTCAATATTATGCTTTGAGTTCACTGTAATATATCCAGAAGGGAGATTGCTGGATCACATGAGAATCCTATTTTTTAATTTTCTGGGGAACCTCCATATTTTCTATAATGGCAACACGGTTTGCATTACCAACAACAATGCACAAGGATTCTAACTTCACATCCTTGAAAACACTTATTTTCTGTTCTTTTGATACTGGCCCCCCAAATGGTTGTAGGGTGCTATTTTATTTGGTCTTGATTTACATTTTCCTAATTCTTAGTGATGTTGAGCATCTCTTCATGTGCTTGGTCATTTGTGTATCTTCTTAGGAGAAATATCTATTCAAGTTCTTTGCCCTTTCAAAAATCAGGTTATTAATTTTTTGGCATTGTTGAGTTGTAAAAGTTTCTTATGTATTTGAGATGTTAACCTTGCATCAGATCTATGATTTGAAATTATTTTCTCCCATTGCATAGGTTACCTTTTCACTCTGTTCATTGTTTCTTTTGACATAAAGAAAATTTTAAGTTTGGTTTAGTCCTGTTTGCCTGTTTTTGATTTTGTTGCATGTACTTTTGGTATTTTATCCAAGAAATCATGACCAAATCTGATGTTTTGAAGCCTTCCCCCTATGTTTTTCTTTAGGAGTTTCAAAGTTTTAGGTCTTCCATTTAGATCTTTAATCCATTTGAGTTAGTATTTGTGTATTCTGTCATTGATGACAACAATTTTGTCTTTTTATATTACATATATATTAACATAGATGTATAATTACTTTTAATGCTTCAACATTTTATACATATTTGTAAGGGATATACTAACCTACCTTCTACTACCACAGGCTTCCGTATTTGTCTCTGTATTTACCCTTACAAGGTCCTTGATAAGAGAGATTGGAGTGTGTCAGGAATTCCCGCCTAGGTTTTGATGTGGTTGTCTTCATGCTCACCTGGGGTGCAGGAACCCTTTAACTGCTTTTGAATGTCTCCCAGGGGTATTTGGTTGGCTTTCTGTTGTTACATCTGTGTCTCTGTAGGGGAAGGAGGGTCTGCAGCTTCCTCTTCTGCCATGTTGCTGATGCCACTTCTCCCAGCCTGCTTGTCAAAGCCAGAACCTCCAGACGCTCCCTCCTTGGTTTAGTTAAAGACCTTTAGCATAGAGTTTGCAGAAAATCCATGCTTGAAATGACGGGGAGCATCGGGAAGAAAGCATATCATCTGAGTTTATTAAGCAGAAGCAGAGGGCTTCGTTCCTCCCTGCCTCCGCCTTCTCTTCAAAAATGTTGTGGACGGACCTTTTCAGATTGCATGGCAGGTGCTCGGGAGGTAAAGAGAAATGGCACTACCCATGTCCTCATTTTACAGACCTAGAAGCTGAGGTTTAAAAAAGTACAGAAGATAACCAAAAAGTACCTCTGGTCATGGACTAAGCTGGAATTTCAGTTCATGCCTGTCTGAACCTAGTTCCTTCAAAGAAACCATTAAGGAAAGTAACTAAGACTTTGGGGCAGCTCTAGGCAACTGCCTCCTAGGTCTTTTCTGCTCACACAATCTTTTTCTTCTTTAAAGTGCCCCCCCTCCCCTCGCTATCTCGCCTCTGTACCTCTATCTGACGGCCCATTTCTCCCTTGTCATCCTCCTTTACTTAGAAGCCCAACAGAGATTTTTATGAAGCAATGATATAAGAAACAGCCATCTTTAGCTTTCTCTGGGTTCAAAGGGAAAATTAGGCTTCAGTGAAGAAGTTGAAATTGACTGAGCTGATACATGATTTTCTTGGCTCCGGGCTTCTTTTTTTCTGTTTACAAAATGAGGGTTAGTTAAGCCCACCTCCAAGTGAGAACTTCTACCCTCGAGATTGATAAAAACTTGGCAGAGGCGGCACAGACATTTCAAAGAGCACTGCTGGTGAGCGTCCCTGCAGTTTTCAATTAGAAGGTTTCTGGGAATGTAGCTATCAGTGTAGAAAAAAAATCTTTGAACGTCCACTCAAGAGTTTAGGTGGCTGGCCTGAGAAACGAGGGGAATATCAGGGGGTTATTATTGGAAGAAATACCACCTCTTACTTTCCGAATAAGAGGTTTGAGCAGATAATGAAATAACAACTACATTCCAAGTGCTGCTTTTGAAGGCCTCCAGCCAAGAAAAGGGTGACCTTGCATCTGCATCCAAACTGGAGAAAACAGAGTCTGGAATGCGGCGGGAAGGGTTGTTCTTTTGTTAGTAAGCATTTTGGTTCTGAGGTACAATCTCATGGGGGAATGAAATGCAGGGCAGTGGAAGGTGTTGAGGATTTCTCTTGGGGTTCCCCTCTTGCTTTCTCTCCACCCTTTGCATGGCTGCTCACAGAAAGCGTGCTTAACGAGCTGCGGCCGCACTTGTCTGCTCTGCTCTGCAGTTCTGCTCTCCCGATATGGGGAGCGAACTGGTCCAGAATTGAGAGCACAGGCACTGCTTTGCAGGAAGGGTGATCCTCTCTGGACAGTGATAGTGTTGTCTTAATTAGATGGACCAGATAATGTTTAGAGCATATGGGTCTTAAAGCAGAAAACCTTAACTGTGGGCATATTTGTGCTTCGCAGGGCTGTCAGTATTCCCTCACCCCCACCTTTTTGCTTTTTAGGGCTGCACCTGCAGCGTATGGAAGTTCCCCAGCTAGGGGTCACATCGGAGCTGCAGCTGCTGGCCTACACCACTGCCATAGCAATGCAGGATCTGAGCCACATCCGCAACCTACAACCCAGCTCACAGTTAGAGGAAAATAACTTATCGAATTATCTCCAAGTTCTGTTTAGAAAAAAAAGAGAGAGAGAACTACTTATTTTTCTCAATATCTTGAAATTTAAATTTTTAGTAAAGCTTTTTTTCCTTTACTTGTGTATAACTGGAAAGTTATGTCTGTGATTTCCAGAAATGTAGAATTTTAGCTCCTACATAAAACCTCTTAGTTAAAATGTGAAACAATCAGCATATACCATATTTTCAAAATAAAAATAGTTCTTGGTTCAGTTTTACGTAAAGATTGCACCCTCACAAACATAGAGATTTCCTATAATTTAATTTCCTAAGCGCTACTTTTGTGCTTTTGTCTGCCTTCCTCTTGCAGCATGCTTTATCACCTTGTCATAAAGGTATAGAAGGCAGGTGTTCTGAAAACACCACTTAGTGCTACAAGCACCATTTAACTTTACGTTCATCAAGAATTTAGGATAAATTTGAGAAGTGCTTCACTTGTTTGTTCTTATAATGGTTATCCTGAAATAGAAGGCCCTTCTCAAGACACACTAGCAACTCTTTTTAATACAGCTCTGCAGCCAGAACACAGAACCTAACAGGTTTATAGTGAATTTAAGATCTACCAACTTCCAATGTTACTATCATACTGGATTAAAAAAAATATATGTAAAACAGAATACCTGAATAGAATAGAATTTGTTTAACCTGTATGCTGTCAAAAGGAGACCCTGGAAATGAGAGTGTCATAAAATGTTGAGATATGTTCTCTCTATATCCCTGGCTGTCTGGGAAGCTAAACATGCTGGAGAGCCCTGAGAGGGTCCAGGGAAAAGAGGGATGTTGGAGAACTCCTTGTGACTCTGAATGCTTTCCCCAACATGGACACAGATTGATTTTTAGAGGGGGAAAACATTAGCAGCTTGAGATGCTTGAGCACAAATGTTGCCCATATTATTAGCTGACTCACTAAACTATACAGATATAGGAGTGATCTCCCAGACACCAGGATAAAAAATAAAAGCAAGAATAAAAAGAGCACACTATTTGGGAGAGCGATTTTGCAGTTTAAGTCCAAGCAAGTAAATGATAATAATAATAACTATTATTATTACTATTTATCAGAAAATAATAAAAGAATCCACAGATCCTACAATGTATTATCTCAAAAGGACTCTACAGCTTCTACATTATATGATATGTCCTGTTTTCAACCAAAAAATATAAAACACATGAAGCAGTGAATGTGTAAGTATGCACAGGGGGAAAAAAACAATGAAAACTGACTCTTTATGTACTGGATGTTGGATTTAGCCAAGTCTTCAAATCACTGTTGTAAATTTGCGCAGAGATTTAAGGAAATTATTATTATTATTATTTTGTCTTTTGTCTTTGTTGTTGTTGTTGTTGTTGCTCTTTCTTGGGCCGCTCCCGCGGCATATGGAGGTTCCCAGGCTAGGGGTCCAATCGGAGCTGTAGCCGCCAGCCTATGCCAGAGCCACAGCAACGCGGGATCTGAGCCAAGTCTGCAACCTACACCACAGCTCACGGCACCGCCGGATCGTTAACCCACTGAGCAAGCGCAGGGACCGAACCCGCAACCTCATGGTTCCTAGTCGGATTCGTTAACCACTGCGCCACGACGGGAACTCCGGAAATTATTTTTTAAAATTAAAGGAAAGTATAATGTCAGTGATGCACCATGCGAGGATTCTTAATAGGAAAACAAAAATCAGGAAAAAGAACTAAATGGTATTTCTGGACTTGAAAATGACAATACTGAAATTAAATACACTGAATGAGATCACTGGCATACTTCAGATGTTAGGAGAAAGAGTCAGTGAACTTTAAGATAGATCAATAGAAATTATCCTACCCCCCAAAAAAAGCAGAAGAAAAAAGGACTGAAGATAAATGAACAGAGAAGGTCAGGCTGAAAAATGCTCGAGTAGTTGGCAAATCTTATGTCCAAAAATCAGGGATAAAAATGGAGAAAAATTTCAAAAACATCCATTTTAGGAATATGGAAATTAACCAAAAGTGTACAACAGTTTGATAAGTATTTATTAAAGATAAATAATTGAATCTAGCCTAAGAACCATGTGAGGCTGTGGCATTTTAGGTCTCATGCAGCCCCATCTCCCCCAATTCTCTTCGCTTCATAGATTCTGCCAAGGCAGTCAGAGTGGATTGACTTAAGTGGGAGTGTGGCTTAGAAAAATGAATGTCCTTGGGAGTTGTTGGAAACAGTGGCAGATGAACTCGGAAGACCAAGGTAATAGCTGTTCTGGTGGTGTAAGCATGGACGGGGAAAGCAGTTGAGGGGTAGACTGGCCAGACATTTAACGGGGAGACCTGGGAATGAAAGAGCCATGGTGGACAATGACAAGCTCCCACAGATCCCTGCAGGTCTTCCATTTGTGCACATGCGTCCGGTTGCAGAGACACCAGAGAGGCTCCTAGCATGTTACCTGTCCCTGGTTGAACATGATGCCTTGCACACAACATTTATGGGACACGTAAATAAATGGGAGCATGTAAGCCATACACGGGGAAAAAATTGGTCAACACGAACTGCCTCTGAGGGATCCCAGATAATGGACTCAGAAGATCAAGACTTCAGAGTAGCTGTTCTAAATAAATTCCAAGAAACAGTGGAAAGCATGTTTTAATAATGAAGGTATATGGACACTGACCCCTGTAATAAATGGTCTAAATAAAAAGGTAGAAATTTTGTTGAAAAAAGAACCAAGTGGAAATTCTGGAGTTGTAACACACAATGACTAAAATGAAAAATTCGTTAAAGGTGTTCAACAGTGATGTCAGATGGCAGAAGAGAGAATAAGAAAACGTGAAGCCAGATCAGTGGAATCATCTCAATCTGAATAAAAGAAAGAAAAAAGAATAAGGAAAAATGAACATAACTGCAGAGACCTGCCTGTGAGGCACCATGAAGGAACCAGTGTACCCGTAATGGGAAGCACAGAAAGAGGAGAGAGGGAGGGAGAGAAGCGAATTGAAAACATGTTTGAATAAATGAAGGCTGCTGTCTTCCCACAGTTGATGAGAAAAATGAATTTTACAGCTGCTTGGGAAACATCTGACACACTTTAAAGTCTTAAACACAGAGTTATGATCCAACCCAGTTATTCCACTCCTGGGAATCTACTCAAGAGAAAGAAGACTTCCGTCTATAACAACGACTTATACATTCTTCTTCAAAGCTGAAAACTGTCCACATGTCCCCTGTGTTATTGATTGGATGAGCAAAACATGTATCTACACACTGTAACACTATTGAGCAATCAAAAAGCACTACTGACACATGCCACAAGGAGGGATTTTAAAAACATGATTGTAGGGAGTTCCCATCATGGCTCAGTGGGAACGAATCTGACTAGCATCCATGAAGATGCAGGTTCGATCCCTGGCCTCACTCACAGGGTTAAGGATCCGTCGATGCTGTGAGCTGTGGTGTAGGTCGAAGATGTGGCTTGGATCGGGCATTGTTGTGGCTGTGGTGTAGGCCAGCGGCTACAGCTCCAATTCGACCCCTAGCCTGGGAACCTCCATATGCCACGGGTGCCCTAAATAGACAATAAATAAATAAATACATAAATAAAAGATAAGAAAATGGTTCTAAGTGAGTAATCAGATGCATATGATTGCAGATTGCCTGATTCCATTTTATTGAACCTTCTAGAAAAGGCAAAACTATGGAAACACGAAACAGAACAGTTTTTGCCTAAGCCTGGTTATAGGTTCAGGGATTGACCAAAAGTGGGCATGAGGAAATTTTGGGGGTGGTAGTACTCTTTAACCATACAAATTTATAGAAGCTCATCAAACTATATACTGAAAATGAGTGAATTTTATGGTATGGAAATTTTACTTCAAGAAAAGTAACCCAGGTCTCAGGTGATGTTTCAGAGATGCATATGCAGGCCTTCCGCCATGCATGCTCTGATAGATTTAGAGAGTATCTGTCCGTAGAGGTCAAACATTTTGACATTGTATTATCCTTAACACTCTTTGTATTGCTGTTATTAAACAAGAGGACATCATCTAGCCCTAAGTTGATGTCTAAAACATGCGGGCTTTTTTTTTTTTTTTTTTTTTTAATTGGAAGAAACACCCTCTCAAAAGATCTGACTCTTGCCTATACTTTCTTGGTTGTGGAGTTGAGGGTTATAGCCAAACATGGCAGACTCCTGGAAGACATAAGGATACTTCTTGACTTGATAGATTCCTTCCAGTTCTTTTTTCTTTTTGGCCTTTTTAAGGCCACACCTGCGGCATATGGAAGTTCCCAGCCTAGGGGTAGAATTGGAGCCGCAGCTTCTGGCCTATGCCACTGCCACAGCCATGCGGGATTTGAGCCTCATCTGCGATCTACACCACAGCTCACAGCAACTTGAGATCCTCAACCCACTGAGCAGGGCCAGGGAGATTGAACCTGTGTCCTCATGGATACTAGTTGGGTTTGTTACCACTGAGCCACAATGGGACTCTGGGCGGCGTGCTGCACTGTGGGAGAAAGCAGGTCTGGGCAATAAGAGGCACCGCATGGGCTGGGGTGGGGGCTGTTAGGCTCTAACTTGGTACCGCCTTCTTCCAGATAAGGAAAAGTGTCATCTCCAGAACAGAAGAGGTGTGCTGGGGAGTTTACAATTTAAAAGGGAACTAGAGCATTTCACCTGTCTCTGAAGCCCATCTCAGCTGTCCTTCCCTTGCCTGAACAGGGCAGGGGCTCTCAGCAAGAAGGCTCACCATTTCTTCTCCAAGGGCCTCACTGCATTTGGGACTTTGAGGATCACTGTGGAGCTGGTGAGACTTCCTCGGCTTTGTCAGAAAGAGTCTCGTCGAAAATAAACTGAGTTTCTTAGGAAGGAGACTGCACAGTGCCAATCCCAGGGTAAATGCATGCAGTGATCTCTCTCAGGAAAACAAATGACTTCCTTATTCAGTCCCAGCACGGATGAGACAGGGAGCAGTGCCTCTCAGACCTGAGGATGGCACGTGAAGCTCTTGTTGAATGGCAGCGTCCCCTTCAGCAGGTCTGGGACGGGACTCCGAGGTCACACATTGAGAAGCAAGGAAAGAGAGGGTTTCGTCGATTTTGGATGAACAGAGTACAGTTTATTTGAAGAGTAACTCAGGAAGCAATGATGTTCTTTTTCATTAATATTCCTTTCCTTTCAGCCAGATATAATGAGATTTTTGTGGAATTCAAGAAGCTGAAGGATAATTTGATTATTGTGTTCGAAAGCTTTGGAATGAAACAGCTGTTTTCCCTTAGCCAGTGGGCTAATCAAGGTCTCAAGTGATGTTTCACAGCTTACACTGAGTCGTTCAGCCACGGTGTCAGGGAAAGTGGTTCTCCTAAAAGCTCGCATTCACGAAGAAACTGGATCCAGGAAGATCCAATTCTTTGCCTTCTTTATTGTTTTTAACTACTTGTATTATTATTGTGAAGCAAGGGGAAACCACCTGTCAAGTGATTTCCAAGGTGACTGTTACGGGGACGTGTGCGTCCCTGGGAATGCACCACAGCATCTTCTGGGTTTGAGAAGAGATTAGAACTTCTGTACATTTTTTGGAATGTAAGAGTGAAAAAAATAAATTCAGCTTTAATATTATCCACTGTAATTTTATCCACTTTTAAAGATATACCATTATTGTGCATTCCAGAAAGAAGAAAAAAATGCTGTCCAGTAAACCAGGACATACCTCCCTTCTTTTAAATCTTTTATTTATTGAAAGAGCCCTTTTCTACTTATTTGGACATAATATAGACTTTAAAAAGAATCATTTATTACTCTTGCGCCTACATGAGAAAAAGAAAAGAAGTAAAATAGAGTTCACATATGTCCAGGTAGTAACTAGGCCACAGCTGCTGTCTGGCCAACAGTGATGAATCTTGAGATACATCTCAATTTCAGAGCTATTAGGGTGTGAAAACCTGTGTCTCCAAATCATTGAAATATGGTGAAAATGCAGAGTAATCTTTTGCAGGCATATCTCAGAGATAGTGTGGATTTGGTTCCAGACCACCACGACAAAGCAGATAACACACTAAAGTGAATCGCACAAACTTTTTAGTTTCCCAGTGCATATAAAAGTTATGTTTACACTGTAATCAATTAAGTGTGCAATAGCATCATGGCTAAAAATGTACATTCCTTAATTAAAAATACTTAATTGCTAAAAAATGCTAACTCTCAGCTGAACCTTCATGAGATAATCTTTTTGCTGGTGGAAGATTGTGCCTAGGTGTTGATGACTGTTGACTTAGATTGGTGGTTGCTGAAGGTTGAGAGGTGGCTGTGGAAGCTTCTAAAATAAGATAGCAATGAAGTTTGCCTCATTGCTTGACTCTTTCGTGAATGATTTCTCTGTAGCATGCAGTGCTGTTTGGTAGCATTTTACCCCTGGTAGAACGTCTTTCAAAATTGGAGTCCATCTTTTCAAACCCCATTGATGCTTTATTAACTGAGTTGATGGACTATTCTAAATCCTTTGTTGCCATTTCAGCAGTCCTCACAGCATCTTTATTAGGAGTAGGTTCCATCTCAAGAAACTACTTTCTTTGCTCATCCATAGGAAACAACTCATCCATTCAAAGGAGTTGAATTTTATCATGAGATTGCAGCAAATCAGTCACATCTTGAGGGTTCACTTCTTCTTCTTTTTTTTTTTCCAGCTTTTGTCTTTTTAGGGCCACACTTGCAGTATATGGAGGTTCCAAGGCTAGGGGTCTAATTGGAGCTGTAGCTGCTGACCTATACCACAGCCACGGCAACGCCAGATCCAAGCTGCATCTGCAGCCTACACCACAGCTCATGGCAATGCCGGATCATTAACCCACTGAGCGAGGCCAGGGATTGAACCCACAACCTCATGGTTCCTAGTTGGATTCGTTTGCTCTGTGCCACGATGGGAACTCCTTTTTTTTTTTTTTTTGTCCTTCAGGCTCCACTTCTAATTCTAGTTCTCTGGCTCTTTCTTTCTTTCTTTCTTTCTTTCTTTTTTTTTTTTTTTGTCTTTTTGCTATTTCTTGGGCCGCTCCCACGGCATATGGAGTTTCCCAGGCTAGGGGTCGAATCGGAGCTGTAGCTGCCAGCCTATGCCAGAGCCACAGCAACGCGGGATCCGAGCCGCGTCTGCAACCTACACCACAGCTCACGGCAACACTGGATCGTTAACCCACTGAGCAAGGGCAGGGACCGAACCCGCAACCTCATGGTTCCTAGTCAGATTCGTTAACCACTGCGCCACGACGGGAACTCCCTCTGGCTCTTTCTATCATGTCTGCATGTACTTCTGCCACTGAAGTCTTGAACACCTCAAAGACTTCTTCAAAACTCCTCTTAATGTTGTTATTTTGACTTCTTTCCACGAATCATGAATGTTCTTAATGAATCTAGAATGATGAATCCTTTCCAGAAGGTTTTCAATTGACTTTGCTGAGATCCATCAGAAGAATCACTGTCTGGGACAGCTGTAGCCTTATAGAATGTATATTTTAAATAATAAGACTTAATAGTTTGAAGTTACTCATTGACCTGTGGGCAGAGGAGTGGATATGATTTTCACAGGCATGGAAACAACATTCATCTCATTTTTTTAGGGCCGCGCCCATGTTGTATGGAGGTTCCCAGGCTAGGGGTATAATAGAAGCTGTAGCTGCTCACCTATGCCACAGCCACAGCAATGCGGGATCTGAGCCACATCTGTGACCTACACCACAGCTCATGGCAAGAATGGATCCTTAACCCACTGAGCAAGGCCAGGGATTGAACTTGCATCCTCATGGATACTAATAAGATTTGTTTCTGCTGAGCCGTGGTGGGAACTCTGAGCAGTAATATTTTGAAAGGAAAATTTTATCTGAGCAGTAGGTCTCACTAGTGGGCTTAAAATATTCAGTAAACCACATTGTATACAGGTATGCTGTCATCCAGGCTTTGTTGTTCCATTTATAGAACACAGACAGGGTGGATTGAGTACAGTTCTTCTGTGCCTCGGGGTTTTCAGAAGGATAAGTGAGCATTGGGTTCCACCTCGGGTTACCAGCAGCATTAGTCCCTAGCAAGAGAATCAACCTGTTCTTTGAAGCTTTGAAGCAGCCATTGACTTTTCTTCTCTAGCTATGAAAGTCCTAGGTGGTATCTTCGTCCAACAAAAGGTTGTTTGATCTACACTGAAAACTGTGATTTAGTGTAGCTGCCTTTGCTGATCATCTTAGCTAGATCTTCTGGTTAACTTGCTGCAGCTTCTGCATCAGCCTTTGCTGTTTCACCTTGTGCATGAAAATGGCTTCTTTCCTTAGATGTCATGAACCAGCCTCTGCTAGCTTCAGTCTTTTCTCCTGCAGCTTCCTTGCCTCTCTCAGCCTTCATAGGCCTGAAGAGAGTTAGGGGCTTACTCTGGATTAGGCTTTCGTTTGGGGGAATATTGTGGCTGGTTTGATCTCCCATCTGGATCACTAGGACTTTCTCCCGATCAGCAACAAGGCTGTTTCACTTTCTTACCATTCATGTCTTCGCTGGAGTAACATTGTTAATTTCCTTCAAGAATGTTTCCTTTGCATTCACAGCTTGGCCAACTGTTGGCACAGAGGCCTAGCTCCTGGCCTAAACTGGTTTTTGATGTGCCTTCCTCACTAAGCTTAATTGTTTCCAGGTTTTGATTTGAAGTGAGAGTGTGACTCTTGCTTTCACTTGAACACTTAGAAGTCGCTGTAGGGTTATTAACTGGCCTAATTTTGTGTGGTTGTGTTGGAGGAAGCAGGGAGGCCTGAGGACAGGGGAGAGAGGGGAGTGGCTGGGGATGGAGCAGTTAGAACACACACGATGTCTGTCATTGAGCTTTGCAGGCTTATGTGGGTGTAGTTCATGGTGCCTCAAAACAATTACAGTGGTGACATCCCAGATCGCTGATCCCAGATCACCACAGCGGATGTGATAATAATGAAAAGGTTTGAAATACTGAGCGGATTACCAAATGGACCCCAGAGACATGCGGTAAGCAAATGCTCTTGGAAAAATGGTGTCGGTAGCCTTGTTTGACACAAGGTTGCCACAAATGTGTTATGTGTAAACATGCAGTGTTTGGGATGGCGGCACACATTTCTAAAGAAATCCTGAAAGAAAAAGGGGTTGCTGCTGCATGTTGGTTTTGTGTCAGAAGGTCTGCGACAAGCCTGTTTCCACCCCTTTCCCTGGTGATGCTCAGTACCGTGATAGGAGTGTCCTCATGTTGCCCAGGCCCCTGGGCTGCTCCACGTCCTGACACCTGCACAGACTGGAGCTGGCTCTCAGCGAGGGGGGGTCAGGAGGCCACACTGGCACTCCCCCACTCCAACTCCCTCTGGACCTGCCTCCTCTAAGCCATCAAGGGCTCGCCACTGGAGGCTACATTTGCCATCCTGGAGCTCCGTAAAATTAGCCCCCTGTGAAGAGAGTTTGCTCCGCTAAGCCCTGCTTACTTTCTCAGGGATTAAGCAGCCAACTCCCAGCCCTTGCTGACTGGTCAGAAGTGAGCCCTGGTGAGGAAGATGGGAGCTGTTCTTCATCCAGCCTTCTCCTCTCCCTCAGTTCTCTCCCCCCCTCCCCGCTGCCCTCTCTCTCTCCTCCCTCTTTCCCTCCCCTCTCATTGTTTTTCTTTCATTTTTGGCCGCCCTGCAACATGAGGCGTTCCCAGGCTAAGGATCAGATCCGAACCGTAGCTGCAACCTGAGCCGCAGCTGCTGCAACTCTGGATCCTTAACCCACTGTGCTGGGCCAGGGATTGAACTCGAGTCCTCAAGGATACTAGTTGGGTTTGTTAACCACTGCGTCGCGATGAGAACTCCAGTATGTGCATGGTGGAGTTTGATGTATACCAAAAGCACTCCACCAGTGAAGGCCTCTTCGCTCCTCGCGGTTTATACCCGATCGCAGAAGACCTCACCCTGCTGAGTGAGGAGCAAAGCAGACCTCTGCTGTCATCTTCGTTCGAGATGCTTGTTTTAAGCATACGGTAATCCCAGGATTACCCAGGCTTATAGGAAAAAAAACATTCAAAAAATGAAAAACAAACAAATGAAGTATTTTTCCTATGAAACAGCCACACTGTCACTACGAAAAAAGGGTAGATAGGTTAAGAGAAGCTTCTTTGGGAAATATTTTTTCAACTTTGTGGTTTATGCCCATTTGGATACAATGAAAAAATATGCTTTGTTCAGTTTCCCATGGTGGTTAGACCCAAATAGGTTTTGAATGTCCAATAAAAATGAAAAAGACATAAATATTTCTTAGTTTCTTAAGTGACCTATCAGTTGTATCAAACTAATCATAAGCAGAAGCCTAAGATAGAACTAAGTATATTAATTAATGAAAGTTGAAATAAATGCAGAGTCAGCAATTCACTCCTGCATAAATTCTATCTTTAAAAATAATAAACGTATTTGCATATAGTTATATCATTTATAGATTTTTTTGGGGTTTTTTTTTTTTTTTTGTCTTTTTGCTATTTCTTTGGGCCGCTCCCGCGGTATATGGAGGTTCCCAGGCTAGGGGTTGAATCGGAGCTGTAGCCACCGGCCTACGCCAGAGCCACAGCAACGCGGGATCCGAGCCGCGTCTGCAACCTACACCACAGCTCACGGCAACGCCGGATCGTTAATCCACTGAGCAAGGGCAGGGACCGAACCCGCAACCTCATGGTTCCTAGTCGGATTCGTTAACCACTGCGCCACGACGGGAACTCCTCATTTATAGATTTTAATTAGTGTTGTAGTGCCAAAAATCTTCAGAGTGGTTTATCAATAACACGGAAAGAAAGTGTATACTTAATTACAGAGAACACTTCCACACACAGGTCTAGCTGTTTTTAAAGTGGTCTCTTGGCTCTCAAATCTAAATGACCTCTGACCTTCCTTGATGTGGGTGCCCTGGAAAGACTCACTTACACTCAGGGGGTGAGCCTCCCGCCCTCCTTCCCTCCCTTTCTTTCCCTCTTTCATTAGTCAGTTGGAGACTCCAGGGAAGCTGAGTCTGAACCTCCCTGCATTTGAAGGTCATTCGCTTGGCCCTGCGATGAGTGCACCTGACATAAGATGTGATACGGCAGGAAACACTGCAACTCTCCTCCTTCAGCCTGGCCCACGACGACATGGTGGGGTAACCTTGAGAGACACTGGTCATGGCCCTTTACCTGAAGCCCTGTCCCTAACAAGCAGTGACTATGGCAGAACCTCAGAGGTGCCCTTCCCCGTTCTTCCCTCAGGCCCAGCTACTGGAGAGGTAACCTCTGGAGTCACCCCTGTCGATTTTCAAACTAACAGTAATTGCAGTGCTCGTTTTCTCATCTTAAAAATTGTAGAACAGCCATCATGGCTCAGTGGAAACGAATCTGACTAGCATTCATGAGGACGCAGGTTCGATTCCTGACCTCGCTCAGCGGGTTAAGGATCCATCATTGCTGTGAGCTGTGGTGTAGGTCCCAGATGCGGCTCGGATCTGGCGTTGCTGTGGCTGTGGTGTAGGCCAGCGGCTATAGCTCCGATTCGACCCCTAGCCTGGGAACCTCCGCATGCTGTGGGTGTGACCCTAAAAAGCCAAAAAAAAAAAAAAAAAAAAAAAGGGAACAGGTATCTATACACCACATTCATAGCAGTATTATTCACAGTAGCCAAAAGATGAAAACAATTTAAATGTCCATTGCCAGATGAGTAATGGATAAAATGCGGTCTGTCCACACAGTGGAATATGATTCAGCCATAAAAGGGAGTGACGTTTTGACCCATGCTCTAACGTTGATGAAACTTGAAAACATTATGCTTAGCAAACTAAGCCAAATACAAAAGGACAAATATTGGGTGCTTCTACTTAGTCAGGTTCATAGAAACAGAGAGTAGAGTGGTAGCTGCCAGGGGCTGAGGGGCAGGGGAATGGGGAGTTGTTGTTGAATGATGACAGAGTTTCCCTTTGGAAAGGTAAGGAAGTTCTGGAGATGGATGATGTTTGTGCAACACTGTGAAGGTACGTAATGCCACTAAAGTGTATCCTTCAAAATGATTAAAATGGTAAATTTTATATTTATCACAATAAAAATATAAAACAAGAAGGTCCGTCTTTCCTTCACTCTAATTGCATCAAAACCTAAAATCGCCCCAAAAAACAAGTAATCACAAGGGGATACTTGATTTTATTAGTGCAGGTTCCCCCACTCTCCTAAAGTAGAGCCTTCCTAGAAACCTTTCGAGCCCAAATGAAGTGAAGAAGTAATGGCTTTAGGACACATCTTGCTAACAGATGCACGGAATAGATCTAGATAAATTGCGGATAAGAACAGACACAGTTTCAAGCGGTGGAGGCTTGATGCTGAGTCCAGTTCCTGGGGAATAAGCTTGGTGGCGCCACTCTCACTGCCTGGGTAGCACACTGCCTCTAAAAGGGCTCAACTCACTTGCAAAACCAAAGCAGGAAGGTTGTTTTGGCTTTCACCATTTTTCTTAAAGGTGAAAATCCTCTTTGGATTTCTTTTTTTGTGCCAGCTTGGAACACAAGTTTTGATAGCTGGTGTTCATAAAACATGCAACTTCACATACAGATGTACCTTCTGCTACATCCATCCATGTTGCTGCAAATGGCATTACTTTGTTCTTTTTTATGGCCGAGTAGTATTCCATTGTATGAGAGTCTCTAGTCCCATCCATGTTGCAGAATACAAGCTTAACATTCAGAAATCTGTTGCATTTCTGTATACTAACAATGAAATATTAGAAAAGGAATATAAAAATATAATACCCTTTAAAATCATACCCCAAAAAATTAAATACCTTAGAATAAACCTGACCAAGGAGGTGAAAGACTTATATGCTTAGAACTATAAAATATTAATCAAGGAAATTGAAGAGGATTCAAAGAAATGGAATGATATCCCATGCTCCTGGATCAGAAGAATTAATTAATTAATTCCTCTCTTCCTCTCCCTCTCCCTCTTCACAGCTGATCAAGGTGTCAGAGGCGTGGGTATTAGGTTGCAGGCGGAGTGTGGCTCCGGGGTAGAAATGTGAGCAGTAACGAATGCCAACTGTCAGGAGTGGAGTCCCAGCTCAGCAGTCTGCCAGCTGCGGGACCTCGGGCATATTCCTCTAATCTCTCCTTTTTCGTAGGAATATATGCAGCATATAAAATTATAAATACACTCTACATTTTTTATGTTAACAGTGTAAGATCGAATTTATCAGAATTTCTGTATTCGTAGGGCACTCTTCTGTAGTAGGACTGCAAGCAGAAGGTACATCTGTATGTGAAGTTGCATGTTTTATGAACACCAGCTATCAAAACTTTAAAAGAAAAAAAAAGAAAAAAGAAAAGAAAATCCAGTCAATCGTGCTAGAGGAAGGACTAAATTAACATTCTATTCTTTCTAGAGAAAATGAAATTATAAAAATTGTTGCCATATAAGAAAGCAGTTAAAGAACATGGAGGTTACAAAAAAGTAGAAAGATACTTTCTGAAAGTGTTTTGGGTGCCTAATTTTAAAAAATGTCACATGCTTGTATTTTGTGATAAGGGTATTTTTTTGATAATGATGTGTTCCAGGTTTTTATAGGTAATTTTTGTGATTTAGCTGGTCATTCTAAATAAGTCTGCACAGAAGCTCTTGTCGTGGCACAGTGGTTAACAAATCCAACTAGGAACATGAGGTTGTGGGTTCGATTCCTGGCCTCTCTCAGTGGGTTAAGGATCCTGAGGATCCAGCGTTGCCGTGAGCTGTGGTATAGGTTGCAGATGGGGCTTGGATCTGGATCTGGCATTGCCGTGGCTGTGGTGTAGGCCTGCAGCTGTAGTTCCAATTCGACCTCTAGCCTGGGAACCTCCATATGCTGCTGGTACATACCCAAAAGGACAAAAGACTAAATAAATAAGTCCGCACATTTATACATAATTTTTATTTGTTACTTTATGTTCTTTTTCATAAGTTGGGCACCACATCTGCTTCCTGTAATTCCCTCTTACTAGGTCCTCATTCAGGCCAGCTGATAGGGGAACCCAGACAAGAGAGGGTGGTTCAAGGGTGTGGGAGGCAAGAATTCCACCTATAGAATCATATCATCTTTCTAGAATTAGCCCCAGACCTTGATTGATGAAAATAGTTATTTTCATAAATACTCTTTAAAAATTAAAATTAATTTACTTCTTAGTATAGTTGATTTATAATGTTCTGTCAATTTCTACTGTACAGTAAAGTGACCTAGTTATACACACACATATGTGTATACACATTCTTTTTCTCACATGATCCTCCATCATGTTCCATCACAAGTGACTAGATATAGTTCCCTGTGCTATATGGCAGGATCTTATCACTTATCCATTCCAAATGCTATAGTTTGCTTCTACTAACACAAAATTCCAGTCCATCCCACCCCTCCCTCTCCCCCTCGGCAACCACAAGTCTGTTCTCCATGTCCATGAGTTTGTTTCTTTCCTATAGATAGGTTCATTTGTGCTGTATATTAGATTCCAGATATAAGTGAAATCATATGGAATCTATCTTTGTCTTTCTGACTTATTTCACTTAGTATGAGAGTCTCTAGTCCCATCCATGTTGCTGCAAATGGCATTACTTTGTTCTTTTTTATGGCTGAGTAGTATTCCATTGTATGAGAGTCTCTAGTCCCATCCATGTTGCTGCAAATAGCATTACTTTGTTCTTTTTTTATGGCTGAGTAGTATTCCATTGTGTGTATATATATATATATATATATACCATGTCTTCTTCAGACATTCATCTGTTGTTGAACATTTAGGTTGTTTCCATGTCTTGACTATTATAAATAGTGCTGTGATGAACATATGGATGCATGTATTTTTTTCAAGGAAAGTTTTGTCCAGATATATGCCCAAGAGTGGGATTGCTGGGTCATGTAGTAGTTCTATATTTAGTTTTCTGAGATACCTCTATACTGTATTCCATAGTGGTTATACTAATTTACATTCATGCCAACATTGTGGAAGGGTTTCCTTTTCTCCACACCTTCTCCAGCATTTTTTTTTTTTTTTTTTTTGGTCTTTTTGCCATTTCTTGAGCCGTTCCAGTGGCATATGGAGGTTCGCAGGCTAGGGGTTGAATCAGCCTTTGCCAGAGCCACAGCAACGTGGGATCCGAGCTGCATCTGTGACCTACACCACAGCTCACGGCAATGCCGGATCCTTAACCTACTGAGCAAGGCCAGGGATCGAACCTGCAACCTCGTGGTTCCTAGTCAGATTCGTTAACCACTGATCCACCATGGGAACTCCTCCAGCATTTGTTATTTGTAGACTTGCTCATGGTGGCCCTTCTGACCAATGTGAAGTACCTCATTGTAGTTTTGATTTGCATTTCTGTAATGATTAGTGAGGTTGAACATTTTTTAGTATGCCTGTTGGCCATCTATAAATCTTTGGAGAAATGTGTATTCGGATCTTCTGCCCATTTTTCCATTGGATTGTTTGTTTTTTTGCTTTTGAGTTTTGTAAGTTGTTGGTATATTTTGGGAATTAGGCTCTTGTCGGTGTATCATTTGCAACTGCTTTCTTGTCTTTTTTTTTTTTTTTTTTTTTTAATGGTTTCCTTTGCTGTGCAAAAGCTTGTAAGTTTGATTAGCTCCCATTGGTTTATTTTTGTTTTTAGTTCTATTGCTTTGGGAGACTGACCTAAGAAAGCATTTGTACAGTTGATGTCAGAGAATGTTTTGCCTGTGTTGTCTTCTAGGAGTTTTGTGGTACCTCTTCTTATACTTAAGTCTTTAAGCCATTTTGAGTTTATTTTGGGGCATGCTGTGAGGGTGTGTTCTAGCTTCGTTGATTTACAAGCAGCCGTCCCGTTTTCCCAGCACCAGTTGCTGAAGAGACCTTTTCCTATTTTATATTTTTGCCTCTTTTGTCAAAGATTAATTGACGATAGGTGTCTGGGTTTATTTCTGGATTTTCTATTTTGTTCCATTGGTCTGTATGTCTGTTTTTGTACCAGTACTGACCTGTCTTGATTACTACAGCTTTGTAATATTGTCTGAAGTCTGGGAGAGTTATGCCTCCTGCCTGTTTTTTGTTCCTCAGGATTGTCTTGGCAGTTCTGGGTCTTTTATGGTTCCATATAAATTTTTGGATTGTTTGTTCTAGTTCTGTGAAAAATATCATGGGTAATTTGATAGGGATTGCATTGAATCTGTAGGTTGCTTTGGATAGTATGGTCATTTTAATGGTATTAATTCTTCTGATCCAGGAGCATGGGATATCATTCCATTTCTTTGAATCCTCTTCAATTTCCTTGATTAATATTTTATAGTTCTAAGCATATAAGTCTTTCACCTCCTTGGTCAGGTTTATTCTAAGGTATTTAATTTTTTGGGGTATGATTTTAAAGGGTATTATATTTTTATATTCCTTTTCTAATATTTCATTGTTAGTATACAGAAATGCAACAGATTTCTGAATGTTAAGCTTGTATTCTGCTACTTTGCTGAATTCATTGATGAGTTCCAGTAGTTTTTGTGAGGGGTCCTTAGGGTTTTCTATGTATAGTATCATGTCATCTGCGTAGAGTGATAATTTTACCTCTTCTCTTCCAGCTTGGATACCTTTTATTTCTTTTGTTTGTCTGACTGCTGTGGCTACGACTTCTAATACTCTGTTGAATCAAAGTGGTGAGAGTGGGCATCCTTGTCTTGTTCCAGATTTGAGCAGGAAGGCTTTCAGCTTTTCTCCATTTTGTATTATATTAACTGTGGGTTTGTCATAAGTTATTATGTAAAGGTATGTTCCCTCTATACCCACTTTGGTAAGAATTTTTATCATGAATGAATGTTGGATTTTGTCATATGCCTTTTTTTTGCATCTATTGAGATGATCATGTGGTTCTTTTGACTTCTCTTTTGTTAACGTGGTGTATGACGTTGATTGATTTGTGTATGTTGAATCATCCTTGTGAACTTGGGATGAATCCTACTTGGTCATGGTGTATGACCTTTTTTATATGTTGTTGGATTTGGTTGGCTAAAATTTTGTTTAGAATTTTTGTGTCTATATTCATCAAAGATATTAGCCTATAATTTTCTTTTTTAGTAGTGTCTTTGTCTGGTTTTGGTATTAGGGTGATGGTGGATTCATAGAATGTCTTTGGGAATATTCCTCCTTCTTCAACCTTTTGAAAAAGTTTAAGAAGGATGGGTATAATTTCTTCTTTGTATGTTTGGTAGAATTTGCCTGTGAAGCCATCTGGTCCTGTACTTTTGTTTGTAGGGAGTGTTTTATTACATATTCAATTTCATTTCTACTGATAGGTCTGTTCAATTAATCTGTTTCTTCTTGATTCAGTTTTGTCAGACTGTATGTCTCTGGAAAGTAGTCCATTTTTTCTGTGTTGTCAGATTTGTTGACATTTAATTGTTGATAGTATTCTCTTATTTTATTTTATTTTTTTGTATTTCTGCAGCATCCATTGAGATTTCTCCTTTTCCATTCCTTATTTTAAGTTCTTTCTCTCCTCTTCTTGGTGAGTTTGGCCAGAGGCTCATCGATTTTGTTTACCCTTTCAAAGAACCAGCTCTTGGTTTTATTGATCTTTTCTATTGTTTTTTGATTTTATTGATTTCCTCTCTGATCTTTATGACTTCCTTCCTTCTGCTGACGTTAGGTTTTGTTTGCTCCTCTTTTTCTAATTCTTTTAGGTGGTGGAGTAAGTTGTCAGTTTAAGATTTTTCTTCTTTTTTGAGGAAGGGCTATATTTCTATGAACTACCCTCTAAGTACTGCTTTTGCAGAATCCCAAAGATTTTGAATGGTTGTGTTTTCATTATCATTTGTATCGAGATATTTTTAAACTTCTCATTTGATTTCCTTATACACCCATTGTTTTTTTTAGCAGCATACTGTTTAGTCTCTATGTAGTCAGTTTTTTCTCATTTCTTTTCCTGTGCTTGATTTCTAGTTTGATGCCATTGTGGTCAGAGAAGATACCGAAATAATTTCTGCACTCTTAAATTTGTTGAGGTTATTTTTGTGCCCGGTATGTGGTCAGTCCTTGAGAATGTTCCATGTGCACTTGAAAAGAATGATATTCTGATTTTTTTGAATGTAATGACCTGAAGATGTGTCATTTAAGTCCAGCTTTTCTATTGTGTCATTTAGGACTCTGTTGCCTTATTGATTTTCTGTCTAGAGGATCTGTCCATTGATATGAGTGGCATGTTAAAGTCTCCTACTCTTATTGTATTCCCATCAGTTTCTCTTTTTGTGTCTGTTAGCATTTGTTGTATGTGTTGGGCGCTCCTCTATTAGGGGCGTATATATTGGTGAGTGTAATATCCTCTTCTTGAATCAGTCCTTGTATCATCATAACTACTTTTTGATCTTTTATTATTATTTTATTCACACACTGAGGCTTTTTTAATATCAAGCACTGTGAGCATTCCACATGCATTATCTCACTTGATAAGCACAACCTGGTGGAGTACATACTGTTATTATCTGCTTAATAAATGAGAAGATAAGGTTTGGGGAAGTAACTACTTGTGCAGAATTTTTGGCCTGGAGACCACATTATCGGGTGTTTGAGAAACATGACGGGAAGAGAGACCATGAGGATCAGTTGGGTTGTAGGCATCCCACCTATTTGAAGGCACGTGTGGGCACGTTACACGGTGAGTGCCTGCGTGCTCTTTTCTACTTATACTTCTGCTGTGGGTTGATGAATCAAGAGGCCTCTGCTGAGATTTTGCAACCCTGAATTCTTCTGGTTGCTAAATGGGGACTGTGGTACTTTTACAAGCTTGCATTTATCACATTTATAGAGGGCTTGTTGGGGGAAGGGGTCAGGGTTTTTTAATTATTTGTGATTTTAATATGAAAAAATGGTTTCCAAAACTTGCATGTTTTTGCCATGATTAAAATGGTCTTTCTACCTCATTTCATTTTTTTTAAAGCTCTAAATGCCAGGGCTGAACTCCCTTGACATTTCTGTTTAATTAAAATGATTTACAAACTAAATAAACAAATAAATGAATTAATCATGCTAACTGCAATGACATTACTATTACATGACCCAGATTGAGGTCAGTTTATGTAAATGATGCAAAGTAGAAAGAAGGGGGCTCACTTTTTCTTTGGGCAGGGAAAAAAGGATGTCACTGTCAGGTACTTTGTTTTCCAAATTAAGTTTTATATTATTTAATCTTTGCATAATATATTTATATAAGTGGAAACACATTTTATGACTTATAGTCAGTAGGATCTTTTGTATAAGCTAAATGATTTATGTTAAAAATGAAAGCATATAGAAGTTCCCATTGTGGCACAGCAGAAATGAATCTGACTAGGAACCATGAGGTTGCAGGTTCGATCCCTGGCCTCACTCAGTGGGTTAAGGATCTGGTGTTGCAGTGAGCTGTGGTGTAGGTCGCAGATGTGGCTTGGATCTGGCATTGCTGTAGCTGTGGCATAGGCTGGCAGCAACAGCTCCGATGTGACCCCTCGCCTGGGAACCTCCATGTGCTGTGGGTGCAGCCCTCAAAAGACAAAAAAGCAAACAAACAAACAAAAGCATGTATGTGCAAGAGGAATGCATTGGAGTATATGAGGTTTGGAAAAGTGTTCAAGAACATGACGTACAGGATGATGTTCAGCTGAAACCTTTCTGATAATTTAAAGTTTCAGGAATGGTATCTGACGTTCCTTTTAAATTCCTCATAGTTCCTTTTTCAGAATTTCGCATCGAAAAAAATTTTCAAGTCACACAAACTAAGGAAGTTGTGTCAAAAAAGTCCTCATATAATCAGCATCCACATTCAGCAAAGATCAGCCTTGTGTCCTTCTCTCTTTTTGATGTGTCTCCCTATGGATTTCTGATGGACTATTTTAAAGCAAGTTCCCTATAACATGTAATTTTACCCATCAAAAGTGGAGTTGATAATAGAGGGCAAGTGGAATGCATCGTCCTTGAGATGACAGGGTTTAAAATATGGTTGAGGAGATATCACCATGCAGGCACAGCCCATGTGACCAGAATATGGTGCACATGAGTTTAGAGTCATTTCCTAAAGCATTGGCCTTTGCTTTTTTTTTTTTTTTAATAAAACGTGACATTAAAAGCAATTACTGTGGATTGGAGCATTTGAAGATGGAGGAATGTGTGTGTGTGCAGGGAGGGTGCACCAGCCCTGGACGGATGGGGGGGATTTAAGAAGAGGATAGTGGACACACTAGAGACTTTGGAGAAGATACTATAATAAAGAGCATTGAGAAATGGTGCTTAAGGAAGAGCAGTGTGTGGTACAGATGTTGGATGAACTTGAGCATAGGTGGGATGGTAGGGAACCTTGTCGGGGTCTTTTGTTCAGTTGTGAGTTTATGGAAGATTAACTTAGAGTAGCAGTAATGGGAGTTAAGGGGTAAAATCTTCAGATATCAAGAGTAAAGACATAGTTTTGGAATAGAAAATTAATGCATTTAATAAATTCTAATAGTGCTTAATTTTGAAAATATGAAAAAGTATGAAAAACAAACAAAACCAGCCATATTTTTGTTGCCCAGAAATGATGACTATCAACATTTTTCCCTCTGATTTTTTTTAAATGAATAAGGTTTATTTTGTAGAGCAGTTTTAGGTTCACCAAAAACTTGAGTAGAAAGTTCAGAGTTCCCATATAACCCCTGTTCCTACCACTGCCCCTCCACCTCCACAGCAGCATTCCCTGCTAGAGGGTACATTTGTTACAGTAGATGAGCCTGCATTGACACATCATTGTCAGCCAAAGTCCATGGTTTACCTAAGGGCAGACTCTTGGTGGTGTACATTTTTTGGGTTTGGACAAATGTGTAATGGCATATATCCACCATTGTAGTATTATACAGAACAGTTTCACTGCTGTACCATTCTTCTGTGCTTCCCCCACATCCCCCCTGCCCCCAACCCCTGACAAAGTCATATAGTTGGAATCACACAGTATGCAGTCTTTTCAGATTGTCTTCTTTCACTTAGTAATATGCATGTAAGTTTCCTTAATGTCTTTTCATGGCTTGATAGCTCGTTTCTTTTTAGTGCTGAATAATATTCTGCTGTTTGGATATACCACACTTTATTAACCCATTCCCCTACTGAATGAAATTTTGGTCCCTTCCAAATTTTGGCAATTGGGAATAAAGCTACCATAAACATCTCTGTGCAGGTTTTTGTGTGCATATTGCTTTCAGCTTGTTTTGGTAAATAACAAGAAGTGTGGTTGCTGGATCATATGGTAAAAGTATGCTTAGTTTCATAAAAAACTGTCAAAGTGTCTTCCACAGTGGCTGTACCATTCTGCACTCATCAGCCGTGAAAGAATTTTCATTGCTCTATGTCCTTACTAGCATTTGGTGTTGTTAGTGGTCTGAGTTTTGGTATTTAGTGGTACCTTGTTGTCTTAATTTCCATTACCCTGATGACATATGACATGGAGAACCTTATCATATGCTTATTTGCCATCTATATATCTTCTTTGATGTCTGTTAAGCCTCCTGTCAGTTTTCCTCCAGTTTTAATGTGGTATAATTGACAAATTGTATATACTTAATGTATATGATGTGGTAACCTAATATATTTGTACATTGTGCATTGCTCACCGCAGTGAGGCTAATTAAAATATCCATCACCATACATAGTTACTATTTTGTGTGTATCATAGACCATTTAAGATCTACTCTCTTAGCAAATTTCAAGTTTACCATACATAAATTATTAACAATAGCCAACATGCTATACATTTTCAGGATTTACCTGATAACTGAAAGTTTGTATCCCTTAATCAGCATCTCCCCATTTCCTCCACTGTTTAGCCTCTGGTAACCACTGTCCCACTCTGTTTCTGAGTTTGAGTTACAGAGAGCAGAGATTATAGCTTGGTAGGCAGCTGACATAGCCCGAGGTAGATAGAAGAGCATCCTTTTGGATGTTTAGGTGAGAGTGAGAGCTGTTCCGTCTATGTCTTCCCATTTCATATCTGTTCAGCAGAGTGCCTGTCAGGTGGTAACTGCTCTTTAGCTATAGGTTGAGTATCTAAATGAATGAATAAAATGCATGGTCTTTCACAGCTTGTAATTTGGACTCAAAATTACTCAGTCTGCTGATAGAAATAGAAAAATCAGGAAACAGAATGTGAGTATCCTGAAATTTCATGCCCAGAGAAAATTTTTCACTTATAACTGAAGAGAATCTAAAATATCATATTAACTAATTTTATAGCTTTTTTTTTTTTTTTTTTTTGGCTTTTTGCCATTTCTTGGGCTGCTCTCACGGCACATGGAGGTTCCCAGGCTCCCAGGCTAGGGGTGGAATTGGAGCTGTAGCCGCCGGCCTACGCCACAGCCACAGCAACACGGATCCGAGCCGAGTCTGCAACCCACACCACAGCTCATGGCAACGCCGGATCCTCAACCCACTGAGCAAGGCCAGGGATCGAACCTGCAACCTCACAATTCCTAGTCGGATTCGTTAACCACTGCGCCACGACGGGAACTCCTAATTTTATAGCTTTTATGTAAGCATGAACGCTTTGGAAGTATCAAAAGGTTTAGTATCCCTTACCAGTGCTTGAGCCTCAGAAGCAGACACAGATGGCTCTTCCATGTAACCATGAAACTGAGAAAGGGTGTGTTCAGATTTCTTTCCCAGAAGTGCTGCTGTGGCAAGGCAAAAGCTTCAAGAGTAAAAAAGGTTTAATCAGGGAGGGATTTGCATTTTTCTTAGTGGTGCTGTATCCTAGAGCAAAGCTCTTCCGTAGTGGTTCGTGGTGCCTGTGGAGGTGGGTGACCAGATGTGTAATTTCCTCTTTGTGTGTAAATCTGAGTTTGGTATATTAGTTGTTTTTGCATGGCACATCCAGATAATGTACAATGTTTTTTTCTGTTATATAAAATTTAAATCTTAATGAGAATTTGAAATTAAATTCTTTGAGAACTGTAGGGGAATACATTTTCACTATCAATATATGATTTATATATTAAATGCCAGTGTAAAACTCTCATAATCCTGTAATCAGGACACTTGCTGTTAACATTTTGGTGAATTTCTTTACTAGATCTACTTTAATGTCATTTGAGGTATACAATTAATATGTATTCATTATAAGAAACAAAAGTGGTACAGAACGTAAAAATCAATTATTTCCTCAAACCTGAAGGCTTACCCTCTGAAATTAACTACCGTTTAATATTTTATAACTTATCTTTCCAGATGTTTTAGCATGCTTACTTTTAAAGCTCAGAAAACATTCACCACCACCCATTCTCTTGTTCCATGGGAAAAAAGACAGTTGGGTTTTACTTAATACAAAGGAACTGTTCTGAGGGCCCTGACAGATACAGCATTCAATTTGAATATGAAAATCTTTTTATTTCCAGCTCAACCAAAGACCCACGTCTGCAGTTCACTTAAGGTTTTGGTGCCGTTTGTCAAAAAGGTGATAATGCTTTCTGAATATATAATTTAGTTATCTCACAAGTGCAGCTATAATACTCCGGCATGGTGCTGGTACTTTAGAGGGCTGTGAAGAAGGTGCTGAGCCAAGTTCCTGTGTTTAGTGCCAAAGAAAGGGCAGCTATTTGGTGACTGGTTGTTTTAGTTATCTGTTTTTACATAACACATGTCCTCAACCTTAGTTGCTTAAAAGAGCAAAAATAATCAGATCATAAGCATCCAGTTTCAGCTGGGCTCAGTAGGGAGGGCTCGTCTCTGCTTCACGCAGCATCAGCAGTGGGAGCCTAACTGGGGCTCACAGGGCTGGCATTTTGTACTATCCGTCAGCTGGGAGCTCACCCAGGGTCGAGGGTCTCAGACTCTGTTCCCTCTGCATGGGCTTCCCCACAAACTTTCCTGAAGTGCTGTGGCTGATTGCCAAGAGTGGGCATCCTAAGACATAGGGTGGCTGCCAGTAGCTTAATTTTTTGGACTGGAAACTGGATAGCATCACTCTCAGTATATTCCCTTGGTCAGACAGACACTCAGATTCAAGTCCAGGGGACTTAGACCCACTTCTCAGTGGGAGGCATGATAAAGGAATTTGAAGGATGTGTGTGGGTGTGTCTAAGTGTAACATAGCGTGCTTACCCTTCTAGTGATAATGTCACTCATCTTCCTCTGGGGAGCTTCTTCGTCCTTACCACCTAGTCCATAGAATGATGATGGGACTGTCACTCAGTTTTCTTTTTTCTTTCTTTTTTTTTTTTTCCTTTTAGGGCTGCACCCACTGCATATGGAGGTTCCCAGGCTAGGGGTTGAATTGGAGCTATAGCCGCCAGCCTCCACCACAGCCACAGCAATGTGAGATCTGAGCCACATCTGTGACCTACACCACAGCTCACAGCAACACTGGACCCTTAACCCACTGAGTGAGGCCAGGGATCGAACCTACGTCTTCACGGATGCTAGTCAGATTCATTTCCCCTGAGCCACAACAGGAACTCCCCTTGCAGTTTTCTGTCCATTGACAACAAGGTGGGTATATTATCTCAGTCTTACCAGTGGTTATACCATATGCATGTGGCTAAATTGATTGATTGGACCTGGAGTGAGCATATTCCAAATTGATTGGGCCTGGCCAACCATATTCCTTCACGGAGACTGTGACAAAGGAACTGAAGATAGAGCATTCTTCCCCAGTTCTTCTAGTATTGCTTGTGACAATAGCAAAAGCCTGTGACCTTGACTTTACTCCTTGCCATAAAAAAAGAGCCTGTCTGCAGTTGGTGGGATCCCATGTACCATGTAAATATTTGGCGATAGCCTCGCTGAGTGTTGATTTCCTGCCTTGTTAATAATGTCAGCCTTGCAAGGTTGTTATAAGGCCTCAGTGGACCGTGGTGGACACTTAGTAAATGGAAAGTATGGTTATTAATATGGGTATAAATGGAGGAAAATCTTGAAGTTTTATAAGACAGAAATTTCCAAATGGTTGAAATTATACAGATCTTACCTTTTGGAGGGCATAAAAAGTTGATCAAAGGAAGAGATGTTAATTACCTGGTTAGTAAAATGAACACACACATAAAATATGTTGGATTGTAGCAAGGAATTCATTTTATAAGTCTCAAGTAACCATAGTTATTAGGATAACTACACACTACACATGAAACTGTAATATTTAATTATCTATTTTTCCTTATCTAAAATATGATGACTCAAATAAGCTTTATATACTCCTGTGACACCAAAGATAGTACTTACTCCTATAGGCAGCAGCTCAGCAAATGCATCTAGAAGACATACTCTTGCAAGGATTAAGGGGGGTGTGTAATGTCACGATAAGGGAGCAATACTGGGTTCAGAAACGACATCCTTGGGAGTTCTCCTATGGCGCAGCGGGTCAAGGATTCAGCATTCATCACTGCGGTGGCTTGGGTTGCTGTTGTGGCATGGGTTCGATTTGTGGCCTAAGAACTTTAGCATGCCACAGCTGCCACCAAAAAAAGAAAAGAAAAAAAGAAGAAAGAAATCCTCACCAAAGTTTGAAATACAGACATTTCCCCAAAATGGGAATGTACCAACAACTGTAGATATAGCCATTATTAAACTATGACTAACTTGTTTTTCTTCTGCATTTTATAAATAAAACCCTCCTGTTTCACCAGTGATTGAATACATACCTCCTCTGTGATAAACTGAAACCATATGTAGCTCAATTTTGTATTTTTCTCTTCTAAAAAATGGTCTCAGTATCCATTTTATCAAACAGAAAGCATGGTATCATGTCGCGTTGTCCCTAGAGTAAGTATTGTTGCTCCTCAATGGCCGCGTTACGTACAATTCAGCGTAAAGGATGAGTTAGGTGATGGTTAATGCAGTGGTTTTTATTGGGTTATTCACTTACCGAAAAGCATAGGTGCATATACCCACAGTAGGAAATAGGAATAGCAAGTGAACTGTAGGCCTTCAGGAGGAGCCCGCAGTAGACGCTTAGAGAAGGGGAAACATAGGGTATATGCTCTCTGGAGAGTTTATGTAGCAGTGATAAGTACAGTGGCCCCCTGAGTGTGCTCATCCTGCTTTGTGTCAGTGAATTCTCATGCAGGAAAGCTCGGCCTCTGGAAGTAGGGGGCGTCCAAGTGTAGGGAGGTAGATGGATGGCAGCCCCTGCAGAGATGCCCTGGTCACTGTGCTGCTCTAACTCACGGGAACGGCCTGTTCTGTGACACACAGGCACACACTGCTGTGAAGTATCTCTGAACTCTAAGCAGTTTGGAAGTGCACCGGAGAGAGATGAGAATGTGTGGTCCGTGTCGTTTTTAGCCTTTATCACTACCTATATTTTGTTGCTGGGCTCCGTGTTCCCCATTAAGTAAAGACTTATGTCCATAGCATTTTGTATATAAGAAACCATAAGTCATAAAGGTTTCGTTTGTTTTTGTTTTTTCTCTTTAAGCCTGGAGGAATAGGGAGAAAATCAATACAAATTACAACTCAAGGTAACTGAGGAAATGGCGCTGCAGATGTTCAAGTTTCCTGGTGCTTCTGACGTATGTCCCAGGGTACTTGGGTGAAAGCATGTGGGCAGGATCCCAGTGCTGTGAGATGGGTTCATAGCCTCTTGAGAGCTAATTAATTTCTGCAAGCGTGGAGAGAGGTGGCAGGGGAGTTCTGCCTGCTCTCTCTCCCTTGGTCTGTTCTTCTTCGGCATCTGGATGAAGACACAGGTGACACGTCTGTGATTTTTTTTAGGGGTAAGTGACCTTGAAAAGCTTGAATAATCTCCCAGGGTATATATTTGAGAATATGATAATAATATCCTTCGTGTAGATCTTTATACTGACTGTACTACGTGCACCAAGAAAACCACCAGAAGGATGTGTAGTTGGCTCCCTTTTCGTAGGAAAAAACCCCAAGGGCTACAGATTTACATAAACACACCTGTGTGCATCTATATTTGGGATTGTTTCTGGAAGGACATGAACAAGGTAACCGGTGGCTCTAGAGAGGGCCCGAGGGACGGGGGATCTTGGACAGCAAGTGATGCCTATCTTGTATCACATACGCTTTCCCATGGTTTGAATTTCCCTTTTTTTTTTTTTTTTTTTTGTCTTTTTTTTGTCTTTTTGTTGTTGTTGTTGTTGTTGTTGTTGTTATTGTTGCTATTTCTTGGACCGCTCCCGCGGCATATGGAGGTTCCCAGGCTAGGGGTCTAATTGGAGCTGTAGCCACCGGCCTACACCAGAGCCACAGCAACGTGGGATCTGAGCCATGTCTGCAACCTGCACCACAGCTCATGGCAACGCCGGATGGTTAACCCACTGAGCAAGGGCAGGGACCGAACCCGCAACCTCATGGTTCCTAGTCGGATTCGTTAATCACTGCGCCACGACGGGAACTCCTGAATTTCCTTTTTAAGCATGTTTAATTTGTTTAATGTCCATGTGATACTTTTCTAAAAAATAGACTTAAATGCATCAGATGGGGCACGTGAAGATGCACAGGATTAAGGAAATGTGGATTAGCAAAGAACCAAGCTGGAAAAACCTTCGGGATTGTGATACTTGTAAAATCAAGTTTGAATCAACTCTCGGATGCAGTTAGTTGATGAAAGTGAGTCCGTTTTAGATCTCGGGTTATTCACCTTGCTTGTTGGGCTGTGGGGTGTCTGGTGGAATGCAGTGTGTACCTTCTCAAAGATACTCAGAGAGACATGAAGGACTGTGGGTGAAGTGCCCATGGCTTAAGGGACTTAGGTTTGGAAAATTGTGTTTACCTGGAAGACCTAGCACCCTACTCAGTTTACCTGGCCAAGGGAGCAGGGGTAATGTTCTATGTGTTATGCCTAAATTAGTTTTTTTTTTTTTTAAAAAAAAGCTTAAATGGCTCTTCCATTTACTGGGTGGACTGTCCATTGTTACTCTATAGGCTTCTAATTTTCCTCCCATGCTAAGAGATGACCATATTAGATCATCAGACTTGAGCCAAAACACAAACTAAAACCAGGCACACCCCGAAGGATGAACTAATTTTACATGCAAAGAAAAATTCATTGTCAGTAAAGATTTCTGAGTATTAGCCTAACTTATGAAAATGGTGGTGGAATCAACGTTCTTAACATCTCTCTTAGGTTCTTTAAAATAGTATAATAGAGTCTCTGATGACATCACTGTTTTCCCCTTTGAGACTATATACAGTGCTTATTTTTGAGTGGAAAATATACCATTGCTCCTTTTGAAACACCAAACACTGTCTTTACCAGAATTCCCCTTTTATATTTGATATTCTTAGTGGCATATACATTTGTTTTTGCCTGATGTTCAGTAATATCAGTGTAATTTCGAAAACAAGGTGGCATTACAGCAGTACCTGCTGAGGCAAAGCAGTTAAAACCTACCGACTTTATTTAAACATGAGGATGTAATATGGTTAGAACATGTGAGGCTGTTTTAGGCTGACCAGGTAACTTGCATTTCCTGTACTGATTCATACTCCATGAGTCATCATTTGTACCACAGCGTGGTGGAACAGGATTTGGCGTCCTTCAAGGCAGTGATAAATATCCTACTTTGATCAGAAACTATATATATGTATATTTAAATATATTTTCATTGAAACATAGTGCTTTACAATGTCGTGTGTTTCTGGTGTACAAAAATATATGTATTTCCATGTTCTTTTTCATTGTGGTTTGCTACAGGGATGCTGCATACAGTTCCCTATGCTTCTCGGTAGGACCTTGTTGTTTATCCATCCTGTATACAATATTTTGCATTTGCTAATCCCAAACTCCCAATCCATTCCTCCCTTTCACACTCCCCCTTGGCAACCACACACCTGTAGAAACTGTATTTTTAAGATAGCTTTAAGTTATAGAATGTCAATATATAGAACATATAAACATAGGTCTGTAGAATATATAGAATGTGAAATGGTGACTGGGAGATGTACAACCATATCAGCCTCTGTGTGTTCTTTTCCCTGCATTTTTTTCCTGTGGGAGAAAAACAGACACAAAGGGCCTGTTGGACAAGCTCAAGCCAGCTTGGCATTAAACAGACGGGCACAGGCCGTCTTTCCTAGCCCCATTCAGCTTTCACCCAGTGCTTAGGCTGAACCAGCAGTGCTCCCAAGCAAATCTACCTTAACCATAATTTAAAGAGACTCCTAAAAGAAACAAACTATCTTTTTCGCAGGTGCAAATCATCCTTGTTTAATCCCCACCTTCCACAGAGTGGATTTTTAGAATCGTGTCTGTTGCTCACAGCACCCCTAGAGAAGCTGGAAGGTACAAGGAAAGGGTGTTTTGAACACCTGCTGCTTTGCACGCCCACATCATCCCCACACCTGCCAGGACAGCTGGCTCCCTGCTTGGGGACCAAGACACAAAGAGACTGTTTTGACAAGTTACCCCTTTGAATTGAGTCTGAGGGAAGTTTAGTGTATTGGGGAAAAAACTCAAAAAGTTCTTAAGCACAACTGCAGTGTGATGGATGGGACAAAGCTAGACAGATATTGACAGTGATTATCTTTGGATGGTGACATCATAATTTTAATACTCTTCTTTCTATTTTCCTCATTTTTCTTATTTTCTGTGGTAAATATTGTTTTCTTTTATAATCAGAAAAATGTTTTTAAACATTTTTTGGATCCATCTCATATATAAAAGAATCATAGGTTAACAATTTCATAAGAAATTTTAGGATTGAAGTATTTGGTGATGATGACTTGTTTCCTTGACTCTTGTGTCTTAAATATAAGAAACTAAATAAAAGCATCTCCCAGAGCATTTGATCTCCTGGCAGAGATTCTTACCTCACATTAAGGGGAAGGGAGGCTTAAGCGTCTCTCGCGCAGTCTTAGATTTTTCCAGTTACATGGTGCTGTTGCTAGCTGGTTCCAAGATAAGACATTTTTTAGAGCTCTAGGGGGAGACAGGTATTCACCTGGCTTGATGGAAGAAGCTGAAACTTTGCAGGAGATAAAAGCAGATAATAAGTCACTCAACTTGTAAAAACTGACTCAACCTGGTCTAAGAGCCATTGGTTACATTGATCTGTTCCTCAGCTGCTTAATTTACTTATGGGGCAGTTCTGGCTCTGTGGGTCTTGAAACTGGAAAATAGACTTTTTGATAGGTAAATCCTTTGGAAAGATGAGTTGTAAGGCCAGTTGCTGTATTCAGAGCAGAACAATTCAGATTTACGGGAAAATGCACAAGAAGCTGGCGATAGTCTTCCCTCTAGAGGGAGATGGGATTCTGGACTGGGGGATGACCCACTTTTCCTTGTTTGTACCCTTTAATACTGTTTGCTCTTGGGTCTGTGTATTTGTGCTTCTTCTCAGTTAAACAGCAGCTCATCAATGTGCATGGCTCAAACTTGTTTTCCGACTTCTCTTGATGTGATTTTCAATATTCTACCAGGGATGACATCATTAAAAATATATGAATTTTTTTTTTTCAGGAAAGACAAGTGTATAAGCTAGTTTCTAAATATTGTTGGATGTACTTGGCTCTCAACGTTCTTTTTTTTTTTTTGCCCTATGCAAAAGGTCTTGAGTATGTCCTTATCCTGAGGAGCAGCGTTTTTCTTTTGTGAAGTGTCATGAGAGAGCTCTTTTGGTACTTTTAGGAGGGGGAGGGGCCTCGCTCTGTCTTCTGCTAGAGTGGTTTGGTGTCACCCTCTCCCCTCTCACTTCTCCTCTTGCTTTCTGGATATATCCTGGAAGTCATCCCCAACTCACCCTCACCTTTCTCGAACCATGTTCTTCTGGCTTCTCATTCAGGTCAGAAGGCCGGGAGTGACTTGGAACTGTCTCTGCACCATAGTTCCTCTTCACGCCCACCCTTCACAGAGCCAAGCAGGAGCCCCACGGCAGCCGCCTCAGGGTTGAAATCTCTGCTCTCACCTCTGCCCCTGCCTGCTGAGGACTCTTCCAGGTCATTGTCTCATCTCCTTCTTGTATCACTCTAGCATCTTCTCATAAGTATCTTGCTTCTAGTCTCCTCTCTCAGCCATCCTGTTTGGCTGCAAGGTGATCTTTCTAAAACACAGATGTACTCTTGCTGCTTCCTCCCCCCTCCCCATTCAAGATGTTTTCATTTCTTTTTCTTTGGGATTTTTATTTTATTAAAAAATTTTTTAATGATTTTTATTTTTTTCAATTATAGCTGGTTTACAGTATTCTGTCAGTTTTCTATTGTACAGCAAAGTGACCCAGTCACACATACATGTATACATTCTTTTTTCTCACGTTATCATGCTCCATCATAAGTGACTAGGTATAGTTCCCTGTGCTCTACAGCAGGATCTCATTGCTTATTCACTCCAAAGCAATAGTTTGCATCTATTAACCCCAAATTCCCAGTCCATCCCACTCCCTCCCCCTCCCTCTTGGCAACCACAAGTCTATTCTCCAAGTCCATGATTTTCTTTTCTGTGGAAAGGTTCATTGTGCTGTATATTAGATACCAGATATAAATGACATCATATGGTATTTGTCTTTCTCTTTCTGACTTACTTCACTCAGTATGAGAGTCTTTAGTTCCATCCATGTTGCTGCAAATGGCATTAGTTTATTCTTTTTTATGGCTGAGTAGTATTCTGTTGTGTATATGTACCACATCTTCCTAATCCAATCGTCTGCTGATGGACATTTGGGTTGTTTCCATGTCTTGGCTATTGTGAATAGTACTGCAGTGAACATACGGGTGCATATATCTCTTTTAAGGAAAGTTTCGTCTGGATATATGTCCAAGAGTGGGATTGCTGGGTCATATGGTAGTTCTGTATATAGTTTTCTAAGGTACCTCCATACTGATTTCCATATAGAAAATTTTTTGTTAAAGTATAGTTGATTTACAGAGTTGTGTCAATTTTTGCTGTACAGTATTATGACCTGGTCATAATTGATTATCTCTATCTATCTTTCTATCTATCTATCTATCTATGAATGACTTTGCTCATATACTATCTCATACTTCTTCTCATTCTGTCTTCTTTTTCTTATACTCTCTTTCATCATGTTTTGTCCCAAGAGATTCGATATATTTCCCTTTGCTGAACAGTGGGACCTCGTTGCTTATCCATTCTAAATGTTTGCATCTACCAACCCCAAACTCCCCGTCCCTCCCGCCCCCTCCCCCTTGGCACCCACAAGTCTGTTCTTTACGTCTGTGAGTCTATTTCTGTTTTGTGGATAGGTTCATTTGTGCCATATTTTAGATTAAGAAGGTGTAGCACATATATTCAATGAAATACTCCTTAGCCATAAAAAGAACAAAATAATGCCATTTGCAGCAATGAGATAGACCTAGAGATTTTCATACTAGGTGAAGTAAGTCAGACAAAGACAAATATCAAATGATATCACTTCTATGTAATCTTGCTGCTTTTTAATTTAAAATCCTTTAACACCTCACCTTGCTTTCTAGGATGTTGTTCTTAAGGTCCTTCCTGACCTACTCTGGATGAAACTTCTAGCCCCATTTCTCAGTGCTCATCTACACGATACCCCAGCCGGGCTCCGAAAATCTTCTTGCTGGGTCCTGCTTGTACACTCCCCTTCTCTGCTCCCACTGGGTAGCTATGTCCAGATTTAATCTTGCTCTTTGGAATCATAATTATTACTTTACTTATTGCTTTACATACTAGATTTTAAATTCCAGTTTATAATTTGAAGGGGATAAACATCTTTAAAAGGAGCTGTTTGGAGGGGCAGTTTTTAATGGAGAATGTGAACTTACTTTGAATTCCTAATTTTTTTTTATCTCCTTGTAGTAAAAATCTGACTCCATTTTTTTATGTTTGACTGTTGACAGCTTTTCATCTCCATCAGGATCTCATTCTTTTGGTACCAGCATGAAGTTGAAACCCTGTAAGCTCAGGCCCACAAACAGGGACCCCTTTCCCTACACTGTAACCAACACGAGACTCCAAGCCAGTTTTTCAGGGCATCTGTGGCCATGCTTAGGACCCATGTGGTTCTCTACCTGGGGCTTTGTTTTGTGAGCAGTAAATCTTGGTGAGCTTGTGGGGTCATCAGTCTCAGAGTCTGAACCAAGTTTGGGTTGAGAGCCTCCATCTGCTCATGCAAGGTGGACCCAGCATATCACCGCCCCCCACCCAAAGCATGAGTCTCCAGACCCAATTCATCTGATATTTTATGCATACAGTTCTTGCAAAGTACTTAGAGTTTATAGAAGTAAAAAGGATGGATTCCCAAAGCACTCCAACTTATAGGCTCCAGCTTTCAGATGGAAAGAATAAGAGAGGAGACAAGGGAGAGAATATGAGCACTTAGCAAACATCAAAGGAATGTATAAATGTGAGCTGTTGTTTACTGCATCATCTGTGCTGCTTTTTGCAGTGTTGTGGCTGTCTAAAACAAGTGCTTATGTACTTTGTGGAATTTAAATCTGTTTGAAGGGTATTCCTTTTGCCACAAAATGTCATTTGACCAGTGAGGTATCTTCCATTAAGCTGTTTTAAATACGAAAACAGCACTGCCCTGGAGCCTGTTTCCTGGCACCTGCTGACTCCCATGAATGAGTCAAGTGGACAGGACTTCAGTCCAAAAAGGTCATTACCCCAGACATGCATGGTCAGGTCATATCAAGCTATTTAGGTCCTGTGCCATGTGAATGGTACCGGGTTGGAGGGCTGATGATAAATCCAAGACCCCTTGTTTGAATGGTAGTGTCATTAAAGGCCAAGTCTTCCTCTTTGGGGATGTTCAAGGTCATGGAGGCCCAGCCCTCAAAGGACACGACAGAGTGACGAATTCTGCATTTCAAGCCATAAAAAAATTGTGTTAGTGACTAAAAGAACAAGAAGCCTCTTACTGAAGTAACTAATCCTGATTCAAGCACTTTGAAAATAGCTGTAATGAAAATCACACCAGGAGAAGGACATCAGATGTCTGTTAGCAAAACAAAGCATAATGAAACCCTTTACTTTATGCTTTTACAAGGACCCAAATCACAGGCTACTGAAGAGACTCTATAGAATACTGTTTCTTTTTCCCTTCTTTCTTTTTAAAAAGTGTCTAACACATTGATGTAACAACACAAAGGATATGTCAAAAATAGAAAATATGTCCTGTAGTACAGTTCCTTTCAATATCCATTATTACTGTTCAAGCCTTATTCCAATGATTATATATTTTTAAGTAGGTATAAATCTTTTATGTTCTATTTCATTTGAATGGATCCTGTATTTTTCCTTTTGGAAGCATGGTTTTCAGAATGATCATTTTAAAATAATTGCACAACAATGCATGCTGTTAATGAATCACCTTTTCTAAAACTCTATCCCTCTGATTGGGCTTTAAAAGCTTTCCAGTGTTTTCTATTATAATTTCACATAACAGTGTTTTTTGTTTTTTTTTTTCAAGTGTAGAGTCCATCTTTATGTTGAACTTTTTCTAGAAACACAGTGAGCATCTCTTAATTGGGTCTTTATATTGATCTCTTTATAAAGACAAGCAGGAAACTGCTAACAGATTTCAAAAACAGTGGCATTAATGTGGTTGAAATTCCTTTTGACTAAATGGTGAAGCTGGATTTAGTCCTCAGTGTAACGTTTCTAACTTGCAGCAAGCGTTATGAGGGCTGTTACATGCGCTTTCGTGCTTGAGCATGTTCCTTTTAAACAACACAGCAGGAGTTTCCGTCGTGGCGCAGTGGTTAACGCAGTGGTTAACGAATCGACTAGGAACCATGAGGTTGCAGGTTCGGTCCCTGCCCTTGCTCAGTGGGTTAACGATCCAGCATTGCCGTGAGCTGTGGTGTACGTTGCAGACGCGGCTCGGATGCTGCGTTGCTGTGGCTCTGGCGTAGGCCGGTGGCTACAGCTCCGATTCGACCCCTAGCCTGGGAACCTCCACATGCCACGGAAGCGGCCCAAAGAAATAGCAAAAAAAAAAAAAAAAAAAACACACACACAGCAAACTAGGTCATTACTCCTTAATGCTGAAGAGCTCATTTTTCTAGATAAAGATCTATTTGGAAAAGAAATTTCATAAGCTTCTGCAGCTTACAGATATTCCATGTAAGGGAAAAAACACATCATGATGGCTTTACCTGAGCAAAATCTTACCGTAAAAGCAAAGGAAATACTAATTTATTGATACAAGAATTAATATTTAAAACAAAGACAGCTTTGGTATTTTTTCCTTGGGAAGCTGATGTTTTTGGAGGTGACAAGTAAAGAGTCAATTAAAATGTAGTTAGTTGTTGGAGTTCCCGTCGTGGCACAGCGGAAAACGAATCTGACTAGAAACCATGAGGTTGTGGGTTCGATCCCTGGCCTTGCTCAGTGGATTAAGGATCGGGTGTTGCTGTGAGCTGTGGTGTAGGCCGGCGGCTACAGCTCCAGTTAGACCCCCTAGCCCGGGAACCTCCATATGCCGTGGTTATGGCCTCCTCCCCCCCAAAAATTGTAGTGAGTTTCCAGGCCAGTCTTAATGAGATCTGCCTTTTTTGTGATGAAGAATAATCTTTGAAATTACGATGATCATGGGAGGGAAGCTATTAGGAAACATGAATGCCTTTGAATTGAGCAAAAATGAGAGATGGATGTCCTTTCTCGTGAACCCTTCCAGGTTATGTGTGTCTTTCACGGACTTGGCGCTATTTTTCGCCTCTGTAAATTGTGGCGAACTGATAGTAACACAAGTTATTATTGTCCATAAAAATGTAAATAAATTTTTTTTTCTGGTGCCATACTTGCCTTGGGGCTCTTCACCAGTTTTATATCTATTTATAAACTCATTTCAGTATTCCTGACTGCCTGTATATGCGTGTCTTCTCATAGTGTTTCCTTCATTAAATAATGAGTTAAATTCTTTCACAACTGTTCATTTTACTTTTGTATGACAGTCATAATTTTAACTTTAATTTTTTTCCAAAGAAATACCTTTTAACACTAGGGTACAGTCACTGCTTAGTCATTGTCTTATACAACCTTTAGTAAAGGCCACATTTGGCATTTCACAGGCTTTCTAATAAGACCGACTTTCAGCGACATAATTTTGCAATTATCCAGCCTAATTCAAGTCTACGAAGATTTATCGATCACTTGCTCCACACATGCTGTCCAGTGATCAATAAGATCCACCTGGGTGCCATAGAGTCCACATGGGTACAATTACCAGTCCAAGCCTGACTGCGCTGTGTGTTATGTTATGTGTAATAACAGAATCCTATGCAAAATGCCTTGGGAGACTGAAGTGAATTCCAGTGAGATAGAATGTGCTGTGCTTTACCCGAAGGCAGTATTTGAGTTGAGTCTTGGATAATAAGTAAGGTTTTTACTGATGGAAAGAGGAAGAAAGGACAAACATTCTGGAAAGTCAGTGTGGTATGAAAGGGCATTTTGTCTGGACAACCCCTGCTGCAGGTGGGTGAGGGTGGGGTGGGGATACCCTGCGGTAGATGGGGAGATGGGACATTGGGGGCAGGACCAAATCATGAAAGCTTTGAGTGTCAAGCTTTGGAAATGAGGACTCGATTCCAGAGCAGTTAAGACCTATCACAGGTTTTTATACAGAGAATGATGCTGCCAAATCTTTACAGAGGGGAGATGGTTGGCATTGTGGCATCTTGAACTATCCCAGATGCTAAACTGCCAGAAGAGATTTGTGATACAGCTACTACATGTGGCTTCTTTCCCCACCTTGATAGCCTGGAAGGGTACAGCAGACAAAAATGTCCCGTATCGTTTTTGCCCATTTTACTCTTTTACCTATATTCCTGATGTTTCTCCCCCATCATGAACTTAACATTCTCAATATTTTTTCTTTTCTTTTTTTTGGTCCGCCCCCTGGCATATGGAGTTCCCAGGCCAGGGATCAGATCCGAACCACAGTTGCGACCTAAGCCACATCTGCCTCAAGGCAAGCTCCCCAACCCCCTGTGCTGGGCAGGGGATTGAACCTGCTTCCCAGCACTCTCAAGACACTGCCAATCCTGTTGTGTCACAGTAGGAACTCCTCTCAAGGTTATTCTTTTTTTTAAAGATTTTTTTTTTAGGGTTTCACTTGCAGCATATGGAAGTTTCCAGGCTAGGGGTCAGAATTGGAGCTGCAGCTGCTGGTCCATGCCACAGCCACAGCAACATGGGATTGGACTCATGCCTGTGGTCTACACCACAGCTCATGGCAATGCCGGATCCTTAACCCACTGAGTGAGACCTGCATCCTCATGCATACCAGCTGGGTTTGTTACCTCTGAGCCAGAACGGGAACTCCTCAAGATTATTTTTGGTCACACACACAAAGGCTGGTTTCACTCACTGTCAGTAAGCTTTGGGTTCCATAAAGCCAGGGTCCACCTTTGGGTGTGTGAAAGTAACGTTGCATGTGAGCATCCTTGAATACACAGCACCATGCAAAAAATCCTATGTGCATTTCGATAGGATAAACTCATAAAAGCAGAATTGCTCTTGAGATTGGAAACTAGAGGATGTATGTGCCCTTAAAGTAGGTGAGAAGAATGAAGAGAAATGAGAAATTGAGATTTCAAGAATTAACTAGGGATTTATCAAAAAAGAGAGGAACTTTACAGTGTATATATATAGGCTGTGCTTTCAACTAGGTTTGAAGGATAATGAGGAGGGATTTGGCAATGCCATGGGATTTATCCTGAGTATTTGAATAGCATCTTGTCTTATGGACACAAAGACTGTTTGCAAAGAAAATCTCTGTGAGCTATTGTATACCAGGGCCTAGAGAATCCGCAGGCAGTTCATGGGAGGTTTTTCACAGTCGTGGGGATCTTGAGCTTGGGAGAGTAGGGCTTTCCTGGGGGGAGAACTTATACCAGGAGCCCTTCCTGGGAATAGAGAGCACTGTTTGAAGCTGACATCCCCGGAATCAGAGAGGCAAAATATCAGAGCCTGCTTTGTGGTTGGGAGAACCTGTGAGGCACCTTCTTGTAGCCTTACAGTACTTGCAAAGGAATGACTGAGGAAGAGCCACGTCAACACAGGTTCGCTGAGCCTGTGAGATTTAAAGGAAAAGATGAGCAGCTCCGTCTTAAGTGCCCAGGGATGCTCACACCTTGATTGTACATTAAAATAACCTAGACCCTCCTTTTATAAATCCTGATTCCTAGGCTGCTCCCTGACTAATTAAATCAACCTTTGAGAGTGGAACTTGGCGTCGGTATTGTTCAAGCTCTCCAGCTGATTCTAATGGAATTAGAAATTGCTAGCGATGAGTATCTGTCAGAAGGACTTACAGAATGTGGACTTTACTAGTAAGGCTCCGATCTGGAATATGCCCTCTGGTTGTGCAGCATTTAGGAAAGCTTTCCCTGTGCTATCCCTCTGCAACTTACTGGCTTGAGCTTAGAGGCTCTGACTGTTAGCAAGTATGTATATCTGTGGGTATTACAGCTACGGTATGTTTACTGTTTTACTGATTAAAACACCACTGCAGGTGCAGTAACTAGCTTCTGTTAGGTATTTGTCAAATGGGCTTTTCCTTGGGTTTATTTTTTTGGACTTGACGCTTCCTTACAATGTCATGGCAATTAAACATCGGCATTTCACACAGAGTGGCTTTGTCTCCGTAAAATTTATCATCTGAGGTGGGGAACTGCCTTGGATTCACCCGCAGTTATTTCTTGTAATTAGGGCTGCCCTCACATGTAATAATGCTCTCTCTCCCGTGAGATCCCAGAGAATACATTTAAGGATAAGGACCATTTAATTCTCCCTTAGCGAACTGATCCCTTGCCCGAGTGTTCCAATTTGTACTGAAAAAATTTGTACTCTGTGGAGTTAGTCCTTAAATGAGTGTGTGTTGTTCTGTCACTTTTCAGTGAAGATGTCTATAAAATTTTTCCTTTAGTTTAAGAAAGGTAGATCCAGTGGCAGATAAGGAATGACGACATGCAGGGATTGACTTAGGTTGAATTCCTGGGACGCACACTCTGCCGGATGCTTCATAAGGAGCGACCTTAGGACCAGCACTTGCTGGAGAAAGGGAAAAATTAGGAGGCGGAGAATTTGAGCTGCAGTCTAGGCCGACCAGTACTCTTATCTGAACCCACGGGGAGCTCTGGGGCTAGACTGGTCATTCAGAATTGTCCTGAGCTGTGCATAGAGGGTCAGGACTTTAAACTTCTGCATCTATCAGCCATTCGATAGAGCCGCCCCGGGAAGTGGCATGACCTTGGACATGGCAGCTCTGCAGCTGAGGAGGTGGCTAAAAGCTGGCAGCTCTCTCCGCAGGGGGCTGGGAGCCCTCCCTTGCAGGGTCATCTGGGCAGCGTATCTCAGGGCCCAGCGCGAAGGTGAAAGAAATCTGTCCCTGCATTTGCAAAGTCTGTGGCTTGGTGAGCCAGAAAAGGAAATTATTCCGTCTTCCGCGGTATTTCACGGTCAGTGCTGTGACTAAGGGGGAGGAAGGCTGACGTGAGCACACACACAGAGAAAGGAAGGGGGGGGGGCAGTGTCCAGCCACGCAGGCTTTTCAGCAGGCAGCCTCCCCCTTACAGAGCCACAAAGTCATTCACTGCTGGGGACGGGGAGCAGTTAAAATGGGCAGAGGGCAGAAACAGTGCTGGGTCTGCTATCTATTTGGTGTTCATCAAAAGGAGAGTGATGGGTTGACTTTAAATAGAACAATGTACAAACCAAAGCCTTCATTTAAGTGTGCATTTTTTTTTTCCCCTTTTTAGGGCCTCACCTGAGGCATGTGGAAGTTCCCAGGCTAGAGGTTGATTCGGGGTTGTAGCTGCACCATGGCCACAGCACCACGGGATCTGAGCCTCGTCTGTGACCTAACCTGCAACTCACAGCAACACCAGATCCTTAACCCATGGAGCGAGGCCAGAAATTGAACCTGCATGCTCATGAGTACTCATCGGTTTCTTACCTCCCTGAGCCACAATGGGAATTCTGAGTCTGCGTCTCACTAGATGGCAAGGGCAGGGGCACACTCGGCAAGATTTTTTGTTGTTGTTGTTCCCTAACGGCATCTTCTACGGGACACAGACTGTGATCAGGTGAAAAGTAATAAATATCCATCCAGGCCCCACCAACTCCACTTCCTTACCTTCAGCAACATTGATCCGAGCCCAGCTGCCACGGAGAATTTGCAGCCCAGTAGTTGTGTCTGTCGATATAAAAGCCCGAGTCATTTTCCTGCTGACACATGTTCCACGTTCCCCCTTCCTTTGGCTCAGAGGAGGGGTAGAGGAGAAAACTGACCATGGAGCAGCCACTGATTTATACTTCTTTTCTGGACCAGGGAATTCATATTGATTAGTTGGATGAATGAGTCTGTCCCTTTGTTTCAAATGATTAGAGTGAGTGTCTGCCCTTGGAATATATCACGGCTCCACTATGACATCAGGAATAAGATCCACTGTGTTTTTTGTAAATCTCAGTGCCTTTCCCCTACTTATGAAATACACCTGTCGATGATACTTAACCTGGTTATGGAGAAACAGGTCTTTACGGGAGTCTGAAAAATAGGTTTGCCAGCAGGGACGCCAGAAAGTGTCAGATTCTTTTTTGGGCTCTTTCCTGTTGCCTAAAGCATTTATACTGAACTTGTCATCAAAGCAGTTGATGACATTTGTTGACTCATCTGAATTCAATTTTCTTTTTCTTATTCTGTTGTGGGATTTCATAGCTGATCAGTGCTTATCCAAATAACTTCTGGCTGGATTTCTCATCTGTAAAACTTAGTGGGGGAAAACAACCACCATAGAATGAATTTCTGTATTTTAATGGAATTTTTTTTTAACATTTATCATTAACATGTTTACAGAAATATATTTAACATCTTATGTTTTCCAAGAATTGTCTAGCTGAGGTGACTCTATATGGAGAATATGGTTTTTCTACTGGTCTCTCTGCTCCATTATGATTTTTGAAGGAAAAGATTCTTTTTTTTTTTCCCAAAATTTGCTTTGATGCTAAATTGGTAGAAATTAATTTATTCTCTGGAGCCCAGGATTCTGTCCCTGAATTCTTCTCTTGAAGAATTGGTACATCCTACTTTTTCTCTGGAGGATCTTAAAACAAACATGCATCCTTCTCAGCCTGGCTGTCTTTCAAATATTGAAGGCAATTCTAATGTTTTCCACTGATTTTCTCTTCCCTTAATAGACTGTAGTTTCTTGAGCTATTCATAAATTAATCGAAAATTAATAATTTTTGATGCTGTCTGTGTATCGATTGCCCTTTAAGTGGTTGCGGTCCAAAGAAGTGCCTGTAATCCCCAGGCTCCACCAGCAGGAATTCATGTCTTCCTTATCTGTGTTCTAGTGGAATCAGGCACCTCAGCTGTAACATCGACCCTGTGCTACCCAGGCAATGTGTCGTTATCTTAGCTCTTATTCCAACAGTGCCCTGAGCCCCTTTGTTGCCCAGTGACCGGGAGACGTTTCTAATCACTTGGACCTCTCTAGGTCAGGAAATTCATACGTGGATGGGATGAGAGAATAGGGGATGTGGTTAAGGATGAGCAAAGTGTAATTAATGAAAAACCTTTGTAAAGAACCATCAATTTTTTTGCAGTGCTTTCTAGGTATCATACAGAGTCGTCTCTGAGTAAAAAAAAAAAAAAAAAAAAAAGTGTGTGTGTGTGTGTATTTCAAAGATGATAACTTCTTATCACAACTCAACTTCAAGTAACACTTTTTTTTATAATACTGAAGACTCGGGCTTTAATTTATATGCTCAGCAACTCTTCTCGATGTGTGTGGAGTATTCTTAAATCTCCACAGTTGCTCCCAACTCAGACATAAATAGTCATGTTGATGCTTCGTCATTGTAACGGTATAATATATTTTTATGAGTTGTATAAATGGAATTCAGAGAGCACCCTGGGCCATAACCTGCCTCTCCCCTACCCAGTGGACAGATACTGGGTCCTTTCACCACCACTCCAAGTCCGGAGGACCACTGGCAAAGATTTTGCTCCTCTTACTCTTCATTGCTGGTATGCAGCTCTACCCTAGTCTTGCATTTAACTTTTGATTCAGTGAAAGGTTCATGCTATAAAGCATGTATTTTGATTTTTAAATATGGGGTGTATTCTTTTAGAATAACCAGGAGGCTGTAAACCTGTAGATGTCCACAGATGCCATCTGATGCATTTCTTGAAAGGTGTGATTGTCAGGCTCCTTGTTTCTGGCGTTCTTGGCATCTTCACCCTGTAATGTCCCTGCTAAATCCTTTTTCCTTATTCACAGTGTCATATTCAGTCCATAGCTGGCAACTGTGATTAGTGTGAAGCAAAAACCAGTGCTGAATATTTAGTGGTTAAAATAAAGCATAAGCCGGCCTGAGACGAGGCAGAGCAGTGGGTGAAACGCAGATGGGGGCAACTTGCTGAGCACCGAAAATCAAAGATCTGAGGATGGAGGAAGTGAGGATTTACAGGGCTGTCTCTTCCCTCCCAGTGACCTTGCCGAGCTTCTGAAACGAGGCGTTCTGCCCAGAGCAGATCTCACTGACTTTGCTCTGAAGTCCCCGATGGGCTTCCCACGTGTCCAGATTCTCTTCCTGCCCAGTTGCAACAACTGAATCTCAGGCTCTTTTTGCGTAGTCAGTGCTCTCCCCGCAAATCGATCTAAGTACTTGATATCTGGACTATGGTCTGCCCTAGAAGGTGATAGCAGTTCTCGTCTCCCTTTCTCTTCAGACATCTCCTAGGTTGTACCAGCTAATTACTGGTCTCCAAAGGTACCATTACCATCTACCATGATTTATTTGGCTTTAATATCTTTTTGGGTCATGAAGAGGCTCTGATCCAGTCTCTGCAAGTGGGGCTCCAGTGTGGCTCCAGGTATTCTGCTTTATGACAGGGACATGTTCTGGAATCGGGGAAACTTAGGTTTCTTTTTTTTTTTTTCTGAGATTGCAGTGCATGTTGGCCCACTAAGTGAGCTCTCTTGGGCGTGGGATGTATATGCCTGAGTACTTTTTGAGGGAAAACCACAGGGACCTCCGGTTTTGCGCCACCATATAATGTGAACTGGTGAAATGAGTGCCAACTTTTAAGAAATTAAACTCAAGTGTAGGGATAGCTCATGAGGTGCCCTACCTGTCCTAAAAGTGTTGGGAGGTGTGTGAGTGATGGTCCCTGGCTGTTGCTGTGCTCATAACCAATACAGTGAGACAAGCCATGAGTGAGAAAAGCAATAGAATACATTAGAACCGTGGCACCAAGAAGAAGATACTAAGCAGAGAGCCATACCCTGAAGAGTTATGAGCCATCTTTACCAGCCTGATCTAACCCTGATTTATGACACACTGGTTATCTGTAGGAGTGAACTTTCACAATTTGGCTGATGAATGACTGGGCTTTGTGATGTTACAAATGTGAGCTTTCAAGGCACAGGATTGTTAATAGATTGCTTTAATGTGAGACACATTTTCCTATGGAATCAGATGCTAAACATGGTGATTGGGCCTCCAGAAGCCAGTTTAACTCAGAATATAACTGAAATATTAGAGATGTTGTTATTTTAGCTTTCGGTTCAACATATAAGGTCTAAGTATCCCATACGCCAAGTCACCTAGCTGCAGGCTTATGTTCTAGGTGCACCTCTCTGCTCTGTTTTGTACCCAACCTTGGAATCCATTCTTTTTTTCCCCACAACCCTGAAACGGTATTCAGCCTTTTTCCAACATCTGGGGAATACAAACGGAATCCCTTCTCCCCACCTCCCTGCCCCAGCCTGTCAAACGCACATTCTCTGTTTCTGGAGGTACTGATTTAAAATGGTGCTGGTGCAAACAGTGAAAGAGGTTCTTTGCATTATAAAAGAGTCGGGAAGTGTATTTCAGAGGGAAGGTGGAGGGCTGATAGGATGTGGTCAACGTCAGTAGTAAGACAGGATTGGTTGCATTGAGGGTGAGCTGAAGTAAGGCTGTGCCTGATGATCGTATGTTTCAATGAGAAGTAGTTACAAGCTGTGCTTATAGTTTCTTCTATTTTTATAAATGGTTTAAAACAATAACTGTAATCTCTCTCAGTTGTGTGGTTTGATTGGGTTCAACTGGGCAGTTCTGTAGTTCTGGCTTGGGATTTCCCATATGTTGTCGTGGTCTCATGGCAGCTGAGGCTGGATTCATCTGGAGCGTTGATTGAGACGCTGGGACAAGGAGGCCTCTCGCCAACTTTACACAGTGTGTCTGCTTTTCCTCTCTGTGGCATCTCCAGGTGGCTTCTCCATGTGGTCTTCCCAGCAGGACATCTTGACTTCTTGTATGAAGGCTTAGGTTTCCCGAAAGCACCAGGGAAAACTGCAAGAATTTTTAAGGCTATGGTAGCTTCTGTTGGTATGGCTTCAAGTGCACTGATCTTTTCTTTCTGAAATATCTTATCTGTTGTAAAATCCATTGAGTGAAATACTCATTTCAGATCTTGGATTTTTCATCTCTAAAATTCCCACTTGGTTCTTGATTATATTTTGTATTTCTCTTTTTATTTTTTTAAATCTTCAGCCCTATTGAATGTACTTAGAAAACGTGTTTTAACATTCTCATCAACTAGTTTTGTCTTTTTGATCATTTCTGATTGGTTTCTGTTGACTCATGCCTCTCCCCCTGCCAACCTTGTATGGATGACATTTTCATGCTGTTTTCATGTCTAGTATTTTTTATTGGCTATGGGAGGATGTCATGAGATTTTGCATCTTTTATTGCTTTCTCTTTTAAAAAGTGTGGACTTTTGGGGGCGGCCAGTGAAGTCACTAAAGGATAAATGTGATCTTTTTGAGAAACGCTTTGAATCTCTTTCATCATGAATAGGGCGACCAAGTGTCCTGGTTTTCAGAGATGCAGGACTTATAGTGCCTTAAACTGTAGGCACATCAGGGCAGGTTGCTTATCCTTAACTCTAGCTTAATGGACTTCTCCAAGAGGTATGTGAAAAGTAAAATTTCTGAGACCATGTAGACAAAAAGTGCCTTTATTTTACTTTTAAAATTAATCGTGATAGTAAGACAGACATAAAAATAAGTCAGAATTTATTTTCCCTGATAAGTTTGAAGACATCGTTTTATTATTTTTAATATATTTAGTTTTCTGATTTTTTTTTTTTTGGTGGGGGGTATGTCTTTGATCTTATTTTTCCTTTCTGAGAGCCTTTATAAACTACTCTTTTCTCCCCTTTCAGTGTTTTGAAATTTTACATAATATGCCTTGACCCTGAGTCTCTGTTTCATATTATGCGCTTTTAATCTGGCACCATCTGACCTCCAGTTCTAGAAAGTTTCCTTGTGTTTACATGTGAATAAGTACTGTATCTCTGGTTTTTCTCTCTCTCAGTTTTTTCCTCCTTTTGGCACTCTTGTATACGTTTCACCTCCTGAACCCCTCCTCTTTTTAATTATTCTTCTCAGTATTTCCCTATTGAGTTGTTCTAATTGCTGAAAGGTGGCCTCAACTAAATTTCCAAATTTTCTATTGAGTTTTTAATTTCTACCATATTTTTTCCTTTTTATTTTTTTAAAAATAATTATAGTTGATTTACAGTGTTCTGTCAGTTTCTGCCGTGCTTTCTGCAAAGTGACCCAGTCATACATATATACACTTCTTTTTTCTTTTTTCTCATATTATCTTCTATCATGTTCTGTCACAAGGTTTGATATAGTTCCCTGTGCTATAATAGCAGGGCCACAGTATGGAGATTCCTCAGAAAACTAAATATAGAACTACCATATGATCTAGCAGTCTCATTCTTGGGAATATATCTGGACAACCCTTTCATTCAAAAAGATACACATACCCCTGTGTTCATTGCAGCGCTATTCACAATAGCCAAGACATGGAAACAACCTAAATCTTCCATCAACAGATGAATGGTTTAAGAGGATATGGTACATATACACAGTGGAATACTACTCAGCATAAAAAAGAACAAAATATTGCAGCAACATGGATGCAAATGGAGATTCTTATACTAAGTCAGAAAGAGAAAGACAAATAGCATATGAATCTAAAATACTGTACAGATGAACGATTTCCAAAACAGAAACAGACTCCCAGACATGGAGAACAGACTTGTGGTTGCCGGGGGGGGCGGGGGGAGTGGGATGGACTGGGAGTTTGAGGTTACTAAGGGCAAATTATTGCATTTAGAAAGGATAATCCCTGAGGTTCTACCCTCATATTTTTAATTCGCATTGTGTGTTTTTTTTGGGGGGGGGCGGGGGCTTCTATATGTGAATGCTTAATTTCCATACCATCCTTATTTCCTGGCACTATTGTTTCCTTATGGCTCTCTCAGGAAAATGGTGGTTTTAATTTTAAGCTTTCCTCTTTCAGTAGATAGCCTTTCATTCTTCTTGGAGAATGTGAAGTGTGAGTCTGTTTGTGAATGTGTAGTGAGGGTCTGGGCACCTCCCTCTTTCCTTAACAGAGTTACAGACCGTAGTCCTATACTTTGAGCCTCATATTTCCATGCGAGGGTCCTGGTAATTTGGGGATCCTGGATGTGAGTCCTATTGTCTCCATTTCCCCCACTAATGAGTTAAAATTCAGCTTTCTCACACTGGCCAAGTTAACACCCACTTGTTCTTCTGCTCCTCAGCTTTCAAGATACGGTGGTTCTTTCTCCTTTGCTCGTATGTTTCAGTATCTAACAACATCTTCACTCTCATTTTAGTAGAATTTGGGAAAGGACCCAAGTCTTTCTGTGTGTTCAACCCATTACATTTATCCTGCTTGTTTTTTTTTTTTTTTTTTTTTTTTTTTTATCTTTTGTCTTTTTGTCTTTTGTTGTTATTGTTGCTATTTCTTGGGCCGCTCCTGCGGCATATGGAGGTTCCCAGGCTAGGGGTTGAATCGGAGCTGTAGCCACCGGCCTACGCCAGAGCCACAGCAACGCCGGATCTGAGCTGCGCCTGCAACCTACACCACAGCTCACGGCAACGCCGGATCATTAACCCACTGAGCAAGGGCAGGGATTGAACCCGCAACCTCATGGTTCCTAGTCGGATTCGTTAACCACTGCGCCACCACGGGAACTCCTATCCTGCTTGTTTTTAACATTATAATTTACATTTTTTTTTCCTGTGAACCAAAATATTTACAACATGATGTTTAATAGATGCATCTTAGATATTTTATTTAAACTTTGTTTAGGCTGACTCTGGATGAAAAAAATAATGTCCCAGGGTCTGAAGTTTTTCAAAATTCAGCAGCATATGGAAGTTCCTGGGCCAGGGATTGCATCCAAGCCAGAGCTGCGACCTACACCACAGTTGCAGCAATCCTGAATATTTAACCCACTTTGCCGGCCTTGTGCCTCCACAGAGACGAGCTGGCTTATTAACCCACTGTGCCACAGTAGGAATTCCTGAAAATAATTACTTGTAACTTCTCAGAATTTACAGCTACATAGCAAATAATCTAAATTTATGAATCAATATTTTTTCATTTTTAAAAGTTTTATGAAGAAGAGTTGCTTTGAAATGTGTTAATTCCTGTTATATGGCAAAAATGACTCAGTTACACACGGTCACATATCCGTTCTTGTTCAGATTCTTTCCCATATAGGTTATCACAGAATACTGGGTAGAGTTCCCTGTGCTATACAGCAGGTCCCCACTGGCCAGTCATTCCATATATAATAGTGTGTATATGCCAGTTCCAAACTCCCAAACTCCTAATCCAGCCGCTCCCCCACCCCCTGCCACCTTTCCCCTTTGGTAACCATAAGTTTGTTTCCAAAATCTGTGGGTCTGTTTCTGTTTTGTAAATAAGTTCCTTTTTATCTTTTTTTAAATTTTAGATTCCACATGAATGATAGCGCATGGTATTTGTCTCCCTGCCTGACTTCGCTAGTATGATAATCTTTAGGTCCATCCATGTTGCTGCACGTGGCATTATTTCATTCTTTGTTATAGCTCTGCAATATTCCACTGTATATTCCACATCTGCTTTATCGAATCATCTGTTGATGGACATTTAGGTTTTCCTTTGTCTTGGCTGTTGTAAATGACGCAGGAATGAACATTGGGGTGCATGTATCTTTTCGAATTATATTTTTTTTCTCTGTATAGATGCCCAGAGCTGGTATTGCTGAATATATGGTAGTTCTATTTTTAGGTTTTTAAGGAACCTCCATGCTGTTCTCCATAGTGGTTGTACCAATTTACATTTCGATCAACAGTGTAGGTGGGTTCCCTTTTCTCTACACCCTCTCTAGCATTTATTATTCATAGACTTTTTGATGATGGCCATTCTGAGAGGTGATACCTCAGTGTGGTTTTTTTGCTTGTGTGTTTGTTTTGCTTCTTAGGGCCACACCCATGGTATATGGAGGTTCCTAGGCTAGGAGTTGAATCGGAGCTACAGCTGCCAGCCTACACCACAGCTACAGCCATACAGGATCAGAGCCGCATCTGCAACCTACACCACAGCTCATGGCACCACCGGATCCTTAACCCACTCAGGGAGGCCGGAGATCAAATCTGCAACCTCATGGTTCCCAGTCAGATTTACTTCTACTTTTCCTGTACTTATTAGCCGTGTATATGTCTTCTTGTTGTCCTTTTTCTTTCTTTAATGGCTGCACCTGTGGCGTATGGAAGTTCCTGGATTAGGGATCAAATCCAAGCTGTAGTTGTGATCTGTGCCACAGCTGTAGTAACACAGGAACCTCAGCCCACTGTGCTGTGCTGGGGATCAGACCTGAACTGTCATAGAGACAATGCCAGAGCCTTAAACCACTGCACACAGAGCAGGAACTCTAAGTTTATGTTTATTTCTCCAGGAGGTGGATCCAAAAAGATATTGCTATGATCAATGTCAAAGAGTGTTCTACCTGTGTTTCGCTCTCAAGAGTTTTGTAGTATCTGGTCTTTCATTTCGGTCTTTATTAGTTTGTTTTTGTGTATGGTATTAGAGCATGTTCTAATTTCATTCTTTTACCTATAGCTGTCCAGTTTTCCCAGCACCACTTACTGAAGACTGTCTTTTCTCCATTGTATATACTTGACTCCGTTTTCATATATTAATTGACCATAGGTGTGTGGGCTTGGGGGCCTTTTTAAAAATGATAATAAGAGCCGGCCTTTACCGAGGACTCATTAAGTTTTTAGTTTTGTGAAAAATACCATTGGTAGTTTACGAGGGATTGCACTGAAACTATAGCTTTCCTGTGTACTGAAATTTTGACAATATTGATTCTTCCCATACAAGAGCATGGTATGTCTTTCTGTTTGTGTCATCTCTGATTTCCTTCATCAGGGTCTTATAGTTTCCCGAGTACAGGTCTTTTGCCTCTTTGCTGAGGTTTATTCCTAAGTCTTTTATTCTCTTTGATACAGTGGTAAATGGAATTGTTTTCTTAATTCCTCTTTCTGACTTTTCATTGTTAGTGTATAGAAATACAGTAGATTTCTCTGTATTAATTTTGTATACTGCACCTTTACTGAAGTCATTGATAAGCTCCAGCAGTTTCTGTCAGCCTCATTAGGCTTTTCTATGTATAGTATCATGTCATCAGCAGACAAGGACAGTTTTACTTATTTTCCAATTTGAATTACCCTTTGTTTCTTTTCTGTCTCTGATTGCCATGGTTAGGACCTCCAATACTCCATTAAATAAAAGTGTCTAGAGTGGACATCCTTGTCTTGTTCCTGATCTTACAGGAAATGCTTTCAGCTTTTCACCATTGAGAATGATGTTACTTGTGTGTTTGTCAAATATGGCCTTTATTATGTTTAAGTGGGTTCCCCCTACGCCCACTTTCTTCAGAATTTTTATAAAGAATGGGTGTTGAATTTTGTTAGAAGCTTTTTTTTTGCATCTATTGATGTGACTGCTTTTTTTGATTTGCAACCATTTTTCCCATTTTTAAAGTTTTATTATAGTCAATTTACAATGTTGTGATAATTTCTTCTGTATAACAACATGATTCAATTATACACATATGCACATCCATTCTCTTTCAGATTCTTTTCCTATGTAGATTATCATAGAACATGGGGTAGAGTTCTCTGTGCTTATATAGCAAGTCCCTATTGGCCAGTCATTCCACATACCTCAGTGTGCATATGCCAATCCCAAATCCCCAGTCCATCCCCCCCTCGCCTCTTCCTTCTGGTATCCATAAAGTTTTCAAAGTCTCTGAGTCTGTTTCTGTTCCATAAATAAGTTCATTTGTCACTTGTGAAATATAAGCATCATATGATATCACTTACATATGAAATCTAAGAAAAGGACACAAATGAATTTATTTATGGGACAGAAACAGACTCAGAGACTTTGAAAAATTTATGGATACCAAAGGGGATTTGGGATTGGCATATGCATTTGATGTTGTTGTCTCACTATCTGACTAATTTCACTTAGCATGGTAATTTCTAGATCCTTCCATGTTGCTACAAATGGCGTTGTTTCCTTCTTTTTATAGTTGAGTAATATTCCATTGTATATATGTACCACATCTTCTTTATCCATTCTTCTATCGATGGACAGTTAGGTTGCTTCCATGTCTTGACTATTGTATATAGTGCTGCAGTGAACATTGGGGTGCATGTGTCTTTTCAAATTATGCTTTTCTCTGGATAAATGCCTAGGAGTGTGATTGCTGGATCATATGGTAGTTCTGTTTTTAGTTTTTTGAGGAACTTCCATACTGGTTTCCATAGTGTTTGTACCAATTTACATTCCTACCAACAGTATAAGAGGGTTCACTTTCTCCACATCCTCTCCAGCATTCATTGTTTGTAGACTTTTTGATGATGGCCATTCTGGCTGGGTGTAAGGGGGTATCTCATAGTAGTTTTGATTTGCATTTTTCTGATAATTAATGATGCTGAACATCTTTTCATGTATTTTTTGGCCATCTGTATGTCTTCTTTTTTTTTTTTTGTCTTTTTGTTGTTGTTGTTGTTGTTGCTATTTCTTGGGTCGCTCAAGCAGCATATGGAGGTTCCCAGGCTAGGGGTTGAATCGGAGCTGTGGCTGCCAGCCTACGCCAGAGCCACAGCAAAGCAGGATCCGAGCCGCGTCTGCAACCTACACCACAGCTCACAGCAATGCCGGATCATTAACCCACTGAGCAAGGGCAGGGACCGAACCCGCAACCTCATGGTTCCTAGTCAGATTCGTTAACCACTGGGCCACGACGGGAACTCCTGTATGTCTTCTTTTTTTTTTTTTTTTGTCTTTTGTCTTTTGTCTTTTTGTTGTTGTTGTTGTTGTTATTGCTATTTCTTGGGCCGCTCCCGCGGCATATGGAGGTTCCCAGGCTAGGGGTTCTGTATGTCTTCTTTAGGTAAACATTTATTTGGATCTTCTGCCCAGTTTTTGATTGTTTTTTTTTTTTTTTTTTTTTTTTTTTTTTTATCTTGAGCTGCAGGAGCTGTTTGTATTAATTTTGATGATTAACCCCTAGTCAGTTGCTTCGTTTGCACGTATTTTCTCCCATTCTATGGGTTGTCTTTTCATTTTGTTAATGGTTTCTTTTGCTGTGCAAAAGCTGTTAAGTTTAAGTAGATCCTATTAGTTATTTTTTGTTTTTATTTTCATTACTCTAGGAGGTAGATCTGAGAAGATATTGCTGCAATTTACATCAGAGTATTTGGACTGTGCTTTCCTCTAAGAGTTTTATAGTATCCAGTCTTATATTTAGGTCTTTAATACAATTTGAATTTATTTTGGATATGGTGTTAAGAGAGTGTTCTAATTTCATTCTTTTACATATAGCTGTCCAGTTTTCACAGCACCACTTTTTGAAGAAACTGTCTTTTCATTATTCTATATTCTTGCCTCCTTGGTCATAGATTAGTTTATCATAGGTGCATGGGTTTATTTCTGGACTTTCTAGTCAACCATACGGTTTTTATGCTTCAGTTTGTTACTATGGGGTATCACATTGACTGAATTAGTTGATATTGAAGAATCCTTGCATCCCTGGGATAAATTCCACTTAATCATGGTATATGATCCTTTTAATGTATCATTGGGTTCAGTTTGCTAATAATTTGTTGAGAATTTTGCACTTATGTTCATCACTGGTATTGGCCTGTAATTTTCTCCCCCTCTCTCTCCTTTTTTCTTTTTTTGTAGTGTCTTTGACTGGTTTTGGTGTCAGGGTGATAGTGGCCTCATAGAATGAACTTAGGAGTATTCCTTCCTCTGCAATTTTTGGGAATAGTTTCAGAAAGGTAGATGTTAACTCTTCTCTAAATGTTAGAATTTTCCTGGGAAGCCATCTGGTCTTGGACTTTGGGGGTTTTTAATGGAAGTTTTAAAATCACAGTTTCAATTACAGTTCTTGCAATTGGTCTATTTATATTTTCTATTTCTTCCTGGTTCAGTCTTGGAAGGCTGTACCTGTCTAAGAATTTGTCTGTTTCTTCTGTGGTGTACATTTTATTGGCATAAGTCTCTTAAGATCCTTAAGATCCTTTGTATTTCTGTGTGTAATAGTCTCTTAAGATCCTTTGTATTTCTGTGGTGTCTATTATAATTGCTTCTTTTTCATTTCTGATTTTATTGATTTGAGCCCTCTATTTTTCTTGATGAGCCTGGCTAAAGGTTTGTTAATTTTGTGTATCTTTTTAGAGAACGAGTTTTTAGTTTCATTGATCTTTTCTGTTGTTCTCTTCATCTATTTCATTTATTTCTTCTCTGATCTTTATGATTTCTTTCCTTACACTTTCGATTTTGTTTGTTCTTCTTTGTCTAGTTGCTTTGTCTAGTTTATATTGCTCTAAACTTCCCTCTTAGAACTGCTTTTGTTGCATCCCAAAAGTTTTGAGTTGTATTTTCATTTTCATTTATTTACCTCTAGGTATTTTTTTAATATTTCCTCTTTGATTTTGTTCAGTGACCCCTTGGTTATTTAGTAGCATATTTTTAAATCTCCATTTGTTTGTATCTTTTGCATTTTTTTTTTTTTTGTCTTTTTGCTATTTCTTTGGGCCGCTCCTCACGGCATATGGAGGTTCCCAGGCTAGGGGTCGAATCGGAGCTGTAGCCACCAGCCTACACCAGAGCCACAGCAACGCGGGATCCGAGCCACGTCTGCAACCTACACTGCAGCTCACGTCTGCAACCTACACTGCAGCTCACGGCAACGCCGGATCGTTAACCCACTGAGCAAGGGCAGGGATTGAATCTGCAACCTCATGGTTCCTAGTCGGATTTGCTAACCACTGCACCACAACGGGAACTCCCTTTTGCAGTTTTTTTCTTGTTGTTGATTTCTAGTCTTATAGCATTGTGGTTGGAAATGATATTTGATATAATTTCAATTTTCTTAAATTTACCAAGGCTTAATTTGTGGCCCAGAATGTGATCTATCCTAGAGAATGTTCTGTGTGTTCTTAAGAAGAATGTGTATTCCACTATTTTTCGATGGAATGTTCTGTAAATATCTGATCTAATACATCATTTAAGACCTGTGTTTCCTTGTTGATTTTCTGTTTGAATGATCTGTCCATTGCTATAAATAGGGTGTTAAGTCTCCCCCTATAATTGTGTTACTATTGATTGCTCCTTTTATGGCCATTAGCAGTTGCCTTATATATTGAGGTGCTCCTATGTTGGGCGCATATATATTTACAATTGCTATATCTTCATCTAGAATTGATCCTTAGATTGATCACTGATTCTCTGTCTCTTGTAACCATCTTTCTTTTAAAGTCTATTTTGTCTGATGTGAATATTGCTACTCTAGCTTTCTTTTTTTTCTTTTTCTTTTTCTTTTTTTTTTTTTTTTTGCCTTTTTGCTATTTCTTGGGCCACTCCCACGGCATATGGATGTTCCCGGGCTAGGGGTCGAATCGGAGCTGTGGCCACCAGCCTATGCCAGAGCCACAGCAACGCAGGATCCAAGCTGCGTCTGCAACCTACACCACAGCTCACGGCAATGCCGGATCGTTAACCCACTAAGCAAGGGCAGGGACCGAACCCGCAACCTCATGGTTCCTAGTCGGATTTGTTAACCACTGCGCCACGACGGGAACTCCTCTAGCTTTCTTTTGATTTCCATTTGTGTGGAATACCCCTTTCCATCCCCTCACTTTATTTCTATGTATCCCTAGATTTGAAGTGGGTTTCTCATTGACCACATATATACAGGTCTTGTTTCTATCCATTTAGCCAATCTATATTTTTGTTGTTGTTGAAATATTTACTCCACTTACATTTAAGATAGTTATTGATATGTATGTTCGTATTTCCATTTAAAAATTGTTTTGGATTTGTTTTTGTAGGTCTTTTCTGTTCCCTCTCTCTTTTATTCTTTTCTCTTGTGATTTGATGACTATCTTTAATGTTGTGTTTAGGTTGCTTTTTCTTTTTATGTGTGTATCTATTGTAGTTTTTTGGTTTGTGTTGCCACGAGGTTTTGATATTAGCAGTCTATGTAAACAAGATTATTTTAAGTTGCTGGTCTTTTAATTTTAAGTGTCTTTCCAATATCCTGTGTTCGTACTCTGCTCCTGATTGCTGGTTTTGTGTGTACATGATTTACTATCTTTACTATATTTTTGCCTTTACTAGTGAGCTTGACAGTGAAGCTGTCCTCATTTCTTTTCATTCTTTTCTCTTCATTTCTGTTGTGTGGTAGTGATTTCCACCAGTCTGTCTTCTAGGTCACTTATTCATTCCTTTGCCTCATGTGTTCTGCTGTTGATTCCTTCTAGTGTGTTTTTCATTTCAACTATTGTATTGTTCATTTCTTTCTGTTTGTTTTTCAAGTCTTCTATCTCTTTGTTGAACATTGCTTGTAATATTTATTTCTGTGCCTCTATTTTATGAGATCCTGGATCATCTTTACTGTCATTACTTTGAATTAGGTTGGCCTGTTCCCACTTGACTTAGTTGTCCTTCTGGGGTTTTGTCTTGTTCCTTTATCTGGAATGTATTTCTCTACCATTGCCTTTTATCGAACTTTCTGTGTTTGTGGTTTCCATTCTGTGGTCTGCAGGGTTGTAGCCCCTCTTGCTTCTTGTGTCTCATGTGTGAGGTTGATCCAGTGGTTTGTGCAGGCTTCCTGGTGGAGTGACTGGGGCCTGCCCTCTGGTGGGTGGAGCTGGGTCTTGTCCCTGTGGTGGGCAGGGCCATGTCAAAGGGTGTGTTTAGAGGCAGCTGTGTGCCCAGAGCGACTTTAGGCAGTGGCCAGGTTGTGTTCCCACCCTGTTGGTTGTTTGTCCAGAGGTATCCCAGCACTGGAGCCTGTAGGCTGTTGGGTATGGCTAGGTCTTGTTTCCAAAATGATGACTTCTGGGGGAGCTCATGCCAATGATTATTCTCTGGGGCCTCTGCTTCTAGTGTGATACACACACAGTAAGCCAGAGCCAACCCTGATCTCCTCAGGAGTCCCTCCATGACCCACAGGTCCCAGATTCCTGTGGAGTCACTGCTTTGCCCTGGGACCGAATACATGTGAAACCTTGTGTGTGCTCTCTAAGAATGGAGTCTCTGTTTACCCAAGGTCTGTGGAGTTACTGCACTCAAGACCCACTGGTCTTCAGAGCCAAATGTTCTGGGAGATCTTCCTCCTGATGCCAGACCCTCATGCTGGGGAACCTGGTGTGAGGTTCTGAACTCTCACTCCTGTGGGAGTACGTCTCAGATACAGTTATTTTCCAATTTGTGGGTTACCCACCCAGCAGGTGTGGGATTTACTCATATCATCAGAGTGCCCCTTTGGCTCATTGTGGCATCTTCTTTGTCTTTGGGTGTAAAATAGTTTTCTTGGTAGTTGCCAGTCTTTTTTGTTAATGGTTGTTCAGAGTTAGTTGTGATTTTGATGTTTCTATGAGAGGAGGTGAGCTCAAGTCCTCTATTCCACCATCCTTCCTCCTTCTTATGTATCAATATTTATGCGGAAATGGAGAATGTTATTACTGAGAAATAATATATTTGTAATAAAAATGAAACTAACACCAAAATAAATGTCAAATTAAGTTTTTAATGCTAAAAGTTTTGCTCGGATTACAACCATTGGTACATTTTGTAATTTTATTTCTTTTTCTTTTCTTTTTTCTTTTTGCCTTTTCTAGGGCTGCTTCTGTAGCATATAGAGGTTCCCAAGATAGGGGTCTAATCAGAGCTGTAGCTGCCAACCTACGCCAGAGCCATAGCAATGTGGGATCTGAGCTGCGTCTGTGACCTGCATCACAGCTCATGGCAATGCTCGATCCTTAACCCACTGAGCAAGGCCAGGGATCGAACCCATAACCTCATAGTTCCTAGTCGGATTCGTTAACCACTGCGCTATGGTGGGAACTCCTTGTAATTTTATTTCTAAGAGCCTTAAGCACATTGCATGTTTTCTTGGGTTAAGTTCTTGGATACAGGTAAATTGTTTTTTTATTTGTGCACATTAATCAGTCACCAGTAAATCTACAAATAAGTTTTTGTGTGTTTTCTGGTTTGTTCTTTCTCACTATGGACGCTTCCAGTAACATTCATTTGGAGAGAAGCATCACGATGTTATTTCTTAGTGTTGAAAATCAAAGATGCAGGAGACAGAGTTTAAAGCTGGAGCAGGATGCATTTTTAGATGGCCACACTGCTGAGTAAAATAGCTTATTGCCTTTTAAATTGCCTTATATTTTTTCCAAATTCTTAAACATGCCCTAGAGAGCAATTCATCCTATGTGTTTCAAAACTAGCTACTCTAAGAAATGCTGATTTAGTTTTTTTTTAGTAGGAGTTGCAACAGTTGGAGAAGATGATCTAAGATTTCGGTCTCATTGTTGGTGTGAGCTCAGACAGCAGGCCACTCACTTGTTAAATGTGATGCCAGGAAGCTGTGAACAGGGATTAGAAGAACAAAACAGAGTTGATCATTCTTTTCTTGTACCTTTCAATGTTCACTTAATTTGGTTCTTTTCTGGGTGATTCTCCACATTTTTAAAAACTTTGAGTTGGAGTTCCCGTCATGGCTCAGTGGTTAACAAACCCGACTGGGATCCATGAGGATGTGGATTTGATCCCTGGCCTCGCTCAGTGGGTTAAGGATCTAGTGTTGCTGTGAGCTGTGGTGCAGGTCACAGATGAGGCTTGGATCTGGCGTTTCTGTGGCTTTGGCGTAGGCTGGCAGCTATAGTTCTGATTTGATCCCTGGCCTGGGAACCTCTATATGGCATGGGTGCCACCTTAAAAAAGCCAAAGACAAAAAACAAAAACAAAAACCGCTTTTATTTGGGTCAGTTTCCCAATGCAGTCCAATGCAATTGAACTAAGCATTGCATGGTTTCCACTTTACTTCCACTTCCCTTCTCAAAATCAGATGGGAGCTCACACACAAGATGCTCACACTTCCTTTAATTTCTGCTCCTGTCCTTGTTCTCTCCTTTTAGGCCTGAACGCTCTGCAGAGTCTGATCCCATTCCATACCTGGTACCCACTTTGCTTTCTACTTTCGTCACCTGGGCTCTTTCAATTCCTCAATTTAAACTCTCCTCACAAGTTGTTTGCACATGATGTGTCCTCTGCTGGTAAGCCTCATCACTTTTCTTGCCTGGTGAAACCCATGTCTTCCTTTAGAAATGAGACATTTCAGTATTTCTTGAGATACACCTATCCTTAATCTCTCATATTTAGTAAATTTTCCCAGGTTATGACCCCATGTGCAGGTGATGCTATGGCGTACCACCAAGATTATGCCTTTACCAACAGAAGATTCGTTACCCCCACCTGCTGTTGAGTTTTGGCAGCTGGCTGCCGGCTGTGCTCTTCAAGCCCTGCCACTCAAGAGTATACACCTCACTTTGGGAGACAGGCCACCTTCAGTGATGGGTCAATAGAGGGCAGAAGGTTACAACCCAGGCTTCCTCCCCTCCATTTGGACGTACTCAAAGGAGCTCACTAGCTGTGGTGCTGCCCATCACGTAAGCTGAGGCCTCTGCTGTGACTCTCTTGTTCAGTGTCTCCCACTTTCTAACCCTGCATCCCATGCTCCCTTACACATGTTGTTCTAAGAAATTCTCCCCAAACCTCTGTTAGGTTCGCCCCGGGAAAAACAAGACTTAGCTCTAGGCTCTCACCCAGCTCCTGGGGAGACATGACCAAGACATGACTAAGTCTTCCTGAAATCATGTGACCCCGTCGTAAAGACTCCCTCACCCAGGAGAATGTCTAAGCTTCTGTTCATATCCTGCTAACAGTTCTCCCAAGCTGATTGATCTGTTTCTTTTCACCCTATTTACAGAAGAAATGGCCAATCAGCTTCTACACAGAAACCCCCTTTTTCTCGGCACTCACATATAACCTCCCTCCTCGAACGGCTGGCTGCTGGCCTCCCTTTGTGAGTCAGCGGCACTGTAGCCCGCTAATAAAGTCTCTGATGCCTGAACTCGGGTCCTGTCCTTTCGGCCGACCTTACAACCCCTCATGCACATTTCCACCTCCGTGTCCATGAGACCCAGCCTAGGGCTCTGTTTACTGCTCCTTCCCACCCTTTGCGCGGTTATACACAATCGTGACCTAACCTTGCCGTACCGTAGAAAATCGACAGAACACTGTAAACCAGCTATGATGGAAAAAATAAAAATAATGTGAAACAGCAACAACAGACAATTGCGACCTCTGAACCTTGGCTTTAATCAGTGTCCTCGTTCAGGATACAATAAAACATTGTTGTAGACTGAGTGGATGAGGAGGGGAGGAGGGGTTAGAGGGGAAGGAGGAGAGAGCCCCTCTTTTATAAGGACATGAATCCTATCCTGAGGCTCTTCCTCATGACCAGAGCTCACCGCAATTGCCACCCCAAAGCCTCACCTCCAAGTACCATCACATTGGTTGGGGTTTCAACCTGTGAATTTGGAAGGGACACAAACATTCAGTCCATAGCAAACGGTGTCTGGTATATAATCAATTCTCAATGATAGTTTTAATCATTATCATTGTTATTATTACTATTATCCCAAAGGAGTATTGATCCTTTTTTCTAGAGACAACCTCAAACATGAATACCTTTAGGAGGTGACACGTTAAACTAAGGTTTCACTAGAACCTTATTGCTCTACTCTGATATTGTTTTTACTCTGATCCCATGAGTTAATACACAAATGAAAGCGTCATTTCAGTAAGTGTGAAAATGTAATGGGATGGCCGGGGGCTGGGCAGGCATGTAACCTTTAATGCGTGGCTGTTAGTGGTTCAGCTGTCAGTGGGAGATGAGTGCACGACCATTAGGGCATGTGACCATTGGGGTAGGACCATTAGAGGTCCTGCTCCTCAAACAGTGGTCCCCACAGCAGAGGGTGGTGAGGAACAGATTGTGGCCTTCTCCTTGGGTGCTCTCCCGGCCTTGGGCCACTGGGAGGGCTTGGGGTGGGGGGCTGGAGCAGGCTGTGTCCTGCAGCGCTCCAGAGCCCTTGCCACTGCCATTGGGTGGGTGGGCGCAGGCCCCATTTCCATGATCTAATGGCAGCAGAAGTCTTCCTGGGACCTGGCCACTGTTTGCTTGGCCTAAGGAGCCTTGAGGGCTGGCTGGGTCCCAGACACCTTGCCCCTTCAGTGATAGCTGGGCCGGTTCGGGGGACCTGGCCTAGAGGTGCTGCTAGCTGAGATCTGCCTCTTCAGCCAGGCCTGGGTACTGGTGCGAGGATCCAGGCTGGGTGCCAGATGGATGCTCCCACTCAGGGTGGCCAGCCTGTGTACTGGTGTCCCTCCTCTTAGCTGGGGCCCAGAGCCCCAAAAGCTAAAGTCAGTGCTTGGGACCTTGAACCAGTAAGATGAGAGGTAATGATGTCATGTTGCTTATGGGATTTGTTAAGTGATAGAAGCCACAGGGGGCGTGGAGGACAGGCTTTAACGCTTCCACTTTCCTTCCTTGTAGAGTATACTTTTTTTTTTCTTTTTTTTTTGCCACATTCATGGCATGTGGAACTTACTGGACAAGGGATCAAACCCAAGCCACAGCAGCACCCTGAGCCATTGCAATGACAATGCTGGATCTTTAATGTGCTAGGCCACAAGGGACCTCTTTGTATATTACACCTTTAGAGAAAAAATCATGGAACAGAGGATAACATTTGTTTTGAGGAGAAGAGCTACAAGAACAAAGGATCTGACACTATGAAGCCTGCAACAACTAACCACGCCTCTCCCTTGCCTTTCCTTTAAAAGGCCTTTGCTGAAAGCCTTCCAGGAGTTTGGGTTTTTAAGGCCTGAGCCATCTGTCTCCTTGCATGACCCTGCAATAAACCCTTCCCTGCTCCAAATTCCGATGTGTCGGTATCGCTTGGCTTCATTGTGGATTAGGCACGTGGACTTGCATTCCGGTAACAAGAAGAGCTCACAAGGCCCACGTTTGGAGCCTCATGGCATAAAGACTGGCCGTGCAGAACAGCAGTCTGCTTCCTCTTTTTCCACTTCCATGTTGCCTCCATTCCCACCCGTTAATCCTTTGCGGCTCCAGGGTGATGTTGTGACGAGGAAGACAGGTTTAATGCAGGAGGGCAGGAAGGGGCATACGGGCTGATTACCCAAATGTAACGGCTGCATCCAAGAAGAGGTCGTAGCCTGGAGCATGGTAAGTTATGGTGAATATTTTTTTTGGTCTGACAAAGTCCCACACTGCCTCAGGATCTCCTTTTTCTCAAAGTAAACAAAAGCATCCAACAAGAGAGGCTGGTTCTGTCCTACTGCTGTGGGCAGCGCGTGTCCTGTTCCTGGCTTGTTACCACTGTTTCTAGGTAACAGTGACCAGTGTTCTCAAGGGCGTCCCACACCCAACTGTGAGAGCATCTTCAGGAAACAGTTACTTTCAGTACTGTGCACACACACACACACACACACACACACACGCACACACACACAGAGTTTTCCTTTGGGTAAGAACATTTCCTTTCTACTCAACAGGACAAAGTACATGAATAGTCATTTTTGTGTATGTGCCGGTAATCGTGATGAAAGAAGGAAAAGGAGAGAAGGACAAAAAGTAGAAAAATATGATGTGCCAGTGCAGCCTCAGTTTTCACAAAATGAGAGCAGAGAGTAAGAATTATATGATATGCTATGTTACAGTGGTCCTTTTGTGTCCCCCTAGCATTCATTTGTTGAAATACTCCCTCCAACATGATGGGATTTGGAGGTAGGACCTCATGGGGTTAGTGCCTTGCAGGAAGAGGCCAGAGAGCTGGCTGGTTCTCACCACCATGTGAAGACACAGAAGATGGCCATCTCGCAAACCAGGACTCAGGCTCTCGGCAGCCGCTGGATCTGCACCACTGGATCCTGAACTTTGCTCCTCCAGAACTATGAGGGATAAATGGGTTTTAAGTCACTCTGTGTGTGATAATTTGTTATATCAGGCTCAACTAATACAGAAAAAAAAATATATATATATATATTTCCCCAAAGAACTGTCAAAACTGTTCCATGTAACCCTTTGTCTCTCTACCTGTTTGTTCATCCATCCATCCATACCTCTATCCATTGCTCCGTCCATCCATCTGCCATTCTTTCATTCCTTCAGCAGACATGGATTGAGGCCAAAAGCAAATAAACATAATTTTTTCTTATTTGCCATTTTTACTTATGATAGACTGACCCTCATATCCTCTCAAGTTGTAGGTAATCAAAACTCCATAATGAATGAAGGATGCTAATACAGATAATTCTCAGAAAAGGACTATGCTTTAGAAAATGTTTGTCTTGAAATAATTTATTACCTGCCTCCTGACTCCAGAGGGGAAGCTTAAAGCTTTTTGTGATGGAATGGAAATGGAAATAATGTTTTGGAAATGCCAAGCACTGCTGAGTGGTAATCCAAGCATAGACTCATTGCACAACTGGATGTTGTAGATAGATAGAGTATAAGCCATGGCATCCTGGAAAAATTTCATGTTCCCCTGATCACCACCAACATATTTCTAACAACACCAGAAACAATTGACCTTTCCCAGACTTAGAGACACCTTCCAGGTGCTAATATAATTGAACTGAGGAAATCGTAAATTTCTTTCCATATTAAAGTTAGCTAGCAGTTTCTTCAGAGCTCAGCTAAGTGTCCACCCTCTTCCCTAGCGTGTATCAATTTTTCTGTTTCAGAGAACAGTTCTTAAAGCGTGGGATACTGTTGCAGATATAGATACATGTAGATGGATGGATCTGTCTGTCTATCTATCTATCTATCTATCTATCTATCTATCTATCTATCTATTGAGGGAGGGGTAGGAGAAGGGGGGAGAGGATACATATTAAAAACTCTGGATAGTTTCTTTTAAGGATTAAAGGTTAACTGAAATGAAGCCTTTAGAAAACTTTCCATCTTGAGGATGTATTCTTTTATATCTTCTTCAGTGTGAGCAAACCCACAGTGGAATAAACATAGTAAAGCAAAGGGAAATAACCCATAAAGGATTAAAAGAAAAAGAGAGGCAAGATAAAGGACAGTTTCGAAAGCAACATTATTTTTTATTATTTGGTGCAGAAAACTGTGAAGCACATAAAACAATCTAGAGGAAGTGGGAAAGATTTCTTCTCATTACTGGCCTTGAGGCAATTTTTTAAGCTGCCATAAACTGACAAACAGACATGATGGATATCATTATAAAATACACTGAGTTGGAAAAAGGCGCACAGAATGAAATGGTCCACATCAAAGGGGGAAAAAAAAAAAAGTCCCACAGAGTTCTCCAAGAGTAAATAGCTCCAAGACTATTAAAGACTGATATCACAAAATTAGCCCCAAGTTTGCATTATTTTTTCCGGAAGACCCTCTGATCTTTTTTCTGTTACTTACATCTAGTGATTCCAAAATTCATGTCAAGACCTACCAAGTAAAATTAAAGCTAGTAGCCTTAGTCAGGTATTATTTTTTCAAACAAAAATTATAATCTTCTTTGAATTTATGTAAGGAATTTCAAAGGCAGAAGATATTGGAGCAGGTTTTTCCATCCTTTAGATTCCTTGGCTGTGTGTGTGTGTGCACTAACCCTTCAAGGCCCTTAAGGACTGCTGCAGTTGCACGAATACCACAGTATTTTGATTGAGTAAATAGCAATTTCTCCAGCACTTCTTTGTACCCCTTCTGTCAGGAAACCCTCCTCTGTCCTGCTCCAGAGCCTGAGGAGTCACTGTCAGAGGAGAGAAAGCCATGCAGTTCCAGCCAAACTGTGATGGGATACAAACACAAATCTGCCAGCCTTGGGATCCCCAGCCCTGCACTGGGCCAAACCATGTGGCTTGTCATTCAGCTTCCTGGCCCTTGAGTTTTCCTGTCTTTAAAATGGGTATAACAAAGCCTGCCTTGCATGCTTACTGCAAGAATGAGATAAGTTATCAGGAGCATCATCCATCATTATCTGTATCCTTTGACTGTTTTTAACAGGATGCACCTGGCTAAGCATCGTATATAGTGAATAATCCCACAGTCTGTGGGTTTGTGAGGCCTGGTTTCCTGCCTACAATCAGACAAGGTGTAACTAAACATTCCCTCCACCCCATTCCTCCCAGAGACTGCATCTTCTCTAGGGCAGACAAGTGAGGTCTTAAGGGAAGAGTCCCCATTGTGGCTCACTGGAAGTGAATCTGAGCAGCATCCATGAGGACAAAGGTTCACTCTCTGACCTTGCTCAGTGGGTTAAGGATCCAGCACTGGTTGCTGTGGCTGTGGCATAGGCCAGCAGCTACATCTCCAATTGGCTTCCTAGCCTGGGAGCCTCCATATGCCATGGGTTCGGCCCTAAAAAGATTAAAAAGAAGAAATGTTTTAAAGGAGAAGCAAGAATCTGGGAGGGTCAAAGGCAGTCCTTTACCCATGACCTATACTGCTTCGTCGGAACCTCGTTGTCCATGTTTTTCAAACTATTAGTAACGATTGATAACGGATACTATTTCTAGGTCTAAGTGTCCACTAATTTAAATAGTTATAATGATACTTACCTTATCTTTCAGTTCTCTTGTGGTGGAAATAGTACGAGGGGGTCAGTGTAGCCTGGTAACTTAAAAGCTTTTACACACCAATAGTTTTATTAAAAGCAAAATTCTTTTTTTTTTTTGTCTTTTTTAGGGCTACACCCACGGTATATGGAGATTCCCAGGATAGGGGTCAAATCGGACCCTTCACCCACTGATTGAGGCCAGGGATCGAACTCGCGTCTTCATGGATACTCCTCCAGTTTGTTAACCACTGAGCCATGATGGGAACGCCCCAGATTCTTCAAATACAGTACAAAGAAGGTTTAAGAAAACTGGTCACCAGGGACTTCCTGGATCTCCACCCTACACATTGGTTCGACTCTTCCCATCATACTTTAAACGTTTTGCTTCAGGTTTTAATTGCTGCTCTCATGTTATGATGAAAATATGTGCGAGCAGCAAACATGCCCTTTTCAACTACCTTTCATCCTTCCTGTGCCTGGGAAAACGCCTCACGCACAGTGGGGCTCTGTACATGTTCTGCACATTGAATATTTCAGCTGAAATGTTTTCTCTGCAAATTTTGAACACCTATTCACATTTCACAGAAAGCCTGGTATTAGAATTATTCTTTAACTGGAATTTTTAAAGGCACTATGATAGTACCAGCTATAGAATCGTGGCCTTTCTAGCTTTGGCTTTATTTTGTTCTTTTCCCCTCTAATTTGTTGGATTATTGGTTTGATACCTTTTTTTCCTACTAGAAACATTTAATGCTTAAAATACCCTCCAAGGACTGCTTTAGCTTTGCATCCCGCAGACATAGGTGTGTGCTGTCTCCCTCCCTCCTTCTCTCTCTCTTTTTTTGCCATGCTGATAGCATGTGAGTGTTAAGTTCCTAGCCTGGGATTGAACCTGCACCATAGCAGCAACCCGAACTGCTTGCAGTGACAATGCTGGATCCTAACCCACTGAGCCACCAGGAAACTCTAGTGTGCTTTATTTTTATTTTTATTCAGCTTGAAATATTTTATAATCTTTGGAGGCTTACCAACTTTTATATATGGAGTATATATGTTTTGTTTAATTGCCAAACATTTATGTATGGTCCTATTATATTTCTGTTAATTCCTAGATTAGTTCCTTTATGGTCAGAGAACATGCCTTTTGTGATTTCAGTTATTTGGGGTTTGTCATGATGTCTTTCATGACCCAAGGTATGCAAGACAGAATCTTGGTGAGTGTTCTATGAATACTTGAAAAGAAGGCGTCTTCTGCTGTTGTTGGTGTTGTATAAATGTAAATCAGATCCATGATTTACAGGGTTTGATGATATTGCTCAGTTCTCAGTCCTTGATGATCTTTTGTGAATTAAAAAAAAAAAAATCAGAGTGACTTCAAGGCTGTCCCAATAACAGTGTGCTTTTGAAGGAGGCACAGTGCACTGACTCCGGGTCTACCTGTGGGTTGTGTCTCATGTCGCCCCCTGGTAGGGTGGTGCCGATAGGGAGGAGAACAGGTGCACAATAGCTGAAATAAACTGATGACAACACAGTACAGAGTGAGGCACACAAAACCTGCTGCACAGAAGGAGCACAGGAAAGGAATGATTCATCCTGGCATGAACCTTACTCACAAAGGAAAAGCATCAGAAATAAAGCATAAAGGGAATCGACAAAGAACTTTACACAATAAATAATGCATATTGATGAATCATCTTTGTGCTGGTCTCTGCAGTGTCCCTTTGTTGTCTGGGTGAGGTCACCGTGGAGAGTCAGCATCTGGAGCTTGGAGAATAAGCTGGTGCTTGTTTCTCTGTGAACTCATTTCTGTGGGTGCCCCGTGACCTAATTTCTTTATTTCTTTGCGTTTAGCCAGCCTTTCTGTTTTCTGAAGCGTAAGAGTTAAAGTATTTATCTTTTGGTCGTCAAGCCTGAGTGTACATGGCAACAGTAGCTCATTGCCTCCTGTTGATAAAACTGCAGCAGGAAAGCAGCGCCCCTCTAGCCTGCTGGAGAGATTGATGAGGGCTGGGGAGCTGGGAGTCCTTCATCTTCTAGCAGAACCTCGGACTCCTTGGGTTTTCTGCATCTCGTGCAGGGACTGTTCGAGCAGCAGCAGCCCTGCTAGCCTCTCAGGAGAGATATTTGAATAAATGCTTTGAACTCATGTAGTATATTTTATCTGTGAGGACGGGGGTACATAGTTCACCCTGACATCCTGTGTATTTCAAATTACTATCGATAAGCACTAAGCTGACATTTTTTTTGGAGGATAGTTTTCCAGTAGCTTAAAATAACATTTTAGATGCTCTTTTGTAATAGCTATGTGAAATTGGTCCAAGCATTATCCTTCTTTTCATAAGGGATGGAAGCCGTGGCCCCAAAGGAAAACGCCTTTAAAGGAGATGGGCTCATCACTGCTTCACACAGTTTAAACACCCTTTCATTTCAGAATGGTATGTTTGCATTCCTAAACCCACTTAATAACTGCTAATGTATTTTAAACGAGCAGGGTGGCCATTATTGTGCTTTTTTTGCAGAGACAGAAATTGAGGACACGGAGGGTGTCTGTGATAGGAAAGCCCAGCAGACCATATATCTTGTAATTCCTCTTTCAGCCAGGAAGCAGAAGGTGGTGGAATGGATAATTGAGTTAAACACACACACACACACACACACACACACACACACACACACACACACACTCCCTCTAACACAGATGAGGCAGTTCCTGGGAAGACAAAGCTCCTGCTGGAAAACATTTTCAGGAAGCCTTGTATCTGTCCACGAGACTCTGAAGGCGGTTAGGAAAGGAGATGCCGTCATGAGAGCGTGCTGAAATAATGGCAGGACTCACCCAAGAGATGGAGGGGGAGCTTTGGGGCTTCAGCTCCTGGAACAGAGAAAGTCATTCCAGATGTAATGGGAGCAGACTCGGGGTGAGCTGCTGTTATCTTGGTCACAGTGGAGCCAGGTGCCTTGTAGGTATTATTATTTTTTGGTATTCCCTTTCTCTCTATATATGGTTAGAGCAAATTTTATGTTCTTTTGTAAGCTTCACTGTCCTTAGAATAATTTTGTATGTTTAAAAAGTAATTTAAACTCATTATAGAAACCTTGGAAAATAAACAAAAGCGTAAAAGCCATTATATTTATCACGTTATCCCCCGGTACTTAGCATTTTGTGCTTGTAACATAAAGGTGCTTCAGTAAATATTTATTGACTGAGTGAAATGAATTCACAAACCCAACCAGAGATTCACATCTGGTATTCAGTGTGAAATGAAAGTAATTTTGTGTTTTACTTAAAACACGGAGTTCCCGTCGTGGCGCAGGGGTTAATGAATCCGACTAGGAACCATGAGATTGCAGGTTCCATCCCTGGCCTTGCTCAGTGGGTGAAGGATCTGGCGTTGCCGTGAGCTGTGGTGTAGGTCGCAGATGTGGCTTGGATCCCACGTTGCTGTGGCTCTGGTGTAGGCCGGCGGCTACAGCTCCGATTGGACCCCTAGCCTGGGAACCTCCATATGCACGGGAGCGGCCCTAGAAAAAAGCAAAAAGACAAAACAAAAACAAAACATATACACCTCGCTCTCTATACATAGACATTGACTATACTCTGTGTGTACATGTAGCTGTATGACATGTCGTGTGTCTTTTCACATGTGTGTGTATAGATGTGCATGTCAGACGTACATCCACAAAGGATCACTAGACTGACCTGATACTCCTTGCTCACTGTTGAGCCTCGCCACCCTCTTCCTCACTATGGTAACCTGGACGGGCAAGAAGAGAGGCTCAGGGAGTTTACATACACGAACCAAAGAAATACTGGTAACATGTGATTGACTCAGGATTTAGCAGCTCTTGGGAGTTCCCGTCATGGTGCAGCAGAAATGAATCTGACTAGCATCCATGAGGATGCAGGTTCCATCCCTGGCCTCACTCAGTGGGTTAAGGATCCAGCATTGCCGAGAGCTATGGTGCAGGTCGCAGATGAGGCTTGGATCCCTCATGGCTGTAGCTGTGGTGTAGGCCAGCGGCTACAGCTCTGATTCAACCCCTAGCCTGGGAACCTCCATATGCCGCGGGTGTAGCCCAAAAAAGCCCCCCCCCCCAATTTCAGCTCTTATTTACATAAAAGTTCAAGCTCTGAATTACTGTCTCAAATATTCTGAATTAGCTTTAATAGTAAAACATTGCAGTCATTTTATCTTATTTTTCTGTCAAACATCATTTTCTAACATTTTGATACTTTCTGATTGCATAAATGGACCACATCTTACTGGAAAATTCTACCATTTAGGACATTCTGGTTTGCTTCCTGTTACATCTGTTAGGTCTCTCAGCAATGGGTCTCTGTCCAGAGGGAAGGGCTCTGGCTGCCATTTCTGTAAATGGACCCCTTCATAGGAATTCATAGATTTAGGTATTTTGTACAGTTCATCCGAATATGCAATGGGATAGCTGGCTGTGTTTTTATTGCTGATATTTTGCCCAAAGACATGACATGGGTATGAGAAGACAGTGCCAAAGGAGGTTAAAATAAGTGATTATTGCATTGTTTTTTGGCAGCTTCAGTGGGAGAAGTGTGGAATTGATGAAGCTCAGAGTACTTCTCTTTCTCTCATACCCATGTCCAATATTTAATGACACCTTTAGCATATATTCTGACTCTAACTCACATCCATACATATCTCTGCATAGTAGGAGATATGTATGGAGAGATGCTTTGCCAGGAATTGGTTTACATGATTGTGGGGGCTGATTAGTCAAGTTGGAACTCTGCAGAGCAAGCCTTGGGAAAATCTGAAGCTGCTTTCCATGAGGGTTTTTCCTTCTCCTTCAGGGAAGCCTCAGACCTATTCACAGGGCCCTTCGACTGGTTAAATTTGGCCCATCCAGACTATCCTAACTAATACCCTTTACTTAAAGTCAGTAGATCAAGTGGATCCATCAAAAAGATCCTCCCGCCCATCAACACCTTGGTCCAAGCCGCCATCACCTGTCACCTGGGTGGCACTACGCTGATTGATCTTTCTGATTCTACAGCTAGACCTCTACCGTCCGTTCTCCTTTCAATTGGCCACAGTATCTTAATGATCTGACACCATTTTGCCCTCAATTTCCTCCTTGGGCGATTTTGCTGTTTCTTGCATATGCCCAGTATACCCTTCATCAGAGCTTCCACACTTGCTGTTCCCTCTGGTGTCATCTTTCTTCAGGGCGGCACATGGCTGACTCCCTTGCTTAATTGAGGTCTCAGCTCAAAGTCACACCTCCTTGAAGTCATGAGCAGTATTAACATGACGATGAGGGATGTGCCCTCAAGCCACACAGTTTCTGAATTTGAAATAACGGTGCCTCTTTCTAGGTGTGCCCTTGGACAGGATGCTAAGCTGCCTGGTGTGTGTTTCCTCATCTATAAAATGAGGAAAATAATGGCAGACTTACCTTATATACCTGTGAGGATTACATGTGTTCATATGTATAAAGCGGGCTCCTAGAAGCTTGTCTTTCTTCCCAGGCCACCCCACTGCTCCAGCCCCCACGCCCGGCTTTGTTGTTTTCATCGCACTTCTTTATCATATTGTGGTCTAAGAGTCCTGTAAAGTGGTGTTTGTTTTCTCGACTAGTTCTCCATGAGGGCAAGGATTTTGTTTTGTTTATTGTTCTCTCCTTACTGCATAGAGCAGTTCCTGGTACGCTGTACGCATTCAGTGACTATTTGTTGAGTGTATGACTGAATAACAGTCTGCCAAATGGATGCTGTTAATTATAGGCAAACTCTGTTACATCCTTTTTTTTTTTTTTTCTGTTTAAGCAGCTGTAATGCTTCTGTTTTACTTAGTCTTTCTAATATAATTGTTAAAATCTAGCATTCCACTTAGTGATCGCAGCTGCTGATCTTCCGGCCATTGGGAACCCTCAGGTTCCAACAGATGCTGTGCTGGTTTTGCTTTCTGCATCTATACAGTTACCCACCAAACCGCATGTTCCATCCCACCTCCCTAGAGTGGACATTAGCCTTCCTTTTTGAAAATATGGTTTGCAATTCTTCTAAACGGTAACCTTTCTCAAAGCCTGTTCCAGTCAGCACTGTTATTCTGTAGATTATTGTTCTGGGCTCTTTAATTTTAAATTTGATATTTTGGACCTTTTGAGGGCTCCTGTGTTATGGAATTGCTTTTTTTCCTTTTCTTTTTTTGTGGTCTTCATAGGTGAAGCACATTGAGGACAATGTCAGTGTTTCGTGCACATGGTATTGCTGCTGCTCCTTAGATCATAAATTCTCACTAACTGCTTCTCCGTCGACTTGGCTCCAGTCCCTGACCTTCCAGGTCTTGCTGTGTGACTTTGAGCCGTGTGTCCCGGGAGACTCTAAAACACAGTCACAGAAGAAAAAACTAAATCGTATATGTCATTTTATTTCTCATCTGTCTGTAAATTTGGGTCTTCCCTTTATTATTTCGGGAGTGTAAGTACGTATGTAGCCGCAAAATGATAATCTGTGTTATTTATACCTTGTAGAGTTATTATTCTTATAATGTATCATCTAAACTTTTCAGACAACACTTTTGAGAGTAAAATAAAAGTTTTAAATAGTTAAATTTTAGGACCCATTCTCTTTGCTTTATTTCAATAATATTAAATTCCAAGTTTCCAAAACATCTAAAGCTGCAGCTTATAAGATTGCCCATTTGACAGGATATACTTGCCAAATTTATTATTATTATTTTTTCGTCTTTTTGTTGTTGTTGTTGTTGCTATTTCTTGGGCCGCTCCCGCGGCATATGGAGGTTCCCAGGCCAGGGGTTGAATCGGAGCTGTGGCCACCGGCCTACGCCAGAGCCACAGCAACGCGGGATCCGAGCCGCGTCTGCAACCTACACCACAGCTCACGGCAACGCCGGATCGTTAACCCACTGAGCAAGGGCAGGGACCGAACCTGCCACCTCATGGTTCCTAGTGGGATTCGTTAACCACTGCGCCACGACGGGAACTCCAAAATTATTATTATTATTATTTTTTTGTCTTTTTATACTTGCCAAATTTAAACACATGAATGGGAGTTCCCATCATGACTCAGCGGAAACGAATATGACTAGCATCCATGAGGATGAAGGTTCGATCCCTGGCCTCGCTGAGTGGGTTAAAGCTCTGGTGTTGCCATGAGCTGTGGTGTGGGTCGAAGATGTGGCTCAGGTCCCACATTGCTGTGGCTGTGGTGTAGGCTGGCAGCTATAGCCCGATTTGTCCCCTAGCCTGGGAACTTCCATATGCCATGGGTGTGGTCCTAAAAAGACAATAAATAAATTAATACATTAATGATATGTGATAAATGCCAAATTTAAATACATTTCCGGTCTATAGGCTTCTTAATTTATTAAAAACATCATCTTTATGAAGATCCTGTGATCCACTAAAATTTCTGAGTTATGGCTGCAAAATCAAGTAATATTTTCTTCAAAAGAAAATTTTACTGAATTTATAGCACCTGTAATGACAACGGATGTTTTACCTTCCACCAGATACATTTCCCAAAGCTTAAATTTGATGCCGATAACTGGATGGAAAAATAGGACACTTATTGACACATATCAACAAATAATTTTGTATTTAAAATATTTGATGGTCCTGATATAAATGAAAGCAGCCACTTTACTTTTTATGTGTATGAAAGTATTTGCTTTTATAAATTAATTAATTAATTTTTTGGGCTGTGCCCACAGCATGTGGGAGTTCCCAGGCCTGGGATCAAACCTGTGCCACAGAAGTGACCTGAGCCACTGCAGTGACCACACCAGATCCTTAGCCCACTGTGCCACAGGAGAACTCCCCAGAAAATATTTGGAGTCAAATTAAGGAAAATTAATTTAGGAGGACAGTTCCCTGATCTAAATGAAAAGCTGAGTTCTTTGCAGCTGGATGAGGTTGGGCCTCTTTGGCATTATCTTCTCAACGTAGGAACCGGCCTCGCAATAGATGCTGGTGTTTCTTTAGCAAGTCTGTGTTTTCCCATTTTCCTGTGTTTGTTGAGATCTAGACACTGTATCCATTTGACATCGAGTCTCATGATTTTTAGAGCTCCTTTTGGAGCTCATTGGTGTCAAACGTTTATTTCAAACCAAACAAAAAGCATTAATATATATTACTGAAATAAAATAGTCTTACACAACAAATGACAAAAACCTCTATAGCAAGAGCGTCAGACTGTTCTGTCTTCACAGACTCACTTCACATAACGTAACTTAGAATTGCCTAACCTGTAATTCCCCTTGCTCCCCACCGCCCTCATCTGCAAAAGGCTTTGTGCTCCCAGGAACAGTGGTGCAAGTTACCTCTCCAGGGGACCCGCAGGAGCCGGTGTCGTACTCTCCTGCCATCACTGCCTGAGACCTGACGGACAACTCACTGTCCCTAGTGCCCTGTCAGGGAGCATTGAGTGTTACTGAGTGCCCTGCACGCTGTCCTTGGGAGGGAGGTGGTGATTACCCTGTGTCTGTAAAGTGCTGGGAAAAGAGAGGTTACAGCCAGGTGCCTTGCAGCTGGGGGCAGCACGCGTTTCAGCGAACCCTCTCTTTTCCTGCACCTGGAACTCAGACATTTCATTTGCAGGTTCCGGCAGAAGCTGAGAGGACACAGTGCAGCTCTACCCAATCCAGCTTAGCTCGTGAGGGTGCAAGTATTAAAGTAATACCTTATTAAAATATGAAAAGTCCGGGACAAATGCCAAACCAGACAGGATGAAACAATATGCAGGAACAGCAGGGATAAACTGGGACACATGGTTACTCTTATTTATGAGGATAAAACCCTACAGAGGAAAATTCTGTATTGAACTACAAATGAATTGCCGATAAATGATAGTAGCTATTATTTTGGCCTAACTAGAAGCTCAAGTTTGGAGAATCATTTATTTCTCAAGTCCAGATAGCATCATTATTTTCAGTAAAAGTCCAAGTAATTTAAACATTTTATACCATTTATTTATTTATTTATTCCATGTACGCATCAAGTATTTTCTTTATAGAAACACTGGATTTTCTACAGAGAAAAGCAAAAAGAGCTATCTTCAAGACTACTGTTTTTTTTTTAACACTTTGAGGGTACCTCATGCCTGGATTGAGTAGGAATGAAGTTTCTCCTTAGAAAAAAATATGCCCATACATGTATCCACAATCATTGCAAGATGTCTCTGATTCCATAGGTGCAGGGTGTGGGTCTCTTTGTCAAGGACTTAAACTTATTTGCATGTATGCAGATGAAGACCATGCTAGGCGGTATGTGAAAATAGGTGTATTGGGGTTCTCCAGATAAACAGAACCAATAGCGTTCCTCTCTCTCTTTCCCCTATCTATCTATATCTATCGAGATTGGTTATAGGAATTGGCTCACGTGGTTCATGCAGTTCCTAAGACTGAGGAGGCTCACATCTGCCCCTGCAGGGGGGAGACCCAGGACAGCTGGTGCTGTAACTTACTCTGAGTGACAACCAGTGGAGCTGGTGCTGGAAGGTCTGGAGGTCAAAAGCCGGAGAACCGGGAGCTCTGATGTCCCAGAGCAGAAGAAGGATGTCCTAGCTCAGTGGGAAGGGAATGGGCCCTCCCTTCTCCTTTTCGCTCCCTTCAGGGCCTCAGTGGATTGGATGGTGTCCACCCACACGGATGAGGGTGGCCCTCTTGACCAGTCTTCTGACTCCAATGCTGATCTCATCCTGAAACACCCTCCCAGGCACAGCCAGAAATAATGTTTTATCAGGTATCTGAACATCCCTGAGCCCAGTCAAGGTGACACGTAAAATTAACCATCGCAATTAATATCTCAGAAAGTGGTACATAGCCTTTTGTTTTTATTAAAGCACAGGTTAGTGTGAAAAGTAAAGCCAGCATCTTTGAAGTCAGTGTGAGTAAAACAAAGACCATGACCTGATCACCCGATGAAAGGGGTTTCTGTCCGTTTTCTCCAATATAAAACTACTGTTCTTCCGTAATCTGTTTATTAGAGGCAATTCACTAAGTCCAGCCCATGGCCACAGGGAACACGATCCAGGTGTACCTCGTGGGTGGAGGGGCATCAAAGATTGTGCGGATTTGGGTTAAAAACACGCCAGTAATTATTAACTATTTTGTTGGAGATGCTTGGAAGCTGTGCCTGCCCTCTCTTTCTTCTAAAAGTTTTACCCACTAGTTTTGGCATTCTTCCACGGAGATCTGTGCCTGCAGTGGTTATAACTGTTGTGTTCGAACGGTGATTCTGCACATCTTTCATTCCTTCTACGTTTGTTATCCGGAGTTTCTTCGGTAAAGAAGATCGTCTCTTTGCCACTGTTTATTTATTCGATCATTTATCAATCAGTACAGACTAATGAATATTTATTTTATTGTTTAGGTTATAATCCAGTAGTATCAATATGTGCTATTACAGTCGTTCCAGCTTTGGCCACTGTAGGCTCTTTCAGGTGACTGCTATTCTTCATGATATATATATATTTTTTTTTTCTTGTTTTGTTTAAGCACTTCCTTATTTCCTGGCACTATTGGACGCCCCAGTCTCATTGTGTGTATTTCCTGACTCAGTTCAAAGTCAGCTATTTCTCCAAAGAGCCTGGGCTCCTTTGATGGTATTTAGAAATTAAGATGTGGGCACTAGATGGTTCATTATTACTACTTGGGCATCATGATTCTAGGCTCAGTTGGTGAACAGATCTAGGAAGGAAGTCATCTTTCTTTCTTTCCTTTTTAGGCCAGCACCTAACAGCATATGGAAGTTCTCAGGCTAGGGATTGAATCAGAGCTGTAGCTGCCAGCCTACGCCACAGCCACAGCCATACGGATCCAAGCCGCATCTGTGACCTACACCACAGCTCACGGCAATACTGGGTCCCCGACCCACTGAGCGAGGCCAGGGATGGAACTCAAATCCTCATGGATACTTGTCTGATTCATTTCCACTGAGCCACAGCAGGAGCTCCCTAACTCATTTTTATTTCTATGCCTTATCTATAAACCTGAGTTTATGTCTATACTGTAATCTACATTCTTGCCTTTCCCCTTACTTTTTTGTAACTTCTTCCTGGACTAGTGAGAAACCTGATTCCCATGATATACAAATTATGTACTTGTTTAATCCTAGCATGCATATAAAGTAGTTTCAGAATTGCTAGCCTGTATTCCTATGAGAAACAAAGCTTGCCATTAGAGTACAATGTTTGCATGGCAGTTCTTTTTGTCTTTAATCTTCAATGGCCAGTCACAACACTGTTTTCCAAAGTTATGTAGGTCAGTTCATTTTTTTCTCCAACATCTCCAGTGAGGATATGCTGTACTTGTAATGCAGTGTATTCGTTTTCTCTTGCTATGTTAAGTTATCACAATCTAGTGGTTGAAAAAGAATACGCATTTATGAGCTCAGAGCTGGGTAGGTTAGCGGTCCAGGTGGGCTCCCGTGGGCTTGCAAGGCAGACAGGAAGATGCTGGACTCTTGTCTGGAAGCTCTGTGGGAGAACCTACTTCCATGCTCCTTCTGCTTCTGGGCAGATGCCAGTTCCTCACGGCTGTCGGACTGAAGTCTTCATTTCCTTGCTGGCTTTCAGCTGAGTTCACTCTCAGCTCCTAGAAGTTACTTTCTGGTCCTTGGACGTAGCTTCCGCAGACTTCAAAGCCAGGAATGATCCACTGCCTCAGAGTCAGCCCACGGTCCCTCTTCTGCCTACAGTTTAACTTCTGCTATGAGCTGGAAAAAACTCTGTGTTTTAAACCACTTGTGTGATTAGATTAGATCCATCTGGAAAAATCTGTTTTTTGATGAACTGAAAGTCAGTTGGTTAGTAGTTTTAGTTCTATCTGAAAAATCCTATTTGACATGTAATGTGACATAATCATGGCTGTGAGATCTTGGTCACAGGAATTAGGGCAGGAAGTCTAGGAATCATTTTATTTTATTTTATTTTATTTTTTTGTCTTTTTGCCTTTTCTAGGGCTGCTCCCTCGGCATATGGAGGTTCGAATCAGAGCCTCAGCCACTGGCCTACGCCAGAGACACAGCAACGCAGGATCCGAGCCGCATCTGCAACCTACACCACAGCTCACGGCAACACCGAATCGTCAACCCACTGAGCAAGGGCAGGGACCGAACCCGCAACCTCATGGTTCCTAGTCGGATTCGTTAACCCCTGCGCCACGACGGGAACTCCCAGGAACCATTTTAAAATTCTGTTTACAGCATCTAGTTAAGTTCATTTTTCACCATCTACATTCTATTTTGGGAGCCCCTGATATTCAGATTGATTTTTTAAAGTTTGGGAGGTGTCGGATATGTCTACTTCCTTGATTGTGGTGATGTTATCATAAGTGTTTGCATATGTCCAGACCCATCAAACTGTACACATTAAATACATGCAGTTCCTTGTGCATCATTTATATATCAGTTAAGCTAAAAAAAAGAATGTTTGCATATGGTTACATTCGTTCTTGGTGGTGAAGAAAGGCAGAGGTTTGTGTATCTATCAACAAAGTACCATGCAGATCGGTTTCATCACTCTAACATCCCTTGTGTGCTCCCTTTGTAGATTCTCCCTCCTCCCACAACAACCCGTTGGCAACCACAGATCCAAATCTGTTTACCTTCCAGAGAGTCTATGTTTTCTAGAATGTCCCATGAGTGGTATCATACAGTATGTGGGATTTTAGAGTTGGTTTCTTTCACTTGGCCAAATGCATGTAAGATTCAGCCATGTTGCACGAATCAAGAGTCCTCTCCTGGTGTTCCCGTCGTGGCGCAGTGGTTAACAAAGTCAACTAGGAACCTTGAGGTTGCAGGTTTGATCCCTGGCTTTGCTCAGTGGGTTAAGGATCCAGCGTTGCCATGAGCTGTGGCGTAGGTCACAGACACGGCTTGGATCCAGCATTGCTGTGGCTGTGGGGTAGGCTGGCGGCTGCAGCTTCGATTGGAGCTGGCATATGCCACGGGAAACCTACATATGCCACGGGATCGGCCCTAGGAAAAGCAAAAAGACAAAAATAAGAGTACCCTCCTTTTTATTGCTCCATGGGATCCATTGTATGGATGTACCAGGCCTAATTCTTTAACCAAAGTGCTAAAATAACACTATGATGTTTGTGAAAAGGACAGGATTCACTTTATAGCATTATCTGTAGCAGCAAAGGAATTCATCTTTATCTTTTTATGGAAGTAAACTTTCATAAATAGCTTTTGGTAGGTAATAAGGGATACACATTCGCAAATGGTTGTGAGTGTGGGTATTTGTGTAATTGACTTCTATGTCAAATTGACTTCTATAAAATACACATGAGTCCTGCTGACACCTCCCACTGGACTTAAAGGGAGTATCTCTAGCCTGGAAAAGGAGGAAGTCAGATTTTAATCCTCTCTGCATAAAGCCTTCTACAGCTGGTCTCATGTATTTCTTGAATGGCCGTAGGGATGCCCAATGTTTTTGATGGTAGAAGCTCAGTAAAAATTGCAAATATTTACTTAATGGCTGTATAGCAGAGAAAGGACACTTTATAATCTTTGGGCGATGCCTTTGAAGAATATCACTTAAATTAAAAATTAATCGTGACATCCTCTAAGAGAAAAAAAATTTGAAAACGAGAAATTAAACCCTTAAAAGATCATATTTTCCTTCAACTTCATAATTTTAATTCACATCCTTTAATTCTACTAATTTAAGGAACACATTGCAAAAGGTGGAATGTTTTCCATGAAAAAGATTGAAAAAGGAGAAAATTTCAACTTATTGAAAATGCATAATTTATGTACTGTTTGAATAAAAATGCTCTTTGTTCCAAACCCTATTCTTGTCTTCATACAAGGGACTGACTAGAATAATGCATCTTATACAATTGCTTCACTCAAATATATTGGCAGACCAAACATGTCATTAAAATGATCCCTCAGATGTTATGTATGCTTTAAAAATGTATGTTTATGTAAAAGAAGAAGACAAAGCAACATAATGGAATATTACCTTAGTGGAACTATCTTACGGATTTGAGTGTAGTGCTTTTCATTGTGATGATTTTTAAAGCCTTTGCATTATGTGGGGGTTGAACAAGTATTTCAAAATATAACTCACAGGACAGAATGTAAATAGGAATTGTAAAGAGGTGTTCATGATCGAGGGCAACGTAATTTTCAGAAAAGAAAAATACTTCCTTCTCTAAGACACTGATTATTATAATCTTCGCACCGATGTTAGACCATAGGTACAAAACACACTTAGGGGAAATCATTTTGTGATGCATTAATAGCAAGGTTTGCATCGGCTCTTTCTACTCCTGGTTAAGTTCAAGTTGTATTGGCATTCACTTTCTTTTTGGGGACACAAACCCATATGGAGTTAATGTCATGGAGCCCGTGAGTTACAAGTTGTACCTTCAATTCTCTACTCTCAGTTGAAGTAGGGAAATATTCACCTCCTTTAATCAAAATTCCAATAATTACTACAGACTGTGTGAACTCGGAATTATAGTCCCTCTCCATTTGCTTTATTGAGGAATACAGCTCTCACTTTAAACCTTGCTTTTTTTTTTTTCTTTTTTCTTTTTTTGTCTTTTTAGGGCTGCACCTGCGGCATATGGATGTTCCCAGGCTAGGGGTCCAGTCGGAGCTGCAGTCTCCCACCTATGCCAGAGCCACAGCAATGCTGGATCCAAGCCGTGTCTGTGACCTACGCCACAGCTCATGGCAACGCTGGATCCTTAACCTGCTGAGCGAGGCCAGGGATCGAACCCGCATTCTCCTGGATACTAGTCGGGTTCATTACCCACTGAGCCACAACGGGAACTCCAAACCTCACTTTTTTAAAGTGAAGTGAAACAACAGCAAAATATATCCAACCCAAGGCTCTGCAGTTTTAAATGGGAACCATGGGATTGCCTTCTCTCCAGAAGACTTTTTTGGACTCTTTTTAATTGGTTCACCTAAACAGGAACACTAATGATATTCACTTCTTTTGTCTTTAAAATAAAAGAATTTGCTTCTTGGAGTTCCCGTCGTGGCGCAGTGGTTAACGAATCCGACTAGGAACTATGAGGTTGCGGGTTCGATCCCTGCCCTTGCTCATTGCCGTGAGCTGTGGTGTAGGTTGCAGACGCGGCTTGGATCCTGCGTTGCTGTGGCTCTGGCGTAGGCTGGTGGCTACAGCTCCGAATGGACCCCTAGCCTGGGAACCTCCATATGCCACGGGAGCGGCCCAAGAAATGGCAAAAAGACAAAAAAAAAAAAAAAAAAAAGAATTTGCTTCTTAGAAGGCCAGATTTCTGCTCCCCTGTTTATATGCAGGTATATTTATTTTGGGATGTCATCCGGAGAAGAAGGGTAACAGGGAACTTAAAACAGGGAAGGAAGGTGGGCCAGTAAATGGTCTCTCTTTGAGTTGGTTTCCACTTTTTTGGAAGCTGTTTATTTCTTTATTTTTACTTTTGTCCTTTTTTTAGGGCTGCACCCACAGCACATCAAGTTCCCAGGCTAGGAGTCGGATTGGAGCTGTAGCCACTGGCCTACGCCGCAGCCACAGCAACGAGAGGCCTGAGCTGAGTCTGTGCCCTACACCAGAGTTCATGGCAATGCCCCATCCTTAACTCACTGAATGAGGCCAGGGATTGAACCTGCATCCTCATGGTTGCTAGTCAGGTTCATTATCGCTGAGCCACGATGGGAACTCCTGGGGAACTGTTCCAGAATTTCCATCCAGAGGGTAGATTCAGAAACATTTGTCTGTCGGTTCTCGTTCCCACTGGTCAAGGGCTTCCCAGTGGGGCACTAACTGCCCCTTTATCCACATAGTAGGCTGGGGGGATATGAGGGACAAGCTGATTTTTTAAGAGCATCCAGGTGGCTGGAGCCCGGAGGAAAGCGAACAATTAGTAAGGCCAAGTGTTGCCAGATGACACCTGCAGGAAGCCATTGTCTAGCAAGCAATTTCTGCCATAAGATGAGCAGAGAGGGTGCAAAGCAGTGCCCTGGAGGTGGTTTGGGAAGTTTCAAACCGGAACAGACATCTCAATCCCCTGAAGGAGTGACTGCAACAGATGGTGCCTCCTGACAGTCTCTGATTCAGTCGGACTGGGACAGGGTCTGGGTGATGCTTTTTATGCTGGTCAGAGGATCATACTCTGAGAACCTCTGGTTGGGGATCTCCAAGCCTCCAGTTCTTATAAGTTATGATTTTAATAACCAAAGGAGAAAATTACACAGATAGAAGAAAAACATGGAAAAGGACAAGTCCAGGCCAAAACAAAATTCATCGAAGCAACGAAAAAGATAAAAGTTTCACGAGATGTTATTTAGATGTGCTTGTGAACAAAACAGAGCAACTTCGGATAATTAAAACTCATATCTCTAGCATTTAGGTTCTTTTTTATCCCTTTCTCCCTTTTTCCATTCATCTCTTTCTGTTTTTAGTCTCAACTCATTGCTTCAGAGAGAAAAACAAAAGATGGTGCTCATGTTTTCAAATATGTTTTGGGATCGATGTAGGTTTTACATGCTTATATTTTGGTTTGTCTATAACGGTTATAAAGAAAACATATGGAAATATCAATTTTGAAACAAAAGTAACCCTACTTAACTGCAATATTACGACGTGGTTTCGAACGCTCTCATTTGAGTATCAAGCTGTATCTTCCGAATGAAAAATTTAGAAGCTTAAGTCATTTATGGTGGTATAATGTGAATTACAAGAGGAGAGCTTATAGTCCACGTCCTTTGCTGGGTGTCGGGCCTTCACAGCATGCATAATTCATAGAAAAATACAGTATAAAGGCATATGGAGTAACCTTCAAAAATAAATCAAGGAAAACTGGTTACTAATCTGCAGAGGAATTTACCTGGAGGAAGGTAACGAGAAGGAAAACCGTCCATCCCTTCACATGGCTTGACGCCACCCCTGATGAAAGGTACCCAGGGATGCATTTTCCATGTGGACTAGAAAATATTTACGCCCAAATATCTGCCACTCCGAAAGCAGTCAGCCAAACCATGACAAATGAATTGAGCAAAGCAGGTATGAAGTGAAGCCGATACATTTCATCTTGGTTGTGAAGTTCAGCCAGAGGGGGAGGTCTTGGAAGAAGCAGCCGTGGCTGGGAGCATCCGTGTCTGTCACGGAGGGACAAGCCCGTAATCAGGCATTAGGATCGAAATTACCCCACTGTCCATTCTGTCCACGGGCAGCCACAATGCTGTCTAAGTTTCTTGAGAAATGGTAACTCTCCAGATGGTGATGCAAAACAGTGTCCCAAAACCTCACCTTTGTAGGCAAGACTTTTGTTTCGATATGTTCCTAGTTTCTTGTTTACTCTCTGATGAGGTTTATAGACTTTGAGCATGTTTTCTTTGATGCTCATAAAGGGTCTTAGCCTACACGTGACATACGTTTTGCTTGACTTATGCAAATATAACATGGGAAGGAATGTTGAATTTTCAAATTTCAAATTTTCCTATTTACAAATGAGTTTCTATGAAAGCTGATAAATAAGAGAGGCTCCAGGAAGATCGGGTGAGTTGAGGATGAAACCCAAAGTTTATACTATGTCCCAAAGACAGTATCTCCTTTAAGGTAGGATTATGCAGAACATTTGCTTTGGTTTTGATTTGTATGAGACACTCAGGACCTGCTTCTGGTTACCTGTGACACCTGGACAAAAGGAAGGAGTGGATAGAGGAATTGCATAGGTGTGCCCTTCAGAATCCTCTTTGGCCGTAAGGGACAAAGTTAATTGGCGGGCACACATATTTCTGTGTTCACCTGTAGGCGTCTCCATAATTACATCTTATGGGTTGTGTCGAATAAAGAGGTTGAGGGCAAGTGCAAACGAGGCAACTCTATCCACTAACAGAAAGTACATGGAAGTTGGCAATGTTTGTCCCCAAAGGTAGGATTTGGGGACAAAGGTTGGATTTTAAAAGGAATTTTTCTCATTGATCCTAAAGGCTGCTTTATCTCCAGCTTCCCTAAACTTCCATGAATTTGCAGCGATTTGAATTCCATGGAGAAAAGTAGACTGCCATAAAAGCCTTCATGGATTTTAAGAGGAGGCTCATTGTAGAAATTAGAGGTGGTGATTTGCAAAGTGATTTGTTCATTTTAATTGCATTGATTCCGCTCTTGTCAATGAGGTAGACTTCCGGAAAATAAACTCTCGAAAAGAACTTAAGGGAGAGTGGATGCGGATGGTTTCGTGCACTTTACGAGTCAGGCTCTCTCTGGATACCCATCAATTAGAGGTGAAGACAATAAAAGGAAAAATTTGCCCCATCTGGTTCTACATAAAACTCCCCAAGAGCTTTGACAAAAAGTCTTTTCTGCAAAGAGAGGCCAGATCTCTGGAGAGGCATTTGTTTTTCAGGCTCGTTGAAATGCTTTTCCTTTGCAGGGATGTTATTTCAGTAAAGCCAGATGAGATGCACTTGCTATTTTTATAAGTTTTTAAAGGCTTAAGCAGGGCAAATATGTCTTTTCAAGCTGCCTTCTGCAATAAGCCTGATGCTAAGGCGGCTTTATGTCCCATAAAGAGTAACATTAGCCTCATGGAGCTACAGGCGATTTCTGATCATCTCAAGGATGATTCCTTAGTATCAGATTAGTGTAGGGGAAGGCTTGTATTATTTTCCAATTTTTAAAAGCTATTGGCTTAAAATAAATTATATTTTGACCAAAATACTTTTTCTCTATTTGGCCAAGGTAAGCTTTGACAATCTGTATTTTTATAGGGCATAGGGATTCAGGTATTTGGGGAGAATTTTTTTAAAAAATGTAACACAGAGCTATCTCTCATATTTCTGTATCTGGCTCTGAACATTAATGTTATCACTGTATTTTAGTTTTTCCTTCTTTATATGCTATTCCCACCTGGGAGACCTTTGCCATTTCAAATAAACTAAAAGTGAAGTTTATGTTCTTTGTCCAAAACCCAAATTTTTACTACCAGTGTTTCACTTGACTCACAAACTTGTATTCTTGTATATTAAAATTTTTATCTTTGACTGTTGAATAAAATCTCCAGACTGTACTCAGTATCCCTTCAGCCAGATTCTTCTGTGATGACTGTTCCTCTCCTGTCTCCCAGCCCTACATCCAGCTGATCCCCAGTTACCAGCGACAGCCCCATTTCTGGCTTTCTTGCTGCTCTAGCGTCTCCCATCTTTCATCTGTCCTACCCACAGGACCATGGATTTATTGACAAAATAAGTTTTGATGATATAAAGCATTTTTTTTGTTGCAATTTTGAAATGGCTTCCACTCCTTGACGTTAATACCCCAGAGTATAGTTCTCCATAAATTGTTCACAGCCCCCCTCAGTCATCATCCTAATAATTTTTCCCATCCTCTGGGTCATTCTCTTGTGTTGACACATCATACCAGTACTAGAGCCTCTGTCTTTGGGCTTGTCGAAGATGATATTTGTACGTGGATATCTCTGTATTTGCCACCTCTCTTCTCTACAGGCTTACTCTCCATGTTTTTAATTCTGAAGGCTGCCCAAGATGTGATCCTTGGTGACACTGAGTCTCAGAGCCCCTCGAGGATAATGTCAGCTCTGTCCCCAACTTACTGTGTAACTCGGGAGAGCCTCTGTGAGTCTCGCTCTCTTTGCCAAGAGAAGGAGGGAGATCAAGGGGAGATTTTCCAGGTGGATTCCATACTGAGCATCTCACAATTTATGTTGCAGTCAGAAATCTTTTTGTGGTTAACTACATGGGCTCTTCTCACTAGTCACTCTTACCTTTTCCCAAGACTGTTGAGCGTCCAGCTGTTGATGTGCGGTCTCCGTCACTTACTGCCACCGTGAAATGACAGGCTCCTGGGGTTACTGAGCGCAGTCATACTGTGGGCATTTGGGAAGTGTGCAGATCATTAGCTCACGTAAGAACTTTGCCACACAGTTTGGTCGTGTTTTTAATAGCGTTCTGCGTGCCGAGAAATAAAGCATCAATGATTATCATTTCCGATAATGCCTGGCTGGGAAAATGTAAACTTGCATATTGAAAATGTGTGTGTGTGTTTTTTTAACCTTTGGAACGACAAATGCCAAATTTAAATTTCAACATTCCCTTTGAATTAGAGCTCTTTGCCAACCTCTCTTAAGTTTATACCCCCCAGGGAGCTGAATAATAATATGTTGGAAGAGGATTTCTCTCTCTCCACTTCTCTGCCATATTTTGCTTTAAAAAATTCCACCATGCAGCAGTGTCCAATGTGACCATTAAATAAATCTGTAATTAAGGTGACATCGGCAGTTTCGGTAATTAGAGTCTTGCCGTAACTGTAAGAGTAAAAATAACATTCCCTGGCTCTGAGATGGGGCAGCTGCGGGCGCACGCTGAGAATGTACCTTGGCAATTTAACATGACTAATTGTGAGAGCACTTCTTCACAGGGGATTGAGTTAATCTTCAAAAGTTCTTCTGTCTGTGGTTTCTGTGAGCTATGTATTTCCTGTTTGTCTGGGTGCTGCTCTTTCAGCACCTTGATTTATAACAGCTCCCCTATCAGTTTCCCACTTCTTCCCCGTTGAGTTTGATGGGACTCCTTCTTGGAGCTGTCTTGATGGGCTGCCAGTCCTTCCTGACTGAGCCGGGACTTAGGGCCAGGCAGAGAAGCCGCTCTCAGGGTAAGTGGTAGCTCCTCAGGGGACATCTTATCAGTCTTCCTTTCTCAGTGGAGTATTCTTGGTGCTAGGACTTTTAAGTGTGTTGTCCAGAGTTCCAGTTGTAAGGTTTGGGATACCTGGCCACGTAGCAAAGTCATCAGAAAAGGACTCTTCTCCCCTTGCATTGACCCTGTTGGGGGACTGTTCTCTTCAACTCCATGTCATCCTCCTCGTTTCTGCGTGTGTGGTCCTTGCCCAGACTTCAAGACCCGGACGTGATGTCAGCAGCCTTGTGAAGGACCCAGGAGGCCAAGCAGAGACGTGGTGGCCCTCTGGGTCCCTGCTTGCTTGCTTCCTCCTTCTCTCAATCCCGCATCTTTGGTCTCTTGAGTAATTCTCCCTTCTGTTACTGCTACGGCTGCGCATGAAAGAGTCTAACCACATCTCACCCTTGACCTGGCCTCTTGGCCTTCGTTTCTCTCACCCGTTCTCCAGGCTGGTGTCAAGTCAGTCACTCTAACGTAACCCACCCATTTGGAATCATGTCCCTCCCTTGGCCCACCCTGTATTGTGGTTCCACTTGACTTTGAGGCTGGAGTCTTACTCTGCACTAGGGCGTATAGGACTCGTGAGGGTTGAGCCCTTATCTACCGCTCGTCCTTCTGCATCCTTACCCCTGGGCTTTCCGTAATATTAACCATTTGCTGTTCAGAGCTGGCACTGGAACAGTCCTCACCCTGAGTCCTTAAAGTACGTATGTATCCTAAGGCACTTGCTTTCCTCCCCTTGGTCCCGGCCCTGCATGACGGTGGCCGAACCTCTGTCTACACGGATTGGCTGCTGGTCCAGGCATGCGGTAAAGCCTAGGATAGGCTTTTGGGTGGGCTTGCTGAAAGTATGGAGGAAAAAACTCTCCAAGTAGGAATCTGAAGAAATAAACCTACAGCTAATATCACTGAATAGAAGAGAATAGACTAAGTGGTGACAGAAAGATATGCCAGAGTTTCCATACAAAGCAGCTCTTTGGGAAAAGCAGTGGTTGGCATCACCATGCAGCACACTCTTACGAAATGGTGGGTCAGAATAAAGGTGAGAAAACAGCCTTTCAGGCAAGAGAAACAGCATTAACCAAGGCTGAGAGGAAGAAGAGTGTGACATATGGTAGGGACAGAGGTTATGCAGATATATACTCTACTATATATACTATATATATGTATATGTATATCTGTGTGTTTGTGTGTGTGTGTATACAGCTTGTAGGGAGTTCCTTTGTGGCTCAGCGGTAGTGAACCCAGCTAGGATCCATGAGGAGGCAGGTTTGATTCCTAGCCTTACTCAGTAGGTTAAGAATCCAGCATTGCCATGAGCTGTGGTGTAGGTCACAGATGTGGCTCGGCGCCTGTGTTGCTGTGGCTGTGGTATAGGCCGGCAGGTGAAGCTCTGATTCGACCTCTAGCCTGGGAACCTCCATATGCCGCAGGTGTAGCCCTGAAAAGCCAATATATATGTGTGCGTGTGTGTGTCTGTGTGTGTGTGTGTACATACATATGCACAGACACACACACACTTATGGTCTAATAGTAGCCAGGAGAGAGGGATTGTGCTGTAGCCAGGACCAGACCTAAATATTGGTGGCACAGCATAATCAAAATTTATTTCTCCTGTTATTTAGGAAACTGGATCTTACCCCCGTGGAGTAGCATTACTTCTAAGCCAGCAGGTGGAGAGACGACTCAGCACAAAGAGGACGTGGGTAGTATGTACACTTTTAGCCGGGTCAGTGATCTGGCAAAGGAAGTAACAGTCTGGGCCAGGAAGTCGAAAGCATCTTTGGAAAGAAGATAGGGCAGCATTTTTGAGTCAACTTGAATGTAGTTATTTCTGCCAATTATTTGTATATTAATAACACAGTCATTTGCTTAGATTTGTCCCTTGGAGTCAGTTTATTTTTCTTGTTGTTCCTCCCCCGATAGGTTCAATCATCTGTTGGTGTTTTAGAGAATCATTCGTCACAGATCTCACCTATCTGAATTCCCCAGTGGACTCTCAGGTGTTTATTCCAAGCATCTTTGTTCATTTTAGTGAGAAATGGTATTTAGATTTGAAAATCTGGGTACCAAGGACTCAGTGCTTCTGGTCTTTGTAACTGTTTCCATACCTTGTCAATAACCATAGTCTATGAATATATTTTTGTTTTTGTTGATGTTTTTCAGAGAAAATATATGCTCATACTGGTATTTCGAATTCAAATTGAGAATTAGAGTGTTTTAGAGCTTGGATTTAATTATTCATATATGTTTTAGTGATATCTTGATTAAAAAATTCATTTCTTTTATTCTGCTGTGTGCACATATAATAGTTTCAGAGTAACAGTATCCGTATTATTGCAAGCAGTTATTACTGAACACAATTAAAGATTTCTCAGCTTTGTTTTTATCCTGAGGTTATCTCCCAGTAGTCAAATTGCTGTGTTTCAAATTCACTTGAAGTAAATACTTCCTGGGCTGTTAAGCAATCATTGTGGTAGTTAGGTTTTTATGTTTCACTTTGCTTTTGACCTTTAGGGATTAAGTTACTTGGAAACAGTTTGATCCCTTCAGACTTGCTTTTAAGCTTTATTAGGTGGAACCACAGCAACATTTAGTGTAGTGCTAATTTTGACCTACCACTGAGGTCAGATCCCCAAATTAAACCTTGATGCCATTGAGGTCTATGTGGGTAGATTGTCCTCTGCAGGTGTTGTACTGTCTTTCCTTGCTATCAGCAATGTATGGGAGAGTCTGTTTATTCAAATCTTGTCAACCAAGTAAGTGGCCAATCCTTTCACAATATAAACGATGAACTGTTGGTTCACAAACTAGCCCTGGTACCGAGGGCAAGGAGAGACCAAAGAAAGAGGCAGGCCCCTCCAGATTGGTAGGTGGAAGGTTTTGATCAGCAAGGGAATTTTCAAGGCTTGTCTTGGATGGTCAGAAGACGAATAGATCACCACCCATCAGAATATTTAAAAATTTCTATTTTTTTTTTTTTTTTTTTTTTTTTTTTTGCTATCTCTTTGGGCCGCTCCCGTGGCATATGGAGGCTCCCAGGCTAGGGGTCAAATCAGAGCTGCAGCCGCCAGCCCACGCCGGAGCCACAGCAACGCGGGATCCGAGCCACGTCTGCAACCTACACCACAGCTCATAGCAATGCCGGATCGTTAACCCACTGAGCAAGGGCAGGGACCGAACCCGCAACCTCATGGTTCCTAGTCGGATTCGTTAACCACTGCGCCATGACGGGAGCTCCAAAAATTTCTATTTTTTGAGGGCCACACCTGCAGCATATGGAGGTTCCCAGGCTAGGGGTCAAATCAGAGCTGTAGCCTCTGGCCTACACCACAGCCACAGCCACGCAGGATCTGAGCCACATCTATGACCTACACCACAGCTCACAGCAACACTGGATCCTTAACCCACTGAGCAAGGCCAGGGATGGAACCTGCGTCCTCATGGATGCCAGTCAGATTCATTTCTGCTGAGCTATGACAGGAACTCCAGAATGGTAAGAGTTTATGCAGAGGTGTTATCTGAATCCAATTACCTCTATCATTCAGATGTTCTCAATAACACATTACTCTCTCAAGGCTGCGTCCTTGAAACAGCTCCTAAAACCTGAGCAGGACCCTATGTGGTCTTCCTGGGGACAGACCCTCCCCCTCCTTCCTCTTCCGTGTCCCCTGCTTGTTTATAGAGAAGCTTTAGCCTCTCAGGTCTTTCCCGAATTCCAAAGAGAAAATTTAATCAGTTAATAATTTGAGAAAATATAGGAACGAAGGAAAGTGGTCAGGCAAGACAGAATAATAATAGCCTACTCATAAAACAACGTCATGGAAACGTAGTTCCTTCTAAGGGCTATAGATAATATCCTGACATATAGCCCTGAATTGTTCTGCAGAAACTCAGACTCCCCCCCAACCCCGACCCCCCAACCCCCAGTGGAGGAAGTTGACTGCATGCTGACCACCAGCAGGTAAACCCCGACCAGGTGGGCAGAAAACTGATGACTGAGATTCCTGAAATACCACCTTGTTACCTCACCACCAACCAATCAGAGGAATGAATGAGTGAACCAATCAGGCACCCAGCAACTCTCATCCCTAAGTTGCCTTAAAAAAAATCCTTCCCTGAAAGCCATTGGGGAGTTCAGGTCTTTTGAATGTTAATTGCCCCTTCTTGCTTGATGCCTTTCAAATAGACACTGTACCTCCTTCACCGCAACCTGGTGGTGGTAGATGGGCTTTGCTGTACCTCCGGCAAGTGGACTTGAGTTCAGTTCAGCAACGTTCCCACTCTGGGTACAGCGAGTGGAATGTACATTCCAAGGCAGAGAAAGGGGTGAGGACCTTGCTGTTGCCCAGGTCCAGCTCGTGGGACAACTGGTGACCATATCCTCTCAGTGACCTCCTCCAACAAAATGACATTTCTCTGTGTTACATTTATCTCTTGTTATGGGTGAGGTGGAGCGTCTTTTTTTTAAGATGAAAGCCATTTGTATATGTTTAGCTCTTGTCTATTGTTCTCTCAGCATGTTCTTGATTTTTAGACAGAACTCTTTAAATGGCAGTAATCTTCCACCTTTATATTTCATTTGATTTTTATTTGTGCTGGTATTTTTTTTTTAACCACATAGTTTTTTCCCATGGTCAAGTTTATCTTTTCTCAAATTGTTTCTAGATTTTGAGTCATATTTAAAAAAGCTTTCCTAGTCCTAGGTTATAGAATAATTTATCCATTATCCATGCTTTTTTCTAATATTTGCATGCATTCATCATTTTCTATACTGCTAAGCGGTAATCCCAGTATTATTTTTGAAGAATAATTCACCTTTTTTCACTGCTTTAACATAAAGCCTTTATCATGTATTAAATGTCCATATTGGTTATCAACCTTTGCAATATCCTTTTTTATTTTGAATAAAATATGGGGCTAAGAACTTTCAAAATCAGAATTAAAAATGTTTTAGGAACCAGTAAGCATTAATCTAGTGGTAATTAATCTAGTTAACTCTAGAACCGACTATACTGATAAACTCTGATTTTTAAAACTTTTTAGTCCTTTATTGTGAAATGATGTTTATCGCCGCCATGATTATGAAATGGTATGGTCTTGCTGAATATGGCTTTATGAAAATCTGGTTCTTCAAATAGCACAGATAAAGTAGCACATACGTGTGTGTATAAAAGTCTTTAAAAAGTTGATTTCAGGCTGAAGAGCTGTTTCTTCAGCCTGAGATAAACTTTTTTTAAAGATTCTTATGTATAAAATGTGCTTTTTAGAAATTTAACTTGCTACCAAGACTCTTTCATTTTTGGGGGAAAGCTCATTATTGGATCCACTCTGCTAATCTTTACTGGATAACTTGAAGCCACAGACTTGTGTAAGATGTTGGATTTGGAGCGCACGTTGTCAGATCTGCTCCTGGGCCGCCAGCCTCCATAGCGTTATAATCTGCTTTTCTTGTGACTGCAGCTTTTGTGTTCCTCTGATGCTCCTTAGGTGATAGACTCGCTAAAGTTAAGCGTTCTGTATTTGCATATTAAAACCCAAAATGGGATAACATTTTCGCCTGTCAACTTGCACTTTTTAAAAGTACTCATTTGGGGTTGTGTGTGTGGGTTTGAATCTGAAGAAACAGACATTCCTTACTTGATATTGGGAGCAAAGATGTCTCGTATCTTCCTAGGGGAAAATGTCCTTATTTGTGGAATGACGCCCTCTTACTGCTGCCATTTGTGGGACATCACTCATCCTTGTGGTTGATTTCAGCTCAGTGTCTTCTCATCTGGGAAGCTTTCTCTGACCACATCTCACTCCCCATCAAAGCATCCGTATTTGTCCCCATCAGAACAGTGACTTGGCTTTCCTAAAATGTTCCCTCTTTGTGTGTTTGGCCTGGACTTGGCTGCACATTCTCTGGACAGGGATGGTGTTTTATTGGATCACATGCCTTGGTCACAGTGTCTGGCACAGAGGAGACAGACGGCTTGGCTTCTGACTTGCGATGAAGTATCCCAGAAATGTGTCCTTGACATGCACTCATATTGCATTATTAGGGTAAATCATTTGGCACCTGCCACGTTAGTGCCTTTGGAATAAATAAGTGCTAATTTCTATGTTACCGCTGGCCTTCTTTCCCTGAAGTCAGAGGCTCTACGGCATTTTACGCCCATGCTATGAAGCAAAATGCTAGTTGGTGCTCAAAATCTATTTGGTGTATACTAAACTTGAGTGATACCCTAGTCAGAATGTGCTGTGGCAGAGATCTATTATCCAGGTAAAACAATTAACGTTCTATGAATATTTCAGAATAGGCACAGACAACGCCAACTGCACGGTGAGTAATTACACAGTGAAGACGTAATGAATCTGCGTGATTGAAAGCCTGGCAGCACATTGAAGGGCAAAGCCAGAAATGCCCAGGAAAAAAGGCCTACGTGGAAAAAAACTAATAAACTAATTTAAAACATTCCTAACCTAAAATAAGAAGGAAAGAAGCAAATAATCGTCATATTAATAATATAGATCACCGAAGCTCATGAAAGGGACTGCCTTTCAAAATATGCTGAGGTTGTAAAATTTGCTTGGTAACTGTTTGACTCTAGAGGTGATTATCTGGGTTTGTTCCATTTTATCTGTTGATTGCTTCTCTGGAAAGATTTTGCAAACACACGTTGGCTTCGTTTTGTTTCGTGCTGCATTTTCCATGCTCACTGAGCCTCTTCAGAATGAAGAGTTCCCAGCAATGTTGGGGCTGTTTTGTTTTAGAGACAAGATTTAGAAGAAGCAACTGTGGCCTTGGAAAGGCTGGGTCCACTTCCGTGCGATTGCAGCCCCGTATGAAATCATTCGAGCCTGTTGATCAACTTTGTCTGAGCCCCACTGTACTAATCGCTGAAATGAAAATGAGAATATCTGTCCTGCCAACGGTAGTGAGCTGTCACAGGGAACTCAAGCGACGATACGTGAGAAAGCCCTTGGTATCACCACAGGATCTTAGGCCTGAGTACGATGGTGTGCTTGTAATGCACAGGCATTTCATTACATGGCTGTCGGTAGCAAAATCAGTCATCTCCCTTTGTTTGCTTTTTTTGTTTTAAATTGAAAAATCCAAAGAAAAAATTGTGATTTTTGTTCTTCCCTGCTTCCACTTCCAGCCCCCAGAAGAAATGAATACCAACTATTTGCTGTATACACTTCCTCACATTTTCCAGATTATACAGCATGTGTGTGTGTGTGTGTGTGTGCGCGTGTTTATAAAACTGAAATCATTAGATAATGGTTCATACTGGACACCAATTTAAGATCACACTTGAAGCATGTACCATGGAGTTCTTTCCCTTTGTAATTTGGCCTCTCTCCACGCTTTATGTTCTGTTGTTGGGATCGTTGATTCCAAGAAGGAATATCAAGAGAAGGGGTTAGAATCTTCGTGTCAAGGAGCAAGGGATTCAGTGAAAGTTCAGAGCAGAAAACTTTATAGTTCCCCAAAATATTTTCTGACAGTACATATTAAGTATTACAAATTTAATTCACTAGCCATATGTAGTTTTAGGTCTGAAATCAAAACCCAGAAATCAACCATAGTATTCCTATGGGGATGAAATAAAAACAGTAAAGCTGAATATAGCAGTCCTCTTAGAGAGTAATGTGTAACTTTTTATAAAAGTTAGGTTTCCTGTATATGTGAAATCAGTACCTTATGATGTTATATTTTTTGAAAAGATAGAGTATCTAAGTTATTCATGTCTAGCCATCTATGACAACCCCCCGACCCCCGCTTTTTGGCAAATGGTGCAACCTATTTCCCTGTGGAAGCCGTTTATTTCCAGGTGTTTTCCTATCAAACATTTAAGTAACAAGAACAGCTGGTCACAACTCCAGAGAGACATTAGGAAGAAAGCAGTAACCTCCGAAGATAAATGGAGTTTATAAGCAGAACCAGCCAGAATGGTAATTTTCATTTTATATTAGGGGAACATTTGTATTTGGTAGACACTTTAATTTTTATATTTCTCTGCTCTGTCACAGTTGAAAAATACAGATGCAATTGCAATCCTAGGTCTTATTTTGTAAAATCTGTGAACATTCTTCCTCAGAATGCGAGGAAGAACAACGGCATCTAAAACAAAAGTCTTCATTTTTCCAAAAGGCAAAAGCAGCTCATACTAAGCTTAAAAATTCCAGATCTGTTCCATGAACACTGCGGCTGCATTTTACACACAGACAACTGGAATCTCGGTTTTTCATCTTAAGATGACCAAAATATACAAAGATTCCCGGACCTGTGTGATATATGTATGACATTTCACATTTGAGAGGATTAAACATTATGACACTATCATCATTATTCTCAGTACAATAATGTGTTATGGTTTATAGAAGTACGGAGTCACAATCCTGAATGTTTGACGTGGGAAACTGGAGGTTTATGTTTTCACTCGTTTATGTTAGTGTGGGACTGCCACTCCTTTTTTGGTAAAGTTTTATGCTCTCACTTACTTTGCCTCAGGTGGTAAGACCACAGGAGCTGTGAGGTGGACCTGTTAGGGGTAACGAAATAGCACAGCTTGCTTAGAATTGGAGACCGTTCTAGTGTAACACGCCCATTAGAGTTGACAGGGGGGTGTGCAGGCTGCCCTCTCAGGGTGACGCTCATCGCAGGAGGTGGCCACGTGTGAGTGCTCACAGGTGAGCCTTAGGCGACCTCAGGCACCACTTCATCTGGAAAGAGAGGAGCAGCTGGGGATTGGGAAGGAGAAAGATGTCTTCCCACATTAGAAGGACAGGCATCTGGAAGAGACCTCAAAGGCCAGACAAAAAGCAATGATTAGAAATTACAAAGCTACAAGTCCCTACCCACATAGGGGAGAATTGTAAAAGAAATCCTTATAATTGCCCAAAAACGAAAGTACTCTCCAAGGAGAAAGCTGGAGGCTTTCCTTCCTTATCTCCTCCTTCAGCCCAAAGAGCCAATGGTGAGTCAGGGAGTCACTGGTTTTAGTCCTCGGACCACTGCTGAGTCCTTATAAGCAAGGGCTATGGTTTCCTGTGGGCAGAAGAGTGAGAAACTCAAAGTCTGATTTTCTTCTTTTTGAAAATACTTTGTGGTATCATAATATTCTTCCGTATCAGAAGATACAGAAATTCAAATGAGCTTGGAAAAAAAGGAGAGGAACAAGAGCAAAGGCGTGCTGAAGTCCCACAGTACCTAACAGATGACAGCACATTGAAATTGACATTGATAACGTCAAAACATCTCCGGGTATTACTGACAAAGGTTTGGGGATGAAGGTTAATCCAAGAAGCTTAATGAAAAATACAGAACAGAGGGAATTGACAGAAAACACACAGAGAGTGGACTTGGAGGAAATTTTAAAGCATAACTTGAGCAACATTTGACTTATTTCTAGACTCTCTGAAACGTATTACTTAGTAAGTGCAAAGCAGAGAAATCAATAACGCACAGGCTCTGCTTATCCCTGTTTGTTTTACTGTATTTGGAAGGACGATGGAAAGCCACTGATGGATGGAGTAGGTATGGACAGGATTGTGTCTATACGAATTTTTTGAGACTCTGCGTTGTAAACACAACAGCCGGTGTCTGAAAAGTTCCTCTGCAGTGTTGTAAAAACGCTCTCGTCATCACACAAATGTGTTTTTAGACATTGTCAGGGAAATTATCATGAGCTTTCTGAAACACCGTTGTTCAGCTTTAGTACAATACTGTGTCCTCAGATCATGGCTCCTGAACTTCTGTGAACCTCCTGCAGTTAGAGTGTGGCAGAGATTTTTTTTTTTTTTTTAAAGAAGATCGCAATGTCAGAATTAAAAAAGAAGCCTTCTTCTGATCTCATACCGCCTGACACCGACCTGAGAATTTATCATCACAGTCACCGGATACCTGTCTCTTCCATGAGCACCACCAGTGGCTGGCAACCCAAGGTTCCTACACATTCGAAGAAGGGCTTATGACTTGCATTGTCTCCTGGCAGTTACACAGCTATCAAAGGGTTTTCGTTTACCCTGTTTTAAAATTATTTGTAACACTTCTTTTCCTGTAATTTCAAACTTAATACGTTGCAAGAATCCTACAAAGAAGTCTTACACCCTTTTAGCCAGATTCATCAATTATTTTTAGTTTTTTAGTTTTTTTTATTTTTTATTTTCCCACTGTACAGCAAGGCGATCAAGTTATCCTTACATGTATACATTACAATTACATTTTTTTCCCCATCCTTTGTTCTGTTGCAACATGAGTATCTAGACAAAAGTTCTCAATGCTATTCAGCAGGATTTCCTTGTAAATCTATTCTAAGTTGTGTCTGATAAGCCCAAGCTCCCGATCCCTCCCACTCCCTCCCCCTCCCATCAGGCAGCCACAAGTCTTTTCTCCAAGTCCATGATTTTCTTTTCTGAGGAGATGTTCATTTGTGCTGGATATTAGATTCCAGTTATAAGTGATATCATATGGTATTTGTCTTTGTCTTTCTGGCTCATTTCACTCAGTATGAGATTCTCTAGTTCCATCCATGTTGCTGCAGATGGCATTATGTCATTCTTTTTTATGGCTGAGTAGTATTCCATTGTGTATATATACCACCTCTTCCGAATCCAGTCATCTGTCGATGGACATTTGGGTTGTTTCCATGTCCTGGCTATTGTGAATAGTGCTGTAGATGCGGGTGCACATGTCTCTTTTAAGTAGAGTTTTGTCTGGATAGATGCCCAAGAGTGAGATTGTGGGGTCATATGGAAGTTCTACGTATAGATTTCTAAGGTATCTCCAAACTGTTCTCCATAGTGGCTGTACCAGTTGACATTCCCACCAGCAGTGCAGGAGGGTTCTCTTTTCTCCACACCCCCTCCAGCACTTGTTATTTGTGGATTTATTAATGATGGCCATTCTGACTGGTGTGAGGTGGTATCTCATGGTAGTTTTGGTTTGCATTTCTCTAATAATCAGCGATGTTGAGCATTTTTTCATGTGTTTGCTGGCCATCTGTATGTCTTCCTTGGAGAAATGTCTATTCAGGTCTTTTGCCCATTTTTCCACATCAATTATTGGTCATTGATTTTGCCCATTTGCTCCATCTGTCTCTGTCTCTATTTCTCTTTCTGTCTCTGTGGAAAGGAAACAGTTGTTTATTGCCTGGTAATGTTTTTACCAGAAATGAAGAGATTTAAAGCCCAGCAGATTTCTTATCTCCTATCCTGTAGGTCAGAACATGGGCCTGGGTCCTCGGCGTCAGCCTCCCAGAGATGAAATCCACGCGTCATCAGGGCTTCCTGCCTGGAGTCTCTGAGGAAGATCTCACTTCCAGGTTCATTCAGGTTTGGGTAGAATTCAGTTCCCTGCGGTTATAGGCCTGAGATCCCATTCCTCACTCCCTGGCTGCCGACTGGGGGCCTCTCAGCTCCTAAGACCACCTGTGCTGCATTCCTCGTCGCATGGCTCCCTCTGTCTTTCAACCAGATACAGTATGTCAGGCCCTCCTCGTTCTTCGTATCTCGTCTTCCCAGCCCTTCTCCCACCACCTGGGGAAGCTGTGCGCCCTCAAGGCCCCATGTGGTTATCCGCAGGTGATCTCTGTGTGTCAAGGTCACCCACATGGTCACTGGGCCCTGTTAGATGGCAGTGATAGTGAGAGAGTCATCTCATCAGATCCACAGCTTCCAGGATGGGGTGTGGAACCTTGGGGGCCATTTTCAGAGTTTTCTTTAGGGGCCATTTTCAGAGTTTTCTTTTCAGAGTTTTTTGTTTGTTTTGTTTTTTTTTTTGTTTTGTTTTGTTTTTGTCTATGACCATAGCATGTAGAAGTTCCTGGGCCAGGGTTTGAACCTGCACCATAGCTGTGACCAGAGCCTCAGCAATGACAACGCTGGATCCTTAACCCACTGTACCTCCAGGGAACTCCTAGAGTTTTTTTTTTTAATTGATGTGTAGTTGATTGAAATTTTGTTAGTTTCATGTGTACAGCCAAGTGATTCAGTTTCACATATATACATATATATATATATATATTCTTTTTCAGATTCTTTTTATTATAGGCTATTATAAGATATTGAATATAGTTTACTGTCTTATACAATAGGTCTTTGTTAATTTTATGTATAGTAATTTGTTTCTGTTCATCCCAAACTTTTTTAAATTATTTTTTATTTTTTTGCTTTTTTTAGGGCCACACCTGTGGCATATGGAGGTTCCCAGGCTAGGAGTTGAATCAAAGCTATAGCTGCTGGCCACAGCCACAGCCACAGCAACACCAGATCTGAGCTGCGTCTGTGCCTACACCACAGCTCATGGCAACACTGGATCCTTAACCTGCTGAGCGAGGCCAGGGATCGAACCCACAACCTCATAGTTCCTAGTCAGATTCATTTCTGCTGTTCCACGACGGGAATGCCATCTCAAACTTCTAATTTATCCCTCTTTCCCCTTTCCTTTCCCTTTGGTAGCCATACATTTGTTTTCTATGTCTGGGAGCCTATTTCTGTTTTGTAAATAAGTTATTTGTATCATTTTTTTTAGATTTCATATGTCAGTGATATATATTTGTCTTTGACGTCACAAAGTATAATAATCTTTGGGCATCCTTGTGGCTGCACATGGGCATTATTTCATTCTTTTTTATGGTCAATAGAATTTTGTTATCCATAGGAGGGTTTAAGAAAATGAGGCTCTCTACCTTCAAAAGTATCAAGTTCTGCTAGGACCCTGTGAATGCAGCTTTCTCCTTGCAGGATGGAGGGTGTGAAGGGAAGGCGTGTGTTTGGAGAAGGGTGGTTGGGGGTTTAATGAAGACCAGTGCAATTGCTGAGAGTGCAGAACAACCAGAAGCTTTTCCAGGATGTCATCAGTTCACCGCAATAACCCCTCAAAGTCGTCATCAGTCTAATTTTAAAACGGAGAAGAGCAAAGCATAGAGAGAACTATGTAAGAAAGACCTAACTAACGCCTCATGGCACGTAGACGACAAACCCAGATGTCAAACCAGGGCTGCTTGCCTTGGAGGTCTGGCTTCCTTCTGCTGGGTACCAGCCTCTGCCAGTAGCCTGAGCCCTCCTGTTTTGATAATTCCATGCTCCAGGGTTTTCCTGATCCTCTACTCTGGAAATGTTACTGAAGCTTGGTCTGCTGTTGAAGATTCACTTATCTCCAAGTGATACGATCACTGAATAGAGCAGTTCCTATAAAGGGATTGCCTTTCATAGGGCTTCTAGGTCCCTCATACAGAAAACAGCCTGGCTCTCAGGATGTTATTTCTGTCCTGGGGCAGCCAAGAAACGCCACATTGTTTCTAACACGTGCTTACATGGTGTTGAGTGGGTTTAGTAGCCACAGACCTTACTGCGTCTTTAAATAGGAGGACTATCAATACAAAACATAGCGTCTTAGCTTCTTCTGTTTTTAGCATGGGGTTACCAAAAGCATCTACCTTTTTCTCTTTTTGAAAGATTCAGTGTAGAGCCTGTGGTGGTTTCTATTTAGGGAAAATGGGCACACATTTGAGGCAAAATGTCCACAGTAGGTCACAAGAAACATTAAATTCTGCCAGGACTAGCTACTAATTGGTTTCTCAGGCAGGGAGAGAGCTTTTCCTGGGGGAAAAACATTTGCTAATAGGAAGGACAGTAAAGAGCTGGTTCTCTCCAGTGCCTTTTCCAGTTCCCAGCAGCAGCATGGGTAACCTGGTGCCTTAGTGATGAAGAAGTGAGGTGCTGCTACCCCACATTCTGAATCCTTCGGGGCCCCTGTGGAACTTGACTGTTGGGGAGAGAAAGTTAGGGATGTCTTGGGAATGTGAGCAAATCTAACTTATGTAGTTGAATTATCTTGTCCTGCCTTTTTAAAGAGACAGTGTATGTTATGAAGGGCAACACCTACTTCTGTTCTTCATTTGATTATTTGTGAGAAAGAGTACTCTAAGAATGATAGTCATATATATCTAGGGGCTAAGGATAAATTTATACGTGAGTTATATGTGTATATAATTTTTTTATGAATGTGTATATAGAATTAGGCGTGGGTGTATAAATTTTATGTGTGTGTGTGTATAAAATTGTTGCCAGAACTATGTCTAGATACTCATGTTGCAACAGAAAAAAGGGTGGGGGAAAAAATGTAATTGTAATGTATACATGTAAGGATAACCTGACCCCCTTGCTGTACAGTGGGGAAATAAAAAAAATATATTAAAATTGTTGCCAAAGATCTTTTATGTAAGAATGACTCTCAAGTAGAAATACAGAAATCTGTTTGGAAAACCATCCCTTCAAGCCAAGGAATCACAGACTTCAGAGAAGCCTAAATTTTATGATGTTCATGTTGAGTTACAACCAACCTTTTCCCCAGTTTTAAAAACAGAATAGGATGCCCTGGTGATATCCACTTTTATTTACCTTTCGGTAAACATATTTCATAAGATTTGACACTTTAATCTGTGTGGTCAAGATGGCTCATGGATTTCTAATATAACTGAATGTTTTGTTTGGGTAAAAGCTGCTCTATTTGATTATATCTTTAACTTGCTTTGGATTATGTGAATTTGAACATTCTCTAACCTATCCTTGTGTTTTCTTTTTTGGGCTCTACCAAGGCACTTATTTAAGAAATTTCTCTCAAAGTTGAAGGCCAGCAGAGCTGTGCATTAAGGAAGCGTTTTGGAGAGTGAGGTGGGTATGAGGATATGTGATGCCATGGCCAAGGGCATAGGCTTAAAGATGACTGCCCAGATTTAAACTCTCTTCAGGTTACAGGAATCTGAACACGTTGCATTCCTCACATTCCTTAGATCTCAAATGGTGGCAGTACTAAAACCTGTTTCCCTAGATTTAGGCAAAATTAAGTGAAGTAGCCCATGTAAAGTATGGAGCAGTGTCCCCCATATTTTGTTTCTGGCTTCTAATAACAGCAACCCAAATCAAGCTGTAACTAGTTGAAGGGATTTAGGAGATATATTGACTTTTGTATCTGAAATACCTAGGAATATGTGGAATTCAAGCATGGTTTGATCAGGGCTCTGTCTTAATTCTTCTGTGGTCCTCTTGTTTTGATATCGTCTGTGTCCTAAAGGTCAGACTTTGTTTCCATGCTGAGGTCTCTCCGGTGACAGGATAGATCCAGAAAGGAAATCTTGTATTTGCTCATTTTCCTCCAAGAGGAGGAGCTAGAGCTTTGCTTTTGCAATCATTGAATATAGTTATGAATGGACCATCCCTGGAAAGTTCCACCTCCAAGGGCAAGTCATATACTGATCAGCTTATGCCTGGGTTGTTGACTCTCTCTGACTCATTTCGGTGACATTTCACGGTATTCCCCTGAATGACTTAAAGATATCATGACTCAACCCTCCCCAAAGGCCTGGGGTCACACACCCCAAAATCATAAGGCTGCAAAGCCATGAGAGAGGGTGGAGTAGCTTTTGGAAGGCAACCGTAATACTTTCTACCATGTTTCGTAAATATCAGTTATAAATATTATCATATAGTAATTGTGGACAGTTACATGGTAATGAAGACAGTGAGTGGTATTTTATTTGCTCACAGGGAAAGTGATTGGCCCTGACTTTGTTTCTGTATGCTAGAGGGCAGCAAGGTAAACTCATTGCTGGTTTTTCTATTTGACTGCTGGATCATCTAGTATATTTTAGGTTTCAGTATTTGTGTAATGTAGCATGATCGTTGGGGATAGTTAGGTGGGTTTCAACTGGAAACTGTTCCATGCTGGGAGCAACTGCCTCTTTCACTCCATATATTATGTGTTTCTTAAAGTGTAAAAATCTGCTCAGTTGTGATGGTTATTTGCCTGTTTATACGCAGCACCTTTTTCAGCTCTGCTGTGATCTGCTTAGTTGGCAGGGCGTCCCCTGCTGTAATTCACCTTGCCTGGGCTCCCTCGCCAGCTGGCTGCCAGTGAAGATCAGCCAGTGGAAAAAGCCAGGGATTTCTCCCTTTTCCTCCCCACTTCGTGTAGGGTCTTCGGCTGCAGTTGTGTTTCTCCTGGACTGGTCTAGCGGTCTCCTGGCACTTCTGGCCTTCTGCCTTGGTCTCCCTAGCCCTGTGGCACTAGCAGCCTAGCTGCTGTTGCTAATCTCTAGCTGGCCTCTGTTCCTTGTTTGCCTTTTCAGATCTTCCAACGCTATTGTTGCTGGTTCCTCAAATAAAATTCCCTCTATTGAATTGCCTGGGTGGGTGCTGCATTCCTGCCTTGACCCCCTGACTGATAAAAATCATTGGTCTTCAAAGTCCTGAAATTCTAACCCGATGAATGACTTTTTCCAGGAACAAATCCTATTGTCTATAATGCTAGTGTGGTTTATTTTTTCTAAAAATACAGATTTCTGGTTGGGGAAAAAAAAAAGTGATAGGGGCTTTCTTTGAAATCTATAATTCCTCTGATGACTTAATTTCTTAACTTCAAAGAGGTGTGAGCTATATTAAAATCAATTATAAGGACATTATTGGAAGAATACTGTGTTTCACCTCCTTTTGGTTTTATCCCAGCGTTGGGTCCTATTTGAAATGCAGTCCCAGACATCTCTTCTATTAAAAGCTCGTTACTGAGGTGGGAAACTATATTCTCCTAATCGAGGCTGGGCTAGTTTATTGAAACACACTTGTATTGAACAAAGAGCACTTTGGTAAACTACACAAAATACAGAACTTGACAGCCATCCGGAGCCTTTGCAGCATCGATCCTTTTTGATAGCTGGATTGTTTTTCAGATGACTGCGATTTTGCCCATTTGTCTTCGTGATGAATTGTTTGGTCACAAGGAAGAGAAATTCACTGGGATTGGGTGAGGCCAAAATAAGTAAATAAGCAAAAGTACGTTGGAAAGACAGCGGGGGAGTCAGAGGCAGAAACTCACTCTCTGGAGGGAGTGGGAGTTGAAACCCTGTTATGAGCCTTCCTGTGTCTTGGTTGGCTTCGCCCCAGGCTCTGCTTCATCCTTCTCAGGGTGCCCACGGGTCTGCCCCAGGGAGATGCTCACCTGGCCAGGGCCACACACCCCACGGGACAGGCGTGGGTGTCCAGGGAGGGTCTGCGTGTGTGCGGGAGATACTTTACTTACCGTGTTAATTTTTTTTTTGATTTCGCCTCTCTTGCCAGATGTCACTTGTCATTGTTGCTTGGTCTTTGGCAGTTCTAATTTGTTACTGCTGGGTGTGTTTGGTCTCAGAAACCAAGTAATCTTTATTTATAATTGCATATAAAATAGAGCGAAGTAACTTGTACTGAAAAGCCCTTTCTTTCCACTGAGAAATCACACAGACCCAAGGGCAGGCACTTTGTAATCGTCTCCTTTAGACCAGGTGTGGGAAAGGAAATCCCTCGATTAAACAAATGGACTGAATGTACGGGGAGTCTCTTTACGGTGGCCTCAGAATCATCGCGTTTCAACGTTAATTTCTTTAATTCCATTGCTGTGGTCTCTAATCAAACACATTAGTCTGTGGTAGGCAGAATTATGGCGCTTTTCAAAGAGGCTCTGTCCTGGTCCCCAGAATATCTTACCTTACATGGCAAGGGAGCCTTCAAATATAATTCAGGTGAGAGAATCTGTGGTCGGGAGACTTTCAAGGTGGGCCCAGTCTGATGACCTGCGCCCTTAATGGCAAAGGGTTTTCTCCATCAAGAGTCAAATCAAGTGGGAGGGATCGGGAGCTTGGGCTAATCAGACACAACTTAGAATAGATTTACAAGGAGATCCTGCTGAATAGCATTGAGAACTATGTCTAGATACTCATGTTGCAACAGAAGAAAGGGTGGGGGAAAAACTGTAATTGTAATGTATACATGTAAGGATAACCTGACCCCCTTGCTGTACAGTGGGAAAATTAAAAAAAAAAAAAAAAAGAGTCAAATCAGTACAGTCGGAAAAAGAAATTGCACTGGGGAAATAACTAAAAAAAATTAAAAAACAAAACCATACAAAAATAATATTGTCATAACCTTGTATGGCACATAATCTATAAAAATATCAAATCACTATGTCCTACACGTGAAACTAATACAATATTGTAAGTCAACTACCCTTCAATAAAAAAAATCATAAAAAATAGAATTAAAAAAAAAGAGAATCAGTCAGGGAGATGCCTGGCAAGACAAGGAGAGAGGAGGTGTGAAAGTGAGCCGAGGGGCTGCACTGGCTCGGAAGCTGGGGAGACCCCAAGGAGTGCGGGCGGCCTCTACACCTGGGCATGGGCCTCAGTCCTGCAGCCGCAAGGCAGTGAGTTCTCACCACAGTCTGAGCAAGAGGACGAGTCTCCCCTAGAGCTGCCGGCAGGGAACACAGCTCTGATCCAGGCACTCCATAAGTCGTTACTATTTTAAGTCCCTCCTTTGGGGTGATTTGTGAGGTAACATCAGTACCTGAAAAATATGTTTTTGTCTCTGAGTGTAATTTTAGTGAGTTCGTGCAAAGCCATGTGCTTTTAATACATGTTAGAAGATTCGTATGCCCATCATTTAGTCAGGAATTTCACTGTATTTAAGACACAGTTCACTTACCCATGCTCACCAGTTGTGTTCTCTGTTATATGTTTTACTCCTCATTTTCTCGGAACGGTGGAGAACGGTTCCTGGTTTTTCTCCAGAGCTGCTCTGTGCGCTGCCACCTGTCGTCTCTGAAGTCCCTGTGGCCTTAGGCCATGTGTTGCGTTTTTATAGTGAGTCATGCAAGGCCGTGGTCTTCTTTATTTGGCAGAAGACCATTTGTGTTTTATTATTCACTCAATACCTGGGAGACCTGGAATTGGCCTTCCAAATCCATTAGTAGGTTCTTAGAGTGAATTAGATGGATCTATGTTCAATTTACATCGATTAAGGAGAAACAATGGAACAATATGTAAAACTTAGATTTAACCTCTGACCCATCTGGTCAGAAGTTAAAGTACTACTGGCTCAGGTCTCAAACTAAAACCTGCCTTCCTATTCCTGTATTTACTTTACGGTAAATGGCTTAGAATATATTTCTGCTGTTTTTGAGAATGCCTTGCGGGTGTGTAGTACTCTGTCATTAAGAGCAATTGAAGGGAGTTCCAGTCGTGGCTCAGTGGTTAATGAATCCTACTAGTACCCGTGAGGACACAGGTTTGATCCCTGGCATTTCTCGGTGGGTTAAGGATCCAGTGTTGCCATGAACTGTGGTGTAGCTCGCAGACATGGCTCAGATCCCAGGTTGCTGTGGCTGTGATGTAGGCTGGCAGCTGCAGCTCTTATTTGACCCCTCGCCTGGGAACTTCCATATGCCCTAAAAAGATTAAAAAAAAAATTTGAAAACTTCACACATGTTTTGTGTCTTACCTGAGAATTTATTGTATGCTATGGTGAGAACATTAATAACCCCATACTTTAATTGCAGTTTATTTTGAGAATTCTGCTATAACCTTCTTCTTCAATCTACAGTTTGATAAATCATACGTGGGAGGGCTGGGGAGTTGGGATATTTTAATATCACATGGAACAGAATAATAGAAATCATAGAACTAAAAGAGATGAAAGGGAATATCTAATCCAATCTTGATGTTTTTTAAGATGTGGCATCATTAATCCAGAGAAACCAGATCAGCTGGTGGCAAGGCCAGAGTTAGAAAACTCATTTCTTTGGGCATGTGCAAGAAGCTGTCCTGTGAGCTGGGTGACAACTCCGGGTGGGCAGACGGCACTGATGCCTTATCAGCTGCAGGCCTCAACAAGAAAAATTATCTTCAAGATAATGTGTTTATTGAGTTCTCAAGAGAAGCCATGGCATAATTGGCTGTTTGGAAAAGTGAATCTTTTAAATGGATTGCTCATGTGGCTGGATATAATTTTTGTAATACTATTTTTTTTCTGCCTCTGGGTTCTCTATTGCCTTTGCTCTTTTCTTTCTTCACTTCCACCCTCTCACACTTCCCATTGGGTCAGAAGTTAAAGTGCTCCTGGCTCAGGTCTCAAAGAAAGGATGAAAGCTTGGGAACAGGGATCTTTTCCTCTCTTTTTAGTTTCCAGATTCTGGGATCTCCTTTGCCATATGACAGAGTTAACAAATTTCACATTTAGGATTCATCTTGACTACAACTGCTCAATCCAATATCTTGTTCTGAGTAAACACTATGTTCTTATATATGGAAGATGTTTGTTATCAGAAAAAATGGCCACTCTTGGACCCTGTTTGCTTTGCAAAATTAGAAATAGAGAACATATGGAGTTCCCGTCGTGTCTCACTGGTTAACGAATCTGACTAGGAACCATGAGGTTGTGGGTTCGATCCCTGGCCTTGCTAAGTGGGTTAAGGATCTGGTGTTGCCATGAGCTGTGGTGTAGGTTGCAGACACAGCTTGGATCCCACGTGGCTGTGGCTCTGGCGTAGGCCGGTGGCTGCAGCTCTGATTTGTCCCCTAGCCTGGGAACCTCCATATGCCTCAAGTGTAGCCCTAAAAGGACAAAAGACAAAAAAAAAAAAAAAATAGAGAATATGCACATAATATGTGTATGAATACATGCATCTTTGTTTTGGGGATTGATTTATTTTAAGGAATTACCTCTCTGTGCTATGCCGCTATGGGCAACATTCCATTTTGAGCGTTACTTTTCAGGTCTGACCAGTCTTGAGTTTCATATCTGTGTTTCACATTCATGACTGTTATTTTGTTCTTGATCAGTTGTCCTTCTCTATTGTTGTCAGTTTGAGCTGCTATAACAAATTGCCGTAGAGGATGGAGCAACAGCAAACACTGCTCACAGTTCTGGAGGCTGGAAAGTGCCAGATCAAGGGGCAGGCAGATCCAGTGTCCAGTGAAGGCTTGCTTTCTGGCCTGTTGTCTTGTATTGTCACTTGGCTCTGAGCTGAAGGGGAGAGGGCAGGAGAGAGAGAGAGCCAGAGAGCGAGAGATCGAGAGAGAGAATGACTTTATTGCCTCCCATGGAGCCCCATCTCCAAATAGCATCACATGGGAGAAAATTGCGTCAACACAGAGTTCCCGTCGTGGCTCAGTGGTTAACGAATCTGACTAGGAACTGTGAGGTTGCGGGTTCGATCCCTGGCCTTGCTCAGTGGCTTAAGGATCCGGCGTTGCCGTGAGCTGTGGTGTAGGTCGCAGATGCGGCTTGGATCCTGTGTTGCTGTGGCTGTGGTGTAGGCCGGTGGCTACAGCTCCGATTAGACCCCTAGCCTGGGAACCTCCATATGCTGCGGGAACGGCCCTAGAAATGGTAAAAAGACAAAAAAAAAAAAAATTGTGTCAACATATGAACTTGGAAAGGATACAGACATTCAGCCCATAGCGAGTATATATTTTTTAAAAAATGCTCTTAGAACTTTTGAGAGGGATGGAGCAGGATAGTACGCAGGTCGTTGTAGAAGTCCTAGTAGAGGACCATAGATAGAGAGGGAAACCTAGGGAGCTTTGGGAGACCGCTGTCCGTTAATGATCACTCAAGAAAGCCATCCGAAGGAAGCAGGCTTGCACGAGATATGCTTCAGGTCATTAAGAGAAAGATAAAATGAGGCCTGCCTGCAGATTCGGCAAAACAATGACCCTTAGGACCAAGAGCTGGAGTCTAAAGGAAAGGTGACCTTCCAAAGTAGGAGACTCATATGTACTACCTTTTTGCTGATTTGACTAAGCCCCGTGACAGTCCTAGGTTGACCTCATAGGTCAAATCTTCTCTTACCGGATGAGAAGGAGGAGCTAATGAAGTAAGCCTGCCATCTGCGAGGAAAGAGGAAGAGGGGTCTTTCCCCCTCCCCACGTCCCTTGGATTATAAAATTGCAGCCACCCAGTCCTAGGGGCAGAGCCTCCTGACCTGCCCTCTTGCCTCTTTCACGAGTGTCTTATCTTAATAAGTCTATTTCTTGCCTATCATTTTGTCTCTCACTGAATTCCTTCTGCGCTGAGGCCCAAAGAACCCAAACCTCAGTAAGTTCAGACACTGGGTGAGTGATTCTAATCTAAAAACCGTGGGTTCAAGTTCCACATTGGGTTCAGGCTGAGTTTGAGTCCCAGCACATGGGTCAAATCCCAATCTGGGTTTAGGCTGGGTTCAAGTCATAAGTGTTTTCAGTTTTATTTTCATCTATTTCAATAGTTATTTGAGAGGTTTTATCTAACAATTCCATGAAATGTCACCCAGGGTGAATTCCTGTTCAGAGCGTCGTGGTTGTGTTGCCTGTCTTTCTTAGTAGTAAATTTCTTCATGCAATTTTAGAATCTGGGTTTGGGAGCATATTTTGTTAAGGAATTTTGTTTTGTGTTGGCTTTGTTTCCCTCTCGTTCTGTCTTTTCTGTGCCACTCACTCTCTGTCTCTCACTCCTCCAGGCTCTTTCAAGCCTCAGTTCTAAATCCAGGAATGGCTCTGTGGCATCATTACTTCAGAAGCTGTTGGAGTCCTGGACAGTCCATCCTCAGAGCCGGGAATTTTCCTGGTGTCTCCTCCTCCTCGGAACTGCCACTCACCAGGAGCCCAGGTCCAGCTGTGTTCAGCCTCCTTTCATAAGTACTAGATGTCTTCATATTCTATTGCTGCTGTAGCACAGTGTCATAAATTCATTGGAATAGACAACACAAATTTATCGTGCTATAGTTCTTGGGACCAGAGGAAGCCCAGTGTGGATCTCATTAAGCTAAAAATCAAGGTGTCAGCGGGGCTGCATTCCATTTCCTTGCTTTTTCCCGCTTGTAGAATTTTCCTTATTCTTGTCCTGTGACCCATTCCACTTTCAAAGTCAACAGTGGCCAAGCAAGTCCTTCTGTCGCATGACTCTGACACGGACCTTCTGCCTTTCTGTTCTGCATTTTAGGACCCTTGTGATTATGTGGGAACCACTGAGATAATTCAGAACAGTCTCCATGTTTTAAGGGGGGCTGATGAGCAACCTTAATTCCATCTCCATCCTTGATTCTCCTTTGCTGGGTAATGTAATGTGTTCGTAGGTTTCAGGAGTCAGGATGTGGACAACCTTGGGAGGCCATTCTGCCTGTCACACTAGGATGCAGGGATGACACTGGAGATCCTTTACCTGCCCTGGTTCCCAAGTTCGAGCTGGGATCCAGCAGTCCATCTCAGAAAGAGCAGATGCTGGTCCCACTGGTTTCTCCAGCTGTTTTCACTCCTGGAGACCAGTAAGCTGGGATCTTAACACCTCTAGCTGTTTTGGATATTTCTTCTATTTCTGATTCACAGAGCTAGTTATTTGTATTATTTTTCACGTATGTCTCTGTGATTATCTATTTTTATTTTTGACCGCCTTTTTATTTATTTATTTTGTCTTTTTGTCTTTTTTAGGGTCACACCCACGGTATATGGAGGTTCCCAGGTTAGGGGTCTAATCAGAGCTGTGGCCACCAGCCTATACCACAGCCACAATAACGCCAGATCTGAGCCGCATCTTCGACCTACACCACAGCTCATGGCAATGCTGGATCCTTAACCCACTGAGTGAGGCCAGGTATCGAGCCCACAACCTCATGGTTCCTAGTTGGATTTGTGCCATAATGGGAACTCCTTGACTGCTCTTTCTTTTTTTTTTTTTTTTTTCTTCTGTCTTTTTTGTTGTTGTTGTTGCTATTTCTTGGGCCACTCCCGCGGCATATGGAGGTTCCCAGGCTAGGGGTTGAATCGGAGCTGTAGCCACGGGCCTATGCCAGAGCCACAGCAACGCGGGATCCGAGCCGCGTCTGCAACCTACACCACAGCTCACAGCAACGCCGGATCGTTAACCCACTGAGCAAGGGCAGGGACCGAACCCGCAACCTCATGGTTTTAGTCGGATTCATTAACCACTGCGCCACGACGGGAACTCCAGACTGCTCTTTCTTAAGAGTCTGGAGCCATGAGGGTTATGAAGTATGAATCTGTCTTGTCATTTTGATATGGAAGTTCTTTAAATTCTAATAGTAGCTAGTCTGGAGCACTCAGATGATCCTTAAAAATTTAAAAAACTTGGCCACTTGTCCAATAGGAGCAATGAATATTGCATTAGTTTCCTAGGGCCAACAAAACAAGGTAGTAGGAACTAGGTATCTTAAAACAAGAGAAATTTGTTATCTCATAGTTGTGGATGCCAGCAGGCTTACCGTCCCTCTGATGGTTTCAGGGTTCATCTCCTCTGATGGCCCCAGGGGAGAATCTTTCCTTGCCCCTTCCAGCTTCTGGTGGCTCCTGGCAATCCCTGGCTCGGCGATGCAGCATTGGTCCAGTCTCTGCTTCTGTCTTCACATGACTTTCGCTCTGTGTGCCTCCTTGGTAACCCTGTGTCCGGATCTCCCTCCCCTTTCTCTTCTAAGGGCACCAGTCATTGGATTTAGGACCCATCTTACTCCAGCACCGTCTTACCTTAATTTGATTATATCTGTAAAACCCTATTTCCAAACAGAAGTCACATTCACAGATACGAGCAGGTTACGAGTGGAAAATATCTTTTGGGGGAACAAAATTCAACCCACAACAGCCGTATTTTTAAAAACATTTCCTGCATATTTGTTTTTCTTCTGCTTTTAAAATTGACATTCACAGTCCAAGGATTGAGTCACTTACCCCTCCCTGTCTGCCCCCCCCCCCCGCCCCCCACGCTGTGTTTTCTAGAGTAACTGCTTAGTAACACCTGCTGACTCACCTGGGGACTATTTGCCATGACACACCAACTCTTCTAAAGATGGCTAAAACCAGAGGGGAAGTGGACCTAGCAGTATTTCCCCAAGCCGCTTCATCTGTAGATTCATCCTGCAGTGAGATACGGTCTCAAAGCGAGCCTCTGTGGAATGCAGCGTGAAATAAGGAAAGATTCAACTAGAAGACATTCTGAAATTAGAGTTGATTCTACATTTGAGGGGTGGGAAAGACAGTTCTAAGTATGTTATTAAAGGTGAAAACCAAAAAGAAACATCTCAGTAGATTTGACATCTTTTCCCTACCTTATTGTGTCAAAGAAGATTATTACCAAAGTTAAAAGGAAAGGACGAGGCAGAGAGGCAAAAGCAGTCAGGAGAACTGAGGTCGACTCCACTCTGAGTGATGCAGTGATGAAATAAACTTGGGAATTTTCTCAATAGATGACTGTCAATCAGTATTGCTATAGCATGAAGGGTGCACATTGTTAGTCTAATAAGACATGATTCTTCAATCTGATTTGGTAAATCTAATCTAATAATGCTTTTTTGGTGTGATTGCAAATTTTATCTTATCTTTTAAAACCATAACTGTCCGAAAATCAAGATTGTAGTTCCAAAAATGTTTTGTATCTGTGTGTGTATAAAATCACATTGCATTGAATTTACTTAAGGTAAGATAAAACACTAAACAAATACGACTATGGGAGTAGAGAGATTAAATCACACTTAAAAAGCTATTTAAACTACTTGATATAAATACATTTCACCATGTTTTCAGAGCTTCTTTTCTTTAAAACAAAACTGCCAAGTGATTATTTCAGCTCAATTTATGAGGTGTTTCATTTTGACTTTAGGTGCAAAGAAACTCACAAACCCGCTGGGAAATTTCCCAGCCGCGCTACCTACCTTCTCTGCCCATCTTGCGTGCTTGTATTTTCTTTATCCCAAAGCCTCACCCAGCTGCTTCTCCCAGTGCCATGGCTTGTGTTTGTAAAAGCAGAGATGCTCAGTGCTGTCTCCGAGGTTTCCTTCTGCCAGGGCAGGTGTCAGGATCCTCTGATTGCTGTCCCCTGCCATTCTTTTGTATGAGGGCTCAGCTTCAACATCCATTGGCCGGGGAGGTGGGTGCCCACAGCAAATAAAACCAGGAGTCCCTGGTGCTGCCCAAGATGCTTGTCCCCCTGCCCCCCACACCCCCATGGGACACCCCAGTTAAGATTGACCTGTACCTTATTCCTCGCACTTCCCCAAATACTAGAGGAGGTGGGGAGGGGTCATGAGATACACAGTTGTATGCAAGTTGCAGCAATGCACGTTGTATGCATCCTACAACTCCATGGTACACAGAAGTATTCTCAAGCTCCTGCTGTGCCTTTAATGTCCACTCTCAATGGCTACGTTGTTTTTACCCCATTGTGACCTCTTCATTAAGGAAATAAATCCAGAAACTTGCATTTCAAACAGAAATCCAGGCAGGGTGTGGGATACCTCCAGTCCAGGAAACAGGAGTGTCCATTTGCATTTTGAAGGAGGGGCGGGGAAAACTCCCAGAAACAGTCTGATTTCCAGCTGCACCCTGAACTTGCTGCTAGGGATCTGCGCACAGAGCTTGCAGTATATTTCAGACGTGTCTGTGTAAGAGCTGAGTGGTGGGTGTAGTGGGCATGGAGGCGCCCTGGTTTTCACACCCTGTGACTTTGGCTCTGGCGGGAGAACACTTAGGAATCCGCATTTTTTTTTTTTTTTTTTTTTTTAAGCGCCATTCTAGAAACCATCTCCTAAGGGAGATGTGATTGCTGCTATTTGGTGAGGCTCAGTGCCATTCATGTATTTGCCTAAAGTCTCCTAAATGCCGACAGGCAGAACCCTGGTTTCCCTCCAGCTCCCATGCCCGCCTGCGTCAGCCTCTCCACGAAACTACCCCAGTGCACCCACCCTGTTGTTCATTGGAAAGCAAATGTGGTGAAATAAAGGGTGGTTTTGGCTGCACCTTGAGCCCGTACACCCAGACGGGACCCTTGCATGACCTTGGGCTTGGAGGGTGTGAGAGGCTCGGCAGTGACAAGCAGTCAGGCACTGGAAGGAGGAAACAGTGACGGCCTCTTTGGAAAGCTGAACAGAGTCAGCAGAGAAAGAGGTTGCTGGTGAACAGGGATGGGCCTCTCCGTGGTCTAGACGAAGAGACGCTGCTTGGATGCAATCGAAGAAACGTGGCTGTCGGGTCAACGCAGTTCCTAAAAATCAGAAGTAGACTTGAGGGTCAGTGATGAGTCCAGGCTTGGAGGTAACCGCCAGCCCTGGGTGGACTCACTCTGCCTCCTCCTTGGGGAGTGTGTGGTGTGTACTGGGGTCTCCCACCCTCGCCTGGCCTGTGACTGGGCGGCCACCCCAGGGCCTGGTGTGCCTGGCAAGTCATCTAAGAGAGCCCTTGTGTCTGCTGGAGCACATTTTAAAACATGGCTCTGCTAGTTTGCCTGCTGAGGCACGGACTCTCTGGCAGTGCGGAGGCTGAGGTTTGAAGCCAGACGTGCCCTGTGCTCCCAGGTCCTGACCTGGCCGGAGGCATGAGGCTGTCTGGCCTCATTTAATGCTGGAAGCTTTAGCATGTTGTGCTTGTTCAAGAAATTATTTCTAACAGGGAGCAGGGACTGCTCTGGCTGAGTCACTTAAATCCACATAGAATATTATTTTACCTCTTCTTGGTGGCAGAACTTGGGAATAACAAGGAAGCTTTCATAGGGCCGAGAAGAATGGGGAAGAACAGAGGTGGTTTGTACTAGGAAATGGGAGCTGGCTTTGAAGGTGGTGAGCAGGGGCTTGGAGAAGACTCGATGGGAGGGGGCTTTAGTTCTCTGCGGAGGCCCGAACCGGGCACTGGCTCAGGGCTGCCAGGTGTGAGGGCCCAGGTGAAAGAGCACGCTGCCCACAGTGATAATGGCCCTTGCGAATGAGCACATCGCATTATTTTTATTCTGTGAAACCCACAGAAGTGACTGCTCTAAGTGTGCAACAGCAACCGAAAGTGCAATAATTAATTCTTCTCCTGTCATTCTGGGATGGGCCTGTGGGGACGGACAAACCCAGGGGGAAGCAGAGGCTGAGGTCCTGTCCCGGGCTTCCTCATGAACATTCTTTTTTGAGCTTAAGTGCTTTCTTTTCAAAGGCAGTGTCCTGGGAGTTCCTGTCGTGGCATAGTGGTTAACGAATCTGACTAGGAACCATGAGGTTGCGGGTTCGATCCCTGGCCTTGCTCAGTGGGTTAAGGATCCGGCGTTGCCGTGAGCTGTGGTGTAGGTTGCAGACGCGGCTCGGATCCTGCATTGCTGTGGCTCTGGCGTAGGCTGGCGGCTACAGCTCCGATTCGACCCCTAGCCCGGGAACCTCCATATGCCACAGGAGCGGCCCAAGAAATGGCAAAAAAAAAAAAAAAAAGATAAAAAGTCAAAGGCAGTGTCCTGTCCCCTCGTGATCAGTCTGGGGGCACAAAAGTGCATTAGAGTATCTGTTCAGGGTTTTAGGTCTTTATCTTATTTGCGACTGAAGCTGAGGAATAGTAAACCAATTAGAAAAGCAAAAAACCTAAATATCAGTAATTGTGTTCTGCAGTTTCTCCACCAAGACTAGTATTAGAGGGAAAGCACTTTCATGAAATAGGAGCTTTAATTACGATAAAAGATAGTTATAGAAAAATGCTGTTTTTGATACTTGAGAAAAAATTGAGTTAATAATGTATTTATGTGAATGGCAGGATTTGATATGCATCTTTAATTAATTGATGAAGATGACCCACAGATGTAATTAATAAGATGTGGGTGAAAGACGAGTGTAGGTGTGTTTTTGAAAGTGGTAGCTACCAGATCTCATGTAGAAACGGGGAGGCAGGAAAGCACGAGAGAGTGAGCTCTCATTTGGAATCAAAATGCCTGTGTTCAGGTCCGAGTTTTGCCAGGGCTGGCTCCTAAATTAATCCATTTGAGCCTCACTTTTTCTTTTTTAATCCATTGAACTGGAATAAGAACCCTGGTCTTAGAAATATCCCACCCTGTCCTGGGCATCTAATGCTGAGGAGAGGCACATAGACTCCTCACCAGTCATGGAGTTTACAATGTGGTGGGTGAAGGGGGAAAGATGATAGCCACACATAATTTCATGTGCGACTGTAAAATTAGAGCTGACCATTTTATAATCAGTCTCCATGTTTGGAATTCTGAAAATCAGGATATATATATTTTTTATTATTACTACTCAATGAATTTATTACATTTATAGTTGTACAACGATCATCACAATCCAATTTTATAGGATTTCCAGCCCACAACCCCAGCACATCCCCCCACCCCCCAGACTGTCTCCTTTGGAGACCATAAGTTTTTTTCAAAGTCTGTGAGTTAGTATCTGTTCTGCAAAGAAGTTCATTCTGTCCCTTTTTCAGATTCCACATGTAACTGAATGTTTTTAGAGTGTAGAATTTGATCATTTTAATTAATTAATTAATTTATTTTTTGTCTTTTTGCCATTTCTAGAGCTGCTCCCGCGACACATGGAGGTTCCCAGGCTAGGAGTCTAATCAGAGCTGTAGCCACCGGCCTGCGCCAGAGCCACAGCAACATGGGATCTGAGCTGCGTCTGCAAACTACACTACAGCTCATGGCAACGCCGGATCCTTAACCCATTGAGCAAGGCGAGGGATGGAACCCGCAACCTCATGGTTCCTAGTCGGATTCATTAACCACTGAGCCATGATGGGAACTCCCCTCATTTTAATTAATTAATTTATTTATTTTTTGTCTTTTTGGAAAATCAGGATATTAAAGGCCAATTTAGGAGTTCCTCATTGGGGCTCAGTGGGTTAATGACCCGATATTGTCTCTGTGAGGACGCAGGTTCCATCCCTGGCCTTGCTCAGTAGGTTAAGGACTCGGTGTTGCCTCGACCTGTAGAATAGCTCACAGATTGAGCTCTGATTCACTATTACTGGGGCTGTGGCATGAGTCCCATCTGTAGCTCCAGTTTTACCCCTGGCCCAGGAACTTTCATATGCCACAGGTGTTGCCATAAAAAGAAAAAAGGCAATTTTAAACCTATCTTCGGAAATTAGCATGATTCCTTTGAGGCATGTCTTAGGAAAGAAGGACCTCTAAAGAATATATTGAATATTGGTATGAGAGGGGTGGCTTAAAACCACAGAGACAGTCTCACCTTTACTTCTGGGTTTTCCCTCAAGTAAGGACTGCACATTGGTAGGTGGGGAAAATTTTCATTCCAGACTCTCAAAACTCAAGACCAAACAGCCTGTCTTGCCCTCAGACAACAACCGTCAGACCAGGTCCCACCATTTCCTCTTGTGTGAATTTAAAGTAAAGCTGTACAATAGAAAAAAAAAATGTATTGGGGAAATAACAATTGAATACAATTTAAAAAATAATAAAGGAAAAACGCATGGTGGTGGACACAAGCAACAGGTGAGGCTGGTCCCTCGATCCTGGCATTTAAGGACTGTTCCCTTGGATGACTGTCCCCGGGCGCAGCCCAGCAAGCTGGCCGGGCCGCTTTGGGGTTGGTGCCGAACAGTCTCAAGATAACACTTCTGGGCAGGAATTAAGACCAAAGTAGGTCTTACACTGAGGTTGTTCTTTGTTTTTTTGTTTTTGTTTTTTCCCATCTGAGCAAAATGTTTAACAGAGAAGTTGAAACCATGCAGAACAAAGGACTATAAAGTGAAGATCTGTTTATGTTTTGATGATTCACGTAGCCTCGTTTTCCCTTCTGTTAATGCAGCTGTGCTTCGAGATCTTATGTCAGGTGCTTTATCAGACAGAGTCTCACCTTCATTATGCGACTAATCAATTTCCTTGTGTTCAAAGGACTGTGTCTCCATCATCATCACCAAGAGAGTAAAACACGTTCGATTTAGGATCTTTATTAGGATCGTCTGGCAACAGCTATTTCCCCTCAAGCCTGTGATGAGCCAGCGTTTCCAACATGCATGTCAGACTCCAGTCCTGTGTCTTTTCCCGTGACTCTTCTTCACGAAGCAGGACGTGGCCATCATTCAAACATGGACTAAATGTATTCATGTTGTTTGCTGGCAAATAATTCCCCTTCCACACTTTGTAATAGTCTTACAATATTTCTTGCAAATCTACATAGGTGACTAATTCAGCCACATTACTGACTTTCGAGCATGGAAATAAACATTTTTTGAAATGTGACTGCAAGAAAGAGAATTCTAAAGAGCACCCTTATCTGAAAGGAACCAACTGCAAAATCACGGCTAGCAACAGTTGTAGGGAAAAAAATTCAATGTATCACTGAACCAAGTTGTACAAATTCTAAGACATGTTGTATAAATTCTAAGGACTCTCCTCTTGTTTTTTTGTTTTTGTTTTTCTGCTCTTATTTAAAAATATTCACCATAGTTTACTTCAGGGACTGTGTTTTTTTTTTTGTTTTGTTTTGTTTTTTGTTTTTTTAACTAATCCAAGCAATCTCCAGGATCATACAATTTACCTGGAATTGTTTAACGTGTCTGTGGTGTAAAAAAAAAATAGTCAGGATATTCTGGTTATAATGTAACTGACTCACCCTTAAAAGTCTTTTGACTCTTTCAGGAAGTCAGAGTGTCTCAGCAGTGTGTAGGAAATCTCATTGCTCAGTTAGACAGTCTTTGTGTGTGTTCTCCTTTCCAGCAAAGACCTGGATGTCACAGTCCCTCTTGGTTTTATCTTTTCTCACCTTTGGCACCTAATAGATCAGAAGCTTCTCAGATACATGTGTCGGCACCCCTGGGAGGCAGCAGAGGGAGCCTCGGGGGATAGTGAATGGCGAGCTCTAGAAGGTTTCTATGGGAAAGAAACAGTGGCAAGGACTTTGGATTCATACTATTTGAATATATTCAAGGTGAAAAATCTCTTTTGCTTTCCCAGGCTGCTTTGCACTCCCTTATTTTTGCATAAAGAAAAGCAAAGGAAAGAAGGTTTTTCTTTGTCTCTGCTTCATGATTTTTCATACAATGATAAAAGTTCTAGCATTTATTAGTGCTTATTATTATTAAAATGTCTGTTTCACCACTAAGCCTACAGATAAAATGTGATGCTTTTGAAAGCCACAACAATATAACTTCTAGAAGAAAGCACAGGACAATATTTTCATGACCTTGAGGTGGGCAAAAATCTTCTTTAATAGGACACAAAAAACCCTGGCTTTAAAGAAAAAAGTTGATCACTTGAACTACATTAAGAACTTTTGTTCATCAGAAAACATCTCTGAGAAAGTACAAAGGCAAGTAATACCTGTATCTGCCTATTTTCAAACTATAAAAAACTCTTACAAAGTAGGAAGAAAAAGGAGAACCTTACAAATGTGCAAGAAACTTAAATGAGTACCTAATAAAATAGGCAATTCAAATATGAAGATGGGTTCAAAATTTTTTATTTGATGAGGAAATAGTCAATAAAACCATACCGTGATAGTATCGTATGCTCACAGAGATGGCTAAAATCACAAAGACTGAACATTTTCAGATATTGGTAAGGAAATGGGGCAGCCAGAATTCTTGTATACTTCTGGAGGGAACGGTACAATCTCTGGAAAACTATTTGACTGTATCTATTAAAGATAAAGATTTTCGTAATGCCTAGCACTTCCACGCCAGAAGTGTATATACGCCTTCCTCCTAAGACATGGGTAAGAATGTTTGTCACAGCATTATTTGTGATAGCTTCAAACAGAAGAAGATCTCAGTGTCTGTCAGTACTCTAATGGATCAGTTGTAGTATGCTTATTCAATGGGGTATTACACAGCAATGAAAAAGAGCAAATTTCTGTAATACCCACATGGATGGCTTTTGCATATATTGTGATAAGTGAGAGGAGTCAGACAAAAAAGAGAACATAATTGTACAATTCTGTTTATACAAAGTCCCAAATCAGGCAAACCCAGTCCATTCCATTAGAGGTCAAGATGGTTTGGGTAGTTTGGTAGAGTAGTGACTAGAAGAGTCCAAGGGATTTTGAAGCTGTGATAAATAAGCTTTCTGTTGTTGATTCCAAGAAGTTAAGAGGGGGGAAAATAAATCTCAAAGACAAAAATCATGACATAATATGAAACCTACTTTGGCATTAGAGGAGAACAATGTTAACTAACATATTGAAAAGCTAATTAAGTGAAGACTTTTATATTTTTTTTAATGAGAACAGAGACAACACTTAGAAAGAAGCATTTAATTGTTGGTTTGCCTGCAGTTTCCCTTTGCATTACTGCAGTGAGAACTCAAGAAAAACATCTGGGTTTGAAGCAAGGTACTCTTGAGCCTCTCAGATTCTATACTTAGGCTTTCTTCTTGTTCCTGACTATTAGAGCAGCAGATTTCTTGCTTTCCAAAATTTAGATGAGTGAACATTTCTTCTAAGGCTTTGGAACATTGGTTTCTGTACAGAGAGCCATTTTGCCAATGTGCCACTGGTCAGATCTCAAGATGTTTCTAGAAAAAATGGGAGGTAGTGGTTGATTGTTCATGGTGAGGCAGAAAGAGAAGACTAGTAGGACTCCTGGATTTCTGGGTGAGTCATTCAGGGGGGTTGGATTGTCGCACACGAAGGCAGAATACCCGGAGAGGCGGGAAGGCTTGGGTGCTGCGTGAATGTGGTAATAGGTATACTGGGTGCCTGTGTATTCAAGTGGGTTGAAAATTGGGTTTGGAATCTCTAAAGAGTGATTTGGCTTTGTGTTGTAGATAAGGAGTCATCACTAGCTATGACAAGATGATTTGTAGTTTACACTTCCAAATTTTATTTTTCGAAACATATTCCGTGGTAATGGGTAAGCTGTCTGTTATTAGATTTGTTGGTCTCTTGGTCTGTAAGCTTCAAAAACTTTAAATGAAAAGCTTTGAATTTCCATTGACTATGATGATAGGTGATTTGTCTTAGAAATGTCTCACAACCCTCTGCAAAAAATAAAGGAACCAGGAATTTGCTGGGTTTATAGTTAGCTTCATTAGATAGCCTGGAACAATAGACCTTCAATATATGTACTGTTTTTTTCTTTTTTTAGTAAAAATTGTTACCTTTTAATGAAAATAAAACATGTGAGGATTGGCAAGATAGGTTAACTAGATATTCATTTTAACATACAGACGTGGAAGAAGCCTCTGTTATGTTTTAGGTATGGGATTAGGTTTTAAGGGTATTTTAAATTTGCTAGTGGGGAAATGAAGGTTAAAAATTAGAATTTGGGAGTTCCCATCGTGGCGCAGTGGTTAACGAATCCGACTAGGAACCATGAGGTTGCGGGTTCGGTCCCTGCCCTTTCTCAGTGGGTTAACGATCCAGCGTTGCCGTGAGCTGTGGTGTAGGTTGCAGATGCGGCTCGGATCCCGCGTTGCTGTGGCTCTGGCGTAGGCTGGTGGCTCCAGCTCCGATTCAACCCCTAGCCTGGGAACCTCCATACGCCGTGGGAGCGGCCCAAGAAATAGCAACAACAACAACAAAAGACAAAAAAAAAAAAAATTAGAATTTGTAAACTCAGAGTAGAGGCCAAAATGCGTGTAATTCCTTAGTGTAGAGCCAGGCATTTACATTGAAGAATTCAGTGATTCCAACACACTGGCCACAGATGGAGTTTGTTCATAGTTTCCGGTCAGGAGCCGTGTCAGCTGACCTTGTCCCCCTTTGTCTGACCTTGCCCTGTGCTCATGGATTCTCTTCTCTGGGTTCTTTGCTAGCGGATCATTTTTCATGCTTCAGTGGCTTAGCCACATACTTCATGAGACACTTTTGAAAAGACCTGGTTGAAATCAAGGCGATAAGCCAAAGACGTGCAACTGTAAACACAAAAATTATAAAAATTAAAGTTTTAGAAGCTCCTGTTTCGACAGGTATGGCTGCTAACGACCACCAAGGACCATCAGTATTATTTGTACTGCTATTAAGTGTTAGAGCTTTATTTACATTTTCACTGAGGTGCAGAATATTAATTGACATACAACGTTATATTTTGATTAAAGTATTGCACAGACTTAATATATTTCTGACCGTGACTGTTTTTTGTGGTGGGGTCCATTCAACTTTGGCTTTTTTGGAAGAGCTGGGTTTTTTTTAGCTGTTCCTTCCTTCTCTATGCTCCCTATCAGCAATTCACACACACACAAATCCTACTGAACTGTTTTTGTTTTATAATTCTATAGCCCTAGAATGCTTTTGTATTCAGGATGAAATAATAGCAATTATCATGAAAAAAAGAAAATCTTGATCTGCAATCAGAAAGATTGTTAATTTCCTCCCTAAGTGACCAATTGATTTGAACCAGCTATTCAAATCTCAAGTCTTGGGAAAAAATGTGCAAAATGGCTTTGGGTCTTTAAAAAGAACACTGTTTTAAAAAGAACAAACTGTGATTGATTGCACATTGATATAAACATGCACATGGGGCTAGTTCCGCAGCCGAGAGATGGAAAAATTCCTGTTGGAATCACAGAAAAATAGATGCATTTAAAGGGAGCCTAAGGCAGCAGAAGTAAGAGGATGGAGGGTTGGGGGGACAGCCTGAAGTGCATTATTTGAATGTTATTAGAAGTGTGTGTCTCGGATGCCCTTTTGAGTAGTTCATTGGAAGGCGGTGTAGCCTGTGGGGCACAAGGTAAATCAGCAGGCGCCCCTGGTGCTGCCCAGGCTGGGATGTGGAAGCCCAGCGCATGCATTTCCCCGGGGTCCTGAGACGGAGTGGAGGCTCTGAGATCTGGGCACCACGCTGTCACCTAGGAGCTGGCTGGACTCGGGCAGGTCCCCTCACCTCACTGGGCTAAAGACAGGAGGGCTCATTGCCACCTGGTCTGTAGCACAGCTCCCAGTTCTGACTGCCCAGACCAGTGGCGGGCTAACATGTACCGTGAGAAAAGGCTCTGTCAACCAAGGTGTTGAAACAAAGTCATGCGGAGATAGGACATTAAGAAACTCCCCCTCCTCCAAAAAACCCCCCAACACAAACAAACAAACAAACACAACACCGCTAGTGCTCTCAGACCACCAGAGTCAAGGTCATCTGCAGTCCCTTTAAGTTCCGTTACTACCCACCGACAGCTGTTGAGCAGTCTGCAGCCCACCTGGTACCAGGTGCTGGAGGTGATGGAATGCAGGTCGCACAGAGCTTCCGCCCAGGTGAGACCAGCTGGCACAGTGAGGTTTGTTGTGAATAGGTCAACCCAAGGTGCCCTCCGAGTCTGAGAGGGACATCTGAGCTGAGAGCAAGAGCAGGAGTTCCCAGATGAGGGTGTAGACAGAGGGGATTGCATGGGAGCGTCTGAGAGGAAAGGGCCAGGCATTCAGGAAAACTACGATTTACTTGGAAACAGGGAACTGGTGAGAGGTGAGAGCAGAAGGTAAACACAGGCAGACCTGAGTCTTTGTCCTTCAATGGGGGAAGTGGTGGAAGGACTGGATGGGCAGGTTGGAGGGCAGGGGCCACAGCCTGGTGCCTGCATCTCCCTCCTGGCACCCTGGACACTCAGCTCCCCTGTAGCCTCATTCTGGTCCCCGCCCCCCCATCCCAGAGGAGTTTTGGGTGAAGATGGGCAGCTGGTACCAGGCAGTGAAAGGGGAGCTCAGTCACCTGCCCCCCCCCCCCGAACCCGGCCTCAACAGAAACCTCCAGATTTGCAGCCCCTGGAATTCCCAGCCTCAGTTCTACCCAGTTAGGACCACACGTGGGCCCAGGCTTGGGAGCCAGTGGACAAGGAGTACCAAGAAGACTCGGGCCCTCCATCTGGTTTTATTTTTAGAATGAACACAGGGAAGAGGCCTGGAATTTGTGTGAAAGAGGATCTACTAAGGGGAAGCCAGAAAGATAGTTCGGGGCTATTTGGGGTTGAAGTGTGTCCCCCACCCCGTAATCAGCACGTCCAAATCCTAACTCCCTGTACCTTAGAATGAGCCCTTCCTGGGAAAGGTGTCCTTGCGGACGGGGTTACTTAAGACGTAGTGATCCTGAAATAAGCTGAGTGCTTATTCTAAAGGGATTGGTAAACTGATTTAAAAAAAGGAACATTTGGGCAGACATGGACAGAGGAAAAGTGCCACATGTAAGGCTGATGCCTCCATGAGCATCCTCACAATTCAGATAATTTAGTTGAAGGTTTTACAGGGGTCATTTCCTTCAAATTGCTTAAATATACAAACAAATAGAAATATATGCTTCTCAGAAGGCCACTGAAGCCTCATGGTTGTCTAGCTGTTAATGAGATGATAAGATACTGATTTAAATCCCGGTTTGGGACCAGTACTTGTATTGATAGGGTCGACCTGCACAAAAATGTTAAATTGAAATGTGTCAGCATGTTTTTGAGCTTGGAAATAGTGATATCGAGGCTATTTCTTTCGCACAATTTAGAATCATTATTAAATAGATATAGACATGCCTGTTTATCCCTAGAGGAAACTACTTAGCAAGTACTGAAGGAATGTTATTACCCACAGGTGACTTTGCTGATATTTTATTAAGTCTTTGGGAATTAGACCTAATGTTATGAAAATCAGTGGAATGGAAATTAAGTTTCTGACTTTATTTCTGACTCATTAGTAACCTAAGGGCACTTACTAAATTAATATCTTATATTCACTTTCTGCAGATGCAAGCTAGAGATTAAAAATTACCTGCCATATTATTCTCTTTCGAGTTTGTTGAGAAGGTTGAGGATGCCATTTCCCCCGCCTAAATACGAAATGGTGTTGTTTTGTGTACACAGCAGAATTCAGAAACAGCATATAGATGTGTGTCGGTAAAAACCCAAAGGAGCAGCGTGTACCTGTGTAACTGTGTGATAAGTATTGAGATTGTCATAGACCGAGGAGAGTGAACCTCATTATTCACTGGGTTGCATTGTATTCCAAAATAAGCCCCAGTGTCTGAGCTGTCTGTAGAAGGTGTGTGTTGCTAACAGTGTGTTTCAAATCAGTGGGGGTCGTCACTCTTGAAATCATGAATGTGGAGGTAAATTCAGTTTTAAGATTTTTTTTTTTTTTGGTCTCATTAGGGCTATACCTGCAGCATATGGAAGTTCCCAGGCTAAGTGCCAGCCTACGCCCCAGCCACAGCAACGCAGGATCCCAGCCGCATCTGCAACTACACCACAGCTCATGGCAACGCCAGATCCTTAACCCACCGAGCAGGGCCAGGGATGGAACCCAGGTCCCCCGTGGACACCACAGGTTTGTCACCACTGAGCCAGAACGGGAACTCCTAAGGTCTTTAAAATCAAATTCATTAGGGCATCGTTTCCAGACAGTAAAATACAAAAAAGTGTATAAGTCAGTGAGCTTGACAAGTGACGCACCTGTATAGCCACCACCGTCATCAAGATAGAGAACATTTACATCACCTTAAAATTTTCTTTTATTCCCCTTACCAACTCCAGACCCAGACAACCACTGATCTGCTTACACGATGATGGATTCATTTTGCTAGTTCTGGAATCTCATATACATTGAATCCTACAGTCTGTACAATTTTGTGACTGTGTTTTTCTCAGCGTGCTTTTTTTGAGAGTCAGCCCTTTTGTGTGTGTCAGTAGTTCCCCTTTTACGGCTGAGCGTATTCCCCACATTTGTTCATCAGTGTACCCATGGATAGACATTTGAGTTGCTTCGAGTTGGACATTTATGCATAAAGATGGTGTGAACGTTACTGTACACACATTCTGATGAATGCGTTTCTTCACTACACTGTTGTGAAATTTCCATACCTACTTAAACTCGAATGAATCTTCGAAAATCTTTGATGACATGCTACCCGGCAGTATACTGAAATATACTTATTTATATGTTTACTTGAGCCCACTTCACTGTTAAAATGTTCTTGCGATGCAGCCTGCCAACATTTTGTAAAAATCCAGGAACTGAAATACGTACTACACCTTGTGCCAAAGGAAGGAAGGGTGAAAGAACGTTTTGTTCATTTGTTTACTTTTTAGAGAAAAGAATATGTAACTTTTATTGGATTCTTGAAAAAAAGTGTTAGGGCTCAAAATCGGATGAGAATGCCGCTTTAAGATTCTCTCATTTTTATTCCTGAATTAAGAAAGACCATCTGATTTGGAACATTTAGGATATATTGTCTGCACTTCCTTCCCCAAATGTTCCATTAAAATTCTATTCTTCTCGAATTAATCACTGATCTAAATCCACATGTGATCTTTTTTTCCCACATTCTCACCAACACTTGGATGGCCAGCTTTTTAATTTAAGCCATTTTTAAAAGTCGATAATGGTATCTCATTGTGGTTTTAATTTATAATTTCCCTCATGACTAATGAAGTTGACCATCTTTTTTATGTGGTTATTGGATATTCTTATTTTTTCTTGGATAAAGTGTCTATTCAGTTTTGTGATGATTTAAATTTATTTTTTGTTTTCTGCAGTTATGAATACTCTGTATGATCTGGACACAGTTACTTTGCTAGGCAGATGTAGTACAAATATTTTCCTCCATTCTGTGGATTATCTTTATTTTCTGAAGTATCATACGAGGAGTGGAGGTTTTTAATTTTGTTGGAATCTGATTTGTCATTATTACTTTTTTTTCGGATGTTTCTTTTCTTCATCCGAGCCGCGTCTTCGACCTGTACCACAGCTCACGGCAACCCTAGATCCTTAACCCACTGAGCCAGGCTAGGGATCAAACCCATAACCTCATGGTTCTTAGTCCGATTTGTTTCCGCTGCACCACGATGGGAGCTCCTGGATGTTTATTTTCTTATGTGGTAGTTCAGAAGTCTTTGCCTGTTTCAAGGTCACAATGACCTTCTCCCATGGGTTTTTTTTTTTTTTTACGTGTTATAGTGTTGGCTTTTACTTTGGGGTGTATGATTCATTTTGAGTTATTTTTGCTTGTTGATTTGCAATCACTCTCTTAAAGTACACTTTTCTTTCACCACTCACTTGTATGGCATTTGTTGTTATTGTTGTCATTAAAACTGTCTTGGAGAGAGCAATTTTCATTAAAATGAGATTATATAGAAAAGTCTTTTCCTATGTAGACACTCCCTAAGAATGTCCAGAGCAGTGTTCATTCAGCTTCATCTTGAATATGTCTAGTGATATGAAACTGGCCCCTGCCCCCCACCCCCACCGTGCCCCCCCGCCCCCCGCACCACTGTGAGAGCACATTCCGTGTTTGTGAGTCTCATGGTCAGAAGAACGAAGGCGCCCATGGGATTCTTGAGGGATCCCAGTGAAGCTTTTGTAGTCTCAGCTTTGCCTGGGAGAAGAAAGTAGCTCATTTTGTGGAAGTGACCTCATTTGTACCTCTGCATTAGATGAGGGACGCCACATAGTTTGATAGTCTGAACTTGGGGCTCTCTGATTGTTTATCCTCAGCCAGGACCCTGAAGTCCAGTAGGACTGGGAGGGAGGGTATGGAGCAGGCCTTAGACTTGCCCTCAAATGGTGCTGCAGAGAGCCGTGTGCAGCGGGAGACCAGCCCAGCTCTTGGAGTGGGTACCATAGCTTCTTTTCATTTAAAAATCATCTCCAGGGGTTCCCGTCGTGGCTAAACGGAAAGGAGTCTGACTGACATCCATGAGGTCACAGGTTCGATCCCTGACTTCGCTCAGGGGCTTAAGGATCTGGCGTTGTCATGAGCTGTTGTGTAGGTCGCAGATGCGGCTCGGATCCTGCGTTGCTGTGGCTGTGGTGTAGGCCGGCAGCTGTGGCTCCAATTTGACCTCTAGCCTGGGAACCTCCATATGCCATGTGTGTGGCCCTAAAAAGACAAAAATAAATAAATGAATAAATATCATCCCCTGTTTCATCATCACTACCACACGTGTTATTTTCCTGTTGCTTAGATGCTACTGGCTTGTACTGAATTGAGTGAACCTGGAAGATGCCAGGCCCTGACACGATTCAGTGCAAGTGAAGCACCTGTCACTGCACAGCCCACTCATGTCAAGCTCTGCCCAGACAGGCATGGGCTGGCCATGAATGTCTTGGAATGCAGTTTGCCATAATTAACCAATGGTTACAAACATACAACAAGTGTTTAATGCATCTTCTGCATCCATGAAAACTGTTGACATTTTTATAGAGTTGAATTTTATTCAAAAAACAGGAAAGATTCCAGTTGGCTGAAAGCATGTGTGTGTGTTGAGGGGGTGGCGGTGAGGTGAGGGTGGTACTGTGTGTTTGATGTGGGTGTTTTATTTTTTTTGTGTGTGTGTGTTTTTAACTTTTTAAATATTTTCTATCATTTTCTTTTTTGGACAGTGTGGCTCCAAAATAAAGGATTTCTCTATGCGAATGAGAGATGAATTCTTGCAGTGGTTACTAAGGGCTAGGAGTATAGCAGGGAAGGTCAATGGGAAAGTGACCACAGGAAACATTTTTCTGCATATAGGTGACTAGTTATTTGAATAATCCTGTGATTTCGGCTTTGCCCTAATAGGCAGCTGGTTTTCAGCGTCACAGTGCTTTTCTGGGATGAAAGTCTCAGCAGATTTAGTGTAACAGAGAGAATGGACATTTACCACCAAGCGCTATTTGCCCTCCAGCGGACGTCTGTGACATACATGTGGATGACACAGATGGGATTTATGCAGAAGCAGTTCATCTACTTCCTTGGGCTGTGGTAGGCATGATAATCCTTGGAACTACTAACCAGGTACTAATCCATGGAACCTGTGAATATGTTCCCTTATAAGGCAGAAGGAATTTAGAGGATATGAATAAGTTAAAGTTCTTCAGTGGAGGAGATTATCCTGGATTCTTCTGTGTGATCACAAGGGATCTGGATGGCTTTCCTGGCTGTGATCAGAGGGAGGTGTGACCCCCAGGAGAAATACACAGATGTGCAACGTTGTTGGTTTTGAACCTGAAGAAGAGGTTTTTAAAGAGCTGGAAAAAGCAAGGGAATAGATTTTCCTCTGGAGTCTCCAGAAAGGAAATACAGCCCTGCCAGCAGGTGGTTTTCGTTTGTGATACCTCTTGGCCTTGTGTCCTACAGAACTGTGACATAGTACATTTATTTGTTTTAATGTGTTACAGCGGCATTTAGGAAACAAATGCAGACCATGTCCCTCGGGAGTGAGAAATGGAACCGCAAAACCATGGGTAATTAGTGTTAGAGCCCCAGGGATATACATGTATAAACATACACATGCATGTAAACACACATCTGTACATCTGGGCACATGTACATGTGTATTTATCTGTGTGTTATGTAATTTCTTTCTTTTTTTTTTTTTTTTTGTCTTTTTGTTGTCTTTTGTTGTTGTTGTTGCTATTTCTTGGGCCGCTCCCGAGGCATATGGAGGTTCCCAGGCTAGGGGTCTAATCGGAGCTGTAGCCACCGGCCTACGCCAGAGCCACAGCCACGCGGGATCCGAGCCGCGTCTGCAACCTACACCACAGCTCAGGGCAACGCCGGATCCTTAACCCACTGAGCAAGGGCAGGGACCAAACCCGCAACCTCATTGTTCCTAGTCGGATTCGTTAACCACTGCGCCACGATGGGAACTCCATGTATTATGTAATTTCTAATTGCTAAAATTAAAAACTTCTGGTGAGTTGCTCTCTCAGTAGAGGGAATTCATATAGTAAACAGTATATAAAAGGAATAAAATTGGGATAGTTCCGTCATAATAGCAAATCCTGGAAAAATGGTTATTTTTGAATATCAATATCTTATTAGTTACGCATTACACCCATCTGGTTATTAGAAGCTCCTTTGAAAGATTAAAATTTTGGGATGCTATTGATTCTGACTCAGAAAATATGGATTTTTCTTCTTTCCTTTTCAGAAATGACAATAAAATAAGCAATTGTTATAATGTATATTTCATTAAGATAAATGAGATTATCGATGATATGCGAAAGCAACATATCTCAAACTTTTGGTCTTAGGGCAACTTTTCAATTTTAAAAATTATTGAGGAGTTCCCCCCACCCCACAAAGAGAGTCTTTTTTTAATGTAGGTTATATAAAAAGTTATTTGTTGTACTAGAAATTGAAACTGATGAATTTAAAAAATATGTTTCAATAATTGATTAAAAATAATAAAATTAACCTATCATTTGGTAACTATATTTTATACAAATAGTTGTATTTCAAAAATTAAAAAATATGAAGAATGGCATTAGTTTAATTTTTGAAGATTTTTTTTTAAGAGATTGGACTAATAGCACATAGCTTGATTTCCATATCTGCTTCTGCTTTCAATCAGCTGTGGCCTATTTTAGTTGCAGTATGTGAAGAAAAACCAGCCTTGAACAGGTATGTTGCTGAAAGGGATGCCGTATTTTATTAGCCATTTCAGATAATTGTGCTCATTCTTCTTTAACGCTGCATCAAAACTTGACAACTGGTAGTTTTCTTGAGGGCTGGTTGCAACGTGGAATCTGAAAACCTATCATATTAACATTTTGGACAGTTTCCTATTAAAACGTAGTGCTCTATCCCGTGAAGCATCTCTTACTTATGAATAATCTTGTAGCACAATGTATGAGACATTTGGGAAATACTGGCTTACTTCCAAATTTGGCCCCGTTTCATGCAGTGTCCAAAAAATAATATTTTTGGAGTTCCCTGGTGGTTTAGCTGGTTAAGGATCTAACATCGTCATTGCTGTTGCACAGGTTCGATCCCTGGCCTGGAACTTCTGTATGCTGCGAACTTGGCCCCCCAAAATCATATTTGTTAATGTTATGACCATTTTCATCAGAAAGGTCTTTACTTTTTTGCAAAGATGTCAAGCTCCTGATAGCAGATACAAATTTTCTAAAAATCCTTTTTTTTTTTTTTTTTTTTTTTTTGCAAAAGAGCTCAAATGTATCATTGGTAACATACTGTTAGTTGTTTTCCTTAAAGTGACAGTTCACTTCATTGATTTTCAAGAACATTTCTATTAACTATTTAGTTTGTCAGTTATTCTTTTGTTTAAAAAGGATGTTTCATGAAAAATTAAGCTACTTCAGCTTGAAATGCAATCACACAAGTGCTTTTCTTGAAGCAGCTGTCATATACTTGGGCATGCAGCATAAGTGGTTTATGTGTTAATTCCCACTTGTCATAGAATTACTAAAATTAGTAGTAGTCAAGGATCAGGATAGCATAAAACCTAACTTTACCAAATAAATTGTGCTTCTTCATTAATTACTTTCTTAAGTGGAGCTGAATTTCTTTTCATTTACTTGAAGTGTGGCATTGAAAAATATAGTGGGCACCCAGAAACCCATTGCAGCTCAGTGGGTTTTTAAGAACCTGACTAGTATCCATGAAATGCAGGTTTGATCCCTGGCCTCACTCAGTGGGTTAAGGATCCGGCATTGCTGTGAGCTGTGGTGTAGCTTGCAGATGTGGCTTGGATCCGATGTTGCTGTGGCTGCAGCTGCAACTCTGATTTAACCCCTAGTCTGGGGGTTGCTGCAGGTTTGGCCCTAAAAACAGGGGGGGGCAAAAAGAAAGAAAAAGAATAGGGAATGTTATTATTGCTTGGTGCCACTGCCTTGACTGATGCCAAACTCCTGCAGTTTTACCACCTTTGTTTTTTGTACATGAAGTGCAAATATCAACACAGTGAGAGTCCGTTAGCCTCCATGGTTATGAAAACGGTTTTGACCTGGAGACCCTACGGCAGGATCATGAGGACCTCACAGACTGGAGTTGAGAACCACTGAGGAGGAGGTAAGAGTGGGTCTGTGTTCACTGTCACTCCTCCGCACTGCATCAGGGCCCTTTGACCGTGCTGGGGACACAGTACGAGGGGTGTTTAGCTGGTTATGTAGGTTAAACGTGGTCTGGTATCAGACAGCAGAAGGGGTTCTGGACTGCGGGAAGGAAGAGCATTTCCAGAGAGAAAACAGCCACCTCTCTGTTCCAGCCCATGTTGTCATCCAAAACCACAAGCTATGTGGGCACATCTGTTTTTGAAGGGACCTCAGAAATTTGTCTTTCACCTAAAATCTTTTGATTTTGAAAATATGCCAACTGGTTAAGTATATGTGAACCTAACAGACTAGCCAAGTGCAAACAGAACACTTCTTCACTCGGACTTGGGCCTGCAGCCAATCTCTCTAGGACCTGGGCAGCAACTACTTACTGAATAAATGAGTCACATGAAGAGTCGCCCTATCAAAGGGTCAGCAGTTCATAGCCCCCTTTGTAGGTTGTGATGATGTTGACTGGGCTTCTGAATCCTTGGCTGTCACAGATAGAGGAGAAAACTCTGATGGGAAGATGTCTCACATTGCCCTTAGCTCAGGTTTTAGCTGTCTTAGGTAAACTGTGCCCGTGCAACATTACAGAGGTAACTCTTGCAGTGGGGCAGAAAAATCCAACTCAACAAGTGAGAGGTACTGAGGAGCAGCTGAGGGAATACTGTCATAATTATGGATGTAGCCAAACATCTAGAATTTAAGGAATGCTGGGGATGACTGCTGTAATAAAGCTAACAAAATGAGGGCCACCTCCTTTCTTGGGGGTCACTAGATATATCCACCCACAACACCTGTCTCACAATGATCAGTGATTTTTTTTTAATATTGTTCTAATGCATTTTATAGACCAATTGAGTCTCAGGCAGTTGAACCAGTGGGACAGTCATGAAAACAAGCCATTAAAAGGAGGATTTCGATACAGATAAACCGACTGTATTATAGATTTTTTTTTCTTTTGGTTAAGTTCACATTTGGTAATAAACATTTTTTATGCTCAAATCACCATGTGAAGTGCTCTGGGACTAAAAAGTTGATCAAGATACAGATTTTGTTTTCTGCTCAGAACTTACTGTGTGGTGAGTGATTGTCAGAAACACAGAGCAGACTGGGCAAAGTGTTTCCTCCACCCATAGCATGGACTGAACACATGCTTTTTGGCCACGTGCTGTTCTGGGCTTTAGGAAAAGAGGGATAAACAAAACAGCCTGGGCTCAAGGAGCTTACATTCTAGTGTCCTTTGGAGTAAAAACCTAAGTATCATGAAAGCAGAGGAGATAGTGAAATGGGTGCCACTGGAAGGATCGGAGAGTTTATGCAGAATGTGGCGTTTGAGCCCAAATTCATGACATAGAGCACATTTACAAGTGGAAATGAGGAGTTAGTTGCACAGGAGGTAGGACCTTCTCTCTCACTCTTTTTTTTTTTTAACTGAATGATACTTGATATGTATTATTATATTAGTTTCAGATATGTAATATAGTGATTAGATATTTTGTGTATTACAAAATGATCATCACAATAAGTCCAGTTACCATCTGTCACTATACAAAGTTACTACACGGTTATGAAGTATATTCTGAATGTCAGAACAGTGCTTAGAAAGTTTGAAATTCTAGGGTGCCTTCAGAGAATTGCAAGGGAGACCTGGTGGCTGGAGGATTAACCATGTCAGCGTCCCAAACTGTATCACAGCGTTATTTTTAATGTCAAAAACCAGGGTCGCAGATTCAATGTTACTGAGTTTGGAAGCTCAGAAACTCCAAATTCTAAATGATATAAATGGTGACAATAAAGTTACCTTCGTGAATGCATTCAGCACAATGTGAGAATACACTAGCAACTCAGTAACTGTCCATTGATACTGAAATTTTTATAAACAATATTAGTCTTTGCTGAAGTTGTGGTTAGATAATAAAATATCAGTGATTGAGAACAGCACAGATTTATATTTCTTGTTCTGATTGCGTTTTAGCTACGGGCGTCTGCAGCTTAGCTGTGTCTTTGCTCTGTTTGTCTTTTCGTCCTCAGAATCCAGGCTCAGGGAGCTACCATATTTGGGACATGCTGTACTCAGTACATAGGGAAAAAGTGTCATGGACAAAAGAGCAAGGGCTCTAAACCTTCTAATTAAGTGTAATCAACCTGACTTTTCATTATGTTCCATTGGCTAATAAAGGTCACATGACCAAGCCTGTCATTTATGGGATAAAGGAGGTGTTGTTAAGTCACATGGTAGCGGTTAAGGATGTAGGCTAGGAACTAATTGGGTACAGTAATACTGTCTATTGCAATTATTCTCATATTTGGCCCCAGGGGAGGTTGAGTTCTGAGGTATATAGAATCTGGGGTGGGCAGTAACTTTACTGAAGTCACATTTAGAAGCAAAATCCAAGAATTTTGCACAATTCAGTGATAAAACCAAAAGAAATTTGTCGTCATAGTTCTGGACCCAATTCCCGAGGCAGTTGTCTTGAAGATTTATACAGTCTGGCTGGTTATACAGGCTGTAATTCATTCATGAATTCAGAAAAGTACAAAGCCTATGAAAGTTCCAGTTTGGGGATGTTCCTGTCAATTGGTAGAATTTTCTTAATAGAAATGTGAGTGTCTTTAATACATTTTTATAGACTCAACCGAGAAGAATTGCTTAGACTTGTCCAAGAGCTCAAAATATGCACCTCCTCTGTGCAAGAAGCTTTTGTCTCTTCTAAGTGTGAATGAAAATCATTCTGGAGCATTTAAGAGTCCCATACGGAAATTTATCTGGCAGGACTAAGCACCATATTCGCTTTGCAAGAGCTCTCAGATTCTCAGTCTCATTTTCTTTTCCCAGGATGCAGGAGGGTCTGGACAGAGTTCCTGTTGTTATCCACATCTCTGCTCTTTAATACAGTGAAGTGTTTACTGACACATAGGCAGCATTTCAAAGTCTTGTGATTAGCTGCTCATACCGCCCCATCCCTGTCTTTGATGTGGAATTGTGTAACTTCATCATCATAAAACAATGAGTATCCCTCTATCACTCTGGTCTTAAATGTTGCTCTTCCTGAGATGCCATTTACAGCATTTGACGAGAAGAATTTTAGGGGGAAACCTAGTCACTCAAGAAGCAGATCTCTGTATTTATTTTTAAAGCTTTTCTGCAAAAATGAAGACTGCTCACATCTGCTTTGTAGCATGGCAGCATTCTTTTGGAATGCTTAGTGCCCATAAACTCTGTGTGAAACTGTTATGGCTCCTCTGGTAATGTTAAATTCTTTTGACAAAGTATAATACAAATAATTAAATAGCAATGTTTGGTGCCCCCCCTCCCCAACTTCCATCAAGTAGGGATTTGCAAGTTGATGTAATATTTCTGTATCATACAGTAGGTTTTAATTAAAATCAGAATGCTGTGTAAGATTGAGCAAATTGTGTTCCATTTGACGAATTAAAGAATTACTCAGGCTTGCCAGCATGATCTAAAATTCTAATTCTAAACTCTGCTGTGAATGCCAGATGCACAGGATTCTTATTGTCCATCAAATACCACCTGGAAGTATTTATCACAGCAGAAGGAAGAAGCCTCTAACATCTTTTTGGAGGGGGAGTTTTATTAAAATTGGCTTCTTTTGATAATGTCCACATTTATAATAAATGGAATCCATGAAAGGTCCTTAACTCTAATCAGAAATGCAGAACTGATTACAGTGTTTTCATGACCATATAAAAAATAAAACCCTCAAAAGATTTTGCTTCAGTGGTTAATCAGCTTTTTACACACCAAAGAGAAACACTGAAGCAAGTAGAAATTTGGCACAATAGCTTGATTTGTCATCAGCCGACTCAGAAGAAAAGAGTTCAAAAATATTTCCTCCTCCTGGAAGAATACCAGTTGATTTGGGCCATGAAGTCCTTTACAAGTTCAGGAAGAGAAGAGCACGTTGGAGTTGTCAGCTAAAACTCCAGCTTTTCATGGTTTTCATCTTCTGTATTTCCAACAGCAGTTAGAAGTTGGAATCAGTGCTTCTACGGATTAAAAAAAATTATGAATAAAATGATGTCTTGAAATCGGAAGGAAATTTGATACTTTGTATCCTGTCCTGAGTGTGGAACCCATCTAATTCATGTCCTAAAATCGAGATTCCAACCTGGTAGAAAAGGGGCTTTTCCTGCTTTCCTTTTTTTAATTTTTATTATTATTACTCAAATGAATTTATCACATTTGTAGTTGTATAATGATCATAACACTCTAATTTCACAGGATTTCCATCCCACAACCCAAGCACATCCCCCCCCCAAACTGTCTCCTCCGGAGACCATAAGTTTTTCAATGTCTCCAAGTCAGCATCTGTTCTGCAAAGAAGTTTGGTCTTAAAATCTATTCCTTTCCTTAATGTAGACCTGCATTAGGGAAATCAAGCAAATGGTACCTATTTCTTCCCAACTTATCTCCCTCTCTGGTGACAGTTGAAATGGATTCCATTTCCTGAAATTGTCTCCATTCTCTTCTTCTTTCCCTCCCCTCCCCACCCCCCAGCTCTTTTCTGTCTTCCTTCTTTCCAGGAATGCTGTTCTAGGCATTTAGAAAATGGCCAATGAGCAGAACAGAAAAGCATTACCCGCCTAGCAACTACATTCTAGTGGATGGGGACGAGTAAAAATTCAGTATAACAGTTAAATGCCGCATAGATATTTAAATGGATGAAGTCATGGTCAGATCATGCTGAGAAAGGGGGCAGGTGATTGTCTCAAAGTGAATTTAATGGTGCTCTTGTTGCCAGATGGATGTTGTTATATCTAGCTGAACTTCTCTTCATGTGTACATTGCTTATTCTCGCCTCTTAGGGAACAAGCCTTATTATGCCTTTCCGCTAACTTGTTTTCTGAAGACCACGCCTAGGGTGGTGTAGATGAGTTGTTACCAAAAGACTGGAATGTGCTTTTGTATAAACCAATAGAAAACAACGGAAGAGCTCATGGAATGTCCCAGCTCAGTGCCTACGAGGGTGGGTTTCGTGGGCAGTCCTCAGGACTTGCATCTCAGTTCCTCCCAGCAGGATGATCTTGGGCAGAGTCCCCAATGTCTGAGCTTTTACTCTTGTTTCTCTGAAATGTCGGTATTAGTAATATCTGTCACCTGGAGCTGAAGTGAGTAAAAAATGTATGTAAAGTGTTTAGTATATTAACCCCTCAATAAATCTAGGGGTATGGGTGCTGTGATTGATGTTGGCCGTAATTCTTTCTTTCTTGAAGTCTTAAGAACCCTGGATCCTTTCTGACAATAGATGGCCATATCCATTTGTCATACAGTCAGGTTTCTTTTTCTTTTAAAATAAATCTTTTGTTTTGAAATAAGTTAAGATTTATGGAGAAGTTGAAAAGAGAGTACAGAAAGTTTCCATATACTCTTCACCCAATTTCCTTTAGTGTTAACATCTTACATCACCCTAGTACATGTGTCAAATGAAAGGACTGACTTTGGCACAGTATTAGTAACTAAATTCCCAATTTTATTTGAATTTCATCTGTTTTTCCACTAATGTCCCTTTGCTGTTCCAGGAGCCCAACCAAAATATGACCTTACACGTAGCTATGATGTCTCCTTTGTGTTCTCTGGTCAGTGACAGTTTTTCATTGTTTCCTTACTTTTCTCTCCTTTGACAGTTTTGAAGAGTATGGATCAGGCATTTTGGAGAATGTTTGTTTAATATTTCCTCATGATTAGTCTGGGGTTGTAGGCTTTGGAGAAAATATCATAGAGGCAAAGTTCCTGTGTCATTGTATCATCAGGGACTGTATGATCTCAACCTGAGTCATCACTGGTTATGTTAACCTTGATCTCTTAGTCAAGGTAGTGTTTACCAGGTTGCCAAATTTCTCTTTTATCTTGTAGCATCATCTAACGTCATCAGGGCTATTTCTGATCATTGCTCCAATTTCTTAGCACCATTTTTAAATTCGGCTCATGCCAAGTCTATTAAATGCCAGGAAAATGCATGTTCCAAAAAAGGGGAGAAGATGGCACTCTAGAGCAGGGTAGGTGCACATGGAAAACTATACAGACAGGAATTCATAGGAAGAATTTAATCAGCTTAAGGCAGGATTAAAATGTCTGCAAATGACAAAGAGTACATTAAAAGTAAAGCTTTGAGGAGTTCCCTTGTGGCTCAGTGGTTAGCGAATCTGACTAGGAACTATGAGGTTGCGGGTTTGATCCCTGGCCTTGCTCAGTGGGTTAAGGATCTGGCATTGCCATGAGCTGTGGTGTGGGTCGCAGATGCGGCTTGGATCCCACATTGCTGTGGCTCTGGTGTAGGCTGGTGGCCAATTTGGCCCCTAGTCTGGGAACCTCCATATGCAGTGGGAGTGGCTCAAGAAAAGGCAAAAAGACATTTAAAAAAAAAAAAAGTAAAGCTTTGAGTCGTGTACCTTTAGCTTCATGTACTACAATGGGGGATACATTTATTATCTGACTCTTGCTCCATGCTAATCTCAGAACCTGTCAATATGTTATGGCAAAAGGAGAAATAAGGTTTTGATGGAATTCAGGTTGCTAATCAGATGACCTTAAGAGAGCAAGATTACTCTGGATGAGCTGGGTGGGCTCGATCTAATCATGAGAGTCTTAAGAAGAGAGAAGGAGAGTAAGAGGGAAATGTGACTGGGGAAAAATGGTCAGAAAGATGCAATGCAATGTCCCTTTGCTGTCTCCGGAGGTGGATCAGAGGGGATTCAGGACCCAAGGAATGTGCTCTCAGCCCTCTAGGGACTGAGAAAGGCCAAGGAACGGGTTCTCCTCTGGAGCCTCCAAAAAGGCACAGTGCTCTGCTTACACTTGATTTTAACCTGGTGCAACTCATTTTGAAATTATAACCTACAAAGCTGTAAGATAATACATTCGTGTGGTTTTAATTCACTACAGTTTTGGTAATTTTTTATAGCAACAATAGAGAGTTAACACAAGAAGGTGATGATTTAGCTCAGTTATATGCCTCTCTCCTTTCCACTAAGCAGTCCAACAGGGATAGTACTATTTTTAGTTTGTCCTTTTGCATGGGGGGGGGGGTCTTGGCTTCTTTATATCCACTTGCTGTTATGTCTTGATGCCTTTCATTTATTCTGTACAACAGACTGCTCTTCTGAATTCTCCTATTCAACCATTACCCTTGGTTTGTTTCTAAAATTATTTTTGTTTCTTTGTGCAGGATATCACACAATTGCCTTGACTCAATGCACCATGTTTCTCAATGAGATGAACAGTATCATTATTAGTCTAAGTCTTTTTCTTCTCATTCTACTTTTGCCATTTTTCCTCTTCTTGCCAGTTCCACTCTTCTCCTCCCCACCTCATGCACCCAATTCATGGTCTATAATCCTTCTAATATGTATATAATATGTTGTGATGCTTTAAAAATATACATAAATTATACCGTAGTGTAGGTCTTATTCTAAATCTTGCTTACTTAGCTCAAGATTGTATGTCTGAGATCTGTCTCTATTAATAAATGTAGGTTTATTTTATTGTTTTTACTGCTCTATGGTATTTTGATTTATGATTATGGCCAATTCCATTTTCCACCCCACTTGCAGGGACACAGTTGGTCTACAGCTTCCAGCTACTAGAAATAAGGATGAGAAGAACATAGTTGTATAAATACAAGTATTTTCAGTTTTGTCAACTGCTGCCCCCATGCTTTGAAGAGCATCTTATCAGTTTATCTCCCAGAGAATAGTGTGCAAGGACGTTTGTTTCCCAAAGCCTCAGTAATACTAAGTGTTGTTTAAAACTATGTTGTAGGAAGTGTGGTATTTCAGTATTTTTTCCACCGATTACTGCTGAAGTTTTTACACCTCTTGCTGTGTTTGTCATTTTTTTTTTTTCTTCTGTGCAGAGTGCATTCACATTCTCTGCCCATCCTCCTGTATCTTGTTCTTGTTGTCGATGTTTAGGACATTTTTATATAGTCTAATCCTTATTAGTTGTGCACTTTATGGATGTCTTCTCGGGGTCCCCTACTTTAATTTGATTGTGTCTATGGCATTTGTCTTTGTAAAATACTGCTAATTTTTTTTAATGGCTGTACCTATGGCATATGGAAGTTCCCAGGCCAGGGACTGAATCTGAGCTGCAGCCGTGACCTACACCAATAGCTGCAGCAATGCCAGATCCTTTGACCTACTGCGCCAGGCTGGGGATCAAACCCACACATCTGTAGTGACCTGAGCCATTGCAGGCAGATTCTTAACTCACTATGCCACAGTAGGAACTCCTGTAAAATACTGCTAATTTTAACATAGCCAAATCTATGAATCTTTTCTTGTGTACTTCATTTTTTTTCTCCTTCAGACTTGTTTAAGAAGTCTGCTCTTACTCTAATAACATCATAAATTTTTTATCCTGTAGTTTCTTCTGATCTTGCAGTGTTTCACTTTTAACACGAATAGAGTTCATCTACCTGAAATAATTTTTACATATTGTATGAGGAAGGATTTAATTTTCCCCCTAAATGATGAACTCCTTTCTCTGTACTATTTGTCATAGAGTAAGTTGTAGTAAATTAAGGCCTCCATTCAGTTTCCTTAATCTATTGTTTTTTGTTCTGGTGCCAAATGTACACTCTTTTAATTACTATGACATTTCAAGTTCCCTTTGTTTGATTTTGATATTTTTGAGCTATTTTCAGACCTTTACTGGTATAATCATTCTTCAGTGTAATGTATACTAGCAGTATGTCAAGTTTTCCAAAAAAGGCAATTGGATTTTGTTAGGAAATGCATTCAATTTTAGATTAACTGGATTCTCTAAATTAACCCACGCGTTATCTTTATAGTGTAGAGTCTTTCCGCACATAAACATGGAATATCTTTGCATTTATTAAGGTATCTTTTATGTCTTTTAATAAAGTTTCAGAATGTACTTCATAAATATTTTACACAATGCTGGTTATTTTCTCAATATTTTGAAATTAATTTTACTACTTTTTTTTTTTTAAATTACTCTTTTTCATTTACTTTTGCTGGTGGTGTTCAGATGATTTCTTCCATTACTTATAATATCTTGGCTCTGTCGCAGGAAAAGAACCAAACTCCAATAGTGTGATGTTATCTCCAGTGAAATATAATATTTCCATTTGAAAAGTTGTGCATGTTGGTTGATGGCTCTATTCAGTGGCTTGCATCACTCCTAAAATTACATAAACTGGCTTCTCTCTCTTTAAGGAAATAGAATCTCAAAATGTATCTTCATCTCTTCTAACTCTAGGCCCAAGTGTAAACTGCTGACTCTGGAGGCAACTATACTATTAAAAAATAATCAGGAGAGATACTCTATCCTCTGTGGATCTTGAAAGTTTGATGAAACTCATCTTTAAGACTATGTGCTTCACTAAGGTGACTTTTGGGAAAATACTTAACACTGTTTCGATTTTTCATGATCCAGTCAAGTTTTCCACTTCTTGGGTCAATTATGAACGTTCATTTTTTCATCAAGAATATTACCCGTTTTACCTATATTTTCAAATTTACTGGCAGGTGAAAAAGAAGTGCTTTTTCATTTCCCAGAACACCTGGGATGTTTAAGCCATGTTTTACCATTGATTTCAAATTGTATTGCAGTCCGATCCAATAATATGGTCTTTATAAAGTCAGTTCTTTAAAATTGTTGGAAATCCTTGTGTGATCTCTACATGGTCATTTTTAACATTTTATTTTTATTTTTTTGTCTTTTTGCTATTTCTTGGGCCGCTCCTGCGGCATATGGAGGTTCCCAGGCTAGGGGTTGAATCGGAGCTGTAGCCACCGGCCTACGTCAGAGCCACAGCAACGCGGGATCCGAGCCGCGTCTGCAACCTACACCACAGCTCACGGCAACGCCGGATTGTTAACCCACTGAGCAAGGGCAGGGACCGAACCTGCAAGCTCATGGTTCCTAGTCGGATTTGTTAACCACTGCGCCACGACGGGAACTCCTACATGGTCATTTTTAAATGTGTGTTTGATACAAGTGCATGTACTATTCATGAGCTATAAAATCCCACTTTTTTTCTTTTTTTTTTTGTCTTTTTGCCTTTTTCTAGGGCCGCCTCCCACAGCATGTGGAGGTTCCCAGCCTAGGGGTCTAATTGGAGCTGTAGTCACCAGCCTACGCCACAGCCACAGCAACACGGGTCTGAGCCGTGTCTGCAAACTACACCACAGCTCACAGCAACGCCGGATCCTTAACCCACTGAGCAAGGTCTGGGATCAAACCCACAACTCATGGTTCCTAGTCGGAACCACTGCGCCATGACGGGAACTCCCAAAGTCCCACATTTTAAATGATATTATCCAAATGCTATTGTTCTTATTTTTATCTTTATATCTCAAAAGCTTCTGAAAGAACTATATTAGAATCTCATAACATTATAGGTTTGTTTGTTTCTTTCTATAAACTTTCAGTTTTTGCCTTTTTTAAGGATATAACATTGCTCTTATGTATATGACACTTAAAATGACATCTCTTATTGCATGATATGGGTGGGGAGAAACCTGACATGTCGTCCTAAAAAGGGTTGGCTGGTGGGAAGACATAATAACACCATCACTGGTTTATTGTACTGAGTATATCATACATTTTTGAGTTTATAAAAGATATAAGAGAATTAAGCTACATTCTAAAATAGTTAACATCATGGGCTTTGAGGACAGCATCAATCCTGAAATCAATTTCAAAAATAATGTCAAGTTGTATGACCCAGGTCTATAATTACTTTGGGGGTAACGTTAGTTTTGGATGTCAGGAAAGAAGAAAATGATTACCATTTGTTTTTGAAAATCTAGGCTTTGAGAGAATTATAGGTGATTAAACAAGACTTTGAACAACATGAAGATGTTGGCGTCAGGGAGAGAAGGGATGTGGTGGGCATAGTGCAAATAGGAAGAAGAAAGTCCAAGTAGAAAGAAGACATAAAACTGGAAGAAGACAGGAATTTGTTTAATTTGAGGCCACAGGGCTCAGTATTTAAACAGAATCCTGATCCATGAGGCACGGCCCAGGAATCAGTTCACTGAAAATAATCTAACTTTAAAAAACTATATACGTCTTGACCGTTTAGTTAGTTTTTAAAATGTAGATTGAATAGAAAGGAGAATGAAGGAGAGCCTAAGGTTTCCAGTGTCGACTTCAAAATATGCACAACCTAAGTTGAGAGTGACGTTTTATTTGGGGCAAAATGAGGACTCTAGCGCGGGAGGCAACATTTCAGAAAAAAATGCTCCAGAGAGTAGGGGGCAGGTCAGTGTAGATGTGATTTTGCTGAAGCCAGGGAGGCACATGCAATCAAGCACACATTTTGCAGAAGGTCGCTGCTGATCTTGTGAAGGTTCCAATCAAGCACACATTTTGCAGAAGGTCGCTGCTGATCTTGTGAAGGTTCCAATCAAGCACACATTTTGCAGAAGGTCGCTGCTGGTCTCGTGAAGGTTCCTGCTGGTCATGAGAAGACATCACCATGAAGGATTTTAGTACTTTCCTAGATACAAGGAGATGCAAGAATTGGGCTCATAAAAACTTCTCCTGAAAATATCTAACTATCAGAAGACCTGTTCTGCCAGTTTTCCCAGAGCACAGAGTGCCTCCCTTCAGGGGTGTGGCAGGTTGGCAGCTTCAGTGGCTCATGATGCAGTCCTGGCAGAGGCAGATGGCAAGTTTAATCTCCCATTCACGACAGGGTTAGAAAAGTATTATTGGGAGGGTTGCATGTTGAGTATGGTTTTGAACCACCATGGACACCCTGAAGAGGAGACAAGAGTCTTTTTTCAAAGTATCATTTCAACTGATTATTAATGAAAATAAAGTGCCAGAAGTATAAGAATATGCTTTTCACCCCTTAGCTCTAAAGCTAACTCATTAAAAATGTCTCTTGCACCATTTATTTATTGAATAAAAAGAAATAGTTTAAAAAGCTATTGCAATAGTGAGATTGTCAGTGAATCTGTGAAGAGATTCTTTTTTTTTTTTGCTTTTTAGGGCTGCACATGTGGTACATGGAAGCTCCCAGGCTAGAGGCTGAATTGGAGCTACAGCTGCTGGCCTACGCCACAGCCACAGCAACCGCCAAGTGCGAGCTGCATCTGAGAACTACACCATAGCTCACAGCTGCAGCCCACAACAACACTGGATCCTTAACCCACTGAGCAAGGCCAGGGATGGGGATCCAGCCCGAGTCCTCATGGCTGCTAATCGGGTTCCTTACCCCTGTGCCACAATGGGAACTCCAGGGAAGTGATTCTTAGTAGATAAAAATCAACCTAATGGGTCTGATAAGCACCACTAAGGCTCATCATTTTTCTTGTTTGACTACTGAGTCTTAACCTGTTAATACTAGGGTGCTGTTGAGATTCTTAGTACTAGGATAGAAAAGAGAAAAAAAAAATTCTTCCCAAATACTTACAGTCCACATAGGGGACTATGCATCTGTGAAATTAATTTTGCAAAGAAACGTTGCCAAATAATGCAGAAAATCTGCTTCAGCTCTATCTGCACTCCAAAGTCAGTCCGTTTGCTAAACCCTGGGAGAGCAGGGTTTTTCCTCATTGAAGCAAGTGGGAGTGGATGAAGCTCTGCTTGTGAAAGCCAGATGGTGCGGAGTTCTTTAAAAAAGGTTGGGAATGGAACCATCTTCTGAAGGATGAAAGTGTGTAAACGCCACACATAAGTGTTCTCTCTTGTTCCGGTTTGATTTTTCTCAACGTGAAGCTTTCTGTCTTCCGCCAGAAGCCAGAAATCTTGGAAGGGGAACAAAGCAGAAAAAGTTGCCACCGTCCCGCCAGTAGCCTGGTGAGCTGGACCGGGGCCTCGGAATTCCAGGCTGGATGAACCCGTGGTTGGGCTGCTCCTTCAAGTCTCCTAAAATTGTTTACTTCATTGTAATTCACTTCTGTAAGGTTTTTAAAATTGAGATTTCCCCATATAGACATCTCTTATGTTTTATTGCCTTGATGATGAGCGGAGATTAGCTTTGCATTTGCAAAATTAAATTACTTTCCCAAAGTATTTCTTAATTTTCATGCAGATGCCACTGAAAATTCCAAGAGAGGGAAAAGTTGTTAGCTGCACTTTAAATACCAGAAAAATCTCTGTGTGGGAAGGAGAGGGGAAAAGGGTGAAATTACTTTTATTTTGAAATTGAGCATAGGGTATTCATGCTGCAGCACACACATCTGGAGAATAAGTACCTAAGGGGAAAACACGTGCAGAGTTCAAATTTTGAACGTTTTAGTGTCCAACTTTTGGATCAGTATCATCTACCAAGGAAAAAGGAAAGGAATTAAAAAGGAGGGGTGAACAGCTGCATTACCAGGAGAACAGGATCCTGGGCTCTTCTCAAATTTGTCTCTGAGAATGGGACTGCCCCCAGTTTTATAGGTGGGTCTGAATCTGTCATGATAGTACGTCCCGGATGTCCTTCCAATTCCATCCCCCTGCCCATTTCCAAATCAACACAGTCCAGGAATTCCAGAATGTTTTGCCCTGATGTGATACTTTTGGGGGCAAGATAAACGTTTCCCTTTCCCCTGTTAGGTGCAGTGACTGGAGCCTGTGAATTAAATTGAGAAAAGATGAACAGAAAAAAAGGCTTATTTATATGCCCACAAGAACCAACAAAAGAAATAGCTTGCTGGTTAAATGGTTAAAGTTAAGTGGTTCCTGTTGTGGCACAGTGGAAACGAATCCCACTAATATCCGTGAGGAAGCGGGTTCCATCCCTGGCCTCGATCAGTGGGTTATGGATCTGGCATTGCTGTGAACTGTGGTGTAGGTCACAGATGCGGCTTGGATCCCGCATTGCTGTGGCTGTGGTGTAGGCTGGCAGCTGCAGCTCAGATTCAACGTCTAGTCTGGGAACCTCCATATGCCAAAAAAAAAAAAAAAAAAAAAAAAGTTAAAGGGGAAACAGATAAAGGAAGGGGGCAGAAATGGCCTCTATGGGAAGAATAGACAAGGCTCTTTAGGAAAGATAAATGGGTTTTAGAAGACAGGTGAGAGATAAGTTTGTGGTAATGTTTGTCTGTGCAGGTACTTCCGTTTCTCTTTTCTGTTTTCTTCAAGGCCAGAAAACGTCCCTGAAAGGGGATTTATGACGGGTTTGCTGGGGACATGGTTCGGATCGTCAGTGTCAGAAAATGAGGCCCATGACCACGGGGAGATCTTGACAAGGGTCTTTACGTCTGCAGAAGGCGCAGGTGCTCAAAAAGCAGCGCCAAGAAGAAAAGACTCTCCCTCTTTATCCCTGATGCAGGTGATGGACCCGTCCCCTCCCCGTGGGTCAGGTCAGGGTGCACATCCTTCTCGGTGGGCTAATTTGAAGCAGATTGTTACTGGGAGAAGAGGGAAAGAGGAGGGGGCGGTCACAGGAAGGCGTTTCAGCCAAATGGAACCCAAGTGGAGTCACCAAGATTTCCTTTGAGAGAAAAGACGGGATGCTACTTTCCACGGGTTTACTCTTAGTTTCTCTCCTTGGAGTGGCCCTGAAGAGAGAATTTAAGGCAGTCCTCATTTCTCGAAAGTTTCTCTTTTTAGTTAGATAGAAGCAGCTCTAAAAAGGCGTCTTTCTCCATATGTTGAATTTCAAATGTCTTCAGCTTAAAATAATCCTTATAGAGCTCTGAGGATGCAAGTGAGTCCACACACTTTGAGGAATTCAGGTTTCCAGAGTTGACACTTCATATGTGCTGAAGTTATTCTACTATCAGTTGCATCACAAAATATAAAGGGAGAGAAAAAACGGAGGAGTTACTCTTTTTTTTTTCTTTTTAGGACCGCACCCACAGCATATGGAAGGTCCCAGGGTAGGGGTCAAATCAGAGCTACAGCTGCCGGCCTACACCACAGCCACAGCAACGCAGGATCCTTAACCCACTAAGCGAGGCCAGGGATCGAACCCACAACCTCATGGTTCCTAGTTGGATTCGTTTCCCCTGCGTCACGACGGGAACTCCAAGAAGTTGTTGTTAATTCCCTTAAGCCTGAAAAGCTCCCCTAGTGTACCGCTCTAAATGAATGGGCTACCTTAAATGACAAAAAGAAACTTCAAATTTTTCTCAGTAAATTATCCACATAAATAGTTGTATATTTAGGTATCAAGTCCTGAGTAGCCCCAGATAGGTGATGGGTGCTTTGTCACTTCCGAGTTTGATCACACCTATTGTCATTTGACACTTTCTGGAAAACATCTAAGTGAATAACACACATGGCCTTAATTAGATTATTTGTTTCGTAGTGAGCATATAATTGTTATATGCATTTAGGGTTTTAGCCTCTCTTATGGGAAAATAGAATGGATTCACTGTTCATGCTATAATAAATGGACCCCAAAATTTTGCAGGGTGACCTTTGGTCATCATTCAGATTAGACATTTATTAGAGACCGTATTTCTAAAACATGAAGAAAATCAGTGGCAGAGTGAATCGATGTATAAAATTTGCTATTATTTTCCATTATGGTTTATCACAAGATATTGACTACAGCTCTCTGTGTTACACAGTAGGACTTTGTTGTTTATTCCTTCCATATGTAATATTCTGTATCTACTAACCCCTACTCAGTCCATCCCTCTCCCACCTCTTGGCAACCACAAATTTGTTCTCTAAGTCTATGAGTCTGTTTCTGTTTTATAGCTAGATTCGTTTGTGTCATATTCTAGATACCACTATATAAGAGACATCACGAGAGAATTGTTTCTCTGGTTTAATACGATAATCTCTAGGTCCACCCATGCTACTGCAAATGATGTTATTTCATTCTTTTTAAAGGCTGAGTAGTCTTCCATTGTATGCATATACTGCATCTTTATTTATTTCTCTGTTGATGGACATTTAGGTTGTTTCCATGTCTTATTTTCTGGATTATAATCCCATGAATTGGTTGGGATAGTATGTGCTAGGCTATAATATTTCTGAAGGCAGAGAGCTTTAACTTTGGGAAGGACAGACAGATGTTATGGAATCTCATTTAAGCTAAGGAGTATCTTCCTAACTCCCTCCTGAAACAGGATGGGGTTCTGAAGTGGTCCATTGCACCTCCTTTCTTCACATCTGAACTTGGGAACAGGTGGAAGGCAGGAGTCCAATGAGACAGAAACCCCAACGTGTGCTTTCCTACGGATAAAACTTCCTACCTCACGTTGCCGCAGCTCTGATGAAAGGGGCTTCCTTGCTCCCACCTCAGATTTTGGCCGAGGAACCCATCCTGGCACAGGCAGCAGGGCGAATTTGGGTCTCTTGGGACACGGCCTTGAAAAGAGGAGGGGTGTTCTCTTGCCAGTGGCTGGAAGGGGCAGGTCTGGCTCACCGCATGTGAAGAGAGAGTGTGAGAATGGGGATGCGTGTCCCCCACTGTCTGTGTTTCGGCAAAATCATTTTCCAGGTGACACCAGGGAACTGATTGACGTCTGACTTTTCCAACGAGGGGTCTCATGACTCTAGGAAATCATTTAACTCTGTATTTCTCAGGTTCCCCATCTGCAAAAAGCCTGTTTATATTGAGGACTCATGGGATTTTTGATTTTTAAACTGTATAAAATTTGCTAAGTACACACTAAATGGTAGCCATTGTTTTAATTAAGTTCCTCTTCAGGCTGCTTTCAGAATTAAGTTCCATTCTGTGATGCAGTGATTGTCAACTAGGGAAAAGAAAAATGCTTCTCTTGTGAAATCGTTTTTGCAATATTTGTTTGTATTAGTAGAGGGATCATATAAACTTACTGAAACTGTCAGCAGAGGGAGTTCCCTTCGTGGCTCAGTGGTTAATGAAACTGACTAGGATCCATGAGGATTCGGGTTCGATCCCTGGCCTTGCTCAGTGGGTTAAGGCTCCGGTGTTGCCGTGAGCTGTGGTGTAGGTTGCCGATATGGATCAGATCTGATGTTCCTGTGGCTGTGGCATCGTAGGCTGGCAGCTATAGCTCTGATTCAGCTCCTAGCCTGGGAACCTCCATATGCCACAGTGCATCCCTAAAAAGCAAATAAAATAAAATAAAAATAAAACTGTCAACAATAGACAGTAATAAAGACCAGTCCATTCCCTGTCATATGAGACCCTCTTGAGAAGGGAACCAATCCACGTACTCTCATAAACTTAGTTATATTAATTCATTTATAGAGGTAGACTGGGCAGTGTTTACTGAGAATTATAACTTATTTCCAGCATCATCTAGTTCGACAGTCTAGCCTTACCGAAGGGTTTGTATGAATAAATTAGTTATTTTCCATTGGCTTTTATTTAACTGTACTCTTACTCAAGGATTCCCACTTTGGAGCCAGTACTACCGGCCAGGCCTCTGCTGAGAGATCTAACTCAGCCCTTCTGTGATCTTAGTGGGTGCATGTGTGTCTGCCTTACACGAGCTCCCTGGAAGCTAAGTGACTGGCCCCAGGTCAGATGGCCTACGTGGCAGTTAGAATGTAAACCAGTTGTGACATTGGTCTGAAGCGAAGAGCCTGCCCTCTACGGAGACTCATAGTCAGGCATTACCCTCGCCCTTCTAAGCCTTGTAATCAGCTTCTGTCATGCGGTATTTATTCCTTGTACAGGTTAGGTCTGTCTCATGACTCGTATTTAGATTTTTATTCCATTTCTTTTCAATTGAGATGAAACTAAGTTACGCCTTTTCTCTAGGGACTAGATCTTAGATATCTTTTTGAAATCAGAGTTTCTAAAAAGTGCCATATCATCAATTCTGCCTTGGGGACGTTTGCCTTTCACACTGAGAATATTTCTTAAATCGGCAGAAAAGAAACTTGCAGCTTCTGTTTGGTGTAAAGCTCCCACGATGGCTTAAATCAGCTGTATGATGACTTCTTTGGGGGAATTCTCCAAGCTGAGCAGATGGCAACTTTAATTGGTCAGAGAAGCCTCACTATTTATTGATGTAATCTAATTTATTCTTCTATGAATCATCTCTTTAGAAATCTAAGGGGAGAGGGGTGCCTGATCTTCTAATCCAAAGAACTCTGGAATATTCTGCTGGAGAAACAGTGCTTCTTCTCAGGCTCCACTTGGTTTAACGAGCACCGCACAGGAAGCCTTCTCACTAAAATCTTGTTAGCAGACCTTGGCTGTGGTATTACTGACAAAATTTCTAATGTCATTGGAAATTCTAGTTAATTCCAGGTTGTTATTTCCATGCTGAGTGGAGTGAAATATTGTAATCCGTGTTCCTTAAAGGTTTCACAGCAAATGTGTCGGCAGCTTCATTTGTCTCACATTTTCCCAGATAAACAAGGGGAAAGATGTGCCAGCATCCTCATCCTGTCTGCTGCCTGCCATCGTCGTGGGCTCAGGTACCAGGTTAGCTGTGTTCTTGCCAAGCACACTGTTCTCATCACTTGAGCACCCGAAGCAGTCATCACCATCCAGCCAGCAGTCGGCTGGGTCCTGGTGGGTGTTCAGGCAGATGCCTACATACCCAGGCCTTTGTGTGCCTTCCTCAATGCGGTGAGGCATACAGAGAGGAGTTTTCAGTCTGTTTAAGGCCTGCTCTGATTTTTAAAAAAAGTCTTTGACGAGCAAGAAATCAGAAAATACCAAAAGATGTGCATATTTGTCTCTTTCAGATATCATCTGCCACTTTCTGAACTCCCCCCAAAATCATGGTCCTAGAAATATAGAATGCCACAGCCCAATGTAAAGTGAATCCTCATGACTCTTGGAGACTTTGTAGCTCTCTGAATATTCTTATAGGAAAAAAAAAAAACCTGCAAGTATAGAGCAATTAAAGAAATTTGGGTTCGAATCTTGTATCATTGATAATTTATTGATTGATATTGTCATTTTTTGATGCGTAACTCTCCATCACTTCCCTTTTCTGTCATGTGTGGTCATCATGAAACACATAAAAGAATAATGGCAAAAATAATGACAAGGACAGTATTTCTTCATTACTGACTGTGCGTCAGGTCCTTCGTTAGCCCTTTACAGAGTATCTCACTTAATCCCACAAGCCACTTTGTAAATAGGGACTTGTTTTAGTCCTCCTTTCCAGATTAGGAAGCTAAAGTTTAAAGAGGCAGTGTGCCCAGTGTCACGTAAGTAGGAAGGACAAGGTGCAGGGATCGAGCCCAAATCTGTACCCTCAGCCACGCACTCTCACTCTGTTTCCTAAGGCTCAGTTTACCCAACCAGAAGATAAAGATGTGGCGTTTACCGTAAAGAATAACTTTAAACAAAAAAGAGCCCATAAAACTAAAGAGCTGAGGAGTTCCCCTCATGGCTCAGTGGTTAACGAATCTGACTAGGAACCATGAGGTTGCGGGTTCGATCCCTGGCCTTGCTCAGTGGGTTAAGGATCCAGCGTTGCCATGAGCTGTGGTGTAGGTTGCAGACGCGGCTGGGATCCTGTGTTGCTGTGGCTCTGGCATAGGCTGGCGGCTACAGCTCCGATTGGACCTCTAGCCTGGGAACCTCCATATGCCACAGGAGCAGCCCAAGAAATGGCAAAAAGACAAACAAACAAACAAACAAAAAAACCAAAAAAAAACTAAAGAGCTGAGGACAGTGTTTGAGACATAAGATAACTTATGTACTGGTAGGTCACATTTCATTTAGATATATAAATTTTTTCACGTATTACTTACATTAAATTCAATTTTTAGTGCGCAGTTCTGAGGTTTTTTTCGAGTTTTATTGAAAAATAGTTGACATGCATCCTTGTGTGTGTTTAAGGGGTACAGCATGATAGCTTGATTTATATATTTGTGAAATGATTACCGTAATAAGTTCAGATAACATCCATTTTTTTTTTTCATAGAGATACAATAAAAAGGAAAAAAACCCTTCCTCCTCCTGATGAGAACTCTTAGGACTTTCTTCGTTAGCCGCTTTCTTACGTGTTATGCGGCATCGTTAGCTATCGTCATCAGGTTGTAAGTTACATCCCCACTGTTTATTCATCTTATAACTGGAAGTTTGTGTCTCTTGACCACCTTCTTCATCTCCACCATCCAAAACCGTGCTTTCAGTTCTGTATTATGAATATGACTGATACCAATTCACTAATTAGTTTACAGGCTAGGCTACCATAAAGCGTTCATATTGGTGCTTTTTTTGCAATTAATGCACAGACCATTATACCTGTAAATAAATATGAATTTCTTTTTCACATCATTTTTTTCATGTGTGACATCTAGGATTAGTAGTAGGTATACTGTGATTTTCTTTCTTTCTTTTTTTTTTTTTTTTTTTTTGTCTTTTCTGGGGCCACACCTGTGGCATATGGAGGTTCCCAGGCTAGGGGGTGGAATCGGAGCTGTAGCCGCCAGCCTACACCACAGCCACAGAAACGTGGGATCCGAGCCACGTCTGTGACCTACACCACAACTCATGGCAATGCCGGATCCTTAACCCAGTGAGCAAGGCCAGGGATCGAACCCACAACCTCATGGTTCCTAGTCGGATTCGTTAACCCCTGAGCCACAACGGGAGCTCCACTGTGATGTTTTTTATCATTAGAAAATATTAGATCCAGAATCAATGGTGCATGACAATGGGAGAAAAAATTATGTATACATGCATGTGTAACTGGGTCTCCATGCTGTACAGTGTAAAAAAAAATGTGTTGGGAAAATAATAATAAAAAAAATTTAAAAAAAAGCTTCAAAAAAAAAAAAAAAAAAGAACCCCAAGTCTCTGCTCCAAGTGCATCACTTTTGGTGGTCAAGGGGGAGGTGGAGGGAGTAGGAGGGACTGGGAGCTTGGAGTTAGTAGATGCAAACTTTTGCTTTTGGAATGGATTAGCAATGAGATCCTGCTGTGTAGCACTGGGAGCTCCGTCTAGTCACTTATGATGGGACACGTAATGTGAGAAAAAAGAATGTACACATGTTTGTGTAACTGGGTCACCATGCTGTACAGTAGAAAAAAAATACATATAAAGAAATAAAAAAATACTGATACAGATACTGATGGATGATACATCTTACAAAGAGATGATGTCAACTTATACTATTGTTAAATACAGCACATGGCTATAACTGTATTTTCTCTTCCTTATGATTTTCTTAATACAATTTTATTTTCTATAGCTTCCTTTATTCTAAGAATATAGTATATAACACATACAACAAACAAACTAGGTGTCAGTTGATGGTTTACGTTATCAGAAAAGGCTCTGGTCAACTGTAGGCTATATATTTGTCCTTACATTTAGGGACAGTCGTAACTTCCATGCAGATGATCAACTCTGTGCGATGTTGGCGCCCTTAACCTCCATATCGTTCAAGGGTCAACTGCATTCCCAGAAGTGGCATTGCTGGATCGTATGGTAGTTCCATTTTTAATTTTCTGAGCATCTTTTGTACTGGTTTCCATACTGACTGTACCAATTTACAGTCCCACCAAGAGTGCACAGGGCTTTCCTTTTCTCCACATCCACACCAGCATTTTCTATCGCTTATCTTTTTGAAGATGGCCATAAAAGTGGATGTTGCTATAGGTGACAGGAAACACAAATATGATCAATTAGGCAAAGAGAGGTTTCCTTTTCTCACAGAACAAAAATTCCAGAGTTAAGCAGCCCCTGGAGTTGGTTCAACAGTTCAGTCATGTGAAAGCTGATATTTGTATGGTTTATTTGATATTGTCTTATGTTTGCAAAGTAGATGCTGCCACTGCAAATATTATATGTGCTTCAGAGATGCAAGAGTAGGGAGGACACAGCTGCATCTCTCCCTCTCATCCGGAACATGGGTCATCAGTGTTTATCCCATGGGGAAGAATTAGGTTCCTGCCCACTTACCTCTCTCTGCTAAGAAGGCTGAGAAAATGCATTTGATGCTTTATATTTTTCCAGTCTCTATTGTTGGTGGCAGAAGGACGAAAAAGAGGTTGGCAATACCTTTTATTTTTTTCAGTGAAGCATCAATTTCCTCCACAATCCCACATTTTCTGCTTTTTAAAGTTCCTTCTAACATGAAATTATTTTCAATGAGAATATAGGAAGAACCATGTGTATACGTAGGACACGATCCAGACAGGAAGTGTAGCTCCTCCTTTCATCGAACATGTTTGGCATGAAAGGGAGATATACCAGCAGTGCAGCTTGGCTGTATGATCTTTCATATTTCAAACCATGAACTTGATAATCATAAGATGGGAAAGAACACAGTAATAATTCATAGAGTGTCTCTTAGATATGTAGGACCTGAGGATATGATAGATGAGAGACATGGGGGGGAAGTCATCTCATCCCTTTCAGCTTTATTAAGATATGGCTGAAGTAGTTTTAATTGGATTCAGAGGCATTTGCTGAGCATCCAATGTGAAGAGCCAGATGAGTTCTCCCACCTTGCATGGGAAGTGATACTTACCTTCAGTTCTCTGGATGGCGCTACCTGGGGGTCCGATTGTGTGAATGGTGCTGCTTTGAAGTTGTATCAGAGAATTTCCAGCACCGTACACTCTTCTTTACCCTTGAAACACAAATTAATAAAATGTACTTTCTCCCTACAAAGTGCTTATAAAGGTGGGAGGATAATTCTGCAGAACCACCAGACAGAAGACGAATAGGCTACAGGAGCATAATAATGGTTCAGAAGTGCTTACTCAGTCCCTGGTGTGATGAATCCTGAGTCTTTGCAGGAGAGATGTTATTTTTAACTGGAGAAGGTTAGCAAAAAATTTGGCAGGTAGAAAATCATGAGGGAAGATGTGGCGTAGGGAGGATACAAGATATACTGAATGAAGGAAAGTTGTGTGGCTTGACTTCTCATGAAAGAGAAAAGGTACTTTGGAATCAGAGTTTGGGAGACAATACATGACTCACTTTAAATATCAGGTTTTGTGATATCTGGCCGTGATAGATACCAAGGATTTTATTATTTGAGATGAAGTTGGAAATCATCATCAGTGTAGTTTTTAGATGTAAATTAGTCAATGTGAAAAACACATTGGAGAGAGAGGGCTGAGAGTTTAGAGGAGGAATGATAGGCTGAGGCTACTGAAATCATGCAGGCAAGAGAAACGGGACAGACTGGAGGGGAAGGAGTATAACTGGGGTTTAAGGTAGAAAATCTACATCATATTATAAATCAGAAAATTGGAAAAAAAAAAAAAAGACTACATAGGAGGACTCAACGAAATATCCCCCGAATTTCTACTCTGTGCAGGGCTGAAGATGATTAGGCATAAAAATGGGATTTATGTTTTTTAGGCTTTCTGCATGAGGATGAAAAGTATATGAATGACCTCTAGTCAAGGTAAAGTGGCTTATATTAAACGAACACTCCATCCGATAACAATTATAACGCTAAACCAATATTGGGAAGTAACATACACATTGGAGAATGGCCAAAAGCAGTCAGAAAATCTTGGGTAAATGATCTTTGGGAAAAAAAGAGAACTCCCTGAATATGATCTGTTCTACCAGTTTTGTTTTGCGTGGGACCAGGACCTCAAGAAGAAAACCATCAAGGTTAGGGCTTCCTCAGTGTCTAGAATGTGAGGTGAGAAATCCCACAAAGAGGGAAGCCAAAGAAGAGAAGCCCCAAATCTTTGTCCTACCCTTGAACTTAGCATGTATGGGGGAGATATCTATGTCCACTGAAAAACAACAGCGGGGGACCCCAAAGAACTGAGCAGAGATTTTTACTGCTGTTTATCTCAGGGAGATGGAGTTTGAAGTTTGGGTCCAGCCAAGTTACTCTTTGCTAAAATAAAGTTCAATCCAAGAACCATAAGAGATCCCAGAGTATCTATAATATATCACATACAGAATCTCGGATATGTAAAGAAATAGGAAAGTGTGACCCCAAATCAAGAGAGAAAATAAAGATTCGCTTACACCACTTGGCTTTTACAAAAACCTACATTAGTACCTGTTTTTACTGACTAGCAGAAATCCTAGGAGGATTTTCACTTTTAAGGAAAAAAGGCAAAAAGCGAAAGCAGCATTCTGGGTTCGTTTTGAGATGTGCCTTTATAGGAGGCAGCACACCCCCTGCCCCCTTCTCAGCCGGGAGAGTGGCCCCTCCAGGCTCTTTTCCCAGGAACTTCACTCAGCATGTCGGCACCAAAGCACCACAGCTTCATTTCCTTCCATTTTTATTGATATGTAATTAACATACAGCACTGTGTAAGTTTAAGGTGTCCAGCATAATGATTTGACCTGCATACCTCATGAAATGATTACTGAAATAAGTTTTGTGAGCATCTGTCATCTCATATAGAAACAAAATAAAAGAAACAGAAGAAGTATTTTTTCCTTGTGGTGAGAGCTCTTAGGATTTATGCTCCTAACAATTTTCATATGTGGTGTACAGCAGTGTTAATTATATTTATCATCTTGTCCATGATATCCCTACTACTTATTTATCTTATAACTGGAGGCTGGTACCTTTTGACTGCCTTCATCTAATTCCCCTCCATCCCTGCCTCTGGTAACACACAAATCTGATCTCTTTTTCTATGAAAAGCGTGTTGATTTGTTTTTGAAGTATAGCTTACCAATAACAGTATGTTAATTCTTGTAATACAACACAGTGATAGGATATTTCTACACATTCCAAAATGATCACCACAATAAGCCCCATTACCAGATGTCCCCTGTATGGAGGTATTGTATAGTTATTGTGTTCCCACATTGTACATTTCATATCCGTGACATTTATTTTGCAACTGGAAGTTTGTACTTCCTAATTTCCCTCATCTGTTCCTCTCCTCCCCTCCACCCCCTCCTCTCTGGCAATCACCTGTTCTCTGTATCACTGATTCTGTTTCTGTTTTGTTATGTTTATTCATTTGTTTCTTAAATTCCACACATAAGTGAAGTCATGTGGTATCTCTTTCTCTCTGACTTCTTTCCCTTGGCATAACCGTCTAGATCCATCTATGTTGTTGCAAATGGCAAAATTTCACTCTTTTTATGACTGCGTAGTATTCCACTGTATACATATCACAACTTCTTTATCCATTAATCTACTGGTGAACACTTAGGTTGCCTCCATATCTTGGCTATTGTAAATAATGCTACAATAAACATGGGGGTGCATGCCTTTTTTTCTAATTAGTTCTTCATTGTCTTTGGATAAATACTCAGAAGTGGAATTGCTGGATCGTATGGTAGTTCTATTTTTAACTTTTTGAGGAGTCTCCATAGAGCTTTCCACTATGGATGCACCAGTTTATAATCCCACCCGCAGTGCATGAGGGTGCCTTTTTCCCACATTCTTGTTAGTACTCGTTATCTATTGTCTTTTTTTTTTTTTTTTTGCTTCTATCTGCAGTATGGAAATAAATTCCTGGGCCAAGAATCAAACCCATGCCACAGCTGTAACTAGAGCCACAGCAGTGATAACACTGGGTCCTTAACCCACTGAGCCGCCAGGGGGCTCCCTCCATGTTGTCTTTTCGATAATAGTCATTCTGACAGGTATGAGGTGATATCTCATTGTGGTTTTGATTTGCATTTCCCTTTTGCTTAGTGGTGCTGAGCAGCCTTCCATGTGCCTGTTGGCCATCTATATGTCTTCTTTGGAAAAAATGTCTACATCAGATCCATTGCCTGTTTCTTATTTTTATTTTTTTGATGTTGAGTTGTATGAGTTCTTTGTATACTTTGGATATTAACTGCTTACTAGATATATTGTTTGGAAATATCTTCTCCCATTTAAGTAGGCTACCTTTTCATTTTGTTGATAGGTCCCTTTACTTTGTAGAAGCTTTTTAGTTTGATATAGTCCCGTTTATTTTTGCTTTTGTTTCCCTTGCCTGAGGAGACATGTCCAAAAAAATATTGCTAAGACTGATGTCAGTTGCTAAGCTGCTGTAGCTTTGAACTGTGTCTATGAGCATCCATGCTTTACCTCGGTTTATTTTGTGCATCCATTAGCAAAATGTGTTCTAAGGTAATTGCTTCTTTGCTTTACACCATTTCAGTTTATGAAGGTTTCACAGGAATGGTCTACATTTGGATGGGGGTGGGGAACCTGTGGCATAAAGGCTCAACCTTAGGTAGCTCAGGTATTGTAGTCAATAGTCAAGAACTTTAAGATATATATTATAAATATATTTTCAGGAACACAAAGGAAATTATGGCTATCACTAGGAATTACAGATATTTAAGTAGAGCCCTAAAAACTATTAAAAATCATCAAATAATTCTATACATTAAATATGTGAGATGAAAAATTTACTGGACGGACTTGAGATGAAAAATTTACTGGATGGACTTGACAGCACCTGAAGATAGCCAAAGAATGGGTCTGTGAATTTGTAGGTCTAACAGAGAAATTACCTATGATGAACAGAGAAGTAAGATTAATGAAATGAACAGCACATCAGTGACTCATGGGACATAGACTCATGGGTCATTTGAGTTCCAGAGAAGGAAAAAAATGGGACAAAAAGCATTTGAGGAAATAATGACTTAATTTCCAAAATTTGGTAATAACCCCAAAAATGTAAATCAATCATCCTTAGCAAACACCAACCGAATGAATGCAAAGAAAAGCTCAACTAAGCACATGATAGTCAAACTGCTAAAAACCAGAGACATAGAGGAAATGTTAAAAGTCGCAAAAGAAAACTTGACACTTCCATGGGGGAACAAAAATACAAATGCTAACTGATTTCTCCTCAAATGAAACCAGAAGACAATAGTGAAGTTTTTAAAGTGCTTCCAGAAAAATAATAGTCAGTCTAAATTTTAAATGTTATCAACAATCTCCTTCAAAAATCAAGGTGAAATAAAGACATTTTCAGATAAATAAAATGGAGAGGATTTATTGCAGTTAGATCAGCAATTACGAGAAATTCGCAGGTTCTTCTGGGTAAAGGGAAGTGAGAGAAGATGCAAGGTAAAAACTCTGGGAAAGGATAAAAAGCACCAGAAATCACAAATATATGGGCAGTATCAAAAATTTCATTCTCCTAATTTTTTAAAAGATACACAATTTGTTTTCTTTTTCTGACTGTACCCACAGCATATGAAAATTCCCGGGCCTGGGGCAGAATCAAAGCTGCAGCTGCAGCCTGTGCCACAGATGCAGTAATGCTGGGGGATCCTTGAACCTCCTGCACCAGGCCAGGGATTGAACCTGCATCCTCCCAGAGACAACATCGGGTCTTTAACTTACTGAGACACAACAAGAACTCCAAAAAATGCATAAATGTTTAAACAAAATAATTCCACTTTAGTTGAGACCACGATGCATTTGGAGTTGTGTATGGGACCACACCCTGAGTGACAGGGGCTACTTTGAACTCTGCTCTTACACTGTCTCTGCGTTTTATGTGAAGAGCAGACTGGGGTAAGTTATGGGAAAATACAAAAATTCCTCGAGCTGTCTTTACCAAACAGATTTCCATGCGAGAAGTAAATAATACAGAAAATGAACGTGGAGACTGGTTTCCCAGTTGCCTCCCAAATAGTCCGTATTTGCTGTCATTCTAGTGCATAGATAAGGTGGTTCATGACATTAAATGGATAGCTGGGGCCTTCGTTTTTCGCGGAAACTCACTTGAGAAAGGTGGCACACAAAAGAACATAAATATCAATATCAGGGATAAAAGAAGAGCTATTTCTGTGGAGTCTATAGACAGGAAAAAGATAAGTGAATGTTACAATATTTTAATGTCAATACATCTGAAAACCTAGTTTAAATAGACACATTTATAAAAGCCATAATTTATCCAACTGGCACAAACTGAAATAGAAAACTGAACACACACACACACACACACAAATGAATTTTTGTTCCCCCAAATTTTCCAGTACACATATGCACCCTCCAAGCAGAGAGAGTTTCTCTGGTTAAATTCTGTCGAACACTTGAAGGAGGAAGTACCCCCAACTGTACAGATTCTCCTTCAGAAATTAGAGGGGGAAAGACTTTCCAGCTTGATTCATGAGGCCAGCAGCACTCTGATAGCAAAGACATTCCAAGAAAAGAAAATTACAGACTGCTATCTCTTATAAACATAGCTGCAAACATCCTTGATGAAATATTAGCAGTTTGCTTCCAGGAGTATATCAAAAGGATAATGCATGATGAAAAGTAGGGTTTATCTCTGTAATGCCAGTCTGATATAACATCACGAAAATCAATCAATGTAGTCACCCTTTTAGCGGACTAAAGGAAATTTTTCCCCTCAAATCACCATCCCTGTCTTAAGAGGGAAGAAAGGTCTTTTTTCAGAACAGTTTATAACTTGTTTATGGTTCAGGTTGGGGAATCCTCTTTTGAAAAGGGCTCTCTCTAAGTCATGGTGCATTGTTAAGTTTTCAGCAGTGCTGTCTGTCATTTATTTCCAAGACCTAGGTACCAAGACAGTGCTGGTAACTTAAGCCATAGCTTATGGTATGAGAGAACCCTTATTTTTAACTGGGAGGTTTAAAAAACCCACGGTGCTTTTATGTTAGCTCTATTAAAAATATTCATATATTGCTCCATGTTATTGAGTCATCTAAGATAACTCAGTCATGGGTTCTACTGACCTTTTCACGATTTGTTTCAAAAGACCGTAATATTTCTACTTATTATAGCACCGACTCACAGAAGGCTCTAATTTTGATTTCCATGGTTTCCTTTGGAAATATGTGTGTCTGTGTATGTAGCTGGAAAAGATTTGCCTGTTTGTGAAAACTTAGGAAAACTAAAAATTCAAAGCCCTAAAGATACGATGCACTTTGCCAGTTAGCATACATTCAGAGAACCTATCTTTTCTTTCCTCTAGCAGATAATCTGCTTTTTGGTTTGGGAATTAATAAATTTGAGATGAAGTGGCTGATTGGGAGGAAGGTCTAACGAGCTCTCACATGTCCCGAGTTCTAGGTTACTTGCTCTTTCTAGTTTTTAAATCGGATTTACTTTTATGGCCACACTTGTGGCATATGTTAGTTCCAAGGCCAGTTATCGAATCTGAGCTGCAGCCGTGACCCGTGCTGCAGCTGCGGCAGTGCTGCATCCTGTGAACGACTGTGTGGCCAGGCCAGGGATGGAATCCACAGTGAGGCAGGATTCCCAACCCTGGAGTGACCTTCTAGGTCACGGCCCTTTTGCTGTGCCCTTGACCTACTAGAGTTCTGTTCTGGATTGTGTTTAAGGTGGACTTGAAACAAAACATAAGCTTAAGGTGCCAAAATAAATATTGTATTATATAAATTGCTCTTAAACATTCTTACTTGGACTGGAACAAAGGAAAACTATTAAACAAATTTCCTATTTATGAGCAGCATAAAAATGATATGTGACTCCAAGATGCAGAGATTAATTAAACAAAAAGTATAGCTTGAGGGCATTAATAAAAAGGCTGTAATAGCATCACAAGTTTCAAAAGCCAGCATGGGCTTTTTTCTTCCCATTTTTTCTTGTTCCTGTGTATTAGCGTAGTTTTGGAAGTTAACTTGTGTTTTAAAATTTCGATATGTCCAGTACAAAAAAAAGTGCTTTGGGAATATCTCTATCACATTTTTCCTTGTGAAGGAAATCCTGCAAGACCATGCGTTTGAAAAAAACCACCCATCCAATGATGATATTTCTCTGTGAAGGAGTTTTCAATACGTTCCCATCTTCTACCATCTAAAATTTGAATTCCTTAGTACTCTACCACAGACCTGTTAGGAAATGCCACCTCGACGCCAGCTATGCCTGTTTTTGCTTCATCCTAGTACTCAGCAGACACCTGTCCTTCCATCTAGTTAAACTATCTATTGTTTCTCAAATGTCCTTCCTCTAAGATTTGGCTTAGATTGTCACTTCTACCTGAAGTATCCTTTCCTTTTTGCCTAATTAATTTATTACTGTTTAGATCCATTTCTCAAATGTTTCTTCCTCTGAATACATCAGGCAGGATACATCACTCCTCCCTCTGTGATTCTGCGCTGGCTTATATATGCCACCCTCAGGACCTATGTTGCATTGTAACATATTTGTGTAATGACTTATTCCTTTTGATCAGAAATTGGCACACCGAGTCGGCCCTCAGCTTGTGTTTGTTGGTAGAGTTTTGCTGGCACACGGCTCCATCCATTCATTAACATACCCTCTCCGGCTGATTTCATGCCACAGTGGCAACATTGAGTAGTTGGTGACGGAGACTGAATGGGCCACTGAGCCTAAAATATTTATTATCTGGGCCTTGAAAGAAAACTTTGTCAATGCCTGTACTAGGTTGTGACCTTCAGGAGGGCAAGGACAAAAATTCAGTCACGCCTGAGGCCCGGACATTGTGCTTTATGCTCCCTTAGCTTATCGTTTATTAAACTGGCCACAGATGAGACTTTTACGTAGGGTGGTTGAGAATATAATGTCTGGGAGTTCCCGTCGTGGCGCAGTGGTTAACGAATCCAACTAGGAACCAGGAGGTGGTGGGTTTGATCCCTGGCCTCGCTCAGTGGGTTAAGGATCTGGCGTTGTCGTGAGCTGTGGTGTAGGTCGCAGATGCGGCTTGGATCCCGCGTTGCTGTGGCTCTGGCGTAGGCCGGCAGCTACAGCTCCGATTGGACCCCTAGCCTGGGAACATCCATATGCCACGGGAGTAGCCCTAGAAAAGGCAAAAAGACAAAAAAAAAAAAAAAAAAAAAGAAAGAAAAGAATATAATGTCTGACATCCAAGCATCTGCGTTCTCATGTTTCCAGTTCTAGATGTAAGACCTCAAGTGAAATTACCCCATTTGTGCTTCACTTAGCTTTTCTGTAAAATAAGAATAATACGAATCCCTTTCTCACATGGCTCATGTGAGGATTAAATCTCATCATATACAGGTAGTCCTTAATTTCGTGACTTAAGTATATTCAAATCCTCAATACATACTATTATTAGTACATGTCGTTTATAACATGCTGTAGGGTTTCATTTAATCTAAGGACTCCAGGCTCATTTTTTTTTCTCCCATACAGTGGAAGAGTTAGCTACTAAGTTCCTTTGTGATTCTACAACCTGGGGGTCAGGTGAGTCCACGCAGGGTGCGCAGCGCTGCCCTGAGCTTCCTCGGGATGCAGATGGGACCATCAGAGAGAAAAGTGGTGTCAGCTTGGGCAGCAAGAGCCGTTAACCCAACCGCAACATCCAAGTCACACTCAGAGCCAAAGAGTCACCACTTGGAAAGTAGGTTTTTGCACTTTGTGAGATTAAGGCTTTATGGTCTGACCTCAGCAAAGCAGGTCCAGTGGGCCACCCATCTAACCAGACAAAAAGAAGTGTCCCTGAGAACTATTTAATGGAGTCACTCTGATGAGATTGTAAATCTAAAGCCAGCTGCGATTAACTTCTTCTCTGCAGGGTAATTTTGTTTTTAAGATGTATTTTCTCAGCCAATTGATAAATTATGTGGAGACGTTTTTATTTAAAAACATACGTGTATACCTGAGACCTCAGAAAAAGTCTTTTCTTCTATTTTCTTTTTTTCTTATAGTTATTTACAAATGTTCTGTCAATTTCTGCTGTACGGCAAAGTGACCCAGCTTTACATGTATATACCTTTGTTTTCTCGCATTATCTTCCATCGTGTTCTATCACCAGTGACTTGCATTTATAGTGGACAGGCAACGAGATCACGCTGTAGAGTACAGGGAACTATATCCACACCTGTATTTTACTTCCCTTCCGGAAAGCTTTCTTTTTTTAGCTTTTGGTGAAAAAGAAGATATACGGCTGCAACTTTAGGGCCTTTGGAAGAATGGATAAAAAATGGCAGAGGCACAAAGAACAAAAAGAAAAACATGCTCTCAGACGTCTGAGAAGTTGTGTTGTCAGTCAGTTACCGTGACCTGATATTTAACTCAACCCGTCCTGGACGCCTTTCTCTCGGTAACAAAGAGAACATTGTGTGCTGAACATGACAGGGAGTCCCGAAGACATATTTCTCAAAGGTTATTTCAGAAATAAAGACAATCACTGTCTATAGTGAGACCAACAGGCTGGTTAACTTAAGCAGAGACCCTTAAACACGAGAGAAGGATTGGCTAGAGAGGAACACAGGAAAGTATCATGGAGCATATTTATTGGTGAGGTTGAGACTATTTGGGTAAAAGACCTTCTCTGCTCACTGCTTTTTATCCCCAACTTAATTTAATTTAACTTTTGTATCAGTGTATTTTTATTTACAATGTTGTACTAGTTTCAGGCGTACAGCAAAGTGATTCAGCTACATATATCCATATATCCATTCTTTTTCAGATTCTTTTCACATACAGATTATTATAGAATATTGACTAGAGTTCCTTGTGCTATACTAGAGGTCTTTTTTTAAAAAATTATAGTTGATTTATAATGCTGTAATAATTTCTCCTGTACAGCAAAGGGACTCAGTCATATACATATATATTTTGTATGTTATAATATATATTTTTTATTATAAAATATATTATATATTATATATATATATATTTACATTTTTTTCCATCATGATCTATCATAAGTGATTGGATATAGTTTCCGCAGCACCTCACTGCTCATCCGCTCTAAATGTAATAGTTTGCACCTGCTAACACCATGCTCCCAGCCCATCCCGCTTAGTAGGTCCTTTTGATTACCTGTTTTACATATAGTAGTGTGGATGCCTTAATCCCAAACACCTAATCTATCACTCCCCCTCTGCTCGCTTCTAATGCTGATCATTTATAGCCCAACCACCAGAAGATAATCTGTTGGTTGTTGCCACCTGATTTTAAGCAAACCCAGATTAACTTTCATACACAGTAAAGTTTATTTTTGAAAGTCAGACAGTACCCTTTATATATAAACTACATTTGTCTTTCTTGACATTTGCTATATGATACACAGTGAAAGCTGTATCGACGGGATCGCTGGCTTTAATTTTTTTATGTAGTTTTTTGGTGAAGGGTACTAGTGCCTTTTAGAAAGAGCACATCACTGATTTCTCCAGCCTTTCCAAGATGTACAGGGATGTTCGGAGTACTTTAATTAAAGAGGAATGGGTTGGATAACTTGAGAAACATGTAGAACTTTATAAATTAGCAATGGACAAACACTACTGCATCATTTTGGACTGCACTGTTGGCAGATAATAATTACATGTTTTGTCTGTTCTTTTTTTTTTTTTTTAAGGGCTGTGAATTTCAAATGATAACAGTCCTCTCACCTCAGTGTGAGAAATTGCATCTCTATAATCAGCTCAAGTTATTCCTGCTTTACTTGTATCCCATTATTTAAAGCATACTCTTTTTCAGTAGTTAATTATTATATATTATCTTCCCTGTAATTATTTTTTTCTTTTTCTGCCTCACTTATTTTTAGATGTCACAATTGCACTTAGTTGAATTCTAGATAAAAATACACTTAGTCATTGCAATCTTGCCTCATTACTCTGCCCTTCCACTGCTCGGAACCATTTTTTGTGTGTGAACTTCTTGCAACTCTTTCCAATTTGTCTTCTTCTCTGTGTCATTTCAGTGAGCTAAACTAAAAGCCAGATGCAGCCTCTGCAAATAAAGGCCAAAGCTTCCCTGTCCTGGAATGGAAAGCTCATTCAGAGCGGCACTTCTTTGTTTTTAAATTGAAGTAAATTGATTTACAATGTGGGGCCCATTTCTGCTGTGTAGCAAAGTGACCCAGTCACACACACACACACACACACACACACACACACACACACACACACATATATTTGTGTGTATACACACACAGTACACACACACACACACACACATCTCCTTTCTTATATTATCTTCCATCATATTCTATCTCAAGAGACTGGCTATCGTTCCCTGTGCTATACAGTAGGGCCTCATTGCTTATGCAACAGCAGCACCTCTTGGTGCCTGTATTGGTTAGAAAATGCCTTCACTTTGACTGGATTTTTAAATTTCCTGGATGGATATACCACCACGTAGGAACTCGTTTGTTTTCAGTAGGCTTGACTGTGAATGCTCTAATTAAAGGTTGAACAAGAAGGTTCTCTAAAGTTTTGGGCTCCTTATGGTGTCCAGCTCTGTTGCATCACATTCAGCTTTACTCTACAGCCTAACGCTGTATGTCTTGATTAATTGTCTGAATCCACGGCCCAAGACAGTACCAGACACCTCTCTGCTCTGAAGATACAAAACACTGCCAACGAGGGAAGGAGCGAATGGGGTCTTTACCCCGGGGATGTGATCTAGTTATTGTCTGCCAGGCAGGTCCAGCATGGAGAAAGCAGGTCCATCAGTTATTTTAATAGAGAAAAAAATTGATTGAAAGAACCGCTCGTTAGATATTACCGACTGTTTGTGAGGCAACTGAAAAAGCCAACAGAGAACACTGAGCTGTCATAGGTAGCAGATTCAGAAAGCACCTGTCACCCCTCAGACCGAGCTTGGAATTATTACAACGGGAAGCTTGGAGGGCAGCCTCACGGGGCTGGCCCTCAGGCCTCCGCTGGCATCTCTGATGTCCTGGGAGGAGCCGCCGGGGGACTGGGATTCCGGGCTTTGAGGTCAGGTGTTAGGTCTGTGCCGGGGTCGCTCATGGGGAGAGCTGTGATGGAGCTGGTCTGCGGGTGCTGGGAACATTCCAGACTGTCTTCAGAGGCTGCTGTGGGAACAAAGTGCTGTGGCCAGGGAGAAGAAGCAAGGCGAGGGTCGTGCTGAGAGGACAGGAAGGGGACAGGCATGCCGGGGGAGTGACGGCAAGCAGTTGGGAAGGAGTCGGTCCATCCTTCCTCCTCCAGCCCTGGGCCCTCTGGCGCCTGCGGTTGGCAAAGCCCAATAGAGAGCAGTGGACTGAAGGGAGGCGTGACAGAGGGTCCCAGCCCAGCTGGACTAAGTGGCACTGTCTTGTTTTACAGATAAGGAAGGTCCTAGGGCAGAGAGAAGTTACATAACTCGCCCATGTTCTTTGTTTTCCAAGTTCACCCAGTTCTAAGGGAGCAGGGTAAGAGCCCCAGTCAGTGTCATTTCCTGGTAGGTCTTATTACATGGTCTGAGGAGTAGGTGTGGAAAAAGATACGATTAGTATTGCATTTGTTGTCTTATAAATATTATATGTGTTATAAATATACCAGTAAACTCTAGGAAGGGTTTTCAGGCATCTTTGCAAAGCTCAATTTTTTTTTTCTTTTTTGCCCCACCTGTGGCATATGGAAATTCTCAGGCCAGAGGTCGAATCAGAGCTGCAGCTGCTGGCCTATGCCACAGCCCCAGCAACATGGGATCCGAGCCGCTTCTGCGCCTGCACGGCAGCTGCAGCAATGTGAGATCCCTAACCCACTGAGTGAGGCCGGGGATTGAACCTGCATCCTCACAGAGATTGTGTCAGGTTTATTTATTTATTTATTTGTTGCTTTTTAGGCCCACACCTGCGCGGCACGTGGATGTTCCCAGGCTAGGGGTCACATCGGACCTGCAGCTGTCAGCATACGCCACAGCCACAGCAATGCTGGATTCGAGATGCGTCTGCAACCCACACCACAGCTCGTGGCAATCCTGGATCCCTGACCCACTGAGCGAGGCCAGAGATTGAACCCATATCCTCATGGATTCTGGTTGGATTTGTTTCCGCTGAGCCACAACAGGAACTAACCCCCTAGTTTTTTTCTTTATGTGAAAAATTTTGAAAGATTTTCCTTCTTGCCCACATTGAGTCACAAAAATAATTTTCTTTGAAGAAAACACACATCAAACAATCCTGTTTATAAAAGAACTCTTTTTATTCTATATTTTACTTTCTTTTCAAACATTATGCTTCTTCATGTGGGTCCATATTTTATTTTAGGACTACATTTTTAAACAGTTATAATTACTTGTTTACAAAAAATGATTAAACTTAAAAACAGGACGGTAATTTAGGAGCCAGAGATCTGCCACTCACAGAGCTTTGAATCTGTCCCTAGGTGCTTATAATTGGAAAATATCCCCTTTAAGTTAAAACATAGTGTACAAGATAATTGCACGGAAGCAATTTTCTGCTGCTCAATAAATTTTGTTTATATTGATTTGGCCATTTTTAGGACTCTCTTTAGTCTACACTGTTGACTAACATCTTCTGTTGAAAAATATTTGCTGGTCTGGAAACGAGGGAGTTTAAAGAGAGCAGTGCTCAGAGTCAGAAGAGGGTCCTTAAGGTGTGTGGGTTACACAAGCCAGGGTTCCTGGGCTTTATCATGAAGATTCTTGGAGTTCCTGTCGTAGCTCAGCAGAAACGAATCTGACTAGCATCCATGAGGACGCAGGTTCGATCCCTGGCCTCGCTCAGTGGGTTAAGGATCCGGCATTGCCGTGAGCTGTGGTGTAGGTTGCAGACATGCATCAGATCCGGTGTTGTTGTGTCTGTGGTGCAGGCTGTTGGCTACAGCTCCGGATTCGACCCCCAGCCTGGGAACCTCCATATGCCATGAGGGCAGCCTTAAAAAAACAAAAGACAAATAATAATAATAATAATAATAATAATAATAATAATAATAAAAATCCTGAGACTTCTCATTCACACTGTTTAACAACAGCCGTGTAGAAATCCAGTTCTCTGGAACTCTCCTTTATGAAAAAGAATATTTCTGGTGGACGAGGGTTATGATGTACAGTGAATAATGTATCTAAGATTCCGTCAATAATTCAGATGCTTTTAAAGAAAATACAAAAGTGATAAATGGGCCTAATAAGCAGTTTACAGGTTATACCCATTTCAAGAGATCCCCTTATCTAAAGATGGGGGGGGGAGCTCCCGTCTGGTGTGGTACAGCGCAGCAGAGGCGAATCCGACTAGGAACCATAAGGTTGTGGGTTTGATTCCTGGCCTCGCTCAGTGGATTAAAGATCTGGTGTTGCTGTGGCTGCGGCGTAGGCCGGCAGCAGCAGCTCTGAATGGACCCCTAGCCTGGGAACCTCCATATGCCATGGGTGTGGCCCTAAAAAAAGGACAAAAGACAAAAAAATAAAATAAATAAAGATGAGAGGGTACAGTAGTCGACACTGACAAAATACTAGCAAACATTATTTTTTAAAATATGTGACTCATTCATTCTTGTAACAAGACTTTATTAATTAAATTCACTGTTTTCAGCATCACTAAACACTGGGGACTGCAAACAATGGCCAGGACAGTGACAGCCCTTGAGGATTTATCAAGTAATCCTGGAGACAGTGGGTTTTTTTTTTCACCCAGAAAACAAGTTGAGAACAATTCAGGGTGCTAATTAATTACAGTCGACTTTTCCTAGTACCCAGGGATAAAAGCCAAGTGATGGGTCTAGGCTGGGAGTGGAAATCTGTTTCTAGTTATTTTTGGTGGGGAGGCTCTAAAGTGGATGCCGGTCCTTCTAGCCTTTGCCTAAATGCCTACCTGCCTCCAGAGGGGCTTCCCTGGCTTCCCCTCGAAGCATTCCTTCCCTCTCACCCGCCTCCCTCTAGGAATTCTGTTACGCCTCCTTATTTTGATTTTCCGTAGCGTTCTCTTTCATGTCCTAGTGCAGACCTCATCATGCAGTGTTGGCTTTCTGCTAGGTTTTCTGTCTTTGGGGGCAGCGGCAGACTCCGTCTTGCCTTCAAGGTCTCTCCAAGCCTCCCACAGTCTGGTTCAGAGGTGAGCTAGACGACTCGATGCAACGGATCCCGCCGCCTTTGTTCATCCTGGGTCCACTCTCTCTGCTGTTCCGGTTGCTCAAGAAGTTTGCAGGCAGCATCTAGACTTTTGACAGGAAACCGGAGGCTCAAGCAGTTCTGGGAGGACCAAACGTAACCTGCCTATTGAGGGTCCACATTTCTCAAGAAGGGAAACTGGACGGCCTGTACGTTATCAGGAGGGTCTTCTTCCAGTCCCTTGCAGTGGTGCTGGTCACTTTAGGGAAGGGCTTAGGATCGTCCATGGGTGGGGGTGGCTGAGAGCTGGGCAAGTCCAGTTCTTGGTGGAGACCCATGGCCTGCATCAGGCTCTCGATGTTTGGTTTGGCAGCAGCAAAGGACATCTTGCTCACCTGGGAGGGAAAGTTCACAACCCTTGATCTTGGGCCAAGCTTAGTGCAGAAAGTGAGTTTCTGGTCAGACACTGGAGGAAAGGGAAACCCTTCCCATGTATATACCCTGATGGTGTCTCGGGTCATCTGAATTTTCCTAAATGCCCAGAACATTTCTTCCTGGGCTGAATTTCAGGGTCTTCAGTGCTACTGCCTCCCCGCCTCTCCTGCCCCTGCAACCCTGGTATCTGCTGGGGCTCCTGCACTGACTGCGCTGCTCTTCTTCCCTGCTCTGGCCAGAAGAGATATTCTAGAGGGTTCTGGAATAATCTGGAAGCCTGAATCCTGCCTCTTCCCCCAGGTGTGGCTCATAGTCACTTTCTTCCTGCCTCTCTATAATTTTAAAATATTAAAATGTGATGCATGATTTAAATACACAGTAATGATAATAATACTAAGAGCGTTAATGGATTGAACTCAGTGAGAGAGAAGAAATGTCATTATCAGCAGACCAAAGGACACCGCTTGTTATAGGACATCACCTCCTAGAACCCTGTGATGTCTTGGGGGGCTGTTCCCATGGAAGCACAGATAACAAGGGACAGGCTGGTGTAAGCTCTCAAACATGGGCCTTAGTCTCAGTCATTCCATGCACCTCTGTTACCTTCTGTGAGTAAAAGGATCATGTTGCAAGTTACATGGATACATTAAAAATCTAAGCATGCACATGGTCTTACCCAGCAAACTTTTAAGAGTTTTGCCATGTGGCAGCAGAACAGGAGTGATCAGAGGTGTTTATTATTGGGCTAGGAGGAGTAGGAAAATTCATCCATTATGTGCACGTATTACCCATTATCTATTACTTTAACGCATGTGTGACAAATGTTCTGAACTGCTGGGGTGATACTTGGAAAAGCAGTGTCTCCTTTTAAACGGTGAGAAACCAATTCGTAAGTAGTGGTTTGGACTAAGAAATGTACCACCAGAAGAAGGCACTTACTTTTTTTATTACTTAGAATCTTGTCACTTTGCCTCAACAAAACATGTCTTTGTATTTTCACACTTCAAAGGACAAAATGGAAGTTAATATAAACTGTAGATGGTTGGTTTGTATTGACTGAAGAAGAAAAATAATCCCAAAGCTTTAAAGAACCCAGAATATCTTGTTCTTTCACTGAGGCATTATATCCTTCATCTTGGTTCGTATGGAATATATATATGGATGCTAAATAGCCGTAAAGATAGGATTTTTAATGACGAGACCTGCAGGCTCTTAACTGCATAATAAGTTAAGCAGTGCTATAACTTAACCCTTTTAAGGCTTTCATATGTTTTGGAAGAGTCTGCTCAAAACTATTCTGATGTGCTTATAATTCTTTTTCTGCCAAACCTGATTTCAACAGTGCCTTATCAAGTTTTTACTGTACATACAGGTGGAAATACTTATTTTATGTGTTTCTTTACCTGAAATCCATAAATCAGATACCCTGAATGCAACTGCAGAATTCTGTTGGGTTTATAATAAACTTTAGAAGGCTTGAGTCACTGTAGACTAATTCCAAAGCACCAACCCTGGAGTTACTCGGGTACAAAAATAAAGAGAAAAGTAAAGGAGGGAGAAGAAAGAGAACCACAGAATAAATGAAGTCAGGCTCTTAAGACCATGTGGGTCTTATTTCAAAATTGGTGACACTTCCTATTGCACATTGTACTTTTTTATATTTTTTGAAAACGTGATCTGAGACCAAATTAAGGAACTGTTTCCGTCTCGCGAGGTTAGAGTTCGAAGAACTTTCTGCTTGTGTCTTGTTTGACTCTTAACGACCCTGCGTGTTCAAATGTCACAAACCACAAACAGTAAGGCATGAGTTTTGAAGCTTAGCAGTTACTAGAGAGATTCTGTTGGCGGTTAACAAAGAGATGATATTAAAGTACATTTAATGACTGCCTGGAAGGCTTCCTCCACAGACTCAGCCAACCCCATGGGCCTGAAAAAATAAATAATAGGGAAAATGACATAATAGCATACTGAAGATGGTCAGAACAGGAAGCATAGCTGATGTCTCTGCATTCATTTATCTTTTACAGTGATAAATTACATTATCCGAAGAAACTATGGCTGCTAACAATTGGACCCTGTTTCAGTGAATCAGATCACAACTCGAACATTGAGATTGGTGTCCAACGTGACTAATGATTCTAGGGATTATGGCTTCGCCTTCAAAATTGGGATTCCAGGCCTGTAAAGTAGAGTGGAAAAACTGGACAAATTATTTGAATTTGGGACAGTTGGAGAGCTTGGGAGATGTCATTCTGTACTCTTTTATACTCTCTAACTATTACTTAAGACAGCTTACACAAATACATGTAGGACAAAGATTCGATCTTAGAAAATGAAATGTGAAGATGAGAAAAAGTTGGGGATACCGCTGACAACCAGCACACGCACACATTGAGGCCGGTGCCGTTTAGCTGGTGGCCCCGTCCTGTGTGGCTACCTTATTTTTCCCCTCCCCTAGGCAAGCTGTCCCCTGCCTTTTCAATTGCTGGCCTCTTGTCAACTGCCGGGCCTCGCTTGAGACGGCTCCCTTGACTTTTTGCCTACCTGAAGGCTTTCCTGCTACCTAGAGTGGCATCAGTAATTAAAGGGCTAGGGAACCCACGGTTTATCACCTAGACAGTATCATCCAAGACCCGGCTCTGCTCATCTTTCTACTCTGCTCATCTTTCCGCTCTGCTCTCCTCAGCACGTAGCTGGGCACAGTCTTACCACCTTATGATTGGAAGTTGTCTGCTGTCGTTCCAAGCATCACAGGCATTTCTGGTGACATTAACACAGAGAAGATGGAGTGCTTATATCTATGTGTCTTTTTTCCTTATGGAGGAAAAAATCCCTTCTAGGCAGATGCCCCATGGGTATCCCGGTATGTCCTGTGGATGGGGTTGGGTGTCATGACCAGGCTGGAATGACGCAATGGCAAGGGGGTGGAATTACCACGACTGGCTGAGAGTCATAACCTATCTCCTGGGACCAGCGATGAGTTGTTTCCGCAGGTCCCTGAGAATGTAAACACCGGAAATGAAACAGACAACGAGGAGGACACCTCCCCTCCCCTGGCACTGGTCCTGTCCCTCAGACCAAGAGTAACCTTCATGACGTCACCTGACTCACTCCTTTCTCAGCCTCAGGACTCATCTCTATTTATTTCATTTACTTGATTTTTTAAAAATGTCTTAAACCTCCCGCAGAAGAAGGGGCCTTGCTCATGGCTGTATCCTTGGTACTAAGCAGTGGAGAGGAATAGTAAATATGTTTATTAAACAGAGAAGGACACAAAAGGAGTTACGGTTGACCCTTGAAAAACACTTCCACTTTGAAAAGCATTTCCACTTTGACAGGGATTTTTTTCAACCAACATGCACTCTAGGATACAGAGTCTGTGGTTAGTAGAGTCCATGGTGCAGAACTAGGGATATGAAGGGCCGACTGTAAGGTTATATGTTGATTTTCCACTGCATGGAAGTCAGAACCCTAAACTCCTTGTTGTTCAAGAATCAAATGTATAGAATTCACAGTCTCATCGACACGAACCTCTTTACTTAGGAGACATGAAGCCATCCTTTTTAAAGACCTACACATTCTTTTAGCTCATAAAGGAAAACTTTATGTAATAATACCTTGTGAAGGCATCTTGTTCCCAAAGCCTTGACTCACTGTGTACAGTGGGCCTGACATTCACAGACATGACAGCGGAGGATGAGGCAGGCCCTGGCAGGCATCAGATGGCGCTCTCTGAGTGAACGTGGAGAGTTTAATGAGAGCCCAGGTGTAGGGATAAAAGACAAGTGAGCAGTGGCAGTGCGACGTCACCAGGGTCTAGTTACCACGGAAAGCTGTCACCCTGCCAAGAAGCAGGTGGAGCTCGGTTAGAGCTCCAGCAGTGGCAAGAGCAGTTTTTCTCTTTTTTTCTGTATACCTGTTATGCCGTGAACTCATGGGGAGTAGGTTCCAGCAGCTCAGCCCCCTTTCCCGTGGGTCTCACAGACTGCGGTTCTCTGGGCTGAGCAGGCTGGCACTTCAGCGGGCCCCACTACCTCTCTCTTTGGCTTCCTTCTTCTGAGCATCTCCTTCACACGTTTCAGGGAGCTGTCTCTGCTCTTAGAGTCTCTATGCTCCGTTGGTACATTAATTCTCTCGGCAAGAAGCTTTATTGTTTGCGACGATGCTGACAGTCTGCTGGCCGACACTGTGGACTCTTCCAGTTTTGCTGTGGGAACAGTGCCGGGGCCTTCCTTTGTAAACAGTGCCATTCCCTTGATATCTGCACTACTGCCTTTCTTGAGGACTGGCACGCCTGTGGCCAGAGGAACAGCACTGGCCTTTCTCGAAGGCCCAGAGAACAGATAGAGGCGCCCTCCCTCTCTCCCTTTGAGTTGGTCTTTTTGGTGACTTACTGGGCCATCAGGGGAATGGTGTTGGCTTTGGTGCTGGCTTCTGCTCTTAACTGGAAACTCAGCTGTGGCCGCAGCCGGGTCAGACGTGGAGAGTTCCTCCTGCTGTGCTCACACACAGCCTTCATTCTTGCTACCTTGGCCACTTGGGGTGTGGGACCATTGAACAAGCCCCAGGGTAGCTGGAAAAAGGGGGTGACTTGGATCCATAGGGGTGGGTCATCTGGTCACCTGTCTGTTGACAGCACCCTTGGAAAAACTGTTTAACAGAGTGGTGTAAAGCTCACCATGAATTATTTAATGTTTTGTGAAGGTCATCCTGTCTCTTCCTAGGCTGTGGCTAGGGGTGGCTGAGCAGTTTGCATAGATGAGGTCCATTCTCTAAGTCACTGGCCTCATTCATTCACAGTTTACCTTGAGGATATCTCATTTCAGCCCTTTTTACTATAGATGCCTGTTACTGATAGAATTGACCCATCGTGCAGACGGCTAAGACCAATCTCAGGTGTTCAAGTCAATTTATTAAACCCCAAGTCCCAAGAGCATGGATGCATATAAGTAAATTTAGCCCAAATTTAGTATTATTTTCCTTCATTCGTGTACTTCTGGTGGTGACAGAAGGTTCTGGAGAGTCCAGTGTTTCAAACTCAAGTATGCTTCACCTAATGCCATATCCCAGATGGCAGAATCCCACTTCCTCTCACCAAGGCCTGACCTTAGCCTGGGAGCCCTGCAAGTTGCATATTTAACTCTGTAGGGTGGACATGGTTGAACAGCAGCTCTGCAGGCTGGTAGTCCCCAGTCTTGGAATGACGTCAACACTTCAAATGTATCTGTCCCCCTGGTGACATTCCCCAGAGCCTTCAGGAATAACTGTGCCTCTTCAGATCTTGATCAACAGTGTGGTTGCCTTGGTAACTAAGTGCCAGTCTGACCTCCGCCCAGCCTTCATCCTGTGCCACCAGGAGTGTTTGTTTGAGTAACAGTGACGCCCCTGCCGGTCACAGAGCTGCACGGTCCATTTTCCCATTTGAGGAGGTCTTCTCAACTTTGATGAAATACACCAGCAATCCCATCCTGTTTTCCTGTTTCGAGGGATGCTTTGGGACCATCTCCAGTAGTCATTACTCTAACTGTCAGGGGTTCCTGCAGGAGACAGTTGTCACAACCAGAGAGTCAGCAGGGGAGAGTTTAATGATGTAGTATTGAAACATCAAGGCACTGCTCACTGCTCAAAGCTGTCACCTCCATCAGGCCTGCAGGGCTGCAGAGAGGAAGCTCTCCCTGGAGGAGAGGAAGCTGTCGCAGAGGGAGAAGGGGCCATGGCAGGGGCCGTGGCTGCAGAGAGAAGGATGCAGCTGCTGCCAAGGCAGTAGTCTGGTAGAGAGGGGACAGGAAGAAACATATCTTGACTTTCCTCATCTCTGAAGTTCACGTTCCAGTGTCTCTCCCTGGCTAAATATAAAGACGAGCCAGCAGGTAGGGTAACCTGGGAAATGTAGTCCATAGCTTTCAGCCTCACAGGGCATAGCGCCGAGCAGAAAGGAGGAAGAGGAAAATGGAACATAACCAGAACATTCCATTTTTATTCTTGCATGAAAGTAGAAGATGAATAGGAAGGAATAATATCATGACTTTACACGGTTCTGTTAGTACTGCATTTGTAAACTGTTAAATACCATCTACTTATGACTTTGTAATGATTTATCTCATTATTTTCCCTAAAAGTTCTATAGGGAAATGAAGTCAGCAAGTGGAAAATAATTGTGTTTTGATTTTTCTAAGGTACTTTTAAAGTTTTCTTTTTGATCATGGTAGATATATTGAGGTTCTGAGATATGGAGACTGGAGATCATTGTTCAGAACCCGCTGTGTCAAATGGACATCAGCTCTTCTTCAGTAACAGTGATGCTAAGTGGCCAGCTCTCCAAAGTCCCTCTTAACTGATTTAGCTGGGGCACAGCACGGGAAAGGCAGGCAGTGGGGAATGAGACCCATCAGGGCAGCGTAGCCAGGCTGACACTCAGGGTGCCTGGTTTAGTTTGTGAAACCTGGCTCTGTCAGTTGCTAGCTCCATGAACGGCAGAAATTATTTAAATCCAGGACCACAATCAATCAACTCATGTATAAAATGGCAATAAAATAATAATCCTGTTAATATTAGAGCATATGAGCTAAAGTAAACACATTACAGAGAGTCTGGCTTAACACCCGCATTATGGTAGGGCCTGGGGCATAGGGTATCTTTTCCTCCAGCTTTTTCTCTCACTTCATGTTTTCGGAGCTGCCTCAGAAACTTTTGGGAGCTCGTAGAGGAGCCTGGAAACTAGAAGAAGTATGACATAAGCATGCATATTTTCTGTTTCAACTTTGCCTCCTACAGAGTGGAACGGGATGGGAGAGAATGCGAGGAAGAATACAGTTGGCCACTTATAAGAAGAAATTCAGGGCCAGAGGACACGCTGGCCTATTACCTCCCCTTCTCACTGCCTCACCGGCACCTGGAGACTCAGAAGTAGTAATAAAGAAGTAATACTTAGGTGGGAGAGCTTTGGAATGCATCCAAAAGGAGACGGGGCTAGTTTTTCATGCAGACAGACAAGGGGTTACGTTCCCTTGCCAACAGTTACAGTGAAACTTGGTATGGAGTGAATGAGAACATAAAATTTTTATGCAAAATTAGAAAGGACGACAGTGATGCATTCTAATTTTTTTTAAAAGATATCATTTCCAGGTGCAGAGCGAGAGAAAGAGGAGAGAAGTTGGCAGATTGGTAACTTTTGTTTCTGTCCACGATTTTCTCCAAATCCTGAAGGACCTTATGAATTACAAGCATCATGTAGATATTTCTGTGATATCCAAAGCTGCTTATATAGAATTCCATCAGAGTAGATAGAAATATTTTTAAAAACCAAGTTTGCTAGAAAGTTAAATACGGGAGTTCCTTTTGTGGCTCGATGGGTTAAGAACCTGACCAGTATCCATGAGGATGCTGCAGTTTGATTCCTGGCCTTGCTCACAGGGTTAAGGATCTGTCCCCTTTCGTAATTTCTTACTGAGGAAAAATGAACTGAGCTTTAAGAGTTGGTGTGAGTAGTTTTCTAAATACTGCTCAGTAAATGAATGACATTTCTCATGTGTAAAGGAAAGAGATTCCTTTGAATTTGAACATCTCTTCTGTTTGAATATTGTATTTTAGAATACAGAACGAGACTTTTGTTCTAGAATGTTCGATAAGACCCTAGATCTCCTGTTGAAGAACGTTGCTCTTTTTGATACAAAACTTTATTATTTTTATTAAGGCTGTTCCTATGATTTAGGACATGAGTTACAAATCAAATAAAGTATGGTAATTAGGAAACTGACATTTCCTGCACTTGGAAACTTTAAACCTACCTTTTTTTTCTCAGACAGGGCACAGGTTTTCGATGGCCTGTTCACGGGCAGCTCAGAGTAGATGGTTGTCTCTGATACTCCCAAGGGCTGGTTCAGCAAAAGCTAAAGTCAGAACTTTCACCAGCACCTGGTAACAACAAAATCCCATGTCACCGAAAACAGTCCTCCCTTCAGACTCCCGAGCGATTTTTCCAGCCTTTTTTTGGTGTTTCTGTTGAGAAGCTGATGCCAGGTTGATTTTCCATCTATTTGAAGATTGAAGTGTCTGGACACTTTCCATTTTTTTTTTTTTTAATTTTGTAAAAAAATTTAAAACCTGCCTGACATGGTTTATACATCCCACTAGATTTTGCTGAGCCATCTCAATCTGAACGTTCATGTAAGTCAGAGGAAATGTGTTGACTGATTTTTTTTTTGGGGGGGGGAGGACAAAAAAAATTCTTCCCTGGGAGTTTTCCATTTTATTTTTCTGGCAATCCTATTATTTCGATTTTCATATAGATATTTTAATTTTCATATCTTTCAAACTTGCTTCCGAATTTTTCATTTCTGTTATCACCTTGCCATTTCCAAAAGCGCTTGAGTGTCCTCCAGATGTTCTTTTCTTACATTCTCCTCTTATTTTTATTTTTGATAAAAATACCTTCTCAGATTTGAGGACATCAGTTATAGCATTAAAAAATTTTTGCTCCGCGTATCAGTATCTCTTTGTTCCTTTTTGTGTGTGTGTGTCTCTTATAGTAGTACTTTACCTCTGTGGTTATTGGTTTCGCCTGTCTACTCCTGCTTATGAGAACATTACTTAGAACCTTTTTGGAAGCTCAGGAGTGAGGGTAGCTTGGGCATTGTCCTCCAGTGGCCCTGCGTGTATGGTGACCCCGCAGAGCTATTTCACAAGGACACTCCAGCTTTCTTCCTCTTGGCTCAGTGTACCTCCCTTTCCAGTGTGGCTGGAATTTCTAAGACTGAGTACCTGCATTTGGAGTCTCGCCCTTCAATGGATACTTTTACCTAATCCCTTTGTTTTCAGCGGGAAACTTGTGCCCTGGGAGACCAGGGCCTCTCCAGAGTGCAGAGGAGTCAGGGAAGCAGCCAGATGCATGGGATTATGCAGAAATTCTGGGGCCTCTAACTGATCCTTCGGTTTCTGATAGTTCTTGCTTGCACTCTAGCTTCTCGAAGTTCCTGGTGCTTCTTCCCGTGTCTTAGCTCTATGGGATCTGAAGCGCAAACTAGTCTTGTAGACTTAGTGGCTTAAAAAACAACTGTGTATTGTTTCTCACAGTTCTGTGGGCAGGCTGTGCTCTTCCGCTGGTTTTGCATATGTCCCTGGAAGGTTCACGAGGGAGGGGCTTTGCTGGAGTAACTGAGCTGGAGTCTGTCCCCGTCTCCAGGTCATCTCCCACACCCCAGGACGCTACACAGTTCTTCTTTAGATGGCGACTGCCTTATGCCAAGAGGGCTCCAAGGTCCTGGCACCTACAGAGCCTCTGTTTACATTTGCTGAGGTTTCAAGCGAGTCGCATGACCGATGCCAACATAAAAGGGAGAGTAAATGGGAGCCGTCAGGGTAACGGTCTGCTACGGTGATTGCACCAACTTCCACTCCCCCCAGCAGCAGGCGTGTTCCTCTTACTCCACGGCCCCCCCATACTCGACAGTTTCCATTTTCAGTACTGCTGCCATTTTTAGTGAGTCTAGTGTGTGTAAACTCTTTTCTCATTGTGATTTAATTCTTACTTTCATGTCAGTGAACAATGTCAAACAACATTTTGTATACCTGCCTTCACTTCCTATAGGTCTTGTGACAAATTACCAGGAATGCAGTGCCTTAAAACAACACAGATTTATTATCCTACAGTTCTGGAGGTCAGAAGGCCTAAAATTACGGGCCAGCAGGACTGTATTCCTTCTGGAGACTCTAGGGGAGAATCCATTTCCTTACCTTTTCCAGTTTCTAAGGACTGCCTGTATTTCATGGCTCCTGGTCCCTGCGTCCATCTTTAAAGACAATGACACAATGTCTTTCAGTCTCTCTCTTTCTCTTTGACCTCTGCTCCCACATCAGTCACCTTCTCTGATTCTGAATCTCCTTCTTCCATCTTTTAAGGGCCCTTGTGACTACACTTGGCCCAGCCAGATAATCCAGGATAATCTCCCTGCTTTAAGAGCCATAACTTACTTCTATCTGCGAAGTCCCTTTATCACATAAGGTAACATATTCACAGTCTCTGTGATTTGGACATAAACATCTTTGTGGCAAGGAGGGGGGCTGTGTTGTTCCACCTACTGCAAGATTTTTGGCCTGTTCTGATAACAACCTCTTGTATAAATATGGCTTTGTTCACTGAAATGAATTAAAAGAATTTTGAAACTATTTAGTTGCAGAGATCATATTTTTAATCTGTATTTTGAGCCCACTGCTGAAACTAGAAACTTAATGTAAATTTATGGGTACATGATTTGGTAAAAGGAGAAATTTACTGACAAAATGAGTAATCATCCTAACTTTTAAAGAGTTTATTGGATACAACTTTAAGCCAACTTGCCAGCATTTTATCTACGGCCTCTTACTTAAAATAGCCTGAAAGGGTAGCCAGTGGAATTGCATGTTCCTTTCATTCATCAGGATGTGAGCTTATTTCTCCCAGCAGAAATAATGTAATTGGTTACAGAGTGGGGAGGGAGTGAGCTGGCTCTGTCTTGGTCTTTCTTCCAGAAGAAGGGGATTAATGATTGTTTACTGACTGAATGAATGAATGACTCAAGATACTGGCTTTATTTTCTGGCTCACCACCTTTGATTTCTTTTGTTAGGCTTCCTTTAAATATTGAGCTCTCTTCTCCTCACTGTACAGCCAATGTTCTTCCTTAATCTTTAGCTACACCTGATCAATTCATACCTATGCAGATCCTGATCTCCAGTTCCTGCCACATATCTCCTATTATATATAAGCTTGTTTTTATAGAGACCACCTCTTTGCTCTTGACACAAATTTTAATTAATTTAATTTTCCTTGAAAATAGAATTTCTTTTTCTGGACCTTCTATGGAACTGGTACTGTTAACTGTTAACTAGTACCTCTTCACCCTATTTTAGGAGCTCAGCATTTGCTGTATCTGTTTATACATCTATATCCATCTGTCTGTCTGTCTACCTATCCCTCCATCCATCCATCCATCCATCCATCCATCCTTGTCTCTTTCTCTCTCATCTTTCATGTTAGCAGATGATATATTTTGCTGTTGTTATAAAGTTTGGATTTAATTTTATAACTGAGAGAAGTCATCAGAATTAATTAAAGGACCATGCATTTTTGGATAATTTTGTTGGAAATGTTTTATGATAATTTTATTGGCAAACTAACTCACAGGAACATGGCTTGTTTTTAACACTCTTCTATGGGAGGGCATCAGCGAGTCTGGGCAGAATATCCCAAGTGCTGCCAGGGCGTAATTTGCATTAAGTTACACAAACCCTCTGATGATCATATTTGTATCAAGCTGCTTGGGATTTGTGGAAAACCATGAGGCTGACAGAGAAGGAAGCAGTGACAGATGGGTAGAGAGTCTCAGTTATTGGAAAGGAACATCTTTTCTCATGAATGTCATTTTCTCTTTAATTTCGTGTAGTCATTCAAGACCCTAACACGTCAGTTGAAAGAGAAGCCTTGTAGGGAATGACATTTGGGAAAGAGCCAGCACGGGACAACCTGAGGCTGCAAGTGTCCGTCTGCTTGGCAGCCACGAGGAGAACAACTGTTTGGCAACAAATTATTTGGTAGAAAGCCTCCAGAATCAGCGAAGGATTAAAAATAGAAAGATGGGATGGGTTTCCGTGGCTTCAGAGAGAGAGAATTCAATTCCCCTGGCTGCAGGGATACATCTGCAGTGCCAGAACCTTTCTTAGAGTTTATATGCGGCAGTGTTAGATGACAACCAGAAATGGTCACAATGAAAGGAGTAGTTAATTCTGTTCTAAATCACTCTGCCAGTCACGCTCCATGACCTTGCATATGACTTAATTAAACTATATCTGAATTGGCTCATAGCAGAGTAATGCTGCTCCTCCCTCGTAGGACACATTTCAAGGCTATTTAACTCCAAGATGTGGGACTGATAATCTTGATGTGACTTTTCCTAGAGCAGGATCCTGGGTCCAGCGTCAGTTTTATTCAAAATACATTGGTTGGCTTTCCACACCCTTGGCATCTATGTGTATTTATTTTTCAGAGCATTCTCTCCTGTGACTAGGAATACATTTCTCCATGACAAAGCCAAGAGTATTATTCTCTTTGTTCTTCTGAGAGTACAGCTGGTAATTGCCAGTGAATCATAGATCCATGCTTCTCAAAATTTAATTTGCAGATGAATCACTTGGGATCTTGTTAAAAGATTCTGATTCAGTAAGCCTGGTGCAAGAGGCTCTCTCATTGCTTTAATTTTTCTTTTTTAATACAGACCAATGGCACCGAGTACCCAATCTCCTGGCTTTCTTCTTGGGGTGGTGGTCCTCCATGGTCCACGTATCCTGACTTAAGGTGCCCAAGGCTCTGATGGGGTTTCCTCTTGGATTATATCTGCCTGCTTCTTGATGTCCAGCCTGATTCGATTATTGGGTTGAGGGGAAGAATGTGGTAGCTTGAATCAAATGCAAAGTGTGTCATCCACAAACAGAATATGATTCATAGGAGCCCGGGCTTATGACTTGGCTTCTGTCATTTTATGACAGCACTCTCTTCTTGTTCTCAGATGCAGGGCCCACTTCTTCTCTGTCTCCCAAGCTTTCTGTGCCAGAAACCAGGATTCGTGCACTCATTTATTTCCAAATGGGTCATTAGAAACAGGGATCCATTTCCTGCTGACTGAATGGCTTTATCTTGTTTAATGAGACAAAATGTAGTAATATCATGAGAGAAGTTATTTTTACAGTCCACAATTAAGGATCAGCACAAGGTGATGAATATGTCTTTGTTTCTTTCTTTCTTTCTTTTTTTGTCTTTTTGCCTTTTCTAGGGCCGCTCCCGTGGTATATGGAGGCTCCCAGGCTAGGGGTCTAATCGGAGCTGTAGCTGCCGGCCTACGCCACAGCCACAGCAATGACGGATCTGAGCCTCGTCTGTGACCCGCACCACAGCTCACGGCAATGCTGGATCCTTAACCCACTGAGTGAGGCCAGGGATCGAACCCGCAACATCATGGTTCCTAGTTGGATTTGTTAACCACTGCGCCACGAAGGGAACTCCGACTATGTCTTTCTTGTGATAGTGTTTGTGTTGTAAAATTATAGGTCAGAACTCCTTCTCCTTTTTTTCCCAGGGTTCACTCAGGTGCAGCATCTAAAGAAATTCCCCACATACATATCATTAACACTATTTTACATGAGACGTAACTGACTTTCACACAGCGATACCGTTTTATAGAGGTATACTCAGTCACTATTCAGCATGCTGCAGTATAGTAACAAGAATTCAAGTCTTGAGTGAAGTAGGTTTCTGGAGGTATATCTCCTTTAGGAGTTTATCAAAGTCTGGCAAGATGTACGATTCATCTTGGCCCAAATAACCTCGCTTATTTGGACAGTTGCACTTTTCCCAATAAAACAGGTAGTCGGGGGTTTAAACTCAGATGAACTTTTGCTCATTATCTGAGTCATGAGATTAAGAGTACATTACTCAATAGTACATATCCCACTTTAGAGATTTGCAGCAGAAAGTGATTTATATAGGGATGCTGATGTTTAAAAAAATGTTGGAAGGCTACAGAAAGCATCCAAAGCTGAGGCTTATATTCCGGCTTATCATTGCAGTTCTGGTTCAAAGCGTCAGGACGATACTGGTGCTGCCCTGATAAGGAAACTGTAGAAAGCCAATGCCCATGATCACTGAAGTGTACAAATCAGGCTAAGAACCTCATATTTGCCATAGCGAGCCTTTGCTCACCAGATCTAAAGAAGAATAAGGTGGCATCTGTCGTTCCTGCATTTAACAAGTCTCATGGAAGTGAATCTCATTGGCAGAACATAAAGTGAAGCTGCAAGCTTGGCCTCAAAGCAATGTGAGAAATGCAGATCTCAGGTGGTGCTGGGAGGAGCAGAATAAAAAGATAAAAAAAAACCACTGGTTGCCAACCACAGTCATTACACGGAAGATGTGGAGTTTACTTGTTGCAAGTTGTAGGATATTTATCTAATTAGTTTAACATCTCTCTTTTATGAGTTGAGAGAGACACATCCCTTGAGACTTTCCAGGGGTCCCCTTGGAAATCTCGAAGTTAGTTTGAGGTCAGACGACTCTGTTTAGCATCTGATTTTGGCAAAATGTCAAAATGTTTGAACATTTGATTAAATAGGATCACAGATCCTTATAAAATAGTAGTTAATTTATGTAACCGATACTCTACTCCAATAAAATTTAAATTAAAAAAAGACAGTATGGGGAGTCAATTATTTGGTAAGCCACAAAAATCTTCACTTTTTTTTTTTAAGTAGGAAAGTTACTTTATTATTATTTTTTTTTATAATTTTTAAAATTTTCCCACTGTACAGCAAGGGGGTCAGGTTATCCTTACATGTATACATTACAATTACATTTTTTCCCCACCCTTTCTTCTGTTGCAACATGAGTATCTAGACAAAAGTTCTCAATGCTATTCAGCAGGATCTCCTTGTAAATCTATTCTAAGTTGTGTCTGATAAGCCCAAGCTCCCGATCCCTCCCACTCCCTTCCCCTCCCATCAGGCAGCCACAAGTCTCTTCTCCAAGTCCATAAAAATCTTCACTTTCTAGGTTGATTACTCAAAGGTTAAAAACAAAACCAAATAAAAACAACCACCCTAAATCTTTAACAATTGATTATCAAGAGCAGACCAATAGGCCACTAAAATTTTGTCATTTTAATAGAAAACTAAATTCCACCTTTGCTCCAGTATACGTTTGATGTTAAAACTCACTCTTTAAAGACTTAAATACATTCATTTCAATTGCAGCTAGGTTGACATAAAATTCCTTTCCCAAGCTTCTTTTTCCACAAACTTTCTACAACTTTGTAACATCAATTTTAGATTTTAGATTTTCTCATTCTGAGACCAATGTCATTTTACTGTCTTTAACTTTCCATACAGAGATTTTTCCTTTCATCTTTATTATTTCCAAGTAGTTTCAATTACAAATGTTAACTAGAATTGGAGTTCCCATCGTGCTCAGCGGAAACGAATCTGCCTAGCAGCCATGAAGATGTAGGTTTGATCCTTGGCCTCACTCAGTGGGTTAAGGATCTGGCTTTGCCGTGAGCTGTGGTGTAGGTTGCAGACTTGGCCAGCAGCTGTAGCTCCGATTTGACCCTAGCCTGGGAACCTCCATATGCTCTGGGTGCGGCCCTAAAAAGACAAAACAAACAAAACACAACCGTTAGCTAGAATTCTTAACCCTTAGAATCCTTAATTCTGAGTGAAAAACTAAGAAGTTTCACTGTGGATTGTCTGGTACACTAGCGTTCTTGGATTGGTAAGTTTATAAATACATTTTAATAGTTTCTAGAAGTGTAGTTTTCCTGATAGTAAAATTTTCCATGTGGCATAAGACATGTTTAGTAAGAGAGACCCAAATATCTTTAGTTCCTCTGTAAAAGGAAGCCAAAAATGGATGTGTGTTCGGTAATTAATGTTTCAGTAATTTATCTTATTTGGAAATGACCTACATAGTCAATGAATACCCATAACTTAACTATCTCAGTAGAACTTTATAGTTGAAAGTTACCTAAAAAATTATGGAAACTTTTTTTGTTTTTTTGTCCACACCCAAAGCACATGGAAGTTCCCCTGGGCCAGGGATTGAATCCGGGCCAGCTATGGAATAGGTTGCAGCTGTGGCAATGCCAGATCCTTAACCCACTATGCTGGGCCAGGGATCAAACTTGCCCCTCAACAGCAACCCAAGCCCCTGCAGATACATCACCGGGTCCTTAACCCCCTGCAACACAGTGGGAACTCCCAGAAACCATTTTTAAGTAGACATACCATAAAGCATAATTATTAATGAAAAGTTCATTTATAAACTTTTACCTTATTTACATCTATTTAATTTACTTGTTCTCAACAATTATGTTTAGAATAGTTATGAAAATTTCATGAAATATTAAACAGCTAACCAGCATCTTTTTTTTGTGCGGACAGACTCTGTAACAGAGAAACCATGAGCTTAACTTCACTTGCAGTGAGCCTAGGCAGAATAAAAGTATTATCTTTAATACGGATAACCCTAAAGACATGCTTGTTTTAATTAAACCAACAAACTTAAACTAGCTTTTACTTACCAAAGCTTATCCTACACCATGAAACTTATAAAAAATTTGGGTTAATTTCTGTATTTCTGAGAGTATACTTACGTAATCACTCATTTATCTTTAAACCAATTAAATAGAGCCCCTTTGCAAATTAATTTTGGCAGTATTATCTGAAGGCAGAAAAAAATCACACATGTATAGCATATGCCCCTAGACATACACAAACATACAGAGAGATGCAGTCAGAGATCTTACCCCTTTCCTTTAAAATTTAGCCACACGATAGGTACACTAACGCAAAACTCACTAGTTTATGAAAGAGCAACTGGATTCAATGTGTGTTTCTAGACCATGGAATACGTTAAGGTTACCTGCCCAAAATGGTTAGAGAATTTTACTAACATTTGTGGAAGAGACTTTTAAGATTTTCTTACAGACCTAGTTTTCAAAATAGCCTTTCTTTATCTTGTTTTCTTTTTGATAAGAATTATCTTGGCTCCCAGGGAAAACCTTGTCAAATATATCTCAAAAAGGACAGAGAAAGAATGCAAGTTCTACCATGAAAGGCTTTTGTTTCTTTTTTTTTTTTTTTTGTCTTTTGTTGTTGTTGCTATTTCTTGGGCCGCTCCCGCGGCACTTGGAGGTTCCCAGGCTACACCCGGCCTACACCAGAGCCACAGCAACGCGGGATCCGAGCCGCGTCTGCGACCTACACCACAGCTCACGGCAACACCGGATCCTTAACCCACTGAGCAAGGGCAGGGACCGAACCCGCAACCTCATGGTTCCTAGTCGGATTCGTTAACCACTGCGCCACGACGGGAACTCCCTTTTGTTTCTTAAATCCAATTTTTTTATAGTATCTGCAAGCCTTTTGAGCTGACTAGGGGAAGCTTTGGGCTTGGAAAAAGGGTAGGTGGGCTTTGAATTATTTCTGGACCACATTTTGATCTTGTAAAGGCTAGAACTGTAAGGCAAATACAATTGTTTTAAATTTCTCAGTGAATTGGGACCCAACTGAATGCTGTGAAGGTTGACCCATCCATTCCACTACATTATTTTTTTCAATTTGCTTCTTTATATGAGGGAGAAGATCCTCAATGAAAATAGAAATCAGAATATTCCTGTTTCAGATTTAGAGCTATATGTCTTTGGGATGTTTTAATACATCCTTCCAGAAAGGCTTCATTTTTGTTTTTCCTTCCTTCTGAGTACATTTCATTGTAGCTGAGCGGGGAGAACTCCTGAAAAGTTCCTAATGAGCCCTGAATATCAGCTTCCAATTTGGCCCATTCTGACCACAGAACTACTTAGAAAAACCTACTTACAAATATCTTGTCAGGTCCCGGTCCCATACTGGCCATATTAAACAAGTATTGATACAAGAGATGTCCCCAAAGAGGGACCCTGCCACCCCAACATCCACAGCCTCTCTCAGAGATGGCCAACTGGAAAAAAGATATAGACATTCCCATGAGAGCTGGCAAAAGTTGGCAGAACCCTAGCCGCCAACGAAGGGCAGCCTACATTTCCATCTGGCCACAGCTTGGGGCCCTAACCTGATGGCAGCCAGGCTAAGTTCTCAGCACACAGGACAGACAAGAATAGGTGAGGAAAGATTCACCAACCAGTGGGTACCCAAAACCAAGTTCACGAGAGCCTAAATCTGCACATTAAAAGACAACATGGCATTTCATCTTTCTCTCTCAGCCAGGCACCACAGACAGAGATCTGAGACAGGTGACTTTGGTAAGAATTTCCACCCTTTTCCCGGCTTCTGCCAGTTTTCCCAGGATCCCTTCTCCAGGCCCTGGAATGGGTGGGTGGGCCCAGGGGGTCTCTCCTGGTCCTCAGAAACTGTAAAGGAGAAAAACTAATTTCCCCTCCACCCTTTATGATGAGTGCTTGGCCAAGATCCCTTTTTCTCTAGGGCATGTCCGAGATGGATAAGCTTTTTGCTTAGGAAAAAACCCAGTTTTCCTATCCCCGTTTGGGGAAAAACCCAGTTCTTTCCTGCCATGTGTTTCTCCCCTGGGAGTCTCTAAAGAGCACTTTCCTTCTAAACTTCTGGTCACCAAAGGTGTGGACACTCTCCCCCACACTGAGAAGCTGTCTGAGATAGCAGCTGAGTGTCCTGCCATTTATAAGTGACACTATCCATGCAGAGAGAATGTCAGATCCCAGAAGTTAAGGGCTCCGTCCCATAAGACTGTTCCCCACGCTGCACCCGCTGCACTCTTCAGATGCCAGTGGCACCTGTGCTCATGACCAACTGCCTGTACATCGGGGGTTCCTACAACCCCCTCCTTGAGTTTGATGAGATTAACTGGCTAGAGCAGGTCATACACCCAGGCAAACATTTGCTTATGTTTATCAATTTATCGAAGGAGATGATAAAGAATATAGAACAGCTCTCTGAAGAGATAGCACAGAGCAAGGTCTGCGAGGGTCCCAAGTGCGGAATCTTCTGTTCCCCTGGAGTTGGGGTGCATCACCCTGCAGGTGTAGATGGTTCCACCACCTGGAAATTCTGTGAGGCCCCTCCTATTACGATTTATGGTGGCTTTTTCACATAAGGGCATGATCCATTAGGGACTCTGTTTCTAGACCCTCTCTGATGGCTGAGAATTCCAAGCTATTAATCCTGGCTTGGTCTTTCTGGTGATCAGCCCCATCTGGGAGTCCACCTAACACTGCCTCACTAGAGAGAAAGATGCTCCTGGTGTTCCTATTACTTAACTTTACAAGGGTTTAGGAGTTCTGTGTTAGGGACCGGGTCAAAGATAGGTCTTAGAACAAGGGTTCGTACTATTCTTACCACATAGGAATTTATAAGAGTTTTAGGAGCCCAGTGCCAGGAACCATGGTCAGAGAACAATGTGTAAGTAGCTCATACCTACTCTAGGTCGAAAAGTTCCCTATGGCCACTCTAACTCAAAATTACCTTTGATAAGTTTAATCTGCTCTTTCAGCCTTAAAACAACATTGGACTCACCTGAGCCCTCACAGGGGCTCTTCTCTAGCTGAAGTCAGATCCACTCCGATGCCAGACCGGATCCTTAGGACGTCAGACGTCAGACGTCAGACGTCCCACGCTGGCAGGTTTCTAGAGTCAGGCCAGAAAAAGCAATGCGCACAGGCAGGAAAAGCTCCTAAGGCAACAGCTGCGCATCCAGGACCTAGGACTGAGAGCACCAGTCAGGTACCTCCAGAGGCAGCAGGAGAGCAGTGAGGACGAGGGACCCGGCAGGTACCTTTCCTGGTTGTTCGGGCTCTTGGGGGAGGGGGTCTCCTCCCGTTCTCTTGCTGACACCAGAGCTGTTAAAGATAAACCAGCACGTATTAAAACGTCTAAGAGCAGAAGTGGGTTGGAATCAGGCAGCATCCAGTATACTGGGGGAGAGAAACTCCGAGAAGCTGTACAAAATGAAGGGCTTTGGCAGGCAGAAGGGAGCGGGAACAATGGCGTTTTATTGGTGGAAAAGCCATGGTTATTGCAGAGTAACTTTCCAGGAGAGGTGGCAGGGCCATCGGGGGTTTCTGGTGGACTGATTTAAGGTTCCACTTCTGGGAGAGCTGCCACTGTCTGGGTTTGGTGACATGGGGTTTAGGATAAGTTCCTGTATTTGGGGCCTGTGTCTTATTTTTTCGAGGGCTGGGGCATTGTCTTTGTCTTTATTAAAAAGAGAGTGGAGATGACATTCCAGGCACTGAATGGCAGTTCCAAGCTTTGTTTCTGTGTCGTGTGTGTGTGTGCGCGTGGCTTCCCAGTGTTTCTGCAGAACTTGTGAGAAGTGCAGCCGATCGGTGTTTGCTTTGTTTCTGCACCTGAAGTAAGTTCTTGTTAACTATCAATACCGAAAATGTTGCTTTTGGTTGAAAAGAAGCTCAAATCAAATGTTACACCTCTTTTCTGTTGAAAGATGCCTCAGAGATTCTCGTGTTCCTGGGCGCATAAAAGCATCTCGCTGGAAGGCTGGGCTCCGCTGGGAGCGAGAATCTGTTTCATTTGCTTCCTCGTTTCCTTACAAAATTTAGGAGTAGCTTTTGAATGGATATGGGGCAGCAGAGATGCACGTTATAAAGATGAATTTTAGAAACTGACAGGCAGCAGTGTCTGGGAGCTGCGTAGAAATGCAAGCTAACTTGTTGAGCTGTAGATGGCTTTGTTTTTTACACACTTTGCTTAGTGAAAGACTAGAAGGAGAGAAAGAGGGAGGAGAGAGAGAGGGACAGGGAAGGAAGGATTGGAAATCTTGAATTCTCATTACCAAAGGATAGATGAGTCAGTAAGCAGGGACGCTGGTAGACAGGTCAGGCAGGGGTCCTGTCTTACGCATGTTTTCAGCCCCCAGCCTATGTTTGGGCTTGAGAAGCTCTTCAGGGAAACTTGGAGGACATCGCAAAACCAGAACAGGTCAGAGTTGCATCTCCACCCGGGGTTCTGAACTAGCAACTGTGAAGGAGCCTCAGTCTCTTATCAGATGTTCAGATACATGGATTTAAGGAAGGATAGAGGAAGGAAGAATAAAGTTATAATTTTTTACAGAGCACTTTTTAACACTGTGGGTTTTATATTGTAATAAAGTGCTTTTATGCAGTCAGGATCTCATTAAATTCTCAAAAATAATAAAGAGGTGGGGGGTTCCCGTCATGGCTCAGTGGTTAGCAAGCCTGACTCGCATCCCTGAGGATTCAGGTTTGATCCGTGGCCCTGCTAAGTGGGTTAAGGATCACATGTTGCCGTGAGCTGGAGTGTAGGTCACAGCCACGGCTCAGATCCCACATTGCTGTGGCTCTGGTGTAGGCTGGCAGCTGCAGCTCCCATTGGGCCTCTAGCCTCAGAACCCCCATATGCCGTGTGTGTGGCCCTAAAAGCCAAAAAAAAAAAAAAAAAAGACAAATTTAAAAAAATGTAAAGAGGTAGATGTGGTGCAAACATGAGGTTCCTCTTGTATGAAGAATTCTAGGATGAGCCAGCGATCCCAGTCCAGGTGGAATGCAAGCTGATTGGGGGTGGGGCCTGTAGCTATAGACGCAGACATGCTGCCAAGTGCTGGTTGAGTGTGGGATGTAGCACAGCTGACTTCCAGGGAGGTTGAGTATCCCCTGAGCTATTCCTGTGAGCTCTTGGAAGGCCCTGGGTGCTCCTGGTGAAAAATGCAAAGGCTGAGAGGGGTTCTATGCAAGGCACCGTCTCCTCCCTGGCTTTGAAGCTCCAGGATCACTTGACCAGGAAGGAGGCTGCTTCCAACCCTGAGGGCACAGCCAGCAAAAAGGCTCCTCACTTTCATTTGCATTATTAATATTGTCTGCATCAGTGTCAGAAACATGTCTTGCAAAGGGCCTGCTGGTAAATATTTATGGCTGTGCAGCCACAAACAGTCTGCTTCTGTCGCATGTTTCCGTTTTTTGCTTGCTTTCATGCTTTTGCTATCTCCCTCCCTCTTTTTCTTTCATCTTTGTAATCATCATTTTTTTTTTAATGTAAAAAATAAAACCCTTCTTGGTTTAAGGACTGAAGCAAAAGAGGTTCTGGGTAGTTCGCTAGCTCGTGGTCTTAGGCAATAAGCAGAACAGTAAATTAAGGCCTGAACTGCAGCATCTGCCAATTTCCGTGGTGTAAACACACCGACCATGGTTAATTTCAAGCTCCAACAAGAAGACTTTTCACTGTCAGAAAAGGCCTGCAGGGCATATAGTGTTGTGATGTTGCTCTATGGAGACAGGGGGGTAAACAACCAGAAAAGCAGGAATAATAGTGAAATGTAGTCCTGAGATTAGGAAGGGTTGAGTTTTGAACATTTGCTACCCTTGTTTTTAATACGATTTGTGAATTTTTGTAATGTAATTTATTTTATTAATTTAGGGCCACACTCACGGCATGTGGAAATTCCTAGGCTAGGGGGTCCAAGTGGAGGTACAGCTGTTGGCCTGTGCCACCACCTCAGCAATGTGGGATCCAAGCGGTGTCTGTGACCTATAGCACAGCTCATGTCAATGCCAGATCCTTAACCCATTGACCGAGGCTAGGGATTGAACCTGCAACCTCAGGAATACTAGTTGGGTTCATTACCACTGAGCCACACAGGGAACTCCCTGTAGTTGAATTTTTAACCAAGGCCATGTTTAACAACTGGCTCCTATCATTTCTGAAAACTTGCTCTTATGGGCTGGTCTGACCACTCTGTCAGCTGGAACATGAGCCCAGCCTGTGTGGTTAAGGGCCTTCTTTCACCCTGCAGATGTGGCTGCCTCAACAGTGATGGGAGGAAGGAGGAAGAAGCCGGAGTTCGCAGCCCTGCGGAGCTGCCACATAGGGCTTGGATGGCTCCTGAGCAGACTGCTAGGCACACGGGGAATCTCTTCCACCTGGTTGAAGCTTCTCCTGGTTGAGTTGTTGTTACAACCACGGGCTCTCTCTTCCAACTAGATAGTAGAATTCACTTGTTGGAGTGAGGAAACCTATGCTCAGGTAAAACTACTCTCCCAGCATCGCAGGGCTGAAGGTCTCATACTCAGCATTTTAAATGACATCTTTTAACTCAAGTCCACTGTGGTTCCATACCTCCTGTTGCATATCAAGTCAATCAGTCATTAGATCCTGGGCACTCAGCTGGGAATTTAAAGACGTAAGACTGCTCTTGACTGACGAGTGGTCTTGTTTTTAGAAATGCTTTGCTATTAAGTGGTGCATTTTGGAGGTGGCACCTGGTGAGGGTGGGAGCAGGGACCCCGCTTGGGCAATCAGTGGTGGGGGAACAGAGTCGGCGGTGGTGCCCTGTCTTCCCGGAAACTTCGTTGATGACAAACAAGGATTTCGTTATATGCTACATGCTACAGGGATTATAGAAATAGAGAGGCTGGAGTAATCTGAGATCCAAATATTTGTATAGCTCACACCACACATATTAGCTTTAATGTTCTCTTATTAATATGCTTCAGGACCACATGTGCCCCAGGATCTGTTTCATTCATCACTCAGTGACTAAAAATAAACATGCTTTGTCATCACTTTTTTTTTTATTTAAAATGTCTAAGTTCTTGGAGTTCCCGACGTGGCTCAGTGGTTAATGAATCCGACTAGGAACCAGGAGATTGTGGGTTCCAGCCCTGGCCTTGCTCAGTGGGTTAAGGATCTGGTGTCATGAGCTGTGGTGGAGGTTGCAGACACGGCTTGGATCCTGCATTGCTGTGGCTGTGGTGTAGGCCAGTGGCTACAGCTCTGATTGGACCTCTGGCCTGGGAACCTCCATATGCCGCAGAAGCAGCCCTAGAAAAGGCAAAAGGACAAATAAATAAAAATAAAATGTCTAAGTTCTTGTAAAATCAATACCTATTAAAATACTAGTATGAGTATTTTCTTACACAGCTAGGCAGTCAAACATGGTGACGGCTTATTGAGCATGGCTTTTCCCAGAATGCTCTGTACAGATATTCATAAAATTGGATTATGATTACAGATCGGAAAACAGGACAGTTGGTTGCATAGGCTCAAGTTACTGAGAAGAATCAGCCACTGAAAACAGCAATAGCCGAAGCTGTGTTTTTGATAGGGAAATAGTCGTATTGAAATCTCCTTCTCAAGTGACAATCCAGCAGAAACATATTTCTCACCCCTCTGTGGAACCCGTGAAGACCACCCAAATGAGAACAAGCAGACGCTGTTTATTCAGACTTTACTATAGGGAGGGAGTCAGCCACCATCACCTGCGTTTGGCAGAAACTTAAAGGCAGGAATTAGAGAAAAAAAGCTTTATGATGTGTTTTGTTTTTTTTTTTAAATTAGATGTTCCTTAATTAGAGCTAATTCTAAGTACTAAAGCTGGGATCATAATCCAGTATATGTATTTCTCCAGAGAGCTAGGTCCTAGATTTTTGCTAACAATGAATTTGATGAGAAAGTAATCTTGATACAATTTTAAATAAAAACAAGATGGGTGAAATTGGAGAGGGGCAGTAAAAAGATGGGAAGATTGCCAGGAAAACATTGTGTTCTATACAGTGTGATAACTGATAAGATAGACAAGCTCTTTCTGAAAAAGAAAACATTTAGGAGGTCATGTGCTTTGATTGAAGTTGTACTGCATTCAAAATAGCTAAACACTTCAAATAAGTATTGTTTTTTTCTCTTACTTAGTCCTGCAAAAGTTTCTCTTCCTGGTTTTTTATGTCAGATTCAGAAAAAAATTAGACAAAAGTGAAACAATATAAATCACTTCTGGAATTTGATAAAAAGGCAGTGAGTGGTGGTTCAGTTGTTGGATCTACCAGGTAATCGACTAAATGCATGCAAACATGATTTTCCCCCCTCAGTGAGATGGTAATTCAGTAATTATTTTAAATGGAAGAATGTTTGAATAAAAATTTAAGAAGATAACTTGAGATCTGTGGAGAAATTTATAAGGAACCTCTGTACTTGAGCTTACATTACAGGTGGTTTTAATTTCTTTGGCAACTGCAGATGGACAGAAGTGGATTATTCAAACACTGTCAGTGCTTCTGGTTTTTCAAAATTCCAGATGCACCATGGAAAACTCTACGTATTTTAGGAGACATTGGAATCAAAAGGCCTTTGGCTTCGTGGAGAAAATAGGTTTAATTAGTAAATAAAGATTCTTTTCTCTAAGTGATGGTGGACTGGCTGCCTAGGGCTTCTGTGATAAAGTACCACAAGCTGGGTGGTTTAAAGCAACAGAAATGGCTTCATTTATGGTTCTGGAGGCTAGAAATGTGAAGTCAAGGTGTTGGCAGGGTGGGCGTCCTCTGGGGGCTCCTGTTGCAGTCTCTTCCTGTGCTCGTGGTGGCTGTAGCACTGTAGCAAACCCTTGGTGTGTCCTGGCTGGTGGACACAATAACTGCATCTCTGCCTTGATCTTAGCCATTCTTCCCTGGCCTCTGTGAGTCTTCTCTCTTCAAAGGATGCTTGATTGGATTTAGAAGCCACCCTAATTCAGGGTGAATCTTTAATTAAATCTGCAAAGACCCTACTTCCGAATAAAGGTCGCATTCAGATGTTCTGAGTAGAAATGAATTTTGAGGGGGTCACTGTTGAACCCACTGCAGATGTACTCTGTGAATTCATTGTCTTAGAAAAAGAGCCAAATGAGGCACAAGCAAGGTTCTTCCTACGGATTCTGGCTTGTTGCCTAATTGGAAATATGACCTTAATAAACCAACGTTGAAAAATCTTATGTCTAGATTTCTTCATCTGCAAAATAAAAATAACGTTGATTTATTTATCAGAAACATGGTTGTGACCTTTGAGTGAAATACCAATTTCAAAATTTTGTTGACAAGCATAAACTTTCAACACACAGTGAGCTTAATTTTACTCTTACATACTTTTGCCTTTTCTATTCTAGGTTGCTGTGTCTCAAAAATGATTGGATATGCATTGTATCAGGGAAAGGTTTTAGGAGAACAATTTTGCATATTTATATAAAAACTTTAAATTTTCGGTAGTTGTTTTCTAGTTGGCTCTTTGCTGATTTTCGTAATCATGGAAACCATCAGAGAAAGATCCCATTTGAAATCCAAGTCAGGTGGTAGTCCTTTCCAGAAACTTGAGAAGGTTTCGTGGAAAAGATAAGATGACTGGATTAAATGATATTTCTCTGTTACTTGCAAATTTACTTCTTGTTTCCCCCATCCCACTGCCATGGATCATTTAACTGAAGGATGTTTCTCTGAATTTCCCCTGGCTCCTCCCTTCATTATTGTGGCCCCAGGACTCTCTCACAACCTGTCTACGAGAGATACACATAGACAACTTTTTTTTTTTTTTAGCTTTTTGACCATTTGCAGCATACAGAAGTTCCCAGGCTAGGGACTGAATTCAGCCTGCCGCTGTGACCTGGACCGCAGCAGCACTTAACCCACTGTGCCCAGCCAAGAATTGAACCCACATCTCCCCAGCGACCCTGAGCCACTGCATTCAGATCCTAAACCCACTGTACTACAGCAGGAACTCTGTATATCCAAATATTTGTTCAGTATCTTCTCTTTGATGTCTGAAGGATATTTCACCTTCACAACTTCTCTAAACTGTGAAGGTGCTCTTGGGCCCCACCCTTTTCTTAAACCCACCGTAAAAACCTGGTCTTTGAATGTTTGCTGTCACAGTGAATGGCACCACTGCCCATGGCAGCCTCCATGCTTCCATGTCCCTGTAGCTTCTATATGCTCTCTGTCATCCATTTCTGCCCCTCTTAACTCTGTATTGCTTTTCATCTCTTTGGCTTCCCTTTATTTCTGTAAGTGTCCTAGTCTGGGTTTAATGATTATTAATTCATTTCTCTCTACCCCACACACTGCCTTCTGGATGCCTTTGAAAATGTTCAGGTTAATAATTTATTTCTAAATACTTCTATATATCCATAAAAGATAGGAAATCTTAAAAAATCATACAGTGCTTGCATTGTCACAAGTGAAATAATAATTTCTTAATCATGTCAAGTATTCAATAAGTATTTAAAACTTCCCCAGTTGCCTCATATTTTTCCTCATAGATTTTTTTGTTTGAATCAGGATTTGGTGCAGTCAGTGGTCACATCCACTACCTGACTGAAACACTCGTGTGATTCCTATTGGTCTCAGAAGGAGTAAAACATGGCCACAACCCCTAGAACAGTCAGTATGTGGACCCTCCGTCTACCTGTATTCTTACATTGGACTTCCTTTCTGCTCTCTCATCTTCAAGCAGACTGGAATTGTTTCAGACTAGAATCGTTTCAGTATATTACTCATAGAGTGCTTATTTTGACAAAGGGCTTTTGAAGAAACCATTCCTTATCCCAGGAATGCCTTTCACTTGTGTGTTTTTATCTCCACATCACTGGGAGATCCCAGGTCAGTCACACCTCCGCAGGTCACTTCTCTGACCAGGGCTGGTCCTTTAGCACATGCACATTGTACCATGCCTGCCTTCTTTGCCCCAGTTATTCACAAGTTATGCAAATGGTTGTACACTTAGTTGCTTGTTTTAAGGTTTCTTCTCATTGGCTAAATTCCTTCCTCTTTTAATTAACAATTTTAGAACTCAATTAAAAAAAATTAAGCACATCTTCAAATATGGAGGGGGACCATCGAAGGCATTGTTGGGGACCATTGAAGCAGATGGTAAATTTTTCATTAGGAATATGGTAAAGGGATAAATATCAGCAGGTTTCTCAAGTCACCAGTACCCTTGATGACTTTAAGTCCATATTCCAAAGCTTATTTTGGGACAGTGAAGTGTTACCATCTATCCAACTCAGAATCCTAAAACATGCGTACATTCTGAATTTTCAAGTTAAACAATTATGATCTGTGTCATAGTATGCTTTAATATTATCCACTTTCATCTCATATCCCATAAATGAGGAATTAAATTATGTGGGTTTTTTTTGCTTTAGAATAAATAATTTCAGTATGCACTAAACATAGTAAAAAAAAAAGAAACGGCAGCAAAAACATGGACAGATAGTTTTACGGAAAAAATTAATAACCTTCGTGGTGATAGCATCTCTACAAAATACCAACAAGACATAAAAATGGCCATGATAGCAACAAACAAAACTGGGGGAAAGCTTTATCTAAAGTACAGGAAACAGAAGTAAACTTTAGGGAGGCTGAAAACTATTTTAAACTATGTGTCAAAAGCATTATCTTCTATATATAGGAATAGTAATACATAGAGGAAGATAGATTTCAAAAAAATTAATTATTTAACACCATCACCTGAAACGTGGTATAGGGGAGGTCCCCCATTCATTGGTTAGTAATGCTTTGAAATTCACTGTTTTGAAATTAAAAAAAACCACATAGATCTCATTAAATTACCTTTTGATAATCAGTAGTGTTAAATGTTCAGAAAATTTCATCTTGGAAAACTTCTATGTATAAGACCTAATACATTAACTATTCATAATGTATGATGCCATCATGGTAACCCAATAATCTACAAAAGTGAAAAAGTACCCACTCTATCACAGTTTTCCTTTTTTTTTTTTAAGTATGAGTCTCTTCATGTCTTCGATAGTTCTTTAAAAATCTAAATTTGAGTATCTTATTTGATCTGGAAGTAAAATACAGAAGCTCGTGAAGATTGTTGGTGACTAACTGACAGCGCTCTGTGACGAGAGTCTTTTGTGGTAAGTGAAATATATCTGAGAGGGGAAAAGAACTAAGTTGAAAGGGAGGGACAGAGAGAAGGGGTCTGAATCTCCAAAACCACATTCTCAATTGTAACATTAGTTGCTAACACAGTGCCTGTTCCAGAAAAGGACATACAACATGCCTTGAATAGACACGTGATTGAAAGATCAAGTTCATGGGAACAGGGTTGATCAAGAGCCTCCGTAAATGAGGGATGGATGTTCCTGCCCAGCCAGAGGGCTGGCCAGATGAGCCCCCGTCCCTTCAGGTGCCCCAAAGATGCTTAGACACAAATCTTACTGAAATTCTCAAAATCACTTGGAGTCTGATAGCCAGTGTTTTGAATAGTTTTAATTATGGCATTCTCTCTTTTATTCCTTCTTGAAATGGAAAGTTCAGCATGTTGTAAGAAGCCGAAAGTCTTTCTTCCTAAAGTGGAAGAAAGTCAACAATATTTGATTTACTCTAAGGACTACATCTAAGTGAATCATTCTACTTTTCATTGACATTAGGGAAAAGCCCAAAATTGCATCGATCAACACTGTTAAAATAAGAACCTGGCCTCAAGATTCACTACTTAGAAAGTCCTGTTAATCTTGTAGCAGAGTATTTCTTAAGTGCTTTCCAATTTCTTCAAATAGTCTTTGAAACATTATGTGTAGAGGTCTTGAGTGGCTTTTTGGTGGATCAATGCCTAGTTTTGATGTATTTTGTTTTTATGTATTTTATTTCCTATTTTTATATATATCTATAAATTGAATTTTGCTCTATTTCCCTTATATCCAATAACTGCTAAACTCACATGTTAATTATAATAGCTTATCTCTGTATTCATTTGGATTTTCTATGTGCACCAGTCATCTGTGAATAATGGCAGTTTTATTTCTTCATTTCCTAGGCTTGCCTTATTGCATTACACAGGCCTTCCAGTAAAATGTCAGAGGGAATTGGTGATGGCAGGCATCCTCATTTTATTTCTGATCTCAAGGGAAAGCTTTCAATATTTCACAATGAAATGCGAGGTTTGTGGGAAGATTCTTACAGATACGCTCCATCAGATTCATGAAGTTCCCTTTTATTGCAAGTTTGCTAAGAAAGTTTTCATTAATGAAGGCTGAATTTAATGGATTGCTTTTTCTGCATCGATGTGAATATTTTATTCTCTCCATTGTTGTGTTAATGTGGTGAATTGACTTCGCTTTGGGGGAACATGTTACCGAAGTATAGTGTGCATACAGAAAAGTGCAGGAGTCATCAAAGTATAGTGCAGTGTGTTGTGGCATCAACTGTCACATGAAGAAACAAACCATTGCTAGGGCACTAGAAATACTCTCTCTTTCAGTGTAGAGACTGGGTAACTGGTATCTTGACTTCTAATGTCACTGATCGATTTTGCCCTATTTGGGGGGCGGGGTGGGCATCTGGCTTCCTTCATTCAGAGTTACATTTGTATGATTGTTCGTTGTTACGGGAAGTCGTTGTAGTTGGCCTGTTCTCATAGCTGAAGGGTGGTTACCCATGCAATTGTCCATGGACATTTTGCATCTTTTTGGAGGGTAAGAACTGTTAGGATAAATGCATATAACAACCTTCTTGGATAGGTCTCTTAGGACTGTATTCACACATTTCTTCTGCAGGCAGACCCACACACACGTAGCTCCACACTCACACGCTAAGAGTGAAATTTCTGGGTCAGAGGTTATGCCTATCTTCTGCTTGAGTAGATACTGCCTAATAGTTTCCCCAAGGTGATGGTAGCACTTGGCACGTCCACCAACCATGTATGAGAGTTCATAGTACATTGTCAGTAAATAATAGGTGTTACTAGAAAATACTTTTCTCTCCTAGGGAGGGGATAAAGGGCAGTAAAAAGGAGTGGAATTTGCCTTGGGTCCAAAGGTGGATTATGTGGCATCTGGTTCTTATATTTTCCTTCCATGGTATTGAATATATTATCTGTCAGGTAGCTGTGCAGTAAGCCTTACGGAATTGAAAGCTGTCTCCTCCATAAATACCCAGCTTGTGGAATCGGCAGGTGTAGAGGTGGACATGGGCAGCCTGTAAGCATCCCTGTAGATTGGAGTGGAGGGAGAATAGAGAGAAGATGGAAATAGATGTGGAAGGACCTGAAGGGTGATTTTTCCCACCTTGTCTTTTTTCCTCCGTGTCTTTTGTGGCGAATAGTCAGTGCTAATTACTCCATTTATTATCTTTATCATACATAACACTGTTTAAAAAGTGAACTTATTTTGGGGGCAACCTTAGAATGATATGGGGGAAGTCTGGTATGGATAATTGCAGTTCTTGCAGCCATCACTCCCTCTTCGCACAATCCATCAGGGCATGTCAACTGATGGCAGTGGAAGATTTCTTTTGAAGATACTGTTTTGCTAAAAAAAAAAAAAAATGATACAGTGATACTTTGATTGCTAAATATCGAATTCTGAATTCTTCATTTCCTGTCTCCACCACCTGTGAACCATGTTTAGCATTTCTTTTCATCTGTCGCTTGATGGTCACGTAGGTGTACATATTTTTCCTGGCACAAGAGGGTCATTCGAACATTGTTGGTTCTTTGGTGGTGGTTTTGTTTTCAGTCACAGCCCTCCTTTGCTTATGTTTTTGTCAAAGAATATCTTTTCTGCCAATTTTTCAGTGCCACCTAACTGTCTGATATTTTTAGCATTCCTAATGTGGGCCATTTTTACAATCAAAAGAACTAGAAGCAGATTTTTTTATGTCATTCAGATTTTAGCAAAGCCTTTATATCTGGATGTATGTGGTGTGGTATGAACTAGCCAGTTTTAGAATTTCTCATCGTCTAGAAAGGAAGAAGACTCAGCAAAGTAATTCTTGACGATGTTTATAAATATGGGTAACTCAGAAAAACATGATCTATTTAATCATTTAATTAAAAGAAACGGCAAATTTCTCGGGGAGGCATTAATGTTAGATAATGATAAACATTACAGAGGCGTTCCCGTTGTGGCTCGGGGTTAAGAACCCCACTGCTATCTATGAAGATGCAGGCTTGATCTCTGGCCTGGATCAGTGAGTTAAAGGATCCTGTGTTGCAGCGAACTGTGGCATAGGCCACAGACACAGCTCTGATCTGGTGCCGCTGTGGTGTAAGCTGGCAGCTGCAGCTCCAATTCAACCCCTAGCCTGGGAACTTCCATATGCCACAGACGTGGCCCTAAAAAAGAAAAAAAATATATATATATATATAAACAGATAAAAGTATTGTCTCTTAATAATGTAAAAAATGAGAGATTTTCTATAGTGATGGAGTTACTTTTGAGAATTTAGTTCTCTGTTTAGATGTTTGCGGTGGTGGTGGTGGTTTATTCTGTGCCAAAATCGCTATGTTGAAACCTAATCCCCAAGGTGGTGGTATGAGAAGGTTGGGCTTTTAGGAGGTGACAAGGTCTCAAGGATGGAGACCTCGCGAAGGGGATTAGCACCCTCATCAAAGAGGGTCTAGAGAGCGTCTGGACCCTTGCCCCCATGAGGGCCCAGTGAAGAGGTGGGCGTTGTGCAGCCTGGAAGAAGGGCTTCACAAAAACCTGTGTTCACACCCTTCCGCCTCCTGAACCGTGAGACTGGTTGTTGATAAGCCAGCTGTCTGTGGTATTTGGTAAGAGCAGCCGGAACAGACGATGCACCAGTGTACATGGTTACAGAAGTTCTTCTTTTCCAACGTCACACTTGTTACAGCATCTTTCTCAACCCAAACACGACACCCCTTCTCACCAGCCTCAGGATCCCACTCCCGGAGTTCCTGTTGGGGCTCAGCAGTAAACGAACCCAACTGGTATCCATGAGGACATGGGTTTGATCCCTGGTCTCGCTCAGTGAGTTGAGGATCTGGCATTGCCATGAGCTGTGGTGTAGGTAGCAGATGCAGCGCAGATCTGGTGTGGCTGTGCCTGTGGTGTAGGCTGGCTGCTACAGCTCCGATTCAGGAGCTGCATCTGCCGCAGGTGCGGCGCTAAAAATAAAGGGACAAGGGCACAACTGTGATGAGGGATCCTGAAGGCAAGGAAAGAGGACAGGAGGTGAGCATGGATGGAGAGGAGACCCCAGAGCAGGGAGTCATGATGGAGTGAAGGGACCAGAAGGTGTGGCTGGACACAGTGGGGAGAGGTAGTTGGCAAAATTTGAGAGGTGGCAACACAGTCCTCGGTAATAACTAAATCTAGGGTGTTCCTTGGGGTTGAAATAAGATGAAACTAATTTAACAGACCAGTTTAACCAGATGTAAATTTCACAAAGATTTTTTAATAAAAAAAGATTGTAAACATTCTACAAAGAATTGACAGCCCATAAAAATTTATGGGACTATTGAAGTGGCCTGTGCTTTCAACCTCCATTATCAACTATTTCAGCAGAGCTTCAAAATGAAAACAAATAGATATTAATTAAAAATGACTCTGATTTAAAAAAAATATGACTTGCCATTTCAGCTATCTAAAATTAACATCTAGGCCATTACACTGGGGGAGCAATTATGAGTGTTTTGAGTGTGAAATGCACACAGAGGCCTCTGGATATATTTTTATATCCACTTAATTGTTACCAGTAAAGCCCAGTGAGGAGAGAAGACGTTTATCTGCACCCATGGAGGAAGTGTAGCGTTCTGGGTCACTTTTTTTTTTTTTTTTTTTTTTTTTGTCTTTTGTCTTTTTGCCTTTTCTTGGGCCGCTCCTGCGGCATATGGAGGTTCCCAGGCTAGGGGTTGAATTGGAGCTGTAGCCACCGGCCTACACCAACAGCCACAGCAACACGGGATCCGAGCCACATCTGCGACCCATACCACAGCTCACAGCAACGCCTGACCCTTAACCCACCGAGCAAGGCCAGGGACCAAACCCACAACCTCATGGTTCCTCGTCGGATTCGTTAACCACTGCACCACGACGGGAACCCCTGTGTCACTTCTTGATGAAGGAAACAGTCATTGTTCTTCTCAATCCAGGAGCAGCCCTCCTCTCTTGATGGATCCAGTGCAAACGCACGATGTATGGAAAGCTGAGAGCATGTCCTGGGGGAGACTGTCTTCTCCTCGGCCTGGGCAGCTTGACCTTTGGAAATCAAAGGAAAGGGAGAAATTCTTTGGTTACTTAGGGGAAACGAGAGAACATGGCCTCATTTAAAAGTGGTGAGGCTGTTGCCAGGCTCATCGTTGTCATGAGATCCTGGTTTCTCTTTCAGACTGTTTTTCTGGGTATTTTTTGTGAAAACCTGGCAACGTGGACATTGGGCATGGGCAACGGTCATTTCATTTGTTTCATACAGTGCAGTTCTCCAAAGAATGTTGTTATCTGTGAAAAGATTCATTTGTGCCGTGTATTAGGAACTCATGGACGTGGAGAACAGACCTGTGGTTGCTGAGGGGGAGGGAGTGGGATGGACTGGGAATCTGCAGTTAATAGATGCCAACTATTGCATTTGCAATGGATAAGCAATGAGATCCTGCTCTGTAGCACTGGGAACTGGATCTAGTCACTTGCGATAGAGCATGATGGAGGATAATGTGAGAAAAAGAAAGTGTGTATACATATATATATGTGTGTGTGTGTGTGTGTGTGTGACTCTGTCACTTTGCTGTAGAGTAGAAAATTGACGAAACACTGTAACCCAACTATAATGGAAAAAATAAAACACTAAAAAATAAATAAAAGGATTTCGTGAGGGAACTTTAAACTTGGTATTTTTTAATATAAAATAGCAAGTGAAAAGTAGAAACTGGTAGGGGAGGCAAAGAAATAAAATACAAGATCACAGAAAATAACAAGATAGAAAAAAAGGAAAACAAAGATTAAAAATGAGACAGGAAACATCATGAATAATCAAATATATTCATGTTACTAGACTAGGAGTAATAATTTCACTGCCATTTACTTAATGCTTATCTCACATTGTTGGCTGATTTCATGGGGATTTAACTACATGACTCTTGACTGGCCTTGAGGTAGTTGCAGTTATTTTTATTTCAAGTATTTAATAAAACAAGGAAATACTCATGGTTGCAGAGGGCACAGTACAGTCATGACTGCTAATGGAAAGCATTTTGGCCAAAGGCATTGAGCAACCTAAGAATAACTGGCCCATGGATTTCCCGTCGTGGCTCAGTGGTAATGATCCCGGCCAGTGTCCATGAGGACCCAGGTTCGATCCCTGGCCTCACTCAGTGGCTTAAGGATCTGGTGTTGTCAGGAGCGGTGGTGTAGTTCACAGAAACAGCTCAGATCTCGAATGGCTGTGGCTGTGGCCTGTGGCAACAGCTCCGCTAGACCCCTCGGCTGGGAACTTCCATATGCCACACATGCGGCCCTAAAAACAAACAATCAAAAATTAAAAATGGGTCCATGAATTTTTCAGTTAAATCTACTGTTTTTCAGGAGGCAGTACTGTATGTAACCAAGTTTTTTGTAATTAGAAAATGTTTAATATGGCAGAATATTACACAGGCTTAAAGAATCACAGAGCTTAAGAATAAATTTGAAAATATATGCAGTATAATAACTGGAAAAGGAAGGATACAAGTCATGAGATGGCTGTTGGGTAAATGAAGTTGCACATCATCATGGAAAAAAGGCAGGCATGAAATACAGCAAGATTTTTTTTTTTCCTCTAGTGAATGTGAAATTTTCTCTTTGTAATTGCCAAAGTTTCTACATTAAAAAAAAAAAAAAAAAGGAGGTGTGGTAGATGGAGTGTTTCTCCAGTCCTGCATCCAGGCTTCTCCTCAGTGCCCTCCCACAGGGATGCTGGCCTCAGATGACTGGCTTTACAATGGGACTGAGCACAGTAGGTACTTGCACTTCTGCGCTATCTTATCTGCATCATCTTGGGATGTTCCCTGATGGGGCCGTGAAGGAAACATGCAGGAGAGCCCAGTCAGCCCAGTCCAGGCCATCCTCCACCTGCCAACTTCGAGACAACAAGGTGGCCTCCAGACTCCTGGTCAGCTCGGCAGGCAGTCCTTGCCCAGATCTGCACCAGTCCACTGACACCTGGGCATAGCGAATAACGAAGGCTGCTTTTGGTCCCCTCGGCCCACTGAGACTTGGGGTGGTGTGTTGTGCAGTGAGTTGACTTACCTCGGGGCTCCTTGAGACCCCAGAGCTTGACTGAGGAGCAAACCCAGGTTGAAGAGCATTCGTCCGTAATGAGGTCTGCAAGGTCCCTGTGACTCGTTTTTCTGAAGAGCCCTGTGTTCCACCCTGTCCTTATATCATCCATGTATCAACTAGATGCCTCTGCTTGTATTTTTCTTCTTAGTGTATTTGTGATGTTATTTTTTGCCCAGGCATCCCCAGCTTCCTCTGACAATCCGGGCTGAGACCCTGAGTGGGTTGCCTAGGTCATCTGCAGCACAAAGCCTGAGGGCTGATGGCAGTAATGAATCACTGTCCAGTTAGGAGAAGTGGGGTGGCATCACAACCCATCGGGTGTGCTGGAGGACACAGGTGTGTCACGGAGGAGGAGAGCAACCGTGGGCCATCTGCCCTGGCCCTGCCCTCGGAGTCCTCATATGCTCCACAATGTTGCCGAGTCTCATAGCTTTTTTGAAACCGGGACAGGCCAATGGGCTATTTTTACCTCCAAGCAGATGCTCAAGTCAAACAAATTCTCCCCAAGGCCCTCTTGAGAGAAGCCTACTAGGCAGCCTGGGAATGAATACAACTTATTTTGACCTTTCCAGATTTCCCCTCCATGACTTTATAGCTGTGCTTCTATCACTATGTCAGGAAGCAGTGAAATCCCAGGAGGTCCAGGAGTTCTCTGGTGGTTCCTTGGGTTAAGGATCCAGCATTGTCAATGCAGCAGCTTAGGTTCCCTCCATGGCCCTGGAATTTATGCATGCTGAGGGTGTGGCAAAAAAAAAAAAAAAAAAATCCCAGGACATCCAGATGGCTCCCTTAAGATGGATTAACTCAGTAGAAGATGTGTGTGTGTGCAGCAAGGAGCCCTGGCCAGACTGATTTGGTAAGACTGTGGTTTGGCCTTGTCCCCACACGATGTTTTTCACCTGTGGCTGGACGGCTGCTTTCATGTGGCCTTTTTGTTCTCCGTGTATTCTCAGTGCATCAGAGAAATGTCAAGCATCTCACAACCCACACCCGCTGCTCTGAGTGTTCATATGGCATCCAGCGTACATACAGTAGATGGTAAAAATTCTTAAATTAAGAGTTAAATCTTTGACCAGACTGGATGACCAGGTACACAAATGAGGGTAGCTGAAAAGATGCATGAGTTGTTGTGAAAACTGATGCAGTGCAGTAGTTCTCCAAGTGTGGTCTAGAGTGGCAGCAGCAGAATTACCTGGGGACAGGTTAGAAATACATGTTTCCTAGCTCTTCTCTCCCCACAGACCCAGAAGGGCGGGGAGGGCGCCAGGCAACCTGTGTGTTTAGTCTTTTCTGTAAAGCACATGCTCATGGAAGACCCATGGATTGCATGGTTAGAGTCTCTTGTTTGTAAACAAAGAGTTGCAAAATTAATTGTTCTAAACTTAACTGTCATTCACTTTTCCATACAAATGGAAAATGTGCTTGACTAAAACTGCATTAAAAATAAAAACAAAATAACTCCCAATTCTCAAATCCCATATCCTTAACTTAATGTTTTCAATATTGGAAGGTTTTTTTTTTTTTTTTGTCTCCTCATTGCTAACACAATTCACAGCCAGTTTTAGCAGACTTGTTGGATCACTTGGAAAATCTTTATATGAACTGGTATGAGGTCATATTAGGAAAATGAAAATATTTTCAGTCTTGCTTGGGATGAAGCTGTTGTAAATGCAGAGAGATGCTGGAATATGTATATTGCAAAGGATTATCCTTACAAGTACACCCAAGTAAGATAAAACGCAAAATCTGTTAATACGAAACATGTTATATACATGTGTTTTAATGGATTTAATTAAAATAGGACATAACAAATGAGAAAAAGGAACATTCCATACAAATAATAAAAATCAAAGTCAATTTTTTTAGGATTAGAGGAAAGTTAAAGAATGTCAAATTAAAATTGGAAATAATGTAAGTCAATATAGTCCTAAGATTCTACGTGTATTCCTAACAGCCACAGCCATTACTGTTGATCTGTTGTATGTTATTCTGAACCTCACTTCAGAAACCGTGCCTCATCCTGTTTTCATCTCCAAGACAACAATGAAAGGTATTTTTCATACTCTCTGGTTTGACACATAATGAAGGTGAGATGTAGGGAAATTAAGTAACTTGTTTAGAGTCTCTTAACCGGTAACATGCAGTTAGGATTCATGATATGGTCTCAAATCAAGATTGTAGGGAATAGATGCTTTCTGTATGGTGAGCAGCGTCAGGAAGGAGCTTATCAGAAATAAGTGCACTTAGAGTCTGCATCCAGTGTGGCTGTCAGGAGCCACTCAGGAAATAAAAAAGCATGTATACACATGTACCTTACTGGGCTGGGGTTGGAAGTGGAGCTGGATTGTGTGGGGATATGCAAAATAAAGTCCTTAGAGAGCAGGTGGATGTAACACTTAGAATCTGCAGAAAATTATCAACAAAGTGTTACCATTTTTGCAAGAAGACACTAGACCACTTTGTTGTACAGTGGAAATCATCACAATATTATAAATGAACAATATTCTAGTAATACTTAATTTTGCTATTGTTGGGTCTTTTTGTAGGACACATTCACATAATTTTTTAAACAAGAAAGGAAAACAATTACTAAGTCCTCAACAAGACCTCCAAGATCCTGCATCATTGGTGCCTTCCTGCATTCTTGACTCCTGTTCGAGCCTCTGTTCACTCAGCTCCAGTTACTTCTCCGAGGCTGACAATGCTTTGGCCTCAGGGCCTTTGCACTTGTTCTTATCTCTACTTGCCTGATGACAAATAATTTCTTGTCAGTTTTATCCCTAAGTATTAATATTTTTGATGTTATTGTAAATGATACTGTTTTTAGGTTTAATTTTAATATCCTACATGCATGGGTTTATTTCCGGGCTCTCTGTGTTATGTTCACTTGATCTATGGGTCTGTGTTTGTGCCAATACCATAGCTGTGAGAATAGTAGCTTTGTAGTATCTACAGTCTGAAGTCTAAGAGCCTGATTCTTCCAGGTCTTTTCTTAAGATTGTTTTGGCTATTCTTGATGTGAAAGATGGCACTGGTATTTTGATAGGGATTGCATTGAATCTTCAGATTTCCTTGGATAGCATCATTAGTTTCCAGGGACATAGAAATATAACTTACTTTTGTATATTTATCTTGTATCAACGTCACTAAACTGAAGAATTTTTTATTTTTATTTTATTTATTTATTTATTTTTTATTTTTAGGGCAGCATCCACTACACATGGAGGTTCCCAGGCTAGGGGTCAATTTGGAGCTGCAGCTGCTGGCCTACACCACAGCCATAGCAACTTGAGATCTGAGCTGCATCTGCTACCTATACCACGGCTGAGGGCAACACCAGATCCTCAACCCACTGAGTGAGACCAGGGATCAAACCCACGTCCTCATGGATACCAGTCAGATTCATTTCTGCCGAGCCGTGACGGGAAGTCCTTAAACTTAGAGTTTTAAGAGGGATTTTTGTGAATTTTATAGAATTCTCCTATATAGACATGTGGCTTTTGATAATGTATATTGTGCTATTCTTGATTCAAGGTACTATAAATATCAACTAGGTCAACTTGGTTAATAATGTTCAAATCTTTTATATCTTTCCTGATTTTCTATGTACTTTTTCTCTTATTAAGAGAGGAGTATTTAAGTGTTTGACTATAATTTGAGTTTGTTTCCTTTGTGATTTGATTAATTTTCTCTTCATGCATTTTCAAGCTCTTTTATTAGTGGATAAAGGTTTAGGGTTATGTATTCTTGTTGAATTTTTCATTATGACTTTATCATTATGAAATGATCCTCTTTGTTCCTGGAATATTCTTTTTTTCTCAGATTTCTGTTGTCTGTTACCTGTTTCCGTGCTTTGAATTTTAAAGTATTTGCATCTTTAGTGTGAGCTTCTTGAGGCAGCCGCAAGTTCTGTTTTGCTTTTTTGTCCGGTTGCACAGTCTCTATCTTGAATAGGATGTTTAGACTGTCCCATGTGATTATTTTTATGCTTGGGTTTAAATTCACCATCTTGCTGGGGTCTTTTGGGAAATGAGTCTCATCTGATACTTGCTCATTTTTCTCTCTTTTTGTAACTTCTTTTGCATTGGATATTTCTTGGTTCCATGTTACCTTTATTGTCAGTTTATTAGCTACATGATTTGTTATTTTAGGGACTGTTTAGGACAAATAATAGAAATGTGTAGGTTATCTATCTAAGTGATGGTATATCCGTCTTTGCATGTATTGTGGTGGTATTTCAGTTCTACCATTTTAGAGGTAAAGAAAGCTGAAATTGAGAGAAGTGATGTGGTGGGTCTGAGGCCAGAAATCTTGGTTAGGGGCTGAAATTGGAATTGTAATTTACAGGCTTGAGACTCAGTACTTTTTTCCACAGTATGAAACGAAGATGAATGTCGGTACCAAGTCACACAGTTACAAATTATACTTAGCCGCACCGATGTGGAAAAATGTGGGACTACTCTTTGCTTGTTGGGGGGAAAATGTAAGTTTTAAACATCCGATAGGAATGAAATTTCCCTACAGATCCCTTGGAGAGACATCCCACCCAGACCTCAGATAAATAGAGATAAATCTGTGAGCCTGCATTTGGGTTGAGACCCTGGAGCAGAATTTGGCTTCCTTGGGCTGTTCCCATGAGTCACTATGGGATAGTGAGTCACATCCCATAAATCACACTCTGACTGTGACTGTTAGGGTTGTCTGAAATTGTGTTTACTCATCTTTTTCTGTGTTCTGGAATTAAAGAATATCTGAGACTGTCAGCGTGATAGGTACTTTTGAACAGACCTGGTTGGGTGTAGACCTGGTTGTGTGAAAACTGAACATGAGGGATATTTGCCTCTTGGTCTTTGTGATATTAGGATGACACAATGTCATCCTAATAATTCAATGTACTCGATTTGAGCAGATGAGATTTTATGTCCCCTGGATCATCATAGGAACAAAGAAGAGAGCATTAATAATATAAATGAAGTTGCTGATACTACTTTTAAACACAAATATGGCATAAATAGGAGGCAGCATTTATTAAGACTCAAAATAAATGTTTGAATTCCCGCAATTCTCTCAGATATATGTTCCTTCGTATAATCACGTTTATGTCCAGCTTTATTCCAAGAAGTATATGTTGGTAGAAGATTAAAATGAAGTGCTCTTCTGGGTATTTGCACACCATCCCTCTGTCATTTGTATTCATGAGCTCTAAATAGCAGATACTTAACTCTGAACCTAGGAGATAGGTTGTAAAAGTAAACCATTGTTGTAACTCGTCTGATGGGTTTTCTCTGGTTGAAGAAAATAAAGAGAATTCTTTATTCCGAAACATACGGAAATAAAGTTTCACCATGTATGTAGTTTTCCAGAACCTATTTTTAAAGAAAATCAGTGATGCCATAAGGCATATATTTTTGCCCCGCGTTCATAAAAACAGTGTGTAGGGAGTTCCTGCCATGGTGCAGTGGGTTAAGAATCAGATTGCAGTGGCTTGGATCGCTGTGGAGGTGTGGGTTTGATCCTGGCCCGGTGCAGTGGGTTAAAGGATCAGGTGTTGCCATACCTGTGATGTAGGTTGCACCTGTGTCTTGGATTCAATCCCTGGCCTGGGAACTTCCATATTCTTTAGGTGAGGTCATAAAAGGAAAGAAAAAAGTATATATGTGTAGCCTCAAATTACAACTTTTTGCCTACTATTTATATAAAGAATTCTCTGACTCAGATATTAAGGTATTTGACAATACGTAATCAGCTTCACCTAGAGTTTTTGAGTGTACTGGGGGGAAGAAGAAGGAATAATCACCCCCCAGTGGTTTCCACTGTAAATACACAATGGTTGTGTGTGTGTGCAGGCAAATGACCATCACAAACACAGGCCTCTGAAGACAACAGCAGCAAGAGTGTCTGTGCCGGGTGTGTGACAAAGAGGAGTAGAAAAAAAGAAAATGGAAAGAAAAAAAAAAAAAGAAGCTGCTTGTCCTAGTCCAATCTTGCTGTGTGACTCTGCAGCTTCTAGACCAAAGGCAGTCCTTTTGAGCCTTTCCCCTATGGTTTAATAAAAACAAATTTCTCCAGCATTCCTCAGTGCAGTGGTCCATTGAAATAGATACTTACCTGGCAGCCTCGCTCTTACATGTGTTTGAAACAGACACATTCTGCGTGCTATTTGCTTTTGGTTTGAGGGAATTGCGTTGTTTCTCTGGGGTGCTGTCTGCCACACCGGACTCAGTGATGCTGTGTGTGGCCATGTATGTCCATTGAAGGTGACCGTGATGCATCCCATGCTGGGCATGGCTTGGCTTCATATCCTAAAATGTGCTTGATACAGGCTGATTGTTAGAGTGAATGGTAACATACAGCTATAAAACTGATGTAAAATGTTGGCTCAAGAAAAGCAAGAATGTTGGGTGGACGGTTATCAAGGATTATTAGGAAAAGATTGTGTTTGATCGATGGATGTTCATCCATTGATTCAAAGATACTATGTGAATGCCCTCCATGTCCCAGACATGGTATTAGGCTTTGTTAGAAGTTAGCAGATGATAAAAACATGATGATTGCCCTGGGAACCCAACATTTAATTGGCCAAGAGTTAATAAACAAGGGAACAGATAAAACTTGAAATTTTATTTTATTTATTTATTTATTTTTTGTCTTTTTGCCATTTCTTGGGCCGCTCCAGTGGCATATGGAGGTTCCCAGGCTAGGGATCGAATCGGAGCTGTAGCCACCAGCCTACGCCAGAGCCACAGCAATGCAGGATCGAGCCGCGTCTGCAACCTACACCACAGCTCATGGCAACGCCGGATCGTCAACCCCCTGAGCAAGGGCAGGGACCGAACCCGCAACCTCATGGTTCCTAGTCAGATTCGTTAACCACTGCAACACGATGGGAACTCCAAAACTTTAAATTTTAGAGTACAGTTATCCTTGAAGAGGGCTATGCTAGAAAATAATTCAGTTGAATGAATTCCTCTTTAGAAAGTGAAGTTATAGAAGGTCTTGCAAAGAAGTTATTGAAGCCAGAAGTCCATGATAAGGAGCAGTCCACCCTGTGAAAATTTGATGTCACATCCCTTCCCTAGAATGACCAGAGCAGAATGGAGATGGACAAAGCTGAACATAATCAGGAAACGGAAGGGGCGCCAGTGAGCTGGGGAGAGGATGGGGCTGGAGTCAGGAAATACTCAGCTTGTATTACTTAGGGCCTTTTCCAAGTACGGTGTTTAAAATGTGTACAATGAATTGGTCAATACTTCAGTTCCATGTCTTCTTTAGTAATGAGTGTTATTTCTATTCAGTATACCTTATTGAATACAGTTGTTGAATAACACTAATTTATATTATTCTATATGCATTAATAACTGACTCAAATACTTTTGGATCATCTGATGGAAAAGTATAGGCATTGTGATAGAGCTGACATGCTGAAGGAGATGATTATGACTTTGAAATGATGCAGTCCAAGGTCAAGTGAAAGCAGATGTAGGTCTCAATTCATGTTTAATCTCCAACATGGTTTTAAGCATCAGCGGATTGAAAAGTGAATCTGGATGTCCTGATGCATTGCAGTAAAATGCAGCACCACATACTGTATGGCAAGGATTCAGGAATGGATAATGTTACGGAGGTGGGGCAGTTTTCCAGTTTGGATTTCTGTACTCTCTAAAGAAGATGGAAATGAGTAGAAACTTAAAATATCACGAAATGCTGTAACCCATATATGTGTCATGAATGCTTAAACTAAGAGCTGGGCGAAAAATATCCCCAATTATGTGGAGTAGTTCTTTTACTACTGCAGTGGGTGGGAAAAGCATGCAGGATAGGGGAGTATTGTGGACAGAGTGGCCATCTAAAGCATATTTTCTTTGACTTTTTTTTTTTTTTTTTTTACTTTTCAGAGCAGCAAAAAAAAAAAAAAGGGCAAAAGCTTTTCTACAACTTTGAGGTCTCTCTCTCTCTCTCTCTTTTTTTTTTTTTTCAGGGCTCCACCTGTGGCATATGGAGGTTCCCAGGCTAGGGGTCGAATTGGAGCTACAGCTGCCGGCCTACACCACAGCCACAGCAACATCAGATCCGAGGTGCATCTGTGACCTACACCGCAGCTCATGGCAACACCGGATCCTTAACCCACTGAGCAAGGCCAGGGATCAAACCCGCAACCTCATGGTTCCTAGTCAGATTTGTTTCCACTGTGCCACGATGGGAACTCCTAAAGCATATATTTTATAACGATTTGTCTGACCTACTTTCAACCTCTCTTTACCAGTCTTGTTCCTTCATGACTTGCAATCCCTTAGGCCTTTCCCTGTTTTTAAGTTCTTTTTTGACAATGCTATCTAATACACCCTGTAAGTCACTGTTTTGTTTTTTTTTTTTAAGCATTGCTGAATTATATGCTTGGCAAGACAAATGATAAAGAAGACAACAAATGATAAAGAACATTGAATAGTGAAACTGGATCAGTAGAAAGAAATACTTATATTAGTAACTACAATGCAGGAAAAAAGTTGTAGCTGGTCCTAGGGAAATTAAAAATATCTGGGGAAGCGAATTGAGAAGAGAAAGTTGGGGGGAGGAATGGAGGAATGGAGTTAAGGAAGCGGCAGGATTTGAACTGATAGTTGAAGAGTGGGCATTCTGTGCAGGTTGAGAAAGCTGGTCCAGGTGAAGGGATACGTGAGCAAAGGAAAGGCAGGCAGGTGCAAATCCCAGGAGAACTGTATGATCGCGCAAACTGAGGTTGGTTTTGACGCAAGCCAGTCTTACCAGCTTGCTCATTTGGTTTATCCTACTTCGCTCCAGTGACTATGGGTTATTATTAGAGATTGACCCCCACTTTATGAGATGACAGTAGGTATTCTGATAGGGCTCATTTATGTCTGCTTCCCTGTGGGAGCCAGGTTCCCAGTGACACACACCCTAGTGTGGTTCATGCCCATGTTGTACCATGGGTGGTCTCTGGGGCAAATAGGATACAGAAGAGAGGGTGGTATTTCACTTCTGAGAAGAGGTTATGAAATACTGCTGGTTCTGGGCTGGTGATTTGCTTGCTCCCTCTTGGGCCACTTACTCAAGGACGAGCCAGCTGCCCCGTGATGAGTAGCCCTGCTGGGTTGGGGGGCTACATAGTGAGGCACTGAGGCCACGAGCTGGTAGTAACATGAGTGGTTTTGGTAGGAGGTCCTAAAACCCCAGCTGAGCCTTCAGACCAATGAGTCCTGACTGCCATGTTGATGGAACCCCCATGGGGGACCCTGAGCCAGAGCAATCCAGCACATGTGCTTCTGGATTTCATCTGCAGAAACTGTAGGCGAATGGTTGTTGTTGTAAGCTGAGTTTTAGGATTGTTTTGTTAAACATCAAGAGATAACTAATATTTTGCCCAACACCAAGAATAATATCTGATATATATATAAAATACATATATAATATATATTATGTATATGAAGAGTCTCAACATCTAATATGTTTAATGTATAAATAGAACATTGACTTAATTAGAATGTTAACTTAATATTCGAGTCATTTTTATAGATGGTACATCTAAATATATAATCCTTTCTGTAGCGCTCAAATTATGTTTAAAGAATTCAGAGAAATAATAATTGACAACCCTTCAGTGTGCCGTTGACTTATTTCCTTCCCAAGCCAGTCCCTGACATTCAAATATCAATGTTGGCTGCAGGTTAAGATTTCACTTTGAGCGGCTGGCTCCTTCCCATGTAAAAGGCTATGATTCTATTTTTGTTTACTGCATATGACTTTTATTTGGTTCTCCAGAAGCAAATTAGAAAAAAAAAAAAAAAACCATGAAAGCATTGAATCTTAAATACAGAATTTGTAGGTAAACATGTAAATACAATCAGGAGACTTAATTTTTAAATTTTATCTTTAGTTTTTATTAGATTTAAAAGCTCTTTGTCTTGAAGATACCCGACTTCACAATATTTGTACACGGTCACAATAAAGTGGAGAATTGAGATACCAATCTGCATAAGTCTGATCAACCCTTTAATTTTCAAAAAGATACTACCTTCCTGGAGTTTAAGCTTCACAGCAAAATTGAGAAGGTACAGAGATGTTCAGTATACTTCTACCCCCACACATGCGTAGCCTGCATTGTTATCAGCGTCTCCCATTAATTGATGAGCCTATACTGACCCATCATAATTACCCAAAATGCAGAATTTACCGAAGGTTTGTTCTCGGTGTTGTGCGGTCTGTGGATTTGGACCAGTGTATAAGGACATGTTTGCACCGTCTCATGTCACACAGAGCATTTGCAGCACCCTGATAATCCTCTTTGCTCTGCCTCTTCATTCCTCCGCCTCCCCCAATCCTTCTCGAACACTGATCTCACTACTGTCTCCATAGGTTTGCCTTTGCCAAACTGCCATGTAGTTGGATCAAACAGTATATGGCATTTTCAGGTTGACTTCTTTCCCTTAGAAATAGGCATTTTAAAAAATAGGAGGTATCAAGCGTCTTAGAGCTGAACAATAATCCATTGTTTGGATGTGCTGCAGATTTTTTCATCCACACCTATGGAAGGACATTTGGTTACTTGCAAATTTTGGCAGTTACGGATAAAGTGGCTGTCAACATCCATGTGCAGATTTTTGTGTGAGGAAATTTTTACTACTTTGGGGAAGAGATCAAGATGCATGATTGATGGATTATTTAAGAGTATGGGCAGTTTTGTAAGAAACCATCAAATTGTCTTTCCAAGCAGCTGTGCCATTTTATTTTATTTTTTAATTTTTTTTTCCATTGTAGCTGGTTTACAGTATTCTGTCAATTTTTTACTGTACAGCAAGGTGACCCAGTTGCACATACATGTGTAGATTCTTTATTCTCACATTATCAGGCTCCATCATAAGTGACTAGATATAGTTCCCAGTGCTGTACAGCAGGAGCTCATTGCTTATCCATTCCAAAGGCAATAGTTTGCATTTATTAACCCCAAAGCAACAGAAATAAAAGCAAAAATAAACCAGTGGGAACTAATCAAACTGAAAAGCTTTTGCAAAGCAAAGGAAACCATAAAAAAAAAAAAAAAAACAAAACAGACAAGCATTTGCACAGCAAAGGAAACCATACAAAACCCAAAAAGACAACTTACAGAATGGGGAGAAAATAGTTTCAAACGATGCAACAGACAGGGCTTAATCTCTAAGATATACAAACAATTTCTACAACTCAACAGCAAAAAAGCCAACAACCCAATGGAAAAATGGGCAAAAGACCTGAATAGACCTTTCTCCAAAGAAGATAGACAGATGGCCAACAAAGGGGCTGTGCCATGTCATACGCCCAACACCCTGTTGCTCTGCATCACCCTTATCTGCTGCTGCTGGTGGTGTTCTAGATTTTCACCATTATAATAGATGGGTATTTAGCTGCTCCTTGAGTTTGCAATTCTCTGATTAAATACAATGTGGGACATCTTTTTGTATGCTTATTTACCATCTATATGTCTTCTTGGGTGAGGTGTCTGTTAAGGTTTTGGGCCTTTTTTTTTTTTTTTTAATGCACGGTCATTACGTTTTAAGCTCTCCTTGTTTATTTTGAATAGCGGTCTTTTATCACATGTGTCTTTGATACATATTTTCTCCTTGTCTGTGGCTCATCTCCAGTCTTTTGACTTTGTCACAGAGCAGATGTTTTTAATTTTAGCAGAGTCCAACTAATCAGTTAGATTTTTCAACCCTTGTAATGGATAATGGATACAAATGTGTTTTTTTAAAGTAAGTTTTTCATGTAATTTAATGTCAAAACAGACCCTTAAGTGATGCCCAGGATTCCCAAGGCTGAAGTTCATGCCTTCGTGCGGTTTTTGCTCCTTGAGTGTAGGAGGGCTTATGACAAGCGTCTAACCAGTAGAACAAAGCGCACATGATGAGCTGTCATTCCTGCGATTATATTTGGTTGTGTAAGACTATATCATAGCTGAGTGGTGCTAGCGACTCCCCCTGTGAACCCAAGGAAGAGAGTGGCCACTTAGAGAAGCCCCCTTGAAAGGGCCTTTAGGAGCCTCTAAGGCCTGCAGTCGCCTATGACCTGAGGTCACCTGCAGCCTGCAGGAAGCCAGGCCTCACCCAGACAGCTGCAGGTGTTGAATTCAGACAACACACCGAATGAGCTTGGAAGGAAATTTGTCCTCAGTGTAGCCTCCAGATAAGAAACGAGCTCCACAGACACCTTGATCACAGCTGGTGAGACCATGAATGAAGGACCGGCTGAGATGCAACTGGACTCTTGCCCCATGGAAACCGAGAATATAAATACATGCTGTTTTACGTGGCTAAGTTTGTGGTAACTTGGTGCACAGCTAGACAGAAAACAAGACTAATGCTCTTCATGACTTAAATTGTTATTCACAGTCTTAAAGTTTTAAATCCATTTCAGTCTTTGATAATAAAAAATTTTATCTTGCTATTTCAAAATTAAATTCAAAACCAACAACTGCAGTGACAAATCAGAACCATTTTTTTTTTTAGGGTCACACCCACAGCATATGGAGGTTCCCAGGCTAGGGGTTGAATCAGAGCTGTAGTTGCTGGCCTATGTCACAGCCACGGCAACACCAGATCTGAGCCTTGTCTGCGACCTACACCACATGGCACAGCTCATGGCAATGCTGGGTTCTCAACCCACTGAGCGAGGCCAGGGAATCCAAGCTGCATCCTCATGGATGCTACTCAGATTTATTTCTGCTGAGCCATGATAGGAACTCCAGAACAAATATTTTTTAAGAACACATTCCTCATGGGAATTATTTGATGACACTCAACAGGGAAGTGAGTTCGTTTATGAACTTTGCCTTCCCTGATTCTATGTGACCGACATTTCTCTAACACATCAGGACCTGTTCAATTATTTTTACATTTAGCAAAACAAAAGCAAGGGGAAGGCAGGGCCTTTCACTCTTGGTGTTCTGCAGTTCATTTTCTTGCAAAGAGAAGTGATGGGCAGCCCCCTGCAGTAAAGGGCTGGGTTTGTATTGACCTGGGGCGGCTGACTGGCTTCTCTTCTGCAGGACTGCCAGCCATCCTCTCTGTTTTCCTCCTGCCTTAGCTCCAGTCTCACTACCTGGGCACATGAAGAATGGCTGCACTTCACAGAATCATGATGTGTGATCTTCTAATTCAGTGTGACTTACACTGGGACGTGAACCTCAGACTGAGTGTGTCCCAGGACCTTCACTGACTTGTCCTGGCAAAAATAGACAATTTCAGATGCTTCAGTCCACATGCTCGGCTTTTGTGGAACATGTAACTTCAACATATGCTGAAAGTAAAGACTTACCTCATCTCTAACAATATTTGCCATATTTTCTTGTTATTTTCTGCCTGTGTATTTCTCTGTCCCATGCCGCAGCATATCCTTCAGGCCAGGAATGTATTTCTTTTTGTACTTGTGTATTCTCAGTTGGAGAGTCTGACTTTTGTTTGTTTGTTTTTTGCTTCTCCGTAAGTTACTCAGTTGCTACTGTCAGGTGCTAAAATTACTTCATGCCTTCAGTTCTCCTGATAACTTCATATTTTCTTTTTTAATTTATAATGATTTTTATTTTTTCCATTATAACTGGTTTACAGTGTTCTGTCCAATTTCTGTTCGGTAATAGTGTTCTCTCCAAACTAGAGACAAGGAAACAGGTCTTTTAAAGCACTTGGCACTGGAGAGGCAGTTGATAAAGATTTTTGGGAAGGATAAACAGAAAACAAATGAAAGATATGTTTTAAAAGGAAATGTGTATAGACAAAAATAATATGACATGATAGAAATTTGAGGGGAAAAATACTCGGTGAATGACACATGTTCAGGGCCCTGACTGAGGCTCTGAGAAGATTCTAGTTCCAGTAAGTGTGATCTTATGATGAAGGAAACACGTGCTTCGCCAAATACCTTCTAATGACAGAAGTGCAGGATGGGCCGTAGGCTGAGCTTTGGTAGATGTGTATGGTGATATGATTATGCATTTGGACTAAGCGGAATGAGAAAAAATTCCTCTAGACCAAGGAAACTGGGTGCTCAAGAGCAGGAAAAATGAGAGTGTGATTTGGGGCAGATTTCAAAAACGTAAAATACAATGCAGAAAAGAAGGCAGAATAGAGGGGAAATCAGTGTGTTTCTCTCCTCTTGGGTCAAGGTCATGGCGCTGCTGTCCCCAGTCTGACACCCCGTGCTGTTTTCATAGCGAGTGTGGTAATTCGTTTGAGTTGTTGCGAGGGCTAGATAGTTGAGCTAAACACACACGTCCTAACCCAATTAGACCAAAGCTCCAACGTTCTCATCCTTCTGGGTCATTTTATCTCACTGAGATGTGTGCATGGCTCATTTGGCTGCTCAATATCCAAGTCAGGTTTGTACTTGCATTTACCCAAGAGCCCCCATTGCCCACTCAGCACAGCAGGCCCCTGACAGGGAGTCCCTGGAGGGTCCTGGGGCTGAGGTGGGGGAGGGGGGTGACATGGAAATGGCTCAATCGTTGGCTCTTTGGTGGGAGCAGGAAGGGAGCGTTGAGCACAGTGGGAAGCAGAGCCCAGGAGGCCAGGTTGTTTGTATTTTATCATCTCCTCGCGAGTCTCTGGAGCAGAGGAGTGGTCGTGAGCAGAACCACTCTTTGAAAAGTTCGCCTGAGCAGGAGCCGAAAGGAGGAAAGTTGGTATCAGAAGCGAATCTGATAGTTTAGGAGGAGGCAGCAGGGGCCTGACCCAGGGAGCAGGAAGAGGAAGAAAGAGGTGACAGTATTGAGATGTAAAGAACAGGGGGTGGCAGGTCAATTCGAACCCCTCCTTTGAGACGCTGTAAAGTGTGAACATCTAGTCATTGCGTTACTTGCATGGTTGGCGTCCGGAAGGACCGCGCTGTTCCCCTTTGGGGGAAGAGTGTTGGGGTGGCTGTTGCTGTCGTGCCCTTGGTCTGGTGGGGCATTCACAGCGCCTGACCCAGCTGGTATTTGGGAGAGTGTAGCCCCTGCAGAGGGATGGGCTCAAGCCCTTGCCTTCCCACCTGTACCTGGGGCTTCACAGCGCACCCTCCTGGTCCCCTGATGCGAGTGCACAGGAGGATGGCAGTGCTGAGTGCGCGCGGCCTGCGTGGGGATTAAGGGGTTTCTGAGAAGCACCCAGCGCAGTGTCTGACCCGCGGGAAGGGCTCCTGCTCACTGGCTCCTGTGCACACTGGTCAAGGCACACGTTTCCTAAGCTCTGATCCCCACGCTGGGTGAGCAAGGCAAGGGGTGTGCGTCCTGCTGGCCAGGGTCTGCCTGAGGGTATCATGTTCTTAAATATTGGGCTCGCGATTATTTTTACAATGGGAGCTATTAAGCTTGTTTTCTTAAGAACTAAATCGGTATGCATTGCCCCTTTTCAGCGAATAAAAAATTCACTGTCGAACTTTCTTTTGAATAAGAGGAAAATTTTCCACAGAATGGAACTATAAATTTAAGTGAAATACACTTTGGAATTTACAATGGATGACAGACCGTGTTCTTAGTCTTTCTGAAGGTGTAAAATTGTAGTTAATTGCTTTGTTCTCAATTTTAAAGAGCAAAGAGTTCATAAATAATACACTCGAGAGGCAGTTTGCAAAGGCTCTAAAACCTCTCAATGTATTTTTCATTGCCAAAGATGTAATTCTTCTGAGTGTTGATTATTCCCATGAATTTTAAAATATTTAAAAATACCCTACAGAGACTAAACAGATGAAAATTATCTCTGAATTCCCTTTGAATAGAGCTGTATGTGTCAATGAGAAGCCTACTATCTTTGGTTTCCTATAACACATGCATCCTTTATCTAGATAGAATATTTCTTAAAACTATAATGTAGGGTTTTCCAGCGAGATGTAAATAATGAAATTACTGCTTCCTAACTACATAATAAATCGATTTTCTAAAATTTTAGGTTACACATCATAGCGGTGTTGTGTGTGTGTGTAGACATATAATGTCTATAGATGGAGAGAGAGAGAAAGGGAAGAAAACTGTTTTCTTCATACCTGGCAGCTGTGCATTGAAAATAACAACTGTTAAGGGGATAGCATGATCTACTTGGGATCCTACATTTTTCTAGGTTACAAATTTCTCAAATATTTAAAAATGCTGACACGTATTTTTAGACCTATACTACCTTTTAGGTAAAGATGCAATAAATATGCCGTGTTTTTGGTCCCTTCCCACCAAAAACCAGAGCAAATGTCCTTATGATAATTGTAACTGCCTTGAGTACAAATAATGCTTTGGGAGGCGCCAGCATGGTAAGATTGAGATTTTCAAGGTACTAACTACCTGGCTATGTGGTATCATCATCTTTTTATTTTTGTAAGGCAGGTTTTACATAAGGAGAACTTTCGCAGATCACAGGCTGAGCAGAATCCTTGTTTTAGTGGCCACATGTTCAGCAGATGATAGTGGGAGCAAATAAACACAAACAAAGCAACCAGACGGAAGCAGGAATGGAACGGTTGTTTTGCCAACTCCATCCCCTGCCCCAGGCGTCCATGGCAGGGATGGTGGGGGTGGTCACAGTGGTAGTTAAGGTTTGTTTCACCTAAGTTACCCAGAATCGCATTTTACTCTGGGTTCTTCAAATTTCGGGATCTCCCACCCAAGCAATTAGACATCCGACTTGAAAGCACAATTAAGAGAGAATAAACAGAAAATTGCTGAACTTGTTTTTCAACTTTAATATAATCTTAGGTTTTGTCTTTGGGAAATGACACAAGGGAAATGCCTGTTGCAGGTAATGTTAAAACAGCAAATTATTAAATTCCATGCCATGAGAACCACTGGAATGTGGCACTGGAGAGTAGCCAGTGTTCAGAGTCCGAATATGGTATTTCAGCTCCAGCTTGGCTGCTAAGAATTGTCCCTCCTTGGTTTGCACTCTCTTCTTTAAATTAGGTTTCCCTTGATGAGTGAAATGCTTGAGAAAATGGTTTGTGAATTTAAAATGCTATGCCAAGATTAATCATTAGTATTTTCCCATCCCCCCCCCCAATTTTAACCTGTTTGAGGAGCCATCTTGTAAGCTCAACTTGAGTGTGATATATCTTCATTTGAGACATAAACATCATGTCAGTACTAAAAGGATTAATGATACCGCTGGTGTAGATGTAAAAAATGAGCATTTCCTTCACAGAGCAGGCCTATCTGAAAGTACTGCACCAGTCATCACTGCTCAGTGAAAGGCTTTTTTAGAAGCCAGGCTTGGGGATGGCTGGTTTTCTTTTCCTGTAATTCCTTTTGTTTGGTCTAAGGTAAAAGACCACTTAGAAGATATGCTGTATATAGGAAAACCAAGAGGGTTGTACTACAGGATCCCTAAAATCCTTAAGAAGAAAGTTGTTCGGTTATTTTGTCTTTCTAGGGCTGCACCCGCGGCATATGGAGGCTCCCAGGCTAGGGGTCTAATCAGAGCTACAGCTGCCGGCTTACACCACAGCCACAGCAACACGGAATCTGAGCCATGTCTGCAGCCTACACGACAGCTCACGGCAATGCTGGATCCTTAACCCACTGAGCAAAGCCAGGGATCAAACCCGCTTCCTCATGGATGCTAGTCAGATTTGTTTCCGCTGCACCACGATGGGAACTCCAAAAAGAAAGTTCTTCGTAACAAAAATACCTTCCCTATTGGAATGGGCTCCGGAGTTCCTATCTGTAGTGATAAGATGGCAATGAATTTTCTAGAACAAAATTGTGCTGTAGTCTTGCTCTTCTTGGACTTATATTATCAAAGTGACATTGTTGCCTCCAAAATAATTGAACAGTTCACTCTGCCCTTTCAGGGACTGGATGGCTGAAAATAAGAGCTATGTTCTTTTCTGATTTTCTTCAGATGCTCAGTAGAAAACCTTTATCTTAATTCATTTTCATATTTTTATTGCTCTCATCATCCAAAACAAACAGACAAAAAATTCCTTAAGTGAAAACTCTGTACTGTAAAGGTTATAATCTTTCACCATATAGTATCTAAGACTATCCCATTTCCTTAAATCATAATAAACAAATACATGTGGTATAAATGTTTAGAATCTGGATGGAGGAAAGAAGGATTTTGAAATAAGTAGTACTCTTCTCAGGTGTCAGGGAAATTTGTCTTACTTGCTAATGTGCACAGATAGGTTTGGTCCAGCTTCATCTGCCATCCTCTGCCCCACGGCAGCCAAGGTGGTGTGTGATCCTTCCTGAGAACAAGAACTGGGACCCGTGGTGGGTGAGCGTAAAGGGGTGGGATTTCGCCCCTGTTCTAATAAGGTAGGAATGGCTTGTGACCTTTCCTCCTAGTCCCTAAAACCTCATGTTGAACCACCGAGGACACAGGAAAGTTGTTTCCTTTAAAATTAAATAGAGTTTAAATACACAGTTTTATATATGTTGACTTTTTTATAAATATTTCAAAAATTAGAGGAAGAGGAATTCTGTTTTACTAGCTGGGGTTCTCCTATGCTGATAGACTGCTTCTCACTCACAACATCGTGGTAGCTCTGTGTGTTTGTGTCTGTCTTTCTCTATCTTTGTTCCCTTCTCTGTCTCCATCTCTGACTTGCAGAGTTAGAAGCACTCATGACACCTGTAATCAGGTAATTTCTCAGTGGCTTTATACCAGTTAGAGGCACATCACACACCCAGCTCTCTGGGCTGCTTCTCTGCAACCCTGAGCACTGAGTTTCTGCTGGGTCTCTTGTCAACCAGGGTGTGATGGGGCTACAGGTAAGAAGACAGTGTCCTCACTATAAAGGCAGAACACAACGGGAAGGTGGTTTTCTACTGTTTGTTGAGGCGGGGGTTTGCTTCAGGCTGGGTGGTGCTGCCCCTTGTGCTGTCTTCAGGGACCTTGGTGCTTCCTACCTGTCTGATCCGTTTTAGGCTTTTCTGCACGTGGCCGTGTGCTGGCTACAGAGATTCCAGGGATCACATAGGAAAGATAACAAGGAGTGAAGAAGAAAGGAATATCCCCCTTGACTGCTTTAAAGTTAGGTGTAAATAATTGTTGCCAAAACCAGCCCTGTGCAGCTCTCTCCCAGGGTTTCTTGCATGGTCTCCCGGGACCCACGAGAGGCACATCATCTGAGCATACGTCATCCTTGATCTGAGCAGAGCGTTTCCAGCCTTTCCAAGCAATGGATCCTCTCCACCACAGCAGCCTCTGCTTGCATATCTTCCTGCCTGGACATTAGCACTTACCTCCACAGAAACAAATACATATATATTTTTTAATATTCTGGCACCAAGGTTGTTAGATGTGGGGAAACTTAATTTTCCCCAAAGCCCTTTTAATATGTTTTAACTTCAGAGAGAATTTGCCAGTGCATAGTTGTAATAATTATAAGCAACAGTCTTGGTGTTGCAGGCAACATTGACCGATGGATGCCAAAATTAGGAATAGTCATTAATCCTGAGATGGAGTCCTTTAACCCAGTTTGCATGTTCTACATGGTTTATGTGGTTTACAAGGGCCTCTGCTTCTATCTCTAGACTCATCCCTTCCCATCCCTTCCTTGCCTCAATGTTGCCAACCTTTCATCATGGCTCTTGCAGTGTTAGCTGCTCAGCCCTCTGCTCTGTGTACATTTTTGGCTCTGTGTGAACCACATTCTCCCCATGTCTTGTCTTCTCAGATCTCAGCTGAGCTGTCACCGCCTCTGGGAAGCTTCTCCTGATTCCTCTAGGTTGGACCCCTCTGCTTTAGCTAAGCCAGTACTCCTTGTTCTGTGTTAGAACTTCTTGATAATCTCTATTCCCCATGATTCCTGAAGATCATACGAGCAAGGATCTAATCAGTGTCATGCACTTGGTAGACAAACAAGGAACAAAGTCAGGAAATGGTCCCATTCTGTGTCTTGCTTTATCCAGGATACTTCTCGCCGCATACCGTTAGCGCTTCTGAGCATGTTCTAGGAAATACCTTTTATTCTGTCTCACCAAGCAAGTTACTTCTAAGGACCAAAAGCCTTTAAGTAGCATCTAGATAAATATGCTGGGAAACGTTTGCACTTGAGAGCACACCTGCTAAAGTGGAAAACACTGACCGGTCCGTTTGGAATATGTCCCACTTGGGTGGTTCCTTATTGGTAAGCCTGTCACACTGTTTGTTTCTAAAGTAAAAATTAAGAACCAGAAGTAAATAAGTTTTAATAACTTCATGCTATCCATTAACTTAGGAATTTCTTCAGTTCATTTAATAATTCTGGGCTTAGAACCTCTTCATGCTAAGCTACATATGTGAAATTTGGAATAAGAAGATGGAAGAAAAGACCATCAGACTTGGACGGTGGCTTTAAGATGTTAATAAGCTACTAGGATGATAAATATACAAAACAAAATTCCAATACCACCAAATAATTGCTACAGTGGATCATTGCATGGCGCACAGGGGGACCATATGGCAGGAACGTCTGTTAGTAGTCCAGGAGGAGGTGAGTATTAATTCCATGCATATTAAATTACAAAATCATCAATTGTTTCAACTGGATAAGTATTGGAGGTCATCTGGCTTATTTTTCCTACATCAAATTCACACTTTATTTAATTAATGAAAAAAAAAGTGTCTAGAGAGATTATTTATCTTACCTAAGGTTGCCAAACAGTGTCAGAATCATAATTAGAGCCAAGATCACATCCCCAAAAAATCAAACTTGCACCATCTTTAATTTGTCTTGGGAATCATGTCTTTGCAAACTGCCAAACTTCCAAAAATCTTCCATTTGCATTCATGGAGGAAAAAAAAATAAGAGGTGTTTGTGCAGTCAAGGACGATTGCCTCTTTCCTTCAACGAGTCAGTTAATAGACCAGAGAAACTGGCCTTAAGCACTGTGCAAAAAGAGTATGTTAGGATTTCAGCTTGAGTGTGCCAGATATAGCTAGAAATTTCAGAAGACGTGTTCAGTTCGTTTTTTTTATACTTGCTGGGGTAATTGATAACCATATAATTAGGCTAATTAGAATTTTTTTCTTGATTTATATATATATACACACATATAATCATACAATATAGAACATTAATACATAATTAAAATGTTTTCTTATTTTTCCTAAATACAATTCAGTTTTAATCCAAATGCTCTTTTAGTTAATGAAAGTATAATGTCCGGGGAAAACATGGGTTGATGGACAACAACAAAATTCCTAGCGGGGAAGAAGTGGGGGTGGTTCTGCGAAGTGAAACAAGCATGTCTGGCCTTGCACAAAGGCTCTGTTTTGACCTTGGAGCAGAGAGCCTAGAAGGGGAACCTTCTCTCTATCATATTTTATCTCTGGTTGAGTTGCTGCTAGAGCTGCAGGTCTTCTGTGCAAAGGTTTCACCCTCTCTAACATAATGTTTGGGGGTAGAGAACTTGGCGCTTGACTTGGCTTAGGTACCTCAGAGAACTCTCCCTAAAGCTGACCCACTGGGAGCGACTGTTGACAGTGTACTCCAGGTAAAGACTGTTCTTATTGCCTGCTTTTTTCCTTCTCTGTTGTTTGTTGATTGGCTTAATGGGCTTGGCTGTATGAGGTCTGTCCCCACCCCAGTGTGCATGTTTTCAGGTCCCTGCTCAGATTGTTTTAGTCCGTTGTCGTCACCCTTGGGCTTGGCTACCTTGGGCAGAATAAGCCAATTCTTGCCCAATGTTATGCCTAAGTACTCTTTGCCAATTTGATGTTTTACCCTTTATCACTGGATGTGTTTGTGGCTTGGGGAGGATATGGTCATCATTCTGGGAGGTTACATTTTTGCCTTATCTGCTCAGGAGTCTGGTACCTTGGAAGGTCCCTCTCTGGATTGCTCCCGAGAGGACATAGTTTTGAAACTACACCCCTTCTCCGATGGGACTTGAGTGCAACCAGAATTCAGACTGGGACTCTAACCCACCTGCACCTCACAATGGGACTGGAACCCCCAATCTCTGATGCGGAGAGGACTCAAACCCACTGCGTTTTAACTAACAGTGCTCACCGGGTCTCAGGACCTAGTGAAGTTGAGGCTCTTTTGTCTACATGTGGAAAGAATTCAGGGTGAGGCCAAGTGGCAGAAAAGAGAAACTTTTTGAGCATTTATGAGCCCAAGAACAAAGAGGGGTATGTTTTATTTTATTTTTTTAAGTTTTATTGAAGTATAGTTGATTGACAATGTTGTGATCATTTCTGCTCTATGAAAAAAGTGATTGTTAGACATATACACATATCCACTCTTTTCCAGAGTCTTTTCCCATATAGATAACAGAATTTTAGGTAGAATTCTTTGTGCTGTATAGCAGATCTCTGTTGGCCAACCATTCCATGTACCAGTGTGCATATGCCAATTCTAAACCCCAATCCATCACTTCCCCCAACCTCCTCCTTTTTGTAACCATAATCTTGTTTCCAAAGTCTGTGAATCTGTTTCTATTCTGCAGATAAGCTTATCTGTACCTTTTTAAGATTGCACATATAAGTGATGCCATCTGTCTTAGTTCACTTAGTAAGATAAGCTCTAGTTTCATCCATGTTGCTGCAAATGGAATTGTTTGATTTTTTATGGCTGAGTAATATTCCATTGTGTGTATGTGTATACACACACACCACATCTTCATTATCCATACCTCTGTTGATGGACATTAGGTTGCTTCCATGTTTTGGCTATTGTAAATAGTGCTGCAGTGAACACTGGGGTGCATGTATCTTTCTGAATTAGTTTTCTCTGGATATATGCCCAGAGAGAGGTTACTGGATCATATTTGTATTTGTAGTTTTTCTATTTGTATTTGCTCTATTTGTAGTTTTTCAGGAAACTCCATACTGTTTTTCCCAGTGGTTGTATCAATTACATTCCCACCAATAGTGTAGAAGGGTTCCCTTTCCTCTGTACCCTCTCCAGCGTTTGCTGTTTGTGGACCATGACATATGGAAGATCCCAGGCTAAGGACTAATTGGAGCTGTAGCTGCCAGCCTATGCCACAGCCAAAGCAGTGCTGGATCCAAGCCACATCTGTGATCTACACCAGAGCTCACGGCAGTGTCAGATCCCTAACCCACTGAGTGAGGCCAGGGATTGAACCTGTGTCCTCATGGATACTAGTTGAGTTCATTACTGCTGAGCCACAATGGGAATGCCTGTGGACCCTTTTGTTTTTCTTATTGTGGCTTCAACTGTGGCATATGGAAATTCCTGGGCTAGGGGTTGAATTGGAGCTGCAGCTGCAGGCTTATGCCACAGATACAGCAATGTCAGATCTGAGCCACATCTGTGACCTACACCACAGCTTGCAGCAGTGCTGAATCCTTAACCCACTGAATGAGGCCAGAAATCACACCTGCATCTTCGGTTAAGCCTACATCAGGTTCTTAACCCACTGAGCCACAACAGAAACTCACAGATTTTGTGATGATGGCCATTCTGACTTGAGTGAGGTGATAGCTCATTGTAGTTTTGATTTGGTATTTCTCTGATAATTAGCCATGTTGAGCATCTTTTCATTTGTTTGGCCATATGTATGTTTTCTTTGGAGGAATGTCCATTCAGATCTTCGGACCATTTTTTCGATTGGGTTGTTTTGTTTTTGTTTTGCTATTGAGCTGTTTCTGTTTTGCCATTGAACTGCATCAGGTATTTGTATATTGTCAGTTGCTTCATTTGCAAAGATTTTCTCACATTCTTTAGGTTGTCTTTTCATTTTTTATGGTTTCCTTTGCTGTGCAAAAGCTTTTAAGTTTAATTTGGTCTCACTGGTTTATTTTTGTTTTTATTGTCATTATTCTAGGAGGTAGATCTGAGAGCTGATTTTTATGTCAGAGTTTTCAGCCTGTGTTTTCCTCTAAGAGTGCTATAATATCGGGTCCTATATTTATGTCTTTAATCCATTTTAAGTTAATTTTTGTCTATGATGTGAGAGAGTGTCCTAATTTTATTCCTTTGCATGTAACTGTTCAGTTTTCCCAGCATAACCTTTTAAAGGGCCTGTATTTTCTTCATTGTACATTCTTGCCTCCTTTGTCAAAGATTAGTTGACTGTAGGTGCATGGGTTTTTTCCTAGGCTTTCTATCCTGTTCCATTGATCATTTTGGTTCCAGCACCATGCTGTTTTGATGATTGTAGCTTTGCAGTAGGGTCTGAGGTCAGGGAGCCTGATTTCTTCACCTTTGTTTTTTCTTAGGATTGCTTTGACTATTCAGGGTCCTTTGTGTTTCCATACAATCAAAATTATTTAGTTCTGGTTATGGGAACAATGCTATTGGCCCTTTGATAAGAATTGCATTCTATCTGTAGACTGACTTGGGTAGTATAGTCATTTTGACAACATGGATTCCTCCAATTGAAGAGCATGATAAACCTTACCATTTGTTTATGACATCTTTGATTTCTTTCAGTGGTGTCTTAGAGTTTTCAGAGGTTTTTTATCTCCTTAGGTAGGGTTTATTCCAAGGTATTTTATTCTTTTTTTGTGTGTGTGGTGGTGGTAAATTGTTTCCTTAATTTCTCTTTGTGATTTTTTGTTGTTAGTGTATAGAAATGAAAGAGATTTCTGTGTATTAATGTCATATCCTGCAACTCTACTGAATTCATTGATGAGCTCTAGTAGTTTTTTGATGGCATCTTTTGGATTTTCTGTGTATGTAGTATCATGTCATCTGCAAATAGGAACAGTTTGACTTTTTTTCCGACTTGGATTCCTTTTATTTCTTTTGCTTCTCTGATTTCCATGGCCAGGACTTCCAAAGGTATGTTGAATAAAAGTGGCGAGAGTGGATATCTTGGTCTTGGTCCTGATCTTTCAGGCTTTTCACCATTGAGAATGATGTTAGCTGTGGGTTTTTCATATATGTCCTTTGTCATGTTGAGGTAGGTTCCCCTGTTGCCCACTTTCTGGAGGATTATTATCAAAAACGTGTGTTGGGTTTGTCAAAAGCTTTTTCTGCATCTATCAAATTTTCGTACAGTTTTTACTTTTCAAATTGTTCAAATATGTCACACTGATTTGTAGATACTGAGAAATCCTTGCCTCCCTGGGATTAAGTCCCACTTGATCATGATGTATGATCCTTTTGATGCATTGCTGGATTCAGTTTGCTAGCATTTTGTTGAGGATTTTTGCATCTATATTCATCAATGATACTTGTTCTATAATGCTCTTTCTTCGTGGTGTCTTTGTCTGCTTTTGGTATCAGAGTGATGGTATCCTCATGGAAAGAGTTTGGGAGTTTTCCTTCCTCTTGAACTTTTTGGAATTGTTTCAGAAAGGTAGGTGTTAACACTTCTCTAACTGTTTGATAGAATTCACCTGTGAAGCCATCCAGTCCTGGGTTTCTGTTTGTTGGAAGTTTTTTAAGTCACAGTTTCAACTTCAGTGCTTGCGATTGCTCAGTTCATATTTTCTGTTTCTTCTGGTTCAGGGAGGTTGTACCTTTCTAAGAATTTGTCAATTTTTCCTGGGTTGTCCATTTTACTGACATTGAGTTGCTTATAGTAGTCTTTTTTTCTGTGATTTCCATTTCAACTTCTCGTTCACTTCTAACTTTATTCATTTGAGCCTTCTCTCTTTGATGAATCAGGGATAGGGTTTACCAATTTTGTTGATATTTTCAAGGAAGTTTTAATCTCATTGATGTTTTCTATTGTTTTCTTTGTTTCTATTTCACTTATTTCTGCTCTGATCTTTATGATTTCTTTCCTTCTACTAACATTGGGTTTTGTTTATTTTTTGTCTAGGTGCTTTAGGTGTGAGGTTATGTTGTCTATTTGAGATGTTTCTTGTTTTCTGAGGTAGGCCTGTATTGCTATAAACTTAACTCTTAGGACTGCTTTTTGCTGCATCCCATAGGTTTTGGATCATTTCATTTTCATTTATCTTTAAGTATTGTTTTCCTTCTGTATTTCTTCGGTTATCCATTGGTTGTTTAGTAGCATACTGTTTAGTGTTCACATGAATTTTTGGAAGTTTTTTTTTTTATAGTTGATTTCTAGTCTTATAACATTGTGGTTGGAAAAGATGCTTGCTATGATTGCAACTTTTTAAATTTACTGAGGCTTGCTTTGTGGCCCAGAATGGATCTGTCCAAGACAGTGTTCCATGTGCACTTGAGAAGAATGTGTACTGCTTTTGGAAGAAATATTTCATAAATTTGAATAAATCCATCTGCTCTAATATGTCATTTATGGCCCATGTTTCCTTATTGATTTTCTGTCTGGATCTGGTTAGTGTCAATTTGTGGTACATATATATTTATAGTTGTTACATCTTCTTTCACTGATCCTTTGATCATTATGTAATCTCTTTCTTTATTTTAAAGTCTATTCTGTCTGATGTGAGTATTGCTACTCCAGCTTTTTTTAAATTTCCATTTGCCTCGAATATCTTTTTTTTTATTCTCTCACTTTGAGTCTGTGTGTGTCTCTAGAACTGAAGTGTGTCTTTTGTAAACAGCATCTATGTGAGTCTTGTTTTTGAATCCCTTTCAGCCAGTCTGTGTCTTTTGGTTGGAGCATTTCATTTATTTACATTTAAGGTAATGATTAAAATGTATGTTCTTAGTGCCATTTTGTTAATTGTTTTCAGCTTTTTTGTTGTTGTTTTTGGCCTTTGTTCAATTTCTCTTTTATTTTCTTGTGGCTTGATAACTGTATTGTGGTGTTTGGATTGTTTTTCTTTTTGTGTATGTATTTATTGTTGATTTTTGGTTTGCAGTTACCATGAGATTTTGGTAGAGAATTCTATCTATATACAAGATTGTTTTAAGTTGCTGATCTCTCTCTCTCTTTTTTCTTTTTAGGGCCACATCTGTAGCCTATGGAAATTCCCAGGGTAGAGGTTGAATTGGAGCTACAGCTGCCAGCCTACACCACAGCCACAACGCACAATCTGAGCCATGTCTGTGACCTATATACACCACAGCTTATGGAAATGCCAGATCCTTAACCCATTGAGCGAGGCCAGGGATCAAACCTGCATCCTCATGGATCCTGGTTGGTTCATTAACAGCTGAGCTATGAAGGGAACTCCCAAGTTGCTGGTCTCTTAATTGCCAATGAATTTCTAGTATCTTGTCATTTGTACTCTTCTCTGTTCAAGATGGCTGGTTTTGATAGCACACCTGTGTGTGGATGAGTTCTTACCTTTACTGTATGTTTGCCTTTACTTGTGACCCTTCTCATTTGTTGTTTTCTTATTTTTAGTTTTGGCCTTTTCTTTTTCACCTAGAGAATTTCCGTTACCATTGTTGTAAAGCTGTTGTGGTGATGAATTTTCTTATCTTTGACTTGTCTGTAAAGCTTTTGATGTCTCCATCAAATCTGAATGAGAGCCTTTCTGGGTAAAGTATTCTTGGTTAAATGTTTTTTCCTTTCATCACTTTAAGTATATTGTTCCAGTCCCTTCTGGCCTGAAGAGTTTTTGCTGAATAATCAGCTGGTAACCTTATCTGGGTTCCCTTGTACATTATTTGTTGCTTTCCCCTAGCTGCTTTAATTGTCTTTAATTATTTTCATTGTCATTTATTTTGGTCACTTTGACTAATATGTGTCTAAGGGTGTCTTCCTTGGTTCTATTACATATAGTATTTGTTGAGCTTTCTGAATTTGATTGAGTGATTGCTTTCCCATATTAGGGAAGTTTTTGGCTATTATCTCTACAAATATCTTCTCCAGCCCTTTCTATCTTCTTCTGGTACCCCTATAATGTGAATGTTGGTGTGTTGAAGGTTGTCCCAGAGTTTGCTGAGACTGTTGTCATTTCTTTTCATTTTCCTTTATTCTTTTCCACATCATTGATTGTCACCAACTTGTCTTCCATCTTACTCATCCTTCTTGTTCCTGTAATCGACTTTTGGTTCCTTCTAGTGTATCTTCCACCTCATTCTGTTGTTCATCTCTTTTTCTTTAGATCTCTTATTTGTTTGTTAAATGTTTCTTGTAATTTTTTGATCTTTGCCTCCAGGTTTTATTTTTTTCAGAGATCTTGGATCATCCTTACTATTATTACTCTGAAGTCTTTTTCATGTGTGTGGCTTACCTCCACTTCACTTAGTTGTTGTTTTGGGGTTTTGTTGTGTTCTTTTCTCTGGAGAATATTGCTCAGTCATTTAATTTTTGTCTAGCTTTCTATGTTTGTGGTCTCTTTTCTGCATGCTGCAGGGCTGTGGCCTCTCTGGCTTCTGGTATCTGCCCCCCCCCAGATAGGTTTAGCTGAGTCTTGTGCCTCTGGTATGTGAGACCATATGGCTGGGTGTGATTAGAAGTGGCTGTGTGCCTGGGAGGACTTCAGACAGCCTATCTGCTGATGAGTGGGGCTGTGTTCCCACACTGTTAGTTGTTTGGCCTGGGGCTTCTCAGCATTGGTGCTTGCACACTGTTGGGTAGGCCAGATTTTTCCAAAATAGCAGCCTCACAGGGAGCTCACACCAATGAGTATTCACTGGGAGCTCCACCTCTAGTGTCCTTCCCCCACAGTGAAACACCACCAACTCCTGCCTCCCAGAAGAATCTTCAAGACCTATAGGAAGTTCTGGTCTATATTCTTAGACAGTCCCTGCTTTGTCCTGGGACCCAGTGCACATGACAAATTGTGTGTGCCCTCCAAGAGTGGAGTCTCTATTTACCCCAGTCCTGTGGCACTTGTCTGCTCAAGCCCCACTGGCCTTCAGAGCCAAATGCTCTGTGGGCTCTTTCTCCAAATGCCAGACTCTCAGGCTGGGGAACCTGACATGGTGTTCAGTACTCTCACTCCTGTGGGGAGAGCCTCTGAGATTCAGTTACCTTCCAGTCTGTGGTTTACCCACCCAGCAGGTATGGGATTGCTTCTATCATGAAAGCACCCCCCCTTCTGTCTCAATGTGGCTTCTTCTTTGTGTTTGGGTAGAGGGTATCTTTTTTGGTAGCTTCCAGTCTATTTTCTTTTTTTTTTTTTTTTTTTTTGTCTTTTGTCTTTTGTTGTTGTTGTTGTTGCTATTTCTTAGGCCGCTCCCTCGGCATATGGAGGTTCCCAGGCTAGGGGTCGAATCGGAGCTGGAGCCACCAGCCTACACCAGAGCCACAGCAACGCGGGATCCGAGCCGCATCTGCAACCTACACCACAGCTCACGGCAACGCCGGATCCTTAACCCACTGAGCAAGGGCAGGGACCGAACCCGCAACCTCAAGGTTCCTAGTCGGATTCGTTAACCACTGTGCCACGACGGGAACTCCCAGTCTATTTTCTTGATGGTTGTTAAACAGATATTTGTGATTTTCATGTTTTCATGAGAGGAGATGAGCCCAAGTCTTGTACTCCACCATCTTATCTGCATCTTCTGCATTTACTTAATTAAAGAAAAGTTAGGAAGAATACCATATTTTTCCTCATTTTTGGGTAGACATCAAGGCTTAAATTCCTCTTGTGGTCCTATATGGTTTAACTGAGGCTGTCATGGTGCTATTTAAGTCATATGTCTATTAGCGAAAGGGTGGTAACATACTAAAATATGGTAATTCATCTCAGGTTTTGGTATAATGTCCCCTTCCACCTAGTTTCATTCCCCTTTCACCTATATTCCTGTCTTGGCTACATTCAGAAATTCAACTCTGCAAGGACTATTAAGTCCCTGGCTTCATGTAACAAGATTCAGACCCCATATCCATATCTGTTTTTGTTTTTGTTTTTTTTTTTTAATTAAAGTGTAGTTGATTTACAATGTTGGGACAATTTCTTCTGTACAGCAAAGTGACTCAATAGTACATATATATTCATTCTTTCTTTGTATATTGTTTTCCATCAGGGTCTATCCCAGGAGGCTGGATATAGTTCCCTGTGCTGTACAGTAGGACCTCATTGCTTATCCATTCTAAATGTAATAGCTTGCATCTGTTAACCCTAAACTTCCAGTCCACCCCACTCCCTCCTGTCTTTCCCTGACAACCACAAGTGTGTTCTGATTTTCGGAGTCTGTTTCTGTTTTGTAGATAAGTTCATTTGTGTTATATTTTTAATGCCACATACGAGTGATATCATATGGTATCTGTCTTTTCTTTCTGACTTACTTCACTTAGTATGAGAATCTCTAGTTGCATCCATGTTGTTGCAAATGGCATTATTTCGTTCTTTTTTATGGTCAAGTAGGATCACACCCCACATCTATTGTCTTATGTTTTAACTAACGGACTTGTGGCTTGAATGTCTGGTGTTCAAATGTACCTTGTCTTCCTCTGAGATAGAGTAGATTATTGCTAGATGACTGGATTCTTTTCTTGAGTGGTCATTAGCTTACAACAGACACCCAAAGTCTCTTAAAGTTCTCTTTCTACCTTTAATCCCTTCGTGGGATTTCCTAAAGTAACAAATTACGCTATTGTATCCCTATCAGTTTGGCCACGCACAGTCTTCCAGACTTTGAGGGACTGGAGCCGTTTAATTCAGAAACCTGCTTTCTAGAAGTTCCCTCTGGGTCAGGAGCTTTTTTGCTCACTGTTCAGTCAATATTTATCCAGAATTTGTGTTTAAGCTCTTTGTGCCAATAAGGCCTTGTCCTATGTGGAAAGAATGTTTCTCCTTTTACTGTATGCCCTTAAGACAATTTCCAGAGAATCAAAATGGGTTTTAAAATTCTCAACAGATAAATGATGGTTTTGCTGGGGGGAGAGAGTTTGGCAAGTTCCTGATTCTACCAGTTTTCTTGTAGGAATTTTTGGGAATTGAAAGAAATCATACATGAAAAAAAATCTTAGCAATGCTTTGCACATAGCCAGTGCTCAAGAAAATGTTGTTTTATTTATGTTTCCACTGGAGAAATGACCCTGCTGGTTTTTATGTTACATTCATTATAAGTGCAATGAAGGAAAATTATATTGCAGGATTTATATTTATTTATAGTGAATATATGTATATGTATTTCAGGTAGCCTCCTATGTCAATTACATGTGTGAATATATTTGTATTAGCATCTATATCTCTATATAATCATAGCTTTAGAGAACAGCATTATAGTCAGGTTTTTTTTTTTTTTTTTTTTTTTTTTTACCAACATGATAGTTTTTGTTTGTAGAATACCCATTTTTGTTCATTCTTTCAGTCTTCCTGTGCCATCCCAAAGAGCCAAGTCAGGAAGGCCATAAATGTTACATATATTGTGTTTATATGTATGTAGATATGTGTGTGTGTGTGTAGTAAAATATAAAAATATAAAAAACATTTGAAAGTGTCTAATTACTACTATTCTGAATATATTAAATTTTTTTTTTTTTTTGTCTTTTCATCTTTTTGTCTTTTTAGGGCCACACCCGTGACATATGGAGGTTCCCAGTCTAGGGGTCTAATTGGAGCTCCAGCTGCTGGCCTATACTACAGCCACAGCAATGCAGGATCTGAGCCATGTCTGTGACCTATACCACAGCTCACAGCAACACTGAATCCTTAACCCACTGAGCGAGGCCAGGGATCGAACCCGCAACCTCATGGTTCCTAGTCGGATTCATTAACCACTGAGCCATGACGGGAACGCCAATGTTTCTGATTGATAATTAGTAAGAATGTATCTGATGGAGTTAATTTGGATTTGCCTGTCACTCTACAGACATCTGGTACAGGGGGCTTTGCCCTCAGCCATGGTGCCTCTTAACAAAATTCAAATCATGAAGATTATTTCTGACAATGAGCCCACTGAGTTCATTTTGCTTGGTGCCTGTACATTCTACGTCCTGAGTGGGTTCACAAGTCTAGAATTCACAACAAGATCACCTTAGTGAATTTTGCTTTGCATTTTCCCTGTAGAGAAGGAAAGTTGCTCTGTTTGAATAAAAGTGGACAGCACTCACTTTTTTTTTTGTCTTTTTGCCATTTCTTGGGCCGCTCCCGCGGCATATGGAGGTTCCCAGGCTAGGGGTCTAATCGAAGCTGTAGCTGCCAGCCTACGACAGAGCCACAGCAACACAGGATCTGAGCTGAGTCTGCGACCTATACCACAGCTCACAGCAACGCCGGATCGTTAACCCACTGAGCAAGGGCAGGGATTGAACCCGCAACCTCATGGTTCCTAGTCGGATTTGCTAACCACTGTGCCACGACGGGAACTCCAGCACTCACTTCTTTAAGGTCTTTGAAAGGCTCTCAAAAATGCATCCCAGGTGTACGATAAGGGGATTTTAGCAGATCAGCGTACCACCTCACCGTCAATAATACATGGATATGAAATGGCAATTTGGCTAAGGCTTTTGGTAGAATGAGGGAAATTCAGAACAGACTTCATTCAACAACCTCAGACAAATGCTCATCCCACTGTGTTCAACTCGTTGCATCCATCACACATTACATGCATGTATTCCCATCTCACTGCGGCAGGAGGTTTCACCAAGCTAGAGAAGAAGTGACACAGAAATGGGTAGGAAAAAAAGTCCACTGATGCAATTTGTATAGAGGAGGCAAAAATATCAGTAAACAAGATGAAATCCTCCTTATCTATGCAAAAGAGAAGAGCACATGTTTCCGCTTGAGTCTTTTGAGGATCCAAAGAGAAATATTGAGGAAAATAAAAAACCTGCAATGTACAGAAAACTCCAGAATAGATGCCGATCACGTTTAAACAGCAGTGGGTAAAAATGTCATGTCATTCACACAGGGCTCTGAAAATTGTTTGTTATACATTTTTGTGAGCCTTGCCATGTTCTCAAATAAGGTAGCTTCTTTTAGGAAGATCAGAGGTTTCTTGCATAGCAACAGGAGCTAATGCTGCCAAAGTGACTTGAAAGGAAGGGTTTTGATGGGTAAGAACAGATTTTTCTCCTTTACTCCCAAAAGTGTATATGCAAGAAAAAGAAGTGCCTCCAGCTTGCCAGCAAAGTTGACCAAAAAATTGTCATATTCTTCTTAATATAGAATGTGTAATATATGCAGTTGAGATGCTTCACGTGTGTATATATACACATATATGATGTTACATAGGATGAGAGGTCCCAAAGGATCTAGCTTGCCTATTATCTTCCTGCTCAGAGCAGTCTAGTCTATGTGGTCTGCTCTAGGCCCAGGGTGTACCTGAGAAGGTCCCTTGTGACTCCTCCTTGTCTGCTCTGAGTACAGCTCAAAGAGCTTTTGAGAAAGCAGAAGATTCTGCTTCTCAAGGCACCTAGAGTAACAAAGCTTGAGATGTCTTTACACAGAAGCCCCCTGGAAGAGTAGTTTCAAATATCAGAGCATCATTATGTCAGCCAATCACCTAAGTGCTTCCTGATGAAAGGGATTTGTATTTAAATAATAACACCATTAAAGAGAATCTTTGGGTTCAGAAACAGGGGGTAGAAATGAGGGTGTAGGGAAGGGGTTTTATTGAAAACAGCGAGATTCTGTGAAAGTCTGTTAACTGAACATTGAGACACCATTTCTCATCTCATGCTTAGTTCCCAGTATTTTGGAGACAGATTTGTAGCCTCAAAACAGAAATTGGAGGAATTCTTTGTAATTTTTTTAAAATGAAAGGGTTATTCAAAGAATAGCTTCTACCATGAGCCATAAGAATGAATAAGGCTACCACATCCTAGGTGAAACCTAATTCAAGATATTGAGCCCATTAATATGATTCAGACGTGATGGTTAACTTTTATAGCTAAAAAAAATCATTTACCCAAAAGAGGCAAATCTATATCATTTTATGAAAATGTTACTTTTTAAGAGCATTTCTTTTCCCCCTGAAGAAGTTTCCTGTGAGCTAACTCTTCATTATCTATGACAGGGCTTGGAGGTGGGATTCAGTGGCTTGTTTGACTCATTGTCTCATTGAATGCAGGTTTTGTCTTGATTGCGTATGTTAGCATGCTTGCTTTGTTCCCCAAGGCAAATATTCAAGGACATGAAGTAATAAAACTTAATATAGGAGCAATTAAAATATGGAATATAATTTATGAAATAATAGAAACCAAGTTGACTGTTTATTATTGCAAACGTTAATAAAAAGTTAATTGTGCCCTTTAGCAATTAATTTATGCACAATTATCTGTGTTACTGGGCCTTCTGAACTAATTATAATTATATAGAGGTATTAAAAAGAAAACTCCAAAATATCTACGAAATAGCTCTATAAAAGTCTGTATGCTTAGCTGATGTGGAAGCCCCCAGCTATGTAAGTAATATGAAGTGAGTTAAGACTATACCCCAATTACTCTATACGAGTTGATCATTTAAAATTAGCGTGCTGTGGTTGGATACATTTAAAGAGCTTTAAAAGCATTAAGAGGCATTCAAAACAATTACTGTCTATTGTACCTTTTATTTAATCAGAAGCGCAGTCTTGTATGTTAGAGTGTCTGCGTTTAGTTCAATAGGTGTTAAATTAATGCACTGAAAGAATGTAAATCTGTGTAGTATTATCTTCTCGGTGTAGTTTGTTTCTGTCTTCCACACTTTAAAAATTTAGGCAGCTGCTTTTAATCGAATGTATTCTCTTACAAGTAATAATTCCATTTATTGAGAGCCTCTTAGGTGTCATGTATTGTACCTCTAACAATAGACGACTCTTAGGAGGCTCTTGAATCATGCGAGGCTGTGTTCCAGACATCAGACATACACACTCTCATTCTAGTCTTACTCCTTCTGTGTGTGTGTATATGTGTATGTATGTAGGTGTGTGTGTGTGTATGGTGTATATGTTATGTAATATATGTGATGTATTATATTACATGACATGTTAAAGTGTGTATAATGTATACATTGTATATTATATATCATATGATATATAAGTTTAATGTATTATATATTAGTTTGGTACTCTGAGTTTGATACTTGATTTATTTATTTATTTTTTTTGTCTTTGTGCCTTTTCTAGGGCTGCTCCCGCAGCGTATGGAGCTTCCCAGGCTACGGGTCTAATCTAGCACAGCAACATGGGATCCAAGCCGCATCTGTGACCTACACCACAGCTCACAGCAACACCAGATCCTTAACCCACTGAGTGAGGCCAGGGATCGAACCCACAACCTCATGGTTCTTTATCGGTTTCGTTAACCACTGAGCCCCGACGGGAACTCCCTCGATACTTTAAATATATACATACATATATTTACTTACTCTTCATAAGAAATGAAGCTGCTATTACCACTATTTTGAAGAAATGAAGGCACAGGGAACTTAAATGACTTGTCTGACTTGCCTAACATTGTACCATTACAGAGTTTGGACCCAGAGAGCACAGCTCTATCAGTGGTGCTTCCTAATCACTGGCCCACATGGCCTGTGTTTGGAGCCATACTTTTTTTTTTTTTTTTCCTTTTTATGGTGCACCTGCTACATATGTAAGTTCTTAGGCTAGAAATCAAATCTGAGATGGGGCTGCCAGCCGCAGCCACAGCAGCACTGGATCCTAGCTGCCTCTGCTTAGGTTACAGATGCAGCTAGACTGGATCCTTAACCCACTGAGCACGGCCAAAGGTCAAACCCACATCCTCAGGGCTGCTACTCCAGGGAACTTCCGGAGCCATGTGTTTTTAGATTTGAAACCTAGCTCGGCTTCTTCCCAGAATTGTGACCTGGGACAAGTTACTTAACTCACTTGTATATATGGGGGGTTATAACTGAACTGTCTGATAAGGATGTTGACAACATCAGGCTTATTAGCTTATTAGCCCAGTTTGGGCACATGGTTTGTATGTACAGAAAATGCTAGCCTTTGTTATCATCATCTACTTTTGCAGTTCTCCAGGTTAGATACCACCACGCAATTTTAATACCCAAACATCAGGCTGATGTCCTCGAAGTTAAGTGTCTTGCCAAAGGCTCATTTGAGAGCAGGCGTTCTAAATAAATGTGTCTTACTCCAAAATTCTACAGCCTGTCCACACTAACAGAGATACCTGAGCGATGATGACTGATCTCAAATGGGTGACTGCCTTTCTGAGGTGGCTGCATCTGGTCATACCTGTTGGGGGTGAGTGGGAACGTCTTTCCTGCCCTGAAGACTGATGACTTCTCTTGCCGCTTCTCCTCCAACCATGTTCAGTCTCTGGTCTGTCCATTTAAGACTTCAGTGAAGGTGGCCGAGGAACTCCACTGTTGGGAACACTTTATTTGTAAAACTGAGTGGTGCTAGAGTTGGAATGGTGCAGCCCAGCATGAGGGCAGTGATGGGCATTGTGAGCAGGACACAGGGGGCCCCCAGGTCAGATCGTTTCCTTGACTCCCTATGGAGACATTTTTATCTTCTGATAAAATAGCCTGAATGTTTAATGCTTGAAATGTTTATTCCTCCCCACTTAACACACGTTTCTGAGGTAGCCTTGAGCGGATTTTTCATGCTTCAGTATTGTAGTATCCTTTTCCAGATTGTGACTATTGCTGCGTAAAAATGTGCCCTTTCCTTTATTTTACTGTTATTTTTTTCCCTTAGTTCCTTGAAAGGTATCTTGGAGACCAACCTTAATGTCTTTTTCTAGAAAAGAGCTTCAGTGGTATGTATTTTAGTAAACTTTAGAATTGGATCAGACTTGCAGAAAAAAGTTGTAAAAAAATGATGTAAAAAGCTACTGTAGCCAAACTTAGTAACTGTTAACATATTGTTCCCTTTGCCTTATGCCCCCCATCGTCCTGCTCTGTGTGTTTGTTTCTGCATGCACAGAGACAAAACCACACACACACAAATACACACAAATTTTTTTCCCTTCATTTGACCATTTAACAGTTTATAAATCAATAAACTAACATAGTATGTAGGCACACTGGGTCAGTTATCTGAAATAGATTGTGTGTGATAATGAATAGATGAAGAAAATCAGTTTACCCAAAGCCAACACATGATTCAAGGTCACTGCATACGGATAAACATTACCATCCACCTATGCCAGTGTGCAGTGGGGTTACATGCAGTTGAAAGCCATTGCCCAATTTGTTCAGGAATTTTTGCAAGTTGGGATTTTAAGAGTCCCAAGAGGAAGGAGAAATCCCAAGAGGGGAAGGAGAAACCATCCACCACCTGCCAAGAGTCTAAGCTGACAAATTTGAGTAAAATAAATGAATCCCTTTAGTTTTAATTCCTTACATCGTCTTTTAGATAACTTTTTTTTTGCTCGCTTCTGTATATGTTGAAGTTATAGAATGCAGTGTTTCAATTTCATTTATTAAGTGGTCCTGCAGCACCTGTACAGATTGTGGAATGAGGCCACTCTTAGAACAGAAAGGGTGTTGAAAGTCATCTCATCAACTTTCTTAGTTTACAGATGGAAAAGATGGAGACCTGAAAGTAATTCGTTGTAGAGTACTAGGCACTAGAGTTCTGGCTGTTGATTCCCCAGTTGGTGTAACCTTGAGATGACCTTGTTTCCTGAGGGCGTTCTGCTTGATTACCACTAAGGATTGGAGAAAAAGCACTGGGTTGAATTTATGGTGGTGGCGTATTCTTTCAAGTACCTATTTTAAATCGTGTGTGTCCTTGCCTCTCTCCTGGGATAAAGGGGCACAGGCTAGACATTTGTGATGGATTCTTAATATTATTAATTACGTTGTTCCCACTTTCTACAGTGTATTGTCTGATGCTGAGGGAAAATAGACTCTCACCTGCCCATGCCTTTTAATGAAAAGCTATAGCCCCTGCACCTGTCATATAAAGTCCTAATGAACTTCTCCGAAGAGACATTGTTCATCTCAGCTTCTAATGTTATCTTCAGTTCGGGAAAGTCTCCACTGTAGTCCTGATTATTCTTTGAAGTATCATTTGGCTTATGTCTGTAGAGCTCAAGAATCCTTTTAGAGCCCAAGGCCCTGGCGTCTCTGTGAATTTCAGAGCTACACACTTTATCTTTGGAGCTGTACCAGAAAACCCATTTAAAAGCAATCTTTTATTAGAAGCAACATTACTTCCATCATTTGCCTTACACCCAATTTGTTTGGAGAATTGAGCCCCCCATAAAAGAGGATCTAGTTGTAGAATATATCTCTTCTACTTTTCCAGTTGAATAAGACTTTTATAAATGCCTGAGCACCACTCCCAATAAGGATTTGTCATCTGTTGTCAAAATAGTCATCCATAATCTTTATTTTGAACTTGAGCCTTAGATTTACTTATGTGTTTGTTTTGTCTTGAGGTTTTTTTTTTTTGGCCCCATTGGCTTAATGTTTTAAGCTCTACATCTGTGATAATATATCTTCAACTCCCATTTCTAAATCCATCAATAACCTTGCGATCCAATTCTCCAAAAGAAATTATTAGTCAATGCCTGTATATTAATCATTCAAAAACAATAAAAGTAAAATTGAGGGCAGAACACTAGTTGCCTCGAAGTATTGAATAAGCAAATTCCTCTGAGAGATTTATCATCAGGATTTACAATTATTTTTCCTGATGAAATTGAACTTTGTCTGTTAGAATTAAAATGAAGATCTCCTTTCCTGAAGCCTGTAACCATGAAACTATATTCTTGGAGAGAATATTGGGAACAGACACCCCATATATTTAATTTTATTGTCATCTTTTCCAGTGGTCAGTAAAATAGAAGATAGGATCTTTGCAAATGCAATGATGGCACAGATATTACTAATTTATATGAGCTGACTTCAGCCTGATAAGTACCTTAAAGAGTCAATACATTAACTTGAATAAAAACCTGTAAACATACCATGGCCTAAAGACCTGTAGCGTCAGGATAAATCATACTAGATAAAATTTCACCGAGATAATAAACATCTTAGTATTCTGGAATACACCCTCCTTTTAGTGTCATCTTCTTTGCATAATCACATGCGTGGTCAAAATTCTTGGATTGCAAGCAGAAGAAACCAAACGAAGCACAGACTAGGCCAAAAGAAGAATATTTTCTTGTTTACATGGTAAACGTGGTGAAATGGGTGGACTGGAGTTCAGAACAGTGGGGTTTACGAGGTCAGACCTGATGTCTTTTTCTCTCATTGTTCAGCCCCTTAGTTTCTTGTTTTCTTTCTTGGTTCTTTCTGCACAATGGCTCCAGGAGGCTCCAGGCTCATGTTCATTGATTTTAGGAAAAATAGAGAGAAGCCTCCTTCTCTAGAATCTGTCAAAAATCTCATGAATGTTTTAGTTGGCCCTGTTTGATTACATGCCTAATGACGGCAGACTGAACGAGGAGAAAAGATAATGGATGCAGCCTGAATTAAAGGTCATGCTCTGGCCAGAGAACAGAAAAGGCACTGTGATTGACAGTCCCACCTGAATCGTAGGAGATGAAGAATGGGCATTGTCCAATGGAAAGAGGAGTGCTGGACAGAAAATCATAACAGATGTTCATTGCATCCTGTCGTGACCTTTATAAAAAGCTGTGTAATATTTGCTACCTTGTCAGCTATTGACATCCTTGTCCTAAGCGACTTGTCATTAGAATGAGTCACCCCTTCGTGAAGCGGCTTGAGTGGGGCTCTTCCTTAAAACTCTGGCAGAATCCCCAGAATACCTCAAGTGGGGCTCTTCCTTACAGTTGTACAAAACACCAGGGTTTCTCTGCACAGCGCTCAGCTACAAAGCCTCTTCCCCTTGCATTGCTTTCGAATTCCTGTTGTTGGGTGTACGAATGTGGGGAGTAGATTTTCCCCGTCATCTCTTCCACTCACCTTCCTCCAAAGGATTTTAAATAACCCTTGCAAGAGTTAAAAAATATTTTTACTTGGTCGTCAAAAGTTCAAGGATGTTTGATTGGCTTATGGCTACATCTTCCCATTTTCTTCTGGAATTTCTGGACAGATTCTACAGCTCTTCAGTTTTTCAACAAATATGAATGAGTCAAGCAAAAAAAATAATCAATCTGGTTGGCTACAAGAGCACTGGGATGTGAGTCAGAGATGCTGGACTTCCGTCCCATGTCTGTGTATTAGGAGCAGAACCTCAGTCAATTGTTAGGAGCTCTAGGAAGCTGATGTCTCAAGTGTCAAATGAAAGGCATAATCTATTTCATGAGTATTTCTTGAGCACATGTGTTACAGGGATTGGAGGACAGCCACGAAAAGAAAACAAAACAGAGGAGGTCTCTGCTTTCATACAGGCTTTATTCTAGGGAGAGGGAGACCAGCAATGAGTAAGTAGATAAGTAAGCACACAAATGAAGGAATGGAAGTGAAGGCGAAGTGCTGTGAAGAAAGTGAAGGGAAGCAGTGAGAGAGCGGATGGTAGGTGAGGGCGTGGTGGGGACCCTTGCACCAGACTAATGAAGGTGTCTTTAGAAGTGACATAATTATGACGTGAGACCTTAGTGATGAGAGTAAGTTAGTCCCGTGAATATTTAGCTAGAATGCAGTTGAGGCAAAGGAAAAGAAAGTACGAAAGTGCTGAATTGGGAGTAAGCTGGGCTTGTCTGAATACTCGTGCGCAGGTCCTTGTGACTGATCCATAGTGATGAAAGGAACGAGACAGGACTGAGTGCAGGGGTGAGGGAACCTCCTGGGTAGTTTTAGGAATGGAGATGATCTGATCCCATTTTTTTTTTTTTTTTTTTTACTAGGGTTACATCTTTTCAGAGGGCTTGTCGGGGGGAAGAATGGAAATCTTGGATCCAGTTAGGGTAATAATTGAGACCAAGTGTGTTGGTGGATGGAAAACAGACTCTGGAATGAAGGCAGTGCTAAGTGGTTGTGTATAGGTTTTATTGAGGTAGCATCACAGACAGGACCTACAAAGAGACTGAATATAAGGCATGAGGAAAGAGATGGCTGATTTCTAGAGCTTCCCCGAGTGTGTGATGGTTAAATTAAATCAAATGACGAGGGTATTGATAATAAAGGTTGGCCTTCTAAATATAAAATGCCATGGTCCTATGATGACTTTGAAGTTCTGGTGCGCTCTGGGCAAGTGAGGACAGGACTACCCAGTCTCTGGCTTCCCCCAGGTCACTCAGAAAACTGTGAAATATAACAGATCATCAGGAACCCAGTGCTTTTCCACATTCTGACTCCAAGAGTATATGGTGGAAGCTCTCTGACACAGGACAGCAGGCATGCAAATATCAGATACTCTTTTTGGCCTCCTGCCAGATTTTTTAAACCCCCTTTCTGTGATTTCTTTTTCCAAATTTTTAGGCCGATGTGAATTTGGCAGTTGCTATAGAAATGGAAAAATTGTAAGATACGCTGAACTACTCAATGTTGAGATTTATCTTTGAAATGATTTTTTCCCTACATCCTTTCCTCCTAATTAATTACACCTTGGAACAGTCGGGTAGCAGCTACATTGACAGAAGGTTGTGCCCCCCTCTGGCTGAAATGATCATAATATAGTGCGTAGTTCTTCAAATTGGGTGACCCCAGACTGTGCTAAGCAGAACTGCTCAGAACAGAAATACTTTTAGATACCTTGGCAGCATTTGAGGCTGTGACAGGGGCCTGATGCCAGTGAAGATAGCTAATAACAAGGGTTTCTGTTGAAAGTTGCTGGAAAAAGTCATTAGAATGCAGTGTTCAGGGTAGTCTTAAATGGTGTTGATTAGCCTGATATTGCTGGCAATTAAGCCCTTGTGACCAAAAAATTCAAGTATGGGTGAGAAAAGAGGAAAACATGTTCTGGATTATTAGAATATTTACGTATACGTATCATTGCATACCTTCTGTTTTCCATCCATCAATGTGTAAGTCCCAGAACGGGACCCATGAAAGCGGAAGTGTTGGGAGATGATAAGCAAAAGAGAGAGAGATGGGCCACCATTCAACATCTCCCTTTCATGAACTTATATTCTGCAAGGGCACATTGGAGGCAAGGTTTTTAGGGGGGTACCAAAAAAGGCCTTCCCAATTGAGGTAGAGTCTCCAGTGTGATCCCAACAAAGAGACAGCAGCAGCCACACCACGTTAAGGCAGTAACACTGGTCCAGCGCATCATGGCAGCCCACCTGTTCTGGATGTTACCTGTTTCTATACGTGTGTCAGTCTAAGGAGTGTAAAACCGTATTGTGATTGTGTTTCCACGTCTTGGCTTGCTGTTAGAGTAAGATCCATTGTTGGGGGTTTGTTGGCATTTGACATTTATTGTTGGAAGTTTCTTTATGTCCTTTGCCCTATTTCCTGTCACTTTTTAGCCATTGGTATACTAGAAATCATAAACACCTTTCCTGGTTTTGTATGTACATGGCATGTTTTGTTTTGTTTTTCCCTGTTCTGGCCTCCCTATGGTATGTGGAGTTGCCTGTCCAAGGATCAGATCTGAAACTGCAGCTGCGGTAATGCTGGATCCCTAACCCATGGTCCAGGGATCAAACCTGTGTCACAGTGCTCCCCAGATCCTACTGATCCCATTGCACCACAGCGGGAACTTCATGGTATGTAATTTTATGGCCACGGATTTTCATAAAGGTATTTTTAGCATGTACAAAGTCAAGGCAGTCAGTCTTTTTCTTTCACGGTTTTAAGCTTTGGTGTCATATTTAGGAAGTGTATTCCTGACCCAGATTCTAACAATGTTCACCTGATTTCTGCCTAGGCCATATTTCCCTTTTTTTAAAAAAAATCATTATGTGGAGTTCCCATTGTGGCGCAGTGGTTAACGAATAAACTACATCTAGAACCTCACGGCTCCCTACAACATAGGTGAGTCACAACCTTGAAGGTTGATAATAATCTGATCACACTGCCCGTTAAATTAGAGAACTGAGTTGCAAAGGCTCTGTAGTACTTACAAAGAGGCATCTTTCTTAGCTAGGTTCTAGAAACTTTTTTGGATTTCAAAGACTTTTTTTAAAGACACACTCTAAGAGTTCCCGTCGTGGCTCAGTGGTTAACAACCCTGACTAGAATTCATGAAGACGTACGTTCGATCCCTGGTCTTGCTCAGTGGGTTAAGGATCTGAGCTGTGGTGTAAGTCGCAGACGTGGCTTGGATCTGGCATGGCTGTGGCTGTGGCGTAGGCCTGCAGCTACAGCTCTGATTTGACCCCAAGCCTGGGAATGTCCGTATGACGTGGGTGAGGCCCTAAGAAGGCAAAAAATTTAAAAATAAAGACACACTTTACCGACTTAATCTACCCCAAAGAGGGAAGCATGGGGAGGTGAAAAGCTTTTGAGGGAAACAAATTCAGATTTGAATTCCAATCTCTGAATTCCTAGTTTTTCATCCAGATTTTGTGACTGATCTAGACTCAGTTTTCCTTTTTTATTTTTTTGCTTTGTCCTCACATGTCATTGATTATACAGGGGCAGTAGCAGAGAGGAAAGGAGAAGGGAGAGAAATGGGGAGGAAAGGGAGAGACACCACACACACACACACACACACACACACACACAGAGCACTCTGCTGTCTCTCGGAAGGACACTAATCCTGTTGTATCAGGTCCCAGCAGTCTGACCACATTTAACTTGATTGCGTTACTTTAAATACAGCCACGCTTGCTGTACAGTGGGAAAATAAAATAAAAAAAAATAAAGAATATGATTAGGTGATTCTCACTTGGAAAAAAAAAAAAATACAGCCACGCTGGGGGTTAGGGCTTCATATGCAAATTTAGGAAGTCGTCTGTAGTCAGTCCGTACCATGCCACCCCATTCCTCCCAAATCCTTTCCCTTCTCACATGCAAAACACACTCCTTCCATTCCAACAGCCCCAAACATATTCAGTTGTTTCAACCTCAATTCTAAAGTCAGAAATTCACAGCGTCATTGAATTATCATGTAAATCACATACAGGTGAGGCTCAAGGAAAGCTTTATCCTGTCTGGAGGTAAAAATTCCTCTCCAGCTATGAATTTGTGAAGCCAGACAAGTTACATGGTTCAAAAAACAGTGGTGGGGCCTTCTCATGCTAAAAGGGAGAAATTGGGAAGAAGCCACACAACCTAGCAAGGCAGTTTTCCATCTGATCTTAAGGCTCAAGAATAATGCTTTTTGATTTCATGCTTTGCCCTTCAGACCCTCCGTCTTTCATGTGGGACTCAAACTGCTTACATTACGGGGACAGTGTGGGAGTTGCAGTGTTAACATACACAAAGCATCTAGGGTGGTGTTGATGGGAAGAGATGCAGCATTAATTCTAGTTCTTTTCAATCCTTCTCGAGGCATGCTTCCAAAGCTCTAGGAATTTGAGAGATCTGTCAGTACGTGCTAGCATGAAAATCTTCAATTTGAGTGTTCCTTATGTAAACTTTGATGTGTGGGCTATTTCCTAGTTTGAGTAAGTGTTCCTTTGTAATCTGTCATTGGGGACTTGGGTGTCAAGAGTCAGATTGGACTGGGGTGTGTGTGGTTTTTAAAAAATTATGTCAATGAAAGAGACAGAATGAATGAAATGCACACTGCAAAGTTTTAGGTGATTCGCAATGAAATAAGTTCTTGTCCAAAAGACCCCACGATTAATGTAGCTATGAGGAATCCTGCACCATGTCACACTGCTACAGATACGTGTGTCTGATGTTCCAATTAAATAAATGCTTGTCTTGATCCAATGGAACTTTCAGCAGCATTTAAGTCTGGCTGTGGAGTTACCCTTTCATTGAGTCATTTATATGTTCACGTGTTCATATCAACTGAACTAGATGCTCATATGATATTCCGTTGCAGGGAATTGCTGACTGAATTGCTTAATGATCCGAAGTATAACAAAAAATCTCAAGAAACTCATCATGTGTCTACTGGATAGCTGTGATAGAGTCACTGTTGAGAGCCTGTGCCAAAGAAATAAATTATGCACTCAAGCTATTTCTCTTGTTCCACTCCATGGATAGAAGGACCAGTTTATATTATCCTATAAAAAGCATACTGTGACTGGGAACAAACAATATTCTTACATACTTTCCCTAAAAGGCTCAGCATGAGGTGGTTTTTTTTTTTTTTTTTTTTTTTTTTTTCATAAAAGAGAATTCTCTCTAGCAAACTAATGAAATACAGTGAAAAGAAAAGAATGACATCAGGAGTAGAAATTATGCTGACTGAATTTCTGTCACTCTCATTGCTGGGGATGGCACACGTTAAACTTGCCAAAAGAAACCTGACAAGATTAAATGCTGCCAGAAATAACTTGGGCAACCAAGCCGGGTTTCTGCAGAAATACTTCCTCCCAAGCGAATCTTACAGAGATACTCACTCCCAAGCAAAATGTTAAAGCAGCCTGGTTTCCATATTCTAGGATGTTTTCCTCCCTTTTCAACATTGTGGGCTTTGCTTGCAAGTGCTTGGAGCCTTCTTCTGTAAGCCATTCTGTCTAAGAGTGGTAATTGGTTGTATTGCCCTAAAAGTAAAATTTCTACTGAGAGCTGTTATGACTTTGCCTCACTTAAAAAAAAAAAATATTAACACCTTAGTTCAATAAGGACTACATTCTTGGGAGTTCCCATTGTGGCTCAGCAGTCATAAAGCTAGCTATTTATTATCCATGAAGATGCGGGTTCAATCCCTGGCCTCGCTCAGTGGGTTAAAGATCTGGTGTTAGCGTGAGCGACAGTGTAGGTCACAAACCCGGCTCTGATCCCGTGTTGCTGTGGCTGTGGTGTAGGCTGGCAGCTGCAGTTCTGATTGAACCCCTATCCTGGGAACTTATATATGCCACCAGTGTGGCCCTGAAAAAGCAAAAAAAAAAAAAAAAAAAAAGACTCCATTCTCAAATGACTAGAATGCTAATACGAAAACATTCATAAGCATTTTTATTCCTTATTTTCTTTGCAGTAAAAATAATTGAATTCTAAAATGTACCTGACTTTATTAGAAACATATTTACTGATTAGTAACGAGCATACTTTTTTTTCTGACAACCCTGAGCAAGTTCATATCATGTGTTAAATGATACATGGAAAGAAAGTAGATTGATGAATGTCATGTATTTTTTTTTTTTTTTTTACCATTTGTTGTTAACTTAAGGTTGTCAGAACACTAAAATAATGTAGGTTTCTTTTTACATTCAAATTATCTGTTTAATTGGGGTTGATTTTTAGGTCTGAAAGTATTAAGTTTTTGCAGCTGAATTGTCTGCAGGTAATAATTGTACATACCTGAGAGAACACTTAGCAAATGTAGGTTAATGGTATTCCTAGCCTGAGCTCGTCTCCTGTAGTATCTCTGCAGTAGCTTGGGACTAACGTTCATGTACAGACTTTCTAAAAGGGGAATTTGACCTTTTATTTTTTGTCGGTATCTCCTGCCTTATGTAACACAGTGTCTTGGACATTTTGGGACAGTCATCTGTTGCACCGATGAATGAGAGCCTGAAAGCACAGTAGACTTGAGCCTCTTGAAACATGTCTGGAACAAACTAACCTTAGGGCCCAGTCTGTTATTCTGTCCTCTGTTGTTGGATGAATACACATGTGTTAGTGTGGACAGTCAAGGTCAAACGCAGTAGGTAATTTCATATTCACAAAAGTGACAGAGAAACTCTATCTCTTGAAAAATTATTATACTATAATTTCAGCTAAAATGACGATATATAACATGTTCCTTCTGCTCTTCCTTGAGCCTAACCATCCAGACCTAAAGCTTTAAAAATAGGTAATGTTAGGGAGTTCCCATGGTGATGCAGTGAGTTAATGATCCGGCTTGCCTCTGCGGAGGCACCAGTTTGATCCCTGGTCAGGTGCATTGAGTTAAGTATCTGGCGTCGTCACAGCTGCGGCATAGGTTGCAACTCCAGCTGAGATTTGATCTTGCTGGCCCAACAACTTCCTTAGGCCCTCAGGGCAGCTGAAAAAGCAAAAAAAAAAAAAAAGTGAAAAAATGTAACATCCTTTGCTACAACAAAATGGTGGGAATTGAGCTATAACTAAATGAATTTTCTTTGCCATTTGGAGAGTGTCAGTAAAATGAACAGAGAAGAGTTGCTCGTAATAGAGATTACAAAATGTGCTATCTAGGACAATGTGACAATTGGGCAGAAATTGACAGAAAAGTTACTTGTGAGGCATGGATTTTCAACAAATACATTAAAGTAGATATAAATTGTTATTTCTTTGTGGTTTTCTTTACTGCAGACTGTATAAAGAGTTAGGAGTTCTCCTTGGTCCCCCATGTGTCATAGCAGACATGCTTGGTGGAGGGCGGGTACTGAAGCTCCTGGCCCTGACTTGAGGTTGTGAGATCTCCTAGCATCCAAACACAGACAATACCTTGTGGTCTCTATTATCTGAGTAACTTGGGAGTTGAGCAGCCCCAAGCAGGACTGCCTTTGTCAACATTTCTGGTCTCAGCTGCCTTCCCCACTCTTCTCTCTTCCTGCGGTGATGAGCGCAGCTTGCCTTGCATCTTCAGTCTTGCAAGGGAAGCAGCAACCTGCAGGCTGAGGCGTGCTCTCCTGCAGGTCATGAGATTCCCCAAGGCCCTGCAGCATCCTGCATCCCTGTTGCCACCCTGGCTGCTGAAGATCGGATTTAGGACCATTCGCTCTCACCACATGGGAAATTTTCATCTTTGACATACCCACAGAGATGCCAACTGACTATGTTGAAAACCGGGTTGTAAATGACAAATGACATTTTAAAATGACAAATTTCCTCTTAAATGAGGCATTTCCAAACAAAGGAACAAATAAAATGTCATTGTGTGTTTAGCCACCTCTCCACACCTCACCAACAGGCTGGTCCAAGCCTGATACTTCACATGGAGAGGCAAGATCTGTGGTCTGAACCCTGGCAACCATCAGGACCCCAGACCTGCCTCTGTAGGTACTTCTCTCTTTCTCCCTCCCCCAGACAGGTAACCCGATTTGAGATAGGCAGGAAACACAGGTGGGCTTCTCAGTGTTAGGAGTAGGGTGTTAAACAGAGGAGCTGATGGTAGTGTCCAGGTGTTTTATTGTTGTATGATGAGAAATATGCATTTGATCTTTACCACACTTCCTGGCACAGAGCTCTTAAGACTTGCGTAGTTTCTTGAGTGTTGGGGATGAGAGGAACCTCTTTTGTTATTCATAATAATCCCTTTTCAACTAGACCTGAGTTTGTTAATGTCATGACAAACTCGAGATGCTCCTGAGAGCTTCTGGATGAGGGCTGGTTCCCAGAGGAACCAACCATGTGATGAGAGGATTGGGACTTTGAGCCCTGCCGCCACCCACTGGGGAGGGAAGAGGGGCTGGAGATTGAGCTAATCACCAATGGCCCAAGATTTAATCAACTAAGCCTACACAATGGAACCTTCATACAAGACAGAAGTCGTAAACTGGGGGTCCTTCTGGACCTGGCTCTAGGCACCTGCCTCTTCATCTGGCTGTTCCTTTATATCCTTTATAGTAAACTGGTAAGAGTAAGATAGGTATCCAACCTGAGGAAGAGGTCATAAGAGTCCCTGATTTGTGGGCAAATCAGTCAAAACCGTGGGTAATTTGGGGGCATAGTCTTGTGGGACTGAACCCTTCACCTGTGGTGTCTTTGCTAACTCCAGGTAGTTAGTGTAAGAATTGAATCAAGCTATAGGGCATCCAGTTGGCATCCTCAGAGAATCAGAGAATCGACTGGTGTGGAAAATCTACATGCTTTGTGTCATAAGGTTATGAGTAGAGAAATGGTTTTCCCACCAGGCAATCTGAATTAATGTGCATTTTATAAAAGCATAGTCATTAAAAACACAGACCCTATAGTCAGAGTACTTAACCCCTAGGAGCCTCTGTTTCCACAACTGCAAAGGAGAAATATTAATAGCACCAGGCTCACTGAGTTAGGAAGATTATGTGGTTTTATTATTTACAGATAATTTAGAAATTTCCTGGCCCATAGTAAGAAGTATAATGCTTAATTAAATGAAGAAATAGAGAAGAAGGAATCTTTTTTTTCCCCTGTTCTATTTTGTCTTCTGTTTTCCATCTTTTTTTTTTCTTGGCTTCATGGATAATTCATTTTTAATTTCTATTTATACTTTTTAGTAATTAGCCCTTAATATTCAGCTAATATCTTTATATTATAATTCCCTTTGATTACTGGGAAGGGCTAAATAATAGCAAATAAAACCCCACTCCCAAAATAAAACAAAATTTGCTCTTAAAATATTCCTGCTGAAGGGTACAATAAAGAGTGTTTATTCATTGAGTTGAATAAACACCACTGTTGATATGTCTTCATGATTTTTATTTTTATTAGAAACATAAAGGGGATCTTCATGCTGTGAGAAAAGAATTAACATGTATTTCTTTTCTGCTGTTGAAAAATAGCTTGTAATTTGTCACTTATCTAAAAACAAACATGGATTTCATCTGCATCAGCGATTTTCATCAGGGGCAATTTTATACATCCTCCTCCCTGTGAAAAGGATATTTGGCAATATCTGCAGACTTTTTTTTCATTGGCATAACTGGAGAGAAGGTAAGGTGCTCCTGGCATCTAGTGTAGAGAAGTGAGGGATACTGCCAAACATCCTACAACGCACAGGGCAGATCCCCACGACAAAGAATTATTCATCCTAAAACATCAGTAGTACCAAGATGGAACACCTGGTTTATATAAGATTTACATAATTTACAGTCACTCCCTTTAAGTTCTGGATAGGTTTTTCCAGTTTTGGTGGCTATGTTTTAAAAATGTATTCTACAGTGAACGCACAGTGAACTAAAAACACCTGAATTCAGTGTTGATGATACTTGGGACTCTCAGAATGCTCATGGCCTGGTTTGATGTCCGTGTTACTCTCTCCTCTAGTTCTGCAGTTCTTGTGTCTCCCTCCTTATTAACCTTGATGCAGGCTAATACCTTGAGTTGTAGATTCTTCTCTGTTCTGCACACTGTAAGCAGAGATTCCCACTGGTTTGAATCACATGGACACATATTTGGATGGCTGGAGGGCCTGGTTTGACTGGATATGTTGTATTATCTGAAATGTCATGAAGATAAATACCTTGAAAAGACAAACATCCAAACCCTTTTTGTCTCCTCTTTTATAAACTAAGCATTTCTTGGTCCATGTGAGTCGTTACGGTGATGTGAGATGGCTGAATGGAAAGGACACTGGAGCTGAGCTGATGTAGTTGGAGGTTGTCTCTAACATCGCGAATGCTTTCTTCTGGAGTCAGCCTTGAGCCAGAGCAGTCTGCTTCTGGGTCCAGAGCATTACTGGTGCCACAGTGCTATCCTAAGGCTCAGTAACCCTTTTGGTTTCTGTCTTTTCTATTAGAAGCTGTGTCTAAGAGATGAAGACAGGATTTAATGGTGGGAGGACAGGGTGTACTGGTTCCAGGAAGAGAAGGTGAGAAGGCATAGGGATTTTATCTATGATGGTGGCATTTGGGAGATTAATAGTCCTGAGTTAGTCAGATGATTTTTTTTTTTATGGGGCATATCAGTGTTTCCAGGCTAGGGGTTGATTCAGAGCTGCAGCTGCCAGCCTACATCATAGCCACAGCAACGTGGGATCTGAGCCGTGTCTGTGACCCAAACCACAGCTCATGGCGATGTTGGATCCCCAACCCACTGAGTGAGGCCAGGGATCGAACCCTTATCCTCATGGATACTAGTTGGGGGTTGTAGTGCACTGAACCACATCAGCAACTCCCACATGAACCTTAACATTTCATAAATGAGGAAAATGAGATTAAACTATTCTTTATGTCAGTCAATTTGATAGTGCCTTCTTTGCTTTATCTTGAAATATTTTTTCTGATTTTCATGGAAGCCAGTCAAGGATTTTAAGCAAGGGATGCAGAGAGGTGGAGGATGGGTAACAAGACCAGATTTTCATTCTCCAAGATCATCGCGATAATAAAGGAAAGAGCAATTGGAGAGAAACAGGCTTATCACAGCAGGGAGATCTGTTACAAAATCATGAGCGCAATCCACAGAAGCAGCTGCAGTTTGAATGGAAAAGAGGCAATGGATTGGAGTGTCAATATAGGATTAGAACTTACTGAGCTTCAATATAAATCAAATGCAAAAGGTAGAGAAAAGGAATGGGGATGGACTATGAGGAGATGTGGAAGGCACCTGAAGAGGCTGAAATTAGCTGAAGAGTCCAAATCATATTGCTATTCATTAAACACTAAGAATCAAGGTCAGCCTGAGGACTTAGGGGAAAATGACAAATTGGAGATGTGATTTAGAGATGACAGTGGAATCCCTAGCAGAGGTAATAAAGAAATTAGTTCAACAGACAGCTTTGCTGCTTAGCAGAAATGTGTGGGTTAGAAACAAGTATTTTGAAGACAACAGGATACAGTGGTAAATAGTCAGAGGACATCAGCTTGACATCTCAGGGTCTCAGACCATTTCGGCAAATTCAAACTGTGGTCTCCTTACCTGACTCCAACTCCCTCTAAGACAGGTGGTATTATTTTGAAGGGAATGTGAAGGAACTATCAATCAATGCCTTGAGCTGCATTTCCCATTCGTATTCTGGATATATTTGAAAATGGAATATCTGTTTATAGTTTAAAATGTTTAAATAGAAGTCATTTTATTTATGAAGTTTTTAATGGAAGCATGGTTGATTTACAATATTATATTTGTTTTCGGTACAAAGCATTCACCGTGATCTGTATTTTTACGGATTATAGTCCATTAAAAGTTATTCTAACAGCATGGGTATAATTCACCATAGCTATATGATATAACCTGTGGTTTATATATTTTATACATAGTAGTCTGTATCTCTTAACCCCATACCTCTAAGTTGCCTCTCCTCCTTCTTTTCTTAAGTAACCCCTCATTTGTTGTCTGCATCTGTGAGTCTGTTTCCTTTTTGAATCTACATTGATTTGTGTTGCAGTTTTTCGGTTCCACATAAGTGATGTAATACTGCATTTGCCTTTCTCTCTGACTTACTCCACTAAGCATAATACTCTCCGGGGCCATCCACTTTGCTGCAAAAGCAGCATTTCATTCTTTTTAATGGCCGAGTAATACTCTACTGTGTGCGTGTACACACATGCATGCACATACACACCACATTTTCTTTGTCTGTTCGTCTGTTCACGGGCATTTGGGTTGCTCCCATAACTTGGCTACTGTAAATAGTGCTGCTATGATCAGTGGGGTACGTGTATGTTTTCAATTAGTGTTTTCATATTTTTTTTCTGGATATATACCCAGTAGTGGACTTGCTGGATCGTACGGTCGTTTAATTTTGAGGGTTTGAGTAGCACACATACATGTAGCATAGCATACATGTAGTTTGGCACAGTGGCTACTCTCGTTTACATACATTCCTGACAACTGCTTACCTTTTTTCTCCACATCCTCCCTAACGCTTGTTACCTGCAGGCTTTCTGACAGGACCTTGTTAGAGTTTTGAGTTAAATTTCTTTAATAATTCATGATGTAGAGAATCTTTTCATGTGCCTATTAGCCATCTGTATGACTTCTTTGGAAAAATACCTGCTGAAGTCTACTGCTCATTTTTTGATTGGGTTGGTTTATTTGGTATTGACTTACATGAACTCTCTCTGTATATTTTAGATATTAATTAACTCCTTATCATTTACACCATTTGTAAATATTTTCTCCCATTCCATAGGTTGTCTTTTTGTCGAAGTTTATTTTTGTTTTTTTCTTGCTACAGTCATAACTGCAGCACATGGAAGTTCCTGGGCCAGGGGTTGAATTAGAGCTACAGCTTTGGCCTGTGCCACACTCACAGCAACACTGGATCCAAGATGTGTCTGTGGCCTACACTGCAGCTTGTGACAACACTGGCTCCTTAACCCATGGAGTGAGACCAGGGATTGAACCTGCATCCTCAACAGAGCCAACCTCGGGTCATTAACCCATGGAGCCACAATGGGAACTCCATTTTCTCAAAGTTTTTGACCATTGCTATGCAAAAACTTTTAAGTATAATGAGGTCCCATTTGTTTATTTTTTTCCTTTTATAGGAGACAGAGCCAGAAAAATACTGCTATGATTTATGTCAATGTTTAGCCTATGTTCTCTTCTAGGAGTTTTGTGGTTTCAGGTCTTACATTTAGATCTTTAATCCATTTTAAGTTTATTTTTGTGCATAGTATGAGGAAATGTTCTCGTATCATTGTTTCACATGAAATTGTCCAGTTTTCCCAGCACCACTTATTGAAGAGACTGTGCTTTCTCAATTGTATATTCTCACCTTCTTTGTTGTAGACTAATTGACCATAGGTGCTTGGGTTTATTTCTGGGTTCTTTATTTTGTTCTATATGTCTGTTTTTATGCCAGTAACATGCTGTTTTTTTATTTTTTAATTTAAATTATAGTTGATTTGCAATGTTGTGCTAATCAGAACATGCTGTCTTCATTGCTGTAGCTTTATAGTATAGTCTGGAGTTTGGAGAGATGATACCTCCAGCATTTTTTTTTTTTTCTTCAAGATTGCTTTGTCACTTTGGGGTCTTCTGAAAATTTTATGACTTTTTGTTTTAATTCTGTGAAAAATGTCATGGGTGTTTTGATGAAGATGGCATTAAATTTGTAGATTGCTTTGGGTATTATGGCCATTTTAACAGTATTAATTCTTCCAACCCAAGAGCATGGGATATCCTCCCATTTCTTTTCATTACCTTCAGGTGCCTTTATCAGTGTTGTATAACTTTCAGAAGTTATAAAGCTTTTCACCTTCTTGGTTAAGTTTATTCCTAGGTATTTTATTCTTTTAAATGTGATTTTTTTTTAAACAGGATTTTTTTTTTAACTTTCTCTTCCTGATAGTTCATGAGTAGTGAATAGAAATGTAAAATATTAATCTTGTATCTTACCACTTTGCAGAATTCATTTATTCTGATAATTTTGGAATGGATCCTTGAGGAAAATAGTGATAATTTTGCCTCCTCCCTTCCAATTTGGATTCCTTTTATTTCTTGTTTGATTTCTATGGCTAGGACTGTCAGTACTATGTTAAACAGAAATGATAAGGATGGACATCCTTGGCTTACTCTGGAATTTAGAGGAAAGGCTTTCAGCTTTTCACTGGTGACTGTGATATTGGCTGCGCATTTGTCATAAATGCCCTTAATTATGTTCAGATATGTTACCTCTATACCCATTTTGATGAAAGTTTTCATAATGAATGGATATTGAATTTTGTCAAGTAGTTTTTCTATGTCTATTGAGATGGTCATATGGTTTTTATCCTTTCCTTTGTTAATGGGGTGTATCACATTGAGTTGCAAATGTCGAACCTTCCTTATGGACACTGGAATAACTCCAGCTTGATCATGGTGTATGATCCTTCTTAAATATTGTTGAATTTAGGAGTCCAATGTGCTGCCTGTATAGGGGTCTAAGATTTTATTCAGATGCAGTCTATGTTCAAGTCTTTTACCTGGTCCTGGCTGCCCAGTTCCAGTGCCACACCAGCATCATCTGTGTGGGGCCAGAGCATTTGCTTGGCTTGGGGTAGAGCTTACTGGGCTGGGGTGCATGGCAAGGCTATCACAGGAAACCTGGAAGCTAGTACAGCAGCCCTCTCTCCATCTTGTCTTGGGGGTGAGACCCCTTTGTCACAGCTGATCTCTCTTCCATGCCTCCACCACTCATCCCTTCTGATATCTCTCAGTAGGGGAGGTGGAGCCGTGTGGGTCTCTGCATGTTTGAAGGGGTGTGAACTGTGGATGAGTGACTGCAGTCAGAAACCTGGACTGCCTCTCGGTGCTGATTAAGTGCCAACAGTGGTCACTACCACCCCACCCGGGTCATGCTCTGCATCTCTGGGTCAGGTTTTCTCCCTGATCGTGGGTGCCCCAGAATCCAGTGCCATGCTATGGCAGGGAGTGGGTGGGGCTAGAGCATGCACTTGACTTGGAATGGGGCAGGCAGCCAGGGAGTCACAGGAAACCCAGCGGCCACTGGTGCAGACCTCTTTCTGCCCTCCCCTGGGTACAAGCCAACAGAGATGGTCTCCTCATGAGTGGAGCCCAGGCTTCTCCAGCCTTCCTCTCTCCTGGTGGTTATCTCGCCAGCCAAGGGGACTTGTCTTCTCTATGTAATACCCTAGAACTGGGATGCCCAGTCTGTGGTTTTACGCGCTCACTCCCCAGAGCTGGTGTCCACTGATGTAGTCTCCCTCTACCTCCACATCCACTCCTAGAGGCAGTGGTTCCAACTCAGTTACTTTTCTTCCCTTGCTATGCAATTACCTCTGGCTCTGTCTTAGAGGCTTGGTGGTACAGGCATCCCAATTTATGATTAGCTTTCAGTGAGAATTTTTCTCCATGTCAAGATATTTTTGATATATTTGTGGGGGATGTGAGTTCCACATCCTCTGACTCCCCCACCTTGATCTCCACCCCAAAGTAACTATTTTATAGTCAATAAATGTGTCCCATTTTATCTTGTTTCATAAATGCTTCATTATTATAATATGTTCTTATTTGTATTTGTAGTTTATAATTAATCTATTTTATAGCAGTACTCAAAATTTTTAAAAAGAAAACAAATCACTTGACAGTAGATATTGTCAAGTTGTTGACTCAAGAATATTCTGAGACAGTCTTAGAAATATGGGGGAGTAGGATTGGATTGAATGTAGAAACTTGGTCTTCAGTCTGATTCTAATCTACCTGGAAAGATCAACCAGTGTAAAACTTAACATCTGCATGAATGGGAATCAATTGAATTGATTTTTGAGGGACTTGTGCCTTTCCTGCCATTTCAAAACTCAGTACCATGTAATGTCTGAGGATAAGGTCATTACAAAAATCAACAAGAAAAAAGTAAAACTTTACTTAATGTGTGAAGATCACACATTTGCAAAAGCCTTTATTGTCTTAGTTTTCACTGAAATTTGAAGTTTTAATTTAATTACAAATCTATAATATGCAAGTAGGCATTGTGCTTTTCAGTACTCAATATCCATTCTTGCACTGATGTGTGAAGAATTTAAATGGCCAACTCTCTATACAAATAGATTTTTCTCTTTTTCCTTCTTGAATCTGCAGCATGTATTGCTCTTGCCCAGAGGATTCTGTGCAGTATTTTTGAGCACATTTAATAATTAAATATTAAAATGCCACTAAATCATAATGCCAAAGTGATAAAATGTCTGCAGTAATTATACCCACTGGATTCTGACAATAGAACTTTTCCTTATTTGATTAAAAATAAGAAGTATCAATAACTAACATTTGTATGCAGAAGTTTTTACTCTTTAAAAAATATTTGCTCATAAGTGTCAGTATTTCTTTAAAAGTCAACTGAAATGTTTTAATTGTGCCTGTAACAATTTCAGGCTTATTACTAAGTTCCTCTTATGCCCCACTGTTTTATGGTTTTTAAATTGAGACTGTAAACAGAAACACAGGCGTGTGTGTGTGTGTGTAATATGTGTATGTGTGTATTCAGTTGATAAAAAATAAAAAGTATCACTGACCGTTACTGTGTAAAGTAGCAACATCAACTGAATATAAGGATGAATTCAATCAGAAGACAGAGAATGTGTCCTCTAAAGCTAGATATGCATCTTCATTTTTTTCAGATTTCTTGAGTATGACAGCTTTAGTCATCCCTAGCAAAGGAAGACGTAATCACCCCAAACTTCTGTCAGGATTGGAAAATATGGGGTCAGCCAGATGTGCAAGAGGAGAGCATGTGCCTGCGTGATTCACCCTTTCCTTCTCTCCAGGCAGACGTAGTAGGATGCCCGCCTTTCATATTAGCCAGGAGAGATGCTTAAGGACATACTGTCTTCCTGGGCAGGGCTTGTTTCTCCTCTTCATAGAATAAACCTGAGGTCCTCTGTCCAGAACCGGATTAACAGAACATCCCCGGCCCCTCCAACACTGTGGGACCTCATTGCTTTGTTCATTTCTAGAATTGAATCCGTCCATGCAATATTTATTACCTGTAACCCCAGGTTCACTGAGAATGATAGCAAGGAGGAAGAGGAGAAATACACCATAATATGTTGACCCTTGATGGGAAGCCAGACCTATGCAAGGCATGCATTACGTTTTAATATTTGATCAGATGCAGGCTTCATAAAAACCCTGTAAGATGATATCATTTCCATCTTGCACATGATGAAAACAAAACTATGAAAAAGAAGTAGTAGCATGAACACATTTCTGTGGCTAATTTGGGGACAGAGGAAACCTCAAGCCTGGATGAGACCATCCCACCCTGTGTGTGTGTGTGTGTGTCTGTATACATTCAATTTTGGGGTAAGAGCCCGCACCTGTTAATCCTAAAGTTTGTTGCATTGAATAATTAAATTTAAGCCTCTGCCGTCTCTGAGCATGGAGTCCTAAGCACTGCTAATTAGTGTTTAGCATGGGAGACAGTCCCTTCTATCTACACTGAGCTGCTTAATAAACTAAACGACTCATTCCCTCTGAGGCCAGACTCTTCTATGCATGATGTTTAGCTTGACCTCAACCAGGGCTTCTGACTTTGGACCTTGAAGTCATTTGTACTGATTTTACCTCTTCTGCTAGTTTGCCTAGGATTCTGGCCCTGGCTTTTCTCTTGATTAGCTCAGTAATGACAACCCCACTGTGATGTGATGCTGTCCATTCTTGTGTTGACCTGGGAATATTTTTCTCTCACTGTTTTTTACACTCATCATGAGGATTATGCCCACCCAGGCTCTTGCCAGGAGTTCCCTGATACCTATTGGATCATAGAACTTCCTTTCTGCCCTTATTTCCTGCGGCTAGGCAAACAGTGTATTTTTCTCTTACTGCCTTTTCCTAAAACTCCAGGCAAAATGCTTTGTTTATTTGTTAGGGTTTTCTTTTTTTGCCAAGTCAGATTGTAAAGTCCACTCAAACGCAATATACAACATGGTGTGTGTGTGTATATACATTATACACATATGTATATTTATGATATCACTAGAAATGGAACATCTGAGGACATTTCACTTGAGAGCGAAAAATTCTTTATCTTGATTGATGTGGTTAATCACATGTATGCACTTAACCAAAATTCATCAAATTATACATGTTGTAAGATCCATACATTTGCTATTGAAATTTTTTCCTTGGAAACAGATATTGGTAAAATATGTCTAATAATGTATATTTTAGACTTAAACCTAAAAAATATCTGATGATCTACAAGGGGGTATTGAGGTAGCTCTGCAGTCGTTTTACATTCTTTTTCCTTAGGTTGAGATTTGAATGAGCATCTCCATCTTTGTTTTCATTTCCCTTCCACACTTTCTCCTTCCCATCTTGAAATCTCACTAACATCTGTACGTATTTATAACTGTCTGTGGTTTGCAGCATAATAATGGCCCTTGAAATATGTCAGGATTTTAATCCCACGAACATGTATGAATATGTTACCTTTCATGGAAAAAGGAACTTAATCATATTTGCACAGTTAAGGATCTTGAGTTAGAGAGATTGTCCTGGATTATCTGGGTTGGCCCAGTCTAATCATAAAGGTCCTTCAGAGGGAAAGAGGGAGATAGGAGAGCCAGAGTGAGAGAGGATGTGGCCACGGAGTTGGAGGGCAGAGTGATGGAGTTGCAGCTTAAAGATGAAGGGGACCATGAATCAAGCAATGCAGGCAGCCTCTAGATGCAGAAAAAGGCAGGTAAAACCCATCCTTCAGGGCGTTGCTTCCTGCCTCCAGAAGGAATGCCACTCTGCAAATACCTTGATTTTAGCCCACTGAGACCCAGTCCAGACACCTGCTGTTTTGAATTATAGGATAATTAGTTAAGTGATTGTATTTATGGTAATTTGTTACAGCAGCAGTCAGAAACTAATACACTGCCCTAAGCTTTAGAAATCCCCCTGTCCTTAAAATTAAAACACTGAACTTTCCCAAATTTTACCTTCACTTCTTCATACCTACTGTCTCCTTATGGAATTTCTCTCTATGTGAAGGATTGTTTTTTAAACCTCTAGAAATCTAATTTTGAATGCTGTGATGTTACTTGAACCAGAGCATTCCACATCTTAATTTGTTACATTATTTCTCAAATTAGGACTTCCCCAAATCTTCCTCTTTCTAAAAATGGTATCATAACCTCCCCCACATTATGGTTAAGGCAAACAGCGAAGCACATACCTCCTCTCCTGGTCAGGGTTCCCTTGAGAATCATCATGCAGGGTCACTGGCAGGAGAGGAGCGATTTGTAGGAAAGGCTATTTGTCAATATTAAATGGGGTAAAAGAGGCATAGCCATTACTTAATAACTCTCAGCATTATTATTTTCTTATCCTAGTCCTTCTGCAAAATAGATGACTAGAAGTAGCCTGTTCTAAATATGCAAATAATATGGAGATCTGGAAATTGCCTAGTGATTTGCATTACTCAGTTCCCGGGCATTATTTCATAAAATGTTTGTATGATTATGCCATAATTTTATTGCCAGATTATGTGTGCAAAATAAATTTGTATTTTCCCAAAGGATTTCAGAGATAGATTCGGTGTACTAAAGAATTTTCTTTCTTTTCTTCAGTAACATTTTAAAATAAATCATTCAAATGAGTTCTGCTGCATAATGTGTTCTTTTTTCTTTCTTTCTTTCTTTTTTTTTTTTCCTTAGCTCTTTATGTCTTTTCCACAAGCTATGCTTGGATAGCTACTTTTAAAAGGTTTTAGCAGTTGAAAAGTACATAGAGCCAAATGGGAAAGAAGCATTTGCCATCTACCTCTATGATGCTGCCAACTTAATACTGGGGTATCTGAGGAGTATTGTTAAAGAAAATAAAAGCTTCTGAAACCGTTAATTAGACTAATTCTCTCGTTTCTTCACTGATTTATTTATTTATTTTATTGAAGGTCATGTTCAAAGTCTTAGCCTACTGGCTGCTAATTTGAGTCTTGTATTGTAGCAAAAATACTTAACATGACATCTACCCTCTTAATTTTTTTTTTCTTTGCCCTCACCCACAACATGTGGAAGTTCCTGAGCCAGGCATCACATTTGCACCACAGCAGTGACAATGCCAGATCCTTAACCCACTGAGCCACCAGGGAACTCCTTAAATTTTAAGTGTATAATACAGTATTTTTGACTATAGAAATATATTTTCAGTGGACCTCTCTTAAGGATGTATTTTGACACTTGAGATTTCATCTCCATTGATTAACAATTCCTCATTTTCCCCTCCCCCAAGCCCCTGATACTCAACATTCTACTTCTTGCTTCTGAGTTTGACATTTTGGATTCCTCATATAAGTGGGGTCATGCAGTATTTTTGCTTCTGATGCTGGCTTATTTCATTTAGCATAATGCCCCCTGGGCTTATCCACAATGTTGCAAATGACAGGATTTCACTATTTGGTAAGGCTGAATAATACTCCATTGTATGTATATACTTCATTTTCTTTATTTCTTTGCAAAAGATATTTTGCTTATTTCCAGAGTTTCTGTCATTGGTGCAGCAGAAACAAATCTGACTAGGAACCATGAGGCTGTGGGCTTGATCCCTGGCCTTGCTCAGTGGGTTAAGGATCCGATGTTGCTGTGAGCTGTGGAGTAGGTCACAGACGCAGCTTGGATCTGGCGTTGCTGTGGCTGTGGTGTAGGCCCGTGGCTACAGCTCCGATTGGACCCCTAGTCTGGGAACCTCCATATGTCACGGGTGTGGCCCTAAAAAGACAAAAGATAAAGAAAAAAAAGGTATTTAGCTTATTTCCACATCTTGGCTATTGTGGATAGTCCTTCCATTGAATATTAGGGTGTTAATAACTTTTCAAGATGCTCAATTCATTTACTTTGGATAAATAGCTCAGGAGTATAATTGATGGATCAAAAAAAGTGGTTTTATTTATAATTTTAAAAGGAATATCTGTACTGTGTTCTATAATGACTTGGATATAACACCAAAAGCATAGGCAACAGAGGCAAAAATTGACAAGTGGGATGCCATCAAACTAAAAAGGCATGGCAAAAGAGATGAGTGGAAATATAAACCTATGGAATGGGAAAAAATATTTACCAACTGTATACCAGAGAAGAGATTAATTTCCAGAATATATAAGGAAGCCCAACAACTCAGTAGCACACAACCCCTAATAACCTAATTTTAAAATGAGCTGATTAATATGTGGACCTGATTTAAAAAGTCAAAGACATGCATAGACACTCTGCAAAGATGATATACCAATAAGCAGTAGTTTTTTTGCATTTTTAATTGAATTCTTGATTTACAGTGTTGTATTAATGTCTACAGTACAGAAAAGTGATTCAGTTATATATAAATATATATACACACACACGTTCATATATATTCTTTTCTATATATGTGTAAAAGAATATTGGCTTATTTCACTTAGCATAATGCCCCCTGGGTTTATCCACATTGTTGCAAATGACAAGATTTCATATATCTGAAAAAATATATTTATATATATACCACACACATTCTTTTTTAAAAATATTCTTTTCCATTTTGATACATCATAGGGCATTGAATACAGTTCCCTGTGCTATACAGTAGAATCTCAGTAATTACCCCCTCCATGTATTAGAGTTTATATCTGCTAATCCCAACCTCCCACTCCATACCTTCCTGAAACCTCCTCCCCACTGGCAACCACACGTTTTTTCTGCGTCTGTTTCTGTCTTGTAGATAGGTTCATTTGTCATATTTTAGATTCTATGTATAAGTGATGTCACATGGTATTTGTCTTTCTCTTTATGACTTACTTCATTTAGTATGATAATCTCTAGTTGCATCCATGTTGTGGCGAATGGCTTTATTTTACTCTTTTTTATGGCTGAGTAATATTTCATTATGTATATATGTTATATATATGTGTATATATGTATATATATGTGTGTGTGTATATATGTATATGTGTGTGTATATATATGTATATGTGTGTGTATATATATGTGTGTATGTGTGTATATATATATATATATGTCATCATCTTTATCCATTCATATGTTGATGGATATTTAGGTTTTCATGGCTTGGCTTTAGTGAACAGTGATTCTGTGAACATAGGGGCATATGTATCTTTTTAAATTATAGTTTTGTCCAGAATATGCCCAGAAGTGTGATTGCTGGATCATTGGTAACTCTATCCTCAGTTTTATGAAGATGCTCCATACCAAATGGCCAATAGTTTTATTATAAGATGCTCAGTATCACTAACCCTCATGTGATGCAAATCAAACCACAGTGAGATGCCAATTGCCCCCTGTTAGAATGGCTATTTTCCCCAAAGCATTCAAAGACAGCAAGTACTGACCAAGATATGGTGAAATTGCAGTGTTGCAGTTGTAGTCTTCAGTACACTCTACAAGACTGTGGTTCATTGACCTAAAGCTAATATTCATGACAGTGGTCCATTAGGAAGCCACTGTTGCCGTATTAGCTTAATGGTGACAGACCTTATTGATTTGCATGGTCTGAGTGAATCCCTGACTTGTGTTCTGTGGGGTTTTTGCCTTTCTTTTGCTTTATGTAATTTATAACTAACAATATTTTTAATAAGTTTTTTTTTTCTGAATAAAGAAAACCTAGCATAATCCTTTAGGTTGTTAAAATAATATGCTTAAATCATTCTACTTTCAAGAGCATTCTCAGTATCATTTTTAGCTAATTATTATGTTACCCAGTTAGCACTGAACTTAATCCCGTAAGTGCTACAGTGTTTCTAAAGAAAATCATCAAGAGTTGTGAGAAATATTAGGATATGTCTTTTATAATTTGTGAAAAATAATAGCAAAACTGGTTCTGTGTCTTTTTAAAGCTTTAATTAGGTTTTCTAATTTTCCTGTAATTAAAATTCAGCATACTCTGTAAGACATCAGTTATTTTAAGAAGCTGATGTCAGTAATGACATAAAACAAGCATTGGAAGAGAATGTTAGAACCGGAGGGATTTTAGGAAACCTCTGATAGGAGATTATACAGATAGAAGAGAATCTGAAATCCAGAGCATGGGAAGGAATGGCCTTGACGGCTTTTCCTTGAGGCTGACCCATCGTGTCAGAGCAGTGAGTGAGTCCAGTGATGTGACATTTCTGAGGCAGAGCAGAGAGCCTGACAGTTACCTGTTCCCATTATGTGTGAGCTACTGGGAGTCTATACTCAGGTACTACAACTTCACACTGTTCTCACAAAAAAAAAAAAAAAAAAAACGGAGAAAAAGATTTTGTGTCCTTGTTCTTAAAGTCCCCACTTTTAATGGGAGAACTGAAACTGAAAATCTGTTGCTATGGACTTCGGTGTATGATCAACCCTTCCCCCGCCAAGTCTATATGTTGAAGCCCTAACCCTGCATGCAACGGTTTGGGGAGGTAATTAGAATGAGACTGTCATGTTGGGATTCGTAGCCTTATAAGAGGAGGAAGAGAGCTCATTTTCTTCAGGTCCTGACATCAAGAAAAGCCCAAGTGGGGACAGAGTGAAAAGTGAGAAAGAGAGAGTTACAAACAGAAAGAGAGCTGCAAACAAAAAGAGAGCTCTCAGTCAACCATGACCGTGATGGCTCCCTGATCTTGGACTTAGAGCCTCCAGAACTGTGAGAAAATCAATTTCTGTGGTTTAACCCGCCCAGTTGTAGTGTGAGAGCTGTTATGAGAGCCTAAGCTGACTGAAATATCTGTCAAACAACTCTCCCAAAGTGCTGAGTTGAGCTCCCAAAGCAGATGGATCTCTGTGCCAATCTATCCCTGGGGACTTAGAAGTCAAGCTCTAGGAAATGGGTTAAACATTTTCATTGGCTGTTCATCACTATTTATACTCTGAACAGTCTATTAGTGAAAACCAAATAACACAAATAATTAAGACTCACATTTATGAAGCATTCACTATTGCCAGGCACCGTGCTCAATATTTTATAAAAGTTGTCTCACTTAAGATAATTTTATGCTTTCCTTACTTGTGGTGTATTTTTCTTTTCTTTTTTTTCTTTTTTTTCTTTTTTTTGTCTTTTTGCTATTTCTTGGGCCGCTCCCGCGGCATATGGAGGTTCCCAGGCTAGGGGTCGAATCGGAGCTGCAGCCACCAGCCTACACCAGAGCCACAGCAACGCAGGATCCGAGCCGCGTCTGCAACCTACACCACAGCTCACGGCAATGCCAGATCGTTAACCCACTGAGCGAGGGCAGGGACCGAACCCGCAACCTCATGGTTCCTAGTCGGATTCGTTAACCACTGCGCCACGACGGGAACTCCAGTGTATTTTTCTTCTCTTGGAAGATAACACTTGACTCCTATCTTCTTCAGTAATTTCTCATGACTGATTCTGGAGAGAAATTACAATTGGGCCCGTGGGGAAGAAGAGCCAGTTTCTTCAAAGGCTACAGATACATATCTTTATGATTTCTTCATTAAAGCACCTTATGTAGATGTTATAAATTGGTGCAGTATCATTTCTTCAATTTTTAAAAAGAAGCTCTTTTTAACTCTTTAGCATATTTTTTGTGCTTACCATGTGCCTTAAATTAGGAGAAATTGGGCAAGTTACTATTATTTTAACTTTGTCACTATTTCAACAAGCAATCTTGAGTACATCATTTCATTTCTTGATCTCTCCCAATTCTGACATCCATCCATGGCTGCTGCTTAGGAGCGATTACATAAAACTGTAGGATTCTGCATGGTATGAATGCTTGGCTAGCTAGCATCAGTTATTGTCTAGAAAAGCTTCTGGGGAGTACACTTGTGAAGAAAGAGTTTCCATACAAAAGAGCAGAGGGTCCTTTTGTTGGCTGCTCTTCATACCTGTCTTCTGCCTACCCTCAGGCTTAGCACAGAGACCTTAGGTCAGCACTGGACAACCTGGAAAATAGAAGTCACTGGCCTGGAAAAAACCAGCATTCCAACAAGTTCCTAATGAGAGGCTATAGAGGTAGAAGACTCATTAAAATGAAAATGAGGAGATAGAAGAGATACGAACAGGGTCCCTGAGGGAAGGAACTGTGACCCACTGAGAAGATGAGAGATTCATCCATGCATTCAGTAAACATGCACTGGTGATGGGTCAGGAGCTGCGCCAACTCCTGAGGATGGAGCAGTGAAACAGATGTGGCCCCTAAGCTTGTGATCAAACGCAGCATTTCTCAAGCAGGGTTCCAGGAAGCTGTGGGTAATGGTTTTCTCTCCACACCTCTTTTTGCAACATCTGTTGGAGTGACTGTCATAACGATTCCTGTGGACTCAACAGGACTCTAGTTTTTACTCTGAAATACATATATTTGTGGGTTTTAGAATCACGCAGATGACGGTGTGAATCTTTCTCCGCATTCCGTGTGAAATCTTGAGCACTGAAATAGCGTCCCTCAACCTCAGTTTTCTTATCCACTCACTGGTGGATAATCTGGTTCCAACCTCATGATTGTGTTGTAAAGATTAAATAAGATATAAAGTGTTAGCTGTAGCAAAGGTACATCATTCTTGAAAAACTTTTTACCCATTGCTGATATTCTCACAATTAATAGGTGATAACATTTGACTAAAGAGTTGAGATAAGGAGGAATAGTGCTGCTTTAGTTCCAGGTGCCCCAGAAGTAGATCTGAGACATAGACTTAAGTAATTTATTGGGAGAGAGATTCTGAGACACATTACAAGAGATCAGGACAATAAGATGCAGAAGGGAAAGAAGCCAAAAACAAGGCATTATCAAACATGCCACCCCTGTGAACCATTGGAGCTGATCCTTGTTTCAAAACTCTGGGCATCAATGCAGATCACACATCTCAGTTATCCCACCAAAGGTGCAGTGAAGGTGGGGTGTGTATCCCCCACCTCTGACTCTCTAGCTGATAACAATTCCCTGGTGTGTCTGTTCTGCATTCTACTAGGGCAGAGTAGGCACTGGAAGCCAGTAAAAGCCTTCAGAAAAAGAAGTGGCCTTGGCAACTGGAGGTTGGCCCGTGTATTAATTTTCTCTTAAAAAAATAAAAAATTATGGCAGGAGTTCCCGTTGTGGCTCAGCAGAAACAAACCTGACTAGTATCCATGAAGATGTGGGTTTAATCCCTGGCCTCGCTCACTCAGTGAGTTAAGGATCTGGCATTGCCATGAGCTGTAGTATGGGCTGGCAGCTACAGATCTGATTTGACCCCTAGTCAGGGAACTTCCATATGCCACAGGTATGGCCCTAAAAAGAAAAAAAAATCGCTGCCAATATAGTGATTTAGAATGACATCCACTTGTTACCTCACAATTCAGAAAGTGGGAAGTCCAGCTGTAGTTGGACTCTCCCAAATCTTTTGCTTCAACACTCTCAAAGCTGAAATGAAGGTGTAGGCCAGGCTGTATTCCTTCTTGCAGAGGCTCCAGGGAGATGAACCTGTTTTCACTTTCATTCATTGGACAAATTTGATTCCTTGTGGTTGTAGGACTGAGGTTTCCTTTGCACTTAGAGGCTGCCCACATTCCTTCTCATGCTGTCCATGCAGCTGCTCACCAGCAGTGGTAGGTTAGGCCCTCTCACACTTTGAATCACACCGACTTTCCTTGCTATTTCATCTCTTGGACTTTAGCTGGAGAACATTCTCTGCTTTTAGGGGATCATGTGATTGGATTGGGCCCACCTAGATAACCCAGAATAATCTGCCTGCCTCAGGGTCTGCAGCCTTACTTGCATCTGCAAAACCCTTTTCCTATGTGACATCGTATATGCACAGGCCCCAGGGTTCAGGGTGTGGGCACCTTTGGTCTTCACAGAAATGGTAAGACCTCATCATGCATGTGGGCCATCACTGGTAGTTGCTAGCTCTAGCAACTACCCTCACATTGTTCTGTCATTCCCATACCTAGGTTTTGAGGGATAAGGGAAAACTCAAACAATATTTGGTAGGGGCAAAGGGTAGCATGATATAGTTCTTCACGTCTTCTAGAAAGTAACATTTAATTTGCTGAAAAAGGAAATCTGTAACAACTGACTTTTTGACATGGCACACCTAAGAAGATGAGGGTCTAGGACTCATGGAAATTTATACTTTATTCTTGTTTGTGGCTGGTCAACAGCTGTTGCCATCTCATAACTTATATGGGAGGGAAGAGAATTGAGTCCATGATGCATTAAGTATGAAATCTGGGATGTGATACATTAAGAACGGCCTTTGTTCCCTTTTTTTCTGATGAGTCTACCCAAAATAGACTTGTACCAAATGCTCTTTCAAACAGAAGGTAATAGCTGACACACTTGAAACCGCTCCAGTTTATTCTTGTATCCATGAATGTTTGTCCTCTATTTGGGATCAGTTGAAATCTGATGCAAAGCCCTCAGTGACTGGGATAATGCACAACCAAGTTCCATGCCTTTCCTGTGGAGAAGTGCTGAACAGAATTGAAATATAGTAGTTTGCAATGTTGTGTTAGTTTTAGGTGTACAATAAAGTAATTCAGTTATATATAAATAAATATATATAAATGTATACATGTGCATGTATATGTAAATGTTTTATATATATGCTTTCCAGATTATTTTCCATTATAGGCTATTATAATGTATTGAATATATTCCCTGTCCTGTATAGTAGGTCCTTGTCGTTTATATATTTTACATTTAGTAGTGTGTTTATGTTAATCTCATGCTCATATTTTATCCCTTCCCCACTTTTTGCCCTTTGGTAACCATAAATTTGTTTTCTCTGTCTGTGAGTCTGATTGTATTTTCTAAATAAGTTCATTTGTATCTTTTTTTTTTTTTTGGAGTTCACATATAAGTGCAATCATATGGTATTTGTCTTTATCTTACTGCACTCAGGATAATCTCTAAGTCCATCCATTTTGTTGCACATGGCATTATTTCATTCTTTTTATGGCTGAGTAATATTCCATTGTGTATGTATGTACCACATCTTCATTATCCATTCATCTTTGGATGGACATTTAGGTTGTTTCCATGTCTTGGCTGTTGTAAATTGTGCTTCTATGAACATTGGCGTATATGCGTTTTTTTGAAGTAAAAGTTTTCATCTTTTCCAGACACATACCTGGGAGTGGGATTGCTGGGTGAAATGGAGCTATATTCTTAGTTTTTTAAGAAGCCACCATACTGTTTTCCATAGTGGCAGCCTCAGTTTATATTCCTTCCAGGAGTGCGGGAGGGTTTCCTTTTCTTCACACCCAAACCAATAAGCATTTATTATTTGTAGACTTTTTGATGGTGGCCATTCTACCTGTGGGAGGTGAGAACTTTTCTCTTTGATCTGTGCATATTTGATGTTTTGCACTCAGGGTAAGGAGGTGGTCTAAATCTTTCTCATCTCTTCCCAGTTGTAACAATGCTATATTCAGAACACCCTTGAGACTCCATTAAAATAAAAAAAGTCTCAGTGAGTTCAGTGTTTCAGCAAATGGAGGCCGAGTATCATATGTAACATGTCACTGTGGATTGATGACTCAAATGCAGTAAGAAAGGTTGTCAAGAGTTAGATGCTGGAGACTTTGTTTGTTCCCCGTTTCCTCTGACCACACCACAGTATAGCCCTTGCAAAGTTTTTACAATGCTTCAAAAGTACTTTTTTTTTTTTTTTGGCCCTATAAATGCTGGTTAACATTTTCATACTCATGTGTGAACTATTAGGAAAAAAACCTGTGTGTTTCTGTTTATATCTGAAGATTTTAAAACAAACCATCCATTCTGTTGACCTTATATTTGCTCCTAGGAATATGCTAAGGAACATGTCAGTGGTTCTTGTTCCAGGTCTCCTTTGGCTTAACACTTGGCGAGAAACGCTGTCGCCTAATAAGGAGTTCACTGGGTGTGCTCACTTATCCTTACTGGAATCTCTGATGTATACTTATTTACCAGATTGTTTTGTTGGCTTGTTTCTTATTCCTCCTGATGGAAAAAAAAAAAAAATCCAGAATGGAAACACCACTGCAGCAATAAGTACAAAAAATAAAATAAACAAGGATAAGACTTCAAACCACAAAAACATTGCCAAGTTTCCAGCTAATTTTATCCCAGGAGGGAAAACAAAACAAAAATTTCCTTTAGAGCCAAATTAAATACAAGACTAGAATACTGAACTGGCATTTGCTTAAAGATTTGCTTATTTGTCCACTCACTTTGCTTTTAAATAGATGGAGGGATACCAGTCAGAAACACGTGCTGTGGAAAAGCATTCAACCTCTGATATATCTCTGATTTCTTTGTTGCTTTCCATTTTATTTGCAAACAGTGCAGGCCCTGATTTAAGATGCATATTTAACACCTCTCTGCCAAGTTCTTTGCCTTCATTTTTGTAATTAGATGTGCCTGAGAAACGGGGGAGTATATTTATCTACAATCATATTCTGTTTATATTAGAAGAAACCTTTTGAGAAGTTAAACATAATACTCATTGCAATTAACTAGTTTCCTTCAGAAATTGAACTTAATTGAAAGAACATGCAAACTGATGAGCAGGGGGCAAAACTGAAATGGGTCTAGACTAAAGCATCATCAGTATATCCTGTGGAGATGTGCTTTTCTTTTCATTAGGCTTCCTCCACAGCCTTACTTTGTTTGTGAAGAGTTAACAGGTAGCCTTTCCTTACACATACATGGAATGCAATTTGTGACCCACTCAAAGAATGTCCCCAGGTGGGACGCTGATAAGAGTGAACTAAAGAACTAGTTGTATTTTCTGTCACTGATAGCAAAGTCATGATTGGCTAACATTTCTCCGTTGTACGTTTTGTAATTGATTTTTTTATTACCAAGTTTTTAATCATTCATGATCCCTTAAGGGGAAAAAGGGACAATCTTAAGCAAGGTTCCTTTGCTGAGAAGTGAAAGTACAATCACAAAAGCCTCTGGCTACATTTGTTCTTTTATAGTTTTTTTTCTTTAGTTACTGAGAGCTAAACTTTCTTGTTGCCATAGTGTTGTGTAGTCTACCCTGCACGTTTGTGGTAAAAATGGGAACGTTAGGGAAGAAGGAACAATTGTGTGATAATCTGACAAATCCTCTATCGACCCTTAACTTCAGGAGCTCAGAGGTCCCGCATTCCAGGCTTCCTACCACATCCACAAAGGACATGCACAAAAAAACCCATAACTGTTGCGTTACCTTCAGTGATTCATCCTTGAATTCAGCAGAACATTTCTCTTGAAGAGTGGGCATGCTTTCCTAAATCAAATTGTAGATATTAGAAAGGCTGCCTTAAAACACTGTTAATTATCAGTTCTGAATTACTATATTATACTAGGATTCTCTTTATTCATCCAAACCTACAACATTTTCATCTACTATTTTTATGCTTTTACAACGAAGACAGGAATGTGTTTTCTGTTTGTGCCCTTACAGAAAAAATCGCTTTAGTTGTAAACATCTTGAGGCTCTGTAAAATAGAGGACATCATTTGAGATTCTCCACAATTCAAGGTTTCTTGAGCAAATAATTGGAGACCAAACACGAGAACTGCATGAGGGAATCCACTTTGGAGTAAGAGCAGCCTTGCCTGGCAACCTGCTGCTTTGGAAATTAAATTTTTAAGAAGAGCAACTGTGATATTGGACTGGGACTTAAACCTGAGCCAATTTAGCATGAGCCCAGCTTTGCCTTTTCTCAGGAAGTAGGTTGATAGATAAACTTGAGATGGATGTTACCTTTCAGGAGTGGTGCTCGCCAAACTAAAGAAGGGGATGAAAGGATAACTCTTAATGCCCACACCTTCCATAAAATAATCTGTGCTGATACAAAGCCAGAGCATATAAAATATCTGGAGCTTTTCTTCCTTCTTTGCTTTTCTCTTTAAGGGTTAGATGTGACCTATATTTACAAACACATAGAGTGTCACTTGCAAGATGGCGGGTTGTGCTGTGGGTGGATTCACTTCTCCCGAGGTGATCTGGATCCTTTGTGTCACTGCCGGTTGTGGGACAGGGAGCAGCTGAGATAGCACTTAAACTTGCAGAAGAATCATTTCATGTGTGTGTGCCAGTGACCGTTGTTGAGGTTAGAGAAGAAAATATTAGAATTATCACATTTGTCTTTGTCCTTCTGCAAAGCTATAATGTTTATGGAAGTAGGGTTCCAAGACCAGCCGTCACCAAATGTCCTCTTTATGAATTTCCTTCTTTGCTCCAGGCACAGAGCTTTGCTCCCCATCTAGGGGCCCTTTGCAGAGAGCTGGGAAACTCCCAAGCCTAGCTTCACTGAGCTCCTGCACCCAGAGGGCAGAATCCAGTGAGAAATTGTGTGCAACTGAGCACACTCCTAGTGGACCACTGAGTAATTTAGAATACGAGTGGTATAACAGTGTGGTATTTTTTCTTTTTTTAATGGGAATATAGTTGACTTACTATATTGTGTTAGTTTTTAGTATAGGGCAAAATGATTCATTTATATCAGTTTTTCAGATTCTTTTCCATTATAGGTTATTAGAAGATATTGTATATAGTTCCCTATGCTAAACAGTAAATCTTTGTTAATCTACTTTATATATAGTAGCGTGTGCCCATTCATCCCATATCCCTCATTTATTCCTACCCACTCCCTTTCCCCTATGGTAACTATAACGTGGTATGGATCTGAGCGGTGGTAGGTTTCATTTTCTGACTATACTCGGGCAGTCCTATTTTCGTTCCCTTACTATTCAAAGCTCAGAGTTATACCTCCTCCATTTGCAGCCCTTTCTTTTCCTACCCATGGAACAAGTGATGAGGTAAACTCGAAGCTGTATCTCAAACCTTTCCTCTTACTCCAGATGCCCCCAGGTTGATAGCTAATCCTTGGATGGTGGAGGACCCTGCTGGCCTCCCAGTTGCCCGAGGGTTTCAACGATGTCCATTAACTTGCCAATTATGTCATTCATTTGTTCATTGTTAGCTGTACTGAGCCCTGGTTGTCCCATCTTGGGCTGCAGAGTGGTAGTAAAATAAATAGATGAGGTGAGAACATACTCTTCAGGGACTATTAGAAAGGGACCACTTTGAATACACTTAGGGAAAGACCTACGAAATAGGGACTTCTCAGATTTAATGTAATGTTGATGATAGAGGAATGGGACGTAAATTTCGGGAGTCCGGTCTGAAGTATCAGTAAGAGAGGATGGGGCAGGATGGGGACTTGGGTACCTGGGCAGGGAGGTCAAGGCGTGAGAGCACCAGGGCACGGGGAGGGTAGTTCAGGGCAGTGGATGCCCAAGAAGGATCCTGCAGTAGTGCCTCCGTGTCTGCCTGAGATCTTGAGCATGTCAGCTGGGCAATCTGATGAGGATACTGAATGCACCTTGAGCTCTTCCCTGCTCACAGCAACCACATTATGGAGTTTTTCAGGCCATTCCTTTTGTCTTCTGAGGTGAGCCAGCTATGACTGATAATTGCTACTGACCAGAATTCTAGAACAGTCATCAGGATAATGAAGCCTCAGAAGCTGTTAGTGAGATCTGCCCTTAGGTTTTTTTTTTTCACTATGGGAAAATAGCTAAAATGTTAAACATGTATTTTTAGATAAAAGTAGTTTTATCTGTGGCCATCTCGTTAGAATTACAAGGGACTATCAGAATCCAATATACCCATTTTTGTGTGTCTGTATGGCTTCCTCTAGATTGCGCTAGAATAAAATTAGATGAGTCAAACCACAGCATAGTTGGACCAGAGAAAATTCTGCTTTCAGTGTCTTAGAAGACTCTGAAAACTTTGCTGGGGCTCAAGAGAGTCGAAGTGTGCATATGGCTTCTTTTTATCACTCCCAGAACTGCCACTCGGATTTCCATTTTAAATTATCTAGGGTGTAGCGATCCCATTATTTCTGCACCACCACTTCTTGAAGATGTGAAATAGCTCTCATCACAGCCCCCAAAATAGAACACCAAAAACAGAACTAATGAAATCATGGGCATTTTTAAATGAAGAAAAAAGATGAAATGGCTTATTTTGTTCTTAAAATAATAAAGACTAAAATGTTTCTTAGGTGATTTGAGATCTGTTTGGAAGAGGCTTAACTCTTTCACTTACTTTTTTTTCTGTGTAGTTTACAAATGAATGTGAAGTTTTTGTTCTGACTCTATTTTCTCAGATACTCATTATCTTGTATTTATTCAGGTTTTGGTTGAGGACATCATATTATTTTTTCAACAGTAAATGTTTGTCATATACTTTTCACAAGAGCAATCACCTCAGTTTTTATGATTCATAATGCGATGGGTAAAGGAGACAGGAAATAGATATTAGACTTTTAAAATAAATTGTGATGGCTTCTGTCAGTATTCCAAACACAACTGGGGAAGGAGAGAATGGTTAAAATGTATGAATGTACATACTTATGCCTCTGTGTATGTGTGTGTGTGCACGTGTGTGTGTGTGTGTGTGTTTAGCCATTTGAAAAGAGGGAGCTGATGTTGAAGAGTCACAAAATATCTCTAATCTCCCTCCCAGTTCTGTCATCCGCTTGTGTAATCCCAATGGGAAGAGGAGGAAACGAATGATAGTTAGGAGAAAGAGCAGGGACGTGTTTGTGCTTGCGTGTTCTGATGTTGGAGTAGTGGGATTTTAGTAAATAAAAACCGTCAACTAAAATAAAAGAAGCTCTTTTCCCTTGTCCTGTCTGCCTTCACACCTTGAATTTAAAAAGTCCATTGTATGCGAAGGGCTGTTTTATTTACTTTATTAATCCTGACATTATAAATTATTTGGGAGCATAATAATGTTGAAACGGTTGCCGTAAATATGTTCAGACCTCTCAGAAGCCTGCTCTCTGGTTTTCATACAAATACCAGAAAGCCTCAATTTATATAATAAGACATAGGATTTGGAGAGGGGGGAAGGCTTAGATTCCTTTCTAAACATTTTATTTTAAATTGTGTAATGCGAAAAAAGAAAAAGGTGAGGAAAGGGGATTTACGTCTTATTGGGACATAATCTGCCAGAGGTAAGTCAAGGGCAGGAATCTGGGACCTCTTTTTGGATGTGTCCTTTCCGTGTCGTTCTAATGTGTAACCCCCCTGCCCTGGACTTCGATTGCCTAATTGGCCTAAGGCAGTATATTAGAAGTTATTGAGTGACATTGGAGAGAGACAAACTTATCTGAAGGCTTGTACACTCTTCCTGAAAGACAGACTGTCAGCATCATTGCTCGTCTTACTGACTTTAAATACTATGTGACTTCTTGGCAAGCTTCCCTTCTTTCTCTCTCCCTCTTTGTTCATTTGATCCCTCAATAAAGACATACACCAGCATGTGTAAGAGAGTACATTTTTTCTAGGAGGAAGGGTGTTAGCTCCCTGCAGGCCAAGTAAATGCCCAGAAGTGCAAGAGATGAGGGACATTTCCTAGACAAGGATGGACGCATTCTTGAAATTGCTATCTTCTGTTTACTTTCACATAGGTGATAATATGCTGTTAAATACGGTTTTTCTGGGGACTTTGCTGAGAGAAAATGTGTAATGGGCTTGTCTTTAGTTTATGGTTGTCACTGTTACCCTATTGACTTTTGTGTCAAAGGATAGAGGCTGTTGTTCCAATCTCAATCTGGCAGTTCCATCCACCCTAGAAACTCCACAGAATCCAGAAGATGAATCCCAAATGGAAATTCCACATGGAGTCATCCCAGTTAGTACATTGCTAAAGTATTTTTTTGGCCATACCTGTGGCATGTAGAAGTTCCTGGGCCAGGAATCAAACCTGTGCCGCAGCAGTGACCCAAGCTGCTGGAATGACAACGCCAGATCCTTAACCCACTGTGCCACAAGGGAGCTCCACGAGAGTATTTTTAAATAAAGAACACATGGTAGTTCCAGAGCCTGGTTTTACCACCACTGATGTGTTCATCATAACCCTTAGAAAGATGCTAGTGGACTATAAAGACCATTGGAGACTCTCTACAGGCCCCCCTTCTCTTATACCTCAATCATGTGTTTCCATGGGTGAAGGTTAGAACAGCCATCATCAGCCCACACACCTGTAGCATGATTTCCAGGGAAGCAAGTGTACTGTAGCAACTTTGGCAGTGACACCTATTGCCTTACTTCTGGGAATGAGTTTAGAAACTGGCATGCTACTTTGACACTCTTATCAACCACCCTCTGCTCTTTTTCTATTATACACGCACTGGAAAATATTCAAAGTGTTCATGTGTGACTTTTTCTCAGTCGAGGAACGAGCTTTCTGAAGGCAGGTTAAAGGAAATGTTTCTGTATGAATTCTAGTTCCCCAAATACTGTAGGTTTATTCAAGGGATTGGACTAGATGTATTCCTTACTTATCTGTAGGTATAAATTCCTAGAAGGTCGCAGGGATACTATAGTCATCTTTCTTACTTCCTAATACCTGGCACTTTTTTTTTTTCCTGGTGAAAATGCAAAAACAGTAGTAGAATCTGAGACAAGCGAGGTCTGCATCTGAGTGGTATCATAGTTGGTAGCGCCATCTTTGTCATCCCCCCCGATAGGCACAGGGCATCCAAGATGAGTAGGCAAGAGGAAGCGTAAGCCAGAAGTGCACAGAAAGATGCAAGTGCTTTGCAGATCATGTACTATCCTTGTCTCCAGTTGTGCTGGCTGGTCTGTACCTGAGTGTTCCAAGCCTCTGTTCTCTTTCCATCTTGAATGATCCTCCCTCCACTTCTGGATTCTATCCCAGGAATGGATCCTAACAGCGGATCCTCTAGAGGAGCGCAGGTCCTTCTGACCTTGACTTGCTTGGGGACACTGCATACCGAATTGACTCCACTGTCTATACATGCAGTCTCTTCCTAACAGTGAGTTAGGAGGAAGAGAGAATGTATAGAGTCCTTCTACCTAGCTGCCCAATCAGATATGGTGAAATGCAAACCCCAGATCCAGCCTTTTGAAGCCAAATGATCTTGGGCAAATAGTTAAACCTGATAAGTCTCTGTTGTCCTACCTGTAAAAAGTGAGTAGATTTATTTATTCGTAGAATGGGAGGAATGATTAAATTAGGCAATGCAAAGCATTCACTGTAGTGCCCAGGAACATACTAAGTGCTCATTAAAGAGGAGCAGTAAATAGTTATTTAAGAGACCATTCGGGCCACCGGGAATGTCACATGGGTATTTGGTTGAATTGAGAACTGTCTGTATATTGTAATACTTTGTCAAATAGTCGGTGATAGAATTTCATAGCGTTTTAGGGACTTATGATGAATGACTTTTGTCAATTGATTTTAGTAAAATTTATAAGTATAGTATCAATGCAAATACTTGCTTTTTAGTATATGGTAATCCTGGGAAGAAAGTGTTGCATTTATATCCTAGAATATATGTTTATTGTTTATAAGAAGAATGATCCGCATGAGGGGGAAAGAAATACATAAGAAATATGATACAAAGAAGATGTGAAATTCATTTTGTTTTATTTTCAGTATCAAGGCACGGGGGATATTATTAATCTCTTTAATTACCCTCTGCCAGAAATGATTTATTACCCTGTATTCACATATCATACTCCTGAATTTTGCGTAAATGTAATATTCCAAAGTATAAAATAAATGGCCTTTCAGCTTCTTTTATACTGTTGGCCTGCAATGGGAAACTTAACATCTCTGTTAGCATAAATTTGTGCATATAATAGCTATTGGAACATCTTGAAAAATATCCTTATTTTTCATTGTTATTCTAAGAAAATATTGACTGCCAAATTAAGCAGAGTTGAATATCTTGTGAGTTTACTCTTGAGTCAGACATTTTAGATTCAGGTACTATCAGGGGAGTTCTTTTGTGGTGCAGCATGTTAAGAATCTGGCATTGCCACTGCAGTGGCTTGGGTTGCTGCTATGGTGGGGGTTCAGTCCCTGGCCTGGGAAGTTCCACATGCTACAGGTACAGCCAAAACAAAACAAGGCAAACATTATCAAGAAATTAAGGTCCCAATAATTCTTATGGGACATAAACTGACAACCAATTCCAATTCAAGCAAATAATCAATATAACACATCAATTTTGAGCACTTACCTTGTTCTGCAATTGATGATTTACCAGATAATCACTTCATTCCATATTTATTTTTTGTTTTGAGCAGTTACCCAACTCTACAGAAGCAAATGAAAGCCCTTTATGGACTGTAATTATTTTTCTTGTGGTCATTCATGGTTAATTTTTAGTATTCACTTATATTACTTCTTGTGTCGAATTTTACATTTTCTTTGTGCAATGAATGGTTAATTTCATCCCTACCTCTGATAGATGCACAGGGAGTATTTGAGTCCTGGAGGACCTAGCTGTCCATGTGGTTGCAACAATGAAGTAATTTCATTTTATCTTGATGAACAAGCCTCTCTGGATCAGAAGGCGAGAGCTGGTCTTCTCTATTAGGAAATGGTTGCTCTTGCTTTCAGCCTAACCATTCATAATTTCCGTTCCTTCTTTCACTCACCATGCTTGCTTGTTTTTTATTAATTGAGTAGAAATGCAGTATCATGGAGCATTCACATTGACTTGGTATGTAAATTAGTGGTTTCCATTGGAATTAACTCCCAAGACATTTGTAAGGCAAAAATGATGGGGATCAGACAGAAATAACAGGGGATGGCAGTCATAAAGAGAAGTGGGAAACCTCGTGTGTTGCTGGTAGGTAAGTCAAACAGTACAGCTACTTTGGAGAACAGTTTGATAGTTTGTTAGAAACCTAAATATGTATTTCTAATACAACTTGGGAATTCTGCTCCTAGGCATTGACCTGAAAAAAGGGAAAAAGTAATTCCATGAAAAGACTTTTCTGCAAATGTTTATCACAGCACTACTCCGTATAGTCAAAAAGTGGAAACAGCCCAAATATCTGTCAACTTAATGGATCAATGATGTGGTATATTTATACAGTGAAAACTGTTCACACAAAAGGAACAATTAGTACATATTATAATATGAATGAATCTCAAGAACATCATGGTAAGTTAAAGGAGTCAGATACAAAAGACCACACATTTAGGCAAGCAGATCATTCTAGGAATATTTGAAGCTAGATCAACAGATTGGATATAGGGGATAACAGAGAGTTAAGCTCATGGGAAACTCTAAAAATTTGGCCAAGTTCAACATACATGAACTGGTCATTGTGGTATATCATACTAACAAAGGAAAAGACAAAAACCATATGATCATCTCAACAGATGCAGAAAAAGCACTTGATAAACAGCATCAATTTGTGATAAGAATTCTCACCTAAGTGGGTATAGAGGAAACATACCACAACATAATAGAACCCATTTATGACACATCCTCAGTGAATATAATACTCAAGGGTGGAAAGCTGAAAGACTTTCTGCTAAGTTCTGGAATAAGACAAGGGTGGTCACTCTTAACCTTGCCATTCAGCATAGTATTGGAAGTCCTACCCACAGCAATCAGAGAAGAAAAAGAAATTAAAAGTATCCAAATTGGAAGGAAAGAGGTAAATTGTCACTATTGGCAGACGATGTGGTATTCTATCTAGAAAACCCTCAAGACTCCACACAAAGCTATTAGAACTAATAAATGAATTCATCATGATAGCAGGATGCAAGATTAATATACAGAAATCTGTTGAATTTCTTTAAGAATGAAGTAACAGAAAGAGAAAGTTAAAAAACAATCCCATTTAAAATCATGTCGAAAACTATCTAGGAATAAACCTAACCAAGGAGGTGAAAGACCTATACACTGAAAGTCAAAAAACAGTGATAAAATAAATTGAAGATGATTGAAAGAAATGTAAAGATACCCCATGCTCTTGTACTGAAACAATTAATATTGTTAAAATGACCATACTACCCAAAGCAATCTACAGATATAATGCAATCCTTATCAAAATACCTATGACATTTTTCACAGAACTAGAAAAAATAATCCTAAAATGTATGTGGAACCACAGAATACCCAGAATTGCCAAAGCAATCCTGATGAAAAAGAAAAAAGCTGGAGATATAACCCTCTCAAACATCAGACGATACAAAGCTACAGTAACCAAAACAACCATAGTATTAGCACAAAAACAGACACACAGATCAGTGTAACAAAATAGTCCAGAAATAAACCCACATGTCTACAGTCAATGAATCTATGACAGAGGAGGCAAGAATATACAATGAAGAAAAGACAGTCTCTTTAGCAAGTGGTGGTGGGAACGCTGGACACCCTCGTGTAAATCAGTGGAATTAGAACACTTCCCTCATACCATATACAAAAATAAACTCAAAGTGGTTTCAAGACTTAAATATAAGAAACGACATCATAAAACCTCTAGAAGAGAATATGGACAAAACATTCTTAGACATAAATCATGGCAATATTTTCTTAGATCAGTCTTCAAGGCAAAAGAAATGAAAACAAGTAAATGGGGTCTATTCAAGCTTAAAGCTTTTGCACAGCAAAGGAAATCATTGGCAAAAATGAAAGACAGCCAATGGTGTGCAACAAAATGTTTGAAATGGTGCAACCAACAAGGATTTATTGTTAAAATACACAAACAACTCTACAACTTAACATAAGGAAAACAAGTGAAACAAAATGAGATCTGAATAGACATTACTCTGACGAAGACATAGAGTTGGTCAACAGGAATATGAAAAGATGCTCAGCATCACTAATTATTATAGAACTGCCAATCAAAACCACAATGAGGTATCACTTCACACTGGTCAGAGTGACCATCATTCAAAAGTTTAAAAATAATAAATGCTGGAGAAGGTGAGGCGAAAAAGGAAGGTGAGAGGAAAAAGGTGCACTATTGGTAAGAATGTGAGTCTGTGCAGCCCCTATGGAGACAGTGTGGAGTTTCCTTAAAAAAACTAAAATTAGAGATATTATATGATTCAGGAGTCCCACTCCTAGGCATATATCTGGAAAAAAACAGGAACTTTAATTTGAAAGGGTACATGCACCTCAGTGTTAGCAGCACCCTTTGCAGTAACCAGGATATGCAAACAACCTAAATGTCCATCAGTAGATGAGTGGTTTAAGAAGATGTGGTATGGAATGGACCTAGGGAATATACTAAGTGAAGTCAAAGAAAGGCAAATATCATATGATGTTTATGTAGACTCCAAAAAATAATACAAATGAATCTGTATATGAAGATCAAGAGAGTCACAGACATAGGAAACAAACTTAGGGTTACCAAAGAAGAGACGGAGGAGGGAGGCACAAATGAGTACACCGTTGACAGATGCAAACTACCAAACATACAACAGATAAGCAACAATGTTTTATGGTGTAGCACAAGGAACTATATTCAGTATCTTATAGTAATGTATAGTGGAAATCTGAAGAAAATGTATATAATTAAGTTACTTTGCTGTGTATCTATTGTAAGTCACAGTATTTCAATCAGCTGTACTTTGGTAAAAATATATAAAAATAAAGTTTGGCCAAAGAGGTAGATCTTGAGCCCATTTAATGATATGGAGAAAACTGAGACGTGGAGGTGTAGTGGTTCACCTGGGGGCTGTAAGTTAGATCTGCCCAGCAGAGGTCCAGGTGAGTAGTCATATGGGCAGGTGAATGGAAGAGCCTGAAGCTTTGAGGCGTGATCAGGGTTGGAAATACATAGGTGATATTTAAAGCTGTGACTTGATTAATTCTTTAGAGTATATAGATGGAGAAGAAAACTGACTCCTGATCCGTAAAACAAACTAGCATGTAGAGTCTAGTTTGATAAGAAACTAAAACATGAGAGGGAAAAGGAATGGGTTGTGAGGCCAAACCAGGAGCCTGATGAATAAAACAGAGAGAAGACATTTTAATGGAACAGAACAGAATGAAATAACTATAAAAAGAGCATAATACTGCTACATTTATTTTAATTGATTAATGTGTATTTAATTATTTCTTACTGGTAAATATACTCTTAATTAAACTTTGCATTTTGACTTCTTTTAATTTAACAGAAGCATTTTCTCTGCATCCATAATGATGATGCCATAAAGTTTCATCTTCAGGAAATTAATTAAATAGACATGCTGGCGATGGGTCCATTTCCAGATAAATAACCCCTGTTTTAGAAATAAATTATCATACCCAGCAATTGTTACTGCAAGTGTTCAAAAATTCTAAGTGGCTATATTCAAAAATTCTCACTGGTCTACAGCTTTTCAACAGATGATCAGTTTGCCTATTTACATAATATATTCAAGGACATGTGCAAGTGTGACAATGAAGTAATTCTTATGAAGAGGGCAAAGGACAGGTGAAAGGGGTAAATGAATTGTGAAGTCTTGTATTGAAACGAATTTTAGTTTAAAGCGTTCATTTACTTAAGATTTTACATTAAATTGTTTCTAAAAATGAGAACCACTAGAACTTTTCTCCTGCTAAGGCATGGGTTTTCAGTTAGCTACTGTCGAAACAGGTCATCAGACTGTTACCCGGGGTCAAGGCCAGTAAAAAAATATGTTCAGAAGGAAGAAGTGTGGTCCTTCCCTTTATTCCTTGTTGTCTGTGCCCTAGAATGTCTGGGCCTTTTGTGAGCACCCAGAGTCAGATAAGGGTCACCAAGGGGCACGAGGAGCTGCCTGACATCCTGTCCATCCCTAACCGCTCTGTTCAGCCCCTCAAGAGCTGGTCACTCAGCTTCCCATTGAATGAGTGAAGATATCATGAAGATGTTACATTCTTCTCCCTTCTAACCATCTGAGCTACTAGCAATAATGAAACAAGGAATAACCATTAATTCACTCTGATGAGGCAAGATGATGATACAGATGTACAAACACTCCTACGTGCTCTCAGTTGTCAGTGAGCCCTGTTAGTGCTTAGGATAACATACGCGTTGAAGGGTCAGGAAGTTTCACCGCTGGAAATGAGCAAAAACAAAAGACACCAGAGAAAGCAAATATCCTGCCCAAATGTGATATGTTCCTGCATCATAAGTATTTTCCCAGAAACCCACTCCATAATAAACTTATTCTATGAAAAATAAACTCTTGCTTGGTATGTTCCATTTTCTAGAACATATATGAAATTGCCTTTATGGCTCCTTGGAGAAAAATCCGATTTTTGATCTGGAGTAGGAAATACAAGAGGAGCCTGGAGGATCTTATAATGCCAGAAAGTATGGAATTGCTAAATAATAATAATGCATGCAAAAGGACCTATGAGTCAGCCTAAAAGAGCTCCCGGTGGCCAAAGCTGGAACATGAGTAACAAAATAAATTATGGTAGTATTTTATTATAACTCAAAAATAAATAGCAGAGTCAATATTGATAAAAATAAATGGTTGTATAAATAAATAAATGTGGGAGGAGGGCTGAGTCTGCCTTAGAGAAGAATTCTAAATAATTCTCCTCCTGTAGGGAAGATACATTCCTTCCAGGTGGTATAACAATCTCCCTCCTGCTGAGCGTGGGCTGGATTTAATCACTAGCTTCCAAAGAATCATGGAAAGGGGAAAACGGAAACTTGACAGTGGAGAAAGCTGGCATTGTTCACGCTTAGCATCACCATTGAAGTCATGTTGATGTCAGCAGCGTCTCCCCTATGATTAGGGTCAATTAGCTCTGCAAGTAGAGTAGCTCATTTCTGTGGCTTTCTAGACATACTATGGAGTGTCTTTTTCTGCTGCCAAAGATTCCTCTTGTATCCTGAAGTCCATGGAATCATTTGGCTGAAGAGGCAGGGGCTCTGTGTACCTCAGCCTGGATCAGCTGCAGCAAACTTTGTTCCTTGGGACCATACCCAAAACTAAGAGTCTTTTGCATAACCCACTGCGTGGGTCAGAACATTGCTTGTCCTCAAGTGCAGAGTGTGTGAAACTTGTCAAAGCCTATCTTACACCATCATCTGTTGTAAAAGGTGTCGTGTGCAGTATTCTTCCTTTATTTTCAGGGGGTGTGCTGGCAATCTGCTGAATCTTTGTAGAGTTTCCCTCCCTATCAGAACATGTAGAAGATTCACTTCTTTTTCCTCAATAGATTAATAAGCTGTCATAAATTGAGTAGGCCAAAGTGGTATTTGGAAGAATATACAAAGTGGGAAGACACTCTAAGACCATATTATGATGGCGAGCAGGAGAATCAATGCCCTGAGAGAATCAGCTCCTGTGGGCTGAGGACGCTTCCTGGGGAGGGAGTGGCGTACATGACACATGGATGGCTAAAACCAAGAGTGTTTAGGGGATGTGTGCACTGCGGCCCTGAACAGACACCGATTGTATTTGTCATGAATGTCATGAACAAAAAGAAGCTGAGAAAAAAGACACAAGAAAAAAGAGAATCACCCAGGAATTAATATAGAGAAGCTGTGTTAGGCAAATGACTGACAATTAATTTGTTATAATACCAAAAGAGAAAAGCCATTTACTTGTGGTTCAATGAGCCATGATAAATTTCATGAGGTTTCATTTATATTTACACTTGCAGGACGTGGTGTGCATGTGACATCACTTTAAAGCCAATAAATGGAATGAAAAAAGTCAGAAACAGAATATAAACTGAAACTTTAAAAAACAGTAAAAAAAAAAAAAATAGAAAATGCAGTTTTCTAATGATGAACGTTTTGTTTGGAAAATCCTTTTGTGAAGATACACTCATTGTGGCAAGCTACATTGCAAAGTGGCTCATTCCCAGATCAAAACTCTTTTCAAGCTTTTATCACAAATGGTTCTGAGAGGGAGTTCCTGTCATGGCTCAGTGGATTAAGATCCCACTTAGGATCGAAGAGGGTGTAGGTTCAATCCCTGATCTTGGTCAGTGGGTTAAGGATCCAGTGTTGCCATGAGCTGTGGTATAGGTTGCAAAGGGATCCTGTGTGGCTGGGGCTGTGGCTGGCAGCTGTAGCTCCAGTTCGACCTCCTAGCCTGCAACTTCCATATGCCCTTATGCCACAGGCATGGCCCTAAAAAGAAAAACAAAAACCAAACAACAACAACAACAAAAGAACAAGTTCCGAAAGAATTGAGAATTGTCTCTATAACTTCTATAGTTGTCTGATGGGTCCATGACTGAGAGGCTCTCTGATGTCCACATAACTGAGCCAAAGGCTCAGTTCTCTGGACATTCAAAGTGTCCATAACATTGAGAAAGAAAATGAAATAGCAAAGTGATGGTTGAAATGTGCAAGGCTCAGCAATAGGAGGAGAATTTTAGGGCTAAAGACAATTTTTGCAGTGTCTGCTGGCCATTTTGGTGACCCTTACGTAGTATCATGAGCTCTTTCAGAGCAGCTGGGACTTTGCTAGTGATTGCAAAGGACATGGCAACGCTCCCTGGAACAGCTGGACTGCAGTAAGTGCCCTGGCCTATGACATGTTGGCAAAAGGGAGATGATGCAGATTCAGGCCTAGGCCTTAAGAAGCCTGGTGGATTTCCGCCTGTCCTTTTGTGGGTCAGCCTTTGCCACACAAGGGCCAAGCTCTGGCTATGATCATCCAAGAAGGAGGTGAGACACGTGACACAGAGCCACCCCAGCTGCTGCCACCTGATGCAGAGCTCATTCCTGTCACTGATGGTCATTTTTCATGCAGCAGATGCTCACCAAGCCGGTTGATTTTGCCCAAGTCTTCACCTTGGTCTCTGGCTGTGGATCTAGATTTCCTTTGTCTCTTTCAATCCTGCCTCAGTTTAGGTTGTAGCGTGGCCGCTGGAAGTGTACTCAGCTCAGGCCATATGACCTGCACCCTCTTTCCTGACTGCATAAGCCTTGGGCCTGAATTTCATAGGAATTCTTGGTAAGCTTTGACAGGAATCGGTCACAAAGTGAGGAATTCAACTAAGTGTCAAAAAAATACAAAGCTGAGGATGAATTTTCCTGCCTATGACCAGTGTGGGGACTAGGAAGTGGATCGTGTTTAATGAGTACCTACTTCGTGTCTGTATGACATTTTGGGCTCTAGTGCCCAAAACCTCGTCTAACCCTTAGCATAGATGTTCGCATGGGTATTATCAGTCTAAGAAGTGGCTCAAACCTCAGAGGCTGTGTCACTTGCTAAAGGTCACCCATTGAGAAACTGGTGGACTGAGCTGCTCACTCAGCACCTTCTGGTGACGAAGCCCACTCTTTCTCCACCATGCCAGTGTGTCTACGTCTACAGCGGTGTTGAAACGACTCCAGCTGACTAAAATCTCTAATATTGATTTATGTATATCTCATCACAAAATGAGAGAGTGCAGGAAATACTAATCTTTGTTTTTTTCTCTCAAATGATACAGATGGGTGAGTTATCCCAATACTTGGCTCCTAATTGTTAGCTGCCATTAAGGGTTAGTTCTCTTGTGTCAGAAATACTGCTAATACACATTAAAATAAAATTTCTGAGAGGACAATGGCATCCCAAGCCATTTACTTTGGCTGTTTCTGTGGAAGGCATGGGTTCTTTTTTCAGTTTTTTAAATTGAAGTGTATTGGATTTGCAATGTTGTGCCGATTTCTGCTGTTCAGCAAGGTGACTCAGTCATCCATACATATACACTATACATTTTTAAAATACTATTTTTCCTCATGGTCTGTCCCAGGAGACTGGATATAGTTCCCTGTGCTATATAATAGGATCTCATTGCTTATCCATTCTAAATGTCATAGTTGGCATCTGCTAACCCTAAACTCCAAGTCCATCCCACTCCCTTCCCCCAACCCCTTGGCAACCACAAGTCTCTTCTCTATGTCTGTAGGTTTTTTCTGTTTTGTAGATAGGTTCACTTGTGTCACGTTTTAGATTCCACAGGCAAGTGATAGCATATGATACTTGTCTTTCTCTGACTTCACCTAGTATGAAAATCTCTATGTCCATCTACGTTGCTGCGAATGGCAGTATTTCATTCTTTTTATGGCTGAGTAGTAATCCACTGTGTATATGTACCACATCTTCTTGATTCTTTCCTCTGTCGATGAACCTTTAGTTTCCAAGGACATAGGTTTTTTACAGTGTGATAAACGCATTTGCTAGTGATTGAATGCCAGAATTTTTCTCTGAAAGGAGCTGTTTTTTGTGTATAAAATATTTTGCATGACCTCTGAGATAAAAGAGAACTTAGGGGCCTGAATATAGATAGAATTCTTAAAGTGCAAAGAAAGAGGTCTGAATTTCTGATACGCAACATAAACTGGTATCTGACAACAGCATGGCATTGACTATGTGCCAGGAAAACCACTGTGTGGTTTATATGTTAACTCATGTAATCCTCACCTATGGTACACTGGCTTTCCTTAGACTAAACCAGTTCTCCAAACTGGAAAGAGAGCCACAGGTAGGTTAAATAACTCTCCCAGTTGTACACAGCTAGAAGTTGTAGGCTTAGTTCTAAGAACCGGCTGTCTTTAGTTTCAAAGATAATTGTTTTAATAACTATTCTTTGACTTTTTCCCTCTGGAATGGGATTTTTCTACCCAAAAAAAAAAAAAAAAAAAAAAAAAAGGGTATAGGGATGGAAATAGAATCTCTGCAGAGAAAAATATTGAAGTCCTGAGTGTGATGAAAAGTCACTAAGAAACTGATGGTTGAATGGATTAAAGTGTGAAGAGTGAAATTGGAATTAAAAGACAATATAAAATTGGATATTTTTGTCTGTTTGGTATATAAATTCAAAACCACAGTAAAAATCATCTATACATACAGTTACTCCTTTAAAGAGTGTTTGGTTTATGGGAAAGAAGGTAGGTAATGTTGAATTTTTTTTCAGAGCTTATGTGTGTATATAAGTAGCTATTTCCTCAATATCATAAACACCTGTAAAATAATCAGAATTTAATAAAGTGTGTGGCAGTTATTTTCTTCTTTTTTTTTGGTCTTCTTAGGACCACACCTGTGGCATATGGAGATTTCCAGGCTAGGGGTCAAATTGGAGCTGTAGCCACTGGCCTACACCACAGCCACAGCAACGCTGGATCCTTAACCCCCTGAGCGAGGCCAGGGATTGAACCTGCATCCTCAGGGATGCTAGTCGGGTTCATTAACCACTGAGCCATGATGGGAACTCCTGTGTGGCAGTTATTTTAAAATGCAAACCAAGTTTGAGGCATTTTGAATGAAAAGTACAGGGAACAAAGGAAAACATTTTCAGGATCCCCTTTTGTATCACTGGTAATAGGTCATTGGTTGAAATGATTTTCTCATTTGAAATACCAGCACATTTGTGGAAATGGTTCTAGTCTATTCTGAGAATAGAACACTAGCTAAAGGGAATAAAAAAAAAAAAATCTCGAGGAGGGAAGATTTAATAACACAAACCCCCTGAAAAACACACTACAAACATTGCTGGCAGCAGATGGAAAGAAGACATGACAGAACCTCATTTTTGAGGGGCTGGTCTGATTCCCTCCACTCTGCATCCTCCATGGCCTAAGAAAGAATTTCTCTTATCAGGGAAACTCAAAACCATTCCCGCTTGCATGAAGAGCTGCAGTGGTGAAGGCCATCAGTTATTTTTTCTTTCCTGACAATGTCGGAAGGACAGAAATAATTATACTTTGTGGGTAAAACAGGTCTTTTCCCTTGAAGGTACATCGGTCTTAACTGCCACCAAGACGTTCACAGCACTTGATAGAGAGCCTTCAATTAGTGACCACTTAAGGACACTGAAGGCCATCTCTCTGTCCATGCAGTCTCGTTTACTCTTTTCTAACTACGAAATGGCCAGAGTAGATGGCATCTCCATCAAGCTTCATACCTACTTCTTACCCTCAGGACAATTTAGGTAAAGGATGCCCAAAGGCAGAATTGTCTAATTTCTAAATGCTTAACACTTGAGTTGCCCAAAGTCCATTGGGAGTGGTACTAAGAAAAGCCAAGTTGTGTTCTGCCATTACGTCCACAAGTTAAATAATATCAGGATAAACAATCCATATGATGGCTTTCCTGTTCTGACGTCCTGCCTTTGAATCATGAGGTAAAGATCTATGATCCACTACGGGGGATCCCAGATAGAAAACCCTTCATACGAAATGTTTTACATAATTCTCTAAGTGTATAATTCTATACGTTTATTTCACTTACTCCATTCAACGTCAAAAGACTTACGCTGGAATGCAGATATTCTCTTTTATCCACTATATTGTAAAAATCAACTTTTAAAAAAAATAGACAGCACTGAATCCTGGCAAAGATAAAGCACAATTGAAACTCCCCTCAATTGTTGGTTGGAAGCAAAATGATATAAGGCCTTTGTACAGGCAGTTGTCCTAGAACCCAGCAATGCCATGCCTAGGTACTTAATCCAAGAGGAAAAGACATATGTCCACACACAAATCTGACATGACTGTTGATTGCAGCTTTATTTATAATTGTCAAAAAGCTGGGAACACCCCAAGGTCATTCACTGGACAAATGGAAAAATCACAGTACGTCTACCATGTAGAAAACCGCCCTGCCATACATGGGAATGAACTATGGATACAGAGTAACTGCCTTTCATGAATCTCGAAGCCATTATGCTGAGTGAGAGAAGCCAGATTTAACAGCCTATACACTATGTATATCCATTTACGTGAGATTCCAGAAAAGGGAAAAAATGTAGGGACAGAAATCAGACTGGTGTCAGCCAGGGACTGAGGAGTGGGGAGAGGGACTGAGTGTGAACAAACCTTTAAGGGTGATGTCAAATTGGGTATTTCTTGACTGTGGCGGTGTTACATGACTCTATGAATTTGTCAAAACTCAGAGACGGTGTCTGTAAAATGCATGGATTTTATTTCACATAGATATAATTCATACCACACTAGACAAAAAAGGCAATGCCTGTGTATTTACTACCCTGAATATTTTTCATGTCATACTGAAAATTGCTTTAAGCGTCAGTTTCTTCTGCAGAAAGAAAGGTAACCTCACAGGACTGTCATGAGGACTACGCACTACATGACACCACAGTGTATCCTAAACAGTAGCTTATGTGCAGTTGCTGTGACCTGGGGGACTCAAGGTCACAGGTTATTGCTCCTTTCTCAGACGAAGCCAGCTACTTGTCCCTGGCATTTACTGGGAAAGTGTGTGCTGGGACTAAACTTCAGATGCCATTTCTGGGAGTCAGGGAAGATGTTTTTTCCCATGTCTTTTGTTTTTCTCCATCCTACATACTAAAAAAAAAAAAAAAAAAAAAAAGAAAAAAAGAAAAAAAGTGATACCTAGATCTGTAAACTTAATTCCTTTGAAAAAGTATCCTCTCCCCATAAAATCATCATACACATACGCTTTTATAGTTCATGATGAATGATTCACGGCCGTCTCCTTGGAAACCCATCTGCTTGTACCAGGTTCTCAGGAATCTTCCCCTGCAATGGGAACAGTCTTCTCCCTTTCACCTCAATTCTATCCCCACTTTTATTTATTTATTTATTGGCTTTTTAGGGCCACAGCCACGGTATATAGAAGTTCCCAGGCTAGGGGTCAAATCAGAGCTATTGCTGCCAGCCTGCTCCACAGCCATAGCAACTTGGGATTCAAGCCGTGTCTGCAACCTATACCACAGCTCATGGCATGTAATGCTGAATCCTTAATACTGAGCAAGGCCAGGGATTGAACCCGCATCCTCATAGATACTAGTCTGATTTGTTACTGCTAAGCCATGATGGGAACTCCCCCCCACCAACTCTTAAAAATTAAAGTAGGATTGATTTACAATGTTATGCCAATTTCTGGTGTTCAGAGAAATGACCCGGTCATATGTATATATGCATTGCTTTTCTTACCTTATCTTCCATCGTGGTCTGTCCCAAGAGACTGGATATAGTTCCCTTTGCTGTAAGGTAGGACTCATTGCTTATCCATTCTGAATGCAATAATTTGCATCTGCTAACCCCAAACTCTCAGTCCATCCCACTCTCTCCCCCCGTGGCAACCACAAGTCTGTTCTCTATGGTTGCTTTCGCCCCACTTTTAATTGTGCGATTTTCATGGTGATTGGCCAGAGAAAGGAGCAGATAACATAACCCCATTCCCAGCCTTAATTTTGTTGTCTTCCCCCTAATACTAATTTTCTTCCTTATAAGACATCATTAAATATGTTGCTGCTTTTATATTCATTTACTTAGGACCTGCCTTCCCCACTGAAATTCAACTTTGACGAGGACAAAGCTCTTTGTCCATTTTATTTTTGATTGCTGTATCTACAGACCCTGGGAAAATGCCTAGAATATATGAGGTACTCATATGTTTTTTGATTGAAATATTTTAACTGAATAATCAGTAAGTGATTCTGGAATTTATTTTACTATTGATTTTTTTATTTCCCCAATACATTATTTTTTTTTCCTACTGTACAGCATGGTGACCCAGTTATACATACAAATAATACTGTTTGATACATACAAATGCCTCACCAACGAAATATCCTGGGGGCTTTCATTTTTGTTCTAGTAAAAGGAAGACACCAGTTCTACCCAAATTCTGTACATATGACACTGATGAAAATATCTATGGTAAGGTGCACCTGTAGTATCTAAGGGGAAAATGAAAGGTATTTCCTGGCTTGAGTGGTCCAGTTCCTAGAGGCAGGGGCTGTTTTGAGTTTGGGGGCAACTCTGCTCCCTGCCCTGTCCATCCAGAGCCCTCTGGTCTCTTCTCCTCTCCGCTTCTCTGTATGTGGGCTTGCTGTGGTTCCCCTCAGGCAAGTTTATAGGACAAGAAAAGGGAAGAGGACTGGCTGTCATTGATCAGGTGTCTATTCTCATCTGATCATTCATGACCAGCATTGTGGAGGGAAATGTGGAATTACAGGAAGAGTAGAAATGCCTCTTCTAGGGACTGTGGGCAAGTATTATTCTCTATGAAGGACCAAGGACAGGCCTGACAATGAGACATGCTCAGAAGTATTCTGTCATTTATAGAGTCATTGATGAAATATACATATGTCTGTGATGCTCAGCTATTTGATAGACTGGAGAAAGATCTCAAGAGATGACATACATTTTCCTTTCTCCTTTTTACAGAGGATAAAATTCAAATCCAGAGGAGTTTTGAGGGTCATCAGTGTTATGCACTGTTGAGCTCTGATATCTTATGAAGTTAACCTCAGCATCCTAGGGTTTCACTTTCCTAATTAGTGAAATGTAATGAATTATAAATGAAAAAAATAATGTTGGCCTTGAAATTAAATTTCACCAGTAATTTTTTTTCCCCATTTTCCCATTATTTCTGTCCTTGGAACACAGGAGTCTCTCCACTTGCCCCCCCCGCCTTTTCTTCTCCTCCATAATCTAAATGAAAGAGTCTTAATTGGTGAAAAAAAATCTGAGGAAAAGGAGCAGAATACACTCAATTCTTGATAAGAAATACTTGATTAAGAAAAGACAAGTAGAGCAGCTTTATACAAATGAAATAAGAACTTGCGAACAAGACTAACCCATACAAACACATGATGCACACATAGGTAAATGGTCACCTATATTCACACTCCAGACATTATGCCTGTGTGAAGAAAAGAAACATGGCATCTTCCAAGCTCCATTTTAATTTGTGCAACAGAGGAGGGAAAAACAATAACATTTTGTGTCATTCTTTGAGAAGTATCTGTTTATTTTCCATTTACGTTTGTGTGGCTTTGCGGTCCAAATTTCTTTTTTTTGCATGTATTTATTCTTCTATACATCTTAGTAGAATCACCAGGAACACTCTTTTAAAATGACAGGAAAGCTACTAAAATAATAGGTACTTCATAGTTCTTAACACAAATCAACTTTCAAGAATCATATACTTGAAGGGGAAAAAATGACAGGAAACCTTTGAATGCCCCAGTGTAGTATGGAGCACGATTTTTCTGAAAAATCGTGGAAGCTAAAAATGAGCTCCACCGCTACTGTTATAATTTAATAGATCATTATACAAATGCTAGGATATGTCTTTGTCAACAGGAGTTACATTTTTGTCCACTGTCAAATATTACTAAACTCTGAAGTTGTAAGTAAATGTTTGTTTTTATTTTCTAGACTGTATGCAACTAAAAAATAACGAGGTGTTAACATTTTCAGTACATAGGTTTTTTTAAAAGGTATAAACCGATGCTTATTAATTGAACATGTTTTATCAGTTACCTCAGCAGTTACTTAATACAAAAACTTAATTTTCCTGTATGACCTTGAACTTCCAGTTGTCTTGAACCGCAGATTCCTTACTTGGGAAATAGACCCTAACTCACTCAGAATTATGTGGAGAAATGCATGAATTTTTGTCTTCAGAAAGCTTAGCCCAGAGCCTAGTGTGTCGTATGGTCAATAATATTTGCTGTTGTTATTACTATATAATTCTGCAGCATCAGAATATTAACATGGAATCAATTGCTCCCTAGCAATGAATATGTTGGAAGACGATTATATTTGGAACACTCACAAAACTAATTGGCTTTATTTTCATTTGGCAACGAGCAGTTTGAAATTAGAAATTAATTTGTATCTTGAGGTTACACAGAGGATGTCTTTGCCAGCGGGTGATAAACACATACGCCTTGACCGGACCTGCATTTACACACAAAAGAATATACGGCTGAGTTTGTGCAGGGTGGCTAATGTAGTTGTGGAAAATGATCTGTCCGCTTTTTGAGTCATTGCTATAATGAACTTGCCTTGATGAAATGGTAGTTCATAACACTTTAGAAACTTAACCACGCCGGAGAATCATCCTGTGTATCATTTTGTTCCCATAATAGACAAAACCCCCTGATTGCACACCTCTAAAACGTGACCTTTTCTTCCTTTTGCATCGTCCTGTGTTCTGTGAGGGATTTAATGTATGAGAGGAGCTTGAAAAGAAAAATATTGTCATGACAAATTGCTACATAATTTTGGTCTCCTTTTTTACACTCTCGTGGCCATCTTTGACTTGCATAATGATTCACTCCAAATGCTTCATCCACAGAGTGGCCCTTCAAAGGCTGGTGGGGGAATCTGTGTTCATACCACAAGTCATCAGCACCCTCTTAGTATCTCTAAACTGGATCTGGTTCATCGCTCACTCTTCCATTCACTTAGTTCCCATGCTAAATTACTGTCTTTTAACTGCTAGCATATTCTAGGTCTCTCCTGTGAAGTCTCAAGGCTAAATAAAGATGGCTCTTGTGTAGCATATTTCTAGACCACAGAGCTATCATCCTTAGGAAAGAAAAGCACAAATAACCATCTAAAAATCTTCCTTGCTGATTACATCCAAGCTTAATTATGATTTCATCTACCTTAGTTTATAAAGCCATAATTCAGCTTGGAAGCGTTTATTTTAAAATTAAAAAAAAATAATCTTTTGTGCTTATAGATGAGGTTAATTTTTTGGCAGGATGCATTCTTCCCAATGCTCATCCTACTTTCATGTGGTGTATAGAAAAATATTTTCTTTTTTCCTTTTTGCTTTTTAGGGCCACACTCAAAGCATATGGAAGTTCCCAGGCTAGGGAGGTCAAATTGGCGCTGGAGCTGCCAGCCTACACCACAGCCATAGCAAGGCAGGATCCAAGTCACATCTGCGGCCTGCATCACAGCTCCCAGCAATGCAGGATCCTTAACCCACTGAGTGGGGCCAGTGATCAAACCCACATCCTCATGGATACCACTTGGGTTTGTTACTGCTGAGCCACAACAGGAACTCCAAAAAAATATTTTCAATAAGCAAAATTGAACACCTCTTTCAGTAGGTTGAGATTTGATGCCAGTAACTCTACACACATCAATAATTTGAGGGTAACTAAAGTCATATAAGATAGACAATGGGTAAGCTATTAGCTATTGCTTATGTAATAATTTAGTGATCACAATCATAAGACTTTTAAAAAGCTACAAAGTTGTGCAAAGCATGTTAAGTCAAAGCATATAAAAATGTAAAGAGCTTTTAAATAGAGTTAATTAACATATATTTACATTTGCAAATTCCATGTTTAAAATACAGATGCAACTGGTCAAAACTGCAAAGAGCAACATGTTGCTTCATTGACTGAGAAAAGCAAGGCAGAATCATCTCTTCTCAGTAGCCACATATAGACCCAGGCACAGAAAAGGACAATTCTGAATGCGAGGTTTTAGACTAGGAATCCTCTGCCTCTTCACGTTTCTGGAATGTTCTTTCCAGGTCATGCAAATGTTTTATGAGCTGGCTCTTATTGAAAACTGCTTCCATGTAGTTTGGTTCCAACCAAATGTGTACCCAGAAATGGAAAGGATTTTGTGGCAATAATTTTCAAGTACACTGTGCTTGTTACAGATTCTTGCACCAGATTTCCTGAGGAACTGGCATCCAACCTATTGGATGTTCATGGCTCATGTTTTACAAATTTGTCAGAACAATGATAGGAGCCTCTTCCTACAAAAGGGTTTTTTCATTATTGAACAGGTTCAACAAACAGACAAATGTGAGGCGAGGGAAGGCTTTCTTTCAGTAGAATGACAACTCTATAAATGGAGGAGTATAGAAAAGCCACCATTTTGAAAGTAGCATAGAACTCATGGACGCATCAATGGTTGTTAAAACCTTCAGGTGAACGTTTCAACAGGACATTTATGCAGTGTCAGAAGTTCTCACCACAGGCCCTTGTCAGTAATGACGGCAACAGCATAGCTCTTTTTAGTAGAGAAGTCTGGTGAACACCACCTTAACCAAGTGATTAAAGTTAGCATGGCTGTTAATACATGGAAGTGACAGCGGTCCCTCCTGAGAAAATCCACCAAGAAGGACAAGATTCTACCAACACATGCATGCAAATTGAAACGTGAGGAAAATTCGGCTCAGCTCTGAAGGATGGACTGCAACACAAGCAGCATAAAGGCCTGTGGGATCTTCTCAAAGATGATGTGTAACGGCTTTCGGTGAACCATTTCTCAATCACCTTTAGTTTTTAAAAAATGAACTCTTAATGTATGTATGAACAAAGTAAAAAACACTACTTGAAAACCCTTCGAGGTGTTTCCCTGGAACAATGAAACAGGAGACCCTCGCCTTGAAGCAAAAGGAAAAGACGAATTCAGCTAAACACAGAATTCATTTTACACCAGAGACTCTATTTGCTGCAAATGAGGTTTTATATGTGTTTAGGTCCTTATATATTTCTAGTCTCCCTATCTGTTCAAAAGGGCTTAACTCCTATTTTGTATAGAGTTTCTGTTTCCTGCTTGCCACTGGGATGGTTTGGGAGATGCATTAAAAATTTGTTGACACATCGAAAGTGCTTAAGTAAAGAGATGATTAAATATATTAGAGGATTATAAAGATACATGAAGATGTTTTTGGTCATTAGGTACTGAGCGAGTGCTGACTTCCTATATCTCAGTGATCTCCAGGGAGTGGTCTGATAAAGCTCTATTTGGCTTGGAAAAAAAGAGACCCCTCTCTGCCCATGGATGCCAGAAGGTTTTCTCGCTTTGCCTGTGTTCATTGAAAACGGCAGAAAAGAAGAATGAGCCTGGGCACACCCCTCCTGACCTTGAATCCAGTTGTGGTCGGGCTAAATGGCAGGCTCCAGCTTTAGCCCTAATGTCTGCATCTGTGCCTCCCCACATGTTAGCCTGGTTTTAATTCTTACATTGATTAGGTGTGATCACAGTGTGATTTCCCCTCCTGCGGACAGCTCATTTGTATTGCAAATTGTTAATAACATCCTCAAGTCCAACAATGTTATCATCGCTGAGACCCCTGCAGCCTTCATATTCGCTTCCACATTATTGAACTAACAAGCACTATTACCAGGACAGCTGCAGCTCCTGGTGAAGCTTATGTCATCAGAGATGGCTTTCCCCGTAGGGGCCTCAAACTGGTAAGGGATGGTAACAGATTGGGTGAATCCAGTGAGTAGAGGTGAAAACATTTGCCTCCTTTGTCCTTTAGGTTGGTGTGGGTACATACCGTGTTAGGAATGCTAGCGTTTCTTTTAGCAGGAGGCTCCTATAAACGTTCTGTCTTTCTGTTTATATTCAACCTCAATATTTTATCCTCCAAATATAGTTCAGGCTAAGTTGATTGACCAGTATATACAATGGGTATGTCACCAGACTCAAGTTTGGCAGCTTGCAGCTGAAAAGCCAATAACTTGAGAGGCAAGTGTCCGTAGAAAGAAAAGTCACTTTAGTCAGAAAGCCAGTCATCTGGGGAGAAGGTGGACTCATGGCCTGAGACCACCTCCAAATAGTCTGCTCAGCCAGGACAGGTTTTGTTTTTGTTTTTAAGATTTATTGAAGTATAATTATAAGGCTGTGATCATTTCTGCTCTACAACAAAGTGACCCAGTCATACATATGCACACATCCACTCTTGCTCAGATTCTTTTCCTACATAGATTATCACAGAATACTGGGTAGAGTTCTCTGTGCTGTACAGCAGGTCCCCACTGGCCAATCATTCCATCTACTGCAGTGTGCCTGTGCCACAGCCATATTGATGGCTTTTAAAGAGAAACATGAAGAGGAAGTATCTCCGTGAATCACTGAGGCAGGAGATGCGGTTCTACATCCTTCTCCATTGTGTGCAGACTGGCTGGCTCTCTCTTCTCATGTCACTTTACCTGCGTGATCTGCCTGCAGGGTTGCTAAGGAGGGCTGTTGGAGGTAGAGCTAGTCATTCTTTAACTGCTTAATTCTTCATTCTTACATCTTTTTATCCAGGAAAAGAATCAACACTTTAGGCAAGGTGTGGTGTGCATTCAGGAGAGTGTAAGTCTAGAGTTAGTTTCCATTGCTAAGTGATCTCATCCCTATAATTAGTTTTTGGTTTTTTTGTTTGTTTGTTTGTTTTTTGAGTTAGAGGGGGCTAGAAATGAATTAACAGGAAAGATGAAAGAGAGCTGCTTTCAAATACACCTTTGGGCTTTGGAATCAAATACACTTGAGTTTGAATTTTGGCTTCTCTGCTTAGCACAGTGTGGGCTTTGAACAAGTTTCTTTCCTCTTTCTGCCTGTTGCCTCATTTCAAAAATATAAATAGCAGTAATCCTTTTGTGTATTTAATTACTAGTATTTAATGAAAATGTGGATTAAAGTGCTTGCATACCGTAAATACCAGCTATTGCTAGAGCTAATCATTAAGGTTCTTTCTGTGACAAGGATATGCTATTTCTTCTATTTTATTTTAAGTGAAATAAATATATTATGCATTCAATTGGATTAAATATGTACTAATACTCTCCAAATTATATCTTACATGTTGGAATCTTAGGGGGCTAAATGACTCTAACTCCATGAGGCCTTTGAATCGGCAAATAACCTCATTGGAAGTGTGGTCAGACATTTACTTAAATACGTTTGATTGATGGTTATTTTGTCCAATCAATCATTTTCTTTCATTTTGGGGGTTTGATTTTTGGACTCAAGGGTGTCATAATTGAAGATTTCTGCTTTTGGCAATGATGGACTAGTTTGGAGCTGACCAAACTGAATGCCAGGAATAGTAGAGAAGATAAATGCAATTTAAAAAAAAATGCATTTTAGAAGGTACCAGAGAGCTATCAAGGCAGTTAGAACTTGTGGAGCAAAGAAGCTGGAGAGAAGGAAAAGACTTTGGAGGTGAGCCTAATATTCTGCACATTTTCAGTCATTTCAGCATTTGCAGGTTGTTAAACAGCAGGGGGCAGGATGTGGAAACACTGAGCTGAAAGCAAAGGAGAAAATAGCCAGCAAGGTGAGTTGCTTGACTGTCTTAGAGGTGAGAGAACCAGAGATTGGAGATCAGCTCTTTCAAAGAAGCCAAGACTTGAGGGACCAAATCCTGCAGTGAGAGGAAGAGGAGCAAAACAAACCTGACTGTGTTCCAATTTCCATCTTATCAAGTTGTTTCTCAGTGCAAAAAGGTCATCAGGCCAAGGGAAGAGATTGGGTCTTAGATGTCTGGGGAGATGCTGAGAGATTTTTGCAGATGCGTAGCACAGGAAAGTGTAAATTTGGAATCTGGGTCCCCTGAGAGAGAAGAGATCCTGATCAACGATATGTTAAAAGAGTAACCAGAAAATAGAGCAGAAAATCTGAACCCACCCTTGAATCTGTGCAAGTCCTGCTTAAGAACATCCTAAGACGATGCTGAAATTAACTGTGTGCAAGAATTTCAAACATAGTTCCCTGGAGGAAGATGGCATCATCTAGAGCCTGTGAAAATTTTCATGCAGTGCAGACTTAATTCTCAAAAAAAAAAATTGAGGTGAACAAAGAAAAAGACCCAAGAAAATAACAGCATTAGAAGCACAGCCAGTGATCATCCTTATTTTGAAGGGAGCAGAAAAAAATTTTAAAGCTGTGATCTGTATCAGAACAAAGATGATGAGGATTTCCAAAGAGAACTAGAATCCACAAAAATTCCTTCATGATTTTGGAACAGCCAGAATTTTCTTAAACTAGATGCAAAAAGCAGTAATCTTAGTGTCTTCAAGGTTCATCCATGATGTTGCAAATGGCAGGATCTCCCTGCTTTTTAAGCCTGAATAATATTCCATTGTGTATGCACGTGCCTATGTGTCACAATTTGTTTATCCATTCACCTATTGACAGACCCTTAGGTTGTTTCCAAATCTTGGTTATTGTGAATGTTAAATACAAAGAGGCAGAAAGTAGAAGGATTGTTATCGGGTGGGGAGGGGAGAAAAATGCAGAGGGGTGAGATGTTGGAGAAAGGGCAGTTATGTAGGATGAGTAAGTAAGGAGATCCAGTGCCCAGCATGATGGCTAAAGCCATCGTGGTGTGTTGAATACTGGACATTTTCTAAGGGAGTAGATTTCAGGTACTTTCATTGCGAAAGAAATAACTCTGAAATGGTATGTGAATTAGCTTGAATGTAGTAGTTCATTTCACTATCAATATGAATATCATAGTGTTATATTGTTTACCTTAAATATACACAGTTTAAAAATGGATAAAATAGCACTTTGAGAAAAAAGGAGTAACTCTAGGAAAGTTTTGGTGAATAGAATTCTGTAAGCGTTAAGAACCTTTGGTTAGGAGTTCCTATTGTGGCTCAGAGGTTAAGAACCCAACATAGCATCCATGAGGATGTGGGTTCAATCCCTGGCCTCGCTCAGTGGATCAAGGATCTAGAGTTGCTGCAATCTGCATGGTAGGTCACAAATGCAGCTCAGATGTGGCATTGCTGTGACATAAGACGCAGGTGCAGCTCTGATGCGACCCATAGCCTAGGAACTTCCATATGCTGCAGATGTGGCCCTTAAAAGGGGGGAAAAAAAGAACTTTTGGTCATTAAAAGACAGAAACAACTAGGCAAGCCAGGGAATGGGTGAGGTTATTTGCAATACATCACAAAGGACTCATGTACAGGAGAGATTAACAACTTTAGCAAATCACACATGACGAACAAAAATAACCAATAAGCTGATGAGGATATAAGTAGATACTCCACATCATCAGTCATCCAGAAATGCAAATCACATGACTACTAGAGTGGAGAGAACTGCAAGGATGGCAGCATGTTGGAGGGGATGGAGCACGTAGCTCAGAGTCTGCTGGCAGAAAGGAAGATGGTCACCGACACTTGGAACCAGTTCTTGGTGCTCTATACCAAACAATTAATGTGTGGATATTCGAAGATGTAGCCGTTTGACTACCAGGTTGAATCAAAAGAAATGCATAAAATATCTGCATTAAAGATACACGGTTGTGTTCAAGACAGTGTTATTTACAATAGCTCAAGCCAGAATACTTACCAACTATAGAATGGATAAATAATTGATGATACAGCTGTGCAGTGGAACAATATATAAAAATAGACAGACTTTGACTTGTGCTAGGAGGAACTGCCCTGGATAAATTTCACAAACATAATATTGAACAACAGAAGTTAGACACAAATGTGAGTATGCTGTGTTAGTACACTCACAGATTTCATAAACAGTCGAAACTAATGAATGGGATTAGAAGTCTAGATAGTGGTTATTCAGGGCTGTAAGTTACAATCTGCAGTAGCTAAAGAGGAATTTGTACAGTACTGGTAATTCAGTTTCTTAACAAAGATGATAATTACTTGAGTATATTCATTTTAAATGTATCAGCTTGTACCCTTGTGATAGGTACGTTTTCTTTTTTTTTTTTTGAAGTATATTTGAGTACCGTGTTGTGTTCATTTCTGCTGTACAGCAAAGTTATTCAGTTATACATGTATGTATATATTTGTATTCTTTTCCATTATGGTTTATCATAGGATATTGAATATAGTTCTCTTTGCTATATAGTAGGACCTTGTTGTTTATCCATGTGTATGTAATAGTTTGCCTTTGTCAATCCCAAACTCCCAGTCCTGCCCATCTCCACCCCCTCTCCCTTGACAACCACAAGTCTGTTCTCTGTGAGTCTGCTTTGTTTCAGAGATAAGCTGATTTGTGTCATATTTTAGGTTTAACATAAGTGATATTGTATGGTATTTGTCTTTCTCTTTCTGACTTAATTTGCTTAGTTTGGTAATCTCTAGGTCCATTCATGTTGCTGCTAATGACATTATCTCATTCTTCTTAATAGCTAAGATTCCATTGCATGTATTCACCACATCTTCTTTATCCATTCAGTCTGTCAGTGGACATTTAGGTTGTTTCCATGTCTTAGTTGTGAATACCGCTGCTATGAACATAGGAGTTCTTATATCTTTTTGAATTATGCTTTTGTTGGGGTATATGCCCAAGAGTGGGATTGCTGGATCAAATGGCAACCCTATTTTAATTTTTTTACAGAACCTCCATACTGTTCTATACTCGCTGCCAATTTACACTCCCACCAACAGTGCAGGAAGGCTCCCTTTTCTCCACATCCTCTCAAGCATTTATTATTTGTAGACTTTTTAGTGATGGCCATTCTGACCAATGTGAAGTGGTACCTCATTGTGCTTTCGATTTGCATTTCTTTAGTAACTAGCGATGTTGATCAACTTTTCATGTTCCTCTTGGCCTTGAGTATGTCTGCTTTGGAGAAATGTCTATTTAGGTCTTCTGCCCATTTTTTGATTGGATTGTTTGGGTTTTTTGGTTATTGAACCGTATACGCTATTTGTATATTTTGGAAATTAAGCTCTTGTAGGTCATATCATTTGGAAATATTTTCTCCCAGTCCATTGTATTTTTTTTTTTTGTCTTCTTAGGGGCGCACCCATGGCATATGGATGTTCCCAGGCTAGGGGTCATATTTGAGCAGTAGCCACCAGCCTACGCCACAGCCACAGCAACACAGGATCCGAGCCACCTCTGCAACCTACACCACAATTCACAGCAACGCAGGATCCTTAACCCACTGAGCAAGGCCAGGGATTGAACCCGTATCCTCATGGATACTAGTTGAGTTCGTTAACCACTGAGCCACGATGGGAACTCCATTGTATGTTGTCTTAATACCTGATGAAGTCAGCTCAGTCCCTGAGAATCCTGCAAGTTTGCGTTTATAAAGTTGTTACTCATTTATAATCAATCAAACCAAACCACAAGTTTTTGTAGCTTGTCTTTACATATAAATAGCCTTTGCCTTCTCTCTAGCCAGGATTTATCACCTTCTCAGCTTCCCTGAATTGAAGACTGCTGATCATTTTAACTTTTGGGACAGAAGCACATTGAGTGTAGCTGTTTCACCATTTCTCACATATTGGAATCATTTTTTTATAATATGACAGAATTAGTACATGACTTGGGCTTCTGGATTTAATACGGAATTGATTATACCATCCTCCTCTGATGCGTTCTCTCATCTTCCCTTGTTCATCTGCCTGCAAAAGTCTGGCAGAAATATGTCCACATGGAGAAATGTGAGAGTGGGGATACCATATCTCCCCTCAAGCACAATTTTAACAGCAGATTAATTCCCTTAAATTTTGGTGATTACTCTTTACAACAGCCACGATCAGCAAAGTCGGCCTAAATCAGAACTTGACATTTGTATTGCATCAGTGTGCTTTTGCTTTTGTTGTGCTGTGATTGAATATTTATCTGTTCATTTGTTAGCGTTAACGTGTTCCTGGTTCTATACAATAACACTATTTCTCTCCACAGGGAAGTTAATATACTCTAGGAAAATATCGCTTATTATATCTGCTCATTTTATTTAGATCTTCCACCATTCTCATAAGGCTTCCTCTTTTCTCTTGCTTTGAAGCTTTACTGATTTTTATTATAAAATTTCATTATCCTCACTACCCACACTTCCTCTGCCATTTCGAAGAAAAGTTATTTTCCTCTAAACAATTCATGCTGTAATTGTCAGCAAACAATAGTTGCCAAAATGAAAGCTGTTATCACCTTGTTAATCAATGAGTCAGTATCCAGGAGACCTCTTAGCCAGAACACTCAGATCAGATGCACTCTGCAGGCTGGTGCTCTGTCTGGGGAAAGGCAATGAGATTTAGGGACACTGGCAAAACCAGCCAGTGAGCTCTTCCTCTAATAAAGCACTGTCTATTCCCTTAATAAAACACTCTATCAAATCTCATTTAGCTTGTATAATCTGAGTAGGGGAGTTCAGCTCTGATAACAGCAGCCTCATCTGTGACAGATCAACTTTTGCTCTGAGAACTACTGGAAGAAACTGGTCATAAACAAACAAACAAACACAACTGAAGATATCAGAGAGCTACCTTGAAGGCAGTGGGTATTTTGGGATCTGAGATCTGTGGAAAAGAAAAAAAGCCAAGAGATAAGAGTCTGGCATTTGGCCCCATTCTCCACACAAGGCAATGACAGTTCTAAAAGCAGTTGCTAAGAAACTGAGAAGGAAAAAAATTCTACAGTCCTACGGGAATGGGATAAAGCAGCAAAAACCGTGTTTATATTCACTAAGGATGAGGGTATCCTTGTAAATTAACAAGTGTTTCTGCTGCATCCCTTAAATCTCCACACACGATCATAGGTGAACCCAAACCCAACACTCCCTAACACTGAAACATCTAATTTAAAATCTAATCAATTTCCAGTTAGGGAGATCTTCCCCAATTTCGTGGTCTGCCGGAGGCCAGCTCCAGCGGCCAGGGAGTGTACACTTTTTCCCGAAGGAGAGGGACGAGCGTCGGTGGTATGCACACAGAGACAGCCTCTTTGTCCCTTCTTTCAGGGCGCTGGACTGCTCAAACTTTATTGGCATAAGTGGTTGATTTTATAGACAGTTTTTCATTATAGATTACGTCATAGTGTTAAAAGTACATTGGTTAACTATTAGGCTTTGTTTTTTGATCACATGGTACAGTAGCAATACATCATGTTTTACAATCTTCAGCCTAACTCAATTGAGTACAATTCAAGGACAAACAGGCACAGCATCTCATGTGGGAAAGAGGAGACCCAGCACAAACCATCTCATGGCCAGCCAGTTCCGACAAGCTGAAGAAGTTACAGACACAAAAAATCCTGTCTTCAGACTAGTGTCTATCTTCAAAGTGTCCTCTGCAGAGAGACAGTGTGAGAAAATACAAATCAACTTAGCTAGCTACCACTAAAAGTTTCTAAAATCAAGGACAAAACTCACAGCTGGGTTTTTTTTTTTTTTTATCGAGAATAATATATGTCTAACTTCTATAGACCTCATTAAAATCGTAACTCTAAAGTTTACTGTATAACTGGTTAGTAGATAAATGCTATGTTTTAATTAAGTTGCATCTAAATGGGGGAAAGTGCTTCAGGATGAAATTCTTATTATTTTATTATTATAATTTTGTTAAATCACAAATCACCACAGGAAAATAAGACTGGGAAATAAGAATAATAAGCAAATAATCAGGAAAGACTGAGGAAAACTGAAGAGCACATAAAACAACAGGAAAGACTAGGTCACCCAAGAAACAATCCATGTTCTCCAGCGCAAACATGGAAATTGCTTTCCCAGGAAAGCCCCAATTCTTCCCCATCAACATCAAAATGAGAGCCGTGTAACCTGAGGCCTGCCCTCGGCTTGTACCGTACAGGCAGGCTTTCACTCTGACCAGAAGCCCACCTTCGGCTTGTACTGTTCAGACAAGCTCCCTTCCTTGGCTCCTTGTATCTTCTCGGCTCCCCGCAGTGGTCTTCCTGAGTAAATCTGTATTCCATGCTTTAATGTAAATGTACAGGATTCTGTAAATATAATGTGACATGAAAGAAGACTTGACGAAGAACCAAAGACAAGCCATACAGTAAAAACAGATGGAAAAGTAAAACGAAAGTATCAGGTGGATACCTTGAAATAACGATAAAGTGTCCACAACATTAAAAGGTAAAGAAGAATTGACAGAGAACTCTTAAAGTACACAATGAAAGCTCTAGAAATAAAACCATCCAAACTGAGACAGATGCAGAGTGGATGCATATAACGGCAACTTAGGTGCAGTTTGAGACAAGAGTTTAGGTGGAAGGTGAGAATAAAATACCAAGGATGAAGCAGAATGTGAGAAAAGTATGATAAGCGCTAAATTTTCAAGAGTTTAGAGAGATGCTAGACTTGGGTAGAAGTCCCAGGAGAGAAGAGTAAATAATGGGGCAGAAGCAATATTTAAAAACATAGTGGAAGTTCCCATCGTGGTTCAGCAGAAGCAAACCTGACTAGCATCCATGAGGACGCAGGTTTGATCCCTGGCCTTGCTCAATGGGTCAAGGATCCAGCATTGCCGTGAGCTGTGGTGTAGGTCACAGACATGGCACAATCTCACATTGCTGTGGCTGTGGTGTAGGCCGGCAGCTGTAGCTCCAGTTCGACCCCTCGCCTGGGAACCTCCGTGTGTCACAGGTAAGGCCCTAAAAAGACAAAAAATAAAAATATAATGGCAGATGATTCTCCAAAGTTAGAGACATTAAGCTACTGATTTAAGAAGTGATATAAAGGAGTTTCTGCTCTCGTGTGGTGAGTTAAGGATCTGATGCTGCTGCAGTTGTGGTGTAGTTTGCATCTCTAATTCTGACTTGATCCATGGCCTAGGAACATCCATATGCCACGGGGAAGCCAAAAGAAAAAGGGAAAATGAAAAGGTGATACAAACTTCATGCAGGATAATTACTAGAAAACCACATCTAAACATTGCTATAAGCCAAAGACAAATAGAAAAATCTTAAAAAATCAGCTAAAAAAAAAAAACCCAAATAGGCATTATCTTTATAGCAGGAACACTAAGAATGGTAAGTGGGAAGCCAAATATAACTATTTATCATGATTTCTCAAAAGTGCTAAAGGAAAATAGTGGTCAATATAGAATTCTCTACCCCACCCAAAAAAATATCCTTCAGGAAACAGTGGTAAAAACACTTTTAAACAGAAAAAAAATTGACATCTTCTGTCATCACAGACCTTCACTGAATGTAATAGTAACAAGTGTTCTCATGCGGAGGGAAAATGATTAAAAGGCAGAAGAGCAGGAAGGGAAACTAAGCAGATGAAAGGGCGAGTGAAAGTCATTATTATGTATCCAGTTTCAGTTTTATAAGAGGAGTTATGGAGATGGATGCTGGCGATGGGCACAGAACATGGCAAATATATTTAATGGCATTGAACCGTACAGCTAGAAATGGTTCACATGCTAAGTTTTCTGTTATGTGTACTTTACCACAATGGAGAAAAAAAATTTGAAAAATTCCACATACACAGAAGATATAAGGAATACCATAAAAACTCAGAACCCTCCAGCAGCGTAAAAACAAGAGTGTTCCAATGGCAGAAAACAAGCCGGTGTACCAGGAGATGCTACTGGATGAACACATGAGGGACACCAACTGGGCTACGAATGCAGGGCAATCCTTTCCTTCTAAACAGTCCTTCCCTAAAATTAAAACCTAAATGGTTTTAATCAACAGATGAATGGATTAAGAAGATATGGTTCATGTATCCAGTGGAATACTGCTCAGCCATGAAAAAGAAAAATGCCATTTGCAGTAACGTGGATGGACCTAGAGATTCTCATACTACGTGAAGTCAGACAGAGAAAGACATTATATGGTAAAACTTATGTGGCATCTAAAATGTGGTACAAATGAACCTATGTACAAAACAGAAATAGATTCATGGATATAGAGAACAGACTTGTGGTTGCCAAGGGGGAGGGGGAGATAGTGGGGTGGACTGGGAGTTTGGGGTTAGCACAGTCAAACTGTTATATTTAGAATGGGTAAGCAACAAGGTCCTACTGTACAATGCAGAGAACTACGTCCAACTCTTGGGGTGTAACATAATGGAAGATAGTAGGAAAAAAATATATACATATATATATACACATACATGTATATACACACACATGTATGAATGACTGGGTAACTTTACAATAGAAATTGAAAAAATATTGTAAATCAAATAGAATTTTAAAAAGATAGTATGAGGAAAAGAATGTGTGTGTGTTTATATGCATGGCTGGGTCACTATGCTGTACGGCAGAAATTGGTACAACACTGTGAATCAATGATGCTTTCATAAAAATTAAAAAATACAAAAAAGAAAGATAAAATAATGGAAAAGTAAAATCATTGATGACACAGAACAGTACACCATGTCATACAGTATTTGAAATTTTCATATAATAACAGGTTCAACAACAGTCCTTGACCCCAAGAAAGGGAAAGATTGTCTGAGGTCCATGCATTGACCTGGATGAGGCAAATGTATTCATTTAAATTGGACTTTAATGAGTCTAGAATGCATGCTGCCACTCTAGAGTAACTTCTAAAAGAATAATACACAAGTAAACTAATTTACAAGCTCATGGAGAGATAAACACAATAAGATAAATTGTAAATCAAGCAATTTTATCACAGGTTTCCCCAGAAGAACAGCCTGAAGGAAAAGCCTTGGGAGTAGGTTGATTTGGGGGCATCCGAGTCCAGGGGGCCAGAGTTCATGGGAGGAGCTGATAGAGGGAAGGAGAGAAAGCTAATCTAAAGGTGTCTTACTGACTTGGCTGTTGTGATGACCTGCTGGGCTGTATCCTCCCAGGGCTGTCTCCAGAGACTTGATGAAATAAAGATTGCAGCTGTGTATCTCACTATTGAAATGGACGAACAAAGATTTATTTTTTGCCCCATTGCTTACAGGTGGCCCTGTAGACATCAAGGGTGTCTCGACCTGCACCTTAGGTCAATAGTGTAAGCAGGCTCAAGGCAAGGCACCATCTGTCATCTGTGGAGAGCTGGTCAAAGTTATTATGGAATTGATGCATAAAGCAGTAGGTAGAGAAATAGATCCACTCAGATTTTGAATAGGTGGGTGAGGTGCTTCCATTCATGACAAGATTTGAGGTGTTATTTCTAGCAAACCCCCAAGTCTCTTTGTTCAGACTCTACAGGGCTTGCGAACGACTCAATTTTCTTTCAATAATGCTTTGCTGAAGTGATCCAGGGTGGTGTCTCTTCTGTGCAACTAGGTATCCTAACTGATGGGAAAAACACTGAATATTCAGGGTTAGGGTTAGGGAGAACCAACTATTTAAAGGGAGAGCAACAAGAAATAATGAAGGTTCCTCAGCAGAGACGTTACAGCAGAATATAGACTTATGAGTTAAATTTGAATTTCACACTAAACATCTGGATAATCCAAGATTTTTGAGAACTGAAAGAATGATCCAGTGAAACCAGTTTCTGAACAGAGAACCATGTAAGCTGGTGGTATCAAATATTGATAAAAGGAAGGTACCTCAAGTTATAGGAACAGTATCAAAGAGCCACCCATCCAGAATATATTCTGGTTTATGCATTGTATCTAAACCCAAGACAAATATTTTTAAAGTTGCTGTGTACAAAAAAAAAATCAACATGAAAAATTAAAATTTAACTCAGACTCGGGGTAACAGTAATATGTTCAAAAAGATCCATAAAAGTCTATCTCTTAAATTTGCTGATCTCTCTTTTATTAATTATCAGCAGCCTTTGACAGGGAAAGAGACATATTTAAATGACAGCGGAAGCATAAGGAATAGGGTAAGAGTTTCTAGTTATTTGAGGGTCGTTTAAATTTCCAAATTCATAAAATAGCAATCTGAGGTGTTAGACTAAAAGAATTAGACTAAAAGAATGAATAGTGCCATGTTTCTGGTAATGTGGTGGCGGGGGCGGCGGGGGCGTGGGGAAGCTATTTAATGGAAGATGGGAGTTGAGGAAGAATCTCCCACAAATGACAGCTCATTTTAGAGCACCAAAAATAAGATGGAAAATAATGTAATCTAAGGAGTTCCTGAAAGAGCTGGCCACATTTGGGTGAGAGCATAAAAGAACAGAGATGGGGAATGTTTGCAGGACTGTCATGTGCGAGACAGAACACCCATCTTTTTTTTTTTTTTTTTTTTTTTTTTAATTTTCCCACTGTACAGCAAGGGGGTCAGGTCATCCTTAGATGTATACATTGCAGTTACAGTTTTTTCCCCCACCCTTTCTTCTGTTGCGACATGAGTATCTAGACATAGTTCTCAATGCTATTCAGCAGGATCTCCTTATAAATCTATTCTAGGTTGTGTCTGATAAGCCCAAGCTCCCGATCCCTCCCACTCCCTCCCCCTCCCATCAGGCAGCCACAAGTCTCTTCTCCAAGTCCATGATTTTCTTTTCTGAGGAGGTGTTCATTTGTGCTGGATATTAGATTCCAGTTATAAGTGATATCGTATGGTATTTGTCTTTGTCTTTCTGGCTCATTTCACTCAGGATGAGATTCTCTAGTTCCATCCATGTTGCTGCAAGTGGCATTATGTCATCCTTTTTTATGGCTGAGTAGTATTCCATTGTGTATATATACCACATCTTCCGAATCCAATCCTCTGTCGATGGACATTTGGGTTGTTTCCATGTCCTGGCTATGGTGAATAGTGCTGCAACGAACATGCGGGTGCACGTGTCTCTTTTAAGTAGAGTTTTGTCCGGATAGATGCCCAAGAGTGGGATTGCGGGGTCCTATGGAAGTTCTATGTATAGATTTCTAAGGTATCTCCAAACTGTTCTCCATAGTGGCTGTACCAGTTTACATTCCCACCAGCAGTGCAGGAGGGTTCCCTTTTCTCCACAGCCCCTCCAGCACTTGTTATTTGTGGATTTATTAATGATGGCCATTCTGACTGGTGTGAGGTGGTATCTCATGGTAGTTTTGATTTGCATTTCTCTTATAATCAGCGATGTTGAGCATTTTTTCATGAGAACACCCATCTTTTAATCGTGTGTGTAATGAAATTCCCATCTCCACTAGCGATCTAGGAGAATTACATTATCTCACTGCCTGAGAAAGCAGACCAAAGAATGGACAGGTGCCTTTCTCATAAACTTATACCCTCTCTTAGGTCTCTTTTAGCTAAAGATTGGCTTGCAATCACAATCGTAATAGTATCTAATCCCCTTTCCATATTCTTAAACATTGAGGTTGGCAAGGAACAGATGCACATGTGTCGTCTGAGATTGTGCATGAAGAATGGAAATGCTTCTTTGTCTGCAACTAATAGACTTAAAACTTGCTACACCCTGGTTGCAAATCCTGGAGAATTAATGTGCACTTTAAAATATATTTAAAATACCCATAATTGATGATATCCTCATCTCTTTGGCCCATTTGAAGCCCCCGTCTTCATCAACCTCATACTTGCCAGGTACTATCACACACACCAGGCCTTTTGAGTCTTAGGTGTAGGCTGTCCACATAGGAAGAAGGTGCGGTTCAGAAATGTGCAGACTCTAGTGTCTTAAACTTGGTCCCCCATGATAGTCCAGTCTCTTTGTTCTGTTTTCCAGTGTCATATATACTCTCCTGGGTTTTCCCTGTAACGTTCAGATCTTGGCTTCCAACGCATACCTTCTAGGTGACTCTGACATGTGTGCAAGTTAAAATTTGAGTTTTACAGGAGCAAACAGCTGTAGGCAGTTACCAAGTACGAGCTGTAATGACCTCACTTCTCTTTCTCTTCTATGTTCTTTAGGCTTCCTTGATTTATTATCCAGAAAACATTTGTGCTTTTATCTAATTCCATACTTGCCTTCTTGATAATTGCTCCTCCAATGCCTCAGCTAAAAGGGATAACAGAAGATGGAAATATTTAGGGATAAACCGCACAGAAAGTTACTGGCTGGTGGAGGCATATCCCCAAAGCATTATCTTTCATGTATTTGAGTAACAGATAGACCAGAGGTCATTTCCATGGTAACATTTCCATTCTGCACTTTGTAAATGGCAGAATGTAGAAGAAAATTACTGAAAAATGCCAGTGGAAACTGTAAAGTTTTTTGGAAGAATGTTTATAATACCTTAAATTGGCATGTTCCCTCTCATGATAAACACAGAGGTTATGGGTTATGTAAATGGGTTGTAAGCATCTAGGGGGCCATTGTAATCCTCATTAAACTTCCACTAACCGTAAAGACCTCTTTATTCTTAAAATGAACAAGCTGTGAAGGAACTCGTTGCAAAACACCCAGACTGTGACAGACATTAACCTCCTACATCCATAGTTTCTACTTTTACCAAACTCCAATACAACCGAGGAATTCTCAACTTGAAGGACTTTCCTTCTGTAATAAAGTTGGTTTTTTGTGAACCCATACAGCAAATCCCTTTCCTCCTTCTGAGCAAAACTTCAGCCAGCTTCCTGTCCTGCCTGTTCATCAGGCCTCCAAATTGGTAAGCTCTTTCTTTACTCAATTCCTGGTACCTAGGGGCCGTTTCCTCAGGAAATGAAGCTCTCAGAAAAAGTTGCTAACCCCTGGGGAAAATTCCTTTTCTGTAGGAGCTCACAATGTGTGCTCGGTTATTTGGGGGGAAATGATTCGATATTGGATGTCTGTAAATGGCATGCTGGACCCCATCAGTAGATCTGGAATTCTGCCCTGGTGTAATTGAGGCCACCTAGGATGATGGGTCCTACAGTGTGTGTCTGAACGCTCTGGGCTGGAGCCAGGGAGGCTTTCCTTAAGCTCACTTATTATGGGGTCTCCCACAAGTCCCCTGGCTCATTACTGGGCCTCAGTTTATGTATAAATTATACTAGATTCTAAGGTTCTATGACACTCCTACCAACCTACACAAGAGGACGTTACTAAAAGCAAGCTGGATGTCCATAAAAACTGAGTAGTGACTCAGAGGAAAGATAAAAAGAAAAAATGGTTTTTGATTCATGGTCAGCTTTCATGGAGTCATCTTCATGCTGGATGAATCAAAATGAGACAAAATTCTGAGCTCCCATTAAAGGATAATTTGGCTTTGGGAAGAACATAGGCCTGCATATACAAAATCATCTTTAGACATGTCACATAGAGGTGACTCTCTGAACACTGTGTGTGAGGACTCCAAGGAACGGAAAAGGACCTTCTGGGGAAGGGGAGGGTGGTGGCTCCATCAGTAATGGCTAAATAATGCAAAACCTGAGGGTCCTTTGTATTTTGTAGAGAGCCCAGCTTTTTTTCCTGCTTAAGTTGGAAAGTTCAACAGAGGCAGTTGGGGTCTTTCTTTTTAGGTGTTCTAGAACTTGTTCTGGATTCCAGCTCCTAAAAGTAGCCATCCATAGAAAGGAGCTGGAGAACCCACAAATGGTTAGAAATGAACAAATGCAAGGCAGTGGTTTCTTCTGACTCAAAACGATCTCTTTCTGTTTAACTCAGGTTCGTCAGGACAAAGTGCTGGCCACGTTTAAATATCTTTTGGTGACTGTTTCTCCATAATCCACGTTTCCTTTTTTCCTCCTTATTCCCAAGAGGGCTGCTGGGGGAAGACTGAGACTTGACTTCCTAAGAATGTGTGTGAAAGTCATTCTTTCCTCCCTCTCCCGCCACCCCCACCCCCTCCATGTGCATGATTCAGCGAAGCTTCTGGTAGGTCTGCCTTCAAGTGGCTCCTTACTGGAGGGAGGGGCCAGTGGTGATATCTGGGACCCACTGCTGTTTCCAGCCTTTTGCCTTCATTTAAAAGACTCCTGCTCCCTGCAGTCTCCTTGTCCCACCCCGAGGCCTCCCCAGGTCCCTGGCTAAGGCCGGCTTCGGTGTCCTCCTGCACTTGGGGACCGACAAGGACTGTATGTAGCAATGGCACCTGTGGGGCTTGGCCCCGGGGCACTATGTCAAGATTTTTATCCAGAACCGCCTTTCACCTTACGCCTTGTGTAGCTCTAGCACCATCTGAGCACTGGTGTGCAGGGGGCGCCCTCGACAGAGGGGGGTGGTGTAGTTTCTGTTAATCACACCCTCCTTGACCTACACGCCCAGGGTGAAGTCTAGCGCCGCCCCCGTCCAAGTCCAGACCCCGCCCCTTCTTTCTCTTCCTGAGGACAGACTTTCCACACAACCCATCTTCTGTTCAACCTGGCGCCCTACGTCAGTACTCCCCATATGACTCCACACTCGGAATCATCCTGGCTTAGTTCTTAAAAGGCAGAAAGAATTTAGTTTATCCTCTTCTCACAAACAAAGCCTGTTTATCCATCAAGAGCTATCACATAACTTAGGCTCAAAAGTTTTAGTTCAAAATCAAAAGCACAATGGTGATGCTGAATTTTTCCACTGTCTTGTAACAGTCTCATCTTCCCTGATGCAACACATGCCCTTGGCCACATAGAAAAATACATGGCACTGATTGGGAGGCTATTCTATGCTCGGTTGTATTATAAACTGTTGATATATTGATTGAGTTAATTCTCTCAACCATACTAGGAGACCAGAACCATTAGTATCCCCTTTTTGCAGAGGTAAATTGAGGTTTTAAATGAGTTAGATAACTTGGTCAACAGCTCGTATCTAGCAAGTGATGGAGCTAATATTTTGCAAAGAGCTACCCCAAGAGCCATATTGACGTCATTTTTATGGGAGATATATGTATATTATGTATAATATACATATTTAACTTGTTTATATTATACATATAATATACATATTTAACTTGTTTATATACATTTTAACGAGAGATATATATACACACATATGTAAATATATTTAATTTATATACAAAATTATTGAATTTATGCTTATTGTATACAGTAAATATATGTATTATTAAGTATTGTCTATTTACATATTTATTTCCATATTTGTATATGATATCTACTAAATAGTAAGGGTTTTCGTACTTAATAGGCTACTTAATGTTTTCATTTTCGTATTTTTAAACCAGAAAAAAAAAAACACCTTCATTAATACTTTGGATAATAAGACAAAAAAGCACCTGCTCAGGTTAAAGTGGGGAAAGAGAGCAGGGTGTCTGTGGGCCAGGCCATAATGGCCAGTGCGGTTTACCTACTTCAAGTCAACTTGCTAAACACCAGTTCTTCTCAGAATTTGGTAAGAAACTCCTCTCCCTGTGGGTGGCTTTCTCATCATCTTCTCTTAAAGCTTAAGTCAAAGTCCAGGTGCCAAGGCTGGACTGGACTAGAGACCGTCCAGTTTTGGTTTGACTTGATGGGGGCCTGGGGGCCAGCACTTGAGCAGTGGCTGTAACCTCTTCCCCTTGACTTTCCCCTTCTCTCCTTATTTGGAGAATGCCCCCTCACCAAGACCCCCAAAGCACAGGGTGCCAAGTGGACCTGAGTGTTCAGTTACTTTGTTCCGTGGGTGTGTTGTTTGGTAGCTGTGTTATGAGAGTGTGTGTTCTCCTGCAGAGTCTAAACCCTTCCTTTCTACCTTGACCTCTTACCTGAACTGAATGGGATACTGGACAGCTTATCTATGTCCAGCTTTCCAGCCTTGATCCCTAGGAGCTCCCTTTATTTACTTATTTTGGGGGGGCTACACCCCTGGCATGCAGAAGTTCCCAGGTCAGGGATAGAACCCTGGCCACAGCAGTGACAACGCTGGATCCTACCAGGGAACTCCCCACAGACACTTCCTGATAAACCTGAAATTAGGATCAGGGTGTCAGCTTGTACCCACTGCCAGACCACATGCTCTCTGAGGCAAAGATTCTATCTTGTTGATGTCTATGTCCCCAGCATGTGGTACACGCCTTGGGACATGGTAAGCACGCAACACATGTTTTCTTAAATTATAAACTAATGGCACCAGCTTGTGCTCTTATCAATGGATTTAAATGTCAGTGCATTAATTATCCCGAAGACACAGATGTGGTTTTACATGCTTAATTTATTAGGAGGAAGCCTTTTGATTATTATGGGTTTTGTTTTAAAATCTTAAAAAAAATAGTAAGGGAATTTAGTGATTTGATGAACCATGGAATTAATTGCTTACTCTGCCCAGTTTTCGTCCCTCTCCCCCTTGTCCAGTCTGTTAAATAGACCTTTGGCAGCTCTGACACTTTGTTTTACATCTTAAATAGTAGGTCACCTCACCTTTTGCTGTGCGCAAGGAAGCATAATCATTCAAGTTGGTAGGGAAACGTATCCAATTTGGGAATTCATGCATAACTACACAAAAAAGTCAGAAACAAATTTATAACTTAGAATATATTATCCTTTTCCATGTTTGTTTTCCTTATCGCAGTGTAATTTTCTGGAAACAAAGCCATCACTGTCATTGTTTTTCTATCATTATAATTGCAAATGACATTATAACAAGCTTTTCAGCCCTCTGAAAAATTTGGATATATTCACTAGCCTCACATTACAAAGTACAGCTCTCATCAAAGAAAAAATGCAAATATTTCATTTATTTATTTTTATCATGGTTATCATCAGTGATAGAAGTTTTGTGAATCAAGTGGCATTTTTACAAAAGAAATGCATGTGTGCTCTTAACCGCATCAGAGCTATTTTAAATAATATATATGTCTATTCACTGTCCACATAACTTCAAATTATCAGAGTGTTAAAGATGAGTGATAATTTGTCCATTTGAAGTCCAGTTTTTCTGCATTCTCATTCTGCCTTTTGCACTGAATTTGAACAAATAGTCTTTTTTTTTTACATGCAAGTACATGCAGTTTTATTTATTTATTTTTAATTTTTAAAATTTTTTTCATTTTTTTATTACTCAAATGAATTTATCACATCTGTAGTTGTATAATGATCATAATAATCTGATTTCACAGGATTTCCATCCCACAGCCCAGGAACATCCCCCCACCCCCCAAACTGTCTCCTCCAGAGACCATAAGTTTTTCAATGTCTGTGAGTCAGCATCTGTTCTGCAAAGAAGTTTCGTCTGTCCTTTTTTCAGATTCCACGTGTCAGTGAAAACATTTGATGTTAGTGTCTCATTGTATGACTGACTTCACTTAGCATGATAGTTTCTAGGTCCATCCATGTTGCTAAAAATGCTGGTATTTCGTTATTTTTGATGGCTGAGTAATATTCCATTGTGTATATGTACCACATCTTCTGGATCCACTCCTCTGTTGATGGACATGGAGGTTGTTTCCATGTCTTGGCTATTGCAAATAGTGCTGCAGTGAACATTGGAGTATGTGTGTCTTTGCGAGTTGTGGTTTTCTCTGGATAGATGCCCAGGAGTGGGATTGCTGGGTCAAATGGTAGTTCTATGTTTAGTTTTCTGAGGAATCTCCATACTGTTTTCCACAGTGGTTGCACCAATTTACAATTACACCAACAGTGTACTAGGATTCCTTTTTCTCCACACCCTCTCCAGCACTTCTTGTTTGTAGACTTTTTGATGATGGCCATTCTGGCTGGTGTAAGGTGGTACCTCATCGTGGTTTTGATTTGCATTTCTCTAATAATGAGTGACGTTGAACATCTTTTCATGTGTTTCTCGGCCATCTGTATATCTTCTTTGGAGAACTGTCTGTTTAGATCTTCTGCCCATTTTTGGATAGGGTTGTTTGTTTTTTTGGTATGGAGCTGCAGAAGTTGTTTATAAATTTTGGAGATTAATCCCTTGTAAGTCGATTCATTTGCAAAGATTTTCTCCCATTCTGTGGGTTGTCTTTCATTTTGTTTAGGGTTTCCTTTGCTGTGCAGAAACTTTGAAGTTTGAGTAGGTCCCATTTGTTTATTTTTGTTTTTATTGTCAATACTCTGATAGGTGGATCTGAGAAGATGTTGCTGTCGTTTATGTCAGAGAGTGTTTGGCCTATGTTTTCCTCTAGGAGTTTGATAGTGTCTGGTCTTATATCTAGGTCTTTAATCCATTTGGAGTTTATTTTTGTGTATGGTGTTAGGGAGTGTTCTAATTTCATTCTTTTCCATGTGGCTGTCCAGTTTTACCAGCACCACTTATTGAACAAGCTGTCCTTTCTCCATTGTATAGTCTTACTTCCTTTGTCATAGATTAGTTGGCTGTAAGTGCATGGGTTTAATTCTGGGCTTTCTATCCTGTTCCACTGATCTCTATTTCTGTCTTTGTGCCAGTACCATGCAGTTTTGACAACTGTTGCTTTGTAGTATAGTCTGAAGTCTGGGAGCCTGATTCCTCCAGCTCCGTTTTTGTTTTTCAGGATGTCTTTGGCTATTCTTGGTCTTTGGTACTTCCAAACAAACTTTAAAATATTTTGTTTGAGTTCTGTGAAAAATGTCCTTGGTAATTTGATAGGGATTGCATTGAATCTGTAGATCGTCTTGTGTAGTATAGTCATTTTGATAATATTAACTCTTCCAATCCACGAGCATGGTATGTCTTTCCATCTGTTTGTGTCATCTTTGATTTCTTTCATCAGTGGCTTGTTGTTTTCAGAGTACAAGTCTTTTGTTTCTTTAAGTAGGTTTACTCCTAGGTATTTTATTCTTTTGGATGTGATGGTAAATGGGATTGCTTCCCTAATTTCCTTTTCTGCTTTTTCATTGTTAGTATATAGAAACGCTATCGATTTCTGTGTATTGATTTTATATCCTGCAACTTTGCCAAATTTGTGGATAAGCTCTAACAGTTTTCTGGTAGAGTCTTTAGGATTCTCTAGGTATGGTATCATGTTATCTGCAAATAGCGATAGTTTTACTTCTTCCTTTCCAATTTGGATTCCTTTTATTTCTTTTACTTCTCTGATTGCTGTGGCTAGGACTTCCAGAACTATATTGAAGAGTAGTGGTGAGAGCAGACATCCTTGTCTTGTTCCTGATCTCAGCGGGAATTCTTTCAGCTTTTCACCATTGAGAATGATGTTCGCTGTGGGTTTGTCGTATATGGCCTTTATCATGTTGAGGTAGGTTCCCGTTATGCCCACTTTCTGAAGGGTTTTTATCAGAAATGGGTGTTGGATTTTGTCAAAGGCTTTTTCCACGTCTATTGAGAGGATCATATGGTTTTTATTCTTCAGTTTGTTAATGTGGTGTATCACACTGATGGATTTGCAGATATTGTAGAACCCTTGCATCCCTGGGATAAATCCCACTTGATCGTGATGTACAATCCTTTTAATGTATTGTTGGATGTGGTTTGCTAGTATTTTGTTGAGGATTTTTGCATCGATGTTCATCAGTGATATTGGCCTTTAGTTTTCTTTTTTTGTGGAGTCTTTGGTTTTGGTACCAGGGTGATGGTGGCCTCATAGAATGAGTTTGGGAGTATCCCTTCTTCTGCAATTTTTTGAAATAGTTTCAGAAGGATAGGTGTTAGCTCTTCTCTAAATGTTTGATAGAATTCGCCTGTGAAGCCATCTGGTCCTGGACTTTTGTTTGTTGGAAGTTTTTTTTTTAATTTTATTTATTTATTTATTTATTTATTTTGTCTTTTGTCTTTGTTGTTGTTGTTGTTATTGTTGCTATTTCTTGGGCCGCTCCCACGGCATATGGAGGTTCCCAGGCTAGGGGTTGAATCGGAGCTGTAGCCACCAGCCTACACCACAGCCACAGCAACGCAGGATCCGAGCTGCGTCTGCAACCTACACCACAGCTCACGGCAACGCCGGATCGTTAACCCACTGAGCAAGGGCAGGGATCGAACCCGCAACCTCATGGTTCCTAGTCGGATTCGTTAACCACTGCGCCACGACGGGAACTCCTGTTGGAAGTTTTTTAATCACAGTTTCAATTTCAGTTCTTGTGGTGGGTCCATTCATCTTTTCTATTTCATCTTGGTTTAGTCTTGGAAGATTGCACTTTTCTAAGAATTTGTCCATTTATTCTAGGTTTTCCATTTTATTGGCATATAGTTGCATATAGTAGTCTCTTATGATCCTTTGTATTTCTGTGGTGTCTGTTGTTACTTCTCCTTTTTCATTTCTAATTTTATTGATTTGAGTCCTCTCTCTTTTTTGCTTGATAAGTCTGGCTAGGGGTTTATCAATTTTGTTGATCTTTTCAAAGAACCAGGTTTTCGTTTCATTGATCTTTTCTATGGTTTTCTTTGTTTCTATTTCATTGATTTCTGCTCTGATCTTTATGATTTCTTCTACTAACTTTAGGTCTTGTCTGTTCTTCTCTCTCAAGCTGCTTTAGATGTAAAGTTAGCTTGTTTATTTCGGCTTTTTCTTGTATCCTGAGGTGGGCTTGTAGAGCTATAAACTTTCCTCTTAGAATGGCTTTTGCTGCATCCCATAGGTTTTGGAGTGTCATATCTTCATTGTCATTTGCTGCTAGGTATTTTTTAATTTCCTCTTTGATTTCTTCAGTGATCCATTGGTTGTTTAGTAGCATGTTGTTGAGTCTCCACGTGTTTGTGTTTTTTGCAGTTTTTTTCTTGTTGTTGATTTCTAGTCGTATAGCATTGTGGTTGGAAAAGATGCTTGATATGATTTCAATTTTCTTAAAGTTACTGAGGTTGGATTTGTAGCCCAGGATATGGTCAATCTTAGAGAATGTTCCATGTGCACTTGTGAAGAATGTGTATTCTGTTTCTTTTGGATGGAATGTCCTATAAATATGTATTAAGTCCATCTGGTTTAATGCTTCATTCAGGGCCTGTGTTTCCTTATTGATTTTCTGTCTGGTTGATCTGTCCATTGCTGTAAGTGGGGTGTTAAAGTCCTCCACTATGATTGTGTTATTGTCAATTTCTCCTTTTAAGGTTGTTAGGATTTGCCTTATATGTTGTGGTAATCCTGTGTTGGGTGCTTAGATATTTAAAATTGTTATAACATCTTCTTGGATTGATCCTTTGATCATTATGTAGTGACATTCTTTGTCCCTGAAAATATTCTTCATTTTAAAGTCTATTTTGTCTGATATGAGTATTGCTACTCCAGCTTTCTTTTGATCCCCGTTTGCATGAAATATTTTCTTCCATCCTCCCACTTTCAATTTGTATGTGTCCCTAGAAGTGAAGTGGGTCTCTTGAAGACAGCATATATATGGGTCTTGTTTTTGTATCCATTCAGCCAGTCTATTTCTTTTGGTTGGGGCGTTTAGTCCATTCACATTTAAGGTAATTATTGATATGTATGTTCTTATTGCCATTTTATTAATTACTTTGGATTTGTTTTTGCTGCTCTTTTTCCTTTCCTTCTTCTCTTGTTCTTTTCTGCCTATAGAAGTTCCTTTAGTATTTGTTGTAAGGCTGGTTTAGTGTTGCTGAATTCTCTCAGCTTTTGCTTATCTGAGAAGGTTTTGATTTTTCCTTCAAATCTGAATGAGAGCCTTCCTGGGTAGAGTAATCTTGGTTGGAGGTTTTTTCCTTTCATAATGTTGAGTATATCATGCCACTCCCTTCTGGCGTGCAGAGTTTCTGTTGAAAAATCTGCCGATAGCCTTATTGGGGTTCCTTTGTATGTTATTTGTTTCTTTTCCCTAGCTGCTTTCAACATTTTCTCTTTGTCTTTAATTTTGGTCAGTTTGATTAGTATGTGTCTTAGAGTGTTCCTCCTTGGGTTTATTTTGTATGGTATTCCTTGTGCTTCCTGGAGTTGAATGAGTGATTCCTTCCCCATGTTAGGGAAGTTTTTGGCTATTATCTCTTGGAATATTTTTTCTGAATCCTTCTCTCTCTCTTCTCCTTCTGGCACCCCTATAATATGGATGTTGGTGTGTTTCACGTTGTCCCAGAGTTCTCTGAGACTCTCTTCATTTGTTTTCAATCTTTTTTCTCTTTTCTGCATCCGTAATTTCCACTACTCTGTCCTCCACCTCGCTTATTCGTTCTTCTGCCTCCTGTATTCTGCTGTTAGCTGCTTCTAGTGATTTTTTTATTTCAGTTATTGTATTTTGCATCTCTTCTTGTTTAAGTTTTATATCTTGTATCTCTTTGGTCAGTGTTTCCTGTAAGTTATCCATCTTTGCCTCCAGTTTATTTCCAATGTCTTGCATCTTCTTCAGCATCAACAGTCTAAAATCTTTTTCCTGGAGGCTGAGAATCTCCTCATTGCTTAGCTGATTTTCTGGGGTTTTTTCTTTCTCCCTCATCTGAGTTATAGTTCTCTGTCTCTTCATTTTTATAGGTGTTTGGCATGGTGACCTTCTTACAGATAATAGAGTTGTAGCCTCTCTTACTTCTGATGTCTGCCCCCCTGTGGCTGAAGTCAGTATGGGGGCTTGGTATAGGCTTCCTGATGGGAGGGACTGATGCCTGCCGCCTGGTAGGAGGAGCTGATTCTAATCCCTCTGGTGGTGGGGCTTAGTTTCTGGATGGGATTAGAGGCAGCTGTGTGCCTGAGGGGTCTTTGGGTAGCCTGTTTACTGATGGGTGGGGCTGTGATCCCACCTGGGTTGTTGTTTGCCCTGGGGCTTCTCAGCAGCTGGCTAATGGGTGGGGCCAGATTTTCCCAAAATGGCCACCTCCAGAGAAAGGCACTGTTGCTGAATATTCCCAAGAGCTTTGCTTTCAATGTCCTTCCCTCACAACAAGCCACATTCACCCCTGTTTTCCCAGGATGTCCTCCAAGAACTGCGGTCAGGTTTGACCCAGATTCCCTTGGACACTTTGCTTTGCCCTGGGACTCAGTGCACGTGGAAGTCTTTGTGCACCTTTTAAGAATGGGGTCTCCATTTCCCCCAGTCCTGTGGAGCTCCTGTGCACACGCCCCACTGGCCTTCAATGCCAGATGCTCCAGGGCTCTTTCTCCCCGTGCCAGATCCCCACATGTGAGAGTTTGATGTGTGGCTCAGAACTCTCACTCCTGCAGGTGAGTCTCTGTGAACCAGTTAGTTTCCCGTCTGTGGAGCTTCCCACCCAGGAGGTATGAGGTTGTTTATATCGCGAAATCGCCCCTCCTACCTCTTGATGTGGCCTCCTCTTTTTCTTCTGGAGTAGGGTATCTTTTTTAAGGTTTCCGGTCCATTTTGGTGAAGTGTGCTCAGTCTTTAGTTGTGAATTTTGTTGTTTTTAGGAGAGAAGTTGAGCTCCAGTCCTTCTATTCTGCCATCTTCTGAACAAATATTCTCAAGAATAATTAAAGCTATCTGAGAAATCTGGCCCTTACCATTAATTTGATGTTAGAATTACACCAAGTAGGAGAAAACATTGCCTTGCTCATGGTAAGGTTGATTTGACATAGTTATCATATAGTACCTTGCTTTCTATTTTTTATCTGTCATTTTCCCAACAATATTCAGTTTTTGAGTAGCAGGCCTAGACACTACAGCAATTAAGTCCAGCTTTGCTGCAAACCTACATGGCTATAGGGCAAGTAAGAAGCCAGAGTCAAGATTCAGAACCAGGTTGGTTGGATTTTGTCTGTACTTGTTCCTGTTGGCCATTTCGCTTCCAACCACAAATTGTTAATTCACTCTTTAGTTTAATCTTGTCACAGGTAAATTGCGCGTTAAATATTTTAAACACTACACAGATTTGCCATTTTACCATGTAGGGCTCTTCTAAACCTCACAAATGTATTTTAAAGGGAGAGAAATAGCTATATTCTTTGTGCCCCACTAATTCCCTATCATCTCATTTTTTTTCCCAGTTATTTAATTACTACCCCTGGGAAAGACACTATCTTTCATATAATAAATATTATGAAATAAGAAGAATGCCATTTCTCTCCCAAACCAATTTCATTAAGTAGAAAATAGCAGACTGACCCAAAAAAACCTCTTCTCCAGTTCTCATTTGTTGTCATCTCATTTAGAAAGAAACTTTCAAGTCTCATTTACAATTTAAAATGTCTTTCTAAAAGGCCACCATTCGCTAAAATGCCACATTCAGAGATGCTTTATTTCTTTCATTCTGTTGGCTTTTAATAAGTAAAATCAGAGCCATTCCAAGAATTTATCCAAAAATGTATTGAGACTAAAATAGTACACCTGAGTATATGTGTCATCTGGTGGTGGTGGGCTTCCGGAAATCCCACTCAGAAGCTCAGAAGACCATTCCAAATAATCACCTTTCCAGGCACCTGAGAGGAGGCACATGCAAGTGAAACTCCAGTCACACCTGGTACCATTCAGAAAGCATAGCAACATAGCCACATTTAGTATTGCAGTTCTAGTTTTTGTATAATCAAGAGTTTCTGCTAGAATCAGTGGATATGATTCCATTAGGCACTTCGGGGCCTTTTATTTCCTTCCCTGGATTAAGAATGATTGGTCTCCAGGATCCTCTCCCTGTGATTCCATCATCCTCCTCTTTCCCACTCACAACATATTCTGTGGTCTGGTCACCATTGGTCCCTCTGCTCATACTTTTTATTTTTCTTTTGTGCCCTGCAGCAGCAGCAACAAGGGATCCAAGCACAGTCTGTGACCTACACTCACATCACTGAGCGAGGCCGGGGATCAAACCTGCCCCCTCTCAGATACTATGTCGGGTTCTTTACCTCCTGGGCCAATGGGGACTCCCCTTTCCTCCTCCTTCTGACTTGGTGCTTTTGCACGTGGTGTTCTGTCAACTTGGAGGACTCTTCTCCTTTTTTTTGTCTTAAAATTGTACCTTAAATGTTTCATTCTAAGTAGAGTATTAACATAACCTGAGAAGAGATGTGCCCCCGCACTTGACTTGCTCCCAGAGCACCATATAGAATCTCTTTCATCACATGTCGCTCAGTTGTCATTAAATAATGAAAAATGTAACGTCTTGCTCCTTCTCCATGTACTCCCATCACCATCCTTCTAATGGTATGATTTAGTAGCTCTGCGTTCATGGTTATTCGCTGCTCTCCTGTAAGGCATGTGGAGACAGGGCTGCCCTGTCCTGTTCGTTACTTTACCTGGAGTCTATCACAGTCACTGGTGCAGAAGTAGATCCACCATGAGTATTTAAAGAAGGAATGAAACTTGAACTTAACTCAATTGCAATTGTCCTGGTTTAGACCCTACTAAAATTGTATTGGACCACTGAAAGATTTTGCAATTTAGCATGGTGTGTGTGTGTTAGTGGAAGGAGTTCCATTCATTGTAAGATCTTTAGCATAATGCTTGGCTTCTATCCACTAGATGCCAATAGCTCCTCCTCCAGTCCTGATAATCAAAAATGTCTCTAGGTGGTATTAACTGTGGTCTTGGTTATCAAAGTTGCTCCCCTGAGAATCAGTAGACTTACTTAGTGATCTAGTACATGTCTTCCTCTGATCAAAATTGGTCACATTGTTAATAATAATGTTTTATTATTAAATCCAATAATATTAAATCTAATAATAAAATCTTATTGTTAACAATAATAATAAGAAAAATGCCGGTTGTGTCTCTGCCTTGCCTAAATGCCTTTTACCGGCTTACCACGTCTATAGCATTTATAATGTGCACTCTGAATAACAACATTGTCGTAAGTAGCTTCTGAGATGTTACCACTGTACTTACTGTCTCTGTCATGAATTGCTTCCTTGACCTTTAGCAAGTGCCTAGATCCCCTTGGATTCCACATTCCTTATTCTGAAAGCTAAGCTAAATGATTTGTTATATTCTTCTCACTGTAAAATTCTCAGATTCTTGATACATTTTGGTTACCCATGCAAATTGGCAAACACTGTCTTTACATGTTTAGCATTATGTTCAGGCAAAACTTATTTTTAAAGTATTTGTAAAAATCACATTTGTGTGTGCTGGATGCTTTCTAAGAACTCAAAGGTTGATTGAAATGTTTTTCTGATGAGGTGCCAAGAAACCACTGCAACACTTTGCATAGGATATTATTTAGAAAATAAAGCTTGTTCTTTCTCTAATAGACTCTAAATAGTAGAGTGCTATGTTATTAAAAGATAGGACCCTGAATCTTGGTAACTTACTCTGTGGCCTTGGGGAAGTGATTGCACTTCTTTGAACCTAATTTCTCCCATCCATGGGTTAGGAATTATAACGGAACTTTATATGGTTGTTGTGAGGTTTAGAGTTTGGCACAATGCCTGGTGCATCATCAGTGTTCAAAAAATTTTACTCTTTTTGTGTTTTTTTTTTTTTTTACTAAGACATTTTTTTTAGCAGTGGTAACTGTGCCTTAATCAGCAAATTTTTCTTGTAGTGGCACATATAAGAAATTACTTACCTTATAGTCACTGGCATCATATATTGGAGGTTAGTATTACGAGATTTTCATTGCACATGAGCTCACAGTGCCCAGCAATATAGGTGCACAATATAAACTTGTAGAATTAACCATCATGCCTTGGGGTATGTACACGTTTCAGTGACCTGCAGACACGTGTTGTTCTACTTGATGGACAAGTGTAGTTTTATTGACCTATATGGAAACCAACAAAAGTCATGTCCTGTTTATAACCAAGATGGTCAGATTAAAAGTCTCATTATAAAGTTATCCTCATTTGCATGGAATGTCCTTTAGTTGTAACATTTAATTAATATCATAAGTCATCAAAGGTGCTGCATAATAATATATGCCACTATCCTATTTGGCTAATCCCAGAGGGGCATATGTTTATTTAGATTTCCCATACCGGGGAGATTAAGGCCTGAAGATGCTGCATTAGAACCTACAGTTCTCTTTGTTTATTTTTCCCAAGGCTGCTAATTATGTTCTCAAAATATGATTAGTTGAGGCAATTAGAATGCAAAGCACATTCTATCCTCCCGTGCCTTTACATCTTCAGTCACGTGGCTCTTCGGCTCATAGAATCTAACAATAGTCCATTATCAAGAAAGATGATCTGTACACATGTGAGAAGAAAGGGATGAAATGTTGGCTCAAAATGTGTCAGTGAATTCTGAAACAAAATGACTGTTTTAAAAAAATTAAATACAACTTAAATATTCATTGAGTGGCTGTTCATAGTTCTCAAGTTGGGCTGAACAATAGAATCACCCAGTGATTATTTCGAAACAGTAGCAATGGCTTTGTCTTAGAGCAATCAAATCAGAATTTCTGAGGGAATATCTGTGCATAGTGATGTCCTCTAAAAGCTGCCCGAGTGATTTCACTATGAAGCCAGGGTTGAGAACCAATGAAATAAGTTAGGAATAGTGCTTGCAGAGATATGGTAAAGAAGCACCAAATGTATATATGAAATGCCCTAGTCTCTGTACTAAAGGTGCTTCTACTCGTGGATTCTGGTAGTGGGAGAGGCAAACTAGACCCCTGTTTGCTGGCATGATGGTTTGTCTAATCTTTGCAAGCAGGAAGAGTCAACTTTGGTTTTGAAACTTGTGTCAATTCTTGGAAGAGATGAACTCAAAGTTTCCCAAGAAAATAGTATAATTAGAGAATTTTGTGATAATCCTTCATGTCTTTGCTACTCAGTAGTTTTTACAGAAACACAGGCTAAGGAATACCACATGTCTGATACTTAAAATATAATTAGCAACTAGCCCATAATGGTCTGATAATATGGTTCTTCATGGGAAATCAAAAGGGGAGCATTAACTCCCTGTCAGTGGTGTGATTTCAGCTCAGAAAGCAGACTGCGCGAGGTTAGTGAGGGAACCTGAGGAAGTGAAAAATGAGAATTATGTAACAGGGACCGCAGCTCTATTAAGGGGAACCATATGGGACCCATGAGGCTTAAGATACATGGATGCTGGTTTGCTTAACTCTTGCTTTAAAACTATTAGGAAGTTAGCTTTTTTTTCCTGTCACTGATTTCATTATAATAAACCGTAGATCCAAAGCTTGCCATGGGAGACTAATTTTATTTTATGATTTGAGGACAAGAGAATTTAAATAATATGCATGCCTATGTATTTTATGAAATGCTAAAAAAAAAACATGAGTAAGAGTAGAAGCTGATCTCCTTACTTGTATACAAGGCATTCAAGTTCTCTTCATGGTATTTATTTCACACACACTATTTTGTAGAAAGTATGTAAAGGAAGATAGGAACCATTATCTACATTTTCTAGAGCCATGCTATATAAAGTAAGCTTGATGTATTCCATATAATACACCCTTAGTAGACGGATAATAACAAATACTTACAAACATATACTGCTTTCGCTCATTCTGATGGAGGGGTCTTTCTCTCTTACCGCACAGGGTCAGTACTGGCTGTTTGTGGCATATGTGCTCCTATGCTTAATTAGTTAATTAGTTCACTAACTCAGAACATAGGAACCCTGGGGGAAAATGTTGACTTGACCTGACCTGATTTTCTTCTGTCGTCGTCCCCTATGGTCCAGCCTCTTCTTGAGAGAGAGAGGTATTGCCCCCATTTCTTGAGTCTGGCTTGGTCTTATGTTTGTGTTGGCCAGTAGAAGAAAGTCAAAGGAAATATCGGTGTACCCTTTCTAAGCCTAGGACTCAAGAAGTCTTGCTGTCTTGTCTTCTTTTTCAGACCCCTCTGATCCCCTTGAGAAAGTGCCCGAGCTAGTCTTCTGGAGGATGAGCAGCTCCATGAAGGTGGACGATCGCTTAGAGCCAGACAGCCCCTGGAAAGAGAGATGCCTCGCTGACCTGCACCACTGCAAACAGGTGAGCCAGTCCAGCTGAGGCCAGAGGACTGCTCAGCTGGCCCATAGACTGAGGAAGCAACAACAATGCATTTTTATTTTAAATCACTACATTTTGAGGTGGTTTGCTGTGCAGGAGAGGAAACGGTGTAGAACGTATCCTAAAAGTGGGATGCTGCCATAGCAAAAAAGTAAAACATGTGGCATTGGAAAGAAGAAACCTGTTAGCCAGAGTTGACCAAAAAATGGCAAGAAACTTAGCTGGCAAAGGCTTGGGAAGTGGTGAGAAAAAATGTATGGGATGCTAAGAAAAATGATGACCTGTGGTTTATCAACCTAATTGCCGGTTGTGATTCGTAGAAAATAGAAACAATGTACATGATGGATTTTAGGTGTTGGTGAGATATTTTCCAGGTGGAAATGAAAACGTCCCTGGATTTCTTTTTGCTGAATGTGTTAAGGCACGGCAAAGGTGAGAGGAGCCCATCTGAGTGAAAACCAATCACAGTTATAGATTCTGATATTGCCAGGCACAGCTGACATGCTTTGTGAGAGAGCTCTGAATGATCAAATTGGCTGCATTGGTTTAACTTCATCATCTCATCAGTTATGGCTGCCCACCGTGCTTGTAAGAAATCTTTCATTTTTCACTCTAATCTTTTGATACGTATCCATGAAAACAGCCACATTCATTTGCAGTGTTTTTAAAATTTTATGGACATTTGTCACTCTTTAGGCTTTAGCCTGTGGACTTATTTTGAGAATTATATCAGTTTATTTACAAGGTTGGTTTGCACACTTGTTTTACAAAGTTCCTCACAAAGTGTTTTTGTTGTAGTTTGCTTGCTTATTTGTTTTTTGCCTATAACACTACCTGATTTAAATTGTTTGGGCATCTAAATGCATCTTTCCAAGAAATCTTTCATTTGCTTCTGTGTAAAATTATCCTAAGTAACACCAGAATTACCCATAATATTGTTTAGTGCTAGAGGAATTTTAAAGAAAATGCAGACTCGATTTTTATTTCATGTACAGTCAGCACTTCTACATAAGTATTACAGAAGTCAAGTTAACATCTGCCAAAGTTGGCTAAAAGTATCAACTTAGGAGTTCTTCTTGTGGCTCAGCAGTAGCAAACCCAACTAGTATCCATGGGGACACGGGTTCAATCCCTAGCTTCCCTCAGTGGGTTAAGGATCCAGTGTTGCTCTGTGCTGCGGTGTAGGCCACAGATGTGGCTCTGGCTCAGATCCTGAGTTGCTGTGGCTGTGCTGTAGGTCAGCAGCTGCAGCTCTGATTTGACCCTTAGCCTGGGAACTTCCATATGCCGTTGGTGTGGCCCCAAAAAGACAAAAAAATTTAAAAAATTTTAGGAATCAACTTAGGTTAAGGATGGGAGGAATACACAATGTGAATCTTCAAAACCATCCTTTTTAGTATTTTTACTTATGTGTCTATATGTGTATATAGTCTCTATGTTACACAGCAGTGTATTAGAGAACCGACTGACCTAATATCTTTGGGCATTATGATCTCTATAGTTACTCTATAATTAATAGTCTTTCAAATTAAAAAATTAAATACCTATAATTATAAAGAAATATTTATAGATAACCTGAGTCTATTTCAAAATCCAGACTGAAAAATGCTTTTGTTTTGTATTTCCCTAAGAGCAAGTTAGTGCTTCTGAGAATGAAGGATTTAGGATTAAACAGATGGATTTCATTCTGTCCACACTCACTACATTTACTTAAAATCAGTAGCACTTCTGGGAGTTGCCACCATGGCACAGTTGGTTAAGAATCTGACGGCAGTGGCTCTGGTCAGTTCCTGGCCAGGCACAGTGGGTTATAGGATCAGGTATTGCCACAGCTGCAGTGTAGGTCGCATCTGCAGCTTGGATTCCATCCCTGGCCCGGGAACTTCCATGTGCCACAGGTGCAGCCATAAAAAAAAAAAAAAAGTGTTAAATATAGTTTATATATGTTATAAATATATATAGTTTTCTGAATATTTTTAAGAAACAAAAAAAGATTTGCCTTGACGATGATTTCCATTTGAAGCGTATCTGTTAGAAGATATATGTTTAAATCATGTCATGTTGTCCACATTCAGTGTGTGTTTGACCATGTAAGGCAGATAATCCTTGATCTGCTAAGTTTTGTTTCTGTTTTGGCTGCCCCACGGCTTATGGAGTTCCTGGGCCAGGGATCCGATATGAGCTGCAGCTACAACCTAAACTGCAGCAACACCAAGTCCTTAACCCACTGTGCCAGGCCAGGGATGGAAGCTGTATCCCTGTGCTCCCAAGACACTGCCAGTCCTGTGATCTCCTTGCACCAAATTGGGAACTCCTGGTAAGATATTTTACCTATACCACAGAAGTGTAAGAGAAGCTTGAACTTTTACCTGTAGGTATTTTTTAATATTTTATTTTTTTAATTGAAGTTTATGGTTGATTTACAGTGTTTCAAGGATGCAGCAAAGTGATTCGGGTATATATTATCTATATCTATTACATAGATAGATTTTTTTTCAGATTCTTTTCCACTATAGGTTATTACAAGGTATTGAATATAGTTAGTTCCCTACGCTATACAATAAGTCCTTGTTATTGGTAAACATTTTTGTACAATGTTTCTTGGGGTGCTTCTAATGACAAAATATTCCCCATCATCTACAACCATAGCCCTTCCTTAGGATAGTCCCTGACACGTAGGATGTGTTCAGTAAATGAATGATTAGAGAGGAACATCTGATCTCCCATAGCAGGTGAAAGAAAGAGGAAGAACATCTAATATCCTTAAAGGTGTGATGACACTAAACGCATGGTGCTTGGGCATCTAGGTAGCTGATGCGGTAGAAATGTCCTCCTGGCCTTGGGAACCCTGAATTCCACTCATGCATTCTTGACATTCACTGACTTTGAAGTCACTCCATTCGTCTGGGCCTTGGTTCATGTTATCAAATCAAACTTTAACAGGTCCAACTTTGACATGCAAATATCCTGTCGTTTTTCGTATAATATACCTCCTTACAAATGTGATTCTTGTCAGGGTTTTGTGTGCACGTCTAGCCATCTCCTTGGTTTTATTTCCCTTTTCTATTTCTTTGCTTTACTAAGCATGGAATCTTTGTTTTCCCTGAAGATTCTGCCACTGCTGACATAAATATCCGCTATTTACCTTGGGAAGAACCCTCACAGATCATTCTTTCTTATTTACTCGTTTTTACATAAGAGCTGAGAGTCTGACCTGTCACGTGAGTTAAATTTCTACAACAAATTGCTGGTAAAGCCAAAATTCTTTGTTTTCTGTTTTGTTGCAAAACGGGAGTTCTTTCTGCTCTTCCACTGCACCTACACAACAGCCAAGTTTATTATTTAGGACTTAATTCACATCTTGCTTTTGTTTTTCACTATCTGAGCAGATAGATTACCCTTTAAATAACAACCACCAACCTAGCAGAAAGAGTAAAACTCATCAGAGACGCTTAATACAGTTATAACTGGTGAAAGCTTATTTTTTAAAAAAAATATTGCCACAGTCACCAAAAGCAGATTCTCATTGAGTTTAAAAAAAAGGGGAGGGGGTGGGTTTCCCGTCTGAACTTTAAATACCATCATGTGATTTTGAAATGTCTTTAACATAACCACCACAAGACTCCTCAGACTTTAATTTAGGGCATTTTACTTATAGCTGAATCAAAGGGATAAAAAAAGAAAAATTTCTCTTTGTCTTTCTCTCCAATCACATGGACCTCCCTGTGCTATAGATTTAAATCCAGAAAACACATCTATTCTTTTTATGAGTATCACTATACATGGCATATATTCCCCGCCACCACCCCGGGATTGGAAGTAGGTGGCTGTTTCAACACGTAAAATGTTTACCAATGGCAGTGGCAGCTATTTTCATGCGTTTGCCTCTCAACACCGTGGGGAAATGTTACTTTCATCCCTCATCCTGAGCTGAGACTGTCAGAGAAAGTGATGCGCCACAGTTGGTAGCAAACGTTGTTTGCAGCACTTGGTAGATCTTGATACAGGCTGCTCTCGGATTCCGAGTGGGGATTTACACAATTCATGGGGCCAGAAACAGTTGCTCAAGGAGAATACCTAACCAGTGTTCAACATCTGGGACCCACGGAAAAAGCCATTTTAGCTGCTGTAACTGGAGCATGGGAGGGTTCCGTTTTCTCCCCACCCTCTCCTGCATTTAGTTTCTATGTATAACTGAATCACTTTGCTGGACACTCGAAACAAACTCAGCATTGTATGTCAGCTATACTCCAATATAAAGGAAAAAGGAAAATGAAAAAAATTTTAAAGAAAAGGCATAAAGCCCTCTCACCAGCGGAAACAGATACTGTTGGTTGGCAGTAGGAGAACAGTTCACTTTAAGAGACAACTAAAGTGCTAGGAATTTTACTCTTGAAAATAAGTTTGGCTTAAAAGAACTTCTTTGTTTTTGTTTCTGTTATTTTTTAATTTTTAAAATTTTTTTTATGGCCGCACCTGCGGACATGTGGAAGTTCCCAGGTTAGGCATCCAGCCAGAGCTGCAGCTGTGGCCTATGCTAGAGCCACAGCACTGTGTTTCATTCTCACATGAAACACATGTCCTACATTTCTATTAAAACTTAGTCCAATAGTAAGCTGTAAATCATTTAATAAAGCTACTGATCAGTTTGATTGAAGGTGGATCAGTGTCACCACTGTCACATGAAATAAAATATAAGCGTGATGACTGGGTCATAAACATTCCACTCTGGTTATAAATCCAAGCACTAAATATTTTGTGGTCACCTGAAATCCTCGGTCACACATCTTTCATCAGTCCCCCACCCCACTCTTTTAGCCGACACCATTCTGTTCTCTGAACTAGTGTAGTAATTACACTCGGTACTGCAGCTCTTAATTATGGGCCGTGCTGCCTTTGCAGAACAGAATGCCAGCACTTGAAAGCATCTTGCTAATCCTCTAATCCAACAGAAAGTGCCCCCCCATCATAACTTTTACAATGTCTATATTATGCCCCTATTTAAAGCAGAATTTGGAGCTAGACTTCAAACTTATTGATGTCTAACTAAGGAATTTGTCATCTTTAAAATGTAGTACTTGTATCTCCCCAACCAAATTGGAAGGTCCCTGGAAAAAGACTGTATACAAAGCAGGTTTATAATAGGTGCTTTAGAATAATTCTCTTATGCCCTGGAGTAATGTTAGAGTTAGAAACAACAGCTGGAAAAGGCCACTTCAGGAAAATTTTCACTTGTCATAAAACCCTGTTGTGACAGACAGGTTTTTAAAAAATATTTAAAACCTTTAGAAAGTGTGATTGCTTTTTATAAGTTTTAACGTGAGTCATCACATAGACTCCAAGATCTATATTCAAATATAAAGTAATAATTTGATACAGGGGATTATTTGAATTATCCTGCTTTACCCAATTATTCACCAGCTGATCATGAGAAACCTCTTTCGGTTCACTTAAAATTTTACAAGGAAAATTGCTTCTCCTAGGCATCCACATTTCCAAAGGATTCAGGAGTCTTTGGAGAAATGCTAGTTATAGGATTGGGGCAGGAAAATATATGAGGCAGACCTGACCTGGTGTATTTTTTCCGTGCCCCAAAGTAAGGAAGTGCTAAAAACAAATAAACAAACTATTTTGAGAAAGGATGTCAAAGGGACACAGGATCCAAATGAAAGAGTTACCAGTGGCTCAGATGGGATGATCTGAGCAACAAAATAAATAAAGTGGGACTGGACAATAACACAAAAGATAAATATCCAAAGGGTCCATATGGATATTGACAAATAATGAAGAACGTATATTAGTGGAGAAGAGGCAAATCTGCCTTGGAGAAGAATCCCAAATATTTTATGTAGATATTCTGCTCCCAAGGACATGAAGCCTAAACCCCCTTCCTTAAGAGTGGGCTGCACATGGTGACTGCCTGTTGACAGATGCAGTTGGAAAGGGAAAAAAGTAGAGTCATTTGATGGAGGAGAAACCAAACAAACAAACATGACCTGAGCCCAGTGGTCAGGGTTAACTCACTAATGCTGAGTCATGCATTCATTCATGTACCCTTGATATGATGTGATAAAAATGACACTTTGTTTATATTTGGAACATTCCAAATATATGTGTGTGTGTGTGTGTGTGTGTGTGTGTGTGTGTATGTGTGTATTTTCCCCACAACTTAATTTTTATTCAAGTGAAAAAAACCAAAAAAAACCAAAACTGTAATTCCCACCAGTGGAACATAAGAAAACTCTATTTCATAGATAGTTTCATCTGTAATACTCTCTTCTCTGCATCTCTGGGATGTTCCAGATATAGACAAAGTGTCATTTTTATCACATCATACCAAATGTACATTAATAAATGTGACCCCTGTGTTCTTCCTGCTAAAACCCATAGCCCTAGGCTAATCATGAGAAAAATTTCAGAAAATCCTCAGTAGAGGGACATTTTACAAAATCCATGACCATGATTCAAAACTGACAAGGGTGTCCAAAACAGGGAAAGTCTGAGAGACCATCACAGGTGAGAGCAGCCTAAGGAGACGGGAAGACTCATTGTACCGTGTTATCATGCATGGGATCCAAGTACAGAAAAAGCACATAAGGCGAAAAATGAGAAAATCTGAATAAAGCATGGACCTCAGTTAATAGTAATAGATCAATATCCATGCGATAAAATTAACACATGCACCATGCTAATGTAAAATGTTAATCAGAGCAGACGTGGGTGTAGGTTTATGGGGACATTCTGTACTGTGGTCACAGTTTTTCTATTACTCCAAAACTTCCTTTTTCTTTTTTTAAGTATAGCTGATTTACAGTGTCAACTTCTGCTGTACGTCAGAGTGACCCAGTCACATGTAGAGACATTCTTTTCTCATATTATCTTCCATCATGTTCTATTACAATATATTGGATACAGTTCCCAATGTTCTAGAGTAGAACCAAAACTTTTTTAAAATAAAAAGTTGATGTAAAATAAATAATTTGGCAAAATGTTTGAACACAAAATTACCAAATTAAATATATTAATTGCTGTTAAGCACATGAAAAGATGTTCAACTTCATTAGCCATCCTTGTTGTGCAGATTGATACCACTGTACCTGACAACACCAAGGAATGGTGATCATTTGTTGCAGCTGGAACTCCCTTAGATTGCTGGACAAGGTGCAAAATTATAAAACTATTGAAGAAAACAGTTTGAGGATTTCTTAAAAATTCAAACATATACTTTCCCCATGACCCAGCAATTAAGCTCTTAGATATTTACTCAAAAGAAACGAAAACATATATATCTACAGACATGAACACGAGTATTCCTAACCATTTATTCATGAACTCATAACCCTATAAATTAGGAAGAAGTTTCCTATAAACAGATTGTGTTCAATAATAAAATGATTATATTTTATTTTTCCAGTAATTTTTCTATATATTGTCTCCAGAATATCATGACAAATGTTATATAAATGCAAAGATGATAATCCCATGTTTCATGTTAGGCTTATTATCATTTATTCATATCTGATCAAGGATAACCAATCTATTTTAAAATAATCTCCCTTTGTGGCTTTCCACTCCAATTCTAATTATTCAGCCATGCTTAATAATAGAAAGATGACTTCCTCCAACTCAGTAAAAGTAAGATTCCTTTTCAGTATGCTTTTTTAAGTTCTAGGTAGTGAGACCTACTTCAAAGGAAGCTGCTTGTGATTTTCTTTTCTGTGGGATGTTTGACAGACTTTCTAAATCATGAAATTCTTTGAGCTAATGAAAAATGGCTAGATGCATCATTGCATATTATTTTTATTTAACCCCTCTAGAATTGGATTGAATGTTTTCGTTTCCTTCAGTATCATACTCTGAACTGTGGGAGTTCCTGTTGTGGTATAGCGGAAACAAATCTGACTAGCATCCATGAAGATTTGAGTTCCATCCCTGCCTTTGGTTAGTGGGTCGGGATCTGGCCTTGTCATGGGCTGTGGTGTCGGCTTGGATCCCTTGTTATGGCATAGGCCAGCAACTGCAGCCCCAATTTAACCCCTAACCTGAGAACTTCTACATGCCATGGGTGTGGCCCTAAAAAGAAAAAAAAAATTATACTCTGAACTAAAATGCAGAATTAATGTATTGCATTTTGTTTTTTAATAATGATATGATATTTATAATTGTGATTGTTTTATAGATTAGCAGTCATATATATAAAAAGTAAAAATACATAATTGGGTATTCTGATTTTATTAAATCAGAGCATCGAGGTGACAAATATTTAATAATTCAAATTGTTGCCTTAAAGACAGATATTTTCATAAATGTTTCACAAAATATAATTATTATTTCAAATCCACATACTACCAGTTTTTAATTTAATAACATATTCTGTGCAGTTTATTTTTTGTCATTTATTTAAAAGCACTCAGGTAGCCTATACTAAAATGGTGAGGCATCTCCATATATCTTTACTGACACTAATAATTTGATGGCTCATATTTTGCCTCTAATTTAAGATTCTGGTTATTGGCCATGAAGATAATCCATGAGACCTGCTGCTACAGTGAATTGTTCTAGAAGATGTATTACTTTGTTATTTAGATGTTATTTATTGCATATTTCAAACTTTAAATTGTTGGGAGCCAAGAATTACTTTTAAAAATATTCTTTAAGTTCAAATGCTCCACCTTGTCCTGCAAACAGCATAAGTAAATCACTCCCCAGCAGCAAAGCAAAGAGAAGATGAAAGTCATAGGGACATACTGAGGTTATGTGCAAAGACAGTTCTGGACTATGCCAAAGTTAAGATGCATTGGCACATATGAGGATAGTCTTAAAATGAGCTGGTTCCTTACCAGGGAATTTCACATAAGTTGGAGGGCGGAGTTTCATTAAGAACAGTAATGCAGTCTCTAAATAGCAGCTCCAAAGCAAGAGAAGAATGTGTGAGCCTAGACTCATTCATTCACACCTTCCTTTCCCTCCCACATCTGGGAATGACATTTCTCTACACCTGGGCAAACCATTAATCTAGGATGTTTTTGCTTTTTTATCCAATCTGCCACTCTGTCTTTTGATTGGAGCATTCAGTCCATTGATATTTAAGGCAATTATTGATAGATATGTATTTATTGCCATTTTAAACCTTTTTTTCCGGTTGAGTCTATGTTTCTCTTCTATTCTTTTTTTTTTTTTTTTTTTTTTTTTTGCTTGGATGGTTTCCATTTATAACACTCTAAAGCAAATCTAATAAAAACAAAATAGCAATAAAAATTAAATTTAAAAATTTTTTAAAAATCTAGGATATATTTTCGGTATCTCCCTCTTTTCTTAGTCTAATTGGTCACCAACCAGGCCCATTCTTAACCTCCACATATCTCTAGAAAACTAATCACAGGTAGTTAGACTGTAATCAGTCTCCTAGTTCATATTATCACTTTCTGGTCCCTAGATTATTGCCAAAGCCTCTGAATTTCCTGCAGTGGAGGTATAATTATCTTCTTACAATGAAAACCTGATCATCTGCTCAAAACTATTCTAACTGCTCAATTGCTCAGGGATAAAGAACACTTTTCATCAAGGTCTGTACAGACTTTCATGGTTTGCCCATCATTTCAGCCTCTGTCTCTTCCTTTCTGTCTCTTCCTTTTCTGTGTTCAACAGACACATAGGGCTTCCTATTTACATGGCTGGGCTTTGCTCTCTCCTGCCACAGGGCCTTTGCACAAGCTGATCCTCAGCCTCAAATGCCCTTGTCACTCAAAAGACCTTTCGCATGCCTGTCAGTTCTTCAGAGAAGTGACTCATGGTTCCTCAGGGTAGATGAGAGGCCCTGTTCACACACCCTTTCTTTACAATATCAATGCACATCTTTTATTTGAGCCATGTTTAATAATCTACCAAACACATGGACATTTGGCTCAACATCTTATTCTAGATACTAAATAGAGTGTCACAATTATTTTTTGATGAATGAAGAAATATTGATAAATCACCTCCTTTGTTCCTGGCAGTAATCTGGCTCCTACAGAACTAACAGCAAGTTCCTTGGGGATAAATCATTAGTAGATAATAAATGTTAGGAAATGTGTAGAAATGCTATGTTATTAGTTCTGTGGATAAGAAAGAAAACACATTAAAACCGAATAGAGGATGACAGGGGGACAGGGTGTAGTTTTGTATTGCCTGGTTCAAGACAGTCTCTCTGATGAGCTGACTGACTTTGGAGGAGTTAAATGACCTGAGACATTGTGATTTCTGGTCACATCACGCAGGGTCTTGCAGGCGTGTTGCTTTCAAACTTTGAAATTTATTCTGAGTGAGATGAGAAGTCATCGGAGAGTTATGAGCAGGGTGTGCTGTGGTCTGACTCAGTAAATAAAAGTGATGTGTTCTGAATAAATAATAAAGGCTCCCTCCAGTAACTCTGGGGAGTACAGACTTTATCATGGAAAAGGAAGAAACACGTAGGTGAGTGATCAGGTTACTACAAACCTGTAGGAGAGAGATGTTTGGCTTCCGAGTGTGTCTGGAAGGTAGAACTTGCAGGATTTGTTGGAGGAGATGGGGTGAGTAAATGAGGGGTAACCAGGTGACCCCCACAGATTCACCATAATCTGGGAGAAAAGAGCTAAGGATGGGTGTGTGCAGTGCATGTTTGGGGCAGATGGGTTTGGAGGAAGAATCAAGAATTAGTAATTATTTTTTAAATTATTATCTCTTTATTAAAGTATAGCTGATTTACAATGTTGTGCCAATTTCTGCTTTACAGGAAAGTGACTCAGTCATCCATCTCTCTCTCTCTCTCTCTCTCTCTCTACATACACATTCCTTTTCTTATATTATCTTCCATCATGGTCTATCCCAAGAGACTGGGTATAGTTCCCTGTGCTATACAGCAGGACCTCATTGCTTATCCATCCTAAATATAATAGTTTGCATCTACTAACCCCCAACTCCCAGTCTATCCCACTCACTCCCCACTCCCCCTTGGCATCCGTAAGTCTGTTCTCCTTGTCCATGAATTTGTTTTTGTTCTATAGATAGGTTCATTTGTCCCATGTTTTAGATTCCACATATAAATGATATCATATGGTGTTTGTCTTTCTGAGTTCACTTAGTATGAGAGTCTCTAGTTCCATCCGTGTTGCTGCAAATGGCATTATTTTGTAGTTTTTTATAGCTGATTAGTATTCCATGGTGTATATATAACCAAATTTCCTTAATTCATTCATCTGTCAATGGACATTTAGGTTGTTTCCATGTCTTGCCTATTGTGAATAGTGCTGCAGTGAACATAGGGATGTGTGTATCTTTTTGAATGAAAGTTTTGTCCAGATAAAATGCCCAGGAGTGGGGTTGCTAAGGCATATGGTAGTTCTATATTTAGTTTTCTGAGGTACTTCCATATTGTTTTCCATAGTGGTTGTACCAGTTCATATTCCTCCCAACAGTGAAGGAGGATACCCTTTTCTCCACACCCTCTCCAGCATTTGTTATTTGTTGACTTGTTAACGATAGCCATTCTGACCAATGTGGTATTACTTCATTGTAGTTTTGATTTGCATTTCTCTAATAAATAGTGATATTGAGCATTTTTTCATGTGCCTGTTGGCCATCTGTATGTCTTCTTTGGAGAAATGTCTATTCAGGTCTTCTGCTGATTTTTCAATTGGGTTGTTGGTTTTTTGGTTGTTCAGTTGTATAAGTTGTTTGTATATTTTAGGGCTTAAGCCCTTGTCAGTTGCATCATTTGAAACTATTTTCTCCCATTCCATAGGTTGTCTTTTTTTACGGTTTCTTTTGCTGTGCAAAAGTCTGTCAATTTGATTAGGTCCCATTGGTTTAATTTTGCTTTTGTTTCTGTTGCCTTGGGAGACTGACCTAAGAAAACATTTGTAAGGTAGATGTCAGAGAATGTTTTGCCTCTGGTCTCTTCTAGGAGTTTGATGGTAAGTTGTCTTACATTTAAGTCTTTAAGCCATATTGAGTTTATTTTTGTGCACGGTGTGAGGGTGTGTTCTGGTTTCACTGATTTACATGCAGCTGTCCAGTTTTCCCAGTACCACCTTCTGAAAAGACTTTTTCCCACTTTATATTCTTGCCTCCTTTGTCGAAAATTAATTGACCATAGGTGTCTGGGTTTATTTCTGGGTTCTCTATTCTGTTCTATTGGTCTGAATGTCTTTTGGTACCAGTACCACACTATCTTGATTTACTGTAGCTTTGTAATATTGTCTGAAATCTGGGAGAGTTTTGCCTTCTGCCTGGTTTTTGTTCCTCAGCATTGCTTTGGCAATTCTGGGTCTTTCATGGTTCCATATAAATTTTTGGACTGTTTGCTGTAGTTCTGTGAAAAATGTCATGGGAAATTTGATAGGGATTGCATCGACTCTGTAGATTGCTTTGGGTAGTGTTTTTTGTTGTTTTTGTTTTGTTTTAAAAATTAGAGTACAGTAGATTTTCAGTGTTGTGTCCATTTCTGCTATTAACTCTTGACTATGTAGATTTATTATAACTGGATGATGTTTGTTGAGGGTATCACCACATTGCACCTTCTTCATTATTATGATAATTCTGTTGTAACACTGATAATGTATTGGGGACAAGATACAGAGTTCACATTTAGACAGGTTGAATTTGAAATGCTAGAAAACATCCTAACAGATATTTCCAATTATCACCAACTTAATAGGGGAATAATCAAGGGACTTAGCCTGTTTCAGCCTGGGCTGTAAATATTTTTAAATTACCTAAAGACTTGTAGATATAGATAAGCCCTTATACATCTTTGGGGTTTGAATTGGCAATAACTCTTTTAATTGGGAAAAACTCAGGCTGACAAATACATTTAAAGTAGTCCACAGTTGCTGTGGCACCTGCTACCTTGTGAACATTAATAGCATTGAGATAAGAAGACATTCCATCAAGCTACAGGGTTGGATTACCCAGATAGATCCACCAAGGATGAGCTTGCATTTCAGAATTACAAGACCTATGAGGGGAAAATTCATATCAGCAAGAGGTGTCATGAACAAAAAACAAAAACAAAAACACCACACACAATCCAAAGAATTGGAATTTATGGAATTATTATCAACAATATTTATAAATGTTTAAGAGCTGATCACAACATGGAAAAAGGAACAAAAATTTATAAATATCTTTAAAGATAAAGCAGAGTATGTTTGGATTTATGATTACTGTTCTAACTTGTAAAGAACTTAAAAGTTGTCACTTCTGTGCTTACAGCAAGTAAAAGATCTGGAAAAAAATGAGTTGGACACATGACAGAATTGAGGTGACATGAAGCATCCTGTCTTGAGAGTCTTGAGATCTAGGCAACTACACAGCACGAATCAGGTTACCTGGAGCAGAATCCTCTGCAGCTATAAACTAGGCTCTGGTAGAAAAAACAGGCAACATGCAAGAATAGAAGATGAGTAATGGAAACAGAGAGACTGAAGGTTAGAAAGGATCAAAGAGAAAAGCTAGAAAGTGAAAATTCTCTAAGAAAAATGAAGAATGTTGATGGGCTCATCAGTTGATTGAACATTGCCAAGGAAAGACTCAGCTCGAAGATACGTAAATAGAAACTTCCCAAACTTAAAAGCAAGAGGAAAAAAAATAATAAATTCACAGAAAGATATCAAAGATAATATGTTAATCAAAATACAGAAAGAGAAAAAGAAAACCAACATTTAATGTAATAAGAGCAAAGACATTTCCACAATTAATTAGACAGCAAACCACAATTCCAGGAAGCTCACTTAGGTAAAATTTACACTTAAGTAAGTCATCTTCAAACTGAAGAAAAACTAAGATAGAGATTATACCTTAAAAGTATCTTAAAGGCAGGGAGTTCTCGCTGTGTGGTACAGTGGGTTAAAAATCTGACTGCAGTGGCTCAGGTTGCTGTGGAGGCACAGGTTCAGTCCCCAGCCCCAGCATTTGTGGGCTAAAAGATCTGGCACTGCTGCAGCTGTGGCTTGGATTCATTTCCTGGCCCAAGAACTTCCATGTGCTGCAGGTGCAACCATGAAAAAAAAAAAAAAAAGTAGCAGCTAAGGGCAACAGGATACCACCTTACCTCTAGAGGAATAAGGTTAAAAATTACAGTGGATTTTTGGCCAGAAACCAAAAGAGAGTAGAGTGAAATATTTGAAGTGTTAAAACAAAACAAAACAAAACAAAACAAAACAAAACAAAACATGCCAACCTAGGATTCTGTATCCAGCAAAATGAATGACAGCAGTGTTATAGGGGACGGGAGGAAGGAATTGGGAATCATCTTTTGTAAGGTATCTGCACTACCCATTAGTATAGTGTTATTTGAAAGCATTCTTAAATTAGTTGTAAATGTGTATTATAAACTCTAGCGCAACCACTATTTTTTTTTTAAGATAAAGCACATTTGGAAAAAAAGTTCATAGAAAAGGAAAAAAACATTGAAAAAACATATCAGTGAAATTAAAAACAAAATGGATCAAGTTGAAAAAATTAGATGAAAATAGACGTATATTATGTATAAGAAATCTGAAGAAATTATGCAGGTGTGGTACAGAGGTTTAGAGTTAGAAAATATGAAAGATGGCAGGCAGAATGCAGGCTATGGTATATAGTCCAGGCTCTATTTCTGAGGAAAGGTTTAGAATGCGATGATATTTAAGACCACAAGGATGGTACAAGTCATTCCTGGGGCCCTTTGGGCTGCAAAACAAGGCAAAAAGACAAGGCCAGGTGCGCTGAACACATCTGAGGCTTGTAACATAGCCTGGAATACTTTGATGATGCCCCAATTTGGATGGACCTGGGATAAAACCACTCCACTGAAAATTACATCATAATACTTCTGGTAACAACTGCTCAATCATACATTTGATAAAAGTATTGAAGTGCAAATCGTTTCCAAAATATATACAAGCCCATGTTATTATCATAAAACTTGGAAAAATAACATCTGCATATGACACCATTATGCAGTTATATTATGTCTAAAGTATTTCAATCCTCCTATTTTATAATCAGAAACATAGGATTATTTAAATGAACCATTCCTCATATAGATGAATGCATATCACTGGAAAATATATATATATATATATATATATATGAAGACTACATAAATTATCAGAGGAGACCAGAAAAACATGTCAATAGGAATGTTGATTCTTTTTTATAGATCAATGCTTTACTACCATTAGATATTTTAAAGTGCTTTCCAAGGATATGAATTTGTATGGGAGTCTTAATGCATCTAATATTGTGAAAGAGGTAAATTGAGCACTGTGTGAATATATAAACATCTTTCTAGCCAGACAATCTGTTCTATTCTTCGGTGGGAGGGAAGAGGTAAGACAATTCTATGCATTAGCTGAAATCTCTGGACCTTTTGCCATGGCATACTTCTGAAGGAATATATTCTCTGGTTCATTTGCTTTTATTATTTTTCACTTAGAATTCAATCTGAATAATTGATCAGTTTTAATCATATCTGAATACTTCAGTAAAAAAATTATATTCACTTAAATAATACCAGAAATTTGAAATAGATAACCTGGAGTAAACTTTTTATTTAGCTATTACATCGTTTCTATCTTTGGTATTGTATGACAGCAGAAAAGTGAGCATTACCTTTGTGCTTGATTATTAAATTGTCTATTCAACTAAGTGAACCATTAGGTAAGAATGACTGGCTGCCCAGAAAGACAAAGACAAATGCTATATGATATCACTTATAACTGGAATCTAATATCCAGCACAAATGAACATCTCCTTAGAAAAGAAAATCATGGACTTGGAGAAGAGACTTGTGGCTGCCTGATGGGAGGGGGAGGGAGTGGGAGGGATCGGGAGCTTGGGCTTATCAGACACAACTTAGAATAGATTTACAAGGAGATCCTGCTGAATAGCATTGAGAACTTTGTCTAGATACTCATGTTGCAACAGAAGAAAGGCTGGGGGAAAAATAAAATTGTAATGTATACATGTAAGGATAACCTGACCCCCTTGCTGTACAGTGGGAAAATTAAAAAAATAAATAAATAAATAAATTAAGAAACATCTATACTAAAAAAAAAAAAAAAAAAAAAAAAAAAAGAATGACTGGCTGCCAATTTCAGACAGATATTTTCTTCATGATACATTTGCAAAGACATCCCTTTTAAAATATATCTAGGGAGTTCCCATTGAGGCTCAGTGGTAATGAACCCAACTAGTATCCATGAGGATGTGGGTTCAATCTCTGGCCTCGTTCAGTGGGTTAAGGATCTGGTGTTGTGGTGAACTGTGGTATAGGTCACAGATGCAGCTCAGATCCAGCATTTCTGTGGCTGTGGTGTAGGCCAGCAGCTGTAGCTCCAATTCGACCCCTCGCCTGGACACTTCCATATGCCGCAGGTGCGGCCCCAAAAAGAAAAAAAAAAAAAAGAAAGAAGAAAAAATAACCTTGGTTTTACCACATGATACAATTTTTTTTTTTTTTTTCAGTGGCTTGGGAAAAGCCAGAATGAGAGATGAACCAAAAAGTGAAAACGGGTATTGTCAATGGCTCTGGTTAGATTTAAGAGAAATCATCGGATAAATTAATATTAAGGGTTATGTGCTATATATCCCTATAAACACAGATAACCACTATTGACCGAAAATTCATGTTAAATAGATAAGTATGAAGCATAATTGAAACCTAAAGGTTTCATGTATGCAACCAGATTAGTCAAGCCAACTGTCCTTGGCCTCTGAAAAATAGGCCTGAATCAAAAGAAACTTTGCTCCATGATATAAACATTTTAAGAGAAAGAGAGTATCTCCAGTTTTGTGATTTTTTTTGTGTTCCTATTCACAAACTTAACATAAAGACACAGTGGTAATTGTGGAAACAAGTAACTCAGATGCGGCTGTCGGCTGTCGACAAAACCCTGAGTGGGTCCCACAGTTGGTTGTTTTTTTAACCCCTTCTGTAAGCTTGTCAGCCCTCGAGAACTATGTGTAAAGCCTTCCGTGGCAACGTAAGATAGAACTGACAGCCTTGTCGTGAATTGGAAATCAATACAGCATTAAAAATGCAAATACATTCTTGTTTAATATAATATAATTGTGAAGAACTTTTAGGCATTCAATTACCATTTAACACAAAAGTCTGTAATGATTTAATTAGGAATCCTTCACCTAATTGAGGTCAAGATTGTTAGCACTAGATATCTAATTAGCTTGCTTAGGCAGCTGTCTTTTCTGAAAACTCCCTGGAAAAATCCTTCCTTAAAAGATAGGCACCCCCACCCCCACCAGACATACAGACACACACACAATGTGTGTAAAAGCTATTGAAGTCCAAATAAAGTCTATACCTGAGCAAATAGTACTATAATACTATCAGATACCTGGTTTTGACAATATGTTATACTATCATTCGGGGAAGCTGGATGAAGGGTACCCAGGAAATCTCTGTAACTACTTTTGCAATTTCTTGTGAGTGCTACACAATTTCAAAATAAAAAGTTATTAAAAATGCACCCATGTCAACTACACTTATACAAAACTTTAAAAGATGAAAAAAATGCACCCATATCTCTCAGAATTATAAGAATATTTAAATCTTCTACTTTCTCTTTTGAGGTTGCATGATTATTTTGGACAATCAGATTTCATGAACTAAAGCCAAATTAATAAGGCATTTGATATAGTTCAAGTAAATATTGGTTTGGTTGATCCAGAACTCAGAAGACTTCAGATCACAGAGCATATCTAAAAGTTTTTGGAAAAGATTTTCCTAATGGTTTATATTCCTAATTTGTTTTTGGCCAGATTATGCACTTTCAACATCCTAGGTATAAAAGCTCAGCTGGCCATAAAATCCAAAATAAAGCCATCAAATTAATCTCCTTTGCCTAAGGGAATAAATAGCCCATTTTATGTTCTTTAACATTAAGACATTCATAATTATTTTAATGGAAAATACATAAAAAGTAACCGTATTTTATAATAGGTTAACAAGAACCAAGGGAGATTTATTATTGTGGAGTCTCGAGTCTCCAGGAGTAGCAATGACCAAATTTTATCCTCTGAAGCTGAACTCCAAGGTAGTTCAAGAAAAAGAGAGGGCAGTGGTTACACAAATTGTAAAATTATTTGTATATAATGTTTATTTCCATGTTGAAAGAGCTGAGAATTTTTTGGTTTATACTCAGTATATACTGATCAAAATTTGGCCTTGGAATTCTTTCTAAAATTTCCAGTTAACAGCTTTTAAAATCAGTATTCTCTAGAACACATGTTGAGAATGACTAGCCTAGAATCAAAGTATGCTTCCTAATTTAGTCTAGCATCAACCACCCCAATTAGAAATGTGTAGTATACATAGTCTGGGCTGGTCATTTCCAAACTAAGAATTGGTTACTCTAAGGTTTTACTCTAAGGTTTTTTGTTGTAATTACCAAACTCCCCTACTCATTTTTATTTTTATTTTTTTAATTTTCATTTCAAAAATTGCACCTTAAACAAAAGAGGAAATATTATTTATTTTTATCTTGGTTATAAATTATGAATTTGCGATCCCTATGACTAGAAGCTTTCTTAAGGGTCCAACAGGAATTCTTCCACTTTCCTTAGCAGTTAGTACTCTCCATCTATCCTGGCCACCTTTGAAAACAGCAAGCTCTTCCCTTCCCTCCAGGCTTCATGACAACTGTTTCCTCCACCTCTAATCTATGGTCCTGCTTTTAAAAATCATCTGTTGGCCTGGAACAAATAAACCATCAGATCATTCTCCAACAAAGACAGGTTTATTTGGGATCGGCAAAGAATTGCAATTCCAGGTCTGCACCCAGGGGGAGCCACATAAGAGCCCCTGCTGGGAAGGGAAGGGGAATGTTTTCACAGAGGAGAATAGGAAGTTTGGAGCAGGGCAGAGTATACAATGAGTCCATGGCTTTTCATTGGCTGAGTCCTTGCCAGGAAAGAAGAGCAGCCTTTCTTCTTCCTGTTGGGCTCTGCTGTCTTCACAGGGCATGAGAGCTCCCCCATCTGGTGTCCCAAGACAAGAAGGCTTTTGTTTATAGATCTGTTACATATCTATTTATCATTTAAACGTCACTTCAAGTGACATGGGAAGTTGTAAGGAACTGCAATAATACTGCCTCCAAGTAGGGAGGTTCTCTGACACTCAGTGGGGACCTTCATTCACCTTCACAAAAGAGAGGAAAATGTGAAACCATCCAAGTCTGGATATTGCAGCTTGTGCCCAGGGAGAATCTGTGTATTTCACTTTCACAATGGGAGTGGTTTCTTTGAGTCACCCCCGGAGGAGTGAGTCACTGCGAGGGTGAATTTTGTCAGTGGGTTCTTAGGCGCCCCTCTATGGTCCTGCGAATGTAGATGCCGGGCTCAGTCTGGAAAAAGGGTTAGCCGAATAACGCGAAAAACTGTGCTATTTGGATATTCACATCTAAAGTGTTATTTGTATGCTCTGTTTTGTTAGAATTGTATGCCATTAATAGTGTCTTTGTATTTAACACATTTCATCCTCTTAACTATCCGCGGATGCCTGCATGCATTGCAAGCTCCGTTCAGGGGTATTTTACTTGTCCTGTGGCTATAGCTGCAACCACTCTCTTGAATTTCTTTTTCTCATTAAGACTCCAGTTAGTTCCACTGCTCTCATTCACATAAGGCCACAAAGTTGGAAAGGATGTGTAAGGAAAGGAGAGTGTTGAGATTTTGCTTAAGAAATTAAAATACTCTGTGAATGAACAGTGTTGTTCATTCTTCAGACACGTATTTCAAGCTCGCGCCCTTCCATAGCTAGCTGGGAACTTTCCATTGCAAATGTGAATATGTAGCTTTGCTATCCTTTGGTAGCAAAATATAGTCCCTTGATAAATCAGGTAATTTATCAGCCAGGCCCACCTTTGGCCTCTTCACCTGCTTTTCAAAACTCTCAGTTGGTAGTTACTACATGGATCATATATTTTTAGACATAAAGGTAAAAAAGAGCAGTATTCAGTATTACTCGATAGTTTAAAATAACATTTACCCACTGACCTTGACATTTTTATGAATATATATTCAAAATTAGGTCCTCCTCTTCGACTTCCTTTTAAACTTGATTCTACGTAGGTATTGTTAGAAAAGTAAGGTGTAGGTTACAAAACAGAAGACAGAGAGAAATACAGAATAAGTCAAAAGACAGACGTATAGAAATATACTTATAAAAAATGAAAAAAGTGTGTATATTGTTTGTAAATCCAAACAAAAACAACTCTTAAATTTTTCCTGAATGAGCTACTGAAAAGTTTATTCACAGTACTAAAAAGAGCATTTTTATAAAGTGCCAAAGTTATAGTAATAAAAGACGTAAGTTCTTCCCACATGCTAGAGACTGTCCCTTACAAGTCAGCTGTTTATACCCATTCTTTATGTGGTGAACATTTTCATTAGGAATTTTTTGAATTCCTTCCAATAAAGATGGTGGGTCTTATGGAGAATGTCAACAGTGAGCTAGAATCAGAAAAAGGGAAGTAAACAACGTTTTTGTGCCATAAAATAAAATCATTTAGTTTCAAAATAGAGTCATTCCAATGGATTTGGGCTCCAAACCATCAAACACAACTGAGGTTACAAATCTAGGTGCTGCTGACAGGCAGTAAGAAAAAAATCGGGAGCCAGTTCTGTGGTTTTCTGAAGATGCAACATGTATTCTAAAATCCTTTATGTAGAATTCCAGTAAGAGGTCAAATAAATCTTCTACCACAAATAGATTGATATTTAGCAAACACTTGTTTGTCTGTGTTAGAAAATATGCCAGATACATTTTAAAATAGATAAATGGGTGATTTTTCCACTGAATTTGTATATCTTGTTGAAATATTTTCTAATGTGTCTTTGAAAATGGTCTTCTTCATTTAAAAAGCTAAGTAAAAACACAAATAGTTTCATGTTAACACACCTGAGAAGTCACAGTAAACCAGACATAAAATAATTTTCAGAGAGACTGTTCTTACATTTAAATTTAAATGCCATAATTGTTGGTTTGATTTTCATGTTGCTCTAACAGTCAATTATAAGTCAATATGTGATCTATGTATTTGTTATCTACTTACTTTTCTTAATTCTTTCTTAATAAGAGTGAAACATGATTTAGCCATGTAATACATAAAAGGGACTATGCCCCTCTTTTTTTTTTTTTTTTTTTTTAAGAAATTCTCATCACCTTATACCACTATCCCAATTACATTTTACAAAGGTGATGGAGGGAGGGTGTTTGGCAAAGCTTGGCATTCTCTTCATATCTCCTAGTCCAAGACATATTTAAGTGGGTACTAATGCTGAAAGGAGAGTGGTTCCACTGGAAACGCAGGAAGGGAAATAGCCTTTCCCTGGACAACTATGGAAGGAAGATAGAGTTGCCAAAGCTTTCAAATGTCTCTTTGTATCATAGTCCTGAGAGATGTGGCTCCTAAAAGCAGTCATCAGAGTGTAAAGGATGGAGAGAATGCCTATGACAGCAACCATTCTTCTTAACGGCTTGCCCAGAGGGCTCTGGGCCCGGCTACACCCGTTTGCATCACACTTTGGCTGCAGTCTTTGGTGAACCCAAAATGGAAGCCCTTCAGCTACTACCGATAACTTAGAATTATTAGAGGCCATGAAGAAGTGACATGTACAGAGGGATAAATGAACTGAGAGAAGCCACGTGGGTGCCTAAAGTCTGAGGAGCTAGATGATGGTGAGACAAGGAAAACCCCTAGTAAAAGTCATTGTTGATCTAAAACAAACAGCCTGCCAGATATTTTCCAGCAAAGATGGGTTTATCCAGGATTAGCAACGAATTGCAATTTGGCAAGCCACAGGCAAGTCCCCACATGACAAGGGAAGGAAATGCTTTTATAGAGGGGAATAGGAAGTTGGAAGGGGGGGCAGAGGAAACAAAGAGTTGCTGGCTTTTCATTGGCTGAGTCTTTGCCAGGAAAGAAGAGCAGACTTTCTTCTTCCTATTGGGCTCTGCTATCAGTGCAGGGCATGAGAATGCCCCCTTCTGGTCTCCTATTTAATGGTGGTTTCTATTTACTAATTTTTTACATCACTTAACCATATTTTAAGAATGTGGGTGCCTGGAGTTCAATTTGAAGTTGTGTTTGTTGTTGTATAAGTGCCCCATTCTCTGTTCCTCCAAAATTCTCATTCTTCAGTTAAGACCATTAAGTTCACAAGTATTGGATGTAAGCTTCTGCTGTGTTTTGGTAATTGTGTGGAGATAGAGAAATTTTTTCTGAACTGTTGGCTGTATGAAAAGGAAGCTATCATACCCAGGACACTGAGATTATCTCAATATGTAAAGTATAACCAGAGAGCCAGAGGGGTCCAGGACAGTCCTTGCCATTCAGGAAGTAGCACACATTTGGGGAAGCATTTAAATATTCATGAAGATTGGGTTTGGTACTCTAAACCAGTTTTTCTGGCAGGAATGCACCAGCTGGCATGTAGGTTGGGGAGGAGATGGTTCACAGAAGAGTGGTTTACATGATCAAATGAAACCATCAAAATATAGAGGAGAGTCTCTGTGGCTGCAGGCAACCCAGATCATAGAATACGAGGGAGTTGAATAGAAGCCTGTTCTGGGCACTGGCAGCCAAGAAGCAGTGGCTAACTGAGGCATCTTTTGAAGATGCTGGTACTTCAGCCAAGTCTGTTGTGGAAAGGAGTAGGAGACCACTGGGGCTTGAGGAGAGGACAGGATGGGAGAGGGGGAGGGTTGCTCAAGTAGCTCTGTGCATTGCCCCTCCCCTCACAGGCCATCCTTCAGAGTCCTTTACAGGTCACCTGTCCACACCTCCTGTCCTCAGGCTCCTCTCAAGCCCCTTCCAGAAGCCTTCCCAACCCTATCTCCACCATCCTTGAAGGGACTGTGGCTTGTGTGGTGAGAGATGGGACTGGGTCTCTGGGCATGAGGTCACCAGTGCCCCTTCCCTGCATCAGGGCAGCCCCTTCTCTCTCCTGGGGTCTAAAGGCTCTCTTCATTTGCCTAGGAGGTGTGAAGTAGGTGGGAGTTAGAGAACATTTGAAGTGGCTCCTGAACCCAAGGGGTAGTGAAGCCTGTGGTCCTGCCATCCTTCTCCTAGGATTGTACTCTGAATGTTGGACCTACTGATGTTCTGCCAATTGCAGGGCTTTCTCCTCTACTCTGGGCGTCAAAAGGCTGGTCCATCCACCTGTCATCTGGCACAGGGAATTAGGGTTATCCCTGCCTTGGAGCCTGTCTCGGACATCCTCAGGCCACAGGTGACACCAATAAAGCATGCAGAAGGTGCTGGCTGGGGAAGCTGAGGCTTCCTGGGCTGCCCCATCCCCTTCTCCACCCAATGCTTCCAGCCTGGGCAGTGGGCCTGGTACCTTAGTTTCAGACTGCGGTGACAAAATGAGAATGAGCACCTTTTCAAATGGGCTGATGGTTAAAACATGGGACACATTGAAAGATACTCTGTTTCTTGCAATTTTCAAAAGATTTAAATATATTGATGTACATACCATGCTGCTTCTTCAGAATTCTGGGCTGGGCTTTAGCCAACCTTGCTTCATGGAAATAGCCTCTTGTTCCTATGTAATATCCAGCATAAAGCCTCCTAGCCACAGTTGGGTGAAACATTTAATAATAATAATAATAGTGCAATTACTCCTGCTCTTCCTAGAAATACAATTTTACTTAGCAGCCTTTTCTTTTTCTTTCTTTCTTTTTTTTTTTTTTTTTTGGTTAACACCTCAAACTTTTATTGAGCAACAGGTGGTATTAGCATAATAAAAAATGATTTTGTCATGTTTTGGTCAAAACTGTAAAAAAATAAATACAGTTGGAGAAAGGGTAAATCACTCTCAAGCTGCCAAGAAATATAATCAAGCAGTGCACTCCAAATTCAGCAAACTGAAGGCGAGAAGGCCCACTGAAAGGACAATCGGATTTCACTTCAGGAAAAAAGTAGAATGGATGTTCTTTGAATAATTTTTTCCCTGTTTTTTATTTTATTTATTGATTGATTTTTTAATTGTTATTTCCCCAACACAGGTTTTTTTTTTCCCTACTGTACAACATGGTGACCCAGTTACACATACATGTATACATTCTTTTTTCTTATATTATCATGCTCCATCATAAGTGACTAGACATAGTTCCCAGTGCTACAGAGCAGGATCTCATTGCTAATCCACTCCAAAGGCAATAGTTTACATCTGTTAACCCCAAGCTCCTCATCCACCCCACTCCCTCTCCCTCCCCCTCCCCCTTGGCAACCACAAGTCTGTTCTCCAAGTCCATGATTTTCTTTTCTGTGGAAAGGTTCATTTGTGCCGTATATTAGATTCCAGATATAAGTGAAATCATATAGTGTTTGTCTTTCTCTTTCTGACTTACTTCACTCAGTATGAGTCCTATAGTCATCCACGTTGCTGCAAATGGCATTATTTCATTCTTTTTTATGGCTGAGTAGTATTCCATTGTGTAGTATTCCATTATGCAGCCTTTTCTTAATGAAAAGATCTCACTCCTGCTCCTAAACATTTCTTGGCTAGGGGACAGTCTCTTATGTCTGCTGCTTACTTGACTCCTGTGAACTTTTGTCCTGTCCTCTTTAGGAAGTTTTTCTTGGGGGTGAGAGACCGCTGTTGGATTTTACTCTTACCGAGAAATGCCTGCTCCTATATGACAGAATATGACTCTTTTCTAAAATTTGAAAAATAAATAAGGGAATAGAATTCTACTCTAAATAAGAGAATTATAAAGGTTATGTGGATAAACTTTTAGATAAATTCAAATATGGAGAGAAACCTTTAGTAGCCTATTTATATGTAAGGCATCCCCTTACACTCAGATCTGTTTATCTGTGGATAAGTGTGGAGTTGATCGATTCAGTGGATAAAATGTGAGAGTTCTTCTCTTTTTCTTCTCAAGTCTGTCATATTTGCTGTATACCTTTTTTTTTTACATTGGAGTATTTTAAAAAAAATTTATTGGAGATTATCTGACTTACAAGATTGTATTATCTTCAGGTATATAGTAAAGTGAATCAGTATATACATAACACCCCCACACAATGGCTTGCCCTTGGGTAGCCATAAGTTTGATTTTAAAATCTGTGAAATTGTTTCTATTTTATAAATAAGTAGTTTGTATCATTTTATTAGATGCCACATATAAGCAATATTATATTTGTCTGTCTCTAACTTCACTCAGTATGATAAACTCTAGGTCCATCCATGTTGCTGCAAATTGCATTATTTCATTTTTTATGACTGAATAGTATTCCATTATATATGTACTACTCCTTCTTTATCTATTCCTCTTTTTTTTTTTTTTTGTCTTTTTAGGGCCACACCTGTAGCATATGGAGGTTCCAAGGCTAGGGGTCAAATCGGAGCTGTAGCTGCTGGCCTACACCACAGCAACAGCAATGCCATATCTGAGTCACATTTGTGACCTACATCACAGCTCATGGCAATGCCAGATCCTTAACCCACCAAACGATGCCAGGGATCACACCCGCATCCTCAGGGATACTAGTCAGATTGGTTTCTGCTGAGCCATGAAGGGAACTCCCCCATTCCTCTGTTGATGAACATTTAGGTTGCTTCTGTGTTTTAGTTATTAAAAATAATGCTGCGGTGGACCTTGGGGGTACATGTATCTTTTCAAATTATGGTTTTCTCCCAATAGATGCCCAGGGGTGGGATTGCTAGATCATCTGGTAGTTCTGTATTTAGGTTTTTAAGGAACATCCATACTGTTCCTCATAGTGGTTGCATGGATTTACATTCCCACCGACAGTGTAGGAGGGTTCCCTTTTCTCCACACCCTCTCCAGCATTTATTATTTATAGGTTTTTTAATGATGGCCATTCTGACCACCATGAGGTGATATTGCATTGTAGTTTTGATTTGCTATCTCAAGTAATTAGTGATGTTGAATGTCTTTTCACATGCATATTGGCAATCTGTATGTCTTCTTTGGAGGAATGTCTATTTAGGTCTTCTGCCCATTTTTTGATTGGGTTGTTTTGGGGGGGGTTGGTAATTGAGCTGTTTGAGTTGTTTGTATATTTTGGAAATTAAAGTCTTGTCAGTTACATCATTTTCAAATATTTTCTCCCATTCTACACGTTGTCTTTTCATTTTTTTTAAATGGTTTTCTTTGCTGTGCAAAGCTTTTAAGTTTAATTAGGTTGCATTTATTTATTTTTATTTTCATTACTCTAGAAGGTAGATCAAAAATGATATTGCTGTGATTTATGTCAAAGAGTTTTCTGCCTGTGTTTTCCTCTAGGAGTTTTATATTATCCAGCCTTCCATTTAGGCCTCTAATTCATTTTGAGTTTATTTTTGTGTATAGTGTTAGAGAATATTCTCATTTCATTCTTTGACATGTAGCTTTCCAGTTTTGCCAGCACCATTTATTGAAGAGACTGTCTTTTCTCTAGTATATTTTTTCCTCTTTGTTAGTTGACCGTAGGTACGTGGGTTTATCTCTGGGCCATTTTTCCTGTTCCACTGATCTATATTTCTCTTTTTTTGGCCAGTACCATACTGTTTTGATGAGTGTAGCTTTGTAGTATAGTCCACATACAGGAGCGTGATTCCTCCAATTCTGTTTTTCTTTCTCAGGATTGCTTTGGCTATTTGGTGTCTTTTGTATTTCCATAAAATTAAAAAAAACCTTTTTTTTTCTAGTTCTGTGAAGAATGCTATTGGTATCTTGATAGGAATTGCATTGAATCTGTAGATTGCTTTGGGTGGTATAGTCATTTTGACAATATCGATCCTTATAATCCAAGAGTATGCTATATCTTTCCATCTTTTTGTGTCGTCTTTGATTGATTTTATCAGCAGCCTGTAGTTTTCAGAGTACAGGCGATTTGCCTCCTTAGGTAGGTTTACTCCTAGGTATTTTATTACTTTTGATGTGATGGTAAATGGGATTGTTTCCTTAATTTCTCTTTCTTATTTATTTATTTTCTTAATTTCTCTTTCTGATCTTTCATTGTCAGTGTACAGGAATTCAAGAAATTCCTGTGTATTAATTTTGTATCCTGCACCTTAACCAAATTCATTGACGATTTTAGATATACAGGAAAATTGTGAAGAGAGTACAGAGTCTGCATATAGCCAGTATTCAGTTTCCCTCTTGGTAACATATTATGTTAGTGAGGTACATTTGTTACAATTAAAGAACCCATATTGATACATTTTTATTATCTAAAGTCCATATTTTCTTCAGATTCCCTTAGGTTTTATTTAATATACTTTTTCTGTTCTAGGATCCCATCCAGGATATTGTATTCATTTAATAGTCACATCTCCTTAGGCTGCTCTTGGCTATGACAGTTTCTTAGATTTTTCTTGTTTTGGGTGACATTTTTTAGAATTTAGGGATACAAGTCAGGTATTTTGTAGAATGCCCTTCAGTTGGGATTTATCTGATGTTTTTCTTAGGATTAGATGGAGATTATATGTTTGGGGAGGAAGACCCCAGAGGTGAGATGCTATTTTCATCCCACTTTGATGAGTATTAAGGTGAATACTAGAAATATGACTTAATTTACTGATGGTGACATTGATCACTTAGCTGAGAATGTGCTTGATAAGCCTTATCAAAGTTATTCTTCTCTTCTTTGGGAAGGGGTCTCTATGCGCAAACTGTTTTCTGTTACAAGGAAACAGGGGTCTTTGGAGAAATAATAGAGTCTAGTGATGGGGCAGAGGAAATGCAAGATGAACCTAGGGGATCCTACAGTAGGAGAAACTAAGGAAGTGTTCAGAAAACAAAAGGATGGAGTTATGTCAAAGGGATTCAGGAGTCAACCAGAAAGACATTCCCATGTCTTTCAACAACCTGTAATAATTTCAACGACAAAATAAATAACATTGTATTAGATTATAACCCCAAGTATAAAAATAAATATGTTTGTCATACTAATAGACATAAAAATTGAGTAAACAAATGTAATGAAGTTTCTTCTTACCTAAATATCTAAATAGTTTATGTAGATAATATTTCTTCTGGGAGGTAGAGCTTGTCCTCCTCACTTCCAACCCCACTGTACGTGGGTTAGAGTTACTGACTTGCTTCTGAAGAATAGAATAGAACAAGGGAGAAGCAATAATTTTAGGAGTTCTCATTGTGGCTCAGCTGTTAACCAACCCGACTAGCATCCATGAGGACACAGGTTCGATCCCTGGCCTCGGTCAGTGAGTTAAGGGTCCGGCATTGCCATGAGCTGTGGTGTAAGTCACAGACTCAGCTCAGATCTGACGTGGCTATGGCTGTGGCGTAGGCCAGCAGCTACAGCTCTGATTCAACCCCCCGCCTGGGAACCTCCATATGCTACGGGTGCAGCCCTAAAAAAAACAAAACAAAAAAAATTAGTAATTTTAGACTGGATAAAACTGGCAACCCTATCTTAACCAAGTGATGGAGGCCAATGTTAATCAAGTCCTACTGACATCAGGGACCCCCTGTTATGAAGTGATTAGGGAGGCATTCATCTGTGTGGTCTTCCCAAAGCCCTTGACCCCAATGTAATCATGAATAAACATCATGCTATCCTGGGTAGCATTCTATAGGATATCTGGGAGCGCTCCTCAAGACTCTGAAGGTCGTAAAAAAACAGAATGACCGAGAAACTATCACAGATAAGAGGAAACAGGGGAGACAGGACAGCTAAATCTATTTTAATATCCTGCATTGAATCCTGGAACAGAAAATGGACATTGAAGGAAAAACTGTAGGATCTGATTGAAGTCAGAACTTCAGTTAAAGTAATATTCCAATATCAGTTTCTTAGCATGCAGCAAAATTCCACAGTAAGGTAAACTATTAATAATAGTGGGGGGACCCTAAGAGTATATGAGAACATTCTGCACTACCTCTGTACCTGTTCTATATGTCTAATAGTATTCCTCTATGAGTTTATTTGTTTTAAAAAAACCTAATATTTCTAAATTTAAAATAGAATAAGTCATCACTTGAGGATATATATTCACTATGTGATAAATATGGACTAATTGCAATGACTTCTTATATTTCTGTTAATATACAGTGTAAGTTACAGGTGGCAGAAATATTTCTGACCTTCAAATCTAAAGAAACCATAAAAGAATGTAAGATTCCACTATCTTTACATGAACTAAGTGATCAAGTAGAATTTCTTTTATTTAGAGCAGATGGTATTTCATATTTCTTTCCTGAAATTGTGAATGTTTCCAGCAGGGCCATTCTTGAATTTAATTGAGGGGAAAAAAAAAAAGGCTTAGAGAGTACTAAGCCCAACACTGAATGTTGGCAATTCCCCCATTTTCACTGCGTGGAATATGAAAAGAGATATTTTTACTGTGGTAGGGGGCTTACTCTGAAGACATTACAATTGGAAATAAATACAGTTCAAGAAAGCTACAGAATATGTTGCCATTTAAGAGCCACTCACTGAGATAGTACAGCCACTGCAATAATCACATAACACCCAATCTCCCATTTTATTCTTAGACATATAATACAACATATTAACACTAGCCAAATATCATGAAGCCAAATGTATCATGTCCATGTAGATGCATAGAAGCCAAAAGATAGTATACTGCTAAAAGGAAATGACAATTATATTCTTTGTATTTTTATAATCTGATAAATAATATGTAGTTTGGACAACTAGATAATAGTGTGTATAATTTTGAGCTTACTAATACTATTTAGTATCATCTGTGATGAAATAAGATGATCACATGAATTTCTTAAAGGTCATAAATTATAATATGCTATTTAGAATAAAATATAAAATGCTAATAACTGTAACATTCTGTATAGGAAATGAGTTTATATTTTGATTTTTTCTTAAATAAGTGCTATAATATTTGGAATAAAGTGCATCTCATTAACAGAAGCCTCAACTTGAAAGTAGAACATCTGGAGTGTTGAATCAAGAGATCTCCATAGCAAAAATCAGAGTTTCTTAATTATTTAACCTAGTCTATGAATTATTACAGAAATGACTTGATTTTGAACAGTATGAATTATATTATTTTGTATGCCATTTAAAGTAAGGAGAATATACAGGAAATGTGGGGATGCATATTCACATTTTCCTTCTTCAGTAATTAAGCTCCTTTAATTAAAAGAAGAATGGAGAATAAAATAGTTCAGGATGAGTTTGGGAATCAAGAAAACATCATTACTATGCTCTCTTGCATATAATCCATTCTTCTACTAAAGGATAAATTCGGCATTCTTCTAACTAAAACTGTCAGAAAACCCTTGAAAATAGCATTTAGAAGAATCAGTAGTGCACCTTCACATCTTTTAAATTGGTCAATTTTGATTGCCCATTTCCCTGAAACACTTTGGAATTCACTGGTGTATAGACTGCTTAAGCCAGTCATTATGAAAGCAATTAAGCAGAGACACCAAATTTAGAGACCAAGGTAGTCTTGAAACATATTAAGGTGTGTCCTCGGGTGCTGTTTATAAGGAATATCATGGTTTCTTAAGTGTCTCCATCCTCTGGGTCAGTACCAATCATTATAATTGATTTTTTTTTATTTGCTTTACAAATACGATCTTCTTAATTTGCAAGCATGGATTTCTTTTATAGGGTGGTATGAAACAAATTGAGAAAAACCAGAAGTGATTTCCAGCCAAAGGTGGTATGTAAACATAGGCTGCTCCCAAGGTCAAGAGTTCTGAGAAGGCTCACTCCTTTAATTTTGCTTTGTTTCTACTCTCGAGACTTGGGACTCAGAAGGTCCTGATACAGCCATCCTTGTCCATCTCTCCACACTCCACACTCCCTACTCCCTCGTGGAAACAGAAACAAGTCATATTCCACAAGGTGATCATATGATCACGGCTGTATCTGCCCCACTGTGATGGCAGCCAGATTTATGAATAAGAACCACTGTGTCTGCAACCCAAGGAGGAGTGAGTGCATTTGAGAAGAATGGTAAAATTACTTAGGTGAAGCTGCACCATGAGAAATGATGGCCAAATGAGATAGATTTTTTAAAACTTCCATTATGGCTCAGCAGGTTTAAGGATCCTGCATTGTCTCTGTGTGGTGGTGAGGGTTCAATCCCTGGCCCAGCACAGTGGGGTTAAGCATTGGGCATTGATGCAGCTGTGGTATAGGTCACAGGTACAGCTCAGATTTGATCCCTGGCCCAGGAACTTCCTTAGGCTGGGTGTGTGGCCAAAAAGGAGAACAAACAAAAAGTGTTTAATTTTATAACAGTTTTGATATACTTACCAGTTGATTTTGGGGGGCTGTACACAGCAGAAGGAAATTTCCAGGCCAGGGATTGAACCTGCACCACAGCAGTAACCAGAGTCACAGCAGTGGCAATGCTAGATCCTTAACCACTAGGCCACCAGAGAACACCTCATTTGATTTTTTTTTTTTTAAGAGATGGGTTCCTTTTAAAATAACCTGTATGTGTAGTCTAAGTTTAGGATATGATACACTCAGTAGAAGACAGGAAGGGCTGCTCCTGAGGCCATTGCTGGAGTCATGAAAAGCTGTGCATTGTGCTAAGGCTGACCTCGTATTTGCAGGTAACTCAGCAGACGTCTGCTATGGGCTGAACTCTGTCTCTGCAAAATTTATGTGTTGACCTCTTAGCCTCCAGTAACTCAGAATATGACTATATTTGGAGACAGGGTCTTTAAAGAGATGATTAGGTTAAAACGGGGTCACAAGGGCGGACCCTAATCCACTATGACTGATGTCCATATAAGAAAAGGAGATTAGGACATAGACACACACAGAGGGACCAAATGAGGACACAGGGTGGGGCCAGCCATGACACCATCTTCAGGCTAAGAAGGGAGGCCTCACAAGGAACCAGCCCTCTGACACCTTGAGCTCAGACTTCTAGCCTCCAGAACTGTGAGAAAACAAATTTCTCTTAAGTCATTCAGACTCTGGTACTTTGTAATGGAAGCCCTAGCAAATTAATACACAAGTTTGTTTGTCTCTATGCTTGTTTGTTGCATCAGCCAATTTGAGGCAGTTTTTCAGTCCCTTGTAACTCACTAAATGCTAAAATATGAATGAACATTACTTATTTAATTCTTCCTCATTGACTTAGGCTCTTGGTTTTCTTCAAAAGCTTCGTGGTCCCTTGTTGGCCTTTCATGTTTCATGAAGTAGAATCTCAGGGAAAGCTCTGCCTGCTGTGTTTTCTACGGTTTTCTTTTAGGCTGAACCTGTGCAGAGCCATTCTTTATACTGAGGTGCCTCATTGCCAGGGTGAGGAGGCTTATTCTGCAAGGTATTACCCACCGTGGTATTCCTGTTCCCTCTGAACATGTCTTTTAGCACCTGTATTCATGACGTCTTTAGTTGCTGGTCCCATTATCTTACTTTTTAGTGCATGAGGTTGGAGACGCAATGGTGAGAATTGAAGGATGAAATTTTTAATGATTTCTTCAATAATTCTTTTTATTTTTCAGTTCTACCTCTTCTACCTCCTGTTCCCACCCTCCATCTTACCTGCCAGCCCACCTTCTGGATATAGCTGGGACCCGATCTGGCAGGGGCGGGTTGACTTTTAAGCCCAGCCCTCCCCATGGGTTGACATCTTCTACTCTGTTTCTTCCATCAAAATTTTATATCCACTTTCAATTTTCTGGAAAGAGTATTTTAAATCTCTTATCCAGGGATGACTCACGTGCCTGTCTGTTATGAGCGTGCCACAGGAGGCAAACATCAGGGGGCATCTTTTATATTGAGAGCCAAAGAGGAAGGGTTAATGTTAGTTCTATCAGAAAGACCCTTGGCCCCCATGAGAAAGAGTCAGTATCATCAGCTAACCAGTGCAATTATCCAACCATATCAGTCAACAGGCACCTCTTCTGTCCCTGTATTCAGTCCCTGCCTTTCCTCGAAAACTGGAAGAGCCACTCGTAGCCTAGGGAGGTCGTAATGGAGGAGAGGAGGACAAACCTCTGGAGGGAATGAACAAGACGCTGATGGTGACCCTCCATTCTCCATGTAGGTGTCTAGTCTGCAAGAGGCTGGAGCTAAGGGGAGGAAGTGGCTGTGACCTTCACAACAGTTTCAAGGTTGACTCTCACCTAGGACTAGACATTCCCATTACTAAAATGAGACTGATTCACATTAGGAAGGATTTTTATTTTCTAAGAGTGACTTAGAAAAACAGGACCTCCCCGGCTATTCACATCATGCAAAGGAGCGAGTTAAGACCACAGAATGGATTGAAAAGGACTATGACCGAGGCTTCACTAATTGATTTGTGAAAGATATGTCAGGAACGCTTTTCTTTTAGCAAATGTGTTATGTGCTTGCACCTGATGGATGGATTTGCTCTTAATTTTGCTTCTGGGGAAAATGTGTTCACACGTTTTTGGGTGGTCTGTAAAGTAGCAATTGTTTAAGAGAAGTGCATCTTTTTCATTTTGCTAATGTTTTATTGTTGTGATAATCTCATGGTGTGTATGCCCATGAGCAAACTCTCCAAGAAAAATATTGACTCATAACTTAAAAAAAATCATAAACATCATTTCAGATATTACTGTTAAGTTGAAACTTCTGGGATGATCAGACATTATCAAGTTGGAGCAAGACTTTAACAATTAAGTTCATTTTAAGTTTGCCATGTTTTTGGTAAATAATAAAGACCCCACCCACCCAAAGTAGTATGACTCAATGGTACATTTTTCTATTTGAACCTAGATGATATATGTGCTATTTATATGACAAATTAAATTGATTCTAATTAGTTTCCTCTTACAGTATGAATGAGGGCATCCATTCAAGTATCTTGTTTATTTGCTTCCTGTGTTTTTTTTTTCTCCAAGATTTTATTATTCTCATGCAGTCATATTCCATGTATGACAGGCAATACTGTGCTTTAAACCTACCTCAAAAGTGTGATTTAAAAAAAAAAATTTCTTAAGGTATACTTACATTCTAGTTAAATGTATATATTTCAAATATCCAGTTCAATGAGTTTTGACAAATGCATACACCCATGTGACCATGGTTTTGACAAAGGCATACACCATCTGAGACACTAAATGTTTTTATCATCCCAAGAAGTTCCATCAGCCCATTTGTGGTCCGTTTCTCCAGACCCTGGAAATAGGCAAAAACTGATCAGCTTTCTGTCACTATAGTTTCACCTTTCCTGGAATTTTACAGAAACTGCATTGTCAGGCTTCTTTGGTGCAGCCTGGTGTTTCTGAGAATCATCCAAATTGTGATGTACATCAGTGGTTCATTTCTTTGGGTTGATGAGTGATAATTCCATTTCCCTCCTTCACTTTCTGTCGTGAGTCATGATCTTTACCCACAACACCTGGAAGAATGAGGCCGGGGGATTCTATCCCCAACCACGCCATTTATATATATTTATAACCCTGAGCACATTCCACTATGCCAGCCTTTTCAATTTGTTAGATGGGGGAAATGATGGAATGTTACTTGGTGAGCCCAAGACAGTTTACCTAAGAGACACAGGACGTCAAGTGATGGCAATGCCCTTGCCAGCATCAAAATGCTAAAAGCCGTGTGAGGAATGGCAGCTCTCCTTGTGAACCCACATAGCAATGCTTGGAGCCTGATCCACGCAGCCACCATTACTCTTATTCTAGTATCATCTTTAATATCCTTATTTGTGGGAGAGTGATATTTCCAACATTCACTGAAAAAAATGATTACTCTCTTATATCCAGAGGGTTGTGTTTTCAAATAGGAAATGCACAGCAGGGGTAACAAGATTCTTTAGGAAACATTTTTCTTTATTCCTAAGCAAGTATATACCCATATTGGTGTAAGACACAAATGAATAATAAGTAGGAGGGTAAGTAACACATAAATTGACATGTATTCTACCTCGAAGCACATCTCTTTCAGATTGCTCTCGTTGCCCTTAACATAGCATATCACTATAGCTGTAGGGCACCGTGGCTCTTAAGCGCTGTCTATACCTTCACAGTTGTGTTAACGGAAGTCCCTGTGGCACATGTTGGCAGACTTCATCTAGCTCGCAGACGATGCTTTATGCTTTGAGGTGATGTTTTGTTCTGGTCGCAGCCTATCAGTAACCAGCATTGTGGCTAGACCAGCCCTTGTGCTTCTTATGATTGCAAGACTTCTTCATCCATGACCGTCAGGGAGCTCTGGGGGGAGAAAATGGTGACTTATAGGTCCTGGAAACCACATGGCACGCCTAGGGCCACACAGCAGGGTTGTGGGGGGTGGGGAGGTAAGAGCAAGGGGCTGGAGTTCTGCTTTTCTTGGGGTCAAGGGTCGGGGCTTTGCATCCCTAATTCCAGCAGAGGTTTATTTGGGCCCATTGAGTGAGGTCTGAGAACCAGAGCCAGATTCTCTACTCACGTGCCTGGGAAAGGTCCAACTTTCACCCCCCAGTGCTCCTGCAGGTCCCTCTGACTCAGTGGGTGTGGAATCCTCCTGGCACTGCCCCTTCCACAGTTCACTCACCACTGTGACCTTCCAGAGGCAGTGTCCACATGGTGTCCTCATGAACCATTGCCCCTTGGGAAGGTTAAGATGGGACAAAGCTGACTGTGCCAACTTAAGATCCTGCTGTTTTTCTGGAATAAATGTCCCCAGCATTAACCCCGTTGGTGAATTTGCAGAGTTTTGAAAAGCTTGATGTTCCCTGGGGACTTCGATGGAGGAATCTGGGGTCCTGCTGCATTGGCTTCTTCTTGTCCTCCGCCTAAGTCCATCCTTGTCTCAGGATGGAAAATTTTCATGTGTGATTATCATTAATAGCAACCATATCACAAGGTGACTATTTCCTACTTGAAAACATAACCCTTTGTATATGAAAGATTAATCATTGTTCACAACAGACATTGTGATGGTTAATTATATGCACCAACTTGACTGAGCTAAGGGGTGACCAGTGAGCTGGTAGAACATGATTTCTGGGTGCACCTATGAGAATGTCTCTGCAGAAGATTAGCTTTGGAATCCATGGACTAAGAACTTTGCCCTTATAACTGTGGATGAGTGGCATCTAATCTATTGTGGGCCCCAATAAAACAAAAAGATGGAGGAAGGGGGATTGGCTTTCTGTGCTTGAGCTGGGGTACCCTCATTCTCCTCCCTCAGGCACTGGAGTCCCTGGTTCTTAGGTCTTCAGACGCAGACCATTGGATCACCTGGTCCTCAAGGCCTTCAGGTTTGGACTAGAACTACGCCACTGGCTTTCCCGGGCCTTCGGCTTGCGATAGCAGATCATGGGACTTTTCAGACTTCAAAATCATGGGGGCAAATACCTCATAGTAAATATCTGTCTGTTTCCATCCATCTATCGATCTATTTTTTTGTTGTTGTTGTTGTTTTGTTTTTTTTCTAGGTATTCATGTTAGTTTATTATGTGTATTTTATTTTATTTTATTTTATTTTTTATTTTCCCACTGTACAGCAAGGGGGTAAGGTTATCCTTACATGTATACATTACAATTACAGTTTTCCCCCCACCCTTTCTTCTGTTGCAACATGAGTATCTAGACATAGTTCTCAATGCTATTCAGCAGGATCTCCTTGTAAATCTATTCTATTGATCTATCGATCGATCTATCTATCTATATCTGGTTAGTTTGGTTTCTCTGCAAAACCCTGAAGAATACAGATTTTGGTACCACCAGTGGTTCTAGAGGCACGAAAACTTGAGGAGGCATTGTCTGAATTGGTTCAGGAATTCCCGGAATTGGCTTGCTAATCTGATTGGATTTAAAGATGCTAATTATTTCCAGCAGTAAAGAGAGCCCTGATAGCCCATGATATGAATCCTTTCTACCAACATGTGAAATATCTGCACTGGACACTCCAACTCGAGCAGGTATGCTTTTGAACGTTACTGGGAGAATAGGGACAATACGGATGTTGGGGGGGCTGCCCCTAATGTCGCTGGACAAAGTAGTAAGAAAAGGTGAGCATGGGGCTCTGAACTCCCAGCATAAGCACCACGTAAATGGCAGAAAAAACTTTCATGTATGCCCTAAGGGAGATTCTGTACTCAGGGCTGGCGTTGCTGAAAATCAAACCCAGAACCCCATCGTGCAATTGGCTGGATTACAATGCACACTGGGCTCCCACGTGACAATACTGACTAGGAAAGAATGAGACCCTGTCAATGAGGATGGGGACCCTGGGGAGACCCTGAGGAAGCTGGGGACATTGGGCCTCTGCATTCTAATAAGTCTTCTCTTACCAAGGGAGGAGGCCTCCCACCCTCCTGTGCTGATCATCTCACCTCCTCGGAGGATAGGAATTAGGAAGGTTAAGATGGGACGAAGCCGATGTGCTTACTAACATCCAGCTGTTTTTCTGGAATAAATGTCCCATCATTACCCTGTAGGTGAATTTGCAAAGGTTTGAAAAGCTTGACGTTCCCAGGTATTGCCAGTGTCCTCATTCTTTTATGGAGTAGAGGATTGTGGGATGAACTTTGGTGCATTATTTCTGCTGGTATCATCACCTCGGGTCCCCTAATGATACTCTTAAAAGCCTGATGGTAGTCCCTGTTCTTCAAGTTTCTAACCATTTTTTTGCTATTCATCCAGAGGTTACACCTGTCCATACTAATCCACTTTTTTAAATAAAGTAACAGATGGTATTGTTTGTGGGGAAAAAAAAACCCTTAAAATATATTCATAGTGTTTGCCTTTTAGCAGTAGCATACGATAATCCCCAGCTGTTCAATATTTGCCACATTTCATGAAGAGTCTGCAGAAACACAGCAGGACTGAGCTTCCATATTTTTGAAGTGAACATAACTTGATGTTTCCAGGTTTTCTCTTTTTTCAATAATTATTATAAGATGTGTTTGATAAATAAATCTCACTGATCTTTCTCACTTTAACTTATCCTTCAAGTGCCAGTGCGAAAATGAATCGAATTCTGCAATTAGTGCCATGATGTTTGTGACATTTCTCAAGAATGCCTTTCATTATCATGACCTCTGAAGGAAAAACCTCTTTCTCTGAGAATGGAGTGACTGCAAAGAATCCTTCAGTGTCTCAAAATAATGCTCAGTGTTCTCTTTTTACTTCCAACCATTGGTCCAACCTATGCCTATTTGTTTATCGCTGTGCAAACCAGGTAAAGCCAGCCTTGTTTAGTTTGTGGAATCCTCGTGACTTTTGAATATTCTTATCATTTGCATCTGGTCTTTGAACCCAATTGATGTAAATGATTTCTGTCTTTTGGAAAAGAGCTTACTAACAAAATATTATTTGAAACTGTTTGCCGTGAAATAGGCTATTCAGCATCTCATAACTGTGACTTTTCAAAAATGTTTTCCACAAATCATCTGAGAATATCTCTTTTATCCATCATATATTCCCTTTGATATTCTATAACTATTACTGGGAACATGATTTGGGGTAAAAACTGTTTTTCACATAATGGCGTTATGTCAATCTTATTTTTCTCTATGGTTTACCTTTCTGGTCCTTTTTGAATTTTGGTATGATTGATAGTGTTGGGAAAATATCAGTATTCATCTGAAAGTTAAGAATGCCCCAGAATGCCTGTAGCCTCTTCAAAGTGCCCTGACAGGAAGAGTAGAAGAGAGAAATTAAACCAGACAGAAACCGGTCTTAAGTTGTAATTAAAAAGCCTGACTTTTATAAGTGTTACAGAATTTTTTCCAGAGCCTTAAAAGCTGCCTGAACAACTGAGGCATCCAGAAGCTTAGGTGTATTTGAATCTGGACTCCAAACTTTTCTTCTCACTCTGAGATAATAGAAATTCCTGCGGTTCACTTAAGGTGTAAAGGGTAGCCTCCAACTAGTAATTAAAAGTGTCCAGTCAGATAGATTAATCAACACTTCCAGGGTTGGTGACTGCTTTCTCCAGGTGGGCTGATCGAAATGGAGAGTCTGACAAGGGGAAGGAAGAGAAGCGGCTTCTCTTTCTGTTACTCACCTGCTCCTCCACCCCCTACCGCCACCCAAGCGGCTGATTCCCTCCTCCGTATCTGATGAAAGAGAAGGAGAGAAGGGGCATAGGAAAGTTCTTACTTACTTACCTGCCACTATTGTAAGTTGGCTTTATTCCCGCTAGACCTGGGAAACAATTAGAGCAGTCTCTCTCTCTCTCTCTCTCTCTTTCTCTCGGATGGATGTTTTCATAACTTCTTCAGAGCTCTCCCACCTGTCTTTCTGCTGGTTGCATCGACCTGTAATCTGGGTGATGTTTGCAATGTCACCCATTGCCATTCCTCTCTCCAGCCCTAGTTTTTAGGAACTTCAAGCCACACAGACTCTCTGGTGGAATGCCATCTTCTTCCCAAGTAGTTCACTGGTCCAGGTGTCCACATAGATCCAGACTGACTCTACCTCAAGGACAACAGTGGGTTCATAAAAAGCAGGCACCTGTCCTTGTTCCTACTCAGCCAGGATGCAGGCTTATTCCTATGTGGCCACCTTTTTTTTTTTTTTTTTTTTTCCCCCTCTGCCTTTACAATAGATCGCTGTTTCTCTCTCTCTTTCTTCCTTTTTCTGATTTTTGTTTAGGAGTTTCTTTTTTGTTTTTGTCTTTTTTAGATCTCTAGGTTGCATGGCAGGAATTAGGTCCCATGCCACCATTTCCCTCTCTTCCCAGAAGCATGAATCAAGCTTTTCTTGAGGCTTCCCCTTGTACCCCAAGACGTGAGGATATCCTTCCCACCTCCCCATTCACGAACTTACATCACATCACACACCCTTCTTCTTGTGTGTTGGTGGTGGGACATATAGCACAGATTTCTCGGAGGAAATTATCTTCATAAAACCCCTGTCTATGTAACTAGAATCCTAATCACCTTCTCCCTCATGTAGCGAGTATCAGCCCTTAGCATTTGCTTTGCTATCTACATCTTGTTCTGACTCATGGCATGCTTTATTCTACACTGTCTTTTATGTTTTGGTGTTTCAATCAAAGCTTGCAAGATAACATTTACTTTGGGGGGGGGGGCTTAAAAAACAGATTCCAAGTACAACAGATTCTATCTTAGTTATATTTTAAGGGTTGGAAAAGATCTTAGAATATAGGCTCTGGCAGATCAAAACTGGGCATGCATCATGTATAGAAGTTGAAAACACAGTTATGACGCTGAGGTCAAACAGTCAATCTATTAATCAAAGACTCTGTATTCCTAGACTAGATCTTTATATACATACGTATAAAATTAAAACTTGTTCTTTGACATAGATTTTTCACCATTTGAGGGAGTAGGATTTCAGAGGCTAAATTATGTATCAGTTTTTACTCCTGTTCAAACAGGATCTTCTCCTTGCATTTCTCTCACTCCCATCTCATTTTTCCACACACACCCACAGAGACTGTTCTTTCTCTTGGTGCTCTGTTCCAGCTAAGGAGACTGCTAATTATTTGGGAACGATTCAGAACAAGACTGAAACTAAATGATCTGCAGTCTCTATTTACCCTTGACAGTCAACTTTCTCCACTCTACCTTCCTTCTTAGTAGGAAAGGCAGACATAATTAGTGAAAGTCATGAATAACACTGTACAAAATAGTCTTTAAAAGATTAAGTTTAAAAAGCCAGTCTTGTCTCTGATAACGTAAGCCTGGAAAGGCTTTGTTATTTATTCAACATTTTCCTATTTTTCTCCTCAATCTAAGCTAATTGATCTTAAGGTACTGTCACAAATGCCCACTTCTGCATAATGTAAATACAATAATTCAAATGTGGAAGCTCTGTTTGACATAATTAAATGTCTATAAACTAAAAAAAAAAAAAAAACCCTAGACAAAGAAACAGATGTCTCCTACATAAAACTCACCTAGGAATCTTTCATTGTCTAGTCCTCTAACTTTTCTCATTCCCAGAACAACTTGCCTTACTAGTTGTTTTTTTTTTTTTTTAAATAAGTTACTTCATAATCTCACATTTGGGTTCTATGTGCAGTGATTATTTCCTCCCAACATTAATCTTCTTTGTCCTTAATAATAGATCCCAATATTTAGCTGTTCCCCTTGCCCCTAATGCTTTTCCCTGCTGTCTTGTCAGCCAGGGACAATCTCCAATAAGATATTCTTTCCGAAATGGAAAGAGAAACTCTGTGTGATAATTCCAAAAATCAAATATTTTAAATGGGAAAGTCTGTTTTATAAGTGGGAGCAAATACCTAAATAGATTCAAGATGATTTTTGGATACTGTGCCATACATTGCAGTGCTACTTAAAACAGAATGGTGATAGCAGCTGAAAGATCTAGCAGAGGAGATTACCGTAATTATTGTACAACCATACTACAAAATCCTCTGCTACATGCATATCAGGTTTTTCAGGGATACTTAATAATATAGGAATATATCTTACTGTTTACCTGCTGTGAAAGAATAAACTATTTTCCCATGTAATGGAAATTATACAGACTTAAAATTTATTGTTTTTTAAGATTTGTTAATAGCATGGGGGAATGTTTAGAATACAATGTTAAACAAAAAAGGTGGAGTTCCCATTGTGGTGCAGCAGGTTAAGGAGCCAGCATTACCCCCATGGCAGCATGAGTTTGATCCCAGCCCAGTGCAGTGGTGGAGGATCCAACATTGCTCCAGGGGTGGCGTAGGTCGCAGTTGCAGCTGAGATCTGATCCCTGGCCCAGGAACTTCCATATGCTGTGGGTTCAGCCGAGAGAAAAAAAACAGCATAACTTGTACAAACTGCCTATATGCACATAGAACTAATTATGAAAATAAATATATGAAAATATTAAATACCACTTTAACATAAGTGGGAAGGATATGCATACTTTTCTCCCCTCCCATTATTATTATTTTTTTCTTTTATGGCTGCCCCACAGCATATGGTGTCCCCAGGCTAGGGATCAGATCCAAGCTGCCACTGTGACCTAAGCCACAGCCGCAGCAACAGCAGATCCTTAACCCACTGTGCCAGGCCAGGACTCGAACCTGAATCCCAGCACTCCCAAGATGCCACCAATCCCACTGTGCCACCGTGGGGACACCTCCCTCTTTTTTTTATAAAGTTGAAAATTTCCATAACAGAGAAGTATAATCTCTATGGTAGAAATACACTTGTATTTCTAAGGATAAATGCAAGTGCTATAGAGATTTCAAGTAAAATGTGATTTGGGGAGATTTCCTTGGCTTTGGCATTTAGAAGGCAGTTGATGAACTTGGCCAGAACCTTTTCAGTGAAGTTGATGGGGGTAGAAGTCAGTCTGCTGTAGATTAAAATTTTAAATGGGAAGCTAGGTGTGTTGGTGATGTTAAACCCTATTCTGAAACAGCTTGGCTGTGAAAGGAAGGAGCAAGATAAAGCAGTAGCTAAAGAGGAATATTAGGTTAGAAAAAGGTTATATCTATATATTTAATAGGAGATACGAGAAGATTCTTAGGGGCTGAATGGGAGTCGGTGGAAAAGCAAACGTTTTGAGGTTTAAAAGGTTAAAAGTCTCAATTTTCTCTGTGAAAAAGGAGGGGAGATTATCAACCGAGAGAAGTGACTGGTGGCAGGGTCGGTTTTGTGAGGGGAATCATGAAGAATTAAAACCATTGCTCTGATGAGCAGTACCAGCTAGCTGGCCAGTGAGCATAACAATATTGCTGAGCAGAGCTGGAGTCCAGCTGCCACTGGGTGCCCAGAAAGCGTGATGACACCATTCTGCGCAAAGGTGTGATTTAATCTAACAGTCTGCAGGAGTCTGGGTATGGAGCAGAAAACATGGATAACTGCGCCAATTCAGAGTTGAGAGATGAGAAGTTTGGGTAGGAAAATGGGGTAGAAGTTATAACTTTTCTACAGCTTCAGTGACATGGGAGCCGAGGAAGTTGGGGTGGGAATTATTCCTTTATAAAGAAGTCAAGATGTAGCACCCAGATTCGGTAACTGACAGCATCCTAAAGAGTGAGCTGATGGGCTCTGGTCACTGGGCAACCTTGGGTCTCTGTTGTTAACAGGTCTTTGTTCATTATCATGGCTTAGTTGGCAGGCTTTTATTGTAAACACGATCTGCCTAGAGGGTATTTTCCAGGCTTACTTTCGTGTATTTTATTTTTCTTCAGTTTCATAAAGGGTTTTATTGTTTGAATAGTCAGAGAAAAACAACAACAGCAGAGAAATAGTGGTCACTGACCACAGAGAAGGACGTGGTCCAGGAGCTGGTGAGCTTGCCCTGTGGTCTGTGCACATAATGGGGGCTCCCAGCAAGAGAGAAGACACACCCCACCCCACCCCCGGTCCCCAGGAAGCTAACCTTCCTCTGGTGCAGCATCTTTACCATGAGCAGGTGTTGTGTCAACCATGAGCAGGTGTTGTGTCAACCATGAGCAAAAGTATGTGTGAAAACTGAACACTGATGTCTCTTCCTCTGATTAGAGGAAATAAGGTAGAAGGATAGTGTTTTTTAAAATATTTGTAAATATATACTCTTATTCATATGATAATTCACATTAATTGTCATCTCATAGTTTCTAATTACATTGGCAATCAGACCTGATTTTTGTTCTGTATCATTGTGGTCCCAGCTTCTCTGAGCTGTATGGTTCTTTCTGATCAGATAGTCACAGGGATATTGTAGATTCATCATAAATATCTACCTAGTAGGTTACGAGGAGATGGAGGATCAGCAGCTATTTAAAAAAAAGTCCAGGTGGTTCCCATTGTGGCGCAGTGGAAACGAATCCGACTAGGAACTGTGAGGTTGCAGGTTCGATCCCTGGCCTCGCTCAGTGGGTTAAGGATCTGGCGTTGCAGATGTGGCTCTGTTCTCACGTTGCTGTAGCTGTGGCACAGGCTGGCAGCTGTAGGGCTGATTCAGTCCCTAGCCTAGGAACCTCCATATGCTGCAGGTGCAGCCCTAAAAAGCAAAAAAATACAAAATAAAAAATGTCCAGAGAGACATCAGTGAGACAGATTATGACCTCAAAGTATGAGAGGGGGTCTCTCATAGCATATATAACGATCAGCATTATAGATGAATTCTTCTACACGTACTTAGGGGCATCCCTGTACCTATTCCTGGTATAACTAGTAATACACCCTGTGGGTTTGAAAATGAGCCATGTCTTATAAAGAAAATTCATAAATGCTTCATAAGCAAGGGGGAAGAAAAGGAAAATGCTTTGTTAACGTTAACATATTCAAATCGATATTGGTACTAAGTGTCCAAATAACTAAAATGTGTCTTGGAAAATGTCTCTAAAAGCAGGCAGTTCTTCCGAGAGTTTAATAAGGATGAGGACCTTTACTGAGCATGCGCTTTGCTGGGCACGTGTTTAGTTGCTTTATATGTATTATATTGTTGACTCTTTTCCTTAACCTTGTCAAATCAGTATTATTGTCATTATTTAAAGGACACTAAAGAGAAGTCAATTCTCATGGTAGCCATTATATATCCTCCACTATCCAACCATTTTCACCCTATGCAGGATTTCATATGTCCTTATGTTATATGTACAATAAGGTAAAATGGTTACATTTTATAATTTCTAAGAATGATCAGATTTTTTTTATCCACTTATCCAGTGGGATTCATTAGTTTTGCTTTCCAACATCATGTTACTACACGGAGCTTCTTTTAGCTCTCAAGGCATACTGTTTCAAAAACTGAGTCGATACAACCAGCAAAATCTCATGATTGTGTGTCAACATCATTAATTAAATGATGAAGTTAACCTGATGTATCTCTTAATACAGAATCTTTAGCAAAACTCATTAATGCTCAATATTGAAAGTACAATCATGAATCCATTCCAACATTGACCATAAAAAGTGATTGTATTTTTTTTTTTACTGCCCCACCCATGGCACATGGAAGTTCCCAGGCCAGGGGTCGAATTGGAGCTGCAGCTACCAGACCTGTGCCACAGCCACAGCCATAGCCACAACCACACCAGATCCAAGCTGCATCTGTGACCTACACCACAGCCTGCAGCAACACCGAATCCTTAACCCACTGAGCAGGGCCAGGGATCAAACCTGCATCCTCACAGACACTAATGCCAGATTCTTAAGCAGCTAAGCCACAATGGGAGCTCTGGTTCTGAATTTTCTTATTTGGATCCATCTTATCTTTGAAGTTTCTTTGAGTTTTAAGGTACATCAGTGTAATGAAATGGACATATCATTTTCTAAGCATCATTGAGCATAGCTGTTGGATATTTAGAAGTGCATTTCTTTTTTTTTTAGAAGTGCATTTCTAAGGAGAAACTTGAAGTATGTGTTTGGGTTTGCTTTTATTATCTGAATACATATCTAAATCACTCTCCTGAGAAGCACATGGAAAATATTTAATAATTTTAGGCTTTACGGAAGTTTTGTGAGTATGAAGTAAATGCCATGTAACACAAGCTAATATAATTTTTATCACCATTCTCCATGAGGGGCAATAAAGTTTATCTAAACTGGTATTGACCTTAAAAATAATAGTTATTTTACCAGCAAAAATGAGTTTATTGTGGAATAGCAGAGAATTGCATTTGGGGACAAGCATGCTGTAGCAAAAACTATAAACAAGTCCAGAAAACAGAGAGGAATGTTATTTTATAGAGAAAAAGGAAGTTGGGAACGGTTGCTTTTTTAATATTTATTAAAAAAATTTTTTTTTTGGAATATAGTTGACTTACAACATTGTATTAGTTTCAGGTGTATAGCCAAGTGAAGCAGTGATACATAATACATGTATCCATTCTTTTTCTAAGGGATGTCTGTGAATGAAAGCCCCCTGGAGAAAAGAGTTCAAGTGATGAAAGTTTCCCATTGGCCCAGTGGCTGGGGTGGGTAGGAGATACAATGTACATCTTTCCTTGTTGGGGCCTATAATTGACAGACTCTTCCTGCAACTGACTGAGCTCAGTGGTACCTTGTCTGAACTCCCCTTTGTGGTCTCCTCACTCCTTTCAGTGAAGCTTCTTCCCTTTACTAAGTTTCACATTGGAGAAGAGTAATTGATAAGGTCTTAAAAGTGATAACTGGCCCCTATTGGGAAACACTGAGTTGCTTTTCTGTCCAATATTAACAATGTAACCTGCACCTTTTCATGACCCAACTCAGCATGTGTTGCCTATAGCAGGTCTTCACTAGAAGACTCAGCAGGATTCCCCCAGACAGTTGTTCTCAGCACATATCCCAAGAAGGAAAGATATACAATAATCATATCAAAATATAGTGCTTAGGGAGTTCCCGTCATGGCTCAGTGGAAACGAATCCGACTAGGAACCATGAAGGTTTGATCCCTGTCCCTGCTCAGTGGGTTAAGGATCCAGTGTTGCCATGAGCTGTGGTGTAAGTTGCTGTGGCTATGGTGTAGGCTGGTGGCTGTAGCTCTGATTCAAACCTCCATATGCTGCGGGTGCAGCCCTAAACAAACAAAAAATATATACATATAGTGCTTAATCAAAAAGGATGATTTGAGGACTAAAATCAATTTTGTGAGTGAGGATTACTTGTTGACACATTATATTGTCATTACATATAATTAGGAGGCTATAAAAGAAATCCAAACTTGAAAGGACAGAAATGTGAAGTTGTGGTGTATAGGAGGCACATTACTTTGAAATTAAAAAAAATAAATTTGACAGGGCAAAACCATGGAGACACAAAAGATAGTTAACAAATTATAAATACATAATTAATGTTCTATTAAGAGTAATCTTTACATCTAAGGAAAAGAAGCAGACAGCTGTAGCATAGCCTGAAATAAACAGATGGCAGGAATAATGGAAGAGACTTTTAGTGCGTTACTCCCCTTTCTCTTATTTCCTATGCCCCTTCCTTAAAATGCACTGATTTGGGGGGAATCACGTGTAATTGAAACTCCTCCTTGGTAATTGTGGAAGAATGAGTCATTATAATAAATTTTCATATGGTTTTTAATCATGTATATAGGAACACTGTTGGATGAGAGGTTTGTAGGAAGACAATAAGGCATCACAAAGTTTTGTTTTTCCCAAATAAGTTTTAGGAGGGAAGTAAATTTAAAAAAAAAAATTGCACAAGTACTATGTCCCAGGGCTGAAATTTAGCTTATTTTTAAGCAACTGTATTACTATTGAATGAAGTTCAGAAATCCAAGCCAAACCTTATTCACAAAGAGCAAGCCTAGCCATTACTTTATAACAGCATTGCTGTCAGAACCTACCTAGAAAAACTCAAGACCATGTATTCATTTGAGAAAAATGCCTGGAGTATTGTTTAGCCTCACTTTTCCCTCCATTCCAAATATGCTGATCTTATGCCTGGAGGCAGGAAACAAACAAACAAACAGAACTTTCATCTACCAATAGATGAACAGTGCTATCCCGCGTCATTCCAGATTGTTTTGATGGGTAAATTGGAAATGCCTTTTAATTCCCTGTAAACCAAGAGAGGAAATGAACCAGAATGAACTACAAAATAAAGAGATAACACCCAGAGCAATAGTCGGATTTCCGTTAGGCAATTTGTCTACTTTTTTTTATGCCAGTTTTAATTTCTTTTTAAAATGGAAGTATGGTTAATTTACAATGTTAGTTTCAAGTGATTCAGCTATGCACACACACATATGTACATATACATACATATGTGTATATATATGCTTTTTCAGGTTCTTTTCTGTTACAGTTATTACAAGATACTGAGTACCGTCCCTTGTGCTGTGCAGTAGGGCCTCGTTGTTTATCTCATGTATAATAGTGTGTGTATATTAATCCCAAATCCTAGTTTACTTTCCCCAACCCAGTATCCCCTTTGGTAACTACAAGTTTGTTTTCTGTGTCTCTCAGTCTATTTCTGTTTTGTAAATAAGTTCATTTGTATCATTTTTAAGTTAAATGGCACATATCAGTGATATTACATGATATGTGTCTTTGTCTGACTTTCTTAGCATGGTAATCTCTAGGTCCGTCCATGTTACTGCACATGGCATTCTTTGATTCTTTTCTATGGGCAATATTCCATTACATATATGTACATCTTTATTCATTCCTCCTTTGGTGGACACTTAGGTTGTTTCCATGTCTTGGCAGTTGATTCTGTGTCTTGGCTATTGTAAACAGTGCTGGCATGAACACTGGGGTGCATGTATCTTTTCAAATTAGAGTTCTCTCTGGATATACATGCCTGGGACTGGGGTTGCTAGGTCATATGGTAACTCTCTCTTTTTAGTTTTTTAAGGAAGCTTCATCCAGTTCTCTGTTATGTTTGATAACCTCTCTAGAAATAGACCAGTTTTTAACAGTGAAGGGTTTTGTCTTTGGGAATTTTGTTCTCAATAGAATTAGTAGTGCTACTCAATGGAACGGTTCCTACTTTATGCATAAAAGGAGATGTAGTGCTTTATTTTTCTAATATCTAAAGAAAAAGACTGTCACAAAGGCTGTTGTCATGCCATGCAGGCCATATGCACAGCAAATACATTGATTGACAGTTTCCCCATGAGCAATGAGTAAATGCTAGTGTACCCCAAACCAATTCACAATGGTATCTCTTTTCCCCTAAATTTAACTAATATTTAGAATTGCAGGCAGAGTAATAACTTTGGTTTCATCTAAAATTATTTAGGGATAAGATTTGTATGTAATATAAAATGACATATGACTAATTCAAATAAAGCTCCAATACCTGTTTATTAATCAACAGACATATTACCTTTATTGATATAAATGTTATGCCAATGGAATTCTTATTCTGAAAGGCATATCAAAATATCCAGTCTATAAAATTACTCCTAGTTTTGGCATTTTCACTCCTTAATATCAATTCCGTTCAGAAATGTTTGCCGAAAAAATTATAGTATAATTATACCTAAGAATTAGTATTTTTTTTCAGTTACCTTGTTAGTAACCATGTCCTAACATTGTGGTATTTTAGGTTTTCAGACACTTAGAGGAAAATCTGCTAGATGTGGCCGAAAAACTGTACCCAAAACTATTTCCTTTCTGAGCACACATATTTTATTCCTCACCAATTTACAAAGATTCCTAGGATTATCATTTTGTACCTTTCCGTAACATCTAACCCCTGTCTCAAAGAATCCCAGTTGTTGCTTTACAAACTCCCATCTTTATGCAAATATTAAACACACAGATCTCGAAGTTAGCTTAAAACCCAAAGCTCTAAAACTTTTCCTGTGGCCATGTCCATGTCTTAGTGGGAACCTCATGATACTGTTTGTATTTCAATTTGGTGAGTCTTTCCATCTCTTTTATTGGTGCACAAGCCCCTGCAGTATATAAAAAGGACCTGTCATTGTAAGAGGCCCTTAATATTGCAGTTGTTACTTAACAGTTACTCTATCAGTGTTCACTGGAGAAAGGCTAAGATTTTCTCTTTAGGTGTTCCCTGATAGCTCAGCGGGTTAAGGTTCTGGCATTGTCCCTGCCGTGACTCCAGTCGCTGCTGTGGGGGAAAAAAAAAAGATTTCCCGTTTAACACTCAGAGTCCTTTGGCTTTACTGAGTCTTATCATGATGAACTCTACCATGTTACTACTAATAGAATTTCCTATAAATATTAAGTAAGATGAAGTCATTGAAATGCATTTATTCAAGCCTCTATTGAGTACATAGCATATGCCTGTCACTGTTTAAGTGCTTGGGATATATGGGTGATTCCTATGATAATATATATTATTAAAGAGCAAGACGATAAAACAGTAGCAAATAAATATATCATGTGGGACATTAGACATTGATAAATATGTGAATAATGAGCAGAGTAAATCTGGATGGGGTGTTTAGGGACAGATTATGGAGTAGGGGATGAACTTGTATTCAAATTCTCAATATTTTGGATCCAGTAGAACTTACCGCAAAGGTGATACTTTCTGGGTGAGAGTAATCCACACACTGGGAAAAGCACTCTATTTTTAGGATCAACTAAAATTATTTCTCTAAATACACGTGATCTTTAGACATCTCCGTTTTCCTTTTTAATGGCTTATGCCTCTTAGAGCGGTTTCTAGGAAGAGCCAGTGCATATCTTCACCCACCTATGAAAAGCCATTTTGATGGCAAGTCTTTCTTATGTGTACATCTAGCGTTTCCAGACCTCCCAGTAACTGTCTCTCCGTTCAGCCTGCTGGATCGTTTCCAATCCTGATTTACTAGCCAAGCGATGTATTTTTTTTTTTCTATTTTTCATTTTGTAGTAGGAATGATGGACACTTTGAAGCCAAGTGGTGTAAAGTGGCTGTTTCATCCACGATGGAGGCCCAGTTAAATTAGGGAATCTGTGAGAGCACATCTTCTCATTATGACAGTGCTGTTAGTGTTTATTTTCCCACAGATATATAACTGTAGTTTATTTTTTTACTGCTTTAAGTTATTTGCAAATAATTAAATCTTTTGCTGTATGTGTTGTAGAATTTCTCCTGCTCTGTTACTTAGTACTTAGTCATTTGACATTGAATGTATGTGTGTATAGAAAACAAACTATACATCAGTTTGGATTTTTAAGTTATTTTGTGTAAGTTTATTGATTTTTCTTCCACAGATGACTTAATACCTTCTCTTAAATTTTATGCGATTAAACAAATCTAAGTTTGTAAACTAAATATGTAGTTTTTCTTTACAGTTTGAAAGGTCCTACTCTGAAACGACTCTGGATAGATATTAAAGAGGAAACAAGTTTGTGCTATGGTGCACTGGGTTAAGAATCCAACTACAGCGGTTCAGGTTGCTGTGGACATGTGTGTTCCATCCCTTAAAGGATCTGGCGTTGCCGCAGCTACGACACAGGTCACACCTGCAGCTTGGATTTGATCCCTGGCCTGGGAACTTCTATAGGTTGTGGGTGTGGCCATAAAAAAGTAAAATTAAATTAAAAAATAAAAACAAAGCCTCAGCTCCACAAAAGTGAAAATAATCTTTTTTTCTTTTTTTTTTAGGGCTGCACCCAGGGCATATGGAGATTCCCAGGCTAGGGGTCTAATTGGAGCTGTAGCCTCCGGTCTACACCACAGCTACAGCGATGTGGGATCCAAGCCACGTCTGCGACCTGCGCCACAGCTCATGGCAACACAGGATCCTCAACCCACTGAGCAGTGCCAGGGATCAAACCCACAACCTCATGGTTCCTAGTCAGATTTGTTTCTGCTGTGCCACAATGGGAACTCTGAGAATAATTTTTTTAATTGCAGATTCTCATTTTTTGTTTTGTATCAGTCTATCACAATTCAAGCCTATTGGAAGTAGACTCACACTTTTAAGGACAGATCTTAAAAACTTAGATAAGTATTCTAAAAGGGGAGAAATAGAAATAGTGAAATGCTACAAGAATAAAGGTCAGAATGTGGTGTGTGTGTGTCAGTCAAAGTGGGAGGATTGTGCTGCTGGACCCCAGACGCTTATCTACTAGTAACATGGTACTAAGTCAGCCACAACCTCATTGGTTCTTTGTTTTCCCAGTAATGAAACAGGGACAGTAGGACTATCTGACTGGTTTCCCAGCAATTTTTGGAAGACTCTCTAGAACTTAGAAAAACACTAGAAGGGTTTGTGAAGCCAAAAACCAGCTTTTTTAAAAAAATTTAATTGTATTGGCATATATTTGATTTACAATGTTGTATTAATTTCAGGTGTACCGCATATATTTCCCACATACGTTAAACTATTGATTAGATTTTTCTCTGCTATACAGTAGGTTTTAGTTCACCAAAATAAGCTTTGTATTCAACCCTATCACTAGAATCTCAGGTGATTCTAATGGCTGAAAAACTAAAAACTTCAAAGTGTGACATTTCCTCTTTCCACCCTGTGTCAGCCAACTCCAAGTAAATATTCTGCGAAATGGGCCTGCGTGGATGCATGTGCAAATTGATAGCATTTCCATAAACATCTAGCGGCTATTAAAAATGTTCTAAATCGCACACCTGTGTGATAGAACAGGCTTTCGCTAGTGGCATAATTATTTATAATAAGAAACAGATTGGTTTGCTGGATTCACTGACTTCTAAACTCCGTCTCTACATTTCTGTCATTTCAAGGCTGCCTTGATGAAGATGTAGGAAGGAATTAAGTGTATTCATGTTGGATTAATGGAACGCTGATTTGAATAGAGTGTTAGCCCACGATGTTGAGTATTTCCTTGCTGCTCCTTCACTTTTTCAAAATTCATGTTCCTTGTGGAGTTTAATACATGATTCTTTTATAGCAAAGTACGCGTGTAAAGTGTTTCCAAACCACGCATGTGGCCATTTTATATCCGTTGCAGTGTTTTGAAATGATGGTTTCATTATCTCTTGGCCTGTTTCTTTCAAGAGGGAAATGTGTGTATCGCCATCCTTCTAAGTTTTGGAGGCTTTGGACACTATTGAAAATGAAGTGCTATGCTTGCAAAAAAAAAAAAAAAAAAATTGGTTCTCACAAATGTTGTGCTTGGAGCTTTCCTTCTGAGTTTTTATTCCTTTTTTAAATTCTCACATGGTGTTCTGAAGCAGTTACCATGAATCAGAGGGATGAATTCAGCTTTGCCAATTTGCTAAAAGAAATTACCAGGCATTTTCAGCTCATCTAGAAATATTACCCCAGTTGGGGGTGGGGCTAAACCTTTGCTAGCTGGCCTTACACAAGGAGCAAAAAGAATTGAATCAGTATTATTGCTTTCCAGTGGACAAACGCAAAATTGTGCTATCTCTGAGAGGAACTATATGTAAACTTCTTGGAATATAGCCACCTTTGTATTCATTACTTACTGAGATCTACAAGGTACCTCCATAATGTGCATACAGACACTGCGCTTGAGCATACACCATGTGCCCCATTTAAACTCTTACACTTGAGACGTGGATGGGTGGCATTTCAGTGTTGGCTCTGGGAAACTGAGTACCCTCGGATTCACTTCTTGGAGATCCAGAATTCGTAGAAAATGCTATAGACCATCAGGCCCCATGTCCCCTTTGGATGAAAAGAAATGTGCAGCCTTTCCAAAGTGTTGCCACTGCAATTTCATGGATCACCATGAACAGCAGCCCAAATGATGATTTACGGGGTCTCGTCTGTGGATGGCAGTTTACAAATCACTGCTTACCTGCTGCTTCAAGTCGAAAATGTTATTAATCAGCTTGTAACTAAGAAGAACGTTCGGTGGGTCATCTCTGCCTGACAACATATTCCGCAGTAATTATGGACAGTATCACACCGTCTTTGGCTTAGCCAGAGACTGATGTTTTCCTTAGTGTTATTATGCAGAGTATTTGCTTATTCATGCTTTTCTTATAAGCCATGACACTGCACTTTGGTTCTCAAACCCAAGTATGAGGAGGAAAAGGGCAGGCAGCAGTTACCCAAGACCATTTGGTGCTTTGGCTTCACCTCTGTGAAAGTTCAAGAGACAGTAAACAAGCCACTAGCTCTGTTAGTGTCAGGAATTACTTGTCCATTAGTCTGTATTTTCAATTACCGTGGGTAGTAAGAAACCATCTTTTATGCTATTCTGAAAAAACTTTTAGTTCTGAATGAACATGGAATCTGACTATAATGTTCATATTTAACCTAGGTCCTTGATGTTTAAATTTTCTGGTTTTTTTTATATAAATCAATAAATTCTGCATATTCAGAGAACATCGGTGTAAGCAAATCTAAGAGTTTGCTATCTCTCTTGCTTAATATTTTCACTATTTTAGTAAACATTTTTTTCCATTATGAGGCCCGAATGTCAAATTAAATATGAACAATGTAAAGAATCAGTTTCTCTTTATATGGCAAAAAATTAATGTCTTAGCTAAGACATAGCCATAGAACTAGCCATAAGAACTAGCCATAGATCTAGATATGCATAGGCTTTCATGTACATACCTTCAGGGTAGTAGATGTAGTTGAGTCCTTTTATTTAGCTTGAATTAAACATTTAAGTTTCTCTAGCTGTTAGGTAAACTTTATTTTTATTTTTTATGTCCCCAATACATTATTTTTTTTTTCTACTGTACAGCATGGTGACCCAGTTACACATACATGTATACATTCTTTTTCCTCACATTATCATGCTCCATCATAAGTGACCAGACATAGTTCCCAGTGCTGCACAGCAGGATCTCATTGCTGATCCATTCCAAAAGCAATAGTCTGCATCTATTAACCACAAGCTCCCCATCCATCCCACTCCCTCCCCCTTGGCAACCACAAGTCTGTTCTCTAAGTCCATGCGTTTCTTTTCTGTGGAAAGGTTCATCTGTGCCATATATTAGATTCCAGATATAGGTGATACCATATGGCATTTGTCTTTCTCTTTCTGACTTACTTCACTCAAGATGAGAGTCTCTAGGTCCATCCATGTTGCTGCAAATGGCATTATTTTATTCTTTTGTAAGGCTGAGTACTATTCCATTGTGTATATATACACCACATTTTCCTAATGCAATCATCTGTCAATGGACATTTGGGTTGTTTCCATGTCTTAGTTATTGTGAATAGTGCTGCAGTGAACATGCGGGTGCATGTGTCTTTTTTAAGGAAAGCTTTGTCTGGATATATGCCCAAGCGTGGGATTGCTGGATCATATGGTAGTTTTATGTATTGATTTCTAAGGTACATCCGTACTGTTCTCCATAGTGGTTGTACCACCTTAAATTCCCACCAACAGTGCAAGAGGGTTCTTTTTTCTCCACACCCCCTCGAGCACTTGTTATTTGTGGACTTATTAATGATGGCCATTGTGACTGGTGTGAGGTGGTATCTCATGGTAGTTTTGATTTGCATTTCTCTAATAATCAGCGATGTTCAGCATTTTGTCATGTACTTGTTGGCCATCTGTGTATCTTCCTTGGAGAAATGTCTATTCAGGTCTTTTGCCCATGTTTCAATTGGGTTGTTGGCTTTTTTTGCTGTTGAGTTGTATAAGTTGTTTGTATATTTTAGAGATTATGCCCTTGTCAGTTGCATCATTTGAAATAGGCACAAAAATAAACTCAAAATGGCTTAAAGACTTAAACCTAAGACAAGACACCATTAAACTCCTGGAAGAGAACATAGGCAAAACATTCTCTGACATCAACGTTACAAATGTTTTCTCAGGTCAGTCTCTCAAAGCAACAGAAATAAAAGCAAAAATAAAGCATTGAGACCCAATCAAACTGACAAGCTTTTGCACAGCAAAGGAACCCAAAAAGAAAACAAAAAGATAACTTACAGAATGTTAGCTAAACTTTCAAACTTGCCTTTTTTGTCACAGTTATTCCTCTCTCTAGGGGCTGAAAACGTCAGGACTCTAGGACTCAGAACATGCTCCTTTATTCCTTTCAGTATGTTTTAACTGATTATGATGCAATTATAGATAAGTCTTCTTTTTCCTCTTGAGAGAAGTGGGGAGATGAGAGCAAAAAGACAATTGACATTAAATTGCCAAATTCAAAGCAAAATTTGGAACTTTTTCTACCTGCATAAATAGTATTTTTTGTAACATAAAATTTGAATTCTCTAAGAAAAACTTTTGAAAAACATGTCCTTAAATTATCTGCTTTCAAACCATGAAACATTAATTTTCTTCAAATACATCCAGAGTGCCGTTCACACAAAGCCTTATATTATCTTTAATCATAAAAACACAACCAGGCTTATTGAATATGAATACATTCTGTAGTTTGATGCATTATAAGATGCTGTACTCTGCTTTTTGGGGAAAAAAAATTTCCTTTTCTGTGTAACTTTGGCTTATGATATTCGAAGAGTTCTTTGCTGTCCACGTTGAGTGAACTATGACAAGCTTCACTCCAGTTTTTGCGTCGTCATCTATGAGTTTGTCTTCGGAGAATGTATAGTCAGTGGTGGAGTATCTCTGAAGGAAAAGCAATGTGGGAAGTTTATAACCTTTGTGGCTACTTTGGGCTTTGTTTTTATTTTTCACCATCTATCAGGCAAATTTTTTCAAAGGTTCACTTTTCTAAGGGAAATTAAGTAGATTTCACAGCATGGATAGCATTGTTGTTCTCACCAGGATAGTTTTATTTTGGTATATGACATACTTAATAATCATCTTCCTTGCCTAACAGCCTATTCAGTGTATCATTACTGCTTAATTTTCCTTGGAGTAGTTCAGATATTTTATCCAGAAAATAGATAAAATAGTCTCTTTGCCTTCTGACTAGTTCAGATTATTTTATCTAGAAAATATTAGAAGGCTCTCTTTCCAACCATTGAATAAAAAAATGTTATCATTAAACACTGAATTTAGAAACTGTAAATCAATGAGTATGAAGATGGTAGAACGTATGGCTAAGTCTAGGGTCAAGAAAGGTAAGAATTTTCCTCAGGCTTAGAGAAATCTTTTTGCCCCTCTTGTCCCTTGGTAGACTGCTAAGTATGAAGTGAGCAAAAGAGAAGCCAATTGTCAATTAACACACTTTTATTGGGGCAAAGTATTCTCATACAAGTAAAAAGTAAAATGGGATCTGGGCTTGAGGCTGGGGAGTCCATCTCCCATGAAGCATGTTCTGTGATCTGCCTGCAGCCAGTATTCTCACCAGGTGAAGGGTGTCTCCCCCAACCCCAGCCCCTAAAGCCAGTAGGTGGAACATTCCAAAATCCACCGTCACCTCTGTGTGAATCCTCATGTTTTTGAGACTCTGAAGCCAGTATGAGAACCAGGAACAAGTCACCATCTCTCAGAGGTTATCTAAGTATCTGCCTAAGACTGTGAGTTTGGATTCCTACAAAATGAATCCAATTATCTCTTGCAGGAAGAAAACTATCATAAAATCCTGGGCTCTACACATCCTGAAGTCTCCCTACTTGGCAGTAACGTGATTTCATCTTTTATCTACACCCCTGGCTGGACCCACCATTCTGGGCATGATAACCTGAAATCTCATCTTCTAGCCTCACAGGTGATTAATGGGGGTAGACTTTCTTCATATGGACATATTGAAGGAGCTGTCACATTGTGTTGATTAAGAACTAAAGCCCAAGAGGCAGACCTCCAAAATTGAAAGCAAGATGGCAAAAAGCCTCCTGGAGTTTGTCAGCCAGTTCTCAGTGCTTATGTTTCCTAATAAATAAATCAGGCATGAAGATGATACTAATAGTAGTACCTACATCACAAGGTTGTTTGAAATACATGAAATTAATCTAGATAACACGGCAAAATCTAAAACTTGATCAACACACATTAGCTACTAGAATACTCTACGGGGAGATCTCTGGATGTGCCCTGTAGTAAAATTATGTTATTAAAAATGATTATGTGGTATGACTGAAAGTTACTTTACAGCAGAAATTGGGACAACTTTGTCAATCAGGTATGATAAAAAAATGAGTATTTGCACACAGTAACCAATATTCCTATTCAATGCATTTTTCACCGTCTCTGAACTAGGTGTACAGTCTTCTCAGAGGTTCAAGTTCAAGGATGGAGCCCCTGACTAGTAACGACTGCATTAAAACAAACCAACACAGGGTGAAGGTGCAGGTTTGAGAGTTCAGAGGAGGGACCCAAACCAGCCTGGCTGGCTGGGAGGTTCCAGGGAAGATTAAATTAGGAGGCAACTGGCAGGCTATGTTTTCTTAGTTGGTAGATTAGTTTTCTATCACTGGCATCACAAATTACGACACAATCTGGGGCTTAAAGCAATGTAAATGTATTGTTTTAAATTTGCGGAAGTCAGAAATCTGAAATGGGTCTCCGTAAACAAAGTCACTGTGTTGGCAGGGTTGTGTTCTTTCCTTCTTGAGGCTCTAGGGGAGAATGCATCCTCTTGTCTTTTCCAGGCTAGACACCACCCACAGTCCTTGGTTCCTAGCCGCTTCCATCTTCACAGCCAGCAACTGTAAGTAGAGTCCTTCTTCCATCACACTGCATCCCTTTTACCTACTGTCAGCCTCCATTTTCCAGTGTAAAGACACCCCTTGATACTCTGTTGTGGCCACCAGGATAATCCACATTATAAGGTCAGCTGGTTAGCAACTGACATGGTCATCTTCGGGAGATTTTACCCCTGAAGGCTGTTAATAAGGAACAAAATGGGAAAGAAAGAAATGCAACACCGAAGACTGACAATGTTTAATATATGGTGATACAAAGGGAAAAAAATACCCTCCCACCTATCATACTCAAACACATGGAGGAAACTACATAGCAAGGCTTTTGAAGATGAGCGGCTTAAATTTTCTCCGGTAAGTTAGTATTAGTGGAATGCATCCTTGTTCCTCTTTGAGAGAACCAGAGTGTAATGAAAGCATCTGATCATCTGATAGTTTGCAAAATAAATGGGGGGAATTGAGGCATGATTTCATCTTTGCTCTGCATAGATTTTGTTTACATTCTGTCAGCGGGAATTTGCAAGCCTTGTGGGTTTTGTTTGTTTACTGTCCATCATTCTTATAAAAAAAATCAGCTGCCATGTCATCAATGAAGTCAGTCTAACCAAGAAGAAGGTGGTATTGGTTATATTCAAGCTTCTCCTACTCTTGATTTTGCTTTATAGTTTTTAAAAAATCAAGCAGGACCTGGAGTGTGTTAAATACTAGTTCATGAGTCTTCCACAATCCTCAATTCCAGTCTTAAATATAAATTGCCCTTAATATTTGGTATGCATCTTTCCAAGCATTTTTTTTTAAGGCATACCCATGTACCCATTAACTGATCAGGATGAAAATATAGTTTGTTCTGAAGCATGGTCTGGCTGGAATGACATAATTTCAGTAGGACATTTATGTCTTTTTGGTATTTAATATGCCTTTCCAGGAAGAAGCACTGTCCTTTTACTATATTTGAATCTCTTCTATGTACCATAGTTATCTAGTAGTTGTAAGCCTTTCCATAAAAGAACCAGAGTTTTTTTTTTTTTTTTTTTTGATTTAGCGTATTTTAATTCTTCTTCCTCTTTTTGTTTCTGTTACCTACCCATCCCTTCCTCTTGGAAACATTCTTTGCAGCATCCTAGAAGACAATGGCTCCTTGTTCTGCTTCAAGGATACAGTCATTGATAACTTCTGGCCTCCGTCTTGCTCATGTTCTCCATAGCTTTTCCTGTACTTGGGGTAAAGTTCTCCTGTTATGCCCATGATGGAGCAGGTTTCCAGAAGTCAACTGCTGGTGTTTCCTTTAGCAATTTGTGGCATTCCTACCATTTTCCCTCCATGTACCACAGGGTCATCTCTAGTAGGGACACTGCATGAATTCTAGTTCTAGAAGTAACCTCTTTGGGTGACTACTCACCAATCAAGATGGCCAGTGGTGGGGGTGGGGGCATTTCAAACCATATTGGGAACTCTAAGGTTCTGTGGGGCATCCCTGGAATAGAGGATAGGTTGGAGATAAAGGAAGCTTGCCTACTTCAGTTTACATATATTTTACTGACGATAGTAGAGTTTCACTTTGTCCTTTACCTAATTGAGGATTTGATCCATAAATAAACTATCAAAACTCACTAAATAATCTCTACACCAACAGATCTGGGAAGACCCTATAGAATCTCCTGTTTTGTGAACAAGACTTAAAATAGCTAAATTTCCTAAAACCACATACCAGTTTTGTTTCCTTAGTAAAAAAACAAAACAAACACCATGTACAGCAGAAATTATCGCAACCTTGGGAATCAGCTGTACGTCAATAAAACTTAAAAAAAATTAAATAATGGAAACCTCCAAAAAATTACATGATTCTGTGTTTCAGTAGATTTAACTGCCGTTAGTCTGATATTTGTATTATCAAAAGCACATGTACATAAAATAGTTTTATAACTAGAGCACATTTTCCTCCCTGTAAAAATTCATACCTCTTTTGGACATTCTATATATTCTTTTTCTAACAACTATTTTTCAACCGACTCTGCTTTTTCAAATAAGATTGATTTCTCCCAGTCATGGAAATCTGCCTGCTCAAAATTCCCAAGGCTAAATTTCTAAATCTATTTTCTAATTACTTTTAGTTGTGCTACACTGGAGGTGGTAGGGGAAAATCATAGGATAATTACCCAGAGTACAAGTAGCTGGATCTTTTGGCTCTGTGTGTGTGTGCGCGCGCTGATGTGTTTCTTGCCTTGCTAAAGTAGAGTAATTTCTGTGTATTTTTTTTTTCAGAATCTCTAAAATGCCTTTATGAAAGTTAAATGTTATAGGTTTTATATGTGAATCACTTGGTACAGTGCCTAGCATATAGGAAACTGCAGTGAGCTGCTAACACTGAATTGTATGCTTTCTCTGTGTCAGCCTAAGAAAGTAAATCCTTACTATCCAGTGTCAAATTAGAGTATATTTTACAAATACATATCTACTATATATGTGTATATATATTTACATACATAAATATACACATTATACATTTTATAATCATTACTGAAATAGGATGTAGAAAAACCTAAGTTGTTCCAAATTTATCCTCTTTTTTTTAATGAAAATTTAAAAAAAAATTCATGGAAGTGCATGGTTAATCTCATTGTTTAATCATGGAATATCTAATTCTAACAAAATATCAATACAAAGAAAACCATGGAGCAGCTAATATGGTACTTGGGGACCAGTAAAGCAGGGGGAAGAAAATTGAGAGTCATCTAAAAGCTAAAATTTCACCATCCAGCACCAGAGTAAACATGGCAAAATCACTCATGTCCCTCTGTCTAGATATGTGGGATGATCTTAATATTCTCAGCACACGCTCCAGGCAGCCACCATCTTAACTACCAGAAATGCAAAAGGGATGAGTCCTATTTTTATCACTCCCATTCTAATGTAATGTCATGAAGAGGGGCTCAAAAATACGTAAAGAATGTCAATGAGTTTATTTCCTCCAAATAAAAATAATTAAGCAGTAAACTTTTAAATGTTTATGTAACTTAAGTATACTTAGAAAACTATTTCCAAAATGAATAGTTAATATAATGAAGGAAGAAGCCTGGACAGTGATTCCGACCTTACTTTTTAAATCTGATTTAAAAGAGTAATTTTTTACCAAAACAGAATAATTATGAAGCAGTGTAGACTCATTAAAATACATATTAATCAAATACAGAACTGAAAGGTGCATATAGATTTATTACCAGTACAGAGTGAACTTATTTAATATTCAGAGATACGAAATAAATTCCTAAATATTATGGTTTTATTAATTTTCCTCAAGTCCTGAAAACAATTCTTGTAAAATATATTCTAATTTAAATAAATTCAGATTATAATTTCTTCTAAACATGCATTTTTACATCCCATTTATCTGGTGGCATTATATTGGTAAAGCATAGAAAGAGAGAGCCTGTAAAAACTCAAGTAAAATAAATTATATACTCATTTTCAAATAGTGAATCCCAGAATACTAGAACTAAAAAGCTTTTTAAAAACTAACCTACCCAGTCTTCCTCAGCCTTGCCTTTAGTTTCCATATGTATGAATATTTTCTTCTAATCATTTATTTTTTATCTTAAATGTAAGAGATACATACTATAATATGTAATATATATTGATATGTATTCTTTTGAGGATATATAAGAATACATATTTCTAGAAATCACCTGAGGTTTTTTTTTAATGAAATTATATAAATAATTTGTCTTCTTTCCCTCTTTTGATATTAAAATGAGACTTAGAAAGATCAACTGACTCAGCCAAGCATCTAGTCAGTCAATCAGAAATTAGGAGAAGCCCCTGAGGGATAAGGGTATTTGTTTAGTTTCTCTCTTTCCTTGGATATTTTCCCTCAAGAGGAAACTGCAATCAATTAACTATGCATAGAATCTTCTCATCAATAAAGTCACAAATAATACCTAATCTGCTGTTTTAATGCAGGATGTATTATGTTATACACAAAAGCTCATATGCATACAAAGAATAAGATACAATTTTCAGTGACACAATGCTTAACAAGATTATTATATTGGAGTCAATTCTGATGAAATATATATGAAGAAACATCTTCTGTAAGCCTACCAGGATGGCTATTGTAATCCACACTGAAAACAGATGGCACTTGCTATGATTTTTTTTTCCCAAATTGTGTTCCTTGGACCATCTTAACATACATAGTTAACTACAGTTTTATTCACAGAACCTCTCTTTTCCTCCAGAGGAACAAATCCTTTCAGTTCAGACTTAGGTTAGTGCTAAGAACTGGATTGCAACTTACCCTGTGATCTATGACAGACATGTCTTAGGATTGAATCAGATCAGAAATGATAGCGAAACACTGCAGGTTATTCCACAGACTCCTGTGTTATCTCTGCTCTCTCTACACAGTGAAGATTTATAGATGTATTAAAGGTAGGTCAGTTGATTATTTGTATTAATGAGGTCTTGATTTCACACATTCAGGAAAAAAAAGGCAGAATACTGTTTCCCAGGATGGGGCTGTTTGAAAATTAGCAATTACTTTTTTTTTTTTTAAAAAATAGAAGTATAGTAGATTTTCACTGCTGTATTAGTTTCAGGTATACAGCAAAGTAATTCAGTCACATATTTTTTGCAGAATATTTTCTGTTATACGTTATTATAAGATATTGAACATTGTTCCCTTGTTATACAGTAAATCCTTGTTACTTATTTATTGTATATGTATTAGTATGTATTTGTTAATTCCATATCCTAATTTGTCCCTCCCCCAACTCCCTTTGGTAACTCTAAATTTTTTAGATTCCACATAAAAGAAATAAAAGCAAAATACATGAGACCTAAGCAAAAACTTCTGCAAAGGAAACCATCAACAAAACCAAACCAATAACTTAAGGCATGGGAGAAAAATATTTGCAAATGATGTGACCTACAAGGAGTTAATTTCTCAAATATAGTAATAGCTCATACAACTCAGTATCAAAAAAAAAAAAAAGCAAACAATCCAATCAAAAAATAGGCAGAGACTTAAATAGACATTTCTCCAAAGAAGATACATGGATGGCCACAAGCACAAAAAAAAAATGCTCAACATGACAAATTATTGGAGAATGCAAATAAAAATCACCATGAAGTATCACTTCACACCAATTCGAATAACATCAACAAAAAGTCTACAAATAATAAATGCTGGATAGGTGTGGAGAAAAGGGAACCCTCTTACACTCTTGGTTGTAGTGTAAAGTGATACAGCCACAATGGAAAACAGTGTCAAGTTTCCTTAACTGAACAAAAAGAGCTACCCTATGATCCAGCAATCCCACTCCTGGATATGTATCTGTAAAAGATGAAAACTAATTTAAAAAAATATTACTGGAATATTACTTAGCCATAAAAAAGAATGAAATAATGACATTTGCAGCACCATAGGTAGACTGAAGAGATTATCATACTACGTAAGTCAGACAAAGAAAGCAATTACTTTTAAGAACACTGTCCACATCTTGAAACATTTTATAAAAGGAGCAAATTTGTGTGTTGGGGTGGTGGTGGTGGAGGATCTTCATGAGCGATCTTCTAGGAATGAGCAGGTGCAGGGGAACTGTCCAAAATGCCACTAGGCTCAATGCCTGGTATCCTCTGAATTCAAATTATTTTTTTTTGTTTTAATTTTTAAATTGTATATATATTTTTAATTTCCCCAATACATTATTTTTTTCCTACTGTACAGCTTGATGACCCAGTTACACATACATGTGTACATTCTTTTTTCTCATATAATGGAACATGATAATGTGAGAAAAAAGAATGTATACATCAAGTTACTTTGTATATATATTTTTGAGAATAAGCCCATACCATTGTTCTTGTTTACTTGCAGTGATACCATTTCAAATGCATCCAAGTAGTTTTTTCATCTTTCACAGGCTACCCTTGGTGAAATTGATCCAACCAGCAGGTTGTATACCAATTAAAAACCTTATTTTAGGTATATTTTCAGTCTCTCTCTGCAGTTACAATATATCTTCTGTCACAGTGCATTACATACTTTTACCTCGAGCTGCCTATAATGAAACTTTGGGGTTACTTATTTTAAGAGACGACTTTTTTTTTTAATTACTGGTATAGCTGTAGACTCATAGAATAGTAGATTCAGGTGAAAAGGCTTTATTTTAGGCTGTCAAATAGAGTAGCCCCTAGCAGCATATATATAGCTATTTAAATTTCTATTAATTTAAAATTAAATAATACTAAATATTCAGCTTTTCAGTACAGCATCCACCTTTCAAGGTGCATGTAGCTTGTGGCTGTTAGATTGGCAGTGTAGATAAAGAATATTTATATCATCACAGAACATTCCATTCATAGTCCTACACATATTATTTCTCAATGACATCCTAAGGTATATGGAGATCATATAGTTCAACCGTCATTTTCCAAATATTGTTCTTTGCCCCCAAACAAATGATTAAGTTATCATCACTCCAATCACTAAATTTTCAAGGAATCTGTGTAATTGTGAGTGGATAGTCTTGAACGTGGTTATAAAGTGGTTGGGGTTTGTCGAAAGTCTTAAAATTGGATTTTGACATGTGTTGACTTTTTAAAATCTTCTGAGGTGCATTTGAATATAATTTAAATAAGTACATACATCCATTTTTAAGAATAGATGTTCACGAATGGAAAAATGGATACGCTTGGGAGTTCCTGTGGTGATTCAGCAATAATGAACCCAATTAGTATCCATGAGGATGTGGGTTTGATCCTTGGCCTCACTCAGTGGGTTAAGGATCCGGCATTGCCATGAACTGTGGTATAGGTCACAGACGCAGCTCAGATCTGGTGTTGCTTTGTCTATGGGGTAGGCCAGAAGCTGCAGCTCTGATTTGACCCCTAGTCTTGGAACTTCCACGTGCCACAGGTGTGGCCCTGAAAAAGGCCAAAAAAAAAAAAAATGCACTAATTTAAGTACCAACCTCTCAAGATACAGAACATTTCATCATCTAAATTCCCTTGAGACCCTTTCCAGTCAAAACTATACCAAAGTCCAGCTTCAGGCAACCACTAGGCTGCTGTCAGGAGAGGTTAGATCATTATTTTCTGGAGTTCAAAGGAGTCATGTGTATTTAATGTATTCTTTTCTGTTTGGTTTGCCTCCTAGACACTTGCTCAAGTCACTTTTTTCCCAGTAGCTTTTTATCAAAATTCTTTAGAAATTTCTACATAAGATGATCATACCATTTGTAAAGACAATTTTACTACTTTACTTCTAACTGAATGCCTTTTATCTCTATCTAGACATTATTTCTTTAGCTGGAAGCTCCAGAATAATGCTGAGTAGAAATTTTAAGACTGAACATCTTGGATTGTTCCTTATGTCAGAAGGAAGTATCTAGTCTTTCAGCATATGCATGAAGTTATTTCTATAGAGTATCCATCAATGGATCATAGGAATCTGACCTTATCCAGTTGTGGGAGCTAGATAAGCAGTGCCTTTAAGTTTTTGTATCTGATTCTAGATTTTAAGTCAACAGGGCAGGAAGTTCAAGAAGGAAGATAGATATAACATGGGGTGACTGTGGACAAGATGGAACCCGCAGACATGAGCTGGAAGCTGTGGGACTAGGTCATGTGCATTAGCCTTGTTCTCAACTTCAGGGCTGTATGTGTCTTGCAGAAGCAGCTGGTGCCCTCTGTTACCGAGCTAAACATACATCTGGCCCCAAAGTCAAAGAAAATGAAAGACGATCCAGTGGAAGGAGAACAACTACAGGTCTGGTTGGTGTCCCATTCACAGAAAGACTCAAATTCCCTCTAGCTTTCACGTATCCCACACATTTGGATAAAGTGTGTTTCATTTTCATTTCATTCAGTTTTACTTGCTCCTGTGATTTCTTCTTTGACCATTTGAGAAGTTTCTTTTTTAATCTCCAAGTATTTGGAGTTTTCCAGCTATCTGTTACTGATTTCTCATTTAATTCCATCTTGTGCAGAGAGCAGATATGGCATGGCTTCTGATCTTGCGCATTTGTGAAGGTGTGTTCTGGCCCAGAATGAGGTCAGTCTTGGTGCACGTTCCCTGTGAGCTTGAGAAGAATGTGAAATCTAGAGTTGGATGAAGTCCTCTGTAGACTACATTCCAACCATTTGCTGGATGTTGTGTGGAGTTTACGATGTCCTTACTCATCTTCCGCCTGCTGGATCTGTCCGTGTCTGAGACAGGAGTGCCGAAGTCTCCAACTCTAACCGTAGATTCATCTCTTTTTCCTTGCAGCTCTATCCATTTTTGCCTCACGTAGTTTGATGTTCTGTTGTGGGCGCATACACATGGAAAATTGCTATCTTCTTCATCATGTGATATCACTTCGTCCCCATCACTTCCCTCGCTTTGAAGTATGCTCTGCCTGAAATTAATATAGCTACTCCTGCCTTCTTTTGATTAGTATAACTTTCTCTATCCACTTACTTTTCCCCTGCATATAATCTAATTTATATTAAAATGGGTTTCTTACAGACAACATATAGTCAAATCTTGTTTTTTGACCCAGTCTGACAGTTTGTCTTTTGAAGAATGTGTTTAGACCATTGACATTTAAAGTCATTATGAGATAGTTGGATAACATGTACTGTATTTGTTACTCTTTTCTATGTGTTATCCTATACTGTGTTCCTGTTTGGGGCTTCCATTCTTTCTCTTTCTTCTGTGGTTTCAACTGAGAATTTTATATCATTTCATCTTTTCAGTTATACTACTTCTTTTTTTAACTTTAGAGGGTGCCTTTGAGTTTCCAATATACATTTACAAAACCCATTTCCACTTTCAGATAACTCTATGCACTTCACAAGTAGTGTACCTTATAATGACAAAATAACCTTAATTCTTCCTCCCTTTCCTTTGTCTTGGTGATATAATTCATTTCATTTATACATAACTATACACAACATATGCATATAAGCATATATCGTCAAATACATTGTTGGCATTATTTTGAACACATTACCTTTTACCGTAAATTGATTTAGGAAAATCAAGTTTTCATTTTGCCATCAATGATTCCTCCTCTGATGCTTTTCCTTTCTGATCTGATTTTTTACTTTTCTCTGTAGAGCATCCTTTACCATTTCTTACAAAGCAGGTATAATGGCAACGAATTCACTCCGTTTCTGTTTGTCTGGGAAAGTATTTCTTACTCTCCTTTGAAGGATCGTTTCACAGGGAATAGAATTCTAGGGTGTTGGTTACGTTTTCTTTCACCATCTTACTATTTCACTCCCTCTCCTCTTACTTGTGTAGTTTCTAAGAAGCTTGATATAATTTTTTCTTTTTCGTCTTCTCCAGATGGCCTTTTTTACAAGATTTTTCTTTATATTAGATTATCTGAAGTTTGTAGGTGTTCTGCCTTGGTGTAAAAATTTTTTTTTACATGTATCCTTCTTGGTGTCCCCTGAACTTCCTGAATCTGTGGTTTGGTGTATGACAATAATTTATGGAAAATTTCAGGCATTATTGATTCAAAAACTTCCTCTGTTCCTATCTTACATCTTCTAGTGTTCCCATTATGCATATGTTAAAACTTTTGCATTTCTGTGTATCGCTTCTTTTTCTTTGTTGTTTATTTTTCCTCTTGGCTTTTAAGTTTTGGAAGCGTCTGTCCAAGTTCAGAGGCTCTTTACTCAGTTTTGTCCAGTCTGATAATGATCCCATAGAAGACATTCTTCATTTCTAGTAGTTACTGGTCTTCCGCATCTTTTTGATTCTTTCTTTGAATTTCCATCTCTCTGCTTACATCGTCCACCTGTTTTTGCATGCTTTCTCTTCTATCCATTAACACCCTTAGCATATGAATCACTGTTCTTTGGAATTCCCCATCTGATGACTCTAACATCTCTGATACACCTGGTCTGGTTCTATTGCTTGCTCTGTTTCTTCAAACAGTGTTTTTTACCTTTTAGTATTCCTTGAAATTTTTTCTTCATATCCAGGCATGAGGTACTAGGTAAAACGTATCCAGAGCTGGTTCCAGCATAGGTTTATTTTTGTGGATTTCTATTCTGTTAAGTTGTGATTTTCTATTTACATGTATCTTCAATTTTGGTGCAGCATTTTGCTCTGTGACTTCACCTCTCAGACAGATCTAAGGTGAGTTATTGATTTTTTTTTTTTTTTTGGTTTGTTCATTTTTCTTAACTTACTGTTAAAACAAAGTAAAGACTTCCAAGCTCCTAACAAGTAGGACTGGAAATTGAACTCTTTATTACAAGGTATTAAAAAATAATTCAGAGGCCATACTCTAACAAGGAAATTTTTCTAAAATCTGAGATTTAAAAAAAAAAAAATCAGTGATTTTATATCATTCTTCAAGAGCAGTTTAGTTCAACATTTTAACTCTCCCATCCCTCCTAAACAAAAATTCATTAATATGTTTACCCCCACAAAGGCATAGAGTGAAATTGCTGTAGGAGCTAGGGAATGGATATGTATAGCCTTTTTAAGCTACAAATGTTTCTTGGAGGTCCTACTATGACACAGTCTTTTAAGAACCAGACTGCAGTGGCACCAATTTGATCTCTGCCCCAGTGCAGTTGATTCAAGGATCCAGTGTTGCTGTAGCTGTAGTGTAGTTTACAGTTGCAGCCTGGATTCAGTCCCTAGCCCAGCAATTTCCATATCCTGTGGGTGCATTAAAAAGATGTTTCTTTTCGCTATGACCATAAATAACAACAAAAAGTCAACAGTGGCCTTAATCATGAACATTCCTATTTTATGGGCATTACTGGAATAAATATTGAACTTGAATGTATCTTGACTTGTTCAACTTTTCAATTGAAGAACTATTGCATTTAGTGATTAAAATTAGATTCAAATTAAAATTAGAATTTTTCCTTTTTCCTGATAACACTGTATAACATATGCTTCTCAAAATTCTATTAAAGTCATCAGTGAAGGAACCATTGAGACTACAAGAGAGCTCACTTAATTGAGAAACAAGGAGATTGGTTAGTCAAGAAAGAAATGGTGGAGTAAGAACACCATGAGCTCACCTCCTGCTACAGGCACAGTGAAATTAGAACTATTTATGGAGGAACTGAGCAGTAAAGATCTTCTTCAACTAAAGATACAAAGGCAGGTAGGAGGGGTGGAGTCACAGTATAGTCAAGACCCACATGCCTGGATGGGCAATGCAGAAATGGGAGGATAATTGCTACTGCAGGGGTTCTCCCCAAAGAGCAACAGTCCAAGCCCCACATTGAGCTCCCCAGCCCCAGGGTCCTGCACCAGGAAGATGAGCCCTAGAACATTTGACTTTGAAGGCCATTAGGGCTCATTTTTAGGAGAGCCAGAGGGCAGTGGGAAATAGCCCATTCCCAGAGGGCACACACAAAATCTCACAGACTCTGGGACCCAGGGCAGAAGCAGTAATTAGAAAGGAGCCTGGGTCAGACCCCACCTGCTGATCTTGGAGAGTTTTCTGGAAAGGAAAGAGGTAATCAGAGCTCACCCTGTGGACACAGACTCTGACAGCAACCATTTGGGGGACTTTGTTCAACCATGTGGACACTGGAGCTGGCAAGTGCTGTTTTAAAATCCTCCTAACTAACTCCCAAGCACTGAGACTCAGTCCCATACACCAGCCTATCAGCTCCAGTACCATGACACCTCATGCCAAGTAACTAGCCAGGCCAGGTCACAGTCTCACCCACCAGCAGGCACGCTCCCTTAAGAACCTCTGAGCTCACATCCACCCCGGGACAGAGCCCTATCCACCAGAGGACCCCAGCCCAGCTGACTAGAAGCCCAACACCAACTCTGGTAACTTGAACTCCTGAGAGAGCTACCCTGGGACCCAGTTCCACTCACCACAGACCCCACAGCCAGCTGTGTCAGGAACCAGCCCTGATCACCAACAGGACAGCATCAGCTCCAGGGCTGTGCAGCCCTAGATCATGGGACTTGAGTCCACCCACCAATGAACCAGGTGCTTTGTGACCCAGTCCTGCCAACCATCAGCTAGTGGCCTCCACACTAATCAAGACCTAGAAGCCAACTAGACCAGGGACCAGCTGTGCCCACCAGACCACCTACAGTAGTCAGTCTGCCACAACAGAGGCACCTGCCATGTAGGAGACACCCCTAAAGCATAAAGCTCTCATGATCAGAGGGGCGGGTCCTTCTGAGCCACATAGGACATTTCCTACCTAGTCCACTCCTCCAAGATCATGAAACAAAACTGGCCTACCTAATACATTTAAACAAAAACAGAAAATTAGGCAAAATGAGGTGACAGAGGAATGTGTTCCAAACGAACAAGATAAAAAACCCCTAAGAAGAACAAAGGGAGGTGGAGACAAGCAATCTATCTGGTGAAGAGTTCAGGGCAGTGATTATAAAGATGCTCAAAGAACTCAGGAGAAGAAGGAATGGTCACAGTGCAAAACTTAAAGAGGTAGAAAATATAGTTGAATATAATAACTGAAATAAAAAATACACCATAAGGAATCAAAAGGAGATTAAATAATGCAGAGGAATGAGTCAGTGAGCTGGGAGACAGAATAGTGGAAATCACTGAAGCTGAACAGAAAAAAAGAATAAAGAGAAATGAGGACAGGTGAAGAGACCTCTGGAATAACATTAAGCATAATAAAATTCATGTTATTGGAATACAAGGAGGAGAAGAATAAGAAAAAGGGGCAGAGAACATATTTGAAGACACAGCAGCTGAAAACTTCCCTGAGAAAGGAAACATATCCAGGTTCAGGAATCACTGAGTTCCAAACAGGATTAACTCAAAGAGGTCCATACCAAGATACATTGTAATTAAAATGGCAAAAATTAAAGAGAATATTAAAAGTAGCAAGAGAAAAGCAACAAGTTGCATACAAGAGATCTCCCCTAGGGCTATCAGCTGACTTTTCCCAGAAACTCTGCAGACCAGAAGGGAGTAGCATGATATATTTAAAGAGACAAAAGGGAAAAACCAGCAACCAAGAACACTCTACCTGACACAGCTTTCACTTAGAGTTGATGGAGAAATCAAAAGTTGTACACACAAGCAAAAGCTAAAAGAGTTCAGAACCATCAAACCAGCTTTATAAGAAATGTTGGGGGGAGGGTTCCCATAGTGGCTCAGCAAGTTACAAACCCAACTGTTATTCATAAGGATGTGGGTTAAATCCCTGGCCTTGCTTAGTGGGTTAAGGATTGCCGTGATCCGTGGTGTAGGTTGATCCTGTGTTGCTGTGGCATAGGCTAGCAGCTATATCTGATTCAACCCCTAGCCTGGTAACTTCCATGTGCCACAGATGTAGCCCTAAAAAGAAAAAAGAAAAGGAAATTAAAAAAAAGGTTAAAGGGACTTATCTATATGAAAAGGAAAAGACCACAGCAAGAAACATGAAAATTCTGGCAGGGAAAAACTCACTGGTAAGGTAAATGTATAGTGAAGATAGTAAATCAACCATATATGAAGCTAGGAGGAAGATTAAAAGATGCTCTCACTTACCATTAAATGAAAAAGAGTAAAATACCTAGGAATAAATCTAACTAAGGTAGTAAAAGACCTATATTCAGAAAACTCTAAGACACTGATGAAATAAATTGAAGATGACACAAACAGATGGAAAGATAGACCGTGTTCCTGGGTTGGAAGAATTAATAGAGTTAAGATGGCCATACTATCCAAGGCAATCTACAGACTCCATGCACACTCTATCAAAATACCAATGACATTTTTCACAGAACTAGAACAAATAATTCTAAAATTTGTATGCAAACACAAACCTGATTAGCCAAAGAAATCCTGAGAAAGAACAACAGAGCTGGAGCTATCAGGCTCCCTGACTTCAGAATATACTACAAAGCTACAGACATCAAAACACTATGGTACTGGCCCAGAAACAGACATATAGATAAATAGAACAGGATAGAAAACCCAGAAATAAACCCATACCTTTATGGTCAATTATTGTATGACATAAGAGGCAAGAATATACAATGGAGAAAAGACAGTCTCCTCAATAAGTCATGCTGGGAAAACTGGACAGGTACATGTAAAAGAATGAAATTAGAACATTCTCTAATACCACATACAAAAGTAAACTCAAAATGGATCTGTAAAACCAGGAACCATAAAACTCCTCCAAGATAACATAGGCAGAACACTCTTTTGACATAAATTGTAGCAATATTTTCTTGAATGTATCTCTCCAGGCAAAGAAAAAACAAAATAAACAAATGGGACCTCATTAAATTTAAAAGCTTTTGCATAGCAGAGGAAACCATCAACAAAAAGGTAAATTATGAGATGGGAGAAAATATTTGGAAATCGTGTGATCATTAATAGTAAGGAGTTAATATTTTAAATTGGTAAATACCTCAATATAAAAAAAAAAAGATTCAGTTAAAAAATAGGTAGAAGACCTGAATAGACATTGTTTTTCCAAAATGAAAATATGATAAAATTGCTAGTTATTAAAAAAATGCAAAATCAAAACACAATGATGTATCACCTCACCTGTCAGAATGGCTATCATCAAGTCTGCAAATAATAAAAGTTGGTGAGGATGTGGAGAAAAGGGAACCCTCCTACTGTTGGTGGTAATGTAAATTTATTGCCGCCAATACGAAAAACAATATGGAGGTTCCCCAGCAAAGTAAAAGTAGAACTACTATATAATCCAGCAATTCCACTCCTGGATATATATCCAGAAAAAAAAGTGAAAGTAGTAATAGAAAAAGATACATGCACCCTAAAGTTTTTGTTTGTTTTTAGGGCCGCACCTGTGGCACATGGAAGTTCCCAGGCTAGGGGTCCAATGGGAGCTCTAGCCACCAGCCTACTCCACGGCCATAGCAACAAGGGATCTGAGCTGCATCTGCAACCTACACCACAGCTCATGGCAATGGCAGATCCTTAACCCACTGAATGAGGCCAGGAATCAAACCTGCATCCTCATGGATCCTAGTTGGGTTCGTTAACCGCTGAGCCAGGACAACTCCACATGCACCCTAAAGTTTATGGAAATATTATTTACAATTACCAAGATATGGAAGCAAACTTCGTATCACTTAACAATTTAAAGGATAACAAAGATGTGGGGTGTGTATACTAACACATACATACATGCATACATACATACAATGGAATATTAGCCTAGAACAAGGAGAGGATTCTACCATTTAAAACAACATAGATTGACCTGGAGGGTATTATGCTTAGTGAAATAAGTCAGAGAAAGACAAATACTGTATGTTACCAGTTACATGTAGCATCTGAAAAGTAAACATGTGAATGTAACAAAACAGAAACAGACTTCCAGATAATGAGAACAAGCTAGTGGTTTCCAGTGGGAGAGAGGAGGAGGAAGCGGCAAGGTAGGGGGCAGAAGTTTAAGTAGGGGCTTAACTACAAGGATATATTGTACAGCACTGAGAATATAGTTACTTTATAATAACTTTAAATGGAGTGTATTCTATAAGAGTTTTGAATCTCTGTTTTATGCACCTGAAACTAAAATTAAAAATCAACTATTTAGGAGTTCCCATCATGGCTCCATGGTTAACCAACCCGACTAGTAGCCATGAGGACATGAGTTCGATCCCTGGCCTCACTCAGTGGGTTAAGGATCTGGTGTTGCCGTGACCTGTGGTGTAGGTCGCAGACATGGCTAAGATCTGGCATTGCTGTGGCTGTGATGGAGGCCGGCAGCTGCAGCTCCCATTCAGCCCCTAGCCTGGGAACCTCCATATGCTGCAGGTGTGGACCTAAAAAGACAAAAAAAAAAAAAAAAAAAACTATTTAAAGAAATTATCATATAAAATCCCATTCTAGAAATAATATATATATAGTTATAATAAAACTTTGAAATATTAAAGAGATATATATTTCACTTATCATAAATGTAACTTAATTTCTCTGACATCAAAATACACCTTATAGTTCATTTGATAATATTTTCTCTTTCAGTGGTAAATGAAATAATCATACAATATAGTTTTCTTATATTTGGTGTAATATGGTACAAGAAACAAGCCTTATGTGTTTTAAGAAAAAGAACAATTGAGGAACAAGGAGATTGTTAGTCAATAAAGAAATGTCTAAATATGTCTAAATAAGATTGCTAAATTATGTATAAGACTGGCTGTCTAAAGTCCAATAAATTATATTATCGATATTGTGTGGTTTACCTCTAACTTTATTGAGCTGTAAACTACTTGCACATTTATCGGTTGTGGATTGTTAATCAAATATACTGTGACCACAGAGTTACACCTCCAAGAGTTTCAGGTGAGAGCCCAGCAGAATTTTTATAAAATGCTCTGCCATAGTCATCATTAGTTTGTCTTGTTCTGGATGCAGCTCCATAGGTCACCTGTTTTCTCCACCAAGATGCCTTCTAGGTTCAGAGGGTTGCTGTAATAACTCTCATCCCCTGCACATCCTCACTGGAGGTTTATTTACAATATACAATCCAGACACACCAGGTGTAGCATACTAAAAGGATTTCCTAGGTAAGAAATCAGAATACAGCAGCCCCAGAAGACCTCCATTTATCTTCCAGCTACTAAATTCCAGCAGTATGTTTAAAGTAGGACAGAACTGCCTGAGTCGTCCCCAAAAGCAGGAGGAAACATTTGCAGACCCACCTTAACCCTTTCTTATTCATACAGACTGCAAATAATGTTTCTGTGCCTCATCTTGCCCTTTGTTTGGGGTAGTGGTAAATGAGCCATTTTTAAAAGAAAGCGAAATCCTAACTTTTATACAAATATGAAAAGAACACAGGCCATGGATTTTTATGTAACTCATTAATTCATTAGCAAGCCAGCAAAATGTTCCATTGGGTCGAAGGAGAATTCAAACACCTATACAGAGGCAATCAGAAATGCTGAAGTGAATTTATAAGTAAATGCTAAAGTAGTCAACATTTACAGGACAATAATCAATTGCATGGCACAGGATTAAATTCATTAGCATCTCTATAAAAAAGTAATTTATAGTACTATACATTTCCTACTACTTGCAAAGTTATGAAATAGCCCAAATACCCTGAATTAGAAAACCTGGAAGGGGTGAACTATACAGAAACCAGTTATTGTTTTTGTAGGTGGGTGTGCATTTCAGAATATTTCAGTTTTTCCTGACAGTGGCCACGTTTATTAGGTCTTTACCTAGAAGGGGATTTGCTCAGTCAGGGGTATATATTATGTTCTAGTTTGGTGGATATTGACGGATATTTTTTTCTCAAGTGATTGTACCAATTCGTACACTCATCAGTCATGTAAAATTCTTTACGTCCTCTTGAAAATTAGTAAGTTCTGAACTTGAATTCATATTTGCACAGAATGTATTCTTAAATGGTCTCCTTTGTAGTTCTCACACATCCCCAATTTTTTAGAGCTGTTATCGACAGTGTAATAAAGAATGTATCTGTTCTTTGTCTCTGATACCAGGCACGGAATTTCACAACACTTGGAATTTCTTGTGTGACAGGAAAGTCCTTATTATGCTAGTGAGGTGACTCATGGTGGACCCCAAGTTAGCCTCAGGATGGGGGCTAGTCCCAGAAAGAGCAACCACCTAAATAGAAGGTTAGAACTTTGGGCCAGCCTGACCTCTGGGAAGATGAGATCAATTATGCGTCTAATGATTTAATAAATCATGCTTATATCATAAAGCCCCAGTAAAAACTCTGGATACTGAACTCAGTGAAGCTTTCTAGGGTTTGTGGATACCTTGACCCCTCTTGTAGCTGGTGTCTGAAGTTGACATATACTAAGTCCATGTAACTTATTTTTTTTTTCTTTTTATGGCCACACCTATGGCATATGGACAATCCCAGGCTAGGGGTTGCATCAGAGCTGCCTGCCGCTGCAGGCCTGTGCCATAGCCACAGCAACACCAGATCCAAGCTGCATCTGCAACCTGTGCCACAGCTTGTGGCCGTGCTGGATCCTTAACCCACTGAGCAAGGCCATCCTCACAGAGACTGTCAGGTTCTTAACCTGCTGAGCAACCATGGGAACTCCACGTGTAACTCACGTGTCGGGGAAGGAAGTGCACTGATTCTAGCCTGAGTCTTACATCCAGCTCTTGAGTGGATCGTTCTGCAAGTATAAATTCTATGAACATGGGCCTCTCATGGTCGAGCTCAACGTTTCTGTCCACGTAGACAGATTCCAGAAAGTTATAACTAAACAGTGGGGACATTACTATGTGTAGCAATGCATTGCCATAGAAAATGACATTCTTTAGCACAGTAATTTCCAGTTCAAAGCAAGACAAATGGACATTCCACTTGTGGCCCAAACAGTCGGCATTGACCTCTCCAGTAGGATTAATAGGAGGTGAGTAGGGCACCAACTTGAAATGCAATTTGCGTTTCATTATCTAACAATATGGGGGTGATTCTAATCTGTCATTCATAAATACGTACTTTTTGAGGTTTAAACACAACACAGAAAATATTTAAATATTTATCTGGGGAATTGGATTAACCCAAGAGGAAAAAAAAAATATCTAAGACTGGTACTAGGCATTCACTAATAAACATTCACAAACAACACAATAATAGAATGACACTTTCATTTCCTGGAATGTTATAATTTGGGGGGAAAGAATAATTAAGACTATGGTGGACTTTTGGATATCTAAGATTTTGTGGTTGTAATCTTTGTTCACAGTGTTGAGTCAAGAGGTTTTGATCAGTGGAGTGAGAAGAAAGTGGTGCCAGAGAGCAATGAATTTGATAGTAGTCAGAGTAACAATTGACATTCACTGTATTTAGCTCTCAGACTTGCCCTTAGTTTATCCTTTTACTGAAAACTTTGGTATTTAAATGCTTAGGATTATATTTACTATTTAGTTCTTCCATGCAAAATGTGCTTTCAATTTTTTTTTTAAATAAAAAAAGCCATGTTCATTTTTAGGTAGGTATACAATTTTTGAATGACTACAGAGATCTGAAATGATCAAGGAAACCTCCTCGTTTGAGAATCTGGTCCATTATTAATAACTTCGGTATCACATTTAAGAAAGAGGAGCCTCTTTATATCACCAAAGTAAAATTCGCAGCAACACTGAACAGTCAGGGAAGACTTTATTCTAGGCTATTACAAATATGAGAGAGAGACCAGAACTAAGTCTGAGTTCAACTCCACTAAAACACAGAGCACGAGGATTGTTAAGGGCTAGAGTTGGAGGGAACATTCAAGTCATCTGTGTTTCTCAGTCGGATTTACCCAAAGGAAAAGTAAACGCTTATCTTTGGGACAGGAGGTTGTTTTATAACTAGGAACAAAGCACATATCAAAATTAGGCTCTTACCGTCTCATAGCAACTGTGGAATGTAGAGATGCTGTCTGTTTCCCTTAATGTTTTCATTCTAAGAGAGAGGTTGTAGAACTGCCAAGAGACTTTATTTATTTATTGGGGGTGCTGCCCCACAGCATGTGGAGCTCCTGGGCCAGGGATCAGATCTGAGCCACAGTTACAACCTACATCACACCTGTGTTAACACTGGATGCTGAACCCACTGTGCCTGGCTGGGGATTGAACCTGTGTCCTGACATGGCAGAGACTCCACCAATCCGATTGTGCCACAGTATGAACTCCACCAAGAGACTTGATAGATTTCTCTTCCAAAGGGGCAGGAAATAATTGTACAGGTACAAGTTTTTTAACCTACATACTCTAGAAAAGAGAGGCCAGGTGCCTAGAGCCAAGAGTAAAGTTTGGGCAAGCTGAGGGTAATGTTAAGACCATTATTTGCTTCTTTGTAAATATATTTAAGTTTCTTCTAAAGTATGAAAGCAGTCAGAGAGGAGTGGCATATGAGAATTGTAGGGAAAAATAGAATCACTAAGGTGTGTATGTGTGTGTGTGTGACTGATTTAAAGGAATAGCTCATGGAACTGTGGGAGCTGGCAAGTCTAAAATTTGCTGTGCAAACTGGAGACCCAGAGACGAGTTGATGTTGAGCTCAAGCAGGCTATCTGCTGGCCAAACCCCTTCTCCTTCAGGGGACCTCAGGCTTTTGCTCTTAAGGTTTTCAACTGAAAGAGGCCGCCCACTCACATCATGGAGGATAATCTACTTTACTCAAATTCTACTGATTTAAATTTTAATCTCACCTGAAAATTATCTTCATAGCAGCATCTAGACTAATGCTTAACCAAATATCTGAGTACCATGACCTAGCCAAGTTGACACATCAAATTAATCCTCACAGGCAGTGAGCCTGGTATACGGAAAAACCCTTGCCAGGGCCATATGGAATTTGGACACTGTGTTTCTGAAGAGTCTGAGAAACATTCCTCCACTACTTTTATTGAATAAATCAGTTACCTAATGGGGGAAAATTCCAATAACTTGACATCAGGTAGGTTCTTGTGAACTTTTATAGTTTCAAAGAAGCAGAAACGATCCTAACTTTTCTTTTCTGGATAATGAAGTTGACTTTGAAATATATGAGTATCAGAAGAGTGCCCTGAGGCAAAGAAGATACGGCTTTTTAAGAAAAGGCTTCAATTTGAGAAGCAAGAACCATGCTCTCCATGGCCGGATAGGTAAGAAGACTCTGACATTCTGATGATAAGAGTGTATTATTTCTGTAACTGCAGGGGGACCCAGCACACAATCTGAGAGGTAAGGAGATTTGGAATTTACATTTTCACTGTAATATTGCAAAAAAAAAAAAATGACATGTGGGAATATACTTTTCTTAGAATTAGTCTACACCTACAACCCATGATAAGAATTATATGCAGTTGGCCTTAGAAATGATAAGTGTAGATATTGTGTAGGGCTCAGTACTTTGGGAGACTAGGAGATAGGAGAATGAAATAGAAAGATGCATTCAAGCACTAAATAGAGATGTTAAGAAAAGCTTGTAGCAGATGAAGTTATTATTCACCTGATGTGTTGCTATCTCTCAGATCACTGGAAACACCTTAAAATGCAAAGCACTCCTTTCTAGATACTGACAATTTTTTCTCTCTTCAGAGGACTCAAGATAATTTTGAGTTTCTACCCAAGGCCCTGTTTTTCAAATTCCAAATTCCTATGTAAAGTTATTTTAATCTACTCCCACAGGTTTCTCCTTCTCTTAGAGCCTTTATTATCGTTCACTCTGCAGTTCTGAGGAGTCTACAAATGAACGATGCCTCCTAACAATCTGCGACAGATTCTTGGAAACATACTTGGTATTTAATCACTTGTCAGCGATCGAGAATGTGCATAATATCAATTATTACTCTACTGTTCAGAGGCTGCACCCTATTTTTCCTATTCCACATCCTTCCTCGTTTTTAATTCTTTAGTATCAAAGAGGAGCAGAGCATGCCACTTGAAAATGGCACTTTTGCCTAAGGATCATTTTGAGCTGAAGGCAACTGAGAAGAAGCAGATACAAGAAAAACTGTGTTCCTCTTATTTGCCAGAAAGCAAGACATAAATTTGTAAAGGTATCCTATTGCCCCTCTACCAGGAAGGGCAGAAGTAAATCACCTAGGACAACCCTAGACCTTCATCAGCCCAGAGATAACACCAGAGGAATCTACACAAAAAACATGATGAATCACCCTTATTTCCCCCATCTATTTACCGGCTCACAATTTGTTGCCTTCGAGACTCAAAGTCTTTTTCCTTTTTCTTGTCTCAAAATGCGTTGTCCTTTTGTTAAGATGCCATGTAAGCCTGAGTTCTAACCACCCCTTTGAGTTGCTCATCACAGAGTGTGTCCATCCATATGGGAGGCACACATGTTAATGCACTTATCTTTTTCTCCTGTTGATTTGTTTTGGCAGGGCCGCAGCCAGAGAACCTAGGAGGGTAGAGATGAAAAGTTTTTTTTTTTTCCTTTCCCACAATAACAAAGCTTGATGTTGTAAGTATTATATTTTTCTTCACCTGAAATATTTTTCTTTTTCCCCCTACCCATATAGAATGCTAAATAGTTGATTCTTTGAGTTCACAAAGATGCCTATTTCCTAAATTATAAAACCTTCTGAATGGTACAATTCTTTGTAGTTTTATAACTACTTTTTCAGAAAAAGTAGATGGTAGGATCAAACCTTATTTTGTGTCTTAAAACTAAAAGACATTTAATGTATATATCTGTGCAAATACGTAAAACTGTGAAGTATAATAATTTAATGATAAAAACAAAGTCAGGGTCAACGCAAAGAGTGGACTTTAAAAGTACTATGTGATTTCTTGAACTGAATTAAAGGTACCTAGGTTTTTCTTTTATTACTGCTCTTATACTTCAAATATAACTGATTATATATACACCTATAAAACATTTTATAAGTTTATACATATGTATGTATGCACATAGGGTATCTATGTGTCTATATAATTTGTTAAGACTTCAACTTGTGGTGGCTGAATTCTGATTTAGATTGAGCATGGGCTATTACTCTCCTTTGAGATTATCTTCTTTAGTCATTTTTACACATTGTTTATGTAACTCATGGATTGAATTGCTTTTGAAATAGACTCCTTCCGACTTAATTTAGTTGGAAATAAACACTTGTCACAATATGATGTCATATTACTTCTCTAAGATCAATCTACTAGAAACCTTTAAGTTATAATTGTGTAAAAGGAAAAATTTCCCTTGCAGCAGCACTTATCTAGGAGGTATCAAAATGAAAACTGTTTCACTAAAATTCTAACCAATTAGCATTGTTAAGGAATCAGAAACTGTGAGTGACCCCATGTAGCCTGACATTTTCCTGCCTGGAGGCTCTCACCTGACCAATGAGAAGCAATGCCATTTGTTTTAACTAATCATGAACAGACCTATGGATGAATCTGGAAGGATAGTTTTCAATCCTTAATCAGAATACCCACTGTGAAATCTTTTCCAAACGCTCAAAACCCAGGACTTTCCCCTCATCTAACTACTTAGGGAAAATTCTTCACTGGTATGTTTTGGAAGCTGACAAACCCAACTTAAAAAAAAAATAGTCTTTTGTGCTGGCTCCAGTAGATATTAATTTATTGTTTATTTAAATCTGAAAATATGCTTATAAGAATGAAGCTGAAGTTATATATTGGTTTGTATTTTATCTGCTATTAACTCTTGTGATAACCTTATCTTTTTTCATAGTTTCTTGAAACGACTGTCCTATCTCTGGGATTTTTATATCCATACAAATGCAGAAAGTGCATTTTTTTCCCTTTCTTTTACCTCCTTTTATTTTCTTTTTTCATGTCTAAAATACTAGTGGTTTGCAGATGAGGTTTGTTTACTTGTTTGTTGTGGTTGTTTGAGCTTCTTGAAAAATTCCTTGCCAAAACCTTGGTTTCATCCTCTGCTGCACAGAACACACATCACGAATGTATCCAACTGAGCTCCGTTATGTCAGACAAAGCAAAGGGAGCTTAGGAAGTGCTTTTTTAATCTACACCTGCCTCTCCAAGAAAGGAAATAAATTGGCATATTCTTTTCCTGGATTCCCTGTTGGCTCTGTGGGGCTGTGTGGGAATGTGGTTGTATTTTCTTAACAAACTGGTCCTCCATCCTCCAGCAGAATTGGGTGAACTACAACCATCATTGTTTCCATTTCATTTCACGCCCATAAAAATGAATTTGCTGGAGTTCAATGGGCTCAGAACATTTGCAGTATATTTGGGATGGAGTGTAAGCTCTCTTCACTCTTTTTATTCTTATTTTATTAAAGAACATTAACGCATGATGGAAGAAGGTAAAGAAAAATGTTCAGAATCTCATCACAAATTATTTTCAAATTTCTTTCAACACCAAGCTCACATGCTAATTTTATACAGCTGTCATCAGTGCTTTTATATGATCATGTTGACATAAGCATTTTAGCTGTTATCCTATAATAATATTGAGTGGATTCATAATATTGTACCAAGCAGATGAAGCAGCGTTTCCTAACCATTCTTCCATTCCGGATAGTGGAAATTTAGGTTGTTCCTATTTAAAACATTAAAATCAACCTGTAGATGACTAGTGACATAAATTGACAAATAAATTTCCTATGGTGGCATTTCTGGGTCAAATACCATGTGCTTTTCTAATTTCTCTTGTTATGAACATATTCTGGTTATGTATATATTTCTGAATGATTTGCATATATCTGACACATATCACCTCTTTTTCCACAACTGAACTCAGTGACTATTTCCTAAAATATGGGTTTTCTCTTACGCAATCACAGTATATTTATCAAAATCAACGTACTTAATACTGACCCAGTACTATTATGTATTCCACAGTTCATATTCAAATTATACCAACTGTCCTAATCATGTCCTTTACAATAATTTCCTTCTTGGTTCAAGTCCAACCCAGAATCATATTGACTTGATATGTACCTGTATTTTCCTTTAGTATGAAACAATTTTCAACCTTTCTTTTCTTTCGTGACCTTACAATTCTTGAAGAACACAGGCCAATTCCATGGAACATCCTTTAACTTATATATCCCCAGTGACTGTATCTAGGCCGTGTGTTCTTGGCAGGAGCACCACAGATGTGATGCTGTGTTCCTCACAGGTGGCCCAGGATGCTGGAAGGCACAGGATGTCAGTTTGTCCATTCACGGGTGGTTCTAAGTTAATCACCTCTTTAGATGATGTGTCTTTCACTTTCCTCCCGTAAAAGTTACTCTTCCTCCCTCCTTTTGTGATTTAATTAGTAATTCAAAGGAGATACACTGAGATTAAATATTCTACTCTTCATTAAAATTTCACCTGCTATTTTTAGCATCTATTAATGATCTTGCCTGAATCAATCATTAGTATGATGGTGGCAGAAAGGTAATTTTATTTTATTATTTTTTTTCTTTTTTTTTTAGGGCTGCACCTGCAGCATATGGAATTCCAGGCTAGGAGTTCAATCAGCTACAGCGGCCAGCCCACACCATGGCCACAGCAATGCAGGATCCGAGCTGCATCTGCGACCTACACCACAGCTCACAGCAATGCCAGATCCCCGACCCAGTGAACCAGGGCAGGGATCAAGCCCGTGTCCTCATGGATACTCGTTGGATTTGTTTCCACTGCACCACAACGGGAACTCCCGGTGATTTTATTTTGAAGCATTATTTCTGTATTTATTAGTTGGTGTGCTATACACAAGAGCCTTCTCTTTTTCCCATTTATATGAGTATAGGTCATATTTTCGTATTTGATTCTCTGAATTCATTCCCTATCATTTTGGTGCTCAGATTGTTCCAGATTTTGCCACAGGGAGCCCCCTCAAACTGGCTCTTGACAGTCCCCGTGGAAACGTCAAAATATGTAAACACTGACTTATTTTCTGGCATAGATAGTCCAGGTTTCCTTTGTCCTTTCCCTGTCCCAGCCCTGAAATCAGCTATTTCTACAGGACTCCTCGATTCCTAGTAGGACCAGGTGTATAGAAACTAGTGTCTCAGTACTCAGTACTGATATATACATACACACACCCAAAGCCTGATACTTGATAAGAACAGTGAAAATCTGAGGCATTAGAGCCACAAGCCACTCCCCCTTAGACAGACACACTGCTCTGTGTGATGCAAGTGAAAATAGACGATTCCCTCTCCCCTCAGATCAGAGGCTAAAACTAGAGTTCCTCACAAAAGCGTCGTCACCAGCATTTCTCAGTTCCTTTAGCCCTCGTTACAGGAGTTTTTTTCATCGAAGGTGTGGCTGAAAAGGACCAGGCTCGCCTTGTCTCACGTATGATGTGCACTCTTCTCCAAGCATCCCTGGCCAAGAATGCTAGGCCCGAATCGCCTCTGCCCCTTCTTGCTCTGAAGGTGGAATTTTCATGCTGGAGGGTGAAGCCAAGCCCATTAGGTGAAGTGAGCCACCCAGCACTTGCTTTTAGTGATGTCACACAAGGGAGAAGGGGACCACTGTCCTTACCTCAGGTACCATGGCCCAGGAGTTCTGCCAGGGGCAAAGGTAGGCTGTATAGAAGTGCCCTGCCGTTCTGCCTGGGGGGGGGGGGAGTAACTGTCCCTGGGAAAGAATGTGGCAAGATTTCTACCCAAAGAGCTTGACAGAGCAGTGGAGATCTTGGTGGAGAATGTTGAAGAAGGAGAATGGGGATCCTTGACATGGGGGCAAAAAGCAGAATGTTCAAGCACTTTGATGTTTAACAGACAGAATCAACAAAGAGCCAGCCAGCAAGAGCCATCCAGGTCTCACAGTCAGCTCCGGGGGTTGAGAAGGCTGTGTCCACCTGCCAGGCTGCACCCCTTCAGGATCAATTAGAACTCATTGTGACACAGACTCAAAACATGCCCCAAGTCACACACAGATCCATCAACAAAGGACAGGAACCACACTGTCACAGGGGATTAAGCACATTCTCTAAGCCAACACTAGCTAAGCAATTAGCAACTCTGACCCAGGGCAACCCCAAGGAAGCTGGGCTTCAAAAGAATATCACCGTCATCCCAGCCGCCTGCAACATTGCATGCATGCCAACCACTGCTGCCCTTCCAGGAGTGATTAGAGAGGTGTTTCCAAGCTCCTGGGCCCTGACTGCTTAGAGGGAAAAAACCTAAACTTGAGCTATGATTGTACCCTGTAAGCCTTACACACCTAACATAGTAGAGGCTACAACCTGGCTGGCCACGGGGGCTTAAGGGCAACCTCTGAGCAAAATGGGGATTTGGCTGACTTGGGTAATACTTAGGCAATGTTTGACGAAACCCAATACCTTTCAGAATTAAAATACTATTTTTTAAAAATGTGAACACAGACATCAGACATAGATATGATATTAGACATTATGACTTAAAAAAAAATCCCCAAAAAGTCATGTTTAAAAAAGAGAGATGTGGGAGTTCCTTTGTGGCTCGGCAGATGAAGAATTTGACATCGTGTCATGAGGATGTGGTTTCAATTCCTAGCCTAGCTTAATTGGTTAATGATCTGGCGTTGCCCCAAGCTTTGGTGTACGTCAAAAATGCAGCTCCAATATGGCATAGCTGTGGCATAAGCCTGCAGTTACATCTCCCAATTCAGCCCCTAGCCTAGAAACTTCCATGTGCTACAGGTGGGGCCGTTTAAAAAAAGACAATGTCTCATCAAATACAAAATAGTAAGAAAATGGAACGTACTTTTCAAAAGGAAATGGAAACTCCAGAGTTTTAAAGTTTAACATGTGAAGTTAAAAAATTGCTAGAGAAAAGACAACATCAAGAGAAAGGGAAAAGCCTCATCCGGTTTTGCAAAAGATGCATCTGATAAAGGGTTGTTACCCCCAATATGCACAGAACACTTAAAACTCAATAGTAAAACAAACAAAATCTGTTTAAAAAATAGGCCAAAGTCATTAACAGACATCACACCAAAGAAGATATATACAGATGGTGAATAAGCATATCAAAAGATGTTCCACATCAGATGTCATGAGGGAAATGCAAACAAACCTACTAAAATGCCCCACATTCAGAACACTGACAACCCCCAGTCCTCTCCCTCACTGCTGAATGCAAAACGGTGCAGTCACGTTGGAAGACAGTTTGGCAGCTTCTTATAAAACTGGACATTTCTCTTACTATACGATTCAGCATTTGTACTCCCTTGGTATTTACCAAAAGAGTTGAAAACTTATGTCCACACAAAAACCAGTATGTGGATATGTATAGCTCCCTTAGCCTTAAGTCCCCAAACTTGAAAGCAACCAAGATGCTCTTTGATAGGTGAGTGGATAAATAAACTGTTACATCCAGACCATGAAATATTATCCAATGCGAAAAACAAGAGAGCCATCGAGCCATGAAAAGACATCGATGAAACGTAAAGGCACATGACGAAATGAAAGCAGCCTATTTGAAAACACGACCTACTGTATGATTCCAACTACATGACATCCTAGAAAAGGCCACACCATGAGGGCGGTCAAAAGAGCAGTGATTTCCAGGGACGTAGGGAGGGAAGGATGAACAGGAAGAGTCCAGAGTATCTGTAGGCCAGTAAAAGTACTCTGTATAAAATTACAGTGATGGATACATGTCATCATACATTGTCCAAATCCATAAGTGCACCGTGAGCGTGAACTTGAATGCCAACTATGGACTGCAGGTGATAATGATGTGTTGCAGGCTCATCAGTTGTAAGCAGTAGACCACGCATGTTCGCCCTGGGGAAGCTATGCAAGTATAGAGATGGGCATATGGAACAGTTCTCTACCTTCCTCTCATTGTTGACATGAACCAAAAACTGCTCCAGAAAGAAAAAAAATTAATGTTTACCAGAGAAACTAGTCAGGACAATGAGGCAAGAACAACAAAACTCATACAGATTGAAAGAAAGAGGTCAAGACAGCTCTGTTCAAAGATGGCATGATTTTTTACACATCAGTTTGTAAGGACTAAACCATATTAAACTAGTTCAACAAGGAAGCGGGATACGAAGACAATAGTTTAAAGTCAATTGTATTTATCTACACCAGCAATGGACAATTCAAAAAATGAAATTATTAGAAACAAAAATACATTCACCAAGTACTACAGGAAATTCCAAGAGCCAATTTCAGTAGCCCCTAAGCTTAAGAGGTAGCAAAATACTTGTTTAAATATGGATTTTGTTATCAAGATGATACAAATGTCTCTGAAAATCACTGTCCCCTATGTGAGAAGTGCTGGGTAACCACTGAATGAAGTCGTTTTGTTGCCAAAATCATACTGTTTGGAAGGAAAATTAACAGATACATTTACAAACAAAAATAATCTTTAAGAGTAATAACAACTCTCAATAAATCAAGCATGTAAAGAACTGTTTGAGTTTTCCTCAGAATCTATTAAATCAGAGAAATTTTGTTAAAGGAACGTGTTGTAGACACGGCCAAATCGCTTTGGGATCTACCAGAAATAACTCATCTGAAAAGCACGACCTTATCAAAAGAAATCGTCAAAAGACATTTGATTGTACTAATATGCTCACACACATTCTTTCTCTCAACCTAAAAAATTCTCAAAGTGTCTTTTAATCCATTTAGAAGTTTCAACAATGGGTAAGAGCCCTACCCCTGATGTGATCCTTGCTGCCTAAGCTCAATCTTCCTTTATTGAACAAAGATCTTCTGAAATTTATCTTTCACCACTTTGTGATAAAAAGCAGTTGCCTCTTCCAACTCTCCGTGTTCTGAAAGATCTCTATGCTCTTCTGCCTCACAAATTCATCACAGCCACAGTTTTACCAACATTTTCATCACAGAGCAAGATGGACAGGCCTGATTAGAGGCTTCAGTGTCAGTTTACTTCTGTTCTGCCTACCAGCTACTACACTAACACCATGTATACTAGTTCTTAGTAAGTCGGACCCTTCTTCTAGATACTATTTATAATAGTCAGAATGGGCCAGGCGTGGTCATCAATAACCCAGAATCTCAGTGGCTTAAATTTTCAGCCATCACAGGTAGCAGGGGGGAGTGGGGGGCTCTGCATATTATAGCCATTCGGAGATACAGGCCAATGGGACAGCCATCTTTTCAAATATTACCAAAGGCGGGGAAAGTAATTACCAAAATTTCTGGAGGATCTCAAACCAACAATTTAACTCTCTGACTCAGTTACTTCTGTTTCTAGGACATCTCAATTCGTATGACCGAGTCAACCACAAGGGTTGTCAGAAATGCAATCCTTACCTGTCCTCTGAAGACAAAAACCCAGTAATAAAGGAGAATGTGTTCATTTATGGGGGGTAAGCCCTCTCAAAAGTCAAAAGGATTTCAGACATAATGGTTACATTAGAAAAGCTTTTTATTTGGTATTCAAGCAAAGTATCAGGCAACAATGTGTGTGGATGGACACAGCATGAGAAAAATGTGACACTCCCTGTGCCGAAACCGAAGGGAAACTTGATGTAATACAGTGGAAAATATATTTCACTTTCAATTTAAGTACATTATTTTTCCTAGTCCCTCTGCTGGAGCAATCACAATATAATAAGACCTTATGTCATTTAGCCAAACTCCCGTTCACCTATCAAGATTAATCATAACATTTTCCTTTCAATTCACTGAAATACTTGCTACCTCCAATTTGCAATGTCTGCCACACAGAGAATTAGCAAATGATATAGTTAGAGGGGATTTTAAAGTCATTTAGCAGTATAATCATAAACTCAGTGCTTTTATTAATGTAGCCTCAGCCCACATTAAGGCCCAAACTGGCAGATTTCTAAGTCCTTCAATACCTGGTGGTGGTGCTGGGGTTCAAAGTCAGGCTGGCCAGCATCAGAATCACTGCTCTTGGTTTTATACGCCCTTTGTTTTGATGCATTGAAGTTAAGAGTAATGATTAATCATTACTAATCAAAATGTAATAAAAAAAACAAAGATTTCCATATACAGCAGCAAAAGAAAACATGCTGTGAGATACCTAGAAACACAACTTTAAGTTATTACCTTATTACTGGATGGTCAAAGAGACAGAATAAGAGATTGCTAAGCTCAGACACCTAACTCTCTGTGTGTGCAGAGACCTGGTTTATGAAAGAAGGGATAGTAAAATCACTGGGAGATAGTGGCTTTTTATTACATGCTAATGGGAAAACTGAAGATTGTGTATATATATGTATACATAAAATACATATATTTCCCTATGGATTATACACACACACACACACATATATATATAGTTCCTTGTTCCCATCACATACTCAAGTCCAAATGTTCTAAACACCTCAATGAGTACAGCTAATCTAAAATGTCTAGAAAATATATAGATAATTATCCTTAGGATATGAGAGTAAGGAAGATTCTTTAAGGCAGCATAATCATAAAGGAAATCCTGCCACATCTGTGCCATAAAATAAATTACAAACAGATTCCAAACACAAGACACAGACAAGGAGTGTCTTTATAGCTTATTCAAGCAGCCTGTAGAAAGAAATCCTAAAAATCAATAATGTACAAAAATATGTATGCACAATTCACCTGAAAAGCAATAAACATATTGAAAGAAAATGTTCAACCTCACTGGTAATCAGGAAAAATGCAAATTGAAGCCAATATTTCAGCCTTACACAGGAGAAACTGTAGTATATTTGGAGGAAATTGATTTTGGGAGAGAATCACCATATTGTGTTATTAATGGCTATTATGACAAGAAAAGCAATAAATACATATTCTGCTTTGATATTATTTGTAGGCTCTTTTTTTGGCTTCCTTCCCTACATCAATTTCTCCTATAAATAGTTCAGGGACAGACAGCAAAGGGAGTATAATCAAAGCATGCCAGAAAATCATGTGTGCAGCCGTCTTAAAGGAATTGAGAAGCTTGTAGCATCATTGAGCTGACAGCTCTGCAGAAAACACACACCTACACAAGAAATGTAGCCTGAAGTAAAGACACTCTTGGCATATAATTTAACAGGGTGCTAATTAGATGAACAACAACAAGAAACATACCAAGAAGACACTTCTGGAGATCTAAAAAAAAAATGCTGAATGGATAGAATTAAATGTTAAATATTCTCATTTGAAGTTAAGAAGTTTGGTTACGTATGGCTGCACAACTTACAACCTCCAAACATGGGGGCTTAACCCAATAATTTATTATTTGCAATAGTTATGTGGATTGACAAGGCTCAGCTAGACAATATGCACTTGGGATCTTATCTATAATGGCCATCAGATGGTGGCCAGAACTGGTGCTTCACCTATCAGGTGTCTCAATAAGGATGGTTGGAAAATCTGAGAGATGGCGGAGAATCCTTACGTGGCCAGATTTCCTCCAGAACAAAATTAAGATGGCATCTGCCAGCTTCTTGTGACTAGCCTCCCAAATCCCCAAATATCAATTCCATTGCTTTCTACTCATTAAGGAAGTCGCTAAAGACAGCCCCAACTCAAGGGCAGGGGTTAGGGATGGATTGGGTCATCTCTTTACCTAAGAAGCAGTATGTGGGCACAGGGAGGGAAGAAACACTATCATTGGAGACTCTGCACCACACAAGATGACTTCAACATTCCTCCACTTCCCAGGGTGTGCTGCTTAAAATGATTCTGATGGGTAAGTCCCTTGGCTGTCTGTCCCTGAACTATTTACAGGAGACATTGATGTAGAGAAGGAATAAGCCTCTTCACAAGTTAGTACGGTATGGGATGGATACGTAGCTCTTCAAGCTTTTATCCCAAGGCATGCATGGGCACAGACCAGCACCAATGCAAGTCTGAGTCATGAGTACCATCATGATTAAGGGGTTCAGGTTATCTCGCTATCCCTAAGAGAACTATTTCCACGGAGTTCCTATTGTGGCTCAGCAGAAACGAATCTGACTGGTATCCATGAGCATGCGAGTTCGATCCCTGGTCTCACTCAGTGGGTCAAGGATCTGGCATTGCCATGAGCTGTGGTGTAGGTCACAGACTCAGCTCGTATCCTGTGCTGGTGTGGCTGTGGCCATCAGCTGTTACACCAATTCGACCCCTAGCCTGGGAACTTACATATGCCACACCTGCAACCCTTAAAAAAAAAAAAATTCTATTGCACATCTTGTCCTCCAGTCCCTCCCCTCCAAAACTACAATAATACCCAAACTAAGTGCCATGGGATACTTTGCTCTAATCCTGGCATGAAGGACAATCAATCAATACCTTCATGCCTTCATGTGTCTCAAAGATATTTTACAAAACAAACTAACGAACTGAAAAACATAAGTATCTATAGTATCAAAAATTCTGTACTGTTGGTTTGGCAGGTATTTTTAAAAATTCATACCACTTTGAAGAAATATCTATTACACTTGTATTTTTTTATGTAATCTCAAGTATATTTTTTTACATATACAGTGATTTTTTTTCCATTACAGCTGGTTTAAAGTGATCTGTCAACTTTCTACTGTACAGCATGGTGACCCAGTTACCCATACATGTATATATTCTTTTTTCTCCCATTATCATGTTAAAAAGAACACAATAATGCCATTTGCAGCAACATGGATGGAATTAGGCACTCTCATACTGAGTAAGTCAGAAAGAGAAAGACAAATACCATATGATATCACTTATATTTGGAATCTAATATACAGCACAAAGGCTTTCCACAGAAAAGAAAATCATGGACTTGGAAAATAGGTTTGTGGTTGCCAAGGTGGGGGGAGGGGGATGGATTGGAAGCTTGGGGCTAACAGATGTGCACTTGTATATTTTGTTGAAGTGTAGTTGATTTACAATGTATAAATTTATGGCATACATAAATTTATACATTGTAAATTCATATATATATATATATATATATATATATATATATATATATAAATGCACACACATATATACACACACACTCTTTTTTGCTCTTCCATTATGGTTTCTCCTGGGACATCGATTATAGTTCTCTGTTCTATACAGTAGGAGCTTGTTGATTATCCTCTCCCAGTGTAATCGTTTACATCTGCTATCCCCAACCTCCCACTCCATCCTACCCAAACCCCTTCCCCTTGGCCACCACAGATCTGTTCTGTCTTTTGAGTCCACTTCTGTTTCCCAGATAGGTTCATTTGTGTTGTATTTTAGATTCCACAAGTAAGTGGTATTATATGATATTTGTCTTTCTGACTTTCTTCACTTAGCATAATACTCTCTAGGTGGATCCTACAACTGCATTTATTTTCACAACTCTATAAAAACTCTAACATCGACAGATTATAACTCAAATTACTGGACTCCCCATGTCCTCCCTTTGAGAAAAGGCAAACCACAGATCAATCAATTTATATATGAACTATCTTGACAAGGACAAAGATAATTCTGCAACATCACGGTGAAAAAAATAATTTACCTGTGCATTACAGTACTGACAAGCATTTGGTTTTTCTCTGCCATAAGAAAGTGCAGCAGCTTCACGTTTTAAAATTTCCATTTAGGGAATATCTTATTCTGAAGGGTGATCGAAGTTGTCATAGAAACAATGATAATTACAAGAGATACACTTATCAGGGAGGAAAAGATTTATCTTTAAATTTGATCTACTTTGTTGTTGAAATAAATCTTTTTCTGTTTCGGGGAGCAAGTTTTCTGTTTCATGCATATGCAGAGGATTACTGACCTAGGTTTCCACTCCCTGGAGTCCTATTCTTTCATGTATCTTGATGCCCAATTTAAAATCACCATCCTGCATTTTTAACTTGCTGCTGAAGACATGATGTCCTGTCTCAAGATTGATTTAGGAAGTAAGCGATGAATCGAACAGGCTATTGTTTGTGTTTGAGGGGGAGAAAACACCCATGCTATTTCCCAAAGCAAATAATTATCTTTAATAATATTTATCCTCCGTGTATTCACAGTTACCTGGAAAGCACAGGAGTAGAAACAAAGAGACGTGTAAATATCTCATTCATAAGCCTTTCTAACTGTCTCCATGACCACTTCATAAATACTGTGGTATCCAGTGCTTAAAAAATATGTATCTTAAATATGTATCTATAGTTTATTTTAAACATGTTTATACATCTTAATTTAGAAAGCTAAATCTATATTTATATTGTAAATGTACATATTTTAAAAGCATTGGATGTAATTTGTGTATCCATTTATTTCTTCCTTGATAGTTTAAAAGTTAATGATTTGAGTTCCTTCCCAAAATAGGGCAACTTTCATAATATAGAGTGTAATGAAATTTGAGTAATAATGAATAGGGAAAAGAAAACAAACATAAAAAGAATGAAATAATGCCATTTGCAGCAATACAGATGGACCTAGAGATTATCATTGTAAGTGAAATGAGAAAGAGAAAGACAGGTATCATAGGAGATCACTGATACGTGGCATCTAATAAAAATGATGCAAAAGAACTTATCCAAAAAACAGAACAAGCCTCAAAGAATCTGAAACCGAACTTCTGGTTACCAAAGGGGAAACACTGGGGGAAGAATACATTAGGAGGTTGGGATTGGCATATACACACTACTATATATAAAAATCAATCAGGAACGAGGACCTACTTATATACAGCTTGAGGAAATCTAGTCAATACTCTGGGATAGCCTATATGGGGATAGAATCTGGAAAAGATTGGATTATATGTATGTATATGTACAACTGATTCACTTTGCTGTACACCTGAAACTAACAACACTGTAAGTCATCGATATTCCAATAAAATTTATTTTTTTTTTTATTTTTTTTTATTTTTTGTCTTTTTGCTATTTCTTGGGCCGCTCCCGCGGCATATGGAGGTTCCCAGGCTAGGGGTCGAATCGGAGCTGCAGCCACCGGCCTACGCCAGAGCCACAGCAACGTGGGATCCGAGCCGCGTCTGCAACCTACACCACAGCTCACGGCAACGCCGGATCGTTAACCCACTGAGCAAGGGCAGGGACCGAACCCGCAACCTCATGGTTCCTAGTCGGATTCGTTAACCACTGCGCCACGACGGGAACTCCAAAATTTATTTTTTTAAAAAAAAAGTAAATGGAGTTCCCATCATGGCTTAGAAGAAACAAATCTGACTAGTATCCATGAGAACGCAGGTTTGATCCCTGGTCTTGTTCAGTGGGTTCAGGATCCAGTGTGGCTGTGAGCTGTGGTGTAGGTCTCAGACATGCCTTGGATCTGGCATGGCTGTGGTGTAGGCTAGAGGCTACAGCTCCAATGTAACACCTAGCCTGGGAAATTCCATATGCCGTAGGTGCTGCCCTAAAAAGACCAAAAAAAAAAAAAGAAAGAAAACAAACAGAAAACACAAGATGGGATCTGGTTTGCATTTGTAGAAGGTACAGCTGCCTTTCCTTCCTTCCCCATCAGTCAGTGCCATGAGCGGCATGCTCCCCCTCCTGCTGGTGGCTTAAGGATGCTGTCCAAGTCCGGGCTCAGAGGAGACAATTCTATCCACTTCTGCTGAGAAAGACTTTCCCCAGAGGTGTCCAAGACCCTATGGAAAGCACTTTTCTTTTTTAATTGTTTTTAATTTATTTTTCATTGTTATTTCCCCAACACAATTTTTTTCCCCACTGTACATCATGGGGACCCAGTTACCTCACACGAATCAGAATGGCCATCATGAGTAAGTCCACAAATAACAAGTGCTCAAGGGGGTGTGGAGAAAAGGGAACCCTCCTGCACTGTTGATGGGAATGTAAGCTGGTACAACGACTATGGAGAACAGTATGGATGTACCTTAGAAATCAATACATAAAACTACCATATGATCCAGCAATCCCAAGCTTGGGCATATATCCAGACAAAACTTTCCTTAAAAAAGACACATGCACCCGCATGTTCATTGCAGCTCTATTCGCAATAGCCAAGACATGGAAACAACACAAATCTCCACCAACAGATGATTGGATTAGGAAGATGTGGTATATATACACAATGGAATACTACTCATCCATAAAAAAGAATGAAATAATACCATTTGCAGCAGCATGGATGGAACTAGAGACTCTCATCCTCAGTGAAGTAAGTCAGAAAGAGAAAGACAAATACCATATGATATCACTCATATCTGGTATCTAATATACAGCACTTTACTTTTTAAGCAATGTTCTAAATCACATAGGTTTCATCTTGTTGAATGTCACATCTCAAAAATGACAATGATGGAGAATTATGTTTTATCAAAAGCGTTCCATGATCTTGTCAGAAGGCTAGGTTCCTGGCTCTTTCCTCCTTTAGATTAAGAATAGAATTTGATCATCTAGGTTGATGGACAAATTAAAACACTTCAGGTCTAAAAGTACCATTTCGCTCAATTAGAATCTTTGGTAAATTTCAATGAACCAAGTTATATTCACTGATAATTACTGGAGGGCAGGTGTTCTATTCTATCTTTGGTAAAGGAGGTAAGACGAGCCAAGCATGAGGAGAATTTCGTTCTTTTCAGGACAAGATTTTGACAGAGCCACAAGTTACATGTAAGTCAGCCTTCTACCTGCCCATGGAGACTAATAGGCAGAGCCTACTAGTGCTGAAAACACTTGATCTCACAAGTGTTCGCTCTCTCTCACACACACACACACACGATTAAAACCTCAGAACTCAATGTTATAATGCATAACCTTGGAAAAGTTTGGAGCAATGTACAAAGGCCATCAATCTCTGCATAAAGACCCAAGCAAAATAAATACCCTATGTATCAAAGACTCACTGTATGGAAACAATATCCTAGGCCTATAGCTCTTGTGATTCTGGATTTCGAAGATTATTAGGAGTGTACACACATACATACATGCATACACAAAAAAACACATGCCGTGTATGTATGCTTACATGCAAATAAACATGCTAGTCACATTGCAAATTCAAGGCGGGGAAGGTGATTAAGCATCTAAGCATCTGAACATACATGTGTACAATGCATACACACACACACACACACACACCTTGCCCTGGCTCTATCATTTAAAAATATGAAAGTTATTTAAATGAATCAAAAGAGCCAAATGAATACCAAAGGAAGTCAGTTTGGGGCAAGATTTCATAAAACAAAGTTTTCCTATTTTTCTGAGATTCAATTATTCATCACAGACTAATACAAGTGTTTGGGCCAACATTAAGGAAGGGCTGTCTTAGGTCACTGAATGACTGAATTCACTGGGTGGGATTCAGTGAATCATTTTCAAGCTCCAGCTGTGAGAGGGATCCCATGTTAGACACAAAGCACTGTCTAGTCAACAACAAATAAGCCTTCTTTTCTATCCAGAGGTGTAGACATTAAACAGATAAGCCCACGAATGATTTGAAACCTTCACTCCCACCAGGTTCTGTGAATGCAAATTTCCAAGTGTGATGAGAATTCATGGCGGGAACTTGCCATCTGCTTGGCCCCTTCCCTCCACATCGCAGACTAGCTGCACAACAGCACAGGGGAGTTCTGCTTTCTCTCTGCTGTTGCTGTTTGATCTTGATCAGACACTCGTCAACCTATTTCTTGAGGACCTAGTACATTCCTGAGATTTTTTTCCTGGGTGTTTCAAATGATTTTGATATTCAGAGATGAACAATTTAGCAAATGGCACATTTATTATTTGGCTCAGCATTCCCTAATCTCAAGGCTGTGAATTTCCCTTTTTTCCCTCTCATTAAATGTCATAGAGAACATTCTGCAGTTCTATCCAACAGAAATGACATGGCATGGATTCACTAAAAAAGAGAGTTGCTAGGTTACCCTTTCATTCTTAGTTCACAATGATCTTGCCTCTATAATATCTAGCAGAAAAGCCTCAAAATTATGTTATTTTACTTCCTACTAGCCTTGATGCAAGTGTATCTGTATTCTGACCACAGTATGAATCTTTTTCAGTAATATCATCAGGATTTGAGAAGTAATAAAAATAGGAAGGGAAGTTAGATCCCCATGTTAGCCTGACATTCTCAAAAAAAAAAAAAAATTCCACAAAAAAATACAGTTGTGGAAACCAAAATGTTCACATTTGAGATTTATAGTTAGTGCATGATTTTAACATTTTTAAAATTTAAAAGCTCAGGGGAGTTTATGGAAGTTCAACCATAGACATCATCCAGATTTGGGAGATGAATTTAATGATTTCTCTCTCCTGTCTCTCTCTCTCTTTCTCAACAAAGAAGATGGTAGATTGACCAACAAAACCCGACGTTTTGTTTTTGAGGGATTTGTTTTATGGGAGACTGCTGTCCTTGTGCTGTTCCTTCTAAAACTGATTAAATGGTCAAATATAGAATATCTAGTATGCGAAACTATGGTTTCTTTTTCCCAGCTCTCTTTGTCTCTGGGATATGTTTTCTTCTAAATCATTAGGAGTGTATCTTGGTTCATGTCTGCTCGCAGCGCCACATCTGGTATTTTTCCATTGCCACACCTACGACATCGATGCTTTTGTTGACACACTTCGCATCCCTCCTATGAGCCCAAGTTCTCATCAGGATTCAGCTTAAACTGGACTTACACCCAAAGGCTATCCCTTCCTCCCCATCTTCCATGTACTTCCCGCCACGGTGAAATTGTCTTCTCCATTTTGTCGCAGTGTGGCCTCTCTCCGCAGCCTTCCAGCCTAAAGCCACTCTTCTTGGGAAGAGCCTGCTATAACTTGGTCACTACGGACCTGGAAGGTTTAATCTAATGGGTAGATCCAAGGTCATATGTAATAGCCTCATCATTTGGGACCATCTTAAGTAACAATCTTGACTCTTGTGTTCCTACATGATCTCCCTTCCTGTTTTGACTGCTTCCTTTTTGACCTAGAAAGCAGTTTTACTTTTCACACGATTAACCTCAAGCTATGATCTGCTCAGTGAATTAGCCCATCCTCAATGTTAAATGGAAAATACCCATAAAATGAGCACAGGAGAAAAGTCAGAATACTTGAAGTTTGCCCTTATACTTTTATTGGACACTCAGGATTAGTTATTCATCACTGCCTAACAACTTGCCACAAAGATATGGCTAAACAAACCCTCATTCTTTTATCTTCCAGTTTTTGTGGGTCAGAAATCTGGGCACCGCTCCACTGGATCTTCTGCTTCAGTGTTTCTCAGAAAACTGGCAGTCAAGTTGTCAGCCAGAATTGTGGTCTCTTCTGAAGGCTCAACGAGGGAAGAATTGGGTTCTGAACTCTCATATGTGGTCACTGGCAGGATTCCGTTCTTTTTGGGCTGTTGGTTTTAGGGCTTCAGTTTCTGGCTAGCTGCTAGCAAGAGGTTGACCTTGCTTCATCAAAGCCAGCCTGAGAAAGCACCTGCTACTGGGATGCAAGCAACATTACTGCATCATCTAATCAATTGCATAATGTACTTGAGAAGAGATAAACCATCACCTGGGCCATATCCTATTGGGTAGACAGTTTCCAGGCCAGTCCATACTCACAAGGAGGGGACTGCACAAAGGCTTGCGGGGCGGCGGGGCAGGGGGTGTCAGTTTAGAAGCTACCTATTGAAGCATCAGCAAAGGAAAAGAAATGCTAAAGACTTCCATGCCCACTAACAGTTATGGAAGCTTTATCCATGGGCAAGTGACCATTTTCACAGAGAATAACACGTTTCTATAGAGGCCACAAACACAGTCTGGACATTACTTAAAATGATACTCTTTTATCTCTTTGGGCAACATTAGAGAGCTGGCTGCTGGTAGTCCAGTCTTCCTAAATTGACCTGGCTAAGGCCTAAATTAGATTTCAAGGGGAATCTTGCCACATAATGGCTTTTTAGCTATTATGTGAAAGGGTAACCATAGGCCTGTAATTCATTCTTCCCTCCTCCGGGATCCATGAAGAAGCTTGACCCTGACCAGAATTCTTTGTTAATATCGACTGATCGAATATACTAGCTAAAAGATAAATGAGCATCCTGAAAGGGGTTGCTATGCACTGATTACTGATTTTGAAATGTTTTTAGTATTACATCCGGGTCCATCTGGTTTGTTTCTATCAAATTTTTCTGCAGATCATGGACTGAAGCTGTGCTGAAGCATTGACGTTATACACAGAAATGAGCAAAGCCATGGGTCTACTGAGACCCCGGAACTCACCAGGCTCCCGGGCTAACTTGTCACATGTGTCACCCTTTCTGTTTTTGTTTGTTTGAAGGCTGCATCTGCTGCATATGGAGATTCCCAGGCTAGGGTCAAATCAGAGCTGCAGCTGCCGGCCTACACCACAGCCACAGTAATACAATCTGTACTGCATCTTGTGACCTACACAACAGCTCATGGCAACATTGGATCCTTAACCCACTGAGCGGGGCCAAGGATCAAGCCTACATCCTCATGGATACTAGTCTGGTTCATAACCGCTGAGCCACGATGGGAACTCCCATGTCGTCCATTCTTGACAAACTCCAAGATGTGTCCCGACGTGGGAAAGGACACTCAGGAAGCTGCCTCTAACAGTTTGGAGCCTCCCAGAGATTATGTATGTTGTTGGTTATTTCTCATATCCATTGATCATTGTGCATAAGCCTGGCATGGGGTCAGTACTCTCTTTCTGGGGCAGTAGAAATGAAGGGTGATGGCATTTGAGCAATCTCTCTACTTAACAGCTGTCCTGAGATATAGCTGGCATACAAAAAAGGCACATATTTAAAATTTTGGCAGATGTACACTCTCCGGAAACTACCACGACAATCAAGATAAGGCAAACATCGAATTTGATACTGCCCACCCAAACCACAATAGATGCTATGATGGGGGGAGGGGCCGCTCCTCAAAGTGGGGCTCCGTGTGTTTTATTACTTCCAGAGGTCCAGAAAATGCTTAGGATCCAGTAAGCTCAGTTATTAGTCAGGTAATTAAATGGTAGCAAAAATGTTCTTGCTACTCAAAGAGAAGGTGATAGATACTAGGGGAGAACATTATAAAGAAGGAAGAGTAAGTAGTTGTTGACTTAGGCTACTGGAACTGGTTCACTGCTGCTGCAAATCAGATTAAGAAAGAAAGAGACAGGATCATGAGTAGGGGGTTGGGGGCATCGTCTTGTGGCTTGAGAGGTGAACCACCTCTGGCCGTGACGACCACAAGCCCTCTGAAGCCCCTTCGCCTTTGCTGCCTGTCACCTAACACGGATGAGCACTAATACAATGCTGAAGATGACGATGTGGAGCAAAAACATGCAAGAGGGGCCCAAAGTCATTCCCTCAGTTAAAACCCTAACATTCAATTTTATTTACTTTTTTGGCCATGCCCACGGCATGTGAAAGGTCCCAGGCCAGGGATCGAACCTGTGCCACAGCAGCTGCTGCAGTGACCATCAGAACTTTAACCTGCTGCACCACCAGGGAACTCCTCATTGTAACATTTGAAAAAGAAATTAAGGGTTTGGAATCTGCTGCTCCAGCCCTCAGAAGGGGAATCCCAGGGACCAGAAAATGGTGTGGGTGGAGTGGCCTCTGGGTAATACCTAAAAGGCTTGGAATGATAGCTCTTGGCACCCAGTGCACCGTCATCCCCACGGCAGTCAGAAGCAGCACTAAGAGAGCCCAAAGGGGAAACTCAGAGGCTGTCAAGATGCTCTGATAGGTAACACCAGTAGAAAGGTTAAACCTTCAGCTAGAAAACATGATGAGACAAATTGTTCTCTGGTGGCACTGCCTGTACTGAAATGCATGACTGGGATGGATGCCACGTGCGGATAGAGGAATGATGGCCCTACTTTATTTTTGTTCCGAGGGGGCCATGCCCATGGCCCTGTGGAAGTTCCCGGGCCAAGGATCAAACCCGCAACAGCGCAGCAACCCGCCCGCAGCAGTGACACCACCAAATCCTTAACCACTACGCCACCAGGGAACTCCTCTACGTTCTTCCGTCACATGTCCACCCTCCACCTGATTTCAACTGAAAGGCTAACTGAGACTCAGAATCTTTGCCAATAGCCAAGCCCTCCTCTCTCGAAAATATTCAACAATATGGAATTCCAGGAGTGTAAGAGATTAATGCTTTAGTTAGCATTAGTGGTTGCAGTAGGCATATTGATCTCCATTAATTTTCTTTTTAACAGCCCTTTCAAGCCAAAAGGCAAAGCAGATGATTTGCAGATACTGGTAGTGGCCGATTGGGAATTTATCTAGGTAGATCCACCCTTCTCCTTGGATGTGCTGTAGATAGTATTTAAACAAAACAAAACAAAACAAAACCCTGTACCAAAAGGCATTGGTAAGCAGTCCAGGGTTAGCTCCTGCCTTCTCTTCTATTCCTGTCTCAGAAACCCGTCAAGAAGAGTTTGTGTTCACATGGAACTACCTCCAGGCTACTGTAACTGTTAACACAAGGACACTTAAATTCACCAGTCCACGGTCACAGTCTAGTGTGGCTTCCTTTGGTCTTCATGAGTCTTAAGGGTACGTTGAGAACATCAGTGATATATAATTGCCCCCTCCGAGGAAACAGCACAGGGGATTTACAGACTTACCAACAGCGCATGGCAGATAAAGCCTATTAAAATTCAAGTCTTGCCGCAGTCTGGAAATTGGGGGAATGGCATGAGCTGTGAGAGGCTGACCTCATAGCAAAAGAAATAATTGATGATCTAATCCTGACCTCGCTGCTCAAGAGCCCAGAGACAGGAAAAACCAGCTGAGTTATGTAAGGCAAAATCCCTCCCATTTGGGGATATTGTTGGTCCTGCTCACAGAGTCACCAGAAAGAAATTGGAGATTGAATGGGGCCTTGACAGAAACAAGCAAATAAAAGATTTATAAAGGGCTGTCAATCAGGCAGTGCCTCTTGAGCCTTTTGACCCCAAGGCACAAATGACTGTAGAAGTGTCAGCAACGAGACCACACACAGACGAGAGCCTTTGGCAGAAATCAATATAGCTCCTGAGTGGAGACAGCGGGGATTTTGGACTTGAAAGTGGTCTGATGCAGCTGCTCGATACAGCCCTTCAGAAAGCTAATTGTCAGCTCATTGTTGGGCAATGGTAGAAATCGCTCTTGCCATGTGAATTCTTCAGACAATCCTGAAACCAGAAACACCCACCGTGACTTGGGTGACAGCAGTCAGACACACATTCCAATTGAGGAGGGATCTTGAAACTCACTGACACATGGAAATGGGAATATTTATGAGTGCACTTGGGGGCTCCAAAGAAACTCACTGCCTTTATGCACAGGTGTTTTCACTGCATTTGGAGAACTCCAATGTAACACCTAGCCTGGGAAATTCCATATGCTGTAGGTGCTGCCCTAAAAAGACTAAAACAAAAAAGAAGAAAAAAAAACAGAAAACACAAGATGGGATCTGGTTTGCATAAAGGTCCTCCAGGACCTTTCTGCTGTGATGGCTGGAACCTCTGAACCCTCAAATTCTCCCCTTGCCATACGAAAGGGCTGCTGTTGCTTGATCGGGTTTCCTAAACTGAACGTCATGAAGCTGTTTCAAAATCAGTTCTTAACATGGTCTACCCATGGTGAAGCCTCCGTGGAAGAAGGGGAGCCAGCCGGAATGGCAAGTTGAGCAGCTTTCGGTAATGCTGACAAAGACTTGCTAACCCAGGTAGAGACGCTAGAGGGAGCTCTCCCTCAGGAGACTGGCCAAGGCTGGCAATCAATTCAGAGACACAGCAAAGCAATCTGAGAAGAGTCTGCATCGCTAGAATCGAACATCAATCTTGCCAGCGATTCTGGGAAAGAGTATCTGCTCTTACTCAGGGGACATTTTAATAATAATGAAATCATATGTACTTAAGAGACAATGGTGCTTGTGGAAAAATGTCACTAGGACTGGGCTGTCCAGTAAAGTAGCTGCAAGCTACGATTGGCTTATTAGGGTTAGGCTTAGGGTTATTCCAGTGTCTAGTCCAACCAAGAGGCGTCTTAGGCATAGATACCTATGGGATTTCAAAGATGGCCCAAAAAGAATGTAAAATACCTCATTAGTAATTTTATTTTGACTGCATGCTGAGTCATTATTTTGGACCTATTTGGGTAAATATATTGTTAAATTTTTTTTTTTTTTTACTTTTTTTCGTGTGCTTCCAGAAAATTTACAGATTACATATATGATGTACATTGTATTTCTCCCAAACATTATTCTTGTAGTTGGCTTGTGGTTAATAACCCTGTAATTTATGGCCTTCAGCTGGGCTGAATATTTGATGGGGATATAAGAAAATCAAGATATATCATCCCCCAGATTTGCCTACTTCCCTGTGCTAACTGGTTCTATGCATGCCCAGCTCTCGTCATTACAAAACCAAAGTATTTCCCGATTTGGAAAAGGGGACTTGGAGAGGTCTATCTGTTGGATCCATGGCCTCTGGATAGTGACTTAGAATATGCATTGTGTCTACCTTGTGTCCCGCGTGAATTATGGTAAATCTTCATCAAACCGGACACAGCCCTGTGGGGCTCCTGCGCACAAGAGCCTGTGTCCCCCATTTCTTGTTCTTAGGAAATGGGCCCCCTTCAGCCACCACGACCTTCCCTCAGTTCCCAGGGGCAGGTTCAGACAGTTGCTGATCAGGGAAGGGAGGGGATGCAGAGACAAGGGGCAACAGTCAAGGACAGCTTCGAGTCCTTCCTGGTCCTTCTCCCTGGCTTAAGTGCACCCTAAACACAATCCCAGTAAAGCTGAAGATCAGGCACCCCAGGCACAATTGCTTGAGGGTTAGAGATTATTAGCACATAATAACTAGGAAGGTTTTTTCAAGACCCTTCCTAGTTTGTTCTGCTCTCTGATCAATATTCACAAGTACCGTTAATTTAGACAATAACCCGGAAGCCCACCATCATGATCATACCCAGATCTCCCGACTCCAGCTTCGAGGACGAAGATTCCCCCAAAGAAAGAAGAATGTATATTCACCTCCACCCCTGATTCTTATCCAGAAACTTCTTTTTCTCCTTTTCACTATAAAACTTTCCACCATCTTCCTTAAGGGGAGGGGGGGCACAGCCTGCTGTGACCGTCCTTTGCCTAGCAAAGCACTAAAGCTATTTTTTTTTTCTCTGCTTTACCCAAAACTCTGTCTCTGTATTTAAATGTGGCACCGGCGCACAGAGGGTAAATTCTGGCAACAGTCACTCTAAGTAAGAATGTTTCCAGAGGATCCAACTGATCATTCGAGGTTTTGTATCTGCATGCAGGTTGAAACCGTATTGTTGTCTTTAACATTTTTTTCTGCAAGGTCTGCAAGACACTGCACTAATGCTAGGTCTTAGAGCACAGCAATATTAGGCCACCTGAAATCATCTCTTCTGCAGTATTCAGACTGTCTACAGAACCATGAAATAGGTCTGTGAAAAGACCAACCTTCAACGCACATGGCTTGTCTGCAGTCACCTCCCAGGACACAACCTCAAATGGCCAACATGACCTCTGATCTGTACAGCTCTTGGATTTAGCAAAGTAGAGAACTGTTTCTATATAAAGGCACTGTTTCCTATATAAAAGGAGGACAGTTTATTAAACAAACATAAATCATTTATTAAACTTTAGTGAAATAAGACTTTTTTTAAGTAAAGTAGAAAGTTGATGAAATTTCTGTAAAAACTGAAGGATGTCTATATGCAATGTTGGGTACTATGAACATAGGACTGCAGGTCAATTATACTTCAGAAACAAACTCAGAGCAAAAGGAAATCAGATTTACAAGTACTAGAGGCAACAGTGAGGGCGGGGGAGTTGCATCAAGTCAGGTGAAAGGTACACACTTCCAAAGATAAGATAAATAACTACTAGAGATACAATGTACAACAGGATACATACAATGAACACTGCTGTACATTATAGATGAAAGCTGTTAAGAGAGTCATTCTAAGAGTTCTTATAGCAAGGAAAACAATTTTTTCCTTTTTTTTTTTTTGGTGTTTTAGGGCCACTCCTGTGGCATATGGAAATTCCCAGACTGGGGGGGTCCAGTCGGAGCTGCAGCTGCCAGCCTACACCACAGCCACAGCAACTCTGGATCCCAGCCATGTCTGTGACCTACACCACAGCTCATGGTCACGCTGGACCCCGACCCACTGAGTGAGGCCAGGGATCAAAACTGCATTTTCACGGGTACTAGTTGGATTCGTTTCCACTGTGCCACAATGGGAACTACAAAAAATTTTCTGTTTCTTGAATTTTGTAGCTATATGACATGATGGATGTTCACTAAACTCATTGTGATAATCATTTCCGGATGTATATAGGTCGAATCATTATGCCGCACACCTTAAATATATACATTGCTTATGTCAACTATGTTTTGATAAATCTGGAGGAAAAAAAAAGTAAAAATAGGGTTTTTTTGTTTTGTTTTGTTTTTTGCTTTTTAGGGCTGTACGTGCAGCATACATAAGTTCCCAGGATAGGGATAAAATCAGAGCTGCAGCAGCTGGCCCACACCACAGCAACTCAGGATCTGAATCACGTCTGTGACCTACACCACAGCTCATGGCAAGGCTGGATCCGTAACCCGCAGAGAAAGGCCATGGATTGAACCTGCATCCTCATGGATACTAGTCGGGTTCATTACCACTGAGCTGCAATGGGAACTCCCAGATATTTCTTTTTTCTTTTTCTAAGAGAAGTATGTCTAAAACAAAAAACCCTGCAAGATTTCTAAATGGGTTTCTTCAGAAAGGCAAGGACCCAGCCTGCGTAGAAAACAGACTTTAGTCTCTCTTTCTTTTCTTTCTTTCTTTCTTTTTCTTTTTCTTTTTGTCTTTTTGCCTTTTCTTGAGCTGCTCCCTCAGCATATGGAGGTTCCCAGGCTAGGGGTAGAATCAGAGGTGTAGCCACCAGCCTACACCAGAGCCACAGCAACTCAGGATCCGAGCTGCGTCTGCAACCTACACCACAGCTCACAGCAACGCTGGATCATTAACCCACTGAGCAAGGCCAGGGATGGAACCCGCAACCTCATGGTTCCTAATTGGATTTGTTAACCACTGCGCCACGATGGGAACTCCTAGTCTCACTTTCATAATAGAAGAAGTAGACTTTGAACAGAAAATACCAAAAAAAAAAAACCAAAAAAAAAGTTTTTAAGATGGAATAAACTAGATGAAGAATGGTGTAACATAGAAATTTTAGATCTTAAAAACAAAGATATACAGGTAGAAATGGGAAAAAAAATGCAATTAGGTCCATATCCTCATAAAAATGTATCATAAAAGTAGAGGGTGTCCTATTGTTTCTAAAGTTTAAAAAAATTAATGTGGACGCAATTGAAATCTAACAGAGAAAGGGAGTCTGTCTCAAAAATCAATCAAGGACCAGAACCTGAGAAGCCACTGAAAGGAGATCTCTTCACTCTATTGAGAATCTCCAAGTGTTAGATTTTAACACGTGATTACAGGAATTGGGTCAGGTTAGGGCAATGTATTTTTTCTAATTTGCAATGTATTGATTGTTCCCAAATATACTCAACAATTTATAAATTAGGATTTTGAGAGAAAACACAGCAAAAATGTGGCATTTATAGGGTGTCAACCCAATCAATTATAGACCCAGTCAAGAGGTGTGTTGATGCTGATGTAATAGGACATCGCTTGGATGGCATTATTTATATCGAAAGGATGAAGATGGTCAAGATTTATGAGACTTTATGTGAATTTTAAAAGCTTATTTAGTAGCACTGCAATTTTAAAATGTCATAACACTATCGAGACTTTATCCCAAAGAAAAGGTCACTGAACACTCTGGTCCAGAAAGCAAAGAAACTAAAGGAAAAGGAACTGAGTCCCAGAGAAAATTATTACAACTTTATGTAGTATTTACTATATGTAATATTTACTACTAGAAAGAGCAAAATCGGAACATAGGTTGAATTGTTAGACCACAACAGCCTTCTAGAGAATGTTCTTGAAGAGAAAAAAAGAAGGCAAGAAGGAAAGGAGGAAGGGAGGGAGGGAGAAAGGAGAGGAAGAAGGATGGAGGGAGAGAGGGAGACAGAGAAAGCGATCCGGCCAGGGTGATATTCAAACAATTTTGCAGCCAGTTAGAAGGAAACTAATTTTGATTTTACATTAAGAGTAAGCGCTAAGAAAACAAGAAAGACTCCTCGACCACAAACAATAAGCTAGGCTGTGCCTGTGTAATTGTAATCCATAAAAAGAGGCATTCCCTTCAATAAAAAGTAAACACCATGTAAGTTAGAACATATTAATGATATTTCTTGAATTAAGACACACACAATCCCTGGCCCCACTCAATGAGTTAGGGATCTGTCAGTGCCGTGAGCTGTGGTGTAGGTCACAGATGCGGCTTGGATCCCATGTTGCGGTGGTGGAGGCTGGCAGCTCCAGCTCCAATTTCACCCTTAGCCTGGGAACTTCCATATGCTGCAGGTGTGGCCCTAAAAAGCAAAAAAATAAAAATAAAAATACACACACACACTGAGGTGGATAATTAGAAAAATGTGCAAAAACTATTTAAAAAATAAGGAGATGAAACACCAAGATATGAAAAACTTTCAAGCCACAAGGGGAAAAAAACAAGAAGAAAATTTGCAAATTTCCAATCATGAAAACTAGGTTATGTTAATTGAATGCAAGTTAGAATAGCTTTAATTTCCTCACTGAAACAGTAGATTGTGGAATAATATTGACAGTAATATCAGAGCGGAGGACATGGTAAAATTCTTGATGTGTGTAATTTCAATGTCAAATCATAATGGATAGCTAAAATAAATTATTAATTGCTATGTGACTGAATTTAATGCGCATTTACTACCTGCTGTTTCTGACCAGGGGCATTAGGAAGAATGTCAAAGAAGACTTTTAATTTTTGCATTTTTTACAATGATGTCAGTTATATAATCATGTAATAAACATCAAGTTATCTTAAGAGACTCAAAGAATCAGAAAAATACATATCCATTGGTCTTGAAGAGACATTCATTTCAGCAAAACACATGGTAGAATCCAAGGCTTCAGAATTAAATCAGTGAATCCATTTGTGGTGAGAAAAATCAATAGTTTCCCAGTCAAAGGAAGAAATTCAGTCAAGAAAAGGAAAAAAATATAAGATACTGTGTTGTCAAGTGAGATAGTATCCTAAGGAAAAAATCTGTCATATAGCACTAATTTAAAAACATGTTAAGTCAGTCTTTACAGAGGAGACACACAAATTGAGAGAGAGAACAAAAGTGAGAAATGTTTTAAGAAATGACTTATGGAAAAATCTTAATATGAAGAAAAATTTTAACAGATGCAGAGATAAAACTCGGCTGTTTTTTTTAATTAACATAATTATATCCCTAACGGTCCTGCATTTGACCATAAAATAGTATATAAGATCCTTTTGAAATATCTGCATTTTCCCAGATAATGAAAACAAAACTCAAGGAATTACTAAATAGATAAGCTAAAAGATAAAGGCACATTTTTAGGGGTGACCCGTTCAAGAGATTTTTAATTTACAATAACATCTTGATGGCAAGGGAGTCTAGGAACTCATGACCAGAAAAATAAACAATGGTAGACATGACTGCCCACATCCCTGACCAGGAACAAGTCTGAGCACAGCTTAAGGGGTTTTGTTTTGGTTTTGTTTGTTTGTTTGATCCTTCAAGTTGAGCAAAAAGGGTCAAGAATATTTGAATGGAGCGAAGTATTGCAAACCCTATCTATTTCAGGGCTCATCCTCAGAATTCTGTTTAGAATGCCTCCAGATTGTTCCCATCATGGCTCAGCAGGTTAAGGCCCTGCAGATGTCTCCATGAGGATGCCGATTTGATCCCTGGCCTCGCTCAGTGGGTTAAAGATCCAGCATTGCCACAAGCTGCAGCACAGGTCAAAGATATGGCTTGGATTCATTGTTGCTGTGGTGTAGACCTCAGCTGCAGTTCCAATTTTGACCCCTAGCCTGAAACTTCTATATGTCACAGATACACTACAAAAAGACAAAAGGAAAAAAGGGAGGAAGGAAGGAAGGAAGGAAGGAAAAAAGCCTCCAGATTAACTCACTCTGCAATAATTACTCTAGTACTTTGAGTATTATTCTCAATTCCCTGTTCCATTAACTATACATATTCCTAAATATCTATAAAAGTATTTATCTTTATTTATGCAATTTCTACCATTATTTAATTGAAGAAACTTCTTTGCCTGTACTATTAAAATATGTTTTGTGCTTTATCTTCCCTACACCCAGTGGCTTTCTATTTTGAATTTATCCTACACACTCAACATTAATTGGTCTACTTATACTAACAGACTACAGACCAATATCCCTCATGTACTAGAAATACAACTTCCTAGATATAATTTTATAAAATAATCTAAAAGTATATAGAAGTATATAAAATTGTAATACATCATGACAACAGAGCTTTATCTCAAGGTCTAAGGTCTGTTAATACTCATGACAAAAATCTCAACCAGCTAGGAATATAAGAGAATATTTCTTCAAGCTTCTAAAAGGCATCTGCAAAAAGTCTACAAATGACATTATTCTCAGCAGCTTAAGACTAAATAAACTTTCCTTAAGATCATAACGAGTCAAGAATACTTCTATACAGCATTATATAGGAAGTTCTAGCCAATGCAATAAGACAAGAACAAGAAAGAGAACACAAAAAAATCAAAAAAAGAAACTCTAGATTATTGCCTCTATTCAGACTGCTTCTTCTCAAGAGACTTAGTTCCTAATAAAAATTTTATGATAAGAGGTTATGGTTTTTCATTATTAGAAATTAAGACAGAATTGAAGACATGATGGTTTTGTAGAAAAAAAAACTCTAAGGAAGCCATTTTAAAAGATGCTAGAATATGTGAAGTTAATAGGCAATTAATGAGATAAAATAATGCAAGGTCAATATACATCTATAAACAACCAAGAATTACTCTTTAAAATAAGAATAATACAGTTTATTATAGCATCCAAAGCCACAAAATAATTAGGAATGGATTTAAAATTGGTAAAAAAAAAAATGTACTTTGAAAACTAGAAAGAGAGCAAAGCACAAAGAAATCAAAGGAGATGAAAATAAATGGAAAATTATAATATTCTCATGAATCAGAAGGCTTAGTATTGTTAGGAACTTATTTCTCTGTAAATTGATCTTATATTCAATACAATCCCATTCAAAGAGCCAGAAGGCTTTTTAATAGAAATTGATGAGCCAATTCTAAAATTTCAATTTAGTTAAAAGATTTCAAAAGCCAAAAAAGAATCATACTATCTAATTTCAGTATTTCTTCTGGAGTTCCTGTTGTGGTTCAGTGGTAAAGAACCCAACCCATCCATGAGGATGCAGATTTGATCCCTGACCTCACTCAGTGGGTTAAGGATCCAACATCACCTTGAGTTGTGGTATAGGTTGCAGATGTGGCTTGGATCCTGTGTTGCTATGGCATAGTCTGGCAGCTGTAGCTCCAATATGACCCCTAGTCTGGGAACTTCCATATGCCATGGGTTCAGGCCTAAAAAGACAAAGAAAAAATTTCTTCTAAAGCTATGCCAGTTAAGATGGTGTGGTATTCATGTGAAGATAGAAAAGTAGGTAAGTGAAGAAAACAGTATCTAGAGGTAGACTCATGAGTCTAACAAGAATAAATTTTCCACAAAGTTGCCCAAGTCAGTCAATGAGTTAAAGATTTTTTTCAATAAACAATGTTAGAATAAATCGATATCCATAATAAAGAATAAAAAACTTGGTACCCCTTTCTTGATATGCACAAAATTAAATGAATATAGTTGAATATTTACATGGTGAAATTACAAAACTTTTAAAAGAATATCTTTGTAACATTCATGCACACAAGAAATTTTTTTTGTCTGCACCCTTGGCGTACAAAATTCCTGGGCCAGGAATTGAACCTGCACCACATCTATAGCCAGAGCCCAACAGTGAAAAATGCCAGATCCTTAACCCACTGAGCCACGAGAGAACGCCAATAAATTTTTATATATGAAAACAATCACACATTATTAAAATGTGATATTGATAGACATGAATAAACAAATGAATCACAAAATTTTTAAAATTAGATTTCATCAGCTTAAAGTCTTCCATAATTTAAAAATTATATAATTGGACTCACTTCAAGAATAAATAACCCTAAAAACTCATCATCAAGGCAAATATCCTAACTTCAAAATGTGCAAAATATTTGAACATTCACCAAACTTATAAATAACAAACACATGAAAAGTTATCTGTATCATTAATCATCAAGAAATGAATGAAATCCATTATTGAAATTCATGTAATGAAATCCAAGATAGCCAAGATTTAGAAGACTGGCAAAAGAAAGCATTTGTCATATGTAGAGCAGTTGGAAATCTTATGTATTTCCTCTGAGGATATGAAATTGGCTAACTACTTTGGAAAACAGCTTGGCAGTTCCTTATACACATGCCTACTATGTGCCTCAGCACTTTTATTTCAAGAAATTTATGCCAATAAAAATTTATGTCCACACAAAAACTTCTGAGTAATTGTTAAGCAGCTTTATTCATGAGAGAGCAAAACCAGAAACATTCCAAATGTCCTCCAACCAGTGAATGGATAAACGAGTTCTGGTGTATCCATATAGAGAATGCTACTTAGAAATACAAAGGAATAGGCTACTGATAAACACAATAGCATGGGTCAATCTCAAAAACATTATGCTACAAAATGTCCTTATTTTACTATTCTTTGTATTTAAAAACAGAGTAAGTAGGCACACAAAAAGTCCTTATTTTACTATTCTTTGTATTTAAAAACAGAGTAAGATAGATTAACTATAGTAGTTGCAAAAACATCAGTGCTTGCTGGTAGCCAGAGTCAAGGGGGATGATTTTAAAATGGATAAAGAACATTCTAAGGTGATAGAAATGTCCTATATAATCATTTTGGATGGTGATTATATGGGGATATACTTGGTCAAAACTTATCTGTGTATTTTAAGTCAGCGCATTTCATTTTTTGTAGACTATGCATCCATCAACTTAAAGATATGGATGGAAAATGTGGGAAAGTTTGCATCAAAATGATTGGATAGAGAAAATCCCTCCTTCCTCCATCCTGGAAGGAAAGGAGACCCCCTACCTGTAGTGTACCAAGTGATTCACACCTGTCAGTCATTGGACCTATTTGAGAGTAAGACGCTGCAGACATCTTTGACTTTCTGATCATCAGGCATGTGTATCTTTATGCTTAGAGATTTGGAAACTTGTTATAAATCTATTATCAGAAGGAACAGCTTCACCAACACTTATTACATGAAGAATTCCTTAATATCATAGTTGTTTTTTCTTTCTTTCTTGTCATTTATTAGTAGTATGTTTATTCATAGGAAACATGCTTTGTGAACTGGAAGAAGGAATGCTATTATTGCCTTTTCCATTTGTACCTGGTGTTTCCTAGGTCAAGTTAATTGGCATTCTGAGGTAAAGCTTCCTGCCGTTTCCTCAGTTATGCCAAGTTATTTCATGCCTCGGTTCTCTGCACTCATGTTGTTTTCCGGGCCTGGAATTCTGTTCCCCCCTCTCTGCTTGGTTGGCTCACACTCATTCTTCCAAATACAATACAAAAATTGCTTCTTAGAATCACCATCCTGTTTCAGTGAGATGTTCTGTTTCACACTGACTCATTGCACCACATTCTACTCTTTCAAAACATGTGGCTCTTATGAATTTATAAATGAGATGTTTTTGTTTACTAGCTGTTCTCCCTAAATGCTAGGTTTGATGACCCCATTTCTTTCTAGTACACAGATCAGTGGAACTATTCAGTGCTTTCGGATCCTAGGGATGATATGAGACAAGGTTTTCATACCAAGAGAAGATACTGGTTTTTTTTTTTTAATGTCTATTTTTTTTCTAAATCACTTGATAATAGGGCTTAATCTAGAAGTAAACTGGGAGCATTTTGAAGGCATGACTCTAATTTTATCTAACTTTCTATTTCTTATTTCTCAAAGAGTTCTGGGGGAGAAAAGTAAGAGCAGCAGCAAAATAACAAAAATAAAACAAAACAACAAAAATCGGTTATCTTTGGAGAATAAGAAAACAAGACATTTTCTTTGAACAACCAAAGAGGGCAATATATATGAAGAAAAACTTACATATTTGAACAGAGGGATGTATCAACAGCAACAGTTGAAGAAATCCACATCCCGAGGTGAATAGGAAAACTAGTCAAATCAAAACCACAATGATGTCAAGTAACAAGTGTGGGCAAGAATGTGGACAAGTTAGAATCTTGATATGTTGCTGGTAAGAATGTAACATGCCTCATTCCTGCGTAGAAAAAAACCACTTGCTATTTCTTGAGAAAATTTGGAATTGCCTTATGACACAGCAATTCTATCTGTGGGTATATTCCCAAGAGAATTCAAAACATATGTCCATAAATGATCATACCAGCAATGTTTGTAATAGTCAAAACTGGAAAATCCCAAAGGTCTTTGGTGATGAATGGATAAATAAAATTTGGTATATCCATAAAATATTTGTCACCAATAGGAGGGAAGCATGGATTTATCAAACCACAGGGATGAACATGGTAAGTAAACCATCCACCCACAAAAGGCCACATATTATATGATTCTGTGTATATGCAAGGCCCAGAATATACCAATCCATTAGGATAAAAGTAAATTAGTGGCTGCCAGTATCTGAGGGAAGGGAATAATAGGAGTAACTACTAATATTGTAGGGCTTCTTTTGGGGGTGATGAGAATAGTCCTTAGTCAGGATAGTTGACAGATTTATAAGCAACTTAAAATCACTGAATTCTATACCTTAAAGCATGACTTCAAGGGCAAAGTGAATTATAGATGCCAACAAAAAATAAAGGTAACTAAAAACTGAATGAAAACAATGCTAACTTGGAGTTCCTGTTGTGGCACAGTGGAAGTGAATCCAACTAGTAATCACGAGGTTGCAGATTAGATCCCTGGCCTCACTCAGTGGGTTAAGGATCCGGTGTTGCCATGAGCTGTGATGTAGGTTGTAGACTTGGCTAGGATCCTGCATTGCTATAGGCAGACAACTGTAGCTCAGAGGTCAGATTCAACCCCTTCCCTTAGCCTGGGAACTTCCAAATGCTGCAAAAAGAAAAAAAAAAAAAAAATGGAGTGCCTGTCGTGACTCAGAGGAGGAAATGAATCTGACTAGCATCCATGAGCATGCAGGTTTGATTCCTGGTCTTGCTCAGTGGGTTAAGGATCCGCTGTTGCCATGAGCTGTGAGGCAGATCAGATCGTCACAGATGCAGCTCAGGTCCCTCACTGCTGTGGCATAGGATCAGCAACTACAGCTCAGATTCAACCCCTAGCCTGAAAATCTTCATATGTCAACCCCTAGCCTGGACACCTTGGGTGTGGCTCTTAAAAGACAAAAAGAACAACAACAACAAAAAAGTAACAATGTTTTTAACTGAAACTCAAATAATTCTGTATTGATTCCTATGTTTGGGAAGAGAAATAAGTCAATGTAATCCAGTGATTGTCCTTCATGTGTCATTTTCTTACAATCCCATATTCATAATGCTTCTTTTTAGAATCTTAGTTTTAGGTTATTTCAAATTGAATGACGAATTAAAGTTTTTTTTTTTTTGGACCATGCTAAGGGCAAAATCTGTCTAAATATTTTTGCAATCTTTTACAGTTACCTCATCAACACCTAATTTGACAGCTATTTCAAAGCAACTCTTCTTTATTGAGTCTTTCGAAAGCCTTTAATTTAGCTTAAATTGAACCACCAACTTTCTCTACATTTCAATTTATATTTCAGCAGTTTTTTTCAGTGTTTCAATATAACATATAAAGAGTAACAATTGCAAGGGACAAAAGTGGTTTTCAAAGGAACATAACTGATTCTCTACAAGCATGTCCTTCAGTTGGTATAAGCAGAAAGGAGTGAAGACAGGCAAAAAAGCCCAAGTGCCATGGGCACCAGTCAACAAGTAGCACCAACACCAACAATGGAGATTCCAGTTTGTTCCAGGACACCGATAAGTGGAAACTGGCTCTAATAATTTCTGTTCTACGGAAACGTGCTATTTCCAATATAAGGGAGGTCACTGCACACACACACACACACACACACGCGCGCGCGTACACAGGATAGGAAGGACAATAGGATAGATTTTTGCAAACATCAATGAAGAAATCTCACTAGGATTTATATATCCATGCATGGATTTCTGCCCTTGGTTAAGGATATTTTTCCATCTATTTTTCAGTATATTTTCTACAAAAAGATGGTGGTTAGTATAAGGTAATGAATATAAGCACCCTCTCCTATTAGACTCCCACCTATGTCTTTGCTCCATATGGATTTTTAATTACTAACTTGGAGAAGGTTACAGGGACTGCGTTCAAATCCTGTCCTCTTGACTTTCTAGCTTGGGAAATGGCCTTCTTCAGCTTTCTGATGTCCGTAACCATGTGTTAGAACAGTGGTTGTTAAAGAGGCCAACACCCCATCTTCTATAAACATCGTTGCTCACCTTGCAGAAGGGATTCTGCAGATGAGAGTAGAGTTAAGAAATCTGAAATGGGAAGATGATCTCGGATTATTAAAATGGATCCAACATAATCACATGGGTTCCTCGAAGTAAAAGAATAAGCTGATGAGTGTGTCAAAAAGACACAAGATGAGAAGAACTTGACCTTCTCTAGCAGAGGCCATGAGCCAATGAGTATGGGCAACCACTAGAAACAGAATGACCCTCAGTCAATAGCCAGCAAGGCAACAGGACTTCAGCCCCATATCTCTATCAACTGAATTCTGCCAACAATATAAATGTGCAAAAATACCTTCTGCCCTAGAATCTACTCAGAGGAACACAGCCCTTCCAAAACCTTGATTTTAGCCCAGGAAAACCTGCACTGGACCCCTGAATGATGGAACTAAAAAACAAATTGGTATTAAGATGTTAAATTTGTGTTAGTTTGTGACGGCAGCAACAGAAAACTAACAGATTCATCTTTATAGCGTTGTGATCAACTTAAAATTAGATAATCTATATAAAAAAGCAAGCTAGTATAGAGCCTGTCACTTCGTTAATAGTTTTAGCATCACTATTTTCGTTACCATTATTATAATCACAGCACTTATGACAATCGATGAATTTTTTATGGTTATGTTTTTAAAACAGATTTATGTCTCCTGATGACAATAGTCATTCTAATTTTCTTGGAACACTCAACTCCAGCAAGATGCTACACAACAATGTAAAGTGTTAGATTGCCTTTCAAGCTCTTTGGAATTTAAAAAAAAGTCAACTTATCTGTTGTAACTGAGTCTTAAATAGGCTAGGACACAGCTGGTAATGACTGAGGAATGGAAAAGGCACACCAGACTAAACATGCTGCCCCTCTGTTGGCTGGGTTTTGACATGGTTGTTGTGAGAGGTGAATTTTATAAATGTCAAAACATGTATAGAACCAAAACATATACCTGCATTCATTGCTGATATTATTGGGGTATTAGAAATATTAGGAGTTATTATTTCCCTCAGATTCTGCTCAGTAAGGCTTAGCAGAAAAGATGAATCATCAACAGTAAGAACAGCTCTATGATCGCCTCTCTAAATTTCTGGCCAGTCAGTATTCAAATTGTTGCAAATTGATGCTTGTTTGTGTTCATGCATATTCAGAATACTCAATAGGGATTATACCAAAGGATATTAGAATAGAAAGAGGCTTCAGGAAGTTGAATTTAATTATGAGAAACTCTAAGACAGATTTTTTTTTTCCTCTTAAGCTTCTATTTTCCCTGCTCACGATGACATCCCCAGAGCTTTCATGGCACAATTTTCCCTGCTTTGGAAAATGTTGTATTTTCTATGAGTCAACTAGTTTTGGGTAATTACTTCGTTCAAATTTACAAACAAAGCTTTTGATATAATGAAAAGAAACACAAGACAAGCAAAGGCAAGAGAGAGAGAAGATACCATTGTTTCACGTTTGTTATCACTATATTCTTAAAGGCTTGAGTGTACGTAGGAAAAACTGGAAAAACATAATCTTGGGGAAAATGTCTTCCTCATTATGTGACCACCTGAGCCCCATCTCCTGGTACTCATCTCCTGGTAATCTCTTCTGCTTGAGAGTGGACCAGACCTGTGACTTCCTTCTCAACTTTAGAATCAGTGGAAGTGACAGGCTATGTGATTACAGCACATGAGCTTGCTGCAGTTGTCTTGCTTGAACACTTTGCTAGAAGACATTTCCTTCTTTGCAGTCTTTGAAGAAGCCAGTTGATGGGGAGGACCATTGATGAGAATCTCAGAAGATCTTCTGTTCACTAGACAGAAAAAATGGCAACCCTCGGTTTGCTAGCTTACCCAAGGGAATGAATTCTGCCACCATTCACATGAGCTAGAAATGGAAAGCTTACCCAGCTGAGTTTCAGCTGAGACCAACACCCTGACTCAGAGATTGATGACAGTTTCTTCATCTACTTCAATGGAGGGTCCACCTAAGCCACTTGTGAACTCAACACAGAAAATGTGAGATAATAAATGTATGTTATTTTAAGCAATAGCTAACTAATATACTAGGTTTATATCTTTCACCTGTGAAGGCTGAGAAAAGTTGCCCACTATAAAGTCTATTTCTTCATTAAATGTGAAACCAGGACATAGTCTTATCTGTTCACACAGTAAGATACTACATGATGCAACCTGGCTGACAAGAGCAAACTTGATGCTCTAGGAGGTTTCAAGACAGTATCTCAAAAGTTCACTATGTATTCAACCCAGATACCCATTTTATTTAATTTGCTGTAAGCCTGCATGTAATTCTTATCTCCCCTGTTATCTAATCCCCACATCAGGCCAGTTCATGTCCCCCTTATTTCTAAAACCCTTCTGGTTCTTTTTACTCCTGTTCCCAGGTTCTGGTTCAGGCACCACCATCTCCCATCTCCGGAATGTATCAACTTCCTGCCTGTCCCCTTACCATCACTCAGCACATTTCCCTCCCTTCGTTTTCACCGGCAGACTGATATTTCCTATGCAAACATATGGTTCCACCAACTAGATTCTTTAAATCCTTCCCAAAGCCTTTGAACAAAAGTAAAATGCTTCAGTGTAATTTTCATCATGACCTAGATTTTATTTATTTTATATACCTCACCAATAGAGCACATTCTGCTCCTCCTCCATGGAGGAACTCTGTGGGTCCCATTATTGTATTCTCAGCATCCTGCATGTTTGGTTCAAGCCTGAACCAAATCTGGCAGGTAACATTTGTTGAAGAATACATGGAGAAACCAATAACGTATTTGTAAAAGATAAGGTCTCCTGTTAAGTGTTTTCACCACACACGCACACACACACAAAAGCAAAGTGACCCAAAAAATCTTTTGGAGTTGATGGTTTTGTTTACTACCGTGACGGTAGTGATGTTATAATGGGTATGTGTTCATATCCAAACTTGTCAAAATTTGTACATTAACATGTTCAGAATCTATATATTAAGCATACTTAAATAAAACTGAAAAAATTTTAAGGATTCACTTTTTAAAAATAAAAGGTACTTTGAAAAATTTATCCCGGATGTATTTTTGTCTATTTCCCCAAATTGGTATTTGGTCATTATTAAATTTTTTGCAACATCCCAAACGTTATTTGTGTTTACACATGCTGATACTCAAAATATTTATATATGAGCATTCGTCTCTTTGGCCATTTCCATATAATGAATGACTAAATTGCACCAAAGAATTTTATCCACACATTTTTGTTGAGCTATTTCCCCATCTTTCCATCACTATGATGTGCAAAGAAATGAAAATGAATTTAACAAAACTCACTGGTCTGCATGCAAGTGATAGAATTTCTGGCAAATATAAAGGGGGGGGGGCTATTTTGCCTACCACAGATAGAACTGAGACAAAGAGAACGTTGGCAGAGTGGCGAATCCACATTCCTCATAGCTGCTTTTCACTTAAAGTAACAGGCTCTGTACAACTTTTTGTGTGTGGGGGGGAGTGTGAGGAAACCTCAAGAGCCATTGAGTGATTCTCTCCTTTAGACAACTATTAGTCTCAAAGCATGAAAATTAGGATTATCTGAAAGAAGGTAGTGTTGCTATTTCCTTTGGTGACTCTTTGTGCTCTCCAGTATGGTAGCCACTAGCTGCATGTATCCATTGAAGATATAAAATCTGGTTAATCCAAGTTAGGATATGCTATAAATGGAAAATATAAGGTGGACTTGGAACACTTCAGGAGTTTAAAACAGTGTAAAATATCTCATTGATAAATTAGATGTGCTAGTAATTATAGCATATGTTGAAGTAACATTGTAGATGTCTTGGATGAAATACAATGCAGTTGACTCCCGTTATTTGTGGACGTGGAACCTGTGAATACAGAGGACAGACTGTACCATGCCCTTTTATATAAGGCACTTGAGCATCTGTGGATTTAAGTATGGGGGGGTCCCTAGAACCAACACCCCACAGATACTAGTAATGACTATACATTTTTAAAGTTAATCTCACCTGTTCCTGTTATTTTAAATATGGTTACCAGAAAATTTTAAATTATCCATGTGGCTCACACACTATCTCCACTGGTCAGGGCTGCTGTGTGGAGTAGTATCTTCTCTGGTGAAAAGGGAGACGTGAAGGGCGCTTCTCTGAACTCTTTCTTACATTTCTCATGGTCAGAGAGTCCACCTCCTCTGGGCATCATAAATTCTCATTCATTGGGTACAAGGCTATGGAGTGGACTGTGAGTTTTTAATTGCTTCCTAGTTCCTTAAAAAAGTAGTACATCCCTTTAGCTCTTCTTTTTGCTGTAACAGTCCTATTCCTTATCCTGCAAAGCACACAAGTTGTAGCCAATAATTGCAGGGTCCATTTTCTGATCATTAACTTACATGTGCCTACATCCATTGTGCTACAGTCTCTCATCAGTAAAACTCCTTGCTTGTAAGCAACAGCAATCAACTCTGGATAGCTTAAGTAGACAAAGAATGCATTGGAAGGACATATGCAAGCCATGCCGAGAAGGCAGGAGAGTCAGATTTAGTAAAGTAGCAGGAACTGAGAATGGACAGGCAGTGGGAAACCATCAAGACCACTCATGTTCTTATACCCCTTCCCCTAAATAATTCCTGGTGTCACTGTTTCCACTCTCCCTGTACTTATGTCTTTCCCTCAAAGCCCAGGCTGGAGCACTTGATTGTTGCAGCCCAGTAATCAATGCCCAAGCCCTTCCCAACGCAAGAAGTTTAAGCTGATCTCTTCCATGTTGGGAGGCAGGTCCCTACCAGATCATCCAGACTCACACAGAGCAGGAGCTCCTGCCCTGGTGCAGTAGTTTAAGGGTCCAACTGCAGCGCCTCGGGTCGCTGCAGAGGTGCAGGTTCGATCCCCAGCCTGTGCAGTGGGTTAAAGGATCTGGTGTTGCTGCAGTGGTAGCTTGGGTCACAGCTACAGCTCAGATTTGATTCCTGGCCTGGAAACTTCCACATGTGACCAAAAAACAAACAAAAAAAAGACTTATACAACACAACATGTAACAAATTTGAGAGAGGTGTGTAACTTTCAAAAAAGTGACAACTATCCCTACAAATCCTTGCAGAATGAACTCTTCTGCAGCCTATCACAGTGGACATTAAGTCTGGCTGCAGGGTTGACACAAAAATTTGAAATTTGTATTTTTAGTGAAAAGATGCTTGTGTATGACATACAACGTGGTTCTAGATGCATCAGAGTATAAACTTTGTGATTTAAATGTAACAAAGCCTTCCTGTGCCTCCCAAAATTAAATTGGCCCTCTCAACCCCTCTCTAATGAGGACTAAATCCTGCTTTCAGAACCTTTCAGTTTTTTCCAATCTACAGACATTTATTGACCTATTAGTCTTAGTTCAGCCTCTAAGAATCGAAGATCAAGGAGCAGCAGATAATTGCATATAGACATTTCCATTGAAGAGGACGAGGTAGGTCTTTTTGCAGTTGTTAATGGCCTGTTGACACTATTAGAGTAACTCTTTAAATTCCTGGTTTTATATAGATCTAGGCTACAATTAGCTGTTCATTGCTTAAGGGACTCATTTAATTGAAATTACCAAACTAAAAAATCCTCTTTAATTTACTTAAAAATTTACACCCATTAACGTAATCCACGCACCTCAAAATAAATAGATAGATAGGACTTACCGTGTAAAGAAAAACTCTAACTTGTCATTCCTTGCCCTAGTGCTGCTGATTTTAACTATTTTTTGTTTCCATCTTTCTGGGTGTTATACACACAACTTTAAAGTATTCATACCATAGTTTTCTGTTTGTTTTAGGGCCACAACTGAGGCCTATGGCAGTTCCCAGGCTGGGGGTTGAATCTGAGCTGCAGCTGCCTGCCTACACCACAGCCACAGCCACACGGGATCCGAGTCATGTCTGTGACCTGCAGCACAGTTCCTGCAATGCTGGATCCTTAACTCACGGAGTGAGGCCAGGTATGGAACCTGCATTCTCATGGAGACTGGTCGGCTTCTTTACCACTGAGCCATGACAGGAACACCCCACACTGTAATTTTAAAAATCTCTTATCTAGACCCAAGGCACTGAGTGACAATGTTCCCACTGTGCCTTTCACAGACTATCGATTCCACATCATCGAAAACCACGGTAATTGATGAAGACAGAAAAAAGCATTAGAGGAAGAATAAAATAGACTGCATCAGAGGTTTCTGGTGGCCCTACTTGAGGCTGATTTGGCTTTACTCTGTCTCTTTAACACAAGGAGAAAATGTGGGGTAAACTGTCAAAGTTACCTGGGTCTTCAGTCTGTGAGCCTTCAGAGAAGGCAGAGGGCCCTGGCCTTCCTCTCAGGCCTGCAGTGAGAAGGCCTGAACTTGGGTGTCCAGGGGCCATCAGGCTCTCTCCTGACTCAACCACTAGAGCCAGACCAACTAGCTCCTCAAGCTGGCTATCATCCGTTGATGAGGTCTGTTGACAGCTCAGCAGCCACAATGGAGCTGCTATTTGCAGCTCTGTTGTTGTCTCTTAGAAAACTCCAGCCAAGAGAAAAATGTTAAGGAAGCAGAATATTTATTTTTGGCACTTGTTTATCTATTCAGGGCTTTAATGTCTAAGTCAGAAGATGCCGAACATCAGCACACAGCAAGTACCATGGTGTGGATGTCAAAAATCAGAGCAGGGGAGTAGACATATAGTATTTGAAGTGAAAACTAGTACTTCTCTAATTCTAATTGCTTTTTGTTTTGGGGAGGGGGTGTTTGTGTGTGCACCTCTGTGCTTTGTCGGCATGCACACAGAGGTATTGTTGGTGGAGAGTTTTCTCATTAAATAGATTTTATAGTATTTTGAAAAAACACACAAATGATTATGACTTCCACACATTGAACTATCTAGTCAGTTAAAACTAGGTGATAAAGCTTGGATAATAGTAACATTTCTACACTTCAACAAAAAACCTGGTTTCTTGCAGTATCTCCCCTCTTAGTGGCAATGACATCTTCTCTGTGGTTGGTAAAAAAAACTTGAATTATCCATAGTCCTCTTTGGTGTTGTTATTGTTGTTTTGCTGCACCCACAGCATGTGCAAGTTCCCAAGCCAGGGATCAAACCTCTATCACAGCGCTAACACTGGATCCTTAATCCACTGAGCCACAAGAAACTCCTAGTTCTGAGATTCCTTAAGAACCTGAAAATAGAGTTATCGTATGATCCAGAATTTCCACTCCTGGGCATATATGCAGACAAAACTGTAATTCAAAAATATACATGCACCCCTATATTTATGACTGCACTATTCCCAACAGCCAAGGCATGGAGTCAACCTAAATGGCCGCTGACAGATGAATGGATTAAGATGTGGTACATACACACAATGGAATACTACTTAGCCAGAAAAAGACCAATACGGTAGCATTTATACCAACATGGATGCAATTAGAGATTCTCACACTGAGTTAACTAAGCCAGAGAGAGAATGACAAATACCATATGATATCACTTACATGTGGAATCTAAGATATGGGACTAACGAACCTATCTACAAAACAGAAACAGATTCACAGACATGAAGAGCAGACTGGTGGTTGCCAAGTGGGAGGGGCACAGAGTGGGATGGACTGGGGAGTGTGAGGTTAGTAGATGCAAACTCTTACATGTAGAATGGATCAACAATGAGGTCCTACTGTCAAGCACAGGGAACTGTACCCCATCTCCTGGGACAGAGCATGATGGAAATAAGTATTTTATATGTATGCATATATTTAACTGGGTCCCTCTGCTGTGCAGCAGACATTGGCCCAACATTATAAATCAACTATATTTTACTAAAAATATTTTTAAAAATAGATGTTCATTCGTAATTTTTTGGAGCTACTGTGGTGATGCTTTCATAAATATATGACAGTCTCCAAACTCAAGTTGTATACATTAAATATGTCCAGTTTGTTTTATACCCATCATACCTAAATAAAATCTTTTAAAAATAAGAGGAAAAAAACATAGTCTTAACAATTCCTTACTCTCAAGTTCTGCACCCAGCTAATCTGAAAACCCTTATAAGTGACATTAAAAGTCTTTTTTAAATCACCTTATTCTCTCCTAACACCACGTTCCTCACCAAAGAGGACCTCACCTCTCACAACCGTTTTGGCCAGACATACGATGCTGCATGCCATTCCATCTCCCACACATCACATAGATCCAGTTTAGTATGCAAATCGGGTATGTCATTCAGCTGCTTAAACCTCGTAGAAACATCCTATTCCACTGATGATAAAACGGCTCTATCTTTCAGAGCAATGACAGAAAATTAATTCATGCTATATGTAACAACATGCATGTATCTCAGAAATACATTAAGTGAAATAAGCCAAAAACCCAAGAGCCCTTAGTTGAAAATTTCTTGCCTTTTTTTTTTTTTTTTTTTAAAGGGCTGCACCCACAGCATATGGAAGTTCCCAGGTTAGGGGTCAGATCAGAGCTACTGTTGCTGGCCAATGCCACAGCCATGCAGGATCTGAGCCATGTCTGTGACCTACACTGCAGCTCATGACAATGCTGGATTCCCGACCCACTGAGCAAGACCAGGGATCAAACCCACAAACTCATGGATACTAGTCAGATTCATTTCTGCTGAGCCCCTACATGAACACTGAAGATTTCATTCATTTAATGTCAGTAAAATAAGTCTAGCTGACCTCTGGCCAAAGTCAGAATAGAGAACACCTGTGGATGAGTCATGTCTGTGAAGAGGTGGACGGCTAATATTCTATGGCAGCCACCTGCATGTCTTCACTTTGCAAAAATCCACCGAATGGTACAGTTCTAACTTGTGCATTTTTCTTTATGAATATGATACCTTAATATAAATCTCACCTTAGAAACCCAGAGTGTGTGGGTCTTTCAAATACATATATATTTGAATTACTAACCATTCTGGCTATGTAAAAACTAAGAAATAGAAATGGTAGAATTTTTCTGCTGGGTAATTGTTGTGTATTTAGAAAAAAAATGCCTAATTATACATTCAACGGACACACTGGAATGATTTCAGAAAGGCTTGGCTAATACGAAAAATATGTGTTCTGAATAAATAATATCCTGTTGTTAGAGAAGTAAACATCCAGGCCTATGATTAAATAATGTTAATACAACTATGGTAAAGCAAGAAATTCAAAAACATAAACAAAGTCTAGAAATGCAATGTTACAAGTTCTATTTTTGTTGCTAGGTTGACAAGAATAGCAACACAATTCTGTCTGAGTGGGAAAAATTACACAGAGGAACTCTAAGAATCCATGCTTTACAAATCATATTTACAGTATGAATTCTCCCTTCGTAATTATAAGATTACAAATGCTCAGAGTCGGTATTTTTATCTCAGGTGTCTAGAGGAGAGCTAGAACGCTGATTTCAGTTTTAGAACTTTGGAGTTACTTGTACATGTATTTTTTGAGAAATACAGTAACATGCATTCATGGGTAAAAAAACTACCAAAGCCAGTATATAAGACCGAGTATGTTGGTAATACCACACAGTGATAAATTGATATTACCATCTTGGCTTGTAAATTCAAAATCAATTTCAGAACAAAAGCCACCACTTGAAACTGCTCCATCACAAAATAGAAGGTAAAACAGGGATACCAAGTAGGACCCTGAGGGGCCCTCCCAGGTACAAATCCTTTCCTTGTCCCCCATTTCTCATTTGTAGGACATGGGCCTTATTCAGCCTCCTTGACCTATGGTGAGTTCCAAAGGGCATATGCAAACGGTTGCTAATCAGGGAAGGGAGGGAACACAGAGATAAGGAAGGAGCCATCAAGAAAGAATGGTGCAACCTTGGAACAGGGTCCTGGTTCCCCCTAGGGATATCTGTAATTATTCCTTTCAGTTCTTCTGCAGAACCAAGGCCCCCACTAAGGTGGAGGATGATAACTTCAGGCTGAGCTTAAGATTTCTGGAGCACCACCCTGTTACCTCATCACCAACCCATCAGAAGAAGCCTGGGCACAGTCAAAGTAAAGAAGACTCTGATTCCGTCCCTAAATGGTCAACTGTGATTAACATGACCTTTCTCCTCTTAAAAAACTTGAATGTGGAGCAGAATCTTTGGAATTGTTTTTGGGACATGAGTCCACCTTTTCCCCAAGTTGGCAGCCTCTTCAGCAACGTGTTATTTCCTTTCCTACCATCACCTGTCTCTCAAGGACTGCTTTCAAGCAGTGAGCATCCAAGTCCAAGTTCAGCAACAGTATAAATCAGAAATAACAGCTTAACAAGTAATGTAAATTATAGCATTAATTATGTTCTTTCAAGTTGAGAGCTATGTTTACCTAGGCGAGAAGACGATGCTCAAGACTAATCCTTTGCATATATGATGTGAAAATTATTAATATGGTTAAGTGGTTCATTTAAAATTTATAAATCACTCGCTCCCCTTGAAAACTCAGTGAAAAAAGTTCCGTATGTTAAAATTAGGGATAATATTACAACTATACATACTATAGGCGTTTTCTGCTTGGTCATCTTTTTATTGGAATAAAACGTGTTAAAATTAATGTAGCTTCCCTCTTGTCCTTGTTTAATTATTTTTCACAGACATGGTGATTTTAGTAGGAAATGAGAATATTTCCATTCTTTCTACAGACTTCTCTACAGGAATTCAAATATATTTATTTTTGGCCATGCCCCCAAGGCACGTGGAAGTTACTGGGACAGGGAATGAGTCTGCACCACCACCATGACAACACTGGAACCTTAACCACTAGGCCACCAGGGAACTCTCAAACTTATTCTTAAGATATATTTACATACACCTTTTTATAGCTAAGATTTTGTCATATTTTACTGTTAGCAGTAGGGGGAAACATCTCTTAAACAAACAGAAATTTCATTACCAGTCTAGAAACAACTTCATTTTTCTATTCTCAAATGATTAACTCCATTTTATAGCAGCTGATAAACATCAGGCTGAATGATCTCTTTTGTGTGAGGATGGGGGGGGGTCTGGAGAGGGAGTTGGGCAGATGGATGTTGAAGTCAGTCATGACAGGAGCACGACCCCTTCAAATTCCATTTCACGACTCACTTCCTGTTCAGAACTGAATTTGCATGAAAATCAAATTCATAAATTCAGCCACGGCTTTGATCAGGAATTTTGTGGTTGTTATTGTTCTCTTTGAATTGTTGTAGAAGTCACGGCAGATGGTAGTATTTCTTGAAATGTCTCTGACACTCATTGCCCTTCCTCTCCCAGCATTGTACTAGAAAATCTTTAGTACCTTCAATGGATTGGTCCATCTTAGAACTTGAGTGGCTCTGAGATTTGAGTCCCTCATTTCACATACAATGGAAGTAGAGCTACAATCTGAAACAGGCCTCTGTCCTCTCTCAGCCCAGGGACCTTCCCAACATTCCAATATGGTTTCTCCAACAGTGAGCATCACAGTCTAGGGAACACAGTGAGTAATTATAAACCCTGCTATAGAAACAATCAAGAGAAAATAAAGCAATATATTTGTACATACCAATATATGTACACACATGAAACTGCTATTATGCTCTCATATGGGATACCTATCTACTAATAGAAAATTACAAACAAATCAATTTACATATATATGAAATAACTTTATATTTCTTCTGTATAACACATTTATACATTTAGATATATTCCCACAGCCGATACTTAATAACAATTAGTTAAAAGAATATATTGATAGAGAGGGTGGAGTTTAGAAATCAATGAATATTTGAATCCCAGATCTCCGGCCTAGTAGCTATTTGGCCTTGTTATATTTTGTAGACTTTAAATACATACATACACACATACTGTGTACACATGTATATATATGATTTTTGGGTGGATTAAATAAACTAATGTTTATAAATGCTTACCACCATGCCTGATGCATCGAAGTTAAGATGCTTTTTTTTCAAGTTTCAAAAACATTTTCCATGTGTGCACACAAGTGCAATATCCCATACCATGTGCCAGGAGATGGGCCGGTTGCTTCTCAAGCATAAGCACCACACTCTCACATTTACTATGGAAGGTGGGTACAACTGATACCTTGGTTACAGGTGAGGGCACAACCACTGAAGGGATGCAAAGGCCTGATCAACATCTAAAGATAGTAACAGGTGCAGCTTTTGTCTAAAATACCACCACACATACAGTAAACTAATTTACACTTAAGCCACACCAAGTTCTAACTCAGGGACTACAAGTCTATTTATTTCAATAGCTCAGTCTTTAAAATTAACCTCATTATTAAAATGTCTATTTTCTTGAAGCATTAGTAGACATTTTATTTTTTATTACTCATGAATTTATCACATCTGTAGTTGTATAATGATCATAACAATCCAATTTCACAGGAGACATTTTAAGACATTAAATCTCTTTTGTGATACTTTTTGCTAAAATCCATATTGTATGATCATAAATCATACATAAACTCTTACTTTCCAGTTAAATAATCTAAGAACATATAGATTGATTAAAAAAAAAAATCAGAGTTTCTGTCGAGGCTCAACAGTTAACGAACCTGACTAGCACCCATGGGGACGTGGGTTCAATCCCTGGCCTTGCTCAGTGGGTTAAAGATCCAGCATTGTTGCTAGCTGCGGTGTAGATTGCAGACACAGCTCAGATTCAGTGCTACTGTGGCTCTGGCATAGGCCAGCAGCTACAGCTCCAATTAGACCCCTAGCCTGGGATCTCCATATGCTGTGCGTGCAGCCCTAATAAGACAAAAAAGACCAAAAAATAAATAAATAAAAGTAAAAAAAAAAAAATCAACACCCTTGGAAAGAAAAAGTAGACGCCTAATTTCTTGGGAACTTTTAACCACACACCATGCTGTGATCTGATATCTCAATAACCATTAATAAGTTTCCAGGCTAGGACCCAAGATTCTATTTAGTCATATAATTTCAAAAGCATCTCCTTTGCATTCAACATGTAGGCAACATGCCAAGAAAAGGAACAAATTATCTTGACTTGTTTGCCAGCTGGTGCTTTCACCCAAGTGGCCAACTACCAGAGAACCAAAGAAATGCAATTCCTCCATCACATGGGGAAAATAAAATCAATTTCTTGCTAAACATACATACTTACTATAGAAAAACTATCCTAAAACAAAAGCCAACTGCCATGGTAAAATACAATGTCCTCTTACTTGCTATCCATCTGGAACCTGAGAGAGACACAAATATACAACTGCTACAGTAGGAATTTTGGATTAATATGGATATTGGTATATGGCTGTTAATCACCTTTTGTCGAAATTGTTTCAGTCGAGCTAGTAGAAATTTGCTTTTATCTAACAGAATTCTTTAAATGGAGAAATTATATAGTTGTGTTATATGCATGTAACAGACGTGTGTGTGTGTGTGTGTATATATATCAAAGGTATCAAAAACTTGAAAACCCACAATGAATAGTCTCCTTTATGAAATTACACAATCATAATATTCCTGATCACTTGTATTATGTTATTTGTTAGTTTCAAAGATATTTATAAACACAGGAAATTTGCTATTGAAAATGAAGCTTGAGATTGGATTGATGCAATTCAAACAGTAAATTTTAGTCATATTCACACCCAAAAAAATGTCAACTGATCAGCAATTTTCAGGCTCTCACTACTCAACTATGATTTTTGGTATTCAGCACAGATTTTTCTCTGAAATAAGTGCCATTTGGAATTTCTTGTCTCTTCCTACTCTAACATCAATTAACCTCAAGTTTGGAAAAGCGCGCAAACGTCGCAAATTCCACACCAGTAGGTATCTTCAGATAGCTAAAATCTTGTGAAATGGCTTATTAATTTTCAAATGCTCTAGTAATTACACAGCAATATCCCTCACAAGGAAAGCTCGTGTCTTAGACGCCTATGACTTCTTTGGAATGTCCATTTCAAGTAGTTACTTGCGCTGTAGTGAGATCCAGCTCCTGAAATTCCACTGCGTGGGTAACACTGTTGGTAAATTCAGCGAAATTACCAAGAAGAAGAGCAATTGGGCAAAATCTTTCTAAGTATAAAAGGATCAGGATTTTTAAATTAAAAAATATGTATTTATTTTAATTGATTTTTTTTTTGTTGCACCTACACCATGCAGAAGTTCCTGGGCCAGGGTTCAAACCTGTGCCGTAGCAGTGACTCCAGCCACAGCAGTGACAACATGGTAACCTTAAACCACTTTGCCACCAGGGAACCCAGATTTTTAAATTTCCAGTAGAAAAATACAAACACCTATGTATATAGGTATAATCTCATATTTAGGCTTCTTTACAGGTTGCTATTTAATCATCTTTCTATTGAAGTGATCTGGTTGAAAGCAGTTATCTGTCAGTTGTTCATTAAACTTCTATTTTATTTATGTAAAACTGTGTAGTTTGGAAGAACATATGTGGATATATTAACACTGATTATAATTAAGTCTGACAAGTTATGCTGACCTATGGAAATAAAACCATAAAACTTCCATCTCCTATGAAAGGAAGTGAAACCCTAATTTGAAGAAATGCTCCATTTACATCAGCATGCAGTTTTATGATTGATGATAGTGAGAAGTTTCATCTGAAATAGAAAGCTGACTCTCTAGGAGTTATTATATAGTGGAAATGAAATTTCCTAACCTATTTAGATGCACCAGGTTGTGCATTATCTTTCATACTGATATCTCATTGCCTTCATTTCAATAACTATTCCTGCTATTCTCCGCTTACAGTGTGGAAAGAAGATAAAAAAAGTTATTCCATGAAAATGGCAAAATCTATTATATTTAGATAAAAATCTGCTTGAAGAAAAGTTCAAAATACAAATAATGATTCTACTCCTGAATTATTATGTATTTTGTTGCAATATATAGAGGTGAAGGTAACAATTTATTGATGATTCCTTTATATTAGAGGCATTTCCAGACACAGTAATCGAGGGAAAACATAGAAAAAGAGGATTTTGAAAGTTATAGAAGGGGATCCAATAGCCATGAAAGTTGACAAAGTTTCAAAATAACCACCTTTTGTACTGATGAGATTCTCCAAGTTACTAAGCAGTCTACTAGTCCTTATGTGTATTCTCATGATAGCAAACTACTTTGCATAAAAATAACCAGAATTTTGTGGGATTCCTTTTTTCTGCATTGTCATTTTATACAATTCATTTACCTGTTATAATGTGATTACAATAAAACTAGTGTGTCAAATGAGCAAACTTTGGAGGTATTCTCTTCAATTACTCTAATATAAATCAAAATACGTTTTGATTAATTTTTTTAATTTTGATTTCCAGACTCCTACTAAAATGGGAAAATGAAAAATCACTCACACTGTAAAACTTATGATTTTAGCTGAAAAGTCTCCCAGTCATAAATCATAAGGCTGCTTGTAGATGCAAATGGAGCATTTCTTCAAATTAGGATTTCAGTTCCTTTCACATTATAGCACTTGCCCATGCATGACCTTCAGAGATAGAGGGGTTTTTTTTTCTTTTTTCTCAAAAATTTCCAAATATGACAGGCAATGTAACATCAAGGAGAAGCTGTGCATGTGCATTTTCTAGGAATATGTCAGCCAACTAAGTGCGTATGATCAAATTTCAAGGTTACAAGGGAAGGCAAAACCTACTTAGTTCAACCATATGTTCAGATGTGGAAGCATCTCCAGTGGGAGGGCAGCTCTGAGTTTGACTGTGTGGGGTTTAAGCATAGCTTATCCCTGTACTAGCTTGTGGCATGAAGCCAGTTATTCAACCTGTGAGTGCTTCATTCTCCTCATGTATAAAACCAGAAAAAGTAGTAGAACCTCTCTACGGCATCACTCTAAGTTTTAGATGAGTTCCTGTGTTTAGTACCCAGTCACTCTCTCGCTTTCCAGATTGAGTATCTGCTCTGAGTTGGGTAACGTCCAAAGAGGTTGTTATTTGGGACCAAGATAGAATGTTGATGCCATCTTTCTTGTATTGGACCCAAAAATTCTCCTTGGAATTTTCATTGTCTTAATCCCACCTCTTGGAGTCAAGCAGCAAGTGGCTTAAGCTCATCTTCAAGTATTTGCATTCATAATGGGCTCCGAAGTCAAATAGATTGGGTAGGGAATTTACTGTGGCTAGTAACCTCAACCCTATGGCCTTTTTTTTTCTAGTGGTTCTAGAGAGACGGAGACGGAGGAAGATCAACTGTGCACAGTAAGTGAATTTAAGTGATTCGAAGTCAATCCATGGTGATGATGATGATGATGGAGAATATGTTGAGTATCACTGCAGATCAAATACTAAGTACACTGAACACACGGTCGAGAGTTATCTGCATGTCACACAGTACCGTCAGTGACACGATCATCATGTGACTGCAAAGTTACCTTCAGGTCTATAGTCCAAATGATTCACCGTTATGGATAAATTCCGTTCTGTAGTTCTGACAATGATCTTGGTAATATGCATGGGCCAAAAATGCCCTACAGTGGTTGCATACCTTGTCAAGATCTGAAATGTTCCCTGATCCAAAGCACTATAGCCAATGATGTATAAATTCTGGGCCAAGCCCTATTTATTTTCTTTAGTTGGACTGCCTGTTGGCTCTCATGCTGTATTCTTCTATTTGCTTTGCATACTGAAAAAAAGGCACCCCTTCTGCACTAACTTAGAACAGAAGCACATTTCTCTCCATGGTAGGCGATTCTTTCTTCATGTTAAGAGTTAACTATTTTTCTCTCAATTGTTTTATTTATTTATTTATTTAGTGTTTTTTGGGCTGCACTCAAGGCATATGGAGGTTGCCAGGCTAGCTATCCAAGCCTCACCTGTGACCTACACCACAGCTCACGGCAATGCCAGCTCCTTAACCCACTGAGTAAGGCCAGGGATCGAACCTGCGTCCTCATGGATACTAATCAGGTTAGTTTCCGCTAAGCCACGACAGGAACTTTCTCAATTGTTTATATTGTGTGTTTTCTAAGCAACACTAAGGTTGTTGGTCCAATCACTTATGTCCTCTCTAAGAATTATGATAGCCTTATCACATTTGTCCTTCCCCCTTCCTTCTCTCATAATCTGAACACATGGGCAGTCATCTTTCTACAACATCCATGTCTCCTTCACTGATTAAAGCATCACCTACAGAATGAGGTGTCTTTCCAAAGCATCCAAAGCAAAAATGCTATTACAGGAGCATTTATTTTCTCACCCAACTCACTGTGTTCAACTGCTTGCATCTTATACCTTGTCTATGGCACTACCTGGAATTCGCCCAATGATTTCATGTGGCTTCGCAGCATCCTTTTAAGCATCCCTGATGTTCTGAATACCTGGCAACGCTACCACCCACACTTACACACACACACACACACACACACACACACACACACACACTTGTTTATCTGAAATTCCTCCTTATTTTTTAATTCCCAGCTCAAATGTTTCCCCGACTTTGAAATATCTCCTCTTTTTCTCCTTACTGCTCCTGCTCTGTCATTTGTATGCGTTACCCTGGATGGAACTGTCTGGTTTACCTCCCTGTCTCCTCCATGTGTGACACCTTAAACTACAGACTCTGTCTTTTGCTCTGTTCCTCTGGTCTAATGCAGACCCAAACTTAGAGTGAAGAGACCACAGCAGCTAAAATGAGGAATCTGCAGCCAGACTCTGTGAATTACAATTTATTCCCCCTACCATGTAACTTGAAACAATTTTCCAAGCCCAGTTTATCACTATCTGACTCAAAAGAATTATTTTGAGGGATAAATTTAAAGGCTTAGAATAGTTTTGGGCATTGAGTAATTATTTGATTAGTGTCAGCTATTAAGTATTTTTAAATTATTGGGTAGCATATATAGACAGGAATAAAACAAATTAAAACTAAAATTAAGCCTGCTAAGTTCCTGGGCATTTAAATTTCTATATTGAAAATTTTGAAATAAGCATAAAGTCATTTTATTCCTAACTCATTCCTGTTAAGTTTATTATGTTAATATTTAACATTTAATAAACATTAACAGCAATCACTGTTAAAATAATGGAATAACCATTTGTGCATAAAAATGGTAACATACCTGATATTCAAAAACGAAAAAAGATCAGTAAATTTCTAGAGAGAAAAAGCAGCATAAACACAACTTATGATACCTGAATTTTGTTCTATCATAACCCTCACAGTTCTTTACCTTTTTTTTTGTTTGTTTGTCTTTGTCTCTTTTCTAGGGCCGCACCTGCGACATATGGAGGTTCCCAGGCTAGGGGTCTAATCGGAGCTACAGCTGCCGGCCTACAACCACAGCCATAGCAACATGGGTTCCGAGCCGTGTCTGCGACCTACACCACAGCTCATGGGCAACGCCAGAGCGAGGCAAGGGATCGAACCTGAAACCTCATGGTTCCTAGTCGGATTCGTTTCTGCTGAGCCACGATGGGAACTCCTCCATTTTCTTTTTAATGTAAGTTCCCAGGCTAGGGGTGAGGGGTCAAGAATGCACTACAGCTGAGGCCTACATCACAACCACAGCACCAGATCTGGGTCAGATCTGTAACCTATACTACAGCTTGGGCCAACACCGGATCCTTAACCCACTGAGTAGGCCAGGGATGGAACCTGCATCCTCATAGATACTAGTTGGGTTCTTAACCCACTGAGTCGCAATGCTAACTCCTAGTTGTAAGTAATGTGATTTTTTTAAAGGACTAAAATGACATTTTTATTTTTTTCTTAAGACTGTTTATTTTTAAAGCAGTATTTCTTATATTTACTGTTTGTAAATAACTGACATTTGTTTCTCCTAATTTTTCACTGAAAATAAAAATGAATGTTCAGCTTTGTATTAAACATATGTATATATGACTTTTTTATATATTAATGTATATATAACTTTTTAACTTAAAAAGTTACTGAACCTAAGTAACATTATTTTCTTTCTTATTTCTGAGACTTGAAAATAAAGATTTATGTTGGGAAAAAAAACTTTCAGTGACAGAATACACCAATTTGTACAATTTATATGCTCTGTCCCTGTATCTGTTAGTTTCTTATAACTTTATTTAAAAATAGAGAATTTTAAAATGTACTTTAAAAATAAATCTGTCATCTTTCTACTCTTCTACTTGTATATGTGCTTTTAGAAGCAAACAGAATGAGTTTCACCCAATGTCAACTATGATTATTTTTGGATGGTCAGATTTAGGAAAGTATTTTTTAGTTGTGTATGTTGTTGCTTGAATTGAATACATTTATCATTAAAAATAATGATAGACAATATTCCCTAAGTATTATTATTATTTTTGCTTTTATCATATTTGAGGGAGAAATAGATTTCTAAAAACCAACAATATGGTAAAATAGAATGGGTGTGCTAATTACACATCAATTTCTTCTAAAGATCATGAGATTGAAGCAACTTTCTATTATTTTTAGGATGCATATATCCATTTGGCATATATTACAGAAACCCAGATGGCATTAGAAGGAAGAGGAATTTCCCACATTTTTAATGCCATTAAGGTCTCCCCACCATAAAATTGAGTCAAGAAATAAAAATATTCGTCATGTAGTGAAAGCATTTATATATGTAATTGTGAAGATATTATGGAAATTGCTGTGTAGTCAGATGTCAAAGGAACTGCTGTATTTGCATGTCTAAAAAAAAAAAAAAGCTACCACATAATCCTGGGCATTCTTCATACTTTGCCATAGGCAAAAACAATTATGATAATCCTTTTTATAGGTGCTTACAGTAGAAAATACATTTTGAAGAATAAAGCAAATTAACACTCCAGAGGCTGAGAATATTGGGGTGATAGTGAGTGGCTCTGCTCTGGCTTTCATTTCAAGAACAGGGACGTGATAATGCTATTTGAGTTTTTAATAGCTGGTTAACATTTGACTCATGTGAGGTAGCAGACAAAAAAAAAAAAAATCAGCTTCATCTCATCTAACGACATCTGACTTCAGGCAAGGGCAGAGGATTGATCTTCCGTATGATACTGGAATGCTTAACTGGCTGCTCAGAACTGGTTTGCCAAGATATTAAACCATAAATATCTACTTGGTGGCAGCTGGTCTTCATTTCAAGCCCTTTCCTAAGGCTTCTCTGCCTTTTCTCCCTTTCTTCCCCAGAGGACTAAGCAAACTTCAGCAAGCATCTGTTCACCCCACCCATCACAGAACACACAGACTGGGTTTTCACTTCTCATTCAATAAATAATCAACCAAACAAAAAGAGCTAAAGCAAAGCTTAAAACAAAGAAAAAAAGAAGAAGAAGCATTTTCTAATATTCAACTATTTATAGGCAAACCACATCATGGGTCTGATTTACCCAGAGAATTCCTAACTTTATCATAAATGGGTCAATACGAAGCTTAAATTGTCTGATAACCACCATAGAGAAATGAAAGCAAAAGTAAAATAGAGCAGAGTTCCTGCCCTGATGCAGTGGGTCAAGAAACCAACTGCAGTGACTCAGGTTGCTGTAGAGCTGTGAATTTTATCCCCAGTCCAGCAGCATTGGGCTAAATGATCCAGGGTTGTCACAGCTGTGGCTTGGATTCAACCTTTAGCTGGAGAACTTCCACATGCTGTGAATATGTGGCTCAGCCAGAAAGGAACCCGACTAGTATCTATGAGGATGCAGGTTCAATCCCTGGCCTCCTTCAGCGGTCTAAGGATCCGGCATTGCAGTGTGCTGGGGTTCAGTTTACTGATGTGGCTTGGATCCTGCATTGCTATGGCTGTGGCAGAGGCCAGCAGCTAAAGCTTGGATTGGAGATTCAACCCCTAGCCTGGGGACTTCCCTATGCCACAGGTACGACTCTAAAAAGCACAAGAAAAGCAAACCAGAGAAATCTAATGAATTTTCAATGCTCTAAGTAATCTACTTGGTCATTTCTTTAAATGTCTAACACATATATACATTGTTCAGTGTCAGAGGCAGTAAAATAATAACCTCTTTAGGTGTCTCCAAGAAATGAGTTCAAGTCACTTCCTAATGCTAAGTCCCTGGGCACAACATACATTCCCTCTAAAACTGAGTTTTCCCAATTTCAATATGATCATAGTAATAAGAGGTAGTTATAACAACAATGGTACCAATCTCACTCTGATGATGAGGCTTGAATAGGATAATGCAGGTTAATTTCTAAACAAAGCACCTGGAAATAAGCCTGTGACAGATGTGATATTCATTTCAAATAGGTTTAATGGAAGTGTTTTGTTTTTATGGCTGCATCCCATCGGCGACATGGGAAGTTCCAGGGGCCAGGGGTTGAACTGGAGCAGCATCTGCCACCTTCGCCACAGCTTGTGGCAACACTGGATCTTTAACCCACTGAGTGAGGCCAGGGATTGAATCCAATTCTTAGAGACAACATGGGGTCCTAACCCACTGAGCCACAATGGGCACTCCACAAACATTCTTTTTTAAAGGGCTGTTTAATGTCTAAACTTGACCCCTAGAGAAGGCTGAAAAGCTAATTACTGTATTTAAGTGAAAATTCCTCCACCCAGGGTCCAAGCACCTTAGTCATCCCCTTCAGTGGACTGATTGAGCTGAGCCTCTGCACTAAGTTCTTGGGCACCAGAATTCTGACGTTTCAGTAGTTTTTGTCTAAGCTTGAAGAACATGATAAAAGGCGGAAAAAAAGTCATTATTCCCCATGTTCCCTTTGGATGTGAAAGATCAAACAGAAGCTGGTGTTACAAGGACAGTAACACTAAGATTGTCCCTTGAGATGTCAAGGCCAAAGCTCCTCCCAGAGGACTGTCTGTGACACTGGAGGTCCCTTACGGTGGCTGCCTGCAAGGGACTTCCAGTTGGGCTCTGCTGTGACAGGGTTCAGTGCCTCTCAAGACACGAGTTTTCTGGAAGACACATGTGGACCCCAAAAGTGTCTGGTTAATGGTCTGTCATACCACCTCCCCAGGGCAAGATAACTAGTACTTCCGTGAGTGAAGGAAGTCTTCTGTACTAGACTTTCCTCCAAAATAAATAAATAAATAAATAAATAAATAAATAAATAAATAAATAAAATAAAGTAGCTTCCCAGAGAAGCTATCAATGCTTCTTGGAGTGTCTTTAGGAAAGTGCTGCATTGATGGAGTCCCATACATAACTGTCCTTACTCCCTGTGGGACTTCAAAGCCCCTTCAAGGAGATAGAAGGTCTCTGGCCAAGACAAGAATTACCCAACCCTTATCATCACCCCACCTGTCTCATTGTAATGTCCCCTCCCCCACCTTGAGCAACCTGGCCTGGCCTACTCTTTCCTGACCCGACTAGGAAAGCTGTGTGGCTGCTCTTCTCCCTGACCCTATAGGGCCTTATATGCCCCCAATCAACCAACAAGTGTATCTCAAGACGCACTCGTTCCCCAACCAATCAGCAGGTGTATCTTGAGACCTCTCCTCGGGCTATAAAATCAGACATGACCACAGGCTTGGGGTCAACTCACCCTGGTTGTCAGGAAGTCCACCTGCTGCACTAGCAGCATCTGTCTCTTATGTCAATTAATTCTCATTTGCTTTTCCCGCTCCTTTCTCTTTACCTCGCTATGCTGGAAAATTCTTTCTCCACCCAGATGCACAGACAATGACACTGCTATCCTTTGGTGCCTTAGGCAAGATGCAGGCTCACTAAGCAAGCCAGGCAGGCTCACCCCTTTACCACTGCCTTGATAACCAATGAAAAAGGGACAATTTTATTTGTCTGATCAGCACTATGTAAGTAGATCTTTTGTACCTGCCTGTAAGACCACCCCTTTCCCCTTAGGCTGGCTCCCACATTCCCACATCCTTAAATCTTCCCAAACCCATGTTTACAATAGGCACCAGGAAATTTACAACAGGAAAAAAAGCAACCCATGAGCTGCCAGCTCAGTGAAATACACATAAATGTCAAGGCCTTGGTTTTCTGACACCCAAAGAGTCATCAATGTTAGATTTAGGAGAAATAAGAGTAACATTTATAGCTGAATCAGATGGATTCTTTGTAAGCACTGAATTGGACCTCTATGCTTACATTCCTTTAAAATTTGCTTCATAATAATGTAAATAATAAGAATTCATAGTTACATGCTATGTTTTGCTAGTCCTAATAAAATTTTTATAATAGAAAAGCCATTATTACCTACCCAGTGTGTTAATCTATTCTCTTGATTTGCCCACACACAGAAGTAGCCGTTGCCAAATGATTAATAGTTTTTATGGTCACAATTAACTGGTACTGGAGCCATGGAACTCAGGAGGAAATGAGAAATCCCTAAAAGGCAGCCTTAAAGCCCATAAAGAGCCAGTAACACAATACATATTGAATTCACTTAGACTCTGAGAATGCAGATTAAGGCCCATTTTGTGGTCACCATTAAAAATACAATGCTACAGGCATTCACTTTTAAATAGGATTTAAGACAGAGGTGTGCTAGAGACAGCCAGCTTGTACCAGGTCACAGAAAAAGCCACTTCTGTAAATTTCTTTTCAACTCTTCATTCAGCAATGTCAAATGGGTAGCTTCAAATGGACCACAGTGGGAGTATTTACACCATGGAAATTGGCAAAAGCTACAAATCAGGCTGGGTGCTCTTTCTCCCTCTCTCTGTCCCAACACACCTTTACTTAAAATGGAAAATTTTCAATGAACTTAGAGCAGAGTTACTCCCAAGAAGTTATTTTGGGATAAAAGATTGACTAGATAAATGCAATAAATACCTGAATAAAAACACTGTTTCTTATTCCCTAATTTATTTCACACTGTATTATTTTATCACTGAAAAACATGTTTTCTAAAAATTATATTTTCTCTCCATTTCATTTCTATTTCCTGTTGTCTACTGCATCTTACATGTTTTTATTTTTTGTTTTGTTCTTTAGGGCCGCACCTGCAGCATATGGTATTTTCCAAGCTAGGGGTCGAATTGGAGCTATAGCTGCTGGCCCATGCCACAGCAAAGCAGGATCCAAGTCACGTCTGTGACCTATACCACAGCTCATGACAATGCCAATCCTTAACCCAATGATGGAGGCTAGGGATCAAACCCACACTCTCACGGATACTAGTTGGGATTGTAACATGCTAAGCCATGATGAGAATTCCTGCATCATATATATTATTCTTTTTCAAAGTATTTCATTTGCTTTTACTCATATTTACCTCTTGCTCTTATTAACAGTTATCCATAATCAATACATACATTAGATGTAAGAAAGGGTCCCCTAGAAGTTGGAAACAACATTTAAGAATCTAATGTGTAATAATACAGCACATTATGAATGAAAAAGCAAGTAGTGCTGTTAGAAAAAGGAATAGCAGATACTGAGGAACAGAAGGAATAGGAGTGGCAGGTAGCACATGCTGCATGACTTATCCTATGCCAGACATTGATCTTCAAGCTTTCCATTTACTTTTTCAACCTTCTCAGCACCCAGCATGGTTTCAAATATTCAGCACTGAAATGGGGAGGGGGCGTGATGTATGGCAGAAGAAAGATTTTTCTTTTTGGCTGTGGCATGTCCAAGTTCCTGGGCCAGAAACTGAACCGGTGCCACAGCAGTGACCTGAGCCATAGTGGTGACAATGCTGAGTCTTTAACCCACTGTGCCACAAGGGAACTCAAGGACAAAGATTTGAATCCAGCATTTATTTATACTTCCCCCAGGGTTCATGATCTAATGATACAATTGAGATGTGTTATTGCTCAAATTGAGTGTGGCTCAAGGGCATCCTTGTGCATGTTAAAACATGAGAAGAAAGGACCTATCCGCACAGAAGGGATGGTAGACTTAAGGGAAGCTAAGACAAATATATCCTGAACTAAATAGAGGAGAGGAAAAAAGATGCAAGAGGTACATGCATTTCTACAGACGTACGCACTTTTAGTCCTAGATGGTATTTCAGACTTTGCTGAGCTTTTCTTTTTGTCTTTTTTTTTTTTTAAGACCACACCCCTGGCATGTGGAAGATCCCAGGGTAGGGGTCGAATCTGAGCTACAGCTGCTGACCTACACCACAGCTACACCAACGCCAGATCTGAGCTGCATGTACAACCTACACCACAGCTTATGGCAACACCAAATCCTTAACTCACTGAGAGAGGTCAGGGATTGAACCCACATCCTTATGGATCCTAGTCGGGTTCATTACCACTGAGCCATGATGGAAGCTCCTTTTGAGTTTTCAACAGAACAGTTCAATGGCCAGTCTAAATACTGAGTTTAGCATTGAGTTTATGGCAGGAAAACGAGGCCCCTGCAAGTACACAGCTTACTTACAAGTTTGGATCCTCATGATAAATTCTCTATTTGGACTTTTGTTCACATATAGGATGTCTGTCTGCCAGTGATTGTTGGTGATACCCAAGAGAATGAGGACTCAACAGAGCTCTGCTGGAATTGTCCGAGGTGAGAAAGCTCTAAACCAGGATCTACATTCTTCTGTGTTTTCCCTTCCTGGCTCATCTGGGATCACATTCTCCAGGGGCCAACTCCCTAAGCCTGGATTACATATTCTCGGGTATTTGGACCTCCTGGGTCCTACTGGTTATACAAGTGCTGGTCTCCCTTAAATTATTAGACTCACAGAGCCAAGAGGGATATCTGTCTTGTCAATGACTCTATCCTGGCACCCAATATGGTCTATCAATGAACCAACTGTGAGTAAGTGGGTGAATGAATGAATAAGGATCCTAGTGACCACACTAATTATTATCTATCCTTCTGTGGCAAAACTCAGTTTGGTTGGTCCCACATAGATCCTTTTATTTTTTATCCTTTTATCCTTTTATTTTTTTGGTGTGTGTGTCTTTTTTAGGGCCACATTTGTGGTATATGGAGGTTCCCAGGCTAAGGGTTGAATCAGAGCTGCGGCTGCCAGCCTGCGCCACAGCCACAGCAATGCCAGATCCAAGCTGTGTCTGCAACCACAGCTCACCACAACACTGGATCCTTAAGCCACTGAGCGAGGTCAGGAATCACACCTGCGTCCTCATGTATACTACTCAGATTCATTTCCACTGAGCCATAACGGAAACTCCTATTCTTTTAATTTCAACACCATCTAATACTAATCACATTTTGTTAGAAGCACGTTTAAATAACAAGTAGCTTGTTTGTTACAGTAAATTAAACTTATAAATACAGTAAGATAAACTGGAGTTCCCATCGTGGCACAGCAGAAACGAATCCAACTAGGAACTGTGAGGTTGCAGGTTTGATCCCTGGCCTCGCTCAGTGGGTTAAAGATCCAGTGTTGCTGTGAGCTGTGGTGTAGGTCACAAATGTGGTTGTGGTATAGGCCAGCAGCTACAGCTCCAATTAGACCCCTAGCCTGGGAACCTCCACTTGCCACTGGTGCAGCCCTAAAAAGACAAAGATATGTGTACTTATTTTAACAGTTTAACTTGCTGTTAACAGTTTAATAATTTAACAAATAGTTTAACAGTTAAACTATTTGTTAAAATAAGTTAATTTAATCCTGGCCATTGCTGCCGTAACATATTTTGGGGGAAATAATGGTATAAATTATATACAGATCCTCAGTACAACTTCACCAGGTTAAAAACAGATCAAGTATCAGCAAGTAGTGAGTGGTTTTAGAGAGAATTTCTCCTAATTTCATTTTATTCTTTCTCGCCCAACACATGACCTCACCACAGCTGTCTGACCTCCAGCACTTCAGGAGGTATTGTTCTGTTACCTAACTGCTGAACTTATTACTTCCACAGAAAAGCAGCACAATTATGGGGTGTGAAAGTAATCACTGATACTGATCACTTTTTAGTTATACAAATCAAGCAAAAAAACCCAGGATGTTAAAAATCCCACTGATTGAACAAGGTCTCATTGCAAACAGATTGGACCTCATGTCCGAAGATTTAAACAACAACAACAACAAAATGGAAACTCACATAATCGACTAAAGGTACAAAAAAGGCAAAGAGTGTAACAGCCCAAATCAAGTTGGAAATAAGGAAAAATAATTCGTCATCTCTCAAATCTGGCTCTGGCTAATTTAAATTGGATTATATGGCCATCACAATGAAACTCACGAAGCCAGTAATGACTAACAGTAAAACTCAAAAATGTTCTATTATGAATCAACTGTGTTGTGTAACTGCTCAGCAAAGGTCTGAATGAACATACTTTCAGTAAGATATTAATTGCAAGGAAAAAAAAATACCAGGCAATTTCACATAACTCCATGGACTATCAATGCAATAAATGGTATTAACAAAAGTAGCCCTAGAAAATGTTTTTCATGAAATAACATGTTTTTGTATTTTTATTAGTATGGAATATATATATTTATTTAGAAATATATATATTCAAGCCTTAGGAACCAAGTGATCACTTCACACAAACGAACAACTATTTCTAAGAAGCAACATGAACTTCATTTTTCATTTTAAGTCATGACAGTAATATTCTTAACTGGTCTCATCTGTAGCTTGTTAAGTCGATGTACATACTTGGTACTTAGCCATATGTACTGGGCTATCTGAAAGTATTACGGGGTACAGTGCCCTTGTATATTATGTAACTTATGGGGTAGTTGTTTAAACTTAGTGCCAATTACTTTTCCAAAAGATGGTTTAATAACACATGTGGACTTTTTTCACTTTAGTTCAAGTAGTAGATTTTGATATAGCATCTATGTTTGGTAGATTAATGACAATATAAAGCTAACAAGTTTCCCATGAGGCATGACTCAGATTTGTTGATCAAAGAGTAAGCACTCAATGACTCAACCCAGAGATCTAGTATTTCAGAATACAATGTAAAAGTGGAGTTTACAAATTCACATGGTCTTAGCTTTCCATGGGGAATCTTAGAAGCCATTTGGTTCTGTGACCTGCTCCTTAACACCTAATTTACTAGTCATCTCTTTTTGGTGGCTTCAGCAACAGAAATTCATTTTCTCACAGTTCTAGAGGTTGGGAAGGTGGAGATCGAAGTACTGGCAAATTAGGTTTCACTCTGAGGTCTATTCTCTTGGCTTGTAGGTGAACATCACCTTGCTGTGTGGTCACGTGTCCTCTTCTTTGTGTGTCCTCTTGTTTGGAGAAAGAGCAAAGCTGTCTCTGGTGTCTTTTGTTGTAAGGGCACAAACTCCAGCATGGGGACCCCACCCACACAGCCCACAGGAGTTGATTTTCCTGTTTTGCGTGTCCCTTGCTAGGGGTCTTTGATGGAACCCCATCCCAGTAACCATAACAAGTGCTTTAGAGAACTTTCACGTGAGTCTTCCATAATATGAGGGCACAGCAAGGAGACAGCTATGAACCAGGAAGCAGGACATCACTGCTACCCACACCAGTAACGTCAACGTGAATATTTCACACATGTAATGCTAGGTAACATTTATCAGCAAAATTTTGAAATAATTTAACCTGATTCTACAAGTGAAGCAATTTGCCTCAAATTCTTTAATTTTTTAAATGATAGAACCAATACTGGAATTCAGACACAGTGACTCAGTCATAAACTCACTTCAAGAAGATGAATTATTCACAAATTCTAGTTTTATTATTTGTTTTTCGATTGTTATTACATTTGCCTATAATGGTTCATTGACTTAGAGGTGAAACTCAATCTTCTTTCAGAGGTCGCCTCCAGCATTCAGAGTTGAGTATAAACTTCCAAGTGCAAAATACATCTTGAGCAAGAGATACATCATCAAGAGAGAAATGTATCTATTATACCATTACCATTTGTACTTTGGAAGAAACTGGGTCAGACTTTCTTTGGCTTGTTTCCCTTTTTTTCCCAACTCAGTCTGAGAAAGAGAACTTCTCAGAGTCAATCAGGTCAATTCTATCAGTCCGGGCATCATCAGCTTAACACTCTCACCTCCCCACATCTCTTAGCTTCTTCACGATGTCAAGGGATTTTCACTTCACTTGTTTGGTCAGCTATCCTGTGGTCTGGCTCCATGGTGCCATCGAAGCAAACTATTAGGATCCACTCCAAGCATTTTTATTAAAATGTTAACTGTTGAATTATGGGAGAATTTACATTATGGATTCTGTCATATGGGTTATCTTCTACTGCGCACATGGATTCTGTCATATGGATTATCTTATACTGCACACATACAATCATTCCAAAACCATTAAAAATCTACTCCATCCATGCTCCCCTAGTTCTGCCTAACCTATTAGTAACGTCCTATGTCTGCATTGCTGTGTTAGCTCTTCCCCCCCTACTCCCCAGGTGCAGGGCTCATACTTTGTCACTCAGGACACTTTGTCACTGAGAATTGACCCTGGTGACTGACTTGGAGGCAATGAGGGGCAGAAAATCCCCGTAAGGCACATCCTTCCATAATGCCTTCACTTGGTCTCTGTGTAAGGGGAAGCTCATCTCCTTTGGCAGAGTTACTCAGGCAACTCTGAAGACAAAATGATCTTGTATTAGCAGCACCCATTTCTTCCCAGGCAAGTCTGAGGAACTATTCCTTTCCCCCCCTATTCTATCAGGGCCCTGATTTTGACATGGGACATCCAGATGGATTGTACATTTCATTTTGTTTGCAGCTTTGTGATGTTATCATCAAAGCCTGACTTCCAGCAGGTTGTCTTTTGAGGTTGCAACATGTAGCCCTCAAAGCTACATTCGAGGCCATCTTGCTTTCAGAACTGGCCTTAAGGTGGCAGCTGACTGCCCAGATATTGTCACCTCTTTCTCTAAGTTCCATGACAAGCCATTCTACTCCATATCCTGATGTACAGCAAGAACCCCTTCATCTTCCAGGGCAGTGCCATGAGCTAGTACTGCCTTTCCAGCAACCCAGCCACTGCCAGCTAGGGGTAACTGCTACCCTACTCAACAGCCAGCCATATGGTTACTATTTCTTTCATACAGGTGAGCAATCCGAATCCTAAACCCATCTTGAACATCTATTTTTAAGAAACTTCTAGTAGAAATTGTCAGTCTAGGAACCTTAGTAGAAAATAAAGCCTAAGCAAAGGATTCAAGTGATAAAACATTTGGGTGGTACAAGCCCAGAGCAAAGAAAGGAGAAGGGAAGGGAGGCCAGGCCAGATGCTTTGTGCCAAGATGCCTACTGCCTCACACTGATAAGCAGAATGATGCACAGCAGATGCACCGAATGACAGAGCAAATCATAGCAATGTCTGCTCAGCACTTAGAAACTCTCCCAAAACATTGGAAGGAGGAATCTCATCTGGGGGAAGATAACCAAGGGGACTGTATCTACCTGCTTCCCTCATGTTTCCCACTTCCTGTTCATTGTTGCCTGTTCTGGAGACCTAAGGCCCATTAGGTCCTCAATAGCCATGAATAGACCAAGTCACATACCTGGAAGGGTGATGATTCACCAAATTTTATGAGTCTGGCACAGATGGGACCACAACCAAGTGAGAAATGAAGAAGAAGGCATTGGGGGTAATCTGAGAATGTAGATGAAGCTTTGGTCCCCAACGAGTCAACAGTTACTGCTTATTCATCAATCTACCAAAGTCCTCCTATCATCAATGGGCCTCGCCATGCAGTATGGGAGCTCCACTGTGTCCATGAGAAAAACAGATGCAAAAACAGAGATAATGAATTCATGCCATGGGACTTTAAAACTCCGTTGAAGGGAATAAAATAATTCATAAGGTCTGTAGTTTTAGATGGTATACAGAACCTAGTATAGACAGAGATAGAAGTGAGGCGTTGTAAGGAAAACCTTCTGAAGGAAGACTGGACTTATTTGGGTCTACATTTTTTAAATGTAAAACTTAACAGTTATGGTCTCAGCCTTTTGTACATCTTGGTCCCTTCTCATCCCACCACGTGTACGACCCAGTTCTCTCTCATACACTATCAGTATGACCCATCACAGTCCAGCTAGTTCATTCAGCAGTTAACACATGACTACACATCTTCATGTTATTTATGGGTTGATACAGCTATAATTGGCTTTTTTTAAAATAGGGCCACACCCATGGAATATCAAAGTTCCCAGGCTAGGGGTCGAATTGCAGCTGTAGCTGCCAGCCTCCATCTGAGCCACAACAGCACAAGATCCAAGCTATGTCTGCAACCGACACCATAGCTCAAGGTTAAGCCAGATCCTTTAACTCACGGAGTGGGGCCAGGGATTGAACCCATGTCCTCATAGATAGTAGTTGGGTTTGTTGCTGCTGAGCCACGATGGGAACTCCTCTCATTTTTTTTTTTTTTTTTTGGTAACCTACTTAACACTGACCAGTTTTATGATAGTTAAAGGTATCAATGAAGGCAGTTATTTATATGTTTTTAATACAACTGAAAACATCAAGAAAAAAATTTAGGCAATGGACAGAAAGGATCACGCCAGGGAAAACATTACCTTCACAATTTACATAACTGTGAAATACTTAATTCCCATTCATATCACACTTATAATTCATAACATTGACACTGAACACAATTTATATAAACTGAATTTATATTAAAATATCATAATGCTATTAATAGACAAATTGGTTCCCTAAAGCATTAAGTGCATAAAGATGATTACTTCCCTAAAGCAGACACATAATGGGTCATGCAAAGATTCTTGTCTACATTGTTTCTTGTACATTTTCTCAACAAAATGCACTTTGTTCATGTTTTGAATGTGCAATATTCAAAAGCTACAATATGTCATACCCAGATGAAAAGCATACACTAATGGAATATACTATTATGAACCCAAGTGTAACAATTTAAACTTATTTTGAATAGCAAATTATTGTGCTTCAATTTTATATGACTATTCTACACACAAAACCCATACCACCCCTCTATAGATTTCCATGTCTTAAATCATCCTTCTTGGCTAGGTTTAATCATGCCAACCTGGTTGTGGGAAACGATTTTTTTGGATCAGTTAATTCCTCTTCTTTCTGTAAAGCCAGTTAATATCAATAGAAGCAATCACATAGCAATTTAACACTACATGAATGAAATAATATGCCCCCCAAAATTACATTTGTTTTCTACGGAGTGACTACATGCCAACTAGGCTAAAACAGGTAATACACATGATACCTTGTATCATTCAAGATTCCACTCTCGACAGTTAAGCTCTCTCTTTTCCCTCGATTGACTTTCTAACAGTTGTCGTTCTGACTTCTGCCACCCTGTGCAAGAAAAGATTTAAGGACTATTGGGGGACAATTTGGTTAATGGAAACCCCTGCATCTTCTCTGAGATGCTTTTAAGCCTTACATTTACATGTAAATCTTTATGGGTTTTTATCTACAGGATATTTATTTCTATCTCCATTCATTTTCTGTTCTCTGCAGCAAAAATTTTTGAATACTGATTAGTAACTCTCCCACATTGTTTTGAAAAATCTAATTTCTACATTTTAGTCAAACTTTGGGTTGTTGCAAATAATGGAACTACTGACAAAGCCTTCTAGCAAATTCATCCAAGTGGGGGCTCTTTCTTATGCTGGGTCAGCAGACCCCTTAGGCAGCCCAGTAAAGTCTGTGGGTTCCATCAGAGAATAATATAGACATATGGATTTTAAAATATTGTGTAAAAATCTATGTTTATTACATTACATAACAAGTGTTCAGGCAGGATGATGATTACCCCAACTTTTAGATATGAATATAAACTATAGTTTGAGATCTGTAACACCTATATGACATGAAAACAGTCTGATTTCTATTGGTGCTCATCACAGGTACTATGGATACGTCTTTGGCTAGTGGCCAACAATCCAAATAAAGGAGAAGCATAATTTCACTTAACTCAGTTAAATCCCGTTTGTTCATCGGATTCACTCCTCTATTTGTGAAAATTTAGTAAAATGTCTCCTGAAGTTACGTCTCTAAGTGGAATTTGATATCTCAAAATCCACAAGAAATTCTAAAGAAGAAAAATCATTCCATCTTTTTTGTGTGTGTGTGCCTGTGTTCTATGGAGGAGTTATTTTTTGAAAAATTCAATTTGCCCCCCTTTTTTTTTTTCCGGCTTTTTAGGGCCTCACCTGCAGCACATGAAAATTCCCAGGCTAGGGATCAAATCAGAGCTACAGCTGCCAGCCTATACCACAGCCACAGCAGTGTGGGATCCAAGCCTTGTCTGTGACCTACACCACAGCTCGCAATACCACCAGATCCTTAAAACATTGAGCGGGGCCAGGGGTCAAACCTGCGTCCTTATGGATACTAGTTGGGTTCATTTCTGCTAAGCTGCAATGAGAACTCCAAAAAATTCCCATTTTCAAGTTGTAACGTCTTGAGGAAGAATGTGTGGTTAAGATTACTTCTGCTTTATGCAAATTGTAGCAACATCGTACTCAGAACAGGCTAAACAGTGTTCATGACACATATAAACACAAGACTTCTATGACAAAATAAATGTATCCTTCTCTATTAACATAGGTGTAACCACAAAATTATAGGTTTATCTAATATTATCCCATAAACTTTAATAAATACAAATCAAACTGGCAGTGCTATTTGTCTTTTAAAATAAACATATTTTTACCGTCTCAATTTCCAAGTTTTCCCAGAGCTGGTCCCTAAGTACTTAACATCATAAAAATAATTTGATTTATATAAAAGAATTACCATCCAACCAGCTAGTATATCAGTGTTACTGAGCCTGTGAATCATTGAGACATATTTCATTTGAACACACATCCATCAAATTAGCTCCGTATGTCAACTCAAGGAGCATTAACTGTCCCATGGACAGAGGATTCTATAAAACCCATCGCTGACAAGGTAGTTTCACAGCTCTTATTTTTATGTGAAGCTGAAAAGCTCATTTAAATGCATACTGGAGAAGCTCAGTTTTATTGAATATGTGTGATATATAGTACATTCTACTTTAGCCTTTTAAAATGGGTAAAAGCAAAGAAAGGGCTCTAGTTGTATAATTTGCATTATTCATAATTCTTTTTACCTTCATGAAATATGTAGTTTTGAATTAGTTTTGAATTAGGCAAACTTCCCAAAGTTGTATATTAAACCTTAAGAGGCATGTGTATTTGTGTAGGCGTGTGTATGCATGTATGTACAGACATGTCCACGTGTGCAATGGGAGTATATGAAAGTGTGTCTGTGGGGGTGTCTAAGTGAATGCAGGTATCAGAGTGGGTGTGTGTAGGTGTCTCTGTATGGGGTGTGGTGGGGGAGGCACTTACAGGGGATACACCAACGGGAGAAAGGCATGAGGTGGGGGATTTGTGTGAGGGATGGGTGTGGGGATTCCGGCACTTGTGAGGGGGGCACACAAGAGGGGATTTGGGGTAGTGATGGGAGGAAAGTGTGGGGGAAGAGAAGGAGAGAGATGGGGGTGGTGTCACAAGGTGTGCCGTGTTTGCATGGGTGTGTGTAGTACACATAGAGCCTGCCTTAGCTTCAGCACGAAGAGGAATCCCCAGGATAAATGCAGAGGAGAATGGTGGGACAGGGTGAGTACCAAAGAGCTTCAAGAGCTTGCCAGCTCCATCTCAGCCTGGTGCTCAACGTCACTCCTCCCCTTCCATTTTCATGCTTTATTCTAGTGCCAGCACTCATCATCTTTCCTCTGTTTTAAATCATGAAGCATTTAAGGTTCAAGGGATTAAGGTAATTTACTTCAAATCCTCAATTTGGCCGTGATGTCGATCAAGTTCAGAGAAATGTTAGGTGAGACTCCAACTTTGCCCTTCAGACATAGTCCATACTTGTATTCTGTGTAGTCTTGGTCAGGTACCACTGATGACTGTGCATCTGTGGGAATAAAAATAACTGTATCCTAGAGAAAAATCTCAGTAAGATAACCTGCCATCAGAGCAAGTGGAAGAAACAGGAGCTGAATAAACTCCAGATCTGAGAGGGTCATGTCAGACAGAAGACATAGCCATGGGCTGCAGATAAATAGGGCTCTGTGGGTTTTCAAGGTAGAAAATTAAATCAAGCATATCAGCTCTTTTGACTAATCTCTTGCTTTTTTCTATGGACTGCCCTATTTTTTGAACTCTTCTATCTGTACTTTTCATTCCTCAAATGTCAGTCTGGATAGTATTTGACTTGTGGACTCTCGAGTAGTAAACCAAACCTTAATTTCAAAACAATTGCCCTACATGTATTTTTAGAAATGTGTTAACATTTTCCATTTTTGAATATTTTATGTTTTTTAACATTTTTATTCACAAGTAACTCATTTTTATTAAGCAATTTTGTTCCTAAGTCCTTAAAAGGAACAAAACAAAGCTCTCCAGACTCATACATTTTTTTTTTTCCCCACTGACTCTCCTTCTTAGGGGATCTTAGGATCCTGGCTTCAACTACTGTTCCCTGACCCATGACTTCCAACTCAGTCTCTGATACCTTCAACTCAGTGTTCAAATGGTATCTCAAACTTGGACTTACATGTTCTAAGAGAACAAAAGAAACATGAATAAATAGTCATCTGCTTCTCACCTTTTCGTCATCACTCAAGCAACTAGATTTTTAACCTTCTGGAAATACATACACACACACACACACATTGTGGTAAGCAGCCTCCATGCTGGTCCCATATTCTGGTATCCAAAGCCTTTTCTACTTCCTGCCACTTGACTGTCTTGCTTCTAACAAGTAGAACACATCAACTTGAAGTGCATTGCACGTCTGTGATCAGGTTACAAGAGATTATAACCTGAGTTTTTGTAACAGACTCCCTCCTACTGGATTTGATGTTAAGGAGAGAAAGCCATGTGACAACTAGCTGAGTCCAGTCTGTAACCAGTAGCCAGTGGTGCCCTCAGCCCAACCATCCTTGAGGAGACATCCTGACAACAGGCATGTAGACGAGTTCGGAAAGAGACCCCTCCCAGTTCAGCCTTCTGTTGAGACCTCAGCCCTGGTGGGCATCTTGACTGTGGACTGCTAAGAGACCCCGAAGCAGAGAACCTGTATCCATATTCCCGACTTACACCAACAAGACAGCAGCTTAACATCACAAGCAAATGTGGAGCCTTAGGGTGATGTACTACACAGCAATAGATTAGGAAGGACAAAAGGCCATGAGTTGACATCAATTTGAGTACCTTCTCTATGGTGTTTCATTTAGTAACGTGTCAATTTAGGAGAGCTAAGTGACAAGTGAGAAAATTTACCTGTGTTCAAAACAGGTATCCAATACATGGCAGCTGCTGTTTCCTTAGTAGTTAGCCTCAGTTCTGTCCTACCTCCACTGTCCCTGCCACAGCTACTGTAACGATGGTTCCACCAGGTGTCCTCTTTACTATAGGGGCTGTGCCTAGTACTCAGCCTCACCCCTGTCTCAGGGACTTTGCATCTGCAATTACCTTATTATCCCTGCATTTATCTACATGGTATGTTGTCTCATTTTACTCAGACTTGAGATTTAAGTATCACCGCTTCTGGGAAGCCCTCTGTCCATTCTCGTACAACAGCACCGTCACTCTACTATCTGTGCCCTGGGTTTTTTATTTCATAGTTTGTGCCCTTCATTAGTGAGAACACGAGAAGAAGCTCCCAACTTCCAGAAGCTGGTCTGTTCCACAGCAGGACCTTGATGTTCCCAAGCCCAACAGAACAGTCTCATAAGACATCAACCTCAGACAAGGCCACCTTGTGGCCATGATAAAATGGGACCCCCCCCCCCACAACAATATTTTATAATTGGGCCTAAGCACAGAAACAACCGCTCCAAGTCAGAAAAAAATCCAAATTTCCCTCTCTCCTGAGGAGAAGAGCTGACATGAATGATGCTGTTTCCTTCAGGGATCCCAGCACTGGCCTCACTCTATTCTCCCAGGTAAGATTCGTTAACTTAACCATGATAGAATCGCCTCCATTTCTTGACAGCATCCAAGCCACAGCCAAGCCTTGCTTTCTTCAAACTTCCCCCAAATTATCCAACACGGATTCCAACAAATCCTTTTTAACAGTATTTATTGAGATATTGAGATAGCTGGTTTTCTTAGAGTGTGTGTGTTGCTCTTGGTTACAATGACTGGTAAACCCAGATTTAATAACAGTGTGCTGGTGGTGGCCTGTGGCTGGAGTGTACAGATGTTGTCTAAGACAGCTACTTACTTATTATTGGTTCATTTTAAGATCTGAGAAGGCAGGAATTTTTGCTGTTATGTTTTCACAAATAGTATCTCCACTACCTAAAACAGAGCCTGGCAAGTGATCAATCCTTTTGTTCGCTCAATGAAAGTAGCACTACTCCCCCTAAGACATCGATTGTGAAATAATCAGGGACCAACAGAGTTTGGAGGACCCCCTATCTCCTTTGGGTAAGGTCCTTTCCTAAGTGAGTTAAAGGTATTTAACTCTGAAATTGAAAACTTACAATGGATTTTCTTCTTAGGTGTACCTCTATTGTAGGGACACACTGAAATTGATCTCTTCTTTAACGTCTCTTGAATAGACAGTAGAAACAAAAATATCAATATCAAGAAACATTTTTTGGAAACAAATAATTAGACCTATGGGCAAAACAGTACAATTTGCTTCCCAGCTAAAACCGAAATAAAATTATGTCTTCTACCATCGATCATGACCTCCTTTCAAACAGGAATGCCAAGACTGTAATTATTCTGGGGCTACAAGTTGCAAACTGTTTCTACTGACAATATTGGCAACAATGGTGATAGATGGCTTCATGACTCTCAAGGGCTTGGAACCATCAATAACACCTTTTTTCCTTAGTCTACTTTGTTTCTGATAAAGTCCCATACTTCCCTTCTCCAGATCTTCACCTGGGCATCAACCAAACTGTCTTCATTAATATCTTCACTCTTACGAGCATTTATTTACTTTCTACCAATATCTATACAATTATAGCAAATGTTCTCTTTTTAAACTTATCTCTTTGTTTTTAAATTGCTAGAACCTTCTGTAGGAAATTGAAATAAGTAGCTTTTGGTGAATCACTGTCCTTTCTCCAGCATCGGTTAAACTAGCAAAGGAGAGATTTTATTGAGAGAAATGGCAACTAAAGCTAAGTAATAGTGCCATGATCAAGAACCCAGTTTGTTTGTTTTAATGGCTCCACCTTCAGCAAGTTTCCAGGTCAGGAATCAAATCTGAGTTGCAGCTGCAACCTACATCACAGTTGCGGCTACGCCACTGCACGACAGCAGCAACTCCAAGGACCCAGTTTAGGGGGTGGTGTTCTATCTTCTGCCACTGTCAACTTCCCCTGGCTCACCCTGCCATCACTCCACCACATTTCCCTTTATCCTTGTACATGGCACATTTAGTGTCAGAAAATGGTGCAGTAATTATAGTCATCAAGAACACCAACATGATGCTTGGTTTTTTTCTTAGCCAACCTGCTGACCCAAAGAGTTAAAAAGCTACTGAATGCAATTTCTTAGAAGCTCATTTATTTTCCGTTTCATCTAGGGTCCTAAGTGTATTGTTGGCATTCAATTTGAGAATAAAAGTAACCACAACTATGGATACTTTCTTCTGGTTTTGCACTTTACGTCCAAAAGGCAGCGTTTTATGCTTGCCCATCAAAAACATTCACCCCCTTCGATGGGGGTACCATTTTTTGCTAATTGTATGCAGTTTCACCTCTCGTTCCTACCACGGTAACTGCTAGCACATTGAAATCCTAGTTACATATTGCACTCAGTAAGTAGGAGATGCTGGGCTAGAGAGTTTTAGCGCGACCATTGTTGTCTTGGATTACACCATGAATGCCAGACCATCTGTCACGGAGGCGCTGCCAAGACTGGATATTTATTTGGCTTCTCTGTGAATTGAAGAGGACTTAGCACGTTGGCCACCTGCCAGAAGCTACAGAACCAACCTTCAGAGAGATGACTGCTGAGGAAATGACTGAAATGGTACAATTTTCATCTTCCTTTCCATTTATCCAATTTCTCCACATCTGCACATAATGAAAGGGGAACTGACTCAACACCCTGTGCCCTCCCCCTGCTGCCTGCCACCATCACATTCATTCCCTGTCCTCTCCCTTTCTATCACTTTCTTCCTATCAAAATCCTATCCATCCATCAGGTGCCAGCTAAAATTAAAGCCACAGGTGGAATCTCAGATCTCTTCCACCTTCTAGGTTCTTCCTGGTCTTTGGCCTAACATGTCTATCAAGCATCTATCACATACCACGTTGTTATTGCCAGAAACCTCATAGAGTGTGCACAGTAACACATCAGGAACGTCAAAGTCTCTGTGCCACACTAATCTTCTAGCAGATGTCCAGCCCATGATAGCCATTAAGTAGTTACTGCAAAAGACTGGGAAAAAGAGGCAAAGCTCTAACCAAATTTAGTGTTAGTACAAAGTCTTCTGAGAAGCCTTTACTGAGATTTGCCTATGGGGCCACCACTGGAGATATGAAGCCAAGTCAGATGCAGAAGATTCAAGTCCAACAGGCAATCCTTTATCAGCACAGTAGGTTTATGAGCATTAGGAGAAGGAATGGCAAAACTTCCCAATCAATGATCTGAATGAAGGTGCATTTACAAATAGCTTTTTTCCTCTTATCCAACAATAGAAAAAAAAAAAGTCCCTATACATAAAGCCTCACAAAATGGTCCTATTTTAATTTACCTACTGGGCAGAAAAAAGTGAGTTAGTCTGTTTTTTCCCCCAAGATGTTCCTGCTGCCTTTGGTTGAAAAATCTGGCTCTAAGTTTGGCACAGTATTTTTGGCTAAAAGAAGAAGTTTTAAAAGGAAGTGGAAAATGTGTGTAATGATCTTAGGAGAATAGCTTTCCAGATGTCCCCTAAGCATAATTATTTCAACAGAAAACCTGGAGCCTCTCTCTAGGGTTAGGTAAGTGATTCAAGAGGAAGAGGAAGGGAGGCAGCTCCATCAGGAGAAGTCAAAAGTGGTCAGAAATTATCATAGCCACCGCGGGGTCCAACTGGCTTACTAGCTGCATGTCCAGTGACAACAGTGACGCCATGTCCATGTATGTGAGAATCAGAGTCCCCCAGAACAGGGGCTACCATACTTGGTGGTGTGGAATCTCTCAAGGAGTTTGAAAATACCCATGCATGGGTCCTCCACAGAGATGCTGATTTGACTGGCCTAGAGTGTAGCAGAAACTCAGAGATTTTTACAACATCCCTCCCAAGTTTGAGAACCACTGCCATTAAAAGGTGAAATAATTCAACATGGTATTAGGGACAATTAGCCAAAAGAATTCTGGAAATAGATAGAGAATACAGTACAAATCAGGAATCCCAGGATATTTAGCTTGTGTGGAAAACTGAGATGCAAGAATCTACAGTTGGCACACAAGTCTTCCTATGGAAGTTGCAGAGGACTTAATTTTATTATTTATTTATTTTAGGGCCACACCTGCAGCACATGGAAGTTCCCAGGCTAGAGATCGAATCAGAGCTGCAGCTACCAGCCTACACCACAGCAATTTCAGATCCAGCCTACACCGTAACTCACAGCAACACTGGATCCCTAACCCAGTAAGTGAGGTCAGGGATTAAACCCGCATCCTCATGGATACTAATCGGGTTTGTTATCACTGAGCTACAATGGGACCTCTAAATAAGAGGGGCATATGTTATTTGTCTTTCTTGGTCTGACTTACTTCACTTCCTATGACCTTAAGTCCGTCCATGTTGTCACAAATGACATTATCTGATTCTTTTTATGGCTGAGTAATATTCTGTTACACACATACACGCAAACCACATATATACACAAAGACAAACATCATATGATGTCACTTCTATGTGGAATCTTTCAAAAATGACACAAATGAAGTAGACTCAGAACACAAACTTGTGATTACCAAAGGGGAGAGGGGGAGAGATGAATTGGGAATTTGGGATTAACATATACACACTATTATACCTAAAACAGATAAACAAGGACGTAGTATTCAGCACAGATAACTATTTTCTCTAAATTGTAATAATCTATAATGGAGAAGAATCTGCAAAAATATTCTTCCATGTATATTCTTTACCCATTTATCATCAATTATACTCCTGTTTTTAAAAAGGCAAAATATTAAGTTAAAAAATAAAACAGATAAGATACCATACAGAATGATGGTCAAACATGGAGAAAAGACAGAAATCATGCAAGACCCTGTGGCCAGGACTTAAGGACCAGAATGAGACTTAGCAAGAATGGTCAGAGGCGTAAGAAAGGCTCAATGTGAAGAGCCCTGGGGAACTGCACCAGTTCCTCATTGGTAGTAATAAGGGGTCACTACTTTAATCAGACTTGAGGAGTATAAATTGCAGAGGTCTCTCAGCAAATATAACCATCTATCACCGATCACTGATGTCACTGCTTATTTCTTAGCTAATGTTAATGTAATGTAATATAGCTTAGAACCTGTTCGCTTGTAAAGTCCCAAGTTCAATAACTTTTAGAAATGTTTCACCTGATATGCTTGTATCTTATACATGGCCAACCTTTGGAAAGCCATGGAAAAAAAATCATCCATCATAACCAGATGGGAAATGTTACCCAAATGTCAGGAAATTCTGCTACAGTTTCAGACCACAAAGACAAAGGTCATTTCATGTTAAAGCCCTGTTCTACCTGTTTCACGCTAGAGACCTTTTTTCAATCTGCATTTTTAACTATTAACTTTTCACATTTCACCAGCGAATGAACATTTTTAACCCATTCCAGTATTCATCAACATGAACAACGACTATAATTGAGGGATCTGAACCTCTGCAACTGAGACTTGAGTTTCAGTTGCAGCAGAAAATTTTTTAAACATTTTCCCCCAAAACATCAGTGATTAAGCATCATAAAACGTCAGGACTCCTGCACCTGTTTGAAACTCCCTGTGTTCAGTCTCCGAAGCAAAGAAAATGTACTGTTCGGCAAGAACAAACAAATGAGGCTACCGCAGACACTTTCCATCACATGAAATGGTACCTATCCCTCCCAAATTCATTCCACCCAGGAACTGCCAACATCTAAAAAGCCCCAGGAGTTTTAGTCTAAATAGTTTCAACATGTTTAGTTTCAATCTCCTCTTCTCCCAGATTCTACCCGCCCAACTCTACTTCCACACGTCCCATTCCTCCACAGAGCGTCGGCAGCTGGGTCTCAAGACTAGGATGTTAATTAGGACCACGCCGCCTCACGCAAAGCCTCATGGGAGAATGGATGTGGCTTGCCACTAAGGATTTACTTGTCTGTGGATAGCTGACAGAATTATGATTATGTGTGTGGTACCTCCAACTGATTGTTCAATAAACACTCGTGGGTGTGTACACACCCAGTTTAAAACCTCACTATTCGTCATGTGGTCCATGGAGCAACAACAGTGGCACCCCTGCAAGTTCTACCAGACAAAATCAATCTAGTGAATGATTTCTAACTGTTCTATTTCTTTAATTGTCGGTTTTGTTAGCCTGCTGTCACACTCTTGTATGGTTTAAGTATCATTTTCATGAAAATTATTTTTTTTTTTAGTACATTCTCAAGTCTCTCAACATCCAGGTTTATTTTTAAAAAGCACTTATTGGATACTTCCATCCTGACAAACATATAGCAATTAAAAAAAAAAAACTGGTCTGAAATATAATTATCTTCTGCCTTTACAGTGCTTTGGTTTCAGTATTGCAAGAAAAAAGAAGCATAATGATAAAAGAAGTTCCCATGTGATTCTCATGATCAGACCACTTTGGTACATTCTAAATATATTAGAATTGCTCCTCTCCTTTTGAAATAGGCAGCCAACTTTTTGAACCAAGTTGAAATACATAAATCATGATGTATTTATCTTACCTCTCAATAGATCTCTGCAACACAATTTAAAATTCCCCGTTTGGGGGAAAAGTGTTTTTTTTCTTGGGGGAAGTGGGACACCTTGCTTAGGCAGCCTCACGAGGATATAGATTTACCACTGAATTAAAAGTCAGAGGCCCTTTAAATTCTAATTTATGTTATTGAGAATTCCAATTTTCCAAATAACTTGAAAACCATAATTAAATATTGGTCTTTATCTTTTTTTAAATGATTTTTTAAAAAATCTTAGTCCTTATGCAAATACACCATGGTAAATAATTTAAGTTCTTAATTATAACAACAAAACAGATTTTGCTACTACACCACTCTGAGCATAGTCACATCCCCAGGTGAAAACCTTTGTTTACATTCACATTATTACTGCCTGTATTTAATTCCCAGAGATGAGTGAATCTTGAATCATTTTACAGCTCAGAGGACACTCAACTGGATTGAACATCAGCCTACTCGGCTCACTAGGCATTCGTTCATAAACTTCAAAGGAGTCACATTATGCTTGAAATGAAAGCACAAGGCTACCTTCTCTCTTATTCAAGTTTGAAAATAAAGAGAAACAGGAGAATAAAAATGGTATGGAAAAACAAAACAAAAAAACAAACCATGTACATCATAGACTATGAATCCATGGTTTTGGCCCCATCACAAGCCAGAGATAAGTCAGTCCAGGCACTGCTATTCAAAAGAATTAAGTCAAAAATTTCTACCGATTTAGGGAGTTCCCGTCGTGGCGCAGTGGTTAACGAATCCGACTAGGAACCATGCGGTTGCGGGTTCGGTCCCTGCCCTTGCTCAGTGGGTTGACCATCCGGCGTTGCCGTGAGCTGTGATGTAGTGCAGACGCGGCTCGGATCCCGCCTTGCTGTGGCTCTGGCGTAGGCCGGTGGCTACAGCTCCGATTCAACACCTAGCCTGGGAACCTCCATATGCCGTGGGAGTGGCCCAAGAAATAGCAACAACAACAAAAAAGACAAAAAAAAAAAAAAAAAATTTCTACTGATTTAAAAAAACTAGATGTTTGCATTTTAGCTTTTTCAGGGCGTATGTTGCAGGGTGGGTACTTGTCTTAGCAAACACACATTTAAAGTTACTTCCTTTTCTTGGAATCAATAGTGAGATAACTTCCTTTCAATAGCTGCAACAGGCAATCAGATGAGGTCAAATACAGAGGTTGGGTAGTTTCTGGCTTTCTGAAGATGGGAACACAGCTACTCACCACTCTTGTCCACGGGAACACGGCTTTACCCCCTTCCGGAAGTCACCACCGCACCAAATCTGCTTCCGCTTAAGGCTGCTGCTCCTTATACACAAGCCCAGATCTGTTTCCGGCAGCCCTCCCACCAGCTTCCTCTGCACAACAAGCCAATCGTAACGAAGAAGAGCTCTTAAACCACCACCTCTAATGAGTCTTCTACCAACAAGGGGATGTTGATTAAAAATGGAAACTTCTGTTGCTCACACTGAATCAGAATCACGTGACCTTGGGTCTAGGCCTATGCAGTTGAGACGACTTTTATTTGCACCAAATTTGAGAGCTACTCCATCTATTACGTAGGAATGTTAATCAAAGTCACAGACACCTCTAACTGGTTTTGCTGAGTGATTTGGAAACGGCTTTGGAAAAGTTTCTTGGAATTTATGCTTTGATTGAAGTAAAGCAATTCACGGTTTCCTAGTTGCATTAAATATGGAAAGTTATTACCTGTGTATTACTGAGCCAGTCAGTTGTTTGGTTTGTGAAATGCATAATAATAGATATTAACACCTCCAGAGCGTTTAGTATATGCCAAGCACACATATCCTGAGTGCACTTATGCACATAATATTGACAGTTTCTTGCACTATTAGGATTTATAAGACATCTTCCAGAAGGCCATGACAAGAAGGCTCTGGAGGATATGTGGTCCAAGAGTTAATTTGGAAGAGGCAGGCACTTTGAGAAGTTAGCAGGCCTAATGAGAATACCAAGTTTTTACACAGTATCCTTCGATCGGCTTGCTTGCAAGATAATCTAACTGCCTTTATGAATTTCCATCCAAGTAGATTTTTAAAATGCCTTTTATAAGGCAGGCAAGTGACTGTCAAAGACAAGACACAGAGTACATGAAACACACAAGCACATACACACTCTGGAGTACATCACCTACACAGGCCTATATATACATGTGTGTGAATATATGTATGCAGATACATAAACAAATATGTGAAAAGGTAAAAAGACGTATTTTGTGTAAAAAAACCATGTTCTTAAAATCAGATGCAGAAACGTCTGCCATATAGAATCATAATTACATGCTTGGGTCAGTTGGAGCCAAGGAAATGAGCAGCAACAACTAAAGGACAAATAGCCAGAGGGTGTCGTGACCAAGACACCCCCTCCTTTTCCTCATCCTTTTACTAGAAAGACCTGAACCAACACCAACAAAGTCTCCAACATCCCCAGGAGAGCCCCAGGCCCCCTGAAAGTGCCTGTCTGGAAGAAGTCGAGGCTCTCAAAATAGTTTACTGTTTGGTCAGGCAACAGCTGAGGGACAGGAGGGGAGAAGCTTAGCTTCCATAATGGCCAGAAGCAGACACAGCAGATCCAACTGCGCTTACACTGATGAAGCCTTGCTCACGCTTCTCCTCCCTGACTCTCCTGAGCCCCGGGCACCACCCTCCCTCCCTCCCCTGAATATGCCAGTCACCTGTGTACAAATCCAAGTTGAGTTCAGCTAATTACTGCTGGACTCTTTTCCCTATTGCAAGATTTATTACTAACTAAAATCGGTCCTGACCATTTTAACCAGTATCTGACTTTATCTCCGATGATAGCAATACAGCCAATTTAAAACAGCCAGGTCAAAGGAGAAGTCAGAGGTTTCCTCTAAGATAAAATAAAGAGGGGAAGGGAAATCAGACTTAAATTGAAGCGAGCCGTGCTTAAACCTGCGGTGTAAAGAGAATGATGTTTCACATGGAAAATTATGGTCATTCTTGACCCCTTAGGCTTTCTTCTCCTCAAAATATACAGAGCTAAAGTATTTGTGATTAATTAAATATTGGTATCAATAATTTCTTTAACAAAGACACAGCTGATTTGATCATAGGGTCCTCTGGTGACCACCCACATGCCTCACCTGGGGGGCATCACCAAGGAGACCAAATATGCAACAATCTGAGCGACAAAGCGAATTATCGTAGGACTGGATTATGACCCATTGAATAAAATACATATGCATGCGCCCACACTAACATAAATGAATAAATAAACAAATGGTGGAGAAGGGCAGTTCTTCCTGATAGAACAATTCAAATCGATAAATGTGGAATGAATGAGGGAAACACCAAACACCATGAGGCCGACAGCACCGGGACAGCCGCAGGAGGCCAGACTGGTGAATGGATGCTGAAATCAGTGGGTGGATGTTTAAGGAGAAACAGGATATCAGCTGAGGCTAAAAGTAACTTTACAAAGAAGCCCGACAGACACCACCTTAACCAAGAATCCAGGAACCACGTCACAAGTCATGGACACAGTGACATCATGCGCCTCATCATGTGATGAAGTGAGAAGGAAACAACATCACTTCTGTGGTTTTCTTGCCAAAAAATGCAAACATTCCATCTGATCCTGAGACAACATCCGGCAAGCACCCAACTGAGCGATATTCCACAAAATGATCAGTGAAGAAATCAAAAGTGTCAAGGTCATGAAAGACAAGGGCAGACTAAAGATGGAAAGACGTTAAAAGAGGCACCGCAGCTGCGTGCAATCCGGGCTCCTGTGCTAGATCCTGGAACAAAAAAATAGGATATTAGAGGGAAAAGAGGAGGAATCTGCGTAAGAATCTGTAGGTTAATACCCAATGTTAATGTCATGGTTTTTATAATTAAAATGTCTGTGTAAGTTGTTACTATTAGAGAAGCTGAAAGAAGGGTAAGTGTAGATTCTCTCCCAGTTTTACAACTTTGCTGGACTCATTTCAAGTAAAAAAGTTTTTAAAAAGATACAGAGTATTTTCATGTGGCCCCCATCCTTTCCCGTGCTGCTTGCAACGGAAATCTAAAATGCTACTGAGACATTTCCTTTCCTTTCTGGTAAACAGTTGAGTTTATTCTTCTCAAAGTTGCTACCGGTGTCTGAATGGGCACTTACCACCCCCGCCACCCCATGCAAAGTGCCAGGTCTGTCCATGCGAGAAAGTCCAGCTTGACTAGTAATAAAATGCATTTACTCTAAATGTAGTTACACTCTTTCAACATTACAATAAGTAAAAGAAAATTACTGATGAATGTAGCATGCAAAATGAAATGTTAATTGCCCATAAGTGTTACTGTGGGTAAATTGCTATTGAACGAGGGCACCATTTTTAGCACTAATGTATATACTATGACGCAATTAAAACACATTTCAGGACCTCAAAAATAAAATTTAGCAAATTTAAAGCACTGAGTAATTGACTTTCATTAAGGTTTTCTTAATTAGATACTTTCAAAATAGGTTTATTAGTGATCACAAAATGAATCTATAAAGCAACTTGTAAAAATGTAAAATTTCCCATGTCGTGGACATTGTATTCATGGTTATTGCTATCAGGAGGAGCTGGGCATGTGATAGATAAGCTACGTTTTGCTTAATGTTTGCTTTGAGGTATTTTATTGCTCTAAATCGGTAGTAAATGTCCATTTAAAAAGAAAAACAATAGTCAGCAAGCTGCATAAAAAATAACGGGAGGACTGTCTATGCTTCTACCAATTCTAATCAAGTAAGTGAAAGCAATCACCCTCAATCATGGCGCATGCCAAAGTCACTGGCAAATGGAGCCATGCTGACTCCTGTGGAAGCCACAACAGGGCTGGGGCGGTCCGGCCCAGCTCTGTAACAACTGGGATCATCCAATCCAATTAAAGAGCACATGCTTGCTCACTCTTCCCCTAACCTCATTCCACTTGCAATTCAAGTGAGACAATTTTCAAATCAAACCAAACTATGTTAGAGAAGATAATCCACCCAACAAGTTCCGATATTGAAAATCCCATTTTCCTCCAATTCTAACACATGGTCTGACCCATGATGCTCAAACCGTAACCTTTTTCTTTTCAACTCAACCAAATGCTCAGAACAGGAAGCAGATATTGTATAACTGTGGGCACATACTGTAAGCATATTCCATCAACTCAGCAAAGGAAAGTTATGTATCCGATAACTGTTGAGACACTAGCTTGCAATTTGACATAACAGCATGAACAATACTGAACAGAAGTAAATGACTGGACTGTGGTAGCACTCTTTTTTCTTTTCTTTTTTCTTTTCTTTTCTTTTCTTTGGTCTTTCTAGGGCCACACCTGCAGCACTTGGAAGTTCCCAGACTAGGGGTCCAATTGGGCACAGCCATAGCAATGCCAGATTCCAGACACCTCTATGACCTACACCACAGGTCCACGGAGACACTAGATCCTTAACCCACTGAGCCAGGCCAGGGATTGAACCTGCGTCATCATGGATGCTAGTTGGGTTCATTACCGCTGAACCACAATGGGAACTCCAGGCTAGCACTCTTTACAACATGTAAAAAAGTAGGCTGGAGGCTAATGTTTCACTAAGGGCAAATAAGAGATACAAGTACTAGACAGGTAAAAAATACAACTAGTAGAGAACAAAATTTTCAGTGCACACATTGGCCATTTGTTTTGTTTGCTTGTTTGTAAGACAGCAAAAGATTGGCTTTTTTAGTAAGGTAATAGTAACCAAGATGCTGACTAAAGCTGCTTTATTGATTAGTACAGTGGTGTGAGGAGTGGGTTAATCTGTTTTGCTAATAATAGAGGCCACATTTAAATGGTGCTAATAGTCTTCAGGTTCTGGAGATAAAGGTAATTATTTTTCCTCACAGCAGCCTTACTCTCTTATGGGGTAGGTCGTGAGACATTGACCCTCCAATTATATCAATTATATGTACACAGAAAGCAATCATTGCTCAGTCATTATTTAGTTAATCTATAACATTCAATAACTCTATTGGGTGGCTGTTAACCAGACCCTGTGTTGGTGGTGAGACAATGTGAAACAGAGAGACACACCTCAGGGTGCTGTGAGTCAGGTGTTTCAGCAGGAGAATCTGATCTAGCATTGGAGACCAGAGAATCTTTGCCGAAACAGTGACGCTCAAAAAGAGGAGGATGACCTAACTAATTAATCTGAGAAGAAAGAATTTACTACAAAGGAACTGCAGGCATAACCTGTGAAATGGAAAATAAATGGAAGAGAACAAAAAGAAGCTTTGTGGGGAGGTATCTCTGTCTGCTATGAGGCTGGAGCCAGATCACAATTATGCTTAGGTCGACCACCTAATTTATCATTAAGCAGATGGGCCAGGGATTGAATCTGAGCCACAGCTGTGACCTACGTCACAGCTAGAGCAACACTGGATCCTTAACCTCCTGTGCACTGTCCTGGGCCAGGGAGCGAACACATACCTCTGCAGCACCCAAGCCACTGCAGTTTGCATCTTAGCCCACTGTGCTATGGCGAGAACGCCAAAAATGGAACATTCTTGATAGTGAAATATGATACACTTATAATTAAGCTGAACACTAAGGTAACCTGTATAGAATATATGGTCCCCATGATCATCTTCAGATCAAAGAAAGAGAAGCTTCTAAAGATGGACAGTGAGTGTGAGATGACACAGAGAGAGGTTTTCAGAGCAGGGAATGGCTAGGAGGTCAGGGGGTTGTGGTTCTCATAGGATAAACTAACTAGGGGGACACTGCCGTGGACCAACCATCCAAGTGATGACAACCACTTGAGCAAGGCTTTGGGAGAATGAGAGAAGTAGAGAGGCCTATGATATAGGTTAAGGGACAAATGGACATGTCTTGGTGATGAATCAAATAGGGAGTGTGATGAAAAGGCACCTGATTTGATTTCAAGTTTTGGCAGCTAGGTGGATTGTGCTGCTATTCTTCAAAACTGGGAGAGGCCAACCGGAGCAAGATGCATATCGAGGCACAGCTGGGATGAAGTAGAGCATGAAAGATGAGGCGAATCTTCGTGTTAATGCAGGGGTGAGTCTATGGAATGTACCAGAGAGAATGTCAAAATTCTCCACGTGGTACTCAGCAAAGATGGATACCCTATACTCTAGGAAATTCACTGTCAACCTTTTAATTGCCCTGGCGAAGACTTGGAAACTAGGCTCTATTCTGTGTCTGAGGTAAATATTTGACTCAATAATATGAGTGTCATTCATCCTGGGGCAGAAGGAAACCCATTGTTGGCAAGGAACTGTGCTTCCCCTTGGGCTATGGGCTTTATGTCTGGGGAGTGGGAAGGTGATTGTCCCACCTTGGGTGGAGGGACAGTGGGACAGAAGACTAAACAGAATAACTCATTGAAGGGGCATGATTGGTGGACTCTAGGAGCTGCATTAACCAATATCGGATTGAATTCACTTTTGCTGCTTTGTGAATATTTATGTTACTCTCACGATGTCCATATTTTTTTTTCTTACATATTACATAAAGTCTTCTCTGTATTTAATGAAATAAACAAAAATCCTGAGTGGGATCGAGAAGAAGCTGGCTATAAAAAACAAAACAAAACAAAAAACAAACAGCGAATCTACTTAGCTTAAACGAGACCCCAGTTTTGTCACTAGAGTGAAGGTCTAACACGGCCAGCTGGCTGAGTAACATGTAATGACCAAGATGGGATTATAGCATATGACACCATTCCTTCGGGGCCACCAGAAGGTCTTAGGGGGAGGAGGCATACACTTAAAAGATTCAACTTCCTACAGTCTGGAGCTAAGAACTCAAACTGTTTTTATACAGGTAATAAAAGGATAATACATGAAGGCTGGAGAAAATAGCTGGAGGTCCAGCTTGGTTTCCCTGAGCTGTCTAGGAATCAATAGGGGATTCTAAACCTCTCCCCATACCTACTTCTTCAGCAGAAAAGCAAAAAATAGTTGCATGTGTATAACTATGACTTTTTAGTCATTTAGTTGCAATTTTGTTTGTATAATATTATATCTCAGGAAATACTTCCCTTCAAATTATAGATTTTAAGACTAGACAGACTCCACGTTTGTGTTTTATAGCTTAAATTCTATAGCTAAGCTTCAATTTCATGACAGAAGCGAAGGAAAAGTAGAAATTGCTCAAAGAAAATTTTAAAGGCATTTTATCACCATATCAATTTCATACATCATGAAATTTCAAACATGATAAGGTCAAAGCATGCTGAATTCCAATAAGAAAGGCATCAGGAAAGATGAGAGATTTTCCTTCTCTTAAAAATTACAAGTAGAAAAAAGATGTGTGGACATGTGACACCATTCAGAAACTATCACCAGAATTATCACCACTATAGTTCTTAACTACAATCATACAAGTTGAAAGAAGTCATGCAAGTTGAAATTAGTTTGGTCAGTGTTTGTTTTAGTTTCTGATTCTGTCTTTTGATATGATAAAATGTGGTGCTTTGTTATATTTGGTTTAATTTCCTTCAAGAACTACAATCCTTTTCCAGATAATGTCATTCTACAATAATTTATTTGGTGCCACATATTTCTACTAAGACAAGTTTGTCAGATATCTTAAGCAAATGAAAAAAATTCCTGCAAAGAGCCTCTTAATCATCGTCGCCATTTGTAACCATCTTATTTGAACATGTATTTTGGAAGAACAGGTCATTTGACTGCTCAATTAAAAAATTAATTTGTTCCTGTTGAAAATATAGAGAAACATGAATTCATTCACAGAAACATAATTTATCAGAAAGTTTCTCACATAAACAGCTTGGAAGCAGATGTGTGAGTTCAATGGGCATAAAGCCATGTCTAGAATCAGCACATGGAACAGGAACATTATTTTATTACGAGCAAACACAAATTTGTCTGGTATGACACAAGGAATTATAATAAGAACTGGTCTTGCTAGTTTATGTCTTGATAAGATAGATATTAATAATTTAATGTATTTTTCAAAAATAACAGAGCTCCTAATTTTCAGAGAGAAACTATGAAGACACTGAGCAAGCCAACTTACAAGAATTTTCAACCTTTTCTCCAGAGGAGGAGCAGGGAGCCAGAAGCAAGGGTCTACTCTGGCTAGATTCATTATTTGCACTGTTTCCATAGAAGGAAAGTGAGACAAATGTGCACAAAGAAATGGACCAGATATTATATAACTAATGCCCTAGAAGTATTTTACACAAAGAAGCATAAAGAGACACATGAATATAGGTTCAAAGAACAAGAATCTAAATTGGAGGATATCTGGTCAGTTGGATGAAGATAAACAGAGCCAATGGGGTGTGGGAGACTCACAGATAGAGGAAGTAAACTAATGGTTCCCATGGGGGAGAGGGAGGGGGACAGGCTTCTTTGGGTTCTGGAGGCAGCCTTTTCCACACCTGGAAATAGAACTGTGACTACATATTGGGCAACATGTAAGGCTTCTAATTTTGAACGGGGCCCAGAGCAAGAAAGGGTTCTACAGTGGATTTAGATAGCAGACAAGTGGGCCTGCCTCTTGGACCATATAACCTCAGGGACCCTATGCTCTTAGCAGTATCATTGATGGAAAAAGATGTCATGCAGATTTCACTGATAATCACCAATGGGAACAATACGTTGCAGACATTCAAAGTTTGGAGGCAACACCATGTCATCTGAAGCAGAGAAATATACAACTCTCTGAAAATTTTCCTGGCATGCTACTGAGTCCAGCTAGAAAGGAAGGGCCTTACGCTGGCACAGCACACAAGGTCAACATTGTCCATAATGATCTGCGTTCTGTTAGAACCACCAAGTCACAATGTTAATTGGATGGCCATCATAAACAGGACGTGGTGCATCTGGGATCAAGGGTCAGCAGGAACAAGCCATCAGCACAAGGCACCAAGCCAGACCACCATGTCATCTATTTCTCTTCCCCAGCATGTTTCTCTTGGCTCACACTTAGGGTTGCATGAATGCCCTTTATTACCAACCACTGAAGAAGGTCAAAAGTGAACTTGGTGCATGGATGGGCTGATTTAGCAAGTAAGTGAAGCTTAGATTGAAAGACAGCACATCTATGGTCCTAATCATGATAGCACAGAAAGACAGTGGTGAGGAGTGACCCTCCCAGTGAACAGAACTTTCAGATGGTGTCCCCAGTAATTCTTGATGTGAAAGAAACGGTCCAAGGTTATAATACATATGGACCTGCAGGCAGTAATTTGGCCAGTTTGTCAGGACCTAGGAGATGTGGAAGATCAGAGACAAGGAGGTCTGAATAGAAACTTGTGGATGGACCCATGGGAGTGAGCATGGAACGTCAAGATGTGTGCCCACCCGAAGGCTGATGCCATGGTGGAATAATCACTAAACATCCAAGTAAACGGAATGACTTAGCCACTGGTATCACTCAGTCACTGACGACTGAAGGGCTAGTATAATGGGTGTCTGAACAGAGTAGCCATGGAGGCAGGAATGGGAGCGATGCATCCTAAGAGGATTAGTTCCCATCCATCAGGACTCATGTCACTACTACCACTCCTGAATGACCACATGGTCAGCAACAGAGACCAGTGTTCATTCCCCAAAATGATCCCTCTCTACAAGGACACCTGTTTTGTGGCAAGCTGACTACATCAGACATTTTCTACCCTGAAATGAACAAATATTACTTTGGATTAGTGTCATGACTTTTCAGGTATGAGCTGCCTTTCCTGCCTGTAAGGCATCAGCCCATACCACCTTTTGAGGATCTACAAAGACTTTCTGGTGGTATGCCATGGAAGGACCAGCACACCCCACAGCATTTGCTCACTTTCACACATCCTTTGCCATCCTGTGGATCTTAGGCTATGTGGGAGGCTATGTCAGGGGGAACTGTTCTGATCAGTAATGACAGAGCTGCTTGTTATGCTATGGGGGCAGGAAGAATATCTTTGGCATGTAGATACCTCTTTGACCAGTTCTAATGGTAAATGAAAAAGGATAGCAACAACAGCCTGAAAAGGTCATTACAGACAAGAGTTTAAACTCTTTGCAGAGTTGTCCGCTGGAATGAATTATAGAAGAGAGAGAAAATGAGGCCCAGATGCAGCCAGGAGACCAACTGCAGAGGCAGGGTCTACATCTGTTATATCCTCTTTCCTGATGAGGCCCATCAGAGTCCTAAAGGAGCTGCTCCCAGAACTCACAGGAATCGGGTGGGTCTGAGCAGCACAGGATGGACCTTCAGGGATGGTACACTGTGCTACCCAGACCTCTGTTTCAGACTAACATTTATTTTCCCCAGATGCTAAGGAGGTTTAGCCTCCCTCTTCAGCACCTGCCCAGGTTGCAGACAGCTGTTTGTCTGAGTTCACACTCTGGTCACCAAGCAGTCAGTAACCGATGCCTGGTTGATACAGGAGAAGAAAAATGCCCAGCCCTTGGACATCAAGCCAGAATATCTTTAAAGGGCCGCATCAACTGGGTTGCCTGAGTCGTTGTTATGACTATACCATGGCCAACTTCTGCATCTGCCCCATCCTGCATGCTCCTTTCCCCGACAGATGTTGATCTCTACAATACCCCCTAATAAACTTCCTTCACCATAACCTCTGTCGCCAGAGTTTGCTTCCCAGAAAACCCAGTCTGTTAAAGAATGTAATTGAGAAACATGCACGAAGATCACTAGAAAGAAACAGCTAAAGGAGCTGGAAGTGATGGGGAGGGATATAGCAACCAGAACTATTTTTCCTTGCAAGATTTCTTATACTACTTGAATTTTAAAATTCATGCATGTATTTTTAAATAAAAATTTCAATATAATTTTATAAATAGTGAAAAGAATAAAAACGATTTCACCAAAGAAGCCATCATAATTGTGGGTGAGATTGTTTTCCATCCCATTTTATTTTCAGTAGCATATCTTCAAAATCCAGCTCCTGGGAAGCTACTGATAAACCAAAAGTCCAAGTCCATTTCCACATTACATGCAAACTTCCCTATTCCTTTGCTTCTCATTTTGCCTTCTGTCCTGTATACATGCATGGGCTCACTCACACACTCCCTCAACACAGACAGTTGGCTTCTGCTTCTCTTCCCTGTTACCACTCTCCATCATGCCAACTTCAGAAAAGTGGAAGACATGCAGGACGTACCGAAGGAATCTGGTAGATTCATCATTCAGTTGGTACATGGATCGGAAAGTCAAACAATCAATTGAACATGTTTTAATCTGAGATGGATCATCTTCTATCATAAGGAAAATATTTGATGACTCAGTCAGATCTAACTCATACTGAGTATTTGACAAAGACTATACAAAAGTGCGTCAGTAAAATGACCTTTCCTAGAGTCAAGAATCATAAGCTTAATGCATATTTTTTAAAGAAAATAAATCCATCAATGGCAATGACCTACCAGGAAAGGTTTATGATCATTTTTTAAAAGAAATGGAAGAGATCTAGAACTACAGGTCATTCTGGACAAAGAGGATGCCAAGATCCTTCAGATTTTCTATACAACTGAATAACTGTCAAAACTCCAGGTCTTCTAGGGAACAGCCTTGTGGTTACCAAGGGAGATGAGGGACTGGGGCTTGGGCTGTGGGGGCAAACTATTACATTTAGAATGGATAAAAGACAAGGCCCTACTGTATAGCACAGGGAGCTCTATCCAATCTCCTGGGATAGACCATGATGGAAAATTATATTTAAAAAAGAAGGTATATATGCGTAAAAGTGAGTTACTTTGCTGTACAGCAGAAATTGGCACAACATTGTAAATCTACTACACTTTAAAAAATTCAACATCTATGAAGCTCAACAAAGTGAAGTCTAATAAAACAAACAAGCAAAATCAACTCAAGGTCTTGAAAGCACTAATGACGAGCAAAATGTTGAGGGAACATGCAATTCTAGTCACAGCTTTATCACTTACACACTATTAACACGTCCCCTTGGGAATATAACCTCTTTTACCTGCATCTTGGACATTTCATCTGTAAAACTGAGTGGGTCACACCAAATCATATTTCAGTGATTGGCCAGTTGCATGATTGACTCTGTTGCAAGGTTCTGCTCTAGATGAAGGTCAATACCATCTAATAAAAGATCATTTGGAATGCTTGACTTCTGTCTGGTTGGCTGGTTGCTTCTTCTTCTTCTTGTCTTTAACTGAATAATTTATTAAATGCGCCTTAAAGAGTAACACTTGGGAAAGGATTTTTAAAAATGGAGCTGTTTTCTAAAGTGGACAAGAACCATTTCAGTGGCATGGTTTCTACAAAATTAAGACATCATTTGTCATGCGTGACCCCCATTGCACATGCCACATTAACTCCACTTCATTTGCATACTGCATATTTGAATTTAATGAGATTTGGGAAAGTCAGTCTTCTCAACAAGAATGTTAGCTATATATTATTTTCACTTTTTTCACTATTTTCACCAATAGAGAATTTTTTTAACTTTATCTTACAGCAGGGTTTGCTATATTCTTCCACATAATCCTGTGTATCTATTTGGTGTTCATTGGCCAGGTTCTCTGCAAAAGTAAAAGGACATCATCCAACTTAAATATGTAATAATAACCTTTCAGCAAATAACTGCTAAGAGTCAAATCTAGTTTAACTTCCTCTACCCGATACAATCAGTAAACACTTTTCTATTTTTTTCTTTCATTTCTAAGTCCAGTTAAGAGGAAAAAAACATTTTAAATGCACCTTCTGTTAACAATTCATAATAATCATGCGGTGTACCAAATGGTTAAAAAACAAAACAAAACCAAAAAAAAAAACACACGTCAGTAAAGAATGCTACATCTACACAATTTTTACTGTTTTGAGAAAAAAAATCCAGTGTAATTCCCTCAGTTGAAACTTTTATACAACATCTGAAAATATATTCTGCATTTTACTTTAAAAATGCATTTTATTAAGATTACAAATCAGGAAATGAAAATCATGGCATATATCAGTGTGTTTTGATGCCATACTGTGGCAGTTCCTAGCAGTCAGACTCTAGAGTACTGCGAGGCTTCACCATTTAGAAACCTGTCTACATTCCAGCTCCCAACCTGTCTATACTCCAGCTACTAAGTAACATGAACCCGTGTAAAAGATTCAGGGCTACTAGGATGTTTGTATTCCGTTGTGCATCAAACAAAAACCACTACCATTTCCATGTCAATCCTTCGAGAGCTACCACAAGCCTTTTAGTGAAAAAGAGAAAAAGCCATTTATCCATGTAGGTCCTTCCTAAACTACCGTTAATTCATATCTTTAAGATTAAGTCAGGCACTTACAGAAACATCAAAATGGATATAGGGCTACGACAAAAGACACAAGTTTTATAAGGAGAATTAAGGGGGAAAATAAGGAAAAGAGGTGTTTCATTGACATATTTCCACATTACTTAATGTACAACTATTCCAAATTGTTCGTGTGTGGACAAACTAAGGAAGCCCATTTTTCCTTGGCAGACACCTGGAAACTGTGAGTATCAGTGCTGAAGTGCCTTTATTACATCATTGCCTTGTGGAATTTAAAGATAGCTACAGGCCAGCATCTTGTTTACCTGGCCTCAAAGATAATCATTTTTTTTGTAACAGTTTCTAAAATTATTGAGAATTATTTGATCTTCTGCTATGTCTATATCCCGTAATCAGAATGTACTAGTTAGTAAGTTTTATTGACTTGGGGGACTTGTTGAGAAATTTCTGCCATTGTCATAAATGAGAAGGGACTAGAATGACAAACTTAGAAAGTTACACATAATATGCCATCACCCCCTATAAGAAGCATTCTTTCATGATGCTACTGGTTTTGCAAAAAAGGGGACATGGCTGCAGCTTATATTCTAAAACGTTTGTCTTGGAGGTCAGTGCAGAGCAAAATAGATGCCTGACATGGGGGTAGAGTTTAGAATGGGGAACGGAGTACACGACGCTGTCTCTTTTGTCTAACATATACGAAGATGCTCCATGGAATATGGTCAAGGGAGACCAAAGAAAAGTTGGCCACAAACTTTAGGAAAACAAGTATAAACCTGTAAGGAAAACTGACATAAGGTTTGGGGGGGTGTATTCTGGGAAGTATATTTCATTTGAGATATTGAAGTTGTAAATAAAAATAATTCTTCGCGGTGTTAAGAACTACGGTTCTCATATCAAGTTTACTTGCAAACATTTCACATTCTTTGGGAAACTGGCATTACCCAAGGCCTTCCCTACTGCCAATGCTGAACCACGGTAGCAAATCTTTAAAGAAATAAGTGGAAAAAAAATAAGACATCACATACTGATGGCCAATGCACTTTCTCCGTCTTGGTATCCATGAATTTTATGTTCAAGGCTGCAGTCTGACACTCAAAACCTAATGTTTGCAAAATCGTTGAGAAGGGCCAAGTAGAAAAAGAGCAATCCAAACAAACCAATGACAACAAAACATCTTTCGAGACTACCGATAAATTGTATTGAATGCAATACAGAGAAAGGCAAAGGGGTTTATATACTTTTGGCCACTGAAGATGCAAACACCAGCCAAACAGGATCTTAGAAGCATTTCCAGGTCTATGAAGAACACCATGGGGACACTAAAGCAAACACAGCATATGTTCTCAAATAAAGCAAGGTCATTACGGTCCAATTTTGATCTTTACCTCTAACAAAACTTGGGTATCACATGGGTGCGAGACCGGAGCTACAGTTTTCACGTTGAAAAACCGTAGTCACTGAGTGCGTGTTACACTTCTATTTTAGGTCATATCGGAACCGTGGGAAATGAGCAGCAACAGCTAATTCCTTGTTGCACAGAATGACTGTGATGGGAGATGTGTCACTGGATGAGGCCTCCTGGAGCCAGCTCGCGTCTGGACACGGCAACGTGGCAGTGCTGCAAATCCATTGCCTGTACATTCAGTATAAGAACTTTTTTTTTTTTTTTTTTTTGTCCGTTGAGAGCCCTGGCTTTTAAATCAGACTGTCGTAATTATAAGGTAAATCATGGCTGCCAATCAGAAGAAGTACTCTTTCTGATTTTCGCCGACTGCGTGTTGTATGTTAAGCTCACTTTTCAAAACAGCCTCAGCACTGTCTACATTCTCTGACCTTTTTGCCTCATTTCTTTTGTATAACCTTTTCTGTTGATAAATGCGAACGGCTATGGCAGTGATGCACAGCAAGATAAAGATCACAACGGCGATCAAACCTGGGGAGAGAAGAGAAATACGACATCAGAATTGTTGTCCCAAGAGAAACTGGGCTGACTTCACTGTTTAATAAGTCATCATGAAATTATTTTCTATGGAAAACAAGCATCTAGTGTACATAATTTGGAAATATCAAACCCTCAGGTATTTCTTGGTCAAGAGGTATAAAAATCTGTTGAGTTTGCTCCCTAGTTCTATCAGTCTTGGGGGTTCACCTTCATCTATCGTGAATGTATAATATACTGGATACATTTAGTGCATTTATAGATACACTATATTAATAACACAAGATATTTCCTATGTGTCTCAAAGACTGTGGGGTTACTACATATGAGTACCAGGAAAGTTTTAATTATTTTGAAATTACAGAGCAGCAGTAACATCATAAAATAATTAAATGTGCTTTCAATACTTAGAGATGTAAACATTTCAATGAAGTTGATGATCAATGATTTTTATATTGCTAAAGAGAGGAATAGGTTATATATATGAATAATCTTGACCGATGAAACACATCTGGTATACAGATCAGATTATATCTACATGAGGAACACAGATTATCTGAAACATCTGATTGTAAATTAGAAATTTAAATACCAGTATCGTGGGAGTTCCCATCATGGCATAGCGGAAATGAATCTGACTAGGAATCATGAGGTTTCGGGTTTGATCCCTGGCCTCGCTCAGTGGGTTGAGGATCCGGCATTGCCGTGAGCTGTGATGTAGGTCGCAGATGCATCTTGGGTCTGGTGTTGCTGTGGCTGTGGTGGAGGCCGGCAGCTACAGCTCTGATTCTACCCCTAGCCTGGGAACCTCCATATGCCGTGGGTGCGGCCCTAAATAGACAAAATAAATAAATAAATAAATAAATAAAATGCCACGATTGTTAGCTGTGCACGTGGTTATCAATTCCAGCATCACGTTAAGTCAGTCACTTTCAAAGGGTGACCTATGAATTCGCAGTGGTCCCCGGGACACTCTGAAGGCGTCCACAGGGTCCACATTAGTCACAATAATTCAGAGGTGCCTTTTTCATCGTGTTGACCTAGCCACTGATGGTAGAAAGCAAAGTTAGGTAAAATCCCTGGTACCTTAGCGTGAATCAAGGCACGGCCACCACACTTCAAAAGTGGCCACTGACTTCATGGAGGAAGCAGGCATGGCTCTGCCAGATACACTGAAGAGTGCCCCTGATGAGGCTCTGAAAATTACGCATTCTATCAAATTGGGGCTTTTGGCCATACGTCTTTTTAACGTTTTGTGTAACGAAATGGAAATTATTGGCAAAGTACTTGTAACGCCTCTGAAGTGTGATGGGGGGTCACCAGGCAGAACCCCAGGTGAACACCTGCGTTGAGGTGTGAGCTGAACGACTTGCTTCGTGCTTCACAGAACACGGTTTTTATGTGAAAGGACGACTGACAAACGGTGGTTGTTTCCGCTTGGATATCTGGCAGAAACTGACTCTAAACTGTGGTAAATCTGTCACTTCAAGAAAAACAACTGACAATGTATGATGCCAATGATAAAAGCCAAGCTTTCGAGTGAAAAAGAGAATTTGGAAAACTGCTCTCTGTCACCACGACGTTGAGAGTTCCCTCACACTTGGACTTTGCTGAAGAAATCAGTGGAAGTTTCAGGCAGTGTTTTCAGACAAACATGGGTACAATGAAACCAGAGGTGTGGATTGGTACAATGAAACCAGAGGTGTGGATGGAGCCTCGTATTAAAATGAAGGCTCTTCATTCCAGATTAAATTAGGTATGAAAACCTGAATAAATCCAACGGTAGCCAAAGCTTCGGAGATCCGCACCAGTCATAGTAGATTCCAGAGTGTATGATTTGATGGCCAATCATGATATCTGTTGGCTGAAGCTAACCTGATGGTTGACCAGGTCAGACTCATCTCAGAGGGACAGCCTTCCTTGCTGACGGATCCACCACAGACCTGGTAACTAAACTCTGTACTGTCCTTGAAATCTGAAGAAGTTACTAAGGGATAAAACTTTAACTTATTAAAGTTAAATCATTATGTTTAACAGAAATGATTATATTTAATAATTTAAATTATTATTATTATTTTTGTGTGTGTTTTTCTTTTTTTCTTTTTTGCCCCACAGGCAGTCTATGGGAATTCCTGGGCCAGGGATTGAACCTATGCTGCACAGCAGCAACCAGAGCCACCGCGGGAAGAACGCAGGAGCCTCAACCCGCTAGGCCATCAGAGAACGCCCAATAATTTAAATTATTCATAAATTTAAATAAGATTGTTAATAAAGATCATCATAATCAGATTATCTATTTGTTGTTACATATTTTTGCTTTGCACCTAAAAAAGGAATCAGTTGAGTTGCTACCAATATTTCTACTGTCTGGTTGTAGCCCTCTAGTTTAAAGAAAGAGACTCGAAACAATTGCAATGTGGAAAGCTGAGCAAGCGGTTATGGGGAGCAGGCTAGGACATCCTGACGGTCAAAATCAGGGATGGACTCTGCAACTAGGTTGCTCCATGCAGGTGATTTATCTCTTTTAATTCAGGGCAAGTGTGATGTCAGGATTTGTCGTAGTCAAGAAAAACCTTGATCTAACCTGTTGTACCAACCAACGAACAAACAAAAACAAGGAAGAAAAGAAAAAAGATTCTAAACGAAACACGGCCATCTACTGCACACTAGGACATTGCCATCTGAAGCTCTGTGTGCATGTGTTTTTCTGAGGAAATCACGTCGCTTTCTTTCTGTCTAAATCTGACCACGCATATCTGTGTCATCTCGCTAGAAACCCTCTACAGTATCCGGGTCACCGGTTTTAAAGGTCTGATTAAAGTGATTTTTTCATCTACTCTCTTTCTTTATTCACTGCTTGCTAACGGAAGAAAAAGATCCCCTAAAATGCAAAACACAGAGGGGATTAGTCAAATGGAAAACCCTTAAATTGGATTAATTACTGTGACACCGTGAGTGCGGGTTATGAGTAACGAGACCACAGGTGAGGAATTCGACCACAGCACTAGCAGATGGAGGGACACACTAGAGAGTAATATTCTGTGATCTAGCAGAGAACTGCACGTGATCCCAGACAAGGCTCTCTGAGCTCAGGCGGCCGTGACTGGCTGCTCTGCTTCTGAGGCTCAGCCTCTGCAGTGATCAAAAGCAGATACTGCTGGATGCATAGACCCTGGGGAGAATCCCAGCAGCAAACCTTCCCTAGTGTCTCACTCTGCTCTGTGCATTTGAGTCAAGTGAGAATTGTACTGGTGATTCTATAACATGTTTCTATTCCAGAATAACACGGAATGACTTATAAACATACCCCTTTCTTAATTCTACAAGTCTTGCCCGTAATCTTTGCCCAATGCGACAATATTCTAAAGATTAAATACTTGTTCTAACATCGGCTTGACTCTAAAACTACTATTTATATCTATCTCTGTATATCTATACTAGTTAAATGTACAGAAAAAGCACCATTGAGACGGAGACAACCTGTTTGACTGGGAACCCTACTTTGAAATGCTGGGCACTAGGAGTTCCCGTCGTGGCTCAGTGGGTTAATGAACCTGACTAGTATCCATGAGGATGCAGGTTTGATCCCTAGCCTTGCTCAGTGGGTTAAGGATTCAGCATTGCGGGGAGCTGTGGTGTAGGTCACAGACATTGCTCAAATCCTGCATTGTTATGGGTGTGGTGTAGGCTGGCAGCTATAGCTCCTATTTGACCCCTAGCCTGGGAACCTGCATATACCACAGGTGCAACCCCAAAGAAGACAAAAAAAAAAAGTGAAATTTTGAGCACATTTAAATGCTATAACTTTAAATAAGTTTTTACCATATAACGTATTTATACTATATTAATGTATTGACTTTAGACATGCGGTTATTAACTACTCTTCTAACAGGATTTTAGTTTTGGTTTTTCACTTGTTATATGACAAAATGAGGAAACCTTTTTTTCTCTCTCTATGGTCATACCCTTGGCATATGGAAGTTCCCAGGCCAGGGATTGAACCCGCACCTCCAGAGTGACCTGAGCTGCTGCAATTGGATTCTTAACCCATCGCACCACAGAAGCAACTCTGAGGAACCTAATTTATGCATCTTTAATTTATACATTAATTTGATGAAAAGAAAAACAACTGAAAAAGCAAAGGGGATGTTAATATTTTCATAAGATTTGACCAATACTACTCTCTAAATAAAAATCATAAAAAGTTGGTATCCAGATAGGTAAGAGTGCAAAAATTAGAACCAAATGTACAGGTATAAAACCCATATATGTTGCTTAAGGTATATGAGTAATTACATTACCTGGCAATGTGATAAAATAATTGTTGATTTTATTATTATTATTAGTCTTTTTAGGGGCACACCTGTGGCATATGAAGGTCCCAAGCTAGGGGTCGAATAGGAGCTGTATCTGCCAACCTACACCACAGCCATGCCAACGCCAGTTGGCAGCTGCATCTGCAGCCTATGTGACAGCTCAGGGCAATACCAGATCTTGTAACCATTGAGCGAGGCCAGGGATCGAACCCGCGTCCTCATGGATACTAGTCAGACTAGCTACTACTGAGACACAGCGGGAACTCCATAATTGTTATTTTTTTTTTTTTTTGACCGTATCATATTCAGGGAACGTAGGAAAGGTGAGCCACTTAACATTTCAATTAATCTGATTAGCAACATTCTTAAAACCATTAATCAGGAAGAAAGAGGTTCATTGGAAGGGTTAGCTTTGAATAAATTATGTCTCAGAGAATATGCCATTTCACTGCCAGAGAGATATATTTTAAAAACTTTTGTTTTAATTTTGCAATTTGAAATAAAGGTGAATCACTTCTATTCCATTAGTCTACTGCAAATAAAAACATAATATTCGTTGAGAGGAGCATCTCAACCATGGAAATATCCACTTTATCAAGCATTAAGGGGACATTAATGTTCTAATGTCCTGGGGTTTTTTTTATTGAAGTATCGTTGATTTATAATGTTGTGTTAGCTTTTGGTGTCCAGCGAAGTGATGCAGGTACACCCGAAATGTCATATTCTTTCCTATTCGCTGTGTTGTTTATCTGTATAGTAGTTTGTATCTGCTAATCTCAAACTCCTAATTTACCCCTTCCCCATGACCTTTCCACTTAGGTAACCATAAATTTGTTTTCCATGTCTGTGAGTCTAATTTGTTTCCTAAATAAGTTCATCGGCATCATATTTTAGATTCTACATATGAGAGATGGTCATAGGGTATTTGTCTTTCTCTTTTTGACTTGCTTCACACTTCACGTGAGTATGATAATCTCAAGGTCCGTCCATGCTGCTGCAGCAAATGACATTATTTCCTTCGTTTCATGACTAATATTCCACTGTATCTATGTACCACATTTTTCTTTAGCCATTGGTCTGTCGATGGACATTTAGGTTGCTTCCATGTCTTGGCTGCGGTACGTAGGGCTGCTATGAACACTGGGGATAGAGGCTCGAAAGGTTAAATCTCAGGTTTTTCATACATCTTGCGTAAACCCTTGCAGAAGCAGGGCTATGTCCAAGAGGTAACAAAAAAATGACACACAAATAGAGTCAGAACTCTCTAGGGAATGTAGACGGCCCCTGTTAAGCTAAATGATATTCATTAGCACACAGTTAATTATTCTTTGAGTGTGGTGTTTCAGAGAAATGATCAATTTTTTACACTGAAAAATCCTCCAGGGAGACTGGGAATTCAAGATGACTCTATAAGACAATTTGATACAAATAATAAACAGTCCCAATGACCTCAGGATTACGGCTTGGGACTTTGGGGACATGTGTAGATTCTTCATAGACAGTTTCTATAATGCTAAGGGTTCACCATTATTAGTCAGGATAGTAAGGAAGCAGCAAAGAAGAGCTCTTTCATGCTTTCTCTTACCTCCAATTATTGCAGAGTCACTTTTGATTGTATTAGTGAGGGGTTCTCTGCCATCTCTTGTTCCAGAATGATCTGCAATTAAAGGACACACAAAAAAGTAAGAGGTGATACAGGAAAGTTTAAAAAAAAAAAAGAACTTATGAAAAATTCATAAACATTTTAAACCAGAAGAGAATCGTGGAGGTCCACGTGGGCTGTCTGTAATGTTAAACCTTAAACTATGGCCCACACACATAAGGAATTGAAAATCTAGAAAAGAAATAGGAAAGATCTGAAAGGTAAAGCCAATTTTAAGAAATCATCTCCAGAACACAGCATCACGGCAATATCAAAAGACTTGAATGTCCACTGGACAGCCTGTGTTTGTGGGTAACAAAGAGCCATACGCCACCTGCAAAGGAGTGCGTCCTCTCTCTTGATGTGGCATCAGTGCCAGCCTGGGCCACACAGCTGGACTCTGTCACATGCCCTAAGATGGTGATGGGGGCTGGGCGGCTGGGGTGCAACGCAGCCTTCAGCGGGGCCACGTGGCTGAGCTGCACTGCAGAGAGACAGCCCAAGAAGCCCTGGGCACCAGCCAGCGCAGTTTCCTGGTCCACCTCGCTGTGTTCTGCAAAGCCAAAGAAGCAAAGCCGTATTAATGACAGTGCAAAGGGCAAACGGGCCGTGCCAAAAATGGGCCTTTCCAAATCTTAGTAAGGCAACAGCAATACATATGCAGCTGTTAAATTCCTTTCTCTTTGTCTTTATTAAAAGAGAGCCAGCAAGTTTTCCACAGCTCTTGATGAGACATCCCAGGCTAATGAAGACAAGTTTTAAGAACAGCTAATTAAGTACACTGAGAGCTCTCTGGAAATGATGAAAGTCTATACACGCATGGGTCAGATAATGAACTGATCTGAGTTCACATGGATGTTACCCTGTTAGAAGCTGTATCTTAAACTTTTTAGGGACTCTCTCCTATTTTGCATGGGAAGCGGTGAAAACTTTCCTACCTCACTGCCTTTTCTCCCTGTTTCACTGTCCACTCAGACAGACACAGGCGTGCACCCCCTAGAGACAGGCAACCCCTCCCCTCATGTTCATGGGCATGTAGTTAATACAGGACTGGTGTGGGACAGGGATTGGTTTGAATGTCAAAATATTAATTCATAATTTTCCAGTGCAGAAGATATTTCATGCTTGTCAGGCATGAAATCTAAATGAGGGGAATTAATTGCAGAGTTTTAAAGTTTAAATGTGATCAGACTGCCATGCAGACATCACCCCATGTGACTCTTAAACAGCAAGACCACTCCCCTGAGCCGTGCATCTGCGGACACCAACTTTTGCATTTTGGTTTCTCTGTTTAAAAACTCATATGAAAATATTGTATTTATTGAATGCTGATGATATGGGAGGCACTTTTCTAAGGGATCTGCATGTTTGAGTTTAAACTTTATTTTTTTTTATTTTTATTTTTTTTTTGTCTTTGCTATTTCTTGGGCCGCTCCCGCGGCATATGGAGGTTCCCAGGCTAGGGGTCGAATCGGAGCTGTAGCCACTGGCCTACACCAGAGCCACAGCAACGTAGGATCCGAGCCGCGTCTGCAACCTACACCACAGCTCACGGCAATGCCGGATCATTAACCCACTGAGCAAGGGCAGGGACCGAACCCGCAACCTCATGGTTCCTAGTCGGATTTGTTAACCACTGCGCCACCACGGGAACTCCTGAGTTTAAACTTTAGAGCAGCCAGCCAAGAGTATTCTATTCTAGTCCCAGACAAGAGCCTTTCGGCATCAGGATTTTAGTGATGTGCCTGAGGTTTCTCAGCTGTTGGCCTCTTGCGCTGGACTCCAGGTCTGCTGGACCCCACATCATGAGCTTCTTTTGTTTATGACTGACACGCTCTTTCCTTTACTCGGCTTATATCTTCTGCGATTTTTTTTTTCCCTTTTTTCTGGACTAATGCTGGTCTTGAAATAACTCTGGGCAACTCCATGCTGACCGCATCAGTCTTGTTACATGAAGGCTTTTGAAGAACATGTCATTTGCTCCGTTTTTACTCACATTTTATACCTTTCCATAAAACTACTGATTAGATGTTCAGGATCATGAATATCATTCTCCATTAAAAAAAAAAATCTGGAAAGGAGAGCGCTGACATCACTTTCCTGTTGTGCTGGGGAATACGGTACTCAGACCCAGATACTCCAGCTCTGGAGGCTGCGGTCTCACTACCAGGCGACCCTGGTTCACGGCACAAAGGGCCCCCGAGAGGCTATCACTCCGCTGCTCACGTGCAACACGGAAGCTCCTTCTGCGGACATGTGACCCTCAACACTCAGCACCACACTGTTACAAAGCAGCCACTTCATCAACGTGTACAAACGAAAAGAACTGACTCCGTTCAGAGCACTCACTCATTTGAATGGATGGACAGACATTCAAACACACATTTTTCGAAAAAGACAGCACTCTTGCTTTGGGGTTTTTCATTGGCTTTTTTTGTTTGTTTTTTACTTAGCAATAAATAAAAAGGAATATGCTTTACTAGCAACGTAATCAAGGCAATGCTTTTCATAGGTCTTCTGCAAGGTTAAAATCGTAAATAATGTTTCTATAGCATTTAAAAAAAATCTTACCTTGTAAACAAACAAACCAAAAAGTAAACAGGTGAGATTCACATCTCTGGTAAAAATGTGCTTTGAGGCAACTTTTAAAATCCCTTTAAAACCTTCAAAATGAAAATACATATATATTATAAAAGTCTGCAGAACAAACTTGAAATTCGAAAACCTAAAATGCTCCGTTAATAGTTGTTTGAAGAGCTAAATATACAGGAAACACCTTCCCTGCTGCTCGAGCATTTTATACTCTAAGGAGGGGAGACAGATGATGCAATCGGAATGGATGAAAATTTTAAGAGTAATAACACTATGAAGAAATAAATTAGAAAGTGTGATGGAGTCTATCTGCAACAGAAATTTATCTTGATGGATTAGGTGATTTTTGTGTGTGTCTATTTTAAGGACGACTCTGCAGAGCCCTGCTCTCTCAGTGCCTGTAGCCTACTTCTGCATCTTCTGGCCCTATTCCTTCTTTCTCAAATTTCGTGACTTTTGTCAGATTGTTCCTGGGTGTATATCTTCTCTCATCTATTATGCTTAGAACATGTGGACCCTTTTGATCTGTGGTCATAAGGTTTTTCTTTAGCTTGGAAAATTTCAGACGAGATCAGGCGCGTGCAGGGTGGAATGGCCGTAGACGAAGCTTAGAAAATTTCATATATTATGCGTGCAATGTTTGTTTCACTTTCATCTGTTTTATTCTTCCGGATGGCTGTGTATTCACACTGGGATCCGTCTGGATAGTCTTTACCTGGGATTTTATTTCCCCTCCTGATTTCTCTCGTTTAGGACTTGTTTCTGTATGGGTCCAGTGCTTCATTCATCTGCTCTTCAGGGGATGATGGTAAGTACCCACAAAGATCATTCTTGTCTGGAGTTCCCTTGTGGCTCAGTGGGTTAAGGATCAGGCACTGTCGCTGCTGTGACTGTGGCCATCTTTAAAAGAAGATCTCAAGAGCTTTAATCCTTAAAGACAAAGAAGGCTTGCCAGAAAGTGGTGCAATAAATAAGAGAGGATGGGCTAAAGCCCAGCAGGACATTTTTACCATCAAAGGATTTACCAATAACAAACATTAGTGGAAAAGCAAAATGGCAAAGCAGAAGCAAATACAGCGTGGATAAAGGAGCAGTTTTTCATAAAAGGTATTTATTTGCCCACCAAGCCTACTGCTCTGAGAGATGACCTTGAAGACCTGATGAATGGAAAAGCTATTTAGAGCGAGGCGTCTCTGGGTGACCCGTCTTCTCTTTTGCTTTCAGTAGGACCTGCCTCAACCGAAGTGTCATTTGACTGGACTGACAAAAATCTCAGGGTCCTTACGCAACTGAATTAAACCCTTTTACGTGCCCTTTGGCTTTGAAGCAGGTTTTACAGCAAACATCCCCGAGACTGAAGTCTGTTCCTGAAGCTCTAGTGAGGAGATGCAGGAGACAGCGACTCCCCTCTGACCGCATCCTTGATTTACATCTGGCTGAGGTCTCCACTGCAGCCCGGCAGCCTCAGAAGATATCAATGGTCCCCCCGTGTCACTGCCTATAAATACACCGAAGCTCCTGCTCAGAGTGAAGGGAAACATCTGCAGGCCTTTAGAAAACTTTGCTCACCCAAGAAACAACATGTAAACAGAACTCAGAACTTAATCCAGTGCGTTCTGGAGCTGCAAAGCAAATGCAATGCCGCCTATTAACCACGAAGGAAAAGGAAGCCCATTTATGGGATGCAGCCTGGTTCTTTCCACCACCACCAAGGATGTACCAACCAAGTTTTGCTGTCAGTGTGCTTACATCATTACATATCTGACATAAGAAAAGCCAGAGTCATTATAAACGTCACTCAGCCTTTGCACAAGGATTTTCAGTCATTTTGCAACAGGTGAAACCATACCCTTATTCAAAATGTGGACACATTTTGCTATGAGGGGTTTAGTGCAAGGTCAAGAGTTTTGAATTGAGATTTTTTTTCCGGTAGTGAAACTGTGACCCCATAAACGCTTAATGAATTAGCAAAACAATTTTATACCTGCATACTTCTTTTGATTAATTACATTGTAGAGAGAGGTTAATTTTTTTTAATATAATGTTCGAGTAAAGAGATCCCTTAAAGGAGCTGATTCAGGAATCCTTCACTTTGGCTTCAGGACTTCACACATTCTGAACATACTTAACAAAGAAGGGACATCAGACAACCCGCCTCTTCAGAAGGAAGAACAGCAAGAAAGGAATTGCTTTCTCTCTGTTCCCCAGTACTCATTTCTACAAATGAGAATGGACTGTAGGAACAATTTTTAGCCCCAATCATCATTAATAAGCCATTACTAGCAGCTATTCAGCATTGAAGGTAATTTATAAGCACAGTATCCGATTGTACTAGGATGACATGGAAACAACCTCTGGTCCTCTATTACACGTTATCAGACAACTCGGGTAGAATTCAAATTTCACTGTCCTCGTTCTGCCTAGTCCTAGAGTTCACATTAGTCTGGCTGCTCCAGCACCTTTTTGCTGCAGCTGTGCCCTCTCTCTACCCTAAAGTGCTGTATCCATACCTCGTACAGATTCCATCCTCTCTCTCTTGCCCATCAATGCCTGTTTGTTTTTTCGTTTTTTTTTTAAATAAATTCACTTGCACAATAGCGTTAAGTCTCTGATCATGGCTTTATTTTTTTACTTATTCCTGGTGCGGATACATTTTAAAGCACCTTAGGAATTAAAGAAATAAACAATGGCTTTCTCCTTCTCATTTTAGAATTTGAGTTTTATCATTGAATGAAGGTTTCTAGATTTTGGCAGCTGATAAATACATAATTTGGGATTGGGGACTCTGGCTTTTATTGCTCGGTGTTTCTTGAAGTGTCAGTAGAGCTCTGTTTTATTATGTTTGACTGCCACATCAAAGTGATGAGGGCGGCATCCTTGGCAAAGGCATCCACTTGCCCATCCCACCTGGGGCAGGTACTCGTGATTATATCTGCCTCTGACAAATCCCAATGTTTACCCTATCATCTGCTCTATAATTAAAATCAGGTAATATGTCTCAGCATCATGGGTATTCTCTGGGTTTGGAACGTGACGCTTCTAATCTATGCACGTGTATCATGACGAGGAGAAAAGATGTTTTTAAGTTTCTAGGTATGGCCAGTTCAAAAGTGACGTAGCTGACTGGAAATGATTAAAGCCTCCACAAGGATCAGAGTCGGGCTAAGCACTGAAGATCGTCTGTGATATTTTAATTGCTGAAATATTCTAAAATCAGGGAATTCCCACTATGGTGCAGTGGGTTAAGAATTTGACTACAGCAGCTCAGGTTGCTGTAGAGGTGTGGGTTTGATCCCCGGCCAGGTGTGCAGTGGGTTAAAGGATCTGGCGTTGCTGCAGCTGTGGCTCAAATTCAGTCCCTGGCCTAGGAACTTCCATGTTGTGGATGTGGCCTTAAAATCAACCTGATGAATACCAAAAAAATGATTTTAAGTAGATCCCTTACCTTTTCTGGCTCTAAACTATACTTCTCTTTCAAAACGTGCTTTTAAAATAACCCCTCCATTATCCTAAGAGACATAGGACAATGTATTTACAAAACCACAAAGCTCTTACGTGACCTGGTTCACTTTTTCTCCTTCACCTCTGGGTGCTGCAGTGAGTTTTATGTAAAGGATTCCTGACACCTGGAGACTGTTCTCAAAGGTCTTCACGGGACATTGAGTAGATGTCCTTCCCTGGCTGATGGCAGACTTTATTTACATGTGGCTTAAATCTCCACTGCAGTAATGCAAGTGCACTTCCCGGCTCTGTGGCCTCCGAAGAGAGAACGGATCACTAATGGTTACCAGTCGCCTCTAATATTTATACTAAAGCTCCTACTCCCCATGAGTGAAAATAATCTCCCAGCGTCTCCTCAGATAAATCATAAAACTCTTCGACCATATGAACATATCCAGATATAGAATGTGGAGCTTAGTTGGACAGTTAATTATGAATATTAAAGGCAAATTTAATATACTTTTTTGATTATAGGAGTATCTGCACAGAGCTGCCTGGCTAAATCCTTGATCTTCCCACCCCAGTTCCCTAATACTATTGACTATTATTGCTAAAGTTATTGAGTCCTTAAATATTTCAAGCGTAATAAGGAGTTAAACGTGGTTTTCCTGTCATCATAATAGAGCTTGATATTATTTCTAAAATTTACCCTCCTTTTCAACATCTGCTAGTAACATTGGTTAATAGTACAATAATTCTGCAAGTTTCCTGGTGGCCCACTGGTTCAGGACTCAGCACTGTCACTGCTGTGGCTGAGTTTTGATTCATGGCCTGGGACCTTCCGCATGCCTCTGGCATGGCCAAACAAAACTAGTGACAATAATCCAAAATTATTTCTATGATTCTTCCTAAGTTTAATATATGAGTATTGGACTCCCAAAGTGATATAAATAAAAACAAAAATAAAGAAATGGAACCTTATCAAACTCACAAGCTTTTGCACAGCCAAGGAAACCATTAAAAAAAAAACCAAAAAGACAACCTATGGAATAGGAGAAAACAGCTGCAAATTACTAGCCCATTCGAGAGCTAAATCTGACAATTGCTAAATCTCCAAAATATACAAACGACTCATACAACTCAACAACAAAAAAACAAGCAACAAGATTTAAAAAAAAAAAAAAATGGGCGTAAGACTTAAATAGACATTTCTCCAAAGAAGACATATGGATGGCCAGTAGGCATGTGAAAAAAAGGCTCAACATCACTAATTACTAGAGAAAGGCAAACCTAAACAACAGTGAGGTACCACTTCACACTGGTCAGAATGGCCATCATTAATAAGCCTACAAGTAACAAATGCTAGAGATGGTGTGGACAAAAGGGAACCCTCCTACACTGTTGGTAGGAATTTAATTTGGTACAATCATTATGGAGAACAGTATGGAGGTTCCTCAGAAAGCTAAATATAGAACTATCCTATGATCCAGCAATCCCACCCCTGGGCATATATCTGAACAATGTATAATTCAAAAAGATACGTGCACCCCTATGTTCAGAGCAGCACTATTCACAATAGCCAAGACATGGCAATAATCTAAATGTCCATCGAGGGATGAGTGGATTAATAGAATGTGGTATATATACACAATGGAATACTACTCAGCCATAAAAAAGTATGAAATAATGCCATTTGCAGCAACATGGATGCAACTAGAGATTCTCATATTAAGTGAAGTAGGTCAGAAAGAGAAAGACAAATACCATGTGACATAACTCATATGTGGAATCTAAAATATAGCACAGGGAGTTCCCATTGTGGCACAGCAGAAACGAATCTAAGAACCATGAGGTTGTGAGTTCGATCCCTGGCCTCACTCAGTGACTTAAGGATCCAGCGTTGCTGTGAGCTGTGGTGTAGGCCAGAAGCTACAGCTCTGATTAGACCCCTAGCCTGGGAACCTCTATAAGCCAAGGGTGTGGCCCTAAAAAAGCAAAAAGACAAATAAAATAAAATATAGCCCAAATGAATTTATCCACAGAAAAGAAACAAACTCATGGACATAGAAAACAGACTTGTGGCTGCCAAGTGGAGGGAGGAGGAAGCGGGATGAGCTGGGAGTTTGGGGTTAGTAGATGCAAACTACTCCATTTAGAATGGATAAGCAATGAGGTCCTGCTGTATAGCTCAGGCTACTACATCCAGTCTCTTAGGATAGAACATGATAGAAGAAAATAAAAGAAAGGGAATGTATATGTGGAGATACACACACACACACACACACACACACACACACACACACACACACACCTGGGTCACTTTGCTGCATAGCAGAAATTGGCACAACAATATAAATCAACTATACTCTAATAAGAAAATTCAACTAAAAAAAGATTCTCTCCAGAACAACTCTCTGGAAAATTAACAGCTCCATTTTAGCATCTATTTTAGTATAAATTAATACACCATGTTAAAATATAATAATATACTACATAACATTTTGTTCTAAATTCATATACCATACTAAATGACCATAGTTACCAGTCTCCTTTGAATTGCAAATGATTTAAATCTGGCATTAGTTCCTGGTCAAGATCCATACCTTAAGCATATACCAAATAAATTCTTACTTATGCTTCTAGCAGAATGAATGAATTCAGACTACAGAGTTCATTGCTGATTTTGGACTTTAATCTTATTTTCCAGCATGAATGATATGCCTTTTAATAATATGTATCCTTGAATAAATATATTAACAACTTTATTTCTGTACTAATCTCCCATAGTCATTACAAAAAGGAAAACAAATATTTATATCATGAATGTTATTATTCTACCGTTTGGTTAAGACAATCTTCCTCAAAGAATGCAGATCAGTTTTCCCTTTATTTTATAATATATTTAACATATTTCTACTCACACAAAGTGATTTCCTCAGTAAGTATGGCATTACCGTTGAAGATGTTATTTCTTCAAAAACATGATTTTATCAACATGATGCATAATTGTTAGAATTTTTTATCTTGTATTTTACATTTTTATGTAATGCCTCATCTCAGACCCTTGCTAGACGGAGGAACTCTTGAGATGAGGATTTGTTATAATTATTTGATTTTTATTACTATGGTAATATGATTGCATTTATGTAATTTGCATTATGAAACTCACTTGGAATTTTCCAGTGAAGCTTTCCAAATATCTAAGTAGTCCTTGGCACATATTTTTTATGTTCACTACAGCATTCTACGAGAACAATACCATTTATGCATTCCCCTGTTTGTATGAAGAGTAAAAGCATATAGTGTTGGGGCTTATCATACCTAGTACTTGAAAGCCTACAAATATTTATACACTTAACTGCTGATCTTCTCCAGGGCCCACATTTTGATCATTCATCCATAGGTTTCAGCAAACATTCTTAAGATTCTGAGATTATGTATAGGGAATGTGAGAAATGACACCTTGAGGACCAAGAAACTGGAATGGTCCAAACATTAAAAGATTCTCGGAGTTCCCATCATGGCGCAGTGGTTAAAGAATCCGACTAGGAACCATGAGGTTGCGGGTTCGATCCCTGCCCTTGCTCAGTGGGTTAACGATCCGGCGTTGCCGTGAGCTGTGGTGTAGGTTGCAGACGCGGCTCGGATCCTGCGTTGCTGTGGCTCTGGTGTAGACTGGTGGCTACAGCTCCCATTCGACCCCTAGCCTGGGAACCTCCATATGCTGCGGGAGCGGCCCAAGAAATAGCAAAAAGACAAAATAAATAAATAAATAAATAAATAAAATAAAAATAAAAGATTCTCTTCACTATCTTGGACAAAATACTCCAGGTGAGTGTCAACACCACACCAGGAATGAAAACCAGGCTATAGGAAGTCTCCCACCCCCACTTTCACAACCACTAAAAAGAAAACCCCTTTTAAAATTTACCACCACTCTTTCCATGTAGTCCTTGTGAGCAAATATGGAAGAAAAAAAGGATAGATATTTTGATGTTAAAATGGCAAGAGTATGTTTCTACAGAACTCAGTGCTATAATCAGAAGGAACTGGTGGGTAGAAATAAAAATTACAAGGCATTTAGACAGACACTGGGTCAGATGTCACTGGGCTCCAGCAAAAGCGGCCACTGCATCTCAACAGGGCAAAAACAGGATTCCGGCCACAATGGAAACATATTCACTAGCCAGCAGAAAAGCACAGCTTTCTTCATTTTCTTTTAGAGCTAATCCTCGTTTTATCATTAGATGACAGGTGGTATATCTGGCAGCTGACTGACACACAGTCCATTATTTCTACCTTTATTATTGGGTATTTTTGAAGTGGGAGAGCAATCGCGTGTCTCATGATGCTGGACTGACGCCTGGCCGACACCATGGAGGCATTAAAATCAAAGGAGCATGCCTACTCATCTTGCACGAGGTCCCTGCTCATAATTACAAACCCTCTGAGAAAGCGCATTTTCTGTCTTGATTGTCACTCACTTCACAAGTGAAATAAAGAAGATATCTCTTTCAGCATGATTAAACTGCATGCGATGCGCACACGCACGCCTGTGTATTTATATGTTTGGAAGTTGACTCTTTTGGTCTGTGTTTATGCCTCGGGGTTGCGGGGGAAAGGCCATTCCTTTTACTTACCTAGAATCCTGCCCAGTACGAGAGATCTGATTGCGCTGAGTTCTGTACCTGATGCCAGGTGGACTTGTCTCCTGGCATTCTCGTCAATCTACAGCATTGTTACATGAGATGCAAACATCCAAATGGATGCCGTTGTTGAGAAGACGACAGAAAGCAGTGGAAGAGAAAAGAGTAAAACAGGCAACTGTTAATATGGCCCCAGAGATTTAAAAAAGCAAAATTGAAAGCACCAGCCACTTATATAAAGGTGAATATTATTTTCTAAACTATTTCCATGCTACCCTCAGATACCACGGCACCCCACCTTCTAGCCCTGATATCACTTTATTTTTCTCCACTGTACAAGAAATTCAAAATGGGGAAAACCAACAAAAAAGATACAAGTTATTTTCATCTTCGTATTTTTACTTAACGAAGTATTTCTACTTGAGTTATTCAGCTAAGAATTTTCTTCCAGATAGAGGGCCGGAACATTACTGCTTGTCTTCAAACACTGGTAGAGTGGATAATTCCACGTCCTCTGCTGTAACTCACATCATTTAAAAATTTCATTGTGATACTGCGATCCCTAATGTCTGTGCTAGAAATACACCTGCATTTATACCCACCTGAAGTAAACTGGTTTCATTAGAGTAGCAATCGTGATAAACCAGAAAGCATTTCCCTCCTGAGCAAAGTCAATCAAGTAGGAAAGTTGGGCCTTCTAAGTATCAAATATTAATAATATCTTGGACAGAATCTTACTGCTTCTGTCCAAACGGAAACACATTTGGACAGAAAACGGAACACATTTGCTGGTCTGTGATCTGTGCCTGAGTAGTACTGAAAAGATGCCTTTATCTAATCTAGCCATTATCAAATTTCTGCTGTAGGTCCTTCCTGTTGGGGATTATAATTGCCCTCCTTGGGTCTATTGCATTTTTTCTCTTACCTCCACAAAGACCACGGCTTCTTCTCTGTTGATCTTTATGTGGTGAAGTTGCCCATCAGCCATGTTTTTGAAATCGAAGTTAACAACATCGGGCTCTTGATATCTATTTAGCTTGTACCTGATCTGCAAACTTCCTAAAGTGGGGGGGGGGAGGAGTTATATTTCAATTACAATTGTATTTTAAAAACTGTTTTAAAAAAGGGCACTCAGTCCTTTTTTGTTATTAATTGATTTCTGGGGGAAAAAAAGTCACAAGAGTTTATTTGGATGTACCCTCTCATCATAATTCCTAGAAGTCAGTTTCCATGTGAAAGGGCATATGTTCAAAATTATCAGCACATGTGCTACTAATAAGCAGGCTCTTTTCTGCAAATGTTTAATTTGTCAAGTGTGTTATTAAGCATAGGCAAATCTTGGTACTAGCCTCTAACTTAAAACAAGAAGACTTGGTATTACTATTATGAAATGTCACATTACTGTGAAATATTGCAATAATGTTCTATTTCTGTAATCTCATCTTTCCAAAAAAATATTTGTCATTCCTGAAATGCAATCAATTAATGGAATTATTATAAGCAAATATAGTTTTGCTAAAGATCAGAAATAGTTCTGAGTGGTCATGGTCATGGAATTTGGGATGAAATGAATGATTTTAACCTAAACTTATTATTAGAATTAACACTACTCACTTAGTTGCCAGCAAAGATGTCAATAAATTCACTTCACAGGATATATTCCAGTTTGACAAAAAAAAAAAAAAATGGGGAGTTCCTGTTGTGGCTCAGGGGAGGTGACTCCAACTAGTATCCATTAGGACACGTGTTCGATCCCTGGCCTCGCTCAGCAGGTTAAAGACTGGCATTGCCATGAGCTGTGGTATAGGTCACAGACATGGCTCGGATCCAGTGGTGCTATGGCCATGGTGTAGGCTGGCAGCTATAGCTCCAATTCAGCCCCTAGCCTGGGAACTGCCATATGCCGCGGGTGCAGCCCTAAAAAGCAAAAAAAAAAAAAAAAAAAAAAAAAAAGAAAAGAAAAATGTTCTAATGTATAGAGAGATAAGCTTCCAGCTCAAAATGTACATCTTGAGAAGAAATGACTTATTCAACATTATTATTTTTATTTTGGTGTTTGGTGCCCTTGGGCCATCTTTGATTTAGTGGAAATGGTATATTCACATGTATGTAGGTTCTACTGACAAAATTTTGTCTCTAATCCAGATAAAGGGACAAGAACAAGAGTAAGTGGTTTGCTGAGACAAGGTCTCTTCAGCGCACACACATCCTAAGCCACACAGTATTATCCTGCATTGATGTACTAACATTTTCCACAACTACCTCATTGCCTAAAATCAGAACCAAGAGACTGTTTTGTGAACATTTTCTTATACATTATTCCAGTTTGTTAATATGTCCCCAAGACTTCTCTACTTTGAGTTAAAGGAAATATTTCCTATGTACAAATAGGCATTTTATTTCAAAATGAACTGCAAAACTGATACTGATACTCTTATGAAACAGTAAAGAGATTCTAGCAGTAGGAAAGTATAGTAAAATATTTTATCTACAAAAATTAAAAATTCACATTGAAGAGAGAAAGACATCTTAAGTATTTTAAATAAACCTTTTAAAGTTACAGGAGAGTACTGAAAAAAGCAAAACTGAACGCACAACACAGGCACGGTTTTGTTCCCTGTTTGGAGCTGAAAAAGCAAGAATATGAGAAGGTCCGTATTAATTCAGTTTTCCCTCATGTGTAAAGCACTCACCATTTCTGGCAATGATAACTGAAAGGTATTCTTTATAAAAGGAGCTCACGTAGAGCAGCAAGCTTGGCGTCCGTGTCGTGCGGAAGCTAAACTTGATGGTTTCCCGGCTGAGCTTCACGTCACCCTGAAACGAGGCAGCGTGGGAGCTGGAATTTTTACTTAAGGAGTAATTTTCTTGAAAATTGTAAATGATGGATGCACCAGATCCAAAATAGGCAGAAATCTCTGAAATGATATGCACGTTTCATGTTAAAAAAAATGAGGAACAAGGTTTTGTCTCAGTATAAGAATCAATACTTTTTTTAATTAAAAAAATAATTATCCAATCTTTTTAAAGTCCTTTTACTTACACGAGATTTTAATATCCTAAACTCATACATACATACCCCCCCAAATATTTTTGTACAAAGATGAAGACGTGTGGGGCGCTAACTAGCAAGGGACCCCTGACCTCTGCTTTCTTGCACTGCTCTAAAGGGCAGTTGTGCAACGTGAGCTGTAGAAAATGCTCACGGGTCATGAAGCAACACCTCCATGTCTTCAGCATTTTAGGCCTTTTGTCTGTTTTATTACTCTTCCTATCTGTGACAGGCTTTTTTTTTTAGATAATTTTATTTTTTAATTTTTTTTTTTTTTTTTTTTTTTTTTTGCTTTTTTGACTGCCTTTTTAATGGAGTTCAAGGACCAGGGATCAGATCTGAGCCACAGTTTTGACCTACACTGCAGCTGCAGCAATGCCAGATCCTTTAACCCACCCATGTGCTCGGGCCGGGACTCGAACCTGGGTCCTGGCACTGCACAGCCACAGCCCATCTTGTTGTGCTACAGCAGGAACTCCTATAATATATGCTTTATATCCTACATAATATGTGGATGTGGAATAACACTCCTGATTGCGCTGAGCATGATGAACCGGAAATGGTTTAGATTCAGAAAGTGAAGCCATGCTTTTGTAAAGACATGGTCTTAGTTCTAACTTAAAGGTGAGAAGTACAGAAAGGTAGCAGCAGTGATTGATCACCACAGGCTGATTTCAAACAATCACTTATTCCTGATAAAAAGCCAAAGATTTGAAGAGTGCATTGTGGCCAACTTGGTGTTAATTAATCCCAAACACTTCCATCGCAAATCAGGGATTACTTCAATTTGGAGCCAATTTTTACTGAAGTAGAGTTGATTTTATTGAAGCAGAGTTGATCTACAATCTTGTGTGCAGAGCCAATTTTGGTTAGGCTCCTTGAGGAAAAGCTTCAGTAGTCCAGAAACACTTACATAAAGCAACTGAATTAAACTGGCTGACAGTTTTCTATGAGCAACTATGAAGGCGTAGCAAATATTTGTATATTCAGAGATGTCTGTTCAGAACACTGAGCACTGCACTTAATTCTTTTCCTTCTTCCATGACACGGATCAGTGAACAAGACCAGCTGAAAAATGGTCCACTCTTTCACTTCACCAACAGACAGTCGACATCTCACAGAGCATAACACCCGAATATCTCTATTTTGTTACACATCAACATTTGGTGAAAAGTTATTTACATTCCCGGAAACAACACCTGCTTAGTAAAACAGGAAAGTTTCCTGTCTCTGCCCTGCGGACTATCTCCATCAAAAACAACAACTGTGCTTTGAAGAATTTTAAATTTTAGAGCTGCTCCATGGGACAGGTTGTTGACATTTGTATTATTTATTTTTATTTTTTTTTATTTATTTTAGGGCTGCACCCATGGCATAGGGGTTCCCAGGCTAGGCGTCGAATTGGAATGACAGCTGCTGGCCCACGCCACAGCCACAGCAATGCGGGATCTGAGCTGCCTCTGCAACCTACACCACAGCTCTTGGCAATGCCAGATCCTTAATCTACTGAGCAAGGCCAGGGATGGAACCCGCATCCTCATGGATACTAGTCAGATTCATTTCTCACTGCACCACAATGGGAACTCCCTTTTATTTTTTGCTTTTTTAAAAAAAAAATTTTAGGGGACCTTCATATTATTTAAGAGCATTAATTGTAGATAGAAAAGAGGAGATCCAGCAGCTAACACTTTACCACACCAAGAGGCGACTATTAGAGGGTTTGTCATCAATGGACACGAGTTTTTAAAGAACTGAGGCAAATACTGAAATAATGAAGTGTGATTGGCATAAAACAGGCAAAATTTGCTAAAAAAATTTCAGAACCAGAAATACCTTCTTTTCGTCTTTTGTCTTTTTAGGGCCACACCCGTGGCATATGGAGGTTCTGATGCTAGGGATCTAATCAGAGCTGTAGCCACCAGCCTACACCAGAGCCACAGCAACATGGGATCTGAGCTGCATCTGTGACCTACACCACAGCTCACGGCAATGCCGGATCCTTAACCCACTGAGGGAGGCCAGGGATCGAACCCGCAACTTCATGGTTCCTAGTCAGATTTGTTTCTGCTGCGCCATGATGGAAACTCCAGAACCAGAAATATTTTTGTTTCCAACAGCTACAGAGGACAGGACTGTGGGAGGTTTTATTCATGCTGGATAGGCTTTGGCGTGGGGGCACTCCTGTTGCACTCACCATCAGAGCAGAATGGTCCTGCGTATGCAGATGAGGTGCAATCACAAGAGAAGCCACTGGGCTTCTCCCTGCACTTCCCTCCATGGTGGCACAGTTTCCCATAGCTGCTGCAGTGCCCTCTACAGCCTGGCTCCACTCCGGGAGTGACCTTGGCTCTTTCTTCCAGGTCCAACGCCACGCCGTTCAACTGCAAGGACCGAATGCAACCCAGAAAGCCCCTCTGTCGGGTGGCCGTCCCACCTAAAAGGGAAATACTGCAAATGCAAACATGTTCCTAGGTGTTTTATTCAGGATTTAAAGGCCGAATCAAACTGAGGATGGCCAAAATTGTGGCCTAAGTTTGATGAGGCAACATCATTTTGGAAGTAGGATATGGGACGAAATATTACAATTCAAAAGAATAAAAGACAAAGTATGGCTTCCTTTTTTCCCCGAAGTTGAATTTGTTACAGATTGTTTTCTAGAAGAGTTTTAAAATGAGTCTCTTCCTTTCAAAGAAAAACAACATAAAGGCTCTATCTTGCTTTCAATCAAAATAACAGTATTAGGCATAGATATTCACATGTAAAAACCAATTGACCAGAAGCAATTTTATTTATTTTACTTTTTTCTTTTTAGGGCTATACCCATGGCATATGGAAGTTCCCAGGCTAGGGGTCGAATTGAAGCTGTGGCTGCCGGCCTACACCACAGCCACATCAATGCCAGATCTGAGCCAGGTCTGTGACCTTCTCTACAGCTCACTGCAACACCAGATCCTTAACCCACCGAGCAAGGTCAGGGACTGAACCTGAATCCCCATAGATACTAGTTGCGTTTGCAACCCACTGAGCCACAATGGGAATTCCTTCTCTTGCAATTTTAAATAAGCATGTATTTGCGACTAAGTGTGGTTGGTCTTTCATATTGAAACCTGATCCTGATGGTGGCACAGTTTTAACTGAGTGAGAATTAGGAAGGACCCCTTGAGTTTTTCTGACTTGACTGTGTGCTGATGTGGTCTTTGGTGGCTACCCTTTCCTCAAAAACATGCAGCATCAGATTGAGCACCAGACTGTCTGCTTTTGCTGGGAATGATAAAAGCAATGTTCACATATGGAGATACAGGGAAGTCATTCTAGCTTATACCTGAGTTAACCTGAATTTGGTGTTAAGGAGAGTAGCCTGTTCGTGGCCTGTCAGACATACACTGTACATCTGCTTTAACTATTAAAGAAAATGGCACAGTGACCGGAAGTACAGAACGACCATGTGAAATAGAAACATTAAATGCCCCTACTCCTGCGAGGCACCACTTTGATGATAAGACTCCCTTCCCATGTGCCCAGGCTGTACGCACTGTATACGCACTGCTCTTTTTTTGAAACCGTGAAGCAGTGTAACCTCGACTTTAATGTTCTTTGTTCTGACAAGATAAAAAAAATTGTGCTGAAAACCCTGCTTCTCCAGGGCAGTTTCTCAGAATAATCTTGGAAGTGGGCTTTTGGGCTAGTTCTCAGTTCAGCTCAACTAAAATTCCTTTCTAGTCTTCCTATGGATTGTTTATTGATTATTTTCGTTGACAGAATCCTTGAGTTTTCCCAACTTGACTGTGCATTGACATGGTCTTTTGGCTGTTATCCTTTCATCATAAACTTGCAGCATCACACTGAGCACCAGAGTGTTTGCTTTTGTTGGGCAGATTTCCCAGGGAGTTTTTCTAGGTGTTGGACTGGCGTTCATTATTTTAAGCCTGGAAAGAGTCTCCAAACAAATGGGAAAGGGGGTGAATGAAGAAACACAGTGGTGTATACATATAATAATATATTGTTATATATTATTCAACAGATGTCACCCTTGAAGAGATTGACAAAGTTGGTGGGGAGAATCAGACCCTGCTGTCCTAAGGCAGAGGTTCCCAAATGCTATGGAATATGAGTATCACATGGAAAGACTTAAAAATACATGCTCAGGGGCTCACTGCATGAAATACTGATAGTGTGGGCCAGAAATAAGGCTGTGAGGCTAAATGGTCAACAAGCACAGGTGAACCTTGTTCAGACAGTCAACCGACTCCCACATTTAAAGCACTATCTTAACGGGAATGTAAGCTCTGGGTGCACTCACACATAAATGTGTGTCCAGGAATATCATCAATTACTGCTCAGAACTTCAAGTAGGAAAATAACTTAATCTAAATAATCTGGGCAATTCACCCGGAGATGGTTAGAGTGTCATGGAGCCTCTAAAAAAGAGCTTCCTCTTTGAGCAGACAATGCTGCCTCACTGCCAAGGGCAGGTACCTGCTCCTCACCTGGTCTCTCTTCCCAGAACCTGTCCACTCCATTCTCTCCCCTTCATTTGGCTAGTTGCTAATCTAGCCTCGGTCACTTAAGATCTCCTTATGCTCACAGATTAAACAGGGTTTGCTTTTTTTTTTTTTTTGTATTTTCTGGACCAAAAATTGACCCTAAAGACCCTAAATAAATAGGCCTTTGTCGTCATCAGCAAGCTTTACAGTTTAACAATTTACTTTGCGTATTATCAGTGTCTCTCCATCAAAATAAGACATTCAATGAAAGCTGTTTCGATCACACTGTGTCCCCAGCACACAGAACAGTGCCTGATACATGAGAGAGATGCCATAACTACTACCACACTAATTATCAATTATCACCAATCATAACTATTATGAGTACACAATGAATTTACTATTGATAAATAACTAACACACTCGTTCATTAAACAGGGTTACACCTCAGGAGCAGAAGATGGGGGCTGGGTGCCTCCCAAGGTGAAGAGAGGGAACAGCCCTGCCACACAGGGATGTTTGTGTCCCTGAGACTGAGAATGATCATAAGACTCAATTTGTCTGAATAAATTAATTCTCTGGTTTTGGATCATGCCGTATCACGAAGGGGAGATGAAAGGAATTCCTGAGAATTTTGGATTCATGGTCCCAAGGCTATTTACAATTCAGATTCATAGACATAATGGTCCTTCTTCAAATGACTGTGTTTCGGTGTCTGTATTCAAATGGCTTCACTTGACATAATCGGTGCCTTTTCGATGAAGAATAGGAACGTCTTATGGGTGGGAGTCATATTTTCTGTCTATACGTCCTGATGAGGAGTGGTATGGAACCAGACATCTTCCAATGCCAGCTGTGTTGGGCAAGCCTGGGAAAGAGTGGGGTTCATCCCGCTTTCAGAACGGTTGGCCCCCTTCTAGTTTCATTCCTCCTACATGGACTCAATCTCCTGCCATCCTTGAAGTCTCTCTTCTCTCCTTACCTTCAAGACATGTCTTCTTTTCTTTCTACATCAAAGCTGCTGTTAAGTCAACTCAGTGAGAGAGTCCAGGGCCCAGAACCAAGTTTTTGAAAGAGATTCTTTGGGCATCCTTGTTGGAGTTTTCTCTCCTGGGTAAGGAAGGCAGCCTGCAGCCTTGGGTTTAGCTCTGGCCCAGGCATTCTTTGGAGGAGAGCCAAATGCTGTGAAGCCTGGATTAGAGGTGTATTCCTGGTGTATTTCATTTACTCGGGGTTACAGTATTTTAAATCATGGTGTAGAGTTTATAGTACACCGTACCACTAAATCACGGTCTGTTATGCATTTGTCACTCTGAAACATCCACCGTCTCTCTGATTTAGGGGTTTATCTCGGTCTGCCAGTGACATAATAATAACTAAATAACCAGGAGTCCAACAACTGAATACATCCATTTTCATCAGTTCCAACTCATTCATGCTTGTTTGTTTTCTGTTATTTTGATTCAGATGCTGAGAAACTAGAGGCACAGAGACATCCAGGGACTAGCCCCAGGCATAGCTGAAAATTTTCTGAATAAACTCTTTTAGTCAGAGGCCGAGTTAGGACTGGAGCCTACAGCTGGCCTTTGGCTACAAGGATGCTCCCCTCCTCACCACACCAAAACATGGTCAAAGGAGAAAATTTCCATTTCCTCCTCCTCCTCAGATCATTTTTGGTTGGAATGGCATTGCAGCCCTGCCAGCTTTATTTAGCAGCCTTTGGCTGGATACTGTGTCTGACACTTGAGGTACAGAGTTATATGCAACCTATGTTGGTCTCAGAGATCTTGCAGCCTAGCAAGAGACTCAGGCAGGAAAACACATGCCTACCCCATGATATTAGTGGTGGAAATATACACCAGAGGGAGAAGAAGATCAGAGGATGGGGATATGAACAGAAAACAATACACGTATGCACATGAGCAACACATGTTTAAACAGCCTTTGGAACAGTGAGAAGAAAATCAACACCCAGCTTTGTAAACAGGCCTTCTTAATAATTCTGTACTTTGAAAGAGTTAATGTTTGCCAAATCAAACAGCTTTAAACTACATTTTTAAATTACCAACGAAAGGCAATCTCTAATTAAATATAAACATATGCAGCACACATATATGGAGGATTTTTACCTTACCATTAGGTTTCAAGTTAATAGCTTTTTTTTTTTTTATTTTAAGATGTAACTGTTCAGGAAAACAAGGCTAGTGTAAACAGGATGGGGTTTGAAAGCTTAATTAAAGATTCCAATGACTTTTCCAGGTTAGAGTATGTCCAATTAAAATGAGTTGCAGTTTGATTAATTGATTCTGGATGTTTCTGCTGAGTTATTATGTTTGGAACCGTCTACCAATTAATTTTCTATCAATTTACCTGCCACACTCTATCAGATATAATGGATTTCGGAACTTCACAAACACTGAGTAGTTTGTGAAACAAATGCCCCACCTTTCTATGTGGATGAATACACCTGAATCTGTTCACTTGTGCAACAGAATGGGGACACTGCATATACCACTGTATACGGGGACAGGATACTGGGTGCCGAGCAGAGACTGGGGCCAATGCTTTTACCGCGTTCATAGTCCCAGGAAGTGAGACTACGTGACAGATGCTACTGTCACAGAATACAAGCTGCCTCTTTCCTACGCCAATTTTCCACGCCTCTTGTGGCAAGAAGACCTTTCGTTTTTTAATGGCAAATGATTCATGTGCTGCGCTTGAATATTATTGAGGATTAGCTGGGAACAACGGCGTTATTTGCCCAGGGGCCGTAGAGGAAAAAAGAAATCAAGATCCCTGCACTTCTTCCACCAATTCCAAGTTACAGAAGCCTGTCTGGGAGCGTACAGGGACTGGCCGTGGAGCGCCCTGTGCAGAAGAAGGCAGGGGAGGCCCTGGCGGTGATCAACTGGGGGTAGGACGTGAGTGGGCATGGGGGGCGGGGGGGCCCAGGACCAAGTCAAGGGAGTGATGAGGAAAGCAGTCTGCTGTGCATCACCTACAGCATCGTCAGTCCGGTCCTGCCCAGCCGTCCCCGAGACACGAGAGAAGATGCAGCCTTGCAGAAATGATGGTATTCATTACTGTTGAGCGCTACAGGACTAGGAGACAAGCTATAATTTTTTTTTTTTTTCTTATGGCCACACTTGCAGCATACGGATGTCACTGAATCTGAGCTGCAGCTGTGACCTACGTGGCAGGTGTGGCAACACCGGATCCTTTAACACACTGAGCTGGCCAGGGACGGAACCTGTGCCTCTGCAGCCACCTGAGTTGCTGTAGATGGACTCTTAACCACCTGCACCACAGCAGGAACTCTAACAAGCTATAACTCTGCCCTGAAATGCCCCTCGCTGAGCAAAGCCCTGGGAGGCCAGAAAGAGGAGAAAGTTCTTCCTCATGGTCAAAGAACTATCAAGTTGAAAGAGGCAGCTGGTGTAGGCACCCGTGGCGTGGAGAGAAGGTCCAGTCACTTTTCTCTGAATCAGTCAGTGGTTAGCATGTGTCCTAGTGGTAGTAGCAGCAGGTAAGGTGTGTACTCTGACTTAAGGCCACAGTGCCATCTGGCTGGCTGGTTTGACCATACAGAGGCCTGTTTTCAAGAAATGAAATATGGGTGGTATTTGTTACATCCTCTGATCTCAAGGGATCCTATTTGAGTTCTGATTTTAGTCACTCTGATTGGCTTGCTGGACATGGAAAAGTATACTGGGAGCATCACTGGCTAATCATGAAAAAGACACCTCAAGGAGGGGAGAGGAGGATGATTGATGACATGACATAGATATGATATGACTACTTTAAACAGAAACATAACTTGTGTCGCAGTGTACCTTCGTAACGGGGGATCGTACTTATGACCTCAAAAGAAAATTAGTCTCCAATGAAAATCATTCAAAGTTCTTTGGCATTCTCTTCCTGTAACTACCCTTTAGCCTATCAAAAACAAACTAAGGAGTTCCCAAGTGGCTCAGTGGGTAAGGATCCAGCATAGTCACTGCTGAGGCTCAGGTTTACAGCTGTAGTGTGGGCTTGATTCCTGGCCCAGGAACGTCCACACGCCAAGGCACAGCCAAAACAAACAAACAAACAAAAACCCGAAAGCAAAAGGAAAACACATCTGGAATCTGTTATAATCAGGAACTTTGGCTCATCAAAAGACATCATACGCAATTTGAAAATGCAATCCATACAGAGAAAGAAAGATGCCTGTAGCAAATTTATCTGAAAAGGACTCATCCGAAATACATAAAGAATTCCTACAATTTTTTTTTTAAAGAGGACAACCATGCAGAAAATGGGCAACAGATCTAAATAGCCGCTTCATAAAGGAGGGTACCCAAATGGTGAACAGAGATGTGGCTCTGACCCCTGATGCTTGGCATGTATATCTCCTATGAGCCAGGAATTCCACTCCCAGGTACACGCCCAAGAGAAATGCAAGCTTACATTCACCAAACAATAGAGCACAAGGATGTCTGTGTAACATGAAACGGTGAAAGGACACAAATGCCCATCCCCAGGAAATAAATACATACTTGCAGTGGTACTGGCAGTGTCCTAGAAGTTCCCCAGGTGATCTGTTGAATGTGTAACTAGATGGAAAAGAAGACTTCAGAGCTTCCATACGCTTAGACGTCAACATTAACCTGTGTGTATGGCATTTAGAAATTGTTTGCTCTAGCTGCTCAAGAAATCTTTGCAGATGTGATGCAATTCAAATGCAATGCAAATGACTTGTGAGTCTGTGTAAGAGTCCTGCCTTCGCCTTCAGGTCCCAGTCCCAAATTATTGAAATGAAGTGTGCCCCATTTGAAAAACCTGTCAGTGAAAGAATTTAGGCTGCTCACAAAAATTGCAGAGCTGGTTGAATGAAAATCAATGCAAGGCTAATTTAAGACGCTTCTAAGAAAAATGCTGAGTTTACAAACCAAAATAGAAAATGACCACTGTCACATTTCAGCTTAAAAAAAAAAAAAAGATTGATTCTTTTCTCTGCATCATTTCCGTGGTTGGAGAATGTCTGTGGGTGTTTAATCACCGCAGCAACTCTTGACATTGAGTCCTCAGTGTTTACAAGGTCAAGGGCATGTGTTTAATACACCAACCAGCATCGTGCTACTAAATTTGTTTCTTAAGGTAAGGAATAGGAGAAGTCCCTCTGAATAGGACTAGTTAATTGAGATATGTCATAAATCACACACATATGAAAAAGGACAAAGTGAAGGAATGCGAAAAGGTTGCTGAAGACACAGTGCCATAATTAAGAATAAAGGTGGAGAAAGATGGGCTACTAGGAGGAAAATCATCATTTTTAATGTGTTAGCTGAGAAAACCTGGGCATGGGAAGACATTTACAGCATTGACGCTACTGTTTCTCATCTGACTATGGTATTGCATTAATGTTCACTTTCCATACAAGGATTTTTGTTCATTATTTTATTACGCCTTCACTTTACATGCTGTCCTATGGTTTAGATTAGTTGACTACAATTGTGCTAATATTTGGAACTAAAGAGAATATTAAATTCTTCTGTTTTATGATTCTGGGGTATAGGCTAACACTAGTTGAACCTCTGGAACTATCTATCATTTCCTTATTCCAATTTCAATTGTCATATATAATTGTTGCCCAGCTGAATCACATTTTTAATCATGGTTTCTATTTATTTCTCATGGTTTCTATTTATTTCTGCTGATGGTGCTCAGAAGTTAAGGCATTAGTCTTGCCTCCAAGTTTCATTCTGAGATGTGAACACATTTTATGATGGATTGTTAGGGGAGAAGTGAAGCAAGCAATGGAGAAAACACACTGGGTTCTTTCATGTTATATTATGCAGTGGTCACTTCCTAGAGAGCTCTGAAAACTTTCATCTCAAAAATATGCATCGTCAGGAGTTCCCGTCGTGGCGCAGTGGTTAACGAATCCGACTAGGAACCATGAGGTTGCGGGTTCGGTCCCTGCCCTTGCTCAGTGGGTTAACGATCCGGCGTTGCCGTGAGCTGTGGTGTAGGTTGCAGACGCGGCTCGGATCCCGCGTTGCTGTGGCTCTGGCGTAGGCCGGTGGCTACAGCTCCGATTCAACCCCTAGCCTGGGAACCTCCATATGCCGCGGGAGCGGCCCAAGAAATAGCAACAACAACAACAACAAAACAACAACAACAAAAAGACAAAAAAAAAAAAAATATGCATCGTCAATAAATAGCATCAGTGTGGGCCTGGCTATGGTGGCACAGGGAGCAGGAGAATATAATTTAAATAAAAATGAACATACATTATCTACCTCCTAGAACAATGACTAAAGACAAAAATAAACAAATGCCACCTAATTATAATTAAAAGTTTTTGCATAGCAAAGGAAACCATAAACAAAGACAAAAAAGACAACCTACAGAACTGGAGAAAATTTTTGCAAATGAAGCAAGTGACAAGAGATTAATCTCTAAAAAATACAAATACCACCTACAGCTCAAGATCAAACAAACCAATCGAAAAATGGGCAGATCTAAATAGACATTTCTGCAAAGAAGACATACAGATGGCCAAAAAACACATGAGAAGATGCTCAACATCACTCATCATTAGAGACATGCAAATCAAAACCACTATGAGGTACCACTTTACACCAGCCAGAAAGGCCATCATCAAAGAGTCTACAAATAATAAATACTGGAGAGGTATGGAGAAAAGGGAACTCTCTAACACTGTTAGTGGGAATGTACACGGGTGCAACCACTATGGAAAACAGTATGGAGGTTCCTTAAAAAACTAAAAATAGAACTACCATATGATCCAGCAATCCCACTCCTGGGCATCTAGCCAGAGAAAACCATAATTGGAAGAGATACACGCACCCGAAAGTTCACTGCAGCACTATTTACAATAGCCAAGACATGAAAGCAATCTAAGTGTCCATCAGCAGAGGAATGGATAAAGGAGATGGGGTACACAGATACACCGGCCTTACTCAGCCATAAAAAGTAATGAAATAATGCCATTTTCAGCAACATGGATGGGCCTAGAAACTATTTTATCAAGTTAAGTCAGACAGTGAAAGACAAACATCATATGATATTACATATATGCGGAATCTAAAAAAAAAAAAGATACACATTAACTTTTTTGCAGAACAGAAACAGACTCACAGACTTTGAAAAACTTGTGGTTATCAAAGAGGACAGGAGGGAGGGTGGGAGGGATGAACTAGGGGTTTGGGATTGGCAGGTACACACTGAAATCTAGGGAATGATTGGCCCACAGGGACCTGCTGTTCAGCACAGAAAACTCTTCCCAATATTCTGGGATAATCTATGTGAGAAAAGAATCCAAGAGAGAATGGATATGCATGGCTGGATCACTTTGTTGTACGGCAGAAATTATCATAGCCTTGTAAATTAACTATACTTCAGTAAAACTTAAAAAAAAACCCAAAAACCCTCCAAATGAACATATGTTAAAACATCTTCAGTGGTTGACTCATAGGTAAAAGTGTTAAAGATAGTAGTATCTCAAATGAATTTTTACATTATCAAAACTTCTACGGTTTCATGTTTATAGTACTATAAAATGATTTTATTTGGTATTTGAAATATTATTATAATCATCATCACCATCATCTTCATTACTGTGTGAATTTAAATGGTTTTATTAGGAGAAAAAAGTGACACGGAAAACTAGAGCCTTACTCTTTGCAATTACATTCATCTCATTCATTTGTCCTGAAACCCAAATACAAATGATAGTCGTTATGCACACTTGAAAATACTGATTAGTCATAATTATTTTTAATGTGGATGGGTGAACTACAAATTAAACTCTTGAACTTCTAAGTAAGGGAAATGAAATTGCCCTTTAAAACTTTAACCAGAAAATCAATTCTATTGGATTAAAGCACAGAGTCCCCGTCACCCACGGCGTCACCGGCCCCGAGAGCAGACTTCCCCCGTGGTTTAAAGCTTGGAGAAACAGTTTCTAAGAACCTATAAACAAAGCAGCCTGACTTCCCCGTGGGAATGTGATGACGGGGCAGGTGGAATCTTGCTGAAGGAGAAGATGGGGGTGGGATATTTTCCCCTGGACTATGAAGAATAATTGGGGGCCTTTTCCAGCCCGGTAATAGCACGGATTATAGGATATGCTCTAGATTGTGGGGCCAGAGTACAGCTTTAATTGCCCTGTAAGTTAGGATAGAGGAAGAAAACAAGAAAAGATGGCTTCAGGTGAAAGTAAAGACCACGATATGGTGTGAGAAGCCCAGAGACCTTGCTGAAGGATATTAGCAGGAGTGAGTAGGAAGACACTAAGAGCAACGGCCAACGCAGCAGCAGGCTGTGCACATCTTCACCTGAAATATGTCCCATCATCATCTCCCCTCTGCAGGTGCCTCCACATCCTCTCACGGGGCCAAAGGCGTGGCCTGCTTCCAGGAAGATGCCCTCCCTCCATCTTCCTCGGAGCAGCGCGCGAGAACGTGGAAACGATAAATGAGACGCTGACACTCGTCTGATCCCTGAGAATAAAATCCGACTCCTCACCACGGCCTTCCCAGGCCCAGCACACAACTCGCCCTTGCCTGCCACTGTCCTGGCTGATTCGCTCTTCGGCCACCGCGACTCGCCCCTTAACTCTCTGCGGCTCATTCCCACCGCCTGGAACTCTCCGCAGTGGGACGTCCACAGGGGTCCCTCTTCTGCTTCATTTGGCCTCTGCTCAAAAGTAAGGTCCTCAGAGCGGACTTCTGTGAGCACCCTACTTGAAATAGAAGCCCCCTCACCCCCAGGCCCACCAAGCCAAACTGCTGTCGGAGGCCTTACCCTACTTTTTATTTCATTGTATTTATCATCTGAAATTATACATATATAATATATATACACACATACATATGCATGTATCCATGTGTGTGTATGTGTGTGTATATATATATATATATATATATATATGGTATATAATTTAAAAATTTTATTTGCTCATATTTTTTACTTTTATTGGCAGTGTTTTCTCTCTTCCGCTGAAATGTACTCTCAGGAAGGCAGAGAATCACTTTTGGTCTTAGGTCGTGCTACATTAAACTAGCTGGAATTATTACTTTTTTTTTAACACAGTTTTTCACCCACTTTGTTCTAACTCAGCATAACTTTAAAATTATACTTTAAATTCCATTGAATCTTCCTACAAGGAAAAGCTATTTATTTTCACCTAGAAATTAAAAAACATTTCAAAAAAAAAAAAACAAAACCCCAAACCAAAAAAAAATTCTGCTTTGTTGGATAGTAATGTTGTGACTTGACAAATTACTATTTTGTCTTGTATGTACTACTCTATTAACTTGGTTGGGGCCCTTTCCAAAGAAAGCTAAAGTCTCCTTGTGCAGAGGTAAAGATAAAAACAGAACCTTACGTGGCCTCTTGACAGCCAATGGCATGCCTCCGCTAAGGGTGTTTTTTTTAACCATGAGTCTGTCTTTTAAATTTATCACACTAATTGTTTCAATTTATGCAGACACTATGAGTACGAAGGAGGGAACCGTAAAACATGATTTTTATTAATAGGTTTATCCAGAGATCTTTCTCTCTGCCTCTCCTTTTGAATTTTCAATGACTTTGACTTGAACATAATAAAGACTTCAGTTTTCAAACTTACAAGTAACACAATCATCCTTGAATTTAACACACATGGGAGAGTCAAAAGCCTAACCAAATGCCTCCATAAAGATGAAATCTCTTAGATCTTTATTAAAATGATAACGCATGATCAATGGCAAAAGAATCAAGTCTGTTCTAACAAGTTTTTCTGTATCATAATAGTCCTTCTATCCATTACAACTACCTGAAATCAAATTAAAGCCAAGATTCGTATCAGACATAATATACAGTGACTCCAGTTCCATGAAGTTAAAATTCATACCAAGAATGAAAGGTCATGCACAGGCAAACTGCAGCAGATTTCACTGAAAAATTCGAGGACTGTTTCAGCCTTCTCAATTTCTAAGAATAGTAAGGCTATTTCCCAGATCCTGACAGATTTTAAATTGCCATACCCTTTGCTACGGCCATCTCTTATTTTTCTCTAACTCAAGAAATATCTATGTCCATTTCCTGACTGAGCTCCTAGCATGTTATTAGAAGAAAAGTTATATATTTCTTCTCATGTTTTCCTGATTATTTCCATACCCCTAAATAAGCTTCATCCTTGGCAGTGAGCGAGAATTAATAAAACAAGGCTGTTCAGCAACTGAAGCTGACATGGGGATCTGGTGGGTTTTGCTCTAGAACATAGCTTTTACAAATGCTTGAAATATAATTTCTGACAATTTAGAGTTTATACTGCTTCAGAGTGCTGCTGTGTCCTTATTTACAGTAAGACATACGAAAAGTGATCAAGTAAGAGAGAATTCCTTGAACGTCATGGTTGATAACTTCTGCAAAATAATTAGAAAAGATGCAAAGAAAAACAAACACACCCAGAAGGATTCCGATATCAAGTCTGTAAGTACCAAATTAATGTACTTGGAAATTAAAGGAACAACATTTGGATGGAAATATGAAGTAGATGATCAGAATATATCATAAAAATGGGCTGTGGGATGGAAATCCTGGGAAATTGGATTGTTAGGACCATTATACAACTACAGATGTGATAAATTCATTTGAGTAATTTAAAAAAAAATGGGCAAAAATAAGGATACCAGTAGAAAAACTGGTGAAACTGGTCACACCATGGATTCTACACACTCTCACGCTTTTTTTTTTTTTCTTTCTCCTGCTATTGGCCTGTTTTTGGCAGGGGTCACTGGTTGGCATCAGCTGGAATTCAACTTCCAGGGGAAGAGAGAGAGACATTTCCGATATCATACTAAAGTCACTAATGTTAAAAAACAAAACCAAACTGGAATAAATCACGCAATCTGTAATATTAAGAATGTTTAAGATACATTTATACAGTGCCATATGTAAATTATATCTCAATAAAACTGGAAGAAAAAGAATGCAGGTTTTGAAATTTGTCAAACACAAATTTGAATTTCATTTACTAGGTGGATTTCTGAAGGCAAGTCATTTCAACCCCCTGAACTTCCACAATCTCATCCATAAAATCGGAAAAATACCCATTTCACAGGTTGGTTATGAGGAAGTAATACCACATCTAGCACAGCCTGGGACATAGGTTCTCAATAAACAGTGGTTGGGTGGTGGTGTTTTCATTCTTATATAGCTGGTATGATCTGACTTGGGCCCATCTCTGTACTTACATCACACAATCAATGACAAAGCACCAAAAACAAGGACCACCTACCTACAAAGAGCTGACTGTTGAGCTGTAAGAGGACATGCCCATCGGCCGGAGCAGGCTGCCTCCTGGGCGAGAGCTGATCCACTTGCACAGACGCCTCCTTTATGTTCCTTTCAACCCGAACGTGGTGCCACTGGTTGTCGTTGAAGTGAGTGGGTGACTGCACTGAGATTTCAGAAGGCCCGTTTCCCACATCAAATGAAAACGTCACGACTGCAGGAGCTGGAAATATCAGACCCAAGGACTGTTCAAATTGGTCCCCATGATGGAGAGCCAAGTCTTTAATAAACTCAGGAAGAGCAAGCACCATGGTATTAAAAAAAAACAATAAGCAAATATGAAGATGCTGGTGCAGATTTTATGAAAGGAACCAAGGATGTTGTACAGAACAGATGTGGAATAAGACAGTAAAATGCATTTTTTTGGGGGGGGGGAGTGGATGCTAAGAAACTCACCCCCAGAGTTAATTTTTCATATTGATAAAAACTAAAGCTATTTAGCCAGGGCAAGAAAACTAGGTCATGTCTGGTAGTTTATATAAAAATAATTTTAACACTGATTGTAAGTTTAATTTCAAAAGCTTACATGTAATATACATTTCATATCAAAATGCAAACAGCAGTCCAAGAGGATATCAAAATAATACGATTGGTTGGTTGAATTACGTAATTTTGAAATTAACGGACAAGGTCAACTTTTCAAAATTTGTAATTTTTGAATTTGTAAGACTTCTTTTTTATAATATAGCCTTTTTATTTATCTATTTTTATTTGTAGGTTCGTGAGGATACTAATAATTTTTTCCAAATGACCACATGTTAAGTATTAAATAATTTTCTTGCAAAATTGTTACCTTAATATTACAGTTTTTCCCAAAAGGACACAATGAACAGATTCAGCTGAGTAAGTAGCAACAACAGTACTTTCAAATCTAAAGGATTTACAACTAAATAGAATCCCACAGACTTCTAAGGAAAAGAAAACTTACAGCGTAGCTCTATCCGGATATAGTCGGTAATCCCCAGGTTCTCTAAAAATACCCCAGATGAAGCTGTTGTCTTAAAAAAGAAAGACACATCTGCACTAAGTTCTCCGTGGAAAGTAGGAAAATGAAGGTATGAAGCCTCAGTATTGAAGGAAGCTGAATTCCAAAATAATCCTGTTTTTTTTTTTTTAAGGAAAAAAAATCAAAAAGAAAACAAATTCATAAAATAAATGACACAATTACATTTTCTATTTTTTTGCATTTTTATTTTAATTATTTACTTTTTGGCCACACCCGTGGCATGCGGAAATTCCCAGGCCAGGGATGAAATCCACACAGCAGCTGTGACCCGAGCTGCTGCAGCAACAATGCCAGATCCTTAACCTGCTTCTCCACGAGGGAACACTCATGTTGCATTTTTACATTAAATTATTGCTCATTTATACAAACCTGCGCTTCTTTTACTCTGGAAATTATAGAGTATACAAGACATGAAGACATGACAGAGATTTCACAAAGATTGAAATCCTGGATTCCTTCCACCATAAGAGAGCTGCTGCAGAAATGATCTGAATGCCATATTTCACATTAAAACAAAGAAAAAAAAGCCTTCAGCCTAAATGCCAAAGGTTGTGATAAAGTCCTGCAAAACGGTAATAGACAAATTTTTAACAACTTGAAATTTTAAACACGCATATTGCTTTGAATAACAAACTCTAAGGAAGTTCAGAGTGTTTTTTATTCTCGCACTTCTTTTTTTTTTTTTTTTTTTGTCTTTTTGCTATTTCTTGGGCCGCTCCCGCGGCATATGGAGGTTCCCAGGCTAGGGGTTGAATCGGAGCTGTAGCCACCGGCCTATACCAGAACCACAGCAAGGCGGGATCCGAGCCGTGTCTGCAACCTACACCACAGCTCACGGCAACGCCGGATCCTTAACCCACTGAGCAAGGGCAGGGACCGAACCCGCAACCTCATGGTTCCTAGTCGGATTCGTTAACCACTGCGCCACGACGGGAACTCCTATTCTAGCACTTCTAACGCACACACCTCACAGAGTTACACCCTCCTGCACTGTTTTCATGGATGGGCTTTGCGATTTTCTACACCAAGACTGGCAGTCAAAATATCCTCATCCAATTAAAGATCAAGACACTGCTTCCTCTGCGCTATGTTGATATTCTCATGAAAATGCTCTTTTTGTTCAAAATTATCTTTTGTTTTGCTTATAATAGTGACGTGGACAGGAGGAAAGTTGTCCTCAAAAAGTTTTAAAATGCTCAAGATAAGGATGAAATGTTTAAAAATGGGGATGTAGGAGTTCCCGTCATGGCTCAGTAGTTAATGAACCTGACTAGCAACCATGAGGATGTAGGTTCCATCCCTGGCCTCCCTCAGTGGGTTGGGGATCCGGCGTTGCCGTGAGCTGTGGTGTAGGTTGCAGATGCAGCTCGGATCCTACATTGCTGTGGCTGAGGTGTAGGCCAGCAGCTACAGCTCCCGTTTGACTCCTAGCCTGGGAACCTCCATATGTGTCAGGTGTGGCCCTGAAAACACACAAAAAATAAAATAAAATAAAAAATAAAAATAAAAAATGGGGTATAAAGTGAGATATCTGCCAAAAATTATGTGGACTATAATGTTAATTATAAGTTCTATCCAAATACAACCTTTAACTTTACTTTTCCATTCATTTTTTGGTTATATCTACAACTTTCTCGTTGAAGAGAATTGTGGGTCTTAGATAGCAGGAAGTATGGAAAATAAAATATCAATGCAGCGCATGAAGTGACAGGAATGAAATCCACCAGATATGTGTGGTTGATGAGAAGCATTCTCAGAGAAACGAACTAGGCATTGCAGCTGCCACCCGCAAGTTCTCAACATCAAAAATAAATATACATCTTGAGTTTTAAGCAACTGTCTTCATACACACTCACAACACTGAATAAAACTCTCCTTCCTGGAAGAAAGGCGTATTGATCCTTTGGAGTCAGAACACAGTAATTTCGAAACAACAGTCTGCTATGTTAGCCCAGAACAGATACCTAATTAGAGTTCAAAGTCACAAACTTGGAGTTTCCGGTGTGGCTCAGCAATAACAAACCCACTGAGTATCTATGAGGATGACGGTTCCATCTCTGGCCTCGCCCAGTGTGTTGAGGATCCGGTGTTGCCATGAGCTGCGGTGTAAGTTGCAGACACAGATCGGCTCCGGTGTTGCTGTGGCCTAAGCTAGAAGCTGCAGCTGCGATTCGACCTCTAGCCTGGGAACTTCCATGTGCTGCAAGGGCAGCCCTAAAAAACAAACAAACAAAAAAAGTCACACTTGACTTGGCTTCTATCTGCTCCTTAGATTTTCATTTATTTTCTGTAAATTCTGGATCCAAACAAACAGTGCTTATATCTATTTTACTTTTTCTATTTTTCCTACGGACCTGATTCAATCAATTCTCAGCTCTTAAGTGCACAATTTTAGAGCGGACTTTATTCTGCTGAGAGCTTTTTTTTCCCCCTACAGCCAAAAGGAACGCTTTTTTTTCTGAGTATGTCCAAAGTTGTCCTTATTGCCATTTTACAGCTCTTTCTATGCCTTGACACTTTGATCTCTAGGAAAGAGAGCACGAAAATGCAAATACCAAGTCAGGGGCAATAACGCATTAGTATTCTTAAAAGTTCTCACCTGACCTATTTTTTAGAAGAAATTATATGTCTTTCGGTTGAAAACGTATAAACATTAAAGCTGTTAACTGTAAATTATAGAATATTATTAAATCGTTCTCATTTGGACTGATTACTAAGAGGAACACTTCAAATGACTTCAAGGTCTAAATTCGATAATATTACCCTAAGAACATAATATTCCATTTGTTTCGTTTTTGTATCACAACTAACCCAATAAAGCATCACGTAAGGGGCTTCAGGGATCTGGGTGAAACAGAGGAACAATTGTTTGAATTGCTGCTATTTTTACAATGAATGCTTCTACAGTAATTAAAACGATTGATTACCTTAGGTAGCTTAACACTCTCACACCTATAGTACCTAGTTTGTCTAGTTAGCAAGTCTTATTTTACAGACTCAAGTAATATTTTTAACATGAAGAACATTTTACTGAATTTAGAAATTGCTGCTAATTCACAACAATTATAAAGAAAATGAAGGCCAATGCTTCCATGATCAAATAATGCTGACACACGACAGCACAGCCCTTCACAGACTGTGCTAAGAAGCATCCAGGAGGATCTGGGCTGCCTGGGAAAAGGAGGAGCAAGAAAGAGGAGGAGAGCAGAGCCCAGCAGGTGGGTACCAGCCAGAAGGGGCAGGTCTTTCGAAGAGAGGATTTCATGGCTAAGGAGGTTTTTTTTTCTTTTTTGGTCTTTTTGCTATTTCTTGGGCCGCTTCTGCAGCATATGGAGGTTCCCAGGCTAGGGGTCCAATCGGAGCTGTAGCCACCGGCCTACACCAGAGCCACAGCAACGCGGGATTTGAGCCGCGTCTGCGACCTACACCACAGGGATCGAACTCGCAACCTCATGGTTCCTAGTCGGATTCGTTAACCACTGCGCCACGACGGGAACTCCCGGCTAAGGAGGTTTAAAAACCCCTAAGCTCAAGTTCCCATTGTGGCTCAGCGGTAACCCAACTAGTATCCCTGAGGACTTGGGTTTGATCCCTGGCCTCCCTCAGTGGGTTAAGGATCTGGCATTGCCAGGAGCTGTGGTGTATATCACAGACATGGCTCAGATCCTGCCTTGGCGTGGCTGTGGTATAGGCTGGCAGCTGCAGCCCTGATTTGACGCCTAGCCTAGGAACTTCCATCTGCTGTGTGTGCGGCCCTAAAAATCAAAATAATAATAATAATAACAATTATAATAAAAATCCCTAAGCTGCACCGAGAGCTGACCTGAATGTAATCACTTGCTCTACGAATGCTTTTTATCATCCCAACAAAAACAAATCATGATGTATTGTTCTAATTAATTAATTAGTTAATAAGTACAAGGTAATCGATAATTAATATATTCTCAATTAAATTCAATATAGGGTGTTAAAGATTCAGAAACATTCCTCTTCGGATGTCATCTATTAACTTTCCTGAACTCAAAGCAAACTACGATGAATAACATAGTTTTTCACATAGAAAAGGAAGGTATACTACATATTTAATTCCATACATAAAGTAAAAAAGTTTTTCGAGTTCCCTTCATGGAGCAGCAGAAGCGAATCCGACTAGAATCCAGGGTTTGATCCCTGGCCTCTCTCAGTGGGTTAAGGATCTGGTGGTGCTGTGGCTGTGGCACAGGCCAGCAGCTGTAGCTCTGATTTGACCCCTAGTCTGGGAACTTCCACAGAGTTTTTCACATATAAAAGGAAGAAAGGAAGGAAGACGTATTTAACTCCATATACAAAGTAAAAAGAGCCCAAATAGGAAAATTAACTTCATAGCATATTAAGATTATCAGTAACGTTTAAAATATCTGTGTTGCTAAAGTATTGTTTATATCACTTAACTAGTGATGATTCTCCTTTTAAAAGCAACAGACTTACATAGACAGAAAGTAGATTCGTTGGCTGAGAAGATGGGGCAATTGAAAAATGACAGGGGCTAAGAGGTGGGAGTTCTTTTGAGGGCAATGAAAATGTTCGAAAGTTGATTACGGCCGATGTTACCTAATGCTATGAGGACACAAAAAGTCACTGAATAATTCACTTTACATGGGCGAGCTGCATGGTATGCGAATTCTATCTCAATAAAGATGTTTACAAAAAGGACAGTTTTCAAAAAAGACGGTGTTTTTTTAAGACCTTTTACTTGTAAAATCAAAATGCATCTGACAGGCTACCACTACCTTTCCTTCTAATTGTAAACCACTTATATGAGGTATGCTTGACATATAAAAATCTGTACATATTTAGTGTATACAACCTGATGAGTTTGTAACACTAGCTCTCTCCCCTCCCCTTTTTTTTGCTTTTCTTTTAGGACCGCACCTGTGGCATATGGAGGTTCCCAGGCTAGGGGTCGAATTGGCGCTACAGCTGCTGGCCTACCCCACAGCCACAGCAAGACGGGATCCGAGCCACATCTGTGACCTACACCACAGCTCCCAACACTGGTGGATCCCTGATGCTCTGAGCCTGAGTGAGGCCAGGGCGAGAACCTGCATCCTCATGGATGCCAGTCATATTTCTTTCCGCTGCACCATGATGGGACTCGCAACACTACCGCTCTTAAAAGTGAATAAAATAAAGTGAAATACAGAAATGCCAAGGCAGCCAATAAGGCTGCTGTGAACATCCATGTACAGGTTTTTGCATGAATGTTAGTTCTCAGTTCTCTAGACCTCAGGTCCCTGGGTCGGATGAGAGCTGTACGCATATTTTTTACGAAATGGCAATGTTTTCCAGAGTGGCCAACCATATCGTTTTACTTTCCCATGAGCACGTGCAAGCAGTCAGTTTTTCTGCATTCTGGCTAGAATTCTGTGCTAGAATTTTTTTTTTTCTTTTTCCAGGGCCAGTCCTACGGCATATGGAGGTTCCCAGGCTAGGGGTCCAATCGGAGCTGTAGCCACTGGCCTACGCCAGAGCCACAGCAACGCGGGATCCGAGCCGCGTCTGCAACCTACACCACAGCTCACGGCAACGCCGGATCCTTAGCCCACTGAGCACGGGCAGGGACCGAACCCGCAACCTCATGGTTCCTAGTCAGATTCGTTAACCACTGCGCCACGACGGGAACTCCTAGAATATTTTTTTTAATGGCAGCCATTCTGAAAGGTGTGCAGTGCTATCTCATGGTGATTTTAATATGCATTTGCCCAGTGGTTAATGGATTTGAGTGTTTTTTCGTATGTTTAACTGCCAAGTGTATTCTTCACTTGTCGAAATCCCTCTTTCTGTTGTTTACCCACTGTGTGCCTGGCTTGCAGGTGGCTGCCTTCTCACTGTGACCTCACAGGGCCTTTCCTCTGTGCACAGGTGGAGACAGGGCTCTCTGGTGTCTCTTCATCTTCTTATAAGGACGTGAATCCAACCAGATTAGGGCCCCACCCTTCTGATACCATCTAACTTAAAATTATCTCCTGAAAGACCCCACTGCGGGGGTTAGAGTAGAGCTTCAAGTTTTGGGGGTGGTGAAACTATTCAGTTCATAACATCCATATTTTACCTGGACTGCTGCTGCTTTTTTCCTTGCTGAATTTTGAGAGGTCTTCATATATTCTAGACACTAGTCCTTTGTCAATTCTCAGCCCTCATCTTAACCTGTCAGCAATAATTAATGGTTGATCGTCCCCCTCTCTTTTGAAACATTTTCTTCATTTGGAGTCCAGGATACCAACTCTCTTTTGCCTTTCTCATTCTCGGTATAATCCTCAGTTTGCTTTCTTCTTCTTCAGCTCCTCATCCTACCACCGTGGGAATGCCCCAAGGCCCTGTCATCACACTACCCCACCCATAATAACTCCTGCCAGTCCATTTTGTGGCTTTAAACATGTTGATGCCTTAACAAATGCACGGCTGAAGCCTGGAACTCTCAAACTAACAACTCCACATCTCAATCTGAATGTCTAATAGCATCTCAACTTTCAGATGTTCAGCAGTGGAATTCTTTATATTCCTCTGCAACTCCTGCACCCCAGCGGCCGTCTTCTCTATAGCAATGAATCCCAGTTCTGTGCCTCTAATGGACGGTCGGACCAAACGCCTTGGTATCATTCTTGACTTCTTTTTGCCGTCTACATCAACCCATCTGCAAATGGGACTGCTTCTCTTTTTGAACTGTACACACGAGCATCACTGTGCCCATGGCTCAAGCCAACATAATCCCTCAGCCGTGGGTGATGTGGTCTCATAAACAGTCTCCTTCCTTCAGCCTGACCCTGTTCCGGCTCATTCAAGCCTAAGTGAGAGCACACAGCTCCTCTGCTCACAACTCCCTACTGTGTTCTATTCTGATTCAGGTAGAAGAAGAAAGACCTTTCAAAACCCTTCCACGATCTGACCACCAGGTTCCGCCCTCACGCATGCCATTCTCCCCTCTGCACATTCTGCTCCAAACACATGGACGGTGTTGCTGCTCCATCAGTGTATCAGCTACGGTCCCATCTCTGTGCAGGTACTCTGGCTTTTCCCGCTGGGTAAAGCACACCTTCGCAGTTCTCCACGTGCCCTTGCTCTCTTATTTCCTTCAGGTTTTTATTCAAATGCCACCTTTTTAGTGGGCACCTCCTAGCCATCCTATTTTAAATATCTGATCCCACCTCATTCCTGCCTCAGCTCTAGTGCCTTCACCCTACACACTAGTGTCTGTCATTCCATGTATTTCACTTATTTGTTGTCTCTCTCCCCTCCCACCAAGAGAACTTGAGCTCCAAGAAAGTAGATAGTATTTTCTATTTATTTTTGTCTACTTTGTTCCCTTCTCTCTCTCACCCTCGCTCTCTTTTTCTCTCTCTTCCTGTCACTTTCAACGTGGGGAAGAAAGTACAATGAATGGGCTCAATAAGTATTTCCTGTAGGCAATGCTAAGATTCGCTTTGTCATGGGAGCAATCAGAAAGCTTAGCGTCATCACTCCCAGTGTGGTGATATCATATGTATCCCACAAATATACTCAGATCTTTTGGTAAACAAGGGGAAAAAGGGAGGTCAAGAGAGAAGAAATAAAAGAGAGAAGACAGGAAAAAGAAGACGAAGAAGTTGGGGTAAAGAGGCGGAGAGACTTAAAAAAACTCAATAAAGGGAACCCAAGGAAAGAAAAGAAAGCCTAAGACCTAAAATGAAAAGAATTTCCTAATGGTGGAGGATGATCAGATAACAGTGGTGCTTGCAAAATTATATGATTATCTGTTAAAATGGAATTGATCCCGATTCTTTTAAATGGTTTATATGTAGTCTGCCAAATGGAACAGAACCCTGTCAAACGGAAGAGAAATTAGCCAAATCACTCGTCAATATCTTTTTCCAGTCTAAGAATACAACTTCTGCAAAGTTATTTATTGCCTACATGCACCTTTGATTGTTTAATGCATCCTGGGCAGCTGTGATTTCTCAGACAGCTGAACACGTCAATGCAGACAAAATGAAGAAACTCCTTTCAGTGACAAGATCTGAGAACAAGAAACTTAGACAATCTTTTCCAGCCATGGAAGTTTGGAGGGTGCCTTGATCTAGATGTAAAATCTCAACACAGTGAAATTAACTGAGAAGAAATATACATCATAAAATTGGTTGAAAAATTCAAATGCCAAAGAGTTTAAAATACCTCCTTGGTCAGATTAACAAGCTGAGGGCAGACATTCAGCTCATGCTTGTAATGCTTTAAATGGATTGTAAGATGCAGGTAGCCATTCCACCACACCGCATTCTATTTCAAGAAAAATGACACCAGCGCACAGCGAGGAGAGGCATCCTTGTTAAATTACTGACCTGTAAGAATAACTATTCCTTAAATTATTCAGTCAAAAAAGAAAATCAGGGAGTTCCCGTTGTGACTCAGTGGGTTAAGAACCTGACTAGTATCCATGAGGATGCAGGTTCAATCCCAGGTCTCGCTCAGTGGGCTAAGGGTGGCTGTCGAGCTGTGGTGGAGGTCACAGATGTGGCTTGGAGCTGGTGTTGCTGTGGCTGTGGTGTAGGCCAGCAGCTATAGCTCGGATTTGACCCCTAGCCTGGGATCTTCCATATACTGCAGAGGCAGCCTTAGAAAGACAAAAAAAAAAAAAAGCCAGGATTTCCTGCTGTGGTGCAATGGGATAGGTGGTGTCTTGGGTGTGAGTGCTAGGTTACAGGTTCCATTCCCGGCCCAGCACAGTGGGTTAAGGATCCGGCATTGCCGAAGTCGTGACTGTGGTTCTGATCTGATCCCTGGCCCAGGAATTCCAGGTGCTGCCAGGTGGCCAAAAAAAAAAAAAGCAAATCACCTCAAGCTGCAAAAGTCGGTTTGACCTCACCAATTTCCACAGCAACATTATCCCTAGAAGATAAAGGAGCAGTGTCCACAAGTTTCTGAGGGAAAGCAAAGGTATCCAGCTTACCTATGGTTAAGTATTAAGTATTAAGGCAAGAGGTAGACATTCTCAAATTTTAAAGAATTCTGAAAATAAAGCACATACAAAATTTTTTTCAGGGGGAATCAAAATAAATTATTACTTCATATTGAAATAGAGTCCACCAAAGGATATCTGGAAAAGCTATAACAGGTAAGGTTGATGGCACCTCTTAGAAGAGGCAGACAGAAGAGGATACTATGCACAAACTGCTGAAAAGTCACAAAATGTGACCCAAAAACATATGCCAATTTGTTTTTTTTTTGTTTTTTCTTTATTTTTTTGTCTTTTGGTCTTTTTAGGGCTGCACTCTCAGCATATGGAGGTTCCCAGGCCAGGGGTCAAATCAGAGCTGTAGCCGCCGGTCTACACCACAACCACAGCCACAGCAATGCGGTATCTGAGCCATGTCTGCCATCTACACCATAGCTCACGGCAATGCCGGATCCTTAACCCACTGAACGAGACCAGGGATCAAACCCACATCCTCATGGATGCTAGTCAGGTTCTCTAACCACTGAACCATGACGGGAACTCCTACACCAGTTTTTAAAAAGCTTAACCAGAGGGTTATATTATAACCCAGAAGTCCCACTCCTAGATGTATACTCATAAGAAGCATAAATATACATATATATATGTTCAAAAAAACACATGCATACATGGATGTTCAGAGCAGCGCTAATGATAACAGGTCAAAAGTGGTGCCAACCCAATGGCCAAGAACTGGTGAGTAGATAAACAAAATATGGTGTATCCATACAAAGGAATATTATTTTGTCCTAAAAAATAGTGACTATTTGATACAAGCTACAACATGGATAAATCTTAGCAACATCATACTAAGTGAAGCCAGTTACAAAGATCACATATTCTGTGTTTTCATCTATACGAAATGTCCAGAATAGGCAAGTCTACAGAGTTAAAAAGTAGATCCATGGTTGACAAGGGTTGGGGTAGGAGTGAGAGGAAAATGGGGAGTGTTTGCTCATGGGTGCAGGTTTCCTTATGGGCATGAAAATGTTCTAAAAGGGATTGCGGTGATGGTTGTACAACTCTGTGTAATAAGCGAAAATGATTGAATCAAATGATTAAATACACTAAAAGACCCTTAGATTGTACACTTGAAATATGTGAATTGAAGGGCACATGCATTATATCTTAATAAAGCTGTTACCAAAACATAACGTTTAAGGTTAATAAACCAGCCAACTTTGTCTTAGCGTACTGAGAAAACAAATATTTCCAAGCATGGGCCAACTCAGGAAATTCAACTCTCAGGAGTCTTGCTAGAGGAAAAAGAAAACTACAGAAAATTCAATTACCTGACAATGTAATACAAGAATAAAAAAATAAAAATAAAAATGAAAATCAGCAGTTCCCATCATGGCTCAGCAGTAATGAACCCAACCAGTATCCATGAGGATCTGGGTTCGATCCCTGGCTTTGCTCAGTGGGTTAAGGATCTGGTGTTGCCGTGAGCTGTGGTGTAGGTCGCAGACATAGCTCAGATCCCTTATTGCTGTGGCTCTGGCGTAGACCAACAGCTGCAGCTCAGATTCGACCACCAGCCTGGGAACCTCCATACACCACTGATGCAGCCCTAAAAAGCAAAAAATAAAATAAAAATGAAAATAAAAATAATTCAAGAAGAAAGAGGTTCTGGTGATAGGACCAGTAGTTAGCATCCAGAAATAAACAACTAGGAGTTCCCGTCGTGGCGCAGTGGTTAACAAATCCGACTAGAACCATGAGGTTGCGGGTTCAATCCCTGGCCTTGCTCAGTGGGTTAAGGATCCAGCATTGGTGTGAGCTGTGGTGTAGGTTGCAGACATGGCTCGGATCCCACGTTGCGGTGGCTCTGGCGTAAGCTGGTGGCTGCAGCTCCGATTCAACGCCTAGCCTGGGAATCTCCATATGCCAAGAAAGCGGCCCTAGAAAAGGCAAAAAGACAAAAATAAATAAATAAATAAAATAAACAACTATACAACCCTAACCCTAACCTAACCCTAACCCTAACCAATTGTAAAAATAAATTATACATATAATAGCATTACAAAATAAGCAACTATACAAATAACAGCAAAAATAAACAACTCTACAAATAACAGCATAACCAGCAAAAACTGGGTTGGAGCGGGGGAAAAAAGTCGGGGACAGATGTGTGTTCATTTTCCCATTTTTCAGAATAGGTCGATGCTATCTAAAATTTTAAAATGACTTAACCTAAAATCTGGTGACTATAACCTTTTAAATTTTTACAATCTTTTTTTTTAAGTTGAGCAAAATCATGCAAGTTGATTGTATATTTATTAGATCTATAAATAATACAAAGCAATCCCTATGGCTTCAATTTGGTTTCTTCTTGCACTGTCAATTCCAGTTAATAACGGTTTGCAATTTTATTTTCAAATCTATTCTTCTGTCTAGAACAGTGCTTCGTAACCTGGGGCTATTCTGTTCCCAGGGGACATGTGGCAATTTCCGGAGACCTCTCTGGTTGTCATAAGCAGGGAGGGTGCTCCTGGCAGGTAGGGGCCAGGGATACTGCTCATGGCTCTACAGTGCCCAGGACAGCCCCCGACCACCACAGGGAATTGCCCAGCCCAAGGGTCAAAAGCGCCAGAATTGGGAACCCCTGTACTAGAGAGATTTAGAAATGTCTGGAATAATGTCACCGGAATTAATCATTTCTGAGTTGAGTGACGCTTAGTGAGTACCACAGTCTTTTCTTCAACATTTCTGTACATTTTAAAATTTTACAATGATTTCATAATTTCATATCAATTGTCATTAATACTTTCTGTTTCATTTTGCCCTTTTACGGCTGCATATGGAACTTCCCTGGCTCAGGGTCCAATCAGAGCTGCAGCACAGCCACTGCAACACGGGATCCGAGCTGCCTCTGCAACCTACACCACAGCTCTTGGCAATGCCAGACCCTTAATCCACTAAGCAAAGCCAGGAATCAAACTGGCATCCTCATGGATACTAGTTGGGTTCACTACCACTCAGCCACACCGGAAACTCCATATACTTAATACTGAAAACAATGAATGAAGTTAAATACGTCTATAATCTTGTCACAAAAGAATATTATTGTAGTCCTGAGAATTATCAGGATTTCCAGTCTCAGAAACATGGAACTCTTTTGAAAGTATCAGAAAGAATGTTTGTTCCCCCACATTTGGGAAGTTTCTTGAATATCAACTACTGTTAACAATATAAATCTTTTCAAAGCAACAGAAAACAAAACCATGCAAAATAAGTCAGGAAATATTTTTCTCCAAGAAGCAGACAGTATTTCAGTTGTACAAAGGTACTGTAATACTAAAAGAGTGAAAATCAAAAGTATTAAGTAAAATCCCATGCTTATTGGAAGGCATTTTCACTGCCCAAAAGCCCAATGTACACATGAGAAATAGCTCAGGGTGGAGACGTCCTCTGTAGTATGTGATTTAAAAAAAAAATCAGAATACGTCTTTCAAAATATAATCTAAACTTCCTTAATTAAAAGACTATATTTGCATATCATTTAATTGCTTATACAATCATAAACTTATTCCAGTGTCTCACGAGTAATTCACAGGCTATAGTTTTCTCGAGCTGTATATGATGGATCATTCTCATTCTTTCATAAACTGTTACTTATTGATTATCTTTCATGTAATAGGTAATGGACTAGGTGCCAGGAACGCAATAATAAATGAGCAATGGCGCTGCTCTTGAGAGGCTCAAAAATAATTAAAAGCCAGTACGAGAGGTCTATCTTTGTAATTTACTCAACATTCTTTGAAAGTCTAGGATTAAGTCCTCCAGAGACCTGTGGAAGCCTTCATGGAGGAAGGCTGTGATATGAGTGTGAAAGCTTTCAGCAAAAGGATCAGGGGTATTTTGCAGATGAAGCAAAGCAAGCACGTGAATAGGAAATGGAGCCAGATGCCATCGGTGGTTGATGCATTTTCTTTGAACTACAGGACCTGCAGAAGTAGGGGAAGGTCCATTTATATCTTCCTGCTTAATGTCAAAAACATTTAACCCTGGGGTCAATACTAGACTTCTGTTCCTTCTTCTTAGTGTGTAGGGAGACTTCTGAAGATAATCAGACTATAGCTGGCACACTCTTCAGATCATTTTTTTTTTTTTGGTCTTTTTAGGGCCACACCCACAGCATATGGAAGTTCTCAGGCTAGGGGTCTAATTGGAGCTGCAGCTGCCAGCCTGTGCCACAGCCACAGCAATGCAGGATCCGGGCCACGTCCGTGACCTACACCACAGCTCACGGCAATGCTGGATCCTTAACCCACTGAGCAAGGCCAGGGATTGAACTCTTGTCCTCATGGATACCAGTCGGGTTCGTTACCACTGAGCCATGACCAGAGCTCCCTTCGTCAGGTAATTTTTATTGCATGTGGAAGTTGAGGAGTGACTGATCTAGAAGACTTCCGATGGTACCTCACAAATGCCATTCCCACTGCTCCCGGGACAGTGAGTAGAAAATATATGCATGGGCCCTCTTCCTTATAACGTTTCCACTAACTGTAAACCCAGATGTCTTCTGGGATTCTTTCCTTCGACCCTTTGCCTCCAAAGTTAATACAAGGCTGAAAAATATTCAGTAGGATCCTAGGAGTAGCCTGGGAGACTTTCTATGTTACTAAAGACTTCACTAGTTTTTACATTTTATGAGTTTACTTCTGGTATTTCTTTAATGACTGAAATTATTTTATTTTTATGTTTTTGTCTTTTCTAGGGCCGCACTTGCGGCATATGGAGGTTCCAGGCTGGGGTCTAATCGGAGGTATAGCTGCTGGCTTACACCACAGCCACAGCAACACAGGATCCAAGCTGTGTCTGCGACCTACACCACAGCTCACGGCAACGCCGGATCCTTAGCCCACTGAGCAAGGCCAGGGATCGAACCCGAAACCTCAGGTTCCTAGTCGGATTCATTAACCACTGAGCCACGACGGGAACTCCAAATGACCTAAATTTGAAAAGGAAGCAACCTTCATTCTTGGCAAAAGAAACGAACAAATGAAAAACCACACGATCCTGGAAAGGGATGATGATCACAGGGGAGGTTGGCACGTGCAGGGGTAGGAATATATGAGAAATGTCTGTACTCTCCTCTCGATTTCATTAGAAACCTAAAACTATTTAAAAATAGTCTTTAAGGAGTTCCCATGGCGGCTTAGCAGAAACCAATCTGACTAGCATCCATGAGGACGCAGGTTCAGTCCCTGGCCTCACTCAGTGGGTGAAGGATTGGGTGTTGCTGTGAGCTGTGGTGTAGGTCGCAGATGCGGCTCAGATGCCGCATTGCTGGGGCTGTGGTGCAGGCCCGTGGGTACAGCTCTGACTCAACCTCTAGCCTGGGAACCTCCATATGCTGCAGGTGCAGCCCAAAAAAAGACAAAAAAAGACAAAAAAAAAAAAAAAAAAAAAACAACAACAACAGTCTTTAAAAATGAAGCAACAATACCTATTCAAACTATCTTTTCGTTCCCAGTTTGCCTAGTTTTACTCATAAATAGGATGCTAAATTCTACCATTTACTTTTCACATATTTTTCAAAAAATTTATTTCCCTATTCATAAATAATTTCTTTAACATTAGCCATGTTTAGAATGTTTTATAGAGACGGTGCAACTTTAAAGGGAACTTTATCGTTCCTCTGTTCTGTGCCCTCAGTAAACACCTAAGGATGTTATCTATGACTTTTGGCATTAAACAATAACAGTAACACTAACTTTTATACCCATCGATATTTTTAACACCGAAACGAAGGATTTGGAATGAGGGGCCAGTTCAGGTTTGGTACCTGTAGGTCTCACTCATTTTTACTTATTGGTCTTGCTTTCTCTGCCTTCTTTTCTAGAAAAACATGGGTAGGGAGAAAAATATCAACCTCTCTCATGTGTGTGCTAAAACCAAAATATTATTTTTAAATAAAATGTTCATCTTTCGTTTTTCTGCTCAAAGAAAATCTAACAATTCCATATCTCATTGAAGGGAACCCACATTCTCAGGGTCTCAACAAATGGTGCTATCGGCTTTAGTTCGGTCAGAAAGCTGAGGTCATCCTCTGACCTTTGCACCCCCACTCCCCTCCACGTCATACTGAATTTACCTCCTTATCTCAGCCCTTTACTTGGGCCCCATGCCAACCATTGCCTAGCTCAAGCCGTCATCATTTTTCCTTGTCCCAGTCAAAGGTCATGTGGCTGGTCTTTATGTGTCTAACTGATCTACCTGCTTTCAGCTGGAGTCTGAGGATTAAGCTTGTGCTCAGTCTTAAGTGATTCCAGTCCTAGGTAGTGCTCCAGCCCTAATGCCTTCAGGAATACATCCACATAACTGTCCTCCGCTAATGAGGCTGACTGTGCATGATCCCGTATCTAGAAGCCCCACATCTGCCCAGTCTCTGTCCCTTGGAAAGGAGGACCACCAACCATGCCTAGGTCACTGCACCTTTAGGGGCGCAAGTTGCTCCTACAGAGAAAAGAGGGCAGTCATTACACTCTAGCCACTGCTCTTCTGACTGAGAACATTTAACAAGGGCCCTTCATGCAGAAAATGTTCTATGCTTTCCTGGGAGGATGAGTCTCATCCCTAAAGCAGATGTAGGGGACAAGAAGGCCAAGGCAAGCTCTCAGGGACTGTTTCATTAATAAGTCAGAGGCTAATTACCAGGTCTCTAAATACCCAATTTATAAATCTTTATTCCTAAAGCCATTATCCTCCCCCCTGCCTGCCCATCATTGCAGAAGGTTTTTTGTTTTGTTTCTGTTTTGTGTTTAGACTATACTGTAGTTCTGCTTTTCTTTTTCTAAAAGCATAGTTGATTTACAGTATTGAGCCAATTTCTGCTGTACCGCAAAGTGACCCAGTCACACATATAATCCATTCCCTTTCTTATATTATCTTCCATTATGTTCTATCCCAAGACACTGGATATAGTTCCCTGCGCTGTACAGTCGGACCTCATTGCCTATCCATTCTAAATATAATAGTTTGCATCTACCAACCCCAACCTCCCAGTCCATCCTGCTCTCCCCCAAGCTCAGAAACCACAAATCTGTGCCCTATGTCTGGTCACAGAGGTTTAAAGCTCCAGTTTTTCAGCCTCACAGTGTTGACTTTTTGGACCAGAAGATTCCCTGTGGTGGACAGCTGTCTTGTGCACTATAGGACACTTATAGCATTTCGGGCCTTCCCCTCTAGATACCAGTAGCATTCAAACCCCCCACCATTGTGACAGCCGAACATGTCTCTATATAGGGCCAAATGTCCACTGAGGGGGCAAAATCACCTTGGACGGAGACTCACTGCTCTAAAAAGATGCTATGTGCTTAAATTCATGATAGAAAGTTCGCAAGAAAGAACCCCTAAGGGACAGCGTTGGTAATGACCAGAGTCAAAGCAGAACAACTCCCCAGAGATTGCGGCCAATGGACTAAGGGGCCTGGGGGAAGCCAGCCTGAGCCCCGAAGGGTTAAGAGCAGAGCCAGCAGTGCAGTGCTCATGTGATGCATTGAACAATTTCTCCGCAGTCAAGCAAAATCCCTGCACTCCTCTGGATGCATCTGCGTTTACAACCTCATCTCTTTGCACATAACTTTTCTCTCCATGAAATATCCTATGTCATCTTCATAGGCCCACTGGCAGAACAGGAAGTAGAAATGATAAAGATTAGGGGTGGTAGGTATCACAGCAGACTGTCTTTTTTACAATGTATATGTACACTTTTATAGGCCAGGATCGTCTTGGCTTTTTAACTAAGCAACTGCTGCTGTGTATCTCCATAAATCCAATGCATTCTCAAATCACCTCTTTCACTATTGAGCTCCTAGAATAAAATTTTATTTTAGGATATACTTTTTTTTTTTTTGCCCTTTGAGGGCCACACACACAGCATATCGAAATTCCCAGGCTAGGAGCTACAGCTGCCGGCCTATACCACATCCGCAATAACTCGGGATTCGAGCCACATCTGCGACCTACACCGCAGCTCATGTTCACGCCAGCTCCCCGACCCACTGAGCGAGGCCAGGGATTGAACCCACATCCTAGGAATACTAGTCTGATTTGTTTCTGCTAAGCCACAACGGGAACTCCTATTTTAGGATCTACTTTTAATAGGAATAAATATTTCTTCTTTCTGCATTTTAAGTTCTATAAATAACCATAAATAATTAATGCATCAGTCTCTAGCCTGACTTCAGAGAGGTTCAGAATGGATACACATGCTCATTTCATTTCCTGTTGAAAATATGTATCACCTGTGAAATGATAGTTTAATTCAAAAATTCCAGTTTAGAGTGCTAATACACCGAATATACAAAACAGCATGTCCCATTGATTTCAAGTAAACACACACACACACAAACTGGAAAAAAAAATGAGATTAAAAGTTGAAGTATGTTTGATTAAACTGACATTCGATTCTACTGATGTTCTAATTTCACCCCAGGCCCAACAGGGGGAAAACTCACCCCACAGTCTTAATCATTTTATACAGCACCGAGGCTCTTCTATGCGGATAGTGGCATGTAGAAATTTAGGCGGGATTTTATAAACCGATTGAAGCAACATGCTTAGTGGACTTAACAAGGTTTGCCGTCACAGCATCTACTCCAGAACTTTGCCCGTTAGAGGGGCATTTTGTTTGTGGACTGACTTCAGGAATTCTGTCACACACTGCGTTTGAGTTTGCCCCAGAGACGTCAGATTCATTGTTATATGCTAGAAATCGGTTCTTAAGTGACATTGCTTTCCTCAGACACATGCATGTCACCACCACTTACTGTCTCCCCGGCAGAGCAGAGGCCCGAGTTTATAAGCGGCTTCGGAATGCGGTCGATGGGTATCTGTGATCACAATCTTAGTCACAGGCAGATGTTCTTTATAAGAAAGGAATCCCGTGTCATTGGTCCTAAAAAAACAGGAACAACAACATGATTCTTAAAATTATTCTGATTAACATAATTAGAAAGGGAACAATAGTCCTTATTGCGTTTCAAAGCCAAGATGCTCTGAGCTAAATCTGCACACACAAAAGCGTCGGGATGAAATGGCCCATGCCAGCATGGAAAAATAGGGCAACATTTAAGTATCTCTCGGGGAAAGGTTTTTTTTTTTTTTTTTTTTTTTTTCTAATGGCCACACTCAGGGCATATGGAAGTTCTCGGGCCAGGGATCAAATATGAGCCACAGTTTCAATCCATGCCACAGCTGCGGCAACACCACACAGCAGGAAGTCCGGATGGAATATTTTAAAATTCAGTTGGCTGTTTTCTACATTTGGATGAGAGGGTAAATCCATTGCCATGTAGTGTAATGATTAGCATTGTGTTTGTAGATCTACCGTTTTGGTGTTTGTTTATTTTTCCCCCCAGGGTATCTTCTATTTCTGTTTCCCCTTTCCTGCTTCCTCTTGGTTTATTCCATTTTTTTTTTTTTTGCATTCAACTTTGTTTTTTTCCTCACTCTAGCTACATGCCTGCGCATTGTATTTTAATATTGGCTTTATGGATTTCAAAATGCACCCTTAATTCATCACAGTCTACTTAGATTTTATGTTGTATTACTTAATATAAAATGTCAGAAGCTTCCTACAGGATAATTTTTAATGCCCTTCCCTACACACACACCTGTTCTTTGTACCATGGTTGTAATGTATATTAAATCCAGATGTTACAAGTTTATAATACAATTAAAGAGTGAATTTTAACTTGTTTAATCAAGAGAAGAATTTAGACACTGGCTTTTACATTTACTGGCACATTCAGGATTTCCAGCGCTCGTCATTCCTTCCTGAAGATCTGCGTTTTCTTCCAGTGTTAGTTCTCTTTAGCCTTAAGAATTTCCATCAGCATTTCTTTTCTTTTCTTTTCTTTTTTTCCTTTTTGCTTTTTAGGGCTGCACCTGTGGTATGTGGAAGTTCTATACCGGGGGTCGAATCGGGAGCTACAGCTGCTGGCCTTCGCCACAGCCCTGGCATCGCCAGATGGTTCACCCACTGAGGGAAGCCAGGGATCGAACCCACATCCTCCTGGATACTAGTTGGATTCATTTCCACTGAGCCACAAGGGGAACTCTTTCTTCTTTTTTTCCTTTTTGCCATCAGCATTTCTTTCTTTTCCCTTTTTTTCTTTTTTTTGTCGTTTCTAGGGCCGCACTTGCGGCATATGGAAGTTCCAGGCTAGGGGTCTAATGGGAGCTACAGCCACCGGCCTATGCCACAGCCGAAGCAATGCTGAATCCAAGCTGCATCTGTGACCTACACCACAGCTCATAGCAACACCGGATCCTTAACCCATTGAGCAAGGCCAGGGATCAAACCCGCAACCTCATGGTTACTAGTCAGATTCGTTAACCACTGCACCACGATGGGAACTCCCCTGTCAGCATTTCTTATAGTACAGCTCTGATGACAACAAATTCTCTCAGCAATTCTTTAATCCAATCAGGACTTTTTATCTTTACTTGTGCAATGTCTTTCCATCCTTTATAGAATTCAAGACTGACAGTGCTTCCTCTTTCAGCACATTAAAGATATCATTCCATTGTCCTCTGATCTGTGCTTCTGAAGAGGCAGATGTGTCCTTATTCTGTGTATGGAATGGACTGCTCCAGATTCACCCAACGTGGCTACTTTCCGAACATTCATCTTTATCACTGGTTTTTAGCAATTTGAACAATAAGCCAACGTGTGCTCTTCTCCAGTTTTTATTCTGCTTGAGATCTTCTGAGTTTCTGGAATCTGTACATTAAAGTCATATTAGTGAGATACAGCATAATACATTATCCCAAAATGGGGTGACTTAAAAAAAAAACACCTTTTATGATCCATGATTCTTCTGATTTATGATCCTTTGGCTCAGGGTCTCTCCCAAGGCTACAATCAAATGTTGGCAAGGACTCCAGTCAACTCAGCATTTGAGTGGGGCAGGATCTGCTTCTAGGCTCACTCAGGCACCTGCTGGCAGTACTCTACTCCTTACTGGTTGTTGACTGAGGCCCTCAGTTACTCACTGGCTAAAGGCCACCCTCCCTTCTTTGTCCTCAAGAGCTCGCAACATGGCAGACTGCTTTATCAAAACAAGAAGACTAGAAGAGGCAGAGAGAGTTTCGAGCAAGTGAGAAGTCACAGTCTTTTGTAACCTCGTCACCTTTACCACAGTCACTTCTTTAAAAGCAAGTCACAAGGTCCATGCAACACATAAGAGAAGGAAATTACACAACAGCATGAATAACAGGCAGTGTGGTTAATCGGGAGCCAGCCACCTTGGAGTCTTGCTTCCAGAGATGTTGATTAAACAAATGTGAGAAATTTTCAGCCATCATTTCATCAAAAACGTTTTGGCCTCATTTTATTTCCTATCTCTCTGGGACTCTAATTTCTTGCCTGTTAAATCATTGATATTTTCCCACAAGCCACAAAGGGTCGGTTAATTATTCTCTCAATCTTTTCTTTTCCTGTGTTCTTCAGATTCAATGATTTCTATTGATCCATCTTCAGATTCATCAAAGATTTGTTCTGCTGTCTCCTGTAAGAGTTGAAGTCTATGCAGTGAACATTTTACTTCGGATGTTGTATTTTCCAATTCTGAAATTTGTAGGTGCTTCTTTCATAAAGTTCTCATTTATCTGCTGAGAATACCCTCTGTTCACCTGGGATTATTTTTATCTTTATCTTTTGTCTTTTTTTTTTTGTTGTTGTTGTTGTTGCTACTTCTTGGGCCGCTCCCACGGCATATGGAGGTTCCCAGGCTAGGGGTTGAATCGGAGCTGTAGCCACCGGCCTACGCCAGAGCCACAGCAACGCGGGATCCAAGCCACGTCTGCAACCTACACCACAGCTCACGGCAACGCCGGATCATTAACCCACTGAGCAAGGGCAGGGATCGAACCCGCAACCTCACGGTTCCTAGTCGGATTCGTTAACCACTGCGCCACGACGGGAACTCCTATTTTTATCTTTAATTCTTCACATGTTGCTTTAAAGTTTCTACCTGCTAGTCAAACACCAGTATCCCAGGGTTTGCTGCTAATGGCTATTTTAACTTTCCTTCTTTTTTTATTTTTATTTATTATTTATTTATTTATTCATTTATTTTTAGGGCCACACCCGAGTCATATGGACATTCCAAGGCTAGGGGTTGAATCAGAGCTGTAGCCGCCAGCCTACACCACAGCCACAGCAATGCCAGATTCTAGCCGCATCTGCAACCTACACCACAGCTCGCGGCAACGCAGGATCCTTAACCAACTGACCAAGAACCTGAATCGTCATGGACACTAGTCAGATTCATTTCCACTGTGCCAGGACAGGAATTCCTACTTTTACTTTCTCGCTTTGGATCAAAGTTTGCTCTATTTTGGCATAAACACTAATTGTTATAAAGTTCTGGATATTATGGGTGATCCACTGGAGAGAGTTGATTCTGTTATCCTTCTCTGAAGATTGTTTCACAGGCAGTTGCATCACAACCTCATCACAAGGATGGGCTAAGGACCTAACACAAGGTTGTGATAAAGGAGGCTTGGTTTTATCCACCATAGAGCTGGACCTGAGTCAATTCCATTCTCAGTTTTCAATCATACTCAGCTGTGAAACACAGTCTTTGCTATAAAGACACGGACCTTCTCGCATTTGGAAAGCTGACGGCTCTACAAAGCTCATCTTGATTCATGAGACTAAAACTCCAAATTTGAGCTGGTGAAATCTCTGGGTGGCCTCTTCAGTCTTCTAGCTGCCCCTCTCTGCTGGGTTCCAAAGTACCTTCCCTGCGCAGGTGCAGCTCAGGGGTCAGAAGGGCAGTTGATAAAACCCACAAGTGGTTTTCTCCTTTCTGACATGTTCAGAAGTCAATTTCTAGTCATTCTGGCAGCTTCAAATGACCTTTCCTCTGACACCCCAGCCAAAAAAAAAAAAAAAAAATTTAGTGTTCCTTTTTTTTTTTTTTTAACTTTTTAAGGCCCCACCTTAGGCATATGGAGGTTCTCAGGCTAGGGGTCAAATTGAAGCTGCAGCTGCCAGCCTACACCACAGCCACTTAGAAGAATATTTCCAGCCTGCTCTCCAAATCGCTAAACATTAGAGATGTCCTTTATCAAAATATGATAGCAGTTCCCCTTGTGGCTCAGCAAATTAAGAACCCGACTCGTATCAATTAGGATGCAAGTTTGATCCATGGCCTCTCTCAGTGGGTTGGGGGGATCCACCGATGCCATGGAGCTGTGGTGTAGGTCTCGGATATGGCTTGGATCTGTGCGGCTGGGGCTGTGGCATACACTGGCAGCTGTAGCTCCTTCGACCCCCAATCTGGGAACGTCCATCTGCTAAACATGTGACTGACGAAAGAAAAAAAAATAGGCTTGATTTGAATAAGGAAATCACCATTCATTCCGGTCAGCATCACAGTTGCAGGAATACTGGGAGTCAATGCAGTTCCCCTCTAGTCCACAAGCACATTTTTGAAGATCAGGCAGAGAACCTCCCCAGTAAGTCTGTGTTTTGTTGGTTCTTCCAACCCACCAACTCAGAGGGGTTCCATCTGAAAGACAAAGGGGAGAGATGTGACAGTTGCTTTCTACCCCAATGCCTTCCAGGCCAGTATAATTCCCTTCCTTCCCAAATCATTAAAAAGGATAAAAGGAGAAAGAGAGAGCAAGATTGATTGGGTGTAGTAATAGTCCCTACACTGTAACGGATGGCATTTCCTTAAGAAACCTTTTTTTTTTCTGATATTTCATTACTTAAGCTTAAATGATTGATATATTTTTCTTGGAATAGAAAAGAAACCAGCAGTTTCTGTTTAATTCACGCATAAGAGTAAAAAGAAAAATGTGTTGAGAGCAGTTCACATATGCAATTTCCTTAAAAATAATTTTTGAAACAAGGCATCAAATTATAAATCATAGTAATTAACATCTCAGAAACAAAATTGATTTGAGGTCATGAAATGCCCATTAAAACATTATGAAATGCTCTGTAAAGTCAGTGATTTATCTCAATATATGTACTGGCTAAAAACAAACCAGCTGTTTATTCAACATTAGGCATGGTATGGCACTCTCTTGTATGATTTAAGATATATTGGGAAGCATGTATTTTTTTCTTCCATTTACTGGTGTGGCCACATATTTAGAGACTATAGAAATAACACTGAAAAATCTTTATGCCCGAAGCCAATACGACACTCAAACACCAAATTTCCCTTACAAATGCATTTCTTTCTCCAATGAAATGTTCAGCTACCAGTCCCTTCACAGAGCTCAGACTAAACATGATGCTGAGGAATGAGAGCAAAGAATAGACACAGTGTTTAGACGCGGCATGCAGGCAATCCGTCTTAGGGAAAAACAAGTTAGAGCGAAAAAATCAGTCACTTGAGAATCAGGGCATGAGCGGAAGGTAACATTGAATCAGCTCCTCACAGATGCTTGATCATTTTTCCACTGATCTTCAGAACTTTTAAATTGTTATTGGCCCTACTTTTACTAATTTCTCCTTTAAAATTGCCAGGGCTCATAAATACTTTCTACTAGGTCAGACCTCTGCTAACACAGGCAGCCTTGCTGCCAGCATTACTGTATGTTCCTGCCCACTGTGCTAAGAAAACAAGTTACTGGAAGCTTGTGTTGTGCATTAATTAATATCAAGAATCTTCTTCTTCTTTAACTGCATGATTAACTCATCAACTGAAGGCAGAAAACCTTCTTGAAACACTTCATAGAGCTATTTCAACATACTGCTTAAAACACTGTTATGTTCATAGATTTTAAAAAAGAAATCATAATTCCTAAATGCTGAATAATATTTTCACATCTAAATTTGCTATCTTCCCTACAAAATAGCAACCACTTTATGTTTTAAAGGTACCGAATACCTTCGGTATTCCTTCAGGATGTTTCGAAGTGTCCTGAAGAATTTACATTCATGTAAGTAAGAAGAAAATGATGAGGAATTTTTTAAAGTTGAAATTAAAATGATAAAATATCAGAGATCAGTTAAATCCCTATAGTTAAAATCCCAAATAACTTTTCTTTTTTTTTTGTCTTTTTGCCTTTTCTAGGGCCGCTCCCCTGGCATATGGAGATTCCCAGGGTAGGAGTCTAATCTGAGCTGTAGCCGCCGGCCAACACCACAGCCACAGCCACAGCCACAGCCACAGCCACAGCCACACCAGGTCCGAGCCATGTCTGTGACCTACACCACAATTCACGGCAACGCCGAATCCTTAACCCACTGAGCAAGGCCAGGGATCGAACCCGCAACCTCATGGTTCCTAGTCGGATTCATTAACCACTAAGCCACGATGGGAACTCCCCAAAAAGCTTGTGTATTCAGGCTGATCATCCTTCTAGGATGCTGAGTTACAGATCCATGGCTTGCTGAAAATGTATTTTCATACGTATTTCATTTCATTCATCCACAACTACGGCACCAACACTACTTGAACTGCTACATTTTCAAGATCTAAAACTGTAAAATTAACTTGTGTGACACTACCTTCCTGATCTTCCCCATCTATTTCTTGCTGTCATCTCAAAAGCTAAATTGTTCCCTCTTTTCTTTTCTTTTCTTTTGATCGCCACACCTACAGCACATGGAGGTTCCCAGGCTAGGGGTCTAATCAGAGCCATAGCTGCCAGCCTACGCCACAGCCACAGCAACGTCAGATCCTAGCTGCGTCTGTGACCTACACCACAGCTCACGGCAACGCCAGATCCTTAACCCACTGAGCAAAGCCAGAGATCGAACCTGCAACCTCATGGTTCCTTGTTGGATTCGTTTCCGCTGTGCCACGACGGGAATTCCTGGTTCCATCTTTTCTTTACTTTTTTCGATTTTTCAGAAAAATCTATTCCAATGGAAGTATGTGAGATGTTCAATCTCAACACACTTTTGCCACCATTAATTTTATGTTACTAATTTTCACATCGTTTTCAATTGAATTTTCTAAAAATCTGATTTTAACACGTTTTTAACTATTATTGAAGACAACTATTTTTGTCTTAAAAATTGTTCCGCGACTTTCATATTGACATTGATGTTTCTCTTTTCTTTGTGCAGACTTCCTCTGTGTTACTCGTTTTGTAGTTCTGTTTATCTTATTTGAGATTATTTATTAAGAACAGGGCTCTATTTACATCTAAATAAGCACATATATACACATTTATGTGGACATGTACATATGTGTAAATGAGTATGTGTGCATTTAAATATATTTGTGTTGACATGTATACTTCTAATTTTTTTAATAAAAATTATTTTATTTTTATTATTATTTTTTAATTTATTTTTTCTCTTTTGCTTTTTAGGGCTGCACCTGTGGCACATGGAAGTTCCTAGTCCAGGGGTTGAATTGGAGCAGAAGCTGCTGGCCTACGCCACAGCCAGAGCAACGCCAGATCCGAGCCTCATCTGTGACCTACACTGCAGCTCACTGCAACACCAGATCCTTAACCCACTGAGTGAGGCCAGGGATCAAACCCACATCCTCATGAATAATAATCAGGTTCGTAACCTGCTGAGCCAGAATGAGAACTCCCATGTACTTAAAATTTAAACACGTTCCCTCTTTTCCACCTGACATCCATTGTACATGATTCTAGGGTCCATTCTAGGGACTACATGATTCTACATTCATTCTAGGGTCATGGGCCTGAGGAAAATCTGTGTATTTAACAGTCATCCTTATCCCCTGTTCTACAGTCTTCTAGACTTTACTATTTTCTTTACTAGTGGGTCCCAAGCCTGGCTGCAACACCTGAGGAGCCTTAACAGAAAGATGCCCAGGGAACCTCTGGCCCTGAAGGCAAGGACTCCCTATTCTCTGGTGTTCCTTTCCTTTACGTGGTGCTGGCTCACTCACATTCTTGGGGATGTTGCTTTCCGGGTCTTGGAGAGTTTGATTCACTTGTGATTCTGATGACTACCTTTCCTTTTGTTTTTCTTCTCTAGTTAAGCCACTCGGTTCATTCTGTTCCCTTGCATTCCCTTATCCTTCTATAGTTATGGGTCTCATTTTCCTTAGAATACACTTCTATAGCTGCTTATCTATTTTTTTCTTAGATTCCCAGAGCAATACTCAGTGAGAATGAAAAAATCCACTGCATATGGACCTGGTATATTCCCTAGAACCACAAAGCATCACAGAGCTGGGAAGAGGGGAGCTTGCCTCATGCACTTTATAGGGGTTATGCCACCCAACAATGACCACACCCGCCTCGGCTTGGTATTACTGCTCCCAATTCAGTGAAGAGAAAACAAAGACTGAGAAATATTCACCCCTCCAAGTTCTGTACCTAATCAACAAGAGACCTGGAACTTGAACTTAGATCTCTCCCCCGCCTCCAAATCCCATGGTGTTTGCACGACAACTATCTGATGGGCAGTCACAGATGGCATTGAGGTTAGGGGGGGATAAGATATGAGGGGACACAGCAAGGTGTGAAGAGGTGGCAGGGGCAAGAGGCCGAGGGAGGACATTCTGAAAAGAGGGAGGAAAAGGAGGAGGAGGGGGTGGAACTCAGGCACAAGGGCGAAGGGAATCAGATTTCCTAAGTGGGGAAAGTAAATAGGAGAGGAGCTTCAGTGGAAAGGAAAGTTTCAAAGGTCACACCAAGCGTTCAAACGTTTTCTGCATGATCCACACAACATAGCTATTCACATACGAAACACATTTCTCTTTGAAGTCCTGTCCTTCTCCCTGGAAGTCCAACCTCTCGTAAGACAACCCATGAGGGTGAGCGTGAACGTTAACAGAGTGGCTTTCTTGTACAGATGTCTTAGAATCTTCTCTGATTTCTAAAAGAAAATGCACCTGAACACTGCTGCTAGAAAAGAGAGTATGGGGAAGCAGCATGAAGGTTCAGAAGCAGGTGAGTCTAGGAACACACAGCTGAGTGGGTAGCAGTCAGACAGTAGAGAGGAACGCACTTCATCAGTAAAGTGTCCTAATGGAAGCAGTGTTTCCTCGGGGTTAATTCTCTTCACAAAGACGAGTTTTAGGCTTGTATATTGGGTGGTTAGGAGATATGGACAGATGGCCAACTGAGAGGCCCGCAGGAAAGGTCTTGCAATAACTTCATGAATGAGTCTTTAAGGCCCCACGGAGACAGAACTGCTGGGTCTCGAGAAAGTCTCACACAATGAGACGTTCCAACGGGAGAAAACACAACACCAGAACCATCGTTTAAGAGCAGAGTGGTTCTTAAAAGCAGAACAAAGAGTTAAAAGTAGTTTTCTGATTTCTCCTTGGGTTGCTAAAAAAAACCCTGTGTTTCCAGCAGCCTGTTCTAATTTTCAGTTATACCCAGAGGGTAACTGTCAACAATCCATGAAAAAGAGTCACAGGGAATAGTCCCTTTCAGAAAACAGAGTCATATTTTTATTAGCTCTTGGCCGTGATGAAACAAATCGTGTGTGTCACCTGCCCTTGCTAAGGGATCCACCCCGCGCATTCGTCGAGTATCACAACGAAGCCCTTTTCTGCCCAGTTCCCGGGTGAAGCCAGGGGAAGACTCTAAAGACAATCAAGGCTTTGAACAAAGCTCAGGGTCAACGGACCTTGTTCTTTTCTTCCGGCAATGGCATCTCTGTAACCTCCCGACTGTGACATGTTTGCTAAGCACCCACCCTTGGCAGCTCTATGCCAGCACCATGACAGCCAGAAAACGCTGCAGGAGCTGGTTATGTAAAGCCCAGGCTGGGCCCCGTGTGGGGGGACAGGGGGCCTCCATCTACGTACCTTTCTCGTTCACAAGCCGTGACTTCCTGCAGTAGTAGGTCAACTCCTGCTCGCAGTACTCTGCATGGTTGATTGTGGCCTGGAGCTGCTCCAGGCTGGCCACGTACTTGAAAGACCCAGCGTAGGGGTTCTCGGGATTGGTGTTTCGGACTCTCGTTATGTCAGAGCCATTGTGCTGTATGATGGTCCACGCCGTTTCTTGTAGGCAGAAATGGGGGAAGAAAGAGAGGAGACCATCACTAGTCTGCAAAAGTTAAAATAAATAAAGAAAATCAAAATCACCTTTTATCTGAGTCAACTTTCTCTAGTCATCAAACCTGAGAGGCAGAATCAACACAAGTGGACTCTCCAAATGTTTAAACCATAGTAAAGTGCTTCTTTTCCCTGAAATGCATACACGTGGCGTGCATTTGCACTGATTTTAGTCTACGTTGGCCACATCATTGAGCCAGAAGACATTCGCGCACTTGCAAACATGTTCCCTCTTTTCCACCTGAAATCCATTCTACATGATTCTAGGGTCCATTCTAGGGCAGGATAAGGGGATAAGGGTGACTGCTAATACACAGATTTTCCTCAGGTCCATGACCCTAGAATATTCATTAGGAATCATTAGGAAAACTGATTATTAAAGTCCGTGGTACATTTCATCAACTCTGACGGACATTCTACTTTCAGAAGATGCATCATTATTTTTCTTCAAGAGAGAAAAAACAATGCAACCTATTGTAACTGTAAAACATTGTTGACACACCCTGAATTCAGAGACATAACAACATGAAAAAACATGCATCTTTGAATTTTTTTAATATATATATTTTTAAATTTTCTCCCCCATTTTTTTTTTAAATTAGGGCCACACCTGCAGCATATGGAAGTTCCTGGGCTAGGGGTCGAATCAGAGCTGCAGCTGCTGGCCTACGCCACAGCCATAGCAACCCGGGATCCTTAACCCACTGAGTGAGGCCAGGGCTAGAACTCACACCCTCATGGATACTAGGCAGGTTCTTAACCCGCTGAGCCACAATGGGAACTATCTGAATATTTTAAATATTTTAAATGACACAATGTCAGTAACAATACTTCTAATCTTAGAAATCATTCATGCTGGCAGCAATAAGAAAGTCAAATTTTTACAGCCTATCTCTCATCAGACAACTTTTCAATATGAGTGCACATTGATTTCTTTTTAAATCAAACCTGAACTCTTCATTTTGGTACCCTGCATAGTTAGCAATGCGACAGGAAGTTACTCTTCTGAACACGTGACACAGCGTCTGCAACTCAACTAACACAAAAAATAAAATATCTTTGTGTATGTTCTAGAGCTGTCATTATTGGCACCTGGATGTCTGTAAACTGTTCCATCATACTCATCATCAAAATCATTTAGAGAAAATAAAAATCCTACAAGGTCGGTAACAGACAATAGGCATATTTATCTATCCTTCAACCCTCCTGGCAACAGGCTCCATATTATATTTACTGTGATATATGCAGGCCCAAGAACAAGTTAATCAAAAGGCCTCTAATGTAATAGGTGAGAAACAGATTGGAGGTTTGTCAAACTCTGCTATAAATGTGCTGTTCAGCCACATCACTCTTCTGTATTACAGAGAAGTATTCCAAATTGGAGAAAAACAGCAGGTAGAAAATGTTCCCCTCTTTTAAACTAATACCTCCAGATCAACAATCATACTAAAAAAGACATTTCACTCCCACCCCGCTCCTGGTCATAAGAATTTTGCATGGAGGGGCCTGCTAAACAAATGAGACAGGAGGCGAGTGTCACAGCTGTAATGCCTTCCACGTCTGGATCACTATTTTCTTCTGTAACGATGGCTGCTATTTTATTTCCACCGTGCATTTCCGGTCACCAAAGAGTTTCATCAATAAATGCGTTCCCTCAAAATGATCTATGAGCTAATGAAATTAATTATGGATGGCCAGACAGCAGGACAGGGCAGAGATCACTGGGAGGTGAAATCTGAGCCTCTATTTCCAAATTTAAAAAAAAAAAGGAAAGAAAAAGAGGTGGTATCTAGGAAGCAACAATAGCAGGTCTGAAATTCTATCATTAGAATTATATAACCTTGGCTATTAGAAATTGAAGCTTAAGAGTGCCTTCTGTGGCACAGCAGAAACGAATCCAACTAGGAGCCATGAGGTTGCAGGTTTGATCCCTGGCCTCACTCAGTGGGTTAAGGATCTGGTGTTGCTGTGTCTGTGGCGTAGGCCCGTGGCTATAGCTCCGATTAGACCCCTAGCCTGGGAACCTCCATATGTCGTGGGGGTGGCCCTAAAAGGACAAAAAGACTAAAAAAAAAAAAAAAAATTTAAGATTATTAACCAGGCAGAGCTGTAACCCCAGTCTCTTCTGGACTCTGCTTTCATTATTCAGCAGAATGATTCCTCTTTTTCTGGTGGTGAATCAATGGCGTGCATGAAGCAGCTCAACTCTGGCTGAGGCTTTGCCAAAAGAGCAGGACAATAAACCTACTTGCGGCCTTTGTCTCTTTGCCTTCCCCGGCGGTGAGTATCCACTGGGTCAGGATGAACACAGGACTCTATAAAGATCTTCTAAGGTGTGAGAAATCCAAGGCCATACTGCACGACAACTGTTAAAGGGCAGCTCATAGAAATGCTTCCTTTTGAAATTCTAACATCTCCATACTATGCTCGTTTCTGTAAGTGGTTTCATTTTCTAATAAAAAGTGCTACCCAGGATGCAGTTAGATGGATGCTGAGCTTATCAGACAATCTAGAGTCCAGGGCAAGGCAGAGACAAGGAAAGCCTCACAAAAGATTCTAAGCAATGGAAGTGAAAGCCCAGCATGCAGGGTTCAAATCTCCTGGGCTTTCCAAGCAGAAGAATCTCTGCCAACTTAGCCTAAAGCCTCTGTACTGTTTTTTAGGACAGGATCGTTTTCTCTGATGTATTTTACAAACACCTATTTGGCAATTACAACTATAAAAGTCACAGACTTCATAATTCCTAATTCAGCATTTTGTGATTTATTCTACTGGTTCCCCACCCCTCCGCCACTGGTCTGTGAGCTCTATTACAAGAGCGACAGGTTCTGACTTGCAAACTACACTAGCTCTGGCCTGTGGGCTCGACACAACATGCAAAAGACACTAGCTTTGGGAGGAATAGAAACAAAGCACTGTCCAGACCAGACAGAGCACAGCCGCCCAGGTATTCTGGCTGTGATGCTATGGTGGCTCTGAGATTCTCATCACCTCTTAGCAGTTTGGGAACTCTGCAAATAGGTATCCGATGCATTTGCCAAATAATGTTCAGGCTGAAACTTTGAGGGGTAGAAGATGCTGTCTCACTTGCAAGGCAGCAAGTTAAGATCTTACCTCCTAGACGAATTGTATCTGTTTAGCTCTCTCTGCCAATCTGTCTACCTACAGTGAGTGCCGAATGCACCTGCGCCCACTGGACTGGCACCATGAGAGAGGGACCTCCCAATTACAAGACCTGGAGTTTATGGAGGAGTGCTGGCCCAGCTTCTCCTCTCCAAAGAGGGAGAGGAACTTTGGCTCTGGAATGCAACAGATCTTCTCTGAGGAGACGGCAGACGAGCCTTTAGGGTTTGGTTTGGTCTTGTTCTTAATCATTCTTAGAAGGTAGGCAAATGCACCTGGGAGAGAGAAATTTTAAATCTCTCCAGAGAAATCCACTATCTCTAAGGTCTAAGACACATTTACATTAAATTATCCTTTAATACAGACTTCCAGTTTTTTGTTTTTGTTATGTGATTGCTTAGCAAGCAAGGCATTGTTTCCTTATAACAAGTAATTCTTGTCTATAGAAAAGCAAATTCTGCTTTGCTACGCAGACCAACTTCCACTCTGGAAAAAGCCAGTTTCGCCTCCCTTCGCACAGTCATTTCAAGAGTATTGATGTAGCAGGTATGTCTGTTCTTTGCATCTCCGAGAACTGGTTGTAACATCTTACCAGTTTTCTCATTAATAAGGTTAAACATTACACAAGATCTTCAAAATGGGTTGTATAGCTTTTATTTTATATCCGTGTAAGAGTCATGATTTTATTTTTTGGAGGGGAATTATCCTTTACCAAATGCAGAGAGAGTTGTCAAGGTAAGGAAACACAGGGAAATGAGTCGGAAGAGATAGCAGAAAATCTATGAAATTCATAAATACACTAAACCCTTGAAAGGTAATTTGGATCTACCAGTGAGTACCTCTCCCTGAAGTGATTTCTAATATATAGATTGTATGCAAAGCAACTGAGTAATTAACAACTTGATTTATCTTGGGCTGCCTGCTCTTTTTTAGCGTGATAACAGTGTAAAGAAAAAACATGCGGTTTAAGCAATACAGTTGCAGAGTGCATGTTTCTTCAGGATTAATAGCTGTGGGTGATAAGGTGATAAAGACCCTAAGAGTAGGCAGGAAGTGCTGCGTTCAAGAAAGCTGGGAGATGAAAAGACAGCTAGCATCCTGGAGCAAAACTTGACCTAAACAAGGCTGCATTTGAATAATGATGGCTAGTTATTAATTCTCATAGCTCTCAAGAAGGTTTTTATCATTGCCATCCCTAAAGTAAAAAAAAGTTCTGTTTTTAAAAATTGTTTTTGTTTTTATGGTTGCACCTGTGGCACGCGGAAGTTCCCGGCCAGGAGTTGAATTGGAGCTGCAGCTGAGGCTTACACCACAGCTGGGGCAACACTGGCTCTGAGCTGTAGCATCTTAGACCCATACCACAGCTGTGGCAATGCCAGATCCTTAACCCACTGAGAACCCACATGTTCTTGGGATCTTTTAGCTTGTTCATGATTAAAGATATTGAAATTCGTATGGAGTCATCTGTTGGGCAGTAATTCTAGACTCAGAACTGTTTTTTTTTTCTTTAATTTATTTAAGCTACATATCTGTAATCTAATGATTCAGCATTTTGTCATCTTGGTAATTGGTATAACTGGCTGCTCTATCTTAAGGATATGGGTTATTTTTTTGTTTTTGTCTTTTAGGGCCTCACTCGTGTCATAGGGAGGTTCCAAGCTAGGGGTCGAATCGGAGCTACAGCTGCCGGCCTACACCACAGCCACAGCAACTCGGGATCCCAAGCCACGTCTGTGAACTACACCACAGTTCACGGCAACGCCGGATTCTTAACCCACTGAGTGAGGCTGGGGATTGAACCTGCATCTTCGCAGAGACAACGCTGGGTTCTTCACTTCTTCACCTGTTGAGCCACAGCACATACTCCTACAAATACTTTTGCTATGATAAGTCTTCTGCTGTCAAGCCTGCTCAGGAGTCCCTCTCTCAGAATCACATAAGAAGCTTGTACTGAATTGATTAGAGACCCAAGCCTTGGTCTCTAAACTTAGTCAGTGGAACCAAATCCAGGAGTCTGGGTAGGGGGTGCAGTTGGGAAAAGGTGAGTTTAAGCCACGGACGGATCATTTTCACAGAAGTTAGAAAGCCAGGGCTGTCCCCTTCATCAATTACTCGGCACTGAAAAAAACTGTCCTTATAAGGCAGTGTTTGATAATGAGATATTTCTTAAACATAAAACTATTTCCTTATAGAAAAAGCTGTGACTTTAGTGTAGAAGACGAATAAAAAAAGGCTCTGTACATTTCAATAGGGACAACCAGCAGGGTTCATATTAACCTAATTATTTTAAAGTGATATTTAGAATATTCTGTTTAGAAAGACCCTTCAGTCTTTAACATAGCTGAGGACATCATCTGTTCAAAAGACATGTTCTTGGGATCTTTTAGCTTGTTCATGATTAAAGATATTGAAATTCATATGGAGTCATCTGTTGGGCAGTAATTCTAGACTCAGAACTGTTTTTTTTTTTTTAATTTATTTAAGCTACATATCTGTAATCTAACGATTCAGCATTTTGTCATCTTGGTAATTGGTATAACTGGCTGCTCTATCTTAAGGATATGGGCTATTTTTTGTTTTTGTTTTTGTTTTTGTCTTTTAGGGCCTCACTTGTGGCATAGGGAGGTTCCAAGCTAGGGGTCAAATCGGAGCTACAGCTGCCAGCCTACACCACAGCCACAGCAACTCGGGATCCCAAGCCACATCTGTGACCTACACCACAGCTCACGGCAACGCTGGATTCTTAACCCACTGAGCAAGGCCAGGGATCGAACCCGCATCCTCATGGCTCCTAGTTGGATGTGTTTCCACTGCACCACGACAGGACCTCCGATCTTGAGGATGTGTTATTGGCTACAAGCAGTGAGTCTTTGAGAGGATGGAGCCTTCTCCAGCTGGAATATTTTGGGGCTGGGAGAAGAGACCAAGGTTTTAGCTCTTGATCTCTCCCCAATAATATTCCTTAGCTGGCCTCCCTGAACCTCCCTGAGTCTTGGTTTCCTCATTTGCCAAAGCAGATCCATAAGGCAAGTTTCAAGTTGTAACATGTTATTTCTCACTAGGTTGTTAACATTCTGGGGGTGGCACTTTTGTTTGAGTATATTTCAATATTCCAGAGCTTCTGAAGACACTTCCTGTCTCCTAACTGGGTTATCTGTGTCTCCGCCCCCCACTGATGCTTTGCAAATGGCTTTAGGTTTTGTGAATGTCTGCTTTTTCATCAATACTTCCTGAGAATTTTGCTAAAGCCCCTTTAACCTCTCTGTGTGTGTACATATGTAAATTTAGTCAAATTATTGTAGATTCGAGGTGAGACACAGGTGCCTAAAAGAAGGCACATTAATTAGTAATGTACTAATGCGAGGTCGATGTTGATTTAATAGAAAAGAAACATTCAATAAGATGAAATTGATAATTCCTTTATCATTTAAGTGGTCATGACAAATGCACATGGCCTATAAATTACTGAATTATTATGCGTAATATAATTCAGGCATGTATGTGTGTGTACATAGTCAGTCCTGATTATCTGCAGATAATTATTATCTGTGAATTTGCCTACTCACCAAAATTTACTACTAACCCCCACATCAATACTTGAGGCACCCTCGCATGTGTGCAGACACAAAGCAGCAAAAAAACCTGAATTGCCCAATATGAATTTCAGTTGCCCAGCTAAGGTCGAACAGAGCCAGGCTCTGACTCTGTTTCAGCCCTCCAACTGGAAACACACATTCTTCTTGGGGTCTCTTTAGTGCCATGTTCTCTGTGCTTGGTGATTTTACTATTTAAAGTGGCCTCCACGCAGAGTTCTGAAGGGCTGTCCCGTGTTCACAAGCAGACAAAGGCTGTGATACGCCTTCCAAGAAAAACATGTCAAATAAGCTTCCTTCGGGTGTGAATGATAGTGCTGTTGGTTCTGAGTTCGATGTTAATGAATCAACAGCATGCATTAAATAAGGTGTCCCTAACCTGAAACACCAGTAAAACAAGGTTACGTATTGATGGGCTGATGAGACTATTATGACCAGAGGCTGGCAGGACCCTAATCTTACCGTATGTCCTCTGGGAGCAGGTGTCCAGTATTTACCAATTCAAATGCCTGTGGTTACTTTACAGAACACGACCACCACGGATAACAAGAAGTGCGTGTGTGTGTGTGTCTGTATGTGTTTGTGCTTCAAAGCTTTAAAGAGTACAGGTACTTATCAACTTAGAGGTATCTGGTTCACAGGATCAAAACTTCCTAAGCGTGTGTATGTGAATAGTTTAGGATGTTTTGGTGGGGACTCAGTGAGAGATGATTAAACCTCACTCACAATAGGAAAAAAAAAATCAAAAAGTTATTTGATGCTAGAACCCCTGTCTTTCATTTTCAAAATGGTCCTTTCTCTCCATAAAGTCGTGGCACACTTATTATGTTTAATTGTCACATAGCAGAGCAGAGGGTTCTCTAAAGTTTGAGAACCACGGGTCTAAAAGAGCAATTCCCAAACCAGTGTGCACATAAGAATCATTTGGGAAGATTTTAAAAAATACTGCTTTCCTCGTCTCACCCTAGCCCTCCTGCCTCAGGGTGCTGCCTGGGAATCTGTACTGTGCAGCCTTGGGGTTCCACTGAGGGATAAACCTGGAGGAATTGGCAGCTGTCTTAGGTTGCTCTGGCACACGGGGCAGCGCTGTGGCCTGACGGTTTGTGCCCCCATCAAAATTCATGGGTGGAGTCACTAACCGCCAAAGGTAATGGTATTACTAGGTGGCACCTCTGGGAGGTCATGAGGTCAACAGGGTGGAGCCCTCATGAAAGGGATGAGGACTCTTAGAAAAAGAGACCCCACGGAGCCCCTTCTATCACGTGAAGCCCCTTCTATCACAGGAAGTCTGCAACCCAGAAGAGAGCCCTCCCCTGAAGATGCTGGCGCTGTGATCTTGGGTTAGGGTTAGGGTTAGGGTTAAAACTGTGGGAAATACATTTCTCTTGTTAACAGGCTACCCAGTCTGTGGTATTTCGCTAGAGCAGCCCAAACAGATGAAGTCAGGTGGCATCCTCAGGGATGCTGAGAGCACACAGGACGTTGTGCTATAGGAAAACTTCTAAAGATCCATTCTATAGTAATTTCCCCAAATATCTGTCGCCAAGGTTTTACCACTACCCAGCAGTTTTTGGAATTACATATTAATACAAAGGGACTGTTGTTCCCATATTCAGCTGCCTTCTCAGTATCTCATATGAAGGTGTAACAGACACCTCGAATTCCGAATGTGTGAAACTGAGATCCTGATCTTGCCCCACAGACCTTTTCTGATCACATCTCAAATAACGGCAACTCAATCACCAATGGACAGTTGCTCAAGCCAAAAATGTGGTGGGAGTCTTGGTTTCCTTTTTTCTCACCCCGTACACATAATCAATAAGAAAACTGAATCTTGGAGTTTCGTCATGGCGCAGTGGAAACGAATCCCAGTAGGAACCATGAGGTTTCAGGTTCGATCCCCGGCCTCGCTCAGTGGGTTAAGGATCCAGCATTGCCGTGAGCTGTGGTGTAGGTCGCAGATGAGGCTCAGATCTGGTTTTGCTGTGGCTGTGGTGTAGGCCAGCAGCTGTAGCTCTGATTCGACCCCTATGGGAACCTCCATATGCCGTGGGTGTGACCCTAAAAAGAGACAAAAAAAAAAAAAAAGGAGAAAAGAAAGCTGAATCGCCAGCCGTCTACATGGCTATCCTCCTGTGAAAGCCACCATCATTGGCTCTTGCCTGGATTCCAGCATTACTGTACTTGGTCCCCAAATGGGCTTCCTAACTCCTGTTATACACATACATTTTATCCATGTGTATGTATGCATTTGGTATATACATGCATATGTAGGTATGTACATGTCTTCTAACACCTTCCTACCCCTGCTCCCAGATAGGCGTTTCCCAACACAGGCTCAATCATGATCCAATTAAAGGAAGTTAGACTACACCCACCGTTGCTTGAAACTCTCCAATGTCCTCTCATTCAGAACGAAAACCAGAATGAACACATCGTAAGGTCCCATGACTCTTCCTGTCCTGCCCTAGCCCATCTGATTCCCTCTTGCTCTCCAATCAGTTAACTCATCATGCTCCAGCCACACTGGATCTGGTAAGATCACCTTTCTCAGGACTTGGCACTTGTTCTTTCCTCTGCCTGGAAGGCTCTTTCCTTAGATATTCATTGCCTGATTTTAAGTAGTGAATTCTCTGCCACACCTCCTGCTCCAATTTAATATTTCCTTTTTCTGTTTATTTTGCTCCATAAAACACTGACTTTCTAACACAGCACTATCAAATGTAAACTTTCTGCAATGATGGGATATGTGGCTATTGGACAGTTAAAAGGTGGCTAGTGAGACAGAGGGACTGACTTAAATTAACCTTATCTTAATGAATTAATTTAAATTTGTAAAATTTGTCTCAATTCATTTAGTCATATTAATTAATTTTAATTCTATGTGACTCTAAATGGGAATTTGTCGCTAGTGTGCACCATATTGGACATGACAGTTCATCTGTCATTTGTGTTTGATGATGAAGGGATGAAGATTCCTTTTTACAGTATTTCCATAAATTTCCCCCAGCATCACTGATTGAAAAGATCATCTTTCCTTCACTGTAAATCAATGCCAACTTTGCGATGAATCAACTATCCATATTTGAGTGAATCTACCTATAGATTGTCTATTTTGTTTAAGTGGTCTATTTGTTTATCCTTGTGCCAATCACACACTGTTTTACTTAATCTATCAGTATAATGTCTATAATCTGGTAGAGTTGAGTCCTCTAACTTTATTCTTTAAGATTGACTTGGTGCTTCCTGACCCTTCAAATTAGCTGATAAATTTTAGAATCTTCTTGCCAATTCTCCCAAATCAGTTACACCAACTGACAAACACCCTGCTGAAGTTTTAATCAAGGTTTGCACTGAATCAATATGTAGTTGGGAAGAACTGAATTTATACCACCATATTGAGTTTTCTAATCAATGAAAGTTTTATATTTCTCGATTTAATTAGGATTTAACTTATCTCAAGATTATTTTACATTGATCTGAGTAAAAGCTGTGAACATCTTTCTTTAGGTTTATTACCATGTATTTGAGATTTTTGATGCTAATACAAATAGACTCTTCCAAAATTTCATTTTAATTGCTTATTGGTAGCACACAGAAATGAAATTAAGTCTTATGTTAACTTGATATTTAGTGACATTCCTAAATTTTAATAGTTAACCTATAGATTATTGAGAATATTCCCAATACATAACCTTGTCACCTACAAATAATGACAGTTATAGTTCTTCCTTTCCAATATGTCTTTCATTTCTTTCTCTTGCTTTATTACACTGGCTAGGATTTCTAATACAATGGTGAACAGAGTGATAATAGCACGTCCTTGTGTTAATGTTGGTAAAAAGTTTTTTTGTGAGCACTCTTTAACATATTAAGCAAATTTTCTTCTATTTATAATTTACTGAGTTTTCATTTTTTCTTTATCATGAATAGATACTGAATTTAATCAAACACATTTTCTATGACTATGATTTCCTATTTAAATTTATGTAAGTCAAGAATGCCAGAATAAAATTCATGTTTACCCAAATTTAAAAGTAAATATTTTTCAAAGCTGTCACATGCATCAATATTTTTAGTTTTGCTATTATTTAAAATATTTTTCAACTTCAGTTTTATTGACAAAAATCATATACATTTAAGGTATACAGCGTGATGCTTTCATATAAATATACCCTGTGAAATGATCACCATAATCAAGATAATTAGCATTCATACCAAACATAGTTACTTTTTTTTTCCTTTTCATTCCCCATGCTGTGCCCCTCTAGCAATCACCTGTTTGTTCTCTGTATCTATGAGTCTGTTTCTGTTTTGTTATATTTGTTCATTTCTCTTGTTTTCTGGATTCAGCATGTGAGTAAGAACACATGGTATGTATTACTCTTCTCAGAGGAATAAAGTCTCTCCATTTTGTTGGGGAACTAATAAGACGATACATTTATTATTAGATGTTCTACACAGATACCACATGCAAATAAAATAATGGCATTTTAAATCATTACCATTGAACAAATTTTTTTTTTTTTTTGTCTTTTGTCTTTTTAGGGCCTCATCCATGGCATGTGGAGGTTCCCAGGCTAGGAGTAGAATCAGAGCTGTAGCTGCTGGCCTACACCAGAGCCAGAGCAACATGGGATCAGAGCTGGGTCTGCGACCTACACCACAGCTCACAGCAATGCTGGATCCTTAACCCACTGAGCAAGGCCAGGAATCAAACCTGCGTCCTCATGGATGCTAGTCAGATTCGTTTCTGTTGAGCCATGACAGGAGCTCCACCATTAAACTATTTTTAAAGATTTACCTTAAGTTCTGTTGAACAATACCCATTTTAATCAAGTTGCAAATTAGGTCAACTTTTTACTAGTTTCACTTTAATCTTGTGTTTAAAGCATTCACGCAAATTTAACTATTAAATGAAAGTTGATTAACTCACCAGTCATATTGCAATATAGAAGAAATGGTTCCAGAGGACCACTTCCATCTGAATCTATATAGTAAAACCCTGAAGTGTTTCCTCTATGCTTATAGGCTTCACATGACTGCTCATAGATAGCTGTAAAAAAAAATAGGGATCATCATAAATGAAGCAGTATAAAATTAACATCTTAAATTTTAATTTGAACACGAAATACTCCAAGTCTTGAAATTTAATATGTACATACCTGACCAGGAGAAAAGGTAACATATCCTTTAAAACAAAACTCATTTTTTAAAATTAACAGGGATGAAAGGAGGTGAGATTTTAAAAAAGGAAGAATGAGATTGTATTTCATGACATTTTATCACTGAAAGAATAGGGGATTATGCAGTCAAAACAAAAATTTATTTTATTTTTACATTAGGTAAAAACGACAAAAGAGAAGGTAGGTGTTTTGAATGTTCAGATACTTACAAATTCAACGTGATATCCATTTTGGACATCCATCCAAATGGATCTTTTGACAACCATTTTCAAATATTAATAACCTAACATCTGAAACACAATAGTGTAATCTCTTTAAAGAATCTACTCTTGCCCAACAATTATGCAATAGAAAAGTTTTAAATAAGCCTGTAAGTATTCTCCTTTCTCGCATAAAATTATCCACAGATAAAATCCTTTTTTTTCATAAAACAAATATGATTTACAAAGCTCCTCATCAATAATTTAAAAAGTAATTTACAAAAGTAACTTTCTCTAATGCTCTGTAATGAGAATTTAAGATAATTAAAATTCAAAGCACAAGAAATATTTATTTAAATATGCCCTCAAGTGGTCTCAATGTGTTCTGATCCATAATTGGATGTTTTTAATTGTACAGTTATGTATTTGTCACGAACAAGGTTTGATATTAACAATTGCATATGATGTGCTCATCTCATGGAACGCTTGGCCATTGTCAGGGTGATTTCCATCAAACTTTTAATGTCGTTAAATGAGAAATAAACCATTCCTTGAACGTCCTTCCTCGATCTAGTCTAAATTTTTGAAAATGATGTTAATGAGTTTTTAGGCAACATGAAATAATGTAACTAATTTGCTCAGAGTCACAGAAATTTCAGATGCCCATACAAATTTACTGCTCCACTCCACATTTTCTTGGTGTTACTTGGTTCTTTTTGTATATTACATAGAAATATAAGATGGATTGTTTTCTGGTCACATTTGTATTTTGTGCAGTGAAGTGGGCATATGAAAATGGTTTATTTATATATTCCTACACACACGTACAAGTTCATAAATTCCTTGAAGGAAGTTGGCAGGATGCACGCATAACTTTGCAGGAAGGCTGGTGTTAGAAGGACACATGATGGCATGTGGATAACTGAGAGTATGTTTGCTTTACGTGTATTGCTTGATTTGTTTTATAACATGACTGTTTAACATGTTATTTTCTAATAAAACCATTTACAAGACCCCGCCACTGACCCTCCCTCTGCTCAGGCTAATGAAAGTCATGGCTTTACTACAATCAGGTTTGTCATCCTGGCCCCATTTCTCAGGTCATTGGCAAAAAACCTTCTGCTCTCTTTAGACTACCTGCTGAGAAGAACCTAATAAAATAATTCAATGATTGCATCCAAATTGCTGGTCACAGATAAAAATATTTATGTACCATCTAATTTTTCTGGCTCAGAGCTATTTGTGTTTCTATTTAGATTCCGTCATTGATAAAAGTTGAAGATAAACAATTAGTCCATTAAAACATATTCCATTCACTTTCTATTCTGAGTTGGTTACTATAATTGGGATAATGGAGGATATGAAAAATTTAAAAACACGGTCCTCTTGCTGCTGCTGACTCAGGACGAGGAACTTGGCCCTGGCTTCGGCAACAGCGGGCATTCTCCCTGATCTTAGGAGGCTCCAAACCGCACAAGTGGATGTCCCAGGGATGACATTAGCTGCAGTGGTGGCAGCCGGGACGTACCCCTGCTCATGTCCTCTCCAGCCCCAGGTCAGGACTTCTCAGGGCCCCTGGAGACTCTGGGGCTGGGAGCCCAGGACTCCCGTCTCAACTCTGGCAGGAGTACAAAGCTGCGCATCGTGAAGAGACAAGTGCGGTGAGGCTGACAACGGTACCTAATGCCAAGGAGACAGGCCATAGTACTAGGAATTCAACTGCTCAGCAATGGCAGCAGTAATAGGAATAAAAATGGAGTGGAAAAAAAAACAGACATTGAGGGGTCTCTCCATCCTGTGTCCTGAACAAGTGGACAAGAAAATGACATGAGACACCAGCACCGCATGCTATCGCTTCCGTGCGGAATCTAAAAAAAGGACACAATGACCTTCTTTGCAGAACAGATACTGACTCACAGACTTTGAAAAACGTAGGGTTTTCAAAGGAGACACGTTGGGGGTGGGGGATGGGCCGGGGGTTTGGGATGGAAAAGCTATAAAATTGGGTTGTGATGATTGTTATACATGTAGTAAAATTCATTGACTACTAAAAAAGGACAAAAAAAAGAAAATGACATCAGTCTGACAACACATGCCAACAGGTCACCGGAAAAAAAAAAAAAAGAAAGAAAAAAAAGCATGGCTTCTAACACAGGAAAAGAGGACAGGTGGTGACCCCAGGCTCTGGAGTATAACGGCAGAAAGTGTTCACATTCTCACTGTGCCTCCACTATTTCAGGTGCTCTGGGCACGGTGATTAATGCATTAATAGGCACCTACTAAGGTGGTCAGCAGAATTAAATGAGTTGGGACATGTAAAACACTAAAGCAGTACCCGGCATTTAGAAAATACTCAGTAAAATTAACTATTGTGATTAATACCATTATCTTGTCCTCATCATCCTTATTAATGGGGTTGCAAAAGGATTTAAAGATTCTGCAGTGTACTGTGTATTTATCCTTGGCTGCCTTTGTTTTCTTTTTTTTTTTTTTTTTTTTTTTTGTCTTTTTTTTGTTGTTGTTGTTGTTGTTGTTGTTATTGTTGCTATTTCTTGGGCCGCTCCCGCGGCATATGGAGGTTCCCAGGCTAGGGGTTGAATCAGAGCTGTAGCCACCGGCCTACACCAGAGCCACAGCAACGCGGGATCTGAGCCACGACTGCAACCTACACCACAGCTCACGGCAACGCCGGATCGTTAACCCACTGAGCAAGGGCAGGGACCGAACCCGCAACCTCATGGTTCCTAGTCGGATTCGTTAACCACTGCGCCACGACGGGAACTCCTGCCTTTGTTTTCTATATGTAGTTTCTCTTTGCCAGGTCTCCTACTATTTTCCGTCCTGTTTTATTTCATGTATTTCTTTTCTTAAACCTATTATTTTTTACATTATTTTATTTTGGCCGCAGCATACAGCAGCTTGATGTGGGATCTCAGTCCCCAGGCCAGGGACTGAACCCAGGCCACGGCGGTGAAAGCATTGACTCGTAACCACTAAACCACTAGGGAACTCCCTCTTATGTATTTTTATTTGCTACTTTCACGACTTTATGGAGAGAGGTGTGGATTAAAAATAAACAAGAAGTAAACTGGATGCTAAGATGCTGGGTTGTGTATTCTAACACATGGTTGTACCTAAGTAGACGTACATATGCACAGCAAAGGGAAGGAAAATGAAACGAGGGAATCAGAACAGAAGAAAGAGCAAGCAGGTGTGTGTGGCTTACAGTTGTGGCAAGTGGCTCCGCTGTAACCAGTGTTTGCACAGTTGCAGTGAAAGGTGTCCCAGGACTGGGAGCATTCACCTCCGTGTTCACAGTAGTTGGGCAAACACCTAAAAGAAGGTGCAGAAGGAATTACTACTCTTCATTTTGAGACATCATAAAATATTGATAATTTACACACGATCATGTGAAAGAAGAATGTTGAGAGGAACGTAAAGAGTAAACAGACCATGACTCATTGATATTCAGTCTGTCATCATGGCACCTGAATCACAGAACGAAACCTTAGATCAATAAATTCATCAGATTTCAACCCATTCTCAGGTAGCTGCGACTGCCTCATTTTCAGCCTGTCCATCTATATCACGGCCCTTTCTTTTCCCTTAGTGACATAATGCTAATTCAACATGTTGCCAGAAATACCTATCGTTTACATGAAATGACACTTAATCATATGGATTTACTACAGGGAGTATTTAAAGGAAGAAGGAAAACAGAAGAGGGAAGGAAAGTAAGAAGTGGGAGGGAAGAACATCTCTCTTCACCTGCCGTGTACATCCAGGGATGCTGAAGGTGTAGGTGCAGATCACAGATTTCAAGCAGTGGGTCAAGCTATGCAAGGTGCTCAATCAAAATCACAGGTGCTCCCAGGACATTTTAAAAATTTCAGAGAAATACAGGCATACTCAACATCTGTCAGAGACAGTGCAACTTACTAGCTTGTGGGACTTCAACTTCAATATTAGATCATAATACATTCCTTTTTTTTTTTTTTTTTTTGTCTTTTTGCCATTTCTTGGGTCGCTCCCGCGGCCTCTGGAGGTTCCCAGGCTAGGAGTCGAATCGGAGCTGTAGCTGCTGGCCTGCACCAGAGCCCCAGCAATGCAGGATCTGAGCCGCGTCTATGACCTACACCACAGCTCATGGCAACGCTGGATCCTTAACCCACTGAGCAAGGGCAGGGATCGAACCCGCAACTGCATGGTTCTTAGTCGGATTCGTTAACCACTGCACCACGACGGGAACACCCGTTCCTTTTTTTTTTTATTGTTCTTTCACCATTTTTTCCCCATACAATTTTTTTTCTACTGTACAGCATGGTGACCCAGTTACACATACATGTATACATTCTTTTTTCTCCCATTATCATGCTCCGTCATAAGTGACTAGACATAGTTCTCACTGCTACACAGCAGGATCTCATTGCTAATCCATTCCAAAAACAACAGAACTACTGAAAATCCAGTTTCTCAAAGATACTTTGAGAAACTGGATCTTCAGTAGTTGATTTAAAAAAAGCACAGTGTGAAATCATGTTGAACAAAAATGAGGGTAGTCCCTCATTTTTGGAATCAGACCATTTGGAATCAGGTCTGATTCCAAATTTTAAAAGACTGTACAGTACATTAAAAATACAGTTAAAATATTTTTCAAATTAAATTATATATATATATATACACACACATACATAATTCAAAAATATAAGTGGTATATGTATATATTACTTTTTCAAAAGGTTCCTAAATTGTTAGGACGTAAACACAAAATTGCTTGGAAATAAGCCACTTTTTAAATGAAAATGAATTTTAAATGAAAGCATTAGTTGTATCTTTGGCTTGAGACACTGTGAACAAATTGCTGAAATAATAAGGTACCAGGGACAAAAAAGCTGAGGAGCTTCTGGTATCAACTAAATAGCCGTGATCAAATAATAGATGCTTTTTTGAAATAAAATTGAGAGTTCTATTAAGGCTTGAAGTGTTCTAATTCACTCCAGATTAGAAAATAAATAAATTACAAGACCCATCAAAAATATATTCTTGATGAAGTTTCTGCCACCTCCTTTGTTAAAACTAAGGCTGGGAACATCATGTCTTGCTTATAGGACTTTTCCAATTTTAACTGAAAATAATGTTATTGATTTTTTGATTTTTACTAATTATGAAACATAGATATCTGCTGTACAGAAATCGAACAATCCAGTTAACAACAGAGAAGAAATGTAGTCTGTAATCTCAATACATATAAAATTACCACAATAATCACGTGTGTGTGTAAAATGTATTGCATTCATAAAAGTCATCATAAAGTACATGCTACTTTACAACCTGCTTTTTAAGGATTCAAAAATAAATATGGGCATCTTTCCAGGCCAATTAGGTTTATAAGAATTCTAGCATTTTTATAGATTCACAGGAATCCACTCAAAGAATAAAGACGTATTTAATTTTTAAGTATTTCAAATCAACAACAACCTACAAGAAAGAGGGAATTATTTTAAAAATTAAAACAAAAATAATCCTATTTGGTGATCAGAAAAGGACAGAGAAAGCTATGCTTTTTTTTTTTTCTTTCTTTTTAGGGCTGCATCCATGGCATATGGAAGTTCCCAGGCTAGGGGTCAAATCAGAGCTACAGCTGCAGGCCTACACCACAGCCAGAGCAACTCGGGGTCTGAGCTGCATCTGTGACCTGCACCACAGCTCACAACAACGCTGGATCCTTAACCCACTGAGCAAGGCTAGGGATGTAACCCACACCCTCATGGATCCTAGTTGGGCTCGTTAACCACTGAGCCATGAAGGGAACTCCCAAGAAGGCTATTCTTTAACAGAGCTCAAATCATGTTTTAAAAGGAAGCAGACATAAGTGACTAAAAATGCCTAAAATTCTGAAAAATGAGTCCTTAATTATTGTGATACATGGGCCATTTCTATTTGATCTAGTGCTGAAAGAGATTGAATCCATCTTCCTTTATTCCTGATAGACTTGATTTTTCACATTTTTTTAAATTACAATGTGGAAGACGAGATTGTGGATTTTATTTAAATTCGTTGTACAGTGGTTCTGTTTTTGTATTAGTAAGTAACCTACGGCAAATTACATTGCAGAGTGAAATGCTAATTCCACTACATGTTCTAAACAATTATCTTTTATGCTTTTCTCCCCGATGGTCACTCCCATACAAAGTAAAACAATCCATCAACCTATGTTTTCCCAGCCTTCAAAGCTTTTCCTTAGACATTTCCATAATGACTTTTCATTGCTTGTAAACTTAAGCAAATATATACATCAACATGCCCCAGACTTCAATGATATGTCCTATTTTGGTTTATCCTGATTTCCTGTTCGTTGCAACTAAAATTTCAAAAGACTTCCACACAATGGAGACCTTGGTTGAAAGTAATGATACTGAAGTAAAAATCTATATAACATTATCACATTTAGGAAAATTAAACAAAGTCAGATACATATGGGTCCTAGGAACATGGAGACCACCTGAATTCAGACCTCATATCCTTCCTCAAAACTATGACATCGACAAGAACCAGCCCTTCACCCCTCACATAACCCTCCCCCTAAGAATTAAACAAGCCACCTTTTCAGTATCACTGGAGACAGAATAACACCATGATCTTGAATCGACTAGGGGAAAAAACACCACATGTGAACAGAAAGAAGAAAGAACAAGGGAAGGCTTAAAAGGCTCCATAGGAGAGGAGAGGGAGGGAAGATGGTCCAATGCTGGTCCAAGCCCAAGGACCAGGTGATGGGAGGAGCTGGATGATGGTGGTCCATGACTACCAGCCATGATGGTGGTCCAAAGGCTGCAGGCTGAGGAAGCCAGGAGGGAGGTGCTGGGTCTCCCCAGGTTGCCTTGGTGAACATGGTCCCACAGCAGCCTCTTAAGTCTTGTCAGGAGTCTCTGAAGCCTGGTATCATTTGAGACCAGGCACACATCATACCCTCCGCCTTACTGCTCTCATGAAGGGTCAGTGATATCAGAGCTGAGACGGACCGTCCCCAATCAGTTAATATTCTCACAAAGTGGATATCAAAAGATGTACTTGGAGTTCCCGTCGTGGCGCAGTGGTTAACGAATCCGACTAGGAACCATGAGGTTACGGGTTCGGTCCCTGCCCTTGCTCAGTGGATTAACGATCCGGCGTTGCCGTGAGCTGTGGTGTAGGTTGCAGACGCGGCTCGGATCCTGCGTTGCTGTGGCTCTGGCGTAGGCCGGTGGCTACAGCTCCGATTCAACCCCTAGCCTGGGAACCTCCATATGCCGCGGGAGCGGCCCAAGAAATAGCAACAACAACAACAACAACAACAACAACAACAACAACAACAACAACAACAAAAAAGACAAAAAAAAAAAAAAAAGATGTACTTAATTCTATTGTTTAATGAGTGGTTGGGTCCAAGCACCTTAATAAATATTTATGTCCTTAACAACTATCACTCTTGGGTTTTAGCCCCAAGGTATGGGGACAAGGACCCAGCTCCCTTTGCAGCTCTGTCCTTACCTTTGCAGCTCTGTCCTTACCTCCGTTGAGGGACTGATGGCCCTCAGCCCTCAGTCAGCTCCTGACCCAAGGACACATGAGGACATGGGTCCGCAGAGGACAAGGGGAGGGCTTCCAGCTGAATGTGTGTGTGAGTGCCTGTAAGAAAGGTGTGAGTGTGTAAGGAGTGTGCAAATGATCTTATGTGAGGGTGAGTGAGCATGCTTGCGTGTGAAGATGCTATGGGAGTGTGAGAATGTGTGTGTGAGCACACTTGTGTACAGATGAATGAATGGGAAGGAGTGTGTGGATGTTGTGCAAGGGCCATATGTGGTGAGAAGCTTTGGGATAGGTGGGTGTGCATATGAGGGTGTATCTGTGTGTGGGAGACAGTGCAAGAATTTTGTTAGTTTACATGTAAAGAATGAGTGTGAATGACTGTGTAGGTGTGAGTGTGAGCATGTGTGTAAATATCTGTACACCTTTATGTGTAGGTCTGATCCAGCTTAAAGTCAGTTACAGTAAAAAGAGAACTACATTGTTTAAGAATCTATAAGATTTTAAACGTATTTTTAATGTCCTTGTCTGCTTTAGTCACAACTGATTAAAGCATAAAATTATGCGTTTATTATACATAGAGGCTGTGCAGCTTGGCAGGCAGACATGCACGGGGAGTCCCTGGAACCAGGGCTAAGATCTAACGCTGGCTCTGCCTTTAGCCACATCCTCTCAGCCAACTTAACCTCTCTGTGCATCTGTTTCCATATTTACAAAAAACAAACCCTCTTAAGCATAGGCTCTAAGGGTTTTTGTGAAGATTAGGTTAAATACATATTAATTATTTTATTTAAAATTAACTTTAGTACATAATCATTGCACAAGTCTCTCACACACACCTGCATAACCCCACTCACATATCCGCAATTGTCTTTCACCCTCACGCAAATACCGACCCACACAATCACATAAATCCTTGCACAGTAACCCATGCATATGCACACTCACACATGCACACACTCACACACGGCCAGGCATCCCTACACACACACACACACTCATAATGTCACCCAGACACGCTTTCCCAGACCCCTCCCACACTCACATCATCCTTACACAAGTCACTCACACACACAAACTTAAATACAGTATCAATTCATGTTAGGGGCGTAGAATAAATACTGCCTGGTGAGGAGATTTATTTTTTTTTAAGTCTCTATGTTTTGGAAGTGATGTCAACAGGTAAACCAAAAATAGATGAATATATATTTTCTTCTGAATATAAGAGAATGAGTCGAGATACTTTTGGAAATTTAAAAGGTCTACAAACAAGTTAGGTTGGTGTTAGCTGTTATTTTTAAGATTGCAAGGATTACCATTAGCCTGAAACTTGTCTTTAAAACAGAAAGTACGGTCAAGATCTATCCATAATTTGCCATTTCTGAAAAGTGTTTTGAAAGTGTGGTACTGAAGCCATGTATTCCTCCACTGTGCCGTATCCCACTCGTTTACACGCGTGTACCTCTAGAAGGCAGGCCACACGGATTCCTTGTACAAAACAGCAGCTGGATCTACTTGCACCAAAAGAATGTTTGGCAACCATCACTCAAAGTGTGGATGACTGAACCTCCTCCCTCGTTCCTGGAGGCTATTACCTGTGGGGGGGAGGACCCTACCTCTGTGAGTGATGTTCCCTAACCTCCCCCCCCAGGAGCTGGCTCAGAAAGCCCTGTTACAGGCTTTAATCGGGACTAAGGTTCCCCACCTGGTATGGCCATAACTATGGAGAGAGTCGTTATCATTTAATCCCCAATTCAATTAAGGTTTATCATCTCTATTCTCCCTTTCTATGTCATCTTTCATTATAATAAAAGAATTATTTTACCCATAAATTGAGTTAAATAAACAACATTCATAAAGAGGAAATGAAGTCCTTCTAATCCACTGCTAAGCAAGATTATAATAATTTATTTCTACCCCTAGCAAAATATCTACTAGTGTGCAAAACAGGATCAACAGACATTGATAGATTGAATGGTCTTCAGATATAACGGATGTGTATTTATGTGGATAAAATGTTTCATACAAATAATGCTATTTTTAAAACTCAGAAGTTACGTATCTGTTCAAAAATACATACTGAACACCCCTCCATGGCTGGGGATAAGTTTGTCACATTAATTTTTTTTTTTAATCTGGAATGGCCATGACATTTCTTTGAACCCAATGATTAAAATTAATAGCCTTGATTTTAAAGCATGACTGCCAAGATTATTTGGCTATAGTTGCTCATGCCTAAAAATACTTTTTAATTATTAACGATCAATTATTATTTTAAAAGCTACTCGTCCCCTGCAACAGACTCCCACATCTTGCATGACCATGTCCTGTACTGGAGTTCCTACCGAAACTCCAAAATCAACCTCACCCTTTATCAATACTACGGCTCCAAACTTTTCCACAGGGGAATTTTCTCATCATTTTCCCTGCAGAGAAGATAGTAAAGGGTTCTTAAAGGTACCCATTAGTCCCACTGCAACCAGGGAAATTGCTATGCTTCTGAAATATTATTCGGCTCCCAGAGAAGCAAAGGCCAGTTTTATACCCCAACACAAAGGTCTTTGATTTATTGGTAACTGACAATTATAATACTGTTAGGGTATCCCAACCTATTGAGTTTAATGATAGGTTTTGATACATTTCTACCCCTCTAAAATGACAGCAGCATCAAAAACAAACAAAAAAAAACATCATCTTCTGTGAACTGATACCTATGTGTAGATATAAATATAGTCACATGACTTCTTCCTAAATGTTCCCACTGGAAATATGAAATATAAAAGTAAAAGCATATTTTTCTTATGTCTAACATGAATATTATCTATTTCCTGTCAGACAAATGGTGGTGGGGAACAGGAGAGAAAAATGTTCATTTTGTGTATAAATTTCAATCTGCGGCCGAAAGTTTGAAAATGGACAGGTCAAAATAAAGGTGAGTTTTTGCCTTTACCTGTCCGTGATTCCACAGGAGTCGATCTGAAGGTCACTGAAGTTCCCAAGGGACCCCTGCTGGACTGAAATCAGATCTACCACCTTGTGACTGATAGAAATGAGTCTCATACATCCCTGAAACCCACCGAGTGGGCTTCTACATTTGGATGCGACACTGTTGTCAGGACACCCTGATAAAAACAAAACCAAATTAATCAGGATACATGGTAATGAATCATCACGCAGCATCTTCATTAAAAAGATAAAAGAAATAGGCATTGGGTCACTGAATTAAAAGCTGAAAAAACCCATTTCAGTCAACATTCATTTGGACCAAGCCATACATTGCAATTCATATGAAGTATTTCTCTTTATTACCAGAGGATTCACAGGAAATTACTAGTGTTATAAGAATCATGTGCAAGGACGGTTTAACTTGATCCACATTTTAAAAATACACATATAGGCTCCAGAACCCTAAACATGTCAGCCAGTACCATTAAATAATGTTTGACTTAAACACTGGAACTCAGTCTTTCGGAATGCAAAAAGAGCATGAAAGATGAAAATGTGCATAGGTAAGAAAAGATAAATAAAAAATGTTGAGATACCTCTGTGTTTAAGGCTATTCAGAAAAGGATTTACAATGACTTGGAGTAAAATTACAAACTATTGGGAGTTCCCACTGTGGCTCAGGGGTAATGAACCCAACTGGTATCCATGAGGATGCCGGTTCAATCCCTGGCCTTATTCAGTGAGTTAAAGATCTGGCATTGCCGTGAGCTGTGGTGTAGACATGGCTTGGGTCCCGCACGGCTGTGGTGTACGCTGGCAGCTGCAGCTCTGATTCAACCCCTAGCCTGGGAGCCTCTATATGCCACAGAGGTAGCCCTAAAAAGCAAAAAAAAAAAATTTACAAACTATTTTATTAATTACTTTCCATGTGCCTATGAAAGACATATACATGCATTTCATTAAATCATAATGGCTTAATGTCAAAAACATTTCACTGTTTGACTACTCTTTGCCTCATCAAAGAATGTTCCATTTATATTGATTTTTTTCCTGACATTTATCTAAAAGTTTTTTCTAATTATTTAAATAATAAAGAACTATAATATTAACCATTATTGTCTAGGGTTTAATGATGTTCTAAGTGTTTCTCTATCCAAGTGAAATAAACAATTTTATGGAGTATGAACACATATATTATACTTATGTATTTTTCATTAATCTTTCTTTGCCGTTATGGTTGTCAACCACTATTACAATTTCAAAGAATAAGAAATGAATCAGCAACTTACTAATTCCTGTACAATCCATGCTGGTTTCCTACCTGGGAATTTCCGCTATAATTAAATATTCTGACAGGATATTTCTCCTTCATGCTTTGTTTTCCTAACAAAACACATTTACACAGCAAGGCCAGGATTCATATTTAAAACTGTTATCAGACACACTGAAATATGCATTTTAAGCAATGGAGACTGAGATTTCAAATTTGCTATATCAAGAAAAGGTAATGAAAGCTTTCTGAGTATCAATTTATGGTACATGGTTCTACACACCTTTTCAGTGCTTAAATTTTTTTCTGTGGTGCAGGGTATGGTTAACCTCATGTGATGTGTTTTCTAGATGACTTATTAACCAATTAAGAATGTTAAAATACAAACTGAGGATAATAGTGCAATACGATTTGGGGCAACTACAGTATGCCAGGAATATAAACAGCTCTGCTAATCTTCTTTTCTCCAGGTGGTGCTTCCTGACACATTTCAAACTATTTCAGAAGAAAATGCACTGCGCAGTATGCCTCTAGGGAGCACAAGGAAGCAAACTCAGTGTCACAGGGAAAGGTCAGAGAACTTTACAGAGAGCACACAGGTCATATGATGAGGCCCTTCACACTCCTGGATACAATGTTTAATAAGCAAGAGATTCTGGGTTCAACCCAGGCGAACCTCATTAGTCTACAGAAACAGGCATCCACAGGTTAATGCAACACAACAGCAGAGAGTAGTTCAGCACTGAACCGCTTTGAGATCAAAGTGTTACAATATGAAGATTTCCAGGGATTACTTGATGCGGAATTCACGATGGGGCCATTACTCAAGGCAGGCAGCATCTTACGCAGCCCTGAGGATGGCAGATAAATGATCACTGCAAGTCCCTGGACCAGAAGTAAGATGTCGGGCTTGACTTCATGGTGGTACAGCCAGTACCACCATGGATGGAACATGTCTGATTTCCCCAAGCAGGAAAGTGAAGATTCGGCACGCAGTCTAGTCTCTCAGAGCTAGCCCTGCATGGTGTGTTATTCCATCACACAAAGATTGCACAGGGGGATACACAGAAGTTGGACCTCAATCTGGAAAACCCAGATTTAAAATTTATGGTGTACAAGTGATAAAAGCCACTGCAGTGATTTTTTTGGAAAAGCACACATTTGAGGAGGAAGGAAAAGTCAACAACGATGGGCAGAGAGTGGCACGTGGTGAAGAATATGCAGATTTCTGTGAGTTCTGGGGCAGCCCACCCTCCCAGTATGACAGTCACTCTCTAGGCTGACACAGAAAATAGATACAGCCCAGGCTGGTGGGACAGACCACCCCTCTGCACGGGGGCACTGCAGCCAGGTTAGATGGACTGCTGATAAGATAACTGGAAACTTGAAATTGAATTTAGAGAGAAGCAAATGAGAACTGATGGGAAGTGTCTCAGAACATGGGATATTTATTTACTTGAAGATAAACTGGCTGAAGAATTAACTGCCTAAGGAATGCCTTTCACCTGGAGAAAATAGATTCTAGGAATAAAAAGGACTCTCGTCCACACAGCAGAGATGGGTGATCAACTGTCAGGTTTGCTCTGGGGGTGGGAAGTGAAGAGGGCTTTCCCAGGCTCTGGGAGATCTGGTCACCCCAATGCCAGTACCACTCAGGAAATCAGAGTCCCTGGGCCAGTCCTGCACTTTAGGTGACCCTATCGTAACCCTCCTCCAGCCATGCTTCTGCCCAGGGCCCCAGGAGGCCTCGCAGGGGAAGGTGAGGTGCCCACTAGGAGCCATCTCCCCCTCCAGTCTGCTCCCAGAACTCACGATGCCCAGCCCAAAAGCTCTACTTGGGATTCAGGAAGGATGGACCTCCTCTCCCTGGTCCTGGAGGCAAAAGGTTTGGGGGACGAGGGAGAAGTGAGGCAGCAGGAGGGCTCCCGCTTTCCTTTGGACGCTTGACCCCAACTCTGGGAATGTTAGTGTACCCTGGGGTTTGCAAGCTATGTATTTAATAGTAGAGAATCTTATGCCAAGATTGAACATATTCTGGTACTCAAGGATACCAACTGAGAAGACGAATGAATAAACAGAGATGGGGAGTTTCTGTTGTGGCTCAGCGGAAACGAATCCAACTCGTATCCTTGAGGATGCAGGTTCGATCCCTGGCCTCCCTCAGTGGGTTGGGGATCCGGTGTTGCCGTGAGCTGTGGTGTAGATCACAGACGTGGCTCGGATCCTGCATTGCTGTGGCTGTGGCACAGACAGCAGCTACACCTCCGATTTGACCCCTAGTCCGGGAACTTCCATATGCCACAGGTGCAGCCCTAAAAAACAAACAAACGAGCAAATAAATACATAAATAGAGATGACTAAGTAAACCTAAGATTGGTTGTTTAAGTTCCAGCCCCCAAGTTGGAAATTTATTGTGGGAGCTTCCACAGTTTATTGTTTAGGAACTCAGGAATACCTTAATAGATGTCAAATCATGAAGAACATGACAGGAGGGATGAAAGCCCAATTCAAGACAGGGGTTACCTGAGGAGATAAATAGGTCTGCTCACAGAGCGATACATGGACGTTGGTAATATTTTCTTTCTTAAGCTGGGGAATGCATGTGTAGATGTATATTTTTTTAAATAATTAGTATTCTTTAAATTATATATATGATGTAAGATGGGAGCAATATGAGGTAACTGGGTGTGGGGCATATGGCAACTCTCTGTCTTTCTAACTCTTTGGTAAATCAAAACTATTTGTAAACCATACGTTCATTTAATTATAATGGTGTATAACATGTATCATAAGACACAAGCAAAATCACAGCGTGCACATGTGATATGTTTCATTATAATACCATAGTATGAATAAAATCAATCAAATTTTTCTATGAAAAAGGCACCATTAAATCTGAACACGCAGGATGTAAAACAATTTAAGAGTGATGATTCCATTTTCACGGCTTACACTTTTACGTGGTCTATTATTTTTATCATCTCTTTTTTGCATCATTTAACAAAATTCTTAGGTTGGTTTTTTTTTTTTTTTCTTCTCTCTTTTGGTGCTTCTAAATCTTTTCCTTTAAAGTGAAAGCTCTTTTTTTTTATTTTTTTTATTTATTTATTTTTTGTCTTTTGTCTTTCTTTTGTCTTTTGTTGTTGTTGCTATTTCTTGGGCCGCTCCAGCGGCATATGGAGGTTCCCAGGCTAGGGGTTGAATCGGAGCTGTAGCCACCAGCCTACGCCAGAGCCACAGCAACGCGGGATCCAAGCCGCGTCTGCAACCTACACCACAGCTCACGGCAACGCCGGATCGTTAACCCACTGAGCAAGGGCAGGGACCGAACCCGCAACCTCATGGTTCCTAGTCGGATTCGTTAACCACTGCGCCACGACGGGAACTCCGAAAGCTCTTAATTAAGCTGTTCTAACATAAATCTTCCTTGACTTACGATGTGGTTACATCCTAGTAAACCCACTGTAAGTTGAAAATATCCTAAATCAGAAATGCATTGAATATATCCAACCTACAGAACATCATAGCTTAGCCTCACCTATGTTAAACATGCGTAGGACACCCACATGAGCCAACAGATGAGCAAAATCTTCAAACCCAAACCCTAGTTTATAGTAAAATGTTGCATATCTCAGCTAGTTTGTTGAATACTGTCTTGAGAGTGAAAAACGGATGGGTTGGATGGGAACAGAATGTTCACCCTTGTGACTGTGTGGCTGACGGGGCGCTGTGGCTCACTGCCACGGCCCAGCATCACGAGAGAATATTATACCATACATCACTATCCTGGGAAAAGATCAAAACTCAGAGTCATTTTTACTGATTGTATATTGTTTTGCGCCATCGTAAAGCTGAAAAAATCTAAGTCAAATGTTCCTAAACCGGGGATTGTCTGTATGTCTTAGCACCCGCTTAAGGAATGTGTTCCTGTAGATTATCAAAGTCAATCATATATTCCATAAGGTTTCATAAACAACTTGGTTTATACATGAACCAATCTCCCTAAAAGAAGCAATTATATCTTTTAAGATTGTTGGCATTATGCTGCCTTTCACAATAATGGATTATGTAGGGAGGGGGTTGGTTTGTTTCCTTTCTATATAAAATGAATGATTCATGGTCTGTGTATTTACTGGAAATTCTTAGAAAGGAATTCTATGAATAATGATTTATTAGTGAATAATGAAGACTGGTCTTTCCAACAAATTAAAAAGTTATTTTAGACAGAAGTCATGATTACAATTCAAAATAACAAGAAACACCTCAAGTCCTAAGTAAAAATAAGACTAGTAACAGTTTTACAATTTTGCCTTTCTCATTAATGTCGAATACTGCTTTATTTTAAATTTCCAATGCTAAAGATTCATTTCCATTTCCAAGTTTTATCTTTGAAGGTTTTAGTTCAATCAAACATCACTGGATAAGTAAATACTTCATTTGTTTTTGTTCTTTAAGAGAGATGGCCTGGTATTGATGGTTGATGCCCTAATTTTATCAAATGTTATCAGTGCATTACTACTCAGCAATGAGAAGAGGCTTCTGTGGCTAATTAAGTTAGATTATCTGTGCATTGGTACAATATTGACCTTCTGCACTGAGCAGTAGGAAAACAATAAGGATGCTCTAGAAAGCTGAGAGGCATGATCAGAAAAACACAGCAAGGAAATAAGCCTGCGAAAATCTGAAAAAGATGTACATGTAAGGACCATTCACATTAGAAAAAACATAACAAAATTTGAAAGTAAGAACTGAAGAGGATGGCCTACTGGCAATCAATGTCATTACAGAAATCATTAACCTATGTCAGTCCACCTCAAATAAATGCATTTTAGGTCACAATTTGTCATCCTGATCCACTCAAATTTCCATGTTGAAAGAAAGTGAGACATCATTCCATAGTACTGACATTGGTTAAAACACGATGACGTTAAGACACAGGGAAAGTAACTGCAAATACAGTTCAGTCGCCCATATGGAGGGACTGCTTCTCTTACCTCCAAAATAATAGCTGCCACCTGAATAAATGTGCTCAGGCCCCATGGAAGGAGCAGCAGAAGCCACCTGGCCATCTACCGTCACACTCAGGTAATTCCTTTTGGCAAATAAGGAGACAGAATGCCATTGTCCATCATTTAATCCAACACCTGGGGGAGATACAATCATGCAAAGAGAGAACAGTAAGCCGTGTCGGCAGGTGGTTAGAAGCAGCAATGTACCCATCACTCAGTCAAGTGCAGCACTCCCAACCATTAACGAAAGAAACTAAGAAGGACGAGAAGGACAGGCGGTTGTGGGAAATGTGCAACCTCCGTGTGGAAATGGTGTGTTATTATCTTCCTTCTTTGGGCCTCAGTAGAGAGGACAAAACTCTTAATTCTCAACATTGGACAATCCTGAATGGTTAAAATCTTTCAATTATTCGGCATGGACTAATTTTCAGCTTCCATCATGTAACTGACCTTTTAAAAGGAGGGGTTTGGAAGAGGACAGATACTTCCCAAAATCCTAGGTTATACCCAATAAAAGGAGTTATCTGCTCTTTTGCACTTTGGAGTAGTCATTTTTTTATAATCTGAGATGAGGTTCTGTAGCAAAGTATAGCAAGTCAATCATGAAAAAATAGTTGAAGACCTTGTAATGAATGCTGAAAGTGTAATGGTATAATGCAGAGTTAAAAAATAAGGCCATGTGTAAAACCTTGTTTACACAGCTGATCATCACAATTTGCAGATTGTGCAATTTGCATATTCAGCTACTTGCCGAAATTTATTTGTAGCCTTCAAATCAATACTCAGGGCACTTTGTGGTCACGCACAGAAATGCACAGAGAAAAATGTGAGTTGACAAAGATGCATGCTTCCAGCTGAGGTCAAGCAAGGCAAATCTTGTTTCAGCTCGCAGACGTAAACCTGTCTTCACATTTTTGTACTTTCTGTTGATGATTTTGCTACTTACAAGACCCCCTACACAGTGATGAGGCGCTGTCCAGTGTTCTGAGGTGCAAGAAGGCTGTGATTTGCCTTATGGAGAAAATACATGTGATAGATGAGCTTCATTCAGGCATGTGTTACTGTGTTGTTGGCCAGGAGTTCAATGTTTGTGAATCAACAATAACTACTAAATAAGGTGTCTTCCATCACAATCACATAGACAAGGTGGTGTTGACTGGCTGGCAAAAAATGTTGCAGCTAGAGTCTCACAGGAACAATAGTTCAGTATTTGCTAATTCCATGTTTGCAGCAACTTCACAGAACATAACTATTGCAATTAATGAGAATTGACTCTCTTTACACAGTTCTAATTATATTCCTAATTGTATTTAAATAAGAGAAAGGAGTGAAAGGAAATATCCCTACATACATAGAGTAATTTTCGCTTAAAGGAAAATTGTGGGGTTTTTTTTTTATCATTTTTCTGTATTTTCAGAGTTTTTATATATATATATATGTATATATATGTAAGTTGCTAAAATCAAAAATAAAAGTTTTCTTCCTGTCTATTAAAAAATCTCTGGCTTTTCCTGAGGCAGTCCCAGTGTCATGGATCCATGAGCCTTTCCCTCTTAGAATGAAGCCTACAGGGGTTCTGTTTTGAATACTCAGCAGACAGGTAGAATCTAAGTCGCTCTGTTATACATAAACCAGTAATGTTTACATCCAACAAATAAATATTCAACTCTATGATTCTGATTCTGCAGATCAAATTACTAAAAAAAAAAAGTAAGTATTCTATTAAATCTAGAGGTATGAGTTTCTTCCCTGATATTATATGCAATCTCTTTACTTCCCCAGCTATTTTTGACCATAAGCTTTCACACAGAAAATGCAGGGAGGCTCCCTTAGATGATGAAGCTGTTTGGCCTGGACCCATTTGGTAGAACGCCAGTCCCCTCCTGGCACCAACACTTATTTGGACATTATATTCATGAAGCAAAAATGATTTCCAAAGACCCAACTCTGATTTGGTTGGGGAAAGATAATGAGAAAGACCTAAAAACTGACAAATGAAGAATGTAGGCTAGATACTTTTAGACACATTTTCTAAGAGTGGACTCTGAAATAGATGCCTGACGGCTGAATAGAGTTACATAATCCCTGACGGTATGAGATTGGACTAAAATAAATCATATGCCCCAAATTCGTCATCCTGTGCTTCCTTTAAGGAGATACATTTAGGGTGAAAATCCTTGCACTAAGCTTTGCGTCACTTGGCTGAACACTTCCCACCCTCTCCAGCCCAAACATCTCCTCCTCAAAGTTCGGGGGTGCCTGTATGTACACAGGGCTCTACCTCTGTCATCTCATCTGAGGCTTCCCCTGGGTGGGAAAGGGCTTCTCCAACTACCTGTGGTGGTGGACATTTTCTTTTCTGATCTTCTGCAGCTTGGTACTTTAATAAAATTCAGTAAAAATGAATTACTAAAATCGTAAAGAAAGAAGTGTACAAGCCATTGACTATATGCTGAGATGAGATGCTGCTGCCATACCTTCTTGCTAGAGGAGTTTCTAAGCGCTTACTCTCGCTTTTGCACTCATGTGGGTTTAACGAGTATGTCCCTGAAACAGCGTATTCCAGGGGGCACCTTCTGAGTAACAGTGCTCCAGGTGGCTGCTAAGTGGCTGCAGCAGGATCAAGTCGAAGGCTCGGGGACATCGTCTGTCCATACAGAAGCCAGTGTAGACTAAGAACACAAGTCTGCTAGGACAGCCTCCCTCCTCTGTCATGTGACGTAGGTAAATGCACCCATCTGCCCAGCTAGCAGCTTGCTGCACTGTGTTTGCGGAGGAACCTTCAGTAAGCTGTTCTTGAGCCTCATTTTTAATAGACATCACTTGCTTACAATGAGGAGCCTTTTATTACCCGTCAATGGGATTTATCACTCAAATAATGAAAGACCTGTTTAATTCATTTCACCTCACCCTACCTACTAAAAAGGATACTTTGAAATTTGGATTCTATTTTTCTTTTAAGTCTGTATCTTCTTCCCCTTTAATGTCTCAAGAAAAAGGAGCCCCTTTCAAGGCCACATCACAGTGAAAGAGGGGCAGGAGACAGAGGAATTGTAGAATTTGTATTTTTTCTGATTCAGGGTTTTAGGTAACGAAATGCTAATTCCCGTACACTGTTCCCACCGTTCACAACTTTTGAATCCAGGGGAAGGGACGTGTTGTTGGTACAATCATCAAATAATAGCCGTTTCATGACTATTATTCAGGCTTTATATGTGTTGTGTCATTTAATCCCTGACCTTTCTATTGCTATTCTCATTTTAAACATGGAGAAAATAAAGCTCGAGGATAAACAAGTCACCCAAAGAGGGATTCAGGTGGTGAGCTGATTCCAAAACCCCCACTCTACTCTGTCTGCAGGGCTCGTGGTTCCCTAATTGTTTTGCTCGTGGTTCCCTAATTGTTTTGCTCATGTGTCAACGTGAAGAAAGAGCAAAGAGGCCCCTACCAGCTGGGAACAGGCCTGGTGCTCGCAGGGAGGCCTTGGAGGTGTGGACGCTGGCAGGCACCCAGAGTGAGGCCTTGGTGTTCTCCCCAAGAGCATAAACAAGCTCACAGAACATCCATGTCACACAAGGTCACTCTTTCATTACAACGAAATGGGACCAAAACAATGACAAAAAAACCCCCAAAAAACCCAAACTATAATCTGGTCTAAGCCCAGTCAAAAGCAAGACCGCTCTGCAAATCACAAAAAAAAAAAACCACCAAATCCTCTTCTGGATGACATGAATGACAACTGATTTTTTTAAATCAATTACAGATTTAGCCTTATTTCATTCCTCCATCCTTCTAGATAAGATTTACAAAAAAAAAAAAAAAAAAAAAAAAAACCTTAATCATGCAATCACCCGTACCTCCTGGCAGCATTTAATCCAGAGCAACTTCCCATTTTCATGAAACTTCCCTCCCAAATCAGCTAACATTCACCCAAAATCCTATGACAAGTCATCCCTGACACCTTTGCAATGAGCCTCTTCTACGGTTCCCCTGGGTGAGTATTCTTGTTGCAATAAGCAACAAACCCAGTCTGTTTGACTGCAGGTGTGATCACTGCAGTCTTTGGGTGGAAACCATGGACTATTCCAGCTGGGAGGAAAGACGAGTAAATGGAAGAGTTTGCAATTGCAGGTTGTAGGAGACTGTGGGATTGTTTTTTTTTTTTTTTTTCCATGAGACTGTGGGATTGTTTACAACAACCTTCTCCCTCTCTTCCTCTTTTCCTGTCTCTACCCCTCCTTCTCCTTTTATGTCTCTTTTTCTCTCTCTCTCAGGCACTAAACACACAGACACACAAAACACAGGTGTATATACTCCTGAGGTAGGAGTCCAAAATTGCTACAGAAATATTGTGACAGCCCAGTTGCCACCCTTCTCTCCTGAGTCTACCCTAGGCATCCATGCAGAAAGATGTATAAAGGGGACCAAAAGCCTGCTGTATATGGGAGGTTCTTTGCAAAGGAGCAAAAGGCAATTACACTAAGGCCATTACTCAAGGAGCAGCGAACGGGTTTTGCCTGTTCCAAATAATTTGTAGTGCCCTGAAACCGTGCTGGACATTCCTATATTCACTGAATAGCCACTCACCAGAATTAAAGATCCAAGAGGAAACTAACGGAGGTCATCGCTGCCCATCACTTTAGGGAAAGTGGGAACTGCAGATGGGGTTCTAGGTGAAATTTAGGGATATTCCGACAGTGAAAAAGGGGGAATTTTCAAAAGTGGCTTCTCCTGGGTGAGGCAAATCAAAACAGCAATCCCAGTGCCAAGGCCCCGAGAGTCACGAATGCCTAGTAATTGAAATGGGCAGAAGCCTCTCATAGGCTGCAAGCCTGCCTCTGCCACGCCCTGCCCCTGGGAGCACAAAGCTTGTCTTCAGGCCTGATTTTCACCTTATGGCCAGAGCAACAGCCGACATGTTAAACTCAGAACAGACATCTCAAATGTGACAGCAAAGAATTTGTTTTAAATAGGAAAATATCCCTGCATTGTTCATTAGGTTCTAGATACCATCCGACTGATTTCTGCTTTGTCATCTAGAAAGGTGACAAAGATGGAAAACATTGTGTACCGCGAGGGATTTTATAGTTCTGCTAATATGTTTTATGGTTTAGACTAATACAATATCTTTAATATTTCAAAAATGACGTAGGTTGACGTAATATTTTTGAACCATTCCGAATGACAATTTGCAAAACTCTACACCACCTTAAAAATTTAGCCTGATAATTCAAACATCTGCAATATTCTGTTCTTCCTCAACACAATTTAAACATAAAAACTCTGAGTTCTGAAAACATGTAAGATTAATAATTTGTACCTCTAGTAGCTAAGAAAAATTGAGCCATCCTATACACAAGGGAATGATTGAGTGTAATGTGATACTAGTCCATCAACAGTCATCAATTCTCTTCTGAGTCATTATGCTACATTCTGAACAACTGATTTAATGATCCAACATGGTACCTGTGAAAGTCTTCTCATATGAGAGAAACAAATGGACCACCCACCCATTTAAAAGAGCCTGCTCTCAACCACTAAATGTACTTGCCTCACTGAAACTAGCAGAAGATAGTACTCTAAGAGAAAGTGAAAAAATGGGAATGGGGGACTTGGTGAGTATTGGCTGACTTGTGTTATCGGAAGGGTAACACTTTTACTATGTTGACTCATATTCTGTCCAGGATCTTCGTTATTAGCTATGGATGCAATCGCACGAAGTCATGCGATGTCATAACGGATTATATTCTCTACGGATTGCAACATGAACTTGGAGATTTTTAACATCATTCAGGAGCATCTAGGCAGATTTACGTCTCGCAATTTATTAAATCTACAGGCTTGTAAAGTGTTCAGAAATGAACTGGCTTCATGGGGCTCACTACAACAACGTTTCGCTGAAGCAGCTTCTTTAAGATGTTGAAAATTAGGCTATGAATACAATTACCTCAGAGGGTGTCAAATACATCACAGTAAACTACATAGGAATGGCAAGCTTACGTTTTTTAGGCCCTCGTTTTAGGGAGCCTACCAATGATTAATATGACACTGATTAATTTGTTTCCTATTGTCAAGCCTGCAATCTACCCCATTTTGCGTATGACATTAAAAAGTCATAGCACGGTACCTCTCAAAAATGATTACTGATATTGAGGTTTCAGGTCCCAGATTTAAGCTGCAGTGATATATGAACAGCAAGCACCAACACTAGGCATATTCCTTTGTAGACTTGTTTTTCTTATACTTAGTTTCTGACTGTATTTTAACGTTTTTTTCATCTCCTCGTCAGATAATTTTGGTCATAGTTAATATAGATGAGCAGTGCAATGGCATCTTTAAATTGTTTTTAAAGATCATTTATTAAATCGATGCAGCAATTTACCCCAATGTGACCTCTACTTGCTTGGCTTGGGTATTATTCCATATGTATGAAAATGTGACGGAGATCCTTTGTCAAGAACTATATAATTTTAATGAAGAGACAAAAATATCCCTCACCCAAAGCACTGACCTAAATTAGACATTAATTTTCCAGATACTCATATAGTTTCCTTAATTATGTTACTTCCAATCATTAAAATAGTACCGTATTGCCTAGAAATGCAGAGAATTCCACTTGGACCCCAAATGCGGTACTTTACACAAATCTTTTCATCCTTCTTAAATATATGCAAATCTATACAAACTACATCAGCAAGTAAAGTTAATGTGACTAAATGTTTCGGTCTTACATTCACACTAATATAGAGATACAGATATAAATCCCAGAAAGACCCCTCTCCATCTCTCCAACAACAGATAAGACTAATCACAGTTACATAAAAGCTCATCTTCCACTGAAGACACCCAGAGAACTTGGGGCTCATTTCAAAGTCCTTCACAGTTTTCCCAAAACACACTTCCTCAGGATATGCTGATGTATCTGGACCGGGTGAGAGGGTCACGGAAGGAAATTTCCATTCCCCTACCACTATCATTTTGGTTAATAAGAACTGCTGGTGTTGAAGCCACATTTTAAAAGAAAATTGAAATTGAGTTCCTCTAAGGAAGAGATCATCTTATTAACTCGAGTATTCATTTATTAAACAAATATTAATTTGGGGGTTGTGCATAAAATATCATGGAGAAGGGACAGAGAGATAATGAAATCTTTCAAACCCATATGCCTTGCCTGTAGGAATACACTTATTACCTGCTGTGATGTCACTGGGTAATTTTCCTGGACGGTAGAGATTCAGCTTAAGTTTTCCATCATTAAGAAAGAGGAGGAGACCCCCTGAAACCAGTTGAAGCTCACTGAATAGCAGAAGCCCTGCCTTATTCCACGTTCGAAATTGAAAAGTGGCAGAAAGCTCATCTTCCCTGGAAGCTCCTGGCAGAGCTAAGTAACTCCTGGGGCTCAGAAAAGTCACAGGCACAGACTGTGGTTGTGAACAAGAAAATGACACATTTCCCTGAGAATAAAGAAAAAGAAAAAGCTTTAAGAATGACGCTCATACCACATTAACAACAGAATCTGAAATACAAAGGCTGTTTATCAGTTTTTAATTATCCCTGCTTTAAAATAACAATAAACATTGCTATCAACACAGATAATTCAAATCCTTGCCATATATCTTATTGGTTCTTCAAATCCAGTGATACATGGTCAGAAACCCAATCTTTCCCTGGGTTTTCTGAGTGAAATTATCTTCTCCCCATCTCTCAAGTTTCACAAAGGCATTTAATTCGATGTAACTGAAATTGATAAAAATTTATTTGCAACAATGCTTTATGTTTTGCTAGGTTTTCCTTTCCCATTTATTTCACCCTAGGTTTCCTTTCTCATTTAGAGGCTTTGGCCTCTAACCCACCCCATAATGCAACTAATATTAATGAGCTACAGGTTTTCCTTCCATATTTTTTCATAATTTTCTGTTTCCATTGATAATATAGATGTAGATAGATACTATAAATAGTATACTCTATATATCAATACTATACGTATAATACTATAGAGAGAGGGATATATATCACACTAGGCATGATTTGTTTTATAAAAACAAGAGCCATGTTTTATGCTAGTTACTGTATCATGATTTTGTCACTAGCAAATGCCTTATGGAAACCCCTTTGAATTACCTGACATAAGCCTAATTCCTACTTTTATGGATTGCATAATATCCTACTATGTTCCAATTTTTAGTCAATTATTTTCTTGTTCATATGCATTCACTTTGTTTCCAGGTTTTGCCTCTCTCAACAATGCTGGAAAAAATAATTCTGCATGCTTTTTTATATGCTGGCATTTTCAGTTCTGCAGGGGAGGGTTCTAAATACAGAACTACTGTATCTACCTGTTGTAACAAATACTTCCAGCTTCTTCTCCCCCCTTCCAAAGAAGTTAGAATACTCCACATTTCCAACAGTAGTATACAAAGTTATGCTTTTCCCCACATCACTGACAGCAATAAGTATTAGATATATTTTTAATTTGTGTACGTTTAATGACCAGATGCCAAAGTGATATATCATTCTTATTTATCTTGCACTTACTTGACTAATAGTGAATCTAGACATTTTTCATGAGTCTGTTGCTCTTTTGTTGCTTCTTCAGAAGGCTCTGTTTATACCCTCTGCCTGTTTTACATTTCTCATTTTTTAGATTTAACATTGTACACTACAATGAACAATGTACTACTTACACTCTTTTTTTGAACCATTTTTGTCTTTTTCTTATCACTATGCCCTTGTCATCTGTTTTACATCTATTATTTCTCATCTGATAGTTTTTAAATAGACTTCAAGATACATTTGAATTGTATGAATTTTCATTAAATATTGTACATGAAAAATTATTTTGCTATTAAATACATATTTAAGGATTTAAAGAAAGCTAAGGTTTGAACTTAACCTTTATTATTGAGAAATAATTAGTATGTTCCTTAACAGGCTTCAGAAATAAAGATAAATGTTTTCATTTTTCCCGAAAAAAATCTTTAACAAATTTTCTAAATATAGATTTGAAAAGTCAAAGAAATCACTTTATTTAGAAGAATGCCCACTGGAATTAAACCACTGGTCTTGGCTAAACAAAAACATGTGGCTACATTGTGATTTTGTTAAAAGCGAATTAGCTTTCATTTCAGACAAATACTTTGTCCCAACGAACGAAAGGAACAAAAGCTGAAGAGTGAACTGCACTGACCCATAATGTAAAGGCAATTATAAGACTTAACAAACCTGGTAAAAATGGAAACATTTACCAGCTGCATTTGGACAGCTGTCTGCCACCCTGCAAGCAGCAAATTCTCTTGGCAATGAAGAGTGGGTGTTAGCTTCATGAGCAGTTTCTGGAAACTCATTTTGCAATATAATACTCACATCTATCGCTCTGTAATATTTTTATGTTCCTTTTCAACCCTTTTCCTTTTATTCAAAATAATAACTATTTAAAAATCTTGCTGGGAGTTCCCATCGTGGCTCAGTGGCTAACGAATCCGAGTAGGAACCATAAGGTTTCGGGTTCGATCCCTGGCCTTGCTCAGTGGGTTAAGAATCCAGCGTTGCCGTGAGCTGTGGTGTGGTTGCAGACGTGGCTCGGATTCTGCGTTGCTGTGGCTCTGGCATTGGCTGGTGGCTACAGCTCCGATTAGACCCCTAGCCTGGGAACCTCCACATGCCACAGGAGCGGCCTAGAAATGGCAAAAAAGACCCCCCCCCCCAAAAAAAGAAAATCTTGCTGGATGGTGTACTCATATAAATACTATCAACTCCCACAGCGAATTAGGAATAAAACATTTTATAAGCAAGAAATATCCCCATGATGTGCTTTGGATTTTGCTATGAGCTTCAATGTATACATCTTAAATTTTGAACAATTAAAGAAATGTATTCAAATGGATAGCTGTGTCTGCCTTTATATCATCAAACTGGTTAAGCTGTAAACTCTGTGTCCCAGAATTTCCTTTCGTGTCTGTTTCTGGTTAGAAGATAGCCAAAAAGGGAGCTTATGTGATATTTGAGTCTGAAGTGAAAGGCTGGCCATCTCCCCCTAAGGCTTTCTGTGTATAATAAGGCACAGCGAAGGATGATCACAGAAAGGCTGGCTTATTCCAGCCTTCCCCAGCTTTTTTTCACTCTGCTCTACCTCTTCTTCCAGACAGCTGGTCTCCACTTTCCAGTGCCTCTGACAACTGCAAAGGTCCAAGTCCTAAAATAGAGCTCCTATTCCTAAACTCATAGTGTAATTTCCTTCATAAGCTTGCTTCCCTGACTGAACCCTGACCTGTACAATTGTATTTAAATTCTGCCATATTGCCATAGAATTAGAACATAATGCAACCTGACCAGCACGGCTCTTGGGATGGACTGCCAGATGCAATCTTCTAAGAGTCTATTAGTTTCTTTTATTGGTTATGAATGACCATGGCAAAATACAAATTTTTCAAACACTTCTCCAACATACATGAATGTTATCTGATTCTAGAAACTCAGTATGCCTCTTCAGAGAGTTTATCAGGGGGTAGCTTATGAAGGAAATGACAGAGCAAAAGAAATTAGTCTCCCGGGAGTAAAAATATCACAACAAAATAAATTAACAGCTGTATCAGAAAACAAACACCTGCTTTATTTCATATAAAAATAAAATAATCAGGCCCTGTGAATTTTACATTTTATATACAGAATTAATCCCTACATGCATATTGCCAAACAGAGAATTTTTTTTAAGAACAAGAATAAATTCTAAAATATCCTATCAAGTAGGAATGCAAACTGAAGCAATTTTGTGTGTGTGTGTGGAAAAGCCATGTCGTTTTCCTCATTCATTCACAGGAAGACTTTCTTACCATAATGATGATCTGTGGGTTTTGTTGCTTGGCCAAATCAATAATATCCACTCCATTATAGTAGAGATTTTCTAAACACCCATGAAAATTTTTATGGGGAAATGACACTGATTTTCCAGGTGCTGGAATCCCTCCAAAGCTGATCTTAGAAAGAAACATGGCATCAATAATATTGTTTAGTGATTTTCTGAAAATCTGCTTAAATAATTACAATTAGCAACTATAGCTCTAATCACCATAGATAGAGCAATTTTTAAAACAAATTTATATGCATTCGGCTTTCACTTACACTAAACCTTGATGATTCTGACAACTTGCTAATCACACCTGAATTTGATATTTCTTGGGAGCTGAAGAAAAATACATCTTTACCTCCATCTTTACATCTTTAACAATGTAACTGACTGTACTGACATTTTAGTTCACGTACATTTCTGGCAGGCATTGATATTTTATGCATCTGAATTGATTATTAATTAGTTAATTAATCTATTGCTACGTCCTCTCCATAAATCTGCAGGAGTGCCCTACACCCCACCCTCCTAAACTCGTGCGACACGCTATATTTACCAGTAATGAGCTCTCTTTATGGAGATGTCCTATATGTGACAATTTGTGACACCACATTGCAGGCGAAAAAAGAAGACATTTCTCTAACAATCATAAATTCACATATTGGGAGAAAAATGAAGCCTCGGAAGTCTAGGCACAAAATCTGCTACCGCGAGTTAGGTCACCTACAAGAACACGTCTTTAGGACCTTGATGGACTCTGAAGGTGGGTTCACATATACCTCACAAAACCAGAATTAATTAAAACGCAACCATCACACCTCATAATCAAGATGCAGGTAACCGAATTCTCCCTGGGCGTGGAAATGATGCTTGTGTTCATCCACTGTCAAGTTGACTTGTTTGCCCAAGTGCTGGATGAGCACGGAATGCCAGTGCTGGTCGTCCAGCAGGCTGCCCAGGGTGAGGCTGGTAGGGGCGTGAGAGGAGGCCAGCTTAGCATCACCTTAGAAGAGAAAAATAACAGTACCATGAGTCCCAGTTTAAAAAAAAAAAAAGTTGTTGTTTTTTTTTTTTTAAAGTTTCTTTTTGGGGGACCAGAGTCTCCCATAATGATTTCGATCTCTTTCCATGCACTCCATCCAAAACATGAGTCTGAACTGACCTCATTTGAATACAATATCCTCTCAACCTTGGTGTAACTTCTTCCACTGTTAATTCTTTTTATTAGCATGACCCATCATCACACACTCATTTTCAATGTAAATTTTACCTTTGCTACAACCTCATGATTTTTACTGCCTCAATATTTTTCAATGACCCATCCCTTTTGCCATGATGTTTGAAAATAGCTAAGTGGTTCTAGCAGCACCATGTAAGAAACACTACATGAGGGTCTTGTACAATTTGCAAATTAGGGACCATTTTTCCTGAAAGGACAATATTGGCATAACCATGTAAACCCTTGGATGTGGAAGTAAGGCACCTTAATTGTTCAAAAGATAGGCTCTAAAAGCATAAAGTTGCTAAAGTGATATCTAAATGACCAGCTTTGCAAGCACTGCACACAATAGTTTTACCTGAATTAATGAGAAAATAGAGTTTTCCTCTTCTTAATTCCAGTGTGATGTGATCTCCATTTAACCCTTCCCAGTGCAGCAGAACCCCATAACTCTGCGTGGTTTTAAATTTCAAAGAAATTATATCCTTTATTGGGCTCAGGGATTTTTGGTCAAATCTGTAGAGAAGGGAACTTTTTCCATCAAGATCAACCACCTCTGATCCTAGAGACAAAGATGGTAACAGTCAGTCTAAAGATACATATGCTTTTTATTAAAGCATTTTAAATGTATATAAAGAGAGAGACCATGCACAGTTCCGCTCCAAGTCAATCATAATAATGGAAAATAAAACCACCAAATGTCTAATTCCTTCTTTACACCTGGGATTGATTCCATTTTAGTCTTTACTTACCTAGTTACAAAACATGCGATTTACAAAACCATTTTGAAATGAATTCCTAATTTTCTCTTATATTATTAAAGACTGTTTCTCATTCCACAAAAAAAAAAAAATCAGGGAAAAGGTTATAATCAATATCCATAAAGCCACTTGGCATATTTCACGATCAATATGTTTAAGTGTGCTCTTGAAATGTTGAAGCTAGCGGTTTTTTACCACTTGAAAAAGTAGTTTTGGAATCTCAAAATGCTTTCACGTGCGTCATGTATAAAAGAGATTCACATATACATACAAACAGATACATCAGACTCATCAAATGTCACCTCAAGCACCCATTACACTGACCTTCGTGTTTGTTTATTTTATTATTTTTGTGGCTAAGTGATGGTATTTAAGACCAATTCTATTTTCTGTCTTCTCAAGGGCGTCGTTGGGAAGATACTCACTTAATAATATTATAAGGCCTGTTCTGCTGCATTTGTGTCATAACCGTGACATTGACAGGTTTTTCCAGCTTTCTGACACTGTCTTATCTACGCATTGTCAAGATCACTTTTATTCAGTTCATCTGAAAAAAGATGTCATGTTATACCAGTAACATAAGAGTACATCTGTCAAAATCAGTTGTACCCTGAGCAAGAGACACAAAAAAGAACTGATAATACTCAGAAAGCCTAGCAGTGTTTTCTGCATATCACAAGTCAAAGATTTTTTTTAAGGCAATTACCCTTGAGAGTGCATTTATGTAATAAATGAAGGGGTTAGGGATACCCAATAAAGCAGGAAGCTATTTTTCATCTGGTTAGGCAACTTCTCCCAGCAAACAAAATGACATTACAGTTTACTCATCTTGTTTGATTTGACAAAATTACCACATCTACTTGTATGCCCAGATATGCATTTCATTCAGATTATCCATCATATTTAATGGGAGCCATTTATATTCACCACCACCCCCAAATTTTTTCAACTATTTTTACACAGCTATCTTTTGAAAATTCAGAGGTTTGATTTTTCCACATCTTGTTAATGTGCTTATAAAGAATTCATTCACCAAGTGCACATGAATAAACATTGCATTCTGTAGAAAGAATAATGTTAACCGAACAATTATTCCTTGTTATATAGCTGAATGGATGTGAATGGCAAAAACATAACTCTGTGTCAAATACAAATAATGTGTTCTATGATTATTAGATTACAATAAATTAAGAAAAATTCCAATAAGACAGACTTTAAATGCTGACACATTTGGAGCCATGCAGTTATCTCTGAGTTAATGCATCGCTTAAAGGCAACCATCATTATAATGATTTTATTTCAGATAAAGTCTATTTTTGGAATTAGCTGCCAAGAGAATTTTTTTTCCCCCAGTGAAGGTCTAGCCTGTGATACTTTAGCCTTCTAGTTCTTTTTTGCCCCCTCCTTCTCAGTACTGTTATTACATTATAATGGTTATATTAGCCTTTCATGGCACCAAAAGCTTTGGTGCCTGGAATATTTCCATCAGCAAAATGGAAAAGTGAAAAACATATTAGACTATAGATGTCTAAAGCAATGGTAGGCTGTTTCCTCTTGTAAATGGAAGCCACTTGCCATTTTCTCTCAATCTTACCTATTATCTTCTTACTTCACAGGTATCACATGAAGTAACTGGATGCATTCTTTCAACAAATGCTTATTTAGCCCATTCTGTTGGAGGCCCAGAGACGGATGCTGAGATAAAAAGAGGGATCATCTACAAATAACAAATGCTGGAGAGGGTGTGGAGAAAAGGGAACCCTCCCACACTGCTGGTGAGAATGTAAATTGGTACAACCACTATGGAAAACAGCATGGAGGTTCCTCAGAAAACTAAGTATAGAACTACCATATGATCCAGCAATCCCACTCCTGAGTATATATTCAGACAAAATTATACTAAAAAAAAAGACACACACACTCCCTATATTCATAGCAGCACTATTCACAGCAGCCAAGACATGGAAACAACTTAATTGTTCATTGACAGAGGAATGGATGAAGAAGTTGGGTATACACACACACACACACACACACTGGAATACTACTCAGCCATAGAAAATAATGAAATAATGAAATTCACAGCAACATGGATATAACTAGAAATTCTAATGCAGAATGAAGTCGGAAAGAAAAAGATAAATACTGTATGATGTCACTTACATGTGGAATCTAAAATATAGCACAAATGAACCTATCTACAAAACAGACTCACAGACACAGAGAACAGACTTGTGTTTGCCAAGGGGAGGGGGAGGGAGGGAGCTAGACTGGGAGTTTGGGGTTAAGAGATGCAAACTATAACACTTAGAATGGATAAGCAATGAGGTCCTACTGTACAGCACAGGGAACTCCATCCAATCTCTTGGACTAGACCATGATGGAAAATTTTATAAATACAGATATATGTATAACTGAGTCACTTTGCTATACAGAAGAAATGGGCACTACATTGTAAATTAAGTATACTTTTTTATAATGATTTTTATTTTTTCCATTATAGCTAGTTTATAGTGTTCTGTCAATTTTCTACTGTACAGCAAGGTGACCCAGTCACACATATCTGTATACATTCCTTTTTTTCACATTACCATGCTCCATCATAAGTGACTAGATTCAGCTCCCAGTGCTACACAGCAGGATCTCATTGCTTATCCACTCCAAAGGCAATAGTTTGCATCTATTATCCCCAAATTCTCAATCCATCCCATTCCCTCCCCATCCCCCTTGGCAACCACAAGTCTTGTTCTCCATGTCCATTATTTTCTTTTCTGTGGAAAGGTTCATTTATACTTTAATTTCAAAAAAGGGGGGGATCAACACCAGCATGCTGCTGCCCTCGACAACTTACATTTGGTGAAGATGGACATGAGGCAAGTGACCAAACAGTAAGTTCATTACATTACAGACCTATGTACATTACAGGTGGTAGCAGGCATTCTGATCAAGTCTAAAGAAGCCTGGGGTCCCTCTGGTTAAGCAAGGTAGCTGGGGAAACTCAGTTCTCAGGTCTATAAACCTGAGGCTAAAGCAGGTGGTAATCAATAATCTTCCTCCTCTTCTCCATCTTCAAGCTCCAAACTTGTCCCCATACATCAGAATCGCTCTTATTATGTTTAATGTCAAGAGGCCTAGACATTCTCCCTACATTTTGTCCTTCACTGTCACAAAAGGAAGCTCTGAGGATGCTGAGAAACCTCAGTGGCAGTCAGCGACTCAGCTCTCAGAAGCAGGAGCAGGGGCTCCCCTTGAACAGGGGTGGGGAGGTTGAAAACAAGAAAGTAGTGAAGTAGAGGATGCAACAAACTCACTACAACCACATCACAGACTTCAGGTGCATGTGAAAAATACCCTCTGGGTTGGGGGGCAGGGTTGGGAAGCTAAATATAATTCAGAACATGAGTATAATATCAGTACTGGAGAACTTCAGCTTACATACAGGCAGTATGCATACAAGAATTCCCATGAAATAAAAACAAAAATTCAGGATGGTTCCTAACAGTATTGTTTTAGATAGAAAACTCACTCATAAAAGCTATTTAACAAAACACTGTGTTATGATACATACTGTTAATGACATAAAAATCTGGATCTATCTGACAAAAAATAAGAGCGAGAGAGAAAAGAGAGGGAATCTGAATTTAATATCAGCATCTAGTTCTCCAAGGGGATGCTAGTGGGAGAGAGAGGTATATAGTCTCCCTTGAAAGTGATGTTACCACTGTGAAGAGAAATTGGAAAAACTGGAAATAGGTCAAAGGAATAGCCTCATGTCCTTTCAATGACATGCTGGAGCTTTGTTAAAGAGGCCTGACTAAAAATTAGTGAATTCTAGGTGAATTCACACATGTCCAATTTCACTGTTTATTACACATTAGAGCCAGACTCTAAGTTATATATTACTTTACAGATTTTTTTCCCCAGTAAAGACACAAATAACTTCCATCTGGTAGAAAATATATCCCCCAAGGTTATGGTTTGAATGTTAACCATTTGTGTACCCAACTGAGTAACAGTAATACAACTTTCTTGGATTCCTATATAGACTCAGTCTCTCAAATATCCTTTGAACTAGCTTTGCTATCCTTCAGATTCCTTCTTTAATAAACCAAATGCATCTCTAAAGATTTTTTTTAATTATAGTTGATTTACAACATTGGGTCAATTTCTGCTTTACAGCAAAGTTATAATTGCATCTTTGGTACATATTTATTCTATATTTGAATGAGAGACATGCTTTTAGCTTTTTTTAATTTTTACTTTTAACATCACTAATTGAAAAAGTGCAACTGGGCTTCACATCATTGACTGCAGGAGCAACATCTATTAAGTCTTAGCCATCGCTAGTCAAGTCTGAATTTATTTTCACTATTTCACACAGATTTTCTGATTCTTAAACTCCTGAAAGAGCACTGATAATGCAAACACATTCTCACAAAAGAAGAAGTTCACATGATTTGTAACAATATTTCTTCATGTTGAAACTAACATGGGTATATACCATTAATAAAATTAATCCAACTCAATATTTATTTCTTTAGACAGGAGCACTAAAACTAAGCACCCAAAATATTAATAAATAAGTTAACAATCAATAACTCATTTCAATCTTTTGTCAAACACTTCTGGGAAAAGAGTCTTCTGTACACAGTTGAATTGTATAAATAGGAAAAAAAAGGAGGTATTAGCAAATGGACTATAAAAAAAACCTGGAAATCAGAAGTTAATAAGATTTATAACAGTAAAAGAACTGCAGTTCAAAGATGTAGAAGGATACATGTTACTTGATTGCAAGGAAAAATAATTTTTATAATTGTAAATTTGTTCATTAGTTTTTTATAATTGTAAATTTGTTCATTAGTTTTTTTTTTTTCATTGCTTTTTTGCATAGCCCTCTAACAGAGTATAGAACAGAAGTGGTAATAGTAGGCATCTTTGTCTCACTCCTGATCTCAGGGGAAAACTTTCAACAATTCACCATTAAGCAGGATGCTGGCTGTAAGTTCTTTGTAGATAAACTTTACCAGATTTAAGTGGTTCCTTTTGTTTCCTAGTTTGTCAAGAGTTCTGCTCATGAACTAGGTATTGAATTTTCTCAAATATTTATTCTGTATCAATTCAGATAACCACATGACTTCTTATTCTGTATTCTGTTAACACAAGTATATGATTTGATTACCAGTTTAAATTTGTATTCCTGGATGCAGACGTGCAAGATATATTATCCCAATGCATCACCTAATAGGGATAATATTTGGTTCACTAATATTTTGTTTAAATTTTTTTACTTTTTACTTCTCTTTGCAAAAGAGATTGGCCTGTTACTGAGGTTATATTTTTAAAGATTGGATTATTATCAGTATTAAGAATATGGCTCTATCACACCCTGGTTCACTATGGAAAGGGCATGAAATCTAAGTTTCTAGTAAAAAAACTGCAAATTGTTCTGACATGTTTGCCTCCGCTTAGTCTAGCCCCGTTTTCAGCCACTTTTTCATAATACATATCCTAGGTTAGCCTAGTAGTTAAAACAACTAGTCAGTGTGGGTTTGACCCTTCACTCTTGGGCACATGGAGGAGTTTTTTATTATTGCTGTGACAAATGACCACACACTGGGTTCCATGAAATGACACAAAGTTGTTATCTAACAGTTATGGAATTCAGCAGTCCTAAAATCAAGGCGTTGGCAGGGGCTGCTTTCTTTCTGAAGCCTCTAGAACATAATCTCTTTTCTTGCCTTTCCAGCTTCTAGGGACCACTTGCATTCGTTGGCTCATGGCCCCTCTCTTCAGGTACCATAGCATCTTCAGATCTCTGAGAGAGAGCTGGCAACATAGCATCTTCAGATCTCTCTCTCTTTCCCTTTATTTCTCACTTTCGAATTCATAGTTACATCTCCCTCTTTAACTCTGATCCTCTTACCTCTCTTTTATAAGGACCCCTGTGATTACACTGGGTCCTCCTGGATAATCCAGGATGCTCTCCCCAACTCAAAATCTTTAATTTAATCACAACTGTTAAGCATCTTTGTCATATAATCTAATATATTTACATTCACAGGGCATCATTCTGTCACAGCAAATTACTCCCCCTCTCTGTCCCTGTTCCTTCCAACACGGAAATAATAATTGTATATTCATTTTTTAAGTTGAAGTACAGTTGATTTATAATATCGGGTTAATAATAGTATATTCTTGTCTTTCTTTTTGGTTGCATCCATGGCATGCAGACATTCCCAGACCAGGGACTGAACCTGTACCTCAGTAGAGACCCAATGCTGGATCCTTAATCTGCTGTGCAATACAGGAACTCCAATAATGGCATATTCATAAGATTGTTGCATGAATGCATATCTATATAATTTTTGAAAGTTGCTGGCATATAATTAGAATTCAATAGATGTTAACTACTATTAATGCTATTATATTATTAGAATACTGGGCAGGGAAAGGTATAGCAAAAATTGCTTAATAAATACATCTGCTGTATTTATTTTTTAAGTGGACTCTTTAAAAAATAATGACTTTCTGAAGTGCACAAGAAGTGCTCAATTACCAATGTCATTGCCAGGTTATGCAGCAAGAATGATTTTGAGCCATCTGCGGGTTCTGTGGCTTTTTCTCTGTCTGTCAGTAAATGCCTGAGCTGACTCACCATGGCAATTGCCGGTGACCTGAATCCTCCTCAGTGAATACCTCCATCTCAGACCTTCTCATTTGCAGCAGGAACGAAGGAACGGGGAGACTTACAAAGACTGCAGGCCCTATTCTCATATCAATTCTCCTCCTGACCCCAGGAAAGAGGTATAGCCTGTTGGATTTGCATGATTCAGAAATACAATCTCCCTCAAAAGAAAAGGTTTTCTGATAGAAAATATTCAGATTTCTTTCAGGGAGTCGTGTCAGAAGTGGAACGTCTGAAACACACGTATGCCATGCTCCTTCTGCAGCACATTTTTATGGAGACCTTTCTGTGAACACAGTGGAAGATACAGCAATGCATAAAACGAAGTACACCTTATTCTAGGAGGTTACGGTCTAGTGGGGAACACACACGTCCCGGGATGTGATCATTCATGCCGGTGCTCGGAGCTTCGCTTCTGCATCAGAGCTGGGTCTCCAGTGATTTCTCACATGTTCAGGAGGAGCTGAACCTCTCAGTTTCAAAGAAGGATGTTAACTAAGTTGCAGAAATTCATCACCTCTGTAAGCAGCAAACCGTTTTTCTACCTCTGCCTATTTCACACGCCAACCCACTTCTCATTGTAATTTCTTCCACCTGACCCAGTGTCCTTCCCTCAGCCTGGCACCCTACACCTGTTCCAGAGGTTTGAGGCCACTCCATTAGCGAGGGGTTGCCATTTGAAACAGCCATATTCCTCCCCACCCTAAAAAAAGTGGATTACTAAGAAAAACACATCCACAAGCATAGTTTCTCAAACTGGGCTCCATGGTCCCACCCTGTTAGACTCAACTAAGGAGACTCTCCGGTGGCCTCATAAACATTCAGCATCCTGGGCTCTGCCTGATATCTACTAGTTTAGAATCTCTCAAAGTCATCCCAAGAACACAGGTCCCTGAGTGATCCTGAGGGAATCAACAACATGCGAGTTATTGGATGAGAAGAACAAGAAGCTTACCGAAATCTATCTTCTGAAAATGAACAACCTCAGCGCCTACTGAATTATACCACAGAAAACAAAATTGTTTTATTTATCTATACTGTAGGTGGTACTTGCAGAAAATTGTGGAGGTGGTAGCGACTTGTTCCTGAAAGATATTTCAGGGAGAAATGGATGCTGTGAGTTAAACCGTGAATCATCACATTATTCATTATTGATGAGGTCAGTTGACTAAGAAACTTAAAAGAGAAAAATTGGAATAGAAAATGCGTGAAGTGGGGGGGGAATCATTAACATCATTAAAAATTAGAAAATTGACGTTATTGAAAGTTATGAAAGAAATCTTGAAAAAGAGAGTCTTCTAATTATTCTCTGGGAATGGCCTCAAAAATGTAAATAGAAAAAAAGAGTACCACCACGGGAGAAGAGCACTAGGGACCACACTCTTCTTGGCGAAATTGAATTCAGTCCTAAGCACTAATCATACTGCCTCTTTATTTGAAAATGACTACCTATAAATCATTACACAAACAGAGGTCCAATTTTGACTTCTAAGAAACATTCATCAGAATGAGTCACCGTTAAACTCTTATACAGTGAAATATTAAAGCTACAGCATGATGTATAGGCACTTGAGAGCTGCATTACACAACTGGGTTTTAAAGCGATGGAGAGGAGAGCAAGGAAGTCAACAGGAAATGGGTTGTTCTATTTTTGCACAGTAGCATCAAAGAACATAGGATGATTTAAGGAACTCTTTGGTTTAAAACAACTAAAATTAATACAATAAAAAGGAAGAAGGCACAGGATCCAGAGCTGCATAAAACCACAGGGAAAAAGGTGACTTTACTATCATGGTTTTAAAGAGACTGAATTAAGGTCGGTGATGACGTTCCAGGAGGTTATGGAAGCAAACGGAATCCCAGCCACGTAGGTATCAGTCGAAATTACCCTTTTAAATAGACTTGAAACAGGTAACATCTACCACGGCAAGGACACTGGAGGGTGTTGCTGCGGGATATAAGTTAGATTTCTGTTTCTAATTTGTATTTATAACTTTTGTGATATCACAGAGATCACTTAAGTGCTGATTCTCAACTTCCTTGCTTGGAACATGTGGAGGATAATTCCATCCTTTCATGCTACACCAAAAAAGCTGCTAGTATCCAATGAAAATATCAGAATGCCTTGACAGTTATTATTTAGGATGCTATTCTAATCACCTTAATACTAACTTATGAAATCTCCTATGTGTTACCTCAGAGACATGTCTCCTTTCGTCACCTGCTGCCACTTGAGAATAATAGATGCGGATGTTTACCTATTTATTCATTGTTTGGTTGATATCATGGCTAATCAGATCGTTTTTTCCATACGCCCATTTAACAAATAGTTATTGAGCGTTTCCTGAGCCAAGTTCTACAGTGGGCGCCTGTGTAGCAGTGAACACTTTCTATCCTCGTGCATTTTCCAATCAGAAGGATAAGGAAGAGCTGATACAACTCATCCCACGTGAACAGATGGTTTTTACAAACTGTAAGTGGAACTTGACGGGAAAGGGCAGGGTGATAAGACCTCTTTGGGCAGAACACTCCAAATTAAGTTGTGGATTAGGGACGACATCTCCGAGGAAGTGATACTTAAAAGCTGCATCGATGACCCTAGGAGAAAGTCTAGGAGTAGGAGGAAGGAGGGGAGAGGGTGAGAAGAACTGGGAGGGTGGGAGAGGCTGGGAGGAACGGATGGTGCAGCAGGAACTAAAAAAAGAAGAGATTCACAGGAAGGAAGCCGCAGTGTGGGTGAAGCACCTGGACCCTGTGAAAGCCCGCGTCCAGGGTTTGCTGGGACAGGTCTATTTTGGTTTTGTCCTTGGTCCCAGGACATAACAAATGGTCTTCAGTTATGGTCTTTATTTCTAAAGCAACACCTTTCTGGATGTTTAGGTAAAAGCCCAATGTGTTTTAACAAGTGCTTCTAAATTTTCAGGACTTGAACTCCAAAGGTGGGTCCTTCCCAGGACTAGGCGGATGCTAAGTGAAATCCTCAGGACTTGAGTCTCCCACCTTCTGCTTTTGCCTAGGGGGTTGTGGGCATGCACAGGTCGGGCATCAGGCAAGGATTTAAGGGGAGAGCGTATGCAGGAGTCAGGGCTCTCTCTCTCTGACACCTCCGTTTCAGTATTCCACCCACTAGCTACTCTGGCAACCTTGAACTCTGACCTCTGCCTTCTCCCCAGTCTAGGAAAATCTGGCTACTTTCTGATTGAGTATTAAATGTTCTTAGGAAAACGTCAGTTAAATGTGGGTTTCCCAGAGTTTGCTTTCCATCTTTCCAGAATCAAGTCTTCTCCACTTTCTACCTGTTTTGAGTTGAACTTCAAAACCCTGAAGTAGTTTTGTGTTTAACATATTTTGTCCTGCAGGTATAATTGCTATGGGCAGCAAGCCAGTGCAAAAAAAGTTACTCTGTTATGACCAGGACCTAAAAGCAAATCTCTTTCTTTTTGGCAACTTTTGTAATTATTGCCTTGGCCCACTAACTTATTTACCATTGCAAAATGGGCATATATTGATTCTATGATTCCTTCTCTAGTTCTATAAATATAACTTCAAAGAGAAATTCCCCTCTAACCTTCTATTTGATTAATTGAAGATACAGATTACATCAGAAGGGTAAGGTAAATGCTTGATGTTTTCTGGTCATTTATTAGTTTTCAAAATACCGAGTCAATTCTGTAATAGCTCTCCTAGTGACCTAATGATCAATGAGGGTTTGGGGGTTTTTTTTGTTTTTTTGTTTTTTTTTTTTTTTTTAGTATTATCATGAGCTCATTCACTTAGATTTCTTTCATATGCTTCAAAACTGCCGTTACTACCTTTATGGATGCCAAAACATTTCCATCAGTGAGAGTCTCTTCAGTTGGCTCTGAGTTCTTTTGACACAATGCCGGTGGGGGTTCAGGGTCCTTATTTTCTGGTATTCTAGTAGCTAACCTTGTTTGAATTTTAATATACCTTTTCATATCATCAAATTAAAATCTTAAGACGATAATCTTTGCAAAGAATTAGAATTTATCCTCTTTGATTTCAGGCCAACCCTGGTTTGAAACTATCTTCGTTTTAAACTCTGACCTAAAATAGGCTCCTCAGCTATGGTGTTAACTGAGAAACCATCAGACAGCAGGGACCGATCATAACGCACTCAGTCAAGATTCTAGCAGTAACAGGTTGGAGAAGCTTAGGAAGGAGGTACTGGATTCAATCGCAAGTATTCTTTAGAGTAAATCTTACAAATTTCCAGTTTGTCATGCACCCCCCTCCTCCCCGACCCAACACGTGGTGTGAGAGAGGGGCATCCTGAATAGACAGAAGACTATTACCTAGTTTTGTCTCAGTGTTTTCTCACCCACGTGAACACGTGCACTTATGCTACTTTCTTGCATTCCTATTAATATCTTTTGTAAAAGGAAAACCACTGATGTAAGTAGTTCTGACTGTGAATGCTTTTTACATTACGAGATGTACATTCTTATTTTTCGAGTTAACATGAGTTTTGCAATTACTGACTTATTTCCATTCACTAAATAGAATCCATGGTTTTCTCTTCAATGGTCTGCATTTATATAAGCAAATAAACACAGTAGTGTAACATTTCTGCACGTTTCTTCTCTTGCCACCTTCTCACCCAGTTCTCCCTGTGCTGTAGGCCTGATCTTTAAGGCTGAATATGTAACTTGGAGGATGGGAAAAGCCCTCCTGAGTTCCCCATGAGTCTTCATTTACGTATGTGGAAGACTAGTACCAAAAAAGGGACATCCTATTTCAATACAGTATAAAGCACGCATGACATGACTGGGAACAAAACAGCCCCTTCAGGAGCAGCTGGAGATGTGCTCTGACCTTAACACAAGGTGAGAGCGAAGCTATCAGAAACAGTGACGGCTATGCTGAGAAAAAGACAGTCAGGAAAAGAATTATCTAGAGGCTGGAGGTGTGGTGGTCGCCCTATGGATCATGCAAAGATCCTATGACTAGAAAAGTCAGGAAACAGTGGCATGTCAAAAAAAAAAAAAAAAAAAAAACCCTGTAATGGTTTGCTATGGCTGGGGAGTTGGATGCTCTTACTCTGTTGAGGATGAGGAAGGAGAGATCTCGGTTTGCAAAATGAGAGTGTTTACACAAGAATCAGAGAAAAGAAACTTAGAATTTATACTCAGGGCAATTGCCTCAGCAATTCACCCACAATTAAACATTATCTCCTGTGGCTTAATTGCCACTTCCTAAGGACTCCTCAGACGCATTCACTTGTACCCAGTGATTTTCCTCTCTTGCCTTTGTTTACCATTGTTTACCCTTTGGGACACAGGGAGCAGCGTAGTATTTCTTTATCATCAAACACTGTCTTTCCTTTTTCTTTCTTCTACAAGCTATTTCCTTACACACACCTCTTGTCTAGATCTATAAAGATGTTCACAGGTGCTATGGCTAAGACATCTGAAATTTATGCTTTCCCTTTAAACCCATAAAATTTAGCTTCTGCTTTTCTCATTACTCAGGAAACAACTTCAGGTTTACCGACATAAAAGTAGAACATGCCCTTTGATATGGATTTTCCATTCACTTGATGCTCCTTCATAACAAGTTACTGCTCTAACTCATTGGGAGAGAAGGTAATAAAAGTATGTGTGGTTCTCCCAACAGCTACTTTCCTAGCAATATTCACAGGACCAGCTTGCATCTATCACTTCAGCCAACACACACATAGTAGGCACAAGGTGGGGGGGGGGTTGGAATAAAAACATACACTACCTGAAAACCAGTATAAAGGGTCTGCTTTCATTACGATAGAAATGCACTTCTGTTTTTCAAAGATGAGCGGTTGTTCCAACAGAGCACTTTGCACTTTCATTATCAAGAGTAAGTGTAAACGTTATTATTTAATAACAATAACGATATTTTATAGGTTTCGATTCTGAATTTTCAACCCAGAGGGTATGAAGCACCAATCTTCCAAATTTCACAGTCATTTGAACTCAATGAGTCAACAATGGAATGAGTTCTTTCTCCTGCCGCCTTCCAGAACTCGTTTGTTCTCCAGTACCCGCTCCCAGTAAATGACACCACCTTGCAGAGAGCTGTTCAGGGACCCCTCACATATGACCACTACGTTCTCTTGATTCAACAGACTCAGCATACTGTGAATCTGAATCAAGTCAGGAGCACTCTCCCTTCTCTGCTGGTCCTCTAGTTTGTGACTCCACATGTCACTTACACAGAGGAGTTCATGAGCTGCTGCCTCCAGTCTTGACTCCTCATTTCAGCCTGAATGACCCACCCTCAAACATAAATGGATCCTCCAAGCAATCCTCATTCCTGTGCTGGACTAGAATTTATCTATTCTCCTATCTGGACCATTCTTCCAGCTTTTCCCGTGAAAATCTCTGCATCTTAGTTTCAAAACCTCTTGCTATGTATGGACTTCCTCATACTAACCTCACTTTATCAATCACTTTATTCCACACTAATGCTACCATATTTTGCATTGAGCTGGTGTGCTTTGTATGACACTGCACATTCTCATCTTTGTTAAGAAAAATACACATTACTTTAAATTCCTCCCTACACCCAATAGCTAGCAGAGTGTCAACAGATATTCAAAGGATGGACATGTTTGATTCAGGCAGTCATCAAAAACACTGGCTTTGAAAGCTGATGGATCTGATTTGATTGATGGATGGATTTTGTCTTTTTAGGGCCACACCTGTAGCATATGGAAGTTCCCAGGCTAGGGGTTGAATTGAAGCTACAGCCGCCAGCCTACACCACAGCCACAGCCGTGTGGCATCCGAGCCACGTCTGCAACCTACACCACAGCTCACGGCAACACTGGATTCTTAGCCCACTGAGAGGCCAGGGATCAATCCCACTTCCTCATGGATACTAGTTGGGTTCTTAACCCTCTGAGCTACAACAGGAATTCCGATAAATCTGAATTCAAATCCTACCTCTAACACAGGCTTTGTAATCCCAGAAAAAGGTCTTAATTTCTCTAAGTCCACTTTCCCCCATGTCATAAGACTTGAGGCACCCTGGTAGAGCCCACTCGTGTGTGAGCAGCTCAGGCAAGGCCCATCTAAAAGCCATATGAGCTTGGTGCAGGCAATGGGAACACATAGGCTGGCCGGCTGGATGAAATCCTTCTGGACTTTCAAGCTCACATGAGGCCCGTTCATTGCCCGCATGGACAGGTGTCCAGAGACTGTGGTCCAGCAGCGACCCTGCTCATATTCCACCCCCTCCCTGCACCACACACACAGTTTTCATTTTCATAAGATTTGTGGCAGAACAGCCTTCTCTACTGGGAGAAAATTTAGTCTGATCTTGGATCTGGACTCTTCAGGAAAGTTGGGGACAAAACCTTGAGCAGGAGTCTTGGACTAACAGGCAGCTTTTCCTTCTGAGGGCAGTTGGTCCCAGCTCTTTCTGTGCCAGGCAGCCCTGAGCGGACCGCAGGCCTCACTTAGCAGGCCATTCAAGTCACCTCCTCAACTGCTACATAAAACGGTAATACCTGACCTGCTTCACCGTGCTGCTGGAACTATGAAGAATAGTAACCAACTCACACTCCCTGTTTAATAAATGATGATTAAACAGGACCACACTTTAATAAATTAATATTCCGCAAAGCTAATGTTATGCATAGGCAGGGAAAAAATTTTTTTTGTTCTTTTTAGGGCCTCACCCACAGCCTATGGAGGTACCCAGGCTAGGCGTTGAATGGGAACTGCAGCTGCCTGCCTACACCACAGCTCAAAGCAACCCTGGATCCTTAACCCACTGAGTAAAGCCAGGGATCGAACCTGCATCCTCATGGATACCAGTCAGATTTGTTCCCACTGAGCCATGATGGGAACTCCCATTGGCAGAGAATAAGAAGGTTGACCACAGTGTAATTGAGGAGTTCAAGTCAATTTAATCAAAAACATTCCTATAAGGCACTCAGCCTCAAGCCATTTCGAGGTTACTTTAGGTTATCTGTGACAGTACTTTTCCATTACGTTTATGACTCTTTCTCTTTTATCCAAAATTATCCAACAGCCATTTTGCATGGAATCCTGCCATGTCATTTGACCATGTGTGTTTGTGTTTGAATCAGAAATGTTGGCTCCCAGTATTGCTCCTTCAACCTTGGGTCCCTGCAAAAACGAGGCTGACTACATGTATGGACAGTGTGCTTACTCCAAGAGACAGCAAACAAAGTCACAGCCAAAAGAATGTTCCATGGGGCTGCAGATCAATAGAAGGAGGGGATGGGAGGAGTCTGAGTTCTCACCCAACACGTGGCAGCAGAGACCTGAAAGGAACCTGCACCCCAGCAGTCATTTTCATAGGGACAGGGTGGCAGGTGCTTTAGTTTTGAAAAAACAGAGTCAATAGCCTTGTTAAACCTATGCTGAATTTACATACTAGACTGAATGTGTATCAAGTGTGTGATGCTGGGAAAACTGCTTAATATTTCTGTGACTCTATCAGATGTGTGATTTTTAGGATTAAATTAGAATGTCTATAAAAACTGTTATCTGACACAAAGTACTCAATAACGGCTCACTATTATTATAATGTGATACATGAATATTTTGCAAGGTGGATGTGCTACATCGGTAGGGAACATAACTATAAATATGAGTCATTTTGGAGTCTGTTTTGCTGATTGTCCTTTGTGTGGCATGGGCTTGGCTAAAAACTCTACAACCCAAAGACAAATAAGACGGACTGTCCAGATTCTGGGTCCCAGAATTGCAATCTGGGGCAGGATATTTTTTTTTTTTCAGGATGATTTTATTCAAGTGGGATCATTGTAAAGGGAGGAGCTGATACACAGCAGGAGTGGCCAAGTGGAATTAAGGAAGCCAAGAAAGCCAGCTGGAAGTCAGGCAGATGAGGAGAAGAAAGTGCCCAGGGCTCATCTCTGACTCAACAGCTGGAGGAGGCATGAGCATGAGCTGGGGTTCTGGAGTCTGGCAGGCTTGGCTACAAACCCAGCTCCATCGCTTCCTATCTGGGCAGCTGGAGCCAGTCCCACGATCTCACAGTTGAATCTCTACACGTCGGCTTCCCCACTTGCAAAGCAGGGGGATGAAATAGTTACCTAATAACGTTAACGTGGACTTTGTCTGGAAGTACAAACTACCTGCTTAATATGGTATCAGGCGGAAGATAAGCACTCAAGAGAAATTGGTTATTTCTAGAATTACAGAGATTAATCTCATTGACATCAGGGCTAATGCTATTATGATGATGACGATTGCTCGTAATAAATACCATTACGACGATTCTGTCACGGGGTTTCTGCCTTCCCCCTCGGTGACGTGCCTCGTCTTTTACGTAAATAGAGTGAACCCGGAAAAGGGGATGAAACAGGTGTGAAAAAGCTGCAGCGGCTAAAAATAAATAAGTAAATAAAGGTTCACGAGAGGAATAAGGATGTAGTGGAAGTGAACAGTTCTGGGTTCTTTTCCGGATTCTTCCGTGGACTAAGTTGTGAGACGCTGGGCAAATACATGACGGACTCTCTCGAAACCTCAGACGCTCGTCTGATAATTGTAGATCCTATTAACTAACTCATTGTTCTAGAATAAAAGAGCATCTGACAGGATGGTGTGGCTTGAGGTGGGCTATCAATAACGCTTAGGTCCCCATCCCACAGAAAGACATAATAAAATGCTTCATTAAGAGGAGACTAAGTGAAATCTGTGGTTTCTAGCTTTTTTTATGGGAGAGTATTTCGAACACATTTTATATTTTGGCAGAGGTCTTTACCTTTTCTATGAATTTATGCTCAGGGCCTAGCCTATTTGTAAGTGAATTTCATGGCATATTATTTTTAGCCTGGAGAGAAAAACATTCTTTGGTCTCCTAACAGATGATTGGTTATACTAAATGGACCACTGTCTCCCTTACTAAATTTAGGATGCTCAAATTAAACATCATCGAACACAGTCTACAGGGAGAAGGCTCTAATATCAAAAAGTTAAGATCTAGTGAATAATATCAGATCTGGATAAAAGGATTCACATGGGTTTGCAAACATGTATCTACAGCTATCTATCTCCATATCAATTTTTCTGTCTAGAAAACCCTTCCATTTCTGATTTAACATATAAAAAGCTGAGTATAAAAAGCTATTAACACTAACGTAAGTCAATATTAACATGTGTGGGCACAAATAAAGCTTCCCACAAAAACAGCTCCAGTTTTTACATCTCTGTACCTAGCTCTAAAGTTGATTTCAGTGCACAGCTTGGCTTTTAAAACATCTCCTTTGGAGTTCCCTTGTGGCATAGCGGGTTAAGGATCTAGCGTTGTCACGTGCAGCAGCTTGGGTCACAGCTGTGGCACAGGTTCTATCCCTGGTCTGGGAACTTCCACAAGCCACCGGCACGGCCAAAAAGCAATCAAAATAAACAAACCTCTCTTTTGATATCCATTTCACTGTGTTGGATAAACAAACACTTACTATATGCACATCCAAACACCTCGATTCGCATTCCAATTCTGCCCTTGGGGTTCCACTCTAAAGGAATGAAGCGTAGAAATCTGGCTTTGATGGAAGGCTGGAGTCTACAGTAGACAACGCTGTCTGCATTTGCATTTCCTGCAAATCCCTAGAAGGAGAGACAAAGATATCTCAGCCAGTATCTGGAGAATATTCATTTCACTCTGTCCCCTATTATGTCAATGAGCAATGTCTGATTTGCTTTTTTACTATAAAATGGTGACTTTCTTTTAAGAAAGTCATATTATGAACAGTTATGCTGTAACGTCTATCTGCAGAAGCTACTAGTGTCTAAACTTCTTTCTATTATAGTAGTTTAAGTTTCACCATCTACATTAAGCCAGCTTTCAGCTATGAAACCCTCCGTAAAGTTTGTTTCTATAAAGCGCAGGTGAAACATAAAAGCTATCAATTTCGTGAACCATGAGAAATACTGAGGAAACCAATATTCAATATTCGTATTCAAAACCCAGGATGTGATTCAGTGGAGAAGCTGCTCACATGGTTGATGAGTGACTAAGTTTAAGATGTGTTTCTATTGCTTCACTTTCTCAGGAGCATAAACAAAAGTATCACCAGACATTCAAGTCAGAGCTACACTCTGACAATAGGTTGTTAAACTTCATTCACTACACCGCTCAATACACACATTAAAAACTGTGGTGCAAGCTCCTGTTGTGGTTCAGCGGGTTATGGGTACCAACTAGTATCCAGGAGGACGCGGGTTCAATCCCTGACCTCACTCATTGGGTTAAGGATCCAGCGTTAGCATGAGCTGCAACATAGGTCACAGATGTGGCTCAGATCCTGGGTTGCTGTGGCTGTGGTGTAGGTCGGCAGCTGCAACTCCGATTTAACACCTAGCTTGGGAACTTTCATGTGCCACAGGTGTGGCCCTAAAAAAAAAAAAAAAAAAAAAGAAAAAAAAAGAAAAACAAAAAAAAATTGTGATTACATGTCAATTTTATTCAGTTAAAAATAATAAAATAAAAGCACCCATATTTTAAAAATTGTTAAGGGAAATTGGAATCAATAATAATTTGGAAAGACTTGAAATGAGACTCACAGACTCTAGTATTTGAAAGCTAGGAAGACATATAAGAACGATGCTGAGCTGCACCAGAAAACTGTAGAAGAGGAAATTAAATGCAGAAAAAAACCCTCTGGTGTTTGCAAGACTATTACACAGTGTGGCCAGGAGCTATGCTCCTTCCACAATATCTAACTCATACCTCACCTCCAAAACCCACACACACAGCTTTTATTTCCCCTACATGACATATGCTAAAGCTTCATACGTGAAAAAGTTAGGGTGAAGCCGAAGTTGTTCTCAATAAGGGATATTTCATTTTTATTTCATCTGCCCTTCCTCCTCCCCCTCTTCCTCCCATTCCTCCCTCCTTTTCTCCTGTTCCTCCTCCTCCTTCTTTTTTGCTTAACTGTAACACCAAGTATATACAGGACACAAACAAAGAGTGATGACCTATTCCGTCTCTTGATAGGTCCCCTCAGCACGGCTAGATCAACAAATGAGGTCACCCTCCTGTAGATCATACAAGGCAAAGGAAATATTTCAGGAACACTAGTATCCAGGGAATCTATTCATTTGCCCCCTTCTCGTTCTGTTTCACAAATATCCCTTTACCAGCATTTACCAAAATATTTTCTCATACAGTTAAAAAAAAAAAAAGTTGGGTTTTTCAGAGTCAAATTCATTTGTTTTGATTCCCCTTATCAGTCAACTTCCTACTAATACTTTGTTTGTATGATATTTCCCAGAACACATACAGAACATTGTGTAATCCCACAGACGGCTGGACTGGGATAATCAGACTCTTCTAGAACATTCCATGCTATGCCATTAGTTGAAATTTCATACTGAGGATTTGGTGAGCAAGGTTATCTGTACTCTGCACTGCACCAGCTAATCTTTATCCCTACCTCACCTCTGGGGCATCACAGTCTCCATTCCTGTCAAAACCATCAACATTTGCCTGAAAATGGGATGACTGCTTACTTACATCAACCTCTTCTTTAGAATGGCTGATAGCAGTGTCTCCCAAACTCAGGCTACATGTTAAAACTCCCAGTGCGCAGACACTGGGCACTGGTGTGCTAGCTACATGTGTGCGTGTGCGTGTGCGTGCGCGCACGCATGCGCGCGCGTCCGCATGCGTCTTTATAGGCTCTCCAAATCAGGGTATTGCCCCTCTAGGGTTGAGGACCTGGCTTATAGACATTCAATCCTCAGCAGACTTTCTTCCACTTCGATTCTATTTTCCTGGGTACCCCTGGCAGGTTAATACAATACCTAATTATGATTTCTTGCAGTGAACAGCTGGGTGATGAATTAGATAACCCTCCAAAAGAGCTCACATTTTTTTCCAAATTAATGTAAGTTCATGGATTGAGATGGATGGCACGATAATGACCTCAGCATTTTATATGGGATTGGGAGAAAAGATGCAGGCGACAGTGGCAACAGACAGGTAAATGGAAAGGGGATGTCTGTAAACGGAAGCCTTTCATAGGTGACCTGACAGATTTATGAGTTATTTAAACTTGCAGAACATAAAGAAGAAATGTAAATTACTTTGTTTGCATAAGTAATAAATATCTGGGCACACTGAAAAATTTAAGTGATTATTTCTCACAAAGGATGAGGGAAATGGCAGGTGGAGGATATGGGATTTTTACCTGGCATACTTTACCCATATCTGAATTGTTTTTAATAAGAATGTATTAATTTTATAATACTTGGTAAAATAAAGTAAGACACAGCATGGGATGTGTACAGTGAGAGAATAGGCAGAAATATCACTTGGTAATGCTCTGGTATCTTAAAGAACATTCTAACTTCAATGTCACTGGGAAAATGTGCATTATTACTACTAAATAAATATATTTAACTAAACAATAATATTTGTACTTTTTTGCACCACTGGTTGATAACTTTTAATATAGAAGATAACAAAGATTCTGGGTGGAATTCATTATCTAACAGGAATTCTTTTAGAATGTCTGTGAATGAGACCTGGAATTGATGCTCTGTTTCTTTATAAATGAAAAGTCCAATGCAAACTAATGTTTTTCATGTAATTCTTTTGCCTAGGAAACTTTGCTCCATTTGCTAAGAAGATTTTTTTCATGCCATCACAATTCATAAACAAATGCATGAATTTAAATGTCTCATCCTCTTTAAAAAAAATTTATTATGAGAATGTTGATGTCTTGCCTTATATTATAGATTCTGAGTTTGAGGACATGTCAGAATTACCAAAGGTGCTATTTATTTTTTTTAATTTTTATTTTATTTTATTTTAGTCTTTTTAGGGCTGCACTCACAGAATATGGAGGTTCCCAGACTAGGGGTCTAATGGGAGGTGTAGCTGCTGGCCTACATCACAGCCACAGCCATGCAGGATCCGAGTGGCATCTGCAACCTACACGACAGTTCACAGCAACGCCAGATCCTTAACCCACTGAGCGAGGCCAGGAATTGAACCTGTGTCCTCATGGGTACCAGTCAGATTCATTTCCACTGCGCCATGAGCTCCTCAGGTGCTATTTAGAAACAGATTTCTAGATCTTGCAGCTCAGCCACTACTGAGGGAGGGGCTGTGACCTTGCATTTCAAGGGAAGCCAAGCTGATCTGTGCTTTTGGTCTTTGGCTTGCTCTTTGAACATTCTTCTGGCTTTTGTGGATAAATCATGCTCTTTTTCCTCTTCCTATTTTATCTCAAAATTTTTCAGAGAAAGACAAGATTTTAGGAGACGTGTTCACTAGGACAAACTTCCAAAGGGAGAACATAAGTAACAGCTGCCTCCTGGGCCCTCAGTCTGAATGTCTCCAACACGAAGCCTTGTGTCTCAGCATCAGACACAGCAGAAATATATATTCTGCAGTTTTAATATTCGCCTCAACCCTGGGAAGTATTTTTGTACCCACTGTAAAACTGAGAATAATAAAAATTATAGAGGTTATGTGCCTAAAACCACACAGCTAGAAAGTGACAGAATAAGGATTTAATTCCAGGCTTTACTGAATCAAAAGCCCATAATTTAGCTAAGCCATCTAAAGGCCTCACTCGAACAGAACATGAAAGCAAACAACTCACCCCAGAGGAAACTTTTTTCCCTTTTTCTCATAATTTATATTTAAAATCGTTGCCACATTTGCAAGTAAATGCAACTTAGATTATTACCGCATTGGGACACAGCTCTACCAGTTGACTTTTAGAGACAAAAGGATTGATTCTATTAACTTCGCATTTTCTCAAAATTGTTGCAGTTGAATGAAAATAAAAGACAAATGTTTAATCATCAATGAGACTCTTGCATATAAATGATAACCTCCTAATAGATGGATAATGGAAAAGAAGATGCCATGAGATCATCAAATATCTACAAGTAAAATTAAGGTGATGTGTCTTATGTGATAAAAATTAAAAAGCCTTAATTGTATTTTTCTTTTGAGATTTGATGATTTTCAAACTCAGTGAGGTGTTCATAGACGGTTTAGAAGTGTATTCTAACCAAGATAATTTATGGAGTTAATGAATTAAAGATTTTTACAGGATTTTAAGTATTTTCATAGCAATTCTAAAGTTTATGAAGAAGTGTAGTAGCACTGATTTCTTTTTTCTATTTTTTTCAGGAAAGGGGCTTTAATCAGAAAAATTGGCAGTCTGAGAAATGATAGGCTCGTGTCCAGAGACAACTTGGAAGATTCTGCTCAACCATGACACTTTTTGAAGGGAAAAGTGTGGGGAGTGGGGGTGGGGGGTTCTGTGTGGCACAGCCGGTGAAGGATGCCCGAAGCTGAGGTGCATTCGAAACTACAGTGTGGGTTCGATCCCTGCCCAGGGAACCTCCACACACCTCTAAGAGTGCAACCCCCCAAAAGGAGGGGGAAGTGGGGGGGAAGAATCTCAATGAATCATGAAGGCAGGAGGTTGGGTCCTGCATGTTGCTCCAATGAGTGCAGACTGGCTGACTCTTTCTTCAGATGTTATCATGCCTGAGTAATCTGCCAGCAGGCTTGCTAAGGGGGCTGTTGGGGATAGAAAGCTACTCATTTTTTAACAGCTTAATTCTTCATTCTTATGTATTTATTTATTTATCTAGAAAATGAACCAACAGTTTAAACAAGTCATGATGTGCACTCAGGAGAGCCGAAGTTGGACGTTAGTTTCAATTGCCTGGGGGTCCCATTCTTAGAATTAGGTCCTTTTATGGTTAGAGGGGACTAGAAATGGGCCAATAGGAAAGGAGCCAAAGAACTGCTTTCAATTCTCCACTGTCAAACATCATTCCTTTCTATGAGATGAGGGGCAAAGGTCTTATCTCCTATAACTTCTTCGTGCTGACCTAAGGTGTCATATTCTCGGAGTAGAAGATGGCAAGATGGGTCTGTGGCATCTCTTTGCTGACAATTTCAGTTGCCCATTGGCATATACAGGCAGAGTGAACTATAATTATTTTGATGCTACAAAGACACACACTGTGATGAGCATAATGTTAAGCCCATGCTCTTGAGACCCGATCTTGGAATCGTGCCGGCCATAGATTCGGTACTGCTCAAGATGGAGCAGCTCATGTCATGGCTCCAGTCTGGCCACCATGCAGTTAGCTTTTTTCCTTTGGGGCAGTTAGGGCATCTGTAAAACTTAGTAAAGTCCATCAGAGTCTCTGACTCTACTGTCCTCATCATTAACTGCTTGGTTTTTATACTGGAGGTGGCGGGGGCAGGGGAGGCTTCAGGGTTCAGATCAGTTTCTTATGTACCCTGAGGCCCACCCCAAGGTGGGCCCCCACCCTCTCTGGCTGAATCTCCTGTCTGGGTCAGCTTGGGGAAACTATAGGGATTGGCTCCTCCCAGCCACACCTTGCAGGGAGCCAGGGCTGGCTAACAGAGTGGAGGGAGGCTCTCTTGGGGTCCCACCCCCCGGCTTCTGCTAGAGCCCCATCCCCACATACCGGGCACAGCCGTGCCCACCCTCAGCCCATCCTGGGCCAGCTGCCTCTCCTGCTCCTCTTCCTGGTGTCCTGGGTGGAAATTACATCCCTGCTGTAGGGAGCACTGAACATGGCAATTCCTTGAGCTGAATTCACTCGTATGTTGATGTAGGGAAGAAGGGCCAGAGTGTGGCCCATTAGGCCCTGTGCTATCCTCACCTTTCACAGGCACCGTCTCACTCAAGCTTCCCAACCACAAGGTAACCGGTAGGGACAATCATCTTCACCTCTGTGACAGAGATGGAGTAGGACCGTCACACAGATAGTTGCAGAAGTCTCAATAAGGGGCCAGAGATAGAGAGGGAAACCTAGGGAACTTTGGGAGACCACTCTAAGTTGATTATCACTCAAGAAAGCCATCCGAACAAAGCAAGCTTGCTTAACTATGAAACCACAAATCAAAGCATGAGCTATGCCTCATGTCATTGAGTGAAAGATAAAATGAGGTCTGCATTCAAGTTCAGCAAGACAATGACCTTCACCACCAAGGACAGGAGTTTAAGGGAAAGATGACATTCCAAAGGAGGACAGCCTCATTATGTGGAAACCTGAGATGAATCAACATACTTTAGCATATGTTACCACCCTTCTGCTGATTTGAATAAGCACCATGAGAATCCTGGTTTGACCTCACAGGGTCAACTACTCTCTTGCCAGATACATCATTAGATGTAAGCTGGACATCTACTCAAAGAAGGAGGAAGAAGTGACCTGTTTCCACTACCCACTTTCCTTGGATTATAAAAATGCAGCCCACCCAGTCCTCAGGGCAGAGCCTCCTTGCCTGCCCATTTATATATCTTGTATATCTTTATTAAGCATACTATCTTAATAAATCTATTTCTTGCCTATCATTTGGTCTTTTGCTGAATTCCTGTCTACACTGAGACACAGAGAACCTGAACTTCCATAAGTCCAGATACCAGGCGAGCAATTCTAATTTAAAAACCATGGGTTCAGGTCCCAATCTGACTTCTGGCTAGATTTGAGTCCCAGCACCTGGGTTCAAGTCCCAAACTGGGTTCTGGCTAGATTCAAGTCATAAGTGTTGTCAGCTTCCCTGGGGGGTAGCTCCCCCCCGTCCTCACCTCTTCCAGGTTCCTGTGCTCCCTCTCCGCCCTGGTCTCAGGAGGACCAGGCTCTCCCAACCTGGCCTGTGCACACAGGGCCGGTTGGGTACAGGGGTCTGGGCCCTCTGTGCCAACCTGAGCACCAGCAGCCACTCAATTTCTTTCTCAAATATTAATTGAGCAAGTCATCTATGAAAGCCAAGATGCATCAAGAGAGATGGCCATATGGCAGTTCATAAGGGGCCCCCAAACACTGCTGTCATAAATCAGAAACATGGGACCAGTTACAAGTGGTTATATCGCAGATCTGTGTTTACATATTAATTCGTTCAGCTCCCACCAAGATAAACAGCAGCACTAGTAGAAATTCAACACAACAAACAGGCAAACATTAAAATCCTCTGACCTCTCTTATTCATGTGACTTAACACATGACCTCTTTCTAAGAACAAGTCATTTTGACAGAGTCAGCTAATATGCACACACTAAATATACCATAGCAACATGCTGTCTAATGGAAATTAGCTCTTGATTTTATGACATTAGTTATAAATCTTTACTAAGTGTGTCTCCCATGAGATCATCTGGTCTCAAAACATGTAAAAGAAAAGCCAAGAAAAATAAGAACTACCGAAAAACGGGAAATTTGCTGACAAAAAGCCCCACTGAGGAGCATGTTTAAACATATGTTGAACAAGACATTGTAACTCTACCTACAAAAGTTGGTTCTATCATTTAATGCAACAGAATTCATTTAATGTAATAGAAAAAGGAGAGTAGAGCAGTCAAATCATGAAGTTTTGTTCTGTGGGTATAACTCTCAATTTTCAATATAAAAGTATAGAATTTCATTAATATTAAATCAGTTTCTACTACCCCTCCTAGAAAATATTCAATACCTTTAAATATTTATTTTAAAGGATACCAAATTATTAATATTAATTCATGCAGGGACCACAAGCCAGCTATTATCTCAGAATCTGTGAAGGCACAATGTTGTAAAATATACCGGCCAGGCCCTTTGAGCACAGGAGGTTTTGAATTCTCAAGACAGAAACACCAACGCGGAAGGGAAAAAAACCACATGAAAGGTGCAATCCTTGCTTTGTCCATACCTATTGTTGAGACATAACGATAAATTGTTACCTGGATGATGTATAGACAGGTCATCAGTGAGGTTGGTATATGTATAAATGAGTGGAAGAATGAAATTTGAGATGCAAAATAGCTTTAACTTAAAAATAATGATATTACGGTATTACGATAAAATATTATCACGCCCTATCATATGATGGCAAATGATAAAATGATACTATGGTAATGGTAGACTAGCAGATTTTTGAACACTTCTCCTGCTAAAAAATCTGAACAAAAAGAAAAATAGGGACTGAAGCTTCAAAAGACAATAAAATATCAAATGCTCAAGATCTGTGAAAAGAACAGCCAAAGAGACCAGCCCTACTGTTAAGGCTCACTTTTTCCTCTTTAGGTGACTCTCTGATTCCTGAAGAGGAGAAACTGAGCAGACCTTGTGACAACCTCACAGGGTCAGAGACTAAACTTAAGTTCTAGGTCCCTCAAAAAAAGGAATATCCCATAAGCTTCCACGGGTTTTATGTCAGAGCTTCGAGAGTCTACAACTCAGAATAAATGATAAGTCAGAGAGAGACAACTCCCCACAGAGATGAAAATTCAACTTCCCATTTTCTCCATCTGTGAAATTATATGACAATGGTCAGAGATGCCTCGTGCTCCCTGCTGCCTGCAGAAGCAACTGTAATTATATTCTGCAGGAATATCCTTCTACTTCTCAAATTACTGTTGAATTTTTCATACGTAATGTCCTACACACAAGAGAAAGTAATAAAACTTCAGCAAAAAATTGTTCTTAAAGAGAAATTTATAGTCTTGAACACGTATATTAGTAAATAAGAAAGGCATCGGCTCTGTTATTTAAAGTACTCGGGGAGTTTCCCACGGTGGTGCAATGGGCTCAGTGGCATTTCTGGAGCCCTGGGGTGCAGGTTCGATCCCTGGCCCTGGTACAGTAGGTTAGGGAGTCAGCATTGTCACATCTGTGGGGTAGGTCACAGCTGTGGGGTAGGTCACAACTGCGGCTGGGATCTGATCCCTGGTATGGGAACTCCATATACCTTGGGGTGGCCAAAAGAGAAAAAGCAAGCGAACAAATAAAGAACTTGGAAACCATCATCCTCTACAACAAGAAAGCAGGACAAACTGAAAATCAACGCATTTTCTTGGACCCATCAGAAAACGGAGGTTACAGGGTGCTAAGAACTGAGCTGTGTCCCTTCAAAATTCATAGGTTGAGGCCCTAACCACCCCCATTGTGACAGTGTTTGGAGATGTGGCCTTTAGGAAAGAATTAGGCCTAGAGGAAGTCATGAGGGCCGGACCCGTAGGGGGGGTTAGCGTCCTCCTGTGTGAGGAGGACAGAGAGAGCGTTCCCTCCTTCACCAGGTGAGGACAAAGCAAGACGACTGACATCCGTAAGCCAGGAAAGGGCTGGAACGGAACCAGCGGGCAACTTACATTTGGACGTCCCAACCTTCAGAACTGTGAGAAATAAATGTCTGTGGTTGAAGCCACCCAACCTATGGCATTTTGTTGTAGTGGCCTGAAACTACCCCTGGGAATCTAGAGAGAAAAGAGCATCCAGAGAGGTAGAGCAGAAACCTGTCTGTCTGCCCAGAACAGAAGCCACTGGTGCCATCATTGGATAGGAACTCTTGGGGCAGTTTTGAGGACTTAATGGAGACAAAGTGTGGACTCATAAGAAAGTCAGAAACACCTGAGGATGAGCGTCTTAAGGGCCCTTCTATGGGCCTTACCCCCCAGGAATCTTTCTGTGCTCTGCCCAGATCAGAAAAGAGATTTCCTCCAGGCTTTGGCAGGGAGGCGGGAAGGTCATCATTGTGAAATAGGTCCAGAGGGATCGCCCTAACAAAGCCATCCAGGGGAAAGGACTTTGCCAGAGCCTCATCCAGAACCTTATCTGACACTCCTTCCACTCTAGTTTCCCTAGCCTTCCTGTCCCGCCCAAGAGAAAAAGTAGTCAACCGGAGTCAGGGCTTCAAGGACATACATTGGAAAAGCCAGGAAAAGGAGATGCAGGGGGGAGGATCAAGTTTTACCACTAGAAACACTAGTGAAGGTCACTGTTTTAAGACAGAGACTCACTAAAAAACACTGATGCTTAACTGCACTGTCAGAGAACGATCTGATTCCTTCACGTCACACCACCGCACCAACAGGACTCCAGTCTAAGAATACTGGATGACAAATGAAAGAAGTGCGAAACCCAGACCAGTTCTGAAGAGTCGAAAGGAGAGGCACAAACAAGAGTGCTAGATGAATTTGAAGACTTTGGCATTTATAGCACCCACAGCAAATATTAACTACAGCCCAATTTCTAGCCAGATTAATAGAAATTCTCACATTAAAGACCTTTTTTACCTCAATTCTCATTACTAGACAGGACATGTCCAAATGTCAACAAAATGTTGCCATGCATGCCAACAGGCAAGAAAAAACAGAGTCTGCATAGACAAAACAGTCGTCAGAGCTAGGCTCACATGTGTCATAGACGCTTGAATCACCAAGCTAGGAATTAACAACAACCATAATGAATATGCCAAGGGCTCTGATGGGAGACGTGGACAACATGCAGGAACAAATGGGTAATGTAAGCAGAGAGAGGAAAACCTCAGAAAGAACCAAAGACTCCGAACTGTTTAGAGACCCAAAATACTGTCACAGAAATGAAGAACGGCTTGGATGGGCACATTGATACATTCAACCCAGCCAAGGAAGGAATCAGTGAGCCTGAAGCTAAGCAGGTACAAACTCTCTAAACCATAAGGCAAAAAGAAAAAAAGCAGAAGGGAATATCCAAGAATTGTGGGATAACTGCAAAAGTGGTAAGCTGTGCGTATCTAGAATAGAGGAAGGTAAGGGAAGAACGAATGGAGCAGAAGACATGTTTGACGGAATAATAGCCAACATCGTTCTAAAATTAACGACAAACACCAGACTAGATGCAGAAAACGCAAATAACAAGCAGGTTCGAAATCAAAATTAAAACTATACTGAGTCATAACACACTTCAAACTGGAGACAGCCAAGGTAAAGAGAACACCTTGAAAGAAGCCAGAGGAGAAGAAATACCTTACCCTTAAAGGGACAAGGATAAGAATGATATTGGCCTTCTCATCAGAAGTCATACAAGGAAGTCCGTTGAGAATGAAATGAAATATTTAAAATGTTGAAACAAGTGAAAATAATCTTAGAATTCTATATCCGGAGAAGTTACCCTTCAAAAGTAAATGAGAAGTCAAGATGATCTCAGACAAAAACTGATGGAATTCATGGCTAGCAGATCTGATCTGCAAGAAACATTTAAAAGAAGTTTTTCCGACAAAAGGAAAACAATATAGGATTACAAAATTGGATTTATGTAAAAAGCAGAAGAGCACTTGAGAAGGAATAAAAACAGGTAAGATAAAATCATTTATTTTTCTTATTCTTAATTACAAAATAATTGTTTAAAGAAATAATAGAGATAAAATGGACTTATACAAAATGCTCAGTTAAATTCAAATAAGGCATTAAAAAGGGGAAGCAAAAAACAAAAGACAGATACAACAAACAGAAAACAGCTATAAACATGACAGATATTAATCCAAATATGTCAACAATCACTTTAAAAGTAAATGATCTATGGGTGTTCCCATTGTGGCAGAGTGGTAATGAACCCAACTAGTATCCATGAAGATGCAGGTTCAATCCCTGGCCCCTCTCAGTGGGTTAAGGATCTGGTGTTGCCATGAGCTGTGACAGGTCACAGACATGGCCTGGATCTGGCATTGCTATGGCTGTGGTGTAAGCCAGCAGCTGCAGCTCCAATTCGACCCCTAGCCTGGAAACTTCCATATGCCACGGGTACTGCCCTAAAAAGAGGAAAAAGGGGAAAAAAGTGAATGATCTAAATACACTACTTAAGAGGCAGAGATTGTCAGAGCATAAAAAATGACCAGACCCAACTACATGTGATCAACTTGAAATAAAAGATTGAAAACAGATTAAAGAGTTCCTGCTGTGGCACAACATGACCAGCAGCATCTCTGGAGTTCTGGGATGCAGATTTGATCCCCAGCTTGGCACCATGGATTAAGGATCTGGTGTTGCCACAGCAGGTGCAGATGTAGGTCAGCTGCAGTTCAGCTCTGATCCCTGGCCTGGGAACTCCACATGCTGTGGGACGGCCAAAAGGGGGGAAAAAAGATAAAAGGTAAAGTGATGGAGAAAAATATGCCATGCTAGTGTCAAAAATCCAGGAATAGCAAAATAAAAACCTCCAGATCAATAAAATAGTAATCAGTAAGAGTTTATTCTGCATCTAAGAACAGTTTGAGAACTGGAAGCTTTCAACCCCCAAACTGATACACATCTCAGAGACCTAACATTACATAATAGCTTATCAAGTGAAAATGAGGAAGTGGTCGAACATTTATAATCACTGGTTATTGTAAAGGGGGTTTCCAGACAACAGGCAACTGATTCTCTTATACTATTTTTTTTTTTTTTTTTTGGTTGTGCCCACAGCATGTGGAAGTTTCCAAGCCCAGGGATCAAACCCACACCAGAGCAGCAACATAAGCTGCTGAAGTGACAATATCAAATCCTTAACCCACTTTGCCACAAGGGAACTCTTTTTATGCCAATTTTAGGAAGATGACTTAAGTTTTCTTTATGATTATCAGAGGCATTCATGAAGAAGTAAACTAAATTTCGCTTAGATTCATGAATTAGGCTAGCTTTAGTTTTGCTTACATGGCTTAACGGTTTTGTCTGCTCAGGGAATTTTCAAGTTTGGTTTTCATTTTGTATTTTACTTTTCACACTAACACTAAGTCTAAAGAAACCTAGAATAACTAAATTAATTTCAGACAAAGTAGCCTCCAGAAGAAGGAAGCTTATCATCACACAATGACAAAATGATCCGTTTTCCAAGATGGAATAACAAATCCGCCAGGCATATGGACTTAGTACCAGAGTCAAAATACAAGAGGCAAATCCTGATAGGAGTGTAAAGAGAAACAAAGACATTATTAGAGTCGGAGTAATTGATATGCTAAGGAGGCAGAAAAACAGTAAGAATGGAGAAGACCCTTATATTACTATTCATCATTTGAGAACATTCCATCCGATAACAGCAGAAGCAGCCCTCTCAAGCTCAGGAAACACCCACCAAGAGAGACTACATTATGGGCCCCAAATCATGTCCTCACAAACTTAAAAGAACAGAAATCATACAAAGTATGGTCTCAAAGCTCAATAGAATTAAACTATAAATTAGTAAAACAAAGATGGCTAGAAAGTCCCCAAACATTTGGACAGAATCCAAGAGTTAAAGCAGAAGTCGCAAGTGAAATATTTAAAAAATTGATCTAAATCAAAATACAATTTATTAAAATTTATGGGATGCAGCAGCATTTCTAGCATTAAGTAGGTATACTAGGAAAATCAAAGATCGGGAGTTCCCGTCGTGGCTCAGTGGTTAACGAATCCAACTAGGAACCATGAGGTTGCAGGTTCAATCCCTGGCCTCGTGCAGTGGGTTAAGGATCTGGTGTTGCTGTGAGCTGTGGTGTAGGCCGCAAATGCAGCTCGGATCCTGCGTTGCTGTGGCTCTAGCGTAGGCCGGTGGCTACAGCTCCAGTTGGACCCCTAGCCTGGGAACCTCCATGCCACAGGAGCGGCCCTAGAAAAGACAAAAAGACAAATACAAAAACAAACAAAAAAAAACCCCACAAAGATCTAAATATCTAAATATCCATCTTAGGAACCTAAAGAATGTAGAGCAAGGTAAGTCTAAAATAAGTAGAAGAAAAGAAATAATATAAATTTAGACCACAAATAATTAAAATTGAAAACAGGAACATGTTAGAGAAAAGTAACAAAAGAACAAGCTGGTTCTTTGAAAAGTTTGCTAAAATTGATAAGTCTCTAGTCATGCTGTCCAAAAATAAGAGAGAGAGACCCAAATTATCCACATCACGAGTGAAAGAAGATTCATTTGAAGCACATGGACATTGAGGAAGAAAGGAGATGAATGAGCCAAGGATGAATGAAGACATTAGGAAAAAATACAGCAAATTAAAACCAAGGATGAAATTGGAAGCAGATGATAAAAATAAGCCTTTGAAGGACACTTAAATGAAACAGCCTCTAGCCAGACTGATCACGGAAAAGAGAGACCACCTTGATTAGGAAGGCAAAGAGCATCCTGCCATGATCTTACACACACGAACATGGTAAGAGGATGTTTGGAATAATCTTACGCCAATAATTTTGAAAATTAAGTGACGTAGACAAATTCCAAATTGTAATTTATCACCAAAGCAGATGAGAAACAGGAAAATCTGAGTTGCCTATACACAGGCAAAAGTGAATACATAATTTAAAAACATTCCTACACAGAAAATTATAGGCCCTGCTGTCTCTCCAGTGAATTCTTCTAAACATTTAAGGATAAAGCAACACTGACGTCACACAAGCACCTTCAAAAAATAAAAAAACAGAATGCTTCTCAGCTTGTTTTGGGAGGCCAAAATCTTCATATCAAAATCTGACAAAGAATTTGTAAGAAGGAAAGTAAAAGCCGTTCTTATTAAATGATAAGATAATCCTTAAAAAATAGTTACAAAATTATTCTAGAATATAAAAATATAGTAGGTCATAACACAATCAAGGAATATTCCAGGAACATAAGGATTGCTTAACATCTAAAACCCCTTCAAAGTATTCAGTCAAGCTGAAGAAAATACAGTCTTCTAGACAGATGCAGACATTTGATTAATTTCAACATTTAAACAAGAGTAAAACTTTTAGCCGAGTAGGGAATTTCTAACTCGGAAAAGGGTATCTACAAAAAATGTTTGTTTGTTTTTTTTTTTGTCTTTTGTCTTTTTGTTGTTGTTGTTGCTATTTCTTGGGCCGCTCCCGCGGCATATGGAGGTTCCCAGGCTAGGGGTTGAATCGGAGCTGTAGCCAGAGCCACAGCAACGCGGGATCCGAGCCGCGTCTGCAACCTACACCACAGCTCACGGCAACGCCGGATCGTTAACCCACTGAGCAAGGGCAGGGACCGAACCCGCAACCTCATGGTTCCTAGTCGGATTCGTTAACCACTGCGCCACGACGGGAACTCATTTTTTTTTTTTTTTTTTTTACAAAAAATCTTACAGTAAGCATCATGGGTAGGATGAAAGGCGGGGAGCTGTTTTGAATTTAGGATCCAAACAAGTATGTTCTCTATAGACCCGTTTATTCAACATGTAGTGAGTATTCCAACTCATGCAAAAAGGTAACAAAAATGTTTAAGAGGTAATAAGGCTTGGAAAGGATGAAATAAAACTGCTATTATTCATAGAGTGTGTGATTGTGTAGGTTGAATCTTTTTTGTTTTTAACTCTACAGAGTGCATTTAGCAAATGTGCTAGATGAAAGTGTCTATACAAGTGTGAACTGAATTCACCCATCTATTCAACTGGCCAAAATCCAGGACACTGACAACACCAACACTGGTGAGGATATGGAGCAATAGGAACTCTCATTTATCAGTAGTAGAAATTTAAAGGGACAGGAATCATCAAGCTACTGGTGAAGAAAAATAAAGTCAGAAAATTTTCTCCACCGGATATGAAGTCATAATGTTAAAATAATAAGAGAATGGTATATTGGCAGAGGGTTAGTCAAACAGACCAATGAAACAGAATAGAGAATCTAGAAACTGATTCTGTTCAACATGTATGGACAGTGAATAGTGACAATGTGTGCAATGCAGAGAAGGAAAAAAAGAAACAAATAACTACCTCTTTTAAATGCATGGTGCTAGGCCAAATGAATAGCCACACTGGAAAAAAGGGGGGGGAATTAATTGGAGATTGATACTGCCTTAAATCACAGGCAGAAATGAATTCCAGCGAGAATGCAGGTCTACATGTGAAGGACAAAACAATAAAGCTGCTAGAAGACAGCATAGCCGAACATCTTCACAACTTTGAGGCGTGCAAAGATTTCCCAAACATTGATTGCAAAAGGCACAACATAAGAGGAAAGATGGACAAATCCAAACCTATTACATTTAAGAATCTCTCTTCATTGAAAGATGTGGTGGAAACAGTGGAAACAGAAGCCACAGAATAAGAGACCTTATTTTTCAGTATATTAGTAGCCAGAAGATAACAAGGATTACAAAGCCATAAGAAAAAGAGGGACAAGAGAAATATCAAAGCGACTAACAAATCTATAAAATGGTGTCTGCTCTCATTACTCCAAGGGGTGATGCACATTAAAACCGCAGTGTGAGAGCTCTGCACCAAGCTGGCAAAACTTGAGGGAACAGTTAAAAAGCTAAAATAAAATAAAACTGACAATACCAAGTGTTGTCCAGAAAGTTGAGCAAATGGAATTTTCATACACCATGGTGGAGAGTGTAAATTAGCATAATCCCCATAAAGAGCCTGTCACATATGCTACTAGGAGTTTAACGTATGCTTCATTGATGAGCCAGCAATTCCACTCTGAAGAAGGCACCCACCAGAAAAGCAGATGTTGTGCACTGAAACACATGCATGTTTCTGAAGTATTATTCTGGACGGTCTTAAAATACTACTCACACGTTCGACCTTACACCAGCCAGAATGGCCATCATCAAAAAGTCTACAAACAATAAGTGCTGGAGAGGGTGTGGAGAAAAAGGAACCCTAGTACACTGATGGTGAGATTGTAAATTGGTGCAACCACTCTGGAAAACAGCATGGAGAATCCTCAGAAAACTAAAACTAGAACTAACATTTGATCCAGCAATCCCACTCCTGGGCATCTATCCAGAGAAAACCATGACTTGCAAATACACATGTACTCCGATGTTCATTGCAGCGCTATTTACAATAGCCAAGACATGAAACAACCTAAAGGTCCATTGACAGAGGAGTAGATCAAGAAGATGTGGTACATATACACAATGGAATATTACTCAGCCATTAAAAGGAACGAAATACCGGCATTTTTAGCAACATGGATGGACCTAGAAACTATCATGCTAAGTGAAGTCAGCCGTACAATGAGACACCAACATCAAATGTTTTCACTGACATGTGGAATCTGAAGAAAGGACAGACGGAACTTCTTTGCAGAACAGATGCTGACTCACAGACATTGAAAAACTTAGGGTCTCCGGAGGAGACAATTTTGGGGGGTGGGGGGATGTGCTTGGGTTATAGGATGGAAATCCTGTGAAACTGGATTGTGACGATCATTATATAACTGCAGATGTGATAAATTCATCTGAGTAATAAAAAGAAATAGAACGGATAAACACAGTCAGACATAGTCATATAATGGAATGTTGTAAAGCAATGAAAATCCATCAGGTATACCTACACACCACAACGTGGATGTGATTAACAAGCATAATGTTAACCTAAGAAGCCAGGAGTAAAACACATACACTTCCTATGGTTCCTTTCACACGTAGATCAAAACTGGCCATCAGGAGTCATCACAGTGAGATTATTTGGGAGAAGAGGGAGGCAGAAGTAATCAGGAAGAGGATGAAAAGAGGTGTTTGAGACCCCATAATATTCTTGGCCTACATAATATTTAGATAGTGTGTTCACTTTTTGATAATCTGATGAGCTGTATACCTACACGCCTTGCACCTTCTTCGGGATGTGTTGTACTTCAATATAAAAAGTTAGGGAAATTCACATCGTGGCACAGCAGTAACGAATCCGACTAGGAATCATGAGGTTGTGGGTTCGATCCCTGGTCTTGCTCAGTGGGTTAAGGATTTGGCACTGCCGTGTGCTGTGGTGTAGGACACAGACACGGCTTGCGTTGCTCTGGCTGTGGCATACCCAGCAGCTGTAGCTCCAATTAGACCCCTAGCTTGGGAACCTCCATATGCAGCAAATGCAGCCCTAAAAAGCAAAAAAAAAAAAAAAAGAAAAAAAAGAAAAAGTTAAATGAAACTCATCTTGGGGACTTGGCAAAAGAAATAGGTCCTTAATGCTTTAAATACTTGTTCAGTGAAGACAATCAAGATTTAAATTTGCATGTGTTTATCTCAAAGCAAAGAAAAGAAAGATTCTGAAGAATACCTCATTAAAGTTGTATTTTTCACGTCTGTGCTTTTCTATAGATCATTAAGAACACCATGAGAAGTACCTTTCAACTTTGGATTTTAGATATCATATAATTTATCATGCATTATACCATAATAAGCTCCATTAGCATCTTTCCTTTACCATTAATATTACAAAGAATAATGGCATTCTTAAGACCATTACCGTTAAAATAACTACTGTTCAGTGATAAAAAAAAAACTATTGAGTTTTTATTAGAGATATTGTAAAATTTAAAGTACAATAGCCCTCACTTACCTCTATAGTTTGTTAATGTTTTCACAGTTTTTCTAATACATTGATTAGTCTTCAGAGTGCTTCAAAATGCCATTTCTTTCTTTGACGAACTGCTAATACTTCTCCCAAGTAGAAACTTAAATATGAGTTTTCGAAAGAGACTAAAAAAATCAACCAATCTTTCCAGCAGAATAAAATACCCATTTATTACACTTAATTTGAAAAACTGACAGGTTTAAAAAACTTGCATTGAGTTCAATCAGCCCTTATTGTCCCTTATAGTTTTAGAGTCAATGGCTCTCATTTTATCTTCTGAAGCCATTCCTTATTCAACATATATTAGGTATATTACATTATTACTGTATATTAAATGTGTGGTAATGTATATTGTATAATAAATTGCAACACAAGTTAAAAACTATACACTGTATTTAACTGGAGAACACTGTATCTTCATAATGATTATAATCTAAACCTTCATAGAAGCTTGTCACTCAGGGAAGCTATGTAATCTCTGAGGCGTGCCTAATTGTAACACTGAGTTTTAGCAAGGCACAAAGATGAATGGCCTTCAAAGTATTCTTTTAAAAGTTGGTGCCAACTTGAAATTTAACCAAATATTTTTAGAACACAAAGATGAAACTATAATGGAGTATTATTTTGGGCGGTTTGACCTTCAGATTCTATATACCTTGGTCACACAATTAAAGTTTCATTACGCAGAAAGTCAAAAGAGAGACTACTTTATTTAGCAATAATGGAATCAGAGAGCAAAAACCTGCAGACTTTCCTATCCCATTCTTCACCAAAGAGACAAACTCGCCAGCCCTCCGAGAGCAGAGGATACATAAATGCATGCAGTAGCCACTGGGCTAGAGGGACTAGTGCAAAAGTGTTTTTATTTCAATCGATAATAACACCTGCCTACCTGCATTGCCTTTTGACACTCTGACAGGTGTAACAAAATAAGAAAACAAGCCACTAAAAGGCTCGCAAGCCCATGAGGACCTCAACATAGATAAATGGAACCAAAAAATACAGAAAACTTAAATGCCTTTTTTTGTTAAAGTATACTTGATTAACAGAAAACCTAAATGCCTTAATGCATGTGCTCCCTTTTTAATGCCAGGATGTCTGAGATTTGGAAAACATTTCCTCTACTCGACAAAGACATAAAAAATGGCCTTATTTCATATTCAAACAAATATCTCTTTTATCTTTGTAGACAACTCTTTAAAGCCCCCATCATCATTATTCCATCAACAACAGAAACATCAATAATGCCTTCATCCCTTCTTCACAGAGAAAAATTAAAGACATTCATTTAAACCTTTTATCTGGAGACCTTAGTTTGCCTTTGGAAAACAAGACAATTGTGGATTTTAACAGACCTGGACCTACCATTTAATGGCTAGAGAAATTTCCATGAGATATAGTCCTAAATCTGTCTTTTCATTAATCAATGAGGAAGAGAAATCATTCCATTTCTTTCTTTCTTTAGTCTTTTTAGGGCTGCACGCATGGCATACGGAAGTTCCCAGGTTAGGGGTCAAATCAGAGCGGCAGCTGCTGGCCTACACCACAGCCACAGCGATGTCAGATCCTGAACCCAGTGAGCAAGGCCAGGGATCGAACCTGTTTCCCCATGGATACTAGTCAGGTTTGTTACCACTGAGCCACGGTGGTAACTCCGACGTAATTACTTTCAAAGTTTGAAGTCTGAGTTAAGGAAAATAAATGAATATCTGCCTGGCTCATAATAAGCTTTGATGAAGCACAGTTGCGGTTGCTGTAGTTCTGAAGTCCTCGCAGATGGCACACTGTCCCTCACAGCCAACTGGTCTGACTGAAGAGCATCTTTTGAGTTTAATATCTGAGTCTCCCAGCCAAACAGTGAAAAGAGAAATGGCAACTCCTCTCAAGGTCCTCTGATCAAAGGGGCAAGCCCAGTCAAGAAATAAAGCCAAATCCTCATTTGAAAGTAGCTGAATAGCATTGAGAACTATGTCTAGATACTCATGTTGCAACAGAAGAAAGGGTGGGGGAAAAATGTAATTGTAATGTATACATGTAAGGATAACCTGACCCCCTTGCTGTACAGTGGGAAAATAAAAAAATATATATTAAATGAAAGTAGCTGAGAATATTTTTAACTTTAAGACAAACACTGTCAAGAAAATACGTCTGAAGAAAGTTACTTCAACAAAAATAGTTTTCATGTCTTGAATGCAGAGTTTTCTTTCTTTTGCAACTCATTTGCGTTTGAATATAAATTCTGGAAATTATACTTCAGTCAGTGTAATTATAGCACCACGCAGCAATAAGAGCTTCCTAAATGCCCATATTATTTCTGTTTCAATGCCACTGAGATTAGTTGATGAACATTTGAAAAATGTTTCGAAAGTATGTAATACATTTAAACCAGATAACTTTTATAGATAGCTCTATACATCCTGGAGGTCTGTTTATAAAACATATTGCATGTGATTTTGATGATATTGTATAGGTATTAAAACTCTGCTTATTTAATTTTAAGAAAACACATTTTCTTTAATATACAGAATAACCGTAAGTATTTCCTTAAGGGACCTGATAAAATGCCTCCTTGCTCTCTACAAAGAACTTAAATTAAGCTGAAGGAAAACCTACCAGAATTCCAATGACACAGTCCTGGGGCTCATTATTTTACACTTAAATAATATATCCTAACACCACAATAGTGTAGAGTCTGTTACTCCTATGCTCAAACTTTCTTTTGCCTTCTTCCAGAAAAATCACAAATTCTTAGACTACACATGGAACGAGCATGAATAAAGGAATGACAGATGCAGTGACCTGTTTTGGCCTTGTTCTCAGCTCGGGTATGAAAATCATGGTTCTATAAAAATAGAAGTATCTGCTCTGAACGCGGACACCTTCACAATTCATCAGGGCCTAAAATCTTCACTGAGCACCAGTACCGTACAGAATGCACCTGCAGACACAGGCTCTGGCATCAACAGTCCTTAATACGAACTTGATTTCTTAGGTAGAGGGTCTTTGGAAAGTTAAGATCTTTACTTGTATACTGGGAATAATGAAATGCATTCTTCCAGTTAACTGTTGGAAATTTGAAGATAGATATTTGATCATATAAATGAATTACTGTTCTTTTTTTTGGTTCTGCTTTAAGAAAGGCTTTCACCTTTTGGAGATTCATACCGAGATAGTTAAGGATAAAAGGCTAGGGTGTTTGTGTTTTGCTTCAAAAGAATAGGGGTAACACACTGGGCAGCTGAATAGAACAGGATTGGCCATGGTTTGAGAGTTGGGGAATGTGTAAAAAGGTGTTCGTTTTGCTCTTCTCTTTCTTGGGTGTATGGAGGACATGTGGGCAGTGATTGTTATGAAGATTAAATGAACTGGTGTATGTAAGAAGCTTAGCATATTTATAAGCTAATATTTCCCTTTTTTTTTTTTTTTTTTTTTTTTTGCAAGCAAGCAAAGGTTTTATTGAAGAAAAGCAGAGAGCTCCCAGGGTTACTGGGAGGGGGGAGAAGAGCCCTCCCTTCTTTATCATCCTATAGGGGTTTTTATCCCTTAAAAATGGGGGGGGGTTGCCAACATGGGGTCCAGAGAGATGCTTCCCTTTAAAATGTTCTTCTACTTAACATAAGTACATATTTTGAAAGGTAGCTACCAACAGGAAAGAAACTTATTTGCTTTAATGTATCTAGTCAACTTAAAAGCTCTCAATGAACCAGTTAGTAATCAAGACTGGTTATGTTTGATAAAATTATCAGTTTCCATATTATACTCTTTAGTTATGCTAAAAACAATGGAAATTCGGGACCATTTGCATGTTATACATCATGTCTCCAAAATAGTTTATCTAGACACTGAGGATATTGAAAGGTGCAATGCTCCATTTTATTTTGCTTATCGATTGACCACAGGGAAGGAGCCATTGCTACACGTGTGTGCCTTTACAGTGGTCTCTAGAATAGTGGGACCTAAAAGTGCTCACAGAGGGTGAGACCAAAGAACAAAATTCTGGTGACGAGAAGCTCATTAACAACTGCATTTGAGCAGTTGACTAATTCGGTGCCATTTTCTATCGGAACGCAAGAACTGAAATTCTTTCCTCATTCGAAACACATGCTTTTATCATACATGTGTCATAAACTCTTCAATAGGCCACTGCCACATGTTCTGAAGTACTCAAAGCATGCGTGTTTACATAAAGTGCTCTGCGATTCTTGTATTAAATCTTACATGTCTAGCATGTCTATTCACTGAGCTAACTGATTTCACATATTCATTAAAGGCTTACAAAAATCTCAACAGAGCCTTATATAAGGATACAACCCACTGAGCTATTTCAGAACGATCAATCAGTCTTTGTGGACTTATTAAGGATGACCATTCTGACTGGATAGTATCTCGTGGTTTGATTCGCATTTCTCTAATAATCAGGGATGTTGAGCATTGTTTCATGTGCTCCTTGGCCATCTGTATATCTTTCTTGGAGAAATGTCTATTCAGGTCTTTTGCCCATGTTTCAATTGAGTTGTTGGCTTTTTTGCTGTGGAGTTGTATAAGTTGTTTGCATATTTTAGAGATTAAGCCCTTGTCAGTTGCACCATTTGAAACTATTTTCTCCCATTCTGTAAGTTGTCTTTTTGTTTTCTTTTTGGTTTCCTTTGCTGTGTAAAAGCTTATCAGTTTGATGAGGTCCCATTGGTTTATTTTTGCTTTTATTTCTGCTGCTTTGGGAGACTGACCTGAGAAAACATTTGTAAGGCTGATGTCAGAGAATGTTCTACCTGTGTTCTTTTTCAGGAGTTTGATGGTGTCTTGTCTTATATTTGTTTTTCAGCCATTATGAATTTATTTTTGTGCATGGTGTGAGGGAAATGCTGGAGGGGGCATGGAGAAAAGGGAAACCTCCTGCACTGTTGGTGGGAATGTAAGCTGGTACAACCACTATGGAGAAGAGTATGGAGGTACCTTGGAAAACTATACATAGAACTACCATATGACCCCGCAATCCCACTCTTGGGCACATACCTGGACAAAACGTTCCTTGAAAAAGACACATGTACCCGCATGTTCACTGCAGCTCTATTCACAATAGCCAAGGCATGGAAATAACCTAAATGTCCATCAATAGATGGTTGGATTAGGAAGATGTGGTATATTTATATATATATACAATAGAATACTACTTAGCCATAAAAAAGAACGACATAATGCCATTTGCAGCAACATGGATGGAACTAGAGAGTCTCATCCCGAGTGAAGTCAGAAAGGGAAACACAAATACCATATGATATCACTTATATCTGGAATCTAATATATGGCACACAGGAACCTTTCCACAGAAAAGAAATGCATGGACTTGGAGAACAGACTTGTGGTTGCTGAGGGGGATGGATGGGGTTCATGGGGTTAATAGATGCAGACTATTACCTTTTGAATGGATTAGCAATGAGATCCTGCTGTGTAGCACTGGGAACTATGTCTGGTCACTTATGATGGAGCATGATAATGGGAGAAAAAAAATATATACATGTATGTGTAACTGGGTCACCATGCTGTAAGGTGGGAAATTGACAGAACACGGTAAACCAGCTATAATAGAAAAAATAAAAATCACTATATAAATAAAAAAAAAATCTTGCCAAATCCCAACTATACTGAGAGATTCTAACTGCTCCCCTTAGTTCCCCTTACTCTGAGTTCTCTTGCTTTAGAAGTGGAATGATGTTGTTTTAAGGAAGTTCACTGGAGAATGGAATCCTGTACAGGTTCTTTCAAAGATCAGATCTAAAGCATATTCTTAAATACACACTTTCAGCTGATTCCTTCAACTCTAACACAGTAATAATACCCAGACTGCCCAGATCACAGTGCTGCTTGAAGATAAAATTAGTCAAAGTGTCTGCTCTCTACGCAGCCGTGCAAATACGAGATATTAAGCACACTGACTTCCACTAAGATAGGTTAGCACGTCTAAATCCATTTGATTAAAATAATTTGTAATTTACACTATACATTTTTGAAGACACTGAATTATTTTCCAGTCCAGAGCACTAAACTATAATTACCCTGGCACATGCACTTGAGGGAATATTATGAAGCAATTAAAATGGTGATTTTTGCAGACTATTGAAAAATTAGCATGCTCTCTTCATTACTTAAGTATGATACATGAGTGTGTGAGCAGCATACTTATAAGTTAATTCAAAGTTAAGCATAATAAGGATAAAGATGATGCATTAATGTTTTAATAGTGTTTTGTTCAGAGATAAACAGATTTCTTTTTTAACGTCCTCTATTGGGCCATTTTTAATGATGTGATTATAATACTGATACATAGAAAGGTAAACAAAAAAAGGAAAGGCAACATATGTTATCCTTTCTGCATCCACTATTAGTCTCTGACCTTTTCCAAAATCCCCTCATCCTGGACATGATCCACTTCCTGAACATTATCCACTGCAGTTTCTCTTGCTCTCTTACATGGGTTTTTGGAACTGAATTTCAATTCTTGGCAGCTTTCATAGTAACCCAATTCCCTAAACGTTTTATAAATGTGCCTTTTGATAAATCATTTTAAAAATCAAATCCAGGAATAACAACAAAGACAGGAAACTTCTCGGGGGACCTTACGACTCTGCTGACCCTGCACACACCCCTTTGCAGGACATCTCTCGTCCCAGGTCCTTTCTGTGAGGGAGATTTACAGCGAGGACTCAACCTTAGAAAAGGGAGGGGACATCCACAATCACCCAGCTAGCACGTTAAAAGAGATAAAATACCTACGCTGTATGAACAGAGGCTCAAAATTCTTACTGAAAGAGACAATAAGAAATACGTCAGGGCTTTGTGCTGAAAAAGCTGGCTACTCAGAAAGCTGGACAAGAGCAGGGCTGGCAGGAATGTGGGGCTACAGGGACCTCATGTGTGGCTGGTGGGAGCACAGACAGACCTGGCTACTCCTGAGAATATCCCTGCTTTTTGTGTAGTACCATCACTCACTGAGAGGTGTACACCTGTTACCTAGTGACTCTCTAGTAATACAGTCAAACACAATTCCCACCTAAGTGCATAAAGGGGCGAGGGGGGTGTGATGTCTTCTGCAGCATGGTGACCATAAGTTGAAAGCAACCTGAGCATCCAAGGCTCGGAGAGCGGGTTTTAAGGAAAAGCAGATGTCAAGCATGCAGGGTCTGGGGCAGCTAGCTAGCCCTCTGGATGATTCTGAGGCAGAATTTGAGAGCCTCTGCACTGCATGAATCTCAGGTTTCCTGTGGCATAAAATCTCTCTCTCTTCCCTTCTGCGTGTGTGTGTGTATGTGTATCTATGTGTGGGTCACATATGCATTTGTTTTTTCAGTTGTTTACGGACAACACGGTGATTACACCCATAAAATCTTCTTCATAAAATGACAGAATTTCTGAATGGACTTTTTTTGTATTTTAGGGTTCAGGACTTATTATTTGGGGCTTACCTACTGCCACGTTTAGGTAGGTGAGTGTTGCTATAGGTTCTGTTCCTAGAAATAGAAAAGGATGAAACCCACCCTACCCACCCCCATCACCCCCATCTGAGCTGGTGTCTGCACGTTCCTAAGCCTCCTTCCCCTCCACCGCACACCCAGCCAGACTCTCCTTGGAAAGGGAGGGGACAGACAGCCATGGCCTCTGCTGATCCCACCTTTATGATTTAACCTCCTTCGCTGAAAATTTCCGAACATGAAAGGCTCAGGAATCACCCACTTTCTTCCAACCATCACATCTAGCAACTTCTCTGTCTTCATCTGCCACCACCGCCACCCCCAACACCCACGGATACTCTGCCTGGAAGCTGCTCCCCGCCCTTTAGACTCCTGGCTCAAACATCACCTCCTGTGTAAATCCTTCGCTCGTGCCCACATAGGGTGTGCTGTTCCTTCACCCGCAGAGCCCTGGGTCCCCATCCACCTGGTTACTCCAGCTGAAGCTGGCGTACACAGTCCCGATTGTGTGTGGCTGTTGTATCCTCTACGAAAAGGGAAGGGCTCATGCGTGATGGATTTCCCTGCCAGGATCTCACTGCTGAAGGCACGGCACTGAATAAGCATTTGCTGGATCACTGGAAGAATATTTGATGCTCAAAACTTGGTAAATGATTGTTTCTATGACATACCCCAAGCCTTGCTCAGGATGCTCTTCAGTCTTCCATCAAAAGCTTTCAGTAACCGATGGCACGCCTTCTCACACCAGGGGCTCAAATCCACCCAGCCTTGCACCCCCAGTCCTCACTCCCTCTCTGGGTGCTGTCACTTCAGCTGCCCTGTTCTCTGTACTCTCCCACCTTCCCACACCCTACTTCCCGGAAACCTCTCTTGGGATTTCTGTCTTGACTTAAATCACACCCCCAAGGGCCCCAGTTCCACGAACCTTTCTGGTTCCCCTCAACCCCTTGTGTCTCCGCTTCCTTTGAAACTTCTCATTGTTTCTTATATATTTATTTACTGGCCTGGTTATGGTTTTATCATAAATAGCTCCAGCCCTTCCCTGAGGGTCCACGGGGAAGCTCCAGGATTTCTGAGCAATGGGGAAGTCCTATGTGTAAATTGGGCAGAATGATGCCTCCTGTCTGAACAGGGCAGTTTTGAAGAGTGAGTTGTGTGCAGCCCCAGCCGTGCTGACAGATACAAAATCTACACGAGGTGAAGGACAGTGAGAAAGATTCATGCAGCCCTGGCTGCTGTCAGCGGGGGGCCAGGCCGGAGCTTTACTACCGAACGTAAACAATGTCCCAAGACACCAACAGCCACAAGGTCATGCTGTGACTGTGATGGAGTGAGACAAAAATAAGACCACCCTGTAATCCTAGAGCCCTCAAGGTGCCCCCAAACTAAAATAACATCTGTACCACCAAAGGATGGTGCCCATGTCTTTGGCCAGCATGAGGGACTGCCCCTTCTACCAATTACGGCTTGAGTCCTGACCCATTCTCCATTTCCTAGGTTAAAACTAGGGTCTTCACATATGGTGCCCATCAGCCCTTGCTGTAAGAAGCAGGAAGCCGACTTTGCTTGACCACAGGTCTCTTTCTGGTGGCGTCTGGCTGCTGGGCAGCCATTGCTGAAAACACACCTCCGCTATTCTTTGCTGGAGTGAATGGCCAGCTATGGTGTGGGCTTCCAGGAATGCGAAGTCATTGCTTTTGCTGTTTTAGACATACAGATGCCTAAGAAGTTAGTTTCAGGAAGCAACATCTGTCAAGGATTTCCACATCATGGAGTCACTTCAAATGCCTTCCTTTCAAGTGATGGAGAGATCTTTTCTGATTGAGAAAAGATTTTAACGACTTTATTTTAACGACAGTTCAGGTTAATAAAAGCCAGAGATCTTTGCAGGGGAGCCACGGTGTTGCTGGTGGCTGTTACTAGCCTGTGTGAGCAAGAAGAAACTGCCGAAAGGTTTCCCTCGTACATTTATTTTTACTGAAGATACTTTCAAAATACAATTTCTTTCCACGTGAAATAATTTATCACACTCTATTTAAATAACCTTCAGCCTGAAAAAGGAATAGTGAAAGCGGAAAAAGCTTCATAATGTCAAGTGTTTTGATGTCCTCTGAGGCTCTGACTGGAGCCGTTTCAGAAGGTCATGCTCCGGGAGTTCCCGCTCTGGCTCAGTGCGTTATGAACCTGGCCAGTCTCCATGAAGATGCAGGTTCGATCCTTGGCCTCGCTCATTGGGTTAAGGATCTGGCGTTGCCACAAGTTGTGGTGTAGGTCTCAGATGTGGCTTGGATCCTGCGTTGCTGGGGTGTAGGCTGGCAGCTGCAGTTCTGATTCAACCCCTAACCTGGGAATGTCCATACGCAGTGGGTGCAGCGCTTAAAAAAAAAACCAAAAAAACAAAAAAAAAAAACCACAAGATCATGACCTTCCCAAAGTCCGACCTTAGTGCTTCCAACCAGCCTCCATGTATTGTCCTGGAAGGATCATGTGTCTTCATCAGAGGTAAACTCTTTCCAACACACAACCGTCTTGGTGTCTCTGCTCACAGGGATGTGGCGAATTGCTCTATGAAATGGGCAGAAATTTATTCATCATGTTATCACTTTGGGAAAGTGGGGGAACTACGGTCCTAAGTAAAAAGAGTCTCTGACCTGTTAGTACTGATGAGGGGAGAAGATATAAAAGGGTGATTTCAACCCCAGGCACTTTCCCCGGGAGGAAGATGGGAACGACACATCAGGCATCACAGGGGTTGAAATCTCTCTATACTCCTTCCAGGTTTTATACATTCATTTCCGGACACTGCCTAGCGCCTCTTTGATAATGACAGCATTTTAATTGAACGAAATCAATATTTAGGTAGATACCAAGAATGTTCAAATGGAATTTCAACATACCTATTTTATTTCAAAGTATTCTTTTGATTTTAAATAGAGAAAGCTTTCATTAGAAAAGTAATTTAAACATGCTGTTATAGAATTTAGGGGGGAAAGACAAAGGGAAGAAAAAAAATCGACCTCACCATCTCAGTACCTTAAAAATGAGTGGAAAATTGGGTCGCTTCCTCTAGTCATTTGCCGAAAGTTAGGAGTCCCATCCATTAAAGCATTTCATAACTGTAATTGGAGACCAATAAATATATCATCTTTAATTTCTATTGTAGCTAATCAGTATTTGGGAGACATATTTGTTCTTTTCACACTTTGCAAACACTATAAGGCATGTACATGTATGTGCACTTGTGAATACAACCTTCTCGATTTCAGCGACAGTAAAGGACGTGGCATCTGTGATTTACAGAATAAACTCCATTTAAATAGACACTATTTGAATAGCTCGCTTGAGGTCAACCTGCAAAACCAACTCTATTCTGCCACTGAGATCAGAGCTTCTCATGATGAATGTCAAACCGTAAGATGAATTTTTAAAGGTATGCATGTCCTCATGAATTTTCAGATGCTGTACAAGCCAGAGCTTGCCATAATAAACAGGCGTAACTTTTCTCCCTGCTCCATTGGATCTTTATCTTTAGCTTCTCTGTTCAACCCCATGAAGAAGAATATCCAGAGGAAAAACAATCAGGGAAAATGGTTGACACACCGAAGCGTTCACAGTCTAAATGAAATAAGTCATTTGCAATGACTCTCTTTTTCCCGGGACCCCATTTAAGCCCCTCATGTTTAAGTTCTTTTATAGCTATTTGATAGGTCCAACAGTTCTCTAAAGAGGCATCAAGGACTTCTATATTTTAGCCAGATGTCCTACTGGAGCCTGAAGAACCTTCTTAGGGAGGCTGGCTGGGGGAGGCGGCTCAACATGAAGATGGCCTGTTGGCAGCGTCAGCCCAGGCTCTTCCAGGGTATCTTCCCCTCCTCTCTGGAGCTCTCCCTGCTGCTTGCATGTGGTGCCCCGCTCCCCAACCACCAAAACTTTGCAGATGCTTCTCCTCTGCGTCAAACGTCCTCCTCCTCCTGCTCTCACTCAACCCCCATGAGACTTGTACTAAAGCCTTGCCTGACCCCCCCCCCCACCCCCCCGACAGGACATGCTCTGTGCGGTATCAGCCATGATCACAGCAGGGTCCAGAACTCTGTCTCATCCATCTCCCTATATCCAGGAGCCCAGAACGGGTGCCCAGTGCTCAGCACACTTGGACCGAATGGTCGGATGACTTCCTGCGTGATGACCCAAATGCCGAGCGCTTACTGCCATTGTCACCAGGTTACATAACAGTGTGAGTACGAAGGAGGGTTGATTTGGTGACACACACTCTCCTCATTGTGTGACATGATTATTACTACCTCTGAGCTTTATTGATCACTTCATCACATGTCCTATCAAGGGCATATTCTGGAGCTTCTCAGTGGATACTAAAGTTGTCCTCAATTGTCACAGAAGAACGAGAGTAATAGTACAGCATCAGTGTATAAGGGTTTTTCCCTAATGGAAAAAGGTTGTAAGGCAGAGACTGAATGCGGTGGAGCCCCTACCCCTTTTTTAAACCATTTACGTTCTCAGCTGGTCTATAAAATAGATGGAATTCGGTTTAATTTTATGTGCATGTGAGTTGCCATACCTACTTGTTTGATTTTTATTTTTTATTCAAGTATAATTGATTTACAATGTGCCAATTTTTGCTGTACAGCAAAGTGACCCATCTATATATATGGATTCTTTTTCTCATATCATCTTCCATCTCCTCAAGAGATTGGATAGAGTTCCCGGCGCTACCCAGGACAACCTCATTGCTTATCCATTCTAAATGTAATAGTTTGCATCTACTAACCCCAAACTCCCAGGGGTAGAGCCGCTTTGAGCGTGATCTGTCAGGAGCAGAAGGGTGATGAAAAGCTCAATTTCAGAATGAGATTTAGACAATCACAGTTGTTAAAGCCATTGCACAGGCTTAGAGCAATTCACATCTCGGTGATAAAATTGATAAGCCTCTTAGGCTGAGACTCCATTTCTCAGACTTGGCAAGAAGCAAATGGCGAGGTATGAAGCCGAGGCATTGGCTCAAAGGCTCTGGCTCCCTTCCTCGCAGCACCACACCTGCAGCCACCTGCCCTGCTGCTGTGACAGTTGACAGCCATCTCTAAGTGAGAGGCTCAGGGACATCTGTGCAAAAGGAATGAATCTGTGCCCAGGTACCCGTGTCCATGTGTAAGCTTTAAAAATTCAAATTCCATGTCCATTTGTTATTTCGAATAAGGGTTCTTCCCTAAGGACTCAATACACAGAAAAAAAAATTATTTTTTCTTTGTGTTTGACAGAGGCACATTTCCCGAATGACAATATGTGCCAGAGCAGAGCTGGCACTGTTTGCTAGAAAATATATCTCTGCACCAAGCACTGAGAGAAGACATTTTTCCCCATTTCCTCAAGGATATGTTCCAATCATTTTGAGTAGACTTAGAGTGTCTTGTTATTTTTTAAGAAGTAATGAAGTTGGAAGTAGATCTGTAGGGTAACTTTCTCTACCTTTCTTTCTCTAGCTGCTATCTTTTTATAGGACTCCTATTACAGATACTTAATATCCTGACTCGTGGCTTTTCACTGAGAATTTGATTTCAGAGTTAATATGGATTCTCCTATAGGGTGGGTAATATTTAGGAATATTTCCTTAACACAACTCTCCATTTAAAACAGACTAGGGGAATTCCTGGTGGCTCAGCGGGTTAAGGATTTGGCACTGTCACTGATGTGGCTTGGGTCACTGCTGAGGCACAGGTTCAATTGCTGGTCTGGGAACTTCTGCAGGGGAGGCCAAAAAAACAAAAATAAAAATAATTAATTAAAAATATATTAGGATCCTTTTCTGATGCTAATTTTATTGACTAACTTGACATAACTTATTACTTACTGGCACTGAACCCACAAGCTAAATCCTGTGGAACAGTGTTATTTTACTGTACACACCAATTTCCTGGTGCCCTTGCTGAAATGCAGATTCTGACTCAGCCTGAAGTGGTGCCTGAAATTCCGCATTCCTAACGAGCTCCCCTTTCGGGTGGTGCTGAGGCTGCTGGTCCCTGAACCACACTGGGAGAAGCAAAGCTGTAAAGCTGTGCTGCTGGAGCCTGGTGCATCTGACATCACACCAAGAAGAATGGAAGCATCGTTCAACCGTGATTCCTAGACCCCAGGTCCAGGATCTGTTTGGGGAGGTCTGACGTGGAGTCTCACATTACGCATTTCTAACAAGTTCCTAGGTGATGCTGAAACTGCTGATTAGTAAATCAGATTGCGAATTTCATATGAGGTAATCTAGTGGAGCCATAAAATGCCAGCGTGACCCCTATGAATCCAGGCACACCATTTGCCATAGCAGCACATTTTAGAAAAGCAAACGGTATATTCCCCCATAAAAGAACAATTTCTATAAGCCAGATGCAAATTGGAAAGACTACAACAGTTGGGAAAGGACACCAGAGGTAGGTTGCTGTTTGGGGTAGAGAATACTAAGAGACGTGGAGTAGAGTAACATTTGAGGTCATTTATGTTGGAAATGTTTACCACATCAGATTCTTTCCCATATGCAAAGGGGCAGTAGAAATCTACACTTTGGCAAAAGTCAGTGTGACTTACTGCTCACATCCATAGTCAAAGCTGTTAATGGGAACTGAAAATACCAGACTCTGTACTTGCCACACTTTGGGAAGGTAAACGCCCATGGTTCAACCCAGAGGTGATCAAAAGAGCTCCATTTATCTAAGAAAGCCAAGGAGGAAAGAGGGTGAAATCCAAGGTGACCAAGGGTGGGATTAGGACAGTTCATTTTATGTGTCAACTTGACTAGGCTGCTGGATGTCCAGGTATCTGACTAAGCATTATTATTTCTGAAGGATGAGCATGGAAGCATTATTACTTCTGAAGGATGAGCATGGAAGCATTATTACTTCTGAAAGATGAGCATGGGAACTGGTGGACTGAGGAAAGCAGATGGGCCTCCCCAGAACAGATGGGCATCAACCATCCTGAACAGAGCAGCAAGCAAAGTAAGGTGGGTTCATGGCCGCCTGACTGATACACTGGGACCTGGGTCTTCTCCTGCCCTCCGTGGTCCTGATCCTTGAGACGTGGCCTGGAATCTACACCACTGGCCCTCCAGCTCTCACACACCTCTGGCTCTCCTGGGTCTCCAGCTTGAAGACAGCAAATCATGGGACTTCTCAGCCTCCACCCCCCAATGCGCCAATATCGTACAATGGCACAGGGAATGCTACCCAACATTCTGTGATAATCCATGTGGGAAAAGAATCTGAACAAGAATAGATGTGTGTTTGTGTATAACTGAAGCACTCTGTTGTACAACAGAAATTATCACATGGCACACCAACCATACTTCAATAAAACTAAAAAAAATCTTGTAACTAAAACAAAACCAAAAAAATAAAATTGGTTCTGTTCCTCTGGACAACCCTGATTAACACAGATTTTAGGGCCAGGAGTGGGAATATAGGGACAACTTTGGTTCCAGGGCACATGCCACGCTTCCGACTTGTACTGCCCTTGAGAATGCACTGATGGGAAGGAACCAGGTCTATAACAAGTAGAGTCTTCTGGTACCTATTATTTACGGGGCCGGAAGACATAGAGTTGAGCTCCTGTTCATGAACAGACCCCTGCTGTGAAAGCTTCCTGAGCAAAGGAATCCCGAGCTTCTCTGAGAGGAAGTCGTCACACACCGAAGGGGAAGGTGAGTTCTGACAAAGGGATACAGTCCAGACCCTGGTCTTCAGGATGTGGTCCAGCTCAACAAGCCTCAAGTGCAATGATGAGAAAGAACTTGATGGCGTCAACAAAGTTGCTCCACCAGACCAGGTCCAACCAGACCAGACCAGGTCGCACAGCTGTAGCAACAGCTGTCAATAACCCATGTACACCTGAGGCCTTTGCCCTTTCCAGACATTTCCTGCTTTCCAGACATACATTCCAGCACCGTGAAGCTTATCTCAGGGCTCTACCTGTCTTCCGGGGTGGAAGGATGAACCCCCCACCCCCGACCAGCCGGAGGGACGGATGACTTGCTCTGTGGGTGACAACACTGAGACCCGTGCAGGACACTTGCTCCCAGAATCCCGTGCTGGGATAAAACTCCACCGGCCCCAAATTGCACTTTTATGAGCTGCTTTCCCTGCTCTGCCTCATTTCCCCTGTCTCCTGCTGTTGTTTCTTGAGATCACCTTCCAAATAAATAACTTGCACTCAAATTCTTGCCTCAGCGTCTGCTACTGGGAGGACCCAAACGAAAACACATTAGTTCGAGTAGGCATATTAGAAGGAGGAATCAGAGTATCTGAGCACAGGCTGGGTCACCATTTTCAGGTAATGAGGTTCCCACACATAGAACCGCTGAAGCCCTGGAGAGAAGCACTGCTGTCAGCAATGCTGCAGAAAGAAATCCCATGACACTGACCTGAGACACATTTCAGGGTGGATACAAGCCCCATACAGACCCAGCTGATGTGTTACGTGTGCATGTGTATGTGTCAGGACACACACTTCTATAGGTCTATGTGGTGCCACGGCATTGCCTGATCCCACCCACACGGAAGGCTTTTATCCTGGTCATTCATTACCTAACATTTGACTGTCCCTATTACTTAGCAACATCTACTCTCTTTTATCAGTGAAAAATATGCTTGTACATACTTATATTCTGTTACATACTACACAGTGTGGTCTACATTATATTATACCAATATGTAGCATCTTGGCTTATATGCACCTATATATTATTCATTAGATACAGGTAAAATTTTTTAAGAATTGCTTTTTTTTTTTCTTCTGGAATTGCTATAAGGGCCCAGACTTTCTTATTAAATATTATAGTCTAAGGCACAAAATGCATGATTTTATTCTAGAAGCAGAACATTTGTGGGCAGATTTACTTTGGAGTCATACACTACTCAAGTTGTATGACTTGGAAAACAATACTTAATTTCTCTGACTTTAGTTTCCTTGCATGTACAATGGCAATAAATATTTCTGTTAAGGTAGACTTGAGAAAAAATATATGTCTATAGTCTCAAATATTTCCTGGCATCAACAGGCAATAAATCAATAGATACATATTTATGTATCATAGGAAATGACACTAATACACCAGAGATATTATTACAAATCCTAGTATGATACATGATATAATTACAATTTTAGTGTCTTGTGCTTTTCCTTTTATTTTGTGGTCACCCTACCTCGTGTGAATTAACAAGTTTATGAAAACACTGGAATTGTAGTCATGTCTCTTTCAGTTGTTTCAAATCCATTTAATCAACAGTCCATTGGATGTACAAGGCTGAAATGTTTCAGAACCACTTCATGACGGCTCCAAACAAGAAAGAATGGTGTTTTGCTGCGTAGAGGAAAGTATTTTTTCCCATTTTAATTATTATACCAATGTGTGAAAACTGCTGACTTTCTAGGAGAGTGAATTCCTGGCAGTACACAATGCTGCTGCCTTTCTGAGGATGGATGAGATAAGCAGCACACTATAATGAACTCGCTGGGTAAATGTCTCAGAAATGTTCCTGACACCACAAGATGCTGACTTAGCGAAATCCACAAGGTAGGAACGTGCAGAGTAATTGCTACCTACCTACACATGAGCGTGATTTGTATGCTCCCAAGTCAGTGAAATACAAAGCCTCTCGCTTTGGGGAAAAGTAGACTGGTGAATACCTCTAATGACTCATATTTACATAGTTTGGGGTTTCAGAAACCTGAACGTTTTTTAATGAACTATTTTCACTACCCCAGAAAAGAAGAGGGAGATATATCCTTACTGTGTATATTACTGTAATAACAGCAATGCCAACCTTAACACTAACGGGTTAACATTGACTGAGCACAGCCTATACACTCGGCACTAAAAAAAAGTGCCTCATCCTAGTTGATTCTCATGACAACATAATCATCCTTATCTAAACTTCTGTTAAATCACATTGGCGGACAACATGCAATCAAGATTTTTGTCCATGTTCAATGGTTTTTAAAACAGCATTAATTTTCGTGACTTCTTTGCTAGATTATTTCATGAACATTGTTTCTGAAGTTTCAAAGGCAATGTTTTTTAGTACTGTGAGGTAGATCTTACCCTAGTTTATCACAAAGCTGGTTTTAAAAAACTTACACGTCACGGGGCATTGCTTAGTACATGATTTATAAATATATAAAACAATAATTTATCTCACATGCAAAAATGACAAAACAAGGAGATAACAAAATCGGTTATTTTGGCCCTATAGCCAGATAGACCATGGGTTCCAAAGGATTTACAGAATCCATCAAGTTCATGAATAGCTGCCAAATTATACAGTGACATCTGAACACTGGGGATGAGTTTCTCCCTAAAGATCAGTTCCAGTCCTCACCAGGACGTCTGATATTTCTACCTAAATATTCACTGCTGTGTGTCTTAATGGCTTTTCGAATTGGTGATGTCATTTATTAGACTACAAACAGCATTTGGTGAGTGCATTAATTTTCTATGGCATGGCTATACATCAAATTACCAAAAAGTGAGGGGCTCAAAACAACACAAATGTTGTGTTGTATTACGGTTCTGTAGGGCAGAAATCTGACATGGGTCCTTATTGGGCTCCAATGGAGATTTATCAGAGTATGTTCCCTTTAAGAAGCTCTAAGGGACAGTCCACTTCTCTGCCTTTCCCACCTGCTAGCGGCTCCCTGCATTCCTTGACTCAGGGTTCCTTCCTCTATCTTCGAAGCCAGCAACAGCAGGTTGAGTCCTTTTCACATCACATAATTATGAGGTCCTTCCACAGTCATCTCCCCCTCTGAATCTCCTCCTCTGCTTTGTTTTGTGACTTTTAAGACCCCTGTAATTGCACTGGGCCAACCTGTATAAAGCATAACTTTCCTTTCCCCAAATCAGCTGATTAGCAACCTTAATTCCATTTGCAACCTGAAATTCCCTTTGCAATGTCGGATAATACATTCACAGGTTTTGAGATTTAGAATGCGAACATCTTTGGAGGCCATTCTGCCTACCATAATAGGATATATTCTATTAACGACACATATTCATGTATTTTTGTCTAAATATTTTCTGAGCACCTGTTATGTTTCGAGTAACCAAAGTGAGGCTCTGGAAAATCAATGTAAAGCAGACAGACATATCTTTGGGAGCTTTCAGTTTAGATTTCAGTATTATTAACTCCTGTAAGCCAACACAGAATGAATTTTTAAAAAGTGTACCCCTAAGAAGGCAAAAGACCTTTTCTAGGAGAAAAAAGAGGGGCTTGCTTCATGAGTGTGCCTAATCTCAGTTCTGAAAACATATCATAAAAGTTGTAGAAAATATACCTGTGCTAGTGACCCACACTGCATTTTTTTTTTTTTTAGGCACATGGTAAGCAACAGCCAATTATTATTCAAAGCGTCTGCATTTTTAAGCTCTCCTACTCATTAAAATGTATTTGTAACCTCAAAATCAATATCCCTGGTGCTTTTGTGGTCACTGGTGGACAGGTGCAGTGTCAAAAAGTTAAGTTGCTCATGGTACCTGTTTCCAATGGAGCAGAAACAAGATAATGCTCTGTTTTCGGTTCTCATCCCTACGCCAGTGTCCCTTTTGTGTTCTATTTACTGTCATACGTTCACAGTTTTGTACTTTTGCTGGTGATTCTGCTGTTTAAAATTACCTCCATGCATTAATGCTGAAGTGCCATCTAGTCTTAAGGGCAAGAAGGCTGCGATGTGCCTCACGGAGAAAATATGTGTGATCAATAAACTTCATTCCGGCATGAGTTATACTGCTGTTGGCCGTGAGTTCAATGTTAACGAATTGACAATACATGCATACCTCATTTCACTGCACTCCGCAGACAGCGTGTTTTTTACAAACGGAAGGGTCGTGGCAAATCTGCATCAAGCAAGCCATCCACGCCACTCTCCAAAAGCATGTGTACATGTCCTGTCTCTGTGTTACATTTTGGTCCCGCTCTCAATATTTCAAACTTTTTCCATTATTAGTATCTTTGTGATGGAGAGAATGAGATCAGGATTCTCTGATGTTACTATACTAATTACGGAAGGCTCAGATGATAGCCTTTTTTAGCAGTAAAGTGTATTTTAACTAAAGTACGTACATTGCTTTTCTTCCATTCCCTTTTTAAAATTTTTAAAATTAAAGTATAACCGATTTACAATGTTGTGCCAATTGTCCATGTTTTTTTAAGATGTAATGCTATTACACATTTAATATGCTATAGTAAGGTGTAAACAGTTTTATATGTCGGCAGAAATCAAAACATTCGTATGACTTGCTTTATTTCAGTATTTGCTTTATTGCGGTAATCTGGAATGGAGCCTGCAATACCTCTGAAGTCTGTCTGTACATATGAGTGTCTTTAAGCAGAAACACACATAAAACAAGGTCATGCATTGATTTCTTATGAAAATGTGACCACAGGCCCACCGGAACCTAACTCTGTATTTCCCTCAGAAGCAACAGTTTAGTTTTGCTAATTCAGTATTCACAGGTAGTTATATTTTATTATACAACTATCACAGATAATGAGAAGAAAATCCACTATTGTAAAACTCTTACTGCTCCAGCCAACTGCTGGAAAATTCTGTAGTAAGCATCAAGGCAATTCAACAAGATGCATTAATATGTCATAAAAATTATCTTGAAAGACTTATAATTATATTCCTAACATAAAAGCGGTTTCATACTTTACAAGTTGCACCTGTCAGGTGTCAAAATATATTCACATGTATAGGTTCACTATATGTATGTCTTAAACTGTTTTTCTTAAAAAAAATATTGCACCTTGTTGAGTAATGACTCAATGAAATCACTGACTTTTAAAATTTTAAATACACACTTCAAATGCAGCTTGTGTACGGAAATGTATGTTTTTCCCTGTTGTTCCCATTTTCCAATTTTACTTTATATTAGGTATTTTAAGAAGAAAAAAAATCAGCAGAACTATAAATACAGATGCTGATGAATCATCGTAAAAGAAAATCTTCTTTGAAAATGTGTTATCATGTATGCTTTCTACCTTAGAAATTATTTTTTAAAAGCCTAGACAAATGTAGATTAGATGATTTCAAGGTTATGCTAAAGTTTGGGCTGACAGGACCACTTCCGATCACCTTCCATGAGTGAAGGAATCTATCCCCACTGTGGAGGGGGAACCTGAAGAGGTTAATCCATTTATCAGCTCCTCACTGCCCCACCCACTGCAGGCACGGGAAAGTGAATGGCAAGTCAGTCACGGTCAGAGCTGACACGTGGTCCCTGGACTCCAACATCACTTAGCCTGAGCGGTTGGGGGCAGAGAAACGAGAGAAGACGTGGCCACCCTCCTATTTTCCCCTTTCCCCATTTCTCCCCTTTTTCTTCCCTGTGAGATCTGCCTTCCATTCCTTTTCTCAATTCTTTGGTAGCATCAAGTCTTCAACTCCTCCCTCCCCACGTCTATGCCAGCATCCATCTCCCTTGGGTCTGGACCACTGCCTTTCCTCCCCGATGGAGACAATCAAATCCCACTTGGTCCTAATGGTGTCCATTATTGTCAGCCTTATTGGCAGTAAAATTATACTGTGTAAGAATGGGAACTTAAACCACTAAAAATGTTAAGAGAGAAGCATATATCTGATATTAAAAATTTTATTATAGACATTTTCAAACATATACTCACGTAGGGAGAATAAAACAATAACGTCATCTACATCCAGTTTCAAAGATGGCGAACTCGCGGCCAGTTTTATTTCACCACCACTCATATCCCCTTCCACTGTGTGACCCTGCCTACTAGATTATTTTAAATTCAGTCTCAGACAGCATATTACTGCATGCATACACATCTCAAAATATGTCTTTAAGGGATAAGGATTTTTATCCTTTTTAAGTAAAGGTACCGTTAATTGCAACACCTAAAATGTTGACAGCCATTCTGAAATATCATCAGCATCCTGTGATGACGGCTTACCTCTTGAAAGTGCCTGTGCCTGTGTGTGCGTGTGTGTACAATACTGTTCAAACCGGCGTGTCAAAAATTTCCACATGGTTGACATCTCTTTTAAATGTCGTTTTACCCATGGATCGCCTCTCTTTTGTTTTCTCTCAATTTGTTATCAGAAACTGTCTTTGAGTTCGCAGTTGGCTGACTGCCTCTCTACAGTGTCATACGCCCTGCTCCTACCCAGTTTATACCCAGATACAGGGGCTTGATTTGACTTAGGTTTGCTTTTAGCCAAAAGCCTTCAAAAAACTCGTGGTGTTCATCCATTAGAAAATGCATTACCCCTGGCTGTCGCTGTTTTTATGATTCTACTGATCACTGATATTCTCTGAGCACACTAGTTCATTAGAGGTTCTAAAAGATGATATTCTATCATCCCTTCCTCAAGAGTCTAGAATACTTCTGTAAAGACCAACTTCCTCTCATTAATACTTGCTTACCCTGAGATGCAGTTTAATCAGAGAAAGTACAGTTCTGGTTATCCCTTTATCAACAAGTGTTCAGAATAGTGAGCTGATTCTCGAGCATCTTCCAATGATGATGAATAAGGAAAGTTTCGTATTCTTATGAATTAATGAATATGTAATCTACATGGTGTTTCAACACATTTCTGATATTATTCTTATTAATGTTCTAGTTGTTTCATTCGGCCAGTGAAATCCTTTCCACGTTGGCTCCCGCGTCTTTTTGACATGACCCCAGCAGTCTTTGGTAAAAATCCTAGTTTTCTCCTACTCTAAGATATTCCAGATTTATCTTGTATATTTCATGCTTCCGAGGTGGAATCAGTTATTTTTCAGAGTCCTAAGTCCTTTTAGAGTAAAGTGATCATGCAGGCCCACGATCTAGGTGCTAGGTGAGATCACTGCCCTAAGTTGGTTACACCTTCCGGATGACAGAACCGGAAATAGTTCTATTTCCCTTAAGAGAAAATATATCTGAAGTTCATACTGATCTAGCCAATTCAAATTCAGAATTGCAGGATATTTACTTCTTCGATTTTATATTTGTTTCTCTTACAGTGAAATCATGATTTCTAATGATAATGAATAGGACCACTTCGGGATACAATATTTTAAATAAAATATAATGATTATCATTAACAAAATGTGATTACTGAAAGCATTTTAAGATTTTTTGCTCAATAGATGCTAAAACAATAAGAATACATAAGTGCTATGTTTTTAAGTCGCTTAAACTTATTCTTTTCTGCACGTAGGCCTTTAACAACACACAAATTTATTTGTTTTGTTATTTTTGATCTTTAGAAATAGCTTCCTGTATTTTAACAATATTGGTGTACAACTACTAATCTGTATATATCGCATTATAGTCAAATCTAAAAAATAAGATCTACCCAGAAAAGTCTAGTCTCCATCCCTATTCCACCCCTCCACCTATAAGTCATCACAGAGATAACTTTTTTAAATTGGTCTTGCTCATCCTCCCATTTACTTAAAAAAATTAGCAAATATGTAATTATAAGTGTATATTTTCATTTCCTTTATTTAAATAAATGGCAGTAATCTCCCCATGTTCTTCACCTGTCTTTGTCGAGGTAGTGGAACAAATATGAGGGATAAAGGCAGACCACATGCTCATCTTCTTAAATGGTCCTCACCCTTGAATGGTTATCCAGACGAAAGTGATGCTCCCATGAAGGGAGGGTTAAGTAGATCCAGGCCATGCTACAGGAAATTTGGGGGCCTTTTCCAGCCCAGCTCCTCAAGTACCAATGACCACCTGCATCCTCCTTCTATTACTATGACGTCAGAATTGTTACTCTGACTTCTTATGGGGAGAGCTATACATCTCTCAGTCTCTGCTGAGAAAAGACCTGGGTGAAGGACAAGGAAGTTATTGTATCTTTTCCCATGTGTCAGCTTGGGGAAATTACTCCAAAGACACGTGAGTGGCCTCTGAATAAATCTCTCCAGGGATCACTGAGTTTTGGAGAATGTCAACTTAAAAAAAAAAAAAAGTTTCCTTCATTAAAGTTATTAGATTTTAAAATTTAGCCCATGCAATGAGATGCATTTTAGTGAAGCTAAGGTGGAAGTATTGCTAAGTTCCTGAGAAAGCTTTAGGAAAAAGTAACTATGGGTAAATGATAACAGGTAATAGACAAAAGCAGTTATAAGGTATGTGGGAAAGCTTGGCCCCAGCACAGTCAGAGAGGAGAATAACAGAAGATAAGATCAAGGGATGGCCAACAACAATATTGTAAAAATTATAATGGTAGACATCTAACTAAAACATAAGTAACTGAGTTCACAATGGGTCATAATTTTTTTCTGGGCATTCTAAGGTGCGCATATTGATGCTTGTGGGGTTGAAGAAGCATCCTATGTATCGGTCTTCCTGAGCATACACTGGCTCTATCCTCGGTAACTGCTGTATCATCAGAACTTTTAAATATTTATGGGTGATTCAAGTACACATTGTTCTCTTCCAAGCATTGTCTAGTGCAATGAACAAAGCTCCTCAGCTATATTGAAGTAGAATCTCTAATAACAAATAAGCAACTGATGAAAGTTTTTAAGGAAAAAAAGGTCCCCTAATTCATTTTCAGAGTCATCTCTTAGTCCTGCTGTTGTGACGCCTTGCTTAAGACTATTCACATAATTGTTTGCACTGAAAAATGGGGGAGAAGCAGAAAAAAAAATAGAGAAGACAAAAAGCACAGCATTGTTTCCCTTTAAAATATAGCAACACTAATTTCAAAGTAATCTTGCAATCTGAAGAAACTTAGTTTCTAAAGTACTTTTCATCAGTGAGACTGGGACCAGTTACGTGATGACAGAGAAGGGCAGAGTTTGTCAGAAGATGCAAATCCCAGTTCTGTATATCCATGCCAGAAATAGCAGTTATATGTATCTGTCACCACCCTCACCCCCACTGCTTTCATTTTAGGTGCCACAGACCCTTTAGATATTATATCTTATTCAAATTAAAAGAAATAATACTGTATGTCATCTAGTCTGAAATATAGGGTCATTTTCAACACATTTGCCAGCAAAAAATAATGGACCTAGACTGTCTTGAGAAACTGCAGCAAACCTGAGTTTCAGCGGATAGAGTACTTTTCTCAAAAAAAAATACGTATAACGTTCATTATGAAATCCTGGCTTCCCACATCAAGTACCTGTGCAAATGTCATTAAGCGAGATAGACACATATATACTGATAGCCAAGGACTTCACACCCTGAGGTCATCAAGATATACACCCTTTTATAGATGTTAAACATATCTTTTAAAATCTGAACTTAAGCATAGAGAAATCCTTCACATATCATTAACCCAAGTACAGTCCAGGAAGCTAGACTATTACACATCTATGAATCAATTTAGAGAAGCGATGAGAACCATTGTCCTGGTCAGAACCAGCTAAGATCAGTCAGCACTGATTGAAACTGATGTGTGTGCACCTAACTACTCAATCAGAAGGAGAATATGTGAAGTCACTCAAAAGAGAATGTCACAGCGTGGTTAATCTCCAGGGCCACTGAGAGGCAAGGCATGGTTAATAGATGCATCTCACATGAATGATAAAACAGCATCTGAGTAATTACGGTGTGACCTCTGGCTGCCATGCAGAAGCCAGAATGGCAATAATAAGACAAAACCAGGAAGAGAAAGAGTGACATATTTTGGAACTGACTCAGCTAAAATCAGAAATGGAGAAAGTAAAACCAAGGCCAACTCCAAAAGAAAACAAGCGTTCCTGTTAATTTCATTCATTTTCAGGCTCTGTGAAATTCCTTGGGATGCCTTCCACAGTCAAGCCCCAAAATCATGAGCCCTCGGCATTCCCTTCTCCCATTTCCCATGTCTTTCTGTGAACTGGTGTAATTTGTTAGGGACCAGAACTAGGGCTCAGATTTAATTAGATCCTGTAACTGCTAAGGAACGGTGTAGAGTGAAAGGCATCTGTGATGACTAACTTTATGAGTTAGCTTGACTGGGCTGAGGGATGCCCAGATAACTGGTAAAACATTATTTCTGGGTATGTCCGTGGGGGTGCTTCCAAAAGAGATTAGCATATCCCGTGAAATCCAAATTAGCACTTATGAAACTGAAAGTGAATTTTGCTCATTTTTCCCAAATGCTACATGTTCATGGAGCCAGGAAGTATTTTATGCATCTTCTGTCAATTCCGTATGATTTTTCTTTCTTCCTCATAAAAAGAAGCCAGTAAAAGAAAAAAAGAGAGAGAGGGAGAGAGAAAATTCATTTCTCCTTCTTTATGAATGTCAGCTGGTTATAGCCAATTCTGGCCCCCTCAGCCTGGCTCCTGCCCCAAACTTCAGGTCACTTCCTCATCTTCGCTGCAATCTTCTCACAAAATTCTCTACTTCAAAACCCTTTGGATGACACATAAAACATCCTGGACTTAAATGACCTTCACTTGCTATTTCCACATCTTGGTCCTTAACTATTTCCTGTGACTGCACCATCTTTGAAATTGTAAAAGCTTAAAGTCTACTCTTTGATCCCAGACCACTAGATCTTTCCAACTCTCTCAATCCCATTTACTCACTCTGATGTGCTTTTCAGCCTCAAAAACCGCCACTGTCTCTTTGACACCTTCCATCTCTGTGAGTTAATTTTATGGATCAACCTAACATTTGGTTCAACATGTTTCTAGGTGTTTCTGTGAAGGTATATTTAAAACGGGGTCAACACTTAAATCAGGAGACTTTTGCATAAAGCAGATTATGTTCCATAAGGTGGGTGGGCCTCATCCAATCAGTTGAAGGTCTTAGTAGACAAAAGACTGACCTTCCTAGAAGAGGAAATTCTGCCAGCAGACTGCTTAAGACTTGAACTGCAATCTTCCTGTGGGTCTCCAGCATGCCAGCCTCCCTTGCAGATTTTGGATTTTGGATTTTGGATTAGCCAACCTCCGCAATCACACGAGCTGATTCCTTAAAATAAATCTACATACATCTCAATGGTTCTACTTCTCTGGAGAACACTGACTAACACAGTCCTTCCATCAGTACCTCCCCCTGCCTTGCCTTCACTTCCTTCCCTACCTGGTGCTAACTCTGTGACACTCCTTCCTCTATGCTCCTGCCAGCCCGTATATGTCTTTGTCCTAGACACGTCCTCCCACCAAAGCATCCCCATAGATTCCAACCCTGGGTCAGTCTAAGAATCTATGCCCTCTGCCCCTGCATGCAGCTGCCCATAGGTGGAGAAAACCATATGACAGAGCACTTGGGTGCCCCGTGTATGGTCTGCAGGCTACGCTGGGCTCTCAGTGCTATGTGGGGATTCTTTTCCTAGTCAGCGCCACTCTCACTTCTCCTTCTTTATTCTCAGTAAACACGGGATCTTTCTGTCCATTGAGGGCCTCTCGATGAACTGAAGTTCAAACCCATCTTTCCTTTTTCTCTTCTTCCTTGATTAGAACACGTCTCTCTTCCAAACCAGCTGTGATCTAGATCCCCCTGCTCCATCAATTACCCTCTGGAATCACCATCATGTTCAGCCTCTGGATCTCCAAGGGCTTTCGCTCAAGTTCTAACCAAGTTCAAGTCTCTCCACTAACGAATCCTCTATCTTCCGTGCATTGCTCTACCTGTCCCTTGACTCTTGTTCCATTTCCCTTTTCTACACAGCCAAACTACTGGGAATAGCATTTGCCATTTTATCTCCTCTCCTCCTTACCAAAGTGCTTCCTTTCCAGAAACCACTGCATTCAGCCAGGCGTTTACTTTCACCTCTTAGCTGAACTGATGATAACCTCAGATCTATTGCTAATTCTGTGTGGGTTTTTTTTTTTCATTTAATTCTGCAAAAGCCCCCTCCTTCCTTCCTTTTTCCTTCCTCTCTTCTTTCCCTCTGTCCTCCCTTCCTCCTTCCCTCATACAAATTCTTTAAGGTGTGTATTGCAGCTGTGCCCCTTTTGCATAGGAGGTAAAAGCAACTTGTCCAAAATCACTCAGCTTGTAAGAGAGGGAGCCCACATCTGAAGGCATGCAATCTGATAAGAGAGATGGCTTTTTTAATCACCATCCATAGCTCTCACCTCTTCTCCCTTTTGCATGTTATACCTGTGGCACTTTGGATTGGACTTGATGTGCGATTCCAGCTCTTGGCTCAGACTAGAGAAACAGGGCCATGGTTTTTCCAAAAAGCCACCCTAGTCATGCATATAGAAATTGAGTCACTGTGCTGATGGCGTTTGCTATCATTGACCCATATTATCAGATCTAATCATATTTACTGTTTCCCCAGAGCCTGGGGATGGTGAGTTTCAGTGGAGGAGAGGAGAGAAAAGGATGATTCACAGGGACTTTCCCAGAACAGTCCCAGAAAGAGTCCCTAAGCCTAACCCTAATCCTAATGAAACCATAATGTTCTATGGTTCTGTGAACACTAAAAGACATATAGAGTCCCACATGGCAAAAGATTCCAGTGCAAAAAGCCCTATGCACCATTCTAAGTAGAGTGTAATAGGAGGAATTTACTTCATGAATCTATGCATAATTCTAATCACACAAATTATAGTTCCTTGTTGGTGAAAATGTCTTTTAAAAATTTGGGGTTAAAAGATCCGGCATTGCCACAGCTACGGCATAGGTCACAACTGTGGCTCAGATCTCATCCGTGGCCTGGTAACTCCACATGATGCAGGGAGGCCAAAAGAGGGGGAAAAAGAAAAAGTGTGTTCTAAACAAGTGTATATGTTATTCAGCTCAGATGGAATAAACACCCAAAGGCTAAGAATTTAAAAGTACAAACTCAGAAAGTGAGAGAAGCCCATATGGATATTCAATGTTTGTGTGCTCATTATCCAAATGGTTTGATTTTATAAAAAAAAAGAGATTAAATAGACTAATTTCTTTCTAACGTAGAGAAATTTTTATATTTACTTGTCATCACTGACATGCAAATTTTTAAAGAAAGCATAAGTATCACTGTGAGCTTAATTAATTCATGTATGTATTCTAAGGATCAAAAATCTATTTCCAAAGTGACATATTAAAAGAGAATTTTTTTTTTACCTTTTCTAAACTTCAGAGTGTAAAAATGGAACTGCCACAACCGTAATAGCTTTGTAGCTCTTGGGACAATTTTCTGCAACTTTCCACAAACTTGCTAAGATAAATATAAGTTTTTTTGTCCTGAAACTGATATTCCCCAGCCCACCCCCAATTCATGATGACTCTGACATATTGTAATAAAGCCATTGCTCCCTGTGGTTCTTTTTTCACTGCTCCAGCAATTTTTCTCTTCTCTCTCTCTTATTGAAAAAGAACCCTATTATTAAGTACTTAAAATGTTCAAGGCTCCAAAAGGAAGACAACCTTTCAGTGTGAGAGATTAATAATAACAATAAGAAGCACAGAAGGGAAGATCGGAGTTCAAAGGCAAATAAAATTTTCATTTGCAGAATACAAATCAAATATGATTTCTTTTGAACTGTATCGCTCTGATTTACAGACATAGCTCTGCAGAATATTTCCTAGTCTTTCTGCATCTTGTTTTCCCCCTTTCATCCTCATGACTACTTCTGGACAAACAACCTAACACTTTTTTAAAGCATGGCTTTTCTAAATCAGCCAAAGGATTGTTCTTGGTGAACATTTCTGAAAGGGGCAAGAGGCAAATAATACTATAAAGGGCAAGTTTTAGACAAGACCAGCTCTCGGGCAGCACTCCTAAGGGCAACTGGAAATATGGATGGATAAAGCCATCTGGTTCAATCCCCGGTTCTCAAAAGGAAGAGTTCTTCTTTTACATATTTATACAAAATAGCAAACAGACGCCCTCACCTCAGTACACACACAGACCTCTGCATGGTAAACCAGAAGGCATATCACCCAGTAATTGTATTTTGGATTTGAAGTAAGTAATCACAAAAGTGTTTCCTTTTGCGACGATGCTTTTATTAATCTCTATGCGACGATGCTTTTATTAATCTCTATTCTAAACCCCAGCAGCAAAAAAGCATGGTGTTCCTATCTGCAGTCATGTTTACTGTCTCCTGGGCATAGTTCCCCTCCCCCGGGAATTCACAGCCTTAATTATGAAATGGTTATACTTTTCAGGAAATACAGCAGCTTTAGTCTGCATTTTAGCCAGTCGCATTTGGGTATTTATTTGCGTTACGTGTATCATTTGGAATAAAGGAAAACATTTAAGGAGAGTGGAAGAGAATGAAAACCATATGAATGAGTCTGCAGTTCACCCAGAGAAGGTCAGACAAATCATCCAACGTAATCCAGAAAGTCTCCCTGGAAATAACACTATGGAAGATGTCATGGCAAGGAAGACTTCAGAGATGATGGGAAAGGGATGGGGCAGGTGGGACTAGAGGGTAAGGGACTGGAAGCCCCTAAGTTGGAAGGGATGAAGCCGGTCTTAGATAAGTGAAGAACATGACCCAACAGAGAAGGGTGAAAGTACAACAAACCTTGGTGAACGGCCTAGGAGCAGCAATTAAGTGTCTGAGATTGGCGCTGCGGTTCATGAGGCAGCCACCAATGAAATGTGTCGGATCTGGAGTTGGACAGGGCCATCAGGTCTGCCAGCCAAGTAGGAACATTTCAATAAAATAGGGGTGTGCCTATGTTGGTTCCACAAATGTGTGTAACAGCCCCATCCCAGATGCAACAACAAATGTGTATTAATCCATAGATACACTCCGCAGTGAGGCCTAGGCACTCATTTGCAAAATGCTTGTGGAGAAACAGAGCAATGCTAACGTTCCCACACAGAAAGTCAGTCTAAACTCTGAACTTCAATGCCTATTTTGATAAGCAGCACAGGATTGAATTCATAATGTATTATTTTTGTTCTCAGGCGTTAGGAGAAGATGACATAAACCAATGATGATTAACCTTCATCATGAATACCTTTCTTTCAGTATATTTTGAGCTACTGTCTTTCCTAGCTTTGACTATTCGTCTTTATTGGCAGAAGGGAAGACAGCTACGTGTAAACATTTTATAAATGTTTTATAAAAACATTTTATAAAACATGAACTCAGGTGGAAATTTGCTATCTTCATCTCAGTTTCTTCAAGATCAAAATATTATTGATCTACTTCCTTTATGGGTTGACGGGAAAGCTTGCGATTTGGGGGTTTATTGGATACCTGGATAGATATAAAGCATTAGCCAACACTATTTTGGAGACTCTTTCCTTGATACACCAAAAACATTCATTCCCTTCAAGGGTTTGTACCTATTTATTCTCCTACCAACAGAGCTCGGAAGCACCCTTTCCCTGTACTCCAAGGCGATGCTTCTTGTGTCTTCTTCTATTTTCTTCTTTTTACGACTGCACCTGCAGCATATGGAAGTTCCCAGGGTAGGGGTCGAATCGGAGCTGCAGCTGAGTCCTACGCCACAGCCACTTCAATACCAGATCTGAGCAGCATCTGCAGCCTACACTGTAGCTTGAGGCAATGTTGGATCCATCACCCACTGAGCAAGGCCAGGGATCGACCCACATGCTCATGGACTCTATGTCAAGTTCTTAACCCACTGAGCCACAATGGGAACTCCTGATTCTCGTGTCTTAAACCATTTGTGATCTCCTTTAAAATGTTGATTTCATACACATGATACTTGTACAGCATACATGATACTCATTCCAGATTCTGGGGGGGAAAATCTTGCCTCATCTAGGTAGGTGGCCTGAGAAAATAACCTCATCATCCCCAGTTTTCTTACATACACACTGGCCTATTATCACAGTACCTAACTCACTGGGTTGTTAAGATTAACTGAATAAATAGTACATACAAATATATTAAATATACATGTGTTTGATATATAGTATGTGTGAAAATATATACATAAATACATTGTGACATGTAAACAATTCCCTGGAATATACAAAGTATTTAATAAGTCTTCTCTGTTCTTGTTTTTTAAATGCTTTTCTTTAAAATTCATTTTTAACTTATCCTTGTGTGACACAGTAAAATCCATAATACCATGGGTTTGATGGAGCAATTTAGAATTGTTTAAGAAAGGTCATTACATTAAATGCACAACTATTAAAATTAAAAATGATACTATGTTGTTATATACCACGTTTTAGAAAATAATGTTTTAAATACCACCGTTGTTCCAAAATTCCCATTTCTTTCGATCTTTTAGGAAGTGTTACCTGACGCCTGTTTTAATTTGCATTTCTTCAATATTAAATGAGGTTAAAGACACTTTTACATATATTTAGGTATGTATGTATGCATATACACTGTTTTCCTTCCTATGAACTGCATGTTTATATTTTGCCTACTTTTTTAAAAAAACAAAGCTTCTTTTTTTAATTCATTTTAAAGACTGTTTTGTGCCTGTGCTAACAGAATTTTCTGTGATGATGGATAGATTCTCTATCCGCGCTAATAAACACTGACTGAAAACAGCTATTGAGCACTTAAACTATGGCTAGTATGACTGAAAAGCTTTATCGTTAATCTATTTTATTTAATTAATTTAAAATTAGATAACCCTATATAGCTAGTGGCTACCATACTGAACAGCATAGCCTTAAGTACTAAAGAAATTGGCTCTTTCTCATTGGAAGGACTGAGTTCACATCGGCTTTAAAGCTTTTCTTTAACCTAATATTGATTTTTAGCCAAATCCACCTTGCAACGTATACTCAAGAAATACACAGAAGTACACTGGATCTAAGATGAATCAGCATCCTTCTGATCATGTTTTGTGCTAAACGAAGAGTATGGACTTGATTGTCAAGTGTACTGCGTAATCCAATGGTTCCCATACTTTGCAGCATATTGGAATCTCCTGGTACTAGTTTTTTTTTGTTAAACCCCGATGCCTGGGCTCCTGTGCCCAAACATTATTTAATTGGCATGGATGCTACCCGGGCATCAGAATTCAAATGGGAAGTAAATTTGGGCACCAGAGGCGTAACGTGTAATCAGTGAGTAACCCGGGATTGGTGAGACGCAGGTACACCAGGAAACGAGGCTGGCGTGTGTCTCGGAGGAGTTGGACCTTGAGCGACAGCACAGCAGGCACAAGTGAGTGGAGCACATCTGCAGATGTATGTCCAATCATACCGGTCGGAAAATCAATGCTAACCCAAGGCTTCTGCTGCTGGTGAGTAAAGGTGGGCATTGCGACCCTGGAGGGCTAGAAATACTCTCCAACATTGATAAACTTTCTTTTCATTTTCTTTATGCTATTTTTCATGTGGTTTTTAAAACATTAGCTATTTTTTAAAATCATTTCCTCTGTAGCATCTGGGTTTGGTTCTATGCTTAGAAAGATGTGCCCCCTTTCAATATTATATGTGTATCTATACTCTGTCCTTTTAATACTTTTTCCCTGTGTCTGTATTGTTTTAAAATATTCAATTCATCTGGAATCCATTTTGATATAAAAATGTTATTTTTCTTCTAGAAGCTATAGCTTACCAAGTTTCATACTAACTAATTTACATTCCTCACATATTTTCAATGCTATATCTATCTTAGGCAAATCCCTAAATGTATTTGGGTGTAGTGATGGATGTCCTATTTTGTGTTCCACTATGTTTCACTGGACCAGTTATCGGTGTGTTTTAATTTACTAAGAGATTTGAAATTTTTTCCTAACATGTAGATTCTCTTTACTACTGTTATTTTTGCTAACTTATCTATTTTCTCATATTCACTGTTTATATATGAAATTCAGAATGATTTAACTTTTCTGAGTTATTTTAGGTAGAATGAATAGCTTTCTAATTCTGTTTTCTCTTTCAAACAGCTAAGTCCTCACATTTAATCGTCTTCTTTCATGTCCTTTAGTAATACTCTAAGTATTATTTTCATGTATCTCTTACCATTTATTTTAAGTTTTTTCCTTGCTATTTACTCCTTTTTGGTTCTATTACCAGTGGAGGATACAATCTTTTTACATTGTATACCTAGTTGTTTATGTGCAGGAAGATAAATTTCTGGGTTTAAAAATTAATTTTATTGTTAGGCACAAAATTCACTGAATTAATTTTTTAAAAATAGTCCGTTGATTCACTAAGATTTTTTAGGGATATATATTATCATTGCCAAATCCTATCTCCTTTCTAGCTTTGCATATCTTGCTATCCTCTTCTCTGATTGAATTCTGCTTGATACGTTTGGAAATTAAAAATGCAAAATAGGACAGAGAGACGCATCCATTAGTCTTTTAGAAGACCTTGCTATCTGGGTCTTAAAGAACAATAAGAAAATATTTCAAAAGGACAGGACTGCTTCCGAGAGACGAGATCCCCAAATGGAGTCTCCTGGGACAGGGGAATGCGAGAAGCCAGAAGGAGACATCTAGAACAACCAGCAAGAAAGGCAGGAGGAAAAAGGGTGATGTTTGGTCACTGACTGTCACATGGTAAATTGCGAGATACAGGTTGCAAAATGTTTTTAAAACATGCCATCCTCTGCTGTAGAGCATAGAGAACTCTACCCCGTATTCTGTGATCATCTACGTGGGAAAAGACTCTGAAAGAGAATGGATGTGGGTACGTGGATAACTGAATCCCTTGGTTGTACAGCAGAAAGTATCACAACATTGTACATCAACTCCACTTCCATAAAACTTTTAAAAAGGAGACGTTCCCATCACGGCACAGTGGAAACAAATCTGACTAGCATCCACGAGGACAGAGGTTCGATCCCTGGCCTCCCTCAGTGGGTTAAGGATCTGGCGTTGCCGTGAGCTGTGGTGTAGGTCACAAACGTGGCTTGGATCTGACATTGCTGGGGCTGTGGCATAGGCCAGCAGCTACAGCTCCAAATCGACCCCTAGCTTGGGAACCTCCATATGCCACAGGTACAGCCCTAAAAAGACAGAAAAACAAAAACAAAAACAAAAACACATTCCTTCCCCTGGGTGATGATTTGAGAATAATCTGATTGTGAGTGTACACACTACAGAGGGCAGCTGATCAAACCTCCTACTGACTCTAACCACTCTCTTCAAATTATTTGCATTTGGCTTTCTTAGGGGCAGATCAGTTGGAAGAATGTGAAGCAACATCACCATGAGTGACCACCGTTCATAGGAATTCATGTATATTTTTGGTATAGCACATATTGAGATAAAGTTCCAATATATGTGCAGACAAAGAAATTTCTGAGAAGGAACTGACATAACATGCAAGAGAATGGGCACAGCTGCAACAAGGTGGAATAAAGCCTGCTGCTGGGTAGAGAAGGTGCCCAGCAACCTACCTGTTCCGATTCATGGCTGCTGCCATATCAAAAACCCCAGGGCAGCCACCTTTAACCCTGCACTCCAGATGAATCATTTTCAAATGGGTGGAGACCTCCCAAGGAAGTAGAAAGGGAAATAGGAGATTCCCAGAGGTTACAGACTAATAATATAGGTCTTCAATAAAAACATCATTTTGGCACTCATGCAGAGGCTGTGTTGAAAGGCAGGAGCAGCTGAAGGCACTCTAGGCATCTGCCCAAGTCCTGAGCCAAGGACTGCAAGGCATGAAGCTCAAGGGGTTGACATGTTCACACACATCATCAGCGCTGTGATACTTCCTATTACCACACGTGACTTTCGTAGGCTCAGGTCCTTAGAATAAGAGCTCAAGGTGGGGAAAGGTCTAGGAAAGCGGTGCCTCACAAGGCAGGGAGTCCACCAGGCTGACTGCACACTCCCGCTTGTATTCTTGTATTTCTGCCTCCTTGCACTTTCTACGGAATGCCCCCCGTCACTTATTTACTTGACCGGAGATGGATACAGGTTAAGATCTTTGCAGGTGGTGTTTCTGCGCTGTCTGGCTCAGAGAGTTGACAACTCAATCATGCACAGTGCTAATAATGCCATGACTATTTTGTAACAGAGCACAAGTCTAATTGATGACACGTGTCACAGGGGCTCCATGTCTTTCACCCGCCAAACCCAGAACTACCACATTCGACACTTCTAACCAAAAAAACAGTTATTCTAACTTTAGAAATATGCTCATATGAAATTACAGGTTTTTCGTTTGAAAAACCAGATACAACGGAAATTCAAAGAAAAATAAGCTATTGTGCCTAACAATCAAATTTTCTTAAATATGTCATAAAATTAGTACCGTCCCACTCCTTGCCCTTTTTACACTTTGCTGCAGGGCAAAAAGATGCTTGAGCGACTTCGCATAATTCGGCTGTAAAGTTCCTACACATGGTGATCTTCTTAAAGTAATTTCTAAGATGTTAGTTTCATGAAATTTCAGCAATTGTTCTTAGATGAGTGAAAATTATACCTTACGTTTCCTTTTCCAATCATTTACAATAAACTGGCTGAAAAGTCTTTTGATCGTAGATGTTCAGGAAGTTTATTTTGTCTTCAATTTGAGAGGAGCAATTTTAGCAGCTTGCATTTTTCTAATCTTTTTGGAAAATATTTATATGCCATCCAGTAGAGTACTTTGTATAAATTACATTTATGAGCAGTGGATGATAAATTTTATTCTAAAGAATAATGTTTTTAAATATCATATATCTGTCAAGTTTTCAGTTCTATTAAATATATGCGTGACTGCATAGATAACAAATAAAAATAGTTTGCCTTTCTTTTTAAACATTATTTGTAAGAAGCAGCAGGGCATCTGATCAGTTCTTTCAGGTACACACATGGCAGTATGCCTTCTAGTGCTTGAGGAAGGACAAAATAAGGCAGAATGAGGTATCCTCACTGCTGCAATTCCATCCATGTTGATGGGTTTTATTTTATTCGTTTCTAAACTTGAAACAACTGCCTTTTCTTCCTCTTTCCATCACATACTCATATAATGCCTTATGTGTTTCCGAACTCGCTTTTGTAGATTTATTTGTCTCATCTGGAGCAGACTGTGAAGATCTTAAAGAAAATTGGCCTGTTTTGTATAATTTGGATACATCCCATAATATCTAGAAAAACTGGGGCCAAAAAAAAAAAAAATAGCAAAGGAAAGGAACAGAAGTTAGGAAGAACGTATTTGTAAAATGCGAATGCGTGCAGCAAAGGTTTAAATTCCTAATTATTTACATCAATTAAAAAATTGGATAAACCAATTGCACCTAATCAAACTGACAAGCTTTTTCACAGCAAAGGAAACCAAAAAGAAAACAAAAAGACAACTTACAGAATGGGAGAAAATACTTTCAAATGATGCAGCTGACAAGGGCTTAATCTCGAGAATATTCAAGCAACTTATACAACTCCACAGCAAAAAAGCCAATAACCCAATGTGAAAATGGGCAAAAGACCTGAATAGACATTTCTCCAAGGAAGATATACAGATGGCCAACAAGCACATGAAAAAATGTTCAGCATCCCTGATTATTAGAGAAATGCAAATCAAAACTACCACAAGATACCACCTCACACCACTCAGAATGGCCATCATTAATAAGTCCACAAATAATAAATGCTGGAGGGGGTGTGGAGAAAAGGGAACCCTGCACTGTTCATAGAAATGTAAGCTGGTACAACCATTATGGAGAACAGTATAGAGATACCTTAGAAATCTATACATAGAACTACCATATGACCTAACAATCCCACTCTTGGGCATATACCTGGACAAAACTTTCTTTAAAAAAGACACATGCATCCACATGTTCATTATTGCAGCACTATTCACAATAGCCAAGACATGGAAATAACCTAAATGTCCATTGACAGATGATTGGATTAGGAAGATGCAGCATATAGACACAATGGAATACTACTCAGCCACAAAAAAGAACAAAATAATGCCATTTGCAGCAACATGGATGGAACTAGAGACTCTCATCCTGAGTGAAGTAAGTCAGAAAGAGAAAGACAAATGCCATATGATATCACTTATATCTGGAATCTAATATATGGCACACAGGAACCTTTCCACAGAAAAGAAAATCATGGACTTGGAGAATAGACTTGTGGTTGCCAAGGGGGAGGGGGAGGGAGTGGGATGGATGGGGTGTTTGGGGTTAATAGATGCAGACTATTGCCTATGGAATGGATTAGCAATGAGATCCTGCTGTGTAGTGCCAAGAACTATATCTAGTCACTTATGATGGAGCATGAGAGTGTGAGAAAATAGAATGTATACATGTATGTATAACTGGGTCACCATGCTGTACAGTAGAAAAAAAATAACGTATTGTGGAAATTTAAAAAAATTTAATTGTTCTTTGGCAAAAAAACAGAAAAACACACTTGAAGCGAGCTGTTACTCCAGGTGAAAAATGTCAGGGGCCAAGGCATGATTCATCATGTTTCATTTTTCCCACATTGTCAACTGTACATTCACAGAGAGGGGGCTTCCCTCAGAAGGCAGCCTGAATCACTGTGAGACTGTGTGTGTGTGCGTGTGTATGTGTGTACACATATATCACTAAGCTTTTAAGAGTTTACATACACCATAACTTTACCCATTTCTTTTGTGGTCATAGCACTAGTGGCACCAATGTCAATTCTGATGTTGATATTCAGAGTTAACCACCTACTTTCTTTACCACATGCAAAATTATAGTCCAGTCCTCCCCAAACTACTCAGTCCATCCTGACCACAGTCTCACCGGTAATTACATGGGAAACTGTATCTCTGGGTCTCTCCAATAGCCATGCTTTTGTTCACAATTTTCCAGCTTCATGGAATAACTTCCTTCCTGTCATAACCTAAGCTTTAATGTTTTTTTCAATACCCACACAAGCCCTGCTTTTTTGACAAATTTAGCCTATGGTGACTGCCACATTTTGTCAATTTCCAAAGCTCTATGAGTCTGCACCACACACTTGTGGGCTCCTCTGAGTCCGTCTTTTGTTTGTTCTGATGCACTTTATCTTTTCAACAACATTGACACGACCTCTTTCAATACAAAATTTCATACATTAGATACAGATTACGAGATTAATGTATTCAGATCTATTCATTCCTTGATGTAATTTTCACTGATTCACTCAACAAGTCATGTGTCACACTGGATGCTGGATGCTAGAAATACAAAGATGAGGAAGATAAACCATCTCCCATTAAAAAAAAAGTTCAAAATTGTATAGGAGAGAGAGAAATAGAGCTTGCTATTTCTCAGTACATAAACTGATATAAATGTGCTGAAAGGAGTTGATGGATGCAGGAAGGGGTCACTTCTAGTTGCTGTGATCATAAAAGTATCCAACAAGAAAGTGCATTTCATTTATGGGTTCATTCCCTCATTCCCTCATTCATTCATTCACCAAACATTTAGTGTTTGCCTGCAACATACATGGTACTCTTAAAATTGGGGATGAACCATTGGTAGGCAGAGCCTCTATTTCCAGGGTGCTCACTCACACTCAAGAGGGGAAGACAATGATTAAAACAACAAATTATAGCATGGCCTAAAAAATAGTATTACCTTGACAGGTAATTGTCACAGATGCCTGTGAAGATCTGTCTTCACATTGATTGGTTTGGATTATTTAAGGGTATTATTCACATCATTATTGCACCTGAGCACCTCCCTTCTAATAAGTAAGCAAAAAAGGCAACTACCACTGTCTAGGTTTGGCTTTACTCAACCTTTATTCATTAAAAAAAGTCATTTTCGTGGATAATCTATCATTTTAAAAAATGTCAGAAATATACACCTTACTTCAACATAGCTAAATATTAGCATGAACCGGCCACTACCTCTCTAGCTTAAAATTCATTCTCATTTAGAGAAAAGAGTAAAAGATCATCCAAACACCTAGTTAAAATAAATACCTCATTAAGCTTTCACTGCTATGGGTTTCTAACTAGTGTTTATTTTATCCCTAGTTTGAATAGTTTTCATGGAATTAATTCAACCACAACATCCAATTTTTCTTGCTGTTATATAGAACTTCAACTTGCTTTGGATTTTAAGGCAGCTTTTCCTAAAAATGCATATAGAAAACTTCTTCCAGCCTGGCTATTGTTCTCTCTGGAGAAAGAGAAGGGCCACGTCTTCTCAATTTAATTGACATCGATAAACACACACACTGAATGGCCACCGAGTGCTTTAGAGATGCAAAGGTGAGTAAACCACAGTCCATTTCTTCAATGGGTTTATAATGTATCATGGAGCTCTAGGAAGTTTCAAAAGAAGCCACTGACTGATCAAAGAAAATTATCATTATGTGCCCAAATAGGCTTCCAAATTATCTGTGTGCTAAGAAGGATGCTTCATTAAGTTACTCATTTTCTCTGGTTCCAGCAGCTCAGTCAGAGGAAAATTAAAAAAAAAAAAAAAGTTCTTTGATGACAGTATGTTTTTCCTGGCCCACATAAGATCCAAACCAATACTTTTCTACACTTAAAAAAAAAAAAAAAAAAAAAGAATACTTTCTTCACCACCCAGAAAACTTCCTTTAGCTTCCCTCTTCCTTCAGGTGTTTATTTAGGATAATCAACTGATCATCAACTACAAATTCCACCTACTTTATTACAAACTGCCTCCTTGTCAGTCTTCCTTATAGGAGCTGTGCCCCTGTGCACAAAAAAAACAGCATAATCCACACTTACAGACTTGAAAAGACCAAAGAATGCTTTAGATATAAATAATATATATATGTGTGTGTGTATCATATATAAATATTCCAAATATTGTATAGAATAGCTCCATATACTAGAGAGAGAGATTAGTTCATAAATCTCAGACTCATCAAAAAGAATAAATTATTTTCACCAACTATAACTAAAGACAACACAACACTACTATGTTATTGACTGAAGAAAAAAAAAAACAATTTCATCCAGGTTTGGTTAATTTCATATACTTCCACACTATTTAGTGCACTAATAAGTTTTTTTTTTCCAGTTTCTGAGAACTCCGAAATCAGTTTACCTTTAGTATTTTTATAAATGGTACCGTAAGATGTATTAAAAAATGAATATTCACACAATTTCTCTTGAAAAATGTTTTCTACGTGACCCTAAGGATTCTGTTTCCAAACTTGGTTTAAGAGATTCGTCAAGAGTAAGCAGGGATGACTGCCCTGCTTTCTTGGAGAGACCGTGTATCTGTTAAAGAAACGTACCCAGATACTGTCCTCTTGCCGATACTGCTTCCAGTTCCTGCCACTGTCACTGAACATCAGCAGATAGCTGGTCACCCAGTTGGAGCTCCCATATCCCCCTTGGGTGGCCACAGAGGTGATCTCCATTCTCTCTCCAAGGTCAATCTGCAACCACTGGTATTTGTTTGACACAAGTGGAGACCAGCCACCAGCTCCTTTTATGAGAAGAGAAATAGGAGAAATTGGCAAAGAAGAATTTGTTAAAAAAAAAAAAAAAAATCTGTTCGTGAACTAGAAACATCAGTAAGACTATATTCCTCTATGGAACTTAAAGTCAAATTTCCAAAAGACGAAACGTCCCATAACGGTAGGAAAACACAGAGAAACAAAAATGTAATATAAATGGGTGGATCTTATGTTAGTTATATTCATTTCTAGGTGTTACAACCTTCTGACACTGGGAGGGTTGATTCAATGAGATTAAACTCACTGAATGTTTACGGTGTTTAATTCAACAGGCAGACATTCATGTCAACACTTGGAAGTGGCATGTTCACTGCCCAAATGCATGACTGCATAATGATTTGGCCTTCCAACCCTGTGCCCAGGACTTGATCTACTGTCACACCACAATAGAACTAGAAAACTACCTCTCATGTCTGATTGTGTTAGGACTCCTTAGAGAAACTGGTACAGCATTAAGCCTGGGAATATGAGGATGGTCAAGGAATAATTCCCACCTTCACTGTGGTCTTAGAGGAGGAACAGATCATGAAAAGCACATTTGACACACGACATGAAAAATGTTAATGGTGAGGCAGATGCGAGGGACAGTAACACAGTAAATGACAGAGAGTACTATCCAGTGGTACCAGGCTTGTAAGTGTGTATGAGAGATGATTAAATTTTCAGGGATTTTGCAAAATGATTGTTAAACATAGCCATCTTTGCAACTGGCCGTGGTGGGGACATTTAAATTGGCAAACTCTACAAATCAGAACCACTTGGGAGTCTGTTCACAGCCATTTCACCGGCACATCACTGGTTGCATCCTACCTGGGAAGGGAGCTGAGGGGTCAGAGGACAGGGACTGGGAGAGTCACAGAAAAGATCAGAGAGTAAGTTGTGTTTGAGCACTCAGAAGTGAAAAATAGAAGTCTGCTCTATATTCAAGGAACTGCAGGTAGAGCAGAATTTATCATGCTTTCTTTTATCCAATGCACACAAGAAAATTATAGATGTGACTACCTACTGTATGTTTTGTTAAGATGTTTCAGTCTTCCTGTTTACTAGAATAATGCTTTCTTTGGGGAATTTATTATTTTAAGTAATATTGACACTGCTGACTCAGCAAGTAATACATAATCACTGTAAAAGTCATGAAATAGGGTTTAACCATTCTTGAACCCATGATTATCCAGTAAATTATCTAGTATTCCATATCTATTAAAATGCAATATCTGTTAATAACATACCCAAAGAGAACACAAGTGCCTGTTTTCCTTTCCCCATTCTTTTGCCATCCACCTTGAGGCTCTCATAATAAATCCTGACATTTTAGCCAGAGATCACCATTAATCATACACAGTTTTTATTCAAGCATTATTCTTGACATCTGTGCCCTGTGTTATAATCCTTGAATCAGTCCCTATGACAAAGAGATGACCAATAAATGTTTGCTATTATGATACAGCGCACAACATTGTGAGACCTAAAAAGACACATCTGTGTTAAAAACTGCTTTAATAAGATTTAAAAATCCTTTTGATGGCAGATACCACACAGTGACACTCTGAGAGACGAAAAGCGGAACTCTGTGTTACTGAGAGCTTCAAAGAAGAGATGACTGAGAATTGGTGGATGGCATTAAGATGGCATAACACAAGGACTGGAGCTCACCTCTCATGAAAACAGCAAAATTACAACCAAATGCTGGACAACCTTCAACCAAATGGACTGGAAACTTTAAAAAAGATATCCCACTCCAGAAGACAAAGAGGAGGTCACATCAAGAGGTAGGAGGGGCAACTATGTGATCTAAGCAACCCCATACCTGACAGATGGGAAGCCCACAGACTGGAAAGTTAACTGTATCACAGAAAATCACCTACAGGAGTGAGAGTTCTAAGCCCCACATCAGGTCCCCATGCCTGGGGACCTGGCATTGGGAGAAAGCGCCCCCAGTGCAGCTGGCATTAAAGGCCAAGGGGGCTTGTGCATGGGAGCTCCATGGGATTGGGGGAAAGGGATACCCATTCTTGAAAGGCACACACAGGCTTTTGTGTGTGCTGGGTCCCAGGGCAAAGCAGAGGATCCGTGGGAATCTGGGTCAGACCTGACTGCAGTTCTTGAAAGATCTCCTGGGAAAACAGGGGGTGAATGTGTCTTTTGTGGGGGAAGGACATTGGAAGCAAAGCTCTCAGGAATATTCATCAGACTGTGTTCCTCTGGAGGTGGTCATTTTGGGAAAGTCTAGCCCCACCCATCAGTGCTGAGAAGCCCCAGGCCAAACAACAATCCAGGTGGGATCACAGCCCCACCCATCAGTAAACAGGTACCTAAAGACCCCCCAGGCAGACAGCCACCTCTAATCTCATCCAGAAACAAAGTCCCACACTCCAGAGGACAGGAATCAGCCCCACCTACCAGTGAGCAGTCCCTCCCCCATCAGGAAGCCTACAGCAAGCCCCTGTACCAACTTCAGCTACAAGGGAGGCAGAAACCAGAAGTAGCAGAGGCTACAACTCTACAAAAAGACTACAAAAAGGAGACCACACCAAAAACCTACAAAAATGAAAAGGCAGAGAACTATAACTCAGATGAGAGAGAAAGAAAAAAACACAGAAAAATAAGCTAAGTGATCTGGAGATTATCAGACTTTAGACTGTTGATGCTGAAGATGATGCAAGACATTGGAAATAAACTGGAGGCAAAAATGGATAATTTACAGGAAACACTGAGCAAGGAAATATGAGATATAAAACTTAAGCAAGGAGAGATGCAAACTACAATAACTCAAATGAAAAATTCATTAGAAGAAGCCAACAGCAGAATACAGGAGGCAGAAGAACAAATAAGCAAGGTGGAGGACAGATTAGTGGAACTCACTGATGCAGAACAGAAAAGAGAAAAAAAATTGAAAACAAATGAAGAGAATCTCAGAGAACTCTGGGACAACATTAAATGCACCAACATTCATATTATAGGGGTTCCAGAAGGAGAAGAGAGAGAGAAAGGGACAGAAAAAAGTATTCGAAGAGATAATAGCCGAAAGCTTCCCTAACATGGGAAAGGAGCCACTCACTCAAATTCAGGAAGAAAAACAAGTACCATATAAAATAAACCCAAGGAGGAACACCCCAAGACACATATTAATCAAACTGACTAAAATTAAAGACAAAGAGAAAATATTAAAAGCAGCTAGGAAAAAGAAACACATGGCACACAAGGGAACCCCAATAAGGTTATCGGCAGATTTTTCAGCAGAAACTCTGCAGGTCAGAAGGAGTAGCACGATATACTTAACATGATGGAAGGAAAAAGCCCCCAACCAAGATTATTTTATCTAGCAAGGCCCTCATTCAGATTTGAAGGAGAAAGCAAAAGCTTTATCGATAAGCAAAAGCTAAGAGAATTCAGACCAGCTTTACAACAAATAATAAAGGAACCTCTCCAGGCAGAAAAGAAAAGGCCACAACTAGAAACAAAAATACCACAAATGACAAGGCTCACTAGTAAAGGCATATATACAGTAAAGATAGGAAATCATCCACACAAAAATATGCTACCAAAATCAGAAATTGTGAGAAGAGCGTACAAATGCAGGACACTGGAGATACATTTGCAAATAAGAGACCAACAACTTAAAACAATCTTGTGTGTATATAAATATATATATATATATATATATACATATAGACTCCTATATCAAAAATTCAGGGCAACAGCAAACCAAAAATCTACAATTGATACACATACAAAGAAGAAAAATCAACTCAAATACAACACTAAAGATAGTCATCAAACCACAAGAGGAAAGAATAATAGAAGAAGGGAAGAAAAAGAGCAACAAAAACAAATCCAAAACAGTTAATAAAATGACTATAAGAACACACATATCAATAATTACCTTAAATGTAAATGGACTAAACCCCCCAACCAAAAGACATAGACTGGCTGAATGGATACAAAAATAAGATCCATATATATGCTGTCTTCAAGAGACCCACTTCATTTCTAGGAACACAAATTGAAAATGAGAGGATGGAAGAAAATATTCCATGCAAACAGGAATCAAAAGAAAGCTGGAGTAGCAATACTCATATCAGACAAAATAGACCTTAAAACAAAAAATATAAGAGACAAAAAGGACATTACATAATGATCAAAGGATCAATCTAAGAAGAAGATACAGCAATTGTAAATATATATGTGCCCAACATAGGAGCATCTCAATATATGAAGCAACTGCTGACAGCCTTAAAAGGAGAAATTGACAATAACAAAGTAATAGTGGGGGACTTTAACACTCCACCTACAGCAATAGACAGACCATCCAGACAGTAAATCAATAAGGAAACACAAGCTTTAAATGATGCATTAGACCAGACAGACTTAATAGATATTTATAGGACATTCCATCCAAAAGCAGCAGGATGCGCATTTTTCTCAAGTGCACACAGAACATTCTCTAGGACTGATCACTTTCTGGGCCACAAATCAAGCTTTGGTAACTTTAAGAAAATTGAAATCATATCAAGCATCTGTTCCAACCACAAGGCTATATGATGGGAAATCAACAACAAGAAAAAATCTGCAAAAAACACTAACATGTGGAGACTAAATAACATGCTACTAAACACCCAATGGATCACTGAAGAAATCAAAGAAGAAATTAAAAAAAAAATACCTAGAAGAAAATGACAGCAAAGATACAACAATCCAAAGCCTATGGGATGCAGCAAAAGCAGTTCTAAGAGGGAAATTTATAGCAATACAAGCCTACCTCAGGAAACAAGAAAAAGCTCAAATAAACAAGCTAACTTTACATCTGAAGCAGCTAGAGAGAGAAGAACAGACAAGATCTAAAGAAATCATAAAGATCAGAGCAGAAATCAATGAAACAGAAATCAAGAAAACAAAAGTTCAATGAAATGAAATACTAGTTCTTTGAAAAGATCAACAAAATTGATAAACCCTTAGCCAGACTTATCAAGAAAAAGAGAGAGAGGACTCAAATCAATAAAATCAGAAATGAAAAAGGAGAAGTTACGACAGACATTATAGAAATACAAAGGATCATGAGACTACTACATGCAACTATATGCCAATAAAATGGAAAACCCAGAAGAAATGGACAAATTCTTAGAAAAGTACAATCTTCCAAGACTAAACCAGGAGGAAATAGAACAGATGAATGGACCAATCACAAGTACTGAAATTGAAACTGTGATTTAAAAACTTCCATCAAACAAAAATCCAGGACAAGATGGCTTCAAACATTTATAGATGGTCTATCAAACCTTTAGAGAAAAACTAATACAGATCCTGAAACTATTCCAAAAAATTTCAGAGGAAGGAACACTCCCAAACTCATTCTATGAGGCCACTATCATCCTGATACCAAAACCAGACAAAGATACCACAAAAAAAGAAAATTACAGGCCAATTTCACTGATGAACATAGATACAAAAAACCTCAACAAAATACCAGCAAACTGCATCCAACAATACATCTAAAGGATTGTACATCATGATCAAGTGGGATTTATCCCAGGGATGCAAGTATTCTTCAATATCTGCAAATCAATCAGGGTGATACACCAGACAAGCTGAAGAATGAAAACCACATGATATTCTCAATAGATGCGGGAAAAGCCTTTGACAAAATCCAACACACATTTCTGATTAAAAAAAAAAAAAAAAAAAAAAAAAACTTCAGAAAGTGGGCATAGAAAGTACCTACCTCAACATAATAAAGGCTATATATGAAAATCCCAGTTAACATCACTCTCAATGGTGAAAAGCTGAAAAAAAATTCCCACTGAGATCCAGAACAAGACAAGGATGTCTGCTCTCACCACTACTATTCAACATAGTTTTAGAAGTCCTAGCCACAGTAATAAAACAAGTAAAAGAAATAAAAGGAATCCAAATTGGAAAGGAAAAAGTAAAACTATCATTATTTGCAGATGACATGATACTATACCTAGAAAATCCTAAAGACACCACCAGAAAACTGTTAGAGCTCATCAATGAATTTGGCAAAGTCACAGGAAACAAAATTAATTCACAGAAATTGACTGCATTTCTATACACTAACAATGCAAGTTCAGAAAGAGAATTAGGGAAACAATTCCATTTATCATTGCATCAAAAAGAATAAAATACTTAGGAATAAACCAACCTAAAGAGGCAAAAGACCTGTACCCTGAAAACTATAAGACACTGATGAAAGAAACCAAATATGACACAAACAGATGGAAAGACATACCATGCTCTTGGTTTGGAAGAATCAGTATCATAAAAACGACTATACTACCCAAGGCAATCTACAGATTCAATGCAATCCCTATCAAATTACCAAGGACATTTTTCACAGAACTCGAACAAAATATTTTAAAGTTAGTTTGGAAGCCCAAAAGACCCATAATAGCCAAAGACATCCTGAAAAAGAGAAATAGAGCTGGAGGGATCAGACTACCTGGCTTCAGACTATACTACAAAGCTACAGTCATCAAAACCATATGGTACTGACACAAAGATAGAAACATAGATCAGTGGAACAGGATAGAAAGCCCAGAATTAAACCCATGCACCTACAGCCAACTAATCTAAGACAAAGGAGACAAGAATATACAATGGAAAAAAGACAGCCTGTTCAATCAGTGGTGCTGGGAAAACTGGACAGCCACAAGTAAAAGAATGAAATTAGAACACTTCCTAACGCCATACACAAAAATAAACTCAAAATGGATTAAAGAACTAGATAAAAGACCAGATACTCTAAAACTCTTAGAGGAAAACATAGGCCAAACACTCTCCAACATAAACCACATCAATATCTTCTCAGATCCACCTCCTAGAGTTATGACAATAAAAACAAAAACAAACAAATGGATTTAATTAAACTTAAAAGTTTCTGCACAGAAAAGGAAACCCTAAACAAGACAAAAAGACAACCCACAGAAGGGGAGACGATATTTGCAAATGAAGTGACTGACAAGAGATTAATCTCCAAAATTTATAAACACCTCCCATAGCTCCACACCAAAAAAAACCAAACAACCCCATCCAAAAATGGGCAGAAGAGCTAAACAGACGATTCTCCAAAGAAGACAAATGGATGGCCAAAAAGCACATGAAAAGATGTTCAACATCACTCATTATTAGAGAAATGCAAATCAAAACCTCTCTGAGGTACCACCTTACACCAGCCAGAATGGCCATCATCAAAAAGTCTACAAACAATAAATGCTAGAGAGGGTGTGGAGAAAAGAGAACCCTCATACACTGTCGGTGGGAATGTAAATTGGTGCAATCATTGTGGAAAACAGTATGGAGATTCCTCAGAAAACTAAAAATAGAATTACCATCTGATTCAGTAATTCCACTCCTGGGCATCTATCCAAAGAAAACCATGACTTGAAAAGATACGCATACTCCAATGTTCATTGCAGCACTATATACAATAGCCAAGACATGGAAACCTAAATGTCAGTTGACAGAGGAGTGGATAAAGAAGGTGTGGTGCATATACACAATGGAATATTACTCAGCCATTAAAAGGAAAGAAATAATGGCATTTGCAGCAACATGGATGGACCTAGAAATGATCATGCTAAGTGAAGTCAGTCAGATGGTGAGATATCAACATCAAATGCTATCAATTACATAGGGATTCTCCAGAAAGGACATAATGAACTTCTTTACAGAACAGATACTGACTCACAGACTTTAAAAAACTTACGATTTCCAAATAAGACAGGTTGGGAGGTTGGGGGATGTGCTGGGGGGTTTGGGGTGGAAATGGTATAAAATTGGGTTGTGATGATCGTTGTACAACTATAAATGTAATTGAGTAATTTTTAAAAAATGTTATAAAAAAAGCTGTAATTAGTGAAACACTGAAAAAAAAAAAAAAAAAAGAAGAAGAAGAAGAAACTGCCAGGGCAGGGCCATAGAGGGAAATGCACCTACAGAAAGGAGAACAAGTTGGAGCTGCAGGAGTTAGCTTATGTATGGCTTTTAGCAAGGTTTTGTGCACTTCTTGTAGACTGGCTAATTTGAAGGGGCTCCAGGGAATAGGGCAACTGCCCAGGGGTCTGAACCTGGCTCTGGGGTGATTAGGATGGACATACAGTGGTCACAGCGGGTATGAGCCCAATAAAGGAAGTGGTCAGGTTTGGACATAAGCAGCTGTTCAATGAGGAGAATTGACCAGCTTCTAGTCAGGGCCTCAAACTGAGTCGACAGGATTTTTTTTTTTTTTTTTTTTTTTTTGTCTTTTTAGGGCCGCACCCACAGCATATGGAGGTTCCCAGGCTAGAGGTTGAATCAGAGCTATAGCTGCTGGCCCACACCACAGCCACAGCATGCCAGATCCAAACCGCATCAGCAACCTACACCACAGCTCATGGCAACGTCGAATCCTTAACCCACTGAGCGAGGTCAGAGATTGAACCCGCAACCTCATGGTTCTTGGTCGGATTTGTTCCTGCTTCGCCACAACAAGAACTCCACCCTGTGCAATTTTGATTGATGTGTTTAGACTTAATTTTCTCTATATTTGCCCTTGAAGAACCTGTGATTTTGGCCAGTAACCTGGATGAGTGGGGTTCTCTTGGTCCCCAATACCAGCTACCACGTTTAGGATAGAGTGGAAAATTCCCGCATTTTAAGTAAGAGGGCTTGATGGGTAGGCGTTGGCCCTGACTGCATTGTGGGTGGCACTGTCATTAATCTGGCAGGGCTTTGCTGTCCACAAAGGACAAACTTGTGCAGCCTAGTATCCACAGGGAAGAGAACTTACTTTGAATGGTCTGAGGAACACCTTAAACAGCACCCTGCCGGAAAGAGCTCGGGAGTTCTTGAACCCTCCGTGGGAACCGCCCCCACAGCATTATTTGAATATCAAAGCCGAGACTTCCTCCATATTTCATTTCTCAGGATGTATAAAACTGCATCCAACTTTTCCACTTTTTGTACCATGGTATGACAATAGCTACTGAGCAAGTGAGTATTCTGTGTCAGGCACTCTGTGAAGACCCTGGTATTTAATCGCCAAAGCAACATATGGGGTCATACCCAGAGGGTCTGAACACCTTACCCTGGTCTGCAGAGCAGCAAGAGGCACAGTGCTCTTAACGAGGATACTAAGTGCCTCCCGTTTTGTTGTGATACATAAAAGGGAATCAGCAGTTCCCAATGGATGTAGAGAAGACAGTGGCAATGGAAGTTGGAAAATCTGGCTACCAGGCAGTAGGGTCAACTTTCCTCCCTAGAGTTAACAAAAGACCATGACTTTGATGAGAGTGGTGAATGGATAAACCCTTCTCTCTACTGTCCAGTCTAATTTTACCATTCTGCCTCAGGGGCCATCACAAGTTTGGGAGTTGCAAGTCTTTTGGGGTCTCTGTTAACCAAGCCTCCTTGGTCCATCTGCAGTATAGGTGCAGATATGCCACAGCTGCATATCTCTGTGCGTTTTTATCATTTCATTTTTTACGTAGAAAAATTAGGAAAGAATGAACGAAGTGTCCCTAGCCAGCCATCATCTTTGCCTGAAATTTCTGTTTGGAATTTATCTGTATCAATTTATACCTTCGAGAAAATACAGATTATTTTGCTTCTTGCACCTTCTAATTACTTTTATTTTTTTTCACTTTTTATTTTTTTTTTTATGGCCGCATCCGCTGCAAATGGAAATTCCCGAGCCAGAGACTGAATCTGAGCTGGGATCTATACCACAGCTGTGGCAACACCGGATCCTTTAACCCAAGGGGCTGGGATAAGGATCAGACCCCAAACCTCCATGGTGACCCAGGCGGCTGCTGTCAGATTTTTAACCCACTGTGCCACAGCAGGAACTCCTCTAGTTACTTGCAGTGGTCTAAAGTCAGTAATGAAGATATATTTTTAATGCAAAATTGCCTATTTCTCTGGCATTTTGACACTCCCTTATAGACCAATATTTAAAACGTGAACACACGAGAGAAGCACTTTAAAAAGAAAAAGAATCAGTGTGATTCTAGCGAGTCAAAATTGGATCATCAATTCTCATCAGGAGCAAGAGGAACCTTCACTGACCGCTCCCTCTTCCCAGCATCACTCACCGTTACAGCTGCACTAACCGACTTGAAACATTCACAGTTAATTGACCTTGAACATTTCAATTTCTCACCTGTGGCGAAATGGTACTACTGATATGCTAATCAAGCGGCATCATTAACGAGGTACACCAATAAAGTAATGGAAATTCAGATGCTCCCAGGCTTCACCAAGTTAATTCAGCAGGATAATTCGGCCACAGGGAGTCCAGAGATTCCTTCTGGGTTTTTAAGTGTGTGACTCTGCAGACACACGCAGGCTAAGTGTGTGATGGAGTGCTATGCTTCTTCTGATTTTAAAACAAATGTTGAATAGTAACATGGAAGATGCAAGATATAGATACATGGCTATGGATACAGAACTTGGCACACTTTGGTAGTGCCAGCCTGTAATGACAGGTAGGGACAATAGTGATATGAAATGAAAACACAACTGCAGCTGTGGTTAAGCGACATCAGGCATATGGCCACCGCCAAAACCCCAAGCCTTCTGGAGACATACTATTGTCATATTTACTTTCTGAATGCAGAAAACATTGGCTAAGTCAGCAAATGGTTAACTCTGAATTACTATAAAATACAATGAATTCTTTCTTTTATTTATTAATTAAACCTTTCAGCTTCTAGTCAAGTATGATTTATCCTTAACGATGCTTTCTGTATGCCAATATATTCGATATCACGGTAGACCAATGCGAGACCAACAAATGTCTTTCCATAACCCCATCTATTCCATGGTTCCTGACACTTAATCCATAAAACAAAAATAAGAGTCCTGTCCCTCTGTTCATTTTTTTTGCCCATATCACAGCCTTCCCGTATCTCTCCCTCCTTTTTCTCCTGCTGTGGCCTCACTACTGAGATTTGGCATAAGAAAATGTGATGCATTTATTCAAACATTTCTTGCATCTTCATATCACAGCCTGAAAACTCACTCTTAACCCCCTCTCCCACTGATGAAACTTTTACCTTGTGTATTGCTATGAGATTTAAATTTTAAAAGCATAAGTGCATACTGATTTCTCTCCTACACAGCAAGCATGTGAGTATATAGGGTAGTTGCTACTTTTTAAATTCTAAAACAACTGCTATTGCTATTGACTCCACAGTAAAATTGAGTTTTTAAAAAATTTAGTTACCGAAGGACCATAGGACGTAGAGTTTCATATCTATTGCCTACCACTCAGATATCAGGTTTCTAAGGAACTGGTTTCTATAACACATGCCACTATGAACTGTTAGGAAAGAAAAGTAAACTAAAAATTATCTAGTACCTCTTGTATGCTAAGTACTCTACCAGAAATTTTATGTACTCTATCAAACTTAATTATTAAAGTTGTCTGGTGAGATGAAATGTATTTTAACATCTCTTCTTTTCAAATAAAGCTTTAAAGAAAAGAGATTTACAGAAGCTAAGAAAAATTTCTCAATAGTATGCAAATTATTTTTAGTACAGATGAGAACTTATTTTTAAATGCTTTTAATCTGTTAGGATCTCATTTGGGAGAGGGGGCCTGTACGTGGATGTTCCCAGGCCAGTGGTCAAACCCACACCACAGCAGTGACCCAGGCCACTGCAGTGATACCACACCAGATCCTTAAAACCCTGTGCCACAAGAGAACTCCAGGATTTCATTTTTAAAACTGCCTCCCTTTTCACTCTTTATTCTTGAGATAATTATACAACTATCATTGCTCCAGAGTGATATATCCCAAAAATGTATTCAAATACTATATTCAGTGTTATTTAAATATAAATAGCTAGCTGGCTGAATTATATTTAAAACCCCAATATCCCATCCACCAGGCAGCACCAAAATTTAGTTCTGGACATGGAGGCACATCTTATAATTTCATGGCAATGAAAGAAAAATTGAAGAAAAAATACTCTTGGTTGGAGCCTTAAAATACAGAAAAGAAGCACTTCTATCCCTGACTAATATTAAAAGTGGCATGACTGCCACTCTTAGGGGTCAGGAGTGAAGGTGATATGTCATAGGGTGTTCCAACTTTGCAAAGCTTGGAACAACAGAAAAAAGGGGAGCTCTGTTTCCTTCTCAAGATTGAAAGCACAGAAGGACACATGCTCAAGGACACAAAACACAAGTGAACACAGTTGAATGACAGTCTGAGCCACCATTCGGGCATCTACAGTTCTAGAAAATAATTGGCTTAATTAAAATTGTCATAGGGAAGTTTCTCTCTACGATAATTACTTTTTTCACACGTGATTTCATCGAGATTCCCCCCAAAGTTTAAGTCCACCTGGATCATTCTGATCTTGACACTGAATTACAATAATGTAAAGAAACAGAAAGAACATAGAGCCAGGATCGGTCTGACGCTCTTAAATGGTCTGCAGTGTCCTGGGGCCACCACTTAGAACCTTATCAAGCTTCGTGTTTTTGCCCGTGTAGTTGTTTTTGCCGAAATGAAACATGACTCTCTCAGTGCTCCGTGCCTGGCTCGTCCTTGCTCATGTGCGCTCCTGCGTCTTGGCATTGCTGCCTCTGGTCCCAATGATGGTTACTGCTTGGCTGAGCTACGTCAGTGGGGCAACTCCAGGGTTTTGTTGGGACTCTTGGAAAAAGACCCTCTTTTCTGCTGTGAATGCAGAAAGGATGGAAATTGAGCATCAGGCTGTAGGAGCGATCGTTGTGGCAAACCCAAGGGATGCACCATAGTGCCATGGAGAACTTAGAGATGAAGTGAGACCCAGTTCTGACAGCACGGTAGACACCTCTGAGTCAGCTGGGCTCTCATTCCCGGGGTTTCCAGGTACCTAAGCCATCAGCCAGCCCCTCCCACTTGGGCAGAACCTACTCAAGCCACGGGTCAGCAACTCTCCACTCTGTCCTTCATTATTTTTTCTCCTTAATAGATCATTCCCATTTATGTACATGCAGGCTGTTGTTTTCCCATTTGCAAAGAAGGGGAAAAAAGCTTCCCCTGACTCCACTCTATTTTTTCCTGCTTTTTATGTTAAGGTAAAATGTTAATGCAAACAAGACGTCTGCATGCACTCGTTCTGATGCTTCTCACCTCATTCTCTCTTAGGCCAATTCCAAGTAGACTTTCAGTCCATGCCACTCAATTCAAACAACTGCTCTTGGCAAGGTTACCAGAGAATTCTGTGTTACTGAGTTGAATGGTCAGACTTCAGTTTTCCTACGCTCCCACCGCCAACCCCCCCCTGTCAGCAACACGTGACACTTTGGACCCCTCCCGATGCCATGGTAGCTCTGCTCATGCAGCTTCCACAGAAGCTCATTCATTTTCTTCTTAGCTTATTAGTTGCTCCTTCTCAATCTCCATCACTGGTTCTTCCTCCCATCTCTTCCCCTCAAGGTTGTGATGCTCCAGGTCTCAGGCCTCTGTCTGCCCCTTCTCCCTCGACATTCACCCCTTGGTGACCCCTCTAACAGTCATGTCCAGTAAATCCCTAATTTATATCTCCACCCCGCCTCTTCCCCAGTATTCAATTCTCTGCTTGATAATTGAACATTTCTCAAACCCAATGCCCCTTCTTCCCCCAAACCCTACTCTAGTCACATGCTTCCCCAACCCAGTTTATGGCAATTCCATTCTCACGGTTTCTCAGGACAAAAAGAACAAAGAAAAATGGAGCAGTGCTCGACTCTCTTCTTTCCCGACCAAGCCTAGAGACTCTGTTCTGTGCTACTCAGCTCTCTGCGATGAGAGCATTTCCCCACTGTCACCAGTACTCCCTTCCATTCCAGCCTGGATTCTTGCCATAGCAGCCTACCAAGTCCCCGAGCTTCTTCCTTTGCTTAAAGAGACTCTGTTCTCTACACAACAGGTTTATTATTCCTGTGCTCCAGACACTGCAGTAGCTCTCGCTTTCACACAGAGTAACAGAGAGAGTCATGACTATACACCCTCTGGATTCCTACATGATCTGCCCACTGGCATGGCTCCCACCCCAGGTCTGGCTTCCAGCTCACGCCCCTCCAACAACAACGGTCTCCTGAGGTTCTTTGCACAAACGCCATTCTCCCATCTCCTACCCCATGCTTCCTTAAGCTAAATAATCTTTCTGCCTAGAGTGCTCTTCTCTGAGATAGATTGGGTCCATGGGTTCATTGCCATCCGGTCTTTGCTCAAATAGGACTGCTCTCACACAAGCTTGTGTGTCTTTACCTCCCCTACCAAACTCCTTCCACCCAGCAATCCTGCTCCCATTCATCTTCACCCAAACCACTTTCTCATTTTTTGGGTCAGAGAGTGACATCCTTATACATATTTTATAAAATGTATTACGTTTTTATCCTTTATCTTAGACTATTAGAATTTAAGCTCCATGAGGCTTAGAGACTTTGCTTATTTTGCTCACTGATAGATGCTAAGTGTCTAGCACACTGGCGGATACGTAGTAGGTGCCTAATAAATACTGACTGTGTAAAGGAATGAAGTAAATCCGTTTCCTTATGGATCTAATAAGACTGTGTAAATTCGCATACAATATATGAATACACCGTACTTAGTGGCAAAAGCTGGAACTTGAGCCAAACTAAATAAAAGCGGAAGATAACTTTTCTTTGCAAAATGGTATTTTCAATGAGGTTCTTGAAGAGAAAGCTTAAGCATTGGTTCACACACACACACAATGTCCACCAGTTTAATCACTTGTAAACTACATTTCCTAGATGTATTTATTGTTCTGCGTCTGGATTTTTCGATACAATGAAAAAGATGCTTCTCTGCTTCATTTCCCCAGCAGTTCTAAATTAATAATACCTAAATGCTTATCAGTTTTAGTGCTTTGCTTTTGATCAATTTTTCGTCCCAGCAAATTGGCAGACAGACTTTCAGTCTTACTTCTTGTATTGCCAGATCAAACATTTCTGAAGCCTTTAATAATTCAGTGGATTGATCAGTAAATATTTACATCCTTTCTCTGCTCAGGCATTTTGATTTGCATATTTGATGTGCAAATTTAGGGACAGCCAAATTTCCTCCAGAAGACTGGACGAAAATTACAAAAACACCACATTCTTGCTTTAATTGTTTTCACCACAGCCAGTTTTATTTCATTCAAATTAGAAGTTTTGGAAAAATGGCTTGGAGCACATGGTGTCTAGAAATGCAGATCACAGGATTTGCCCATGTTTTGCTTTCTGAGGCCATTATCATACTTTTCTAAAAGTTTCGATTTAGACTACTAGAGTGAGGCAGGTCATTTCAGTAAATGACCTCATGCATCAGATAGAGCCTACTGACAATATCCCAGAGATTGAAAAGCCATTTTTTGCTTCCCTACATTTTTTTTTTTTTTTTTATCTTCCCCGGCCAGAGGGAGATGATAAGCTGTCATGAGTCAAATGTCCTCATATCACTCCTGGGTCAAGAAACTAAAGGCACTCTCTTGTACCCAACAGACATCATTTCCACATAATGATTGGGAAAGCCAGCAACACTAAGGCAGAGTACATCAAAAAGGTAAAACGCGCAAAGCCAATTCCAGGCATTTGATTGATTAAATCATGTAATATTCTGCTAATCTGCCAAAATGCTACAACATGGTCACAGAGCCTAATGAGCCCCAGTTAAGGAGCTATGTTTACCTCTAGGCTTAGGTATTTGTTGAATTTAGTCTTGAAGACACACACTTTATTTAATTTCACCATTTACTCCTTTTTAAGTATTATTTTATTGTGGAAACTTTTTTTCACAGACAATGGGGAAAACTACCAGTGATGGTTATGACTGAGGCAGCCTTAATACTGCCCTCAGCATGACTGAACTTGAGACAGGACTTTCCCCCTGATCTGTAGGCTAGGGAAGCTGCAGTGGTAAATGATTTCTCTGTCCCTTGATGTGTAAAGCTTCCTCAAGCCTCTTTACAGTTTTACAATCCAAGAATGTTTTTCTCAAGAACCTGAGTCATCCCTCTGAAATGTAATCATCAAGAAAGACAGAGCCCCCATCTCCCAGCCTCTGTGCCAACTTCCATAGGCACCAACGAGCAAACGCAAATGGTCTAATCCCATTGACCAACCTCCCCCCACGTTCTCCAGTACTTTTCCCCCAGCTCAGCTCAGAGCTTAAAAACTCTCCCACCTTTATTTCAGCCGAGTTCAATTCAACCCTTTTTCCCTATTGCAGAAATCTTGACACCCCATTGCTATAGTCTTGAATAAAGTCTTTCTTATCTTTTTAACTCAATCTGGTGCAATTTTCTCTGACAACAGATAATTGCGTTGTTGGGTTTTTTTTTATTATTATTATTACAATGATGTGTTTTTCATTTTTCTACCTAATGAGTCATGTTCTCCAGAAACCATTGTACAATCCGAGTCTGAGAAGATAAAGAACAACTCTTGAAGTGAATGAGGGTCCAACCAGAAGGATGCAGCGCTATAGTGACAGCACCCAAAGACTACTGCACACCTGCTCTACTTATTAACCACAGAAATGCCATCATCAGCTTCAGGAAATCTGAATAGCAACAAGCAGTGCCCTGGGGCCTAGCCAGAAAAGGTGACGGCCTTTGCCAAGCGTACAGTCGGAAAGACCAAGTGGCCACTAAATTTAAGTGTATGTCAACAAACACCCAGGATTAGGACCAGCCAAACCACATGTCACAGACCTGGGACGTAAGAATCCAGTCAATGATTCCGTGATGGCCAACACGACAACAACTCTTTGCCCGGGGAGCCCCCACCCAACTGTGCCATGGCATCATCTCATGCCAGCTGCCATTTTGGAGAGAAGTAGAGGGAAGGTTAGGAAATCAGAAGGTCTGAGTATTTACCTGGAAGAGACCGCCACAAACAAAGGAGGCTACTTTATCCAGCAGAGGCTAGAGGGCTTGAGGTGACCTAATATGTGGGCACAAAAGGGAAACAGTGTCTGAAGAGCCAACAGGATCTCCCCCGTCTTAAAACAATACTCACAGCTGCTAATGTTCCGATAATACTGAAAAATATATGGTGTTTCCATGTTATTTTTCAACTCCTAACATAACCTGCAGACTCATAGGTTGAAACTGGCTTGAGAAAACCAAATCAATCCGCATTTCAGATCTGAAAGATGGAAGATACTAGGGTATCTTTATTTCATGTGCATGCTTAACGTCCCCTGATTACGCATTTTACATAAATTATGACTTTCTAAAACTACGGTATGTGGATGATCCAAAACAATGTCATTTGCATATGTCCACCAGTGATCAACCAGAACTGATATATCCACACAATTCAAAACACATTTTGCCATTCGCATAGCACTGATACAGTCAGAATCACTCAGTACTCCTTGGGCATCACAATGACTTTTGGCACAAACAAGAAAGAAAGAAACACAAATGCACACACCCAATCTACTGGCTTTAGTGGTGATACTGTTCTCCAGGATACAAATAGGGTTGAATGTCTGAAGCCAGCAGGTACAATATTTCTCTTTGCCCAGATTCAATTCTAGAAATGCTTTAGATTGCAGATGCTCTTGCTATACAAATGAATAGCTTCCTCTAACATCCGAGCACCCCAGCCAGTTCCATCTGGCTCCTGGCCTACGTACAAATAAATAGAGGAACACACAAGGGTTACAATTTTATAAAAATAAAGAGAAAAAATACGCTCTTAGGAGATTTATGTCAAAATGGTGATCCATGACCATTACTTTGCCAGCGACTGCTATATATTTAGATTTTTTAAATTATCCTCAGTTATAGCATGTGTTTCAAATGGTTTCTCTACCTCCTTATACAAAACAAACCGAGTTTCAACATATTTGATTTGGGGATGGTTTACTGTGCCAAAACAGTGAAGAGTCCAAATTGAGGTAAATGTAACAAACCCACTGCTGGGTGGTTTTTTCCCATCAAGCCCTTTTATTAATTAACCTGATTTTACAAACTTGTCGTTTGGTCACTGAATCACCTAAATGCAGAGGTAAACACCTTCTAAAATTATACACCACCAATTATTTCTGTGTTAGAAAGGACAGGCACATATTGCCCTGGCTTCACCAGGATAAAAATCATCTTATTTTGAGGGCACATGATTGAGTCCTTCAGGATGTAAAAAGGTGAGGAAGCAGCAGCAGAAGACGAAAAAACACATCATTTTGCCCTGTTTATCTCCATCTTATTTCTATTGGTAATGCACAATGGAAAGTTCTCAATTGCCCTTTTTGACCAAAAGAGAGTCTCACAAAGCACCTTCATTTCCACTCAGACCAATAAGGCCTTTCACGCAATTGTCGGGCCACATATCATGGTTCTTGGTCTCCAGGGTATAGGGATCCACCGATTCACAATAAAGTAGTGCTTCCAGCTGGGAGTGAGAGTTCATGCACACATTTTCTAGATCAGAAAAGATGGACACCCCCCCCGAAAAAGCAGGTCATGCTTCTGCCTAACCAATTTCAAATTGCTCCTGGAAACACTGTGCCTTCCCGCACACTCTCTCGCCACGTGAGAGAAGGTGACAACTGGAAAACAGCATCCTAGCAGAGGCCGCTCAATGCAGGGCCACGACGACAGCTATCATGTCTGTTAAAAAGTATTTTTGATAAGCAAAATGGAAAAGTCAATGATCCACATGGATTATTATGTTGCAATTCTTCTTGCTTTTACTGTATTCTTTTCCCGGAAAAAAAAAAAAAATGTTGACTTGTTGATACTGTTTGGAATGTACCTCCAGAGTTTAAAATGCTGCATTCTAATTTTTTAAATTACCACCAAAATTTTTTTAAAATTTTAAGACAGATAAATAGATAGGGTGGAAAGAAACTTTCGGGGGTGATGACCAAGTGTACAGCCTTGATCATCGTGAGGGGTCATAGGTATTTACGTAGCTCCAAACTTATCCAGTGGTATACATTTAATGTGGACACTTTTTGCAGATGAATCATCCCTCAGCAGACGGGTTTTAGAAATGAGCAATTTGTAATTGTAAGAAATATGAAGGTAGTATTTCCGGAGTCAGCGGAGCTTGTCAAACATAAATGGCGAGAATTTGACCTTTTTACTTAAAGGCTCCCATTAGTCCCTCAACAGATGTGTCACTGAAGAGAAGAGTATTGTAGTGTGTTAACCATCTCCTCCATAAAATAATTTCTTTTGTCAAAACTGTGTGCGAGCCCGGGTACAAACTTTCTAGGATTTTAGGCTCCTTTACATAAAAACGGAGGGACAATACGATTGCACGGCATTTAACACGACCACCCGGATGAGCTCCGCGTCAAGTTTCAATAAGAAAGTCATGATTTACATGATTCTTAAGGGATGATGCTTTCCAAAAAAAACAAAAAGCAAAAAGCAGCTTTTCGCTTTCGCTCTGCGGACATCCCCTATCTTTAGAATCTCTATCTAGGTCAATAAATGAGCTGCAAATAGAACCATCAGAAATGTTGCAAGAGTAAAATTCTGTCGCTTAGAGCAAGCCCCTTCCTCTGTGGCTCCAGGTGAGACCAAGACTTCTCAGTTTTGTCCCTCCCTCCTCCGGCAAAACCCTTCTCAGCATCCTTCACAGAGCTCCCTTTCTCTCCTTTTGTTGAAAAGCGGGCACAACTCTGCTCTCCTCTTTTCCCTAGCATTCTCAGGGGACTACATTTCTCATGCCTCTGGCTGCAATGATTAATTTTGTTGTTTTTGGATGATGAAGTCTGAATCTTTATTTTTAGCTCTGACTTTCCTTTGAAATCTGTATCCCAAATCCCGAATGCTTCCTATATATATATCTATTCATGGATGCCCTATAGATATCTCAAACTCAACATTCCAAAAACGGATGCCTCACCTCCTGTCCAAACCAGATGGCCACATCATTCCCATCTTCAAGTCACTCAGACTTAAATGTAAAAATCATTTCTAATTATTCCCCTTCGATGATATAAATTTCTCTAGGTCTAGAAATGGCCAAATCTGGTTACTATTACCTCCAAGGTGATTTTCATCGTCCCTTTGGCTTTTTGTTATTCCTACCTTAGTTTAAGCCCCTATGGCAAGCACTCATTTAAACTTATTTTCTGGATTTATTTTTAGCAAGTGGGGAGACAACTTCGAAGTGAGTAAATGAAAGAATGAAGAGACATGAAAGCATTTGAGGGATCTTAGTGGGGCAGGATTGGCAGGACTTGACAACCTGTGGCTAACCCTTTAATATGAGATGGTCGGAGGGAAAGGAGTAGAAAGCAGACAGAGTCAAGGATGATAGCTTGGCGAACTTTCTGGATGGTGATACTGAGAATAAAGACTCATCTGCAGAAGGCAAATCTGAAAGATGTAAAACTGAAGGACCAGAAGTCCCGAGGAAGCGCAAGGATGCAGGATACAGTGAGTGACCCCCTTTGGAACAGAAGGGCAGATCTTCTAGGGTGATGAAAACAAAAGAAGAAGTAGTGGGATTTGCATGCGTTTACAGGGTTTGGATTGGAAATCAGGAGATTGAGTTTCAAGCCCAAGGGCCTGCCCTTCCTAAAAATATCTTCACTCTATGCCTTTTAGACAGCTGATCTGTTTTTGCCATCATTCCCAGAGGGTTTTTTTTTTTTGTTTGTTTGTTTGTTGTTTTTTGTAAAAGCAGGTTGAAAATTTTTTCTCCCAGTTACAAAAAGCATCCTTTTTCACACAGTGCTTAATGCAACTTCGACCGGGCATTGGAGCCTTAGAAAATAGTCCATTTTTCTCTAAAGTGTGTTCTCGTTCCCCACAACATCATGTGAGTGGTACTTATTCCTACACCTCCACTCCGCCAGGACTGTTTCTTCTACCTTTCAGCCGCAGCTCAAATCCCACCTCTCCCACAGTCTAGCTCTAAGAACGTTGTACCCTGAGATAATGCCGTTAAATTAATAACTAAGAATCAAGTTCCCTATTAGAATATCACTGTCATATTTGAAACCCGCTCGGTAAAAACATTTGTGGGCTGCTCAGACAAGAAAGTGGGGCTTGCCGTTAGCTGAACTGTTACTGTTCTAATACGGCCAGATTCGGAGCGAATGAAATAAATCAGAGATTCTGAGATGACTTCAAAAGGTCAAAGGGTTGTGGCAGTTTTCCTTTCTAGGAACAAAGTAAAATGGCAGATTCTTTAAATGAGCAAAGATGACGTTTCAAAGGATCTTAAAATCTCTTGATGCCAGTTCTTTTCTCAGACACAGTTCTGATTAATTCTCATCAATCTTTTTTTTTTTTTTTTTTGGAGTACCTGATATTGTGTCTTGAATTCCAATGAATAAATGAATACTGGCTGAATATTAATTTAATAAAGTGTCAACATAATTAAATATCTTAAAATTTAAAGTACTGTGGTTTGTGTGTAGATTACAAAGTGGTTAGATTTTATATTTTTAAACAATCTAAACACTTAACAAACTCTCCTCACACCTTTTCGACATAGGAAGAAGAGATTTTACAGGTTGAATTAGGAGAGGCTATGAAATTTAGAGTATTTCTAATTCTTTTTTTTTCTTTCTTTTTTTTTTTTTTAATGTATTTTTAGGTCCACACCAAGGCATATGGAGGCTCCCAGGCTAGGGGTCCAACTGGAGATATAGCTGCCGGCCTACACAACAGACACAGCTGCAGCCACATGGGATCCGAGCCTCACCTGCGGCCTACACCACAGCTCACAGCAACACCAGATCCATAACCCACTGAACAAGGCCAAGGACTGAACCTGCATCCTCATGGATGCTAGCTGGATTCGTTAACCGCTGAGCCATGACGGGCACTCCGATATTTCTAATTCTTAATAAAAATTATTAAGCACAAGAAATTCGAGGTTATAAAATTCTTTAAAATTCCTAAATGTCACCCCTCGTAACAAAGAATATAGCATGTATCTCCCAAGACACAGAGACTAATTATAGTTCTCAGTACTAGATCACACAAAAACTTTTCAAATAGAGAAAAATATTGTACACAAGGAATTATCAGTATCATTCTAATCATGATCAATAATACCCACAATTTACATCCTAAAAACCTGAACTAAAATGTAATCCATATATCCAACACTACATACATAATCAAAAGAAATGCTAGATATATCTGGAAAAGACAAAAACTCTAATTTGAAAAGATACATACACCTCAATGTTCACAGCAGCACTCTTCACAATAGCCAAGATATGGAAGCAACCTAAGTGTCCATCCACAGCTGAACAGAGAAAGATGATATGGCCTACAAACAATGGAACATCACTCAGCCATAAAAAGAATGAAATATGGGCACTTAGAACAACACAGATGCACCTAAAAACTATCATGCTAAGTGACGTAAGCCAGAGAGAGACAGACTAATATGAGATATCACTTTTATGTGGAATCTAAATAAATAATACAGGAGTTCCCATTGTGGTGCAGCAGAAATGGATCCAACTCGTATCAATGAGGATGTGGGTTCAATCCCTGGCCTCACTCCAGTGGGTTGAGGATCCAGCACTGCCGTGAGCTATGGTGTAGATCACAGACAGGGCTCGGATCCCAGGTTGTGGTGTAGGCTGAGAGCTGTAGCTCCAATTCAATCCCTAGCCTGGGAACGTCCACGTACTGGGGTACGGCCCTAAAAAAAGCAAAAAAAATTAATTAATTAATTTAATTAAAATTAAAATTAAAAATCATACAAATGAATTTATTGAAAAAACAGAAATAGACACAGTCAGAGAAAACAAACTTATGGTTACCAAAGGAGAGGGACCAGGCAGGGACAAATTTGGGTTATAGGATTAACAGATACACACTACTACATAAAAAATAGATAAACAGCAAGGATTTACTGAACAGCACAGGGAATTATATTCAACGTCTTGCAATAATCTATAATGGGAAAGAATCTGCAACATATATATATATATACACACACACACATATATATGTAACTGAATTACTCTGCTATATACCTGAAACTAATGCAATATTGTAAATCAACTAACTTCAGTTTTAAAAAAAAAGAAATGCAGAGTTCCCATGGTAGTGCAGCAGTAACAAACCCAACTAGGATCCATGAGGATGCAGGGTCAATCCCTGGCCTTGCTCAGTGGGTTAAGGATCCAGTATTGCTGTGAGCTGTGGTGTAGGTCGCAGACACGGCTCAGGTCTGGTGTTGCCATGGCTGTGGTGTAGGCCAGTGGCTACAGCTCCTATTCAACCCCTAGTCTGGACACTTTCATGTGCCACAGGTACGCCCGTAAAAAAGACCAAAAAAAAAGAAAAGAAAAGCTAGGAATGACTCTGGATCTGTTAACTATGATTAAAAATCGCTGATGTACAAGTTCACTGTCCTAACTCATTTGATTCTAATAATAAGCTTAAGTGATAGGAACTATTATTTTTCCCATTTTGGACATAAAGAGACTGAGGCAAGGGGAGGTAAAGTCACTTGTGAAAGATCACAGGGCTGCAGTAAATCCTAAACATGGTCTGACTTTGGAGCCTGTTCTTTGTCGCATATGATGTGGCTTCTACCTTCATGGAGTTTATCTTTTATGAAAGAAGGTGACACATCAGTGGATGATGTACATTACATAGGAAGTGAAACAGACTACACACTGAAGAAGTTGAGCGTAGGGGGAGGGCTGGATGAGCTATGAGGGAAACAGAAGTATTTCATTTAGGCTCTAGGGTGGGATTTTGAAGGGTCAAAATGAAGGGTTGAAGCCTTCTGAGCAGAGGAGTGACATGAGGGCAGACAAACACAAGGCACATTTTTCAGAATGGCAGTAATTGGACTGAAGGGAGTGAGGGGGCATAGTGAGGGCAGCAGTCATTACGGTCAGAAAGTTGAGTGGAACCAGAGAGTAGAGGGTCTTCCATTAGAAGCTAAGAAAGCGATTGTCAAACTCGCAGCATCTGAGAACTACCTAGTGTTTGTTTTGTGTTTCTCATACATGTGGATCCCCAACTTGAGTTCACGTAATAACGAAAGACCATCCACAATTTTAAGTGTACAGAATAAACAATATTTTAAGAGCACTCATAATACGCATGATTCATCATACTCTTTTATAAGATGGTATTGCTCATCTTTTACCAAGCTATACCCAGCTGGATGATGGATAGCTAGTTGGTTTAACTTCTCGCTCTTGATATTTACTAAAGAAAAAAAATCTTAATTTAAATGTCACTGAGAAAAGCAGATGCACGTTGTGAATATACAAATTAACAGATTTATGGATTTATGTTCTGGAGCAACAATCAAGCACTGGGACATGTCAAACTCTTTTGGTTCCTGTCTTTGGCATCCAGTCCAATTTTTAAAAGAAGTTCTCATATCTTTTCCTCAAACATCAGTATATCTTGTCTCAGGTAAGTCCAGGTAAGTAGTTTGCCAGCAAGTGTTTAAAAACTTGTTCTCTAAGGGGAAAAGACTCCTTTATAGCATCTATCAATTCCTATGGTGTAAATGCTCCCTCCATGCAGATTTCAAGCTCCCCACCTGCCAAGGCAGAGTTGAGAAGAGCTGCTCTCACACGCCAGCAGCGGACTGACCATAGCGCAGAGAAGCTACGTGGGCAAAGCAGCTGGAATCATACTGAAGTTATGAATTTCTCCGTTACAGCCTCAGGTATGAAAAATGTATTTTTTTTTTTCCTAACTCAGTCTAATTTTCTCTCCTGAGCTCCTATTCTGCCCAATGTAGAAAATCAATCTTATCGTTTCAGAGGCACTTGGTCCAGTTCACAGACTTCTCAGTCAATTCAGGATTCTATTGCTTTCACCTCCAGAGATCAGCCTCCCTTCCGGCAGACCCTGGGGGCAGTGGAGCTCTGTCTTTCACACAGGCAGTTTGGCAGCTTCCACACTGCTCTGGTGACCTGGGCAGGTGTTTGGGGACATGCTTCATTCTCAGGTTCTTCCTCCCACCCCAGGGATGGTGCTTTGTCCACACCCACCACTTCATGCCCTAACTTCCGCATCCATTCTTGGTGCCCAAGGCAGCTCCCAGGTCCCCTTATGTGCCTGCCATCTGGGGCTGAAGTGGGGATTCGGCCACACCACTGTCTGTCCCCCTGCAGGAGGGTGATTCAGTGACTCCTCTCAGGGTGGGAGGGTCAGTCTCCTCCCCAAGCACCCACACGAAGCACACTTTTCACAAACACCTGAGTGTGAATTAGGGTCCCTTAAAGTTTCCTACTAGGAACGTAGTCTGAGGACAGGACTCCAGGGAAAATGATCCTTCAGCCTGCCCCCCCCCCATCCTCCTTTCTTCCTATTCAAACTCTCCTTCTCTCTTCCCTCAGTGGGGTTCAGGCAAAGGGCATTCCTTTAGGCTGGTCATTTCCCTTTCAAATCATTGATATTGAAGATCTGCATGGCCCCAACTTAACTTTGTTCCCAAGCCAGCCATGACTCCCCTTCTGCCTTAAGCAATGGGTGGTGAGTGCCATTCTGGGCTGGGAGGAGGGGGGATGACAGACCAGTGGGGAGATCATGTCCATTTCAACTGCCCACATCTTCCCAAGCTTGGAAGTAGCCTGTGACGCAATCCGTGTCATTAAACATGCTCTTCTTTCATCTTTCGTTCCAGGAATTTTTGCACACTCACCTTTACTTTCGTGCAAAAAAGCAGAAACCATTGCCCACTTCTTTGCACAACACAACAAAAAGAACCCCCAACCCCACACTTGACAGCAACCGCGGTTTGCTAAGACTGTCACGCAGAGGCTTGCAGCAATCTGCCCACTTTCCTCTGTGAATGAGGCTTCTGTGGTCCATCCAGTGCTGCCTCAGCCCAGTGCCACAGCACCTTCCACTCTGAGACATGCTCCAGGTGATCCAAAACACAAGGAAAGATGCATCTGCCACAGTTTGGGTCACCAAGGCGAGCCAGCTAAAGACTGATGAGTACTTTGTGCAGACAGGGGTAGAAGTGGGATTAAAACTCAGAAATTAAAGTTGTTCTTACACTGAAGAAAGCAGGGGTCTAATAATATTTTCTTGGAATCTTTTACTCCTCTGCATCCAGAACCACTGAAAAAATATAGGTTTGTATAGCATCTTTGGGGAGAGGAATTTTGCAATCAATTCTGCTTTGCTCCCCAAGCATAATATTAATCATGAGATGGGTTCTTTAGCTTTAGAAATCCAAGTTTGATGCATATCTTGTTCTATTCTTTTCCATTACAAAAAACTTCATAGCATCATAGCATTCACATCAGAAGATGCGTGTTTTGTTCTATTTTTATCATCTGGAACACTTTATTGATGGTCTCTATTTGCTGAGGTTCTCTCCTGGTTTCCTTTGGTTCTCTGAGACTATTTAAGAGACAATCTAAAGTCTTTGTCCAGTAAGTTTGATGTCCATCCAGTTTTTTCTTATTTAGATGCTTATATGAAATCACCACATTCAAATATTCACATATTCCAGATTTTACAGTTTCATCTTTGTACTAAAATTGAAGCCAATCCTTACATTTATGATATTATATATTTATTAGATTTGTAGAACTATAAGTAATAGTACATAAATTAAGCAAAGATAGGTTAGTTAACAGAAAGTATACAGGCTTGCCTCAGAGATACTATGGAATAAAGACAACTACAATAAAGCCAATGTTGCAATAAACTGAATCTCGCAATTTCCCAGTTTCCCAGTGCATATAACACCATATTTTAGTCTACTAAGTGTGTAAGACCATTATATCTTAAAACAACCCAATTTAGATGCATTAATTTAAAAATGCTTTATTGCTTAAAAATGCTAATCATCATCTGAGCCTTCAGTGGATCATAGCACTCATCTCAAGGTCACGGATCACAAGATAACAAATATTCCAGTCCTGAAAATGTTATAAATATTGTGAGAACTACCAAAACGTGAGACAAGTGGCACAAAGTTGGCAATGCCAATTGATTTGCTCAACACAGACTTGCCACAAACCTTCCACTTGTAAAACACACAATATCTGCAAAGGGCAATAAAGCAAGGTATGCTTGTAATCTGTCGGTGAATTGTAGACAATTCATAAATTTTTACAGTTGCGTTTGTGCAAAGTTTACGAATATTTTTATTCCTTTTTCCTTGTAACTACAAAATTGTCTGTTCAATCACTGCAGAATACTAGCTGGACTTGGAAAGCACATTCAGAAACCCCTGTACATACAAGGGAAGCGGGGTCAAGAGTCTATAAAGCAGGCCAAAAAACAAGGTCGCAACTGCATGGTTACATTCCTTTTTATTGAAGAAAGCCTCAAAATTGCATGACTTCAACATTGCAAGGTTATTAAAATAACCTTGGTTAGAAATCAAAAAAACTGCATTAGGGCACTAGCAATGGAATTCACCCCGTCCCCCAGCAAAAAATAAATAAATAAATAAAAGAGTACAAGAGAGTGCAAACCACAAATACACAGACTTTATCATCTTCAAGAGGAGGGATCAAGGGAGAAATAAAAGGTGATTCTAAGAATTTAAGCCATGGCCATTAACATAACCACCAGGAACCAGAAAAGAAAAATAATTATAAGCAAAAGCAGGTTTAGTGGTGATATAGTTAACTTAAGACATGTCGAGCTTCTCTTGCGAAGGCAAGACATCTTGCAGGCAGCTGGAAAATTCCAGCGGGCAGTTGAAAATACTAGAAAGGAGACGGTGAGACTTGTTTCTTCTCCAGCACGAGTGTGGGAGGTGTCTGCCCAGGCCTCCTCCCAGGCCCTGACCGTGGACCAGCTCATTCAGGGAGGGCACACACAAGGTCAAGATCAAACATGAGACTTTGGGAAAACCCACATCAACATGTTCATGTTGACACAGAGTCTCTGCTCTTGGTTTTCATTTCTATACAGTCAGATTATTTTTATATAGTCTATCAAGCCGGTTATATTTGAGATGGCCAATTTATACTTAAACTTCTACTATTAATATTCATTACACGTCAAAATTTTTAAAAGAGAAATCAGAGATAAAATTAACAAATAATTACCAAATTACTGAAATGTGATTTTAGGCTAGCTTGCTACTTAAATTATGAGACCCTTTTAGGACTTAACAATTCCTACCGGGGGAGAAAATCTTTGATATAAAGTCCTATTTGAAGAAACACCGAGAAATCCTTCTAAAATCATGTAATTTTCCTACACCTTTTCTCATGGAATTACATCTGCAAGGCAGCCCTCAAAAGAGCTACAGTCAAAAATCTAATGAGATAATTTAGGGGAACAGATTTTGAATTACAGAATTATCAGAGAGACAGACAGACATATAATACATGAATGACACCAGCCAGATGGCACAACAGGAAGCCTCCGATTCATATACCTCCCGAGCAACAATAATTTTGCAGTCGTCCATGGACAAAAGTGCCTTCCTGGAAGCTTTGGGATCCAGCCGCAGGCCAGGAGCAGTCCTGCCCCACCAGGGACCCAGCAGGAGACAGGTAGACTCACTCAATGATTCTGGCCCATAAGAAGATTCTGAAGCAGCCCTGTGACTCAGCCCCACCCCCACGCCCAGCTGCAGTCCAGGGACAGCACAGGAGACACCTGTGGTCCCCCCATGGCAGGCCAGCCGACCTTGGCGTGATTGCACATCTTGTTTCTTTAATTGCATTTTTATTAAGGTACAGATGATTTACAACGTGGTGCCAATCTCTGCTGTACAGCAAAGTGACCCAGTCATACAGAGACATGCCCTTGTGCCAGAACATCTTGACGTGGCCCCACAACCCAGTCCCAGGCCCTCACAGCTGCCATCAGGGAGCAGTCATGCCAGGGTACATGTCAGCCCTCAAACCCCAGGCTGAGTCTGACTGTGGCTAGAGAAGTGGTCCTGGAACCCAGCCCCACACCCTCTCTGCTGCGGAGCAGGGGCAGCCCAACCCACTCAGGAAAGAAGAAGGAGACATCTCCACCCTGAAGGGGCCTGTGCCTTGGCTCCAGCCCCTCCCAACCCCTTCCCTGAGCAGTCCACTCCCCTCCCCCCAAGACCTGAGACGCATGCCACCACGCCCCGGAAGGCAGGCCAGCTGACCTTGTCCTGGGTGTGGACCCTGATGCAGCCCTGGGAATCGGTCCCCACCCTCCCTACCCCCCCCCCAACACACACACAGACATGGTCTGGGATCGATCCTGTCTGCCCTGGGACCCACCCAATGATGTGCCTTCAACTGCACAGACAAGGCAAGGCTACACAGATCACGACAGATCAGGCAGACATGAAACCACCAAAGGACACCAATAAACCTCCACCGACCGAGCCCAAAGAAATGAGTGGCCTAACAAAGAATTCAAAATAATCATCTCAAGGGAGTTCGAGGAGATACAAGAGAACGCAGATAGATAAAACCAGGAAAACACCATAGGAATAAAATGACAAGTTTAACATCTCTAAGCGGCCTTGGGCATCTCAGAACTTTCCACCCTGAGGACAAAGGGGCAAGATTTCTTATCAGCCTCAGTCCGTCAAGGATTAGCCTCAGAGGCAGGCAATAGCCCCTTTATCCCAGCATCAGAGTATCTGGTCCCCAGTGGATTCCCTGGGAGAAGTTCATCCCCCAGCATCAGGGGAGCCACCACAGGACAGGAGGCGACAGGGAAGTGGTACTGCCCCAAATGAGATCTGTTATACCTGTGGGAAGTTGAACTTGGTCTTTGAAGTTCAGCTGGAGAAAGAGGTGGGGCTAAGATGTGAGAGTTCCCTAGGAGGCACGGAATGGACAACACATCTATACCATAAAAAATCCACTCACACTCTCTAGCTTGAGTGAATACAAAGCAGAGGGTTTTCTGTTGCTAGCTATCGTCACACTTGTGTTCCATCCTCTCCCAGGTAAGATGCTTAAGATACATATGCATGGATCCGACAAGAAAGCTCCAGGTCTGCTTTCACTGTTTCTCTGGTCCTGCCAACCTCCATGCCTTCAGAGCGCATGTGCACCCCAGCCAAGAGCGGTGCCTTTTCATGCTGCAGCCGAGCCTGAGTCCCTTCGCACATGCATGCTAATACTTTGTTTAGAGTATTGCACATTTATATTCAGGAGAGAGACTGGTTTCTAATTTTCCTTCCTTGTTTGTCCTTGACGGGATGTGGTTTCAAGGTTATGCTGGCCTCATAGAATGATTTGGGGAGTATTTTGACTTTTTTCTGTCCTCTGAAAAAGAATGTGCGAAATTAGAGTTAGAGCTTCCTTATAAGCATTTGGGAGAATTCACATATGAATTCACATTAGCCTGTGGTTTGGGGTTTGTGAATTACTCATTCACTGTCTTTACCTGACAGAGGAATAGTCAAATTTTCTGTTTTATTTCTTGGGTACATTTGTTTTAGGTTGTGTTTTTCAAATATTTTTTTCCAAATATTTTTTCAATGATTAGTAGGAAGTTTGTGAAAAGATCCTTTTCTTAAGTTTTTGTCTTACTGACTGTCTATACTGCATGTTTTCTATGTCATTCATTAACAGGTTTCTCTTCCCTTTCCTTTTCCTGAATTTGGGGTTCTAATTTCTTGAGAAAGTGAAAAAGTAGGCAGCGGATGGGACATTAATATATAACCTCCCTTCTTTTGTCATATGTTCAATTAAGGGTATCAATTTGATCTAAGCTGCATCTCATAATTTTGACCGATAGCATTTTGTTATCACCGAGGTGAAATGTCCCCTAATTTCCATTGAGATTCCTTTTTGACAAGCATATTAATTAAATTCACACCTTTTTGGGGTTTTCAAGTATTTTTTAATTATTGACCTCTAGCTTAATTCAACTGTACCCAGGGCCTTTACTTCGCAAGGTCTAAATCCTTTGAGATTCGATGCAACAATTTTTACGGCCCAGCCTAAGTTTAAGCAAATAGTCTAGGTTTCCTGGACGAGAATGCATATCCTGCAGTTGGTAAAGGCAGAGTTGTATATAGGCTACCCATCATGCAAATATAAATTACATATATATTTTGTCAAATGTGTTAACTATGCTATTTAAAATCTTTATTTCCACTAACCTTTTCTTTCCCGTTACTTCTTCAATCAGCTACAGAGAGAGAGAGATTAAAAACCCCTCACTCCTCTTCCGTGTTTCATTTTGTCATGTCGATTTCTCCTATGATTTCTGTCCTTTTTTCTCTATTTTGAAGCACTGTTACTTGGCACAGAAAATGTCAGGCTCACTAGATGGTATTTCCTTTCTCTCCAGGATCTTCGCCCCTGAAGGCCTGCCTATCTGGGTTTATCTCAGCTATCTTCAAGCTGTTAACACTTTCTAGTTGGTTTCCTAGTTTACAGAAGTGGAGTTAACTGGTATGGGCTGAGTGGCCCCTCCGCCCCTCAAAATTCACCTGTCGAAGCCATAACCTCCAATGTGATGGCATCTGGGAGCTTTAGGAGGTAGTGAGGTTCAGATGAGATCTTGAGAGTGAGACCCTGTGATAGGATTAGTGCCCTTATACTGAGAGGAAGGCAGAGAGTGCTTTCTTTCCCTCCCCGCACGCCCGCACCAAGCAAAGGCCATGCAAGCACACGGCGGGGAGGCAGCTGCTGTGAGCTCGCCCCGCTTTCATCAGGAACCACATCTGCTGACAACCCAGATCTCAGACTTTCCAGCCTCCAGAACCATGCGAAAAAAAATGTCTGTTGTTCAAGCCACTGAGTTTGCTGTATTTTACGAGAGCAGCCCGAGCTGCTGGACTAAGCCACCAGCTTTTCTAAATTAATCATACAGCCACCTTGCCAGACTGAGTTCCTTTACCATGAGGAGGGACGGCGTTTCCTGGGAGACCAGGCTGTGTGGGGGCCTTCACTGGAAACTGCTTTCCTCCCCTTCTGAATCCTGCTTCCTACAGCCCCTCATGGTTTGCTCCTGGGAGTCGTCCCCTAATAAACCACTGGCACTTGAATCGCTGGTGCAGGGTATGCTTTTGGGAGAACTCCACCCAAGACACCACCTGATGGCTCACTCACTGTGTGTCCTCACCGTACCCACGTGCAGAAGTGCCCAACTCGACACAGTGAAAAAAATCAGATATACACAAGGAAATGCAAAGTTCTGCATTAATGATATAATTTTTGCATGAATGCATTAACCATGTAATTTTTAATTTTATGAACATGTGTTAAATGACCACATGGGAGTCCCTAGATCAATGCCCACAGAATCATATTTATAACCTGAATTCCTATATTTCATAACAAATGAAGACATTTCCTAAGCCAGGAGCATTCTGTGTCTTGTCATTAGAGGGGATTTAGAAGGACAGGCAGCCTCAAGATTCTCTCCTTACCTTCTTACTGAAAAGCCATCATCGTCACTCGCTCACACGCTTTGAAAATTTCCATTTTTAGCGTGAGTTAAAAGGAAAAGAGGCAGCGCCTATAGACTCTTACAAATCAAAAGAGTGCATTGTCATAGAACTTAAGAGTTTCTCAGATTCAACCCCACACTTTTATAAGGAAGGAAGAAAGGAGGGGAAATGTCATTTCCCCAAGGCCACCCCAACTGAGTGTTATAACCTAGGTTTTGTGATTCTGATAGCAGCATTTCTGATCACTCTAAATTACTCAGGATTGGCTCCGTGGCACATGCACTGGGATTGCACCGTCAGACTGATTTAGTGCAGAAGAAAGCAAGATGAGGAAGATGGAGGGTAAGATTGAGGGCGTGCCAAGACACTGGTGAGAGATCCGAAGAGGGTGGGACGTGTCCTTGGGAAGGGGAACCAGAAGGAAGAGCTGCATCCAAAGCACCAAGCGGTCAGGTGGACCGTCATCTCTGGTGTCAAATCAAATGAATGGACAGAAGAATCAAAGCGATTCTATATTATCCCAGAAGTGACAGCAAACTCCTCTAGGCTTTAATAAAAAGACTCAAGTCTTCACTCCCCTTTATTTCACCTTCTCAAGGCCAGGACACAACATATAATCTCCAAGCATGCAGGACACACCACTGACTCTTAAACTGATCTGGAACTGCATTTTCCAAACCTTTATCAAAATACGCATTTTTTTTTCACTTCATAAAGCCATTTCAAATCGCTAAAAAGGTAAACATATTGTAAGTAAAACCACCAGATAATCCTAGTACACAGACTTTGATTAAGAGAGAAAACATTTTATTTTTACTTCAAGCTGGTAATGAATATATGAAATATAATGCTCTGGAGTTCCTGTCATGGCTCAGGGGTTAACAAATCTGACTAACATCCATGAGGACGCAGGTTCCATCCCTGGCCTTGCTCAGGGCATTAAGGATCCGGGGTGCCGTGAGCTGTGGTGTAGGCTGCAGACAAGGGCTCAGATTCTGCGTGGCTGTGGCTGTGGTACAGGGGTACAGGCCAGCAGCTACAGCTCCGATTTGATCCGTAGCCTGGGAACCTCCGAATGCCACAGGTGCAGCCCTAAAAAAAAAAAAAGAAATATAATTCTTGGACTCTGCTTTGCTCTATAATTAATCATGATTAAATCAACTCTTCTACCAGAGCTAAGCGGGAGCCTGAATTTGCTGAGATTACCTATGCATAAAAACGAATGTATATATTTGGTCCTGGGAGGTTTGCTAAAGCGGGGTTAATTGGCAGCACACACTGGGAAACTGTTTAACATGCTCTTGGGACTGTGCTCTTGTATTTCTTGTGGCCACACTGCAGTGCTTTGATCCTTTTCCATAAAGCCAAGACAATTTCAGTATTCACCCTTGCCTTCCAGTAGAAAACGAGAGATAAAAGCATGCAGGTTAAATATCTCTTCGTCTCGAAAGGAATAAGAAGCCGTAGCATCTTCAACCCAAGAATGGTGCCTCGATCCCGCATACGTCTAAAAGCAAGTGCTCGCTCTTCCCCTAAAACGTCACGATCCTCTGGGGGGGAGTGGGAGGGGGAGAAGCCGAGGTGAGCCGAGGTTCACGTGTGCTGAGGAGGCTGGCGTCCTGTGCCTGCAGGAGCATCCCTCAGGGCTTTGTTCACGCAAGGATTTTGTCAGGTCTGAGCGCCTCATCCCCGCGTTAGAAACTGTACGTCTCTGAATCGCGGAGATGAATTAGAGCAAGACAGAAAAATCGGGCAGAGCTCATGTGAAGCGTGTACTTACAGCCTGACTCAGCCCATGGGTGTGGGATCCTTGTAATGCAGGTAATTACCTGGGTGTCGAGGGCTTACGCAGGCACATCACATCCCGGGTGTGTTGGGGAAGCAGCCGATACAGAGGCAGATAAGTTGCCGGCATCTTTTTTTCTCCAACAAACTCTATAAGAACGGGTCATCCCCAGGGCAGTAAATTCCACATATTCCGCAGTCTGCGAGCCTCACCCACCCCACTTCTGGCCCTGGGGGCCATCGGGCACGGTGGAGACCCACATCCCCTTTGCCAATGAGGCTCTCCTTTCCTGAGGCTTGAGGTGTTTCAGTTCAAGACAAAATTTATCTCTTATTCTCTTCCTCATAAAGCAGGTATGGGATTTTTTTATTATTATTATTATTCTAGTTGATTTTACAATGTTCTATTGATTTCTGCTGTACAGCATTGGTTATTGAACATATTAATGTTATCATTTTATTTTTATTTTTTAATTTTTTTGGCCAGGCCTGCGACATGCAGAAGTTCCTGGGCCAGAGATCAAAGCCACACTATAGCAGTGACCTGAGCCACAGCAGTGACAATGCAGGATCCTAAACCCACCGAGCTGCCAGGGAATTCCTTAATGTTATTATTTTAAAATGGGATAATTATAAATGATTTTATGCAGTATGCGTAACAGCAGGAAACACATACCTCATCTGTCCTCTTAAGCACTGATGTACACCAGGCACCTTAGGGATTTACCTTTGGGATTTTAATTTAAGCATAATCGCTGTATGCAAACAACCACAATGATTTAGGGCTGTAAGAGTCACCAAATAATTCTGCATAGAATGTTTTAACTCTTCTCGCTAGACGTACGTCCAGGAATGAGAGGTCTAAATATTCTAAATATTTAGAGGTCTAAATATTAACTAAATATTCTAATATCTCTCCAGACAGATGCTTGATTTTAACAGCAAACTCTATAGGCATGAGGAAAGCATTGCTTTACAAGAATGCAGAGTAGAAATACTTAGCTGTGGGTAAATAAAATAGACAATGGGAAAATACAAATATTCTACTTTTTTAGAGAAGCATATGGAGGCATATGGAGGTTCCAGCCTAGGGGTTGAATCGGAGCTACAACTATTAGCCTGCACCACAGCTCACAGCAATGCCAGATCTGAGCCATGTTTGCAATCTACACCACAGCTCATGGCAATGCTGAATCCCCGACCCACTGAGCCAGGCCAGTGATTGAACCCGCATCCTCATGAATAGTAGCTAGATTCATTTCCACTGTGCCACAGCGGGAACTCCCCAAATATTCTATTTTTAGCACTTTTTTTGATCTTATGGAATTCATGAGAGGAAACAGTATTTGTTACTTATGGAAGCAACCTGCTACATAATTAAACATAGGCACATATACAAGTTTACATTCATACTTGCAAATGTTTCATTTTTGCTGCATATAATCACTGTATTTAATGCTTTATATAATCCTATCATTTGCAATAACCCATTTCCAACGTTTCTCAAGTACATGAAAATAAAAAAACACTCATTTGGCCTATACTGCAACTTTGGGAACAGCTCTACATACCTGCTTCTTTCCAGTCTGTCCTAAGAACACACATGGACCATCAAATGGCACATCAGAACCTGTTTGATCCCTATACTAATAACAGCAAAAACTTAAGGTGCCGATTATAATTCAAACTACACTGAAACCTCAACAATGGGACTATCACACGAGGGCAGAAAAGTTTAATTCCACTACAGAGCCAGTATTAGCAGCGACTGGTTTTTGCCTGTGTGCATGGTGTCCAGTTAAATTTGGATCACACATCTCTGAGCTATTAAATATCAGGTTCAAATTGAGATGCATCTTCCCAGTGCCAAAGGAATACCAAAGAGAAGTCACTGACTGGACGGCTCTTGCACTAGCTTCCCAGGGCTGCTATCACGAAGTATCACTAACTGCACAGCCTGAAAGAACAGAATTTACTCCCTCACAGTTTTGGAGGTTACAGGTCCAAAAGTGAGGTGCTGCCAGGGCCATTCTCCCTCTGTAGGCTTTAGAGAAGAATCCTTCCCCTGGGGTTTGCTGGCAATACTTGGTTTGTTGCTGCATTGTTCCAAGTTCTGCTTCATCTCCGCATGGACTTCCTCTGGCTCCTCTGGCTCTGTGTCTCCATGCATCTCTTTCCCCTCTTAGGACTCACTGTAGTCTGTTGTGACTTTATCTTGATTATGTCCACAAAGACCCTAGATCTAAACAAGGTCACTGTCTCAGGTACTGTGTTGGGGGTCTCAAATATATCATTTAGGGAGACACAACTCAACTCACAGAAGTCTACCCTCTACTCTCTCAAAATTCATGTCTTACCAACCTGCAAAATACACTCGCCCCATCCCAATATTCCCCAAAGTTTTAGCCCATTCTAGCATCAACACTAAGTTCAAAATCTCATCCGAATACAGTCAACCCACAAGCAGTCAAAAATCTTATCTTCTCAACCACCCAAATTAGATACAGGTGAGATTCTGTGCATGATCTGAGGAAATATTCCCCTCCATCCATGGACCTATAAAACTAGAAAACAAATTATCTGCTTTCAAAACACACGAATGAGACAGTCCTAGGATAGACATTCCTGCTCCAAAAGGGAGAAATTGGAAGGAATAAAGGGGCTATGGGTCCAAAGTAAGTCTGAAACACAGCAGGGTAAATTCCATTAGGTTTCACAGCCCAGAAAGAATCCTCTGTGGCTTGATGTTCTACCCTCTGGGCCTGCAGAGGCCCCAGTGGCCCCAGAATCTGGACCCATGGAGACCTTGCTGGCCCTAGCTTCCATCTTTTTCAGGCTAGGCGAGCAGCATTTCTGCTAGAATAAAATTCTCAAAAACTCCTGTGCAATTGACAGAAGCATGCCCTCTGCAGATCTTTCTAGATAACCCCATCCATATCCCAGGGTTCAGCTGAGATGACTGACTGGATCCATGAGTCACACTTCTCCTCTCTTCAGCAAAATTTGCCCAGCCATATCCTTGATGTTCTCTCTGGAGCATTTTTTGTACTATGGATAGGCTGAAAATTTTCCAATTCATCAAATTCTGTTTCCTTTTTTTGCCAAACAGCTCCTTCTTCCATTTATCCCTTTGCTCTTGTGTTTTATGATAAAGCTTCAGGGAGAAACCAGGGCCCATCTTCCATATGTTGCTTGGAAACATTTTGAGGTAAATATCAAGTTCACCACCTACAAATTCTACTTTCTACCCAACACCAAAATACAAATCACCAACACTCTCACTACTTTAAAACCAGGATTGCTTTCCCTCTAGTGTCTCATAATATGACTATCTTCTTTTTCCTTATGACTTGCCTCACTCAGTATGAGAGTCTCTAGTTCCATCCATGTTGCTGCAAATGGCATTATTACATTCTTTTTTATGACTAAGTAGTATTCCACTGTGTATATATACAACATCTTCCTAATCCAATCATCTGTCCATGGACATTTGGGTTGTTTCCATGTCTTGGCTATTGTGAATGGTGCTGCAATGCCCAAGAGTGGGATTGCTGGGTCATATGGTAGTTCTATGTATAGTTTTCAAAGGTACCTCAGTAGAAAATTGACAGAACACCATAAACTAGCTATAATGGAAAAAAATAAAAATCATCATATATAAAAAAGTCTATTTTTGCTTTTATTTCTGCTGCTTTGGGATACTGACCTAAACATTTGTAAGGATGATGTCAGAGAATGTTTGCCCATGTTCTTTTCCAGGAGTTCGATGGCGTCTTCTTATATTTAGGTCTTTCAGCCATTTTGAGTTTATTTTGGTGCATGGTGTGAGGGTGTGTTCTAGTTTCATTGATCTGCATGTAGCTGTCCAGGTTTCCCAGAAATTCTTGCTGAATAGACTGTCTTTTTCACATTTTATGTTCTTGCCTCCTTTGTCAAAGATGAATTGACCATAGGTATCTGGGTTTATTTCTGCATTCTCTATTCTGTTTCATTGGTCTGTATGTTTGTTTTGGTACCAGTACCACACTGTCTTGATGACTGTGGCTCTGTAATATTGCTTGAGGTCTGGGAGAGTTATGCCTCCTGCTTTGTTTTTGTTTCTCAGGATTGCTTTGGCAATTTTGGGTCTTTTGTGATTCCATATAAACTTGTGGATTGTCTGCTCTAGTTCTGGGGAAAATGTCTTGGGTAACTTGATAGGGATTGCTTTGGGTAATATGGCCATTTTTACAATATTAGGGATTGCTTTGGATAATGTGGCCATTTTTACAATATTAATTTTTCCAATCCAGGAGCATGGAATATCTTTCCATTTCTTTACATTTTTAAATTCCTTGATTAATGTTTTATATTTCTTAGCATATAGGTCCTTTGCCTCCTTGGTCAGGTGTATTCTCACGTATTTGATTTTTTGGGGTGCAATTTTAAAAGGTATTGTGTTTTTGTATTTATTTTCTAAAGTTTCATTGTTAGTACACAGAAATGTGACTGATTTCTGAATGTTAATCTTATATCCTGCTACTTTGCTGAATTTGTTGATCAGTTCAAGTAGTTCGTGAGTTGAGTCTTTGGGGTTTTCTATGTATAGTATCATGTCATCTGCATACAGTGACAGTTTTATCTCTTCTCTTCCTATTTGGATGTCTTTTATTTCTTTTGTTTGTCTGATTGCTGTGGCTAGGACTTCCAATACTATGTTGAATAGCAGTGGTGAGAGTGGGTATCCCTGTCTTGTTCCATATTTTAGTGGGAAGGCTTTCAGCTTTTCTCCATTGAGTATTACATTTGCTGTGGGTTTGTCATAAATGGATTTTAGTATGTTTTGCTCCCTCTACTCACTAAGAGTAAGAGTTTTTATCATGAATAACAAAGGAAAGGAACAGAAGTTAGGAAGAACGTATTTGTAAAATGCGAATGTGGCAAAGGTTTAAATTCCTAACTATTTACATCAATTAAAAAATTGGATAAACCAATTGCACCTAATCAAACTGACAAGCTTTTGCACAGCAAAGGAAACCAAAAAGAAAACAAAAAGACAACTTACAGAATGGGAGAAAATACTTTCAAATGATGCAGCTGACAAGGGCTTAATCTCTAAAATATACGAACAAGTCATACAACTCAACAGCAAAATAACCAACATCCCAATTGAAACATGGGCAAAAGACCTGAATAGACATTTCTCCAAGGAAGATATACAGATGGCCAACAAACACATGAAAAAATGCTCAGCATCCCTGATTATTGGAGAAATGCAAATCAAAACTACCACAAGATACCACCTCACACCAGTCAGAATGGCCATCACCAGTAAGTCCACAAATAACACATGCTGGAGGGGGTGTGGAGAAAAGGGAACCCTCCTGCACTGTTCATAGAAATGTAAGCTGGTACAACCACTATGGAGAACAACATCGAGGTACCTTAGAAATCTATACATAGAACTACCATATGACCCAGCAATCCCACTCCTGGGCATATATCCAGACAAAGCTTTCCTTGAAAAAGACACATGCACCCGCATGTTCATTGCAGCACTATTCACAATAGCCAAGACCTGGAAATAACCCAAATGTCCATCGACAGATGACTGGATTAGGAAGTTGTGGTATATAAGCCACAAAAAAAGAATGACATAATGCCATTTGCAACAACAAGGATGGAACTGGAGACTCTCATACTGAGTGAAGTAAGTCAGGAAGAGAAAGACAAATGCCATATGATATCACTTATATCTGGAATCTAATATATGGCACAAAGGAACCTTTCCACAGCAAAGAAAATCATGGATTTGCAGAATAGACTTGCGGTTGCCCGGGGTGAGGGGAAGGGAGTGGGATGGATTGGGAGCTTGGGGTTAACGGATGCAAACTATTGCTTTTGGAATGGATTAACAATGAGATCTTGCTGTGTAGCACTGGGAACTATGTAGGGTCAATTATGATGGAGCCTGATAATGTGAGAAAAAAGAATGTATACATAGATGTGTAACTGAGTCACCATGCTGTACAGTAGGGAAAAAAATGTGTTGGGGAAATAACAATTAAGGAAAAAGTCTATAACATGAAATAGGAAAATAAAACCTCCTTGAACTAAAAAAAAAAAAAAAAAAAGACCATCTTCTCTTTCAGAGACCTTTCCGGAGGCACCTTATCCGGCACCTTTCCACCAACAGTCACTTCAAGGCAATCTAGAATTTTCTATCATGTACAGGAAAATTCTTCCAGCTTCTGCCATTACCCAATTCCAAAGCCACTCCCATATTTTAAACTATTTGTTTCAGTAGCACTACACTTTTAATACCAAAATCTGTTTCAGTTTCCTATTGGCTGTAACAAAGTATCCCACACTAGGTAGCTTAAAATAACAGAAACATATTCCCTCACTATGCTGAAGCCCAAAAGTCTAAAATCAAAGAGTCACCAGTCGCACATTCTCTAAAAGATCTGGATAAGAATCCTTCCTTGTTTCTTCCCAGCTTCTGGTAGTTGCCAGCAAAACTTGAAGGTCCATGGATGGTAGCTACTTTACTTGAATTCCTGCGTCTGTCTTCACCTGGCCTTCCTGGCTCTGTCTCTTCTCTGTCCCTCTGTCTCCTAATCTCATTTTCCTTATCAGCCTTATTTGGAGCCCACCTGAATCCAACATGGCCTTATTGTGACATGATCACATCTGCACAGACTTTAGGTCTAAATAAGGCCACATTCATAGGTATTAGGGTTAAGACATGAACACATCCTTTTAGAGGACACATTACAACCCACAGTGGAATTAAGTGGCAAAATGTATTTACTATACCAAAAAAGTAAATTTTTCTTCTCCCCGACTGGTAGAAATAGAATAATTACGTTAACACTCGTCTTTTTCCTGATCTTCTTTCCCCAGTACAGGACCTAGTCATTATCACAGTGTTACCTGAGGCATGTCTTATATCATAGATGGAAAGCAGTGGTTGTTGAATTTAATTCCTCATTTCTTGCTTGTCTGTTCTTGGTTCTAAGTTTTCCAGATTCCACAGCAAAGAGGTCACCTTATCTATGTTTCCAGGATACTAGGATCTCTAATTGATGATTGAGTTTATACACGACCTGGGGACTTAACTGACCATCCTTCCTTGTGATTTAAATACCACAAGGAATGTTGCTATACTAGTACAATATATATAGCTTCTAGTAAATCACTCAAAATCTGACATTCCTTTGTGAACACTTCATGTAATTAATAGGAAAAAAAAAGAAAAAACAAAGAAAAAAGAAAAAAAATGTAATCAAGTAGGTTGACAACCAGGAAAAGATAATTAAAATGATCCTGTTTTGTTTCTCTGTTTCATTAACATGCAAATGAGATTCATGGAGTTTAATACTGTGTTTCGCTAAGAGCCAAAGAAATGAATTAAGAATGAAAATGAATCCTACTGATGGAGACTCTTGATGAGTATATAAATTAGTGAAAAATACGATTTGATCCAATTAATAACTTTCATGTAGATAGTCAGTGATTTATTGAACTTCAACAAATAAAATAAAGATAAATAGTTACATTAAATTTTGTATCTCTTTTCATGGGCCAAATCCTATGAAAGCTCTTATTACTCAATTGGAATGGTGGTAAATGTTAAATTCTGCTTTTTTTTTTTTTTTTTTTTTTTTTTGGCTACATTCATGGCATGCAAAAGTTTCCAGGCCAGGTACTGAACCTGTACCACAGCAGTGACTCAAGCTGTGTCGGTGACAAAGCTGTACAGGAGAACTCCATGAATTCTGCTCTCCTTTACAAAGAACTACAGGATAGAAACTTCCTTCTGAGATCAGTGTTGTGATGACGGCTTTCCTATGGGGAGGACCCCTGGTGCAGGATCTGGACTTGACCCCAAAAGGGCCTAGGAAGGCCCACTTGCCTGTGGTAAGGGATTCAGAACTGAAAATAGGAAGAGATAGTGCAATATGACAATAGCTTTCACTATAAGACAAATAAAAGCAACAGACAAGCATTATCTACACAAATATATTCAAAGCCCTCAAAATTCCCCATGTGATACAAGGATCTCAATTACTACTTTCCAGTGATACTCTCACACAAAGAAACTCACAAAGTTATGGCAATTATACCCAATTAAAAAAAGAAATACATGTAGATAACGGTATCAAATAATATCAGATGAAAATTTTAAATAAACTTAAACTCATGCTACAGGGTTAGATATCACAACATGTGCCCAAGGGCAAAACACATGCACATGCACACACACGCACACACACACACACACGCACGCACACGCTTTACCTGTTATGTCCAAAGCTCAGTGTACTCAAACATTAAACAACAGCACCAAGGATAAGATCAGTGAGTAAAATTAGAAGAAGAGGTTGACATATGGCGTGTGAGAAGGGAATGATAAAAGAATGAGTGATGGTTTTAATAATGTATGACATCGGTGTCCTTTTTTTATGGCTGTTAAAAATGTTTTCTTTGTTCGTATCACCAATCCTCTTTCCATAGGATGCAAGAGCAGATGGGTTTTGCTGTAGCATATTATAGAAAGGGATAACAACAATACTCTGTCTTCAAGTGCACAGAGTTTTGAAATTCTCTTATTTCCGCAGCAAGTTGCCCTTGAATTATCTGCACTTTCCTTTAAACATACTCGAGCAATCAAACACAACCTACCTAACAGAGAGTCAACACCATGCTCCCTAAAGGAGCATGAAAGCGTATGAACTTTCCATTCCTCGATAGGAGAGAAAATCATGACATCCACATTGAGAATTAAATAAACCGAGGGATAAGTATTTTTAAATAACTACCAACTGTTAAAATCACTTCTTGCAAGCTCCCTTATCTTGAAATAGAGGGCCAATTAAATTTTCATGACTACTTTATACACAACGACTGGATAGCATTGTAGAAAAGCGTATTTTAGGATCAAGATGGGAGAGTAGGAAGGCCCTGACCTCACTTCCTTCCATAGAAACACCACAGTTACAAGGACTCACAGAGCAACGATCTATGAGAAGGACCTCAGGACAAGCAAAAATATTTTCCACAACTAAAGATATAAAGAAAAAGTCACAGTTAGGTAGAAGGGAGAAAGATGCAGTCTAGTCAGGACCCACGGCCCAGGATCAGTGACCACAAACGGGAGGGAAATCACAGCCAAACAGGTTCTCCCAAAGGACAAGGTGTCCAAGTCCCACATTGGGTCCAGACTGGGGGCCCTGCACAGGGAAGATGAGGTCCAGAAGGTCAAGCTTTGAAAACCAGCAGAGCATATGTTTGCAAGAGCTGGAGAGCAACAGAAAACAGACAGTCCACTCTTAAAGGGTGTGTACAAAATCTCACATACTCCAAGTCCTAGGGCAGAGGCAGTAGTTTGAAAGGCACCTGAGTCAGACCTACCTAATGCCCTTGGAGAGCCTCTGAGAGAGGCAGGAGGCAGTTGAAACTCCCTTGGACACTGAGACACTGGCCACAGCCACTTTTGGAATTGTCTTTGACTGAGCTGTCACCATCCCTGTCAAATGCCATTCTGGAATCCTCCCTCTAGCCTATCAGGAGCCGACAACACCCACCACAGCGGCCACAGCAGTAGCCAGGTCTGGGGCCAGCCCTACCTGTCAACTCACCCAGAGCAGTGGGCCCTGCTACTACAGAAGGGTGCCTGCAGCCCACCCAGGGGACACCCCTGGAGTATCTAGCTCTGATACTAGAGGGGAAAGTGCCATTGGCCCCACAGGATATCTCCTATGGAAGCCCACTTCTACAAGATCAAGAGATGTAACACACTCATGTAGCATAAAAGAGTAATTGCAGAGAATTAGGCAAAATGAGGAGAGAGAAATCTATTCCAAACGAAAGAACAAGACAAAATCCTCAGAAAAAGAAATGAAACAAAGATAAGTAATCTAACCAATAAAGAATTCAAGATAATGGAGTTCCCATTGTGGCTCAGCAGTAACAAACCCAACTAGTATCCATGAGGATGCAGGTTCAATCTCTGGCCTTGCTCAGTGGTTTAAAATCTGGCATTGCCATGACCTGCGGTGTAGGTCACAAACATGGCTCAGATCTGGTGTTGCTGTGGCTGTGGCTGTGGCCAGCAGCTGTGGCTCCTATTCAACCCTCAGCCTGGGAACTTCCATATGCCATGAGTGCAGCCCTAAATAGCACACAAAAACATTCAAGATAATGATCATAAAGATGTGTATCAATTTTGGGAGAATGGATGAACAGAGTAAGAACACCAAAAAAGAGCCACAAAATTTTTTTAAAAAACAGAGCTAAAGAATAAAGTAACTGAAATAAAAAATATACTAGAGGGAATCGATAGTAAATTAGATGATACAGAAGAACGGATCAGTGATCTGGAAGAGAGAGTAGTGGAAATCAACCAATCTGAATGGGAAGAAAAATACCTTTTTTAAACAAAGATAATTAAGGGACCTCTGAGACAACAGCAAGCATAAAAACATTCGCATTACAGGGGCCCTAGAGGAAGAAGAGAGAGAGAATATAACAGAGAATTTTTTGAAAAAATAAGAGCCAAAAACTTCCCTAACCTGAGGAAGGAAATAGACATTCCAGGTAGAGCAGAGTCCCAAATAACAGGAACCCAGAGGTTCTCACCAAGACATATTATAATGAAAATGGGGAAATTAACAATTAAAATGAGAATCCTAAAAGCAGCAAGAGAAAAGCTACTATGTAGAAGGGAAGTCCTGTAAGACTATCGGCTGACTTTTCAGCAGAAATGTGGCAGGCCAGAAGAGAGAAAGTGATATATTCAGAAAATGAAAGGGAAAAAAAATGTACAACCAAGAATATAAGGTTATCATTCAGACTTGAAGGACAGGTAGAGTTTTACAGACAAGCAAAAGCGAAAAGAGTTCAGCCCACTAAAATGACCTTACAAGAAATATTAAAGGGACTTCTCTCAGGAGAAAAGAAAGGGCCACAGCTAGAAATAAGAAAATTATAAAAGAAAAAAAAATTCACTGGTAAAGGTAAGCATATAGTAAGGGTAGTGAATCAACCACTTAAATAGCTAGTAGGAAAGTTAAAAGACAAAACTAGTAAAATCATCTATATCTACAATAAGTAGTTCAGGAATACACAAAATAAAATATGATATCAAAAACATAAAATGTGGTGGGGGTGTAAAAATGTAGGGCTGTTAGAACGTGCTCAAGCTTAAGAGATAATCAAATTAAAAGCGAGCTATATATAATAAATCATTATATATGAACCTCAGAGTACCAAAAAACTAAAAACCTATAATACACACCAAAAGAGAAAGTAATCCAAATATAAGATTAAAGATAATCACCAAATCATAAGGAAAGAGAACAAGAAAAGAACAAAGAACTACAAACATAACCAGAAAATAATTAACAAAATGGCAATAAGTACATTCCTATAAATAATTAATTTAAATGTAAATGGACTAAATAGTCCAGTCAAAAGACATACAATTGTTGAATGAATTTTTTTAAAAGACCCATATAATATATGCTGCCTACAAAAGACTCCTTTCAAATCTAAAGACAGTCATAGACTAAAAGTGAGGAGGTGAAAATAAACAGAAAACTAAGTTAGCAGTGATTATATCAGACATAATAGACTTTAAAACAAAGACTGTAATGAGACAAAGGACATTACATAATGGTAAAAGGATCAATCCAACAAAAATATGTGTAAAATCATTGCCTACAAATAAAAGTCCAGAACCAGATGGCTTCACAGGCAAATTATATGGCTTCACAGAAAAATTATAGCAAACATAAAAGAAGAACTTATACCCATCCTTACTAAACTCTTCCAAAAGGTTAAAGAAGGAACACTCCCAAAGACATTCTTTGAAGCAACCATCACCCTAATATCAAAACCAGACAAAGATACTACCAAAAAAGAAAATTATAGGCTAATACCTTTGATGAATATAGATGCAAAAATCCTCAACAAAATTTTAGCCAACTGAATCCAACAACATATAAAAAAGATCATATACGACGACCAAGTGGGAGTCATTCCAAGTTCATAAAAATGGTTCAACATATGCAAATCAATCAACATCATACACCACATTAAAAAAAGAAAAGTCAAAAACCATGTAATCATCTCAACAGATGTAGAAAAAGCATCTGACAAAGTCCAACATCCATTCACGATAAAAAACTCTTACCAAAGAGGGCATAGAGGGAACATACCTTAACATAATAAAAGGTGTTTATGACAAACCCACAGCAAATATAATACTCAATGGAGAAAAGCTAGCGCTGAAAGCCTTCCTGCTACAACCTGGAATAAGATAAGGATGCCCTTTCCCACCGCTTTCCTTCAACATAGTATTGGAAGTCCTAGCTACAGCAATCAGACAAACAAAAGAAATAAAAGATATCCAAATTGAAAAGAAAAGGTAAAATTGTCATTCTGTGCAGATGACATGATGCTATAAATAGAAAACTCTAAAGACTCCACACAAAAACTGCTTGAACTGATCAAAAAATTCAGCAAAGTAGGATACAAGACTAACATTCAGAAACTGGTTGCATTTCTGTATACTAACAATGAAATATTAGAAAAGGAATATAAAAGCACAGTACCATTTAAAATTGCACCCCCAAAAATTGAATACCTAGGAATAAACCTGAGTAAGGAAGTAAAAGACTTAAAAGCTGAGAACTATAATACGTTAATCAAGGAAATTAAAAAGGATTCCAAAAAATGGAAAGATATTCCATGCTCTTGGATTGGAAGAATTAATATTGTAAAAACGGCCATACTACCCTATGCAATCTACAGATTCAGTGCAATCCCTATCAAATTACCCAAGACATTTTTCACAGAACTAGAACAAACAATCCAAAAATTTATATGGAACCATAAAAGACCCAGAATTGCCAAAGCAATCCTGAGGAACAAAAACCAAGCAGGAGGCATAACTCTCCCAGACCTCAAGCAATATTACAAAGCTATGGCAATCAAGACAGTGTGGTACTGGTACCAAAACAGACATACAGACTAATGGAACAGAGGAGAGAACCCAGAAATAAACCCAGACACCTACGGTCAATTAATCTTCAACAAAGGACACAAGAATATAAAATGGGAAAAAAGTCTTTTTAGCAAGTGGTGCTGAGAAAACTGGACAGCTGCACGTAAATCAATGAAACTGGAACCCACCCTCACACTATGCACAAAAATAAACTCAAAATGGCTTAAAGATTTAAACATAAGACAAGACACCATAAACTCCGAGAAGAGAACATAGGCAAAATATTCTCTGACATCATCCATACAAATGTTTTCTTAGGTCAGTCTCCCAAGGCAACAGAAATAAAAGCAAAAATAAACCAAGTTGAAAACCATAAAAAAAAAGACAACATACAGAATGGGAGAAAATAGTTTCAAACAATGCAACTGACAAGGGTTTAATCTCTAAAATATACAAACAACTTATACAACTCAACAGCAAAAAAAAAAAAAAAAAAACCAACAACTCCATTGAAAAATGGGCAGAAGACCTAAATAGATATTTCCCCAAAGAAGATATACAGGTGGTCAACAGGCACATGAAAAAATCCTCAATATCACTAATTATTAGAGAAATGTAAATCAAAACTACCATGAAGTACCATCTCACACCAGTCAGAATGGCCATCACTAACAAGTCAACAAATAATAAATGCTGGAGAGGGTGTGGAGAAAAGGGAACCCTCCTACCCTCCCTGTTGGTAGGAATGTCAACTGGTACAACCACTACGGAAAACAATATGAAGGTACCTCAGAAAACTAAATACAGAACTACCAAATGAACCAGCAATCCCACTCCCGGGCATATATCCAGGCAAAACTCATTGAAAATATACACGCACCTGTATGTTCACTGCAGTGCTATTCACAATAGCCAAGACATGGAAATAACCTAAATGTCCATCAACAGATGAATGGATTAAGAAGATGTGATATACAGACACAATAGAATACTACTCAACCATTAAAAAGAACAAAATAATGCCATTTGAAGCAACATGGATGGAACTAGAGATTCTCATACTAAGTGAAGTAAGTCAGAAAGAGAAAACACAAATACCATGTGATATTATTTATATATGGAATCTAAAATACACCACAAATTAACCTTTCCACAGAAAAGAAATTCATGGACTTGGAGAACAGACTTGTGGTTGCCAAGAGGGAGGGAGAGGGAATGGGTTGGACTGGGAGTTTGGGGTTAATACGTGCAAACTATGGCATTTGGAGAGGATAAGCAGTAAGATCCTGCTGTAGAGCATGGGGAACTATATATCTAGTCACTTGTGATGGAGCATGATGGTGGATAATGGGAGACAAAGAATACATATATATGTGTGTGTGTGTGTGTGTGTGTATGTATGACTGGGTCACTTTGCTGAACAGTAGACACTTTAAATCAACTATAATAGAAAAAATAAAAATCTTTAAAAAGTCAATAGGAAAACATTGACCTTAAATGACATATTGGACCAGATGGATTAATAGATATATAGAGAACATTTCATCCAAAAGTAGCAGAATACACATAATTTTCAAGTGCACATAGAACATTCTCCCTGATAGCTCACAAGTTAGGCCACAAAAAAAGGTCTCAGTAAATTTATGAAAAATGGAAATGATATCAGTCGTCTTTACTGATCATATCAGTACGGGACTAGAAATTAACTAAAAGGAAAAAAAAACTAGAAAAAAACATAGACACAGAATTGAAATAATATCTACCAAATAACCAATGGCTCATAAAAGAAATCAAAGAGGAAATCAAAAAATACCTTGAGACAAACAAAAATGGAAATACAATATTCCAAAATCTATAGCAATCCTCAGGATGCAAGAAAAAATATCAAATAAAAAATCTAAACTCACACATAAATAAAGCAGAAAAACCAAAGCCCAAAGTCAGCAGAAGTAAATAACAAAGAGCAGAACAAAAATTTACAATAGAGAGCAAAAAGAAAGAAACAAAAAGAAAACATCTATGAAACAAAAAACTTGTTTTTTTGAAAAGATAAACGAAATTTATAAACCTCTTGCCAGACTCATTAAGAAAAAAAGAAAGAGGATCCAAATAAATAAAATCAGAAATGAAAGAGGAAAAGTTACAACCAACACCACAAAAATACAAAGGATCATAAGAGATTACCACAAACCATTACACACCAACAAGAGGATAAACTAGAAAAAATGGATTAATTTCTAGAAACACACCATCTTTAAGAATGCACCAAGAAGAAATAGAAAATCTAAACAGACCAATTACTGGTGATGAAATTGAATCAATAATCAAAAAACCCCCAACAAAAGTTCCCATGTGGCTCAGCAGGTTAAGTATCTGGTATTGTCACTGCAGCGGCTCAGGTTGCTGGTTGCTGCTGTGGTTGGTGCAGGTTCAATCCTTGGCCTAGGAATTTCTGCCTGCTACGGGTGTAGCCTAAGAAGAGTTAACACCTATCCTTTTCAAACCATTCCCCAATAAACTGAATAGGAAGGAATGTTTTCAAACTCACTCCAAAAAGCTAATATTATTACCCTGATACCAAAACCAGGATACCACCCACACACACACACACACGAAATTGCAGGCTAATAGCATCAGATAAGATGGATGTAAAAATCACAATATATTAGCAGGAAGCATTCAACAATTCATTAAAAAGGATCACATATCATGACCAAGTGGGATTTATCCCAGGGATGCAAAGATGGCTCAAAATCTGCAAATCGATCAATGTGATAAACCACATTAACAAAATGAGGAATAAAAATCATATCATCTCAGTAGACACAGAAAAAGCTCTTAACAAAATTCAATATCCATTTATGATAAAAAAAAAACTTTTACACATTGAGTATAGAGGGAACATACCTCAACATAAAAAAGGCTATAAATGACATCATAGCCATGACAATGACATGATGACAAAGCTGACATCATACCCAACAATAAAAAACTGAATTTCCTGAGATTAGAAAATCAGGCATCAAGGATGCCCACTCTCACCCACTTTTATTCAGTATAGTTTTGGAAGTCCTAGCCACAAGAGTTAGATAAGGAAAAATAACAAGAATCCGAATTCAAAAGGAAGAGGTAAAACTCACTGTTTGCAGATGACATGACACCCTATACAGAAAATCCTAAACAGTCCACCAAAAATCTATTAGAGCTAATATATGAATTTGGTAAAGTTGTAGGATACAAAATTAATAAACAGAAATTGGTTGCTTTTCTATACACTAATAATGACCTATCAGAAAGGGAAATTATGAAAATCCCTTCTACAATTACATCAAAAAGAATAAAACCGCTAGGAATAAATCTAACCAAGGAGTTGAAAGACCTGTACTCTGAAAACTATAAGACGTTGATGAAAGAAACTGAAAATGACAGATACAAAAGGAAGGATACTATGCTCATGGGTTAGAAAAGTTAATACTGTTAAAATGTCCAAACTACCTAAGGCAATCTAGATTCAGTGCAAACCCTATCAAAATACCAAAGGCATTTTCCCCAGAACTAGAACAAATAATCCTAAAATTTGAATAGAATCTCAAAAGACCCCAAATAGCCAAAGCAATCCTGAGAAAGAAGAATAAAGCAGGAGGTATCACATTCCCCAGTTTCAAACTATACTATGAAGCTAATTCAAAGAGTTTGGTACTGTCACAAAAACAGACACGGAGATCTGGAATAGAATAGAGAGCCCAAAAATAAAGCCACACTTACATGATCAATTAACCTATAAAAAAGGAGACAAGAATGTACAAGGGGGAAAACACAGTTTATTCAATAAATGGTGCTAGAAAAACTGATCACTACATGCAAAATAATCAAAATGGACTTCTTCTCATACCATATGCAAAAATAAACTCAAAATGGATACAGACTTAAATGTAAGACCTGAAACTATAAAGCTTCTAGAAGAAAACATGAGCAGTATGTTTGACATTGATCTTAGCAATGTATTTTTGGATCTATCTTCTCAGGCAAGAATAAATAAACAAATGAGGAGTTCCCATTGTGATCATCGGTAATGAACCCATCTGAGGGATGGGTAATGAACCCATGGGGATGCAGATTCAATCCCTGGCCCTATTCAGTGGGTTAAGGATCAAGGGTTGCTGTGAAATGAGGTATAGGTAGCAGACACGGATCAGATCCTGCGTTGCTGTGGCTGTGGTATAGGCTGTCAGCTGCAGCTCCAATTAAACTGCTAGCCTGGGAACTTCCACACGCTGCACGTGCCTCCCTTAAAAGACAAAAACATAAAAATAAAAAATAAAAACAAATGAGACGTAATCAAACTAAAAATCTACAGTGAAGAAAACCATCAACAAAATAAAGAGGCAGTCTACTAAATGGGAGAAGATATTTGCAAATGACATCTTCAAACAGGGTTTAACATCTGAAATTTATAAAGGACTCATACAGCTCAATATCATAAAAAAAAACAGTTCAATTAAAAAATGGGCAATGGACCTGAAAAGACATCTTTTCCAAGGGATACATATAGATGTCCAACAGTCACTTGAAAACATGAGCAACATCACTCAGCATCAGGGACACGCAAATCAAAACCACAGTGGGATATACCTCACACCTGTCAGAATGGCTGTCATCCAAAAGACAAGAAAAAACAAGTGTCGGTGAGGATGTAGAGCAAAAGGAACCCTGGTGCACTGTTGGAGGGACAAATGATTAGTGCAGTTGCTACGGAAAACAGTACGGAGGTTCATCCAAAGATTAAAAATAGAATGACCATAAAGTCCAGCAATTTCACTTCTAGGTATTTACCTGAAGAAAATAAAAACACTGATTCACAAAGATATATACCCTCCTATGTTCATTGCAGCATTTTTTGCAATAGCCAAGATAATATGGAAGCAATATAAGTGTCCTTTGTAGACAAATGGATGAAGAAGACGTAGTATCTACACATACAAGGGAATATTTGTTCTTCATTAAAAATGAAATCTTGAGATTTGTGACCACATAGATCTAGAGAGTATTACACTAAGTGAAGTAAGTCAAAGAGAGACAAAACTGTAATCACACTTATATCTGAAATTTAAAAAACAAACAAAATGAAATCAGACTCGTAGATACAGAGAACAAAGGGGTGGTTGACAGAGAAGGGGGATTTAGAGGATGAGTAAAATTGATGAAGGGAATTAGGGGAAACAAACTTCCAATTATAAAATAATTTAAGTCATGGGATATAATATACAACCTAAGGAATATGGTCAATAACACTGTAACGTCTTTGTACAGTTACTAGACTTAACACGGGGATGACTTACAGTGTATTTAAATATCAAACCAATATGGGGTATGCCTGAAACTAGAATAGTATAGTACATGAACTATATTTCAATTTTTAAATATAAAATAAATTTTAAAGGAAAGTTTATTTTATAAGACATTAAAAAAAAACCACAAGATTGAGGGAATTTGATTCTTTGGGTGCTAAAACAATGATACAGGATTTTGAAACAGGATTCATCCCTTTGCCATTCCAGACCCAATCCTAAATATCACGTACCTCCCACGAGTGTCTGCCATTTCCTTATGTAGAAATTTACTTCCTTTTACAATATATCACTTGCAATGATTTTACTAAAAGAGACTGGGAAATTAATGAGATTCATCATGAACCAATCAGAGCAGAAAAAAGCAGACTTACCATCTCTTCGGTTTAGTCTTGCAAATCCAGGACCATGGCTGCTAGAAAGCTCAGATGAACTGCTGAATGATGCCTGAGACAAGGCAGACACCAAAGGGGCATCGCAATCATCTGTCAAAGGAAAAATCCCACTTCGGGTTAGTAACGTGCTGACAGCTCACTTGGATTCAATACAGAAAAAACAAATGAAACGAAATGAGAAACCTAGACTCTCTAACAATATGCCCACTGTTTATACGTAGTATTCTCTTGGAGGTGTGAGAAGATCAAGAAAAAAAAAAAATTTAAAGACAGGAGAATATGGAAATGGAGAAGGAAAACTTCCCAGAAATTATAAAAATAATATCTTGAGGGAGAAAAGGTTTAAACAAGAAACGAAGAGCCTCACCAGTATCCCTAATTAACAAAAATAAATGTATATTAGGAAAGAATCATACATGCAACTACATTAAAATTAAGAACTGAGGCGGCCAAAAGACATATAAAGTAAAGACATATGTATCCCTTAGGAAAAGATGTCTTTTCAGGTCCACTGCCCATTTTTTAACTGAACTGTTGATTTTTATGATATTGAGTTGTATAAGTCCTTTATATATTTTGGATGTTAAACCCTGTTTGAATATGTCATTTGTTGAGAAATAGCACAACATGGAGAAAGTACTCCCAAAACAGTTCACAATTAGTATTACAAACTGGGGAAAACACAACAAAAAAATAAGGAGAAACAAAAACTCCCTTTAAATCCGTGAGAAAACACGCTAGAAAAAAATGACACAAGGCTAGACCAGAGAGTTTGCGGTACAGAACTACAAAATGATGCTTCAAGTGTAAATTAACACTACAATTAGATACTATCTTACAGACAGTAGACCAGCAAGATTTAGTATGTCTGACAAGAGCAGATGGTCCAGACAATGTGGCAATGTGGGCCCAGAACAGCTCCAACTTGCTGCTAGTGGGAGCATAAACACAAGCATATACTTAAAAAAAAAAAAACAATTTGTCATAGGCTTGCATATTTGAACTTCTTTATGCCATGTTCCATGGATTACATTGATGTGTATGTCCTCCTGGGCAAAGCCTTCCTATGATGAGCTGCTGGTCTAAAGAGGCCTTGCCTTTGGGGGGTTATACAAACACTAGCATTTCTGTGAACCTTCAGAAGAGAATTGGGAAGCACTGACCTAGACCAACGCCTATATTTGCGCACAGAGACGTGGTATTTTTCTAGCAACAATGTTCATGATTGCAAAAAGTAATTATAATCCACTTATCCAAAAAACAGATCAATAAATCATAGTATTTTCACAATGGGATAACATATAGCAGTGAAAAGAACTGTATCAACACACACCAAAAAGAAAAAAAAAGAAAAAAAAAAGTTGGATCATAGAAACAAAATTTTTAATGACAAAAGTTATGGAAGATCATATAATATGTTATCACATATCAAATAAAAAATAAGACACAAAGGGTGAGAAAAAGTATAAAAACAGTCTCGTGTTAACCATGACATACCTACATAGCCTTATTTTATTCAGCTAATTCTTTGTTTCATGCAATCTTTAGCTTTTCACTCTGAACAATTATTGTTTTTGCCATTTTTGTTCTAATCAGAAAATATTTCTCTTTATTTAGGACTTCCCATATATTGGTAATGAAAAATAATGCAGGGTTATTGTCCCAATTTTTAAATTAACAATAAATAATTTAAATTAAATAAATCTAGGAATTATCTAGATTCATCTGAAATTTTATGAAGCCTGTTCTGCTTGAAGATAGGTTTTTTTAAAAAAAAAATAGTCAATAGCCATTTTACTGCTTAAATATTCAAACTATGATATTTTTCTGCAGTCCTGCTATTTGAAATATGTACTTCACTTTAAAGGCTTAAAGCATAAGTGGTAAGTAAAAATTTACCAACTTAACATTTGCAAGCCTTTCAAAAGAATTTGCTAAAGATAGCATTTTGGTTTTTTTAGATTGGCTCATCATTTAAACTCTACTTTTTCTTCTTTCACACCTTAAATTCTTTAGCTAACTCTTTTAAGACAGATTTGATACTGTTGCCCACAGTTCCTGTCTAATGATTGGCTTAAATACTGACACTGCCAATCTAGCTGTAATTCAAGTGTTCAAAAAGTGCAGACATAAAAAGATACAACAATCCATGGAGTGTTGAAGGAAATTCTGATTACACCCAACCACAAGCAACAACTGAATGCTTCAGAGTGCTGTAGAAACTATTACATGTGTGTTTGCACACACAAATGAGCACATTATGTATGGGGGGGCGGGGGACATGTGTGGGTGTGTGCTTATCAAAACTACAATCATTTTCGAATCATTATCAGCATTCAGAATAAGTATGACCCAAAAAGGCTGTTAAACTGCAATTCACAATCAATTATGCAGATTCAATCAATGTCTCATATATAAAATGCCTCTCTAGGGTAATGCCTCTAGAGGGCATATATTTATTGTGCATTTGTTTTTGCCACTACAAACTGAGAATCAATACTCTTCTATTTTTAGCTTAAAAATAGGATTAATTTAAGAGAAGGGATGTTTATCCATTTGTGGGGAGTGGAGCATCTGAAATGGGAACTGGATTGAAGAGGTGCAGATGGGGGCTTCCAATGTCTGGAAAAGTTCCAGTTGTCAGCCAGACTGATGGTTACGTAAGTATATACATGATACGTATATTTAACAATAAAACATTCTAAAGTTATTCTTACATAGAACTAATAATAACGAACACACATGTTCAGTGAGCATTCTCTGCTAAGAATTTACAGCCATTTCACACAGTTACCAATCTTAACCACTCCTCTTTGAGGTACTAATACTATTTTACAGATGAAGTAAAATTGAGACACAGAGTTTGGTTAATTTGCTCATCTCACAGTGATGGGATATTTGATATTTACAGAGCTGGGGTCCAAAATCTAGTATGTAAGAACAGCATAACTATAATTACCAATTTTTTAGATTTGGAGCACCAGAATTTCATCAGACACCATGGTATGAATAAAATATCTCTCAGAAAGGTGCACACTCAAATTCCAAGTTTGCCAAGGTATTCGTTTATTAACAACTTGATCTTTATTTAATCATCTTGATACCAGGGCAGGGGATGGAAGAGAGCAATAATGAATCTGGAGTGAGTAAAAGGGATGTTTCCCTCTAGACATGAATGAAATTGAATTTTGGATTAAGTATCGGTATCCTGAAAACCAGTGTTCTCTGACTGCACCAGTTAAAGCAGTAAAATGCAGTTTTTGGTCTTGCAGAGCTGAGAACCTCAAGTGGCAGTGATTTCCCCACCCCCAAGGGGACATTTAGCAATATCTGGAGACCCTCTGGTCACCAAAACTTGGAGTAACTCCTGGAATCTGGTGGGTGGAGGCCAGGGATACTAAACACCTCACAGTGCCCAGGGCAGCCGTCCACAACACACAGTGATCCAGTCCCAAATGCCGACAGCACAGTGGCTGGGAAACCTTATCCTACATTCTGGTAAAACGACCCAGTGAACTAGTCTTCCCCTGGACTAACCTCTCAGCTAGAATTCTCAACTTCCTCTCAAATTTCAATGGCTGTTGGTTCTAATTTACACTTTTTCAGAGTGCATATAATCATCATTCAGAGTGTATAAATATATAGACATTTAAGGAAGGAGCCTTTCAAATCTGAAACAATGTACTATTTCAGCTCAAAATAAACTGTATTTTTTAAATTAAGTACTATATCAGGTCATCATACCATTCTGGTCCCTTCACCAGGTATACATATAATACATACACATATATATATCTACTATACATATGTTTATATAATAGCATGTATGTATTATAATATATACACATTATATGTATATTTGCACTTGTATATGTATGTGTATAATCATATATGTATAATACAGATAGTACAATTATACATATATTATACATAGACATATGTAATTACATATAAGTTATGATACACATAGGTATAGGCATGTGTATGTTTTTTATAACATACATATATTACAATATACAAATGTATATTATAATGCATGTGTGTACATGCATATAGAATGCATATAAGCCGACTCTGTAATAATGCTAAGTTGACCATCAAATCAGAAATTGAAGTGATAGCACACTCTTGGTATCCTTATATAAATATGTCTGAACATATTTTTATATATATATACTTATTATATATATGAATGTATTATTAATAACACATATGGTTATATACACATATGCAAATGTATTTCACATACATATGTATGTATATTTCATATTTACATACTATATACAGTAATACACATGTATTTACATGTGTAAACATACTATGTATAATAACACCTAAAATGCATATCCACAATATATGTTGCATATATGTACATATGTATTATGTCATCCATTGCAATATATCACATATATTATAGATACATTAGATGTATATATAATTTACATATTTGCATATATAAAAATATGATGTACAAATTCTGGCACCTTTGCATACACTCCTGCAAGCCTCCAGAGGACCACTCACCACAGACACTGCCAAGCAGGGAGAACCTGGGCTACCTGTGGAGTGGGGAGTCTGTGCCTGGATCCTCAACGTCTGCAGGCCCCTTGGCCCACCCTAGATAGATGAGCAGCTCAGGCTGTGGCCCTCGCCTCACCCCCAGTTCACTCCTGGCACTAAAGTCTGCTCACCCCTCTTGCTTTCTGCACATCAGTGGCAGGTATGTGCCACTGGCTCTGGTTCTGTTCAGCTCTCACTTTGCATTGGCCATGAAGCTTGTAACTCCCCGCTCCCCTCTTGCTATGTTTTGACTCGAAGAAGCCAAGTTTCTCAATTGCAGAAGAGAGATGGAAATTCTTTGTTGCTCTCTCCAACTTTCAGGATGGGCCCCTGGGAGACTGAGGCCTTCCTGGGCCCCCCACCACAGGTACCTCCCACCACCTGCTGCACCTGAGATGTACAGGGCTGTCTACCTTGCAGCAAGAGAGCTCTGGCCTGCATCGTACCATCCCCTAGATGGGTAAAGAGCGCAAAAACAGCTTCTCCCCAGCCTTGGGCTGCCCCATTGCATGCTGGGATTCAGCTCCCACCCTCACCCCCACTCCTCACCCAGTTCAGGCGCTTTGGGTGACCTGCTCTGCAGCCAAAGTCACAGCTGAGGTCCCTGAGGACCAGGTTTGGCTTGATAACTTTAATAAAGATGGGAATTCAACCAGAAAAATAAAAGTACCTTCTAGGTAAAAGGTGCAAGGGAGAGCATGACAGACTCCAGACACCAGAGAAATTTTAAAATACAGCCATTGGATTTCCCAGTGGCTTAGCAGAAACAAATCTGACTGGCATCCATGAGAACGCAGGCTGGATCGCTGGCCTCGCTCAGCGGGTTGCGGATCTCGCCTTGCCATGAGTTGTGGTGTAGGTCACAGATCCGGCTTAGGGATCCCGAGTTGCTCTGGCTGTGGTGCAGGCCAGCAGCTACAGCTCCTATTCGACTCCTAGCCTGGGAACCTCCATATGCCACGGGTGTGGCCCTTAAAAGACAAAAGACCCCCCCTAAAAAAATTAAAAGTAAAAATACAGTCATCGAAGGGGAAGGCTTGCACAATCCGAAATGGTAGCAAGGCATGTTTGGTTAATTAGTTTCTGTTTTTGTTGTTGTTTTTCTATCAGAGAAAGAAATGAACATCACTGTTTCCACTCTGTGCTCTTCCCAAATATTATTTTTTATACAATTTTTCATAGTCATATTAGAATTTCCACATTAAATCTGATAATACAGTCAGAAATGTGAAACTACAGTTTTATCTTTTTTTGTAAAAAGGTTTTCTATGCATTGATTACATGTAGAGAGTATTACTGAATCATTAGAATATATATTCTAAGGGGAAAAACTACCTAGTTTCTGTTGAAACACGTCCATGTATGTGAACGCACACACACACACACAAACACACGCATGCAACACACATCCACAGCTTTCGAGTCAATTTCTCAGAAAAGACATCATTTATTCCTCACTGCGAGAGAAGAACTTACCATTGTCATTAAAAAGACAATGATAAATTAGATCTCTGGCAAACTGTGTTTATGAAAAAACTCAATAGCATCTTACAAATAAAGATGCAAGCTATACTGAAAGTATTTTAATATAGCTTGATCGAAAGTAATTTGATTTTATTTTGCAAAGGTCTTGAGTGCATAATTCTCATAAGTAAGTAAAAGCTGTTCAGTTTTTAATAAAAGTAATTCAATTTTCTTAATCTCTGTGCAATACTACCTGTACTAAAATAATAGGTGTATATTATTGGCTGCTTATGTGCTCAGTGCTTTACATGTATTAACTTCTGACAAATACCTCATACTATTTGATACTATTAACTCCATTTTACAATTGAGGAGAGAGGGATACAACGTTACAGAATTTACCCAGAGACCCAGGGCTGCTATTCCCAGCCAGTACATTGTTAAAATAGGTATTGGAAATCTAAAATAAATTTGCCCCCCCAAAATAGGGTTGATTTTCAGTTGCAGTTAGCTTAGCTGCCACTGAGTAAAACAACCTTCTGTGTTATTTGGAAGACCTGCCAAAATCAGTTCCATGCCTGCTAATGAATCATATTTCCCATGGGACTAGTCTTTGGAGAAGGACAGGATAGGACAGGGTAAGATAAATAGAAAACATGCTTAAAATCTTCAAAAGTGCCCCTACACTAGGGGCAGGAGTGGGACCTTCGATAGGGAGCTTTGGAAAATGCTGGAATCTCAGTCTTTTCAGAAAAGTGGTTACTAGTTAGACCTAATCCAAATATTCCATTGACAGGTTCAGGATTAAGGAATGACCTTCCTTTCAAGGAATCTCTTTCCTTAAACAAAAGGTTTATTCTCATCTATATTACTGACATTGCCAACCAGCTGAAATTGGAAATCATGGACTAATTTGGGGAAAGTGTGGAATTATGCCTACATCCATCAGAAATATTGTGTACAAGGCAAGATTTCATCTGCAAAGTGAGAAAACAATATTGTTCGCTCACCATTAGCCAAAGCCGAGTTTGTGCCACAGAGTATTCAGGCCAAGTTTCAGAATTCCAGGAGAGTCGCGTCTTCCTGCCCTGGCCGATACAGAATGCAGTCTCTGATACTTATCAGACTCCTGCCCAATGGCACCGAATATACAAATGGACAATGGCCACACTCCATACAAAAACAGAACTTCTGACCCATAATCTGCAGCAATCCCCCCAGGAACCAACCTACCCTCCTCAGTAGCCAGCTCAGGAAGCCTAACAATAATCCCCATAGCAACTGGCCCAGCCAGGATTTGGTAAATATCTCACAGCCATCCTAACTTGCGCCCCTGCTTTCAGTTTAGGACTGGCTAAATCTCTGCTAAATACAGAAGCCAAATGTGCTAAACACAGAAGCCAAACATGCACACCTGATAATCACATAGGCTGCCCTGCTTGTGGTTAGCCTGCCGCCAGCATCCCCCTGCCAATCACTTCCATTCAGGGCATCCCAGAAGGCTTTTCTCTTGTCTGTTTTTTTTTACCATACGGCTTTCCCTTGCCCCCTGCCTGCCTTGGAGTCTCTGCCAAACACAAGTGATGGTGGCCGACTCCCTTGCTACGGCAGACTCTGAATAGAGAGCCTGTGCTTGTTCTAATTTGGGTGGTCTTCACGGATTTCCACATCAGTGGATGAGTTCATCCCAGCTCTGCAGGCTCATCTTCGCAGTTGTAACCACCCCAAGCATTCACTCAGCGCGTCAAAGAAAAGCCATAAACGTCCATCCTAAGAATGTGTAGAAGACCCCGATTAAGTATGAAAAGTAGCATCAATTTCCTGATTTTCAGTATGTATATGTGGATCGGCCGCAGGCTGTCACTTCTATAAAGCATGCACTTTTGAGTAATGTATCCTAGCTCGATAGTAGAATCACACGAGGGAGGTTTAAAACTTGCCCATGTTGGTGCCCTATTCCAGGTCACTCTGACTCACTTTGTCTGGGATGTAGTTTAGCCAGGACCATGCTAATTTGGAAACCACTAAAATAGACTTGCAAATTACCCTCTATCCAATAGAGAGTTTTGTTCCTTTTGCTAATCTCTTTATGCTCTTCATACTGTTTCACGAGGCTATTTAAAGATTGAAGAAATGGTTATGGTATCACACCCCATGCCTTTCTCCCCATGTAACTATGTCAACTGACAGTGTGTGGAGGCAGCTACCACACTGTGACATTCTGGTGAGAAAGAGAATACATTTTAAGGAATAGTGATGATACGACTGGGCTTGAATAAAATGTATTTTTTCAGAAGAGGAGATGACAAAATATGGGCCTATCCTGATTTTTCTCTCTCATCATTACCTAAAATAACATTTCAACTCACTTAGATACCACGGAGTATAGATCACTGCTCAATTTCTTAGCTTGAGCAGTGACTTGACTTTGACATGCAAATTAACATTCACTGAGGATACTAGCTTTAGATATAAAGACAAACATAATTCTAACTTTGTCAATCGGGGCTTAAATCTACAAAGTGACATATTGCCGCAACTCAAAACAAGTAAATATTTATCAGTATTTTTTTCTAGAGCTGAGTCAAAGACAAGGATGATTTTTCTAGTTGTCAAGAATTCATCTTGGCAGCAGCCTATAAGTTTCTATGCATTTTCTCCTACATAAGCCAGTGTTGGATAACACAGATGTTAATACTCTGTGATGGTAATGGGATAAGCTTCGACTTGAAGGCCAACTCTGCCTTCCATGCCCCAAGCGATACCCTTGGGTAGAAGAGCTTTTCCAATTAATCTTCACAATTAATGGATGAACGGGAAGGCAGTTAACTTTTAATGACAACATAGCCAGGGGCTGATGGATTTTAGAAGTTTAATAGCAACTATTTGAGGTCCAGATATTAAGACAAGGAGACCTACAAATTCACCAAACAAAACCAACCAAAGGTGAAGGAGTGCAAGAAATAATTAAAAAGTCAAGAGAATGTCAACGTTCTAGGAACCCGCACACAACACAGGCTTTTACGGACAGATACATGGCCACATGTGACACCATGATGAGCAGTTGTGAGACTTTTAAGCATATCTTGAATTCATTCCTTTTATGACCAAATATAAATTTCTGACTAGAAAAGGGCTTAAAGAGAGAAACTGCAATATGTATAAAACTCAAAATCACTCAAATAATAGACAGTAGAATGTATGATGTTTAAAACAGAGATATAAAGGGCCCTCTCATAAATTTAGGATTTTTGTGGAGTGGAGGAGGGGAGAGATTTAGAACATTAATAGGTGTATAACTTGGATAAGACAGAGCACGCTTCAAATTAATGAAGATGAAGCCTGGTCTAAAGAAAATTCTCATCAACATTTAAAAACGGAGTTACAGGAGTTCCTATCTTGGCACAGCGGAAACAAGTCCGACTAGGAATCATGAGGTTGCAGGTTCGATCCCTGGCCTTGCTCAGTGGGTTAAGGATCCGGCGTTGCCGTGAGCTGTGGTGTAGGTCACAGATGTGGCTGGGATCCTGTGTTGCTGTGGCTATGGCATAGGCCAGCGACTACAGCTCCGATTAGACTCCTAGCCTGGGAACCTCCATATGCTGCAGGTGCGGCCCTAAAAAAAATAAATAAATAAATATGTAAAAAAAAATGGATTTACAAAAAATGATAGTTAATCCAATTAAAAGTGATGTTCACCAAACATGAGGTCTATGCTATTTACAGTCTGAACACACAACATACAGTCAAGCAAGAAGAAATATGAAAGCCATAAAAAGTACCTGGTATAAGTGAATCCAAGGAATTTCTGCCAACATGTGCTCAGACACAGATTCTGGAATGTATACAGCATAAACGAAATGTATACAGCACAAACGAAATGTATACAGCACAGGAGTTTATGTGAGTCCTCCTCCATTTATTGCATGCAATATAAACATGCCTTTAAATCTCTGATGGAACTAAAGTCAAATGGTAATGAAGGTGTGTCTTTAGAAGTAAATATGATTTAAATGTATAAGTATAAAGCATTTTTCTTCTGGTGTTTTCTTTCTTTTTAATACGTTTATGTAAAAACTCTTGAATGAATTACTATAGGCAATTGCTTGCTTTCACCACCCAGAAACGGAAACGGAGTAGGTGAATGGCTGCTGTATTGGTTTATTGTCGCTGCTGTAACAAATGACCACACACTTAGTGTCTTAAAGCAACACAAATGTATTACTTACAGTTCTGGATGTCAGAGATCCAAAATTAGTTTCACTGGGCTCAAACAAGGTGCCAGCAGAGTGGCATTTCTTCTGGGAGCTCTAGGGGGAAAATCTCTTTCCTTCCCTTTTCCAGCTTATAGAGGCCAACTGCATTATGCATGGCCCTCTGATTTCTGTTCCCATCATGATAGCTTCTTCCTGACTCTCCTGCTACCCTCTTTCGCCTCTTTGATTACATGGGGCCCAACTGGATAATCCAGGATAATCTCTCCAAGCTCAAGAGCCTTAATCTAATCACATGTGTGAAGTTCCTTTGCCAGTCTCCTTGTAAGGTAACATATTCAAAGATTCCAGGGATTAAGACATGGACATGTGTATATCCATGGGAGGCAATACTCACCACAGTTACCAAACTGAAGGTGCAGGGTCAAAAAACAAATTTTTTTTTTTCAGATTCAAACACTGTCCAAAGATGGTTAAAAGGTAGTTTTTGAGACTGATATCATGAGACTATATACTGCTTTAATAATGAGACCTCCTATTGTGAGTAAGCCATTACAGTTAACAATGGGATCCATATGTGTGATTATAATTCTAGACGACACTGTATCATTCCCCAAGTCACTCGGAAGATTATCCCCATGCTCTTCTCAATGCATAAAGCTGACGCATGTTCTTCTTTTCATTTTGATCACCTGCTCCTTCTCCAAGTCTCAGGCGTAATTCCTATTCTTTATGAAACCCCTCCTGACATCCTCCACCCTTCTCATCCCTCAAGAAGGTCCCTCCATAACCTGAACAGACTTCTATTATAACATCTCTCAGGTAAACTGGGTCTTTACCTGCTGGGATGAAAGTGGAGAGTCAGCATCACAAGTCACCCTATACCTTGCACAGAAGCCAGAACATAGCATAGTGCAATGATTATGAGTATAGCTTCAGAGCTACCCTCCAGGAGCTTAAGTCCTGCCTCTGCCAATTACTGACTGATCTTAGGCACTTTATTTAAATTGCCTTCCCCATCTCAAAATGGGGATAATGACAGTACTAAGGCAAGCAGGGCTTTCTGGGAATTAAATGAAGCAGCATATAAAGAGTGCTGGTACCTGGTGTATAGTAAGTATTGTGTAAGTGTCGGTGATTGCTACCTTAAGTAATTATTATTACAAATTCAAAAATTTCAAGACTTGGAATTGAATAAAATTTAACTGGATATCTCTTACAAAAATTTTATTATAAGAATTAACCCTGGGAGTTCCCTTCATGGCTCCACTGAGTTAATAAGCCCGACTAGGATCCATGAGGATGTGGGTTCGATCCCTGGCCTCACTCAGTGGGTTAAGGATCCAGCATTGCCATGAGCTGCGGTGTAGGTTGCAGACACAGTTTGAATCCCACGTTGCTGTGCCTGTGGTATGGGCTGGCAGCTGTAGCTCTATTCAACCCCTAGCCTGGAAACGTCCATGTGCCGCAGGTACGGCCCCAAAATGAAAAAAAAAAAAAAAAAAAAAAAAGAATTAACCCTTAGAAGGAGAAAGAGAGAGGGGGACAGCATTTAACATGCCTAATCACATTGTTACCTCCCCTCTAAAAAAAATTGACATAGAATGATTAACCTAAAAAAAAAGGAAGCTAAATGTCCTTGATGCATTGCTTTTCTACTAAGGAATAATTTTTAATGTTCCAAAAGGCCATATTTTTCTTTAGAGCTCTTGAATTATAGAGTTGTTTCACTTGCTCCAGGAAAAAAAAACAGAATTTAAGACCACATATGATGCAGAAGTTGAGCGGCCGTGATTCATAAGGAAAGTGCTGAGGATCCAGAGGACACAGGCATCTTTTTGCTTAGCTTCCTTCAATGATGCAATTAGAATGTATGGAGCATTCACGCTGTGCCAGGCTACTTCACCTGTGCGTGAAGCCACAGCAATGATGACCTTCTAAGCATGTGCTATTTCCATTAACTGATATTTTCAACCTGAAATTGCCATGTTTTAGACTTTGATTCCTGGGGGGAAAATTGAGTAAGCCTCAATTCAATTCCTGTGCTAGTCATATTAGATGACATTTTGACACTGCTGAACAAATATTCCATTTATTACCAAATTATTTTGAGAGTTGTTATTTGTATCTCAAAATATCACACTTAAGAGATGAATGTGCACGTCTTCCATAGTGATAAGAAGTTTTTCTGCAGATAAATGCATTTTAATAGGTGAGTCCACAAAGCTATTTTAATAAACAGCTGCTTCTAACTAAGGGGAAGCAGGTAGGGATGGAAGGGGGACCAAGTTAACTAGGAACAATAAGCTTCTCCGAGTAATAACATGAAGTGAGATGGAGGATATTTCCATTTGTTGGCTAAGATTATTGCATTTGATTTCATAATTGAGCAGGGAACGAGCCTAGGCTGGCCTCTGGGATCGGGTTCCACTCTGTTTTGACAGCATAGTTAAAAGCTGGCTGAGCAAGTGTGAGTTACCTCAACAGGACAACAGGCTGATACCAGTTCTGAGTTCTGGAACCTCCCCAATTTCAAGAAGGCCATACTCCCACCAGAGAACCACCAGTGTTTCAGGAACACTTGGACATTTCCAGCCCCAGATCACCTTAAATATAGGTACCATCCTGACATCCAGAGTCAAGTGTGTGAGCCTCTCAGTAGGCAGGGCGTTAGGACGGCCCCAGGATCCCAGCCCCCCACTGTAGGATGTTGTGTATCCCCCTTCTCTGATTGCGGGCAAAACATGCCGATGTGATGCCCTGTGCTTATGGTCCGTTATAGAGAGGATGAGCTCCTGCAGACGTGGTTAATTAATTAAGATCCCTGATTTCGTTAACTTTAAGATGCTCAAAAGCGAGATTAACCTGGATTGGTCTGACAAAATCAGGGGAGCCCTTCAAAAAGTCTTAAAGGTCAAAGACATAATGAAGTCAGAGAGGACATGAAGTGTGAGTATAACTGTTGCCACTGTCCTTGTAGGAGCAAACGGTCATGTGTTACTATATAGAGCTGAGAACAGCTCCAGACTGACAAGCATGACAATAAGGGCCTCAACTGCAAAGTAACTCTGCCAATAAGCCTGGGAGTTTGGAGACTTTGTCTCCAAGCCTTAGATGGAGTCCTCCATCTAAGGCACCTTTAATGTTTCTAGGTCCATCATCTCTCTCTTTTTTCGTTTTTCTTTTTTTAGCCACACCCAAGGCATGCAGAAGTTCCCAGGCCAGGGATCAAACCTGTGTCACAATAGTGACAATGTTGGATCCTTAAGCCACTGAGCCACCAGGGAACTCCTCCTTCACCTCTTTTTAAAATTATTGTAACCCTGCCAACATCCTGATAATATTTCTTTGTAAATAAGCCAAATATTGGTAACTCATTTACTTCTTGCTCTTTTAATGTAAATGACTACACATATTATTTGCAAATACCACTTTTTAAATTGTTAGTATTATCTTAGATCTATGTACTCTGTCTTGATTTAGATCATAGATGATTTAAAAATAGAAAACACATGTTTCCATTTTTGCATATCCCACTATGGTTTACTTTTGGCCTCAGAAACACAGGGTTTTTTTTTAAAGATTTGAATATTTGTCATTTGACTCTAACACTTAACATAATTACCTCAAAATAAGCTTTAGAGGTTTTAATATGATGACAGTATTACAAGTGGCCATAATAGGTAATGTTTCTTCTCAAGACTACCAAGCTTTATAAATGACTATTCCCATAATAAAAGACAAAACTCAACAGTCTCATTCAAAATTTTCTTTTTATGCTAATTTTTTGTATATTTCTACTCTCACTTTTCTGGAAGTAGAAAGAATGGTATAGTTTTTATTTCGTTTTCATGTGTATGAGTTATGATGCTCATGTTAATTCCTACAAAATGCTGTTGAGTTGATCAAGTATCTGTTACCTGTTCACATTATCGCTACTGTAATACAAAAGACATATTCTCCTTGACCCATCACTCAGGTACTTCCCTATGTCATAACATCTCATCTACTGCAAAGTGACTTTACATGTAGCAGCTAAGGTATTAATAGGATGAACTGATCCATGCCAGAGTACCAATGGTATCTTAACTGGAGCCCTCTAGAGAAAAATGCTAATAACAATAATAGCTACTAGTATTGCATGCTCTGTCTCAGCCACATTAAATCCTTACAACAACCTTGTGAGGGAGATATTATCTCCATTTTCTAGATGGGCAACTGAAGGTCAGAGAATTTTAATTTCTTGCTGAAGACTTTGGGCATTTTTTTTTCTACTCAACATCTTTACTTTTAATGACTCTATTATGCTACTAGCACAACTCTCCCACTTTACTACCTGAACTTTTAAAGAGTCCTCTGAGCAAGTACATTGAGTACATTCCCCTAAGTGGACACGATGTGGGACAGGCCAAGTTCTACATAGGAGAGGACAAAGGAACCTATTTTCCCTAGTGAGCTTTTTAAAATTGCATCTTTGATATTATAGACATCACCTTCAAAGGACTGACTAATTTAATTTTTTGAAGCTAAAACACTGTAAAAATGGAATTAAAAATCTCTCCCAGGTTCTAGAGCACAGTGAGTCACAGTCAGGTAAGACCAATCAGTACACTGCAAACTTCATTTGAACATCATTTCTGCCCTGCCTACTTCTCCCCAATCCATAATCAGCACGAAAACCCCACCTCCCATACTCCTTGATCAGTAAGAGAGAGCCTGAAATGTCCCCACTGATAGGAGTGTGGTTCTGGAGATGGTTTACAAGCGAGTTGGCCAATATCCCTGCAGACTGTTGGGCCCTTAGGGAGCAAAAAACTATAGCCTCCTCGTTACTTCCAGGATGGAGTCACTCCACTTACTGGTTTTCTGCATTGACTTCAGATTCTAATGAATTTCTGTACTTGGTTGGACCCTAGAACAGAGGCTCTGGCTGCTCCCCAGCAATGGCTCCTCCTCTATCCCCACACATATGAAGGGGGTAATCTCAATCATCTAATTGCCATGTGCAAAACCTGGGGTATTCATTCTAAATTCATGTTTTAATTCTACTTGCCCCCATCCCATCAACCCTTCATACGAATGCTCCAAGACTGTTACATTTTGATGATTACATTTTGCTTAAACTCGACTATTATATTTTGATTAAAGTAGCTGTTCTATTCAGGTTCATTGCTTTATGCCACTGCTGAGACCGTCAGCTTGAAATGGCCTCTATACACGGAGCCACTGGCTGACCTCCTTGGGCTCTAGTGTCCTCCCTGTCCTGTATAAGGCTCTTGCACAGTAATTAAAATAGTATATTGAAATTCTGTGTTTGCACATTTCTTGTCCTCGTCTTAATGCTTAGCTCCACAGTGTAGATGAAAAGGCTGTGACAGTAAAGTGAAAGGAAAGGGGTTGATGTAGAGACGCTGAAGAAGGAAGAACCAGTCATTTGTGACCACTCGAATAGATGAATGAAGGTAGCAGAGAAATAAAAGTATTTTGTCGCTTTTCTGACTATAGGTTATCAGGAAAACTAAGGTAATTGATATAAAGAGGAGGGGACATAAGAGCAGACATGATCTCTGGCTTCTAGGTCAGTTTCGGATTTATCTGATCTTGCAGTATGAACAATATTTGTAAAAGAAATATTTAAAGTAGAAGCTTGTATATGTTGCAAATGCCAAACAAAATCAGAAAGGGCAAGTTCTTTGGAATCTTTGGGTAAAGGGAACTGAAGACAGCATGCTGGAGGATGACACAGAAGAATCAGAAGAGTGAAAATATAACTATCTATCCATCTACCTATCTATCTCATGAATTCTCAACTTCTTTTTGTTTCATAAATGTTGACAATTTAAAGGATAACAACCAATTATTTCATAGTCTGAGAATATATATTTCAATTAGCTGCAGAAAAGTTTAAGGAAGCAAGATTTTCCTATAAAAATCTGTATCTCCTTCTTCAGTCCTGAGGATTTAATCTCTATTGTAAAATATCTCATAATATGCACATCTGGAAGAACAGGTCCTTTTTTATTTTCAAAAGTTGCACCATAATAAATGAAATATATCACCGTGGTTGAATAAAAATAAATGTAAATAATCCTCTTTTATAATTCATTCAATATTTCAAGTTCTTTGTAATGTAGAGCACTAATATGGGTAGTGCACATTCCTATATAATAGAATTTTAAATGTATGTTTGCTGGTTTTAAGCAAAATTTAAACAAAGGAATAGTACGTTATGGATGCTCTGAGTGTCCAAGAAGGGTTAGTGAAATGGTTATCATCAACTCATACAGCTTGTTAAAGACCAAGCTGATTTTGCTGTACTTGAAATTCTGATGTTCAAAATACCAAAATATTTTAATAGAGTTTTTCTCATTTTTCATAAATTCTCTGAGTTCACTTACAAATTAGAAAAGGTTACTTCTTTACAACTTTGTTGAGTTAAAACCTTCTGGATTTTTCTTCATAGTTAGATATGTCCAGGGGCATATTTTAAAAATGTAACAGTTGCCATTGGAGAGCAACGGTAAGCCTCAAATGTCTCCTGCCACAGATTTTTAAATCTCACAAGATTCTGTAACCCTGTAAAACACACTGGAGAATTAAAGCTCTCTAGAGGGGCAATTACCACAGCTCTTCTCAATGCCTCGGTATCAAAGATGGTACCTCAGTAATTCGATAGCATCCACCTATGACTTCTGAACCCTCAGACAGAGTAAAAGAAGTGGAGTTTAAATGATGGGACATTTCCCAAAAAGGTGCAATTAGGACCACTGCAATGAACAGTACTAGTTCTCTCTTTCTCTCTCTTCTGTTTTGAGAGAAGAGTCTACGCATCTTTATATATCTGTTTTCTAGCACATGTTTCAACATGGAAGGCACTTGGTAAATGTTTGTTCAGTTAAATTGAACCTAATTGGAGGGTATGTTGTAAAATTGAATCAACCACCACCCGGAAGTGACCATTCCTCGCTCTCATGGGCCTCGAATTCAATCACTCGTGACATTCTGTCACTCTTACAGGGTGACATGGAACAATTTGTCACCATGGTCACTGTCTCAGTTTGCCTAAAGCTCCTATTACATCTTACAGGAATTAATTCACCCGCTGAAGATCCGCTTCCGTGTTCCCAGGATAAACCCCGCGCCCTTTCCCTCATCGTCCTTCCTTCTTATTGCCAAGGATTTTAACTTCACACAATGCAAGTCTAATCAAGGTCACCCATGTGCGGTACATATAACACTTCTAACATTAGGGTGATTCCTCTGGAGAATACTTAGTCTTTGTTTTACATACAAGACACGACCAGGGATGCTTCGTGACTCTTTCTTTAGTGTGTTTTGTTTTGTGTTTTATTTCCACAGCAGCAGCATATGGAAGTTCCTGGGCCGGGGGTCAAATCAGAGCTACCACAGCCACCCCAACGCGGGGTCTGAGCCGCATCTGTGATGTATACCACAGCTCACAGCAACGCCGGATCCTTAACTCATTGAGCGAGGCCAAGGATCAAACCCGCATCCTCACAGACACTATGTTGGGTTCTTAACCTGCTCAGCCACTACGGGAACTCCCTCTCTTTAACTTTATCTGCTGCCACTTCTCCCTTGCAGCCAGTCCTTCTGGATTACATGTGGTGGCTTCAAAGGCTCCACTGCTTTGTGAGGCTCATTCTCCTTGGAAAGTGGCTTCCCCCCTACTTCACCCTCCTGGCTGTTCTATTTGTCCAAGAAATAGCTTTTTCTCTGATGTTCTGCCTATAACCAGCCTAAATTCCTTGTAGTCTTCTCTCTGATCATGCCAATCACTCTCTTCTGTGCTTTTCTACAGAACCAGAAAGTGACCACACTGAGCTTTAAGCCCAGGATGGGTTGATTAAGAGTGAGCCAAATGCCAACTGAGCACACCGCCTGTAGTAAAACTGGCCACCCTGCAAGCACCCTGAACAACACCGCACATTTGCTTATAAGAAAATCAAAACCTTAGGCACCAAATATGATCACAAAACCCTTAGGTATCTGGGGGTCAAAACTTCCATCTCAATTGTTAGCAAGAAATTACGGATTCTGATTATTACAATATTTCAAAACCACCGATGCTGAACACACGTATAACGATAGGGAGCTGGCTGTGGAGGCTTACTAAATATTTGTTGAGTGAATAAATGAATAAAATGAGCAGAGTAAGGAAAAAACCTTGAGAAGCCTCAGAAATTACAAGGGTAAGGAAGGTTTTGACGCAAGAAACAAACACCCAACCCAAGGAAAAGGAATGGTTTGTATGAAACCAAATACATCCAGGCAATGTAAACACTATTTTACTAAGAATTTAGGTAGTATTTTTAGCTAGTACTTCTTGCTTTCTTAGGTATAATTCTCTAAATCGTCAGTGCCAACTGAAAAATAACCAAGGTCCCAAAGAGTGCAATTACAGAGTTCATTTATTTTGGAACATATTCACCGAATGTAATTCGCGGGGATAAATTTCCAAATTCAGAGTCAGTGAAAAATAGAAAACCTCACCATATATCAACTCTAGTAATATTAGTGTTCATATATTGATTTTTAAAGGAAATGAGAGGAAACACAGAGGTGACTAAATAAATCAGGATGGCAATACATCAGGAATCTAGATTACAGTGAAGCATGCATCGCAGTCTGCCTTTCATTTGAGTTACTTTTAGACACATCCTTCTGTCTGCCTCACGTAGTTCTGGTTCCCTGATTGGTAGGGATTTATAATTTTACCCCACTCCCCTGACTCGAATAAGAAACTCACATGTAGTTTTAGAGGTGCAGTGCATGAATGGATAATTTCTTTACCTCCCCCACTCACTCTCGCCACACCAGAAACTCCAGGGTAACTCTGATATTTGCTTTGCTGTGCATCATACTGGAAGCTTGCTTAGAAAAGAAGCAGAAGTCCCGAAATGACAGCAGGTACCCAAGTAGGGACTTACTCATTTACATCTCTTGCTTTTCAAAGAAGGTGAGGCTTAAGAAATTCTTTTTGAATATAAGGAATAAAAACTGATCACAACTTTCAATACAAACCACTCTGCCCACAGTTCTGGGCATCACCTGTATCTTTTAATTGTTTTTTAAAGGGCTCATTCTAGAAGATGCAATAAATTTCAACTCTTGGATTAGCCATTTGCTTGTGGTATTTCAGCTGGCATTTTGCCTAGCAGATGAAATACAAGCAAATGTGATCAAATACATTTATTCTCAACAATATCCAATTAGTTCCAAGCAACAAAGCCATAAAACTATGAAGATACACTTTGTGACAGATTTTGCCATAAGTGCAGAGTCATAGAAGTCCACCTAAAAGACGGATTGTACAAGTTAAGATGAAATCCATTTTAGAACTAATTAATTCATGTCCTTTGAAGTTGTTTTCCCTTAATATTTTCTACTTGTGGGACTGGGAAGATAGAAAGAGAAGCATTCAGTGTTGTATCCAGAATTAGAAAGCTCATCTATGTCATTATATCAAAGATAATATCAAAATGACGATCTCATTGCTGTGTTCGACAGGTGTCCTGTACTGCTTGGGTACAGGAAAGGGGAACTATTAGGAGCCTCAGGCATGGATACAAAGAGAGTGAGACTAGATGAATAGGGGTCACAGTCAAAGAAAGAAGGAAACGCAAAATGCCTGAATGTCTCTGATATTTGTCTTTTTCAGAAAGAGACTGCAGTTAATGACTGCCATTCAAAGGCGTATCAGATATTTATTCCATAGATTCATAGCCACCCTGGGAGACTGGCTCAGGGAGTACCGGTCCTGGCTTAGCCAGGGGAACAGAGTTCTCATTCAAAACTAAAAATCAGAACTTTTTGCTACAGCCTTCATTAAATATATGCTGCTTTTCCAGTTTAAGGAGGAAATAAAAATACAGAGGAACACTAGTCGGTTTCTCGAGATGTTCAAATTCTTCTCAAAAAGACGGAAGAAATCACATACTGTTTTAAAAGGAAGACTAAGTGGAAGACACCAGCAGGAAATCAACGTCAGTACCAAGGGAGGAGTGGGAGGCTGTTGAGACGTTCTTCCCACAAAGTGACTCGTGCCTCCTGGAGAAGATACGAGGCTCCCGGTTACAACCGACACCCTGCGTTTGCAGCAGCCCATCCAAGGCCATGGGCATTGGGCTTCTGAGAGGGACACATGTAGGGATGATTGGTGGTGCCGCTGAGGGCTGTCGAGACGAGACGGCTGTGTGTATAACTGACAAGACCAATTGATGAGTGAGCAGGTTTCCTGGAGGGTGACAGATGTGCCCCTGCGATCTGTCACATGCAGCCATCTCTACGTACCACCTCTGATTCATGCCTGAACAAATGATACGGCTGCAAGAGACACAGGAAGATCTTTAAGTGTTATAAATTCTTGAGCAGGAAAGGGAAGGGTGTAAGACAGCTATCGCTTTAAATTTCTCCTTCCAAAATAAATTCAGATTTTCACTCAAGTGGGACAGAGACATTGAACATTGCATGACAGTGACATTTGTAAATGGCTTAAGATCCTGTGATCTTAAGAGAATTACAGGAATCTGAAGAGCGCTGTATACTACTAGAAGCAGACACTGGTAGACGGGGAAAGTTTAAAAATAAATCAAGGAACAACCAGTTGGGTCGAAAGAGAAGCATGTTTAAAAAAGAGTGCATCCACATGATAAGTTCCTAAGAACCTTTTAAAAAGATAAATACAGAGATTATTTAGTCACAAGAGAAATGCACTGGAGAGGAGGGAGAAACATGTGCAAGAGAAAAGACTGGTGTGAACAGATGCTGCGTGAAGATTGAGTGATGCCATGTTCGGCAAACATCTGTCCCAGTTCCCAGTCCTAGGAGGGCATTCTACAAATTTTAAATCAGGCAAATTTTAAATCGAATCTAAAGAAGTTATTAGAATGATGATTGTTCGTTTGTTTCACTTTGGCTTGTGTGGGTGCGGCCCAACGCAGACGGCATCACAGGGAAAGAAGGGAGACTCTGCGTGCTTGGGTTTTACAGATCACAGCTGGAAAAGTGCCAGAGGAAACCAACTGCAAAATCAGCTTTCCAGAAGGGGACCCGAGAAACACAGGGAGCCAGTCACAGCACACCTGGACCCGGTAACATAAAGGAGAAAGTCAGATTTGGAAGGGGATAAAAGAACATTGGTGAAAACACTTGTGCAAGAGTCGGTGCTAAGAGAGGTGACTTTTACAAAGTCTCTAAGGCTGGCTCGAAGAAGTATTTAGAACAGAAGCACGCCCTCCAAGGGCACAATATGGCTTCAAAGGTACAAAACGGGTGTCATGTGACTGGAAGGCATTTTTTGGAGCGTCATTGGGGCACATTCCCGTACCGGGTATCAGAAACTCTTGGGTGGAGGCAGTTAAAGAGCACCAGGTCCAGATGAAAGGAAAGTGAGAAGAGGCAGGGGGTGGTAGCAGCCCGAGGCCACCAGGTGGGAGCTGGTGGATAAGTACACAGCCTGTGACCGCAGCAACGCCACTGAGGAGGGGTTCAGGTGGAAGACGACTTAAGAAAAAAAAAAAAAAAAACCTGTTAGATGACCTCACTCACTTGACAGGTTTCAATAAGTCAGGGCACTCTCTCTCTCTCAAATACCAGGAGAAAATACATTTCATTCAGGCAGGTGAGACAGGGAGAGCACTTACTGTGGACGGAATAATGTCCCTTCCCCCTTAACCCTCCATGTGACTGGATCTGGAAAGAAGACCTTTATTTAAGGAGATAATTAAGGTTATGTGAGCGCATAAGGGTGGCGCTCTCATGGGATAGGACCCGTGGCCTTATGTGGGTTTTTTTTTTTTTTTCTCTTTTTTTTTTTCTTTTTATGGCTGCACCTGCAGCACATGCACGTTCCCAGGCTAGGGGTCCAATCAGAGATGCAGTTGCCCGCCTACACCGCAGCTACAGCCACCCAGGATTTGAGCCATGTCTATGACCTACACCACAGCTCATGACAATGCCCGATTGTTAACCCACCAAGTGAGGCCAGGGATCGAACCTGCGTCCTCGTGGATACTAGTCCGGTTCTTAACCCACTGAGCCACAACGGGAACTCCTGGTGGCCTTTGAAGAAGAGGAAGAGACACCAGCGAGCTCTCTCTCTGACTGACCGCACACAGAGAGGAAAGGCCACGTGAGGACACAGCGAGAAGGTGACCATCTACGAGCCAGGAAGCGAGGCCTCTCCAGACATCCCCCCCCTGGCGCCCTGATCTTTCATTTCCAGCATCTGGAATTTTGAGAAAAGAAATTTCTGTCATTTAAGCCACCTCATCAGCAAGTCTATATTTTGTTAGGACAGCCCTGGCAGACTAACACAGCACCCAAAGGGAGCAGGTCCCTGGGGACAGAGAGGGGTTTTATAGAGGAAAGGGAAAAAAATGGCAGAGTGCCTTGGTCAGGCAGTGTTGCAGTCTCAAAGAAAGGAGCTGCTTTTTCTTTGTCATTTAAGCTGCTCCAGCCCCTTAGACCCTATTCTTGGAACTGCTGACTCAAAGAAGGAATTTAGACAGAATGTGGATAGCTCCTTGGGTACCAGAGAGCAAGGGTGGTGGGGGAGACTGGTAATTCTCTAGTCTAAAATATGGAAATTCTACACTTCCATAAACACTGAGCAATGCTTGACACGTTGCTGCAACTAGTAAAGAAACGTTTGTAGGCAACATGCAAGTGACAGAATCCTTGGAAAAAAATAAGCACATTACCTTATCATCTGTCACAGCCTGGAGGGAACCCTGAGAACAGGCACGTGTGGGTTCTCATACTCAGGGGAGGTGACTTCAAAGGTTCACGGAGAAGATGAGGATATTCCACTTCTAAGAGCAGAGGACTTTGCTCCCGAACCCATTAAAGTGGGCTCAAGTCCCGGCTCGATCCTGCCTGACTCGGGGGCCTTGGACATACCTCCTAAATTTTCAGTTCCCTAGTTTGTAAAATAGTGGTAATATCATCTGCCTCCCAGGTCTGAGAGGTACACTCCACCACCTTCGAGTCCACAGAGCCCCGTGTAAAAGGAATATCTGTCAGTATTAATAACATAATCGATATGCATGGAAAGCTATGAACTATAAAACTCTGGCAATGACATACCACGAGCAGGAAGAAACATGAGAGGCACATTAAAAAAGTGATGATGTTTTATAGGAAAATAATTTTTTAAAACGCATGCAAGTAAAAGGAAAAAATTAAAAGTTCAGAACTCATTAACGCTTGTCAAAATTACTAAAGGCAATGTAAAAAAAGTTTTGCATGTGTTTACAGACAAAAGAAGAGCAAAGAAGTTCCAGGTACACTCTTTACAAAGTTAATGATGAAAAGAAAGAAGATAAAACTGATTTTCTTTTTTCTTTTCTTTTTTAGGCACCACACAGCATATGGAGTTTCCGGGCCAGGGATCAGAACCAATACATAGCAGCAACCTACACCATAGCTGTGGCAACTGGGTCCTTAACCCACTGCACCAGGCCAAGGATTGAACCTGTGCCCTGGCACTGCAGAGACTGCCAATCTTGCTGTGTCACAGTGGGAGCTCCAAAACTGATTTTATTTTATTTTTTTATATTTTTTTTTGTCGTTGTTGTTGCTATTTCTTGGGCCACTCCTGCGGCATATGGAGGTTCCCAGGCTAGGGGTCGAATCGGAGCTGTAGCCACCGGCCTACGCCAGAGCCACAGCAACGCGGGATCCGAACAGCATCTGCAACCTACACCACAGCTCATGGCAACGCCGGATCGTCAACCCACTGAGCAAGGGCAGGGATCGAACCCACAACCTCATGGTTCCTAGTCGGATTCGTTAACCACTGCGCCACGACGGGAACTCCTGATTTTATTTTTATTTTACCCTTCACAAAGGAGGAAAGCCTCCAAATGGGAACATGTAAAATAAAGGAGCTGAAGTGCAAGACAGAGGAAGGAGTTGAAATTTCTCCCCGAAATGTGCAAGAACTCTGTAGCATAACTTCCCAAATGAAAGGCAATGACCTGGGAGGCGCCACAGAGATGGAGAGGCACAGTGATGGCCTGGGGTGCAGGAGAGAAGATCCTATTCTAGCTGGATATGTTTGATGGAATTTTCATCTGCCTGTCCATTGAACATCCTCAATGCAAAAATGATCTGGTGATACCATGGGCTATCAAATGACATTTGCTCTAAATAAAAAAGGAAGCAGAGAGAGAGAGATTTTCTAAAAAAAAAAAAAAAAATCATGGGTTACTCTATGATCAGGAATAGAACCCATTCTTTTGCAAAAGAATGGAGCGAGTTGAGGTGGTTTAATCAGGTAAGACCCCCCCCACAGTGGACAGAGGTGAGGCTTGTTTTCAGGACAGGTTTTCCAGGAGGATGGAGAGGAAGTGATGGAAGTCACTCAGGCAAAGGGAAGAGCAGACGTCAAGTCTAGGTGACGGACACCAGAGGACACTGGATGGGGGGGGGTGGGGGGAGTCAGGACTGTGAGGGAAGAAGAAGTTAAAACAGACAAAGGGGGAAAGCTAAGCAAATACGAGGAGGAAGATACTTGTTTACTATGTTAAGAAGTTTGAACTTAATATTGAAAACAGCTAGCAATGAAATACAGCCACAAAGCAAGACTTTCTTTTTTGAGAAAAACCTTAGACATTGATTACATATATCAATGCATTACGGTGGACTGACCTAAAAATACGATATATGTGTAGTATTTAAAAATATTGCGTGAGTCACAGGAAGTAGTGAGGGACGGAGGATGGGGACAGCTGCCTCGCCAGTCCTAGCAGCCAAACCAGCCCTGGCAATCGCGACGATGACAGATGCCACAGCCAGATCATCCTCACCTCCAGGAAAATGACCACGGAAGGCTCCCTTTTGCTAACTCGGAGAAAGAGCACTGCTGGCATCTTCTCCAGCGACTGTTGCGGTGATTAAGGATACTGTGTACATTCTTTTACTTCTAATCCAACTCATGTTTCAATTATGTATATAGATAGATATTGACAAATATCTATGTATACACACACGCATAGAGAGAGAAAAACATTCCACAGACAAGTACATATTCAGGCTTTCAAGAGATGAATAGATCATTTTACAACGCCACACCAGCACATGACTCAGTTTTATGCATCAAGCACAGCAAATTATTGTGATTCTAATCTTATTCTTAGTACCTAAAATTCTGCATCTTATTTTTGGTAGCCTCCTTTTTCCATTTCTCTAGCAGACCTCTAACTATGAAATATTGTATTTTATCACATGCCATTTATGATGAGATCCTAGAGGTTGCTGTGAGTTTAAGAAACCGAACGTTCTCTTCGGTGTTTGTGCTTTGCTTTCTTAAATGTACCCTGGTTCTTTTCCCAAAGTCTCTGTCCCTATCGTGTGTTTTAGGAAGGGCTATACATCTTATGATACGTAAGAGGTTGTGTTATGTCATTTCACAGGCATATGGCGTTTTCTTAACAGGATTATAATACAGGCTCCATGTTCAAGTACAACAGTTCAAAGAAGCACAGAAATCATACACACGATGGAACAAAAGAGCTTAATTGAGCAGCTTTATAACCTTGCTCAGAATTCCCTCACCACCACTTTAGATAGAATAGCTTCTGTTTTAGCAATGTCCCTTTAATTAGGTCCTAAGCATCTAAAACATGACAAATGTAAATATGTATTACAAATCCTTAATTATGAGGATCAGTAAGCATTCATGCAGCTTTCTACCTTGAAGCTAGATTCTTTTTGTTTAAAATCAGCCAAAACGAGAGATAAACGAGAATGATGCGAAAAATGCAAAACTTCGTTTAGAATGCCCTTCTCCTGGTGTCAGTATCACTTTACCACGTTGTCTTCAAGAGTTAAATTCTATGTCCATTTATCTTTTAAGTCCAAAATCTCTCCTGCCATTTTCTGCCTTTCATTGCCATGTTCACAAAGACCAGCACTCTGGGAGGGACTATAAGCTAAGTGTTAGGGACCCTGGGGTCTTCATGGCATATCCTAGAAAATAAAGCACTTGGGGTTCACAAAAGGGCAACACTGTCCCTCTGTTTGAGAAGAGTTTAAACTGGATCCAAAAAGACCTCTTGCTATTTTTCAATCCCACATGCCGTTTTAACACTGTACTGGAGCTTATTCTGGTATGGTAGCAATAAAATAAAAGTTGTATTAGGTATCCCAATAATAGTTAATTACAAATGTGCCACCTAGGGGAGTTTTTCCATTTTTCTGCCAACATGGCCTCTTTCCCAATTCGCACCCAGAACATCTTCCAACATGTGCATGTGCGACCGCGCGCACACACACACACACACACACACACACACACACACACACGATAATTTCATCTCAGCAATGCATTTCCGCACAGACCACTTGCCATTTAGTTCCTTGCCTTCTGTTTGGTTCTCTGCATGAACATATCTTAAAAGACAAACACGTCTCAATATCTCTGAAAACTAAAGACACGTCTCAAAGACCTAAACACCTAGGCAATCTTTTAGAACAAAACTATTAGTCCAGAGAGAAACTAAACTTCCTCAAATGTTCTCAAAAATCTCACTGATATGCGAAAGGGATTGGTTTATAATAACAGGAGAACGCGAGTGATTGGTTTATAGTAACAGGAGCACTTGCCCAGCTCGCAGCAGCCGTGGGTTGCCAGGTGCAAAGGTCTGTTCCTTGTCATCCAGGCATCTACCAGCTCCAAGGCTGGCAACCAATTGCCAAGGCATTTTATTGATGCCCTTCCATGGACATTCAAAAAAGGTCTCTCTCTAACTTACAACTTCAGAGTACGTCTGAAGAAAACGATATTACAGATTGTCATTTGTCTTAAAACTATACAATAAATGCACTCTGGGAAAGCGGTTGAATTTATATATTCACCTTCCGTTTCTAAACTAAATATCAACCTGTGACCTCACGTCTAAGTACCATAATTGCCAGTGAGGGGGAAAAAAATGGTTACAGAAACAAATATGTCTCTTACAATTTAGAAGCACATAACATCTTATTCTAGAGCACTGCCAAGTAATAAGGGGTACTTAATAAAAAGGTAGTTAGAGCTATAGGCCGACTGATACATATCACACCATTTTTTTTTCCTTTGTGATTTAAAAACCTTAGAGGTAAATTTCATCACTGCTCTATTAAATACTTATGGCATGAAAAATTTTATAGTTACTAATTTTAAACTACTTAAAATGTCAAATGTTTTCAGGCTTCACTCACTTTTCCAATTATTACATTGGAATGACTCATTAACTGTAACATAAACAGGCTCATTTTTACCTCCTGTTATGCTATTTCTCCGGTTTTATGACCAGAGTACCACTTTCCCATGAACCATGATGAAAATTCACTGGGGAGAAAAAAAAAAAAAATGAAGCACATACTCTTCCTCTTCCAAATACCAATTCCTCTGAGGAACTGAAGTAATAATGATAATTTGTAATATTCTTTAGCATTAAGTAATATTGTCATTTCAGGTACCATGTATGTGAATACTCTGGCAAAAGACATTCTGCCAAAAACTTTATCCTCTCAAAGTTAACTGGGAAGCAAAACTATCTTTACTTGCACAGTAACACATCAGATACAGTCTTTACCAAAACAGAGTCATGAAGACCCTAGAGTGATCAATGCCAGGGAAGATCTAAATTCATAGATTACAAAGTGGGAATGATAAACGTCAAATAAATCAACACATATATACAGAGATGCCTAACTGAAGCACACAGCCAGACAATGACAGATTTAGAATTCACTGAAGAAATTTAAAAGTTAAAATCTCAGACATGACATTTCCTCCCCAAAGGGAACTAAGAAGATAATCCAATGGTCAATGACACCTCGGTTATTTAGAAAACCATTTATTATAGCTTGGTGTTATGGGTAAACTACCCATTATTTCTCAAGAAGTTTTAAACAAACAAACAAACAAACAAAAAAACCCTCTGAAGTTTCCATCATGGCTTAGGGGAAACTTGAGGACAGAGGTTTGATCCCTGGTCTCACTCAGTGGGTGAAGGATCCTGCGTTGCCATGCGTTGTGGTGTAGGTCACAGACGCGGCTAAGATCTGGTGTTGCTGTGACTGTGGTGTAGGCCGTAGGCTGGCAGCTACAACTTCGACGGGACCCCCAGCCTGGAAACCTCCACGTGCCCTGGGTGCGGTCCTAAAGAGACAAAAAAAAGAAAAAAGAAAAAAAAAACCCTCGAAGCCTTCAAATGACAATATTAATCTTGTGGGTAAATTGTTCATTTAAGGATATTCAGTTAATTGAGATTTTTGATGCATTCCTTCTTCCTTGAAGGACTTCCAGTGAGAGCCACAAGGCCTTCTAAAGCACCATAATTTTTGATCTGCATTTAGTTTGGGGCATTTAATTCTCTCTCTGCGATTTTTATTTTTGAAGAGACCAAAATCAAATTGACCTTAGCATTTGAGGCTACAATTCAAGATGTATTTTTAAAGATCTGATTGTTGAAAAGTACCTCTAAAAGCTGTCAACTGAAACACTCATTAAAAAAATGATCCATTATACTCTATGGAAATTCACCCCCCACCACCACCAAGAACACAGCTTGCTTCATCTCATGATCAGGGTTAACTCACAAAACATCCCCTATTTTAAGCACATATTGTCTGATGGGTCAATCCTTCCTTATCATATATGTTAACTTGAAAAAACTGCAATAATTCTAAGTAACCACTAAATAAGTTATTGAGGCCAAGATTACTGAATCGATAAAAATGAAAAAAAGAACTAAGCTAAGCATCAATGGAAACACCAGGCCACTGAAAAAGTCAAAGTCTGCATTATTTCATATTTCACCAGAAACATTCACCTACCAATCTGAATGTGCATATCTGGGATTTATATAACAATGCTGGATTCATTCTTACTATTCTTCCTACTGTTTTCAGGTGCGAGGCCACTCTGCAAATCGTCAGTCACAAAGGAGGAGAGGAAAAGATTTTTTAAAAGGATAGAGAAGAACATCTTAAATAACCCAACTCATCAGTCATATGATTCATGCATTGACACTATTAAGGCCCTAATACATGATTTTCTAAGGAAAGGGGATTCAGGCTCTACATATAGCATCAAATCGTGAAAAATAGGTGTTTGCAAAGCAAGACTGATATTCTCTTGTAAAAAAGTCCAGAACCATGTAATGTGAATGTCACTATCCTTTATCATCTGTTTGCTGTGGAAAGTCATGGACCCCATCATCATTCTTGTCGACACCCAGAGTCAGTAACATGAAGTGAGCTCTATGAGACGGTCCTAGGTTGTCTTTGATCCGGAAATTGGTCTTTTGATAAGACAGAAATCTGCATTAGAGCTGAATCATCAGCAGCAGTATTATGAAAAATAAATTAATTTCAACAGATGGCCATTTGTTTGGGGAAAAAGCGCTACAGTGAAATTTCAATGAAAAGAATTTTGTAAATATTCTATATACCCTATCATATTTTTTAACTTCCTTAAACTTTTAACAAACACTGATGGCCACTGAAGGCCCCTCATCAGTTCTTGGAAATGAAAATTAAATAAATTCCAAATGGACAAGGCATTTACATAAAAATTCATTACCTTGGCACGAGGAGGTGAAAGGCACCTGCTTAATTATTATGAATTCTCAGTGGGCAGTGCTGAAATGAAAATCTATTTTTCAATTTATTCTAGAAAGTTTGCCAATTTCAGAATTTTGAGGAAGCTGATACTGTAAAAGTCACAGGGACAAGAACACTCTGCAGTGAGATCATTTCCCTCATCCCAACAGCGATTTCAAATGCAAGTTCCTGATTAGTATGAAGTGGGATATTTTGCACCCATGAAAGTATAAAATAACAACAGAATTTTCATTCAAAATATCTAAGATGTAATTACTTATACACTTTATTGAACTTCTTATACTAATGGGATTACTTGAGATTGAAAGTGCCTCTTTAGCAACCAAAACTGCTGAAACTTTGCTAATAGTTATAAATAATTCATACATATGGAAATAGCAGTATTTCTGAAGAATACAGTTTTTAGGAAGACACATATGAAGAAGATACGAACAAAGGCTTTTTCTGTGATAGTTTCTGGCAGTAGAAGCATTACCTCCAGCACCACAATTCCTCAATTTGTGTTCAGAATAATAAAGACTAAATTTTATCATAGCAGCATATAACTTATACACTATCCATGTCTCATCATTATATTACATTGCATACTATTTTGTGTGTGTGTGTCTTTTTGTCTTTTCTAGGGCCACACCCATGGCATGTGGAGGTTCTCAGGCTAGGGGTCTAATCGGAGCTGTAGCCTCTGGCCTACACCAGAGCCACAGCAACACAGGATCTGAGATGTGTCTGTGACCTACACCACAGCTCACAGCAACACTGGATCCTTAACCCACCAAGCGAGGCCAGGGATCGAACCCACATCCTCATGGTACCTAGTTGGATTCATTAACCACTGAGCCACAACGGGAACTCTGTCATTGCATACTATTTAAATCAAAAGTCAATGAACTCTTTCTATAAAGAGCCAGAAAGTAAAGAATACTATATAGGTCCCTGTATAACAAAAGGGTAGTCAATTTTAAGACAATTTTATTGATAAAACTAAAAATATAATAATAATCGAGTATAAAGTTTTGCCATACAGGTCTACTAATGTGAAGAATGAACCACTGAAGTTTCAGTTGCATATAATTCTTTTGTGCCCCCCAAAATTATTTGTCTAATTTTTTCAAACATTTAAATATGTAAAAAGCATTCTCAGCTCACAGGCTACACATAACAGGCAGTGGGCCAGATGTGGCCCATGGGTCATATTTTACCATCCTCTGAACAAAATATTACATTATGTTACAATTGATGTTATACAATTCTATTAATTTGTTTTCATTGAAGAGGTAAATTAATTCAATCTTGATATAGAGGTGGGCTCCCATAAAGGAATTGTCTATATATGATACAAATTCTGAAATTTAATTTTAGACGACATTAAATTTTTTTTACTTAAAGTAAAGCACTTGGTGTCATGTGAAAGTCATGTGCTCAGTCCCTGTGTTGGCTACGAGCTGTGTTATCCCCATAGCTGGAGGCTTTCCAGTCAGAAATGATTTGGGATGTGTACAATCAGGAGAGGGGAGAATGCACCAGACTGATTGAAACACATCAGCATTGCTGTTAAAAACAAGTGAGACAAAGTTCAGATTCACCTTTATACCCAAAGGCCAACCCCTTTGTGTTGCATCATATAATTGTATTTTATCAGTGCTCTACTACTGTCATCTGGTCATTTTTTGCTATGGAAAGGAAGTCGGGTGCGAGGAGGAGAAGAAGAAGGAAGTTTCTAGACAGAAGTACAAAGTTGAATTTTAACACTTAGAGAATCTGCCCAGGAGCATTTAGGGGGCATCCCAGAACCCACAAGAGTCATCATCTACTCAAGTCATTACTTCCGCCTATTAATTTCAACATATTCTTTAGTGCTTCTTTCAGGGTAGATATCAGACATAGCCTTTATTCCAATTAGGGAAAAGAAAGAACTCCATGAGAAATTAACTTCTAATTATGTCATTCATAAGCTACCTGGTGAGCATTAAGTATTCTCAATATGCCTGAAGTCAGAGAGTTTCCATCACATGATCTCCAAGAGCAAAAACAAAAGCAAACCTCTTAGTTGCCTTACGACTTACACCTGTTCTTCTTTTGTAGCATGTCAGCCCTCCCCCAGCAATGCCTTAATGCTCAGAAGGAAACTGTGGGTTCACAAGAGCAATGATGAAAGAGATGACCCCCTTCTCAGTGCATCTCTCTTAGGAGCAAGTGAAGAAACCAACAGCCCCTGCAATTAACAAAGAGGAAGGTCTTCTAGAAGGATCGGACTCTAACCTTTCATGGAAGGAACCCTTCAACATAATAACAAACTCGCCTTGACCAGAGCAAGGAGGAAAGACCTGAAGCTGGTTCAGTGCTTTTTTAACATCAAGCTGGGCGCTAGGAGTCAAAGAATGTGGTCCATTCGACATATTTCATCTTTAGGCAGAAGAGGAGGAATCATAGCCACTAAAGATGTGCCTAGTAGTTCATATATGTTTATATAAATATATGGATATATTCACACACACACAAATACATACACATGAACATGTATATATGTTTGCACAGAATCCTCCTAGAGTTACCCTATTGATTAATTAGAACAACTAACATTCATATTAAAATGCAGCTAATCCATGAGCTGTCCCTAATGTATAAAGTCCTGTCCCATGAAAGCTTTCACAGTGGCAGCCTTGGGCAGTCTTGAGACGACTCAGTGCTTAGTAGATTTGCTTCTGGTGAATCAGCTGTAAATAGAGGGAAACTATCTTTGTATTCATCTGAGAGACAGACCTTTAATTTCCTTTATTTTTATTCCGTTCTCCCTGACTTTAATATTGGTGATCAAGACTGATTCGTGTTTTAATACAAAGGCTTGTCCAAAAGAATTACTGGAGTTATTATAATACTTAAAGATACTTATTCTGGTTGATGGTCACTTACCCATACAGGGAATTCCTACCTTGCTGGTAAACACATAGACTTGCTTTTCAAAAAAAGATACACATATGAAGCACCACGACTTGTTAGTAAGTAGATGTTGCTTCCTTTCCCCAAAAAAAATACTTACTAAATATTGAACAGCAAAATAAAAATTGGGAAATGAATTTTTTTCTTTTACGTCTACTGCTACAAATCATACTGTCAATGTGATACCACCAAGAAATTACTAAATACACCTTTAAGTATCTGAAGTCATCTAATTGCATTTTTAAATTGCAACTTCAATTATGACTTAAAGAATACTCAACTCTTAGAGCGGTAGCCAAAAATTCCAACTTTAATATTGAAATGCTCCTAGTTATCTAAAATGTTATAGGTTCTCTAAGTTTACGAAATGTTTTTAAAAAGCATTAAACTGCTTCCTGAAGAGTAAACCAACACTGAAGAAGAGTGTAGAACGAGCACTGAAATTTTGAGCGTTGGGAGAGGCCCAGCCACAGCTGAGCACCCATGAATATTCTGCTCCCCTCGGATCTTCTCAAGAGCTCATCTTTCCTTTATAGAAGATATTATTACAAAGAAAGCTATTTAATGCTGATCTGCCTTTGACCGGCCTTAAAGAAAACAAAGAAATGAAAACAACTAGTAGCCCAGTCCGTCACATTGATTATCAACTCAAACAGGCTGCCTATTGGAAAGACAAGACTGCCTCTAGGCCAGATTTAAGCTCTGCTTTTCTAAAGGGACTGAAGCTTCAAGTGATGCACTTTACATTGTAAGAGTGACCTCTAGTGCCTTCCTTTTTTGTTGAACTTCGATAGTTGTACGATGAATTACTTTTCTACAAAACTGTGTGAGTGTGTGTGTGTGTGTGTGTGTGAGTGTGTGTGAGTGTGTGTGCATGTGGCTCTGTGTTGTTACTGTTTGTTGTAATGTTTGTCAAGTGCTACCAGCATGCCAAGATTTTTGACTAGGTGAAAACATGCACCGTTCACTGACTCACGGGATTCTGACATCCCAAAATTTAAACAGCAGCACAGGGCAGGGCCTGAGTGAAGTTCTTTCACAGTGACAGATGACACCAGGACATGCGATGATACTGAAGGGGAGCACGAAATCCCCGTGGCCACACAGGGTAAATGATCATTTGACTGGTGCCAGTGAGGTCATTTACAATGCTCTTCCCACATCAGAGCACTTTCGTACACTCCAGGGATGTGTCATAACAAATGCCTGCTCACTGGCGTATTCGTGTCCCCCAAACCCAAACCTGGCTGAACAGCAGTAACATAAATTCCTGAAGAGGCCTCATAGCTCTTTCTTGAAAAGCAGATGAGCTTTTAAAATCCAGGAAAGAGAGAAAAAGTTGTATTTGCTGAGCTTGTTGATCACTCATCAAAGGAGAGGGAAAATGCTCCCATTTTTGAGATTTTAAGCCAAAGATAACTTTGACAACTTTTTCTTATCTCTCAAACAAAGTGGAAGAAGGGCTCTCTGCCACATTATTCTGGATGATACTCAAATTAGAAATAAGATCTTAATAAATCTTCCCTGAGCCCATTAATTCAGAACCAGCATATTCAAACACACATGTATAAAGTTAAAAATTCGGCCACCAAAGAAATCATCTGAATGTTCAGGAAATCATCTGAATTTTTTTTTTTTTGGTTTTTTGGGGGTTTTTTTTTGTTTTTTTCAGGACACAGCATGTAGGAAGCAAGCCCCTTCTCCCAGGAATGTTCGAGTCTCATTCTTAGAGCAGCAAGGGCGCAATTTTTAATATTGAAGTTTACCTCCACCAACTGTGCCCCTGAATTCTGCAGTACATTTCAGCTATTATTCTGGCATCATTTTATAGATGCAGCCAGCCATCAGGATGCCAAATAGCAAACTTCAGAAACCTAAGCTAATGCAGCATAGTGTAAAGTCTGCCAGTTGTTTTCCTGTTAGACTCAATTCCAATAAAATCTAGTAAACCTAAAAAAGGAAAGAAAGGAAGCCATGCACAGGCGATTCTCTGGTCAAGACGCTCATTTAGTGTTTTACTAGAACTTGAGCCTTCTCAGGGAACACACAAAGACCAGAGGATAAGATGCTGCGCCTAGACAAAAAGACAAATGACACTTTGCATATTCTGACCAGACCAAAAGGAATGACATGTGTCAACCCAATCATATGTGCAAGATTTTTAAGTGATGCTTCATTTATAGCAACATGCTTTGCGGCAATTCCAGTTGTAAATAATAATCATAAAAAACGAGAGAATTAAAGTTTTGCAGAGAGGCCCCCTGCAAGTTTTAAATCATTTGCTGGATACTTACAGGAATTCCCAGCTAAAACCCTGTTCCAATTTGGAGTAGATAGCAGAAGTAGCATCTTGAGGACAGCTCCGGTGACAGACCCCATGTTCACATTTATCTGGCCTCCCCAAAAGATCTTGAGTGGCTCTCCAAGGGATCGGGTCGCGTTCTCTGTCCCTCTCCCAGTTCTGTCTGGGTCTTCGGCACCTCTGGGTCTCTCAGCCTCTCTCCTCCCTTCGCTTTTCTCTCTCTCTCTCTCTTTTCCTCCCCCCCACCCTCCCTCCCTCTCTCTCTTCCTCTCTCTCTCTCCCTCTCTCCTTCCCTCCCTCTCACTCTCACACACACAAACACACACACACCACAGCCCTGACTGCTCCCTGAAAAGCGCCCAGCATCTTTTCTAACGAGCATCCACACCGCCGAGGCCACGCCCACTCCTCTCCGCCGTGGTCCCAGAAATTGGCAGCCGCATCCGTCCTCCAAATCCACAGCCGCGCTCAGAGCTCCACGCGCGCTGCGCTGTGATGAAAGCCGGACCTGGAGGCGCGGCCTGCAGCTCCCCGGCCTCCTCGGGGCTCCCTCCCCTCTGCTCGATTCTTCAATAATCCTTAACCCTTTTCTCCCCTCCGGAGATGTCGGTGGGGGGAGGGGCCAGGCGGTGGCGCCTCCTGATTTTCCGAAGGTCTTGCCTTCGGCAGAGCCAGTCAACCGACCGAGCTGATTCCTGATCAGCCGGGAGGGCATCCAGGTAAAATTGTGTTTTGTTGCAAAACAAAAGCATAAAATGAGACAGCAAGAACTAAGCCGCACTGGTAAATTGTAGCTAAAACCGTCCTTGGGGAAAATTCTTGCTGTTGTTTTTCTCTGTTTATATAAAACTATCCTCTTCAGCTCTGGTGCCAGGATTTTATTATGGAAATGCCTCACAAGCAAACAGACATTCCTGTTTGGCAGATATTTAAAATCATCTAGTAATAGTCTGCAAGAAATTAAAATTCCTTATTTTAGTGCATCAGGAGTACAGATCCACAAACTGAATGCTTTGGATAGATTATTTGAATGCATCAGGCTGTGAATTCACAGTGGCATTCTACCATCAAAGTCTTTAATAACAATTCCCAAAAGGCCCAAAAATAAAATGGATACGATACTGAAGAAAGGGAGCTCTCTCACTCACACACACACACACACACACACACACACACACACACACCCCAAACCTAAACAATATAAAGATGTAATTCAAATAGTCTAAAGGAGAGAAGTGTCAAGTTGAGTTCAGAAGACCACAGACTACAGAAAAATCACTCTTCTAATGGCTGATCCATGGATACGGCCAGTTCTTGAACAGAATACTAAAATGATGGAGTTCATACCACATAATAATAACTGAATCACAGAATGTCACAGAATGATAAATAATCTCTTGAAATTAAATGTCAAGATATTTAGCTGATGCTCTGCTAAATTTTATAGACCAGGAATCCTGAGGTTCTCAAGCACTTCCTGATGATTATACATCAGAAGAAACAAGCCTTCGGCAGCAACAACTTTGCTATGGAATGAATGAAATAAAAGGGAACGGACAGAAGTGTTTTCCCATAAAACTGTAAGAGCTAACTCTTGCCTACAAACAAAGCAGAGGATCATTTTACTTTGCCTGTTTTGCAGATGAGAAAACAAGAACAGGGAATTTAAACAACTTGAGATCACAGAGTTACTAAGTAAAGCACTGAGGCTTGAGCTTTGGTTTTCTGACTCCAATTTTCCTGCTCTCTCCCTGGGACTTGCTGCCGCAAGATAAGAGTACAGCTCCTTCCTGACCTCTGTCTGTGGCAGTGAAAACCTGGCAAGGGAAAAAAAAAAAAAAAAAAAAAAAAGGCAGTGGAAAAGAAAGGTCATTGCTTGAGGGTTGACTCTGTATTTCTAGGACTACATTCTGATTTTGTTATTTTTGCACATAACATGTCAAGCAAAAGCACATACAAATTGACAATTCCTGATAAGTGGTTAGTGAAGAGGATTTTTTTTTTAATCATCATTTATATATGTATTTTTTCTACTGTACGGCATGGTGACCCAGTTACACTTACATGTGTACATTCTTTTTTCTCACATTACATGTTTCATCATAAGTGACTAAACAAGGGTTCCCAGTGCTACACAGCAGGATCCCATTGCTAAGCCATCCCGAAGGCAACATTCTGCCACTATTTACCCCAAGCTCCCAGTCCTTCCCACTCCCTCCCCTTCCCCCTTAAAGAGGATTAAATATTGTTGAACACATATTATATGCTGTTTGTTATCTAATTAAATCATTATAGCAATCCTTGAGGGAAATATCAACATGCCGATTTAAAAAACAGATGGAACCTCAGTGAAGTTAAGCAAGATGTCCACAGCGCCGCAGTGACTGGGATCTGTATTTCAGTCTGCAAAGCTCTAAAATAATTTCCTTCAATGACCCTACACCGGGGAAGAAGTCAGGCTTTCTTGAAAAGTTGTCTTGCACATGCACCCGCATGTTCATTGCAGCACTATTCACAATAGCCAGGACATGGAAACAACCCAAATGTCCATCGACAGATTATTGGATTTGGAAGATGTGGTATATATACACAATGGAATACTACTCAGCCATAAAAAGGAATGACATAATGCCATTTGCAGCAACATGGATGGAACTAGAGAATCTCATACTGAGTGAAATGAGCCAGAAAGACAAAGACAAATACCATATGATATCACTTATAACTGGAATCTAATATCCAGCACAAATGAACATCTCCTCAGAAAAAAAAATCATGGACTTGGAGAAGAGACTTGTGGCTGCCTGATGGGAGGGGGAGGGAGTGGGAGGGATTGGGAGCTTGGGCTTATCAGACACAACTTAGAATAGATTTACAAGGAGATCCTGCTGAATAGCATTGAGAACTTTGTCTAGATACTCATGTTGCAACAGAAGAAAGGGTGAGGGAAAAAATGTAATTGTAATGTATATATGTAAGGATAACCTGACCCCCTTGCTGTACAGTGGGAAAATAAAAAAAAATTATTAAAAAAAAAAAAAGTTGTCTTGGAGTTCCCATAGTGGCTCCATGGGAATGAATCTGACTAGCACCCATGAGGATGCAGGTTTGATCCCTGGCCTCGCTCCATGGGCTAAGGATCTGGCGTTGCCACGATGCAGCTCAGATCTGGTGTTACTGTGAGCTGCGGTGCAGGCCGGTGGCTACAGCTCCAATTCGACCCCTAGCCTGGGAACCTCCATGTGCCACAGGTGCGGCCCTAAAAAAACAACAGGAAAAAAAAAAAAAAAAGAAAAGGTGTCTTCCTATGAAAACCCATAAAACCAATTAGAGAATGTCTTTTAAAGGATTATATCAAAAATGAAAAATAAATGAACCTCCCCTGGCAATAATAACTTCTTTAAGAGAAAGTGTCAATTTTCATAGCAGCTATTAATGATGGATTTTTCCATGTCCGTGGGTTATGGGAACAGAAGGAGCTGGAGGCTGGCACTGAATAGAACTCCTGAGCATTTCAAGCCACTCCACCACCGGACTGTGCCTGATGGCCACAGAGGGGAGAGAGCCACATGGACCACGTGATACAGTGGAGAGTGTCTGGACATTACAAACCAGAGAGACCTAGAGATGCGTTCAGCTTTCACTGTGGTTCTGCTTAAGTGACTCAATTATTCTGGTCTTTGATTCCCCTTTTTTTAAAAAAAAATATGAGAATAATGGTTAAAGAACCATTGGGATCTAATGGGTGACAACCCCCCTACTGAGTGCCTAGCACCTAGCAAGGTTGCAATTACTGCCTGGCTTTGAATCTCTGCATTGTGAGCAATGGTTTGGGTGGGCAAAATCGGAGTCTGGCGGCCCAGGTTCAAGGGCTGCTCCAGGGCTTCCTCCCACCAGCCTGCCCTGAACAAGCTGCATATCAGCCCTGGTTCTTATTTTCCTCACCTGTGAACCAAGCATATCAACCTCAAGACTGAGACCATGCCAGTAAAATGAAAGCCCCTGAGAGTTAACAATCCATGTTGTTCTTGTAATCATTGTATCTTACAGCTCACTTTGCACAGATGCGAAATCTGATGAGGAGAGGAATTACGGCTTGCCAGAGGGACATGACTCATTGGTGGCAGAAGAGAGTTGGCCACCAAGACCTGACTTGTGCTGCTTTTGTCCATCCCTACCAGAGCGGTGCTTAATGTTGGGGGGTGGGGGTGGGAAATCGAGTCTGAATGGGAAAAATCAGAAAAGCGTAGAGACCTCATTTTGCACATTACCGTACTGCTGATTCAGACGTCACAAATCATTTCTCCCCGTGTATGCATTTGTGGTTATATTTTCCACTGATTAAGATAAAAACAACTGCTGGTGCTTCAGGTTTGGCATATGCATATTATGGGCCAGACCCTGCCTGAGAAAGCATTATAAATCAAGTTGAAATGTTAGAATTTGCAAAATAGGGATTTCCATTTCCTCTTAGTACAGCTTGCCAGAGAACTGGATGTCCTACCACAGGGTACACAGAGGCTCCCGGACTGGGCTTCCGATTGGAAAAGGACCATTAGGTCAGAGTGGAACAAAGTCACATCGGAAGACTAGAAGGAGTTTAAAATGAGACTCCTTGGTTTCCCCGATTCATGTGAATTATTTTATCTGGTGTCTGCACCTCTTCACTGGTTTCTGGATTTCTTACAGAGGCAATTGATCTGTGGATGTCTCCCTGGAGGAAAGAGAGGCTATGCTTCCTATTCTACAGTTTTGTTGATATCACTACTCAAAATTGATTCTTTTCATGATTTGTGAAAAACACATTTGGTCATCTGAATTCATATATATATATTTGGTCTTCCTCCTGAGACCTGGCTCTAGAGCTACCACAAGCCTTGGAATTTCCTCTGTATTGCCGGTGATAAAAGTGTCTTGTGTTATGTGAATGAGGTGACTTTTAGAAGCAGCTAAGGCTGGAGGCTGAGGGCTGGGAGAACCAATCATGTGATTTGAGAATTGGAGCTTTCAATCTCACCCGTGAGCTCCACGGAGGGAAGAGGGGCTAGAAGTTGAATCAATCATACCTAGGTAATTAATGCTTCCATAAAAATCCAAAAGGACAGGATTCTGAGAGCTTCTAGGTTGGTGAACACGTGGAGAGGACAGCGATGCTCCCGGAGGAGGTGTGGCAGCTCCATGCCCCTTCCCCAGACCTTGCCCTATGCACCTCTTCATCTGGCTGAACCTGAGTTACATCTTTTTACAATAAACCACTCACCTAGTAGGTACAACGTTTCTCTGCGTTCTGGGAGCCACTCTAGCAAATTAATTTAACCCACGGAGGGAGCCATGGGAACCTCTGATGTATAGCGGGTCAGTCAGAAGTGCAGGTAACAACGAGACTTGTGACTCAAGTCTGAAGTGAGGGCAGGGTGGCAGTCTTCCAGGACTGAACCCTTAACCTATGGAATCTGATATGATCTCTGGACACGCTGCTGGTGTCTGAGAATTGCTTGTCACTTAGCACCCTACACACGTTGAAATTGGTCTCAGAAATATATTTATGAGGCAATAACATTTTTGGCAAAAGCCCCTTCCCAAATATATTTACCCTGCATATAAAGAATGTTTTCTTTGCCATAACAGTCAACATACAAAAATATTCATTAGTTGCTGTTGTTAGGATTGAAATTTTATCAAGTTAATAGTTTCAGGTCCTGAAAATGTACTACAAAATAAAAGCAAATACCATTAATAAAATATTAATGGATCCAGCATTGGCTCTGTAGTGGCTCAGGTTGGCTCTTCACCCAGTGTGGTCGGTTAAGGATCTGGCGTTACTGTGGCTGTGGCATAGGTTGCAGCTGCAACTCAGATTCAATCCCTGGCCCAGGAACTTCCATATCCTGCAGATGCAGCAAAAAAAAAAAAAAAAAAAAAAAAAAAACAAACAAACAAACAAAAAAACCTCTGTAACGTAGAGGCGCTTTTGTAAATGATCTTTATTTTGCCCTAAGTATTATTATTTTGCTTTCTCTTTTAATCACTGTGTTACAAATAGTTTAAGTGATGACTTTGATAATAGTATAAATACTGAGTTTTGCAACTTTGCAGATGCCCCCCTCTCTAGCAGAGCACTTTTCCTGTTAACATCTTACCTGACACAATCTTTACATAATGAAGACAATTTGCAAATTAAAAGTTACAGGCAATGCTAGGTGCTCTGTTCAGAAGACTATAGATATGCATCTCTATACATAGTCTGCATAATTCAACAAAATTTAAAATGAAATACAGTTTTTCATAGAGAGTATTTAGGATTTTCTAGCTATTCTGATTAAAATGTGCAGTGAGTGTGATGTCTTTAATGCCCTTTGAAAGTCTTCATTTTTAAATGTTATTTCGAACATTTTAAATATTTAATATTAAGTATTGCTAAAAAATTAATTTTAAACATTTTTAGATATTTACAAAGATAGTACAGAAATGTCCCACTTACTTGCCACCCCCCCAACACATGCACAGTTTCCCTGTTACTGATTATCTTATATTAGTTTGGTACATTTGTTATAATTAATGGATCAACATTGATATATTTTTATGAATGAAACGTTTATATCTTACTCAGATACCCTCCATTTCGCCTAATGTACTTTTTGTGTTCTAGGATTCCATCCAGGATATACTACATTATATGTAGTATTTGCGCCTCCTTAGGGTGCTTCTGGAGATAACTGTCTCTCAGACTTTCCCTATTCTCTATTATTTTAACAGTTTTGAGGCATACTGGTCCTCTACTTTGTACAATGTCCTGTATTGGAATTCGTCTGTTGTTTTCTGTATGATCAAACAAGGATGATGAGTTTTTAAGAGGTTACGAAGGTAGCCGCCATATCAAGAATACATATCATCAGCATGACTTTTCATTGATGATATTGACTAGATCACTTGCAGGAGAAGGTGTGTGTGTGTTTCCTCCTGTCAGCTTACTTTTCTTTTTTTTCATCCTTTCTTCCTTCCTTTTTGGGAGCAAGTCACCGTCGTATCCCATACGTGAGGATGGGGAGTCGTACTCCCCCTCCTGGAGGGCAGAGTATCTCTGTAAATCACTTGCAAGTCTTCCACATGACAGATCTGTCTGTTCTTCCAAGTTACTTATTAAACCAATTAAATGGAGTCATGGATCCTTTTCATATGTGTTAGCTTATAATCCAATATTACTTTATTTTTTGCTCAAATTGTTCCACCTTTAGAGCAAATGGTTTCCATCACCAACGTTTTCAATAGGACCCCGTTTTCGATATCCTTCTGATATCCCTCCATCACTGTGTGTGTCTGTCTGAGCACGCACACACACACGTATACAAGCACACTTGAGCGTGCTTACTTCCTTACTTTCTGGCACCACAAAATTCTTTAAGCTCATTTTTTTTTTTTTTCGTTTTTCATTTTTAGGACAAAGTTGAGAGAAAGGCACACAGAGTTCCCGCATCCTCTCTATCCCCTTCTGTGCAAAGCCTCCCCCTCGTCAACGTCAGTCACCAGTGGTACATTTATTACCAAGGACAAACCTACACTGACACATCTTAATCATCTAAAGTCCATAGTTGGGTGTGTTTGTTTGTTTTCTGGCTGCATCTGCAGCATGCAGACGTTCCCAGGGCAGGGATCAAACCCGTGTCACAGCAGCAACTTCAGCCACAGCGTGACTACGCCAGATCCCTAACTGCTAGGCCACCGGGAAACTCCTGAAGTCCATAGTTCACTTTAGAATTCACTCGTTGTGTTGTACATTCAGTGGTTTGGACAAACGTATAGTGACACAGACCCATCATTTTATCCGTATACAAAGAATTTTCACTGCCTTAAAAATCCTCTGTGTTCTACCTACTCATTTCTCCCCACCTAACCCCTGGAAAGCACTGACTGTTCTAGCTCATCTTTTACACTCCCTGTCCCAGACCTAGATTCAGCTATTTCTTTAAAGAGCCCTGGTTCTTCTTCCTGGAGAAGGGTATCAGACACCAAGATCTAGATGCTAAGTGTCCTTGTTGTACCCTTAATTCTAGGTCCTCTCAGCTAAAAGAGCAAAGAAATATATGCATACATACTAACGTGTTTATAGCCAGATATCTATACATATTTGTATGTATATCCCTTGGTACCTATATTAAGCCAAATAGGACTTCATGCTGACATCTCCAACTCGAACCTGTTACCACCAGGACTATTCCACCTTCTTCTTTTTCTTATCGGTGAACTTCCATTCCAACAGTCAGACATTTGTCTCCCATTATCTACCACCATTTGTTTAACTGATCAATTCAATATGCCTTTAGAATAGTACCACAATTTATAATCTGTACTCTCATGGAACATATCTTTACCAAGTGAGTGTAGTGCTCGGGCACCATTTCTTTAGTCTTACAGACTCCACTCATTTCCAAAGTTAATTAGTTCAGAAGCTTTTTCCCCATCCCGTTGCATAAAGTTTCTAACACAGGTAACCATTTGGTCACACTCTACATTCCGTCCAGGGAATTCTGCCCTCCTAAACAATTTTTTTTTTTTCTAATTTCTCATATTAGGGTTGAATCTGCGCTGTGAGGTTCTGAGGGTTCTGTGCTTTCTGACAAATACATGGTGTCATGTACCCATACTTACAGTAGAACACAAAATGGTCCTTGGCCTTAAAAAAATTCCCCTATCTTTTACCTATTTAACTCTTTCCTACGCTTCCCCCAACCCCGTGGAAACCACTATCTTTTTTACGACCCTCATAGTCTTGCCTTTTTAAGAATGTCATGTCATTGCCTTTTTAGAAATGTCATGTCATGTCATGAATGAAAGTATGTAGCCTTTCCAGTCTGGCTTCTTTTGCTTAGCAATGCACATTTAAGATTCATCCTATGCTTTTCATAGCTTAAGAGCTCCTTTCTTTTTATTGCTTAATAACACTCCATTGTTTGAGTATGCCATTTTTTGTTTATCCACTCATGATTGAAGGACTTCTTGGCTGCTTCCAGTTTGGGGCAGTTATTAATAAAGCTTCTATAAACAATCACGTGCAGTATTCCATGTGGACACAAGTTTTCAGCTCGTATCTGTAAATATCTCAGAGTGAGATTGCTACATCATTAGGAAGACTAGGCTTAACTTTGTAAGGAATTGCCAAATTGTCTTCCAAAGTGGCTGTTCCACTTTGCATTCCTACCAGCAATGAACAAAAGTTCCTGTTGCTCCATATCCTTGCCAGTAATTTTATTGTCAGTGTTTCCGGATTTTAGCCATTCTAATTAGTGGGCATCTATATTTCATTGTTGCTCTAGTTTACAACCCTCTAAGGACAAATGATCTTGAGCATCTTTTCATATGCCTATTTCCCATCTGTAGATATTCTTTGGTAAGGTGTTTGTTCAGCTCTTCCGCCCATTTTCTGGTTGGGTATCTTTAGTTCTTCACTGTTGAGTTTGTTTTATATATTTCAGAAACAATATATTAATCAGATCTATGTTTTAAAAATATCTTCTCACCTGTGGCTTATCTATTCATTGTCTAATGGGTTCTTTCACAAAGTAGATTTTTTAAATTTTAGTAAAATATACATTTTCCCTTATATGGATCTTGTTTTTGATATTGTATCTATGAACTTATCACCAAAATCAAGAGCTCATAGATTTTCACCAAAGGTTTTTTGTTGTTGTTGTTTGTTTTTGTCTTTGTAGGGCTGCACCTGCAGCCTACATCACAGCTCATGGCAATGCTGGATCCTTAACCACTGAGCGAGGCCACAGATCAAAACTGTGTCCTCATGGATACAGTCAGGTTTGTCACCAAAGAGCCACAATGGGTCCTCCTCACCAAAGTTTTTCAGTTTTATAGTTTTGCTTCCAACATATAGGTTAATAACCTATATTGAGTCCATTTGTGTGAAAGTTGAATGTCTGGGGGGAAAGAAACTCTTTTTCAATTGAATTGCCTTTGCTCCATTTCAAAGATTAGTTGACCCCACTTGTGTGGGTGTACTTCTGGGCTCCCTCTTCTGTTAATCTGGATCCTATCCTTTCACCCAAGAGCATGCTGTCTTGACTGCTGCAGCTTTGCAGGAAGTCTTAAAGTTGGATAATGCCAGTTTCTGACTTTGTTCTTCTTTAGTATTGTGTTGACGATCCTAGGTCTTTTGTCTTTCTGTATAAACTTTAGAATCGGTTTGCCAACATCTGCAAAAGAGCCTGTCTGAGATTTATTTAGGGTTGTGTTACATCTACAGATCAAGATGGAAGACATGACATCTTAAGTGCATTAACTCTTCCAATCCATGAATGTGAGCATCTTGGATTACATTTTGTAGTTTTCATCAAATTTGGACAACTTTGGCCATTATTTCTTCCTTTTTTTAATTAATTTTTTTTCTGGCCCTCACCATCCTCAGGGACTCTAATTACATGATATTAGGCTACTCTAAGTTGTCCGGTAACTCACAGGACCTCTTTTCACTTTTAGTTACTATCTGCGTGTTTTATTTTGGATAGCTCATATTTCTATGTCTTCAAGTTCGCTAATATCTTGTTCTGCCACATTTAATGTGCTGTTACACCCAGAGTGTTTTTCATCTTATGCACTGTCACTTTTAGGTCAAGTACTTCAAATTGCATCCTTTTTTCTTCTTCCAATGACACAACTTTCGAACATATAAAATATAAAATAAGTGCTTTTAATATCCTTATCTGCTCATTATAGCATCTGTTATAACATTATTATTAGATTATTATTTATCATGTTCCTCATTGTGGGTTGTGTTCCCTGCTTCTTTGCAAGTGTGGTAACTTTGATTGGAAGCCAGACATTGTGCGGATTTTACCTTGTTCATTACAAGTTATTTTTGTATTCCTTTCAATCATCTTAGCTTTATTCTGAGATGCAGTTAAATTGCTTATAAATAATTTGATCCACTCAGTTCTTGCTTTTATGATTTTTAGGTGGGTCTGGAGTAGTTATTACCTTAGGACTAATTATTCCCCACTACTAAGGCACGCCTTTGCTGAGTATACTATCCAATGCCCTATGAGTTATAAGTTTGCCTGTCTGGCTGGTAGGCATAGGCATTTTTTCGTATGCTGTGATAGTGCCCAAACCTCTTACCTCGAATATGTTTGGGTGTTTTTTCCTGGTCTCAGATCATTTCTTCCCACACATGTGCTGGTTCGCATTCTGCTGAACATTCAACTCAAGAGGAACCCTCCACAGATGTCTGAGGTTCTCTCTCTGTGAACATTTTCCTCTGTGGGACCCTCCTCTGTGAAAGTGAACTGCTTTGGTCCTCCCAAATCCGTAGTTCCAACGCCTCAGCTCAAGGAATCCACCAGACTCGGTGTCTGAGTTTCTCCTCCCTGAACATTCTAGAGGCGACAAGCTGAGGCAACCGCCAGTTCGTCGTGTCTGTTTCTCAACGTTCGGCGATCATTGTCCTTTGTCACCGTCTATCTAGTATCTTAAAACCAACACTATTTTTCATATTTTGCCTGTTATTTTGGTTGTTTCAATTAAGAGGATAAATGATCCCTGCTTCTCTACATTGCTTGGAAGTATTTTTAAAATGGCATTAAATACCTCTGCTATACAAAAAAAAAAAAAAAAAAAAAGAACAAGCTGTTCTATGAAGAATCTTCCTTGTAAATGATGTCCGTGACCAAAAGTCTGTTAAATTTTCATGAAGAATGGAGCGGTTAAAGAAAGGGGGGAAAAGGTCTTTTTTAAAAAACCTCTTTTCTAAACAATTTTCTTGAATTTTTCTTTAAGCTGAGTATTATGTGGATGTGCCCATGTACGATTTAATACCATAAGGCATCATAACACCAATATTCACTGACAGACTTGCCTTATATGATCTTTCTTGACTTATCGTCTTTGATGTAGAAATATTAGGATGACCATAAATCAGGATTAACTTTACACATAAGAACAGTAGGTATACAAAATTAGATTTTTGAGATTTCAGGAGCTAGAAAATACATCCTCAATTCCATCCAATTATTTTAAATATATTTAGCATGAGACAAAGTACTCAATTCCTTAAACGTATATAACACTGTGCTTAAAACTCAAGTATACTGAAAAGGTGAGTTTGTCTTTGATCAACCTCATCTGCATTTCAGATCTTTTCCTAGGAACTGACCATGATTTAGGAGAGGGCAACGGTCACCAGATTCAAGAGGGCTGGACAGAAAAGAAAAGGAAAAAATAAAAATAAAAACAGAATAAAGGGTAGACATGGTGGGGAAAAGGGAGGATGCAGAAAAAGATAATTACATGCCAAAGATGGATTTACCTCCTGTACAGTTTTGTCTCACTAAAACCTTGTGACTATAGCATTCAGAGTTTTACTTCTCTGATAGAAAAAGCTTATCCCAGTAGGAATGCAGAGCGTTAAGAAATGTCATGCCTAGATTTGTGATATCTTTATAGGGAACTGATTTAAGTATAAGGGAACACAGTTACTGCAGAAAACAAAGAAATCTGGAGATAAAGACTTTGAATATTTTTTATATCCACTAGTATTTATGTTTTAGAACACTAGACTGCTTCATGGAAAGTTTCCATTTCTCAGAATAATGAAGCAGAAACAATTTTGGCCTTGGGCAAGTCCAAGAAAATCAAATCCACCCACCACCTAGATCTTCAGATCCACAACACACGCCAAGTTTTGTGCCATCCAGCAGATGTGCCCTAAAGTGCCTTAAGGGAGCAATTCTCCAACTCTCAGACAGAAAACCACTGTCACAGAAGAGTGAGGATAGCTAGGGTTATCTCCTACAAGTAAAACTGGCTGCCACTTTTCCAAAGATGGTAAGGGTGCCATCTCTACAGCAGCAAGAAAAAGGAAGAGTGTGTTACAGGGTTCACTTGGTTTCATAAAAAGATTAGCTTGCTATCTGTGTGGTGTCTGAAGCGTCTGGAAGATTGGGCTTAGGAGGTGAATGGATGCATGAATTCATTTCATTTTGACCTGCTGTTCAACATGGTACCCACCACTCATGTTAACTTTAGAGTCAGCTGCTCTGTGGTACCACCCGCATTTCAAGGGCTCAGTAGCAGCTGCCATGTTGGACAATGCAGATATGGGACGTGCCCATCAAAGCAGTTACTCCAGACCATGCTGCTCTAGATGTTTGCAAAGGCTGGGAAAGTTTTTATAACAGGTCAATATTTCAGTACCTAATTTTTCCAATAAAAGCATTTAAAAGCAATTTTCCTTCCAAACTTACTGAAATTATGTGCATTAACATTTCAGATGGTAAAGTCTCAAAATGGGAAAAACGGCTCTATGCTCTTTATGGATAAAAAGTGAACTTTGCTGCCTGAGATAACCACCCAGACGGCTCATAGACAGTAGTCCTCTGTAATAGTAGTAAAGAGTCATCTAATATAAATTATGATACTCTGGTTCACATTTTTAAATAAATAAATAAGCAATTTTTAAGAAACAGGGTGACATAGCTTGAACATGATAAAAGAAGAGAAAAGAAACACGTTTAAATGCACACTATTGCATTTGGAGTGGATAAGCAACGAGATCCTGCTCTACAGTACAGGGAACTATCTAGTCACTTGTGATGGAATGTGACGGAGGATAATGTGAGAAAATTGTGTGTGTGTGTGTGTGTGTGTGTGTGTGTGTGTGTGTGTGTGTGTGTGACTGGGTCACTTTGCTGTACACTACAAAATTGATAGACTATCATAAACCAACTATAATGGAAAACATTAGACTCACTAAAAAATTAAATTAAAAGACCTGAAAATAGAATAAAGTTGATTGCAGTAAACATTTAGTTGAATGAAATGGTGAATGGGCTGAGCAAAACAAGAGTTTTGAATTTCCGTTTCTTCAGCCACTGTGTTTTGGGGTAGTTTGTACACAGTAGAGCACATCACCAAATCTCTCTAACACTTCATATTTAACTTGCCTTCTAGATGTGTTGTGGACATGATATGAAAACAATGCAAATTTTCAAGGTCCCATAACACAATGAAGGTTTAACATCTGGTTAAATCATTATTAATATAAACCCAAGAAAATGTTTAATTTGTATACATTAAATATAATACAGCTTTCTGTATGTTGATTATACCTCAATAAAGTAGTTTTTAAAAAATAAACCTAAGAAGCTGCGTTTATAAAACTTTCGAAAAACACCTAATAATTATAAATGTATTTGATGTCACTACATGTTTAGCCCAAATCAAAGGTTTAACATATGTACTCTTAGATTTTAAAACATATGTATCATAGATATAACATTCACTAGGGGCAGTATGGTAGATGCTACTTTTGACCCCTTTGAATTCTTGTAGCTATCTGTTGTATACACAGATGATGCTACTCCAGATCCATTTTGCACTAAAAAAAAATATATATATATATATTATTGAAATCATTATATTTATGTTCTCTTTATTTGCAAAACAAAAAACAAAAAAACAAAAACAAAACCAAAAACAAAACCCTCCAAAGTGACAGGAGCCTTTTTAAGTTACAAAGTCCTTGTGAAATTCTTTTACTTCATTGAATGTGCTAATCAAATTAAGAATGTCAAAATTTTCTTGCATGAGAACCACCATTTACATGCCATTGGATAATAAAGATCCACTGTCAGATTATACTTAATAATTTTTAAAATGTGTTTGTGCTTTGTCTTGTGTTTCTCATAAATATATGTGTATATGTATAGTTATATACAGCTACGTATCTAACAATATTTCAATGACATCAGTTTTGAAAGTTTTAAAGGTACTTTATTACTAGGCTCATTATTCATCTCTTCATTAGACTCATTTTCAAGAAAATTTCAGTGTCAGAGGATCTCCCTCAAAAGGAGGGAGATTTATACGTTATTAGCCAATCAGAATGTACACTCCTTTTTGCTGCTGCAGTGAAGTGACGGTCAACTTCAAGAAAATTGAACAACATAACAATTACACAAATTATAAAGCTGCACATTCTCAAATAAACTGTACCTTTAGTCAATGACCCTGCTTATTTTGTTAAAAACACAAAGGGAAAATTTAAGAAATTCATGGATTCCTTTGAAAACATCTCATTATATCATATATCATCAAAAGCATAGACCTGCTTCTTAAATGTCATTTTTTTCTTGAAGATATGAGCCAGTATTAGGATGAATATTATTATTATTTTTTTTTTTTTTGGTCTTTTTGCCATTTCTTGGGCCACTCCTGCAGCATATGGAGGTTCCCAGTCTAGGGATCCAATCGGAGCTGTAGCCGCTGGCCTATGCCAGAGCCACAGCAATGCGGGATCCAAGCCGCGTCTGCAACCTACACCACAGCTCATGGCAACGCCGGAGCCTTAACCCACTGAGCAAGGCCAGGGATCGAACCCACAACCTCATGGTTCCTAGTCAGATTCATTAGCCACTGCGCCACCTCAGGAACTCCTAGGATGAATATGTCAATCGCTCATAAAAGCGTGCCCATTCCTCTAGTCCATTTAATTTCTTTCAGAAATTGAGATTTCTGACAGTGATACAGATTTATTCACTCATTACCTGAAGAAAATATAAAATTGGATATAAAAATACAATCAATGCATAAAATAATGAATTCTTTATTGTTTTGTATGCATAAGGGCATTGTCTTTTTAAAAAGTAGCAATTATGAAAATCTTGCAATTCTTTGCTAAATATTAAAATAATCTAAAACTGAAGCAAATGTATTTTTAGCCAAACTCTTCTGTGTAAAAACCACCCCAAAACACAGAGGCTGAAGACAGTAATGATTTATTATTTCTCCTATTTCTAGTGGCTGGTGGACCAGAAAATCCAAGATGGCCTCTTTTCACGCGTGGCTACTGGACGCCAAACGGAGCGTTTCCGCTCTCCACAGGCTAACGCGGCTGCCTCACTTGGAGGTTTCAGGCAGTGGTCAAAGAGGATGAGGAAATAAACTGCTTAACGTCTAGAGGTCACACTATGTCACTTTCAACATGTTCTATTCATCAAGGCAAGTCACAAGTCCAGCTCAGAGATTCCACTTCAGTAAGGGGGGAAGCGGCATGTCATATTACAAAAACAGGTGTGCATGGGACAGGAAGAATTTTTTTTTTTTTTTTTTTTTTTTGTGCCATGCCCATGGCACATAAAGTTCCCAGGCCTGTGCCACAGCAGTGATAACATCAGATCCTTCACCCCTAGACCACCAGGGAACTCCTAGAATTTGTAGCCATGAAATAACCTAACTCATGCTGAGTCGTCTTTTTCTTTATTTTTGCATTATTTTTCTGACAAAACTGTGTGACAGCATGAAAAGACACCGGTTGCATCTGGCTGACTTCAATAATATAAACACAAAAGGTGAATTCTGCAAAAATATTTGTGGTCTTCAGTGAATTTTTCCAAGGGCCTTTCTGAAGCTTTTGATATTCAAATCATCATCTTTTGAAGTTTGAAATAAATTTGCATTTAATTTGCTGGGTATATACAAGGTTGACAACATTTTATACTCAACAATGACCTAACCTACAAATGACCTAACACAGTGAGTGGGGTTGGGGGGGGGGGCGCTCTGCTGGGGTTAAAGAGAAACAATAATTTAGAGGTATCTGACTTTACAATCATTTTTTAAATGACTGCTTTGATATTAAGAGTTTTGCGTCCCTCCAAAGCTTTTTAATTGCAGCCCTGGAATCGTATTTAGTTAGTAAGGACCTTCTTTTATCGACACTGTTTCTTTCATTCCTTATTTTGTATTAAGCGCTGCACTAGCACCAAACATGAATAAACGGAATGAGTCTATGAATTTCAAAGACAGGGAGTTTAACACAGAATTTTCTTACATGGGTATTGAAAGGAATATGAGAACAGAAGGAACGGTTACCCAAAGATAAACAACTGCAGGAAAACACCACCACTCCTGAGCTGGAGAAGCAAAGAAGGGGATAATGTCACCCAGGACACCTGGGGCTGCACAGCTGGGGGAGAACTGCCTGAGCGCATGCTCAGAACCCTGCCAGAGCGCATGCTCAGAACTCTGCCAGAGCGCATGCTCAGAACTGTGCCTGCGCTCCCTGGCACTTGCACTGATGCTGCCGCCTAGGCTCCTCCTGGCACCGTGCCTGCCCTGCGGCTCATATAAGAAGGTCCAGGAAAGGAATAGCTTCCCCCCTCTTTGTAACTCCTACTAACTGAGAACTCAGAAACAGTAAGAGTGTGGGAAATGCAGCCCACAAGTTGCTAGCCTCCTGCAACATGGGCAAAAAACACTGAGAGGCAAAAATGGTGCTCGGGCCAAATGGCAAAGGACCAGCACAGCAAGACATAGTACCTACCTGCACAGGGTCACAGTGCAGAGGTGGACATGCATGTCAGAAACTCTAAAGTAAGTCGTATTGTAAGGAATACTGTAAGGTAAAAACGAAAGCTTAATACACTGGGACTTCAGAGGAGATAAAATATAGACTGTATTTGAAATGATAGACAGGAATCTAAGTCACTCTCCAGGCAGGAGAGGGAATTTCCAGGCAGAGGCAATGACATTTGGGGAGTTTGTTTTTTTTGTCTTTTTAGGGCCACGCCTGGGGCATATGGAGGTTCCCAGGCTGGGGGTCAAATTGGAGCTGAATCTGCCAGCCTACACCACAGCAATCCTGGAACTGAGCTGCGTCTGTGACCTACACCTCTGCTCACCGCAATGTCAGATCCTTAACCCACTGAGCGAGGCCAGGGATTGAACCCGCATCCTCATGGATGCTAGTCGGGTTCGTTAACCACTGAGCCGCGACAGGAACTCCGCATTTGGGGAATTTTTTTGTTTTTGGTGAGCCTAAAATATGAATTTGAAAGACAGCTGTGTCTTGGATTGGAAGACATTCAGAGTGCTTACTTTTTATTAATACAGAAAAAATACTTTGACAAGAGGTTGAGGTTCGATTTAGTTTGAGTCTCCTCAAAAGTGGCATCTCTTCATAAATATAGGAATGAAGTATTTTAAGCCTTTTCCCTATTTAAGATTAGGTGAGAATAACTGAGGACATTTCCCATGTTGTCACACCAGTTTTGTTCCTTTATGTTTTAAGTAATCAACTAATTTATTTCTCTGTCCTCACTAACTTTTAAGAAAGTTTACCTGAAGCAGCAGAGGGATTTGCTTGGTCGAGAGCAGCTGCAAAATTCCACTGTGACTGCACTTTGGGGAAGCATAATAAATCTGTGGTAGAGCCATCTCTTGTGTGATATTTGGCATTCACTTTCTCTTTCTCAAATTGCTTCTAAAAGCATTATTCTGTCCAGAATGATGGAAATCCCTCAGGTCACTAGATCAGGGCTTGAAACTCCATGGGATTTAGATACTAGGAAAAGTGACCTTGAGTCCAGGCTTGGCTGTGAATCCTCTCACTTTGGGATCTTTAGGATAAGATTTGGAATAGATGATCTCAAATGCTCCTTTCAACTTTGATAAGGCAAAATGTTATGAAAATGTTTGAAAAGATGTTTGAGTCAAAGTGCATGGGAGACTGCATTGCAAAATTTGCTTTCAGTTTCAATGTAAATATTTTAAAAGTTAGTGCCATTCTTGCATTTTTGTATAGCTATTTTTTATTTCATTATTTTCCAAGGAGGCAAGAAAAATATTAGGAGAGACAAACTTGGCATAAATTAGAGTTAGGGATCTTAGAGAACCATGTTGCTAAAGAGTTGCCAGGAATGTACACCTGTTATTTTGCAATTTTGTGCGAAGTTATCTTAGACAACTACTCTTTTCTATTCCCCTGTTCTTTGTGGCTGTGTGATATGGTGGAAAGTATTGGATTCAAATCCCACTGAATGACTTAAGTTTCTGTACCACTGTATTTGTATAACATTTGACAAATAAACTGATTTCTAATTTTATTTTTTTTTTGTCTTTTTCCTATTTCTTGGGCCGCTCCCACAGCATATGGAGGTTCCCAGGCTAGGGGTTGAATCGGAGCTGTAGCCGCCAGCCTATGCCAGAGCCACAGCAACGCAGGATCCGAGCCGCGTCTGCAACCTACATCACAGCTCAGGGCAACGCCCGATCGTTAACCCACTGAGCAAGGGCAGGGATCGAACCCTCAACCTCATGGTTCCTAGTTGGATTCGTTAACCACTGCGCCACGACAGGAATTCCCTCTAATTTTTTTTTTTAACCAGCTACGTGGAATGGGATAAACCATAATTTTTGGTCTATAATTCCCTATCACGATGAGTTCACACCATGAGTTCTCTCTTTAATTCCAATATTTAGACTATGTCTTAATTTTGAAAAAATAATAAATATAAAATAATCGATAAAAGAAATACCTATAACTAACCCTAGTTTTGCTAATTTTTGACAATATGAAAAGAGCCATTGTGCATGTGGTCTTTTTAGTTTTCATTTAATAGGATGTTACAAGAATAATCTATTTGGTTCTGTTGCCCTTGGATAATGTGGTTCATTTTCATTGCTAGCTATTGTGTGAATATAGTCCAATTAAAAAAAAAGTAATTAGGCCATCTCTGGATTTTTAAATGACAAACATTGGTGCTCCGAATTAGCTACTTTATTTCTCCAGGTACAAGGTGTAAAATTTCTACTAGATATGTCACTAGGAATGGAATTTTTGTGTATATAAATTTTCAAATTTATAAGCTGATATAAAACTAGTTTTCAACATGGTTGTGCCAATTTAAATTGCTACCAGCAATGAAGAATAAATTCCATTGCTCTAAATCCTCTCAAATACTGGGTATTTTGCCTCTTCTTAGTTTCTACCAGCTGAGTGAGCACAACATAGTGGGCCATTCTGCATATTTCTGATTATGGTGAATTTATATTTTTCCTCAAGTGTTTACTTATTGAACACACAGGCTTCCTTTCTTAGGAAATGCAAGTTTAGATTTTTAGACATAATTTTATTGGCACCATGTATGGACTTTGTGTGTTATTATCAATTTCTATACCCTTGTATCAGTGATACCTTATGTTAATTACCATGGTTTTTAAAACTTCATCTCTAAATAAGAAAAGATTTCCCCTCATTATCCATCTTCTTGTTCAGATAGATATGCCTTGTATTTTAGAACCACTGAACTTCTGCATAAACTTTAGAATCATTTTATCATATTTCATGGAAAACGTCTAGCAATTTTTATTGGAGAAGTCTCAAGTCTATAAATTAGTTTAGGAAGAATAAACAGCCTCACATAATAAATGTTTTCTAATTATTAGAGAAATACAAATCAAAACTAAAATGAAGTATCACCTTACACCAGTCAGAATGGCCATTATCAAAAAGTGTACAAATGCTGGAGAGGGTGTGGAGAAAAGGGAACCTTCCTACACTGCTGGTGGAATGTAAATTGATGCAACCGCTATGGAGAACAGTAAGGAGTTTCCTTTATAGGCTAAATATAGAACTACCATATGATCCAGCAATCCCACTCGTGGGCATATATCCAGAGAAAACCTTAACTCAAAGAGATACATGCACCCCAGTGTTCACTGCAGCTCTACTTACAACAGCCAAGACTTGGAAACAACCTAAATGTCCATCAATAGAGGACTGAATAAAGAACACAAATGTAATGGAATCTTACTTGGCCCTAAGAAAGAATGAAACAATGCCACTTGCAGCAACATGGACGGATCCAGAAATTATCATACTAAGTGAAATTAGCCAGACAGAGAAAGACAAATTTCATATGAGATCACTAATATGTGGAATCTAATGAAAAAGGATTCCAAAAAAGCCTATTCAAAAAATAGAAAAGGACTCAAAGATTTCAAAACCAAGCTTTTGCTCACTAAAGGGGAAATAGAGGGAGGGATAAGTTGGGAGGTTGAGATGGGCATATAAAATCAGTAAGTAACAAAGACCCACTATATAGCACAGGGAAATCTACTCAGTACTCCGTGGTGACCTATATGAGAAGATAATCTGAAAAAGAATGGATATATGTGTGTGTATATATATATATAACTGATTCACTTTGCCATACACCTCAAGCTGACACAACACTGCAAGTCGACTACACGCTAATAAAATTTTAAAGAGTAAATAATTGTTTCCATCATGAGCATGGGCTGTGCCTCCATTTATTAAACGTTTATTTAATCTATTTCAACACAATTTTAATAACACCCAAGCACGGGATTTTCTTTTGTTTGATTTGTTCTGCATCTACTATAATTTTAGTTGTAAGTAATAGATCTTAAATACATATACACAATGTGTATGTCTTCTAACTGTTGATAGTGTATTTAAAAACTCTTCACTTTTGTATATTGATCCTGTATCCAGCCTTGTTTGCTAAGCTGCTTGTATGAATCATCTAGTGTTTGAAAAATCAGTGTGAAAATACAAAACAATATTTACATCCAAATGTCTTTCCTTCAACTTTCTAACCATGAAAAGCAATGATTTTTTTAAAAATCCATGCCCATGTAAAATCAATAAAAAGACAACACTTTCCTACGTACAAACATCTATTTTTAAAACTTTAGGATGTGGTTTTTGTACCACAGACAACTTTTAAATTCCATCTTCTCTATGCAACTACAGATTATCATACCATATGAAGTAAGTCAGAAAACGAAAGACAAATACCATATGCTATCACTTACATGTGGAATCTAAAATATGTGACACTAGGATCCATGAGGATGGAGGTTCGATCCCTGACCTCGCTCAATGGATTAAAGGATCAGGCATTGCCGTGAGCTGTGGTGTAGGTCTCAGACACAGCGTGGATCCCACATTGCTGTGGCTGTGGTGTAGGCTGAGCTCCGATTTGACCCCTCGTCTGGGAATTTCCATGTGCGATGGGTGCGGACCTAAAAAAGCAAAATAAAATAAAATAAAATATGTCACAAATGAACGTATCTACAAAACAGAAACAGACTCATAGAGAAGAGACTACTGGTTGCCCAGGGGGAGGGTGGAGGGAGTGTGGGGTAGACTAGAGGTTTGGGGTTGATAGATGCAAACTATTACATTTAGAATTTATAAACAACGTTTCCACTATATAGCACAGAGAACTATAATCAGTCTCCTAGGATAGACCATGATGGAAAAGAATATTTTAAAAAAGAGTGCATATATATATATATATATATATATGTATATATATATATATATATATAGTGTGTGTGTGTGTATAACAGAGTCACTTTGCTGTATAGCAGAAATTGGCACACATTGTAAATCAATTATCCTTTAAAAAACACTAAAAATAAATATAATAAAATTCATCTTTTCTCCCTTCTTTTGCCTTCTTTTGGATTAGTGAAGTGTGACCTAAGTAACCATGTTCTATATTGGCAGTTAAATCAAATATATTTAAGGATGAAAGTCATGAAGTGATGGCTTTATCATTTTTCAAGATATTATATATATTTTAAAATACCATGAATTATGTGGTCCCGCAGACAGAAAGTATGAGTAAGAAGTACTGCTGATTGAGAAGATACTATCGGATGTAGAAGATGACTTAAGGATCATAATTTGCAAATGGATGAAAATAAAACTTGTTGCCATAGATAAAACGAATTATCAAGGTTTAGATTTTCATAAAGACAAAATTATTTACTTCATTTCCTACATGAACAGCAAGAACAAAAGTAATTCTTAGCACCCTTTTCCCATCTCCCCAAGAGAGAAGTCTTTTGTAACTAACTCTACCTAGAAGCCACTTTGATTTGGGTAAACTCTAACGGGAAAGGAAAGCATCTGAGAAACTCCCATATTGCCTTTCATATAAATATATTTATGTATATTACTTCGATAAATATGTGTTATTTCAAGCTTAATTAATCAATATTATTCCTTTGTAAAGGTAATTCCAATATAAGTAAGAACCTGTCACACGTAACTGGAATGCTTGTGGAGGACCTCAAAAGGTCTTCTTTCCTTGTCATGGGATTTATTGAACAGGTACTGGTAATTCATTCCCTTAAAGTTATTGGAGATGTTTATATGCCTGATCCAAGTTAGAGTAAACACTTCTTAAAGCCTTGTTCAGATCCAAGAAAATGATGGGAAATTATCTTAAAGGAGGTAGTAGTAGTTTCTCTAGGATAAAAGCAAAAACGAAGTGAATTTATTTACATTGTTCCTAGTTTTATCCTGATCTTACTTTAAAATTACCTCAATCTATTTGGATGTGCATTGCTCACTGAAATAGAAAAAAAAATCACCTACGTTACGTGTAAATGCAAGCTCTGCCAAACTCAACCCACGGTCTCTTTCAGGATGCTTGACATCTCAGAATAGTATTCATCAGGAGTCCACTTTCAAAAGTGTTACCAGACATCACAGACATCAATTTAAAGCACTATGAGGTCTCTTCAAACCCAATATTCTCACTCTTATCTTTTAGGACTATACAGTTCCTGTTGTGACTCAGCGGGTTAAGAACTCAACAGAGTGTCGGTGAGGATGTGGGTTCAATCCCTGGCCTTGCTCAGTGCAGTGGGTTAAGGATTAGGTGTTGCCACAAGCTGTGGCGTAGGTCACAGATGTGGCTAGGATGTTATGCTGCAGGTGCAACCATAACAAGAAAAAAAATTTAAGAATATAATAGTACTACATAACAATTCAGGGATATTAACTCAGGGATACTTAATTCCTTCCAAAAAAAAAAAGTGAATAAATCTTTAGTCATTGAAATCCTTTAAATGATTTTTATATTCATTAAATTAATAAAGGTATTTAGGGAAAAGGCAAAAGTTCACTAAAAAGTTTACAATAAACATCAGCAATCTCCAACTTTATCCATGCCCTCTATGTATTAACTGTGTCACTAGGCTAAGTTACTTGCTAAATTTCTTTCCTTCTTTCTTTCTTTTTTTTTTTTTTTTTTTTTTTTTTTTGCTTTTTAGAGCCTTACCCACAGCATATGGAAGTTCCCAGGCTAGGACTCAAATGGGAGCTGCCGCTGCTGGCCTACACCACAGCCACAGCAACACCAGATCCTTAACCCACTGAGTGAGGCCAGCGATGGAACCTGCGTCTTAACGGACACTAGTTGGGTTCATTTCCTCTAAGCCACAATGGACCTCCACTTGCTACACTGCTTTACTTTCTTCAGCTGGTAAATGGAGCTGTTAAAAATTCTCTGCCTCATAGAATTGTTGTGCACAGATGTGTGAAACAGTGTGCACATTTCCTGAAACATAGAGCAAAATAAATGTTAGTTACTATTCCTTCCCCCACCTTCCTCGTCATAATTCTCATGGCGGCCGCCCTCAATCTTTTCCCTAGCCCTTCATCTCCACATTTTAAAAAGTGATGTACTTTTGCACATGATGTGTCTGCTTTTGACCCTGATAAGTAATAAATTTGTGCATCCTCACCATTCCCCAAAGCCTCTCAAACTCCTCACACATAGTTGCTGTTTCATACGTTTGGTTAACTCAAGATTCATCCGAGTTTACATTTTCATTACATCAGTCAGGAATTTCAGACACAAGGAATAGTAAAGCCGACCACAGTGATTTAAACCAAGCGAGGTTCTATTTTTATTTCACAAGAACTCTGGAGGTAGGTGGTTGCTGTTCTTTCCTGCTGTCCTAGGCTTTTGCTTTGTATTCTTACAGTTGTCAAATCACATCGCCTGATGGCTAACTCAGCTCCAGGCAACAGGACCACCTTCAAAAGCAAGAAGCCAGGGTTGGCCAGGATGGCAAAAACCTTTCATCTCCTGCGGACTGCTCTTATTAGGAAGAGAAATAACTTTCTAAGATGTTATGAGTACAATTTCTCCTGCATCTCATTAACCAACACTGAATCCTAAGGTGATTCCTAACTCCAAGGCAGACTGGGGCAGTTAGGATCTTACGCAAAAGAATGGTATTGATTTAATTGGCTCCGACCAAAGGGTCCCAGACTTTCTCAGTTCATGGCTCTGTGGGTTTATCTGTGATTATTTTCACAATACCCCCAGGCAAAAGAAAGAGCAAATGATTCCCCTTTTTTAAAGTTGTTGGGACCAAACAATGTACTATGTAGCTAAATCCCTAATAACTTAGTACTATCTGAGTAAATACAATATATCAATTGCAAAAAAGGATCCGGCGTTGCCGTGAGCTGTGGTGTAGGTTGCAGACGCGGCTTGGATCCCGCATTGCTGTGGCTCTGGCGTAGGCCAGTGGCTACAGCTCTGATTCGAACCCTAGCCTGGGAACCTCCATATGCCACAGGAGCGGCCCTAGAAAACGGCAAAAAGACAAAATAAATAAATAAATAAATAAATAAATAAATAAATAAATAAATAAGTTCCTGTATGTGCAGAGGGAAGGAGGATTTCCTTTGTGTTCTGTCAAGAAAATTTCAGGTAATTTTCTCTCTTTTCAGCTCAAGGCTTGACCCTGACTACAGGGTACCTGGAAAACTGAGTTCTGAGCTTCTCAGGGCTCCTCTGGGACTAGCACTTTGACTGTTCATCCAGACAAGGTTCCAGGTTCAGAACTACATTGCTTCCTAAATTAGTTCCCATGCCTCAGTCACCTGGGATTCCCAATAAAGCCATTGATATCTTTAGTCAATGGTGGACTCTCAGGACTCCTTTCTTTTCCACATGTGTTGATTCCTTTTTCAAAGACATTCTTGTCATAACAGTGGAATTTGAGAAAGGAAAAAAAGAAACAGCGTGGTCAATGCAACATATTCAACTAAACGTCTAGGGTAGAATCTGAAAAGGACTCAAGCTGACAGATGAGTAATAAAAGTGGGGAGGTCCAGGGGAAGGATGTGCTATTATTAGAGAGAACGCATGGTCCTCCAACCTCTATACCAAAGACTCTGAGAGGCCACGTGTTTTGGACATCACAAAACTCTCTTTGCTGTCCAGGTACTTAATATTATAGGATGTTCTAAAACTCATCTGATCACCACTTCCACCCACACCAATGCTTCCCTAATGGATGCACGAATACTATCTAAAGCCAGGCACCTCCTATTTCAAATACCCATTTTCTTCTTTCTTGGTGACAAGTTTCTACATGGATATAGTGTGAAATTCAGTTGTAAATCAGATACTAAATCCAGGTAATTTGCAGTAGCTGACAGATTTACATTTGGGTTTTATCTATCTCCAATTTTGTTGCACTACTAAAACAGTTTTATAATTTTGCCTATTGTCTCTTTTTGGCAATTTTTGAAGACAAAGCCTTTTTTTTCCATTAAGGAATGTAATGATGAACTAGGGAAGAAAATTATATATATTATTATATATATATAATAATATATATAATAATATATTATATAATAAAATTATATATATATATAATAATATATATATTAATATATATAATAATAATATATTATATAATAAAATTATATATATATAATAATATATATATTATTATATATATATAATTTAGCTGCAGATTAAACATTATCACATTCAAAAAGTTCCTCCATCATTCCCCCTACTTATCTCCCTGGAAGAATATGAAATGGTTTTTTACTTTGAAAGTTTGGCTGCCAGGAATCTTTACATTGGTAAACACATAGCTAGGTTTCACTATTGAACCTGGAATCAAAGTTCGTAGGTACAACTTGATCTATTTTAGAAGAAAGTGTACAGAAACAAACAGTTTGTTTCCCTTTTATCTTTACAGAGGAACTGTGTTAAGTGCAGAGTTTATAAAGGGAGCAACGGCTTAAATAGATTTCTTTACATCCAATAGGAGGTTATGCTAGCAGGTAGGTTATATAGAATCACCTACACACTTGGTCATCAGCACATTTGGAAGATAAACTTTTCATTCAAAAGACTTGAATTATTCATATTTATAATGAGAAGTTGTTTTCAGTTATAGGAAGGTAAGAGAAAAGACGAATTAATTTTATTTTTATTGGAAAAGTCAGTCATTGGATCTTAAAGTTCCCTTTCAAATCACATTTATTCCCAGGAGATAGCAGTTAATGTTAAAAAAAAAAAATGTTTCTGGGTTGGGTATCTTTGAGAAAGTCATCCATAGGTTTTTTAACTCCCCCAGACATTCTCACAAATACACACAGACACACACACACACACGAGTTGTTCTGCAAATTTTCCCAATGAAAGTAGAGCTACCATGTATGAAAAGTCCTTGGCATCTTATTGAGTTGCCTCAAAACATATTTTGCATAAAATTTTGGTTTCTTAATATGCATATTAACACTCAGATTATTTTATTACTCTGTACATAGATAGCTCTTTCCATACTGATTCACCTCCTGCTTGAAGTTATAAATTTTGGGGAGGCATAAGCCGTGATTTTCCCTAGTAAATAAAACAGCAACATCTGCACATTACTAAAACTGAGGCAAAGAAAATACCTAAAGAAATATGTGCAAAAATATTTCTTAAATAAGAGATCTTGATCTCAAGCCAAAGAAACCAGCACTGGTCATCATAAGCAAGAAGGAAATACAGCAGAAAGATAATGCAGATTCACAGGATGCTTCTCAAGGACTTTGGTTAGAACTTGCATAGAAACCAGAGCAGCCCTATGAGCTAAGAGCTAGGGACCAGCTGTGCCATGGTCTTGGGCTCACCTGCACCTGGCCTGAGTGAGAAGCAAGTAACCAGCCCAATCTCAAGATGCACGCCCATCTACTGGCTGCCAGAGAGTCAAGAAGGAGGTGTGACTTCCTATGGCTTCCATTTTGGCAGGAAGCCCCCAGCTTCTCACCAATCAACCCCCCTGGGAAATTCCCCCAAACCAGTCTGGAGATAAATTTTGAGTTGGCAAAAAATTATAAATTGGACTGCCCAGTTACTTCACACATACCTTATCCCACACTACTTTTCCAACCAAGAATGTTTCTCTGAATGTAATAGAATATAGTTTTTACAACCCAAACGGTGCATATCTGTCCTTCAAGGAAGGCAAAGTCTCATCAGTGCAGAATCACTGTGTCATGTCCACTTCTCCTCTAAAAGTGTTAAGTGCAATCTCCATTTTTCTACCATTAAAATGCTACTAAAGGGAGTTCCCCGTTGTCGAGCAGCAGAAATGAATCTGACTAGGATCCATGAATGCAGGTTGAATCCCTGGCCTCACCTGGTAGGTTAAGGATCCGATGATGCTATGCGCTGTGGCATAGGTCGCAGATGCAGCTCGGATCCGGCATTGCTGCAGCTGTGGTGTAGGCCAGCAGCTGAGCTCTGATTCGACCCCTAGCCTGGGAACCTCCATATGCCACAGGTGTGGCCCTAAAAAAGCAAAAAGCAAAAAAAAAAAGTTACAAAGTGCCCAAGGTGATGACATTTTTCATAAAGGGCGATTCATATATCCTAGGGTTCCTCTCTATTTGATAACTACAGGAAGGTAGATTTCTTACTTTATCTGTGCTTAAAATATCTCATTGTTTAATTCAAAAAAATGCAGTATTTGATAAAAGTACCACCTCCTATTTTGGTACATATGTCATTTAGTAAAAAATCCATTTTGTTGCTTTTTTGCAAATGAGAAAATGAGTGCTTCCAATTTTCTTCACATTGTCTTTTGAATAGATTCCACAGCAAAAGTAAACACAGTTCTTCATAAGTTTGTTCCAAATGAGTAGCTCATGAAGTAACAATAAATAGACACTATGCTCTTGCATTATTCTTAAATTCTGATTAGCTGTAATGGGAGCAGAGTGAATTTGTTTATGGAAGAATGGGTTCCATTTTTCTTATTCTTTCCTGCATTTTCAATACTGTACCATTCTTCGAAGTCATGAATTTATAGACTCTCAACATTTAGAAAATGACAAGTTGGACTGAAACGCACTGTAGAAAAGAAAACTTTTACGAATCCTCCAGAAACTCCTCAGCCTGGAAGATATTCAAACTCACAACACAACACCATTGTTATAGTTCCTTAGGACGATACCTTTCCAATGAGTAAACAGAAAGAAAATCAGGGAGTTCCCATTGTGGCTCAGTGGAAACGACTCTGACTAGTATCCATGAGGATGCAGGTTCAGTCCCTGGCCTCGCTCAGTGGGTTAAGGATCTGGTGTTGCCATGAGCCGTGGTGTAAGCCAGCAGCTGCAGCCCCAATTCGACTCTGAGCCTGGGAGCCTCCATATGCCCCAGGTGTGGCCCTGAAAAAAAGAAAGAAAGAAAGAGAGAGAGAGAGAGGGAGGGAGGGAGGGAGGGAAGGAAGGAAGGAAGGGAAAATCAGGATGTCAAAACTTTTTCAATATTAAAAATCCTATTAAACCCCACTTGAAATGATACAATATTAGATAACAGGAGAATTGTGTAAATATTAAATATAAAAACTGTTCAATAAAATTTTACTTCACTGAAAGCCTCTAGGCTAATCTAAAGTCTATTTAGAATTTGCTATGATGAGTAGAATTTAATTAAATAGTCCCAATTAAACAAATTTTAAATTTTGAGTTCCTATCCAATTCATTTTTATAATGTATATTTCCCTAAATGTATGTATTCAATGAGAATAACAGAGTTCTTATAAGGTTTGAAGGAAATATGTAAAGATAGTAACACACATAGTTTTAATAATAATAGTGATAAACAAAATCAAACACGTAGATACAGAGAACAGAGTCGTGGTAATCAGAGGGGAACTTTCAGGGGGTGAAATGGGTAAGGGGATTGTGATCAACAGAAGCCAGACTTTCAGCGGTGAGCACACCGTGGTATACACAGAAGTTTAAATATAATGTCTTACACATGAAGTTATGGAATATTATAAACCAATGTCACCGCAACACATTTTAAATTAGAAATAAGTAGTAATAGCGGTAGTCATAATACTTATATTCCACTCACTACCTTTAGGAATAAAACATTTGAAATTTTCAGTCTAAAATCTTGACACACATTATGGCTTCTACAATGACCTCTAATATGGAAGATTTTATTTTATTTTTTTAGGGCTACACCTATGGTATATGGAAGTTCCCAGGCTAGGGGGTCCAATATAAGCTCTAACTGCCAGCCTATGCTAAAGCCACAGCAATGCTGGATCCTACTCACATCTGTAACCTACACTGCAACTTCCAGCAATGCCCGATCCTTAACCCTCTGGGCAAGGCCAGGGATCAAACCCAAGTCCTCATAGATACTAGTCAGATTCATTCCTGCTGAGCCACAGTGGGAACTCCCTAATACGGACGATTTTAGATTTTAATACAGCATGTTCAAAACTTCTCCAACCAAGTCCACAAAAGTATTCTTAACACTATGCCAAATTGAGTGATATGGTTTTTGTTTATAAATAGCAATCAGAGCAAACACTTTACGAGTGTGAACATATGGGAAAAATTTAGCAAATGAACTTTTTATCTGAAAAGCTAATAGATTCTCCACATGTAGCAATACATTAACAAAGCTGTTACATGGGAAAGATTCAAGAATAAAGATAAAAATAGATGCAATGCGTGTGCATGTGTGTCTTGGGGGAAGGGTCAGGGCTTTATCAGAAAATGTGCATAGTAACATGATGCAGGAGGTGAGAAAAGTACTTCGAGCAGCATCTCCAACGACACTCTGCACTGTTGATCTAAGCCAGTTATTCTCAAAGTTCAACATGGTTCATCACAATCACCTGAAGGACTTGTTAAAACACATACTGGGGACCCTACCCCAAGATTCCAATTAGTATATTTCAGTGGGGCCCCAAATTTTGCATTTCTAACAAGTCCCCAGGTGATGCTAATGCAGCTGCTCTGGGGAACTCACTTTGAGAGCCACCCGTCTACTTTTTAATAAATCGACAGCCTATGGCTTTGTCCTTCTGCTTGATAAAAAATCCAAAACATGTTTTGATGAACAATATATATGATTGATACTATTTATGTTTTCTCAGATTTTACCAATTACCATGAAGAGTAAGTTTTTGTTTTTGTCGTTGTTTTGTTTTTTAGGACTGCACCTGCAGCACATGGAAGCTCCCAGGCTGGGGGTCGAATTGGAGCTACAGCTGCTGGCCTACACCACAGACGCAATAACACGGGATCCCAGCCATGTCTGCCACCTACACCACAGCTCATGGCAACGTCAGATCCCTGACCCACTGAGCAAGGCCAGGGATCAAACCCGTATCCTCATGGATACTAGTTGGATTCATTTCTGCTGTGCCACAATGGGAACTCAGAAGAGTAAGTTATTAAAGTTTATGATATGTATATTCATCACTGACATTGACTCCAAGCCTAAGGGTTGCATGTGATATATGGCTCTCTTCAATAAGCATATTTTAAAACATTTGAACATAGATGCAATAAACACTTTTGGCCATGGCCCATAAGAAAAGAGAATATCACTCACTGGATACAACTAAAAACAACGATGAAACACCATTTTCCCCTTTTCAGAAAGGCTGTCAGTGGAATTTGAAAGTGAAATGAATGAAAGGGTGATTGATTCCAGGGTTTATCTAGTGGTGATAATTGGACCTATTGTTAATAGATTATTATATCATATTATATAATATCATTTTACATCATATTATATTGTATAATTATTGTAGTTTCTAGTATTAAAAGAAAGCTATAAAATGTTACATATGTAGAGAAAAATACACTGTAATGTTTTAAAAACTAGCCTGACTTCAGTGCAACGTACACATAGGATGGACATAATTTAAAATTAAACTTGTTTCTTTTATGAATTCAAAACGTCCTTTATCCTATCATTCAATTCAGGGACTTCGGAAACAAGTACTTCATAAATTAACGATGGGCGATGGTGAAGCAGCCCAGCAGAAGAAAAGATTCACATAGACAGGCAGCAAAACAACGTGGAAAAAGGGCTTAGTGGTTGTGGACTCACGATTCCGTCCGCTTAGGCTGTGTGACTCATACATCAGCAGCGGACAACCTCTCCCTACAGAAATCCTGCAGAAACATCCATTAGCTGATTAACTGCTCCCCCATGGCTCCAACTGCCCTGATCACACAGGTTAATAGCATTGCTTCTGGGCCAGCTGAGGTTGCTATATTCTCATATTTTTAAGGAATTATATACCAAGGAAGCACAAGCCAAATAAAGCACATATATTACTTAACAGGGTACACGGAACAAAGGTTTTGGCAGGTTCAAGGTTTATGTCCTTGAACAAATAGCCTTTATTTACCAGAGAAACTCTCCTATAGCAACTGAACTTTCCTAAATGTCATTAGATGGCATACAAATATACATATATACATATAGATAGCAAAACATATTTAGAGGTGAAAGAGCCAAAAAAAAAAGTACGAGCCAATTCCGTAGCAAGATCTCTATTGCTATACTTCCAAAAATGTATCAAAGGAATTAACATTTTTCAAGAGTTAATTTTCTTGATATTCAAATCAAATAAAAATACGAGATGAACTAATCATGTTTCACAGTAAAGAGGTTAAACGAGGCTGGGAAATGGTAAAGAAATTAATCTACATTTAGGACAGAGTTAACCTGTTTAGGAAGCCTCTGGGAACCACTTAACAGAAATTGCATAATCTTGCATAATAGCAGATCGACTCAATACTCTCGAAGTTTGATGATTTAGCATTTAATTCTTGCAGAGCAATTATTGGGAAAAGTTCTGTCAGATAATAAAATTAACGCTGCTACAGTATTTACATTTTAGAAATCTCGGGTGAGAAGTTAAATTTTATGGAGACAGACAAAATGTGTATGTGTGTGTGTGTTGTGTATGCACTCAACATACACAAATGCACACACACACAAACACATCCTCCAGTGGCATAACAAACCTCATTCTTTAACCATACAAATATATCTCTTTTTATGATTCCAGTTGTCTCAACTATGCCATGAAGAGCTGACCAACGATAACATGCATGGTTATGTCTTTTTTAACCAATACTAAGCTTTTACAGATTTTCTCTTTTCCTGTTTTCTAATGTCACGAAACAGGTGTCCTTTAGTAAAATCTTGATCCCCTTCCCCAACCCTAGTATGTCTTCCAAGTTTGATAATTTCCCATAATTTTAATAAATTTTTTAAATGTCCATAGTGAAAACAATCAGCTGATACTTACAAAAATAGAAAATAAGAAACTGGGATCTCTCTTTTTGAGAAGCTATTCTTTCTTGTGCTGGTATTTGAATGTCTTCGGTGTGGCTTGCCCTCCCTCCACCTGGACGTGAGTTACCTTTCTGAAACCTAGACAGACGAGAAATTTCAGCTGCTCAGAAACTACAGATGCTCCCCTCTTTGGTTGCAGGTTGCCTCCTAGCCGAGACACAACCTTTTGCAACTTTTCAGGGCAGCCTCCACTCTCACTGTAAAATTTCACAGAGTCTTTTCTCATCCTCCCATGTCCCTGTAGTTCCTATGTGATCTCTTGTCCACATTTCCTTGGTCCAACCCAGGGATCACCTCCATCATCACCATCAGCCCTGAGATCATCTGTTTACCACGCTGCCTGGCTTCTCTGATGACCTTGACACATGCCAGCCTGGGCTCCAGGAGCCCACACCTTCCTAGGTGAGCAGAGTCTCCCCCACTTAATCTTGACTTAACGCCTCAGCCTGCTGCTGGGAGAAAGTGCTGAGGAATAGACTTGCTGATGGTTTAGGGAATCTAGAAGAAACTACAATATCACAAGTGAAAGGTGACTGTTTAAAGGAGCAGGAGAAAAGATCAAGCCCTCCTCAAAGTATCCCTCAAAATAACCTTCACTGCAAGTTCCCATGTCCTGTCTCCATCTTCAATGGTCTGCTATGCCATAGTCAAGCCTCACAGTCTATATCTTCACTTCTCTATGGGAACATCCAACTTCTACTGTCAGGGGTCAATATAATCCCAGTATCTTTCCCCATTCCCACCCCCCAACCCCAACCAAGACAGCCTGGGGGACCTAAGAGTCCAGGAGTCACGACGTTTTCCAAAGCCCAGAGTATGATTTCAAAAATCACACGCCATCTGGACTAGGGCCAGACAATGCAGGGCTTGCCTTGACTCTCCACATCCTGCAGGATGGTTCAGAGCAGACTCCGACACGATACATCACTCTCTTTGAGTTCCTTTCACTGGAGAGGGGACGGATGGCCTGACTCTTGATTCTCCCTGAAGGACCCCAGCCTCCTCTTGTAAGTTTCTCTGCACAGAACACACACAGGTGCATGTGAACATGAACACATAGCTTCGCCAGCATGCGCTCATTCATTGGCTATCTTTTCAAACTTCCTAAGGTTCAGCCCCTGCCATCAGACATGTGTCTCCAACAGCGAGCAAGGCAGGCTTGGAGCTCACAGTCACGTGAGGCAGACAAGTCAGGGCAAACACACACTTGAAGCGGAGCCAAGGAAAACAGTGAAGCGTGCTCAAATCATCCACTCAGAGGTCCTGACCCAGTCTTGGGGTCAGCGGAGGTGTCCCTGAAGAAGTGACTCTGAATTTCTACCTGAACCGTAAATATCGATTGAGTGAAAGAGGAAAGCTTGTGACCAGAGGAAGCATCTCTTAAGGCTTAGAACGGCTTCAGAGTGCATGAGGCTGCCTCAGCCGGACTCGAGACACGTCCATCACTCCTAATAAACGTTAATTCCAAGAATATACTCCCGTGACGGTGCAGCACGAAAAACATATTCATACATAAAGGACTGTAGTTTTAAGCCCCGATCTGACGATATTTGAAAGTAAATATATACCTTTATCTTATATTTGAAAAGCTCTTTCAACATTTTCACATCAGCTAGTGCTAAAGTTATCTTTGGAACCATTCTCCTTTGATTACACAAGCCTCAATGGCACTTTATCTTCTGGCAAATAATAGACTGATTATATAGATTTGCTTTAACCTTCTGAAATTGCTGGGAAAGAGCATATCTATAAATACACAGTGATAATTGATGGTCAAAATGCCAGCCGGAGTTTGAGCTCATTGAACAATTTTAGGCTCGAGAAAGAGAACACGTTAAAATTGCTCTAAGCTTGTATTGCGTCTAAAGATTCTTTCCTTTATGCACTGTGATTTCTGAATGGGCTCCAGTGATATTGTTACAGTCATAATATGTCTCTCATCTGAGTAGTCAAAATACAACCATTATATTCTCTTAGCCTATTAATTCAATAACGCTTGATTGAATGCGTATGTAAAAATGAAAAACTCAAAAAGTAATGCAAAAAGTATGGAAGGCTAGCAAGTAAAAAATAATAATAATGAAGTCTCTCTTTGGACCCCCAGCCCCCAATTGTGCCAGCAGAAGGGTAACCCTATGAAAGTTCCCCTACATTTTCTCTTTTGTCCTTAACCATACCTCTTGTGGCTCTTTCCAGATAAGCCCAGGAGAACTTCCGCCATCGTTTTCTGCCCCCTACTATTCCACCCGGTGGTGGCATTTAACTTATCTACATAAATGATTATTTAGTTCCTTCTTTTTTGTTTCTGTCATAGACTCTGCAGTACCAAACACAAACACAGTTGTAAAGTGTACAAAACTTCTGTAAATACCTATCTTGATGCCTGTGGCAGACGTGCTAATAGTCTCCACACAGTTAATTTTCTCCCCTCCATGGCTGGGCAAAACCATGTGACAGTTATAGCCAGTGAAATGGCCAGGGAAAGGCCACCATTCGATCTTCCTGGTTTCCCCTGCCTTGCCATGGCATGCCAGAAGGTTCAGCTACAAGATAGTGGCATTTCTACCTGCTCTGCCATGTAAACCAGAATCTTCTCCCAACCACCCAACCCTATCCTGCACCGGACTCTGAGCAGGAGTGAGAAATATCTTATTCGCTATGGAGAAAAGTGGTCATCTTTGTCACAGCTCTTGCGCCATGGATTTAGTTATTCACTCAGTACACAGCCTATAAATAAAATTGTACCCCTACATCTTGTGTTTATGAGCCACCATGTAAAATATCTCCTCTTATCTTGCTGACCAGGAAAACTGATGCTCAGAAATTTAAAATCCCCAAGTCTTTTCCTTTATAAGATTTTTACCAAATAGAATTGCTATTTAAAATCCTGTATTATATATGTCTATGTATATATAAATACGTGTGTGTGTGTGTGTGTGTGTGTGTGTGTGTTTCACCTGTGGTTCTTATTAGAATGCATTCGATTTTCTTTTTTTTCTTTTTTCTTGTTTTTTATAATGGATGCACTCATAGCATGTGGAAGTTCTCAGGCAGGACAGGCAATGTGGAAGTTTTAATCCACAGCACCAGGCCAGGGATGGACCCTGTACCTTCGTAGCAACCCAAGCCACTGCAGTTAAGATTCTTCACCCACCGCACTACAGTAGAAACTCCATAGAATGCATTCTTTTTCTTTTTTGTTTTGCTCTATAATATCATTCTTCTTCATCTTCCCAGTCTCTTCTTTCTTCCAGCCTATGGAGAAGAAAGGTTAATCTGAATCCCAGTCTTTTTTCATTTTATGTGAAGCCAAGATTATCTGCCTTCATGGATAACTGCAGTCACCTGTCCCTTGATTCCAACCAGCTATTCTAATACTGAGTTGGAATCCCACGAGCACCACCGCTGGTTTAAATGATAAAGACCACTGTTGACACGTGCCATATGTATGGTTATGCAGCAGAGCATACGTATTATAATTCACTTCCTTGGAGGAGTATCTGTCCTGTAAATCTAGTCTTCAGAGTTTATGCCACCATGGTGAATTTCCTCTTTGCTTGCATGATGATTTAATTATTACATGACTTCTCGCTACTGTAAGCTTCACGAGGGCAGGGATCCATTTGCTTCACTTCTGTACTTCAGACCAAACCCTTGGAATCGCATCTGGCTCACTGAATTTGCTCAGCAAATATTTTTAGAATACTGTATTTTGTTTAATTATAATGATGGGTGCTTTTATAATTAACATAATAATATTCAAAGCACATGTTCGACAAAAAAAAATGGGCACTTAAATATATAATTTGAGAAGACGGTTATTGTCCCTCTTGATTTCCCTTGACAGTGATTGCACTGCAGTTTTATTTCATGGATTTTGTAAAGTACTTAGATGTGTTACGGGTTTTCTGCGATCACATGCCCCTGCAAGCACGCTGATAAAGATCCAGTGTATGTGAGTATGTGAATTGCACAAATGCACACATATGTAAGTGAACTCTGTAAAATGTTAAGGTAAATAAACTAAAAATGTTAAATTGGGGGGATATGTGGCAGTGTCTGGAGACATTTTTTGATTGTCACAAACCAGGGGCAGAGCCTATAGGCTTCTGGTGGGTAGAGAAGCCAGGAATGTTGCTAAGTATCCTCCAGTGCAGAGGACAGCATCGTCCCCCCCAAAAAAGAACCATTCAGCCCAAAATCATAACAGCGCCAAGACTAAGGAATCCTGTCAAAAACTACGACCTTTAAATTTTAAATATAGAAAAAGCATAATGCTTTTTTTTTTTTTTTTTTGAGTTAACATGTGTGATACATGTACTTATTTGGAGCACGTACTGCCTTGGTTCCTTTTGTCGGAACTGAAATGTTTAGCTTCATCAAACTGCTGTCATCGGTAGAGTCTCAAGGTCATCCTTGAAAGTAGAGGAGAATGGAGGAAGTTTATATTTACAGCATGTCTCACTGAGCTAGGCGCTTCGCCCTGGGATCTTGCTAAGTTCCACGCAGGTCTCCACAGCGTGCATGACCCTGGGGCCAAGAGCTGCAGGGTCAGCTGCTGGAAGACCCTCAATGTGAATAAATGCCTCATCCCAACGTTGCCTCTAGAATCCGCTTCTATAAATCCTCCTTCTCAGTGTGTTTATGTAAGGGCTCACTCATCTGCTTGAGCCGCAAGTATAATTCCCTCGTGTGCCCAGAATGGACAACGTGAAAGATAAAATGGTGTTTTCCATTCCCAGGGGGAGACCATCATTTTTATGATGCTCTAAGCTACTCGATTAGCCTTTTACAAGGGAACAAAGTAAGCTGTTCTCTGGGTGCCTCAAGCGGCAAGTCTTTTAAAACACATTTACCTAAAACACTTTGAAAACTGAATTTGACCATTCCTTCACAGCCTTGGAGAATTTAATAATTTATAGGACTCCACACTGACCATAGGAATATTTTGTCATTGATGTTTCCATTAAATTATTCTTGCTTGAAGTCAGCATGGGGTTGAACTTCTTTCCAATGAATCCTCTCATTTCTTTCACTGGTTTATCAAGGATGCTTATTGACAGTTGGTGTGGAGAGAATCCTGCCGTTCAACACCACTTGTACAAGACAGGAACAATCACAACATTGAGTAAGGTTCTTTATGACGAAAAAAACGGGCACATCAATAAAAAGCATATTTTTCATCATCATTTCCTTGCTCTGATGCAAGTAGAAAATTTTCTTCTCAACTTATCCTTGAATTCAGCATAAGCTCCTTTAGAGAAGCAAGAATTCAGAGCCCAGCTGTTAACTGGCTCCAGCCGCTTGACTGAGACCTAAGGATCAGGCTGGGGCGGGAGGGAAGTTTGGGTTTTCTCAAACTCTGGACTCAGAGAAGCAGCTTGTTTATAAAGGCTTTATTTTCCATCTTCCTCCTCCCTCAAGTGAAATTATAGGAATGTGATAGTAAATTGAAAACAGTGGGTTTCAGCTAGCTGTTTGATCAGAATTTAGAACATTAAATGGGTATTTATTGAGCTATACCATGTGTTTAATTATAAACTCCATGGGAGGATTAGCTACCAAAAGGAACGTTTCGGTGTGAGGTCTAAGATGATACATATATAACCACTATGAATGATAAATTAGTGTTAAGCAGCTCAGTGCTATAGGGAAGAGGTACAATTTCAGCGGGTATTTAAACAAGAGAGGCAGGCAGAAAGGAAGCTAATAGTCCTTTTAATAGGGACCAATAGGAAAAAGAGGAATACTTTAGGAACTGGCAAGGGGGGATGTCTGACTCTCCAGAGACTTGATGACCAATAGACATTTAATGCATGCCACAAATGTAATTTTCTATTTCCTAGTAATCATTCCTAAAAACTAAGACGGATAAAATTCATCCTAACATTTAGCCCACTATATCCCAAATAGCATCATTTTAACAAACAATAAATACAAAAATTGTCAGAGATATTTTACATTACTTTTAGGTTAAGGTTCTGAAATTCAGGGTATGTGTGTAAGTTGCAGCACTTCTTACTGTACTGGACACATTTCAAGTGCTCAGGAGTCATGACGTGTCTAGCAGCTACTATACAGGACAGTACAGCTCTGCAGCTTTGAACAAAGATTATAGGGAGGCCCCCAGGCTATGAGCAATGTAGAACAGCATGTGTCTCTCTACTGGGTACACTCTCTGCACTGGAATGTACCACATGGTCAAAGGGACGCACGACGGCTTTGTGTATTCTTCCGGACTATGTGCCCAGTGTTTCAGCTTGCACGAAGGCTGCTGGATAGTACACTGTTCCACCCTCCTGCTCTTCTGTGCCTGGAGTTACCCTGAGGCAATTAAGACCTAGGCATCCTCCAAGCCAGTGGAGAGAGGCCCCGGGGAGGAGGGATGGCATCTCAGCTGTCTTGGTGTCGGGCACTAAAGGCACGCTAGCAAATTTTGTCTCAATAGGTGATGATGGAAATCTACTAGTAGGAAATGGAATTCAGAACACAGAAAATGAACGTCTGGGATGAAATATGTACATTCATGCATTTGCTTGTGTGTTACAGCTTTATATTCAAATATAAGATATGTAACTGATGCAGCGTAGATATAAACATTAATACTTAAAATTAATAAACATTTGATCGAGACAGCCCCAACATCCTCTTCCATTTCATTAGACTTTAGACAGATTTCTTCCTGTCTATAGGCTCTGACTTCTTTATTCTTAAAGGGTTTACTTAGAAAACTTGCAATTACACATCCTTCTTTGTCCCTCTGGAAGGTACGTAGATCCTCTCTCAGGCTTTTGCTGGTTTTACAACCTGGGAAATGTTCTCTCAGGGACCTGGGGACATTTGAAAGTAAACACTAAGGGGACAGCACCTGATCTCCCAGTCTCTATGGATGAGTAAGGGAGTAACTTTGATGGACACTAATTAGCAAACACTAAAGCCTAATCACAGTGAAAAACATTTACAAACTCAGGAATAATTTTGGTGTGTTCCTCACATCCTGTTGATCAACCTCCCACTGAAGTCCTCCAGGACTTTTCCAAAACTCACCTCACCCCAGTGCTTGACATCTCTCCCACCTTTTGTTCCAGGGGAGCTGAATTCAGTCTCTCTCTTCTATTACAATAGTCTAAACAAAATCTTCCTTTTGGTGCAATTTTTTTTGCTTTCACAATTTATCAATGTATAATTTTCCCAGCTTCAAAAAGAATGCAGGAAATAAAGTAGACCTAAACAACAAACAAGAGATGTAGAATAAAGAGAAAAAGAGAAAAAGAAAGATAGGGGACTTAGAACAGAGCTAAGCCGACTTGCCTTGGAATGTCTAGAAGAGGTGGCCCAGAGAAAAAGATAATAACCAGGTATTCGTGGGGAAAAGATGAGATAGGATTTAATAGGTGGATCTGGGGCAACAGTAGTTGCATGGGGGGAGGTGAATTTACAAATATTCCCTTGATGTGTACAGAACAACCTTACCTAGAAATCGAGATGGCCTAGGCGGTACCCCTCATTGTTTATCTGTCTATAGCTAGGACACCTTTCAGTTTCTCATGGAGATCCTTCATCATATCCAACACTCTGTCATCTGGTAAGTGACTTCCTATTATACCCCTTTTTACTGTGATGCTCTGTGTGTTCCTGGCTCTCCTGGCTACGTGTGAATCCTCACCTTGACTTTTGAAGTCAAACTCTACTTTTCCTGGGCCCTTCATTAAGTCTCGATTCTTAGGTGAGGGCCCATCATCAGCTGTATCTGCTGAATTGTTCTCCCAGTCCAGGCAGTTTGCTCTTGTTCTAAGTAGGTGCTAAAACAGGAGGATACAAAGGGTCTCTCTAAAAGATCTAAAATATATACCACTTACAGGAGTCAGAATACTATTTTGGAAGAATAGATCACTAGCCTGCGGAGTGTGGCATTTAGAAATGTTTTACAGTCAAACATCTGATCAGAACATTTATGAGTAGTGCTCACATAAATCCTTTAGCAAATTATATCTATAAATGCAAATAAAAACATCTTGGAAGCATATTTTCCATCATTAATCATAAATATGTTGCTCCTCACAGTTATGAATTCAGCAAAGCCATCAGAGTTTTATATAACAACAGATCTTAAAACACTGTTAGGTGAAATATAAGATATGCAAATTAAGATATTTAGCCCAGCCGAACAATGAAGTCGTCAGAACTAGCAACAGCATAAATGGATATCATTAGAAACTAATCTTCTTTTCTAAGTCTTCCGCATAGAAACCTAAGATTATGTTATGAACCAACAATCCCAAAATGTATATTTCGAAAAATATATAAGGAAAATGGTGCAACTGGGTGTTCATTGTCTTTTCCTGAAAGTTTGATCCTTGCTTCTTACGTGCTCTCATATTAAAAGAGACACTAAAGTTTGTAGAGTCAAGAATCTCCAAATTGGTAATTAATAGATTCTAGAAATTATGGGTGGGATGGAATCTTTAAAATGTTTTTACAGATCTTTCCAGCTTCTTTCATCAAATGAGGTCATAAATTTTTAGGTTTGGAAAATATATCCTAGAATTCTACGAGTAGCAAGAATAGTGGACACAGTCTGGCCTTTTATGAAAGGAGAGCTATATTCGCAAGCTTTGTGGTAAATCAAATGCTTCTTCTCTGGAACGCATTAGATTTTTGTTTGGAAAACAAAAGAAGAAACAGATGAGAAAAGAACATGGGATTTTTCTTTTCTTTAGTATATATCAACTCTGAGATATATATACTAAATATTATTGAAATGAGTTTTATGTCTTTTTTTTAATAAATACTACATATTATTGAAATGAGTTTTATGTCTATATTTTACTACTCCCAACAAAATATTTCCATGTGCTTATGGCCATTTTTCCTATTCCAAACAGGTTCTTTTTTTGATTAAACCTCTAGATTTAAATGAAAAGTTATAATACAGATTGAGAATTCACCAAGTAAACTATTATGGTCTTAAAAAATTATCGTTTTAAATTAACCCATCAAATCAGGCAAACCATAAAAAATGGACAGAAAAAAACAAGTACATGCCAGTATTTACAACTGGATGATGTTAATGAATAAGTTTCTTTGAGTTTTAAGCTACATCATTTTAAATGTAGAGAATAAATCTATGTGAAAAAATAGATTATGAAGAGAAATGCAAATCAGAACTATAAAAAAAAATAACTTTACTATGAGAGGAGACATGACTTGGGCTCTGAGAAAAATATACTTTCTGAATTGACCCCAAATCCTAGGTGAGTTTTTGCTAATATTTGTCCTATTATTTTCTCAAGAATTTAATATCCTAGTGCCTTACTTTCTTTCCAAAGTGAGAATTATCTGAAGAGAAGTGGGAGCATTTGACAGAGCGCATGGATTTTTTCATTATCTGCACATTTGCTGATTTACTGGATTGGTTTGTAGGGGAAAAAATAGTTAAATTATTGCAAAGCAGAGATCAGCTTATGAAAAGCTAGAGAGAGGCCCAAACAAAAGCTGAGAGGCATTGCATTCTTGACTCCATAGTCTGTCTTAATGAACTGTGTAAACCAATCTCCCTTACAAATGCGGCTAGTTTTACCTAATTTCACATTGTTTTCTCCTTTAAATGTTCCAAACATTGAAGTCATAGAGTAAGCTGAATGTCTGCTGTTTGTCATCTCCCAGAGGACTATCCCAAGCCCAACTTGAAGCTGGTCTAAAACGTTTTTTACTCTATGACCTTTAAATAAAAAAATAGAGGTGGCCAGGAAAGGTGCAATGTGGTCTACTCTTCCTCAGGTTTAAAAAAACCATAGAATTTGTTTCACAAAAATATCAGCTGTATTTTTCACTTCCAGCTATGACTGGAAAATGTGACTCATGTTGTATTGCTTAAAGCTGCACTCGAGGAGTTCCCTTCATGGCTCAATAGTTAACGAACACAACTAGGATCCATAAGGATGCGGGTTCGATCCCTGGCCTTGCTCAGTGGGTTAAGGATCCCGCACTGCCTTGAGCTGTGGTGTAGGTGGCAGACGCAGCTCAGATCCAGTGTTGCTGTGGCTGTGGTGTAGGCCGGCAGCTGTAACTCCAATTCGACCCCTGGCCTGGGAACCTCCACATGCCGCAGGTGCACCCTAAAATAGCAAAAAACAAGACAAACAAAAACACTTTGCCTTAGTTTCTCAATGATCATAATATTTTTCACGGAAATGAACTCTAAGTGGACCCAGCATTCAGCATTTTTTAAAAAGTTTTCATCATTCTTCTCGATGTTAGTCATAGCTGTACACCATGAAAAAATTCTAATCCGGTGTGCCTTTGAAGCTCAAAAATCTACCTGGAGTAAACTGCTAGATGATATTCTGGATTAAACAAATTACAGTGACAACGGATTGATTCGTACCCAACTATTCAAATTTTAAGCACTTTTTATTTACCCTGCATTATGTTGGTCCTCGGTTCTCTTCTGGGCTCTAAAAGGGCTAATATGCCTGCTTCCTTGAGTGTCTCTTACATAACACAACACAACAATTTTAAATACATCTATGCTTCCCAGGCTTGCATAAGTGTGGATACTGTGAAACTATTTTATTAAAGTGCAAAACATATGAATGTTGCCACACTGTGTGCCTAAACGCCAGACTGTTTCATCAATGGAAGGTGAAATGTTTGTTTTCACAGGATTAAGTGCAAATAACATATTCAAAATCATTGACATATTATTTGATACATGACATTTATTGTTACTTTTGCTCAATTTTTAAACTAAGAAAGTTTAAGATTTTGAACTTTTTACCGAACTATACATGCAGAAAATAGCTCTTCTGATCAATTGACAGTCCAATAAATTCTCAAAGGCTAACATTTGAACACCAAAACTCAACATTTCCCAATAAAAGTCTTCTGATTTACATTTTTTCCAGTTCTTTTTATTTCCATGTAATCGAAAGCCTGAGAAATGTTCATTCAATGACTTCAGATTCAAAGACACAATATAAGCTTGAAGGTAGAGTTTTACTACCTATACACTGATCAGAGCCTTTGATCACAAAATAATATGAATATGATCATTTTCTCTAACCAGGCGATTAAAAACAGATATTTTCTTTTCTTTATGTGGGTGGGAAGTGGGTAGGGTATAAAGACTGGAATTAACTTCTATTGAGTACCTGTGAAGAGCCAGGCACCGTGATTGACATTATCTCATTGGTTTTCCCATTAAGGATTCTGTGTCCTTACAACATCCCTATGAAGACAAGAATTTTCTTTTTTGTAGTGGCCACATTCTTGGCAGATGGATGTTCCTCAGCAAGGGATTGAATCCAATCCCCAGCTGTGGCAACACCTGATCCTTTTAACCGACTGCGCCAGGCCAGGGGTCAAATCTGTGCCTCCACCGCCACCCAAGGTGGTGCAGTTGGATTCTGGAACAACAGAAAATATTATTTTTACAGACAAAGAACCTGAAGTCCAGACAGGGTGAGTATCCTGCCCACTACCCACCACATCTTGTAAAGAGGACCTAGAATCCCAATTCCAATGAGTCCCCATGGCCGTACTGTCATCCTAGGTCACCCCTGACATCAGAATTGTATTTCCATGATCAGATAACCCATTTCCAATAGATCCTTTCCCAAGACTGCTGCTAATGAGTGTCCCCGTTGCAAATATCTCCTCACATCAATCATACACTTAAAAAAAAAAAATAGTATTTCTCAGGTTCATCTTGACAGAATCCTTTCTCATCCACAGGCCAGCAGAACACTCCACCAAAGCCACACGTCATCTTTTGAGTGTGTGCTCCATCTTCCATGTTCATCTTTCATACTATTAGTCAGCATCAGAGAAAGGGAGCCAGAGAGGAATTACTCCCACCAGCTAAAGCAAATCAGAATATAGAATCGATTGATGGCCCCAGGTGTGCTCCTATTGGGAAAATCAGAATTCTGGCTTCTTGTTTTAATCCATTTCTGCATGGCTAACTACCTGTTGAAAACTTCTATTTGGAACTTCACATTCACTTTTTTTTAATCCTATCTTGGTAATTTTTATTCCTCATTCTTGTTTTCTGCAATCATCTACTACGTAAATCCTGGAGAAATGTTTGGCTTATCTTTCTTCATTCCCCTTTATCCAATAAGGTCAGTACGTTCTGTGGATTCTTCATCTGAATTGTCCCACTTCTCTCTCCTTATGTTTCTCATTGGACAAAACAATTCTAGGGCTCACTTCGTAATTGCCTCATTAACCCTCATTCTCTCCTTCCTAATTTCATCTCTCAGTCTCCTACTGCTTGTCTGCTTTAAGCTATTTCAGTTAAGATCCTGTTCCCATGTCCTTCTGCTTACTTAACTTTTAAAATTTTATTTCCTAGTTTTCAAAATTTTATTCAGACTCTCCATAATCTGCCTCATCCAGCCATGAAGGCACAGATAATCCAATTCTTCCCTCTGTTGGTCATGCCTCTCCTCATAATACCCCAACAGCCTTCCCCTTCATGGGATTGAACTGTCATATTTTAAGAGAAGCCAAAACATGATGTTCAGAAGCAACTTAATTCAGCACTTCATTGAACTAAAAAGATAACACACCTGTTCATCATTAAACAGGTAAGCGAACTATATTATTTATTAAATAGTATTCAGGATTTTTTTCTTTTCTTAGAAGAATCAAAATGATATAGTTAATTAATATAAGTTATTTGTATTCCCTCACTTAAAACTATCTGTACTTACATGAAAACCCATTTAGTCTGCATTGTCTAGAGGGTATGAATGACTATACAGTATAAATGACAAAGCAATTGCTTTAATAGTAATTTTTCATTTTTGAAAAACTTATCCTCCACCAACAGCTTGTTATACATAGAAAGTTCATCATTTTGTTATCAATAACCTCTTTTTTTTCTTTTTTGTTTTTGAATTCTTTTATTCTCACTATTGATTTCTTACTTCAGGCACCATGCTCTAATTTATCTCCACGCGATTTGCATCAAGCATGTATTAGTTTCCTGTGGCTGCTACGATGAATGACGAAATGATCTTCTCTTTTCCTTCTTTTTTATTTGTGCTGTATCCCAATGTCTGAAAAGAATCGCCTGACATTTTACAGATGCTAATTAATATCTGCCAAATGTATAAATAGGTCCTGTCTTGTTTTTCTCATTTTTTAAAGCTTTATGGAAGTATAGTTGATGTACAATGTTGTAATAATTTCTGCTGTACAACAAAGTGATTCAGTTATACATGTACCCACGTCCATTCTCTTTCAGATTCTTTTCCCATAGAGATTATCACAGAATATTGGGTAGTGTTCCCTGTGCTATACAGCAGGTCCCCAGTGGCTGATCATTTCATATACAAATAGGTCCTGTCTTAATTTTTATCAAGATACATGCATTTTTCAAGGCATTATATGGACGGCCAGTCACTAAATGTAGTGCCTTTAAAATGATGAACTCCGTGTCTCTAAAAGGACTCATGTAAATAAATGCTTAATTATCAACCAAGAGAGAGGTTATTATAGAGAGGTCTTAGATTGTGGACCAAATGATTTTTTTTTTTTTTGGCTTTTATAGGTCCGCGCACGTGGGGCATATGTAAGTTCCCAGGCTAGGGGTTGAATCTGAGCTAGAGCTGCCAGTCTACACCACAGCCATAGCTACAGAGGATCCAAGCCACACCTGTGACCTATACCACGGCTCACAGCAATGCCAGATCTTAACCCACTGAGCAAGTCCAGATATTGAACCTGCATCCTCATGGGTACCAGTCAGGTTCATTACCACTGAGCCACAACAAGAACTCACCCAAAGGATTTCTTAGGGGGTTTTTTTGTTTTGTATTTTGGCCCTGCCCATACCATGTGGAAGTGCCCAGGCCAGGGATCGAACCTGTGTCACAGCAATAACCAGAGTCTGACAATGCCAGATTCTTAACACACTGAGCTACATGGAACTCAAAATGATTTCTTAACACACCTCAAAACCTTGTTCTATGGTTCTCCACATGGCTTCATTCACCCTCGTACATGGACTCATGGATGGAACGTGTATTTTTTACCTTTTTTCCTCTGTCTTTTTCTTAAGATATATTTTGGTGCCAAGTGGCATATATTTGTTTCCCATGGCTATAGTCACACATCGCCACAAATTTAGGGATTTAAAACCACAGAAGTTTATTTCCTTGGAGTTCTGGATCCCAGAAGTCTGACATCAATGTCACTAGATTGAAATCGAGCTGTCAGCTCCCTCCAGCTGCTGGTGGCAGCCAGCACTCCTTCGCTCATGGCGCCGCCACTCCAACCCAGCCTCTGAGGGCACATCACCTTCTCCCCTGTGTGTGTCTTTTGCTCTGTTCTCTGTACCAAGTCTCCTTCTGTCTCTCTCTTGTAAGAACACTTGGGATGGCATTTAGGGCCCGCATTGATAACACGGAATTATCACCCTATTTCAAAATCCTTAACTTAATTACATCTGAAAAGACCTCCTTCCCCTATAAAGTAACAGTTATAGGTTCTGGAGGGGAGAGTTTGATATCTTTGGGGGGCCATTAACCAGTCTCTTTCAGGCATATAGGAGATTACTGTAAGCCATTATTTCCTGACTCTTAATGTAGCCACGTACAAATCTGGGGTCAGAAATTTCTGTGTAGCTGCAATTACGTAATAACCAATAGGTGGTATTAAGAGTCAGACTCTTTCAAGTTCTTTTATACCAGAGGAGAAAGAGTTGTAGAAAATATTTTGCTTATAAAATTTTAGTGCTGATGAAAATGGTGATTTAAAATGTAATAAAATTTATAAGTAAAAAGACTACAGGCATCCTCTGTGGAAAGCACTCCATTGACGGGTAGTTTTAGTTAAAGTACTCTTAAAGGGTAGGACATAAAAAATGGATGTATGTGAGATACAGAGAACAGATGAGTGGTCATCAGAGGCTCAGGACAGGGAGAAATGGGTAAAGAGGGTCAAAAGACACAATTCCAGTTATAAAATCAGTCCTGGTAACTAGAGTTGATTATTGACATTACACTTTTGAAAGATGCTAAGTAGATCTTAAAAGTTCTCAACACAGGAAACAAATTGTAATTATGTATGGTGATATGTGTTAAAGAGACATTGCGAAGGCCATTTTGCAAACATTGAATTACATTGTGCACCTGAAACTAATATGTCCATTGTACCTATCTATGTGGAGACTATTCATATGTAAAAATGTTGCAAATTATTATTTAACGTTAAAAAAGAATGTCGGGGCGGGGGGTGGGGGGGAGGTACATTATAAGAACCTGAAAGGCAGGGAGGAGAATTATCTTCAATTCTGGGATGGGATATCATGAAAATACATTAGGAAATGATATTTTCTTCTATGGGCAGGAATGGGAATTCTAGTTACACTGTATGTTAATCTCTTTTGAGAAAATGTGATATTATTAAAAGTTGTGTTTATACCATTTAAGGAAGTTCAGGCTCTCAGATTCTCTGTTTTCTAATGCCTTTTTAACCCTCTTATCATTTCCTACTAGTTTCTTATGAGATTTTCAGCCCGTTCAGTTTGGGAGGATTTTTCCCTACACAACTTGGAAGTAATTCAAGAACTGGTTTTGGTAGTAATTTAGTGCTTTCTTGGCTGAGGCTGATTGAAATAATATATTCCAAAAAGCATAAAAATTTAAAGAACTATTTTAAACTTCAAAACTGTTTCCATTTGATTTCAGTTTGACAGTTTAAAGTAGTTCTTATTTTATAAGAATTCTTTCACCTACCATCAACTAATATCATAAAAAGGAAGCATTTGCTTACACAGAATTTTATACCTGGAATAAAGAGCAAGAAAGACTGAGACAGCACATCTTAAATAATCAATGCTGTGTTAATATTCAGATAGATTACATCAACTCTTATTTTAATAAATCAATAAATAACTTTGTTTATGGAAACTACACATACCATTATCTTGATTGGCTGAATAATACACATTATTCAAACACTTATCCATCTCATAAAAGGTTTAAACGGTTGAAAAGTCACTGTACATATGAATCTCTGATATTTTCTCTTAATTTTCCTTTTCTGTCATTAGAACTTTAAAGCTCAATTCCTATGATTTCTCTGTTTCACATCCCTGTTCCTTCTGCCACTTCCCACCCCATTTCAAAAGTTGAATTACTAAAATTGGGAAGCACTGTTTTTTGGCCAAAATACTGTCACTGTATTTACTATTAAACCGGCACTTTCTAATTATTTACATAGTCATGCACACTTTACTCCCTTCTTTCACCTAGTCAGGAAATATCTATTCAATATGTTGCAGGTTTTGGACATGGAGCTGAGAACACAAAGAAAAATAAGACAGAGCTACTAGCCATGGGAAGGTCATAACCTAGTGGTTGGGGCAGAATCACCACCATTAGCTCCCCCAACCTCTCTACTCCTAACATGTGGGACCAGACAATTCTTTGTTGTGGGAAGCTGTTGTGAGCATCATAGCACTTTTATCAGTATCCTTGGCCTGTACCCACTGGATGCCAGTAGCATCACCCTAGTTGTGGCCACTAAAATGTTTCCAGACATTGCCAAATGCCCCTATGGAGAAAAACGGCTCTCAACTAAGAACTACAGATATACAGCAAGGTGTCAGATTCAGAAATAACACCATCCCAAGGTTGGAAGATGAGGATAGATCAGAGGAAGCTACATAGAAAAGGTGGAATTTGAGCCAAATCTTAAAGAATATGCATTGATGAGCCAGTGTTGTTTCCAGAAAATTCTAAATAAGGGACTATCACACACAAAGGCACACAGGGGCTTCTGCATGATTGATTTGCAGACAGGACAATGGGATGATGAAACATGAGTGCTTTGAAAGCTGTAAGATAAAAGGCAGCAAATGTCAATAAGTAAGGCTTAAGTTGGAAGGAAACGTAAGATCACGAGACTGGGGGATGTGTCAGAAACAGAGAGTTTACCTTATTTAAAAAAAAAAATGCAGCTGTTGTGGCATATGGGAGGATTGGATTTTGAATAGATCCATTTTGTATCTCCATAGAGTACAAGATCTACAAAGACAAATCTTGTATGTATTACATGTTTTCCTCTTTTCAAATATGACACCGAGCAGAATTATCATACATGGTCAACAAATTTTTTTTTTCTTTTCTTTTTTGGCCATGTCCATGGCATATGGAAGCTCCTCTAAGTGTCCAAGTGAAAAGAAGAGTCACATGCATTTCACTTTCAATCGAAATCTAGAAATGAATAAGGTGGGAGACAGGATTAAGATGGCAGAATAGAAGGACTGGAGCTCAACTTCTCTCATAAAAACAACAAAAATTACAACCAAATGCTGAACAACCTTCAACCAAACAGACTGGAAACATTCAAAAAAATATCCTACTCCAGAAGACAAAGAGGAAGCCACATCAAGAGGTAGGAGGGGTGATTACATGATATAAGCAACCCCCTACCTCCTGGGTGGGAAGCCCCACAGACTGGAACATAACTGTATCACCTATAGGAGTGAGAGTTCTAGTCCCCACGTCAAATCCCCATGCCTGCAGATCTGGCACTGGGAGAAAGAGCCCCTGGAGCATCTGGCACTGAAGGCCAAAGGGGCTTATGTACAGGAGCTGCACAGGACTGGGGGAAATGGAGACCCCATTCTTGAAAGGCACACAGATTTTCATGTGCACTGGGTCCCAGGGCAAAGCAAAGGCTCCAGAGGAATCTGGGTCAGACCTGACAGCACTTCTTGAAGGATCTCCTGGAAAAAAGGGGTAAATGTGGCTTGTCATGGGGGAAAGGCATTGGAGGCAAAGCTCTTGTGAATATTTTGGGAAAATCCGGCCCCACCCTCACTGCTGAGAAACCCCAGGCCAAACAACAATCCAGGTGGGATCACATCCCCACCCATCAGTAAACCGGCTGCCTAAAGACCCCCCAGGCACACAGCCACCTCTAATCTCATCCAGAGACAAAGCCCCACTCATCAGAGGAATAGGAATCAGCTCCACCTACCAGTGGGCAGGCATCGGTCCTCCCATCAGGAAGCCTACAGCAAGCCCCTGCACCAACTTCAGCCATTGGGGGGGGGCAGACACCAGAAGTAAGAGAGGCTACAACTCTATTGTCGGCAAAAAGGTCACCACACCAAAAACCTACAAAAATGAAAAAGCAGAGAACTATAACTCAGATGAAGGAGAAAGAAAAAACCCCAGAAAAAGAGCTAAGTGATCAGGAGATTCTCAGCCTCCAGGAAAAGGCTTTGGACTATTGATGCTGAAGATGATGCAAGACACTGGAAATAAACTGGAGGCAAAGATGGATAATTTACAGCAAACACTGAACAAAGAAATACAAGATTTAAAACTTAAGTGAGGACAGATGCAAAATATAATAACTGAAATGAAAATTCATTAGAAGCAGCCAACAGCAGAATACAGGAGGCAGAACAATGAATAAGTGAGGTGGAGGACAGACTAGTGGAAATCACTGATGCAGAACAGAAAAGAGAAAAAAAGATTGAAAAGAAACAAAGAGAGTCTCGGAGAACTCTGGAACAATGTTAAATGCACCAACATCCATATTATAGGGGTGCCAGAAGGAGAAGAGAGCGAGAAAGGGACAGAAAAAAATATTCGAAGAGATAATAGCCGAAAACTTCCTTAACATGGGAAAGGAACCACTCACTCAAATCCAGGAAGTGCAACGAGTACCACATAGAAAAGAATAAATGAATAAGCTTAGTGAGGAAGACGTCAAAAATCAATACAGGCCAGAAGTTGGGCCTCTGTGCCGAACAGGTAACCAGCTTGTGAAGAATGCAACAGAAGTGTTGCTGAAGGAAATTAAAAGTTCTACACCTGTGAACACATGAATGATAAGAAATCAAAACAGCCTTATTGCTGATACATAGACAGTTTCAGTGGTCCAGATAGAAGATCAAACCGGCTATAACATTTTAAGCCAAAGCCTAATCCACAGCAAAGTAGGTCCTAATGCTCTTCAGTTTCATGAAGTCTGAGAGTGGTGAGGAAGCTGAAGAAGAAAAATCTGAAGCTAGCATAGTTCTGTTTATGAGGTTTAAGGAAAGAAGCCATTTCCATGGGCCAGGTGAAGCAACAAGTGCTGATGTAGAAGCTGCAGCAAGTTACCCAGAAGATCGGGCTAAAATCATCAATGAAGGTGGATAAACTATACAACAGATTTTCAATGTAGGAGAACCAGCTGTCTACTGGAAGAAGACACCATCTAGGATTTTCATGGCTAGAGAAGTCAAGGCTTATCTTCAAAGCTTCAAAGGACAGGGCTGACTTTCTTAGAGGCTAATGCAGCCAGTGACTTGAAGTTGAAACCACGGCTCATTTACCTTTCTAACAATCCTGAAGCCCTTAAGATTTAGGCTAAATCTACTCTATGCTGTGTAAATGGAAAAACAAAGCCTGGATGGCAACACATCTGTTTACAATATGGTTTACTAAATTTTTTTTTTAATTGACTATCTTAAACTCACTGTTGAGACCCACTACTCAGGGGAAAAGATTACTGCTCATTGACAATGAACCTGGTCACTCAAAAGCTCTGATGGAGATGGACAATGAGATTAATGTTATTTTCCTGGCTGCTAACACTACATCCATTCTGTAGCCCATGGATCACAGGGTAATTTTGACTTTCAAGTCTCACTATTTAAGAAGCACATTTTGCAAGGCTATAGCTGCCACAGAAAAGTGATTCCTCTAATGGATCTGGGCAAAGTCAATTTAAAAAGATTCATCATTCTAGATGCCATTAAGAACATTTGTGATTCATAGGAAGGGATCACAACACCAACATTAGCGAGAGTTTGGAAGAAGTCCAGCCCTCAAGGACGACTTTCAGGTGTATGAGACTTCGCTACAGGAAGTAACTGCAGGCGTGGTAACAAAAGAGAACTAGAATTAGAAGTGGAGCCTGAAGATCAACCAAATTGCTGCAAACGCATGATACAACCTTAATAGAGGATGCGTTGCTTCTCAAGGATGAGCAACGAAAGCAGTTTCTTGAGATGGAATCTGCTGCTGATGAAGATGCTGTGAAGATTGTTGAAATGACCACAAAGGATTTTGAACATGTCATGAACATAGTTGATAAAACGGCAGCAGAGTTTGAGAGGACTGACTCCAGTTTTGAAAAAAGGTTCTACTGTGGATAAAATGCTATCAAACAACACTGTGTGCTGCAGAGAAATCATTCATTAAAGGAAGAATCAACCAAGGTAGCAAACTTCATTGCTGTTTTACTGAAGAAATTCCCAAGGCCACCCCCAACCTTCAGTAGTCATCACCCTAGTCAGTCAGCATCCATCAACGTCAAGGCGAGATCTTCCACCTGCAAAAAGATTAGGACTTTCTGCAGGTTCAAATAAAGGTTAGCAGTTTTTAGGAGTAAAGTATTTTTTTCATTAAGATATGAACACTGGTCTTTTTAGACATAATGCAACCATACACCTAATAGATTATAATGTAGTATAAATATAAATTCTGTAGGCCCTGGGAAACCAAAATAATTCATGTTACTTGCTTTCTTGCAGTGGTCTAGAACCAAACCTGCAAGATCTTCAAGGTCTGCCTAGAGCTGGAAGTGAGATCTCATCAAAGGCAATACTGAGTGCCCTAGGATACATGGAAAAGCAAGTGTTTGCTAGCAGCTATTTTAGACATTTGAAGTATCTTTTTCTGTTCCTCTCCAAAACAAATGCACAGACCCCGAAGGAAGAAGTGTAAATTATCCCAAAAGTTTTGTAAAGTTGTGGAAAATACTTTTTAACCCTCCACAAAAATTAAATAATTGAAACTTAACTCTAAGAAATTTTAAAAGCATTTCATACACATGGCATTTAGAAGTAAGCCAAGCATGTATAGACGTTATATCAAAAATTTGCAGGCTTCTAGTAGCCAGGTTGTGATCAGGATTTTGTCCTTTGCCTGTTTACTGCTTTTATGTCTGTTTTTCAGATGGGAACTTTCATGACGGACGTGCACAGTCAATGAGCCAACCAGTCCCTCTTCAGTTTCATTGTGTTTTGACAGTTCATTTCATCCTCCAATTTAAAAAGGGAATTTTGTTTCTTATTTCTGTGTTACAGACTGTAGGTCCTCGCATCCAATACCGATGCCATTTGTAATTTTAATGAGACACATTCTCAATGCCTTCCTTTAACGCACTGATATTATTTTAAAATAATACGTGCCCCCTGCTGCCCCAGGAATTTTTTTTTTTTTTTACTCTGTTGACAAGCATCTGAATGAGAGCTTGTTGAATATTTACCTCATACTTATAGGCCCTACAAAGTGCTATACAATGACCAATCATTTCTGCAGAATAAATTTGTTTTATTTCTCATTCCTTCTCCACCACCACATATGATCAGTGATACCAAGGGCAGCAATTATTTTAACAAAAGAAAAAACCTGTTTCAGAGTGAGCTTAATTGTTATGATGATGAGTCTGGATGAAAAGTTCTCCCACTAATTTAATAAATAGTACTTGTGTTTGTCCCTTTTTGTTTTTTTCCTGGAATCCTAAATTCCTTTCTACCCAGATTTTCACACATCCAAGTTTTCAATTACAGGCAAACTCTCATGAGCCTGGAGTTTCTATGGGCATGTGCATGAAATATATCCATCTATGCAATTCTTTGAGTATCTCTTTGTTATTAAAATGTATTAGTCTTACTTCTTTGTTCAGGTGTTAATTTACATAGCATGAAATACAAATTCAGAGGAGGCATTACCAACTTTCTGCCTTGAAAATACAAAATTTTCAGTAGAGCATTCATAGAATACCTAATATGAAAGAAAAACAAACTTCGTTTTGAACACTACCACGTGAAATTGTCCAAAGTATATCTCCCTGTAACTCAGTGATCTAATATATAATGTCAGTTTGTTAGGCCTTAATTAATTAAATAAACATTACATCACATGCACAATAAATGGCAATGTTTGGCATAAAGATGGCAAACCATTCTTCAGAATTGCCATTCACTGCCTAATAAGAGCCCTCCTATTGCAAATTATGTGTTTGATTTTCTGTATTTCCTGATACTATGACATGTGAGGCTTTGCTGACCCTGGCAGAGACTTTTCTGCAGGATGAAGTAATTGCTAGAGACAGCAACACCTCACTAAAGTACGCCTTTCATATGCAAACCGGCCATTCCAAAGCCCATCCTCCTCCTTTATCTGGCAATCATAGGGCAATCACACTCAAGCCAGTATTTCCTATCCTAGTTACCCCAAGACTGGGTTATAGACAACTCCAAGGTACAGACAACTAGGGGCAGCCTTCCTCCCCAGAGCCTGCTGAAGTTACCCAAACTAACCAGTCCTAAACTGGCTTACCCTGCCTCACCCACTCCTTCCCACAGAACCACAATCAAGGCTCTTGCCCACATTTTGTCTTCACTGCCTGTCTCCTGATAGACCCTGGTGCTACCCCATGTGGCCCTGCCTGGCAAGATGTGCCCTCCTCTTGGGAACTGTGAGAAATGAACTATTCACTTAATGCCAATTGTCTCCTGATCTGTTTGCCTCGTCTTTCTTACCTGTATAATAATAAAACCTACATTTTTTAGAAATACCAATGAAAGTTGGCATTAACTTTTTTCCTGAGACACAGTATAGCTTTTCACCACACAAATTTAAGGTCTTAGTTCAAGGAAAGAAAAAAGAAAAGGAAAAAAAAAAAAAAAAAAAACGCCGATCAATTTTATGTTTTAAAATTAACTTGGAATACATTTTGTGTGTATATACTACTGGAAAAGGATTTCAATTTAAAAAGGAACTGGGGGGGTATGAAATGGAGAATCTCATGCAGGGGCCCTTAGGAAAACAAAATAGGAGAGCTGAGAAACTGATTTCCCATAAATGCTTGCTTTACAGAAGACCAAAACTTATCTCGTGACCAATACACACCCACCAAGGATCTCTCCCCAGCCTCAAGCCAATGAACGTACTGCTTAGACTCTGACTGGGCTTCCCCCTCCTAGCAATCCACGCCCACCCCAATAAGGTCCACCCCGAACCTTCAGCAGAATTGCCTGCAGCTTGCTACGTTTGCATTTCCTAACATGTAATTCCTCTGCTATTTCCAAATAAACTCAGTATCTGGTAATGCCAGCTAGCCTCAGTTTACCTCTTTCTGACCAGCTAGATAGATACATAGATAACGATTTCACCTCTGCAATATCTTGTTTCTTTTCCCTCACTCTATTTTCTTGTCATGCAATTTAAAAATAGTTTCATCTTTTTTTAAGGAATATGTTTAGGGAGATTTTGATTATATAAATTATCTTGCTGACCTCTCCTCCTCTAGGCAATTTTTCTTTATGATCTATAATCTTTGTGCCCCCATATTTTAACACATTTTCCCTTTTGATGAGTGGTGGGTGACTGTGCTCGGGTCTCACACTGGTTCTTCTCTGACGGGTCCTCCATAGGCATTATTCATCCGTGAACCTCACAGAGGCATTCATAGCAGATCTGGGCATGCTACTTCAAACAAAGGTGTGATTTCTTCTCTTTCTGTACTTTGCCCTTCTGTTTTAGTATCCACAATGTCAGTGTGCCCACAGCAAACATGAGCATATTAATTTTTGACCTGGCAACCGTTATTTACCTTCTCACCTTCTTTAGGTTAAGTATTGACACCCCCTTAGGTTGTAAGCTAAATTGCAGATTTTTTTTTTTATGTGCTGTAGCACGTTTTCCCTTCATTAGCATTTCCTCTGCCATTCTGAGGTGTTACCTATTCACATGCCTGTATCCTGTCTCTCTGAACCAGAGAAGAGTTATCTTGGACTCAGTCACAGGCTGTCAGGAGAATCCTTATCCTGATACCGGAAAAGCTACGTTTTGGTTTCTCCTATCCTCACTTGTCTCTAAGCATTAATTCACAATATTTAACACCTCTTCTTCCCATTGTGGTGTGTTGGGATGTATTTCCCTGCATCCATAAAAGTTAGGTTTTCCCCTCCCTTTTTTTTCTTTTTCTTTTCTTTTTTTTTTTTTTTTTTTTTCATTTTTCAAAGTTTTGTTGAAGTATAGTTGATTGACAGCGTTATGGTCATTTCTGCTGTATCCTTCCTTTTCTCTTGTCTTCCTTTTCCCCCCAGGGGTTGTGAAGCAGAGGAAAAAAGAAAACTGATTGTTCGCTGCCTTCTTAAGTTAGAGGGGACCTGTATATCCTTTTTTTTTTTTTTTTCCATTAGGCTGGAGGAATATGCAAAAGCAATTATAGCAAGATCCGTGGTCAAAAACGACAGTTGATATTGTTGAGTGAATGACTTACCCTGAAAGTGGACACATACATGAGATAAAATAACAGAAGTCATTTCTATAGGCACGCAGCACGGATTTAGTGGATCTTTTTAAGTCTCATTTGATTTTCACAATAACCTTGTGAATCAGGCAAATCAGGAGTTATTATCTGCATACTATAAATGAATAAACTAAGCCTGAAAGCAAATATGTAATTTTCTCTAGTGAGGATTAATATACTAATAATTCACATTCTACTGTCATTTCTTCTAAATATCTCTGCTTCTTAGAATTCACAATATGCACTAAATGCAGGAGGATATATTAATAACAGGTAGTCGACGTCCAAGGGAAATACAGAAGCAGAATCATTGTGTCTTAATTAGGATTCTCCTGGATGAAAGGGACAAATCCCAATTCATGCCAGCTGAAAATAGATGTGGTGACTGAATACCGCCCTCCCAAGATGTCTGTGTCCACATCCTAGAACCTGTCCGAATGTTACCATACAGGGCAAAAGGCACTTTGAAAATGTGATCAAGTTAGGGGATTTTTTTTTTGGGGGGTGCACCTGTGGCATATGGGAGTTCCCAGGCTAGGGGTTGAATGCCGACCTACATCACAGCCACAGCAACACCAGATCCGAGCCACATCTGCAACCTACACCGCAACTGGCAGCAATGCTGGATCCTTCACCCACTGAGTGAGGCCAAGGATCAAACCCATATCTTCATGGATACTAGTCAGCTTCATAACCCACGGGCCACAACAAGAACACTCCAGATCTTTTCTTTAAAGATCATTTTACTGTATTTTTTATTCCTTTTATGGCCACACCTGTGGCAAATGGAAGTTCCCAGGCCAGGGGTTGAAGTGGAGCTGCAGCTGTTGGCCTATGCCACAGCCACCTCAGATCCAACCCATACCTGCAAACGACACACAGCTTGCAGCAACACTGGATCCTCAACCCAGTGAGAGAGGCAGGGATGGAACCCACATCTTCCCGGAGACTATGTTGGGTTTTTAACCCACGGAGCCACAATGGGAACTCTCAGGTTATGGATCTTGACATGGGTGATCCTACAATATCACAAGTGTCCTTATAAGAACACACTGAAGGGTTAGAGTCAGAGAAGGTGACGTGACACTGGAAGCAGACAGAGAATAACTAACACTAAATGTGGAAAAAGGGGCCATAAGCCAGGTGGGCAGGCAGCATGCAGAAGCTGGAAAAGGCAAGGAAACAAATTCTTCCTTAGACTCCAGAATGAACGCAGCTCGGCTGACCCGTTAGTTTTAGTCATGTTAGGCCAATTTCAATTTTTGACCTCCAGAACTATAAGATAATAAATGTGTACTGTTTTAAACCATATTTGTGATCATTTGTCATATCAGAAATAGGAAGCTAACACAAAACATAAATATTCACACTCCTGGAAAGCCCAGGGCCCAGAAAAGGCCTGGGGCATCACTGGATTTCTTGGGTACCCAATCTCTATTTCACCTCCTCCTTATGGCCATCTCTGTGCAGCTGGGAGATGCTCCTGGCACCTCAGGCTTCCACATTCTCATTTCAGTTTCCATGCAACTACTGATGACTCTTCTTATTTCCACCCACACATTAATCAAGGTGTCCAGGGGTGGCATGCCCTGATTTGCCCACCTGAGAGCAGGTACCCATAAGGCCCCGCCCATCTGATGGACAGCTGCCCCCAGCTCACATAAAGTTTCCCAAAAGGAAAATAATTATGAAGCAGACAAAAATGTAACTGCATGTTATTCCTTGCCTCCTTAGCATCCACACATGTAAGTATTTTGGAAAAAATAATCCTGAATAAAATCATGTAACTTTCCCACATGCCTCTAAAACTATGCAGATCCTGCCAAGGTCTGGCCCACTGACCTCTCCAGCTCTCAGTCCAGGATCTCTGGGTCATGTGCATTGCTTTCAATGCAGAAGTGCTCTTCATTGTTTGGTTACCTATGGTCAAATGATCATCTTATTGAACCCTAACATGTCTAATACACACTCCTGATGAGATAACTAGGTAATCACCACAAGCACTTGTTACACATTTGTAACAAGAAGGAAACTGCGAAGTGTTCACTGATGCAGTGCTTATAACACCTTCTGGGGACAGTGCGTCTTTGCAACAGTCAGTGTTGCTCTGGCCCTGCTTGCAGGAAAGATGGCTTTTGGCCCTTTTTCTAACTGATCATACATGTGAGAAACTGAGCTGCATCATTTTTGCCTTGAACGTCTTGTTAAAATAGCACAAGAGTCAGGGGAGAGCATAAGGATAAGATTAATCCCAGATCACCATTTTCCCAAATTGAGTTTTTCAAATCATAAAATTTCCTTTAGTTGAGTCTTCATATCCCAGGTCTGTAAGCCAAAACCTAGAATCTGGATACAGGTTTTTCTTTCTTAGCTGTGCCTGTTCCCTAGCACCTCAGAATGATAGGCTGTTTTGATGCCAGACACTCTTATCTGCAAGTTGCACCTAGTAGTTGGCCTTTGCAAAATGCAACTGTTACTCTTGTCAGATAATGAGGCTACATCAGGGGGTATGTCAGAGGAGCTCAGGGAATCCAGCTTTGTTAAAAATTTGCCCTATGGTAAGAGCCGTGTGTAATCTTATTTCTTTTGATTAGGTGAGCTTCTCTCCCCTGAATTTGTTCTCACTAATGAGCATGTGATTCTGAAAAAAAAAAAAAAAAAATTAAATTACCAAATTCTACACATGTTCTCTGAATTAAAGACTAAAACCATTTCTAAAACTATATTACCTTCTCTTATTAATTTACATAAAAATAATAATAACTTGCTATTCAATTCCCAGGCTGATCATCAAATTTTACTGGCCACTACTCTGCTGTAATATGGTTTTTTTTTCCCCCCTTTCTTGGATCTGTGATAAAGCAATGCCATTAAGGATGGATAGGTATGTTTATAACCACACACACACGGCTCCTTCACAGCCAACATCATAGCAACCTTATTTCTGTCTGTTTTTATCAAATGACTTCAAAGATGAATCTATTAGGAGAATTTGCAAGTATGACAGGATGGAGCATAACAAAAGGTAACTTATTTAGAGGAAACTGGATAAGTTCACAAGGGCTTTTTCTGCTCTTTCAAGCAATACTAGTGAGCCCATCCATTAAAAAATATTTGGAAAAAAATGAGAAAAAGCTCTGGCAAATGATGGAACTTCATAAGATAAATTATAACAGACCTAAAACATTTTGGACTTGCTCTTCATATATCAGCACATATAGTTAAATATCTTATCTATCTTAATTTGGCTGTTTATATTAAAATTTTCTGCAAGTGACTATAATAAAATTTCATGGTGACTGGCAAGTTCTATAATGTTAGAGAGACATGCTATTTATATTGATTATGCTAGGCTCACATTATAAACTCAAAACTCCATTAAAATTGGTGGGGTTTCTTTGAGTTACTGCACATTTGGTTGTTCTGGTTTAGGTTCATCTCTCTTTTTCTTGCATTATATGTGGGGATCAATTCCAGATCTTTTTGTTTGTTTGTTTGTCTTTTTAGGGCCACACTCGAGGCATATGGAGATTCCCAGACTAAGGGTCAAAACAGAGCTGCAACTGTCAGCCTACACCACAGCCACAGCAATGCAGAATCCTAGCCACATCTGCCACCTACACCATAGCTCACAGCAATGCCCGATCCTTAACCCACTGAGTGAGCCCAAGGATTGAATCTGTGTCCTCATGGATATGAGTCAGATTCATTTCTGCTGAGCCATGACAGGAACTCCACAGATCCTTTAAAGAAAGGAAGATGAAATTATTTTGTAGTCATTAAGAATCTGTGCAGAAAGACTGGGACAAGATGGCAGAGTAGAAGGACTTAAGCTCACCTTCTCTCACGAAAAAACCAAAATTACAACTAAACATGGAAGAACCATTGATAAAATAGACTTGGAAACCACCAATAAAAGATTTCCTATACCCAAAGACAAAGAAGAAGCCACATTGAGATGGTAGGAGGGGTGCTCTTGCAAATATAAGCAATTCCACACATGCCAGGTGGGAAACCCAAGGACTGGAAAATAAATCACAGGAGTGAGAGTTCTGAACACCATATCAGACCTATCTGCGGATCTTGGAGGGTATCCTGGGAAAGCAAGGGGCAGCTGTGGCTCATTGTGGGGGTAGAACATTGGAGGTAGAGGTCTTGGGAATATTCATTGGGGTTAGCCCCACTAGAGAGTGCCATTTTGGAAAAATCTGGCACCACCCATCAGCACCGAGAAGCCCCAGGCCAAACCACAAAGAGAATGGGAACAAAGCCCCACCCAGCAGCAAACAGGCTCCCTAAAGTCCTCCTAGGCACACAGCTGCCTCTAATCACACTCAGAGACAAAACACCACCAACAAGAGGGGCAAGACTCAGCTCCACCTACCAGGGGGCAGGCATCAGTCCCTCTCATCAGGAAGCCTGTAACAAGCTCCTGTATCAACTTTCTCCACAAGGGGGCAGACACCAGAAGAAGGGAGTCTACAACCCTCTAGCCTGCAAAAAGAAAATCAGATGAAAAGCTATACAAAATGCAAAGCCAGAGGAATAAAACCCAGGTGAGAGAACTAGACAAAACTCCAGAAAAACAGCTAAGTGAGCTGGAGATTAGCAGCCTCCATGAAAAAGAGTTTAGAATGATGTTAGTAAAGATGATCCAAGATCTTGTTAAAAACAATAATGACGACAAAAAACTGGGGCAAGGATTGATTAATCAGAAGAAACTTGAACAAAGAAATCGAAGATTTAAAAATTAAACAAGCAGATCTCCAATATTCAATAACCAAAATAAGAAATTCTCTAGAAGGAACCAATAGCAGATTACAGGAGGTGAAAGAACAAATAAGCAAGATGGAAGATATACTGGTGGAAATCACTGATGCAGAAAATAATAAAGAAAAAAGAATGAAAATAAATGAGGGAGACTAAGAGAACTCTTAAGACAACTTTAAATGCACCAACATTCAAAATACAGAGGTGCAGAAGGAGAATATAGAAAGAAAGGGCCAGAGAAAATATTTGAAGAGATAATAGCTGAAAACTTCCCTAATATGGGAGAGGAATCACTCATTCAAATCCAGTACACACAAAAAATACCATATAAGATAGACCAAAGGAGGAACATCCTGAGACACATATTAATCAAATTGACCAAAATCAAAGACAAAGAAATTAGTGAAAGCAGCTAGAGAAGAACAACAAATTATATATAAGGGAACCACAATAAGGCTTAGCTGATATTTCAGCAGAAACCCTGAAGACCAGAAGGGAGTGGCAAGACATACTTAAAGTGATGAAAGGAAAAAACCTCCAACCATGAATACTCTACCCAGCAAGGCTGTAATTCAGATGTGAAAGAGAAATCAAAAGCTTTATAGACAAGCAAAAGTTAAGAGAATTGAGCACCACTAGACTAGCTTTAGAACAAATACTAAAGGAACTTCTCTAAATGGAAAAGAAAAGGCCATAACCAGAAGCAAGAAAATTCAAATGAGAAATCTCACCAGTAAAGGCAAACATAGATTAAAGGTAGGAAATCATCCACACAGATATGATATCAAAACCAGCGATTGTGAGAAGAGGTGGGTACAAATGCATGATGCTGGAGATGCATTTGAAATTAAGAGACCATAATCTTAAAACAGTATTGTATATATATAGACTCCCATATCAAAACCTCATGGTAACCACAAACCAAAAACCTGCAATAGATATACACACACATAGGAAAAAGCAATCCATACACAACTCTAAAGATAGTCATCAAACCACAAAAGAAGAGAACACAAGAAGAAAGGAATAAAAAAAGACAAACAAACAAATCCAAAACAATTAACAAAATGGCAATTAAAAATTACATATCAATAATAACCTTAAATATATATGGATTAAATGTTCCAACCAAAAGACACAGACTGGCTGAATGGATACAAAACAAGTGCTGTCTACAAGAGACCCACTTCAGTTCTAAGGCCACATATAAACTGAAAGTGAGAGGGTAGAAAAAAATATCCCATGTAAATGAAAATCAAAAGAGAGCAAAACAGATCCTGAAATAAAGAATGTTACAAGAGACAAAAAAGCACAGGGAACTACCTCTAGTCACTTGTGATGAAACATGATGGAGGATAATACAAGAAAAAGAGTGTGTGTGTGTGTGTGTGTGTTTGTGTGTGTGTGTGTGTGTGTGTGTCTGGGTCACTTTGCTGTATGGTAGAAAACTGACAGAACACTGTAAACCAACTATAATGGAAAAAATAAAAATCATTAAAAAAAAGAGAGTGACAAAGAAGGTCATTACAAAATAATCAAAGGATCCATCCAAAAAGAAGATATGACAATTGTAAATATATATGCACCCAATATAGGAGCACCTCAATATATAAGGCAACTGCTGACAGCCTCAAAAGGAGAACTGGCAATAATACAATAATAATGGGAGACTTTAACATCCCACTTATAGCAATGGACAGATCATCCAGACAGAAAATCAACAAGGAAACACAAGCTTTAAATGATGCATTAGATCAGATAGACTTAATAGATAGTTATAGAAAATTCCATCCAAAAGTAGCAGAATACACATCCTTCTCAAGCGCACATGGAATATTCTCTAGGATAGAGCACATTCTGGGCCACAAATCAAGCTGCAGTAAATTTAAGAAGACTGAAATCATTTCGAGCATCTTTTCCAACCACAATGCTATAAGACTAGAAATCAACAATAAGGAAAAAAACTGCAAAAAACACAAACAGGTGGGGACTAAATGACATGCTACTAAGCAACCAATGGATCACAGAAGAAATTAAACAGGAAGTTAAAAAATACCTAGAAGTAAATGACAATAAAGGCACAACAATCCAAAACCTATGGGATGCAGCAAAAGCAGTTCTAAGAGGGAAGAATACAATACAAGCCTACCTCAGGAAACAAAAAAAATCTCAAATAAACAACTTAACTTTACACCTAAAGCAACTACAGAAAGAAGAATAAACAAAACCCAAATTTAGCAGAAGGAAAGAAATCATAAAGATCAGAGCAGAAATCAATGAAATAGAAATGAAGAAAACAAAAAATCAATGAAACTAAAAGTTGGTTCTTTGAAAAGATCAACAAAATCGATAAACCCTTAGCCAGACACATCAAGAAAAAAATGAGAGGACTCATATCAATAAAATTAGAAAGGAAAACAGAGAAGTTACAACAGACATCATGGAAGTACAAAGGATCATAAGAGACAACTAAAAGCAACTCTATGCTAATAAAATGGACAACCTTGAAGAAATGGACAAATTCTTAGAAAGATACAATCTTGCAAGATTAAACCAGGAAGAAATAGAAAAGATGAAAGGACCAATCACAAGTACTGAAATTGAAACTGTGATTTAAAAACTTTCAACAAACAAAAGTCCAGGACCAGATGGCTTCACAGGTGAATTATATCAAAATTTTAGAGAAGAGTTACCTCTCCTTCTGAAACTATTCCAAAAAATTGCAGGGGAAAGAACACTCCCAAACTTATTATGAAGCCACTATTACCCTGAAACCAAAACCAGATAAAGATACCACCGAAAAAAAAGAGAAAATCACAGGTCAATATCACTGGTGAACATAGATGCAAAAATCCTCAACAAAACACTAGCAAACTAAATCCAGCAATACATTAAAAGGATCATATACTATGATCAAGTGGGATTTATCCCAGGGATGCAAGGATTTTTCAATATCTGCAAATCAGTCAGTGTAATATACCACATTAACAAACTGAAGAATAAAAACCATATGACCCTCTCAATAGATTCAGAAAACTTTTTGACAAAATCCAACATCCATTTCTGAAAAAAAAAAAAAAAAAAAAAAAAGCCCAGAAAGTGGGCATGGTGGAAACCTACCTCAACATAATAAAGGCCATAAAGGCCATATATGACAAAACCACAGCTAACATCATTCTCAACAGTAAAAAGCTGAAAGCATTTCCACTAAAATCAGGAGCAAGACAAGGATGTCCACTCTCCACTTCTATTCAACATAGTTTTGGAATTCCTAGTCACAGCGATCAGAGAAGGAAAAGAAATAAATGGAATCCAAATTGGAAAGGAAGAAGTAAAACTACAATTGTTTAGAGATGACACAATACTGTACCTAGAAAATCCTAAAGACATTACCAGAAAACTGTTAGAGCTCATCAATGAATTTGGTAAATTTTCAGGATACAGAATTAATACACAAAATCGATTGCATTTCTATATACTAACAATGAAAGATCAGACAGAGAGATTAAGGAAACAATTCATTTACAGTACAATAAAATACCTAGGAATAAACCTACCTAAAGAGACAAAAGACCCGTATTGTGAAAACTATACGATGCTGATGAAAGAAATCAAAGATGATAGATACAAACAGATGGAAAGATATACCATGCTTTTGGACTGGAAGAATCAATATCATCAAAATGAGTATCCTACCCAAGACAATCTACAGATTCAGTGCAATCCCTATCAAATTACCAATGGCATTTTCCACAGAACTAGATAAAAACATGTTTAAATTTGTATGGAAACACAAAAGACCTGAATAGCCAAAGCAATTCTGAGAAAGAAAAGTAGAGCTGGAGGAATCAGGCTCCCTGACTTAAAACTATACTACAAAGCTACAGTCATCAAAACAATATGGCACTGGCAAAAAAAAAAAAAAACAACAGAAATATAGATCAATATAACACAACAGAAAACCTAAAAATAAACCCAAACACCTATGGTTAATTAATCTATGACAAAGGAGGCAAGCATATATAATGGAGAAAAGACAGTCTCTTCAATAGTGGTGCTGGGAAAACTGGACAGCTACATACAGAAGAATAAGTTAGAACATTCTTTTAACACCATATACAAAGCCAAAATGTAAGACCAGATACTGTAAGACTCTCAAAAGAAAGCATAGGCCAGCACTCTCTGACATAAACTGCAGCCATATTTTCTCAGATCCACCTCCTAGAGTAATAACAATAAAACATAAACAACTGGGACCTAATTAAACTTAAAAGTTTTTATGCAGCAAAGGAAACCATAAACAAAACAAAAAGACAACCCACAGAATGGAAGAAAATATTTACAAATGAAGAAACCAACAAGGAATTAGTCTTCAAAATATACAAACACCTCCTGCCCACAGCTCAATATCAAAAAATAACAAACAACCCAATAAAAAAAAATGGGCAGAAGATCTAAATAGACATTTCTCCAAAGAAGATATACAGCTGGCCAAAAAACACATGAAAAGCTCCTCAATATCACTAATTATCAGCAAAATGCAAATTAAAACTACTATGAGGTACCACCTTATATCCACCAGAATGGCTATCATCAAAAAGTCTACAAATAATAAATGCTGGAGACAGTGTAGAGAAAAGGGAATCTTCTTACACTGTTGGTGGGAATGTACATTGGTGCAGCCACCATGGAAAACAGTATGGAGGTACCTCAAAAACCTAAAAAATAGAACTACCATACGATCCAGCAATCCCACTCTTGGGCATCTATCCAGAGAAAACCATAATTTGAAAAGATACATGCATTCCAGTGTCCATTGCAGCACCTATTACAATAGCCAAGACATGGAAACAACCTAAATGTCTATCAACAGAAGAATGGATAAAGAAGATTCCATGTATATGATGGAATATTACTGAGCCATAAAAAAGAATGAAATATTGTCATTTGCAGCAACATGGATGGACCTAGAAACCATCATACCAAGTGAAATTAGAAAGACAGCGAAAGACAAACATCATACAATCTCACATACATGTGGAATCTTAAAAAAAAAAAAGGATAAAAATGAATTTATTTGCATAAAAGAAACAGACTCACTGACTTTGAAATACCTATGGTTACCAAAGGGTCAGGTGGGATGGTAGGAGGGATGAACTGGGGGTTTGGGATTGGCATATGCACATCGAGGTATGTGGAATGATTGGCCAATGGGAACCTGCTGTAGAGCATAGAGAACTCTACCCAGTATTCTCTGATAATCTCTGTGGGAAAAGAATCTGCGAGAGAATGGATATGATGTATATGTAGGACTGGGTCACTCTGTTGTACGGCAGAAATTACCACAACCTTGTAAATTAACGTCAGTAAAACTTAAAAAAAAAAAAAGAAAGAAAACTGTGCAAAATGAACCTATCTACAGAACAGAAACAGATTCACAGACTTAGAGAACAGACTAGTGGTTGCAGAGGGGGAGGGGGAGGGAGTGGGATGGATGGGGAGTTTGGGGTTGGTAGATACAAACCGTAGATGACAGCACGAGAAAAAGAATGTGTGTGTGTATATTTTTATATCAGTCATATATATATATGACCAGGTCACTGCTGTATAGCAGAAATTGGCACAACATTGTAAATCAACTATAATTTAAAAAAGGAATTTGTGCAAATGACATCAACACTTAGCTTCCTTATTTATCACAATACTTCTTTAGTCTTATTTATTCTGCATAGTTTTGATTGGAAGACAATACAATGAAAACAAAGCAGTAACTATAATAAAATGAAAGAGAAATTTTGGAGAGAAAGAGTGTGTGTGTGTGTGTGTGTGTGTGTGTCCCCTCACATGTTCCCATGCATGCACTGAGCAATCAGAAAACACACGTCTTAGTTCTGACAAACATCTGAGCCAAGCATTTAAATCAGAGGTTATCACTGAAGTACGCAATTGTCAGGTGCTATTTTTATTTCCTCCACGCATTCCAGCCACTGTATGTTGTGGATGTAAGGCACTCAGGCCCGTTTTATGATCTGTGACAAAAGGTAATAGATGCTCTGACCACCAACCTGGTATAATGCCTCCAACGAGCAGCAGCAAGTGCTGGTTTCTGGATTTCAAACAGTTAATCTTTTGAATCCCAACTGAAGATGATAATGTATTGCTTGTTGCTTCCTTTGGGGGGACTAAAATAAATGATTGCATTAAATCCAGAAAGGTCATGAAAATATGATTCTCGTGTGTCCTGTGCTAAAAATCTGATAGTACTGAGGTCCTCACGGCCTCAACACTGACCCAGAAAACGTATTTTGGACCAGAATGCTACCTGTGACAGCACCATAGGATACATCCCTCATCCTCAGTGTCTGCACCTGTCACCATCCTTGATGTGCGATTCAGAGGAAAGGGGGGATTTCTCAGGGGAAAAGCATCGCCATCCGAGAACAGACATGGGCTGTGAATGTATTGTGTGTGTCAACCTAGAACACAAAAACCATTCACTGTTTCATTGCTTTCAGGATGTGGATCTTGGGAATTTTACCATTTGCCCCCTGAAGGATTCTCACGAGTCACCGTGCTCCTGTCATTGACACAGAGGTTCCCTGGCCCAGGAACAAAGACAGCGGAGCAAGAACCTATGCACTGGAGCCGCACTAACACACAAGTGTGTTTTATCCCTGGTGTAATAAACTAAAAAGGGAATTGCAAAGGGGATGTGTTGAAAGAACAGACTGAAGCATTCTGCATCCAGGCAAATGATGCTTTGTTTTCACAGGACTCTACAGAGCCTGCCCCCTACACACGAAGAAGGCAGCATTTACTAGAAATAGTGCATTGTTTCCAAGACTCTCTGCTGCATAATGGTACAAAATGCTCTGGCCACTTCCCCAGGCCATAGATTCTCTTGCTGAGCTCTCTGAGGGTTCAAGATGGTGAGGTTATCTGCAGGGAAGGAGCACAGAAGGCAACCTATTTCCTCTTCCCATATGTGGCCTCCTTCCCGCCTCAGAAAGCTGAACTATTTACATTTCTATCAGCCTTTACACAAGAAAAAGGTGCTCTGTAGGCTGTTAACATATGAAAGGGAGAGTTGATAGAGAAGAACAAAAAGAAAATACACCAGCCCCTCTTATCTGCAGAGAATAGTGTTCCTAGACCCTCGTCGGATGCCTAAATCCAAAGACAATACCAACTCCCACTTATACTGGATTTTTTCCTATCCACACACATCTCAGATACAGTCTGATTTATAAATAAGGCACAGCAAGAGATTAACAACATTAACTAATAATAGAATAGTATAGTTACAACCACACACAATAATAAAAATTATATAAATTGGTCTCTCTCTAGCATGCTCTCTCAAAATATCTTATTGTACAGATGTAATACCTTTTCCGTCTTAACTAAGCACTTACCACAGACTGTGGCTTAACTTTTGCAGTTTGAGGTGTGACAGCAAAACTGGCATGAATTTCTTTTCCCTTTGTGACAATTTCACAGATAGATATATTCTCACCATACATCTTATCAACCTCAGCATAGGATTTTTTTCTTTTTTCTTTCCTTATTAAGTCAAGAACTTTTAACTTTTCACTCAAAGAAGCACTTCACAGCTTCTTCTCTGGCATATCCAGATAGCCAGGATCATTCTGCCTGCACAGTGGGGCCATCACGAAGTAGAATCGAGTTATTCAAACACAAGCACTGTGATACCTTGACAGTCAACCATAACCAAGTAGTAACTAAGGCTAAGGAAAGTGCAGGACAAAAGGAGGATTCCCATCCCAGGTGGCACAAAATTGCATCACAGGACTCAGAATATTCACAGTTTAAAAATTACAGGTTTTTTAAAAATTGGAATTTTCCATTCTCTTGGAATTTTCCATTTAAGAGTTCCAGACTGTAGCTAAGCACAGGTAACTGAAACCATAAAAAGTGAAATCCCAGATAAGGGAGGAACTACTGTACACACCCAAAGCCATGGAGACAGGGTGGTTTTGTAAAGCAGGGCATTTTTACAAAGGAGGAAACTCAAGCATGAAAGGAGATGTTGGGAACCCCAAGCAGGGCAGAGCGAAGAGAAAATATCATAGCTTGCCCTTGAGGCCTTTATGCACCACAATGTCCTGGGCACCCTGTAGGTGTTATATCACTTAAGCCTCATGACAGCCTATGGGCTTAGAATTTTTTTTTTTAATGACCATTATATAGGTGAGAAAACTGAGGAACAGAGTGTTATGTAACCTGCCTGAGGTCACACAGCTAGGGAATGGTGGAGGAGAGATCTGACTGGTGGCAACCTATATCTGGAGCCCCAAATTTTAACCTTGTTATAGAGAAACCACAGGCCCCAAATAGCATCACTCATGCCAAAGCCCGTGGTACCAAAGCTAGACTGAATACCTGACCCAACTGCAGTTTGACCTTCCTCCAGTCGGCAATCATAACCAGCCAGTCTGGAATCTTCTAGTCAGCACCAATGATGTAATCTGACTCACGGGCCTCCCAAGCCCCACCCACCATTACACACACACACACACACACACACACACACACACACACACACACACACACGAGGTGATCCAGTGGAGAGACCCTTAACTTTCCCTGGCCTGAAACAATTCTTTCCTTTCTTTTGCTAGGAACTTCCTTGCTCCAACCTTTTCCTATAACCACCAACTCCTCGGAGCACCCTTCTCTTCGCTGGATGGGATGCCATCTGATTTGTGAATCACTGAGAAAAACGAATTTGATTTTCAAATTTACCCATTTGGATTTTTTTTTTTAACAACATCTATACTTTCCTCTACTTCTGTAATACAAGAGATGGCATCAGACTGCTAGCATGACTTGAGACATCGAGAGCTCCTGTTATCTCCAGGTGATTTAGGTAGACTTAGGAAGAAAGGTTTTCCTATTTCCATGTCCCAACTAATGTGCCAGGCAGAGCAGCAGATCACCCAAAAACCAGGAAGATTCTAGAGGAATTATCTGATGCCACTTCTGATAGCAAGAAATAGTGATAAATATATAAATAAGGGGTGTTGATTTCACTCTCTGGAATTTGGGCACAGTTTCTTATAACATGTGTTTTTCACCTTGGAGGTCTGGAAGATTTCTTTCAGAACATTGACTTGTCTATGATCAAATGTGGGTAACCCATAAATAATATGATATTGAATGATTTACATGGGAAGTTATTTTTGAGACTCTACAGTCAGCTGAACATTTGCTTGGGTATTGAAATAGGCTGACTTCAGGGGAAGACATGTTCATGAAGAAAATCCAGGAGAAAGCAAATTTAAAAGGTACACAGCACAATCCAAGTCAAGAAAAATGTTTATCTATAGACCTACAGATCGATAGAGCATGCAAGAGAAACTGCCATCTCTTGACTAAGGATGTGTGGATACTGGCACAAGGAAATGGACACTTTAATTCCTAATGTTTCTCATTCTGGGTGCTAATGCTGCATGAAAATGCATGCGCACTTTCATTATTTTATAAACAGAAAATTGAGAAAGAAAGAAAGAAAGAAAGAAAGAAAGAAAGAAAGAAAAAGAAAGAAAGAAAGAAAAGAAAGAAAGAAAAGGAAAGAGAGAAAGAAAGAAAAGAAAGAAGGGAAGGAAGGAAGGAAATCCTCCTATCAAACTGGGTGGATTCAGCAGATTTTACGGACAATTAAGTTTTTAAATAAAAATGTGGGAGTATAATTTTGTTTGTTTTCATATCTGCTACTAGACAAATCAAGTAGTCATCCATCTTAAACCTTATTCAAAGAATATGACTTCAAAATCCTTATATCTCTTTTGATGAGTGTGAGATGTGTTTTGCAAAAGAAAAATTTTACGGGACATAAAATATCTAACTGAAGAGTCTATTAACAGCTTTGAAAATAACATCTGCTTGAATTTTTTTGAAAGACGATGCAAACCATTCGGTTGCCCCTTAGTCTAGAATGTAAATTAATATTCCTATAACAATAACGTTTTGATTATTCTTAAAAATCTAATGGCTTAATATGTCCTAAGATTCAGTCTATCCTTAGTTCACCTCGCCTTAAAAAAAGTTCTCAGCAAAAACCAAAAGAAAGCCACATAAACACGGTCCAATGTAATATTGCTTTTACAAACTTATTTGGGTATGTTTTAACCTGTTTGTCTAGTTTAGTGTTCCTAACAGAACAATTTAGCTAAAATTTCCTAAGCTAGCATTAATACAAATGAGTGGCTACTACCTGAGCTATAAGAAACGCCATCACGCTCATGTGTACTGACTAACATCTCTGTGTGTCCAGGACTTTGAGACTTGAAAAGACCAGACCTGTCAAATGAAAATGGACACATGGACTGGGTCACTTCGCTGTACAGCAGAAACTGGTACAACACTGGAAATCAACTCCTTTAATAGAAAGGAAAATGGATACACGAGAGTCTCCAGAGACTCCTGAGCTGTGCTGACAATTATTAAGAGTAGATCTCTTCAATGACCCTGCTGTGTCAGAGACTGAACTTCCACATCTGATTGGTCATATCCTATCCATCGGTGCCGTGAAAGTACACTGAAGTTATTCTTTTCATGACGAAATTTGCAAATCAGAGGGTTCCAAACTGCAACTTATCCATAAATATTCATTATTAGTAAAAAGGGTATTGAGCATCTGCTTTGTGGCCAACGTTAGGGTTCATTTTGAACATGCAGAATGAATCATGCATGATCCCTGTTCTCTAGTTGCTACAAGAGGACCGAATGAGTCAACCCTTGAAATCATAAGAACATAATTCCAAGACGATTTTGAATCCCCCTCAATTCCAGGGACTAGTTTCACCTGTGCTTCTGAATGGACCCACAGGAAGTAACAGCCGTGTGCACGACATGCAGGATAGGCTTCAATCGTCTTCTGTTCCAACAGCTGCTGTCACTACCAGCTCTGCCTGTGCCCTGACTCACAAACATCCCCCTTGACAGCACCTCTACTCCTGTTCTCCAGGAGAAGCAAGAGGATACAGGTGTCCATACATGCATCTCCAGAGATGCAAGACCACAGAGGAGGGTGAACCTTCGAATGGAAACGGGATGCAGTCCCTTCCGCTTAAAGTTGACTCTAAGGCAATCTCTTCAGCTTCTTGGAGGCTTGTTCCCATGGATCTGGCAACCAGCCACACTCAACAAACTTAGTAACATCAGTATGAAAACACATCCTTCTCCTTTTTGCCTCCCTCCCTCTCACTCTTCCAGGCTTCCCTGGGAAAGAGCTCACCCACCCTCTGCCCCAGGCTCGGCTTTCAGAGGAACCCAGAATAGGACTCCGTCAAAGAAGAATTTGTCATGGATGATACGGAAACACGGAATGAGTTAGAAGTGAAAGAGAGGAAAATAAGCAAGAAATGAAATGCTGCTCTGAAAGATGAAAGGAAATATGAGGAAAATGAGACCTAAAGTCTAGCTGAAGAGCTTGAGAGGAAGTATTTTAATCGCAGAGCAGTGCTAAGACTCTGAAAAGCCAGTCATCTTACTCTGAGATTTCCTCTGCTGTAAATCTTTTTTACTGAAAAGCTCTTGAAAAACAAAACTCATTAGAGACTTAAGGTAATGGTTCTCCTCCAAAATGTCGACTGTTCCCTTTTATTGCTGTGTTACTGCCAGCAGTCCTGAGAATGCTGCGTCACTCCAGCAGCAAATGGGTGGATGGGTGTCTTTCCCCAGAGATAAATGAAGCAACAATGTGGTAAAAAGCTCGTGGTTTCAGGAGGTGAACAGTTGGATCTTTAATTACAAAGGACTGAAATCCATTACAACACGACGGGGAGTGTGTTTAATTTGCAGAAAGAGAGAAATAGCTGTTTTTTGTGACTTAAATGACCTTAACACAAAAACCCAACAGTCCCTACTTCTGAAGGGCGCCGTGCAGCCTCCTCTCTGAACACACAGACGGGTCATGAGCCAAGGAATTGCTTCCTCTTGAAAAACTGAATGAGCCAAGGATGATGCCTAATCCCACTGTTGGCGATGAGATTTATTATCATGAGTTCTGCTTTATAGTTCAGTGAGATACTTAAACCTTTGACTGATCTGTAGAAATAGAGCTATACCAGAAGGCAAGTGGGTATTGTACAGAATTTGTGGGGTTTTTTTAAACTTTGCTCTCTTTTCAAAACATGCCCCATCTCTGGGCTTTTGTTTTGTTGTGTTTTCAGGGTATTATTTTTTTGAGGAAAGCAATATACTTTTATCTTAAACAGGGAGTTTGCAGAGTCCCCCACTTTATTAAGGAGACAAAGTGTACTGTGAAAACCTCTCACTCTTTTCACTCCAAGTTCTAAAAAGGTCACTGCTACTGTGAGTCTCTGGTAAAGAGCATTAAAGCTTTTGCCTCGGCAAGGTCTTTGCCCTCAGCTGAACAAACAGAAACAGGCTCCTCAGAAGACACCTACGATTCAAGACCACTGTGAAGTAATTCTAAAGGAATCCAAAATGGCATTCATCCCGCACTGAAATATTTGGTGTTATGAGATCACCGAAAGGTAGGGACCATCATCTCCAACACTTGCTGTTTCCTGCCACAGGGAAGGTAGAGAGATATGGATCCGTTTAATATTCAGCCCTATGCCAAGTCTTCATTCACTTTCTCTTAGGAAAAAGGAAGGATTAAACACTGTAAGGGTGCCAGAGGCTCGACCCCTGCTGCCTTCATCCTCCTGGGTGCAGATGCTCAGAGAGAGCGCCCAGGGTGCTCTGTGAGAGCTCACTGGAATTTCACTTTAAGTTGATTCAAGGCGAACGCCGTACCCCAATGCCTCCTCTTCTCTTTCAAGAAAGTTCTGATCTCAAATATGCTCGCATTCATTTTATAGACAAGTCTAAAAACTACTTTTAAATGACAGTTCCAAAACACGTTTTGTAAAGCATCTTTGAAAAAAAATTATCGTGTTTGTCTATCTTGTTTCATTGACAATTTTAAACAAAATAAACTCTTGAAAGTCTGTATCACAAAGTCTATAGAATTCACACATACATTTCTGGAAAAGATAAAGAACACATACAGCCATGTGGATGAATGTTCTTAGCATCTTTGTTTTCAAAAGACAAAGAATGAAAACAAACCACGTGTATTTTGATGGAGGAATGGTTAAACACATTGTGTGTACAGTCACACCGTGGAATACCACCCAGCCACAAAAAAGAACGAACATTTGATACCCAGAACCACTTGGAAATGTTGTCAAGGGAAATGAGCTGAGTGAAAAGAAGTCAGTCCAAAAGGTTACATATTGTATAATTCCATTTATATAATCTGGAAATAACAAAATCATAGAGCTGGAGAAGAGATTAGGGGTTGTCTGGGGTTAGGGATGGGAGTAGGGGGTGGGAGCAAGGCAGACATAGTAACAAAAGGTAATATGAGCGATCTTTGTGGTAACAAGACTGTTCTGTATTGTGAATGCAGTGGTGGATACATCAACCTGGACATGTGATAAAATTGCTTAAAACACACACACACACCAAAATACTGTTGACCCGTGAACAACATGGGTTTGCATGGTCCACTTATACTTTGATTATTTTCAATAAATACAGTATGTACTACACGATCAGCAATGGGTTGAATCAGAAGAGGCAAAACTTCCTCAGATACAGAGGGCTGACTATAGGACTTGAAAAAATCCCAGATTTTGGTAACCATAGTGCATCCTGGAACCAATACCCTACAGACAAGGACAACTGAACATGTAAAAATGGGAAAATCTGAATAACAGTGGATTGTATCAATGTAATTATTCTGGTTATAATATTGTACTACCATCTTGCAAGATAGTGCCACTGGCAAAACAGGGCAAAGACTAGACAGGGTCACATAATGCTATTTTTTTTTATAATGATTTTTTTTTCCATTATAGCTGGTTTACTTAATCTCTTTCTTGCAACTACACGCAAATCTAAAATTACCTCAAAGTAAAAAGGTTGATATTAAAAGGAGGAAAAATTAAACATACATTTTTTTCTCATCAGGCCAGTCCATATCATGATCAGGTATAATTTTGTAACCATAGTAAGAGATTTGCAACAGTGAAAGAAACAGTACATCCAGTTTTGTAGATAAAGCGCCTTTTCGGTTGCATAGTATATTTTACATGTTTATGAATCTTCTGAAAGAGAGAGGATTAGCTTTTTAAAAAACCTTTCACGTAGTCTACACCGCTGATCTCCAAACTGCTTCCATGTTTTTATTTTATTTGAAATGAGTTAAATAACATCACTTTCATGATTTTACCATGAGACTCATGATAGCATTTATTTTCACCTTTTATCCTTGTTGGGACTTACAATGCCATATAGAAAAGTGCTGGTCTTTCTCTGCCCTATGAAACTGACCTTTCATTCAAATTCTCAAGGCAATTATCTCTGTTCCCTCCTGACACTACCTAGAAACATGCACTTTTCTGTGTTTTCAGAAAATAACATGGGAGAGATAAGCCATTCTATGTCCATGATTTATCTCACATACTGACCTTCAAAACTGTGAGACTAGGGAACCAGCATATTTTAATTATAAGAATGTAAGTTGATTTTAAGGAAATTTATCACAACTTTGAGTTCTCCAAATCCTGATTCTGAAACTCAAGTACCGAGTCTTTAATATTCGAAATAATTCCTTTAATTAGGGCATTTTACTTCTTTTCCCTAGCTGTGATAACTATATATTTAATTAACTAGGAGGAGGAATAGAACAAAATCCAAGTCAATTATCCTGAGTTGTATACCTTGATTAGTACATGGGAATAGAAATATGGCTAATAGCACTTACTGTGATCTTATCTCAAATAATAAGAGACAAACAAGAGATAGCATAGACAACAGTCTTAAGAAGAAAACAGTCCTATTAAAAATGTAAGAGTAAGACTCAAAATTCTAATCCCAAAAGACAGTTTAAATGATCATCATTTTAAAGACTCTACTTAATTGTGTTTTCTGTTTATCTCCAATTAAAATATTTTTCCCCCTGAAAACCAAAGAATGAGAAAAGGAGCATTTAGGCATATGAAAAAAGAAAAGACACGTATGATTTGCTCACCAATACTGAATCCTTCTAGATAATATTCTCAACGCTGTGGTGAAACACTAGCTACTCTTTCTGTCCAGTTATTTTCTGTTTCAGTTGCTAAATTCCTTCTGTGTTTAATATTTATCTCCTCCTGGAACTTCTATTGCTCTACCTGCAGCAACAATTGCCTCCATGTGGTTTGAAGTTCCTATCTCATTAACTTTGTCAATTTTCTTTTAGTTGCCTGTTTTACCTACTGGTCAATCCCAATGAAACACCAGCCTGTAAAACCTACCTCTCTTTGTCGGCTAACAAATTAATCTGCAAATCTGATTGCAAAAGGAACAGTTCACAAAGTCTGATGGACAAAGATAAATCCTTCAAAATCATAGGTTAATCGGTCTTATCTGCTCTTTAATTTTGGCAAAAAGTTCAAATTTGGTTGCCTGTGACAAGTTTAACGGAGATCACTACAGATACTTTTGTGCATCAATATGGTAGCCACATGTGGCTACTGAGGACTTGAAATGTGGCTGGTCCAAATGCATATGTGCTGCAGGTATAATATACGTGCTAGATTTCAAAGACATAGTAAAAGAAAATGCCTAACATATCCCCTTAACATGAACAGTTTCTTATATTTGTTACAATCTGCTACAATTTGTAGAGGAATAAAACAATCCAGAATCTCTAAAATTTAATATTCACATGGTACCAGATACAAACTATAATTATTAGACCCACGAAGAAAATGGACCCATATTTAAGATGAAAGGCATTTAATGAAGATAGATCTTGTAACAAACCACATGTTGGATTTGGCATACAAGGATCTAAGCGATCATAATTTATAATTATGTACTATATATGTAAATACATACTATATACGTAAGACCCGTAAACACTCCTTTAGTGCATCACACAAAACATGATATTGCCCTATGGATCATAAGTCTTGTTTTAATTCTTTGCTGAGGAATTAAATAATTGATGGATAAAATATTACTACTGGAGAATCATCAATCTGAAATGAGAGCTCTTAACATGTGTGCTTTTTTTGTACTGTTTTGTTGGTGAACATTGTGGTCACACAAAATTAATTCTAAGATGTTCCATTTATTATTAATGAATGGAAAAGCTTAAAGAGTTTCACTCAAAAAAAAAAAACCATGAAAACGAGTACATAGGCTCTTCCTGAGACGTCATAAAATAGACTTGATAATTATTTTCCTTTCATTTAGATGTTTACTCATAATCTTATAAATATGCATATATTTTCTATGCCATAGTTCTAGAAATTATATATTAAAAAAGAGCTGTGATTTGGAAGATTCCATTCCAAAATAACACAATTTTTTTTCTGTTCACAGAACAACAAAAGAACAGAGTGCTCCCTAAAGAAAAAATTCTATATATTCTATCAGTACATTTTGTTTCTTTATGGAAAAGATACCTCAACTGATATATATATATATTTTTTTTACTTTCAGACACTGATAGTCTTGTGCATAATCATATATTCTGAATCTAAAAAATGTAAACTAAAATCCTGCCTGTAACTCTACAGTAATTTTTTATAGTATCTCCTGCTCAGTGTTTATGGCGTGACCTCCATTTCAGTTTGCATCAAAATTCCATTAATAGCCTACTATTTATATTACTCCTTACCCATTACTACAATACACAGCACAGCTAAGATTTCTTTATTACCCTCGCCTTGAGTCTATCTATAAACGATAGGAATAATAAAGAAAGAGAAAGAGGACTGACATGTATTAAGCTCCTAGACTCATCTCAGTGCTACTTGTAGTACTTTTTATACAGTGACTCAAAATCCCATTAAAAGTGATGATTTGTCCAGTTTTACTAACGACGAGATGGAGGCTCAGAGGTAGGAGAGAATTTGCTTAAGGTTATATAGTTAACAAATGGCAGGGCTGGAAATGTTCAATTAATGCTTATTTTTTTGTTTTACCCATACAGAGAGTTGGTTTTCCTAATCTTTATAAAAAAAAACCTCTTGCCTCTTAAAATCCTTTCTTTGTTTTGTGTATCCTGACCAACAAAGACAAGTCAGTGATCTTCATTTTTAAGTTTTACAGCAAAGACTGTTAATGCACTATGTTTGTTTTTGTGGTTTTTTTCTTTCCTTCTTTTTCATGGCATACGGAAGTTCCCAGGCCAGGGATCAAATCCGAGCTGCAGCCATGACATACACCACGGCTGCAGCAATGCTGGGTCCTTAACCCACTGCGCCATAGCAAGAACTCCTAAATGCTACTTTTTAATGTAAATAACCTAAAACTTTCACCCTAGACCTTACTATTTATGCTCTTTTCCTTCTAATAATCCATTCTCTACAATGTACCTTAAAAATTTATGTTATTAAGATTCCAAAATTTAGAATTCCCATTGTGGCTCAGTAGTAATGAATCCGGCTAGTACCTGTAAGGATGTGGGTTCAATCCCTGGTTCTGCTCAGTGGGCTAAGGATCCAGTGTTGCTGTGAGCTGTTGGGTAGGTCACAGATGTGGCTCAGATCTGGTGTTGCTCTGGCCGTGGTGGAGGCAGGCAGCTGTAGCTCTGATTCAACCCCTAGCCTGGGAACTTCCACATGCCGCAGGTGCAGCCCAAAAAGCAAAAAAAAAAAAAAAAGATTCCACAACTTACATTTAGTTCATCTTTGTCTGCTCCTGTTTCTCTTTTGGTCTGCTGTACAAAAAGAACGTTCCTTCCCCATTCAAGGATAAAAAGATCAGGGGTGACCAGTACGGACTCCCCTGCAGGAACTGTCAGGCAAGCCCAATGCTCTACACCCCGCTCCTGCCTGTCCACGACTTGCCACAGGCAGCGAAGAGACAGGTGGGGATGTGGGCCTAGGGACATGACTCAAACTTTAGTCCATCCGCTTATTAATGGTCTAGTGGAGAAAGAACAATGAATACAACATATCATGCACGTAGATAAACTGCCAGGGATGCTGAGAAACAGTAGTTCCTCAACACACATTGAGCTCCTACTGGGTTGTGCAGATGTACTTAATTCTCATAATAAACACATAATAGATACGTTTGCCCTTTGGACAAAAAGTAAGGAAAATGAAGCACACGGAACTTTTCAGTCATTTCTATCAGCCTATCGACTTGAGACAAGTACTGAATGGTAGAGATAGGCCCAATCAGGGCCAGGTATTTATTCTTCTGCCATATGATGACATAACACAATTTCAATCCCAATAAACCTAAAATTTTTAATGCAATGGAGGGTTATCTAGGAAAATATAAGTACAAATATAATATTTAATGATATAATAAAACTAGAGTTGACCCCATCAGAAACATATGAACAAACAATAAATGGAAAAACCTACCAAAGCACTCCCTACTAAAAAATAAAAATAAAAGAGGGCATTCCCCGGGGGAGCAGTGGGTTAAGGATCCAGCATTTTCACTGCTGTGGCTTGGGTCGCAGCTATGGTGCAGGTTGGACCCCTGGCCCTGGAACTTTCCCATGACATAGGTATGGCCAAAAAAAATTATTAAAAAATAATAATAAATTAAAAGGCAAAAATTCCAACAGAAAAGTTCATGAACTCTGTGACTTACAGAGGTCACTTAACTCCGTCTTTCAAACACGGAAAGAAAATTCTGCTGATGATACAAGTAAGAAAAATTTAAGTCAGTCTGAAATTACACTATCCTGACATAAGTGTGATAAATACTCTTAGACTAAATATTGATAATAAAAATAAAATATGATAGGGAAATTCTGACCCTCACTTATTTCTTCATGAATAATACAGCTATTTTCTCAAGAAACTGGATTATGCAGGGTAACGCCCTCTAGAGCACATCACAACTTGACGTGCAGTGGCTGGCTAGCCACCCTCTCCCATATGGTTTCCCAGATATCCGGTCAGAAGTTCCACGGGGTGCCCACCCTTAAGGGCCTGGGCCAGAGAGAGGAGAGAAGAAAAGAGCTTGCATGGGATCCCACTCTTGGGCATCTATCCGGACAAAGCTCTACTTAAAAGAGACACATGCACCCGCATGTTCATTGCAGCACTATTCACAATAGCCAGGACGTGGAAACAACCCAAATGTCCATCGACAGATGATTGGATTCGGAAGATGTGGTATATATACACAATGGAATACTACTCAGCCATAAAAAAGGATGACATCATGCCATTTGCAGCAACATGGATGGAACTAGAGAATCTCATACTGAGTGAAATGAGTCAGAAAGACAAAGACAAATACCATATGATATCACTTATAACTGCAATCTAATATCCAGCACAAATGAACATCTCCTCAGAAAAGAAAATCATGGACTTGGAGAAGAGACTTGTGGCTGCCTGATGGGAGGGGGAGGGAGTGGGAAGGATCGGGAGCTTGGGCTTATCAGACACAACCTAGAATAGATTTACAAGGAGATCCTGCTGAATAGCATTGAGAACTATGTCTAGATACTCATGTCGCAACAGAAGAAAGGGTGGGGGAAAAAACTGTAACTGCAATGTATACATCTAAGGATAACCTGACCCCCTTGCTGTACAGTGGGAAAATAAAAAAAAAAAAAATGCTAATAAATGCTCAGATGCCTTGGCCTGTTAAAAAAAAAAAAAAAGAAAAAGAAAAAAAAAAGAAAAAAAGAAAAGAGCTTGCATGGGACCACACAAATGACTTCAAGACCAAGGCCTAGGAAAAGGGCCCATCGCCCCCGGTCACATTCCACTGTCCAGATCTAGTCCCCTGGCCCCCATCTACCAGCAATGGGACTGGAATTGGCCACTCTTTCCACATGTCTAGAAATGGGAGATGTGATGGCAGAGTGTCTTGCCAGTTTCTGCCACAGTCTGCATTTGTCCTAGCCAAATACTCACTTGACTCTTCCTCACGAACAGTGAAAAACACTCATGTTCTCGCCAAGGGTGTCAGCATAATGGCCATTCAGTCCACGGATTCAGCTCCCGTCCAGGTGACACCTAGTCTTCTCCTGCTTATAAAACAGCCAATCCCTCCCTGAGCTCATATTTTCCTTGTAATACTTAGCCAACATGCATTACTGAGGTTCTTTTTGCCAATCCCTTCCCCTGGAGCTCATTAGAACAGAGTCTGCCTTCCAAGGGTTGCCCAGAACCAATGATTTTACCTAGCACCTTTTTGGTACTATGCCATCCCCTGACTGGTAATGTTAAAAGAAATAAAAAGATGGGAGCTCCCGTCATGGCGCAGCAGAAATGAATCCAACTAGGAACCATGAGGTTGCAGGTTCGATCCCTGGCCTTGCTCAGTGGGTTAAGGATCCGGCGTTGCCACGGGCTGTGATGCAGGTTGCAGACACGGCTCGGATCTGGCATTGCTATGGCTGTGGCGTAGGCTGGCAGCTGTACCTCTGATTCAACCCCTAGCCTGGGAACCTCCATATGCCATGAATGCAGCACTAAAAATAAAATTAAAAAAGAAAGAAAAAGAAGACCATACTGCTCTCATAATCATGGATAAGAATGCTACTGATGACATACGTCCCTACACAACAGTCTTTTCATGATGAATTTCTTTCCAGCGGCAGTATTAAGAATTGTGGTTTTTCTTATCATCTGATTGTTTTTGTCAGAAAGACAGTATGAATCATTTCTATCCTTGCCTTTGCTACTCTAAAGTCAGGTAAGTTTGTGGTAAACTTTCTAAAACGCAATTTTTAAAACCAGACTTAGAAACACAGAGCTTCAGAGGATGAATTTAGCAATTAATCTCCTTGGTTCATCCTTTTTTTTTTCCCCTACTTCTATTGCTCCACTGTTCCTTATTTTTAAAATACGGATTTGGTTAGTTGTGTATTTGACCAGTTTCTTTTCGTATGATCAAGGCCAGAATACAAAAGTAAGGAAGCAAATACAGGACAATGAAGAATTAAGGTCATGATGACATAAGACTCTCGTGGTTTTGAGCCTCTTTCTCCCTGAAATGCTTCAGTTAAAGAATATGAGAATGTATGAAGGGAAAAGGCTCTGAAAGCTTGACTGGTTTTAAAAGTAATACAAATCTATTATCTAGGCTAATAATCGCCTTTTAAAAATGACCTGCAATGTAGAAGATGCCAGTTAAGTTGTTTTTAATTGGCTGATGATTGACAAGGGAGGTCAAAAGGTCTCTTACTTTCTCTCTGGAAGGGACAATGGAACAGATGCTCACACACAGATTAATGGTCCATATATTCCAGTCTCTTGCTGCTGACCAGTTGATAAGGGACATAATTGTCCTTAACAATTGGGCATAATTTATGCCTGCCTTAGGTGGCTGTTACCTTCTGCAATTAAAGCATAGTGACTGATGGGTCCTGTTAGGTGATCCCAGCAATTGAGCTGAATATGCGATTCCTACTTATACTATACAGCATGTCCGTACATTGGCCAAAAAAGTGTATACCAAATAGTTTCAGCTCAGGAAATGTTCTTCCATTCTCATAGAATTCTAGCAAACATCATAAAATACATGTTCTACCTCATTTTGATGAAGTACCCTTTTGACTAAGAAGTTAAGGCACATTTTTACATCACTTTTGGGGGGAATATGTACTTTTTTTTTTTTTTTTTTTTTTTTTTGCTATTTCTTTGGGCCACTTCTGCGGCATATGGAGGCTCCCAAGCTAGGGGTCAAATCGGAGTTGTAGCCGCCGGCCTACACCAGAGCCACAGCAACGCGCGATCCAAGCCGTGTCTGCAACCTACACCACAGCTCATGGCAATGCCGGATCGTTAACCCACTGATCAGGGGCAGGGACCGAACCCGCAACCTCATGGTTCCTAGTCGGATTCGTTAACCACTGCGCCACAACGGGAACTCCGGGAATATGTATTTTTGATGTTAGAAGTCACCAGTGCAAATGTACTTGATATGCAAATTCATCAGCCCAGGAAAATGACATCAAGGGAAGCACTGATACGCAGAGGCATGGACTGTACCATCTGGAATACTCGACCCTGGAAGCACGCCAATGGACCATGAACTTCTACGGTGTATCTTTGGATTCACGTGAGAGATCTTAAACCATATGCCTCCTCTCTTGTCTTCCAACCCACAAAGCACATGTCCTGTAGCTCTGAATTTTCCCTGTGACTACTGTGATGGGCTCTCCCATCATCAGATTCTTCTTCCCCACCTTGCAAATAACTTCTAAAGCTTCCCAAAGATCTAAACTGTCTCTTAGGTCTCAGAAAATCAACAGTTAGCTATTGTTCTCAACCTCTCACAGGAATTACTTCCATAAGTAAAACACAACCCAAGGAAAAGGAAATCAGTTGTGAACAGCAATATCTTTCAAATGTCGTATGCCTCTTACCATTAGCAATGAACAATAAAAGAAAAATGAGCATAATCCAAACCATTTCAATAAACAGACTTTTCTTCATCATAGTAACTACTTAACTTGTACCCTGAAGGGACCCCCAGGAGTTAATTGATCATTCCGCCAACAGTGATTAAGTCACGGCAAAGTTGGTAAGCAGTCTCAACTACATCGCAAGAGCTCCTGATTTCACTACCTTAAAAAGAACCTACTCTCGTTTACAGTTATTCTTGAGATTTCCCATTGCTTAACCAGCAGTACCCCTACGGAAGTGTAAGAGTAATGGCATATATATATATTAGACTCTTAATCTTATGTGTAAATAATTATGTACATACATTATCACGTATATATCTGATTCGTAATTCAATGTGGATGTATGGAAAGAGAAACAGCAATTTTCTTGGTACATCTTAATGCTATAAATAACTCGTTTATTTTTACCTCTGTTTGTTTTTTTGAAATCTTTTTGAAGTTGTCATTTACATGCCATTAAATGTCACCCATGTTCAGTGTACAATTCAATTATTTTTCAAAATGTATACAGTTGTGCAGCTATCACTGAATATTTCTATCATCCCAAAAAAGGTTCCTCAGGCCCATTTACCTTCATCCTTTCTTTCCCCTCCAACCCCAGGCAGCCACTAATCATCTATTCATATAGATTTGCCTTTTCTAGACAATTCATATAAATGGAATCATACAACAAATAGTCTTTTATGCATATTTTCTTAATCAGTTATCATAATACTTGGAATTTCATTCATGTTCTAGAAGGTATCAGTGATGATTCATTTTTATGACAGGGTAATATCCTCCTCTGTGGGTATATACCCATTCTGCGGATCCATTCACCAGTTCATGGAGATTTTGAGTGTTCCCACTTTCTGTCTATTATGAGCAACGCTGCTATGAGCATTCCCATACAAATCTTAACATACAGTTTCATTTCTCTTGGGTGGATACCTAGAATGGAATTGCTGGGCTGTATGATATATTCATCTTTGTTTTTTGCAAAATGTCCTACTGTTTGTCAAAGCAACTGAATAATTGTACATTTCACCAGTCATCTTTGAGGGTTCTAGTCTCTCCACACGATTGCCAATGCTTATATTATCTTTTTTATGACGACCATTTTAGTGAATGTGACGTGCTGTTTCACCACGATTTCTGTTTGCAATTTCCTCGTGACTGATGATGGTGAACATCCTTTTATGTGTTTATTAGTCATCCACATACCTTCTTTGGGGAAGTGTCTGTTCATATATTTTGCCCATTATTAATGGTTTTTTGAAACGTTATGTACGTGAGGTACAGTTCATCCATCAAAAGTGTACAGCTCTGTTTTTAGTCTATTTATAGATCTGTGCAACCATCACCAGAAGCTAATTTCAGAGCATTTCATTATCTCCAAAAGAAAGCGTGTACCCATTACCAATAATTCTCCATTTCCCGTCTCTTCCAATTTTTAAATTGGGTTATTTATTTGGGGTTTTGGTTGTTGAAGTGTAAGAGTTCTTTAGATACTCCTGATATAAATCATTTGTCAGATACATTATTTGCAAATATTTTGTCACAGTCTACTGTTTATCTTTTTTATTTCTTAAAGAAGTCTTTTGGATTACCAAACTCTTTTAATTTTGAAGTCAAGAGTTTGCCATTTATTTCTCTATGGATTGTGCTTTGGGTGTCATGTCTGAGAACTCTTTGCCTAAAACAAGATCACAAAGATTATGTAAAAGCTTGGCTTTATGGGGGAAAAAATTATTATACCATCCTTGTGGGAAAATTGAATCTCACAGAGTTCACTAACTTCCTTAGGGTTTACAAATTAATAACTGAGTTGTTATTTTTTGCTCTTTCATTTTTAGAAAGATATTAATAGGCTCTCTTGCCTTACATTTGCTTTAAAAAATACATATTAAATTACTGAACATTTTTAAGTGGTTTTAAAATTTTGGTCATGCCCACAGCATGTGGACATTCCTGGGCCAGAGCTCAAGCCCAGGTCACAACAGCAATCCAAGACACTGCACTGACAATGCCAGACCCCTTAACCTATGTGCCACAAGAGAATTCCTAAATATTGAACATTTAAAATGAAGCCTTAGACTCTAAACTTGTTATCTACATAGCTACATCAGATGGAAGGCAAGTAGTCCATATAATGAGTGCATCTTCAACAGGAAGGGATATTTTTCTTTGAACCTTTGCAGAGCTATGTGACTAATTAGTAGTATGCCTAATAAGAAGGGAGGAGGAAATATTTGATTTTGTTAAAGAAATATAAAGAGATCAACTAGGAAGTTTGTAGATTATATAATATTAGTGCATTAGTTTCTTTTGAACTGGCATTTTTTGCATTGTCTATAATTTTGAAAAAACTTTTAACAACAATGAAATAAATCATGGGAGGCAAGAAGGAAAAAATGCTCACTCATTTTCCTTTCTAGCCTCTGAAATAAGAGGCAAGAGTAGTTGCTTCTTCTTTGTAATTATAGAGAAAGTAAGGTAAGAAATAGAAAACATAGCAACAGAAAAACATAGTCAAATGCTTCTAATAGGCCCTTTTTCATTCTTAAAGAAATTTGCTATTATACTGGTGATTTTTCATTGTGTCGTAGTAGTTCTGCATTAGTAGTACTTTTCTACATGTATTATGGTGATAAACCAGCACTAAGAATATTTGATAATAATGTGATAGGAAAAATAACATCAAGGATGTCATACGTCCATATATTTATGATAAGCTTCTATCATCCTGAGAACATCCAGGACGTGTACACCTTGTATATGATTCTTCATAACCCCTGACACCTTGGTTTTATAATTTTCAGCAACCATCTGTGCCCTTACCTATATTCACACACTGTTTCCGTCACTCTTCACAGTTCAGCATCTTTACCTGTCAAACCCAAGAATTATGATCTGAATGAGTGAGATCCACAAAGCAGTTTACACTGTGCTACCAAATTGTCTTGGGAGAATTCTATATCCACATAATACTACACTATAGAAGGCTGTGATATTTGGCATTAGGACGCAAGAATGTAAGCCTCCTCAACACTAATTATTCTGAGTTGGACCTTGGGAAAAAAAAAACACTCCTAGGTTCAGTTTTCTCAACTGGAAAATGAAAACAGTAGGCCATCCTTCCCGTAAGTGTTATGTGTCTAAATAAAACCATATGGAGTAGGCCTCCTGGCTGGAAGTTGAATTGAAATGCAGGCATGTCTGTGCAAGGCGTGTATGGAGCCTGTGGCAGACAGACTGGAAGCGACAATGGGATATGAGTCAAGAATACATGGCTTTGGGGTGGACAGAGAAGACAGCAGAGAGCATCAGATATGTGGACCAGAGGGAAGCAGAAGAGAAGAAGAACTGGTCCTGCAGAGACAGTCTCAGGACTCACAGAGTCATAGGTATATGACACCATTAATGAGGTCTTACTATATATAGCATGTGGGACTATATACAACCTCTCGGGATAGAACATGATGCAAGATAGTATGAGAAAAAGAATACATATATATATATGAGATTGGGTCACTATTCTGTATAGCAGAAATTGACCCAACGCAGTAAATCAACTATAATAAAAATAAAATAAAGAATATATATGCCTTTGAATTTTTGGCATATCCCATATCAAAGAAACTTCTTCACAAGTTTCGGTAGATTTGTGTGTGTTTGTGTGTGGTAGGCATCACTTTGTTATTTTACATATCTGTCACTTACCATGAAACATTCACCTTTTAAACTGATCTATATCCATTGCTTATAAAGCATCCCTTTAAGTAAATGCTGCAGCTTAGTTACTGAGTTTTGATGATGTGTGATCAAACCTTTCTTGAATTCCAATTGACCCTCTACCTTTGTGGCCCCATCTAGCTGCACTGGGGTCTATGATAAACACAACCAGTCACAGAAACTGTTTCTGCATGTCCGATCTTACTTCAAACAGGGTAAATGATCGAAAACAGCTCATCATTATGGATAAGACCAGGAGCTTTACAATCGAATCCTAGATTATATTCTGTCTACACGACCCCTGGCAATAATAATAGTAATTGCTAACCCATAGGTCTGCGATGAAAATGAAATTTACATGCTTGTAAACTACTTGGCAGAATGCCTAGTACATGGAATCATTTAGAAATTGCTAGCTATTATTTAAATTTTTCTAAGGTAACACTACATAAGGTCTAATTCAACAGATTCCTCTGATTAAGATCCTCAAAACATAATGTGCTTCAGGAAAAATAAATGAATACACAAGCATATGTTTCGCAGTTTACATGAACCACACCTGTGTGAACTGAGGAGGAGCACGACATGTTAAACCACTGGATGCTCTACACTGCTGCCTTCTGTTGATTTGCCTTGAAACCACTACCTCATCTTTTCATTTCTTCTCACTACTTTACACGTGCCAACTTTTTGCTGCATTCTGTTGATTTGCCTTGAAACTACTACCTCATCTTTTCATGTCTTCTCACTATTTTACACTTGCCAACTTTTTAGCAAACTTGCTTCATCAGTCACGCCTTCTCATATGCATATCCAAATGTTTTCTTTTCATGGATTGCATTGCTTCAACATTCAAATATTCTAGTGCAGTCCCCAACTGAAAAACACCATAATACCTTCCTTTCCCCAAACTCCTCAGCCCTGATTTCCCAACTCATTTTTAAATCCATCTAATTTCTCTCCTTTAAAGTCTGGTTCCCTAACATGAGTCCCCTTCAGTGCTGGACCACCACATACATGCTGAGCATTGAGCTCTGTGGCATCAGCAAAGCAAAGGCACAAAATACCAAGGAGTCCAGTATAGCGTATTCATGCAGAGCTATGCAATTAGATGATGTCTGTGCAACTCCAGATTTCATATAAACTTGGGTCATATTTAAAAATATAATTGTCTTGAAAATAACCTTTAAGACAGTGGGCTGTATTGTCTTTATGCTTCCAGGCACTAAGGGCCTTAATCTGTTTGGGGCTTAGTTTTCCACTCATTTCCTCTCCTTTCATTGACCTGTCACATCCCTTCATACGGCTTCTAACCCAAAATAAATCTACTAAAAGTGCTTTTGTCAATTTCACCATTGCCTGCCTTATAACTAACGCAGGGGCCATGCTCCCTTAAGTTAACAATATCTCTTCAGAATGCAGCAGTGTTGACCCCCTCTTCTTGAAATCTTCTATTGCCTTGACCTAACACTCTGTATTTGAGCTCTACAGAAGTTCTCTCCGGTCTCTGAAAGAGTCAGATATTCAGTTTTACTTCCTGCCCTTGGACTCTCACCACTGTGTTTCCACTGCACATCACTGAACCTGTCACAAGGTAACGGCAGGTATGCCGGGAAGATGGATGAACCCACTGTTGAGAACCTGAGTCTCATTATCCATGACACTCGAGCTTATATTACCCTGTTTGACTCCCAAACCTGTACTAATTTTCTGTCATAACTCATCTCCTCCCACCTCCCCAACTTGGTCTTTACAATTTTCTGGTGTTCTTCTCCATAGTCTATGTTTCAAAACATGCTTAAAGTGAGAACATGTATAGACATAGAAAAGTCAGTTGTGTATCTACACTAACAATGACCAATCTGAAAAGGAAGTTAAGAAAACCATCCCAATTACAATACCATCAAAAAGAATAAAATGCTTAAGAATAAAATTAACAAAAGAGGAGCATTATTACACTGAAAAATACAAAACATTGCCTAAAGGTATGAAAGAAGACACATAAAAATGGAAAGACATCCTGTGTTTATGGATTAGAAGACAATATTGTTAAAATGTCCATAAAACCAAAGCAATCTACTGAGTCAATGCAATGCATCTTAAAACCCCAATGGCATATTTTTACATAAATAGAAAAAAAATCCTAAAATTCATATGGAACCACAAAGGACCTTGAATACCCAAAACAATCTTGAGAAAAAAGAAAAAAAAAAACTGAAGGTTTAATACTGTCTGATTTCAAAACACATTACAAAACTACAGTCAAAACAATATAGTACTGGTACAAAGGCGTATAGACCAACAGCATAGAATAAAGATACTAGAAATAAACTCACACCTAGACAGTCAACTTCTTTGTCAAGGCTGTCAGGAACACACAATTGGGACAGGAAACTCTCTTCAACAAATTATACTGGGAAAATTGGATATCCACATGCAAAAGAATGAAACAGGAACCTTATCTTACACCATACAAAAAGATCAACTCAAAATGGATTAAAAAGTGAAACATAAGACCTGAAATTAGACAAGCTATACACCACATCAAAACATGCAGCTTCTCCCCAGCAAAGGAAACAATCAATGGAGTGAAAAGGTTACCTACAGGGATTAGACAAGCTACACCACTATCAAAACACGCAGCTTCTCCCCAGCAAAGGAAACAATGAATGCAGTGAAAAAGTAATGTACAGAATGGGAGAAATTATTTGTAAACCATGTATCTGATAAGGGCTCATTTCCAAAATAAATAAGGAGCTCCTTCTCAAAGGCAAAACAAAACAAAACAAATAAACTACTCAATATTAAAAGGGGCAAAGGTCTTAAAAAGACATTTCTCCAAAGAAGACAAACGAATGGGCAACAGATACATGAAAAAATGTTTAGCATCAGTCATCACCGGAAAAATGCAAATCAAAACCACGATGAGCTATCACCTCAAATCTGTGAGAATAGCCTTATCAGAAAAACAGGAAAACACAAGTGTCACTGAGGATGTGAAGACAGTAGTGGAAACCCCTGTGTGTGTTGATGGGAATGTAAAATGGGGCAGCTACTATGGAGAATAGTATGAAGCTTCCTTAAAAAATCAAAAATAGAACTACTATGTGATACAACAATCTCAATGCTGGGCATCGATCTGTTGGGAAAGGTGGTCCCATGAATACAGTTTTTCAACCCCTACTTAACTACCTAAGAACACTTTTGAGGGAGCTCCTGTTGTGGCGCAGCAGAAACAAATCCGACTAGGAACCATGAGGTTGCGGGTTCAGTCCCTGGCCTCGCTCAGTGGGTTAAGGATCTGGCGTTGCTGTGAGCTGTGGTGTAGGTCGCAGACACAGCTTGGATCCTACGTCGCTGTTGCTGTGACTGTGGCATAGGCCAGCAGCTGTAGCTCCAATTTGACCCCTAGCCTGGGAACCTCCATATGCCACAGGTGCAGCCCTAAAAAGCAAAAGAGAATGTGTTTGGGCCTAACACACTCCTTTACCAGGAGATAGAGTCCTCAGACCCTGTGTTGGACTTGTCACCTTCTGTGGGAAAATCTTTTCCTATTTCAGACTCACTGTGTGTGCCTTAGATCATTCTGCATGAGCATGTACCTCAGATGGTACCTTGCCAACCCCATAATTATCTCTGCCCTCTGTAAGAGGAGGGGAAAGGGTTCTTCTGCTGGATCGAAAGAGTGAACACACGGAACAACTGACCTCCTTCAGCTGTGGGGAGGGACCTGCTGGCCACTGGGGTCTGACATCCACTACTGAAGCTGATCTTGCTCTGTCTCTTCTCTATGTGAGTAAAGCGTTATTCCATCAAGTGCTTGATGGCATTGTTTTCTTTGATGACCCCAATATCAAGACACAGTGGTCAGAGATGCTCAGACTTCTACTCCTGATAATAGGCAGCAGATGCCACTTATTTGACATTATCCAAAAGAATTACAATCAGGAGTTCCCATCATGGCACAGCAGAAACGAATCTAACTAGGAACCACAGGGTTAAAGGTTTGGTCCCTGGCCTTGCTCAGCAGTTAAGGATCTGGCATTGTTGTGGTTGTGGTCTAGGCCAGCAGCTACAACTCCAATTAGACCCCTAGCCTGGAAACCTCCATGTGCCACAAGTGTAACCCATGAAAAGACAAAAAAGAAAGAAAAAAAAAAAGAATTACAATCAGCATCTTCCGTTTTTTTTGGGGGGGGGGCTTTTTTACGGCTATCCCTGCAGCATATGGAAGTTCCCAGGTCAGGGGTCAAATTGGAGCTACAACTGCTGGCCTACTCCACAGCCACAGCAATGTGGGATCCAAGCCATATCTGAGACCTACACCACAGCTCACAGCAACGCCAGATCCTTAACCCACTGAGATAGGCCAGGGATTGAACCCACGCCCTCATGGTTACTGGCGGGATACATTTCTGCTGTGCCACAATGGGAACTCCCTAAAATCAGGATCTCTAAGAGATATGTCCACTCTCATGCTCATTATCTACTGTAGTCAAAAGGCCAAAACAACCTAAATGTCAACGATAACTGGATAAAGAAAATGTGCTGTCTGCGAATAATGGAATATTACGCAGCCATTACAAAAAGAAGGAAATCCCATCTCATGCTCCAACATGGAAGAGCCTGGGGGACCTTATACGAAGTGAAATAAATCAGTCACAGGAAAACAAATGCTGCATGATTCCACTTACAAAAGGTCTCTGAATTAATCAGACTCCTAGAAGCAGAGAATAATGTGGTAGGAGAGGGGACAATGAGGAGCTGCTGTTTAACAGATACAGAGTTTCAGTCACCAAGAGGGCGGCACTCTTTACTTCAAAATGCAGAGACATACACTGCAATCTTTCCCTCCACCAGCCTCCACTTTCTCGATAAACTGTAATTCTTTTCTTCTTACACCATTGATTCGAAATCACCATCCATCATTCCATGGACTTTGGCTATAATAATAACGACATTCTTTCTGCATTCTTGGACCCTTATTGGTCCTTTCCCTCATCCTCATAGAGGCACATAGATGTTCCTCTTTCTTGAAAAGTCAACGAGACATTCACTTGATCGTATTTCTATCTCATTTACTCACCTATTTCTTGTTTTATACACACATTTTTTTAATCTTTTTTTTTCTTGGCCATGCCCATGGTATGTGTACATTCCTGGGCCAAGGATCGTACCCACGCCACAGCCACAACGCAAGCCACTGCAGGGACCATGCTAGATCTTCAACTCTCTGCGCAAAAGGAGAATTCCTTTCTATTTCTCATTTTAGATAACTGCCAATCATTAAAAATGGGTGGGCTTTATTTGTCCTTTTTACTCCTTCAACACGTAATTCTTCCTGAATTCCCTAAAGTTTGGTTTTTATGTCTGTATGTACACATAAATTATTCTCTTGAGTTACATTAGCAATATCCTACTTAAATGATCTCTCGCTATTGGCTTGTATTTATTCCTCTGGCTGCTCTTCCTGGTGTGCAACTACTTGGTCTCAGAAATATGAAGCAATGACATGTCTTTTTTGTAGGAAGAAATGAACAGCCATTTGGATCATAATCCACAGTCAGATTCTAAAAATAGATCTCAGATTCTCAAAGAGATTTAAAAGTAGTAACAAAAGCACGGTTGCATGTAAATGAAAACTCATTTAATGAACAAACTAATAATTTGAATGACAAAAGTGGATAACTGAAGACAGAGGACTATGTTGCTGACACCCAAATTATGGCCATGAATAAATATATCAGAGAAACATGGAAAGCACCAGAAGGATTTAAACACATCAGAGAATTGGGCTGCTTATTGGCAGACGATATCTGATTGGAAGACTGTAAGCAAAACGCATGTGTTTGTAAACTTCTAATATCTGCCTAATGCAACAATCACTTAAGGCAGCCAGCAGGAGGTAACATAATTCGGAAAATATCCAGGGCCCATAAATATCAACTTTGCTGAATTTTAGAAAGCAAGTATTATTTTAACTCTTTTCAGAAACGAGAGCATCTCAGAATAACACGTTTGAGTTTCATTTGTGAAGATGAGAAATATGAAATGACTCATTTTTACAATGAAAAAGTAAGTTTTTAAAATCATTGTCATCAAATGACAACAGACAAGAGAGGGTGAAGAACAGCGAGGTGTGACATAACCCTGCTCCATCAAGTCTGTGATTGAGGCAACACTTACTAATTTTTTAAAAACTGTTAAAACATTGATAGGAAAGTTTATCTGAGCAAGTAGGAGGCTCCTCATCCTCCATTAGTTCCAGTGTTAAATGAGATAAGAAAACAGAATACTTTCTCAAAATGTATCAAGTGGTCATTAATCTGCTACAAAAGTATCAAGGGTGTTATTGGCTTTGCTACAATAGCAAATTTTAGGGACTGGAACCGCCAACCCTTAGCACTACAGTGGCCCCTGTATCCACAGGCTTCCCATCTAGGGTTTTACATCTGGGGGTTTCACATTCAGGGATACTGACAGCCAACTGTACTGGCCCATTTCACACCCAGGAGTCAGGCTTTACAGGATGTTGGCATCCTCGGGGTTACCAGACCCAGTCCCTCACAGAAATCCAGGGATAATTGTATCGCTTTCCCATACGAACGAAAGAGTTGGAAATCAAAGCCTCGTAAAATCAGCTCTGACATTTTTTTTAAATTTATTTTTGATTATTATTTCCCCCAACACACTTTTTTTCCCCCACTGTACAGCATGGCGACCCAGTTACACATACACGTATACATAATTTTTTCTCCCATCTGACATACTTTTTCCCTTGAGTAACTGCTCCTCCTTCTCACACAAACCCTCCTTTTTGCCCCTACTTACCTGCTGCCCATTCTATTCCTAACTCTGCCTCGGCTCTTGCTGATCTCATTCCCCGTGATTCCTCCCATTTCATTTCTGACTCATCCAAATTCTCCTTATTCTTCACCTCTATAGCAGTTTCCTGTCTTTCATGAATCTTTTCCATTAGTCTATGGCGAAGTCTTCCCCAGTGGTTTTAAAAAAACACTATTTACCTCTTTTCTGTTCTAGCGATTTGGTGTGTACTAAAATCCTAGAATGTTTACATTCCTACGACATTCTTTAAAGATGGTATGTGCCAAAGATCTTACTTTCAATCTTCCTTGCAACCAGTAAATTATATGTATGCAAGAAGTACTCAATACGCATGGAAAACAATGAACATGCAAATGAGCCAATGTAAGCTGAGACTGTTATGTTGACTTTTCTTTGGAGACAGCAAATTAATATTTACTTCTATTTAGTCACCCACGAAAAGAAGAATTTTTGAAGAATGTAAGTAAAGCAATTATAGCAGAAAAGAGGAAGAATAAATACAGACAACAATTCTGTATATGTTTTAGGAAACGATTACGAAGTAAAATGCCATCCATAGACTAAACAGAAATGATACACAAGTAAAAATAAAAAGGAAATCCAAGATAGCCACATTTCCAATTGTGTATCTTTCTTTCCTATGATTTGAAATGCAAGCAATCTTTAAAATACATATACATATATTTGAACATTTTGTCACATCAGCCAGGGAAGTGAATTTAGCATCCAGTGCATAGTAAGCAGTCGGCAGGTAATTCTAAAAGCCATTCAACTTCACTAGCTTCACAATTCCACCGTTGCCAAGGAGTAAAGCAGAGAACTCAACCTCCATTCAAAATATACCTACATATTACCATTAAGTTGAATATAATTAGAATTACAATTAAACATGATATTGCTTTTAAAGGAAAATTATTGCTTCATCAAGTTTTACAGTGGCCTTTGGTGCAGCGCAGCGCAATTGAGCCTAAAAATAAAATGTTAGTTAAATGAAAAGCTCAGATTAACTGACAATTTTCATACTTCAGAATTTCCCTATGTATTTTTCTCTAGTGACCTTTCTGATGACAAAGCCTGAAAGGATAGTCAATTAAGTTTATACCCCAAGGCACGCTATAAATTTGTCAGGACCTGAACAAGGAGTGCACGGTGAAGTTCAGGAAGTCAGCGCCTGGTGCAGGGAGCAGAGGGAGAGACGGGGCCAGTTTTTGATGGTCACGCTGACACTGACGTAATGATGCTCGGATCTGCACGAGGAGGAAGGACCAAGAAAGGCTTTCAAAGCTCCCTAATATTGTGCATTTAATTACCCCAATTTATTGCAGTATCGGTACCTGGGAGCAAAATGCGGCCCCATTCCTAGTCATGAAGCTCACCAGTTCACCTGTATCTCTCTTCCCCTCGATAATTTAGGAGAGGCACAGGCACGGACAAAACGCTCCTTACCTTCTGATGCAGACACATGTAATACAAGCTAGAGAATGTCAGTTTTCATTTTCTCTCAGATTATGACACCATGTCTTACACTTTGCCAGTTCAAACTTTCAGTTCAAGTGGACTGTTTTTCTTCCGTATTTTTTTTTCTCCCTAAGTGAGCAAAATTATATAAAAAAGACAAAAACTTTCCAATTTCTTTTGATCCTTATGTCTTTGAGGAGGAGTTGAAATTTTTTGAAAATGAGTTTACATTCTACATTTTGATAATTTGTTTTAAATTTATTTTTTCATTGAAGTATAGTTGATCTACAATGCCATGTTCGTTTCAGGTGTATAGCAAAGTTATATATCGATAGATAGATAGATAGATAGATAGATAGATAGATAGATAGATAGATAGATAGATAGATATCACTTTGTGAAATGTATGTGTGTGTGTGTGTGTGTGTGTGTGTGTGTGTATATATATATATAGAGAGAGAGAGAGAGTTTCTTTTCCAGATTCTTATAGGTTATTATAAAATACTGAGTAGAGTTTCCTGTGCTATACAGTAGGTCTTTGTTGGTTAGCTATTTTCTATATAGTAATGAGTATATCTTAATCCCAAATTCCCAATGATTTATCCAACCTTATATCTTGAGTGATGTCTAATAATACTTTCTATTACGTAGACCAGGTGAATGCTGGGCTGCCTCATTATTTTTCAGTTCTGTGAGAACCATGGCATTACACTCTTCAAAGAACAGATGCATGTTCATTCTTTTGGGGAAGTGTTATCAGGGGAAAGTTTGTGTTGACATCCTATGAGTCCTTACAGCCCAATATATTTAAGTAACCCTATAATGGAAGACCCACGTCCCCTATGTTCATTCTCTGTGCACTAGAGCCATCGCATCTGTGAATTCTTAAGGTAGCAGATCAGTTCCAGACACAGATGGAACTGAAAATTGTTTGCCTCTAGACCTGCCAAGATATCTCTCTAAAGCAGGTACTTTCTCCTTACTTTCTATGCTAAACACACATTCATTAGTAATTTTATAACATAAAGGTTTTTAAAAGCAGATTCATTGGCAGTAGGAAAGCGTTTTGAGAAATAAAATACCTTTAGAAACTTAAATTTCTCCTTTCTCTATTTTTTAAAGATTTCTCCCCCATTTATGTTCAAAATATATGCCTCTTTTCCATTAACATTAAATATTTATCATGATATGAAAACATGGCAGTGTATTAGAATGTCTAAGTTAAATTTTAAAACCATTACAAAAAGCAAAATGGTTGTGGTTGCTCTTTTTATGTAAGCAGAGGCAGAAGAAAGCTCTTTAGAAATTACTAAACTGCTTCAAACATCATGTTTTCAAATGCAGTGATAGAGTTGTATGAAACCATGTTTCAATTCTGCCTCCTGAAGAAAATAATTGAGAGCTATGTGAACTTTTCCTTCAAGAATATCTTGACCCATTTAGAGACACCTGACTGAGAGAACAGTAGAAATCTCTCTGCAAGCCACCATCTCACTCGAGCAAAAATACGACAAAGCAATCAGGATCATCAAATACACAGAAAAGGTGATCTCTGGGATTTAATCAGAAGTGAATATAAAAATATCTGTTCAAGTGAGAACTCATTCAAGTCTGACTCTTGCTTTCCAAGAAAGTAATTATTTGACATCCCATTATCAGGTGGCCACTGTTTGCAAAGGACTCCTGAGAAAACAAAGACTTAGCTTCAGTCTTTGAGTTTCTCTTGGTAAGACAGACTTTGATAGGGACGCCACAGTGTCAACTGCATACTGTCATGACAGAAGTAGTCCTTGGTATAGAAATAGGGGCGAGCGACCCATAGACCGGAAGGATGGAAAAAGACCGTAAAGAAACATGTGCTACCTTGGGAGTATTTAATTAATGTTGATAGACGGCTATGGAAAATGGTGAGTAAGAAAAAAAAAGACATTGGAAACAGAGAGAACTATGTTATAACAAGTAGGGCAGAATTAGGGGCAGGGGATTTTGATTCCTGGCATGTGTTTAACGAGATTAGGTAGGAAAGTGGGACCAACAGCTACCTCTTTTGGAAAGGTAAAGTTGGCATCGATTGGGCGTTATGCTCTCCTAAGTGAAACATGTACACTCTGGATGAAGAGGGCGAACGTGCAAGACAATCAAATAGCATTGATTTATTTTTACTTCCTATCTGTGATTTCAAATGTGTTTCAATGTTATGAGGCACGCACTGTTTCAGTATAGTAGAACATGGCCATGAATTATAAACATGTATGGTTTTGTATGGCATCTACACCTTCCTTTGACTCTTTGATTTCCCCCAAATACCTCAATCCTTAAACTAAAAACAATATTAACATGACCAGGACTGACAACAGCCCTGTCTTTGCCTTCGTTGAGATCAGAGATAATTGATGTAGAAGACAGCTTGGAAGGGATAGATGGATCAGGCTGAGTTAGAGAAATGCTACTATTAATCTTGAGCTTTCACTGCTTTGGAGACGTAGAACTATAAGCTACGGTCGATAACTATATATAATTAAATAGGTGGAGAAGTAGAGTCCCTGAGATGACTTCGAGGTTTCAACATGAATCAAACTGGTATGAAATGAATCAATAAACAAAATTCAAAAAAGAAAGGAAATCGAGGGAGAAAATATGAGTCACTACACCTAGACTCTCAAAAAACAAATAATCTATAAATTCTTCAGTTTCTTCATCATGAGATTTGCAGAACACACCAAGTTTAATTAGCTCTGTGACCAGTATTATTTTGTATCCAAGGCTCAGGTTCATCTTCTCAAGTAACACAGCTGGATGAAGATAGATGATTCTCAGGGCAACATGTACTGCCAATGGCTTTCATGTTTCCTCTTTCTAGTTAGTACAGACGGCTGGCAAACAGTTGTTTTCTGTCACTACAGAAATGGCGATGGAATCAGAACCTATCCCAAGTTTACTGTGAGAATTAAATGTTATTCATGTAAAACCCACATGAACCCACAGAATAATATATCATTAAGAATCCATACAGATGAGCAACTGTTATCAGTCATTATTTACATCCAACCTACGTATGTTGAAATCCTGTTTTCTCCATTCATAATATTTTTTTTATCTTGGATACACTGACTTTTTTCTAAAGCTCAGTTCTGTACTGCACAATGGACATAAAAGTATTATTACTGAAAACGTGGAAATAAAGCAAAAGGATGACTTTGTGTCACTGTATTGCCATCCTGGAGCACTGTTGACTGGGTCTCCGCAAAACAATCACTATTAATTCTCAAGGGGAATCTGCTTCTGTTTTACTATGTATTTAGTATTTGAGTCCAGATTCTAGGGAGTTTCACGTTAACTTGTACACTTTTGTCTATTAAAGCGGTGCATGATTTTTGTTTAGTCCCCAAACTTAACGTTGTGTGGCCTTGCAGGACATGAAATCAGTTTTGTACTATTACTGGCGATCTTATGTCAACAAATTTTGTTTCTGTGTTGACATATGCATTATGTCTTGGATGAATTTTTTTAAACAGTTTTAAAATTGGGTGTTTTTTTTTCCTAATAGAATAAATGTTTACATGTGACATATCTGTGTCAGTTATTTGTTAACATTTTATAGAGTGTTCTTTTATAATGGCTAGTATTTATTGAGTACTAATTGAATGTTATGTATGATTATTAATTCATTGGTTTCTAAAAACAGCAATAAAGGATGGGAAAGAGTTAACTACTACCAATAAACTCTGTTTAGTGACCACCAGTCACAAAGTAAATGTCAAAGCTTTGGAACATGCAACCTGCCCTGAGAATTACCAATCTTCAATCACCTTCATCTCTTGACTAAATAAACTTAGTACAGGAGCTCCCACTGTGGCTCAATGGGTTAAGAACCTGATATAGTGTCCATGAGGATGCAAGTTGGATGTCTGGCCTTGCTCAGTGGGTTGAGGATCCAACAGGTTGTAGATGTGGCTCAGATCCAGTGTTGCCATTAAAAAGGACAAAAAAAAAGAAAAAAGAAACTCAGAGCTAATTCATCCTTTTATTCATTAAAACTTCATGGTTGGCACTGAGCACTTTTATTCTTTGAGGTTCTGACTTTATGGTTCATTATTTTCTCACCTGATTTCTCTTAATTCGTATTCTGTGCCTTAATTCAGTTTATACCAACACTCGTTGAAGTGTAGGCTACTGACATTGTCTCAGGGTCCACATTCCCCAGATTTATAATTGTAAAAATCACATACAATGATTCACAAAATTCTATAGCTTTTACCTCTACAAAGTGGAAAGTATAAAATAACAGGCTAACTTCTGGCCCTTCTGCTGTTGAAGTTTCTGACTGAAGTTGACTCCCATTTCTCTCCAATCTGAGGTGTATCCTGAACTAGTCATCTCCAACCTCATTAGGGCTGAGTATCACTACTATTATTATTGTTGTTGGGTTTGAGCCATTTAGAAGGAAGTTTAAGATTAAAAAAAAATTACATGCCCTCTAAATATATGTATATTAAGTATTTATAATGTTATTCATGTTTTGCTTGTACTTAACTCTTTGTACCTTATAGATAAAACATAATTTGACACTACAATGAATAAAAATTAAAATTAATAAATTTCTTCCTTTAACTCCAGTTGATTGTCTAGCATCCCCTATGACCCACCAAGATAAGCACATAACACAAAACTACATAGTTCTGCCAACATTAATTACCCCGAGAGGGATCTGATGAACTTATTCTCCTGCTCGACATCTTCACAAATACACTCTGACAAGAGGCATAATCTGATCAATTCTAAACATTCAAGCAACACCCAGAGTACCACCTCTTTCGCACTCGTTTCTCTCATCCCCTGTTCCAAACCATCTCCCACCTTTAGATTTTTCTTTATCATTTTCTATTGGGGCTCCTGCACTTTACATAGCTTACCCCGTGTCACTGGCAGAAGATGCCTCCTTCCCCCACTCCCCAAATACACCCCTCTGTGAATGTATCACCTTGCACAGCAAACAGGACTTTCCGGATATCATTACATTAGGAATCTTGAGATGGGAGATCATCCTGGACTATCTGGGGGTTTGATGTAATCATAAGGGTAATTATAAGAGGGAGGCAGAGGGTCCGAATCAGAGAATGAGATGTGATGACACAAACAGAGACAGAAGAGGTGACAACATGATGCTGCTGACTTTGACGCTGGAGAGAGGGACCAGAGGCCAGGGAGGACAAGAGAACTCTAAAATCTAGAAATGGCCAAGAAGCCATCTTCCCCTAGAGCCTCAGGAGGGAACGCAGCCCTATCAACCCACTTTGTACCTCCAAGTTCTAGAACTTTAAGACAATAAAGTTGGGCATCTGTAAACGGCTACGTTTGTGGCAATTTGTTACAGCAGAAACAGGAAACTAATACATCTTGTACTGATGCGATTAAAGTCTTCCCCTCCGCATGCAAACCACCCCCCATGACAGACTACGGCTGAGTCTGTTTTGTTTCCTAAGGACTTCTTTGAAAATAATTAGATGCTCAATTAATATTTATAGAAGGGATGACGCTTTCCGAGCAAAACAAACAATTTCATCAGTCCCCACTTGAGCAGGATATTTATCGTCAATTCGATCAGTCTAGAGGGACAAGATTTATGATCCTCGAGAGTTTCTTACACTTTTTGTTAGACTGAAATAATGGCCAAATTTATCCCAATTCTGGGTACTATGCAGGTTTATTTATGGGCCGTGGCATTTAGATACCAAATGGAAAAACAAAACTCCACATGCCTCTCTGTATTTTTTTTTTGCAGGACATAAAATTGAGACATATTTCCAGTGTAAATCTAAATGTCTTCTATATTACCAGGCTTAAAAAGGTTATGTACATTAGATATTACATCACTGTTTGAAGTACATTAGTGCTTTTGAAAACAGCTGCCTTCCATCTCCATTCTCATAAAAAGAGAAACCACAGTCTGTGCTTTTTCTAATGGCTTTGAAATGTATGTTAACTGAGAAATTCTGATCCATACTAATGTTTATGTACTATAATATAGAATATTAATGGAAAACATAAAGGGGGGAGGGCAAAATAGGGCAGAAGGAGAAACTTCTGTTTCTCCAAGTGTTTTGGGTTTCAAAATGATTTCCCTTTGGCAATGAATATGTCTTTATACAAGTTTCATGAGGCAAAATTATAAATAAATGTGTGTATTTAGCATAAAATGGGAGAACAGAATAGAGCCATTGATTTGGAGAAACTTGTGTAGATGAGAAAAGTTTTCACCTTTGTACACAGAGCTGACTTCTACGACATCTGTGACTTCTCACTTTCGGTCTGCCCCACTGTGCACAGGAAGTTGGTGGGCACAGGTGGCACAGGATAGCTGTTATGGTAAGTGTTATCTAAACAAACCACGTATAAGGATTCCTGTCGCTGCAAACATCGCATTACTCCAAGAACGATTTCCTGAAATATCAGGAGCACATCTGAGAAATGTGATCTCCATCATCCGGGCTCTAACTGGGGACCCTCGTGGGGCTGACAGAGCAGGGAAAATGGGAAACTCATTCTTCTATCAAACTGCAGCTTGAATATCACTCAAGATGCATAATGGACATGAACAGAGAGATGATGGCGACGATGATGTTGATGCGTTCTGTACACAGAAAGAGTACCCAGGAAAAATGCTAAACAGAACTTCTGAGCCAGGAAGATTGTCTGCTGGTCTGAGCTAAATATCCACTGATTACTTGGTTTCATAGAACCAACCATTGCCTGGAAGCATATGCTTTCTGTAGAGTATTCAAATATTTATTTTTTTTTAATTACAATAAAATACTTTTAGAAATTTGAAACTGACCTTAGCTGAGGAAAGAGTAGAAAAAGAATTAAAATGCCAAGAAGCCAGTAGGAAGGCCAGCTAGTGAATGAGACTGAACACAAATGTGCTTGTGCTAATGAAATACATTTGCAAACGAGGTTTTCATTGGTCTGGCTAGAGGGGTTTTAAAATGGAAAAACTGGGAGTTCCCGTCGTGGCACAGTGGTTAACGAATCCGACTAGGAGCCATGAGGTTGTGGGTTAGATCCCTGCCCTTGCTCAGTGGGTTAATGATCCAGCGTTGCCGGGAGCTGTGGTGTAGGTTGCAGATGCGGCTTGGATCCCGCGTTGCTGTGGCTCTGGCATAGGCCAATGGCTACAGCTCCGATTCGACCCCTAGCCTGGGAACCTCCCATATGCCATGGGAGCGGCCCAAGAAATGGCAAAAAGACAAAAATAAATAAATAAATAAATAAATAAATAAATAAATAAATAAAATAAAATGGAAAAACTGATGTTTTAGCGGCCTAACCTCAGAATTGGACAAAGGAAGTATGATATGACTCCTAAATGTTGTACACAGTCTGATGAATTCCCACAAACTCAATATGTGTTTTTAACAAATGAACTGATGAATGAAAGAATATGTAGCTTATATTTTCATTCATTTGGGCAATTTATTATGATACTTGTAAACATTATTTTTTAAGTGACTAATATCAAAGAATTTGAATTTTTTAGAATAGTTGCTATTCTATAGACAGAGTAAGATAGAATATTTAAGAACTGTATTGGTTCAGATGAGCCTGCCATCTCATAAACAGACCCAGTTCAAATTCTTGTTTTCCAAAAGTAGAACAGGAAATTATTTTACAAAGACATCATTGCAAATGTATCAGGTAAGTTACCTCTAAATTTTAACTTCTCTTCCTCTTCTTAATTTTTTCAAGAATAGTTGAATTAAACCTTTATTTAATATTGTAAAGAATCGGACTAAAAAATATTTTAAGAATTAAGATCCTGAGGAGTTTTCTCATTATTTTAGTGGGAAGTTGAGATATATATATATTTCTTACTAACACATAACCATTATACTTTTGAATAATATCTAATAGTATCTATCACTATCTGCAGTTCATTTATTCATGTTCTTTCCACATGAAATCATATCAGACATTGTCTGATATACTATTAACTAAGTGTTTGAAAATTAATTTTACAATTTTCCAAAAATTATCATTAAGAGTTTAAAACTTCTTTGGACTTATTTTAGAACAACTTATCTCTTCTTTGTTTTGCCTAATCTTTAGCAGAAACCTAATTAACAAAAACTTCTTTAATTGTATTTAATATTTTTAAATTCCAAGAAGTTTTCAGATCAATAGTTTATAGCTCAAAGCTGCTTTTTTTTTTTTTTTTTTTTTTTTTTTTTATGGCTTTTTACACCTGCAGCATATGGAGGTTCCCAGGCTAGGGGTCGAATCGGAGCTATAGCTGCTGGCCTACACCACAGCCACGCAGGATCCGAGCTACCTACACCAGACCCTTAACCCACTGAGCGAGGCCAGGGATCAAACCCGCAACCTCATGGTTCCTAGTCAGATTTGTTTCCACTGCACCACGAGGGGAACTCCTCTAAGCTGCTGCTTTTTTAACCAGACCAATATTCTTTAATTTCAAAACTCTTGGGGGCACCGTACAGAAAAGGAAAGAAAGTTATCTGTATTAGCGAGTTATTGCTAGGTAACAAACTACCACAAAATCAGTAGTTAAATACCGTTATTACGTACATGCATACACACTCACATTTATCCCGTCACAGTATCTGTGGGTAAGCTTAGCTAGGAACTCTGCCCTTTAGGGTTTCACGAGGCTGAAATCAAGGTGTAGCTCCGGCTGCCTTCTCACCCGGAAGCTGGAATGGTCAAGAATCCACGTGCATCCTCACTCGGGTTAGAGGCAGAAGGAACCTCCTTCTGTGCGTAGAACTGAAGGCTTGGACTTCTTCCTGGCTGTCAGCCAGAGCCTGCCCTCATCTCCTAGAAGCTGCCTCCAGGTCCTTGAGGCACCCCCAGGCCTCAGACTGCCCACAGAACATCATCACGTGGTGGCTGACTTTCCCCAGTTAAGAACCGTTAATTCTTACTTTTAAATGTGACATGTAACTGCATTTTTAAAAGAAAATTAATGTAAAGATAGCTATTTTTATTTTTGCTTATTTTTTTCATGGCTGCACCCACAGCACATGGAAGTTCCTGGGCCAGGGACTGAATCTGAGATGCAGCTGTGACATAAACCACAACTGTGGCAACACTGGATCCTTTAACCCCCTGAACCAGGCAGGGGATCAAACCCATACCCTCACAGCAACCGGAGCCCATGCAGTAGGATTCTTAACCCACTGTGCCACAGCAGGAACTCCTAAATATATCTATTTTTAAACCTTTGAAGATATTTTGAAAGAAAGTTACTAAATTACCCTGAGGGAGAGTGAATATATCTATAAGTAAAAAGGAGACATGGAGAAAGTTTTACATGCACACAAATTTATATAAATAGGGATTTTGATATATAGGCATATTTAAGCAAAAAAGTAAAAAAGCACTTGTGTGTTTGTTATGTTTTTAAGATTTCAAATGCATTGTTTATCACATCTGCTAATATTTCATATTTACAGATGCAAAGTCACCATCCAAATTAATAGCAGTAATTAGCAGATTGGGTTTCTCACCACAGGCAAATGTCTGACTTTTAGAGTTACAAATGAGCATTTAGGGATTGAAGCAGTAGGCAGTATAGTCTCTGAGAACCAAATGATTATTTAACATAATTATATAAAGAGTAAGATATCCATATTAATTCCTACATAAATCTAGATTATTTAAATAAATTTTTCATATTCCATTTTATTAAAATTTTATTTAATATTACCTAACATGATGAGATGTACCTCTGAAAATTTTTCTTTGATAATTTTGCTTAATCTCTATGCAATTGCTAGTTTATGAATCTTACTCCAATGAATTTAGATGGAAAAGTTTCTTAATTATTATAGTTATAGATTCAGAAACTCAATTGTTTACTGAAGAAGGGCTTTAATATCATTAATTGACATGCTTCCTAATATTAAAAGATTTTAATAATTGTAGATTATACTGATGGATGGAAGAATGAGTGAGAAAATCAACTTGTGGAAATATCTTTTATATTTGATTTATTATATCAGTAAGATTACTTTTGGCAATATACTATTAGGATCTCGCTAAAGTGTAGTATCTTAGAGAAATTCAGTATAACATATATAACAATTATTACATAATATGATTAATTGGTAAGGAACTATGCAGATATATCTTATTCTAGGGAAGCCTTAAAAATGTTGCCTAGTTCATTTTTTTCCCTTACCCTCTGAAACATATATAAATTAGTTCACAGGAATTAGAAATGTAAGAACCCAGATCACTATAACTTTTTTTTTTTTTTTTGTCTTTTTTAGGGCCACCCCCACTACTTAAGTTTTAGCAAAGTTTTAGTAATATCTGGTGGGGCTTATCCCCCTCATAGGTTTTCATTATTTTCATTGCTACTCTTACAGTTTCCCTTTTCTCATAAAGTTTAATGCCCATGTCTAACCCCATAAAAAAATGATTGCTGATATTTTTGCTTTTTGATAGGTAGTGAGTTAAACTTTAGAAAGTAACTTAGACAGCACTCATGTCTTTGTAATTCTGAGTTACTAAGAACAGGTGATATTTTTCCATTTGTTTGAGTCTACTTTGTGGTCCTTCAGAAATATTTCATACTTTTTCTCAACTGGTTCTCTACCCGCTTTTATTAATTTTCATATGTTAATTACATATCCTCATAAATTACAAACATTTTTTGTTACTTTCCTAACTGATTGTTTAGATTGTTTAGAGTTTTCCAGGTATACATTCAAGTCAGCAGCAAAAAAAAATTAAAAACTGAAAAAAAAAAAAATCACAGTTTGGAGTTCCCGTCATGGCGCAGTGGTTAACGAATCCGACTAGGAACCATGAGGTTGCGGGTTCGATCCCTGGCCTTGCTCAGTGGGTTAACGATCCGGCGTTGCCCTGAGCTGTGGTGTAGGTTGCAGACGCGGCTCGGATCCCGCGTTGCTGTGGCTCTGGCGTAGGCCGGTGGCTACAGCTCCGATTCAACCCCTAGCCTGGGAACCTCCATATGCCGCTGGAGCGGCCCAAGAAATAGCAACAACAACAACAAAAAAAAAAAAAAAAAATCACAGTTTGACTTTCTTTCTTTGTCTGTTTTATCTATCCTTACACCTCTAAGTCATTTCTCATGACCAGTTACATTGGTTAATATCTGCATCACAGTGCTGCTTAGCAGCAGAGATTGTAGGCATACTTGCCCTGTTCTTTTTGGAAATATCCCTACTGTTCCTTATTAAATAAGATGACATTGACTTTAGAAGATAGGCATGTCTCTGTACGTGTGTATCTACACACAAAATGCATATGTACATATAACTGGTTATATGTACTCTGTTTTACATGTACCCGTTATATGTACATGTAAAACAGAGTGTGTACACACAGATGTACATAAAACATTAGTGTACACACGTGAGTAAAAATACAGAAAATGTTCTTAGAGTTTAAGATATTATTTCTACTCCATTGTTTTGTTTTATTCTTCAGGAATTGAAATGATATGAATGTTTTCCCTTTCTTCCCGTATTCCACTGCTTTCCATTTTACCCTTTTACTCCTTTTTTGAAATCTCCTTTTTATTCTTTTGGGGTTTGCTTGTTACTGTTCATTTCTATTCTTATTTTCTGAATTTATGAATCAAGGCGTTAAACATTGTTAAATGCTCTTATGCGTACATTTAATTCCATTTTAACTGCTATTATACAGTTTACCTGTGATCTCTGATTATTTTTTTCAGGGAGAATTCTCCTCAATTAGTGTAAGTTGACTTCATATTTTTCTTGCTATTTTTGCTCTATTGAAGTATTTACACAAAATTCCCAGCTTAATGGAGCTCTGTCATCTTTGCAGCATCCAATTACTTCGTGGATATTTATCTTTGTTTGGTGGTTTTAATGAAGACAATTAACAACTTATATTAAAAAGTTACTTTCCCAAGCACATATTCATAATGCTCAGTTTTACTTCATTTCAATGCCCTCCAAAGTTGAAATATTTTTTCTGAGTTCGCAAGGCTATTCGATTATAATTTTAATGACTGTAAATTAATACCAACTGTAAGTAATGAAGAGTAAAAGCTCCTTTTCTCTTGTTTGTATTCAAAAGAAACTGATGTAATAGGAAATAAGTCTTTGATCATTTAAAGTTGAAATTAATATCCATTTAAAATTTTTATTAGATAAGTGCATAGAGCCTGTGAAAGAACTCAAATGGGAATTTGCACTGAAACATAATTTTCTTAAGATAATATCAAGATTTTATAACTGCAAAAGAGGTGTTTTCTCACTTATTTTGATATACTCTAACAGTAAGCTGATGCCAAACTCAGTAGGGTAATTGAGGAACCCTTTACAAAGATGTGGGAAGATGTTAAGGGCAACCAACAAAGGCCGGCCACCTCTCTATAGGGGCAAAGGGCTGGGTGGTTGTCAGAAACCTGAGGAACCTGCGAAACAGAAAGTGACAGGTGAGAGAGAGGAGACAAGTGGGTGGAGCAGAAGGGCTTACGTCACCTCCTCTCACAAAAACACCAAAATCACAGCTAACTGCTCAACAGCCATTGACAAAACATGACTGGAACGGACCAAAAAAGATGTTCCTACACCCAAAGACAACGAAGAAGCCACAAGATGGTAGGAGGGGTACTTCCACGATATAATCAAATCCCATACCCTTTTCATTTTATGACATGTATCATCACATCGGAGTCCCCTAAAAGCAATGCAAATTATTGCATTGATCTATTTATGCCAGCATCACACTGTTTTAATGACTGTAGATTAATCGTTTGGGGATTCTGATAAGGAAAGTCACTTTGAAGCCTGTGTCAGCTCAAAGACGCTCATCTTTTACACAGACTTCTTCATTCTGTTCCATCAGTCATTTCCCACTCAGAGATTATAAATCCAATAGAGATCTTGTGTTGAGAAATCCAGGGTGGAGAATAAGGAAATGGAATAATTTTCGCAACACGTTATGCAAACTCAAAAATATACCTTGTCCAGGAGTTCCTACTGTGAAGCAGTGGGTTAATGATCCAGCTTGTCTCTGTGGAGGTGCCTGTTAGATCCCTGGCCCCATGCGGTGGGTTAAGGATCTGGCAGCATTGCTGCAGCTATGGCATAGGTTGCAAATCCAGCTGGGATTCGATCCCTGGCCCAGAAACTTCTATGTCCCACAGGTGCAGCTGAAAAAGAAATATATATATATATATGTACATGTATATACATATATATATATTTGTCCAATTTGATGATACTAATCCCTCCTCATCTTGCATTTATGTAAATTAGCTACAATGATCAAATCACCTGTAAGCCTCTTGGAACTGTCATTCATAAAGGTAAAGCATAAAGTGTTTTTATCATAAAATGTGTGTGAATAATTGTGTGGTGTCTGTCTGTTTCTAGTCAAGGCAATACAGTTTTGAATTGAGAGTTGAAGGCAACCCAAAGGGGGAAGAAAATTATTACCCAGCTTCAGCTCTGATTCATATTAAAGCAAAACTTATTTCCACACTTTTAAAAATAAGTGCTGCCATGTCCAGAAGCGATGCCTGCTTTCCGTGATGAACGTGTTCTTTTGCTGCACCCTGGGGACCTGGGCTCGTGAATGCACAATGTTCACCAGCTCCCTCATTCTCTGGGCCACCTGCTAATTTGCTGTAAGCAACAGAGTGACAATGGTATTTTTGTTTCTTCACCCACTAAATTACCTTCATGCCCCAAACATCCTACTTGGTATTCTGTCCCTCCTACTATCAGTAGTTTGATTTTTATAAGAAAATGAAAATGTAGGTGGGCTTCTCTGCCTGCGCTCATCACAGGTAGACAAGCCTTATGACATGGTCACGGCCCCCACCACCTCCGCTGGGAAGGGATGCCGTGCTCAGCATCACTTGATGGGACTCCTACATTAAGGCTTAGGAAACGCAATTTAATTTGACTGACTATCCTCGACAAGTGGTTAGCAGTCTCTCCCTTTACTGCTCCTCCCCCAGCTTGAGAGACCTTTTGCAACGTCTGTTGTAAATCAATAAATGTGACAGCCTACAGGATCTGATTTGTCAGTCGTAGGATATTGACAAAAACAACTAAAGATGAAGTTTTGGGAATGCGGGTGGGGGAGGAAGGCAGGAATGAAAACGAATGTTTAAGATGCAGACAGCGCAGATCAGCCCAGGGGTGCCTGCCGCTGTGCTGGTTCACCTGCTGATTCAACCAATGAGGAAAATCTCCTATAAACCAGGTGAGACATTAGAGTCACCAAATTCACAATTTTTCTTCTCTCGCATATATATCTTCCACTGCTGTGTTTCCATCATTGCATGGGTCACTTCTGACCTGAGGGCTCTTTACAATTCTTGATTTCTTCAGTAAAAAAAAAAAAAAAAAAATACACCCACAGAGCATTGACCAGCATGACTTCCAGGCAGAAAGGGCAACTGTGGGAACCAAGCAGAGTATCTTCAGGTGCTCCTGAGCTGCTATGCTATGAACTGACTGTGCAGACGCTAATGCTTTGTTGGGAGCTCTTTCAACATGAAAACCATCTGATGCATCAGCTTTGAAGCAGTGTGGCATCTGCGCACACAGAAGGGTGGAATGCTAAGGTCTTTCCCTCTGAAGAGCCCAATGGCCACACCAGGCTCCCATTATAAAAGACACACCTCCTTCACAAGCTCTGACTCTCTCTACAGCCCAAGCTGATCCTCCAGCTTGAAAGACAGAACACTGTGTTATTTGCAACAAGTTGAGGACTCTGCCCCACCTGGATTCTGTGCCTCTTCTATACTACTTATTAAAGTATTTAGGGACCCATGAAGAGTCTGTGTTCAGTGATTGATTTGCTCCAATGTTTATGTGCATTTATTACAGAGAAGAACTGGTGACAGGTAGCAGAATTTAAAGGGAAAACAACATAGTCACTGCCTGGTCACTGAATTAAGAGTCCTGCGAGGGAGTCGGGTACATTAAATGAGAAATCATGGTAAGAGTTGATAAGTACTGTGATAGGATTTGAAAGGTCTATAAGAATATGTAGCACCATCACCTCACCTAGTCAAGTGGGAACAGATCATTCATTTGATAAATACCTGGGGGCATCATTCAATGACTAAGATGAATTTAGGCTGGTGCCTGAAAGATGCTTTGGACTTGGTTCCGTGGAAATGTGACAAAATAGGAATGGAAATCAAGACAGGCAGGAGGACAAGCAAGGGAGAAGACCAGAAACCAAAGAGGGCAAGGCATTTTAGGAACCAAAAGAGGTCAGAACAGTTCTCATGGGAGATGTGCCTGGGGGAGTGATTAGAGTGGGGCTGGAGAGGGAGGCCATGAGAGGTGCTCCAAGCCAAGTCATAGAAGCTGAAATGGATCTTTTTGTAGCCTGATGGTGACAATACTCACAAGGCGCCTACTAAGTAAGAGTAGATTTGCTATTCATTTCTGAGAACTAAATGAAGGCATCGTGTGAAAATGCATGGCACACAGAAGTCACTCAATAAATGTTTAATGATTCTGAAACTCAATGGCTTTGCCAAAGAGAAATTATAACTCTATCTATTTGTAACGATTTTGCAATGCATGTATGTGCAAATGTCCTTATTTATCATCTTAGCAAGTAATATTTTATCTTTAAAAATAGTTTTTTAACCTCTCGTAAAAGTTTAATTTCAAAAAACTTAAAGGCACTGAAAGAGATGATTGCATATTTCCATGGCACTGAAATATAATTAGGAGCACCTTGAATGGAAGCTCTATAAATAAAAATAACTCATCAGGTTGCTTTTACAACCTGAGCAATGCAGAGTAATTAAACCAAGAAATTAAATTCTGTACAATTAAAAATGCAATTCTATACATCAGATTTAGCAACGATTTCCAAGGAACTGATTGATCTCACAGTTTGAAACAGCCTGGTTTGGTCAAATTGTAGTCAATGATTAGTGAGCTTGCTATTTCAAACACTGTCTTCAATTAGCAAACTCATGATTTAAATCTTCAAAGTCAACTTGATTTAAGTAATCCATACAGTTTAAAAATGTTTGTAAGCCTATGTGTGTGTATGTCTGTGTGTGTGTATGTGTGTAAGGCTTTATGAGACTGATTCTCATTAAAGCCATCTCACAGCATGATTTGTATTGTGAAATAGTCTTCATAGTCCCAGAAACTCATGCTTTTGCTGATGACAAATTAGTCATGCTAGTCTACTTAAAATATTATGGTTATATGACCCCGCAATCCCACTCTTGGGCATCTATCTGGACAAAACTCTGCTTAAAAGAGACACGTGCACCCGCATGTTCATTGCAGCACTATTCACAATAGCCGGGACATGGAAACAACCCAAATGTCCATTGACAGATGATTGGATTCAGAAGATGTGGTATATATACACAATGGAATACTACTCAGCCATAAAAAAGAATGACATCATGCCATTTGCAGCAACATGGATGGAACTAGAGAATCTCATCCTGAGTGAAATGAGCCAGAAAAAGACAAATACCATAGGATATCACTTATAACTGGAATCTAATATCCAGCATAAATGAACATCTCCTCAGAAAAGAAAATCATGGACTTGGAGAAGAGACTTGTGGCTGCCTGATGGGAGGGGGAGGGAGTGGGAGGGATCGGGAGCTTGGGCTTATCAGACATAACTTAGAATAGATTTACAAGGAGATCCTGCTGAATAGCATTGAGAACTTTGTCTAGATACTCATGTTGCAACAGAAAAAAGGGTGGGGGAAAAAATGTAATTGTAATGTATATATGTAAGGATAACCTGACCCCCTTGCTGTACAGTGGGAAAATTTTTAAAATTATAAAAAAAAAAAAACCTAAAAAAAAATTATGGTTAAATCACTATAAACTATGAAATACAGAGAGAGGATTTTTTTCTGGGTACATGTAGAACGCAATCCAAATATAAGTCTTTCTATAGAAATATAGAGGGATTTATGAATTGATTATAACTATTTGTGAGAAAATTATAACATTCTTCATAGTAGTCCAGATAGTCTATGAAATATTTTCTTCCAGATTTCTAAGCATATATCAATAATCAACCCATATTATTTTCTATGTATGAATGAAAGCTTCAGTGATTTTAGCCTCTTCACCATGTCTCAATGTATCTTGAAGAACACACATTATTTCTTTTTCAGTATTTTTACTAAAAAATAAATTTTTACTGAGCTGAAAATACTAGTTTTTGAAAATGCATGTACATATGAATATACACAGAGTTTATTTCTATGAGTAAGAATAAAAGGAGAATGATTATTCTCCCTTCTTCATGTCCCTTCCAATTAAAAGATTGGGTCACCATGCTGTAGAGCAGAACTGGACACAACACTGTAAAATCAACTATACTCTAATAAAAATAAAATTTTTTAAAAAAGAGCCCATTGTCACACAGAAGGCTGGGAGCTAAGAAAGGAAGTAGCTCTTTCTCTATGCTACACTGTCGGAACTTGCTCCTTCCCTGGTTCCTTTAAAAGAGTATGGCAAGGGTTCCCTTGTGGCACAGTGGGTTAGGGATCTGCTGCTGTCACTGCAGTGATTCAGGGCATTGCTATGGCGCAGATTCCATCCCTAGCCCAGGAACTTCCCCATGCCAGTAACATAGCCAAAAAGAAAAAGAGAGAAAAAAGAGTAAGGCTAGAGATCTAGAAAGAGTAAAATATTCCTATGACTTCTTGCCTTTATAACATAGGCTCTCCTTTCTGGGTGTCATTAAAGCCAGTCCACATGCCTACAAATTGTCCCTTTAACAAGTCCTCCTCAAGCACCCCATTTGTGTGCCCTCTGTTCCTTGTGAGAACCTTGGCAGATACAGTGAGTGATATAAGAAATGGCCCAGGAAACAAACTTTCAAATGAGACCCTGAAATGTGTTGCTCATATTTTTGAGGGATACACAGAAATCCACTTTGTTGTGGGACAGTGGTACAACGTTAGGCCACAGGACGAGATGGCACGATTACACAGATGTTTCTAGGTGATGACATGGAATGAGATGCAAGTGAAAGGCAAGACATGAGAGATCATGTAGCTGCTATCGTGGGATTATAACAACAATGAAAACAGGGTCACCTGGCTGCTTCTGAGAGCTGTAAAGAATGTATATGGATAAAAGTATAAAATGAAAACCAACTTAGAAAGCAAGCTGAAAATCAGAAAGTCTTGAAGGCACTTTTGGAGGAACTCCTTATAGTCTTGGGTTAGATATGGCTGAACACCAAGAACAGTCAAGGATATGATTTTAAGTGTGAAAGAGTGGCATCCACCCCCCATCATCCCTGACTTATGGAATCACTTATCCATGATCACTTATCCATGATACAACATTGCCTCAGACTGGGAGGACACCTTTTATAGCAAAGGAAGTTCAACAATTGGCTCATCCCATATAAATCACACCTTCTGGTCTCTGAAGCCAGTTGAGAGACTACGCCTTGCAAGGTCAAGTGCATTACAACAGAATATGGTGTTTCCTGACGAGGACTGTTCAGGAATCTACGGATCCAAAAACCAAGAGGTGGAGGTAGGAGTGTCTTTGTCAAGCCAAGAAATATATTTGATGAATTCTTTGTTTCTTTGTCTGGCAACACTGTGGCTGAAGGAGTTTGAAAATCCTAGTGTCCAAGAGAGCAATTTTGCACCAACGAATACAATCACAGATTGGTGGAATTGAAGATGAGGCAAGTCTCTGGCCATTTTTAGGTCCTCATGTGCCAGACGAATAGGATGAATGGGGCCAAGAAGACTGGTTTTATTAGGAGCACATTGAGCTGATGCTACATAATGGTGAGAAAGGGTATGTATGAGTAAAATCATATGTGGAATCTAGGGGACTCAATGGGGTGCCACTTAGTACCCCATAGTCCAAGAACCCCAGTCAGTGAAAAATTGAGGTAACTCCCTGAAAAACAGGAACACCCACTAATAGGTGTTTCTTTAGAAATTAAATTTTGACTCAACCCTTCAGGAAAAGAACATTAGATCAAGACAGTGCAGGACACTAAGTGAAACACAGAGAGAATAGTAGAGGAATGAAGCTGTGATATTCGACTTTGGCTTTGTGAAAAGCTACATAAATGACAACTGTATTGACCCTGTCTGTTTTTGCTATTGTTAATTGCGTCCCGCCCCTTTCCCCCTGCAATCTTATATGAACAGTGGTACGGCTAGCATTTTAGACTTAATGAAAGGACTATGTTCTAACTGGTCTTTCCTCAAGATGTCACATTATGGAATCAGGCTTGTGAATTTGTGTTGAGTTCATGAATTTCCCACCATACAAAAATCAAGAGTGGATGCAAAAGACAACAGGGATGGACTATGTTACCTATCTTCTGTTAATCTCTCCTATAGTGGGCACTAACTGGGTATCAGAAGCAGAAGGAGAAGAGGTTGGCGGCTTTTTTCTGTGGCTTCCTTCCTGCTGGAGCATCTTCAGCTGACCCTCCACCAAAAGTCAAACTCCATTTTATTCACATAGAATGGCTACTATCCCTGGGTCTCCTCACGTATCAGGAGGTAAAAAGTCTCTCACCGGTCTTAGGTCTGAGGCACTGAATTATTCTTTGTTGATTTCCCTGAACCTTTTGTAAAGAGTCTCTTCAGCTTCCCTTGTGAAAAATAGCTGAGTACAGAATTCTAGATTTTTTGTATTCTTTCTTACCTTTTTTAACCTTTACATCAACCGAAAAAAACTTTAAATGGGTTCCTGTATCAAGTCTTTCCAGGGCATTTAATGTGATTTTAATAGAAACTCTATATTTATATGCATCTATTTTTTTTTTTTTTTTTGTCTTTTTGCTATTTCTTGGGCCGCTGCCGCGGCATATGGAGGTTCCCAGGCTAGGGGTCCAACCGGAGCTGTAGCCACCAGCCTACGCCAGAGCCACAGCAATGCGGGATCCGAGCCGTGTCTGCAACCTACACCACAGCTCACGGCAACGCCGGATCATTAACCCACTGAGCAATGGCAGGGACCGAACCCGCAACCTCATGGTTCCTAGTCGGATTCGTTAACCACTGTGCCACAACGGGAACTCCCCTATATGCATCTATTTTTAACTGGCACAATCGCCAACTAAAATACACAAAATAATATAATGTCCAATTTGCCTAAACACGTTTGGGAACAAAAACCACTGACCGAGATCAGCCTACAGCTCCAATGGGAGGAGGAGAAGTAGCAAAGGCAGTCTACCAGGCAGAAGGGTTCAACAGACGTGTGTCGCTGAGAATGGTGGGCATTGGTGACGCCACCATTAAGGAGAGTCTGGTTCAGAGAATTACTATAACTGCGTCCATGGAAGGGCACAAGAGCACCTGGGCACAGCGGGGAGGCTACGCTCAAAACGGCTAGGACGGAAACCAAAGAACACCACGCAAAAGAGATGTGTCAAGAGGAGGAGCTGAGAAAGGAGACAAGGTCCAACATACTGGAGACTTACAACAAGGAACTTCTTTTTAAATAAAACGGCATCTTCTACCATAATGCAGTTGAATTCGTGGATTCCACAGTGTTTCGGGATGGGCCCAGAACGGTAAATTAAAGAGCCCTGGCTGTGAATTCTGCCTCTAACTCTGACGCATCACAATAACTCCATGTCTCTAAGCCCCATTTACTTTAACAAGAAATGTAAAAATTATCATTCAGAGAGTAGCCGTGGAGCTCACATAAAGTGTCTTACAAAAAACCAACTCTTCCTAAGTGCTCGATAAAAGTGCATTTCCTATTTTTCTCCTTAGTACATTAGTTCCAAGATCCATTGTAAAGTGGTTGAATACTGAGAAGGAATTCCAAGCCATTTTTCACAACATGTGTGTGAACTGCTATCTCTTGTTTGCCTTATTCTTCATCTGGACCTTATTCTTCAGTGGCAATAAGAAATTATTCTTTACTGGCAATTTCTCTACAACTGAGGGAAAACGTTCTGCTTCACAGCCCGGAATATATGCCTTATGATTTCCTGATTGATTTTATTTCATACTTCTCAAGTTAGGTGTTCTTCCATGCCATGCCATTTCGACAGTTTTAGGTGAGCTCCTGCAGCGTTGTGTGGTCAAACAGCCCTGGTGGAGACCCCATTTCTCTTCAACAAGACATCTTCCTGGAGCAGGGTCACAGAGCCAACCAAGGTGCCCAGAAATGTACTTGCCACAGAAACAGCACTTCCTCCCAAGGTGTGATGGAAGAACCACTCTCTGGTTATACTACTGTATGCCATGAGAATAGGTTAAAATATGGAGCTGATGTTTTAAGAAATAGCTAAAACCAAGGTACCCCTTTCGGTGATCTAACAGATAATTTTAGCACAAAATATACCAAAAAATGTACAAGAAAGCTATAAATTGGCAAATGTCTTCCTCAGTCTTATATATCACCTTACCTCTAGGAATTTAAAATATAAATTTCAAAATGATGTTGAACATGAATTTCCCAAAAGGAAAAAACCCCACATAATTCCAGAGACCCATCTACTCATGGTTTGTTCATAGCATTTGGTTGGCCCACCCACCTGATCTGCAAGATTCAAACGATCAAATCAGACCAACCTTAGAGACAGCAGTGCGGGAAGATGCAGCTGGAGTTAGCCTTGGAAATGCACATTTAATCCATGTTGAAAGTTCAGAGGGTTAGCTACTGAAATGTACCAACATAGAGTTTCTACATTCAATTATTGTTATGTTTAAAAAGAAACTGATAGAGAGTGCATGAAGATTGTTATTTTCATGACAGATTCTGGGATTTATCAGACTTCAATCTCTTTTGAAATTTGTAGTCATTAAAATATCCCCAAATGGACACCTCCAATTTAAATGCTTACCTCTGAAGTCATGAATGAGATTATTAAGCTCCATGCCTTTCCACCACTCGCCTAGTGGATGTGAGAGATTTATGTTGATAGCAAAAGGAAATAAAGCATGTCATTTGAAAAATAACCTTTTAAATGACATCTGGAAATATTTTTTACCAAATATTAATGACATTTTCGTCAGGCAGTGAAATATTCGCAATCCTACCTTTTAAATTATATATATTTTGAGGAGTCCCAGTCGTGGCTCAGCAGAAACGAATCTGACTAGCATCCCTGAGGATGCAGGTTTGATCCCTGACCTCACTCAGTGGGTGAAGGATCTGGCATTGCCATGAGCTGTGGTGTAGGTCACAGGAGCAGTGTGAATATGGCGTCATTGGGGCTATGGGGTAGGCCGGCGGCTACAGCTCTAATTCAACCCCTAGCCTGGGAACCTCCATATGCTGCAGGTGTGACCCTAAAAAGCTAAATTAATTAACTAATAAATAATAAAAATAAATTATACTTATTTTGAAGATGCAATAATAAATGTGGGTGTGTGCGTGTATCTGTGTGTGGGCCTATGTGTGATAAATCTGGTTACAACCTGAGACGCCAGGTTGATTCAAGAACAGGAAAATGTGTATGAGAAATTTTCCTAATTTAAAGTGGAATCATCTCATATGACAATTTCTTTTATGAACACAAGATTTTCTGCCCTGTCGTTATTTAACCCCACCACGAGCATGAGGTTGGGCTCGGAGTCAGTGCATGACAATCCTCTGGGGTTAGACATCAGTTTAGGGTCTGGAGACATCACCCACAGAGTTTTCTACCAGGCAGGGAATTCTGCTTCCACCACATAATCCAGCCAGACCTCTAAGCAAAAATCATTGTTTTAAAGACTTCCTTAATGACCCTCTAGGTAAACTTCTAAAGAAGGGCACTGAATAATTAAATGAAGAGTCCAACAATGTACAGACGTATGATTCTGATGGGAAATTATTTAGGAGCTGGACACACCCCTTACTCCGGCTAGCTGGGTCCACATTCGTCCTCTGCTGGCATCTTGGCCGATGCCATCTGCCATCGTCACAAACACTTGTGTGTGTGCTGTAGTTTCCCCCGACTGGGAACCGCCCCTTTTCTTTTTTCTTTTTTTTTTTTTTTTTTTTTTTTTGTTGCTGTTGTTGTTGTTGTTGTTGCTATTTCTTGGGCCGCTCCCGCGGCATATGGAGGTTCCCAGGCTAGGGCTTGAATCGGAGCTGCAGCCACCGGCCTACGCCAGAGCCACAGCAACGCGGGATCCGAGCCGCGTCTGCAACCTACACCACAGCTCACGGCAACGCCGGATCGTTAACCCACTGAGCAAGGGCAGGGACCGAACCCACGACCTCATGGTTCCTAGTCGGATTCGTTAACCACTGCGCCACGATGGGAACTCCTGCCCCTTTTCTGCGCCTCTCCTTTCCTACACCTGCTGCCTCCTCCCCTGCAGATGTCCCATGGCTTTGCTTCTTTGCCCAGCTCCTAGAATCTATTGTGAATCACGTGGGTAAAGGATGCGGCAGGCACCCACTGGTTTTCTTTGTGGAGGTCTCTCCAAAAAATTCACCATTTTTTTCTGATAGCATCCACAGTACAGTCTGTATACTTCTTGAAAGCTCAGTCATGTGCACTTTGTCCCTGACTGATAAGAAGAGAACATTTCCTTCAGGATTTTACAGTTCAAAGCACAAAGTCTTAAGGACGGTGACTCCTACTCTCCAAGGAAAAAAAATAAATAACCTTCCAAAAAAATCTGGCTTCTCACGCACCTTCCTTTTTCTACACTTATAAACATCCTTTTTGGGGGCTAAAGTGGGATATCAGAGATGATAGTGGCCTGGCAGCATGGCCCTTGGCCCTTTTAAAGGTTCACCTCCTGAAACCTGTGGATATATCGATTTCACCAAGCCATCGGACTCAACTTTTCATTCAGACGGACAAAACAGTGAAATGGGAAGTCAGTACTCTTCATAAAGTTTGCATTTTAATTTTACCATTTATCAAAGCTGCTGCATCGTTTTCACCATGAGGCACACTTAGGTTTTATGACAGGGGACTCCGGCCGGTGCTGACATGACCAGCACTTGGATTAATGATTTGAATTAGATGGAAGACAGAAAAAAATACTTAAAGTGTTCAGGAAAACACAGGGGAAAAAAATCTTAGAGAACTGAACCTATTAAAATAAGTTTTTTAGGGCGTTCCCGTCGTGGCTCAGTGGTTAACGAATCTGACTAGGAACCATGAGGTTGCAGGTTCGAACCCTGGCCTTGCTCCGTGGGTTAAGGATCTGACGTTGCTGTGAGCTGTGGTGTAGGTTGCAGATGCAGCTCGGATCCCAAGTTGCTGTGGCTCTGGCAGAAGCCGGTGGCTACAGCTCCGATCAGACCCCTAGCCTGGGAACCTCCATATGCCGCAGGGGCGGCCCTAGAAAAGGCAAAAAGACAAAAATAAAATAAAATAAAAATAACAAAAAATAAGTTTTTTAGATAAGTTTATGTAAAATATTATAACTAGTAGGCTATTAGTTATTTCTCTATTTTTGTTGATTTACACAATTCTATATTACATTTAAAGATCAGCTCATTACTAACAACTGTTGAGCAATGAAATATGTTAACTCAAGGGGTATGTTTTGAAAATCATCTGTAGTCCTGAAGTCAGACCGCTTAAGTCTAGATTCTAGATTCCAGGCTCGCCAGGTATGTGACTTTATTTAAGTTACTTAACCTCTCTGTGCTGTGGATAATAATACCAGGAGCTATCTTATCTGATTCCTGGGAGAAACGAATAACACAATGAATGCAAATCAATTGAACAATGCCTGGCAGATGGTATGTGCTCAGTTAGTCCCAGCGAATAATTATTGTTATCTTTCCTTATTACCTTTTCTAAATAGCTTTGCAAAGGCGCTATGTTTTCTTCTATATGCAGGCTTAAATTTTATCTTCACTAAAAGTGATGTGGGAAGAGAAATCCTCAGTTACCTGAAATTTCCTTTTAATTTTTATTTGAATGTCGGCTTAGGTATTCACCCAGCACAGAAGCATTAAAAGTCCTTACATGAAAGCCCACACTTCAGCACTGTGAAAAGAAATGAATGATTCAGGAGGAAATTAGATTAAATCCTTAAATTAAATCCCAGATTTTAAAAAGATCCTCGTAGAAAATGTACCAGTCTGGCTTGCTATTAAGATCGAATATCTTTCCAGTTGTGTAGCAATGGGGGGTTGGGAGAACAACCCTTAGGCGGTTTCATGAAAAGGTTTGGATAAACAACTTAACTAGACGGTGTGATTAAGTCCCCCTCAATAATGTCAAAATCACCTCCAACTTAATTCTCCTCACTCAAAGAAAGAAATTACTTCATTTCTAAGTTAATACAAAGTTCCTTTTTAATGCAATAATTGGCAGACAATTTTATTTGGCTTGATACACAATAAGCCCACATGCACTTGGAGGGATATTAAATTGTGGGATCTTCACAGCCACAAAGAACAAGAAGACACAATTGTGTTATTTTTTTTTTCTCAGGCTTTCTTCTGCGACTTGAATGTTCAGATCTTATTTACCCAGTGATCTTTGTGTTGGACAGGTAATAAAGCGATCATGATTTTACCAGAAAAGACTGGGAAGTAAAGTTAATATACCGAAAGCAAAACGTGAACCAGTTTTATTTCCACTTTATCCACTTCTTATCCCTCCTATACAAGAGGAGAAAAATGGATATTTACACTGACTATCAGAGAATTGGACATGTGCTTACCTAAATACGTCTGCAATAGAACATTTTCAGAATTCTTTTATAAACATCCAAGAACATCTTCCTAAGGTTTACTTCTAAATGGCTGAGCCCCATGCGAGGGAGACTTTGTACCTGCAGGAAACCACCCCACCAAGCACCCAGGGGACGTGAACTAGCTAGCTTCTCCTTAAAACACCAGCTAGGCAGCTGAACAGCTTTACCAAGGTACACAGAGGACGTTAACCCTCTGAAGAACCCTGAACACGAATGTTTTATGGGTACAAAGTACAAACAGTATCTTAGAGCTTGCATTTATCTCTGATCCTAAACAGAAAAAAATAACCCCCCCAAAAAAGAATCCTTTCAACTACAATGAGAATCACACATGCTGCCCTATGGAGAGCAAAAAAGAAATAGACCCCCCCACACACACACCCCCATCACCGTGCCTCAAGCCATCTCAGTGCTTCACTTCCACATCAAATGCCCTAAATAGGATGCAACATCTCTGTTTTACCAACACTGACTCCTCTCTCTACATTCCTGCCAAGTGAATGTTTATCGGTCTCTGTGTGATTCTCGCCCTTCCACTGCAACTTTGCTCAGAGAAAGCAATGCCCTCCCCCGCTCTTCCTCTTCTTCCCCTTCATTCTATTTGTCCCCCCAGCAGAAACATATTGTAGGTGGCTGCTTCTCCCTTGGGATCCCCAGCTTCCCGCTTTCTCAACCCTCTTTTACCCACTGCCCTTCTTACAATGGCCCTCACGCAAAACCCTCTTTACAATTCTTGGGAGGTCGCTTGCTCAAGCTACTTGTTAGTGCTTCCCTGATACTAAGTAACCCCGTGGGAGCGTCGTGGTCCCGCGCAGGACAGAGAACCTGAAGTCTGGATCAACTGAGCTTAGACCTTCAACAGGTTGAATATTCTCCAGAAAAAGAAGTATTTTTCAAAAGGAAATAACTAGAATATTGGTGTCAAAAATATTATTTTGTATAGCCAAGAGGAATTCTCAAGAGTAATATATCCTATTAGGACCAAGTTTTGTTGTTGTTGTTGTTTTGTTGTTTTTTTTTTTTTCTTTTTCTATTTACTTATTTATGTATTTATTTATTTGTCTTTGTTTTCTAGGGACGCACCCGTGGCATAGAGAGGTTCCCAGGCTAGGGGTCTCATCAGTGCTGCAGCTGCCGGCCTACACCACGGCTCACAGCAACGCCAGATCCTTAACCCACTGAGCAAGGTCAGGGATCGAACCTGCAACCTCATGGTTCCTAGTCAGGTTTGTTATCCACTGCGCCATGACAGGAACTCCCCAGGACCAAGTTTATTTTTATACGCACCGGTAACACGCTAAAATGAGGATTTCACGCTAGGAAGTCCATGCTCCTCTTCCTCTACCACTATCTTCTTCCCCATCTCCCATCTCCTATCACAGGCGGCTGGACTGCTCACCTGCTTTCCTCTTTGCTCATCCTAGCCCCAGGTTATTTCTCCCGTGACCCCCAATTTGCTAAGAAGTCTCCTTGTCCTTTCTGCTGACTCTCTTACAGAGCTTGTAATTTTCAGATTATCTGTGGCTTCTTCTGCGAAACTTCCCAGACCAGCCCCAGGTTGGTTCACGTGTCTTCTTCATGCTATATTAATACCCCATATGCATTTCTATAGGTGTGCTTGGCCAGACGTATTAAAACCCGAAGATTTCACACTGCCTCGTCCCAGTGTTGTGAACTCCTAAGAGCAGTTGCGGGCTCCTATGTATCTTTGTGTCCATAGGACTGAACATAACATCTGACATATAATAAATGTTCAGTAAATATCTGAATCAAATAGATGAACAAATGAACACATACTGAATTTAAAGATCCGGATGATATTGTCTTGAAACGTGTCATCAATGAGATGAAGTCTGGTAAACACAAAATACATTTTTTTGAACTTCACAAATTGTTTACCGTGCTCTTATGCATGTATACTACTGTTTTCACCTTTATTGCTAATTAATCAACTTTACACACTGATATTCTTATGGCGTAGCTTACCACACACATCATGTCATTTTATACACAGAATCTCAAGAAAGATCCTGTGAACAAGGTCACACATCCTTTCTCTGAGAGGGTTTGATAAATCATCGTGCTCTCAGAGACAGCATTATAAAATATTATCGGGGCTGGAATAATAGATCCAAATTAAGGGCAACATCAATTTCTACTCAGCTGGATAACAGATTCCACCAACATAGACTGCGGTGTCAGTTTAGGTCTCCTTAGAAAAAGAAGGATGATTTTGAGAGTTTGGTTTTATCACTGAAAAAAATGAAAAAAAAAAATTTAACCTAGCAGGGAAATTTAGGCAAAGTAATCCTATTTACGTCAACAATTTTAGTAAATGTGTTTGTGTTTCAGGCCACTTTATACAAATATGTAGCAATGCGAATCACATTCAAGAACGGAACCAAAAAATAAGGGAGGATGCCCAGACCGTCTTTCTCGTGACTGGGACTTATTACTAGGTCAGGATATCAGTAACTTAATAAAACTTCTACTGGGGTTCATTTTCAAGGAGCCGCAAATATTTCACCCCTCGAAAATATAATTAATAATGTGAAAGAGATCAGAGGAAATAAATATTGATTGTAGTCCTAAGATTAAATTCCACCTTCAGATATCTTCTTTTCTTCATTAACTACGTCCTACATGAGTTATTTTCCCAAGCAGCAAAGGAAAAACCAGTTTGGTCAATACAGGCATCAGTGTTGATGTTCAAAGGCAAAGTGTGTCAGTGCCTTAGTTATCTCGGCAATCGGCTCGAATAGCATATGTATTGCTACTTGCAGAGCCATTTGGACAAAGCTTGTGTAGGTCAAACTGAAGATGCAGGTCATTTATATCTAGTTCTCTGCAGGACAAAGACAGGGATCAGGAGCCAGACAGAGCTGCGAACATTTCGCCGCCAAGAAAAAAGAAGATATGAGAAAGTGTATAATCAGCCTGACTCAGAGGCGAGTTTTTTCATGTTTCGCATGGAGGTTTATATTTATAATCACTCGCTTTCCCCACGCAGTCACTTAACAGATGTCTTACAGTTTCTTAATCATTTAAAGAGGGCTTTCCTATCACAAATCATGTTTGCTTAGGACCAATAACATACAGCCTTTTTAGGATTTTCTTTTGAGCCAGATAAACACATTATTTTATAGTGATAAACACTGGATCATATCATCTTACAAAAGGAGACAGACCTTAGGGAAAAAGGAAGGAAAAACGAGGGACTGATTGGGTGTAAAATTCCCAGTGACTGCATCCATAGTGATTTGAACATGCTCATTAAATATAATCATGGTATCATTTGTTTCCTAATGAAGTAATGGGGGAATGCACTAATAAAAGAATAATGAATACGATGGGAGGGAATGTTATTTAGGTCTTCTCTGCATAATCAAACAGACAGAACACCTCTACACATGGGAGAATTACAGCTCTGTAAGAGAATCCAGTACAAAATCACCCAAATAATATTATCTTTTTTTTTTTTTGGCTACTTGCAAAAAATGACTGATTTGTTTAATTTCAGCAAAGCAACCACTCTTAAAGTTTGTATTCCTCTTTTGTAAAGAGGAGAGCAATAGAACATAACTCACCAAACCAATTGGAATGAATCACCAACCGCACAGATACTGTTAAAAATGAAAAACTGTTGCATCTAAGTGAATAATAGAAAAGCTGAATCATCGAGTATAGTTACAGTGGCAAGCTTTAACACAGTTATAAGGGTAATGAATTTCTTTCATTTGGTTAAAAACAAAATATAAATATAGAACTTTACATAAAAATGATATTTTCTTTTTAATTGTATAGACATTCTTATGAAACAAGACTCAATCCACTTTTTTAAAAAATTTATGGTTTAAAAAGATTTTTTTTTTTTTTTTTTTTTTGTCTTTTCTTGAGCCACTCCCACGGCATATGGAGGTTCCCAGGCTAGGGGTCGAATTGGAGCTGTAGCCACCGGCCTATGCCACAGCCACAGCAATGCAGGATCCGAGCCGCATCTGCAACCTACACCACAGCTCACGGCAAGGCCAGATCCTTAACCCACTGAGCAAGCGCAGGGATCAAACCCGCAACCTCATGGTTCCTAGTTGGATTTGTTAACCACTGTGCCACGACGGGAACTCCTGGTTTAAAAAGATTTTAACAAAAAAATGAAACAAAAGAGAAAATTTCAAAAAATAAAAATCATTCCAAAATTGAAAATATCCAGATACCATTACTATTTCCAGTGATACATATACACGATGCTAAGCATATTTGTTAAAAAAAAAAAAAAAAAAAAAAGAGAGAGAGAAGAGTTCCCACCCTGGCACAGCGATTAACGAATCCGACTAGGAACCATCAGGTTGCAGGTTCTAACCCTGGCCTTGCTCAGTGGGTTAAGGATCCAGCGTTGCCATGAGTTGTGGTGTAGGTCACAGACGTGGCTCAAATCCCACGTTGCTGTGGCTCTGGCAGAGGCCGGCGGCTACAGCTCCGATTAGACCCCTAGCCCGGGAACCTCCATATGCCGTGGGAGCGGCTCAAGAAAAGGCAAAAAGACAAAAAAAAAAAAAAAAATAGGAATGAACTACAAAAAGTAAATTACAACTTTTTTTCTCCCTTAATACTATATAATGGGCTTATTTTAAAAATCAATGCAAATAGACCTACCTGTTTTTTTTCAGATTGTTAGAGTGATAGCCACAGTAATTTATTCAACTATTGTCCTCTTAATGGAACACTTAGATGAGTTTGATATATTGCTACCACTAACAATGTTATAATAGACATCTTTTTATATGCTTCATTGCATGTCTATTTTAAATTTTGAAAACTGTCAAATCAGCAACACGTATAAGATTATTTATCTCCATATTTATCATCACTGAGAATTTTTACTTTAATCTTTGCAATTTTATAAGCAAAATCCATGTCATGATTTTCTTCTACATTTACTATTGGGACATCAAGTGACCTTTTCAGATAATGTTAGTGATCTTTCTGCCACGTTTGCTGTCATTCTAGTCATCGTTTTGCTTATTGTGTAGGAGCTTTTTTATGTCCTATAGATTTATGTGTTATATATCCCTATGGAGTGCATGAAAATGAAGAAAGTAGCCTTATGGACTGAACATATGCCAACTGCCAAAATTCATAGGCTGAAGCCCTAATCCCCAGTGTGGCTACATTTAGAGCAAAGACGTGATTAAAGTTAAATGAGGTCATATGGGTAGAGTCTGGAGTCGAGAGAATTATTGTCCTAAGTGACATTAAGAAGGGACACCAGAGGATCTCTGTACACATGCACCAAGGTAAGGGCGTGTCAGGATATGGCGAGAAGGCAGCTGTCTGCAAGCCTGGGAGAGAGCCCTCACTGAAGGCCAGACAGACCAGAACCTTGACTTTGAACTTCTAGCCTCCAGAACTATAAGAAAATAAATTTCTGGTGTTTCAGCCACTTAGTCATCTGGTCATTATATTTGGACCAGAATTTGGTATCTTTGATCATTTCAGACCACTAAGATCTTTTTGGATCAGCCCAGTTAAAATTGGCAAGCACATGAGCTTTCTGTCCTACCTGACAGACCATGACAAACTTAGCAGTTTAAAACCACATTCATTTATTATCTCATAGTATCCATACGTCAGAAGTCCAATCCCAACGAGCCTGGTTTCTCTGCTTCAGGATCTCACCAGGCTAAATCTAGAGCTGTGTTCCCATTAAAGACTCCAACAGAGAAAGATCTGCTCGCCAACACGCTCAAGGTGTTGGTATGATTCATCTCCTTGCAGTTGCAGGACTGAGGTTTTTATTTTCGTTCTGTCAACCAAGGGTATTCCTGAGGCCACCCATGATTCCTTGTTCCTCTCCATAGGCTCTCTCACAATACAGAAGCTTACTTCTTCTAAAGTGATGGAGAGAGAGGACCTCGCCTCAATGAGAGCTCAGTCCTTCTTTAAGAACTTGTAGCTGATTAAGACGCCCCCCCCCCAGGAACATCTGCCTTCTGATTAACATGAAATCAACTGATTTAACACGTTCATGACACCTGCAATAACGCCTTCACTTTTTCCATATTCTATGGGCCAGAAGCCCACAGGTCCCAAGTCCTTTCCACACTCAGGGGAGGATTACACGAGGTATGGATACAAAGTCAAAAAGCATGAGGGATGCCTAGAGTCTGTCCATCAGAGTGAGTATTCTGAGTTTTCCTTTAACTCTAAAGTTCATATTTCTTCCCACTAACTGTCGACCACCTGTACAATGAAATTTTAGGGACAGAGGAGATGAGTGGTCAGTCAGGAGCTATGGGGGAAGGACAGAAAGGGTATAACAAGAGGGAAAGAGTGGTGATGGGAGAAGAGGAGACATAGTCATATCGGGGTGAATAGAAAAGGCATGTAGGACCAAGAACATTACATGAAAAAAGAAAAGGAATTGAGTATGAGCTCTTTCTCATTCTATATCCAGCCTGTCGTACTATGTGAGAAAATTATAAAAGTTTTTCTCAACTTTATGTCAATAATGACACCCAGTTTCTCCAGACCTTCAAACTATTTAAAGCACCATCTTGCCCCCACCCTCTGGGAACAAGCAAGGGCACCTGTTACTTATTCTTGCTCCCTCCTGCTGAAGCACAAGTTCCAATCAAGCCTTGCCTGAATTTCTTGTCTGGCCCATAATCAATTTCTGTTGATTAAAGAGTCCAAGAAGCCAGGTCCGTAATAAGCGGAAATTAGAAATTATACTTTCTGATATCAGTTTGTTTCTTCCTCCCTCATTTGAAGGAGGGGGCTCATACATATAAATCACAGTTCGCCTGGGTCTCCCCTGTCCCTTGAGACTAGGGTGCGCTCCTAAAACTGCATCTCAGGGTAACAGAGAACCTGCTCCAATGTCTGCATAGACAGAAAGACTTTGCTCTTGGACCCTCTCTGCTTGAGATTCCATTGAATTTTTTTGGACTCTATCTCCTTTCACACCACTTTCTGCAGGTCCCTCATCACACCACTCTGAGGTTACGAAACCCGACGGTAGTTTTAAAGAAAAAGGGAAATTTGAAAAGAGTGTAACATGTACACTATTTGGTCTTAAACATAAAAAAAGCTCAACTGTTGGCCAGCTTCCCTTTCTCTCATCCCCCCACCCCCCACTCACTGAGTCCCTTTTTTCTCTGTCTCCTCTTTCATGTATATTCTCCCCCCTTTTCCAATCAGAAAGAAAAACATAAAAGAATCAAAAAGATATCTGATTTCTTTACACTGAGTAGCTCTTGACGGTGAGATGTTGTGTGATTTCACCTCCTAGCTCCAGCTGTCTACTAGGCTATTTCCCTCAGAATATTTCCTTCCCTAAAGGGACACCCCATGCTTGCTGTCACAATGATCAGAACTGCACATTGGTGGCACATGGGTCTTCCTAGACCAGAGCTCTTAAAGAACGCTTCCTCAATTTGCCGTCCTCATCTTAGGCCATCCGGTCCCTAGCCTTGCGTCCAACAAGTGTTTGATATGTGTGGGCTGTTGCATCGATCACAGGAAGGATATATCACAACTTGGCAAGTTCACACAGTAAATACTACATGAGTATAAGCTGGGTTCCTTGTTGATGGCGGGACCTTATATTCCCTTCAGTGTCTACAGGACTGAGGGACCATGGCACTTCAAAAAAGTAGCACAAAATACAGCATCGTATCATACCACTCCCCACGCTCCCAGGCCTTCACATCTCCAATACAACGCAATGTGTATGACGAGCCATCTCTCAGAATATGCCACCTATATACCACATCGACAGCTCTTACTGTATTATATACCACCCTGGACATGACACCCCACAGTGCGTGCACACACACATGCACACACATACACACCCACACATCCCAACCTGTACCACCCTAAAATACCACACGACACCACAGCGAAAAGCACACACTGTACCACATTCCACGCCACCCCCCCACATCGACCATCCCTTAGAGACCACATTACCCCATCCCACAACACGCGTCACATCAATCCACCCACACCAAACCAAGAAACATAAACTATTCAAACGCTACACATGTGGCACTGGCTCAGTCCTGAGTGAAAACAGGAAGTATTGACCTTCCAAGGCATCTCGTTCTTCTACTGTTTCATAAGATTAGAAGAGTGACCAGCATAAAAATCAGTATGGACTTCAGAAAGCTATTTATGTCGATACTTATGAAATACATGAATACGGAGAAGGAAAACTGTAGTTGTGTGAACAAGCCAGAAACCTGGGATGGGAGAAGAAAAAAATAAAGTCGAATCCTGATCATCTGTGGGTGATCCCAGTAACTTTTAAGATCGCAGGTTGGTGTGTCCTCGAATCACTCTCCTCAGATCCGAAAGCGTTTATCACAACATCTTGTAACTAGTACTTGGCTTCTCTTGTTTTCCAACCCACTGGATGAGCGCAGGAGTCAAATCGTTTGTTTCAGTTTGCCCAGAATTTTTCCCAGCACTCGATGCACAGTGAGCATTCAAATGATTTTTATTGTCCCACAATTTTGAAGAGAAATATTGACCCGTTACTATAGACGTCATAAAAAAATTAATTGCAAGATGGAGTTATTCTAAATAAGTCTATAAAATTAAATAATATCACGAGGGAACTTTTCAAGCCCTTGCTCCCTCATTTATTTTCATACCCTTTCAAATTTCATGGGAAGTTTTTAGGGCATCCAATTTCAAACAGAGTTGTGTAACAGATTTCAAATTAAATAAAAGTAGATTTCTCTGTGATTTAAAAATGGATAAGTTTCTAATCAATTATGCATATAAGTTCACTTGGCTTGTCCTTCATAGTGTAGAATTTCTAATGCCATTTAAAGTTGGGAAAACCACGAACAGCCTCTCTACCATATGCTATCGTTTTCTGTAATTACAGTCCTATTTGGTTTCTTAATGAAGTAAAAATAAAATCCAATATATAAATGTTATGACATTTAGGGATATCTAATTCATGTTCTCATCCTGTGATTGATTTTCCTTAATGAAGAATTAGAGTGGCTTAAGTCTTTTAAAATCAAATACATTCTAACCTACCTCAATATATCAGTTTCCAAATAACTGTATTTTTACTTCCAAAGCCATTAAGTATAGCATTTTATAGCTCCTGTGAGTCCATCATTCTAAACACAGGTATCTTCTTGAAAATAAAATTTATCATGCACTTGAATTTGAAAAAGACCAGCACAAACTGCACATTAACTCTGAAGGCAACCACACTAATTCTTATTTATCACAAAAATATTTTTCTCACCCCATTCTATTCATCTTTATGCGTTAGCAAATAGAAAATGAAAGAGTGTTACAAATAAAAATATCTTTAATAAACTATGAGATTTGAAGTTTGCATTGCCTACTATTAAATAGTGATTACACCTATTTCAGTTTGAACAATCATATATCAGACTAGAGGCCTGAAATTTCACACTTAAGAACACTTCAATGCAAGAATCATAGTCCAAGAATATTTGAATACACAAACTGAAGGTGAAATAAACAGTTTTGTTTTCATTCCATTCCTCTTGACTTAAAAAATTCCCTGAGAGCGGTTAGCCCACACCTTTTCCCTCAATAGAATATGCCTTAATAGACATAGGGTTATGGCACAGACTCCTACGATTCCTCCCTAAGACTCACACCCCTATAAAGCCGTCTTCTGTTGAATGTGGGAGGTACTAGAAGATTTGAGAGAATAGGATTAGGTTGTGTTATTTGGCACAATCGACTTTTTAAAAAACATAGGATCCCCCAGGGGCCTGGCCTAATCAGGTGAGTCCTAAAAATAGACAAGATTCTTCCCGGAGAAAAAGATTTAAATCTCATGGAGGCAATTCAAATCGAAAGTCTCCACGTTCCTGTTGTGGCTCAGGGGTAACAAATCTGATTACTGTCCATGAGGATGCAGGATCAATCTTTGGCCTTCCTCCATGGGCTAAGCATCCAGTGTTGCCATGAGCTGTGGTGTAGGTCACAGATGCAGCTTGGATCCTGCGTTGCTGTGGCTGTGGTGTAGGTAGCAGCTGACCCCTGGCCTGGGAACCTCCATATGCTATAGGTGTGACCCTAAAAAGCAAAACAAAAGAGAAAGTCTCTGTGCTGGCTTTGAAGATGGAAGGAACCACATGACAAGTTAACCCAAGACATAGCAAAGGATAAATGAAAGAGCCAAAACTACAAAGTTTTCAAAAGAATATATAGGAGACACTATAAGATTAATCGGGCTTCTGCAAAACTTTCTTAGATGCAACACCAAAAACACCATTCACAAGTGAAAAAATAAACTAGACCTTATCAAAATTTAAAACACTTATGTTTTAAAAGATACCATTAGGAAAGTTTAAAAATAGGCATGAGTAGAAATTATTTGCAAAACAAAATATCTCATAAAAGATGTACCAAAAGCCATCAAGAATTCCTAAAGTAAGATAGATGAAAACTAAGGAATATGACTTAAAATTGACAAAAGTATAGAACTGACATCTTACCCCAAAAGGTTAATAAGTGATTAATAAGCATAGAAAAGATAATTAACATCATTAGTGATTAGGGAAAGGTAAATTAATACCACGTGATCCCACTTTACACCACTAGAATGGCTATAATTTTTTTTTAATTTAATGGACCATAAGAAGTTTTAGAAAAAACATAGAGAAAACTTTTGTGGGAATGAGAATGGTGTTGCCCCTTTTTAAAATTTTAAATACAAATTGCCCATATACCTCATCAGTTCTACTTGTAGGTAACTCCTCAAGGTAAATGAAAAATACGTTTACAAAGACTTGTGAATTAATGTTTCCAGCAGCAGAGGGGGAGGGAGTGGGATGGATGGGGAGCTTGGGGTTAATAGATGCAAACTATTGCCTTTGGAATGGACTAGCAATGAGATCCTGCTGTGTAGCACTGAGAACTATGTCCAGTCACTTATGACAGAGCATGATAATGTGAGAAAAAAGAATGTATACATGTATGTGTAACTGGGTCACCATGCTGTACAGTAGAAGAAAAATTATATGGGGGAAATAACAATAAAAAAAAATTTTTTTAAATAATGGTTGAAAAGTGAAAAAACCCATCTACTGATTAATAGAGTAATAAAATGTAGTGCATTCATGTAGTAGAATATTACTGAGCATTGAACATGAACGAACTACTGCTGCAAGCAAAGCATAGACAAACCTCCAAAGTATTATGCTAAGGGGAAAAAAGCCAAACACAAAAGACCATACGTATATGTTTTCATTTGTAGGAAATGTTTCCATATATCGGAAATGTCTAGAAAAGGAACATCTATAGCAACAGAAAGCAGAGTCTTGTCTGCCTGGGGTTGGGAGTAGGAACTGAAACTCTCTCCAAATGGACATGAGGAATCTCTGCGGAGAGATGGAAATAGAGGAGAACGATACTATCTGAAAAACTCTATAAATTCAGCAAAAATTGTCGTACACTTTAAAGGGGTAACGCTTATGGTATGTGAATTAGACCTCAGCCATGCTGCTTTTTTTAACGAAATCACGCAGGTGGAAGGTTTTATACAGAGAGTAGCTTGCACATGTTGGCATTTCTGTCTTCACAGCCAAGACAACGGTATTCAGTTCCCCTAAATACTCCAAGGTCCGTGAGATGGACTTTTGGCCTTGGAGTCTCTAAATTGCTTTCCTTCAGCTAAAGCAGTTTGTATTTCTGTTGCTTGTCACAATTACCAGCACAGCTGGGATATGTCAATAGACACGTGCTGTACTTGTCGGTCACAGTGTTAATAGCAGTACTTAGGGGTACGGTGCACAAGCTTAAAGACTGATTCCTGGCCAGAAAGAAGCCAGGGGTGGGAGGAGAACAATTAGACACCGAATCAGACTTACAATGAAACCTCTGCTATTAACAGAGGCAGAAACCCATACTGACAATCATGCCAAGGGAAAGGAATTGGGTGAGATAAGTTCACTGATCCAAAATGCAACATGATGTTTGCAAATACATTTAAGGCTATCAGAAGCATTTCTTTCTCTTGAGGGATACTAATAAATATTGTCAGTATTTTATCAATAGAAGTATCAACTAGGAGTTGCTGTCATGGCTCACTGGGTTAAGAATCTGACTACTCTCCATGAGGATGCAGGTTCAATCCCTGGCCTCGTTCAGTGGATTAAGGATCTGATGGTACTGGAGGCTGCAGCACAGGTCACAGCTGTGGCTCAGATCTGGTGTCGCTGTGGCTGTGGTGTAGGATGGCAGCTGAGGCTCCAGTTCAACCCTTAGCCCGGGAACTTCCACATGGCATAGAAGCAGCACTAAAGAGACAAAAAAAAAAAAAAAAAAAAAAAACCAAGAAGTATTAATTTATTAATTAAAGGAGTTGCTTAGAAATTCCTTTTTGCCTGGACATTAACCAGGCAAACTCTGACTATTCTGTTTCTGTTTCTAGCTTATGCTGAAAATATAAATTAGGTCTGATTGAATAACACTAAATAGGAAAACACAGTTTACAGCTTTCAAAACCATATTTAGCCTTGTTAATGTGTCCCTAGGGCAAATTCCCTTAAGGGCATATTAAATTTATACGGCATTAAATAATGGCTTGTGAATTACAACCATCGTATATTAGTAATAGAGAAAAAAGTAGACATAATGTTGAAATCATATTACCTGAGATATGCTCCTGTTATTTTCAGAATCTAGTATTTTTTGTTGATTCAAACGCTAATGAAATTAGTTGAAAGCTTATAAACCAACTGCCTATGTTTATCTGAAAATGTGTTCTTTAAAAGTAGAAATTCCCATACGACATATGTTTTTCAGTTTTTTCGTTTTAATATTTTCCTTTAACCTGACTCATGTTAATAACAAAAGGATAATAACCAAAAAAATCATGTGTAATGCTTGACACCTAATTTTTAAATTGAACTGGAATTACTATATCTCACTAAGGGTAGATTTAAAATGTAAATTAGTTTGGTTAAAGAAAAGTTTGTTTCCCATCTCAAAATAAGGTCGTTTTGAAATGAAAGTGATAAAGATTTTTGTAGTGCATAAATACACCCTCAAACTGATAACCTTGATATAAAATGTAACAGACTGCATAAAATTCAGCAGCTAGCATGTGATAGAAAAACGTAGAAAAGAATAAAACATATTCTCTTACATGGTTAGATGGCAATAAAGTGTCTGGAGTCTAGAACTAGGACTTCGTTTCAAAAATAATTGCTCTTGAAATGATGGTTAACGTATTATCTATAACAAGAAGTTCACTGATCTTTATCTTCTGTTCTAGGTCTGAAGTGACACAATTTTTCAGAGATTCTTTCTTTGCACTTCTTTATGTGTGTGTGAGCTAGATGTGCTGAAGTATTAAATATAAAAAATTAGACTATTAAGCACACTGTCTCCTCACTCCTCATTTGATCTGGTTCTTGCACAGACAGAGTGAAATTATTCTGACCTTATCTTTCAGTGCTGGTCTCCTGATTATAGGCAATGGTTAACCCAACAGATTTTGCTTTAACAAGGAGAACCATTTCCTCGTACATGGCAAGGAACTATCATGTTCATGCAGAAAATCATGGAAGAGTCTACGGGGAGCATTTGTTGGACACTGGTGACAAAACTCTCCTAGAGTCCTAATGGCCTCAGGATGAAAGTATCCTTGAGATATACCCTTATACTCAATAAAGTGAGTGTATAGGATAAGCGTGATGTTTGACCTAAACATTCATTATTTGTATGATAACAGGTAAAAATCCTGTCTTGCACATTTAGCATAAATGATGCTCTTGTGGCTGCCACTACTGTTCTACATTGTATTACATGATATATAAAATGGACAGACTGACTGATGTTCAAGATGTTTCTAAAAAAAATTTAACGCATTCTATTTTAAGCACAGTCACAAAATTGAGTGGACCTAAGTCAGAAGTTTGAATAACAGTGATGGGTTGATGAAAACTTTCATGGGTCACAGAACACCTGCATCTCACAGCTCTAACCATAAGAACCTAAGAATATAATTACATGTTTATAAATTATTTGCTTAATAATTCTGTAGAATTTCTGCTGTACTTAAGAAATAAGAACTCTGGTTTGGGAAATGGCCAACCTTACCTCTGAGAATATAACCTTCTAGTTGAGAACAATGAGGAAAACTGAAAGGAAAAAAATTACAAAATTATATGTGAAGGCACCAAAGAAAATGAGGCAATAGAAAAATTAAAAAGCAAAGGTCCAGCCTATGAAACTCAGTGAGATGAATCCAGAATTAAAGTCCATATTTATCACAGAAATTGATGTTAATTTTAGAAGTGCCTAAGAGGCTGAAAAAATCAGGAACTCTTCTGACAGACTTACAAGTTTAGGAATGTGAGAAAAGAAATAAGGAAATTCCAAGAAGAGGAAAAACTTGATAAATGACAAAGGCTATCCAATAAAAAAAAGGATAAGCTTGAGATGCATCATCCTTCATAGGATCATTGATTTCTCATGACCCTACCTTCCATTCAAAACAAACTTAAACCCTCTCTGGGTAAAGAGTACATTCTTCTATGGTGCAAATTATTTTGATGATTTCTTATTCACAATATACATCACTGAATTTTTTTAAAAGTCCCTATTAGCAGGTGATACTATATGACAAAATCAAGGAAGCAACAGAGAATACAAATAAATCTACATAGGATTTGGGTAGCGGAATTATCATGAATTTTAAAATAACTCTGCATTGGATGCTTAAGGAGAGAAAAGTTCAGATCGAAAACTTTGGCATGGTAAACAACAACAAAAAAATAAAAATAGAATTCGTACAATGCGAAATGATCAATTATTGAGACTAAAAACGATCCATGTGTTTAACAGCAAATTATACAAAGCTAAGGAGAAAATCAATTTTCCTGTAACACAGGAAAAAAAATAAAATGGCCAAACCAAACAATAGGGGAAAAGAGTAAAAGTAGGGTGTAAGTTACTTGAGGGATGAAAAGAGTTTACCTGTTACTGGAAAACTGAAAGTGAGAATAGAGAGGAAAGGGCAGAAAAAAAGATTGGCTGAGAATTCTGCCAAAAGACATCAAACCACAAATTCAAAAAGCTGAAGGCGGGGGAGGGAGGATTAAACAAACAATAATCTAATAATTACAGGCATATCATGTTTTGGAAATCTTTTTGTAATTCTTTGAAAACCAAATAAAAAGAAAAAATTTTATAATTATTCACTGGAATATATGCAGTAACTTCAGGAAACCAAGAATAAGCCTAGCAACAGACTTTTCAGCAGAAATTACAGAAACAGACATGGAAGGAAATCTCCAAAGTGAAATTTTTTAAAATACCAATAAGGTATTCTGTGTAAAAGTGTAAAATATTGGGTGACTCTAAATGAATGTTGACTATATAAAATAATAATAAGGCACTGTGACATTTAAAATATGTAATACAGAAAATTAAAATGCCTGAGAACAATAATAGATCAAGTTAATATACTACTAGAATTTTGGTTTCTCTGGGAAGGAACAATTTTAGTCTATGTTAACTTTGATAAGTTAGCTATGCATGTGGCATGAATCTCTGCATCTCTAGAAAATTACTGAAAGATTTTTCAAAGAATGTGTAACTTAAAAAATCATGGAGGAGAAAAGACAAAAGAAAATATACATTTTAACTTATGATATGGATGGAAAGGAAAAGAAACAGCACAGGTAGGTGAAATAAAAAGAGTAATTTAAAACAAATAGCCAAGAAGCACATGAAAAGATGTTCAACATCACTCACCATCAGAGAATTGTAAGTCAAAACCACAATGAGATATCACTCACACCTGTCAGAACGGCTACTGTCAAAAACACAAGAAATAAGGAGCATTGCAAGGATCTGGAGCAAAAGGAACCCTGGTACACTGTTGCAGGAAATGTAAATTAGTGCAGGGACTACAGTAAGTAGTACGGAGTTTCCTCAAAAAAAATAAAAATAGAATTACCATACGACCCAGTAATTTCACTCTTGGGCACCGATCTAAAGAAAATAAAAACACAAATTCAAAAAGATATGTGTACCCTACATTCACAGCAGCATTACTTATAATAAGCAAGATATAGAAGCAACCTAAGTGTCCATCAACAGATGAATGAATAAGCAGATGTGATATTTACACAATGCAATATTGCTCAGCCCATAAAAAAGAATGACATTTTGCCATGTGCAACAACATAGATGGACCTAGAGGGTATTATGCTTAGTGAACTAAGTAAGATAGATAAAGACAAATACTGCATATTTTCACTAATATGTATAATCTAAAAAATAAGACAAACCAATATAACAAAACAGGAACAGACCCACAGATACAGAAAACTTACTAGTAGATACCAGATGGTGGGGTGTTGGGGGACGGCCAAAATGGATGAAGGATATTAAGAGGTACAAATTACCAGGTATAAAGTAAAGAAGTTACCAGGACATAGTGCACAGCACAGGGACTATAGCCAATATTTTATAATAACTTTAAATGATGTACAATCTATCAAAATATTGAGGGATGAAAAGAGTTTATGTTGTATACTTGAATCTCATGCAATATTGTAAATCACAATACATACAGAAAATAATTGATGGAGCCTAAAGGAAAAATAGAAAATCCATCATTAACGTGATATCTTAATTGACCCTAGCACCTAATTAAAGAAGCCAATAAAAATGATCAATAATAGAGCAAATTTAAACATAGATAATTTAAAAATTAATTAACCTAACTCTTATATACTAAATGGTACACCCCAAAACTTTGGACTCTATCTCATTTTTCCTCTAGTTCTATAAAGAACTGTTAAAAACAATCATATCCTGAAATATAAAACAAGTCCTAAGCATTGTGAGAACTGATTGCTATACAATAATCTTCCACCATAGAATAAAATTAGGCTTGAATTTAGTAACAACAATATAACTAGAAAATTCCCTTATATATAAAGTAAACAATTCTGATTTAACTAAGCTAGCTATCAAAAACAAATAATAGGGCAGTTCCTGTTGTGGCGCAGTGGTTAACGAATCTGACTAGGAACCATGAGGTTGCGGGTTCGGTCCCTGCCCTTGCTCAGTGAGTTAACAATCCGGCGCTGCCATGAGCTGTGGTGTAGGTCGCAGACGCGGCTCGGATCCCGCGTTGCTGTGGCTCTGGTGTAGACCGGCGGCTACAGCTCCGATTCAACCCCTAGCCTGGGAACCTCCATATGCCGTGAGAGCAGCCCAAGAAAATGGCAAAAAGACAAAAAAAAAAAAAAATAATAGTTTACATTTTAAAATACTTATAAATAAACGACATATTAGTTTTAAAACACAGCTCAAAAACCTCTGACATCTCTGCTATCAAGACGTGAGATGCATGTGCCTTCCATTTGAATTTGTGCTGTAACGACACAATAAGGTGGGAATAGGTTTGGTGCCAGTTTCTGGCCCCTGCCTTAGGAAACTGGTAGCTTCTACATTCTGATTCTTGGGACACTCCCTCTTGAACCCCAGACACCATGCTGTAAGGACGCTGGAGCAACCTTTGCAAAGACTCAGTACACAGGCCCATAAGAAGAGCCACAAGGTGGCCAATTTGTCATTCATGTGAGCCAGCCATTCTAAAACCGAAATCTGCTCCCCGCCCCAGCCACAAGCAAGAAAGACAAGCATCCTCCACTGAGCCTGGACCAAGCTGCACACTCAAGAGCTAAATAAATGGCAGATGTACAAACTACTTGCTATCAGCACACTATGCCTGCTTGAGGACCAGACCGTTGAATCTCACATGGTGAGCAGTTTACTGAACCAGAATCCCCCAAAGAAGATCTTGTTTCGTAGGTCGTCTTAACAGAATATATTCTCCCATCAACTCATGAGACATCCAAACTATGTATTACGCAGCTTCCTTTTTTAGCTGAAACACCAAACATGGATTCAAGGATGGCAGAATTAATTGGTAGCACTCGAGTGCTTGCTTGCTTCCAAGAATTCACAGACATTGTTTCTGTGTTGTAACCTTATATGAGTGGAATCCAAAGCCATGTGACTCATCTCGAGAATAACCTGAAAGAGTACGACATAGAAGGTGGCAGTCTCGAGGTTCTCACACATGCCACTGAAAAAGCAACTGAATTTTTCAAAAAACCAACAGGATGTTGGAGAAAAAAATAGCCTAGAGCCAAGGAGTATGAGAGAGGCGCTTTCATAGGAGGTGAGTTAAAGCCATTAATCCCTTTATAGAGTATCTGTCGTTAAAAAACAAACAGATATGTTTGGAAATTGTTAGAAAGAGAAGCCCAGATTTGTAAGGTCTATCTTGGACTTTCATGTTTTAAAGATGGGAGTTTGACAGAGTTTGATCGACAACGCTCTGAAGATGAAAGAGAGAAGCTAAAAAGCAAGTGTTAAAAGAAAACGGCCGTAAGTCAAAGACTTGGATCCGTTCCCAGCTCGTCAAAAGCAGCAGGTGACGAAGATTTTCAACGAAGTTGTACCTAATTGCTCACCAGTGTGAGTGAAGAGTACAAGTGTGATGAGAAATTTTCATCAACATTCCAAGGGGAAGCAGTGGGCTGCTCTGCCTTATCAGCCGTCCATTGATAAATTCTACATCAATTTCACATGTTGGAGCTCTGAAATATTTCATAACTTTCAATTTGGTCTTCAGACTATAAAAAAAAAAAAAACCCACATTTCTGTCTTAAAGTCTGCATACTCTTAGAATTTGTAACCTTTTTTTTTTTTTTGGTTTGTTTTTTTTGTTTTTTGGTTTTTTGTTTGTTTTTTTTTTTTTTGTCTTTTTGCCTTTTCTAGGGCTGCACCTGTGGCATATGGAGGTTCCCAGGCTAGGGGTCCAATCGGAGCTGTAGCTGCCAGCCTACACCACAGCCACAGCAACAGAGCTCACGACATTGCCAGATCCTCAACCCACTGAGCAAGGCCAGGGATCGAACCCACAACCTCATGGTTCCTAGTCGGATTCGTTAACCACTGAGCCATGACGGGAACTCCTAGAATTTGTAACCCTCAATTAGACTTTCTTGCTCCCAAATTGAAAAATATTTTGCCTCCTTGGCTCCTTCCATTTCAGAGTCAATACACTCATTCCCCCATACTTGAGGCAGCACACGAAGGGAATTTATGCTACATTGAAGAAAAAGACAAATTTTATGTCTTAGCTAGGGAAAGCAAGCTATATTGCTTATGGTTACACATGATGGATTTATTTATTTGCCTTCTCCTGTTGATGTCTTCAGCATCATAGCAAAGTCCTTGAGCTATATGGTATAGCGAACTACATATAACCATTTTCAAAGTGCACAATTAGTGGCCAGGATCATTTTCATCGTTCCAACTCCGTATTTTCAAATTGATATAGAGACAGATATTCCTATAGATCAGATAGATACTTGGATAGATAGATAAATGGCAGCACATTTTCTCATTGCCAGTGATGTGCATTTGACAAACGTTGTATTAATCAATACATTTCACACATGTTCATAGCATGCTCCCAACATGGTACAGCTCATGGCTTGTAGACCATTTGCTAGAGTGCCTGTCCCTGCTTCTACAAACAGATATGTGTTTACTAAGAGTGCGTGGAGATAGTCTCATGTCATAAGCTAATTTGTGCTTTCTATACATGTACATGAAATGCAATTAAATTGTAACAAAATTATAACGAAAAACAATGAACCATGAGGGAAAGAGGATACCTGTTTCTTCTGAGAAAAGTAATTTGAATGCTTTAGAAGGACACGATAAAAGAACATCATGTAAAAATGCTTTTGAATTAATACGAATGACAGTCCAGGACAAGTGCAGAAACACAAATAGAAAGATTTTACTCTTAGATGGCTACACAAGTCTCTTTAATGCACTACTCTCCTTTTAAAAGATGCCATCAGAGAGAAGGGAAGGGAGAGGTGGAAGAGGGTTTGAGATTTGCAACAGGAAAAAGTTCTGTAGATCTGCTTCATGACAAAGTGAATATAATTAACACCACTGAACTGTACACTTTTTTTAAGTCAAACTAGATATCACAGGTAATAGAATTACTGGCATTTTTTTCCCTAAGAACCACAATTAACTGCACCCTGTTCTTAAAAAAAGGAATTGGTTCTATGAGAAAAGACAATGTTCACGCATGTGTTTTTGAGTGAACATAAAACATTAGGTTCACATGAATATTTTCATGATTTTTCCTGTTTAACGAACATAATTGTGTCTAATACATTTGTGGCGAATATTATTGCGTACAAGACACCGCGGCTATCAAACCTGGGCATGCTCCCTTTCTAAATTTTGTTGTTAGAGTTTTCAAGGTGGCTAGAGTTCTAGAATATTGAGGTCTAGAGCTTCTAGAACTGTGGGGGTGGGGATGGGAGTGGAGGAGGGAGAGAGGAAGCGGAGGAGAGTAAAGTAGATGCGGGGAAGAAGGCAGCAGACCAAAGACTCTACACGTAGGATTTCAATTCCTCTGCAACCAAAAGAGCTCCAATTTCACCTGGGATGTGATAGGCTCCAGGTGAGAGTTCACTAGAAAATAAAAGTTTCTCTGGGTTTTAAAAGTTTGAGAACCCGGTTCTAAATGTCCAAAGACAAGGAGAAGGAATTACACGTGCTCACTATCTACCAGGAACTATGCCAGACCTTCGTCAACTGTACATATTGGTTTGTTGCATTTTCACAGCAAATTTAAGAGAGCGTTATTATTATAATGTAAATTTGCTGAGAAAAATAATGTCTCAGTTACATTCATCAATTCAGGTAAAATCACATTGCTTATAAGGAAAGTCAGGTATTTGATAAACAAGCCAGTTTCTATGCTGAAATACTTAGTTTTATAACTCTTCTCTATGTTACCTCTTCCTAAATATAATGTAATACATTTTACCAATAGTCTTTAGCAATTGATTTCTCATCACTTTTTAAATCTCTTTTTTTTTCTAGTTAATCCCTTGTCTCATGGTTGTTAAGAATATGTTTATACCACAAACTACCCATGTGGTATTACGTCTAGAAGCAGCAGCAACCTAAGCACGACTGGAAACAAATGCAAAAAATATGAAAGCAATATTCTAAGGCAAGTGATACAATATACCAACAGAAATAGTTTAATGAACTGCCCAGAGAAATTCAGAAAAGGAATCACAGAGTAAGAACACGCCCATCTGGAATAAGAACTAAGTCTCACTTCTCACTGTATTAAATTTTCAATTCTCAGACTCATAGGGTAAAGGGACTCAGTACAAGGAAATTTATTGAGTAATGTGAGTTCTAGCATCTTGAGACCCCCCATGAAAGGTGCAAGCCAAGAAGGGCTTGGTCTGCATATGGTTCTGTACAATCCCTGGTAGTTGGGTTGGTTCTTGTTTGGAAACAAGTTATCTTTTTTGTTGTTGTTGTCTTTTTTTTAGGGCCACACCCACGGCCTGTGGAAGTTCCCAGTCTAGGGGTCAAATTGGCGCTCTAACCACCGACCTGTGCCACAGCCATACCAGATCCAAGCTGTGTCTGCAACTTACACCGGAGCTCCTGGCAACGCCAGATCCTCAACCCACTGAGCAAGGCCAGGAATCGAACCTGTGTTCCTCATGGATACTAGTTAGATTCATTTCCACTGAGCCATGACAGGAACTCATGAAACAAGTTATCTTGAATGAATAAGCTAGCCACACATCCAGGAAAAGTTACCCATATTTCTAGCCAGGAAATCAATGATTTTAGCTAGAAACTCAGGTTTATTGCACTGTGATAAATTTACATAAAGACAAAGACATAAAAAGATGTCTTCAAATTTAACTATTTTCTGAGTAAGTTGATTCCTTTCGCTGCAAAAAGAGAAAAGGCCAAGTACAAAGAATGTTGCTGAAGTCCCTGATACAAGCTCCACGATATTTAGCTATTGATTTATCTCTGATTTTACAGCCATGCATGCATGCAGTCTTGTCATACTAATTCTTACATACACTATCCTTTTATAAATAAATTATTCAGATATAACTCTTAGAATATGCTACGTTTATGATTTTAGTTTATCTCGGACAAATTACAGCAATCACAGTCCTGCTTCTGCTTGTCTCTACATTTCTATTATCTGATAACTCTCCACTCTTGGAAAAAAAAAAAAAAAAAAACCAAAAAACTGCAGTACCAGAAATATAAAGCACACAATACAAGAAAAAAAATAAGTTTCACAAACCTTACAATTTGCTTTTCTATACTGCTGTGCCATCAAAGACGGATTGTTCTTTGTTCTCACACTTGTTGAATAATGATACAGGTACGTGGTCGTGAGGATTTGAGAGAGGAAAGGGGAAAGGGCAATCTTGAGTCAATTTTACATTAAAGTGAAGGATTTTGAATGTATTGCTCTCGCCTGCAGTCTCATACAGGCGCCAACGAGAGCACCATTTGTGGGGAGGAGGGGCGCATGTTTTAAGAAAATAGCTTTTTCAAAGGCTGTTTACCGCTTTAAATGTTGTTTAAAAGCTTTTTAAAACGCAGCTTTTTTCTTCTCCTTAGGCATCAACAGGAGATAATTGCCTTAGCATGCTTTTAAATAATCCTGTTTAAGGCACAGAGGAACATGGACGGCATGTGCTTGGAAAACTTTTTACTTAACTGGATTGCGTGGGTGTGGATCTGGGGTCAGGCAGAGACCCTCTCTACAAATAATAACATTTTGAATTTTCTTTTAGAAGGATTTTTTTTTAATGTTAGCTTTTAAATTGTCGTACAGGAACACGGACTCTTCTTGTGGAGGGGGTGTGCACATCTGTGAATTTCAGCAAATGTACAGATTCATGTTACTACCATAATGATCAGGATACAGAACTATTCGACCACCTCAGAAAAAAAACCCCAAAGCTATCCCTTCAGAAGCTACACCTTCCTTTCCTCCCCTAAGCCCTGGAAACTGGACGCATCCATCACTATTCTTTTGTCTTTTGGAGAACGTCCAACAGGGTTCAACCTGTTCTGTCTGTGACTAGGGACATGACCAACTTGAAAGCTGAGGGGTGACCTGACTTTTTCAGCACAGAAAATGAACTTGGGCAATGAGAGCAGCTGTGAAAGACGAACTTCTTGAGCCATTTATGGCAGCTTCTTACCCACTAGTCTTTAAACTCGTTAAGCCAAGTCGTTTGTACACATTGGGACCTCAGCAGATCAGAATAGGTGACATCTGTCTACAGAAGCAGAATATTCAAGTTCTGTGATGGCTGTGGGTTATGACATCAGGACTAGAAGGACCCAAGCATTTTCTTTCGAATAACCATTGCATTAGTAAGTAGAATAAACTCTTGGGTACTTTTGTCACCCTAACCTGCACGGACCCTTTTCTTATCTGCAGCAAACCAGAACATATGACAGTACCATATGGATATGCAAGAAGAAACTCAAGTGGCTTCATCTTAAAGCTGAAATCTAAATTTCTCTTTCATCTAAATATAATTGGCCTTACAGTTTATTAAGTGTACTCTTCATTCTGAGACATTTTAAGAAATGATATTAACCTAAATTAGCAAAAGATTGTCAACTATTTTTTAACATAATGAAAGAATTGTTTGGGTCAGTTTCATAGTATTTGGTGACTTGGAAGCAAAGCTATTTTGGATTCTGTTGGAGACATGCTTTCCCCCCACTGCCCCAAAATTTAATCGTGTAATGATTCTAACTAGATGGCATGAATTTTAGCATTGTAGCATATTATGCATTCCTTGTTTTAGATGGTGCTAGGGCAAGCAGATGTTCAGCAATGTGAAGTCTGTTTAGAATCTTCCTACCTGCTGGGTTTAATTTCAGAAGCAAGCAACATCCTTGAAGACAGACAAAACGTTATTTGTTCTTTCATCCATGTACCACGTCGCACTGATTTTCATCATTTCCAGCTCTGTTTATGGCAGGTCATTTCTCATAGATACAAAATCTAATTGTAACCCTTAGAAGGAGTGGGTAAATTTTGCTCCTGTGTATGGTAAATAAAATATTATTAAAATCATTTGAGATACACAGCACATACATAGCAATGCCTGGTTTTGAGTTGAAAATAAAAATCCATAGATTTTTCTGCTTTATTAAGTCCATGCTAAGACCTTAGGAAAAGGGTTTATGCACCTTCTCTGTAAGTTTGTAAAATATCAAATTAAACGGTCTTATACGAATTTTGTATATAGTTAGATACTAGTATATTCTAGTTTTCTGTGCTTAGATTGCTGAAATAATTTCCATGTATACATTTATGGTTATAATGGTAATGGCTGGTTTCCTTTCCCGGACTCTTTTCACGTCAACGTCAGCACCACTGAATGGGCTGAGCTCTCCACTACCATGTTGAATGAGGCAACGGGATCAGGCCTCCTCGTTTGACTCTATCTTGAAATAAAAGCTTTGGTAGCTGAACATTAATGATTATTTAGGAATCTATGGATGCTCTCATTCTAAGGAAGTTTCCATTGATAGGGGGCTAACTGTTCTAAACAATGCGTGTGGCATTATGAAGTGACTGTTCTTCATCTATTGAGGTGAGAACTGGGCATTTCTCAATTACTCTGTTAGTGATTAAAGCATACTCATTTGTTTTACTTTCTATTTTGTTGGCCACATCCCTGGCACATGGAAATTTCCTGGCCAGGGCTCCAACCCAAGCCACAGCTGCAATCTGCACCACATCTGCAGCAATGCTGCATCCTTAACCGGGAACTGCCTGTGCTAATTTCATCTTGCATCCCTAGAATAAACTTCACTTGTTCATGATATATTGTGTTAATTATAATTACTGGATTTTATTTACAAATTTATTTAGAATTTTGCATTCATGTTATGAAATATATATTATATTGCGTATATATTTTTCTTTCTTTCTTTTCTTCCTTTATTAAGGGCTGCACTTGGGGCGTATGGGAGTTCCCAGGCTAGTGGTCAAATTGGAGCCACCAGCCTATGCCACAGCCATAGCAACACCAGATCCAGCCACGTCTGTGACCTACACCACAGCTCATGGCAACGCTGGATCCTTAACCCTCTGATCAAAGCCAGGGACTGAACCCACATCTTCATGGATATTAGATGCATGAAACTATTCTGTACGTTATGAAAGTAGTGGATACATGTCATTAGACACTTGTCCACACCCATAGAATGCACAATGGATAATGTGACCCCTAAGGTAAACTAGGGAGTTTGGATGATGAAGTGTCAGTGTAGGTTCATCAGTTATAACTGAAGGACCACTCCGTGCAGGATATTGACAGCTGGGAAGGATATGAATGTGTGGACATGGTTATATGGGATTTCTCAGGACTTTCTGCTCAACTTTTAAATATTTCTCTGAAGATGATTCTTTTCACACTTCACATGTTTCCGATTTCATCATTTTCATGGAAGGCACTTGTGTTATGTCAGTTCTCTGCTGAAATAGGTATCTAACAATATATACTCATCCTTTGAAGAACATGCATCTATAGTCTAAGAGTATGAGGTCATCCGTTTCCATTTCTGCATAAATAAATAAAAATTGTGATGCCTTCCTGTGAAGTATTATATATTGCCAAAATTATATTTGTTCTTAGAAGTCTAATGGAAAAAGAAATTTAGGAGTTCCCGTCGTGGCGCAGTGGTTAACGAATCCGACTAGGAACCATGAGGTTGCGGGTTCGGTCCCTGCCCTTGCTCAGTGGGTTAACGATCCGGCGTTGCCGTGAGCTGTGGTGTAGGTTGCAGACGCGGCTCGGATCCTGCGTTGCCGTGGCTCTGGCGTAGGCCGGTGGCTACAGCTCCGATTCGACCCCTAGCCTGGGAACCTCCATATGCCGCGGGAGCGGCCCAAGAAATAGCAACAACAAAAAAAAAAAAAAAAAAAAGAAAAAAAAAAAAGAAAAAGAAATTTATTTATTTGAATTTGGAGGACTTTAGTTTCTCTCTCTTTTCTCTGGCCTGTGAGGGACAGCATACAAGGTCCAGAATGGTCCCCTGGTAGATGCCATTGTTTGCATCTGTTTCAGTTTATGTCCAGTCTAAAACAATAATTCATTATCTGAATTCTTGCTTAGATATTTATTTTTCATATCTGAAAGTAAAATGCTTTCTTCGACTTTTTTTTATGTTTACTAAAAGCTAAGGTCAGGCTGGGGTTCTGTAATTTGCTGCTGCAGCTGTCATGTGCTGCCACCGCCACATAACACGTAAATCCCTTGGTTGCTGTTTAGCTGCAACAAAACCTCATTGTGAAAAATAAGGGTGTTGGACTTTAACTTTTAACCAGGTTTCAGGGTCAAGGGCCCTAATACACTTGTAGTAAGGAAACCACTCATCATGTTCAGGCTCCCTAACCTCAGTCAGCAAATGAGAGAAAATCAAAACCCAGTTTTGGGAGAAGACAAGATGGCAGAAGAGTAGGGGGACACACTCACCCTCTCCCACAAACACAACAAAAAAAGCACATCTACAGGATAAATTACTCGCATAGAACAGCAACCAATCGCTGGCAGAAGAACCTAAACTCCAATAACGGCAAGAAGTTTGTGACATTTCTAGGCAAAACAAGAGAAAAGAGGAGAGTGAGAGAAGGTGAATCAAAGCTGGATGGGCACTCCCAAAAGGGAACGGAGGAGGAGAAAGGGATCCCGCACCCTGGAAAGTCACCTACTCGGGGGAAAGATCAAACGAACCAGAGGAATCTCCAGATGCAGAGAAGAGTGTAGCAGTAAGTTGGAGTTCTGAAAAGCAGATCGAGAACTGAACGGACGATCTAAACTGTGGGCACAGTCACCAAAAATTGAGACACCTGGGTGGGGGCTGGGCACCGAGACCTCGGCTCCGGAGGTTAGTCCCCAGGAAAGGGCTGGGGGGGCGGGGCAGAGCGGAGACTGCTTGGGAGGTCTAGAAACCGGTCTATCAAGTTTGAGGGGGCAGAGACTGCCTGGGAGACTAGAAAACAAAGCTGTCACAGAGGAAGGGAGCAATACTCTAGGGGCAGGGAAGTGGAAAGCCACATCAGAGGGAACCTGGGAGAAGAGCCTGGTCTGTGCCCATGCTGGGGAGGGGAGAGAAGGGGTGGGTCCCCATAGAATACTCCCCATGCCACAGCAAGCTTACCGGCCCGCTAGCTAGCAGAAGGCTGTGCTTCCCAGTGCATCCCCTCCCCCCACCCCCATCACCCCCTACCCACTCGCCGGACCTGGGGCTGCCTGCCATCTGGGAGGGCTGGCCTCAACAATTGCCTGAAGCCTACCACCACAAGGGCTGTCCCTGCACAGGCCTGCTTGCCCTTTGGAGGGGCTACACCGCCGCAGAGCAACACCAAACACCACCAGCCCCCGAGAAAAGGCCTGCAGCCCAGAAAAGCTAGAACAAGCTTAGCCAGGCTGTGAATAGATCGGCCTAATTCTCGGACGGTTTTTCTGAGTCGGGTTGCCCCGGGGAGGAGCCTCTTCAGTTTCCAACGGCCCTGCTACCCGCCCAAGCCCCCAGGGGGTGCCCCACTCCCGTGAAATAACTGCTCAGCACCACCAGCCCCCTGGAAGAGCCCCTGCAGCCCAGAAAAGCTGCAACAAGCTCGGCCAGACCGTGAAAAGATCCGCCTACATTCTCAGGCTGTCCTTCTGAGTTGGGCTACCCTAAGGAAGAGCCTCATAGGTTCTCAGTAACCCAGATAGCTGCTCCAGCCCCCGGGGGGTGATGCACCCCTGAAGAGCAGCTGCCCAACACTGCCAACCCCCTGCAAGAACCCCACAGCCTAAAAACACCAGAGCAAGCTCTGCATGGCCAAGTGAAATCTGCTACCATCGTGGTGTGGACCTCCCAGTCCTGTCTGCCCTCAGGAAGTCCTCCTTTGCTTCAAAGAAACACTGTTAGCCCCATCAACAATCCAGAAAAGCCACACTGCCTCAAAAAAGATTGACCAACAATGCCAGCCCTCAGGAAATATTCCACAGCAGTGACAAGGCAAACACTGCCCGATAACAGAGAGTACAACTCCCTCAGGAGAAAGAAAACAACAAGCAAGATGAAGAAGCTGAGAAACCACCCCCAGTCAAACCAACAGGAGAACTCACCTAAAACAGTCAACAGTGAAACAGATCTCTGCAGTCAGACAGACCTGGAGTTCAAAAGAGAAATACTGAAAATACTGAAGGAATTAAGAGAAGATATGAACTGTAATGCAGATACCCTCACAAAGGAACTAGAAAATATAAGGAGGAGCCAAGAAATACTAGAACATTCATTTGCAGAGATGCAAACTGAACTAAGGGCAGTAAAAACCAGAATGAATAATGCAGAAGAACAAATCAGTGATGTGGAAGATAGAATAATGGAAATCATTCAATCTGGTCAACAGACAGAAAACCGAATCAAAAAACTGGAAAGCAATATAAGCGACCTATGGGATAATATAAAGCGGGCCAATCTATGCATAATAGGAATTCCAGAAGGAGTAGAAAAAGATAAGGGAATGGAAAATATATTTGAAGAAATTATTGCTGGAACTTCCCAAATCTAAAGGATACTGAGTTCAAGACACAGGAAGCACAGAGGGCCCCAAACAAATTGAACCCAAATAGACCCACACCAAGACACATCATAATAAAAATGGCAAAAGTTAGTGATAAAGAGAGGATCCTAAAGGCAGCAAGAGAAAAGCAGAATGTCACCTACAAGGGAACCCCCATAAGATTATCAGCTGATTTCTCTACAGAAACACTACAGGCCAGGAGGGAATGGCAAGAGATATTTAAAGTGCTCAAAGGAAAAAATATGCAACCTAGAATACTCTATCCAGCAAGAATATCATTTAAAATAGAAGGGGAAATAAAAATTTTTCCCAACAAACAAAAACTTAAAGAATACAGCAACACAAAACCCAGGCTAAAAGAAATACTGAAAGGGCTTCTGTAAACCAAAAAGAAGGAAAAGGAAGAAAAAAAGAAAAAAAAAAAGAAGAAGAAGAAGAGGAAGAACTGGGACTGAGGAAACCCCAATCAGAGGGCAGTCACTCAAATAAGCCAGCATACAGATTTAATCATGAACATGCTTCAAACAAAATAAAATTAAAAAGAAAAAAATAAAAAAGAGTCATCAAAATCATAAAATGTGGGCAAGGGATGATAGGAAATAAATAACCCTTTTTGTTTGTTTGTTTGTATGTTTCTCTTCTTAATTTTAACATAGTAATGAAGTGTTTGAACCTACAGGATCATCAGGCTAAAACACACAATTATAGGAAGGGGTTAGCATACTTAAAAAACAGGGCAACCACAAGCCAAAACCAAATATTGCATTTGCAAAAAATGAAAAAAAAATACACTTAAGCAGATAATAACAGGAGACCATCCAACCAAAAAAAAAAAAGAAAGGAAGAATGGAGAACCATAGAATCAACCAGAACACGAGGTTCAAATGGCAATAAATAATCATCTATCAATTATCACCTTAAATGTCAATGGACTGAATGCCCCAATCAAAAGACACAGAGTGGCTGAGTGGATAAAAAGGCAAAAACCTTCAATCTGCTGCCTACAAGAAACTCACCTTAGGACAAAGGATACATATAGATTGAAAGTGAAAGGGTGGGGAAAAATATTTCATGCCAATAGACATGACAAAAAAGCAGGAGTCGCAACGCTCATATCAGACAAAATAGACTTTAAAACAAAAGACATAAAGAAAGACAAAGAAGGACACTACTTAATGATTAAGGGATCCATCCAAGGAGAGGATGTTACTATCGTCAACATATATGCCCCAAATATAGGCGCACCCAGATACATACAACAAATATTAACAGACATAAAGGGAGATATTGATGAGAATACAATCATGGTAGGAGACCTAAATACCCCCCTCACATCAATGGACAGATCCTCTAGACAGAAAACCAATAAAGCAACAGAGATCCTAAAGGAAACAATAGAAAAGTTAGACTTAATTGATATCTTCAGGACACTACATCCAAAAAAATCAGAATACACATTCTTCTCAAATGCTCATGGAACATTCTCAAGAATCAACCATATATTGGGACACAAAGCTAACCTCAATAAATTTAGGAGTGTAGAAATTATCTCAAGTATCTTCTCTGACCACAATGCCATGAAATTAGAAATCAACCATGGGAAAAGGAAAGACAAAAAACCTACTACATGGAGACTAAACAACATGCTACTAAAAAACCTATGGGTCAATGAGGAAATCAAGAAGGAAATTAAAAACTACCTTGAAACAAATGATAATGAAGACACAACCTCTCAAAATCTATGGGATGCTGCGAAAGCAGTGCTCAGAGGGAAATTTATAGCAATCCAGGCCTTTCTCAAAAAAAAAAAAAGATCCCAAATTGACAACTTAACCCTCCACCTAAACGAACTAGAAAAAGAAGAACAAAAAAGTCCTAAAGTCAGCAGAAGGAAGGAAATTATAAAGATCAAAGAAGAATAATATAGAGATTAAATAAATAGAGATTCAAAAAACAATAGAGAATATTAATAAAACTGAGAGCTGGTTCTTTGAAAAGGTAAACAAAATTGACAAACCACTGGCCAGACTCACTAAAAAGAGAAGAGAAAGAACCCAAATAAACAAAATTATAAATGAAAAAGGAGAAATCACAACGGATACAGCAGAAATACAAAAAACCATAAGAGCATACTATCAACAACTATATGGCAACAAGTTTGACAATCTGGAAGAAATGGACAATTTTCTAGAATCTTACAGATTGCCAAAACTGAATCAAGCAGAAACAGACCAACTGAACAGACCGGTCACTAGAAATGAAATTGAAGATGTCATAAAAACACTCCCTACAAATAAAAGTCCAGGACCAGATGACTTCACAGGCGAATTCTATCAAACATATAAAGAGGAACTGGTGCCCATCCTCCTTAAACTCTTTCAAAAGGTTGAAGAAGAACGAATACTCCCAAAGACATTCTATGATGCCACCATCACCCTCATTCCAAAACCAGACAGAGATACCACCAAAAAAGAAAACTATCGCCCAATATCATTGATGAATATAGATGCAAAAATTCTCAACAAAATCTTAGCCAACCGAATCCAACAACATATCAAAAAAATTATACACCATGACCAGGTTGGGTTCATCCCAGGTTCACAAGGATGGTTCAACATACGCAAATCAATCAGCATCATACAACCACATTAACAAAAAAAAAAAAAAAAAGTCAAAAATCATATGATCATCTCAATAGACGCAGAAAAAGCATTTGACAAAGTTCAACATCCATTCATGATCAAGACCCTCGCCAAAGTGGGTATAGAGGGAACATTCCTGAATATAATCAAAGCCATTTATGATAAACCCACAGCAAATATAATACTCAATGGGGAAAAACTGAAAGCCTTCTCACTCAAATCTGGAACAAGACAGGGATGCCCACTCTCAGCACTGCTCTTCAACATAGTTTTGGAAGTCCTAGCCACAGCAATTAGACAAACAAAAGAAATAAAAGGCATCCATATAGGAAGAGAAGAGATCAAACTGTCACTGTATGCAGATGACATGATACTATACATAGAAAACCCTAAGGACTCAACCCCAAAACTCCTTGAACTGATTAATAAATTCAGCAAAGTGGCAGGATATAAGATTAACATTCAGAAGTCAGTTGCATTTCTGTATACCAGCAATGAAACATTAGAAAAGGAATACAAAAATACGATACCTTTTAAAATTGCACCTCACAAAATCAAATACCTCGGAATACACCTGACCAAAGAGGTAAAGGACCTATATGCCGAGAACTATAAAACTTTAATCAAAGAAATCAAAGAAGATGTAAAGAAATGGAAAGATATTGAATTTTCCTGGATTGGAAAAATCAATATTGTGAAAATGGCCATCCTACCCAAAGCAATCTACAGATTCAATGCAATCCCTATCAAATTACCCATGACATTTTTCACAGAACTAGAACAAACAATCCAAACATTTATATGGAACCACAAAAGACCCTGAATCGCCAAAGCAATCCTGAGAAACAAAAACCAAGCAGGAGGCATAACTCTCCCAGACTACAAGAAATACTACAAAGCCACAGTCATCAAAATAGTGTGGTACTGGGATCAAAACAGACAGACAGACCAATGGAACAGAATAGAGAACCCGGAAATAAACCCTGACACCTATGATCAATTAATCTTTGACAAGGGAGGCAAGAACATAAAATGGGAAAAAGAAAGTCTATTCAGCAAGCACTGCTGGGAAACCTGGACAGCTGCATGCAAAGCAATGAAACTAGAACACACCCTCACACCATGCACAAAAATAAACTCCAAATGGCTGAAAGACTTAAATATACGACAGGACACCATCAAACTCCTAGAAGAAAACATAGGCAAAACACTCTCTGACATCAACATCATGAATATTTTCTCAGGTCAGTCTCCCAAATAAACCCATGGGACCTAATCAAACTGAAAAGCTTTTGCACAGCAAAGGAAACCAAAAAGAAAACAAAAAGACAACTTACAGAATGGGAGAAAATACTTTCAAATGATGCAACAGACAAGGGCTTAATCTCTACAATATATAAACAACTTATACAACTCAACAGCAAAAAAGCCAACAACCCAATTGAAAGATGGGCAAAGGACCTGAATAAACATTTCTCCAAGGAAGATATACAGATGGCCAGCAAACACATGAAAAAATGCTCAACATCGCTGATTATAAGAGAAATGCAAATCAAAACTACCATGAGATACCACCTCACACCAGTCAGAATGGCCATCATCAATAAATCCACAAATAACAAGTGCTGGAGGGGTTGTGGAGAAAAGGGAACCCTCCTGCACTGTTGGTGGGAATGTAAACTGGTACAGCCATTATGGAGAACAGTTTGGAGATACCTTAGAAATCTATCCATAGAACTTCCATATGACCCTGCAATCCCACTCTTGGGCATCTATCCGGACAAAACTCTACTTAAAAGAGACACATGCACCCGCATCTACAGCACTATTCACAATAGCCAGGATATGGAAACAACCCAAATGTCCATCCACAGAGGATTGGATTCAGAAGATGTGGTATATATACACAATGGAATACTACTCAGCCATAAAAAAGAATGACATCATGCCATTTGCAGCAACATGGATGGAACTAGAGAATCTCATCCTGAGTGAAATGAGCCAGAAAGACAAAGACAAATACCATATGATATCACTTATAACTGGAATCTAATATCCAGCACAAATGAACATCTCCTCAGAAAAGAAAATCATGGACTTGGAGAAGAGACTTGTGGCTGCCTGATGGGAGAGGGAGGGAGTGGGAGGGATCGGGAGCTTGGGCTTATCAGACACAACTTAGAATAGATTTACAAGGAGATCCTGCTGAGTAGCATTGAGAACTTTGTCTAGATACTCATGTTGCAACAGAACAAAGGGTGGGGGGAAAAAAATGTAATTGTAATGTATACATGTAAGGATAACTTGATCCCCTTGCTGTACAGTGGGAAAATAAAAAAATAAATAAATAAAATAAAATAAAATAACCCAGTTTTTATCCTTATTTGTGTCAACCATCTCTTGGTTCACGAAACAGTTAGACAGTATGAGGAACTGATACATTAGCCCATCCAAACCAAAATGTTAAACTTCCTTCCCAGCCCAGTAATTCAGATATCTAGTTTGAAATTAAGACAATGAAAAATCTTCAACAAATTGGGAGGACATAGAAAGAGAGCATCCATTTGAAAGTCTGGAACTTTCTTCAGGGAGTGGAAATAAAATTGTGTTACTGAAAACGTCAAAGAAGGAAATGGAATTTCACCATATGAGTGGGTTCTAGAGCAAATGTTACCTATGTATTCAAATTCATACCTATAATATTCATTCGTTTTTCCAGTGGTTGTAACAATTACTGACCTTTTTTTTTTTCTTTCGCCATAGCTCCTGCTTGCCAGATTTCACCTCGCCCAGTTTCCAGGACTATCATTTTACATGCTGTCAACTGGCAATTTAAAAGTATTTGCCCTTAGCGTTCTCTTCCTGAAACATACTTCCCCAGTCCACCACATCAGGAGGCCTTAGCACTCACACCACCGTTTAACTACCACTTTTTTTTTTTTTTTTTTGGTCACACTGTGACATATGGAAGTTCCCAAGCTGGGGACAGGATCTAAGCCACAGCTGTGACCTACCCCACAGCTGCAGCAATGCTGGGTCCTTAAGCCACTGCTCAGGACTGGGGAATCAAACCCATGCCTTCACAGACACAATGCTGCACCCTGAACTTACTGTGCCACAGCAGGAACTCCTCTCCCTTTTAAAAGCATGGCATTCTGGCTATCATTAATAAGTTCTACAAATAACAAATTCTGGAAAGGGTGTGGAGAAAAGGAAACCCTTCTACACTGTAGGTGGGAATGCTATCTGGTACAACCATTATGGAAAACAGTATGGAGGTTCCTCAGAAAACTAAATATAGAACTAACATAGGATCCAACAATCCCACTCCTGGGTATAAATCTGGACAAAACTACAATTCAAAGAGATGCATGTACCCATATGTTCACTGCAGCACTATTCACAACAGCCAAGACATAGAAACAACTAACTGTCCATCAGCAGATGAATGAATGAAGAAGATGTAGTACATATACTCAATGGAATACTACTCAGCCATAAGGAAGGAAATAATGCCATTTGCAGCAACATCAGCGCAACTAGAGATTCTCATACTGAGTGAAGTCAGTCAGAAAGAGAGAGACAAATGCCATATGACATCACTCATATGTGAAGTCTAAAATGTGGAGCAAATGAATCTATCTATAGAACAGAAACAGACTCACAGACACGGAGAACAAACTTGTGGCTGCCAAGGGGTAGGGGGAGCGAGTAGGATGGACTGGAAGTTTGGGGTTAGGAGATGCAAACTATTACAATTAGAATGGATAAGCAATGAGGTCCTACTGTAGAGCACAGGGAACCATGTTCGATCTCTTGGAGAAGAACATGATGGAAGAGAATATGAGAAAAACTATATATATACCTGGGTCACTTTGCTGTATAGCAGAAATTGATACAACATCGTAAATCAACTATACTTTAATACAGCTTCTTTTCAAGTTTGTCATTCTATCCAAAAGAGTTCTCATCTACCACCCCAGTTATGCCCCTTTTAGAACACTGTTTTATTTACTTAAAAGCACTGATAGTTTGGAGTTCCCATCGTGGCTCAGTGGTTAACGAATCCGACTGGGAACCATGAGGTTGCAGGTTCAATCCCTGGCCTTGCTCAGTGGGTGGAGGATCCTGTGTTGCTGTGAGCTGTGGTGTAGGTTGCAGATGCAGCTCGTATCCCGTGTTGCTGTGGCTGTAGGCCAGTGGCTACAGCTCTGATTCAGCCCCTAGCCTGGGAACCTCCATATGCTGTGGGTGCGGCCCTAGAAAAGGCAAAAAGGCAAAAAGACAAAAAAAAAAAAAAAAAAAAAAAAAAAGCACTGATTGTTTTCACATGTCAGTTTATCTATTTATTATATATGGACTTCACATGAATTTCCGGAGGGCAAGGGCCCAGTCAGTTTGAGGCACCTTTCCTAACTCAGAACCTGCCACACAAACAAGCAAACTGTAAATACAGAGAGAATATTTGTTAAAGGAATAAAAGAATTTATAGACAGCACAGAAGATGGAATGAAGGTCACAAAACAGGATGTGAGTTTTTTAACTTCGTCAAAGAAAAATGAACGTTACGGCTGACCACTCTTAGAAGGAGGGGAATGAGGTAATCAGAGGACTAATAATAATGAAATAATAATGGTTCTTAAATGAGGGCACGGAGGAGGCAGGACTTTCTGGAATGGTGGGGTGAAGAGCTCTGCAAAACCTCTCCCCGGAAAGCAATGATGCAGCTGGACAAAACTGACCGAAACAACCATTTCCGGTCTCTGAAGAGCAACGGGAGCCCTATTTTAAAAATGAAGAAGAGTTGATTGAAGAAAACCTACCAAACCTGAGGCAAAAACAGTGGGACTGGATGGCGTTTTACCTTGGGGCGGCTTTCATCTCCCCCACCCCTACCCCACAGCTCACTAGGCAGGAACCAGCAGTTCCACTGCTCCAGGGCATGGACATAATTTGAATCAGAAAGTAGAAAAATCCCAAACTCCTGGACATTGGCCAAAACAGTAGCAATCCTGGTGGGAAGCAGACAGAGAGACTGAAAGCACAGCCAGACTGAGACAGCCGTTCTGGTGGAGGCAGGCAGCAGATTGCCCGATTAGCCACACATTTAACCAGGGTCATGCAACGAGATACTATTAGGGGGCCTTAATAGGCTCCCATATATCTCTAGCTTCCAGGAAGCCTGTGTCCGGGTGCAAAACTGCACAGACACTCAGGATAAACAAGGGAGGGCCCTCTCTCTCCCAAGAGCCCTGATACAATACAAGGAGAATCTGCAGAAACTTGAAAGCCAGGGGAAAGTCATAAATTGCCCAAATGTTGGCCGTGTTCTCCAACCCTCACAATAGGGAAACAAATGAGTATGCCAGGGTGCTGATAAAATTTTGTTTACAGAAGCAGGTGGTTGGGCCAGATTTGGCCCACAGGCCACTGTTTGCTGATAATTGTTCTAAAAGATGAAAGCAAACTTATTGTGACATTAAACAGATCACTGGTTGTGAGGGTTTGAAGGGGGTTGAAGTAAGGAATTATAAAAGAACATGAGGAATCTTTGGGAGGTGATAGAAACGGTAATTATCCTGCTTGTAGGGATGGTTTCACAGGGGCAAAGACATATGAAAATCTAATAAATTATTAATTTTAAATGTATGCAATTAATTACAGGTCAAGTATATACGAATGCATTAAATATCAATTACATTCTACCACCTAACTAGAATAAATCAGAACAATCATACGAGCGTATCAACAGATACATAAAAAGTATTTTTTTCAGATTTGACATTCTTCAAGATAGATGACACCCAACAAAAGGCCAGACACATAGTCTATACTCAGTAAAAATATTTATGATTCTGGAAGGCATAAGGAAAAGTAGGGTGGGAATATCACTGGCTTTTGAAACAGGTAGGCCACTGTTCAAGTCCAAAGTAAGCTATGTACGAACTTCATAAATTAGTGCCAGTAAGAATTACCTTATTAGTCTGTGTTAGAACCACTGGAAAAGCTTACATAAGTGTGCTGTCGAACTCCTGACTCTCTGCAAGTAACTCTCATCAAGGTTTTCTAAATTTAACATTTTTAAATCCATACAGATCCTGGCATGATATACTCAGTAGACTCATCAGTAATTAATAGTAATGAGTTAGTTATATTTTGAAACTATTTATTATGTCCATCTTCAATCACACACTAAAATAGAGAGAACAGATGATGAATTTTCATGTTCTCCAAACAGCTTCCACAGGGATAATCATATGGCCATTCTTTATCATCTGTCCTCCTTTCTTCTGGCTGAAGTACAGCAAACTAAATTCCAGACACCCCAGCCTTCTACCTGAATATACTTGAAGATGTCTGAGATGGAACTGGTGGTGTTTTTTTCATTAAAGACTTTTAAATGTTTGGACATTGTATTAGTTTGCTAGAGCTGCCGTAACAAAGTACCAGAGACTGGGTGGCTTAAACAATAGACATTTTCTCACAGTTTTGGAGGCTTTAAGTGCAAGTTCAAGGTGTCAGCGGGGTTGGTTTCTTCGGCGGTCTCTCTGCTTGGCCAGTTTGATGGTCATCTTCTCCCTGTGTCTCTGCATGGTCCTCCCTCTGGGTGAACCTGTGTCCTGATTTTCTCTCCGTGTAAGGACATGAGTCATATTGGAATTAGACCCACCCTATGACCTTGCTTTACTCTAATTACTCCTGGAAAAGGTCCTATCTCTAAAAACAGTCGCATTCTGAGGTACGGGGTGGGGAGGCAGGACCTCGAAATATACATTTGGGAGAGGACATCGTTTAACCCATAGCAGATCTACATGGGAGAGAATTGTGAGGCCCATGGAAGGGGCTGGCTCAGATCTTCCTCTACAGATCTTCTACAACGAATCACACCATTGGATGGCAGTCTCCACCCCCTGAGATCTGTTGTAATGTTTACACAGAAGCCACACTCTCTCCAAGATGCTCCCAGCCAATGACTGGGCACACTGAGGGCTCTAGAGCCAGGCTGTTTCTGCCCTACATGGATCTCTTCCAATGAGCAATAATTGCTCTGTGACTCTTCAGTGTCCTGACTGAGATTCTCTCAGGGCTGCACCACACTGCGGGGTCCCTCCTGCTCCCTTCTTCCTCCTTCCCTCCCTCCCTCCTTTCCCTCCTTTCTTTCCTCCTCCTCCTCTTTCTTTGTTCACAAGTGTGACACCTACATCATGGTCTAATACCTCTCTCTATCTACTCCTGCTCTTGCTTTCCTTGGGCATTCTAATTCTATCTAGATGTCTGCTTCTTGGACACAAGACGCATACAAACAGTAAATGCTGAAATCTATAACTAAGTCATTAAAATAAATGAATGGTGATCTTCGGAGTCAAGGTTTTCACTGCTGGAATGAGATGTTTCAGATAAGCAAGAACATGGGAGTGCCCTGGTGGCCTAGTGGATAGGATTCAGCACATTCACTGCTATGGCCCAAGTTCAATCCCTGGTCTAGGAATTGAGATCCCATATCAAACCACTGCACACCATGACCAAAAAAAAAAAAAAAAAAGAGAGAGAACACAGATAAGCAAGAACAGGAGGTAGTTCATGTGATAATGGATTATGGTTAGAAACACCAATATAAACTCATGTTTATCTTAATGTACATGAATATGGTTACATAAAAATATTTATAGATAAGTGTACATACATGGGTTAGTATACACACATGTATTTCTTTTTTGTCATCTGAGAAACCCAGAAAAACAGTATCTTGGTAGTGATAGTATCCCTCATATCTTAGTTTCTTTTTTTTTTTTTTTTTTTTTTTTTTTTTTTTTTTGTCTTTTTGTTGTTGTTGCTATTTCTTGGGCCGCTCCTGCGGCATATGGAGACTCCCAGGCTAGGGGTTGAATCGGAGCTGTAGCCACCGGCCTACACCAGAGCCACAGCAACATGGGATCCGAGCCGCGTCTGCAACCTACACCACAGCTCACGGCAACGCCGGATCGTTAACCCACTGAGCAAGGGCAGGGAGCGAACCCGCAACCTCATGGTTCCTAGTCGGATTCGTTAACCACTGTGCCACGACGGGAACTCCTATCTTAGTTTCTAATGCCAGTTCAATAAAAGGAACCAGGGCTCTTGGAAGAAACAGTTGATCCCAATACTGGGGCAGAATATCTGCAAGGTGAGCCTAGAGCATCTTGTAAATCCCAGAAAGTATGAAAGTGCCAAACAAAAATGATCATTAAGAACAACAACAACAACAAAAAAGGAGTTCCTGTTGTAGCTCAGTGATAATAAACCCGGGGACTCGGGTTTGATCTCTGGCCCCATTCAGAGAGTTGAGGATCCGGCGTTGCCATGAGCTGTGATGTAGGTCCCAGACGTGGTTCAGATCTGCTGTGGCTGTGGCTGTGGTATAGGCCCACACCTGCAGCTCTGATTCAACCCCTAGCCCAGGAACTTCCATATGCTGCAGGTGTGCCCCCCCCCAAAAAAAAGACCCAAAAAAACCCCACACAGAATGATGCAGGTATGCCAAAGGGAGCTAAGCACCAACATAAATGCTCCCTATGGCCAAAGCTGGAATCATTTGAGCAACACAATATTAGATTTTAATATTAGATTTTATACAAAGTACCAGAGACTGGGTGGCTTAAACAATAGACATTTTCTTTGTATAAAAGTATATTAGATTTTAATACAAAGTAAAATACACATATTTATAATTCCATATGGTTATAAGTATACGAAGTATATGGTTATGTAAGTAAATAAATAAATGAGAAAGAGAGAGGGAGAAATTTCCTGAGCAGGAGAATCTCACATAATTTACGGGGTTCCGCCACCCTCAGTGAATAAAATGCGGGGCTTTATATAAGGTACTAACAATGGCTCTTTAATTACGATAATTGTGCCATTCCACGTTAAGGTGTTTATAATGGGGGAACCAGGGGTGGGTGTGGAAACATACAATTTCACGATTTTTCTGTAAATCTAAAATTGTTGTAAAATAAAAAGCTTATTTAAATTTAAAAAAAAACCATAAGACAAAATGCCACGTGGATTAGGATCGCAATAACTAATATTTATTTAGCACTTTCCAGGCTATAGAACACTCTCTCCTGCATTAACTCATTGAATGATAAATCCATTACCTTCAGAATTTCATGATGAGATCATGTTATGAAGCCTGTCTAAAAAGCACATTAATAAAACATGTAACTGTCATTATTTCAATAAAATCATGTTCTGCTCCAGGAAAAAAAAAAATGTAGAAGAATCATAAAGGACCTGAATTTACCAGCACCGCTTTTAATTTCTGGCAGATTTCACATCTCTGCTCTGTGTGTCAAATCTGTTCTGGGCATGTTGGGTTCTATTTTGCAGATCTCCAGTGATTTTAACAGCAGTTGTGAATACTTAATGAAATTCATCATGCATTTGTAACAAATTGCTCACCTTTCTAACCCCAGAGAGAAATGTGCAAGAAGAAGGAAAAGAAAAAAAAAAAAAAAAAAAAAAAGGAGCTTCTGATGAATTCTCTCCCTCCTCACCAGAGCGGAAGGGAGTAATTGACAGAATGGGCACCTGCCAGGGATCCAGCCAGCACTCCGGTGTTTCAGGGCTGCCCCCTTCCATATGCGTCCTCTTTGCTCACCCTCCATTCCAACATCACTCTCCCTGCCATGTCACTCCTTCCTTTCTTCTGTTCATGTGTCACTTTCCCCTCTCCTCTTCCTTGCTTTAAGTCAGGAAAACTCAGAAAAATCCCCCAACCCTACTGATGCCAGCATGTGGTACTCAGGAAAAATAGACAGCTAACAGTAGATTAGAGTATTAATCTGCTGCTCTGATCCCACAAATGCCCTACAGCACTCACTCATTTCTACAAAACTTCTCATTTCCTCATTTCATGTTTCCCTTGAACATAAAAAATCAGGCAGGAACAAAATACAGGGGCAGCATTGATGTGCAGGATGCCCTCCTGCTCAAAATGCTATTAAGCATTTCGATGGGCCTGTGAGGCAAATGACTTGACCATAACTCATCATGAACCCATGGTTTATAAACTAAAAAGAAAATCTGCACACAAACTCCAAATTTTCTTGATTGTAAGGCAACAAAAGGATTCGAGGCGCAGGGGCTGAGTGAAGGCTGGACACGTTCTAACCATGTGACCTGAGACTCTACAAGCTCAGGGTCCTTATTTGCAAAACTGAAACATTAACAGCAGCACCTAAAGGGATTATGCAATATAAAGGCAATAATTGCTTAGAGTACATTGTTAGCATTCAGTAAATATCAGAGACAGGGGGGAAAAAAATCTATTTGGGATGAGACGAGCATACGCTACATTGTCTCTCTTTCCCAGATTCACCTCGTACAATAAAAATTCATCTTGATCTCAGGATAGTGCGTGTTGGATTTTCTTTTCTGGTCTGCCTTTGAAGGAAATTTTGAACATTAGTTTAAATAAATTATGTAGCATGGTGTTTAAACATAGAGTCATAAACATTAGCATAAATATCTAGCCCTAAATCTGGCACTTACTTTTGGAAAGACAAACACTAATGAAATATGTATGTGACTTAGAAGTTGAAATTTCCAGTGTTCAGCCAGCTCTCTGAAAGCAAGCCATTTATTTTCAAAATATTTTTAAATCAACAACTTAGCAATCTTCTTAGCATATAACTTTTCTATATGTTTTGGATGAATGAATGATAGCAAATATATTAAAATACTGCATGACATTTAGGGAGAACATCTGATGAATATACATAGGCTATAAGTGAAATGATCTAACTTTTAAGTCCTCTATAGAGAGACATTTTTAAAAAGCCATCGTACCCATATCAGAACTGCTCCTTGGGTACCTCTCCTAGCGGTATTTGGATGGCCACCCTACCATCACCAAAAAGAAAATTTAGACAAGATCACTGCCACATATTAAAGCATTTGATATAGACTCTGCTTCATGATTTAAATTGTTTCAAGTTGGGTGTGCCAATTAAGCACCCACAATGCAGTGGACAAGAGTGATCATCAAGATTTCTGTCCACCTCTTCTTTTCTCAAGGAATTTTAAGTTTGGAGCAAGAGTACAAATGCCAGGGTTAAGTAGGAGACTTACCAAAAAAGTAAGAAAGGAACACATAGAGTTTAAGACAACAGGCAAGCCTCCTTTACTCTGCTTTTGCACATTCGATATTAACCTAAAAGCATTTCTGATGCTTAACCTAGAGGACTAAGGTAATATTTTCATACCCCTTGGCTACCGAGTAGTCTCTTATAATGGAGAAAATGAATATTAGATCAACAACTCATATTCTTTCTCAGAGAGACTAACGAAAACTCTTTTCCTATACTTAATTGTCAGAAGGAGAAAACTTAGGCATTTTTTTCTTTCTTTTTTTGATCTTATGGGATAAACATTCAGTTGTGACTCATCCTTTTGAGAAGTAAGACATACTTTGTTCCCCTCTTATTTTTTTCTCAAGTCATGAAGGGCTTACTCCTTCCATCAGCAAACGAGATGATACCGACACTGTGTCCAACTCCTGAATACAGAGACAATTAGGCAAAATCTATTGCTGTTCATGAAACAATCAAACTTCAGGGCATTTCACTAAATGACAAGTCACATGGAGCATGATACTTACAGCTTCCTGAATACATGAAACTGAAAAGTACAAAGAAACCAACTGGTTCATGGAGAAGCCTTCAGTCAGTCAATAAAATGAAAGCTGGAAAATAGGTCATAGAAAAAGTCACTATACAGCAGAGTTCCAAATTCAGTAGGGATGTGGCTTTTTGACCTGCTACCAACAAAGATTGAAATGCTATTCATTTCCTTCACATTTTCATGTAAATTTAATTTTAATGAAATGGTTGACTTGCTAACCCTGGAGACTTGGTGATCTATTAATCTACAGAATGAGTCTTACCGGTACACTCTTCAAACAAGCACTTTTTCCTTCCTTTAACCTCTCTTTCCATTTAAAACACTACGCTGTACCCCCTCAGAATATATTTACTGGAACAAAAATGAAGAGAAACATGACTGTTTTATACTTGCTTCCTTACCCCCAAAGGAATGAGTGTCTGATCCTTAAAAGCCAGATAATTACTCCTTGCGCATGTCACGAAAACAATAGCAAATTTAAAAGTCTAATCCTATCTCCTAAAATGAGAGCAAAGAAACTACCCAAAAGATGTAGAGATTGGCCGAAAGCAAAGAATCGGCGGTGATTGAACGAGTTATAACGTAAGAATGCCTTGAGCTTGGCTTGGTTATTTTTCACCTCCAGAAAATTGGATGTTACATGTTCTTTGAGTTTTCAAAATGTCATGGAAGAAGGCAGTAACTGCTTTTTCAAGTTCTCATTAACGTTTCTTGGATTCACATATGGATATATGAAAGAAACTGATTTCTGCTATCAGTTATGTTGGACCAATTCTCCCACTGAGAACAACCGTAATAACCAGATACATTTTTAGAGGCTGTTTGAAGGCATCAGAGGGCTATCAAATCAAGAAGGACTGGAAGGGTCAAAAACCCAGGGAGAAAAGAAGAGCAGAGAAGTGAGCTTGATATTTAAAATTACTTTTACCCATGAGGCATTTTCTAATTCCCAAGCAGTGGCCAAGAAGCAGAAAAACCTATCAAAAAGTAGTGGCTACACATCTGTCTTAGTTTGAGTTTTTCTGGAAGCAGACCCTGACATAAAGATCTTGGTGCATGAAGTTCATTTTGGGAGATGCCAGGAAGGTCAAGAGGGAAGTGGGAGCTGATATAGGGAAGGAAAAACTCCAATTAGGACTACCCTGTTAAGCAGGATACGAAGGACAGCTATAACTTAACCCTAGAGTCTGGGAAGTGTTGCAAAACACATCCTGTGCTCAGATAAATCCCATCTAAGGCTTGATGGGGCTGAGGTTTTTGCACATTCTTTCTTACCAGGCATTAGATGAAGGCTATTGAAGAGGTGTTATTTAACTCCAGAGCATTTCTAGCCTTCCTTGGGTGCAGTAGAGTTGCCCTCGAGAATAAATCATGAAGCATTAAGATGTAGATATGGTCAGTTGCCAGTTACCTAGGGCACACAGATATGGTCAGCTTTGGGGTATTTGAGAAGGTACTGACAGTATCTGCTACATATAGTCGGCCCTTTGTGATGTTCAAAACAACGCACACCACAAGTTAAGTTTGCTCTATTCTGTCATTTCTTCTTCAAGGTCAAATGTTTTTAAAAATGCATGTACAGGAGTTTTAGTGAAACCAGAGACATGCTTCATGGCCATTCATGCAAAAGTTGCAACCAATATCCACTATATATCTCTTCTACCACTTAATCTCCCCTTATCATTGGCCAGTACTTCTCATGATCTGGGCTAAAGCAGACCTTTATTCTTGAAGGTCCACGTCCCTAGTTACCATGGTCTGGTTAGGTCATGCTTTCTGCTAGTACCCATTTCTCATAAATTACTAGATAGCTAAAGACGGTGACTCTTCCTGCCTTCATTATAGAGCAGCAACTCTATAGCCTCATGATAATAATGATCAATTTCTACCGACAGTGTAATAACTTCTCAGTTGCCTCTGCACTCCTATGTGAGCGCGCAGAATGACGAGGGAATAGCTGTAATTTTAGCTTTTGTGGAACTCATGCTGTGTAGCCTGATAGAAGTTTTTCTCTTCTGGAAGCTGAAGCACAAATTCCTCAAATGGGTCATTAGGGGTAACAGCTAAAGGGGCTACTACTGCAACTCCCACTCTTGGTCCCTAGACTATGCAGGTGTCCATGACACTTTCAGGAGTCAACATTATCCTAAAATTGAGGTTTCATTTGCCCTTATCACTGTGTGGACAACTGCAAACACACAACAGTGATTGGTGCTATCACTTGGTTAAATGTATGGCCATTCCCCAAAATTTTCCTTATCCTACTGATATTTTCAAGACTCAGGTTAGTTAACTGAATAGAAATATGACAGGGACCACCAACTTCATGTCCTTTAAGCCCACAGGGTGGCACTAAATCTGCCATTTCTCTCAGGATATATTACGCTTCTCATTTACCTCCCATTAATCTCGTAACCAGGGAGAAATTTTAGGGGATGCTACATGTTTTGCCCAAACTTTTGTCGCTTCCCCTAAAAGTCAGGTACCCGATGTGAGAATTATGCCAAATTATATGCACCTCTATTATGTAATGTGGGACTAGGGAATTCACTAGGGTACACTACGAACCGCTGAATTCACAGTGAGACAGAATTGGGCCAGGACTCCGTTATAGCACCTGACCTTTGTGTCACCCTCTCAAGCAGGAGGACCATAGCCATCTTTTTCAGTCTTTTGAGAATAGAGAGGTCTCAGATCCTGAGATGAGGATTCGATCACAAGTGGTTTATTTGGGAGTGAAGGGAACACTCACGGGGAGGAAGCGATGCAGAATAGGAGTGGCAACTAATAAAAGATACGTTACTAAACTAGCTAATCCCATAAGGGAAACGCAAGGTTAAAAAAAAAAAAATGGTGTAGGAGTTTCCGCTGTGGCTCAGCAGGTTAAGAACCCAACACAGTGTCAATGAGGATGTGTGTTCCATCCCCCGCCTCAGTGGGTTAAGGATCCAGTGTTGCCACAAGCTGTGGTGTAGTTCGCAGATGGAGCTCAGATTCAGGGTTGCTGTGGCTATGGCTGTGGCGTAGGGCTCAGCAGCAGCTCCTATTTGACTCCTAGCCTGGGAACTTCCATATGTCACAGGTTGAGGCCTTAAAAAGAAAAAAAAATGGTGTAAAACACATACTTCAGGATTATCCCACCCAAGACTCGGGGAGCTGTTAAAATTTATACAGCAACAACTACCAGTCATTAATTAAGGACTACTTTCAGGGATTTTTAATTCCTGAGCATTTTAAGCACTACCACGTGATCAACTAGAGCAGCCTTCCAGAAAAACCCATCAGGCCCATATATGCAGTCCACCATATAGAGTTCACTAGTGATGCAAAAATTCTGACAGATAGAGGTAAAGCTGATAACATCACCAACAGAATCTGAGGAAACAAGCAGAGGTCTCCACTTTTTCAGGGAATAGGAAAATTCAACATGTACCAAGGCATAACTCCTAAACTAGAGAAAAGAGACAAATCAGCCTCAAAAGAACAACAATAAGGCTGATAGTGTACACTTGAATGGAAAATGTGAAGGCCAATGGCACAACAAAGTGCTAAAATTAAAAAAAAAAAAAGTATTTTAACTTAGATAGCTATACCTAAAACATCCTTCAACACTGAAGCCAAATCGAAAGAGTTCCAAATGAACAAACCTGAGAGTTGTTCACCAGCAGACAAAAAATTTTAAGTGCTAAAATTACTATAGGGTCAGGAAATATTAATAAAATATTAAATATAATCCAAAATACATAGGTAATTCAATGGAATATAAGTGGACTAAATACTTCCTAAAAGAAAGTTCATGAGACTGGCTAAATAAAATGAAGTACAATAATAACACATGCCTTAAATATAAGGAGAAGGATATTTTCACAGTAAAAGATTTCAAAAATGATATATAATACAAACACTGCCCCCACGTCTAAGTATAGCTATATCAATAGAAAAAAATAAATCAAATTCAAGGCAAGAAGATTATTAGAGAAAAAAATAAGATATTTTATTATGATTAAATAATCCATCAGAAAGATTTATATATCTCATAAACTAGTGTATGAAATATATAAGCAAAGTAGTAAATTTCAACTACTGCTCTCAGTAACTAATACAAGAAGTCAATATTTTTTGTTGTTTTATTTTTTTATTAAAGTATAATTGATTTACAATGTTGTGCCAATTTCTGCTGTACACAAAGTGACCCAGTCATACATATATATACACTCTCTTTCTTATATTATCTAAAGGAAGTCAATATTAAAGTAAAAACAGAAAAGTTTTGAAGAGAAAAATTTTTAATTTTGATGCCATCAATGAATGTAACAACCTCCTCAATCACAGAGAACACACATTTCTCCCAGGATGATGTGGGGAATTTTTCAAAACTGATAATATGCGGTATCATAGCAAGTCTCAACACATTTTCAAGGACTGAAATAATTCCATGTTTATCTCTGACCAAGTTGAATTAAGGAGGAAACAACAAAAGAGAAGTAAGACCAGAATATCTCCCAATAGTTGAGTCCAAGTTAATGTCATAATGTAATGTTTTAAATCAGTCAAATGGAAAGAGAATAAACATAACCATATTGACTCTTCTGGGACAATTTAAAGAGTCTGTGATGGAAATGTATAGCCTTGAAGGGATTTTAAGAAAAAGAATAAATGCTCTTTGCTGTACAGCAGAAACTGACACAACATTGTAAATCAACTATACTTTAATACAAAGTAAAAAATAAGAATAAATGCTGATAATAAGAATGCTGATACTCTATGTTCTAAGCGTCCATCTCAGTAAGTTGCCCAATGAAAGAGAATAGTAAAAATACGATGACATCAATGAAACACAAAGAAAAACACATATGAGAGAAACATTTTTAAACTGCTACATTGAAAAATAATAGTTTAATAAAATAAATACTAATTTAATTAAACTATCAGCTCCATGGAAGACTCTGAAGAGAAACACAAAGGGAAAAGATGCAAAGACACCATATCAGGAAAGAAAAATACAAGGAAAATGTAAAAAGATAGGAACAACTTTATATAAACTTTGATTGAATGATGAACAGATTTATAGTGAAACACAACTTAGTAAATCTGGCATAGAAAGAAATAGAAAATATGAGTATTGTCTAGCTATTAAAAACTGCAGCTCAAATGAAAATCTTCAGAGAAAACGTCAGGCTGAGAGGATTTCATAAGTGAATTTCTCTTTTATTTAAAAAATAATTAACACTGATCTTATTTTTAAAACTATTCTAGAAAATAGAACAAAAAAGAAATTATCAACTTACTTTATGAAACCAATGTAACTATCATACCAAAATCTGAGAGACATAAACATAGAAACAAAATTCTGTATAAAATAGCAGCAAAAATAATCCAGAAATATATACAAGTTGGATTAATTCAAGGAATGGACAATTGCTTTTAATAAAGCAATAAGTCATGCAATTCATCACAGTAGCAAAATAAAAGACAAAAATATATGGTCATCTTGATAGTTTCAAAGAAAGCATATACTAAGATTCAACATTCTTTCATGTTTTCATGATAAAAACTTGTTATAATACTAAAAGAAGTCTTCCTTAAGCTACCTAAAAAAAGACATTATATCAAAAAATTATATTCAGTAGTGCAGCCAATGTGGAGAGAAACAGAGGTTTCTCAAAACACTAAAAATGGAATTACCATATGATTCAGTAATTCCATTCATAGTAGTATCTCCAAAAAAGCCAAAACACTAATTCAAAAAGATACATGTACCCTAATGTTCATAGCAGCATTATTTACAATTATAAGACTTGGAAGCAGCGTAGGTACCCATGAACAGATGAGTGGATAAAGAAGACATGGTATGTAAGTACAATGGAATATTACTCAGCCATAAGAAAACATAAAATTGTGCCATTTGCAAAAACACGGATGGAGCTGGAGGGTATTAGGCTTAGTGAAATAAGTCAGAGAAAGAAAGACAAACAGGGTATGAAATCACTTATATGTGGAAACTAAAAAATACAACAAATTAATGAATACCACAGAAAAGAAACAGACTAACAGACATAGAGAATGAACTAGTAGTTACCCGAAGAGAAAGGGAAGGGAAGACAGCCACCACAAGGGTAGGGAATTAAGAGGTACAAACTATTATGTATAAAATTAGTACACAGGCATATTGTACAATAAAAAATGAAGTATAGCCTTTAAAAACTGAATCACTATATTGTACACCTGTAACATATAATAAGGTATATCAACTGCACTTCAGTTTTTTTTAATTCTGTAATAAAACTCCTTGTATTAAAAAAAAAAAAGTAGACAGCCAAGAATCTTTTGCGACTCCTCCGATGAGGATAACCTGTGATCATAAACATATTGTTACCAAACATACCTCGTTGGCCTGATGCACAGGGAGGCCAAACCAACTGAAAGGTCAGAGTTTGAAGTGGAGAAAGGTTTATTGCAGGGCTGAGAAAGAAGAATAGGGGGGTGGCTCATGCTCAAAAACCCCCAAACTCCTTGATGGTTGTGGGGGAGAAGTTTTTATAGGCAAAATTTGGGGTGAGGGCTGCAGGGTGTGTGGCTTTTTTCTGATTGGTTGGTGATGAGGTAACAGGGCAGTGCTCCAGGAATCTTAAGCTCAGCCTCTACCTGGGTGGGGGCCTTAGTTCCTACAGAAGAACTCAAAGATATCATTATGTATATCACCTGAGGAGGAAGCAGCACCCTGCCCCAAGCCTACACTATTTTTTCTTGACTGTTCCTTCCCTTGTCTCTGCATCCCCTCCCTTTCCTGATTACCAACTGTTTGAATGTGCCCTTTGAAAGTTAGGGAAAGTCAAGGAGGCTGAATGATGCTCAGCCAACAAGAAATGGGGAACCCAAAAAGGATTTGTGCCCAGGAGCCCCAGAGGGTCCTGCCGGTTTTCTATATGAGAAAATGTTGAGTCTCTTTAATCACCATAAAAGTGTAAATTAATTCCAACTGTGATTTACAGTTGCATGTATATCAATTTGACTGAAATTCAAAAGACTGCAGTTGTGCACTATGTACAACAGCCAAGACAGGGAAGCAACCTAAATGTCCATCAACAGAGGATTGGATAAAGAAGATGTGGTACAGATATATAACAGAATATTACTCAGCCATAAAAAAGAATGAAATAATGTCATTTGCAGCAACATTGGTGGACCTCAAGATTATCATATTAGGTAAAGTCGTAAAGAGAGAGAAAAATATCATATGAGGTCACCAAAATGTGGAATCTAATGAAAATGATCTAAAAGAACCTATACACACACACACACACACACACACAGATATACATACAGAAAGATTTGCATAAATATATTCTAATAGCATTCTTTGATAGCTGCAAGGCAGAAAAAGGCAAATGTTAATAAAGATTAGAGGAATTCATAAAGATAAATAACTATTTATAAAACAAAATGCAACCATAGCATACACATAACTTTGAGTGAAAGAAACCAGACATGAAATAATACACATTACATTATTCCATTCAGACAAAACCAATCTAAAAGTGAAAAAAAGTGGTTTCCTCTAGAGAAGGTGGGCAATGCAATGGAGGGGACATTTGTGAAAATTCTTCAAGGTCTATACTTATTATTTGCACACTTTTCTAGATGTATATTACAACTTGATAAAAATGGTTTTAAAATACAGATGAAAAACAATGAAACTATGATGTTAAAATTAAAACATAATGTCAGAATTAATCACAAAAGAAACCAGAGGATAAATAGTGTTAGGACCTCGTACTAGAGAGTACATCTAATTTCATGACTCCTTCTTTAAAAGATTTAAAGTTTTGAAAACTCTTCAAAAGATCACATTATTATTATGAAATGAAATATTACTTATTAAATGCAAAATGAATAAATTCGAGTAGTCAAAATATCCATAGGGTATTCTGGATTAAATGAGAAAATCTCAATTATAGAATTTTACTATTAAAAATAGAAAGTCTGCATGCCTGATCGACTGTATTTTTGCATTAATGAACTTAGACTAGTTTGCCTTATCACCAACTGGAAGTACCAGCAAACCCTCAAAGAATTTTAACCCCAATTAAATGTTTTATCTTTTCCCCAAAGCTGCTTGTGCTTCTCTGTTCCTAGTTGCTGTAAATGACAGCCTAGTTTTTCTCATCATTTACATTTAAAACCTTAGTGCTACCCTTGGCACTGCCCTTGCCTATTGATCCTTTTGCCTTATTAGTTTTCACATCTATCACAACTTTTACACGCCAATGATCAACCTCTCGTTCAAGCCCACAATTACTCTCTCCTAGCCTCTTGCAAATATTCCTTTTACTTCTGGTCTCAGTAATGTCAGTCAGGCATATAGAAGCTTGTAGATTAGTCTTTTTGTAGGCAACGCTACTCATGCTATGCTTCATTTCAAAAACCTTAATTGAGTTCCTATTAACTAGAGAATGAACCCTATATCCGTAGTTTGACCTCCAAGGCTATCCAAAATCTAGCCCCAAACTAATTGCCAAAAAGCATACTGTATTCCACCAACACAGAGTAATTACATTCACCTCCCTTGTCTGCCTGTTTCTTTCGTTGTGCTCCTCGCATTGTCAAGCATGAGTTTTCTCCCTCATTGTTCGCAATGCTAAATTTTCTACAACCTTTAAAACTCAATTCGTCATGAAGGGTTTTGCCACTGGGTAAGGTCATGGAAACTGTAGAACAAGAAGAACTTGTCTGAGTGTGTGTGGAGGGGGTGAAATTGATCAGGTTTTAGAATCACCTGAGGAGCTTTTAAAATTACACAATCCTGGGCTTATATCCGCTGAGACTTTAAGAGGGCACGGCTAGAGCTACAAATGTCTGTGAATCTTAAAAGAAAGTCCCCCCCCTCGTGGTAGTAAACACCAGCCTGGTCCAGTCTGGGGGGAAATCTAACGGACTAAAATCTGTGGGTACACAGGTTGGCAGGACTAAGCAGAAAACTAGGGTTAAATCATATTAGACTCCCCACGTATGTTGACAACCCTGATCCCAAACTGAAGACTGAGATAAGAGCAAATGTTCGACAGTCCGCTTGTGATGTGGCCATGAAAGCGTCTACCAAACCGACCGCACGATAGATGACATTTATAAACCCAGGAGAAATTACTAAAAAACACATTAAAAAAAAAAAAAAGGCACTGCAGTGAAGAAAACTGAGCCAATTCTGGAAAAGAGGCAACATTTTGAAGAAAGAAAGAGCACCGTTTCAAAAACATCACAGGAAAACAGTCCAAATGTAAAAATTGCAGAGAAAAAAAAATGAAAGTCAGGAAAAAAGCAAACCAGCAAAAGCAAAAGACATTTTTTAGGAATACCTGTAAACTGTTTTCCATGAATGTAGACAGACTCCCAGTTTCCGCCTGCGATGTAGAAAGCTGCTAAGAGCATCACTCCCACCCTAATGACAAGAAAATGCAGGATAATGTACAAAATTATAATGTTGCTTGGACACATCAAAAAGCTGTGGTAATAGAACATCCAACTCCTCTAATATCAAAGGAGACAGGGTATGAGCCCTGTTGTAATAGTTGCAACAGAAGGAAGATGAGATCCTTACACAAGAAGATAAAAGGGGTTCAACTAAATTTTTAGTGAATGGTGGAAGGCCCAGTATGAGCAGCTGTAAGAGAAGAGAACCTCTAAGAGCTACAGACACACAGCACTTTGCACCCACTTAGAGACTCTTCCCCAGGAGCTTGCCAGGTACACAGGACCCACCAGATGCATAGGACTCACCAGGTGCATAAGACAAAGCGCAGGGGCAGAGAGGAAGACAGGTGTTGCAGGCCAAGAGGATGGGAAAGGAGAAAAACACAAACCCGGCACCTTCTCCTCTAAGTAACGAAAGGTTTGAGCCATTGGGGAACAAAAAGCCTCAGGCCACAAATGCTGTGCCTGAGGACAGAGTGAAAGATCCACTGTGGCTGTGGAAAGGGGGACAGGGGAAAAAGAAAATCCCTCAAGGAACAAGCAGGAAACCATTCTGGACTCAGTCCTTTAGATGTTTCCTAACAGGTGCAGGGGCGGGGTTACTGAGAAACCCCACCCCTGAGAATCAGAGACCAAGGATCTGCATAAAACTAAGGCCGGCCCAGGAGAACAGATACCACCTTGCCCCCCAAAACAGGCTACTAGGAAGTGGGGAGACATCCATTACTTAGATAACCAAACACAAATAACGGATGTCACACTCTTCTTTATAGATAGATAGATAGATAGATAGATAGACAGACAGACAGACAGACAGACAGACAGACAAATTTATATGGAAAGTATCTTAGAAGCAAATATGGGCACTGTAAATATTTGCTACTTCAGGGAGTGTATTTTGGGGAGAGGTAAGAAGTTTTAATTCATTATTTTATTCATCCCTGAAAATTTTATTATTATTTCTGTAAACTTCTATTTCAAGTATGTTGTAAAAGCTAAACTTACTATATTAATCTTGGTCAAGGTGTGAAAAGCTACTACTCTAAGAACTACTGGTAAATGTGTAGATCAGTATAAGCTTTTTGGAAAACAGTTCAACAATACACATCCGGGATACCGAAAATGTAAATGCTTCTCCTTTAGGAGCATAAATTTTAATCATGGACCCCATTGCCTAAGAAAATAATCCAAAACGTGGAAAAGAAAATGAGCACAAATATATTTGACAAAGTACTCTGCTGAATTTTTTAAAAGTGACTGCAATTTTCAACTGTAGAATAGTTCAAGTTTATGGCATTTGCAACTTAATGGTCATAATATAGTCATTAGAAATTACCGTTGTAAAGACTGCACGGCAACATGGACAATGAATGTAACATAATTATGTTAATTGCAAAGTGCAGATTAAAAAAGACAAGGCTGCAAAACTATGCATAGGCAAAGGACCAATGTAGTAAATTTGTGTCCCCGGAAAATTTAGCACTCGAAGTTTTAGTCTTCATGTCTAAAATGAATGAAATAATACACATATTTCAGATTTTTCACTAGAATTGAATAATAACTGGAATATGTACATTAGCTGAGTGCTTAATAAATATTACTTATTAGCATTATTATATTAACATATATTTGTATATACATAATATACTAACGGATTTTATATAGACATATGGATGTAAATGATACTAGAAGGAAACAAACTAACGAACACAGATATTTTCTTTGCCAAGAGAGTTGGAATTTTTTTCTTTTCCATGTTTTCATAGTGCAGACTGCCTGTGTTACTTTTTATAATTTAAAAGTTATTTTATTGTATATTGGGATTTTTCTTTCACAGTTGGAATTTTTCTGCTTAGCCCAACGCTACTCAATTTGGACCTGTTATCCATATTTGGAGCTTGCCTTCAGTGTCCTTTCGAACAGCTAATTTTTCACATACTCTATTTATATTTGAACTCTAGTTTCTTATAGAAATAGCTCTCTTAGATAAAATGTTCTTTTACCGAAATAGTTGAGGCTTTTAGAAGAAAGCTATACATTCAATGAACATATCCACACATCCAAACTTCATCTGAGCAAAAGTGTGGTCCAGTCACCTAGAAATTGATAGAAGGACTCCCCTCCAGGGTGACTGTGGACCCCGTTGCTAAGTGAGGGACTTAGCTCATTTGAGAGCCAAAGAGGTGTGGGGCCAGAAAACAAATCCATGACACACATGTGACTGATGATATTGCCCTAGATCTAGGGAGAGTGACTTTATTCAAATGTATCCCTGGACTGCTGGCAACACCCAAATCTATACTGTGCCAAATGAAGGCTTGAAGAAGCAATTTTCAGGTGAACTGAAGAAGAAAATCATATGTTTGCACCCAGGGAGGTAGCAAATTTATGAAAACAATATGGGTGAAATGACAGGTCTGTAGGATGATTTTGGATCATCTGCATGTGAACTCCCACTTGGCAGGAACTGTGAGGACAAAGTGAGAAGAGAAAAGTAAAAATTCCGTTCTGGCCCATAAAGCCGAAAGTGTTGTTAATAGCAGATAGAAATCTGGAATCGAGGGGTGTGTGGGCGTGTGAGTCCGTGTGCCCGCGCGCCCCTGTGCATGGATATTTTCCCCCTACAAACAAATTAAGGAGAAAAAAATTATTTTTCCTTGTGTTCAAAATTGACCCTGAAGAACCCTGTGTTCAAAATTGCCAATCATATGTGATTACAGTCTTGAGATAATCACCTGCAAAAGTTTTCCTTGATAAAAATATACGTATGTGTTGACTTCTAACAAACAAAAGAATTGTATCAGATGGATGAGTTATTAGGAGTTTTTACAATAAATGATTTCAGCTAAATACATGGGTAACATATAGGCAGTCTGGTTCTCCGGTCCTTCTCCTTGCACCTGGGCATTCAAAAAATTAGGATGTGGGTAAAGATAAAGCTGTCTTATCTATAACATCTGGCAGTGCTATGTTGCTGGTCCACTGCTACCACCCCCTCCATCCATTAAAAGCCATCCTACAGATGTGCTGCTTATATTAAACCTTTGAATGGTACTACCGCATTTCTTAGGACTGAATTTTTGCAACCATGCTTCCACTCTATAGCAAGAACTTAAAGTGGTCTTTCTGCACACACATTCCCACCAGCAAAGCTCAGTAACAGGAAAGCACTTGGTCCTCTCTAATCTCACGGACGCTGTAGTTCGGTTTGGTGGAGAGCAGGCAGTGTGGACAAAGGAGCAGGAAGATGATTCTGCCGTAATCTGCTCTACCATTTGAAGGGCAATGTAGCATAATTTAAACACCAGTCCTCTGCAAGTTTGCCCCGTTTGGCCCTCGTTCTCCATCTCTATGTATTTATACAAAAGCGGGGTTAAAGCCGTTTCCCAGTACCTGTGTGTGACACCCTAGACCATGGAGGCGGTCGAAACATCTATTCATTAGGAAGCAGAAAAATACGTGATTATTCTCCCAATCATTCTGTGAACAATCATGCAGGCTTTAAGAAACATGGGCTCATCTGCTGATGCCAAAGAATCTATAAGAAAAGATTTAATTGCTTAAGTTAATTCCCTCTGAAGAGTAAATGGTATGGTAAATATGTACAGTATAATAAAGTTCCATAAAAATAAGTATATCATTAGGTTTCTTTGTGTGCAAGTTTCAGTGCACAGGAAAATGTCAGGAAGCATGCATACCAGGCTTAACAGGGGTAGAGATGACCAGTGGGAAGTGGCCTGGGATAACACAAACACGCTTGTGTGCACACGTGTGTGGGCATGTGTGTGCTTGGGTGAGAAATCTTTATCCTCTGTTTTTCTATTTTGTTTGTTTCCTTCAGTGGGAATGTATGTCTTAATTTTTTTTTTTTCTTTTTAGCGCTGCAACTGCAGCATAAGGAAGTTCCAAGGCCAAGAGTTGAATTGGAGCTGCAGCTGCTGGCCACCACCCCAGCCATAGCCACGCCACATTCAAGCCACATCCGTGACCTATGCCACAAGCTTGTGCAGCAGTGGATCCTTAACCCACTGCGCAAGGCCAGGGGTTGAACCCGCATCCTCAGAGGCACCATGTCAGGTTCTTAACCCACTGAGCCACAAGGGGAACTCCAAGAAATTACTGTAGTCGTTTATTTTTTCCAGCCACCCTGAGGCATAGGGAGTTCCCGAGGCAGGAACTACGACCTATACCACAATGGTGGCAATGCTGGATCCTTAACTCATGGTGCCAGGCCAGGGATCGAACTGGCACCCTGCACTCCAGTGACGCCACTGATCCCGTTGCACCGCAGCAAGAACTTCCTTTAATTTTTATGTTCTTGGAAATAACATGTTACATGTTTTGAATGGGAGTCACTTTACATCCACAAGGAACCACTAGGAAACAGGATATAACAAGGAACAACGATGCCAAAGAAACAGAATGTGAACAACTACTGTCCTCATATTCAGTAACAGGTTTTCAGAGAGGAAAGAGATTATTTGCCATGGAAAAGATACTTCCTATGATCAAAACTGTGAAGAAACTGAAAATAATTCACAACGAGCATAAAACTCCTAACATCTACCAGGCAGCCCAGCACATATTTGCTATTCAATAATCATTTGTTAAACGCCAGTAATCGTACTGAGATCCTAGACAGGTTACATCTCTGCAGCAAAGGTCTCTTGTTTGTCAAATAAACTGGTTTTTCTAGACTATTTTAAAAATCCCATTGAGGTTAAAAAAAAAAAAAAAAAAAAAAAACTTCACTGATGAATCATATCAATTCTATGCCAATATATTACATTCTAAATTTGTAAGAGATTCTCTGGGGCTTACAATTTTTTTAAAAAAATCCACCCCATGGTCTACAGAAGTAGAGATAAAGGAGTTTGATTTCTTGGAATGTTTAATTTATAAAAATCTGACCAATGTATGTATGCCTCCTACTGACAAGGAATATAATTTCATTGACAAGGTGTCCGTTTCAGGCCCGCAAATTTGAAAACCAGTTCTCACAGATGCCACCAGAAGTAGGACAAGGAATTATCACTCGAGAACTGATTCCGGGAGTTTCCATCGTGGCTCAATGGTTAACGAATCTGACTAGGAACCATGAGGTTGTGGGTTTGAACCCTGGCCTTGCTCAGTGGGTTAAGGATCCGGCATTGCCATGAGCTGTGGTGTAGATCGCAGGCCTGGCTCAGATCCAGCGTTGCTGTGGCTGTGGCATAGGCTGGCAGCTACAGTTCCGATTAGACCCCTAGCCTGGGAACCTCCATATGCCACGTGAGCGGCCCTAGAAAAGGCAAAAAGACCAAAAAAAAAAAAAAAAAAAAGACCAAAAAAAAAAAAATTAAATTAAATCAAGTAGAACTGATTCTGGTTTTAATAAGGCTCACAATCACAGTAAGTCAGTAGAAAACTTAAAAACCAATCTTTGCCTGCATTAAAATATTAAGAGAAAAGAATGCTGCCCAGAAGAAAAATATTTCTTTGAAAACAAACTAGATATAAAGAACAGAGCAATAAATATTGGGGGGGGGGTTAGGATTGTATATGAGAAACAATTTAAAAAAAAAAAAAGCAAGATGCTACACAAGGTACTTGCTAAATTTGTGAATTTTAACTGATTTTTATTTCTTTAAGGTATGTGAAGAGAATGGAGGGGTTCCCTGACCCCCAAAGAGAAATAAGTTGTAACTGTAAGAAAAATATTTTTGCTATTTTAAAAAATAATAAAGCAGAGAAAAATTAACAAAGGAAAGTAAAAATTATACAAAAAATGCATAATTCCACCATCCACAACAGATTCTCACTGCTAACATTTTGGTCTATAGCTTTTCAATAACTTTTTCCGAAAGCACACACATATACTTTACACAACTGAATTTATTTTATTTATTTATTTTGCTTTTTAGGGCCACACCCACAGCACATGGAAATTCCCGGGCTAGGGGTTAAATAGGAGCCACAGGTGCTGGCCACAGCCACAGCCACAGGTGCAGCAACGCGGGATCAGAGCCATGTCTGCGACCTACACTGCTGCTCACAGCAACACTGAATCCTTAACCCACTGAGCAGGGCTAGGGATAGAACCCTCATCCTCACGGGGACTAGTCAGGTACTTTACCCTGAGCCACAACAGGAACTTCTTGAATTTATATTTTAGAATCTGCTCTTCAACCTTAAAATAAAGCATTATAAAGATAACGTAATCTATATCAAAATATCATCATCGTGTATTGGTGAATGCTTTAATTCTCTCCAACGTTTCCTAGGAAAATACAGCGTAATGAAATATTTTTTAAAAATACATGTTTTTAAGATTGTTCTAAATTCCTAGTTAAGAATTGGAAAAGGAAAATAGAAACCACTTCCCTAAGGATGAGATTGTTGAATTTCCTGTAGGAAAACGACAGGACATAGAAAGAGAGACCTTGTGTGGAACGTTCCTTGTGGCCACGCCTCCTGAAGAAAGGTGGGGACAGAGAGGAGCAAACATAGGCACTTGTGTCTGGGAGTAGAAAGGATTTCCAGGAAGAAGGTAAAAAAGTCAGGCAGGTCTCAATAGTTATAAACACAATGTCGATTTACATTTACCGAGGTATAACTGATAAACAAAAAACTGCACAGATTTAATGTTTACAACATGATGAGTTTGGACAACTGTATACACCCATGGTGCCTTCACACAACCAACGTATTAAACACATCCATCACCTCCGAAAACCTCCTTATGTTCTTTTGTGAGCTTTTCTCGTTTGTTTACTTTGTTTTGAAGGTACGAAAACTTAACATGAAATCTATCCTTTTTTTTTTTTTTTTTTTTTTGGTGCCACCAGTGGCATGCGGAAGTTCCCAGGCTAGGGATGGAATTCCTTAACCACGAGGCCGTCAGGGAACCCCTCCATTCTCTTCACATACCTTAAAATACACAGTGTCTTACTGCTGATTGTGGCACATGCTGCATGGCAGATGGTTGGACATATCCTTCTTCCATAACTGGAACTTTCTACTCCTTGAACAACTTGCCCCTCCCTCACCCCAGCAACCACCACCTTTTCTTTGCTTCGATGCGTGTGACTATTTTAGATCCTGAACAGCAGAGAAATCGAGCACGGACCCTCTGTGACAGGCATATTTCACTTCACACAATGTCCTCTAGGTTTATCCACGTTGTCATATACAGCAGGATTTCTTTCCTTTTGAGGCTGCAAACATTCCATTGTGTGAAAATATGGAATTTACTATGTTTTCTTCATGCATTCACCTATCTATAGACATATGAATTATTTCCATATCATGGCTATTGCAAATATTGCTGCAATGAACACAGGGATACAGATCTCCCTTTAAGATCCTGATTTCAACTCCTTTGGATATATACCCAGAAGTGGTATTGCTGGATTAGGTGGAAGTTCTACTTTAAATTTCGTAAAACAGAAAAAATGTTAAGAACAAAAAAATAAAGAGTTCCAAGGATAACTCGAATGAGAAGGCTTATACGTGTGTAAATGAAATATATTCCCAGGGAGATAAACCACATCATGTAGAGGGAAGTAAAACAGTTGATAAAGGGAAAATGAAAATTTCAAAGCAATGAATTCATGGAAAATTGATTTATAATGTGTGAAGACATACCTTTGCTTTATTTGGTTAAGAAAGAAGATTAAAACCATAACTGTGTAACAAGGATCTATACAACATTATAAATCAACTATATGGCAATAAAACTTAAATGAAGAAACCCATAACTATGTAGTCACATTCTATAATTTAAAAATCATTCCACATCAAATGAATTTGGGCGAGGGCATCCTGTGAAGTACTGACAGTAACTATGTCACATTTTCCTTATTGCCGTGGCAAATATCATAGGCCCATCGGGTTCCTTTCTTGAAGAAGTGGGACCAAGGACACACAAGTTAAAAACCGGTGTCTGGATGAAATTGAAAAGTATAGAGCAAAGAATACATGGCATTTAGAAAGCCATGAAAGCTCTCTTCCACAGAGCGTCGCCCCAGCCACTTGCACACCCATCAAAATGAAACACCCTGTACTCTATCTTTGAACCTCGTCAAAGAAAATGCCCTCACATAAATGTATCAACACCATCAGGTAGAGAAAACGTACAATGGAATTAAGGGTGGAAAAAACTTTTTAAGTGTCTGACCTAACATCTTTTACCGCATCTTTCTTCCACGGTCTTTAGAAGAATAAAAACTTCCAAAACAATGACAGTCCAGAACACCTCTCTGAATTGTCTGTGTAGTGCCAACTCCACTCATCATTTGGAGACAAAAGAGAGGTGGACACAAAAGCTCTGACAAGCCGTGATAAGACCTAAATTAAAGCGTATTCTACAAGGAGGGCTTGTGAAGTGTAGTCCAGTGATTTTGGAGAAACAATGCTTCGATTGTTCCTGCGCCTAGAAATAATCTAATTGAAGGTGAAGTTTGGCTGTGTCCAACAGCTCTTCACAAAAATGAAACATTTTCTCTTCGAGGACATACAAAGCAAGATAGATTTAGGCTGGGCTGCAAGAGTGGCTATCATAGACCTCAAGGAGAAAGCACCTATTTAGTTTTCTTACATCCAAATTCTTCATTATCCCAAATATGTTTTCAAGAATTGTTCTTAGAGTCTTGCAAACAGTTTCGGCAATGACTAAACTTCCACTTTGCCAAATAAGCTTGGGTAGTTATATGAAAACTATGCAAAGAAAGAACCAGGCTGCTAGCAATAGTCTGACCCCCTTGGTGGTATTTCAATAGTTGTTTTGTTGTTGTTGTTGCTTTTAATTATCAGTTTCATCTTCTCATTGCTTCATTTGCAACTATCATTAGGTAGCAAAGAAAATTTTTGTTACCTCCTCTTCCTTTCTATTAAAAATATTCCTTATGAGGCGCTCCCGTCATGGTACAGCGCAAACGAATCCAACCAGGAACCATGAAGTTGGGGGTTCGATCCCTCGCCTGGCTCAGTGGGTTAAGGATCCGGTTGCCGTGAGCTGTGGCGTAGGTTGCAGACACGGCTCAGATCCCACATTGCTGTGGCTGTGGCGTAGGCCCATAGCTACAACTCCAATTAGACCCCTAGCCTGGGAACCTCCACATGCAGTGGGTGCAGCCCTAGAAAACACAAAAAGTCAAAATAAAAAAAAAGACCAAAAAAAATCCTTATGAGAAACACACACACCAAAAAAAAGTTTCCATGAATAGACATGCATAAAAATGAATTAAAACCATATAGACCCAGATTGACTTCATGCTTACTTTGCCATCTTTCACTAAGATTAATAAATGTTTCATTAAAACTGAAATCTATGATAGGATACAGAGGCATTCTTGCCTTGGTAGAATAAAATGGATTTGAGTACATTATACTCAGAAAAGTTGAAACGGCTCCATTTCAAGTCCCTTAAACTTACTTCTAAGAACCTTATGAACTGATTTTCCATTGGGCAATTAAGTATGAAAGAAAAAATCTGCAAAAACAGGCAATCAGCTCTTCAGTTAAACCTCTTTCTAAAGAATGTTTAATTTCTTCATCCTTTTGCAACAATGTATTCATTTCCTATTGTTACTAGAACCAAGTGTCACAAAATTAATGGCTTAAAACAACTCAAGTTGATCGTCTCTTACAGCTCTGGAGAGCCTAAATTTAAAAAGAACATCTTTGGGCTAAACTCAAGGTATCCACATGGCTGCATTCCTTTCTGGAGGATCTAGTTGCAAATTTATTTCCTGAATTTTTTCAGCTTCTTGAGGAGGCCTGCATTCCTTGGCTGGTGGTTCCCTTCCTCCATCTTCAAACCCAACAATTTATGGCAGAGTTCATCTCACACTACCATCTCTTTGGTTCTTCAGATTCCCTCTTCCACTTTAAAACTCGTTTGGGATTATAATCTAGGATAATCTATTTTAAAATGACTTGATTAGCAACCTAATTCTATTTGTGACCTTCATTCCCCTTTGTTTCAGTCACTAAAAGAGAGAGAAAACTATCCGTAGATCAAAATTGCCATTCTATTGAGTGTTCATCCTAAAAGTTGAGAAAGTAAAGTTTATCTAAAATCCTCCAAACAGTAACAATGGCAAATTCAATAACAAGCAGAGGTCTTCCTAACATCTACACTACTTCAGAAGCCCCCACTCCTTCTAAGGAGAGGAGATACAGTAATAGAAAGATGTGCTGCTTCCTGAGCACGACGAATGTTTGGAGCAGACAAATTGGCAAGGATGGTAGTTGCCAGGGCAGAGAGTAAATTCTTATACAATAAAGTTGTAAGCATTTTGCATGCCTTTGCCCACCAAGGTATCAATACGAAAATAACTAGGAACCAGGTGCACCTGTGCTGAGTGGTGTGAAGATGTGACAATGAGAATCACCATAAGTAACAAGAGAGAAGAGAAACCCGGAAGAAAAGATGTGATGGATGAGGTTAGTGAACTCACAACACCTGTAAGAATGTGACTCACGATGCAGAACTCACAATTCATGAATATGAGATCCCGAGGGAGAGGCCAGGCATTGCCTTTCCTATTATGTCACCTTCTGAATGGAATTCTGGGAAGTCATGATCTGCATTATTCCTCCCCTACTTCCTCCTTTGTCTAAACTCTTGGCACGCCACCAGGGCAGAGCTCCAGCCCTGTTCTCATTGCTATCTATGTGTAAGAGGAGCTGGGAAACATTAAAACATATCTGTGTCCTGGCCCCACACAAGACCAATTAAAGTCAAGGTTTCTGGTCTTGGGCTGGGCATCCCTGTTTATTTTTCACAACTGCCCAGATGTTTCTAGTACACAGTCAGTGTTGAGACCTAAATCCCACAGGGCAGCAGCAGGTTCTTGCTGCTCCTAATGGGGAGGGTAGCAGATCTATCAGATTCTTCAAAGCAAAGCACCAACTAAGAAGACAAGATGCTGCTGGCAACCACATCTTCTGGTATAACTGAATTTCCTGCTTCTTTTTTTCTGTTTTCACATAGAGTGGAGCTGGAGAGAGGGGAAGGAGGTCAAGAAGAAGGTGAGATAGAAAGACACCTGTTTCAATAACACCTCCCTTGGTTGGATAGGAATTGCCCCAAGAGGGCAGGACAGCTCTCCACCGAATTAGTGCCTGGAGGCTATCCCCATGCCCTATATCAAAGGAGAAACTTGACTGCTCTCTGAGATGACACTCAGCGCCTTGGAAATTAGATGGCTCTCTCAAGCCTTCTCAGCCCAGACATCCCACTTCACGCTACATCTCTATCTTATGGGGAAGGAAACCCTTTCAGACAGCCCCTTCCCACGCTCCCAATGCACAGCCAGGCACAAGGTCTTCTCTGTGATGATACCACCCCTTTCTAGAGGCTGTCTCCTCTCCCCTGATTGGCCAGCAGGAAGTGAGAGCAGGAAAAAGACACCATTGATCTCACTTTCATTTCCATCTCTGATTTCTGGATGTGGAACTTGGTCAAAACATGGGAATGAAGAGAGGCTTTCCCTGTCATGACACATCATCTCCCCAGCGCAAATGATTCTATCAAGTATTTACACTCAGCTTTGGTTTTTGATTCATGAGTCTTCTTTTCTATCAAAATACCCAGTTGATGACTTTCAAGAAGGGAACTGAAGGAAATGAGCAGGAAGGGGACCATGAAAGAAATAACAGTCTTGACTCTGTGGGGACCTAGTCTAGGCCAGTGGGTCTGTCTTTGCAGAAATACTGTAGAATGAAAAGACAGCATGAATTTGAAGAAATACATAATAACTATGAGACATTCCTGAAGAGATCAGAGGTTGCGGTGGATTGTATTATGTTTCTTTGTAAGGTTATGTGTCACAAGAGTGAGTATGCAGGTTTTGACAGAAGACAGTGAGACTCAAGCTTGGAGGAGAACTTCCCAAGTTCAGCTTTAGTCTCCATCCACCTCCACCCCCTCTCAACACATGTGCTTGGGAACGACATTTGCCTGACATTAAAGCTGGGCATCCCCGTGTTGTCACGACACTATGAGAACAGAACGCCAATGGGCATCGATGGGCTATTGTGTTGCCACTTCCATTGACTCCTCCATTCTCTAGAGTGAAACCCTCACCTCCAAACCGAAGGAGGTTCCTCCTCCCCCACTTGACGGTTCACCTGGTGAAGAGAGCCTTTCAGAGCTGAGGACAACAGATCGAAGGTACCTGTCCATCACGAAGCCCACCCTTCCCTTATGTCTAAACACAGTGGGAGAGTCACAGCTCTTCCTAGCAGTTAGGGCGGCTAATAACTGAGGGGCGTAAGTAGTTCACAGGCCATAAAACTAGGGGGAGGGGAAGAGCAATGTAAATACAATAAGAAACACAACTGAAGAAGACATACCATCTGAATGACTGAAACAGATGGACAAAGAATTTTATTTTATATTATTTTATTTTATTTTTATTTTATTTTTTGTCTCTCTAGGGCTGCACCCACAGCATATAAGGTTTCCAGGCTAGGGGCTGAATCAGAGATGTAGCCGCTGGCCCACACCACAGCCACAGCTGCACCTGCAACCTACACCACCGCTCATGGCAATGATGGATCCTTCACCCACTGAGCAAGGCCAGGGATTGAACCTGCCTCCTCACGGATGCTAATCAGGTTCATTTCCGCTGAGCCATGATGGGAACTCCAAAGAATTTTAAATAAATACAATAAAAGTCCTCAAAGACAAAACAGAGAATGGTAGTAACACGAAAGAAGAACAAGAATAGAAATTCCCAAGGAGGGCTTACACGGAGTTAAACTCTTAAAATTGAATTATTTTGGATAAATATATATATGTGTGTGTATATATATATGTCACATTTGTCTTTTATCTTTTTAGGGCCGTACCCGCAGCATATGGAGGTTCCCAGGCTCGGGGTCTATTCGGAGCTACAGCTACCAGCCTACACCACAGCCACAGACACGCCAGATCCGAGCCGCATCTGTGACCTACACCACAGCTCATGGCAACACCAGATCTTCAACCCATTGAGCGAGGCCAAGGATCAAACCCCGAAACCTCATGGTTCCTAGTCGGATTCATTTCCACTGCGCCACGACAGGAACTCCCATGGAAATATATTTTAAAGTATTGATTTAAAGTAAATCTTAACAAGTCAAGGATAAATACAGCCATTGACTTAATGCGTACTAAAAATGAGGGGGAAAAACGGGAATGACAAAAATACTCAATAAATCCAAAGGTTTGCAAGCATGGGAAGACAAAGAGAGAGAAGGGAAAAAGAGAAAGCAAGAGAGGAGATGGCGTGGTAATTACAGTAATAACTACATAAAGTTAATATTAATGGAATAAACATTCTACAAAAGGCAAAGATCTTCAGAAAGGCTAGAAATAAGAAAACTCTACTACCCGCTCTTTATAAGGTATATGTTTTAAATGATGAAAAACTCTCTCTAAAACCAAGAGATAAGGAATGATAAGCCAAAAAAGATCAGGAACTAAAACTGGTGTAACTAGATTAACATTAGACAAAGACGACTTTGAAGCAAAGCAGCATCACTTTATAATAAAATGACAGCTCTGAAAGACAGAGGTCATCGGAAGAGAGTTGAATTCAACTTTGTCATACTAAATTGACGTTTCATGTACTGCCATATTCTAACATTCTCTTTAGAATTTATATGTAGAGTCACATGAGAAACTGGGCTGTTGAAGAGGCGTTTCATTTTTTTTTTTGTTTTTGTCAATTAGTCAAGCTTCACAATGGCATGAACGGGGCAGCTGGTAGCAGCCTTCTCTGGAACAGTATTGAAAAGCATGTGGATAATAAAAACTAACATTAAGCCCCTTTGGATTGCTTGCCAAGACAGTGACTGTCACATGTACCAGGGAAATACTGCTGTTCAGACCTGGAATTTGAAACTGAACTGAGCTTCACACTCTTCCTGACTAATTTTTGCTTCATTATTAATCCATGGATCCCAAAGGAGCTATGAGCATTCCTTTCTTGTTCTCCTTAGAATTATGCAGGTGCTAAAGCTCTGTATCAGGCCGTTTACAGGGCTGAATGTCAGCAAAACAATAAAATGTGACAGCTGTAATAAAACTGAATATGAATATTTTCTGTGTTATCATCAATAAGCAGAATTATCAAGCCAGTACAAAGCTCATCCTTTTATCAATACTTTCGAAAGGGGGGGGGGGGAGTTCAGTTTACCTGACTGGAAGGATTAATTCAAAAGATTTTACTGTATTCAGAAAAAGATTCTAATGGATTAAAATTTTCCAAATCTTTCTTTTGAAAAATATACATTAAACCAGTGGTTCTTCCATGTGTGCGTTCCCCAGAGCCCCCTGGTCGGCTTATGAAAACAGATTTCTGGGTGCCCCTGGGGAGTTTTTGAATCAGTAGATCTGGAGTGGGGCTTGATAATTTGCATTTTAAACAAATATCTAGGTGATGGTGATGCTGCTGGTCCCAAGACCAAACTCTGAAAGAGCCACTACTTCAAGGAAATGAATAGACCCACCTGGGAATTACCTCATCTCCTGTATCTGAGAGATCCTTTTTTTTTTTCCTACTCTGAAGACATTGAATTAGTTTAATGTGAATGAGATTTCTTCCACACGAAAAGCTAACGAACACTTGACTGGATGTTTTCCATAAAACAATGGCTGGTACCCATCCGACACCCGGAAAACTTCCACATGTCCCTAGCTCACACCTGCTCAGGGACCTGCCGTGCTTCAAGACAATAGTGTTCTATAGGCCTCCTTCAAAGATCTAGTGGGTCCCAAAGGCAAATTTTATTGGCGTGTTTGGCCTTTCAGATTTCTTTGCATCATTGCATTTTATGCTGCTCCCTATTCCCATGAACGCGGAGTCTCATTAAAGTAGCAAAACACTGCAATTGAAATCCCCCAAAGAAACCAAGGGTATCCACAAGACGCTAATACTTGTCGTCTCCCTTTTTATCTGATGTTGAGTGTGTCTCACTTACTACAGGGAGTGGATGTAAACTAAAGTCTTATTAAGAGCAACAATAAGCTGGGAAGAGAACCCAGTGGGACATGAGTCCCAGTCTTGTGCGTTGGAGTGGCACCCGGGGCAGCAGAAGAGAAAGAGATGAGCTCTTGCAGAGGCGCATCTGAGAGGCCACGCTCACTACAAAGACGTGTACCCACAACAAGAGGGGAATCAGACAGAACAATCAACAAAACGGCTCCCAGATCACTAGGGGGACATACTATAACAGTACTGACCAGGCTGAATAAAAACGTTCTAGAGATTTCCAGAGATCTGCTCTACTACACTGTACCTGGAGACAACAATATCGTTCTGTCCCCTTACAATGTTGTTAGGCAGTAGATACACACATGTTAAGCATTCTCACCAAAATAATATTTGTGTGTGTGCGTGTGTGTAAGACAGAGAGAGAGAGAATATTTAAACATGTGTGTGTGTGTAAAGGTGAGACATTAGCATGAAACGTCTCAAATTCTGTTTTGTAGATGAGGTCTTAGCAGTGGCAGATATAGTTTCACTCACACAAGGTTTGTGTTCTACGGGTCTGAAAAGATGAATGATAAAGAGGAGATGAAGGAAGTCAGGGCACCACATGAACTCAATTGCTTTGGGGGGAATCTGTGAGGAGGATGTGTGTGGCTAAATGTTTCTATCATAGGGTAGGCCCTCTTCACACACACACACACACACACACACACACACACACAGGACTGCCTTATTTAAATTCATAGTGTCTTGCTTTTCAGCACCTTTGAAACGATGCAGGGCCTTAAATATTATTCATTACTTCAGTTTCCCCAATTTCACACTGGTGTTTATTTCAGGTGCTTAACTGGATACAATCGCCTATAATACAATTGTTGAAAATGCACTTTGTATGGTTTGCTTAAAAGGAACTAAATTGCTGTGTGTATCTACAACCTCTGAGCCAGGGGTGAGAAAATATCTTCAAAATAAATAGTTACAGCAAATATGACGATCATTCTACTTGTCATTACAAGTTATTTACATAAAGTTGGAAAGTATTTACAAAAGAAGGGGAGATCATTTTTTTCCCTAAGCATGGCTAAAAAAGTTTTACGAAATCTAGTATTTTCACAGTATTAAAACCATCAGAACCAATAAAATTCTTATTTTAGTTTGGTTAAATTAATAGAGCAACTATCAGTAATATGTGTTAGAAACTGTGTTAGGAAAAAATTCACAAAGAGTGAGTAAATTTACAAGAATGGTAGTTTTATTTATTCATTCATTCATTCATTCATTCATTTTTTTTAAAGGGCTGCACCTGTGTCATATGGAAACTCCCCATCTAGGGGGTCAAATCAGAGCAGCAGCTGCCAGCCTACACCATAGCCACCGCAACACAGGATCCGAATTGCATCTTTGACCTACACCACAAGCTCGTGGCAATGCTGGATCGATCCTTCACCCACTGAGCGAGACCAGGGATTGAACCTGCATCCTCATGGATACTAGCTGGGTTCTTAACCCGCTGAACCAGAAGAGGAACTCTGGGAATGGTAATTTCACACAAAGTTGAAGCATCCCTCTTTTTTCATGATTGTAACAAACAATGTCTAAAACTTTTATGTCAGCTCCAAACAACACCCATCATAATCACTGATGGGATTATGTCACCTTGTCTTCACGTCCTCAATCCTAGACGACACACCTCTTTCACTTACCATCTTTGTGTCTATCATGGGCTACTCATGTTCTCCTTTTCATATGCAAGTTTTCAAAAGTACAGAGAACATGCTAATCAGCCCTCATATACCCATTACCAGCCTTAACACATATTAACCTATGGCCAGCCTCAATTCCGCTATTAACCCACATATGTATATTTTAAAGCAAATTCAAAACATCATGGCCTTTCCGCCGTAAATACTCAGTACGCTTCCCTAAGACTATTTTTAAATAATCACTGTACTTTAAAAGTCAACGATTGCTTCCTATGTACTTGATTTATTTGAATCAAGATCCTTTGATGTCCACAAATTGCACCAAGTTGTTACAACGCTCAAGTTTTATTTGTTCCATTGACAGGAACTATTGCATGTCCCAAATTCTGCCCTTGACTGGTTACTTCCTCGTGAGGTGTTTGTTCACTTTCCTCCATTCCCTCTACTTCCTCTAAGTTGACAGGAAGATCTTGGAGAACCTAAGACAGGCAGGCTCAAGCTTTTTTTTTTTTTTTCACCTGTCTTTTTGCCATTTCTTGAGCCGCTCCTGAGGCATATGGAGGTTCCCAGGCTAGGGGTCAAATTGGAGCTGTAGCCACCAGCCTACACCAGAGCCACAGCAACGCGGGATCCGAGCCGCGTCTGCGACCCACACCACAGCTCACAGCAACGCCAGATCTTTAACCCATTGAGCAAGGCCAGGGATCGAACCCGCAACCTCATGGTTCCTAGCCGGATTCGTTAACAATTGCACCATGACGGAAACTCCAGGCTGGAGTATTCTGGCCAGCACACTTCACATGTGATATTTTATGCTTCCTATGACTTCATCATTGAGGCCCCATGATATCTGGTTGCCATATTTAATGATGCTAAGATGCATCTGTGGATTCAGATGATGCCAGCCTGTCCTCATTTTAAAATTTCCAATCAAGCGCTCCTCTAATGTTAAAATTCATGATGGTTGCCTAAACCCATTATTTCACCCAGAGTTGCAAAATGCAGCTTTAGGATGCTGCCATGCTTTCATCTATGTACTTAGGAGCTGAATTCTTATAGAACTTTCCTTCTCCTTCCGCATCATTGTGTTCCCTTTCAAGATCTTCTTCGCTGTTCTAATCTGAAAAATATTTTCCTATCTATAGGAGTCAAAAATATTTTCTTGTCCTATTTTTGAATGTATAGCCATGATCTCCTTGAGTGCCTGGGGAATGTTAAATAATGCCAATAATGAGCTCGATCATCCCAATGCATAAATTATCCTCGGGCTTACATCCCTTACTTGAGAAGCTCCATTAATTGCTTTAGCAGCATTAACTTTTAAAGGCCACTGGGGTCCCATTAAGTTACAGTTATCTTATGACTCCATCTGAGATGCTTATCCCCAGGGAGTAGTTTGCATGCTAAGAGAACTTGGGGTGACAAAAGAGAGAAAGCCTCATATTGTGTTGCAAGTTAACGCAAAAAGAATAAGCTTTGCAACAATAACCATAAAATCCATTTATTTAAAGCTTCATAAAATTTGACTGAAGTACTCTTAATAGGCTAGCTTCACCCTTTTTTAAAAATGTGGCCATTTTTTGCAGCTTGATGAAGCATGGTGTTTGTGAGGCCCAGGTTTGCTCCCAGTGGATGGGCTAGTTAATATCCTGAGGAAAAGAGCAAACAAAACTGGAACTTCTGCACTTTGACTCTGGTCTTGAGAAATGCATATCATTAAACTTGGAACAGTAGAGAAAGCCAGGGCATATTTCAGTAGCATAACTGCTTGAAAGAGATCTGACTTTTTGAGCAAAGAGATGCACGCATTTTAACAAAAGTAAAGCTCTCAAGGCCCAACAGAACACAATCAGTGTAACAGAATATACCTTTAGCTCCCAGGAAGCTATACCTCTGATGGATTCATGATATTTTCTTTTGTATAATTCTGTTGACATCTTCCCTCTCTAAAAAATACCTCCCTTCAAACTCAGAATTCAACATCACACCACCTCAGAAGGCAATTCTTTCCTTCCTTCTTCCTTCATTAATCAGGCTTCTCAAAAAACTAATTAGGCTCCTGCTTAAAAGAGAGAGCGAGCGACTGAGAAAGGTGAAAGCAAGAAAAGAGTGTGAGCAAAACGCATTAGAGAGACAGAAATCAGAGCAAGACAGACTCGGGGAAACAAGAAGAATTGCTTTAAGAAATGAATGATTTTTTTCATCAAAAGGCAAGGAGGGATGGTAACGAAGCAGAATGGAAAAGCTGGAGTCTCTGGACCTGCAGGGCATCACCAAAAGACGAAGAGGTGACTCTGCAGACACCCGAGAGGCTGTGCAGAAAGAGGCTCCAGACGTGTCGGGGGGAGGCTCGTCCGGAAACCAGGGGCTTGTTTGAAAGGCTGTGCACAGGGCAAGGAGACCTTGAGACTTTTCTCCTCCAGCCAGGGCAGCCTGGTTTTCTTTTTCTTCACAGTCATCACACGAAACCCAAAAGGTTCCGTGGAATGTTGTGTTCACTATGCACTAAAAGTAAGAAGCGGTCCTCTGCTGTCTTTCTGAGCATCACAATGAACACACTCCTGGCCCCGAGCAGAAGAAACGGGACCCCTTGGTGATGGAATTTAATGGAAAGGGGGGTATACTATACCTATGAATGGTCATAGGTCTCCATAGACTTTTTCTAGGATTTCATTTGTTTTGGTTCTTGGAAGTAAACCTTGGAACTTTTTCTGCCTATCACACTATTTTTGGATAAAGAATCCAAAACCACACTTCGCTGCATTAACCTATTTTATTTTCCCTGTTATCATTTTGGTCCTTCTATTTTTTGTTTTTTCTTTTTTTGCCACCCCGCAACATATGGAGTTCCTGGGCCAGGGATTGGATCTGAGCTGCATTTGCAACCTACAGCACAGCTGCGGCAATGCCGGATCCTTGAACCCACTGTGCCAGGCTGGGGATCGAACCTGCATCCCAGCACCCCAGAGATGCTGCCAATCCCCACTGCACCACAGGGGGAGCCCCTTGGTCCTTTTATTTAAGGAATCCTTTTCTTTTCCAGGGTGGCAAAAAGTTTTTGAACAGTTGTGTTGTGTGATACAAATAAAAACAAACTGTAAAATAAAATATGATTATTATTAAAGAATTATCGGTATGTCGAGATTTCCACTGGGAAGGAGAATGCTCCTTAGCCAAGTGACTAGAAATTTCAAAGAGGGCATTCAGGTAGACAGGGTCTGCCCTCACATGGTCATCAGCTTTATTTTTCAGAATTAGAGAAGCCAAAGTGCTTCCCATTAGCATGCATTTAGGATGCCCATCTTCGGTTTGTATTATGCAAATGAATATTAAAGAAAGTGAGAGTGGGTTTTACTGAGGTATATAGGACTCTGAAGAAAGGAGAATCAAGATATTAAACCAATATTTGCAAAATGGCACTGCTAATATAAAATGCTGGGAATTTCAGCCCAACTATGAATTCAGAGAAGACATTTGTCTGTGGATTATCTGCAAAGATCAGCGGTCTGGTTCTCGTTATAGGCTTGAGTGAGTCACAGAGGGAACGCTGGCTACAGCATCAGGACACAGCCATCGCTATGCTTTAAATGCTTGTGGCTGCCCTAAAATTGATATGTTGAAACCCTAATGCCCAATGCGATAGTATAGAAGATGGGGCCTTTGGCAGGTGCTGAGGTCATAAGGGTGGAGCCCTTATGGATGGATTGAATGCCCTTAAAGAAACCCGCAAAGCTCCCTAGCCCCTTTCACCATGTGAGGACACGATGAGAAGTCCATCACCCAGACGAGGGTCCTCACCCAGCCATGCTGATGCCCCACGCTCAGACCTCCAGCCTCCAGAACTGTGAGATATGTGTCTGGTTTTTATAAGCCACCCAGACTTACAATACTGTGATATTTTCTTACAACAGAATAGACTAAGACAGTCACTTTAAACTTTAGGATCACCGTCTACCTGAAATCTGTCTCATCCTCAAACAGGACCACCTATTAGAAACAGTTCATTTTCTCTGACAGACTAATGCCTTCAAATGCTTCCTTCCACGCAGTTCCTTCTGATGAGTTAGATGCTGGTTATTTTGACTCAGAGCAAAAGTAGAATTGAGAGGGCACAACATGATAATATTAATTAAAATCATAATTATTACCAGAACACGTATAAGCAATCTGCCACACAGACTCTCTTCTGAGCATGTCCTGTTTGTGTTTACTTGCTTATACTTTCATTTTAGGAAAGGGAGAGTCCACTGGAAATAGATGAACTTCTTATTTCTTTGCATTTGTTTGTTACCAAAATTTAAGTTTTAGAAAGAAATGCTAACTCTTCTTTTAGAGATCTGTTCTAGTTGAACACAACTTCCAGAAACCACCTGCTTGCACATTTCCCTTTTTGTTCTGCCTCCCCTCCCACCTGACCCTACCTGATCCTTATAACAGAATCCAGCCATACTTTTCAGAACAAAGCGTCTCAGTGGCTCATCCCAAACTTTCCTGCCCTGGGATGGTTCCTGAAAACCACTTCTAGAGTCCTCCATTATGTTATCTTTACCCACTGAAAAACCTAGACGTCTATCTTTGAATAATTCTAGGTTATCGTCACCTTGTCGTCTTATCTTCTCAGACTGTGAATAATTCCCCCTCCGTCTATAGGGCTACCTTGAATGCACTTATGGAGGGAGAATGTGTTTCCCCTGAGCTTCCTCCTTTGTGCCTGATGATTGCCTGGCTGGATGGAGGCAGATGGAAAGGAATCATGTATTCTTCACCCTTTAAAAAGTAAAGCAACTCAGATTTAAGATGTCACACTGCTTTATTGGAAAGTATAAAAAGAAACTGTTTTACGGTGTCATTACAATGACACAGTGCAAGGGCTGGCTCTAAAAAATACCTCTGCCTTGGGAGACCAAATAGTTTAAGGCACAAACTATCAAACAATCTCATGCTAAACTGTTTATCCATCAAGAGAGAAGAGAATTGTTTTCTCTAATGGAGTGTCTTGTCTTGTTATGCATTTATTGAATATTGAAATCACCACATGGAACTTAATACTGAGGGGGAAATTCATGGGTTATTTGGTAATCTAGTTAAGGACACAGGTTCCAGGTTGAACAAAGTTTAATCTCAACAGTCTGGCAGAGACAAAAACATTATTGGAAAATTTTATCTCTACCCTAAGGGTTCAGCTGCCCCCAAGCACGTAAATTAATAAAATATGTTTTACTTACTTTGTTTTCCTTAATAACTACTCTCTTGCAGGGACCAATCAAAAATCCAAATAGACAAAAATTTGCAACTCCCAATAGTGCTTCCTTTAAAAAAAAAATACATGGTCTTGGCCTTTTTAAAAAGAATGTCTTGATTTACCGTAAACAACTGGATCCTTAGAAACATCTTTTGTACATACCTAGTGTATTCCATGCACCACAGTGCAGCAAGCATATTATTTCACTGAAATGACACAGCCCCTATTCACATATGTAATCAGCACAAAAGCAAAAATGGACAAGTGAGAGTACAACGATGGAAACAATCAGTAGAGTAAAAAAGCAACTAAGGAATGGGAAGAGATATCCACAAACAATACATCTGATGTGGGGTTAACTTCCAAAATATACAAGGCAGTTCTAAAACAAAAACAGAGAGACAAAAATTCAAGCGGACAAAGGAATAGACATTTTTCCAAAGAAGACACAGAAATGGCCAACAAGTATATGAAAAGATGTTCAGGAGGACTCTTCTCAGGGAGATGCAACTCAAAACCACAACAAGGACACGCGGTAGGATGACAATTATCAAAACTGGAACACTGGGGAGTTCCCGTCATGGCACAGCAGAAATGAATCCAACTACAATCCATGAGGATGCAGGTTCGATCCCTGGCCTAGCTCAGTGGGTTGGCGAGCCCACGTTGCTGTGAGCTGTGATGCAGGTCTCAGACTCGACTTGGATCCCGAGTCGCTGTGGTGTAGGCGGGCAGCTACAGCTCCAATTCGACCCCTAGGCTGGGAACCTACCTCTGCGTGGGTGCAGCCCTAAAAAGACAAAATAGAAAAGGGGATGGGAAAATTTTAAAAATTATATTAAAAAAAATAGAAAAGGGGGGGACTCCTGTATGTTGTTGGAAGGAGTGTAAAATTGTGCAGCCACCTTGTAAAACAGTATGGCAGGTCCCCCCAAATTAAAAAGAGAACTACAGTATGAGCTGGCAATCCCAGCTCTGAAAGAACAGAAACCAGGATCTCAAAAAAGCATCTTCCCTCCCACGTTCAGGGCAGCATTACTCACAATTGCCACGATTGAGAAACAACCTCATGTCCATCAGCGGATGAGGAGATAAAGAAAATGTCTGTATACAGACAACGGAATGTTTTTCAATCTTCAAAAAGAAGGGAATCCTGCTATATGTCACAACAATGATAAGCCTGGAAGACCTTATGCTAAATGAAATAAGCCACTCACAGAAGGACAAATCCACTTCTGATCAGTATGAGTCCACTTAAATGAAAATAGTTAAACTCTTTGTTTTTCTTTTTTTCTTTTTTTGCCTTTTTAGGGCCACACCCAAGGTATATGGAAGTTCCCCAGCTCAGGGTCAAATCTTATCTATAGAAATCTTCAGGAGTTCCCGTCATGGCACAGGGAAACAAATTCGACTAGGAACCGTGAGGTTTTGGGTTCTATCCCTGGCCTCGCTCGGTGGGTTAAGGATCTGGAATTGCCGTGAGCTATGGTATAGGTCCCAGACATGGCTCAGATCTGTCGTTGCTGTGGCTCTGGCATAGGCCAGCAGCTGTAGCTCTGTTTAGACCCCTAGCCTGGGAACCTCCATATGCCATGAGTGCAGCCCTAAAAAGACCAGAAAATAAAAATAAAAAAATCTTCAATCATTCTTATAAACTTCAAATAGCATTCTATTTCAGTGAAGCAAAAGAATGTTTTTACATTTACCTAAAAGATGTTTATTTTTGTGCATGGTGTAAGGGTGTGTTCTAGTTTCATTGATTTACATGCAGCTGTCTAGTTTTCCCAGCACCACTTGCTGAAGAAACTTTTTCCCATTTTATATTCTTGGCTCTGTTGTCAAAAGATTAATTGACCCTAGGTGCCTGGGCTTACTTCTGGGCTATTCGGTTCCTTAGGTTCATATGTCTATTTTTGTACCAGTACCACACCGTTTTGAGTACTGTAGCTTTGTAATAGTGTCTGAAGACTGAGAGAGTTATGCCTCATTCTTGTTGTTTGTTTTCTTCCCCCTCAGGATAGCTTTGGCAATTCTGGGTCTTCTATCATTCTATATTAATTTTTGTATTGTTTGTTCTAGTTCTGTGAAAAATGTCATGGGAAATTTGATAAGGATTGCATTAAATCTGTAGATTGCTTTGGGCAGTATGGACCTTTTAATGATATCATTTCTTCCAATCCAGGAGCATGGGATATCTTTCCATTTCTTTGAATCATCTTTAGTTTTCTTGATTAATGCTTTATAGTTCTCTGCATATAAGTCTTTCACTTCCTTGGTCAGGTTTATTCCTAGATATTTAATTTCTCAGGTGTGATTTTACAAAGTATTTTTATATTCTTCTTCTAATATTTCATTGTTAGCATACAGAAATGCAACCAATTTCTGAATGTTAATCTTGTATCCTGCTACTTTGCTGAATTTGTTGATCAGTTCAAGTAGTTTTTATGTGGCGTCCTTAGGGTTTTCTATATAGTGTCATGTCATCTGCTTAGAGTAACAATTTTACCTCTTCTCTTCCAATTTGGATACCTTTTATTTCTTTTGTTGTCTGATTGCTGTGGCTAGAACTTCCAGTACTATGTTGGATAAAAGTATTAAGAATGGACATCCTTGTCTTGTTCCAAATTTTAGTGCGAAGGCTTTCAGCTTTTCTCCATTGCGTATTATACTGGCTGTGGGTTTGTCGTAAATGGCTTTTATTATGTTGAGATATATTCCTTCTATACCCACTTTGATCAGAGTTTTTATCATGAATGGATGTGGGATTTTATCAAATGCTTTTTTGCATCTATTGAGATGATTGTGTGGTTTTCCTAAAACACACCCTCGCACCATGCACAAAAAATAAACCCAAATGTCATAAAGATTTAAACATAAGACAAGACACCATAAAACTCCTGGAAGAGAACATAGGCAAAACATTCTCTGACATCAACTGCACAAATGTTTTCTTAGGTCAGTCTCCCAAGGCAATAGAAATACAAACAGAAACAAACCAGTGGGACCTAATGAAATTTACACATTTTGCATAGCAAAGGAAATCATAAAGAAAGAAGGAAAAAAAAAACCAACCTACAGAATGGGAGATAAGAACTGCAAATGATGCAATTGACAAGGGCTTAATCTTCAAAATATACAAACTCATACGACTCAACAAAAAAACAAACAACCCAATCGAAAAATGGACGGAAGACCTAAATAGACTTATCTCCAAAGAAGGTATATGGATGGCCAGCAGGCACATAAAAAGAAATGCTAAACATCACTAATTATTAGAGAAATGCAAATCAAAACTGCAATGAGGTACCACCTCACACCAGTCAGAATAGCTATCATTAATAAGTCTACAAATAACAAATGCTGGAGAGGATGTGAAGAAAAAGGAACGCTCCTACACCATTGGTGGGACTGTAAGTTGGTATAACCAGTATGGAAATCACTATGAAGATTCCTCATAAAACTAACTATAGAGCTACCACATGACCCAGCAATCCCACGCCTGGGCATATATCTGAACAAACCACAATTCAAAAAGATACATGTACCCATATGTTCAGAGCAGCACTACTCACAATAGACAAGACATGGAAACAACCCAAACGAATGGATTCAGATGTGGTACAGGAGTTCCTGTCATGGCACAGTGGAAACGAATCCAACTAGGAACCATGAGGTTTCGGGTTCGATCCCTGGACTTGTTCAGCAGGTTAAGGATCCAGCACTGCCATGAGCTGTGGTGTAGGTCGCAGATGCTGCTCAGATTCTGCTTTGCTATGACTATGGTGTAGGCTGGCAGCTGTAGGTCTGATTAGACCCCTAGCCTGGGAACCTCCATATGTCACAGGTGCATCCCTAAAAAGAAAAAAAGAGAAAATATGGTACATATACACAATAGAATACTATTCAGCCATAAAAAAGAACAAAATAATGCCATTTGCAGCAACATCCATGCTGGAGATTCTCATATTAAGTGAAGTAAGTCAGAAAGAGAAAGACAAATCCTATATGATATCACTCATATGTGGAATCTAAAAAGTGGTACAAATGAACGTATCTACAAAAGAGAAGCAGACTCAGAGACATGAAGAACAGACTTGTGGTTGCCAAGGGGGAGAGGGAGAGGGGGGATGGAATTGGGAGTTTGGGGTTAGTAGATTCTATTACATGTAGAATGCATAAGCAATGAGGTCCTACCGTATGGCACAGAGAACTATATCCAATCTCTTATGATAGAACATGATGGAAAATAATATGAGAAAAACAATGTATATATAAATGTATGACTGGGTCACTTTGCTGGTTAGCAGAAATTGAACCAACATTGTAAAGCAACTATACTTTAAAAAAATTTTTTCAAACAAAATAAAAATTTAAACGATATGCCCTTGCTTATAAGCCCTATTCAAAGCTGTATCTTTTTAATTATGGACAATTAGAATTCTTTTAATTTTTTTACTTTTTTATTTTTATTTTTATTTTTATTCTTTTGTCTTTTTAGGGCTGTACCCGTGGCATATGGAGGTTTCCAGGCTAGGGGTCCAGTTGGAACTACAGTTGCACCCCTATGCCAGAGCCACAGCAACGCCAGATCCAAGCTTCATCAGGGACCTACATCACAGCTCACAGCAATGCCAGATCCTTAACCACTGAGCAGGGACAGGGGTTGAACCGCAACCTCATGGTTCCTAGTTGGATTTGTTTCCGCTGCGCCGTGGCTGGAACACCCTAGAATTCTTTTAATAATAAGAGCTTAATCACTATTATATATAAAATGGATAGGTAACAAAGACCTACTATATAGCACAGGGTAACTTACTCAATACTGTGTAATAACTTACATAGGAAAAGAATCTGAAAAGGAATAAATATATGTACAACTGATTTGTTTTGCTGTACACCTGAAACTAACATGACTGTAAGTCACTATACTCCAATAAAATTTCCTTTAAAAAGTAAAAAATATAAGTGCTTAATTACACAGCTAATATCTTGATATATTTCATAATAACTTATATAGGAAAAGAACCTGAAAAGGAAGGAATATTGTATATGTGTAGCTGATTTATTTTACTGTATACCTGAAACTAACATGACTCTGCAAGTCAACTATACCCCAATAAAACTTATTTTTAAGAATAATTTAAAAATAAGTGCTTAATTACACAGTTAATATCTTAGTAAATTTCTGTAACAATACTTAAATTAGAATAGGTGACCCAAACTCCTTCTTTTTCTCCAACCCACACCCTCGGTCTCCTCTGCCTCAGAACCACTGTCATTCCTGTGATGTGTGTCCTACAATTATGTACCATTTAGGAAAGTATACATCATCCTATACTGAAACAGAATTTTCAATATTTTTGCGTTTTAATACAATACTTTGTGGTTTTTGTTTGGTTTTTTGTTTGTTTTTTGTTTTGCTTTGTCTTTTTTGGGTTTTGGGTTTCTTTTTGCCTTTTAGGGCCACACCCACAGCATATGGAGGTTCCCAGGCTAGGGGTCGAATCAGAGCTACAGCTGCCAGCCTACACCACAGCCACAGCAATGCCAGATCAGAGCCAAGTCTGCAACCTACACCACAGCTCACGGCAACGCCAGATCCTTAACCCAGTGAGCGAGGCCAGGGATCAAACCCACAACCTCATGGTTCCTAGTCAGATTCATTTCCTCTGCGCCACGACAGGAATTCCTTAATACAATACTTTGTATAGTTTCACCTTGCTTTTTTTTTCATATCCTATCTTGCAAATCAGTCTGCAGCAAATGTCCTGTTTTGTAACCCTTCCTAGGCATGGCAATGTGGCTGCTCCCTAGTTACTTTATTATGCCTACCGCTGGGCACATGGGTTAACATCATAAAGAGGAACAGAAGTATCATAAGGCATCACATTTAACACTTAATAAAGGCTACCAAATTTCCTTCCCTAGGATCTATGCCATCCACTAGGACTCACAGGACCTAATTGCACCTTTACTGTACCTGATATTAGCTGTATTTTTTTTAATGATCATTCTATAAAAAAAATTTGTCATTCTATTTAGGGAAATTTTTTCAATTAATTTTTATGATAAAATGCATGATTGAAATGTATGTATATTTACTATACATACATATTTACTGAACTTTGGTGTTTCATCTTTTGTGATTCATCTTTTTTTATCCTTTGTCCATTTTTATAGTATTATGAATATTCTTCTTAAATAGTTCAAATGTTTCTTTTTGGAAATTCTAGATGCTACTCTTTTATTGGTTAACACAGTAAAGAATATCTCCCCCTTGCTCCATTGTCACTTATATTTAACTGTGTTGACTGCTTTTTCATACGCTGTTTATCTTAATAGAATCAAAATTACCAGTGGCTCTTCCCGTAAAACACAACCTCTCAAATTCTATTTTAAAATGTTTTATTGGGACCACAATGAAATTATACAGAGATATAATGTATCTTCAAAATATTGAGTCTTCCATTCAGGCAAAATGGCATATCTTTAGATTATTTGTCATATTTTTATGTCCTTCAGCAATTTTTTAAAAATCACAACAATGTTTATGTGACTTTATACAAAGCCCAAAAATGCGTATATTCAAATATTTGAATATAGCATTGTACAGAGTGGTTATTTTTTTTCTTCAAGAAGTTATGATTCTCATTTTTAGTAAAATGCATAGGAACTGCACACAGAGAAATAGTTTGGTCATTAGCACTACAATTTTGCCCCCGAATAGGGACATTCTTTTCTGATCTTTCATAAAGCCCAAAAAGACAGCTAAAGGAAAACATTACTCTCTGGTTCCTACTAGTTGAAAGATGTTAAAAGTCTGTTTGTAATACAGCCAATATATGGAAATATGCCTACATAAGACATCGTCTCAAAAATGAAGCCATAATGATAATCTTCTTGTTAAAGAGGTCACTGCATGAGAAAATATATTTCTTATAAATTCAAAATGATTAAAATGCTGTTATAAAAACCCTCTAAGTACATTTTACGCACATAAATATTCTCCCTTATTGTGTGTATTTTTAAACAATAGAAATCTCAAAATATAGAAACAACTCTCATACTAACTTACATTATTTTATAAATTTCATTGAATGGACTATTTGAATTGTAATTATTCTACAAAATATCAAATGGCATCATATTAGGGAATTACACCCTGAATTAAAAAATTTTAGTGTACTTGTTTCGGATTATCACATAAACAACCAATCACCAAAACACAGTTGTCAGCTGGAGAGTAAAATGTGCTTTCACATTAAATTGAAGACTTTGGTTTAATTAAAAAAAAATAAAAAGAAAGGAAAAGCAGAAACAATATTGTATCACTTGTTAAGTTCACAGCACTCCAGAAAATTCAAAGTACCTTATTTTCCATATAAACAACATCAAAAGCAACAATAAATTCAGCCTTAAAAAAGAAGGAAATCCTGCCACATGTGATAGACCTGAAGGATATTAAGCTAAGTGAGATAATAGTGTCACGACAGGACAAATACTACAGGCTGCCACTCATATGAGATTCATAAAACAGACATATTCATAGAAACAGAAAGTATCATTGTGGTTGCCAGGGGCTGGGTGGAGCAAAATATAAGGAGGCTGTTCAACAAAGCTTCATTATGTAATAGGAATATGTTCTCAAGATGTGCTATACAAGCATATGCCTAGAGTTAACAATACTGTACCATGCACTTAAAAACTGGGTAAGAGCATAGATCTCAAGTTAGGTGTTCTTGCTACAATTTTTAAAGAAATAATGATTGCAAATTTTAAAGATGCAGCTCTTCCTCAACCAATGATGGGGTTACATCCTGATAAACCTATCGTAAGTTGAAAATATCTTCAGTCAAACACACATTTAATACCCCTAACCTATGAAATATTAAAGCTTAGCCTAGTCTACCTTAAACTTGCGGAGAACACTAACATTAGCCTACTGTTGGACAGAATCATCTGTTATAAAGGCTATTTTATAATGAAGAGTTGAATGTCGACAAGGGCTTAATCTCTAAAACACAAGCAATTTATATAACTCAGCAGCAAAAAAGCCAACAACCCAATGGAAAAATGGGCAAAAGGCCTGAATAGACATTTCTCCAAGGAAGATATACAGATGGCCAACAAACACATGAAAAAATGCTCAACATCCCTGATTTTTAGAGAAATGCAAATCAAAACTACCACGAGATACCACCTCACACCAGTCAGAATGGCCATCACCAGTAAGTCCACAAATAACAAGTGCTGGAGGGGTTGTGGAGAAAAGGAAACCATCCTGCACTGTCAAGGGGAAGGTAAGCTGGTACAGCCACTATGGGGAACAGTACAGAGGTACCTTAGAAATCTATACATTGAACTACCACATGATCCAACAATCCCATTCCTGGGCATATATCCGGACAAAACTTTCCTTAAAAAAGACACATGCATCCGCATGTTCATTGCAGCTCTATTCACAATAGACAAGACATGGAAACAACCCAAATGTCCACTGACAGACGATTGGATTAGGAAGACGTGGTATATATACACAATGGAATACTACTCAGCCATAAAAAAGAATAATGACATAATGCCATTTGCAGCAACATGGATGGAACTAGAGACTCTCACACTGAGTGAAATAAGTCAGAAAGAGAAAGACAAATACCATATGATATCACTCATATCTGGTATCTAATATATAGCACAAATGAACCTTCCCACAGAAAAGAAAATCATGGACTTGGAGAATAGACTTGTGGTTGCCAAGACGGAGGGGAGGGATTGGGAGCTTGGTGTTAATGGATGCAAACTATTGCTCTTGGAATGGATTTACAATGAGATCCTGCTGTGTAGCACTGAGAACTGTCTGGATACTTACTTCGCAGCATGACAATGGGAGAAAAAATTATGTATACATGTGTGTGTAACTGGGTCCCTGTGCTGTACAGTGGGAAAAATAAAAATAAAAAAATAATAAATAATTTAAAAAAAGAGTTGAATGTCCCATGTAATTTCCTGAATACTGTACTGAAAGTGAAAAACAGAACGGATGCCAGGTGCAAAATGGTTTTAAGTGTATCAGGTAGGGCTCACCCTCATGACTGCAATTGTGTGGCTGACTGGGAGCTGCAGCTCACAGCTACTATTTAGCATCACAAGAGAGGATCAGACTTCACATCACTAGACCAGAAAAAGATCAAAATTCAAAATTTTTTAAGTACAGTTTCTATTGAATGCTGCCATTTTCACACCGTCTTAATGAGGAAAAAAAATCCTTAGGTCAAACCACTAAAATTCAGGGAACATCTGATGTAATAACCTATTTTTCACCCATTAGATTAGCACAAACTCTAAAAGGCAATAACACCCATAGCTAATGAGGACAACTCATCCTTAAACTTTGTTGATTCTTGAGTATGAATTGCTACAAATTGGGAGAAATAATCTAGAAATGTGTATTAAAATTTAAAATATGTCCAGGAGTTCCCGTCGTGGAGCGGCAGAAATGAATCCGACTAGGAACCATGAGGTTCGATTCCTGGCCTCACTCAGTGGGTTAAGGATCCCATGTTGGCGTGAGCTGTGATGTAGGTTGCAGACGTGGCTCCGATCTGGCATTGCTGTGGCTGTGGCTGTGGTGTAGGCCAGCGGCTGTAGCCCCAATTAGACCCCTAGCCTGGGAACCTCTCTATGCCATGAGTGCAGCCCTAAAAAGTAAAATAAAATAAGTCTATTTTTTTGCCACAACCATGGCGTGCGGAAGTTCCTGGGCCAGGGAATGAACCCATGCCTCAGTTGCATCTTGTGCCACAACTGTGGTAATGGCCAGTCCTTACCCCACAGCAACACAGGGAATTTCCTAAAATACGCCTTTTTCTAATTTTATTTTATTGGGGTATAGTTGATCTGCAATGTTTTCTTAGCACATGTTTACAACAAAGTGGATCAGTTATACATACGCTTATATCCATTCTTTCCCTCTCCCATAGATTATTACAGAACACTGAATAAACCTCCCTGCACTATACAGTAAGTCCTTGTTAGTTATCTGTTTTATATATAGTAGTGTCTACATATTGATCCTATCCTCCCAACTTATCCCCCCCCCCATTTTTTATTTTTTTATTTTTTGTCTTTTTTTTTTTTTTTTCCTTTTCTAGGGCCGCTCCCATGGCATATGGAGGTTCCCAGGCTAGGGATCAAATCAGAGCTGTAGCTACTGGCCTTCGCCAGAGCCACAGCAACACAGGATCTGAGCCGCGTCTGCGACCTACACCACAGCTCATGGCAACGCCGGATCCTTAACCCACTGAGGAAGGCCAGGGATCAAACCCGCAACCTCATGGTTCCTAGTCCGATTTGTTAACCACAGAGCCATGACGGGAACTCCCACACACACCCTCTATTTTTAAACGAGCGACATTACTTGTGGGATTCTCTTTTACTGTGATTTTTTTTAGGAAAAACACGTATATAAGATGAATGTGTAAAGCTGTTTGTTATAGCATTGTTTGCCACAGTGAAAAACTAGAAATAAAAATATATTTAAAAAAAAAAAAAGAGTCTTGAGATTCCCTGTGATTGGACTGCTATGAGATCATTTATCTTGAGATCAGCTTCTCAAGAAAGAGAAGCCAGGAGAGCTACCTGGAGAAAAAGTCTGGGAACCACTAGAGAGACACGGTCATAGAGACAAGCAGCAAATTATACGCTACGGCACCTATTGGCCTTTTTGAAACAGTCAGAGCTGAAGGAAAGCACTGCTTACACTACAGCTGCGCCCTGAGAATCTGACATAATCTTTTCAGGGCAGAGTTAGTGACCACTTTCTCTCGTGGAGCCCAAGAGGAGTCTGCAGAACAATGGAAGAGTGTGAAGGAAATTCAGCTTTATGAAGTAACCCTTATATACCTAAATATTTACACATATTTTTTTGTCTTTTTAGGGCCACACCTGTGGCATATGGAAGTTCCTAGGCTAGGTGTCAAAACGAAGCTACAGCTGTCAGCCTACACCATAGCCCTTCAACGCCAGATCCAAGCCGCACCTGCAACACTGCAGCCTGCAGCACCACTGGATCCTTAACCCACTGAGCGAGGCCAGGGATCAAACCTGCATCCTCATGGATACTAGTTGGATTCGTTTCCATGGAGTCACCATGGGAACTCCTAAACATACATTTTTTTTTATAGTGATTTTTATTTTTTCCATTACAGCTGATTTACAGTGCTCTGTCAATTTTCTACTGCACAGCAAGGTGACCCAGTCACACATACATGTATACATGCTTTTTTCTCACATGATCATGCTCCATCACTAGTGACCAGACAAACACCATATGATTTCACTTCTATCTGGAATCTAATATTGGGCACAAATGAACCTTTCCACAGAAAAGAAAATCATGGACACGGAGAACAGACTTGTGGTTGCCAAGAGGGAGGGAGAAGGAGTGGGAGGGACTGGGAATTTGGGGTTAATAGAGGCAAACTACAGCCTTTGGAATGGATAAGCAATGGGATCCTGCTGTGTAGCCCTGGGAACTGTCTGGTCCTAAACATACATTTTTAAACTTAACATTTGAAAAATTCTATGCGGCTATTATTCCCCTCCCTCTGTTCACGTTACAGTAGATGGAGAAACTTAAATTTGGGGATCTGGCCTGAGGCCCCATGCTTACTAAGGGCAGCGTTGAGACTTGGAGGTTGTGGGGCAGGTCAAGGGAGGAGGAGACGTTGGGGGAATTCTCCTTGCTCTGTGAGTCTGGATCTCGAGCACCGCTCCTGGTCATCGGGCACTGGCTATGCCAAGAACACAGTCGCACAAGAGCACCACTGGCACTGTGGAATTATTATCTATCTAGGCAGGAGTTGAGGGAGAGAATATTCACAGAAAATAATCTGAAATCCCCACAGGTAATTCTCCAAACCTCCTGCTCAGCCAGGTGTCCACAAGCCATCCTCTCTCTTTTCCCCCATCTGAGTTGTTTCATCAGATTCCTGTGGCTTCCTCTGGACTTTGCCCCCTGGGAACTCCATCCTTCACGCAAAAGGCATCCCTTCACCTGGGAGACCTGCATATGGGCGGGTCTCAGCCCTGGAAGCCCAGCCTCTGTCTCCAAGGATCCCATGCAGCCCCTCTGAACATGGGAACGGCTCTCCCGCAAGGCACCCTCATGCAGCGGGCAGGAAAATAACCCCATCTCCCTAGGTTGCTTCCACGCTATGCTCTCTAAAGAGAAATGTAACAAGAAACATTGCAACCTGAAAAGAGAGAAGGGGAGAAAACTTGAACGTGAAGAAGGAGGGGTATTGCAATTATTGAAAACCAGTCTGTTCTCCTGGACCGTAGCAAAGACATAAAAATAAAACAAAACATCTCAAAATCCCATGTGAGACAGAAGAGTTAAACCTACCACAAAGGGGCTATTAACATTGGTTCATTATTTTGCCTAGAATAAGCCTTAGTGTTAAAGTATGCCTGTCAGTATTGCAGCTTTTTCCCACCAGATTCCTTCAAGTATCTTTTATAGGAAAATTATTAAATGCAAGACAATTCAATGCCTAAGTGAAAGAACTAATCCCGTGAAAGTTACAGTTCACTTTCATGGTGACTCAAGCTCACTAAGATAATTCCAGAATGGATGTTGAGGGCAGAATACACCCAATACATATTAGCTATTACTGCTATTATCATTATTTCCAGTATTATTCTCATAGTCTTCCACCTTCATATTCCAGACTTAATACCTCAGGAGTGCTTGACATGCAAGAATACAACCTAATAATTATTATTAAGTATTATAATCACTCCTACAAGTGAAAAGCAATATCGTTCTGGGAATTTTAGAGGCATTTCATATCCTCTGATAAATGTTTACACATGTGATATGTTTCACACGGTCAGAAAACAAACATGTGATGTTAACTCAAAGTGTGAATTAATTTTAAATTAATAGGAATTAAGCATGGCTTTTGTGCATTATAGCTGTTTCTGAACTCCCCCATTCTCATGTTCATTCAATCCCTTATCCATACTCTGTCTCAATGCAAGTTCTTCTGGAGAACTTGTTTTTCAGTGTATCACAGAAGGTACATCAAATTCTGTTTTCAACATCATGGACATCCTCTCTTTCCCAGGGAATATGAAGTCCCCTGAGAAACCTGTTGTGAACCTCCCATCTGATTCAGATGCTTTTCTTTGTTGCTGTCATGGCAACCTGTGGACACAAAGGTGGTGGTATCTTCCAAACTGTGCCGTATGACTAATTGGTAGGTTATGAAATCAATTTAGTGGGTTGTAACCAGAATTCAACTTTAATGGAAATGAAATAGAATATTGTAGAAAATGTCAGAGAATATCACATACTGTAAGAATAAGTGTGAGTTGTGTGAAACTCTGGTTTCAATTGCATGTATATGTATTTATGCCTGTATGATTGGAGCCATAAGCTAAAGTATATGTCTAACAATATATCATGGTCAAAAACTTTTTTTTTTTGGCTATTTTAGGGTCACACTCACAGCATATGGAGTTTCCCAGGTTAGAGGTCAAATCAGAGCTGTAGCCGCCAGCCTACACCACAGCCAGCACCGTGGGATCCAAGCTGCATCTGCAACCTATACCATAGCTTACACCAATGCCAGGTCACTGACCCACTGAGCGAGGCTAGGGATCAAACTCACATCTTCGTGTATCCTAGTTGGGTTCATTAACCACTGAACCACAAAGGGAACTCCTGTCATGGTCAAAAACTTTAGGAAAAAAATATATATATATACATATGTAAAATAAGGGGTTTTTTCCCTGCTGATAAGTCTTCCTGAAAAAGCAGACCCCTGGTTCTCATGACCAACAATAAATGACATCTGCCTTCTATTTACTTCTGACTCTATATGCATCATGATGTATTTTAATTTCCAACATAGAAAGCACATAACTCAAAACTGGCCACGCCCCTTCCAAACTCCATTTTCCCCCAAAGGAGGAGGAATAATACTACATATCAGCGGGGTTCAAGGAAAGTTTGACTACAGGTCTACAGTATGAAGCTTTCATCATTTTGGCAAAATGGAAGGTCACAACTCAGGGTCCTTGTGGAATCCTTCCTTCTTGTGGGAAGAAGACAAAGTTTTCTCTTGAGTGTCTGCAAAACGGAATGAAGTCCAATGTGCCTGGAGAATAGACTAATTGGATGAGCAAAAAGAAAAAGGTATAGATAAGAACTAGATCATCTAAAGTTTGGAAGGGGAAACCCTTAAATGGTCTGAAGCAGGAGAGGAATACAATGTAAGAGTGTCTTTAGAAAACTCCCTCTAGCTGCTGGTTGGAAACGAAGTTGGAGGAGAACAAGATTGGAGAGTATTTACAAGACAGGTTGAGTAGTCCAAGAGACTGACAAGGGTGGCCTAGAGTTATTTCACAGGGGATGGTAAAAGTTCTATCTTAAATATATTCGGAAGATTGTGGCACCTGAGCTTACCGTTGAATAATCAAGGATGATCTGTAAGTGTTTGTTCCAAGCAACAGGTGAATGATGGTGCTATTTGCTGAGCTAGGGCAGACATGGTGATGGAGAATGTCAGTGTGGAGGCTGGGCGCACAACAGTTCATCGTGAGCCAAATAAAGACTCACTAACCTAGGGGGATTGGGTGAGATAATCTACAGAAAGAGGGCCAACGAGAGAAACCCTGGGGACAGAGGCTATAGGTGTTCAGACTGGGTGAGTAAGAGCAGATGAACAAGCAGCAGCAGGTGAGGTAGGAAGAAAACTACTAGGTGAGTGTGATGTTGCAGAAGTCATTCAGACAGAGTTTCCAGAGTGAAGGTGCAATCTGCTATGTAGGACCTTGAACACATTCATTACAGTGAAAACTCAAAATTGACTACATATTTTGTCAAGACTTAAGTTATTAATGACCTTAAAAAGGTGATTTTATTGTATTTGTGGCAGATAGAAAGCTCAATAAGAGCGGGCTAATCAATACCCAGAGTCCACTGGATCCAATTTTCACTTTTAAGTTTCTCTTTTGAACAGTTCTGTTTGTGAAGATTGACATTTTATTACTTTTAGTTTTTCCTAAAGTTCTTCCAGATAAAAAAGTTCATGTCTAATGGAAAAAAACCCACTGTATTTTAATTACCACATTGAATCCATCAGACCCTTTTCTAAATCTACGGTGTATGATGGGATCTCCGTGATCTTGTTTCTTATATCTAGGATCATTTATTTCATAATCCCAGAATTTATTTATTCACTATTCATCAATTATTCTCATGTATGCTAAGAAAAAAAGAATAAAATAGAAAGATGGGAGAATATTAAACTCACCTAAAAGGATAGTGCAATAGTGAAATAAATCATCACCCTTCAATTTTCTTATTCTGTGACCTAAAGGATTACATCATCTTTCAAAAAGGTTTTTAGAATTATGGAAAAATTATCTTGTAGTCTGTTTTAACTTCTCTTTATGCACAGTTGAGAATTCAGTTTTTCTCCTCTGCCAATAATGGCAAAGAAAATACACATTTCACAATTATTAGAAAGATGAATACAAAGAGATAGCACTCTGGGCTCTAATGATGATGATATCAATCATATAAGTGAAATGTCATATATGAAACTTTAGATGATGATATAGATAATTTTCTCAAACTCAAGAATCAATGGGTCAACAATATACATCTAAGGATAAAAAAGAAATGTAGTATTCTCACCCAATTAGTCACTTGTCATTTAATAGGAAGAACTTCATCACACACCTTTTTTACAACAAAAACCTTGACTCTCCCTCTTTGCTGAAAAAGCATATATGACATCTGACATTCTTTATTTATTTTTTTTTTGTCTTTTTTTTGCTATTTCTTGGGCCGCTCCCGCGGCATATGGAGGTTCCCAGGCTAGGGGTGGAATCGGAGCTGTAGCTGCCAGCCTATGCCAGAGCCACTGCAACTCGGGATCCGAGCCACGTCTGCAACCTACACCACAGCTCACAGCAACGCCGGATCGTTAACTCACCGAGCAAGGGCAGGGATCGAACCTGCAACCTCATGGTTCCTAGTCGGATTCGTTACCACTGCGCCACGACGGGAACTCCACATCTGACATTCTTTAGTCTTGAATGAGGTGCATGTATCAAAAATTATCTGATATAGAGAGATTTTCTATGATTAATGCTTATAACAATTTTGAATAGTAATTTTCATTATCCTTTTATTTTTTAATTATTAATAAAAATAACTAATAAATATTTTAGATAGATGACAATCCAATAGATCCTAATGATAAACAGTGATGACTGTTTTGTCTGGTATACTAAGAGTTAAGAAAAAATATGAGATGAAGAAATGAAGACTATGGGAGTTCCTTTGTGGTGCAGTGGGTTAAGGACCCAGCATTTTCACTGCTATGGCACAGGTTTTACCCTGGGCTTGGGAACATCCATCTACCATGGGTGCAGCCAAAAAAAAAAGGTGAAATGAAATGAAGGCTATAAATATATATTTTAAGCAAATTTTTAGGAAGATTGCTGTGAGAAGAAACAGAGAAACAAACAATGGCAGGAGAGAGATGTGGGTCTAAAGGATATAAACATGGATACTATCAATCAACAAACAATGCTGCATAACGTTAGAATTCAGCATCTGGAAAAGGCTTGTGCCCTGACCCAACAAGATCTCTTGACTGTTATACTGCACATGTAGGCTGAAGTGGCCATGGGGTAATGGCCCTCCATCCTAGCCACTGAGGCTCAAGGGACACACCTGTGGGAATCATGGCCCTCTGAGCTGATGAATATTCTCTGGGAAATTACATCGATATGTACCCAAAACAAGTCAAAGTCCAACAAATCCTGGGATACACAGTTAGTAGGGATGAAAACTATTCTAAACACAGGGGGGCCCTGCTACGTAACAATACAAAATGGAAATCAATTTCAGTGCAAGTCTGTGAGATGAGGTGAGGTGACTGGATTTGTCCCAAGTTATCATGGAACCCAGATACCAATGAATCATGGCCAGTTATAATGGTGCCTGTCCTCGTTACTGTCTTGTGTAAGGGCAAAGGCAGATCCTGTTGGGAAGGCAAAGCAAATACCTCTGTCATCCTGACTGATTTGTTCTGTACTGAAACTGAATGATGCCACGATCATGCTGTTATGGTGTAATACTGGTGGTGTTGGTAAAACGCAAATACCTCATGTAAATACATCTTATGATATTACTCATGTTGGTGGTCAAATGCACTGGAAGAACGAGTCAAAAGTTCCTTGGGATAGAGTACCTATGGAGAGTGACAGGCCTGAGAAAGAACTGGACCTAGCTGTTCATCGGCTGATTGCTGTGCTGAATGGTTCTGCACAAGCTTATCAGTCAATCAAGCAGTGGTGGAATAATCAAACTGCTCAAGGATGAACAAATGTATGTAATGCTTTTATAAGACAAATTTGTTGTTTCTGTAAATCTATCCCTATTGCACCCTGGCTTCTCCAAATGTTAGGCTTATCCATGTTGATACTATTGCTGTATATGATCTACAAGTACTATACCAAACGTAAATGCCCTGGAAGATGAGATCATTCTTGCTGTAGGGAATCCATGGCCTGAGACCAGAGAGTGGACTGTGACAAAAGAAATATGTATTTCTACCCTGTCACTGATTCCAGACACAGAGGTCCAAAAACCCTTGCAATTTTTTGAGTGATAGGAGTGCCAGGTGCATCTTTTGTTCTCATAGTTGGTCTTTGACTCTGGCTTCTGACCCAGAACTCCTAAAACACTATTAATTTCCTGAGTGATGGAGATGATTGGAGCATTATGTACAGAGCTCCAAAATCCACTGGAATTTCCTGGGTGACAGGACCATCTTTTGTTCTAAGAAGGCAACTTTAGATGGGCCCCTGAGTGGGGGCTGGTCCCTGGAAAGACCAAGCATGAAGAGAAACGTGGACTCTGCAGCTCCATTCCCCATCTCCCGGGAGGAAGAGGGGCTGGAGACTGAGCTAATGAGCAGTCATGCCCACATGACAGATCTTCCATAAACATCCCTCAACCAGGAGGTTCAGAGAACTTTGGCTGATGGACACACCCATGTGCCAGGAGGGTGGAGCACGTCAACTGCACAGGACAGAAGCTCTCACTCAGGACCCTCTCCAGCCTTGCCTTAGGTGCCGCTTCATCTGGCTGTTCATCTGTATCCTTTTTCATGTCCTTTCTCATCAAACAGTTAAGTCTAAGGAAGTGCTTCCCTGAGTTCTGTGTGCCATTATAGCAAATTATGAAGCCTGAGGGAGGGATTCTGGGAACCCATGACTTATATCCAGTTGGTCAGAAGTACAGGTACAATCGGCATCTGAAGTGGTGACCAGTCTTGCGGCATTGAGCCCTTAACCTGTAGGATCTGCCCTAACTCAAGCTTATTAGTGTCATCATTGACTTGGAGGACACCCAATTGGTGCCCAGAGAGTGGATGAATCAGTTGGTGTGAGAAAAAAAATCCATCCAATGTGGTATCAGGGTGCTATGAATATAGGAAAACGGGCTTTTACTTTAGGCAGAGAGACATTCCCATGGATTCATAAGTAGGAAGGAGAGGTAGTGCTTGTCCGATTGCAACTCCCTTCTCCAAGAATTATGAAGCAATTCACATTAAGGAAGTCATTAAAAGTCACACAGCTAATCCGTCGTTGAGAAGACTTGAAAGTAAATCTGATGGCACAGTTCCAGTGCTTAACTACTATACCATGACTCAGGAAAGACAAGTGCTTATCTTACTGTAATCTAGTCAACTGTGCTCAAGCTTTCCTTCATAGTTTTATTGTAGCACTCACCATGTTATTTTGTGATTTACCTGTTTATTTTGTCCTTTTAAGCTAGAGCATAGTGCCCTCTGGGGCAAAGAGTGTGCTGAAAATAGAATATTTATCTCATGATTGGTGGATGACATCAGGAAGGAAGGGAGCAGAGGAGGTGGGGGGAAAGCAGGGATGCAGAAAAGCGAGAGAGGTGAAGATGCATAAAGAACAAATAAATATATAGTCCTGATTCTGCCATAGACTGGCTTTCACCTTAGGAGAGAGAGAGAGAGAGAGATGACAGACAGACAGATAGACAGACAGTCCTAGTTTTAGCATGTGTAAGTTGAATGTTTTGTACCAAGTCAACATTTTTCAAGCTCTATTTTTCCGTGACACTTTCTTTACAGAATACCTGATCCAGACTGCAAACAAATGAATGGCTTACATGCCACTGCGGTTGATAAAATATAAGGACAATCTAGTCATCTCCTCTGCCCTCGGCTCACCAAAGTGACTTTGTAGAGACCCACATTTACAAGGATTCCAAAGAGAGCAACGGCAAAACTGAACAACGTTGTTTCCATCTTTCAAAATTGATCAGCTCCCCAGAGACGACTTTGCGAAACCTCATAGTTGCCGGCGGTGGAGGCGATTCTTCTGTAAATTGTTCACTTCTCCAAGCCTAATACCATCCACCCTTATCTGAAGAATAAAAATCATGCTAAAGGGCAACAAAAAGAAGTGTTGTTTTACAGGACACTAGAAACATTCCATTAATGTAAATAGCTTCATTATAGTAATCCATAATTTCATAGCCCTACATCTTATCAAACATACATCTGAGGTCCAGTTTGCGCAACCATTGTTGTGGCAAGAATCAGCATCAGAAAAAGGCTTTTAAAAGTTCCTAAGCCATATGATTACATTTTTCAGAACATGTAAGTCATGCTATACTTTCTTATTAATGTTATTAGTTTTTTATGTTTTATTTCCATATTCCTATGTGTATTCTATATACAGAGGATACTATGAGTATATAAAATTTATCATCTTGTACTCTTCAAACTGAAAAAAATTAAGAAAAGTGTTTCATTATCTTTTCCTTTTTTGTTATCAGTATTTTACTCTACTAAGAGTTTTGAGGATTGCTTTCTATTAAAGCATCAAATCAAACTAATTACTCAGACAGTTTAAAGTTAAAGATAAACTGAATAGTTCCAAAGATAAAAAGCTCACCCACATTCTCTGGAGAAACCTCTGTTGATCAGATTTGGACTGGCTCTTAGCAATAACAAAACAACATCTTGAAATAGCAACAGACAAGAATACAAAAGAGAGCAGGTCATTCGTGGAAGGGTCTTCCTTTGAGATCACTCTCAATTTATTTCCAAAGCTTTAGGCAACAATAAACCTTGCTTTCTCCCCACATGTGCAGTAGCATTAACTCCAAAACCCCATCACAATAGGATGGTGTTACAACTATAAATTCTTTTCATTAAAAACTCTGATTCAATCTGGTGGGGGAACACATTTTATATGTAAGCTCAGCTCTCAATTCTCTCTCAAAAGAAATACAGCAGGTTCCAAGGGATTTTTTCCTGGACTCATTAGTTGCATAGTTGCAAAAATTTGCTCTAAACACCATCTTAAGATTTAGGTAAACAGCGAATAGTTATACCTTGAAATTTGCAAATGTAGTATTCATGCTAAATCTCTACTTATAGGTAAGACACAGGACCATGACTAGCAGTGATTTGTAATTTTGTTGCGGTATATACCCTTCAAGTACAAAGGAATAGGTCATACTCCATCCATCACTAGACCTATAAGGTGTCATGTGAAGTGATTAAAAGTTTGCTGCTTCATCTGAAAAACAACCACATGTGAAGAAAGAGAAGCAAAATAAACACCGAGAAGCAGTTATTTGTGCAGTAAAGATTATATACAGGCAATGCACAAATCTCAACAGTGCATAAATCAGGCTAGAACCAGGAACTTGTAAAATTAGTTTCACGTTTCTGAAATTCTAAAGATCTTGTTCCGTGTTCCTTGCAAATATGAAATTTTGATTCCAAATACGTTTTAAAAACCGTGCTCATAGTAGTATGTACAAACAATGGAATAGTACTCAGCCATAAAAAAGAACAAAATAATGCCATTCACAGCAACATCGATGCAACTAGAGATTATTATACTAAGGGAAATAAGTCAGAAAAAGGACAAATACCATATGATATCATTTCTATGTGGAATCTAAAATATGGAACAAATGAATCTATCTACAAAACAGAAACAGACTCACAGCCCCAGAGAACAGACTTGTGGTTGCCAAGGGGGAGAGAAGAGGGAGTGGGATGGGCTGGGCTGGGAGATTGGGGGTAATAGATGCCAACTATTACACTTAGAATGGATAGACAAGAAGGTCCTACCGTATAGCACAGGGGACTCTATCCAATATGCTGGGATAGACCATGATAGAAAATAATATTTTTAAAAAGAATGTATACATATGTATGACTGAGTCACATTCCTATACAGCAGAAATTGGCACAACATTGTAAATCAATTCCACATTAATTTTAAGAAATCTGTGATCGTAATGATTTCTCTCAAATATTTTCACTCCCAGAAAGCCTTCACAAGCTTCCACCATCAATAGACTCAAATTATTCATTTTATTTGCTTTACCTATAGCATAAAGAAAATATTAGACCCCATCAAGCCTTAAGTAGATTCTTTTATTTTTAATAATGATTATTCTTATATCAAGTATGTACTGCGTTTGTATTATAGTTTGCATTCTAATGCCAAATGGAACTCGTGTGTGTGTGTGTGTGTGTGTGTGTGTGTGTGTGTGTGTGTACTTGGAGCCTCAATGAACAGCTTATGTCCACTCATGTGGTAAATGCAGTGCTAGCAGAATAACCCAAGGACTGTTTCACAGCCCAGAGGAGTGTGCATGTAACTGCCAAGATCAGTAGGAAGAAAAGGGAAGCTCTATGGAAAAAATTACATTCAAGACATCGTTGGAAATGAAAGACATGAAAACAGACTCACAAATGGGGGGAAGAACATTTAGGCAGAGTTTAGAACGTCAAGATATGGAGCTATAAAATTATATGATCTACAGTAAGACTTTTGTGGCAGAAAAAATATGCATAGACTTTTTTTTTTTTTAGGGCCACACTTGCAGCATGTGGCAGTTCCCAGGGTGGGGGTCAAATCGGAGCTGCAGCTGCCGGCCACAGCCACAGCCATAGCAATGCGGGATCTGAGCCATGCCTGCGACCTACACCACAGCTCACGGCAACGCTGGATCCTTAACCCACTGAGAGAGGCCAGGGATCGAACCTGCATCCTTGTGGATACTAGTCAAGTTCGTTACTACTGAGCCACAATGGGAATTCCTGCATAGACTTTAAATACACCGACCTGGCTCAAATCCTAACTCTCTAATTCTTATACTGTGACTGCTTTCTGAATTGTGACCACATGCAAGTCCATAACTACTTTTTTAATGGAACTTTATCTTTACGTGACATCCTATTTGCAGCATAAAAGAAGATGGGTGAAAATGGATTCAAATATTTTAGAGCTGTACAAAATACCTGTCCAGGAGTTCCCATTGTTGCTCAGAGGTAATGAACCCAACTAGCAACCATGAGGATTCGGGTTTGATCCCTGGCCTCACTCAGTGGGTGAAGGATCTGGTGTTGTCGTGAGGTGTGGTGTAGGTCAAAGATGTGCCTCAGATCTGGCATTGCTGTGATTGTGGTGTAGGCCGGCAGCTACAGCTCCGATTTGACCCCTAGCCTGGGAATCTCCATATGCTGCACGTGCGGCCCCAAAAAGGAGGAAAAAAAAAAAAAACGCAAAACACCTGTCCTCTAATCCTAAGCAAACGTGATCTTTACTTTTTAAATCTACTGGGAAAGTGACCTTTTCTAATAGGATAAATAAGTTTAAAGTAATATAAAGATATCAGCTCTTTCAAATGTCTCTCCTAACTATATACATAAATCTGGGAAATTTCCTTGCTTGACGTAGTATCAGTACGAATTCCCTCCCTTGCATTTAGCTATGGGAAAAGTGTGAAAATTATATTATAATAAACACATGTCATGTTAGCTTTAATTTACTATCTCTATTTCAGTGATCAGATACATAGTGCAAACATAGGGTGATGTGCGACTCTAGGACTGATGAAAGAAGATGTTGAACAAGTCTGTCTTCGAGAAAGACAAATAGCATATGAGACCCCTAATCTGTGGAATCTAATTTAAAAGGATACACAAGAATTTATTCACAAAATAGAAATAGACTCAAGATTTTAAAACCAATTTTATAGCGACCAAAGGGGAAACACTGGGGGAAGGGAAAAATTATGGGGTTGGGATGAACATATATACATTGACATATATAAAACAGATAAATAACAAGGGCCTACTGTATAGCACAGGGAAATTTACTCAACACTGCATAATAAGCTACATGCAAAAGGAATCTGAAAAGGAATGGATATATGTATAACAGATTCATTTTGCTGTACACCTGAAACTAACACAACATTGTAAGTCAACTGTACACCAATAAAAATTTCTACAACATTTTTAAAAAGAAATGGAAAAGGAGTTCCCGTCGTGGTGAAGTGGTTAATGAATCCGACTAGGAACCATGAGGTTGCGGGTTCAATCCCTGGCCTTGCTCAGTGGGTTAAGGATCCAGTGTTGCCATGAGCTGTGGTGTAGGTTGCAGACGCGGCTCGGATCCTGCGTTGCTGTGGCTCTGGTGTAGGCCAGTGGTTACAGCTCCAATTGGACCCCTAGCCGGGGAATCTCTATATGCAGCAGGAGCAGCCCTACAAAAGACAAAAAAAAAAAAAAAGAAAGAAAAGAAAAGAAAAAGAAAAACCTGTCTTTAACTTAAAAAAAATCAAAACCGAGCCTTGGTTACTTTCTTTGTTTTTTTTTTTTTTATGCTATTGCATTGCTTCAACAAAAGAAATGCAATTACAAAACGTTGATTGAAACGTTACTGTTGATCTAACCATTCAAAATATAATGCATGTTTGTGGCTGGCATAGTGATCTAAACCAGCTTTAAATGACTCCGCCCTTCCTATTATTTTCTGAAGTATGCTACAAGTGTCTCAGTGAATCCCTCTGATGTCATCGGCCCCAGAGGTGAGGACACGTATTTCAGCCTTGACCGTTTCCTATCAGGGAAACTGAGACAATGAGCCCGACTGAAGATCGTTTTGAGGATCTAGAGCCCGTGAAGGGACAGCAGTGGTTGACAGAAGTTGCTGATCTCAGGGTGGGATGGCAGGGGTTCTGAGCTCATTTTCCAGGGAGTTCAGGAACGTTTGTTTTCCAATAGCTGTGTTAACAATATATGTTTACCACCCGACTTTCTGTAAAGGAGCAGAGTCCAGCTTAGACACAGCACTGTCCTTTGCTCACTTAACGACAAGGGGCATGGTGCTTTGTCTGCAAGCTGGTCGGACAAGCATCGCTGAGAGAGGATGCCATGTGCCTCATCTAATTCTCAACTGACCTTCTCCTGCAGAGCTTTCCACAGCGTGTGCTGCTCTCCACCTTCTCTCTGGGATCACGCATCTTTCTTCAGCCCTGACTTATGTGGAGAATGGTTTGTTTTACAGAAACCCAGCCCCTCCCTGGGACGTCTCTGCAATACTCTCTACCACAAACTGGCTTTTGTAACCTGCTCTGCATACCTCCGTCTGGTCCCGCCGGCATCCAGGGGTGCTCCCAGCTGCTGGGGCTTTTTCCACTCCACACTCCCCTTCCTTCGGGTCCCTGGAATTCATCTTTCCGACTACAGCCTCCTCTCTGCTCCCGCCACCCCCACCTGTCATTTGCACATCCTTGCTCATTTCCTGGACATTCTTCACTAATGAAGGCAGGAAGGTCCTGACTCAGGGTCTTCAGCATTTCCCCAACGTCCTCAAAATCCTCAGTGACCAGAATGTCCACAGCAACAGGCGAACATTTTATACTTTTGATTCTCTGATCTCCTTCCGCCCAAACCTCCATCTCCCACCCTAGCTCCCTGCGTCTTGTCCTCACCACACTTTACACCACTTCTGAAACCCGGGTTTGGAAGCATTCAGTGTCTGATCAAGCCAGTGCACTTGCCTCATCACGAGCGCAATCCATGACCATCTGAGACCTCCAGTCTCCTGGCCTGGCACCCCCAATGCCATTAGTCCCACCCACACACCGCCCCCTGTCCAGCCTCTTTCCTTGGTCTATCATTTTTAAGCACTCCTTTAAAATGCCCTTAACGTTATGCTCTTTCAGCTCGTTCCCTCTCCTTGGGAATCACCGCAGGTTATTGGATGAACCATGATATCAATCTACTCAGCCCCTCCACCAACAACCCTGCCGACTGCATTCCCGTTCTAGTCGTGATTGCACGTCTCAAACAGGCACTTAATATGACTCACGAATCCTATTATTTTCTAGGAAGCTTCCTGTCCCATGCCTGAGAGAAAGAGTTCATACATTTTCTTCTCCGACAAAGCCCGTTCACTTTGCCTCCTCACACCTGACTTTTCTTGCCTCGTATTTCATGCAGAAAATCAGAGTAAACATATGTGAATACATTTAATTTTCCACCAAGCAACCTACATACCTGTCCTCAAATCCATCTCCTTCTTGCTTCCTGGCCCAAGGCAGTAAGTGCCCCATATCCCCCCAGAATAGCTAATACCTTCCCCTACTTAGTACCTAGATGCCACCTCCCAGACCCAGGCTAAACCCTTCGATCATGTGATTACTCCCTCCCTACCCCTCTTTAAACCGGATTATTTATTTGAGCAAACAAGCTCATGCAAGTTTCATTATCTAAAAATAAATGAAAGTAAATTCAAATAGCATAATTTAAAATTATATACGTACATACACACATGCTCATATTTTTATAGCTGATGCCTCATTTCTTTGTTCCCCTTTATATCTCGAGAGAGAGAGCTCTAGAACTTCCCCCATTCCTCGTCTCCAGCCCACTCCAGTCAAGCCTGATTTCCTGCTTCTCAACAGACACCCCTCCTGTTAGGTTCATCAGTGACCTAACTGCCAAACCCGACCCAACAAGCAACAAGTTGAGACACCGGCTCATGCCTTAGGTGCCAAGGTGACCATTCACAGTGATCCCCCAAAAAGTATGAAATTAGAAATAGTACAGATTCACAAGTTACTTTGCAGCAGAGCTGAGACAAAGATTGGCTCAGAGTTGGAGGAGCGAGGAGGAAGCAAACAGAAGATGGAGGTGCATACCTGCCCCCGGTCAAAGTCAAGAACATGACTGGGAAAGCAGAAAGAGTGCGCCAATGTGAGAAAAAGAATATATATATATAAAACTGGGTCACTTTGCTGTCCAGCAGAAATTGACAGAACATTGTAAATCCACTGAAATGGAAAAAATTAAAATCTTTTTTTTTTTTTTGTCTTTTTGCCTTTTTAGGGCCACACCCGCGGCATATGGAGGTTCCCAGGCTAGGCGTCTCATCGAAGCTACAGCTGCCAGCCTATGCCAGAGCCACAGCAGCGTGGGATCCGAGCCATGTCTGTGACCTACACCACAGCTCATGGCAACGCCGGATCCTTAACCCACTGAGCGAGGCCAGGGATCAAACCCGCAACCTCATGGTTCCTAGTTGGATTTGTTTCTGCTGCGCCACGACGAGAACTGCAAAATCTTTAAAAAAATACAACATAAATACATAAAAGTAAAAGACTGGGCCAAAGACCAGCAGACTTTGGCGTTCCATTGTGACACAGTAGATTAAGCATCTGACATTGTCATTGCAGCAGCTCAGGTCGCTGCTGTGGCGCGGGTTCGATCCCTGGCCCAGGAACTTCCACATGCCGTGGGCGCAGCCAAAAAGAACAGAAAAGAGACAAGCAGGCTTTGCAATGATAATAAGACCTAATTCACTGACTGGTTCTCCAGAGCCCAGGGGCACTTCGTGCGTGGACATAGAAGTCATTTTCACTGAAGTTATAAGAATGCATATATGTAAATATGTGTGACCCATAAATGTAGCAACTCTTTTGTAATATTACTTGCTATATATAATGCTATTTTTGTAACAATGTTTATTTTCAAACACATATACAAACTATGTCATTGTAAGTGTGGTATTAAAAAAATGAACTTTGGTGCACTTCGGTCTGTCTACATATAAATGGAATATTTTGGATAAATAAATACAGTTCTGTCTACTAATTGTGAAAATGTAGCAGTCTCCACACTGGCACTGTTCTGTTTTGTGTCAAGCCCATCTGTTGCAATTATCCAAATGTCTATTTTTATTATTCAATTTCCCAATAACATGTGTCTGCCTTCCTTGTCCCATTAACTCTCTATTCTTTTATGTGTTTCCTATAGAATAATCAGCTCTATTCGCTATATTGCATTGGCTGAAAAAAAAAATAGTTTAGGAAAGAAAAAGGTAAAGAGACAAAGGGCAACTTTACATAGAGCTGATAATTATTGTGGTCTTTGATCCACAACACCTATTAACCCTTTAAACAAGATGGACCAGGAAAAATAATCTTTTCCTAAATTTGTATGTGGTAGTAATAATAATAGGAATATCAGGAATTGGATTTCCTGTCATGGCTCTGTGGTTAACGAACCCAACTAGTATCCAGGAGGATGTGGGTTCAATCCCTGGCCTTGCTCAGTGAGTTAAGGATCCGGCATTGCCCTGAGCTGTGGTGCAGGTCATGGACACAGCTTGGATCCCGCATTGCTGTGGCTGTGGCTCAGGCCAGCCACTACAGCTCCGAATCTATCCCTAGCCTGGGAACCTCCATATGCCACAGATGCAGCCCTAAAAACACCAAAGACAAAACAAAAAAAGAATAATTACACTTATCACTATATCTCATTTAGTTAAATTATACTGTGCAACACAACACCCTCAAAATTAAAACACAGATGAATAGAAAGGCTGTTACTGAAATGTGGGACCCTTGGTGCCTGCTACTGATTCCTCTTCTGGATAAAATCCAGGCTTCCTCTTCCCTGGGAAAGCTGTCTTAGAGCAGGTTACAGAGTCCCGCAGCAGGTAATGCATAAGCTCTTACACACCTTCCTGGGATCTTCCTTATACTCAGAGTAGGACATTCACCACCAGCCACTCTGCCCACTGGGGGATCCCAGACCCATCGCTCGTTTTAGGAAACAATGCTGAGGCATCTCACAACTGGATCTAGCCTCAAGGCAAAATGGGCTTGTAACCTAATCCTGCATTTGACAATCCTGCGTGCTGCTGGAGCCCTACCAACAACAGAGCAGAGTCTTTGATCTGATCTGCAAAGTATGTCAAAAAAAACACTAAGGATCCAATGACCACTTTTAAATAATTTCATCAAAGAACAGATGTCCCTCAAAACAAGTATATCAAGAAAAGTGTGTTTCTTCATCCTGAAATATTTACCTCAGTTCTAAAGCCAAAGAGCTCATTTGGCATCTACTTCTGGCTCAGATAGTAACTCGTAGTTTTCCTTTAGGGAAGAAATGTAATCTCCATTCATTCAAAATGCATTTATTAATACATACATATAGACCATCCACTACTGACCATCTGTGAGAACATGTTCTGTATGTACTTTTAACCATGCATCCATGGAAAATAACATTCTTTGGAGCATAAAAGCAACATCTTTTTAGCTGCATGTTATGTTTCCAACAGACAAAAAATACTTTCATTTCCCACAGGAGCAGAGGTTATGGCTTTATGACTTCTTAGTCCTTGTTACAAAAACTTTGCCATTTTTTTTCAAACTGTACTGAAAAGGTATCATAGAGTCCCTCTTTGGAACCAGCTCCCCAAAAGCAGAGATTAGGACTTGTTTTCCACCAATACAGAAATACTTCCACAGGAAAAAAAAACTCCTCTCAAAATAAATTGAAGAGTTTACCACCGGATCATCTCAGTGCTAAGGAAAGCATAATAAGGACATATAACTAGTATCATGAGGTATTTCTAGGTGACAATATATTCCCTCTCAAAAGTATAACCTATTCCTTCGCCAGTTATCCTGACTCAGTAACCAAGGATGATTTGATAAGACAAAGAAATCTTTATTCTCATTCCATTAAACATAATTTTAAATCACCCTATTAAGGTATAAGTGACATACAAAAAGCTGTACATATTTAATGCAGACAATTTACCCGTCTGAAGTACACACCCATAAAACCACCACGAAACATAAATGTGAAAACAATTGTTTCCTGGATCTTGGGCCATCTCCTTATCTTTTATGTCAGAATGGGGCAGCTAAGAACATAAAGTGTAAATACTAAGTCATCAAATATAAATATTTACATTAAAAGTGCAAATAATTCCCCAACAAATGGATTTTGATGTCAATTCTCGAACTATCTGCATGATATAGTAAGTACAGAAATTAGGCTCAAGTTAGTGATTACCAAATAAACTTCCAAAGCAAAATATAAATCCTCCAAATTACACAATGTAGATGATGATATAGAAATGACTCACAGAACACACCCCCTCTGGACAGAAAATGCTCATGGTATGTGGGAACTAAGACTTTCTAAGCCACATGCCAAGAGGAAAAAGAACATGCCAAACCAGTAGCAAAGTAATAATAGGGTGAACTTGCTCAGCAGTTCATGAAACATATGTACCTCGTTGTATATAACTGCAGCTCGAAGAGATTTTTTCATGTAATCTCTTCTAGAGATCTTCATGTTTGCATTATTTTAAGATCCATGATCCACCTGAAATTGATTTTGGATTCTGATGTAATATCCTTTTTTTTTCCATTTGGGCATGCAATTGACCCAGCACCATCTTCTGAAAACACTTGCCTTTGTCACTGCAAAGAGTAAATGTTATCTATTGCCCATGATCGTGTGGGTTCATTTTTAATTATTTTATCCCAATGACCTAATCGCCTATATTTGCCCCAATATCATGCTGTATAATCTAGAGTGCCTCTATAGCGACTATTGTCACTCAATAGCATAATTCTTCCAGCTTTGTTCCTCTTCAAGACTCTTGGCTATTATTACTCCTTCACAATTCCGGCTAATTTTTTTTTCAAGTTTTGTTGAAGTAGAGTTGATTTACAAGGTTGTGGTAATTTCCGCTGTACAGCAAAGCGACTCAGTTATACATATACACACATCCGTTCTTTTTACGATTCTTTTCCCATATAGATTATCACAGAATATTGGGTAGCATTCCCTATGTTATACAGGAGGTGCTCATTGGTCTGGCTAAATTTTAAAATTAAACTTGTCAAATGCTATCAATTTTGAGGATGGATTAATTAAACGTACATATATTTAAATTTCCATATATTTTCATATATATTATATATATTAGAAAAATACTACTTTATAACACTGAATCTGAAAGAGAGAACAGACTTGTAGTTGCCAAGAAGGACTGGGAGTTTGGGGTTAGTAGATGCAAACTATTACATTTACAAAGGATATGCAATGAGGTCCTGCTGTATGGCACAAGGAACTATATCCAGTCTCTTCGGATAGACCTAGATGGAAGATAGTATAAAAAGGGAAAAGTATATACATATGCATGACTGGGTCACTTTGTGGTACAGCAGGAATTGGCACAACATTGTAAATCAACTATACTTTAATAAAAAATAAAAATATAAGGGAATCTTCCAAGCCCTTGCCATGGTATGTACCTTCATTTATTTCAGCTTTCTGTAACTGCTCTCATGAATATTTTATAATTTTCTTCTAGGTGTTCTATGTATGCTTTAGCATATTTATTCTGGTACTTAGTGTGTATTTATTTGATTATCAAGAGTATTTTTTACCATGAGATTTAACATTTAAGATACAACTTATATTCTATGTTCATGAATCATGAAATAGTCCCAATTTTTCTAATATTTTGTCTAATGTATGTACTAAGTGGAAAAGATGAGCAAAAAGACATTTGCCATAAAATTATTTTGTTATTTTGGGTTTATTGGTCCACGTCTGGTTATAATGGGGGAACAACAGAAAGTTGAAATTGATCCACAAGACAGATATCCATGGAGACTTGATTACCATTACTTGGACTTGAAGGAGAAAAGAATGGGCACAATAGCTCTGAAGCTGAAATTTTGGTAAACATAAAGATGTAAGGTTTCCTAAAAAGAAATTTTTCAAAATCTGCATCCTGGAAAATTCCCATTCACTGTAACTGGAGATTAGCCCAAAGGGCAGTATATGGCCCAGTGTCAGCCAAAAAGTAGCTTGTCTCAGGCTTAAGGTCCAAAATCCAGGTTCTGTGGGTAATTGGATCTCTCTTCATTGGTGAACATAATCTCAGCATTCTTTGCCTTGTCCCACACTCATCTCCCAATAATGACAGCTAGAAGCGAATCAAGGGGAGCTCAAGACACAAATTAAGCAGCCGAATCTCTCGACACATGTTTACACCCTCTGTTTGATGTTCCCAAAGTAGATGTTTCTCAGGTCATCTGAAATGAGGAGGAAATCCTAGGTTGTATCAACATCCAAGGTCATATTCCTTTAGAGGTTCAGCATCCTCGTATTCATCTGTAGAATAGCTCTCAGCTGGAGCTCTTATTCCTAGAACTTAGAAACCAGCTCCTCCATCTGGCAATTGGAGCTGAGATTGTAATTCTGAAAGACCAAAGAGCAGAAGGGGCACAATAACCCCCCCTAATCGAGCTCTGTCTGCAGAGAATTGAAGGCTTGGAGGCAAGAGACATGCCCACATTTCAGGTACATGGCTTTTCAAGATAAATGAGGCAGACGAGACATCTGGTCGCTTCTTTTAAGTGTTCAGCCATGAGGCATCAGTTGCGCCTCCTCCACTAGATTCTCTTCTGGCTTCTAGCTACTTCCACGGAGGGCTCGCTTCCGGAGTGAGATTGACCCACAAGGGGCTTCTATCAGAGAGGGTCTCTCCCCATTTCACTCACATCCTACCTCTCTGTAATCTAATCAAATGTTACTTAATCCTGGCATAAGTGTGATTTATACTAGTGTAATAGACTGCCACAGAGGAAATGATAATACCTAGAGAGTGTCATTTTTTTAACTAGTGTGGGCAACACACTATCCTGTTATCATTCTACATTCAATCTTGACTACTATGTCTGTTGATAAGATGTAGAATTAGGACGGAAATTTTTAAAACGTGAGGCATCATGATTAACCCTTACAAAATGAGTGGAGCTAGTTTTAAAATAGTTTTTCCATTATAAAAGCAAAAGCACCTCATATTTTGATCCAGGAAATTAATTAAACCTACCCAGAAGAATTTCCTAAAGTCATACTTAATAGACCAAGTCACTTCTTCAAAAGGGCTTTTTTTCTCCACACTTGCAAATATCCTCATCTAGAAGCTGGTAAATAAACCCCTAGCTATTCCCTGACAATCAATTAGTCAAGATCCTGGCAGGCAGAGTGGTTTGTTAGTCAGAGCATCAAAAATAAAAGACATTTGTGTAATCTTAACATCCTTTACATCATAACGTATATGAGAGATGGTTTGGTTTTGTTCTTTTTTTTGTCTTTTGCCCTTTTAGGGCCACACCTGTGGCATGTGGAGGTTCCCAGGCAAGGAGTCTCATCCGAGCTACAGCTGCAAGCCTATGCCACAGCCACAGCCACGCCAGATCTTTAACCCAGTGAGCGAGGCCAGGGATCGAACCTGAAACCTCATGGTTCCTACTCGGATTTGTTTCCGCTGCACCATGACGGGGGGGGGGGGGGGGGCTCCCCGAGAGATGTTTTTTTAATGTTCAAAAATATTCCTTGTCAATTTAGATGAATCAAAGATGATCAGAGTTTGAGGACTGAGAATGAAAATTTGGGCGAGGAGAGGACTGGGACGGTGGGGGGGGGGGGGGAAGAGGCATTTGTTTATATTTAGAGGATTAAAGGAAACAGGCTTTCAACTAATCATTGCCACGGTAACTCATCACTTCACATCCCAAGCAAAAGCACAGTCCCGAGTCTCCAGGCACATTGCCCCTTAAAGCAGAGAAACACACAACTCTAAATGTTACGTTGTGACCTCAATTTCATGAGAAGTTTTTTTACACTGCTTTTCTCCACGGATTTGGAAGTACCATAATGTGTCATATAAATGTGTGTGTGTGTGTGGGAGAGAGAGAAGTTTGAATTTCTTATTATTTTAATGTGTCAATTAATTTAATCATAACTCATTTTTCCCACATTTTTGGACGGATTCTCTTATTTGTAGTTGAATTAACTCTTGCTCATGAATGACTGCTCCCTTACAGGTGCTAAGAACTTTTTTTTTTCCTTGTGGTATGAACACTTAACATAAGACCCACCCTCGTCACAAAATTTTAAGTGCTCAAGAGAGCATTAACTATAAGCATGATCTAACAGATCGCTAGCATTTATTCATGTTTCTTTACTTAAAATGTATATTCTATTAAACGCTAACTCTCCATTTCACGCTTCTGCCAGCCGCTGCAACAATCGTTCTACCCTGTGTTTCTATGGGCTTCATTATTTTAAATATCTCATATAAGTGGAACCGTGCGGTATTGTTCCTGCAACTGGCTTATTTCACTTCATGTACTGTCCCCAGGTTTCACCCAAGTTATTGTACGTGGCAGGATTTCCTTCCTTTTAAAGCTGAATGACATTGTGATGTATGCATATTCTACATTTTTCTTACTTCTTCAGCTGTCAACGGATACTTAGGTTGCTCCCTTTAGCTACTGTGATTAGCGCTGCAATGATCCCAAGAGTTCAGATATCCCATTGCAATCCTGATTGCAAACACTTCAGATACATACCTGGGTCAACAGCCGTTCCATTTTTAACTTTTTGAGGAAATGCCACACTGTTTGCCACGGGAGCTGCACAATTTTTCATTTCTACCAACACTGTACAACATTCCAATTTCTCATTTTCACCAATACTTACTGTGTGTGTTTGTGTGTGTGTGTTATGGTTTTGGGGTCTTGTGGGGTTTTTAAAGAGCCACTGAAACAGGTAAGAGGTAAGACATGATCGTGGTTTTCATGTGCCTTTCCCTGACGATGAGAGATGCTGAACATCTTTTCATAAGCCTGTTGGCTATGTCTTCTTTGGAGAAATGTCTATTCAAATCCTTAACCCATTTTTTTTAAACATGTTGTTTTTGGTGTGCTGTTGCTGTTTTGCTATTATGTTCTAAACGTTTCCTACGTATTTGGGAGATTAACTATCAGATGAAAGATTTGCAAATATTTCCTCCTATTCTGTAGGTTGCCTTTTCACTCTGTTTATTGTTTGCTTTGCTGGACAGAAGCTTCTTTGTTTGATGTAGTCCTACTTGTCTATTCTTACTTTTGTTGCTTGTGCTTTTGGTGTCATACCCAAGAAACCATTGCCAAGACAAATGTCATGAAGATTTTTTTCTTTTTTTTTTTTGTCTTTTTAGGGCCGCACCCATGGCATATGGAGGTTCCCAGGCTAGGGGTCTAATTGGAGCTGTCACCGCTGGCCTATGCCATAGCCACAGCAATGCCAGATCTGAGCCGTGTCTGTGACCTACACCACAGCTCACGGCAACGCCGGGTCCTTGACCAGCTGAGCGAGCCCAGGGATCGAACCCGAAACCTCATGGTTCCTAGTTGGATTCATTTCTGCTGTGCCACGACGGGACCTCCAAGGAGTTCTTCCTTATGTTTTCTTCTAGGAGTTTTACAGCTTCAGGTTTTATGTTTATATATTTAACACATTTTGAGGGTTTTTTTGTGTATATTCTATAAGGGTCCAATTTCATTCTCCTGTGTGTGGATATCCAATTTTCCCAATACTGTTTATTAAAGAGACTATCTTTTCCATTGTATATTCCTGACATTCTTTAAAAATCAGTTGACCATATATGTGTGGACTTACTGGGGGCTTTCTAGTCTGTTCTCTTGTCCTATATATATTTTTTTTAATACAAGTGTCATACTGTATTAATTACTGTAGTTTTGCGATATGGAACTGTGATGCCTTCAGCTTTGTTCTTCTTTCACAAGATTGTTTGGGCTATGCTGGGTCTTTTATGGATCCATATGAATTTTAGGGTTGTTTTTTCTATTTCTGTAAAAATGCCACTAGGACTTTGATAGGGATTACATTGAATCTATAGATTGTGTTGAATAGTGGAGACATTTTTACAGTATTAAGTTTTCTAATCCATGAACATGGAATGTCTTTATTTGTACCCACATTAATCATTAGTGTTTCATAGCTTTCAGTGTAAAAACATTTTACCTTCGTAGTTAAGTATATTCTGTAGAATATCCAGGATCTATTTTGAGTTAATTTTGTGTATGATATAAAGTTGGGGTCCTAATTCATTATTTTGCAAATGGATATCCAGTTGTTGAAAGATTATTATTTCCACATGGAATTTTCTTGGCATCATTATCAAAAAATCAACTGACCAGAGGTATATGGATTTCTTTCTTTACCTTGACTCTATTCCATTGTCCTACATGTCTATCTTTCTGCCAGTACCACAATGTCAATTTCCGTAAATTTAAATTTTATTTAAACTGTGGTAAGTTTTAAAATTGCAAAGTGTGAGTTCTCCAACTTTGCTTCTCTCTTTCAAGATTGTTTTTGCCATCAGGGTCAGGGTCCCTTGCATTTTCACATGAATTATAGGATCTGCTTGTCAGTTTCTACAAGACAACAGCTGGGAGTCTGAGAGATATTGAGTTGAGTCTGTAGATTAATTTGGATAGTATTACTATCTTAAAAATGTTAGATCTTTTAAGCCATGAACATGAAATATCGTTCCATTTATTTTTGGTCTTAATTTCTTTCACCAGTGTTTTGTAGTTTTTAGTGTACAAGTCTTGCACTTTATTTTTTTAATTTATACTTAAGTATTTATTCTTTTTGATACTCTTGCAAATGGAATTTTCTCTTAATTCCAAGTTCAAATTTTTGATTGCTAGTGTAGAGAAATACAGCTGATTTTTTAATTGATCTGATGCCTCGAAATCTTTACGAATTTGTTTATTGCTGCATACAATTTTATCTCTGTTTTCGCAATATTCATGAACAAAGGATTACTATGCCGTTTCTACAAATAGGAAAGAGGAATTCTGAGACTCAGAGAAATTAAGAAAAATGTATGAGAAACAAAGGTAGTAAGCTGTAAAGGCTATAAACTAATATTATAGATTCAAATGACCTCTAACATCATCCACTTTCTAGTATGTCATTTCCTCCAATAAGTCTTGTTTCCTTCACACTTTTCAATTTATTCTTTTTTTTGGGGGGGGGGGGGATCACACCCATGGCATTTGGAAGCTTCGTGGCCAGGGGTCAAATCCAAGTCACAGCTGTGAACTAAACCATTGCTATGGCAATGCCAGATCCTTGATCTGCTGCACCAGGCCGAGAATTGAACCCAGGCCACCACAGAGAGAAGGCTGGACCCTTAACCCATGGAGCCATACCAGGAACTCTTTAATTTATTCTTCACATGACCTTCCAAGCAAACAATTCTGCCCATGTGTGCACCTCAAGTGTAATACATCTGTTTGTTTTACTAAGTAAATCCACAAAATAAGAACCACTTGGATTGGCCTAAAATGACCTCATCCTTAGTAAAATGTCCAATGTGACAGTTTTTACTCTTGAATAATGAATCACTTACGTCATAGGAAAGACATTTTCACTTTTTTCAATTATTTAACTCTCTTTGAAGGGCTAAAGATACATTATGTTGAAAAATTAGAAAAAAGTGAGAAGGAACTATTTTAAAGGTTTATAGCATTTTTAATCTGTTATTGATTTCATCTGTTTCAGATTAAATAGCATTCTAGAGAGCAGGGAAGCTTAGAGAACTGTGGGAGTGGGGCATGCCAGGAACACTGGAAATTTATGAAAGGCCAAGTCATAACCTTGATAGGAATCAAATACAACTTTTGTTTTCTCAGTTTTCATTTCAGGCAAATGGTTGTCTCAGATTCCAAAGTCCGGGTAGTATTACAGACACAATATAGTAGCGAAATCAGTTTTCAAGTAATAAGTTATTTCATACGATTTCAAGTCTTTAAAGCAGCCCCTTTTATCTGGAGTCTACTGGGAAAGGTGGTGTGCCACCACTCAGAATAACAAACAAATCCCTTGGCTATACTCACTTCCACATTGTGTTCGACTAAAGTCCCCTGGAAAAGGAAACGTGCTGCATTACAATTTCAAAAATAGCCAGAGACTGAAAATTAATGCACCACAGAGCACGTTGTTTTGGCCTTTTCTCTAAAGGGCAAATGCAGACAAATCAGAGTCTAGAGCTGTGTGCCATATATAGGGATTTGTTTCCTGCACAAAACTCCAAAGAAAACAGTGCATTCAAATGGTAATGAAGAGAGGGCCTGGGTGCCGATAATGGTATATTAAACTTGGATGAGCTAATTGTGCATTTTCATGTGAATCAGCCTCCTGCTAAGACTCATTAGGAATGCACATTAAAGATATAGACAAGTGTGCCGCCTTTTAATCAAGTGTCTTATTTCTAACAACGCTATTAGTATTGTGAGCATTCTGGTAAGTGGAATTTTTGACTGGAATTTAATTGTGCCGCCTGGAAATCTGACTCCATTTCAAAGCTGTAAGAATATCTTCATGTGAGGGTAAAATGGGAAGAAGCAGGGGGAAAAAAAGAGAGTGAACTACAATAGGAATTGATCGATTACTTTCTTTTCTCTTAAAAACTAAATGTGTTGGCCTGTTGAGCTCGAGTCTTACTTGGAAGTCATACAAATTCCCATAAAATATCGGTCTACAGATGGTTCTAACGAAATGACAGTCAAGACCACAGCAACAGTGCTTAGGAAAAGCACGAAGCATTTTGGTAAGAGGGTGATAGAACACATGCAGAGCTTTAGATAGAGAGATGCTACATAGACGGCACTCTGCATCTAGAAGAGCAGAAAGATACTCCTATGACTATGCTTAGACATGGAGCAGAAAATTCAGCGTTGAAATTCTAAAGCTCCTTCCATTCACATTATACCACACTTGTAAGAAAGAAGCACTTAAATTTGGTTGCATTAGGTTCTAAAATGTGTTAAAGGGAGATAAAGAAGGAAAAAAGATCAACACAGGAGATTTCTTTATCTTCCATAGACACATCTAAATGTTGAGGTCATTCCCGTGGGACTCTAGCTAATGGAACATTAGTCACTCTACTTTCCTTCCCAAACCCCTCTCCTGAGAAGGTGCGGACCCAGGCAAGCATGCTTCCAGTGGACCGTGGAGGGTGCATCACAAGCCACAAGTCCTGCTGGCATCTGCAGGGAAGGAAATTAAGGCATGGCTTCCCTGTCAAAGAGACCTGGCAGAAAAAATAAGGTTTAACTCTTCTCAGTCTTGGGAAACTGTTGATGAGTGGCCCCAAGTGGCTGAAGTCTTGGGTTCCCTGGAGGATGCGTGGCAGGTGTCTGTCTATTTCTTGTGTTCCTTAGAGCAGCTACTGGTAACCCTAGTGGTCCCTGGTGGAAGAAGTAGCACTTATGGTCAAAGTCCACCTTTGGGACATGGCAGTGGTTCCTTAGACAAAGAGAGCAGCGAGGCATCATTCCCAAACTGTAGCAGAAGAGTTAGTGTCTACAGACTTACCCACTCGGAGCCCCTATGAGAACTGCCATGCCTTCCATCACCTGCTAATTTGCCACCGGAGAAGAGAATATCACATGTCAAGGTATACTGGTGAATGGGATACACAAACATGACTAGGTTTAGAAATGCATAGATAATCTTTTGTCACATGACTTAAGAAAACGAGAGAAACTAAAGAGATATAAAGCTAAGTTTATGAAAAATATAAGATCTCACAAGGAATTTAAGGCATAAGATCCACGGTGAGACATCCAAAGGAAAACAATAAATCGTGATCCATAAGACAAATCATCTCAACAGACACACAGTCATAGAGTAGACCATTAAACTTCTTCCTTTAAGATGACCTCACTCCAGATTGTTTTACAGCTGAATTGTACTTAGTGTTAAATAATATAATACTATTTCTTTCCAAGTCATAGGCAAAAATAGAAAGAATTTTAATGCATCCTATAAAGTTGGAATTTTTTTTCTGCTATAAGGAAAACTTAACCAGAATCTCACATAACATACCAAAATTAATTTCATGGTAACAACTACAAAAATGCTTCTGAAGAAAAATTTTATAACATGCTATCTTAGGGTTCTCTGGAAGAATAGATGCAAAAGGACAGAGAGGTGAGAGGAGATTTATTGTAGCAAATCGTTCATGCTGTTGTGAAGGCCAAGAAGGCCCACAGTCCGCTCGCTGGAGAACCAGGAGAGCTGATGATGTAATTCAGCCTCCATCTGAAGGCCTAAGAATCTGGGGGCTGATAGGCTAAGTCTCGGTGGAGACCAAATGCCGGAGAAAGTCTAAGGGCAGAAGAAGATGGATGTCTCAGCACAAGCAGAAAATGCAAATTCACTCTTCTATCTTTTTGTTCTCTTCAGGCCCTTGAAAGAGTGGATGATGCCCACGTACTCTGGTGAGGATAATCTTTTCTCAGTCTGTGAATTCAGATGCTAATGTCTTCCAGAGACGCCCTCACAGACACACCCAGAAATAGCGCTGAACTAGTTATCTGGACAGCCTGTAGCCCTGTCAAGGTGACACAGGCAATTAACCTTCACCCGTACTTGAGGGGATCTTCTTACGATCACTCTATTTTATGACATAAAATAATCATTAGCCGAAACCTCTATAAACAAAAGGAGAGGATTTTAAAAAACAGATGGGCAAAAGAATTTAGAATGATCATGACAAACACAAAGATAACATGTTTAATATACACAAAGTTCTTCTAATAAATAAGAGTAAATTAAAAAAAAAAAAAAACATAGAATGGAGTTCCTGTCACGGTGCAATGGAAACCAATCCGACTAGGAACCATGAGGTTGCAGGTTCGATCCCTGGCCTCGCTCAGTGGGTTAAGGATCAGTGTTGCTGTGAGCTGTGGTGTAGGATGCAGACGCGGCTCGGATCCGATGTTGCTGTGGCTGTGGCATAGGCCGGCAGCTATAGCTCAAATTCGACCCCTAACCTGGGAACTTCCATATGCCTTGCGTGCGGCCCTAAATAGTAAAAAAAAAAAAAAAAAAAAAAAAAAACAGAAAATTTAGTAATGCACAATGCACATTTGCATAAAAAAGGACACACAAATGGTCATTAAACATGAAAAGATTTTCAGTATTGCTAGGCATCCAAATTATACATTATAAATGACACATTTTTCACTCATCAGATTAGCCGAAGTTTAAAAAAATTATAATGACCTGAGGTGGAGAGAATTTAAGGGGAAAAAAGATATGTCTAAATTATTCTTAAAGTGTGGATTGCAAAAATTTTTTTGCAAAAAATAATCAAACAATTTCCATAAATTTAAAAGGCACCTATTATTTGAACAAGCTATCATATGCTGTGGAAATCAGTTCTAAGAGTTTCCTACTTTAAACTTTTTTGTTGAAAAATGAAAGACAGAAAAACGCAGGGAAAGGTTAAACGCAGGGAAAGGTTTAGAGAAATATTCGTCCAGATTGTTAAAAGGCTGTGGTGGAGGGTGTGAGTACTAAAAAGATGACTTTAAATTTATTTTTAAACATTTCTATGGTTTTTATTTATAACTATAAATTTGCACTTTTTTCTTTGGGGTTGAAAATATATTATAGACACATATATAATATTTGTATATTATATGTACATATGCACACATATGTATTTTACAAAGACCACATAAATCATGTAGACCATACTTGTATATTATATATGTCATGCATATATGCATATATATTTGATAGGTACTAAACCTCTGTCATTGGTTCATTCATTAGCTGTTCTTGAATCACAGACATATACAGGCACCAGAAACTTAAATATCCTTGGACTCAGCCGAAGATGTGGTGAGTATGAAGAAGGCTGGGTGCATTCTTTCTTGATTGCTGACAAGGCAACTTCTTATTCTGTCCCATGCTAAATGAAGCTTAGATGAGCCTGCCTCTTCTAAGCAATCAGCCTCTTAAACCTGATTTAAAACTCATTCCCTAAAATTACTCTCTCCAAGGGAAGATCATATTGGTTACTCCCACAGCCCCAAAATCAACTGTTTTGAAAGGAAAACCGGAGTTTGAAGAATAATGCGATTCACCCAGAATAATAGAGTTAACAATAAGGCATGGGCTTGCAATTTATATAAAAGTGTGTAGAACAGCAAAAGAACAAAGGATTTATAGTCAGACCTGAATCTGGGTCATCTTGTGTCCCTTAAATAAGGTGACTACTCCTCTCAACTGCAAAACTTGGAAAACATCAGTAATTATCTTGTTGGTTACAGATCTACATTAACCTTGTATGTACTAGAAATCGTGTAAGTAAAAGCCATAGTTCACAATTTTGTGATTGTTGACTGATTCACTACAGGGTAGTTACTATTAAGGCAATAACTATTCATGTATGGGTGGCATCTAATATGCCTTCCCAGTAAAAGATGAAGATTTTTTTTCTTGGTTTTATGGTGTTTGTATTAAATATTTTTTAAATGTTGAGCAGAAGAAAGATTAGACATGGCCCCTGATGCTCTGAAGGGCAGAATTAGGAACAATGTTAACAAACTGATTCTAACTTAGTAAAAGAAACCTTTGTATTTGCCTAAGGATGGAATGACTGATGCTAGAACACAACAGTTTTCCTTGATGGAAGGTATGGCAGCAGATGATGGAAGCCTTAGGTTATTTCTCTTCCCAAGGTTCTGATTCTCTGACTTTGCATTCTGCTGACAGCCAGTCAAGGAGATAGCTGTCCACAAGGGTGTATTGTATGGGCAAGACAGATACAAAACAACGCTCATAAATCAAAAGAAGATTAAAGTCACAGAGAAAATCTCAACAATTAAATACAGTAGTTGGCTATTAGCTACCATATTGGATAACACAGCTTTCATGTCTTCGGATCTAATTAAATCCCAGAGTTCCATATAAATCTTTATCTTTTACAGATTTTTGTTACACTTTCTTCAGCAGTTTTATCACTTTCAGTGGGATTTACTAAAAGTAGCTCTGCCATTTGTTTTTCCAAATCCCTCTGTGTTAGTCAAGACTTTTATGGACATTTATTTCACAACACTTACAACCGTAAAAGCTAAAATTATGGTTTATTTCCTGTCTTGAGATATAGATTTACCCACACATTTTTAGCTTGACTTTCACATTGTCAAAAACTCCAAGCCTGCTTTGCCAATTCTTCGCAGAACACACTTGTGTTTTAATAAAAAATATAAACAGCAAGAATGAGACTGGAATGCTCATTGTTCTTCATAATGGATTTCATTCCCAGAAAGCTTGTTCATGCTATGACCTGCTTAGCAAAGAGAAGGCATCTTTGCTTAACAGAGTGTCAGATTCAAGCATCATATAAAGACTCAATTAACTAGATACTAAGAATGGGAAATGTCTGATTAATCATAATGACTCATTAACTTAGACGTTCCCTATCTGAAGTGGCAAACTGAATGGGACATGGATACAGTAGGATTAATAAAAGAGAAGAAAATTAGGACCTCTAATCCAAAGAAGCAAAGTATAACTAATTATGCTTCATCATCAAAATTGTTCATTAATCTCTTTGAATTCAGGATAGAAGTCTCGACTTTAAAAGTGAGAAACCACAAAAACTTCCTAATGAGACTGAGGACTAAATTTTAACGGAAATGTTCACAGAGGGACCTAAATGTGCTGGAGAATGGGTAAGATTCCTGACAGTACCTTCAATAACAGATTCATAAAAATCACGTAAACCTTTTAAAAATTATGTTTCTTTCATGTTAGCGTCTATTCATTGATTCTTACTTAATTTGAGTTCCAGGAGTAGTTTTGCTTCTTCGTCAACTTGGAGAAATGCACTCAAGCATGCCTGGTACAGCCTGCTTTACAGTAACAATAGAACGCAAACAGAGTAGATAAATATAGTAATTAAGCTTGTACAGCTCACAAAGAGGGAAAATCCTGTTTGTATTTGTGTTTATACCCTTATGCAAAAATCATTACAATTTTCACAAAAGTATTCTTTGGTAAAGATTGGTGTGAAAGAATCAAGTAGTGACTTTTAATGATCACTGGACAAAGGCTACAAGATTACAATTTAGAGTGAATATAATGTAAACCTACTATCATTAAAATAAAGATCTCATGATCAGACAAGGATATAGGAGGAGTTGCGCTCCGGTGCAATGGGCTAAGAATCCAACTGTGGCAGCTCAGGTCACTGTGGAAATGCGGGTTCAATCCCCTGCCCTGTGCAGTGGGTTAAAGAATCTGCACTGCCACAGCTGTAGGTTGCAGCTGCGGCTTGGATTCAGTCCCCGGCCCAGGAACTTCCATAAGCCATGGAAGAAGAAGAGGAGATGAGAGATTGCTATTATAAATGTTAGTTCCCAGTTTAAAATATCCATTAGTCTCTCACTAATGATAAAATAAATTTCAAACTTAACACATACAAAAAGCCTCATTTTGTTATACTGTTATCCTCTCCTCTAGGTATGTAGATGTTAGGTCACTGTTACATATACTGAAAAACTTCCCTTCGTAGCATTTTTCTCTATTAAGAACTGACACAGACTTGTGCTCATTTGCTCAATGTCTCTCTTCCCATTAGGTGGTAATGGCTAGGTCTATTTCTACGCATCATAGTAGCCACAATACCTGACATCCAGTAGTTATCCAATATATATATATATTTGCTTTAAATAAATGAAACAATAAATCTTTGGCATCATCACCTTTTTTCAAGTAGGATTTTCACATCCTTCATGATTTTTCACCTTACAAAAGGTCTAATCATCTTTAGTTTCACATTCCTCAAACTTTTCTGAATACTATTGTCATTTAAGCTTTCCTGAAACACAGCTACATCATGACACAGTTCAACTCACGTATATTCCTTGGTTTTTTGTTTGTCTAGAGTCTAGACCAGGCTTTCTCAATGGAGATTCCCAGAGAGAATTAAACCCAAATGCTCTGGGCACCCATTGTATGTGATGAATTAACTTCCCTCCTATGCATTTAGACTGGTGATAGCTATGTAGTAACTTGGGGAGGATTGAGAAAATAATCACTCAATTTATTTTATGTAAGGCTTAATTCTCTTGTGGAACCCCAGTTGGGAAAGACTAATTCCAGGAAAACAATATGGACCTGTCTTAATTTTCTGGTCTATTCTCCCATAATTCCTCTTCACATTCCCTTGGCAGTATTCAAATTGGATTCCTTGCAATAATTATCAGGGATTTCTGTCTCCACCAATTGGCATTCCTTGCATATACATTGTGCATCTCTTTGGATGAAATCTCACCCAGTCTTTAAGGTTAATCACAAATACCCCCATGAAGTTTTCTTTTACTGCACCAGAGAAGTTTTTATTTCTTCCTTGGGCTTCCTGGATATTGCTACACTTACTACATTTAATTTATCATTACAGATATTTTTTGTGTAATTTTTTTAACCTCTCCTATGAATTCCTTGAAAGATGAATTACTGTCCACAAAAAAGAGCCTCATGTCTTTTGCAGAGTAGATGCTAAATTCAAAGGGCAAACCACCATGCTGCTAAGGGAAGGGATCTACACGGAGCTGTAGAATCATGAAAAGATGTAAAAGAAAGTGCAAGAATCCTCTGATATGAAATATAGGCTTGTCATCACTTCCTGCCATAAAAAAAAAAAAAAACAGTGCTCACAATGAGCAGCAGCATGGCAACAAGTTAAATGCCAGGAGAAAAGAACCAGGAATTATTATCTAGATTTTCTTTGCAGATTTGTGTTCTTAATTAAAACACAAGGACCACACATGCATACACACATGGATTTTCTATGTTCTCCACTTAATCACTATTTATTCCTGGGAAAGTGATTAGCATAATTAAAAAGCAAGTGAGACGTTTCAAGATTTAACAGTAACCCTGTTCTTCAAAATTCAGGATGTTCTCCAAAGCAGAAGGCATAACCCTCCCATATTTCAGACAACACTGCAAACCTACAGTAATCAAAACAGTGTGGTACTGGTACAAAAGAGACATATGGATCAATGGAACTGAATAGACAGCACAGAAATGAACCCACATACCTATGGCCAATTAATCTCTGACAAAGGAGGCAAGAATATACAAAGGGAAAAAAGTCTCTTCACCAAGTGGTGTTGGACAAATTGGATAGCTGCATGTAAATCAATGAAGTTTGAACACACCCTCTCGCCATGCACATAAATAAACCCAAAATGGTTTAAAGACTTAAACATGATACCATAAAACTCCTAGAAGAAATCATAAGCAAAACATTCTCTGACAAAAATCATACCAATGTTTTCTTCAGTCAGTCTTCTAAAGCAATAGAAATAAAAACAACAGGGAGTTCCCATTGTGGCTCAATGGGTTAAGTACCACTGTCTCTTTAAGAATTTGAGTTCAATTTCTGGCCTGGCTCAGTAGGTTAAGGATCCAGCATTGCTGCAAGCTGCAGCATACGTCACAGATGCAGCTTGGATCTGGTATTACCATGGCTGTGGTGTAGGCCCCAGTTGCAGAGTTGCAGAGTTTCAGCTCCAGTTTGACCCCTAGCCCAGGAACTTCCATACACCACATGTGCAGCCCTAAAAAGAAAAAAAATAAAATAAAAAAGAAATAAAAACAAAAATAAACAAACGGGGCCTAATCAAACTTACAATCTTTTGTACAGCAAAGGAAAACATAAAAAAAAAGAAAAAGAAAAACTATGGAATGGGAGAAAATATTTGAAAATGATGCAACCAACAAGAGCTTAATTTGCAAAATATACAAATAGCTCATACAACTCAACAATAATAACAAAAATAACCCAAAAGAAAAATGGGCAGAAGACCTAAATAGACATTTCTCCAAAGAAGACATAGGGATGGCCACTAGGCACATGAAAAGATGCTCAACGCCACTAATTATTAGAGAAATGCAAATCAAAACTACGATGAGGTGCCACCTTGCACTGATCAAAATAGCCAGCAATAACAAGTCTACAAATAACAAACACTGGAGAAGATGTAGAGAAAAAGGAACCCTCCAACACTGTTGAAGGGAATGTAAGTTGGTACACCCACTACGGAAAACAGTTTGAAGTTTCCTCAGAAAACTAAGGATAGAGTTACCATATTATCCAGCAATCCCACTCCTGGGCATATATCCAGGCAAACAATAATTCAAAAAGATACATACATCTCTATAATAATAGCAGCACTATTCACAACAGCCAAGACATGGAAACAACCTAAATGACTCTTGACAGAAGAATGGATAAAGAAGATGCGGTATATATACACAATGGAACACTACTCAGCCATAAAAAAGAATGAAATAACGCCATTTGCAGCAACATGGATGCAACTAGAGAGTATCATACTAGGTGAAGTCAGTCAGAATGAGAAAGGCTAATGCCATATGATATCAATTATATGTGAAATCTAAAATATGACACAAATGAACCTATCTACAAAACAGAAAGAAGAGACAGAGAACAAACTTGTAGTTGCCAAGGAGGAGGGATTTGGGAGAGGGATGGAGTGGGAGGTTGGCCTTAGCAGACATAAGCTATGATGCATGGAGGGGATAATCAATGAGATCCTACTGTATAGCACAGAGAACTACATTCACTGTCTCATGATAAAGCATAATGGAAAAGAATAATAAATAATATATACGGAAATGCAAAAATAATTCAGGATGTTCTAACTTTGGTTGAGATTCAGTTTCTTGAGCAGTTTCTCTGTTCCTTTATTACACAAATATTAATGTCTTTGAGCAACTGTTTCCTATTATTACATGATCATATAATAATATCCATATATACTCTTGTTCTAAATATATTATATATGTGTGTGTGTATATATATATACACAACACATGTATACATACACACACATATTTATACATGCATCTTTGAATTTAAAGTCAATTTCCACATCCTATTTCCGATTGCCAACTTTCATGAAAGTCACTGCAGTACACATCCTATGTCTGCAAAGCTGACGGTGATACTATTCTGTTATAAATGTCTTCCTGGCACAGTCTCATTTATGATATTTAATACGCTGTTGCTGCACTGTGCTGAACAGCCCCCCTGATGGTTATATTTGAAAGGTGAATATGCAGTTTTAGGTACTTAAAGAATGAGAATGTAAATTAGTTTCTGAAAATACCTAACGGTCAATATTTTATTATAAAATTCTGCTGTCGGCCTAGAGGTTGTTTGGTAACCATATTTAGAAAACGTCTATTATTTGGAAATCAATTCAATTAAAGGCTGTCTACTTTTAAGTCTGAGACTAATAGAAATCAAAATATACCTGAAAATTTGAAAGGTGTGTTTTAAGAGGTCATTATGAAAATCAACTGGTTTGGTGCTAGTTATTCTAGTAGAAAATAGACTGTTAGTCTTTGATTTGCCTTAAGTAGCTTGTCTATCGACAAAACGATAAACTGGAGGTTGCCATGTAATTTCTGCCATATAATTTCATTTAAAGTTAAAACACCAATAAAGAAAGATACAAAGTATATAAGTATGTGATCATAATTTAACATTATAGCAATAAACACCAAAATAATTAAAGTATATTCCCTAAATCTTCAAAACTATTATGAGTGAACAAAACAAAAATCATACATAATAAGATATCAAAGGACATATTAAAACAGATATTATAGTTTTATAAAATTAAAAAGCAGAATAAGTGATATATCACAGTAAATGGAAATACGATAAATTCCATATTAAATCTCTAAGAAACAGATAACACCAAGTGTTACTCTGCCCAACCAGGTAACTTAATACTAAGATCTTTATTGAAAGAAACACTTTAAATTATACCCAGAGCAACTCACATTAGCCCCTAGAGAATAATAAACCCCTTTTTGCAAGGGGAAATGGTATTACACTAGAAAACAGGTAAATCTTCAAGATACTCTCTATGTGAAAATACCAAGGCTGAGTACAAACTATCTAGTTCAAAAAAAAAAAAAAACAAAACTCAGAAACCAAGCAGCTACAGGGTGAAAGCAGGTAGTATACAATACCTTACAGTATTACCAAAGTCCTAGCTCTTGAGAAACCTGGAAACCTAGAAAATAGATACCCTTCATGCAAAGAATGAGAACCAACATGGCTCAAAATTCCATATGACGTAGAAAGAATTGTTAATCCTTAATCCTCAGTCATTTCATTGTAAATATAATAGAAAACCATTTTTGCTACCTTCTCAACTCCCATCTCTTTAAAATGTTACATTCTATAAGCCAGCTGGCATTCAAGGCACAGGTACACACAAACACATTTAAACACACATACACACAAACACGTGGAGTAGAAGGTGAGAGATATCTGTTCCTTGGTTTGTTTGGAGATTTTTTTCGAAGATTCAAAGATTCTTTTAAAATCCATATATACACTGCACAATACAGGGAATACAGCCAATATTTTATAACTATAAATGCAGTATAACCTTTAAAAATTGTAAATCACTATATTACACACCTACAACATATAATATTGTACATCAACCAAAGCTCAATTTTTAAAATTCATCCCTACATATATACCTGGGACATGGGACTAGTAGTGCAGAATCCATAAAGTTGTGCAGATCAAATGGGATTATGACATAAGACAGCATTGAACTTTGTACACATAGCAAATAATAAATGGTGATCATTATTTTCACCATTGCCTCCTAACTCCATGCACGGCCACGCAAAATGCTGAGGGGGAGGCTGGAGGTGCGCAAAAGAACAGTGGGATGTTGTCATGTGTACATTTGATATCACCAAATTCAAGTGAGCTGTTTGAAGACGAGGAGAAGGAGCAAGTTGGCAACGGGTTCTCCGTTCCCTCACTGAGCACATACCACAGAGCAAGTGCAACCCCAGCAACCGACGCTGCTGCTGCTTCAGTCAACCCATCTGCCTCCAAGACTGTGAGTATCTCAGCTCACTGAACATGATTCCAGGATTAAATTTTTTTTTTTCACATAGCATGATGTCAAAACTCAAGGGAAAACCTCATTCAGCTGAAGAAATGACGGGATCAATGCTTCAAGAAAAGCTGTCTGACTTTGCTGGTTGTATGAAGATTATTCATGTCCATACAGTGTGTATTTTGAGTTACCTGTGGGAAATGTCAAGAGGAATGTTTGACTATATTGCAGTTCCACCTTACAAGAAGGCTTTAAAATCCTCCTCTCTGTAGGATATAGTCCCCCTTTATAAATATGGGGGGGGGGGAACCCACAGGGACAAAGATGAGAAACATTTCTAATGATCCCATCAAGTATGAGGGTTGCAACGAAACTCAAATCCAGTCCAAGCACATAAACATCGAAGATGGCTGGATCAGAGTGAGCCAGATGCAACGTACCTAGTTAGTTGTTACAACACACTTTAAGAGTATGGAGCAGAGGTTTTACACGAATCAAAAGCAAACCTGATCCCTAACCAGAAGGATGGTTCAGAGTCGAGTCCTGGGAAATGCTAATAGCATCAGCTCACGGACTGGAGACAAGGGGAAAGACTCAGGAGGCAGGAAAAACTAGGAAGCAGAGGTGGTTAATTCACAGACAGACGCCTCTTCATGTGTGTTTGTGCCAGAAGAGTGGAAATGGGTGTGAGTGCACACACGTGGACCAGCTCATAAGAGGCAGTAGGGAAGTGAGAGGTAGTAAGGAGCCTTGAAAGGAATCCTAGAAGCTCCTGCCAGATGATGTAGCATGGGGATGACGGTCTGGGCTACGTGGTCTCTCTCCTGGGCAGGAAAGGGATCTTTTTTTTTTTTTTTTGTCTTTTTTTGTTGTTGTTGTTGTTGTTGTTGATATTATTGCTATTTCTTGGGCCGCTCCCACGGCATATGGAGGTTCCCAGGCTAGGGGTCCAATCGGAGCTGTAGCCACCGGCCTACGCCAGAGCCACAGCAACGCGGGATCTGAGCCGAGTCTGCAACCTACACCACAGCTCAGGGCAACGCCGGATCATTAACCCACTGAGCAAGGGCAGGGACCGAACCCGCAACCTCATGGTTCCTAGTCGGATTCATTAACCACTGCGCCACGACGGGAACTCCCCAGAAAAGGGATCTTAAACACCACTTGGGCTGCACTGGTCTTGGTTAGGGGGTCACTTGGATAATTACAGCAGACATTTAGGATTCATCCGTGTTGTGACTATTAAATTAGCATTTGTTAAGCAGAGTCCTGGGATATCAGATGCTGAGCCGAGCAGTTCAACAGAAGACCACAAGGAAACAGAAATGAAGAGTTTATTGCTCACAGCTACTGGAGGAAGGACATGGCAGATCTCCAGGGGCCACAGGAGGAGGTCAAAGCAGGAGACAGGCGGAGAGTTCTGCAGGACCTGTGGCATGTGCCTTTGTGAGGGTCCACGGGTGGAGTGCTTTGGGGTTCCTGGGCTAAAGCGAGACAGGTCAGTTGAAAACAAAAAGAACAGAACTTTTGCAGCTTCTCAGGGGTCTTATATACGGTGCACACAGTGGGAGGGCCCTGGGAGGCAGTGAAGAATGCTCTGCTGGGGGAGTTGAATCAGGAGTTTACATTTACTCATGACTCTGCAGGCTGTTACCTGTGGTATGTACCTGGAGGAAGGGACAAGGGTCAGGCCAAGGCCCCTGCAGGGCACCTGGCCCCTCAGAATGGATGCCAAGGCAGGGATGTTAGAGAAGAGTTTAGCTAGACCGTCGACGATGCGGAAAGACTAATCTGTCAAGAATGGAAAAGTAGGACACCAAACAAATGCCACCCTTCTTCCCAAGTCCTCTAGTTTAACAGCGTGCCTTGCTCTCGGGGACACGCATGATGTCTGGGGCAATTTCCTAGCCAGACAGTCGTGAGAAGGAGTGATGGTATACCTTGGACGCCTGAAATGTTTCTTACAGGAATCTGTGATGACTTCCAGCCCTGGGCTACACTGTTAAATACAGGTTTAATCTCTCTCTGGAATATTCCTCTGCCTGAGAGTTGGGGGTGGGGTGAAGAGAAGGTGGCTCTGAGGGCCCAGGAGGAAGACTCGTTATGAGGGTAAAGAACTCAGCACAGAGGCAGAGAAGCCCATGGTCCTCCCTCAACAAAGGCTTTAGGCCCAAAGCAAGAAAGAAAGAGTTACAAAACCAAAGTGGAAAAACTGGCTGCATCTTCATGAAAAGGGCTACCTGTGCATTTAGGATGTGCTCTTCCATTTTTGTAAATACACAGGTAGTGAGCACTGCTGATTGCCCCCCTACTCCATTAAAGGGGCAGCAATTATGTCAAAACAAAAGTCTATTCTCAGCTAATGTGTCTACTTGCTATCTATTGCTGGCAGAAAGATACAGCAGAAAATATTCAGTAAGGAAATTGCTAAGCAGCTGGCTAATCGTGGACAATGCAATTATTATATTTTCATTCTGGCTCTGAAAAAGAAAATGCTTAAAATGAATGAAATATGCATCGGTGCCTCTAGCAATGAAATTAAGCCACCTTATTGACGGTGCAATTTTTACAAAGGTTTTGGGAAACGTTCATTAGGGCTTTTGTTTGAATTAAACTTCATCTCCTGCCTCCTTTTAATTCCTAGAATATAAAGCAGGTCTTACTTAAATTCCTTGGTTTTTACTGCAAGATGATAAATAAAATACTTGGAAATTTGGGAAACAGAAATGTGTTTCTGAAGGACAATATTAACTGTTTCATATTACATTTTAGCTTGTTCCTTACAGTAATGATCTTGTTACTATTATTATTCTCTATTATTATCACTACATTCTAACCATTATGCTAGGCACCTATACAAGATATCATTAATACTTTGAAGAAATCAGGGAAGACAGGAATTACCATGGTCATTTCTTAGGTAAGGAAAACGTTTCTGAGCACAATTAACGTTCTGAAGCCCTCCCCGCTAATAAGTCCCAAAGCCACTATTAAATCTCATGTGGGAACAATTCCAAAGACTATAAATATCCACCCCATCAGTCATGTTTCCATACAAAAACTTGTCAAGGATCAATGAGAAAATGCATAATTAATATTTCACTGCTCTATCCATCAATCTAGTAATACCAATGTAATGAGATATTTTCATTAAATATTAGCTGTGTTACCCATAAAAGTTTTATAAATATTAATCTCAAAATTATTAAAGTCTCTAAATACGTAATATTAAATGCTCACATATTATTATTGCTTCTTCATCTTTAGGAAGTCATCCAAGGAAACAGTCATAAAATGAGAACGTTATTGGAAATTTTTTTATCACCAGGTTTTTAATCACTTTGAAATGATATTCAGCATTCTCAACCAGGAGAATGGTGTTGTATATTCAATTGAAGAGATTACGCCTAAGAGGATTAACAGTAAATTCACGGGAAAGGAAGAAGCCACCTAGAAATTGTGTTTGATCTCAGGAATTTTTTTTACCTCCCTCTCACATCCTACAATATATCAGGCAAAAAATTAGAAGAAAAAATAAAACAGGTGTAAAACGGCTACCAGCACAATTAAATTAAAACCAAAACTCCTACTCTGAATAATAAGTGTTAATTAATTCATCTACTTCACATTATACATATCTTCATAAAAATCTTCTAAACCATCAGACATCCTCCTTGCCTACAAAGAGTGCACATGTAGAACCACAGAGCAAATCAAGGCTGCTTAATTACTCTGCCAATGAATTGGTTGAACTCCAGCCAGCCAACAGGTCAACCACATCCTCACCCTGGATGCTATCACCTGCTCAAATCATCCTTTTGCTGAAAAGTCTCAACCAAACATAATTCCATAAAGTTAGCTATAAAGCGCATATGATTGTAAAAATGTTGAGCATATACCCCCTTCTAAAAACTCTGGAGTGAACTAAACATATGGTGTGAAACAGGTTCTTATCTCACATTTATTTCAGATCAATACTATCATTTGGATACTTGTGAAACTGAAGGAGCCCCTTCCATGGTGTCCACTTTTTACAATTTAAAATAGGATAACAAAAGAGCTTCTGGACACAATTTCAAAAGCCATTTCTAAAAGAGGTGAATCACTGATACTAAAAATAATAGGAACCTGATTTGTATTACTGAAGGCCTGGGTATTGGCAAAATCACTCACATTTGGGCTCAAGCTAATAATTAAGAGACAGATCCTGCAAGAAAGAAAAATGCAGGTCTATAGAATGTGCATAATAGAGTTCACCCTATTCAGGCACTCATAACTTAGTAGAATAGAAGCAATAGCAGGTGAATTACCCAAGTAATGGGCGGTCAGAAATCCTTAGGGGGTAAAGGAAGACACTCTGGATTAGGAACTAGATTTTTCTCAGAGCCTTAGCTTTGACACAAACTATTTTTGTGAGCATAAGCAAGTTGTTTCCCTTCTTTGAGTTTTAATTTTCGCACCGCCAAAGGGATATTCAGAGAAAGTCAGACTGATTAATTAGGTTTAGGGACCCACTAAGTTCAAGTTTTGAAACTCCCAAATGTCAGATAGCAGAATATGTTGTCTTCAGCCACAGTTTCAATGGCCTTAGGTGCAAAGCATAGCAGAATATCACAGAATCACTCCTCATTACCATCTGCTGGCCCTGTTCAGACCCCTCTTTCTTAAGAAAGAGAGGCCAAGGCAGGGCTGATGTTATTTATATACATTCCTTCATATTTATGGATTGGTTTCCTCAAAATGAAGACGGAAGGATTACACAAGGTTATGAAGGCATAGCTACCTCATACGTATACAGTTGTTCAACTGTCCTGGACTGGATGCAGTAGTAATATGCAGCATACTTGTCTAGATTGGATGTGAGACATGAATGTACATGAAGTAAAAATCCACTACAAAAGAAAGTAGAAGGAAAACCTCAGGCAGAATCACTGTGCATTTAGCTATAATCCTAATGGGAAACATATTTTACTAATGATTATTAACTCTTTTTTTTTGAAATTTATGAATTACTATGTATTGAATGGAAAGGTTGAAGTTATAACTTTATATGTCATTGCTGCTCCCAATGCTTTTAAGATTAATCAAACACCCAAAGAGAAAATTAAGGGTTGATATGAATAGGAGCATTCAGTATATTTCAAAATTGAATACATAAAATTTAATTTTATAAATTCCTAGAAACATATAATTTTTCAAGACTAAATCAGGAAGAAATAGAAAATCTGAACAGCCCAATTACTAGAAACTGAATCAGTAATCAAAAAACTCCAACAAAGTCCAAGACCTGACAATTTCACAGGTGAATTCTATCAAACATTTAAAGAAGACTTAATACCTATCTTCCTTAAACTATTCCAAAAAAGTGAAGAGAAAGGATCACTATCAAATTTGTTCTTTGAGGCCAGAATTACTCTGATAACAAAGCCAGATACAGATATCACAAAAAAAAAAAAGAAAAGAAAATTACAGGTTAATGTTGCTGATGAACATAGAGGAAAAATCCTGAACAAAATACTACCAAGTCAAGAGTTCCTTGGTGCCTCAGGAGGTTAAGGATCCAGCATTGTCACTGCTGTGGCACGGGTTCAATCCCTGTTCTGGGAACTTTCACATGCTGTGGGCATGGCCAAAAAAAAAATTAAATTAAATTAAAAAATTTAAAAAAAAACATGCTAGCAAACCAAATTCAACAATACATTAAAAGGATCATACACCATGCGTCTCGCATGACTCAGTAGGTTAAGGATCCAGGATTGTCACTGCTATGGCTCCGGTTACAGTTGTGGCACAGGTTCAATACCTGGCCCAGGAACTTCAGCAAAAAAAAAAAAAAAAAAAAAAAAAAAAAAGAATCATACACCATGATCAAGTGAGATTTATCTCAGGGATACAAGGACTTTTTAATATCTACAAATCCATCAATGTGATATACCACAATAAGAAACAGAATAATAAAAGCCATATGATCATCTCAGTAGATGCAGAAACACTTTACAAAAGCCACCATGTATTTCTGATAAAAATTCTCAGCAAAGTGGCTATAGAGGAGACATATAGAGTTCAACATAATAAAGGCCAGAGATGACAAAACAACAGGTAACATCATACTCAATCCTGAAAAGCTGTAAGCTTTTCCTTTAAACTTAACAAGAAGACAAAGATAGTCATTCTTTCTATGTTTTATTCAACATAGCATTGCAATCAGACTAAATAAATAAATAAATAAATGGCATCTAAATTGAAAAGGAAGTGAAACAGTGACTATTTTCAGATGACATGATACTGTATAGAGAAAACCCCAAGAGCCCCACCAAAAAACTACTCAAATTAATAAATGAACTCAGTAAATCCATTGAGTTTCTATATGCTAATAGCAAAGTATCAGAGAAACTGAGAAAACAATTGTATTTGCAACTGTATCAAAAAGAATGAAATACCTAGCTGATAAGGAGGCAAGAATATACAATGGAGAAAAGACAGGCCCTTCAATAATTGGTGCTGGGAAAACTGGACAGCCACACGTAAAAGAATGAAATTACAACACTTCCTAATACCACACACAAAAATAAATTCCAAATGCATTAAAGACCTAAATATAAGACCAGAAAATATAAAACTCTTAGAGGAAAACATAGGCCAAACGCTCTCTGACATAAACCACAGCAACATCTTCTCAGATCCACCTCCTAGAGTAACGACAATAAAAACAAAAATAAACAAGTGGGACTTAATTAAACTTCAAAGTTTCTGCACAGTGAAGTAAATCCTAAACAAAACAAAAAAATAACCCACAGAATGGGAGAAAATCTTTGCAAATGAAGCAACTGACAAGGGATTAATCACTAAAATTTATAAACATCTCCTACTGCCCAATACCAAAATAACAAACAACCCCATCAAAAAATGGGCAGAAGATCTAAACGGACAATTCTCCAAAGAAAACATACAGATGGCCAAAATCACATGAACAGATGTTCAACATCACTCATTATTAGAGACATGCAAATCAAAACCACGATGAGGTACCACCTTACACCAGCCAGAATGGCCATCATCAAAAAGTCTACAAACAATAAGTGCTGGAGAGGGTGTGGAGAAAAACGAACCCTATTACACTATTGGTGGGAATGTAAACTGAGGCAACCACTGTGGAAAACAGTATGGAGATGCCTCAGAAAACTAAAAGTAGAATTACCATTTGATCCAGCAATCCCACTCCTGGGCATCTATCCAGAGAAAACCATGACTTGAAAAGATATATGTATTCCAGCATTCATTGCAGCACTATTTGCAATAGCCAAGACATGGAAACAAGCTAAATGTCCATCAACGGAGGAGTGGATCAAGAAGATGTGCTACATATACACAATGGAATATTACTCAGCCATTAAAAGGAAAGAAGTAACAGCATTTGCAGCAACATGGATGGACCTAGACTTTATCATGCTAAGTGAAGTTAGTCAGACAATGAGACGCCAAAATCAAATGCTATCACTTACATGTGGAATCTAAAAAAACACAATGAACTTCATTGCCGAACAGATACTGACTCACAGAATTTGAAAACTTATGGTTTCCAAATGAGAAAGGTTGGGGGTGGGGGGGATGCACTGAGGGTTTGGAATGGAAATGCTACACAATTTGGTTATGATGATCATTGTACAACTATAAATGTAATAAAATTCATTGAGTAATAAAAAATAATAAAACACCTAGGAAGTAAATTTTTAAATAAAAAATAATAAAACACCTAGGAAGTAAATTTAATCAAGAAGGTAAAAAAAAAAAACTGTACTCTGAAAACTATAAGATACTGATGAGAGAAATAGAAGATGGAAAGATACAGCAAATGGAAAGATATAGTATGCTCATAGACTAAAGGGATTAATACTGCTAAAATGTTTATACAATTAAAAGCAATCTACAGATTCAGTGCAATTCCTATCAAAATACCAATAGCATTTTTCACAGAAATAGAACAAATAATACTAAAACTTTATATGGAACAATAAAATACCTTGAATAGCCAAAGTAATCTTAAGAAAGAACAAAGCTAAAGGTATCATGCTTTCTGATTTCAAACTATAGTACAAAGCTATAATAATCCCAACACTATGGTACTGGCATGAAAACAGATACATAGATCAGTGGAAGAAAATAGATCAGAAGAAAAGGCCATGCTTTTATGATCAATTAATCTATGACAAAAGAGGCAATACTGTAAAGTGGAGGAAAGAGAGTCTCTTCAATAAATAGTGTTACGAAAACTGAAAGGATGCACACAAAGGAATGAAACTGGACCACTTTCTCACCCCATACACTAACATAAACTCAGAATGGATAAGGACTTAAATGTAAGATCTTCCTCCTCAGGCAAAGGAAACAAAAGCAAAAATAAACAAATGGGACTACATCGTCAAAATGGAAAAGCTTTCGCACAAGGGAAATCATCAGTAAAACAAAGAGAAAATCTACGAATGGGAAAAGAATTTGCAAATGATATATCTAATAAGGAGTTAATATCCAAAGCATTCCAAGAACTCACAACCCCATATCAAAACCAATCCTACTTTTTTTTTTTTTTTTTTTTTTTTTTTGTCTTTTTGCTATTTCTTTGGCCGCTCCCACGGCATATGGAGGTTCCCAGGATAGGGGTCTAATCAGAGCTGTGGCCACCAGCCTACGCCAGAGCCACAGCAACGCAGGATCCGAGCCGCATCTGCAACCTACACCACAGCTCACGGCAACGCCGGATCGTTAACCCACTGAGCAAGGGCAGGGATCGAACCCGCAACCTCATGGTTCCTAGTCGGATTCGTTAACTACTGCGCCAAGACGGGAACTCCCCAATCCTACTTTTAAAATGCACGGAGCACCTGAATTGACATATTTCAAAATAAGACATACAGATGGCCAACAGAAGCACAGAAATTTACTCAAGGGAGTTCCCATCATGGCTCAGGAGAAACGAATCCATGAAGATGCAGGTTTGATCCCTGGACTCACTCAGTGGGTTAAGGATCTAGCATTGCCGTGACCTGTGGTATAGGTCACAGACACAGCCCAGCTCAGATCCTGCATTGCTGTGGCTGTGGCATCAGCCAGCAACTACAACTCCAATTGGACTCCTAGCCTGGGAACCTCCATATGCTGCAGGTGTGGCCCTAAAAAGACAAAAGACAAAAAAAAAAAAAAAAAAAAAAAAAAAAAAAAAAAGATTGTGGAGAAAAAGGAACACTTATATACTGTTAGTAGGAATGTAAACTGCTGCAGCCACTTGGAAAAAGGTATGGAAATTCCTCAAAAAATTAAAAAATAGAACTACAATATAATCCAGCAATTTCACACCCAGCTATCTATCCAAAGAAAATAAAAACAATAACTCAGAGACAGACACACTGCTGTGTTCATTGTAGCATTATTTGCAATAGCCAAGATATGAAAACAAAGTGTCCATTGATAGATAAATGGATAAAGATATGGTGTGAGGGAATATTACTCAGCCATTAAAAAAGAATGAAATCTTGCCATTTTCTACAACATGGATGGATCTAGAGGGTATTATGCTAGAGAAATAAGTCATACAGAAAAAGATATATACCTTATGATCTCACTTATATGTGAACTCTAAAAACAAAAAATGCACAAAGTAAAGGAAAAACAGACTCATAGATACAGAGGAAAAAACAGATGGTTGCCAGAGGGAAAGCAGCTGGGTGTTGAGTGAAATGGGTGAAGGAAATTAAGAGGTACAAACTTGCAGTGATACAATGAATAAGTCATAGGGGTGCAAGGCACAGCATAATCTGATCAACAATATTGTAATAACTTTCTATGGTGATAGTTACCAGACTTCTTGTGCTGTTCAATTAAGAAAACAACAAAAAACTGTAAAGTCAAAAAGATAAATGCACCCTATATTCACTACAGCACTATTCACAATAGCCAAGACATGGAAACAACGTAAATGTCCATCCACAGATGAATGGATTAAAAGATGTGAAACATACACAATGCAATATTACTCAGTCATTAAAAAAAACAAAATAATGTCATTTGCAGCAACATGGATACAACTAGAGATTCTCATACAAAGTGAAGTAAATCAGAAGAGGAAGACAAAGACCATATGATATCACTTATACATGGAATCTAAAATATGGCACAAATGAACCTATCAACAGAACAGGAACAGACTCACAGACATGGAAAACAGACTTGTGGTTGCCAAGGGGGATGGAGGAGGAAATGGGATGGACAGGGAGCTTGGGGTTGGTAAATGAAAACTGTTACATTTAGAATGGATAGGCAATGAGGTCCTACTGTACAGCACAGGGAACTGTATCCAGTCTCTTGAGATAGAACATGATGGAAGATAGCATGAGAAAAAGTATATATATACCTACATATGTGTGGGTGGGTGGGTGTGTGTGTGTGTGTGTGTGTGTGACTGGGTCACCATGCTGTACAGCAGAAACTGACACAACAGTGTAAACCTATTAAATAAATAGGTCTGTTTATTCACATCCAAGTTGGAAGGCAGCTAAATATCAGAATGTGTCTCAATATTAGTGAAAACAATACAGTGGTAAAAGAAACGTTCCTGGTGCTCTAAATAAAAAGGAAAATTTTCACAATGCACTTTAAATATCTATACCTCCATATGCATTGGAGAGTGCAGATATTGTACATGTGTGCAGTTTAGTGTGATTGTGTGTGACTAATGTGTGTGTGTATGTATGTGTGAGAAAGAGAGAATAGATGACTTTGCATGTTATTATTACTGTGTGTGCACCTGCTAATGTATTTTTATTCGATGTGGAAATTACTCAAAGATCGCATATCCTTCTATAACCAGAAGCACACAAAAATCTTGAGCTTCATAGGAATTTTCCCAATGAATAATGAATCATGCCTGTGCATGCAGTAAGAATTTATTCTTGGTGATTTATGGAACTCGAACAGAGAAAGATTTGGGTATTTTACCATACACATATAAATGATAATTCTTTAAAAGCTGGTATAAACCCAGATATACAAAGAGTAAATAAACATTGACTTCATAAAGGAAAAATAATCCTAAAAATTAGATAACTTTAATTTATCTTTATGTAAAGGACTGTTAATGTGTGGTTTTTATTTTATACAGACATAATTCGCAAATAATCATACAAAAATATAGGTCAAAAGTCAAAGTACTACAAAAGGCAAATGATTTGCATCATTTTGCAAAGATTAAATGCTTTTAGAAATGACAAAATTACTATGGTGAGTAGTAGGGTGGCAGTGATGCAGCTCTAATTTTTCAATGGTTATGGAGAAATTAGGCAGTTAGATGTTAATGGTCACACTAAATCCATAATGAGGAGGCGAACGCTCACAGTAACACACACCATATGTTTACAACAGTTTTGCTACGGTTACTCTACCGTCTCCAGAGGGAGAGGAAACGTTCAATTGAAACTGAGAAGAGGAGTTCCCGTCGTGGCTCAGTGGTTAACGAATCCGACTAGGAACCATGAGGTTGCAGGTTCGATCCCTGGCCTCGCTCAGTGGGTTAAGGATCCCGCATTGCTGTGCACTGTGGTGTAGGTTGCAGACGCAGCTCAGATCTGGTGCTGCTATGGCTGTGGCATAGGCTGGCAACTACAGCTCCAATTAGACCCCTAGCCTGGGAACCTCCATGTGCCCACAGGTGCAGCCCTAGAAAAGACAAAAAGACCAAAACAAAAAAGAAAAAGAAAAAAGAAACTGAGAAGAAAAATAGGAGTATATTCAATGCTGAAGCCAGAGACACAAACGATTCTACCTTCTCTTCCACCAGGAATCCTGAGGTCTCCCTCCTTTGCTTACTTGCTTAATGAGCCATTCGATTCTCTTTACTTCTCCAGGTTATCGACTCTTCCCTCTGACCTCCTACACAGGATCAGCTCTCTTCTCTCATCCGCGTCATTCTTCTCTCCTTGGCCTCACTTCAACTCGCCGGTATCTGCCTTCTCCTCTGAGTGGTTTCGTGGTACCCGCTAAAAGCCCTGGGCCCCACCACTCAGCTCCTGGATGCTCGGGTACACGGACTCATTCACAGTATCGCTCCCATGTCACCTCTACCCTCCCTATTCTCCACGGTCACCTGTTTAAACTCAAGAATAGTATATTCATGAAGTCGGGGTTGGTTTTTTTTTCCATTTAATTACCACCCCTCAACATGAACTCCCAGAAAGCTACACAATCTACACACGTTGATGCTTAATAAGCCTCTCTGAGCTTTTTAACTTAGTTTGGGAAAGTGCTCAGTATGTCCCTATGAGGTGTGGCATATAAACGACATAATAATTAGTTAGTATGAATGAGTAGTACCTTTCTGTTGATGACAGCTGCTTTGGGCTGAATCCTCGTCAGGTGACACACACATAGTTTTATGCTGTGGTTAATGCTCAGAGCCACCCAGGGCAGTCTATGATGTTACAGATTAGGAAACACAGAATCAGGCAGATGAAGCATCTGCGGCCCTGGGATTCCCACTCAGGGACGCTGCATACTGATAACAGTGCTTTATTCACTATGGCACCAACTATATAAAGCCATTTTTTTAAAAATCTACGGATTAGCCACACTTAATTTTTAACCCTCCCGTTTGAGGTCATATTTGATATTTATTTGTTGCTTATTTGGGATGTGTTGTGCGTGCCTACAATGTACACACTTGTTTTACATACTGTAGCCTTCCTTGAACCTGACTAGTACCTGCGAGGATGCAGGTTCGATCCCTGGCCTCACTCAGGGGGTTAAGGATCTGGTGTTGCTGTGAGCTGTGATGTAGGTTGCAGACACAGCTCGGAGCTATAGGCCGGCAGCTATAGCTCTGATTCAGCCCCTAGCTTGGGAACCTCCATATGCCACAGGTGCAGTCCTAAAAAAAAACAAAAAAAAGGGGGGGGTTAAATTTTGCCCCCAGGACACCCATCAGCCACGTTTGGCTACCTCCTTTCAAGGGAGCTGGCCCCTCGAGTAAGATGGCTCACAGGCAATGGAAAGCTTTGTTGCAGAGACGGGACGGCTGCTCCTTGTGAGAATGTGGTTATAAAACCCATTTGGACAAGTCACTCAAGGAAGAATCTCCAGACGCTCCTGCTGGGCATCATGGCCTTTGGAGGTGAATCCATCAAGCTCCATGAGCTGATCTAGGAGTTGGGATGTGTTGTGTGTGCCTACAACGTACACTCTTGTTTTATATTCTGTACCTTTCCTTGAAAATTGTACCATCGGCTCAGACACAGGGGCCGGCTCTGGCACATATGAAACAGGGAATTATACAGTGCGCTAAAAAGCCCCCTTATCTGGCTGGGACCTGGCCTGTTGGAGGAATCACTGCTGGAAAGGGAACACTGGGCTCCCACATGCCTCTCTTTCTGGGCTGCTTTAACATTTAAAAAATAAAATATGCATCTGAATTTTTTTTAAAATTGTGTAAATACCCTTATCTCAAAGATCCGGTGACTGAGACGCTTGCGTAAGATTTAAAGCATCACTGATAATTACCTTTACTGCTGTTCTTTATTTTTCAAAGCCTGTTTATTTTATACATAGTAGTTTATACCCCTTAATCTCCTGTTCCTATCTTGCCCTTCCCTCCTTTCTTCTCTCTACCAGCAACCACGAGTTCGTTCTCTCTGTGAGTCTGTTTTTTGTTATATTCACTAGTTTGTCTTTTTATTTAGATTCTACTTACAAGTGATATCATACAGTCTTTGTGTTTGTCTGACTGATTTCACTAAGCATAATATCATCCGAGTCCATCCACGTTGTTGCAAATGGCAAAATTTTGTTCTTTTTTATGTCTGAGTAGTATCCCATTATATATACATATACACTTCTCAGTACATTCATCTGTTGTCAGGGGCAGGTTATTTCCATATCTTGGCTATTGGAATCAAAGGCCTATAAACATTGGGGTGCATCTATCTCTTGAAATAATGTTCTCATTTTCTTCAGATAAATATCCAGGAGTGAAATCGCTGGATTTCACATGGCAGTTCTATTTTCAGTATTTCGAGAAACTTCCATACTGCTTTCTATAGTGGCTGCACCAATTTACATCCTACCAACACAACCGCATGCCAGGAATCCTGTCTCTCCATCTCCTTACCAACATTTGCTCTTTGTGGTCTTTTTGATGCTAGCCATCTTGACATGTGTGAGGTGTACTGGCGTTTTGATTTGCGTTTCTCTGATCATTAGCAATGGTGAGCTTCTTCCCATATGCCCATTGGCCATCTGTATGTCTTCTTTGGAAAAACGTCTTTTCCAGTCTTCTGCCCATTTGTACCTGAGTTTTTGATGTTGAGTTGTATGAGCTGTTTCAATATTTTGGATATTAACCACTTATAGATATCATTGGCAAATATTTTCCCCCATTTCAGTAGTTTGTCTCTTCTTTTTGTCAATGGTTTCCTTTGCCATGAAAAAAGCTTTTTAGTTTAATTAAGATCTCATTTGTTTATTTTTGCTTTTGTATCCTTTTCCTTAAAAGAAAAAAAAATTTAATATATTGCTATGATTTATGTCAAAGAGTGTTCTTCCTATGTTTTCTTCTAGGATTTTTATGGTTTCTGGTCTTACATTTAAGTCTTAATCTATTTTTACTTTATTTTATATAGGGTGTTAGAAAATGTTCTAGCTTCATTTTTTTATACGTAGCTCTCCAATTTCCCCAGCACCGCCAATTGAAGACTGTCCTTCTCCATTGCGTATTCTTGCCTCCTTTGTCATAGATGAATTGCCCATAACTGTGTGGACTTATTTCTGGGCTCTCTATCCTGTTCATGTATCTGTCTGTTTTTGTACCAATTCCATACCGTTTGATTACTGTAGCTTTGTACTATAGTCTGAAATCAGGCACATGTTTCTATAAAAATTTTAAAATAGTAAAAAAATTTAAATAATTTGTTCTAGTTCTGTGAAAAATGCTACTGGTATTTTTACAGAGATTGCATTTAATCTGTAGATTGCCTTGGGTATTATGGTTGTTTCAACAATAATAATTCTTCCAATCTAAGAACACAGAATATCTTTACATCTGTTGTATCACCTTCAATTTTTTTCATCAGTGTTTTATAGTTTTCTGAGTACAGGTATTTTACCACCTTGTGTAAAATATTATTCCTAGGTATTTTATTCTTTTTGATGTGATTGTGAGATTGTCTCTTTAACTTCTGATAACAGCTCATTGTTAGTGTATGGAAATGCAACAGATTTTTGTATATTGATTTTGTATCCTGAAATTTTACCAAATTAATTGATGAGCTCTTGTAGTTTTTTGGTGGTGTCTTTAGGTTTTGCTACAGATGCATATTCTCCTCATTTTGTGGAAGTAATTACACTACCTTTGCAACATTTGGTATATACACTAGTGTCAGATATTTTCAAGAAAATTAAAAATATATTTATTAAAATATAGTCGTTTTAGTAAATTGTATTGCACGAGTTTAGCAAAATCATACATATGTAAAGTTGATGACTGTGTGTATATATATATATATATATATGCTTAAATTATCAGATAAAATAAATTGATGAGATGATTTTAAACAGTTGATTTTCTAACTTCCATCTGATGGTAATCAATGAATTTCCATTTTATAAAAATATACTCAAGTAATGAAACATCTGGCACTTTAGAATATTTCTCTAGGAATATTTCTCTAGTTCCTGTGGAATCACTTCATTTGTCGACTTGGAGGTAGATTGATTTATGTTTTATATTACTTAATGATATAAGCTTTACATAATAATATATTTTATTTGTATCTTGTACCTCTTTGAGACAGCATGTACTTTTCAAATTATTAGCTCTAAGATTATGTTAAATACCATATGTTCAAAATAAAATATATTCCTAGGTTTATGTCATGCTAATATCAAATGCTGAAAAACAAGAAGCTATGAGTGAAAATCAACAGCTGGGCAAGAGAGAAATGTCATCCACAGTATTTCCATGATACAGTTCTTCCCCCTTGGTAAGGATACCGGTTATGAAGTGATAGATACTGACTTCTACGGCCAGCAGTGTTAGGCAACCTAGGAGTAGGGTTTTTGCTTGTTTGTTTTTGTCTTGTTTTGTTTGTTTGATTTTTAGGGCGAAGCCCACAGCATATGGAAGTTCCGAGGCTAGGGGTCGAATTGGAGCTGTAGCCACTGGCCTACACCCCAGCCACAGCAACGCCAGATCCCAGCCGCATCTGCCACCTACACCACAGCTCATGGCAACAATGGGTCCTTAACCCACTGAGTGAGTCCAGGGATTGAACCTGCATCCTCATGGATACTAGTCAGATTCATTTCCACTGAGCCACGACAGGAACTCCAGGAGTAGGTTTAAGTAAGACGGACAATTAGATTGAACGATGGCTTCGACTTTGCCAGGCAAACATGATGAAAGGACAACTGGATCAAAAAGCAAACAATATTTCTAAGAAGAGCTAAAGAAGTTGGAGCTGGGTATGAAAGGAAGTGTAACAATAAGGGCCTGATACAACTAACAAATATTTCCATGTGTGCATAATCACTCTTGTGACAGCTTCTCTACTTTATTCACGAAAATAAGAAAATATACATGCTCTGTATCCTAAATCCCAAAGCAGCTCCTCAGAGTTTCCAGCTCTATTATTGGATAGATCTATGTTCTCATGAAGTCATTAAATCAGAATAATCTTCAGGATTATGTGTACATAAAAGCATTCTATAAACTATCGTTGCTACTGCTTTGAAGGAAAAATACATAAATGTATAACAATTTTATAAAGACACTAAACAACCTAATTCCCTTTCCTTGGGAAGGATCAAGATGAGATGAGAAGAGCTTAAAAGGTTGCAAACCTTTCCACAAAATTTAAGATCAAGCTACATGGACTTTAGTGATGCAAAGTAGGAGTAAGGTCTATAACATTATAATATATTCATTATAAATTGCTTCTGTACTATCAAACATTTCAGCTTAGTATTTGTTTTTTTATTTAAGCACCTGAAAATACATGTATTGGTTTAAATATTTTTTTGCTTGCTACATCATCTTTTAAATAATAAATATCATTTTGTATCATCTCCATCCTGCTTCATCCTCCGCTGCACAGCGAAATGGAGCTTTGTGATAAGTGCATTATAGCAATTCAGATAATTTTATCTGTCATAATTCAAGGTTTAAGTTACAAATTCAAGGATTTTCAACAGAACAAAGCTTGTCTCTTTGTAAGTATGTAAGAATAAGTACACAAAGGGTAATACAAAATTGAAACACATAATTTAACTTAGAATAAGATGACAGCAGATGAACTGAAATCATGCATTCTGTCACTTACTCATTTTACCTAGGCTGTTTTAATTCCTTTCCTTGGAGGATAGAAAAACAAAAAGCACAAAGTAAGATCCATTAGACATATGTCTTGAGAATAGCAGTATTAAAAATCACAATCTTTAAAACTTATTTTTATGTGTTTTAAAGAAAATGTGGGTTCTGGCTTGAGAAGCAGTACATCTGAAACTAAAATAATATTAAACTTCAACTGTATTTCAATTTTCAAAAGTTTTAGTTATAATATTTCCATAAACTAAGTCAGTATTATAATATTCATATAATACTAAGATATTATAATACCTATTGGACAAATTGCAGACAGTAATGGAAATAAATCTCACTTTAGTTAGAACTTAGTGAAGCTACCAGACATTATCTTTGTCTTGTTTATCAACAAAGCCAAAGCATTTTGTTAAAGCTTGCTTTGGGTGTACATAAAAAGCTCTAAGCAGGAAAGCCAATGGAAAAGAAGCTTGCACCTACTTAAACCAAGGACCTGGTTCCAGCATTGGTGGCCTAGGCAGTTATAGTAAGTGGGAAAATGTAGGGGGAAAATATTTTTGAATATCCCAAAATGGCAATTTTTAAATAATAACATCAAATGTTGAGTATGTTTATCAGCAGCTGTTTTACCTAGTCTAATTCAAAGTCTCTACGCTCTGACTATAGAGATTTTCTCTGTCAGTTTTCACATCATGCCCCACCAGGAGTTACCATCATCATTTTTAATCATTTCCCAGGAATGTCATTGTTGAGACACTGGTTTTGATACTCAAGAGATATGTATTTCACTTGTTTGCATTTGTTGTTAAAATTTCAATGACTAGGTTGAAGATTGGTTAAAGCGTCTTCCATGGATAGCACAATGGCGTAAGGAAATTTACTCCCGATATATACTCAAACACATTTCAGTCAGCTCAATAAAACCAGTTCAAAGGCAAGGGTCTGAAAACTTGATTTTGAACTGCCTCATGATACTGAGTTTCAGAAACAAAAGTTGACATTAGACCGTGCGCTTCTTGAATCTAGCCAGTACAATAGCAGTCACAGAAAATCTCTTGATGTTGGTTCACGAAAACAGGCAATGAACAAATAAGTTGCCTCTGCCAGGGGAGTTTCTCCTTGCTAGACAGCGACTACGGCTGTTCACGGCAAACAACACTCTTTATTGCTAAACGGCAATTCTGTTTGCAAGACGGAGGTGGTAGAAACACGATGTGAGTAACTTGATGCCATGAAGACAACTGTCCGATCTAAATGGAATTGCCAACAGGATGGCGCTTAAGTGCTGGCAAAATGGCAAAGACTGTAGGTGAAATGAATATAATCAGAATATTAAAATAAGAAACTGGTCATCGATAACATATGATCCTCAGAAAAAATACAAATAGTATTCTCTTTAAAGTTGTTTATTTTTTCAGTATCTGTGGTATTGTCATTTATGCTTTATAGTATATATTTACAACTAATTACTGTATATATAATTATTGTACATCTTCCCATATTTTCCATAATCAACATGCCAGGTGTTTTGCTTTATCTGAAGACTCATATTTTGGTGTATATATTCTTTGACCACATGCTGCTTCTTTTTCATTTTTAGTTGACTTACAATATTATATTAGTTTGGGGTATAAAGCAGAGTAACTCAATATTTTTCTAGAATATACTCTTTACAAAGTTAATATAAAATATTGATTATAGTCGTTGTGCTACACATGATATCCTTGTAACTTTTTTTTTTTTTTTTTTTTTTTTGCTTTTTAGGGCTGCACCCACAGCATAGGTAAGTTCCCAGGCTAGAGGTCAAATAGGAGCTACAACTGTTGGCCTACGCCACAGCCACAGCAATACAGAATCCAAGCCACATCTACAACATACACCACAGCTCACAGCAACACCAGGTCACCAACCTACTGAGTGAGGCCAGGGATTGAACCCGAATCCTCATGGATACAGGTCAGATTTGCTTCTGCTGCCCCACAATGGGAACTCCCATAACATTTATTTTACACCTAATATTTTGTACCTCTTAAATCCCTCCACTTATTTTCCTCAACCCCTCTCATCCCCTGTGGCAACCACTGGTTTGTTCTCTGTATCTGTAATTCTATTTGTTTTATTTCATAGATTCCACTTAGAAGTGAAAATATGCAATGTTTGTCTTTCTCTATCTGACTTATTTCACTAAGCATAGAACCCTTCAGGTCCATCCATGTTGTCACAGTGGCAAAATTTTACCCTTTTTTTACAGCTAGGTAATATTCCATTGTATACACATATACTACTTCTTTTTCTATTGTCAAAATGAGTATACTACCCAAGGCAATCTACAGATTCAATGAAATCCCTACCAAATTACCAGTGACGTTCTTTACAGAACTAGGACAAAATATTTTAATATTTGGATGGAAACACAAAAGACGTCAAACAGCCAAAGCAATACTAGAAAAGAAAATGGAAGTGGGAGGATGAGGCTTCCTGACTTCAGACTATTTAGTACAAAGCTATAGTAATCAAAACAGCATGGTACTGGCACAAAAACAGAAACATAGATCAATAGAACAGGATAGAAAGCCCAGAAATAAACCCAAGCACCTATGGTCAACTCATCCATGACAAAGGAGGCAAGAACATACAAGGGAGGAAAGATAATCTCTTCAATAGGCGGTGATGGGAAAACTGGAAAGCTACATGTAAAAGAATGAAATTAGAATATTTTCTAACACCACACACAAAAATAAGCTCAAAATGGATTAAATACCCAAATGTAAAGCCAGATACTATAGCACTCTTCAAGGAAAACACAGGCAAAACACACTTTGCCTTAAATCATAGCAATATCTTGTTTGATCCACCTCCTAGAATAATGACAATAAAAACAAAAATAAACCAACGGAACCTAATTAAAATCAAAAGCTTTTGCAAAGCAAAGGAAACCATAAGAAAAAGAACCCACAAAAGAGAAAATCTTTGTAAACAATGCAAGTGACAAGGGCGACACCAACCAAGTCTACAGACAACTCATACAACTCAAAAACAAACAAACAAACAAAAAACAGGACTTCCCATTGTGGCTCAGGGGGTTAAGAATCTGACTAGTATCCATGATAATGAGGGTTCAATCTCTGGTCTTGCCCAGTGGGTTAAGGATCCAGGATTGCCACGAGCTGTGGTGTAGGTTGCAGACATGGCTCAGATCTGGCACTGCTGTGGCTGTGGTGAAGGCCAGCACCTGCAGCTCCGTTTTGACCCCTAGCCTGGGAACTTCCAAATGCCATGGGTGTGGCCCTAAAAAGAAAAGAAAAAGAAATCCAACTGAAAAATGGGCAGAAGATCTAAATAGACATTTCTCCAAAGACATACAGATAGCCAATAGGCACATGAAAAGATGCCCAACATCACTAATTATTAGAGAAATGCAAATCAAAACTACTATGAGGTACCACCTCACACCAGTGAATGGTCATCGGTAACAAGTCTCCAAATAACAAATGCTGGAGAGGGTGTGGAGAAAAGGGAACCCTCCTGCACCGTTGGTGGGAATGTAAATTGGTACAACCACTATGGAAAACAGTACAGAGGTTCTTTAGAAAACTATTTCTTTAATTTTATCTTTTAAGTCACTAATTATTACTACCTTCATTCTTTCATATGTTGAACCATTTTCTTTAGTTTCTTATGTTAGTTATTATTTATTATGAGTCTTTCTTGAACATTAATGCTAATAACGGTAATTTTTCTGAATAAAGCAATGGCTGTGTCACATACGCTATAATGTAAAGAGACTTGTGACATTTGCTTTTCTAGATAATTTGTGATGGTTTGAATTCCTTCTTTAATTGAAGATGTGTGTTTTTAAATTACAAGTAATTAAGATTTTATAGTAATCGTGCTGCTGGTTTCTAATTTTATTAGGCATAATCAGAAATGTAACCAGTAAAATCTCTGAATTTTTAATATGTTATGGTCTTATTCATGCCTGTGAACCAAAAAAGAATGCTTGCTCTTTGCACATAGTTAAAATGTTTCTTTAGAACATACTGCTTTGAGGTTTTTTTTTTTTTTTTTTTTTGGTCTTTTTGCTATTTCTTGATCTTGGGCCGCTCCCGCGGCATATGGAGATTCCCAGGCTAGGGGTCCAGTCGGAACTGTAGCCACCGGCCTACGCCAGAGCCACAGCAACGCGGGATCCAAGACGCGTCTGCAACCTACACCACAGCTCACAGCAACGCCGGATCGTCAACCCACTGAGCAAGGGCAGGGACCGAACCCGCAACCTCATGGTTCCTAGTCGGATTCGTTAACCACTGCGCCACGACGGGAACTCCTGCTTTGAGGTTTTAATTGCATGAGTGAAATTACAAGTGTAAGCTTTTAATTACATGAGCGAAATCAATAATTGTATTGATGACAAAAATTTTTCTTAACAAGTTATATAAAAAACCTACTACTACTATAATTTTACTATTATACTATTATATTATACTATTATACTATAATTTTACTATTATACTATAATTTTGCTATTATACTATTATATTATACTATTATACTATTTTACTATTATAACTTGGTCCAACTCATTCTTATTTTTTAGAGTTTTGTCACACATTTGGTTCATTTAAGTAATAATATCTTGATTGTAGCAATTGTTAGTCAATATTCTTTGTCTACTTTGCATTTGAACATCCCGTGAGACTTTTTTTTTTTTTTTTTTTTTGTCTTTTTGCTATTTCTTGGGCTGCTCCCACAGCATGTGGAGGTTCCCAGGCTAGGGGTCTAATTGGAGCTGTAGCCACCGGCCTACACCAGAGCCACAGCAACGTTGGATCCGAGACGCGTCTGCAACCTACACCACAGCTCACGGCAACGCCGGATCGTCAACCCACTAAGCAAGGGCAGGGACCCAACCCGAAACCTCATGGTTCCTAGTCGGATTCGTTAACCACTGCGCCACGACGGGAACTCCCCGTGAGACTTTTTGACTTGTGTTAAGGAGGGTCAGCCAGTATTTTTTCGTGAACTGTATAATGTCTATACTTGGATTTATTCTTATACTTTAATCTCATCTGATCTACTCATTGTTTGCTTTTTGTTCTCCTTTTTACTATGTTTTGGCAAGTGGTTTTTTTTTTTTTCCATATTATTCCTCGTATCCATCACTTACACACCTGATTACTTTGGAAAGATAACCATACTTTTTGATATTATTTCTGGTTATATATCCTTTCCTAATATGATGAAAGCTTCATTTCTCTATTGATGAAGCTCATGAAGTAGTCATGTCGCTGCCAATCAAGACAGTTTCCTTGCCGGTGGTACTTTTCCTGGCACCAAGTGAAAATTTCAGAATGCTTTTACTCCCAGTCTGTCTCCACTTGCCATCCACCCACATCCTGGGTTCACATTGTATTACTTTCATCCTTTTAGATGACGCAAACCTTTTCTATTATACTTGAATAATTTCTTACATGCAATGGATGGGTAGTATGCCAGTTGAATCCTGCATTCTCCAAAAAAAAAATAATCATAATAATTTTTCCTAAGAGAAAAATGATCCTCAGAGTTCTGATCTTAAAGTAAGTAATCAGTTATCTGTTCCTAGATCCCCACTTGATAGTTAAGACCCTTCATTTCAGTGCTGTTTGGGAGCCACTGAGCCTTTTTAAATTTTAGATCTAAGTCGTCCTTCCACTCAGGAAAAAGTTTCATTATTAAATCTTCTCCTCCTTGCTCTTTTTCCCTCTTAGTCATCAGCTAATTATCTTCCACTTCTTTTTTTATTTTTTGAAATAAGTCGGAAAGAGAAAGACAAATACCATACGATATCACTCTTTTCTGGTATCTAATATACAGCACAAATGAACCTCTCCACAGAAACGAAAATCATGGACTTGGAGAGCAGACTTGTGGTTGCCAAGGGGGAGAAGGAGGGAGTGGGAGGGACTGGGAGCTTGGGGTCAACGGATGCCAACTATTGCTTCTGGAATGGATTTACAATGAGATCCTGCTGTGTAGCCCTGAGAACCATGTCTAGTCACTTACAATGCGGCACGACAATGGGAGAAAAAATTATGTATACATGTATGCGTAACTGGGTCCCCATGCTGTACAGTGGGGAAAAAAAAAGTGTGTTGGGGGAAATAACAATAAAAAATAAATTTTAAAAAAAGTATCTTCCACTTCTGATTTCTGTTTCTTTTTATCTGTCTTGTAAGCTACGTATTCCGTTTGGGTTTCAAAGACAATAATTAAGTTCTCAGCAGGGATCTATTCTTTTAATTCTTTTACTGGACTGTGAAATCCAGAATTTTTTTCTTTCAGAAAGTAGTTTTGTTGTTGTTGTTCCATTTCATCTACTTGAAAGTTTAATTCTTTTTTTCTCTGTTAATGTTCCATGTTATCTCGCCACTGGTTTTCCCCACAATTAATTACCTCCTTTAACTATTGAGGGTGTTCATCCTGAATCATATTAAATTAGTGTTTGGCAGGCAAACTACTGCCTTTCGAATGGGTAAGCAATGAGATCCTGCTGTTTAGCACTGGGAACTGTATCTGGTCTCTTGTTGATGGAGCCTGATGGAGGAGAATGTGAGAAAAAGAATGTGTATATATATGTATACACACAATGTACGTATATATGTGTGTGTGTGTGTGATCGGGTTACTTTGCTGTACCATAGAAAATTGACAGGACACAGAGTTCCCATTGTGGCGCGGTGGTTAATGAATCTGACTAGGAACCATGAGGTTGCAGGTTCAATCCCTGGCCTTGCTCAGTTGATTAAGGATCTGGCGTTGCCATGAGCTGTGTAGGTTGCAGACGCAGCTCGGATCCTGCGTTGCTGTGGCTCTGGCGTAGGCTGGTGGCTACAGCTCCGATTCGACCCCTAGCCTGGGAACCTCCATATGCCGCGGGAGCGGCCCAAGAAATGGTAAAAAGACCAAAAAAAAAGAAAAAAGAAAAAAATTGACAGAACGCTGTAAACCATCTATAATGGAGAAAATAAAAATCATTTTTTAAAAAATTTTTTAAATAAAAATAAAACAAATTAGTGTTTGGGAATCTAATGCAGCCACACCTTAAAAGTACTTGAGAAGATTTTAAGTTACACCGAACCAGGGCCACAGCCATAGCTGTTCTGAAATCCCAATGCCCTGCACGACATCTGGCACATGATAGTAGTCAATAAATACTAGATGAAAAAATACGGTATTTTCCATCAAGAACTTCCTCACAAGGGGCAATGAAGGATTAAAACAGAGAATATGTGTAAAACCCTTAAAGCAGGTTCCTGCAAAGATTAAATAATAAACTGTAGCCCTTGTTTCACTTGAATTAAACTCCTACTTCTTTCAAACAGAGCTAAGCGTTTCATATCATGTTCTGTTTGTCATCCAATCTTCTCTCTCACTGATAACATTAATGGAAAACTAACAACAAATACATATTAATTTTGTATTTTTTGACAGACGTCCCCTGTACTGTCATCTCATCTCCTTCCCAAGATACACTGGGTAAGGGCAATATTGTTATTTCAAAAGAGAAAAGCGCTTTGCGTCCCCATGCCAATTATTTGTATAAGGACCACTAAATTCCCCAGACGTTAAGAAAGAACGACTGTGTCAGAGGAAACGAGCGGGTACGCAGGCCACACGTGAACTGCTCTGCAGTGACTGCACAGAATGTCAAGAGCTCCAAGGTTGAGGGTGATGACGTCATCCACAGAGCTCTTACTCTGAAAGCTCATGAACCAGGCTGAAACTCTCTTACTGTCACATCCTCCTCAGCTAAGCAATGCAGGATTTCAAAAAAATCAACAGAAATACATTTCATAATGTATTTTTACTGGTTTCCTAACATCTTGGTAGAAATCATACAGAGAACACAAGAGCCAACTCAACTTATTTATTTTCTAAATATCCCTCTGGCACTCTGTGTTAATTATGTAAAGTACTAATGACATTTCGGTTTTATTTAGTCATTAGACTTCTTTAGAGTTTTTTACTCTAGAATGACACAATGCATTATGAAGAATTGATAAGCCCCATTATCCAGAAAGTAAAGAGCAAAAGAACTCATTTAATTGTGCATAACTGTGTGCTTATGTTTTTGCCCAGATTTATGGAGGGAGGTCAGAATTTCACCGAATTTTTTTTTTTTTTTTTTTTGTCTTTTTAGGGCACCTGTGGCATATGGAGGGTCCCAGGCTAGGGGTCAAATTGGAGCTGCAGCCACTGGCCTACACCGCAGCAATGCAAGATCCGAGCTGCATTTTCGACCTACACCACAGCTCACGGCAATGCCAAATCCTTAACCCACCGAGCATGGCCAGGGATTGAACCTGCGTCCTCATGGATACTAGTCAGATTCATATCCGCTGCACCATTCCACTACATTTAATGTCAGCAGAAGTAGCAGCATCACCACATCCTAAAGTAATAATACCATTGTTTACTGAGCCTTACAATATATCAGACTCCATTCTAGATGTGTAACCTCACAATAACCCTATGAAGCAATGATTATTAATTACATTTTACAGACAAGGAAACTGAATCTCAGAGAGTTTTAGCAACTTGCCTAACATTGCACAGCTGCGAGTATGAAAGTCACTGTTTAAACTCAGATGTGACTCCAACCCTTGTTATAGTGGCACATGCTATAGTAACACATGTATGTGCATGAGACTTATTTGATGGCACTAAAGCGATGGCACCCCGGGAAAATCACAATGCCCAATCCCTTTCCATCAAAAGTCTTTATGAGGAGCCCCCGTTGTAACACAGCAGTAATGAACCCGACTAGTATCCATGAGGATGCGGGTTTGATCCCTGCACTCGCTCATTGGATTAAGGATCTGGCATTGCCATGAGCTGTGAAACAGGTTGCATCTGCAGCTTGGATCTGGTGTGGCTGTGGCTGTGGCTTCAGCTGGCAGCTACAGCTCTGATTGGACCCCTAGTCTGGGAACTTCCATATGCCTAGGGTGTGGCCCTAAAAAGACCAAAAAAAAAAAGTTTTCATGCAAGGCTACCCAAGCCTGTCTGGGCTGGTGTGAAGAGATGCCACCTACTGCAGTAACAAGGACGGAAGTCAGGAAGGGGCAGCTAAAGGAAGGAAATGTATGAAAAGTAGGAAATGCTTTCAAGGAAAAACATTTTTTCACAAGTTCACAGTAACTTCAACTGGCCACACAGTTTTGCGCATCAAAAGCCACACTTCAAAGATTAAGCTTGGAGTTCCCATTGTGGCTCAGTGGAAATGAAACCGACTAGTATCCATGAGGATTCGGGTTTGATCCCTGGCCTCGCTCAGTGGGTTAAGGATCCAGCGTTGCAGTGAGCTGTGGTATAGGTTGCAGATGCAGCTCGGATCCTGTATGGGTGCGGCTGTGGCTGTGGTGTAGGCCAGCAACTGCAGCTCTGATTCAACCTCTAGCCTGGGAACCTCCATATGCCACAGGTGTAGACTTTAAAAAAAAAAAAAAAAAAAAAAAAAAAGATTAATCAGTATGTAACTTGTGGTCACTGCTTCTAAAGGATTCTTAACAATTTGTATTTTCAGGTCAATCAAAGACCTCTTTGCAGGATCAATTCAATCAGTAATTTGCTCAAGAAAATCTCTTTATACAGTTGGTAAAAAGTCCACCTGTTTGTAAGCATCTTCCCAAAGGAGCACACAGTTCAAGTCATCAGATTTGGAAATAATGCATTGGGAGAGGCGTGGAAAGGACCTATCAACTCCACTTTTGGGCATCGCCTGGGAGCTCCTAGGAAACCTGACTGGAAAACCAAGGTCCTTATAACTCATATTGTTTATACGGTTGGCTTTGCTGGGTGAAGGCTGAGCCTCTCAAACCACACCAGTCAGTTGTTTTGATGTGGGCTTAACTACAGGACAGACGTTATCAGCATGTAGAATGCTCCCATGTGCCCTTCCAGGCATGTCCCCCACACCAGGAATTAAGAGCTACTCCAACTCTTCTGCCATCTATAACTGTTGATTCGTTTTGCCAGTTCTTAAACTTCACGTGTGTGAACTCACACGACTAGATTTATAACCGGATTCTTGAGCTCTTCATTACATCTGTGAGATTCTCCCACGATGGCTTGTGTAACTAAGTTTATTTTTCTTTCTGTGTTATATTCTTTCATATGAATATACCACAATGTCTCCATTCTCCTGGTGATGGGCATTTAGCTGCTTTTTGGAATTGGGATGCTTTGAATAATGTTGCTGTGAATAATCTTGTACTTATCCTTTTCTCTGTGGTAAATACCTGTGAAGAGGGATGCCAGTCCATAAGGCAGACCTAAGTTTAGCTTTACAGATACTTCCAAACATTGGTATCAATGTTTATTCTATGGCTCAGTATATCATATATCTTTAAAGTTCTATGCCTCTTAAAAAGAATGTGTATTCTATGGAGGTACCTTAGAAATCTATACATAGAACTGCCATATGACTCAGCAATCCCATGTTTGGGCATATATGCAGACAAAACTTTCCTTAAAAAAGACATATGCTGGAGTTCCCATCGTGGCTCAGTGGTTAACGAATCCGACTAGGAACCATGAGGTTGTGGGTTTGATCCCTGGCCTCGCTCAGTGGGTTAACGATCCAGCATTGCCGTGAGCTGTGGTGTAGGTTGCAGACGTGGCTCGGATCTGGTGTTGCTGTGGCTCTGCCGTAGGCTGGTGGCTATAGATCCAATTCAACCCTTACCCTGGGAACCTCCATATGCCGAAATCGCAAAAAAAAAAAAAAAGAGAGAGAGAGAGAGAGAGAGACATGCACCTGCATGTTCATTGCAGCACTATTCACAATACCCAAGACATGGGAACAACCCAAATGTCCATTGACAAGCATTTGGATTAGGAAGATGTGGTATATATACACAATGGAATACTACTCATCCATAAAAAAGAACGGCATAATGCCATTTGTAGCAACATGGATGGTCCTAGAGACTCATACTGAGTGAAATAAGTCAGAAAGAGAAATACAAACACCATATGATATCACTCATATATGGAATCTAATATACAGCACAAATGAAACTTTCCACAGAAAAGAAAATCATGGACTTGGAGAATAGACTTGTGGTTGCCAAGGGGGAGAGAGAGGGAGTGGGATGGATGGGGTGTTTGGCGTTAATTGATGCAGACTATTGCTATGGAATGGATTAGCAATGAGATCCTGCTGTGTAGCTCCAAGAACTATATCTAGTCACTTATGATGGATCATGAGAGTGTGAGAAAATAGAACGTGCACATGTATGTGTAACTGGGTCACCATGCTGTATAGTAGAAAAAAAATATGTATTGGGGAAATAACAATTTTAAAAAATTCTTTAAAGAATGTGTATTCTAGTTATAGACTATTGTAGTTTATTAAGTATCGATTACATCAAGGAGGTTGACAGCACTGCTCAAGTCATCTATTCTACTGATTTTTTTTTTTTTTTTAGTCTGGTTGTATTAATTATTGAGGGGAAAAGATCTCTAAATAATATATTTTAAATTTTCTGAAAAGGCAATATAACTACATTGTTCAAGATGTTCTTTTTACACCTTGCCTCTTTTACCTCCTTCCCATCAGTCTCTCTCTCAACACCCTCTTATCCAGTTATCTCCTTCAAAACATCCATCAATTTCACCATCTCATTGAGGTTTTCCTGGTCCATTCCACTCAAATTGAAACCGAACACCCTCAGTACTGCAGTTTCTCCATAGAATCAATCATGTTATACCATATTGTATAATTTACTTCTTTTGCTTGTTGTCTGTCTCTCCATGGTAGGATACAAGATACACAGAGGAAGGAGTCTTTGTCTATTTCTTTAATTGCTACATCCCCAGTGCTTAATAGGAATTTAGTAAATTCACTGGCTTGAGTTTATTTAGGTGACTCTGTATCTAGTTGCTGGTGTGTTAATACACCTCTACTTGAATATCCCATCATTTCTGCTTTCTGAATAATGGTGTTATGCTATATGGTACGTGGACAGTCATAACTATTACATCTTGATGTGACCTGTACCTTATATAATTGTAAAGTTCCCCCTTTTGTACCACTTCATGTTTTCACCAGGGAGTTCCACCTTAGTTGATAATAAAATTATACCTCCTCTTCTTTTGAAAAAAACTTTTTTGAGAAAACATGTGACTATCTTCAATATCATTATGCAATTATCTCTTTTCCCTTCAATTTTGTCTATTTTTGCTTTGTGTATTTTGAATTTCTATTATTAAGCACATGTGTATTAATAACTGTTATGTCTTTGTGTGATGAGTTGGTATTGTTTTTTTCATGATAAAATAACCCTCTTTATCATCATTCTTGTCTTCAGTTCTAGCTTATCTAATATAAATAGAGCCATCGCATCTCTCTCATGTTTCTTGTCAGGATGGCATATCTTTTCCCATTCTTTTGCTGTCACTCTATACTGGTTTTGGTAAGTAAAGTATGTTTCCGTACATAGGATTTAATTAGATCTTGCTTCTTTTTTACCTCCTGCTTGACAATCTCTGTCATTTAATTGGCATCTTCATTCTACTTACAAGGAATATAATTTTAGACATAGCTTGATTTTGGTTTACCATTGTGCTGTTTGGTCTCATTGTCCCATCTGTTTTTCTTTCCTCTATCCTTTCTTTTCTGCCTCATTTTTGAGTTAATAAAATACCCTTAGTATTTCTTTTAAGTTCCTTTATTGTCTTTTTAGCTATACATCTTGTAACTTTTTCATGTTAACCCAGAGGTTACATGATGAACCACAAAATTATCACAATTTAGTGTTCACAGTGGACTCTCTTACGTGGAAAGCACACCTTTCCACAGCATAAGTCTATGAACCCTAAATCTCCACTCTGGCTCTTGCAGTGATACGTATTCTAGCCTCACCTGCTATAAGCTGCACCATTTAGAGCTATCATTTTTGCTTTACACAGTCAGACCTTCGAGAATGTCGTCTCTCATGCGGGCTCTCCGCTAACTTTCCATTTCTATTCTCTCCTTCCTTTGCATGTCATTTTCTACACAACAGCCAGAGGTATTTGCTTTCAAATGTAAAGTGGACAGGGCCGCATGTCCCAAAATTAATTTGCCTCAAGGACTTCCCAGAATGAAATGCAGACTCCTGAAGTCCTCTTGTATTAATCTGCCAGGGCTTCCATAACAAACTACCACAGACTGGATGGCTTAAACAATACAAATGTATTTTCTCACAATTCCGGAGGCTCAAAGTTCCTGATCAAGGTGCCAGCAAATTTGGTTTCTGGTGCGATCACTCCTCCTGACTTCCAGAAAGCCTCATTCTTGCTGGGGCCTCATCTGGTCTTTCCTCTATGAGTGCAGAGAAGGAGAGAGCTCTGGCGTCTCTCCTTCTTAAAAGGACATTAGGGAGTTCCCGTCATGACACAGGGGTTAACAATCTGACTAGGAACCATGAGGTTGTGGGTTCGATCCCTGGCCTCGCTCCATGGGTTAAGGATCTGGCGTTGCCGTGAGCGGTGGTGTAGGTCACAGACGCAGCTCGGATCTGGTGTTGCTGTGGCTCTGGTGTAGGCCGGCAGCTACAGCTCCAATTGGACCCCTAGCCTGGGAACCTCCATATGCCGCAGGAGTGGCCCAGGAAAAGGCAAAAAGACCAAAAAAAAAAAAAAAAAGACATTAGTCATATTATCATACAGGACCTACTCCTACTCATTTAACCTTATTTACCCCCTTAGAGGCCTCATCTCCAAATACAGTCTCTTTGGCCTCAATATGTGAACTGGGGGGAGGGGAGCACCATTCCGTCCATAACAGGCCTGAAATGCTCTGCCTTGGGCCTAAGGAGGAGAAGATCTGTCAGGCTTGTGCCCAACCTAAAACAACACGCGGGCACAAACACAACAATTTAACCCTATTAAGGAGACTACACCCATGCAGGATGGACCTCACAAGGCCTACTTGTGTGTGTATACCTTTAACAGACTCAGACCCTGCCTCTCAGAGCAATCTGAATTAAGTGAAACAAAGCCAAGTGAGGGAGAAAGATTAGAGCTGACCGTGGAACAACATGGGTTTGAAGGGCACAGGTCAACTTACAAGTGGATTTTGGCTATACTAAATAATATAGAACTAGACCACCGGAGGTGGCTGGATCTGCGGATGCGGAACCAGGTGTGTTTCCTCCGGTCACAGAAGAAAGACGGGGTGAGGAGCCATGAATGTGGAGGCACCACGAATTTGAAGGGTGGACTATAAATTATACACAGATTTTCAATAATATGAAAGGTTGGCACCCCTGACCCTCAAGTGGTTCAAGGGTCAGCTATATACTCAAGCACGGATACTGTAAAAGATTCAATAAACTGCAGAGAAAAAGCAAAGAAGTTGATATAAAAATGGACCTAACTCCTGGCTACATCATCTTTCCATGTCAAATGATTAACTGTCGTAAGACGCTTGAGCAATTGCAATGGACACCTACCTGAAAACAAGAAGAGAAAGAGTTCGCTAAAAGAATTCGGAAGTTAATTTTTAATATCGCAACAAAAAGGCTATGTCTCCTATCTCCTGGACCTGTCTGAAAAGGAAGAACTATATACCACATCATCATAGTCTGACTCTTGGGTAGATGTGTCCTTTATCCATTATTTTCACTGACCCAGGTGTTTCCCTGAGTTGTCAATAATGAGTGTTTTCAAAATATGAAAGCAAATAGAGCTTTGCCTCATTCCACATGGTAGCTTGTTCCAAGTCCTGAAAGTGACCCAAAGAAGACCCCAAGCTTCATCTTTTTCATTCCTTTCTTAACATTTGTAATAGTTTCCTACCACTGCTCTAACAATTTACCCCAAAGAACGTGGCTTATAGTTTTGTAGATCAGATGTCTGATATGGGTCTCATCCAGCTGCGATTAAGGTACTAGAAGGACTATGTTCCTTCCTGGAGGCTCTAGGGGAAGATACCTTTCCTTGATCATACAGGTTATTGGTGCATCAGTTCCTGTATCTGTAGAATTGGCGTCTCTCTTTCCTTCCTGGCTATTGGCCAAGGGCCATTCCAAGCCTCCAGAGGATGCCACATGCCTTGGGTCATTGTCCCCTTCCTTCACCTTTAAAGGCAGCAATGCTGAGCCCTCACACTCTGAATTTCTCCCTCCTCTTCCATCGCTTCTCTCTATGGCCAAGCCAGATTAGATGGGGTCCGCATGAATAATCCAAGATAAGGTCCCCCCCTCAAGGTGCATACCCTTAATCACATCGCCCAAGTTCCTTTGCCAGAGAAAGTAACACATTCACAGGTTCCGGGGATTAAAGTGTGGCCGTCTTTAAGAGGGCCAGGATTCTGCCCGCCACACCATTGCAAGGAGGTGTTTAGGTCCGCATACTGGTCATCTCATTGCTACAGGACTTCCAGGCTCCCTCCTCTCCCTCTCCCTCATCATGCAGAGAAAATCACTGTCAAACGCACAGGGGTTTTATAGTTTCCACGTGCACTGGATTTTCAGCCTCTCAGATTTGGTAGACACCTGAATGGTATGACTTAGACTCTGTTCCTCAGTAAAATCCAGTCTGTCATCACTCCAGCTGCAAAATCTCTGCAAAGGGCTCAATTCTATATTTGTAGTTTCCAATATTCACAGAACACAGCCCTTCTGTGAACCATTCATGTTATAATAAAAGGAAAAAAGTGAGAGAACATAGCAGGAACTCTTGGTGTCAATTACGTCCAGGAAAGCTGCTTCAAAAGTGACTTCAACTTGAGACCCCCAAAAAAATTAATAAATATTTAATTAAATAAACATTTTTTAAAAAGGAAGGAAAGAGTCCTCTTTAAGTAGATTTAAATTAAACATTTGTTAGTTGATCTGTCACTCGAATCACTGTTAAAATTATGTATAATAACTTGGCTTTTATATTGAAAAATAAAGTTGATATTCTCTATGTCAGAATTCTTTCTGGATACAAATAAAAATAAACATTATAACAGTTAAATTCAAGAAAATGGGGTATGGTTATATATCCACTTGCTTTTGCACTATCTGCAGAGAACTAGGTGCATGCACAAGGGTCAAATGCCTCATCTCCATGGCTGTGACCCCATTTTCTTAGTGCTGGTGGCTTTGGCCACATCTATTCCATATAGTGCTATTTAGGGCATAGCTTGCAAACCTGGAAAGTGTTTAAAATAAGACGTTCGTTCCTATGGCTATCTAAGGCTGCCCACCTGTCATCACCATCACCTCTCCTCTCCTTCTTTATTTTTCTTCTTTGCATTTATCACTTAATATACTGCAACTTAAGTTCATTTATTTGTATATGAATAAAATGACTATACTGATATATAACAGTAAGTGTGAGGCTTCCCACCCTTTGATGCAGCATCACCAGTTTGGGCTGCACTGTCTGGAATGTTATGTAAATAATAGTGATGACATCATAGAGCCAAGGCAAGGAATATGATGTTTATTATAAATGCACCATTATTCCTAGGTTTTATTTGAATCCTTCTCTTTCCTTTTAACCTTAGGGGAAGAAATGTTTATTTAATTTTTTTTTTATTATCCACATATCTTGTGTTGCTCGGTTCAATTTTTTCCCCTCTCGGGTAAACTAAACACAGCAAAAGTAAAGAACTGGATGATGATGGGACAATTCTGAGCATCAAGAGCCATGAGAAAGTGAATCAGTATGTGTTTTGCAGAAACCAAATTCATAGACTAATGTCCCTGTCTGGCTGGCTTCAGTGGAAGCATCTCGTCATCTCTGAAACAGAATGGAGGTTCTGTTCAGAATGTTCTGCCTTAGATAAGTGCCCAGGAAATCAAGTAACTACCTCCAAATCAAGCTCTAATATCATAGCAGAGTCCAGGAGCCATGAATCTCCTTCCCACATGAGATGGTAACTCTGAGGCTTGGGGTAAGTCCCTAAATTCTCAGTCCTTGCTACTTATCTGCGCAGTGAACATTCTCTAGTAGAATTACAGCCTTCCTTCCAGCTAGAATGGATGTTCTCTAATTTTAGTCATTAGAATGGAAAAACCATCCTCCAATGATATAAAACATGCTTGGAATTCAGAGGCACAAAAGGGTCGTAACTTAATTCAGAAACAGGTTTTTTTTCTTTTTTCTTTTTTTTTTTTTTTTTTTTTTTTTTTTTGGAGGTCCAGTCTATACCTACTTTCAAGAACAAAGAGAATGGCTGATGAGGAGTCCATTTCAACCTATCATTCATTCTATAGATAAAAGGAAAACCTTAAAGCAGCAGACTGGCAATGCCCATTCCTGTAGAGCCTCAGGAATTAATATTTAACTCACTTCAACTATCATTTGCTGAACTCCAGCTATGTGCTATGATGTCCTGGTTGATACAACCACAGTGAGAAATAAGATAACACCTACGAAATTAGGATTAATCTGATCAGGATAATTTTTAAATATTTTTAAATACTACTTGTAATACAATGTGCTGAGGGTAATTTTTAATAAGTGCTGATACAAGTAGTGTAAGAGTCAAATGAAATTTATTTTGACACAATGCCTGTTTAGCCAAGGAAATAGAATCTATATATTAAAACCATGTGGTGAGAGAAGATAAAATTAACTGCATCTGAAAAGCTGACACTGAAACAGGACCTATGCTTTTGTGCTAACTAAAGACATCCATTTGTCTGCTCTTCATACATAGGGTAAAATCACAACGGAATGTAAAGGGAAATAAAAGTTAATGATTTGGGAACAAAGCTGGATGATGCAAAGGTTCCATTGGGAATAAACAGATGAGGAGCAAGTTAGAGGGTCTGTGAGACGAAGGTCAGTTTCCAGTCCATTCTGCAGAATAAATACGGTGCCTTAGATGTACAATAAGTCTCATAAGTCATAGATTGACTTGGTCATGTATCAGCCTCCACCCAGCAGAGCTCTCAATGCAGCTCATCAGCAATCTCTGCTGAGCACAGATCTGTGATCGGAATCCGCAGTTGGAGTGGATTACCGCCGCACTTAGCCTGGCAGGGAAACAGAGTGCACAGCCAACAGCAGACAAGTATCATCCCTTTTAGGACACCATATGTCAATTCCAGAATTGATTGCCAAAGTCAAAACTGAAACTGCCGTCAGAGGCCTCCTCTGAAATTCCATTTCATAGATGAGGTTTGTCTCAATGAATACTGACCTTCCGTACAAGGTAGAAGGTCCAGAGAATCATATTAATGTGCAACCTTCTTTTTGATGTGCTTTTGGCATGAGAAAACATTTGAAGAAGTAGAATTAAACAAAGAGAACAAGAAACACTAGGAAATACCATTCATTCCTCCTGTAAGGAATGAGCTTGGCATTCTTCCAAGCGCTAAAGTGACCAAAGATGGTCAAAAATCTCTACCTTCCTAGAGCTTTCATTCTACCGAGAGAAGAAGACAGAAAATAAATAAACGTGTCACATATAGTATATAAGAAGGTGATATACACAATGCAGTCAAAACAAGGAGGTATTTGGGGGGAACGGGGCTGCCTCAGACAAGCTGATTTTGTAATCATTCCATGATGCAATGGAGCCAGTGATCGAATGATAATGTCATTCCAAAAATGCTCACTGTCCAGGAAAAGGGAAGACAAAACACTTGGCTTCACCCAGTTCCTGTTTGTGTTTTGACCTCTTTGAACTAGTAATCAAAAACGATGCAGGGAGTTCCCTTGCGGCACAGCATCTTAAGTACCCAGCGGCACTGTCATTGCAGCGAATCAGGTCACTGCTGTGGCACAGGTTTGATCACTGATCCAAGAATTTCCATCTGCTGTGGGTGTGGCCAAGAGAAAAAGAAAAAAAAAAAACATGCAAAGCAGGATGCTTGGGAAACACTCCCCAGCCCCTGCTTCAATCTAGGTATTTATCTCATGGGCCAGAAAGATACAAATCTGTAACAATAGCTAATACTTACATAACTTTTTCTATGATCGTCTAGGCTCGTTCTAAGAGCTTGCTATGTTGATTAATTTCATCCTCATGTCATATTAACAGGGTATGTACATCATCCTGTTCTTTCACATTAAAAGACCAAGACAGTGAAATTCACTCTCAAGAGTGGCTTTGGGATTTGGATCCAGACATTCTGGCTCCAGAGACTGTGCCTTTAACTACCCTGTACAGCAGCGTGTGTCTGCATCTAACAGTCCTACTGCCGTTTCCACTGGACAGCAAATGGGCTGCATGAAATTAACGTGCTCAAAATAAAACTCTGGATCCTTAATACATCTTCCTTCCCCTCCTTTTCCACCACCTCTGCACACCTGTTCTTCACTCAGGCTTCAGAACTGTCTTTATAAATAGCACACCATTCACACAGCTGTTCAGGCCCAACACGTAGGCCTGGATTTATCTGTTTCTCTCTCACCCTTCATCTGATCTGTCTGAAAATCCTGCAAAATATTTTTCAAAACCAGCGACCTCCAATCACTTCCAGGCTGCTGTCAGGTCTCACCTACAGAACCAGGACAGCCTGCTTCCCCACCGGCTGCCAAGAGTCATTTCTCCCTCCCTGAAGTAGGAATGATTTTTGAAATGGAAATCAGATCATATCATGCCCTTGCTCAAATAAGTTGGATTGTTTCCTTATTAGTCAAGGTTCTCCCGAGAAACAGAACCAATAGTATGTATATATAGAGAGAGAGAGAACGAGAGGGAGAGAGAGTTATTTTAAGCAATTGGCCGATGCAGTTGTGGAGGCTGGCACATCCAGAATCTGCAGGGTAGGCCAGTGGGCTGGAATTTGTGGCAAGAGTTGGTGTTGTACTCTTGAGTCTGAAGGTTGGAAGCTCAGCGAGAATTTCTATGCTTCAGTCTGGAAGAATAGCCCCTTCCTCTTTGGGGAACCTCAATCTTTTTTTCTTAAGCCCTTCAACTGATTGGATGAGGCCCACCCACATCATGGAGAGCAATCTGCTTTACTCCAAGTCTACAGGATTCAAATATTAATCCCATCTAAAAAAATACCTTCACAGCAACATCTAGACTAGTGTTTGACCAAATCATTCAGCACCATAGACTAGCAATGTTGACACAAAAATCTAAGCTTCTCTTTACATTCAGAGCAAAACCTACAGCCTGGAGGGTTCTTTTCTATCCTTCTGCTCTCACCTTCTCCATTTTCTCCTCTTTCTGTTCTGGGTACATGACACCCTCCTTCCTACCTCAAAAAAAAAAAAAAAAAAGCTTCCTTTTGTCATTGCTGTCCCTTGTACTTGGAATACTCTTCCCCTAGAACTCCATGGGGCTCCCTCCTTCACCTAATTTAGGTCTCTGCTCCAAAGTCACTTTCTCAGGGAGGACTTTGACAACCGGCCTATCTCAAACAGACCAGGACCGTCCCTTTATCTGCCTTCATAACACTTCTCAGTGCCTGGGAGCATATTATGTGCTTGATTATTTTCTCTCTCTACCCTGCCAGAGTGTTGGGTTTTTTGTTTTTTTTTCCCAACATTTAAAGCTCTTCTTTAACTCACTGTAGAGTCACACCGTTTGTGCCCTATTGTAAGCATTCAGTGAAAGAAGCTGAATGAACGAAGAACATCATGCAAGTACATTTTTTAAATTCTTTGCTAGAAAGGGCTTGTGGAAATATCAAAAAACATTAATATCACTTTTCAAGTACTTATGCTGTAAATGAAACTATAAATGATATTACTTTTTTCTATAATTTATATTCCATGCAACAATCTTTTTCGTTATGGCGGCTGGTTTTTGTTTTTAATCTAAGATTCTTGCCAATTTCCTCTGTGATTTTTTTTTTTTTTAATTTAAGGCCACAACACTTAATGTTCTTTTCCTCCTAGAATGCTATGCTTGGATCAACCCACCTAATCAAAACACCCTGCACTGAATAATCACATCTTTAAAAATCATACAACTCTAAGTTGTACAGCAGCTCTCTAGAACTTCTTCTTCTTATGTAAAACCTTAGAGCATATAGTTAACAATTCAGTATTATGCACTTAAAACTTGCCCATGCAGTAGAGCTCATGCGATGTGTTCTTTCCACAGAGAATAAGAAAGCAAAGGAACACAAGAGTGCCTTTGGAGCTGGTGGATATGTTCGTTTCCCTGTATAGGGTAATGGTTATCACAGGTGTATGTATCAGTCCAAGCTCATCAAAACATATACAATACATGCAACTCTTTGTATATTAAGTATACCTCAATTAAAAAAAAATTTTTTTTACCCACAACTGCAGCAATGGAGGTTCCTGAGTGAGGGATCAAACCCACACCACAGCAGCGACCCAAGCTGCTGCAGCGACCACATCGGATCCTTAACCCGCTATGCCATAAGACAACTCCTATCTTAATACGTTTTTTATTTTTCTTTTTTTTTTTTTGTCTTTTTGTCTTTTTGTTGTTGTTGTTGCTATTTCCTGGGCCGCCCCCGCGGCATATGGAGGTTCCCAGGCTAGGGGTTGAATCGGAGCTGTAGCCACCAGCCTATGCCAGAGCCACAGCAACGCGGGATCCGAGCCGCGTCTGCAACCTACACCACAGCTCACGGCAACGCCGGATCGTCAACCCACTGAGCAAGGGCAGGGACCGAACCCGCAACCCCATGGTTCCTAGTCGGATTCGTTAACCACTGCGCCACGACGGGAACTCCAATACGTTTTTTAAAAATCAGTAAGCTCCACTCCTCCACAGAACCTTGACCTCCAGGCTAGCTGATGGCAGCTCTGCCCAAGCACCACCCTCCCCTTTCTTTGTCTGAGTATTGTGAATTGTGATAGCCCATTGTGTATCTTAACAACAGCAATCAAGCCAAGATTGGTATTCAGAGAGAAGGCTGGGAAAATTAGTAGAGCCAATATTAAAAACTTACTTATGGAGTTCCCGTCGTGGCTCAGTGGAAACAAATCTGATTAGCATTCATGAGGACACAGGCTCCATCTCCGACCTCGCTCAGTGGGTTAAGGATCAGGCACTGCTGTGAGCTGTGGTGTAGGTTGCAGATGTGGCTCAGATCCTGCTTTGAGGTGGCTGTGGCATAGGCCAGCAGCTGCAGCTCCAATTCGACCCCTAGCCCGGGAACTTCCATATGCCTTAGGTGTAGCCCTAAAAAAAGACAAAAAAAAAAAAAAAAAAAAACCACCTTATTTATATAGTGACTAATAATTAATGTTCTTTGTTTTCAGAGAAATGGCCAATCATCTCATTGTGTGAGTGATCCAAGAGGATTCTGAATGTTCTTAATTCCAAGTCTACAAATTAGATAACCGAGAAAAAATTAGTGCTATCAGCTTCTACACTGAGTCAAAGAAATATCTTCAGGAATCTGGAGGGAAACTAATGCAAACGTCCCGTTTAACGCCTCTGTGTTTGGCAGAGAAGGCCATTCCTGGGAATTTTATGTGCCAGATGTCTGTTTCCGTCACAATGAAAGAGATGCAGACTTCAGTGTGCATTCATGATCACAAGGATGGTTGCCTTGCAGACTCAAAATTCACTGGCTTGACTCCATGCCTGCGACTCCTCAGTGACCCAGCCACCCCAGGGACAGGAGCCCCCAGACTCCAGGAACTCAACCCAAGTTCCACAGGTGGATGCTGAACAGAATCCGCAACCTCTGACACTCAAGAGTATTTTCAGAAGGGTTTCCACTACCAGCTTATTCTGCAAGAATCTCCAGCATCCCAGCAAGGCCTTTAGAGTCTATGACCGGAAGGTGAGAGGGGAATTGAATTATGAAGTCTTTGGAGAGATCAGCAGCATCCCTTGTCCCTGGTACCATGCATGGTACCAGGAAAGAGCCCTCTGCCCACAGAGGCTAAGACTTGGAGGCTCAGCGTCCACTTAGCCTCTTGTGGCTCAAAAAACAGCTCCAATTTCCACATGCCATTCTTCCAAAAACTACTCAACTGTTTCATGAATATTATTATTGTATCTTTCCTCCAGGAAGGAAAAAACACATAAATAAATAAATGAAGTGAGCATTTTGTTGATAAAGTGGGCATTTAGTTTGTAAAAGAAATGATAGTTCTAGAGAGAATTCTACCAGCAAACATGAGAGTCGCTTGAATTGCAGGTACCAACCTCTCTCAGCCTTGTTTTCCTTAGCTGTAAAATGACAGCATTGGGATTCTATAAAACTCATTCCAGCTTTAAGAGTCTGTGAACTAAAATAAATTAAAACTCTTTTGTTTTTCCCCTCAAATTTCACTTCACCTTATTGTTTGTCAATTAAATATAATACCCTATTGAAAAGAAGCTCTTCCCCCCATCTTTTAAAAAAAATGCATTTTGTTTTTCCATTTTGAGTCTCCTCTTTGTACATCCCAGCAGTTACCATTCAAGGGCTGCTCTATTTTGTGCTGAGTTTGATTTCCTTCAGCTTTCCTCTTTCTCTGAACAGCAGGTGCCCGAATAACAAGGCAGGGTGAAATTTACGGAAACAATGTGTTTATACATTTGGCTACCTTATCTAAAATGTAACACTCTTTGACTCTAAATCAGATGTCTTGCCATATGTTAGAAGATACAAAGAATACTGTACAGGCTAGTAGCCATAATTTTGTGCGAAGGTGTGGATGGGGTCCCAAAATTACTCTCATGAAATACAAAAATTTCTTTGAATCCTCTCGCTACCCCGTGGCAACCAAGACACTCTTAAACAGAAATTGTTCCATTTATATTCTAGAGTATTTAATAAAGTTCCAAATAAAAACTAGTCACAGCAATAAGAATTCTTTCATTTAAGCCTATTAAAACACTTGAATCATATTGAAATTCCTCACAGAGCTGGACTATAAAATGCAATGGTTTTTTTCAAACAAGCAAATAAAAGACACTTTGAGAGTCCCACCTCTCCTTGGGAAATTTTATTTGGTGATTGTTTCTGTGGGAGCTCCACTCAGAAGAATTTGTTTTATTTTAATTAAAGTTGAACAGAAGAAGGTTCTTAGACCACCTAGCTGACCATACAGATTATCTGTTATTTGATTCTACTGAAAGATACTGTTGAATTTCTCCTGGATTTGGGGTATTAGCCACTGCTTGCTACCCCACCCAGGATCAGTATTAGGACAGCTGATAAGGTGAGTGTATTCTCCTGCTTTCCTCCATCTGCCATTCCCACTTCTCTCTTCCTTGTGAAGCCATCTTCCCACTCCAAATGGGGTTGGGTTTGTATGTTCCAGGGAGGGCATAATAGAAATAGTCCCTTCCTGGATTTAAGTTCAAACAATGCTCTTACAGTATAGATGGATTTATTTTAAATCTAATTCCTGCATCCTAAGCTTCTTATCAGCAATGATAACATAACAAATCAAGTTCTCTACTAGAATTTAGCCTTGGGTGACACCCACAAACCCTGTGTAATGCATCAAAAATCAGAGCATTTACTATCCTATATTCCACACTAGGCACCCTGGTAAGCATTGGAGGTAGAGTTGAAAAGACACATGTTTTGCCCTCAATGAGTCTGTTACAATTTTAGGAGCCCAAGAAGCCCCCTCTATTCCAAAATATCCCCCCAAATGTCCTGATCATGAGGGCTCTTCATTCTTTTGGGGTGAGGCATTGAAAGGGCTCTGAGGGAAGTTCTCATCATGGCTCAGTGGAAACAAATCTGACTGGCATCCATGAGGACACAGGTTTGATCCCTGGCCTCACTCAGTGGGTTAAGGATCTGCCATTGCCGGCCGTGAGCTGTGGTGTAGGTCACAGAAGCGGTTCGGATCTGGCGTGGCTGTGGCTGTGGCATAGGCCAGCAAGTGCAGCTCCAATGTGACCCCTAGCCTGGGAACTTCCATATGCCGCAGGTACAGCCCTAAAAAGACAAAAGAAAAAAAAAATCACCCTTAGCATATTGTATTGCAAGTAGCATTTTAAGCTATTTTTAAATTATCTGAACAGAATAATTTTAATGTTACATTTGTTGTCGAATTTCTCTGAAACTATCCCCACCTCTGCTGATGATGAGAACCACCAAAGAGATTTTTATTAATTCCACAGGGTGGTCTTGGAGCTTAGGAATCTCTCTTTTTCAGCCAGATTTGACTAAAACCTCAAGTTTGTTCTCTTGCTTTCTCTCCTTTCCCTCCCTCTCCTTCTCCTCGCCCATCTCCACCCCCTCCTGCTTCTCCTCCACTTCCTCCTCCTTTCTCTCCCTTCTTCAAATACATAATAGAAATCAAATATGGTAAAAGTACCGTGCTCCTAAACTATCTTATAGGTGAAGATTCTGAATGTAAGAACCAGAACTGTCCTGCACTTGGACACTGTAAACCTCCTTCACACATCTTAGTTACTGGGAATATTCAAACTAAATGTGTAAAAAGTCGGGGAAAACCTGGTAATTTCATTTCATAGAGATGCTAAGCAACAGCCTTGACTGTTTCCATGTGACTGTCTTATCGCCAGCAGACACAAGGGATTTGGAGTGCTTAGGTAGTCCTACACAAAGATAATTTGAGATATTTGTAACACTCGTTACATTTACATTCCAACAAATTGTTATGGGCCTTTAAATATCTTCTCTGTTATTCTAGACACACTTCTGAGAGGTCTAACGGGAATTCTCAATGATTTTTTTTTTAATTTCCACATAATTCTTTCAGCAACTGCTTGGTTTTTCATAACATTTCTTAAGCCACACGTTAAATGTTGATGACTTTTCACCCCGATTTTAAGGTTTTAAGACCTGAATATACATAGGATAAAGGCATCGGGGATTTTGTTTTATTTGCCTTGTCTGTCTCTCCAGAAAGCAATATATGCAGGTAATTATTTTAGGAAATGTTCTACTGTCATTTATTTTATTGCTTACTTATTTTGGCTTTGTCATATTGCTCCCATATCTTCAAGTCTAGCTGCTAATTATCTCTCCCTCAAATATCTTAGGATTAATTTAAAACAAAATTGATATCTCATTCATTTCAATTTGATGTGCTTTCTTTTGCACAGCAAATATTTATTCCATGGATAAGTATTATACTCAATCTAAATCAAATTTCCATTACAAACTAGGTATGCAAGTCTACTACCTTAAGATTACTCTAAATTATTTGTTTTTCTCTTTGGGAAAGGATGGTCTTCATCTCTCCAAAACATCTCACAGCATCTTGTCTTAAACACTTTGGAATTCTCTCCTGATCTGGGAATATTCTTAATCAATTACTTTGATTAAAAGGTAAATTAGGAGTTCCCACTGGGAACTCAGCAGTAACAAACCCAAGTAGTATCCAGGAGGATTCGGGTTTGATCCTTGGCCCTGCTGAATGGGTTAAGTATCACATGTGGCCATGAGCTGCAGAGTAGGTCGAAGACGCAACTCGGATCTCGCGTTGCTGTGGCGTGGTGGAGGCCAGCAGCTGCAGTTGCAATTCAATCCCTAGCCTGGGAACTTCCATATCCCACAGATGCAGCCCTAAAAGAAATAAAATAAAAAGGTAAATTAATCAAATTATATTTCTTCTTGCCCTTCAATTTCTTTCAAATATTTCTTCTCATCCATTCACTAAAAGTAATGTTAGTACAAAGAAATGTCAACTATTAGATCCAATTATTTTGAGATTGATAACACTAGGATAGACATAGCATCCGGTTAATATTCATTTTTATTAAGTGAAATGCTCTATTGAAGTATAATATACATACAAATGTCAATAAGTAGTGTATTGGAACACCGACACAAAGTAAATACAAAACAAGAAAGAAAATACAAAAACAAAAAACAAAACGTGTATTAGCTGATGCATTTTCAACATGATCTCAAACGTGGTGTTCATACATTATCAGGTCCTCACCCACCACTGGCAGTTCCCTGTCCTTTAGCCCCATGTGTCCTCTAGACATAATACTGACTCAGTGAAGACACGCTTTCTACTTGGGTGAGCCACGCACAGAGACTGAAAACATGAAAGAGCGTTTTCCTCAATTAGGCACCAGGGTCATATTTGCCCTGGTGTGAAAATTATTTCTTAAAAATCCTTTTGGACAGCTCCTGGCTATGAAAGGACAACAGCTGTAAGAGGTGGAATTTGGGTCTTTAATCCTTTATATGAGTCATAATCAACAATGAATTGAGATTAGAAGAAGTGGTGTTAAGAGGACCTACTGGTAGGTACCAGTGCTGGGTTTGGGAATGCACCTCCCTTGGCGGCCTTTTGCATTAGGAGGAATCCAAACCACATGCGGGGATTCGCCACAGGAGTGTCGTTAGGCACAGAGAAAAGGGCATATATCCTTGCCTGGAGAAGTCAGACTTGCTGAGGAAGAACACGTGTAGGAGGCCTACAGCATCATCCACCCCACCAGCGGCGATATCTCCTTAAAGCCTCATTACCTTGCTCACCAAACTACAATGGCTCCTTAGAATAATAAACCCAAACTCTTCTGATGGCAACTAAATGCCCTAGTTAGCATTCACCATGGCCCTGCTGATCTTCCCTTTGAGCAACACTAGCTTTCATCCCTTCTGCTTATTCTTTCTTCTAGGCTGCCACCTAAAATATGTTCTTTTCTACTTGCCACTTTTCAAACCCTCTATTTTTTTTTCCACAGTCCAGCTCAAAACTCCCTTCCTCCAAGAAGCATCTGTCTTACAAAAACTTCCTTCCCTATGATTTTCTTCTCTGTTGCACTGTCATAAATGTGTTCAAATGTTCGCCAGAAACAGTCCCTGGTGTCTAAGAGCACCTCGTCTCTTTACAGGAATTAGATTCCAAAAGGCAATGAAAGTAGGGCTCTAGAAAACTATTCAAAAAGCAGGAGATTGTGCACAGCAAAGGAAACCCTAAACAAAATGAAAAGACAACTCACAGAATGGGAGAAAATATTTGCAAATGAATCGACTGACAAGGGATTCATCTCCAAAATTTATAAACACCTCCTACTGCTCAATACCAAAAAAAAAACAACCCCATCAAAAAATGGGCAGAAGATCTAAAGTTATCCAAAGAAGACATACAGATGACCAAAAAACACATGAAAAGATGTTCAACATCACTCATTATTAGAGAAATGCAAATCAAAACCACGATGAGGTACCACCTTACACCAGCCAGAATGGCTATCATCAAAAAGTCTACAAACAATAAGTTCTGAAGAGGGTATGGAGAAAAAGGAACCCTAGTACACTGTTGGTGGGATTGAAAATTGGTGCAACCACTGCGGAAAACAGTATGGAGATGCCTCAGAAAACTAAAAATAGAATTACCATTTGGTGCAGCAATCCCACTCCTGGGCATCTATCCAGAGAAAACCATGACTCGCAAAGGCACATGTACTCCAATGTTCATTGCAGCACTATTTGCAATAGCCAAGACATGGAAACAACCTAAATGTCCATCAACAGAGGAGTGGATCAAGAAGATGTGGTACATATACACAATGGAATATTACTCAGACATTAAAAGAAACAAAGTACCAGCATTTTTAGCAAAAAATTATCATGCTAAGCGAAGTCAGTCAGATAATGAGACACCAACATCAAATGCTTTCACTGACATGTGGAGTCTGAAAAAAGGACAGAATGAACTTCTTTGTAGAACAGATACAGACTCACAGACTTTGAAAAACTTGTGGTTTCCAAAGGAGATAGTTCAGGGGGTTGGGGGGATGTGCTGGGGTTGTGGGATGGAAATCCTATAAAATTGGATTGTGATGATCATTGTACAACTATAAATGCAATAAATTCATTGAGTAATAATAGGGGGTTGGGGGGATGTGCTGGGATTGTGGGATGGAAATCCTGTGAAATCAGATTGTTATGATCATTATACAACTATGGATGTGATAAATTCATTTGAGTAATAAAAAAATGAAAAAAAATAAATTCATTGAGTAATAATAAAAAGAAAGAAAAGCAGGAGATTGAGAGAGCAGTACCTCCCCTTCCTGACCCTCAACTGTCCTCTGGAGAGTGCAGCAGCTCCTGGTTTCTGGTTTCAAGTGAAGATATGTTTCCTCTGTCCCCCAGAATCTATGCAGGGGAGGAGCCCTCCAGCCTGGAGTGGTGAAGCATTTAAGAAAAGAGCATCAGGAAGCCCATGGCTTCACTTAGCCACCCAGGTTCTCCAGACGTTGGGAGGGTAGGTGGTCTCTGGGGGATTCTCCAGAGCTAAGCTGGGTTAGTTTCCTAGGGCAGCAGGTAACAAATTACTACAGTCTTGATAACTTAACAGAAATATCTTCTCTCACAGTTCTAGAGCACAAAAACCTGAACTCAAGATTCCAACAGGGCTGGACTCCCTCCAGAGGTTCTAAGGGGGTACAATCCATTCCACGTCTCTTTCCTAGCTCTGGTGGCTGCTGACAATGTTCTTCCATGGCTCTGGCTGCATCACAATAATCCCTGCCTCCATGGTCACTCTGCCTCCTCCTTGTTTCTCAGTCAAATCTCCCTCACAGATGTTTCTTACAAGAAACTTACTGTACCTCTTCATCTCATAATCCTTAACTTAATTACATCTGCAAAGACTCTTTCTCCATTAGGATCACATTCACAGTTTCTGGGAATTGGTTCCTGGATACCTTTTTGCAGGCCACCATTCAAACCCCCTGACTGTATCATGATAACCTAATTACCTAGGTAATTACCATGATCACCATATTTTTTCACTAACTGTGGTGGTTTACAAAGCAAGCTCGTCATTTAGCTTAAGCACAGCACATCATTAAATCAACTTCTGCTCCTGAGTTATTGAAATTGTTCAAGGAGAACTGCGAAGTGCTTTGAGGAAAAAAAAAGATGAATTAAGGCTTCCTTCAAGGATATTATAATTTAGTAGGAAAAGCAAACATGTACACAGGTACAGGGAAGGCGAATGAAGGTGAAAATGCAATGCTTTGCAAGGAAGATTGGGGGAGAGTAGAGACCACTTGTTTCTTTTTCCTCTATTCCATCCTCAACATTACTCCTTCTCAAATCATTCAATACCTTATGTGTATCGCAAATGCCCAGTTAGCTGATGTTTTGGTTCATTTCTTTCAAAGACACCTTTGCTAAATGTAACCTTACGAAGTTCTCATGAACCCAAATCTGTCACATCAAAAATATACATTACCGACACAACTTAGAATGGATTTACAAGGAGATCCTGCTGAATAGCATTGAGAACTTTGTCTAGATACTCATGTTGCAACAGAACAAAGGGTGGGGGAAAAAATGTAATTGTAATGTATACATATAAGGATAACCTAACCCCCTTGCTGTACAGTGGGAAAATAAAAAAATTATATAAAAATATATATATATATACATTACCTTAAAAATACATTAACTGCCTAATAAACTTCAAATGAAAGCTATAGTATTTTATGCTATAGTATTGTTTCAAACTTATTCTAATTATTTGAGAGTTTATGAACAATATACCATTGTCCCTTGAACAATGAAAGTTATGGGTATTGTCCCACCATGAAGTCAAAAATCTGTGTATAGAGTTCCCACTATGGTACATGGGTTAAGGATCCGGTATTGCTACAGCTCTGGCATAGGTCACAGCTGACCTTGGATTCGATCCCTAGTCCAGGAACTTCCATATGCTGTGGGTGCAGCAAAAAAAAAAAAAAAAAGTTTGTGTATAACTTTACAGCTGGCCCTCCATATCCACAGTTCTGCATCTGCAGATATAACCAATGGCAGATCACATAGTACTACAGTATTTCCTGCTAAAAGAAATCTGTGTATAAGTGGACCCTCACAGTCCAAATCCATGCTGTTCAAGGGTCAACTGTACAGATCTTCCTCAACTTACAATGGGGTTACATCCTGATAAAACCACTACAAATTGAACATGTAAAGTTGAAAATGGTACTGAACATCACAGCTTAGCCTAGCCTACCTTAAACAGTCACAGAATATATATTTATAAGAAAAAAAATGTACCCTTTCTAGAGCCCCAGCTACCTCTATTCCATACAGGACTAGAAATAGATACATACAAAACATTATCTACCACCAATTAATTTTTGCTTTGTGGAGCCATCAGATTTCCACTTCTCTGTCTTTATCCATGAGTCTGGGTCTTTATCGATGCAGAAGTAACACCACATGACATCCACAGAAGGACTCAACTTCTTCTGCCAGCTCAGGGTCAGCAGTCAAGGATGGGATGGAATGAAGTGCTGATTAATAGTGTTTTAAAGACTAGTTCAGATGTCTTCAAACAAAGATGAATAACCGAGAGTCCCATGTCTTTCTACTGGTTCAAAATTTCATTTATAATCACTATTTCTAGACCAACTATACGAGACTACGGTTTCCCAATGACAAAAGCCTGTTTCCTTTTGGTTGTTTGGCACTTCAAGGGCAATCCGAGTGTACTGTCAATACATTAAGGATATGGGGTTATAGAAAGGAAACAAGGAAATGAAGACAAAGACAACGTCCTTGGAGGATCGGGTAGAACACAACGGGGTCTACATCTGGTCATTACATTTAAGGAAGCGGGCACGAGGGAGAACACAGCTGTAATGCCTAAATAAGCACCCGGGGCTGCTTTAAAAGGAGGGAGCTTTGTCTAAAAATAGGTACAGAATTTTCCACAAAGAGCTCCTATCCTTAAAGTATTCCTCTTTATAACTCCCAAAGCTTAGCACAAGTTACAAAAAGAAAATCTTTCTCTTCAAAATTGAAAAGAGAATATCCATCCCTTCCATACCTTGCCTCCCTGATTCCCCACATACAGAGAGCACTTCCTAAGCAGAAAAATGACCTAAAGTGGTAGCATTTTTTTAGTGGACTGTCCTCACTCTATTATAGATTAAATGCACCATACTGTCAATGAATCAAAGTGCCAACATAGATGGAAAAGTCGTTTACATGCCTGCTGGATTTGTGTTATTAGCTCAAAGCTGATTATCTGGATATTTTTCCATAAAAGTGAAGCTGTGGATCTGGAGAATCCACCCTTTAGAAGAAACCAACAACTCGGCCCTGCGAGCACACTGTGCTTCCTCAGGAACCCCACCCAGAGCATAGCTTTGGAAAGTAGCCACCGTCAACTAGAAAGCAGTAATCTGGAGAGTATGTAATTAAAACTTAATTTGTAGTCACCTTTATATTCCTTTTAATCATTTAACTAGTTTCCTGTTGAATCATTCTAAAGGTTGAATCTCATGGTACAAAGAGCTGGTTTGGTTTGGTTTGCTTTGATTTGGTTTAGAAAAAGAGCCATAATACAGCATGTTCAAGTTTACAAAATTATTTTCAAACAGATAATAATTCACATACAAAATTTTTTCTAAAGAATGTTTATCAACTTCTTTGTCCTCTGAACCAAAGTGAAGGGCATTCCACAGAAATTTGGAAGGTGAAAAAGAAAGAGCCAATAATCTTCACGAAGCAATGATGGGCAGGGTGAGGGTTTCAGCAAAGGGCAGATGTGACAGCGCATCAAACCTTTCAGAATACGTTCCTACATATCACCAACTTCAGGGATGACGGCAGACGGGTGCACTGGCAGAGGTATCTTAAAATTCCTGAACTTACTAAAGACATTTTTTTCTCCCCCCAAACCCTCCATTCATGTTAAAAGCTCCTAATCCCCTGTATTAATTCTCTTCCAGTTTGAAATACCTAGAGTAATTTCCTTTCTACTGACCATCTCCTGACTAATCCAATAAGGAATTCAAACTATTCTCAGATCAGTTACATTGATGTTTAAAAAGTCGAACAGTTAATTTTATTTAGTCTACATTTCTACTGAGTCAGATGACAATGCTCATTTCTAACCACACTGCATCCTCTTGACACAATCTGGGATCATGTGGTCCCAGGATAGGTTAACTTACCAGAATTCATTTGACCATTGAGCACTGCACTTCATTAGATGTTGGCGGTGGCCCTCAAATCATCCATATCATCTCCAATTAATAGTTGGGGACATCGAAAGTTTAGAGATATTGTATGAGTTGTCCTAGGTCCCCCAGGAATGAAATCAAACCAGATACTGCCTTATGCCTGAACCCCTCTGCCACAGGAACTGACGTTGGCATAGGATGTGACGTTAGAGAGTAAACATTATGAACACCAATTACCAAAATTATGAACATTTTCATAATTAAGATAACCAACACCATACACTGTTGGGTGACAGCACCCACATTCTGAAATCTTTTGCTTCTAGCCAAATATGACAGAAATTTTCCCAGGCAGCTCACAGCAGGAGATGTGTGGCTTCTGAGATGCCATGAGGACTTATAACAACATGGATCCCAGTGGGAGAGGCTCTCAAATGGCATAAAAGCTCTACCAAAGGGGCTGACTAAAGGATATGGTTTCAGTGCAGTGACAATAACAACAGCAATCACAAAAACATTATTCCCCAGATGCCCGTCACTAGAAGACCTGCTAGCTGTATGCGCCTGGGTCTTCTATGGAACACACATGTTGACATATTTCTCCTGAGAATCATCTCTTTCTTCAATTTCCTTGGCCCAATTCTGGAAATCCTGAGAAAAACCCTCACAGAAAATACATGCTTTTGGCTGGGAACAATGCAACACCACAAGCCTCTCTTTGGCAAGCAGCACTTAAAATATGCCCAGTGGACTTGACATGAAAGGTTTGGCTTCACCTTGGGGCAAGAAATTGTACCACCAGAAATTTTCCCTGCCAATCCTTCTACATGACAAAGCCCATGTGGACACAAACTAAGCTAATCCTTCTCTGGAAGAGTAAGCTGCACCTGGCAGGAGCTTATAGGAGCTCCAGACAGAGAAGATGTGATTGTGAGGTACCTGGGGGGTTGCCACAAAGCAAGCTGGGAAAATCCCCACCTGGGACACCTGCGATAAAACCTAATCACTTGCTGGGATAATTGGCCCCTGAAAGGAATACATGCTCATGATAGCATCAAGTCATAAGGCTATTAAACTGTCAAAAGGTTAGGAATATTTACCTATTGATTAGAAGATTCCTGAAGATAGCAAAGCCAACAAGGTTCAAATCAATCAATCAAATCAAATGCTAGAGGAAGAAATTGTGCATCCTGTTAAGTGATAAAGAAGACGGTGAGGGACACGGCATCGTATAACAGAACATAGAGAAGAATTTTCATAAAGAGCCTGATAGATCTCCATAAAAATGGGGAAACAACCCCTCCCCAACAATGACCACCAAACCACCAAAACAATTATTTTGGAACAGAATATAATAGGAAAAGAAAAATATTCTTAAAAGGATTTGTAAATATATGGTCTAATTCATTTTCCAAAACATTCCCCTTTCCTTTCTCTCTCTTTTCTAATGACATGTTTTAAGACATGTCTATGCTATCACTGCCACTCCTCCCATAGAGAAAGAGGGATGTCTATCCCCCTCTTTAAATATTAATGACTTGCTTGTAACCAATGAGATCCAGGGGAAGTGATGTTGCATGACTTCCAAAGCTAGGCAAGGATAGCCAATGCAGTTTCCACCTGATGCACTAGCTCTAGGCGAATTTGGCCTTCATTTAATAAGTAGCTGCCCTGAGACCCTCATCCTGGAGAAGGTGAGCAAAGAAGTGTTGACCCACCGCCCCTGCTATGGTTCCAGCTAACCACCAGCTTCAACTTCCAGTCATGTGAGTGCCATCTTGGACACCCTGCTAGGCAAACCTTGAGATGGCTGTAGCTACAACCTGATCACAATAGCACAACAGACCCCAAACAAGACCTGCCTAGTCAAGACATTTCCAAATTCCTGCGCTATGAAAATATGAGCAAATCACCACTAAGTTTTTGGGTAATTTGTTAGGCAAAACATTGTTGACCATTCCCCAAACTTCCAACAAATAAGAGTTAACATTTTGTAATGCCCTTCAATTGACACAGTGCAATCATATATCTCAATTAATTTTTATGAATGTCACGTGAAACAAGCATGATCATCATGCACTGCAGTGACTGGGACAAATGCTTAACATCAGAGTCAGGATTCAGATCCATGTCACCTGTGGGGAAAACGGAGTAACTCAGGCTTTTTCTGCCTAGCTGCCATATTGTTCCAGTGAGGGATGACGAAGCAACAATTATATAATGATAGTTACATATGTGCATGCGCTGTGGAGTATGATGACAACCACCTCTTATGTAACCTTTTGGCAAACTGCTGGCTTTGTTCTGTACTAGCATAAAAGGTGGACAGGACTTTCCCCTCTGCCGCCGCCACTTGTGAAACCAACAAAGGGATGTCCGACCTACCCATACCACCTGGGCTCTTCTTCAAGTTGCCCAAATCCAGGTTGGACCTGCCTGGTCTCGGGAGACTGAAGAACACACCTCATCCCAATAGGCTGCAACATTGTGCTGACTTATAAACAGGTAGAAAATTTTTAAGTGGCTAAGAATTTTATCTATTCAAAAATGCTAGATGGTAATTCAAAAACTATAACCAAGAAGGGTCCTGTGGGGACTCTGAGGCACAAACGCCTTCCTGTGTCCCCTATTTCTTGCTTTTAGGGAATGAGCCTCATTCAGCCTCCACGACTTTCCTCAAGTTCCAAGAGGCAGGTTCAGTGGGGAAGGAAGGGGATGCAAAGGCAAGGGAGAAACAGTCAAGGAGCAATAGTATAGCCTGAGGGCAGGATCCTGGTTCCCTCTCAAGGGATACATATAATGACATAGGCATCTTATACACGCAAGAGAAAAGTTATATTCCTTATGCTTCTATTAGAAATGACTCTTTTAAAACTGAAGAGCTTAGAGTCCTTCCTTGTCTTTCTCCCTGGCTTAATTGCACCCTAAACACAATCACCTGTAAGCTAAAGATTAGACATCCTGAGCACAGTTGCCTGTGGGTTAAAGATTATTAGCACGTGATGTTTTTCAGGAACTTTCCTAGCTTGTTCTAATCCCTGATCAATATGCCCTTTTCAAAAGTACTATTATTCTAGGCAATAACCCAGACCACTGCCATGATCATGCCGAGATCTCCTGACGCTAGCTTTCATGACTAAGATTCCCCCAAAGAAAGAAGAATGCATGTTTGCCCCAATCCTGATTCCTAGCTGAAAACCTGTTTTTCTCCTTTTTAGTATAAAACACCCTGCAATTCTTACCAATGGCGGGCATAGTCTTAAAGGCATTAGCCTGCTGTGATTTCCTTTGCCTGGCAAAGCAATAAAAGCTATTTTTTCTTCTTCTTCTCCCCAAACCCTGTCTCCAAGTTTCTATTCAGCACCAGTAGACAGAAGCTGAGTTTTGCCAACAAAACCAACAACAATGTTCCTTCGCTTGATATTTCAAAATGGACTATCTCTCTATACAGTCCATATGGTAATATTTTTTTATAAAGTTTTTTTTAAAAAAAAAAAAGGAATTCCTGGAGCATCTAGATGACAGCCAATTATTGCATTTCTTTGCATTTGTAAATAACAAGATAATTTCTAATTTTACCTTCAACATTATAAGGAACCGACCAGTTTTCAGGAAATGAAATAAATCCGAATTTTAACCAGGCATGGAGAGACCTGTATTTCATAACAACTTTCTGGATTTCACACCTTTAAACACACAGTGAGAATTGACTGATTGGGGTCCTTAAAATTTAGAATTTGCTTAATCCTAAAAGAGTTTGCCAAATCTGGCACGTCTTCTAGGTATTTCAAGTTTCCCTGTATTAATTTTTTACAATGGATAAATCAACAAAAACACATTTACTTTTTCCTATTAAGGGCACTGATGTGATACAAAGAAGTATAATATGTGCTTCCAGCTTTACAAAAGATTACAGTCTGGCTGGGGCTATGCAGAGATAAATTCGTGTGATGTAGAAGAAAGCATACTGGATTAGGAATGTCTTTCCCTACATACCTAAAAAGGGTGCTATAAATATTAAGAATGAAGATGCCTTATAATTCAAAAAACACTAAGCAAATGTACTATAAAATATGTGCAAATTAAAACAGAAAGATTTTATCCATAATGGTGGTTGGAGCCCATGGAATTTCTGCTCTGTTTTTACAAAGTATTAGTTTGTATCTTATGGCCGATTCCAAAAAGAGATAGCCCATTGCTAATTACTAACCCTTTTTGATTACATACACATGAGAAGAAAATAACAAAAAAGGTTTCCTAGGAGTTGTAACCGAGATAATTACTAACGAGATTCTTGCAGTTCACCATGAAGGATGGGTCACCAAAAGTCTAAGTCAAGCAGAGGCTTATTAGCATGGCATTAACTTCACCTAATTAAAGTGCAAAAGACAAAAAGAATTGTGAAATATATATAAACCATTTCTATACATTTCTTAGGGCAATTTGTCTAGAGTCTATGAGAATAAATATGTACATACTCTATGGTTGTTACAAAGTCTTAATTTTCCTAAAGCTATCTTTTTTCTATCACCTCTAGGAGAACATGACAGCGGTCCAGAGAAATAAACCTGAGAATTGGCCATAGTTTTCTTGTACCAGACATCTGATTTAATGCTATCAGGAAAATACTGCTAAGAAATATGAGGTTCTTTTCAAACACTGGGGATACGGAAGAGAAGATGCCTTTTACTCTTGATTTCTATATTTAAAAACAAACCAGGGAACAAAATTGTCCTGCTTCAATTTAAATGACTCAGAACACCAGTTTGTAAATCATGATACCAGTATCTTGTATTACAAGATGTCGTGTACAATCTCTTGGTCCACCTTTACCCTCGGTTTCCCATTAAAAGAAACAACAGCAGGAATAGAACATTCAAGAAAATCATAGTGAGGAGATTCCAGTCCAAGATGGTGATGAGACAGACTGGGATGTGGGACCTGGGACCCTTTGCTGCAGTTTGCACCTGGACAAAAGTCTCCTCAAGCAACAAAATACAAAAGAAGCTCTAAGGGAGTAAAAATAATGTGTGAGTGCACATTTGGGGCAAATTATGGACAAGAAGATACCAAAACACTAAAAACCCAACTGCCACCTCTGAAGAGCCAAGAGCGAAAGCAGGGTTCTACATATGCCCCCTGAATGCCCCACCACCAAAGGGCAAACCACCTAAGCCACTGCTCTAGCTAGACCTGTCCCTACCTTCACCCCATGTAAGGAACCATCCCCACCCCCACCCCCACCCCCGACAGGAGCAAGGGAGCAAGAGAAACTGTTGCTCGTTTTCACTCCCCCTACTGCAGCAAGGGCCCCCATAAAAGCTTTGCCTGAATTTCTTTTTTTTTTTTTTTTTTTTGTCTTTTTGCCTTTTCTAGAGCCGCTTCCCACGGCATATGGAGGTTCCCAGCTAGGGGTCGAATCGGAGCTGTAGCCGCTGGCCTACACCACAGCTCACGGTAACGCCAGATCCTTAACCCACTGAGCAAGGCCAGGGATCGAACCCGCAACCTCCTGGTTCCCAGTCAGATTCGTTAACCACTGCGCCACGACGGGAACTCCAGCTTTGGCTGCATTTCTTGTGTGACCGCTTATCAGTTTCTATTAAGGAAGGCCAAGAACCCAGATGGGTAACAACGATGTACACACCGAATCTACAGCTACATATGGAACAACCTCCTCTTAAAAAAAAAAAAAAAACAACGAAAACTGGCCTACATTTCAGGCGAAGGAGAGAAGGAGCAAGTAGGGACAAGGTCTCACCATAAACCCCACCCTTGAGCGGCAACTCACCGTCAGAGGGAACTCAAACCCCAGAGCTTCTCCCTGCGGAGTGAAACGATTTGAATGCCACGGGGGGGGGGGGGGGGGCACGCCCAGCTTTTAAGACCTGCACCTGAGAGATGAGCCCCCAAAATAACTATCTTTGGAAACGAACAGGACTCACAACCGCACTCACTTCACCAGACCCACCCACACTCCCGCCATCGGAGAAACAGCTCGAAGGCCTGGCGCTCAGACTCACCTGCCCAGGGCCGCGGCAGCGGGTCCAGAACGGCGCCCGGTGTGGCAGAGGCTCCGTGTGCGGGTCTTGAAGCCTCCGCTGGAGGCACCGGCGTCTGATTTAATACATTCGGGAGCCTGCTGGGGTTCGCTTCCCCAGGAAACCGGCGGCCCCATCTCTGGGCACTCCTCCCAAGGACCAGGATCTCTTGGGAAGTTTTCACTCGCGACAGATACCCAGTTTGACACAGGTGCCAGGTTCGACGGCAGGGGCTGTTTTACGTCAGGTGCTGGCTTTTACGTCTGATGCCCCAGCTTTTAGGTCAGGTACCAGGTTTACGACAACTCCCTCAGTTTTATGTATGGTCCATCGGTTTTAAGGCAGGTGCAGGGTGTTTTGTCACGGGCCCCCGATTTAAGTCAAGGGCTCCAGTTTTATGTCAGGGGCTTGGTTTACCTCCGTTTCCCTAGCATTAGGTCAGGTGTCCCAGATTGACCTAGTATGCCCTTTTGTTTTTAAAATAGATCTTTTATTATTTGTGGTTTACAAAAACACATCGTTTTTAAAAATGGGTAACACAAACTAGTAGAATTAGTAAATTATTATTAGCTAGGTAGATCTCTGGATAAATCGATGAACATTTGTACTGTATTTTCATGTAATGCAAAAAAATTGCAAATTAATTTTAAAATGAACTCCTCTATAAAGGAATGAAAAAAATATTAAATACCTACAGATATAAGTAGATCCCCCTTATTTGTGGGGGATATGTTCTAAGATCCCCAGTGGATGCCTGAAATTGAGGACAGTACTGGACGCTATGCACAAAGTTTTTCCTATACACACATACCTATGATAAAGTTTAGTCACAATAAGAGATTAACAACAATGTTGAATAATAAAAAAGAACAAATAATAGGAGTTCCGCTTGTGGTGCAGCGGAACCGAATCTGACCAGTATCCATGAGGATGTAGGTTCGATCCCTGGCCTTGTTAAGTCGGTCTGGGACCTGGTGTTGCCTATAGCTGTGGTGTAGATGGCAGACGTGGCTCGGATCCCAGGCTGCTATGGCTGTGGTGTAGGCTGGCTGATGCAGCTCCGATTCGACCCCTAGCCTGGAAACCTCCATATGTGGTAGGTGTGGCCCTAAAAAAACAAAAACAAAAAAATACAAAACAATTACAACAATGTACTATAATACAAGTTAAATGAACGTGCCCTGTTTCTGTCTATTTTTTTGACACAAATGTAATGCCTTTTCCATCTTTTAACTAAGCACTTAGCATTGTGGCCGTATCTTTCACAGTTTGAGGTGTGACAGCAAAGCTAGCACAAATTTCCTTTTTCTTCACAGTTTCTTAAGTAGATTTGTTCTTACTAGATCTTAGCAACCTCAGCGTTTAATTTTTTTTCTCCTTTATTAATTCAAGACCTTTCACCTTTTCCCTTAAAGAATTTTATGCCTTCTCTTTGGCATATCCAAGTTGACCGCACCACTGCTCTTGTCCTTTGGGGCCATTATTAAGTAAAATAAGGGTTCCTTGAGTACAGGCCCTGTGATACTTTTGTAATTGAGGAGGACCCTATGGGGACTTCCTGGGACAGACCCTTCCCCCTAAGTCCTCTGTTTTGACTCCTCTGTGAAGTACCTAGATAACAGTATCTGCTGTACATTTCCTGAGATGCTTTACAGATACGAAAGCCACCCCTAAATGGAAGAAGTTACCTATCTGATGACCATGAGCACATAGCTCCCAGGCCTATGAGAGTCTCAAGAAGCACCATGTTAACCTCTGTGACACCGCCCGACTCCCTACTCTCAACCAATCGGAGAACTGTGCACAAGCATATCCTGGGACACCCCTCCCTTAACTTGCCTTTCAAACTGCCTCCTGGAATAGACTTGTGGAGGAAGGAGTGGAATGGACCTGGAGTTTGGGGTTGGTAGATGCAAACTATTACATTTAGAATGAATAAGCAATAAGATCCTACTGTACAGCACAGGGAACTATATCCAGTATCTTGGGATAGACCATGATGGAAGATAATATAAGGAAAGGAATGTAGGAAGTTCCTACTGTGGCGCAGCGGAAATAAATCAGACTAGTATCCGTGATGATGTGGGTTCAATCCCTGGCCTTGCTCAGTGGGTTAAGGATCCAGCATTGCCATGTGCTGTGGTGTAGGTCGCAGATGCAGCTCGGATCTGGCATTGCTGTGGCTGTGGCGTAAGCTGGTGGCTGTAGCTCCGATTCAATCCCTAGCCTGGGAACTTCCATATGCCATGGATGTAGTCCTAAAAAGCAAAAAAAAAAAAAAAAAAAAAAAAAAAAAAGGGCATATATGTATGTTTGACTGGGTCATTTTGCTACACAGCAGAAATTGGTACATTATAAATCAACTATATTTTTTCTTTTTTCTTTTTTATTATGATTGATTTACAATGTGCTGTCAATTTCTGCCATATAGCAGTGATTCGGCTATATCTATATTATACACACACACATATAATATATTCTTTTTCACAACTACAATAAAAATAAAAAAATACATTTTTTAAAATGCCTCCCTGAAACCCATCAGGGATCTCAAGTTCTTGTGAACACCAGCTGTCCTGGACTCCATGTCTGGCCCCTTATAATAAACACTGCACTTCCCTTCACCACAGCCTGGTGTCCAGTAGGTTGGCTTCACTATGCGTGGGTGAGTGGACCCAAGTGTGATTCAGTAACTCTGTAGTAGTCTATTTATAAGCAAGATGGCTAAGTGAATAATGAGTGAGACAGAGCAAGAGGGCACAGGATTCCAGAAAGGTGCACAATTTTAAACTTATGAATTGTTTATTTCTACAATATTTTCTTTAATATTTTCAGACAGCAGTTTTGAGGTAGGAGATAGCAGGGCCCCAGGCTGAGCCATTGTCGCCCGTCTCCTGATGACACTTTGAGATAAGACACCAGTAGGAGCATTAGGCCCCAGTCAGGCGAACCATAGGTGACCACAATTTCCTCCACCCTACTTTGGTTGAGTGGGACTTTCCAGTCCAATACATGCACAGAGAAGGTCCTCAACCTAGGAGAAAGAGTTGCCAGCCCATAATATATCCTGCCAGCCTCCCAAAAGCCTTCACACTGAAATCCATCTTGGCTAAAAGATGCATGCACCAAAGAAGGACCATGGTACAAATACGGATACAAACAAGATAATTGGCTAGGGACAAGGCCCCACCTCTGACAACCCAGAAGACCCCCCCACATAAAAGCAATCTAAGCCACCCCTATTGTGCACAGCTCATTCTGCAAGCTCACCCATGTGTGTGCTTTTAATAAACTCTGCACCTGCTTCACAGCCTTGGTCTTCTTGCTGACTTCCTTCCCCCAGGAAGACAAGGACAGAAGTCCTCTCACTGCCAAACACAGTTTGCTGCTCTAGTGTTCCATCAGGTGCTTTGTTTTATATTGGGTGCCCTGGTTTTTGAAACTCCAGGGAGCACCTCTACATCACTTGGCCCTGGTGGCCAACAGGACCTTCCCTTTCCGTTCCACAAGACTGTTTTAAAATCTGCTGCCTAAAGGTCTGTCTTCCACTCAGTTGAATCTAGGTGCCAATGGACATCCCCCTGCTTTGGGACCCCAACTGATCTTGGCGCACCCTCAACTACTAGCAGCCATTAAAAACAAAATAGAGTGGAAAAAATAAAAATCACTATAAAAATAAATAAATAAAATAAAATAGGCTGCTTGGGCAACCACAAAATTTTGAAAGTCAGTAAAAACTGCGACAGGGGAGTTCCCATTGTGGCTCAGCAGTTTGCAAACCCAACTAGTATCCATGGGGACGCAGGTTCAATCCCTGGCCTTGCTCAGTGGGGTAAGGATCTGGCGTTGCTGTGAGCTGAGGTGTAGGCCAGCAGCTACAGCTCAGATTCGACCTCTAGCCTGAGAACCTCCATATGCTGTGAGTGCAGCCCTAAAAAGACAAAAAAATAAAATAAAATAAAATAAATAAAAAATGAAAACTGTGGCAGGGTTGAGAGATCAGGCTCATCTTCTGCAGGAGGCCACTCCTACACATCTGACTGTTTTATCTAATCCACAGAAACGAACACAGAGGGTCCGGCAACATGAAAAAACATTCCAAACAAAAGAACATGATGAAAACCTCAGAACCAAACCTTAATGAAACAGAGATAAGTACGTTATCTGATGATGAAAACCTTATTGAGCCCCGGTCAGCATGATGAAGAAATGGGGGTATCAACACAAGCAAGATGGAAAAGCACACAAAGGAAAAAAAGAAGAAGAAGAATATCAGAGGGCGTTCTCTTGTGGCACAGCAGGTGAATGGACCCTGCCTTTTTGCTACAGCACCTTGGACCACTGTCATGACATGGGTTCAACCCCCTGGTCCAGGAACCTCCACTAGTTATGGGGCATGACCGAAAAAAAAAAAAAAAGAAAAAAAAAGAATATCAGATACTGAAAAGTACTGTAAGAGAACTACTTACCATCGTGTCATAAAATAGTAGTATTAAAATAGAGCTGATATGCAAGCCAAGGTTTCTAAACCTTGGAAGCTGAGGCTTTGGACTGGATACCTTTCCATGGGGGTGGAGGCGGCTTTCTTGTGCATGAAAGGATATCTTCCAGCACCCTGGCGTCTACCTATGAGAAGCTAGTAGTATGCCCCTTTCAGGTGGGACTCCAGACTCAAGTTGCCAATTGTCCCAAAGAAGGGAGAAATCACCCCCAGCAGAGAACTACTGCACTTGAGCCACTACATGATACTTTTCAACTCCAAATGCTTATCCTCATCATGAAACACAAATACTGTACCAGGAACCTTCCCATCCTCCCTTTTAACCAAGCTTTTCATGATAAACGCCTTCCTCTTATGTAGCCCATGGTAGAGCTTGCAGAGCTGTTTGCTTCAATAACATTCCAAACATGTATTTTAAGAACTGAAAACACCATCAGACCCTGTAAAAGAGATGACAAGGCGTCCTGCACTACTGACAAGAGTTAAGAACCTTCATGAATAGCACTTCTAAGCTATTATCTGGAGACCGACAGGAATGTTGAAGAGTTTCTCCAGATGAAAGCCCTCGTCTGCACGGTCATAAAAGATAACCCATTACCATGGCAGGAAATCAAAACTGCAATAAATTTCAAAAGAGGAGAATGAGGAGGAGGAGGCATAAAGCACTAGGGGAAAATCTCAAGTGAGAACATGCTAAACGCAGAAAGGGAAGGAGGTCGTGGAGGCCATGACCACACTCTGTAGGGAGTGACCTGGTCCTGCTGGTGAACAAAGAGATCCTTAGAAAATGGATGCAGTAGCATCAAGAGGCACTACTGTCTCCACCATCCAAAACATATTCAAATGAAAAATGAGAGAAAATCTTTGTATTTGATTCTGACCACAGAGAAATTCCATTTGGAAGCTGTTAAATAGCTCATGAAATTAAAACTCACACCTGAACTAAAAGTCTCCATCTTCCTTTGTTTGTGCTAAAATTTTAGGGCATGTCCCTATAGGATATTTTTAGGCAAGAAAATTTCAAAAACTCCAGGAAATATGTTTAGTGAGCATAAGAAGAAATCATTGAGCTATTAGGTATTTATAGCAAGTAAAAGATGGTTTTCCTGAGTTGCCTTTTCTAAAAAACGTTCCTGTAGACTAAACTCATTTTTAATAGGAAATTGAAATGACTCTCTACCTATTACCTCACAAGCTTCTCTTGTTTGCTTCTCTGCCATATTAATACAATGTAAAGAAATAAAACACAAGCAGAGAGATGATGAAGAGAAATAAAACACAAGAAAAAACATGATGTTAGACCAACTGTTTTCCTTTGTTTTTCAGAAGAATTTCATCACAGATTTCCCTTAAATAAGAAGTATGGGTTTTGGAAAGGGCATAGGAGCCAGATGACCTAAAACACCTCTTCTACCCTTCACCAACAACATGATTCTCTTAATTCGTTCAACGTTGCTGAGAATCAAGTATCTCATGTAGAAACTGGATAGGATAATTATATACTATTCATGGGGTAGCTGTGAAAATTTTTTAAATGGCACATGTAAAAGGCTTTGCAAACTGTAAAGTTCTATCAAGTGCTGTTTTGTTATCATCTTACCACTGAATTAACATAAAATGTGCCCTCGATGTGGTTTGCATAAAGCATTCAAGCAGGCAGATGACCAAGAGCCCCAGCTTGATGAAATTTTAGATGGGCTTTTTCTACACTCTAGACCCTGACTTTCCTTTCCTATTTTCTTTAGAAAACTTGTAAATTCTTTCTCTGCCTGTTTGATATGTAAATCTTTCTAAAGGCCTCTAGCTCCTTGTACCTTCCAGGAATGTCTCCCTCAAGGAGCTGGAGCCATGTCTTTGAAATGTTAACATCAAGGAGAGAGCCCCCCATCTCTCAGGTAGGGTAGGAGCCCAACCTGCATGAGTATTTTGCTCCAAGTTGTAAAATTACCTTTATCATGAAGACGAGAGAAAGTTTGCTTTTCCTTTGGGAAAGTCATTAGCAGATACAGATGGCCTCTGATCTCCCCATGCCTCAGCTGTTCAAAACTCTCCCAAAGTTTAGATTTTTGTTCTGGCCTTTCTCCTCTGTTGCAAGAGCGCTGAATCAAGTCTTCCTGGCCTGTATGATTTTTGTTTTGGCACACGTTTGCAAAAGAATGAAGATATCCTGGGACTCATTTGCAGCAAAACTTAACAGCCCCCGATTCCATCTGCAACTCACCTAGGTTACAGCTCACATCAGTCTCTAACAGATTGCAACCTCCCAGAGGCGAGAGACTAACCAGAAAACTGACCGTGTCTAACAAAGGACTCTCTCTATAACCATGTCTTCATATATGTGAACCGATACATAATCATTACTGTTTTCAGTACGGAAATCAGTATACATATCATAATAAGTTTAACTTATTGGAAGCCAGAGCACTTGCAATGCTTCCACAGGTGGTAGTTCTGGTGACACTGCAAAGCAGACTGCAAAATAAACAAAAAATGTTGAAGCATTTGATTGACATACAAAAAGCTGTACGTATTTCATGTACACAACTTGATGACTTTGGAGATAAGTACACATCCATGAAAGCATCACCATCATCTTTGCTATAAACCTATCCATCACTTCCAAAAGGTTCCTCACACCCTCCTTATTTATCATTTTTTGGGGATAAGAACACTTATCATAAGATCTATCCTCTAAGCAAAATTCTAAGTATATAATACCCTATTGTTAATTATAGGCACTATGCTATGCGGGAGATATCTAAAACATGGCTAACTGAAACTTTATATCCTTTGAATAATTCCTCCCCATTTTCCCTAACCCCAGTTGGTCCCTAGCAACCATGGTTCCATCTCGCTGCATCTATGATTTACATCCCTCCTGTAAGTGGTATCATGCAGTATTTTTCCCGCTGTGTCTGGCTTGTTTCACTTAGCATAATGTCCTCCAGCTTCATCCATATTGTCACAAAAGGCAGGGTTTCCTTCTTTTTAAAGGTCGACTAACATTTCATTTTGTATTTGCCATATTTTTCTTTATCCGTTCATCTGTTGATGGACATTTAGGTTGCTTCCATGACTTGGCTATTGTGAATAATAGCCAAAGAACAGTAAAGATCTCTACTCGAGATACTGATTTAACTTCTTTCAGTATATACCGTGAGTGGTATTGCTGGATCATAGCATAGGACCATCCTTAATTTTTTTAGGATACTGTTGCAAACTGTTTCCACAGTGGCTGCACCAATTTACGTTTCCAGCAGCAGTGCACAAAGGTTTCCTCTTCTCATCCTCCCAACACATATCTTTTGCTTTGTTTTTTTTTTTTCAATAATAGCCATCCTGACAGGTGTGAGGTGACATCTCATTGTGGTTTTGATTTGCAGCACCCTGATGACTGGTCATGTTGAGCACCTTTTTATATGCCTGTTGGCCATTTGTATGCCTTCTTTCAAAATCAATGCATTTCAGTGCAACTTTACAAAATAATGACTTTTGGAGATGGTTTATAGATGCATAAATGTACAAATCCCAAGAAATACCAACATCAAACATTTGTCAATATTAAATATAATTTAAACATAGATGACTTAGCTCTAAAATGTTTTTACTGAAAGATGCAGAAAGTATAGATATGGCACAGATGCGAGACAAATGAGAAGAACACAGTCTCAGAAAAAATAAAGAATATAAAACTCCTCTCTTAAAATCTTTCCACAGTTTCAAAACTTCTTAAAACATGAAATAAAACACCTTAAACATCAAAAACTTTGGCTGAATCTGGACCAGATCAAATTTCTCCCCTTTCTTTTTTTGCATTTGTTCCTACATCCCTTATACAGTCTTCTTGTGAATAGAGAGGAACTGCCCACTACATCCCAGAACCTGAAATAGCCAAATCTGTTAATACAATCTCCTAAAACCTTTTACATGATGGGGTTTGCACATGGGTCATACAATCACTGTATCACTTCAGAATCCCAAAGCCCAATGAAATCTCCTTACATCTCAAAATACTTAGGACTCTACATTTTTCAAGGCAATTCAACTATCATTTTTACTCTCACTAGCAGCAAGTTCAGTATTATTACCAAGTCCATTTCATTTGTAAGAAATCTGATGTTGATAGAGTTAATTTTTTATAGTGTTATGGGGTATAATTAAATCTACAAAAAATTGCACATATATAATACATACAATTAGATGTTAAGAGAGTGTAAATTTCTTACTCATATGTCAAGATAGACTTAAGAAAGGCCTTCAGCCCATTTCTGTGCGGGATGATCAGATCTCAGGAGTGGTAAAAGCAGTCTCTGATTCTGTACAACCTGCTATAGGTTCCCAGATATGTGTTAGGACTGAAATGCACCCCAAGTGATAAAAGATGGATGTAACATCCCTAAGACAGCAAACAGGGTTCACTTAAACTTTTACGCCATTCCTCACAGCAGCGAGGAAGCACATAACCCAGATTTAGAATGACAGGTGCTTCTCTGTACAGGAACATAAAGGTCAGAGGGGCAGAATGATCCTCTCGGACCCAGGTTGAGCTTCCTGAAAAAAACTGCCTGCCTGTGGAGCACCTCTCCACCTGCAGGCTGTGTATGTGTATGTGTATGTGTCTGAGAAGCACTGATCCAGGTATCTAAAGCCGTGGAAACCACCCCTCCAAAGGGGAGAGTACTCCTGACTCTCCAACTTGCAACAACCATCACCCGTGCCATTAAACCTTTATTCTTTACCTACATTAAGGGATCTGTGTCCTTTACCTGTGTCTGTTGGTAACTCTCTGTCAATCACTTTCCCCCTTGTGGAAAACATGCAGAGAATCTGAAAACTAATACATAGTAGATTTGGTGATTCAGAAATTCCAATTATATTCCCAATACCCTTCTACCGTCTGCTTAATATGTAAAGGAATCCTATAATAACAAACCTTATAAATCACAGAACTGATCCCAACATTTATAATCGGAAAATAATAAATGCTTTAAAGTTGCTGAGGGAGTTCTGTTTCTGATTAGGATGCAGAATGATGCAAAAGACCATCATCCCCATGGTAACAACAAGGGGAAAAAAAGCTGCTTTTCTTTAAAGCTATCAAAGAGCAGTGGCAAAATAGCAAAGAAGCTTAATGAGCTATGTTCCAGAGAGAGACAAGCAAAGAGCTACAGATGCTTCCACACTTAGCAGTAAATTCCAATCTGAGTTTGCAAATTACAAGCAAACTTGCCATAGATAGAGGGGGGAGGGATTAAGAGAAATCAGCCAGGTTATAACAGTGAGGGCAGGCAAAAGAAAGTAGAACTTACAATAGCTCAAATACAAAAAAAAAAAAAAAAAGCCTACCCCCTGGGAATTTTTCTGAGAATGGAGCAGAAGTATTACAAGAACACCGTAACTGCCATCTTACGGTGCTCAGATCCCAGGGCCCTGCAAAACCTGAATCCATAAGTAAATCATAACCAACTAAGCTAAAAATCAAACCCTTTCAAGTTCAAACTCAGGAAGATCAAAAGGAATGATTTGGTCCTTAGTTGTAGCAAGAGTAGGAAAGAACACTGAGGGTTTCCTTAACTTGACTATTGTAAATAATGCCGTGATGAACATAGGGGCGCACAAATCTTATCAAAGTGGTGTTTTCCCATTCTTTGGATAAATACCCAGAAGTGGAATAGCTGGATCATATGATAGTTCTATCTTTCATTTTTTTAAGGATTCTCCATACTGTTTTCCACGGTGGATGCACCAATTTCCCCAGCCAGGGATCAAAGCCACCCCACAGCAGAGACACAAGCCACTGCAGTGACAACACCACATCCTTAACCCACTGTGCCACAAGGCAATATTTCTTGCCTTTTCTATGGTAGCCATTCTCAGGCGTGTGAGGTGATGACTCATTGTGACTTTGACTTGCATTTCCCCTAAAATTAGTCATGTTGAATATCTTTTCACGTGCCTATTGGCCATCTGTAAGTTTTCTTTGGTAAAGTGTTTATTCAGCTCCTCTGCCCTTTTTTTAATTGGGTTGTTTGGTTTTGTGCTATTGTGTTATTTGAGTTCTTTTTATATTTTGGATATTAACCCCTTATATACGACTTGCAAATACCTTCTCCCATTTACTAGGCAGTTTTTTCATTTTGTTCATCGTTTCCTTTACTGTGCAGAAGCTTCTTGATTTGATGAGGTCTCGTTTATTTTTGCTTTTGTTTCCCTGGACAGAGGAGACATATGCAAAAAAACATTGCTAAGACCTATGTCAAAGAGCATCTATGTTTTCTTCTAGGAGTTTTATGGTCTTGGGTCATACATACAACCTAAGTGTCCATTAATGAACGAATGGACAAAGGTGTGATATATATTTACACACACACACACACACACACACACACACACACACAGAGGCAATGGAATACTCCTCAACCATAAAAAAAGATAAGGTTTTGCCATCTGTGACAACATAAATGGATTTCAAAGGTATGATGTTAAGTGAAATATGTAAAATGGAGAAAGACAAATACCATATGATTTCACTATAAAAAACCAAAACATTAAAATGCTTAAAAAAGAAATGAACAAACCAAGCAAAAAAATAAAAATAAAAACTACACAGAGTAGTGGTTACCAGAGGGGAAGGGCAGGGAGGGCGAAACCGGTAACGGGAACAAACTGCATGATAAAGGATGGCAACTAAATTTTTGGTGGTGATCACACTGTAGTATAAACTGAGGTAGAACTATAATGCTGTACGCACGAAACACACGATGTTAAAACAATGCTATGTGCAAATATAAACGTATAGAGAACGTTACTTCGATTAAAAATGCAATTAAAAATAATTAATTAATAACAAATAACGTTGGAGATTGAGCTGAAGGACAAAGAGGGATCTCCTAAATCATAATTTAGAATTATCTATAAACTAAAACCAACTGCAGCTGTCATCCAGCTCTGACCCAAATCCAAGGAAGTGGAATCTGAAAGGACAGACCCTGCACTCCCTGCGGGGCTGAAGAAAGTCCTTATACTCTCTACGAATAAAGAAAAGAAGAAAGAAAAAGCATATTTCCCTTTTGACTGCTTTCTGATGACTGGTATACAATGAAAGGTTATAAGACACATGTAAAGATGCAGGTAAATTGATCCATAAGCGATAGAAGGAAATTCAGTAAAGACAGATTTACTAATGCCTCTGCAACTGAAATCTACAAATACTTTCAAACAAGTGTTCTAAATAGGTGAAAGAATTGAAAGAAAATGATAACTGGAATGAGTTTAGAGATGGCGGATTTTATGGGGGTCTGTAAACTTAAAATTCAAATTATCAAATTGGAAAAAAAAAAAGAACCAATTTTTTTAAATAATGGAATCCTGCTGGAGGCCTACAGTATCCCTCTGCCTGGGCCTCTCCACACTGCTGCGTGGGCTTCTTCACAGTATGGTGGGTGTGTTCCCAGAGCAAGTGTTCCAAGAAACAGGAAGTAGAAGCTACCAGTTTCTATTGTCAAGGAATACAGAACTCAGATTCAAGGATGGAGACTTAGACCTCACTTCTCAGTGGGAGGAGTGTCACAGAATTGGAGGGGCCATTACTGAACCCCCCACCACAAGAGAATGGATAAATTAATCATGGCATATTGATGCAGTGTATTTCTACTTAGCAATAAAAATGATGGGACTGTTGCTTCACACAACATGGATGTATTTCAAAAACCTTATATTTAGTGAAAGAATCCAGACTCATTGGAATAAATACCAAATCACTCTATTTACATAAAGTTCAAGGACAATCAAAACTAATTTATAGTGCTAGACAAAAGAAGAGTAGTTGCTTTTGGAGTTTAAAGAGACTGAAATGGGGCACGCAGAAACTTTGAAGGTGATGAAATATTCTATATCTTCATTTTCACAATGGTTTTCTAGGCTTACAGAAGAGTCAAAGCTCCCTGAACTGCACACTTAAGACCTTTGCATTTTATTTTATATAAATTAGGCTGAAATAGATCTGTTCAAAACACAAATAAAAAATGATTGAAACACAAGTAATTGTGTGGTTCTGGATTTGATACTGATTTGGACAAACCAGCTGTTCGAAACATAATTGAGACATGTGGAAATAATTTATCATTTTTCAAGTATTAGGTGAAATACAACGTATTGACAAAGGCAGTCAACTGAAAAAAGCATATTATAAAACAGTGTGTTTTACAGTAGTTTGTCAGGGCAGTAAAAATGCTCTCTGTGACACTGTAAGGTGGACTCATGTCACTGTACATTTGTCCAAACCCATAGAACATTTGACACCAGAAAATACTGTAATATAAACCATGGACTTTGGTTGGTAATGATGTGTCAGTGTAGATTCATCAGCTGCAACAAATGTACACACTCTGGTGGGGTATCTTGGTAGTGGAGTAGGTTATGCATGTGTTGGCAGAGAGGATGTACAAGAAACCCCTATATCTTAAATTTTTGAGTGAACCTAAAACTGCTCAAAAACGTCTTTAAAATAGAGACATATACAATATTACTTACATGTAGTCTTAAGGAAAATGTAGGTGGATATGCCCTAGGGTGTTACTGTGGTAATCTCTGTGCATGAGAATGTATGTTTTTATATTTTTGCTTGCATGGCATTTTCTAATCTTATAGAATGCACAAGTTATTGCTTCTCCAATAATAAAAGTTTATAAAAAATAAGCTGCATTTTTGTTTGTGAAAAAAAGTGCTGAAAAGTCTTTTCTAAAAATGCGTCCCCCAAACACCCCATTTTTATTTTGATTAGAATTTATTATGTGCTGTATTTAGTAGAAGATTGCATAAAGCATGACAACAGGTAACCTGATTAAACACTTAACATCTTTTTTTTTTTTTTTTTTTTTTTTTGTCTTTTAGGGCTGCACCCACAGCTTACAGAGGTTCCCAGGCTAGGAGTCACTTTGGAGCTGTAGCTACCAGCCTACACTACAGCAAGAATAATGCCAGATCCGAGCCGCATCTGCGACCTACACCAAAGCTCATGGAAATGCCAGATCCTTAACCCACTGAGCAAGGCCAGGGATCAAACCTGGGTCCTCATGCATGCTAGTAGATTTGTTTCCGCTGGGCCACAATGGGAACTCCTAACTTAACATCTTCTTAATCACTGTGTTGAATGTTTGTATTTAATCCTTGCAACAGCCTTATGAGAAAGGTGCTCCTACTTTCCCCGTTTGCAGATGAGAAGCCTGAGGTTCAACCCAGTCATCAAACCAGCAAAAGTCAGAATCCACACTTGTCATCACTCCTAACCATGTGATCACTCGTGGTGTTCATGCTTCGTGTGCATCATCTTCTTTAACATCAAAGCACGATTTTAAGATTGCAGTGATTCACATGGTGAAACCAAGGCTCCTAAGAAGTGAAATAACTTGCCCAAGGTCACAAGCCAGCCAGTGGCACAGCCAGTAATATGAAAGCAGGTATGTCTGCCATTGACCAGCAACGACTACACTGAATCCCTGGCTTTAGCAGCAGGATGCAGTATTTTCATGTGAAGTCCTAGCAGAGATGCTAACTCCATGCTTCCCCTGCACAACGTATAAAATGCTCAGATAAGAGAAGTGATATTTATGAAGGGTTATTTGAAGGAAATGAGCCCATCCATTTCTTTATAATCTAGCACTAGAGCTTGATCATCAGAACATTGCAAGTTCAGAACATATTATCCTGGCCTGCTGCAAAATTGCTTTCCCTGAGTTCAACGCTCTGTCCTCCGTGTTTATTGAGAGATGACTCAAGAAAACATTCCGCAAATCCCATAAATGTGTTTGCAATAGAGAAGCCATAAGGGAACATTTTACCTTGCCTCTCTCACTCTCCTGTTGATAAGGTGAAGCTCCCAGTGAGAACTATCCTTTAAAATTAGGTACTGGGTGAAACTTTACATTCCTGCAGAATTTTCCTTAGCACTTACTTTATTTTTTTTTTTTTTATTGTAAAAAAACACTGAAATAGTGCTTTCCTTGTGCCGGCCACTGTTCTAAATGCTTTGCTGATCCTGGCACATTTGATTTCATCCCCAGCCTGCCTATACAAGGAAGTTATCCTATCCTTCTCTGTTAACTTATGATGAAACAGAGGCACAGAGTGATTGCTTAATTTGCACAAGGTCAAGCATTTCATAAGCATCTTTTTTTCTTTATTTACTACTTGAAAACAAAGTTGTTTTCTTTCTCACTGGGCTTGTTAGGAGGTTCAGAAACAGAATTTCTTCCCAACCCCAGAAGCTGTGTGGTCTACTTGTACCTGTAAACATGCATTTTGTTTTCCTTTGAAGTTCGGATACTACCTTGCATCTTGCATTTTCTTGGTTCCTGGATGGAGAGATACAGGAATAAAAATAAAGATGGAGCCCAAGACTGAGATCTAGATAAAACTACAATTATGTGTGCAATTCCTATATGCTAAGACAAGTACTTTGTAACATTAAATCAAGGGGAAAGAGTCATTTCTGCATTTGATTAAAGGTTTAGTATAAGTTCAAGTTAAATCGAATTCTGAAACAAAGATATGAAGCTAATTCAAATAAGAGACTAAATATGTTTAGACAAGAGGGAGAAGAACAGTGTTTTTAACATAATTTTAAACAAATAATGGTAATTTTTAATACACAGATTCAATGGGTTCAGAAGAAAAGTTAAAAGTATATGCAGGAGTTTGTCATGGTACTGCCCAGAGCTTATCTTTTTTTTTTTTTTTTTTTTAAGCATTTTTTTCTTGCATGGGGTCCAGAAAAACAATACATTTAACAAGGCACAGGAAAGCATTCAGGAGCCCAAGTATAGAGACCACATGCTAGGACATAGCGACACCAAGAAATGTCTGTTCTTGTCTTTGGTTTCCAATAAGATCCTTCAGCAACGGCAGATTTTCATAATCATTCACGGCCAATTCCAATTTAGCACAGAGGTAAGAGTTTAGCTCTGCAGCTGAACCAAAGCTCCTTCACAGGGTGACGTGTTTTTTCCAGCTTTGTCTCTATAATATTCCTTTGTCAGAAAAAGGGTAAGCAGAACTCTTCCCATGGGCAGAGGATGGTGTCTGTGAAAAGAAACACCCATTTATCAGGATGCTCTTTCTTTTCTAGGTTGCTTATTCACTCGTCATTCTTCCCGAAAGCATGCTAAAGATACTGCCAACATTATTAAACCAACATAGGAGCTGAGAAACCAGCTGAACGTTTCTCTGATAAAAACATCACATTTTCAAAGCAAAGAGCTCACCTGCTGGGGGAAAGGGATGGGACTCTGCTTCCAGAGGTCCCTGTGGGTCTGCCTTGCTCCAGCTACATTAACAAATACCACAGGCTGGGTGGCTTCAGGAAGGAAGTTTTTCTGACAATTCTGGAGGCTGGAAGTCCAAGAACAAGGCATCAGCAAGGTCGATTTCTTCTGAGGCCTCTCTCCGTGGCTTGTAGATGGCCTCCTTCTCCCTGTGCCCTGTCTAGGTCTTCTCTCTATATGTGCCTTTGTCCTAATTTCCTCTTCTTACATTGGGTTAGGACCCGCCCTAAAGACGTTTCACTTAATGACCTCTCTGAAGACTCAATATCCAAATACAGCCAGATTCTGAGGTCCTGGGGGCTAGGACTTGAACATGTAAATGTGAGGAGCTATTCCTGTGCGTAGACTGCACCTGGACTGCTCCTGCCTCCTCCCCTCTCCCCTGTGGTCTGAGCAGCCCGGGTATTTTGCACGGAGACATCAATCCAGCAGCCTCATTTCTCAGAAGCCATATGAATGACTTAAAAAGCTGGCAATTTCCTGCTGAAAGCCAGAAGACTTAAAGAGAGGAAGATTTTTGACTACAAAATAAAAAGATCTGTTTTCTAAGCTCTTATGTAACATAAACATGAATGGGGAAAAATCCCCTCAAACTAGAATCAGAATAATAGGAATAAAAGTGACATCTTAATGTCTGAGACTCCAGCAAGGCATTAGGACAGCACTCAAAGGAGAAGGGAGCAGGAGTGGAGAAGTGAAAAAGGGAGCCACTACTCCCTCAGAAAACTTAAACTGTGTTCTCACTCTATTTTAACACGCAACTCCCCATTATAACACCCTGGTCAAATCGAAGAATCGAAATAAAATTGGAAAGGACAGATTACAACTAAATCGATACAGACTTCCTATGAAAGAAGATGCTGTCGGTGGCGTTGATGTTGTCTACGAATAAAACAAAAGGAGTCCACTAGCCTCCCTGTATTCCCCGTGCACTCTGAACATTCCAGGTCTCCCCACTGTTTGCACACTTTGAGCCAAAGCACCTCAGCCTCCCAAAATATGAGCCACTGTTGCATTTCACCAAAGCCAGACCTTTCTAAGGATGTTTGTTATGTGTTGGAGCTGGAGAGGATTAGCAGCCTCATCACCCCCAGGATCCTCCCCCCCAGATGGTCCATGTGATGTTAAGAGCTTTCTCAGAAGAGGGTTTGGAGACCAAAAGTTTGCAGAATGCGACTTTACATTGTTGGTGGTTTGCTATTGGTTTTTGAGCCCACAGGCGTCTCAGAGCCTCGTGGTCTCTCAAAGGTATAGTTTACATATTTTATGATATTAATAGAATATATCATAATATAGTCTACATAATAACTATTATACATAAACTTTACTATGTATCATAATATTGAATTTTATATATCATGTATCATAATACATAGTTGATATAAAATTTTATAGTATATAACATTATGATATATTATAGGCATAAACTTTAATATTATAGTTTGTATACCCCAAGGAGTATGCAGTTATTGACAACTTTTTGGACCCAGAAGCTCTGTGACAAGGATGGTCCTCAGAGCACCTTGAGAAATGCAAATGTGGTCCAATCGCCTCCTTTAACAAATTAAGAAACAGAGACATTAGATTGATGCCACTTTCCCAGGGAAAGTGCCAAGATCAGGACGTAAATATCCTAATTCCCAGTGTCCCTTGTTCTTTGCCATTGAACTTCTTCCTAATGAGTTTCTGGCCTGTGAACATGGACAGAAGGCCTGAGCTGATATCCATTCAGGAAATCTGAATCTTCAAGTTGGAATGTAACTTCTGACATAAATGATGTCTTTAATTCTCATAACATAGGCAAAGTACTACTTAAAATTTTGGATTTGACTTAAAATTGGGGTACTCATATAAAGAAAAGAAGTCTTATAAATTGAACGAGTTTAAATTCTCATATTGATAAAAATTTCCATAGATTAACAGTCTGGCTAGAACATATTATCGTGAACACTTTCATGAGCAAGAACATGGACAAAGAAAACCTATACAAATCACCAAGTCTTCTCAGCCAGAATATCTGTCTCCTTGTCTGACCACTTATGAAAAATACAACTTCAACCTCATTTTTCCTTCCCCTAAGAAGAGGACTGCCAGGTGAAATACAGGATGCCAAGTTAAATTCGAAACTTAGGGAGTTTCCATCGTGGCATGGCTCAGTGGTTAACAAACCATGAGGTTGCGGGTTTGGTCCCTGGCCTTGCTCCGTGGGTTAACGATCCGGCACTGCCATGAGCTGTGGTATAGGTTGCAGACACGGCTCGGATCCCACGTTGCTGTAGCTCTGGCGTAGGCCGGCGGCTACAGCTCCAATTCAACCCCTAGCCTGGGAACCTCCATATGCCGCAGGAGCGGCCCAAGAAATGGCAAAAAGACAAAAACATAAAATTAAATAAATAAATAAATTTGTAAAAAAAATTTTTGAAACCTAGGTAAACAACAAACAGATTTTTAATATAAGCAGCTCTTGAATATTGCATAAGATACACTTACCTGGTATTTTTATATTCTACATCTGGCAATTCTACCTATGAAAGATAGGCAGACCTTAGTGAAAAGATGTACAGGAAAATAATAGATTAAAATGTTATTAGAAAGTAAAAATCAACAGTAAGTAAAAGCCAGAAAAGGCTTGTTATCATTCAATAACTGAACCTCAATTCTGAGATTTAAACTCAGTCATCAGACATGAGAGACTAAGGAACACATCTATGGATCAAATTACATTTCCTACATCGCTGACCGAGCTTCAATGAAAACTACCAAATGCCAACCTGCGTTTTGAAATGTAAGTCTGTATCTATCTCAGAGCAAACAAAAATTTTAGAAACTATTCCAGGCATAACCCAAGCATGGGCTAGTTTCTTCCTGTCTAATTAAAACTCATGTTGCAACAGAAGAAAGAGTGGGGGAAAAACTGTAATTGCAATGTATACATGTAAGGATAACCTGACCCCCTTGCTGTACAGTGGGAAAATAAAAAATAAAAAAATAAAAAAAAAACTGTTTAATATGTCTCTTCTCCAGACTACGGTTTCACCCTGAGCTTTGAACCTACACATATTAGCATTCAGCAAACACTAAATGAATGAATGAACATTCAATTCCCACCTCATTTTTACATTGGCACCACCGGCTAAAATCAGGGAGAGAAAGCTAAAAGGTTTTCATGACCCGTGTAGGTAACGTTAAGATGTGTGCGGTTGGAGTACATTCTGGAATGGTTGGGGATGTGGCAAACTACCCAGGGCTTGCCTGTCACCTGTCTGGGAACTCTGGTCAAGGTAAGCCATACGGAGGGGAGAAAAGACATGGAGCTGAACACAATTACTACAAGCTGATGGAGTGTAATAAGAATCCAAAATTGAAACATGTCCTGAAATCCCATCATTACCACTAAGGGCTAGGCCCACCATGAAAGGGATGAAATATATTGCATGCAGATGAACAATAGTCAAAACCATATTGCTAAAATAAATTGGAAACAATTAGCTTCTTCATTCCAGAAATAGATACCTGAGATATTTATCTGCTTATGAACTATTCTCTGTTGAATTAAGATATGAAATTCTTAGGAATTAAAGGAACTTATCATTTAAGATGGGCCTTTGCACCCCAAGGAAAAAAAAAACACTACCCTATCAGAAAGTAACAAACTACAAATACAAGAAGTCCCTCAATGAGAGTTAACTGCATGCATAAGTCCAAAGCCTGATTTCAGTGTTCCTGGCCCAGCTTCATCATGAATCAGACCTTATTTGAGAACTTGGGGGTGATAAGCCAGTTTGCTGATTTAGCCCCCTTATTGCATTCTTGAAATGGAAAACTAAAAGACCCAATATAAGGTAATTGAGTGTGGGGCTGTTCTCAATGAATCTTTTCAGTGCACATCTCTGTCCTTTTGATTCTTCCTGGAAGCAGAAGTCATATCGGGGGGGAGGCCTGGGATGGTGAGAGAGAGATGGAGCAGAAGGTAGGAAGAGCCTTCAGAGTGTGATGCAGAACGACACCTGTGAAAGCCAAGACGGAAGGTGAGTTTAGGAAGAGCCTTCTTCCAGAGCAGTTTTGAGAAATTTCAACCAAGCCGATGGAGTGTCACTAATTGCAAGTTGCTTGGTAAAGGTATCTTGTGTTAAGCAAAAAATGTGCCAGGACCAGGAGCCTCCATCATGCTCAGTTTTGACTGAGAGCAGCCCAGGAGAAGCATGGTCTCAGCATGAATGCCGTAGAGGAACCAGAGCGGTGGCAGCTGGTGCTGTCAATCAACGAGGCTCTCAGCAGTAGGTCCTCTTTGTGGAGATCTTAGCAGGGCACCTCCATGGTCACTACATCAGCACAGACATATGCCAAAGTGTCTTTGGGATTCTGGATCAAATCACGCTGTATGCTGAGACGTCTCAAACATGACAAGATGCTAATGAAAACTTTGTAAAATACATTCACTGAGGCATTGGTTTCTGAAAGAGACTCTGCAAAACATAATTTACCACTTGCTACATTATTCAGTGTCTTTGCTTGTAAGATTAATTATTAGACCCTTCGGTAGCACAATAATGTCCTCAGGAACTCCTGGTGTATATTAGCTCTTCTGCTAAGTGGTGTAAGTCTAATAACTCTGCTGGTAACATTTTTATCATTTTGTTATTTCATAATCCCCCCATCAGATGACCATCTGTCACTGCTTTCTACTGTTAAATGTGCCTGCCTCTCCAAGTCCTATCTGTTTGTGGTTAATTCTTTGTATGAAAAATTTCATACAAAAATTTCAATTTAATCCCAAAGCAGAAAGAAGAATATGAAGGAATGAATTCTCAGACAGCTTCCACAGTGATTGACACTTGGCTAATCTTGCTTCGTTTATACTTCACTCATATCCCCCCTCCACTAAAACATTCAGAAGCAAATCGCCAGATATCATATTATTTGATCTTAAATACGTCAGTATACAATTTTAGAACATAACGTCATTACTTTAAAAGAACCATACTATCATTATGAAAACATTTCTGCAACTAATTGCTTATCATCAAATACCAAATACTCATGTTTCTCCAATTGTTTCACAGATTTTACATTTGCTTTTTCAACAAGGAGCCAAATTAGATCCTCGCATTACAATTAATTGACATATTTGACCTCTATTTCAGTCCATGTTTCCCTCAATCTCTCTTTCTCTTCTTCTCCTGTTGGCAACATATTTATTGAATATAAAAAGTTGCTTTTTCTATAGCATTTCCACCTCATAGACTTTGCTGCTTTTATCTCTAGGAAGTCATTTGAATATGTTATTCATTCTTCCCATATCTATTACAAAACAGTAGTCAGAGCTACATCCTTGAACAGATCCTCTGGTAGATTCCTCATAATGGGTTCATGGGGAAAAGTGTTCCAGACTTCTCCAAAGTTCCCAGGTTTGACTGCAGGTTTTATACTTGAATGTCAGTTTAGCTGAATATAATTCGTTTATACCTAAATTATTCCAATTCCTTGTCGGTAAAACAAGGAAATAAGAATTGAGGTTTTCTCCTCTTCCAACAAACTTATATGACCAGAAACCAGATGTTTTGCATGCAAAAAGTATTGCTAAGAATGTATTCATTCACAAGCTATACCCTGATCCCGTCTTGGGTGAGAAAGATTCCACATATAATGAATTCAGGTGACCACTAACACTACTGCCACTGAATCTCGGGAATTATCTGCCTAAAAGACTAAAATGTTTGTGTTGAAGACAATAATAAAGCTGAGAAAGTCATTTTTATTGTTGATCATTTGAATAGTAAATTTAATACAGATTTATGTTATTTTAACAGGCAGGTTTTTTGCTGAAAGCTAATAAAATATTTTTACCTGTGAATGTACATATTTCAGTCTTGAGAGTCAATTAATTGTTTAGCTTTACTGAGCTAGGATGGACAAATACAATATATATACACACATATACTTAAGTATATTTAAGTTGTGCAATGTGATTTTTTTGACGGTGTACGACGTGATGATTTAATATACCTACATAGGTGAAATGATTACCATGATCAAGTTAAATTAACACACTCACCACCCCAACAGAATTATTTAACTGTAAGAACAGTTAAGACCTACTGTCTAAGCAACTTTCAATATACAATACAGTATTGTCAACTACAGTCAACACGCTGTGTATTAGATTCCCAGAACCTGCGCATCTTATAACAGAAAGCCTGGACCCTTTGACCAACATCTCCCCATTCCCTCCCACCCCCTCGAACCTGTCAGCCACCATTCCACTCTCTGGTTCTTCGAGTGCAAGTTTTTAGGTTCCAAGTATAAGTGAGCTCATGAGGCACTTGTCTTTCTATGTCTGGCTGATCGCACTTCGCACAATGTCCTCCAGCTTCATCAATGTCATCAGAAATGTCAGGATTTCCTTATTTTATTGCTGAATAACAGTCCATTGTATATATGTACCACATTTTCTTTGTCCCTTCATCAACTGATGGAAATTTAGGTCATTTTCAGATCTTGCCTATTGTGAATAATGCTAGAATAAACACAAGAATATAGCTATCTCTCTGAGATACAGATTCTATCTCCTTTGGATATGTATCTAGAAGGGGGATTGCAGTCATGTGGTAGTTCTCTTTTTAATTATTTGAAGAACTTCTATACTGTTTTCCATAATGGCTGTACCAATTTACATTCCCACCAACAGGGTAGAAGGATTTCCTTTTCTCCAAATTCTAACCCATGTTTGTTTAACTCTTGTCTTTAGAGCCATCCTAACAGCTTTGAGATTGTATTGTTTTGTTTTTTTTCTGGCCACACCTGCAGCACGTGGAAGTTCCCAGGCCAAGGATCAAACCTGCACCACAGCAGCAACCCAAACTGCTACAGTGACGATGCCAGATCCTTAACCCAATGCACTGCAAGAGAACTCCTCACTGTGGCTTTAATTTGCATTTACCTGATGAAGAGTGATTTGAGCACCTTTTCACATACCTGTTCGTCATTTGTATGTCTTCTGAGGAAAAATGTCTATTCAGGTCCTTTGCCTATTTTCTAATCAGGTTATTTGGGTTTTGCTCTTGAGTTGTATGAGCTCCTTTATATTTTGGACATTAACCTCTTATCAGATAAACGGTTTGCAGATATTTTCTCCCATTCCTTATGTTTCTTTTTCATTTTGTTGACTGTTTCTTTTGCTGTGCAGAAGCTTTTCAATTTGATGTAGTCTTACTTGTTGATTTTTGCTTTTGTTGCTTGTGCTTTTGATGTTATATCCAAAAAATTATTGCCAAGACAAATGTCAAGGCACTTTTTACCTATGTTTTCACCAACAGGTTTCATGTTTTCATGTCTTACATTTGTCTTTAGTCCTTTTTTTTTTTTTTTTGCTTTTGTGTGTGTGTATGTGTGTGTGTGTGTGTGCGCGCGCGCGTGCGCGCGCGTGCATTTTTAGGGCCGCACGTGTGGCATATGGAGGATTCCAGGCTAGAGGTCAAATCAGAGATACAGCTGCCAGCCTACACCACAGCCACATCAACTCAGGATCCAAGCCACATCTGTGACATATACCACAGCTCACAGCAATGCTGGATGCTTAACCCACTGAGCAAGGCCAGGGATCGAACCAGCATCCTCCTCGTGGATAATAGTGGATAATAGGGATAATAGTCGGGTGTGTTTCCACTGCGCAACAAAGGGAACACCCTCTTTAATCCATTTTGTGTTGATTTTTCTGATTGGCATAAGATAGATCCAATTCCCTTCTTTCTCTTGTGTGAACATCCAGTTTTCCCAACACCATTTACTGAAGGGATTATCCTTCCTCCACTGAGAATTCTTGGCTCCCTCGTCCATCACGAGTTGCCTGTGTATGTGTGGGTTTATTTCTGGGCTCTCGATTCTGTTCCATTAGTCTATAGCTGAGGCACTGGCAGGCATGATGCCTTGCTGGGTCCTGTGACAAATGCCACTGGTGGCAGTACAAAGCCAAAAAGGGATATAATCATATCTATAGGAGCAGGAGCTGTTTCTGGGTCCAGCTGGGACCACAACTGGCAATTAAGCAGCTTGAGCATGGGTCTGCCTTCTCAAAACAGACCTTGTTGGTCTTGGGCTCCAGTGGGGTTTAATAACTTCCTGCCTGGATCCCAAATCTCCTACTAAGGCACTTTAGTCCAAGACAGCTGCCAAATTATTTCTTTAATTATTGTAGTTTTTATTTGTATCTATCTTTAGCTATACCATCACCAGTGCTATCATAATATTAATGGATCCTTAGTAGATCCATGCACTGGTCTAAGCATTGTGCAAGTATTAGCTCATTTAAACCCTTTGAGGTAGGAACTATTATTTTCATTCTGCAGTTGAGGAAACTGAAACACAAGAAGGCTAAGTACCTTGACCAGTGACACACAGCTGGGAAGTAACAGAGCAGCACTTGACTGCAGAGAGTTTGGTTTCATTTCATTCCATCTTCTCAGGGGCTTTTCCCAGAGGCACCCCTAGAGGACCAACAAACAAAGAAAACAGACTTGTCATGCCAAGGCAGAACAGGGGGGACGTGGGATGAACTGGGATTTTGGGGTTAGTAGATACAAACTGTTACATTTAGAATGAATAAGCAGTGAGGTCCTACTGCATAGCACAGGGAACTATATCCAATCTCCCGGGATAGGACATGACAGAAAATAATATTTTTTAAAAAAGAAATGTGTATACATGAATGTGTAACTGGATCACCATGCTGTACAGTAGGAAAAAAATAATGTATTGGGGAAATTAAAAAAAAAGAATTGTGTATATATGTATGATTGAATCATTTTGATGTACAGCAGAAATTGACACCAACACTGTAGATCAACTATACTTTAAAAAAAAAAGAAAGAGAGTTCTTGCTGTGACACCATGAGGTCAGCAGCATCTCTGCAACACTAGGATGCAGGTTCAATTCCCCAGTCCAGCACAGTGGGTTAAGGATCTGGGATTGCCAAGCTGTGGCATGGGTTGCAACTATGGCTCAGATCTGATCCCAAACCTGAGAACTCCACATGCCACAAGACAGCCAGAAAAGAAAGGAAAACAAACAAAAAAAAAACCTGCATTGACCAGCCTCCCTTGTAGCATTGTGATCATGTGACAGTTGTAGCAACCGAAATGCAAATCAAGTCACTAGTTGGAGCCTCTAGAAGAGCTCGCTATAGGGAAAGATTTGGCTCCCACCAGTCTTGTTTTCTCTGGGTCTCCTTTCTCCTGCCTGGAACAGGAATGTGATCCTGGCAGTAGAACAGCCATCTTGCATTGAGGTATCTGATAGGAAAATGAATGCCACCAGCTGCCAAGTTATTATTATTGCTGAGCAGGAATACAAATAGGAGACCCCTATTCTGCTATCTGCTGACACCACTCCCTGTGAAAATATTATTTGTTAAAATTTTGATTCACCTTTTAGAATTAGTCTGTGTGTGTGTGTGTGTGTGTGCACATGCACCCTTCTGACTGACTTAACAACTATCCTGATGTTACCCAAAGAAATCCCTCCAGGGCATGTTTATAAGCGATTCTAATCAAAATTAAAATAAGCATTCTTCTTCACTAACAAAAGCCAGAAGAACATGTTTCTTAACTTTCCTAAAACTTCTAAAGCCACTAAAACTTGTAGGTACCAGGAAACAGAAACCTCTGCAGACTAGCATCATCTAAAGCAAATCTTTAAAGATGAGGGTAGGGCAGCAAATGGGTAATGAACCATGCAGAGCTGGCTTTGAGAGGCACCCAGTTTGAAAAGAGCATTGTCAAGCTGACAGAAGCATTTGTCTTGGTAAATATTCTTCTTCATTCCTAAAGCATTCAACCATGAGAAGGTGAGCACAGACAGCAGTCTAAAAGTCTCTAATGAATACTTGTAACACACAAGTTGAAAAATTCTTGATCTCTCTGCCCTTTGTGAAAAATAGCAAGAACTGGAGTTGGTGTTAAAGATGAGGGAGGCTTCCACTTCCAGCCACGATGGGCCAGCCTGCGGCAAAATGAGCCTCTCCCCAAGAAAATCTCAAACAGATGAACAAAATACAGGAGACATCAGGCGGAAGATATCAGAGAGCTCCCAAGGCAGCCAGGACTCGAGGAGCACGTTACTGGAGAGAACTGAAGCCCAGAGAAGTGAACTGAACATTCTGGGCCCCTTTGTCCTCAGGTATTTGATAATTCAGTTGATACCTAAACAAAAAAGGATTTTTTAATCCAAAAGAAAATATAGAGGGCATATGCCCGATTTATGTCATGAGGCCAAGCTAACTTTCATATTAAAACCTGAAAAGAACATTGCGAGGAAAGTGAATTACAGACTAATATCTATCATGAACATAGTTCCAAAATTGACTTCAATATAATTCATAAATATATAAAAATTAATACATCACGGTTCATTTGAATTTATTCTAGGAAGGCAACATTGTTCCCACATTAGAAAAACCAAACAGAAGAGAGAAAAGGGAGGAAGGCAGGAAGAGGTGGGGAGGGAGGGGAAAAGCAAGCCAAACAATTCACCATACCAAGAGAAAAAAAGAAATCTTTCCAATAGATGCCAGGAAAAGGACATGAAAAAAATCCGTATAAAAACGTCAGCAAACTAAAACAGAAGACTCTGACGTTAGTTTGATCTTGAGGCTCATCCACAAAATACCTACAACAAACATCCTATCTAATGGTAAAATATTGAAACCTTATCTCCTATGATAAGGAACAGATAAAAACCCCTCTATCACCACTTCGATTCCACATTGCAGCTTCGGTCCTTAGCTGTGTGTGGATGTAAGTAAAATAACTACCAGGAGTTCCTGTCGTGGCACAGTGGTTAACGAATCCAACCAGGAACCATGAGGTTGCGGGTTCGATCCCTGGCCTTGCTCAGAGGGTTGACAATCCGGCGTTGCCATGAGCTGCGGTGTAGGTAGCAGACGAGGCTCAGATCCCGCATTGCTGTGGCTCTGGTGTAGGCCGGTGGCTACAGCTCCAGTTCGACCCCTAGCCTGGGAACCTCCATATGCCAAGGGAACAGCCCAAGAAATGGCCAAAAAATAAAAAAAATTTAAAAAATAAATAACTACCAAAGCAGAAAGAATGGAAAAGTAAAGATCCCTGTGACTGGCTGCAGACCACACAGTTGTTTCTGTGGCATACCCAAAAACATCCCATAGAAAACCTATTAAAATGAATAAGTGAACTTAGCAAAACTGCTCATTAAAGTCAGAATGAAAAAGTTTCATTATTATCTACCAAGAAGTAGAAAATGAGTTTTTTAAGTGATAGTTATAAAAGCATAAAGAATACTTAAGGATTACCCTAGCAGAACACATACAAAACTTCTTCACAGAAAACTAAAGACATTATTGAGAGAAAATATAAAAAAGCTCAACAGGACAAACGTCTATGAATTTCAAGACAACATATTATAGAGATAATCATTCCTTCTAAACAGATGTATTGATTCAATACAATCCAAATGAAAATCCTAGCTGTATTTTTACATCATGAAAATTGAAACGATGATATTAAATATATATGTACATTAAAAGTCCACATATACCTAAGACAATTTTGAAAATAAAGTTGAAAGAGTCACATTACTAGGTATTAAGACATTATAAAACTATGGCAAACAAGACAACATGGCATAGGAGTTCGTGGCGTGGCATAGTGGTTAACGAATCCAACTAGGAACCATGAGGTTGCGGGTTCAATCCCTGGCTTTGCTCAGTGGGTTAAGAATCCGGCATTGCCGTGAGCTGTGGTGTAGGTCGCAGACGCAGCTCGGATCCTGCATTGCTGTGGCTCTGGCGTAGGCCGGTGGCTACAGCTCCAATTCAACCCCTAGCCTGGGAACCTCCATATGTTGCAGGAGCAACCCTAGAAAAGGCAAAAAGACCAAAAAAAATTAAATTAAATTAAATTTAAAAAAAGACAACATAGCATGACACCAAGATAGAGAAATATTCCCATTAAACCAAATAGAGTTCAAAAGCATAGCTACATAAATGTAAACACGTGGAATTTAACAAAGATGACACTGCACTGAAGTGCCAGAAAGAAAGATCCTTTCAATAAAAGGTGCTGTGTCGCTTGGATTTCAACATGGAAAAAAATTATTCTCAACCCTTCCTTATACAATACACAAAAGCATTCTGGAGGTTTTAAAGATCTAAATAGTAAAGGCAAAATCATAAAACTTTCTCAATAAAACATGGGAAAAAATACGAGTGAGCTTGGAATTATTTCCAAAAATAAATGCCACAAACAACTATTATCTAGAATGTTTATATGTGTGTATATAGACTATACAAAAATACAGACAATGCAATAGAAGAAAATTAACATGCATTTTACTCCCCCTCCCCAAAAAAGATACCCAATGGCAAATAAACAAATGAATAGGTGAAACTTTCATCAGACACCAAGAACATACAAATGAAAATCAAAACCACAATATACCACTGTACACAAACTGGAGTGGCTAAGAACAAACCATATAAAAAACACACTCTGAAAGCGCTGGTGAGGATGTAAACAACTGGAGATATCAGGCACCCCTGAATGTTAATTGGCACAACCACACAGGGCAACTCTTTAGCACTGTTAATACATTAAAACTATTTTGACCTGAATAGACATTTCTCCAAAGAAGATATACAGATGGCCAACAAACACATGAAAAAATGCTCAACATCGCTGATTATAAGAGAAATGCAAATCAAAACTACCATGAGATATCACCTCACACCAGTCAGAATGGCCATCATTAATAAGTCCACAAATAACAAGTGCTGGAGGGGCTGTGGAGAAAAGGGAACCCTCCTGCACTGCTGGTGGGAATGTAAACTGGTACAGCCACTATGGAGAACAGTCTGGAGATACCTTAGAAATCTATACATAGAACTTCCATATGACCCTGCAATCCCACTCTTGGGCATCTATCCGGACAAAACTCTACTTAAAAGAGACACGTGCACCCGCATGTTCATTGCAGCACTATTCACAATAGCCAGGACATGGAAACAACCCAAATGTCCATCGACAGATGATTGGATTTGGAAGATGTGGTATATATACACAGTGGAATACTACTCAGCCATAAAAAAGAATGACATAATGCCATTTGCAGCAACATGGATGGAACTAGAGAATCTCATCCTGAGTGAAATGAGCCAGAAAGACAAAGACAAATACCATATGATATCACTTATAACTGGAATCTAATATCCAGCACAAATGAACATCTCCACAGAAAAGAAAATCATGGACTTGGAGAAGAGACTTGTGGCCGCCTGATGGGAGAGGGAGGGAGTGGGAGGGATCGGGAGCTTGGGCTTATCAGACACAACTTAGAATAGATTTACAAGGAGATCCTGCTGAATAGCATTGAGAACTTTGTCTAGATACTCATGTTGCAACAGAAGAAAGGGTGGGGGAAAAATGTAATTGTAATGTATACATGTAAGGATAACCTGACCCCCTTGCTGTACAGTGGGAAAATTTAAAAAATTATAAAATAAATAAATAAATAAATAAATCTCAGTAAACATAAAAAAAAACTATTTCGAGTGTATGGCAGGAATGAACAAATGAGTAAATACATAGATATTATGGAATTAGAAGTAAAAGAAAAACATGATTTCAGCAGTTTCTACTAAAGGGCTCATCCACAGCCAAGGACAAATCAGGAGAACTGGATCCCAGACCCTGGTTTCTAAATGCCATTCCCCTCTCAAAGGAAATACGTCTCTATGGGAAAATTAGGGAGTAGCCGCCAGATGAGCCTGGAACATTTCACATGACCAGACAAGAATTATGAATAGATGCTGAGTTTAAAGGGGGGGAAAGGTTTGAAAAAAGGAGTATCCTCCTTTGAGTATCCTCCCATACTTTTTAGCTCGTCACGAAATTTTAAAATTTTGCAAGGGAGACAATCGGTAACAACTTTACCAAGTAATCAAAATGAACATCCCAAAGAGGCATGCGTGCTTCCAGACATAATTGCTCAAGGACACATCACTTGGGTAGTATTCAACCTCAAATCTTCAGCCTCAATTCATTCATGAGGAAACATCAAAGAAACCCATAGTTGACGAACATTCTAAAAAATATCTGCCCTGTATTTTTTTTAAATTTATTCCCGCTGTACAGCGTGGGGATCAAGTTACTCTTACCTGTATACATTTTTCCCCCACCCTTTGTTCTGCTGCAACATGAGTATCTAGACATAGTTCTCAATGCTACTCAGCAGGATCGCCTTGTAAATCTATTCTAAGTTGTATCTGATCACCCCAAGCTCCCGATCCCTCCCACTCCCTCCCTCTCCCATCAGGCAGCCACAAGTCTTTTCTCCAAGTCCATGACTTTCTTTTCTGTGGAGATGTTCATTTGTGCTGTATATTAAATTCCAGTTATAAGTGATATCATATGGTATTTGTCTTTGTCTTTCTGACTCATTTCACTCAGTATGAGAGTCTCTAGTTCCATCCATGTTGCTGCAAATTCTGCCCCGTATTTTTTCATGAAAGACCAAGGAAGTCTTGATTTAAAAAGACAAAGGAGACCTGAAAACTAATGCACTAAGTGATCCTGAACTGTATCCTTTATTGCAAATATATAGTTAAAAAGAATGTTATTGGAGCATGGAGTTTCAGTCGTGGCACAGTGGAAACAAATCCAACTAGGAACCATGAGGTTGCGGGTTCAATCCCTGGCCCTGCTCAGGGGGTTAAGGATGCAGTGTTGCCGTGAGCTGTGATGTAGGTCACAGACACGGCTCAGATATGGAGTTGCTATGGCTGTCACTGTGGCTGGCAGCTGTAGCTCTGATTAGGTCCCTAGCCTGGGAACCTCCATTTGCTGTAGGTGCAACCCTAAAGAAAGCAAAAAAAAAAAAAAAGAAAAAAAGAAGAAGAAGGATATTATCGGAGGAATTGGTATATTTGGAATATGACCTATAGAATAGGCAGTAGCATTATTTGATGTTAAATTCCCTGAATTTGACAACTCTACTGTGGTTATACAAATAAATACCCTTGCATACAACCTACTTTCAAATGATTCAAAAAATATAATGTATGTACTGTATTGATATATACACATAAGTGATAAATAGATAGATGATTGGTTCATAAAGAGAATATATAAGAAATTTCTTTTATTTCAATTACTCTTTTCTCTGACAGTTTACTTCTTTCATTGAATTTTTAATTATTTTGTTTGTTTTTCTGACTTTCTTTAGTGCATTTATTAAATTGTCATTCAAATATATTCTCCTTTGGGTAATTTCTTAGCCATTTAACTTTTGTAAATTTTTTAATTAATTATACTTGATTTACTTTCCTTTTCTTATATTATCTTCTATTATGGTCTATCCCAAAAGATACATTTTCCCTGTGCTATACAGCAGGCCCTCATTGTTTACACACTCCAAAAGTAATAGTTTGCATCTACTAACCCCAAACTCCCAGTCCATCCCACTCCCCTGCTCCCCCTTGGCAACCACAAGTCTGTTCTCCATGTCTATGAGTCTGTTTCTGCTCTGTAGATAGGTTCATTTGGGCCATATTTTAGATGCCACATATGTGATATCATAAGGTACTGGTCATTATCTCTTTCTGACTTACTTCACTCAGTATGAATCTCTAGGCCCATCCATGTTGCTGTAAATGGCATTATTTCATTCTTTTTCAGGGATGAGTAGTATTCCATTGTGTATATGTACCACATCTTCTTAATCCATTCATCTGTCAATGGACATTATGTCTTCACTATTGTGAATATTGCTGCAATGAACATGGGGTGCATGTATCTTTTTGAATTATAGTTTTGTCCGAATGTATGCTCAGGAGTGGGATTGCTAGATCATGTGGTAGCTCTATATTTAGTTTTCTGAGAAACCACCATACTATTTCCATAGAGGTTATACCAATTTACATTCCTACCAACAGTGCAGGAGGGTTTCCTTTTCTCCACACCCTCCCCAGTATTTGTTATCTGTAGACTTATTATGATGACCATTATGACCAGTATAAGGAAGTACCGCCTTGCAATTTTGATTTGCACTTCCCTAACAAATGGTGAGGTTGAGCATTTTTTCATGTGCCTGCTGGCCATCCATGTCTTCTTTGGAGAAATGTCTATTTAGGTCTTCTGCCCATTTTTCAATTGAGTTGTTTGGTTTGTGGTTGTTGTTGAGTTGTAAGAGTTGTCTGTATATTTTAGAGATTAAGCCCTTTTGGGCACATCGTGGGTTTTTTTGTTTGTTTGTTTTTTGCCTTTTCCAGGGCCGCTTCCAGCGGCATATGGAGGTTCCCAGGCTAGGGGTCTAATCAGAGCTGTAGCCGCCAGCCTACACCAGAGCCACAGCAACGCAGGATCCGAGCCGCATCTGCAACCTACACCACAGCTCACAGCAGTGTGGGGTCCAAGCCGCGTCTGCAGCCTACACCACAGCTCACAGTAACTCCAGATCCTTAACCCACTGAGCAAGGCCAGGGATCGAACCCGCAACCTCATGGTTTTTAGTCGGATTCGTTAACCACTGCGCCACGACAGGAACTCCAAGGCCACATCGTTTTACTAGCTAGCACGCAGAAGTTCTTGGACCACAGATCAAACCCAGGCCACAGCAGTGATAACGCCAGGTCCTTAACGCCCTGCACCAGGGAATTCCTGACATCATCTGATCTTTTACTTCAATGTTTTTCTGTGAATTCAGCCTACTCTGATGACATTTCTTCCTGTTTTCTGTCCATTTTTTTCTTAGTTTTTGAATATTCCATCTTAGGTGCTGTCTTTGGTGGGAGGTGGGGGGGGTGATGAAAGAGGGAGAAAAAAATAGCTTTATTGCTTTTCCAGACAAAGGAGGCCACAGCGGGCTAATGCCCTAAAGACTGTGCCCTGAGTGTTTTCTTTTTTAGTTCTCCATGTCTTCGGTGTTACTATGGTCCAGCTTTACTCTGCTTCAGGGGCGATTGTTGCTGGCAATTTTTATCAATGCAGATGTGCTGCTTTTCAATTTCTACTTTCTTCTTATGTTAGTTTTAAAAGGAGTCTGTCTCATCTTCAGTTTTTTTCTAGGCATTTCATGTGAAAAGCTCCTGCAGGAGTCCCTCTGCTGTCAGTGTAATGAGTTGCACCTTCCTTCATGATCAGCATGGTTTTGGTGGTCATGACTGAGGAGGGGGACACTTGGTGGATCTTTTGAGCTTGAGTAAATTTCTCCATGTACCAGTATGAGTAAATTTCTCCATGTACCAGTGTGAGTAAATTTCTCCATGTACCAGTGTGAGTAAATTTCTCCATGTACCAGTGTGAGTAAATTTCTCCATGTACCAGTGTGAGTAAATTTCTCCATGTACCAGTGTGAGTAAATTTCTCCATGTACCAGTATGCTCTCCCATCTGAATTATACTGTAAGAAAGTAAAAAGATACTATTCTTAACTGTAAATACTTTTCCAAAATGTGTATTGAAGCATTAACAGGAAAATAATGAAAAATAAGTTGTAAGCCTCAAAACATGAGGCAATATAAACTAAAAGGCAAGATATTCACACAACATGTCCACCATACATGGTAATCCATTTTTCTAAGTAACGACGTGTTAATATTGTCTATATTCTACAAGCTTTTTTTTTTTTTTTGTCTTTTTAGGCCTGCACCTGTAGCATATGGAGGTTCCCAGGCTAGGGGTCCAATCGGAGCTACAGCTGCCGGCCTACCTCACAGCCACAGCAACGCAGGATCTGAGCAGTGTCTGCAACCTACACCACAGCTCATGGCAACACCAGATCCTTAACCCACTGAGCAAGGCCAGGGATCGAACCCAAGACCTCATGGTTCCCAGTCGGATTCGTTTCCACTGAGCCACGACGGGAAGTCCCACATTTTGTTTACCAGAGTATGGAATTGAAGGTTAAAAACCATTTCTTCAGAATCATAATAGCACTTCTCATTTGCTCTGTACCGTCTTATTTTTGAGGTTGAGGTTTGTGATACCATTGCAATTCCCTTCCCTCTTTTAGGTGATCATTGTCTTCCTCTTAGAAATTTTTGTGTGGGTTTCTATTTAATAAATGAAATGCTTAAATGAGTATCTTTGCTATCCATTTTATTGGGGACTTGATGCACAATCTGTATCCTTTTGCTCTTAGGGAGAACTTTTTTATTATTATTATTATTATTTTCTTTTTACGGCTGCACTTGTGGCCTATGGAAGTTTCTGGGTCAGGGGTCAAATCGGAGCTGCAGCTGGGGCCCAGGCCACAGCTACAGTAACACTGGATCCGAGCCACAACTGCAACCTACACAGCAGCTTGTGGCAATGCTGGATCCTTAACCCAAAGAGCAAGGCCAGGGATCAAACCTGCATCCTCATGTCTTTATGTCGGTTTCTTAACCCGCTGAGCCACAATAGAAACTCCAAATCTGCATTCCCGATTTGATCATTTCTTCTTTTCCTTTTGTCCTCATTGCCTGGAACATCTATGACGTGCGTTGGTGCTCCTAGAATAAACCTATATACTAAAACTTTAAACGGAGGTGAATACTAGTCTCACAAAATAAGATTAGTACTCATAATCTGTAGTAAACTCCAAAGAATAAAAGTAATTATGAAAGTAGTAGAAATTAAGTTTTATGTAAAAGGACTTGTAAGAGGGAAAGGTCTTAACAAGTCAAACTTCAAAATACGGTAAAAATTAACAGCCAACAAAAAGGAAGCGTATTAAGCATACTCATTTTTCCAATGAGGCAAGATTTGTTTCCCTAACTTTTTCTGATTTTACTGGGAAAAGATGTTTTAGAAACCCCACCTTTCTGAAGTGCCCAAATGCAAAGATACAAGACAGGACATTTGAACCTCCATTTCCTCCCCTCTTTCAACCTGCTTTATACTCACAGGGGTGCTGTAGCAGTAATCCGTTCACATGAGTCATAACCTATGCTAAGTCACAGTTTCACTGAATTAGCCACTTGAACAAATCGAATGTTATTTATTAGCTGGGCTCCCATTCACACAATTGTTCCTTCTCAGGGATATTGGCAGGGTGAGCAAATATCACGAGAACAAGAGAATATTCTTTTCTCCTACCAGAAAGCAAAGATGGCTTACATTTCAAGTCTTTTATATACATGAAGAAGTCAGTTTAATCACTGATTTCACATGGAAATATCTCAGTTAAGTAAAACATCAAGAATATAGCCTGGAACCCAGCACAGTGCCTGACAAAGTGTGCCCAATGCACAGGTGTCGTTTAAAGAATCAATGTGTTAAGAAAGAAACATCATCACCTCCCTGCCAAAAACCTTCCAACGGCTTCTCATCTCATTGCATGAAGAAGTCAAAGGCTCTCCAGGATTCCCTCTGTTTTATTTCTCATTCATACAGTCTGTGGTACCCATATTGACCTTCTCGTTTCTAGAATATTCCACGTGCACTTAGGATGTTGTACTTCTTCTTCCCCATACCTTGGATTTTCTTCACCCAGATACATGCACAGTTTTTTCTCTCTCTCTTCCATCAAGTCTGTACTCAGATGCCAACTACTCAGTGAAACCTTCTTCACTGCCCTCTGTTTTCAACCTTTCATGCACACACCCCTCCCACCAGTTTTTTTTTTTCCCTCCTTCACCCTTATTGGCATTTAATGTATTATAATTTTCCTTTCTCGCGCTGTTTATTAATTATCTCTTGTTACCAGATCACACTTAACTACCGAGAGAATATAAACTCTAAGAAGGCAATAATTTTAGCCTGCATTGTTCACTCAGATCCCCGAGCATTACAACGGCTCATAATGGCTACAGTACAGGCATGAAAGAACAGGTAAAAGAGTAGTTCTCCTGGGCACAGCGGCTTAAGGATCCTGTGTTGTCACTGCAGCAACTCTGGTAGCTGCTTTGGCAGGTTCGATCCTTGGCCCAGGAACATCCACGGGCCTTGACTGCAGCCAAAAAAATAAAAAAATAAAAAGGAATAGGTAAAAGAGCAAGTGAATGACAAGTAGAGAGCTGAGGCTGGAGAGTGAATGAGAGGGCAGACGATGAGGTTCCAGGATGTAGACCTCATTCTAAATGCAATGGCACGTCATCAGAGGCTTTCAGTGGAACATGGTATGAAACAACTTGTAACACAAGTGGTAACTAGGGGAAGGAGAGGGGAGGCAATAACTCAAAGCTGTCGGTGTCTCCAGTTAGGATTGCAATGTGGAGCTGGAATCAAATGGGATGTTGTCGGACGGGTGTGGTGCCACGGATGCCAGCAGGAGAGGCTGCTTTCAGGATCAGGAAATGGTGCCAGACGTTCCTTGAAGATTGGAGGCGGGCAGAGACGAACGGTGTCTCATCGCACTTAATGGCATGGTAAGTTCTCACTAACCTTGGCAGAGAGGGAGAAACTTTAAGGCCCTCACAGAAGACATGGGCTCAGGAAAGCAAGCTGAGAACACCTGGGAAATCAATACTGTGGATAACGTGGCTTTGAGAAGAGATGGTGATGGTTTTTAAATCAAAGGTATATTGATCTCACAGGGAGACTGGAGGGAACTGGCTGGCATATCAAACCCTGTCCCCTTCTCGTGCTTCTCACAAACAACGCTCAGTCCAATTCCACTCTTACTTCTGGCAAAATGCCCTTGAGAAACAGGACGTAGGTTAACCTTTCCTGAGTAACTCATTCTACTGTTTAACCCTAGCTTTCCACGCTAATGCCCTTAAATCCTAGGTAAATCCTCCACACTGCAGACTATTCTGGGACCATAATCTCTTCTCACTGCAGGATCAAACCAACTCCCTACCAATACAGCCAAGTTTTGTTTCGCCTTTTTAGTACCTCGAATATAAAAGTTGAAATAAGGGTCTGAGAGGGTAACTGTATGTGATTTTATTTCTTTATCACTAATGTTAAAAGCCCACATAAACCATAATTTGCTGTCTTTGCAGATGTTGTCTTGTATGGCTTGTAATCCATTAATTGTTGTGTTGCTCCACTGTTCTTATAAATTTTCTGGATCTGCCCATTTACCTCATTTGAAAGTTGCTCTCAGGTACACGCGCTTATCATCGTCAATCATCTTCTTGAGTTTTGATGTTACTGAAATTATAACTTTTCAGAAAGTGAAGAAAATCTGCAATAAGCAATGACAGGGCTGCTCGGAGATCACGGATCCATATACTCTCTTGCATTTTTCTTTCCTTACCCACGTTTTTTACTGTACTTCTTACTTCCCAACTGTGCCGTGTTAGGAAGCTGAACATAAATTAGTATGTCTTCCAATTCAAAGGCTCCATCATTGGAAGACATTTTTAATACCTATAGGACTTAAATTGTTGTGATTAAATGAGAATAATACGCATGTCCCTTTCCTGTCTTACTCATTCCTGGGCCTGGCACGTATTAGCTACTTAATGAATATGTAAATAGTGAATGAAGGCATATTCACAAACTTTTGGCACCATGTGCTATGGTCTAAATATTCCAATATTCAGACAGAGAAAGACAAACATCATGTGATATCGCTTATATGTGGAATCTTTTAAAAATGATACAAAGGAATTTATTTACAAAGCAGCAACAGACTCACAGACACAGCAAACACACTTACAGTTACCTGAAGGGAAAGAGGGAGAGGAGGGATAAATTAGGAGTTTGGGATTAACATATACACCCTTTTACAGGTCACATAGATAACAAACAAGGATCTCCTCTATACATAGCACAGGGAACTTATACTCCTTATCTTGAAATAAACTATAATGGAAGAGACTGTTAAAAATATATATATATATTTACATATATGTATAACTGAATCACTTTGATGTACAACTGAAACTAACCCAACATTGTAAACCAACTATAGTTCAATAAAAATTGTTTTTATATGAAGTAAAAAATAAATATTCTTATAGTAAAGGGGAAAGTAAAAATTACTCTGTGCATTTAGAGGTGTGGGATTGTTTAAATCAGTGCTCTCTCCTAGAGAGATTTCTGAATGATGGAGATGCTGCCCATGGCCTGTTCATGTGGGTATCCATTCGCCACATCCAGCCCCCGGGCACTTGAGATGTGACTAGGACACCTGAGGAACTGAGCACTTATTCTGATTTAAATTAAATAGCCACATGTGGCTACCCTGGTGGATGGTGCGGCTGTACATGAATCATTTTGGGTCCTCATTCTCTGATTCTCAGAAGTATCACTGTTTGGAAACAGAGAGAACAAACTTGGAGTTGCCAAGGGGGGAGAGGTTGGAGGGAAGGTATGGAGTGGGAGGTTGGGGTTAGCAGAAGTAAGTTATAATACAGGGAGGGTAGGGGTTGAGCCACAGCCACTGGAGAAGCAAAGCTGAGCAGTTACGTTGTTAACCACACGGGAAGTCAGGTCAGTCTCCCAAAGCAACAGAAATAAGAGCAAAAATAAACCAATGGAACCTAATCAAACTGACAAGCTTTTGCACAGCAAAGGAAACCAAAAAGAAAACAAAAGGACAACTTACAGAATGGGAGAAAATAGTTTTAAATGATGCAACAGACAAGGGCCTAATCTCTAGGATATACAAGCAACTTATGCAACTCAACAGCAAAAAAGCCAACAACCCAATTGAAAGATGGGCAAAGGACCTGAATAAACATTTCTCCAAGGAAGATATACAAATTGCCAACAAGCACATGAAACAATGCTCAACATCCCTGATTATTAGAGAAATGCAAATCAAAACTACCATGAGATACCACCTCACACCAGTCGGAATGGCCATCATTAATAAGTCCACAAATAAATGCTGGAGGGGGTGTGGAGAAAAGGGAACCCTCCTGCACTGTTGGTGGGAATGTAAATTGGTACAACCACTATGGAGAACGGTATGGAGGTACCTTAGAAAATTATACATAGGACTACCACATGACACAGCAGTCCCATTCTTGGGCATATATCTGGACAAAACTTTCCTTAAAAAAGACACATGCACCCTCATGTTCATTGCAGCACTATTCACAATAGCCAAGATGTGGAATCAACCCAAATGTCCACTGATGGAAGATTGGATCAGGAAGACGTGGTATATATACACAATGGAATACTACTCAGCCATAAAAAAGAACAAAACAATGCCATTTACGGCAACATGGATGGAACTAGAGACTCTCATACTGAGTGAAATAAGTCAGAAAGAGAAAGACAAATACCATATGACATCACTCATATCTGGAATCTAATATATGGCACAAAGGAACCTTTCCACAGAAAAGAAAATCATGGACTTGGAAAATCATGGACTTGCCAAGAGGGAAGGGGAGGGAGTGGGAGGGACTGGAAGCTTGGGGTAAATAGATGCAGAATGTTGCCTTCGGGATGGATTAGCAGTGGGATCCTGCTGTGTAGCACTGGGAACTCTGTCTAGTCAATTACGATGGAACAGGTAATATAAGAAAAAAGAATGTATACATGTAAGTGTAACTGGGTCACCATGCTGTGGAGTAGGAAAAATATAAAGAAATAAAAAATAAAAAAACAAAAAATAATAATAATACAGGGAGGGGACAATCAACAAGATCTTACTGTATAGTCAGAGAACTATATTCAATGTCCCATGATAAACCACAGTAGAAAGGAATATTTTTAAAGAAGAGTATATATATATATATATATATATATATATGAAGTGTCACTGTTTGAACTCTATCAAACCTCCACTCTTTATCAACTCTCAGAGCTGTATTTATATGGATTCCTACATTTTGGAATAACCAATTTATTACCACCGCTATTATTATCATTATTATTATTATTAAATGCTCCTTCTTGGTCTGATCATTGTAAATGTACATTGCAGGTATTTCCTGATTAACTACAGTATGTTCTTATTGAATAGAAGGAAAGAATATTGAAATATAAAAGCTACTTGGTTGCCATAAAAATTAAAGACGAGTTAAGTCATAATTAAAAAGGAATTATGTACAAAATTAAGACTGAACAGTGAAATTAAACCTTCACTGCCACTTCATGTGTTGCAGAGAACACTAGAGTGAGCTGAGGAATCCCTTCGAAACCAGGAACAGTGTGCCTATACTTAAGGAACCCCTAAATCTGCCCACGCCCAAGTTAGCCGGAAGATCAGACCAGAATTAGAATTCCTGTGTTGAACATTATTCAAGCTAATTTGAAATGTAATTGCATAATCACATCAGTGTAGTCAAAGGAATGTGGTTTTTACCGACAAGGTATCATCATTTTCTAATTACCAATTAAGAACTCTCCACAGTTTATTAGAATTGGAGAATTACAGTGTGTGAATTAACCCAATTGCCCTCTGGAAGTCCTCAGGTGACAGAAATATAAATAATTCACTGGGAAACTCTGGCTCTAATTAGTATCCTGAAACCAAAATTCATGCCCCCACGCTTTCCACCTTCTCATCTTCAATACCCGTTTATTTAATCCAAGTTCCAGGGGAGAATAATATTGATTCCAATGGCTCTGAACAGTTTGTTTGTTGTGACTGCCAGCGAAGGACCAATTTTTGTAAATAGAAATGATTCAAAATTAGTCCATCTGCACAATGAAGTTTAAAGAACAGCTAAGCGTTCCTGAGTAGCCCGTTAAAATAGCTACCTAGAGGTAGATAATGCAGACAAGAGATGAGCCGTCAGAACACCTGTGTTCTAGCTGGGCTCTCCTTCTTATCACTGAGCCTCCTCTTAAACTGTCTGAACCCCACACACATTCCTGGTGTATCCAATCAGCATGATTACCCCAGAACTACAGACCATACAAGGTTAGAAGGGCTCAGACAAATGAAATAAAGTATGTAGAAGTGCTCTGTAAAACGAGTCTCACTATGTACATGTACTAAATATTTTCAGGTTTTCTTTCAGTAGAATTATAATGCTAGAAGTCCTTTCTCTAGGAATCAGAATGCTCCCCAAAACGGGTAAACATCCCTTGTTAGCCCAAGGGTTCCCTACTTCCTCGGTGCTCGGTAGAGATCTCTCTCTGCCTTCCGACAGCCCAGCCACCTTCCTCCCACCTCCAATAGTTTCAAAAACTGCACCCCAAACTCTGACTGGGAAGACCAGCTTTGGGGTTTCTCCCAGATGGATCTTTATTCCCTACACATCTCAAGACGGCTGGACACCTCATTCTCCCTCTCGAAACATTCTGACCAAGACCTCTAGCCACTGTTACATACCAGGACCAGGGCAAAATTTCCATGGGAAAAAAATCCTTATTGTTTTTCCTGGTCAGCCCTGCATGACCATGAAAAGTTTTACAGGTTACGCTCTTCCCAGAGATAGGTTTTCTGTCTGCGCAAAGCTCCCAGTTCACACCCAGAATCAGGAAATGGGCCTCCCCCAAATTATACATCATAAATTAATTAATTAAAGAAGCCAGAGATCACTACCTCACCTCTGATGCGTGTTCGCTTCCCCCTGGCGTTTTAGTTCATCGGTTCATCTAATTCCCGTGCCACCACAGCTCTCTGATACTTTGTAAATATTTACCAGGCATTTTCTCTCCTGCAATGGGCACATTTTCCTTCTGTGTCCTATTACATCATTCCCAGCGGTGGAAGGCAGAGCAACATCTTTTTAGTTCTCATATATTTTGCACAGATCCTTTAAGTAAGTTTTAAAATTAAAACTGGATTTGATTTAAACTTGGAGGTCCAATTTTCTAAAGAATGGTATATTTAACCTTGAATCCTAAGGGATGCTTCTTCAAAAAAAAAAAAATGTTATTATTTCAGCAGATTCTCTAGCACAGATACAGGGAAACTAACACCAGGGGCGTCTGGTTTTGTCTTATACCACATAGAATGGCCACACATGGAATCACCTACAAGGTCCTTTCTGACTTTGCCTTAGAAAATATATTAATCATAGGATTATCTTAAGATTATATGACACCTTTTCCATAGAAGTGAAAATAAAATTGGACATAGTTCTTCTGCATGATTAAATATTGTGTGGGAATTCCCTCCATGCATCTAATACAGAAATACACGTACTGAGAGGCAAAGTAAATGCCCCAAGAGTACAGGGGAAAAGTTTCAAAATAAATGAACCCAGATTTTGAGGATTGTCCTTGTGAGAGGACTGACTCCTGCCTCTGCTTGAGGTAACACATGCCTACCCAAAAAGTAATGACTCAACCCTCCTAGGGTGAATACGCAGTGGCTTTTGGTCAGTCCTATCGAATGATTAATTTTAAAACTCCGAGGGTGATCAGCAAAAGAGAAAGGTAAGAAAGAGGTGCCTGCTTCAACTCTGTAACCGGTCAGATGAGAAGTAAAATCCTGAAACCACAAGAATACTATCCAAGGTGCTGAAGCCCTTTTCCACCAATTGAGAAAAGAAAAATTTACCGATTCATACAGAGTTACTTATACAAAGAATCCCGCCTCTTTAATGTTGACGGTGTGTGTGAAGGGTCCACAAATGAATCCCTATCAGATGCCCTCTGGGCAGGAACCCAAAAAAGAACCTCAAGCAGCTACAGACACGCAGGGAACCAAGGGCACCACTTGAACAGCCTCAAGCGCTGCACTCAGTCCAGCTATTTATTCAATGAGATAAAATAAATTCCAGGTCATGATAAAAAAAAATCATACCCTGCACTTTGTATTATCTAGGAAATTGCTTGTAGAAATAGCACAAAAAGAAAACCAGATAACATAGGTTTTAATTCCAACTTTGTCAATAGTTAGCTGTGGATTTTTTTTTATAGTCTGTTTATTTGTTTTTAAAGTAGGAATCATGTGCACATTACCTGCTTGCTGTGTGAGATGGAGATGAGAGCAAATCTGAAGCACCTTGTGAACGTCATACCACAACATGTAAATATCATGTTAATATACAAGAAATCAGTTACTCTCATAAAATTGTAGAACTGTCCAAAACAAAGTGATTTTTATATGTGTTGATTTTCCCTCTTCTGTACTACAAATGTACAAGTAGGAATAAAACCAAATAAAATACAGAGATTTTTCATGGGGTTGGTCACTCTTGCCAATTCCTCTTTTCCTGGCAAAAAGAGAGTTCCCTTGACTAACACCTGGATTTTAACATTTCACTAGTGGAAAAATAGCTTGTTTTCAGGTAATGCTAGACCAACTATGTATAAATACACATACTGAGGGTGATACGGCTGCTTTATGGTGTCACCAATTGGAGCTAAATCACTTACAGAAACCATAGTTAATCTTGGTTGGAATAACATACGGACATTCGAATACTGCAAAGACAAAAGAAGGCTGCAGTAGCTGGCAGCTAAGAACAAACGCTGTTTCATTACAACCTTGTGAAAAACAAAGTGCAACAAAGGTGAGAACACGGAAAGGCCTCACAGTGGTAACATCCCCGTGCGTTGGGTGGGGGGCCGATGACGTTCAACTTTTAGGTTCTGCTAACAGCTGGCATGAATTATCTTAGGGCAGAGTTCAAATGATAAAAACCTAGCACATTTTTCCCTCTAAGAGAGTTGTTGAAGTTTTACTGAAAACTTACCTGTTCATAATATTCTGGCTATTCTGTCTTTACAGCCTCAGACCCAGCCGTGAAGCAAAATTTTTCTTCAAGAAATCACCTCGATATTAGGTAAGAAGATAAAAAGTCAATTCACATGGCTTTACACTGATTTGTGACTCTCAAAATATAGTAAAAACAGATTATTTCCGAGGCAGGCTCTGCAGCTGTTCTCTGATACCTTATTCTTCTCTAAGCCTTCGAAATTAGAAGCAGTCATCTGGTTTCGGGTAGGAGCACGCATGTAACTTCCTCCTGGAAGACCCTAACTTTGGATGCTCATCTTTCCAACACGGCCTTCACTGCCCACAGGGACTCAGCCAGGCCGAGTCGTGAAATGGAAGATAGTCACTGTGGGGGCCCCCCAACCCTGCCGCAGCCTTTGTGTGAGTGGAAGACAAAGGCTCACTCTTTTCGGCCACCAGAACTGGGGGACTGCCTAGCTTTCCATTTGGTTCTTAAGGGGTCCCTGCTAAAAACCTTAAAATCTAAACTCTCGTGTAGCCTTGGCTTAGAGAATAAGCAGTTAGGAAAATCACATGACAAGCTGGAGAGATGGCAGGCCATATTATGCCGTCACAAATTATTTGGTAAATAATCTTGTCTGACAATTTCTGAGACAGTTCATGTACCTCATCGTATTGTAGCTCCACAGAACATAATTGGAAAACAGAATGTTAAAAGCGTGAGCCGGTTATTAGTGGGTGCATTTGACAAAGTGCTTTAAGAGATTAGCTCAGAAAAGAATTTCCATCTGTAAACAGGAAAAAAACAAAAATAAGGGGGGTGGGGGGTAGAGAAAGCCCAAAATTTCTACGATTTGCCAAGTCAGAAGAGGCAACAGCCCCTCATCCCCGCTGGAGAAATTAAAGTATAAAGCCTTCCCCCGCCACCCCCACCATTTCTGTCTTAAATCGTGTTCTCCCACATTGACTGAATAGCAACCTTTGTCATAACAGATCATTCTCTCAAAACACCTCCTTTGCGTGGTTGCCGGGTCACCCCATGTTCCTGCTTTTCCTTCCTCCTCACTGATCACTCATCTAGTTTCTTTTATGGTCCTTCCCCATCTCCCTGACCTCCGAACACTGTAGGGTCACCAGGCTTTGCCCAAGGACGTCGTCCACATGTGTGGGTACACTGTCTCCTCGGAGACCTCATGGCTTTCCCACACCACCTATCTACTAACAATTCCCAGCGTCTGCCCAAATTCTAGCTGTCTGTTTGATGTTTCTACTTGCCTTGCAAATAGAGATACGACAAACTTGCAGGGTCAGAAATTAAATGCATTCCCCCCACACAAACAAATTCCTAGTCTCCCAAACCTGCTCTTCCAATAGGCATCTCATTTTAGCAAATGGAAATCTCATCCTTCCAGTCTCAGTGCTATAACCCTCGGTGCCCTGCTTGTCTTCTCACCCTCATAGCCCACATCCAAAGCATTAGTGACCCAATTAGCTCCATTTTTTCCATCTATATCAAGAATCGGACCCCTTCTCACTACCTCTTCCATTAGCACCTCAGTATCAGCACCCTCACCTCTTTGCAGAATTACTCCCACAGCCTCCTAACTTTTCTCCCCACTTCCTCTCCTACCAGCCACCTAGATCTTCTCTCACCATAGGGTACAGGCAGATGTATTCAAACCACAGGTCACACCTGTCACTTTCCAGGCTCAACACTCTAAAGTGGGTCCCAAATGATAGCGAATAGCCCTTTCAATGACCTACAAGATTCTGACTTCACCGCTAACTTTTCACCCCATTTTTTACTCCAGGTACAGTGGCTCCCTGATCTTCCTCAAATATGCCAAGCACACTCCCACCTCGGGGCCTCTGCAATTGATTTTCTCTTTACTTGGAATGTTCCTTCCTCCTTCTCTTGCCTCTTTCAAATTAGTAGTCACATGTCACCTTCTTTTATCTGTTTTCTTCACTATAGTGTCCCCAGTGCCCATAGAAGAGTGTCAGGCACATTGCAGACTCCCATTTGGCTTGAAAGTTTAAATACAGAGCAAACATACTATCAACCCTCAACCCTTTTCCTCAGCAGATTCAAAATATGTTATCCAAGAAGGTGTCAGATGCTAAGGGCAGGATCCTCATGACTAGCTGATCTCCCAGAGTGAGAGAGCTTGCCCAAGATTGCACAATATCTGTAGGTTAAAGCCCAGAGACTGCCTTAGAAGCCATGACTCCAGGGTTTTTCCACTTCATTCAAAGCACCACACATACACACACACACACACAAACGTACACACATACAAACACATACACATACATGTGAATATATGTGTACACACACACGGATATATGTATATGCATATATGCAAACACACAGTGTGTGTTTGTACCTAACTAGTTTCTAAATACCCTAAGAACCGCTTGCCCTCAGTGATCCTGCAACAACAGGCAGCGGCCCCTCAGGCCCCTGATTTGTTTTTATAAACTCAATATAGAAGCTAGAATCAATAACGCCTAAAAATACCTAAAGAATGAGATATCTATTTTCTATTCCAGCACTGGCTTCAGAGTTTGATACAAAGATAGCATTTGTAGCCTCAAGCAAATACCACTCTTGGGATCACCTTAAACATGTCACGAAGCCCCATCTGGTTCAGCAAATCAGCTACTAATGACCCTCCTTTTCCTGCAGTGTTTTTTCCTGACACTAGGAAAAATATTTTCTTCCTGATGTTTCAAGATTCCCCACACTCATGTTTTAAGATGCTTTTGCAAATTGCCCTGCACTAGTTTTAAGATTAGATTCCCATTTCAGTATTCATGTTGCAGTTTAAGGAAAGCTAAATCCTCTCACAAATCATGTGTCAACAATCTGAATACCATCATGGCTGAATGCAACCAACCCAGAAAGATAAGTAAAAGTATATGCTGCTAGAATTCAGTCAAACCGCTAACAGCATCTCGTAGATGATATGCTCTGATAGACAGCTACTTAACGTTACTTGCAAGGTTTCTATCTTAAATCTTATCTTTTTTGCTAATAGACTCCCCTCACAATAAAATAGGGAACAGAATTCAGAGCTAAAGGAGACATTTGAGGCACTCCTTCTCTCGCTACTCATAATAGATGTTTTTCCATGTTGCCAGCTCAGTATATGTTTTGGTTTAATATACTTGGATATCGGTACATCCAAACACAAATGCATTTTTCGTTAGCGAGGACACGATCTGGAAATGCCCAGGCTTCATTTACAGTTAGTTACCCAAGCAGGCCAAGCCAAAGTCCATCCGGCTATGCCAGCCGTCCTGCATGTAAATTCCCCTTTATATACACTGCTTGCCGTGAACACTGCTGTGCCAGAATCAGTGACCTAGAAATGCACATCCATGGCAAGCAAGCTGAAATCAGCAAACTTCACTTGCACCCTGTGGTTGAGGTGGTGGGTGACCAATGTACCCGGTGCCTAAGAAGAAGTCGATGGGAACAGCCATTTCGCCCCACTCTGGGCTCCATTAGGGTAATTATAAATCGGTGCCCCTGGTGTGAATGGAATACATGATGCTCAAAATGATGCTTATTTGGGAAATCTAATACATTCATTTTCTAACCACCCCATCCACATAAAGACAACATCCTTCCTCTCATTCTGGGAAGACAACCCGTCAAACGCTCCCAGAGTTGAACTCGCGGAAACATTTTACTCGAATCCACTGTTGTGGTGTTTCTACCTTTAAGGCTTAAACATTCTCCTGTTCATGCACTGCTGGCACTCGCCTTCTTGTGTAGCCCTTTGTCGTATCAGGGTCATGGCAGCTAACCTATTAAACAGTCTATACAGAGCTACAGCAAGTTTGGAGAATCGAACTGATGTGGGTGGTAAACAGGAACCAAGAAGTTTATTTTCTGTGCGTCAGTGAAATCCATGTAATGCTTTATTTCCCTTTTACTATTCTCAACCTTTTATAGTACATATCACACACAAAATGGTTTGCTGTATTTCTCAGGCAGCCAGAAGGAAGTTAACGAACAAGTTACGTCATTATTTCCCTGCCTTCCCTGTATTTCTAGTGATGGATCCCAAGAGAATCAATTCTGGGAATGTTACCAGTTGTCCTGAGAGGAACCATCACCCATAGCCTCTCACCATGTGTTTAGTTTTTTTAAATTTTATAGACAAGCTAATCCTCAAAGAAAAACTCCTTCAGAAATGAGTGGGCCTTTTCCGTAGATCTGGTAGTATCCGATGGCATTTTAAAGACATTAAACCCTTGGCTTTTTTTTTATTATGATTTAATCTTAGACATATGGAAATAGTGCCTCCAATTAATTCTACTTTCTTAAAAACATTTGGCCATTTTGATCCTGTAATGTCTTCTTTGGTGTAGAGCACTGAGTAGAGATTACACAAATACTGAAAGAACAGAGGCATGAGAGAGTACATGAGTGAACAAATTCTGTCACTGTTGACTTCTGGGAAGTTCTATTTCTCATTTTCCTCAGGGAATAATCTGCTTTACTCACCGGTTTCACGTGTACGCCTGTCTGTGTGACTATGTGTGTGCACACACACATACATGTGAATCATTTCTTCAGTTATAATTCCTGCCATGGTCTGGTTCTCATCGGCAAGACCACGCAACTCCTTTGAGTGACAGCTTGCCAGCTTCCTCACCTTCATCCTCAGTTCCAACCAGCCCCGACTAACATCACTACCCAGCTGCTTCACAAGTTCCAAAAGCAGAGGAAGCCAACTCCTGGATAACTGAAGATTTAAGTAAAGTAGGGCATGATCTCTTAGATAAGGGGAGAGAGAGAAAGCATTGAAAAGAGGGAAAGATGGCTATAAAAATAGTTCCTGTACAACTTTTACTATATGCGAGCATCACTATACTAATACTTTTCCATTGTGTAGCCTTTTTACCCCAAAATTATTTTTGTAGACATACATTAATTAACCCTCAGAGTGTTCTGAGTCATAACACTTGATTCAATTTGTACTATCTTGAAATCTGTCATATGAACTACATACTGGAGTTTCACCAGCCATATTTGTGTGAAGCAATGTGAGCCAAGTCTCAATTTATCACTTCCAGAATTGTATCCCTATTAATAAAAGACATGCATCACAAGAGTGGAGTGGGGAGAGGAGACACACTTCTATTCTGCATGTGCCAAAACAGGATTCAGGGTCCTTTAAAGCTATGAGAAGGACAAAGTACTCCATCAACCAGGTATAAAAACGTAAAAACATTTTTATCCTCAAACAAATATGAAAGGCTCCTTTTCTTAAAATGTAAAGAAAGGAATATAAAGTAAGTCATTGATGCTACTGTATAAATAACGTTTCCATAAGAACAATTATTTCCAAATGTCTTGCCCATCCCCTCCCCTACATAATAAAAAAACATTTAATTAAAGTTGCCACTTATTTTGAAACACCTTTTTAAGAACTAGAAACACAAACCCCGTAAATAAATAGCCAAATTTGGATTATTTGAATGTGTTTGGAATGTTGAGAGTCTATTTACATTTTAATAAGATATTTCCTCCGTGCAGGTATTAGATAAATCTCCATAGAGATGAGGCTAGGACACCGAATTAAGAAGAAAGAAGCACCCTTGACAATTTGGAGCAAAGGAAAGATAAGCAGAGTGGTATTTAATAGAAACAGATGTGGATGTAATCCCTTTAGGAGGAAAAAAGTTGTACAAATATAACATAAGAGATGGGGAAATGGCTTTAGACACAAAGAATGGGAAAACCTGGGGAGTTCTGAGAAACTCAAGCTCAGAATGATTTTATGACTCAGACTCTCTTCCAATTCACAGCCCAATAGCGGGTGTGTTATGTGGATAACTTAAAGCCCAATATGTTATTTATAAGAAAGATTAACACAAGTTTCTGAAAGTGGCAATGAGAGCTGGAAAAAAGTAGGATTTATCAGCCTAAAATATATAAGTCATACATAAAGTCGCAAATACATAAGCTGGCTGGCACATCTCTAATCTATTACCAGCGACAATTGTTTTCTAGTCCAGCAAGAAGGATTTGAGGCAAACTGAAGGAAACCCTAGTGACTAAACCGTAAAGCATTAAAATATGATGATAGGAGTTAGGAATTCTATTAACTGCATTTTCTTTAAAATATAACCGCCTGTGCATTGCTTTGCATAGCTTGCAGAAGTATAAAATAGACCTAGACTTACAACCATGAACTGATAGTTAACAGGTGACAAGGAGAATTTTGCAGAAATGTGGGTAGCAGAAAGTGTCTACCAGTGTACACTGAGTCAGAACTGCATCCCCTCACTCTTCAAAAATATTCTATCTCCGAGAAAATATTTCCCTTCCTTGGCTTTTATGTTGTCCTCAATGCTAAGGAATTGAGACTGTGACTCCCCCACCTCGCTCTTTAAAGAAAAAGAGATAAACAGAGGTGCTGTCGAGGAAAACTTTTACCTGGGGAGGATTCGGAGGCACAGGTATGCAAATCATCCTTCCTAAAAATAAAGAATAAAAAGTAGCAATACTGACTCTTCACACCTTGATCCTTCGCCCTTACATCTCAAGCTAGAACTCAGAACCTAACACATCTCTCAAAGCCAAACCACATCACTGATAGCTTTTACAAAACACTGTGAACAGTGTCACCGTGAATCAACTCATCTCACTGATTCAATTACTCTAAGGCTCTGACAGCTCTAAATAATCCTCCGTACATGTGAAGTAAAGTTTCTCAACAAAGAAATTCATTCTGCACGGTCGTGGCTATAACATGGTCCAAAAAAACCAACATCCTTTAGGAGATGCACGGCCAGGGGAGAGGGGCAGAGCAGCACACTGTGGGAGGCATTCTGCCTCTGAATCCACCCGCACCCCATGCTTGCTGCCTCTTCATGCAAGAGAAGAGTGTTTAGAGGAGAAAACACAGCAGCAGGGCCAGGCTGAACTGAAATGTTTCCTGAGCTAACAAGTAAAGGATCAGCATTTTGTGACGCATATTATAGATGAGCAAAGACTTCAGTGCCCACAAGTTTTTTCCTCATTCATTAAGTTAACTTCAAGGATATGTAGATTCAGAGTAAATTCTCTGCACACGATAATTATTACTATGATTAGGATTGTAAGAAGGTTCACAAACTCTAAAGAAATTATGTCAACATCCTCATAAAACCTTGCATGTAAAACTTCATACATTTTTTTTAATTTCTTTTTTTAACTTTTTAATTTTATTTTCGCTGCCACATGGCATATGGAGTTCCCGGGCCAAGAATCAGATCCAAGCAACAGCTGTGACAGGGAGGAATGCTTTAAACCACTGACTGGGCCCAGGATTGAACCTACATCCTTGGCACTGCAGAAATGTTACTGATCCCATTGTGCCACAGTAGGAACTCCCATTCATGCTTTTTAAAATAGCCAGTGGAGGAGTTCCCACTGTGGCTCAGTAGGTTAAGAACTCAGCATAGTCTCCATGAGAATGCAGGATCAATTCCCAGCCTCACTCCGGGGGTTAAGGATCTGGCATTGCCACAAGCTTCTGCATAGGTTGCAGATGCAGCTTAGATCTGGTGTTGCTGTGGTTGTGGCATAGGCCTACAGCTGCAGCTCTGATTCGACTCCTAGCCTGGCAACTTCCATATGCTACAGATGTCGCCATAAAAAGAAGGAAAAAAAATTGTTTAATTAAAATAGCCAGTATATGCTATCTATGCTAAAGTGAGATATGGTTACCTAGGGTGGGCCAAACTAGGCAAAGAGCAGCTTTTCTAGAATCTGTATTAACAGAGATTATCTCTCTCATATAATCTTTTTCTTAAATATTCTGAGTTGCTCTGAACAGGTTCTTCATATTTCCATGACAGTTTATTTAAGTAATGGTATTGTTTATCTGCTGTGCCTAGCACTTAGCTAGGAATCATAAGCTAGGGACAAAAAGCAAGTGGCATGCAAGATATAAGTCCACTCACTAGAGCCTAGATAGGACGGACACACACACACACACACACCCCAGTTGTGTGTGTGGATGTAACAATGCAAGCGTAAGGACCTCAGTTTTGTCTTGGGGGATAGAAGTAGGACTGGGACGGGCTCCTTGGGTAGAGGGCACATTGTAAAACCGAAGGTGGGCAAGGGGAAAGGTGACGTCTGTGACCCCTGCAACTGGAAGCAGGAGCTGCTGCACTGGGGGAAGAGGCAACAAGGCTGGTGGTGGACGTGTTCAGTTAGTGGCTGGACAAGAAGCTACGCCCCAGGGGCCTAATGCTGCCGGTCTCTGATCAACTACAAACTCTGAGCTGGGAGCTGAGCGGCGCCTGCAGAGGGAGAAGCAGCACTTGAAGCCATGAGAGTATCAGCCCCCAGGGGTTTAGTGTGTCACCAAACAATACATCACAGCATCATTGCTACCATATAAAGAGATTTTCCTTCATGTTGACACAGTCTAGGGGAATCTAAAAATTTAACACTTGACTGCATGTGTGCAGTATCACACACCTTGGATTAGCCTATCCAGAAAACTCCCATTTCCCATTTCACCTTTTTTCCACTCCTTCCTCTCCGTTTCCAATAACCATCTCATTGTGAAGCTCACCGCCAGACAAGAGCTGTGCCTGGCAGCCTCGCCTGATTCATATTCTTCACGTAGCTTGTGGGAAAGTGACCAGAATGATTGAAACTTATTAAATACCTGTTGGGGTCTTTAGAAATCACCAGGAAAATATCACGTCTAGAACTATCACCGAATATTTCAATGTAGTAGTTACACATACAGGCTTCTTATCAAAATGGGTCTTCTCTTCCTAGAGAGACGCGTAAGCCAGGATGGCTAATTCATATTCATCGCTCCCCAAAAATTAGCTACTCTGAACAAGCGGTGCTGATCAAGAGGGAAAGGACCTTGGAGGTGGGCTGGCTCTGTCCTGGCCTTGTCACCTCCTCCACCCAGGTCAGTGGAGAGCTGCGTGAGCAACTCCACAAAGAGGGTTGACTCTTGTTAATTTAATTAATGAATTAAAGAACTCCGAAGGGGCCTCAGACAACACGGACGTGTCCTGTGCAGCCAGGGCAGGAGACATCTCCACAAACAACAGCAGGTCAGTGTGCAGACCAGCCACAGAAGGAGCTGGGTAGATACTGTTTATTGACAACCTGGATGGAACCTGAGGGCATTGTGCAAAGTGAGGTAAGTCAGACAAAGACAAATACTGTATGATATCACTTAAATGTGGAATCTAAAAAAAATGATGCAAATGAACTCATTTACAAAGCAGAACAGATTCACAGACAGAGAATACAAACCTATGGTTATGAAAGAGGAAAACAGGGAAGGGATGCATTAGGAGTTTGGGATTAAAATATATACATTACTATACATAAAATTAATAACCAACAAGGACCTACTGTATAGCACAGGCAACTCTACTCAATAACTTATAATAACCTATAATGGAAAAGACTCTCAAGATACATCACTTTGCTGTACACCTGAAACTAACACAACATTGTAAATCAACCATATTTCAATTAAAATATCTTTAAAAGGAGTTCCCGTCGTGGCACAGTGGTTAACGAATCCGACTAGGAACCATGAGGTTGCAGGCTCGATCCCTGGCCTTGCTCTGTGGGTTAAAGATCCGGCGTTGCCGTGAGCTGTGGTGTAGGTTGCAGATGCGGCTCGGATCCCGTGTTGCTGTGGCTCTGGCGTAGGCCGGTGGCTACAGCTCCGTTTCAACCCCTAGCCTGGGAACCTCCATATGCCACGAGAGTGGCCTAATAAAATGGCAAAAAAGACAATAAATAAATAAATAAATAAATAAATAAAATATAAAAGAAACTGAAAAGTCTTGTAATTATTAAATAAAAAATTTCTAAAGAACAGAGGATTAAATGGTGTGATAGGAATGCTAGCGAGGACTATGGCAATGACCATACTGGAGTGTGTAAATGTATCACATCAACAGACTGTACTCGAACTTACATAATGTTAAACGTCAATGATATCTCGATTTTAAATTTTTTTAATAGAAAATAAAAATGGATACAGAACCAAAGGGGTAAGAAAAGAAATCAAAGCACACATAGGTCCCTCATACCACATACCCTGTACAGAGAGCAAAGAAGCAACCAAGGAGTTCCTGTCGTGGCTCAGTGGTTAACAAACCCGACCAGGATCCATGAGGACACAGGTTCCATCCCCGGCCTTGCTCGGTGGGTTAAGGATCCGGTGTTGCCGTGAGCTGTGGTGTGAGTTGCAGACATGGCTCTGATCCTGCGTGGCTGTGGCTGTGGTGTAGGACGGCAGCTGCAGGTTGGATTCAATCCCTAGACTGGGAACCTCCATAGGCCACAGGTGTGGCCTGAAAAACCAAAAGCCAAAAAAAAAAGTAGCAACTGAATTCTGAAAATGTCTCAGGTGGGGGGAGTAAAAACTTGGATATCCAATTTATTGCTGAAACTTCCCAGGCTTTGTCATTTTTTTAGCAACTTCTCTGAGTAGACAAGCAGACTGAGCTAGTGGGAGTGTCCCCTCTCTAGATAGGCTCTCTTTCCAGTCGCCTCTGTCACTCTTGTCATGCTGTTTGAATTCAGTGAGGGCATGCTTACTCTTTTTGTTGTTTTGTTTTTGTGGGTACCTATTTTGTGCTTTATTCAGCTAAAGTTTTGTTAAAATACTCCACTGATAAAAGCAGAATCGATCACTTTACTTTCTGATTCCATCACAGTCAGTAAGGACTCACCATCATTTTATGCCCCAATTTAGCTCATTTTTTGGCTCCTTTGTGTGGATTCCAGTTTTCTGTCTGCTGTCATTTCTATTACACTTAAAGAACTTACTTTTGAGTTCCCTGGTGGCCTGTCCACTAAGAATTTGGTGTTGTCACTGCTTTGCTTCCTTGTCACCATTGTGGCCCAAACTTCTGCATGCTTCAGGCTCAGTTAAAAAGAAAAAAGAAAAAAAAAAAAAAAAAAACTTCCTTAAATATTTATTGTATTACAGGTCTGCTGTTGACAAATCCTATACATATTTGTCTGAAACAGTCTTTCTTTTGCCTTCATTTTTTAGTATCTTTGGCCAGCTTAGACAACATTCTAAGTTAACAGGTGTATTTTTCCTTCTAGCACCACGAAGAGGTAATTACACTGTCCTCTGACTTGCATAGTTATACAGACCTTTGAAATTATTATCTTCATTGCCCAATATGTAATGTATATTTTATTTGTGCATTGTTTTCCAGATATTTTATTATGATGTGGCTCAATCTGGTGGGGTTTTTTTCCTCTATATTTATCTCTCTTGGTTGGGTTCATTAAAACTTTTAGATATGTGGGTTTATAGAGTTTATTAATTTTGGAAATTTTTTCAACCACCATTTGTTCATAAATTTTTTTATATTTTCCAGGACAGCAAGTAAATGTAATTTAGACCATTGGATATTTTCCCACGAGTCATGGGCGCCACTGTTCTTATGTGTTTTCTTTACTCTGTGCTTCATTTTATATAATTTCTTTCTGCACATCTTCAGGCTCACAGATCTTTCCCTTTTCAATGGCTGCTTAGTCTTGTCTAATAAAATTTTCATTTTGTATCTTCATGGTTTATTTTCAAAACTTCCATTCCTTTCCTAATTATGTTTAAAGATTTCCAGCAATGATTTAAAATAACTGTTTTAAAGCCCTTGAGCTAATTCATTGCCTTTGCTATTTCTAAGTACCTATCTATTGCCTGGTTTTCTCTTAGTTAAACATAATTTTATATAAAAATATATATACACACATATATGGTTTGCTTTGGTTTTGTTATCTTTTTAGGGCTGCACTCGAAGCATATAGAAGTTCCCAGGCTGGGGGTCAGACTGGAGATGTAGCTGCCAGCCTACCACAGCCACAGCAACGCCAGATCCAAGCCACATCTGTGACCTACACCACAGCTCATGGCAATGCCAGATCTTTAACCCACTGAGCAACACCAGGGATCAAACCCATGTCCTCATGGATACTAGTCAGAGTCGTTACCACTGAGGCACAGCGGGAACTCCCTATGTATATTGTTTATGCTTATATACACACCTATGTAAAATATATATAACTGTACATTTTATTATGAATAATATCATTATATATTTTAATACATAAATGTTTCTTTACATGTCATAATTTTTATTAGATTTTAATAAATCTACTTTTTTAAATGTCAGATTGAGTATTGAAATTTGTTTGGCAAACAGTTGAGTAACTTTCAGATTCGTTTATTTTTAAGCTTTGTTAGGGCTGCATTCGCCTTTGTTCTAGGACTAGGTTCGCCTTAGTACTAAGACCTAACCTTTTAGCCGTCTCTAGGGAATAATCACCCAAGTTTCAATGAGATTTCTCTCCTCTGGCTGGCTGGAACGTGTTTCCCAGCACTGTGTAAGTTCTGGAAGTTGTTGTTCTTTGTGTTGCCTCCTGGAGCTTCATCCTAGTTGTACATATTCATCCTACATAGTATTCCGCAACAGATTCAAGAGGCCTTCTATTCAGATTTCTGGAGCCATTTTCTACCAGACTCCCTCTTTGGTACTCTGCCCTACAAATTCCACCCTCTTCACCCTTCCCAAACTCCAATCTCTGTCTTCTTAACGCAGTGTGAAGGTGGAGTGACTCTGCCTGAGTCAGCCTCTCCTGTGCCATGGGCCACAGAGGATTGCCAGGTGACGGTAGCCAAAGCAACTGTAGTATTCACTTCATTTATTTTCCTTTTCCCTGGATCACAATTCCTCACTGCCTATTGCCCAATGTATAAAAACAATTATTTCTTATGCTTCCAGTTTTTAAATTTTTCACAGCAAGAGGACAAATCCGGTAACAGTCATCTCAACGTGACAAGCAAGACCTGGAAATTTTACAATTTTAATGGGTAAGGTATTCAGAACAACCTGAATGAGTATTTCTCACTCAAGGTGCCTCTTGAGGTTGCAGGTGGTTTTTTTGGCCGGGACTACAATAACGTGAAGACTTAAATGGGGCTGGAGAATAGATTCCAAGGTGACTCACTGACATCAATGGCAAGTGCTACTTGCTATTTGCAGGAAGTCTCTTATCAGTCTGCTTGAGTGTCCTCCGGGCACAGCTGCTGGCTTCTCTCAGGGCAAGTGATGCTAGAACTACCCATGCTTTTTATCGCCACCAAAACACATAAAACACAGGGATAAAGCACTTTTGATTCTTAGGAAACGACCAACCGTTGACATCCTCTTTAACACACACCACTCTGGATTACAGTCAGCACGCAGAAGAACCATATTCCTCAGATTCTTCAATGCGTCACTTATTATAAAAACACTAACCAAAGCTCAATGTGGTTAAAATAAGTGCAACCCCCAAGGAAGCTGAGCAGCATCTCAACAGTCACTGACCTCCTTTCCTTTCACAAGAAGGTCATTGTGTTATTGCAGAGATTTCTGGTAGGGAATGCTCCCCAAGAGCCCCAAGAGGGCATGAGGGAATTCTGCATGACTCACAAGGTCGGGACATCCCAGAAAACTAGAGCCCTGATACAACACGCCCTTGGCACATTTCAATGTACTTGGCTGCCCTTGCTGCTCATTTTCACAAAACTAAAGCCAGCAACCTCTTTCTGAGGGTCCTGCAGTCCATGCCACGACCTCAAAAATATAATTAGAAAAGAAAACCCTTTCTAATGTAGGGATGTAGGGTATGCCAAGTACTAAGAAAAAGATGATCAAGCAGATGCTGCTTCACTGTAAATGGTCAATTTAATGAAGGGCAAGGCTGCTTTTGCTTCTAATGGGAAGCAGCTTGCAAGTCACATAACATTTACATGCATTTCTTTATTCTATGTATTCATTCCAGAAAATCCAGTTTTCTTCCACGTGTGTAATCCAGCTTTTCTTCCATAGCTCTTAGCAATAAATTTAATATTTAACATGCAAAAGCATAAGCCAGGAAGCCAACAGAGGGGAGAGATTCACATTGAACTTTTCTGGCTCATGCAAAAGTGAAAGCATTTATATATATACACATATATCATATATATATAGTCCATAATTTCCATTTTACTTTTCTAAATAAGAATTAGAAAAATAAACAGATACAAAGTCTAGCAGTCAGTTCACAAGCATTTACTGCTGCCTGCCCTTACCTGTGCCTGCACTGGAGACAGATGTTGAGGTACTTGCCCTCAAGAACTATACACTAGGCAACATGCACACGCTTTCAATTATTCATGCTTTCAACTATTCAATATATATATAATTACAGGCACCACATGACAGACCCTCTATCAGACTCTGACGGTTCCAAGAACAAGAGAAAGATCCTGACATTAACATGGCAAAAAAAAGAATAAGCCAGAATTGGAAAGGGAATTGATGCCATTTCTATGGTCCAAAATTAAATAACCAATTAATGTAAAATAAAAATCAAATGTTTGTATAGCATATGTTTCTTTTTTTTTTTTTTTTTTTTTGTCCTCTTGTCTTTTTGCCATTTTCTTGCTATTTCTTGGGCCGCTCCCGCGGCATATGGAGGTTCCCAGGCTAGGGGTCTAATCAGAGCTGTAGCCGCTGGCCTATGCCAAAGCCACAGCAACGCGGGATCTGAGCCGCGTCTGCAACCTACACCACAGCTCACGGCAACGCTGGATTCTTAACCCACTGAGCAAGGCCAGGGATCGAACCTGCAACCTCATGGTTCCTAGTCAGATTCGTCAACCACTGAGCCACGACGGGAACTCCTGTATAGCATATGTTTCTTGTTTGATGGTCTGAGCTTTGATAATTATGAAATACCACACAGATTCCATGCTAAGAAGAAGCAAGATTTAAAAAGAAAAAAGAGGGAGTTCCCCTGTAGCGCAGATGGTTAAGGACGGGTTCAATCCCTGACTGTGGAACTTCCACATGCTACAGGTGCATGCAGAAAGAAAGAAAAAGAAACATATTCCCTATGCTAAGTCTATTCTCTACCCAATACCATTGCCTTTTGAGGACACCATAACACTTTTAAGTCCATCAACAGATGAATGTATAAAGACGATGTGAGACAGATATGTATGGTATATGTATACGCAATGGAAGAGTACTCAGCCATAGAAAAAAGAATGAAAATTCTCCATTTGTAGTACTATGGATGGACTTGGAGGGCATTATGCAAAGTGAAGTCAGAGAAAGACAAATATTGTATGTTACCACTTATAAGTAGAATCAAAAAATCCAACAAACTAGTGAATATAGCAAAAAGGAAGCAGACTCACAGATATAGAGAACAAACGAATGATTACCGGGGTTAGGGGAGGATGGCAATATAGGGGTAAGAGATTAAGAGGTCAAAACTATTAGGTATAAAATAAGCTACACACATATACGGTACAAGACAGGGAATACAGAAAACATTTTATAATAACTATAAATGAGTGTAACCTTTAAAAATTGAGTCACTATATTGTACACATGTAACATAAAATACTATATAAACTATACTTCAATTTTTAAAGTAACACAAATTTTTAATATTAAATTTGAAAACACCACTAAAAATTAAAAATTGAATAAATAAAAATTAAATCAACTACTTATTTTCTTCATGAAATTCTCTATGGAAAACACATGGAAAATATATTTCTTCCTTCTTGAATATCTGAAAACCATTTGCCAATAAAAATTATAGAAATTCTAGGAGTTCCTGTCATGGCTCAGTGGTAACAAACCAGAGTAGTGTCCATGAAGATGCAAGTTCGATCCTTGCCTCACTCGGTGAGTTAAGGAACCAGTGTTGGCATGAGCTGTGGTGCAGGTCATAGACATGGCTCAGATCCCATGTTGCTGTAGCTGTGGTGTAAGCCAGGAGCTACAGCTCCGATTTGACCCTTAGCTGGGAACTTTGATATGCAACGGGTACAGCCCTAGAAAGACAAAAAAAAAATTACAGAAATTCTAAATCTTAGAAAAAAAAAACAAAAAAAGCAAAAAGAAAATAAATTCTAAATCTTGTAGAATGTGCTTCTAAATCTTGTTTCCACATGAGAGAGAATGGAAGAAATGGATTTGCATATACTTCAGTTAAAGGAACTTTCAGATGACTTCTTAAAACTGAAATTGATAGAAACCCTAAACAAAACAAAAAGACAACCCACAGAACAGGAGAAAACATTTGCAAATGAAGTGACTGACAAGGGACTAATTTCCAAAATTTATAAACACCTTCTGCAGCTCAATACCAAAAAAATGAACAACCCCATCAAAAAATGGGCGGAAGATCTAAACAGACAATTCTCCAAAGAAGACATGCAGATGGCTAAAAAACACATGAAAAGATGTTCAATTTCACTAATTATTAGAGAAATGCAAATCAAAACCACTATGAGGTACCATCTCATACCAGTCAAAATGCCATCATCAAAAAATCCAAAAACAATAAGTGCTGGAGAGGGTGTGGAGAAAGGGAACCCCCATACACGGTTGGTGGGAATGTAAACTGGTACAACAACTGTGGAAAACAGTATGGAGATTCCTCAGAAAACTAAAAATAGAGTTACCATTTGATCTAGCAATCCCACTCCTGGATATCTATCCAGAGAAAACCATGACTCAAAAAGATACACATATTCCAATATTCATTGCAGCACTATATACAACAGCCAAGACATGGAAATAACCTAAATGTCATTTGACAGAGGAGTGGATAAAGATGTGGTACATATACACAATGGAATATTACTCAGCCATTAAAAGGAAAGAAGTAATGGTATTTGCAGCAACATAAATGGACTTAGAAATTATCATGCTAAGTGAAGTCAGACAATGAGACACCAACATCAAATGCTGTCACTTACATATGGAATCTTTAAAAAGAACACAATGAACTTCTTTGCAGAACAGATACTAACTCACAGAATTTGAAAACTTATGGTTTCCAAATGAGACAAGTTGCGGGGTGGGGGGGATGACTGAGGGTTTGGGATGGAAATGCTATAAAATTGGGTTGTGATGATCATTGTACAACTATAAATGTAATAAAATTCATTGAGTAATTAAAAAACAAAATTAAAAGTGAAACTGATAGAACATCAAGTAAAGTGATAATTTACTTGTTACTGGACAAAGGATATTAGACAATAATAATTAGACTCAGAGCTCCTCCTTGGAAATTTTATAATTGTTCATATTAGACAAGAGAAAATTCAATTATAGATTCAAATATTCCTCTAGACAAGGAGAGCTAAATAGTACTGTATGGCCATGGCCATTTATGTGAATAGCCTTTCTCTGGCTTTACCCACAAGAACACCTGTCAAGGATTTAAGATGACCTAATCTAATTTTCTTGGCAGGAAAAGGCAGTTTTTCCATCCTGTGTTTGATATCATGTTTGCCTAGATACTCTTCTTCTACATTTCTAAGTTCCTCAGTTCAGTTTGGTGAGGTATCTATTCTTTGGGGATACTGCAAAAGCTTTTCCCTAGTATGGAAGACTATGCACGCTCGTAAATCATATAACCTACAACTAGATAAATATTTTTTTTCTTTTTAGAGCGGCATGTGGAGGTTCCCAGGCTAAGAGTCGAATCGGAGGGGTAGCCGCCAGCCTACGCCACAGCCACCTCAATGCAAGATCCAAGACTCATCTGCGACCTACATCACAGCTCACAGCAACGCCAGATCCCCAACCCACTGAGCAAGGCCAGGGATCGAACCCACATCTTCATGGTTACTAGTCGGATTCGTTTCCCCTGAGCCACGACAGGAACTCCCTAGATTAAAATGTTAAATACACTATCAGAGTTACTAACTCTAAGAGGGAAAGAACCTTCCTCCTCAATCTTGGGCACCACAGAGTTAATTGTGGGTTCAGTCCAGGGACCTTTGCTTTCCTGACATTCTCATCATACACTTTCTCTTCTTCAGATCCAAGCAGATACATGCAGAGATCCAACACCAACCCCTTGATCAAAACGGCTGTCATTCTCCTGCTAGAATGACTTTCTCCTTCTCTCTACCAAAGGGCTGGTGTGATTTTCCTGTCAAAAATGTCAAGTAAGTCTTTAAATGTATCCATCAGTTGGCAACATGAGGTCTGCCAGACTAGAGTGTTGCCTTCAGGAAAGAAGAAGAAAGTTTCAGAGTTACAATATTAAAGGCAGTGAAACTGTGAGTATCCAGGGAAGAAACACTCTTATGTGAATCTCAAATCTGGATTTTGGTAATATGTGGAAATAAAACAATTTCTATAGAAGTCTTACAAGGGAGAGAGAATCCTTTTTTCCAAAAATAAGACTTTGAACGGCTCATTAAACTCAATGTTCTATATAGGGTAGAGGAAGTTCCCCATGAATGTAAATGTTTTCTTACAGATTTTTCAGGAAACTAGAGACTTCCTACTGGGATAACCTGTTGATATCCTTCTTGATAATCTACTGAAGTCAAAGCTTTAAGAATCTCCTTTTTTTTTCTTTTTGTTTCAGCTAGATAGAAGGCAAGTCTATATTTAGGATAAGTCACTGAATACAGGAATGGAGTTTCTAAAATGGTCTAGAGACTGTTGAACAGCTAGATGTCCCCTGTCACCATTTCTTAATAACCCTAGGCAAGTCTCATCTCAGCTCAGCTGATGATTCATTAGATACACTTGTTGGTGTGTACAGAGGTTTTCTGTCTGACAGAATGAAGTTTGGCTTAGAAACTAGGATTCAGATTGCTGTGTTTTCTACCTTTCATAATAGGCTCTTCTGGAGTTCTCATTGTGGCTCAGTGATAAGGAACCCAAGTAGTAGCCACAAGGATGCCGGTTTGATTCCTGGCCTCACTCAGTGGGTTAAGGATCCAGCATTGCTGCGAGCTGTGGTGTAGGTCACAGATGTGGCTCAGATCTGGCATGGATGTGGCTGTGGCTGTCGCAGAGGAAGGCAGCTACAGCTCTGATTCAGTGCCTGGCCTGGGAACTTCCATATGCCGCAGGTATGGCCCTAGAAAGACAAAAATAACAATAATAATAATATCCTCTCCTAAAGATCTTGTCATAAATAAAATAACTCCCTTGCTGTCATCCTCTTATACTTTCAGGCAGAAACTAGAGAGGCACATATCTGAGCTCTGAATCAAACTTGTAAAAAGTCGAGAAAAAGAATGCAGTGAATCTAATTTAAAAATAACATAAATGATAAGTTCCAAAAGGTCTAGAGTATGATTAACAAAAATTGACAACAATAGAATATGTGGGAGAAATCTTACTGGTTTCTTTTGAGATGATAATAGGTCAATAGATTACTTGTTCAAAAAATGTTCAAGGATTTTTGGTTGCTTGAGACTCAATTACGGTGGAATGCAGATTTATGAATCAAGTGATTTTATATATATATATATATATACACATGTGATCATCTATACACACATATGTATGAATTTATTAATATATTCCAATTATACATACATATTCTATATTTATATACATATACAGTTCATGGATGTATGTATAATTTATTTGGAATTAAACCATAATTCTAAAGTACTACACTAGAATATTTTTTTCATGATATTACAAAACATCAAAAAGGGTATACAAAGATATTTTTTAGTCATTCAACAGAATAAGAAGTATTAAAACTCATATATAGCGTATATATTTACATTATAATATATAAATATATTGTGAAAACAAAATTGGAAATAACACTTTAGCATAGATTTAAAAGGCTTTTTGTAACTTATGTTCCTCATTATGAAAATTTTTAAATGTCCATTTTAACAAAAATAAAAGTTTTTTTAATTGTTATTTCCCCAATACAATTTTTTTTTCCTATGGTACAGCAAAATAAAAAATTTTTAAGTAAGTTTTATAAAGTAGATTACAGTAAGTTATTTAAAAGAAAATTGTTTCAAAAAACAAAAATAAAATAGTTTCCACCCAAAGGTCATGACCATAATTTGATATGTATTTTCCGTCTTGTTTTCAAAATGTGCTCTATGTTCCTATTTTCCCAAGGATTTGGGTTTTTTGGTTTTTTGGGTTTTTTTGTTTTTTTGTGGGTTTTTTTTTTTTTTTTTTTGGTCTTTTTGTCTTTTCTGGGACCACACCTGCGGCATATGGAGATTCCCAGGCTAGGGGTCAAATCGGAGCTGTAGCCACCAGCCTACACCACAGCCACAGCAGTGCGGGATCCAAGCCGTGTCTGCAACCTACACCACAGCTCAGAGCAACGCCGGATCCTTAACCCACTGAGCAAGGCCAGGGATCAAACCTGCAACCTCATGGTTCCTAGGCGGATTCATTAACCACTGAGCCATGACAGGAACTCCTGAAGGATTTGTTTATTCACTGTAATTCAAATTCAGATAAAGAATCATTTGCAGATTTAAAATGTTCTCCTCCAATATTTCACACTGTATTATGTTTTTTTAATTCTTATTCTGTACTGTGTTGTCTCCTCTTCCACTCTCCACAAACTCACATCCAAACAAGGAAGAGCAGGAGAAGAAAGAGTAGAAAGAAAGCACTACTGAATACTGACTTTGAAAGCACTGTTCTGGATATCCTAGTGGTTTATGAGAAATAGTTTGTAGCGTCTCTGTAATCAAAGAGGTCAGTGTGTTTTATTTCCATGTTGCTTGATTCCATAGGCCTATTGCTTAGCAATCAAAATACATTATATATATAATTACAAACACAGCTGGAGACTACGAGGTTCTAGGTAACCCTGTTCCTATCGTAGAGCAGAAAGATTTCCCCAGGCTGAGTTTTTTTTTTTTTTCCAATGACATGTGCAAGTTTATTTACATTTATGCTACTGATGTGTTCCTGAATTCTATGTTTTGGTTCCCCTGTAAGGAGAGGATGTAAACAACATCCAATATATAGGAACACGAAGGAAAATGAAGGTAGAATGAACACACATGTTAGTAACACAATGTTACACCATCGCTCTGAAGTCAGCACTTCTTTTTCAATAACTGAGCATCAAATGTTTTTTTTTTAATCATAGAAAAATTAAAACTCTCCTTGGATGCTTTTCAAATCAGTCAATACCATACACAGTGACTGAATAGCATCTACATATGTGCCAAGCTACTATTGCTGGTACAGACGCTTATGGTGAATTATCCTATCTCTGCAACATGTTATTTGGAGGAAAATTGGCACTATCCGCAAGGAACTCTGGGTTTAATTTGCATCTAAAAATTTTAAATACCCGTAATTGTACATGGCTAGGAACATTACCCATGGCTAATTTGCATATTGTTCCTATTGTCCCTAAGATGTGAGGACATCTAACAATAACTACTCTATGCCACACAACGTTGTACACCAAACTGAGGCAAAGATCACTCAGGGCTGATGAAACGTGGCATTGATGACTTTGGGGGTCATAATGAACCACCAAACAGTTTAACACCCCTTTCGTCTCATGCCCACTCAATTTCCCTTTCGAGCACACCTCCTGCCCAAGCTTTTGCAGACTCATCCCAGGACTGTCTGGCTCAATTATCTTGGTCCTAGGTGTCTATAAGCAGAAGCACACTGCAGAGGTTCAAAGGGCTCATGGGCTATCCGTCAGGCCAATTCTATTTCAAACATAAAAAAATCATGTGCACTCTGATCAAATTGACTTTTTCTCCCTCCTTATGTGTCTGTCAGTAGCACAAAAGCTGAAGCTCCTTCCATCTTGAGAGTCTGACTTCATGCTCCTTTAATGTAACAGTCCTTTCACTAAATCCTTTCTCAGGCTCATTGGCTGCTTCTATTGAAAATACTCTAACCTTGTATCCCTTTCTTATTATGAATAAAACAGTTACCCAAACCCTAATGCTAAGAAATTTTCATAGTTCTCCAGAACTTTCATACCACAACTCTGCGTCAACAGTAAAAAAATGAATCAAGACTCTGGAGGAAAAAAATTGTGCTTCAAAGGAAAAACTATGCATTTTCTACACCACATCTCCATTTTATCTGCTTATGATTCTATGGCAGTTATTCTGTATCTCTGCAAATTATAGATAACTGATAGCAATGAAAAATAATTCTTATATATAGATATGCAAATCTGCTCTGTCCAGAGTTAATCAACCTCCCTCCTTCACTGTGGAGAAGCCAGGATATTCTTTTGAATCTGATAAAACATCTACTTGACTTCCTCATTCATTCGTGAGTTAAATGAAATCTTATTTTATATTTTCATGGAAGTCACGCTTTTATCTTTTTTAAAATCACAATTTAACAGCTGCAAATGAGAAAAAATAAGCATAACAAGGTTATTGATCAGGGAATTTATAAAAATGAGATGATGAAAGAGGACATATCCAGCAAGAGGGATCAAGACTCATTTCTCTCATGCTTTTCTTAAGCATTAACATGCCATAATTTAGGAGGAATGAAAATAAAGAGTTATTTAATAATTTTCTCTAAAAGTAACATCACATTTACATTCATATTGGAGAGGCTTGATGGAAATAAAATGTGCTGGTTAGTACATGATGGAAATCATTTAAGTGTGCTGGTGAGTAAACCACTGTCAAAGCCAAAACTGCACCAAAGTTAGGCAGGTAAGGAGGAATTTTTTCAAGACTATGGAAACAGGGAAGACAGATAGTCTGAACTCAACTCCACCAAAACAATGGGTAGGAGAGTTTAAAAGCTGGGTTGGTGTATGTTGCAGATCATCTGTGTTTGCCAGCTGCCCTCAGCCAAGGAAAGCGGAGGCAGAGGGAGATTCACCCACAGAGAGAAGAAGGCAATGCAAAGACAGAGCTGCCAGAGGTTCGAAGACCGTGGCCTTGAGGTCTAGAGTGACGAAGCCATAAGCCAAGGATTACCAATATCCGCTAGAAGCTGACAGAGACAAGGAAATTATCCTCCCCCAAGGCCTCCCGGGTGAGAACAGCCCAGATGACACCTTGATTTTGACCCAATGATACTTATTTCTGACTTCTGACCTCCAGAATTACAAGAGAATAAATTTAGGTTGTTTTAAGCCACCAAGTCTATTGTAACTTGTTTCAGCAGCCACAGGAAACCACTACTGATTTTGGTACCAAGGAGAGGGGAACTGCTATAACAAATACCTGAAAATGTGGAAGTGGCTTTGGAATTGGTAATGGATGAAGGGTATAAGAATTTTGAGGCACATGGTAGATAAAGCCTACATTGCTTTAAAGAGACTATCGATAGAAATATAAACATTACGGACAATGCTGGTGAGAGCTCAGAAAGAAGGGAGAAGCACAAGAGAGGAAGTCTTTATTATCTTGGAGAACATGTGTATGGTCATAAACAGAATATTGGCAGAACTGTGAACATTAAAGGTGGCACTTAAGAGTCTCAGAAGCAAATGAGAAACATCCTAGTGGAAAATGGAAAACAAGAAATACTCACTATACAGTAGCAGAGAGTTTCACTGAATTGTGACCTACAGTTCCGTAGGAAACAGAACGTGTGAGTGATGGATTCAGGTATTTAGCCGAGGAGAATTCCCAGCAAAGCACTGAAGATAGAGCCTGGCTTCTTCTTGCTGCTTATACTAAAATGCTAGAGCAAAGAGACCTACTGAGAAAAGAATCATCAAGCCAAAAGGAAGCAGGGCTTGAAGATTTTGGAAACTCCCAGACTATCCCCATTGCAGAAGATGTGAAAATGAGACACTTTGGTGCACAGCAGAAACTGGCACAACACTGTAAATGAACTACACTTTAAATTTAAAAAAAATTTTTTTAATGAGGAGATTCACTATTAGAAAAGCATACTCCGAAGGCCAGAGGTATGGATGAAGAAGGTTTTGTCCGTGTGGAAGAGACCAAGCTTGAGTGAAGGGGAGCACAAGCGGGAGACTGGATGATCTTGGTGAGAGATACTGGTGCACTGGTCCGGGACGTACCCATGGTGGTCCAGCACTAGCGGTGATGAAAAGTGGTTGGATCCAAATGTATGTTGGAGACAGAACTGATGCTATTTTCTGACTCAATGTATAAACTTTGTGAGAGAGAAGACTTGATTGTTTTAAAGCATTGGGTCTGGGTAATTGACAGGATAAAGACGACGTTCCCTGAGATATAGGAAAATACCAGGAGCTCAGTTTTTAGCATAAGAGATTGATGTTTCCATTTGGAAAAGCCAGTGGAGAGTCCGGAAAGGTAATCGACTATAGGAGTCCAGAGATCCGCATCTGCGTCCAGATGCTATAAATCTGGAGTCCTAAATATAGAGATAACACCTAAAGCTGTAATACTACTGGAGGAGGTCTTTGGGAAGGAACTGTAGATACAAAATAGAACAGGTTTAAAACCTGAGTCACGGGAGCCTGCAAAATTAAAAGGGCAAGAAGAGGATGAGGGAGCAGCAGAGAAGACTGAGAAGGAGTGGGGTTGGAGAAAAACCAGGAGTGTGTAGAGTTCTGCTAATCAAGTGAGGAAAGTGTTTCAAGGAAGGAGTAATCACAAAAGTCTCAAGAACTGTTAAAGAGGTGAGTAAGGAGAGGATGAGACGTGTTCACGGGATTTAGCAGCCTGGAAGCACTGGGGATGTTGACTAGAGAACATGTGAGAATACTGGGGATAGAAGTTTGACATGGCGATTCCAGTGGAGGATAAGAGAGAGAATTTAAAGATAGCATATACAGGAAATGAAATGAAATGGACTGGAAAGTCAATTAATTTTGCTTTTTAAAAAAAAAAAATCCACAAATTTGGCCAGAATAAGCTCATTACCAACTTAAAAAAGTTTTGCTAAGAGGCACCAGATGGCTAGAGGTATGGAGGAAATGAGTAACCAACATGGATCATTCAATTAGAGAGTTTGCTAATTAAAGAAAGAGAGGTAGTAAGTGCATGGTAATTTCCAAGAGCTAAGGGGAAAGCACATGCGATTGTTTTAATCTGTTAAATCTGTTAAGCCTGTGAGGTAAAAACTAAGAGAGGAGACTGAATGGGGTTCTTAAAGAGTTGAAAGTGAGGAGAACAAAAAAAGCAAAGGTAAAGAACTGACTTTAGAAAAAAAGCGAGTATTTCTTCCTCAGAAACATTAGGGACAGAAGAGCACTGCACACCAGGCTTTCTCAGTCACAGACTGTTGACATTTTGACCTGGAAGACTGTTTGCTGTGGGATGGCTGCTCTGTGCGTTATTCAATATTTAGCATTCCCAGTCTACTCACTAGATGCCAGTAGCACTCTCCCCATGTCTGGACAGCCCCAAATGTCCCCAGACATTGCCAATGTCCCCTCGGGGCAAAATCACCGTGGCTGATTGATTTAGAGATAAGCTGAAGAGCAGGGAATTGCACTCTGTGCTCCAGCACCGTGAGAAACTGGAATGGTAACTGCATCCAAGGTATCAGAACAAGCTGAGGGATTAAGAGAACTGGGAAGAATTCTTAATAACAATAGATGCTATGGTGGCTTTGTTTTGTGTCGACTCAGCTCACTGGAACTGTTCTTGCCAGGATACTCCTCCTTGAATAGTTCTAAACTCCTGTGGGCCACAAGAGACATTTTACGTGAGATTTAGAAGGTGGAAGGAAACAGCCCCCACGTTCGATTCATGCTGGAAGGCAACGCAAGGTACCAGGCACAGCTGCAGCGCACACACAATGTCACTCATCTGCTGGCTCACCATGGAGTGAAGCCACAGCCAGGCCACAGCTCCTCCAGGTCCTCCCACTCCTGTAATGAGGTGCCTCTTTAGCTCTGTGGTAAAGGGAGCCAGCTGCCCCAGCCAGGAGGTCGTCCACTTCATTGAAGCTGGAGGCCAGGCCCAGCGAGAGACCCACCTGGTTCCATTTCAGCTCTGACGGCTCCAGCCCATCCTTGCGGTTTCCAGTGTACACTTACTCTCCCCTGCTTCTTGTCCATCTTTCTTCCTAACTGCCAGTCCTGCTGACTTCAAGCTGCAGCATCCAATACGGAGGCAGTAACTGTATATAAACTCTCCGATGCGATTTCTCCATTATCTCAAGTCAAATCCCACATTCTTTCCCACTTGCTCACTTAACTGCTATATGTCAGGTATAACAATGCTATAAATTATGTCTTAGTATTCTTATTTTATAGATGAGGAAAGAGAGTCAGGAAGACTAATAAACTGTGTCAAAGTCTCACAGTTAGTAAGTGGCAGACACGGAGTCTGAACAACATTCACCTTGCCTTAAGTTCTCTCTTCTTCCATCCTACCAGTCTGCACTGCTGGCCATTAGCAACTCCAAGAAGGAAGGAGGGGTAGCACCCCTATGTTCACAGCAGCACTATTCACAATAGCCAAGAACAACCTAAATGTCCACTGACCGCTGAATGGATAATGCTGTGGTACAATGGAGTATTACGCAGCTATAAAAAAAATGAAATAATGCCATTTGTGGGAACAAGGATGAACCTAGAGATTATCACACTAAGTGAAGTAAGTCAGACAGAGAAAAACAAATACTATATGATATCACTTATATGTGGAAGATAGACTATGACACAAACGGTGTTCCCTGGTGGCTCAGTGGGTTAAGGATCCAGAGTGGTCACTGCTGTGGCTGTGGTTACTGCTGTGGCATGGATTCGATTCCTGGCCTGGGAATTTCTGCATGCCATGGGCACAGCAAAAAAAAAAAAATTCACAAATAAACTTATCTATAAAACAGAAACAGACTCATAGACATAGAGAAAAGACATGTGCTTGCCAAGGGGGAGGGAGAGAGGAGAGGGATGGACCGGGAGCTTGGGATCAGCAGGTCTAAACTAGTATATATAGAATGGATAAATAAGGTCCTACTGTAATAGCAGAGGGAACTATATTTAATATCTTATGATAAGCCATAATTGGAAAGAATATGGAAAAGTATATGTATATGTATTACTGAATCACTTTGCTGTACAGTAGAAATTAATACATTGTAAATCAACTATACTTCAATAAAATGAATTTTAAAAAAGAAATAAGGAGGGATAGAACTCTTTAAAATTAATGACTTTGGCCTATTGGTAAATGACTCTATACTGTTTTCTAATAATGGTGGGAAATAAATAAAAGCCCTTTTCAAGATAGCATTTAATAATGTTTTAGAGGTAGACGGCACAAAACTTAGAGATAAAATTTACTTGCTCTTCACAGTTCTAAAATAAGAAGAGTTTCAGTTTTCCATTTTCTATTACTGCCTAATGCCTCTGAGACACTGACATTTGGTGGCAGCAGATGTCCTGGAAGTTTAGAAGGAAGCTTCATCAATCCATCAACACTCAGTTTAATCAGGACTAGGATAGAGCAGGGTTTTATGACCATTATTTGTGCTGCAGCCCATGTCCTGGCTCTCCTTTCCTGCCTCTTACCTCCATGGCAGAGCTCTAAGCCTTTCCCACATCCACACTGACAGCAACACAACCCGTCACGTGCCCAATACACATCGACTGTGCCCAAAGACCAAGATAGAACAAGTCTTGCATTTTACTTGGTGGTATTGTTAAAAGCAGCAGCATCACCACGAAGGCACAGGTAAAAAGGTATTAGGTTCTCTGGGGGAACAACATTATGTATACGTATCTCTGAGTCTGCTGTGGCATATAAAGTCCAGACGTACACAGATTGAATCTATGAATTACTCTCCCACAAGGCTAGAATGAGAGGGTATCAGCTTTGGAAGGATGTTTTTTTTTTTTCAGGTCATCTACTCCATTCCATTCCTAGTGGATGAATCTATTCTAAAACTAACCAAGTAGTCATCCATGCTCTTCTTTCACTCACCAAAATACACGAGCATTAACCAGTTTAAAAAGGAGCACATGTCAGAGCTCTCTTTGTGGCTCAATGGAAATGAATCAGACTAGTATCCATGAGGTCTTGGGTTTGATTCCTGGCCTCCATCAGTGGGTCGGGGATCTGGCACTGCTGTGAGCTCTGGAGTAGGCTGTAGACTCCGCTCATATCTGGTGTTGCTGTGACTTTGGCATAGGTTGGCAACTTCAGCTCCAATTCAACCTCTGGGAACTTCCATATGCCACGAATACGACCCTAAAAAGCAAGGAAAAAAAAAAAAAAAAGCATGTGTCATCTTCCAATAGGTAAAAGCTAGGATGCACTTCTTGCTTTGGGCTAGATTATGCCTGCCCGTGATTATGATCCAAGGGTGGTGGAAGAGTCATTTTGCATCATTTAGAATATGTCTCCTCCACCTATCATATGCCTGTACTCTTGTTTTAAGAACAGCAATTATAATGGGATTTGTATTAAAGCAGCTACTTTCTAAACCAATTTGTTCCATCAATAAAATTTTTGTTTGAGTATTGGATGCACAAATAATTATTACTTTTGCCATTTTTTTCTCATTTTATACCGTAGTAGCACTATGGTTATGTGACCTCAGAAAATGTAATAATTATTTTAATAGTCATTTTGAAAAGCTTCTTTTCCATGATTCCCATAGAAAATTATTCACTTGAACAAAGTTTTATTTTTAAAGTTATAGTAAATGTAGGATATCTGGGAATTATAAAAATAAGCTTCATATTCAAGCCCACTTTAAGATCACAGTTTGCACGTCTGAGAACAGGATATCATTTTGAAATAGAATATCTTCAGCAAAACTTGTAAACAGTTTCTATGGAAATTTCTACAGAAATTATCAATTAACTCTTGCATAGTATCTTTGGGTAGCCATCAACACAAGATGGATTTTGTTACGTTATATCCATTGGAAGAGCTGGAGAAATAAAGTCACAAATAGCTCTTGCTATTTTTGAGATCTCATAGCCATCTGCCAAAAGAAGGAAGGGCTTGCTGTGGCAATCTTCTGCTTTGTACCTAGAGGAGAATCTCCCAAGAATGCCTTAAACTTCACCTCAAGTCTGTCTCCACAAAGGGAAGACAGGGCCGGTGTTGACATTATAAATGACCTCAAGGAAAAAAATAACAGACACAGCCAAATGTGTTAGAGAATACAGGTTTGATCCCTGGCCTCACTCAGTGGGTTAAGGACCTGGCCTTGCCCTGAGCTGTGGTGTAGGTCACACACACAGCTCAGATCCTGCGTTGCTGTGGCTGTGGCGTAAGCCCACAGCTGTAGCTCTGATTCAACCCCTAGCCTGGAAACTTCCATATGCCACAAGTGTGGCCCTAAAAAAGCAAAAACAAACAAACTAACAAAAACCCTGATGCACCAGTTTAACTTCTCAGTAACTGGATCAGTATCCATCCTCTGAATAAATCCACTTCTAGGATGACTGTGTTCTGGCCAGTGATAGGTAAAATACGTTCAACAAGAAAACTGGGGCAGGATTGTTTCTTTCAGATAAAAGAGCTGAAAAGTCCTAGAGGGAAAAGGCTAGAAATAATGGAAAGCTAAGTTTGATAATTCAACTTTATATGGCCGTACTCTCTGGGAAAAAATACAATTTGGTAGGATTCAATAAATAGTTCTCTTAAATTAAATTATTTGTTAAAATTAAGCTGTGCCCTGGGTTTTTAAATCAAAATGAATATATGGTGGTAATTGGGGATATGAGAAAAAATAAATTAACACTACTTGGAACATTGTGAATGTGTCTGAATTTATGCCAATACCTGTTTGTCAGGGGGAACAATGGTCTAGTAGATGAAAGTTGCCAATTATGTTTTAATAGGTTCATATACAATGATAGTGGAATTGTAATTCTGATTTTCTTCAGAACACACCAATTTGCACTGTTTTCCTCCAGTAATTTCTGCTTCAATGACTGTATATTGATCTTCACTATGTATTATTTTTCCGTCAACTGAATACTCTATTTATAAACTGTGGGGGAGGGGTGGTACACACAGGAAGACTAATCCAAATTCTGCTGATCTTTCATCGGTTCACCACCTCATTTTCAAAATAATTCTTGTGACATTTTTGCCTTGAACATTCAGGAATTGGCTATCCAGTGCATTTATACTTACCTTGCTTTCCTTCATATTTGATCTCTGTTTCTTGCCTTGAGTCATTTCACAGCTAATTAATTCCCCTATTTGGGGGGGGCACGTCTTGGCATGTGGAAGTTCCTGGGGCCAGGGATCAAACCTGCATTACAGCAGCCACCCGAGCTGCTGCAGTGACAACACCAGATCCTTAACCCATTGCACCAACAGGGAATTCCAATTCCTCTACCTTCTGAGAAGACAAAATAATGTAAGCCATTATCGTAGTTTCAAAGGAGAAAAAAATAGAAAGGAATTAAACTACTGCTCCAAATGTCAGTGCCAGCTGAACCCAGGTCCATCTACCTCCCTCAGCACTGCTCTGGGAAGGAAAACCACTGACACAGAGCCTACCCCTGCCAACCTCAGAGATGAAGACAATTCTGCCAAGCCTGGTTGTAGATATGCAAGTGAGTATACATGGGCACACCATGCCTGTGAGGTTCCTGATAGCCTTGCCTCCAAAGAATACAGCTCTGCCTTCTCTTCCTGATTGATAATCTGCCCCTAGAGAGTCAAGAGCCTTCCCTGCTCTTGCTCTTAGGGGGAAAGATTTCCAACATCTCCCCCAGTCAGCTCACCTGCCCATCCCTGCCAGCGCCTTTCTCCCAAGACCTAGAATTTGCAGATGTAACACCAGGCACTGTTTCAGAGAAAACATCCCGTCAGGAAATCTGTTTGCACCATCCACTTACTACAAGTATTTCCACTGCCTAGAAATCACCATGAGGCAGCCTTGCGGAATGCCATGGCTGGCGTCACCAAATGACGTTATTTGTCAGACATGCAGCAAGCCAAATACTGAGACACCTAGGTTTGCAGCTGAAAACAAAAACAAACAAACAAACAAAAAAGTTTATTCACAAGGGAGCCAAGGCAACAGGGATAAAGCTGATGTTTATGGGATAAAGCTGAGGTATGGGGAGTGTAGGGAAAGGTGATTGGAGATAAGAAAAAGATGAAGGAACTGTTCGGCACAGGTGCAACTAAGCTACTGGCTTCTTTATGGAGTGTATTTCAAAAAAATGGTGGCAGTAGCACATTCTGAGGATGGTGCTTTTGGCCTTCTGACATCAAAAGGTCACCAACCAGACACTCACAAATGCCCAGGTGGAGGACCAATGGTCCCAAATAGTCTTAACAAGCTCAAGCTCAAACTAGACAAGCTGAGCCCAAGTTCCTGAGCAACAACTCGGGCAAACATCTTACTGCTTAGGCTACCTGCTGCTTGAGGACATGCAAGTTTTTATAGCAACAATTAAAGCCAGATTATAGGTTTAAAGGATCTAACTGATAATTATTCTCAGTGTCACTAGAACACTGTCCCCTTCAGCCCTTCCCTCGTGGAAAATGTCTTGGAGACTTGGCTGCTTCCTTGAAGGCAACTCAGCTTTCAGTTTGTCCTACTAATTACCCCCTGCCCTTTTCTGGTGCACCTATCAGCAGCCAACAGTCAAAGTTCTAAAACGGCTTATATATTTTAGGTTGATTTAATTTCATCTTTTTATCACTGCTTCTTATTATGGAAAATCAAAATTTGTAAGCAATTAGAATAGTAAATGAGAACTGGTGTTAGATTTCTCTACAGTAAGTTTCTTATTAGCAAGGTTGATAAAATTTGCAATAAAAGTAGGTAAAAAATATTGATTCAGTCTCTCTGTGGTTCTATGAATCCTTTGACAAATATGAAGAAGGCCTGGGAGATTCCAACTAACTGAAAGAATTAACCATGCATTGATGTTTTATTTGACCCTGTGATAAGGAAATTGGTGATCAAAAAATGGATGAGATTACTCTGTCTCAATCATTGCTGTATCCCTAGAACCTGTCACAATATTTGCCTTAGTCGTTTCTATAAACATTGGCTGAATAAAAAGTGAATGGATGAATACAGGATCAAGTTATCAAAAATAACTGAATAAATATAAGTTATGGGAGAATAGTGCAAAAAAAGTGGGGTGCTGGCTATAAAGTCAAAAGTGAGAATCGGAAGCATTGAACAAGTTGTAAAAGAGTACAATGAGAATTTAGAATTCAGCCTTAAACCGGGAGAGGGTTTAGCATCAGGTAAGGAGAAAAGCATTCCTAGCACAGGAAACAGAACATATGAATACTTGCAGGTGCATAAAAACATGAATCAATGAGAAGAAATGCTCTGTTGGAGTGAAGAATGTGCAGGAATACAGAGAGATGGGTGGACTGAAGCCAAAATATGGAGATCATTAAAACTCTGAGGAGGACTTGGAAAAGCACCAGAAAAGTCTAAGTCTGGTCAAGCAAGATGTTTTTTGTACATCAAGACATTAACTTCCTCTCTATTTCACTAACTGCACTTTTCCAACAGATGCATATTTCTTTCTCATGCTCTGGGTTAGACATAAGATCCCATAATAGGCAGGGGTAAAGAATTTAAGAGCTCGCAGTAAACTGGGGAGAGCCACAATCAAGTATAAGACACAGTAACTTGGGCAACGATGTTGTCAAATGCTGGTTCCCCAAACTATTGTCAAAGCATCTATTGATAAAACAAAGCACAATTAATTCCTTACCATGGTAACGTTAAGACTCAGTGGAGTCTTAGTAATGCCATAGAGAGGGAAGGACAAAGTTGAGATATTTGCTAAGATTTTGAAGTCTGGTTTAAAGCAGATCTTTCCCTGTACTCTGAAACTATAAGGTGTTGTTGAAATCAAATCAAAGATGATACAAACAAATGGAAAGATATACCATTCTTGGATTGGAAGAATCAATATTGTCGAAATGACTATATTACACAAGGCAATCGACAAATTCAGTGCAATCCCTATTAAACTACCAATGGCATTTTTCACAGAACTAGAACAAAAAAAAATTTTTTTTGTCTTTTTTTGGAAAGACATAAGACCCCAAATAGCTAAAGCAATCTTTTTTTTTTTTAACTTTTTAGGGCTGCACCAACAGCATATGAAAGTTCCCAGGCTAGGGGTCAAAAGACTGAGATATAGCTGTCAGCCACAGCCACACCAACACAGGATTTGAGACCTACAGCACAGCTCACAGCAATGCCAGATCCTTAACCCACTGAGCAAGGCCAGGGATCAAAACCACATCCTAATGGATATTAGTCAGGTTTGCTACCACTGAGCCATGGTGGGAACTCCAAGCTAAAGCAATCTTGTGAAAGAAAAAAGGAGCTGGATGAAACAGGCTTCCTGACTTCAGACTATACTACAAAGCTATAGTCATCAAAACAGAATGGTACTGGCCCCAAAACAGACATATAGGTCAATGGAACATGATAGAAAGCCCAGAAATAAACCCATGCAACTATGACTAATTAATCTTTGCAAAGGAGACAAGAATATACAATGGAGAAAAGACAGTCTCTTCAATAAGTGGTTCTGGGAAAACTGGAAGCTACATGTAAAAGGATAAAATTAGAACACTCTCTAACACCATACACAAAAATAAACTCAAAATGGATTAAAGACCTAAATGTTAGACCAGATACTATAAAATTCCTACAGGAAAACATAGGTAGAACACTCTTTGGCATAAATTGCAGCAATGTCTTTTTGGATCCACCTCTTAGAGTAATGAAAATAAAAATAAAGAAATAGAACCTAATTAAACTTAAAGGGAAAAGGCAATCATTAACAAAATGAAAAGACAAGCCACATAATGGAAAAAAATCTTCACAAATGAAGTGAATGACAAGGGATTAACTTCCAAAATATACAAACAGTTCACACAGCTTTATATAAAAAAAAATTTTTTTTCATGGTCAGAAGATCTAAACAGACATTGCTGTGAAGCAGACAGACAGATGGCCAAAAAGCAAAGAAAAATGCTCAACATCACTAATTATTAGAGAAATGCAAATCACACCAGTCAAAATGACCATCATCAAAAACTCAACAAACAATAAATTCTGGAGAGGGTATAGAGAAAGGGTCCCCTCCTGCACTACAACTAATTGGGTTGATGGGAATGTAAGCTGTGCAACCACTATGGAGAAAGTATGGAAGTTCCTATGAAAACTAAATATAGAACTACCATATGATCCAGCAATCACATTCCTGAGCACCTATCAGGAGAAACCATAATCCAAAAAGATACATGCACCCTAATGCTCATTGCAGCACTATTTTCAATAGCCAAGACATGAAAGCAACCAAAATGTCCATCAACAGAGGAACAGATGAAGAAGATGTGGTAAATATATGCAATGGAATGTTATTCAACCATTTAAAAAGAATGAAATAATGCCATTGAAATAATGGATTGACCTAGAAATTATCATGCTAAGTGAAGACATACAGAAAAAGACAAACATCATATAAGATCACTAATATGTGGAATCTAATAGAAATGATACAATAGAACTTACAAAACAGACACAAAGATTTAGAAATCATACTTATGTTTACCAAAGGGGAAATGTGGGATGGGGGAGGCATTAAATTATGGGGTTGGGACTGATATACACGCACTACTGTATATAGACTAAATGGGACCTACGGTATATAGCACAGAGAAATTTACTCAGTTCTGTGCAGTAACCTATGTGGGAAAAGAATCAGAGAAGGAATAGATATATGCATATATATATATGATTTACTTTGCCATACACCTGAAATTAACACAACTTTGTAAGTCAACTAAATTCCAATAAAATTTTAAAAATAAATTTAAAAACTAAAAAAAAATAAAATAATTTTAAATAAATAAAGCAGATCTTTCCATGCGAGGCTTGATTACAACTGCGCAGGAATCATGAAGTAATAGTTTACCATCAGTCATAGTTAAGGACCACAGCAATGCAAGACTTTTGAGGCCAGGGGTTCAAAGAATCCGGTGTAAACTGTCCACGGATGCTTTCTATTATAGAGTTGACAGAGTTGACAGAAGTCTCTAGAAGCCTTCGGAATGAAAAATAAAGTTATTTACCACTTGAATCTTTCTGAGAAAGCTTCTCATGAAATACTAAAGTTACGTCAAAGAGAGTGGAATAATCGTCACGTTAATGTAAATGGTAAGCTGCCTGGATGGGTTCAATTCTGTTGATGATAGTAACATCCTCTCCTTGGATGAATCCCTTAATCATTAAATAGTGTCCTTCCTTGTCTTTCTTTATGTCTTTTGTTTTAAAGTCTATTTTGTCTGATATGAGCGTTGTGACTCCTGCTTTTCTGTCATGTCTATTGGCATGAAATACTTTTCCCCACCCTTTCACTTTCAATCTATATGTATCTTTTGTCCTAAGGTGAGTTTCTTGTAGGCAGCATATTGAAGGTTTTTGCCTTTTTATCCACTCAGCCATTCTGTGTTTTTTGATTGGGGCATTCAGTCCATTGACATTTAAGGTGATAATTGATAGATGATTATTTATTGCCATTTGATCCTCGTGTTCCAGTTGATTCTATGGTTCTCCATTCTTCCTTTCTTTTTTTTTTTTTTTTTTTTTTTGGTTGGATGGTTTCCTGTTATTATCTGCTTGAGTGTATTTTTTTTTTCATTTTTTGCAAATGCAATATTTGGTTTTGGCTTGTGGTTGCCCTGTTTTTTTTTTTTTTTTTAAGTATGCTATGGATGCGTTCAATTCTGAATGCACATGATGCAAAGAACTCAGGAAACAGAACCCAAGGAAGAGGGCTAAGATCTGCTAGGCAGATTCGGAAGAGTCTTCAAAGAAGACGTGGCCTCTGTGCCATGAGCTGAAAAATACGTGTATAAAAGGGAAAAAGGACTCAAGGAAAGGGCATAGTGTTGTGTAAGAAAAGGAGTGAAAGAGTGTGTCTGAGGGACTACCCATGGTTTCCACAAGTAGAACCCTTCACTGTGGCTCTAAAATAGAAAGCGATGCTCTTCCATTTTATTAATTTTAATGATTCAGGACATATTGTTGGGAAATAACTTTTTGCATAGGTTAAGGATGAAGTTTTAAATTACTCCTGAAACAACTTTGGTGTTTTAAGATGAGCTTAAAAACAGATACGATTTGGGGATGCAAACTTAAAATCATGTGGGATTTTTTAATATACTTTTTAATAAACAAATCATTAAAACACATAGAAACTCATTCCCACGTGGAGAGAATCAAAGAGAAAGGAAGCATGGAGCATACAGTGGGGTTTACAGTTTCTCTGATGGAGGGTAATAGCACTCAAATCTTCCAGGAAAAGAAAGGAAATATTCCTTCTTTTTTTTTTTTTTTTTTTTTTTTTGCCTTTTTTTGTCTTTTTTTAGGGCCGCAGCTGCAGCGTATGGAGGTTCCCAGGCTAGGGGTCTAATCGGAGCTACAGCCGCCAGCCTACACCGGAGCCACAGCAATGCCAGATCCAAGCCATGTCTGCAACCTACACCACAGCTCATGGCAACACTGGATCCTTAACCCACTGAGTGAGGCCACAGATCGGACCCATAACCTCATGGTTCCTAGTTGGACTCGTTTCCGCTGTGCCACGACGGAAACTCCAGGAACTATTCTATACTACCGAAAACCAGAGTTGAGATCACTTACCTTTCTCCTTCATGTCAGGGGATTTTTGGTAATCTAAACTAGAAATAAACCCAAAAGGATTTCTGATTGCTGTGCCTTATAATTTTTTTAAAAGATGGACTTAAGGAGATTTAACCAGAAAATAAATTTCAAAATCAAAAGCATGCTTTGATGCAAGAATGCCAGGAGACCAATCAGCATTTGATACTCTTCATAGCCTCACTTGCATTACTGTCCCTTTGTCCAGCAAAGGTCAGGGCACCTCTACCTGGCCTTTCCATGAGTTGGTCATACCCAAGTCGCCCGTTCAGTGATGAACACAGCTCATATTCAACAAGCTGCAAGCCTGCTAACCCCACACCTGAGAGCCCAGACAGATTCAAAACAACCAGCTAATTAAACCTGGAGCACCAAGCTATCATCATCCAAGATTCATGGGCATCCAACAAGCAGAAGAACTAGCAACACGGCATTCGGCAACAGCTGTCACCTGCTATAATGTTCTTTAATTATCTTAAAATCTCTAAGAACTGACAAATGGGTGACAAAATGCAATTTTCTGTGTCAGGAAGCAAGAGACAAGCCTGTGTTGCTTTGATGAGAGGAAATACTGTAAAATCATCTCCTCTCAGTTCTTATTGGGGAGGGGGACTGTTGTCACTCAATTTTGGTCTGTAAACACACTCATTACAGGACTCCTGTGGGGACATGTTTCCTTCTTTATCAAGATTGAAGAAGAGAAGCCAGAATGGGCACTGGGCTATGCCAAACTGTCCCCCAAAGGCTCGGTACTTCTTTCCAAGTCAGCCCCAGCTCTAGTGCTCTAGCCCCACCATGGTGCTTATGTTTCATGGAGATGCATTCCTGGGATAGATCATTAATTAGCAAAGCCAACTCACGTTCCCTGGAATCATGTCATGCCTCTTTTCCACAGATTCCTCCAGGAACCTGTCCAAATTGTGACCTAATCCCTCCAGATTGCAGTTATGTTTATTATGAACTCCATAAGGATTTCCATTAGTCCCTAACTTCTGGCCATTACCTTCTACTGAATGTGCATAACAACTTTGTTCCCTTGGGGCAAGCTTGCTTCTATCATCTACACAGTTTTGCCAGCCTTTAAGTGTCAAAAATGTTCAAGAGAACACAAAATAAATTGCAGAAAGAAGGTCACTGTGTAGGAAATGGCTCTTATCATCAGCTAGAAAACCACATCATCTGTACAGAATAACAGGGCACTCATAAGCCAAGAGCATTGCACCCCTCATAGTTCCAGAACATAAAAATAAAAAAAAATATGGACTAGGTCACACTGGCTAAGAGTATAAGGTAGCCCTTAGAGCTTAAGGAAAACATATATTAACAATGTGTGTAACAAATTGTTATATACAATTAAAACTGAAATGTATATATAGGGTTTTTTAATATTTGAGAGACAGACAGCATAACCAATCAGCATGCTTTTACCAGGTGCCAAAAATCTAAAAACCTAACTAATAATTTTCAAAAGATACAGTGTTTCTTACTGGTTTTTAAAGTATGTGTAAATTATATGATCCAGGAATCCCACTCCTGGGCATCTATCTGGAGAAAACCATCTTTTGAAAAGATGCATGTGCCTCAACGTTCACTGCAGCACTATTTTCAATAGCCAAGACATGGAAGCAACTTAAATGTCCATCAACAGAAGAATGGATAAAGAAGATGTGGTACATTTATGCAATGGAATATTACTTAGCCATAAAAAGTGAAATAATGCCATTTGCAGCAACATGGATGGACCTAGAGATTACCATACTAAGTGAAGTTTGTTAGTGAAAGACAAACATCACATGACTTCACTTATATGTGGAAACTTTAAAAAAAAGATACAAATGAATTTATTTGCAGAACAGAAGCAGACTCACAGACTTTGAGAACAAATTTATGATAACCGAAGGGGACAGGTGTTGGGGAGGAAGGACTGGGAGTTTGGGAATGACATGTGCACACTGTGGTATATGGAATGCTTGGCCAAAAGGGACCTGCTACATAGCACAAGGAACTCTACCCAATATTATGTGATAATCTATATAGGAAAATAATCTGAAAAAATAAATGTGTGTATAGGTACAACTGAATCACTTTGTTGTATAGCAGAAACTATCACAGCATTATAAATCAACTGTACTTCAATAAAACTTTAAAAATGAAAAATAAAAATAAAATGTATGTAAATACATTAATGCATGTAGCAATGACAAAGCTCTGGTTACATTTTGAACCATTCAAACAAAAATTTTATATTAAGATTTAATTTAGAGAAGGTTGCCATCATGACTCAGTGGTTAACAAACCTGTCTAGTATGTGTGAGGACGAAGGTTGGATCCCTGGCCTTGCTCAGTGGGTTAAGGATCCAGCATTGCTGTGAACAGTGGCGTAGGTCGCAGACGGGGCTCAGATCTCGATATGTGGTGTAAGCTGGCAGCTACAGCTCTGATTAGACCCCTAACCTGGTAACTTTCATATGCTGCAGGTGTTTTGGGTTGCTCCCACAGCATATAGATATTCCCAGGCTAGGAGTTGAATCGGAACTACAGCTGCCAGCCACAGACACAGCCACAGCCACACGCCAGATCTGAGCCTCTTCTTCGACCTACACCACAGCTCACGGCAAAGCTGGATCCTTAACCCACAGAGTGAGGCCAGGGATCGAGGCCCTCAACCTCATGGTTCCTAGTCGGATTCATTTCCACTGCACCACGACAGGAACTCCGGAAAAAAGATTTAAATTAGAGTGTCGATAGCTAATCAGTGAACATTCCTGCCTACTAATCATGATATAATCCTTTAAATTTTGTATTTAAATTTATTTTATGTAATTAGCATATTATTTTAAACTTCTATGAATAGGTTAATTAGTCTGTTTTTATGATCTCTGAACTAGAAGGTCTCTGGGGACAAGACCAAGGTCTGTTAAGTGATTCTGTTCATGGTATTTTGATAATCAACATTTGGGATTTGATAATTTTAATAACATAGAGAAGTCAAGTTTTTTCTCCAAGACCATGCAGTCAAATGCATTCATTTTTCCCTATTTTCAATCTTATTATCCACTCCATCAATACATCTCTAAGCTTCACCTCCCACTTCTGCAAAATAGAAGTAAGATGTGATAATGGACATAGAAAGCTTAGCGCAGTGCCTGACACACAGAAGACAATCAACACAGGTTAAGCTATTCTTGAGGGTGAATCTATAAGCTGCTATTGTTAATTACAATACATTCAAGGTACTCTGTCACAATGGCAGGTAACTTCACAGATATTAAGTCAAAGATGTCTCTAAAAGATTCCTCCAATTTTTTTTGGCTTTTTGTCTTTTTAGGGCTGCACCTGTGGCATATGGAGGTTCCCAGGCTAAGGGTCCCACAGCAACGTGGGATCCGAGCCCCATCTGTGACCTACACCACAGCTCATGGCAACACTGGATCCCGAGTGAGGCCAGAGATCAAACCCACATCCTCATGGATGTTAGTCGGGTTGGTTAATCACTGAGCTACAACGGGAACTCCAAATTCCTCCAATTTTTAAGCACAGTTAAAAGTAACTAACGATAACTAACTCTCATCTTGCAGAATCAGAAGCTTTTCAAGGGTGGCTCTCAGTGGCTGCAGTATAACTTTATCGTTGCTGAGCTATTATTTCTAAAATACAAATTAAACTTGTCAGTCCAGTGGCTGCTAACTTATGTTGGCTATCAGAGTCCATACTTATTCTCATTCTCACTCATTTGTTTCTTTTCTCTCCAAACAGGCTTCCCAATGCACCTACCAGCCATGATTTCTGCCTTTGAGCATTTTCTTGGACCTCCCTCATTCTGCAAACTACTTTCTTTCTATCCTTTTATCTCCTGGGCAAATATCAGACTCAAGGTCACAGAGATTAAGCCTCTTGCACACTTTATACACTCGGCAAATGTCAAGGCTCTTAGCTTTCTCCATTTGCTTTTACTGCAGGGGATCTCCCCTCTCTTGGATTCCTTGAGCAATACCTCCGATTAGACCCCTAGCCTGGGAACCTCCATACGCTGTGGAAGCAGCCCTAGAAAAGGCAAAAAGAGGAGTTCCCGTCGTAACTCAGTGGTTAACAAATCCGACTAGGAAACATGAGGTTGCGGGTTCGATCCCTGGCCTTGCTCAGTGGGTTAACGATCCGGCGTTGCCACGAGCTGTGGTGTAGCTTGCAGACGCAGCTCGATCCTGCATTGCTGTGGCTGTGGCATAGGCTGGTGGCTACAGCTCCAATTAGACCCCTAGCCTGGGAACCCCCATATGCCATGGAAGCGGCCCAAGAAATGGCACAAAAAAAAAAAAAAAAGAAAGAATAGAAAAAGCAAAAAGACAAAAAAAAAAAAAGATAAGCCATTCTTACCACAGTTCAATCAAGGTCAAGTTGAACTTTTTTATATACATCAGCATACAAAATAACATTCACAAAGATAGACTTTATAGGTTTAGAGTTAAGAAAATTCATAGGAATTTTCCCCTTATTTTTGTGAAATTGAGAGACAACATAGGGCCAGGCCACCTGGTTAAAAACTTTCTTGTGCCTTCATGAGGCTTCCTTGTATGCTCTCGGATTTCTGCTGCCCTCACTTACAAAAACACTCAAGGCAGAGTTCCACATTCTTCTTCTTTCCTCATGCTCAGAACTGATTTACCATGAAACTAATAAGACTTAGCTTTCAGGGTCCCTTATTTGAGAAAACTCTAGCAATTTGTCCACGTGGTCCAGTGTTGTACAATTTGCAAATGTAAGATATTTTATTCATGATTAAAAGACTGCTGTCTCGTTCCACTCTGATATTTGCCCCTTTTACTTCCCTTTGGAATGACTGTGGGCACATGGGGAGTCCAGGTAAAAGAATATAAGGTTGTGATAGGTGGGAAGAGAGTCAGCTTTTGTTTATTCAAATGTTTTCACGTGGTTTACCATTGCATCCACAAAGTTAAGCTATAGTTTGTCCAATGAATGGCAAAGCTAGGCTTCAAGCCTAAGTTTGTCCAACTCTAAAGCCATCATATCATATTATCTACTCCCAGCAAAGGCCATTAACAGCTTATTCCTTAATTTATGAGACACTCTATGCTCAACCACTTTGCAGCGTCTGGCACTTCCTCTGACCTCTCAACCTGGTGCCAGCACACTTTCTTAGCCCTAATACGCACCACGCTCTTACCGGTACAAACAATTCTTTGCACACTGGACTCTTTCTTTAGCAGACTCTGGTTTTGTCCATGCTCTCTCCCAAAGCTAAAATGGTCTTGACCAATCACGTTGATGTACATGCTTTTTTTTTTTTTTAAGGCGACACCTGCAGCATATGGAAGTTCCCGGGCTAGGAGTCAAATTGGAGCTGCAGCTGCCAGTGTACACCACAGCCATGGCAACACTGGATCTGAGCGACATCTGTGAACTACACCACAGCTTGCAGCAATGCTGGATCTTCAACCCACTGAGCAAGGCCAGGGCTCAAACCCACATCCTTATGGAGACTACATCAGGTTCTCAACCCTTGAGCCACAATGGGAACTCCACATTTATGTAAATTCTTATTTTTTCCTAAATTGACATAAAGCATGGACATCAATGAAGATAATATATAACTCATGTTATAACTCACAACTGCAAGGGCATCCATGAAGAATAGGCTAATGATTGTTGTCAAATTTCAGAGTTGGCCACTGAAAAAACCTAGAGACCAAGATCAACCCGGTAACACTAAACACCTCTAGCACTCAGGTTTGTCCCTCTCAGTGTAAGTAATAGGTATTTTTAATTTAAATATTAAAGCGTCTGGGAGGAAATTACTAATTACAGGTTGGGGCAGGAAACATGCAAAACTAGATGATCTTTTGTCATATCTGCAAACAAGACAGATTTCTATCACTGCAGTGGCTCCCCCCTTTTCCAAAGGTTCCCTTTCTGTGGTTTCAGTTACCCCAGTGGTCAACCACAACCTGAAAATGGAAACGTTCTACATAGTTTGTAAGTTTTAAACTGTGCGATATTCTCAGAAGCCGATGAAATCTCACACCATCCCATGCTCTCCCACCAGGAACATGAATCCCCCTCCCACACTGGTCACTTAGTAGCCATCTAGCTTATCAGATTGGCTGTCCTGGTTTCACGATGCTTCAAATAACTCTTATTTTACTTAATAATGGCCCCAAAGCACAATAGCAGTGGTGCTGGCAACCCAGATATGCCGAAGAGATGCTATAAAGTGTTTCCTTTAAGTGAAAAGGTGTCTCAAGTTAATGAGGAAAGAAAAAAAACCCTACACTGAGGTTCCTAAGATCTATGGTAAGAATGAATCTTATATCTGTGAAATTGTGAAGAAAGAAAAAGAAATTTGTGCTAGTTTTGCGGTTGCACCTCAACTTGCAAAAAGTTAAGGACTCAGTGCAGAAGTGCTTAGTTAAGATGGAAAAAGCATTAAATTTGTACAATAAGATATTTTGAGAAAGAGGGAGAAACTATATTCATGTAATTATATTATATTGTTATAATTGTTCTATTTTACAATCAGTGACTGTTGTTAATCTCTTACTGTGCCCAATTTATCAATGAAACTTTATCATAGGTATGTATGCGTAGGAAAAAAAACAGTATTTGTGGAAGTTCCCATTTCAGCTCAATGGGTTATGAACCCAGCTAGTACCCATGAGGATGCAGGTTTGATCCCTGACCTCGATCAGTAGGTTAAGGATCCAGTGTTGGTGTGAGCTGTGGTGTAGTCTGCAGATATGGCTAGGATGCCGTGTTGCTGTAGGCTGGTGGCTACAGCTCCAATATGACCCCTAGCCTGGGAACCTCCATATACCACATGTGCAGCCATAAAAAAGAAAAAAAAAAAAAAAACCATAGCATTTGTATAGGTTTTGGTACTATTCACCATCTCAGGTAACCACCAGGGATCTTGGAATGTATTCCTCGTGGATAAGGAGGGACTATTGTATTGAGGTTATATCGCAATGACATAGAAGTCGATTCAAAGCTCCAACTGACCAAAGAATTGATAAGAATAAAAATTCATCAAATATGTTAAACTGCAAAGAATAAAACAACATCGAAAGTGTTAAAATTCCTGAGTTTGAAATGTTACTAAAAAAGAAAAAATAAAACCTCATTAGTCACCTCTGAAAAACCTGGAGTTCCCCATGGTGCAACAGGTTAAGGATCTGCCATTGTCACTGTTGTGGCTCCAGTGGATGCTGTGGCAAGGATTCAGTCCCTGCCCCAGGGAACTTCCACATGCCATGGGTGAAGGCCAAAAAAAAAAGGGGGGGGGCAAATAATCAACTTATTTTTCTGAAAACTGGTATACAAAGCAAATAAATTAAATATTTAACCTGCTTTTCCTAAATCAGCTATACTACAGGGCAACCAAATATTTTATTAGGAAAAATTTCTCTCTCTGGGATCACTCTAAGTACTGTAGGAAGAGGAAATGCCTGATTAGCAACATTTGCAAACTCTTAATGAAGACAAGCAATGGTCATAACTGGTTTCAAGCAGTCCTAAAGAAAGACAACCAGACACCTTGCACCTTATGACGAAAAGGCACAACACCATTTATGAAATAGTTTTGCCAATAAAATCAAACCTAAATCAGATCAACCTTCTGAATATAATTGCCAGGATTCTGGAAAGAGAGTAGACAGAGGAAAATATTGCATGATGGTATTAAAATGCAATTAGTAAAATCCAAACAATAATAAGGAAAATAGACAAGTTTATATTCTTTTTTTTTTTTTTTTTAAGGCCACACTTGTGGCATATGGAGGTTCTGAGGCAAGGGGTCAAATCTGAGCTATAGCCTACACACAGCCACAGCAATACCAGATCTGAGCCACGTCTACAACCTACACCACAGCTCACAGCAACCCCCAATCCCAGACCCACTGAGAAAGGCCAGGGATTGAACCCAGATCCTCATGGATACTAGTTTGATTCGTAACCCACTGAACCACAACGGCAACTCTGATAAGTGTATGTTTTTCTACCACTTTTTTTTTCCTTTTGGCCACAGCATGTGAAAATGCCCTGGCAAAGGATCAAACCCAAGCCACAAAGCAAGTCCTTAACACTAGGCCACCAGGGAACTCCCAAACCACATTTTTTTTTTCAGTTTTACAACCAACAAAAAATAAAGATGTTCTGAAAATATAAAAAGGCAATATAACAAACAAGAAACTTGGTTTACTTGGGATACTATTACCCTAACAAAGAGATTCTCTCTTGACAAGATTATTCACCAAAAGATATCTTGAAGAATGAATTGTATTGGTGCATTTATATTTAGTCACACATAGATTACAGGCACCTTGACTTAGAGAACAAAGAAATTCAAGAATAAAGTTTTAAAGGCTACTTTCAACGGAAGACCCAATAGTAATAAGTAAAAAGTACCTTTAAATTTATATCACTGAAAAGACCTCTTTTTTTAAATTTTTTTTTTTTCTTTTTAGGCATATGAAAGTTCACAGGCTAGGGCTCAAATCAGAGCTGTAGCTGCTGGCCTACACCACAGCCACAGCAACACCAGATCGAGCCGCATCTGCAACCTACACCACAGCTGATGCAATGCCAGATCTTTTTTTTTTTTTTTTTTTTTTTTGTCTTTTTTTTTTGTTGTTGTTGTTGTTGTTGTTGCTATTTCTTGGGCCGCTCCCGCGGCATATGGAGGTTCCCAGGCTAGGGGTTGAATCAGAGCTGTAGCCACCGGCCTACGCCAGAGCCACAGCAACGCGGGATCCGAGCCGCGTCTGCAACCTACACCACAGCTCACGGCAACGCCGGTTCGTTAACCCACTGAGCAAGGCCAGGGATCGAACCCGCAACCTCATGGTTCCTAGTCGGATTCGTTAACCACTGTGCCACGACGGGAACTCCCCCAACGCCAGATCTTCAACCTACTGAGTGAGGCCAGGGATGGAACACACATCCTCACGGATACTAGTCAGATTCGTAACCCACTGAGCCACAACAGGAATTCTGAAAATATCGTACAATGGAAAAAACTTACAAATTTGCAAAATTCTCATTTAAATTTGATGTAAACACACTTAAAGTCAGGTCCAAATGTATTTGTGCCAGCCCAGCTTCCTACCAGGCCCTTTGGAGTGCAAGTCACTGCTGTGCATTGTCAGGGTGAGTTCACCTTCGTTATCAGCAAGGCAGTAGCACCAAAGAGCAAAGACAGTGGATCTGAGTCCAAGGCAGGAAGCTAGAAGTCACAGGCAAGATGCAAATAAGTGTCATGCATGCGGACTTATGTGAGGGCCTTCTGGTCTTTTATTCTATTAATTCTATTTTATTATTTAACTCTTTCGCATAACCAAAAACAGATAAGTTTGTAAGTCTTTGGCACCCTCTTTTGGACAACATGGTTATTTCAAAACTGAAAATCGATTCAATCAGTTCAAGCGTATAAAAGGCAAACTGAAATCAGACACATATTTTTATACGTTTTTGGTTTTATAATTAATAGACAACTTTTAGAACGGTTTTATGTCTGCAGAAAACTTGAGCAAATAATACAAAGTCCTCGCATACTCCCCTCCCACACAGTTTCCCCAATTATTATTAACAATTTGCATTAGTGTAGTACACTCTTTAAAGTTAACAAAACAATATTAGTACATTACAATAGGTGGTACTTTTCTATGGATTTTGATAAATTTCATATACCCACCATCACAGTATCACAGAATATATAGTTTCACTGCCTTAAAAAAAAAAGCCCCTTGTGGAGTTCCCATTGTGGAGCAGCGGAAAGGAATCCCACTAGTAATCATGAGGTTACGGATTCGATCCCTGGCCTCGCTCAGTGGGCTAAGGATGCGACGTTGCCATGAGCTGTGGTGTAGGCTGGCCGCTGTAGCTCCGATTAGACCCCTAGCCTGGAAACCTCCATATGCCACAGGTGCAACCCCTAAAGAAGAAAAAAAAAAAAAAATCCCTTGTGCTTCACCTTTTCATCTTTCCTCCATTCTCCCTTAACCACTGTCACCACTGGTCTTCTTTACTGTTGCTACAGTTTTTTATCTCTATCGTTTTCCAGAATGGCATCTAGTGAATACTAAAATACATACACTGTTCAGACTGCCTTCTTTCACCGAGCAGTATGCATTTAAGAGTCTTCTCTGTCTTTTTGTGGTTTGATAGTTCGTTTCTTCTGGTCATTGAATAATATTCCAGTGTTATGTGTACCTAAGCCTATCCATTCCCTGTAGAGGAACATCTTCATTGCTTCCAGGTTGGGCAATTATGAGTAAAACTTCCACGAATATTTCTGTGCTGGGTGTGTGTGTGTGTGTGTGTGTGTGTGTGTTTGTAGTTTTCAACTCATTTGGATAAATGCCAAGGACTGTGATGGCTGGATTTTAGCTTCGTAAGAAACTGACAAATTGTCTTCCAAAGGGATTGTACCATCCTGCAATGAATGAGAGTTTCTGTTGTTCTGCATTCTCACCAGCTTTTGTATTGTGAAATTCTGGAGATTTTAACCATACATATTTGGGACAACTCCTAGTTGGTCATAATGCATAATTTTTTTATCCATTATTGGATTCAATTTGCTAATATATTGTTGAGGACTTTTGTAGAGATATTGGTCTCCAGTTTTCCTTTCTTATAATGTCTAGTTTGGGGGTTAGTGTAATGCTTCCTTCTTAGGATATATTAGAAAGTGTCCCCTCTGCTTCTATTCTCTGGAAGAGGTTGCAAAAAACTGGTGTCAGCTCTTCCTTAAATGTTTGGTAAAGTTCACCACTGAAATCATCTAGAAGTACGGCTTTCATTTTTGGAATTTTATTTATTAATGATTCAAAATCCTTAAGAGATACAGCCCTGTTCAGATTATCTATTTCTTTTTGTTTGAGTTTTGGTGGTTTCTGTCAAATGGATCCATTTTATCTAAGTTATGAAATTTGTGGGCATGGAGTTATGTATAATATTCCTTTATAATTCTTTTATTGTCCCATGAGATGAATAGCGATCATTTCTACCCATTTTGCACTTCATGTATTCTGATGCTCTGTTGTTACGAACATGCATATTAAGGATTGTTATGACATCTTGGAGAAGAGTCACTGTTTTTATTATGTGATAGCTCTTTTTATTGCTGATAATTTCTCTTGCTCTGAAGTCTGCTTTGCTTAAAATTAACACACTTACTCCAGTTTTGTTTTGATTAATTTTAGTTAAGATGGTATAACTTTCTATATCCCCTTACTCTTCATTTATCTACTTTTTTTTTCTTTTTTTTTTTTTGGTCACACAGGTAGCATATGGAAGTCCCCAGGCCAGGAATCAAATCTGAGCCAGGGAACAATTCCAAGCCACAGCTGTGACCTACACCACAGCTGTGGCAACACCAATTTCTTCACCCACTGTGCTGGGCCGGGGACTGAACCCACACTGCTACAAAAACACGGGATCCTTAACCCATTGTGCCACAGCAGGAATGCCTATCCCCATCTTCATATTTAAAAGGACTTAGTTTTAGACAATAGGTAGATGGGTCTTGTTTTTTTATCCACTTTGACAATCCTGGTCTTTTAATTGGTATGTTTAGACCATCCACTTTTTTTTTTTTTTTTTTTTTTTTGTCTTTCTGCCTTTTCTTGGGCCTCACCTGTGGCATATGGAGGTCCCCAGGCTAGGGGTCTAATCAGAGCTGTAGCCACTGGCCTACACCAGAGCCACAGCAACATGGGATCCAAGCCGTGTCTGCAACCTACACTATAGCTCACGGCAACGCCGGATCCTTAACCCACTGAGCAAGGCCAGGGATCGAACCCGCAACCTCATGGTTCCTAGTCAGATTCGTTAACCACTGCGCCACAACGGGAACTCCAGACCATTCACATTTAAACTCTTTATGATATAGTAGAATTAAAATCTGCAATATTTCTATTTGTTGTACTTTTTCTTGTTCCTTTGTTTTAATCGCCCCCACTTTTGCTGCCTGTCAGGTTTTAATTGAGCATTTTACATGATTCCACTTTCTCTGCCCTACTAATACATCAACTACACTTCTTTTAAAAAAAAATTGCCCTGGTTGCCATTAAATTTGCAATATTAATTTACAACTAATCTAAATCCACTTTCAAATAACACTATACCACTTCATGAGGATTGCAGAATATTCTCAATTCCCTTCCCCGACCATTATAACATTGCTATAATTCATTTCATTTATCCCTATCTATAATCACCCAATATATTGTTTTACTTGAACAGATACTTATGTATTGGATCAATTAAGAATAACAAAAAATAAAAGATCCTATTTTTTGGATCATATAATGCTTCTCTGATTCATTTTCCTTCCTTATGTATAGTTGAGTGCCTGACCTACATCGTTTTCCTTCTCAAAAGGGCTTCTTCTTGACATTTCTTTTTATTATTTTTTAAAGCTTTATTGAAGTGTAGTTGATTCACACGTTTGCAGTAATGTCTGCTGTGCAACAAAGTGATTCAGTTACACATATATACACATCCATTATCTTTCAGATTCTTTTCCCACATAGATTATCACATAATATTGGGTAGAGTCCTCTGTACTATACGGCAGGTCCCTATTGGCCAATCATTCCATAACCTCAGGTGCATAGGCCAATCCTAAACCCCCAAACCATTCCTCCCCACCCCATCTGTCCCCTTTGGTAACCATAAGTTTTTCAAAGTCTGTGAATCTGTTTCTGTTCTGCAAATAATTTCATTTGTATCCTAATTTAGATTCCGCATATATGGAACACCATGTAATGTTTGTTTTTTACTGTCTAACTAACTTCACTTAGGATAACAATTTCTAGGTCCATCTGTGTTGCTAAATGGCATTGTTTCAGAGTTCCTGTTGTGTCTCAGTTGATTACAAACCTGACTAGTATCCATGAGGATGCAGGTGTGATCCCTGGCCTCGCTCCATGGGTTAAGGATCCAGTGTTGCCATGAGCTATGGTGTAAGTCACAGATGTGGCTCAGATCCCACATTGCTGTTGCTATAGGGTAGGCCGGCAGCTGCAGGTCCAATTCAACCCCTAGCTTGAGAATTTCCATATGCTACAGTGGAGCCCTAAAGAGAAAAAAAAAAGACATTCTTTTATTCTTTTTATGGCTAATATTCCATTGTATGCGTATACACCACATCTTCTTTTCCATTCATTTTCCTTCTCAGAAGGGTTTCTTTTTGATATTTCTTGTAAGGTGGGTCTACTGTCAACAATTTTCCTCAGATTTCTTTGGCTGAGAAAGTCTTTATTTCTCTTTCACTTTTGAAGGGTGATTTGTCTGGATACAGAATTCTAGGTTGGTGAATATTTTTTCCTTAAATACTTTAAACATTTCACTACATTCTCATGTGCATGGTTTCTGACAAGGAATCCAATGAACTTTTTTTTTTTCTTTTTTGTCTTTCTGCCTTTTCTAGGGCCGCACCTGTGGCATATGGAGGTTCCCAGGCTAGGGGTCTAATCAGAGCTGTAGCCGCCTGCCTACGCCAGGAGTCTGCAACCTACACCACAGTTCACGGTGATGCCAGATCCTTAACCCACTGAGCAAGGCCAGGGATCAAACCCTCAACCTCAAGGTTCCTAGTCAGATTCGTAATCCACTGAGCTGCAACAGGAACTCCCAATGTAATTCTTTTTTTTTTTTCTTTTTTGTCTTTTTGCCATTTCTTGGGCCACTTCCGCAGCATATGGAGGTTCCCAGGCTAGGGGTCTAATCAAAGATACAGCTGCCAGCCTAGCCAGAGCCACAGCAACGTGGAATCCAAGCTGCGTCTGCGACCTACACCACAGCTCACAGAAACACCAGATCATTAACCCACTGAGCAAGGGCAGGGATTGAACCCGCAACCTCATGGTTCCTAGTCGGATTCATTAACCACTGCACCACGACAGGAACTCCCCAATGTAATTCTTATATAGCTTCCTCTATAGATAGGAGCCCTCACCCTCCTGACTTCTCTGTTTTTGTCTTTTCTCTTTTGTTCAGAGTAGTCTGAATATGACATGCACAGGTGGACATTTTTTGTTACGTATCCTGTTTGTTGTTATCTGAGCTTCTTGATTCTATCATCTGGTGTTTGTCATTAATTTGAAACATTGTCAGCATTATTACTTCAAATATTTCTTCTACTTCTTTCTCAGTTTCTTTTCCATCCGTTACTCCTATTAAGTATGTGCAACTGTCCCATAGTCCTTGGATCTTCTGCTCCATTTTCATTTTTTTCTTTTTTTTTTTTTTTTTTTCCAGCTTGGGAACAGTAAGTTGTTTCCTAGTATTCTATTCATTTTTTTATGAAAAAAATTATAGATTTCAAATTGACAGTCCTAATCCCCAATATCTCAGAATATGACTCTATTTGGATAGAGGGTCTTTAAAGAAGTAATAAAGTTAAAATGAGGTCATCATGGTGATCCCTAATCCAATATGATAGGTGTCCTTATAATGACAGACCATTACAGATGGAAAGCAACGTGAAGACACAGGGATAACATAGTCATCTTCAAGCCAAGGAGAGAAGCCTTGGGGCTTGGCTCCATAGGGCTCTTTACCCAAATGGGTTTATTTACTGAACTATCCAGAGATATTTCAAGAGAAATGAAAACAAATGTTCACACAAAAACTTGTGCACGCATGTTCACAGCAGCATTATTCATAGTGGTCAAAAAAATAGAAATGAAGTGAATGTTTATCAACTTTTGAATGGATAAATAAAAGTGGTATAACTAGCTATACAGTGGAATAGGATTTCATAAAGGGGAATGAAGTACTGAGATTTGCTGCTGAATCTTGAAAAGTTTTTCCTAAGTGAGTCAGATGCAAAAAAGCGCACATTATATGTCATTTTATGGCAAATATCCAAAATAAGCAAAACTCAAAGAGACAGAAAGTACATTAGTAGTTTCATCTTTTTTGGATTAATGAAATATTCTGTAATTAGATTTGACAGTTTCACAACTATATGAACATACTCAAAACCACTGAAATGTACACTTTAAAATGATGAATTTTGTGTTATGTTAATCAGGCATCAACAACAAAACAAGAGACACAATTAAACCAAATACTGCTAGTAATTCCAAACGGTTGGCCTTCGACATGGGTCAAACTATATCAATAAGTATCACATAATGGAATACTACTCAGCCATAAAAAAGAATGACATAATGCCATTTGCAGCAACATGGATGGAACTAGAGACTCTCATACTGAGTGAAATGAGCCAGAAAGACAAAGACAAATACCATATGATATCACTTATAACTGGAATCTAATATCCAGCACAAATGAACATCTCCATAGAAAAGAAAATCATGGACTTGGAGAAAAGACTTGTGGCTGCCTGATGGGAGAGGGAGGGAGTGGGAGGGATCAGGAGCTTGGGGTTATCAGATACAACTTAGAACAGATTTACAAGGAGATCCTGCTGAGTAGCATTGAGAACTATGTCTAGATACTCATGTTGCAACAGAACAAAGGGTTGGGGGAAAAAATGTAAATGTAATGTATACATGTAAGGATAACTTGATCTCCTTGCTGTACAGTGGGAAAAAAAAAAAAGAAACTAAATCAGTTTCACTATTATGATAGCCTCTAATGTGCAACTGGCTCTGAAATATCCATTAATTATTTAAATAACACCATAAAATGTATTAATTCTTGCTCCAATGGGAAAAAAAAAAAAAGAATGAACAGGACACTAGCACCGCGGCTTCTCTGGTTTTGACATATTCTCCGTCTTTCCAAAGTCTAACACTGTTACCAATAAAGCATTTTCATTTTAAGCTTCCGAATACCATTGTTATCATTACTCCTCGCCTGACATGTGATTTTATTTCCACAACATAGTAAATTTTGATAGATCACAGTAATTTCAAACTCTGAGGATCTTTCAACTGTAGGAGTGAATTAGAAAGATATTTTTATATTGCCTATTTGAGATAACAGGTCCCAGCAACATGCTTCAGGCAAAACACATCAAAAGAAGGAACTGAAGGTTAAGCCTCCTTTTAGATCACAATTTTTATAACATCACAAAAACTTCTTGCCTAAAAGCAACCCAAATTATTAACTGCAAGATATTCTATATTCACCTCATTCAGCCTAAGGGAAAGAACAAAGCTGGTAGCTGGAGACACTTCCAGGGTTGAGGCACATTCGTCGTCTCATCGTGCCCTTCTAAGTCACCAGCACCAGAGAACAACATCGACACACTCAGAGAGAAAATGCAAGTAAAACTCTGCAAAGCATTCTAGTGCGTCGTATTTGAAAAGGTAATTCTCACATGGGAAGAAGCCAGAAAAAATTCAAGTCACGAAATTTAAATACCACGTCCAACAATTATTACCAGGGTATCCTACCCAAATCAGTTAATTATATTTAACGCTCTCCAAGTTAGTGTTGGGGAGGGATCCCAATTCGATTTTTAAAAAATGTTTTACTTCAAAAAAAAATAAAATTAAAAAAAAAAAAGGAGTTCCCGTCGTGGCGCAGTGGTTAACGAATCCGACTGGGAACCATGAGGTTGCGGGTTCGGTCCCTGCCCTTGCTCAGTGGGTTAACGATCCGGCGTTGCCGTGAGCTGTGGTGTAGGTTGCAGACGCGGCTGGGATCTGACGTTGCTATGGCTCTGGTGTAGGCCAGCGGCTACAGCTCTGATTAGACCCCTAGCCTGGGAACCTCCATATGCTGCAGGAGCAGCCCAAGAAATAGCAAAAAGACCAAAAAAATAAATAAATAAAATAAAATAAAAAATGTTTTACTTTATGTATGTCCTTGGTTGTATGAAAAAGTTTCTCGCTGTGAAAATGAATCGTAGAGAATTGAAAAGGTGAAAGCTCTTTGCCTCAGATGCCGCTTATTGTAGAGCAAGGTTTATATTCAGGGTAAGGTGGCTCCATGGGGCTCTGTACCCAAAAGAGTGTATTTACTGAACTATCCAGAGATACTCATTATGAGATGATTTCAAATATAAACGAATCCACTGACATTATCCATGAGCAACTTCAATAATAAGTTTGTATTGAATCAGGTCTTTCTTGGTTTCAGTCCCTTTTGTGCAGGGCCTGATCTTTGACACATGCACAGACCCCACAAGGGTTGTATTAACACTGTGGTCCTGCTTAATAAATGCTTCTTTTTTCATCTTTATTGAGGTATGATTAATATATTAAAATCACTTGCTTTGGGAGTTCCCGTTGTGGTGCAGCAGAAATGAATCCGACTCGTATCCACAAAGATACGGGTTCTATTCCTGGCCTCACTCAGTGGGTCGGGGATCCGGTGTTGCTGTGGCTGTGGTGTAGGCCTCAGCTGTAGCTCTGATTCAACCCCTAACTAGGGAACTTCCACATGCCGCGGGCGCAGCCTTAAAAAGAAAAAAAAAAAAACTCACATTTATTGTATCCACCTTAATCAACGTAGACATATGCTTACGCCTGTCATACCATCCCCACAGCCAAGACACTAATCAGGTCCATCACCTCCAAAATTTTCCTTGCATTCTTTTGTAGGTTTTTGTTGGCTACTGGTTTAGAGAGTTAGAACACTTTATAGGAGGTCTACCTCCTTGATGGATTTTAAACTGCACAGTAATGTGTTATTGAACGTAGATACTACACTGAATAAGTGCCTTGTGATATCGATGGTGATGACAATGGACATGACATCAGGTACTATTACACATGTTCATTTATTCACACAATCAATGATTTCGTATTGATCACTCAATTTGTGCCAGGTCTCGTCTTGGCATTGGCAACAAGATGATAAAGAAAGAAAACATGGCTCCTGACCTCAAAGTTTTACGTTTTAGTGACAGGAGAGAGAAAATACACACACACGTTGGGTGAATAAGGTTACTTTGAGAAAATGCTACGGAGAGTGCTAGGGAGAAGATACAGTTAATGGTGAGATAGGAAGTGATGGGACGGCTTCGCTGTAGTGAAGAGAGAGTGGTCAGCCCATCAGGCTGTCCTGCGCCTCCAAGGACCACAGAGCTCCTACACTGAGAACACTGCGGGAAACTGAAGTACTCCGGTAACAGATGTTTGAAGGTCAGATAAGGAATCAGTGCACCAACAAGAACATTCAGCTCACATCTGGTTTACACTGGGGTCTGCTTCAAAAAGTCTCCTGCTAGATTTGGCAGATGTACCTTTATACACATATAGCTCTGTCCTGTTAGTGCTTTCAAAGGGTGTCTGCCTAAAGACGGGCCATCACTCTGACATTTCATACTGAATAGAAGAAGCACACTTTAGGGGAGTTCCCATCATGGTGCAGCAGAAACGAATCCAACTAGGAACCAGAAGGTTGTGGGATTGATCCCTGGCCACACTCAGTGGGTTAAGGATCCAGCGTTGCCATGAGCTGTGGTGTAGGTCTCAGATGTGGCTCAGGTCCTGCAGTTGCTGTGGCTCTGGCGTAGGCTGGCAGCTGTAGCTTTGATTAGACCCCTAGCCTGGGAACCTCCATATGCTGGGAGTGTGACCCTAAAAAGCAAAAAAAAAAGAAAAAAAAGAAAGAAAAAAAAAAAACACTTTCAATTTTGTCTGGAAAGCAGAATTCGAGAATTGTGAATCCTGAGGTATTCCACGGAACTGTAGATACCATCATCACTCAGAAGTAAGAAATGAGAGGAGTTCCCTGGTTCACAGAAGGAAGGAAGGAAAGGGAGAGAGAAAGGAAGAGAGAGGGAGGGAGGGAGGAAAGAAGGAAGAAAGAAAGAGAGGGAAGGAGGGAAGAAGGGAGGAAAAAAGGAAGGAAAGGGAAATGTGATGCAATCTTCCTTTTTTTTTTTTTGTCTTTTTGCTATTTCTTTGGGCCGCTCCCGCGGCATATGGAGGTTCCCAGGCTAGGGGTCGAATCGGAGCTGTAGCCACCGGCCTACGCCAGAGCCACAGCAACGCGGGATCCCAGCTGCGTCTGCAACCTACACCACAGCTCACGGCAACGCCGGATCATTAACCCACTGAGCAAGGGCAGGGACCGAACCCCCAACCTCATGGTTCCCAGTCGGATTCGTTAACCACTGCGCCACAACGGGAACTCCGGGATGCACTCTTCCAATCGACAAATCAACAAGGTAAAAATGCAATTTGGGAGGGAAAAAAATGAACTGCAAATGGTCTGGGTATAAATGACAACCATTACTTTTAAAACATCTATTTTAGAACATCACATGATATTGAGACAAACCTCCTCTGAATTTATGTAAGATCTTTCATGTAGCCAATGCAACCTGTTAACAGTAATTGATAAAATTCATACAAGAAAGATATCTGTAAAAGTGAGGCAGAAAGTGTAATACTCCTCGCTATACTTAGGAAACTCAGCATCTTGAGTGAAAAAGCCGTGTTTATTTGAAGGACTCATGGGTGGGCAAAGAAATGGAAAGCTGGGTGCCAACTCCAGTCTTCTCAGGCCCCTTCTACAACGCGGTGGCAGATAACATAGGTCAGATATTCCAGTTTATCTCTGCTCTTTGTCCCAGTCCATGTGAGCTGCTCAAGCAATAATACTGTGGTTTATAACTAACAGAAATGTATTTCTCACAGTTCTAGAGGCTGGAAGTCTAAGATCAGGGAGCCCTAACAACTGGGTTCTGATGAAGCCCTCCTCTGGGCTGTGGACTGCCGACTTCTGGCTGTGTCCTTACAGGTAAGGGGTTGGCCTGAGAATCAATCACAAAGTCTTCTTTCTGAGATGATCCATCTTCACTTGTAATACGATAACTTCTTAGAACCTAATTGCTCTTTTTAATGTCTTTGCTGTGTTAATTGACAAGAGGCGGAAATGAAATATATTTTTGGCAACATGTGGAAGTTCCCGGGCCAGCGATCAAACTTGAGCCACTGCAGTGACAACACTGAATCTTTAACTGTTAGGCTACCAGGGAACTCCTGAAATACATACTTTTTTAACCTGGACTGTAACTATTTATCTCAGTCTTAACTGAGTCTAATTCTTTGTAAACAGACAAGAAGGTGGTGCTTGGCATGTGGGGCTGTCCTCCTGCCTACACTCTGTGGTCTCTTTGTGCTGCAGTCCTGGCCGCCCAACCTGGAAGGCCTCTGAAAAGGCATGTGAATCCCAGGGTGCACAGAATGATCCACAGAGGGAAAACAGACTAGCAGCTCTCTATTAGCATTTGCTTTATCTAATAAATAAGAAGGAAATCAGACCGCTAATATTTACTGAGAAGAGTAATCTTCCTCAATTTACATGTAAAACGGTCGTGTGGCACATTTGCATGGACATCCTGCCAGGCTCAAAGAAATGGAACTTCACCTAGACATCTGCACTTTTTTGAAGTGAATAAAAGAATGCCAAGATGAAAATGTCCCGGATTCCCCTTAAATTAACCTCATTATGACATAAAACAGTGCTCTAATAAGACTTGACATAGTATCTGCAAAAATTCCTAAATTATCAATGCTTTCATTATTAACACAAAAGTTTTTTGTGTAAACTTTGTAATCTACATAATGTACTATATAGGTACAATTTATAAATAATTAGATATAAATATACTGGATGTTTACTAAACTAGCATTTTATTATAAAGGCTGTTGGTTCAAAAGACTTTTGGACACCACTTTAATCACATCAATCACTTAATCAAAAACTGTTGGGACGTTCCCATCATGGTGCAGCAGAAATGAATCCGACTTGGAACCATGAGATTTCAGGTTCGATCTCTGGCCTCGCTCAGTGGGTTAAGGATCTGGTGTTGCCGTGAGCTGTGGTGTAGGTTGCAGAGGTAGCTCGGATTTGGCGTTGCTATGGCTCTGGTGTAGGCCAGCGGCTACATTAGACCCCTAGGGCTCCGATTAGACCCCTAGCCTGGGAACCTCCATATGCCACGGGTGAAGCCCTAAAAGGACAAAAGGACAAAAACAAAATAAAATAAACTGTCATTGAACTTCCACTGGCTAAAAGGTGCAGTCCAAACTCTAATTGTGGCAAATCTGGCGCTTCACAAAGTGGCCCTTATTCGTACTTCCTGCCACTCCTCTCATGGGCTCAGTCTTCCCTGACCTTGCTGTGATATTTTGAGCACCTCCCTCCTTCTACATGATATTCGCACTGTTGGAGATAAAGTATTATTTGCCCCTTTCTCGAGTGGAAAGTTTCTACACATCTGCGAGTTGCCCACCTGTGTCTGCCCTCCGAGGCAGGGGACCAGCTTACCATTCTTCTCTGGAAGGGTCTTCTACACTGGACACGAGTGCGTGTTAATCAGTGCCGTCATAAACATATTTAAGTGCATTTGAAGGTGGAAAATCACCCTACCCACTATATCATTTCTACTGCTGGGTCTTAGTGAGGAGAATCACTAAGGAATAGCACGCGTTATTTTAGGCAGAATGTCTTTATAAGTTTCACAATGAAGTTAAAAATCCCATGATAATGTATATGAGGATAAAGTAGAGCACGCACACACACACACAAAACAGGCTGGTATACTCAAAACAAATATATAATTTTCTGCATCTCGTGAAAGAACCTAGACCTTCTTTGCTCTCTGCCGGTTCTGAAAAGCATGTCAGCTGTGTAACATTGCCACCTAGTGGTAGACATCAAAACACCAACTCAAAATAATCCTGTTTTCACTGTTTCAAAGATGTGTACATAAATGGTACCTTAACTTCTGGCCATGATAGAATAATAGGGAACAAATTTTCTCCTCCACCAGGGGAAAAAAAGAAGACAAAATATATCACATAATGGTTTGCAGTATACTGAACAACAGGCAATATATAGGACAGTGGTTCTGTGACACAGAAAAAACAAAACAAGCAAGGTCAGCCGTACAATCTCCCCACATTGCTGCCTAGAAAGAGATTCCAGGCCACAGAGCAAGAAGAGGAAAGGGGGGGGTAGGGGAGATAAGACAGCCTAGTGACTCACCATTGATCATGTATCAGCACTGGTTCATCTTTGTAAGAAATGTGTGGCACTTATACAAGATGTTAACTATAAGAACTCTTTGTGCTCAGTTTTTCTGTAAACCTGAAACTGCTCAGCAGAGTGTGTGTGGGCGTGCAGTGTCGAGTGTGGCCAGGACCAAATGGGGGGCCCGAGGGTGAGGCGTTCACAGAAGCTCATGGGCAGGCTTCTTGATAGAGTCTGCAAAGCAGTCAGTAGGATCTTAATGCCCTCTGGGAGTCCCACCTGCCACTCTCCCAGCCTCTTCCCAACCCCAATCCCGCAGCTCACATTCAGCCAAGAGCTGTCAGGAGCAAGAGAGGACCTTCCCCAGTGGCATCCTGTTTTCCTCCATGGGAGATCACAGGCTGAGAAGCTCGCTCTCTCCTGGCCCTAAGCTGTGCTGCTTTCGGGAAAGACTGATGGGAGCAAAGTTAAGTTATTCTCTTATCCACTCCAATGCATCCAGACTTTTTTTTTTAACTCCAACAGTGTGCTGGAACTTCTCTGGGCCCTCAGACTTCCACAAAGGCTCTCTTGTCAGTGTCTTCTAGAGGCTCCTGGTCTGAGATAGAGCAGGGCTAAAGCTCCTTCACAGGCCCCTGCAGGGTCATCACCAGGACCAACGCAGAGTGGGTGGGTTCCTTGGCACATGGTACTGGGCCCCGCAGATCCCACGAAGGCAATCTGTCTGTGGATGGATGCCAGATGTGTGCAGCTGGGTAGGTGGGACAATAAAAATGACTACCATCTGACACTGCCATGATGCTGACATCCTGGAGACATGCTGACATAGTGGGGAAGGATGCTACTGGCACCCAGTGGATACAGATAGTGCTAAACATCCTCCTCCACCTAGGACACTTCCCACAAAGAAGGATCCTGTACAAAACGCCAGTGGAGCCACAGTTGGGAAATGCTGATGAGCAATATTCAGTTTCAAAAAGGAAGAACAAAGCTGGGGGAAGTAAACCACCTGACTTCAAGACTTGATATAAAGCCAGGGTGACCAAAACCACACAGGTGTTGTACAGGTAGACAAACAGATCAGTGGGACAGAAAAGCAAGTGCAGAAATAGACTCAGACATGTCAGCTGATTTTCCACCAAGGCCCCAAGGCCATTTGGTGGGGAAAGGGTAATCTTTCAACAAATGGTACTGAAACAAGAAAAGGGATGTGTAGACCTCTACCCTTAATCTCACACCATATGCAAAAATTACATTGTGGCCGAGACCAATTTTAGGAGCTTAATCTATAAAAGTCTAGGGAAAAAAATCTAAGAGAAAGTCTTGGTGATCTTGGGACTGACAAGGTTGCTGAAATACAACACAAAGAGCACAAAGGTTTTTTTCTAAAGCAATAAATGAGACTTCATCCATGTATATTTTACATTCCTAGAAAAAGGTCTCTGGTCAGATCATGTGTGCATTGTCCAAAGCCAGGGGCTGGGAGGGACCCACCAGCTCAGGACACCAAGACTGCATGGGGGTAACCTCACTCTGTGCCGGCCAGAGGAGCAGAAGGTGGAGTCCATGCTTCCTCTTCCCACATCCGTGCCACTCTGCCTGGGCCTCCGTTTCCTCATCTTTGGAAGAGACGGCGGTGTGCGTGAGGCACATCCACAGCACTGACATTCACGGCGTGACAGTGGTACAGCTGGGGCTTTGCATTCTCAACGCGGGGGCCACTCACATTGAGACTGGGAGACCCAACATCCTGTGGATTCCTACCGCCCCTGCCTGGAACCAGCTCAGTCCAGCCAAGCGACGACATCAGGCTCTTGGTTTGCGTGTTGTGACCAAACTCCACACAAAACTCTTCTTAAGAAGAGTTTTGTAAGAATTGCACAATATTACCAAAGCCTATTTAGAGAAAAGTTCTTGACAATGATTGAAACCTCTGTTGGATGAGTTCTGTACAGTGTCCCTCCATATTTTAAGAAAATGTATACCTGAGACAAACAGAGGAAGAAGGTAAGGTTTTGGAAAAGGTCCTTATGTCCCTGAGTTTCAAATAGGACATTGGGTAGAGGCTGAAGAGGACCACTGTCCAGATCCTCAAGGAAGGAGCAGCCCCAGGCTGTAGCTGGTTAAAGATCCAAGCCCCTTCCAAGGATCAGGACCCCAGGGGATAGATCCCTCTAGCAGGTCAGCTTCATCCTGACACAGCAGATTTTTCTCAAGATCAAAAGAGACCCTGACCTGGTCAGCTGCTAGGGACTTTGTTTTAATTCAACAAATCATGGGATTAGTTAGAAAAAGAAGAACAAATAAAACCTAAAGTCAGCAGAAGGAAGGGAATCATAAAGATCAGAGAGGAAATCAATAAAATAGAGTTTCAAAAAAAAATAGAAAAAATTAATTAAACCAAGAGCTGGTTCTGTGAAGGGTAAGCAAAATTGACAAACCTCTGGCCAGACTCACCAAGAAGAGGAGAGAAAGAACCCAAATAAATACAATAAGAAATGAAAAAGGATAAATCTCAATGGATATTGCAGAAGTACAAAAAAACCATAAGAGAATACTATGAACAATTATATGCCAACAAATTTGAAAACCTAAAAAAAAATGGACAACTTTCTAGAGGATTGCAGCCCACCAAAACTGAATCAAGAAGAAATATATTAACTGAACAGACCAATAACTAGAAATAAAATCGAATATGTAATAAAAACACACCCTACAAACAAAAATCCAGGACCAGATGGCTTCACAGGTGAATTCTATCGAACATACAAAGAAGAACTTAATACCCATCTTTCTTAAACTTTTCCAAAAGGCTGAAGAAGAAGGAACACTTCCAAAGACATTCTATGACGCCACCATCACCCTAATTCCAAAACCAGACAAAGATACCACCAAAAAAGAAAACTATAGGCCAATATCTTTGATGAATATAGATGCAAAAATTCTGAACAAAATTTTAGCCAACCAAATACAGAAACATATGAAAAAGATCATACAGCACAACCAAGTGGGATTCACCCCAGGTTCACAAGGAGGGTTCAACATACACAAATCAATCAACACCATACACCACATTAACAAAAGCAAAGTCAAAAACCACATGAGCATCTCAATAGATGCAGAAAAAGCATTTGACAAAGTCCAACATCCATTCATGATAAAAACTCTCACCAAAGTGGGTACAGAGGGGACATAACATAATAAAAGCCACTTATGGCAAACCCACAGCAAATTTAATACTCAATGGAGAAAATCTGAAAGCCTTCCTGCTAAAATCTGGAACAAGACAAGAATGCCCACTCTCACCACTGTTATTCAACATAGTATTGGAAGTCCTAGCCACAGCTATCAGACAAACGAAATAAAATGTATCCAAATTGGCAGAGAAGAGGTAAAACTGTCACTCTATACACATGACATGAAACTAAATATAGAAAACCCTAGGAACTCCACACAAAAACTATTAGAACTGATCAACGAATTCAGCAAAGTAGCAGGATATAAGATTAATACTAAGAAATCAGCTGCATTTCTGTATACTAACAATGAAACATTAGAAAAGGAATACAAAAATATGACACCTTTTAAAAATCACACCCCAAAACTTAAATACCTAGGAATAAACCTGACCAAGGAGGTAGAAGACTTATATGCTGAGAACTATAATACATTAATCAAGGAAATTAAAGAGAATTCAAAGAAATGGAAAGATATTCCATGCTCCCAGGTTGGAAGAATTAATATCGTAAAAATGGCCATACTACCCAAAGCAATCTACAGAGTCAATGAAATCCCTATCAAATTACCCATGACATTTCTCACAGAACTAGAACAAACAATCCAAAAATTTATATGGAACCATAAAAGACCCAGAATTGCCAAAGCAATCCTAAGGAACAAAAACCAAGCAGGAGGCATAATTCTCCCAGACTTCAGGCAATACTACAAAGCCACAGTAACCAAGACAGTGTGGTATGGTACCAAAACAGACATACAGACCAATGGAATAGAATAGAGAACCCAGAAATAAACCCAGACACCTATGGTCAGTTAATCTTCAGCAAAGGAGGCAAGAACATAAAATGAGGAAAAGACAGTCTTTTCAGAAAGTGGTGCTGGGAAAACTGGACAGCTGCATGTAAATCAAAGAAACTAGAACACACCCTCACATCATGCACAAAAATAAACTCAAAATGGCTTAATGACTTAGACATAAAATACCATCAAACTCCTAAAAGAGAACATAGGCAAAACATTCTCTAACATCAACCTTAAAAATGTTTTCCTTAGGTCAGTCTCCCAAGGCAACAGAAATAAAAGCAAATATCTCCCAATGGGACCTAATCAAACTGACAAGCTTTTGCACAGCCAAGGAAACCATTAAAAAAAAAAAAAAAAAAAAAACAACCTACAGAATGGGAGAAAATAGTTTCAAACAATGTAACTGACAAGAGCTTAATCTCTATACAAACAACTTATACAACTCAACATAAAAAAAACAAACAATCCAATTGAAAAATGGGCAAAAGACCTGAATAGACATTTCTCCAAAGAAGATGTACAGATGGCCAACAAGCACATGAAAAAATGCTCAACATTACTGATTATTAGAGAAGTGCAAATCAAAACTACTATGAGGTACCACCTCACATCTGTCAGAATGGCCATCATTAACAATTCAACAAATAAAGGCTGGAGAGGGTATAGAGAAAAAGAGTACCCTCCTACACTGTTGGTGGGAATGTAAATTGGTACAACCACTATGGAAAACAATATGGAGGTACCTCAGAAAACTGAATATAGAACCACCATATGAACCAACAGTCCCACTCCCGGGCATATATCCAGACAAAACTTTCCTTGAAAAAGACACATGCGCCCGTACCTTCATTGCATCACTGTTCATGATAGCCAAGACATGGGAACAACCTAAATGTCTATCAACAGCTGACTGGATAAAGAAGATGTGGTATAGGTACACAGTGGAATACTACTCAGCCATAAAAAAATAAAGTAATGCCATTTGTAGCAATATGGATGGACCTAGAGACTCTCATACCAAGTGAAGTAAGTCAGAAAGAGAAATACAAACACCCTATGATATCACTTATATCCGGAAGCTAATATACAGAACAAATGAAACTTTCCATAGAAAAGAAACTCATGGACTTGAAGAACAGACTTGTGATTGACAAGGGGGAGGGAGAGGGAGTGGGATGGACTGGGAGTTTAGCAAAATATTGCATTTGGAATGGATAAGCAATGAGATCCCAAAGTATAGCACAGGGAGTTATATCTAGTCACTTGTGATGGAATATGATGGAGGATGATGTGAGAAAAAGAATATATATATATATATATATATATATATATATATATATATATGTATGTATGACTGGGTCACTTTGCTGTATAGTAGAAATTGACAGAACACTGTAACCAACTATAACAGAAAAAGTAAAAGTCATTAAAAAAGGTTTTTTTTAATCATGGGATCAGGAGTAGAGCTCACCTCTTATAAAAGCAGCAAAATTACAATGAACTGCTGAACAACCTTCAACCAAATAGACTGAAAACTATCAAAAAAGATATGCTACTCCAGAAGACAAAGAGGAAGCCACATCAAGATGGTAGGAGGGGCGATTACATGATATAAGCAACCCCATGACCACCGGGTAGGCAGCCAGCAGACTGGAAAGTAACTGTATCACAGAGACTCACCTGCAGGAGTGAGAGTTCTGAGCCCCATCTCAGGCTCCCACTCCTCGGGATCTGGCACTGGGAGAAGGAGCCCCAGGAGCACCTGGCTCTGAAGGCCAGCAGGGCTTGTGTGCAGGAGCTCCACAGGACTGGGGGAAATGGAGACCCCATTCCTGAAAAGTTCACACAGGCTTTCATATGTACTGGGTTCCAGGGCAAAGCAGAGACTCCACAGGAATCTGGGTCAGAACTTACTGTACTGCTTGGAGGATCTCCTGGGGAAACAGGGGATATCTGTGTCTCATTGTGCGGGAAGGACATTGGAGGCAAATGTCTCGGGAATAAGCATTAGCGTGTGCTCTTCTAGAGGTGGCCATTTTGGAGAAATCTGGTCCCACCCATCAGGACTGAGAAGCCCCAGGCCAAATAATAATCTGGGTGGGAACATAGCCCACCACCCCACCCATCAGTTAATAGACTTCCTAAAGACCCCCAGGAACACAGCCACTTCTAATCTCACCCAAAGACAAAGCCCCAACCACCAGAGGGATAAGAATCAGCTCCATCTACTAGTGCGCAGGCACCAGTCCCTCCCATCAGGAAGCCTACAGCAAGCCCCCACACCAACTTCAGCCACAAGGGGCGCAGATATCAGAAGCAAGAGAGGCTACAACTCTATTGTCTGTAAAAAGGAGATCACACCAAAAATCTATACAAAATGAAAAGGCAGAGAATTATGACTCAGATAAGGGAGAGAAAAAAAAAAAAAAAGCAGAAAAACAGCTAAGTGATCTGGAGATTACCAACCTCCATGAAGAAGACTTTAGACTGATGATAGCAAAGATAATTCAAGATCTTGGAAATAAACTGGAGTCAAAGATTGATAAATTATAAGAAACACTGAGCAAAGAAATAGAAGATTTAAGGATTAAGCAAGCAGAGATGCAAAATACAATAACTGAAATAAAAAATTCATCAGACGCAAGCAACAGCAGAATACAGGAGGCAGAAGAATGCATAAGCAAGATGGAGGATAGACTAGTGGGAATCACTGATGTGGAACAGAAAAGAGAAAAAAGATTGAAAAGAAATGACGACAGTCTAAGAGAACTCTAGGACAACATTAAACACACCAACATCCGTATTATGGGACTCCTATAAGATTAAATGAGGTTGATAGTGTGGGCCTAATCTAAAAGGACTGGTGTGCTTATAGGAAGAAGAAATTTACACAGGCAGAAGGAAAATCCTGTGAGGGCACAGCAAGAAAGAGGCCCTCTGCAAGCCACCAAGAGAAGTCTTAGAAGAACTCAAAGCAACCAACATCTTAACATAGGACTTCTAGTGTCCAGAATTGTGAGGAAACAAATTTCTGTTTTTTCCCCCTCCCCAGTCTGTGGTATTTTGCTATGGCAGCTCTAGCAATATGAAGCTAACATAGTGATCCCAGGAAGCTGACTTTTCTCTGGTTCTGTTAAGCGTCTGTTAAGCTTGCTGTGCTGTTTGCTGTAGCATGGAGCATCACCCTCCTCTTAACTCTTCTTCGCCAGCGTCTCCATTGTGTTTGACATGGAATTTTCCAAGCTTTGTTCCATGAAGTCATTCCTTTCAGGCAGACTTTTGGAGCTCCTTGTCTATCCTACACCCCAGGCAGAACTCCAGTGCCACTGCACCAGAGCTGAGGGAGGAGACTTGCTTTTCCCAACACCGGATCCTTAACCCACTGATCAAGGCCAGGGATTGAACCCGTATCCTCGTAGACACTATGTCGGGTACTTAACCCACTGACCCACAATAGGAACTCCCCTCAATATGGATTTGATTTGCATTCCTCTAGCAACTAGTGATGTTGATCAGCTTTTCATGTGCTTTTTGGCCATTTGTACGTCTTCTTTGGAGAAATGTCTATTTAGATCTTCTGCTCAATTTTTGATTGGGTTATTTGGTATTTTTTTTTACATGGAGCTGTATGAGCTGTTTGTATACTTTGGGAATCGAGTCCTGGTCAGTCACGTTGTTTGCAAATATTTTCTCCCATTCTATACACTGTCTTTTCATTTTGTTTATGGTTTCCTTTGCTATGCAAAAGCTCGTAAGTTTGATTAGGTCCCATTTATTTACTGTTAAAGCTTTTACAGGCAGGCAGATGATATCAAAAATTTTAGGATAAGAGGACCTCTCATGGAGGGAAATGGTCATTTACTTAGGAGGAGGAGCCCCAGAGATTGAGAAGAGGGATGTAATAGGGCCAGGTGTGTACAACTTGGAAGCATATGAGCACACTTTCCAGAGGCAGATACGAACATCGGGCAGTCAGCCTTGACTGCAGATCACAAGAGCAAGGGAAACCGAGAGTAAAGGGGGTCACTTTCAGGCTCACTGTGAGTGGGGAAGGAACAGTGGGAACGAAATTAGCAAATGCAATTCTAATTAGAACAACAGTGGGGATTCTTTCTGGAACTGGGCAGAACATTTTGGAAATAACTATGGGAATAAATGTGAGAGGTAGTCAAATAAGCAAAGTACCAATGGAAACAAACTTGTGTGCAGCTCTGCAACAATAACAGCTGAAACCCACTGAGCAGTCCTTCTGCCTGGCTCTGAGCACTCACATCCGCAAATGTGTGTCACCACCTGGTATCACCACCATTTGAGTCTGAGCCTCTTTTCAAGTTCAGAGGTTGGAGATGTTTCTGCCTCACTCTTGGCCATTAGTGACCTGCAGAGCTTTCCACAGAACACTGACTGCTCCATATGAGAACTTGATAGGATTGTAATCCTTAGGTAATGCTCCATAACTCTTATCTTGGTGGAGACATGACAGGTGTCTCTTAGACGTCCTTCCATGTTTTTCTATTTGTAGGTGGTGTCATGACAGTATTTTGTGGCTACCAACACATCCACTAAAATTTTCAAACACACAGTTTTTTTCTTAAAATGATTATTTTCTCTTCTGTTTTCATTGCTAGTATTTAAGTAAGGGCAGAATGTTGGTTGGTTCTGTTTAACAAGTTCCCATAACATTAACACTAAGAGGGCATTTTATACAAGTGGACTCCCAACTAGAAAGACTTGGAAGGCAAAGTTCAGCTCAATGTAACAAGAGCTGAGTTACTCTAGTTATAACATTAGTATGTTGAACAAAATTGATTTTTGATTTAAGAAAAAGTAGGTTGTGAAACATTCTATATGGCCCAGCATCCCTTTCTTCAGCATCCATCATGCAGAGTTTTGTGCTAAAGGCTCCTAGGAGTTCAGCCACCTTCCCCTTCATCTTCAGACTAGAGTTCTGGGCCCACCATCGGCAGCCCAGAGTAGGCGCTTCCCTCCAGAGGCGGCCCAGTTTCTCTCTCTTAGGAAGCAGTGTTCTCCACCCACCCTCCACCACCACCGCAACCCTGATTAACATCTCCCAGACGAGCCTTTCAAGGAACGTGTTTCAGTTAAGGTGGGGGGAAGAAGAAATGGAGTCATCAATATATGTAAGAGGGACACTGAACTCAGATTTAATCCTAGAGCTCAAGCTAAACCCCCCAGGACAATCCTTAAGATATAACCCTAATCTCGATCCGGCGTGGCCGTGAGCTGTGGTGTAGGTCACAGACAAGGCTCGGATCCCACGTTGCTGTGGCTGTGGTGTAGGCCGGTGGCTGCAGCTCCTATTGGACCCCTAGCCTGGGAACCTCCATATGCCGCGGGAGCGGCCCAAGAAATGGCAAAAAGACAAAAAAAAAAAAGAGAGAAAAGATACAACCCTAATCTTAATTCTGAAATGTGCCCCAGGTGCGCCCCTACCCAATTCACAGGTGGAACCCAGCACTTTTCAGCCAGGCCAGCCTATGACAAGAATACAACTGTAACAGAAATTTTCTCCAGGACTCTGATCCCCTACTCTCTCCTTTGTCCTTCACCACTTGTCCTCATCACAAGTCTGGACCTGGGGTTGGAAAGGACCTCAGAGGTCAAGCTGACAACCCTGGCTCCTCCTGAGTTGCCACCTGCATCCTCTCAGTCGCTGCCTGGTCAACCCAGTGACAGAACCTATGTCCACGGACAGTTTAGAACTCTGCCTTCCATCAGGGAACGGCTTCCTAATACATCAAGGTTAATTTTTTTCAGAGCCTTGCACTGACGATTTCCTCTGCCAAGAACGCCTTTCCCCAGACAGGCTGGTGGCTGCCTTCTCCATTTAAAAACCAGCCCTGCTCCTGTCTCCTTAAAGTGCCCTTTCCCGACCACTGCAGGCTAGTGCAGTGCTAACTGCATCCCTCTCTTCTCCTTCCCCCTATTTATGGCTTCACAACACTCATCCTCTCTGAAATCATTTTATTTTCATGTTTGTTCCTTGTCTGCATTTTCCTCTGACTTGTAAAGGTTAAGACAAAGATTATCTTATTCCCATGGAGCCCTCTCTCCTATCTGGTACATGACAGGCATTCATTAAGGACCTGCGGACCTGAGCAGGAAATGAACAAGTGAATCCAGTGGGAAGATTGGAGACCTCAGATCTTTCTAAACATCAGAGTAAGACAGTTCTTGGCTTCCCAGTGCAGGAGCCACACACCTGTGGATGCCTCTGTAGAACATTACCAGGGACCCTATTGTTCCCCCCTGCCCAGGCATTCCCTGAGAAACCCTGACTTTGTCTTACAGCCTGCCCCACCCTGGTGCATGGGTGATGGGCCAGGCCCTTTGCGGTCAGCCCCCAACAGTGAGTCCTATGACTCAACATTAGTGTGGGTCATGGAGGTGGCTGGCAATCCCAAGGTTATGGGAAAAGAGGAAGGAGATGCTGAGAAAAGAGACACGGTAGGGTGGCCATTGGACTCTTGAACCAGAATTGAGCAGCAAAGTTTGGATGCCTTTGCGGTAAAGGAAAAACCACTGGGCCTTGAGGACCCAGACGGTTTCATCTTTAGGAAAAGTCCTTAGCGAGAAGGCAGGAAAGTTTCAGCACTACCAGCTTTTCCCTGGGTGTGCTCACTAATGTTTGTGGACACACAACTCACAAAGGAGAGAGTGCCATATTGTCCCCAAACCATGTTTTATTTATGCCATTTAACCCACCACCATCGTGGCTACCTCATGAAAAGGCGTTGCAGGCTGGGGTGAGGAAACTGAGGTTCAAACAAGCTCCAGGTCACACCACATTCACAGCTGGCTGACAGCGCAGGCTCTGGAGCCAGTCTGCCGAGGGACCTTATTGGGTGCTTGGGTACACCTTCTTCACTGGGTACTCAGGATAGATATTTTATTTAACTCTTCATCCCTTCAACTTCTGCAACACTTAGCATATCTAAGGTTTGTTGGACGGGTTAAATGAGATGAATTTATGTAAAACTCCTGGCACATGGTAAACCCTCCAGGTAAGCTGTGCTTTTTCTTTTTTTTTTTTTTTTTTTTTTTTTTTTTTGCTTTTTAGAGCCAAACCCTCAGTGTATGGAAGTTCCCAGGCTAGAGGCTGAACTGGAGCTGTCGCTGCCAACCTAGCTATAACCACAGCAACGCCAGATTCAAGCCTGCACCAGCTCGGTGACCTGCACCGCAGCTTGTGGAAACACCGGATCCTTTAACCCCCTGAGCAAGGCCAGGGATCGAACCCTCATCCTCATGGATGCTAGTCGGATTCTTATCCCACTGAGCCACAACAGGAACTCCTAAGCAGCACTTTTTATCATCACAAACCAAGCACTGAATCCAGGACTTCTACCCCCAAATCCCGTTCACTTCCCACTCTGAAAAACGGTTTTCCTGGGTTTCAGCTGGGCTTGCCTTATAGACTGCTTCACACTGTTGAGAGTTCCTAGAGGGAAATGGTAAGCATCGCTGGCTCAGGAGGGGACTGTGAGTAAGTATCGGCCGGGGCCAGGTGTGCGCATAGCAGCCCACTTCTCGGGGCAGATTTGACCATCAGTGGGGACATGGAAGGAGAGCAGGCCTGCAGGAAGCTTGGAGGGCAAACAACTAGAACTTCCCCTGGGGTGAGGGATACCAGGGGTGAGAGGACATTTCTGGCTCAGTGAGAGTAGTAGAGAAAAGCTGGGAAAGTCACTAACACATGTGATCCCAACGGGTCCCCTAAGGGATCCTTTCTGTACATGGACAAAAGATTTTTGAGCTTACTACTGAACCAATGTGAGTGGGTATCTTAGGTAGTGTTAGAATAAAGCAACACTCAGGGACTTCTCTGAAACGAGAGCAGATACATCTCAGTGAGTGATTCTTCCACCTCTGCCCTGCTCTGAGCACTCATATTCACTAATTCGTGTCACCATCAGTGGTCACCAACCTTTGAGTTTGAGCCCTTTTCACGCTCAGAGTTTGGAGATGTCTCTGCCTGACTTAGAGCCATTGGTGACCTGCAGGGCTTTCCCAGACCACCCACTGCTCCAGAGGATTTTGATCCTCCATGCTCTAAAACCATAGATTTTTCCATATAACCCTTGAAATTAAGTGTTTTCTTGTTACCCTGTCTGTAAGTGGTATATCTTCGGTCTTGTTAACAAGTCCGCTAATATCATGAGAAACACAGCAAGAACTTTGTCTTTCTTCTGAAACAGTTTTCTTTCTCTTTGCTTTTCTGCTATTGTTTTAGTGATCACATAATATCTCAAGAGGAGGATTAATAGAATTTTAATGTGTAAGATAGAATTTTGTAAATGTTCATTATACAAAATTAATTAGTGTTTTGTTTCCATATTATCTAATTCCCAGATAGTAGAGAGAACATTGTTGTTATTTAATCTAGAAACAGAAATATCTTTTCTCTCTTTTGATGTAATTTTGAACTTTCTTGCAATTGTTTTCACTACTGTTGCTAAGTAATTGTACATTTGCTCGAGTTGAAGCATGACAGAATTGTAATTTCTAAGTAGGTGCTTCGTAAATGGATTTCACTTGGGAGTAATTTGATGAGTGCCTTGTTTCTTATTCCTCTGTATCTAGACTGTGTAAGGACAGTGTTTTGGTGATGGATGTTTGTTAGTGTCCCGTAACTCGTGAAAGTTTATCAGGAGTGGTCTTACAACTACAGAGACTTGAAAGACAAAGTTTACTTCTGAGTACAAAGAACTGGATTTACTTTAGTTTTTAGCTTGGGGAGTTTGTTGGGGGGGGTTTTGCCTTTTGTCTGTTTGTTTGTTTAGAGCTGCACCCACGGCATAAGGAGGTTTCCAGGCTACGGGTCGAATTGGAGCTACAGCTGTCAGCCGACACCACAACCACAGCAACACCAGATCTGAGCCGGGTCTGCAACCTACACCACAGCTCAAGGCAATGCCAGATCTTTAACCCACTGAGCAAGGCCAGGGATCGAACCCACATCCTCATGGATCCTACTTGGGTTTGTTAACGGCTGAGCCACGAAGAAAACTCCTAGTTTTTGTTTTTAAAAAAAGTTATGTTTGTTTCAAAAAGAAAACAGTCTGTGAAAATTTTTCTAAGCCAAGCATTACTTCCTTCAGTGTCCATCCAAGGTGTGTAATAACAGCATCAAGGAGACCTGCTTTCGAATTCAGCCACCTTCAGCCTTCAGCCTCAGAATTCACCTCTGCTCAAAGATGACCAACACGAGAGTGGGAGTTCTTCTCCGAAAGTAACACGGTTTTGCACATTTTTTTCCTGTGCCACCCTATTCCATGCCCCCCCCCATTCCATGCTCCCCACCCACTGCTGACCTACTGTAACCCAAATGCACATACTTGTGCATACTTGAGGGTGCATACTTGAGGGAAACAGAACGTAGGTAAAACAGAGTCTCTGTGAAGCATAACAGGGAATCTGAACTCACATTTAACTCTGAAATCATAGGATGCTTCACCCTCCTCCAGCTGAAACTCCAAACCCAGCCAGCACAAGGCCAAATTATGATAATGAAAATATCTTTTTAGGCCCACTGATTCCTATCTCTCACCTTCACCTCTCCCTCACCATCCCAAGTCTTGTCCTGGGAACGGAAAAGACCTCAGCCAAGCTGTGACCCCCCACTCCCAGGTGGCCATCTCCATCCTCAGCCACTGATTGGCCAACCCTGTGACAGGCAAGGTTGACGTCCACCACAGCCTCTTCTGGGACAGAGCAAGGGCATGTGGTGCAGGAGGCTCCCACTGAGGACCAGCCTGCCACGACGGGGCCTTTGGGAACCCCTACCTCTCCAGGGATCATTTTCCACTCACCATTGCAGATGGCCATGAGGCATAGACATGGTGGTAGGCAGGCAGCTTCCCTTTGATCCTCACAGCATTGCCAGTGCCCAGGTCACACATGTCACAGGCAGAGACCACCATCTACCCAGCTGGGCTACAGCAGGCCACCTTCTCAATGAACTGAGGACCTTGAGAATGGCTGATCTGAATGAGGTAGGGTACAGAAATAAATGTGTACTTTGTTGCTCAAATTAATGGAATACGGGCCACTTCCTGGTCTTGCAGAGAAGGACATAAAGCATGCAATAGTGCATGCCTCTGACCTTGGCCACCTTGTGAGTGAGACTACTATCAATCCTACGTAAAAACTCCAAAGTATCTCTTACTCCACCTTTTTTTTTTTTTTTTTTTTTGCTTTTCAGGACCGCACCTGCAGCATGTGGAGGTTCCCAGGCTAGGGGTCTAATCAGAGCTGTAGCCACCGGCCTACACCAGAGCCACAGCAATGCAGAATCCGAGCCATGTCTGCAACCTACACCACAGCTCACGGCAACGCCAGAACTTCAACCCACGGAGCAAGGCCAGGGATCAAACCCGCAACCTCATGGTTCCTCGTCAGATTCATTAACCACTGAGCCACGACAGGAACTCCTGGATAGACTGGTTTTTATTCCTTCCAATTAATGGAATATTTAGGACGTATCAGAAAGGCAAGTGGTATTTTTCTTAGACAAGATAATAGAAGAATATTATCATGTGTCTAAGTGTTCTATAAGTAAATATACATGCATATATATTAATCCATATATATAGTGTATTCTTTTGTTGTCTTTTTAGGGCCGCACTTGCGGCATATGGAGGTTCCCAGGCTAGGGGTCCAGTCGGAGCTGTAGCCACCAACCTATGCCAGAGCCACAGCAATGCAGGATCCAAGCCACGTCTGCGACCTACACCACAGCTCATGGCAATGCCGAATCCTTAACCCATTGACCGAGGCCAGGGATCAAACATGTGTCCGCATGTATGCTACTCAGGTTCATTAACTGCTGGGCCATGACAGGAACTCTTAGTGTATTTGATTCTTAGAAATATGAAGAAAGTGCTACATTCCATTATTTCTCAATGTATGCTAGGTTAGATGCGAGGTTAGAGATAAGATGTGTGAAGTTTCCTTGTGGTGCAGCACGTTGAGCATCTGGCTTTGACACTGCATCAGCTCAGGTCACTGCTGTGGCACAGGTTTGGTCCCTGGCCTGGGAACGTCCACATGCTGCAAATGGGGCCAAAAAAAGAAGATGTAATATGACGTAAAAGTTGGTAGTAAAGGAAATCTTAAGGCCTGAATACCATTATGAAGTTTTTAGCTATTTGTGTCAAGTTTTCTAGGTTTCAGCCTACAGTAATATTTACTAGAGGGTCTCAAATTTTCTCCCAGATCATTAGCATCCCAGCCAAGGCAGCTTAATCAATTTACTTCTGGAAAAATGTTGCTGGTGTGTCATAATCATATGCATATGAAACAATTCCAAGAAGGGCCCCAGAATTGAATAAAAAATATATTTAATATGTTCCCAGTTTCATTGTATTTAATAAATTTCATATTTTATATGAACTTCTTACTTTGACTATTAGGAATCTAATTAATATATTATCAATATATTACATGTATTAATATATTGATGTATATTATATACTAATGTATATTAATGTAACCTACTTACATTTCTTCCTGCAGCACCCAGACAGCAAGAGGCCTTGGATTTTAGAACAGCAGGATTCAGTGGTATGTTGATTTTTTATTAAGTCTGAGAATCAAGAGAAAAGCAACATGAAGATTTGGAAAAAAGAATGACATTAAAGCATTAGCAGAACAGAGTAAGTTTAAATGATATAATGATTATAACTTTAATGATTGAATGATTTTTAAAATATTAAGCATGAATTATAATTTAGTGTTCTGATGGTAAACACTGTAAATTCCAATTTTATTAACATTATATCATCTCTGCTTATATTATTGCTATTGGGTTGTGAAGCAATTATAAATAATGAGAAAATTCTATTTTATCAATATAATAATTACATAGTACTATTAAAGTGTTAATAAAAATTTAATTTTGAATTTAAAATATAAACACCAATAGTATATTAGTATTGATTAAATATTATATTTTTATGTTTTTTGGAAATTTAGATTATTAGTCTTTTTACAAGAGCAGAAAAAGGTTTTCTAGAAAATATATTTTTTCTAATTACAAAAAAATAACATACACTCTTGGTGAATAATTTTGAAAATGTAAAACTATGCCATGAAAAATCAATCATATATTTTTATATTCTTTTAGGGCCATATTTTCCAAGCTTATCATTAATACTTATATAGAATCATATACAATATCTGTTGCCCAATGAATAAAATGATGCTCCTTATACTGATATCATTTTCCATTTGACTGAAAAAAAGAAAGTGAATAACTAGAAAACAAATGCTTTTGAGTTATGTTTTAATGTCCTTTTATTTTCAACATAATCAGTTCATATTATTCATTCCATACTTTCTAAATTTCCAATATGTGTTAATATCCTCATTTGAAAAACTGAAATTATTTACAAAATTAAATGCATATTTAAATCTGTTTTCTAGTCAAAGGGACTTTTTATAAATATTCAAGTTATAGTCAATGAGGCTCTTTTAATCTAAAATGTGTGATCAGTATAATGTGTTGACAAGTGTTAATACTAATGGCATTAAATTTCACCATAGTGTGTGACTTTAACTTACACTTTCATTTTAAACAATTTTGCAATGTTCATTGTTCTCAGAAAGTGCCCTCTGTAGTTTCACTTATCCAGGTGGCAGAATATTTCATGACCCTTTCCACTATATTTTATTTTTATAAGCTACTCTCTTTTTTTAAGGTATAATTATTTATTAAGGTATAATTTATTTACCATAAAATTTATCCTTTTGGATGTGCAATCCAGTGGCTTTTAGTATTTTCAAAGAGTTGTGCAACCATCAACATTAGCTAAATTTTTTTTGTATTTTTTTGTATTTTTAGAGCTGCATGCATGGCATATGGAGGTTCTCAGGCTAGGGGTTGAATTGGAGCTGCAGCTGCCAGCCTACACCACAGCTACAGCAACCCAGGATCCAAGCTGAGTCTGTGACCTACACCACAGCTCACAGCAATGCTGAATCCTTAACCCCTTAAGCGAGGCCAGGGATCGAACCTGCATCCTCATGGATACTAGTCAGATTTGTTTCCGCTGAGCAACAACAGGAACTCTAGCTAATTTTTTTAAGTTTTCATAATCTCTAAAGAAAAATCCTTATCAATTATCAGTCAATCCCCATTCTCCCTCCTCCCGGTCCCTAGAAACTGCTAACCTACTTTCGTTTCTATGGATTTATCTATCCTGGACATTTCATAGAAATGGAATCAAACAATGTATATCCTTTTGTGTCTGGCTTCTCTCACTCAGCCTAATGTTTTCAAAGTTCATCCATACTATAGAATGCATTCACTGATATGTCAGTATAACATTGCATTGTATAGATGTCCCACATTTGATTTATCCATTCATTAGTTGAATTGGTCTCATATGCTAACATTTATTAATTAAGAACATCTTTCCTTGTCACTCTTCTCCTTAAGTAAAGAGCTTGAGAACAAAATCTGGGCAACAGAAAGAAGGCACACTCTCCTGGCAGAGAAAAAAGCCCTCAGCTTGCAGCAAAGGATGGGCAGGCTTTGTTTCACAAAGATGCTCTCTAAACCCAGGAGGAAATTTGTCTCTAAGGGAGTCAGCTCATTGTGCACAGATGAGAATCACTCAACTTGACACCCAAAATTTATTGAAAGAATGTGTGCAAACACACACACAGATTCTGGTTGGACCCAATGTGCAGAGTGTCATTTTATTCTGTTGAATCATAAATGGTTTAAATATCTATTTTCAGAGTAACAGCCAAAATCTTTTTTTTTCCTCAACTGAAGTACGCTTTTTAGTGCTATGAATATTTTATGCAAAATGCTTTTCAGGATAGAAGTTTCTATTTCACATCAGTTTTGGAATATTCTCAGATGTGCCACAGGATAAGTGCTACATCACACAAATGTGGGGTCACTGCTCAGCCCTTGGGTCTCCCTTACCCCTCCAAATTGTCATCCAGCAGCAAGGGAGCCTCAGCACTTCCCAGCCCTCAGACCCGTGGGGCTTATGTTTAAGCAGTTTCCAAGACTGAGATGGCTAATGTGAGGTGGGAGGGGAGGCAATAGCTGGAGGAGAGCTGGAGAGAAGGGAAGGGAGTGACATCTGCTCCTGATGGAGGAGGAGAGGGAGGAAAAGAGGTGGTTCTCAGGAGGGATGGATGGCCCAGGGCTCCCAGATGCTGAATCCTGGTTTCTTGCTTTGCAGAAGGTCCTGAATGCCACCAGCCTTGGCTTCTCTTCTCCCGCAGCCAGGCTCACTGCGGTTCCATCATATTCTAATGCCTTTTTGTGTGTGTGTGTGTGGCCACACCCACAGCACGGGGAAGTTCCTGGGCCAGGAATCCAACCCACACCACAGCAGTGGTGACCCAAGCCACTGCAGTGACAATGCTGGATCCTTAACCCACTGTGCCACAAGAGAATTCTGTGACAATGCCTTTCTTTCCCTTCTCTTTACCTGGACCTGTATTTGAGAACAGACACCACGATGGACCCAGCAGACAGGCTGCAGTTCTCCAGCTCACCTCCTGCCCCCACTTCTCCATGAAATGTGTGAGAAAGAGTAAAGCCAGGTCTGATATCTGGGAGCCAGCCTGTACCCTCAGTTACATCTTGGTGTTCTGCAGTATTCAGACGTTTTTAAAGACTGTCAACATCAGGCAAGTCCACCCTGTGATCAGAATACATCAAGACACAAGATCAGAGTTCCCATCGTGGCGCAGCAGAAACGAATCTGACTAGGAACCATGAGGTTGCAAGTTGGATCCCTGGCCTTGCTCAGTGGGTTATAGATCTGGCATTGCCATGAACTGTGGTGTAGATTGCAGATGCAGCTCGGATCCTGCGTTGCTGTGGCTGTGGCATAGGCCAGCAGCTGTAGCTCCAATTCAACCCCTTGCCTGGGAACGCCTCACGTGGGTGAGGCCTTAAAAAAAAAAAAAAAAAAGACACAAGGTCACTTTGGGATCCTGGCTGAACACAGACAAACTGGAATACCATCTAAACCACAAAATTCCAACCATCCACTCTTGGGACCCATATAAGTACCTCACAGCTCTAGCCTTGTGCAAGTTTCTTACCCTAAACATAAGATTTATTAAAATACCGATCACAGAATTATCTGTTTCGTGACAGCACATAATCCAGAGAAAATGTCTGTTTCCATGAACTCACCACAAAAATCACCTGGCATAACTGGAAACCCTACAATGAGGCCCTCCAGCAGGGGCAACAACTGCCAAACCATGGAGGATGTGGGGGAACCAGCAAGGAGCGCAGCAACAGAACAGGGAACAGTGTTGTTGACAGCTCCTCGAAAGGCTCAGAACAAATTCCTTCAGCTACTGCAGACTGAAATGGAGCCAGCAGGAGAATTCTGGCTGGGAAGACGCCCTCCTCCTCCCCCCTCCTCCTTTAGCGGCTGGGCCATGCAGGCAACTGGTCACCTTCATTACAAAAACTGTGGTTGGACTCCACACCCTCATCCACGTAAGGCTTGTTCATCCACGGTATCCATGCAGGTGAGTGAAGCAGTAGGTAGAGCTGCCCCTGCTCAGAAAGTCTGGCTACTGAACCACATCAGTGCTGCCACCAGGCCCACTCCCTCTTACTGAGGGAAGTGCTATTCAGCTTGGTGATGCTCCCCTGTCCTGCATCATGGGCCAAAAGTCCAACACAGAGGAGCTGTGAGCAGGTGGTAGGTAGTAGAAGCACAGAGCGGCCAGCAGGGCGGCAGCCCAGGGCCAAGAGCATGCTGTCCTTCAGTAATGACCTGCAGGACAGTGTACCCAGGCAACTCTTCCTGGCCTGCTCAGAGCCTTCCGGAGACTCAGGGCTGGAGAAAATCTTCCTTCTTATCTGGCCCCCCACTCAGGGTTTAGACCCTCCGGGATACAGCACCCATAAAACAAAAGCAATAAGGGAGTAAAATGAAGATTAGAGAAGTTAAGTGCAATAGTTAGGGTCAGCCTACCAGCAAGTGATGACAATTGCTTGCTTTATCTGTAGACATCAGTGCATAGAAGCATTATGGTGCATAGCTGTGTGGGATGTCAGAAAGCACATCATTAATATACCCAATCGGGCAGCCTGAGTGAAGCATCAGTTGTAGGAGCAATGCGCTGTGCTGGTAGGACAGCTGTGAGCCTCCTCTGTAGAGCAGTGAGGGTTTCTTAGTGAACAAGAGGGTCCTGTATCCTCAAGAGCCTCGACTTACATACAAACCACAGGGCCAGTGCCTTCAGTGGAGGAGGTTGTGGTTCTGGAAAAGTGCAGAGCACAGCCTCCGTAATCACATGTGCCACCCTGGGAGAAACAGCCTTTATTTGTGACGTGCTCCACCCACTGTCTGAAGAAAGTGTCTTGACATCCCTTCTGTCCCATCTGCTCCAAGGGTATGCGTATCTCACCCCTCTCTGGCCAGCAACAAATCTGCTGTCACACTCATTCTGAGTCAAAGTGCCGTCCATTATATTGGCCCTGAGACTGTGGGTTGGTCTTCGCTTTTTATAAACAAATAGATAAACAAATGGATTAGAATCTGGGTAAGGAAATCCAGACAGGTCTTTGTTATACTTTCTTCCTGAAGTACAAACATCTTCTCCAGGACGAAGGAAACACTTGGATAGATTCCCTCTCTTCTCCCACCTGGAGGCAACATCCTGAGTCTGTCTCGCAAGCCCAGATCCCCTCACTGTCTTCACATCACATGACAGCCTGGGCAAACAGCTTCCCAGGATCATCATCATGGTGGGTCCTGCACTATGGGTACCGCCTTAGGCTTGATTCCTCACACAAGGACAGGTCTCTTGGAAGATTTCATTTAGAAAATAGATTTCACGCCCTTCTAAATTTCACGAAAATTTACTTCTGAAGAAAGGGTGGGGGAAAAATGTAATTGTAATGTATACATGTAAGGATAACCTGACCCCCTTGCTGTACAGTGGGAAAATAAAATAAATAAATAAATAAATAAATAAATAAATAAATAAATAATTTACTTCTGAAATTGAAGAAAAGGGGAGGGGGTGGGGCAAGGCTTTAAAATTTTAACAAATGGTTTTCTGGAAATGTTCAGGTAATTGTTTTCTTTAAAAAACACAACTCTGGTCATAGAACTTCAAGAGATGCAAAGCAAACTTGTCTATCATCTTAGTCTCAATTATGTCATAGAAATAAATGACCTCCAAACACGACTCACATCAACAAAAGACTACTTCTCACTTATCCTTCTGGGATTCAGGTTACTGGAATCATTATCTAGGACCAAGAAGGCTCACCATAGTGAGAAGAGAACTACAGCCCCCAAAGATGGAGGATTCGGGTGCAGAGATGGCACATGCTGCTTCATTAAACCCACTCATATTTCACTGGCTGAAATAAATCACAAGGCAAAAACTGAAATCAACAATTTGGAGGTCAGTCTTAGCGCCTGGCAGCAGCGCACAATGGAGCGAGGAGCAGTGTGAAGCTGCCATGGGCCTGAAAAATTAAAAAAAAAAAAACAATTTGCAAAGTATAATCTTTCTGGCGGCCTGACTGGGCTGGTGCCATGACAACAGGCATGAAATATTCAGCCCCTATAAAATATATTGCAAGAGTGGCCCAGCAGAAACAAATCCGACTAGGAACCATGAGGTTGTGGGTTCCATCCCTGGCCTGGCTCAGTGGGTTAAGGATCTGGTGTTGCTGTGGCTGTGGTACAGGCTGGCGGCCACAGCTCCAATTAGATCCCTAGCCTGGGAACCTCCATATGCCGTGGGTGCAGCCCTAAAAAGGACAAAAAGACAAAAACATATATATACATATATATTGCAGACAATCTATTTGGTCAAAATTATTAACTTCCATCCCTAGTGTACACAAAATAATCTTACCCTTCTCCACATGCCAAAATATGAGTGATTTTTCCAAGCACTGCTAGGGCTCAAAGTCTAACATCTTCATTCACAACTCAAAGCAGCTCAAAGATCCAGCCATAACTCTGCTTAATCAAAATATCAAAGAACAGCTTTTCCACTAGAAGTCTACACCCCACCGCTGGAGTTACGGTCAGGTCTCTAGTAATCCCTGAGAAGTTTCAGCACATTTTGCAAGTACTTAATACTGCCATCCACGGGCAGTGGAAAACTGCCTTTCCTATCACTGCAAGTAAAGATGTGGAGTGAGGAGTTCCCGTCGTGGCGCAGTGGTTAACAAATCCGACTAGGAACCATGAGGTTGTGGGTTCGATTCCTGGCCTCTCTCAGTGGGTTAAGGATCCGGCGTTGCCGTGAGCTGTGGCGTAGGTTGCAGACGCGGCTCGGATCCTGCGTTGCTGTGGCTCTGGCGTAGGCCGGTGGCTACAGCTCCGATTCAACCCTAACCTGGGAACCTCCATATGCCACGGGCGTGGCCCAAGAAATAGCAAAAAAGACAAAACAAAACAAAAAAAAAAGATGTGGAGTGAAGACATGCTCAGGTGGTGTTGACGAAGGCAGACACAGACCTCACCAAGAGAGAAAAAGAGATTCCGGAGGATGAGGTAGAATGAGTGATCACCATTATGCAGAATCCACATCAATACAAGATCTCAGACTGGTTCTTAAATAGACAGAAGGATGTGAAGGATGGTGAGATCCTGGCCAATGGCCTAGACGACAAGCTCTGTGAAGACCTGGAGCCACTGAAGAAGATTCCAGCTCACAGTGGACTTCGCCATTTATGGGGACTTCCTGTCCGAGGCCAGCACACCAAGACCACAGGCCACAGAGGCCACACCAGGGGTGTGTCCAAGAAGAAATAAATTTATCAGTGTTGTCTGTTAATAGTTTATACAGTTTTTTCAATTTTTTTGTTTGTTTTTGTTTTCTAGGGCCACACCCGTGGCATATGGAGGTTCCCAGGCTAGGGGTGTAATCAGAGCTGTAGTCGCTGACCTACACCAGAGCCAGAGAATATGGGATCAAAGCCCCATCTGTGACCCACACCAAAGCTCACAGCAACGCCGGATCCTTAATCTACTGAGCGAGGCCAGGTATCGAACCTGCAATCTCATGGTTCCTAGTCAGATTCATCAACCACTGAGCCATGACGGGAACACCTTAATTTTTTTAAATCTTGAAAAATATCAAAGAACAAAAGTTCATATTATAAGCCAGTTGGAACAGGGACTGGATCAATATAACATCCTGTCATGATATGAAAGAAGCAGAAAGACACTGCACCCATTGAAACAGAGCAACAGCAAGATTCAGCTATGGGTTTGTTTTGAGGAAGAGCTCCCTTTAACTGGGGATACTTTTCCCCCAATTAGGTCAATTTCTAATCCAAAATGATCTCCCTAGACTAGATCCTTGGATGTCCCTTATCTTGCTTGGCCTCATTTGTAGTGGCATCAGAGGCAGAGCTCTTTGGGAGTTTTACCATCTGGGTATGATATGAGCAGGTGCAGTACACAATATAGTGTTTTTTGTTTGTTTGTTTGTTTGTTTTGTCTTGTTGTTGTTGTTGTTGCTATTTCTTGGGCCGCTCCCGCAGCACATGGAGGTTCCCAGGCTAGGGGTTGAATCGGAGCTGTAGCCACTGGCCTACGCCAGAGCCACAGCAACACAGGATCCGAGCCGCGTCTGCAACCTACACCACAGCTCACGGCAACGCCGGATCGTTAACCCACTGAGCAAGGGCAGGGACCGAACCCGCAACCTCATGGTTCCTAGTTGGATTCGTTAACCACTGCGCCACGACAGGAACTCCCCACAATATAGTTTTTATCCAAGCAAAGTTTCTTTTAGTTAAAGCATGTCAATTTTCTGAGAATCGCACACATGTGTCAACAAAGGAAAACACACACAATTAAAGATAATTAACCTACCTGATTATACCTATTTCCTGGTGCAGTTAGCCCATTCCCCAATTCATTATGCCTAATTTTTCTGTTTCTCATCTAAACTGAAATATCCTAAGTTTATCAGCCATCTGTAACAAAAGCATACACCTTTTACTTCCCCCAGAGTCAGTTTAGAGTAATGCTGAATTAAATAATAGAGGAATGATTGGTTTTAATGCAATCACTGCTTTAAACCAAAGGTTTTTAGACCACAGCTCTGTTTTTATGCTTTTTTTTTTTTTTAAGCCACTCCCATGTCAAGCAGAAGTTCCGGGCCAGGGATGGAACCATGCAGCAGCAGGGACAATGCTGAAACTTTAACCAGCTCAGCCATGAGGGAACCCCCAGCATGAGGGAACCCCCAGACTTTTGCTTTTTTTAACAGCTTATAAATTTTTTGTTAGAAAGTATGTCTCCAAGTTTGTATTTCCTCATATAAACAATATAAAGTCTGCCTGTACACTTTACCTTGCAGTTCATATTTTTTTTTTTTTTTTTTTTTTTTTTTTTTTTTGGCCACGCTGTTGGCATGCAGAAGTTCCCAGGGCAGGGATCAAATCCAAGCCACAGCAGTGACCATCCCATACACTCTTTCTATATCCTTGCCTTGTTCCTATTAAGGAATACATTCCTTTCTGAGCTCATTTGTTTCTAGATGTTCCCAAGACAATGTTGGCCAAGAGCGCATGGGTCTTAGTAGAGATACTCTGTTGTCCTGAAGTCAAGGCATAAGAGTGTTGTATTTTTTGCCTTCCAGTTTTTCACAGCTGACAGAGATTTACCCAAAGAAATCTACAGCAGCATAACATAAGCTGCCACTTTGCCAGGACTCTATAAATTTCTCTATCACCCATGGCCTGTCTGCATGAGAGAGTCACATAAATACTTTTTTCTTGTTAATGTCATCACTTCAAAATAAACAATTTGATAATTATATCCAATGATTACATTCAACAAGAGAAGCAGAATCGGTGTATATGTAGAGATTTATTGTAAGGAACTGGCTTACATTACTGCAGAGACTAGCTTAGCAAGTCCAAAATCCATAGGGCAGACTGAGATTCTTGGGCAGGAGCTGAAGCATCTGTCTATAGGCAGAATTTCTTCCTCTCAGGGAAGCCTTCACTCAGTCCTCTAGTCTTTCAGTTGATTGACTCAGGCCCACCCAGATTATATAGGATAATCTCCCATAGTCAAGTGATTATGGATTTTAACCACATCTATAAGACACCTTCGCAGAAACACCTAGATGATGGTGTGAATTACTAGGGCCTGTAGCCTCACCATACTGACACAAAACTGGACCATCTCTATCCACACCTTATCAACTTGGAAACCATACATACACATCTCCTAAAACCGTGAGTAATTTCCAAATAAAGATAGTAACAGCAGTTCCCGCTCTGGTGCAATGGGATTGTGGCACCTCTGCAGCACCAGGACACAGGTGTGATCCCAGCCCAGCACAGTGGTTTAAAGGATCTGGCATTGCCACAGCTGTGGTATAGGTTGCAATTGTGGCTTAGATCTGATCCCTGGCCTGGGAACTCCGTATGCCACAGAATGGCCAAAAAATAAAAATAAAAAAAATAAGACAATAACAAAGTGATATTTCTGCCTTATATGGTACAACTATACTCCCTAAATAGAAACATTCTAATCCTTTTCCCCAAAGAGGATGAAACATCCTTAGATAATGTGACTCCTCCTCTTTTGAAGCCCCTTACATACTGTGACTTAAGGTTAACTGTTATTTATACATCTTATGTTTAATCATCAGGGAATAACAGCAGAAAGAAAGCAAAATACTGTGTTAACATTTATACAAACACATTCAGATTGCAATTTTCACAATTCGTATAACTTCATTTATGCAAATAGTCACATGGAAAGAGTTGTTTGGGTTTTTTTTAATAGCCATACTGGCAACATATGGAAGTTCCTAGGCCAGGCATCAAACCTGCGCCAGCCAAACTACTGCAGAGACAACACCAGATCTTTAACCTGCTGTGCGACAAGGGAACTCCATCACATCTTTTTAACTCAACAAGTTGTATTATATTAATAGTTGTACAATGATCATCACAACCAAACTTTACAACACTTACATCCCAAACCCCCAGTCCATCCCTCCCCACCAAACCTGTCTTCTTTGGTAACCATAAAGTTTTTCAAAGTCTGTAAGCCAGTTTCTGTTCTGCAAAGAAATTCATTGTATCCTTTTTTTAGATTCCACATATAAGTGATAGCATATGATATTTGTGTCTCACCATCTTACTTCACTTAGCATGATAATTTCTAGGTCCATCCATGTTGCTGCAAATCCCACTATTTCATTCCTTTTTATGTGTGAGTAATATTCCATTGTGTATATGTACCACATCTTCTTTAGTCACTTCTCTGTCAGTGGAGATTTAGGTTGCTTCCATGTCTTGGCTATTGTGTAGATCATTGGAACAGGATAGAAAACCCAGAATTAAACCCACACACCTATGGTCAACTAATCTATGACAAAGGAGGCAACAGTATACAATGGAGAAAAGACAGTCCCTTCAATAAGTGGTGCTGGGAAAACTGGACAGATACATGTAAAAGAATGAAATTGGAACACTCTCTAACACCATACACAAAAATAAACTCAAAATGGATTAAAAATCTAAACAGAAGATCAAATAATATAAAATTCTTAGAGGAAAACACAGGCAGAACACTCTCTAACATAAACCACAACAGTATCTTCTCAGATCAACTTCCTAGATGACAATAAATACAAAAAATAAATGGGACCTAATTAAACTTAAAAGTTTCTGCACAGCGAAGTAAACCTAAACAAAAAGAAAAGACAACCCACAGAATGGGAGAAAATCTTTGCAAATGAATCTACTGACAAGGGATTAATCTCCAAAATTTATAAACACCTCCTGCAGCTCAATACCAAAAAAGTGAACAATCCCATCAAAAAATGGGCAGAAGGTCTAAACAGACAGTCCTACAAAGACATACAGATGGCTAAAAAACACATGAAAATATGTTCAACATCACTAATTATTAGACAAATGAAAATCAAAACTACTATGAGATACCACCTTACACCAGCCAAAATGGTCATCATCAAAAAGTCTACAAACAATAAATGTTGGAAAGAATGCAAAGAAAAGGGAACCCTCTTACACTGTTGGTGGGAATGTAAACTGATAAAACCATTATGGAAAATAGTATGGAGATTTCTCATAAAACTAAAAATAAAATTACCATTTGATCCAGCAATCCCACCCCTGGGAACATGTACCTCGGTGTTCACTGCAGCACGATATATAATGGCCATCACATCTTCTCATCTCTAACCTTACATCCAATATAGCATACATCGAGAAATAATTGCACAGCACTTTCTTCATATTCTGTGTGTGTGTGTGTTTTAGGGCCACACCTGCGGCATATGGAGGGTCAAATTAGATCTGTAGCCACTGGCCTACACCACAGCTCATGGCAATGCTGGATGCTTAACCATGGAGCAAGGCCAAGGATCAAACCTGCATCCAACAGATACTAGTCAGATTCATTTCTGCTGAGCCACAACGGGAACTCTTTCATATTCTTAAGAATATAACACACTATATATATGAATAGGCATAAATATGTATATGCATGTATATTTACTTATAGAACATTTATACACATATATGCACAGCAAGAACTCTGGTAATAGTCGGTAATTTTTTTTTGAAATTCTCAAAATGCATATATATTTTTTTAAGATTTTTATTTTTTCTATTACAGTTGATCTACAGTGTTCTGTCAATTTCTTCCCTAAGGCAAAGTGACCCAATCATACACACACACACACACACACACATATATTCTTTTTCTCACATTATCCTCCATCATGTTACATCACAAGTGACTACATATAGTTCCCTGTGCTATACAGCAGGATCTCATTCCTTATCCACTCCAAATACAACAGTATTTTTAACTATTTTCTTCCACCAGTTCACATTTCCTTTGCCCTCAGCAACCACTTCAGATGGTTTTAGTTCTTTGCTTTGTCAGTGACCCAAATATTTATGCACATATATAAATGTATGTATACATGTATGTACATGATATATACATTTATCTATAAGAGTCTCTTACAGAACTGGCTCTAGTACCAACATCTGTATCATTTAGTGTTCAATGAGAGAAACAGAATCCGTGACTTTTTTTTTTTTTTTTTTTTTTGTCTTTTTGCCATTTCTTGGGCCGCTCCTGCGGCATATGGAGGTTCCCAGGCTAGGGGTCGAATCGGAGCTGTAGCTGCCAGCCTACGCCAGAGCCACAGCAACGCGGGATCCGAGCCACGTCTGTGACCTACACCACAGCTCACGGCAACGCCAGAACCTTGACCCACTGAGCAAGGGCAGGGATCGAACCCGCAACCTCATGGTTCCTAGTCGGATTCGTTAACCACTGCGCCACGACGGGAACTCCTCTTTTTTTTTTTTTTTTTTTTTTTTTTTTTTTTGTCTTTTTGTCTTTTCTAGGGCAGCACGCGCGTCATATGGAGGTTCCCAGGCTAGGGGTCCAATTGGAGCTGTAGCCGCTGGCCTATGCCAGAGCCACAGCAATGCGGGATCCAAGCCGCATCTGCGACCTACACCACAGCTCACAGCAACACAGGATTCTTCACCCATTGAGCAAGGCAGGGATTGAGCCCCCAGCCTCATGGTTCCTAGTCGGATACTTAACCACTGAGCCACGACAGGAACTCCCAGAATCTGCAAATTTTCTAAACACAAGTCATGTAGGGAACTAGTGAAATCATACATATACTTGTGTGTTCACACACATATACATACACATAAACACATTTATTAAAAGGAATTGGTTTATACAATTGTGGGGGCTGGCTAGGCAGTGAGATTTCTAGGGCAGACCCTTTGGAAGGAAAGGACAAAAGATAAAGCTTGGTCCACAGATGAGATATATTTTCTCAGGAATGCACTCAGCTTTGTTCTTAAGGCATTTTGCTGACTGCATCAGCCCCACAGATTATCCAGGATAATCTTCTTTACTTAAGGCCAACTGACTACATAATTCAATCAATCTGTAGAAGACCTTCACAACAACACCTCAATTCAATTAGTGCTTTTTTGAAGAACTCTGGACTATAGACTAGCTAAAATAACACTTAAACCCAACTACTTTAAACCCTACTATGGGAGTTCTCCTTGTGGCTCAGTGGGTTAAGAACCCGACATAGTGTCCATGAGGATGCGGGTTTGATCCCTGGCCTCGCTCAGTGGAGCTCAGTGGGTTAAGGATTTGGCGTTGCTGTGAGCTGTGGTGTAGGTCACAGATGTGGCTGGGATCCTGCAGTTGCTGTGGCTGTGCCGGCAGCTGAAGCTCTGATTCAAATCCTAGCCCAGGAACTTCCATAGGCTGTGGGTGCAGCCCTAAAAAACAAAAATGAAATAAAAAATAAAAATAAGCCCTACTATGAAATATGTTTCAGTGAGAGATAAGGAAAACAGAATACAAAGTGAGTAGAAATAGCTATATAATATCAAAATAATATCATGAAGTCAAAATAATTAAGAAACAAGAGCACTAAAACAAAACATTTATATATGTGTGTGTGTACTATGTAAACTAGAAAGCAAATTTTAAGTCATATTTGGAAAGATGATAGATGCAAAATTAGAATCTGATAGACTCTGAATTTCCTCTAATCTGATTACTTAAAGTTTCTACCTACAAGTTTTAAATATTTAAAGAAGGGATTAAACAGGAGAGTATCTGAGAGGAGGGTGGGTCAACCTGGGCTTTACAAATCCTGTGTCTGGGGAACTGCTCAGTTGTCCATTTGTCTCTGCAGAATCCAGATACCTCTTCCCAAGATGGATTTGAACAGCACTTCAAGTGGTAAATTCCCATCTACTTTTTGCTCTTTGATAATGCCACATGCTTTATTTTCCAGAGTTTATAAAAAGTAAAATCACAGTTACGATCAGAGGAAAGGATTGTTGAAGCAGGGGCTATTTTGCAAAGATAAATTGTGTCAGGTGATCAATGGGAGCTTTGAAGTTGGGAGAAGGGAATTTCAAATTTAAGAGACAGCCATAAGTCCCATATGTGAGTTGCTGAAAGCTAACACTTTAAATGGAGAAAAACAAATATGGAATAAGCAGTATTTTATATTTATTCCATACCTAATAATTCAATATTTTATATTTAAATAGTTAAATCACAAAATATCATCTTTAATGTTTTTCATATTTTACTTGTCTGATATATTTCCATTTATTTTCCTAACTCCTATTTTCTTTGCATGTAATTTTGTGGATTTTGAGTAACTTCTGCCTTTGTCATTTTTTTCTATCATATATATATTTGATCTATACGTCTCCAATTTAGAATGACTTTAGGGACTCTAGGGGTATCCCTAAAGTAAAAATACAGAATAATCACTGGACCTACAGGCTTTTAACCTGAAATAAATTATGAGATAGATGCTCACACAAGTCTTTCATCCATAAATACATCCTTCATACTTCTCCCCATTTTCTCTTCACCAGATATACTACAAAAAGAAACCTGGCAAGGCAGGATTGTTTACAATCAGAGTCAAAAGAATATCCTCCAAGCTCGGTTTGGACATGACCCTTACCCTGAAAAAGCAACCAGGAAACAATGGGCCAAGGAAATGCGTGTTCCAGAATCTAAAATTCAGGTAAGTGTCAGGTTTCTATTTCATTATCTGTCATGTTCAGGATAAAGAGAAATGCTGGGCTTGGTACTGGCAGGCGATTTTTAGGTCAGGTATGTTTCCCAAAGGGTTTTTCCTGTTATATAATATTAGTAACAAAATTAAAACAAGAACTACCCCTTTTACCAATGGCAGAAACATCTGTTACTTCTTTTACCAACTGGTTGGGTATATTCGCTAATGGCAGAAAGAATATACTGGTTCAGGCTCTCCCCACAGGATATAATTAAATCAACTTTTGAGATTTAGAGAATACAGGAAATTGAACCACTATGATGGTAATATTGCAGAATAATGATTAATATGTAACTACAAGGAAATCATGTAAATTTCCAATTCTCAGGTTAGTTTTTTCAGTTGTTTTAACTAAAGTCTTATGAACCGGAGTTTGACACTTGCCTTCTGCCTCTACATGGATTAAATCCTGAGGCACTGCAGCTGCCAACCTTCAGCACCACCAGCATCGCTGAGCTGCGTTCAGGGTGGAAACCAGAAGTGAGGCACTCTGTGTTCTGGAAAAACTGGAACAGCAGTTCTTTAGATAGTTAGATATTTTTAGGAGATTTTTATGAGCCCACTTCTTGCATGTCCTCACATCTAGAAAAACACTAAAACCCTTCATGGTGGTGTCAGGTCCTCGTGATTAGTAGTGACCTGTAGTGACCTTCACGGGACCTGCAGCAAATTCAGTAAAATGTATGCATCGCTGTATGCACCTCCCCCTTCACCTTTATCATTTGTATCTTGATATTTCCCCTTTTCTCTTTGAAAAGCTCTGAAATACTGCCTCCTGGGCTGTAGTTAAGTGGACAAAACAAAAGCTGTCACAGGTCCTCAGGCAATGCAGTCCCTCCCAAGGGTGGGCCAGTGAGCCCTGAGGGAACTCACTAAGGAAACAAAAAATTCTGGCCCATAGCTGTGGTGCATATCAAAGGAGTGATTCCTATAAGGCCAGATCTTTACATCTTCCCATAGAAACTAGTTTTCTCTAAATCTGTTTATCTGTAAATCTTTTGTTCCTACTATTTTCCCTTTTTTTTAAAAAGTGGGCAGTCTGATATGTGATTCATACACAAATATATGAAATAAAATCCCATATTGTATTATTGTGAATAGAACCGCCAATGTAAAAATAAGTTGGATTCCTTTAGTTAGCAGAGATAGCTATAAACAGTACAACTATACCAAGTAAAGCAGTATTGAAACCAAAAGGAAGTCAACAGAAATGTACTTTTAGAGAATAATGAGTACAGAATTTTTGATCAGGGAGTTTCCGCCTGGCTCAGTGGGAACGAATCTAGACTAGTATCCAAGAGGATGCAGATTTAATCCCTGGCCTCGCTCAGTGGGTTAATGATCTAGTGTTGCCATGAGCTGCAGTATAGCTCACAGATGCAGCTTGGATCCTGCATTGTGGTGGCTGTGGTGGAGGCTGGCAGCTGCAGCACAAATTCGACCCCCAGCCTGGGAAACTCCATATGCTTCAGGTGCAATCCGAGAAAGACCAAAAAAAAAGTCTCTAATAAGTCTTTGGCGATAAGGGCATCAGTCTGAAGAGACACTGGGGAGAAGAAATTTTCCTTTTCTCTTAATGCATTCGTTTTGTAGGGTGTTTTCCAAAATCCCACTAATAAAGTGCACTTTGGGGGCATATGTAGAAGTTGGCCCATTTGCACTGAGGCAAACGGCAAATCCAGGAAACATTGTTGGATGAGGTCGCCTCCGAGATTGTGTTCACTAACCTAATAGTTTCCAGTCTCCCCCTGGGCTTAAGACTTATTGGAAAATATTTCAAGTAATTAATTTATAGAATAGACATAACCTTTTAGCACAATACCTGTGACATAAGTGGTTCACCAGATATTGGTTATCATTGACACTCTAATCTTACGAACTCTCAAATTATCAAAATAAAACACTCAGAAATAATTAGAAAGCACACTGCAATGCCAACACTCACATAATGAGGGAAACAAGCAGAATACAATTGGCTAGTTAGTGATAATAGTTTTAAAGTGAAATGTACAGGGTCCCCAGGAGTCTCATTAACTATCTATCCCTATAGGATGAAGTCAGCAAGAGGAAGTGTGGATGAGCTAGTCCAGCTCTCAACGGTGGCTAATTCTACTGCCCTACATAAAGAAATTCCTAAGATCAATTCCATATATACTGTGCATTATGAAATGGTACTTCTTATGACGAGATGATGCTACACAGGGAGCGAGAGAGACAGTAATTGATTTCCTCTGAGGGAATTAACAGTGTTTCTTAAATCAGGGAAACTGACTTTGGACACCCTGAGGATGACCATACAAGAAACGCTCATTTGAGTTGAGAGCAGATTGTATGCTGTCCTGAATTGAATGCTAATGATAGCATATTCCTAGGATAATACATCACCTATCCCTTAGGGATATGATCACAAGAGGCTTTATTAATTAGTTTTGTTTAATTGCATTGATATTTGGAATGAGAAACCAAGTTACATGACTTTCACGTCTTCTTTTCCCACTTAGATGTGGTTTAAAAACCACAGAGCAAAACAGAGAAAACTGGGGTTCAACTCCTCCTCAGAAGAAGACAAAACCCATGGGCAGGAGCAGCCTCAGCCTTGTACTCAAGGTAAGAACCCATGAGTCCAAATGCAGTTCGTCAGTGGGTCCCATTGAGAGGAGAATCAATTCTGCATGTTGTGCCCAAATTCTCCACATAGAATCCTTCGCTTTGGAGCCAGTTTCAGCTTGTTCTGGGTAATCTAGGTTCAGCGATAAAAGCATGGTCCTGCCGTTGGCTGGGAAAGACAGGTTATGAGCAACCAAAGCTTTGGAATTTTTGGTCCTGCTGCTCTAGACGGGGCAACATCCTCCTCTCCTGTCATCTCACAGGGATTCAGAGGGAGCAGGTCAGCACTATCCTCAAGTTTGAATTTCCAGCCTGAACACAAAAACTGTCCTAAACCCCCCGCCTTGTCCCTGCATTCTCCTTTAGAATACTTACCAAAAGGAGCCAGACAAGACCAGACATCCAAACCAAGATCTCAATCAAATGTTCCAGTTCAAGCCTTTGAGAGAAATCAATTCCTAGATACTGCAACTAGGGAAACACCAGTCAAACAAACAGGCATTCCAGAATCAAGAATTCAAGTAAGTTTTATGTCTATGGCACCAAATATCTCTGTTAAATGACATTACCTTCTGAGTGGTGGCTGGAAAACCTTGACTAACCTAGATTGTCACAGAAATCAAGGACAAAGTATTCCTTGCAAGCACCTGCCATTGAGAGTCACACTCCTGCAAAAGGAAGAATTTTCTGATTAAATTGTCAGTGGTGTATTATTCAGAATCACTAGCAGCAAAACTGGGAAAAGGTGAAAATTAATGCCTATTTTGAGAACACTGTCAGCTTTTCTATAGCTTGGCACTAGGGTCATATTGGGCCAGGTAATTCTTTCTTGGGGAGGGCAATCTTTATCTGCTAATATTTTTCAGCATTCCTGGCCTCTACCAACTAGATATCCTGCCCACCTCTCCTTCCTACATTTGTAACAATCTCCCCGAAAATACACAGACTTAAGTCAAATTGGGGAATAAAATCATCCTCATTAAGTACCTTCTACCTAAGTTGCAGAGATAGTGATTTAGGATATGCTCAATACTTGAGATTAAGAAGTATGTTCATAGATTTATCAACGCAATGACCCTCAAAAATACTATGTGTATCTGCCAGAGCTTATTCAGATGTAGACACATTTGTAAGATATGTATTCCTGTGCATACACTGATGAAGAGGAGAAAAATGTCAAGAAACCATGTTCCATGATCCATTGTTGAAGTTAATGGGTGGATCCTAGAGCGTCTGTCTTTCAGCCGGAGTTTCAATTAGTCTATAGTTGACTGCTTGAATGTGCTATGACCTAAATCTGTGTTTTATGCACATTTATGTACGCACATACATACACACACATACTGACCACAGGAGCCAGGGTAACTCATTTCATATAAATATCTTGAGATTAGGGCCTATATAATAGGCCTTTGCTTTACACAGTATGAAAACATAGCCAGAAGAGCTTGTCTCATGATGTCCATGCCTCCCTTTTTCTTACATAGATGTGGTTTCAAGACCAAAGATCTCTGTACCCTGGGCAGAGCAGAAGCGGGCATGTGAATTCCTCTGGAGACGGCCCAAATGGGAGGCCTGGTCTGACAGTTCAGCAGCATGAAATTGACTTGTCCACTCTCCCAGGCAGATCTTATCATGTTCCTTCCTCCAGTTCTTTCATCAGGAGCCAGTCACTTCTGCCTGTTCTTCTCCCTTGTGTTATCCAAGGGCAAACTGTCACGATGCAGCCCATGAAGGCTGTGCAGGGAGGAGAGAACTGCCCCTTCGCTCTAACTCTTGGGAATTATGTGCCAGTACTGCTGACCGTGGGAGGAGACCCAGATCCTCAGCACCCTTTCTGGCCTCCACGCCAAGATCACCAGGATCACCAAGAAGAGACGGCCACGGGACGACCGCAGTTGGAAGATTACTCTCAGCCTCAACCTGAGCACAAAAAACCACCACTGCAGGATCTGGGTGAGGCGGATATAGCTTACATTTTGCAGTGCTGGGATGAGTCCTGCCAGGCTCTGCTTGCAGACTGGGATCCTCGAAAAGGGCTCACTGAGACAGACTAGTGGGTGCAGCACACACAGGCAGCTGGGAAACCAGCTCATGCCCTTGGTCAGCCATCCAGCAATAAACAAAAGCTTCAAGAAACCTTTGGGTCAACTCCTGACACCTCGAGGTTGCCAGTAAAAGGTACAAACTTTTTTGAATCCTCATCCATAGGAAGAGGACCCTCCAGGATTCCAGTGGTGCTCAGGGAGTAAGATTCTCAGCCCCTTCTAAACACACGGCAAACCTCACCAGGGCTTGGGCTTCAGGAAGAAGAAGATGGCATTCCTGGAACCTGATCCCGGCCTCCTTTCTTCTGATGCAGATCAGAGCAATTTGAAGAACGATGACTAAGGAGGCCATCCTGTCAGGGGCAAAACTAAAGCAAAGGGAAGGAAAAACCACTTGGAAGCCCAAATAGAGGTTGTTTACTTTGTCTTGTGGGCAGTCATCTTCTGTACTCACTTCACTAAGTACAGCGTTGTTTCCAAGCTCCGCACCTGCCTCTGGAAGCACCATGGGCACGAGGCAGTGGACACGTCTGCTGAGTTGTTGTGGAAAAGAGGTATTTTACTGACAAATATTACCTCTTCTCTATAATCACCATATCTGCCATAGCCTGGAAAATCTACAAACCGACCTAACTCAGGCAAAAATAGGTCTCTGAGGGACACATCAGAACTTCTTTCCCTCCTGGCAACATTAAGAAGGCAAACTTGAAATTAGTTTGCTGTGTGGAAAATGAAAGGCTATTTTATTTCCTTCATATAAGTGACCTTTTTCTCTAAGCTCTGAGGGTCTAAATTGGGAACTAGACACTACCTCATTAATAGAGGTATTAATAAGTATCAGTATCCATCATTAATAAAACGAGTAAATGGATTAGGACAAATCCATAATACTGAGTAATCGTCACTTAGAAATACAGTTTTACTTCAACTATTTAAAACACAAAAATGTACAAGGATGCTATAATAGCAATGCCATATAATCACTGAACATAGTCTAATGATACTAATATTTCCACTTTTTAGGGTTTCTTTTGTACATATTTGCTTGTATGTACATGTATATCCATAAAATTCTCTCAATTATGTTAACCTAAAACCCGAGATAACCAATTTCACTCTCAGTCTTCTCCCTTCATTTGAAAAGGTAACTTCTAAAAATAGACTTTGGGGCTTTCCTGTAGTGGCTCAGTGGTTAACGAACCCAACTAGTAACCATGAAGTTGCAGGTTCGATTCCTGGCCTTGCTCAGTGGATTACAGATCCAGCATTGACGTAAGCTGTGGTGTAGGTCACAGATACGGCTCAGATCCTGAGTTGTTATGACTGTGGCGTAGACTGGCGGCTACAGCTTCGATTCAACCCCTAGCCTGGGAACCTCCATATGCCGTGGGTGCGGTCATAAAAAGACAAAAAATTTAAAAATAAAATACATTTAGAAAAAATAAAAATAGACGTTGGCATGAAGGTACAGGTGGATTTCCCTTGGCAATAAACTGTCTTGAAAAAATACCACTTCTTGTTCATTTTATCAACTTGCTATTTTGCCTTATTTGCGTTGTTTACTTTCCACATGAAGGTATTGGAACAAGATCATCACACAAAGCTCTAGTTCTACAAAGATACCAGTTGTGCACAAATACAATTGTGAGGTGGACATCCTATTATCTGGGTGCGTTACACGCAAGGGTTTTCTAGGTAGTTACACACTGAAGCACAAGTGCCAGAATAGTCCAACATCAGTATTTATGATCAAATGACACTCAGCTCAAGGTATTTTCCCCAATATCCTCATTAATCACATAGGGAATTAATACATGCATATAGGCAGGTATCTACCAAAAAAGTTTGATGTATTTAACAGTATGGATGCCATACCTAGTTTGATTTTTAAATCGTTCCCCTAGATGATTCTCATGTGGCCAGAGATGAGAACTTCTAGTATCACCAGTCACTTTCCTACACTCAAATATGTGGACAGAGAAAACAAGCCTAATTATTTGTAAAGGGAAAACTATATATGTGTGTAATTGACTTTTTTTTCCTAGGGCCGTACCCGTGGCATACGCAAGCTCCCAGGCTAGGGGTCAAATTGGAGCTGCAGCTCCTGGCCTGAGCCACAGCCACAGCAACTGGGGATCCAAGCCTCATCTTTGTCCTACACACAGCTCATAGCAACACTGGATCCTTAACCCACTGAGAAAGGCCAGGGATCAAACCCACACCCTCAAGGACACTAGTGGGGTTTGTTACTGCTGAGCCACAATGGGAACTCCTCGACCTCTTCATTTTTATGTACATCTGTATCGCGTGTCTATTGATGTGTAATACTCGTGTAAACACACATCTATCATTCATCTGCACTGCCTCTGCATCTCCCCTCTGTACTCTTGCCTATTCCTATCTCTGTATCTATGCATCTATCTCTAGCGCCTGGAGTGAGCTATAGATAGGATGGCCTCCTCTAGAGAAAAAAGGTAAATTTTCACTTCTGAAGCAAATCCTGGGATTAAGTCTCTAGAGAAAAAGGTAGAGATTATTGCCTCACAAAGGGAGCCAGCCTGACCAGTGAGGCTCCTTAGAAACTCCTGTGAGTCAGATGTATCTTTCAGGAGCTGGATGACCAGACGTCCCATTCTTAAACCATATTAAGGTGATCATGAACGTGCACTGGAGCCAGTGGAGACCTTAAAGTTTGTCATGGTTAAGGCCACCACAGCCTGAAAGTGGGGCTGAGAGCATGGATCTTGCATGGTTTTGATGCAGAGTGGCAAGACCGATAGACCTTGTCTGGTGCCCAAGGCTGAAGCGTCTGATTGCCCCAGGCCAGCAGTGCCTCCACAAAAAGGTTTCTGCCCTCTTTCTTCAAGTCTTTTAGGTCCCAATAAGCTGGTCCTTTAGTTCTCAGGCCTCTTGGGGCCGAAAACCTTTGGACGGCAGGGATCATGGGTGAAGTCATGCACTCACAGGCCAGATCTGGTGTAGGTTGTGTCCACTGTCTGGCACCACTTTGGTAGGGACTTAGCTCTGGAGAAGAAATCAGCATTTATCCTCTAAAGGGGGAATTGGGCAATTAGTCGCTAGGAGCATAGGATATTTTTTAAATTTTAAAACTCACCATTTTTAAATGCAAAATTCAGTAGTTTTAATATATTCACGAGGTTGTACTACCACTACACCACTGCATATTTCCAGAACACATTCATCACTCCAAAAATAAGCCCTAGTCATTAGCAGACATTCCACATTCTCCACATTCTCTTATGCTACTGGCAACCCTAATCTACTTGCTGTCTCAATGGATTTGCCAATTCTGGACATTTCATATAAATGGAATCATATAATATGTGGCCTTTGGGTCTGGCTTCACTTCGCATAATGTTTTCAAGGTTCATCCATATTGTAGCAGGTACCAGTTCTTCATTTCTTTTTACTTTTATGCCTAACCATTCATCAGTTGATTGACACTTGCAGGGCTTCCTTTTTGGGGCTATTATGAATAATGCTGCTATGAACATTCAAGTGTTTGCATAACCATATATTTTTCATGTATCTTGTATATATACTTAGAAGTGCCAGGTCACATGGTAATTCTATGTCTAGTTCCCTGGAACCTCCAAACTCTTTTCTATAATAAATGTTAAAAACCTTGTTTCTGAATTTACAATGAAATGTATTTCCTATTTCTATTCTTTAGCATAAATATTTAGATAAAAATTAAATTGTTTACCAGTGGAAAAGGATACTTTTATGCTTAAAATAGTAACTTTTTCCTAGACAAGGTGTACTTACTTTTAAACGTGATTAAATTCCTACACATAAAGATATTTGAGAGGGAAATTAATTGCTAGTGTCAAACAATTACCCTGCTTATATTAGAGGACTTTTTCTTAGTATGAATTATGTAAATTGCTTAGATTTACTATTTGTATTTCATAATCTCCTTTTAATTTCAAAATTTTCTCTTTTAGTAGTAAATCGGTTTTTTTCCCAATATATTTAATTGGCCTTTTTTTTTTTCATACAAGTTTCACATATTTCACTTAAAGGTATTAACACAAAGAGTCTTCCTTCAAGAATAAACATACTTAAATGAAAATGAAACAGGCTGGGACCTAGGACCCTATGTTGCAGGGGCTGCAGTGCTTACACCTGGACAAACAACTCCTCCAGCAACAAAACACAAAGAAAATGTAAGGTACTAAAAATAACTGCATGCATGGCCTCAGAGGCAATTACGAACAAGATACAAAAAAACTAAAAGACCAACTGCCATTTCTAAAGAGCCAAGAGCAAAAGCAGGGTACTATGTATGCCCCCTACATGCAATATCACCCAAGAGGTAGGCAAACCACCTAGGCCACCCCTCTGGCCCCACCCCTGGCCCCAGGCCTACCCTCACCCTGCAAGAGGAATCAGCTTGCCCCTCCCCTTGGGGAGGACCCAAGCAAGGGAACCTGCTGCTTGTTTTTGCTCCCTTTTGCTGCAGCAGGGGCCCTGAATAAACCCTGCCTGAATTTGTCTGACCTCTTATCAATTTCTATTGATTAAGGAAGGCCAAGAACCCAGGTCAGTAACACAACTATGAGTTGATGGCAGAAAAAAATCATATGGCCTAATTCTTGAAGGAGAATCCAATAAAAGGACATGGGGTGGTCAGTTTTGTCTAAACCACCAGTGTTTAAACTTTTTTTTTTCTTTTTATGGCCACACCTGAGGCATGTGGAAGTTCCTAAGCCAGAGGGTATAGAATAGGAGCTGCAGCTGCTGGCTTACACCAGAGTCACACCACCACCAGATCCTTGACACCACTGAGCGAGGCCAGGGATCGAACATGCATCCTCATGGACAGTGTTGGGTTCTTTAACCCCGTGTTTAGATGTCAGGAGATTACAGTGATCTTTGTGCCAGAACGTTCTTACTTGTCCGGTATCACTATACACAACCCCTTCCCCTAGGGGCAGTGAAATCTCTCCAAAGGCCCCACATCTGAGTTCACAGCTCCAGCTGAGCTCACTGTACCTCAAGAAACAGCCATATGAGTGAGCCATCTGAGTCACCTAGCCCATTTGGGCCCTTAGGTGACTGCAGATCTCATCTCCACTTCCTTGGGCACATAGAAGATCCCAAGTGAGAGCCTCCCAGCTGATCCCTGTGAACTAACAGAACTGTTAGAAATCATAATAGGAGTTCCCATGTGGTTCAGCAGGTTGAGGACCTGGCATTGACACTGCAGTGGCTTAGGTCACTGCTATGATGCATGCTCAATCCCTGGCCCAGGAACTTCCACATGCCACGGTGTGGCCAAAAAAAGAAAAAAAGAAAAAAAAAAAGAAATCATAATAAATTTGTTTTAAGCCGGTAAGTTTTGGGGTTCTGATAACTAAAAGAGTAGTTTTAACTTAAATCATACCGGAGTAACATTTTATATCTTTGTAGGAATACAGAGATAAGGCAGAGATGATGACTAAGCAATGTTACCTAAATATATATTTCTCATACATGAAACCAGATTCTTTCCAGTCTTTAAAAAATCATTACGTGTTTATATGAACAATCTGTACATGCTTATTTTGTTTTAAACTACGTTCCTTGCTTCAGCGCCCTACTTGCTAAAGTGACAAAATTTGAGTTAATGCAGACCCAAAGACTCTGCTCGGTATTACTATGACATTATGAAATCATTTAACTACTTTATTATCTTTCAATTTTAACATACTGTCTTTTCTTGTATATCTAAGTTGTTGCTGATCATTTTGTATGCCTTCAGCTCACATTTGATATACTTTGCTTCCTTCCTACTATCTTGATATCTAGATATCCATGTGCCAGTATCCAAAAAATACAGGGGAGCAGCTAAGGCATCAGGAAAGAAGAGTCTTGAAGAAGGGGCTGTCTTTGGTCAGGCTGTCAGGAAGCAGCTCTGGAGGTGCAGAGTTGTATAAGTAACTTGAGAGGAGGCAGCTTTCAGGAAAAGAGAATGAGAGAGGTGCAATACACCAGGGAGAAAAGCTATGCAAGAAATATAATTCAGCTAAAACTACCCTCATCTAAATTGGGAAAGAAGTTTAGGCATTGTTTCTTTTGGGAGAACTGGGCCTCAATTCCTGGCAGCAGAAGTCAGGACTATAGCGCCTGGCCCAAGAAATCAGGTATGAGTATCAGATTAAGGGCATGCAGGCCTTGTCCCTGGCCAAAAGTGATACCTAGAGAAAATGATGGCCTTTTAACACTTCCCAGAGTCTACAGAGGCTTCACTGTGCCATCGCTTCACCTCCCAATCAGTCTCAGCTGACAAGCCAGGTGCAAGAGGAATCAGAATGGAGGCAGCTGGACAGTCAACTACAAAGCCAAGTACTTGGGTGCAGGGCTTCAGACTGTCCTGATCACCACACAGCTCCCTTCAAAGGGCTGTGGAAACTAAACCAGAGGCTCCCTGGAAGCCACGTGTCAGGGGGAACAGGTTAAGGGTAGGCAGCCAGTGGTTGTACCCATAGTTGTAAGAGGAATAAAAAAAAAATCAAGTACTTGGAGCTCCCATCATGGCACAGCGGAAACAAATCCGACTAGGAACCATGAGGTTGCAGGTATAATCCCTGGCCTCGTTCAGTGAGCTAAGGATCTGCCATTGCTGTGGTTGTGGCGTAGGCCAGCAGCTGTAGCTCTGATTAGACCCCTGGCCAATGAATCTCCATATGCCATAGGTATGGCCCTAAAAAGCAACAGCAACAACAACAGAAATCAAGTACTTGAAATAGATCTGCAATGACCCTAATTCCAAATAAGATCATGTTCTGTGGGGGAAAAAATGTAATTGTAATGTATACATGTAAGGATAACCTGACCCCCTTGCTGTACAGTGGGAAAATAAAATAAAAGATTATGTTCTGAGGTACTGGAAGTTAAAATTTCAACATGAATTTTGGGGGAACACAATTCAACCCACAACAATACTCTCTCAATAACTGCATTAAAGCCTTTTTGTAATTATATCGCTGCACTATTAAGAAAAGATTATTATGACTAATTCAAATTTACTTTGTTCAATAGGTTCTCCTTTAGTTAACTTACTTAGGTAGCAGTTTTTTTCTCCTATAATAATCACTTTACAAGTATCTTCAACAGAAATACAGATTTAATAGGCCTTGCAGGAGGAATGGCTTTCTATGGTTAAGGCAGGTGGGAGTGAGAAAATCAAGGTAGAATATTGACAAAGGATGGACTTCCTATTATCCATCCCTCCAAACTACACCCCACATCTCCTAAGGAGCCCTCCAGGTTGCAACTATTCAAAGATGCTTCTCGGAGTTCTCGCCGCGGCTCAGTGGTTAAGCAACTTAACTAGTATCCATGAGGACGTGGGTTCAATCCCTGTCCTTGCTCAGTGGGTTAAGGATCCGGTGTTGCTGTGAGCTGTGGTGAAGGTCACAGACGATGCTCGGATCCCACACTGCTGTGGCTGTGGTGTAGGCCAGCAGCTACAGCTCCGATTTGACCCCTGGACTGGGAACCTCCAAATGCCTCGAGTACGGTCCTAAAAAGACCAAAAAAAAAAAGCTTCTCACACCTCCACCCCCTCAAGAGAAAACCTCCTCCCACAGAAATGCTCCATATAAAGGCATACAAGAATTTTAATACATTCAGACATTAATATCTCTGTCAAATCCTTAGGACTATCATTGGTGAGGAAAAAACATGAAAACGATCTTGACCAAAAGAGTATTTCATGGAAATCATAATGAACTGAATTCCACCTCACTCCTCCACCCAAACCAGGAATCATAAACTAAGGGATATTATTATCATTTACTATTAAATTAAGAACTGAACAGGGCTTAGCTACTAAAAAAATCTCAACTGTCCCAGTCACATAAATCTCTTAAAATAGCTGTCGACAAGCAGGACTTGGCAGAGATGATGATAGATATTAATATTTTCATTAATAACACTAGAAACTTATATTAAAAATTTCATAGGTTCTTTAGTTATCCTTGCACAGAAACCTTGTGAAATCTATGCCAAGAAGTGCATTATCATCAGATTTATCTATAAATCAAAATCTTAATCAGAGAAATATACCTTATTAAATATTTCAACCAACACATAAGCCTATCAATATTGCTCCCTGAATAAACGGATTTTTTTTTTAATTCAAAAGCATTTTAACTTATGGGCCTCTCACTAAAATCCTTCTAAGTAAAATGAAACGTCAAAATAAATTAAAAAAAAGAAGTCTCATGGGTTAAGAATCCAACTGCAGCAGCTTGGGTCACTGCAGAGGTGCAGGTTCGATCCCCAGACAATCAGTGGGTTAGAGGATCTGCTGTTGTCGCAGCTGTGGCTCAGATTCAACCCCTGGCCCAGGAACTTCCATATGCTGTGGATGCAGCCATAAAATAAAATAAAAAATTAAAGTAAGGGTTTTTATTGTTCTTCTATTGTCCTTAACATTACTATGAAATCTTAAACAACTATCCTATTGTTATTAAAGAAATACAACTCAAAGTAACATATTTGGCTGTCCTCTGTCACAGAAATCTCTCTACATAATGATAGCTCCTGAGAAAGAGTATCTCTACATATTATCATTATTAGTATCAGGGTGTTATTGTAAAAATAAATCTCTGAACATATTAATTGACTGTACCTTTCACCAAAACTATAAATATATGCTAAGAATAAAAAAAGGTAAGTGGATACTATTATTTTAATGTTATTCCTATAGCAACCATCACTAATTTATTTGATTTAAAAGGTGAAAAACCCCTATGGTCATTGGGGGATTAAAAAAGTCAAAAACCACTTTAATCCTTTGTCCATTTTATAGAAACATCTCTGAAAGAAATATATCTTGCAAGGTTGAACTTCAAATAAATTGGAGCTATTGTTTTATTTCCATCAATAAACTATTTTTTTGACAGTATTAAATGTCCATAACCAGCATTCCCATTCACAGAAAATCCCCCTTGACAAGAACCAAAAACTTTTTTTTTCCCCAAAGCCACACCTGTGGCATGTGCAAGCTCCCAGGCTAGGGGTCAAATCGGAGCTCCAGCTGCTGGCCTACACCACAGCCACAGCAAGTACAGGATTCGAGCCGCATCTACGACCTATACCACAGCTCATGGCAACACCAGATCCTTAACCCACGGAGCAAGGCCAGGGATCTAACTCACGTCCTCATGGATACTAGTCAGGTTCCCTAACTGCTGAGCCACAAAAGGAACTCCAAGAACCACAAACATTTTAAATAGATTTGGCTTTACTACTACCATATTTATTGTTACTAAGAGGAAGAGACACAACTAATGAAGGTTCCTGGCCACCAGGCAGCGTGAACACCCTGTAGCTTTACCACAAGGAGAGAATGATCGCTTCTGGAAAAAGAAACACTGAGCATCTGGGAGGCACCAGACCCTATAGGTGAAAAGTCGGACCTGCTGGCCCCTCACAAAGGACCTGTTAAAGTAGACTCCACATTCAGGAGGTGGGGGCAGATCAACGGAGGAGAGGCACGGATTCAGCATGACCCTACAGACTGAAAAGAGCACTTCCGGTGGGCTCACAGAAGGAGGGGGAAAATGTAAAAATAAGGACAGAGAAAAGGCTGGACTGTGGAGAAAGGATTTACCATTAACTATGAAGACCCTATAAAAATCAAGGCATTTATAATTGTACCAGGCAGCCAACGAAGGACAAAAACTGATAATCTATTTTATTTCTTTAACCACAATATGTATATGTGTGGCTATGTACATATACATATTTAGATATGAGCCCAAGACATATAGTCTGTAAGTTCACGAGGGTTTAAATGTTAAGAAGTAAGTATATCCACAGTTCATCTGACCCTCCCTGGTCCCCCCGGCCTAAATAACCAGGCTTGTTTACCCAATGAAGCAGAGACATAATCTCAAGAACAGGGCATGAAGTGTCATGAGAGAGACATGAGCATCTTTCCCCAGATTTAAGGCCAGGACTATTCAGGAGTCCATCCCAGGCAACTTGCTCCTTTAAAAAGTCCATTTGCGGAGTTCCCATCATGGCTCAGTGGTTAACGAATCCAACTAGGAACCATGGGGTTGCAGGTTTGATCCCTGGCCTTGCTCAGTAGGTTAAGGATCCGGCGTTGCTGTGAGCTGTGGTGTAGGTCACAGACAAGGCTCAGATCCCGCGTTGCTGTGGGTGTGGCTTAGGCCGGTGGCTGCAGCTCCGATTAGACCCCTAGCCTGGGAACCTCCATATGCCGCGGGAGCGGCCCAAGAAATGCCAAAAAGACCAAAAAAAAAAAAAAAAAAAGTCCATTTGCTATATTGCTTTGCTAGGACTGCCGTAAAAAAACATCAGGTTAGGTGGCCTAAACAAGAAAACGTTTATTTTCTCACCGTTCTAGAGGCTGAAGTCCACAATCAGAGTGTCTACAGGTTTTATTTCTTCCAAGGCGTCTCTGCTATGCCGATAGCCATCGTCTTCCTGGATCCTCACATGGCCTTTCTTCTGCGTGCATGCCCCCGGTGTGCCTCTTAGTGTATTCAGATTTCTTCTTCTTGAGTTTTATTTTCTTAGATTCAAGTGCACAGGCTCTGGCTTAGGTTTTGGTTTACAAGGCAACCAAAAGCACTAGAGCTACTCCAGTTTAATGGGCTCCTTGGTTAACTATTTTAACACCTGTAAAAATCTAAAGTTTCCACTGTTTGCTTTAAAAATGTTAGAAAATAGGACTTCCCATTGTGGCTCAGTGGAAACGAACCTGACTAGCATCCATGAAGATTCAGGTTCTATCACTGGCCCTGCTCAGTGGGTTAAGGATCTGGTACTGCTGAGAGCTGTGGTGTAGGTTGCAGACATGGCTTGGATCTGGCATTGCTACAGCTGTGGTGTAGGCAGGCAGCTGTAGCTCTGATTCAACTCCTAGCCTAAGAACTCCATATGCCACAGGTGTGGTCCTAAAAAGCAAAAAAAAGGAGTTCCCGTCATGACTCAGCAGAAATGAATCTGACTAGCAGCCATGAGGAGGCAGGTTCAATCCCTGGCCTCGCTCAGTGGGTTAAAGATTGAGCATTGCTGTGAGCTGTGGTGTAGGTGGCAGACGCGGCTCAGATCTGGCATTGCTGTGGCTGTGGTGTAGGCTGTCTGCAACAGCTCTGATTCAGCCCCTAGCCTGCTGCAGGTGCGGCCCTAAAAAGACAAAAATAAATAAATAAACAAAAAAATAAAACACATCATCCTTTCTCCAACTGCTTCCTTTCCTTTCCTGCTTTATTAAAAAATAATAAAAAAATAAAAAGAAAATAATTTGACTTACTTAAATCTGTATTGTAGACTATAGCTATTATTAAATACACAAGCCATGGGGCATAAGAGTCATTAGCAAGCTTCTCTGCAGAGCCCAGATGAGCTCTTCAAATCTCTGGTCACAAATTTATAATTTTAAGTCCTAGGCAGACCAAGGTAGCTGGATGATCAGCTCGGAAAACCCCCTGATATATCTTCAGAAAGGTCCCAGAACTAGTAAACTAGCAAAACTGATAGCAGCAGGTAGAAAATCAAAAGAATGAACTGGAAAGCCTTTCTTATTAACAGCTACAACTATACCGAAAGCCGCAGAACCTGAAAGACCAGAAAGATATATTGAGTGAACTTCAAAGTATTACTATTGACAAAGAAGCATTAATGGCATTTGATATAAGAAAACATGCTCAAGCAGCAAACTAAAAATCCTAAAAATTATAGGGGAGATGAGACAACAAAGAACTCAAGTCTGGATTGATGATAAGGATGGTAATATTTGACTCCTGGGTAGAACATTTTTGCTCCTGAAGAAGGTAACTAGGATTTATCTGTACATTAAGTTCTCAGAAGATCCTAAACTCCCTTCTACTTGGGTATTCACCTCCCCTTTCAGGCCACATTCCCACGGAATGATATAGAACCTACTGCCCAAGCAGGATGGACCTTGATTAATCCAAGTCAATTTCATTTACCACACTTAGAGATGGAGTTAGGAAGGGGCATGTGCCATAATTCTGGCCAATGTTATGTCTATGAGGGACTTTTGAGAAAGGCTGCCCACCACAAGAGGAGACACTTAAGGAACACTTCTTCTGCTACTGGAGCCATAACAGCCACCTTTCAACCACAGGGGGAGCAGCTGACATGACAAACCAAGGATGGCAGAGTGAAAAAACTTGCTACCTCAGGATTTCTCATTATATATGTAAGATATAAATCACCTTATAGATTAAGGCGATAGAGCTAGGTTTTCTAAGTTGCATGCAATGATATGTACCTTATCGATACAGCCAGGTGGACATATAACTCAGCAAAGAGAATTAGTCCCAAAGCAAGAACGAATCAGAACAATTCAAAGAGCAGCTTAAAGTTCTAAAACTCAAGTGCACCCACTTAAATGGAATAGGGAACAGAGGAAAACAACACCAGAAACATAGACCACTGCTGCAGAAAAAGAGAAAATAGAATGTTTCTGCTATTAATGAAGCTGTAGAGGTTATGTGAGGCGTAGAAAATTTCAAAAGCTGGAGGGAGTAACGGGGAGCCAGGAGGGAACAGTGAAGAAGGCCCAGAACTCAAGAGGTGAAATGATGTCTCCCGGATCATAAGCTGAAAAGCAAAGCAAGACTCATGAAGTTGAGGAAAGAACACCCGAAGAACAAGAAGCTGGCAGCTCAAGGCAGATGTATCTCGACTTCAAGACTTGAAAAGCTGGTCTTTGGAGCAGGTGCAGCCATAGCTCAATGCTATTACCCATTAAGATCCAATTCATTTTCTGTGCTTATACTTGTGCTCCTGAAAATACTTCTGATAATTTGTTTCCCCACATACATCCCAGCCCAAGGGATGAAGTGACCAAAGAAATTACAAAACCAGATACTTCAAAATCACTGCTTTATAATGAGCACCGCAGGCTGATGTGTGTTTTGGTTTAAGCATGTCTTTTGGGAGTCTGGGTATAATAAAACAGACCCTTTTGCACATGACTGAGAAAACTGCAGTTTCTAGCTCTGTAAGGCCAACTTTACTAAGATACAGACAAGCTAGATGACATTTCCATTCCACACCGAAAGCAATGATTTTCATCCTAGGGTCACAAAGAACACATTTTACAGAAATATCCATCACCCAGCCCTTCCCAGTCCCCACTTGAGAATCATTACTATAGTGAGCTAGTTACTACTCGGTGTGTGTTGTATCCTTCCAACCTGCGAAGGAGGGAGAGGTTAAATGCTCTGATGTAAGCTGGGTTCTCACAGAAGCAGACTCTAAGGACAGAACGTGAGTGTAACTGATGATTCCAGAACGCACTACTAGGGAAATGGGGGTGTGAAATAAGAGAAGGAAGCCTATGTAGGGGCATTGATACCACTGTGGGCAATGCTTTCTTCTAAAGGTGGCCACTGAAAGATGGCATGGAAACCACTGCCCACTCAAGGGGTAACTCAAATAATCAGCCGTCACTTCTCTGGTCAGCAAAGAAGCTGAGTATGCATCCTCAGATGCCCATTTGCCATTAGCTGAAAGCTGCTCCGAGGGGGATTAACTCCACAAACTTCAAGCAGAGAGAACCTCAGGTGGGTACTTGCAGTAGGACTTCTGTTGGAGGCATGTGCTGGAATGGTGAGTGTTTGGGGGATCTGGGGTGGGCACTGATACCTTCTGTTACACACCTGATGGTTCCTTATTGGCTTCTCTCCCCTTTGGCTCTCAGCAGTTCACCTTGTTATGCCACCTTTCACAGTCCTTGACACGGATCGTCTCTGTGCTCCATCCAGAAGAAATAGCTTCCTTCTAACGGCCTACTAGTTCTAAAATCCTTTATTGATTTTAATTACCAAAAGCCAAAAACGTTAGTTCCTTTACAGTTTTATATCTAAAAGGTTTTGTGAATACATTCAAAGAAAACACTTTGTGAAGACTCATATACAAAGTTCTATTTATTTTTAATAATGAAAGCAACACAACAAAGAGGAATTAATCCTCTAATTTTTAAATCTAACACAGTTCTTAGCACACAACTATCCTCAATAAATAAAATCACATAACTGGTAACCAAGTAAGACTTTTCTCGAGACTCTATAGAGTTTTTGTGTATGTTTTAAACAGAACAGGACAATAGGTAAAGAAACACATGCTAGAGACTGAACTGACACAGACTCAAAGAAAAGAACAGCCAAGGAACAGGATCACCAAATATTAACATGGCAAAAGGAATATGGGATTTTCAAAGGAGTCTATAGAAATCAGAGCTCACCGGGGAATGCAAGGTTTTGGGACAGTCCATGTTCAAGGCCTTGTGATTAAATCACTCCACATTTCTAGCTTTGGGGGGGGCACACCCACAGTATGTGGAAGTTCCCAGGCCAGGTATCAAATTCATGTCACAGCTGGGACCCAAGCCACTACAGTGACAACACCGGATCCTTCAGCCACTGCACCACAAGAGAACTCCGTTCACATTTCCAGATTGATCTGGATTCTGTAACCATCTAGAGGAGCTTCTGCCAAAGGACATAAGGCTCTTTATTCACTGTCTGAAAAGACCCATCGGATTTTCCTCCTCTGACTGTCACTAGCTCCTGCCACCAATATAGATAGCAGGGATTTCATTCCAGAAAAGGATTACTACTACGTAGACCAACCTCTCTCTGGTTTTCCTTTCATAAACACACTGCCAGGAACAGTTCTAAATAAATCTAATTTCTTTTATTTTTATCCTCCTACGCAACTCTACTTGGCTACAAAATCTAGGACTCATAGAGCAACAGCAGCATTGGTCAAAAGATAAGTGTCGGCTCCAATGTAAAAATCTCTGAAGTTCAACAGTCACAAATTTTAACACCTTATCCATCAAATCTTTCTTCTTCTCTCATTATCTTGCCAATTATTTCTTTCGAAATTCAATCCTCCGAGCTACATTCTGAGCACCAAATTTTTTGACCAATGCATCTCGGGTACCCTCGTCATCTTTTTGCAAATCTAAGTCATCCTGTCGGGACCAAATGGGATATCCATCAGCCCTCTGCCCAGACTCTAAAAAGGAGGAAGTAGCCTCCAGCTCACCACTATTTTTTAGGAAGGCCTGTGTAACTGTTGACAGATCCAAGTTAAACTTTTCCATTAACTGCCGGATGATCTTAATGGCAGCTCCCACCTCTGGTGCAGAAACTTTTTCTTCTTCTTCTTCTTCCTCCTCATCAGGCTGTGTTTCTGAGTCTTCCTCAGGTGTGGGTGGATCATCATCACACATTGTTATGTGTATTTCAAAATCAGGGCTCTCGTCCACCTAAAGAAAGTGATGAATATGACCAGTTCCTAATTACCAAGTCACAAACTCTCACTCTTGCAACATCTGGTCACTCCTAACTACCACCTTCTTGCACTTTTCATCCCGATCACAATGGACTTCCTTCAGTTCCCCTAATGTGCTATATTCCTCCTTACCTTTATCCATGCTGGATATCTGTGTACCTGTATGAATATGTATATACATGTATGTATCTGATATGGCAAGGGGGGGCATTGAAGAGGTATACATGTACTGTATGTACATGTATGTAAAATTAAATATGGTATTCCAACAGACTAGAAGCTACATTGATTATGAAAATGTATGCAGACAAAAAAAAAAAAAAAAAAAAAAAATGGGGTTCCCATCGTGGTGCAGTGGTTAACGAATCCGACTAGGAACCATGAGGTTGCGGGTTCGGTCCCTGCCCTTGCTCAGTGGGTTAACGATCCGGCATTGCCATGAGCTGTAGTATAGGTTGCAGACGCAGCTCGGATTCCACATTGCTGTGGCTCTGGCATAGGCAGGTGGCTACAGCTCCAATTCGACCCCTAGCCTGGGAATCTCCATATGTCGCAGCAGAGGCACAAGAAATGGCAAAAAGACAAAAAAAAAAAAAAGAAAAGAAAATGTATGCATGTGCATACACATACGTATATGTGTGTACACATGTACACATCAGATTATTTGTTGTTGCTATTTTCGGCTGCGTCCACAGCATGCAGAAGTTCTCAGGCCAGGGATCAAACCCGTGCCACAGCTGTAACCAGAGAGCAGGAATAACACCAGATCCTTAACCCACTGAGCCATGCAGGAAACTCCATCATTGGGTTATTTGTTTAAAATATGACTTCACTCTCAGACCATAAGCTCCACAGGGCAGGAATTCTATCTATTTTGCTCACCACTACATGCTCAATGCTCACCAACGCCTTCCTGTATGACTATATTACGCCCTCCACACTACACAACATTTAGGCACATTATGAAGCATGTTATGTGAGAAGAGACCTATGTAGGCCATGTTTGAGGGTTGTTGAGAGTTCTTCAAAGTTTATAAAAAAAATGAACCAACTTTAAATTAAATGAACTTTCGGAGTTCCTGTTGTGGCTCAGTAGTAACAAACCCAACTAGTGTCCATGAGGACATGTGTTCAACCTCTGACCTTTCTCACTGGGTTAAGGATCCAGCATTGCTGTGAGCTGCGGTGCAGGGTGCAGACGTGGCTCAGATCGGGCATTGCTGTGGCTGTGGTGTAGGCCAGCAGCTACAGCTCTGATTCGACCCCTAGCCTGGGAACTTCCACATGCCATGGGTGCAACCCTAAAAAAGACAAAAGTAAATGAATAAAAAATTTTTTTAACTAAATGAACTTTCAACTATTTTTCTGTTTTAGACTGAGGTCTAACCATTTTTCTTGGTGTTAGTAAGAAAAGTTAATTTACAAGATCCTTCTTCTTAGGGAAGTTATGCACAAATTACAGTGTTTTTTTATTACTCATTCTTTTATGGTTATCTTTCTCTATAACTATGATTAAATATGAGATACCAACAAAGTATTAGAAATTAAGTGAATATGGAAGAGCTAAAAAATTCAATAAAGTTTTAAGTATACAAAGACCTGAAATCGCTTGATAAATTATTATTATTACTATTATTATTTTGCCACAACCATGGCATATGGAAGTTCCCAGGCCAGGGATCGAATCCAAGTTATAGCTGCAACCTATGCCGCAGCTTTAGCAACACAGGATCCTTAACCCGCTGTACGAGGCCAGGGATCAAACCTGCACTGTCAAAGAGACAATGCTTGATGATTAACAGGAACTCCAAATTCTTTTAAAAATTACTTTTACCTGAGAAGCATAAAAACATTTTTAAAAGTTAAATACATAATCTTGACTGGAAAAATTACACTGAGATCAAAGTACTCAAAATGAGGTGCCTTATACTGTTTAAAAATAATTCTCCCAGGAGTTCCCATTGTGGTGTAGCCAAAAATGAATCCAACTAGGAACCCTGAAGTTGCGGGTTTGATCCCCGGCCTCACTCAGCAGGTTAAGGATCCGGTGTTGCCGTGGGCTGTGGTGCAGGTTGCAGATGTCATTTGGATCTGGCATGGCTGTGACTGTGGTGTAGGCTGGCAGCTGTAGCTCCGATTGGACCCCTAGCAGCCTGGGAACCTCCATATGCCACCGGTGCGGCCCTAAAAAGACAAATGACAAAAAAAGAAACAAAAAAAATCTCCCCAATCTTTTGTCCTACCAAAAACTAAAAGGTACAAGCCTGGAAGCTACATCAGTCCCACTTTCCATTTTCCTCCTCCGTCGTGAACTTCTTTCTCACCTTTCTAGGCCTTAAGTGTGTAAAAAGCACAGATGGGATGACTTATTTCAAAGGAGGACAATGGATTATGAAAAACATATGAGTTAAATCTAGACAACATACCACAATCTCCTCAAACTCCCGGGTAGCTTCTACAAGCATCTTTTTGACCGCTTCTTCATTCTCTTTAATCTCTTCCTTCACAAATTCTTCCTCAGGCAAGTCTGGAGTCCTCTTATTCTGTGGTTCTATTAAAGAGAACACCACCAGATTAGAATTAAGATTCTTTTACAATAACCAAAAACATAGTCAACGCTCAGTGAACTCTGGGCCAGGGTGAACCTGCAATTTTTTCCTATAAGCAGACACTGTTTTTGATCAGAAGGGTAAGAAAAACATAAGACATGCATGTTCAACAATTTCTACTCTTGGAATTCCCGTCATGGCTCAGCAGAAACAAATCTGACTAGCATCCATGAGGACAAAGGTTCGATCCCTGGCCTCATCAACGTGGCTCAGATCTGGCCTTGCTGTGGTGTAGTCCAGCAGCTGCAGCTCCAATTCAACACCTAGCCTGGGAACCTCCATACGCCGAGAGTGCAGTCCTAAGAAGCAAAAAAACAAAAAAAACAAAAAAAAAACATAAACAAACAAGAAAATGTCTACTCTTTTGAAAAATTACACTAAAAAATGGTGGCAATTTTCCTAGGTTCTGATATGTAAAATAAAAACTCAAGCCTAATTCATCTTTTGCTTTGTATTGATAGATTTTGCACATTAACAAAATTAGGCCATAAATTGGGTTCTCTGGGAAGCAAATTCTGAGATGTAGATTAAGATGTAAGGTGTTGATTAGGGATTGTTCCTGGAGAAATTCCTGCTGAAGAGAAGAAAGCAGAAATTGGCAGAGAAGTGAAGCTATGGAAGAGTTCTAACAAGGCCTCAACTGAAACCATGGAAAAGTGTGGAGCTAGGGAGCCCCTTCAGAGTTGACCAATTTGGGACAAGGGAGCCAAAATGTCATAACCCCAAAGAATCAGTCTTTGGGTGCCAGCCTAAGACAAAAGGGCCTTGGGTGAGACCCGGCTCAAGACAGCTGGGGTGGAGGGGGGGCTACCACAATATACCATCTACAAAAAGGAGGGCCTCCTAAAGTTAAACATCCTATTTCCCTTTTACTCTTTGTTCTCTGAGGATTTAGCTCTGCTCTTTTCCACTTAACAAAAACTGACTACCAACAGGCCACCAGCCTATGCCAGAGCCACAGCAACGCAGGATCCGAGCCGCATCTGCAACCTACACCACAGCTCACAGCAACGCCGGATCGTTAACCCACTGAGCAAGGGCAGGGACCGAACCTGCAACCTCATGGTTCCGAGTCGGATTCGTTAACCACTGCACCACGACGGGAACTCCCACAACAGAGTTTTTTTTTTTTTTATATGAACTGTTCTGTATCCTGATTTTGGTGATGGCCTTTCCTTTTTTTTTTTAGGGCTGCATCCACGGCATATGGAAGTTCCCAAGCCAGGAGTTGAACTGGAGCTGCAGGTGTTCATCTACACCACAGCCACATAGGATACAAGCCGTGTCTGTGACCCACACCACAGTTCTTAACCCACTGAGCAAGACCAGGAATCAAACCCGCAGCCTCACGATTACTAGTCGGATTCGTTACTGCTGAGCCACAGTGGGACCTCCCACTGCTGATGGTTATATAAATCTACATGTGTTAAAACATTTAAGTGGAAAAGGGGATGGCAGCTCCTCAAAATACTAAACATATAAATATCATATGATCCAGCAATCTCACTTCTGAGAATATACAACCCCCACAATGAAAGCAGGGTCTCACATAGATACTAGTACACCCAAACCATATGAGCATTACTCACAATAGACAAGATGCGGGAACAACATTGTTCATCAACAGAAAAATGAATAAACAAAATGTGGTATTAGAATATTATCCAATCTTAAAAAGGAATGAAATTCTCACACATGCTACAACATAGATGTGCCTTGAAAACATGAGCTTAAGTGAAATAAGCCAGACACAAAAGGACAAACAGCATTAGGATTTCACTTATACAAAGTACAGAGAGATCAAATTCATAAAGACAAAGCAGAATCATGGCAACCAGAGGCTAGAGAAGGGAAGAATGCAGACTCGTGTTTAATGGGTACAAGTTTCAGTTTTGGAGGACAAAAACATTCAAGAGATGGATGGTGGTGATGACTGCATCACAATGTGAATGCATTTATTGCTACTGAAATGAACACTTAAAAATGGCTAAAATTGTATATTTTACAATAAAATTTTTTTCTAATTTTTAAAATATGTAATCATGTATCAAAATAAGTCAATTTTATTTTATGTACGCTTAAAACAAAAGCCTTTTCTTTTAGAGATATAGGCTAAAATAGATAAAATGGGATGATGCCTGGCACTGGTTTCTAAATAACCCCAGAAGCCAGGATGAAAGGTACAGACGAAAAAGTTGGCCACAACTATAATCAGGTGAAGCTGGGTTATGGGTACCCGCAATATAGTTCATTCTACTACTTTTGGAAATGTTTGAAATTTTCTATAATAAAAAGTGGAAACAACACATGGCTCACATAATGAAACATGCAACGAACAAGAATGAGACAAACAATGAACAAACACACAAAAGCTTCAAGATCTGTTAAAAAAAGAAAGCAAACTGCAGGAAGAACTGCTGTCTAGTGCGGTGTTATGGTGAGCAAAAAGGACGAAGGTAGGAGACCATACAAAAACTGTGGTTGTCTCTGGAGAAGAAGCAAGGAGAGAGGCATGGAGCAGGGAGACTTTTCACTACTGTATTCTTTTACACTTAAGAGTATATTGGGGAGTTCCCATTGTGGTGCAGTGGTTAAGGAATCCGACTAGGAACCGTGAGGTTGCGGGTTCGATCCCTGGCCTCGCTCAGTGGGTTAAGGATTCGGTGTTGCCGTTAGCTGTGGTCTAAGTCGCAGATGCGGCGCGGATCTGGCATTGCTATGGCTGTGGCTTAGGTCGGCGGCTACAGCTCTGATTAGACTCCTAACCTGGGAACTTCCATATGCCGTGAGTGCAGCCCAAGAAGAGACCCCAAATAAATAAATAAATAAATAAAGTTCTTCATGTTAAAAAAAAACGAGTATTATCTGTATGATAAATCCCTAGAAGCAATACACGGTTTAGGTTTACGGGGAACATGTGGTTTTTTTGTTTGTTTGTTTGTTTGTTTTTTGTCTTTTGTCTTTTTGTCTGTTGTTGTTGTTGTTGCTATTTCTTGGGCCGCTCCCGCGGCATATGGAGGTTCCCAGGCTAGGGGTTGAATCGGAGCTGTAGCCACTGGCCTACGCCAGAGCCACAGCAACGCGGGATCTGAGCCGTGTCTGCGACCTACACCACAGCTCACGGCAACGCCGGATCATTAACCCACTGAGCAAGGGCAGGGACCGAACCTGCAACCTCATGGTTCCTAGTCGGATTCGTTAACCACTGCGCCACGACAGGAACTCCGAACATGTGTTTTAAATGTTGTCAGATTGTGTCAAAATTTCCTCCATTGAAACTGTACTGTTTTCCTTCTATTAACAATGTAGGGGTGTACTTGTTTTCATATACATATCATTAACTCTGAATGTTACTCATTTTGTTAATTTTTCAGTCTAATAGATGTGACATTGCCTTGCTCTGATTTACTTTTCTATAAAACACCACCACACACATTTACGTTTCCATGGGTCAGAAGTCCAGACAGTCTGTGTACTGGTCCTCTGCTCAGGGTCTAACTTCCTTTAATTTAAACAACATCTCTGCATTTGTTTAGTAGCCGTTTATTTATTTCCTCTTCTAACTTTCTGTTTCATTTCCTTTGCCCACTTTTCTACCAGTTTTTCTTTTACTTACTATCTTCTCCAAGCTCTTTGGACATTAAGGAAACGAACTCTGTTTCAATGTACTGGTACTATTTTTCCAGTTTGCTCTCTGACTTTATCATGAGAAGCTATAAATTTAAAATAATCAAATACATAAAAGTTTTTTCTTAGTCTTCCTGGTTTCAGGACCACCTACACGCTACTATTAAAAAGGAGTTCCCTTCATGGCTCAGTGGTTAATGAACTAGACTAGGATCCATGAAGATGCAGGTTCGATCCCTGGCCTCACTCAGCGGGTTAAGGACCCAGTTTTACCATAAGCTATGCTGTAGGTCACAGAGGCAGCTCGGTCCCATGTTGCCGTGGCTGTGGTGTAGGCCAACAGCTGCAGCTCCAGTTTGACGCTCAGCCTGGGAACCTCCATATGCCACAGATGCTACCCTAAAAAGACAAAAAAAAAAAAAGAAAGAATTCAGCTTACTTAGTCCCAAGTTCTGACTGGTCTACTAGACATCTCCATACTACTAATTTAAAAATCAGGGCCCTACATGATCTCCTTTACACATAGCCTGTCCGCTCTCCTAGAATTCTCTCTCTTGTTTTATTCCATCCCAGCCACACTGGTCTCTTGTTGCTACAAGTACACACCTCAGGGCCTTTGCAGTTACCATTCTCTAAGCCTGGAACACCCCGTCTTCAGATAATCACCTGGCTAGCTCTTTCATTTCCTTTGGTCTGTGCTTAAGTATCAGTTTAAAATAGGTAACTTCCTTTCCCACGTTGCAGAAAACGACCTCCTCTTCAGCCCTTACTCAGATTTATTTTTCTCTATAGCACTCACTAAACTAGCATTTTAAGCAGGGAGTTTTAGTGTTTCTATCCCAGCAAGATAAGTGTCTCAAGCTCAAATATCTGTTGAATGAATTTCAAATGTCACTTTTACCGAAACCAAAACAAGAGGAACAGTTTTTACCTCCCCAGACCTCACCTGTGATGCAACAGCCACATAAGAATAGGGAAGTGGGGAAGAAGTATGCCTCTTTGAACAAAAGGGTCAGGTTCAACTGTCAATATCCCTTATATCAGAAGTGAAGCATCTGACCAGCTTTGCTGTATCCTAACCACACCTGAGTCCCAACATTCAACTCAACTGCCTTAGAAACTCACCTCACCTGAGCGAAACTAAAAAACCATTTCCAATTGCTGAGAACCTTCTATGTGAATATGCATCTGTTTCAGCCAAGACATTACAATAAACTGGTCTGGCAGGGCTTATGCTGAATTTCCTTAAACACTGGAGAATTGTTTTTAAAAAGGAGTCTGTGAAATCTCTCTGAAAAGATACCCAAGAAGGTGGTTCCCCAGTGCCTCGCGGGGTGGGGGGTGGGGGCGGGGGAGAGTATCTAATGGGCAGGAAAAGGGGGAGAATTTTCCATATACTCTTTTTGTACCTTTGTAATAGCGAACCCCGTCAATATCCCACCTATTGGAAAAGTGAATTCAAGATCAGAAAATGGTGTTAGTTTTACCCGGATGTCACAGGGGGGCGGGGCGGGGGATGCTACCAAAGACACAACATGGTCGCCCCTCGGGACAGGAACGACGCCCCCGCCCCCACGCCGCGCAGGTGCCAGCGACAGGCCTCACCCCCGCTATCAGCAGCCTCGGGGTCTTGCTCAGCTTTCCGCTTGAGTTTCTGCGAGGAAGGGCTCACGGGGGCCTCCCCCAGCAGGTACTTATGCTCCTGGCCCCGTAGGCGCTTGAGGTAGCGGTCCTTCAGGGACTGCCACGAATGCTGGGTGAGCGAGCTCTTCTCCATCGCTTTCCACAAGGCATTGCCGGTGACCGAGCTGGGCGAGCGGGCATGTTCCTTCACGTAGGTCAAGATGGCCACGTCGTCCGCGTCCGTGAAGCCGATCCGCCCCGCGTGCGGCTGCGGCTCGGACTCCGCGGCGGCGGCGCCGCCTCCGGCCTGCCCCCCGGGCTTCGTCTCTGGGGCCTGGTCGTCCGCCGGAGTCGGGCCCAGCCGGTAGGCCTCCAGCTCGAGCTTCTCGTTGCGCTCCACGCAGTCCAGGATGTACTGCGTGGAGATGAAGTCGCCCGAGGCCTCGGCCGCCGCCTCCCCGGGCTGGGCCAGAAGCACGGCCCCCGGCTCCTGCACCCGGCACAGGGTGCCGCCGCCGTGCAGGATGAGCGTCGACAGCCGGCGCTTAGCCGGACTGGGACGCACGTAGAAGGACATGGAGCTGCCATCCTCCCTCAGGAAAAGAGTCGACGAATGGGTAGGCCCATTGGGGTCTTTGCCCAAATCCATTGCCTCCGCCATAGCGAACGCGCAGCGGAAGAGCTGCCCCCTAACGAGCGTCTGGCGCACGGAGCCCCACTGCCTGAGGTAACGTACCAGACGCCGCGGCTGCTGGCCCCAAATGCGCCTGCGCGACAGCTGCGCGTTAACAGTGTGCGCCCCTTTCCCCGGAAGAGGCGGGACTTCCGAGCGTGACCTGAAAATCGCCCTACGAGTCTCATCCTCTTTAGGTCCGGCCCTCGGGGAAGATGGCTGCGGTACAGGCGGCTGAAGTTAAAGTGGACGGCGCCGAGCCGAAACTGAGCAAAAAGTAAGTGTCGATGCGGGTCGTTAAAACCTTTGCGATCGGAGAGTCTGGACTAAGAAGTACCTCGAGGCTTCGGCCGTGGCGGCTGTGCTTGGGGCCTTCCTGCCGGCTCTCGTGGGTACCCACATGCAGGAACGTAGCCCCTACGCCCTGAACTACATCCCCCAGGATGCCCGAGGGCCCGCGCTGACCGCGTCCTTCCTCGCCGTCGTACTCCTGGAGTGAGAGTATGCGGAGAATTGGGAGGCGACAGAGAAAAGGGAAAATTACTTCTCCCCTTTGCTCCCCCTTGAGAAATGCGTTATTATTGAGCCACGCCCCAATAAGGAAATTGGAGAAATGTTAAATACCCTAGTTTTTCAGAAAGACCTTCAAATTGTCCTTGGCCTAGCCAAAGCCACTGTGAACCTTTAGTATTAAAAAGATCAGTTTTTCAACTGTGTTGTGCACCTATCCGTATGAGTTACTCAAAGGATCTGTGATTATTGAATAAATCACCAGTGTCCAGCAGTAGGGACTGTCAGCCGGATATACCAAGCTGCACTCAGCATTGCTGGATGTATCTTTGGTGATCACCCCAAGTCCCTGGAGTATGAAAGTACTTATAAATAAAGATTAGCTGCCTTTTTCACTGGCTGTGTCTTTTGTTCTCTGAATACTGCACTCCTTCTCAACCAAAGTTCTTCATAAAACATGAGCAATGATTGAGTGACTATTTCCTCAGTACTCCCAAGTCTAGTACATAAATACAGTGCTCTTCCAGTTGCAAGGAGAAAAGTTAGTTTAGTGTATGTAATGACTGCTTTAGCATTCAGGCAGTTAGAGCTGACGTTTCCTTTTGTGTCTCTGGGTTTACGCTTCACATATTCTAGGGAAATGAGAAAGGAAATATGTAAGCTTTTGGTTTGATGGCACCCTAATAACGTTGTTTGAAGAGTGACCAATAGATCTTTGTAAAAGTTTGGAACCTGGTCTTGAACTTCTGCCTTGAGGAAGATTGAACTTTGATCCCGTTACGTCAGTAATTGAATATTAGAGTTATAAATCATAGATGCCTCCTAAGTAAAAACTCCAGTTGAGTGTGTAATTTTAGGGTAAACTGAGGAAACTGGCCAGTTCCTTTCTGCTGACTTCTTAGATTAATTACAGCAGTCACTTTTTAAAGCATCTTTTTTTGTGTGTTGGGCACTGTGCTAGAATATTAGACTTTAATCTCAATGATAACCTTGTAAGGAAGGTGTTAATATCCATTTTTCAGTTTAATAAACTGAAGCTCTGGTGATTATATACATTGCTGAAATTTGCATGACTAAAGTTTTGTCCGCCATGGATTCAAAGCTCTGGAGCAAATAATCTAAAATCAGGTCTGCAAATTCTACAGCCCATGCTCATTATCCTGACTGTATCATACCTCCTCCTGTGTCTAAAAGAATCTGCTATTGATGTATATTTCTCTAATGGGCTGAAATTGTTTATGGCTAACATTTCCTTCTGTTTCTTAATTGTTCTTGGAACTTCCTTGATCTGAATCTTTAGTGAACACCCCTGTATGCCAGTTATTTTTCTCCAAGTTTAAAAACAGACGGCTGCCTGCCAGGTGACTCATTCCTAAATGAAGGGCCAAATTTATTTTAATGAAATCAAGAACATAGTTCCTGTCATTCTGTTGCCTTCCAGTGTTAATGTATAAACATAATATAATCTACGACTCATCTGAAATTCTTTCCTCCTTGTTCCTAGAGCTCCAAACAAGTCTTCTCGTTGACATGATTGCTTTTGTGTGGTTTGTTTTTAGCTTCGTCCAGAGTTTGCAGTTGATGGTGATATTTTATGTGCTTCCCATTGCCATCTTTGTGGCCAGGTGTTTAATCTCCAAGAGAGAAACCACGTGTCAGGGGCTTGTCTCCTATTTTCTAGAGTGTTGTGATCATTTCTGCCCGTAAACTGTTAATTGACCTGCTTTTGACTTTTGTCCCCAGATAGGCACCTTTTTACCATAGCCGGGACTAAGACTGTTATCAGTTAGAGTTGCAGCACAGTGTTAGAGGGTTGCTGTCAGTTGAGAGGGTAGAATGGAAAATGGGACGTTAAAAGATTGTGCGACCTCCGCCCGCACCACCACCACCCAACCCTTAAGAGTAGGAGTGCTGCTTGGGGGTATGTGTACTGTCTGTCCATCTGACACCACCTCTCTGTGTTTCCTGTTAGGTGGTGGTAATCATTAGTTCCAGGGTATTCTACCATGTTGACGCAAGCTGCTGTAAGGCTGGTTAGGGGGTCCCTGCGCCAAACCTCCTGGGCACAGTGGGGGCAGAGGGAGCTGCGCCTGTATCAACTTGCCCCTTTCACAACGATTCACAAGGACAAGCCACTTTCTGATAAAAGAAGGTTGGTGCCAATTACCTTCTTTATTGCTCTGGGAGCAAAAATCCTTCCCTTATTTAGTTTCTTATCTGTTAAGCTTCTGGTTGAGTCCTTAGATTTGTTGCTAAGGAAACAGCCCTGCTACCCACCAAAACCAATAGTCTTTTCTCCTTTTCTCTTTAATAAATTCAGAGTCTCACTCCTTGGGGTCTTGAGATGACTTTTAGGTCTTATTGTAAAACAGTGCTGAAAACAAAACCTTAGTATGAATAAAGAATTTCTAATGCAGGTTATTTTCCCTTCTCTGTCTTTCTGGAATTTGCTCCTGAGATTAATTTGGTTTCTAGTCTTAGTTCTCATCCCTAGGACCTTTTTATGGTTGTTTTGATGATTTAAAGAGCAACACCTGGTTGACTAGAAAGCGGATTTATTATGTTAACTCCAGGAGGAACCAGATAGGCTTAGGTGCCCCCTGACTGCAATACAGCACGTAAGCCCAGCACACTGTTCTGGAAAGGTGGCTGCACATCTGCTACAAAATAGTTTCTCTCCAGACAGAGGCACCTACTTTAAGTCCCTCTGAGTCAGATTTCTTACTGAAAAGGTAATCACTTCAAATCTCCAGTTAAGTTTTTATTAATTGAGCTTTTCTAAACTCATAGTTAACAATGTGCCCTGACACCAAACGAAATGCAACCATGCATGACTAAGGATCCTTTGCCATGGTTCATTATTATTAAATACTCATTCAGTTAACACTGGTGACTTGGAAGAATGATCAATTCTATTTGAATAATGAGGGTATCCCTCTCTATCCAAATTTGGTTTCTGGATTTAGATCGGAAGATTTCAAGTCACTTAAACCAAGTTGTACACATCGCTTGAGTTTTTGAGTCTCGGGTGACAAGTATCAAGAGTTTGGATAGTGAGAGATTTGACCAGAAATGTATCCACATCCGTTAAGTTTCTTTCCTGGTGGAGGTGGAGAGTGAAGGGTCAACATAGTGAGAGACGCCTAGAATAGTTCACATTTGCGTGCTTCCTAAAATGTGAGGAGCAGGATCTTCTACGTACATCATCTCAGTCCTCACACCAACATCTGGGGAGAAGAGTGTCTTACTGTTTCTCAGATGGGGAGAAATTAAGTCACTTGCCCAAGGTCACATAATTGGTAGGTGCGTGTGTCAGCTTTTAGTGCCCAAATAGTCTGAGTCCAAAGATGGTATGTTATCCCCTATTCCCTGCTGCTTCGTATGCTTTTGCATCCAGTTTGTTGTCCAAGTCAGGCTTGACAGAGGAGAGTGAGGCCATTGCTGAGGGCCACTGTCCACGCACGGATAGATGCTGAGGGAGAGACTGGCAGTGGAGCGTCTTTGAACTTGGAAGAGCCACCTCTCCCTCAGCCGACCCCAGACCAACCCACTCCCTGGGGGAGGGGAGAGAAGACAAAGCTCGAGATGTTGCCTTTTCACCCTGGGGGGTCTGTGCAGAGGTTATCAGACAGCTAAGATTCAGTCCTCGCCCTCAGGGAGCTTCCAAACCTAATAGGCTTTTCTCAAGCTGTTCTTGCCGATTTGCTGGAAAACCTTTTTTTCCTGTTCTGAATATAAACTAATATGTAGGATTTTCTTTGTCCTCTCGTGTCTTGATTTTAGTTGGGACCTAATGCCAGACTGGGAAAAAGACTTTTTGAAAAAGATCTTTCACATCTTTATTCTAAGTTTATTTTTTTCTTTGTGTCTTTCACATTTGGAGTTTACTGACTAAGACACTAGCAGTGGGTGTAGACTGGGCAAGAGCGTTTCCCCAGGCTGTTCGTGGTTTTGATAAACATCTATGGGGCAGGAGTTCCCTTTGTGGCTTAGCAGTTAACAAGCCCGACTAGGATCCATGAGGATGTGGGTTCGATCCCTGGCCATGCTCAGTGGGTGAAGGATCCAACATTGTGGTGAGCTGTGGTGTAGACCCCAGATGCAGCTCAGATCTGGGGTTGGTGTGGCTGTAGCGTAGGCCAGCAGCTATAGCTCCGATTCAACCCCTAGCCTGGGAACCTCCATATGCCACAGGTGTGGCCCTAAAAAGCCAAAAAAAAAAAAAGTGTCTACCTGGCAGAACATAGAGGACACTTTAGGCACCTGTCACATTGAACATTTTCATCTTCCCAACAGTGAGCTAAAGAGACGCCTTAAAGCTGAGAAGAAAATAGCAGAGAAGGAGGCCAAGCAGAAGGAGCTCAGTGAGAAACAGCTAAGCCAGGCCACCACTGCTGCCACCAACCACACCACTGACAATGGCGTTGCTGCGGAGGAGGAGAGCCTGGACCCAAATGTGAGTCCTCGGGACCACCGCCCCGGCTGGCCACAGGGAAGCTTCTGATGAGGCTTATGGCAGAGTCCATGAGGCCAGACAGCAGGAAGGACCAGTGGCTAAGGAGGTGGATGAGAGTGGGCCCACCTCTCCATCTGGTTAAAGGCACAGACCCTGCGTGTTTTCTTATCCACTACTTGCAGACATTTGGGAGAATCCAGTACTTCCAGGTAGGCTAGCTGGGCCTTAGAGCAACTCAGAGAAAACGTCTCCCTAACGGTGAGCTTGGGTTTACTTTAGCCCACACATTGGCCAACTGTGGCCCACAGGCCAAATCCACCACTCCCCCACCCCTCCTCCCTGGTTTTATAAGTAAAATTGTGTTGGGACGCAGCCATGCCCACTCATTTACATATGTCTACGGCTGCTTTCACACTGCAGTCGAGTAGTTGCATCAAAGTTTGCTGCCCCCTGATAGAGAATATTCCCTTTTCACACCCTCTAGGCCCGTGGGCTGCTTTGGGGGAAAGTCTGGTATGTGGCCAGGGGAAGGAAAGTAGGCTGATAACTAACTCGCCATGCAGATGCATCCTTGAAAGTGGTAACAGGACCACCTGCACTAGTTAAACTTAAGCAGAAATCAGATTGTTCCTTTTGTTGAGTCTTGCATTTTGGGATTCTGGCCTTTATTCCCAGCTGTGGATCTGGCCACCCTGTATATTTAAGTGCAAACCTCACCCTTTATCCATTCCTTTGATTTCAAGGATGCAGAGGGCTTGGTTAGAGAAACCTGGCTATGCTAGTCTGACCAGGCTCAACTTCTCAAAAGCTCATTTTGTTCTGCTTTGTTTTGTTTCGAATAGCAATACTTCAAAATCCGCAGCCAGGCAGTGCACCAACTGAAGGTCAGTGGGGAAGACCCATACCCACACAAGTTCCACGTCGACATCTCGCTCACTCACTTCATCGAAGAATACAGTCACCTGCAGCCTGGGGACCACCTGACTGACATCACCTTAAAGGTGGCAGGTAGGAAGAGGCCCTGGTGCTTTGGGAACTGGCCTCTCCAGTTGCACAGAGGAAGGTCTGGGATGGTCTGGCTCTCAAGTAGCTTGTGTCGGAGGCTCCACTACTAGGAATGGTGCCAATAGGTCTGTTCACAGAAAGAGCAGCCCTAAGGCACGAGATCACATTCCAGCGGTGATGCCACGGAGGAAGGGGGCATTCTTTGTGGGGAACTCCTAGCCTGATGCTGCTATTGTTTCATAGTCTTTTTTAAGGCCTTCTTTTCATCAGTGGGAGCCATGGCGCTAAGCTCCTTGAAATTCCAACCTGTATTCTGAGACTGCTTTACACTATTAGGCTATATTTCTAGAAAGCTGTTATTTTGGAGTTTAATATCTCGTGTGGAATCTTCTCCTTAATTTAAAAAATAACTAGAGAGTTCCCGTCGTGGCTCAGTGGTTAACAAATCCGACTAGGAACCATGAGGTTGTGGGTTCAATCCCTGGCCTTGCTCGGTGGGTTGAGGATCCGGCGTCGCCGTGAGTTGTGGTGTAGGTTGCAGATGCGGCTTGGATCCTGCGTTGCTGTGGCTCTGGTGTAGGCCGGTGGCTGCGGCTCCAATTCAACCCCTAGTCTGGGAACCTCCATATGCCACGGGAGTTGCCCAAGAAATGGCAAAAAAAATGACAAAAAAAATAAAAATAAATAAAAAATAACTAGGAGTTCCTGTTGTGGCTTAGAAAGTTACAAACCTGACTAGTATCCGTGAGGATTGGGTTTAATCTCTGGTCCCACTCAGTGGATTAAGGATCTGGCATTGCTGTGGCTGTGGCTTAGGCCAGCAGCTGCAGCTTTGACTTGACCCCAAGCCTGGGAACTTCCGTATGCTGCAAGTGAGGCCCTGAAAAAGCCCAAAAAAAAAACACCTAAATCCTGTTTTTGATTAACACCCCCCACATACAAAAAATAATAATAATAAAACTGTTGGAGAAAATTTAGAATGTTGAAACATTCAGAGAGGCAAAGAGAGAAGTTTAATGACCTATATATATATAATTCTACCACCTAGGGAGAACCCCTGCTTTAAAGTGCCCTTTGGATGTCTTTTTCCTTATAAAGTCCAGTCATTTTACCAAAATAGGTGCTTTTCTTTTCCCCCTTTTTTTCTTTTTACAGCCGAACCTGCAATATATGGAAGTTCCCATGCTACGGGTTGAATCCGAGCTGCAGCTGCCAGCCTACACCACAGCTCATGGCAACGCCAGATCCTTAACCTACTGAGCAGGACCAGGGATTGAACCTGCATCCTCATGGATGCTAGTCAGGTTCATTACCACTAAGCCACAACAGGAACTCCCTAAAATATATCCTGATGGTAGTTATTCTGGGTCAGGATTCTTAGGTACACAGTGTGCCGCTTAAATAGGTATTTTCAACAAGTCTTTTTTTTTTTTAAGGATCTTTTTCTTGAATATAATCTTTTTTGTATTTATTATGTTTCTTGCTTAAGTTTACCCCTGAGACTCCTTTTATCTTTATGTTGTATCTCTGCTTCATTTCAATATTTTTTTGTCACTTTCTCAAATTCTGTCTTTTTACACCTTTTTTTGTTTGTTTTTTGGGTTTGGGTTTGGGTTTTGGTTTTGTTGTTGTTGTTGTTGTTGTTTGTTTGTTTTTTGTTTTTTTAGGGTGGTGCAGTATATGGATGTTCCCAGGCTAAGGGTTGAATCAGAGCTGCAGCTGCTAGCCTACACCACAGCAACGTGGAATCCGAGCCAGGTCTCTGAACTATACCACAGCTCCCAGCAACACCAGTTCCTTAACCCACTGAGCGAGGCCAGGGATTGAACCTGCATCCTTATGGCTACTAGTTGGGTTTGTTACTGCTGAGCCACAGTGGGAACTCCTACACTTTGATTTTTAAATTTTATCTTCCTTTCCACTTTGTTTTTTTTTTTTTCTTCAGGCATTATTTGTTGTATTTATTCACTTTTATTTCCTTCTAGTTTAGGCTTCATTTCTGAGATGACTTTTCATTTCATTTCTGATTTTTTTCATTTATCACCTCATTTCTTAGTTTTTCTAATTCTAACTTGTGTTCTTTCATGTCATGTGTCATATCTTTAATGTCCCTCAGCTCATGAAATGGGATTTTTCTGTTTTTCCAAACATGTCTTTCTCGGGTGCTTTCATTGTCTGAAAAGACATTATTCTCTCTTGCTCTCTCTTTTGGCCAGGCCACAGTAGTGACAATGCTGGATCCTTAACCACTAGGCCACCAGGGAACTCCAGGTGTAGAGAGTTCTTGGTGGCTACACGAAAGCATTTCATCCCCTAGTCCTTCCTAGAGAAGTGCACTCTGCTCCCCTCTGTGACAGTAGGCAGGCCCCCTCCCAGTCTCAGCTGCTGTCCTCCACCCAGCCACGTTTCCCAGTGAGTACCTATGGCTTTTAGGGACTGTAGGGAGACTTCTTCTCACGCTCACTGCTTCCCTCAGCTTCTTCCTGTGTGGGGGCTCTTGGGGCCCTTAGTGGTTTGCCCCATTGCTTGTATTTAGGGATTCTTGGGAATATCTTCCCACACAATTTTGTTGTAAATTTTGTCCATGGCTTTTTGGCCTTGCCAATCTAGTTGTGCAGTCTTTTTTTTTTTTCTGGGCCTGGGGGGCGGGGGGTGGTGCCGTGCTGTGGCATATGGAGTTCCCAGGCCAGGGATTGAGCCAGGGCTGAGACCTGCACCACAGCTGCAGCTACATCAGATCCCCAACCCACTGCTGGGCAGGGCCAGGGATCAAAGCCGTGTCCCTGCCGCTGCAGAGGTACCGTCAGTCTCATTGTGCCACAGTGGGAACTCCCCTGCGCTCTGTTTTTGTGTGAGCATTTAGGAAGATCCAGAAACCATGCTGCCTCCAGAACTCCAGGAACCCAGTGAACACCTTTAAAAAGCCAGATCTTCCTGCATATCTATCTTTAACTGCTTTGAATTGGGGTCCAGCGTTGTCATGAAGAAAAAGATAGGGCTTAGGCCTTGGGTTAAAATCAAGTTGTTCTGGTTTATGCCCTCCCTGGATGTAAAAGATAGGAGAAAACTTTCTTAGCACTGATTTTATGAAACAGCTTCTGGTTCTGTCAGTATTTTTGCTGTTTTTTTCTCTAGGTAGGATCCATGCCAAAAGAGCTTCTGGGGGTAAGCTCATCTTCTATGACCTTCGAGGAGAGGGGGTCAAGTTGCAAGTCATGGCCAATTCCAGGTATGTAGAAATAATCCAGTTATGGGCCTTTGTAGGCCCAGAGCAACAAGACTGGGGACAGAGGCCCACTTAGTCTTCTTTTCCCATTGGAATTTAAAGTTAGAGGAGGTAGCATATGGTTGGGAAAATAAAAAGGCCATCTGGTCACCTGGAGAATAAGGACTCCTCTCAGCTATGCAGCAGTCAGTTATGTAGCAGTTACTTTTTAACAGTTGACATTGAACCTGAGATTCTTCTTGGGCTCACATTAACTAGGTATTGACAGTTTATTGAGGGTTCCAAAGTAAACCCGGGGCCACTTCTAATTTGGGATTTTGTCTACTGAATTACATTTTCCTTTCATTCAGGAATTATAAATCAGAAGAAGAATTTGTTCGTATCAATAACAAACTGCGCCGGGGCGACATAATTGGAGTTCAGGGCAATCCTGGGAAAACCAAGAAGGGTGAGCTGAGCATCATTCCCTATGAGATCACACTCCTGTCTCCTTGCTTGCACATGTTACCTCATCTTCACTTTGGCCTCAAGGACAAGGTAAGCGCTCGTGGCCTCCTGGCTCTGCTTTGTGGTACCAGTGAATCAGACGCCTCAGTGATTTCTGTCGGTTACTTTTGATTTAGGAAACACGGTATCGTCAGCGATACTTGGACTTGATCCTGAATGACTTCGTGAGGCAGAAATTTATCATCCGCTCCAAGATCATCACATACATAAGAAGTTTCTTGGATGCACTGGGATTCCTAGAGGTGATGGAGAGCTCTTAGCCGACAGGATGAGCTGCTTTGCTGTGCTTGCCTCCTGCTCTTCCTTCCCTTCCCTCCCTTCTCCACAGGCATCTCCTGTGTCAGTATCCTTCATGCTCAGTGTCTTTGTTTTACCTTGTTTAGAGCCCTGATTAGGAAGGTAGGACCAGAGTTCTAAGATAATAAAGTGTGAGTATAGGACCATCCATGTGCTAACAATGCCATGTTCAATGTCTTCTCAACTCATCTTGCCTTTTTCTTTTCTTTTCTTTCCTTTTTTTTCTTTTTAGGGCCTCACCCGTGGCATACGGAAGTTCCTAGTCTAGAGGTCGAATCAGAGCTGCAGCTGCAGGCCTGTGCCACGGCCACACTAGACCCAAGCCATGTCTGCAGTAGCACAAGTTTGATCCCAGGCCTGGGAACGTCCCTGTGCCATGAGTGCAGCACCCCCCACACCCTCCCAAAAAATTAGTTTTGGAGTTTTCTCTGTGGCACAGCAGGTTAGGGATCCAGCATTGTCATTGCAGAGGCTTGTGTTGCTGCTGTGGTGCAGGTTTGATCCCTGGCCCGGGAACTTCCACATGCCATGGTGCAACCAAAAAAGAAGAAAAAATGGTTTTCTTAATTTTTATTTAACTCTAGAAAATGTTTAGGAAAATTTTAAGAGCAAAAATGTTTTTTTAATATTTTCTAATTATATGAGAAAGGTGAGTACATGTTATGGCAAAACAGATCCTAACAATAAAGGAGTTCTCTAGTGGCCTAGTGGTCAAGGATCCGGCATTGGCAGTGCTGTGGCTTGGGTCTGATCCCTGGCCCGGGAACTTCCACATGCCTTGGGCACCGCCGAAAGAAAGAAGGAACTAGAAGCAAAGCTAAAAGCCTCCACCTTTTCATTTTTCCAGCTAATTTCTCTCTCCAAACTTGAATTTGAATATGTATCCTTCCTCGCCATTTACTCTGCATATATACATTGCTTGTTTAGATGCGCGTGTGTGGGTGTGTGTTTTGGATGGATTTTATTTTTTGCCTTAAACATAAATGAAGTCACATTGTATGTATCATAATAGACGGGCTTTCTCCACACATACTTCCCCAAAATATGAATATTCTGGGCCCTTTGCATGTCTGTGTGTGTGTATTTATTTTTAATGCTGCATAATTATTTCCCCTATTCATAGTTTAAGTTTCTGATTTTCTCCTGTAATGTTTCAGTGAACATCTGTACCAGTTTTTCTATAGGATGGGTTTCTAGAATAAGTCAAAGGATATAACCAGTTATGTTTTTAATAAATACCTCAAATTGAACTCAAGAAAGGCTCTACCCAGGAGTTCCCATAATGGCTCAGTGGCTCAGTAGTATCCATGAGGATGCGGGTTCGATCCCTGGCCTTGCTGAGTGGGTTAAGGATCCCGCTTTGCTGTGGCTGTGGTGTAGGCCAGCAACTATAGCTCCAATTCGACCCCTAGCCTGGGAATCTCCATGTGCTGCTGGTGCAGTCCTAAGACAAAAAGACACCAAAAAAAAAAAAAAAACTACCCATTTAGAATCCCACTTAACACCTTGTGAAAACTTACGGTGTTATGTTAAAGATGTTTGGTATTAATAGGAAGAGACACTAGAAAATGGAGCTATCTCTACTTTTTTGTCGAGTCAAGTAGACAACAAAGTACCCGTTACTACTGAACTTAATTTTTACTTGGGGCTATAACAGGCTTAGACTCTGTCGCATGTAAAGCATGAGCCATCCCCAAGGCCTCTAGTTTGAGGACCTCTGTCTGAAAACTAACTGTTCTTCTCTGTCTTTTAGATTGAAACTCCCATGATGAACATCATCCCAGGGGGAGCTGTGGCCAAGCCTTTTATCACCTACCACAATGAGCTGGACATGAATTTATACATGAGAATTGCTCCAGAGCTCTACCATAAGGTAATCCGTAACATGATGCCCTGTGTCTTTAAGAAGCTGAAAGCTGGGAAACCATTGGCTAGACAGGTGCAGACAGAAATAAGAGGAACTGTGAGGGTAGAACAGCCGGGAATGCGTTCTCATTTGTCAGGCTTGTGAGTGTTTACATTTCTAGAATTCCTCCACAAGATCAGCAGGACTTACAGGTAGGGGGCAAAGGGATTGTCTTTCCGAGCTGTACAGCTCCTCCTTCCATACTTTGGTTGCCATAATACTTTTAAGTTTATACTCCTCTTTAGATTAACTCTGATTTTAGTCTTTTGTAGAAGAGTTGAGTCTGTCTAGAAGTTGGAAACATCTTCAAATCACCAGACTAAATATCAAAAATAGTCATTTAAGATTCTTAGTCGCAGGAGTTCCTGGTGACCTACCAGTTAAGGATCTTGCATTGTCAGTTCTATGGCTTGGGTTTGATCCTTGGCCCAGGGACCTTCCTTTTTTTTTTTTTTTTTTTTTTTTTTTTTGTCTTTTTGCCATTTCTTGGGCCGCTCCCTCAGCATAGGGAGGTTCCCAGGCTAGGGGTCTAATAGGAGCTGTACCTGCCAGCCTACGCTGGAGCCACAGCAATGTGGGATCCGAGCCGCATCTGCAACCTACACCACAGCTCACGGCAACGCCAGATCCTTAACCCACTGAGCAAGGCCAGGGATCAAACATGCAACCTCCTGGTTCCTAGTCGGATTCGTCCACCACTGAGCCATGACAGGAACTCCCCAGGGACCTTCTATATACTGTGGGTGCAGCCAAAAACAAAAAGAGTCTTTTTTTTTTTTTTTTTTTCTTTAAGGGAAAAAAAGATTTTCCAAATATTCCTACCTAAAAAAAAAAAAAAAAAAATTAGCTGCAGACAGTAGAACCTGTTATAACTAGTATTTAAGCAAAATTAAAATGCACTCAAATGTATCTGAAGCTCACAGTTTCCAGAAGGATCAGAGAATGAGGCTTGGAGACCCCACCACAAGGAATGACTGAGTCCTCTATCACTGGGCTGCAGAACCCAGACAGTTACCACAGCTCATACCTGAAAGCATCCCCCGAGCAGTGAAAACCGAGTTACAGCTTTCGAGGACAGTTTCTCAAGCTAGTGAGATAAGATGAGCCGCCGTGACCATGGCCATGTGTCGTTACTAGATGCTGGTGGTCGGTGGTATTGACCGGGTGTATGAAATTGGACGCCAGTTCCGGAATGAAGGAATCGATTTGACTCACAATCCCGAGTTCACCACCTGTGAGTTCTACATGGCCTATGCGGACTATCACGATCTCATGGAAATCACAGAGAAGATGGTTTCAGGTGAAGCCCTCCTGCTCCCTGTGTCTTCCACGCCTGTCCGAAGGGCTGGCACGCGGCTCTCACGTGGACGTCCTGTGGGCCCCGCTTTCAATGACGGGTTTCTTTCCCAGGGATGGTGAAGCACATTACAGGCAGTTACAAGGTTACCTACCATCCAGATGGCCCAGAGGGTCAAGCCTATGAGATTGACTTCACGCCCCCGTTCCGGAAAATCAGCATGGTGGAAGAGCTTGAGAAAGCCCTGGGAATGAAGCTGCCGGACACTAACCTCTTTGAAACGGAAGGTAAAGTGATGCGCGCGCTGCTCTGCTGTAGGGCCTGCCTTCCTTTTCAGCTCTGAGTTAGATGAGGTCGGGACTAGAATGTCCCCTGCTCTTCTCTTTGTGTACTTTTTAAGGGGTGGTATGATGTCTTCTGTCCTAAGGTGTACATTCGTATTACAGAAACTCGCAAAATTCTTGACGATATCTGTGTGGCAAAAGCCGTGGAATGCCCTCCACCCCGGACCACAGCCAGGCTCCTTGATAAGGTGAAAGGCCATGCACCTCCAGTACATGCCCTCATCCAGTGGTAACACCCCCTGCTCCCGTGAAGGTGAACTCCGCTTAGAGAACCTCTACAGCTTCGCAGGAAGGCTCTAAACAGAGAGGGGAGGGGACAGGTTTGAATTCCTGCTCTCCTCAGCTCTGTGTCAAATAGTTTCGTGTGTTCCTTCAGTTAATCTTTACCAGTCACTGAGAAGCTTGGGCCCCTAGAGCAGCAGTGGGGAGGAGCGGGGTCCTCTTCCACCAAGAGTGAAACGGTGATCAAAATGCCACTGAGAAGGGACCCCTAGCTCTGCTTTGCTTTCTCCTTAAGCTTGTCGGCGAGTTCCTGGAAGTAACGTGCATCAATCCTACATTCATCTGTGATCACCCGCAGATAATGAGCCCTCTGGCCAAATGGTAAGATACAGCGTGCTGTTTCAGTTACCTACTGCTGCATCATCTCAGGACTTAGCCACCTGAAACAACGATGTATTCTCAAGAGTTTGTGGGTTCACTGGGTGGTCTTTCTGCTCTGTGTGCTGTTGGTTTGGGTAACTCAAGTGGCTTTTTTCAGCTGGGAACTTTGCCAAGATGCCCTGCTTCTTCACATGGGGCCTCTCTGGCAGCGCGGCCAGGGCTTCCTTTCACGGTGACTGGAAGTGTTCCCCAAGAATAAATCCCGGTGTACAAACGCACATCAAGCCTCTGCTGATTTCCCTTGACGCGAGCAAGTCACACGGGCGGGCTTGAGTCCAGGAGGCGTGGTTCAGTGTATGGGTGTCCCGCACGGGTCTGCTGTGAAGATCGTTAAAGCTTCCTGGTCTCCAGCCCGCCTCACTAATGTGTCACATGAGTTGGTGCCAAGGAATGCACGCAGGTTTCAGGTCACAATCACTGACCCTTGTGAGTCACCTAGAATTCAGGAATTCTTGTGTTCGTACCAGATGTTCTTAGCGAACCTGCGTATTCAGCCTCTCCTCTGGTCTCCTGTCCCCAGGCACCGCTCTAAAGAGGGTCTGACCGAACGCTTTGAGCTCTTTGTCATGAAAAAGGAAATATGCAACGCCTACACGGAGCTGAATGACCCTGTGCGACAGCGGCAGCTTTTTGAAGAACAGGCCAAGGTAAGGAAGGAGCGTGTGTGTCCCCTCACCAGACAATAGCGCCCTTACCCCTGGTCTTGCTGCAACTCCCGGTGACTTGAATAGAAATGAAAGATGCAGCCACAGGCTTGACTGGAGGAAGTCACATTTCAAGATGGAAAGCTCGACTGGTTTTGGCGCTAGGATTTCTCCAGAAATGGAGCTTGGCATAATTGTCTGTGTGGGGAGTGTGGCACTTGTCTTGACAGGGACATCATTTTTCCTTAGATACCACATTTAACGAGGTGGCATGGGCATGAGAAGACAAAGCGCCCCTGGGCTGCCTGCACTAGCCCTGCCACTGAGGGGTCGTTTCAGGAAGTGGGAGAAAAAGATGTTGGCAATTAGCAGTCTCTGAACATCAGTTTCACTGGACTCGCAAAGCCCCAGGCGCTGGAGGGGTTTTCATTTCACAGGGAAAGTTGCATGTGTTCATTGGTCCTGACCTCCAGGTCTTTGAAAGAAATGGCTCCATGCTGGAGTTTCTGGGAAACCAGTCCCCAGCAGGTGCGGAGCCTTCAGAGCATCCCTGGAAGGGCCGTGCCTCTGAACGCTTCAGCGTGCTCACTCGCTCACAGAGAGAGTGCCACTGCGTGGTTCTCTTCTAGGCCAAGGCCGCTGGCGATGATGAGGCTATGTTCATAGACGAAACCTTCTGCACCGCCCTGGAATATGGGCTGCCCCCCACAGGTGGCTGGGGCATGGGCATCGACCGCGTCACTATGTTTCTCACGGACTCCAATAACATCAAGGTACAGGCCACCCTGAAGGCGCGCGCTGTGTGGGAGGCCAGGGGGAGGGGCAGGCAGAGCCCTGACACACAGCCACACAGGATGGGGGTCATCTGACTTGACAGCATCTGGGGGTTTTCTGCTTGAGGCAGGAGAAATACTAATTGTGTTTCTTGAGGCTCCAAGGAACACCCTAAGCCGTTGACATGCATATCTCGCTTAAGTCAGCCTGTGACATGCAGAAACTTGCTATCCCAGGTTTATAGGTGAGGAAGTAAATCATAATTGAAGGGAAGCTCTCTGTTTATTCTTTCTTTGACGTCATGCCCTGGGCAGTGCGTGCCTTTCTGCTCTTCCATCCACTGTAACTGAGAGGGACCAAATTGAAAGAACACAGATCTCTGGATTTTGGTGCCAGCAGTAACCAGGGATAAAAGGAATGGGTAGATAGCTGGAGGAAAGGGCTGCTGCTTATCAGAATGCATTCTCCTGTAGGAAGTGCTTCTGTTTCCCGCCATGAAACCTGAAGACAAGAAGGAGAATGTAACCGCCACTGACGCGGCGGAGAACACAGCACCTGGCACGTCTGTCTAGAAAACAGTGATGGCACGTCACACGACATGGACATCGTCGCTGCGTCTCTGCCCAAGGACCTCAAGGGATTTCCCGTGTGTGGCTGTTTGGCTGTCATGGTCCACTTTAGCCACCAGAAGAGGGAAGAGGAATTAAGAATTCCTTTTTACTCCTTGTTACCAAATAAACCATTTGTCTCTACTCCTGTCTCATCACTCTTTACCTTTGGAATGTCATCTTATTGCCAGGAAAGCTGGCTAATGAAGGTTTAGGATTATAGCACTGTATTCATTCACCAGATTTATATAATGTCCAGCCATTATTCTAAGGAGATGGGAGGCACAGCAGGGAACAAAAGCCAAGTTCCTGCTTTCATGGAATTTATATTTTCTTTAGGGGTAGGGGCTGGGTGTGAAAAGCTACTAACAAGAAACAAGTAAATCCTTATTTCTGGTAGTGATGCATACTAAGAAGAAAAATACGGCAGGGAGAGGGGACAGGCGCTATTTTATAAAGAGGTGGATGTGGGCAGTGCTCCTTACGCGATCACGGAAGACCTCTTCTAGCGGAGACCAGAAAGATCTAAGTGGCACAGCATGATCCAGACTAAAGGGCTGCACTTTTGGGGAACAGCAAAGGGGTCTGGTATGGCCAAAGAGGAATAAGATCAGTGAGGTGCCAGATTTAGGGGTGAGAGGCGAAGCCATCGGAGGGTTTTGAGCACTATTGTCTTAGCATGTGGAAGGCAAGACAAAGGGAGACATGCAGCTGTGGGCTGAGGTGAGATGATGGGTTAGCCTTGGGAGGTAGTGGTAAGTGATGGAGGCGCTTATGCATCGGTGGACTTTGTCTTCTTGAGGTCAGCAGAATGCTGCTGGAATGTGGGTTTTAGGAAAAGGAATCAAAATGATTTCATGGTTTGGGGCCTGACCAACTAGAAAGTAGAGTCGTCACTGACTTGAAATGGAAAAATAGTGCAGGTTTGAGAAAAGCAGGTTTGAATGGTTTTGTGATATGCCTGTTAGACAGTGGGTGGGGAAGAGTGGGGAAGGTTTTCACTTTCTGCTCAGTTCAGCTGCCCTAAGCATGTGACTAGGGCCTGCTGGTAAAACAGAGCCCGTAACACAGGGAGGCAGCTGGGGTAACTCTTCCCCAATGAGTCTGACAACAAAAGACTTGTCTTTGGCATCTCAGCAAAACCTCTGGGAGCATCTTTGTGTACTTTCACAGAGCAGGTGTCTACTGCGGTTGGTAAAATGATCTAAGCACACCAAACTACCTAACAGGAAACAACTTCAGAGCATGCTGAGCATCTCAATCTTTGCTGGTGTTAAAGCACAGACTCCAGAAGCACTTGGTAGTGGTGGTTACATGACGAGGTGGTATCTCAAGAAACACTTCTATGGCACATCCTTCAGCGAGGTGCTGTTAACTAAAAAAAAACAATCATCTCACCAAAGGAGGGGGTGTGGGGTCAAGATAAGGGACTGGACTTCTGGCAACACTGTACCATCAATGTGGACCACTGGAAAGGCAACAAGGATTAATGAGGAGCTGTTTAGGGAGTTCCCGTCGTGGCTCAGCAGTTAAAGAGTGCAACTAGTATCCATGAGGACATGGGTTCCATCCCTGGCCTCGCTCAGTGGGTTAAGGATCTGGCATTGCCATGAGCCGTGGTGTAGTTCACAGAGTGGCTCAGATCCTGTGTTGCCGTGGCTTTGGCGTAGGCCGGTGGCTACAGCTCCAATTTGACCCCTAGACTGGGAAATTCCATATGCCAAGGGTGCAATCCTAAAAAGACAAAAAAAAAAAGCTGTTTAGTAGTAGACTAGAGCAGAGCCAGCTGTCTGGCCTCAAGAATGCCAGGGATAGAGAAGAAATGAAGCAGCTGTAGACATCTTATCTGTGGCATTTGGCAAGAAAAATGACAAATACCTCCTTAAACAGCTGAAGGCTCACAATTTGCTAACTGCTGTATGGGGGTGAACAAAAACAAGCATGGTCCCAAGTTCTAGACTTGTAGGAGAGAGAGGAAGAGCAAGGTCCTTATCCTTGGAGGAAGCCTGTGGCCCTTTTCCTGTGATCTAGGGAGAAGGATGGGGTCAATTAAGTTGCACTCCTCTAGCATTTGAGAGAACTAACTCTCTCATCATTAGGAACTGAGTTAAAAACAAAAACAAAAACAACAAAAAAAAAACTGCTGAGTGATACAGGCTTCTGAAATGTCCAAACAGCTATACTACCTATTTTTGGCAAACCGAAGGTTTTAGACTGGCACTGTCCAATACAGTACCCAACGGCCATACTATTGAGCATTTGAAATGTGGCTGGTCAGAACTGAGATATAAAATACACACCAGTTTTCTTAAGTTAGTGTAAAAAAACGTAAAATAAGTGAACATTTTTATTAAATATTGATTACTCGTTGAAATATGTTGGATAACCTGGGTTAAAATATATGGTTAAAATTAATTTCACCTTTTCTTTTGACTTTTTAAAATATAGCGCCTAGAACATTTTAAATTACATGTCTGGCTCGAATTATATTTCTACTGGACAGACCTGTTTTAGACAAAAATTCAAACTAGTGTTCCAACATACAACCTCATTCTTCCGTACGAATCTATCTTACCGGGGAATCAGCCTCCCTGAGCCCATTACATCTGTATCTACGCACAGCAGCGGAAATCGACGGACTCTTAAGGATCCACCCTGCAGCCCCTTGGCTCCGGCCCCTGGAGGACTACAAGGGCCAGCGTGCACTGCGTGCCTCGGGAACAGGCTTGGAAGGGCCGCCTCATTGTGACGTCACGTCCGCTGCGCCGCGCGGCCTTCTTCCTCCCTTCGAGAGCGCGTGTCGAGGAGGTGGGAGGGCGGTGTCCGTGAGCGGTTGCGGTCGTGGGGCCGAGGGCGCACATGATAGGGAGGGCCCTGGGGCTCCCGGGGAAGATGCTGTAGGTCTGACTTTCTCGACCCCTTTTTGTGTGGGAAGTGGATGTTGCGAACCTTCCCCCGCACCCAGCGGCGTGTCTGGTGGGAAAATGCGGCTCCTTTCATGCTGACATCCCTGCGCCGACTGCGACTGCTGCGGACGAGCGCGGGGCGCGTGACCCGGGGGTTGCATTCCGCATAACTCAAGCGGGCAGGCGTGCACGTTGTCCCTGCTGCGCGGGCCTGGAGTTACCCATACCTGGCCGAATGGGCCTCTCCCTGGGCCTCTGGAGGGTGTTGAGGAGGGGAGGCTAAGGAAAGTAGGCGTCCCTTCCAACCTCGCTAAAGCCTTTTCCCCAGACAGCCTTCCGGACTTGAATTTTCTTTCAAAAGGAAGTGGGTTTTTAAACTTTTTGCCGCTGTTAAAACATGCCGCCTCGTGGGCAAAGAAGTGCATGTCTAACTAAACTGTTGTTTCATATGAAGAAATTATTCAAGTTCTAGGAGAGAATAGTGGACGCAGTACAGCAAAACATTTATTCATTTCCGCTACTGGGCACGCTCCTCCAGACTCAACTCTGAATAAGGTGGTGATACAGTTTTGAGCCGCTGTATCGTAGGGAGTCAGCGTTTCTTCTAGCAAGTTGTCTTTGGCTGTTATGATTTGTGATGCGTGCCTCTGGTTTAATTTCAGTTTGGTGCCAGAGTATCTGCCTTCATAAAGTATACTGCCTTGTATGTCCCCTCTGCCCCTGAAATGAGAGAGAAATCCCTTCTAAATGGAGGATTCTGGGCTCGCCCATGCTTTTCTTTTGCTCAGAGAGATACAAGACTTAGGCTGGTTCTCTGACTTTAAAGTCGTAATTTATGTCAGTGCCTTCCGGATTCTTGTTTTAAATCACTGTGGTCTGATTTACCGTGACCATTTATTGAAATAACAGGCCTGCACATCCGAACTGGTAAATTATAAACTGAGGCATATTAGAACTTTTATGAGTTTATTTGAGCAAAAATCCTTTCCAATCAGGCACAAGCTAAGTGGAAGTAGTTAGGAGCCCTCTGCAGACAGGAGCCAAGGTAGAAACTGATGTAGCATAAGTGCAGAAGCAAGAAAAGAAATTGTTTAGATCTTGGTTTGCTTAGATAGACCACCACAGCATTAGAGTCTCTTCAGTCTGATGGCCTCCTTGTTTAATTAGTTTAACAGGATAGGAGCAAGGGGCTCCTTGTAGATAAATCATTTGTCTGCTATATACACTATGGCTCAACAGAGCCTTTTTTTTTTTTTTAAACACTTGACTTTGTCCATCGCCATCTGATCTCATTTTCTCCTAAGAATCTTTTCATATATTTGAATCCAAATGAAGTCATTGAATGAGCATCAGTAGAGTCAAGAGTGGGAAAGTTTCTATCGAACTATTCTAGACCTCTTTTAGGTCAGCTCTGCTTTCTGGTTTTATGTGTCCATTACTTTTTCACTGCCTTTCAAGGAGCTCAAGGCAAAGCAGTCAGGAAAATCAAATGTTCTTTTTTGTAAGATTAATCTCAGTTGAAGAGTTCCCTTGTGGCAGAGGGGGTTAAGGATCTGGTGTTGTCATTGCAGCAGCTTGGGTCGCTGCTGTGGCACGGCTTCCACCCCTGGCCCAGGAACTTTACATGCTGTGGGTGTAGCCAAAAATAAAAATAAAATCTCAGTTGCTATTAATTATGCTCAACATTGTACCAGTTGCTCTTTTTGTTTGTTGTTTGTTTGTATTCTTAGGGCCACAGCCAAGGCATATGGAATTTCCCAAGCTAGGGGTCAAATCGGAACTGCAGCTGCCAGCCTACACCACAGCCACAGCAACACCAGATCTGAGACACATCTGTGACCTACACCACAGTTCACGGCAACGCCGGATCCTTAAACTACTGAGCAGGGCCCGGATCGAACCCTTGTCCTCATGGATACTAGTTGGGTTCCCCACCACTGAGCCACAATGGGAACTCTGTAATTGCTTTTTAAAAATTTTTATTAAAGTATAGTTGATTTACAATTTTGTGACCAATTGCTTTTTATAAATTTTAAGCCCCTTGATAACTCCAGTGCTACTGTCTCTGTTTCTTTTTTTTTTTTTTTTTTGTCTTTTTGCTATTTCTTGGGCCGCTCCCGCGGCATATGGAGGTTCCCAGGCTAGAGGTCGAATCGGAGCTGTAGCCACCGGCCTACACCAGAGCCACGGCAACGCCGGATCCTTAACCCACTGAGCAAGGGCAGGGACCGAACCCGCAACCTCATGGTTCCTAGTCGGATTCGTTAACCACTGCGCCACGATGGGAACTCCTGTTTCTTTTTTTTAATGTCCACACCTGTTCATATGGAAGTTCCCAGGCCAAGAGTTGAATCCAAGCCAAAGCTTTGACCTGCACATTTGCAGCAATTCCAGATCCTTTAACCCACTGTGCCAGACTGGGGATCAAACTCGCACCTCCACATCAGCCCGAGCTGCTGCAATCAGGTTCTTACTCTCTGCCACAGCGAAAACTCCTGTCTCTATTTTAGCACATGAGGAAACAGACCCAGAGGAGGTTAAGTAATCTACCCAATATTGCACAGTTAATTTGTAGAAAAAAATAACAGGGTTAGAATCCAGAAAGGGTCGTTCCAAAGTCCTCACTCTAAGAACACTTGACTGGTGAGAAACCTCTAGGCTCTGTCACTTCTCCCCTTTATGTCATAATAGGTAAGAGAAATTAAAGTGTTGCTTTCCTGATGGGGGCACCAGTAGAGAGTTACTGGAGAGAGCTAAAGAACCAACCTGCTGTGGGGGAAAGGAGAGAAAAAAACTTTCTGGAAAAAAAAAAAAAAAAGATGGAAAAGCTCTTTCTCCCCAGAAAGATAAACTTTGGTGAGGTTCCATCCAAAGCAAGTTGAGGTCTGCAGCCTTTTCCATGCTGTTTCCAAATGAAAATTGGAGTAGCAAGGAGCCTTCTCCCTCCTATGCTTTCCTTTTGAGTAGTTTCTTCGATCTTTTCGTTAAAGATGAAAAAGGGGCAGAGAGGTAATAGGAAACAGTATACTGAGTTCCTAAGAGAAGCCTCAGTATGATGGTGGATGGGCTACATCTGCATGCCTGTTGAAGCACTGGTGCGGGGACTGTAGCATCTTGCATTGCTTCTTTCTGTCCTGACGGTTCTGGGTTTTGCTCAGGGCCTCAGCACTAGCTCACACCATGTGGACGGCGGATGAGATTGCACGGCTGTGTTACGAGCACTATGGGAGCAGGCTGCCCAAGCAAGGGAAGCCTGAGCCCAACCGTGAGTGGACGCTGCTCGCAGCCGTGGTGAAGATACAACCTGCAGCTGACCAGGTCTGCGACTGCCCTGACAGACCCGTGCAAGGTGAGACCTTTTCTCCCCGGCAACGCTCCCTTTCCCTGTCAGGGGTGGTAGGCCCTTTGGTGGCTGGATGTAAACCTCGGTGATGGTTCCGCTGCTCCCCGCCAGGTGGCGTGGTACCACTGGTGGCCAGAGATGGCCCTGCTGGAACTCCAGTCCTCAGGTGGGTTAGCCAACTGACCCGAGAACCCTCAGGAGGAAGGTGAGGTCTTGCTAAACCTGCCGACCATTCAGATTCCGAGAGCTCACTTGATTTGTTTTTTTCCCCTCAGTGACAAAAGAAGTTGTCTCAATGGGAACAGGAACCAAATGCATAGGCCAGTCCAAAATGAGGAAGAGCGGTAAGCCCAGATGGGGTCTAAACAGGGCCTGTTAGGGAACTTTCGAACGTGGTGGCTGTGTCACCCACTCCTCTTCTTGTCAGAGCAAAGGGGCTGTATCGCTGAGCTGGCTCACCTTTGGTTCCCACGGGCTGTCACTCCAGTTGGAAGGATGAACTCATTTAGAGAATGGAAATAAGCTGTGGAAGCAAAGGCTGCCAGGAACATCTTTCTGAGTGGATTGGAAGTTGGCCAGTCTTTTCATGCTCAAGCCCAAAGTTCCCTGGGCTTAACCATTCCGTATCACATCTAAAACCCCACAAAGCGATCTTGAATTAAGTGAAAATTCTGAAAGACTGTGGAAAACCCTTAGGAGTCTGGCATCTTTGCCTTCATCGATGCCGTTTAACAGATTCCTGCTCCAGTTTGCTTCCCTTATTTTCCTAGCCTCGCCTCCTGGTTATGAGGAAGCTGTTCCAGGACGAGAGTTGATTGAATTTGATGGAATTGTATTACCATAAGCACAAGTTTGGTTCCAGGGTACAAAAGATCTGGACCCCTATCCTCCAGATAAAGATTTCCCTATAAATCAGAAGTTCTCAGCTAGGGGAGATTTTGCCCCCAGAGGCTATTTGGCAATGTCTGGAGATATTTTTGATCGTCAAAACTGGGGAGAGGGGCGTATGCTGCTGGTATGTAGCGAGTAGAGGCCAGGAATGCTGCTAAACATCCTATGACGCACAGGATAGAGCCCCCCTACAACAAAGGATTTTTCAACCCAGAATGTCAGTAGTGCAGAGGTGAGGAAACCCTGCTGCAAATGCTTTGCCATTAGTGATGGTGATACTCTGTGGCAAAGCCCTCCAGGGGCTCTGTGTGGTCATTCTAGATGCTGGAGGAGCTGCTGCGTTGTGCTTCTAGGAACCAGGGCCTCTTCAGTTTCCATATGTCTTCATTAGTGTCCTGTCTTTGCCACAGGAGACATCCTCAATGATAGCCATGCCGAGGTCATAGCCAGAAGAAGTTTCCAGAGGTAAAAACACATCCCCAGAGTCTCATTTGGGTAGGGGCCCCAGAATTTGCATTTCTTTTTTTTTTTTTTTTTTCTTTTTTGGCCTCACAGGCAGCAAATGGAAGTTCCCGGGCAAGGGATCAAATCCAAGCCACAGCTCGGACCTACGCCACAGCTCTGGCAATGCCTGATCCTTAGCCCACTGTACCACAGCAGGAACTCTTGCATGTCTAACACACTCCCAGATGTTACTGATTACATCTGTTTCTGAACCACACTTAAAATAGTGCTGGTCTAGACAGTGGTTCTCATACTTGATTGTGCGTCAGAATCAACCATAGGGTTTGTTAAAACCCACATTGCCGGGCCCACCCCCCGAGATTCAGATTCAGCAGGTCCAGGTGGAAACTGAGAAGTTGCCTTTCTAGTAAATTCCAGCTAATACTAATGCGACTGGTTCAAGGGCCACACTTTGAGAGTCACTGGTCTAAACCGTTCTCCTAGTTCAAAACTGCTCCCAGTCCCATTGATCTAGAATATTTGCTTCTTAGTAATCACCCAGCCAGAGTCTCTCCCTTTACCGCAGAGACTGGTTGTTCATTCTGATGGCCTCCTACATCCCATTAGGTACCTCCTCCATCAGCTGCACTTGGCGGTCACTCTGAAGGAGGGTAGCATCTTTGTCCCAGGAACTCAGAGAGGACTGTGGAAACTCAGACCAGACACCTTGTTTGTGTTTTTCTCCAGCCATACACCCTGTAAGTATATTCGAGTCTTTGGATTCATGTGACAGTGTCTACTTCCTTATTGTTGTCTTACCCATAGATAGATTTCTCAAAAAAAAAAAAAAAAAAATTGGCTGAAGTGTAGCTACAACCAGTAACAAGGCCTTTTTGTGAACAGGCCAGTGTGTCTAATCACTTTTGTACAAGGGAAAGTGGGGGAAGCTTCACTCGTAACATTTATTCAGTTCTCAGTTCCCAGTCCGATTAAGGAAGCTCAGAGTTGAAACCTCACAAAGCCTGGAACCAACACTAGGGCCTAGAAGTCCGAAGCCCTGAGTTCTGTAGTGATTTTTCCTGAAACTCGTTTCACTCGGTCAGCATATATTTTCTGCTACTCATCAGGCACATGTGGTATACTGGGTGTGTAGCACTGAGTGAGGCTGGTCCCTTGTGGCCTTCCTTGTGGTGCAGGGGATTAAGGAGCTGGTGGTGTCACTGTGCTGGCTCAGTCGCTGCTATGGCATGGGTTCAGTCCCTGGCCTAGGAACTTCCACATGCCGCAGGCTCAGCCAAAAAAAAAAAACAAAAACTGGTCCCTCACTTACCTTTTCCTAGGAGATGTAGACAGTGGTTGTTGAGGTAAATTTTGGTGAGTTATAAGGGGATGTTCAGGTGCCGTGGATGCATTAGGCAGCAAGATCAGACCTGGCCAAGGAAATCATTTCTGTCCTTTGTCTTTCTGTCTTGAAAACTGAGAAAAATTTCTACCCTCAGTAGACAACAACTCAAGGATGGTCATAAAATTTCTCCACCCTAAACGTTTGAAATAAGGATATAAGATTTTTCTCCTGAGTATTAAACTTTAAAACTAGCATATGCAATTAGAGCAGGTGGGAAATCACTCTTACAAGACAATAATCGAAGATCATAATTCAGATAAAAAACATAATAAATTGGGAGTTCCTGTTGTGGCACAGCAGAAATGAATCCAACTAGTATCAGTGAGGATGTGGGTTCCCTGGCCTCTCGGTGGGTTAAGGATCCGACGTTGCCGTGAGCTGTGGTGTTGGTCGAAGACGTGGCTTGGATCTGGCGTTGCTGTGGCATAGGTGGGCAGCTGTAGCTCCGATTTGACCCTTAGCCTGGGAATCCCCATATGTGGCGGGTGCAGCCCCCCAAAAAAGAGCAAAACAAAAAGCTATTTCTTTAGATTTTAAGGTTATGAGATTAATTTTTTTTTTTTTGTCTTTTCAGGGCTGTGCCCGAGGCATATGGAAGTTCCCAGCTAGGGGTCTAATTGGAGCTGTGGCCTCCAGCCTATGCCACAGCCGCAGCAAAGCCAGATCAGAGCCACGTCTGCGACCTACACCACAGCTCACGGCAACGCCGGATCCCTAATCCACTGAGCAAGGCCAGGGATCGAACCTTCGTCCTTGTGGATACTGGTCAGATTCATTTCCGCTGAGCCACAGCGGGAACTCTGATGTATCTTTTAAATAATGACTAATGAGAGTTTTAAGGACCTTACTTGAGGGAATAAAAAGTCAGCAATCCTCTCTTGATCTTAAAATTTTCTGGAAATGTTACTGGTCTGTGAAATCAAAATCTAGATCCATCGCACTCACTCCCTGGGCCATGGCTAATCTTTTCCAGTCTGATGTCCACCCCTGGTTTGCAATGTGCCTGTCTAGCTCCCTGGGCGTTTATTCCTCATTACTTATTGATAAGACGGTGCCTGAGTTCGCTACCTCAGACACGTCCTTGGGAGTTGTAGCAGCGTGAGTCAGCCTTTCGAGTTCAGGAAACCGTCAAGATCACATCGCCGAGCTTCAGGGTGGGAGGTGGGCCCCGGCGAATTCTCCAAAGTCACTGTCACCTCGGGAGGTCTCTGGAAGCCCGCCAGCCGCCTCTCTGACAACACTCCCACTTCTGCATCTCTTGCCTTTCTCACTCTTAGATTATAAAGGCCGCAGATGCATGACTTTAGAAAAGCAACGCGCATCATGTTAGAGTTTGAAGAAGTAGCTCCCTTCTCAAGGGGAAGCTGCCTTTTACTGATACCTGGTTTTCTCAGCGTCTCTGTAGACACAGAGTAGGTCAGAAATCTCTGAACAAGCACAGGGAAACGGCAGTTGTGTCGCTGACTGAGAGTCTTTTCCGTGAAGATGTGCACGTAAACCTCCAAGATGGAGAAATTGTGAGCATTATTTGCCAAACTCATTCAACTATGAAATCAACCACCCACTTTTGTTTTCCAAGGCATCTGATGGGATAACATTGCACAAAAGGCACTTGGGAAACCTCGCTCATTTTAATCCAGAGGTTCTCAACTCAGGGCGATTTTGCTCCCCGGGGGACGTTTGGCAAGCTCTGCAGACGTTTTGGTGTCACATGCAGTGGGGGGATCTAGAAGGCAGAGACCAGGGAGGCTGCCCAACATCGTGTAATAGACAGGACAGTCCCCGTGGCAAGAATTACCTGGCCCAAAATGTCAGTGTGGAGGTTGAGAAACCTGGTCTAAACCAGTGTTTCCAAAACTTCCTGTGATAAGAATCACCTGGGATTTTTGTTAAACTGTTCAGTTTTCAAGACTTCTCCCCCTGGGAGAGTCGAACTCACTGGGTCTTGGATGAGGTCTTTGGCAACAGCCCCACAGGATTCTTTTTTTTTTTTTTTCTTTTTACAGCCACACCTGCAGCATATGGAAGTTTTCAGGCTAAGGGTCAAATCAGAGATGCAGCTGGGATCTCTGCCATAGCCACGGCAATACTGGATCCAAGCTGCACCTGCGACCGACCTGGCAGCTCTCAACAAAACTGGATCCTTAACCCACTGAACAAGGCCAGGGATTGAACCTGCATCCTTACAGAGACAATATCAGGTCCTTAACCCACTGAGCCACAGCAGGAACTCTGAGAGGAAATTTGTCTATTTTTTATATACATACACACACACACATATATATATTTTTTGCTTTTTAGGGCACCCAAGGCATATGGAAGTTCCCAGGCTAGGGGTCAAATGGAGCTATAGCTGCCAATCTACACCACAGCCACAGCCACATGAGATCCAAGCTGTGACCTATACCACAGCTCACAGCAATGCTGAATCCTTAACCCACTGATCAGGGCCAGAGTTTGAAACCACATCTTTATTGAAACTGGTTGGATTCTTAGCCAGCTGAGCCACAATGGGAACTCCAAAATCTGTATTTCTTTCTTTTTTTTTTTAAATTTTATTTATTTATTTTTATTTATTTATTTATTTATTTTTGTCTTTTTGCCTTTTCTAGGGCCACTCCCATGGCATATGGAGGTTCCCAGGCTAGGGGTCGAATCGGAGCTGTAGCCGCCAGCCTACGCCAGAGCCACAGCAACACAGGATCGGAGCCGCGTCTGCGACCTACACCACAGCTCACAGCAACACCAGATCCTTAACCCACTGAGCAAGATCAGGGATTGAACCTGCAACCTCATGGTTCCTAGTCAGATTTGTTAACCACTGCACCACGACGGGAACTCCCAAAATCTGTATTTCTAACGAGTTCCCAGGGGATACCGATGTGGCTGGTCTGGGGGCCACTTGGAGAACCACTGGTTTAAGGGGTTTCTTCTCGTGCAGGTGGCGATGCCTCCATCATTCCAATGCTTGAGTCTGAAGATCAGCCTTGCTGTCCTGTCAGCAGAGATTGGGCCAATAACCCATCAGCAGAAGCCAATAATAACCTAAAAGCCCCCGAAGGTAAAAGGAAATGTGAAGACCCAGATAGTCCTGGGACCAAAAAGACGAGGCTTGAGCCGGGGCCTCCTGATGGTATGACTCACCATCAGAGTTTTGACTATCAGGAAAGTGGCCCAGTCCCACCAGATGTCAACAGCTCTCATCTCACTGCAGAGGAACTGGCCACCGTCCCTGGAATGGCCCACAGTGGTGCCAAAGTGGTGGACATTTACAGAACTGGAGCTAAGTGTGTGCCTGGAGAAGCTGGTGACTTGGGAGGGCCTGGTGCTGCGTATCACCAGGTAGGGCTGCTCCGCATGAAGCCAGGCCGAGGAGACAGGACTTGCTCCATGTCCTGCAGTGACAAGTTGGCACGGTGGAACGTTCTTGGATGCCAAGGGGCACTGCTGATGCACTTCCTGGAAGAGCCTGTCTACCTGTCAGCCGTGGTCATTGGGAAGTGCCCGTACAGCCAGGAGGCCATGCAGAGAGCACTGATTAGAAGGTAAGAGAGCAGGGAGGGAAGTCTCTCCAAGAAGCAGTCTGAGCATTTGTCCAAAAAGCCTTGGACAGAAGCTCCCACTGGGGCACAGTGGGAACGAATCTGACTAGTATCCACGAAGATGCAGGTTTGACCCCTGTCCTCGCTCAGTGAGTGGGTTAAGGATCCGGCGTTGCCATGAGCTATGGTGTAGGTCGCAGACGCAGCTCAGATCTGGCATTGCTGTGGCTGTGGTGTGGGCTGGCAGCTGTAGCTCCAATTCGACCCCTAGCCTGGGAACTTCATATGCTTCAAGTGGGGCCCTAAAAAGCACACACAAAAAAAGTCTTGGACACACATGCATATATACATACAAAGACTTGAGAACTGTCATAAGGAAATAATTAAGTGCTGAAATATTTAGCTTTGAGTGAACTTATTTAAAAAAAAGAGAGGACAAAGAAAAAAAAAAGAAATGATTAGCAATAGAAGATTGTGATTTTTTGGTTTGTTTGGTTTTTTTTGGCCAAACCTGAAGCATGTGGAAGTTCCTGGGCCAGGGATGGAACCATCGCCACAGCATCAACCCAAGCCGCTGCAGTGACCACACTGGATTCCCAACCCACTGCACCACAAGAAAACTTCAACAATTGTGATTTTTGTTACAACTAATATTGATGAATATATAACATGGGAAGAAAGATGCTCATTGAGTTCCCTTTGTGGCTCAGTGGTTAATGACTCCAACTAGGATCCATGAAGACTCGGGTTTGATCCCTGGCCTTGCTCAGTGGGTTAAGGATCCGACATTGCCATGAGCTGTGGTGCAGGTCACAGACGTGGCTGTGGTGTAGGCCGGCAGCTGTAGCTCCGATTTGACCCCTAGCTTGAGAACTTCCATATGCCGCAGGTGAGGGCCTAAAAAAAAATAAAAATAAATAAAAAATAATAATAAAAAAAAGATGCTCATAAAGAGCAATTTAGAAGATAAAATTAGTTCATTCTTGCCTTAAAGTATATGCACATAGAAAAACATTGTAGAAGGATACACACCAAGGTATTGATGGGATTACCTCTAACTTGTGGTGTTATGTGGTTTTCTCTTCTTTGTATGTACTCTATTTTCTAATTTTTATGCAGTGTGCATATATTACTATGTTTAAAAACCCTCCAACATTAGTGTTGAAGTGTGATCTCCCTGAAGAAGGGCAGCCAAACCTGATTAATGCTGTAGTAACGTAGGGCAGAATTAGCCGTAGCCTGGAGAAGCCCGTGGGCCCTTGTCACATATACTGCTCCTAAAGCAACTCTAGGAAGCAGCCCCGGGATATGACCCGGAATTAGTAGAAATATCCACATAAAAATTGTACACAAGGAGTTCCCGCTGTGGCACAGCAGTTTAAGGATCCAGCATTGTCACCACAGTGGCTCAGATCACTGCTATGACATGGGTTCAGTCCCTGGCCCTGGAATTTCCACATGCCTTGGCCACAAAAAAAAGGTGTGAATTTTATGGTATATAAACTATATACCAATAAAGATGTTAAGGGGTAAAAAGGCAACCCTAGGCAATGTGCCCAAGACATTTTCTCTGTTTTCCATGTTTTCCTGATTCTGACACTTTTAAGTTGTTGTCGGCTCAGTTGTACCTCTATTTCTTGTTGGCATCTGGTTTGTATGAAATATCCAAGAGAAAAATATGAAGCTTTTATATTATAGGATAATTCTGGTTTCTGGCATGATTGAGGGATTCCCTAGGAAGCAGATCCCAACAGGTTCTACTTAAGGTTTTCAAATCTTTCAAAGGCAGTACAAGGAATGGAGTTTGGTGTTAAAGTCCCTAAGGGATGGTGATTCGGTTCATAGTTGCCACTTTAAGGTGATGGCAGGGCCCTTCCTCCAGCCATAGGGGTCAGCTAGATTCTGTTCTGTCTCCACATTCTGTGCCATCCGCCCCTTAAATAACTAAGTCCACACACCTCCGAAGGCCTTTGCCTCCCCCTGAGACGTGGATGGCGGTGCGGTCCACAGTCCTCAGTACTCTCTTTCTTGCGGAACGAACCTCACCTGCGTGCATTTCCCCTCACATTTAGGTGTCGGACCATCTCGGCTTTACCCAAAGGCTTTGGAGTTCAAGAAGTGAAAATACAGCAGTCAGATATACTATTTGAACAAAGCCGCTGTGCGGTGCAGGCAAAAAAGGCTGACAGCTCAGGCCGACTTGTTCCTTGTGGGGCAGGTAAGGGATCCGGGTTCCACTTGTCCTGGAGTAACTTGTCCCTAGGAGGGGCTGCCTCCTCCCAGCCTGGGAAGGCAGTTTATCGCCCGAGCGGTCAATAGTGTGGGTTCAGGAGACACCCACGCTGGGTCAAGTTCATGCTCTATGTGACCCTTGGCACCTTGTCCTCTCTTAGCCTCAGTCTCTTCACCTTCAGGTAAGAATATCATTTATTCCTCAGGGTTGTTATGAAGGTTAAATGAGAAACCCTGTTTCATGCATGTGCTATGTGTCCACCATGTAAACGCGTGGTGACCGTTAGCTATGATGATGATGATGGTGAATCATGAACTACTTTTACTGTTGTGCTCTGGAGGCCAGGCAGCAGCAGCCACTGTCTCTGACGTCATAACCAGCTCTCACAGTCTGCAGAGATAGGAAAATATTTTTATTAAAATATCTCTGACAGGAGTTCCCATCATGGCTCAGTGGTTAACGAATCCAACTAGGAACCATGAGGTTGTGGGTTCGATCCCTGGCCTTGCTCAGTGGGTTAAGGCTCCGGTGTTGCCGAGAGCTGTGGTGTAGGTTGCAGATGCGGCTCGGATCCCGAATTGTTGTGGCTCTGGTGTAGGCCGGCAGCTACAGCTCCGATTAGACCCCTAGCCTGGGAACCTCCATGTGCCACGGGAGTGGCCCCAGAAAAGGCAGAAAAACAAAAAAATAAATAAATAAATAAAATACCTCTGACGGGAGTTCCTGGCATGGCGCAGCGGAAACAAATCCAACTAGGAACCATGAGGTTATGGGTTCGATCCCTGGCCTCACTCAGTGTTGCCTTGAGCTGTGGTGTATGTCACAGGCATAGCTTGGATCCAGCGTTGTTGTGGCTGTGATTATAGGCTGGCACCTATATCTCCGATTCGACCCCTAGCCTGGGAACCTCCATGTGCCATGGGTGTGACCCTAAAAAGACACAAGGCCAAAAAAAAACCAAAAAACCTCTGACGTTACTTAACCTCAGAATCTTATCTTTTCATAGCCATCAGCTGGAGCGCAGTTCCTGAGCAGCCTTTGGATGTCACTGCCAATGGTTTTCCACAGGGAACAACAAAGAAAGCAATCGGAAGCCCTCAGGCCAGGTACAGCATGCTGGGGCAGAGGGAGACGGGGGCTGTGCTCACGCCTCACCCTGCAAAAAGAAACCTCACGCCTGTTAGAAGCCACTCCCCATCACCTTCTCCAGCCCTTGCCATCCACAGATCTATTCTAGAATTTGACTACATGAAATGATACAAAAGGTGGCTTATTTCACTCTGCATAAGGTTTTCAAGGTTCATCCATGTTGTATCATGGATCACTCCCTCATTCCTGAATTCCAGTGGGTGGATATACCAGTTTTTTATCCATTCATCCATCGACGGGCATTTGGGTCATCGAACGTTTTGGCTGATGTGAATAATAACGCTGCTATGAACATTCATAGACAAGCTTTTGGGTGGACGTGTGTGTTTGTAGTTCTCTTGGGTATACCTAGGAGTGGGATTTCTGGGTCACAGGATAACTAACTTGGGAGGAACTGCCAAACTGTTGACATAACATCTGTAACATTTTAAACTCCCGTCAACAATGTGTGAGTGCTTCAGTTATCCACACCCTTTCCGACATTTGTCATTGTAATCATTCTCCTGGGTGAGAAGTGCGTCGTGTGATTTTGATTTGCATTTCCCTGAGAACTAATGATCTTGAGCATCTTTTCCTGTACTTATTGGGCATTTGTATATCTCTTTTTTTTCTTTTGTCTTTTTGCTATTTCTTGGGCCGCTCCCTCGGCATATGGAGGTTCCCAGGCTAGGGGTCCAATCGGAGCTGTAGCCACCGGCCTACGCCAGAGCCACAGCAACGCGGGATCCGAGCCGCGTCTGCAACCTACACCACAGCTCATGGCAACGCCGGATCGTTAACCCACTGAGCAAGGGCAGGGATTGAACCCGCAACCTCATGGTTCCTGGTCGGATTCGTTAACCACTGCGCCACGACGGGAACCCCTCTTTTTTTTTTTTTTTTGGCCGCACCTATAGCATATGAAAATTCCCAGGTCAGCTATTAAATCTGAGTCTCCACAGAGATAGTGCCATTATCCTTAACCCACTGCACCACAGCAGGAACTCCCTGTATATCTTCTTTAAAGAAATATATATTCAGATCCTTTGCCCCCCTCCCTTTTTTCTTGTGGCACCCTCAGCAGGCAGAAGTTCTCGGGCCGGGGATCTTACCCACACCACAGCAGCAAACTAAACTAGAGCAGTGACAATACTGGATCCTTAACCTGCTGAGCTGCCAGAGAACTCTCCTTTGCCCATTATTTATTTATTTATTTATTTATTTATTCTTTTTACTGCCACACCTGCAGCATATGGGAGACTCCTGGGCCAGGGGTCCAATCAGAGCTGCAGCTACAGGCCTATACCACAGCCATAGCAATACGGGATCCAGGCTGCACCTATGACCTGCACCACAGCTTGCAGCAATGCCAGATCCTCAACCCACAGAACAAGGCCAGAGATTGAACCTGCATCTTTATGGACACTAGTCAGTTTCATTACAATTGAGCCACAGCAGGAACTCCTGACTTTTTCTTGTTGATTTGTAAGATTTCTTTGTATTTTCTGCTTTTGAGTCCTTTGTCAGAGATACATTTGCAAATATTTTCTCCAAATCTGTGGGTTATCTTTTCTTTTTTTCTTTTCTTTCCTCTTTTTTTTTTTTTGTCTTTTTAGGGCCACACCACCTGAGGCAAATGAAGTTTCCCAGGCTAGGGGTTAAATCAGAGCTGTAGCCACTGGCCTATACCATAGCCACAGCAATGCCAGATCTGAGCCGCATCTGCAACCTATACCACAGGTCATAGCAACTCTGGCTCCTTAACCCATTGAGCAAGGCCAAGGATTGAACCTGCCTCCTCGTAGATACTAGTCAGATTTGGTTCCACTGAGCCACAATAGGAACTCCTGTCTTTTCATTTTTTTTTTTAGGTCCGAACCCACAGCATATGGAAGTTCCCAGGTCACGGGTTGAATCCGAACTGCATCTGCTGGCCTACACCAGAGCCAAAACAATGAGGGATCCAAGCTGCGTCTGCAACCTACAGCACAGCTCTTGCCAACACCAGATCCCCAAGCCACTGAGTGAGGCCAGGGATCAAACTTGCATCCTCACGGATCCTAGTTGGATTCTCTTCTGCTGCGCCACAAAGGGAACTCCAATCTTTTCATTTTTGGAAAGTGTCTTTAAAGCAGAAGAGTTTTATTTTGCTGTATTTTTTTATTTTTTATTTTTTATTTTTTGCTTTTTAGGGCCTCACCTGTGGCATGTGGAGGTTCCCAAGCTAGGGGTCAGATTTGAGCTACAGCTGACGGCCTACACCACAGCAATCTGGGCCAAGTCTGCGACCTACACCACAGCTCATGACAGCGCCAGATCTTTGACCGACTGATCGAGGCCAGGGATTGAACTTGCAACCTCATGGTTCCTACTTGGATTTGTTTCCGCTGTGCCACAATGGGAACTCCAAGCACAAGAGTTTTAAATTTTAGAGTTCCCGTTGTGATTCAGAAGGTTAAGAACCCGACCTAGTATCCATGAGGCTGAGGGTTCAATCCCTGACCTTGCTCAGTGGGTTAAGGATCCGGCATTGTCACAGCTGCAGCTGAGGTCACAAGTGCAGCTTGGTTCTGATCCCTGGCCCAGGGAACTCCATGTATCACAGGGCGGCCAAAAGAAAGAAAGAAATGTTCATCTTGCCCACTCTGCTCTTCCCTCCTAGTGAGCCGCAGGAGGTCTGCAGTAGCCGGGGGCGGGCCAGGCTGTGGGCTAGCAGCCTCTCCACCAGAGGGATTTCCTACGCAGTCTGAATTAAACTGCCTCTCAGTGACTGTTGTAGGACCCCCACAATTTCCAGGTAGTTCCTTTCACTCTACGTTGCTTTTCCATTTCTTTATTATCCCCCTATAACAAGTTTTGTTGTTAAGTTCTCTTGTAGCACTGCGGGTTAAGGGTCCAGCATTATCGCTGCTGTGGCACGGGTTCAGTCCCTGACCCAGGAATTCCTGTGTGCCTTGGGTGCGGCGGGAAAAAAAAAAAAGTTTTATTCTTCACAACCACTAACCGGGTTCGAATAGCCTAGACAGCAGACCTAGCCTGCTTCCCGGTGGCTTAGCTGTTGAATGAGTAAAATTTGGGGGTAGAGATTTTTTTTAACCAGTTTTTCCCCAAGAGCCTCCTGGCTTCAGGCCACCGTCTGCATCTCTCAGGGGACCAGCCCTTAGCCACTGGCCCGGATGTGTAAGCAGGACAGGTCACAGGGGACAGGGACCACATTTCCTGCTGAGCTGTGCCTCTGCTGTCAGCGACAGGCTAGCAGCAGTTCATACTGGCCCCACCCCCTGACTGTGGCTTCACTTTGCTGCTTTGCTCAGGTCTAAATGCTCTTCACTATGAACCTACATCCTCTTTAACCTTGAAAGCCCAGCTCAGTTACTACTGCTTTCTGGCTCAAAATTACCATCTTCTCCGTAGATTCCCCAAGTGCTGTTTTCCAGCCTGTCCCGATATGGCAATGCTTTCTGTGCGATTAGGAGTCCCCCAAGTTCTCACTCTGGGTCTCTCTCCAATTATGCAGGTAACTTGAACAAGTCCAGTAGGTCTTTGGGCCCCACCGTGTTCATATCTGTAAACGAAGGATGTTGGGGTAGATGATCTGAGGTCTCTGACACGTGATTGTCTCTCCACTTATTTTGTCTTTTTGTCCTTTTTAGGGCTGCTCCCGCGGCATATGGAGGTTCCCAGGCTAGGGGTTGAATTGGAGCTGTAGCCACCAGCCTACGCCAGAGCCAGAGCAATGCCAGATCTGAGCCACATCTGCAACCTACACCACAGCTCACGGCAACACCAGATCCTTAACCCACTGAGCGAGGCCAGGGATGGAACCCACAACCTTATGGTTCCTAGTCAGATTCACTTCCGCTGTACCACGACGGAAACTTCTTGTTTCTCCATTTAGAAGGCAGACTCCTTATAGGAGGAAGGGCATGGTGGAAATAGCAGAGGCTTGGCAGTTCAAGGAAACCACTGTCTAATTCCTAGCTACCTTTCCCCCCAAGCTGTGTGAACTTGGGCACAGTACATTACCTCTCTGAGGAACTATACAGCAGGGGTAATTCAGAATGTCTACCGCACAGGAGTGTTGTGAGAGTTGAATGAGGGCGTGTATCTAACATGGTGCAGGGCTTGCAGTAGACATCTCATTAAGATAGATTTCGGAGTTCCTATCATGGCGCAGCGGAAACGAACCTGACTAGGAACCATGAGGTTGTGGGTTCGATCCCTGGCCTCGCTCAGTGGGTTAAGCATCCGGTGTTGCCGTGAGCTGTGGTGTAGGTCACGGATGTGGCTCAGATCTGGCGTTGCTGTGGCTGTGGCGTAGGCCAGCAGCTGTAGCTCCGATTCTGCCTCTAGCCTGGGAAACCTCCATATGCCGCGGGTGTGGCCCTAAAAAGCAAAATTAATTAATTAATTAATTTAATTACTGGTGCAACACTCAAAGGTAATATTTTATTTAAGTCTTTATGTTTATTACAAACAACAAGATAATAACAGGAATCAGATGAAGGACCCCCATTTTCAAGATGCTTAATTTTACCTTTTGCCCTAAACTGGTGAATCTTTTTCAATTCTCTTTGCCCTGAAGAGGCAAATCCTCTTCCCATCTGGCGAAATACCAGAGCATCCTGGAAAGGTTATTACATGCCTCGTTGGATTATAAAAGAGGAAGGTAAGAGATTAAAAAAAAAAAATCTAGGAGTTCCCATCATGGCGCTGCGGAAACGAATCTGACCAGGAAAGATGAGGTTGCAGATTTGATCCCTGGCTCTCTCTGTGGGTTAAGAATCCAGCGTTGCCGTGAGCTGTGGTGTAGGTCACCAAGACAGCTTAGATCTGGCATTGCTGTGGCTGTGGTGCTGTAGGCCGGCAGCTATAGCTCCAGTTAGACCCCTAGCCTGGGAACTTCCATAAGCCTCAGGTGCGGCCCTGAAAAGCAAAAAAAAAAAAAAAAAAAAACCTTAAAAATTAAGAAATTTTTTAAAAATCTAGGAGTTTCTTTTGGTGCAGCAGGTTAAGGATCTGATGTTGTTGCAGCAGTGGCTGAAGTTACTCCTGTGGCACAAGTTTGATGCCTGGCTAGGGAATTTCCATGTGCTGTGGGTGTGGCAAAAAAAAAAATGCAAAATCTCAGTGTGTCAAAGTATGTAAGAATAAAGGCAGGAATAGACCGAAATGTAAATGTATAATCTTTAAAAAACTATGTATCTCTGTGTATAGCTTTCCTTGCTCTTTGATGCACAAACCAGCAGTGTTAACCAACTCATCAGGAAAAATCTAACATCTAAAAATGTAATCCTCACTGCTAAAAGGAACCAGGGCTCATTGGAGCACAGCATCTAGCAGCCACCAAGATTATTGTGCTCCACAGATGACATTAGTCGTTATTTTTGGATGTCCCTCTGACAGAGGAATTACTAGTATGGTCACTCGGTTATGCTGTTGACAAGTCTCGAGAAGGGTCTTACTTCTGTGGAGGGAGCTCTTCTCCAGCAGAGGAGAGATTCCCAGTGTGTCTTTATAGCTACAACACCTTACCCTTACTCGTGAAATGACTTACACCAAAAGCATTCACACGAGAAAGTGCCGTTTTCAGACGGCATGTACAGATCTGGTCTCAAGAAGCTGTTAAAGTCTCTATCACTGATGGCTCCTTACAGTGACACTAGAGGCTTTGACATTCCACCACCTGTTGGTGGTGAATACAGTCCATTTGGCTCCTTGCATTGAGGTGTAAGTGATACGTTCCTTTAATGAACCTGGAGCGGATCCCATTTCCAGGATACAGATCATGACATGGTTGGTTGCTAAAGCTTCTTGTTCTTACGAATGAAATGCTTTGATACACTTCAGGAAGGTTGTGGGATGATAAGAGCCAAGTCTTCTCTCCTTGATGCACATCCGTGACCACTGGGTTACAGCAAACATCTCAATCCTTTGGTGACCACCCATTGGCTAGGTTTCACTGATATTGAACTGTCAGATTGTTTTGTTCCTGAGTAATGGTTTTCTCATTTAAACACTTGCCCAGTGTTTTGGTTCTATAGTTTTGTTAGTTCATTTTCAGTTCAAGGGGATTGATATCTCAAACTAACATTTCTTACTTCAGCTTTAGCTGCAAGTCTTTATTAGTTTAATCAGGCCACTTTGTTAATTGAGTGGAAAAAAATATGAGTACTTTGAGCTGCAAGGATTTCATGTATCTAACATCTTTCTCATCCACCTGCAATGACCCAACGCATGGTTATGTATAAAAAAGGCTCTCAGGTCCAATACAAGCTCCCTGTCAGAGAAACTCATTTTATTTTCTACTCTTTTAGAAAAAGAAACTATAGGAGTTCCCATCATGACGCAGCGGAAACAAATCTGACTAGGAACCATGAGGTTGCGGGTTCGATCCCTGGGCTCACTCAGTGGGTTAAGGATCCGGCTTTGCCCTGAGATGTGGTGTGGGTCACAGATGCGATTCGAGTCTGGAGTTGCTGTAGCTGTGGTGTAGGCCGGCAGCTATATCTCTGATTCGACCCCTAGCCTGGGAACCTCCCTATGCTGTGGGTACGGCCCTAAAAAAAAAAAAAAAAGACAGAAAAAGAAACTATAGTAATTTTTTTGGAATCTACATGTTTTAAGAGAACACATATCAAGGAGTCCCCACTGTCCCACAGTGGCTTAAATAGCCAGTGTTGCTGAAGCTGTGGCATACGTCACAGCCACGGCTTAGATTAAATCCCTGGCCCAGGAACTTCTATATGCAACAGGTGAGGCCAAAGAAAAAGTGAACACATATCAAATCTAGAATATATGTTTTGGAGTTCCCATCATGGCTCAGTGGTTAACAAATCCAACTAGGAACCAAGAGGTTGCGGGTTCGATCCCTGGCCTTGCTCAGTGGGTTAAGGATCTGGTGTTGCCGTGAACTGTGGTGTAGGTTGCAGACTCGGCTCGGATCCTGCGTTTCTGTGGCTGTGGCGTAGGCCAGCAGCTACAGCTCCGATTAGACCCCTAGCCTGGGAATCTCCGTATGCCGTGGGTTTGGCCCAAGAAATGGCAAAAAGACAAAAAAAAAAAAAGAATGTATATTTTAATACATAATATACATTTACATATTTATTATATAATAGCATAATTTATATATTATATAATAGTATATAGTGTAGATTAATATTACATAATAGTGTAATACTGTGTTGTAAATATATAATATTATATCATAATTTATAATATATATTTAAAGTCTATTTCAGTTCTATTTCATTGGTCTGTTTGTTTATCCTTGTGCCAAAACCATACTCTTTCCCCCACCCCACTTGTTACAGCCACACACCCACGGCATATGGGAACTCCCAAAACCAAACTGTTATTAACTGTAGTTTTATAATAAGATGGTATCTGTTAGGGAAAGTCCCCTTGCCTTGTCTTTCAACAGTGTCTTGACTTTTCTTGGACTTTAAATCTTAAAATCAATTTGTGGAGAATTAACATCTTTCAGTGTTAATTCTTCCAAACCAGGAATGTGGTGTATATCTCTCTCTATAATCCTGGTGCCAAATTGGCAGATGTGCCCCAAAGTTAAAACAAGCAGTTATTTAGGTCTTCCCTCCTTAAATTTCAGTAGATTTTATTATTTTCTTCACGTAGATTTTCTTTTATTAGATTTATTTCTTGAATGTTGTATTAGTTATCTCTTGCTGCATAACAGATTATACACACACTCTGAAAAAAAGACTTACTGGCTTCAAACAACAATTAACATTTATTATTTCATAGTCTCTGTGGGTCAGGAATTTGAGAGGAGCTTAGCTGAGTAATTCAGGCTCAGGGGCTCATGAGGTTGCAATCCATTCTGTCAGCCAGGGCTGCAGTCATCGAAGGCTTGACTGGGGCTGGTGGGTCTAGTTTCAAAATGCCTCACTCATGTGGCTGCTGGGTCGGTGCTGGCTGCTGGCAGGAGGGCTCAGTTGCTCTCAACTTGGATCTCTCCATAAGGCTACAGTTATTCATGTTCACAACATGATGCCTGGTTTCCCCATAGAGTGGGCAATCCAAGAGAGCAAGGCAGAAGCCACTGTCTTGTATGACCAGCCTCAGAAGTCACACTCCATCTGCAGTCTCCTAATGGTTGTTCAGGTCAGCCCTATTCACTGTGGGAGAGGATTGCATGAGTGAATTCCCGGAAGCGAGAATCATTTGAATCATTTGGAATCGATTGAAATCAAGAATCATTTGAAGATTAGCTACCATCAATACTCTCTCTCTCTCTCTTTTTTTTTTTTTTTTTTTTTTTTTTTGTCTTTTTGCCTTTTCTAGGGCCACTCCCGAGGCATATGGAGGTTCCCAGGCTAGGGGTCGAATCGGAGCTGTAGCTGCTGGCCTACGCCAGAGCCACAGCAACTCGGGATCCCAGCCGCGTCTGCGACCTACACCACAGCTCACAGCAACACCAGATCCTTAACCCACTGAGCAAGGCCAGGGATCGAACCCGAAACCTCTTGCTTCCTAGTCGGATTTGTTAACCACTGCGCCACCATGGGAATTCCATCGATGCTCTCTCAAGTAATTCATTTCATTTTCTGGCCATTGCTTTTGAAATCAATTTTTTTGTGTATTTCATTTTGTTTATTTCATATTGTTAGTTTATTTCTGACAGTTAATGTTTGTATCTAACAATTTTGCTAACTCTTTTTTGCAGCAGGGAGTAGGGGGGCACACCCACAGCATATGGAGGTTCCCAGGCTGGGGGTCGAATCGGAGCTGTACCTGCTGGCCGACACCACAGCCACAACAACACCGGATCGTTAACCCACTGAGCGAGGCCAGGGATCAAACCTGTGTCCTCATGGATGCTAGTCAGGTTTGTTTCCACTGAGCCACGATGGGAACTCCTGCTAACTCTCATTATTCTACTAATGTATCTGGGAATTCTTTTGGAATTTTTTTAATGCAGACAATCTCTTCCAAGTAGTCCTTCTCTATACTTTCATTTCCTTTGATTTTCTATATTTTCATGACTTACTGGGCTGACCAGAACTGACAATATCACAGTCATCTGCAAATAATGACTTTGGTTTTTGCTTTACAATCTTTATTCTTGTTATTTCTTGTCTTACTGGCCAGACCTTCTGTATAATGTTGGATGAAAGCAGTGATAGCAAGTATCCTTATATTAATCCTGATTGTTAAGGACATAAATTTCCTGTAGGCTTTTCATAGCTATCCTTTATAAATTTAAGTCCTGTCTTTTCTAGTTCTAGTCCTAGTTTGCTAAAAGGTTTTAATTCACTCAGTGGATGTTGAATTCTTTTTTTTTTTTTTTTTTTTTTTTTTTTTTTTGTCTTTTTTTTGCTATTTCTTGGGCCGCTCCCGCGGCATATGGAAGTTCCCAGGCTAGGGGTCTAATCGGAGATGTAGCCGCCGGCCTACACCAGAGCCACAGCAACGCGAGATCCGAGCCGCGTCGGCAACCTACACCACAGCTCACGGCAACGCCGGATCGTTAACCCACTGAGCAAGGGCAGGGACCGAACCCGCAACCTCATGGTTCCTAGTCGAATTCGTTAACCCCTGCGCCACAACGGGAACTCCCTTGAATTCTAATAAATGCTTTTTCTGTATATATTTTCCTCATAACTATGTTACTTTTCTCCTTTAATCTATTAATGAGTTCCGGTAGTTTTTTTGGTTGTGGCTTTTTTTAAAATGTTAAAGCAGCCCAGAGAGAGAGACATGTGGGAGCCCAGTGTTCCCTTTCCAGCAGTGATTCCTCCTGGAGGCCAGGTCCCAGCCAGATAAGAGGGCTTTTTAGCACACTGTACAATTCTCTATTTCATATGTGCCAGAGCTGGCCCCTGTGTCTGAGCTGATGGTACAATTTTCAAGGAAAGGTACAGTATATAAAACAAGAGTGTACGTTGTAGGCACGCACAACACATCCCAACTTCTAGATCAGCCCCCAAATATATGTGTATATGAGGGAAAGGAAGGTGGCACATCCCTCTAGGCCCCAGCTGACGTGAATGGGCAAATCCAAGAAGGCCTAAGTGGCTGGTAGGCACACTGACTTCCTTCACTCTCCCAAATCATGACCCCCATGGAGCTTGATGGATTCACCTCCAAAGGCCATGATGCCCAGCAGGAGTGTCTGGAGATTCTTCCTCGAGTGACTTGTCCAAATGGGCTTGATAACCACGTTCTCACAATGAGCAGGAGTCCCATCTCTGAAACAAAGCTTTCCATTGCCTGTGAGCCATCTTACTCGAGAGGCCAGCTCCCTTGAAAGGAGGTAGCCAAACATGACTGATGAGTGTCCTGGGGGCAAAATTTAAAAATTCTCTCTCTCTCTCTCTCTTTTTTTTTTTTTTTTTTTTTTTTTGGTCTTTTGTCTTTTTAGGGCCAAACCCACAGCATATGGAGGTTCCCAAGCTAGGGGCTGAGTTGAAGCTGTTGCTGCCAGCCACAGCCACAGCCACAGCAACACAGAATCCAAGCTGTGTCTGTGTCCTGCACCACAGCTCACGGCAACCCTGGATCCTTAACCCACTGAGCAAGGCCAGGGATCAAACCTGTGTGTTCATAGATACTAGTCAGGTTCGTTAACCCCTGAGCCACCATGGGGACTCCTGATAACATAATTCTTAAGATGAGAATAATTTTTGTTCCTCAACCTAATCAGACTCTTAGGTCTGGGTTTTTCTTCTTGCCAAGGGCTGGTGAAAATAGGGACTCTGGGACATTCATAACTAAAAAGATACAGTGTGGGAGTTCCCGTCGTGGCGCAGTGGTTAACAAATCCGACTAGGAACCATGAGGTTGCGGGTTCGGTCCCTGCCCTTGCTCAGTGGGTTAACGATCCAGCGTTGCCGTGAGCTGTGGTGTAGGTTGCCGACGCGGCTCGGATCCTGCGTTGCTGTGGCTCTGGCGTAGGCTGGTGGCTACAGCTCCGATTCGACCCCTAGCCTGGGAACCTCCATATGCCATGGGAGCGGCCCAAGAAATGGCAAAAAGACAAAAAAAAAAAAAAAAAAAAAAAAAAGATACAGTGTGAAGCCCAGTATCTTTCATAGGGGCCTGCTATATAGCAAACACTTAATAAAACCTCTTGGTTTTCTTTTTCCAAACAGATCCCGAATCAGCAAAGTAGAGCTCTTTAGATCATTCCAGAAGCTGCTAAGCAGTGTTTCAGAGGACAAGTGGCCAGACTCACTCAGGTAATGCCATTGACCTAAGTGTTTTCTTATTTAGGAAGTCATGTGGTTTAATTTTGGCTTATGAATGGCAGGAAGCATTGGCAGGCATAGTGGATCAGTAGGCCAGTGGGTACTTATTACTGACCCCGTGTTCTTCTTTCCCCATAGCCACAGGTGCAGATTCATGCATGATCGGAGGTGCGGTGGGTGGGTAGTTGGGTGGTACAGAGTCCCGAGACCCTAAGGGTAGCGCTGGGGCCTGGCCCATCCCAGGCCCTCCCTGTATTCCGCCCCCACACGGAGGGCATTGTGGAAATGAGTGCTTGGGGGCAGCACCTTCGGATAGGAACATCGTTCTCTCCCCTTTTTGTTCCCTCAGTGGTTGTTAACCGCAGCCCCTTGACTTAAATTACGTTCCACAGTCATTTAGAGTGTAGAGAACTATGAAACCACTTCAGGGGCAGGCGGGGGCAGGGGCAGAATTCACCAACTATTTGCCCAGAGTTAGGCCACACCTCATGGGGTCAGGGCACAGTCCCCACTGCTGGCCTCACTTCAGACACTAGCCACAAACTGGGAGGCCCCCAAGTCACTCACACTTTGACCAACTGACTACAAACCTGAGGGTTCCTACTACCCCCTCAGGTTCAGTAATCCACTCAACCACTCAAAGAATTCAGGAAGGCAGCATACTTACACTTCCTTTTACTGTCTTTTGTCTTTTTAGGGCCGCACCAGTGGCTTATGGAGCTTCTTCCCAGGCTAGGGGTCAGATCGGAGCTGTAGCCCCTGGTCTATGCCACGGCAACACCAGATCTGAGCCTCATCTGCAGCCTACACCACAGCTCATGGCAACGCTGGATCCTTAACCCACTGAGCAAGGCCAGGGATCAAACGTGTGTCCTCCTGGATGCTAGTCGGGTTCGTTAACCGCTGAGCCACGACGGGAACGCCTTACCTTTTACTGTGAAAGATGCAAATCAGGGCCAGATAAAAGGAGGGACACACAGGGCAAGACCTGGGAGGGGCCCAAACCCGACACTTTGGTGTCCTCAGGATGCATCACCCTCCCAGCACATCACTGTCACCAACAGGACACTGACCCGAGCTTCCGCGTCCAGAGTTTGGGGTTTCATCCGTACACATGACCGGTAGAATCGTTGGCCACGTGTGTGATTGAACTCTATCTCCACCTCCCAAGTCTTCCCACCCCAGGAGGTCACACGAAACAGATGGCCCAAAGCCCCAGCTCTCTAACCTCATAATTGGTCTTTCCGGCCCGGCCAGCCTGGCCTGAAATTGTGCAGGGCCCACCACGAGTCACTTCATTAAGCATAAACTTGAGTGTGATCTGAGGGGTTCACCATGAATAACAAAGATATTCCTCTTATTAGGAAAATTCTAAGGGTGGTATAAGTCACCTCCCAGGAACTGGCAACAAAGACCAGGAGACCAGCCAAATTCTTTTTTATACAACAGTTTTGGGAAGCAAAAGAGTATAGACACTTCTTTTTGAAGAGGCTAGTCACCTGTTCTCACCATCATGTGTCCTGTGTATTGATGCCCTCCAGTCATCTGTGGTCAGTTTTCTTGTTTCCTGTCTGAAAAATGTATCAGACTGGAACTGCATGGGTTTCCATACATTGTGTGTGTGCAAAACATATCTGGACTTAGGTAAGGAGAGACTTCATTTGAAAAGGTTATTGCGGAGTTCCTGCCATGGCACGGTGGGTTAAGATTCTGACTGCAGCAGCCTGGGTCGCTGCGGAGGCACGGGTCAATCCCCAGCCTGGTGCAGTGGGTTAAAGGAACTTAAAGGAACTTCCATTGCCACAGCTGTGGCTCAGATTTAGTCCCTGGCATGGGAACTTCTCTATACCATGAGTGCAGACACAAAATATAAATAAAGGATTATTGCAGTAAGAGAAGGGGCCTGTGACAATAGGAAGAGGAGGACTCATGCACTTGCAGGAGTGCCACAGTCTCAAGATCTGTAAGCCTCTCTAATAGCAGGAGCAGAGGTGTATACACGGAGAGGTTAAGTTAGAACCAGGAATGAGAACGGGATGGATGAGCAGGTGCTTTGATGACAGTTGAGCAGAAAATGTTGACTCTCAGGAGGGGCCGTGAGGAAGAGGTTCTTAGACGTGCTCATGGTGGCTCAGGCCAAGGGTGGCTCAGAGTTCGGGGTCTGGGGAAAGGAGAGAAGCATAACTAATATTTGGCTAAGTTAGCAGGTTTTGTCGAGATGCTGTCAGTGGGTATGAACAGTTCAGTAATCCTGAGACAACGAATGGGTGTTCGGAGGGTCTGTGTCTGGCCTTGTCCCAGGTAAACCAGGGGCATCCGTGAGTGTATACGCCATGAAGAAGGGCAGTTCTGGAGTCCCTGTTGTGGCTCAGCAGTAACAAATCCGACTGGTATCCATGAGTATGCGGGTTCGATCCGGCATTGCTGTGAGCAGTAGGTCACAGACGAGGCTTGGATCCTGCGTTGCTATGGCTGTGGTATCGGCTGGCAGCTATAGCTCAGATTCAACCGCTAGCTTGGGAATTTCCATATGTCACAGGTACAGCCCTAAAAAGCAAAAGTAAGGAAATAAATAACAACAACAAAACCAAGAGGAAGATACAGTTGTTCTTCTTTTATCTGATTCCACCAGGACCAGACCAAACTAGCATTCTGCTTATTCTTACCTATTTTAATCCATGTTGTTTTCTGGTGAATTCCTTACAGAGGAAATAAGAGTCGCTGTAGGACAGCATAACAATATCCTTCTGTTCCTAAGTCTCTTGTAAGAAATCTGTCCAGTCGATTGCTCAGGTGTCCTGCTGGCAATGGTGGTGAGCTGTCCAGTGAGACCTGTGTTTGGTCGTGTGTGCATTAGGGTGCAGAAGCTAACGACGTACCAAGAATACAAAGAGGCTGCAGCCACTTACCAGGAGGCCTGGCGCGCACTCCGGAAGCAGGCATTTGGATCCTGGATCAGAAACCCACCAGATTATCACCAGTTTAAATGAGAAAAGCTTGCTGGCAGCAGGTGTTCTCCGTTCCTTCATGCTGGACCACCTTCTTCCTACACGCTGAACAAGCCTTAGCTTCCCCTGCAACTGATAAGGGAAAAAAAAAAAAAAAAAAAAAAGACCGCCACCTACCAGAGCAATATATCTCTTCTGTGTGAGATGGGTGGAATTCCCGAACATGGCACAGTCTATACTTGATTGAAGTAGCTCTCTGCTAAAATAGCATCTTGCTAGTGACCTTGGTATGTGCCCTGTGTTTTACTGCTTCTCTAAGAATAAGAATTTGGAATATGATGCTTTAAAAGCACTCAGCAGTAGCTCCATTTTATGTGTTCCTACGTTGATGTGGCAAGGATTCATTGGGCTGAGAGGATAATTGAATCTCTGCAAGTTTTAGAGCTTCGCTTGTCATAGTGGACATGTATTTCGCACCCCCTGCCTTTCTTCCTTTGGAGAGCCACCCTGCTCTGCTCTTTCCACGAGACTTGGTTGATGCAAACTTTACTCCTTAGCTCCAGAAATGTGAGCCAGACCTGAAGAGTCTGGAATTATTGCCAGAGCCGTCAGGTAAGATTCTCTCCTCTTGTATCAGGAGCAGTAAGCTCCATGCAATCTGGGACTGCCTGTGGCTGCCTTTGAGAACAAAGGCAATGAAGGAAAGAGCCAAGAGAATCAAAACTCTCCTGACCATGTCTAGATCCTTGAAGCTAGTGCCTACTCTGCCTTTCAGTTGTGTGAGATAAATTCCTATTGTTTTGCGTAAGCCCGCTTGAGACTTTTCTATGACTTTGAATGGAGAGAGTTCTGTCTAAAAGGCCAAAAGTCCCTATAGCAGCTGAGCAACTGACCTAGCAACCAGTCCTGTTTTTACTAACATTTAATGTTTAACTCTCAACCTCTTCACACCCTAATTTATTGACTGAAAATGGGAGCTCTCCATGTTAGGATTAATCAAGGTCCTTGGTGGGTCTTCAGTACTTGTTTATTGCTGCATTTTTTTTTTTTTTTTTTGATTTTTAGGGCCTTATCCACAGCATAGATCCCAGGCCAGGGGTCTCATCAGAGCTACAGCTGCCAGCCTACACTACAGCCACAGCAACATAGGTTCCGAGCCACGTCTGCGACCTATACCTCAGCTCACAGCAGCACCAGAGCCTCAACCCACTGAGCGAGGCCAGGGATCGAACCTGCACCCTCATGGTTCCTAGTTGGATTCGTTTCCCCTGTGCCACATTGGGAACTCCCTGCTTTAAATATTTTTAAACAACGGCTTTATTAAGATATAATCCACATGCCATAAAATTCACCCACTTGAAGTGTACCACTCAGTGGTTTGAGTAAATCCACAAAGGTGTACAAGTGGCACCACAGTAAATTTTAGAACACTTTTGTTCTGTCCAGTACAGAGCCCATTAGCAGTCCCTCCTCATGACCCCTCAACCCACCAGCCCGAGGGCAGGCTGTAATCTGCTTTGTGTCGCTATGGATTTGCCCGTCGTAAAACATTTCATATAAATGGAATAAAATTTTTGATTTGTAGTTCCCTTTGTAGTTCAGCAGGTTAAGAACCCAACTAGTATCCATGAGGATATGGGTTCAATCCCTGGCCTTGCTCAGTGGGTTAAGGATCTGGTGTTGCCATGAGCTGTGGTGTAGGTCACAGATGTGGCTCAGATCCCACGTTGCCGTAGCTGTGCAATAAGCTGGCAGCTGCAGTTCCAATTTGCCCCCTAGCCTAGGAACTTTCATGTGCTGCAGGCGTGGCTGGAAAAAAAAAGAAAGAAAGAAAAAAAAAAAAGAAGACAGTGAGTCCTAACCATTACGTTTCACCCAACGAAATTAACAATAATTCCTTAATATCTATTATGCAGGCTGTGCTTGGTTTCCCCTGTTGTCTCAAAAATATCTTTTGACTTTAGAGTTGTTCAAATTAGGATTCAGGCAGTCTACACAGTGCATTTGATGGATGTGTCTTGTCTCATGAAATCCGTAACAGTTCATTCTCCCTTTTTTGGGCTTCACAAATGGGTCATTTGTCCTGTAGACTCTCCCCCACTCAGGGTTGGGCTGCTTATTCCCTCCAGTGTTGGTGACAGGTTCCTCTGTGTCCCATGTTTTCTACACATTTGTGCTTATTACATGGAGAGGCTTGATTGCATTTGGGTTCAGTTCTTTGCCAGTGATTCTGCACACTTCTCTTGCGTCATATCCAGGGGACCATAATGTCGCACTGTTGCCCTTTCTGTGATTGATCAGTGCATTCAGTGCTCCCAGCTATGAGCTGTCCCATCACGCTTTCACGTAACTATTTTAGCAGCTGCTTCAAGGCCCCCTCAGGTTGATTCACTAGACAGCCACAGCCATGCCAGATCCAAGCCACATCTGTGACCTATACCACAGTTCACAGCAACACCAGATCCTTAACCCACTGAGCAAGGCCAGGGATCAAACCTGCATCCTCATGGATACGAGTCAGGTTCGTTACTGCTATACCACCACAGGAACTCTGCCTCCCATGTTTTAGAACTCCCAGGGGAGCCCCCTTCTCTCTCTTTCCCTCCCTTTCTCTCTTTCTCTCTGTCACATACACACACCCACCCACACCAGCTAATTCTCCTGGCAACGATGTGCAACAGTAAGTACAAAGTACTGCCAATCGGGAAAGTTCACCCCAGCCTTGGGTGCTGACACCCTGTGGTGCGCAGAACAACCCCCCACAACAAAGAATTATCCAGTCCAAAATGTCAGTAGTGCTGAGGTTGAGGGGTTGATTGTGAGTGTTTTAAAGTCACTTGAAATAGTTCCTCTCTAGTTACTGCTCCAAATCTATAGTAAATTTTATTTCATTTTGCTTTCAACTTATAGGAGGGCTTTTTAAAAAAATTATATATAGTAAAATATTTAGGAGTTCCTGTCATGGCGCAGCGGAAATGAATCCAACTAGGAACAGTGAGGTTGCGGGTTTGATCCCTGGCCTTGCTCAGTGGGTTAAGGATCTGGTGTTGCCGTGAGCTGTGGTGTAGGTCGGAAATGCAGCTCGGATCTGGCGTGGCTGTGGCTCCAACGTAGGCCGGAGGCTGTAGCTCCGATTAGACCCCAGCCTGGAACCTCCATATGCTGCGGGTTCGGCCCTAAAAAAGGACGAAAAATATTTATTTGGTTCCCAAGTTGACAAGTTTTTAAAAAAGCTGCATTCAGAGGGGTCTTCTATCTTTATCCCCTCACCTCTGTTTCTTGTTGCTGCCATTAGTAACCATTTTCATTAGCTGTTGGTGGATATTTTTTCTATTGAAATACTCTGTGACTAGCTTATATAGAATATTTTGGTTTTCTGCCAATATATCTTTTGGATAGATTCTTAGAGGTGGGACTTGCTATGTCAAAGGGTAGATGAACATATAATTTTTCTTTATTGAAATAGTTCTTCAAAATTGTTCCTAAATACGAATGTAAAAAACAAGTAAAATGTAGGATGACATTATAACATTCCATTTCCATAAAAAAGGGTAGTTCCCTTCTTTATCTCGGGTAGAGGATGCAGCAGCTTCGGTTGCTGCTGTGCTTCAAATTTGATCCCTAGCCCAGGAATTTCTACATGCCATTGGTACAGCCAAACAAAAACAGAAAAGAAAGATGAAAGGTATATATCTATGTTTTGCTAAACTATCTCTGAATAGACACACAGAAACGACTAACATAGGGCCTATAGGGAGAGAGAGGGAGTGGCTGGGACCTGGGAGTGGGAGGGAGACTTTTCACTGTTACTTTAAAATTTTTGAACCACGTTAATATAGTACTTATTTTAAATAAATGTGAGAGGGAGTTTTTCTGTGTCGCAGTGGGTTAAGGATTCTGTGTTGTCACTGCAGCAGCCTGTGTCAGGTGTGGGCATGGGTTTAGTCCCTGGCCAGGGAACTTCCACATGCCCTAGGCGTGGCCAGAAAATAAATTTTAGAAAAGATTTTAAACATGGGGAACATTTAAGATGGTTTTAAACTACCGACACAGCACACATACTCAGAGGTGACGTTGTAAGCAAAGAGGGAGTCAGCACAATTTAGGCATCTGATCTCTTCTACTTAAAAAATGTCTTCCAGCATTTGACTCTTTCAGGGAAGTTTACACTTTCACTATTACTTCCTCTTTGTTCTGTGTTCACAAGTGGGTTCTTATTTTTTTGTTTTTTAGGACCACACCCGCGGCATATGGAAGTTCCCAGGCTAGGGGTCAAAGTGGAGCTGTAGCTGCCGGCCTACACCACAGCCACAGCAATGTGGGATCTGAACCACATCTGCAACCTACACCACAACTCACAGCAATGCTGGATCTTTGACCTACTGAGAGAGGCCAGGGATCGAACCCGCATCCTCTTGGATCCTAGTTGTGTTCGTTAACCTCTGAGCCACAAAGGGAACTCCCACACCACAAGTGGGTTCCAATGTTATAACCATGTATGCATAATTTTTGTACTCTTTTTTTTTTCTTTAGAATTACACAAAGTTGGCTTGATTTAGATAATTCTGTGTATATATTCCATTTAGTCATTTCTGCCTCAAAGCATGGGCTTAATGCCTTATTTTATGGGTTTTTTTCAGCGCCAAGCATTAGCTCACTGTCTGGGGAGACGAGCTGATGTGGAGAAAATGACCTGTGCTGGCCGCCACCGGCGTTGCACTTGGAAGAGAAGCAGGCCTTGTCTGATCTGGTCGTGTCGTGTCTGTGGCTGATGGAAAGCTGCCTTCACCTGGCCCTTGGCAGCACTTTTTGGCTTCAGACAGTGTTTGGAGCAAGCCTTGGGCAAAGTTTTCCAGTCTCTAAAACCCAGAGCTTGCTAGTTAGTTAAATGGCTTGGGACAGTGTTAGATTTTCAGCTGCTACTTCCCTCCTGTGATGGTGTCTGGGGGTGTCAGAGGAGCTGTTAAAAGAAGTCCCACTGCAGCAGAAGGTTATTGAAACTAAGAAACAGCTTCCAAGTAAAAAGATAAATGCACTTGTACTCACTTTCAAGGGTGCAGACATTTCTCTCCATAGGAGGAATTCCCTTGGTGGTGCAGCAGGTTAAGGATCCGATGTTGTCATTCCTGTGCCTCAGGTCGCAGCCATGACACAGGTTCAATCCCTGGCCCTGGAACTTCTGCATGCTGTGGGTGCAGCCAAAAGGAAAAAAAAAAATCTTTCCATAGGAAAAAAGGCAGCGGCCCTGGAGGAGTAGTGAGTAGAGAAAAAAGCCAAGGCGGCAAGCATTCTGGAGAAAGCTACTTTCCAGAAGGAAGAAGTGTGTTTTGTAGGGGTTTGTTTTGTTTTGTTTTTTGCTTTTTAGGGCAACACCCTCAGTATATGGAGGTTCCCAGGCTAGGGGTTGAATTGGAGCTACAGCTGCCAGCCTACACCACAGCCATATCAACGCCAGACCTGAGCTGCATCTGCGACCTACACTACAGCTCACGGCAACGCTGGATCCTTAAGCCACTGAGTGAGCCCAGGGATTGAACCCACCACCTCACGGTTACTAGTCAGATTCGTTTCTGCTGCACCACAGTGGGAACTCCCAGAAAGAAGAGGTTTTTTTCATGCCACGTAATGAGGAACCGTAGTTGACCTTCACATCTTGTAAGCATGAATCCCTTTAAACTTAAATATATGAAGTTCCCGTCGTGGCTCAGTGGTCAACGAATCCGACTGAACGAATCTCCATATGCCTCGGGAGCGGCCAAAAGAAATAGCAAAAAGACAAATAAATAAATAAATAAATAAACTTAAATATATGTGCACTGGGGCTCACACTGACTTTCTGGAAGAATGTCCAAGTAGATCCAAAACAAATCTTAAGTAGTACTTGTGGTTCGAAAAAGAAAGGAAAATTCTGCAAAGAGACACTTCAGGGCTGCAGGCAGGGTCACATGCATTTGACTTTTATTTCTTAAAACTGGAGCCCCAAAATTAATCAGAAGGGATGGAAATCAGAGCAGGATTTGTTGCCTGGTGGGGGAAGGTGGGAGAAGGGAGTTGGGTGGAAAAAGGCTGAAGGGGGAGTTCCCGTTGTGGCTGAGTGGGTTAAGAACCCGACTAGTATCCATTAGGATACAGGTTGGATCCCTGGTCTCGCTCAGTGGGTTAAGGATCTGGTGTAGCTGTGGCTGGTGTGTAGGCTAGCAGCTGAACTTCTGATTCAAACCGTGGCCTTGGAATTTCCGTATGCCACAGGTGCGGCCGTTTAAAAAAATTATAAAAGGAAAGAAAAAGGCTGAAGGAAACTTTCTAGGGTGATAGAAACATTCCATGTTTTTTTTGTTTTGTTTTTTGTCTTTTTTTGCTATTTCTTGGGCCGCTCCCACGGCATATGGAGGTTCCCAGGCTAGGGGTTGAATCGGAGTTGCAGCCACCGGCCTACACCAGAGCCATAGCAACGCGGGATCCGAGCCGCATCTGTGACCTACACCACAGCTCACGGCAACGCCAGATCATTAACCCACTGAGCAAGGCCAGGGACCAAACCCGCAACCTCATGGTTCCTAGTCGGATTCGTTAACCACTGCGCCACGACGGGAACTCCTCATTCCACGTTTTGATTGAAGTGTTGATTACATGGAAGTAAACGTTTGCACACTTAAACACTGTGCATTTTATTGTGTGTAATTATATCTTAACATAAAAAAACAAACCCTAGTCCTTGTTAATTACTTGACATAGCAGAATAAGCTTTGGTCTGGATAGTCAGGTAATTATTTTCTAGTGCTAACTCTTCCACTGCTTCCTCTGTGGATGTCGGGAAAGCATTTAATCTCTGAATTCTAAACTGTCACCTGATCTAGAAAATAAAGGCCCAGGATTAGGAAAGCTCATTTTTTTCAACTTTGAGATAGGATTTTTTTCATAAAAATTCTTACTTGGGTCGATAATGCAGAGAGAAAGTTTCTCCAGGAAACTAAACCCATTGACCCTTTGAGATAGATGTGGCCTCTGTCGTGTTAGTACCAAAGGAGGGACGGAAATAATTTTTGTCTTAGTACCCTGCGCTCTGAATTTTGATGTGGAGTTTTTGTCCCTCATCCCAATGACCTAGCAGAGTGAGGAACCAGCTTTTTTTTTTTTTTTTTTTTGCCATATCCATGGCATGCACAAGTCCCAGGCCAGAGACCAAACCCTCACAACAGCAGTAATTGGAGCCACTGCAGTGACAATGCCGGATCCTTAACCCATTGTGCCACAAGAAAACTCCAAGATTTTAGAACTAAGTTTGTTCGGAGTTGCCATTGTGGTGCAGCGGAACAGAATCCGACTAGGAACCATGAGGTTGCAGGTTCGATCCCTGACCTCACTCAGTGGGTTAAGGATCCAGTGTTGCCATGAGCCGTGGTGTAGGTCGGATCTGATGTGGCTGTGGTGTAAGCTGGCAGCTGTATCTCTGATTGGACCCCTACCCTGGGAGCCTCCATATGCCGAGGGTGTGGCCTTAAAAAGAAAAAAAAAAAAAAAAAGGACTAAGCATATTCAGCCTTGCTCTCAGTCTCCACATCCAGGAATGTATCTTGATGGGAAAAAGGAAAAGGCGGAAAGTCGCTCCATCCAAGACCCAGGCTGCCAAATGCTGGTTTCAAGCACATGTTGCCTCAACTTGGGCTTGGCTCCAGAAGGGGAAGAGCTCACAATGGAAACAGTGATGGCTGTTTGCTCAGGCAGCCAAGAGAATGAAAAGCTCATTGAAACCCTCTCCATGGGGAGAGGCACGGTGGGCCGCTGGGTGGTGAAACCAACCTGACAACAGAGCAGGATCACAGAACCCATTCCCAGCGTCTTTCTTCAGTTCAACAACAGACCTTTCTGTGCATCTGCCCAGGAAATGGCTGAGAAATGAAACTGTGGGCAACCCAAGCTTTGCTCAGCAAAAGATGCACATCTGCTTCACCCGTATTTTCACTGAATTAGAGCCTGTTACCTGGGAGAAAGCAAAGAGATCTCCGTGCATGTTCCCAGTGCCCACCTCAAGATTTCCTCAACTTCCTTTTTCGTTGCTACCACTTGTGGGCCACCTTGACCTCCAATGAGTGCCCTCTCAGTTGGTCTGTTCATGCTGAACTTTTCCTCCTTTCTCCAGTGGTATTATCCGTGCCCTCCTGTCCCAGCACACCAGTACCTGCTGGGTTGGGAAGCAGCTGGCAGCTGGAGAAAAGGGAGAAACCGGGCCTCGGTGACGGAGCGGCAGGACACTCTCAACCAGCTTCAGATGTGCCAACGCAGGCAGATCCCGCAGCCCGGCTCTTTGCTGCTCTCAGAACAATGTGGGCCCACGTGGGTTAGTATTTTGCTTCATATGCTTTGGAGGAATTCTGTTCTAGAAGAAAGGGCAGTGCACAAACTGTAGTACAGAGGTTTCCAACCCAGGTATACCCAGGAATAGGAAACTTCGAGTAGGTGGAGTGAACTAGAAAGCTATTCCTTGTCCAAAGAGCAGCCATTATTATGTTCCGGCTGACTGTGCTGGATCTTCGGGATTTTGGGGGGAGAAGCCAGAAAGTTGGATTTTTATGTGCATATCTAGGGGCCACATAGATGCAGACCTTCCATTTGTTACCTCTGGTCTGGCAAAACAGGGATGGATTTGGCCCATAGACCTGTTTGAATTGAGGCTCCAGAATGGACTGAGTGTGTGATCCTGGGTGGGTAACTGCCTTCTCAGAGAGTCCTCACCTTGGACATGAGGGCAGCAGCACCCAGCCGTGGGGTTGTGGGGAGGAGATGAGGTAACTGGACAGCATAGACGGGAGAAAGGCTGCCCACCGAATAAACAGTGCCTGGCACTGGTCTCCCAGTGCCACTCATAAGGGACTTGTTCCCATTTCTAATCCTGATTGCCAGAGCTGTTGATAATAAACATAAGAAGTCATCCTTAGGAGAAGCCTGCTGGGTCATGTTTGTGGAGCCTCCTGCTGCGTGAGCACTGGTGTTAGCGCCTTTGCTCGTGCGCACCACCCCATCCACATCTGGAAGCAACAGCCCGTCTCCAGCAGCTAAGGAGGCGAGCAAGCGGAGCTCTTGATCACGGAGGTATATATAGATCCTCCTACCTAACTCCGGTGGCTGTGCCTTCCTGATGGCAACCGCCAGATTGGGTTTTTTCTCCCTGAGGAAATAAAGATGAAAAGGGGGACCAATTGTGCTTTTTAGAGCATCCTGCCACTCAGTCTAATGAAGAGCGAGGCTTTTGAGAATAAGAACATTTATACTGCCGCTTTCTAAATTCTTGAAGGAGATGCTTGGGCCACTTTTAGAAATGGTGCTCTGGTGCAGGCACCTGCCTGTCCATGTGGCCCTCCATGTAGCCATAGTGGGTTTCAGCCACTGCCACATTAAGATACCTTAGCACTTGCTAAGCAGGCGCTCAGCTCCAAGTAGACCCATCATATCTTTCTGAACACCAACAGTAGGGCAGGCCTTGTGCTGTGCACCTGAAGTACAAGGATGGGGCTTAGTTGTTACTCCTTGACTGAGGAAACATGAGTATGGCTGTGATAGAGGTCTAACACCCCCTTGGGAGAGGGAGAGGCCCAGGAAGATCTCAGAGGCCTGGGTACACTTGAGCAGAGCTGACGGAGAAATATTAGGGGGCAGCAAGCGAGGAGAAACGGGTGGTGCCTATGGGGACAGCTTTGAGAGAGGGGTATTTGAAGCCAAGAATCACCATATGCAGAGGTCAGAGATGAGAGCCCTGCGTGGCTGGGCTGGTGGAGTCTGGAAGGGGTAGGAGAGTCCCTATCCCTCCTGGGGCAAGTCAGGGGGCACTTTGGAAGTCCTGGGAAAGAGAATAGTTTTATCTTGGTGGCTCAGTACTTCAGGGAGTCTTGAGGAAAGGGTTTTGAGATGGAAGGTGCATTTTAGAAAGATCGCTGTCCTCTGTAGCACGGAGGATGAACTGGTCGGAGGCCAGGATGGTGGCAAGGAAACCACAGTTGGGGGGTTACTTTAATAAGAAGAGAAATGATGAGGCTCAGACAGTAATGGTTTTAGGAGCCACTGGGAAGGGACTGCCTGAGAAATATGCAGGGGCTGGTGAGGCTGATTGACTGACTGTAGGTGGGGGATGTGGATGACGGTGTGTTGGGGATGGCGCCCAGGTTCCTGGGTGGGTGACAGGAGGGAAGGAGGTGTCACGTATCGGGAAGGGGATCTAGGAGGAGGGGTTGCACTGGGACGGGAGAGGGGCGGTGCGTATGGAGAGCGGCAGGCAGGGGACATGAACTCAGCCAGTTTGGGACTTCTGTGATACCACGGGATGGGGACCTGGAGGGAGCATTTGGAAGGACTGGTTTGGGGCTCAGGAGAGAGATGGACTACAGATAGAGTCTGGAATGATCTGTTTATAGGAAGCCTTTGAAGACTTGGGTCAGAGTAAAATGACCCAAGGAGAATGAGTACAGAATGAGAAGAAGAGGGGGCCTTGGACTGAACCCTGGAGAGTTCAGAAGTGGGTAGAGAAGAACAGGAAAGAAAGCGACCAAGAGGCCAGAGGAAAATCAGGAGAAGGCCAGTTAGGAGCTTCAAAGAGGGAGAATCTGGAGTGGAGAATATGTTAAAAGACAAGGAAGGAAAGAACCAAGAACCTTGTAGTTCTCCTCCAGCCCCCCCAGTTGGGGAACAAGGTTATTTTCGGTGACCTCAGCAGACCCAGAGTCAGGGAAGTGAAAGCCTCTCCTGGGCTCAGGGGTGAAGGAGAGTTAGAAACAGAGAGGAACCCACTCCCTCTTCTCACTGATGGAACTTAAATATAAAAGGTTATGAAATAGTTCAAACATAACAATAAAAAGAAATAAATATTTTGCAATCTTTGCTTCACAGTTTTTACTTTCTGGAGCAATGAAACATGACTAGCTGTATTTTTGTTTTGTTTTGTTTTTGTCTTTTTTTCTAGGGCCACACCCACAGCATATGGAGATTCCCAGGCTAGGGGTCTAATTGGAGCTACAGCCTCTGGCCTACGCTGGAGCCACAGCCAGGCCAGATCCGAGCTGCGTTTCCGACCTACACCACAGCTCACGGCAACACCGGATCCTTAACCCACTGAGCAAGGCCAGGGATCGAACCCACAACCTCATGGTTCCTAGTCGGATTTGTTAACTACCACCTGACGAGAACTCCATGACTAGCTGTAACTGAAACCCCACATTGACCCCTCTCTGATACTCTTCCCCTCCCTCCATTAGGTAACCACCATCCTGAATTTCATGGTTTATACTTTTATTATACAACTTGGTATCTCTGAGTAATACATACAATTGTTTTCCATGTCTTGAACTAGAGAAATGATATCATGCTGAATATACTCCTGCATCTTACTTTTTTCATTCATCAACACCATTTTGGACATTTATTTGGGTTAACATACATAGCTCTAGTGCATTCATTTTAACTACTGTTGTTTTAACTACTGGTGTTATCAGCGCAGTGTCTTGGATCGCTGCTATGGCTCAGTGGTAACAAACCTATTATCCATGAGTATGTGGGTTCAATCCCTGGCCTCACTTAGTGGGCTAAGGATCTGGCATTGCCTCGAGCTGTGGTGTAGCTTGAAGATGCAGCTCAGATCTCTCTGTGGCTGTGGTGTAGGCTGGTAGCTGCAGCTCCATTTCGACACCTAGACTAGGAACTTCCATATGCCGCAGGTGCAGCCGTAAAAAGGAAAAAAAAAAAATCTATGAGAGAAAGAGATGCATCATCTTCTGTGGGTTAAAGCTTCTGCCAGTCTAGGTTATCTTTTTTTGGTGGGGAGGGGGGCTGCACCCCGTAGCATGTGGAAATTCCCCCACCAGGAATCAAAACCAAGCCGTAGCAACAACCTCAGCGCTGTAGTGATAACACTGGATCTTTACCTCACTGCACCACAAGGGAACTCCTTAGCTGTTTTATTTAAAACATGGGTCTGTTTCTGGATTTCTGTTGTGTTCCCTGGTTTATGTGTCTATCTCTTAGCCATATGGCATAGTCTTTAATTACTTAATTACTGCTAAGACAAATCTCCCCAGCTTGTTTTTCTTAACACTCTTAGTTATTCTTAGCTTTTGCTCTTCTACGTGGATTTTACCATCAGTTGTCAGATTACATGCACACATGGGCTCGCGCACACACGCATACACACAAACCTGATTGGGATTTTTATTGAAACTGCATTAAATTGACAGATTAATCAGATGAGAATATGCATCTTTATACAATATTTATGCATCCTTGAATACAGTATGTTAGTATATCTCTCTTTTTATTTAGTTCTCTTTGGGGTTGAACCTGAGTCCTCATGGATTTTAGTCAGATTTGTTTCCACTGAGCCACGACAGGAACTCCCTTTTTTTTTTCTTTTTACAGCCACACCTGCTTCATATGGAAGTTCCTGGGCTAGGGATTGAACTGGAGCTGGAGCTGTCACACAGCCACAGCAACGATCTGCATCTGCAACCTCTGCCACAGCTTGTGGCAACACCAGATCTTTAACCCACTGAGTGAGGCAAGGGATTGAACCCACATCCTCACAGACACTATGTCAGGTTCTTAACCCACTGAGCCACAATGGGAACTCCTGGCATATCTTATACTAAGTTTATTCCTATAGATTTTGCTCCTATTGAAAATGAGATTTTTTTTTTCTCTTACACTATTCCTTAATTGGTTACAACTGGTATTTAAAACCATCATCAACGTTAACTGTTCTGGAGTTCCCATCGTGGTTCAATGGTTAACGAATCCGACTAGGAACCATGAGGTTGCAGGTTCGGTCCCTGCCCTTGCTCAGTGGGTTAAGGATTTGGCGTTGCCATGAGCTGTGGTGTAGGTCGCTGATGCGGCTCGGATCCCGCGTTGCTGTGGCTCTGACGTAGCCAGGTGGCTACAGCTCCGATTCAACCCCTAGCCTGGGAACCTCCGTATGCTGTGGGAGCGACCCTAGAAAAGATGAAAAGAGAAGGAAAAAAAAAAAAAAAAGATCCTTTAACCCTCTGAGCCAGGCCAGAGATTGAACTTGAGACCTGACACTGCAGAGACACAGCCAATCCTGTTGTGCCACAGTGGGAACTCCAAGAACTTTATTTGTTCTAATATATGCATATTCTCTCAGATTTTTCTGTGTAGCCTCTCACTGTGTATTATACAGCTTAGTCTTCCTTTCTGATTCTTAAGCCTCTCATTTACATTTCTTCTCTTACTCTATTAGTTTTATGCCAGAACAATGTTGAGTAAAAGCACTGATGGTGGACTTTAACAGCTTCACTGAAATATAATTCACCTACTATAAAGTTCACCCTTCAGACTTCTTTTTCAGTTCCTGTTTTTAATAGGAATGCCTCTAAAATTTTAACATAAGTAACCAGTTGTTGCAGTACCACTTGTTAAGTGGCTTATCATTTTCCTGATGACTTGTCATGCCGCCTCTGACATGCTTTAGACACAGATCTAGTTCTGGGTTCTGTTCCATTAATGTATTTGTCTATCCCAGTGCTAGTACCACACTGCCTCATTCACATAGCTCTGCATACTGCTGTACACATTCGCTGTAGATTTTTCATGAATTCCCTTCATCAATCTAAGGAACTCTTAACTTGCTAAAAGGTTGTTTTGGTGTTTGTTTTTGTTTTTGGCCGCACACAGCATATGGAAGATCCTGGGCCAGGGATCAAATCCGAGCTATAGCTGTGACCTATGCCACAGCTGCAGTAATGCTGGATCCTTAACCCACTGTACCACAGCAGGAACTCCCTTAATTTGCTAAGAGGCTTTTAAAAAACTATCAATAGATTTTGAGTTGTTTCATCTATGAGATGATCAGATAGTTTTTTCTGTGTGATCACGACACCCCAGATGCCTATTCTCTTGCCCTCTGTACATCCTCTGCTCCAGTTCCCTGCCTCACCCACACCATGACTGGCCTTCCCTCTGAATCGCAGAGCCTCATCAGTAAATGCCTATGTACTTAGCCCTGGCCCCAGCTATTTATTGTTCTCATCTTTAGATCAGAAGGGCTCCAGCTTGCTAGTTTATCAAAGGGGCTACGAGGGATGTGCCCCTCTGCTGGTTTCCATGGTAATGTAGGAGCCAACATGACATCCCTTCCCCCTGTAACAGGTAACTTCTCCCCTCCCCCCACCTCCAGTGCTGCCATGTCCTGCCTACGTTGTTTGCCATCCACAGCGGGGCATCATTCCAGGACTCTCTTGCTTCAGTCTGTAAGATCCCTGCCTATGAAGCCACTCATGTCTCTGTTGCTGACTCTGGACTCGTTCTTTAGTCTTGAGGCTGGGTAAGTGTAAGCACATAGGTTAGGGGTCCTTGGAGAAAGAGAAGCAGGAATGGCTTTCTTGACAGGACCAATTTTAGCCCAAGCCGTTTTGTGATCTAAGCCTGGTTGAATGCTTGCCCTTGAATGGGTCTCAGTAACCAAACTTAAGGGAGGGAATGCAGAAAGTAGGGAGGAGCAGTCAAGAAACAATAATGCAGCTTTGGTTCCTCAGGGGGTATATGTAACATACCTTTGAGTTCTGTAGGAATGATAACCTTGACCTGACTTCAGTGAACCACAACAGACTGCCCCGAGGGGACTTCTGGTATGTTTAGTAATAGGCATACTGATGAACTATATGACCCATTCTTGAGCTAAGCTCTACCTGGTCATGATTATTTTAGTATACTGCTGTATTTTATTTACTTATATTTTACTTAGGATTTTTCTATGTTGGTAAATTGAGATCAACACATAATTTTTCTCATAAAGATTGACACTGAGATTTTTATAAGTCTCAAAGGAGTTCCCTTGTGGTGCAGTGGGTTAAGGGTCCCATACTGTCACTGCAGCAGCAACTGTCATTGCTGTGGTGCAGGTTCAATCCCTGGCCCGGGAACTTCCCCACATGCCCAAAAAATAGTTACTCTTCCCTTTGCCTAATCTCTGAAAGTTTGAGAGTTAAGAATTCCTTACATAGTTTGATAAAATTCATCTGTAAAATCTTTCCAGTGTCTGTTAAGGACTAGAGTTGGGGAAGACTAGCACTTTTTTTTTTTCTTTTTAAACCTCTCATCTGCATTTTAAAGCCAAGATTAACAAATCCATTTTTATTGATATTACAAATACGGCATAGTTTTTATAGGTGATAGCAATTTTCTCCTCTGTTCCATCGATACTTTCTACTATAGCACTTCCAACATTGCTCTGTAATTGTTTATGTGTTTGTTTACCAGACTGAACTCCTGGGGTAGGGGGGTAAATGTTACCCGAAAACTGGTTGGCCTCTTGGTGGATGTTGAGCCAAAAGACACAACCACGTCAGAGATTGTGAGAAGGAAGGACTTATTACCTGGATCAAGTAAGGAGAACACCAAGGTCTTTCCCAAAGCAGTTGTTTCCTGAACAGCAAAACTGGGTAAGTTTTAAGCTAAGGGTTCATGCATATTCATGAAGGGGCTTTGTCAGATGACAGAGTTCAAGGCTTAATTGATTGAAGTCATGAAGGTCAGAAAAGGTCATTATACTTGAGCCTCCAGTAGATCTGGTGATTGAGCACTTCAGGCTAATCTTTTTTTTTTCCCCAGGCTAATCTTTACCATTGAAACAGAACTGGGAGTCTTTACAAGTGATGTTATTATCTTTGCTACTACTTCACTTGCCTGATTCAAGGACAAACATGGTGGTCAGGTTTAGATCACAAAATAGCTCAGGCCAAATAGCTTCTTATGTCAAGAAAGTCGTACCTTGGAGTTCCCATCGTGGCTTAGTGGTTAACGAATCTGACTAGGAATCATGAGGTTGCGGGTTTGATCCCTGGCCTCGCTCAGTGGGTTAAGGATCCGGCATTGCCGTGAGCTGTGGTGTAGGTTGCAGACGCGGCTCGGATCCTGCATTGCTGTGGCTCTGGCGTAGGCTGGGGGCTACAGCTCCGATTCAACCCCTAGCCTGGGAACCTCCATATGCCGTGGGAGCAGCCTAAGAAATAGTTTAAAAAAAAAAAAAAAAAAAAGACCAAAAAAAGAAAGTCATGCCTTTTTCTCTTTGTCTGGGGACCCCCTACCCCATCTTCTTAGAGGAAGAAGGGGGGTATTCAGTGGAGGTCAGAGTTCTCTGAAGGACTTTTGACATTGCTCTCAGATGTGCTCTTACTCCACTCCACTTGCTAAGCTGGCGGGGCCATCTTCGCCTTATATAGAAGAAATCTGCCTGAGGATGAAGTCAACACAGGAAAATAAAACCAAGAGATAGGCAGAGTTTTGATGTTATCATTTGATCTCTGGTTTGAGCCTGTGCCTGAAGCCAGTGAACTACCCCTTTATAAGAGTTGAAGTAATTGCTTTTTTAAAGCTTAAGCCAATTTGAGTTGGGTATATGTCACTGCAAACAAGATTCCTTATAATACAGTGTTCCTTTGCTTTACTTTGCTCAGTGAGAGGGTAGTTTCTTCCTGCCTCTACTGTGTTACTGAAACCAAACCACCTCTGACTCAAACCCAACCTAAACCCAGAGTAGGACTTGAACCCACTGTTTTTTCATTCGAATCACTCACCTGGTGTCTGGACTAACTGAGGTTCCAGTTCTTTGTGTCTCAGCAAGAAAAAAAAAGTGACAGGCAAGAAATAGATTCAGATAGGACACTAGTGAGGGATGCAAGCAGCAGGCTCTGCTCTGAGGATTAGGTAGCCTACGCTTTTATAATCCAAAGAAAGTGGGGAGTAGGAAGAGACCGCCTTCTTCCTCATTCTTCAAGTAAACGTCAGGCTCACATCATCAGCTCCTCCTTCCTATCAGGTAAGAGAGTGTTTGACCCTATGAGGTCAAACCGGGACTGCCTTGGTGCTTATTCAAATCAGCAGAAGGGTGGAAACATATGCTAAAATGTTTTATCATCTCAGGTTTCCATATAATGAGGCTGTGCTACTTTGGAATGTCATCTTTCCCTTAAATGCCTGTCCTTGGCCCTAAGGATCATTATCTTGCTGAACTTGAATGCTAGGCCCCATTTTATCTTTCACATAATGACTGAGGCATATCTCAGGTTTTATAGTTCAGCAAGCCTGCTTCATTCCAAGACATTCGGATGGCTTTCTTGAGTGATCATTAGCTTACAGGGCTCTCCCAAAGTTCCCTAGGTGTCTCTCTCTCGGGCCCCTACTGGAGCTTCTACAACTCCCTGTGTAACTACTTCCTCCATCCCTATCATTACTACCAGCAACAAGTCCAGACTTGGAGTTCCCGTCGTGGCCCAGTGGTTAATGAATCTGACTAGGAACCATGAAGTTTCAGGTTCGATCCCTGGCCTTGCTCAGTGGCTCTGGTGTAAGCTGGTGGCTACAGCTCCAATTCAACCCCTAGCCTGGGAACCTCCATATGCTGCGGGAGCGGCCCTAAAAAAGGCAAAAAGACAAAAAAAAAAAAAAAAGTCCAGACTTGATTGGATCATGTTTGGAAAAGACCAACGAGATGCTTATGATAAGAATGTTTCTTCTGGAGTGCCCTTTGTGGCTCAGCAGTTAGCAAACTTGACTAGGATCCTTGAGGACACTGTTTTGATCCCTGGCGTTACCGTGAGCTGTGGTGAGGCCCCCAGCTGTAGCTCTGATTCAACCCCTAGCCTGGGAATCTCCATATGCCACGGGTGTGGCCCTAAAAAAAGTATCTTCTGATCCCAACTGGGAAACTGACATCAATATGGAGCTTTGAAGGGTTGCTTACATAATTTGGTAAAGGTGAAGTTAAAGATCTTCTATTCCTTCCCCAGTAGAACATTTGCCATTTTAACTACATGTTTTTAGATCACTAGGTTGGTGATACCTGGTTTCTTAATTCTGATGATCTGTGTAGGGCTCTAACCTCCAACACAGTCTGTCTGATGAAGATTCAAGGAAGTAAATAAGCATTTCCTCTTAGATGCTTGCGTCCTGGCTTGCCTACACATCTATTTAATTTGTGAGAAATCATGACACATAGTTCCTTTTGTGGCTCAGCAGTAATGAACCCAACCAGTTCCCATGAGGATACGGGTTGGATCCCTGGTCTTGCTCAGTGGGTTAAGCATCCGGCATTGTCGTGAGCTGTGGTCCCAGACGTGGCTCGCGTCCTGTGTTGCTGTGGCATAGGCAGGCCGCTGCAGCTCCAAGTTGACTTCTAGCCTGGGAACTTCCATATGCCACTGGTGTGACCCTAGAAAGTAAAAAATAAAAATAGCAAAATCATGAAACATGGTCCGGAAAAATCTAAATCTTCATCTGTAGAAAGACTGAAGAGAGCCACATGAGTGCAGGTACATGTTAAAGGCTCTATGTCTATGGTTGTCATTCCCGCATGGAATATAATAGTTAAAGATTGAAAACCACCCAAATGCCATTAATAGGGCACTAGTTAAGTAATGATGATACACCCACACAATGCAATACTATTTCCTATAAAAATAAATGAAAAGGCTTTCTATGAACTGATATGGAAAGATCTCCAGGATATGTAAATGAAAAAAAGCAGCGGACATGGCATATAAAATGTGTCGTCTTTGCAAGAAAAACAAGAAACCAATTAGGACCTATTGGCCACACCTGTAGCATATGGAAATTCCTGGGCCAGGGATCAAATCCAAGCTGCAACTACACCGAAGCTGTGGCAATGCTGGATCCTTAACCCATTGTGCCAGGCTGAGGACTGAACCCACACCACCAGAAAGACAATGCCAGATATTTACCCACTGTGCCACAGAAGGGAATCCCCATAATTTTTTGTCTTTTTGTCATTTTAGGGCCGCACCCACGGCATAGGGGGTTGAGTTGGAGCTCCAGCCGCTGTCCTATGCCACAGCCACAGCAACAAGGGATCCGAACCAAGTCTGCAATGTACACCACAGCTCACGGCAACGCCAGATCCTTAACCCACTGAGCAAGGCCAGAGATTGAACCCACAACCTCCTGGTTCCTAGTCAGATTCATTAATCACTGAGCCACGGCGGGAACTCCCATATGTTCATTTTTAATTGAACTTCCAAAAATAAGTTCTGAAAAGAAACAAAAGTAAAAGTAGTTTCCCATAAGGTGGAGGATTGCATAGTCAGAAAACAGTAGTGGGAGAAGGACTTCTCACGTATACCTTTTTATTGAGACCTGATAGCTGAACCATGTGAATATATTAAACACTTTAAAAAAAAAAACCCTTCTCATGACACAGGCCACTGCTTCCTGCGCTCGGCTGTGCTGCCGTCGGCCCCACAGACCATCCTCCTGGCCTGGCAGACATAGGAGCTGCTTCCTTGACTCGTCCAAAGAGGTGAATAAAGGACTTGGTCGCACTGCAATGCCTTTATAAGTTTTATTGTTAATTATTTACCTTAATAGTTTCAGAAAGAGGAACAGATTAGCTCAGTCCAACATGATTGGAGGTTGGCAAAATCTAGTGAAGCAAGTGTTCGGATTGCTAAGGATTTAATTTGAATGCTTTTAATACTTAGCCATCTAACACTTCAAACATAATCCAGAATAAATGCATCATCTCCCTCCCTTTCACTTCAGTTCCCCACCTACCTCACTTCAATATGGGAAAATTTTCATTAAATTAAGATTCCCAGAGAAACAAGTTCCCTGGAGAGTATAGCCATGAGGACAGTGCACAAAAAGAAAAACTCAAAATAAAACTCTGTATGATAATTTACTAGTCTAAAGAAACAAAACCTTCCAATATATTAAGAAATAAATCCAGTTACAAATGCACTAACAGGTCTATGTGAAGAGATTCTGGTAAAGTAACGGAAAAACGGCCAGCTATTTACAAGATACACAAGCAGGAATGGTGCACCTAGCCCAGCACTGGCCCTCAGAAGCCAAACGTGTTCTCTCCACTGTAGGCCACATACAAGAATCCATCTTCATCTTTTTCCTTCTCGTAAAGCTGTCCCATAGTGAGGCTTGAAAGAGAAAAACAAAAAACAATGACAATTAGGTTTTTTTGCTTTTTTCTTTTTCAGCCACCCTGTGGCATGTGGAGGTTCCCAGGCCAGGAATGGAATCCAAGCTGGAGCTGTGACCTACCACAGCTGCAGCAACGCCGGATCCTTAACCCACTGTGTTGGGCCAGGGTTTGAACAGGAGCCTCTACAGAGACAAGCCACAGTGGGAACTCATTGAGAATTCGGTTTGATTACATAGTCCAGGTGTTGGGAAAAAGGTGGCCTGGGGATAAGGAACTTCACTACTTAAACTAGCTCCCCTCCATCACACCTTTGGTGGTAGATGATAAAAGTAATTAGGCCCCTGGGCATCAGTAGATAAGACTAGAATCAACTCTGCATCCTTCTGTCCCCAGGCAAGGCCATCTGACTCACCCTCACACCAAGTAAATCTTCAGAAGCCAGCTCTAGCTCCTAGGGTAGATGGGGCTGGCTAGTACTATCTCAAGGCTATTTGAAGATTTCTAATTCATACATAACAGGAGAGAGAACAAGTGGGTGTGTTCCTGTGGGAGCCCCCCTGCCAGAAACTCTGTGCCCCCAGAGCTGCATCAGCATCATCAGGGGGAAGTTACTTTCCTCACACATAATGCAAAAAGCTCTGAATGTATCTGAGGTCCAAAAAGGCCCTGCCCAGCCTTCCTAAGAACACTCCAGAAATAGCTATTGCTCAAACTAAATGTGTGGGTGGGAGAGGTGGCCTTCCCTTATCTGTAAAACAGGAGACCTAATCTAGTTCTCTGCCAGGAAACTGAACTGTCCTGGCTCCAGGGTAAGATCAGTAACACCCGGAGCCTTGGGCAAGCCCCACCTGACTGCACTGTTAGAAAAGAGCAGGAGGCACAAATCTGTGCTGAGCGTCAGCGAGAGCATGCGTCGTTGGGTCAGCCTGAGCCAGCAATGACACAGTGGTCTGAGAGCCAACTTGAGATATCAGAGGTCACTAGCCCAGACAGGTCACAACAGATGTTTAAATGCGGGGACTCAGTAAGACAAGGGCCAGCAGGGGGTCGGAGGGGTCAGAGGCCACAAGCTGGTGAAGCAAGGACTGCGCCACATGGGTGCTTTGCTGCTCGTGGGCTGTGTGGGACCTCTGTGTGAACAGCAATACAGACCCCGCTGATCAAGGGGGAAGGTTTTTCCTTTCCTACTGTTCCTGCCCATTTTCAAGCTTAGCCTGTTGGCTGTGTGGGTAGATGAGAATTAGTAACAGTGTGGGAGAGGATGAGTATGAATACAAAATGGCCTGTCACTGGCACCTTGTACAATAAAACCATGCTTCCTGCGAGGTTCTCTTAACCTGGGATTTGTAAAGTAAGAACTCCCTGAAATAGTGCTGTGCACTAGAAATTTCTGGTAAGATAGAAATATCCTGTATTTCTCCTGTCCGGTGCAGTAGCTACCAACTATGTGCAGCACCTGAAATGTGGCTCATCTAAAATGCAATGTGCGGAGGTTCCCGTCGTGGCTCAGAGGAAATGAATCTGACTAGGAACCATGAGGTTGCTAGTTCGATCCTTGGCCTTGCTCAGTGGGTTGAGGATCCAGGGTTGCCGTGAGCTGTGGTGTAGGTCGCAGACAAGGCTCAGATCTCGCCTTGCTGCAGCTGTGGTGTAGGCCGGCAGCAACAGCTTGGATTAGACCCCTAGCCTGGGAACCTCCGTATGCTGTGGGTGCAGCCCTAAAAAGACAAAAGACAAATAAATAAATAAAATGTGCTCTAAGTGTAAACGCAAGATTTCAAAAACTTAGTATGAAAAAAATGTAAACTATCTCACTTTTGATTACATGTTGAAATGATGACATTTTGGATATATGAGATAAAATAGACTATTAAAATTCATTTCATCTATTTTTCTTCGCTTTCCTGTGGCTACCAGCAAACTCTTAACTGTTCTGCTCTCGAACATGTGAGGACCCCTGCCCTCAAGAACAACTGGAGGGGTAAGTCTCAGCATGAACTGCACATCAGAAACAATGGGGAGCTTGAGAAACATCTCCATGCCCAAACCTCACTGCAGACCAGTTAAACTCTCTGGAGTTGGGACCCAGACATGAGTATGTTTTAAAGTGCCCAAGATGATTCCATGTGCAGCCAACTTAAAAAATAATCCCTTTCCCTATCCTTTTTTTTTTTTTTTTGAGATGCTCATCTTTAAGAGCATGTGATTAGGAAGCAGAATGACTGACAAGGCAGGAAGTGGGGTGAGGAGCCAGCAGTGAGCAAGGGCTTGAACAAGCAACTGAGTCAAGAAGACTCACCCTGGTGGCTGGAAATGCCCTGGTAGAGACTGCAATTCACAGGCAGTCACAGATGGTGCCTATGTCAACTTTGGTTGCATCTGCCAGGCTAAGTCATGCTCTTCTGCTAGCAGGTTAGAAGCCCACAGGCAGTGACTCTAAATCCTGCGGCTGAGCGAGAAATACTTGAGGAGCTTTACAAATCCCAGATTCTGTGAATGTTGTCCACAGTGAACCGTGACCGTGGAACCACTACTGTCTAAGGCAGCCTCTGAGACTCTGATGGAGCTGGGGGGACGGAGGCCTATCATCATGGGGCTTTCTATCTTTAGAGTCTATTGTCTTTTAAGTAAAATCTGAGTTTGTAAATTTAACAGTGCCCTAGCACCTAGAGAGGCCAATCGTGAAGGTTCTACTTACAACAGTAAACAGTTCTGTGCCAAGCACTGTTAAGTGCACTACATATATTAATTCTTGATCCTCACAACAGTCTTAGGAGGCAAGTACAATCATAATGTATAGATAATATTAGTGAGGCACAGAGAAGTTAAATAATTTGCCCAGGTCACAAAGCTAGGAGACATGCTTACCTCCAAGTAAATACACAGCTAGAGAGATCCGTTCTAGTGACCTAACGTCGGCATCCTCGTGCCTTCTGCGGAGCTCCCTTACGACAGCGCCTCTCACACATACAAACATGCCGAGGGAATCACCTGACATCTGGTTAAAGTGCCTGTTTAGATTCAGCCGGTCAGGGTCAGGCCTGAGAGTCTCCATCTCTAACAAGTTCCCAGGTGAGGGCACTGCTGCCAGCCTCTATCACAGTGAGCAGCAGGCCTCAGCGCTCGCTCCTTCAGATCCTGTAATTTGACAACTAGATGGCCGTGCCTAACGACTTGAAGAGTCCTCTCACCGCTCTCCTTTTCTCTGCCACGCAGCGTCGTGTGGAAACGAGTTGGCAGTAGCACTGTGTCCTTATGCTCTTGGGCAGGAGCTTGAAAACTGACAATGCTCAACACCGGGAGCTAAATGCCCCATCAGCAGCCCGTGACTGGAAGCCTGATCCCGAGGCTTCTCTAGCTGCCCTCTGTACAGTATGATTCCAAAACAGCACTTGTGGGATCAGGCCACACACACTCAGAGTCTGAATCATAGCCTGGCATCAAAACAGAGCTGGGCTACAAATATAGTTTTAAAATAAACCCCATTAGGAGTTACCGTTGTGGCACAGCAGAAACAAATCCAACTAGTAACCATGAAGACAAGGGTTTGATACAGATGTGATAAATTCATTTGAGTAATTAAAAAATGAAATAAAATAAAATAAAACTGAAAAAAAAAAAAAAAAGACAAGGGTTTGATCCCTGGCCTCACTCAGTGGGTTGGGGATCTGGTGGCATCGCGAGCTGTGGTGTAGGTCGCAGACGCAGCTCGGATCCCAAGTTCCTGTGACTGTGGCATAGGTGGGCAGCTGTGGCTCCAATTCAACCCCTAGCCTGGGAATGGGAACTCCCATATGCTGCAGATGCAGCCTTAAAAAGAGAAAAGAAAAAAAAAAGTCTCATTAAAAGAATAACCAAGTGCAAGGGCAGGGATGCAAAACATGTAAACATGTCCGTTTTCAGCAAGCAGCATGCAACAGAAGGCCTGCGTGTCCCTTGAGGACATGTTCCATAAATCCTCGGAAAAGACAGGCTCCCCTCTCAGAATTCACAGAGACCTAGCAACACGGCATCAGGCAGGCCACAGCTGGCATGCCAGAGGATCTGAACGCACAGGGGGAACTCTACACATCCATCAGGCTAAGCTGGATCCCCCAACAACTCACAAACAGTACTGCAACCCCAAGGCTTCCCGTCGAAGTTACTGGCTGCTCCAGACACCAAAGCTGGCCCCTAGTCCCCGACACTAATGCTGCCACTGTGGCATCAAGTATTACACGCATTTATGCAAGAAGGATGCTGCTGAGTCCCAGGGACTGCCACCTCCAAGCTGAGTCTGATAAGGAAAGAAATGGGAAAAGCCAATGGCAGATTGAAAACATGGAGCCAAGCTGAGGTGTGGTGGGGCTCTGAGGCACTGAGTGAAAGGAACCTAAACTGCCCCCTAAAACTCTGTCCTCCCCCCATTCAAGATCAAACAGTTCCACACAAACTCACCAATAATGGAGGCACTTTTCAGAAGGATCCACAACCAGAAATGGCCATACTGCTGACAGCAAACTTTAAGCTATTCAACAGCCTATGAATTGGGGGAGGCTGACCTAGAACTGTATGGATGCCCAATCCTTGCCCAGCCTCCCCTGGGCCCCGGCCAAGGTCAGGTCATGGAGGCTGTGGGATCCAGCCTGACTCATGAGCACACCTGGCCACCCATCTGCTCTGGCACCCACGTGCTTCCACTGGACCTGGATTTATTTCTTTTCCAGCAGGGAGAGGGTGGGTGCCATGAGGTGGGAGGACAGTTACCACTGGCGTGGATCCTACAAAAGTGCTAGCCTCAAACTGAAAGTTAACATGGCCCTGGAGTTCCCATTGTGGCGCAGTGGTTAACGAATCCGACTAGGAACCATGAGGTTGCGGGTTCGGTCCCTGCCCTTGCTCAGTGGGTTAACGATCCGGCGTTGCCGTGAGCTGTGGTGTAGGTTGCAGACGCGGCTCGGATCCCGCGTTGCTGTGGCTCTGGCGTAGGCCGGTGGCTACAGCTCCGATTAGACCCCTAGCCTGGGAATCTCCATATGCCGCGGGATCGGCCCAAGAAATAGCAACAACAACAACAACAACAGACAAAAGACAAAAGACAAAAAAAAAAAAAAAAAACATGGCCCTAAAGGCTCTCCAAGATTCTAAAATAGAAAAATTAACAATTGCTCATTCCTTTTATCAGATTTTTCTCTGATATAAAGTCTATTCCTCTGCTGAAATAAACCCTGTTCTTGAGGAGCTATTCACCCAGAAATGATCAAAAGTGCTTAATGTAAGCACATTTCTAAAAAAAGTTTGAAAGGACTGTAAGACACCACAACTTCTTTTACTTGGTATCTCTTTAAGAGCGGGGAACAACTAAATCTTAAACAGCACAGATTTCCCAATGTAACATTCCCACATTATAACATCTTAGATATATTTTATTTAACAACATACTCTTGTTTCTATTTTAAACAGGGGATTAACAGGACTCCTGTCTGTGGTCTAAACAAAGACCAAAAGGCAGGCACCACTGCCAGGTCTGGGTTCCCCTCTAACGCCGTGACTGGGAAGATTGAACACTCATGTTCTTTCTCAAGTCCTGTCTGCACCAATGCATAGTCTTCCTTTTGTTTTTGGCCTGATTCTGGATGCAGATACCTAGGCAGAGAATTCAACTTTCAATGCCAAACAGGAAAAGGCAGTACTTAAAGAAACAGAATTCAAAATGTAGGAAGTAAAACTCTCAGGGACTTGCTTCTGTCTCTATTCTAGAATCAGTGTTTAATACTAACTACTCTTTTTTGTTTGTTTTCTGTCTTTTTAGGGTCATACCCACGGCATATGGAGGTTCCCAAGCTAGGGGTGGGAATTGGAGCTACAGCTGCCAGCCTACACCACAGCCACAGCAATACCAGATCCGAGCTGCATCTGTGACCTACACCACAGCTCACAGCAATGCCAGATCCTTAACCCACTAAGTGAGGCCAGGGATCAAACCTGTGTCCTCATGGATACTAGTCAGATTCGTTTCCTCTGAGCCATGATGGGAACTCCTAATCCTAACTACTCTTAGTCAAAACAAAAACAAAAACAAAACTACTCAAGCAAGAACCGCATTATTTTATACTATGGTCGCACATTCTCCCAAAGTTCTGCTCCAAGGCAGTAATGACTGAAGTTAATTTCACTCAGCCTCACACATAAGCAATCCTTGTGCAGATCTGTCTGTCGTGGGATGGAGGAGGGCTCATCCTTTCTCAGCTCTGATTTCCCCAGCCACTCTTGAAAGGCTGCAAGCACTGGCTGAAGGTTAAGGGAAGCCCATGCTTCCCTAAGGAGGCTGCAAAGTGCTAAGGAAGAGGCTGCTACGCTGTGCTGCCTTGGGGAGAAAATGGCGAAGCTGAGTCAAACACCCATTTAGGAAGGAGACTGGCAATTCTGTGTATGCAGCCGTCAGGTGATCAGCAGGTGCCTAAAGCCCAATGATGTCACATGCCTCTTTTGTTTATAAACAAATTTGTTTTTAAGAATTAAACCCCCAAACAAAGAACTGCTGCCTTAAATGCAAGGCAGGAAGTCATTAACTGGGGCCAAAAGTGCTGAAGGGCCTGGGCAGAGAGCCCAGTTAGTGAGTGACTTGCACTGGCAAATCTGTTTTAGGGAGGATTCTGATCAGGTTGGAGAGGCAACCGTAACTTTAAAGAGAAAATGGCCCTGAAGCAGTCTTTGCTGCCCTGAGAATCACTTTTTATTTCCAGTTCTATTTACATCTCAGGCATAATGGGGGAGAGGGCATTAGTTAAAAGCTGCAGCCATTTTAATTGCTAGGTTAACACAATCTCCATGTCTCTGAAAGCCTGCTTCGTTTCCTTCAAGACGTACTTGAGGATCAGAATCAAGGAAAATAAAACTCAATACCATAGGTCCTAGTCACCCATTTCCTCCCACTAGAAGCCGCCTCCAAGAAGGAGAACACACAGGGCTACCAAAGATCTGCAGAGGACGCACGTGCTGTGAATGAAGATTTACCTCTGCCACCTCCACGAGAGATGGGGAGAGTACCCACAGATGCCCAGGGCTTCACCAGCCTCCCCTGGTGATGAGTGCACCCAGAGGCCTGGCAAGGAAGGCCAGGAGAGCCCAACGGGGTGACAAGATCACCCTGGCAACACTGCAGCTTCCTGAGCTAGAGCTGTAAGCAGACCAATGGCACCCATTAGGCAGGGCCTGGCCCGTCTCCTCAGGCAGAACCTTGGCCTAAGGGAAGACCCTTCTACTCTCCCCTAACCTCTGTCAAACACCAGGAAGTGGAGGCGGTAGAGACTGGGAAAGAGAAAATCAGACCAAAAAGTAGACAGAGTTTCCTACCTTTCACAGAAAAAGGACTAGAGTTTGACTTGGGCCTTTTCTGGAGCTTTCAAGGATTTTCAAAAGAAACCTATTTCGGCCTCATTGAGCTAGTTCCCAGAGCTTCCTAAAGCCTTAGCTTTATAAGTACTACTTTTCAGGGGTAACAAATGAAACTTAGTTTGGGTCACCAAGACGAGATGCAGCCACAAAGTCACTCTGGCAGGAGAGGGGCCAACATCTGGCTCGGGGCCTAGAAGCACTCAAAACAGTAACAGGAAAGGACTGACCAGGGATACAGACTATGCCGAAAATTTTTCCTCTTGCCACAGTGGACTAAAGCTGGGCTGTCAACTACCTACAAGAAGGGAATTGTAAAGGCTCTGCCTAGATTCAGGCCCCAGGTTATCCCAAAGATTGCTTCCAGGCAGCACCACAGCAAGAGCAAAGGGGGGGGGATTCCTCTTACAGTCAGAGTAAGTGGTACCAAGGGAGGTGAAAGGCTGTAAAGAGACCTCAGAGCCCTGTGCTGGCCGGCAGCCATTTCCATGTACTTGAGGATCAGGCCGCTGCTCTCAGTGCACTCTCACCACGGCCAGAGCTGAGCCTGGAGAGCGAGCAAGCAGGCAGGGTGGTTGACTGAAACTGAGCCTCAGCAGGGCCCACAAGCTCCTGGGGAAGAACTTATTTCATGGATCATTTGGAGAAAACCTCATTTCAGGCTTCAGTTCTAAAAATGGCTAAAGCCAAAATAAGTCCTAACTGTTTTAAAGGATTCTTGGGCGCCTGAGGCTGAATCTCATCTTTTGTTTGTTTGTTTGTTTGTTTGAAGTCCAGGCCTTATTCTATTGTCTTAACCCAAAGTATACACCCATCTATTGCAACTCTTCCTTGAACTCCTGAGGTCAGGGAACACAAAACCCTTATTTCCAGTCAAGACCCTTAAGAGCTTTCAGTCCTCCAAAGTTTTGAGTTCTGCAAGCAACCAAGCAGATGGCCAACACAGTAAACACCTCTCACCTGGACTGTGGGACTGTCTTATCCACAAACAGGAAGATTGCCTTTTCAGAAGGAAGCTGGATCCTTTTCCTGATAATCCACATGAACTGAGCCACAGTGATGTCAGATGGAACCAGGTATTTCCGTTTGTCAATGTCAACAATCTGAGAGCCTGAGACTTTTTCCACGATCACCTGCAAAAGCAGAGAAAGGTCGGGACTGGATTTCTAGAGTGAGGCTCTGGCCCAGCATTACTGGAGAGCTGATGAACAATGTGTGGTCAGGGAGGTGGGTGGGAAACTGTGAAACATGAGAAAATACGTTCGACTTAAAAAAACCACACACTTAAGAATTGATATAAATGTGTTACGGGGAAAGGTAAGTGCTTTTCTGTGGTCAATTACTTTCTTTCTCATCCCTGATCTCAGCATGCATGAAATAAACACAGCCCTCACAAAAAAGCTTTGCAACATCTTGTCTGGGCAGACTGGAGACTATCTGGTGAGAGCTTCCTCTACAGCCTGTTACTTCAGGACCCCAAAGTGGACCCACACTACAGGGGAATAAGATCCCAAGGAACACTGGAAATGAGAATGGACAGACTAATGGGATGGACTGGCAATCCCAACCAGCCAAGAACCAAGCTCTTCATTTGGCCTGTTGCTTCTCTCTGAACTACGTTTCAAATTTACCCCTCTTGCTCTCTCCCCAGAGGAACTGTTTACAAGCCATGAGCTACAATAACAGACCCGGATGTCCTTTAAAAACCAATCAGGGAGTTCCCATCGTGGCACAGTGGAAACAACCCGACTAGGAACAACGAGGTTTCAGGTTCGATCCCTGGCCTTGCTCAGCAGGTCAAGGATCCAGCGTTGCCATGAGTTGTGGTGTAGGTCACAGTCACGGCTCAGATCTGGAGTTGCTGTGACTGTGGTGCAGGCCAGCAGCAACAGCTCTGATTGGACCCCTAGCCTGGGAACCTCCATATGCCATGGGTGCAGCACTAAAAAGACAAAAAACAAAAAGGACTAAAGAAACTATGTGCCCTAACACAGAAGAAATATAGGATACGTTTTATTGATTACAAGGAAGGCACTGGACGGGGCTCCTCAGATTTTTTTGGTCAGGAAAGGATGACAGAGTCAGGGTGAGAAAAGGGAAAAAGTCAGGTAAAGCCGGAGGCTCAAAGTTAAAGATGAATGTCCTAAGGCTAAAGTATCCCTTCCAAAACCAAAGTGAAAGACTCCCTCCACCACTATTCCCCAAAGTGGCTGTGACCTGTTGCCCTGTCCTAGAACATCGTTTCTTACATAATTGGCGAGGGAGCCCTGAGGCTGCAGACAGCTCGCTGGCCTAGTTCCGGAGATTCAGCACTGAGGCATCCTGAACAGCACCAACTCAAGCCCCTCAAGCCGCCGCCCGAGGGTCCCTAAGCCGTCAGGCCCCGTCAACTACTCTAACCGGACTGGAATCTAAACTTATCAACTGTTGAATGGCCAGGGACCCTATCATGGGTCCAAGACGGCAGGGGTGACAGCGAGGTGAGGGGGCGGGGAGTTCACTCACCGGAACCCGGTCGGGATATTTCGCTCGGATCTTCGCAGATTCCACGCATCTGTGTTCTATGAGAAAAACACACCCGGCTGACGGTCGCGCCGGCCCACCGGCCTCCCGGGTCCCTCGCCCCTCCTCCACCCCACCCCACCCCCGTGACCTGTGCACGCCCCCGGCCCTCGTTCGGGTGTCCCAGCGACCTCGGTCCTCGGTCCCCTGGCTCTGGCGGGGCCCGCGGAGGGCGGCGAGGAATCCGTAGGCAGCCGCCCGGGGTGCTGGGGCCTCGGCGACCAGAGCTCAGAGGGCGGCATCCGCCCCACCCGGCCCAGCCTAGGGCGGCCCGAGTGGGGGAGGGGGCCCACCCGCCGCCCCAGTCTCCACGGGCAGGCCAAACGCCGAGCGCTTACCCAGCGAGTGGTCCTCCTTGAACATCCACTTCATGGCGACAGCGGGGAAAGGACGCAGCCGGCTCTCGGAGCCGCGGAGCTCAGCGCACCAACCACAACAACAACGACGGCGGCGGCGGCGGCGGTGACTACACGGCAGGCGGGACTTCCGGCCGCTGGAGCCTAGCAACCGGCCGGGGGCGGGGCTTCCGGCGCCGCTTCTCAGGGCGTCGGGCCAGGAGGCGTGGGGCGGGGGCAAGGAAGGAGTGGGTACCGCGAGGGGCCGCGGGAGGAGTTGGCGTGGTGACGTTGACGATTGGGGTGTCTGTAAGGGAAGTTGATGACTGGGAAGGGCATATTCAGGAATTGGTAACAGGAGCGGGGTTTCGGTGGACGTTGGTAACGGGAAGGGATGTGTGGAGGTCTGGCTGATACGACAGGGCTCTTGGGAGTGTTAGAGAAGTCCGACCGGGGCGTTGGTGACAAGAGGGGATTTTAGAATATCAATGACTGAAGAGGGGTCTTTGGTGGCTGCTGATGGCAGGGGGTCTGTTTAGGGCATTGACAGTCTGAGGGGTATTGTGTAGAGTGGTAACGGGTTGGGCTAAATTGAGAGGTTTTTTGTTTATTTTTTTGGCCACGCCCACGGCATGCGGAAGTTCCCAGCCAAGGCCAGGGATCCCACCTGAGCCACCGCAGCGACAGCGCCGGATCCCTAACCCCTAGGCCACCAGGAAATTCCCAGGTTGGGGGCTCAATCTGGAGTGTATGACTAGTTTGAGGAAACTGTATGGGGAGGGATACTGATGACAACCCCGGGGGTTCATTATTGGGGACAGCCATAACAGGTTGCATTGGACCTGGAAATGGAGTTTAAACAAATCCCATTTCCTTGCTTTATTCACGAATAGTGTCTGAATAAACATTTAAGAAAAGGTATCATAAATATGCATTTGAGGGGCGTAACATCACGCTGATCACAAAGAAACCCCTTAATCTTAACTGGTGGAGTAGTCAGAGGTGACAGACTCAGAAAATTCCTCTGACAGCTGGGCATGAAGCGGGTTTCTTCAGCACTCAGCTTTGGGGTTCAACAGTTACAGCCTGGGTTGTGTGAGTGTCTCCTGCCTGAGCGTCCGCCTTCAGGTTCTCCAGGAACGTCATTCCTTTCTTCTTCCAAGAGTCATGGGACGGTCTGCCCTGGGTCATCATCTGTTTATGAGCTGGTGCATATCTGACAAGATATTCACTTAATTGGGCACATGATCCTCACCACATGCTTGTGAGTCTGATGCATCCAAAAGGCCTGCATGTGTGAACATTGTCATTCACAATTTCCTCAGTTGAAATTCCTTATGGATGTTGTGGAATCTAGCTTCATTCTAAAAGTATTTTTGTTATTTTAAGATTGTGTGTCTGAGCAACTAAAACAGCTGTTTGTTGACTTGCTTGTTTTTAATGAAATGAAAAATCCTGTGAATTTCATACCTCGAGATTATTGTTGCATGTAGGAACACTATTCCAAGTGTTGGGGGAAAGCCATGAACAGAACAGACCACATATATGTTCTTATGATGTTTGCATTCTAGTGGGACAAAGCAAAAATATATATATGAGGAATTCCCATGTGGCACAGTGGGAACGAACCTGACTAGTAACCATGAGGTTTCAGTTTGATCCCGGGCCTCACTCAGTGGGTAAAGGATCTGGTGTTGCCGTAAGCTGTGGTGTAGGTCCCAGACTTGGCTCTGATCCTGTGTTGCTGTGGCACAGGCCGGCAGCTGTAGCTCAAATTTTACCCCTAGCCTGGGAACCTCCACAAGCCGTTTGTGCAGCTCTAAAAAGCAAAAAATTTAAAAAAATGTGTGTGTGATAATAGGTGCTGTTTAGAAAAATAAAGCATGGTTGGTGACTAGAAAGTGAAGGTGGGAATCGAATGCTAATTAGATCAAGAATTCTAGGCAGTATTCTAGGAACAGTAAGGAACTTCTTATGCCTGGAGCTGATAAATAAGAGGGTGTTAGCAGGTGAGATCAAAGAGATTAAAGTACATTGATTAAAAGATATTTACTCAAAGAGATTAAAGTTGATTTACAATGTTGTGTCAATTTGGATTTTATTTAGAATGTGATGAGTATTCAGTGGAGGGTTTTAAGCCGAAGTGTGCCTTGATATGATTTTCCTTTTTAAGTGATCAAGCTACCTTCTGTGTAGACAGTAGACTATTGGGGGATTGAGGATGGAAGCAAGGGAATAGTTAAGAGACTGTTGTAATAACCCAGGTATTATGTTGGCTTAGACCAAGAACGTGTCTGTGGAGGTGGTGGGATGCAGCTGTGTTCTAGATATGTTTTGAAGGTAGAACCAGCAAAATGCTGATCGATTGGATATGAGTTGTGAGGGCTAAGTCTTTTTTTTTTTTTTCTTTTTAGGGCCACACCCACGACATATGGAGGTTCCCAGGCTACCAGGCTAGGGGGTCTAGTTGGAGCTACAGCTGCCAGCCTATGCCACGGCCACAGCAATGCAGGATCCTTAAGGCCAGGGATCGAACCAGAAACATGATTCTTAGTCGGATTCATTTCCGCTGCACCCCAATGGAACTCCAGGGATAAGTCTCAGTGAGGTTTTTGGAAGCATAGAATTGCCATATACTGAAGTATGGTGGAGCCAGCTTAGGGGATGAGACTCAAGAATTTGCTTATGTCTTAAGTATGAGATGCACAGCACATAGTTCTGAGTGAAGACTAGAGTGGGTGGGTAGACCTATGACTCTCAATTCAGGAAAGAAGTATTTAAAGCTATCCAACTAGATGAGATTAGCCAGAGGGTGGATATAAATATGAAAATACAGAGTTCCCGGTGGCCTAGCAGTTAAGGTTGTTACTGCTCTGGTGGGATTCAGTCCCTTGCCCGGAACTTCCACAAGCCTTGGGCACGCCACTCCCCTCCCCCCCCCCAAAAAAAGAAAGACAATAACTATTTTGCAAATAAAATTTAAAACTGAGGGAATTCCCACTGTGGCTCAGTGGATTAAGAAACCTAAGAAACCAACTAGAGGGAGTTTCCATTGTGGCTCAGAGGGTTACAAATCTGACTAGTATCCATGAGGATGCAGGTTCAATCCCTGGCCTTGCTCAGAGGGTTAAGGATCCAACATTGCTGTGGCCGTGGTGTAGGCCAGCACCTGCAGCTCCAATTCGATTCCTAGCCCAGGAACTTTCATATGCCGCAGGTGCAGCCCTAAAAAGACAAAAAAATAAAATAAAAAAATACCGAAACTGAGGTATAAAGATGGTTGTTTACCATCTGATAGTCAGTGAATCAATGAAGGAGTTAGAAATTGGGGGGGGAATTCCCGTCGTGGCGCAGTGGTTAACAAATCCGACTAGGAACCATGAGGTTGCGGGTTTGGTCCCTGCCCTTGCTCAGTGGGTTAAGGATCCGGCGTTGCCGTGAGCTGTAGTGTAGGTTGCAGACGCGGCTCGGATCCCGCGTTGCTGTGGCTCTGGCGTAGGCTGGTGGCTACAGCTCCGATTAGACCCCTAGCCTGGGAACCTCCATATGCCGCGGAAGCAGCCCAAGAAATAGCAAATAGACAAAAAGAAATTGGAACAAAGATCCCAGATTCCCTTTACGGAGTTGGTCACTGTGTCCTAGTTCAAAGCATGCACACACCATCTTGTTCCTAGAAGACTTTAGCACACTTCTCAGGGCAGTGAGCCACTGCTCACCAGCTTACAAGCATGTATGACCCCAATGGTCTCAATGATGTGCAATGTCTTTCTTCTATCTTTACCTACCTTCTTTTTTTAAAACTTTTTTTATGGCCACACCTGAGGCATATGGAAATTCCTGGGCCAGTGGTTGAATCCAAGCCACAGTTGTGACCACGGCAGATCCTTTAATGCGCTGCGCCAGGCCCAGATCGAACCTACACATCTACAGCGACCAGAGCCGCTGCAGTCAGATTCTTAACCCACTGCACCACAGCAGGAACTCCTTTACCTACCTTCTTGACATCCTTTTCCAGTTCACTATTGTAATTTCTCTGATCTGCCGTGATGCTCTGTGTCACCTTCTTTACCTACTGGGTCATTATATCGAGCTTACTGAAATGTTCTAAGGACTCTGGATGCCTTCCTTGAGGTGGTGGTTAGTTGAAGAGCTAAGTCAGGAGGAGAAATAGAATAATGAATGTATGCAATTACACATCAACCAGCTTATCACACATGCAGAGTAAATTTCAAACCTTGGGGAGGGAACCATGTGATCATGGATACTAAGGGGTCCCCTAGGGCAATGGGGGGCCACACCAAGCCAGGTGAGGCTTATCAAGGAAGACTTCACAGAGAATATGAATCTTGGGTTGCAGAAAGAAGGTACATTTTCCAAAGTGTAAACTTCCCGTAATAGTTAGAAACAAAGGCTGAAGTTGGAAAAGGGAACTGGGAAGCCAGAGATCTGGTGATACAAATGCCAAGGTGAAAGAAAGGTTGGAAAGTGTTGAGGTTCTGGAGTTGGAGTTTTGAAGGGATTCAAGAGACTCTGAATGGGAGATTATAGAAAGGAGTAGAACATGATTAAAATGTAGAGTTTTAAGAGAATGACTCACTTTGTCCTTGCAAATTGCATAAAACATGAGGAAATTATGGAAATAGAAACGAAGTCAGTTCTTAGTCATGAATGTATGAAAATAACAAAATATACACAAATCCTTAGCATTTAAAAAAAAAATCTAACATTCTCAGAGTTCCCGTTGGGGGTGCAACAGAAACAAATCCGAACTATGAGGTTGCGGGTTCGATCCCTGGCCTCGCTAAGTGGGTTAAGGATCTGGCATTGCCATGAGCTGTGGTGTAGGTCACAGATGTGGCTTGGATCCCATGTTGCTGTGGCTGAGGTGTAGGCCGGCAGCTCTAGCTCCAGTTTGACCCCTAGCCTGGGAACCTCCATATGCCACAGATGCGGCCCTAAAAAACAAAACAAACAAACAAAATATAATATTCTCTCAAAGAATTGAAATAAAACCCCAAAAAGTAGCTTCCTCAAATCATTGAAGCAAAGAGTAAGTATTAATATCCTTATATTGTTAAATACTTTTGCAAAGCTCATGGCATCTCAGGGGAGACTGAAGCACTGCATTCACCTGACTCCTTAGTAGTCAGCTCCCTCTGTTTCAGCAGTGAATAAGCTGACACTAGCTACAGTATGTTTCCTTCTGATGAAAGGAGCTTTAGGGGCAAACACCTCCTTCCTTAGAGCAGAGCCCCCTAGGAGGCAACATTAGAGTCATCTATTCTAGGAGTTCCCAGTTGTGGTGCAGCGGAAACGAATCCAACTAGGTACCATGAGGTTGTAGGTTTGATCCCTCGCCTCACTCACTGGGTTAAGGATCCAGCACTGCCGTGAGCAGTAGTGTAGGTTGCAGACGCGGCTTGGACGTTGCTGTGGCTAGGCCGGTGGCAACAGCCCCAATTAGACCCCTAGCCTGGGAACCTCCATATGCCACAGGTGTGGCCCTAAAAGACAAAAAACAAACAAAAAATAATCATCTATTCTAAATTTTTATTTTATTTTATTTTATTTTTGTCTTTTTAGGGCCACACCCACAGGCATATGGACGTTCCCAGGCTAGGGGTCAATCGGAGCTGTAGCTGCCGGCCTACACCACAGCCACAGCAACATTAGATCCAAGCCATGCCTGCGACCTACACCACAGCTCATAGCAACCCCGGATCCTTGACTCACTGAGCGAGGCCAGGGATCAAACCTGTGTCCTCATGGATACTAGTCGGGTTCATAACCGCTGAGCCACGATGGGAACTCCCTAAATTTTTAAATTTTGTGGCGGCACCCATGGCCTGGGGAAGTTCCCGGGCCAGGGACTGAACCTACCCCAAAACTCTAACCAACGACACAGCAGTGACAACTGCCAGATCCTTAACCCAATGAGCCACAAAGGAACGCCTCTAAATTTTATTTTAATGGTTATATAAATGAAAGACATTCGCTTAAAGCACAGATACAATAGGTCAGAATCGCAACATAGATTTAAGCCTATCAATTTTTTACAGCTGTGTTGCTACCTCAGAAAAGCTTTAAAGCAAGAATATATAGTACGGGACCAGATATGTCAGAAACATCTTATGGCTGCTGACATTGTCAGCTTGGACTCTGGATAGTTCTCGCATAAGGGAGGTCTTGACCTCTCTCTGTGTTGTTAGGATCTCAGCTGTTTTCCTCATCTACAACCCACTTCTAGGTTATGGTAACTAGACTTCTCATGGTGATCGTTTTTAAATGTATAGGTATACTTGAGTTCCCCTTGTGGCTCAGGGCCCTCAGCCTGGGAACTTCCATGTGCCGCAAGTGCGGCACTAAAAGGACCAAAAAAAAAAAAAAAAATGTGTAGAAATACTGGAACTTCATACTGTGAAACAGGAACTAATAGGGTTGTAGGTCACTTATACTTCCAAAAATAAACAAACTCATTAAAAAAAGAGATCAGATTTGTGGCTACCAGAATCAGGGTGGAGGGAAGAGGGGATTGGATGAAAAGAAGGTACAAACTTGCAGTTACAAGATAAGTACTAGGGATATAAGGTACAACATGATAAATATAATTAACACTGCACTGGGTTACATATGAAAGAAAGAGAATAAATCCTAAGAGATCTTATTATAAGGAAAAATATTTTCTATTTAATTTTCTATATGAGGTGAAGGGTTCACTAAACTTATTGTAATCATTTTATGATGTATGTAAGTCAAATCATTATGTTGTACACCTTAAACTTATATGGTGCTGTATGTCAGTTATATCCCAATGAAACTAGAAGACAAAAGCACTTCTAGGTTGGTTTTGAAATAGGAGCGTCTACTGCTGGACTCCATTCTGATAACAAACCTCACACTATCTCTTGGCACTGACATTTGATTCTTCGGGTCCTTTTGATAAAGAAGTTGGCTGTTGAACGTGTTAAAAAAAAATCCTGGGAGTTCCCATTGTGGTCCAGTGGAAACGAATCAGACTGGTATCCATGAGGATCCATTTGATCCCTGGCCTCCCTCAGTGGGTTAGGGATCTGGTGTTGCCATGACCTATGGTGTAAGTTGCAGACATGGCTTGGATCCTGTATTGCCATGCCTGTGGCATAAGCTGGCAGCTGTAGGTCCAATTTGACCCCTAACCTGGGAACCTCCATATGCCATGGGTATGGCCCTTAAAAAAAAAAAGATCCTTCTGCCTTGTTTGAAATACTAGGGAGAGCTTTTAATGAAGTGACACACCAAGGTTAACTTTGCAGAGGGCCAGAGCTTCCCCAAAACAGGTCGTCAAGCCTGTGCTCAACTATAACATAGTATAGTAGAGCTATATAGTAATTATCCTTATCCCTTGAAGAGCAGGGTGCTTTGTGACCTGTTTCGGTGTCTGTCTTGCTATGGACTAGTGAAAGCATTAGAAAATTTGGAGACAGGGGTTCCTGCCCTGGCTCAGTGGTAAGGGACCTGACTAGCATCCATGAGGATGTGGATTGGATCACTAGCCTCGCTCAGTGGGTTAAGGAACTGGCATTGCCATGGCCTGTGGTGTAGGTCACAGACGCAGCTCAGAACCTGTGTTGCTGGAACTGTGCTGTAGGCGGCAGTTGCAGCTCTTATTTGACCCCTAGCCCGGGAACTTCCATATGCCTGCGGATGCGGCCCTAAAAACAAACAAACAAATAAATAAATAAAAGTGAAAAGAAAGAAAGAAAAAAGGTAAATTTGGATACAAAGGAGTGACCAGGCCCAGGACCACACTGTTTTCCTCCAATGTAAGGTGTGCCGTTACTGGACTCAGTGTACAGTGAACCACATTGGGGATTAACAGATGACACTTATGCAGGTATTTACTTTAATATTTATGAAAATCTAATTTGACACAAATGTTAACAAGGGCGATGCTAAGATTTGGGGGCACGGAACATTCCATTTCTGCTCAGCTTATAGGAAAGGGCGCCTAACGCTTAAAGCTAGGACTACGATCCACCAGTGGGTACCGCCCCCCGTTAGCCCCACCCCCACCAAAGCCAGCTTCCTTGCTATTGGTTCCTTTCCCCGCGCCTGCGGTTGCCGTGGAGACCAAGGCTATGGCAACCAGGAGAAGCCAAAGTTGGTCGAGTCTCTGGAACCGCGGAGGGGTCCGGGACGCGCAGCCCGACTCCGACCTGTGCTCATGGCGCTCCACGAACTCTTTTCTCACCCGGTGGAGCGCGGCTACCGCGCGGGGCTCTGCTCCAAGGCCGCGCTGTTCCTGCTGCTGGCCACCGCCCTCACGTACATCCCACCGCTGCTGGTGGCCTTCCGGAGCCACGGTGAGCCTGCCTGAAGGCCAGTGCGCGACAGGATTCTCCCCGGTGCTCCCGCCGGCCTCCCTAACCTCTTCCCCTCTGCCTCCTGCCCTCTTTACCTCAGGGTTTTGGCTGAAACGGAGTAGCTACGAGGAGCAGCCGACCGTACGCTTCCAGCACCAAGTGCTGCTCGTGGCCTTGCTGGGACCTGAGCACGCGCACGGCGGATTCCTGGCCTGGAGCACGTTCCCTGCCTTCAACCGACTGCAGGGGGATCACCTGCGCGTCCCGCTCGTTTCGGTGCGTGGTTCTGGGCGGCTGTATGGATGGAGATGGGGATAGGGGCATGCGTGGGAGGAAGCTGGGCGGTCCGGGTCCTTGTCCCTGGGGGCCCTGCTTGGGTCTGAAGGAGTTACGAATCCACAGAAGTTGTGTGTACAGGCTCATTGGCCTAAGCTTATATTTAATTTCCTGGGGAGTAAATATTTTGTAATATTCGAATTCTCCAAGCCGTCCACCACCCCCGAGAAAATTAGTCACTGCTGTCAGGGTGTGTGTCCCACACAGAGACTGATAGCCTGGGGACAGCCTGTCTCTGGCCCCCATTTCCGTGGGCGTGGCCTGATGGAAGTGTGGTCGCGAAAGTTGCTGAGTCGTGAAAGCCAGTTGACGTTCTCTCTCTCTCTCTCTCTTTTTTTTTTTTTTGGTTTTTCTGTTTTTTTTAGGGCCGCACCCGCAGCATATGGAGGTTCCCAGGTTAGGGGTCTAATCAGAGCTGTAGCCGCCAGCCCAAGCCAGGGCCAGAGCAAAGCAGCATCTGAGACGCGTCTGCGACCTACACCACAGCTCATGGCAACGCCAGGTCCCGGATCCGTAACCCTGTGCAGGAGGTCAGGAATCGAACCTGCGTCCTCACGGATGCTAGTCAGACTTGTTAAGCGCTGAGCCATGACGCGAATGTCTAATGCTCTCTTTAATTACCCGTTCTTGCAGCTGGCTTGTGCTTCAGCAAGCAGTAGCAACAAAAAGGGCGGGTATTTTTAGGCAGACTGACATGTGGAAGCAGAGGCGCTAATTGGTTGAGTGACCTCCCCAGACTGTTGCTGGCCCAGTCCAGCCTCCCTGGGCTCGCTTCCTGAGATGCTGCTGCATCTTGCCGCCGTCTGGGGGTGAAAACGAAGCTTTTTACTGTGTGTAATCTAGTGTCTGATTCGAGGTACGTGAATGCTTCCTTTATAGTCACCTACCCCTTTACGCTCATTTTCAGGAAACATTTTCCTTTGAAAGTAGGAAAATTCTGGATTTTCTTCTTTCAAAGTTGGATCTCTTTAGACACCTCTGAGATGATTGGCCTACAGCCAAATTGGTGTAGCTGAAAAAAAAAAAATTAAGACTTTTCCCAGCAACTTAATAAAATGAAAAAAAAAATAATCTGACTGTTCATATGAGTAACCACAAGCAAAATAGGATTCAGATTTTTTATGAATATTTAACTTTCCTTACCTTTTTTATGATTATGAATTCTCCTTGTAAATTATTAAAGAGTTACAGGTATATATAATGACATAAAATTAAAGACCCAGTTTGGCACATATATCACTATTTGTGTATAATTCATTTATTTCTCATCTCTCCCCTGCTAGACCTAATTCCATGTGGGTAGACTCAGTATGTCTAGAATTGCATGTCTCATTTTTTTTTTTTGGACCACACCTGGGACATATGGAAGCTCCCAGGCTGGGGGTTGAATTGGAGCTTCAACTGCCAGCCTGTGGCACAGCAGGGCAGGATCCAAGCCACATCAGCCACATCTGTGACCTACCTCACAGCTCATGGCAACTCGGGATCTTTAACCCACTGAGTGAGGCCAGGGATCAAACCCACATCCTCTTGGATACTATCAGGCTCATCACCACTGAGCCACAATAGGAACTTCCCATGTATCAATATTTGTTAATCAAACTTCTTTTTAAGGTCTGCAAAGTAATCGATACAGAAAGTGGTAATGGATTTAACCAGTTTCCTGTTGGTGGATATTTGATTTGCTTTTACTTTTAAACATCACATTGTGAGAAATTGGAATAGAAACTGTATGTTGAAATTGTAAAAGTACACAGAAAACTACGCAAGCAAATAAAAAATACAGTAAGGAGGAGTTCCCATCGTGGCTCAGTGGTTTACGAATCTGACTAGGAACCGTGAGGTTTCGGGTTCCATCCCTGGCCTTGCTTAGTGGGTTAAGGATCCGGCGTGGCCGTGAGCTGTGGTGTAGGTTGCAGACGCGGCTCGGATCCCACGTTGCTGTGGCTCTGGCGTAGGTCGGCAGCTACAGCTCCCATTGGACCCCTAGCCTGGGAACCTCCATATGCCACAGGTGCGGCTCTAGAAAAGACAAAAAAAAAAATTTGCTCAACCTAAAAGTTGAGAGTTCTGTTTTATATTCAGTAGACAAAACTGAGGACTTAAGCCCAGGAGACCGCTTCTCTGGTAACCCTGAGAAAACCCACTCTAAGGAAAGGAGGGGAGCTGGGATACATAGGAGTTTTGCAGCAAAGGGCACACAGATTACTGTTAATAAAAGAAAACCAGGGCGTTCCCGTCGTGGCTCAGTGGAAACGAATCTGACTGGCATCCATGAGGACGCAGTTTTGATCCCTGGCCTCGATCAGTGGGTTAAGGATTCGTTGTTGCCATGAGCTGTGGTGTAGGTCACAGACAGCTCGGATCTGGTGTGGCTGTGGCTGTGGTGTAGACCAGCAGCTACAGCTCCGATTTGACCCCTAGCCTGGGAGCCTCCATATGGGAGTACAGCACCCCCCCCCCAAAAAAAAACTAGATATCTCAAGAAATTTAGCACATTTCTTTGTATTGGGAAGATGGAAGAGTCAGGGCTCAGTGAAACCATTCCTCTGTTGGGCACCTCAGCTCTCTGGCTTTTCACCTCCTGAGGGCTCGCCATCCGGTGTGGCTGCAGCCTGATGGCTGTTCGAAGGCAGGTATTCTTAGCTTCCTTCCTGAGTTCCCTCAGGGCTCCCCTTCAGAGGTGACTGCAATCTCTGTGACATCCTTTGTTTACTGATAAGGCAGGCAGGCAATATTTCATTTCTCAGTTTTATTCACCTGTTCATCTTCCACAACCGGTTGGCTTCCCAGTGGTACTGCTAGTTAGCCTCTTATCTCGGTAAACAGAAACCACTCCCTCAGGATCACTGCCCACCAACCCCCAGCTTCTGGTGTGTGTGTGTGTCTTGCGATTTTATAAAGCCAAAACTACCTCCTGTTTTTATGGTGGCCAGAACTATCAGTGCTCTTTAACACTGGGTAATTCTACATTTTAAAACATAAAACCAGGAGTTCCCGTCGTGGCTCAGTGGAAACAAATCCGACTAGGAACCATGAGGTTGGCGTTGCTGATCTGGCGTTGCTGTGGCTGTGGTGTAGGCCGATCCGACCCCTAGCCTGGGAACCTCCATATCCCACGAGTACAGCCCTGAAGAAACCAAAAAAAAAAAAAAAACCCTACCATAAAACCAAAGCTCCTTTTTCTTAGCTTTTTTCCCCACTCCATTCTAAGCCTTTTTCAATAGTAACTTATAACATTGTCATCAACAGTCTTTCTCAGTAAATCATTTGTTTTTTTCCTGGCTGAGCTCTTTGAGATACAAATAAATGAGTTAGAAGATATAAGAGGAGTTCCTGTTGTGGCTCAGTGAGTAAAGAACTCAACAAGTATCCATGAGGACGTGTATTTGATCCCTGGCCTCGCTCAATGGGTTAAGGATCCAGTGTTGCTATGAGCTGTGGTGTGGGTTGCAGATGCAGCTCAGATGTGGTGATGCTGTGGCTGTAACATAGGCCAGCAGCTCCAATTTGACCCCTAGCCTGGGAATGTCCATATGCCGCAGGTGTGGCTCAAAAGAAAAAAAAACACATCGAGTAGTTCCCTTGTGGCACACTTCGTGAGTTAAGGAGCCAGTGTTGTCACTGTTCTGGCTCAGGTTCGATCCCTGACCCAGGAATTTCTGCATGCTGTGGGTGTGGCCAAAAAAAAGAGACTGTGTTTGAGATACCATTTTTATCTATCCATTTTTATCTATCAGACAAAAACTGAATTTTGGTAGGACTGTGGGCCAGATATAGGGAAGCCTGCAAGCACACTCCCGTCTGTCACCGGTGGGAGTGTAGATTCATACCACCTCTTTGAGGGATGATTTCTCCATATTTGTCGAAATTTCCAATTCATGTGCCTGCTTCTCCTTCTAGTAAATATACTAAGGTTTTTGCACATGTGTAAAATGACATGCCTGAAAAATGGCTCATGGCAGCACTGTCTGTAACATCAAAAGACATGGGAGGTCCCGTGTGGTGCAGTGAGTTCATGATCCGGCTTGTCTCTGTGGAGGCACCTATTTGACTCCCTAGCCTGGCCTGGTGTCATGGGTTAAGGATCCAGGGTTGCTTCAGCTGTGGCGTAGGTCGCCGGGATTCCATGCCTGGTCTGGGAACTTGTGTATGCTTTGGCTGTGGCTGAAAAAGAAAAAAAAAAGTTAGTCAACAATCTATGTAGCAATAGAGAACTCATTAAAGAAGTTGTGGTACATCTACCCAGTGAAATGTTACGTAGCTTTTTTTTTGTCTTTTGTCCTTTCAGGACCGCACCTGTGGCATATGGAGGTTCCCAGGCTAGGGGTCAAATCCAAGATGTAGCTGCCGGCCTACACCAGAGCCACAGCAATGCAGGATCCGAGCCGCGTCTTCGTCTTCGACCTACACCACAGCTCACGGCAACGCCGGATCCTTAACCCACTGAGCAAGGCCAGGGATCAAACCCGCAACCTCATGGTTCCTAGTTGGATTCGTCCATCACTGAGCCACAACTCCCCACAGAGCTTTTTTTTTTTTTAAACTGAAGTTGGATTTATATATATTGATGTGGAATTACCTCCAAGAGAAATTGACAAGTATAAAAAACAAAAGCTTTATATAATATGCTTCCATTTGTATAAAAAGAGTAGAAAAAACAAAAAATATATATGAACGTGTGTATATACATATACCTATATGCCTGCTTTGGCTGTCTATGAAAGAATTCAAAAGAAACTGACTACATTGATTGTGCTGAGGGAGGAACTAGATGACTGAGGTTAAGGTGGGAGAGAAGCTTTTTCACCATACACCCTCTTGTACCATTTTAATTTTATACCATTGGAATGTAACACATATTCAAGATTTTTAAATTATAATGACAACTTTTTTTTTTTTTTTTTTTGGCCACACCAAGGCACGTGGAGTTCCTGGGCAGGGATCAGATCAGAGACATGTTATGACCTAAGCTGTAGCTGTGGTAACGTCAGATCCTTAACCCACTGTGCCAGGCTGGGTACCAAACCTGTTTTCCCAGTGCTCCCAAGGTGCCGCATCCCCATTGCTTCCCACCAGGAACTCCGTGACAATAAATTTTTGGGAGGGTGGGGGATCTTTTTAGGGCCACATCTGTGGCATATGGAAGTTCCCAGGCCAGGGGTGGAATCAGAACTGTAGCTGCCGGCTTACGCCACAGCCACAGCAACGTGGGATCCGAGCCGTGTCTGCGACCTACACCACAGCTCATGGCAATGCCGGATCTTTAACCCACTGAGGGAGGCCAGGGATCGAACCCACAACCTCATGGATACTAGTCAGGCTTTTTACCACTGAGCTACAGTGGGAACTCCCCATGACAACAATTTTTAAAGGAAAAATTCAGAAAGTGCTGTGAGGCAAACAAACAAACAAACAAACAAAAACAGTAAAAATTTAAAAATAGGTAAGTATATAAAATGGCATAGCTACTTTGGACAGTAGTTGGCAGTTCTTAAAGAAGTCAAACCTACAGTTACCTCGTGTCCCAGCATTCCCACTCCTAGGCAGGCGTGCACCCCAGGGAATTGAGGACACACGTCTACACAAAAACGTGTGCACAAATGTTCATAGCACTATGCACAATAGCAATAGCAATTCAAAAAATAAGTGCAAGCAGCCCGAATGTTCATCCACGAGTGAATGGATAGCAAAATGTACTGAATCTGTACAAAGAATGTCACTCACCCACAAAAAGGAGAGGAGTCATGATAGGGACTACAGCGTGGATCAACTTCAAAAACATGCTAAGTGAGGAGTTCCCATCAAGGCGCAGTGGCTTAAGAGTCTGATTGCAGCAGCCCTGGTTGTTGTGGAGGCCTCGATGCCTGGCCCAGGAACTTCCAAATGCCGCAGGCCCAGCCAAAAATAAAAAATAAAATAAATCTTTAAAAAATTGCTATTGAGGAGTTCCTGCCATGGCTCAGTGGTTAATGAAACCCGACTAGCATCAATGAGGACTCGGGTTTGATCCCTGGCCTCGCTCAGTGGATTAAGGATCCAGGGTTGCCGTGAGCGGTGGTGTAGGCCAGCAGCTACAGCTCCGATTTTTCCCCAGCCTGGGAACCTCCATGTGCTCTGTGTGTGTGCGGCCCTAAAACAAACAAACAAAAAAACAGTTGCTATTGATGTCCTGAGCCTCTGGCTTACTCTGAGCATTTCCTCTTAGATAATCCATTTAAAGTCCTCTGCTAGTACTTGGCCTTGAACAATCACTTGGTAAAGTGTTAGCTGGTAATTTTTTTTTTTTACATATATTATGTATTTAAGCCTCATAGTGGAGTTCCTGCTGTGGTGCAACGGGATCAGCAGTGCCTCTGCAGTGCTGGGACACAGGTTCAATCCCCGGCCCTACACAGTAGACTAAGAACCCAGCATTGCCTCAACTGTTGCGTAGGTCACAAATGTAGTTCAGACCCGCTCCCTGGCCCCAGACCTCCTTATGCTGTTGGGTGGCCCAAAAGCATAAGTTAGCTTGTGAGGTAGAGGTTATACCCTCATTTTACAGATGAAATGGAAGAGACTCAGAAAAGTGACATAATTTCTCTCAAGTGAATAGTCAGGACTACAGCTCAAGGATTTCTTATTCCCATCTTATACTTTTTTTTTTTTTTTTTTTGGCCAGGGCAGGTAGCAGACTGATATGGGATCTCAGTTCCCAGCCCAGGGATTGAACCTGCACTACAGTGGGGAAAGCCCTGAATCCTAATCACTAGATCACTAGAAAGCTTCCAGTATCTTTTTTTTTTTTCTTTGCCTTTTCTTGAGCTGCTCCCTCGGCATATGGAGGTTCCCAGGCTAGGGTCCGAATCGGAGCTGTAGCCACCGGCCTACACCACAACCACAGCAACTCGGGATCTGAGCCACATCTGCAACCTGCACCACAGGTCACAGCAACACCGTATCCTTAACCCTGAGCGAGGCGAGGCCAGGGATTGAACCCGAGTCCTCATGGGTGTTAGGTGGGTTCATTAACCACTGAACCACGACGGGAACTCCAAACTCCCAGCATCTTATACTCTTAACCGTTAGTGCAACAAAATCCTTTTCTAACTCTGAACATACAGCTAAACTAACTGCAACCTACCTAAGTCACTGCCCAGAAAGCCAAGGAAGCAGTGGTTTTAGGTCAAGTTTTGGCTAAACGCTAGGCGATGGCTTTGCAGTTGCTAATTTGGGAACAGGCCAAGGAAGTCAGAAATGGCCTCGCTTCTGCTTTGGTCAGCTCACCTTCAACAGCCTCTCTAAAGTCCTTAAGCCTTTCATGCTTTCAAAGTCAAGTTTCTTCTTTCCCACAAGAGAAGAAAAAAAGCACAGTGACCTTTTTCCCTCAGGGAGCCTGAGTTGGCTCTTTTCGTGTCTATGACCCAGAGGATATGGGGGCCGAAGGCTCTAGGAAGTTGCAGAAAGAGGAGAGGAGAGCACGGTGTGTCTGAGACATGTTTTTTCACATCTCAGAAGTCAAAGTGTGTCTCCCTGTCTAGGGTATCTTAAAATAGCTCTTGGCCAAAAGGCATGTTTGGCTAGTCCCCTTTGCCTACATATGTGCAAATACCAGAAGTGCCAGCCTGGAAGCTTGTAAGAGAGACATCAGCAACTTGAAAGAAAACCCTAGAGATGATACTAAAACATTATGTTAACACGAAGAACCAAATGATAAGCAGGTAAAGGAAGGTTCAAGAGGCACTTAAAAGTAGTCGCATTCCCACTGTGGCACCATGGGTTAAGGGTCCGACTGCAGTGGCTCAGGTCCCTGTGGAGGTGTGGGTTCGATCCCTGGCCTGACGCAGTGGGATGAGGATCCAGTGATGTCCGTGCAGTGGCTAGGGCCACTGCTGTGGCGTGGGTTCAGTCCCTGGCCCTGGAACTTTCGAATGCCACGAGCACGGCCAAAAAGGAAAAAAAATACTCTGAATGATTAGCATTGTGTCATAGTTTAATTGTTGGCTTTCTTACTCGTATATAAAATAATGGTACATTTTATAATTGGTAATACCTTAGATTCATTGAAATACAGGTAGCAAGGATTTTATAAGTCTAGGAGTCATGGAGTAGGGGTTCCTACTTTGCTGGAGATGGAAAGACTGGTGCCAAAGAATATTTTCAGCTTAAAAAAAAAGGGGACACCACATGGTGTCGGTATATGGTAAAGTGGACCCTGGTATAAACTAGCAAAATGACCTTCAATGACTCTAAGAAATAACAAGCATGAAAACAAATGCCAAATAAAATTCCAGCAAACTATCAAATACTATAAAATCCCCAAAGTGTTGCAAGTCAGGACACTCTGGAAACCATGGCACTAGTTAAACTTACAGCTACGCTCACACTCAGATGCTGTGCTTGTTATCAGGTCCTGTCTCAGCTCCAAACCTACCCTCCTATACTCTGCTTTGTGATGCTCAGGCTGAGATACTGAAAACCACATTCTCTGCCCCCTGGCTCCCTTGTTAGGTTCTGCCAGTAGGAGGCATGGTGAGCCTTGTTCTGAGAGTGGCAGCAAAGTGGAAACTGCAGCCTGGGTGAACCAGCACTGGGATGATGCAAATGAGAAGTGCATCCTCCTTCCAGCCGCATAGACTCCCTCTGGGTCTTCCCTCCAAGCTCCGAGGTACCAGCTACGCAGCACTCCCTTATTAGGGTCCGAGTCCCAGCTCCTGGAAGTAATGCCAGCCCCTTCCCCTTCTTCTCCAGCTCCAGGCAGTTACCCTGCAATGTGTCCCCTTTTGCCTTTTTAGTCCATCATTACTGATATTATTAATTATCCTGTATTCTACAGTCCCTCTGTTAAAATAACTGTTTAGTTTCTTCCTGATTGGACCCTGCTTGATACAGGTGGACTGATGGCATTGACTAAATGCAGCCATGCCTGTATTTATCCCATCTGGTGTGTTAGTATTGATCTCACATATATCTGTAAAGGATTCATCTGTTTTAACCGTCAGAAATCTTTGAAATTAAGGTTCATGTGGGCTATTAGAGAATCAGGAGTCAGCAAACTTAAGTCCTAACCCCAGTTCTTCCTTTGGGTTCTGTACCCTGTCTTGTCCGCAGTGTGTGAAGAGTATGATAGTACCTACCTCTCTAATTTTTGCTAATTATTACTATTACTAGTAATAATATGTTTCTCTTGGGTATGTGGAAGGACAAGACAGGACAATCTGTGGATATAAAAATTGCTCCAGGAGTTCCCATCGTGGCTCAGCAGTTAGCGAACCAGACTGGCATCCATGAGAACATGGGTTCGATCCCTGACCTTGCTCAGTGGGTTAAGGATCTGGCGTGGCCATAAGCTGTGGTGTAGGTCACAGATGCAGCTCGATCCCGCGTTGCTGTGGCTGTGGTGCAGGCCAGCAGCGACAGCTTCAATTGGACCCCTGGCCTGGGAACATCCATGTGTCTCGGGTGTGGCCCTAAAAAGATAAAAAAAATTGCTCCAAATTGCACATATACCTTATAGAAATAAGATGATGGTATGAGTTATGAATTTCCTTACTTAGACACATCAATTGGATTTGAGTTACTAACCTTGAACTTGTGTTCAAGCAATATTAGCTCTTTGAACACCTACATTCTGGGTTAAGCTGGGTTTGAAGTAAATGGAATTTGGTAATTGGGTTTGTCAGTGGTCCAAGTGATAGCATAGCAGTATAACCCACGTTGCCAGCCCCAAGGGAGCGAGAGTCTTCCCTGGTGACAGGTCCTCGGTGGGAGATGCACCGTTCGCACCCCCCTCATGCCCGTGGCCCTTTCTTGGCACTCATCTTCCACTCTCTCCGTCTCCCGCACCCCACTCAGCTGCATGGGCCTCATCTGATTCTCTCAAACACCAACCCACGTTCACCCAGCAGAGCACATGTGCTTTGTTAGCCTGGGTCACTCTTCCCCAAGACGTTTCTGTGCCCTGTTGCCGCATTTCACCTGACTTCTCAGATAGTCCACCATTCCTGAATACTTTCTTTCTTTCTTTCTTTCTTTGCCTTTTCTGGGGCCGCTCCCGCAGCATGTGGAGGGTCCCAGGCTAGGGGTCTAATCGGAGCTGCAGCTGCCGGCCTACACCACCACTCATGGCAACGCCAGATCCTTAACCCACCAAGCAAGGCCAGGGTTCGAACCCACAACCTCATGGTTCTTAGTTGGATTCGTTAACCACTGAGCTCCGACAGGAACTCCCCTGAATACTTTCTATAAAAATGTCTGTTAAATTCTACCCTGGTCATAATCTAATTTTAGCTTGCTTCGTTTTTCTTGCAGCATTTATTACTACCTGATATTAGCACAAATTTATTTGTGTATGGATTTCTGCCTCCCTGGCTGGGACTGTCCGCTCCGTTAGGATGGAGACTTTGTCCGTTATGTGTGCCCTCACGATCCCAGCACCTGAAGCAGGGCCTACCAAATAGCAGACCCTCCGAATACACTTGACAGATTAATGAGTACATTTAACAAGTAGACACGAGCTTTGGTGCTGTGCTGGATCTCTGTCCTCTGTGAACTTGGAGTAAAAGTGTACAAACAAGCATACAAACTTACAGTCATCCTTTTTTTTTTTTTTTTTTTTTGGCCACCCTGCGGCCTATGGAGTTCCCGGGCCTGGGATCAGATCCGAGCTGCAGTTGCCAACCTCTGCCGCAGCTGTGGCATGGCCAGATCCTTTAATCCACTGTGCTGGCCCAGGATCAAACCTGCGGCCTTGGCACTGCAGAGATGCCGCCAATCCCGTTGCACCACAGCAGGAGCTCCACACTCAAGCTTTTGACACAGGCTTTTTTTTTTTTAATTAATTTATTTTTTTATTTTTGCTTTTTAGGGCCACATCCACGGCATATGGAGGTTCCCAGACTAGGGGTTGAATCAGAGCTACAGCTGCTGGCCTACACCACAGCCACAGCAACGTAGGATCTGAAGCAAGTTTGCCACCTACACCTCAGCTCATGGCAACACCAGATCCTTAACCCACCGAGTGAGGCCAGGGGATTGAACCCACAACCTTTTGGTTCCTAGTTGGATTCATTTCTGCTGCACCACAACAGAAACTCTGACACTGGCTTTTTGACAAAAGATCTGTCATGGAGTTCCCATCGTGGCACAGTGGTTAACGAATCCGACTAGGAACCATGAGGTTTCGGGTTCGGTCCCTGCCCTTGCTCAGTGGGTCAAGGTTCTGGCGTTGCCGTGAGCTGTGGTGTAGGTTGCAGATGCGGCTCGGATCCCGCGCTGCTATGGCTCTGGCGTAGGCCAGTGGCTACAGCTCCGATTCAACCCCTAGCCTGGGAACCTCCATATGCCCCGGGAAGCAGCTCAAGAAATAGCAAAAAAAAAGATCTGTCCTACCCAACATCTAATCCTTGAGTTGAAGTCTGGACATTTTAGTCCTGGAAAGAGGACGAGATTTGAAGTCAAAAACGTGGTTTCGTATCATGTGTTTACCATTCCTAGCCGTACTCCATAAATCCCTTAATCGTCCCGAGCCTTGATTTTCTCATCCATATAATGGGGATAGTACTTGCTCTGCTTACCTTAGACTTACCGAAAAAGTCACATGAAATGTGTGTCTCTCCCTCTCAGACTATGTTAGAGTCTTGATTCTTCTGGCAGTTCCTTCCTGGCCACTGTCCTCCCTTGGGAGGTTTTGATCTTTGTCTTCCTGCCCAAGCCTCAACCCTCAAGTTCTAGAAGCCACGGACACACCAGAGAGTCGACCTGACTTTATCTTCCAAGTCCTCCCAGATACAGACTGGAAAAACGCGCTGAAGACAAGGCAGCCTCTTTTCCATCCCACTCATGATTACTAATACATAATTGCCTGGGTAACTTGATCATCAACCCTGTAACAGAGAGCCCTCCCCTACACCTGCAGAGCTGATGGAACAGGACAGAGAAAATAGTATCCGACAGAAGAGAGAGGGTAGGTTTCTCTATAACAAGACCCAGGATAAGGGCATTATTGTCTAGAAGGAAAGAAATGATTGAAAGGTTTGGAAAACTGAGCTATCTCTATCTCAAACGACCTTATTAGCCTGAAAAAGAACAAAGGATCTCTTCCCCCGCATAAAGATAATGAGGCAAAACCAAATGAATCGTAGATGAGGAATTCAGATGAGAATGTTGCTACACCATAGCAGAATCCTTCTGGGAACTTATGGTGGAAAAGGACCAGTTGTAGCAACAAGATCCAGAGCTGTGCCAAGGAATCGTGTCACATTTCAGCGACTGTCTTTGCTGCTAGTCACGTTAGGGTCACTGTGAGGTGAGCCTGGATGCTGGGTTTTTCTTTGATGAGCTGTCATTTGTCTTTGCTTCTCCTTGGATCTCTGTTTCCCCTCCTCTCATGTTCATCCTCTATAAAGTACCTGTGTCGTTTTATTGCCTTGCTGATTTTTACTTAGCTTGCTTTTTAGTGTATTGATTGCTGCTAAAAGAGGCTCTATGTTTGAAAGCCCTGACATCAGTCCACCATGGAGAATATGAAGCAAAGACACTGTGGTTAAAGCATATATAAATAGGGCTGAGTGTTTTCCTGCTGAGTCTGTTTGAGGAATGCATTATGATTAGGATGTTTCTTCTGTTTTAAAAAGTTGACTTCTAGGAGTTCCCGTCGTGGCTCAGTGGTTAACGAATCCGACTAAGAACCATGAGGTTGCAGGTTCGGTCCCTGGCCTTGCTCAGTGGGTTAAGGATCCGGCATTGCCGTGAGCTGTGGTATAGGTTGCAGACGCTGCTCCGAACCTGCGTTGCTGTGGCTCTGGCGTAGGCCGGTGGCTACTGCTCTGATTAGACCCGTAGCCTGGGAACCTCCATATGCCACAGGAGCGGCCCTAGAAAAGGCAAAAAGACAAAAAAAAAAAAATTAAAAAGTTGACTTCTAGAGAAATAGAAATCAGTTTTGATGTGCTGTTGAAATGTCCCATATAAACTCAGGCCTGTTTCCCAAGAAAACACCACCAGCCAAACAAACAAACAAAAAAGATCAAATGAGACAACCAAAAACAAAAAATGCATCCAGGGAGTTCTCTGATGGCCTAGCAGGTTAAGGCTCCTCCGTTCTCACCACTGTGGCTCTGGTCACTGCTGTGTGGTGCAGGTTCAATCCCTGGGCCAGGAACTTCCACATGCTGCCTATGCGGCAAAAAAGAAAAACAAAAACAAGAGGGAACTTGAAATAAACATTGCAGGAGTTCCCGTCGTGGCACAGTGGTTAAGGAATCCGACTAGGAACCATGAGGTTGCGGGTTTGATCCCTGGCCTTGCTCAGTGGGTTAAGGATCCGGCATTGCCGTGAGCTGTGGTGTAGTTTGCAGACGCGGCTCGGATCCTGGGTTGCTGTGGCTCTGGCATAGGCCAGCGGCTACAGCTCTGATTAGACCCCTAGCCTGGGAACCTCTATATGCTGCAGGAGCGGCCCAAAGAAATAGCAAAAAGATAAAAAAAAGAAAGAAAGAAACATTGCAACTGTCATTAAAAAAGAAAAGAGGGGAGATCCCATCATGACTCAGCAGTTAATGAACCTGACTAGTATCCATGAGGACACAGGTTCAATCCCTGGCCTTGCTCTGTGGGTTAAGGATCCGGCGTTGCCTTGAGCTGTGGTGTAGGTCACAGACGTGGCTCAGATGTTGCGTTGCTGGGGCTCTGGTGTAAGCCAGCATCTGCAGTTCTGATTCAGCCCCTAGTCTGGGAATCCCCATATGCAGTGAGTGCGGCCCTAAAAAGACAAAAAAAAATTTTAAAGTAAAAAGAAAAAGAGGGAGTTCCCGTCATTGCTCAGTGGTAACAAACCCAACTGATATCTATGAGGGTGCAGTTTCAATTCCTTCCCTTGCTCAGTGGGTTAAGGATCCAGCTTTGCTGTGGCTCTGGCATAGGCCGGCAGCTGCAGCTCCAATTAGACCCCTAGCCTGGGACCCTCCATATGCTGCTGGTGCAGCCCTGAAAAGAAACAAAACGAAACAAATGGAAGGAAAAGAAAAATGCATCCAGATGTTTTCATTGTTCTACTGCCACATCCGGTTCCCTTTAAGTTGGTCCCAGAGTTATCTGAGAAGCACCAGCATGCAGTTCAGGGGCCATGCACACGTGTCTCTTTCCTCGGTACTGATCCGTGTGTCCCGATTTATGTTTGTCTTCTCTTTCTTGAGGGAGATAGTGCCTGTGTGTGGCAGAACTGCATCACTGCGTGTGCCCATCAGTGAGATGGGGTCCTCCCAGCCTTATTAAGGACCAGGGTCCCCGGCCTTTTTTGCATTTCCTAGACTAGAGAAGAAGACAGGAACCAGGATGGGAAGATGGACGTGTTACATTTTAAACTGGAGCTTCCCCTGCGGTCCACGGAGCATGTCCTTGGTGTGCAGCTCATCTTGACCTTCTCCTACCAACTACACGTGAGTCACTTCCTTGGAGAAGCTCGTCCTCTCCCTTCTGTCTTTCAAAGGAACAGAACCCTTCCCCCTTCTGTCTTCCAGGAACACCTACCCTGCAGAAGGCTCTTTTTTGGAGGCGATGTTCGGATTTTAACTGCTTGAGTTACATTTGAATGGTTTTCATTGAGGTCGTATTAATTTCCATGCACGATGCACAGCTCAGAGGGCTCGAGGCAGAGTGCTTCCTCCGTGGCTAAGCTGGGGACAGGAGGGACAGCCAGGGACAGCCAGGACAGACAGTGACACGCAGAGCCTAGAGCCCTTTGGATCTGACCAGAAGGGATCTTCTCTTCTCATGATTTCAGAGGATGTCGACCTTTGTGATGCAGAGCATGGCGTTTCTCCAGGCCTCCTTCGCGGTTCCGGGGTCCCAGTTATATGTGAACGGAGACCTGAGGCTGCAGCAGAGGCAGCCTCTAAGCTACCGTGGCCTAGACGTGCGATACAACGTAAGGAGGCTCCTCGCCGCCCATCTCTCATTTCTGTATGTCAGTGTTTCTCAAGGTCTCGGACGAGGAAGAAAGGAAAGCTGGGAAATGGCATCTCTCTGTGGGTGGCACAGCAAAGGATTGCCGAGGAATTCTTGCCACACATCCTTTCCAAACATGGAGATAGGGAGTTCCTGATGCGGGGCAGTGGGTCAAGAATCCAACGGCAGCGGCTCCGGTCACAGCAGAGGCCCAGATTCAGTGCCTGGCCGGGCACAGTGGCTTCAAGGAGCTGGCATTGCCACAGCTGTAGTGTAGGTTGCAGCTGCCACTTGGATTCACTCCCGGCCCAGCAGCTTCCATGTGCCACATTTTTTAAAAAAAATGTAGATACTTACCCCTGTATTTATATCTGAAAGGAGACGGAGGGAAAATCTGATTTTATCTAAGAACTGAATTGTTTATACTTTTTGGTTGTGTGTGCACAAACACACACACACACACACACACACACACACGTGTGCGTGCGGTGTATTCCAGGAAGTCTTTTCCAGTGCATGCAAAACATTTGAATACCAGCCTCCCTTTGTCAAGCATATAACACATGCCAGCCCTGAGTTAAGAGGTTTAAATCTATCATCTTATTTAATCCTCACAACCTCCCTATAAGATGCCCTCTCTTACAGTTTCCCAGCTCTCTAGCCACTTGTCCCATCATTGTGCCCTTGGCTCCTCTCTAGCCAGACTGGCCTTTTTGCCCTTCTTCAGGCCACACAGCAGCTCTTGCCTCAGGGTTGTTGTACTTAACTCTTCCTCTGCCACGGATCCACGGTGCCTATTCTGCCGCTCCACCCTGGGCCCCGCTCAAACCCCTGAGCACAGTCCTTTTGATGCTCCATCGAAAGGGCATTCACAGAGTTCCCATTGTGGCTCAGTGGAAATGAATTTGACCAGCATCCATGAGGACTCAGGTTCAGTCCCCGGCCTCGCTCCGTGGGTTAAGGATCCGGCATCACCACGAGCTATGGTGTAGGTCGCAGGTGCGGCTCACATCAGGCGCTGCTGTGGCTGTGGCGCAGGCCAGCAGCTACAGCTTCATTTGACCCCTAGCCTGGGAACCTCCATATGCCTCCGGGGTGGCCCTTAAAAAATAAAAAGACATAAAGGGCGTTCACCTCTCTCACCCAGATTACTCTTATCTCCACTTGAAACGTTAGGCGAGGGTTTCAGCTTGTTCTTCGCCATCTCCCCTCGGCGGAAAAAGCCCTGACACCCAACATCTCGCCCCAGTGCTCAAAACAGCGCCTGCCACGCTGCAAGCGCTCGGACGGGTCTGCTGAGAGCATGCACGCTGCTCTCGCTCCTGAGGAAACTGGACTTACAGGGATTCATTCGTTTCCCCAGAGTCCACCAGCTCGAAAGTAATGGAGCTGTGACTTGTCTGTCTGAGGCCGGAACGCACGCAGTTGATCCCTCATCCCAGACCTTTAGTTCATCACCCGGGGGCCCATATCACTTGGGCTGGGCTGCTTTTGAAAATGAAAGTGAGATGTTATCAGTTATTACAGACATAAACCAGGATTGTTCCAGACAGACTGGCATCTGTGGTCACCATAGCTGTAATCAACATCTGTTTTTAAATTTTTATTTCTTTATTTTTTCTTTTTAGGGCCGCACCCTTGCCTCGGCATATGGAGTTCCCCAGGCTAAGGGTCTAATCGGAGCTACAGCTGCCAGCCTACACCACAGCTCACAGCAATCCGCTGAGCGAGGCCAGGGGTCAAACCCCCATCCTCGTGGGTACTAGTCAGATCCATTTCTGCTGAGCCACAAAGGGAACTCCAACATACATTTTTTTTAAAAAGGAGCGGGAGTTGCCATCGCAGCACAGTGGTTAACGAATCCGACTAGGAACCATGAGGTTGCGGGTTCAACCCCTGGCCTCTCTCAGTGGGTTAAGGATCCGGCATTGCTGTGAGCTGTGGTGTAGGTTGAAGACGCGGCTCAGATGTGGCATTGCTGTGGCTGTGGTGTAGGCTGGCAGCAAAAGCTCTGATTCGACCCCTAGCCTGAGAACCTTCATATGCCTAGGGAAGCAGCCCTAGAAAAGGCAAAAAGACAAAAAATACATAAATAAATAAAAAAGGAGGGGGCTATAAGATAAAAAGCACTTTTTACTTGAAGCTTTGTGTATTAATTGTGAAGGTTTGTGTATTAGGTTGTACCAACAGGAATATGAGATTAGAGGACAGATCTTTTTCTTGTTCAGAGAATTATGTGCTTGCTATTTGCATTTTGTCTTTTTTCCATCTCTGTATTTTATTTCATTTTATTTTCTGTCTTTTTGCTATTTCTTAGGCCGCTCCCGTGACATATGGAGATTCCCAGGCTAGGCGTCGAATCAGAGCTGTAGCCACCGGTCTATGCCACAGCCACAGCAATGCCAGAGCCGAGCCACATCTACAACCTACACCACAACTCACGCAATGCCGGATCCTTAACCCACTGAGCAAAGCCAGAGATTGAACCCGCAACCTCATGGTTCCTAGTTGGATTCGTTAACCACTGAGCCACAGCAGGAACTCCTCCATCTCTGTATTTTAAAAAAAAAAATGAATTAGAGAGCATCCAGGCAAGAGCAAGGGAAAGACAAAGGTGTTGAAAATGTGATCTCTTAAAAATTAGAGGAGTTCCCGTCGTGGCACAGCGGAAACGAACCCGACTAGGAACCAAGAGGTTGCGGGTTTCATCCCTGGCCTCACTCAGTGGGTTAAGGATCCCGCGTTGCTGTGGCTGTGGTGTAGGCTTGCAGCTGCAGCTCCAATTAAACCCCAGCCTGGGAACTTCCATATGCCATGGGTGTGGCCCTAAAAAGAAAAAAAAAAAATTAGAGGAGTTCCTGTTGTGCCTCAGCAGCTTAAGAACCCAACATAGTGTCTGTGAGGATGCAGGTTTGATCCCCGGACTCGTTTAGTGGATTAAGGATCTGGCGTTGCTGTGGCTGTGACGTAGGCTGGCAGCTGCAGCTCCGATTTGACCCCCTAGCCCAGGAACTTCCATATGCTGCAGGTGTGGCCTTAAAGAGTAAAAAAAAAAAAAAAAAAAAAAAAAATTAAAGGAATCATTTCTCCATCAGAGCAGAGAGGAGAATTTTATCTTATTTATTCTTTTGCTTTTTAGGGCAGCACCTGTGGCACATGGAGGGTCCCAGGCTAGGGGTCAAATTGGAGCTGTAGCTGCTGGCCTACACCACAGCCCACAGCAGTGTGGGATCCGAGCCGCATCTGCGACCTACGCCATAGCTTGTGGCAACACCGGATCCTTAACCCGTGGAGCAAGGCCAGGGATCGAACCCGCGTCCTCACAGGTACTAGTCAGGTTTTTTACCACTGAGCCATGACGGGAACTCCAAGATGAGTATTTTAGAAATAACTTTAAAAACCGGTGCATAGTGGACATGGACCCCTTGTTTCCATCACTGCAGAAGAAAAGACTAAGAGTAAATGACTTAAATTGTAGCAAAAGAGTCCCTTCATCCTTGAAGAAAAGGTTGTTGGTACAGGAGTAGGCCACCGAGCACCAGAGGGTGGTCTCTGAGGTCAGCCCAGGGGGCGGGGGGCAGGAGGGTAGGAAAAGGGGAGGAGAAGTGGCTTGAGCGCTCACCCCACACCCTCCTGCTGCATCCAGGTATCTGTGATCAACAGCAGCAGCCCTTTCGCCCGGGACTACGACCTCACCCACATTGTTGCTGCCTATCAGGAAAGGAACGGTGAGTCCTGGCGTGAGTTTTTTCAGCTGCTTCTCAAGGACTCTCCAGATGAATGGGGGTGTGGGAAAGAAACAGAAGTGGAGCCCTTGTCATGTGAAAATATCAAAACCAGGAGTTCCCACCGTGGCGCAGTGGTTAACAAATCCGACTCGGAACCATGAGGTTACGGGTTCAATCCCTGGCCTCGCTCCGTGGGTTAAGGATCCGGCATTGCCGTGAGCTGTGGGGTAGGTCGCAGACGTGGCTCAGATCCCGCGTTGCTGTGGCTCTGGTGTAGGCCGGTGGCTACAGCTCCAATTAGATCCCTAGCCTGGGAACCTCCATATGCCGCGGGGAGCAGCCCTAGAAAAGGCAAAAAGACAAAAACAAAAAAAATCAAAACCAGTGAATGCTTAGTCGTGGGAGGTGAACAGGGTACTCAGGATTTCTCCTTTTTTCCCTCACGCCCTATCCCTCCCCTCCACTGCTCCCATGCTCCAGCAGGTTCCTGCCAATTCTCTGCCACCCTTGAGGTGCTCCCCGCACCACACGTATAAAATAAGCCAAAGACAAGCTGCTCTCCATAGTTTTCAGGTGGAAATAGGGCATGTGAGCGACTCACATGGCAGCGGCTGAAGTAGGAGCGAGCACCCAGGCTTCGGGCTGGAAGGCAGAGGGGGTCCATCCCTCACAGCGGAGGAGCTCGCAGGCCAGCCTGTGTGCTTGGCTCAGCACATCTGGCTGGTTGGTGGTCTGAGGTTTTCTCTAAAGGCATCTAAAGCGTTGCTTGGCAGCCAGACGTCATAGATACTCTTCACTGACATATACCAAGTCAGGGGACTGCAATTCCAGTATTTCCTTCTGATTTTATGTACTACACCAGCAGCATTATTCCCCAAATAAAGGGATTTTAGATCACCTTAAAAACATTTATCCACAGAAGTTCCCTGGTGGCCCAGCAGGTTAAAGATCTGGTGTTGTCCCTGCTGTGGTGCAGGTTTGATCCCTGACCTGGGAGTTTGCACATGCTGTGGGCGTGGCCAAAAAAACCCCCATTTATCTACAAGTCAACTTTTCTCTTTATGGCTTCCAGTCTTTGTCCAAACACAGGTTTTTTTTTTTATACAGCTCTTATCATAGTTTAGAGACACTTTACGATCCACCTTATTTTTGTACTTTGTAATATAAATATTTCCCCACACGGCTACAAAGTTTTAATTGGTTTTCTTTTTCGTGGTAGTATAGTATTCTTTTGCTTAGCCATTCAACAGTTGTAGAAGACACAGACTTTTCAAGTTTTTAATGTATTCTGACAAGTATTTTAACAAATAATGTGTGAGCAACTCTGCATGTTCCATTTCTCTTTCCTTTCAAATTATTTCTTGGGTGGAGGTCCCGTCATGGCTCAGTGGTTAACGAATCCGACTAGGAACCATGAGGTTGCGGGTTCGATCCCTGGCCTCGCTCACTGGGTTAAGGATCCAGTGTTGTCGTGAGCTGTGGTGTAGGTTGCAGACACGACTCGGATCCCGCATTACTGTGGCTGTGGTGTAGGCCGGCGGCTACAGCACCGATTCGACCCCTAGCCTGGGAACCTCCATATGCCGCAGGTGTGGCCCTAGAAAAAGAAAAAAAAAAAAAAAAAAAAAGACCAAAAAAAGTTATTTCTTGGGGATGAGTTCTGCAGTGTAGAATTTGCCTGAGGTCAGATTGTTCTTATAGCCTTGACTATTTTATTGCCTAAAAGAGCATTCATGGACTAAGTCCCGATTGTATTGCAGTAACCACCATCCTGACCAACCCCAACCCCATCTGGCTGGTGGGAAGGGCTGCAGAAGCTCCATTTGTGATTAATGCTGTCATCCGATACCCTGTGGAAGTCATTTCATATCCTTTCTGGTAAAGGGCCAACAGGAGCTCGGTTTCACAAAAGAAAAGAAGGATTCCACAGTTGTCCCCAAAAGGAACAGATGTGGGAAGTCTCAGATTGGAAATTGCTGCCACTGGAGTCTCACAGATATGACTCTGTTTGTCTGCAGTTGATACAGAGAAAAAAAAAAATTCATTTCCTGTTCCTATTTCTTTTTGAGCAATTCTTCTAGGTCAGAAGCATCCATATTTATGTCTTAATAATCTTTTATTGTCTCTTTTATCTTAAGGGTATTTGAAACATTTTTGTCATTTTCTGTCTCAACTAAACCTCTGGTTTAACATTTACTTAGAAAATGTCATCTGTGATTCCTTAACTGTTGGTACTTATCTCCCAGGATTCTGGGAAATGATAAAGTTTGCCTGGGTCCAGTATGTCAGTATCCTGCTCATCTTCCTCTGGGTGTTTGAAAGAATCAAGAGGTTTGTGTTTCAAAATCAGGTGGTGACCACAGTCCCTGTCACAGCAGGGTCGCAGGGAGAACCATACAAGGAGCACTTATCCTAAGAAGACCCTTTCGGAAAACTCTAAGCCGGACCCTGGCTGCCTCACCATTGCCTCCCGAGACCTGCCATGTTACGAAATTTCTAAAAAGAAGCCCTGGACACTTGCCCGCCTCTGTGATTTCCCGTGTCGGAGACAAAGAACAATCCTGTCTCATTATCCTCTACACAAATGCCATATCTTCTAAGCGCCTACAAAAATAATCAGGGACTAGTTTGTGGAAACGGGCTGAGGGTTCCTGAAGGCTGTAATTTGCTTTGGTTTTTGTTTTTGGATTTTTTTTTTTTTTTTTTTTTTTGCCTCAGACTTGAATGTCAGGAGAAAACCCCAGTCAGTTCAGACCTCTTGGAAAGAGTCCCATCTCTGGTCAAGCAAAGACTTTTCCTCCCTTGAACTGAGAAAAGCGCTCTGCATTTCTTTCCCCCCAGTGTCCACCGCGGTTCTTACTCCTTCCAGGGCCCCCTGGTGATAGATATGCAAATCACCAGTACTTTGCCCTCCTGGGCATCGACGTTTCCCATTCAGAACTCGTTTCCAGAACTGAGAGGCCTTTAACCGGACCCCTGGAGCGAGACCGGGGAGCGAGACCGGGGAGCGCCCCCGGAGCACATGTGTGCACGTGCGCCAGGGTGGGCGACTTGAGGTCACCAGGACCATCCGTCCACCTGCCCTGAGCCTAACAGACAGTCGTCTGTCAGCAGCCCAGCTCAACAGCCCTTTATCCCTGCCCTGCTGTGCCTGGCTCTCGGCCCTCCGTCTGTGCCCCTGGAATAGCGGGCTGCGGTCCGCCGGGCTGGTTCATTCACAAGCCCCTCGGCCCCGGTGGGGGAAGTAAGGAGCCTAACAACAGCTTCTTTCTCTCTGGCCCTCGCCCAACAGCCTGGACACTTGCCACTCCTTCTCCTTGACAGCCCTCCCCTTCTTGAAAAGGACACGGGGGACAGAGGCGCTGTTGTTGCTGTGGGCTCCCCCTGCCTGACAACCACAGAGTTTACTTGCAGGGCCAGCAGGACGCCTATCAGAGGGGGCCGCTTTGGGGAGGACCCCCGAGGAGCAGGGAGGGGACGAAAAGGATGCTAGCCCGGGGAGTCCAAGCCACTTAGCGGAGTGACACAAAGTCCAGCCAAATTACCCTCATGACTAAGTGAGTGTCTGCAGACGAGGCCGCTGGAACCAGCCTCTGTCGCCTGTGGAACAACTGACCTCGCCCTAAGGACTGCTGGACCTGCTTTGTGACACCGAGATGTCACTGGCACTGGAAGGACATGGCTTCTGTGACCTACACTTCATGCCCATCCACACACAAACACACACACACACTCATGGGCACATGGCATGCCTCAGTTTCCCCGGGAGACTCAGGTCTTACTTCCCAAGCACCTCTTCTTTCAGGCTGACCAAAATAAAGAGTTTTGGAAACAAAGCGCCTTTGACGTACTCACACACAAAAACAGCTGAACCCTGGCCCCTCTGCCTTTTCTTTTAATAGTCAGGGCTGTTGTTATGCCTAAAGTTTTTTTTTCCTGAGACTTAAGTGAAAAATCATTTCTGGTTTGAATCACCAAAACGTAACGAGGTAAGGAAAGATAGCTAGAGATATGTATAAACACGGCTTTGCCTTTTATTAAGTTATTTTCAAGCAAAATGTGTACAGAGAGCCACGATAGTTTGTAACTTTCTAATTAAAATGTTCAAACTGCAAGGCTGCATGTGGCTTTTTAGAGGGCGGGCATTTGGAAAGGGGAAGGACAGGGAGGGCAGAGGCCGGACACACCTCTCCGGGTTACTCACTAGCGGCTTGCTTTGCCAGGGCTCTGCCCAAAGACCGTGGAGCTTTTGTTAGCTCTTTGGCCACAGCCTTCTGGCCCAGCCCCAAGTAAACGTGAGTTTTTGGTGGAATCCACACGGCATGTGGAAACCACAGGCTGGAAAATTACAGCTGCGTCTAGTGAATATCAAGTTATTTACAGATCCCCCCTTGCCAGCTCTGAACCTGAATCTGCACGTTGTAGGTGCCAGAGGAGGCAAAGGTGAGAAATATATAGGATTTTATCCGCTGGCTAAGTCATGGTTTGAGACAATTAATATTTGGCAGGGGAAATCCCTAATTTTGCCAAATGATTATCCCGTTTCTTTTGAATCAGGTGAGGCCCATAAAGCCCCACTTAGCTCCCATCATCTAAGATTAATAAAGTCTTCTTTTTCTTCAAGTACATGCTTTAAAAAAAATTTTTCCCCATAGGTTCTAAATGCCTATAGGAGAAAATGTGTAATTGCAGAAACCTAAAGAGAATAAGTTGTCTGTAAATCGCTCTCCAGAGGTTATCACTGTTGGGAGTTCCTGATGTGGTGCAGTGGAAACGAATCCGACTAGTATCCATGAGGATGCCAGTTCAATCCCTGGTCTCGCTCAGTGGGTCGGGGATCTGGCATTGCCATGTGCTCTGGTGTAGGTTGCAGACACAGCTAGGATGCTGTGTTGCTGTGGCTGTGGTGTAGGCAGGCAGCTTGTAACTCCGATTGGACCCCTAGCCTGGGAACTTCCATATGCCACGGGTGCGGCCCTAAGAAAAAAAAGTTATCACTGTTGGCATTCTGATACACAGATACACATCTTTTTAATCATTTGTTTCTAATTATTTGCTCTCATAAACAACCCTCCTAAGAACCTTGCATATAAATCCTTTTTGCTAATTTATTTCCTTAAGATAGATCCTAGAGGAGTTCCCATTGTGGCTCAGCAATAACGACCCCGACTAGTATCCATGAGGATGTGGTTCCATCCCTGGCTTCGCTCAATGGGTTAAGCACTGGGCCTTTCGTTGAGCTGTTGTATAGATCACAGAGGAGGCTGGAATCCTGGTTGCTGTGGCTGTGAGTAGGCCAGCAGCTAGAGCTCTGGTTTAACTCCTGGGAACTTCCATATGCCATGGGTGCGGCCCTAAAAAGGGGAAAAAAAATTCCTAGATCCTAGAAAGAAATTTCCAATTCAAAAAGCGTATGACCATTCTTAAGGATGTTAATTCATCTTGCCAAACCGCATCATGGAAAGAATGCACTAATTTATACTCGCAGCAGCAGAGGCTTCTTTTTTAAATCCCACCATGGATTATGAGAGGTCAGGATGCTCTGTCTTTTTCAGATGCTTGAACTCTGCTCTGTTATCTGTAGGAGGAAATAACATCTTTATTTATTGAAACAAAACCTGTATTTATCCGGACCTGCCATCAGGCCTGAGCCTCTGGGTGGAGATGAGGGCAGAGAGGGGCCAGGAGGAGGGAGACAGCCAGCTGCAGGCCTACTTCCTGAGGGCCACCGGGTGTCCTGGGCCCTCCCAGCTCAGAGTCTCCTGGCATCAAGGTGCCTGGGACTTGGCTTAGGCTTGAGGCTGGGGGCTCGGGAAGCAGTTTGGATTCCAGGTCATTTGGCCGCGAGGATGCCACCGAGAGCGAGGAGGGGCAAAATTAAGATTCGCTTTCCTTCACAAGGGCCTTTTGTGTTCCCACGGGCCTCGCCTTTCTGGGGATTGGAGGGATGGACAAGTTTGTTTGGGTTTTTGTTTTTGCTTTTTGTTTTTTTGGTCAATTATTGGGATGAGGGGTGACCGCGAGCACCCTTTCACAGCCGTAGCCAAACCGTGCGCCTCGGGCAGCCCCCGGCCGGCTGCCGCGCGCCTTCCGCGGGGCCCGCCCCTGGACGGCCGCCCCTCCCCCGAGGCGTGGCCCCTCGGCCGGGGGTGGGCTGGGTATCTGCAGCCGGGGGCCAACCGGCTCTTTCCTTCCTTCCCTCCCGCCCCGGCTCCCTCCCGCCTGCTCCGGGACCGCAGCCACGTCTGAAAGCGCCTCATTGTGCGCGCTCGCTCCGGCCGGCAGCGCCTGAGCAGCCCTGCGGGCGGCCGCACAGGTAGCGTGGGGCGTGGGGCGCGGGGCCCGGCCCCGTAGGGTTCCGGGGCAGGAGGGGCGGCATCTGTTTCTCGTCCTTGCCCCAGGAAGACTCCCCCAATTTCCCGTTCTTACCACACTTCTCTCTCTCTCTCTCTCTTTTTTAGGGGATTCCTGCTCTGTTTCCAGATTCCCGGCGCCTTGGGTCTCCAGGTGCCTCCAACATCTTGGTATCCGCTTCCCAGGGCCGTGCCCCTTGCCTGTCCCCGGTGTCCCTGGGTGCCCCTTCACAGCTTTGGGACCTTGCAGAACAAATCAGCCCCTGCGGATTCTTCCGACGGGGAGACAGAGAGGCTGTGGAGTGGAACTTGGAGGAGACGACGTCCAGGAGTCTTTGCTAGGACTGGGGAAAGAGACGTGCGCCTCCCGCCGCGCCCGTCGGGCAGGGACGCCTCGCCTGGGGTACGTTGGCTTGTCCTCTCCGCGCGGGATGACCACACCCTGGGCGGCTTGGGCCCGGGCAGTGGCACATCCGAGGAGACAGCGGGGAGGTGTGCGGGGAGGAGCCGAGGTGATGGTGGTGGAGGTGGTTTTATCAGAAAGTGAAAAAGACATTACCTTCTCAAGCGCTGGTTCGAAAGTGTCTTCCTGGGGCCTCAGCGCACGATGTCTCTGGCTGAGGATACCTTGTCTCTTGCAACTTGAGTTTCAAACGGTATGCCCTTCATCTCGAAAGCCCTCTCTAGGGGCTTTCTCCTCCGACCTCTGGGGGAAAAGCAGCTCGGTGAGCCAGTTGAGAACCAGATCCAGCTGAATTTGAGGCCCCTGCTTCTGGCTGCTGGACCTTGAGCAACAATAGAGACCTCTCTTGGCTTCAGCTGTAGGTCCCCAGCAAATGTTAACTCTCTTTTCTCTTCCCTCTTGTCCCGGAGGCACGAGGATGGGAAAACGGAGGCCTCAAGAGCAGAAAGGACTTGGCTGATGTGAAGCATGAGGGAGTGAGCCAGGTACCAGCGCTAATGAGAATAACGTGCTGCTCAGTGAGCCTTAAGGGTTCTATTGCGCTTAGTGTGTAGGCGCTGTTAAAGCCTCATTTACACTAGTCAAGTGAGGCATGGAGAGGTTAGCAGTGACTTGCTCAAAGTCACACACCCTACTGATTGTAGAGCAAGATTTTCACCCAATCCAGCTTCAGAAGCCAGGCTTCTTGCCGTTATTCACTGTCTGTTGTGTCTCTTCTGCCCCTGCCTAGGCTTGCCACTTGCTGGTGCTAGGATCACTGCAACCTGGCCACATCTTCGCATTTTCCTTATGCAAAGGCTTTCTCTTGGATTCTTAGAATATAGTTGGGACCCAAGATTTGGAAGATTCCTGAACAAATACTCCGAAGGGTACTCTGTACCCGCCATTGTTCTGAATGTTTTCTATATATTAACGCATTTAATCGTCAAAGCAAGCCCATGCGTTAGCTTATATTATTTCCCCCATTTATATATTTAAAAAAAAAAAGGCACAGAGAGACTAAGTAACTTGCTCAAGACCACACAGTAAATGACCAAATGGAGTTCACACTCTCAGCCACTGTGCTTCTGCTCCGTCTAATGCAAGAGATGGGCTCCTGCTTCTAGTCTAGGAAGGAGAGTTAGGTACCGAAATGCAGAAATGAGAGCACTCGGGCTAGTGATAACAGCACTAAGAGTGATTTCTCAATGTCACCTAATACTCAGTTCATACTAACATTTCTTTCAAAATTACCTCATGGATAACTTCCTGCCCTTGGCTGGTTCACATCAGAACCAAACAAGGTCCACATGTCGTTGTCTTTGGCTGTTAGGTTTTCTGAGATGTTTTCAAAACAATCCCTTTTTTCCTTTTCCATCACTGACTTCTAAGAATGACTGCCTTTTGGAGTTGCCTGGTAAGAAGTGGGTTAAGAATCTGGCATTGTCACTGCTGTGGCTCGGGTTCAATCTCTGGCCTGAGAACCTCCGCAAGCATGGCCAAAAAAAAAAAAAAAAAAAAAAAAACAAAGTATGACTGACTTTTTAAAAATGAATGAATTGCAGTTCCTGCCATAGCACAATGGGTTAAGAACCTGACTGCAGTGGCTTAGGTCGCTGTGGAAATGCAGTTCAATTCCCAGCCGGGCCCAGTGCATTAAAGGTGTAGGTTGCAGCTGCAGCTCAGACTCAGTCCCCGGCCTGGGAATTTACATATGCTGAGGATAAGACCATTTAAAGAAGAAAGAAAGAAGAAGAGGGATCAAAATAAGTTAAAAAGGAGTTCCCGTCATGGCTCAGTGGTTAACGAATCTGACTAGGAACGATGAGGTTGCAGGATCAATCCCTGGCCCCGCTCAGTGGGTGAAGGATCTGGCATTGCTGTGAGCTGTGGTGTAGGTTGCAGACAAGACTCAGATCCCTCGTTGCTGTGGCTCTGGCGTAGGCTGGTGGCTACAGCTCCAATTGGACCCCTAGTCTGGGAACCTCCATGTGCCTCAGGTGCAGCCCTAGAAAAGACCCCCCCAAAGGAAAAAAAAAAAAAAGGTTAAAGAAATAAAGCAGAGAACATTCCAAATTATCCCTGTGTAAGAAGGCTCCGTCCACACCTGGAGGAACACAGAGGAATGTGCAAAATATGCACTGTCTACCCCGATTCCCTGCGTGTGTTACTGCAGAGAAGAGGTGGGAGCCCCAAACTTTAGGACCCTTCAGCTGTCAGGTGCTGTGATTGAGACCCAGTTAAGGGCTATGTAAAATACGCTTTGAGGATGCCAAAGCTCAGAGCCAGGGAAAAGCGTTTATGTGTTGATATCTGCTCATCTGCTCTGAAATGCCCCTGAAGTGGCTCTGAGCCAAGGAGACCTGAGGCTCCTTTCCCAGACTAATTTGATTTCATTTCCCAATAGATTCTTGCAGGCAGATCTCTTTCCTCCAGCAGCATCTGGGCTGTGCAACTCACCGCCCTGCCTCTGGATGAGGCCATGCAGCTGCTCATCAGGACCTGCAGAGAATCGAAACTGAGGCCAGGGCTTAGGGCCAGGCTCGCCTCCTACCCCAGCCTTCTCCATCCCATGCCTCTCTCCTCTGGCCACCCTCAGGCCAGTGGGGAGATGGCTTGCAGGCACCCCTCTCCCTGCAATGAAAGCTGAAGCAGGCAAACTCCACCCATGCCTCCTTTAAGGGATGAAAGAGAACTGATACCTTATGACTGCCAAGTAATAGAAGTCTATTTTAAGGAGTTCCTGTTGTGGCTCAACAAACCCGGCTACTATGCAGGAGGACTCGGATTTGATCCCTGGCCTCGATCAGTGGGTTAAGGATCTGGTGTTGCCTTGAGCTGTGGTATATAGTTCACAGTCACGGCTCAGACCTGGTTCGATTCTACCTCTAGCCTGGGATATGCCGCAGGTACAGCCCTAAAAAGCCAAAAAAAAAAAAAAAAAAAAAATCTATTGTAGACCAGCTGGAAAATGCAGCAAAGCACTAGCAAGAAAAAAAAAAATTGCTTGCAGTCTGACCATAGAAGGATAAGTACCGGCACTCAGCATGGATCCTTCTGAATTTCTTTCCATACATGTTCATGTGTTTTTTTTTTTTAAATACAGCTTTACTGAGCAATAATTCACATACTTTAAAGTTCAGTCTTCTAAAGTTTCAGCAAGTTCACAAGGGTACAGTAGATTCAGCCTCATGCATGTATCACCTCAAGGTTCATCCATGTTGTAGCCTGTGTCAGATAATATTGCCAGATAATATTTAGTTATATGGGTATTCCCTATTCTGTTTATCCATTCATCACTTGATGGACATTTGGGATGGTTCTCCTTTTGAGCGCTTTGCTGTGAAATGTTGCTGTGAAGGTTCATGGACACGTTTTTGGGTGGACATGTATTTTCAGTTCTTTTTGTCTTTATGGTATTTTGGAGTGAAATGGCTGGATCACATGGAAACTCTGTATTTATCTGGAGGACGACCTTGTTTTACGCAGCAATTGCACCATTTTACATTCCCACCAACAAATTATAAGGGTCCCAGTTTCACCACATTCTCACCAACCCTTGCTATTATCTGTCTTTTTGATGAGAGCAAACCTGGTGGATGGGACGTGTTATCTCATTCTAATTGTGATTTGCCTTTCCCTAATATATAAAAATGTCAAGCATCTTTTCATGCACTTACAGACCATGCATCCATCTTCTCCAGAGACATACCCACTTAAATCTCTAGCTTATTTTATTTAAACAATGTTTAAAATTTAGTTGATTTACAGTGTTGTGGCATTTTCTGCTGTACAGCAGAGTGACTCAGGCATACATATATATACACATTCTTTTTTATATATATTTTATTTTCCATCATGGTCTATCCCAGGAGATTGGATATGGTTCCCTGTGCTATACCGAAGGACCTCATTGCTTATCCATTCTAAATATAATAGTTTGCATCCGCTAACCCCAAATTCCCAGTCTATCCTCCGCCCCCCGCCCCGTCCCCAGCAACCACAAGTCTGTTCTCTATGTCTGTGAATCTGTTTCTGTTTTGTAGATAGAAACAAAATATTTCATAGATAACATTTGTGCCATATTTTGGATTCCACATTTAAGTGACATCATATGGTATTTGTCCTCTTTCTGACTTACTTAGTATGATAATCCTTAGTTGAATCCATGTTGCTGCACATGGCAAGTCTTTGGCTTATTTTATTTTTTTCTTTTTTGGCCATCCCACGGCGCATGGAATTCCCAGGCCAGGGATCAGATCTAAGCCATAGTTTTGATCCACACCGCAGCTGTGGCAACACTGGATCCTTAACCCACTCTGCCAAGCCAGAGATCGAACCTGTGTCCCAGGGTTCCAGAGATGCTGCCTGATCCTGTTGCACCACATTGGGAACTCCTTTTGCTTATTTTAAAAGCTAGTTGTTTCTTTCATTGTTTGTTTGTTTTTGCTTTTGGTGTGCGTCTGCTTGATGTGGGAGGTTAGTTCCCAGACCAGGGATCAAACCCTGGGCCCCAGCAATGAAAGTGCCAAGCCCTAACCACTTGATCACCAGGGAACTCCCTCTCTTTTACTGTGTTGTTGAGTTGTAAGAGTACAGGGCCCAGAGTTCCCGTCGTGGCTCAGTGGTTAACAAATCCGACTAGGAACCACGAGGTTTCGGGTTCGATCCCTGGCCTTGCTCAGTGGGTTAAGGATCCGGCGTTGCTGAGAGCTCTGGTGTACGTTGTAGATGCGGCTCGGATCCCGAGTTGCTATGGCTCCGGTGTAGGCCGGCGGCTACAGCTCCAATTAAACCTCTAGCCTGGGAACCTCCATATGCTGCGGGAGCGGCCCTGGAAATGGGGAAAAAAAAAAAAAAGAGTATAGGTCCCTTACTGTATATATGATTTGCAGATATTTTCTCCCATCTGTGGATGTCCATTGATATTTATGTATTTTTAACAAAAGCATTTTTTTTTCTTTTGTCTTTTTAGAAAAGGCCGCACCGGAGGCATGTGGAAGTTCCCAGGCTAGGGGTGGAATCAGAGCTGTAACTGCTGGCCTACACCACAGCTCACAGCAACTCCAGATCCTTAACCCACTTAGCGAAGCCCGGGATCAATCCTGCTCTGTGTCCTCATGGATGCCAGTCAGATTCATTTCCACTGAGCCACAACGAGAACTCCAAAAGTGTGTTTTGTTACTTGTGTTTTTTTCCGCTTGACTTTACATAGTTCAGTGCTCTAAAGTTAGACAGCTAGCTTTCAAATTCTGACTCAACTGGGTCTTTTAGGCAAATTCGCAAGTCTTTCTTTCTTTTTTTTTTTTTTTAATTGTCTTTTTTTTTTTTTTTTAGGGCCGCACCCGCTGCATATGGAGGTTCCCAGGCTAGGGGTCGAATTGGAGCTATAGCTGCCGGCCTACACCACAGCCACCAGCAATGCAGGATCCGAGCTGCATCTGTGACCTACACCACAGCTCACGGCAATGCCGGATCCTTAACCCACTGAGCAAGGCCAGGGATCAAATCTGGGTCCTCATGGATGCTAGTCAGGTTCATTTTCGCTGAGCCACAACGGGAACTCTCACCAGTCTTTCTAAAACTCATTCATTTTCCTTGTATGTAAAATCAGGATAAGCAGGAATCCCTGTGTGGCTCAACGGGTCAAAGATCTGGTTTTGTCGCTGCAGCAGGTTGGGTCACAGCAGCTTGTCGCACTGCAGCAGCTGGAGAACATCTGTGTGCCACAGGTGCAGCCAAAAAGAAAAAATAAAATAGGGATGAGTGTCAGCCCCAGTTCTCAGGGTTGTCACAAGTTAGTTCTCATTGAATAATCGGAAGGCGGGTGGAAAAGGCTTGGCATCTAGGAAGCCCGCAGCAGGTGGCATTTACTGGCGTTTATGTGTCCTACCCCACCAGACACTCATCTTCCTCCTCCTCCTCCCCTCCCTCGCTGCTTTCCCTTTGTCTCCTGTTTTGCTTTTCTCGTTTCCCTGCTCGACTTTCCTCCTCTTTCTTGCCCTTCTTGTGAGCCTTCTCTCCAAAGATGCCCTGGGCTCCATTACAGCTGGTTTGCCTCCAAGGGGTGACCCTTGATGCCTAGAGTCCATGGGTTCCTCATCCAGAATCTTTTCTTTAACCTTTGGGATTCCTGAACAGGGATGGCCTCCAGCTGTTGCCAAACCGAGAGAAATCTGAGCCAGGGATCTGAACCTACTGTTACCTTTCCCTCCCTTAGGTTCTGTGCCAGGGAGAGGCTGGTTAAGGGCACACAGAGCGGAGTACAAGACAGCTGGATCTCTGGCCTCCTCTACTATGGTGAACCAGCCCCTGGCCTGTGGCTTGGTTTTCCCATCTGTACAGCAGGTGGAGCAGCCCCTTCCTGTGTCTCACAGGCCAGGAACAAGTCCCAGATGTTTAGAAGCGATGGTGACATCAAGAGGCTCAGCAGAGAGAGTTCCCGTTGTGGCTCAATGGGTTACAAGCTGCCTGGTATCCAGGAGGACGCAGGTTCCATCCCTGGCCTCGCTCAGTGGGTTAAGGATTGGGCATTGCCATGAGCTGTGGTGTAGGTCGCAGACACGGCTCAGATCCCATGTGGCTGTGGCTGGCGCCAGCAGCTACAGCCCCAATTTGACCCCTGGCCTGGGAACTTCCATATGCTGCAGGTGTGGCCCCAAAAAGCAAAAAGCAAAAAAAAAAAAAAAAAAAAAGGAGGCTCAGCAGAAAGGACTTTGGGGCCAGTGGGGAACTACTCCTTTTGTGTTTGTTTTTTTTTTTTTGTTTTATTTTGTTTTTTGTCTTTTTGCCTTTTCTAGGGCCGCTCCTGCGGCATGTGGAGGTTCCCAGGTTAGGGGTCGAATCAGAGCTTTTGCTGCTGGCCTATGCTAGACTACAGCAACGCGGGATCCGAGCCGCATCTGCGACCTACACCACAGCTCACGGCAAGGCTGGATCCTTAACCCACTGAGCAAGGCCAGGGATCGAACCTGCACCTTCATGGTTCCTAGTCGGATTTGTTAACCACTGAGCCACGACGGGAACTACTCCTTGTGGATTTGGATCACAGAGTACCTGACAGCAGTTCTGCAAGTATTTATTAATATCATCTGCTCAGTCTTTGGGACAGTCTCTGACATGGCACTTACTGTCTTATGCAGCCAGGAAATTAACTTTTGTTTGTTTTTTCCTTTTTTGGGCCGTACCCACAGCATATGGAAGTTCCCAGACTAGGGGTCCAATCAGAGCGACAGCTGCCGGCCACAGCCACAGCAACACGGGATCCGAGCCCCATCTGCAACCTACGCCACAGCTCACAGCAACCCTGGATCATTAACCCACGAAGCGAGGCCAGGGATGGAACCGGCATCCTCAAGGATACTAGTTGGATTCTTTTCCGCTGCTCTACAGGAACTCCTAGAATTAACTTTTTGTAAAGCAATTGTGTAATTTTAACATTAGGTTGTTTTTTTTTTTTTTTGGCCTCACCCACAGCATTCAGAAGTCCCCAGGCCAGGGATTGAACCCAAGCCACAGGACACAGCATTGAGAATGCTGGATCCTTAACAGCTAGACTACCAGGGAACTCCTAGGGTGCCTTTCTTTCTTCCTCTCTTTTTTTTTTTTTTTTTTTTTTTTTTTTTTTGCACCCTCCTTATCATAAGGAGTTCATGGGCCAGGGATCAGATCCAAGCCACAGTTGCAGCCTAATCCACAGTGGCGGCAATGCCAAACCTTTAACCCACTGTGCTGCGCCAGGGATCAGACCTGTGTTCCAGCAGTCCCAAAACGCTGCTGATCCCACTGTGCCACAGCGGGAACTCCAGAGGTGTCTTGTTAGGGAAGAAGAGGTTATGGAAATTGTCTTATGGAGCAACAGGTTAAGGATCCAGTGTTGTCACTGGAACGGCTTGAGTTGCTACTGTGGTGCAGGTTTGATCCCTGGTCTCGGGAACTTCCTCATGCCACAGGCAAGACCAAAAAAAAAAAAAAAAAAGATTACTTTACAATCTCTACTTCCTGAAATGTGGCTTACGGCTTAAATAGCTGGATTTTTTTTTTTTTTTTAATGAATCCCACTCTTTGAAAGTGGGTACTGCGTTTGTGACTACACAACTATGAGCAACTGTTTCTGAAATGACAGGCATTAAAAATCTGCACTGGAGGAATTCTCGTCGTGGCTCAGTGGAAACAAATCTGTGTAGCATTCATGAGGATCCCTGGGCTCACTCAGGGGGTTAAGGATCTGGCATTACCGTGAGCTGTGGTGTAGGCCAGCAGCTGTAGCTCTGATGCGACCCCCTAGCCTGGGAACCTCCATATGCCATGGTGCAGCTGTAAAAAGACTAAGAAAAACAATCTGCACTGGAATTCCCATTGTGGCCCAGCGGTAACGAATATGACTAGTATCCATGAGGACATGGGTTCGATCCCTGGCCTCGTTCAGAGGGTCAAGGATCCAGTGTTGCCATGAGCTGTGGTGTAGGTTGAAGATGTGTCCCAGATCCAAGTTCCTGTGGCTGTGGCATAGCCAGCAGCTGTAGCTCTGATTTGACCCCTCGCCTGGGAACCTCCATATGCTGTAGGTGTTGCCCTAGAAAGCAAAATAAATAAATAAAATAAAAAGCTGCGCTAACCTCCTGCAACCGCAGGGCCAGTTGGCTGTCATCCCATGTGCCAGTAGGCAAGGTGACTTAGTGGCCTGAATACACAGGGCCCAGCCCTCCACTCTTGCTGATCTTAGATACAGAACCAGGTCCCACCAGGGCTTTTGATAAAATTGATTTAGCATTTCTCTTCTCTCTGCTTTATCTTGCTAATTGCGATTTTGCTGGCTAGGCTGTTGGTCATTATTATAGAAAGCTGGACAGAACCTTTACTCTTGGTGCCTTTGCTTCCCTGCAAATTACCGTATTTACAGAAACGGCATGCTTCATTTCTCTCTTCACTTACTTTGTCCCGAACCGTGTCTGTTTCACATTTCTTGAGGCAGGGACTATTTCTCCAATTACACTTTTACACCAGTGATGTTCTGAGTTGAATGAGGGTGAGGCAAGTAAAGAGGTGCGGGGAAATTTGAGGAGCAGTTCTGGGCAGATTGTATATGACGGGGCAAGTACACACAGCCTAGGAGTTGAAAATCCTGGGTTATGATCTTGTCAGCAGGGTCTGCTGTGAGGCCCAGGAAAGCACAGATCACTAGGTTTTACTTTCTTTTTCTTTCCTTTTCGAACTTTTTGCCATTTCTTGGGCCGCTTCCTCAGCATATGAGGTTCCTAGGCTAGGGGTCGAATTGGAGCTGCAGCCGCCGGCCTACGCCACAGCCACAGTAACTCAGGATCCAAGTCACATCTGCGACCTACAGCACAGCTCATGGCAACGCTGGACCCTTAACCCACTGAGCAAGGCCAGGGATCGTACCCACAACCTCAAGGTTCCTAGTCGGATTCATTAACCACTGAGCCATGACGGGAACTCTTAGGTTTTGCTTCCTTTAGCGGAAAACCTTCAATGAATGGAGCTGGGTTCAGTGTCTTTTCTTGAGACACTCTTATCTCCAGCCTGCTGGGTCTTCCGTAGACCCTTGAACGGGAAGTGCTCCTTCTCAGAGCCTTTAGAGAAGGCTTTGTCTGACTGGCTGACTCCCAGCTCTTCTCTCACGTGGCCCTTCTCCTACTCATCCCTATTCATCCATCAGATACCAGTTCAAAAAGCACTTCTTTTTTTTAGTAATGATTTTTATTTTTTCCGTTACAGCTGGTTGACAGTGTTCTGTCAGTTTTCTACTGTACAGCAAGCTGACCCTGTCACACATCCACGTATACATTTTCGTTATGCTCCATCATAAGTGACTAGATAGAGTTCCCAGGGCTATACAGCAGGATCTCTTTGCTTATCCACTCCAAATGCAGTAGTTTGCCTCTTAACATTAACCCCAAATTCTCGGTCCATCCCACTCCGTCCCCCTCCCCCTTGGCAACGACAAGTCTGTTCTCCAAGTCCATGAGTTTCTTTTCTGTGGAAAGGTTCATTTGAAAAAGCAGGGTTTTTTTTTGCTTTTGAGGGATGTACTGTGGCATATGGAGGTTCCCAGGCTAGGGGTCTAATTGGAGCTACAGCTGCCAGCCTACGCCAGAGCCACAGCAATGCCAGATCTGAGCCGCATCTGCGACCTACACCACAGCTCATGGCAACACTGGATCCTTAACCCACTGAGTGAGGCAGGGGATCAAACCTGCGTCCTCCTGGTTCCTAGTCAGATTCATTTCCACTGAGCCACAGCGGGAACTCCCCAAAAAGCCAAGGAAAGTTTTCCCTACTTGAACTTAGCTCTGTGCCCCCAGAGCACTGTCCTTCACCTCATTCCACTTATTATGCGTGTGGTTAAAGGATCACTTGTTTCATGGCAACCTTTGCAGCTAGAAATTAAACTGAGGGCCGTGGCCACATGTCCTGGGTTTACTTTCATGCTTTGCCCATAACATTAATGTAATAAATGTTTACAGAATAAAGAAGTACAGGTACATGTACTAAAGAATTTTAGATAAACTTTCAGGTCATTTATAGAATTTCTAGTATCTATGTACTTTAATTAAGGTCCTATATATTTTTTAATTTTTTTTTTGTCTTGTCTTGGGCTGCACCTGCAGCATATGGAGGTTCCCAGGCTAGGGGTCAAATTGGAGCTGTAGCGGCTGACCTACACCAGAGTTACCGCAACATGGGATCCGAGCCACATCTGATACGTACACCACAGCCCACGGCAACGACAGATCCTTAACCCACTGGGTGAGGCCAGGAATCCAACCCACAACCTCATGGTTCCTAGTCAGATTTGCTAACCACTGCGCCACAACGGGAACTCCTACTTTTTAATTTTTTAATTTATTGTGGTTGATTTACAGTGTTTCAGGTATACAGCAAAGTGAGAGATATATGTACATACACATATATGTATATATACATAAATTCTTTTGGGGGGGCCGCACCCACTTGAACCTGCACCACTGTTGCAGCCTATGGTTGCACCGTTGCTGCGACAATGCCAGATCCTTAATCCACTGTGCTTTAAGGGAACTTCCTGTGTGTTCTTTTTCAGATTGTTATAGGATATTACAGGATATTGAATATAGTTCCCTGTGCTGTACAGTAGGTCCTTGTTGTTTATCTATTCTGTCTATAGAAGTGTGTATCTTTAATCTCAAATTCCTAATTTATCCCTCCCCTCCTTTCCCTTTTGGTAACCGTTGAGGTTTTTTTCTCTGTCTGTGAGTCTATTTCTGTTTGTAAATAAGCTCTTTTTTTTTTTATTTTTTATTTGCCTGTTTAGGGCTGCAGCTGTGGCATATGGAAGTTCCCAGGCCAGGGCTGAATCGGAGCTGCAGCTGCTGGCCTCCGCCGCAGCCACAGCAACACAAGATCTCAGCTGTGTGTTCGACCTACACCACAGCTCACAGCAAGGCTGCATCCTTAACCCACAGAGCAAGGTCATCGATCGAACCTGCATCCTCGTGGATACTACTTGGGTTCATTACGGCTGAGCCACGATGGGAATGCCCATGAATATAGTCATTTGTATCATTGTTTTATATTCCACATATAAGTGATATCATATGATAGTTGTCTTTTTCTGACTTCCTTCACTTAGTATGATAATCTCTAGGTCCATCCATGTTGCTGCAAATGGCATTATTTCATTCTTTTTATGGCTGAGTAATACTCTATTTTGTGTATGGACCACATCTTTACCCATTCATCTGTCCATGGACAATTAAGTTGCTTCCATGTCTTGGCTATTATAAGTAGTGTTTCTATGAACACTGGTGTGCAAATGTCTTTTTGCATTAGAGTTTTTGTCTTTTCTGGATATGCCCAGGAGTGGGATTGCTGGATCATGTATATGGAAACTCTATTTTTAATTTTTTTGGCCATGCCCACAGCATGCAGAAATTCCCAGGCCAGGGTTAGAATCTGTGCTATAGCAGTGACAACACTCTCGATGCCTATCTTTTAGGCTACCAGGGAACTCCTCTATTTTTGCTTTTTAAGGAACCTACAGACTGTTCTCCATACTGGTTGCACCAAGTGAGATTTCCACCAAGAGAGTAAAAGGGTTCCCTTTTCTCCACACCCTCTCCAGTATTTATTATTTGTACATTTTTTGATGATGGCCATTCTGACTGGTGTGAGGTGGTACCTTATTGTAGTTTGGATTTGCATTTCTCTACTTAGCAACGCTGAGCATCTTTTCATGTGCCTGTTGGCCATCTGTATGTCTTCTTTGGAGGAATGCCTATTTAGATCTTCTGCTCATTTGTTTTCCTTCTTTTTGGGGCTGCACCTGTGGTATATGGAATTTCCTGGGCTAGAGGTCAAATCAGAGCTGCAGTTGCCAGCCTACACCATAGCCGTAGCCTCAGCAACGCCAGTCTGAGCCACATCTGCAGCCTACACCACAGCTCATAGCACCACCGGGTCCTTTAACCCACTGAGCAAGGCCAGGGATCGAACCCAGATCCTCTTGGATTCTCGTCAGGTTCTTAACCTACTGAACCATGACAGGTGTTCCATGCCCATTTTTTTTTATTAGTTCATTAGTTTATTTGTTTATTAATTTGGTTTTGGTCGCACCCACAGTAGGGGAATCAGAGCCACATTAGCGACCGTACCAAGTGCTTAACTACTAGGCCACTAGAGAATTCCTGTGTGTTTGTTTTTATTTTTATTTATTTATTTATTTTTGTCTTTTTCTAGAGCCGTGCCTGGGGCATATGGAGTTGCCTAGGCTAGGGGTCGAATTGGAGCCACAGCAACGCCAGATCTGAGCTGCATCTGTGACCTACGCCACAGCTCACAGCAATGCCAGATCCTCAACCCACTTATCAAGGCCAGGGGTGGAACCCGAAACCTCATGGTTCCTAGTCGGATTCATTTCCGTTGCCCCACGACGGGAACTCCTTTTTATTTGTTTTTATATTGAGCTGGATGAGTTTGTATATTTTGGAACTTAATCCCTTGCCAGTTGCATTGTTGGCAAATATTTTCTCCCATTCTGTAGGTTGTTGATGGTTTCCTTTGCTGTGCAAAAGCTTTTGAGTTCATTTCGTTTCCCTTTGTTGATTTTTGCTGTGGTTTTCATTTCTCTAGGAGATGGATCCCCAAACATATTGATGTCAAAGTGTGTTCTGCCTGTGTTTTCCTCCGGGAGTTGTCGAGTGTCTGGTCTTACATGTAGGTCTTGAATCCGTTTTTGTGGCATCTCTGCGGTGCCAGTGGAGGGAGGGATAGGAGAGCATGAGGCTTGCTTGAGGAACAGGATGATTCCAGATTATCTGAAGTACGGAACGCTGCCTGGGAATGACGGGAGCAGAGGCTGGGAAGCTGAGGGTTGCTCAGTGGGGGAATGGCATGATCACATGTGCGCTGAAGGCAGCTCCGGCGGCTCTGGGTGGTGTGGATTAGAGGGAGCAAGGTGGGAGATTTTTCCAGAATCTAGGGGGGAAATGTACATTCCAGGACTCACATGGCCTTCTTGTGGTACTAGTGGTACTTGATGTCTCTGCCACTCAGACCAGCATCTGGGTTCCTTGACCATCTCATGGGTGGGTCTTTAATATCCCCAACTAGATTGTCAGCTCTATTATGATGGAGTCCCTGGACGCCGGACCTCCTCTTGCTTTCTTTTTAAACTTTTTTAATTTTTAGGGCCGCACCTGTGGCATACGGAGGTTCCCCGGCTTGGGGTCAAAGTGGAGCTGCAGCTGCTGGCCTACACCTCAACCACAGCAACGCCAGATCCGAGCTACATCTGCCATCTGCACTGCAGCTCATGGCAACACCGGATCCTTAACCCACTGAGCAAGGACAGGGATCGAACCTACTTCCTCGTGGATACTAGTGAGGTTTGTTACCACTGAGCTACAACGGGCAGTCCTAGAATTATTTTAACTTAGTTATTTTAAAATAGGTAATATGCTCATATGGGTCACAATTCAAGCTCTTTTTCCAGCTCTTTCACTCTCTTCCTGGGGAGATGAATGTGGTCCCTGTTGCATAAACTTTCAGGGATACCCTCTGCTTCTTCAAGCTGTGTGTATTATTTTGACAAAAGGAAGTTTTTTGGTTTTGTTTTTTTTTTAGGGCCACTCTCATGGCATATGGAAGTTCCCAGGCTAGGTGTTGAACTGGAGCTACAGCTGCTGGCCTACACCACAGCCACAGCAACGCCAGAACCAAGCTGCATCTGCGACCTCCACCACAGCTCACGGCAACACTGAATCCTTAACCCACTGAGCGAGGCCAGGGATCGAACCCGAATACTCATGGTTCCTAGTCAGATTCATTTCTGCTGTGCCACCATGGGAACTCCAACAAAAGGAAGTTTTTAAGCGATTTTATGGGAGTTCCTTGGCAGCCTAGCTCGTAAGGGTCTGGGATTGTCACTGCTGTGGTGCAGGTTCTATCTTTGGCCCAGGAAAACTTCTGCATGCTGTGGGTGCAGCCAAATCAAACAAACAAACAAAAAAACACTTGATGACGAAAAATCTTCAGTGACTTGAGAAAGACAATTCTGTAAGGTGGTCCTGGGTATCAGAATAGGAGGGAGAGGAGTTCCCATCGTGGCGCAGTGGTTAACGAATCCAGCTAGGAACCATGAAGGTTGCGGGTTTGATCCCTGGCCTTGCTCAGGGGGAATTTTCTACTACTTCTCTGGCCTCGTGCACTTTGCTCCAACCCATCTCCCTTGAAATATATGATTATTTTAATCATCACTTTCCAAGACTTGGTGGAAACCAGAGGCAGGGCTCCCCACCTTGGAGGTGGACCTGGGGGAGGCACAGGGGACAGAGGATGTCACTTCTCTCACGTGAGGCTGTGTCTGTAGGAAGATGGTCCCCTTTTCTGACTTTTACAAATAAAACTTGAGCCCACAGGAGTTCCCTTCGTGGCTCAGTGGTTAACGAAGCCAGCTAGGATCCATGAGGATGCAGGTTCGATCCCGGGCCTCGCTCAGTGGGTTAAGGATCCGGCATTGCCATGAGCTGTGGTGTAGGTCGCAGACGTGGCTTGGATCCCGCGTTGCTGTGGCTTTGGCGTAGGCCGGCGGCTACAGCTCTGATTAGACCCCTAGCCTGAGAACCTCCATGTGCCACAGATGTGGACCTAAAAAGCAAAAACAAAAACAAAACAAAACATGAGCCCACAATGCCCTTACCTGTGCCTTTGGGATTTGGGGCCACCTCAAACGATTTTATCCCCCTTTCCAAAAATTAGACAAATCATTAATATATACCCACCCAAAATTGAAAAGGAAAGAATTCCTACGGGAGGCCCATCATGCTTTCAGGATGGGGGACCTCACTGGGCAAAGGCTTAGGAGCGGGACCACGCCAGTGCATCCCGCTGGGGCTCTGGCACTTAGCAGCTGCATGTGCATGTCTCCGAGCTCTACTTCCTCAGCTAAAACAGACAGGGGTCATTTCTACCTCCTTAGGGATCTGGGAGAGTGGAATTCCATCATGAAGACAGAGGACACGTCCCAGTGCCTGCCTGATGTGTCCTTCCTAAGTTGAACCCCGGGGCACTTGGTGGGCGCGCTGGACCTAGGCTGCCTTCTCAGAAAACTCCCAGCTGGGACCTGGCCTTCTCTGGACACCCCCGGTGGCAAAGATGTTTTAATCCCCTTCCCAGGTCTCGAGTTCCAGTCAGAGGATCCGATAACAGTTCTTGTATTGTGTGGGTCACTTAAGAAACCCCTGGCATCCCTCGAGTGCAGGTAACAAGCACCTTGGTCTCAGGTCAAAAAACCGTCCTTACCCAGGGAAGGGCACGGCTGGCCAGGGCAGCTGCATTTGGGCCCAAGCATCAGGGTCCTGTGTTTTGCAGGGATCTCCCAGGGGTGGGAGAGGCCAGCCGCCTGCAATCAGAAAGGGCCAGGAACTTAGAAATAAGTCCTGGGTGGGCCCAGATTTCCTGTTGGTCTGGTTCCTTGGTCTAAAAAACTGAGATCGTCATGCCCAGGGGCTGTTGAGTTAAATCATCCAGCACTTGGAGTTCCCTCTGTGGTTCAGAAGGTTAAGGGCTGGACGTTGTCTCTGTGAGGATGCCGGTTCTATTCCTGGCCTTTAAGCCACAAGCTGCAGTGTAGGTCACAGACGCAGCTTGGATCCCGTGTTGCTGTGGCCGTGGTGTAGGCTGGCAGCTGCAGCTCCCATTCAATCCCTCGCCTGAGAACTTCCACATGGCGTGGGGGCAGCCCAAAAAAATCCTCCAGCGCTTGAGGTAATTTGTATCAGCAAATAGAGTTAGCGTTACCTTCCTCCCTCTGCTGTACCCTTTTCTCAGGGGAAGCACATCCTAGGGGAGCGGAGAGGAAGGAGAGGAGGTGACGCGTGCAGAGCAGATGGTTGGGTGCTGTCTTTGTCTGCCAGGTGATCCAGATGTGGGCGTGGGATCTAGGAGGCATTTCTGGGCATCCCTCACCCACTCCTGCCACCTCCTGAGAAGGGGAGGGAGCAGAGATAGGCTCTGCTCACAGCTGAGACACTGGCTGCCCTCGCCGGTGACAGGGACAGAGAAGGTGGCTTGGTGGGGAGCAATGCTTTGAAAGGAAGGAGGTGACTTCCAGGCTCTTCCTCTCCAAAGCAGCGCATCCTTCAGATCACTGCAGGAGCAGCGGGATACTCTGTGGAAGTTCCTGGGCCAGGGATCAAACCCATGCTGTAACAGCAACCCCAGACACAGAAGTGACAGCACCAGATCCTTAAGCCACTGAGCCAGCAGGGAACTCCACGTGGGACAGTGTTTTTTAATTTATTTTTTATTTTTTTTTACTACCGCATCTGCAGTGTATGGAAGTTCCCAGGCCAAGGTTCAAATCAGAGCTGCACCTGCTGGCCTATACCACAGCCACAGCAACTCGGGATCCGAGCCCCATCTGTAACTTGCAGCAACACCCGATCCTTAACCCACTGAGCAAGGCTAGGGATCGAACCCACATCCTCATGGATACTAGTCAGATCCTTAACCCACAGAGCCACAATGGGAACTCCCATGTGGGACATTCTTAAGATCGCTAAAGGACTCAGAGTTGGTTGGGGGCTACAGGGGGCCTGGGAGATGCTGGGATTCCTAGCATGGGTGATCTCAGGGGTCTTATCTGGGTGACTTCCCATGATACCTCCTCTGCAGACACAGCTGAATGCTACAACAAGACTGGTAACCTGGGGCGTGTGCAGTAACTGGGGTATGTATGGCCCTTTCCTCCCATGTGTGTGTAGCAGAAAGAGGACATTGTGTCTTTGAGAGAAGTCAGGTCATTTGCCCCAGGTCTCACAGCTCCTGAGTGGCATCAGAGGGACTCAAACCCTGCAGAAGAGACTGTCCTTTCCCTCTGCTGTGGAAAAATGTATCCAGCAGCTTGGTGGTCCTGACCCAGCTCCAGCCAAGGACAGGGCAGCTTTGCTCCACCCGTGGGGAGCTTTCCATCCGTCTGGGTCCAGGGCCATCTCCCCCTGTAGGGCTCTGACCCAGCCTCCCTCCTGCTTTCTCAGGCTCTGAAAAACCTCTGAGCATCTCTATGGGTTTGTGATTGAGGTGTGCGTGTCTGCCAGCAGCCCTGGACAGCAGTGAGTAACCTCAGTATTGGAAAGGGGTCTGACTCTGTCCTCATCTCTCCCCTTCTCTGGCTCCATCCTACCTCTCCCCTAGCTGGTTTCTTCTGCAAACCCTGGTGAATCCAGAAGGGTATCCACTTCTGAAATTCACGTAGCCTGCAGCTGCTCACTCCCCATGGGTGAGAGCAAGAGTTGATGTCCTCTATTTAGTGGTTTATTTTTAGTAGCAAAAAGTTGTGTCTATTTGTTTAAAAAGTCAAATTAAGATGTCCCCATTGCCTCTCAGCGCCAAGGAACCTGACTGGTACCCATGAGAACTCGGTTGGGTCTCTGGCCCAACTCAGTGGGTTAAGGATCCCCTGCTGGGGTGAGCTGCAGACAGGACTTGGAGTCCTTGTAGCTGTGGCTGTGGTATAGGCTGGCAGCTGCAGCTGATTCTACCCCTAGCCTGGGAGCTTCCATATGTTGTGGGTGTGGCTCTAAAAAAAAAAAAAAGGAGAAAAAAAATTTAGCTACACACCTAAAATTGTTCCCCTAAAAGGAATTTTTAAGTGAAAAGCAGGAATTCTTTTTTTTTTTTTTGTCTTTTCTAGGGCGGCACCCGCGGCACATGGAGATTCCCAGGCTAGGAGTTGAATCAGAGCTATAGCTGCCGGCCTACGCCACAGCAACGCGGGATCCAAGCCGCATCTGCGACCTACACCACAGCTCACGGCAACGCCGGATCGTTAATCCACTGAGCAAGGCCAGGGATCTAACCCGAAACCTCATGGTTCCTAGTCGGATTCGTTAACCACTGAGCCACAAAGAAAACTCCAGGAATTCTGTTTGAAATATATTTCCCTCTCTAGATGGGGAGGGGGGTTGATGGGGAGAGAGAGAGAAAAGGAAAAAAAGCATGCATTGTCCATAGTTTTGTGCAACGGGCCTCTTGCTCTGCAAAGACTAGATCACGGCTAACGTCTTAACGCCCCATTCCTGCCAAAGCGCCCAGATGAGAAGGTTCTGGCTTTGGGAAGCCCTCTCAGGTGGGATGGACGAGTCCTGGGGCTGCTCGCTGGCAGCACCAGGCAGGAGTTGGGCTGTGGGATGGGCAAGCGGGCCGCGGTTCCTGACGGCTGCACTCTGCCTCTCGCAGGTCCCTGGCCGGCGGCATGTGGCTGCGGCGCATCTCCAGCACGGCGGTGACCGCGCTCCTGCTGGCGCAGACTGGCCTCCTGCTCTTCCTGGTCTCCCGGCCCAGGCTGCCATCTCAGGCGGGAGGCGAGGAGCGGGTGCATGTGCTGGTGCTGTCCTCCTGGCGCTCAGGCTCGTCCTTCGTGGGCCAGCTCTTCAGCCAGCACCCCGATGTCTTCTACCTGATGGAACCCGCGTGGCACGTGTGGTCCGCGCTGTCACAGGGCAGCGCGGCGGCGCTGCACATGGCCGTGCGCGACCTGGTGCGCTCCGTCTTCCTCTGCGACATGGACGTGTTCGATGCCTACCTGCCCTGGCGGCGCAACCTGTCGGACCTCTTCCAGTGGGCGGAGAGCCGCGCGCTCTGCTCGCCGCCGGCTTGCAGCGCCTTCCCGCGCGGCGCCATCAGCAGCGAGGCGGTGTGCAAGCCGCTGTGCGCGCGGCGGCCCTTCAGCCTGGCCCAGGAGGCCTGCCGGTCCTACAGCCACGTGGTGCTCAAGGAGGTGCGCTTTTTCAACTTGCAGGTGCTTTACCCGCTGCTTAGCGACCCGGCCCTCAACCTGCGCATCGTACATCTGGTGCGCGACCCGCGGGCAGTGCTGCGCTCGCGGGAGCAGACGGCCAAGGCGCTGGCGCGCGACAACGGCATCGTGCTGGGTACCAACGGCAAGTGGGTGGAGGCCGACCCGGACCTGCGGGTGGTGCGTGAGGTGTGCCGCAGCCACGTGCGCATCGCCGAGGCCGCCAAGCACAAGCCGCCGCCCTCCCTGCAAGGACGCTACCGCCTTGTGCGCTTCGAGGACCTGGCGCGGGCTCCGCTGCCCGAGATCCGTGCTCTCTACGCCTTCACGGGACTGAGCCTCACACCGCAGCTCGAGGCCTGGATCCACAATATCACACATGGGGTCGGGCCCGGCGCGCGCCGCGAGGCGTTCAAGACCACGTCCAGGAATGCGCTCAATGTCTCGCAGGCCTGGCGCCACGCGCTGCCCTTCGCCAAGATCCGCCGCGTGCAAGAGCTGTGCTCCGGCGCGCTGCAGCTGCTGGGCTACCGGCCCGTGTTCTCCGAGGAAGAGCAGCGCGACCTCTCCCTGGACCTGGTGCTTCCGCTGGGCCCAAGCAGCTTCAGCTGGGCATCATCCACCTCCAAGCACCCAGGGCCGTAGCGGAGGTCCCCAGCTGTGGCTGGGGGTCGCCAGGACCGGGAGACTCAGGCATGGTGGGGTGGGAGCCATGGTACGCGGGGGCACAGGCTGCTACTGGAGGGGCCGGGAGTTTGGGAGTCCTCTCCCACCCCTACCCCGTAGTAGGGGAACTGAGCCCCCAAACTATGTTTCTTTCTTGATTTTACTTTTTAGGAGCTGGGTTCCCATCAGACACACACTTCATGGAAAGCAGCCTTGCGCCCCCACTTCCTCTGGGCACAGGGAATAGGTTCAGATGACTTGGCTCCTCCTCCAGCACTTTGTTTCCCCTTTATTCTCCCTTGGGATGCCTCACCCTGCCGCTGAGTTGACCCAGCCCTGCCTGGGCGTTCAGGGGGCACTGTGGTGAGCTCTGCCTGAAGTTGGTACATCACTCCCTCTGGGCACCCTAGTCTCTGTCCCGCCCCGCCTTTGGCATCATACGGCACCAAAGCCAAGGCTTTTATATTCACCGGTATCTTCAGCAAGAAATCAGACAGGGTGCCTCTGTCTTGTGATCTCCCCTTAGCCTCTCTCTGCCCACATGTCTCCGAGCAGCCCACATGCCCTCATCACCTGCCTAAGTAAGGTGACCCTTTGATTTGTCCTGACAGAAAAGATCCTCCCCGCAGAAATAAACATAACTAACCTGTACCATACAGATTAGAGTTTGCAGCCTGTAAAGTTTGAAAGCAAAATGCAAAAGTGACGGGTCTCGTTACACAATGAGGAAGATGAAGGGAAGAGGGGCGTTTGCTCAGAGGCTGCAGTGGGGACGAGAGAGCAAATCAGGTTTGCAGAGACCTGTCACCTGGATGAAGAAGAGTCCCATTTTCCCATTTTATTTGCTCAACGGATGAGCAAGCAGCCATGGTTGCAGCCATCGCTGCGAGGTGAGATCCAGGAAGTGGTGAGCTCTGGGTCCAGACCACCCGTCTAGGGAGCCTCCTGGATAAGCCTGGAGGGAGGCAGTGAGGAGGAAAAGTGGCAGGAGAGGGCTGGGGAGGCCCGGGCAGCAAGCCAGGCAGAGCGTGTGGCAGAGCAAGAGGTTGGCAGCAAAATCAGTGTCTGGAGGGCAAGTCACGGGGTGAATGTAACTAGATAAAGCTGGCCAGGAGCTTGGAAGGAGAAAGGCTCTGGAGTGGTTGTCTTCCTGTGGTCCTTACGTGCCAGGCCCTGGAGGAGAGCAAAGTATGATTCCTTTGCTCTGAATCACAGCACCTGGCTCTGGCAAAAAGCCTGACTGGGATGGTGGGAGTTCTCTGGGAGCTCAGTGGGTTAAGAATCTAGCATTGTCACTGCTGTGGCTTGGTTACTGCTTTGGCGCAGGTTCGATCGCTAGCCTGGGAACTTCCCCATGCCATGTGCGTGGGGCGGGCAGGGAGAGGATGTTGGCTTTTAAAGAAGATGAGGGGATCTGGATGTGTAGGGGGCTCATCCTGAGTTTACGAAATGAGAGCCAGTAAGTGCTCAAAAAATGTTTAGGGAGTTCCCTTTCGTGGCTCAGCAGTTAACAAACCAGACTAGGATCCACGAGGATGCAGGTTTGATCTCTGGCCACCCTCAGTGGGTTAAGGATCTGGCATTGCTGTGAGCTGTGGTGTAGGTCGCAGACGTGGCTCAGATCTGGCATTGGTGTGGGCTGGCAGCTATAGCTCCAATTCCACCACTAGCCTGGGAACCTCCATATGCTGCGAGTACAGCCCTAAAAAAAGACCAAAAAAAAAAAAAAAAAGAAAAAAAGAAAAAGAAAAGAAAAAACCCACAAGTTTATTAATGGAGACTTTAGCCTAGGAAGGTTAGGGTTGCATAGCTTAATATATGGGCTGAGAGGAGTTCCCTTGTGGCTCAGCCAGTTAATGATCTGGCATTGTCACCACAATGGCTCTGGTTACATCTATGGCATAGGTTTGATCCCTGGCCTGGGAATTTCCATATGCCGTGGATACAGCCAAAAAAAAAAAAATGTGTGTGTATATACACACACACATGTATACACGGGCTGGGATGCAGACTTACATGTTCGACTTCAGTGCTTATGGTTCTAACAAGTAAACCAAACTGGGGATGCAGCAGAGTATTCCATATCAGGCTTGGAAAGCCAGGTCATTACTCAGAGATGTGAGGCTCCGGGTGGCAGAGATCTGTCCTGTCATTTTGTTTGTTTCCAGTTATATCAAGAAATTCTTAACATGGAGTTCCCATTGTGGCTCAGCAGAAATGAACCTGACTAGTATCCTTGAGGATGCAGGTTCAATCCCTGGCCTCACTCAGTGGGTTAAAGATCCAGCATTGCCATGAGCTGTGGTGTGGGTCACAGACATGGCTCAGATCTGGCATTGCTATGGCTGTGGCATAGGCTCCAATTAGATCCCTGGCCTGGAAACTTCCATGTGCCTCGGATGCTGCCCTGAAAAGAAAAAAAAAAAAAAAGCATATTTTAAATTTATAAATGTTATAAGATGAAGATTTAATACCTTCCTCTCTCCCCCTTGTTCTCCAAAATATTATCATACCTTATTTTTTTATTTTTTATTTTTGTCTTTTTAGGGCATATGGAGGTTCCCAGGCTAGGGGTCTAATTGGAGCTGTAACCGCTGGCCTACGCCAGAGCCACAGCAACTCGGGATCCGAGCTACGTCTGCGTCCTATACCACACCTCACAACAATGCCGGATCCTTAACCCACTGAGCGAGGCCAGGGATTGAACCTGCCACCTCATGGTTCTTAGTCAGATTAGTTTCTGCTGTGCCACGATGAGAACTCCTATCATACTTTAAATTATATAATTAACCTACAATACTATTTAATTCCAGGTGCACAATATAGTGATTTGATACTTTAAATTTTTTTTTTATGGTTGCACCCCCAGCATATGGAAATTTCCAGGTCAGGAATTGAATCCAAGCTGCCACTGTGGCAATGCTAGGTCCTTAACCCACTGCACTGGGTTGGGGATGGAACCCATGCCTTGGAGACCACAGCTGGTGCAGTCAGGGTCTTAACCTACTGCACCACAGCGGCAACTCCTGATTCCATATTTGATGTGTTACAAAATGCTCACCAGCATCCTTACATTTGGCTGCAAATATCTCAAGGACCAGAATAATGAAAGACACGGTGGACTGTTGACTAGGGCAGTGGGACCCTGCCGCTGGCCCCTTACCCCAGTATGTGGCCCTCTCTGTCCTGTGCCAACATCTCCAGCAACATGGTATGTTCAGGCAAACAAGGTTGAGCAAGAGGTTCCTGGTACCAGAGGCTAAGAACAAGGAGACGCAGCTACTGAGTGGGGTCCAGGAAGGCATTCGGGGTGGGGCTCAGAGCCCAGCCTGAGAGTGGCATCCCACAAGTTGTGTTTGCCCCTGTTCAGGTTACAGATTGCTGTATGAGTCATCCATTCTCGCCTGTCCCCCGAGGTCCCAGCATGGGCACGGCTGGCTCTCAGATGTTGCTCCCTGCCCATGGGGCCCTCCGGCCAAGCCCCTGCTCAAGCTACCCTGCACATCAGTTTCCCAGCAAGCCTCTAGGTGAACCCAGATCAGGTTTCAGGACAAAGACAGGGAGTGCTCAGTCCAGTGTTTCATGAGTCAGGCCAGGGCCAGGCCCTGAGGACATAATGAGAGGCACCCGTCACAGCCCTTGCTCTTGTGGGGAGTACAGATGCTAAATCGTCCTACAGATAAACACGCAACCCCACACATCCACTGTGCTCTAAGAAGAAACAAGAATAGGTAGAGAGGGACCTGCTTTCTTTATCCTTTTTTTTTTTTTTTTTTTAGCTGCCCCAAGGCATATGGAGTTCCCACTGTGCCGGGCCAGGGATCGAACCTGCATCCCAGCACTCCAGGGATGCCGCCAATGCTGTTGCGCTACAGGGGAACTCTGAGGGTGACCTACTTTAGCATGGGGAGTCAGGCAAACCTCTTGGAAGAGGAAGCCTCTGGTGTGAATAAACAAAGGATGGTTAACTAAGCACAGAATGGAGGAATGGAGGCCGAGAGAGACAGGGTTTGGTCCTCTTGGAATCAAGGTTCCTTGACAAAAGACTCACTTCTGGGAATCCAGGTTCATGGGATGGGAGAGGCCCCCAGGAGATGACCGGGTTTGAGTGTCTGTAATAAAGATTCCTAGAAGTAAAGCTGCTGGATCAGAGTATTCATGTTTTAAATATGAAATTGCCTTGGAGTTCCCGTCGTGGCTCAGTGGTTAATGAATCTGACTAGGAACCATGAGGTTTCGGGTTTGATCCCTGGTCTTGCTCAGTGGGTTAAGGATTCGACATTGCCATGAGCTGTGGTGTAAGTTGTAGATGCGGCTCGGATCCCTGCGTTGCTGTGGCTGTGGCGTAGGCCGCTGGCTGCAGCTCCGATTGGACCCCTAGCCTGGGAACCTCCATATGCTGTGGAAGCGGCCCAAGAAATGGCAAAAAAACAAAAAAACAAAACAAAAAAAAAGATAAAGAAATTGCCAGATTACCCTAATAATGGAGTACCAACTTGCACTCTCAGGAGTGGTGTCAGGAGTGTCCTTGTCACCTTTTTCTACCAACACATGCCCCCCTCCAGTCACCAGTACAGGGTTAGATCAATCATTTTCCTTTGTGCTTCCTCGATGGAATATTATCCAGCATTAAAATGAACTATCAGGGAGTTCCCGTTGGGGCACAGCAGAAACGAATCCGACTAGGAACCCTGAGGTTGTGGATTTGATCCCTGGCCTCGCTCAGTGGGTTAAGGATCTGGTGTTGCCGTGAGCTGTGGTGTAGGTCGTAGACCCAGCTCGGGTCTGGCGTTGCTGTGGCTGTGGTGTAGGCCAGCAGCTACAGCTCCGATTAGACCCCTAGCCTGGGAACCTCTATATGCCGCGGGTGTGGCCTTAAAAAGCAAAGTAAAATAAAATGAACTATCAAGCCATGAAAAGACATTCAGGAGGGAACCTGAAATGAGTATTGCTAAGTGAAAGACACCAAGCTGAAGAAGCTACATTCTGTATGATTCCAACAGGAGTTCCCATTGTGGCACAGCTTAAACGAATCCAACTAGTAACTATGAGGATGCATGTTCGATCCCTGGCCTCACTCCGTGGGTTAAGGATCCAGCATTGCCGTAAGCTGTGGTGTAGGTCGCAGATGAGGCTTGGATCCCGTGTTGCTGTAGCTGTGGTGTAGGCTGAGCTGGACCCCTAGCCTGAGAACCTCCACGTGCTGCGGTTTTGGCCCTAAAAAGCAAATAAAAATAAAAAAGTATGATTCCAGCTAGGTGACATTCTGGAAAAGGCAAAACTATGGAGACGGTAAAAAGAATAGTGGGGAGTTCCTGTCGTGGCGAAGTGGTTAACGAATCCAACTAGGAACCATGAGGTTGCAGGTTCGGTCCCTGCCCTTGCTCAGTGGGTTAAGGATTTGGCGTTGCCATGAGCTGTGGTGTAGGTCGCTGATGCGGCTCGGATCCCGCGTTGCTGTGGCTCTGATGTAGCCAGGTGGCTACAGCTCCGATTCGACCCCTAGCCTGGGAACCTCTATATGCTGCAGGAGTGGCCCAAAGAAATAGCAAGAAGACAAAAAAAAAAAAAAAAAAAAAAAAAAGAATAGTGGTTGCCAGGGCCTGGGGCTTGGGAGGCGAAGAATGAATAGATGGAGCAAAGAGGATTTTTAGGGCATGGTGTTTGGATGGCTATTTGTCATGAGTGACATCTACATGTAAGGATGGATATACATTTCTCCAAACCCATGAAATGTGCAACACCAAGAGTGAACCCTAAGGTAAACTAGGGACTTAGCGTGATTATGATGTGTCAGTTGTAGGTTCATCCTTGGTAGCAAATGTACCGTTTCTGGTGGGAGATGAAGGGAGAGGCAGAAAGTATATGAGAAATCTCTCTCTTCTCTCCTCTAAGTTTTGTTGTAAGCCTAAAACTGCTCTAAGGAATATACATCTTTAAAATACAAAACAAAACTAGAGCAAAAGCCTTGGTAGCCTCAGGAGGGTGCAGGAAAGCTGCTACAGTGGGAGAGGCTTTCAAGAGCAGACTGAAACAACCACCACAGCCTGGACTTTGAATTTTCCCACGGTGGCAAGTCCTTACAACTGAGTATTTTCTCCCCGGGTTAAGTCTGGAGAACCTGGTTGGCCATGCATTTCTGGTGCTGTTCTGATCCCAGTCCTTGAATTTCCTCACTTCCATTCATTCATTCCACACACAGTACGGATTGAACACCAACCAGTTCAAAAGGGAAGAATCATGGGGATTAGCAGTGTTTGTGTGTGTGTGTGTGTGTGTGTGTGTGTGTGTGTGTGTGTGTGTGTAATTCCCTGGTGGCTCAGTAGGTTAAGGATCTGGTGTTGCCACTGCTATGGCTCGGGTTACTGTGGGTTCGAGCCCTGGCCCAGGACCTTCTGCATGCTGTGGCATAGTGAAAAAAAAAAAAAAAAAAAACTCTCAGCAATCTGAGATTTCTAAATTCAAAAGAATGTTTCCTTATGGGCTACATGATTGATTGTTATATAACCTTAAAATAATTGGTTTCTTCCACTTACACACTCTGCTAGTCTGGGAAGTGTACCAAAAACAGCATTGTTTTCATGACTTTTTAAAAAATATTTACTATTATTGTTTCAGAAAAGCTTCTCAGTTGCTGCAAAAGCCCAGTTGCAGTGTTAGAGAACTGGCATTAGAAAGTTTCCAAAACAGGAGTTCCCGTGGTGGCTTAGCTGTAACAAATCTGACTAGGAACCATGAGGTTTCGGGTTCAATCCCTGGCCCCACTCAGTGGGTTAAGGATCTGGCACTGGTGTGAGCTGTGGTGTAGGTTGCAGACGTGGCTCAGATCCTGCTTTGCTGTGACTGTGGTGTAGGCTGGCAGCTACAGCTCCGATTAGACCCCTAGCCTGGGAATCTTCATATGCCACAAGTGCGGCCCAAAAAAGACCAAAAAAAAAAAGTATCCAAACAAAGGCTTTCAAGAGGGAACACTAGGAGTTCCCTTGTGGCTCAGCAGATTAAGGATCCAGCACCTCCAAAAAAAAACAAACAAAAAAAAAGGAGGGAACTCCAATAAACAGTATTGCTAATGTTCTTGAATTAAAAGGAAAATATGTATTTTGTACACTGCTATTTAGTTATTTATTTTTGGCCATGCCCACAGTATGTGGAAGTTCCTGGGCCATGGATCCAACAGTGCCACAACAGTGATCCAAGCAGTTGCAGTGATAACTTTGGATCCTTAACCTGCTGCACCGCAAGAAAACGCCCACAATGCTTCTTTTTTTTCTTTTTTTCTTTTTTCTTTTGTCTTTTTAGGGCTGCACCAGTGGCATATGGAGGTTCCCAGGCTACGGGTTGAATCAGAGCTGTAGCTGCCAGCCTGTGCTACAGCCACAGCAACAATGAATCCAAGCTGTGTCTGTGACCTCCACCACAGCTCACGGCAACGGATGAAAACTGTGTCTTTATGTATACTAATCTGTATACTAATCTGATTTGTCAACCACTGAGCCACAACAGGAACTCCCCACAATGCTTATTAATTAATTGTTTTTTATTGAAATACAGTTGTGTCAGTTTCAGGTGTAGATACATTGTGACTTGATATTTGCATACATTATGAAATCATCACCACGGTAAGTCTAGTAACCACCTGTCCCCAGTTATTACAATATTATTGACCATATTCCTCATGCTGTATACAGTGCTTTTTAGTTTAAAGTGAAGTTCTCCCAAAATATCATTTTCCTTCCAAATATTGAAGGTATCATGTTCCAGCTTCTTTCACCGTTACTGAATCATCTTATTCTCATTGCCAGATGCATATGTATCTACGTATTTATTTATCCTTCCACCTATCTCTATGTCTGTCTTAACTGGCTGTACACCTCTCTCCCTCCTTATCTAAATCCCCTTACTTTCCTATAGGTGGCGCTGCAGAGGCGGGGGCAGAACACAGAGCGCCCCAGTGGAGCAGAAACGACTTCCTCAGTAGGGGGCGTAGCTCGTTGGTGCTGGGCCTTGGAGAGCCAAACGCAACGTCAGGGGTGGGAACAACTCTCGCCCCGCCCCTGCCATCCGCGGCGCCCTGTGATTGGAGGGAGGGGCCATCACTTGGCAGGGCCGTTGGGGAGGGAGGAAGAGGGCCTAGGCCGAAGGTGACGCTGAGGCAGCGGAGGTGCGGAGAAAGCCAGGAGTGAGAGCGAGCCACGGCACTTCGAGTGCTCTCCCCCACTTCTCTGCGGTGAATGGCGGCGGGATGGAGCACGAGGGGAGCGGCGGCAGCGGGGGTTCAGCCGGACTCCTGCAGCAGATCCTCAGCTTGAAGCTCGTGCCGCGGGTGGGCAACGGGACCCTGTGCCCCAACTCCACTTCTCTCTGCTCCTTCCCAGGTACCGGCCCCGCCCCGCGCCTGCGCACTGCGCGCCCCGCCGGGGCCGCCCGGCTCCCCTTCCCCTAGGCGCAGGCGGGGTCCTCGCGGTTCCGCCCGCTGGGGGGTGTCTTCGTCCTGGAAGGAGGTTTCCTCTTCCTCGGTCGGGAGCTGGGTCCTCGGGCCAGGACACCCCGAGCCCGCGCTGGGGGCCAGGTTGAAGGGAGCGGCCGCGGGTGGACCCGTCAGTGAGGGGCGTTCGGCCGCCTCCAGAACTGATTGTGCTCGTCGGAGTTTCCAAACGCCCCAGGTTCAGACGGGAACTCGGGGGAGCCCTGTAGGCGGCCGTCCCTCCTAGTCTGGGGCACCGGAGGCGGTCATCCCCGCTTTTGGCGGGGGTTGCCGGGGGGCCCCTTTCGTCGGCGCTGACCTCCCGGCTTTCGCAGCTCGGCCGCTGAGTCGTCCGGGCCTGTGGTGGGCGGCGGGGGCGTAAATCCGAACTCAAAACTCCGTTTGTTTCAAGTCCAGCCCAACCCCTCTGCGCCCAGAGGTTGTCTGCAGATCGCTCCCACCTATATCCAAATCCATCCCCTCCACCACCTTCTCTTTCTAGGAATCACCTGTTGCCAGTCTCCCACTCGGGCTTTCGAGATCTTTGACACAGCTTCTTTCTGACTCTTAACTCCCACTGGAGCGTCTGCTGGGCCTGACATCAGGGTTTTTTTAAAAATTGCAAATCGAGATAGAATGGTATCGGGCTCAGAAAGCTGAGAGGAGGGGGAAATCGTAGAGAAGGCTAAAAATAAAACCTTTGAGGAGAGGGCACCGTTCTGTGTCGGCCCTTTCAAGGCAAGAAGACTGAGACCATCGTGGCTGAAGGGTGAGGTTGGGCTCCCCGGCAGAGCTGAGGGCTATCTTGACTTAGCAAACAATGTGAGAACCGGCCTGAGAGCTGCCGAGGAAGGAGGGTTGGGTTACTAACTGCAGTGATGAACAAGGCACCTGTGATTTCGCATCCACCGGGCAGCGACTGCCTGGCGCCATTCAGCGGACACCAGGGACTTGCTGTGTATTACCTGCCTAGTATTTTCCCGGACGGGTTTTGTGAAAGAGTTAATAATAACCATGCTGGGGCAGATGCAGCTGTTAGCTTGAAGTAATCTGGCAAAAGGTAGCAAAGGCACTAAGATCGCATTTGACAGTAACAGCAGAAATAGACAATATTCCGGAGACACTGTCCAAAATGTTCATGCAGTCTGGAGGCACCACTGGACCAGATTGGTCTGTTTTTGTATGTTTCCTTACTTTCCCCCCAATTCTTTATTTGGAAATTTTTCAAATCTACTGAGAAATTGAAATGATAGAACAAATACCTTTATACCCTTTACTTAGATTCATTATTAATATTTTGGTTATTTTACTTTCTCTCTAAATACATATGCCACACATAACATTTTTACTTTCTCTGGAGCCCTTTTTCCTTCTTTTTCAGCTGTGCCCATCGCATGTGGAAGTTCACAGGCTAGGGATCGAATTTCATACACAGCTGTGATCTACAGCCAAAGCAATACCAGACCCTTAATCCACTTTGCCACAGGAAGCCTTTGGGGTGGGGGGGCAGCACCTGAGGCATATGGAGGTTACCAGGCTAGGGTGGAATTGGAGCTGCAGCTGCCAGCCTACACCACAGCAACTTGATCCAAGCAAGGTCTGCGACCTACACCACAGCTCACTGCAATGCTGGATCCCCAACTCACTGAGCGAGGCCAGGGATCCAACCCACATCCTCACGGATGCTAGTTGGATTTGTTTCCACTGTGCCACAACAGGAACTCCTGTGAAGCCTTTTGAAAGGAAGTTACGGAAGTAATGGCACTTGGTGCCAAATGGTTCAGCATGTATCATTTAAAATGAAGACATTTTTGGAGTTCATGTTGTGCCTTAGTGGGTTAAGGGCCCAGTGTTGTCTCTGTGAAGAAGCAGGTTCAACCCCTGGCCTTGCTCAGTGCGTTAAAAATCTGGTGCTGTCTCAAGCTGTGTTGTAGGTCACAGCTACAGCTCTGATTCCACCCCGGTCTGGGAACTTCCATATGCTGCAGGGGTGTGGCTGTAAAAAGGAAAAAAAAAGAAAATATTTTCTGCCATAGCCAAAAAAATCCCACAACAGACCCAAGAAATTTAACATTGATAGAATATTATCTAACATACAGGCCTTGTTTAAATTTCCCCAGTTGTTTGAATAATGCCTTTTTGAAGTCAGGGCGCCCTGTTTCATGGAATTTCCCACAATCCGAGTTAGCTGTTTTTTCATAATAGATTAAATATTTTTCTTCAAAATGCTACTTGCACCAGTGATGTTGTCCACTTCCCAGGGCACCACATCAGGAGACATTTATTTTATTTTTTGTTGCTCCCATGGCATGTAGACGTTCCCTGGCTAGGGACTGAACCCGAGCCACAGCAGTGACAACCCCAGATCCTTAGCCCACTGAGCCACAAAGGAAGTCCCAGGAGACATTTAGCATCGGTTTGTACTTTTAGATTACGTATTTATTTACTTGTTTCTTTTTTGGCCATGCCCACGGCATATGCAAGTTCCTGGGCCAGGGATCAAAGCTACACCTCAGTGGCTACTCGAGCCCCTGCAGTGAAAAGGCCAGATCCTTAACCCACTGTGCCACAAGGGCACTCGTAATAACGCTAGGTTTAATCGTTTGATGAAGGTGGTGGTTATCCGATCTCTCCACTATAAGAGTGCCTAAATCCTTTTGTAATAAGTCATATGTGAGCTGATACTTTGAAACATTGTTCTGTTCAGTCTGTCTGGCTTTTGGTTGCTTTTTCTTTCTTTAAGAAAAGATTGAGATACGTGGATCTGGGATGATAGTTTTGACATGTCCTAGTACAGAATCTGTAGTTACGCAAATTGCTTTCAGAAATTGTTCTGAAATATTACACTGCAGTATGTACTTGAGTTTATGGGTACTTCTTTGGATATATAACTTGGGCGTGGTGGTCATGAGGGATCGTTCATTCAGCAAGTATACATTTGGTCAAGTGCAGGCTCTGGGCCTGAGGTATAAACATGCTTGAGCTGTAGCCCTTGACCTCACGTTGATCGGAATATGATGGGCAAACACATTACCTCCTTGCCCTGCCTCTTCTTCAGCTGGAATGATGGATACAAAAGATACATAAACTATGACCCTTTTTGAGGCACCGAAGCCTAATGACAGGGAATTTTATTCATTGTCCTGATTCTGGAATCATTTCTATTTTGGCCCTACAGAAAAGCTTACTTGCATTTTATGCCAACTCAATATGGCAAGATCATTGCTTTAAAATATTCTGTGGTTTCTCCTTGTCAGGAAGCTTTGAATTGATTTTCTTTAAACCTACATTTGCAATTTAGGTTTCTGCCTAACCCTCCTTATTCCTTGTTCAAATTTCTTTTGTTGTCATTTTTAACAAATCCAAATGCCAAGAAAGGCACATTTTTTTTCTGCTATTCAATAACGTTCACTTTCTGAAGATACGAATTTAACTATACCTCCAATGTCAGAGCATATCTTGTGATAACTAAACAAAAGCTCAGTAATGTTTTGGTTCTGCCATTGCCAGAATCAAGACGAGGTCACACCTGGACTTCTCATTCACTCATCCCAGCAGCAGGTGTTTACTCGGCGGCCATTGTGTGTCTGTTTTCCAAACACCAAGTAAAAATGTTTTAGTAAACAAAAGAGCTTTCATTCTAAAGGGGAGAGGGAAAACAAATAACATTTAAAAGTATGGAAAGGGGGAGTTCCCATCCTGGCTCAGCAGAAACAAATCTGACTAGCATCCCTGAGGATGCAGGTCTGATCCCTGGCCTCGCTCAGTGGGTTAAGGATCCGGCACTGCCGTGAGCCTTGATGTAAGTGGCAGACGAGGCTTAGATCTGGTGTTGCTGTGGCTGTGGTGTAGGTCCACGGCTACAGCTTCGATTTGACCCCGAGCCTGGGAACCTCCATATGCTGTGGGGAGCGGCCCTAAAAAAGCAAAACAAAAAAGTATGGAAAGGAACAGACGCTGGTGAGTGTGAGAAAGGCTGGGGGGTAGTAAGTGGTGGGGCTTGTGTGTCCAGTGGAATGCTGTTTTATTAAGGTCAGAAGGAAGTCCTCTGTGATGGTTCTGTGGGAGCTGAAATCTGAAGGAAATGACCACACCCTGCACCTGTTGGGAGAGGAGCATGGGGGAGGGGGGGAGCCAGTGCATCGGGTGGAAAAGTGTTGGGGGGGGAGTGAGATCAGATCCCAGAAAGCCATAGTAGAGGGTTTTGAGCAGAAGAGGGATGATGTGACTTTTTTTTTTTTTTAAGTATAGAGTTTAATGATTTTTGAGAGTCTGCCCCCATCATAAAAAAACAGCTTTAGAATGTTTTCATCACCCCAGTAAGAAACCCCAGTGGTTCCCTTTAGCCCTGATGCTCTGGCTTTGTGTGCAGAGTAGATGGGAGGCCAGATGGAGACAGACAAGATCTAGTCAGGACGGGACCAAGAGACCTCTGGGGTGAGGCGGGCCACCCCAGCAACCAGCCGGGAGGGGCAGTTAGGCAGTGTCCACAGCAGAGAGGTGGCCGCCCACAGTTGGTAGCCCTGGTGGGCAAGTCATGGTTCAAGAGGAGAGAAGGGCAGCCAGGAAAAGCTCACTGGTTCCCTTTACTCTCAGGCTCCTGCCTCACTCCCAGCACTTCTGGTGCCACGTGTGTGCGTTTTCCATGCATCAGGCAATTCTGGGACACTCTCTACCTGGAGTTAACGTCAGATCCCATGGGTCAAAGGCTCAGCTCCCCAAGCCTGCCCCAGCTCCCCACGTCAGAGGCCAGTCACAAGTCCAGGTTGTCACGTGTGCTTCTGACTGGCTGGGCTTCCCATGACCTCCTTCTTGTTGCATTGAGTTGCCAGAGCACCTCCCAGAATTGAGGAGAACACTTTGCCTGTTAGGCTGTTGGTACATTACAAAGAATAGGAAAGGTTAGAGATGAACACTAGATAAAGAGATACAGAGGGTGGGGTCTCGGAAGGGCCCGGAGCACAGGAACTTCTGTCCCCGTGGAGCTGGGATGGGCCATCCTCCCAGCACGTAGATGTGTTCAGCCACCCAGAAGCTCTCTGAACTCCATGCTTTCAGAATTTTTATGGAGGTGTCATCACTGAGGTGTGAGTGATTATCACCTTGCTCCTCGTCCCTTTCCCCTCTCCCAAGACTGGAGGGCAGGTCTGAAAGTTCCAGGTTTATAATCCTGGCTCAGTCTTTCTGGTGACCAGCCCCCATCCAGGAGCGCCCCCCCCCCCCCCCGCCCCCGCCGAGGACAAAAGACACTCTTAAAGATTCCAAGGGATTTCAGAGCTCTGTGTCAGGAGCCAGGGCCAGAGACAAAGTCTTAGAACAGAAGATTTTCCTAGCACCGTATTTGCAAGGGTTTTAGGAGCTCTGTGTCAGGAACCAGAGGCAGAGATCAATATATATGTGTTTGTTGGTATTTCACAAGGGGACAGATGGGGTTGGCAAGGAGGGGTTTCCGAGTGGGCAGTGTGGGGAGACACAGGCTGATGGGCAGTTAGCCTCTGGGCAGTCAAATCGAGTTGCAGGACCCGCTAGGACGACAGCTCCCGAGACTGGTGTGGTCTGCCTAGAACCCTGGCTTCAGAGGAACTGGCGTGTCCATAGAGTTGGTTGACCTGGAACACGAGGCAGAGTGGGGCCAGCTGAAAGGATGGCTGAGCGCCAAGCCAGCCTCGCACTGCCCGCTGGGCTTCGGCTTCCTGCATTTCTGGTCCTGAGGATTTGCTTAGAAATTTGGTGACTCAGCTGTAAAGGCTAGAGGGCCAGGGAGCCCGCCGTTACAAACCGCTTTTGTTAACACAGAACTCACCGAGAGGATTCTGCAATCCATGTGGCTTTTCTCTTTAACTGAAACATCTATGTGAAAAATATCCTTAAAGGAAGCCCTCTTGTGTCACAGCAGGAGTTAAGGATCCAGTGTTATGGCAGCTGTGGCACAGGCTGCAGCTCAGGCACAGGTTCGATCCCTGGCCCAGAAACTTCCACATACTGTGGGTGTGTCCAAAAAATTATACACACACACACACACATACACATATACATATATCCTTGTCTTTTTTTTTTTTTTTTTGCTATTTCTTGGGCCGCTCCCGCAGCATATGAAGGTTCCCAGGCTAGGGGTCGAATCGGAGCTGTAGCCACTGGCCTACGCCAGACCCACAGCAACATGGGATCCGAGCCGCGTCTGCGACCTACACCACAGCTCACGGCAACGCCAGACCCTTAACCCACTGAGCAAGGGCAGGGACCGAACCCGCAACCTCGTGGTTCCTAGTCGGATTTGTTAACCACTGCGCCACGACGGGAACTCCCACATATATCCTTAAAGAAACACCCTGTGGTCAGGGATCTTTGTCCTTTTTATTTATTTATTTTTTATTTTATTTTATTTTTTTTCACTGACATGCCTGGCTTATGGAATGGGCTAAAGTATTGAATGAATGAACTCTCAGTGCTTGTATTAGTTTGCTTTTGCTAGAGAAACAACCTACCACAAGTTCAGTGGCTTAAAACAATTCAGATTTATCATCATACAGCTTTGGAGGTCAGAAGGCCAAAAAAGGGCCAGCAGAGCTGCCTTCCTTCTGAAGCCTCAGTTTTCTTGTCTTTCCCAGCTTCTAGAAGTCACCTGCATTCTTTGGCTTATTGTTTCTTCCTCCACCTTTAAAGCCAGCAGCGTAGCATCTTCAAATCTAACTCTGACCCTCTTGCTCCCTCTTAGAAGGACCCTTGTGATTATATTGGGGCTACCTGTTTTATCCAAGATAGCCCCCCTCCCCAAATCCGAAGACCCCTAATCTAATCATACCACACAGTCCCCTAAATTACAGAAGGTCACATATGCATAAGCTCTGGGGTTGAGGATTCGGACATCTTTTTTTTTTTTTTTTTTTTCCTAGCTGCACCTATGGCATGTGGAAGTTCCCAGGCCAGGGATCAAACCTGTGCCCCAGCAGCAACCCAAGCCACAGTCGTGACAATGCCAGATCCTTAATCCACTGAGCCACAACCGAACTCCAAGGAAGTGGAATCTTTGGGGCCTCTTCTACTACCAGTGCTTAGTCTGATTGCCCTTGTAATCTTTCTTTCTTTTTTAAGTGATTTTTATTTTTTTCCCTTATAGCTGGTTTACACTGTTCTATCAGTTTTCGGCTGCACAGCAAGGTGACCCAGTCACACATACATATATACGTTCTCTTATCTCACATTATCAGGCTCCATCATAAGTGACTCGATATAGTGTCCAGTGCTCTACAGCAGGATCTCATTGCTTATCATTCCAAAGGCAATAGTTTGCATCTCTTAACCCCAAATTCCCAGTCCATCCCATGCCCTCCTCCCTTTGGCAACCATAAGTCTGTTCTCCAAGTCCATGAGTTTCTTTTCTATGGAAAGGTTCATTTGTGCCGTAGATTAGATTCCAGATATAAGTGATACCATACGGTCTTTGTCTCTTTCTGACTTACTTCACTTGGTATGAGAGTCTCTAGTTCCATCCATGCTGCTGCAAATGGAGTTATTTTGTTCTTTTTTATGGCTGAGTAGTATTCCATTGTGTGTGTATGTATGTGTGTGTGTGTATATATATATATATATACATATATATATATATATACACTACATCTTCTTAATCTGTTCATCTGTCATGGACATTTAGGTTGTTTCCATGTCTTGGCTATTGTGCACAGTGCTGCAGCGAATATACAGATGCGTGTGTCTTTTTCAAGGAAAGTTTTGTCCGGATATATGCCCAAGAATGGGATTGCTGGGTCATGTGGTAGTTCTATATTTAGTCTTCTGAGGTACCTGCATACTGTTATCCATAGTGGTTGTACCAATTTACATTCCCAGCAGCAGCAGTGTAGGAGGGTTCCCTTTTCTCCACACCCCCTCCAGCACTTGTTATTTGCGGACTTATTAATGATGGCCATTCTGACTGGTGTGAGATGGTACTTCATAGTTTTGATTTGCCTTTCTCTAATAATCAGGATGCTGAGCATTTTTTCATGTGCTTGTTGGCCATCTGTGTATCTTCTTTGGAGAAATGTCTGTTCAAGTCTTTTGCCCATTTTTCCATTGGGTTGTTGGCTTTTTTGCTGTTGAGCTGTATAAGTTGTTTGTATATTTTAGAGATTAAGCCCTTGTCAGTTGTATCATTTGAAACTATTTTCTCCCATTCTGCAAATTGTCTTTTTGGGTTTTTTAAAATAGTTTCCTGCCCTTGTAATCTTTTATTTCAGGTTAATACCTGGTTTATTCTTCAATGTGGGAAAACGATGTGACTTTAGCTGCCAAAGTAAAGAAAGCTGAAGATAATGCACTGAATTTGAAACCGTGAACAGAGAAATACTGTAAGATATGTAGACACAGATTTTTGGCAGAGTTGGTGAGCCAGGGAAATGAAAAGTACTATATGATGATCAATAAATGGCTATTAAATAGATGGCAAATTAAGGCACTGCAGATTAAAGGGAAATCACTTAGTTTTTTAAAAGTGTTTTATTGATTTGAGGTTTGCCTTAGCTGTTAAGAGTCTTATAATAATTCCATCCCTCTGGAAAGTGTTTTAAAGTTGTACTACTCATCCAATGTAATAAGGCTTTTTTCCTGCTTAGAGTAACTTAAGTGATGCTATGTAAAACATGTAGGCTTGGAGGTAGCTAAGGGATGTGGCTCAGGATTGTAGGAAGGCGCACACTGCTTCTTCTCAGAAGCTCAGGGAAGGAGTTCCCTTGTGGCACTGTGGGTTAAGTAAGGATCCTGCCTTGACACTGCAGCAGTATGGGTCACTGCTGTGGTGCGGGTTTGATCACTGGCCTGGGAACTTCCACATGTCATGGTTGCAACTTAAAAAAAAAAAGTTCTTGTCATGGTTCGGTGGAAACGAATCTGACTAGGATGCATGAGGACACAGGTTGGATCCCTAGCCTCAATTAGTGGGTTAAGGATTCGGTGTTACCATGAGCTGTGCTGTAGGTCACAGACATGGCTTGGTTCTGGCGTTGCTGTGGCTGTGGTGTAGGCCAGCGGCTACAGCTCCAATTGGACACCTAGCCTGGGAACCTCCATATGCTGCAGGTGTGGCCCTTAAAAAAAAAAAAAAAAGACAGTTCAGGGAGGAGCTGGCCTGCTTTGCCAGATCTTATTTACCAACAGGCCTTTCCACTTTCAGGAACATGGAGTTGTGGGTTGGTAGCCCAGCAGGCCTCCTTGGGCAGGTGTTGTGCTCCAGGGAAGTGGGACAGGTGAGTGTTGGTGTCGACTAGAACAAAACTCCCTAGACTGAGTGGCTTAAACAACAAAAAAAGATTTCCGTGCAGTTCTGGAGCTCAGAAGTCCAGGCTTGGGGGGCCAGCATGCCCTCTTGTGGTGAGGCTTCCTCAGGCCTCCCTCTGGCCTCCTTCTCGGTATGTCTTCATGTAATAAGGAGAGAGGGGACAACCAGAGACACGGAGCCATCTCCCTTCTTCTTCTTCCAAGGCCACAGGCCTGCTGGATGAGGGTTTCTGCACCTGATTTCAGCCCATAGCAATTGGGGAGCACACCTAAGTGTCCAGACTACCAGCTCAGTGTGTTTCTGCCAGATCAAGGCCTCACCTCCCAGTTCACTGCCCCGATGGTTCTGAGCTGCCAGTAGGAAGCCAGGCTCCATCAGTGCCTTGAGTCGCTGCAGACAGCCGTGCTTCATCTCGAAAACTTCGGGAGCCCCAGCAGGAGCCCAAGCAAGGCCCGGGAGTGGTCTCAGGTCAGTGGTGGCAGACAGCAGCCAGGATGGCAGCTGCTCTCAGTTCTTGGAGGCAGGTCTGTATCCCATTGGTGCATCCCAGGGTAGTGGCATTCCTAGTGCCATCATAGAACTTTCTGCACACTGGCTAGGCTGCAGTAAGGGAAATCAGAGTCTCTGGGGTGATTTGGGGAGGAGCTGGTGAGGACAGTGGGATTGAAGATGGGTTACTGCTTTAGCAGGGAGCTGCATGGCCCGGTCCCGAGGCTCGGGGATGATCGGGCAGTGGGCGGTGCACAAGGGGGCCTTAGGCGGAGGAGGCCAGGGAACAACAGCAGAGGCCTGGGCGGGAGGGATGTGTGGGCGCATGTTTATCAGGGCGGAGCAGTACCTGGACAGCAGACTCTGCAACCCCTGGAGCTGCTGCCAAGAAGAGAAGGCCAGTCTCCTGGGCAGTGGAAGCAAGAAGGGCTGGAAAGGAGGCTGCAGTGGTACCTAGTAACGGAAGGAGACTCAAACCCTGAGCATTGAGAATCCTGCTCACGATTTCTGATCGACACTATGGATTCGGAAGGTTTTTTTCTGGTGGAGGAAGGACAGTAGTGTGTGTGTATGTAGGTACATATATATATATATGTATATATGTGTTTGGGTGTATGTTTGTTTTTGGCCACGCCTATGGCATGTGGAGGTTCCCAGGCCAGGGATTAAACCCATGCCATAGTAGCCACCTGAGCCACTGCAGTGACAATGCCAGATCCTTAGCCCACTGAGCCATAAGAGAACTCCAGTGTATTATTTTACGTATTACATATATATATTAGTTACATAGATTTAATTAAATTTATTTATTTATTGCCTTTTGGGCCACACCCGCAGCATATGGAAGTTCCCAGGCTAGGGGTCGAGTCGGAGCTATGGCTGCCAGCCTATACCACAGCCACAGCAATGCGGGATCTGGGCCGTGTCTGCGACTACACCACAGCTCACCCAATGCCAGATCCTTACACTGCTGAGCGAGGCCAGGGATCGAATCTGCGTCCTCGCGGATCCTAGCCAGGTTTGTTAACCACTGAGCCACAAAGGGAACTCCCTATATAGATTTAATTTTTAAGCTTGGAATACTACTTTTTAACCACTTTATGTTCCATTTGCGTGATTTAGACTTGGTTTAACAATTCGCCAACACCATCAAACAAAATAGACCAGTTTCAACAGTATTATAAAATTGTTCTGAAGATTTATCATGTTCAGCAGAAAGAAAAAAAATCTCACCAGTGGTTTGAGACCTTTTGTAACTATCTGATAATTTGTCACCAGAACAACATGCCAGAACACCCCGCGTCATTTGATAGAAGCATTGAGCCCTAACTGCGGTTCCCTGATGCTTTCATTCAGAGCTTTTCACCCAGAACAAGAGCCAGACATCCTGATGCAGGCGAATGGAAAACATGGTATTAGTTGAAGCTTCGACTTATTGTGTGCAAAGAATGAGTGCAGTCATCAGTGCCAGTGGAGGGTGGCTTAAGGGGATCTGCCCTCCTCTAACCACCTCAACTCCCCCCCGCCCCCAAAAAGAACTTGATCTGGGGAAGACGACACACATATAGTGCAGGGATGGAGGACAGATTTTGTCGCCTATGGCATCTTCATTATATCCCTGTGTGGGTGACGCACTCTCTTGAGAATTCTAAAGCCTTGCCTGGGCTCCCTGGGGGAAACGCTGTGTCTGCCATTTGCTACACTGTAAAGTCACGAGGACAGGATGGCATTCCCTCCTTTTTTGTTTTTTGTTTTTTTTTTCCCTAAGGTATCTCATGCACAGGCTTCTAAACGTAGTTGTGGAACAAATATTTTAATGTTGCCTGGGTTTGTCATTGTAAGAGTGACTAGAGGGAAGGAGTTCCCGTCGTGGCGCAGTGGTTAACGAATCCGACTAGGAGCCATGAGGTTGCGGGTTCGGTCCCTGGCCTTGCTCACTGGGTGAAGGATCTGGCGTTGCCGTGAGCTGTGGTGTAGGTTGCACACGCGGCTTGGATCCCGCATTGCTGTGGCTCTGGTGTAGGCCGGTGGCTACAGCTCCGATTGGACCCCTAGCCTGGGAACCTCCAAATGCCGTGGGAGCTGCCCTAGAAAAGGCAAAAAGACAAAACAAACAAACAAACAAACAAAAAAAGAGTGACTAGAGGGTCTCTGTAGGAACCGGCTCCTCTTCTTTCCTGCCTTGTCACTTGCCATTTGTCTTTAAGCCAAACATTTACATATTTTGGTATTTATTTCACATCTTAAAGAGCTTTGATTGCCTAATAGGAGGCGATGGCTTCATACTTCCTGTGTTGTCTTGGACACGATTGTTGAATGAATGTAACTGTGTATACAGCTTTTCCGTTTGAGATGAGTGAACAGTGAAGAAGGCAGGGAAGCTCTGCAGGCAGCAACTGCAGAGCAGCCTGTCCGAGGTTCTTGCGCTTGTCCTTCCTGTGGGAGGGACATCAGTGGGGTCAGTTTTCAAATCTGGGTGAAACTTTTCGTCAGTGTTTGGGGGCAGAGGTGGCTTGTCAGGGGTTGGCCCCCCTTTTTTCTCTAAAGGGCCAGAGTAAATATTTTAGGCTTTGCAGGCCGTATGGTGTCTGTCACTGTTTTAGCCCAGCTCTGTGGCTTGACAGTAGCTATAGACTAGACCGAACCCAACAGGTATGGCCGTGTTCCCCTAAAACTTTATGTACAAAACAGGTAAGAGATCCCCTGTGGCACAGTGGGTTAAGAGTCCCAAGTTTGAGTTCCCATCGTGGCTCAGCAGAAGTGAATCTGACTAGCATCCATGAGGATGCAGGTTTAATCCCTGGCCTTGCTCAAGGGTTAAGGATCCAGTGTTGCCATGAGCTGTGGTGTAGGTTGCAGACGTGGCTCGGATTCTGAGTTGCTGTGGCTCTGGTGTAGGCCGGTGGCTACAGCTCCGATTCGACCCCTAGCCTGGGAACCTCCATATGCCTCGGGTGCAGCCCCAAAAAGACACACACACAAAAAAGAATCCCATGTTGTCACTGCTGTGGCTTGGATCGCTGCTGTGGCACAGGTTCAGTCCCTGGCTGGGAACTTCCACATGCCTCGGGCACAGCCAAAAAGAAAGAAAGAAAGAAAGAAACAAAAAAGGTGGTGACCATAGTTTACTGAAACCATAAACCATACTGGATATTTGAGTGATGAACTGACATTGCAACTGAATGGTTGTGAAAACGGAAGCCAGGTACGCTGCGTGCCCTGGAGTCTGACCGTGGTCTGCTTTGCCTTGCAGAGATGTGGTATGGCGTGTTCCTGTGGGCGCTGGTGTCCTCCCTCTTCTTTCATGTCCCTGCTGGATTACTGGCCCTCTTCACCCTCAGACATCACAAATATGGTAGGTTCATGTCTGTAAGCATCCTGTTGATGGGCATCGTGGGACCAATTACTGCCGGAGTCTTGACAAGTATGTCAGCCATTAACATACAGTCCAAATGTTTCCTTTGTTGAGTCGGTTACTTTTAAGAACCGTTTTAGTGACATGTCTGAGTGCGATGAAGGTGTGAGAGTGATGTTTACTCACAGGTCCTGTTTGTTTATATACTGTTTTTGTTTTTTTTTTCCACACCCCTCCCTTCCCCTTATTCATTCGGCTGACACCTTTGACTTCCTGAGTCAGATTTTGTGTCGCTGGCTTCGGGGACGCCCTGCTAAGCTTTGTGAGATACATCTTGGGAGAGAGGTCACAGCAAAAGCATGATATCAGTCTTTCTGGAAGCTCCTGCTCCTTTCTCCTCAGCTGTCACTTCACTGGTCTGTGGCATCACAGAATGGTTGATGAATTCCTTCCGCTCCTTCAGGTGTAGTTATTTTAAGGACGGAAGGATAATTCTAATGACAAGAATTCTTGCTTATTTTTTTCCTCTCAGGACTTTCTGAATAAGAATTGGAGTAACATTCATATTATAAATTACTTGTACCTGTTTGGTGTTTTGGGGGCAGGAGGAGGGGCTTTTGCTTATGACATAGGGGATGAGAAAGAAGCTTAAATCAAAAGTATGTCTTATGGAGTTCCCCCCGTGGCTCAATAGTTAACGAATCCGACTAGGATCCATGAGGTTGCAGGTTTGATCCCTGGCCTTGCTCAGTGGGTTAACGATCTGGCATTGCCATGAGCTGTGGTGCAGGTTGCAGACGCGGCTCGGATCCTACGTTGCTGTGGCTCTGGCGTAGGCTGGCGGTTACAGCTCCAATTAGACCCCTAGCCTGTGAACCTCCATGTGCCACGGGTGTGGCCCTAGGAAAGGCAAAAAGACAGAAAAAAAAAAAAGAAAAGAAAAAGAAACAGTATGTCTTATATCAATTAAAAATTATAAGCAAGCAAAAATAAAAACCCTCCATTACTGCATCCTTAAGTGGTTTGCATTTTGACATATGCTTTCGGACTGTCTTCTAAGTATACATGTAAACATAAATTTTTCTGTGAATTTAAACCTTGAATTTCAAGCAGAAATCTTGCTGTTTCTTTGATTTGATGGGTTTAGGGGGCAGTTGGGATAAGGCAGCCTAGTTTCTTGGTGTTCTGTAGATGACGAAACCTTTCTCCTGTCTGCACCAAGGAGTTTCCAAAACTGGCCTTACACGATATTTTTAACTATATCACCTACTGCTGTCTCTGGAGACCTTCTGCTCCAGTTTCCTTACCGGATTACTGGCCCCCGAAGACCTGTTTCAGATTTGTCATCAGTAATCTAGGGATGCTGTGTGATGACTAAGGGAAGGAACATATATGACACAGTAACTGTGTCGTCATTGTCATGTTCATTTCCCTCTTTAAGACTCAGAGAACACAGTCTGTCCCCTCGCATTCTGCTCCTCCTTCTGGTTTGCTTTTTCCTTTCTTCCCCTCATCATCCAAATCCCACTTGGGGGCTCAGTTCAAGTTCTGTAAGCTTCTTCCTACCCAACCCACTTTTTCTGGGAGCCAGATTACAAAGTGGCCCAATGGAACATGTGCCTATCAAGTGTTAGTAGCACAGTCCGTGTGCACTGCCACTGGAGGGGGGCATTTCAAAGTCACAGATGTTCCTGGCACGCAACACAGGTATTGATTAATGATGTTCTTTCTTCTCCTTGGAGTTCCCGTTGTGGTGCAGTGGTTAACAGATCTGACTAGGAACCATGAGGTTGCGGGTTCAATCCCTGGCCTTGCTCAGTGGGTTAAGGATCCGGCGTTGCCGTGAGCTGTGGTGTAGGTCGCAGACGTGACTCGGATCCCGCTTTGCTGTGCTCTGGCGTAGGCCTGTGGCTACAGCGCCGATTGGCCCCCTAGCCTGGGAACCTCCATATGCCACGGGAGCGGCCCTAGAAATGGCAAAAAGACACACACACACACACACACAAAGATCTTTCTTCTCCTTAAAATATGTTAATATACTGTCACATCACATTTGTAAAAATGTGCAGTTGACGGAAACACTATATATTGTCTTGCATTATTCAAAACCCACTTCGGGCTTGTGCTGCCTTGTGTCTCCAGCTAGATTTTATGAGCAAGGAGAATTTTGTTTGGAGTGCTGGGATGAAGGCGGGGGGTCAGGGGGTGGTTCATCTGGGAGCTCTGTTCTTTTCAAACTGACTGAAATCTTGACTTCTTTGGTACAGTGTTGAGTCCCTGTGAGCAATTCAGGGTACCTGGGTAGAGACAGATGTTGTGTTTACCCAATTTGTAGAAAGCTGTAGTGACTAACACAGTAAGAAGTGACTGATATTGGAGTTCCCGTCGTGGTGCAGTGGTTAACGAATCCGACTAGGAACCATGAGATTGCGGGTTCGGTTCCTGCCCTTGCTCAGTGGGTTAACGATCTGGCGTTGCCGTGAGCTGCGGTGTAGGTTGCAGACGCGGCTCGGATCCCGCGTTGCTGTGGCTCTGGCGTAGGCTGGTGGCTACAGCTCCGATTGGACCCCTAGCCTGGGAACCTCCATATGCTGCGGGAGCGGCCCAAGAAATGGCAAAAAGACAAAAAAAAAAAAAAAAAAAAAAAAGAAGTGACTGATATGGGGGACAGAGAGGAATCCCCAAGTATCCCTCTCTCACGCCTTTGCATGAATGGCGCCTTCGTAGCCTTCCTCCCCTCTCTTCCTTTTCCCACCCTCTCCTCCCTCCTCTGTCCTTGCCAAGGGAACTCTTAGTACAAGGGGAAGGGCCAAGTCCCTGTGGCTGCTCCTGAAATATTTTTTGCTCAGTCTCACAGGGAAGATTCTTTGTCATTTATTGCCAAGAATTTGTCAGGTACTTGTTAAACACTTGGGGAATAAGAGACGTCTTTGCATTGGTAACCAGGTCATGTGGAAATTGCAATCTTTGTGATTTTGGTTATGCCTTCCGGGCGATTTTATTCAATAAATCTGGGAGACTCTCAGGCTGAAGGAGTCACATGTCCACTTCTAAAAGCACCTGTCAGTGATTTGCAGACTGTATAAGGAATACTTTAGAGTAGTCAGTAAAAAATAGGAAAAATAAAACATTTCTGTAATGTTTAAATTTTCATGTAAGAAAATTTAGAACATTCTACTAGTAGAATTTTCAGTGCTATATTTTCCTGCTGGTATTAACCTTGGGTTTTTTGTTTTGTTTTGTTTTGAACATGCTTGGCTTTTTGACCAGGTGCAGCAATTGCTGGAGTGTACCGGGCAGCAGGAAAGGAAATGATACCATTTGAGGCCCTGACCTTGGGCACAGGACAGACGTTCTGTGTCGTCGTGGTCTCGTTTTTACGGATTTTAGCTACTCTGTAGCTACACGCTTGTGCTGTGATGGCCAACCTGTTTTGTAGAATCCTCGAAAAGAATACATTTTGGAATGTAGTGTTTTCCTTAGTTCTTCAACGGAAGCAACTGGAAGGAAAAAGTCTCTCAAGAGCTCCACTTCAGTCCTTTCTTCAGTTTGAAGCTCCAGGAATTAAAGATCTTTCGGGACTCACTGTTCTCAACCAAAACAAATCGTGCTTCTTTTCTTTTTAAACATACTCAGTTACTTTCACAGGTGCACCTTTACCCAAGCCAGGTCAGAAGTGCTTCTGAGTGGGCTGCCTTCGCACTGAAACTTGTAATATTCTCTGAGAAAATGCAAAGTCACATATTGCAGAGAAGCTCTGGAACATGTTAGTTTATTTCCGAACAGAGTATATTGTACTCCAATCTGATCTGATCTGATCGTGATTGAAATTTGGCAGACTCTTCTCTTGCCACACCTTCATGACATAAGTGCCAAGTAGGTCCTGGTTGAATATAGCATTGAGAATGAATGTGGTGAAATAAAAAACATGGAAAAAAATTCTAACTCAAGTAGTGGCTCCAGTTCCATTGTTTAAAGAAAAAGGAGGTAACTACTGAATGATGTGGTATTTTATGGCTAACTATCTTGACCTCTCATTATTTAATGTGTTTTAAGAGATGTGAATTTGTTGTTTTGTACTTTTTATCAAAATAAGCTACGTAATTGAGACTTTGTCTCCCAGAATTCCTGTACCACCTTTTCCTATCACTTTTATTCTATTGATTTTATTTAGTTGAATTAGAAAGGTACCCTATTAGGGAGTTCCCGTCGTGGCGCAGTGGTTAACGAATCCGACTAGGAACCATGAGGTTGCGGGTTCGATCCCTGCCCTTGCTCAGTGGGTTAATGATCCGGCGTTGCCGTGAGCTGTGGTGTAGGTTGCAGACGCGGCTCGGATCCCGAGTTGCTGTGGCTCTGGCGTAGGCCGGTGGCTACAGCTCCGACTAGACCGACCCCTAGCCTGGGAACCTCCATATGCCGCGGGAGCGGCCCAAGAAATAGCAACAATAACAACAACAACAACAAAAAAAAAAAAAAAGACAAAAAAAAAAAAAAAAAAAAAAAAAAAAAAAAAAAAAAAAAAAAAAAAAAAGAAAGGTACCCTATTAAATAGTTTGAGTTTGAAAAAAAATTTTTGCGGGGGGGGGGGGGCTGCACTGGAGGCTTGCAGAAATTCCTGGCCAGGGATGGAACCTGTGCCACAGCTGTAACCAGAGCCACAGCAGTGACACTGCTGGATCTTTAACTCGCTGAGCCACTGAGGAACTCCCTAGCGGAACATTTTAAGACAGACTGGTTAGGATATTCTTCTGACATCCAGAGGCGCACCGCACACACACAAAGATACTTTAAACATTGTTCTACTTTTTCTCAATGCTTTTGGTTTATCCATGGCTCTGGGAAAATTGTGTAAGTGCAACTTAAACCAGAGTCCGTGGTTATTGATTTCCTAGTCCCAGTGCGGTTACCTAGGGGTGGGTCTTCAGCCCACTTTTACAGTGTTGGGTGTCACTCCCAGAAAGTGCCTAAAGTTTAATTTTCAGATAAGCCTTCCATGGTGCCCTGTACATTTTCCTTCCAGAGAATTTGCATCCTTCAAGAGAATTAAATATCAGACTTTTTTTAAAACCCACTCTTAGCTATTTTGATTTTCTTTCTAATGCCTAACTTTCTTTTTCATTTAAAGGCCTGAAAACTGTGACCTTCCAAAGCAAAGGACTGCAAACATTAAGTAACGTTATCCTTACCACCTAAACTGTTCTGTGTGAAATATAATTGATGTTGTTATCTGTTTTGAAAATAGTTTCTGGTAATTAAATCTGGCAGTTTTGAAGGGAAAATTTTCATTGTGAGTGTAAGGCTAACTGCCCATGAGGTCATGTGCAGTTCTCTTTCATTTAAAGCAATATGCCCTCTGGTTTCCGAGTAAAAATAGCCAAGAGGACCGACCCATTTACCAAGGATAGTCAAAGAGAAAAATGACAAAGGACCTCAAAATTATTTGGACTTTTTTTTTTTAACTAATAGGCCATTAGACCACTTAGCAAAATTATAGTGAGGTGTACACTCCGACCAGGTGCAGGATTACAAGCGTTGGAATGCGGGCAACTCTCTCTACAAATTTCCCAACAAGATCACTCTCCAATGCTCAAATCTCCCTTTCAAGCAAGTTTTAAAATCTTTAAAGACTCCACTTCTTAGTTCGACGAGCTGTAATTTTAACAAATAGAAAATTTCTTCATTTTAAAAAATATGTCGTAGGAAATGATTTTAATCATCTCTCTTTGAAGGAAGCCTCTTAGCAGTCTCACCTGAAACATCCCTTTGGACAGAATTTCACAAGTTGAACATGTAGGCCAGTGGTCTGTGGGCCCCTCCCTCCCCCTGAATATTTATTTTTGAACACACTGATCCATGATTTGTTTGTGTGTTTGTTTGCACTTTTGTCCTTTTAGGGTCGCACCTGCAGCATTTGGAGGTTCCCAGGCTAGGGGTCCAATCGGAGCTGTAGCCACCGGCCTCCACCACAGACTCAGCAATGCCAGATCCTTAACCCACTGAGCAGGGCCAGGGATTGAACTCAAGTCCTCATGGCTGCTAGTCAGGTTTGCTAACCACTGAGCCACAACAGGAACTCCTAACCCATGATTTAAATGTCCTGGCTATTTTTCTTTTAGAGCCCAGACACAAAAGCAAATGCATTTTGAAAGTTGTTTTTGTTTTTATTGGTTTATTGTTTGATTATCCACTCTAAAAAAAACCCAGAAAACTTCAAATATAAAATGTATTTTCAAATTATTGAATGTTCCATCCATCCCAGTATGTGAAATTCTCCTGTGAATAAATGTGTATAGTCTTTATACAGCTTGAGCTTTGTAGCCTGAAATGTTTTCAGGGAGAAACTCTTTCAATAAAATAGGGAATGTCTATTCTCCCTTGGAGTTTTTTTACTTTCTCATCACAATACACAGTTGTTTGGGAGTGGTTGCTCAATGAAAACATACTGGCATTTGTGTTGAATATTTTGTATATTTTGTTTTCCCACTTATGGCTTCTGAGAATTCTTGCCAAGTACTGACTTTCTCAGAGGCTGGCGACCACCCCTCCCTGAGCTGTGCATCCGTGTTTCCTTTTTTTTTTTTAAATGAGGAGGGAAGGAGGCAGCCCTAACCATCAAAAGCCGATTTCTGGATTCTTTACTACAGAGGTTTTAGGGTAAAGGCATTTCATGTAAACTTAAATCGATATTCCAATCCAGTCATGAATATTCCAAGGTAAAGCTCTCTTTGTGCTGTTAACTAATTTTTTTTTTTTTTTTGGCAGCAAACCATTACTTAGGAAATGTCTAAACGAATGAGAAAAAATTTCATGCAAATAATGATTTTTAGCCCTTAGGTTTTCTATCCCTTTAAACTGTACGTGAGTCTTCGATTTCAATGTCCTTTCTTGCTGCTCTGGTTTCATCTAAGTTCGTATTCCTACTGCAGTGCATACCAGTTTCCCCTAGGAGACCATCTCCTGGAATATGAAGCTCTGGTGCCATTTGTGTCCACACGCAGCAGCTTCTGCGTACATGCATTTCGTTTTCTGTGCACTCTGTTAGGCTGGTTGTGGCTAAAATCAGCTTACCTTTCCGTATTAGATTATTTCACTAATTGCTACAGGTAAAATGATGGAATCTTTGTACTAGAGAAAATTATTTCAATTTTATTTTTCTACTGACATTTCTAATTCTGGTATAAATGTTTATCAATAAAGAATTACTTTCACTCGGTGAACTGGAACTGTTTTTTCTTTTTCAGTGGCCAATGGGTTTAATCTTCTGTAACACAGTTGCAATGACTTAGGTTTTTCTTTTTTGATAACTTAGTCCTTAACATATCTGTTTAACTGTATTTCCTTTATGTCCAGCTTCTTACTAGTTTATCATCAAATTCTTGTCCAAAGATGGGATGAAACTGTACTTACATGTGAACTTGAGTCTTATGAGCCCCACCTTCTGGGCTACCTATTGCCATCAAGCGGCTTTTGTATGATTATACACTGAGACGACAAAAAGTTGATATGGTTTGTGGAGAACAAAAAAGTACTACTCAGTAATCATAAGAGTTTCCAAAAAGTTGATAACCTATGCTTGCACAGTGGAAAGAGACTATGGTGGATAAGGGGCTAAAGATGCTGAGTTTGGCACAAAGGACCCATAAATTATTGCCAAGACACATAGTAACAGCGAACCAGGAACCTTGTAGGGAGTTGGGGTTTGTAAAAGCCCAGTGTTGCCAGATTCTCGAGTTTTTCAAAGCAAGTTAGAAATCTAGATTAAATTTTTTTTTTTTAATTTTATGCCTGCATCTGCGGCATACAGAAGTTTCCGGGCCAGGGATTGAATCCAAGCCGCAGTTGTGACCTATGCTGCAGCTGCAGCAGTGCCAGATCCTTTAACCCACTGTGCTGGGCTGGGGCTCAAACCCACACCTCTGTAGCAACCCGAGCTGCTGCAGTCAGATTGTTAAACTCACCGTGCCACGTGGGGAACTCTGAAATTGAAATGGCTGAATTTCTAAGTGCTGGTGTACTGGGTGTTCCCCACACCAACAAGCAATTCTCGGACACCAGCAGGGTGTTCAACCTTTCAACTGAATTCTGACACAAACCAGAGACGGCATCAGATTCCCCAGGGTAAGGGCTCAGACCTGCAAGACGGACTGCCCCCACCCCTCACTCCATATGCCAACTGCAAACCCAGGTTGTTACCTGTGCTTCTGACCGCCTGGCTAGAAATCAGGTTCAGTTAATTTGCTCAAGTGCCTCGAGGAAGTCACCAGATCACTGTTTATTGCCACGCCCCCTCCAGGAGCATCCCTCTCCCAAATTTCCATGTGTTCACCAGCTGGGAAGCTCTCAGTTGGTAACTGGGAGGGCAGTCCTTGTGGGGTTTTATGGAGGCTTCATTACATGTGCGTGGGTCATTAAATCGTTGGCCACTGGAGATGGATTCAACCTGCAGCCCCTCTCCTCTTCCTTCAGGCTGGGGCAGTGAGGGGTGGACAGGGGCTGTGTGCGAACGGAAAGTCCTAATCCTCTAATCACGGGGTTGGCTGTCCTGGCAACCAGCCCTCATCCTCACCTGCTTCAAAAAGTCACATCAGTCATTAGAACACAGGACACCTTCATCACGCTCAGTCCTTAAGCACTTCCAGGGGTTCGGGGAGCTGTGAGCCAGGAACTGTGGATGAAGACTGACTAATAGAAATATATCTTCAGATGAGCAAGCTACACTTCTCCAAAATCTTAACATCTTAGCTGGCAACTCATTTAAATTCATGTCAAATTGCTTTTCGGGTCCCACCACACATGTCTTTAAGCTGGATCCAGCCTGCTAACCAATTTTTGACTTCTTTACTAAACCATTCACCACCATAGAAAACAGTTCCCTGGTTCCCCTGACAGTGGTCAGAAACTTTGGCTGTGAATTTGAACAAAGGTGTGGAGTGCTAGGGAGCTGTAAAGAGGAGACCGGGAGACAGGGGATGATGCTGGAGGAGAGAGTCTGCTGAAGAGGGTCAGGGTAGCCTTTCCCTAGACTCAGGCCCCCGGGGCATGGCCAAAGGCTACATCCCACTTTGTCACCACAGGGTTTAATTACGCTGTCCTAGGAAAGCGAGGCCGAGAATGGTAAACTCCCCAATATTGGGTCCTAATTTCACATTTTTTTTTTTTTTCTGCTTTCTAGGTGGCATATGGAGATTCCCAGGCTAGGGGTTGAATTGCAGCTGCAGCCGCTGGCCTATACCACAGCCACAGCAGCACAGGATCCGAGCCGCGTCTGCAACGTAAACCACAGCCCACGGCAACGCCGGATCCTTAACCCACTGAGCAAGGCCAGGGATTAAACCTGCATTCTCATGGATCCCAGTCGGGTTCATTACTCACTGAGCCACGAAGGGAGCTCTACGTCTACCCCCCTCTCCGTTTTTTTTTTTTTTTTTTAATTCTTACATGAGAAAGATTTACTGATGTGAGTGATACACCTAAATCCAAGAACTAAACAATAAATCTCTTAGAAGAAAACAGGAGTGTGTTTTGTGATCTTGGGTTAGGCAAAGACTTCTTAAATGCAATCCCTCCCCCAAATTCCTGCTATGGCACAGCGGGTTAAGAATCTGACTGCAAGAGTTCCCGTCATGGCTCAGTGGTTAACGAATCTGACTAAGAACCATGAGGTTGTGGGTTCGATCCCTGGCCTTGCTCATTGGGTTAACGATCCGGCGTTGCCGTGAGCTGTGGTGTAGGTCGCAGATGCGGCTCGGATCCCACGTTGCTGTGGCTCTGGTGTAGGCCGGTGGCTACAGCTCCGATTCGACCCCTAGCCTGGGAATCTCCATATGCCGCGGGAGCGGCCCAAGAAATAGCAACAACAACAACAAAAAAAAAAGACAAAAGACAAAAATAAAAAACAAAAAACTACAGTGAAATGGGAGTGCCTGTCGGGCTCAGCAGTAATGAACCCAACTAGTATCCATGAGCACTTGGTTTCAATCCCCTGCCCCAATCGTGGGTTAAGGATCCGGCATTGCTGTGAGCTGCCGTGTAGGTTGCAGGTGTGGCTCGGATCCTGCGTTGCTTGGCTGTGGTGTAGGCTGGCAGCTGCGGCTCAGATTTGACCCCAGCCTGGGAAATTCCACATGCTGCAAATGCGGCCCTAAAAAAAGCAAAAAAAAAAAAAAAAAAAAAAGCAGAGTGTTGGCAAGGGTGTGGAGAAATTGGAGACTTCAGAAACTGCTGGTGAGGGTGTAAGAAGGTGCAGTTGCTTTGGGAAACAGTTTGACAATTCCTCAAAAAGTAAAGCACAAACTTATGTGGTCCAGCAATCCCACCGAGAGAAATGAACTTTGAAAACGTGCTAAGCGACAGATGTACTCTGTGGTATATGGAATGACTGGCCAGTGGGGACCTGCTGTATAGCACAGGGAACTCTACCCAGTATTCTGTGATCACCCATATGGGAAAAGAATCTGAAAGAGAATGGACGTGTGTATACGCATAACTGAATCACTCTGTTGTACAGCAGAAAGGATCACAAAATTGTAAATCAACTGCACGTCAGTAAGACTTTAAAAAAGTGAAAGAAAAAAAGAAAATGTGCTAAGTGAAAGAAGACAGTCAGAAAAGACCACCTCTTGTATAATTCCATGTATATGAAATATCTGGAATAGGAAAACACAGAGATGGAGTTCCCGTCGTGGCGCAGTGGTTAACGAACCCGACTAGGAACCAGGAGGTTTCGGGTTCGATCCCTGGCCTTGCTCAGTGGGTTAAGGATCTGGCGTTGCCGTGGGCTGTGGTGTAGGTCACAGACACAGCTCGGATCCCGTGTTGCTGTGGCTCTGGTGTAGGCTGGCAGCTACGGCTCTGATTAGACCCGTAGCCCGGGAACCTCCATATGCCATGGGAGCGGCTCAAGAAAAGGCAACAACAAAAAAAGACCGAGAAAAAAAGGAAAACACAGAGAGACAGAAAGACTGGCTCCAGGCTGAGGGTTGGGGAGAAATGAGGAGTGACTGCCAAGGGGTCCGGGGTTCCTTCATGAGGTGATGAAAATGTTCCAAAATTGACTGGTGATGGTCACACAAGTCTGTGAATATCCTAAAATGACTGAATTACGCACTTGTGTAAATTTTGTGGTGTGTGAAGTATGTTTCAATCAGGCTGTTTTTAAAGGTTTGGTGGCACAGAGCCACTGTAATGTCCGTTTTTTCTGGCCGTGCCTGCAGCATAGAGGTTTCCCGGACAGGGAGCAAACCTGCACCACTGCAGCAACTGAAGCCACAGCAGTGACAATGCCAGATCCTTAACCCACTGAGCCATCTGTGAACTCCTGTAATGTCCTTTATTTTTTTTAATGATTTTTATTTTTTCCATTATAGTTGGTTTATAGTGTTCTGTTCATTTTCTGCTATACAGCAAAGTGACCCAGTCACACATACACATATATACATTCTTTTTCTCACATCTGCAATTTTTTTTTTCTGTCTTTCTGTCTTTTTAGAGCCACACCCATAGCATATGGAGGTTCCCAGGCTAGGGGTCTAATCAGAGCTGTAGCTGCCAGCCTACGCCACAGCCACAGCAACACCCGCTCTGAGCCGCGTCTGCCACCTACACCACAGCTCACGGCAACACCGGATCCTTAACCCACAGAGCGAGGCCAGGGAAATGAACCTGCAACCTCATGGTTCCTAGTCGGATTCATTTCTGCTGTGCACGACGGGAATTCCTGTAATGTCCTTTTACTCACAAATGTGATTCATCTATTCCTTGATTTAGATAACACTAGACTGGGTAACACAGGCCCTAGCCCAGAGTATTAACAGGGAGCAATTTTTACCTGAAAAAAAAAAAACCCGAAATCTGAGCAAATAGGATATACTTGTTGCTATCTCATCTGCATTCGCTTCTGATTACTGCCTCCTATAGCTGTATTATAATTAACATTTTTTAATCTGACAAAATGACCAAGATTATCTGGTTGTACTTCTTATGGATTAGCTTGACAGAAGGATTGGTGGGCATGTTGTCTGAATTCTAGAATACAACTGATCCTTGCTGCTGTCAGTAATGACACCTATAAGGTCACTGCGCACCCTCAATTAGCAGAATTACAAGGTTGGGTTCCTGGGGGGGTCTCTGGTTGTACCATTTTTGTAAACACATCAGTACATAATCTTGTTTTATGTGTTTCTGTTCAAAGACACCTTATTTAATATATCTTTCTTACAAATAATGATATGTAGTATTTTAATAAAACAATATTTCAATGACAGCATCTCTGTGCAATGCACTCTACAATACTGAGGTTGAACTACTTTAACTCTCCCCCTCATACACACACACACACACACACATACACACAGGACTCACATAAGTAAATTTATACAGTACTGTAAACACATCCTACATACTGTACAGTAATGCAAATATAGTTCTGAAAAAAGGGAAGTGCAAACATTTAAAGTTTTATGAAAACATGAACTAGAATCTTACTGTTGATGGAGCTGAAGATTGGGTGATGGCACCAGGCAGAGTGTGGTTAAACCTCTCGACCTTGGCTTGCCCCACAAAAACCAAGGGAGAGGTTGGTGGAAGTCATTCTGCAGGAGGGGAAGAGGATGGAAGAGTGACAACTGTTGGTTCAACCTCAGGGGTTTGGCTCTCACCACTTGTTGATGCAATCGGCAATCTTCCTTCCCCAACTGGCTCCCAATACTGGGAGCCTGCATGGCTTTTCGCCTCAAATCCTTAAGCATCTTGGCATAGGGGGCAAACGCAAAGGAGATTAAGCGCTTAAAGTTGAGGCTGCGATTGAGCATAGGGTCACACACTTCCATGTCATTGAATAGTTTTCCCAAGGCAGAGTTCCATTCTGATATTTTGGCCGCTGTAAGAGGGACAATTCCTGGACTCTTAGGCTGACTTTCATCGCTGTCTTCGTTATCATGGACTCCAACGCCTTGTTTTGCCATCTCGTCCAGGTCTTCATTGGTGGGTTCTTAATCTCCCCCACATCCTCTTCCCTCATATCATCAAAACCTTCTCCACTTATTTGCCACGCGATAGGCATTATGTTTTTGACACTTTTTTATACTTTCTGTTACACCTTCAAAACCTTCAAAATTTTCCACACAGTCCAGCCAAACATTTTTCCAACAGTTATTGATAGCAGCCCGCTTGATGTTGTCCCAGGCTGTGCCAACATAATCAATAACGTTGTGTATAGTGACTGACTTCCAATAGTCCATCACGGTACTTTCCTTGTTGGCTTTGAGAGCCTCGAAAGCCTTGCTATAAAGCTCCCTAGTATAGTGCGCCTTGAAGGCTTTTATTATGCCCTGATCCAGGGGTTGGATGAGAGACGTAGCATTTGGGGGCAAGAAAAGAACTTCTACGTTGGGGTGAGCATTTGTGAGTTCTTCACAGCAATGGACGGGCACATTATCCAAAATTAACAAAATCTTGAAGGCAAGGTTTCTGTCCTGGAGATAGTATTCAACTTCTGGTATGAAGCAACTCTGGAACCAATCAGACGTCATCCACGCTTTTTTGTTCCACCTCCAATGGACCGGCATATGGTTCACACTTTTCCCTTTAAATGCTTGTGAACTTGGAGCTCTGTACACCATTAGGGGTTTGCAGTTAAAGTCACCCTTGGCATTGGTGCACAAAAGCAGGGTTGCATAGTCTTGGAAAGATTTAAAGCCAGAGGCTTTGGAGGCCATTTGCGTTATATAGGTTCTTTTGCCAACATCCTTATAAAATAAGCCAGTCTCATCAGCATTGAAAACCTGCTCTTCCACATATCCTTTTTCCTTATAATACTTAGCAAGTATTTTTTAAATTTCTGCAGCCTCCTGATCTGCAGAACTTGTCTCACCTGCAAGCTTAACATTATTCACCCCATATCGCCTTTTGAAACGTGCAAGTCACCCAGCACTAGCCTAGGACGGTTTCACATTTTTCTGACCCTGGGTAACATGGCTGTAAATTTCGTTGGCTTTCAGCTTCACAGCAGTGCTGTCCACCACACCTTTTTTATCGGTTGTCTTCTCATGAATCCACAAATTGAGCCGCTTTTCCATTTTTTCCATTGCTTCCTCACCCCCACTATAGACGTCACTTCAGCACTTTCCGGAGCAGCCTCACGTACAGATCGGCGGATTTCCTTTTCTTTTTTTCTTGATGTAAAGGATTGTTGACTCATTAACATTGAACTCACGGCCAAGAGCACTACAACTCATGCCTAAACGAAGCTTATCTAACACTCGTATTTTCCCCGGAAGGCACATCACAGCCTTCTTGCGCTTAGGAACATTAGGCAGCACCTTAGCACCACGCTCGGGGGTCGTTTTTAACAGCGAAATCACCAACAAAAAGCACAAAAATGCAAAAAACGCGGCACTAAAGTGATTGCGAAAAGGACACTTATTTACAGCATTCGAGCGGAAGAAGCAAGACCGCCTGCCTCTTTCAACCTCGGTACCACAAACCTTGGGTTGACTCAAAAATTTTCACTCTCTGCGCATGTCCGCAAATAACCCCAGAAAGCACCGCGAATGTTAATTTTGGGGGTGATAATAAATTTTAACAAGTAAGCGATTTCAAAAATACCAAACTGCGAGTAATGAAGGTCTGCCGTATTCCCACGGGCAAAACAAACTTAGTTTAAGCATGTTTACTAAATCAAAGCAGCTGGTAGCTCTGAAGACTACAAGTTCCAGCATGCACCGCTTCGGCGCCCAGCCCGTGTTCCGCCAACCCCCACAGTAGCATCCAGCGGAAGGCACTGGTCCGGAAGTGTCGCATTCGACCACATACACTCTCTGCGCATGTGCAGAGGCTGGGGGCCGCCCCAGCCGCCGCCGCCCCCGCCGCAGCTCTATGGTGGCTCCCTAGAGCTTTGCCGTTGGGGGCAGCTGTTGCGGCCCTGCGACTCAGCCCGCCTCGTGCGGCAGCGATATGGAGGAATTCGACTCCGAAGACTTCTCCACCTCGGAGGAGGACGAGGACTACGTGCCGTCGGGTGAGCGACTCGGCCAGAGGCGAGAGGCAGCTTGCCCCGCCCCGCGTCTCACGTGAGGCGCGCTTGGCTCCCGTGCGTGGGCCCGGTGGCCCGGGTGGCTCTCGGGCGCGGGTGCCGCGCGTCCTCGTACCGCGCGGCCCCCGTGACCCGGGATGTGTGCCCCGGGCTGTCTCGCGCAGCCCTTTCTCGAGGCCTGACTTCGGCCGACGCCCCCTCTCGGAGTCCGGGAACTGGCACGTGAACAGGGCCCTATCTCTGGGGACGCTGGCGGTGGTCGGTCTTCGCGTACCCTCACCAACCTTGCAGTCTTCTGAAAGGCAGTCTGTCGCCAGACCTTCCGCCCCCAGGGAATTAATTGCTCGCTCGCATCACGGCAGAGATAGATATCTTCACTTTCTGCCTGCAGGAGGGATCTTCTTGTTAGCAAGTTCACTTAATGATACCCTTTGCCTCTCTGCAATGTCTGTATCCATTTCTCTCTTTTCAGACCTTGTTTTTGTATAGGTTTCTAAAACCGAACCCAGGCTGAAATAAACGTCACCCAGACCTACCCCTTCCGGCATCCTGCACCTTCCCCAGGCTTCCCCATCAAATTATAAGTATCTTCCTATAGAGTAGCTCCGATGAAAAATAAAACCAAAAAAGCCTAGGAGTTGTCCTTGTTTTCTCTCTTTTGTTCCAACCAGTGTGTCTGTGTGGAAAATGAGTTTCTCATCACTCTCTCTCCAATCTCACTCTTACTGAACAACTATTATTCTTCACTAAGACCTGAAGTAACTTCCCAGCTGGTTTCTCAGATTCCTTGTCCACCAACATTGGTCTTTACATATCTGCCAGTGTGATCATTTGAAAACCAGTTTTCATTTGAATCAAAGTTTTGTATGCACCTGCTGAAAAATAGTCAAATATTTCTTTTTTAAGTTATTTTATCTTAGAATGTTTTTTTGCTTTTGGGGACCATGGAAGTTCACAGGTTAAGGGTCAAATTGGAGCTGCAGCTGCCATCCTACTCCACAGTAAGGAACGCGGCATCTGAGCAGAGTCTGTGACATACACCACAGGTAGTGTAGCTGGCAACACCAGATCCTTAACCCACTGAGTAAGGCCAAGAAGGGAACCTGCATCCTCATGGATACTTGTCGGGTTCTTTTCTGCTGAGCCACAGTGGGAACTCCAAAAATAGTTAAATATTTCTAACAGATTTATTTTCAAATGGCAGTTCCTATCACTATTAATCATCCATATCACTTCTCTGCAGAATGATATCTGCTTTTAAAATTTGGTATTTCCATTGTGTTTTCTTAATCTGTCCATGTTAAGTCTTATTTTTTACCCCCTTTTAGCTTTCCCCTTACTGCTGACACATCTTTTCACCTTCAGACCCTCTCTAACTCTCCAGCCTGCTAATGTTCCTCTGTCTAATTTGGGTTAGGTCATTATTAAGTGTTTACTTTTTTATAGCAACTGTGGACACCATGTTCTGGCCGAATCATGTGGTATATACCGTTATGGCTATTCCTGCACTAGTTTTCTCTGGAGTTAATCATTGCAATTTTGTTGTTGTTGCTTAGTTATTTACTTATTTATTTGTCTTTTTAGGGCTGCACCCACAGCATATGGAGGTTCCCAGGCTAGGGGTCAGTCGGAGCTGGAGCTGCTGGCCTATGCCACAGCCACAGCAATGTCAGGTCTGAACCGCATCTTCAACCCACACCACAGCTCATGGCAGTGCCGGATCCTTAACCCACTTCGCAAAGGCTAGGGATCGAACCTTGTGACCTCATGGATGCTAGTGCGATTCATTTCCATTGAGCCACACTGGGAACTCCTGTTAGTCATTTATGTACTTGCTACTAAACTCTCAGAATTGTCTAAATCATTTCCTGAGATATTTAGATTCATTAGGAGTTCCCTTTGTGGCACAGCCAAAATGAATCCGACTAGGAACCATGAGGTTGCAGGTTTGATCCCTGGCCTCACTCAATGGGTTAAGAATTCAGTGTTCCTTTGAACTGTGGTATAGGTCACAGACTTGGCTCGGATCTGGCATTGCTGTGGCTGTGGTGTAGGCTGGCAGCAACAGCTCTGATTAGACCCCTGGCTTGGGATTCTCCATATGCTGCGTGGGTGCGGCCCTAAAAAGACAAAAAAAAAAAAAGAGTAGATTCATTAGATAAACTTTTTTTTTTTTCTTCTCCTTTTTATGGCCACACAATATGGAAGTTTCCAGGCCAGGGGTTGAATCAGAGCTGCAGCTGCTGGTGTACACCACAGCCACAGCAACACCGAATCTGAGCCACGTCTGCAGCCTATATAGTAGCTTGCTGCAATGCTGGATCCTTAACCCACTGAATGAAGCCAGGGATCAAACCTGCTTCCCCACAGACAGACACTATGTAACCTGCTGAGCCACAAAGGGAACTCCATCATTCACTTTTTTCAAGTATCTTTGCCTTCTGACCTGCTCTAGCTTAGCTGAGTTTTACCATTTTTAAACCTAAGATCTTCCATCGTCACCACCACTCTGGATGTCCTTTTATTTCCCTTCTCTCTTGGATTCCCTGTTTCTTGGGTCTCGTGATGTCTTTCTTGGTTTCTTCCAGCAAAATGAGAATAAATCTTCAAATAATTCTTGAGGAAAGATTCATGGTAGAAACTTTTGAGACCCCAAATATTTAAATATTTAAATAACCAAGTGACTCTCAGGCATGATTAATAGTTTGGTATAGAATTTTGTGTTCTATAATAATAATAATTCTGGGCTCTGTAATAATAATTTTCCTTCTGAATTTTTTTTTTTTTTTTTGGCCACACCAGTGCTTTCCTGAGCCAAGGGTCAAACTTGTGAACCATCAGCGACCCAGGCCACTGCAGTGACATCACCAGATCCTTAACCTGCAGTGCGTCAGGAGAACGCCATCTGAATTTTTTTTTTCCTTTGTCTTTTTGCCATTTATTGGGCCGCTCCCGTGGCATATGGAGGTTCCCAGGCTAGGGAGTCGAATCGGAGCTGTAGCCGCCAGCCTATGCCAGAGCCACAGCAACGCGGGATCCAAGCTGCGTCTGCAACCCACATCAGAGCCCACGGCAACGCCAGATCCTTAACCCACTGAGCAAGGCTAGGGATCGAACCCGAAACCTCATGGTTCCCAGTCAGATTCGTTACCACTGAGCCATGACGGGAACAACCCCCATCTGAATTTTAAAAGTATTCCTTCATTATTTTCTAAGTTTCTGTGTTTCTATTAAGAAGTCTATTTTGTGACTTGTTTTTATTTATTTATTTATTTATTTTTGTCTTTTGTCTTTTCAGGGCCACATCCATGGCATATGGAGATTCCCGGGCTAGGGGGCCAATTGGAGCTACAGCTGCCGGCCTGCACCACAGCCAAAGCAACTCGGGATCCAAGCCGAATCTTTGACCTACACCACAGCTCACGGCAACGCCAGAATCTTAACCGACCGAGCAAGGCCAGGGATGGAACCTGAAACCTCATGGTTCCCAGTTGGATTCGTTTCCCCTGCGCCACGACGGGAACTCCCTTGAACAACATTTTTGTTGTTCTTTGAAAATTTTAAAATAGAATCATATTCTTGTTTCATTAGTGCAGTACCTTATTGCTCTATGGATATTTATAATGTTTTACATTTTTCTGTTTTTAGCTTGATGGTAAAATTCATTCTTCGTTGTACTGTTCTGTGAGTTTCTGACAAATGCTTAGAGTTCTGTAACCACCACCAAAATGAACAATTCCAAGGCCATCGCTCTCCTCCCCCGACAGATTACATTATTTGTGCATAGAAACAGTTTTATTTCCTCTTTTCCAGTAGGCATACCTTTGATTTCTTTTGTTTGCCTTATTGTACTTGATACAAGCTTCCAAATTAATAGTGAATGGGAGCATTGAGAGTAGGCATCTTTGCCTTGGTGCCAGTTTTAAGACGAAGCCATCGTTTCACCATTTTGTATAATGTTAACTGTGGATTTCACACAGATGCCTGTTGTGTGTGCTTTAAGCACTTTACATTGTTGAACTGCTTACTAACTCAATCACGTAACATTATAAAGTATGTGCTATTATGCTCTTCATTTTACAGATAAAAGAAACAGGTATCCAGAGTCACTTAGGTAAATAGTAGCTGAGCTCGGCTTTGAACCCTGGCAGTCTGCATATACTATCCTTCTTGCCTTTTATCAGATTGAAAAATTTCCTTTATTCCTAATTTGCTGAGAGGTGAATTTTGTCAAATGCTTTTTCTCCATCTATTGATTATGTGATTTTTCCTCTTTTATCTGTTAATATGATGAATTACAGTGATTGATTTTAAGTATTTGGACACCCTTTTATTTCTCAGATGAAACTTGCTTGGTCATGATATATTATTTGTCTTCTGTATTGCTGAATTTGGTTTCCTAAAACTTTGTTGAAGATTTTTGCCTCTATTTAGGAGGGATGTTGGTGTGTAGTTTTCTTATAATTAATTTCCTTGTCTGGTTTTGTATGAAACAATGCTAGCCTGATAAAATGAGGAAACAATCTCTGTTTCTTCTAAGGTGATTTTTACTGATGCTGAATGTTTGGGGCTTTATTGTTTTAGATACCTTTTCAGTTCTTTCAGTGATTCTTAGTTTTTGACTCATTTAAACACGGGGAACTGAAAAAGTGTTGGAAGCTCTGAGTCTTTGAACAAAATTTGTTCATTTTCTGTAAAAATAATGAATTATTGTGCTATACCACTGAATATAATACTATATAAATCAACTATACTTCAATTAAAGATTTATTCATTTTATGGTGGTTTTTTTTGTCTATAGCGATATCAGTCTGTTTCTTACTCTTACAGTAACTGTATGGGATTTACTCATTATTTATTTATTTACTTATTATTTGCTTTTTAGAGCTGCGCCCGTGGCATGTGGAAGTTCCCAGGCTGGGGTCGAGTCAGAGCTGTAGCTGCCAGCCTACACCACAGCTCATGGCAATGCCAGATCCCCAACCCACTGAGCGAGGCCAGGGATCAAACCTGCATCGTCATGGTTCTTAGTTGCGTTCGTTAACCACTGAGCCACAAAGGGAACTCCTAATCATGATTTTTGTTGTTGTTTGTATAATTTAAAATTTGCTTTTCTCTTATCAGTGAGGTTGAGCATCTTTGTTCATGTTTAAGATCCAGAGGCATTCCCGCTATGTCCAGTGGGTTAAGAATCTGACTTAAAAAAAAAAGATCCACAGCCATGTTCATCTTCTTGTCTAAACTGTAACATTCACCCATTTTTATGATAAAAAATAACTTCATATTACTACAGAAGCAGTGCATGAACTTTGTAGAGAATTAGAAAAATGCAGGCAATTGAACATAAAACATCAGAATCATTACATTCCCACCACCCGGAGATTATCAGTATTAATTCCTTAGTGAAACCCACTGTGATCTTTTTTCTATACCCAGATGTAGATATTTGTTTTTTGGGGGTTTTTTGATTGTGCCTGGGGCGTGCTGAAGTTCCTGGGCCAGGGGTCAGACCTGTGCTGCAGCGGTGACAATGCCAGATCCTTAACCTGATAAGCCACTAGGGAACTCAGATATTTATTTTTCCCCAACCTGAAATAATATTTTTTTTCATGTTACTTTGTGACCCGCAATTTTCTTTTCCCTTTTTTGGCTGCACTCGTGCCATGCGGAAGTTACTCGGCCAGCGATTGAACCCGCGCTGCAGCTGTGGCAACACCTGACCCTTAACCCACTACCCCACAGCAGGAACTAATTGTAATCTGCTTTTTTCAGTAAACTTTCAGCTCATCTAATGTGCAAACTATGTTCAGTTTTTCCCTTTTAACTCAGAAATGGCTGTATTGCTTGTTTGTCTGAATTACAATTGAGTTCAGGACTACATGCATCATCTCGTTATTCCAGCCCTTAAATCTGTTTTAATCTCGCACACTCCCTGTTTCTGTGACGTAGGTTGGTTGAAGATAGCAGGTTGTATGTATGTGTTATAGAATGTCTTACCCTATTTTGTCTGGTTGTTTCCTCATGGAATTAGGATGTTTCTTTGTTCCTTGAGTTTTCTTTAAATTGGAAGTTAGATGTAAATGCTTGATGGGTTCAAATGAAATAATTTTGGCTAAAATAAATGATAGATGATTTTTGTATTTCATAATGAAGACATGTAAAACACATTAGAAAACATGATCAGTTCCCATAGTTGTGACTTCTGGTTCGGGATGATGGAAGTTCTCAGGCTAGGGGTCAAATCGGAACTGGAGTGGCTGGTCTACACCACAGTCACAGCAATGCCAGATCTGAGCCGCTTCTGGGACCTGTACCACAGCTCACAGTAACACCAGATTCTTTACCCACTAAGTGGGGCTGGGGATCGAACCAGCGTCCTCATGAATACTAGGATACTAGTCAGGTTCCTTATCTCTGAGCCACAGTGGTAACTGTGTACCAGTTACTTCTTTTAATGGTCAGTTCCTCACTCACTGCTTCTAAGAGTTCTTTGGAGCGAGTTCTTATATTCATTTAACATGACCCATTATTCTTAAATAACTTTCTTGCTTTCTACCCCAGCACCGTGGCCCTGCTTGGCCTTGTGCTTTCCTTCCCTCAGCCCTGAACTTAGCTGGGCTTTTCAAGGGAGCCCTTTTTGTGATGAATCCCATCAAAGAATACAATCTGAGCTTTCAAGGAGTGCTCATTGCTGCTAGAGCTACATTGCTTCTCTGCAGTTTTAGGGAACAGAGCTAGAAATATTTATGTTAAAAAGAGTTAAGTTCATGTTGATATTTTAAATTAATTTATTTTCACTTAATTTCTTTGATTTTATAATCGTGTGTCATTTCTCACTCTGAAGATATAGATTCCTAACATGGTGAGCATAATTACTTGCTTTTGCCTGTAACATAAAGGAAGTAACTTAAAAATACCAACACCAGTGTTACAACCAGGAATAGAACTTTTTTTCGTCTTTAGAATGCATCTTACAGAGTTTTTGTTTTGCCTTTTCTAGGGCCGCACCCGAGGCATATGGAGGTTCCCAGGCTAGGGGTTGAATCGGAGCTGTAGCCACCGGCCTACACCACAGCCACAGCAACCCCGGATCCATAACCAACTGAGCAAGGCCAGGGATCGAACCTGCAACCTCATGGTTCCTAATCACATTCGTTAACCACTGCGCCACGATGGGAACTCCCAAGAATGCATCTTGCAGAGTTCTTGTCATGGCTCATTGGTAACAAACCGTACTAGTATATGTGAGGGTGGGGGTTTGATCTCTGGCCATGCTTGGTGGCTTAAGGATGCAGCATTGCATGAGCTGTGGTGTAAATTGCAGATGTGACTCAGATCTGGCCTTGCTGTGGCTGTGGTGTAGATTGGCAGCTGCAGTTCCAATTTGACCCCTAGCTTGGCTCAGATCCCTCGTTTCTGTGGCCGTGGTGTAGGCTGGCAGCTACAGCTCCCATTCGACCCCTAGCCTGGGAACTTCTATATGCCATGGGCGAGGCCCTAAAAAGACCAAAAAAAAAAAAAAGGATGTACAGTCAAAATACTGTTCCTAAAGTCATTGGAGTAAATTCTTTCTTTGTGGGTTGTGTTATCATTTTGGTTATGTTTACTTGTTTATTTAAACTGAGGGGGGTTTTGTTTGTTTTGTTTTTTGGGGCATGCCTGAGGAAGTTCCTGGGCTAAGGATCAAGCCCTTGCCACAGTAGTGACCAGGCCACAGCAGTGACAATACTGCATTCTTAACCTCTAGGCCGCCAGGGAACTCCTTATTCAAACTTTTTTTTTTTAAGCTTTTGTTTATTTTTGCTTTTTTAGGGCCGCACCTGTGGCATATGGATGTTCACAGGTTAGCTAGTGGAATCAGAGCTACACCACAGTGTGTCAGTCTACACCACAGTTCATGGCAATACCATATCCACAACCTGCTGAGCAAGGCCGGGGATCAAACCCACATCCTCATGGATACTAGTTGAATTTGTTTCTGCTGTGCCACAACCAGAAATTCAAACTGTTCCTAATTTAAGGATTTTCAGAATTTTGCAGAGAGATAAACAGAAAATTCTTGCTTCTGCCCTGCCCACTCCACTGGTTGACTCTCTGTATGTTCTATCCTGACCATTACAGATAGCAATTGTCATTAGTTTTTTTGTTTTTCCTTCTAGTTTTGCCTTTTGCAAATACAAACAAATACAGTGCAGCCAGGTACCCACCATTGTGGACTTGTCTTTTATTTTTCTTCTTTCTTTTTTTTTTTTTTTTTGCCTTTTCTAGGGCTGGTTCTGCGGCATATGGAGGTTCCCAGGCTAGGGGTCTAATTGGAGCTGTAGCCACCAGCCTATGCCAGAGCCACAGCAACACAGGATCTGAGCTGTGTCTGCGACCTACACCACAGCTCACAGCAACCCCGGATCCTTAATCCACTGAGCGAGGCCAGGGATCGAACCCGCAACCTCATGGTTCCTAGGCAGATTCGTTAACCACTGTGCCACGACGGGAACTCCGATTTGTCTTTTAAAAGTCCTTCTGCTGTAGTGATTTTATCTGGGTTTCAGGAGGAAGCAAAATTACATTTGTGTGTTTGGATAATTCATGAAAACACTTTCATTTATCACCTGGTGTCTAAGATATCGAACTTATTTCCATTTTAGAAATCTTATACTTACTGTTCCCTCAGCCTCAAATGCTTATTGTCCAGATTTTCTTATGACTGGCTTATTTTCATCATCTTTGTTCTTTTATTCCCCCAATCTCTGCTGTCATATTTATAGTTTTCAGATTATTTTTCTGATTTTCTGGAAATTTTTAATCGTAAGCTTTTTTTTTTTTTTTGTCTTTTTGCTATATCTTTGGGCCGCTCCCGAGGCATATGGAGGTTCCCAGGCTAGGGGTGGAATCGGAGCTGTAGCCACCAGCCTACGCCAGAGCCACAGCAACTCAGGATCCGAGCCGCGTCTGCAACCTACACCACAGCTCACGGCAGCGCCGGATCGTTAACCCACTGAGCAAGGGCAGGGACCAAACCCGCAACCTCTTGGTTCCTAGTCGGATTCGTTAACCACTGTGCCACGACGGGAACTCCCCTGGAGACTTTCTTGAAGTGTTTGGTGGTCCTCAGTCCATGCTGAGTGAAATATTTAAGAGCTAATTGGATATGCAGGAATATTCAAAACAACACTATTTGTAATGGCCCTAAATCAAATATCCATCAACAGAGGAATGGATAAATGAATTGTAGTGTAGTCATATAATGAAATACTGTTTAGGGATGATAATGAATTAACTGTAGCTACAGGCAAGAAAGTAGGTGATTCACAGACTGTTGAGTGAAAGAAGCCAGACAAGAGGACATGCTGTAGGTTTCTGTTTAAGACTCAAAAAGAGGTTAAACTAACCTGTGATGTTAGAATTCAGGGTGGTGGTTACCTTTGGGATGTGGGTGGGGGCTTGTGACTGGAAGGGGCACGAGGGGCCTTGGGTGATGCTAGCTAGTCATGTTCTGCTTTTTCAGCTGGGTCTTAATTATGCAAGTATGTTCACTTTGCATAATTTCATTGACCTGTACATTAGATACGTGTACTAGTTGGTGAGTTATACTTCAAATAAAAGCTTATGTGAAGTAGAAAAGTAAAATACTGGTTGAATCTCTGTACAGAATTTATTGACTGGTACCCACAGAAGTTCGTCACGCAGCACTTTCGCTGGGGACCCCTGTAGTATCTGAAGATGAGAAATAGACATGTTTGTGTTCTTCTGCTCTAACTGGAAGTTTTAGGCCTCTTTCTAAACCTATTTTATTTGTGAGTCTAGGTATCTTTTGCTTGCTTTTGAAAGATATTCAAGATGAGGTGGGAACATCAGAGTTTGTTTGTTTGTTTTTGCTTTTTAGAGCCGCCCCTACACAGCATATGGAGGATCCCAGGCCAGGGGTCGAATCAGAGCTGTAGCCACTGGCCTACACCACAGCCACAGCAATGCCAGATCTGAGCCTCATCTGCGACCTACACCACAGCTCATGGCAATGCCGAATCCTTAACCCACTGAGCGAGGCCAGGCATCGAACCTGCATCCTCATGGATCCTAGTCAGATTCGTTTCCGCTGCCCCATGACGGGAACTCCTCCAAATACTTCTGAGGATGCACGGGATCCATGTTCTTGTGGCGTGTAGAGCATAGGAAAATTTGCAAACGTTAAATATAAGTGGGGCGAGTTTTAGAGGGAAATATGGACTTTCCCAAGAATAGGAAAACCGCCTGTTCATCAGGGACCGGAAGAACTTCCTTCAGGAAATGATGCTTTAGTTAGATGCAGAACAGAAGGAGGAGCTAGACTTTCTTTCGTAATGAAAATGTCTCTTCTTGATGTGAAAACCTTTATTCCTGCCTGTCTGACCCCCTTGTTATGTGATTTCAGGTGGAGAGTATAGTGAAGATGATGTAAGTGAACTAGTGAAGGAAGATGAAGTGGATGGTGACGAGCAGACACAGAAAACCAAAGGGAAAAAAAGAAAGGCTCAGAGCATTCCGGCCAGGTGATGCTGCCCCCGAAGCCCTTGGAAGTTAGGGGCTCTTGTCAGAACCGTCCAGATTGCTGGGATTGGTCCGATGTTAGATTTCTTATTGCCAGGCTTTCTAACCTTTTTCTCATTGAGGGAAGTATTTGGTGGTATTTTGGGAGTAAATTTTTACTCTCTGGCAAGCTTTGAAAATTTTTGAGCTTTAATTAAAACAAAACTAATAGGTAGTATGTACACAAGGTTTAAAATGAAAAAGTCACTACAAAAAAATATGTATCCCATCCCTAGCCCTTGTCACTTGATCTCAGAATTATGTTACCAGAGATAATTCTATGTATGTACAAGCCTATATATATGTATTTCTTACTCTTTTTTTTAAAAAAAATATGAATAATAGCGTGCTCTACATGTCGTTTCTCACTTTCCATATTTCACGTCTTGGAGATGATGCCTCAGCTATTCCTTCTTCTTTTTAGTGACTGCATATCGATGGACCGTACTCTGTACGCCTTCTCTTCTTGAGAGACATGTAGACTGCCCTCATCTTTACTACCGCAGATGAGACTTGGCAGGGAATATTCTTAGCATGTGTCTTCGTACACACATGCATGTTTAAATCTGATCTGTAGAAGTAGAGTTGTTTAACCCAGGATTGTATGCTCTGTGTGTGTGCGTGTGCATATACATACATACATATATAAATTGACTGGCAAATGTCCTTCTGTAAGCTAGGTACTGAATTGCACTCCTACTGAGAATTATGAAAATTCTGACATGCCATTTAACTCAGATACGGGAATTTTTAATGGAAGTCTTTTATTCTCTTTGACTGGTATTTCTCTCATCCTGGGCATTGAAGCAAAAAGCAGACTGTGGAAAAAAGAATTGTGGCTATTAGATGGTTTACTTCAAGTCAGAGTAGTCCTAAGAAGCAATTTACTTTTATAAGTTTTGGGCCCAGTTCTTTTGTCCTTGAGTTTTTCTGCATTTCAGTTTTCACATCTTTAGAAAGTGGTTAGAAGCATGATCCCTTCCCCAACCCCACCCAGAACTCGAGGAAGAAACAGTGCAAATAAGTTTGAGGCTCTCCTCAGTCTCTGTTCTCCAAGTGGAGTAACTTTTTTTTTTTTTTTTTAACTCAGTGAATTTATTACCTTTGTAGTTGGACAGTGATCATCACAATCCAGTTTTATAGGATTTCCATCCCACAACCCTAGCGCATCCCCCCACCCCCCAAACTGTCTCCTTTGGAGACCATAAGTTTTTCAAATGGAGTAACTTTTAAAAAGTCAAAAATATCTGGCATGTATGTGTTCTTAAAACACTCTTTTTAAACAGATTGATTCTGTGAGGTGATTTTGGATGATTTCTTTGTGAAAATAGCCGGTCCTAACTTAAAAGTAGAATACATTATTTTGATTCTAAGTATTTTAGGAAAATGCTAACTGTAAGAGCTCAATTATTTTTTTCTTCTACACAATCACAGCTTAGCTCATGCACTTCCCCCATTGTGCATGTTATTCAGTAATCCACAGATTGAAGTTTTCTCAAGTCTGCAACATTATGTTTGAAATTGAGGATGAGATAACTAAAATCATTTTGCATTGTCTGTCCTGTCTTTCCTTTTCCTTGTAACTCATGGTACTAGGAAGAGAAAACAAGGTGGCCTCTCATTTGAAGAAGAGGAAGAGGAAAATGCCAACGAGGAATCTGGAGGAAGTAGCAGTGAGGAGGAAGATTCAGCTGCAGAGCAGGAAAAAGGCATTGGGTCAGAGGATGCAAGGAAAAAGAAGGAGGATGAGCTGTGGGCTAGTTTCCTCAACGATGTAGGACCAAAATCCAAAGTGCCTCCAAGTACACATGTTAAAGTAAGTTGATAAATGAATGGGATGTATGCTTCCCTAGAAATATCTGAAGTTCTCCAGATAGATTTTTTTTTTTTTAATTTACAAACTGAAATTTGAAGCTTACAGCAGAAATCAGACTAGATGCCTTTTAATAGTAACTCTAAGTGAAAAGCAAAGCATTCTCTGTGGTAGGAAAAGTAAGCCTTTATAATCAAATTTCCAATAAGTCTTTAACTGTTTAGAGGTGAAACATTTAAGAATAGCTGCGAGTTCCCATTATGGCCCAGTGGAAACAAATCTGACTAGTATCCATGAGCACGCAGGTTTAATCTCTGGCCTCGCTCAGTAGGTTAAGGATCCGGTGTTGTCGCGAGCCGTGGTATAGGTCACACTTGTGGTTCATATCTGGTATGGCTGTGGCTGTGCTGTAGGCTGGCAGCTGCAGCTTCAGTTTGCCTCCTAGCCTGGGAACCTCCATATGCCTCAGGTGCAGCCCTAAAAAGACCAAAAAAAAAAAGGGAATAGCTGTAAAGCTGTAAACAGCATGCTTGGATGGTTCTTTTAGTTCCCATCTTTATATGAAACTGATTGTACTTCTTTCATAGAAAGGAGAGGAGACTGAAGAGACAAGTTCAAGTAAGTTGTTGGTCAAAGCAGAAGATCTGGAGAAACCTAAAGAAACAGAAAAAGTTAAAATTACCAAGGTGTTTGATTTTGCCGGTGAAGAAGTCAGGTAAGATGACATGCACAAACTTTAGAACTAGTTCTTTTAAAAAGGAACTTCTTAGCTTTTTTTTTTTTAAGGGCCGAACCTATGGCATGTGGAAGTTCCCAGACTACAGGTCAAATTGGAGCCACAGCCCCTGGCCTATACCACAGCCACAGCAATGCCAGAGCCGAGCCAAGTCTGCGTCCTATATCACAGCTCACGGCAACACCTATCTTTAATCCACTGAGCGGGTCCAGGAGTTGAACCCCCATCCTCATGGATACTAGTTGGATTCGTTACCACTGAGCCACAACAAAACTACAAGGAACATATTTTTAAATGGTGTTAGACATCTATCCTCATTCCAACCTGGCTTAACGTTCAGGAGGAGTTACATTTGAACTCAAGGAAAATAGTGACTCCGTGAATTCTCAGGGAACATGAGAAAGATCTTTTCACATGTGGTAGTGTAGTTTGGGGGTATTATGAAGTGGTCGGCTGAACAGAAACAAGAAAATGTAGAAGTTAAGTATTTGGTACCACTTAGGGCCATATTTTGTGACTTTGGCTAAGTCATTTTCCCCTTTATTACTTTCCTTAACTTTGAAGTAAGAGCCCCTGTGAAACCCTTGAAATCAGGTGAGAATTGGAACTGCGTTTCTCCTGAGCTCTCAACCCTTATTTCTCACTGCTTGCTAAAGTTTATTCTGAATCCCCTTATCACCATACTGCTCCATCATTTAGTTCATTTTCTATAAATTGTTCCCATTTGGAGTTCCTGTTATGGCTCAGCGGGTTAAGAACCCAGCTAGTATCCATGCGGATGTGGGTTTAATCCCTGGTCTTGCTCAGTGGCTTAAAGATCCGGTGTTGCTGCAAGCTGAAGTGTAGGTCACAGATATAGCTCCACTCCTGTGTTGCTGTGGCTGTGACGTCGGCTGGCAGCTGCAGCTCTAATTCTGCCCCTAGCCTGGGAACTTCTATATGTCACAGGTGCGGCTGTAAAAAGAAAAAAAAAATTTTTTAATCAAAAATAAAATAATATTTTAAAAAATCAGGTGGGAATGGAAAGTACTGGGGAGAAATTTGATTGTGATATTCCTTCATCTTAATATTTTAAAATCGATTAGTAGGTTTGTTACTAGTTTAGAAAAACAGTAGGGGCTTAATAATCTTTTGGCTGTTCTATAATTATATAAAGAATTATGTAACTATACAAACTATACATGTTGATCATTAAAAGTGTGAGTATAAGTGATTGGTAAAGGGAATCACCTTTTTATTCCGTAATTGAAGCAAAAAACTAAGAGTAAAGTGGAGTTCTTTTATGATGCAGTGCGTTAAGGATCTGGCTTTGTCACTGCAGCAGCTTAGGTCGCTGCCGTGGTGCAGATTCAGTCCCTGGCCCGGGAACGTCCGTGTGCTGCAGGCATGGCCAACAAAACAACAACAAAATCCCAAGAGTCAAGTAAAGTATTAGTTCTCAGTACTGAACATCTAGATACATACTTTGTGTTTTGTTTTTTGTTGTTGTTTTCTCGTTTTTTTTTTATTTGTTGTGCCTCTGGCATGCATTAATTCCTGGGCCAAGGATTAAACTTGTGCCACAGCAGTGATAACAGTGAGTCCTTAACTGCCAGGCCACTAGGGAACTCCTAGACACATACTTTGAATAAGTTTCGTTTGTATTAATTTTTAAAGATTTTAATGCATCAGAAATGTTTCAGTTCTTTCTTGTTAATATATCAAATCTAAGCTGGGTTGGTGACAGCCCTTCTCCTGGAGGATAATGTGTCTGTAAATTGTTCCTGGTGGGTGTTCTCTTCTTCTTCTTTTTCCTTTTTATGGCCACCCCTGCAGCATATGGAAGTTACTGGGCTAGGGGTTGAATCCGAGCCTTATCTGCATCCTATGCCTCAGCCCAGGGATCAAATTGACATCCTTGGAGAGACTACATCAGGTCTTTAACCCACTGAACCACAATGGGAACTCCCTCTTCTTTTTAATGTTTTAAAAATAATACTCATCAGAAAGAAACCTGTCTCACAGGGCTGTGTTGTGTACCTTTTAAACTGATTTTTCTAGGGTAAATTAGGAGGTCAGGATTAATACACACTACTGTATACAAAATCAGTGACAGAGACCTACTGTGTAGCACAGGGGAGATCTACTCCTCAATACTCTGTAATGTCCTATATAGGAAAATATTCTGAAAAAGAATGAATATATATGTATATGTATAACCAGTTCACTTTGCTGAATACCTGAAACTAATATAACATTGTAAGTCAATTCTAGTAGAATTTTGTTAAAATAATTTTTTTTTTTTTTTTTTTTTTTTTTTTTTTGCTTTGTAGGGCCGTACCTGGGGCCTGTGGAAATTCCCAGGATGGGGTTGAAGAATCGGGGCTGCAGCTGCCAGCCTACACCACAGCCACAGCAGTGGAGGATCCCAGCCAAGTCTGGGACCTGCACCACAGCTCCCGGCAACACTGGATCCATAATGCACTGAGTGAGGCCAGGGATCAAACCTGCATCCTCATGGATATTAGTTGGGTTTATTTCTGCTGAGCCACAACAGAAACTCTCTAGAAATTAATTTTTCTAATAATTCCTTTATATCATGTTTTACAAAAGTATTGGTCTGCAATAGGTTGAAAGTTTTAAATCAAAGTCTTGTAGTACAGATAATATGTACAATTCATGTGAAATTAATGAGGATGAAAGTACAGATTTTATTTATTCATTTATTTATTTGCGTTTTTAGGGCTGTTCCCAAGGCATATGGAAGTTCCTGGGCTACGGGTCAAATCAGAGCTGTAGCATTGTTTCCACTGTGCCACAACGGGTACGCATGTATTTTCTCTTTTTTGCCTCCAGTTTTGTTGAGAAATTGATTTATGGCACTCTGTCAGTTTAAGGTGTGCAGCATAATGATTTGACGTAACTTCATGAAATGATTGATAATAACTAAATTTCTTTTTATTTTATTTTTGTTTTTGTCCTTTTTTTTTTTTTAATAGCTGCACCTGCTGCATATGGAGGTTCCCAGGCTAGTGTCATATCGGAGCTGTAGCTGCTGGCCTACTTCAGAGCCACAGCAATGCCAGATCTAAGCTGCGTCTGCGACCTACACCACAGCTCACGGCAACGCCACATCCTTAACCCACTAAGCAAGGCCAGTGATCCAACCCGCATCCTCATGGTTCCTAGTCAGATTCGTTTCTGCTGCGCCATGACAGGAACTCCATAACTGTATTTTCAAAGTTTATTTTCAGTGCTTTACCAGTACCCAGTTCCAATAATTTATCCTGTCAAGTTATAATTAAATTTAAGTTACATTTCAGTGGAAAAAAGGAATTCTGGATGCATGAGTTTCCTATGTATGGCTCTTTGGATATCAGATACAATTCAAAACATCCTATTGAACATGTTAACCTGAAGAAACTGTTCTCTAGACTTTTAACTTTCATTTTTACTCTCATAATTTATTTGCTTCTGAAAAAATGTTTAGACACTTTCTTGTATGGATGTACTAAGACTATTAAAAATGCCATAGCAGACAAATAAGCATGTTTTACTGTCTAATTGAAATCTTTAAAATTTGGGACAGTATGGTTATTTTTTTCTTTTAGAAACACTATGTTTATTCTGTAGTTCATCATTCTAAAGGCATCTTTCTTTTTCATCACCATTGTACCCCAGCCTGTATTAGACATGCACATTTATGATCAGCTTTTAGTTTATCAAATATAAAGACTCATTTAAATTGAATGTATTAGCTTTACATAATTCACAGTTTTTAATGCCATACCAAGAGCAGTGCATTTGTTTTTGTTTTCATTTTTTGTAGCGAGATTTTTTCTCAGTGAAGTAAGCACTGTGTTCTAACACAGACTCTTTAAACTGCTTCCTTCTCTTGTAGCCCTGCCATTGAAACAGGTTTTTCTAAACCCTTAAACTTCAAATCTCACTTGATGACAGTGTAATCCCGCTTGTATTATACAGATGAATTCAGTTGTGTTTATCAGCAAGGAACTGATGAAAATTTAAATTAAGCTGACATTTAAATTACAAATACTAAAATAATTTTCATGTTAGCAACAATTTGTCGTTCTTAAATTGCATTGAAGAAACACTTTGGTTAACTTTGTTATAGCTTCTCTGTCATAAGCCACATCCTGAAAACTTCAAACCGTGGTATCACTGGAAAGTTTACTTGAACCATCTTCTTTGTCACAGATTCACCAAGGTTTCCAAGCAGACACGTATAATGTGGCTTTTTATTAATGTCTTAGGAATGGTATATACTTTTTTAGTTAGCAGCCAGGAGTGTTCCTTTCTCAGGGGGCTGAAATACTAATATACATGTTTCGTGTGTTTAATATGTAAACGCTATGGGAGTTGTGGTGGATTTTTTGCTTTATTAGCCAGAATGTCCCTATAAAGAGCTCAGTGTGGTTTTAGCACCGCATGATATCAAAAACCAAGCTCAAGAGTTCTCTTGTGGCTCAGCAGGTTAAGGATCTGGCGTCACTGTAGCAGCTGGGGTCGCTGCTGTGGCCTGGGTTCCATCCCTGGCCCTAGAACTTCCATATGCCACAGGCGTGGCCAAAAAAGAAAACAAAACCCCGCACAATTCCCCCTGCCCCCAAACCAAGCTCAGCGTTTGACGGTTCATAAGGTAAAAGCAGTTCGTACTAGGTGGTCCTTCATTTCTTTGGAATCACTTCCATTATCATCTGTGGTTTACTGCTGCTGCCTCACTCAGAAAAGATGTTTTCTTTACAGAAACTTTGCGGTGTGGCTTGTTTTGCCCTCAGTAGATTAGGATTAAAAATACCAATTTGGGAGTTCCCGTCGTGGCGCAGTGGTTAACGAATCCGACTAGGAACCATGAGGTTGCGGGTTCGATCCTTGGCCTCGCTCAGTGGGTTAAGGATCTGGCATTGCCGTGAGCTGTGGTGTAGGTCGCAGATGTGGCTCAGATCCTGAGTTGCTGTGGCTGTGGTGTAGGTCTGCCCAGAAAAGACAAAACAATTTTACTTTCTTAATTATTCATTTTAAGCTATAATTTTTTCTTTTTTCTTTTTGTCTTTTTAGGGCTGTACTCGGGGCATGTGGAGATTCCCAGGTTAGGGGTTGAATCAGAGCTACACCACAGTCACAGCCACAGCAGATCCAAGCTGCATCTGCGACCTACACCACAACTCATGACAATGCCACGTACTTAACCAACTTAGAAAGACCAGGGATCGAATCTGCATGCTCATGGTTACTAGTTGGGTTTGTTACTGCTGAGCTACATGGGAATTCCTATGCTATAAATTTTCAGAGTCATCCTTGGTTAACAATTTAGATGATTCTTTTTTTTTTTTTTTTTGGTCTTTTTGCCGTTTCTTGGGCCGCTCCCGTGGCATATGGAGGTTCCCAGGCTAGGGGTCGAATCGGAGCTGTAGCCATTGGCCTATGCCAGAGCCACAGCAACGTGGGGATCCAAGCCACATCTGCAACCTACACCACAGCTCACGGCAACACTGGACCCACTGAGCAAGGCCAGGGTTCAAACCTGCAACCTCATGGTTCCTAGTCAGATTCGTTAACCACTGAGCCACAACGGGTACTCCAACAATTTAAATGATTCTAAAAATAACTTATGAAAAAAAATGTTTACACTGATCACATTTTTGGGTTTTAGTTGATAAAATAACTCTAAACTATCACACACACACTATAATGTGGTCTTAATATACCCGACTAATACACTGTTACTACATGTAACAGTGGCAGTACCTAAATTGGTCTATGTTCTCTTTTAATGTGGTGAATCCATCAATCATGTGTTGAGTACTATGACATTGTTACATTGCTAAGCAAGTTTCTAAATAATTAAAATTTTTGTGCCTTTCTTGTCTTCTGCTAACACCAGGTAGTTTTGGGTTTTCGTGGGGGGGGTTTTGGCCACACTCATGCATGTGGAAGTTCCCAGACCAGGGATCAAACCCGTGCCACATCAGTAACCCAAACCACTGCAGTGACAGCACCAGATCTTTAACCCACTGCACCACAAGAGAATTCCCAGTACCAGGCAGTTTTGCAGCCCACACTTTCCATAGCTGGATATACAGTTCTACTCAAATCTTTCCCTAGTTATTCCCATAGTGTTCTTTTTTTTTTTTTTTTTTTTTTGTCTTTTTGTCTTTTTGTTGTTGTTGTTGTTGTTGCTATTTCTTGGGCCGCTCCCGCGGCATATGGAGGTTCCCAGGCTAGGGGTCGAATCGGAGCTATAGCCACCGGCCTACGCCAGAGCCACAGCAACGCGGGATCGCGTCTGCAACCTATACCACAGCTCACGGCAGCGCCAGATCGTTAACCCACTGAGCAAGGGCAGGGACCGAACCCGCAACCTCATGGTTCCTAGTCGGATTCGTTAACCACTGCGCCACGACGGGAACTCCAACAAAATACATTCTTAATTCACATCATCAAGATTTATTTCATGGGCCCCAAAAATGACTATAAGGGAAGAAGGTGTCTTTGCACTGGAGAAATGTGACAGATAGTGGCTAAGTGGTCTAAGTGGGCGTTACGGAAGTGATGCAATGAGAAAAACAAAACATCAAGTATTTTTGTCTAACCTGGTTAATATGACGCTAACCATGCAGAAACTGCAACAACCCAAATTAGAGACATTTTGCAACATTGATGGTCTCTTAAAACTAAACACAGAGTGTAACCTTGGATTAGATGTCAGACTGAACAAGAAATACAGCTATTAAGAACACTATGGGAGGAGTTCCTGTCGAGGCGCAGTGGTTAACGAATCCAACCGGGAACCATGAGGTTGCGGGTTCGGTCCCTGCCCTTGCTCAGTGGGTTAACGATCCGGCATTGCCGTGAGCTGTGGTGTAGGTTGCAGATGCGGCTCGGATCTGGCGTTGCTGTGGCTCTGGCGTAGGCCAGTGGCTACAGCTCCGATTGGACCCCTAGCCTGGGAACCTCCATATGCCGCGGGAGCGGCCCAAAGAAGTAGCAAAAAGACAAAAAAAAAAAAAAAATCAGTATAGTTAACTGACACAAATTTTCTGTATCATTTTTTAAAGCAAGTGGGTGATTTTATTTTATTTTTTTATCTTTTTTGACACAAGAAATATGAATTCTCCACTTATGAGGATGGTAATTTTAGATACTGGTTGAGTATTTAGGGAGCCTACCATTTCTATCATTTGTCAGAAGAGGGCAGCACTGTGTCTATCAAAAAACAGATACAAAATAAGGAAGCACTTTTTTCGTAAATATACATGCTCTCACACATAAATTTTACATTCAGAAGTAATACATGCTTATTACTTTAAATGCATATGTTACAGATATGTGTAACACAAGTGAAAGTTCTCTGTAACTCCTTCCTCCTAAAGAAAAAGAAAGTTCTGTTAATAGTTGGCATGTTGACAGGATTTTTTTTTTAACTTAAATTATTTATATTTAAATTTAGGTATTATGAGGAACCCTTATGTAAGGAACTTGAAGGGGCCTGAGTTTGAATGGACAGCCAGATGTAAACTTGGTAAATGGATTTGAGCTTATCTTTTAATCTCTTAATGTCATTATCCTGCTTTTTCTTTTTGCCTTTTACCAAGCTAAGAGCGTTACTACATCTTTAAGAAAAGTGAGACGAGTTCCCATCTTGGCTCAGTGGAAACAAATCTGACTAGCATCCATGAGGACACAGGTTTAGTCCCTGGCCTCGCTTAAGGATCTGGCATTGCTGTGGCTGTGGTGTAGGCCAGCGGCTACAGCTCCAATTGGACCCCTAGCCTGGGAACCTCCATATGCCACGGTTAGGCCCTCCCCTCCCCGCCCCCCAAAAAAAGAAAGAAAAGTCAGAAAGAGCTAGTGGTGACTGGGGAGAGTTTGTAAGTATAAGCATAAGATAGTGTCAGTGCAAAGTCACTTAGTCTTTCAGTTTTTTCTGATTGTGTTTTAATTGTTAAATTTTGGATTTTTACATTTTTTGTTTTGTTTTTTCCCCACTTGAAAAATGTGTAGTTTATTAACCTTGGGGAATGAAGAAAAATGGTATCTTTTCTCCTTCCCTATCACATAGCCGTCTGAGCCAGTTAGCTCAGACTTTCCTAAGTGATTCATTTTTTGGAATAGGCCAGTCATGGAAAGTTTCTGCCTAAATAAAGACTTTTCAGGAAGTTCTGAGTAAGTGAAAATGATGTTAAGATGGAATTTCTGCTGATAACATTTGAATTAACTGTTGCTAATGGTGGGCCTTTTCCTCTCAGTGTTCCCTCTTGTGTATTAGAAGTAGTCTATAATTTAACTGTTTGTCTGCTTGAAGATATTTTGATAGTGAAATCTCTTATGGTTTGTTGAAAGTGGAGTTCTTCTAGGCATGCTGTCAGTATAGAGTAATATGCTAATATTGCATTGTATCACTTAATAAAGTCCCTGAGAGAAATATTCTAGTGGATAGAATTTGATAGACTTTGACACTAAGAAATTAACAGAGATATTCCCACAGCTTCTATATTTTTTCCATGTTTCCTTTATGGCACTTACTATATATTCTGTATGGCACTTACTCTATATCATGTATCATGTATGTTTTCATGGTTGGCTGTCCTGATGGACTGTGAACCTCTCAGAGCAGAGACCATGTCATATCTTTTTATATGTCTCACATCTAGCACAGTGCCTGGATCTCGGTTCCTTTTCAGAAGATTCCCGCTGAATTGTTTTAGATTGCTGCTACAAAGTTTTGTTAGTCCTGTGGTAAAGCGAGTAAAAAACAAAACAAAATGTATTTTGCTTTTTCTTTCCCAGTAACATGGAGTACTGGATCTTTACCTTCTATCACCAACATTCTAAAAATTTGTAATGATGTGCCTTGATGAGGATCGTTTAAAATTGCTGGGTCAGATGTTCTGTGGAACAGTCATTTTGTAATTTTGTGGAAACTCATCTTTCTTTTTTTCTTTTGTTTTCTTACGGTCATATTGTTGCATATGGAAGTTCCCAGGCTAGGGATTGAATAAGAGCTGCAGCTGCTGGCCTGTGCCACAGCTCTGGCAACACTGGGTCCTAGCCACATCTGTGACCTACACTGCAGCTTGCTGGATCCTTAACCTACTGAGTGAGGCCAGGAATTGAACCCACATCCTCACAGACTCTATGTCGGGTTCTTAACCTGATGAGCCACAATGGGAGCTCCAGAAACTCATCTAAGAAATTTTTCTTTTTATTGATAACCTCCCATATTTCCTCTTACTCTCAAATTCCTGTTAGTTAAACTGATGTGGTAGTAAGTCTAGGCTAGGCTATCCTGCAGTAAACCCAGAAAAGATAAATTCAGAAAGTCAGTAGCATAACACATATTTATTTCCTACGGGTGCAAGGAACAATACAGGTTGAGTAGCATTCCATCTTGTAACTCAGCCATCTGGAACACATAGCCTTCGAGGTTGCTGTGGCAAAGGGAGAGTGCACAGATACATTTTCATTTAATGTCCCTGTTTTGAGGATGAGACTTCGGCTCTGCCCTTTGAGTCTGGAATTTCTGCAGTTTTCGTTTCTCTAAAGAGTAATGGATTCTGCTGAGTTGGGCAGGGGTCAATAGCCTCTGGTACCGGTGGAGAAGGGGATCTTAATTTACTGAGCCTTTCTAGGAGAATATATTATATATTGGCTTGCTTGTTGTTGTCTTATAAATTTTGCTGGCATATAGTTGACTTAGAATGTTTTGTTAGTTTGAGGTATACAGCAAAAGTGAGTTAATACACACACACACACACACACACACACACACACACACACACACACATTCTTTTCAGATTCTTTCCCCATTGAGGCTATCACAGAGTATTGAGTAGATGTCCCTGTGCTTTACAGTAGGTCCTTTTTACTTACTATCCACTTTGTATGTAGTTGTGTGTATATGCCAATCCCAACCTCCCAATTTATCCCTCCCTCCAGTGTTTGCCCTTTGGGAGCTATAAGTTTGGTTTTGAAATCTTTGAGCCTAGGTTTCTGTCTTGTGAATAAGTGCTTTTGTCTCGTTTTTATTTATTTATGTATTTATTATCTTTTTAGGGCCACACCCGCAGCATATGGAGGTTCCCAGGCTAGGGGTAAAATCAGAGCTGTAGCCACCAGCCTACAGCACAGCCACAGCAACACAGGGTCTGAGTTGCATCTGTGATCTACACCACATCCCACAGCAGTGCCGGATCCTTAACCCACTGAGCAAGGCCAGGGATCAAACCTGCAACCTCATGGTTCCTTGTTGGATTCGTTTCCGCTGTGCCACGACGGAAACTCCTATATTTAATTTTTTAATTTGTTCTCCGTAGTGGTTGCAGCAGCTTACATTCCCACCAACAGTGTAGGAGAGTTCCTTTGGCTGGCTTGGTTTTTTGTTGTTGTTGTTGTTTTGTTTTTGTCTTTTGGGGACTGCATCCGTGGCATATGGAGGTTCCCAGGCTAGAGTTCCAGTTGGAGTTGTAGCTGCTGGCCTTCACCACAGGCACAGCAATGCAGGATCCGAGCTGAGTCTTCGACCTACACCACACCTCACGGCAACACCAGATCCTTAACCCACTGACTGAGACCAGGAATCGAACCCACATCCTCATGGATGCTAGTCAAGTTCGCTAACCCCTGAGCCAGGACGGGAACTCCCCCTGGCTTGCTTGTTGCCTATTCCACATGGCTACTGGCTTGGGAGATCAGAGAAAACAAAAACCTAAGTCAATTATTGCTTATCTGTTTGCTTTCTTCAGAAAATTTGACATCTCTCTCCTGTTATACCTGTTCTGGTTACCCTTGTGTAGTTCTGCCTTTATACATTCATTTACCGCTATTGGGTAGGCTTTTGGTGGGAGTGGGGAATAAAGCATGTGTTCAGACACCATTTCCATGAGCCATCTCAGGTCTGCCCCAGATTCTACCCAGGACAAGGAGCTTTAAATCAACTTTCTAGGCAGTACTCTGGGACTCTGCCTTAAGCCTCAGGTTTGGATGTGGGTTTATTTTGGCTGTCTGAATAGCAGTGTATTTAGTGGCTTAAAGTGTTGTTTTATTGTACTTTCTTGTAGTTCTGGAGTGGCTGGGTTCTGTTAGACAGTTCTTGTGCAGAGCCTCTCCTGCAGTTAATAGCAGTGCCTGGGTCTGGGGCCATCTCAGAGGTGTCCCTACTCCCATGTGTGGTCCCTGGGCTCGGAAGACCAATGCGTGGTGCCTGGAACGGGCTCCTTCGGAATCTCTCTCTGCGTGGTCTTCTCATGTGCTCTTTCCAGCATGGTGGCTTCAGGGCAGCCAGCCTTCTTGTGTGGTAACTTGGTGTTTCAGAGGTGCATTCCAAAAGCCACCTGGAAGCCCTGTTGCTTTTCTCAGTGAGCTTTAGAAGTCGTGTAGTGCCACCTAGGCTGAACTCTGAGTTGAGGCAGCCACAAAGGCCCACCCGGTTTCAAGGAAGGGGGTAACATACACTTTCGCTCTCATTAGGGTAGTGTCAGGTTCTGGAAGAGCAAGGGGGTTGGGAAGTTCGTGGCAACCGTCTTTGGGAAATGGAGTTTATTAGAGTTCTCTTTAGCATTGCTCCTTAATCTGCTGAAGCGAAAAAGTAACAGCCCCCTAGATACCCGTGTTCTCACTCACGAAATGTAAATGTGTTAGCTCTTGCTCCTGAAATACTACAAACATCCCAAAACACAGTGGTATGCACCTGGAAGCATTTGATTTTTGAGTGTGTGTTTCTGGATGTCTGGGGTTCGGCTCACAAGCTGCTTGTTAGTTTCAGAACTGTGGCTTGTTTCTTTCAGCCGTCTGGGACCGGCAGCTCCCTGAGGCAAATTCTTACCACTAAAGCAAGGAGCTCGGGAGCAGGTAAAACTGCGCACATACAGTTAAGGCCTCTTTTCCTGTCAAATCAGTTAAGGTCTCATTGACCACTGAAGTGAGTCATGTATCCAAGCTCAGCATCAGTGGGGCGTGAGGCAGTTTTCTTGGTCAACAGGGAAGGAATGAATATTTGGTGAATGGTGGTCTCATCTGTCATATAAATTCTTCCTCTTGGAGTTCCCTTTGTGGCTCAGCAGTAATGAACCCGACTGGTATCCATGAGGATGCAGGTTTGATCCCTGGCCTCATTCAGTGGGTTATGGGTCCAGCATTGCCGTGAACTGTGGTGTAGGTCACAGACTAAGCTCAGGTCTGATGTTGCTGTGGCTGTGCTGTAGGCTGGCAGCTGCAGCTCTGATTGGACCCCTATCCTGGGAACTGCCACATGCCTTGGGTGCAGTCTTAAAAAATGCCCCCTCCAAAAAAAAATTGTTCCTCTTGGTTTTTTTTTTTTTTTTTTAGGGCTGCACTGTGGCATATAGAGATTCCCAGGCTTAGGGGTTGAATCAGAGCTGTAGCTGCCAGCCTTCATCATAGCCACAGCAATGCAGGATCTGAATCTGAGCCACATGTGCGACCTCTACCACAGCTCATGGCAGTGCCAGATTCTTAACCCACTGAGCAAGGCCAGGGATCGAACCTATGTCCTCATGGATGCTAGTTAGATTCGTTTCTGCTGAGCCACAACGGAAACTCCTGTCCCTCTTGGTTTTTATTCTTAACTCTTACTATTCAAAGGTTTTCTTAAGAGAGTAAGTAAAAAATTTTAAGCCTGATACAGAGTAGGACCAGAGTTCCCTTGTGGCACAGCTGGTTAAGGATTCGGCATTGTCACTGCAGAGCTTTGGCCACTGCTCTGGCATGGGTTTGACCCCTGACCCAGGATCTTCCACCTGCTGCAGGTGCAGCAAAAAAGCAAAAAGAGTAGGACCAGATTTTGGGGATCTGAATGTGAGGTTCATCAGTTGTGTTCGGTCCTCTGAGTAATATTGAGCCATCACAAGACCTTTAGTAGGGGAATAACAGAGTTTTTGTTTGTTTGACACCCTTCAAGATTGAGGCAGTCTTTGCCAGTGAGGATTCTTTTTTTTTTTTTGTCTTTTTTTGCTATTTCTTGGGCCGCTCTTGAGGCATATGGAGGTTCCCAGGCTAGGGGTGGAATCGGAGCTGTAGCCACAGGCCTACGCCAGAGCCACTGCAACTCGGGATCCGAGCTGCGTCTTTGACCTACACCACAGCTTACGGCAACGCCAGATCGTTAACCCACTAAGCAAGGGCAGGGACCGAACCCGCAACCTCATGGTTCCTAGTTGGATTCGTTAACCACTGCGCCACGACGGGAACTCCCCAGTGAAGATTCTTAATACAGAACTCTCAAACTCTTTATTTTGTGTCACTTGTGTGGGTGACCCAGTACTGAGTGCAGGAGTGAGATGGTTCTGAACAAGAAAATTTGATTCTAGGTCCAAGAAGCCTAAAAGGAAGGAGAGAAAAGGAGTTCCCATTGTGGCTCAGTGGTTAATGAACCCAATTAGCATCCATAAGGATGTCGCCTCACTCAGTGGGTTAAGGATCCAACGTTGCCTTGAGCTGTGGTGTAGGTTGCAGACGTGGCTCGGATCCTGCGTTGCTATGGCTGTGGTATAGGCCGGTGGCTACAGCTCTGATTGGACCCCTAGCCTGGGAACCTCCATATGCCATGGTTTTTTTTTTTGCCCTAGAAAGACCCCCCCCCCCAAAAAAAAGGAAGGAGAGAAAAGATACTTATATTCTTGCAAATCTGGAATTTATAAGGTTTGTCTCTCATTATTCTGAATGACCCAGTTGAACACATAGCAGCACAGTGACCATAATCTTAGACCCTCCTACAGAGACTGGCATTTAAACAAAATTCCTCGGATATTTTTGTTGACTTGGCAAGCTCAGGCAGGCATTAGGCATTTTCCTTCTTTATCTGAAGTTTCAGACACCGTCAGTATCCCTGTTTTATCCTTACGACTCAGTTTTACTGATGGCAGTTTTTCCAGATTAGAAATTGGGTTTCTCAACCCCGTAGCTTTCTTCCACGCCTAAATTACCGCCTGTTTAGCCAGTTTTAAGGAATTTTGTTTCATCTTTAGGTTGTTGTCGGTGTAGAACATGAGCCTTGTTCTGAGTATTTCCAGTTGTTTATAGTATTGTTTTTCTCCTTGAAATAATGCCAGTGTTTTTCTCCCACATACTCCATCTCCTTATGCCGACGTCTACCTTGGCGTGAGCGCCAAACTGCATGTGAGGTGCAGGGGGCCCCTTTCAGCCCGCACCTCAGTGACGCACATGGGCAGTGATTCAGCAGGGACTCGGAGTGTGTTTCATGCTGACACAAGTAGTGGAGGGGATTCGAGAGACCTCAGACTTTGATATGTTGTTGTTTCACTTGTTTATTAATAAGGGGAAAATGTCTTTCTTTGGAACGGTTGTAGTAAACTTTGGTCATAAAGCTGAGCAGCCAGAATTTATTGAAAGCCCAGTGGTACTTGCCTGTTGTCATTTATTTTCTTTTCTTAGATGTTGTTTCTCTCTTTTTATTCCTCTTCATAACTTGGTGTCTTCTTCCTTGACACAGGGTGACTAAGGAAGTGGATGCTACATCTAAAGAAGCCAAATCCTTCTTCAAGCAAAATGAGAAAGAAAAACCACAGGCTAATGTCCCTTCAGCTCTGCCATCACTTGCTGCCGGCTCAGGGTGAGTGTTCTAGTCTCAGGCCCAGGCGCGCCTGGCTTGTTGGAGAAGCTGTTTTTGGTTCAGGGATGCACTTTGCCTGTAGCTCTTATGAGTCCTTTCCTGAGAGAAGGAATCATACTACTGTTCTGCCTTTGCTGAAATAGTTGCCAGAATGGAAGATGCAGAAAAAACTTAGGCATCCGTTTCTTGTTTGATTCTGAAAAAGTCCTGATTTACAGTGTTGTCTAGAGCTGAACGTGTCATAAACGTTACACTTAAAAAAACAATCTTTGAATGAAAATAACAGCAGTTCATCAGACTTGTAATAAAGATTTGGATTGAGTGCTCACTTCCATTCCCAAGGACCTCATAGGAACAGAAAAAGGTCAAAGCTGATTTACAGATAATTTTATTAACACAGTGTCAAGAACTTTGTGGTTTTTTTGTCTTCACATTTTCCATTATCACTTGAGTTATTTTTAACTGAAGACTAGAGTTCCTTCTCTTTGGAGGAAATAAAAATTCCCCTCTTCTTCACCTATGCACAGAAGTGAAATGTCACAGTATGAGTTGCGGCGGCCCTGCCCTTGCCTGCCGTGGCACTAATCACCTGCTGACTCCTCTCGGGAGCTCTCTGTCCTTGAGGTGTTTGGGGCTTCACTGACCCTTCAGTCAGAGTTTGTTGCGTCTTCCTTCCCTTCAAGACAGTGGAGTTTTGTTCCGCTTGTTTGTCTTTCTAGGGCCGCACCCGCAGCATGTGGAGATTCCCAGGCTAGGGGTCGAACTGGAGCTCTAGCTGCTGGCCTGTGCCACAGCCACAGCAACCCAGGATCCAAGCTGTGTCTCCAGCCTATACCACAGCTCACAGCAACACCGGATTCTGAACCCACTGAGGGAAGCCAAATCTGTTTTTTTTTTTTCCCCCCGAACCTGAATCTTCATGGATACTAGTTGGGTTTGTTGCCGCTAAGCCGTGATGGGAACTCCTGTTTTTTTACATTAAAAAGAGAATGATTGGTTTTCCTGTCAGGTTATGAGTTTTCGAGATCAGGCCTTTCTCACCTTTGTAGCCCTTGCTCCAGACAACACTGTATCTCACCTCTGTGTCACCTAGGTTGCATTTACCCAAAACTAGACCCGGAGACAAAGTGTTGAGTGCAAGTCAGCTGTTAGTGTGGGAGGTGATTGGAGGAAGCCCCAGAGGGAAGTGAAATGGGGCAGAAGGGAGCCAGTGCAGGGCGCATTTTCCATCTGCTGCTGCTGGTGCTGGTGGGGTCTTGGCAAAGGCGAGGAGGCTGGGATATTTCTCCTCCAGCCCCCATTGTTACTGGCTCAGCTGCTTCCGTGGCCTTCGGGCGGAGAGCTGCAGGTGTGCGGTGACACTGCTCTCAGGGTGTCGTGGTGAGTGCATGGACGAGGACTGTGACCACATCTGCTCCATGCTTTGTATCTGCTTCTTACGCCAAGCCTTCCTCTCTCATTGGAGCAGCTTGGTGGCAGAAGTCATGTAGTGGTTACACAGGAACCTGAGAAGGAAAAGGGCTGGAGCGCTTGCTCCCGCCGCGGAGAGGGGTCCACACCGAGGAAGGCGGCTGTGAGAGGACAGAGTCCTGTGAACGGGGTTCTCCAGACTGACCCTGTGACTGCTCCAGGGCAGTACTTTTCAAGCTGTGGTCTGCAGCCATCATCGAAGAGAAATAGAGTGAAAAATGTAGTACATCATGTGGTCAGAATAAATACTGTTTCATAAAATTTTTTGAAATTTCAGTCATTGATGTGCTTGTGCAGGGTGACAAAGTAATAGTTTGGTGAGAGTTGAGAGAAAAAATACGCGGCTCTTTGCTGAAGCACCATGCTTTTATCCTTACAGTCGTTGTGTTGTTCGAAAGGAGTTATCTTCAGACCAGTGCCTTTCAAACTTTATTGACTGCCCTTCATAATAAGGAATAACATTTTACGTTATGCCTTAGAACATCCGTAAATACAGATATATATAAAAGGGAAATAAGAATTTGGTGAAATAGTACTTACCTTTACTATCAGTGTATGATAAACTCTGACTTTTCTATTTTATTTACATTATTATGTGTAGTGTGTGCCACTTTAAAAAAGTGAACTGATTGCACAATCTTACAACGCGAATTTGACTAATACTGCTCGAGACGATGTGTGGTTAGCCTTCTCCAGTCTGGTCCTTGGGTTACTGCACTTGTACCTAATATTATGAATCACTGTCTCTTGGAATTACTGAAGTGTTAGTGTGAAAGTTACCTCTGGATCATGTAGTAGATAGAAATAAAAGCCAAGTTTCTTCTACCGTAGGTTTCTAGCATAGTTAGTTTCAACTAGCACAATTTTTACTTCTAGCCCCCTTGGGTGTTTCTTAATATAATCCTTCTTGATGCTTAGAGATTCTGCTTGGATCAGTGTGTTTCAGAAAATGCTGTTACCATAATTATGAAGATAACCGGAGGAGGGAGAACTGGCAGCTCGTTTAAGTCACCAAGTCACTCATGGAACTCTCACTGAATTCTGTGTTTATGCCTTCCTTTGTTAGAAAGAGCTAATACCTTTTTGAGGTAAAAAAATCTGCTGGGATGACGTCTGTATTAGGGAAGCTCAGCAGGTAACAGATGGCCTTCTCAAATAAGGACGCCTCGAGGAGAGTTTAATAACTCGCAAAGTAATGAAAAACCCCAGGGATAGGAGTAGTGCCGGGTCCCTGGGGCTGGCAGTAATGAGGTTCTGTCCTCCCCCTGGCCCGGAAGGGGCAAGCCAGGGAGCGGTTTATCCAGCGAAGATGGGGAGGGCCTCCAGCCGGAGCCGAGTCCTTTACCCGAGTGATGGACCATCTCGGAGGAAGCCGGGGGGCAGGGGGGGCGGTGAACACCCGATTACCCCTTCCTCACTCCGTCCCGTCTCTTGCTACGGCACTCCACTGACCACTGAGGCTTGTAAAAGAAAAAGTTATTCTAATACTTGCTGAACTGATAAGGAAGACTTACTGAGAATTATTGCAGTGGGTGTTAATAAGACTATTGCAGTAGAAGAGATCGATGGGGCTCACCTCGGAATACAGCAGAGACAGCTGGGGATTTATAACCAGGGAACAGAACTGGGGGTGGGGGGAAGATCAGTGGATGGAACAATGCTAAGAAGAGACAGCAGAGATGAGGAGATTGCTGTCATGCTGACCTAACAGGGTTCTTGCTGAAGGCGGGCCAAAGGCTGTACATCAGAGGTGGGGGTGGGAAATGAACTTATCAGATATCAAGTGATCGGGTATTGGGGTGGGTAGTTCTGTGTAAACTGTTTTAGCAGGATTCTTGCTAACTGGACTGTGCAAACCCAGCAATGATAGAGTCCTGGTCGAGAAGAGGTCTCAAAGGAACTAAGGTTTCATCAGGAGCCGTACGAGACAGCATCTGGGGCAGAGAGCAGTGTGGAGAAGGATCTGGAGGGGTCAACCAGGGAAATACCTTTCAGTAGATTATTGAACTACTCTCCCTTAGAGGCAACATGAAATTTCACAGTCAGATTCTATGAAAGTTATAATGGAACATAACAGATTACAAGAATATGTCTGCCTGAGTAAAAAAGTCCTCAGAATTTATACATGAAAATTGTGACACATTTTATTTTTATTTATTTATTTTGTCTTTTGTCCTTCTTAGGGCCGCACCCTCGGCACATGGAGGTTCCCAGGCTACGGGTCTAATCAGAGCCGTAGCTGCCAGCCTGCGCCAGAACCACAGCAACACGGGATCCAAGCCGCATCTGCGACCTACACCACAGCTCATGGCAATGCCGGATCCTTAACCCACTGAACAAGGCCAGGGATTGAACCCGAAACCTCATGGTTCCTAGTCGGATTCGTTTCCGCTGCGCCACAACAGGAACTCCGTGACACATTTTATGATACGTGTACCTTGAATTTCTGAATGAATCCAGAAGATGATCTTCAAGGTTGGGTGTGATCATTTTTTTCTGAGATTTGTCTCAAAAAGCTTCCATAGTCTTAGTTGTGCTTGGGAAAGGATGGGGTGAAGAGGAAGTCTGCTGTTCTAGGTGCACCCACTTTATCAGTATAGATATTGGTGTCCGCTGCAGAATGTACCTGCAGGTTGTGGAAAGTCTTCAGGGAAACAGTTGACAGGAATAATCCAGTTTATGAAAGATTATTTTAATACAGTAAAATGTCTTTTCCACAGACTTCTTTTTTTTTTCCAATTTTGAAGTTGCTTCAGTTCATAGAAATCATCCAGCAGAAACACTTTATTTATTTTTCTTCTCTCTAAACAGATTTAAGCAATATGGAAAAACCAGAGCAAGAGAGTAAAACATCCTGTCCCACATCCTTTGCTAGCAAATAAGAATCACAGGAGCAAATGTTTGTAACTGAAAATGCATTTCCTCCACATGTTTAAAATAGCACACTGCTTTGGCTATAAAAAGCCAAAGTTTATGCTTTGGGCTTGGAGTAAACCAAACATCTAATTTTCATTAGAGACAGGAGTCAGAGACTGCAAGAAGCACTCTGTGTAACCGGTAGGAGAAAGCACCGTGCTCAGCCTCTCAGCCTCGTGGGTCTCAATTCCCTCGACTTCTGCCATGCTAAGCTCTCCATCCACTTCTCACCCTCCCTTTTGATCCTTGCTGTCGCTACCATTGGCCTCTTGAACCCAGTTTCTACCAGTGTCTGTGGGTATCTGACTCCTCAGCTCTCAACCCTACGTTTACTGCTCTTTTGACCCAGCAACATTTATCAGTGACTTTATTCCAGCAGTGGGCTGCTCGTAGCCCTATTAAAGTTTATAATCGTAGCCACAGCCATTGATGTGATCAGTGAAGAGCTCAGTATTTAGTTGCCTCCTTATAGATTGATAATGACCTAAAGCAAAACATAGGGTGAAAAATAGCATTTGTCCTGTCTGCTTGGTCAGTTGAGCCTAAAAAAGATAGGGGACTTTATTATTGAGTCTCAAACTCCTGGGCGGTGTCCATTTAGCAGTGTTTGCCCCAAGATAGACCTCCCAGAGTTCCTGTCATGGCTCAGCGGTAACAAACCCTGCTAGTATCCGTGAAGGTGCGGGTTGGCTCTCAGGCCTCCCTCAGTGGGTTAAGGACCCGGCGTTGCCCTGAGCTGTGCTGTAGGTCATAGGCGCCATGTGGCTGTGGTGTAGACTGGTGGGTACAGCTCCAGTTCGACCCCTAGCCTGGGAACTTCCATGTGCTGGGGGTACAGCCCTAAAAAGACCAAAAGAAAAAAGGAAAAAAAAAGAACTCCTTTCGGCGTCACACTGAAGACAGAATTGGACTAAAGACCGGAGGAGACAGTGATTCCTGATCATTTTGTTCAAGCAGTCATTCACCAGAATCTTTAATTTGTGCAGCAGGATCTTACTGTCTGAGCAGTTGATCTGATCTCTCTCAAGGTCCTTGGGCATGAGTTAATGTGACTTTGGCTTTTAAGTTTCAATAGATAGCCTTTTTGGGGGGTGTGCCACACTCACAGTATATAGAAGTTCCCAGGCCAGGGATCAAATTCGAGCCACAGCTGCGACTACACCACAGCTGCAGCAACACTGGATCCTTAACCCACTGCACTGGGTGGGGTCAAACCTGTACCTCAGCAGTAGCCCAAGCTGCTGCAGAGACAATGCTGGGTCCTTAACCCATTGCATCACAGCAAGAGTCTTTCGATAGAGAACATTGAGCATTTCACTTAGAGTAACAAAAATCAGACATAGCCACACTATTAAGTGGAAATATTCCTATCATGATCATTCAGACCTTTGAACTATGTTGATTTATTTTTTAGGCCTTTTTACTTTTTACTCTTTTTTTTTTAGGGCTGCTCCCGCAGCATATGAAGATTCCCAGGCTAGGGGTCTAATCAGAGCTACAGCTGCCAGCCACAACCAAATGAGATCTGAGCCATGTGTGCAATCTACACCACAGCTCACAGCAACACCGGATCGTTAACCCGCTGAGTAAGGCCAGGGATCGAACCTACAACCTTATGGTTCCTAGTCAGATTCTTTTCTGCTGCGCCACGATGGGAACTACAGCCTCTTTACTTTTAAAGGAGTTGCTTTACCCTTGAGAGGAGCATTTCAGAGCCAGATCTAATTATATTTCAAGTGTTAATGGCTGACAGAAGAAAGGAACCTGGCTGGAATTATTCACAAACAATGTATTTACATCAACAACAACAAAAAATAAGCTACTTTAGAAATCTGTCTTCATTACCTGGTTTGATGTTCTCAAGAAATGCTTGGTCAGGTGTCATGTGCCTGTGTCTGTGTACCTGTGAATAGATATACCTGGTGAGGTTACTGAATGCCTAAGAATGGCCACTCCAGGAAGAGGAGAATCAGCTTGTTTCAAAAGAAGTATCATGGGAGTTCCCGTCATGGCTCAGTGGTTAATGAATCCAACTAGGAGCCATGAGGATGCAGGTTCGATCCCTGGTCTTGCTCAGTGGGTTAAGGATCTGGTGTTGCTGTGAGCTGTGGTGTAGGTTGCAGACGCTGCTTGGATCTTGAGTTGCTGTGGCTCTGGTGTAGGCTGGCGGCTGCAGCTCCGATTCGACCCCTAGCCTGGGATCCTCCATATGCCGTGGAAGCGGCCCAAGAAATGGAAAAAAGACCAAAAAAAAAAAAAAAAGTATCATGAGTAAGGGCTTATTGGTAATTATATTATTATGGTAATTTGAAGAAGATGGGTATTCCAGAGACATGACCTGTGCTGTCATTTGAAATCTTGTCTTTAAAAGAACAAATGGTAATAGTCAATTTAATAATTTAAAATTTGGAGTTCCTCTTGTGGCTCAGTGGTTAATGAACCCGACTAATATCCATGAGGTTGCAGGCTCGATCCCTGGCCTTGCTCAGTGGGTGAAGGATCTGGTGTTGCCGTGAGCTGTGGTGTAGCTCGCACACATGACTCGGATCCCATGTGACTGTGGTGTAGGCCGGCAGCTGTAGCTCTGATTCAACCCCTAGCCTGGGAACCTCCATATGCCTCGGGTGTGGCCCTAAAATGGCAAACGACAAAAAAGTAAAATAAAGAGCTTTTGTTATTTTAAAATAAAATTAGATGTGCTTTTTTTCTCTTTTTAAAAATAGCTTTATTGAGCGCTTTGTATTTTTTCACCAGTTACATTATATAGTTCCTTGGTTTTTAGCATACCACAGTGGTGCATTGCTCCCCAGAAATGCAGTTATATTCTCCACCTTTATCCCCAGCTCTCTGTCCCACCTCCAGAAAACCGCTCATCGATCATCTGTGTCTAGATTTGCCTGTTTGAACTTTTCATATAAATGGAATCATACAATATTTTTCCATTTGTGTCTGGTTCTTTTGACTAGCATAATGTTTTCAAGCTTCATTCATATGTCTGTATTTCTTTCCCTTTAATGGCCAGATAATATTCTGTCTTGTGAATGTAGCACATTTGGTTTTTCTACTCATTGGTTGATGGACATAGGACTTCCACTTTTTGGCTGTTACAGATAGTCCTTCTATAAACCTTCATGTACAAGTTCTTGTGGGATGTAGGTGTTCATTTCATTTGGATGTGTTCCTGGGTATGTAATTGCTGGGTCATATGGTGACTTGGACATGCTCTTGAATAGGGCAGTGAGCCGTAAGAGAAAAATCCAGGAGTGTTATCAAGGGGTTCCTTCCACCGTGATTTCTTTTAAAGAGTGTATAGTTCCACATATAAGCCCCTGCTGTCGGAAGAAGAGATTGGTGGAAAACTGTAATGTGCAGTAGCACTATAGAAGAAATGGGTAGGAAAAACATGTGATCCTTCTCTCCTAATTAGTATTAGAAGTAAGGAAAGGGAGTTAAGACTTTTGATCTCTTCCTACAACCAGCTCTCAGCTTCTACTTAGTGAGATTTCCTGTTTGATGATAATTTGGGGTTTTAGTTTGGTTGACTCAGGGCCAGCCCTATCCTTATTTTATTAGTTTGTAAATAGATGTTCATGACCTTCTCACTAACTTTTGGATTTAACTTTTTTTTTTTTGTCTTTTCCTAGGGCCCCAACTCGAGGCACATGGAGGTTCCCAGGCTAGGGGTTTGATCGGAGCTGTAACCGCTGAGCTTATGCCAGAGCCACAGCAACGGGGAATCCAAGCCGCATCTTTGACCTACACGACAGCTCACAGCAACGCCGGATCCTTAACCCACTGAGCGAGGCCAGGGATCAAACCCGCAACCTCATGGTTCCTAGTCAGATTTGTTAACCACTGAGCCACAATGGGAACTCCTGGATTTAACTTTTTTATTCTTAGCAGATGTGTCGCCATTAATTAGGAAATGTCTAGAAATGTGTAGTGAGCTATTTTGGTGTCACATGGCTTCAAGAGACCACTGGTACTTGGTGGGTAGGGTTCAGGAATGCTGAATGTGCTGCAGTCCTTAGGACATTTTGTACAGAGAAGAATTTTCTTTTCCAAAATGCTGGCAGTGTCCCCTTGGAGACATGCTGTTTTAGGGAGCTGGAGTCCTTCACTTTCTTTTCCTTTAGTTTCTGGCTTGAGAATCCACTCCAGTGTAGGCATTCACAAACTGGAAGTTCATGGATCACATCTGTCCCTGGATGTTTTTATTTGGCCAGTATTTAAAAACCAAGAGAGTTGACGTAAAAATCTGGATTATTGGCTTCTCTTCAGAAATGAGAAATTGTGCCGCTGCCCTCGCTCTTTCCTTACAGCAGCAGGGAGCTGGGGCAGAGTAGATGAGTGTGCCCCTTGCTGTCCCTGCTCAGCTGCTCTTCATTTATGCTACCTGCTTGGTTCCTTAGTCAGGCGTTTGTCACATGCTCGAATGACATGTTTCCTTTTAATGACCAGGTCAGTTTCCTTTTGGAACCAGTTTGTTCCATAGATTAAATATTAGACATACTGTCTTCTCAGACTGCAGGTTAAATGTTTCTTTATCCCTTTTAAAAGAATACTTGCTGTCTTTTGACAATTTACTAAATTTAGAGGCACAGTGTTTTACATGTATTATTTCATTTACTACAAATAAACACTTCAAGAGATAGGGCTCACGTTGTGCCCATTTCACAGCTCAGGAAACTGAGGCTCGGGGAGGTACCCTTAACTTGTTGAGATTGCATAGCTGATATATGATGGAGCCAGGATTCCATCTTAGTACTATTTGAGACCAAAGCCTGGGCTCTCAGCCACTGTGCCTTACAACCACTCTTTATTACCCTCCTAATTGGTCTTTTTTTGTTAAAAGTATCTCTCTTCAGCTTTATAACTGATGAAGGACTCCTTGAAAGCTCTTTTGTGTTTGTTAATTTTGAAGGAAGTGAGATAACTATTTCCCTCCCATTTCCTTTGTGAGCCTTTTTCCCCATTAGCCATGGCCAATCTTGGTTTCCTCTGCTATATTTCAGTCTCATCCTTATCTCATGAAATTGAAGGAGCTAGCACGCTTAAAAAATTAGTTCAGGCGTGTTTGTGCATTGATAATCTGCCGACTAATTGATAATCAGTCAACAGTGAACCTGTGGACAAGATGTGATCAACTGGGGAGTAAAGGCTACTGTGCTTTCTGTCTGGTAAAGGACTCCTGCTGAGGTCTGAATTCTGCATTGTTTTTGTTTTGTTTTTGGCCGCACCTGTGGCATGTCGAAGTTCTAGGGATCCAACCCGTGCCACAGCAGTGACAACGCCGGATCCTTAACCCCCTGAGCCACCAGGGAATTCCTCAGTTCTGCACTGCAGGCAAAAAGATTTTTTGGTATCTTTTTATACTTGTCTGTACTTGTAATTTTTTTATTAAAGTGCTTTACAATGTTCCTTCAATTTCTGTTTTACAGCAAAGTGATCCAGTCATACATATATGTACTGATTTTTTGGTACTGTCTTCCATTGTGTTCTAACTCAAGATATAGGACATAGGTCCTTGTGCTGTACAATAGGACCCCATTGCTTATCCATTCTAAATGTAACAGTTTGCATCTACTAACCCCAAACTCCTCAACCATCCCACTCCTTCCCCCTTAACTTGTTTTTTATTTTTATTTATTTTTTTCGTAAGTTTTTTTATTGCTATTTCCCCAATACAGTTTTTTTCCTACTCTAGAGCAAAGTGACCCAGTTATACATACATGTATACATTCTTTTTCTCCCATTATCAGGCTCCATCATAAGTGACTAGACATGTTCTCAGTGCTCTACAGCAGGATCTCATTGCTAATTCATTCCAAAAGCAATAGTTTGCATCGATTAACCCCAAGCTCCCAATCCATTCCATTAACTTGTTTTTTAAATATATCTCTACAGGTGTTGTAGGTACAGAATAAGTGTATTTGAAATTGAAATTGATTCTTTAAAAATTTTACCATGAATAGTAGGAATATTTTGAATTTGTTAAAATTGATCTCATTCTCATTCACATTATTGATTTGAGTAGACTGTTCCAGGCCAAGTTAGTAATTCAAAGAATTATGAATGAAGAGACTAGTGATTTTTTTTTCCCTTTTCTTTTCTTTTTGAGAATATTTGACATTTGAATTAAGCAATGTGAGCATCTAAATGAGATCCCAAACACAGAAAAGCTTTCAAAGCAAGAATATCTTTCTTCATTTGTGGTCACCATAATGGGATTGAATACCCATGGCAAATAATATGAATCTAGAAAATGTCCCTTTTGGTTTTCAGAGCTGCCCAGAGTTGAACAAATTCTAGGGTTCTTCCAACATCCTCTGGGGACTTGAACTTTGTTACTTACGCCAAGCAGTCTCTTTCTTCCTTCGCCCTCACCCTTGAGTTGAAGCGCCGTCAAATTTCAGGGAGAAATGAGTTTAAAGACCCAGGTGTGCCTGTGCGTGTTTCAGAATAAAAACTTTTATTTGGTGTATTCCTGTACCCTCGGTTGTGCCAAATTTCCCTTGATGTGAAATGAGCTAGGAAGGTGCTTTGGGTGCTTCTTGGGAGTGTTAGGAAAGAATAGAGTAAGTAGCTAAAGTTATGATTTTCATAAAACTTACTCAGTGTGATAATAGGAGATTGGTTGGAAAGCAAGGATATGGGGGCTTTCATGTAAAGAGAAAATTGCGATGTTCTGGGAATGATGTGCGAGTATTTTGGTTATAGCGCTATAACACCAGTGAGTTAATTGCTTCGTGTGCTGTAGCTTCTCTTAGTGTACACTAGAGGGCAGAATCCCCCTGAAAAGGTAACTTGTCTTTGGCAAGATCCCAGTAACATGAAGCATTCCTAAGACTTGGTAAATGAGTGCTATATGTTTTTCTCTATTCTCTTGGTATGAGGTATCTTTGTGTTATACAATCTCTGCATTTTTCTTTTATTAGGATTTGTTCTGTTTTCAACTTTACTATTGTTCTTACAAAGTGAAAGATGATTTTTCTTCTCTTATTGTTTTCTTTGAGATGCAAAAGTCTTATTGTTGTTTTTTAAATTATAAATAACAAAATAAAAATGACCCGTAGTCCTACCACTTAGATTTTTTCAGAAAGAAGGAAGTGAAATTTCCTTGCTACCTTCCTGTTCCTTCATTCCCAGCTCCAGAGGCTGATAGCTTTAGACGTTTATCAATTTGGTGCTAATCCTTCCGTAGGCTGTGCTAATATATTGCATTCATATTTCCGTTAAAACAAAAACAGACCCACTCTTTCTCTGTTAGTCTGCAATTTAATATTTTTACTTGAATAGTCTATCTTGGGCATCTTTCCAGGTCCAGTTTTTTTTGGTTTTTTTTTTTTTTTTCCTTCTTTTGAGGGCCACACCCGAGGCTTATGAAAGTTCCCAGGCCGCCAGCCTTCACCACAGCAACACCAGATCCAAGCCACATCTGTGACCTACGCTGCAGCTCACGGCAACGCCCAATCCTTAACCCACTGAATGGGGCCAAGGATTAAACCCACATCCTCATGGATACTAGTTGGGTTCATTACTGCTGAGCCACAAAGAGAACTCGAAAACATCTATTCTTTTTTTAATGCCTGCATGATATTCTGTTGTGTAAATATTCTATAATTTGAGTAACCATTCCCTTATTGGTGAATATTTAGTTTTCCAGATTTTCACAGTTATGAAAATTCTGTAATAATCCTTGCACATATATATGTATTTTTTTTTCATGTTCTTATGCTGTCATTTCTGGAGGTCAGATTCTTAGAAGTGGGATTTCTGAGTCATCAAGTGTGTGCACCTTAAATCCTAATACTGCCAGATAGGCAATACCAATTTGAAAACTCTCCCATATTACACCGGGGGGCCCATTTCTGCACACCATCACTGTAGTATTCAGGAGTTTTCTCCACAGTCATTATCTTAACCAAATCCTCATAACCTGCTGGTTTGCATTGTGGCTTAAATTTTCCCCTCCTTTGGGAGTTCCTGTTGTGGCTCAGTGGAAATGAATCTGACTAGCCTCCGTGAGGACGCAGGTTCGATCCCTGGCCTTGCTCAGTGGGTTAAGGATCCAGTGTTGCCATGAACTGTGGTGTAGGTCCAAGACGCAGCTTGGTCTGTGCTCTGGCTGTGGCGTAGGCCAATGGCTACAGCTCCGGATGGACCCCTAGACTGGGAACCCTCCATATGCTGTGGGTGCGGCCCTCAAAAGACAAAAGAAATTTTAAAAAATTTTCTGTCCTTTGAAAACCTTTACCTAAAACAAACTTTTTTTTTTCAAGAATTAAACTCATTACATTTTTGTGCATTTGTCAAATATATGAGAAAGAATAAGGTTTGAATATCACCTATAGGTATTGTCCGTATAGTGTCAAATCATCAAAGTTAATTAATTTTCAGTCATTTCAGAGTTTAGGTAAAAAATAGGAGTTTTATAAACACTGAGAACAATCATGAGCCAATTTAGGGACTGTATATTATAGAGTTAAAATGCTGTGTGTTACTTGTGTCCTTGGTGTTGGAAGTTAAAATTCCCAAATATTTTCATGTCAGTGAAGAATATCACATCCTAAGCACAGCAGTCAGTGATTTTTATGTTCTGATTATAGGCATATTGCTGCTATTGGTGGATGCTTATGATTGTATAGAAAGATGCTTGTTTGATAAATATTCATTTGGATTGAGGAATTTTTCTTACGGGAGAGGCTGAGCAGCTCTCTATTTTGGTTAAGGATTGAAAATGAGGCTGATGTGAGATCCACCACTTCCTATATTCAGTTACTAGCTCTGGCTTCTTACCAGTACCCTGTAATCCAAGGGAACATATGATAGATTTAAGGTGAACTAATTTAAAGTTTCTAACCTAGGCTAATATTTCTATATCATTAAGAAAATGGGAGATTCTAAACAAGTGTTAATCTTTAAATACGTTAATTCTGGATGCTTGTGAGCATGAAAGAGGTCACAGCCCATTGATTGTTAGCCTTTCCTTATATTTCAAATGTTTACAATTTCAGGAGCTTCTTATTTGAGAATGTACAGGAACAGTCCACACTTCGCAGTGGCCTCTGCTCTAAACTGGGATCGGTTGGCCCCAGCTGCATGTGGGTTGGTGAGCCGCAGGAGGTAGGAACCAAAAGAGAAGCGTTTTCTCTGCAGTCCGAGCCTGACATAACTTACTTGGACCAGAAGTGAGAATTAGAAAGATCCAAGGGATCCTATGTACAAAACACTCTTGATCTTGGGCTCTTGTCTAGTGTAACTAGCTTCAAAGAAAAGATTTGAGGAAGTTTCCTTTAGAGCAGTAACCACAAGCATCATGTCTGCTCCCCAGCCACGTTTCCGTATGTGCTGTGGGTTAACTAAGTCCAAGTGTTTGATACCGTTTTAGAAAGTCATTCCGATTCAGCTTACATTGGACCTCAATTTCTCGGTCTTGATGTGGTGAAGCCAGCTTTCCTCTTGGGCTAACTTGGTTCAGCCCAAGAATGAACCAGGCAGAGTTTGAGTGTGAAGGCTTAGATTATAAGGTATCTGTCTTTATGAAATTGGAGTTATATATTTTTAAAACTCCTTTGAAATAGGACTTTGATTAGCACCACAGTGAAAGCAAAGGATCCGTGCTTCCCAGGTATCGCAGAGAAGGTTCATGATAAAGGCTTTTATTTAACTTACATTTTATCAACCCCTGAGGAAATTGTTGGCAACGGGAAACTCCTTTCTCCCAACATGGCATGTCATCTACTTATGATACACTTTCTCAGCACACCCCTTCCTGATAACTCTGCCTCTGATCTTTTTCCTGCCACCTTTTCTGTTTTCATTTAGGGTTTCCTCAAGCTTCACAGGCCAGTACTTTTCATGCATTTAATAATATCATTTATCTGCTCCAATAGCTTCAACCTTCTCTTCTGTGTAGGAGGTTCTCTGTCCTTCCAGGACTGCCTTTCTCCTGAGCTCTCAACCCATATTTCTCACCGCTTGCTGGAAGTTTATTCTGAATCCACTTGATACCATACTGGTCCAGCATTTAATTCATTTTCTCTAAATTGTTCCATTTGGAGTTCCAGTTGTGGCTCAGTGAGTTAAGAATCCAGCTAGTATCCATGAGGATGAGAGTTTGATCCCTGGCCTCGATTAATGATCCCTGACCTGTTAATGATCTAGTGTCGCCTCAAGGTGTGGTATAGCTCTCGGATGTGGCTTGGATCTGGCGTTGCTGTGGCTCTGATGTAGGCTGGCAGCTGCAGCTCCGATTAGACCCCTAGCCCAAGAACTTCATATGCCACAGGTGTGGCCCTAAAAAGAAAAAGGAAAAAAAAAAATTGTTCCATTTTACAATGGTAAAGAAACGGAGCCTGTGAACGTAAGTAGCTTGTCAGAGAGAGAGCCTGGATGAAGGCTTCTTTCTAATCCACTGTTACCTTCTGGGTCAAACTGCCTGTCTGTCTCTGGAGAAAAAAATATACTGTCACTGCTTCTTCAGTCATTCATTCCAACCTCAGTGCTGTCTTCACATCTTCCCTTTCGTTTTCCTGCCTCCCCCTCCCAACTGCCCAATCCACAAAATCCTTTGAAATCCACCCGCAGCATGTCTGTAACTGTTCATTAATATTTCCCTCCCTCCTTCCCCCTTTTCTCTTTATGTTCCATCTTCATTTCTTTTTTATGTTCCATTTCATTTCCCTATCCCACGGCATAGGGAAGTTTCCAGGCTAGGGGTCAAATCAGAGCTGTAGCCACCAGCCTACGCCAGAGCCACAGCAACTCAGGATCTGAGCCGCATCTGCAACCTACACCACAGCTCACGGCAACGCCGGATCGTTAACCCACTGAGCAAGGGCAGGGACCGAACCCGCAACCTCATGGTTCCTGGTTGGATTTGTTAACCACTGCGCCACGACGGGAACTCCTGTTCCATCTTCATTTCAATTGCATTTTTTCTGAGTCTGTCTTTCGGAAACATCTCTTTATGTAATTGGAATATATCCTAAAGTCTTTTGAAAAGCTTGGACTGTTTTTTCCCCTAAATTTACTTAAAGGCTAATACCCTTTTTCCTATATCCACCCTGCATGCCATTGCTGGGATTACAGATTTTTGGCAGACACTCAGCTTCCATCCTGTCATTTGCTCAAAAATTTGATCCTTGTTGCCTACTATTAAGTTCAGATTCTTTAGCCTAATATTAAGAACATCATTCTTTTTTTTTTTTTTTTTTTGTCTTTTTGCTATTTCTTGAGCCGCTCCTGTGGCATATGGAGGTTCCCAGGCCAGGGGTCTCATCGGAGCTGTAGCCACCGGCCAGAGCCACAGCAACGTGGAATCCGAGCCGCGGCTGTGACCTACACCACAGCTCACGGCACTCCTGAGCTGGTAGGGAACTAACCCGCAACCTCAACCCACTGAGCAAGGTAGGGAACTAACCCGCAACCTCATGGTTCCTAGTCGAACTCGTTAACCACTGAGCCACGACGGGAACTCCTGAACACCATTCTTTAGTTCCAGCTGACCACACTCTTTTCTTTTACTGCTTAACAGCCAGAAGGGGGTCTCCCTTTGCCCCATATTTCCTTCCTTCAACTTATTCCAGTTGTCTCCAAGCACCGTTGTCCTCATCTCTCCCCATCTGTGGGAATCCTGCCCGTTTTTCTTGCCCGGCCCTTCCCCCCACACTGTTCCCTGATAGATGCCCTCCCTCTTTGTACTCCAGTTCCACTTGTGACCCTTTAAATATTTGACCGTGAAGTATCATTATTTTATTCTTTCTTATTCATGATGTATGAAGAATAAAGGCTCATTTAAGATCTTTTCTTTGAGGAGCTCCCCGTTGTGGCTCAGCAGAAAACGCACCTCACTGGCATCCATGAGGACACAGGTTTGATCCCTGGCCTTACTCAGTGGGTTAAGGATCCAGCGTTGCCGTGAGCTGTGGTGTAGTTTGCAGATGTGGCTTGGATCTGGCGTTGCCATGAGCTGTGGTGTAAGTCGCAGACTCGGCTCGGATCCTGCATTGCTGTGGCTGTGGCATTGGCCATGAGCTACAGCTCCAATTGATGCCTCGCCTGGGAACCTCCATATGCTGTGGGTATGGCCCTTAAAAAAAAAAATCTTTTCTTTGACTTTGAATTTCTACAGTTTCAGTACGATATGGATGGTATGGATTTAGGTTTGTTTCTTAGATCTGAGGATTCATAGCTTTTGAAAGTTCTGAAACTTCTCGGGCATTGCCTTTTTACATTCTGTTACCTCCCTTTAGTGCTTCTGTATGTCACGCCTTCTCATTCTCTCCTCCATGCCACTTCCCTTCCCTTTGGTATTTTCCATCTCTTTCTCTCTTGTGCTCTGGCTGTTACCTGTGTTCCAGTTCTTGACTTTTTCTTCAGCTGGGTCTCATCTATTCTAACTTGTCCATTGAGTTTGATTTCCATGACTACTATGTTTTTTATTTTTAGAATTTTTATTGTATTTTCAAATCTGCCTGTTCTTTTTATAGGCATTTTTTTCATTCATATGGTTTTGGGGTTTTCTTTTGTATTCATAATCATTTTAGGCATACTTCCTTTATGGTTTCTGTCTGATAGTTCATTTATGAGAAGTTCTTGGAGTTCTAAAACTGTCTTTAATTCATTTGTTGTTTCTTATAGCGGATTATTTCCTCTTTCGTTTAGTATTTTTCACTCATCTCTAGTAAGGTTTTATCTGTGGGGTGATCTTATATGGCCTGGTGAAGTTGTATGTCTCAGAAGGAGATGAATTTGCTTCTTCTAGAAGCCCTGGCTTGGGCTAGTTTTTATGTTAAATTTTTGCCTTAAAGTTTCTAGAACATTCAGCTTTATAATTGAAATAATTATGAACCCCTAATCCATGTGATTACAGGCCCAGGATTCCAGTTCTCAGGAGATATTTTTCCCCCTTTCCCTTACTGGGCAGTCTGAGAGAAACTTTCTTGTCTGCTCCATGGGCTGTTAGGTGACTTCTTCCTAGTCCTTTCCCTGAGGATGCATAGTTTTTACTTTATTTGAGGTTTTAGCTCTAGTTTTTCACCTTTTATAAGGCTACAGCCAGTCCTCTTATCGTGTAGATAAGAGAACCCAGGCCGGAAGTTGTTGAAACTTCTTCCCACCACACTCACCCCCGTAGCCGCTGTGTCAGCTCATGTGCTACCACTGTGGTTTTCAGTTCCTTCTTTGATCCTGGCACGCTGGGGGTTTCCCTTTCTTGTGGGTTTAGCTATACACTTAAAAAATTTTTTGGTATGTTTTAATCTAGCATTTCTGGGTCTTCATCTGGAGAATTTTTAGATTATATTGAACATTCATCTTGCCTGAGCTGGAAGTTCTTTGTGAGCTTTTTAAAGGACGATACCCTATATTGCCTTTTAAAAACGTTTGCCTCGGAGTTCCCCGGTGGACTATCAGTTAAAGGATCCAGTGTCATCCCTGCTGTAGGCAGATTTGATCCCTGGCCTGGGAATCTCCACCTGCTGCAGGCATGGCCAAAAATAGATAAATTTTTTAAAAATTTAACTAGTGCTCCTTTCCAGCTGTATTTGTTAACAGCCTTTGTTATAGCACCTGCTGTACTGTACCCTGCCCGTTTATGTAATGGTCCCTCTCACTACACTGTGGCTTGAGGGCACAAACCTTATATCTTTTTTTTTTTTTTAATGTCTACTCCGGTACATGGAAAACAATTTATAGGCATTTTTTGGATGACCGAATAAATAGCTTTTATTAATGAGCCTTTTTTTTTTTTTTTTTTTTTTGTCTTTTTAGGGCTGCACCACTGGCATATGGAAGTTCCCAGGCTAGGGGTTGAATTGGAGCTGTAGCTGCTGACCTACACCACAGCTCACAGCATCGTGGGATCCTTAACCCACTGAGTGAGGACAGGGATCGAACTTGCGTCCTCATGGATACTACTTGGATTTGTTACCACTGAGCCAGGATGGGAACTCCAATCCTCATTTTTTTTTTAAGGCTTAGGTAAGCGTAGACCTAAGGAGATGTTGGAGTTCCTGCTCTGGCACAGTGGGTTAAGAGTCAGAGTGTAACCTCCAGGCAGGCACAGTGTGTTAAAGGATTGGGTGTTGCTGCAGCTGCGCTGTAGGTCACAGCGGTGGCTCAAGTTTATCCCCAGTCTAGGAATGTCCATGTGCTGTGGGTGCGGCCATTAAAAAAAAAGATTTCATTCGTACTCTTTTGCTCTTTTGTTTTTTGCTCTTTTGGTTCAGCTATGGGTCTTAAACAGAGGGTTTTTCTTTTTTTTTTTTTTTTCCAGTTCCACAGCCTGTGTTCAGCAAGTAACTGACCCCGGAAACAGACTGTAATATTTATTGTGTGATTAGAATGACATTTCATTTCGGCTTAATCATGCCCTACTTCAAGCATAGACATGTGGGAAGATCCTTACTCATTCCACAGGACTTATTTCGCAATTCCTGTTATTTCCTTTATTTCAGGTTGACTTGTCCTCCTGCAGAACTGTTGTTTCCACAGCAATACATTTCACAACGCACATCCTTGTCAGAGGGAGCACACGCTCTGATATGTGCAGGAAGCCTCGTTTTCTAATCAGGAGGCACATGGTGTTCCCTCAGTCTTTCCTGCACTTACCTTTGGGTTTCCTCATGGGTAACTCTTTGCTGGTTTTCTCCGTGTGGTATAGGTGCTGGGTTAAACTGTACCCAAAGGGTTTTCGTGTATAATGTGCGGCATTATTAAAGCGTTCAGGCTGTGGCTGGTGGCCGCTAGCAGCGTAGATGGAATAGATGTAGGAGACATGTCAAGGGCATGAGCTAAACGTTCTGCCCCTGGGCACGATAATTCTGTTTATTGCTAAGGTTGTTTGGAGTGGCTGCCTCTTTGTTGCTTTCAGGGATTTTCTTACAGCTTTTACTGCAAGGGAAAAAATATAACTGGAGTTCGCATCGTGGCTGAGTGGTTGATGAATCTGACTCGCGTCCATAAGCACACAGGTTCGATCCCTGGCCTTGCTCAATGGGTTAAGGATCTGGCGTTGCTGTGTCTCTGGTGTAGGCCAGCAGCTACAGCTCCAATTTGACCCCTAGCCTGGGAACCTCCATATGCTGCAGGTGAGGCCCTAAAAAGCATGTGTGTGTGTGTGTAACTGAATGGATATATATAACTGAATGATCTTTGGGGGATGGCCAGCGGGGAAAAAGACTGAATGACTTCCCTTACTTGCAGTTGTGAGTATATTTAATGGCTTCATATTTTTCATCCTTTGGTTTTCCTCCTTTTGAGCTAAATTGACTTGATTGTGCTTGAATATAGGAAGTTCTTTCTGTATCTTCTCTCATACTTAGTTTCTCTCTTTGCCATCTTTTTTCTTTTTTTTTCCTTTTCTTTCCTTTTTTTTTTTTTTTTTTTTTTTTTTTTTATTTCATCTAGGTACCTTGTCATGTGGATATACATTGAAAATACTCAAGAAAGGGGTGAGATATAAATAAAGTAAGACTGCAGAGAGATAAAGATGTCATTTTAGTTGCGGTTAGTATCCCGTCATCTCATTTATAAATAACAAAACTAGAAGAAAATACATTGAAGAGATTTGTGTGGACTCGCATCAAGAATGATGGAGAACATTTTAGTGGCAGTTCTCCATATTCCAAGCTTCATTATTTCCTCAATCTTCATCTATTTGGAAGATGTATTAAACAGCATCCATTAAGTGCTGTTTGGTTCCCCGTAGCATTTGACCTTCTTGACAGAGAGTAGGTTAGTTGTCACGGGAGCCTTAGTGTTCAGTTCATTGCGTTTTAACAATTGTATACATCAGTGTAGCCACTGTCCAAATGAGGTGTGGTGTGATTGCATTGCCCCAGACTGTTTGTTTCTTCATGCCTTTTTCCAGTTGTTTTTCTTCACCTACCCCCTTACACCCTCTGCCCCAGGCCACCATTCATTTTTATTATGCTAAATTAGTTTTCTTATTCCAGAACTTCATGTAAATCAAAGCATATGTTGTGAAACTCTTTTGTGCTTGGTTGCTTTCACTCACTGTAATAGTCTTTATTTATTTTTCTTTTTAGGGCTGAAGCCGAGGCATATGGAGATTCCCAGGCTAGGGGTTGAATTGGAGCTACAGCTGCTGGCCTACACCACAGCCACAGCAACACAGGATCCAAGCCTTGTCTGAGATCTACACCACAGCTCACGGCAGTGCTGGATCCTTAACCCACTGAGCAGGGCCAGGGATCAAACCTGCAACCTCATGGTTCCTAGTCGGATTTGTTTCTGCTGCACCGCAACGGGAACTCCAGCATAATATTCTTTAGATTCACCCATGTTCCTATGAGTGTCAGCAAGTATCTCATCATTGTTGCCACTGATGAGAAAATATCAGTTTATCCATCTTATTGATGGACATCGGAGTTGTCTTCAAATCTCTTTGAAGACATATGTTTTTATTTTTTTAGGTAAGTAAATACCTAGGAATTGGATTGCTAGGTGTAGAGTAGATGTGTGCTTAAGGTATTAGCAGACTGCCAAACAGCTCTCTAAAATGATTGTGCTATTTTATATTACTGCCAGCAGTGATTTGCGTTCTACTTGGACCATATCCTGGTCCACGTTTGGTTCTGTCAGTCTTTTTTTTTTTTTGCTATTTCTTGGGCCGCTCCAGCGGCATATGGAGGTTCCCAGGCTAGGGGTCGAATCAGAGCTGTAGCCACCGGCCTACGCCAGAGCCACAGCAACGAGGGATCCGAGCCGCGTCTGCAGCCTACACTACAGCTCACGGCAACACCGGATCGTTAACCCACTGAGCAAGGGCAGGGACCGAACCCGCAACCTCATGGTTCCTAGTTGGATTCGTTAACCACTGCGCTGCGACGGGAACTCCCCCTGTCAGTCTTTTTTATTTTAATGGGTTTAAAGTGGTATCTCCAGTTTTCATTTGCCTTGCTCTGAAGACTAATAATAGTGACATCTTTTTTGTGTGCTTATTGGCCATTCATATATCTTCTTTTGTGAAATGCCTCTTCCCGTGTCATTTTTTATTGGTTTGTTCATAAGCTCATTATTGATTTGTAGGAGTTCTTTATATATTCTGGATATGTGTATTTTGTCAGATAAAAATGCTGTTGAGTATTTCTTTTTATGATGTGTTTTCATGAGCAGAAATTTTAAATTTTGTTGAAGTTCAGTTTATCTTTTATTTTTTCTTTTAAGGTTAGTGCTTTTTGTGTCCTAAGAAATCTTCCTATCCTAAAATTGAAATGATTTCTCCTTTTTTCTTCCTTCCTTCCTTCCTCCTTCCCTTTCTTTCCTTTCTTTTTTTTTCCTTCTTAAGAACCGTATGGTTCTGGGTTTATATGTTGAGGTTTTTGGCCTGTCTCAATTATTTTTATCTTTAAACACTTTTTTAGTTTTTTTTTAATATCATAAATGTTATAACTGGCTGTCGTTTAAAAAAGTCATGCAATTGGAGTTCCTTCTCTGGCACAGCAGGTTAAGGATCTGGCTTTCCTGCAGCTGTGGTGTGGGTCACAGCTGTGGCTTGGACTTGATCCCCAGCCCAGGAACTTCCATGTGCCGCTGGTGCATCCAAAAAAGAAAAATAAAATCCAAACAATGCAGAAAGATATGAAAGTTAAAATGAAAGTTAATAGTTTGATGTTTCTCTTTCTAGGCCTCCTCTGTTCAGTACATTCCTCACTAACCCTGTGTAGCTGCTGAGCATTGAAATGTGGCTAATCTAAATTGAGGTGTGCGCATTAAATTTTGGACACTTAGTAAGAAAATATAAGCAAACTATCCCAATTTTTATGTCAATTTCATTGAAATTTTATATTAGTTTTCATAGTAACATCTTTAATATATTGGATTAAATAAAATAAATGATTAAAATTCATTTCATCTTTACATTCTTTAATATGGCTACTATAAAACTTTAAATTATATATGTGACTCTCATTTGTGGTTGTGACCTGCAGCTGTGACTTACACCACAGCTCTTGGCAACGCCGGATTGTTAACCCACTGAGCCAGGCCAGGGATAGAACCTGCAACCTCATGGTTCCTAGTCGGATTCGTTAACCACTGAGTCATGATGGGAACTCCCCATAGTGTTCTATTTTGAATGTTCCATTATTTTTAGAACCATTTCCTTATAGGATCATTTAGTTCACTTACTGTCTTGCTTTCTGATAAATTGTGTTTGTAGAGACTACTTAGAAGGATGATTAAAAACTCAAGAGTTTCATTTCTGAAATAAAAATGGTTATCACAGCTAGAATGGGTGAATTGTATAGAGAAAGTCAAGGTTCCTTTAAAAAGACAAAATGGCTTCATAGCTCTAATCAGAAGTCTTGGGTGAGGTGGGCAGACCCTTTAAATACAGTGTATTTCTCCTGCTGGAGTTCAGACTGCCTCTCTTTTGTTCATGATCAGTTAGTTAACACAGCGAGTTTCGGCTGGATAGAGGATCACAGAGAAAAAGAAGCCAGTGTTCTGTGCCTTAACTGAGGTGTTTAACGCCCACTGTGTGAAAGTTCTTTCGAAAGGCTCTCCTCTTCTCCCGTTATTTTCCCTTTTGTCAGGGCAAAACAGCCCTCCTAATATTTATAAAGCTTCGTATAGGGCCAGTCGTTTTGCGGGAATAAAACCCCATAAGAGAACCAATCTCTAAACATTAGCAAGAATGAGTGAGATAAGATTATTTATACTTTGGTCAGTTTAACATCCGTTCATGAGTTTTAAAATGGGGCAACATGTTATTTCTATAAATGTGCCCTGGGAAATGTGCTCTCTTTTCTTTTAGCCCATGTAACTGATAAACCCAGACCTTGAAGTAGCTTTTGAAGGAAGGGCGAGAAGTGGACAGATGGGAGCAGCTGTTCTGGCAGAGGTGTGTCAAGGATTTCGTCACTGTTTTATCTCTAGGCCAGAATTGTTTCAGTTCCTAAACTAGGAATTAAGTCTATGATCTGACTCTGTGCCTGGGAATTCCTTTAAAACAACAAGGTCTTGAACTTTATCTTAAGGTCGGTGAAGTTAATTTCCCCATTCAGTTAGCAGTTTGCCTTTAGAATTTTGGAACTAAAATGTTTTCCTTGCTGAGAAAATAAGCCATAACACATGTGTCCCCTCCTTGACGCATGTGTTACGGCTTATTTAGGATTCATCAGGCTTTACTTTTCTTTTCTTTTTTCCTTTTCCTTTTTTTTTTTCTTTTTTTTTTCCTTCCAGGTCCGCATCTGTGGCATATGGAAGTTTCCAGGCCAGGGGTCCAATCAAAGCTGCAGCTGCAGCCACAGCAATGCAGGATCCAAGCCACATCTATAATCTATGCCACAGCTTGCAGCAAAGCCAGATCTTTAACCCACTGAGTGAGGCCAGGGATTGAACCTGCATCCTCACAGACATTATGTCAGGTTCTCAACCTGGTGAACCACATGGAAACTCCTTTTTTTTTTTTTTTTTTTTTTGGTGTTTTTTGATTTTGGTTTCGATTTTTTCCCTTTCTTGGCCACACCCACAGCATATGGAAGTTGCCAAGCTAGGAGTCAAATCAGAGCTACAGTTGCTGACCTACACCACAGCCATAGCAACACCAGATCCTTAACCCACTGAGCAAGGCCAGGGATTAAACCTGCATCCTCATGGATACTAGTCGAATTCTTAACCCATTGAACTACAGTGGGAACTCTATTTTCTTATTTATTTAATTTTTTTGGGCCACAGCCTGTGGAAGTTCCCAGAGCAGGGATTGAACCCAGGCTACAAGCAGTGACTCAAACTGCTGCAGTGACCACACCAGATCCTAAACCCACTGCACCACAAGGGAAATCCTCATCAGGCCTTTGAATGGTGTGTGTGTGTGTGTGTGTGTGTGTGTTTAAATATGTGAGCGACAGAGGTGCCAGGAAGAAAGGTTAAAATCCTCATCAGACCTTTGAATGGTGTGTGTGTGTGTGTATGTGTTCTTTTAAATATGTGAGCGACAGAGGTGCCAGGAAGAAAAGTTAGCATTCCCTTGTGTTAAAATGCGATTTTCTTTCCTTTCATGAAACAAAATCTGGAAGGAAAAGTTGAATAAACTTTGTAAGCAGTTTAAAAAGTGAAATGATTTTTAGAGCTTAAGCCCTGGATTAAGGTACAACTAGAATACTTCTCTTAGATTTTCTGTTGTTTCATGAAGAAGGTATGTGATGCTCGGAGCCTTGTCTTCGTCTTTTTTAAATTTCTAGTTTTGGTTCGATTTTGGAACCATTTTGCAAGCAACTATATATTGCTTCCTTAGAGAACTGGAAAGTTCCACTGATCTGGATTCTTTGGCAGTAAGTTGTCCTTTCGCTAAGGCTAGTCAGCACTCCTGGCTGGAGGTGTGGATGTGTTCCTCTTGCCCAGCGTTGAGTTATTCATAAACAGATAGAAAAACCGTATACATCTGAATTTCCTTAATTCTACAGTATGTTCACTTTTTATTTATTTGAGGATTTTTAGTTCTTGGTCAAGCTCGTCAGGGTAAGACTCTTCTTGGAGCTGTTACTTAGAACCTCTGGTATTTTATAATGAAGGGAAGAAACTATTGTCATGATGTTACTGCTGGCTCTTCTGAAGGTAGGTAGAGTATAATCAGGTGCTTTTGACTTGAACATTTCTGCCTGGTTCACATCTCAGTTTTGCATGATCCTTTCAACTATAAAATTAGGATCATGGAGTTCCCATCTTGGCTCAGTGTTTAACGAATCCGACTAGGAACCATGAGGTTGTGGGTTCGATCCCTGGCGTTGCCCAGTGGGTTAAGGATCCGGTGTTGCCGTGAGCTGTGGTGTAGGTCGAAGACGTGGCTTAGATCCCACGTTGCTGTGGCTCTGGTGTAGGCTGGTGGCGGCAGCTCCAATTGGACCCCTAGCCCGAGAACCTCCATATGCCGTGGGAGCAGCCCTAGAAAAGGCGAAAAAAAGACACACACACACAAAATAATAAATAAATAAAATTAGGATCATAATTCCTACCTTATAGAGAGAGCTCTTTTGGGAATGAAATGAGGTGAAATGTCTTAACGTAGTTCCTGGAAAAGAAGGGCTTAATGAAAATCAGTTCTTATTTCCTTTTACCCCTTCTCAAATAACAAGGTTGATCTTCACTTACTGGTTAATATTTGGACAAGGAGATTATAAAATGACCGGGAAAACTGGAGTTCCCGTCGTGGTCGTGGCGCAGTGGTTAACGAATCCGACTAGGAACCATGAGGTTGCGGTTCGGTCCCTGCCCTTGCTCAGTGGGTTAAGGATCCGGTGTTGCCGTGAGCTGTGGTGGAGGTTGCAGACGCGGCTCGGATCCCGCGTTGCTGTGGCTCTGGCGTAGGCCGGTGGTTACAGCTCCGATTCAACCCCTAGCCTGGGAACCTCCATATGCCGCGGGAGCGGCCCAAGAAACAGCAACAATAATAACAACAACAACAACAAAAGACAAAAGACAAAAAGACAAAAAAAATAAATAAATAAAATGACCGGGAAAACTAAGAAGCAGAGTTAACAAATAAATGGTACTTAAAACATTAAAAAAGCTGAACAGGTTTAATCAATTTCATTTTCTTCCTACTAAATGAAACTTTGGATTAAATAAGAACAGCCTGTGACTGGAATTTCACTTCATTTTCTTTTCTCAGCTCATCCTCATGTGTAATCAAACACCTGAGAGGAAAGACTGAGAAGCAGAGGCTCTTCCCGTGCATGTTAGGCTCTCTTAATGTTTCCATGTACTTGAATATATAAACCTGCATTCAGAAAAGACCCTGAGTTAGCAGAATAAGAACTTTTCATCTACAGAAGAAAGTTAACCTAAGACAGCTTTGAAAATATTAGTCTATAATATCTCAGTTAAGTTTCTTAATTTGCTTTAATAGCACTGTTTTTTTATGGCCACATTTTGTTCACTTGAAATATCATTGATTAACCACTGTTTGATCATTTTACATATAGTGTGTTTGTGTGTGTATGAAGAGATCATTAATTATGAAGTTGGGTATATTTCTCCTGACATTACTTGAAGTGTTTTAATTTGTAGCATGTGGCAGTGTCTGGAGACATTTGTGGGTGTCAGAACCTGAGCCAAGGGGCTGGGGTTAAGCTACTGGCACCTCGTGGGTGAGATGCTGCTAAACACCCTGTGGTGCACAGGACTGCTCCTCAACCACCCAGAATTGTCCAGTTGGAATATCACTAGTCCAGGTTGAAAAGTTCTGTGTTTCACTCCATTGAAGCCCATGTGAACGTTTGGCAGTTGTTTTTACAGTTCTGAAATCAGCCTTTTTCTGCACTTAACACAGTATATGCTCATAAAGGACATGTTTGATGAATAATTACCTAAGGCAGATCCCATCTTGAATTTTGTTATGGACAGGTCCTTTTGCAAATGAATTAATTTCTGCAAATAGACCTTTAATTTTGTTTAGTAAGATTTATAGATTATACATTATGAGCCTAGTGCCAATTAAAGACACTAAGGCAAGAGTTCCTGCTGTGGCACAACGGGGTCAGTGGCATCTCTGCTGTGCCAGGACACAAGTTTGATCCCCAGCCTGGCACAGTGGGTTAGAGGATCTGGTATTGCTGCAGCTGCAACATAGGTTGCATGTATATCTGCAACTTGGATCTGATCCTTGGCCCAGGAATTCCATATGCCATGGGGCGGCCAAAAAATAAATAAAAAATAAAAGCACTAAGGCATATGAATGAAGTGTTCATTGTAACTCTTATATTAGAGATTCGTGTAATATATGAAATGGCAGAAAATATAAGTTGGACTATATTTAAGTAGGGATAAAAAATTATTTTTAAGAAGAGTCTCAGAGTTCCTGTCGTGGCATAGTGGAAACAAATCCGACTAGGAACCGTGAGGTTTCGGGTTTGATCCCTGGCCTTGCTCAGTGGGTTAAGGATCTGGCATTGCCGTGAGCTGTGGTGTAGGTTGCAGACGCGGCTTGGCCCCAGCGTTGCTGTGACTCTGGCGTAGGTGGGTGGCTACAGCTCCAATTTGACCCCCAGCCTGGGAACCTCCATATGCAGCAGGTGCAGCCCTAAAAAAAGGACAAAAGACCCCAAAAAAAGTCTCTCTTTCTCTCTCACACACACACACACACACTCTCTCTCTCACTGCATTTGATACAGTTGAATTAGTTATGCCTCATTGACACAAGGACAAGGAACTTCATGTTTTTGTCTCTTTTTATCAGTGTAGGATGCAGTCCCAAACTCCAGGCCAGTATCTACCAGTCAGTTGTTGCCACATGACACCGTTACCAGATCTTACAAATTTTTAAGATGTATTAGATTTAGATTTTATAGAATTTTTTCTCTTTTTTTTTCAGCAATGCCTGCGGCATGCCTAAATTCCTGGACCTGCGCCACAGTAGTGACAGCACCACATCCTTAATCACTGGGCCACCAGGAAATGCTGAGTTTTTCTGTCTTTTAGAAACAACAGGGAGCCCCTGTTGTGGCTCAATGGAAACGAACCCAACTAGTATCCACGAGGATCCGGGTTCGATCGCTGGCTTTGCTCAGTGGGTTAAGGATCTTAGAGTTGCCGTAAGCTGTGGTGTGGGTTGCAGACACGGCTTGGATCCTGTGTTGCTGTGGCTATGGTATAAGTGGGCAGCTGTAGCTCCTATTAGACGCCTAGCCTGGGAACTTCTATATGCCTTGGGTTCGGCCCTAAAAAGAAAAAAGAAAAAGAAAAACAATATATAGGTCAAACAGAGCAGGCAAGTTTGGAAGTTCTGATCTGGTTCCTTATCCAGTTTTTGAGACTCTGAGAGAATAGACTGGCCTTACAATAGAGAATAGACTAATACTTTTTCCCCCTGCTAATCCTTTTCATGTCTGGTGGACCAATTTGTATTTATTACTTTTCCAATTTCATTAGAGAAAACAAGTGTGGGGACGTATATCTCTGGCAGTAGCCTGTGTTTAGATTATTAAAGAATAAATAGATCACCCACCGCAAAGCTGTGAGTCAAATTTACAGAGTAGTAAAGCAGAAGCCACATCTATCTGGATTCTATATAGCAGTATATGCTTTACGTTAGCTTTATTACTGTTATGATTCCTCAAATTAAAATAATTTCTCCTATACCTAACAAAATCAGTCTTATTTTACCATTAAAAACTGCACAAATGAAAGGACTACATTTATTTCTGACTTTTGAGTAACTTATGTAAATCATACTTATATTTTTTTTTCTTTTTGCCATTTATTGGGCCACTCCTTTGGCATATGGAGGTTCCCAGGCTAGGGGTCTGATCGGAGCTGTAGCCACCAACCTACACCAGAGCCACAGCAACGAGGGATCTGAGTCTTGTCTGCAACCTACACCACAGCTCACAGCAACGCCAGATCCTTAACCCACTGAGCAAGGCCAGGGACCAACCCTCAACCCCATCGTTCCTAGTCGGATTCGTTAACCACTGAGCCACGACGGGAACTCCTATTTTTTTTTTTTTTTTCATACTTATGTTTCTGATCTGCTTGTTTTAATGAAACCTTGAGTTTGATACATCAGCTGATTGGTCACATAAGTGTCTTGGTCTTTTTTAATGGCTGCTGCACCTGAAACATAATGGAAATTTCTGGGCCAGGGTTTGAATGCAAGCTGCAACTGCAACCCCTAACTTGCTCACTAACTCTCTGATGTTGTGGGTCTTTTTGATCTAGTGGGTGTGTAGTGGTACTCCATTGTATTTAATTTGCATTAAATTTTTTTTTTGCCTGTTTTCGAATAGGGCTATGAATTGTGTATCTTTTTATTTCACTGAGAATTCCTCCCTCATTTTCAGCTGCTCTGACAGGCAAACTCAGTACTCTATCCCCTGAAGCCATAAAAATGCAGTTTTCTGCTTGAGTTATAGCCACTCCGACCACAGGGACTGGCCGGTGCCGCCAGGCAAAGTGCTGTAACTGGATTCTCTGTCGTCCTCCTTCTTCTGATGATTGACTCCACTCCTGTTTCTGATTGGTTTTAGTTGTTCTTTAGTGCCTTCGTAGACTTGTTTTTCATGTTCTGTCCAGAGTTTATCATTGTTATCTGACTCTGGGAAGGTTAGCTCAAAAAAGCTACTCCATCATTAATTACTGTGTTCTTCCATTTAAAAATAGCTTCTCTCTTTATTCTTCCACCACAAGTATATATTTAACCTTGCCATTCAACTTCAGCTGTCACATATACACATTATAATTACTTGCTGAAAACTCTTTATGGGCTTAGAGTATTCATCTCCACATGTTAATACATCAGGTTTTAAGACAATGTAGAAAAACAAGTAGCCAGTCACCATGGTGAAATTTGTATTGTGTAGATGCCAGTCTACTTAAAACAGCTACCAAATGAAGCGGTAGATGACCAGGGTTTAGTAGAGTTAACAGTAAACAATTGACATACATTTATAAATGCCTAGATTAGTGGTTTTCAAACTATTTGCTCTTAGGACTTCTTTTTTTTTTTTTTTTTTTTTTTTTGTCTTTTTGCCTTTTCTTGATCCGCTCCCACAGCATATGGAGGTTCCCAGGCTAGGGGTCCAATCGGAGCTATAGCTGCCGGCCTACGCCAGAGCCGCAGCAACACCAGATCCGAGCCGCGTCTGTGACCTACACCACAGTGCACAGCAACGCCGGATCCTCAACCCACCGAGCAAGGGCAGGGATCGAACCCGCAACCTCATGGTTCCTAGTCGGATTCGTTAACCACTTTGCCACGATGGGAACTCCATGGACTTCTTTATATTCATACAAATTATTAAGAACCTCAGAGAACTTTGAATATCTGTTACAATATTAAAATTTAAGCTAACATGGAGTTCCTTGGTGGCCTCATGGTTAGGGATCTGGCATTGTCATTGCTGTAGTTTGGATACTGCTATAGCATGAGTTTGGTCCCCTGGCCCGGGAACTTTTGCATGCCAGGGTGCAGCAAAACAATTAAAATAAAAAAATAGGAGTTCTTGTCGTGACTCAGTGGTTAATGAATCTGACTAGGAACCATGAGGTTGCAGGTTCGGTCCCTGGCCTTGCTCAGTGAGTTGAGGACCCGGCATTGCTGTGAGCTGTGGTGTAGGTCTCAGACACGGCTCAGATCCTGCGTTGCTGTGGCTCTGACGTAGGCCGGTGGCTACAGCTCTGATTCGACCCCTGGCCTGGGAATCTCCATATGCTGCGCAAGTGGCCCAAGAAATGGTAAAAAGACAAATAATAAAAATTTTAAAAAATAAAATAAAGCTAAGAAATTTAAAACATTTATTTTCAAATAGTATTTTTACATGTTAGTAAAAATAGCATTTTTGTGAAAAGTTTAATATATTTTCTAAAACAACAAAAAGGAGTTCCCATTGTGGCACAGTAGTTAATGAATCTGACTAGGAATCATGAGGTTGCGGGTTCGGTCCCTCGCCTTGCTCCATGGGTTAAGGATCCGGCGTTGCCGGGAGCTGTGGTGTAGGTTGCAGACAAGGCTCGGATCCCCGAGTTACTATGGCTCTGGCGTAGGCCAGCGGCTATAGCTTCAATTCAACCCCTAGCCTGGGAACCTCCATATGCTGTGGGAAGTGGCTCTAGAAAAGGCAAAAAGACAAAAATAAACAAATAAATTTTAAAAAATAAAACAAGAATTCAGTTACAAGAATCACCTTATTTTACATTTTAGTATCATCTATCTCTGGGAAGATACTCAAGCAGCTAATAACAGTAGTTGTCTCGGAGGAGAAAGGATTTGGTAACTGGAAGATGAGAGAGAAGAAGGGAGGGTTATTTTCAAATATTTTAAAATTTTTGTTCCTTGTATGTTAATACCACTTTTTAAAAGTAAGTTATTGAATAAAGCCCTTTCTTCTGGCAGAAAGGTACTTAAGATAATAGATTTAAATTTTTTTCTTATTTTATTATTTTGGCCATGCCCACTGCATGGGAGCAAAGCCATGCCACAGCAGTGACAACACCAGATCCTTAACCACTAGGTCATCAGGGAACTCTGGAAGCAGTTATTTTCAGTCCCTTATAGTTTCTTGCATTTTGTTGCTTGGAAGAGATGTTTATCTAGGTGCAAGCACTGCAGCTGCTGCAGCAAAAGATCCCAGGTGCCAGCCTGTTTTGGTTCTTTTAGTGTTCTCATCTCATGCACCGCAGGGTTGTCAGAGGCAAGCAGCTGGATTTCAAAGCCAACAGGTTTGTGCCTAAAGCTGTTGGACCCTCCATTGCCACAAGATCTGCCTCTGTCATAGTAACAGTATCTCAACTGGTGCTCTTGCTATAGCCAGTGAGATCCTCTCAGAGGTCTCCTGCCCTTGCGTCCGGGTCCATGTAATAGCATTTTTTAAAAAATTAAATGTAAGGAAATGTAAAGTAAAAAATGTAAAAAAATTGGTACTGTCAAGGCAAATCCAGAACATATGATTGTTTTCTTAGAAGGAAAGTAAGAGGTTGAGTTTTCAAAAGAATGGAAAGCTGTGTTTAAAAAAAATTTTCATTAAAAAATTTTTTATTGACATGTTAATTTATAATGTGTCTATTTCTGGTGTACAGCGAAGCTATTCAGTTATACATATATACATATCCATTCTTTTTCAGATTATTTTCCCATATACATTATTTAGGAATACTGAGGAGAAATCCCTGTGCTGAACAGCAGATCCCTGTGGACCATCTATTCCTTATACAGTAGTGTGCATATGCCAATCCTAAACCCCCAGTCTGCCTCTCCACCCCTTATCCATTTGGTAACCTTAAGATTGTTTTTGAAGTCTGTGGTTTTGTTTCTGTTTTGTAAATAACTTCATTTGTATCATTTTTTTTTAGATTCCACACATAGGTAATATCTTATGTTTGTCTTTCTCTGTCTTATTTCACTTAGTATGATCATTTCTGGGTCCGTCCATGGTATTATTTCATTCTTTTTATGACTTAGTAATATTCCTTTGTATATATGAACCACATCTTTATCCATTCCTCTGTCAGTGGACATCTAGGTTGCTTCCATGTATTGGCTATTTTGAATGGCACTATGTATCTTTTTGAATTATGGCTTTCTCCAGGTATATGCCTAGGAATGGGATTGCTGGACATTATCGTGGTTTTATTTTTAGTTTTTTGAGATCGTGCCATTTTTCCCATCATGGTTGTACCACTTTACATTCCCACCGACAGTGCAGGTAGGTTCCCTTTTCTTTGCATCCTCTCTAACATTTTCTGTTTGTAAATGTGGGGATACTGGCCATTCTCACTGGGGTGAGGTGATGCCTCATTGGAGTTTTGATTTGCATTTCTCTAATAACTAGCAATGTTGAGCATCTTTTCATGTGCATTTTGGCCATCTATCTGTCTTCTTTGGAGATATGTCTGTTTAGATCTTCAGACCATTTTTTGAATGCATTGTGGGTTTTGTTTTGTTTGTTTGTTTGTTTTTTATTGAGCTGCATGAATTGTTTGGAAAGCTGTATTTTAATTTCTACTTTATTGATCATTCAGCACAGTGGTGGCATCAACACTCCTAGAGCTGCAGCGTGGCCCCACCTCTCTACCCAAAGTAGGACGCTACACCACAGACTAGGCAAAACCATTGGTCTGTATAGAGACTTGTTTCTGTTCTGAAGAATATTTTTGCCTTGAAGGCTGTAGGGCAAACAGGTGAAAATAGGAGAAGATAGTAGTGACCCATGACTGTCCCATGTGACTCTAATCACCTCATTTGTACAGTTCCTACACTGTAGAAAATAGCAAGTGTTTGATGGCAACAAAAGCACCTCTGGGAAAGAATAACTTTGTTGGATGCTTGGGTTTTTCTGAGTTTCTTCATCTTGCACAGATAACTTCCTGTAGATATGAGAATTACTGGTCAAGACACGCTCTTTTGCTTGTTTTTCTTAGGCCTCACTTCCAGCCCATACCATAGCTACACACTGCAGAATAGGAGAAGGAAGAGAGCAAAGAAATAACAAAAGTTCTGAAAACAAAATACAAGGAAACCAGGGGAACTAAAGAGGAAACAGACATGAGAAATTCAGAAGGAACCCAGACTAATAGAGAACATGCTCATGAGTTCAGGGTTATTTTCCACAGTATATTTATGGAGGCCACAGGTGCCTTGGGAGTTCTATTGTGTATTGTAAACGTTGTTTCATTGCCTGAGCTTTTGAAATCTTTATCCCTTTCTAAGTTTTTGTAATATCTGACCAACGTTTTGTTTTTTGTTTTTTTTTTTAATGGCCGCCCCCATGGCATGTAGATGGCAGGGATTGAGTCCAGGCCACAGCTCCAGCAATGCCAGATCCTTTAATCCACTGAGCTGGGCCAGAGATCAAACCTGCAGTCAGATTCTTAAACCACTGTGCCACAGCAAGAACTCCTTCCTGCTCAACATTCTGTTTTCAGATGGAATTTAAAGTTCCAGCTGGACCTCTTCCTGTCCCAGAGTAGCAGTATCACGCTAGGAGGCTCTTATGGGGACCACAGTCTGTGACTTAAAGCCAGAATTTCACCTGTGAAAGTTTGCATTGCAGGGTAGTAGTAGTTGAGTATTGTCCTTGTGCAGAGGGCCAAGTTTATATGATGAGGTCATAAGCTCCAAGTCAGTGGGTACCCAGTCCTTGTTTATTTACCTGTGTGTCAGCAGCACCTAGAAGAATTTATATCAGGAATAGGCACTCAGTAAGTATTTGTGGAATTAATGAATGGTGTTAGAAGGAGGTTTTAGGGAATGGGTAGTGTGTTTGGGTGGGGAATGGGTAGACAGCCAAAAATGTATCTTAACACTGAAGAAGTTGGATAATATTGCTAGAAACCAGGGGCACAGTCAACTGCTATTTTTTACTTTTTAAAAAGGAAGTTTTATATGTAACGTTTTAACATTTTGCCTATAATGGAACTGTAGTTTAATAGTCAGTTATTGGAGTTCCCGTCATGGCACAGCGGAAACGAATCCGACTAGGAACCATGAGGTTTCGGGTTTGATTCCTGGCCTTGCTCAGTGGGTTAAGGATCTGTTGTTGCCGTGAGCTGTGGTGTAGGTCACAAACGCGGCTTGGATCTGGCATGGCTGTGGCTGTGGCGTAGGCCAGCGGCAACAGCTCTGATTAGACCCCTAGCCTGAGAACCTCCCTATGCCCTGCGTGTGGCCCTCAAAAGACAAAAAAACAAACAAAAAAGTCAGTTATTTAATTTCTCTATTGACAGTGTTGTTGCAGTATTAAACATTAACTAAAACTTAATGTGGCTTGTTCTTTTAAACACTTTAAACAACACAAATGTTATAAGTACAATTATTATAAAAATACTATCTGGTTTGGGGTAAACTGTTGGCTAATTTCATTTCCAGTTATCTTGATATTTTGAAGTTAGTAGGAAAGGAGGATTTTAATCTGGTACAGAGAGAGGTTATTGTCGTATCTGCTGTTTTTGTCTCTACATGATGCACACTGCGGGTGTCACTGAGAAGAAGGAAGAGGGTTACTGCCATTCTTTTCCATGTACAAAATCCTGTTTTAGACCCTCTGCCCCTTCCATTTGTAATGCTAAATTATTTTTACAAAATTAGTTTGTTTCATTAATTCATTTCATTTATGTAGTGTTGCAGTCCTGGACAACAGCGTAATCTCTAAACTGACTTTCAGCACAACTATAACAGACTTAAAAATCCTTGCTTTCTGGTAGTGCTAGAAAGTAGCAGAACTGTCTTGATTGTTTTCTTGCCCCAAGACATGGAGTCACCTCCCCTTTAAGGAGTCCTGGTTCTGGAAATTCCCACTGTGGCTCAGGGGGTTAAGGACCTGATGTTGTCTCTGTGAGGATGTGGGTTCAATTCCTGGCTTGGCTTAAGAATCCAGTGTTGTAAGCTGTGGTGCAGGTTGCAGCTATGGCTTGGATCTGGTGTTGCCATGGCCATAACATAGGCCACAGCTCCAGCTCTGATTCAGTCCCTGGCCCTTATACCACAGCTGCAGCTGTAAAAAGAATTTTAAAAAAAGTAAAGAAAGAGTCCTGGTTCTTTTTAGTGAAGAGTAATTTTGGGGGTCAAAACCTGGGCTCTAGGGAGCTCAGGAGTAGTGGAGACCAACAAAAGTATCGTTGATACTGTTAAACTGATTCTAGTGACATCTTTGTATTCCTAGTCATTATAAGATATTGGCTACATACAAAAAATATATACATAGTGTATACATAAGAACTACAAACAAAACAAATACCCATATACTCATTACCCAGCTAAAGAAAGAGAACATTATCAAACTTGAGAAATTCCCTGTGTATTCTTGTGTATTGCATCCTCTTTCAACCTTAAAGAGATTACTGCTGTCTTAATTTTTGTTTTTATCATTCTCTTTTCTTTAGTGTTTTTTTTAATACATATTTGGCAACACCACATCCTTAATACTAAACTTTTAATTTTTTTAACATTTATCTGAGTACATTTAAACTTTTTTTTTTTTTTTTTTTGTCTTTTTGCTATTTCTTGGGCCGCTCCCGCGGCATATGGAGGTTCCCAGGCTGGGGATCTAATCAGAGCTGTAGTCTCTGGCCTACGCCAGAGCCACAGCAACGCAGGATCCGAGCCCCGTCTGCGACCTACACCACAGCTCATGGCAACGCCGGATCGTTAACCCACTGAGCAAGCGCAGGAACCAAACCTGCAACCTCATGGTTCCTAGTCAGATTCGTAAACCACTGCGCCACGACAGGAACTCCTAAACATTTATTATTTACTTAGTTTTGCTTGTTTTCAAACTTGAAGTGTGTTGACTTACAGCATGTATTTTTTTTTTTTTTACTGACTTTTTCAGTTAACTCTTTTTTCTTTTTTGCCTTCTCTGTGGCATGTAGAAGTTCCTGGGACAGGGATTGAGCCCACACTGTAGGAGTGACCTGAACCACAGCAGTGACAACACAAGATCCTTAACCTGCTGAGCCACCAGGGAACCCCTCGGTTAATTTTATTTTGAGATCCTCATTGATGCAGTAGCTTTAGTTTAGTCATATTTACTGCTTTACTATTTTCATAGTGTGAATGTGCCACAATTTTTGTTTTTCTGTTTTTTGCTTTTTAAGGCCACACACCCGGCATATGGAGATTCCCAAAATAGGGATCTAATAGGAACTACATCTGCCAGCCTACACCACAACCACAACACCAGATCCCGGCCGCATGTGTGACCTACACCACAGCTCATGGCAATGCCGAATCCTTAACCCACTGATCGAGGCCAGGGATCAAACCCGCAATCCAGTTGGATTCATTTCTGCTGCGCCACGACGGCAACTGCAATTTTTGTATTTTCTTTTATTGTTTCCTGTTTTTTGCTATTGGAAAAAATATTGCTGTGAACATTCTCATACATGTTTCCTTAGGAACATGTGTAGCAGGTTCTCCAGATCATTGTTTTGGGAAGTGTATTTAACCATGACTCCATAGTAAGAAGCATAATAGGGCAAAATGCACTATTTATATGTAATGAGGTAAAAATGTAACATTTTATTCCATTTGCTTTCATTAAAATAAAATACTGGAGTTTCTGTCATGGTGCAGTGGAAACAAATCTGACTAGGATCCATGAGGATGAAGGTTTGATTCCTGACCTCGCTCAGTGGGTTAAGGATCTGGTGTTGCCATGAGCTGTGGTGTAGATCGCAGATGTGGCTTGGATCTGGTGTTGCTCTTGTAGGCCAGCAGCTACAGCTGGGATTAGACCCCTAGCCTGGAAGCCTCCATATGCCACGAGGGTGGCCCTAGAAAGCAAAAAAAAAAAAAAAAAAAAAAATGCTGGTTATGAGCTACTAAATTGATGTGTGATCCTCTGGGTTAAAACCAGAGCAGTTTGAAAGCTGCTCTGAGAACGAATTTGCTTAGTATAGAATATGTTTAAATGTTAACTTAAGATCATGTCACTTTGTTTTTCAAAGTGGTTGAACTGTCTGGAAGCAAGTAAGAGTTGTTATTGCTCCAATCTTACCATTGGCAGACTTCAGCAGTGCCAGTTTGATGGGTGTAAGATGGTATGTCCTGTAGCTTTAATTGGCATTTCCCCATTACTGGTGGAGGTATCCAATGGGTGGCAGTTTTGTTTACTGTTGGATGCTCATGTACGTCTCAACTTTTCTTAGATTTTTTTTTTTGTCTTTTTGTCTTTTGTTGTTGCTGTTGTTGCTATTTCTTGGGCCGCTCCCGCGGCATATGGAGGTTCCCAGGCTAGGGGTCGAATCGGACCTGTAGCTGTCAGCCTACGCCAGAGCCACAGCAGCTCGGGATCCGAGCCACGTCTTTGACCTACACCACAGCTCATGGCAACGCCGGATCGTTAACCCACTGAGCAAGGGCAGGGATCAAACCCCCAACCTCATGGTTCCTAGTCGGATTCATTAACCACTGCGCCACAACGGGAACTCCTTTTTTTTTTTTTTTGGTCTTTTTTAAGGGCCGCGCCCTCGGCATATGGAGGTTCCCAGGCTAGGGATAGAATCAGAGCTGTAGCTGCCAGCCTACACCACAGCCACAGCAACGCCAGATCCAAGCTGCATCTTCGACCTACACCACAGCTCGTGGCAATGACGGATCCTTAACCCACCGAGCGAGGCCAGGGATCGAACCTGCATGCTTATGGATGCCAGTCAGATTCATTTCTGCTGAGCCATGATGGGAACTCCCTTTCTTAGATCTTGAGGCCTTTGAAAATCTGATGAAAATTACAGACCTACCCCTTAGAAAAATTACACCTATATAATTATACATAAATTGGACATACAGTGTCAGAGAGTTCGTAACCATTTTAGGACCTTGGGAGAAAGAGATGGATGGTGAGAAGTTCCTAGAACTCCCAAAAAGGGAGCTGGCTAATGCTCTATTCCACTCTAAGTCATTTACTGTGAGGGTTGAAGCATCCATCCTCCAACACCCCCACCTTCACCCTGAAACCTCCTGTAAAGGTTTGATATGGCCTACGGTTTTGCATTGGGGCAGAATTGGGTTGGTATCTATCATGGGTTGGCCCCATGATATCACAACATACATAACATTATGTATATAGACAGCATGTGCTAAAGGTGAGTGACAGAGCAGAGGCTGTAAATTCAACACAACCAAAAATATTGAAGTTGAAAGCAGCTAATAAAAGACTCTAAGAACCTCCAGAAGAGAGAGGGCGGGATTTTTTTTTTTTTTTTTTTTCTATGAGATGATAGATTGAACCAGTTTTCTTTAAATCTTTATAGCAGAATAGTCTAGTAGCCTTGAGGCCTTGTGGACACCTGGGTAACTGATAAGAGTTACATGTCGGTGGAGGCATTCCTGCTGTAGCACAGTGAGTTAAGAATCTAACTATAGTCGTTTGGGTGGCTGTGGAGGCACGGGTTTGACCCCTGGCCTGGCGCAATGGGTTAAAGGATCTGTTATTGCTGCAGCTGCGGTGTAGGTCTCAGCTATGGCTTGGACCCGATCCCTGGCTGGGAACTTCCTTATGCTATAGGTTTGGCCATTTAAAAAAAAAAAAAAAAAAGAGTCTTTGAGGGGAAAAAATTAAATGCACAGGCTAACAAAAACTTCAATACTTGATTCACTTCACAGCATATCAGCCTCTGCCGAGCTTTGCTGTCTTGGAGCCACTGGTGTGAATTATTCCCTGTTAATAAGGATCTGGCTCTTTTTTTTTTTTTTTTTTTTTTTTTCTTTCCCTATTGGAGAAAAGAAGCTTGTGTGCGTATTATCCTACCTCAGCAGTTCTCAAACTTTTTGTTCTCAAGGTCTCTTTGCAGTCTTCAGAATTACTGACTGAGTTATAACTGCCATTTGTAGTATAAGAAATTTAAATTGAGAACTATTTAAAATATTTGTTCATTCATTTTCAAATAAAATAATAAACCCCCAAAATGGTAACATAATATAAATAAGTAAGTGTATTTACCAAAAAAATTAGTAAGAGTTGTGGTGTGACTGTACCCCTTTATTGTCTGGCTCAATAGAAGATATCTGGGAGGTTCCTGTGATGGCTCAGTGATTAACGAACCGAGTAGTATCCCTGAGGATTCAGGTTTGATCCCTGGCCCTGCTCAGTGGGTTAAGGATCCCATGTTGCTGTGTGCTGTGGTGTAGGCTGGCAGCTGCAGCTCCGATTCAGCCTCTAGCCTGGGAACCTCCATGTGTTGTGGGTGTGGCCTTCAAAAGACAAAAAAAAAAAAAAAAAAAAGAAAAGAAAAGAAAAAGATAGCTGGATTCTCAAATCTGCTGCTCCATTAGTCTGTTTTAATATGTTTAGTTGAATTATATGAAAAAAGCCAGCCACATAGAGATACCTAGTTGGAAAAGCAAGGAGTGTTTTAATAGCTGTTTAGGTAATTTTGAATATTATTCTGTGGTACTACATCAAAATATAAACAATGGTAGTTCTTTTTTTCCTATGAGAAAGTTTATGATGATGGTTGTACAGCTATAAATAAAATCTTTGAATTAAAAAGTTTATTACAGCTTTTGTTATAGCAAAACTCTGAAAACAATCTAAGTACCTATCGATATGTGACTAGTGATATATAGTATATCTACACAGTGGAATATAATGCAGCTATTTAACACTAAGATCAGTATGTACTTATGGGGAAAGCCTCTGAAGTACATCCTTTAAAAAAAAAAAAATGGGAGTTCCCGTCGTGGCGCAGTAGTTAACGAATCTGACTAGGAACCATGAGGTTGCGGGTTCGGTCCCTGCCCTTGCTCAGTGGGTTAACAATCCGGCGTTGCCGTGAGCTGTGGTGTAGGTTGCAGACGCGGCTCGGATCCCGCGTTGCTGTGGCTCTGGCGTAGGCCGGTGGCTACAGCTCCGATTTGACCCCTAGCCTGGGAATCTCCATATGCCGTGGGAGCGGCCCAAGAAATAGCAAAAAGACAAAAAAAAAAAAAAAAAAAAAATGCAGGCAACTAGAAATAGTCATTTAGTGAGAAGTTAAGCAAACAGGAGCCTAGCTTCTTGGCTTCAGAGTCCAGATTTGCTACTTGTTAGTTAGAGCTGAAGTGTCTTAATTTCTCTGAGCCCCTACTATCCTTTGCTTTGATGAACTCTCTAGTCAACCCTTATTTTTCTGAAACTTTTAATTCGAAATAATGGTTTCAATTCAGTAATTAAAATATCCAGTCTCATGCCAGAATTCTCACATCCTCAGTAGCTACAACAAAAGAGAGAAGGTTCTTTTGCCTTTGGTAACTAGGAAGTCATTGGCGACCTCCACCACGTGGTTTCATTGGAGAAGTAAGACAGAGCCCAAATGCAGTGGGAGAAGGAAGGAGTAAGAGGTGTGGCAGGGTTGGAGCAAGTGTAGGCAACTTTTGGAGCAACTACAGAGGGAAAAGTTGAAATAGAGGAAAGAGGTGTATTTAAAGAAGTGAGGTAGAGTTCCCTGGTAGCTCAGCGGGTTAAGGATCTGGCCTTATCACTACTGTGATCACAGATTGCTGCTGTGGCACAAGTTTAGTTCCTGGCCCAGGAAATTCCACGTACTGTGGGCATGACCAAAAAATAAAAAATAAAGAAGTTAGGTTGCTGAGGAGGTGGGAAAGGATGGGTGGGATTCTCAGCTCAGGGGGTGCATTAGTTTTGGAATAGAGACATCTAGAATATACAGACCTAGAGCCTGCACATAGGAAAAATGACCTGAAAGTTAAGAGGTTTCCCATTTGATACCTCCTCTTTGTTCCCTACAGGGAAGAAGAGATGGTGTTAGGGACTCAAAAGAGTGCTGGAGGTTGGAATGGATTCTGGGAAATGGGAAAGTGGGAAAGGGGAGCTTCCTAGAGTTACTACCTAAGGTTTCTAAGCAGCTTTAAGAGCAGGTCTGAGTTTGGAAATCATAGGTTTATAGAATCTGTGTAGCTCTGAAATTTTCCCTAAAGCCTTAGAAGCAGAAAAGCAGAGCTTTAGGGTCCATGCTGCAGCCTGTCTCAGAGGAACCCAACACCAAAAAGACCAAGACACGATCTGCCCTTCTTCACTCTTGTTGTAGGTGAGCTCTTGTAGGCAGCACAATCGATCAGATAAAGAGGAGAAAATTTTGTATAACTCAACTTTTTTTTTTCTCTTTTTTTTACTCAGTGAATTTATCACACTTGTACAATGATCATCACAATCCAATTTCACAGGATTTCCATCCCACAACCCAAGCACATCCCCCCACCCCCCAAACTGTCTCTTCCAGAGACCATAAGTTTTTCAAAGTCTGTGAGTCAGCATCTGCTCTGCAAAGAAATTCATTCTGTCCTTTTTTCACATTCCACATGTCAGTGAAAGCATTTGATGTTGGTGTCTCATTGTATGGCTGACTTTACTTAGCATGATAATTTCTAGGTCCATCCATGTTGCCAAAAATGCCAGTATTTCATTCCTTTTAATGGCTGAGTAATATTCCGTTGTGTATATGTACCACATCTTCTTGATCCACTCCTCTGTTGATGGACATGGAGGTTGTTTCCATGTCTTGACTATTGCAAATAGTGCTGCAATGAACCTTGGAGTACATGTGCCTTTGCGAGTCATGGTTTTCTCTGGATAGACGCCCAGGAGTGGGATTGCTGGATCAAATGGGAGTTCTATTTTTAGTTTTCTGAGGCATCTCCATACTGTTTTCCACAGTGGTTGCACCCATTTACAGTCCCACCAGCAGTGTAATAGGGTTCCTTTTTCTCCACACCCTCTCCAGCACTTATTGTTTGTAGACTTTTGGATGATGGCCATCCTCGCTGGTGTAAAGTGGTTCCTCATAGTGGTTTTGATGTGCATGTCTCTAATAATGAGTGATATTGAACATCTTTTCATGTGTTTTTTGGCCATCTGTCTGTCTTCTTTGGAAAATTGTCTGTTTAGATCTTCTGCCCACTTTTTGATGAGGTTGTTTGTTTGGTATGGAGCTGCAGAAGGTGCTTATAAATTTTGGAGATTAATCCCTTGTCAGTCGATTCACTTGCAAAGATTTTCTCCCATTCTGTGGGTTGTCTTTTCATTTTGTTTAGGATTTCCTTTGCTGTGCAGAAACTTTTAAGTTTGATTAGGTCCCATTTGTTTGTTTTTATTGTCCTTTCTCTAAGAGGTGAATCTGAGAAGATGTTGCTGTCATTTATGTCAGAGAGTGTTTGGCCTATGTTTTCCTCTAAGAGTTTTATAGTGTCTGGTCTTATATCTAGGTCTTTAATCCATTTTGAGTTTGTTTTTGTGTATAGTGGTCATTCTTTTCCATGTGTCTGTCCACTTTTCCCAGCACCACTTACTGAACAAGCTGTCCTTTCTCCATTGTATAGTCTTGCCTCCTTTGTCATAGAGTAGTTGGCTGTAGGTGCATGGGTTTAATTCTGGGCTTTCTATCCTGTTCCACTGATCTATATTTCTGTCTTTGTGCCCGTACCATGCGGTTTTGATGATTGTTGCTTTGTAGTATAGTCTGAAGTCCGGGAGCCTGATTCCTCCAGCTCCATTTTTCTTTTTCAGGATGTCTTTGGCTATTCTGGGTCTTTTGTGCTTCCAAACAAACTTCAAAATATTTTGTTTGAGTTCTGTGAGAAATGTCCTTGGTAATTTGATAGAGATTGCATTGAATCTGTAGATTGCCTTAGGTAGTATAGTCATTTTGATAATATTAACTCTTCCAATCCATGAGCATGATATGTCTTTCCATCTATTTGTGTCATCTTTGATGTCTTTCATCAGTGGCTTGTAGTTTTCAGAGTACAGGTCTTTTGTTTCTTTAGGTAGGTTTACTCCTAGGTATTTTATTCTTTTGGATGCAATGGTAAACAGGATTGCTTCCCAAATTTCTCTTTCTGCTCTTTCATTGTTAGTATATAGAAATGCCATTGATTTCTGTGTATTGATTTTGTATCCTGCGACTTTGCCAAATTCATGGATCAACTCTAAGAGTTTTCTGGTAGAGTCTTTAGGATTCTCTAGGTATAGTATCATGTCACCTGCAAATAGTGATAGTTTTACTTTTTCCCTTCCAATTTGGATTCCTTTTATCTCTTTTACTTCTCTGATTGCTGTGGCTAGGACTTCCAGAACTATGTTGAAGAGTAGTGGCGAGAGCGGACATCCTTGTCTTGTTCCTGATCTTAGAGGGAATTCTTTCAGCTTTTCACCGTTGAGAATGATGTTCACTGTGGGTTTGTCATATATGGCCCTTATCATGTTGAGGTAGGTTCCCGTTATGCCCACTTTCTGAAGGGTTTTTATCAGAATTGGGTGTTGGGTTTTGTCAAAGGCTTTTTCCGCGTCTATGGAGAGGATCATATGGTTTTCATTCTTCAGTTTGTTAATGTGGTGTATTTGCGGATATTGAAGAACCCTTGCATCCCTGGGATAAATCCCACTTGATCATGATGTACAACCCTTTTAATGTATTGTTGGATGTGGTTTGCTAGTATTTTGTTGAGGATTTTTGCATCTATGTTCATCAGTGAAATTGGCCTGTAGTTTTCTTTTTTTGTGGAATCTTTGTCTGGTATTGGTATCAGGGTGATGGTGGCCTCATAGAATGAGTTTGGGAGTATCCCTTCCTCTGAAATTTTTTGAAATAGTTTCAGAAGGAGAGGTGTTAGCTCTTCTCTAAATGTTCGATAGAATTCACCTGTGAAGCCATCCGGTCCTGGACTTTTGTTTGTTGGAAGTTTTTTAATCACAGTTTAAATTTCAGTTCTTGTGATGGGTCCATTCATCTTTTCTATTTCATCTTGGTTTAGTCTAGGAAGATTGTGCTTTTCTAAGAATTTGTCCATTTCTTCTAGGTTTACCATTTTATTGGCGTATAGTTGCATATAGTAGTCTCTTATGATCCTTTGTATTTCTTTGATGTCCGTTGTTACTTCTCCCTTTTCATTTCTAATTTTATTGATTTGAGTCCTCTCTCTTTTTTGCTTGATAAGTCTGGCTAAGGGTTTATCAATTTTGTTGATCTTTTCAAAGAACCAGCTTTTCGTTTCATTGATCTTTTCTATGGTTTTCTTTGTTTTGTTTTGTTTTTTTTTTTTTTTTTTTTTTTTTGTCTTTTGTCTTTTTGATTGTTGTTGTTGTTATTGTTGCTATTTCTTGGGCTGCTCCCGCGGCATATGGAGGTTCCCAGGCTAGGGGTTGAATCGGAGCTGTAGCCACCGGCCTACGCCAGAGACACAGCAACGCGGGATCCGAGCCACGTCTGCAACCTACACCACAGCTCAAGGCAACGCCGGACCGTTAACCCACTGAGCAAGGGCAGGGACCGAACCCGCAACCTCATGGTTCCTAGTCGGATTCGTTAACCACTGCGCCACAACGGGAACTCCTGGTTTTCTTTGTTTCTATTTCATTGAGTTCTGCTCTGATCGTTATGATTTCTTTCCTTCTACTAATTTTAGGTCTTGTCTGTTCTTCTCTCTCAAGTTGCTTTAAATGTAGAGTTAGCTTGTTTGTTTGAGCTTTTTCTTGTATCCTGAGGTAGGCTTGTAGAGCTATAAACTTTCCTCTTAGAACAGCTTTTGCTGCATCCCATAGGTTTTGGAGTGTCGTATCTTTGTTGTCATTTGCTGCTAGGTATTTTTTAATTTCCTCTTTGATTCCTTCAGTGATCCATTCATTGGTTGTTTAGTAGCATGTTGTTGATTCTCCACGTGTTTGTGTTTTTTGCAGATTTTTTCTTGTTGTTGATTTTCAGTCATATAGCATTGTAGTCGGAAAAGATGCTTGATATGATTTCAGTTTTCTTAAAGTATAACTCACCTTTTGAAAAAAGCAGCACCTTAATTTCTCTGAGGAGTTCCCTTGTGGCTCAGTAGGTTAAGGATCCAGTGTTGTCACTGCTATGGCCTAGGTCATTACTGTGTCATTAGTGCAGTCCTTGGCCTGGAAACTTCCATGTGCCATAGTTCAGCCAAAAAGGAAAAACAAAACAAAACATTGACTAGCCCAACAACACACAGCTACTGAGTGGCTTTATGCATTAGCACCTAATTAATCACTCAGCAAATTCGAACACTTGGATTTCTTTATGTAATTAATACATGAAGTTCTCCAGTTGTGGTTTCTTAAAAGTTTAGTTGCAATGTGGAATCAGAAAGCATATCAATAAAGGTTTGTACTACTACATTAAAATCTTTGGTCTCGCTTGCTTTTTTTTTTTTTTTTTTTTTTTTTGACTTTTTGCCTTTTCTAGGGCCACACCCACAGCATATGGAGGTTCCCAGGCTAAGGGTCTAACTGGAGCTTTAGCCATCGGCCTATGTCACAGCAACACCAAATCCGAGCTGCGTCTGCAACCTACACCACAGCTCACAGCAACGCCGGATCCTTAACCCAATGAGTGTGGCCAGGGATGAAACCCGCAACCTCATGGTTCCTAGGCGGATTCGTTAACCACTGAGCCACGACGGGAACTCCTTTTTTTTTTTTCCTTTTAGGGCTGCACCTGTGGCATATGGAAGTTCCCAGGCTTAGGGGTTGAATCAGAGGTGTAGCTACCAGCTACCACCACACCCACAGCAACACCAGATCCGAGCCACGTCTGCAACCTACACCACAGCTCTTGGCAACGCCAGATCCTTAACCCATTGAGCAAGGCCAGGATTGAACCTGCATCTTCATGGATACTAGTTGGATTAGAGCCATGACAGGAACTCCTCACTTGAATTTGAATAAATTTTTTTACCAGTATGCAGGATTTATAACACCATGTGTTAGTCATTTGGAAAATACTAGTCACTGGGTTATGCAGATCTAATGTTGACTAATTTCATTAACAAGTTGTAGTCGTTAATATCGCCACCAATCTCATCAGAAAGTCTTTTAGTACTGGGAAGCTGTCCAGCTCACAGTGGTAGATACAAGTTTTCCAGAATTCTAAAGCTCAAAATTTATCATTGGCAGCAAATACTGTCAGTTGTTCTCCTTGAAGTGACAGACTTTGTTCGTTTTTCTGAAATGAGAAAATGTCTGCCAAGTACCCAAGTATGAATAACCATAATTTATCTGGAAAAGGAGATTATTTAGCTTGCAGCTCAGTTGCACAAATGCTTTTCCTGGAGACCACCACTCAGCAGTAGTGCTTTGTGCTTACTTCAATTTCATAAAATAGAATATTAAAAAGGTATCTATCTAATTAAGGTTTTTGTTTTGTTTTGTTTTTTTGTCTTTTAGGGGGTGCACCCACACACATGGAAGTTTCCAGGCTAGGGGTTCAAGAGGAGCTACAGCTATTGGCCCACGCCACAGCCACAGCAATGGCAGGATCCACGCTGTGTCTTTGGCCTACACCACAGCTCACAGCAACAAGGGATCCTTAACCCACTGATCCATCCCTAGTCCTCATGGGCACTGTTTGGGTTTGTTGCCGCTGAGTCAACATTAGAAATTGTTAATCAGTTTCCAATGTTGTTAAAAATTGATTAGCAAATCCAAATAAGAGAATGAGAAATGAGGTTTGCCTGTCAATTTTTTAAAAAACAAACTAAGAGATTAACATTGCTATACCATTAACTAAATGACTGACATTATTCAGATCTCACCGGTTTTCCCACTAAGGTCTGTTTTGTGTTTCAGAATCGAAACCATGATGCCATCTTACAGTTAGTTGCCATGTCTCCATAGCCTCCTCTAATCTGTGACAGTTTGAGTCTTTGTTTTTCATGACCTTGACACTTTTGAAGAGTACTGATCAGGTATTTTGTAGAATGTCCCTTCTTTTGAGTTTTCCTCGTGATTTCTCATGATGAAACAGGGATTATGGATGTTTGGAAAGATTGACTTCTTATCACACTTGGTAGCAACATGTTACTGGTGATGGTAACTGATCATTTGCTTGGAGTGGAGTTTGCTGGGTTTTCCCACTGTAAAATTATTGTAAAGTTTTTTCCCTTGATAAGTTCATCTCTTTTTCCCCTTGGGCTGTGCCTATGGCATGTGGAAGTTCCTGGTCAAGGGATCACCTGTGCCACAGCAGCCACCCAGGCCGCTCTGCTGACATTGCTGGATCCTTAACCCACTGCACCACAGGGAAACTCCCTAAGTTTAAGTTTATCTTTTTTTTTTTTTTGCTTGGGGTTTTTTTGGTTGTTTTTGTTTGTTTGTTTGTTTTGTCTTTTTCAGTTTTTCCAAGATGTGTGGATGTGTGTTCTATTTTTTTTTTTTTTTGTCTTTTTGTTGTTGTTGTTGTTGTTGTTGCTATTTCTTGGGCCGCTCCCGCGGCATATGGAGGTTCCCAGGCCAGGGGCTGAATCGGAGCTGCAGCCACCGGCCTACGCCAGAGCCACAGCAACGCGGGATCCGAGCCGCATCTGCAACCTACACCACAGCTCACGGCAACGCCGGATCGTTAACCCACTGAGCAAGGGCAGGGACCGAACCCGCAACCTCATGGTTCCTAGTCGGATTCGTCAACCACTGCACCACGATGGGAACTCCTGTTCTATTGATATTAATAAAGGAATATTGACACTTGTTACTGAACTTGAGCTCCCAGAATATATTATAGCCCCAGCTACTTGCTATTACTGAGGAAGGATAGATGAGACCATCTGCCTTTTTCTAAGGAAAGCTCAATCATGCTTTGGGCTTAGGGTGGGGAAGTCCTGATGACCAACTGGATTGTCAAGTCTGTATTGGGCAGCAGAATACTACCTCAGAGGAGAGGAATGGAGCAGGGTTATTTCCAGAGTTTGGATGGCATAACAGTCTCTTTCCTAGGGAGTGTTGACCTTTTTTTTTTTTTTTTTTTTTTGAGTGGAAGTGTTTAGAGTTATCATGGAAAATCAGTGTAGATTATCTGGGAACTTTGTAGTTTATTCTTCCTTCCTTCATCTTATCTGTCCATCTGGTACTCTGTGCAGTAGAGCATTTACTCAGCAGAGAACTTTGGCAAATTAACAGTCCTAGTCCTTGGGCTACTTAATTTACATTTCACCAGGGCTTTTCAGATGCGAATCCAGGAGGTCATCTCAGCACTGTTCTGTTGTTAACACCGGGTGGGTACCAGTACGTTCTGGTACTAGGAAGCATTGTGTGTCCTGCAGAATTTAAGCAAAAGGCAAGTCCTCGCGAGAGATGTGTTGTGCACACTGAACACGTACATTACACACTTGCTCATTCCGTGTGGCTCACACTATCCTCCGGTTCTGGTATTTTCTCTTGATGCAGCTTCAGTGCAGGCACTGGTTGTACTTGACAAGTCTTGTGGCAGCTGTCCCCCAGCTTCTCTGAGATCAGACAGTGTGTGCCCCAGAAAGAGCCGCCGTTTCCAAGCGTCCAAAGCTCACTCCGCACGTTCCTTGTATTCCCACTTCACGTCAGTCCACCTCAGAGCGGTCACAGCAGGACCAGACCATCTTCTCCTGGGACCAAACTCCCGCACAGCTTGCGGATGTCTTCTTTCTAAATTCTCGTGCTCCTGCACTCTTGAAGGTCATTATTTTCTGTCAGAGATTTATCTTGAATAGTCTTTCATTCAGCTTTCCTTCTTTTTTTGCTTTTCTTATAAGAATGTATGTCTACTATAAAGTAACTATGCATGAGCTGTAACATGATTGGTCATGAATTGCGTCATTATTTTTACAGGTTTTTTGGTTTTTTGTTTGTTTTTTTTGTTTGTTTGGGGTATTTTTTTTTTTTTTTTTTGCTTTTTAGGGCCGCACTCTCAGCATATGGAAGTTCCCAGGCTAGGGGTCGAATCGGAGCTATATCTGCCACCCTACACCATAGCCACAGTGGTGCAGCATCTGAGACACATCTGCTACCTACACCACAGCTCATGGTAATGCCAGATCCCTGACCCACTGATCGAACTCGCATCCTCATGGATACTAGTAGGGTTTGTTTCCACTGCACCGCAACAGAAACTCCCATACAGGTATTTTCTAATAGGCATTGTTCCTATCATTTGTTGTTTTAAGTAATTAAAGTGGTTTAAGTTTTGATTCCTCTGTTTTCTTATTGAGGCGAAGTTCATGTAACATAAATGAACATTTTAATTTTAAAGCATGTGATTCAGTAATATTTAGTTCATTTTCATTTTTGTGCATTCATCACCCTGATTCATTTTTTATGTTTGTGTATAGCAGTGGAAAAACTTGTATAGACCCCCAAACTTTGTTTTTGCTGACAGAGCAAGCTTCTCACTGGCTTCAGAATCTGGGAACTGGAGTTCCCATTGTGGTGCAGCGGAAACCAGTCCAGCTAGTAGCCATGAGGATGCAGGTTCAATCCCTGGCTTTTTGCTCAGTGGGTGGGGGATCTGGCACTGCCGTGGGCTGTGGCATAGGTCACAGATGCAGCTCAGATCCCACGTTGCTGTGGCTATGGTGTAGGCCGGCAGCTGTAGCTCAGGTTCACCCCCTAGCCTGAGAACTTCCTTATGCTGCAGGTGTGGCCCTAAAAAGCAAAAATTAAAAATAAAAAAAATTTGTGCACTGCCACTGGAGGTTGGTTAGTTTCATCCAGCAGCCAAGCTTTTGTTCCATTGGGTTTTAAATAACTATGGTTTATTACAGCGCATTGTCCAGAATTACACTAAATAAGATCACTAAAATTGTTCAAGCTTCTTTCTTTCTTTGTTTTTTAGTGCTGCACCTGTGGCATATGGAGGTTCCCAGACTAGGGGTCTAATCAAAGCTACAGCTGCCAGGCTACGCCACAGCCACAGCACTACTACACCCAAGCCTCCTCTGCAACCTACACCACACCTCATGGCAACGCCAGATCCTTAACCCACTGAGTGAGGCCAGAGATTGAACCCACAACCTCATGGTTCCTAGTCAGATTCATTTCCACTGTGCCACAGTGGGAACTCCTGTTCATGCTTCTTTAATTTGGAGATAAGGGGAACATTGTTTCTTACTGGAGAGTTTGAAATGTCCTCATAATTAAACAAATGCTTTTTTTTAAATTCTACCTAAAATGTCACATGTTCATATATTGTCCATTCTGCACAATCAAATCATCCACCAAATTACTCCTTTTTCTTTCCCTCCTTTGGAAATTAATTTTGTATGAGCTGATTTTTGCATTGATTAGCTGATTTTAAATGATACATCAGGAAAGAGAGTAGTAGGCTTAGTCCATATTAGGATATTGATCTTTTTTAGCTCATTAGAGCACCTTTGAGATTTCTACTTAGTGTACTAGCTAAGGCAGTTCAAAAGCTTATTGTTTAGTTTCTGCTTGAAAGCTTTTAAAGTAATTGAACTAGTGATGAAGTCATGAAAGTCCCAGGCTTTCTTCATGTGCTCTGGGGCCTCATGCTTCCCTAAAGACTGTGGGAATTGCCCAGCTGGTTTGTCATATACACATATTTCTCTAAGATTCCTTTTCCTCTTGGAACAATTCCATTAGCCATTGCTTCTCATCTAACATGATGTGGGCCAGTGCCTTTTTTTGCTGGAGAGAAATGGAATCACCACATTAGTGCGAAAGCATCACATCCAGGCTATTCCCAGGCCACTTGAGGACTGCTCAGGTAGCATCCTCAACAAAGGAACTGCCATAAAACAAAAGAGGACATGTACATGCAGAGAAAATTAGCTGGCTAGTACCGCCCTCGTGCTATTCTCTAACCAGCTAAAATGTGAAAGGGTTTTGATGAATGGTATTTAGAAATGTTTAGTGTCATGCAGTAGAGTCTAAATTCAGTCCAGAGACTTTTTCTCTCTTCTCAGGCCAGTCTCCAGCTCCTCCAAGAGCAGTCAGAAGTTGGAGCTCACAGGGCATGTTCACCGATGGACCAGACCTTAAACCTTGTTTTTCAGTTCCAAGGAGTTTAGCGCGCTGTGTCAGGGAGACTGCTGTCCTTGCTGTGGCAGATCTGCATAGCTACTCCCCTGGGATGAATCAAGTGCCATTTCAGCTCCCCTCACATTTGGTCTGGATAGTCCTTTATTTTGGAGAACTAATGTGTACCTTACCGGCTGTTCACCAGCATCCCTGGCCACTGCCCACGGGATGCCAGTTGTACCTCTTCCCCTCTTCCCAACTTGTGGCTACCAAAAAAGTCTGCAGACATTGCCAAGTGTCCCTGGGGCAAAATCACCTAGGATTGAGAATCAGTGACCTTAGGTTTCTTCCAAAGGCAAGATGAGGTTCTTGACTCTTAACCCAACCACCTCACCTCAAGGTATTTTTTCTTCCTCTCCCAAGTAAGAGCCTAGAGACAGAATTCCTCTTCGGCTTTCATGTACGGATAGAGCAGCAGGTAGATACTCTGAACTGCGTTTAGCTTTGGCAGTCACTGGGGATGGGAAGTGATGAGCCAGCAGTGGCCTCCTTACTACCTGCACTTTTTGTTCTAACTAAACAAACGTTTACAGCCTTTCTGTTAATGAGTCAGCTGCTAAAGAAAACAGTCTTCTTTTGCCAAAGCTTTTATGAAGCAGAGACACAGCACAGTTTCATACACGTAAGTTCCTGTTGTACCGACTTTTTCTTCCTGGGGAGGAGTGGGGAAGGATACCAGTGAAAATAGAAGTGACAACGTGGATTTGTGACAATAGTGAGTAATAATTTTTCAAAAATCCAACTGACTGTATTTCAGAAAATAGTTTTTCAAAACCCCCCAACAATAGCAATTAGAAAGTGCCACCATTCTCAACATTTTCTAGCAAAAAGTCAATTCTCATGTTGACAGAGGATTATAAGACCCCTAGAGGAGCAAACGCCAAAATTGGCCCTGGCAGTGGATTTTATGGCAGTGTGCCAATAACTGGGAACACCCTTGATGTGGCCTGTGATATTCAGGCACCTGCAGTGCATATTTGAAGTGTTTAGCTTGGAATTTGTGTGCTATGCAAGTATTAGGAATTAAGAAAATGCTAGTAGAGTTTTAGAAGTGAAGGGAACCACAGGAAAGGGAGTTCCGAGAGGCCAAGGACCAGAGCAGAGTCCAGAGACCTGGGAGGCCTTTTGAGGCCTCCGGCCAGGTCTTTTCAGTTGTACCTTACTGCCTCGCAAACTGGCTGCTGGAGGAGAGTGATGAACTGAGCACAGAAGGGGAGTCTTAGAAACGGTGGCAGATGCAAAACACTACAGGTGGAGAGAAAACACAGCAACCTCCTTCAGAAATGCTGCGGCTGCCTTTTCTTAGAGCTGTGGAAGGTGGGTCAGCATTGCTGCTGGCTCAGGGCTGGGAGGGGAGGGGGGAAATCAGATCTTTTTTTCCCCCATACCCTGCTGAAACCTGTTTGCAGTAGGCCACAGAAGCTTTCCCAGGGCTTAACTGCCAGACCAGTGCCAAGTGCACAGGAGCTCTACTTAAAATTCCCCCACTGAGAGGTTTTACTTTGCAGTTTTGCTTTAAGCTCTCTGTTAATCCAGCCAGTCACTTATTTTGGAGAGAAACTAAGAGTCTTCTTTTGACAGCACAGCGATTGCTCAGTTTTTCATGATCTTCCTCAAGGTAGATGCCAAGCTCAACATTCAAAAGAAAGCCTTTCCGAACATGATAGTAAAACCAGTTGGGTTTCTGTAAGGTTCTTAATAGATTTGAATCCATTTTGAACTATGAACAGTTGTTCACAGTCAAGAACCTCAGCCACCAAGAACCATAGCTGATGGTACGTGGTGCAGGTGGATGAGCAGACAATTACTTCTGAAACTTGCCTAATTTATAGCTATTAACATTTACAGGCGTTCCTGTCGTGGGTTCAGTGGTTAACGAATCCGACTAGGAACCATGAGGTTGCGGGTTCGATCCCTGGCCTTGCTCAGTGAGTTAAGCATCTGGTGTTGCCGGAAGCTGTGGTGTAGGTCGCAGACTCGGCTCAGATCCTGAGTTGCTGTGGCTCTGGTGTAGGCTGGTGGCTACAGCTCCAATTCGACCCCTAGCCTGGGAACCTCCATATGCCGTGGGAGCAGCTCTAGAAAAGGCAGAAAGATTAAAAAAAAAAATTTACATAAAAATTCATTTAAGCACTAGTACCGTGTTGGTAAAACCCAGTGAGGTTACAGGTAGCATCATTAGAACATAATTAACTAGGAATAGAAAAGCATTAGAAGGTGCTCTGAGGGTATAAGCCCCCTGCTTGCCCATTGTGCCCGTGGGCCCAGTGTAACACCAGCCTGAGAAGAGAATAGTCATCATGAAAATATTTTCTTTCCTTCCAAGTCAGGAAACAGACTCACAATGGAGTCTGCTTCTCCATTCTGAATTTTAAGATGTGCAGGAAACAACCAACCATTACTAGCTGAGGTTTTCCTGCTGATAAATGAACCCTGAGGCCACAGTGACCTGTCTTGTTAATGAGTTAATGAAGAATCTGGTCCTTGCATTGACCCTCTCCTTAAAAGCTTTCTGTGGAGCTGAAACAGCATTCCTCTAATTTATGAGTTAACTCTTTCTTACTTAGCAAATGAGAAACAGAAAGGGAGGAAAGAACCTGTGTGGCAGAGAAGTGGTTAGTCCACCAAGGGGCTTCAGTTTCCAAATTTTTTTTTTTTAATTTGAATATTGAAGTTCCTGTTGTGGCTCAATGGGTAACAAACTCTACTAGTGTCCATGAGGATAAGGGTTTGATCCCTGGCCTCACTCAGTGGATCCAGCATTGCTGTAAGCCCTGGTGGAGGTCCCAGACATGCCTCAGATCTGGCATTGCTGTGCCTGTGGTGTAGGCCAGCAGCTACAGCTCTGAATCGACCCCTAGCCTGGGAAATTCATATACCCTATGAATTTATGTGGCCCTAAAAAAAAAAAAAAAAAAAAAAAAAGACAAAAAAATAAATTAAAATTTGGACATTAACTTCACTTGCAGACAGAAATATCAAATACGTGTTTTCGGAGTTCCCATCATGGCTCAGTGGTTAGCAAAGCCGACTAGTATCCATGAGGACTCAGAGTCAATCCCTGGCCTTGCTCAATCGGTTAAGGATCTGGTGTTGCCGTGAGCTGTGGTATAGGTCGCAGACTCAGCTTGGCTATGATATAGGCCAGCAGCTATAGCTCCAATTTGACCCCTAGCCTGGGAACTTACATATGCTGCGGGTGTGGCCCTAAAGAGACCAAAAAAAAATTTTTTTTTCCTTTTGTTGCAGAGCATTAATAAAACTGGCCTTATATTTATTGTGTTGCCTTTTACCCTAAAGCAGTAGCATTTTATTGAAGGATTTCCCTACATGTTACTGTGACAAGAAATTATTTTGAATTGAGCAACAGAAGTATTTGAGTTTTCTGCAAACATTTCAGTGTAGAAAATACTTCTGAAGTAAATGTTACAAACCCAGCATTTATTAAAGGAGGAGAGCCTCTCTTCAGCTTATTAGAAAAAGAATAATCTTCGTTTAATCAAGGTATCTGTAAGAACCAGAAATCATTTCTTCTCCCAAATTATTTTTTTCTTTTAGCAACTGATTGTTGATGATGTTCCATGATTGTAAGGGGGCCCCAGAATTGTGGAAGATACCTCTGTCACAGGGTCATTTCTCAGCTTCGCAATTCTAGAAATGTGATTTTTATGGGTTGATTAGATTCTGATGATTCATTAGGCTGGTGTTACACTTGGTTTAGAAAACCAAAATGCTTGTTTATTAACTTACTGTTTCATTAACCAGAAGAGTTTGCCCTATTGAAACATCCCCAACCAGTGCCTGGAAAATCATAAAAACTGATAGGAAGCTTTGTAAAGACGTAAGCAAAAAAATAGGAAATGGATCCATCATCTTCTCCACATGACGTTTGGAGACTTTTAAGGAATCTATCTTCTATTATAAGGCATTTCTATCTCAGGTACTTGGTGTTGGTGGTTCACATTTAAACGCTCTCCCTGGTCAGTGCTAAATGGCCACTGCCAAGATGGCTCAAGATGGTAAACCGAACACATGCCACCACATATGTGCCCCACATTCCTACCTGTATCAGAACAACATATGTCTTTAAGAGTGCTGGAGGGAGTTCCCTCAGTGGCCCAATGGGTTAATGATCCAGCTTGTCTCTGTGGAGGCACTAGTTCAATTCCCAGCCCAGCACAGTGGGTTAAGGTTCCAGTGTTGCCACAGTTGTGGTGTAAGTCATAGCTTTGACTTGGATTTGATCACTGGCCTGAGAAGTTCTGTATGCCTTGAGTGTGGCATGAAAAAGGCGGGGGAGAAGTGCTGGAAGAAGAGAATGTCTTGGATAGTCTAGAAGTTTGAGACATTCCTGAAGGACAGAGGCAGTTGGAATAATTAAAGGTAGAAAGTGGAATCCAAAGCCCTGCGTGTCCCACTCCTCTCCTGTAATTACCAGACATGGCTGTGGTGACGCAATGGGGCATCTACACTCTGGGGATTGAAACATCCCTTGAGCAAGCGCAGCATCACGTACCTCAAGAAACCCAGCGTCACGAGAGAGAAGCTCCAAAGTCAAGAAATTGACAAGCTAGCATTGGAGGATCTAAGTGCTCTAAATAGAACCTAAAGAAAGAGGCTTAAAAGGAAGTGTATTTATACCCTACAAGGGATAAAAAGAAAATATTTCATTCATAAAACAACAGACTCTTCTGGGAAAGAATGAATTTTATTTCCTAGATCTTGTAAACAAGACATGACTGTTTACCTAGAACCTCATAAATAGATCGCCTTAGCCTAATAGATGCAACTAAAGGGAATTAGTAAGCAGGAGGACAGAGTCAGAGTTTTCCTAGATTACAAAATAATAAAGAGATAGGCTAATAGAAAAATAAATATAATAAAAGCGGTCATTTCAGAATTTTCAGGGTTCATCTAATAGGAATTCTGGGAGGAAAAAAGCTTATTGCAATAAGGGAGGGTACAAATTCCCAAAGAAATAATGGAAGGACCTTTCCCGAACAGAAGGAAGCCAGAAGCCTTAGAATGAAAGGGCCCGCTGCGAGTGTATCAAGGTAAGAGGGCCTACATTTTACACATACAGTGGAAGTCTTAGAAGACTAAGGATAAAGAGGAATCCTAAAAGTTTCCAGAGAGAGAAAACAGTTCCGCCTATGAAGAAGCAAGAATTAGGTTCGTATCACTGGCAACACTGGACACAAGAAGACCATAGGACGATATATTCATAGTTCTGAGGGAAAGTACTGTGGAACCTAAGAGTCCATACCCTGGAAAGCTACCCCTCAGGGATTGAGGGCCAGTGAGGACATTTTTCATGTGTGGAAGAACTCAGTTTCCCACTCATGACGCTATTTTATAGAATTTCTTGAGGGATATGGTCCAGAAAAATTAAAAGGGAAATCAAAAGAAGCATTTGATAAGAGGGGGAAGCACACACCAGAAGATGCCTTAGGTCAGTAATCTGGAACTTGAGCAGCTGCATGCCCCTGACGGCAGTGACATCTGTAGACCCACAAAAAGCAGCCGCCCAGGGGTCCTTCCTTGGTCTCAGTCTGCTCTGACATCCACGCGGATGCCGCATAGCCCAGGCCTCCAGATTGTGCTCATCTTTAAGATGCTTGTCCCCACCCTGCCCCTCCCTTTCCTCTCTCATCCGTGTGTACTTTGGGGCCCAGCCATCTCCATTCAGTTTTGTAAGAGCAGGGAAAACTCCTTTCTTCAGTCCTAGATCCTTTGGCTAGTCTAAAAATTAAATTGACGTAAGATTGATTAACAGGAGAAAAACTAATTTTGTATGTACCAGAGCCCCATAAAAACATGTGACTCAAAGAAGTGACGAAAGCCAAAGCTTTTATACCGTTTGGACAAACAATAAATTTGTAAAGGATTGACAAGACGGTGGTTCGGGCTTGGGGTAGTAAATTGGTAAAGTACAAAGTTTGTTTATACAGCCTTCTTGGCACTAGATTCCCTTTCTCCGGCAAAAAGGATGCCTTCTCCCATCCGGGAGCTTTCACATGGGAGGTTATCTCCTGCTGAATAGGGGGACAGAGGAGGGTCAGAGTGTCCTTCTTGTACTGGCTGTTTCTCACATAACCTTTAATTCAAAATAATCAATATGCCAGATTGGCATATTTTGGGGTGATATTATGAACCCTTGCTGATTCAGCTTCCTTGGTGAATAATCCCTTTACCTTCTGCCTTCACTGAAACTGGGCTGAGTGGGCCCCTGGAAACATCGCTTCCCTGCAGCAAAGCTTAGGCGGGAGCCCTTTTTTTCTCCTACACTTCACATTCCCAACATCTCCAGGTGAAATAAATGCCTTTTTTGCTTCTAGATTCTCTTTCCTCCTCCTTCCTGGTTTTTCCGTTGTGCTAAAGTATTTGAGGCCCGTGGTGGTGCTAAAGATTTGAGCCAAGAAGTGCAAGAAGAAATGGTCAGAGAGGAGTTCCCGTCGTGGCGCAGTGGTTAACGAATCCGACTAGGAACCATGAGGTTGCGGGTTCGGTCCCTGCCCTTGCTCAGTGGGTTAACGATCCGGCGTTGCCGTGAGCTGTGGTGTAGGTTGCAGACGCGGCTCGGATCCTGCGTTGCTGTGGCTCTGGCGTAGGCCGGTGGCTACAGCTCCGATTCGACCCCTAGCCTGGGAACTTCCATATGCCGCGGGAGCGGCCCAAGAAATAGCAACAACAAGACAAAAAAAAAAAAAAAGAAATGGTCAGAGAGTAGAACCTTTGAAGTAAAGGTTGTCTAGGTTTGTTGAGTATCAGAGCACAACCGTGCGAATAGCTGGCAGAGGTGAACTAAAGAAGTTACTTGGCTTTGAGAAAGTTGAAAAATTGAGAGGACAAGTTTTGGTCATCTGTGGATATTGAAGTCATCTGATAAAGAATAAGAACAACCACACTGTCAGTGACAAGGGAGTGGTTGGAGAAGTTAGTTTTTGATAACAGTAAGGAGGGACAAAGGGCAGTAAAGCCTAAGGACCTGTGCTTCAAAGTAAGCCAGTTTAAGGCAAAAAAAAGAGGGAGAACGTTCAGAAGCAGCAGCTCCACCATCTGTCCAGCCCATGTGGATCTGCCTTGCTTTCCTAGTGCCGTTTTCTGCGCCCAGGCGCCGAATGTCCTGCTCTGCGCCTCTCACTGACCTTGCTGCTTCTGCGCTTGCTCCCTCACTCCCAGACTGTCGTCTTCCCCCTTTCAGCTGGATCATTCCCATCTGGAGACTGTTCTTAATGTCACCTACCTTAGTGGGGAAGCCTGCCATAACTAAGACACAGCATCCCTTGAAGCCTTTTTTAAAAGAATGCTGATACATTCATTAAAAAAGCAAACTTCTGCTTAGCAAAGACCACCAGAAACAAAGACACGTAAACTAGGAGGAAACTGCAACTCAAATTCAAACAAGGCACAGATTTCTCTATTAAGATCCTCTACAAATCAATATTTGTTTTTTAAAGGGCAAAGTTGGTTCACCAGAAAGGAAATACAAATGGCTCTTGCACATTACAAAAGATGCTGAGTTTCCTCAAGAAAAAGAGAAAGACGCATTTATTTTTTGTTTTTTTTGTCTTTTTGCCATTTCTTGGGCCACTCCCGAGGCTATATGGAGGTTCCCAGGTAAGGGGTCAAATCGGAGCTGTAGCCGCCAGCCTACGCCAGAGCCACAGCAACACCAGATCCAAGCCGTGTCTGCGACCCACACCACACCTCACAGCAGTGCTGGATCCTTAACCCACCAAGCAAGGCCTGGAATCAAACCCGCAACCTCATGGTTCCTAGTCAGTTTCGTTAACCACTGAGCCATGACGGGAGCTCCAAGAAACACAAATTTAAATGTCGAGGAAATGCTGTTCTTTCCCAGGTAGGCAGAGATCCCAGAGTTTGATACCATTGCTCCGACGTTGGTTTGTTCTCCGTGTTTATAGCGCTAAAAGATTGTCCTTGTCAGTCTTAGGTAATGACTGCCTGAGAAACTGTGTTTCTTCCATTCAGTAGAATAGCATACCGCTTGGAAAAGAATGAGAAGGTGCTGTATGTTCTGTTAGGTAATGATACCTGGAACACATAAATAAGTGAAAAAAACAGGACGAGTAGCAAAGGGTCTTACAATCCATTTACATGCAGGATGAGAAGAGAATGTCTACAGTATACAAATGTACATTGCTTCGACGTGCGTGAAATAACTCTGGCAGGGAGAAGCAGATTTTCAAAATCTGACTTGCATAGCTCTCTTTCCAAACCTCGATAAAAAGTAAATGAAGATTTCTCCTAAGTGCTCAGGTAGGAAATTGGGTCCTACCTACAGTGCTAGGAAATTGAATACTGGATTGGGTGTCTGTGAATTGTCAGTGACTGCAAATGCAGAGAACAGCTCTGGAAGGACACTGGCAACTGGTAAGCAGTTGCTTCGGAGAAAAAGGATTGGTAGCTGGAGGACTGGTGGGACATTATTTTTCACTGGGTCCCTTTTTGATAATCTTATATTTTGACCATATGCATAATAAATCAAATAAAGATTATTTTCCCCCCTAAAGACAAAGAGTCACTGGCAAGACCTACGGCAGATACGGACTTCATGTTCTAATAGTTAATGTTGCATTGAGATCAGGAGACCTGGGAGTATTTGAACCCTGACTAGAGGTTACAGCAGTTAGGAGATGGGGGGCCAGCGTGAATAGATGGCTGGCTCCTGAAGAAGAAGATGAGTGCCACTAATTTTAGGGGCAGCTGAGCCCTTTCTTAGCCATCATTGGCATTCCTTTACCCCATCATTGGACCTGTTGAAGCGAATAGGAGGTTTTCTTTTCTCCGGGCTTTTTTCAGTTTGATAGGGTTTAGATTGTGATGGGATTATTCCACCTCGTGTTTCTTTTTTTAGCCTTATTTTGGTGGTTTAGAATAGTAAGAAGTGAGACCAGGGCTTCTTATTGTGCTTTCACCTGACCTATTCTCCCCCTCTCTCCCATTCATTGTGGTAGAAACCTCCTCCACCTACAACACGCGCTGCAGCTGATGGCTTCTGCTCTCCAGTACCAGGCTAGGTCTGCTGGCCAGCAAGCAGCCTTTTTCTGGGTTTGCATACCAGGGAAGTACAGATAGATAGATAGACGTTCTTCAGAGCACTTAGGCTGGGCAAGATTGGCTGGACAGGTGGAGTTGTTGCAGGAGTTCATCTTTATTGTTCGCCTTTTTCCTGTCCCTTTTCATGTTTCTCTTGTTTTAAAGGGTTTTAGATTAATTAATTATAAGAGAAGGAAAAAGCAAACCTTTCTCTAGCTGGGGTGGGTCAGCTGCTTCAAGGAGGAGCCAAGTCATGGGTCCAATGGCAGGGGTGGGGTTGGTAGCAGTGATTGTTGGCCTTCCCATTTGATCATGAGTAACTGATATTACAATACCTCTGTTCCATAGAGACTCTCGCAGAGTGTTAATGATGAGCAATATTCATAGCCTCTGACAGAGTTAAATTGGTCTCTCTGTGTCTCAGACAGTGAAGTAGAAAGCGTGAAGGAGAGATTTATCCAGGGTAGGGGCTGCCCACACAAGAGATGAAGTAGGAGTGCAGCCCAGAAGTCAGGCCATCTTAATGCTTTGCTCTCACCACCATAGCTTCCTTCCTTATTTTGTTTAATCCGCTTACGGAGAGAGTGAAAGAGGGAACAGGCTGTATTAACAATAAGAATGCAGAATGAAAGGCTTTAAAGATTTCCTTTCATCGCTGTTTTTACTTCCTTGCCCTTATTTAAAGCACACTTTCTGGTTCGATGACCAGTGGCATTTCAGGACTTCCCTTCGTATTTTTCATTGGACAGAGGCTTATTCCTTTAGCCATATCCTGTGATTTACTTTAGCTGCAGCACAGCATCTATCTGAAGGTTTTTGTCACTCTAGAATTCAGCTTGCTCTTAAGAAACAAAATGAATATGGCAGTTGTGCATTTCCTGATCTGTAGAATTGGCTTCTGATCAGAGTTCCTGTTGTGGCTCAGCAGTAATGAATCTGGCTAGTATCCATGAAGACATAGGTTCGATCCCTGGCCTCCCTCAGTGGGTTAAGGATCCATTGTTGCTGTGAGCTGTGTGTGTGTAGGTTGCAGATGTGGTTGTGGTCTGGCGTTGCGGCTGTGACCTAGGCAAGCGTCTGTGGCTCTGATTCGACCCCTAGCCTGGGAACCTCCATGTGCCATGGGTATGGCCCTAAAAAGAGAAAAGGAAAAAAAAAAAAAAAAGAATTGATTTCTAAGTAGTTTAAAGAAGAAACACTGACCAATTTGTTTCTTTAAATCTATAACATTATTCCTTTTTTTTTTTCTTTTTCAGCCGCATTCATGGCATATGAAAGTTCCCAAGCTAGGGATCAAATCCGAACTGTGCCACAGCTGCAGCAATGCCAGGTCCTTAACCCAGTGCACCATAGCAGGAACTCCCTTTTTTCCCTTTTATGTTGACGCAGTAGCCGTATATGTACCCCTTCTTCTGCTGATCAAAAGATATAGGGGTGAATAGGCAAGCCACAGTATGAAAGAAAGTATGAAAGAAAATACTTGCAAAATATGTACCTGACATATGTATAAACAAATAACTGACAGTAACCAAAAAAAAACAAACCAGTTTTTTAAATGCAAAAAATTTGATAGACATTTCACAAAAGAATACTAATAGCACATGAAAAAGAGCAGTTATCATTAATCATCAGGTAAATGCAAATGAAGACATCAGTAGATCTCAGTTCACACCCCCTGAAATGGCTCATGAAAAAGACAGAACACCAGATGTTGGTGGGGATATGGAGCAGCCGGAACTCTGCTGGTGGGAGCACTCGTAACTTTGGAGGATCGTTTCACTTTTTTGGGTTAAGTTTAACATACTCCTACTCTGTGACCCAGCAGTTCTACTTTCAGGTTTTCATCCAAAAGAAATTAAAACACATCTGCAAAACCTTGTACAAGCAGAGTTCCCATCGTGACACAGCAGGTTAAGGATCTGGCATTGTCTCTTCGTCACGGAGGATTCAATCCCCAGCTCAGTGTAGTGGGTTAAGCATCCATTGTTGCTGCACCTGTGGCAGAGGTTGCAGCAGTGGCTCAGATTCATTCCCTGACATAGGAATGTCCATATCACAGAAGTGTGGCAAAAATAAATCAACCTCCTACAAGCACATTTTATCATGATAGTGCAAAACTGGAACAGCTCAGGTGCCCGTTGACAAGAGAATGATTAGATAGGAACTAGCCACTGACACCCAGCATGGACTGATACTGCATGGATCAACCCCGCAAACACTGTGCTACATGAGAGAGCCAGACACAAAAGAATGAATACTACATTATTTTATACATTCAAAACAAGGCAAAATAATTTATAGTCATGGAAGTCAGAATATTGCAGGTAGTACAGGGAGATTGGGAACTTTCTGGGATGATAGGAATATTCTATGTTTTGACTAGGGGTATGAGTTACTTGGGAGTATGCATTTGCTAAAACCGATGGAAGATAAAACTACCGTTCGTCTGTGTTTCACTGTGTGTAAATTTCAGTGCCAAAAAGAGATGGAGAGGGAGAGGGGAGCCTGCTGGGGAGACAGAAGTGACTGAGCCAGAGGCCTGTCATTGTTCTCCCCTACTGTTCTGCTCTCAGTGCATGAGTCCTAACCTGAGTGTCAGGAGGGCTAACATGGGATAGGGGACACTGCATTTGGCCACCATTGCAAGGAGGCAAGTTGCGGTACTGCTCCTTTGATTTTTACTTCTAAGCTGGTGGCCATCAAGGAGTTCCTGTCGTGGTTCAGCAGAAACAAATCCAACTAGTATCCGTTAGGATGCGGGTTCGATCCCTGGCCTTGCTCAGTGGGTTAAGAAGGATCTGGCATTGCCTTGAGCTGTGGTGTAGGTCGCAGACACAGCTCCAACTTGACCCCTAGCCTGGAAACCTCCATATGCCGCAGGTGCAGCCCTAAAAAAAAAGTTATTAACCCAGATTGGTTATCAGGTCAAAGTCATACAGGTGTGGAGTGGGAAAAGTCAAAATTGACCGAGCAATCTCCTGACCCATTCCTCAGTCCTGCTTTCCAGAGGTAACCGCTTTAAACTGTTTTTTTTTTTTTTTTTTTCTTTTTAGGGCTGTACTTGTGTCATATGGAGGTTCCAGGCTAGGGGTCAAATTGGAGCTACAGCTGCTGGCCTACACCATGGCCACAGCAATGCCAGATCCAAGCCTCATCTGAGACCTACGCCACAGCTCATGGCAACCCCGGATCCTTAACCCACTGAGCAAGGCCAGGGATCGAACCTGTGACCTCATGGTTCCTAGTCGGATTCGTTTCTGCTGCACCATGACAGGAACTCCTGCTTTAAACTCTTTTAGCTAATTCTTCTGGTGTTATTTTGTCTTTATTTTATTTTTTTATTTTTTGACTGTGCCTGCGACATACAGAAGTTCCTAGGCCAGGGATCAGACCTGTACCACAGCAGTGGATTTTGTTCAAATTTTAAACTACTGTGTTTAGTATACTCCTATTTTGGTTTATCACTTTTAGACATTATTTATTAATTTCCTGTTAATTGTAGTCTTTAAGAAGCTCTAGGGAGTTCCCATTGTGGCTCAGCAGGTTACGAACCTGATGAGTATCCATGAGGGTGCAGGTTTGATCCCTGGCCTCACCCAGTGGGTTAAGGATCCAGCTTTGCGGTGAGCTGTGGTGTAGGTGCCAGACACGGCTCAGATCCTGACGTCCTGTGGCTGTGGCGCAGGCTAGCAGCGCAGTTCCAGTTTGACCCCTAGAGCCTGGGAATTTCCATGTGTCGTAGGTGCAGCCCTGAAAAGAAGAAAAAAAAGAGAGAGAGAGAAGCGGCTCTGGCTTCCGTTTTAGAAGTGGAGGGATGAACACGCTTGTGCAGCTTCTCCCCGTCAGCACCCCACTTCTCCACTCGCCCAGTTTAACAGCATTGTTACCGCCGTTAGTGTTGCTCACGGCTGAGCCAGGGTGTAGACTAGCCTTATATCCCCTTTCCTGTGTGTGTGTGTTCTTTGTTAGTTGGCTTGGTTTTCTGTGTCCCTATCACATATTTTTTCCAAACTCTTCAACTGGGATGTAAAATCCCTCTCAGTTCTTTTCTTTGCTGTGTCGAATCTGTCATTTCCATCTTTCTCCCACCCCCAGTCCCTTCTGGAGCCTTCCATCCTCCTCCTCAGGTTTGGGCTCTTTGTTCTCTAGGCGTTCTGTGCAGCTGTTGTTCTGGGCCTGCCCTTTATCGCTTTGTGTGTAGTGCCCGTGTTTCTTGGGTCCCTTGTGTTACCCTTTCTAGGTGTATCCCCTGTTGAGCTAGAGCTCATCCTCCAGGAACACCCTAAGGAAATGGGATAGGAGATAAATTTTTGAAATTTGGCATATCTGAAAGTGACTTCGGTCTGCATGCACAGTCTGTCAGTAGTTTTTCTGGGTATAACATACTCAGTGGAAAATAAGTTTTCTTTGGAGTTGTTGGGACATTGCTCCAGCGTCTGACTTTTAGAAGTTTGAATCCACTTGGAAGTCTTAAATCTTTGTAGATAACCTCATTGCCCCTTCCCCACTCTCTCTTTGGAAGGTTTTAGTTTCTTGTACTCTTGCCAGGCACCCAGACCCTCAGTGGTAAGAATCACCCACTCCTTTTTGCGTCTTTTTCTAGCTGTTCTTCCCCCATCTTATCCCTTCCACTGTGTATACCACCTCCAATTCCCACCGAACAAGAGAGAAAGTTCCTGTCTGCGAAATTCTCTTACCTTCCCAGAATTGCTTGTGACAGGTGAAGGGAGTGGTCATCTTTGCTGCGGCTCAGCCTGCTGCCTGTAGCACATCTGTACACTCGAATAGTTCCTTCCGGCAGATTCTGACAAAAGCGTCTTCAGTTGTCTGAGTATTGCGTTAGCTAATTGCTCCAATTATAGCCATCCAGTGTTGGTTTTAGCTTCAGGGCTAGACTCAGGCATTTCTTCTGGCTCATAACATAGTAGTGTATATGATTTTAAAGCTAGGCCCCCAAGACCAAACAAAAGCAGCCTGGCTTTCAGGTAGCCAGTGGCATGGGGTAAAGACTCATTTGCCACACTCCGCTAGGTCTTTCATTAGGTCTCCTAACCAAATTCCTGGTTGGTGCAGAACTTCACTGTCGCGTAAAGTGAATGCAGACACTGGATGCTGGGCAGAGGCCACCACATTCTGTTGTCATAGACCAAAAAAGGCAAAGATTCATCCAGCATCCTCCTTAATTCTCTTCCTTATTTGTGTTTCAATTAAGATGTCTTAGCCCATGTACCCCAGATTACAGTTTGTGACAAGATTGTTGATTTTTTGGCAGGCTTTCATCAGTGGTGCCAAGGCCAGCTTAGGACAGATTCCAGGCTACAGACAGCCATTCAAGGAGGGGTCTGCCATCTGTTGCAATGAACAAATGCTTTTCCTATGCCTGCTCTGAAGATTTAGTTCTCCTGTAGGAAACCTAGCTAAGGATGGGCAGCAGCTACAAGATGAGCCAACAGCAAGCATTGTTACTTCAGTAGGTTTTTTTTGTTGTTGTTTTTTGTGGTTTTTTTTTTGTCTTTTTGCCATTTCTTGGGCCGCTGCTGCGGCATGTGGAGGTTCCCGGGCTAGGGGTCGAATCGGAGCTGTGGCTGCCAGCCTACACCAGAGCCACAGCAACGCAGGATCCAAGCCGTGTCTGCGACCTACACCACAGCTCACGGCAACGCTGGAACCTTGACCCACTGAGCAAGGGCAGGGATCGAACCCGCAACCTCATGGTTCCTAGTCGGATTTGTTTCCTCTGCGCCGCGATGGGAACTCCAACAGCTAAGTGAGTTTTGAGGGTTTTGTCTTATGCGTTTTTCCGTGAGTGCCCTTTTAGTTTTCGTTCTGCCATGCAGAGGAGACCCATCAGTATCACCATCATAGCTCCAAGCCACCTTCTTTCATCTGGGCAGCGAGAGTGCTGAACACATTCGTGCAGTCTTTGTTGAATTCCCGGTGGGCCTCACAGTGACAGGAAGGGCGTCCTGAAGCCACTCCCCCCGCCTCCCCCACCAGGAAAGGGTCACAGACTCTCCCAGGCTGCTGCTGGTTTCGGGCAAGGAGCCGTAGGTCAGAGGTCTTGCTCTCACAGGAAGAGAGTGATGCGTGTCTCCTCGGGCAGACTCAGTATACGAGGATGAACTGGAGACCTAAGTGACCTGCCCTTCGGATCTTCCGTTGACGGCCAACGTCCGGCCACGGCAAGGTTGGCCAGCTTTGTCTCAGCGCAGCTTCATCTCCCAGCCAGCCATCGCTCAGGCTCCTTTTTCAGACCTACTGGCCGTGATCCATAGTCATCCATTTCGCATCATGACCGGTGGTGGATCGTGGTCAGAGAGGCTCTGCGGGGATCCTGGTGCGCACAGAAACGGGATCTGTTCACCATTCATCCACCCCGCAGCAGGAGGACTGGATGACAGGAGCAGCGTAGAGCAGTCCGCATTTCTGAGTGAAAAAGCTCCCTTAGCAACCCCTGGCTGGCGGATTAAGGAAAGAGGCTCTCCTTACCCTTATCATTTTCTCTTGCCTTAGAGGTGGAGGTTGGGAATTCCTTTTGGTGGTCAGTGATGCAATGGGTAAAAATCTTCCATTTATGAAAGAGAAACTATGTTGTGGTTATACAGATTGCCCAGCTGTGGTTAACATCTATGGAAACCATTTCCTGAGTGCAGTAAAAAGAAAATTTTTTGTTTTCTCTACCAGACTACGTGGGAACTGATATTTCTCTTTGTTGAAATACCATTGCATCGCTTTAGCAAAGGGACACCTAGGGCTCAGGCTTGAAACAGTCCCCTTCTTTTGATCACCCTTGTGCAGATAATTGCTTCCCAAGGACTGTTTAAATCCTGGATTTTGAGCAGACTTGTGACAAGGGGACAACTGTGGATGATGGTTTGTTCTGGCTTTTTGAGGACAGGGAGGGGCTGCCCTGGGAGGGGAGCAGGTCGGAGTCTGAGCCTCGTTGAATTGCCCACTGAGTTAGCAGGGCCGTGGCTCCCGGGAGACCTGAGACGATGCCCTGGCACGTGAGCAAGCGACCCACAGGACAGATGCCGCCCTGAGAGGGCCTTTGGAGTCAGGGCCCCAGCAGGAGCTCCAGGTGCTAGAAAATGATCTTTCTTACCACTTTGGCCTCATCTAATCAAGGGCCATAAAGTACACCCCCTCAGGCAGAGCTGTGAGGTGTCCAGAATCACGGCTCTGTCTAACAACCAGACCCTTCTCATTTGGAATTTGGCATGCTTATTTAGTAGTGGTGAGAAGTTCTGGGGACACAGGGAATAATTTTGCAGAATGTATGCTAGCCAGTTCATTTGCGTTTCATTTAAAGCCATGTAGTTAGTGCCTACCCATTTCGAGAAAGAAACGCATACGTGACTCAGTGAGGTCTCTCTAGTCTGACGGAGGACACCCCCCACATCATGAAACTTCGTCCTAATGTCAACCTGGGAGGTGGCCAAGAATTTAAAATCTATTTTCTGTGGACGTCCTTAGACATTTTTGTGAGGAGATAGAGAGCTGCCTGAGAAAAAACAAGCTGGAAGTCGAAGAAGCAGCAGAATGCTGAGGTTTGAGAAAGCATGCCAACTCCTGAATCAGCAGCTAAGACAAACAAGCCAGTCGAGGCACACTTGTCTTCTGTCCCCTGTGCTTTGCTTCTCACGTTGGATGGTTTCTCTGGGAGAGGTGGGTGCTCTTTTCCTGATGGGAGTGATCAGGGTGAGTGCGGTGGTTGCTGCTCTCAGACCAGGCGGGTCGTCCCCAGGGCCGCCCTGCCTGGTGCAGTCGTGGAAGGAAGCCAGCAGGGCTCTCCTTCCAAGGGGCCAGTGATGTGTGAGCCGCCAGATCCTGATTTTTGTCCCTTCTCGCCTTTGCTTCTGTGGTTGTGATTGATTGGAGCCCAGATGGAACCAGTATCTGGAAAACAAGCCTGCCTTCCTTAGTTGAGCTCCCAGGGTTCTCTATAAAGAAAACGTCATTATGGGCTTTATTAGAAGCTGTACTTAATAATTCCTTAAAATTCTGTCTCAGAAATGTAAATGATCTGTTTGTCTTGGTCAGTCTATTATTCTCCCCAGCTGTGTCTGGTCGCGCAAATTAAAGCAACAGCAGTTTGCACCTCGGGGCGAAAGCATCCCTTCCCTCTGCAAGCATGATCCTCCTTCCCATTAAATAAAACATTTCCTCTGTTGAGAGCCCTCAGGCTTTCTTCCCTCCCCAACTGCTATAAAATGCTGGAGGTTCTTCCCCGCTTTGCCCTGAGCCCCCGCCATGGGAGTGTGTAAGGAAGGAAATTGCTGGAGCAGAGGCAGGAAGGGATGTGGCATCATCTCTTTCCCAGGGAGTGAGATGAAACCACATGGGAGTGGGACAAAGGAGAAGGGAAATTCAGAAGTATCATTTTCTCGAGGTCTGGTGGGCTGGCTGCGGGGTTTTTCTTTGCCACTGACTTTGTGTCACTTAACCCTACATACACCGGGTCCCCTGGCCTTAGAGATGACTATCCAGGAATCTAGCCGAATACTTCTGTGTTGCGCAGAGACCTCTGTACTCACCATTAGCAGCAGGTCTGGTCTAGGACTCTGCTAAAGATCTCATAACCCTTGGCCTTTCTCTAGTTACTGCTCTTTCACTTTTTTAGAGACTTTCTTACAGCTGGAGCTTTAAGATCCCTTCGAGATTCTCTGAATATTTGTCCTTCAAATAGGATCCTTTACATTGATTCACCCCAGTATGTCCTTAGACATGGTCAAAGCATTGTAGGTGAGACACCAGAAATAAGGAATCAGATCTTCCTGAATTTCCTAAGGGTATTATCCTACATATTACACATTAATTGCAAATTAATCACAGAGAGGAGACTGTACCTTTCCTAATGAGAGCTGTGGCAGTCACTCCTTTACCCAAGGTGCCACACTTGGCATCCTGAGTCCTGGCCTGACCTGACAGTGTGCATCCATCACTATGTGATGGTGCAGGAAGAAGTACCCCACCTCATCCACATGGCACACCTGCCATGGGAAACAGACAAATCCTCAGCGAGCAACATTCTATAAAACAACCAGCTTAGACTCAAAACTCTTATCGAAGACCAAAAATCAGACAAACAAAACAAAAGGCAGGAGACTGTGCTCGATTAAAGGAAACTAAGGAAATCCCAGAGTATGAAGTATGAATATGGACTTTCAGTTAGATTACGCCTTGACATCAGTATTGAATTTCTTGGGTGTAGTGAAAGGTGTGGTGTTTAGTAGAGACTGTCCTTTAAGACATGCACACAAAGTATTTAGAGGTGAAGGGGCATGGTGTCACCACCCCCCAAAAAATGTATATTTATATATAGAAAGAGAGAACAAGTTAAAATGTTTATAATTGATAAGGGAGTTCCCGTCGTGGCACAGTGGAAACTAAGTCAGCTAGGAACCGTGAGGTTGCCGGTTTGATCCTTGGCCTCACTCAGCAGGTTAAAGATCCAAGTTGCCATGAGCTGTCGTGTAGGTCGCAGACGCAGCTCAGATCTGGTGTTGCTGTGGCTGTGGTGTGGGCTGGCAGCTACAGCTCCCATTATACCTCTAGCCTTGGGAACTTCCATATGCCATGGGTACAGCCCTAAAAAGACAAAAAACAAAACAAAACAAAAATGTTAATAACTGATGAATCTAAGTGAAGAGTATTTAGGTAATAGTTGTTCTCTGCTTTCCACTTTTCTATCATTTTAACATTTTTCAAACTAGAAAATTGAGGAAAAATTCTCACCAGACCACGCTGGCGTTCCTGTGCCGTAACAGTTCGTCCCTCAGAAGCAGGAGTGAACTGGATGCTCATAGACTATAAAGCGCACACACCCACCTGGCAACACGAGGCCTTCTGCATTTTCATGCAGCATCTCTGTCTGTGTTATATGTGTGACACATGCCTTGCCGAGGCCTCACGTGCCCCAAGGAAGCGTGTGGAAAAGGACTCATTCTTTCCTAACACTTGTCTAACTTTGACCCTCTCTGAAAGGTCTAAACTAGACTGATGAATGAAAGCGAACAACAATAAAAACAAAACAATTGCCTTCTGTGGCAAGGGACCCAAGCCCACAGCAGAACAATTGACCAGCAGAGGACTATTCTTCACAAAGAGAGAGGTTGACTTTCTCTTGGCAGCATATGATGCTAACTAACTACTGCCCAGCGGATCAGTTCACTTGTCCCAGAGAAAAAGGCCATTATAGTGTCACTTGAGAGTCCCTAACCCATTTCTTGTCTCAAAAATGAATGTCTTTGGAGATCCTTTTGTGGCGCAGTGGAAACAATCCAACTAATATCAGTGAGAATGAGGGTTCGATCCCTGGCCTCACCCAGTGGGTCGGGGATCTGGCATTGCTGTGAGCTGTGATGTAGGTCACAGATGCAGCTCAGATCTGGTGTTGGTGTGGCTGTGGTGTAGGCCGGCAGCTGTAGCTCCAATTCGATCTCTGGCCTGGAAACTTCCATATATCACAGGCATGGCCCTAAAAAAAAGGCAAAAAAAAAAAAAAAAAAAAAAAAAAAAAAGAATGCCCTTGATCACAACAGAGACTAGGAGACCGTGCAGTTAGAGGACCCCTGCTGCTTTGGGGAGGATGGTTCATGTCTTACTGTGAGTGGATGATGTGTCTTCTATAGGAAGAGCTGTCCATTTAAATAGCGCCAAGTCAGGTAGAATAGTCCTCCTAGCAGCAGCTCTGAGGCCAGAGCATGCAAAGCAGACCTCTGTGTTTAGCAGGGAGAGAAGGAAAAGTTGGAAAGGGCTTTCTGTAATATGGTGGGGGTTGGGGGAGTTTGTTTGTTTTTTGTGTTGTGTGTTTATTTTTTGTGTGTTTTTGTTTTTTGAGTGTGACCACAGCCACAGCATGCACAAGTTCCCAGGCCAGGGATCAAGCCAAAGGCACAGCAGTACCCGGGCCACCACAATCACAACACCAGATCCTTTCATTGCTAGGCCACCAGGGAGCTCCCTGTAATACACTGTTTTAGAAGAGCTTAACTTAGCATTCAGGGGTTTCGCTACCAGAATCCTCATCTATATCTCATAGACATGTTACAAAGATGTAGAGCAGCTGAAATCAGATCAAACTTAAGTTCCTTTCCTTCTTAGATTGGCATAAGAGCAATGAAATTGAGTAACAGATCATTTTCTATTCGTATAAAAACTGTGAAACTGCTATGATTTGCCAGCTTTTGTTTCACCTTTTGCTGACAGAGGGGTTTTTTTGTTTTTTGTTTTTTGGCTGACACTGTATCAACGTCAGTATTTTTAGTTTTCCACTTTCCTGAGCCCAGTGTCCCCTAGAATACTGTCAGGATAATGTTGGGAAGTGAATGGGATTTAAACTCTCTTCCTAATGTGTCACTGGCTGCCAGTCCATTTCCTTGAGTTGTCTGGTCTTGGGCTCTGGGCAGATTACTTAGAGACTTGCACAGTTGGGAAGTGAAATTGGCCCAGGGACTGGGGCTTTGCTTGTCATTCTTAGGGATTTCAGCTAAATCCAGAGAAGATCTGAAAGTGAGCACTGGTTTCAAGCAGATAGCTCTCACTGAAGATTTTTTTTTTCTTTTTTTTTTAGGGCCGCACCTGCGGCACATGGAGGTTCTCAGGCTAGGGGTCTAATCAGAGCTACAGCTGCCAGCCTACACCACAGCCACAGCCACACCAGATCCAAGCCGAGTCGGCAATCTACACCACAGCTCATGGCAACACCGGATCCTTAACCCACTGAGTGAGGCCAGGGATCAAACCCGCAACCTCATGGTTCCTAGTCGGATTCGTTTCCGCTGCACCACGATGGGAACTCCTCACTGAGGAATTTTCATCATAAACTTTCTTCTCATTTCTCAAGAAGCACCGTGCCAGTTCCAGACCTTCGTATGGCTCTGGAAAATAGTTCATGGATGAGCTACAAAAAAGTCCGCTCTTGCCTTGTAAACAGATGACAAGTACTAAAGAAACTGTGTATCTCTGCCAAAGAATTTTTGTTCCAAATAATTTGCATTTTAGTGATTATGCACGTTAAGAGACGGAAGACATAGACTTGAGCTGGGCTCTCAGTGAAGGTCAGCAGGGTTTCCGTGCATGTGCTGACCCTATCCTGGCTGGTCCAGTTTTGGAGCTTTCTTTTCTGTCAATTCATACGTAGCGTTAAATCCTTTTGGTATAAGAGAAAGTTCATTTGACTAAGTCCATTGTCAAATCATATTAAACATGTTTGGGATGGGTTTTTTGAGGGGGTTGCTTTTTAGGGCCGCACCTGTGGCATATGGAGGTTCCCAGGCTAGGGGTAAAATCAGAGCTGTGGCCGCTGACCTGCAGCCGCAGCCACAACAACATCAGATCCAAGCCGTGTCTGCAACCTACACCACAGCTCATGGCAACACCGGATCCTTAATCCACTGAGCGAGGCCAGGGATTGAACCCGAAACCTCATGGTTCCTAGTCGAATTTGTTTCTGCTTCACCACGACAGGAACTCCTAAACATGTATTTTTTAGGGGAAAAAAAAGTGTTCTCTGGCGGCTCAGTGGGTTAAGGATCCAGCTTTGTTGCTGCTGTGGCACAGATTTGATCCCTGGCCTGGGAACTTCAGCATGCCACAGGTATGGCCAAAAAAGAAGGAAAAAAAGAGAAGCAGAGTAAGTTTTAGCACATTGTCACTGTAAACTTTGAATTCAGAGAAGAAAAAGACAATAGTCATTTTGCCATTTTTGTCCCTTTTATTTTTCCAAGATTCTCCCCCTGCCCCCTTAGGGCTGCAGGTGCAGCATATGGAAGTTCCAGGCTAGGGACCAAATCAGAGCTATAGCTGCTGGCCACAGCCACAGCAACACCAGATCCAAGCCGTGTCTGACCTGAACCATAGCTCACGGCAACGCCGGATCCTTAACCCACTGAGCGAGGCCAGAGATCAAACCCACATCCTCATGGATACTAGTCAAGTTCGTTTCTGCTGAGCCACAGCGGGAACTCCTTTTCTAAGATGCCGAATCTTCTTTGTGTGAGGTCTTCGTTGGTGTCTGATATTTGGATAAGTCCTCAGGCGCCGTACCATGGGAAGGGAATTGAAATAATTGCTGATGGAGAACTGGACATAAAGCACAAGATACAAAGCTTAGTAAGAGTCTCTTTCACCTGTGCGCCTATGCACACAGCCACACTTGGGGCATTGGAGCCAGCTGGTTACAGTGAAAGCCATGCTCCTGGGACAGAAGTGGTCTATATTGAACTTAAGTTGAGTGCAATGGCAGAAGGTGGTTGAAATGTCATTGTTCTATTGAAAACATCTGTAACAATATTCTGGATACTTCTAAATGTAACATTCTGGATGCATTCTGAGGGAACAAGTCAGTGGTTCATTCCTGTGAACTTTGACCTCTAGCAGGTGGGTAAGGGTTCTCCTGACTGTGGTCTCCATGACACAGCTCATCCCACTTTACAACTAAGACCAGGAGTTCCCATTGTGGCGCAGTGGTTAACAAATCCAACTAGGAACCATGAGGTTGCGGGTTCAACCCCTGGCCTCGCTCAGTGGGTTAAGGATCCGGCATTGCCGTGAGCTGTGGTGTAGGTTGCAGACGCGGCTCGGATCCTGCATTGCTGTGGCTCTGGCATAGGCTGGTGGTTACAGCTCCAATTCGACCCCTAGCCTGGAAACCTCCATGTGCCGCGGGAGCGGCCCAAGAAATGGCAAAAAGACAAAAAAAAAAAAAAAAAAAAAAAAAACTAAGACCAGAAAATCCATAACTGTTTGGCAGAGTTGCAGGGGGTGCATATCAAAGCCAACTTTCTGGTAGTCCCTTGCCCTCATAGCTTAGGATACAGAACAAAGAGAAGTCAGTGTTTCTGGTGCCTAAAACTTCATTGGTTTTGCTGACAGCAGTGTGGTCTCCAAGAGAATTCGGACTTTGCCCTTCCCCAGGTTTTCCACTGTATGCACCTGCTAAATGCCTGTGGGGCACCAGTGCTGATGTAGTCCTGCCCCGCCCAGGCGCAGTTCTGGCAGAGGGAGCAGTCTTCTTTCACAGCAGAGAGCAAGCAGCTGCTGCCCAGAAGCTAACTCTTCCTGCCTGCCTCAGCTTTCCTGAAAGCCTGATTGATGAACCTTAACAGCAGAGATGGGGCCAAGGTCAGGGTAAATCAGCCTTCCTGAAAGCTGCGATGGAATGATGCCAGGATTATGCCACTAAAGCCCCATTTCAAGGTGGAAAGTGAATGTGAGACCTTATGTGGCAGGTTCCAGGAAGAACGTATCCGTCTCTCAGTGGTGATGCGTGTTTTGGCTGCTACTTTAAAGGTGTCATTCACTTTGATTTAGCCGAAAATAAAAGGTGGGTAATTTTGTTTTCATGACCATCACATTAGGAAATCACCGACTGTGTTAATGATCCACTGCAGGCAGACCTAGAAGCTTTCCCCTAAAGCATAGTAGCACGGGTGACTTTTTGCTGCTCTTTAATGATGAGCAAGACAAAGGACTTTCCTTTTCTAGAACCTTCCTCACTGCCATGCAGCAAAAATCATTTTCCCATAGACTTCTCAAGGTGATTTGCTGAGAAGACGATATAATATTGTACCATCAGAACTGTAGGCTGAGGAGGAGAGATGGTATATATACAAAGCCTGATGCTGAGCAGATAAGATGGGGAGCCCTGGGTTGCTGAGAGCTGATTGGCAAGTGTAAGTGGAAATGCCCCCTCTTTGAATGCCCCAATTTTATTTATTTATTTATTTATTTATTTATCTATTTATCTATTTATTTATTTGTCTTTTTGCCATTTCTTGGGCCGCTCCCGCAGCACATGGAGATTCCCAGGCCAGGGGTCGAATTGGAGCTGTAGCTGCCCGCCTACGCCAGAGTCACAGCAACGCTGGGTCCAAGCTGCGTCTGCACCCTACACCACAGCTCACGGCAGTGCTGGATCCTTAACCCACTGAACAAGGTCAGGGATCGAACCCGCAACCTCATGGTTCCTAGTCGGATTCATTAACCACTGCGCCGCAACGGGAACTCCTGAATGCCCCAATTTAGAAGTGTCCTGAGCACCTTTTATTCTGCAGAGATCTGATTTCCTCCCTAATTGGTTCTGTGACCCAGGTGACTTTGTTGACTTTATCGAGCATCCACTGTTCACAGAACTACATCCATGTGCTACAGAGAGACTTGGAGCCCCAGAGCTGCAGTGTGCACAGAGGGATAGAGCATGCGCATGGAAAATCCTCTTGTTCCTAAACATCTAAGTCAGAGTCCCCTCAAAGCAGAACCTTAAGCAGAAGTTAAGGAAGTGGGAAAAGTGAGGTAGGAAAGGAGGAAAAGGCAATACAAGCATGCATTTCCAAGGCCATGAGGGCTCGAAGACACCAGAACTTCTAAGAAGCCTCAAGAGTGCCTCCAAGAACTTTTTTTTTCCTGACTGTGTCATGCAGCCACTTGATGTGGGATCTCAGTTCCCAGACCAGGGATTGAACTTGGGCCACAGCCGTGAGCGCTCCAAGCCCTAACCACTAGACCACCAGGGAACTCCTAGAGTGCCTCCCTCCCAGAATCGCTGACAGGAATTTGGGCCATTTAGCCATCAGCTTCTGTCCCCTGTGACAGTGACCGCAATGGCATGAGCTCTGCCACAGTGCTTATGACGTGTAGATCCTGCAGCCAGAAATGGAAAGTCTCCAGGTGTGTGTTTTGGTGGGATGTTGTCAACAAGGTTTCTGGGCTTTCTCAGAAGCAACCAGTGCAATGACAGCTGAAAGTAGAGTCCTCCAGCGTCTGTTACGGACAGGCTCAGGGCTCTAATAGGAAAAGACCTGGGGTTGCAGGAGAAACTCCAGCAGAAGGCGTCTAACCCAGAGACTGGGGGGAGAGGCTTGGGAAAGCCTCCTGCAGGAAGTGGTTTCTAGGCTGAGACAAGACCAGGTGAATGGGAGGGAGGCAGGGAGAGGTGAATGCAAGGTCGAGACTGGCTGGCTGGAGCACAGGTTACAAGGGGAGATGTGGCGAGAGAAGGTCGAAAAGAACTTTGCGGGTGAAGGGATTTAGACTTTATCGTAAGAGCAGTAAGGGCTCGGGAGACATTGAAGCAGAAAGACATGATAAGCTTCGTATTTTAGAAAATTCACGCTGAGGAGAATATGTGGAATAGATGCCGGGGTGGAGCAGGTGAGTGAAGGGGGAACAAGAGAGAAGTCAGGGAGATCACTGAAGAGGCTGCCAAATTATGCAGGTAAGAGAATGTAAAAATGAGAGCAGGACAGTGGCAGTGAGGCACATGAGAGGTGAAGGTATTTGAGCCCTATCAAGACTCTCTACAGCCCCACTCATGCTCTCCTCCTGGTAAGATGTAGTGTTTGTGTGTTGATGGAGAGATCATTGTAGGGACTGAGTTATCTGGAAAAGAATGCTTAAAAGATATGAATTGAAAGCTCATAAAGAGTAGTTTGGAAAATTCTTAAGCAAACTGGGAATAAAATAGCTGTTATAAGATCGCTCAAGTAAATTCTCACTTGAGAGCTAAGACAGCACAGCACAGCACAGCACACTGGGAGTCAGAAGGGCCTTGCCTTGTTCTGGATCTGCAAGTTTCTATTGGTTTGACCTTTGTTGTATCATTTAACCTCTCTGCACTTTGTTTATTTGTCCCGCTCAAAATGAGCACAATGATGCCTGCCCAGGCTCTTCTGAGTTGAGCTTCAGCTAACAGCGTGCAGGGAGGGATGACCACAGCGGGGAAGCTGGCATCCTCTTGACCACCGTGAACAGAATGGGAGTGTGCAGGGTGCTGTTCAGGCCCGAGAGGCTCATGTCTGGTGTGGACACTGGCCTATTGGCTCCCTCCAGGACAGGCAGTAAGCCCTCCTTCTCCGGCTCTCTGCTGCTCCGGAGGTGGGATTTCAGGTGCTTGGTGAGATCAAGATCTTCCTGAAGCTTCCTCCTCTACCTTTGAGACTCAGTGATCCTCTTTCACAGGTGCAGTGAGAATAAGATGAGAAAATGGCTGTGAAAGCACTTGTAGAATGAGCCTGCTAGGCAAGCGAGGGGTGTCATTGTCACTGTTATCAGTAGGCCTTGTGATGTTAGCTCATAGAGTTTTAAAATGTTTTGGAGTTCCCTGATGGCTCCGTGGGTTAAGGACCCAGTGTCGACACTGCCATGGCATGTGTTTGATCCCTTATTCAGAACTTCCACATGCTGTGGGAGATGGCCCCACAGACCAAAAAAAAAAAAAAAGAGAGAGAGTTTTAAAATCTTTTAGCTTTCCTGCATATCCCAGTAAAGCAGAAAATTTAAAGACTTAAATTTCTTGTATGCTGGCGTATAACTCGTTTTACTTTCTAAGGAAACCAAAAGCCGTGTTCCTTCTGTAGTTCCTTCCCCTAATACTGCCTTCTTACTAGCTACATTCTGTTTTTCTTATTTTATCTCATGCATTTAATGTTGACTGGAAACATTTGATCTGCCAAGACTTGAACTTGGACATATGGGGTTTCTCCCACCATCCACAACAGCACCACCACCAAGTAGAAGGCAAGCTGCACATTCCCTGCTTTCAGATGAGGAATGTTCTCCACCTCCTGGGAAAAACCAGGGCCCTGACTCACTGGACTTGAAAGGAAACTGATCTTAGAGTCCTTTTAAGATGTTATGACCTGGTTCTCTTTCTCTTAAAAGAATTCCTTGGGGCTTTAGTGCCCAGATGATGACAGTGATCCAGGATGAGTAACATTTACTGTACCTTTGCTCTGTGCCAGGTGCTGATTTAAACACTTTACATAGAAGCCACACTGCAGCCCCATGAATAAGTATTCACCTTGTTGATTAGCAAACCGAGGCCAACACAGTTAAATAACTTGGCCTAAAGTCGCACAGTTAGAGCTGAAATATGAACCAGGCATGAGATTCCAAAACCATGTCCCACATTATGCTGTGCTTCTCCCTCTTGCAAGCAGAGACTTGTCTGTCATACAGAGCAGGCAGAGGTCTTTAGGATTTCCTGTCCCCAGGTCCTTAGAGCAGTCAGAGGTGTTAAGGAGAAAAAGCATGATAGAGGAGTTCCTGTCGTGGCACAGTGGTTAATGAATCCGACTAGGAACCGTGAGGTAGCGGGTTCGATTCCCGGCCTTGCTCAGTGGGTTAAGGATCCAGCATTGCTGTGAGCTGTGGTGTAGTTTGCAGACGTGGCTTGGATCCCGTGTTGCTGTGGCTCTGGCGTAGGCCGGTGGCTGTAGCTCCGATTGGACCCCTAGCCTGGGAACCTCCATATGCCAAGGTTGTGGCCCTAGAAAAGGCAAAAAGATTTAAAAAAAAGAAAAGCACAATAGAATTCTGGTCTACTTGCAGTTCCCATCATGGCACAGCGGAAGTGACTCTGACTAGGAACCATGAGGTTGTGGGTTTGATCCCTGGCCTCGCTCAGTGGGTTAAAGATCTGGTGACACATGAGCTGTGGCGTAGGTCGCAGACTTGGCTCAGCTCCTGCATTGCAGTGTCTGTGGTGTAGACCATCAGCTACAGCTCTGATTCACCCCCTAGCCTGGGAACCTCCATATGCCATGGGTGCGGCCCTAAAAAGCAAAAAGAAAGAAAGGGGGAAAAAAAAGGAATTCTGGTGTACTTAACCATATTCTCCACACCAGACAGGAAGTACCCTGGATGCAAACACGGCTCCCATTAAGATAAACAGCTTGAATCTAGGGCGCCCTGTGTCAATCAGAAAAAAGTGGCAATCAAGAGGCTGTAATTTTTACATGCTACATGTTTCATGTTTTTTCTCTCCCCAGGTTAAAAAGATCAGGTGGCATGAGCAGCCTTTTGGGGAAAATTGGAGCCAAGAAGCAGAAGATGAGCACCTTGGAGAAGTCCAAGCTGGACTGGGAGAGCTTCAAGGAGGAAGAGGGCATTGGTGAAGAACTAGCCATCCACAATCGAGGGAAGGAGGGGTAAGAAGTAGTGCATTCTATTCCGCTGAAAATCCTAAAGTGTCTGGAATAGTTCATTGTGTACAGGCCACCTAATTTAAGCAGACAGGAGCTTTTCACAGTGAAACAAAAAATAGGAGTTCTTTGGTTTGTCAGTGAAGCTTAGGTCTAAGGTGGACAGGTCCTGCAGGTAAGGAGAACATTGGAGTGACGGGAAGGGGATGGGAGGGCATGTGAGCAGCACTTCTCTGGGGGACAGTCACGTCTGCCACGCTGAATTTGCTGAATTACAGCTCCTGTGAACTCTGAGTCACCTAGTTTGTTCACATGGTCAGATCTGGCTCACGATATCAGCTTTGGCCTCATTTGAATTATTTGGAATTCTGAGAAGCTAGACTAACCCAGTACTTCAAAAGCAGAGCCAACAGAGTGTGTCAATGTTGTCACATTATTGTGGGATTTTTTTTTTTTTTTGTCCGTGTCCTTATGGCCCAGGGCGGGGCTTCGCCCTTGGCTTCAACCTGTATGACACACAAGACCTCATAAGGCATCCAGGCCATCACGTGCACCCTCGTCCTCTTCACTTTGACTAGAAAGAGGATGTCTGTGAACTGTGTCCAGAAGTACCGAGAAAGAAACGGTAGTCAGTGAGTACTTACGAACCTCAGAAGGAGCCAAGAACAAATTTACTGCAGAAGAGGGTCCATGGCTCAAGGTCCACAGTCCCTGTCCCTAACCGCGAAAAGTGCACACAGCCCCTCAGACAGCCCTGGCGCTCCCCGCGCCTACCCCTCTCCGGCAGGGGTTCCCTCCGCACTCTGTGTGCATCTCTGAGGCTTAGCTCCTTTGCCAGTAAAACTAGAATAATGATACCACTTCTGGGTGGTTGCGAGGTGCTCATGAGAGAAAATATGTGGTAATATGTATCACACATATACTTACATAGCACAGGCAGACCGCACAGATCCTGCAGGTCCAGTTCCAGACCGTTGCAATGAAGCGAATATCACAGTGGAGCAAGGCATGCGACTTTTTTCCCAGTGCATTTAAAAGTTATGTTTACCCTATACTATAATCTAATAAGTGTGCAGTAGCATTATGTCTATTATCAATGTACATAACTCAATTAAAAATTACTGTGTTGGAAGTTCCCTCTGTGGCACAGCAGAAACAAACCGACTAGTATCCATGAAGACTCTGATTCGATCCTTGGCCTCACTCAGTGCGTTGCCTCGAGCTGTGGTGTAGGTCACAGACGCAGCTCAGATCCTCCGTTGCTGTGGCTGTCTAGGCAGGCAGCTGTGGATCCATTTTGACCCCTAGCTTGAGAACTTCTATATGCCAAGGGTGCGGCGCTAAAATGCAAAAAAAAAAAAAAAGAAAGAAAAATTAATTAAATAAAAAAATACTAACCATCATCTAACAACACCAGAAGTTGGCACTGTCCTTCAATTTGTAAACAAAAAAATCAGTGTCTGCAAAGTGCAATAAAGCGAAGCACAATAAAACAAGGCCTGCCTGTCTACATAAAGCCCTCTGCAGAGTGCCTGTCACTGTCACTTGGAGGTGTGTATTAAGTGGTAGTTATTCAGGTTACTTATAAGCTAAATTATAATAAAGACAGATGAAGGATTTGTTTTGGAGGTCATTTTTCTAAGTTAGGCTTCCAGAGTATTTGAATGAACCCCCAGAAGCTGATCAATATGTGGCGGGAAAAAATGTTAATGATTTTATGAGCTTAATTTAACTACCAGACTTCTAAATCAGTCGCGCAGCCGCGGTTTGCCACAGGACAGAGGCAGACGCGCCAAAGCTGTGTGGGGAAGGCCCTCGAGAGCCCGGGCAGGAGTCACGGTTACACAGAGAAGACCTCTGACACTTGCCCTGATCCTCCCCACGCTGACTCAGTTCTAGTAACTCACCCCCGTCTCTTGTACGTGTTTGCCTGGTGATCTAAATGAAACTACAGAGGAACTGCCAGTGTGTGAGACCCTTGATTGCTTCTCTGAGGACTGATTATATGGTTAGACCATGTCATTCTTTTTTTTTTTTTTTTTTTTTTTGGCAGCCCCTGTGGCAGGTGGAAGTTCCTGGGCCAGGGATTGAACTGGGACCAGAGTAGTGACCCAAGCCACTACAGTGAAAATGCCAGATCCTTAACCCACTGTGCCACAAGATAACTTTTTTTTTTTCTTACAAACCTTGGGAACTGCGTGACTGAGTTTTCTTTCTTTTTTTTTTTTTTTTTTTTTTTTTTGTCTTTTGTTGTTGTTGTTATTGTTGTTGTTGTTGCTATTTCTTGGGCCACTCCCACGGCATATGGAGGTTCCCAGGCTAGGGGTTGAATCAGAGCTGTAGCCACCGGCCTACGCCAGAGCCACAGCAACACGGGATCCGAGCCGCGTCTGCAACCTACACCACAGCTTACGGCAACGCCAGATCGTTAACCCACTGAGCAAGGGCAGGGACCGAACCCGCAACCTCATGGTTCCTAGTCGGATTCGTTAACCACTGCGCCACAACGGGAACTCCCCATGTCACTCTTTTAACAGAGGTCTTGTAAAAGCAAGGAGTGGGTGCTGTTGAAGATAAGGGAGGTAATAAAATACAGGCTGAAGGAGAAAACAAGATTAAAAAGGACATCTGCCCAGTGAGGACTTCTCAGGCAATGGAAGAAAATCATAGGACTTTGTTAGAAAATAACTGATAGCATGCGACTTCTATGCTCTCTGCTTTGCCCTCCGTCTCTGAGCCTTTCCCCCGGCCAGATGATTCCGGGGATCTGCGTCTTTCCGTACAGATCTGATGACTTCCGTGTTCTGTCTTGAGCTCTTCTCACCTGTCTTCTCCATTGCCCTCCCCGACACATCCACTCCCTCGCCTTGCCTGGCTCCTGCCAGCAGAGGAAAGGGCCCAGCCGCTAGTCCAGGGAGCTGTTCTTCTGGTTCTTACTTTAGCTAAGCATGAGCATCTTCTGGGGGATTTTCCAAGGCCACCCCTGTGTGCTGCTCCGTCAGGTGTCGGATAACTGTGTGGTGTGTGTGCGTGCGCGGTGGAGTACATCTCAGCCCTGAAAAGGGGTGGCGCTTTACGACATCATGGAAGGACTTGTATTATGCTTAGTGCAGTAAGTTAGAGAGAGAGAGGTGTTGTATGATGTCGCTTATAAGTGGAATCTAAAAAATAAAACAGGAGTTCCCATCGTGGCGCAGTGGAATCCGACTAGGAACCATGAGGTTGCGGGTGCGGTCCCTGCCCTTGCTCAGTGGGTTAACGATCCAGCATTGCCGTGAGCTGTGGTGTAGGTTGCAGACGCGGCTCGGATCCAGCGTTGCTGTGGCTCTGGTGTAGGCCGGTGGCTACAGCTCCGAGTCAACCCCTAGCCTAGGAACCTCCATATGCCACAGCAGCGGCCCAAGAAATAGCAAAAAGACAAAATTAAAAAATAATAAAATAAATAAATAAATAATAAAACAAATGTGAATAAAACAAAAAAGAAAGACAGATATAGAGGACAAACTAGTGGTTACCGGTCAGGAGAGAGAGGGGGTAGGGGCAAAATAGGGATAAGGAATTAGAGGCACAAACTACTACTTCAGCACAGGGAATAGAGCCAATATTTTATAATAACTATAGGAGTTCCCACCGTGGCTCAGAAGTAACAAATACAACTAGTATCCATGAGGATGCAGATTTGATCCCTGGCCTCACTCAGTGGGTTAGGTATCCAGTGTTGCCATGAGCTGTGGTGTAGATCACAGACAGGGCTCATATCTGGTGTTGCTGTGGCTGTGGTATAGGCCGACAGCTACAGCTCCAATTTGACCGCTAGCCTGGGAAGTCCATATGCCATGGGTGCAGCCCTAAAAAGACAAAAGAAAATTAAAATTTTAAAAATAGGAGTTCCCGTCGTGGCGCAGTGGTTAACGAATCCGACTAGGAACCATGAGGTTGTGGGTTCGGTCCCTGCCCTTGCTCAGTGGGTTAACGATCCGGCGTTGCCGTGAGCTGTGGTGTAGGTTGCAGACGCGGCTCAGATCCCGCGTTGCTGTGGCTCTGGCGTAGGCCAGTGGCTACAGCTCCGATTCAACCCCTAGCCTGGGAACCTCCATATGCCGCGGGAGCGGCCCAAGAAATAGCAACAACAACAACAAAAGACAACAAAAAGACAAAAAAAAAAAAAATTTTAAAAATATAATGTATATAATAACTATAAATGGGAGTTCCCGTCGTGGCTCGGGTTGACGAATCCAACTAGGAACCGTGAGGTTTTGGGTTTGATCCCTGGCCTTGCTCAGTGGGTTAGGGATCTGGCATTGCCGTGAGCTGTGGTGTAGGTCACAGACATGGCTCAGATCCCACGTTGCTGCGGCTGTGGTGTAGGCCGGTGGCTGCAGCTCTGGTTCCACACCTAGCCTGGGAACCTCCATATGCCATGGGAGCAGCCCAAAAAACGGCAAAAAAAAAAAACTACAAATGGAGTCAACATCTAAAAATTGTGAATCACTTTATTTTACACCTGAAACATATAATATTTTGTATAATATTGTACATCAACTGTATCTCAGTTTTTTTAAAAGGAATTCCCTAGTGGCCTTGCAGGTTAAGGATCCAGTGTTGGCATGTGTTTGATCCCCGGCCTGGGAACTTTGACCTGCCATAGGTGTGGCAAAAAAAAAAAAAAAAAAAAATCATTCCTCAGGTGCTTATTTTGCACAGCCAATGTTGAGAATCACTAGACCTCAGCATCAAAATTCTAGAAAGGGGTGTTCCCGTTGTGGCGCAGGGGAAATGAATCCGACTAGGAGTCATGAGGTTGCAGGTTCAATCCCTGGCCTTGCTCAGTGGGTTAAGGATCTGGTATTGCCACAAGCTGCGGTATATAGCTCACAGATGTGGCTTTGATCCGGTATTGCTGTAGCTGTGGTGTAGGCTGGCAGCTGCAGCTCCGATTCCACCCCCAGCTCTGGGAACTTCCATATGCCACAGGTGTGACCTTAAAAAGAAAAAAGAAAAAAAATATTCTAGAAAGGGAATTCCTGCTGTGGCGCAACGGGATCAACAGTGTCTCTTCAGTGGCAAGGATGTGAGTTCAATCCTCAGCCCTGTCGAGTGGGTTAAGGATCAGGCATTGCTGCAGCTTTGACATAGGTCGCAACTCTACTCAAATTCTAACCCTGACCCCCAGAACAAAATATGCCACAGGGCAGCCAAAAAAGAAAAAAATTCTAGAAAGCCAAGCTTCTGGGTGAGCCATTCCAGCACATTCGTAACTAGATAGCTGACTTTAAAAACAGGGGCTTTGGAGAAGGGCTAGAAGATTTCTATGTAGAATTATGCCAAGTGCCACAGTGTCAAAGGGCAGAAAGCACAGGCCAGACCCATAAGCTCTGTTTGGTCAGGCTCCCAAATTATTTTACACAAATGCCAACCAGAGCAGAGGCCACCTGTTTATAATGGGAGTGTATAACATATAGAGGGAATAATGGAGAATCCCAAGAAGTGTTACCCTGGAACAAACGTGATCTCTGCCAAAACTAAGAAGGAGGAAAGGTCATTTGTGATATCATCTCGGAAAAAGCTACCCAGGAATACCTAGGAGTAATGGTTGGCCTCTGCCATATTTATGTGACAGTGTGACTTTTTTATAGGTACCATATTTAAGTTGTTCTCATATACAAGAATCTGTATCATTAGTGCTGATAGAAATATTCCTGTAGGAGTTCCCTGGTGGCTCAGCAGGTTAAGGATCTAGCCCTTAGCACTGTCACTTCTGTGGTGCAAGTTCGATTACTGGCCTGTAAACTTCCACATGCCACAGGTACAACCAAAAATATGTATACATTCCTGATCAAAATGAGATTGAGGTTAAAAGATTATGTCATGCTTTTTGTCTTTTGATAGCAATCCCATTTCAGTAAGTATTATCTCAATGTTACCCCTTGTAAAGCTTTGATAGAATTTGAAGCTACATTGGTCAATACTGGATTATTGTCCAATTTTTTTTTTTTCTTTTTTGGCCACTCTGCAACATATGCAGTTCCCAGGCCATTATCCTGAGCTAACCTGAGCTTATCAGATCCAAGCTGCAGTTGTGACCTACACAGTAGCTGTGGCAACACAGATCCTTTAACCCACTGTCCCAGGCTGGGGATCAAACCTGTATCCTAGTGCTGCAGAGATGCCACCAATCTTGTACCATAGCAGGAACTCCAGCTGTCCAATTTTTAAAAAGCAGTTTTGCTGTCTGAAATAGTCACATGAAGAAGCAAAGCACTGGAGTTCCCATTGTGGTTATGGCTCAGCAGGTTAAGGACCCAACATTGTGACAATGAAAGTTCAATCCCTGGTCTCGCTCAGTGGGTTAAGGATCTGGTGTTGCTGTGGCTATTTCATAGGCCACCGTTGCAGCTCTGATTCACCCCCTGGCCCAGGAGCTTTCATATGCCACTAGTGTGGAGGTAAACAGAAAAAAAATTAAATTAAATTAAATTAAATTAAAAAGTAGCAAAGCACCTCGAGAAACACCAGGCATAGGATCAGATCTGCAAAGAATTTATACACTGGGAATATCAGATACAGGTTTTGGGGATTTTGGGGGGTGGCTTTGGCCATGCCTACGGCATGTGGAAGTACCCAGGCCAGGGACTGAACACATGCCACAGAAGTGACATGAGCCACCGCAGTGACTATGCCGATTCTTACCTTACATCGCAAGGGAATTCCTCAGATACAGGTTTTAATACAATACAAGTATATATTTAAAGAAGCAAACACACTTGAAAGTATCTGCAAGAAGAAACTACAGGAGATCCCTTTATGGCGCAGTGGTTAACGAATCCGACTAGGAACCATAAGGTTGCAGGTTTGATCCCTGGCCTCACTCAGTGGGTTAAGGAGCTGGTGTTGCCGTGAGCTGTGGTGTAGGTCACAGACGCAGCTCGGATCTGGTGTTGCTGTGGCTCTGGTGTAGGCCGGCGGCTGTAGCTCCAATTAGACCCCTAACCTGGGAACCGCCATATGCCACGGCTGCGGCCCTAAAAAGACAAAAAAAAGAAACTACAAAAGTGTCCTAGCAGATTTGAAAAAGACTGAAACAGAATTTTTAGAAATAAAGAATATAATAACCATAATTAAAAACAAAATAGATAGACTTAATAGTGGTTAGACCAACAGAAAGAGAATACATAAACTGGAAATAGCCAGAAGAAATTATCCAGAATATAGTTCAGAGAGAGAAAAAAAGACAAAAAGTATGGAAGGGAGGAGTTAAGCATCCTGAAGGGACAGCATGGGAAAAAATGAAAGCTACCTCTTTATAGAGTTTTAAAAACCCATAGAATCCTAAGATAAAATAGAAATCAGGAGTTCCCACTGTGGCTTGATGGTTATGAACCGGACTAGTATCCATGGGGATCGAGTGTTGTCATGAGCTGCCGTGTAGGTTACAGACACAGCTTAGATCCTGCATTGCTGTGGCTGTGGTGTAGGCTGGCAGCTGCAGCTCCAATTCGACCCATAACCTGGAAACTTCTGTATGCCTCGGATGTAGCCCTAAAAAGCAAAAAATAAAATAAAATATTAAAATACCCATACTTAGTCATATCAAAGGGAAACTACAGAAAACTAAAGACAAAGAGAAAAATCATGGGAGCTGCCAGAAAAGAGAGCCTTCTGTGAAAGGAGGGACAGTTAGACTGACAGGAGCTTCTTTTTTTTTTTGTCTTTTTTTTTTTTTTTTTTTTTTTTTTTTGTCTTTTTTGCCATTTCTTGGGCCACTCCTGTGGCATATGGAGGTTCCCAGGCTAGGGGTTGAATCAGAGCTGTAGTCGCTGGCCTACACCACAGCCACAGCAACGTGGAATCCAAGCCTCATCTGCGACCTACAGCTCACGGCAATGCCAGATCCTTAACCCACTGAACGAGGCTGGGCATCGAACCCAAAACCTCATGGTTCCAAGTCGGATCATTAACCACTGAGCCACGACGGGAACTCCTGACAGGAGCTCCTTGTGGGCAGCAGGGCTGCCAGAAGACTGGAATGATCTTATATATGTGTATAGATAGAGATATGTGAATGAGTGTCAAGAAAGAGGGCAACTATGGACATTTTCAGAATAATAAGAGCTAATAAGAAAGTTGCCCCCACCTGATCTTTACCCAAAGAAATTTGAAGGATATACTCTGGCAAAATAAAAGTGATTCTAGATGGAAGAAGCAGTATAAAACAGTAGTGTCAGGAGTTCCCACTGTGGCACAGCAGGATCAGCAGCATCTCTGCAGTGCTGGGACTCAGGTTTGATCCTTGGCCTGGCACAGTGGGTTAAGGATCTGGCATTGCTGCACCTGTGGCTTAGGTCACAACCTCGGTTTGGCTCTGATCCCTAGCCCAGGAGCTCCATATGCCATGGGGGCGGCCAAAAAAAAAAATAATAATGTTAATGTCTTATTATAAGTTGTTGAGTTGTTCCTTAAAACAAGATAGTATTAAATACCTGGCAACAAATACATAAAAGTTGGAAGGAGGAAAATGTTCAGTTTTCCAAAAGATCTTGTATTATCTGGAGGAAGGTAAGGGTGTTAAGTGAATATATTGAAATTTCTAAAATAGAAGCAGAGGGTATAATTTCCAAAGTAATAGTGGAAAAAAATGGAATGAGTTTTTTGTTGTTCTTGGGTTTTTTGGGGGGGGTTTGTAATTAACCAAAGGAAAACACAAAAATAGAATTAGAGAAACCAAACAGGACAAATAACAAGCATAAAATAAGATAGTAGACTTAAAAGTAAATTTATCAGAACTTTAATTAAATGTCAACAAAACTAAATGCTCCAGTTGAAGATAGAGATTGACATATTGAATTTAAAAAGAAAAAAAGCAGGAGTTCCTGTTGTAGCTCAGCATTAATGAACCCGACTAGTATCCAAGAGGATGGGAGTTCGATCCCTGGCGTTGCTGTGTCTGTGGTGTAGGCCAGCTGCTACAGTTCCAATTCGACCCCTAGCCTGGGAAGTTCCATATGCTGCGGGTGTGGCCCTAAAAGACAAAAAAAAGTAAAAATAAAAAACAACTATTTGCTGTTTAAGAGATAGGGCTAAAACAATGGAATGCAGAAATGTTGAAAATAAAATGATGGGAGAAAAACCATACAGACACTAATCGAAAGAAAGTTGATGTGGCCATATTAATATAGACAGTAAACTTCAAAGCATTATCAGAAATAAAAAGGACTTTCTCCTGGTGTTCGGTTTATCTAGGAGAGAAAACAGTTTAAATTTGAATGTACCATTTGGCGTTATCTGCTGAAGCTCAACGTAGTCATTCCATGTGAATCAGCAGTTCCACTCCTAGCTCACTTATATGTTCCTCAAAAGACACACGTGGGAGTTGAAATAACAGTACTTTTAGAGTTCCCACTGTGGTGCCAGGGAATTGGCAGCATCTCTGCAGCTCCTGGATGCAGGTTCGATCCTTAGCCCAGCACATTGGGTTAAAAGGATCTGGCTTGTAGGTCACAACTGTGACTTGAATTTGATCCCATGGGGCAACCAAAAAAGAAGGAAGGGAGGAAGGAAAGAAGGGAGGAAGGAAAGAAGGAAGTAACAGTACTTTTCATAATATCCCCAAACTGTAAACAACCCAGATGTCAATAGCCTAGTAGACAAAGTGTAATTTGTGCTCACACCCCGGGGTACACTTTAACAATTGAAATGAAAATGGATAAATTGCAGTAACCTAACACAAAGAAGCTCAGGCAGTATAATTCTATTTATTTGTTTTAATTCCATTTATATGAAGGTCAAACCAGGCAAAGACAGAGTGTCCCTTAGCTCAAGTTTGTTAAGAAGCAAGTCACCAAAGAATACACACAGTGCGAGTCTGTTTCCTTTAGATTCACAGTGAGGCACAAGCAGACCGATGTCAGGGACCAGAGACCAGAAAAGAGAGCGGAAATGCGGGCACACGCCTGCCTGGCTGGGCTTGGGTGTGGGGCATGAGCATCAGGTTAGAGGTACGCAGGGGCCTTCCTGGAGGCTGGCAGTGTTCTGATTCCTGACCTGACGGTAGCCGCACAAATACTTACGTCATACTGATGCATCTGCCTTGCCTGTTCTATTGTATGTGTGTGTGCGTGCGTGCGTGTTATATTTTACAGTAAACTGAATTGAGATTGATTTCAAATCCTGGATCTGCTACCAGCCTGTCATGTGCTCTGGCCCCAGTTTCTTGATCTATAAATTAGAAACTCTTCAGTGTAGAGATTAGAGCCTCTCGGGTTTCCTATGGGAATTAAATAAGCAGGGGAAATGTCTGGGAATGTTTATGGACAGGACTCCCCTTCCTTGTCCCACCATCCCCACCCCCTCAGTCTTTTGCCTCCTCTTCTTTCTTGCCATCTGCCGTTACTGACCATGCCAAGCCTAAGGCCTTCCGGGAAGGCCAGGTGCATTACTCCTCTAAACCCCTTGCTGGCGTGTTCCTGCCAACCTTCAGGAATACTTCCCACAGCCGTGGCCAGGACAGCTTGCGGGCATCTCCTGGAGAGCCATCTTGCCTCAGATTCGCTCCCCCAGGAAAGCTCATTAGTCCCACGGCTTCCATACTGTCATCTGCTGAGGACTCCCACCTAAGCTATCTCCTGCTCACCGTCCCACCGAGTTCCGACTCCCTTATTCGCTGTTTTGTTGCTGTCTCCACTTGCTTGTCCAAGACACACATCAGACTTAACATCCAAAGCCAGATACAGATAGCCCCCTGCTTTTCAAAAGTTCCATTTGTACCACTTTGTTTTTGTGAAAGACCTGCATTAATACTTGGCCTGTTCTCACTGAGGGAAGTCTGAAGAGGATTTTCATTTTTAGGAGAAAAGGTAATTGCTTCTTTACACCATCTCGGCTAAGAGAGGTGTTACAGGGACGCTCTGCTTTCGGATAGCTCGAGGAACCTGCACGTGCTTTTCTCCATAAACAGCCTCCTTCCTCAGACGTCTCAGAAAATGACACCCTCACCGTCCACTGAACTGATGAAAGAAAATCCTAGGAATCATCCTCTTTCCACTCACATCCTGAAAGTCCAGTAGACAGTTCTGTCGTGAAGTGTGTCCGTCTGTCTCTCTGTTCAGTGCAACTGCCAGCAATCTGCTGCAAGCATCTGCTCTGCTCCCTGCTTCTTTATCTGTACCTTTCTTCTGTTTTCCTTCACATGGCAGCTAAAACCATTTTTCCTCTCTTCCCTGCTGCAAGCCCTCCAGGAGCACTTATAAGCAGAGTTCACTGCCTCACCCTGGTGTTGAGGCCTTCCCTGAGCTGTCCCCCACTCATAGCATCCAGCCTCTGCCCTGCTCCTCCAGATCCTCCTTCATGGGCTCTTGTTTGTCACTCAGATGCCACTCTTAGAGGAGCCCAACCCCAGGAGCCTCCATCACATCACCCTGTTTGATCTTCTCCATCACGCTCACCGTCAGCTGGTGTGTGTCATGTGTTGTTTCATAGGCACTAAGCCCCCAAGGGCAGGGTCTGGTTCACCATGCCCATCCCCCTAGCTGTCGGTCAGCCATGGTTTTGTTTTGGAAACCAGTAGGATTAGAATTAACCACCCGGGAGTTCCCATCTTGGCACAGTGGAAACAAATCTGACTAGGAACCATGAGGCTTTGGGTTCGATCCCTGGCCTCGCTCAGTGGGTTGAGGATCCGGCGTTGCCATGAGCTGTGGTGTAGGTTGCAGACACGGCTCAGATCTAGGGTTGCTGTGGCTGTGGTGTAGACCAGCAGCTGCAGCTCTGGTTTGACCCCTAACCTGGGAACCTCCGTATGCAGCAGGTACAGCCCTAAAAAGACAAAAAAAAAAAAAAAAGAATTAACCATCCAGAAAGGAAGGGTATGATGACTCAGAAAGACATCTCCACCAGGCGTCATTTTCAGTCAGCCAAGTTGGGTAAAATGCTTGTACCAAGACAGTTAGCTGTCCAGCAGAGAATCGCTGCTTCTCCTCCGAGCCCCAGATGCAGTCCAGCATTTCAGGATCGGGGTTAGCAGTCATCACTCAAGGCCTGGAGCATTGCTTCCCTCTAGCCCTGTAACCTCTCCTGCTGGGCTCCCCCCGCAGTGTTCACCATCCACAGCGGGCTCTCCAACACTGGGGAGACGGGGCCGGCGGGGTGGAGTCAGTGTATAGAGATGAGAGGAATACAGGCCTGGTCCTGGCTGCTGCTAGCAGCCAAATTGAAGGTCACCGACGGCAGTGTGATTGGGAAACCAGGTGTGTGTGATTTGAGAGGCGTGACGGAGAGACTGGAAAAAACCATTTCTCCAGAGAATCCGTTTCCATGACCCCCAAGAGTCACTCTTTCAGAACCAGCACAACCTTGTGATGAGATGGCAGGGAAGCAGTGGAGAAGAAACTTAATTAAAATCACCACCCTGGGAGTTCCCATCGTGGCACAGTGGTTAACGAATCCGACTAGGAACCATGAGGTTGCAGGTTCGATCCCTGCCCTTGCTCAGTGGGTTAAGGATCTGGCGTTGCCGGGAGCTGTGGTGTAGGTCACAGACGCGGCTCGGATCTGGTGTTGCTGTGGCTCTGGCGTAGGCTGGTGGCCACAGCTCTGATTAGACCCCTAGCCTGGGAACCTCCATATGCCATGGGAGCAGCCCAAGAAATGGCAAAAAGACAAAAAATAAATAAAAATAAAATAAAATCAGCACCCTTTCACTCTGGCCCTCCAGATGTTTGCAGGTTACATCCTCTTCCATGGGGTTTGTGCGATATTGGGCAGATGGCCACGTTCACCTGTGTTTCTCAGGGTAAAGAAGTGCATGTCTTATTACAGCCATCACAGAGCTTTATCCTAGCCTCAGAGCACCTGCAATCCCCTTGCTTTCCACCTCGGGTTTGTGCCGCACAGAGTGCTTGCGGGCCCTGCTGGGAGCAGGGTGATAAGACAGCCCTGAAGCTCCTCCGTTATGTGCCTGCTTCAGATTGCCCTGGGCCTCCTTCTGCTCCTTCATTTCCTGACCAGTGGGCAGGAGGCCCCTCGTGGGCAGGTATGACCATATGGCAGAGCTTTGGGGGATCACCCCCACTGGGCCCTCCCACCCCCACACAGCTCTGCCCTCTTGGGAGGGTGCCTTTCACTGGCAGGCTGGGCTCCCAGAAGTAGGTACTGACCTGCTCCCTGGAAGCATTTTCTATCCTCTTGTCCTCTTCCAGTCTTCTCTCCCCATTGGCCTGGGTCTCCAAAAAATAGGTGGCAGAAAGGTAATTTGGGTCGAAAGGTTAAAAAGATGCCTGAGCCTACCTTGTCTAACCTGGTTCTGAAAGGGAAAACTTAGAAACTCCCTTAGGTTGTGATGTTATTAGCATCTTATATTAATGGCAATCATGGTGGGAAGGGAGGATCTCCATCCCTCCCTGCTGACCTCCCGGTGGACTGGGCAGAATCAGGCTGGCTCCCCAGGAGTGCTGGGAACAGGCCAGAAAAGAACCTTTTCGCTTGTCAGCTGCCAGTTCTCTTCTGGGACTGTAATCCACTTAAGGCGCCTGGAAACTTCCTGCGGCCCGGTTTAAATAGGTTGTCCACTCAGACTCCCTTGCAGGAGGCAGTGGTCCCCACGAGCCTGTCCTCTTTCTGGAGCATTTGGTTTCTTGGTTCCTGTTGCACCTGTCCCAGGTTCTGAGACTTTGCAGTGATACAGTCAGGTTAGAAGTGGGAAACAGGAACCCTGCAGCACTCATAGCCATTCGGTTTTATTCTCACAGTTTCGTCATATTGTCAAGAGGGGTGTTGTAATTTTTATTTCTGTTTTACAGAGAAGAAAAATTAAATATCTTTCCCACAGTCACATAGTAAATGCCATAGCCACTCTCATCTGTGGCACCTTTTCTATCTCTTGGAGGGGGTGAGAGGCCATGTCCAGTAGAAGTTTTGTTCCTGGTCAGCTTTTGGCAGTAAACTGAAGCCATCATAAGGATCATGTTGGCAGCTGCAGGTGCCATGAATGGTGGAATGAAGTCGCCACACCTGCCTGGATGGCCTTTTTCTGGGCTGCCCTTGAGAATTCAGGTGCATTCTGCACGCGTGCCCCCTTTGCCGCCAAAGACGCTTCCTAAACCTGAACTCTGCCTGGCTTCGCTCTTGATAGTCTCAAGGTCAGCTGGACCCAGCACAGCTTCCTTGAGGTGCAAGGTCATTATTCCTGCCCAGTGAGCATCGTAATTTAAGTATCACTTCCTTTTCTTTAAAAGGAAGTCAAGAAGACAGACCACAAATGCACGAAGCCACATGCTTCCCCTTCCTTCCACTACTCCCGTTCTCTCAGATAGTCCTGGGTAACGGCTGTCTGGAGCCCTCTTGAACCACGGCTCACCCCATTTTTCTGCCGAAACTTAGAGGGGCAGTTACAGCACACCGATGTCAAAAGCACTGACCCCCAATTGTGGTCTTCGCCCAGGGCCCGTGGGCTGGGCTGGGGAGGATGATGGTTGTAGTGTGACGGAACCCATCTCTTGAGTTTGGGTAACAGCCTCCACTGGACAGTCATGGGTCCCTTGGCGATGGATGGAGGATTAGTTTGTTCTGTCCTGTGTCTGCTTCCCGACCAGTCTCCTGTGTTTTCTCACTTTATCAAAAGAGGTCCACAGTGTCTGTGGCTCCCCCCTTCTGCCAGGGAATCTGAAATTAAAATTTAACCAGGCGTCCTATATTTCACTTGGCTCAACTTGACAACCTGGCCCTGAGGGCTTGTGTTGAACCTATATATGGGCCCTGCCATGGTGTTTCCAGCTGTTCTGGGCTCTCCTGGGCAGTTCTGACTCAGCAACTGAGTGACTGATCCCAGACCAGGTGGTGGTTGCTGGTGCTGCTAACATGCACCGGAGAGCTGGCTGCCCCTCTTAGATTGATTGTCCTCAGAAGCTGGCTTCCCGGAATGATGGTGACAGCATTCATTGCCGTTTTATTGAGCACCTGCTCTGTGCTGGACATTATCTATACACTATTTCATTTAATCCCCACAAGAATAGGGATGATTATCTTCTTTTTTCGGCAGATTAGGAAACAGAATTAGCAAGTTTATGTGTGGCTTACCTGGAGACACAGGCTGCAAGTAGCAGGGTCAGAATTTGAACTCAGAGCCACCATCCACTCTGTATTGAGGTCGAAGGCCTGGCTGGGGAGCAGACAGAATGGCCTGCTTTTCACTGGGTGGTGTGGGAGGGAAAGTGAGGCCCTGAACTCAGCAAAGGAGCACAACCTGGTAACAGTCTCACCATATTGGAATGACCTTGTAACGACAGATAGGCATTTTCCACAGTGCAACAAAGGAAAGACTAGTGCAGAGATTCAGTTGTCTCCCATTTTCAGTGGCAGTTTTGCTCTTTCAGTAGATGAGCAGCAGAGATTCCCTCCTCCCCACACGTGGCAGCACTCTATGGCCAGAAGATGCATTAAAATGCAGCTGCCAGGGAGTTCCTGTCATGGCTCGGTGGTTAACGAATCCGACTGGAAATGATGAGGTCACAGGTTTGATCCCTGGCCTCACTCAGTGGGTTGAGGATCCGGCATTGCCGTGAGCTGTGGCATAGGTCGCAGACACGGCTCGGATCCCGTGTTGCTGTGACTCTGGGGTAGGCCGGCGGCTACAGCTCTGAGTAGACCCCCAGCCTGGGAGCGGCCCTAGAAAAGGCAAAAAGACCAAAAAAAAAAAAAAAAAAAATGCAGCTGCCAGCCCCACCCCTTGCCACTCACTCCTCCCAGTGTTTGTTACTTCAGCCCTGTGCTTCCTTCTCACCCTGCCTCAGGGGCCAAGGGAAGCCTTGTCTGCTGAACCAGGACTGGATTGGGGGGCGGGGACAGACCACCAAACCTTAGGGTCCCTGTATGTGGGCCATGGGCAGCCAAGGCGCTTGATCTCATTCCCTTGGAGGAGTTCAGGGCAGGCCTCCTCTGCCATCCACACGCAGAAGCACCCTGGCCCCAGTTGGGGGGAGGATGTGGGGGTGGGGGGAGGATGAGGGGAAGGAAGCAGCTGCAGGTAAATACCTTCAACACTCAGCCCTTCATGCACCTCTGGTTGCTGCCCCTTCACTGCAGCCCTAGGAGGTCACTCTTACTCCCCTGTTTCTTCCATTTTCGGATGCACCTTTCTCCACATTTTGATGTGTGTGTATGGGGTGCATAGCTTTCTCTTCCCCACCAACTCGACCCACCACCAAGGCCAGGAAATGTCGTGTCCCTGTTTTGGCTGCTGAGAAAAATGGCGCTCAGAGATACTGGGTCCTTGACCAGCCCAGCCAGTTGATGTGCGATTGAGCTGGGCCCTGAACTGTGACTTGACTTGACTGAGCCTTGTTCTTCTTTCCTTAAAACCTGGTTACAAAATTGCAACATTTTCCTACCTCCAGCCTTATTATACTTCCACAGTGGGAACTCCTATTTTTTTCTTTTATTTTGGCTGTGTCCTTGACATGTGAAAGTTCCCGGGCCAAGGATCAAACCTGAAACCCAAGCCCCGCTGCAGTGACAATGCCTTATCCTTAACCTGCTGCAAGAGGTTCTCACAAGAGAACTCCAGCTTTCTCCTCCTTTTTTTTTTTTTTTCTTTTTTCCGTTTTTATACTCCATTTTATTTTCATTCACATCTGAACCAGAAGCTTCCTTGTTCAGACCAGATATGAGTGGTCTGGATGTTACTGAAAGAGTCGTGGTAGCTACTGTGGGCACCTTATGGTCATTTCTTTGCATTTGCTGTAACCCAGTGAGCCCACTGTCAGGTGGACCCGTTCACACCTGGGGCTGGGGGAGGATGGGACAGTGCAGGGGAGGCATTTCATCTCACTAGACCTGCTCACAAACATTGTTACAAAATTTTTTTTTACTGGAGTGGATTTGCAATGTTCTGTCCATTTCTGCGGTACAGCAAAGTGCCCGCATTATACATATGTATGCATTCTCTTTCTCCTAGGCTCTTCTATCATGTTCTTGTTACAAGGGATTGGATAGAGTTCCTGTGCTGTACAGCAGGACCTCATCGCTTATCCGTCTACTCACCCCCATGTCCCACTCCCCACATCCCACTCCCCCCCACCCCCCCACCCCTGCCGGCCATCCCACGTCTACTCTCCGCGTCTGTGCTCACAAACATCTTCATCTTCCTCCAGGTACATTGAACGGAAAGCTTTTCTAGACCGAGTGGATCACAGGCAGTTTGAAATCGAGCGAGATCTCAGGCTGAGCAAAATGAAACCCTGATGTGTGGGGAACCTACAGCAGCTTAATCCTGTTTACACCGTGAGCTTCTTGTGTCTGTGAAATGTTTCACCTGTGTCTCATCGACTGTTTCCCCGCAAGGTCTTTTTTTCTATATGAAATTTCTGTCTTTGTATCTTGATCTCACATGGTTTCATTCATTCTACCTTTAATAGTTTGTCCTTGGAAAAATAAAAATAAAAAAATAGAAGTCGGTCCTGTGAGAGGCTGGAGAAGATGACCCCACATGCCTTCCCTTTGTTCTGCTACCAAGTCCACCAGGCCAAGTACCTCTGGGCCTGTCGCAGCCACCAAGGTGGAGAGAGCGACCAGCCTACGCATGAACTCCAGGGGCCGTGGGCTCTCCGCAGAGGCTCGACAGTGGTGGTGGAGCACCAGGCCCTGGGCAGCTCTCTTCTCAGTTCCTCTCATGCTTCTCTTCTGATCCCTTTCGCTCTCCTGAATGGGATTACTATTTATTGGTAGAATACGAAGCTGAAAATAAGGATACAGTATTGCTGAATTAGGGATTTTTTTTTTTCCTTCAGCCGTTTTCCTCTTCTCAAAGTCAAAGTCAAGTTCATATGTGCCCTCACCTCAATAATTCTTTAATTTTTGGTTTGACAAAGAAGATTCCAAAGGACTTTTTTTTTTTTTAGCTCCTTGGGAAAGTTTAAATTCTAAATGTCATACTAATAAAGCAGTAAACCCCACAGCCTGCTGCTGAAGGCAGGCAGTGGGGATGTCCCGAGTAACATGGACGGGTTCGGGGAGAAGTGGGATTCCAAAGCCTGGACTTCAGATCCTGCCTAAACATCTACCGGCTGTGTGACCATGACTACGGCTCGGCTTTCTGAACCTCCATTTTCTGGTCTGTAAATGACCTGAGTAACACCCACACCTCATAGGGTTGAGATGAGCTAAGGTCACACCTGCAGCATAGAAGCACACGTCTCCCCTGCCAGTCCTCTCATGTGTGCGCGGAAGCTCACGCAGCCAAGACCTGATTGTCAGGCCCGCGTGGTCATGAGGTTAAGGCTCTCATTACTCACTGAGGCCAGCCCGGGCAGTGGGGCTGTGTGCATCTTTGATCAAGGATCACCCTTTGCCATTAGAGTCTTCCCTGAACCATAGCCCACAGTCTTTAAGAACAGGTGGATAATGTTTTATCTAGCTCTTCACACCCACACTTCGTGAAAACTGGTCCGCCTACTCCCAAGGGAAGGGACATCCCTTTGTTCAGGGATTCCAGGAGCTGAGAACTGCGAAGGAAAGTGTTTGTGGGAAGCGGGCGGTGGGCAGCCCGAGTCCACCCTGAGAGGCAGCTTGGTAGCCCTTTGCTGGGCACCTTGCGCCTCCCTTGCTGTGGTGAGGATGACCAAGGAGGACAGCCAGGGACGCTTCCTGCCTGGTCTTCGGCGTCCAGAGAGTCCCTGGGAGGAGTTTCCTGGCCTTGCTCTTGCCGTTGGTCTTTGTCTTCTCATCCCAGACACACGCATTAGATTTCCAGGGTACCTGTTACCTTCCCATTACTGAAAAAACTGTCCTAAAACAGCATAAGGTCAAAGAATAAAGCAGGCCTCTTTATGTATCTGGCTCACCTATTTCCCAAGGATCGCAGTGCCCTAATTAGGAGATATGCATAAGGTCTCTGGGGGAGAAGGGCCGAATTAAGAACTAAATCTTAAGTGAGCTGTACATTGTCGGAGCTTAGGAGGAAGACCTGGACTGAGAGTCCAGAGCCCACAGCAGGCCGGCTGGGGTTGGCACCACAGAAGGACACAGAAAACCTCCCTAGAAAGGAGCAGCGAGACGGTCCTGCCTGGTACCCAGGTGGGGACCAGGAGGGCCACGTGACAGGGCTCTAGGTGCTGTGCTGCCTCTTCACCTCAGCAGAACAGGGGAGGTGTGGGTGGCCAGGTGGAAAGGACCTAGAACAGGCTCTGGAGAGGGTAGTCTTCTGACGTTCAGTATCAGTCTCTAGCCGGAACTCATTTTTGAGGGGAGAGGGTTCTTTTTTTAGGGCCACACCCATGGCAGATGGAAGTTTCCAGGCTGGGGGTCAAATCAGAGCTGCAACTGCTGTCCTACACCACAGCCACGCCAGCTCCTTAAGCGAGGCCAGGGCTCTAACCTCCATCCTTGTGGATACTAGTCAGGTTCATTACCACTGAGCCACAATGGGAGCTCCCCAGAACTGGAATTGCTCAGGCATGTTGGGTAAGAATCTGTGACTTTTTCTTTTTTTTTTTTTTTTTTTTTTTTTTTAGGGCCATACTCGTGGCATATGGAGGTTCCCGGGTTAGGGGTCCAGTTGGAGCTGCAACTGCTAGCCTACACCACAGCCACAGCAACATCAGGTCCAAGTTTCATCTGCAACCTACACCACAGCTCACGGCAATACCGAATCTTTAACCCACTGAGCGAGGCCAAGAATCGAACCCTCAACCTCATGGTTCCTAGTCGGATTTGTTTCTGCTTCACCACAATGGGAACTCCTTTTTTTTTTTTGTAAATTACCAAGGAAGAAATGAACAAGTAGGACTTGGTGTAAGATGGTGGACTCCTGAGTGGGGATTCAGACGCTTTTAGCTTCATCAACAGATGATGGAAGAGTTCCCTGGTAGCCTTGTGGTTAAGGACCCGGTGTTACTGCTGGGGCTCAGGTCACTGCTGTGACTTGGATTTGATCCCTGGCCTGAGAACTTCCATATACCATGAGCAGGACCAAAAAAAAAAAAAAAAAGATGTTGGCACACCTGGTGCTCCTCACGTGTTATTTGATCAGAAGAGGAAAACTTACCTGCGGTCAAGGCGCAAAACTGCTAGTGACCACACCTGGTCTTACGCCTGGAGGGCAAGAGGCGGAAGTGGTCCAGGCAAGATGAGAGAGCCTGTCATCACCTTGTGGATCTCAGTTCCACGTTGGAGGATTGACGTTGGAAAGGAGAGACTTGAGTGCAAGGGGACAGAAGAGCCAAAGATGAAGAGATGCTTGCGGTCGACAAGACAGCAGCTGGCGGGCTCTGGTGCCAAAACCTTGTGTCAGCAGCCCCTGAAAGACAGGGGCGCACAGGCTTCAGCTTCCAGTCCTGCCTGCGCCCTAGGGCAGCATATGAACCACTCTGGGGGAGGGGTATGCTGCCGCACCCAGATACCCACCTCAGGCCTCGTGCAAACCACCAGCCTGCGGGGAGGTGTCACTCAGGCATGAGCCCCGCCCCAGAACCAAGTTTCTGTGCTACACACAGGCAGTGTCGCTCTCTCCTCTTTGGGATGCTGTATGGTTTCAGGGGAGGTGGGGCACATGCCCAGGTGACTGCATCTGATATCTCACATGCCATCTCCCTTCATCTCCTTCCCTGGGCTTAGAGCTATGCCAAGGGTTCCTGCTTCAGGCTTTCCTGCAAAGTCTCTTCTCTTTTTTTTTCTGCAGCTTTTCTTCTGTGCTTTCCTAAGGCACCTTGAACCCAACAGTACTGTGAGATGCAGTCTTTGTGCACAGGCAAGTTGACCCCAGCAAGGAAAGTGGGCTGTGCAAGTCCAGAGAGTCCACCCAGGTTCCCTGCAGCCTGGGGTGGCCTAGTCCACAGAGACCCCCCTTCCAGGGCTCCTCTCCAGGGTGTGCCAGTGCTCTCAGAAAGCTGATGGGGTGGACTGACCTCTGCTGAACTACGGTACAAGGCGGCCGTGTTGGGCAGTGAAGGGCAGAAACTAACATAACTTGAGCATCGGACCGTGGGCTTGGCCTTCTGCCTCTAACCTTAGATCCTAGCACTGCGATCCGAGTTAAGCCTGCTTCTCAGATCCCTTATCTTCAAAAGGTTTCTGAGAATGCTTAATAATCCTGCTCTGCCTACCTCACAGCGTTTTATTAAATGAAATACACTATCCAAGTGTTAAGTAAATTGGGCACTTGGCTCCCAGCTCCCCAAGACAGCCAAGCTTCTGGGAGCATGAATTAGCAGCACTTTGAAGAACACTCCGGTGCTGTGCAGTCAGTCTGGAGCTGCCCTTGGCCCCAGGATGCAGCAGTTCTCCTCTGGGTTGACATCCTAGAGAAGCACCAGCATGTACGCAGGAGGCAGGCTTATTGGTGACAGTAAAAACTGGGAAACCACCCAGTGCCCCCCCCCCCAGGAGCAGGACCCGTTATGAAATAGCCACACAGTGGAATACAGCACAGCGGTGAAACACATGGACCAGAGCCACATGCATCAACACAGATGAACCTCTTAAGCAGCATTGGTACAAAAACCAAGTTGCAAGACACCTACTGTACAATCCCGGTTATGCAAGTTCAGAAGCATGTGAACATAGATGTACTTGATGGGTGCTCCCCCCCGTTTCTGACATTGTGAATGCACTAAATGCCACTTTAAAATGGTCAATTTTATGTTATGTGAATCTCAATAAAATTTTTAAAACATGCGAAAGATACTGTACATTGATTCAGAATACATGCACTAGAGTTCCCCTTGTGACGCAGCGGAAACAGATCCGACTAGTATCCATGAAGATGCGGGTTTGATCCCTGACCTCGATCAGTGGGTTAAGGATCTGGCGTTGTCGTGAGCTATGGTGTAGTTTGCAGACGTGACTCGAATCCCGCGTTGCTGTGGCGGTGGCGTAAGCCACCAGCTGTAGTTCTGATTCAACCCCTAGCCTGGTAACTTTCATATGCTGTGGGTGTGGCCCCCCCAAAAAACACTATCTATACACATTTAAACATACGTAAATGAATGAGTGATTAACATTAAATTTGGCATAGTGATTACCCCTCACGGGCTAGGGAAGTTTATACAATCAGAGCAAGATAACAAAAGGGCCTCCTTTAATGATGTGGTTTGATATCTTAATCTGAGAGGTGGGGACACATTCGTTATACCTTTCTATTTATTTGTAATATATCAAGGTAGTTTTTTTTAGGCCACACACACAGCATGTGAAAGTTCCCACGCCAGGGATTAAACCTGCATCACAGCAGTGACCTGAGCCACTGCAGTGACAGCACTGCATCCTTAGCCTGCTGCACCATAAAATTCTCCTCAGGATAATTTTTCTTGAAGACAAGCCTGTGTTTAAATTTGCATCACCTCTGTCACGTCTCCTTAGGAGAGAGAGCGGCAAAGAATGGGCACTTCAGAAAGTGGGTTATTGTGGTGATGAGCTTTTTGGGTGTCAAGCAGCCTTCTGTCCATCCCATTCTGGGCTAGCAGACGTTCCAGAATGATCCCTCCAAGGGACTGTTGGAATATTCCTCAGGAGATGAGTGATTCCCATAGGTGGACTACCAGCTTCCCCCCTTACCCCCGCCACCTCCAGCTCCCCTTTCTCTGAAGAGCAGGGTGGGCTGCTGGGGGAGCTGAGGGGTCTGTGCCAGGTCACGTGCCCCTCCCAGCACAGCTGGTGGTGTGAGGCCTGCGAGTCAGCCATCTCCTCTCCACGTGGCCACACAGATGCACACAAACAGGCCATGTGTCGGAAAGATGCTACCGCAGGCCTCAACTTGTTAGATGCAAATAAATAGTTCTCGACCTGGATAAATGAGCTTGGCATTAAAGACATCAAAATGAACCACAGTCAGTGTCTGGGTTTTTAAGTGGAAGTTGTGGAGCTGCCTGTCTTTGAACTGCGCAGCTTGCTGAGCTATCCCCAGGGCTCTGGGCCACTGCTGTGACCTGAGGCTACTGTGGGTGCCCTCTCTCAGCAGGAGGTGTGGCCAGATTCCTCCGTACTGAGGAGTGTTGCTGGGCCTCTGCAGAGAGGGAGGGAGCCGTCCTCTTTGATTAGCCCCCCAATCTGATAATGCCAAGGATTGAACCCACGCCACCGCAGTGACCTGAGCCACAGCAGTGACAACAGCAGATCTTAGCCACTAGGCCACCAGGAAACTGCTCTGTTAATGATTTAATGGCTTTCATTTTCACTAGACACCTTCACATTAATAACCTAAGCCTAAAATAAAAATAATCTAAGCCTGGTTGCCTTGAGGCACCCTGATTACATAATGGAAGGCATTTTTTCTTTTTTCTTTTTTTTTTGTCTTTTTTTTGTTTGTTTTGTTTTGTCTTTTTGTCTTTTCTGGGGCCGTAGCCCTAGCATATGGAGGTTCCCAGGCCAGAGCCACAGCAATGCCAGATCCGAGCCTTGTCTGCGACCAACACCACAGCTCATGGCAACCCCAGATCCTTAACCCACTGAGTGAGGCCAGGGATCGAACCCACAACCTCATGGTTCCTAGTCGGATTTGTTAACCACTGAGCTGTGACGGGAACTCTGAAGGACATTTTTTAAGTCTGGAAGCTCATTGAGTGCCTAAGGGTGCCATTTGGGGCAGGGTGGCCCCTCTCTGTCCCAAACACCTTATCGGGTTCCCTCGTCTTTGCTGTTGTCTCTAGCTGGACCTCACATTTCTGTTACTGCTCTGCCATTGAGCTCCATTGTAGGGCTTTTTGAATGTGAGGTCAGGGCTCCTGAGACACAGGGAGGGGAACCTGCCCGTCCCCCAATCATACACATGCACACAGAGCCCTCCTGCACCAGCAGTATCTGGTGACCTGTGTGTGCCCTTGAGGCTGCCACAGATAACCGGGAATAGGAATGATGTGAATAAGCATCATCACAGAGGCCTGTTTTGTCTTTGAAACGCAAGTGTGTTTACCAGGAAATTGCAGATACTCCTTGTGGTACTTAAAAAATAAATACCTATCTGGTTTTTTTTTTTTTTTTTTTTTTTTTTTTATTTTCCCACTGTACAGCAAGGGGGTCAGGTCATCCTTAGATGTATACATTGCAGTTACAGTTTTTTCCCCCACCCTCCTATCTCGTTTTTATGCAGCTCCTGGCACAAAGCCCCTAAAACCCTTGGAATTTACTGTCTTTGTATTGTAATGAGATGATTCCTAGGGGAGCGAAAGTAGCTTCAGGATGGGAACAGGTCCACCCGTTGATTTCTGGGGAGTAGAAGGAAGCCAGAGATCAGTCAGTCACCAATGGCTAATGATTTACTCAATCACTACGTAGTGGGACCTGAATAAAACCCATGAACAGCAACACTCAGGAGTTGACATTGTGGTGCAACAGAAACGAACCCGACTAGTGTTTGTGTCCATGAGAACACGGTTCCATCCCTGGCCTCGCTCAATGGGTTAAGGATCTGGCATTGCCATGAGCTGCGGTGTAGGTTGCAGACGTGGCTCAGATCTGGCGTTGCTATGGCTGTGCCGTAGGCCTGGCAGCTGTAGCTCCATTTCGACCCCTAGCCTGGGAACCTCTGGGAGCTTCCAACCTGGTGAACACATCCTCATGTGGGGACAGTGGCCCCCCTCAATCCACTGCTTGGGATCCTTCTAGACCGTTTTCATCTGACTGTTCATTTGGAGCCTTTATAATAAACCTTATTCGTAAGGAGAGCACCTTCCTGAGTCTGTGACCTGATGCGATGGTCACGGGCTGGGCAGCCTCAGCACCCCATTTGCAGCCAGCGTCTGAAGTGGGAGAGGTCTTGTGTGACCCAGCCCTTAATCTGTGGGGTCTGCACTAACTCTGGACAGTTAGTGACAACTGAATTGAATTGTTGGACATCCAGTCAGTGTTCAGAGAATTGGTTGGACCCAGCGTTTGTCTAACTCCTTGCTTCATGCTAAACATGTGACTGAGATGCAACGAAATATAGTCAAAGGTGTCCTTGCTGGAGCGTCAAGACACCCCAGTTCTAATCCCAACTCTGCTGACCAGCCGGGGCCCTCAGGCACATGCCTTGGCCTCCCCTGCCCCCTGGTTCTGCATCTGTAAATGGGTGTGGGGGTGTTAATAACGCTGGGAGTTTAACACCAGGGATCTGCATTTTGAACAAGCAGCCAGGGAGTTCCCGTCATGCCTCAATGGTTAACAAACTTGACTAGTATCCCTGAGGACATGGCTTCGATCCCTGGCCTTTCTCAGCGGGTTAAGGATCCGGCATTGTCCTGAGCTGTGGTGTAGGTCACAGATGCGGCTCGGATCTGGCGTTGCTGTGACTGTGGTGTAGGCCAGCAGCTACAGCTCTGATTCTTCCCCTAGCCTGGGAACCTCCATATGCCACAGGTGCAGCCCTAAAAAGACAAAAGGCAAAAATAAAAATAAACAAGCAGCCTGGTGATTCTTATGCATTCAGAAGCTTGAGAACCACTGCTTAAGGCCTCCCTGCCTATAAAAAATTTAAAAGCCTCTAGCTATGTATTTTGGAAAATTCCTTTTTTTTAAATCTTACCACTTCAAATAATTCAAATCTTAAATTCCTGAGGCACCAGCAAGCCACAATGAGTAAGCCCAGGTTTCCTCCCTGCTGTGTGCTGAGACCTACCTACCAGAACTTTCACCTCCTTTCAAAAGTTTTCGGAAGCCCAACAAAAAGCTCAGCTGGAAACTCCTTCAAGGTATCAGGAACTTGGGGAAGCAGCTGAAGGAAGGCCTGGGAAATCCACACACCAAAATCCACCCAAGTCCCAACAAACAGCTGAAGAGGCAACACACGGCTGCCAGGTTGGCAGCAGATGGCAGGACCCACGTGCACACACATGCTCACTCCCAGCTCAGGCGAGCATCTCATGTGTCAGCAAGGTTGCCCGGCAGCTTGGAGAAGACCCAAGCCTCCAGAGGCCCAACTCCCTGTCAAAACAAGCCCTGTGCCGTCCTCTGGCCACAGCCCCCAGGCCAGCTCAGCCAGCCTGAGCCTTCCTGCCAGCCTGAGCTTGGCCTGCCCTGGGCTTGTCCTTCCTCTTCCCCCTCCTGGTGGACCTCTCTCTTCTTCTGATTACGGAAGGGAACCGTTCATTGTTGGGAAATTTGAAGTAAAAATTAAGCAGTCTCCCATAGTCCTCTAACGGGGAAAACTGCTGCATGCATTCCGCATACTTTCAGTCTCTTCCCTTATGCTTGCTGGTTTGCCGTTTTTTGGCCGAAGCATGCCGAGGTTCCCAGGCCGGGGGTTGAACCTATGCCACAGCAGTGACCCAAGCTGCTGCACTCACAATGCTGGATCCTTAATCTGCTGCACCTCAAGGAAATTCCTTGCATATCTTTTCTTTTTCTTTCTTCTTCTTTTTTTTTTGATTGTTTACAGTGCTTTTTATTATACCTGAGCTTTTGCAGTAAAGTACAATAAAAGATTAAAAAATGATTTTATAATACATAGAAGATGAACTCTCATTTATAGCATATAGTTTGATTCTTTTATATGCATGATTAATCAAAATTGTGTCTTTTTTTTAATTTTATATTTTTGTTTTTCTAGGGCCACACCCACAGCATATAGGAAGTTCCTAGGCTAGGGGTCAAATCAGAGCTGTAGCTGCCAGCGTACACCACAACCACAGCAACGGGGGATCCAAACCGTGTCCGCAACCTACATCACAGCTCACAGCAATGCTGGACCCTTAACCCCCTGAGCGAGGCCAGGGATCGAACCCGCATCCTCATGGATACTAGTCGGGTTCGTTACCACTGAGCCACGATGGGGACTCCCTCAAAATTGTGTTTTTAAATGGCAACTTGATGTTTTTCAAATTGTACTCAGGAACACTACTGTATGTATTTATTTTAATACTGACATTTTTAGGATTAGCTTTATTAGCAATATGACTTTTTCATGCATTCTTAAACTTTACACTAGTTTTAATATTCGCAATGGTTGATTAAGTGCAAATCAACAAATATTCAAACCTACAAGAGAAAAGAATGCAAGGAGATTATCTTTTTATATAATCAGCTAAATTTTTTTTTTGTTTGTTTGTTTTTTGCTATTTCTTGGGCCTCTCCCGCGGCATATGGAGTTTTCCCAGGCTAGGGGTCTAATCGTAGCTGTAGCCGCCAGCCTATGCCAGAGCCACAGCAACGCAGGATCCGAGCCGCGTCTGCAACCTACACCACAGCTCACGGCAACGCTGGATCGTTAACCCACTGAGCAAGGGCAGGGATCGAACCCGCAACCTCATGGTTCCTAGTCGGATTCGTTAACCACTGCGCCACGACGGGAACTCCTAAATTATTTTTAAGAGTAAAATGTTAATAATGGGATTTAAAAACCTGAATTCCAAATGCTAATTCAACTGTATGTGTATTACTTTAAGCTACTACACCTTTTCTTAACACAGTTAGCATGATGCTCTACTTGTGAAGCTCAGTACAGAAGCTAGTAATCACATGTGGCTATTTCAGTTTCTTCTGGGGGGGGTGTCTTTTTAGGGCCACACTTGCAGCATATGGGCATATGGAAGTTCCCAGGCTAGAGGTCAGATCGGTGCCATAGACAGTGACCAACACCACAGCCACAGCAATGCCAGATCCCAGCCGCATCTGCGACCTACGCCACAACTTGCAGCAACACTGAGTGAGACCAGGGTTCAAACAAGCATCCTCATGGATACTCGTCGTGTTCTTCACCGGCTGAGCCACAGCGGCAACTCCCTCCATTTCTATTTTTAAGTTCACCAGAATTCAAAATTCATTTCCTTGGGAGTTCCTGTGCGGTGAAGCAGAAATGAATCCAACCAGTATCCATGAGGAGACAGGTTCGATCCTTGTCCTTGCTCAGTGGGTTAAGGATCTAGTGTTGCTGCAAGTTGCTGCGTAGGTCACAGATGCGTCTGGGATTTGGCGTTGCTGTGGCTGTGGAGCAGGCAGGCATCGGTAGCTCCGATTCAGCCCCTAGCCTGGGAACTTCCTCATGTGGTGAGTGTAGCTCTAAAAAGCAAAAACAAAACAAACAAAAAAAACTCCACAAAATTCGGTTCCTCAATCACACTAGCCGAAGATTTCAAGTGCTCAGTGGGCACATGTGCCCAGGGGCTATAGCATGGGGGGGAGTGCAAGTAAGAACACTTCCATCAGCACAGAATTCTGTTGGCTTCCACTGGAATGTGCAGTTTTGTACTTTTTTTTTTTTTTTTTTTTTTTGTATTTTTAGGGCCGCACCTGCGGCACATGGAGGTTCCCAAGCTAGGGGTCTAATTGGAGGTACAGCTGCCGGCCTACCAGAGCCACGGCAACACCAGATCTGAGCCGCGTCTGCAAGCTGCACCACAGCTCACGGCAATGCCGGATCCTTAACCCACGGAGCGAGGCCAGGGATCGAACCCAAAACCTCATGGTTTCTAGTCAGATTCCTTTCTGCTGCTCCACAATGGGAACTCCAGTATTCCTCTTTTTAACCTGTGGTATGTAGTATGAGCATTCCCCATTTATTCAAACATTCTTGAGAAAATGGTTTTTTTTTTTGGCCTCGTACGGAAGTGGCCAGTCCAGGAAACAAATCTGAGCCGCTGCTGCAACCTATGCTACAGCTGCAGCAACACTGGATCCTTAACCTATTGTACCACAACAGGAACTCTGAGAAAACAGGTTTTTAGCAGCTGTATGATATGCCATTAGGTGGTTGTACCATAATTTACGTCATCAATCTTGGATCTGCATTCCTGGTCATTTCCAGATTAGGGCTACAAGTGGCGTTGTCCTGTCAGGGAAGGTGCCCATTTTCAAGGCCCCAAAATATAATGCCCAGCTACCTCCTGGAAGGATCTCCTCTCTCTTCCTACGTAAACCCTTTGAGAAAACAAGATTCAGCAAGGAAGCCCTGTCTGCCTGTCTCTGAGCACAGAACCCAGTGCTTTGGGCAAAACCTGTCCGGAACCAGGAGGACCACGGCTAGCCATGGAGAAGACTGGGCTATTCACCCCTGAGGACTGGCACCTTTGCGGTACCAGCCTGGAGCTCTGTCTCTGGAAGGGGCATTTGGACCAGGCAGGTGTGATGGTTAATTTTATGTGCCAACTTGACTGGGCTAAGGGATGCCCAGATAGCTGGTAGCATGTGTCTTTAGGGGCTGTTCTAGAAATGATGAGCATTCAGATGTAGACTGAGCAGCTCATAGTCACCGTGTCACTGGACATCTGACCCACTGAGGGCCTGGAGAGAACCAGCGGGGGAGGGGACTCTGCTTTCACCTTGAGCCCAGACACCCAGCTCCTCCCGTCCATGGCCGGGTGCTCGCACATTCGGGCTGGCACTAGGACTCACACCAGCAGCTCGCCTGGGTCTCCAGCTTGCAGGTGGCAGGTGGTGGGACTCCTCAGCCTGTGTATTCCTACTGCTTCCACTCCGGAGAACCCTGACTAATGCAGCAGGAATATGTCCTCATGACCCTCCATCCATCTAAACCTAGTGTTTTAGAGATTTGTCTGTCTATTTGGGGCCGCACCTGTTGCTCATGGAGGTTCCCAGGCTAGGGGTCAAATCGGAGCTACAGCTGCCAGCCTACACCACAGCCACAGCAACTCAGGATCCAAGCTGCATCTGTGACCTACACTACAACTCATGGCAACTTCAGATCCTTAACCTACTGATCGAGACCAGGGATCAAACCTGCGTCCCCATGGACGCTAGTCAGATTCGTTTCTGCTGAGCCACGACAGGAACTCCTAAATGTAGTTTTGTGGCATAGTCATCTGTCCGTCACTGTAAATGTCTTCTGAATCCATTTACCCTCTCCCTTCTCAGGGTATTGTGTTCAGTGAAGAAGTGGGGCTTGACTTCACTGCTCTCATGCCTCCCACGCTGTTCTGAGGTGGGTGAGCGGGTCCACACTGGCCTTAAGTTACTGTTCACAACTGCGCAGCCTCCCGTCTCTGCTCCTCTTGCTTTCCATGGCTTGCCCGTCCCCTCTCTCATGGCAGTGGCCCTCTGTGTGTCCTCCAGGTCTGCCACGTCGGTCCTGACCTGGGTCATCAGACCTGCACACAGGATTGCAGGCTTGTGGTTCAGATCCCCCTTTCTTTGGTCATTTAGGCTGTTTCATGCACCCTCACTCTTGCTGTCTATAGAATGGGGGTTCAGGAGTTCCCGTCGTGGCACAGCAGAATCAACTCCAACTAGGAGCCATGAGGTTGCGGGTTCGATCCCTGGCCTTGCTCAGTGGGTTAAGGATCCAGCATTGCCATGAGCTGTGGTGTAGGTCACCGACGAGGCTTGGAGCCCTTGTTTCTGTGGCCGTGGCGTAGGCTGGCAGCTGTAGCTACGACTTGACCCCTATGGAACTTTCATAGGCTGCAGGCGTGGCCCTAAAAATAAAAAAAAAAAAAAAAGAGAAAAGAAAAGGTGGTTGACAGCTGTGAAGCAGCGCAAACAGACTAGACTTGTGGCATCTGCTCCCTTCCGTGCATCCTTAGATGATAGGGAGCCAGCGAGGACAGACCCTGGGAGAACCAGAGCTGGCCTGGGTTCTGTGCTCGCAGATGGAGAACGGGTTCCTGCTGTCAGCCAGACCTGGGACCTCCCAGGATGAGCTGGACTTAGGTCACCATAGGCCTGAGGGCTGGTGAAGACTCCTGCCTTGAAGATGAGTGGAGGGATTATCTGCTAGGAAACTGTTTAAGACCAAAGTCCTTCTGAAGAGCCTGAGACACTGACCGCAAGAACAATCCCCCGAGATGTTCAAAGCCTCTGGGGCAGCTGCCCTGGCCTCCTTCCAAGCTGAGTCATGGCATTTAGTGTACCTCCAGGCTGCTGGCTGGCTGGGGGTGGCTGCGTCCTTGTTCCTTGTCTTGGGTTATTCAACAACTGCCCTGAGTCAGTAGACCCAGAGGCTAGAGAAGAAAGAAGCAGGCTCTGCTCACAGAGTGGGCTTTCCCACCCTCACTGGGAAGGGACATCAGAAGATCCAGGTCCTCGGGGCAACTCCGAGGTGCCTCGGCAAAACCTCTTCGTCTCCCCTGGGGCTTCCTGAGCAGGGGAGGGTTTGGGCCTCCTGGGAGGGAGGGGAGCCTGGGGAGTAGAAAGCCCGGGGCCCCGGAAAGGCAAGCCGGTGGGTGGAGGGCGGAGAGACCGAGTCAGCGATTCTGACAGCAGCGGCATAGAACTGCTTTAGCTGGGAGCCATCCTTCTAGACCGTGCAACCCAGTCCTTCCAGAACTTCTGAATCAGGGCCCCAGCGTGGCAGGACTCTGGCGGGGAGATGGGGCGTCCACAAAAATAAAGCTGCATGGGGCTCCCCGGGGTTGTGGACGCGTCTCGGCTTTACTGAGCCCCACCTGACAGGTGGGATGAAAACGGACTAGGTATGAATCCTGTCCTGAAGCTCACAGGGCCAGCCTGGTGCCCAAACCGGGCCACCCTGCCCTGCCACTGGAGGTCAAAGGTGACAGGGAACCACATTCCTGCCAAAGTACGGACCTCCCTTCCTGCAGTGATTTCCCTCCATTTTCACAAGGGTCAGTCTCCCTCGGGCTCCTGGGGAGCAGGGAGACTTTCCCAGCACCCCTGGGGCAGACCCTTGGCCTCCAGGCAGCACAGCAGTGGTGGGGGTAGGGCCCTGGCGTGCCTGCCTCACTGAGAACCGAACTGCTGCTCTGGGGACTCGCACTAGTGACCCCAGTGTGGCATCCACTGTTTAATAATTTAGAGAATGTACACTGCTCAGCTGGGCGGCTGCATCCCTGGATTCGGAAACACAATGCCCTGGGGATTGTTTCCAGCCGAGAGTGAGATTCCACTCGGCACAGTCACTGAGAACACACGCCTGTTCCTGGAAAGGGGCTGTGGTCCCTGGGTGTTTACAAACATCATAGAAGACCAGGAGGCCCGCTCCAGAGCCCCGGGAGCTGAGGTGGGGCCTGCGGCAAGTCCCTTCACCTCTGTCTCCTGCCTGCTCGGAGGTGATGGTGTCGGGGCTGCATGAGAACCTGTACATCCTAGAGCTTGGCAAACTTGGCAATTGCATTTCCCCTCAAAAGATGTTCTCTCTCTTTCTTATTTTTATTTTTTGTCTTTTTAGGGCCTCACCTGCAGCACATATGGAAGTTCCCAGGCTAGGGGTTGAATTGGAACTGTAGACACCAGCACAGCCACAGCCACAGCCACGCCAGATCCGAGCCGAGTCTGCGACCTACACCATAGCTCATGGCGACACCGGATCCTTAACCCACTGAGCGAGGCCAGGGATCAAACCCACATCCTCATGGATACTAGTCCGGTTGGTTAACCACTGAGCCACGACAGGAAGGCCCCCTTTTCTCTCTCTCTCTCTTTTTTTGCCACACCGGATACATATGGAAGTTCCCAGGCCAGGGATCAAATCTGAGCTGCATCTTTGACTTAAACCATAGCTGGGTCAATGCCAGCACACTTGGCAATTGCATTTCACCTCAAAAGATGTTCATAAAGAAAAAAATTACATGTGTGAAAACACTTTACTAAGTGCTATAAGCCAGACAAAACAGGATCAATGTTCTGTGATTGCATTTCTATGAGATATTAGAATAGGCAAGTTCAGAGAGATGGAAGAATGGTGGTTGCTAGAGGCAGGGGCAGGGGCAGGGGGAGTTGTTCAATGTTCCCTGTCTAGGGAATGTTCTGTGATTTGTTTAACTGGTGTTTATTAATTGAGCTTGTAAGTTGTTCCTGTGTTTTCCTGATCACAAGGAAAGCTGCAAGTTACATCCTGGCATGTATATCTTTGGCTACTTGTGAATGCATTTTTTAGGATAAATTTGTGGAATTTTTCAGTCAAAAAGTCCATGCTGAAAAAAGAAAAGAAAGGCGTTCTCGTCGTGGCTCAGTGGTTAACGAATCCGATTAGTAACCATGCGATTGCCGGTTCGATCCTTGGCCTTGCTCAGTGGGTTAAGGATCCGGCGTTGCCGTGAGCTGTGGTGTAGGTTGCAGATGCAACTCGGATTCCGCGTCGCTGTGGCTCTGGCGTAGGCTGGCAGCTACAGCTCCGATTGGACCCCTAGCCTGGGAACCTCCATGTGCTGTGGGAACAGCCCCAGAAAAGACAAAAAAGACAAAAAAATAAATAAATAAATAAAATCCATGCTGGATGCTGGGATCTACACTGAAGGCTGGAGCCACATGTCATGAGTAGCTGTTCCCATGAACAGTAAAAGGTGTCATTTGAACTAAGTGAGAGGAATCCTGGGGTTGGCCAAACGCAGAAGCTTAGTGCCCAGTGGGGGAGCAGCTTTGAGGGGGCATGATGGTCCCTGCTGCTTTATAAGGATTCTATGTCAGGTCCAGTGCCCTGAACTTTCCTGAGCTATTCACAACCAACCAGAGAGTTTTATCGTCCCATTTCACGGATAAGGAAACTGAGCCCCAGGCTCATAACCCACATAAACAAGATCATTCAGCTGCAAGCAGAGCAGCAGGGTTCAAACCAGATAATCTGACTCCAGCACCCAGAGCCGCCTGGGTTGGCTGGCAGAAGCATTGGCTTACTCAGTCAAGGTTTCAAAACCTAGAGATTTTATAAAATAATCTGGATTTCTAGATTTTCTTGAAAAATCTGATTCGTTAACTGAAAGAACTCAAAAGAGCCCAAGCAGGAAAAATTTGAGCAAGAACAAAAGGTAGCATTAGATTATATTCCAAAATATAAAGTAAACAGCCATGGAGTTCCCTGGTTGTCCAGAAAGTTAAGGATACAGTGTTGTCACTACTGTGACTCAAATCCCTGCTGTGGCAAGGCTTCAATCCCTGGCCCGGGAACTTCAGCATGCCGTGGGCACAGCCAAAAAAGAAATAAAATAAGTATGGGTTCATACTGATGTAAATAAGTGTCTGAATAAATAAATGAAGGAGGAGTTCCTGTCGTGGCGCAGCTGAAACGAATCCAACTAGGAACCATGAGGTTGCGGGTTCGATCCCTGGCCTCGCTCAGTGGGTTAAGGATCTGGCTTTGCCATGAGCTGTGGTGTAGGTTGCAGACGCAGCTTGGATCTGGCATTGCTGTGGCTGTGGTGTAGGTCATTGGCTATCAGTCTGATTAGACCCCTAGCCTGGGAACCTCCATATGCCACGGGAGTGGCCCTAAAAAGACAAAAATAAATAAATACAGGAGAAGAGACAAACTTCCCATACAGAATTCCCAATAACTGATGCAGATAACTCTATCCTCAAGGAGGCAGATCGTAACTGCTCACGCCTTCAAAGGGTATGGGGGTGGGGGGTGGGGGAAGTGTCACTTTGTAGGGGAGTAACCTGACAAACACTACTCAGCTGGGTCACCAAGGCCAATGTCGCACCTGCAACAGTAAATCTTGCTAACAGTATACAGCCTTGAAATGATGCGATGCAAATGCCATTTTACCTCTGAGGTCTTCCTCCTAAAAACTCACAGCCCCAGTCTGATGGTGAGACAAACATGGGACAAATCCCATTAGAAGGACATTCTATTAAATTCCCCACCAGGAGTTTCTGTCATGGCTCATTGGTAACGAACGTGACTAGTATCCATGAGGACTCAGGTTCCATCCCTGACCTCGCTCAGTGGGTTAAGGATGTGGCGGTGCCGTGAGCTGCAGCGTAGGTGTGGCTGTGGCTGTGCTGTAGGACGGTGCCTACAGCTCTGATTTAACCCCTAGGCTGGAAACTTCCATATGCCACAGGTGCAGCCCTAACCACCTCCCCCCAAAAAAATCCCTGACCAGTGCTCTTCAAAACTGTCAAGGTCATCAAAAACAAGGACTCTGAGGAAGAGTCACAGCCCAGAGGAAAAGGACAGTAAGGAGAAACGGAGGAGATCCGACTGGAGTGTGGGCATTAGTTAACAAGGCTGTGCCAGTGTTGGCTCCTTCTTGCTGACAGATGCCCAGTGCTCAGGTAGCATGATTGCACAGCGCCCACAGGTCCCTCTAAAGGCTCACTGCACTCTTTTGGGCCAGAGCGTCCTCTGCCAGAGGGGTCCCTCATTATCCCGGGGGTCGGGGGGAGAAGGAGCCACTGCCCAGGCCTTGGCCATTTGGACTCGGTAAAGCCTGGGGGACAGCGGTCGGGTTTGGGTGTCCGGAGGACTGCATGTGAAGCTTGTCGCTGCCCAGAATCACTCTGGGACTATGTCCAAATTCCCTTCTCTCCCACTGCCAGGAGCAACAATAACCCCTGTCTCCCTGGGGCCCTGATCAGCCCTCAAGCACCCTCTCAAGGTGCTGGCACCTGCTCAGGCAGCCCAGCTGTTGCTTGGGGTGTAACTGCACCAGAGCCCACTCTCTGCAGGACCGAGTGGGTCATCGTGGGAGCATCTGCCTGCTGGGGTAGTGATGGGGGGAGCATCTGCTGCCTTTTCACAGACACCCGGTCATGCTGGGGAGGATGCTCTGTGCCCTGACAGGGCTCTTCCGGCTGCCCCTAACCCCTTACCCAAGGCCCAAGGTGCCTACCTTGGAGTCAGTGAGGGTCTGGCCCAGGGAATCTTCTTCCTGTGCTAAGGGAGGGGTCGGTGATGGCTTTCCCAAGTAAGCAGTCATGGGGGATCAGTTGGAGGCAAGGACTAGGTGGTTTGGAGGTCACAGTCCCAGCTGCACCCCATTTCCTGGGTTCCCATTTCCTGTCCAAAGATGGAGTCTTTCCCCACTGCTCACCCACTTCTGGCCTGGGCACCAAGATGGGGTCAGTGGGGAGAGGAGACAGGAGCAGTGGGCTATGAGAATCCAGTCCAAGTAGGAGAGAAAGACCGGGCAGAACCCGTGCTCCTGGGGGAAGGCTCAGTGAGGGAGGGGGCCCTGGTGGCAAAGAGGGGGGCCTCTGAGACAGCAAGCGTGTGTGTCCTGGAGCCCAGGCGCCAGGCTGAGCTGCTGCTCCCGGCTCAGGAACCTCCGTGCCAGCTGGATGTGGGCGGGTGGGCACGGGCAGGGCTGCCTGCCAGACATACACAGAGGGCCCTTTGAGGGGGTGGCAGCTGTCAGCTCAGAACCCCCTCTGCTTGCTGTGGCCCTGCCTGCCCCCTCCATAACGCCTTGCTGAGTACTAGGCTTGGGAAATTGGGTGTGCAACCGGGAACCCCTGCTCGAAGGGTCGGGGTGGGGGGCAACCCTGCTCAGCGGGAGCAGGACGGGACCCCTGCTCATCACTCCCAGAACCAGGACTGGGGCCTCGTGGCAGCTCTCAATGTCCTCTTTCTTGCATGCCTAGTACCGTCTCATTGCTGGTGGTTGCTGTTAGGACTCCCCCCAAAACCTTCTGGAACAAAGACCAAGGCAGCCCACCGCTTGGGGAAGAAGGCTGAAAAGCCTTCTAAACTGCAACGGATGACCTGCTCCCGGGGGGGGTATGGAGGTCTGGGACCTCGCAGCCAGATTTGGAGCTCTGGGAAAGCCCACCTGCCACCTGTCACTGTCTTCCCGCTATTCTATCACCTTAGGCCTCCTGGCACCTCACGCCTGGCAGACAAAAGAGCCTGTCTCCCTTGGCACCTGCCCCCGCAGATTTCCTAAGGGGCTGGAGCTCTCTGTCTGTCCCCCAGGTCCTCCATGAGATGCGACTGCTGCAGACCAGCCTCACAGAGCCAGCCTTCGTTCCCCGCTGGCCCCTGCCCTGGCCCCTAGAATGCTGGTCTAGGTGCTCCTTTAGCCTCCCCAGGCAGTAGAGCAATTTCTCCAGGTGCAGCTTAGCCTAGGAAGGGCCCCCAGGGAGCAGGGACAGTCTGTATGTGGCCAGGGGCAGAACAAAGTGCTCAGGCCCCTGGTATACCTTCTGGTGGCTGAGGGATCTCAGAGTCTGTTAAATATAACATGGGAATAGCGAGGCCTACCTGGCAGGGGGCGGGGCAGCTGCGATGCCCAAGTATGTACCCAGTGCTTGGACACCATGTTAGATGTGGAACAGCTGAATAAATCAGGCGTTTAACTCCCAGGAAAGGAAAGCTCAGGCCCTGGAATGCCCATCTTCAGCGTCTGAAGGCTGGTCTCTGGTGTAGGGATGGCCTGGCAGTGGGTGGCCCTTGCGTGGGGGTTACTGGGAGACAGGATCCTCCCTAAAAGCCAGTCCAGCTCTGTCAGGGTGACCTGACAATAAGCCAGGCTGTTCCTAGGGAATCCGAGCTTCGCCATCCCTGGGGAGGGGCAGTCAGGAGGAGCCCTGAGTAGCGCCGTGTGGGGGGTACCGGGGGTGTCTGGGCTTTCAGCTGCGGGAGTGGGAAGGGTTTCTAGGAGCCCTGCTCGGCTGACGTGCGATCGCCCTCAGACACAGGGACTGGGAGGCTGGCCAGACCGCAGGGCAGGCACCCAGCCCCCTGGGCTAGGCAACGTGGGGGTGGGGGTACTGGCTTCCAGACTCGGCGGGCGCACAGGAGATGGTGCGACTCGAGGTGGCCCCTGAAGAATGGGTAAGGGGTGGAGATGGAGCCTCGTCGCCGCTTTGGGCCGACAGAAAAATGTCGGGGTCTGGGGTCCTCGCCTTTAACGCGGCCCCCGGCGGCGGAGACAGGAGGGGGAGGGGCGGCGCGGCGCGGCGCATGCGCGGCGCGGGCTGGAGCGGCCGGACTGTCCGGCTGCCGGGAGCGCGCAGGATCCCGCGGGGAGCCGGGAGAGCGCCGGGACCCGGCGCCGGGGGTTCTGAGCGGCGCGGCGGTCCGGAGCGCCCAGCCTGCCGGCGCCGCTGCCCGCCCGGGCCCCGGGAGCGACGGCCAAGATGTCCGTGCCGGTGAGTACCGACCTCCCGCCGGGACCCCGGCCCCGCTGCCCCGGGCCGGGCCTGCGACCTCGCGCCGCCCGCTGCAGGCCTACTGCTGCGGGGCCTCCGGGCTGGGGGTCGCGTCACCTGGGCCTTCTCGTGTCGGGGGAGAGGGGCAGCCTGGGGGCGTCTCCCCGAAGCCGGCCTCTCTGCCCCTTTCTTTCCATCCTCCCCCTGGAGAGCCGGGTCCGGCTGTGGTCCGTGCCGTCCCCCAGGAATATCTCTCCCCAGGATGGCCAGGCCTAGTGGGGAGAGGTCTCTTTCGCTCCCCCGGATCCTCCCTCCAGGATGACTGCGCCGGGTGAGGGAGCGGGGGTCTGCGTTGTCCCCCTGGGAACCACCTGGGACAGCTGTCCTGCCGTGCTCCGGGGATCTCACCAGGTTGGCCAGGCCTGGAGCCCGGTCCCTACCTCTCCCGAGACCGAGACACCCCTCCCCCAGGCCGGGTGGGGGATCTGCGCCTACCCACCCCGGCACCCGCGGAGCCATTCACTTTGCCGGGAAGTTTACCATTGTCGCTGAACCCCTCAAGGGTGCAAGGCCCCGCCTTTCTCCCCCCGCCCCGCCCCCACCCATGGGGGGGCTTCTCTTCTCACCTGACACCCCCCCCTCCTCCTCCTCCTTGGCCAGCAGGCGGGTTTGGGCAGCCCCCAGGCTCCACACTTAGGCCGGCCACGGAGGCATCTGGGCCCCGCCTCCTGAGGGTGGCAGGTGATCCTGGCCACCCCGGGGTCACCAGGCCTCAGGTGCCGGCCCCGGCCGGCTTCACAGATGCACAGATCGAGGTGGGGGCTGACACCCTGCTTCCTGCCCAGAAGGGGTGCCTTCTGCGGGAAAGCTGTGGCCTTCAGCCATTGTTTCTGGCTACTCGGGGCTTTCCCCTCTGACAGGAAAGGGCTGTGGCCCCGAGCGAGTGGAGCGCCTGTCCACCGGCCTGTTTCTGGAATTGCACCTCACTTGGCGGGACCCCATCCTTTCGGGTGAAACAGACAGTTGGGGCTTCCTGGCAGGGCAAGCGGCCTTTTAATTAAGCACCATAGAGTGTGTGGAGATTACTGGAAGAGAGATGCTGTGTAAGTGCAAAGCTTTGTTATTATGGAATTAAAGATCCCAGCTCCTGCCCGCCTCCAGAAGCGGTAATGCAGAGTTACAGATGAAAAAATTAGGGCTTCCAGCCCGTGCTGATGTGCCCCCTACCCCCATCTGTTCTGGTTCAGAGCATAATTGCCTCGTCTTTAGAAAGAAAGAAGACAGGAAATGCCTGCCAGCCCTTCTCCTGCTCTGCTTTCCTGCACAGCTCCGGGTCTCTTCTGGCTCAGGACTTGGGGGGAGCAACCCTGACCCTGTGGGCACTGGCCTGGAGAGACAGTGTGGACCACCTGAGCCTGCTTGGGCCTGGGTCTCCAGGACAGGAGTGAACCGCAGTGACCTGGACCGCTTCAGAGCCTGCCAGCCTCACACTGGGAGGTGTGCTCTTGATTTGGTGTGGTTGTCCATAGTCACAGCAGAGGTCTGTGTGACACCCAGACTCGCTGCTTTATAGCACTTGGGGCAGCCTTCTTGGGCTCTGTGCCTCAATGGCCCCATCTGTAACAAGAGAGGGATGGTGGGACAGCTGGGCTCTGGGCATGGACACACAGGCACTGCTGTGGACACCTGCTGTGGAGACCTGCAGTCGAGGTCTGCTTGGTCTGTCAACACCCTTGCCAGCTCCAATTTGCTTCCCACCCTCCTGCCTGCAGTCACAGCCCTGGAGATTATACCGGGGAATTCAGGGGTCTCACCCCAGCTCCCTATGAACCTGAACCAGGCTGTCAGATCACCCTGGCTCTCTCCTGGGACCTTGGTCATGGGTGAGCTGGTGGCACTGGGAGAGGAAGTTCATTTTTGGAGCAGCCGTGAAATGTTCAGAAAATTGCTTTCATGTGCTGCTGAGTGGTGAGGCCCTCGAAGGCTTCCAGGCCAAGCTTCCTGCTCAAGCCCTGCTCTGGGAACCCAGAATGGTGAGTGCCCAAGCGGTGCTCAGGGACACGTTTGGGTTTTAAGCACACCCGCTCATTTGGGCAGTCTTTTCCTGGACGAGCTGACGCAGGCACTTTGGCCCACAGCAATTACAGGATGGTTCAGAACAGGATGGGAGGTGACGGCGGGGAGAGAAGAGGTTGGGCAGGGTCAGGCTGGGCCACAAGTGACCTCCTGAGTCTGAGAGCTGTGGGACCTCCAGGGATCGGGTGGTCTCACTCTGTCATTTGACCCACATGGAAGGGGAAGGCACGCAGGGACCCCTTGCCTGGTGCTCCTTCCTCTGCCCTGAGCTGAGGGCAGTGTTCACACGGAACCTGGAGACCCACTTCCTGGCTGTTCTCTGACATCCGCCCTACTCTTGGGCTTAGTTGTTCAGCGCCCAGGCCTATCTCTTCCCTCTGGGCGGGCAGGAAGCATTTGAAAGAAAAACGGCTGTGCCACCCACCTCGGACCCCAGGTGGCCACTGGCACGATCCGTGTATAGGAGGGACACTGCCCCCTGGCACTGGCAGATGAGAAGCCAGCTTCCAGCTTGTAGAGCAGGTCCCTGCTGTTCCTGCCTCTTGTTTCCTGTCTGTGAAATGGGCACAGCCTTTCCAGCCCCTCCTCTGCTCCTTTATTGAGTGAGGGATCGGTCCTTTTAAGGACTGAGATGCTGACGTGTGTTGAGCGCTTTCTGTGTGCCAGGCGCTGGGCTCGGGAGGACCTGTAGTCTTGCCTGGCCACTGAGAGACTGAACCAGGGTGGGAACCAAGTCTGGCAGGATCGAAAGCCAGAAAGTGAGCGTAGCCTCTGTAATTGTGGGGGCTGCGGCCTGTTGAGCCATCCACAGAGGCCGGGGCTGCTGAGAGAGCATCCCTCTGCTCATGGCTGGCCGAGCATGAGTTCATGTAACCCCCTCGGTACCCCTGGGAGACGAGGCAGCTGGAGCTCAGGCAGCCAGGCAGCTTGCCCAGGGCTGTGCAGCAGAGCCGGTGTAGTGCTGCAGGCCCCAGCAGCGGTCAGTGGAGATCAGTGGAGCGGGAGTGGCACCTGGCTGAACCTCTGCCAGCAGTCCCGGGGTGCCCTTTGTGCCTGGCTCTGTGCCAGCCACCACTGTGATGGGAGAGCTGGCCAGTGAGCTGGGAGGCTCTGCCCTGGGTTCACCGCTGGCCTGGGCAGCCAGGTCATGGACAGCTGGGGCCTGGAGGAACAGGCTCAAAAGAGGACAGTGGGAAGGACCTCCAAGTCCAAGGTCCTCAGTTCTGTCTTCAAAGCAGCTGGCAGGCCCCTCCTGCCCCTGGCCTTGCCTCTGCCTGGCCCTCCCTCTGCAGGAAGAGATCTCCAACCGCGCTGCCTGCTCACCGTCACTCCTGCTGGCTCAGGCAGAGGCCTCCGTGCCAGGAGGCCCTCCAGGACTCCCATCTGTGGTTGTGCGTTTATCATTGCCATTATCTGGTTGCTGTCAGGCTCCTCCGGGCAGGACTCAGGCCAGCTCGGCTCCTCTCTCCACTGCAGGGCCCCAGCCTGCCCTGGCCACCTGCCAAGGAAGGGGCCCTGGGAGCATCAAGGAGCCCCCCATCCCCAGACAGGTGTCTGTGTGTCTGTGCAGAGCCTGCATCTCAACCGCTCTCCGGGGAGCCTTGTTGGGGGCCGAGTGGTCCCCAGAGAGGCTGCTTCTGGGTGGAGAGGACAATCGTTGGGTCAAGGGCAAGGGCTCCAGAATGAATGGTGCTGGCGCATGGATACCTTGAGCGAATTCCTGAAGCTCTCTGAGCCTGTGTCCTTTGTGTTATAGGGATGTTCATAGCACTGGGCTCTTGGGTCTTTATGAGGACTTGGCAAGGTTTGCAGAAAGCTTTTAGTAAGAGGCTAATAAGTCATAACAGCTACTGTTATTGAGGTTATTATCTTTTTTTTTTTTTTTTTTTTTTTTTGTCCTTTTAGCCCACACCCGTGGCATATGGAGGTTCCCAGGCTAGGGATCTAAGCGGAGCTATTGCTGCCAGCCACAGCCACAGCCACACCAGATCCGACCCAAGCCATGTCTGCGACCTACACCACAGCTCATGGCAACGCCGGATCCTTAATATACTGAGTGAGGCCAGGGATCGAACCTGCAACCTCACCGTTCCTAGTCAGATTTGTTTCCACTGTGCCACGACGGGAGGAACTCTGAGGTTATTTTTATCTTGCCACCATTGGCTGGTGCAGTGGCCAAGACTCACTCCTGGCTCCTGCACAACCAGCTTGCAGGGGGCGGTGAGCCATCTGCCCCCCCAGTTCTCCGTGGCCTGCTCAGTCTGCCTGCAGTAGCCCTTTCCTTATTGTCATTCCCACCAGGGCCTGAACGAGGGGATGACTCTGGCTGCTCCCTGCCCCCACCTGCCTATGGGACCCCTACCTCTTGAGCCTTGGATGGACAGGTACCGTCCTCACCCCGTAGATGGAGTGGCCTCCACCGGGGCCACCGGCTGGCCCACTGCCAGGCCAAATGGATGCCCTGCCCTGTGTCCCCCCAGGAATGCGTGCAGAGTTACAGGCAGTGAAAGCTGTTGGATCAGTGGGCACAAGCCTGACTTTAGCTGTGGTCAGCAGCCTGGTCAGCCAAGGACAGGCAGGGTGCTGGAGAGAAGGAGAGCACCCCTGAGGTGGGTCCTGGCCCCTTAAGGATGGGGGCTCAATTCTGTGGGTGAGGCCTGTGGGCCTCAAGGCTGTGAGGGTGACTTCTGCTGGCCCCTCACTTCCCATGGCCCATCAGGAGTCTGTGCTCACCTGAAGCCTCTTTGGCTTCAACTCAGCTCCTTGCTTTGATTGCATCCTGGTCAAACCCCATTGTTTCTTCGGCTTCTCTTAGTTTGCTGGGCCATTGTCTCCCTCTGTTCAAGAAAAAGAGCTGAGGACAGGTTGGGGGCTTTGGAGGTGGCAGTGGATGCCAGCTCTGGCAGGAGAGGTGGTCCCAAGTTGTGGGTCTAAAGTTAATCCCTTCTCTAAGGGGAATTAGAGGCGATGGGAGCTTTTCAGTAATTTCAGTTTATTGTTTAAACCCCGCCAAGTTCCAGTAAGAATTTGAAGCAGGTTATGATGAAAGACACAAACAGTCTGGGTTCATCAAAAGATCCAGAATTATGTCATGTATGGGGAAGGTAGGCCTGGCGTCAAAGCTCCGTGAAAGCCAGAGCCAAAAGGATAACACGGTGGTTTTAAGACTGCATTACCTATTTTTGGCATCCTTAATGCTATATGTTGTCTCCTCTGCACTTTATTTTTACCAGGTGACACTCTTTCTGAGGTGGGATTTATATGTAGTGACGTGGACAGATGTTAGGTGTACGGTTGGATACGTCTTGACTGACGTAGACCCCATGTCACTGTCAATCAAATCAAGATAGCAAACATCTCCGTCATCTCAGAAAGTTCGCAAGCGCCCCCTTCCCAGGCCAGAGTGCCTCACCTCCTGTGAGGTGGCCAGCGATTCCGATTTCTCTCATCGTGGTGTAGTTTCGCCTGTTCTGGAATTCGATGTAAGTGGAAGCATGTAGAGTGTGCTCTCTGGGGTCTCGCTTCTTCCATTCAGCACAGTGATTCTGAGATCTTCGTCCACGCGATGTGTGTCAAAATCATTCTCCTTTTGTTGCTGTGCTGATGAGGGTTCCGCTTTCGACTGTGAACTTAGGTACCTATCCATCCTCTTGCGTCTGGCGTCTTGGTGTGCTGCGTATTTTTAATACTGGAACGCTGGTGGTGGTGGTGGTGTAACACCCCATTTCAGTGTTTTATAAAACCTGATAGCCAATCGCATACACCCCGAGGCATGCCCAGAGCGTTGTCTGTGCCCCCAAAGGCCGGATTCCCCGGAGTTACACTGTCCTTCAGAGACCGGTTGTGAGCGCACCCTTTCTTGTTACAGCCTTCCCCAGATACCCAGGGTTTGAATTCTCTCTTCCCAGGTTGCCCGTGAGGTGAAGCCTCTCAGGGTTTTGAGTCACTTGTGTTTCTCCCAGAGGGCCTGGTGGGGAGAGGCTTCTAGGAGAGGATAGAGCCTGTCTCGGGAGCTGCCCTGCCCCTCCAGACTGGCTGCCCATCAAGACACCCCACAGGGGTGCTGCTGCTGCTCCCAGTTCAACTCTGGGAGCCCCCCAGCCGGAGGGACACCCTAGCACTCAAGAAGCTAAGGATGGGGGGGCTTGAGAGCTACTCCCTGTGTCCCTGACACCTCCGACCCTAACACCTCTGTGCTCCGCTCTTCACACCAGGGAGTTGGCATGGCTGTGCTGTTTTTACAGATCTTTACTGTTATTCTTTTCTGCATAATGAGCCTTAGCAGAAGATTCACACATCTGCTCAAATGCCACCTCCTCAGAGAGGAACCCGCAGGCAGCTTATATAAAGTAGCCCCTGCCGCCACCCTGCTCTCTGCTTCGTTTTCCTGCAGAGCCCTTATCGCCAGAGGTGTTCCTCTTTTGTCTCTTTGCCCCCCTGCCACACACACTCACACTCTGGAGGGCTGGTGTGTGATGAGGGCGTGTGTGAGTGTGCTGCCGACGCCAGGGTGCCCTGGAGTGTAGGTTCCCTGGAGGACAAGGACTCATTTTCCCCGCAGCAGTGTCCCAGCAGGGAGTGGGTTTCGTAGTAGGTGTTAGTGATCCACCCCACAACCAGCCACCCCCCACTCCGCACACGAGGGAGGGAGACCCTGTCCCCCTCCCCCCGCCCTCAGTCAGCTCGGGGAGCTGGGGGAGCTGGGGGAGCTGGGGGCAGCAGGGCTTCCCAGAAAGATTCTTACTGCAGGGTCTCAGATGAAGTTGGGGTTTTGTTCCCCTCTGGTTTAGGGTATGCATGTGGGGAAGCTCGGCAGATGCAGCAGGCACTGGGGGAGCAGGGAGGGCTTGGTGGAGTGTACCCTACGTGAGGTGTGGGCCCAAAGGTGTGTGCCTGGTGAGGCAGGGCTGGCGTGTGAGGGGGCCCCCTGCGCTGCATCCTGCATGTGCCTGGGGTTGGCCCAGTGCTGCAGGGGTCCTGCGCCTGCTGCATTTAACAAACGCTAATTAACCAAGGCTGTGGAAGATGCAATGCCCACTGAGGGTCCCGTGCCAGGTGGAATTACTAACAGTCCCTGCTTCTGTCCTAGTAGGATACACCTGGCGAGGACACGGGCCCAGGTGTCTGGGGCACCTGGAGCCTTTCTCTGAAGTTGGTGCAGGTGGGATGCCCACGGGCGGTCCAAGGAGGGAGAAAGAGCAGCCCCTTTCTCAACGGCTGCTGTGGCTGTGCTTTCTCAGGGCCTGCTTCTTCCTATATTCCCACCCCACTGCCCCCCACCCCCGGCTCCTGTCCTGTGACCCCACGGGCCCCCTGACCCCAGCCAAGTGTCTGGGCAACACTGGTGCCCCTCTGAGGTGTCTGTGGGTGTTGGCACCTGTGCTCTTGCGGAAGCAGGCTGAGGGGCAGCAGATGGCATGTGAAGTCGCCCCCTCCCACTGCCCCGGTAGACTGGAGCTGGTTGCCATGGGGAGAGGCAGCAGCAGATGGCCGGCCGGGACTGCTTCTTGACCACACCCTGTCCCTGCTGCCCAGGCTGTCAGCCCGAGCTGGGCCGCTAGGCTTTCTCTCTGAGGATGGCCTTGTCCCCGTGCCCCTCTTTTCCCACCCCTGTTTCCCCCTCAGGTAGTGTTAAGGGGCGGCTGCGGGGTGAGGACCCAGGGAGTCGGGGCGCAGGGCCAGCAGTCTTCCCATTACACACCTGGGCTACCTGCCAGGAAGGCGGCAGTTCTCCGTGGCATGTGGGAAGGTGGAAAGGGTGGTACGGAAAAGAAGGGGGACTCGGGCCAACGGGGTTGGCACCCTGGGCCTAGGACTTGGGGCCCCTGGGAAGTGCTGCAGGGCCTGGCCCTGCTCTCCCTGCTCCCGCCTAGGGAGTAGAGCCCCTTTTGGGAGCGGGCACCTCCTGGCAGGTGCCTCTGCTGGTCTTTCATTTTCAAATTAGAAAAGCAATGAAAAGAACTAGGAGAGTGCTGCTCCTTCCAGTTCCCAGTCTGTGAAAGAGCCAAAGGGAGAGGGGAGGGAGCTGCAGGATGGGGGCGGCGGAGGGGCTGGATTTGCTGGGATCCAGGCCTGTGGGTTCCCGCCCCCACCCCTTGGCTCTGCTCCCACACCTTCAGTCCTGGTCCTGGTCCTGCCCCCCTGCGCCCAGGTCTCTGGGGACTGACCTGAGGCAATGCTAAAGGGAACCACAGGCTGGGGACCAGCGCCCCCACTACTGTAATGACAAATGGACCGCTCCTTGGCTACTCCACCCTTAGAGAACCCGGGAAAGCTCTTTATGACTCCAACACTCTTTCTGGGGTCACCTGGGGTGCCTTTCTGTGGGAACACGCCTAGGTAGCTGAGTTGTAGCTCTGTCACTTCCTGGAGGTGTGACCTGGGCGAGGCAGTGCCCTTCTCTGAGCCTCTGAGTGGTGGTAGCTCTGTCCCGGTCCCTAGCATGGCATTGGGAACTGACTGACCCCAGGTGTGTGGACTGTCGGGTCGCAGGCCCCGTGGTTTTTGATACAGCCAGGCCTGCCTTTTCTCCAGGCCGTCCACAGGGATCCCTCCACCCTTGGCCCAGGGAGGGCTGGCTGGGGCTTGCCAGTGTGCATAGTCAGCCCAGGGGCAAGGCATCAGCACCCGCGGCCCTCCAGATACATCATTTCTTCCTGTCCCTGGGGCTGGCAGCACTCACCTCCGGCCTCAGGAAATCCTCTCCTGCTGCTGCTCCCGGAGCCGGCCATCAGCTGACCCCATCCAGCCACCCTCTGTGCTGCTGGGGAAAAAAGGCTTTAGGAGGGGAAGGGGGCGCCTGAGTCATGCCTCTACAAGTCATTTTAACTCACTCTTTTCGCTTGTCATCAGTATTTTCTTGCATAATTTCATTCTTGAAAGTGGCCATCTTAATAGCTGCCCAGTATTCTACTGGGAGCTCTGGTTGCCCAAGCAGTCCCCCAAGGTTGGGCATTTAGGTTATGCCCCCTCTTTGCTGTTAAAAATGCTGCCACAGGCATTGTTGGGGCTAAAACAAGACTGGTTCTTTTTTTTTTTTTTTTTTTTGTCTTTTTGCCTTTTCTGGGGCCGCTCCCGGAGGTTCCCAGGCTAGCGGTTGAATCGGAGCTGTTCCTGCCAGGCACAGCCACAGCAACGCCAGATCCGAGCCGCGTCTGCGACCTACACCACAGCTTACGGCAACACCGGATCCTTAACCCACTGAGCAAGGTCAGGGATCGAACCCGCAACCTCATGGTTCTTAGTCGGATTCGTTAACCACTGAGCCACGATGGGAACTCCAAGACTGGTTCTTTGTGCAGTGGGTCTGACCTAGAGAATAAGACCCCAGAAGCCCGAGAGCAGGAGCAGGGTCCCATGTTCTCTCCACCTAGGGTCTGGGGTCAGCAGCAGCCGTCACCCTGGTGGACACTTTAGTGGACAGATGAGAACCACGGTTCCTGTGTGCTGGGCCCATGGTCTTCCCTGCACTGACAGTAACCCCTCCAGGCCCTGAAGAGAGGGGTTGGTGACATCCCGGCCAGCCTGTGAGCGCAGCGGCAGCCTGGTGTTAGGTGCCTGGGGTGACTGACCATGGTGGGCGGCTCTGCCCAGCAACACCTTCCCCAGGCCCATCCCCATCAGTGTTCTCTCCTTCCTGCCCACCCAGCCCCCTGCACCGAGTGTGGCTGGACCTCACTTCTGAACTCAGGTGTGTTTGAGGGGGTGCTTGAGTCTCAGGTGCCTGTCTTTTGGGGGTCTCTGAGTGCAGCAGGGTCTTTGGCTTTCCTGCCCCTTGATTCCCTTTCTGCCCTGTCCTGAAGGTGACCCAGGGAAGTCAGGCTGGACTGTGGTCTAGCAGTCCTACCATCTCTTCCATGGCCACCAGCTCTGTCCCTTCTGTGGCTGAAGTCTGGGATGGCGCAAGCATGGTAAACCAGGTCTCAACATTTTCGTCTGGAAAATGGGGCTAATCGTGAAGCGTGTTTTGCAGGATCACTACAGGCGTGACATGAGCACTTGGTCATAGAGACCTTGGCCCCGGGCCAGCCTGGACCCTGTCCTGGGGGCTGTGTCATTTGGCACTTGGCCAGGGAAGGTCTGCTCCCTCATACATCCCAGCCAGAGCCGGCCCAGTGGGTGCCCCTCCCAAACCCACCCATGGCCAGCCTGGGAGGGGGTATTCTTTTCCCCCCGTAACTACCCCCCCTTCCAGCACAGTGGGGCACAGATCCTGAGGCCTTGATTCTAAAGCGGAAATGCCATTCTGGGAGGCACAGTCTTGGAGGGGGGGATTTAAGTGGAAAAGGAGCAAATTTTTGAAATGCCTGCTCAGGAGCTGGGTTCTCCTCCCCCGCCTGCCCGCCTACAGGAGCAAGGCCGTCCCCAGTTCTGCTTTAATTCAGCCCCAGAAAGGGAGGGTCTCCCCATCTCCTGGTCCCAGGCAGCCTCCTCTTAGGCTGCCTCCTCCTCTCTGCCAGGGCCAGCTAGGACAGAATAAGGCCAGCCCTTGCAGGGCCAACCCTTTTGTGTCCCCGCTCATCCCTGCGGAGACCTCCTGCTGTTTGGCCTGGAAGCCTTGTCCCCACCCCACTCCCCAGGATTGCAGACCCCCTGGGAAAACCTAAGGACTCCCTCTAGCGCTCAGCACAGACAGATGTTCATGCATGGCACAGCTGGTTCTGATCTGCTTCCTGGGAACTTGGGGTGCCAGCCAGGCTGAGAATAGGGTCAGCGTTTAGGTGGGGCTGGCCCCAGAGTTTTCTTTCTGACTTTGGGGCACAGCTTTGGGACCAAGCAGGAGAAGATACCTAGGTTGTGTGTTTCCCTGAGAGCTGGCTCTTCTGTGAAGAACTGGGCTGTTTTGAAGGTTACAGGAATGCCAGTCTTGAGGAGGGCCTCGGGTGGCAGCTGGTTGTCCTGTTCCTTCTTGAGGACTCTGGGTCACACGGTGTCCAAATCCCATTGCTCCTTACCCACACCCTGTGTTCTGAGTTCTGTCCAGTGGAGCAGCTTTGGGAGAAATGCAGATGTCACATTTCCCCCACACCCAGTTTTTCTGGAGGAGGAGACCTGGGAATCTGGTGTTTTACAAGCTCTCCAGGGGGCCACTAACCAGCCAGACTTGGGCCCACCTAGCCTAGCCCCTTGGTTTTACAGAGAGGAGAGGGCCTACCCAAAGTAGCACACCTGGCGAGGGCCTGAGCTGGCCAAGCCCTGGGTGTCAGGTGGAGGGGCAGCTACGGGTCTGTGAGTGTTGGGCTTGTATGTTTTTCATTGTTGGCCGCCCTGCTGCATATGGAATTCCCAGGGGCAGGGATCAGATCCGAGCCACAGTCATGACCTAAGCCACATCTGCAGCAAGGCCAGATCCTCAACCCACTGTGCCTTGCGACCCAGAGCTCCCCAAACACCTGATCCCTTTGCACCACAGCGGGAAGTCCAAGGGCTTGTATGTTTTTTATAGGCCCTGCCTGAGGGTTCTCTGCAGGGTAGGCCCTGCTGCTTCGCTGGCATGGTGAGCTGCCTGATGGTGTCCACGCAGCAAGTGGCCCAAGATGTCAAGTGTCTGAGAACCACAGAGATAAGGCCCTGGGACTGCCCATTTCTGGAGCAGGTTCCTAGATCTCCCTGCAGCCCACTGTGCAACCCTGGACCATGCTCAGGGACTCTGGTCGAGCAGGTTGGATGACAGTCACCCACCTGCCTCCAGGGAGGAGGAACCAAAGGCTCTCCACTCATTTTCCCTGTGCTGCTTCTTCCTTCCCCCCTTGTTCCCAGAAACATCCCTCCTACCTACCCCTTGTTGCTGAAACAGAAGTTGTTGGGGCAAAGATGCTAGGCCTGGACAGGGCTGACTGAGGGGCTGGGTGGGGGCAGAGCTCCTGCAGCAGCACGAAGACCTTGGGGGGACCCTTCAGGGTGGCTGGATTCAGTTCAGTGGGGAAGGAGGGATATGGCCAGCTTCTTGTCCCTGCCTGCACCGGAGCCTCCCTCACAGGTCTGGTAGAACGTGATGATCCCGGTACTTTGCTCCCTGATTGCAAGGGACAGCCACAGTTCCTGGATTCCCTGCTCTGTCTTCATTTCCTGGGGCACTTGCACGGTAGGCCTGGCCAGAGTCCATGCAGTGGTCGTATAATTGGTTTTCTGCCAGCTGGGGCATGCCCCTCTAGATGCAGATCTGCTGGACACGCACGGAATGTCCTAGGCTGGTGCCTCCAGGGCTGCAGTGGCCACGGAGGAGGAAGACGGCAATCCCGGCAGTCTTCCCAGGATAAGAAGGCTTAGGCGTTTGAGGCGGGGGCGCGTTCTCGCCCAGGGTGGAGGGCTCGGAAAGGCAAAGGGAGAAAAGGCGATATCCCGCCTCTCAGGCAGGCGCCTAGAGCCGGGCGCTGGGGATGGGGTGGGGGTGAGGGGTGGAGTGGGGGGCGGTCCCACGGGACGGCGCGTGCCCGCGCGCGCCCGCGTCCTCGGGCCGCGGCTCATTTGCATGGGGAGCCGGAGCGGCCAATGGCGCGCGCGGCCGGGCATGCCGGGAGCCGCGCGGGGCCGACCGGCCTCGGCGGCGGCGGCGGCGGGCGGAGCGAGGTGGGACCGGCACTGGGCGGTGGCGGCGGCGGCGGTGGCAGGCGTGGTGGCTAAAGCCGCCGGACCAGGACCGGGGCAGCTTCGGGGCGCTCGGGGCCCCGACAGCGCGCGGCGCGGTTTGTTGTGCGCCCGTGCGGGCCACCGGATCCCCAGCCCGGCAGGACACGATGAACTACCTGGTGAGTGCGGTCAGCGCGGCCAGCGCGGCCCGGGGTCCGCTCGTGGCGGCCGGGGCGGGGTCCGCGCGCTCTGGAGCGCCTGCCGAGGTCTCCGAACCGGCTGGGAGACGACTCAGCTCCGCTCGCGCCCGGGGCCGACCCAGGCGATAAAGAGTTACGCGAATGGCATTTCCTGCCGGACCTGTAGGTCCTGGGAACAGCGGGCCGCTGGAGGCTCCGCGGGGGCGTGACCGGGCCAGGGTCCGAGATCCTGGAGCCCCCTCCTCCTGCACTGGTCGCCGCGCTCGGTGGCCAGGACTGCGGAGGATCCCAGAGGCTGCGCGCCTCTGGGGCTATTGGAAGGGCCGGACTCGCGGACCGCGGGCCAGCAGGAAAGTTCCTGGATCCGGGAAAGTTGCTGGCCAGAGGCCCGCTCTCCCCCTGCCGGCCGCCGCCTGCTGGGTGACCTTGGGCCTGTAAGCCTTGTCTCCGAGCCTCAGTTTCCTCCGCTATGAGGTGCGGTCCTTGGTCCCTTGGAATGTGAACTTCCAGGAAGCGGGATGGTAGTCCATGTGTTTTGGAGTGAGGGCTGCCCCTGCCCCAGGCTAGGGGTCGAGGGCTGGGTAAACTAGTGCATGGAGTCTGCGAAGAAGTTAATAATTAACCCCCAGCCGGCCCGCGCTGGATTCCGGGAGCCAGGGCGGGAGCTTCTCGGTTATTACCTACCCTGGTTGCAAAAACGAGTGTAGGAGCTGGATCGTGGCAAGGCAGTCCAGAGCCTCACTGAGACCCCAGGGTCCCCGCCTCTGTGGATGGAGCGTGGGAGCCTGGGAGGGGCAGGACTGCTGCTTGGGTGTCCGCAGCCAGGCTTCCAGCCCTTGGAGATTGCTCTGTGAGGCAGAGCCCAGGGCTCTGTTGAGGGGTTTGGAGAAGCTGAGACATGCTGAGGGCTGGGGTGGTCAGGGAGTGTGAGAGGTTAGGGCCTAGGGAGCTGCTGGGATCTCCAATCCCAGATTAGAGGCTCTCTAACTGGTCTTGAGAACGGGGAGTTTATTTTTTCCCCACCCTTAGCAGGAGGAAGAGTCTAGGATGGGAGGTACTCTCAGGGTTTGCTGTGCAGATATCAGCCAGGCTGGGAGATGTTCCTCATCCCCTGGGCTGGGGGACACTACCCCCCGTGCCCATTTCCTTTCCAGGGTTGGGAGCTGATGATGGGGGGTGGAGGGATGGCAGGGGCTGACAGGCTTAGAAAAGCAGAGGAGGCTGAGGCACAGGTGGAGCCTGGCGGGAAGGGAGTTCTGGGAGGAGCTGCTGGCAAGCTCTCCTGGCACTGGCACCTACCACCCGCCTGCCCTGGGCAAGGAAAGAGTCCAGCGGGTGCTGGGTGGAGGCAGGGCAGGGCAGCCTCAGGCTCTGCCAGGACAGTCACCTTCAGCTTCCAAGGAGAACTGGAGCCTGTGGCTCTTAGGCTTGTGCTGAACAGAGGCATTAGCACTGTGGACCAGCACCATCTCCCCAGGCTTGGGCAAGGGACTGAAGTAAGGGCAGGGCCTGAGCTGGATAGACCCCTGAGTAGCTGTGCTTCCCACCAGTCGTCCTGATGGTGAAGGTGGGAAGACTGAGGCCCAGAGAGAGACAGTTACTTGTCCTCACAGAACTGGATCCAGAACACAGTCTCATAGGATGGTGTCATGCTCACCCCATGTGCTCCACCTGCTCCGGGATTGGAGGTGCTCTGGTCCTTGGGGTACGGCCGTGCTTGACTGTGGCTGCCACCTCTGTGGGGTCTCTCTGGCTCCAGGACGGTCGCTTAGTGGCCCCCTCCTGGCCTCCATCATTCTTTTAGGAGGTCCCCCTACCTTTTCTCTCTCAGACCTAGAGAACGCCCTCCTCCACCCCCAGGAGCCCACAGCCAGTTGGGGCGGCCAGAACCAGCCAGCGGGCGGAAGGGGGAGGAGCAGTGTTGGAGTCATGCTTGAAGGGCAAGGTGTAGGGTAGGGTTGACTGTTGGCCCGGTCATTCTCCAGCAATGGCACTAGGCCTGGCACTGGCCAAATTCCTCCTCCCCTGGGTCCTTAAGACCCCCAAAGAAGGAGCTGGAAGGTGATCTCCCTCCAGGGGCGCAGGCTGGGCCCTCCACCACTGTCCTGTGCTGACTTTCTCCGGCCTCTGAGTGAGGAGTGGGGCGGAGTGGAAGGGGCTTCGAGGGTGGAGGGGCAGCACCCCTTCTCAGGCCCCTGTCTCCACTGTGCTTCCCAGAACTCAGGGGCTTGGAACTTTTTTTTTTTTTGATCTGGAGAAGCCTGCTTTTCTGTGCTGTCCTGTCCCCTTCTATTCCTGCTGAAGCAGGTGGTGCCGCACTAGGGGCTGCTGGAAGTTCCCGTTTAGGACTGGAGAGTGGCGGCGCAGAGGGAGCTTTAGATGTCAAGGCGGAGAGACCAGAGCCTCGTGAGGATGAAGTCCCCTCGGTCCCACCTGGGCTGTCCCTGCTGCCTCTGCCCCTCCAGTGGCAAATCTGGGGCTGGTGGGAAAGGTTGTCAGGGCCTGGCCCTGCCCCTGAAGTGAAGGTCAACCTCATGCTGAGCCGTCTGCCGAGAGACCAGCTCCCAGTCCACTCAAGCACATGTGGGCTCTGCCGGCCTGAGTGGTTTCCTGGGTTGGGTGGCAGTGGGGAGGGTTCCGAGGAGCTGAGGACCGTTTCTCAGCAGTTGGGGTGGGGTGGAGGGCGGAGGGCTGGCTCTCGTACCACTCACCTGGGCTCCTTGGTGCCCTGGCCCCAGGCCCACCTGTTCCCACCATCCGTGCTGTGCTGGGGGCTGGAGATGTCATGTCCTGCAGCAGGAGGGCCCTCCCCATGCCACCTCTCCTCTGCCCAGACTTCCAGGGACAGTGCCTGGGACACCTTGGCAGGGGTGGGGCTAGGGGCCTGCTTCCGGCCCTGGACACAAAGGCCTCCGCTCTTGCCACTGTAGCCAAGGCCAGGCTGGACTCCTGCTTGTCTGAGGGGGTCACTGGCAGTGACCACTCACAGGTGGGCTTTTAGTCCTTTGTTCTACAGCCCTGTCCTCCGGCTGCTCTTAGGACCCCCACACAGCCCCCGCTCTGTCCTCTGAGTCTTAGGCACTGTCGAGGTAGCCAGGGAAGGAGCCATGCTCCCTGCCTTCCTTCGGGTGACTCTGGAATTGTGGGAGGGGCTCATCTACCCTCATCATGCTGAGCACTGAGGACTGGAGCCCAGACCCTGGGCCCTCAGCTGTCCTGAGAGCGTTAGGGGACAGTGATGCCCAGGCTGGCGGTTCTGGAGTTGGGCCCAGGCTGAGGGTGGGGAAGGGAAGACACTGCCCTTCTAGTGCCCCTGGAGCCAAGAGAAAGAGCAGGGGATTGTCAGGACCCTGGCCAGTGAGCGCGTAGCCACTGCCCCCCCGGGGAGATTCCGAGGCACACGTGAGCAGGGGTTGTGGGTACAGACTGCCCGTTAGGCACACACGCTGGGCCTGTATCCATTGCCACAGGGGCTCCTTGGGACAAGCAAACAGAATACCCCAGAAATAAACTTGGCCCACGTTTGAGATGGTTCTGCATGTGAAGAGAGCTAGTGTTTCCGAGTGACGGCTGTGTGTGGGGCTCTGTGCCTGGGGCCGGGCCTTGGGGGGCGGGGGGACTGGGAGGGATGGAAAAGTCCGGTGAAGTTTCCACTCCTGCTTCCGCGGACCTAAGCTGTACCCTGGGAGCCCCCAGCGGTGCTGTCACACAGGCCAGATCCGCCTCTGCCGCATCCCGAACGTAGCCCTCGCAGGTCAGTGACTGCTGTGCACCTCAGTTTCCCCGTCCATAGGGCGAAGGCTGTCCTGGTGTCATAGTGTCTGTCATTGAGAGATAATGGAGGAGGACACAGAGCCCTGCCCCTGCCTGTCATCATTATTGTCATCGCTGGAAACCTCTCAATCTCCCTGCCACCAGGTGGCACCGTCCCCCAGAGTGGGGACTTGGGGATACCCAGAGCACGTCCAAGGCTCCCCAGGGCAGCCAGTGAAGGGAAGACCCATCGGATGGTAGCCCTTCTCCCAGACGCGTGCCCCTTGGCGTCCCAGGCCCAGCTGCTCTGCGTCTGCGGGTCTGGGTGGGTCTGGCACACACAATGAAGGCCATTCTCAGCCCAGGCAGGGCCTTGGGGCAGCCCTCTGAGCTCCCATCTTCAACAACCAGGGTGTTGTTCTGGGCAGGCCTGGCTGGCAGGCCTCTGCCGGGAGTGTGGGCATGGGGCTGGGGGCTCGCCACTGCCCCCTCTCTCTGGGGTGAGTGAGCCCCTCAGTGTCTCCCTGGTTTCCTCAGCCATGGCCACGTGGCTCCCAGCGAGGCCAGGCCACCCCTTTCCGAGGGAGAGCTTCTGCCTGAGCTGGCCTGTGCAGCAGCCCTGGGCTCAGCTCTGCTCTGGGCCGGGCCCTGTGTGCGTGTGCCAGGGCGAGGTGGGGACCGTGCCGAAGCAGACAGGCCCCTCCCATTCTGGGTGCCCGGGTTGGGGGGGCACGAAGTGGGCAGTAACAAGAGGTGTTGGTCAGCACTTCAAGGTGGAGCCCACAGAGAGTGGGTACCCAGGGAGGGACATGGGAGCCTCCCTGAAGGAGGAGGAGGAGGACCCAGCAGGAGGCTTCCTGGAGTCAGGAATGAGGTGGCCAGAGACTTGGACGAGTCAGCAGCCGTCTCCATGGTACCTCGGACCCTGAAAGCTGGCAGCATCTGCCTGGACTGCAGTGGTGCCCTGGCAGTTTGCCCCCCCACACACACACACCCCCATAGATCACAACTGTGCCCCCTTGTAAGCTCAGGGAAAGCACTGGATTGGCCAGACAGCAAGGAGAGCTGGAAAGCCAGGTTCTGGATGGACTGGCCCCTCTTCCAAGTTGGGACAAGACACTGGGTCCTGGGGAGCGTGTCCAGGCAGGAATGCTCAGGTGGTGTGAGCTTTGCCTCATTCTGTCATGGATGCCACCATTTGGATGGCACTTACGGAGCTCTCCCTGCGTCATCGCAAGGCGTCCTGCAGTGCGACTGGCCCCGGCCTGCCTGCCACTCCGGGGCCGCCATCCTGTCTCCCCTCCAGCCTTTCCCCGCACTGGTGCCTGTCCTCTGCCACCAGGCGCTCTCCTGGCTGCTTTCACGGTCGCCTGCTTTTTGTTCTTCAGGAGGGGTCACCTGAGGAATTCCCCGGTGGCTCAACGGGTTAGGGGTCTGGCATTGTCACTGCCGAGGCGCGGGTTTGGTCCCTGGCCCGCTAAGTTTCACATGCCACAGGCGCAGGCAAAAAACTAACTAACCAAAAACTAGCCACTGAAATGTCCTTCTTGGGGAGGCCACTCTGACCACCTTAGGTGCAGTGGCCCTGCGGCACATTATTTTTGACACTCCGCTTTCCCCCTGTCCTGGCAAGTTGTTTTCTGTCTGTCCACCCTCCTGGGATGCAAGCCTTGTGCAGACAGGGGCCTGGTTGAGCTAGGCTTGCACCTTCTTGCACAGCCTGGCCCAGCACCTGGCAGAGGGCAGATGCCTGGTGAATCTGTCATTAAACAAAATAACAATCCTATGAAACCAAGTTCGTCACCTTAGCACAGGGCCTCTGGGTGCTCAGAGAGGCTGAGAGACTCGCCTGAGGTCCCCAGGAGTGGGAGGGAGAGCCAGGTCCAGGTCTGATCTTAGCTGCTGCCGCTGAGCGCTCAAGGGAGGAGAAGGGAGGAGTGGCGGGAGCAGCTGGAGAGGCTTAGAGGCCCGCAGGGGCGGGGGCTTGGCCAGCTGGAGCGCTGCGGCGCCAGCAGCACCCAGGACCGCCGAGAGCCTGCCTCTGGGGCTCTGGGCGGGGGCACCAGCTGACGCAGGCAGAGGCTCCTGGTGCCAGGCGCCTGGTGCCACGTGCCCAGCCTGAGAGGTGCTTCCCAGCCTGGCTCCAGCCGCCTCAGACTATACAGTTGCAGCCGGAATTGGCCTTGACTGCTCAGCAAGCTCGCACTCGGGGGAGGGAGGGTTGTGGGGGGAGTGTGGGGGGGTGAGACTGGCCTTCCTGGCGGTGGGGGGCCCCCGGTAGCTCTCCTGGGTCTGGGGGGGGGCCTTCCCTCCTCCTCCTGCCCCCTCCCTCCTGAGAGTTTGCCCTCCCTGCGAGCCTAGCCTGCCCCAGCTGCCCCTGAGCTGTGCTCTGAGAGGTAGGGGCCTCCAGGGGGCACTCCCCTCTGTCTGCACCCCGCCCCCTTTGACTGGACTGGAGGGGAATTTTCCTGTGACTCACTCTGCTGGCACTTCCTGTGGTCACCAGGGCAGGGGCTGAGGGGACCCAGCGAGGTGGCTCTGTGATCTGGGGTCACTGGGGGGAGGTTGGGCTGGGTGTCCCGCCCCCTGATGGGCTGTGATTCCCAGCGGCAGGCTGCAGACCATATTTGGGAAACTTGCTTTTCCTGCTGGCAGCTCGTGGGTGGGATCTGCAGCCCCTGCCCCATCTGCTCCTCCCAGGCTGGGCTCTGGCCTCTGACCTGCTTCCAGCTCATCCTGCTGGAACCTAGGAGATGGTTCACCGTTTTCATTTCCAGGATGTGTATTTTTGCAATCCCCAAACCAAGAAATGCTCATTAAATACAAATTGAAAACTTCTGAAAAGCAGAAAGAGAAGGCATCCCCCGTGACGCTCTCCCCATTTTTTAAGTTCAAGTGACAGTTTGTTGAGGAATCACTTATGCCTCAGTGCATTTGTAACTGTTCCAGCAGTGGTGTGGAAGGCGTGGGCTCAGCCAGTAGTTCCAAGAGCCCTGGCGCTCACCTCGGGACGGGCTCAGTGTGCCTGCTCTGTGAGCTGCGTGCCTGGGCTGGCTTCTCCCAGGACCCTCATCCCTCCTGGCTCCAGGCTTCTGGCCTCTGGCCCCTCTGAGCTGCTCTGGAGGAAGGGCTCCCCAGCAGTGCTCGCCAGTCTGCGTGTGCAGTCATGGGCCTGGGGCCTTGCCGCCCGTCCAGGCCTCCGCCCGGGCCGCTGTCCCCTCAGTGGTCTTCCGTCCTCTTCCCTAAGCCTCCGTGTGACAGGCAGGGGAGGTGGAGCTCAGAGGGCCCGATGCTGGTGTGGAGGTGGGCCCTCCTGGGCTTGGATGAGGCCTTGCCCTCTGTCCTCTCTGCCCCACACGGAATCCAGGAGCTGAGACGCGGGCCCAGGTCCCATTTCTGAGTCAGGTCTAGACCAGGCTCTGCATCCTCAGTCCCCAGGAGACTCAGAGGAGGGTGACCAGAGCTGAGGCCTGGCTGGAGGGGCTGGAGCCCAGCTGTCCTGGCACTGTCCTTCCCCCATGTGTGAGGCCTGGGCTCCTGCCCAGTCCTGCCGAGTTCTCTGCTGCCCTCGGAGACCAAAGCTGCCCTGGCCTTCTCTCCCAGATGCCTGCTTCGCTCCTGCCCTCTGCTGGAACGACCTTCGCGGGGGCCTCTCGGGGAATCTCTGGGCCCAGCCTGAGCCCCGCACCTGTGTAAGCAGCAGGGGTGGTGGACTGAAAATACAGGGCCTCCCCGTCCTGGTTCCCTGTGGCCGGTGTGGTTCTGGGCCTGCCGGCTGGGAGTCTACCAGTGCTGGTTCCTCCTCTCTGACCCCACAGCCTCCCCCGAGGCCTGCACAGGCCGCTTGGCTACAGGGCCTCTCTCCATGGAGCGCGTGTCCCGGTTCCAGGAGGGTTTACTGACAACGGAGCCCATTAGCGGTGCCCCATAGCAGTTTTCTGGGGTGGCAGTGAGAACTACCAGGACAGTTACAGGAGTAAAGAGTGGAGCTGGGGCAAGGGGTGCTGTCCTTCTGTGGCCATCCTCGGTCCGTATGGAACCGCCTTCTCGTTTTGCTGTATTTCCCTATGTATTCCCTTTTTTTTAATATCTTTTGTCCTTTTAGGGCTGCCCCCGCGGCATATGGAGGTTCCCAGGCTAGGGGTCTAATTGGACCTGTTAGCTATGCCACAGCCACAGCCACGCCAGATCCGAGCCGCGTCTGCAACCTACACCACAGCTCCCAGCAACGCCAGATCCTTAACCCACTGAGCGGGGGCCAGGGATCCAACCCGCCACCTGATGGTTCCTAGTTGGATTCCTTCCCACTGTGCCACGACGGGAACTCCCCTTCCCTTTGTATGCCTGTCTCATTCCTGTCCCTCTTCCAGAAGCACCCATGCAGTGTCATGTGTCTGGAGTCCAGCCTTGGACAAGTGTCTGTGAAATATACAGAGTGTACTGGAGATACTCATAACATACATGCAGAGTGTTTTGGGCCGTGGGTCTCCTGTTTGTGGCTGGAGCACCTCCAGATTCTAGGGGAAGCACTCTTGTCATTTGGCGGCCTGTCACCCCGTCGGCTCTCTGTTCTTCCCCATCCGGCTGGAGCCGTTCCCTTTGATGAGGTCGACCCCGTCTGTCTGTTTCTGTTGTTGTTACCTTACGTTCTGTGCTTTTGTGCTCTGATTTGGGGTTATTATCTTTTTTCCCCCTCATGGTCACAGATATATTCTCCCACAAATTTTTTTTTCTTTTTTTTTCTTTTTTCTTTTTTTTTGGCCATGCCCACAGCATGTGGAAGTTCCCTGAGCCAGGGATGGAACCTGTGCCATATCAGCAACACAAGCCACTGCAGTGACAAGGCCAGATCCCTAACTTGCTGCACCACAAGAGAACTCCAGCAATTTTTTCTTTTATCAGCTCTAAAGTTGTACCTTTCACATTTAGGTCTTTAATTGCCCTTTGTTTATAACATGAGCGATGTCCAGATTGACTTTTCTTCCTGTGGCAAACAAGTTTTCCTGGTACCCGCTGGGCTGCAGTCCTGCCCTCCGCGTTGCTGCGTGGTTCCTACAGGGCAGGGCCCTTGCTGGAGCCAGTCCCACCGCTGGTCCCTGTCCTGCTCTCGGGTTGGAGTTGTGGCCAGGCCTCACGATGGCAAGGAATTGCCTCTTTGCATTTCATTTTCACAATTGACCTTATTTGCGGACTTCTGTTCCTCTGCTTAATTGTAGAAAGGATGCTTTATCTTTGGTCGAATTCTTAAAAAAAAAAAAAAATTCTGCTGGCATTTTTATTGCAGTTGTAACTTACTAAGTAAGCTTGGGCCAACTGGTACATTTTCTCCTCTGGGCTCTGGTGCAGTCTTTGCTTGATTAATTCTTGGATAACTTGTAGCTTTTGTTATCAAGTGACGTCTTTCCTGTGAGGTTCCTTTCTCAGCACTGCCAAGTCTTCTAGATTGTTGGGATCTTCACTAGATGACATGTGGTCTGCAGATGGTGGCCGCTGTGCCCCGTGTGTCCCTTCTCACTCTCTGGGCTTTTCCTCTCGGCTGGTCCCACTGGCGAGGCAGCAGGGCCGTGGTGTCGGTGCAGGGAGGGTGTGCATCCTGTTTTCTTCCCAGAAGGAGGTGGCCGTTACTGTCATTATCGCTCCTCTCCCCAGCATCGGTCTAGCTTGTACTGTGCCTCTGGGAGTGTTGTTTAGAGTATTTTGAGGGCCGTTCTGGAGCGGTGCCGGTGGCTGCCGTTGCGAGGATTTTGAGGCACTATCCAGATCCATTTGAAAACATGCCTGGACCAGTTGGGCTTTCTGCCAGGGGCACTGGGGGCAGAGGCATGGGGATCTCACCAAAACCTACCCAGTTCCTTTCTCGGTGCCAAGGCAGGTACCTCTCCAGTCCTGCGGGGCTCCCAGCACAGTCCTCCTGCCCTCACGAGCCCTGCCTGTGTCCCCTCCCCGCAGAACGTGCTGGCCAAAGCCCTCTACGACAATGTGGCTGAGTCCCCGGATGAGCTCTCCTTCCGCAAAGGCGACATCATGACAGTGCTGGAGCGAGACACACAGGGCCTGGACGGCTGGTGGCTCTGCTCACTGCATGGGCGCCAAGGCATCGTGCCTGGGAACCGCCTCAAGATTCTGGTGGGCATGCATGACAAGAAGCCCGTGGGGCCAGGCCCTGGCCCGCCTGCCAGCTCGGCCCCGCCCCAGCCCAGCCTCCACGCCCCGGCCGCCCAGTACACGCCCATGCTGCCTGCCGCCTACCAGCCCCAGCCCGACAGCGTCTACCTGGTGCCCACCCCCAGCAAGACTCAGCAAGGCCTCTACCAAGCTCCTGGGCCCAGCTCGCAGTTCCAGTCCCCGCCGGCCAAGCAGACATCCACGTTCTCAAAGCAGATGCCCCATCACCCATTTCCCAGCCCGGCCCCAGACCTTTACCAGGTGCCCCCGGGACCTGGCAACCCTGCCCAGGACATCTACCAGGTGCCGCCTTCCGCTGGGATGGGGCATGACATCTACCAGGTCCCCCCATCTATGGACGCACGCAGCTGGGAAGGGACGAAGGCGCCAGCCAAGGTAAGTCCTCCCTGGCATGGCCAGGCAGCCTTCCTGGCCAGTTTCATCCAGGCCCAGTCCCTGGGTGCAGCAGAGCAGAGCCAGGCACCTTTGGGCTCTCCGGGGCTCCGGCAGCGGCTGTGTGTTTGGTCTGGGGCTGGGGTGGGAGGTGAGTGTCTGGGGAACATGTGCATTTGTCTGCTGACGTGGGTGCCCACCCCACCCCCGCCCCGCCAGGGAGGCCTCCTCTTCCCCCTCTGTCTCCTCCCTTCCGGGTCTCTGTAGTCAGGCTTGTCCTGCTGCATCTCTGAGGCCAGGGCAGGCAGTGGAAGCCCTGTGGCCCCGAAAGCAGCAGGGAGCCCCGTGCTCCGGGCTGTGCACTCGAGCCCATGTTAAGGCTTTGCTTCTGTTTCCCTCTCTCCCTGCGCCCAGTGGTGTGGTTGCCTAGAGCCAGTGTCCCTGAGGGCCCAGGCCTGCCTGGTGGCCCAAGGAGAGCCCTGGAGCCTGGTTGCCCTCCCCTGACAAGCCTCCTTGCTCCTGGCCTGGGCAGCCTCCCTTGCGTCTGATTTTATTCTCTGATCGTGAATGTGATGTGTGCTTGTCATAGAAAATGCATAATGTATGAGGAAGCCTGGAGATGGGCTCCCCCCATCGAGAGGGGCTTGCGGGCGAACTTGAGCATATTTTGTCTAGCTTCTTCCCCATTCCTCTTGCACAGATTCGTACACATACTTTTGCATTTTGAGGTTGTAAAGCCAGTCTTGGATATCCAAAGCATATTCTTGGGTTCCTAAGAGTGGTTATGATCTGCCCTCAATCTTGCTGGGTCGCCCCCTCTGCTGCGGCTGGGCTCCGGGTTGTTTCTGGTGGCGAGTGGCTCAGTCACAAACAGCCAGGCCATAAACGTCTTGGAGCTTGCCTCTGTGCCCACATTTCAGGCTGTGCTTTCAGAAGTCTGGGAAACTGAGGCCCCTGCTTCCAGCAGTGGAGGTGTCTGCTGGGCTGAGGGGGGCTCCCTGCCAGGATTGTGAGTGGGTGGGTGGGGGTGGGGCCCTGGATCCGAGGAAACAGGGTGAGAGATGAGGCTGCTGGGTGGAGGGCTCAGTCACCAGAGCAGCGTGGCCTGTGTGACTGGGGAGGGAGGGCAGGGCCACACCAGGTGTCAGCACCCTCTGGGAATGGGGCCGGGTTTTCGGAGGCTGAAGGCAGAAGCAGGCGGGCTCCCCAAGGGGGCGGAGTTCGGTGAGGTCACGCTTTCGGGAGCGCCTCTGGGTCAGGGCTGCAGCTGTGCCCAAGGGAACAGCTGTGTCCCGGGGGCAGGCTGGGGGTGGGGGGGAGACACGGCTGAACTCTGCCTTGTTCCTTCTGGAAGAACAGGAGCTTGGGAGGGAGGGGACCTGTGTCACATGTGTCCCTCTGTCCCCCAGGACGCCCAGTGGGGCTCCATTATCAGAACAGGAAACCCAGGCTCTGAGATGGGGTGGGGCTGGGGTTCCAGCGTCAGGGTCAGGGTCATGCGGGGGGATTCCCATTTTACAGGCAGCCAAGGGCCCAGGCAGAGTAGAGCAGGCGGCCTGGACAGCTCCATGAGGCTGGGGAGCCTTCTGCCTCCCTTCTCGCCGCTGCAGGCGTCCTGCCCTGCCTGGGTCTGCCTCTCAGGGGGTGCGTCTGGCAGAGGGTATTGTGCGGGCTTCCTCCACCGCTTTGAGATGCGTGTGTGGGGGAGCATGTGGGCCTTGGGTCTCCGTCTGTGTCTCCTCCCGATGCTGGCTTTGTCCCCCGCCCCGGGGGCTTCCAGGGCCTGCTAATGGGGCCTCAGGTGCAGAGCAGGCCGGCCTGTGACAATCGGGCTCAGCGCTCCTCTGGAGAGTTGGATTCCCTAACGAGCTTTCCCCCGCTGGTGGCGGCCTGCCTTTTTTTTCCCTCTAACAGAAAACATTTGTTGGCCGGGATGGCTGCTTACTGTCACTGACTCAGCCTCAAGAGTGGCAAGCCGCCCGCAGCCCAGGCCTGGGGTCCCGCCCCAACCAGCCCTCTGCCTGCGCCCCCACCCTCTCTCACCAGTGCATGGCGGAGGGGGCCGGGACCTCATCCTGGGCAGGGTCCCCACCTGCCTGCCGAGGCCGCCAGGGCCTGGAGACACCTCAGGCCTGGCCTCCAGGCCCCGCCAACCTGCCACGTCCGCCAGCCCCCGCCCCTCCTGCCCTGCTGTTGGCAGGTTCCAGCCTCTAAAAATAGCTCTGGAGGAGACTCAAGTCTGGGGCTCAGGGAGAGAGATGAGTCTAGGGAGGGCCGCCAGCTCCAGTCCCAGACACGCGGGGGTGGTGGGGGGTGCCGTGCGTGGGGAACACCCCCTGGAGGCGCTGCGCTTCCCCTGGGTGGGCTGGGGGAGGGCTTACTGAAGGGGGTGCTTTAGCAGGAGGCCCTGCAGAGCCCTGGCTGAAAAGCACCAGTCCCTGTGCTTCAGGGGGACACCGCTGCTCATGGGGTGCCTAGGACACACACAGCCTGTACCCTCCAGGGCACGAGGGCCTGCAGAGCTGGCTCTTGGTGTTGCATGGGCTTCAGGGTCTGGGGCCGTGTGCCCCAGGGCAGGCCCTGCCCTCCAGGGATGTGTGGGGAGTGCCTGAGTCACCCCTGTCCCAGACCTCCCTTAGATTAGGGAACAAAAGACCGTTTTGTGGGAAAAGAGCTGAGCAGGGAGCCTGTGGAGGAGCTGTCCTGAGCCAGTGGGAAGATCCTGCCGGCCCCGCCCATGGGGCTGACCCTCTCTCGGGGCGGGTGCCTGCAGGGAAGGAGCTGCCCACCTGGCACGGCCTGCAGGGTGCCAGCTGGAAGGGCTCCGGCAGCTCAGCTCGCTGTCCGGGAACCTCAGGGTGGGGAAGGGCAGCGGGGAGAGGACAGGGCTGGCCTCCTCCTGGGCCGACGTCCCCTGACGAAGGCCTTACTCTTTTGGGTGAGGGGTGATCTCCGGCCCCCAGGGCAAGGTGCAATGGAAAGGAGGGTGTCGGTTCCGGTCTTTTTTTTTTTTTTTTTTTTTTTTGTCTTTTGTCTTTTTTGTTGTTGTTGTTGCTATTTCTTGGGCCGCTCCCGCGGCATATGGAGGTTCCCAGGCTAGGGGTCCAATCGGAGCTGTAGCCACCGGCCTACGCCAGAGCCACAGCAACGCGGGATCCGAGCCGTGTCTGCAACCTACACCACAGCTCACGGCAACGCCGGATCGTTAACCCACTGAGCAAGGGCAGGGACCGAACCCGCAACCTCATGGTTCCTAGTCGGATTCGTTAACCACTGCGCCACGACGGGAACTCCCGGTTCCGGTCTTGGTCACTCTCACACCTACACACGGTTTGCCAAAACAGCTTCCGTCTTTCCACCTTCCGGAGACCTGACCCTTCCGGAGACCTTGAGAGTCTCCCAGGATGAGGATGAAGAGAGCAGGGCCAGGCCACCACCTCCCAGGAGGCCCCAGGTCCTGGCTCTCAGGATCTCCTGCAGGCCACCTCCTCTGGGCCCAGCGTGAGGAGGGCACAGCCTGGCACCACCACCTCCATTTGTCCCATCCCTGGAGGGTAACTGCTGGGTCCTGTGGGAAGGACAGCCCCTTGCTGGGCAAGCCTTTCTAAGGAGGGTTCAGCTGGGAGGTGCCAGCTGCCAGGGGCACCCACTGCTCCATCAGCCTCCTGCTACTTTTATCAGGAACCTGCTGGGCTGTCCAGGTGTAGAGACCACGTCTGTTTCCTGCCAGAACCAGACAGCTCTAAGCAAACAGTGGGGGTCCTAGTACCCCTGAGTGCTGTGTCTCCTTGGAGCGGGGCAGGGAATACAGAGGGATGCCACTCCCCGCCCCTGAGTGGCCTCTGAGCCCACTCTTATTTATTTACTTTTTTTTTTTGTCTTTTTGGGGCCGCACCCATGGCATATGGAGGTTCCCAGGCTAGGGGTTGAATCAGGGCTGTAGCCGCTGGCCTACACCACAGCCACAGCAACATCAGATCCAAGCCGTGTCTGCAACCTGCACCACAGCTCACGGCAATGCTGAATCCTTAACCCACTGAGCGAGGCCAGGGATCGAACCTGCATCCTCATGGATGCTAGTCAGATTTGCTTCTTCTGAGCCACGAAGGGAATCCCTGAGCCCACTCTTAGGTAGCCTCCTTTGTGTGTCTGGCCCACCTTATGGGCGTGGAATCTCCCCGAGGGCATATCCTGGAGGCTGGCTTCCAGGGCCGGTGGTGACCATTGGCCATCTCCCTCCAGGTGGCGGTGCCCACCCGCGTGGGGCAAGGCTATGTGTTCGAGACCTCCCAGCCAGAGCAGGACGAGTACGACATCCCACGCCACCTGCTGGCGCCGGGGCCCCAGGACATCTATGACGTGCCCCCTGTTCGGGGGCTGCTTCCCAGCCAGTATGGCCAGGAGGTAGGTGTCTGGGCTGGAGGGAGGGCATGGGGGCCTCGGCCTGGCCCTGTTGAGGTTGCTGGGCTTTTTCGGCCCCAGAAGAGTGGCCTTGCGGTGGGAGCTCTGGGTTCCTGCGCTTTGCATTCCCTCAGGTGGCCCTGGAGCCTGTGTCATTGCACCTTTTCTGCCATCAGGTGTATGACACCCCCCCCATGGCTGTCAAGGGGCCCAATGGCCGGGACCCGTCGATGGATGTGTATGACGTGCCTCCTAGTGTGGAGAAGGCCCTGCCACCGTCCAACCACCACGCGGTAAAGTCGGGGAGGCGGGGCCTTGAGGGCCGAGGCCTGATCGTCTGTGTGCAGCGTTCTGAGTGTGACTGTGTGTGGGCTGGGGACCCAGGTCTCAGGGCCAGGGGTGTGGAGAGACCTGCCCCACCCCTCACTGGTGCTGTGACAGATGGGGGGGACCCCAAGCGCCCTCTGCACCTAGGCGTCCTCGTCCGTGAAAAGGTCCCTTCGGGCCTCCTTCGGGAGGCTCTGGAGAGGGTCCCAAGGGATGTCAGCGAGGTGATCACAGAATTTACCATCGAAGCCAGGGTGCTTCTGAGGGTGGAAGGAGGGTGACCAATAATCGGAGGGGCATCAGGCACCAACCGGACCATCCTGGGAAGACCAGGTGTTGTCATCCTAAAACGGTGGCTCAGTCAGTCCCTGCCACAGAGGAGCGGATACCCGAGCTGTGGGGCTGGGGATGATGGCGGTGGTGCTGGTGGTGGTTCTGGTGCTGGTGGTGCTGGTGGCGGAGATGCTGGTGCTGGGGATGGTGGTGACTGGGGCCTGGCCGTCATGGTGTGATAGCTGACCTCTCACTGAGTGTTTGCAGTTAGACAGTGAGTTAACTCACACAGTCCTCACAACGAACTTGTGAGGGAGTTCTCCCATCCTCACAGTGAGCAGACTGGCGCAGAGAGGTGGACTCACTTGCCCTAGGTCACACAGCTAGTAAGCAGTGGCGCCAGGATTTCCAACTCCGGTCTGTCTCCAGAGCTGGGCCCTTAGCCGTGACCCGCGTGGCTGAGAATCACGGCGAATGTGTGCCTGGGGCCGTGGCTGTGTGACTGGGTCCTGCCTCTGGGCTCCGGAGCGGGCAGAGGGGCGGGCCGCCTTGACCCCTTCTCCGCCCCCAGGTGTACGATGTTCCTCCGTCGGTAGTCAAGGACGTGCCCGACGGCCCGCTGCTGCGTGAGGAGACCTATGACGTGCCGCCTGCCTTCACCAAGGCCAAGCCCTTTGACCCGATGCGCCACCCCCTCGTCCTTGCTGCGCCCCCTCCGGACTCGCCACCAGCTGAGGACGTGTACGATGTGCCGCCCCCGGCTCCTGACCTCTACGATGTGCCCCCCGGCTTGCGGCGGCTTGGCCCTGGCACCCTCTACGACGTACCCCGAGAGCGGGTTCTTCCTCCCGAGGCAGCCGACGGTGGCGGAGCCGACGACGGCGTGTACGCCGTGCCCCCGCCTGCTGAGCGCGAGGCCCCAGGTGACGCCAAGCGCCTGTCGGCCTCCAGCACGGGCAGCACGCGCAGCAGCCTGTCAGCCTCTTCCCTGGAGGCGGCAGTGCCCGGCCGTGAGCCCCTGGAGCTGGAGGTGGCCGTGGAGGCCCTGGCGCGGCTGCAGCAGGGTGTGAGTGCCACCGTGGCCCACCTCTTGGACCTGGCAGGCAGTGCAGGCGGGTGTGGGGGCTGGCGCAGCACCCCTGAGCCTCAGGAGCCTCCGGCACAGGACCTGCGGGCTGCCGTGGCCGCCGTCCACGGGGCCGTCCACGAGCTGCTGGAGTTTGCCCGCAGCGCTGTGGGCAATGCTGCCCACACTTCCGACCGCACGCTGCATGCCAAGCTTAGCCGGCAACTGCAGAAGATGGAGGACGTGTACCAGACGCTGGTGGCCCACGGTCAGGCCCTTGACAGTGGCTGGGGAGGCCTGGGGGCCACTCCCGAAGACCTGGACCGCTTAGTGGCCTGCTCGCGGGCTGTACCCGAGGACGCCAAGCAGCTGGCCTCCTTCTTGCACGGCAACGCCTCGCTGCTCTTTAGACGGACCAAGGCCTCTGTCCCGGGGCCCGAGGGGAGTGGCTCCCTGCACCCCAACCCCACCGACAAGGCCAGCAGCATCCAGTCCCGGCCTCTGCCCTCACCCCCCAAGTTCACCTCCCAGGACTCGCCAGAGGGGCAGTACGAGAACAGCGAGGGGGGCTGGATGGAGGATTACGACTACGTCCACCTGCAGGTGGGTACCCTCTCTGCCCTGGGCCCCTGGCCAAGTCCCCTGGTCCTCTCGGGGCTCTGACTTTGCCGCCCTCTGGTGGGGACCCTGATTCCCTGGAGGGCTCTGGTGGCCAAAGGAAGACTGGTCCACAGCAAGGCTGTGCTTGGGGAGTCCCTGTGCCCTCCTCTCTTGGACCTTTCAGGCCAGATGGGCCCCCGGAAGCCCATCCTCTCCCTGTCTCAGGCCTTTGGACCCATGTGGCTATGTCGTCGGGTCCGCAGTGCCATCCAGGAAGGGCTCCTGAGCATCTGCTGGGGCTGGGCTTCTCTGGTGATCAGCTCGCAGGTGGCCTGTGCTCTTTGGGGAGATGAATTCTGAAGTACACGCAAAAACAAAGATACTTCCAGGCGTGGGGGAAGCAAGACGATGGGCAGGTGGGGTGGGGTGGGCCTCTGAGCAGAGGCCAGGATGCCAGCAAAGTGGACATCCCGGTGAGTGGCCTTCCAGGCTGGAAGCCAGCAGGTGATAAGGCCCAGGGGTCAGGGAGGGGTGGGCAGACCCTGTATGCCAAGGGGAGGGATTTGGATGGGATTCCTGGTGGGGGAGCTGACAGGATGGCCATGGCCATGGCCATGTGCAGTGGGCCTCACCCCTTCCTGGGGTCAGGAGGTGAAGGAGGCCTAGGAGAACTGCTTCCTCAGGAAGCCGCCCCCTTCCCTCACTCCACCACCCCCCCCAACCCAGGCTGTGGGGCAGGCCTGGGTGCGGCCTGCAGCGCCATCTGGCGGCCACCGCTCTCCCTGCGCCCCCACTGGGCCTATGGGGGCTCCTGGCTTAGCCCATCCTTGTGTCTGTCCTCCAGGGGAAGGAGGAGTTTGAGAAGACCCAAAAGGAGCTGCTGGAGAAGGGCAACATCATGCGGCAGGGGAAGGGCCAGCTGGAGCTGCAGCAGGTGAGGGCACTCGGTTCCCGGCCTCTCCCAGCTCAGGCGTCCCTCCCGGGCCCTCCCTGCGCCACCATGACTGTCCCTGTGCGCTGATTGGGTTGGCATCTAGGTTATTATCAGAGTAATCATGGTAGATGTCTCACCACACGGAGAAAAGTATGAGACCAAAAATGATGCCACTGGCCCTCAGGGGCAGTCACCACACTCTGGGGCTGGTTTTCAGCTCTGCCCCTGCCTGGAGAGGGGCCCCTCTCCATGTTTCAGATGCTGCTTTGTGAACAGTTACATCCACTTGTATCTCAGGATGTTTCCATGCTGTTGAATGTTCATCATAAATTGGTTTTGCAGGCCACCTCTGTCGATTATGGTTGAACGTTTATGTGGTACCCTGTTTTTCTTATTGTAAACAGTACTGCTGTGTTTATTTACAGACAGAGGATTTTCTTCATATCTTGGCGCTTTTCCTGAGAGTAGGAAAGGGATATTTTCTTTCACGGGGTACTTTTATTCTCATTATGAAGATTTTAAAAATTAAAATACAGCCTAGTACAAAGTGAACACAGAAATATCACCCAGAAAGTTTTCCTCACCCCACCTTCCCTGGGCAGAGAGCCACCAGCACCCCCCCGCCGGCCCCCCAGAGACCCTGACGTAGGATGGGTTTTTCAAAGCCACATTCCCCCAATGTAAAGCGGGGAGCATAGTTGTATCCGTGTTGGGGTCTGTGTGAGAGTTAAACGAGTAGACAACACGCCCTGCTTAGGCCATTTCAGCAAAGCAGGAGGGGTTCATGGTACGGATATGGCATCTCCACGGACTTAGGAGACGGTCACGTGCTTTCTCTCCTTGGTCTTCCCCTGGACTCGTGCAGCATTGCAGTGTCTGTTGGTGGTGGACGTTCAGGTGGTTCCCAGAGCTGTCTTTGTCAACAAAGCTGTGCTGATCGTAACTCCCTTAGATAAATTACTAGAAGCTAGAATGAAAGGAATGTGTGTGAGAAACTAGACTTCTACTAGAGTCTCTCAGTCAGAGACATCAAGTACAGATAAAATACACGAGATGTGTTGGCAGGACTGCTTGTTGCTCCACTTCCCTGTCAGTGAACAGTACCGAGGCCCTGCTGTGGCCAGATATCCGTAGAGCATTGGCTGAACAGAGGATGAGCATTTGTACAGAATCATCATGTAGCTGCTGGAGTTCCCATCGTGGCTCAGTGGTAATAAACCCGACTAGTATCCATGAGGAGTCAGGTTCGATCCCTGGCCTCGCTTAGAGGGTTAAGGAGTTGGCATTGCCATGAGCTGCGGTGTAGTCGCAGACGCACCTCGGATCTGGCATCGCTGTGGCGTAGGCTGACAGCTGCAGCTCTGATTCAACCCCTAGCCTGGGAACTTCCATACGCTGCGGGTGTGGCCCTAAAAAAGAAAGAATTATGTAGCTATTAGGAATTTGTCAGAGGAATTCCTTCAGTGGCAGGGTGGGTGAAGAACCTGACTGCAGCGGCTCAGGTTGCTGTGCGGGCACAGGTTAAGTCCCCAACATTGCTGCAGCTACAGCTCAGTGCACAGCTCCTGCTCAGATTTGATCCCTGGCCGGGGAACTTTGATATGCCGTGGGTGTGCCCCCCACCCCCAAAATAGGAATTTGTCAGAGAATAAAAATGATCCACCAGAGGTAAAACAGGACAAAAATGAATATGTTCTGGGTAATTCTCTTGTGGTGCAGTAGGTTAAGGATCTGCCGTTGTCACTGCAGCCGCTTGGGTTGCTGTTGTGGCACGGGTTCAGTCCCTGGCTCGGAAACTTCCACATGCCTCAGGCTCAACCAAAAAAAAAAGTGTATTCTCTTGCTGGACAAGAGAAACAAGTGAGTTTCACCACATAGCCACCTAAGAGGGAAAAAGTCAGAGGGTTTTAAGTGCTAGGAAGAGCTAGTTTCATGTTGGTTTGCTAAGCGAAGCAATGCCTGAAACCTTGGTTAGAAGAGGCACAACTACCGGAGGTCAGGTCTGTGCACAGCCACCCAGTCAGAACCAGCTTGTGGTGAGGACGCCTCAGCTCCCACCTCGCTGCCCAGACCAGGCTGCTGCTGGTGGACGTTTTTAACCACCTGCCTTATCCAGACTCCGTGACATGAGATGACTGGTCTCTTAAGTTGGTGCTAAAGATAGGCTATAAAATATTAGATATTGTGTTTCCAGTTTTCTAATTAAAAAGGAAATGGGGGAGTTCCCGTCGTGGCGCAGCAGAAAAGAATCTGACTAGGAACCATGAGGTTGCGGGTTCGATCCCTGGCCTTGCTCAGTGGGTTAAGGATCCGGCATTGCCGTGAGCTGAGGTGTAGGTGGCAAACTTACTTCAGATCCTGCGTTGCTGTGGCTGTGGTGTAGGCTGGTAGTTGTAGCTCTGATTCGACCCCTAGTCTGGAACTTCCATATGCCAAGGGTGCGGCCCTAAAAGGAGACAAAAAAAACGCACACGCACAAAAAGGAAATGGGAATATTCATGTTTAAAGGAAAACAGCTTGAAGAATACGTGCCAGTTTTCACGTGAATTTTTGTTTTCTGAAATGTATAAATACCATGATCTTTCTGCTTTTGTTTAAAGTTTTTTAGGGGAAAGGTTAATACGTGTATAAAATTGAATCGTCCCCCCAGTGCCCGCCCAGTGGAGAGGAACCCTGGGTACCAGTCACCCCCGGCCCCAGCACGACTCATCCGGCATATTCAGCCCCTCCCCCCAGATCCCTCGGAAGATGCCCCAGAAGATGCCCCGTCCTTTCCTTGTCAGCGTGTGGTGCTGCAAGATAATCTACCAGACATTCAACAGATTTCTGGGTGCATGGGATTCCGGGCAATAACCTGTCTTTTTTTCCTGCTTAATGTATTTGAGTCTTTTTACAATGCGTATGTTCCGGAGAACACTTTTTGAACTTTTCATTTTGAGATGTTTCCAGCATCACAGGAAAATTGACGGCATGCAGAGCAGTCCCATGTACCCTCTCCCCGCTTCCCCCACGGTCGCAGCCCCTGAAGTCCGGGAACAGCGTCCACACCGAGGGGCTGACCTTCCTCCCCGCTGCCGCTGCTCGTGTGGTCCCCGTTTCTGTCATTTTGTCATTAAGAAATGTTGTATAAATGCAACCACACCTCTTGAGGGTGGTGGCAGCGTTATGTGGCGAGTGTCCGGGAGGCAGGCGGGGATGTAGGCTCGGCCAGTAGCACGGAGGTGTCTCGTCCCCTGCCCGCTGGGCCTGAGCGTGGGCGCTTTTCGGAAGGGCCCCCTTTCTGCCCCTTTGGCTCTGCGGCTGCGGTTTTCACTCTGCTCTCCCTCTGCCCCAGCTGAAGCAGTTTGAGCGTCTGGAGCAGGAGGTGTCCCGGCCCATAGACCACGACCTGGCCAACTGGACTCCGGCCCAGCCCCTGGCCCCGGGGCGGACGGGCGGCCTGGGGCCTTCGGACCGGCAGCTGCTGCTCTTCTACCTGGAGCAGTGCGAGGCGAACCTGACCACGCTGACCAACGCAGTGGACGCCTTCTTCACCGCCGTGGCCACCAACCAGCCCCCCAAGATCTTCGTGGCACACAGCAAGTTCGTCATCCTCAGCGCCCACAAGCTGGTGTTCATCGGGGACACGCTGTCGCGGCAGGCCAAGGCGGCCGACGTGCGCAGCCAGGTGACCCACTACAGCAACCTGCTGTGCGACCTCCTGCGTGGCATCGTGGCCACCACCAAGGCCGCCGCCCTGCAGTACCCGTCCCCCGCCGCCGCCCAGGACATGGTAGACAGGGTCAAGGAGCTGGGCCACAGCACCCAGCAGTTCCGCCGGGTCCTGGGCCAGCTGGCGGCTGCCTGAGAGCCGTCAGCCAGAGGGCAGAGGGCAGGGGAGGGGGGCCGTGGGGGGCCCCAGAGAGCCGCCGTGCCGCAGGCGTGGGGACAGGCAGCCGCGGCTCCGCCCGGGCCTGGTGCCCCAGACTGTCCAGGGATTTGTATATATTCATGACGGGGCAGGACGTGGGCCGGTGCCTCCTCAGAGGAGCCTGAGCAGAGCTGGGCCCTGGAGCCGAGGCCCAGGGCAGCTGGCAGACTTTCCTGAGTACGCTGCAGGCCCAGCGCTGGAGCCGGGCTGGGGGCTCCCGGACCCCTCAGCCCCCAAGGCCTCAGGTGACCCCGTGGGCGGACCAGCCCTGGGAGGGGGCCGTGTCCCCTGACAGGGCAAGCGCAGCTGTGGTGTGTTGCCTCTGCACCAGGAGAAAACCCTAAAAAACTATTTTTCATTATTGATTTTCCAATCATTTGACTAATAGTCTACATTTAAATAAAATTAAAAAAATGAAAAGCAGCCTCCTGAGGTGGGAGAGGCAAGAGGCCGGAGGGCCACAGGCGGGAGGACAGGCCAGGTGCCTCAGGTGGCATGGTGAGGCCATGGGGGCTTCTCGGGAGAGGGAGGAGGCGCTGGGCCCCTTCAGAAGAAAAGCGGGGCCTGGGAAAGTGGGCCTGGGCCAGGAGGACGAAGGCTCGGTAGGACACAGCAGCCAGGGGCACAGCGGCACTGGGGGCAAGTCCAGCACGGCTCCAAGCAGGCGGCCAAGGCCAAGGCAGATGGGGCGGGGTGGGGGGGAGCAACACAGGAGCCCGTGAGCGCCGAGCCCCGCGGGGGCCTTTTGGTCCCAGCTCCTGGCTGAGGGCGCTGCGGGGGCGTTTGTGATTCTGTGCAGAGAAAGTCTCTTTCCCAGACCTTATCTAGAACTTAGCTCTTAGGACGAAGAGCCTGTGGAAATCCGTGTCTTATTTGAAGCACACATGGACTTGGCCTCCCAGCTGGGAGGTGGGGACCCAGACCTCACCCCTTCTTAGAAAACTCAGGGTATGTCTGGCACCCTAAGTAAGGTGAGAACCAGGGCCGCTGCTCCCAGCTCTCACCATTCTGCACATGAACTTGGCCCTCGGCTTCCCCCTCTCTGTGAAAAAGTGTCATCTGCCAGCCTTCTCAGCTCTGAACTCCACAGAGGGGACCCCAGCCATCCTCCCACCCCTCACTCACCCCAGAGAAGACACAGTGCAGATGCAAGGAGGTTTATTTGAGTTTTGCACAGATGGGTGCTGGGGTTGGACAGGGGCTCAATTGGCCTTCAGAACTTCAAGAATCCAGGGAACAAACTTAGTGACCCGGGCATACACGCCTGGTGAGAATGGAAGACACCGGCCACTGCCCCAGGACACGATGCCCGCCAGGGTCCAGGCTCCGTCCTTCTGGCAGACCAGGGGGCCACCAGAGTCACCCTGTGGGAGGAGAGAGGACTTGAGTCCCAGGCTGAAAAGAGGGGTCCAGGGCCCTAGTGTGCCCCAACCTGATCGAGTCCAGGGTGCAAAGGACAAGTGGGGGCCCAGTGGCTGTGCATGAGACACCTAGATCTGTTCAAAGGGCAGCCCCAGCCCCGCCACCCCCTCCTGGGGACCTGGGGCAGGGGCTCATCCTCTCAGCCTGATGCTGTCTGTAGAATGGGCCGAAGACATCCAGCTCATGGGCTCCGCGGGACATTACATACCCTGGGAGGCCCCACGCCAGCCTGGCCAGAGCCAGCCCTCCCCAGGGGCATCTCTTAGTGCTGGTCCAGGCCTCCACTGGAGGGGTGAGGGCAGGGGCTGAGGTTCCGCGGATGGTGTCCAGGCGTGAGGGGGGTGGTGGGGGTGGGGGTGTTACTGGGGGGGGGGAGTGACGGTCCTACCATGCAGGTGGAGACGCCGCTGGCGCCAGCACAGATCATCACGTCCGTGACCTTGCTGCCCCAGTAGGACTTGCAGTCGGCGCTGGACACGATGGGCAGGGCGGCCTGCTGCAGCTTGTCGGGGGTCTTGAGGGCTGGAGGGAAAGAGGACGTGGGCTCAGGGCCCCTCGTGCCAGCGGCCGCCTGAGCCCCGCCCTCCCCCTGCGTGGTCCTCGTCCCGCTCCATCCCCAGAGCTCCGCACCTTCCCTGACACCTTCAAAGCGCCCAAAGCGCCCGCGGCGGGGTCCCCTCCGGCTCCACCCCAGGCAGGGTGCCCGTGCTTCCAGCCCAGCCCAGCAGTCCAGCCCTGCCTCCCAGCCCGCTGTGCCCCACCGTGTGAGGGCGGAGGGGCCGTGCCTTCCTGCCCAGCGAAGGGGATTGGAGGGCCTTCTGCCTGGGGACACTGGAGGGGAGCCGCGATGGAGCCTCCTGCTGCCCTTTCCTGGCAGCTCCTGTCCTGCGGGAGGTCCCGCGGGGGCGGGGGTGGAAGAACACCGGGCGGAGCCGGGATGGGGGGGGCGGGAGGGGAGATCTGCAGGCTCAGGCCTGGCCCTGACCTGGACCTTGGACTTGGGGCCCTGACTTCGGGGGCGCCGGCCGCACCCTCCCCTCCTCAGTCTGGAGGGACGTGGGCCGTCCACCTCCCTGCAGGTGAGAGAGGGCGATAAGGGCTGGTGTGTCTTCAGAAACCGCCTATTTTATTCAACCTCATTTTAAGTCATGTTTGGTGGGTTTTTAACTAAGAGGTTTTTTCCGTTGTCTTTTTGTCTTTTTAGGGCCATACCTGTGGCATATGGAGGTCCCCAGGCTAGGGGTCTAATCAGAGCTGTAGCCACCAGCCTACACCAGAGCCACAGCAACGTGGTATCTGAGCCGCGTCTGCGGCCTACACCACAGCTCACGGTAACGCCAGATCCTTAACTCCCTGAGCAAGGCCAGGGACCAAACCTGCGTCCTCACGGATGCTAGTCAGATTCGTTTCCACCGAGCCACGACGGGAAACTCCACTAAGAGGGTTTTAAATTAAGAAACGGAAGATCTGTTGACTTGCAATTTATGACTGGGGCTTGGAAGTTAGAGCGAAAACCAGAATGAGTCCCTCTCCTAAAAAACCCCGCAGGGACACTCACCGTTGTGCCGGGTCTTGCCCCAGCCCGTGGTGGCGCACAGGGAACCCGTAGGGAAGCTGGTGTTGGTGCTGGGCAGGCACACGGGGGACACGGCCCCCGAGAGGCGGGCGGGCGTGGCCAGCTTCAGCAGGGCGATGTCGTTGCGCAAGGCGTGCAGGTTCCACAGGGGGTGCTCAACCACCTGAACGGGAGACGGGGCTGGGCAGGCGGCCGAGGCAGGACCTGAGAGGTCTGAGCGGGGACACCAGCGTGGAGACCCGGGGTCTCCCTGCCAGTGGGGCAGGGTGTTGAGGAAGGGACCCAGATGGGGCTGAACAGGTGGAATCCCTAGCGTGGCGGGAAATAGCATGGGACACACTCGGCATTTCTTCTACCGTGAGCAGGCTGTTTTGTCATCGGAAACAACCTTCGGTGTCTGTAATGGAGCTTGATTATTTGGCAAAGAGAAAAAAAAGGTCCGTCTGGAGAGGGGAGGGGAGGGCAAGCCTGAGCCGCTGGCGGGGGTTCTCTGCCCCCTCCAGCCCCCCCCCCACCCAGGAGCCGCCCACCTCGGCGTCCGGGGCTGTGTGCACCTCAGCGATCCTGAGCACCTGGACAGCCTCCTCGTCAGAGCTGAGATCAGACACGCCGGCCACCACGAGGTGGCTCTTCCTGGAGAGAAGGGAGGTGGCAGATGGAGCTCTGTCTCATGGCCACCTCCTCAGAGGGGCGCCCACGCTAGGGGGGCGCCGCTGGGCCACTGAGTCGCGCGCTGCCCTGGAGGCAGCTTTTTCTTGCTCTGGGCCTCGCTCTCCCCGTCTGTGCCGTGAAGGCAGAGGCCCAGGCCGGCTCTGCCTGCAGGTTCACCCAGGCCCTTTCCCCCTTTGGCGGCAGCGCCTGGTGGGGACGCCGAGGGGTGAAGGTGGTCCCTGCTGCTCCCGCCCAGGCCTCACCTGACCTCGCAGTGGGCAGCGGTGACCACCCAGGCCTCGCTGATGAGGGAGCCCCCGCAGAAGTGGAAGCCGGAGCTGGTCTGGGGAGAGGGGGAGGGCGACTCAGCCTCGCCTCCCGTCTGACCCCTCCCTGTCCAGCCTGCCCCTCCCCAGTCTCCCCCTCACCTGCAGGGACACCTGCCAGGGCCAGGAGCCGGGCACGGCCTCCTCCCCATTGACGATCCTGGACAGGCCGCTCAGCATGGGGTCGATGGCGGGGACCCCACAGCCTGAGGGGCAGGGACAGGGCAGCTGGTCAGTGGGTGGTGCGCCAAGGGGGTCAGGGGTGACGACTCGACACTCCTCTGCAGCATCTTGGCACCTAGAGCTTTGGCCTCTGCAGGAATTCAGGCCCCCTCCCATCCAGCTGACAGCTGCCCTCAGGTGCCCTAGCGAGCCGTCCCCGAGGCTAAGGCTTTCCGGAGTGGGGCCCAGTGCTGGGAGCTGGGCCTGGGCACCCCACATGGGCAGCTCCCCAGCCTGCTGTGTGCCCTGAGGGGAATGTCCAGCCCGCTCTGAGCCCAGGGTCCTGTCCTGGAGGGCTAGGAGGTCCTGCTTGAGTCCTGGATGCTCTCACAGCCTCCGATTCTGCAGCAGGAGCAGGTTCGGGCAAGGGTGTAACCCCAGCTGGGATGGCAGCAACCCAGGGCGCTGTCCAAGTCCAGAGGGTAGAGGGCAGGGCAAGAGGGACGGACGTGGGAGACATTCTCGAGGCAGAATTCAGACAGCTCAGGGGCAAATTTGGAGGGTGGAGGAGCCCAGAGCACCCCCGGGCTTCCAAGTGAATGGGGGAGGCCAGATCAGGCAGGATGCAGAGGACCTCCAGGCAGTGGAGGAGTGGGGAGCCCAGAGGCTCCCAAGGAGGCTCAGAGGGGCTGCTGGAGGGGCGGAGGCGGGGCAGGGTGCTTCCTGTTCCCTGCTTTGGGTGCCGGGGCCAGGGGATGGGCAAGGCTTGACCGGGCGGCTGCCAGGCCCGCTTGAGCCTTGCACTTACCAAAGCTGCTGCCAGAAAGGTAGAAGCCAAGGACAACCCAGAGAAAGGCCATGGCGTGTGGCTCAGCAGGTGAGATGGGGTCTGCCTGAGGGACCCCCAATATATTCCCCCAGCCCACCAATCGCAGCCTGCCCCGCCATCCCCTCCTTATCATGAGTCCTTGGGCTGAGAAGCACCTGGCACCAGGGGGCCACTCCTGGGAAGGATTCCTGGAATCACAAGTGTGTGGGGCCAGCACGGGGCTCAACCCCCAGCCGCGCACTCCCCAGGGCAGGTGCTGGCATGCTGAGCCGTGGTTGGCGTGTGAGGAGCCCACAGCCAGGGGTGGGGGTTGGGGAGGAGCCAGGCCCCCTTTACCTGCTCGTGCCCTTCCTGGCCACTCTCAGGAGGTAGACTAAGGAGGGGCCCTCCAGACTCCCCCTGCTGCCTAGTTCAGTGAAGGCCCAAGTTCAGAAGCAGAGGGAACTCTCAGAAGCCCCAGCACAGGACCCAGACACCATCAACATGTCCTCCACTGGTTTATTGAGGCTTTGTAGAAGCAAGCTCACTAGGGAGGCCGGGGTGAGGCCAGGGGCTCAGTTGGCAGCCACGATCTGATGCACCCAGGAGACGAGCTGAGTGACACGGGCGTACACGCCGGGGCTGGAGGTGGAGCAGGTGCTGCTGCCCCAGGACACGATGCCCACCAGGGTCCAGACTCCATCCTTCTGGCAGACCAGGGGGCCGCCAGAGTCGCCCTGCAGGACAGGGAGGAGGGGGCTTGGATCTGGCAGCCCAGGGGGCCCGGGATGTTGTTCCCCAAGCCCAGTCCCAGGCCTGACAACCAGTAGAAGCTCTGCACATGCACAGTGGAACTTCAGCAGCTCTTATGGTTTGTGCCCCAGAAGTCTGAGCCATTCCTTGGGGTGGGGTCCTTTAACAGAGGCTCACTAGAGCTGATGTGATTGATGGGAGGAGAGCATGGGTGGTGCTGGCCATGAGGCCACCGTGAAGGAGGAAGGACTGCCGGACCCCTTCTCGAACCCTTCTGGGCCACCATGCTCCACTCCCCATCAACCATGCTCATCACCTCCCCTACCACTGCAGGAGGTACCACTGCTCAGACGCTGATATCAATGGAATCGTGTAGAATGGCGGCTGAGACCAGAGCCCCTTGCCCCCGCACCCCTCTGCTGAAGTCATCAATGACCTGCCAGGAGCCGTGTCTTCCCAATGGCTCAGGCAGGAATGCCCAGGGTGACAGTGGCAGGTCCTAGAAAGAGATCTGCCTGCTACTTCCACTTCCTCTCTGCCCAAGCCCTTGTTTGGCCCGGGCTTTGGCCTGAACCCACCCCAGGCTGGGAGGGAAGGGTGCCAGGAGAGCCCGGGAGGCTGTACCATGCAGGAGGAGACGCCGCTGGCGCCGGCGCAGATCATGCTTTTGGTGATCCTGAAGCCCCAGTACCTCCTGCAGGCAGCGTTGGACAGCAGGGGCAGGGCCGCCTGCTGCAGCCTGTCGGGGGTGTTGGCGTCTGGAAGGGCAGGGGTGGGTGATCAGCGACTGCTGCCCCACCCCTGCACCCGGCCGGCCAGCGGGTCACTCGTCACTCACCGGTGTACTTGGTCAGGCCCCAGCCGGTGGTGACGCACAGTGTCCCGGCCGGGAAGTCGTCGGAGGCGCTGGGCAGGCACACGGCGGACACGGTCTCGGAGAAGCGCGCGGGCGTGGCCAGCTTCAGTAGGGTGATGTCGTTGCTGTTTATGAACCAGCTGTACCTGGGGTTCTTGAAAACCTACGGGGTGGGGCCAGACAGCCATCCCTGAAGTCTGGGAAGAAGCCGATGGGGAAGAAAAACAGGGCGCCGGGGGACACCTCACAGCCTCCGTGCTGCTCCCTGGACAAGGGCTTGTTCAACTCAGCAGCTCCTTCCATGGCCCAGGGGCCCAGGCCCAGTCCTGAAGTGCAAGCCTTGCCCTCGTGGAGCCTCGCACACCCTGCTTTCTGCTGTGCCCCACCGTGATGGGATACCGGGGTGACCAGGAGAAGCTGGGGTGCCCCTTCCCTCTGCCCCCGGCCTGGGGGTTAGCCTGGGCTGCACACTCCCGAGGGTCCACCCTGCCTGGGGTCCCACCTGGCCTCGGGGACCAACATACCTTCGCAATGTTTATCACCTGGATGCTCTCGGCGTCTGAGCCCTGGTCAAACTCGCCAGCCACAACCACATCGGAGGTTCTGGAGGGGGCCAGAGAAAGGGGTTCCGGCTGTGATGGAGGGCCATGCGGGGTGTGGGGTGCTCATGTGTGTGCAGGCGTGTGCGTGTCCCTGTGCATGTGCACCCACGGGGCTGGCGTTGGTCAGAGAAACTCTGAATCTCAACACGTGTGCCCACATCCTGCTGGGTGTTTTCCCAGTGATGCTTGGGAGACTGGGAGGACCTGGGTTTGCCACACATTTCCAAGTAAGAAACTGCGATTTGGAGTTAAGAAACAAATCGCCGGTGCTGGAGGAAACCACCCCAAGGGATTTCCTGGGGACCCTAGGCTCTCACGTGACCCCGCAGTGGGCAGCGGTGACGACCCAGTCCTCACTGATGAGGGACCCCCCACAGAAGTGGAAGCCGGTGCTGTCCTGGAGGAAGATGGGGGAGGGTCAGCACCAGCCAGACACCAGCAACACCGACCCCGGTAGAGCCCCCAGCCCGGCGATACCCCGCTGTGCCCCCCCCTCACCTGCAGGGACACCTGCCAGGGCCAGGAGCCGGGGACAGCGTCCTCCCCATTGACGATCCTAGACAGGCCGCTCAGCACCGGCGGGATGGCGGGGACCCCACAGCCTGAGGGTGGGAATAGGGGTAAGGGGTAGAAGCCAAGGTCTCACCCAGGACCCACCACCCCAGGAATACCCTGGGGACAACCAACTCAGTCTGATGCGCATGCTCCAGCCCAAACAAGCCCAAAAGGCTGTGTGCAAGGTGACGGCAGGGCCAAAGCATGGGCTGGGAGGCTGGGCTCTTCAGGTTTGAACCTGGCCCTGTCATGGCCTGGCCTAAGCACTCGGAGTCTCAGCGTTCCAGTCAGTAAAATGGGCGATTATAGTTGCTGACCTCACAGAGTTTGTAATAAAGGCTGGAAGGCGCTTTGCCTTAGCAAACCAAGCAGGAACTTGCTCTTTCTTGTTCCTGGTGCATAGTGAACACAAGTTTAGAAGTTAAAAAGGGCTGGTTCAAGGGCCCGAAAGGGCTGAGGAGGGCCAAGCCACACCTGCCCACCTGCTCACCATCTGAACCTGCTTGGGAGCCACCAACCTGTCAAAGAACTCTCTGTTCCTCTGGAACTGTCCCCCTTCCTTGCACAGGGTTCGAAGCCTCAGGCAGCCCCAGGAAGGTCCACCTCCGCCCCAGGGGCCCAACACTGGCTGGCCTGGTCCAGCATCCTCATTGCAGTTATGGGGCTGGTGAGGCTCAGAGCAGGAGGCTCGCACCACCGCACATGGCTGCTCCTTGCTGGCCTCGGGTTTGGTGGGACCATCACCCCTTCCAGCCTTCACAGCCTCTTCTTGCCCTGGCACTCACCAAAGGCCGTGCCCAGGAGGGCGCAGCAGGAGAGGAGCCAGAGGAAGGTCATGGCGCTGCAGTCAAGAGGTGGAGGTTGCAAGCGTGGAGAGTTCCCCTTTATACCCCTGTGTACCAGTAGCTCCTTCCGTGGCCCAGGCACCAGGCTGTTATCTAGAGGCCTTGAGGTGATAATCCTTTTCCTGGGCATGTGCCCCACTGAGCAAGATGTGCCAGAGCAGAGCTGGCATCAGGGCCTGGGATGGCAACAGGTGCAGCATGGAGCTCGGGGCCAGGGTAAAGGGCAAAGGTGGGGCTGAACAAGGTGGCTCTTGACTCACAGCTAAGAGGCAAGGGACAGTCAGGCTTCCTGCTCCGGGCCTTGCCTCTGAAGAGGCCCTGCAGGCAGCAGCCAGGCCTGGGCAGGATTTGAGCCCCAGCCTAGCAGCTCATGGTCTGGAGGACCTTGGACAAGGACTTCAGTTGGTCTGGAATTGTCCAAAATCCCAGTGTGGTCAAGTAGGGGGAGAGGCAGGGTCCAGAGCACCGTGACCGCTTGGGTGGCCAGGGGGCTGAGCATGCTCCCCCAGTCGGGGATGGCAGAGGAGGCTCCATGAAGGCTCAGTTCACCATCAATGGCAGTTATGCAGGCTGTGTGCAGTGTGGCTCAGGGGGCAAACCGCTCACTGCCCATTTGCATGGAGCCAGGATCCTCCACCCAGCTTTCCTGCCCTTGGAATTGAGCACATGGCATTCAGAGTCAGGACTGGGGGTGGGGTGGCGGGCGGGTGATGCGGCCACGGGGTCCCCTGCTATTGTCCCAGCAAGAGCTGGTGGAGACTCCAGCAGGTGGGAAAGCCAGGGCAGGGAAGTTTCTGGTTGGCAGAAGGGCCCTTTCCTAGCAACTGGGAAACTGGGGAGAGAGAAAGTTGAAGGTGAGGCTGCCGGGCACACAAAGGCAAGTGCCGCCAAACACGAGGGTAAATGAAATCTCATGGCTGTTTTAATTCCCATTGCATTGTTGATTGTGGCGTGGTGGTTCACTTAGAAGGGGACCCTAAGTTGCAATCGAAGGGTTTTTGGGAGTGCGCAAAGCGAAACCGGGTGGAGCCAGGGTCCAGGCAGAGGGAACAGAGAGAGCAAAGGCCTGGTGGAGCGAGCCAGGTTGGCACCAAGACCCGAGAGGGTACAAGACAGAGCGGAGGCCAAGGGGCCGATGGAGGAAGGGCCTGGTGAAGACGCAGGGCTGTCCGGAGCAGCTTCCCACCAGGGAGGTGGCAGCCCCCAGGCTTGAAGGGGGGAGGGGCGGAGCCTGTGAGGGAAGGAACGCAGTGGCCCGAGCCCACTGGTGGCCGTGGCCTTGGGAGCCGACAGCTGGCCCGGGCCACGTGCCCCTAGCACAAGGGCAGTGGAAACCTGGGAACACGAGCAGCTGCAAGTGGGGGCGGGGAGGACGGCCCCACAGCTGCCCGACTCCTGCTGGGGCGGGGCCAAAGCTGTCTGGGGCGGGGCCAAAGCTGTTTGGGGCGGGGCCCGTGCTCCTCCGCTCGCCCCGCCCTTCCGCCTGGGGACAGACCCGAGACTGCGCACTGCGCCGACCCCGACCCAGATGAAGGACCCTTAAGAGCGGAGTTTTACGTGCCGCGCATTTTCCAGCACTCAGAGCCCCGAACACCCACCGCCCTCCCGGCGCGGCCCTGGCTTTGAGCGCCTACTCGCAGGCAGCAGTTCAGCCTGGGCTATGGCTGGATGAGTCGATGGACCCAGAAGTTGTTTAGTCAATCGAGTTTAGAGCTTTTTCCTGGGTTCGCTTTTTCGCTAATATTTTTCTCTCCCTCCCTCGGGTTTGGAACCCTGCCTCATCTCTAGATTCCTGGAGCCCAGCCATGTCTGCTCACGCAAACCTCCCAGGGAGAAGGTACGGTCTTGTTTGCAGCTTGTCTGCTACGTCAGAAAACTTTAACTCCACCTGTTACCTCGTTGCAGGTATGTGACGTTTAGTATGTTTAATGGCCAGTGCTGAAGCCAGCCCAGGAACAGTTGTTAACTCAAAGACAGTCAGGCAGGGAGTTCCCCTGTGGTGCCGCGGGTTAAGGGATCCAGCGTTGTCAGTGCATCAACTTGGGTCGCTGCTGTGGGGTGTGTTCCATCCCTGATGCTGGGAACTTCCACATGCCCTGAGCGCCCCCCCCCCAAATCTCGCATGACAAGGCCCTATTCACGTGTGCATGGGTGGACGGCTCTCTCCCAGGCAGCCTGGGTTTGGGAGAAGAGCTTTGTTGGGAGCAAGAGGCCCTGACCCGATCTTTACCCAGTCAGCTCCTGGGATCTGGCCTCAGGTGGGGGTTGTGCCTGGATACCGGGTCCTGCCCGGCATCCAGGTGTTGTGGCGTGTTTCAGGGCATTGCGCATGCGTCCCTTCGGGACTCGCAACTCTTAAGACTGTGACATCTTCCTCAGGCCAGAGCTCAGAAGTCAGTCTGCTTCATTGAAGAAGTTATTCCTGGGAGTTCCTGTCGTGGCGCAGAGGAAATGAATCCGACTAGGAACCAAAGGGTCGCGGGTTCGATCCCTGGCCTCGCTCAATGGGTTAAGGATCCAGCGTTGCCGTGAGCTGTGGTGTAGGTCATAGACGTGTGGCTGTGGTGTAGGCCGGTGGCTACAGCTGCGATTAGACCCCTAGCCTGGGAACCTCCACATGCCGAGGGTGCGGCCCTATAAAGACAAAAGACAAAAAACAAACAAACAAAAAAACCGGAGCTACTCCTTTCGAATTGATGCCCCGAGAGGGGTCAAATTCCAAACCACGATATATTGAAGTATAATTTACACATGCTGAAAAGTGTACAAAAAGATGAATTTTGACTCGTATATATCATAGTGTCAAACGCCACAACAAAATGTAAAATAAAATCACTCCAGAGAATTTTTTCGTGCCTCTCTCCAACTCCACCTCCTCTGCAGCAGCTGCAGCTACTGTCCTTATTTCTTTCACCGTTGGTTTCACCTGTTCTAGAAATTTATGCCAGTGGAACCATAACTGTCTTTGTGTCTGGATTCTTTCACGCCACCAAAGGGTTTTGCAATTCAGTTGTGTTCTTGCGCATATAAGTAAGTGTGTTCCTTTTTATTGCTGGGCGCTGTTTCACTTCATAATTATACCACCCTTGGAGTTCCTTTCGTGGCTAGCATCCATGAGGGCACGGGTTCGATCCCTGGCCTCACTCAGTGGGTTAAGGATCTGGTGTTGCCATGAGCTGTGGTGTAGGACGCAGACGTGTCTCAGATCTAGTGTTGCTGTGGCTGTGGTGTAGGCTGGCGGCTACAGCTCCAATCGGACCCCTAGCCCAGGAACCTATATATGCTATGGGTGCGGCCCTAAAAAGACAAAAAATAAAGGTTAAAAAAAAATTATACCACCCTTTATATACCCATTCGTCTTCAGCAGCGTTTGGGCTGTTACCTTTCCCCCACTCGACTCCCTTTTTGCCCCTTGTAATGATGAAGTGATTGTCAACCCTAAACACAGGCAGACAAAAAAATGTAGCTTGCTTTCTTTTTCTTTTTCTTTTTTTTATTACTCAAATGAATTTATCACATCTGTAGTTGTATAATGATCATAACAATCCAATTTCACAGGATTTCCATCCCACAGCCCAGGCACATCCCCCCACCCCCCAAACTGTCTCCTCCGAGACCATAAGTTTTTCAATGTCTGTGAGTCAGCATCTGTTCTACAAAAAAGTTGTCTGTCCTTTTTTCAGATTCCACATGTCAGTGAAAGCATTTGATGTTGGTGTATCATTGTATGGCTGACTTCACTTAGCATGATAATTTCTAGGTTCCTCCATGTTGCTAAAAATGCCAGTATTTCGTTCTTTTTAATGGCTGAGTAATATTCCTTTGTGTATATGTACCACATCTTCTTGATCCACTCCTCTGTCGGTGGACATCGAGGTTGTTTCCATGTCTTGGCTATTGCAAATAGTGCTGCAGTGATCTTCATTCTTCTATTAGAAAAGGAAATGTTTATTTTGATCCTTTATTCTGCCAAGAGTCTGAAACCAAATCTCCACTCATGGAGGGCAACCCCTGTCATCTTTGGCTGGCAATGAGCCTAGGGCATGGGGTGGGAAGCTCCTTGTCCCTCAGCAGGTGTCCTCAGTGCTGTTTGCTTACATGCCCATTTCCTATCACTGCAGCTGGCTGTTTCTCTTCCCTATCCCATAGTGATGCAGCAGAAACAAATCCGACTAGGAACCATGAGGTTATGGGTTTGATCCCTGGTCTCACTCAGTGGGTTAAGGATCTGGCATTGCCGTGAGCTGTGGTGTAGGTTTCAGACATGGCTCAGATCTGGCATTGCTGTGGCTGTGGTGTAGGCCAGCAGCAACAGCTCCAATTAGACCTCTAGCCTGGGAACCTCCGTATGCTGTGGGTGCAGCCCTAAAAGGACAAAAGACAAAAAAAAAAAAAAATTCTTTTCTGACTCCCTTGCAGCTAGGAGTGGCCTTGAGACACAGCTCTGACCAATGAGATATAAGTTGCGTTCATTACCAATGAGCCACAGCGGAAACTCCCTATTTTTGTTTTTATTGACTTTCTAGGAGGTGGATCAAACAAATGTTGCTGTGATTTATGTCAAAAAGAGTGTTTGGCCTATGTTTTCCTCTAAGAGTTTTATAGTATGTGGTCTTATATTTAGGTCTTTAATCCATTTTGAATTTATTTTTGTGTATGGCGTTAGGAGTGTTCTAGTTTCATTCTTTTACATGTAGCTGTCCAGTTTCCCAGCAGCACCACGTACTGAAGAGACTATTTTTCTTCCACTGTATGTTCTTGCCTCCTTTGTCATAGATCCATTGACCATAGGTGCTTAGGTTTATTTCTGGGCTTTCTATCCTGTTCCATTGATCTACATTTCTTTTTTGTGTGCCAGTACCGTATTGTTTTGATAAGTGTAGCTTTGTAGTATTGTCTGAAGTCAGGGAGCCTGATTCCTCCATTTCCATTTTTCTTTTTCAATATTGCTTTGGCTATTCAGGGTCTTTTGTATTTCCATACAAATTTTAAAATATTCTGTTTTAGTTCTGTGAAGAATGTCCTTGGTAATTTGATAGGGATTGCATTGTATCTGTAGATTGCCTTGGGGAGTACAGTCATTTTGACAATATTGATTCTTCCAGTCCAAGAGCATGGTTTATCTTTCCATATGTTTGTGTCACCTTTGATTTCTTTCATTGGCATCTTATAGTTTTCAGAGTACTGGTCTTTTGTCCCTTTAGGTAGGTTTATTCCTAGGTATTTTATTCTTTTTGATGCACTGGTTAATGGGCTGTCTTCTCTGATTTCTCTTTCTAATCTTTCACCGTTAGTATATAGAAATGCAATTGATTTCTGTGTATTAATTTTGTACCCTTCAATTTTGCCAAATTCATTGATGAGAGTGAATTTCATAACAGCCTCACAGTGTTGTCAGGATGGTGAACTGGAAAACCAGGTACAAGCTCCACACCAAGCTCAGAACCTACAAGGTGGGCAACCCCCAAACAGCCAGGGAGCCTGATGCTGGGGGCTGGAGAGAATGGTACCTGCTCCCTCACTCCTTTGGTCCCCTGACATGTGCCTAATCAAATATGTGATCATTTATAAGGCAGATTTTTTTTGTTTTGTTTTTAGGGCTGCACCATGGCAGATGGAGGTTCCCAGGCTAGGGGTCCAATCGGAGCTGCAGCCACAGGTCTATGCCAGGAGCCAAAGCAACTCGAGACCCGAGCCACATCTGCGACCTACACCACAGCTCACGACAATGCCGGATCTTTAACCCACTGAGCGAGGCCAGGGATCAAACCAGCATCCTCATGGATGCTTAGTCAGGTTTGTTAACCACTGAGCCACAAATGGAACTCCTAAGACAGAGTATTTTCACATTTCAGTGTCTCTGAAAATCAGAATTGTCTTACACTTGATGGCCGCTTAGAATCACTGGCAGTGGCACCCATACAAACCTGGTCATTATTCCTAATGGCATTGCTGGGCAGGCCCTGCCTCTCTATGTTTCAAACCACAAACCACATGGGGACACATGAAGAAGGAAGGAGTCTGATCACTGTCTGAGCATCTGGAGACCCCTTCTTGTAAGGTCAGGGCCATACGGAATAGACACTGGAGATTTGGAAGAACATCCCAGATACCACCATGCTATTCTCTTTTAAGAAATGCTGCTTGGAGTTCCCGTCATGGCTCAGTGGTTAACGAATCCGACTGGGAACCACGAGGTTATGGGTTCGATCCCTGCCCTTGCTCAGTGGGTTAAGGATCCAGCATTGCCATGAGCTGTGGTGTAGATCGCAGACGCGATTTGGATCCTGTGTTGCTGTGTCTCTGGTGTAGGCCGGCGGCTACAGCTCCGATTCGACCCCTAGCCTGGGAAGCTCCATATGCTGCGGGAGTGGCCCTAGAAATGGCAAAAAGACAAAAAAAAAAAAAAAAAAAAAAAAAAAAGGAAGAAAGAAAGAAATGCTGCTGCTTCACCGATGCCATTGGTGGCAAAGAGGACAGTGTGGGTGGAAAAAACATGAGCAGAAATGACTTTCAGACAAAGGGGCCTTAGAGGAATCAGATTCTAAGTGTGACTGAGTTTTTAAAAACATTTACCTTGCTTATGTTTTTTCCCATATGCACAGGTGTGCATAGAGATAAAAACCTATGTCTAATATGTAAAAAGGCCTCTTTCGGAGTTCCCGTCATGGCACAGAGGAAACGAACCCCGACTAGGAACTGTGAGGTGGCAGGTTCGATCCCTGGCCTCGATCTGGCATTGCTGTGAACTGTGGTGTAGGTGGCAGACGTGGCTCCGATCCTGCGTGGCTGTGGCTGTGGTGTAGGCCGGCAGCTGTAGCTCTGCAGGACCCCTAGCCTAGGAACCTCCATATGCCGTGAGTGTAGCCCTAAAAAGCAAATAAATAAATAAATAAAATAAAATAAAATAAAAAGGCCTCTTTCAAGCTACCTGCTTCAGTGAATGAAAGAAAAACCATTACCCATGCCTGGAATTCACTGTGGATCCCTTGTGCTCAGAGCCACGCGGACACCCAGCCGTGACACTCCTGGGGACCACCAGCCTGTTAAAATATCAAAAAGCTTCAGACCCAGTTACCAAACAGCCACTGGCCCCACCCTGTCTGTCCACCCCCAGTGGGGCTGCCTCCACCCTTCCCTAAGGACAGGGCTCAGGGCCTCTGGGACCCTGTCCCTGTCACAGGCCCTGTCCCCGCTGGTCAGAGCTCGACTGTGGTTATATGTTTTGAACACCTGCCCTGCATAGAACCTACAGCTCTAAAGCAAAATGAAATTTACACCTCGGGGACAAAACGTCAAAGCTGATCACGTCCAAATGAAGACCAGCGACCCTGCCCTGCGTGCTCTGATCAGCTTCTCCCTGGATGACCGTGGCCTTGGTGGCAGAGCCCCGACAGCCTTGGACCAAGACTCAGTTCATCCAGCACATTTTCCTTCTCAAACCGGCTCATGAGTGAGGCCCAGGCTGGTCCGCCCACAGCAGCAGTGCTTCCCAGACCCTCTCCTGGTTTCCAGGACCTACGGCATGCTTTTCTTGTTTGTTGGGGTCTCTCCCCAGGGTCTCAGCCCTGCCAGCACAGGGGTGTCATGTGCTCTGCAACTGTGGGTTTCCCAGGGCCCAGATCAGCCCATGGCCCAGGGGCGAGGAGGAACTTGTGCCCATGGTGTGGAGTCATCTGACCCCTACTTGTGGCCAACACATCGCCTGGCGTCTCACCCACATCTGTTCTGTTCCTTTCTTTTTTCTTTTCTGTCTTGTCTTTTCTTTTCTGTCTTTCTGGCCTGGCCCACTGCGCCCTGGGGATGCCAGGTGTTGCTGCAGGTCCTGGGTGACACTGGGCCAGGGCAGCTGCCCTTTTCCCAGGGGCTGGGATGTTGCAGGCTGAGAGCCAGCTCAGGCTTTGAGCGGGGCTTGGTCCCCTCCCTTATCGCCCAAGGTCCCTGGAGAACAGGAGGGCAGCTCTCAGGCCTCTCTGGCTGGGCGGGGTGGGGGGGGGGTGCTGGGCGGGGCCTGGGGGTGCAGGGGATATAAAAGGAGCCCTGGGCCTGTGTCCAGCATCTCTCTGACCACCCAGCATGGCCTTTCTCTGGATCCTCTCCTGCTTCGCCCTCGTGGGCACCGCCTTCAGTGAGTGTCAGAGCTGGGGGGCCAGCTGGGCCTGGGAAGGAGGGGCTGAGGAGGAGGTCCCTGAGCTCCGGAGGGCCCCCGCCATCAGGCCCCATTGGGGGTGAGGGCTCTGTTGGGAGGGAGCCCAGGGCCTGGCCAGCAGGGTGATCGGAGCCCTCTTCCTTGCACCTTGGGCCTCACACTCTGACAGCCAGGCGAGCCTGCAGGGAGGAGAGGGTCCTTCTGGAACTTTCTGAGCCCTGACACTCAGCACCAGGAGGATGGAAAAGGCCTGTCTGAGGTCCCAGTAGTGGCTCGAGTCGGGAGCTGTGGGCAGAGTGGGTGTGGTCGCAAGGAACTTCCCATGGCTTTTCCACCTGAGGTTTTTACTTCCTGTGCTGGGCACCTGCTAAACATTTTATTTTCTATTAACAAGAGAAATAGGAGTTCCCAATGGGGTTCAGCATGAACGAACCTGACTAGCATCCATGAGGACTCGGGTTCTATCCCTGGCACTGCTTACTGGGTTAAGGATCCGGTGTTGCTGTGAGCTGTGCTATAGGTCGCAGATGTGGCTCGGATCTGGCAGCTACAGCTCCGATTCTACTGCAGGCCTGGGAACTTCCACATGCCATGGGTGTGGCCCTAAAAGGCAAAAAGAAGAAGACGGGAAGGAGAAAAAGAAATAGTACAAAATACTGAAAATCCTGTACACCCATGTACTTCCAGTGGGCTTTAGCAAATGTTATCTTTTTCCCCGATATGCTTCAGGTATTTCTTTTTAAACCCTGAAACAGGTGTTCCCAGCATGGCTCAGTGGAAACGAATCTGACTAGCATCCATGAGGACACAGGTTCAATCCCTGGCCTCCATCAGTGGGTTAAGGATCCGGCATTGCCGTGAGCTGTGGTATAGGTCACAGACACGGCTCAGATCCCGAGTTGCTGTGGCTGTGGTGTAGGCCGGCAGCTGTAGCTCCGATTCGACCCCTAGCCTGGGAACCTCCATATGCCGAGGGTGTGGTCCTGCAAAGCAAAAAACAAAAACAAAAGCAAAAACTCAGACAGATTCAGCCGAAGACTCCACTCCGCTCCTCCAAGGGTGATTCCTATGCTGATTGCGCTGTGTATCACTTCTGGGCGGTTTTTCACAAATGTCCTACATATTCATAAATCCATAAACACGGTGTAACATTGGTAAAAACTGACAGGAACGGTACTATTCGCTACATCAGGTTTATGACCTGCCTTCTGCCTTTTTCCACCCACAGTTGTTTTTTTTTGTTGTTTTTTTTTGTTTTTTTTTAAGGCCTGCACGCATGGCATATGGATGTTCCCAGGCTAGGGGTCAAATTGGAGCTGTAGCTGCCAGCCTACACCACAGCCACACCAGCGTGGGATCCAAGTGGGGTCTTCTTTCTACAGCACAGTGCACAGCAACACCGGATCCTTAATCCACTAATCAAGGCCAGGGATTGAACCTGCATCCTCATGGATACTAGTTGGTTTGTTACCAGAGCCATGACAGGAACGCCCAGATTTTATTTATTTTATTTTTAAATTTTTTGTATTTTTTTAGGACTGCACCCATGGTATAAGGAAGTTCCCAGGCCAGGGGTTGAATTGGAGCTGCAGCTGCCGGTCTACACCACAACCACAGCCACAGCCACGTGGGATCCAAGCCACATCTGCAACTATGCTGCAGCTCACGGCAACACTGGATCCTTAACCCACTGAGCGACGCTAGGGATTCAACTTGCACCCTCGTGGATACTACTCGGGTTCTTAATCTGCTGAGCCACAAGGGGAACTCCTGAGTTTATCGAATTTTAATTCCATACCCTCCGGGCCCACCAGCCTAATGGGTGAGGTTTGACTTGTGAGATTAGAGTGTTTGCTCCTCTGTGAGCATCAGGGAGTCAGTGACTGAATCTGAGACCTCACAGCAAGGCAGGCTGGGCCCAGGATTCCAGGCAGGACCGTCTGGTTTCTCAGCCTGCTTTCTGCTCCTTCAGCAGGTGGCCCCGGTGGGGGTGAGGTCAGCCCCTTCCCTCTGAATCCCTGGGAGGACGGCTGAAGTCAAGAGGCTTTGGGGGGGGGGTTATGCCGGGGGCCACGGGAGGGCGGTGCCAGGAGATTTTTGGAGGCAGGGGGAGTGTGGCCGCGGGCTCCAAGCTGCGTGGGGGTGGGGATGGGGCGCGTGCAGAACCCAGGATTTCTGCAGACGGGCTCAGGGCCTCAGCCCTCCTCCATCTCCCCGACGCCCGCCCTCAGGCTGCGGGGTCCCCGCCATCCCGCCGGTGCTGAGCGGCCTGTCCAGGATCGTCAATGGGGAGAACGCTGTCCCCGGCTCCTGGCCCTGGCAGGTGTCCCTGCAGGTGAGCGGGGGCGGGGGGCGGGGGGGGGGGCATCGCCCGGCCGGGGGCTCTGCCGGGTCAGTGTTGCTGGTGTCCGGCCGGCGCTGACCCTCCCCCATCTTCCTCCAGGACGGCACCGGCTTCCACTTCTGCGGGGGGTCCCTCATCAGCGAGGACTGGGTCGTCACCGCCGCCCACTGCGGGGTCACGTGAGGGCGGGGCGCCGGGTTCTGCTTGGGCTCCACTCTGGGGTGGGGGAGGGGAGCAGGGCCCAGGCTCGGTCCTTAACCCCCCCCCCGCCCCGTGATTCCCCCAGAACCTCCGACGTGGTGGTGGCTGGGGAGTATGACCAGGCCTCAGACGCGGAGGACATCCAGGTCCTGAAGATTGCCAAGGTTCGCACGCCCAGCCCGCTCGGCCTGGCGGGGGGTCGGCCGCGGGGCTGGGGGCCGGGACGGAGGGGAGACGAGCCTCCCCTCCCTTGAGAGACCGGAGCCCAGTGACACGGCCCGGCTTTAGCATTCTCACTCCAGGCGCCTCGAGCCCGTGTCCTCTGGGTGGGCTGCCAGGAAGGAATTTGTCTCCACGGATGTACCCCAGGATCTCACCTCGTCCTTCTGGGCGCCACCCGTAGGTTTTCAAGAACCCCAATTTCAGCCTGCTCACCGTGCGCAACGACATCACCCTGCTGAAGCTGGCCACGCCAGCGCGCTTCTCCCGGACCGTGTCCGCCGTGTGCCTGCCCAGCGCCTCCGACGACTTCCCGGCCGGGACGCTGTGCGCCACCACCGGCTGGGGCAAGACCAAGTACACCGGTGAGCTGGGAATGCCCGAGCGCAGGAGTCTTGGCGGGGGGAGGGAGGGAGGGAGAAGGGGGAGGACACGCCTACGGCTCTTTTTAAAGTGTCTTGGTCTGGAATTCCCGTCGTGGCGCAGTGGTTAACGAATCTGACTAGGAACTATGAGGTTGCGGGTTCGATCCCTAGCCTTGGTCAGTGGGTTAAGGATCCAGCATTGCCGTGAGCTGTGGTGTAGGTCGCAGACGCCGCTCGATCCTCCGTTGCTGTGGCCCTGGCTTAGGCCGGTGGCTACAGCTCCCATTAGACCCCTGGCCTGGGAACCTCCATATGGCGCCGGAGCGGCCCTAGAAAAGGCAAAGAAAAAAAAAAAAAAAGCTTTGGTCTAATTTCTATACAGCCATCAATCTTTCCATTTCTTAATTTAAAATCCTCTTAGTTAAAACCCCACCAAACATGACTTAAAATGAGATTGAATAAACCGTGCGCAGACGGTTTCTGAAGACACACCCGAGTACCAGCCCTTATCGCCCTCTCTCACCTGCAGGGAGGTGGACGGCCCACGTCCCTCTAGACTGAGGAGGGGAGGGTGCGGCCGGCCCGAGTCCAAGGTCCAGGTCAGGGCCAGGCCTGAGCCTGCAGATCTCCCCTCCCGCCCCCCCCATCCCGGCTCCGCCCGATGTTCTTCCACCCCCGCCCCCGCGGGACCTCCCGCAGGACAGGAGCTGCCAGGAAAGGGCAGCAGGAGGCTCCAGTGTCCCCAGGCAGAAGGCCCTCCAATCCCCTTCGCTGGGCAGGAAGGCACGGCCCCTCCGCCCTCACACGGTGGGGCACAGCGGGCTGGGAGGCAGGGCTGGACTGCCTGGCTGGGCTGGAAGCACGGGCACCCTGCCTGGGGTGGAGCCGGAGGGGACCCCGCCCCGGGCGCTTTGAAGGTGTCAGGGAAGGTGCGGAGCTCTGGGGATGGAGCGGGACGAGGACCACGCAGGGGGAGGGCGGGGCTCGGGCGGCCGCTGGCACGAGGGGCCCTGAGCCCACGTCCTCTTTCCCTCCAGCCCTCAAGACCCCCGACAAGCTGCAGCAGGCCGCCCTGCCCATCGTGTCCAGCACCGTCTGCAAGTCCTACTGGGGCAGCAAGGTCACGGACGTGATGATCTGTGCTGGCGCCAGCGGCGTCTCCTCCTGCATGGTAGGGTCATTGAGTCGGCATCCCCCCTCCTCCCTTCAGGCCAGGAGGCCTGCTGCTCTCTGGGCACCATCTGAGGAACCTCAGCCCCTGCCCTCACCCCTCCAGTGGAGGCCTGGACCAGCACTAACAGATGCCCCTGGGGAGGGCTGGCTCTGGCCAGGCTGGCGTGGGGCCTCCCAGGGTATGTAATGTCCCGCGGAGCCCATGAGCTGGATGTCTTCGGCCCATTCTACAGACAGCATCAGGCTGAGAGGATGAGCCCCTGCCCCAGGTCCCCAGGAGGGGGTGGCGGGGCTGGGGCTGCCATATTTTTTTTCTTGCCTTTTTTTTTTTTTTTGTAGGGGGGCTACACTCGTGGTATTTGCAAGTTCCTAGGCTAGGGGTTGAATCAGAGTTGCAGCTGCCGGCTTACACCACAGCTCATGGCAATGCTTGATCCTTAACCCACTGAGTGAGGCCAGGGATCAAACCCATATCCTCATGGATGGTAGCAGAATTAGTTTCTGCTGAGCATGACAGGAACTCCCAGGGGACTTCCATTAAAGCAGATCGAGGTGTCTCATGGACGGCCACTGGGCACCCCCTTGTCCTTGCACCCTGGACTCTGCCAGGTCAGGACACACTAGGGCCCTGGAGCCCTCTGTTCAGGCTGGGACACAAGTCCTTTCTCCTCCTGCAGGGCGACTCTGGTGGCCCCCTGGTCTGCCAGAAGAATGGAGCCTGGACCCTGGTGGGCATTGTGTCCTGGGGCAGCAGCACCTGCTCCACCACCACACCAGCTGTGTACGCCCGTGTCACCGCGCTCATCCCCTGGGTGCAGCAGATCCTGGCCAACAACTGAGCCTGTGGCTCCTGCCAGCCCAAGCCCCAGCAGCCTTAATAAAAGCATCTGTACAGAATCACCCTCTGCACGTGTCTCCCTGTGTGGCCTGGGGGACGTGGGACGCAGTGGTCCCCATCACCCATCAAGGGGAGGTGTTCCTGCTCCTTTCCAGCTGCAGGTACCCCAGTAAACCCCCTTTCTCAGGAAGCTGAGTCTTTGTATCTTATCCTGGGGTAGAACCCAGGTCCTAATTCCTGGAGCCAGTTTGATCTGTGGAGCTCTCTGGAAGGTAGGAGTCTTGCCAGCCTGTGCAGTCCCTGGAGATGGGCCTTGAGCAGACAGGGGAGGGCTGTGGAGATGGCCTTTCTGTCCCCCTTGGCTCTTCACCCCCACATTTGTGCATGGACCTTTATCCCGAGGATACACCTGTACTCGCTGCTGTAAATAGGCCTGGGCAGGCATCCATCACCGCAAAGCACTGGCTATGGGGCAGAAGCACAGAGAATTACATTCTTTCCCATTTTATCCTCCCACAGCCAGGCCTATAGCCTCTGCCATCAGTTAGGGCACACACCTGTCACCTCAGTTTACTTCATCCTCTCCCAGGTTCCGTATCTCCAGTGTTCCCCTCTTTTTTTTTTCTTTAATTTTTTTCACTTTTGGCTGCCCTGTATCATACAAATCTGAGCCACAGTCTCAGCCTAAGCTGAAGCTGTGGCGACACCAGGCCCTTAACCCACTGTGCCAGGCTGGGGATCGAACCCGCGTCCCAGCACTCCCAAGATGGTGCCAGTCCCATTGCACCACCAGGAGCTCCCAGTGTGTCCCTCCTGAGTTTCCTCTAGAGCTCGCAGGAGGCAGCTGGTAGTCATACTAACTGGGCATCTGGGAAGGGATGGCCTCCTTTCTGCGTTTCCCTTTCAGTATCCATCCTAAAATCGCCCTCTTCCTGGTGGGGATTTTATATGTTCTGATGGTGGGTCTTAGTATGTTGAAATACACATACAATTTAATTACTAAGGACATGGAAAAAAAGCCAAAAAAAAAAGGGAAAGGAAGAAAAAAATAAGAGAGAAGCGTTGGGCAGACCAGTGGGCATGATGTAAATTATTTAAAGCCTGATATTTTAAGGACCCCTGTGGGTTTGGGGTGGGAGGACCACTCAAACTTGGAGAGCAAAGTACATATTTTTGTATCTACATTAAAACCATTTACATGCAAATCAATGTGGGATGTGATCGGTATAAAAATAGAGTAGCAAGGAGTTCCCGTCGTGGCTCAGTTGTTAACGAACACGACTAGCATCCATGAAGACGCGGGTTCGATCCCCGCTCTCAGTGGGTTAAGGATCCGGCATTGCCCTGAGCTGTGGTGTAGGTCGCACACGTGTCTCGGATCCCGCGTTGCTGTGGCTATGGCGGAGGCCAGTGGCTACAGCCCCGGTTGGACCCCTAGCCTGGGAACCTCCACATGCCGCGGGTGCGGCCCTAAAAAGACAAAAATAAAAGAGTAGCAAGCACAAAGCTGCCAGTTACCTTTTCACTTACTAGCAAGACCTGCCTTCACCTCTGCCAACCATCCCTCCGAGCTGCCTGTCTGAAAACCTCAGTTGCAGGATAAGGTTGCCACCTCGTGGCCGATGTGAAAACTGTAAGGCTGTTTTCCTGGCCTGACTTCATTCTAATCCAGCGCTATGCAAGAGATGTAATGTGAGCCGCATGGATGATTTTAGATGATCTGATAGCCTTTCTGAGTCAAAAGAAATAGAATTAATTTTATTAATATATATTTTAATTCAATATATCCAAATTTCATCATTTCAACTTTTTTCTTTTTTGGTCTTGTTAGGGCGGCACCCAGGGCATATGGAAGTTCCCAGGGTAGGGGTCCAATCAGAGATGCAGCTGCCGGCCTACTCCATAGCCACGGTCACAGCCACGCGGGATCCAAACTTCATCTGCAACCTATACCTCAACTTGCAGAAATAGCAGATCCTTTAACCCACTGAGCGAGGCCATGTATCCTCATGGATACTAATTATGTTCTTAACCCACTGAGCCAGGCCATGTATCCTCGTGGATACTAGTTAGGTTCTTAACCCACTGAGCCACAATGGGAACTCCTCAACATGTTTTAAAATTATTAATGGCATAGTTACTATTCATTCTTTTTTCTCACACGATCTTTAACATCCAATGTGTACTTTGCACTTACGGCACATCTTAATCAGGATGCTAAATTTTCATCAGGAATACATGATCTGTATTTAAATTTCATAAAAATTGCAGTTGAAAAAGTAGTTTTTGGAGTTCCCACTGTGGTTCAGTGGGTTAAAAATCTGACTAACATCCATGAGGATGCAAGTTCGATCCCCGGCCTCTCTCAGTGGGTTAAGGATCCAGCTGTTGCTGTGAGCTGCGGTGTATGTCCCAGATGTGGCTTGGATCTGGTGTGGCTGTAGCTGTGGTGTAGGCCAGTGGTGGCAACTGCAGCTCATATTCGACTCCTAGCCTGGGAACTCCATAGAAAAAGTAGTTTTGTATATAAGTTGTTTCAAACATACTTAAAATGTTTTCAATTAGGTGCTACACTGCAAAGTGTAAATAAATAAAAAGTTCCACAATCGGGAGTTCCCCCTGTGGCACAGTGGGTTAAGGACCCAGGTCACAGCTGTGGCTCGGATTTGATCTCTGGCCTGGGAACTTCCATATGCGTGGGTGCCGCGACCAAAAGAAAAGAAGTTCCAGGATTAATGGAGAGTCGATCTCAGATTGTAAACAGATTCCCCATAGGGCAGGATCTTACCCTTCTGGGGCTGCCCCCCACAGCATTCTTGCTCTGCGTTAGACACACGGCGTGCCCCCAACCTTCTTTGTCCACAGATGACCTAGCGCCCTACTTATCTGAAATGTCTGGACCGATCACAGAGAATGTTCATCATTCACATCTGGAGACTGTCCCACCACTGAGTCAGCATCTGTACCCACAGCTAATGCACCCCGTGAGGAGCGGCCCGGCCCCCCACCCCCGGGACTGGCTGACACCCCAGGTGCAGAGAGTTTTGTCAGCAGCTGTCACGCCTCACTGGCAATTTCCTCAGCTGCAGAGAATCACCCTGACAAAGGTCCTGCCTCGCTTTTGGGCGGCCCCCGTCCCTGATTGGTCCGTGAGGTTTTAAAGCCTCAGTTCGCCCTCTGCCCACCCTGCGTCCATCCCCTCCCTTCCCAGGTGTGGACCCTGGAAGCGCTCCCTGATAAGCTTCCTGGTGCTACTCTTCATCTCAGGCTTTGCTGTGGGTGCCAGGAGTGGGCCCCCGAAGCAGACGCTAGGATGGGATTCTGGAGTTGGACCCGCATGCTGCCCGCGGGCAGTGAGGAGTCCTTCACCCCTTGGCAGGCGAAGCACCACCTGTGGCACAAGGTAACAGTGAAATTGCTGAAACTTCCACAAACTGGGATGATGTTTGCTGGGAGGGAATTCACTAGGAGTTTGAGAAATGCAGAGGGAGGGAGGCGCTGTACGGATGGTGAGACGGCGTGGCTGTTGCCAGGCACAGTTCAGACTTTGGAAAAAGAAGAGAAAAAGCTGAGAGTGATTTATAGGCAGTTTAAAAGCTAGGCCTGGGGAGTTCCTTGGTGGCCGAGGGGTTGGGATTTGGTGCTTTCCTTGCTGCAGCCCAGGTTCAATCCCTGTCTGGGAGCTGATAACCCACATGAAGCAGCTGCATGTTGTGGCAAAAAAAAAAAAAAAAAAAAGCCAAGTGTGAAGGCCAAAGAGCCTCGTTGGGATCCCAGGAAGAGAAAGGCAAGGACGGGGTCTGGGATGCAGTCCTAGAGGAGCTAAGGCTCCACCTGGACAGGTCTGCTAGGCGTTGACACCCACCCGCCCACCAGGCCATGAACATGTGCTGGGTCTCAGAGAGGAAAGAAGCCCAGTCCCGCGGGAGTGGCAGGACCTCATCAGCAAGGCCGCCTGAGCCCTGGATCAAGTCGGGGGAAACCAGAAGATCAGGGAAGGAAATGCTTATCAGCTGGGGGCCTCTCTCAGGATATTAGGATTTAAGGCTCTGATCAGCCCCCACCCACCCCCCGGGGTGGGTGCCAACCTCGTGCCCGGGTGGCTCCCAGAAGCCAGGACCCAGCCCCGGAGCACAATCAATGAGGGAGAAAAGCCAGAATGGCCGCGTGAGCTGGTGGAAGAAGGGATTTGAGGCTGAGAGAAGGGAGTCTGGTAGAGGTGGTGGCGGCAGGACGGCCAGTGGGTGACTGTTGCACTGGAAGGCTTGGAAGATGCTGGAAGGAATGTGCCGGCGGGAGGGGCACTAGCCTGGCTGAGACATTGGTCCACGGCTCCCCTCGCTAGGCCCGCGTGGACGGCGGGAGGTTCTGCTGCAGAGCCGAGCTGCTGCCCTGCGCTGGGGTCGGGAGGGTGACGTTACGACAAGGAGGGGCAGCCTGGGTCTGGAGATGCTCGGAAGGGCCTGGAGGCCCTGGGGCAGCAGAGACAGACGGCCAGCAGGGCTCCTGCGCAATCGGTGCCATCAAAAGTAGTCAAGGGGAGTTCCCGTCGTGGCGCAGTGGTTAACGAATCCGACTAGGAACCATGAGGTTGCGGGTTCAATCCCTGGCCTCACTCAGTGGGTTGACGATCCGGCGTTGCCGTGAGCTGTGGTGTAGGTTGCAGATGCGGCTCGGATCCCGCGTTGCTGTGGCTCTGGTGTAGGCTGGTGGCTACAGCTCCGATTCAACCCCTAGCCTGGGAACCTCCATATGCCGCGGAAGCAGCCCAAGAGATAGCAACAACAAAAGACAAAAGACGAAAAAAGACAAAAAAAAAAAAAAAAAAAAAAAAAGGCAGTCAAGGACGGTGGCCAACCGGCCAAGTGGCCTCGGGAAACTTGGCCTTCGGCAGCAGCTCACCTCCACGTCAGGCCTCCTTTGTCGCAACCAGAGTTGGCTGCCTCCTCCTCCGAGACCCCCACCGGGTTAATTCCCCTCCGCTGGAAACGAACTTGGTTCTCCTGGCCTCACCAGTCTCCAACTTGACGGTGGGCTTTGCTGGCAGGATCCCTTCCTCCTGACCCCACGGTGCAAGGCTCTTCATCACGAGCAGAGGTTCTCAAGGTGGGGTTTTCAACCCAGCAGCTGCCCTGTCCTGGGGGAGTGGGCCGGCTCCTTATTTAGTCATGGGACTGGGAGCGTGTTCATTTGACAGTCATTTTTGTTTTTTTCAATTAAGGTATAGTTGATTCACAGTGCCGTGCCAGTTTCTGCTGTACAGCATGGCGACCCAGTCATACACTATATTTTTATTTTTTAAAAAATTTAAAAATTTTTTAGTATTGTTGATTTGCAGTATTCTATCAATTTCTGCTATACAGCTAAGTGACCTAGATATACATATATATATACATTCTTTTTCTCATGTTATCTTCTATCAGGTTCCATCACAAGTGATTGGATATAGTTCCCTGGGCCGTGCAGCAGGATCTCATTGCTTATCCATTCCAAATGCAATAGTTTGCATCTACTCACCCCAAGCTCCCAGGCCATCCCAATCCCTCTCCTTCCCTTTGGCAACCACAAGTCCATTCTCCATGGCCATGAGTTTACTTATTTTCTGTAGATAGATTCATTTGTGCCATATATTTGATTCTACATATAAGTGACACCATATGGTATTTCTCTGACTTCACTTAGTATGAGAGTCTCTAGTTCCATCCATTTGCTGCCAATGGCATTATTTTGTCCTTGTTTATGGCTGAGTAGTATTCCACTGTGTATATGTACCACATCTTCTTAATCCATTCATCTGTTGATGGACACTTGGTTCCATGTCTTGGCTAATATATATGGTGCTGCAATGAACATAGGGGTGCATGGATCTTTTTTTTTTTTTTTTTTGTCTTTTTGCTATTTCTTGGGCTGCTCCCTTGGCATATGGAGGTTCCCAGGCTAGGGGTCCAATCGGAGCTATAGCCACTGGTCTACGCCAGAGCCACAGCAACGCGGGATCCGAGCCACGTCTGTGACCTACACCACAGCTCATGGCAACACCGGGTCGTTAACCCACTGAGCAAGGGCAGGGACCGAACCCGCAACCTCATGGTTCCTAGTCGGATTCGTTAACCACTGCTCCACGACGGGAACTCCGCATGGATCTTTTTGAGTCATGGTTTTCTCTGGATAGATGCCCAGGAGTGGGATTGCTGGATCACATGGTAGTTCTCTTTTTAGTTTTCAAGGACTCTCATAGTGGTTGCACCAGTTTACATTCCTACCAACAGTGTAAGAAGGTTCCCTTTTCTCCACACCTCTCCAGCATTTGTTATTTGCAGACTTATTATTGATGGCCATTCTGATCGGTGTGAGGTGGTGCCTCATTGTAGTTTTGGTTTGCATTTCTCTAATAATTAGTGATGGTGAGCATTTTTTCATGTGTCTGTATGTCTTCTTTGGAGAAATGTCCATTTGGTTCTTCTGCACATTTTTCGGTTGGGTTGTTGGTCATTGAGTTGTATGAGCTGTTTATATATTTTGGAGATTAAACCCTTGTTGGTTGCATCATTTGCAACTGTTTTCTCCCGTTGTGCAGATTTGTCTTTTTGGTTTGTTATGGTTTCCTTTGCTTGTAAAATCTTGTAAGTTTGATTAGGTCCCATTGGTTTATTTTTGTTTTTATTTCTTTTGCCTTGAGAGACTGACCTCAGAAAACATTGGTTCGGTTGATGTCAGAGAATGTTTGGCCTATTTATCTTTGTAGGAGTTTTATGATGTCTTGTCTTAGGTTTGGGTCTTTAAGCCATTTTGTGTTGACTTTTGCGCAGGGTGTGAGGGTGTGTTCTAGTTTCATTGATGAGCTTGAGTGGGGTCCTTCGGGCCGAGCTGTCGGTATATAGATTAGTGGCTGAGTGTGGTTCTCGGGGAGAGAACCGCGGGTCGTGGGTTATCGCGCCCCGTGTGGAGTAAGACCATGACTTGTAGCTTTCTCGGCACGTTCTGATCGCCAAGTTTGGCTCAAATCTACCAGGCAGAGAGTTTCTTCCCCCCTTTCAGACACTCCCTGTGCCAGTGATGGATCCCCAGGCAATGAATTCTACTTGCTATGAATGGGGAGGGGAAGGTAGTTTCATTTGCCAGCCCTTGTAGCCGCTGCACACAGGAGAGCAGCCGGCGGCGTGGAGATGGGCCCTTGGCTGTCAGAGTTTGAGAAGAAGTGATCTTGCCTTAAATTGGCGGCCTTCTGACCTGGGGGACACGCAGTGATAAGGGGTCATATTGGACTTGCTGATTCAGGTTGCCAGTGTGAAGGAGACAGTGAAATGAGCGGAAAATCGTAGTGGGCGGGGGGAGTGGAGTCAGGGGGCGAAATAAAAAGGACACTGTCTTGGAGTTCCCGTCGTGGCTCAGTGGTTAACGAATCCGACTAGGAACCATGAGGTTGTGGGTTCGATCCCTGGCCTTGCTCAGTGGGTTAAGGATCCGGTGTTGCCGTGAGCTGTGGTGTAGGTCACAGATGCGGCTTGGATCCCTCGTTTCTGTGGCTGTGGTGTAGGCTTGGCAGCTACATTCCGGATTAGACCCCTAGCCTGGGAACCTCCATATGCTGCAGGAGCAGCCCTAGAAAAAGCAAAAATACAAAAAAAAAAAAAAAAGAAAAAAAAAGACACTGTCTTGGAGGATAAAAGCTTGAAGATGCCAGAGGTGAGTGAGTGTGGAATTTGGGGGGTGAGGGGTAAGAAGGCCCAGGGGGCGAGAATCGGGCAAGATGGGATCCCGGGGTGAGTGCTCGGTCCCTCTCGAGGACCACTTGCCTGGAAGCAACCTCAGGAGGCCACTGTGGTGCTGGCGGAGGCCAGCCGCCTGGGGGAGGCAGCCCCCACGGATCTTCTAGGGGAGACTGTGCCAGAGAGCCCGCTGTGGACTCTGCTGGAGGCGGTGGGTGCCCAGCTCAGAGTCGGTGATGCTGGGGATGCAAAGGGACGAGGCACATGGAGGCAGGAGGGAGCCTGTGTCGTGGGCGCTCTGGGCGGGGGTCGTGTGGTGGTTCCCGGGTCAGCGGTGAAGAGGAAACCCATCAGACCTCAGTGCAGGGTCCCCCCGGGGATCCTGTCCGCTCTGGCGGCCTCCCCGGTTCCATTTGGGAGCAGAGAGGAGGCAACCATCTGTCAACATCTTGGCGGCCGCCAAGGAGAGGAGGGTCCCCTCACTTGAACCCGGGTGTCCAGGTCGCGTTCCTGGGGAGCCCAGGTCGTGTGGGCCCACTTGGCGAGCAGGTGCGGAGGCCTCGGGGTGTCCGTGATGGTGTTGCAGATGCTTGTGGCGCAGAGGGGTCCGGGCATGCGGAAACGTGTCACGGAGAGAACAGGGCCCTGCACATCCCTTCCGCGTCCGGGCGCCCTGCAAGGGCTTGCCTTCAGGGAGAAAAGTGTCCCTTAGCCATCAACCAAACCAGGAGGCCCTTAGCCACAGCCTGGGAGTCTGCGGAGACGTGGGTCTGGGAAGGCACCCCCCTTATGACCTCCCTCTGGGCTCGGTGACCTCCCTCAGTCCTGCCTGCTGGGCTGAGCTGGAGCGCCCTCCTCCACTGGAGGTGCCCGAGGCCAGTGGCAGTGGCCTCCAGGGAGTGCATGGCCTGCCGTGGTGGCGCTGCCACCTCTGAGGAGCACTGACTCCCTGTCCAGCTGAGACACTTGGTCCGGAGGGGGCTTCCCAAGGAACCAGACCAGGAGCAAGCAGGGGCCGCCGGGCCTTCCTCGAGGCCCTGGGGCAGGGGCTGAGAGTGGGGGGAGCCATGTCCTCCAGGAACTGGGAAAGGCCTTGGGCATCAGGTGTAGCCCCACCTGAAAGCATTTCCATTTTACCCAAGAGGCAGGAATGGCTGAGCTTCTGCTGGGAGGCGGCTCCAACCCAGGACACGGCAGGGACTTGTGTGCACAGTACACGCAGACCTTGGAGATGCTGCGGGTCCCGTTCTGTTGCAGTCCAGTGATTTTCGGAATAAAGTGAGTCACACGAGTTTGGGGTTTTCTAGTACATATGAAAGTTATGTTTTCATGTATTTTTTTTTCCTCATTTGAAAAAGTTTTATTGAAATATGGTTGATTTCCAATGTTGTGATAATTTCTGCTATATACAAAATGATTCAGTTATGCGTATACACACATCCATTCTTTTTTTTTTTTTTTTTTTGTCTTTTTGCTGTTTTCTTGGGCCGCTTCCGCGGCATGTGGAGGTTCCAAGGCTAGGGGTCCAATCGGAGCTGTAGCCACTGGCCTACACCAGAGCCACAGCAACGCGGGATCCGAGCTGCATCTGCGACCTACAGCACAGCTCACGGCAACTCCAGATCCTTAACCCACTGAGCAAGGCCAGGGATCGAACCCACAACCTCATGGTTCCTAGTTGGATTCGTTAACCACTGAGCCACGACGGGAACTCCTATCCATTCTTTTTCAGATTCTTTCCCCATATAGGTTATCATAGAACATTGGGTAGAGTTCCCTGTGCTATACAGCAGGTCCCCATGGGCCAGTCATTCCATATACCTCCGTGTGCATATGCCAGTCCCAAACCTCTCCCACTTGCAGCCTGTTCCCTTTGGTAACTGTGAGTTTATTCTCAAAGTCTGTGAGTCTGCTTCTGTTCTGCAGTGAGTTTATTTGTATCCTTTTTAGATTCCACATATAAGTGATATCATATGATGCTTGTTTTTAGCTGTCTGACTTCACTTAGTATGATAATCTCTAGGTCCATCCATGTTGCCACAAATGGCATTCTTTTATTCTTTTTTATGACTGAGTAATACTCCATTGTATATATGTACCATTTCTTCTTTATACAGCATACACATGGGTCTGGGTTTTTTGTGGGTTTTTTTTGGCTTTTTGTCTTTTTAGGGCCGCACGCATGGCATATGGAGGTTCCTAGGCTGGGGGTCTAATCGGAGCTGTAGCTGCCAGCCTACACCACAGCCATAGCAATGCCAGATCCCAGCCGTGTCTGCCATCTACGCCACAGCTCCCACCAGTGACAGATCCTTAACCCACTGAGTGAGGCCAGGGATCAAACCCGCAACCTCATGGTTCCTGGTCAGATTCTTTTCTGCTGCACCACGGTGGGAACTCCTATGCTATGGGTCTTGTTTTTGTATCCATTCAGCCAGTCTATGCTTTTTGGTTGGGACATTTAGTCCATTTACATTTAAGATAATTATTGATACATATGTTCTTATGGCCACTTTGTTAATTGTTTTGAATTGGTTTTGTGGTCTTCTTTCTTCCCTTTTTTTGTTTTCTTCTCGTGGTTTGATGACCATCTTTGGTGTTGTGTTCAGATTGCTTTTTCTTCTTTGTGTACTGCAGATTTTTGGTTTGCAGTTACCATGAGCTTTTGAATAGGAATCTATACATACCTGAGATTGTTTTTAAGTTGCTGGCGCCTTAACAGTAAATGCATTTCTAGGATCCTGTATTTGTACCCTCTTCTCACAATTGCTGGTTTGCGTATGTATCTTATTTGTGAGTGGAAGATTTCCTACCTTTACTATATGTTTGCCTTTTAAAAGTTGTATTTTTATAATGGAAACTAACACAACATTGTAAATGATGCTTCAATTTTAAAAATGATAAAAATGGAGTTCCCATCATGGCTCAGCAGAAACAATCTGAGTAGTAAACATGAGGATGCAGGTTCCGTCCCTGGCCTCGCTCGGTGGGTTAAGGATCTGTCGTTGGTGGGAGCTGTGGTAGAGGTCACAGACGTAGCTCGGATTTGGCATTGCTGTGGCTGTGGCATAGGCTGGCACTACAGCTCTGATTTGACCCTAGCCTGGGAACTTCCATATGCTTTGGGTGCGGCCCTAAAAAGACAGGAAAAAAAAGTTTTTTTGCATTATATATTAAGTGTGGAATAGCATTATGTCTAAAAAATATAATCTTTTTTTTTTTTGGCTTTTTATCTTTTAGGGCCACATCTGCAGCATATGGAGGTTCCCAGGCTAGGGGTCCAATGAGAGCTGTAGCCACCGGCTTACACCACAGCCACAGCAAGTCAGGATCCGAGCTGAGTCTGCAAACTACACCACAGCTGACGGCAACACCGGATCCTCAATCCACTGAGCGAGGCCAGGGATTGAACCTGCGTCCTCATGGTGCCAGTGGGATTTGCTAACTGCTGAGCCATGATGGGAACTACTAAAAAATAGAATCTTGGAGTTCCCGTCATGGCTCAGTGGTTAACAAATCCGACTAGGAACCATGAGGTTGCGGGTTCAATCCCTGGCCTCACTCAGTGGGTTAAGTATCCGGCGTTGCCGTGAGCTGTGGTGTAGGTTGCAGACTCAGCTCAGATCCTGAGTTGCTGTGGCTGTGGTATAGGCTGGCGGCTACAGCTCCGATTAGACCCCTAGCCTAGGAACCTCCATATGCTGTGGGTGCAGCTCCAGAAAAGACAAAAAGACAAAAAATATATATATATATACATATGTACATATATAAAATCTTTATGCTTTAATTAAAAATACTTTATTACTGGATTTCCCTTGTGGCGCAGTGGGTTAAGGATCTGGCATTATCACCACAGTGGCACGGGTTGCTGTTGTGACACGAGTTCAGTCCCTGGCCCAGGAATTTCCACACGCCATAGGCAGGGCCAAAAAAATAAATAAATACTTTATGACTAAAAAATGCTAATCATTACCTGAGGCTTCAGCAAGTCATAATCTTTTTGCAATAGTAATATCACAGATCACTGCTCACCATAACATATATATTAATAATGAAAAATTGCGAAATATTGTGAGCATCCCTAAAATATGTAAACACAAGGTGAGCGCATCTGGTTAGAAAAATGATGCTAATAGATTCGCTTGATACGTTACCACAAAGCTTCAATTTGTAAAAAACACAGTATCTGCAGAGTGCAATAATGCAAAGCCCATTGCTACAAGCGCCTGTCATACTGGGTGGAGGCAGTGCCTTGGTCGCTAAAAGAGTCCGATAAGATGCTGAATGCTGGCACTCGAGGGGAGTGTATTTGCTGCTGGCTGGGGCAGGCGCTTGGGTAGACTGGTGGTCTACCTGGCTCCAGGACTGACGTTTGCTCTTTGACTCAGGGAGGAGGGTTCTAAAGGTAAGGCTAGCTGGTCTAACTGCTGGGCACTTTCTCAAGCACACCGTGGCTGGCCCGGGTGGAAGTTTGTGATTTCGTGTAGAGGGTGAAAAATTAGCAGTGAGACGCCTCCAGAAGAGGAAAGGGCCTAATACATACGTCTGAGTATGGAAGCTGCTTTAATGGTGAGCACTTGGTGTTCAGTGGTTGGGGGAATTTCTCGGCCCTTGGAGCAGCAGGTGATGCCCAGAAACTTGACAGCTGAGGCTGGGCCTTGGATCTGGTAAGAGGCGATGCCATGTTGGTATAAGAAATCTCCGATGGGGTGCCACTCACTGTAGCACTTGCTCTGATAGTCGCCTCAGCATGATGTCATCACTGTAACATCAAAAGGGTACTTTTTCAATGGTAAACATAAATTGAATCCCTTCAGAAGTGGAAGCAAATTGGGCCTGAGGTTCCTCTGTGATGGGAGCAGAATAGAACATGAGAGTAGGTTGAAGACAGCAGCAGAGGTTGCTCCTAGGATCTGCTGTATAACCTCAACCAGTCCTGTCATAGGAATCGGAGCCTTAATTGGGAGACCTGAGCATCGATGTTTCCGTGAGGCACCATCATTCCTGGCTGGCTTAGGTGCCGGCCAACTGGGGCTATTGCTCGGGGGATGGTGGTCTGAAGACTGTCACTCGAGCATGTCTTTAATGACAGGGAGTGGGCTTTCAGTGCCCTGTTTAAGTCGGTATCGGGAGTGTTGATCATCTTTTTGCGGAAGAAGAGTCACCCATGTCCAACTGGCGAGTCCACCAGAAAGGCCAAGAGCTCTGGCTTGGTCTCTGGGACGTGGTGTGGTGGCAACCGATGGATGCCTACGAGAGTAAAAGAAAGAACCTGGGCAGCCAGCACCAGTGGAGGCCAGCTGTTTGAGGTCAATGTCCCAGTAGTTATATCCAAATGGGTTTGTAAGCCTTCGATTGTTTTATAGACAAAGGACCTTCCTTTTGGGAATTTAGACAGTGACTTGGGTCCCAGTGTCTGTTAGGACCAAAAAGGACTGAAATCTTGTCTCAGTGGGCCACCAGAGTGGTACAGGGGCAACTGTCCTCAGTAGACGGGTCAGGCCCCAGAGAGCTGTTAGTTTTCTAGGATAGGGGCTTAGGTCGCTGCCAGGCTTGGAGGTTAGGAAGCGGGCAGAGGGAATATCCAGGACAGGCTCGGGGCTGGAAGGTGGCTGCGTGGCGAGAAGGTGGACAGCAGGATTTCCTGTCGTGGCTCAGTGGTAATGAATCTGACTAGTGACCGTGAGGACGCAGGTTTGAGCCCTGGCACTGCTCAGTGGGTTAAGGATCTGGCGTGCCGTGAGCTGTGGTGTAGGGGTGGTAGACATGGCTCAGATCTGGCCTTGCTGTGGCTGAGGTGCAGGCCTGGAGGCTACAGCACTGTTTCAACCCCTAGCCTGGGAACTTCCATTTGCTGCAAGCGCGGCCCTAAAAAGACAAAAAAGAAGAAGGAGAAGAAGCAGCAGGTGGACAGCAGAGGCCGGGGGTAGCTGGAGAATGCACGTTTCAGGGCCCGGAGTTTAGAGACTGGCTGTCCAAAGGTCAAGTGGCCAGGTCCCCTGAGTTTGTGGAAGTGTCCCAGTGAAGGCTGGCCTAAGGACTCCCGTAAGGGACAACATGACGTTGGGGGTGTATCGAGGGGAAGGGTGGGAAGCCTTTTCTATTGAGGGAAAATTTGTTTGAGGGAGATGCTTCCAAGGCAAGGGGAGAGTAGAGGGCCATGAATGCATAAGCTAAAATAACAAAAGAGTCAGTTATTTCAACCAAAAACGTGTTTACTCCAGACCAGCAGAGACGTTGCACTTTGGGACATGCAACTATGGAAAACCGCATGTAAGCCCAACAAAACAAAAAAGAGGAGGGGAAGCTGGGAGGGGCTGCTAGAAGGAGAAAGTCCAGTGGAGGAAACTGGGAGTTCGAGGCAAGGTGGCGGTTCACAGCTGAGATGGCAGTTTCTCATTGGCTGAGCCGTTGCCAGGCAAGGAGAAAACCTTCCTCCTAATGTCGGTGGTGCCTTCCGGTGGGAACTGCAAAGTCGGTGTCTTCCCGTCAAGATCTGTATTGAGTTGCCTTCGTGGCTCAGCGGTGAACCCGACTAGGATCCATGAGGGCGGGTTGGATCCCTGGCCTCGCTCAGTGGGTTCAGGATCCGGCGTTGCCCTGAGCTGTGGTGTAGGTCACAAATGCAGCTTGGATCGTGCGTTGCTGTGGCTGTGGTGTAGACTGGCGGTTGTAGCTCTAATTAGACCCCTCACCTGGGAACCTCCATATGCCGCAGGTGAGGCCCTTAAAAGCCAAAAAAAAAAAAAAAAAAAAAAGATCTCTATGGAGGTGGAGTAGTGTGGGGGTGAATGCTCCCCCTTCTGGCCTCCTGGCTCCATTTTAGTGAGGTTTTCCCTCTATTCATTTTCACAAGTCTTAAATATTTGGGCTTCTCGAGTTTCCATCGTGGCTCAGCGGAAGTGAATCTGACTAGCATCCATGAGGATGCAGGTTCGATCCCTGGCGTTGCTCAGTGGGTGAAGGATCCGGTGTTGTCGTGAGCTGTTGTGTAGGTCACAGATGTGGCTCGGATCTTGCATTGCTGTGGCTGTGGCGCAGGCCAGCAGCTGTAGCTCTGATTCGACCCCTAGCCTAGGAACCTCCATGTGCTGCAGGTGCGGCCCTAAAAAGACCAAAAAAAAAAAAAAAAAAAAAAAAAGTGTGTGGCCTTCCAATTGGGAATCTCTGTGTCTAGAAACCAGGTCAGTGTCCTCCGGTGCCTTTCGGATGGTTCAGCAGTTCCAAGAAAACTCATCCTGCCGCCCTGTAATTAGGGAGAATGCCTGTGCAGAGAGTTGTCTGGACTCCGGGTCAAATGCGGCCTCTTCAGGGTTGGAAATGAAAGGGTCATTTGGGTCACTATGGTCATGGAAATAATAAATAAATCCATTTGTGATACTGTGATTTCACACACATAGTCTTTTTCTATAATTTACCTTTTATTAATTTTTTCATTTTTAAAAGTTTTATTAAAGTATAGTTGATTTACAGTGTTGTGATAACTTCTGTGTAGCTAAGTGATTCAGTTATACATAGACACAGAACCCTTTTTTTTCCAGATTTTTTTCCCCATATATGTTATCACAGAACATTGAGTAGAGTTTCCTATACTACAGAGCAGGTCCCCATTGACCATCCATTCCACATACAATAGTGTACATAGACGCAATCCCAAACTCCCAGTCTGTTCCTCCCCCCACGTGTCCCCTTCGGTAACCATAAATTTGTTTTCAAAGTCTGTGATTCTGTATCTGTTTTGTAAATTAGTTCATTTGTATCATTATCTTAGATTCCATATATAGGTGATATCATATGATGTTTGCCTTTCCCTGTCTGACTTACTTCACTTAGTATGATAATCTCTAAGTCCATCCACATCATTGCAAACAGCAAAATTCCATTCTTTTTTATGGCTGAGTAATACTCCATTGTATGTATGAACCACATCTTCTTTAGCCATTCCTCCATCAAAGGACATTAGGTTGCTTTCATGTCTTGGCTACTGTAAAAAGTGCTGCAGTGAACATTGGGGTGCATGTATCTTTTTTTTTAAAATTTTTGAATTATTGTTTCCTCCAGGTGTATGCCCAGCAGTAGGATTGCTGGATCATATGGTAGCTCTATTTTCAGTTTTTTGAGGAAACTGCATAGTGGTTGTAACCTTACCAACAGTAATAGTAGGGTTCTTTTTTCTCCACACCCTCTCCAGTATTAATTGTTTGGCCATTCTGACTGTTAAGAAGTGATACCTCATTGCATCATTTCTCTAATAATTAGTGATGTTGAGCATATTTTCATGTATTTTTTTGTCATCTGTATGTCTTTTTTTGAAGGAATGTCTATTTAGATCTAATGCTCATGTTTTGACTGGACATTGGTTTTTTATATTGAGATGCATGAGTTGTTTGTATATTTTAGAGATTAATCCATTGAAGGTCTCTTTGTTTGCAAACGTTTTCTCCCATTCTGTGGGTTGTCTTTTCATTTCATTTATGGTTTCCTTTGCTTTGCAGAAGTTTTTAAGTTTAATTAGGTTCCATTTGTTTATTTTTTAGTTTATTTTCATTATTCTAGGAGGTGGACCCAAAAAGATGTTGCTGCAATTTTTGTCAAAGAGTGTTCTGCCTGTTTTTCTCTAAGAGTTTTGTAGTATCCAGACTTAAATTTAGGTCTTTAATCCATTTTGAGTTTATTTTTGTGTATGGTGTTCAAGAGTGTTCTAATTTCATTCTTTAACATGTAGCTGTCCAGTTTTCCAGCACCAGTTATTGAAGAGGCTGTCTTTTCTTGGTGATACATTCTTGCCTTCTTTGTCATAGGTTAGTTGACTATAGCTACATGGGTTTATTTCTGGGCTTTTTATTCTCTTCCATTGATCTATATTTCTTTTTTTACACCAGTAGCACACTGTTTTGATGACTATAGCTTTGTAGTATAGTCTTAATTCAGGGAGCCTGATTCCTCCAGCTCCATTTTTCTTTCTCAGGATTACTTTGGCTATTTGGGTCTTGTATTTCTATACAACTTAAACCTTTTTTGTGTGTGCTAGTTCTGTGAAAAATGCCATTGGTAATGTGGTAGGGATTGCTTTGAATCTGTAGATTGACTTGGGTAGTAGAGTTATTTTGACAATATTGAGTCTTTGAATCCAAGAATATGGTATATCATTCCACCTGTGTCATCTTTGATTTTCTTGATCAGCTTCTTACAGTTTTCAGAAAACAGGCCTTTTGTCTCTTTGGGTAGGTTTATTCCTAGATATTTTATTCTTTTTTTTTTTCTTTTTACAGTGGAACCTGCAGCATATGGAAGTCTCTGGGCTAGGGGTCGAATTGGAGCTGCAGCTGCAATCAATGCTATAGCCATGGCAACACAGATCTGAAGTGCATCTGCAGCCTATGCTGCAGTTTGTGGCAATGCTGGAAACTCAACCCACTGAGCGAGTCCAGGGATGGAATCTGCATCCTCATGGTTACTAGTTGGGTTCTTTACCTGCAGAGTTACAGTGGGAAGTCCCAGTATTCCGTTCTTATTGATGAGATTGTAAATGGAATTATTTCCTTAATTTCTCTTTCTGATAATTCATTACTAGTTTATGAGAATTCAGGAGGAGTTCTGTTGTGGCTCAGTGGTAATGAACCCAACCAGTATCCATGAGGATGTGCTTTGATCCCTGGCCTCGCTCAGTGGGTTAAGGATCTGGCTTTGCTGTGGGCTGCAGTGTAGGTCACAGCCACAGCTTGGATTTGGCATTGCTATGGCTACGGTGTAGGCCAACAGCTGCAGCTTGGATTGGACTCCTAGCCTGGGAACTTCCATATGCCATATGTGTGGCCTTAAAAAAAAAAAAAAAAAAAAAAAGAATGCAAGAGAGATTTCTACTTTGTATCCTGCAACTTTACTGAATTCATTGATGAGCTCTAGTAATTTTCCTCTTTAGGATTTTCTATGTTTAGTATCAAGTCATTTGTAAATAGTGACAATTTTACTTCTTTTCCAACTTGAATTCCTTTTATTCTTCTTCACTGATTGCCATGACTAGGACTTCCAAGATTGTGTTGAAAAACAGTGGCAAGAGTGGACATCCTTGTCTTGTTCCTATTATTAGAGGAAATGCTTTCAGCTTCTCACCATTGAGTATGATGTTAGTTGTGGATTTGTCATATATGGCTTTTATTATGTTGAGGTAGGTTTCCTCTATGTCCACCTTCTGGAAGGTTTTTTTTTTTTCTATCAGAAATGAGTGTTGAATTTTCTCATATGCTTTTTCTGCATCTACTGAGATGAAATATGGTTTTTATTCTTCAATATGTTAATGTGGGGTATCATGCTAATTTGCAGATACTGAGAAATCCTTGCATCCTTGGGATAAACTCCATTTGATCATGATGTATGATCCTTTTAATGTATTTTTGGGTTGGTTTGTTAGTATTTTTTTTTTTTCATCAGTGATATTGGCCGGTAATTTTCTTTTGAGGTATGTCTAGTTTGGATATCACGGTGATGGTGATTTCATGGAATGAGTTTGGGAATGTTCCTTTCTCTGCAATTTTTGGAAAATTTTGAGAAGGCTAGGTATTACCTCTTGTCTAAATGTTTGATAGAATTTGTCTGCGAAGCCATCCAGTCCTAGACTTTTGTTTGTTGAAGGTTTTTAACATTAAGCTTTTTTTTCAGTATTTTGATTGGTCTGTTCATATTTTTTCTTCATTCCTTGGTCAGTCTTGGAAGACTATACATTTGTAAGAATTTGTCCATTTCTTACAAGCTGTCCATTTTCTTGGCGTATTGTTGCTTGTAGGTGTGATCCTTTGTATTTCTATGGTATCAGTTGTAATTTTTCCTTCTTCATTTCTAATATTATTGATTAGAGCCCTCTCCCTTTCTTTTTTCTTTTTTTCTTTTTTGTCTTTTGTCCTTTTAGGACTGCACCAATGGCATATGGACATTCCCTAGGCTAGGGGTCTAATCAGAGCTGTTGCTGCCAGCCTACGACAGAGCCACAGCAATGCCAGATCCAAGCTGTGTCTGCGAGCTACACTACAGCTCATGGCAACGCTGGATCCTTAACCCACTGAGTAAGGCCAGGGATCAAACCTGCAACCTCATGGTTCCTAGTCGGATTCGTTTCCACTGCGCCATGACAGGAAATCCTCCCTTTCTTTCCTGATGAGTCTGGCCAAATGTTTATATTTTATCTTTTTAAAGAACCAGCTTTCGGTTTCATTGATCTTTACTACTATTTTCTTTGTCTACTTATTTATTTTAGCTTAAACTTTTCTTGGCCACACGATGGCATATGGAATTTCCCAGGCATGGGATCGAATCCAAGCTATAATTGCAACCTATATCACAGCTGAGGCAATGCCAGATCCTTAGCCCACTGTGCCAGGCCAGGGATTGAACCTACAGCACCCCAGCAACCTTAGCAGCTGCATTTGGATTCTTAATCCACTGGGCCACAGTGGGAACTCCCTTTTTGTTTATTTATTTACTTATTCATTTATTTAATTTTTTTAGGGTTGCACCTGCAGCATGTGTAAGTTCCCAGGCTAGGGGCCAAATTGGAAGTGCAGCTGCTGGCCTACAGCACAGCCACAGCAATGTGGGACCCGAGCCTCATCTCTGACCTACACTGCAGCTCGTGGTGATGCCAGATCCTTAACCCATTGAGGGAGGCCAGAGATTGAACTCCCATCCTCATGGATACTAGTTAGGTTTGTTTATGCTGAGCGGCAACAGGAACTCCTAGTTGTTTTCTTTTTTAAAAATGGTTTCCTTTGCTGTGCAAAAGCTTGTAAGTTTTATTAGGTCCTAATGGTTTAGTTTTGTTTTTATTTCTATTGCTTTGGGAGACTGACCTAAGAAAACGTTTGTACAGTTTATGACACAGGATCTTTTGCCTATATGCTCTTCTAGAAGTTCTATGGTGTCATGTCTTACATTTAAGTCTTTGAGCCATTTTGAGTTTATTTTTGTGCATGGCATAAGAGTGTGCTCTAGTTTCATTGATTTACATGCAGCTGTCCAGTTTTTCCAGCTACACTTGCTGGAGAGACTGTCTTTTTCCCATTTTATATTCTTGCCTTCTTTAGCAAAGATTAATTGATAGGCGTGTGTGTTTATTTCTGGGCTCTCCATTGTGTATGTCTGATTTTGTACCAATACCACAATGTTTTGATGACTGTAGCTCTATAATATTGTCTGAAGTCTGGGAGAGTTATGCCTCCTGCTTTGTTTTCTTTCCCTCAGGATTGTATTGGTAATTCTGGGTCTTTTATAATTCCATATGAATTTTTGCATTGTTTATTCTAGTTCTGTGAAAAGCATCATGGGTGATTTGATAGGGACTGCATTAAATCTGTGGATTGCTTTGGGTATTATGATCATTTTAACAATATTCTTCCAATCCAGGGGCATGGGGTAGCTTTCCATTTCTTTGAATCCTCTTTAATTTCTTTGATTGATGTTTTATAGTTCTCAGCCTATAAGTCTTTCACCTCCTTAGTTGGGTTTATCCCTAGGTATTTTATTTTTTGAAGGGGGGTGATTTTAAAAGGTATTGGTTTTCATATTCTTCTTCTAATATTTCACTGTTAGTATACAAAAATGCAACTGATTTCTGAATGTTAACCTTGTATACTGCTACTTTGCTGCATTTGTTGATCAGTTTGAATAGTTTTTTGTGTGGTGTCCTTAGGGTTTTCTATATATAGTATCAAGTCATCTGCATATAGTGACAATTTTACCTCTTCCAATTTGGATACATTTTATTTCTTTTGTTTGTCTGATTACTGTGGCTAGGACTTTCAATACTATGTTGAATACAAACAGTGAGGGTGGGCATCCTTGTCTCTTTCTAGATTTTAGTGGGAAAGACTTCAGCCTTTCTCTGTTGAGGATTATATTGGCTGTGGGTTTGTCATTAATGGTTTTTATTATGTTAAGTTCCCTCTATAGGTACTTTGGTCAGTTTTGTTTGTTTGATTGTTTTTGTTTTGTTTAAATTCCTGGGCCAGGGATCAGATCCAAGCCACAGTTGTAACCTAAACCATAGCTGTGGTGATGCCAGATCTTTAACCCAGTGTGCCAGGGCAAAAATAGAACCTACATCCCAGGGCTCCAAAGGTGCCAATGATCCTGCTGAGCCACAGCTGGAACTCCTGGTCAGAGTTTTCATCAACAGTGGATGCTGGATTTTGTCAAATGCTTTTTCTGCATCTGTTGAGATAATCATGTGGTTTTGGCTTTTGTTTTGTTAATGTAATGTATGACATTGGTTGATTTGTATATGTTGAACTTTCCTAGTGAACCTGGGATTAATTTCACTTGGTCATGGCGTATGATCTTTTTAATGTATCGTTGGGTTCAGTTGGCTAAAATTTTGTTGAGAATTTTTACATCTATATTTATCAGTGTTATTAGCCCATAATTTTGTTTTTTGGTGGTATCTTTGTCTGGTTTTGGTATTAGGCTTCATAGAATGTCTGGGAGTGTTCCAAAAGATGAGGGAAGAGTGTAAGAGGATGGGTATAATTTCTTCTTTGTATGTATGGTAGAATTTGCCTGTGAGGCCATCTGGTCCTGGACTTCTGTTTGTAGGGAGTGTTTTTATTACATATTCAAATTTCATTTCTAGTAATAGGTCTGTTCCAATAATCTATTTCTTCTTCTTCCTCCTCCTCCTCTTCCTCTTCTTTTTGTTTTTTAGTGCCACACCTGCAGTATATGCAGGTTCCCAGCCTAGGGGGTGGAATTGCAGCTACAGCTGCCAGCCTACACCACAGCTATAGCAACGCAGAATCCGAACCGCGTCTGCAACATATACCACAGTTCATGGCATTGCCAGATCCTTAAGCCACTGATTGAGGCCAAGGACTGAACCCACAACCTCATGGTTCCTAGTTGGATTTGTTTCTTCTGTGCCATGATAGGAACTCCAATGTATTTCTTCTTGACTGAGTTTTGGTGGGCTGTATGTCTCTAGAAAGTTGTCCATTTCTTTGAGGTTGTCAATTTTGTTGACATATAATTGTTCTTAGTATTCTCTTAGGGTTTTTAACATTGCTGTAGTATTGGTTAAGATTTCTCCTTTTTCATTTCCTCTTTTGTTTATTTGGGTTCCCTCTTCTTCTTGGTGAGTTTGGCCGGAGGTTTGTCAAATTCATTTACCCTTTCAAAGAACTGGCTCTGTTTTTTTGTTTTTTTTTTTTCCTATTGTTTTTTTTGAATCTCTTTTTTTATTGATTTCCTTCCAGAGCTTTATGATTTCCTTCCTTCTGCTGACTTGAAGTTTTGCTGTTTTTCTATTTCTAATTCTTTTAGGTGGTAGGTTGGGTTGTTGATTTGAGATTTCTTTTCTTTTTTTTGAGGAAGGCCTGTATCACTATGAATTTCACTCTAAGAACTGTTCTTGTGGCATTCCATAGATTTCAAATGGTTCTGTTTTTGTTTTTTGTTTTTGTTTTTTGTCTTTTTGCCATTTCTTGGGCCACTCCCGTGGCATATGGAGGTTCCCAGGCTAGGGGTCTCATCGGAGCTGTAGCTGCCAGCCTATGCCAGAGCCACAGCAACGCGGGATCCGAGCCGAGGCTGTGACCTACACCACAGCTCGTGGCAACACCAGATCGTTAACCCACTGAACAAGGGCAGGGATCAAACCAGCAACCTCATGATTCCTAGTCGGATTCGTTAACTGTTGCGCCACGACAGGAACTCCATCAAATGGTTCTATTTTTATTGTCACTTGTCTTGAGGTATTTTTTAAATTCCTTTTTCATTTCCTCTTTGACCCACTGGGGTTTTTTTTTTTTTTTGTTTATTTTGTTTTTTGTTTTTTGTTTTTTTTGTCTTTTTAGGGCTGCATCCACGGCATATGTAGGTTCCCAGGCTAGGGGTCTAATGAGAGCTGTTGCTGCTGGCCTACACCACAGCCACAGCAATGCTGAATCCCAAACCCACTGAGCAAGGCCAAGGATTGAACCTGCAACCTCATGGTTCCTAGTAGGATTCGTTTCTGCTGCACCATGATGGGAACACCATTATTGTATTCCTGTCGATTTATCTTTTTATGTCTGTTAGTATTTGTTGAGTGTACTTGGATGCTCCTATATTAGGGGCATATACACTGACAAGTGTAATATCGTCTTCTTGAATGGGTCCTTTTATCATTAAATAGTGTCCTTTATCTTTCTTTATGGCCTTTGTTTTAAGTCTATTTTTTTCTGATAGGAGTATTAGAACTCCTGCTTTCCTGTCATTTCTATTCTCATGAAATATCTTTTTCCATTACCTCACTTTAATTTTCCTATGCCCTTTGCCCTAAAGTGAGTCTCTTGTAGGCAGCACATTGTAGACTCTTGTTTGTTTATCCAGTCTGCCCCTCTATGTCCTTTGATTGGAGCATTCAGTCCATTGACATTTAAGGTAATTACTGATACATATATATTTATTACCTTCTTAAACCTTGTTTTTCAGTCGACTCTATGTTTCTCCATCATTTTGTTCTTTTTTTCGTTAGATGATTGATTTTATGCTTGTGTCCTCCTTTTAGTTTTTGTGAATGTATTGTTTGGTTTTGGTTTGTGGTTGCCCTGTTTTTCAAGTATGTTACTCCCTTCCTATATCTACTTGCTTTATTTAGCCTGATAGTCACATAGGTTCATATACATTCTAAAAAAAAAAAAAAAAAAAGACTCTAGATTTTCCTACTTTCCTTCCCCACATTTTATGATTTTGATGTCCTTTTTACATCTTCATCCTTTTGCATATTCATTTACCCTTTTGCTGTTCCTTGTGTTTATCATCACTTTCACAAATAGCCTTTTTTTTTTTTTAATTTGTATACGGAATTATTTAAGTAATTCCTTTTTTTTTTTTTTTTCTTTTTAGGGATGCTCCTGTGGCATATGGAAGTTCCCAGGCTGGGGCTGAATTGGAGCTGCAGCTACTAGCCACAGCATCGCCAGATCTGAGCCGTGTTTGCAACCCATACCACAGGTCACAGCAACACCAGATCCTTTAACCCACTGAGCAAGACAAGGGATCAAATAGGCATCCTCATGGATACTAGTAGGGTTCATTATTGCTGAGCCACAGTGGGAAATCCCAAGTGATTACTTTCCAATTGTGATTTCCTCCATCCTATATCTTCTTAGTTCTTTATTTCAAGTAGACTTTGCAGTATTTCTTTTAGGATAGGTTTAGTACTGCTGTATCTTTTAAGTATTGCTTATCTGAGAAATTCTTTATTTCTCGTCCTATTCTACATCATTACCTTGCTGTGTAGAGTGGTCTATGTGGCACATTTTCCCCTTCCAAACCTTTTTTTTCCCCCTTTACTCAGGGCATAAGAAAATTCCTGGGCCAGGGATTGAATCTGAGCCACAGTTGTGACCTGTGCCACAGACGCAGGAATGCCAGATCCTTAACCCATTGCACCAGGCCAGGGATCAAATTCACACCTTTGTAGTGACCCAAGCTGCTGCAGTTGGATCCTTAATCCACTCTGACAGTGGTAACTCCTGGAGCTGTGACTATATATTGCCATTCTCTTCTAGCCTGCAGCATTTCTAGAGAAATCAACTGATAGGAGTTATGGAGTTTCCCTAGTAATTAACTGTTTTTCTCTTGATGCCTTTAGAATCTTCTCTTTAAATTTTACCATTTTCATTATATCTTTTTTAAAAAAATTATAATGTCTGGTGTAGGTCTGTTTGGGTTCACCTTGCTGGGGACCCTCTGTGCTTCCTGTATCTGGATATTTGTTTCCTTCTTTAGATTTAGGAATTTTCCAGCCATAATTTCTTCAAATACATTTTCAATCTCCTTTTCTTTTTCTTCTCCTTCTTGAATCCCTATTGTCCACAGACTGGGATGCATTTTTTATTGTTGTTGTTTTGTTTATTTAGGGCCAGACCCACAGCCTATGGAAGTTCCCAGGCAAGTGGATAAAATCAGAGCTACAGCTGCTGGCCTACACCACAGCCACGGCAACACCAGATCTGAGCCACGTCTGCGACCTATACCATAGCTCACGGCAAGACCCGGATCCTGAGCGAGGCCAGGGATTGAACTTGCATCCTCATGGATGCTAGTCAGATTCATTTCCGCTGAGTCACGAAGGGAACTCCTGGGATGCTTTACATTAGTCCATAAACTTCTTACATTGATTTCATTTTTTTCATTTGGCTTTTTGTGTGCTATCCTGATTGGGTCATTTCCATTATTCTATCTTGCAAGTCACTTAGCCGTTCCTCTGCATTATTCATTCTGCTGTCCATAGTCTTAGCTCAGCCTTTGTCTCGGCAAATGAATTTGCTGATTTTCCTTGGCTCCTCTTTATAGTTTCTAGTTCCTTTTAACAGTAACCTTTATTTCTGTCAATAGCCTTTTTCAATTCCTTCAGTATTTTCATTACCTCCTTTTAGAACTTGGCGTCTGTTAGACTGAAAAGGTCTGTTTCATTGTTTGTTCCTTCAGTGAATTCTCTTGTTCTTTTAGCCAGGAATAGTTCCTCTTCTTCATTTGTTTATATTCCTCTTGACCTGTGAATTTACAGGGGAACAATTGTCTACTGTCGCCTTGGAGGGCTATTTTTATTTGTTGGAGCATCCCTATGTAGTTTGTATGGGTTTACTATTCTTTTTGGCGTGAGGGCTGCTTTTGGTTTGGAAGCTTGCTGTCTCTCCTTCCCATGAAAGAAAGAAGAGAGAAAGAGGTTCCTATGGTGGCCCTGTCCTCCCCCTCTAGCATTCCCCAACAATGGCACCTTGCTTCTCTGGCAGGCCCAAGCCGCCTCTAGCCCTCTGTTGGCTATGGCGCACCATTCCCGTGCCCCCTCAGGCTGTTTCCACACAGGCAGCTCTCGTCCTCTCCTCAGGTCTAAGCTCTGAAGCCCAAGCCTCAGCACCCAGACCCTGCCTGCCACAGTGGACAAGCATCTCAGGCTGGGGTGCACTGGACAGAGGAACCACCCATCCATGTGCATCTCTCGCTGCTTTGTCCTCCTCAGACCAGCTGCTGCACTTTCCTCCAAGGCTCTGAAGCACCCCGCTTTCCCCAGCTGCCCTCCCTGCCAGTCAGAAGGCGTCTCAGCGTGTGGAAGCCTTTCCTCATTCACAGCTCCCTCCCAGGGGTGCTGGTCCTGTCCTGGTCCTGTCCTGATGCCTTTTCCTCCCTTCTTTTTTCCTTTTGTCCTACTCAGTTACAGGGAGATTTTCTTGCCCTTTTGCAAGTCTGACCCTCACCTCCCCAGGAGACCCATATAGGTCTGACCCAGGTGCCTATAGAGTTGCTGCTTTGCCCCAGGTCCCAGTGCACATGAGACCCGTGTGACCCTGCAAGAATGGAATCTATCTTTCTCCTCATCCTGGAGAGCTCCTGCACTTGAGCCCCACTGGCCTTCAAAGCCAAATGCTCTGGGGGCTCCTTCTCCAGATGCCAGGCCCCCAAGCTGAGGAGCCTGATGCGGGACTCAGCCCTCTTACTCCTGTGGGAGAATCTCCGTGATGCAATTATTTTTCAGTTTGTGGGTTGCCCACCTGGCAGGTATGCGATTTTATATTGCGAGTGCAGCACTCCTACCGTCTCGTGATTTCTTCTGTCTTTGGATGTAAACTATCTTTCTTGGTAAGTTCCAGTCTTCTTTGGCGATGGTTGTTGAGCAGTTAGTTGTTCTTTTGGTGTTTTTGTGAAAGGAGGTGAGCTCGAGTCCTTGGACGCCACATCTTGTCTCTAATCTTCATAGGTTATTTTGATTGAACTTTTGTCTAGTTCTGTCACTTGTTGAGAGATGTTAAAATCTTGAGCTGTGCTTGTGGGAATAGTTCCTCTTCTTTAAATATGTTTATTTTTGCTTTGTCTTTTTTTTTTTTTTTTTTTTTTTGCTTTTTAGGTCTGCACCTGCAGCATATGGAAATTCCTAGACTAGGGGTCCAATTTGGAGCTCCAGCTGCTGGCCTACACCACAGCCACAGCAACACCAGATTCAAGCTGAGTTTTCAATCCACGCCGCAGCTCATGGCAACACCAGATCCCCAACCCACTGGGCAAGGCCAGGGATTGAACCTGCATCCTCATGATTACTGGTCAGATTTGTTTCTGCTGTGCCACAATGGGAACTTCCTGCTTTGTCTATTTTGAAAGTTTCTCATTAGGTACATTCATGTTTGTCTGCTTGAATTGAACTCCTTTATCATTCGGATTACCTTTTATCTCTAGTAACACTCTGTTCTGACGTCTACACTCTATCTGATAGTAAGAGTACCCCTCCAAGCATCTTGTTTATCAGTCACATAATATTTTCCCCATCCACCTACTTTCCATCTGTGTGTGTTTATTTTTTTCTTTTTTGGCTGCCCTGTGGCATATGGAGTTCCTGGGCCAGGGATCAGATCCAAGCTGCAGTCAAGACCTAAGCTGCAGCCAGATCCTTGATCCACTGTGCTGAGCTGATACAGAACCTGCGTCCTAGTGTTCCCAAGATACTGCTGGTCCCATTGTGCCACAGCGGGAACTCCTGTCCTTATATTAAAAGCATGATTCTTAAAGAGCATATTGCTTTTTATTTTTTTAATCCATTAGACAATTTCTGCCTTCTATTAATACGACTGAATTTTGGGTCTACCATTTTACTATTTTGTTTCTCCCTCCCCTCTTTTTTCCCTTTCTTCTTACCTTCTTTTTAGGTTAAATACAGTCTTAAAAGCTCCATTTTAATTTATCTATTAGCTTTTAATACATACTTCTATGATTTTTTTCAGTGGTTGGTCTGGATTACAATAAACCTGAACTCTCTATATTCTTCTGAGAGTTAGTGTCGTACCGTGTCATGTACCTTGAGCAAATTCCTTAGCCTCTTTGAACCTCAGTTTCATTTATAAATAAGAATAAACTTGTCGGACGGGTTATTTGACCACTGAATGAGCTAACCTATAGAAAGTGAAGAGGACACTGCCAAGAGCAGAACAAGCAAGCAAATACCTATGTGCCATCCTCACTAACGGCAGTGCTGTTTTTACTCTTATTACCACTGCTACTGGTCTGGTGGTAGTTGCTGTTGCTGTTGTTGTTTTTTGACATTCTGAGGCCACAGGGTAGACATACTGACATCCTCACCACCATAACTGTCTTGAGGTCATGTTTTTCCAACTGCTACTGATCACTCATTCCTCTAGGTGGCCTGTTCCATCAATGACAGTTTGTCTCGGTTGGGCACGCCTCAGCTGCCACTTCCTTACCCAGGCTTGGCCATCTTATGCCTACTCCTCAGGCTTCTCCTGTACCCTGAGAGCTAAATGAGCTGACCACAGCTAGGCCCACCCCTAGGCTAGTCCTCATCCCAGACAAAAGCCGGCTGGCTTGTTTTCAACGTTACAGCATCTGTTGGTCCTAAGCAAAATGATTTGAAGCCACAGTCCCACAGGTCCCCTGCTACCTTCAATGCATACCTCTCAGCATGAAAGGGTTCCCCACATGTCAAGGGGGTGGCCCCTGCTCAGCCCTGGCTTCTCTTCATTTCCCTTACAGCTATCAAGCCCCATCTGCTGCCCCTCCTTTTTTTTTACTTTCAGTCCCAGCAACTGTGGGACATGAGAGTCTGGTAACTTCCTCTTCTCACATTCAGCATCAACCAGGCAGAGCTAATGTCAGCCCTACCCCCAAACAGCCTGCACTAACTACTCTAAATGTTTTTCAGGATATGGAATTGCAGTTTGGAGGTGAGAACAGGTAATCCTCAGTGGTCTGGTTGGGCTGGAGGCAGGAGGAATGTGGCAAACACCAAAAGACACGAAGAACAGATCTAGGAGAGCAGGAGGCATTCCCTGGTGGCCTAGTGGTTAAGGATATGGCACTGTCACTGCTGTGGCTTGGGTCACTGCTATAGAGCAGGTTTGGTCCCTGGCCTGGGACTTTCTATACGGCGTGGGTTAAGAAAGAAAGAAAAGAAAAGGAAGGAAGAAAGAGAGGGTCCTTGCCAGATGATTTTCACCAGTCGCCAACAATCAGTGACAGACAGGAGAATGCACTTGGTTGCTCTCTGAAGGAGTTTCGTGGAACGCAACTGAGAAGGGAACTGTGAACTGGCAGAGCTCCCTCCCTTAGGTTTCTCTTAAGTGAGAGTTTTTGCTCTGGGCAGCTCCACCCAAATCCCCTCCCTGTTAGCATTAACCTCACATGGAAGTTTCTGGGCCAGGGGCTGAACCTGGGCTCTACCCGTGACCTATACCATAGCTGCAGCAATGCTGGATCCTTAACTTACTGCACCAGGCCAGAGATTGAATCTGCGTTGTCAGATACAACACTGGATCCTTATCTGCTGCACCATAGCGGGAACTCCAAGCTCACTTACTTTTAAAAAAACAGGTGAAGAGTTCCCGTTGTGGCTTGGTGGGTTAAAAACCCAACTAGTATATATGAGGATGTCGGTTTGATCCCTGGCCTCACTCAGTGGATCGGGGATCTGGTGCCATGAGCTGCAGTGCAGGTTGCAGATATGGCTCAGATCCTGTGTTGGTGTGGCTGTATAGGCTGGCAGCCACAAATCCGATTCAACCCCTATCCCTGGAACTTCCATATGCTGCAGGTGCCACCCTAAAAAGAAAACAAAAAAAATCAGGTGAAAGGTTTCTCCTGATGTGTAGCAGGTTAAGGATCCAGTGTTGTCATTGCAGCATCTTGAGTCACTGCTGTGGCATGGGTTTGATCCTTGACCTGGGACCTTCCACATGCCACAGGCATGGCCAAAAAACCCAAAACATACATTTAAAAAAAAGCAGGAGTTCCCTGGTGGACTAGTGGTTAAGGATTTGGTATTGTCACTGCTGTGGCTCAGGTTTGATCCTTGGCCTAGGAACCTCCATATGTTGGGGAAGCGGCCCTAGCAAAAGACAAAAAGACAAAACCAAAACAAACCCAACCCTATTGTGGCTTCTCATTCTTCTCATAGGGACAGTCCCAGGCCATCCCTATATTTCTGGCTTCAAATAATCTATCCTGTGCCCAGGTTGTCTCTCTGCTCCTGGGGTGCAATGCTACTATGTAAATGCCCCAAGGGCAGGAACCATCTGTCGTAATACAGTCTTGTTCACCAGTGTATCCCCAGCAGCCTACAGGGTCTGCCCCTCGCTGGTGCTCAGGATGTCTTTTGGGAGTGAATAAATCAATGTCCCCACATCCACGTCTATCATCAGTGTCCACAGCCTTGGTCAAGACGTCCCATGGGGTTTCATGCCCTCTTAAGTTCTTCAGTGCCCATCTCTGGGGCCTTTCACAGGAGTCCTGCTAACCTTTATGGTATGTTTTGCCTTGTTTGTAACATCTTAACATTCTAATTGTTATAAAACCAAGAGGTAGGTTCTCCTGCATTGAAACGTGTGTGACACACACAATGATTCCGTGCATGTGCCTGAGGTAGCATGGCAGCCTCTCTCGGGGGGCAGAAGGAGAAAGACCTGAGGGTAAGACTGTTGCCAACAGTGAACTGAGAGCTGGAAAATATAGCAGAGGGGATCCAGCCATGTTCCTCTCACTATTTCTTAGCTGGATGAGCTGTGGGAATTTCCTTCTCCAAAACACTAGAGGTCAGACTGGATGAAGGTGGAAGACTGTAGAGACCAGGTCCCAAGAGTCCACTGTACTCTGGCCGGTGGGATCTGATGGGACTTTCAGGCAAGGACTTGAGCCACACACAGCCCAGGTATATATAGTACAGGGTCCTGACTTTGCAGACCAGCTGCCTGGCTGGGAACAGGGCCTGTGTTGGCCACTCAGCTGAAGAGATGAAGGGGACTGTGGCCCAGGTCAATGAGTGTGTAGGGGAGACAGCAGGGGGGCTTGGACTAAATCCCCAGCGGCATCCCACCCCTGGAGGACCTACAGGGTCTCACGCACTCACGTCTTTACAAGCTTTGTGCCTCCTGCCTGGGATGTTGTCATCTCACTCCCCATCTAACTAGTCCTGAGACTTAGCAATAGTCGAGTGACGTCAACGGGATTTAGCCACACCAGCTTTATACCAAGAAGATGATCCCAACTTTAGATTTATAGAGCACAAAACAATGTGGAAATGCTAAAATACTTAAGCACTTTAGTTACGAAAAATACATCTATGGAAAGTGGAAAGAAAATCTCTGATTAAAATCAGTGGGGAGTTCCCTTCATGGCACAGCAGAAATGAATCCGACTAGCAACCATGAGGTGGTGGGTTTGATCCCCGGCCTTGCTCAGTGGGTTAAGGATCTGGCCTTGCCGTGAGCTGTGGTGTAGGTCACAGACGCAGCTTGGATCCTGTGTGGCTGTGGCTGTGCCGTAGGCCAGCGCTGTAGTTCCAACTGGACCCCTAGCCTGGGAACCTCTATATGCCACAGGTGAGGCCCTAAAAAACAAAAAATAAAATCAGTGCAATAAAGACAGGTCATGGGGCCAAGTGCAGTGGGTATGGGTCTGGAGTCAGACAGGTGGAGGTCTGACTTCCAGAACACCTGCTACTAGCTGAGTTTTCTAATGCTAACTGTTCTGCCTCCTGGCCTGCACCTCACCAGTGGAATGACCCCTGCCTCTCAGCATGCTGTGAGGTTCATGAAATACAGTCATAGATTCAAGCTACAAGAACTCATCTTTAAGAGGAGTTTCCTCTAAAGCCACTTTGGTGTATGAGGATTACAAGGCACTTTCTAAAAAAAATTACAAGTTCTGATCTGGATTTCTAGGGCCTGGGGAGTAAACAGCTCATGAAAGGACAGTGACCTCCATGACCACTGGTGCAGTTCAAAGGTGGGTATGTTCAGGTTTAGCAAAGCATTCATAACTTGCTAATTTATAGTAGTAATAACCTTGGCATTCCCTGCATTTTTCATTGGTTTTTCTGTCTTTACTTTTTTTTTTTTTGTATTAAAGATCCATCACGTGAACAATGAATGTCAAATATTGCTTTTATTGAGAACACAGGCACAGGTGTACACCAGCCGTGAAGGGTGGAGCTGGAGCACAGCAGCTGGCCGTTGTACAGAGTAAGAGAACTGCCTTGTATTGTGCTATGTTAACTAAGGTTCATAAGTTAACTAACCGTGTCCATTTTAATGGGTCATGGTGGTATTCTAGTATGAACAAGTATTAACTTAGAGACTAAGGAATGCGTGAATAATTTTACATTGAAAGTAATGTTAATTGTATCTTTTGACTTTAGAGAATTGCTATCCTCCAGGCCCATAGAGTCATATATAAATACACAATATACACACAAGTTTTTCCCTCTCTCTTTCTGCCGCTCCCTCCGTCCACTCCCCCCCAGTCTGACCTGGTGGCATTTGCCCCTCCACACCCTTGCTCATGGAATACCATCCAGCCATGGCATATCTTCACCACAGTTGATTCAATCATTCCCTTACTGATGGTCAGTCAGTTTCCTTTTTTTGTCCTTACCAAAAAATACAGTATACCTTGACAAACATATCATCTTGGGTACTGGCACTTTTTTTCTTAGGGATAAATTTTCAGAAGGGAGTCTGCTGGGTTCAAGAGTCACTGGCCCCTGAACAGCACAACGTCAGGAGCACTGACCCTCTGTGCAGTTGAAAACCCGAGTGTAACTTAGGCCAGTGCTCTGAATCTGAGGTTCTGCATCTGCAGAGTCAACCAGTGGGGATGGTGTAGTCTTGTAGGATGTATTTGCTGAGAAAGATCCGTGTATAAGTGGACCTGTGCAGTTCAAACCTGTGTTGTCCCAGAGTCAACTGTGTACATTCTTAATGTTAAAAAACAGTGTTAAGATGATTTCCAAGGAGGTTGTTACAATTTATATTTCTAACAGCACTGAAAGAACTTAACCTCTCTCCTGCTTCCTTGCTATTAGTAGATGACAATTTAGAATGACAAAGACTTATTAGACTACAGATATTCTGATAATTTTGTTTAGAAAATCATGTTCTTATACAGTCACAGCATATCAATAATCTTCAAAAATAAGTGCAAGAAAAAAGCCAGTTTTGGTTACCATTTACAATTCTAACGCATGATTTGTGATTGATAAAAAAAGGAATTGTAAATCTGAAATCAACCCTAAAATGGTATATCTGAGTTAGGCAAAAAGCAAAAAAAATTTAGGTTAATCATTAAACAACTACATAAGGAGCGATCACTGAAAAGTCTAACTTTTCAAATGTTTGTGAGCCTTTAAAGCAAAGACATGACTTATATACCAAGTTAGGTCCTAAAGAAAAATGCTTTTGGTTGACAGCAGTCAAACTCATTGAAGTAGGATTTCTTTCCCCCCATTTTTGGCTGCCCTGCGGCATATGGAACTCCCAGGCCAGGGATCAGATCCAAGCCACAGTCTTCAGCTAAGCCGAGGATGCGGCAAGGCTGGATCCTTAACCCAAAGTGCTGGACCGGGGATCGAATCCATATCCCAACACTCCCAAGAGCTGTCAATCCTGCTGTGCCACAGCAGGAGCTCCAGAAATGCCTCCTATAAACAGACTATTGCAAAAATTTATTTCTGGGAGTTCCCGTCGTGGCACAGTGGTTGGCGAGTCCGACTAGGAACCATGGGGTTGTGGGTTCGGTCCCTGGCCTTGCTCAGTGGGTTGAGGATCCGGCGTTGCCGTGAGCTGTGGTGTAGGTTGCAGACGCAGCTCGGATCCCGCGTTGCTCTGGCTCTGGCATAGGCCGGTGGCTACGGCTCTGATTGGACCCCTAGACTGGGAAGCTCCATATGCCGCGGGAAGGGGCCCTAAAAAAGGCAAAAAGACAAAAAAAAAAAAAAAAAAAATTTCTGAAGTGGACTATGCACGTGGAAATTTTAAAAAGCAGTAAGACATTTATTGACAATTTCTTAAAATAAATTACTTTTTCCCTACAGTCTCTGAAATGTAACATTTGTGAACTACACACGCATTCTATTTTTTGCAAGACAATTTATAAAATATTAAGAGAAATACGGAAACACACAAAAATACAAGTCGTTTCTGGGTTATACAATATTTTGGTAAAAAGACATGCATCTGTCTGTAAACACCCCACTGAAAGATAGAGACAGCACAGTGGTATGGCTATTCTTTACACAGCCCGTTTATTCTGTGGTGCACACTGAGTGACAGAAGCCACCTCTGCCTCCTTCCACCCTCTCCAATTTCTCTTAATCACCTCACACTTGCATATTTATGTCAGTGAGACTTGTAAGAAATCTTCGGCAAACCCGGAAGGTTCCAACTTCACCAGTACGGTCTTCTGTTGACTGAGGAGGTAGCTCAGTTAACCATGGTCATACCAACTTCTACATGCCAGCAAGCAGGAGGAGAGAACACAGAGGCTATATGCTACTAAAACCTGTTAGATACTTCATTTGGAATGCATCCTGGGTTGTGAAGATAATGAAACACATGTGATGTTCAGTATGGAAAATCTTGATGCGTCCTGACTATCAGGACAAGAATTTCAAACTCCCGGTGCCGGAGTTAAATTTACACATGCAGACTGCAGTGTGTGTGGTGGCATGCTCCCGCACATAACCACCGACTTCCTAGTGTCCTGTCTCTAGATTCCGTACACTGCTGCCCGGAATATGTCATGATGGGAGAATTCATTCCCGATTTTTAAAAGCTCACTGTAATACAGGTAAGTTTGTTTATTTACAGCTGGAGATATGCTGATATGTATTATTTAGCTGGGTTTCTCATCTAACTTGCAGTACAACATTGCTCTCAGAAGACTCCATTTTTGCGCATTTCTGAGCTGATAGGTTATATCTCTGTATGAGCGCCCACGTTCCTACAGCACCTCCACATGGGCTCTCCCCAGTACAAGCTGGCTGCAGTCTCAGGGTTTATCCCCCGTATGAACTCTCTGATGGACACTGAGTCGAGACTTCCTGCTGAAGGCTTTCCCACATTCAGAACACTCATACGGTTTCTCGCCTGTATGGATTCGCAAATGTAATCTCAGGGTTGACCTCTGGCTGAAGGTTTTGCCGCATTCAGTACATTCATAGGGTTTCTCTCCTGTATGAGTTCTCATGTGTATAATAAGCTGTGAGTTCTGGATAAAGGATTTTCCACATTCACTGCACTCATAGCGTTTCTCCCCTGTGTGAATTTTCTGGTGTATAATGAGGTTTGATTTCTTAAAGAACGTTTTTGCACATTCGTTACACTCATAGGGTCGTTCTCCAGTATGAATTCTCTGGTGTGTAGTAAGTTCAAACTTCTGGGCAAATGTCTTGCCACACTCACTGCATTCGTAGGGCTTCTTTTCCATATGTGCTCTCTGGTGTACAATGAGGTTTGACTGGTGGGTGAAAGCTTTTCCACATTCAAGACATTCAAAGGGTTTCTCCCCAGTATGAATTCTCTGATGCTTAATGAGGTTCGCCTTATGGGAGAAGGTTTTCTTGCACACATTACATTCATAAGGTTTTTCTCCAGTATGTATTCTCTTATGACTAATGAGGAGTGATTTAAATGAGAAAGCCTTGTCACAATAATTACAGATAAAAGGTTGTACCAAATTTCTAATTTTCTGGTGTTTAAAAATGGCTTCTTTATGGCTGAAGGCTTTTCCACTTTTACTATATTCAGGGTAGTCCACTCCAGTATGGGGTTTCTCCTGCTTCACATAGAGGAGGGCTTTGCCAAATCCATTACAGTCGTCAGCTTTCTTTCGTAGATAGCTTCTATTGCTATTAAGTAAGTCTGAATTGTATCTCAAAGTTTTTTCATATAAGTCGTATTTATACGGTACTTGTCTTAAAGAAACAAAGTCTGTGCTAAGATTAAACGTTTTGCCAAAGAGATGATGATCTCTTTCTTCAATTGGGGTTTGGTTCTTAAAGATTATAAATGGCCTTGCCTGCTCATCTGGGTTTCTGTGGTCCTTCTCCATCTGGTCATCAGCCTTCCATACCTCTAGGAAAGAGCACATGAAATACTGTCAACACTTTCACCAGAATGTGAAGTCTCCACAAATGTTTCATCACAGGACTACCTCTTTGGTTTGGGACTCAGCTGTTCAAAAGTAAAAAAGTCCCTAGTGCAAAGTTTTCCTAGCTCTTAACTTTGGGGGAAAAAAGACAAAGCCTGTGGCAAAAGGGACAAAAAAACAGCACTACCAAATTATAAAACGGCTTTAAACGTGGGTGCAGTGAAATAAAAACAAATGACATAAGAAAGCTGGTAGGTAATTCCACACACAAAGCCAATCTAGTGTCCTCAAGGACACTACACAGTTGGCACAGATCGAGAAAATAAGCAGACAGATGTTAAGGGAAAAACCCAGACAGATCTAAGTTGAGCTTCCACCATTTAGACTGAATTATGGTGCTTCAAGGCTCTGTTCCCTTCTCTCTGCTCTATTCGTCTGGACCAATAATTTCCTCAAGGCAGCTTTTTTCACAGGTTTGCAGGGAGAACCCTATGCAGAGGTCCAATCTCCAAAGTGAGACTTTTGCAAACAGAAGGCAAAATCCAGAAACCCATACAGTCTGTAGGAAATAGAAAATGGGTCCAAGATCCTCTGACAGACTCACTGCTACTGCTGGTGGCACTCCTTTTGTTCTATCGAAGTAGTTTGAGAGAGAAAATATTTCTACCATCATATCTTATTTTTTTCCTTTTAATCTAATTTCTTTTTTTTTTTTTTTTTTGTCTTTTTGTTGTTGTTGTTGCTGTCTCTTGGGCCGCTTCCGCGGCATATGGAGGTTCCCAGGCTAGGGGCTGAATCGGAGCTGTAGCCACCGGCCTACGCCAGAGCCACAGCAACGCGGGATCCGAGCCGCGTCTGCAACCTACACCACAGCTCACGGCAACGCCGGATCGTTAACCCACTGAGCAAGGGCAGGGACCGAACCCGCAACCTCATGGTTCCTAGTCGGATTCGTTAACCACTGCGCCACGACGGGAACTCCTAATTTCTTCCTCAAACCAATCTTGTCCCTGCTTTTATGTGAAGGAATTTTAAGGGTCATATTTACCCGCCTCAACCTAGACCTTACAAACCTTTGCCTTCGTCTCTGTATTACTGGTTATTCCTGACTCTTGTGATCCTGCTGCCATCTGTGTCACTCTTATACTGAAAAACCTGTGTTTTCTTTAAGGCTATGACACCAATTCTCATGACCTAAAATATGGAAGTCACCATTTTGGCAAAATGAGAATACTAATGAAAAAAGGAACTAATTACAAAACAAAGTTTTAAAAAATGTTAGGCAAGAATTAAGGCTCGCATGTGAGAGGTTAATAGCTATAAAACTTAAAACAGGAAAAAAAGTTAAGCAAGGAGAGATGGTTATTTGGAGATATGGCTCAGATCTGAAGTACAAAAGTATCTGTTAGCCACCTCCAAAGGGTTAGGGATGTGAAAGACAGATTCCTAAAAAACATTCCAAAGGCACCATTACATCCATTGACTTCTATCTGATTCTCCTCCCTGCCTTGCACTTCTTCCCTAGAAAGTTCTGAATTGGAAATTTCTGATATTCACAACCCTCTCTCACTGATCCAACCTGAAAATCCGGTTTGATAATAATATCAGAACTTGATAGTGAAACAGAGCTCCTAACTGCCTGGACTTCAGAAAGCTTGGAAACAAAGAAGGTAAAACTTGAGAGTTTGCATTCTCTCTAAGCTTCAATACATGAAGTGTGAAACCAAAACCACTTAGTAATTCAGAAGCTCCTAATTTTGGGTACCTGAGAAAGGACCTAAAGGCTACTAGGCAAACCTTGAACTATGCCTGAAAGCTGTGCTTACCCACTGAAAGTAAGTTGCTATAATTCTCCAGCATCACATCCATGTAGAGGATCCTCTGAGAGGGGTCCAGTTGCTCCCATTCCTCCTGGGTGAAGTCCACAGTCACATCCGTGAATGAAACTGACCCCTGAAATGGCATATTGCTATTCATTCTGAAATGATCAACACCAGTGATGTAGGAAGGACATGTGAAAACTTACTCTTACCATGTTGTAAAAAGAGTCATTTATCTTTAAAATTTACCTATGACACCAACTGTAAAATGTCATTGTTTTGTCATGTCTTCAAATATTTTTAGAAAGCATTTATTCAGATTCCCCTACATCTCTGGCACTGTCCTATTTGGCAGATATCTAAGCTTAATAAAACACTTTCTTCTCGGAAGATGCACATATGGCTAGAGTCACACAGACATTAATATGCAGTGTTTAATGTTAACACTATAGTGACGATGCTCACGGAGGTATTATTTTTGGCATCTCAAACTACATAATATTAAAAGATTAATTAAAGCTTTAAATATTTAAAGGCAGAAGGTGAAATTCTAAGATAAAATATCAGGCATAAGTAAAGCTCTGCACCATATCAAAACCATAAAAAGAGTTTTAGAAGGGCAAAACCAAGTGAGACTACCTCAAACTGACAAGCTTCTGCAGAGCAAAGGAAAACAACAACATGAAAAGGCACACTACCAAATGGGAGGATATATGCGCAAGGTGTATATCTGAGAAGGGGTTAATCTCCAAAATACATAAAGAACTCAAAGCAAAAAAAAACAAAAACAAAAAACCGATTAAAAAATACGCAGAGGAGGAGTTCCCGTCGTGGCACAGTGGTTAACAAATCCGACTAGGAACCATGAGGTTGCGGGTTCGGTCCGTGCACCTGCTCAGTGGGTTAACGATCCGGCGTTGCCGTGAGCTGTGGTGTAGGTTGCAGATACAGCTCGGATCTCGCGTTGCTGTGGCTCTGGCATAGGCCAGTGGCTACGGCTCTGATTGGACCCCTAGACTGGGAACCTCCATATGCCGCGGGAGTGGCCCAAGAAATAGCAAAAAGACAAAAAAAAAAAAAAAAATACGCAGAGGAGATAGACATTTTTCCAAAGAGTACATGAGAAGGTGTTGAAAATCACCAATCATCAGGGATATGCAAATCAAAACCACACTGAAATATCACCGCACTTGTTAGAATGGCTATTATAAAAGAGGACATCTACAACGACTTACACATTTACATTGTGTTAGGTATTTTACCCTAGAGATGATTTAAAGTACACAGGAAGATGTATGGAGGTTATATATAAATACTATGCCTTTTATATAAGGGAGCTGAGCATCTACAGATTTTGGTGTCAAAGGGGGCATCCTGGAACAATTCCCCAGGGATACTGAGGGACGATTGTCCTCATGCTCAGCTCAACAGTATTTATATTTATTTTTTTTTGGGGGGGGGGTCTTTTTGCTATTTCTTTGGGCCGCTCCCTCGGCATATGGAGGTTCCCAGGCTAGGGGTCGAATCGGAGCTGTAGCCATTGGCCTACGCCCGAGCCCCAGCAACGCGGGATCCGAGCCGCGTCTGTGACCTACACCACAGCTCACGGCAACGCCGGATCGTTAACCCACTGAGCAAGGGCAGGGACTGAACCCGCAACCTCATGGTTCCTAGTCGGATTCGTTAACCACTGCGCCACGACGGGAACTCCTCAACAGTATTTATAAAAGCCAGGATACGGAAACAACCTAAGTATCCACTGATGGAGGAAAAGATAAAGAAATTGGGGCAAATACACACACACACACACACACACACACACACACACACACACACACACACTGGAATATTATTCAGCCATAAAAAATGGCATGTTACCATTTGTTATAATATGGATGGAACTTGAGAGCATTATGTCAAGTGAAATAGGTCAGACAGGGAGTTCCCGTCATGGCTCAGCAGAAATGAAACTGACTAGCATCCATGAGGACACAGGTTTGATCCCTGCCCTTGCTCAGTGGGTTAAGGATCTAGCATTGCTGTGAGCTGCAGTGTAGATTGCACACTTGGGTCGGATCTAGCATTGCTGTGGTGCAGGCCAGTGGCTAAAGCTCTGATTCGACCCCTAGACTGGGAACCTCTATATGCTGTGGGTACAGCCCTTAAAAAAAAAAAAAAAAAAAAAAGACACAAAACAGACAAATACCATATAATCTCAATTACATGTGGAATCTAAACAAACAAGACAAACAAGTATGTAGATACAGAGAACAGACTGGTGATTGCCAGAGGCTAGGGGATAGAGCTAGGAGAAATGGGCCAAAAGATACAAACTTCCAGTTATAAAATCACATAATATACAGTATGGTGACCATGGTTAATAATGCTGTACTGCATATCTGAAAGTTGCTAAGAGAACAGATCTTAAAAGTTTTCATTATAAGAAAAAACTATGTATGGTGATGGATATTAACTAGACATTGTTATCACCTCACAAAACATACAAATATCAAATAATGTACAAGTGAAATAAGATGGCCAATTATACTTCAATAAAAAATAAAAGTCTACTAATTAAAAAAGAATGTTCACAATTACATTTTGCGTAAGAGCCCCAAACTGGAAGAACAAGTTCATCAATAGATTAATTTCTGGTGGTGTATTAAAACAACTATAAAGCAATGAAAAGGAACTAATTCCAGCTACAGAGGGAGGATTTCCCAAGGGTTTCAACAATGTTGGCTACCTAAAAAGACAAAAAAAAAAAAAAGTAGGCTAATTTTTACTTCCTGGCCTGAATGTAAATATGATACTTTTTATTCTAATAAATAGTTCTCATGAGACAAAAGACATGCTAAAGCATATAAATACGAAGAGTCATAAACTAGAAAACCAAGCTTTTCACCAAAACCAGGAAGAGGAAGTTGTAAGGAAAGCAAAACTGAAGATCCTTTGATTCACTTGGCCACATGACAGGTCCCATAAGAACTTCTGCCTTGCTGCCACACCAACAAGGGGGATAAACCTGTGGCACATGATTTTGGCTCAAGTTCAATGAATCAGAAATGACTCTAATATCAAATATGAAACTTTTCTGTATTTTTTCTAACACTGCTGTTTTCTATACTCTGTACAAAAACTTGCTCCAAAAGTTAGTGGTAAGACACAATTCTGACAGTATAGCACTGAAAGGGAGGGCAAACAAAACTGTGCTCAAAGAGTCACTTCTGTCAATGACATGCAGTTTTGACCTGGAATGAATTTTGTGTTCAGAGAAGAAATCTAATGGCCGTGAGTAGAGATATATATTCAGTGTATCTGGTACCCAGAGCAGACCTCAACCCTTCAAACTATTAAACATCTAAAATATTGACCTACAAATTTACTTCTGATTACAAGAATTCTCTCTAACCTGTTCACATTCCCTCTCTTTTGAATCTGTACATCTGCCATCTTGACCTATGTCATAGCTGCGGCAATGCTGGATACTTAACCCACTGTGATGGGCCAGGGATTAAACCAGTGCCTCCAAAGAGACAAGCTAGATCTCGAACCCACTGTACCACAGTGGGAACACCCATATTTGTCATCATCTTTAAAATCCATGCCCCAGTGACTTCCCATCATCTCCCTCTCATAACTTGTAGTCTCAGGAAAAGTTATAGGAAGAAAAAAAAAAACCAAAAACATGAGACAAAGGCCTGGCCACTACAAATGACCTAGTTATACTGCACAAATTTTCAGATAACCCAACTGTATTATTTCATGACATCTTATAGGAATCTTTAGCCACTTAGCATGGGAGCAGACAATGCAGACAGAGGGTTCATCTGTGCCTGAGATCAGTGACACTGAGGTCAATTATAGAGTTGAAATTTTCCCAGGAATAAATACGTATTACCATTTTCAGATCACTTCTGAAAGTATAATTCTCAAAATAAGTACACTAGGAAAATCCCAGGGCCTAAATTAGGAACCAAGGACACAAGGACTAAGATATTTCCACCCTCTCAAGTCTTAACCTTTGCTTCCTCTTTCCACAAACACCTCAGCTATAACAAAAGCTCCTTAAGTCTTATTTCCTGCCTCCTCTTCTTCTCGTCTACTCTAAATTATAAAGCTAACAGAATTTTTCTGAAGTATAGCTCTAATTATATGATTACCCTGATTAGCAACATTATCCGTTATCTCCTGAACTAATGACTGGCCCAACATTCAGTACCATTCGAATTCCTTTTCCGTCTCCCTTTCCCCTGCCCCCCCCCCCCCCCCTCTGCTCAGACCCTCCCACTTAGGTCACATCACGGATCACTTAGATGTGATCTTCCATATTGGAGTCCTTATTTTCTTTTAAACCCTGGGGCACTGTGTATTTCTCTTGTGGCACTTATTTCACTCTGCTCTTTTTTTTTTTTTTTTTTTCTCTTTTTAAAAATGTGTCTTGTTTATGTGGGAGAAGAATCTGAAAAAAGAACAGATGTGTGTACATGTAAAACTGATTTACTTTGTTGCACAGCAGAAATGATCACAACACTGTAAATCAACTAAACTTCAATATAACTTCCTATTTTTATTTTATTTTTTTGTCTTTTTGCCATTTTTCTTGGGCCGCTCCCGCAGCATATGGAGGTTCCCAAGCTAGGGGTCGAATCGGAGCCGTAGCCGCTGGCCTACGCCAGAGCCAAAGAAATGCAGGGTCCGAGCCACGTCTGCGACCTACACCAAAGCTCACAGCAACGCCGGATCCTTAACCCACTGAGCAAGGCCAGGGATCAAACCCGAAACCTCATGGTTCCTAGTCGGATTTGTTAACCACTGAGCCACCACGGGAACTCCTCAATATAACTTTTTAAAAAATATTCCTTATTCCTCTTACTTTCCATTAGATGCAATTTTTTAGACCAGATTTTTTTTTTTTTTTTTTTTTTTTGGTCTTTTTAGGGCTGCACGCACGACATATGGAGGTTCCCAGGCCAGTGGTCTAATTGGAGCCATAGCCACTGGCCTACTCCACAGCCACAGCAACACAAGATCCGAGCTGCATCTGCAGCCAACACCACAGCTCACGGCAAGGATGGATCGTTAACCCACTGAATGAGGCCAAGGATCGAACCTGAGTCCTCATGGGTGCTAGTCGGATTGCTGAGCCAATGATGGGAACTCCCAGAAACTGTATCTTTGTATTCTTTTAGCAGAAAGTAAATGAGTACATGTTAGGTACTCAAATGAGATAAAAACAATACTATTGAATGTATCTCAGTTTTAAACTTTTCCCCCCACTAACTTCCTGCTTCCTGAAGAGCCATGCCACTTAATTCCTGCAGCAACATCCTAAGTAGCTATCTAAAATAATATAGCATCTCTACTGTTCACACTCAGATTATATAAACATTTTGGTAAATCCTAAAATACGGCTCATTTTCCTGAGATGTCATGCATACCAACCTGCTTGTCTCTTCATTAAAAATGCTCTATGTTATTTGTAATCTGCTTGATTCCCAGGTCAAGTCTGGCTGTACCTGTATTGACAATTTATTTGTATTTGGCTACTGGCCTTAGTAGTAGTTATTTAGCTCTTTAGCATCCAGGATATGGTCAGTCCATTCACAGAGTAAGTATAAGTAAAATCATCACCACATTGTCAGCATAATTTAAGCAGAGACACAATGGGACTCATCATCACACAGGCATAAATCATAGACTAAATAACCTTTCGCAAAAGAAACAGTATAGCATAAAACTGAGCAGAAAAAGTGTTAGAAAACATATATTAACAGCAGATTAGACACAGCTGAAGAGATGGTGAGTAAACTGGAAGATTGGTCAGTAAGGAATGTCCAGACTGAAATACAGAAAGGACAAAGGATGGAAAACGCATCAAGATGCCTAAGAGACACAACGGACAAAGTAAAGGTCTAACATACTTGCAAATGGAGTCCACTAAGAGAAGCAAAATGCAACAGAAATAGTATTTGAGAAAATAATGGCTTTAGACCTTTCTGGAACAGTTCACATTAGACTACAGAATATCACTAACCCAAGAATAAATATAAAGAAAACCACATTTAGGCATATTATAATAAAACTGCTAAAAATCCCAGAGGGAAAAAAATACTTTGGTTTCAGAGGCACAACAATAACATTGACAGTTGGCTTTTCAAAAGAAACAATGGAAGATAGAAAATGACGGAATACTGGTAAAAGGACTAGAGCTCATGTTCTCTTATAAGAGCAACAATATTACAACCAACTGCTGAACAACCTCCAGACAAATAGACTGCACACTATCAAAAAAGATATCCTATTCCAGAAGACAAAGAGGAGGCAACATCAAGATGGTAGGTGGGGCAATTATAGCATATAAGCAACCCCATACTCACCAGGATCAGAATGGGAGAAAATCGCAAAACAATGCAAAATACAAGGGCTTAATCTCCAAAATATACAAACAACTTATAAAACTCAACAGCAAAAAACCAAACAACCTAACTGAAAAATGGGCAGAAGATCTAAACAGACTCCAAAGAAGACATACAGATGGGCAGCAGGCACATGAAAAAATGCTCGACATCACTAATTATTAGAGAAATGCAAATCAAAACTACAATGAAGTACCATCTCACACCAGTCAGAATGGCCATCAGTAAGTCTACAAATAACAAATGCTGGAAAGGTGTAGAGAAAAGGGAACCTTCTTACACTGTTGGCAGGAATGTAAACTGGTGCAACCACTATGGAAAGCAGTATGGAGGGTCTTTGAAAACTAAAAATAGAATTACCATTTGATCTAGCAATCCCACTCCTGGGCTCTATCCAGAAAAAACCATGACTCAAAAAGATACATGTTTCCAGTGTTCATTACACCACTATTTACAATAGCCAAGACATGGAAGCAACCTAAATGTCTGCTGGATAAGATAAAGAAGATAGGCTACTGGAGTTCCCATCCTGGCGGGGACTAGGGTTCTGGCCAGGAACCATGAGGGTGTGGGTTCGATCTCTGGTCTAGCTCAGTGGGTTGAGGATCCAGCATTGCCATGAGCTGTGGTATAGGTCGAAGATTCAGCTTGGATCCTGCGTTGTCATGCTTGTGGTGCAGGCTGGCAGCTGTAGCTCTGATTCAACTCCTAGCCTGGGAACCTCCATATGCTATGGGTGCAGCCCTTAAAAAAAGAAGATGTAGTATATATACACAATGGAATATCACTCAGCCATAAAAAGGAATGAAATAATGCATTTGAAGCTACATGGATGGACCTAGAAATTATCATGCTGAAGTTAGAGACACAAATGTCATATGCTATCACTTATATGGGGAATCAAAAAAAAAAAAAAAAAAGGACACAATGAACTCCTTTGCAGAACAGATACTGACTCAGACTTTGAAAAACGTATAGTTTCCAAAGGAGACAGGTTGGGGGGAGGGGTGGGCTGGGGGTTTGGGATGGAAATGCTGTAAAACTGGGTTGCAATGATTGTTGTACGACTATAAATATGATAAAATTCATTGAGTTGAAAAAATAAAATTAGGTCAATTTAAAAAAAGAGAATAGAGATGGGATTAAGATGGTGGAATAGACGGACTGAAGCTCAACTTCTCTCCTAAAAACAACAAAATTCACAACTAAAGACTGAGCACTCTTCACCCAAATGGACCGGAAACCTTAAAAAAGATACCCCTACTCCAGAAGAAAAAGAGGAGGCCACATCAAGAGGTAGGAGGGGCGATTTCGCAATATAAACAACCCCATACCTCCTGGGTGGGAAGCTCCACAGACTGGAAACTAACTGCTTCACAGAGACTCACCTACAGGACTGAGAGTTCTGAGCCACACATCAAACTCTCACGTGTGGGGATCTGGCATGGGGAGAAAGAGCCCCAGTGCATCTGGCATTGAAGGCCAGTGGGGCTTGTGCACAGGAGCTCCAGGGGACTGGGGGAAACGGAGACCCCATTCTTACAAGGTGCACACAGACTTTCATGTGCACTGAGTCCCAGGGCAAAGCAAAGTCTCCAAGGGAATCTGGGTCAAACCTAACTGCAGTTCTTGGAGGACCTCCTGGGAAAACAGGGGTGAACGTGGGCTTGTTGAGAGGGAAGGACATTGAAAGCAAAGCTCTTGGGAATATTCAGCAACAGTGCCTTTCTCTGGAGGTGGCCATTTAGGGAAAATCTGGCCCCACCCGTCAGTAAGCTGCTGAGAAGCCCCAGGGCAAACAACAATCCAGGTGGGATCACAGCCCTGCCCCTCAGTAAACAGGCTACCTAAAGACCCCTCAGGCACAGAGCTGCCTCTAATCCCATCCAGAGACAAAGCCCCACCCACCGAGGGATTAGCATTGGCTCCACCTACCAGGGGCAAGCATCAACCCTCCCATCAGGAAGCCTACAGCAAGCTCCCATACTGACTTCAGCCACAGGGGGGCAGACATCAGAAGTAAGAGAGGCTACAACTCTAGTATCTGTAAGAAGGTCACCACACCAAACACCTATAAAAATGAAAAGACAGACGACTATAACTCAGATGAGGGAAAAAGGAAACACCCCAGAAAAACAGCTAAGTGATCAGGAGATTCTCAGTCTCCAGGAAAAAGATTTTAGACTGTTGATGCTGAAGATGATGCAAGACATTGGAAATAAACTGGAGGCAAAGATGGATAACTTACAGGAAACACTGAGCAAAGAGATACAACATATAAAACTTAAGCAAGAAGAGATGCAAAATACAATAACTGAAATTAAAAAATCCATGAGAAGCAGCCAACAGCAAATACAGGAGGCAGAAGAACGAATAAGCAAGGTGGAGGACCGATTAGTGGAAATCACGGATGCGGAACAGCAAAGAGAAAAAAGATTGAGAACAAATGAAGAGAGTCTCAGAGAACTCTGGGACAATGTTAACTGCACCAACATCCGTATTATAGGGGTGCCAGAAGGAGAAGAGAGAGAGAAGGAGACAGAAGAAATATTCCAAGAGATAATAGCCAAAAACTTCCCTAACATGGGAAAGGAATCACTCACTCAAATCCAGGAAGCACAACGAATACCATATAAAATAAACCCAAGGAGGAACACCTCGAGACACATACTAATCAAACTGGCCAAAATTAAAGACAAAGAGAAAATATTGAAAGCAGCTAGGGAAAAGAAACAAATAACATACAAGGGAACCCCGATAAGGTTATCGGCAGATTCTTCAGCAGAAACTCTGCAGGCCAGAAACTCTGCAGGGAGTGGCATGATAGGCTTAACGCGATGAAAGGAAAAAACCTCCAAGCAAGATTACTCTACCCAGCAAGGCTCTCATTCAGATTTGAAGGAGAAATCAAAACCTTCACAGATAAGCAAAAGCTGAGAGAATTCAGCAACACTAAACCAACTTTACAACAAATACTAAAGGAACTTCCCTAGGCAGAAAAGAACAAGAGAAGAAGGAAAGAAAAAAGAGCAACAAAAACAAATCCAAAGCAATGAATAAAATGGCAATAAGAACATACATATCAATAATTACCTTAAATGTTACAGGACTAAATGCCCCAACCAAAAGACAGAGACTTGCTGAATGGATACAAAAACAAGACCCATATATATGCTGTCTTCAAGAGACCCACTTCACTTCTAGGGACACATACAAATTGAAAGGGAGAGGATGGAAGAAAATATTTCATGCAAATGGGGATCAAAAGAAAGCTGGAGTAGCAATACTCATATCAGACAAAATAGACTTTAAAATGAAGAATATTTTAAGGGACAAAGGACATTATATAATGATCAAAGGATCAATCCAAGAAGATGATATAAAAATTTTAAATATCTACGCACCCAACACAGGTTCACCACAATATATAAGGTAACTGCTAACAACCTTAAAAGGAGAAATCGACAATAACACAATCGTAGTGGAGGACCCCACTTCCAGCAGTGGACAAATCAACCAGACAGAAAATCAATAAGGAAACACAGGCCCTCAATGAAGCATTAAACCAGATGGACTTCATAGATATTTATAGGACATTTCATCCAAAAGCAACAGAATACACATTCTTCACAAGTGCACATGGAACATTCTCTAAGACTGATCAAAACCTGGGCTACAAATCCAACCTCAGTAACTTTAAGAAAATTGAAATCATATCAAGCATCTTTTCCGACCACAACACTGTACAACTGGAAATCAACAAGAAAAAAACTGCAAAAAACCACAAACACGTGGAGACTAAACAACATGCTACTAAATAACCAATGGATCACTGAAGAAATCAAAGAGGAAATTAAAAAATACCTAGCAGCAAATGACAACGAAGATATACGACACTCCAAAACCTATGGGATGCAGCAAAAGCTGTTCTAAGAGGAAAGTTTATAGCAATACAAGCCCACCTCAGGAAACAAGAAAAAGCTCAAATAAACAAGCTAACTTTACATCTAAAGCAGCTCAAGAGAGAAGAAGAGACAAGACCTAAAGTTAGTAGAAGGAAAGAAATCATAACGATCAGAGCAGAACTCAATGAAATAGAAACAAAGAAAACCATAGAAAAGACCAATGAAACGAGAAGCTGGTTCTTTGAAAAGATCAACAAAATTGATAAACCCGTAGCCAGACTTATCAAGCAAAAAAGAGAGATGACTCAAATCAATAAAATTAGAAATGAAAAAGGAGAAGTAACAATGGACATCACAGAAATACAAAGGATCATAAGAGACTACTATATGCAGCTATATGCCAATAAAATGGAAAACCTAGAAGAAACGGACAAATTCTTTGAAAAGTACAATCTTCCTAGACTAAACCAAGATGAAATAGAAAAGACGAGTGGACCAATCACAAGAACTGAAATTGAAACTGTGATTAAAAAACTTCCAACAGGGAGTTCCCGTCGTGGCCCAGTGGTTAACGAATCCGACTAGGAACCATGAGGTTGCGGGTTCGGTCCCTGCCCTTGCTCGGTGGGTTAACGATCCGGCATTGCCGTGAGCTGTGGTGTAGGTTGCAGACGCGGCTCGGATCCCGCGTTGCTGTGGCTCTGGCATAGGCCGGTGGCTACAGCTCCGATTCAACCCCTAGCCTGGGAATCTCCATATGCCGCGGGAGCGGCTCAAGAAATAGCAACAACAACAACAACAAAAGACCAAAAAAAGATAAAAAAAAAAAACTTCCAACAAACAAAAGTCCAGGACGAGATGGCTTCACAGGCAAATTCTATCGAACATTTAGAGAAGAGCTAACACCTCTCCTTCTGTAACTATTCCAAAAAATTGCAGAGGAAGGGACACTCCCAAACTCATTCTATGAGGCCACCATCACCCTGATACCAGTACCAGACAAACATTCCACAAAAAAAGAAAACTACAGGCCAATTTCACTGATGAACATAGATGCAAAAATCCTCAACAAAATAGTAGCAAACCACATCCAACAATACATTAAAAGGACTGTACATCATGATCAAGTGGGATTTATCCCAGGGATGCAAGGATTCTTCAATATCCACAAATCCATCAGTGTGATACACCACATTAACAAACTGAAGAATGAAAACCATATGATCCTCTCCATAGACGCGGAAAAAGCCTTTGACAAAACCCAACACCCAATTCTGATAAAAACCCTTCAGAAAGTGGGCATAACGGGAACCTACCTCAACATGATAAGGGCCATATATGACAAACCCACAGTGAACATCATTCTCAACGGTGAAAAGCTGAAAGAATTCCCTCTAAGATCAGGAACAAGACAAGGATGTCCGCTCTCGCCACTACTCTTCAACATAGTTCTGGAAGTCCTAGCCACAGCAATCAGAGAAGTGAAAGAGATAAAAGGAATCCAAATTGGAAGGGAAAAAGTAAAACTATCACTATTTGCAGGTGACATGATACTATACCTAGAGAATCCTAAGGACCCTAAGAAAACTCTTAGAACTCATCCATGAATTTGGCAAAGTCACAGGATACAAAATTAATACACAGAAATAGATGACATTTCTATATACTAACAATGAAAGAGCAGAAAAGGAAACTAGGGAGGTAATCCCATTTACCATTGCATCCAAAAGAATAAAATACCTAGGAGTAAACCTACCTAAAGAAACAAAAGACCTGTACTCTGAAAACTACAAGCCACTGATGAAAGAAATCAAAGATGACACAAAGAGATGGAAAGATATACCATGCTCATGGATTGGAAGAGTTATATTATCAAAATGACTATACTACCTAAGGCAATCTACAGATTCAGTGCAATCCCTATCAAATTACCAAGGACATTTCTCACAGAACTCAAACAAAATATTTTGAAGTTTGTTTGGAAGCACAAAAGACCCAGAATAGCCAAAGACATCCTGAAAAAGAAAAATGGAGCTGGAAGAATCAGGCTCCCGGACTTCAGACTATACTACAAAGCAACCGTCATCAAAACCGCATGGTACTGGCACGAAGACAGAAATATAGATCAGTGGAACAGGAGAGAAAGCCCAGAATTAAACCCACGCACCTACAGCTGACTCATCTATGACAAAGGAGGCAAGAATATACAATGGAGAAAGGACAGCTTGTTCAGTAAGTGGTGCTGGGAAAAGTGGACAGCCACATGTAAAAGAATGAAATTGGAACACTCCCTAACACCATACACAAAAATAAACTCAAAATGGTTAAAGACCTAGATATAGGACCCAGACACTATAAGACTCTTAGAGGAAAACATAGGCCAAACACTCTCTGACATAAACCACAGCAACATCTTCTCAGATCCACCTATCAGAGTATTGACAACAAAAACAAAAATAAACAAATGAGACCTAATCAAACTTAAAAGTTTCTGCACAGCAAAGGAAACCCTAAACAAAATGAAAGACAACCCACACAATGGGAGAAAATATTTGCAAGTGAATCAACTGACAAGGGATTAATCTCCAAAATTTATAAACACCTTCTGCAGCTACATACCAAAAAAACAAACAAGCCTATCAAAAGATGGGCAGAAGATCTAAACAGACAGTTCTCCAAAGAAGACATACAGATGGCCAAAAAACACATGAAAAGATGTTCAACATCACTCATTATTAGAGACATGCACATCAAAACCACTATGAGGCACCACCTTATAACCAGCCAGAATGGCCATCACCAAAAAATCTACAAACAGTAAGTGCTGGAGAAGGTGTGGAGAAAAAGGAACACTAGTACACTGTTGGTGGGATTGTAAATGGGTGCAAGCACTGTGGAAAGCAGTATGGAGATTCCTCAGAAAACCAAACATAGAACTACCATTTGATCTAGCAATCCCACTCCTGGGCATCTATCCAGAGAAAACCATGAGTCACAAAGACGCATGTATTCTGATGTTCACTGTAGCACTATTTACAACAGCCAATACATGGAAACAACCTAAATGTCCATCAACAGAGGAGTGGATCAAGAAGATGTGGTACATATGCACAATGGAATATTACTCAGCCATTAAAAAGAACGCAATGCCAGCATTTTTTGCAACATGGATGGACCTAGAAACTATCATGCTAAGTGAAGTCAGCCATACAATGATACACCAACATCCAATGCTTTCACTGACAGGTGGAATCTGAAAAAAGGTCAGACTGAACTTCTTTGCAGAAAAGATGCTGACTCACAGACATTGAAAAACTTATGGTCTCTGGAGGAGACAGTTTGGGGGGTGGGGGGATGTGCCTGAGCTATGGGATGGAAATCCTGTGAAATCAGATTGTTATGATCATTATACAACTACAGATGTGATAAATTCATTTTAGTAATAAAAAATTTAAAACAAACAAAAAAATGAGAATAGCTTCAAAATGCTGAAAATACCAGAATGTAAGTTAGCAAATTTTATTCTATAAAGGGCCAAGTAATACATATTTTAGGTTCTGTAGGCTGTATGTAGTCTCAACTACAACTAATAAGGCTGGCTGTTGTACCACAAAAGCAGGCACAGACAATGTGTAAACAAACGGACATGGCTGTGTTCCAATAAAAGCTGATCTATGGACACTGAGATTTGAAGCTATTTCATGAAAGATTAAGACTTTCAGAGAAATTAAAACAAAACCATACCTTTTACAATAAGCCAACAAATAACATGAAGCCTGAAGATAAAAGGCATAATAAAGCTGCCACAGGAACATTAGTAATTAGTTAAAACAAAATCTAAAAATATGCATATATAACAAACCCCAAATTCTACTTAATGAATATTAAAGTATTAGAAAAGAGAAATGGCTACCTCTAAAGTGAGAAGACTGGCTTTAATGGTAAAAAGATTTTAGCTTTGAGTATGGTGACCTAATACCAAGATTAACAGCATGTTAGGAAGTCAGAACCATGCTACAAGTAGAGAGAGAAAGGAGACAGAATTCATGTATGAATTGTGTAACATAAAGAAAAAAACTTATGTATCACAGGTGGAAGCAAATAAGCCAAGATGTGAAGTACTGATGACTAGGTAGTGTAACAGGTTGATAGTTATTAGGTTGAACCACATTAAAATTAATGACACTGGGTGGTTGGGGAGCTTGGGGTTAATAGATACAAACTATTGCCTTTGGAATGGATTAGCAATGAGATCCTGCTGTGTAGCACTGGGAACTATGTCTAGTCACTTATGATGGAGCCTGATAATGTGCAAAAATAGAATGTGTACATGTATGTATAAATGGGTCACCATGCTGTACAGGAGAAAAAAATTGTATTGGGGAAATAACAATTAAAAAAATGATATTAAAATTCAACTACATGAACATCTAAAGATGGCAACTTTATATAGGTCAACCTAATACGCTTTTATTTGTATTTCTGTGCATTTTCATACCTCACAGAATCAAACCAAAAAGAGAAAAGAAAATATTTTACAAAATACTAGGCAAACAGGAAGAGAAAAATCATAAAATTTTAGAATACTGGGAACAAAGAGAAAAGCCTACAAATTTCAGCAGAGAACTAAACGGGTCACACTGTGACAAACAGAAAGGCCTTTGCACTTGGTGACTACAACACCAAAACACAATGACTTCAAAATTCTGAAAGAAGGGAGTTACGGCTGCAGCTCAGCAGGTTAAGACTCCGACTAGTATCCGTGAGGATGTGGGTTTGATCCCTGGCCTTGCTCAGTGGATTAAGGACCCAGTGTTGCTATAAGCCCAGCATAGCTTGCAGATGCAGCTCGAATCCAGTGTGGCTGTGGCTGTGGCTGTGGCTGTGGCTGTGGCTGTGGCTGTGGCTGTGGTGTAGGCTGGGAGCTACGGCTCTGATTTGATCCCTAGCATGGGAACGTCCATATGCTGCAGATGTCGTCCTAAAAAGGAAGGAAAAAAACAAACCCAAAACAAAAACAAAACAATTCTGAAAGAAGAAAACAATAAAAGCTGGGCAAATAAATGAAAAAGTTTGAAGGCACTGGTAAGTATCCATTGCAGGGCTCCAGTTATTGAAAGAAAGGTGAACGTGAAGAGAACTCCACTTTCACACTGACGATAAATGTGCTGAAAGGACAAAATTATCCATCTCGCAGTGCCCTAAAGATATTTCCTAAACTATGGCACAGAGAAAAAGAGATCAAGTAGAATATGACAGTACTGCTACATGGAATAATTAAAAATTGGCATTTGGGTCTCCAAAAGAAGCGGGATTTGGGGGCAGGGTAATGGAGATAAGGAAGCCATAGAGAGAGGCTCTGAAATTCTGCATAAAAATTCACCTCAGATCTTTGGCTGGTTCCTAATATGTGCAGGTGGAAGGCAAACCTCCAGAAGAGCCAGCAGAGAACAGAAGTTATGTTCCGCCAGATATTTAAATCAATAGCAGAGTAAAATATAAGAGTCCTTAGAGGGAATTATGTATCATACAACATGTCCAACACAACATACCCTGAGGTGGGAAAATACTAATTTGAGGTGGTTAATAAACAGTTTATATAACCGTATTATTATATAAACTGTAATTTCCAGAAAAACCACTTTAAAAAAGTGATGGAAAAAAAGCACAGACAGGAGAGATTAAAAAAAAAAAAAAGTTGGAGTTCCCACTGTGGAGCAGTGGAAACGAATCCAACTAGGAACCGTGAGGTTGCGGGTTCGATCCCTGGCCTCGCTCAGGGGGTTAAGGATCTGGCATTGCAGTGAGCTGTGGTGTATGTTGCAGACATGGCTTGGATCTGGCATTGCTGTGGCTCTGGAGCAGGCCAGCAGCAACAGCTCCAATTAGACCCATAGCCTGGGAACCTCCATATATACTGCTGGTGCAGCCCTAAAAAAAGACGAAACACAAAATAAATAAATAAATAAATAAAAATAAAAATTATTTATAATAAAAAGCAAAATGACAGACTTAAATTAATCTATGCCAATAATGAAGTTAATTATAAATAAAGTAATTATTCATTTAAAAGACTGTCAGGCTGGATAAAAACTATGACCCAACTACATGCTGTTTAGAGGAAATATACTATAAATATAAGAACACAAATAGGTTGAAGTGAAAAGAATGGAAAAGATACCATGAAAACACTAATCATAAAAAGGTATGTAAGGGAGTTCCCTTCTCCCTGTGGCATAACAGGATTGGCAGCATCTTGGGAGCTTTACAACGCAGGTTCAATCCCTGGCCCGGCACAGTGGGTTAAAGATCTGGCATTGCTGCAGCTTTAGCTAAGGTTGCAACTGTGGCTCAGATATGATCCTTGGCCAAGAACTCCATATGCTGCGGGGTGGCCAAAAAAAAAAAAAAAAGGTAGGTATGGCTATATGAGACAAACGCTATGACTAAAGATGAGGGACATTCCAGGAGTTCCCGTCGTGCCTCAACGGAAATGAATCCAACTAGGAACCATGAGGTTGTAGGTTCAATCCCTGGCCTTGCTCAATGGGTTAAGGATCCAGCGTTGCTATGAGCTGTGGTGTAGCTTGAAGATGCGGCTCGGATCTGGCGTTGCTGTGGCTCTGGTGTAGGCCAGTGGCTATAGTTCCAAATGGACCCCTAGCCTGGGAACTTTCATATGCCGCAGGTGTGGCCCTAAAAAGCAAAAAAAAAAAAAAAAAAAAAAAAAAGAGGACATTCCAAAATGATAGAAGGGTAAATCTATCAGGAAGATAGAACAAGCATAAATGTGCATGCACTCAATTAATGTATACAAACTCAACAACAGCTTCAAATTACATCAAACAAAACATGACAGAACTAAAGCAAAGAATGGTCAAATTCTGGAGTTCCACTGTGGCACAGTGGGTTTGGGACCTGGCATTGTTACTGCAGGCTCAGCTTGGGTCACTGCTGTGGCATGAGTTCAGTCCCCAGTCTAGGAACTTCCACATGCCCCAGGAGTGGCCAAAAAAAAGGTTATCTCTCACATACCCTTTCTCAAGAAGGATGTACTCCAATTAAACGATAATCCAAAAAAGTCAAAGACATGGGAAAAGACAATAAAAGATCAGTAGGAAAGCTGAAGGAAAGCCCTAGGAGAAGTTAGAAGATTGAGGGATGGCAGTGGTTCTCTATTAATAGCAAACTGTTTCTCACAGAGATTGGAAGTGTGATTTAAAAGCAGGCATTTTAGGAGTTCACACTGCAGCCCAGCAGAAATGAATCTGACTGGGAACCATGAGGTTGCAGGTTCTATCCCTGGCCTCGCTCAGTGGGTTAAGAATCTAGTTTTGCTGTGAGCTGTGGTGTAGGCCAGCAGCTGAAGCTCCAATTAGACCCCTAGCCTGGGAACCTCCATATGCCGTTGAGTGCAGCCCTAAAAAGCAAAATAAATAAATAAATAAAAGCAGGCATTTTGAGGGCTATCATAAGATGTCTATTGACATAGTATCATCTTTTAACCTGAGAGAGAAATGCCTTTGGGAGACTATTCTTTTTGTTTGTTTGTCTTTTTAGGGCCACACTCATGGCATATGGAGGTTCCGAGGCTAGGGGTCCAGTCAGAGCTGTAGCCACCAGCCTACGCCACAGCCACAGCAACTCCGGATCCAAGCCACGTCTGCAACCTACACCACAGCTCATGGCAACACCAGATCCCTAATCCACTGAGCGAGGCCAAGGATTGAACCGGAGTCCTCCTGGATGCTAATCAGGTTCGCTAACTGCTAAGCCACGGCGGGAACTCCTTGGGGAGCCTATTCTTATCTGTTTGGCTTGGTTTAGCTTTGGTCTTGAGCATCTGCTTGAAGACATCTATCTACCCCCTCCACACCAGGCTGCTCTGGATCAGATGAGAATACTCATTTCATCTCAAAGCAGTGTTCTGCTTTGATTTACTCCTGAGAGCTGGCAGTTGACCAGTGAGCTAAGAAGCAGAGAACACTGAGTAGCCCACTCACTCTAATTATATTCCTGTCAGACATTCAATACTTGAATCACACCTGGACCCTGCCAGATAGCCCAACCTTTGAGCCCTGTGTTTCTCGTGACCTTGCCAATGACTTCTCCAAATAGGATTTTTGTAAACTTTCAGAAAAACGGAAGCCAGATTATGATACAGAGACTTTTTTTAACCAAGTGGTTAAGTATCTGGCATTGTTATGAGCTGTGGTATAGGTTGCAGATGTGGCTCAGATCCCGCATTGCTGTGGCTGTGGTTTAGGCTGGCATCCGTAGCTCAGACTCAACCCCTAACCTGGGAAGCTCCATATGCCGTGCAAGCGGCCCTAAAAAGCAAAAAATAAAAAATAAAGGTTTTTTTTTTTTTTTTTTTTTTAACCATGTGTTTGAGCCTATATGACTATCAGACTAAAACAAGCAGGTTAATATATTTGAAAAACAGGACAACCACAAATCACACCCCAAAAATACAATTCACAAGAACCAAAAAGACGAAGACACAAGCATAAAATAAAAGGCAATCATCCAACCAAAGAAGAACAAAAGAGAAACACAGAATCAACTGAAAAACAGGGTTTAAAAGGGTAATAAATACATATTTATCAATAACTACCTTAAATGTCAATGTACTAAATGCTCCAACCAAAAGACTGAGAGTGGCAGACTGGATAAAAAACAAGAGCCTACAATATGCTGCCTACAAGAGACTTCCCTTAGAGCAAAGGACACACATAAACTGAAAGTGAGGAGATAGAAAAGATATTTCATGTGAAAAGAAATGACAGGAAAGCAGGAGTCACAATACTCATATCAGAAAAAATAGACTTAAAAGAAAGGCTGTAAAGAAAAACAAAGGACATGAGTTAATGATAAAAGGATCAATTCAATAAGAGGATATTACACTTGTCAATATATACGCCCTAAATACAGGAATACTCAACACATAAGACACATACTAACAGGCATAAAAGGAGAAATTGATGGGAATACAATAGTAGGAGATTTTAACACCCCACTCACAAAAAAGGACAGATCGTCCATAGAGAAAATCAATACAGCAACAGAGATCCTCAATGACACAAAAAAAGTTAGATTTAATTGATATTTTCAGGACATTACATTAAAAATAACCAGAATATACATTCTTTTCAAGTGCACATGGCCTATTCTCAAGGACTGACCACATACTGGGGCAGAAAACTAACCTCAGCAAGTTTAAGTTATAGAAATTATTTCAAGCATCTTCTCTGACCACAATGGCATGAAACTAGAAGTCACCACAGGAAATGAAAGGAGAAAAAAAACTGACTACATGGAGACTAAACAACATGCTACTAAAAAACCAAATGGGCCAAGGAAATCAAAAGGGAAATTAAAAAAAGACAAATCTCAAATCAACAACTTAATCTACCACCTAAAATAATTAGAAAAAGGAGTTCCGGAGTTCCTGTTGCGGTACAGCAGAAACAAATCTGACTAGCTACCATGAGGTTGTGGGTTTGATCCCTGGCCTCGCTCTGTGGATTAAGGATCCAGCATCGCCACAAGCTGTGGTATAGGTTGCAGATGCAGCTTGGATCTGGCACTGCTGTGGCTCTGTCATAGGCTGGCAGTTACAGCTCTGACTAGACCCCTAGCCTGGGAACCTCCATATGCCACTGATGCACCCTAAAAAGAAAAAAAAGACCAAAAAAAATTTAAAAATTAAAAAAAAAAAAAAAAAAAAAAAAAAGGAGTTCCCATTGTGGAGCAGCGGAAACAAATCTGACTAGGAACCATGAGGTCGTGGGTTTGATTCCTGGCCTCATTCAGTGGGCTAAGGATCTGGTGTTGCTGTAGGCTGTGCTGTAGGTTGCAGATGCAGCTTGGATCCTGCATTGCTGTGGCTATGGTGTAGGCGGGCAGCTGCAGCTCTGATTAGAACACTAGCCTGGGAACCTCCACATGCCTCGGTTGTGGCCCTAAAAAGCAAAGAAAAAGAAAAAGAACAAACAAAACCCAAAGTCAGCAGAAGGAGAGAAATCATAAAGATCAGAGAGGAAATAAATAAAATAGAGGTTAAAAAAAAAAAAGAAAAAAAATCAATAAAATCAAGAGATTATTCTTTGAAAGGTTACCAAAACTGACAAACCTCTGGTCAGACTCACCAAGAAGAGAGAGAGAACCCAAATAAACAAAATAAGAAATAAAAAAAGAGAAATCTCAACAGGATATTTTAATATTTTTTTTTTGTCTTTTTGCCATTTCTTGGGCCGCTCCCGCAGCATATGGAGGTTCCCAGGCTAGGGGTCGAATTGGAGCTGTAGCTGCCAGTCTATGCCACAGCCACAGCAACGTGGGATCCGAGCCGCATCTGCAATCTACACCACAGCTCACGGCCAACACCGGATCCTTAAGCCACTGAGCAAAACCAGGGATCGAACCCACAACCTCATGGTTCTTAGTTGGATTCATTAACTACTGAGCCAAGACAGGAACTCAACGGATACTTTAGAAGTATCAAAAAAAAAAAAAAAATAGGAATATTGATAACCCAAAAGATATGGACAACTTTCTTGATGGCATACAGCCCACTAAAACTGAATCAAGAAAAACCAGAACATTTATGAGAGTTTCCACTGTGGCTCAGCAGTAATGAACCAGACTACTATCCATGAGGATGCAGGTTCGATCCCTGGCCCTGCTTAGTGGGTTAAGGATCCAGCATCACCTTGAGCTGTGGTGTAGATTGCAGACACAGCTCAGATCTGGTGTTACTGTGGCTGGCAGCTGCAGCTCCAATTAAACCCCTAGCCTGGGAACTTCCATATGCTGCAGGTGCAGCCCTAAAAAGCAAAAAAAAAATAAATAAATAAATTTTTTAAAAGGGTAAGAAAAAAAAAAAAAGAAATAGATCATTTAAACAGACCCATCACTGAATAAAACCAAATAAGTAATAAAAACACTCGCTACAAATAAACCAGGGCCAGATGGCTTCTCAGGCAAATTCTACCAAATATACAAAGAAGAATTTATACCCAAAGGTTGAAGAAGAAGGAACACTCCCAAAGACATTCTATGAAGCCACTATTACCATAATACCAAAACTAGACAAAGCTACCACCAAAAAAGAAAATTATAAGCCAATATCTTTGATGAATACAGATGCAAAAAATCTCGAGGGAGTTGCAGTTGTAGCTCAGTGGTAATGAAACTGACTAGTATCCATGAGGAAACGGGTTGATTCCTGGCCTCAATCAGTGGATTAAGGGCATGGCATTGCTACGAGCTGTGGTGCAGGTTGCAGACCTGGCTTGGATCCCTCGTTGCTGTGGCTGTGGTGTAGACTGGAGGAGCTACAGCATTAACTTGACCCCTAGCCTGGAAACTTCTATTTGCCTCAGTTTCAGCCCTAAAAAAGACACACACACACACACACACACACACACACCTCTCAACACAATTTTAGCTAAGTGAATCCAACAACACATAAAAAAGACCATACATCATGACCAAATGGGATTTATCCTAGGTTCACAAGGATGGGGTAAATCAGTCAACGTCATATCCCACATTAACAAAAGAAAAGTCAAAAACTATATGATCATCTCAATAAATGAAGAAAAAGCATCTGAAAAAATCCAACATCCATTTATGATAAAAAAAACTCTTACTAAAGAGAGTAGAGAGGGTACATAATAAAAGCCATTTAACAAATCAATAGCTGATATAATACTTAATGGAGAAAAGCTAAAAGCCTTCCCTCTAAATCTGGAATAAGACAAGGATGCCCACTCTCACCACTTTTGATCAACATAGTACTGGAAATCCTAGCCACAGCAATCAGACAAACACAAAAGGAATAAAAAGTATCCAAACTGGAAAAGAAGGGATAAAACTGTCACTCTCTGTAGATGACATGAAACTATATATAGAAAACCCTAAGGACTCCACACAAAAACTACTTGAACAGATCAATGAATTCAGCAAAGTAGCAAGATACAAGATTAACATTCAGAAATTGGTTGCATTTTTTTTTCTTTTTTTCTGTTTTTTTTAGGGCCATACCCACCCTAAAAGGAGGTTCCCAGGCTAAGGGTCGAACTGGAGCTACAGCTGCTGGCCTTCGCCATAGCCAGAGTAACTCCAGATCTGAGCGGCATCTGCGACCTACACCACAGCCCACGGCAATGTCAGATCCTTAACCCACTGAGCAAGGCCAGGGATCAAACCTGCAACCTCATGGTTCCTAGTTGGATTCGTTTCCACTGCACCACGACAGGAACTCCCTGGTTGCATTTCTGAACACTAACAATGAACTATTCAAAATGGAATATAAAAAAATAATACCTTTTAAAATTGCACCCCCCAAAATTAAATACCTAGGAATAAATCTGACCAAAGAGGTGAAAGACTTATATGCTGAGAATTATAAAACAATAATCAAGGAAATTAAAGAAGATTCAAAGAAATGGAAAGAGATGAGATTAAGACGGCGGAACAGAAGGACTGGAGTGCAACTTCTCTCCTAAAAAGAACAAAATCACAACCAAATGCTGAGCAATCTTCAACCAAACAGACTGGAAACTTTCAAAAAGATATCCTACTCCAACATTCTTCTCAAATCCTCATGGAACATTCTCAAGAATCGACCACATATTGGGACACAAAGCTAATCTCAATAAATTTAGGAGCACAGAAATTATCTCAAGTATCTTCTCTGACCACAATGCCATGAAATTAGAAATCAACCATGGGAAAAGGAAAGAGAAAAAACCTACTCCATGGAGACTAAACAACATGCTACTAAAAAACCAATGGGTCAATGAGGAAATCAAGAAGGAAATTAAAAACTACCTTGAAACAAATGATAATGAAGACACAACCTCTCAAAATCTATGGGATGCTGCGAAAGCAGTGCTCAGAGGGAAATTTATAGCAATACAGGCCTTTCTCAAAAAAGAAGAAAGATCCCAAATTGACAACTTAACCCTCCACCTAAATGAATTAGAAAAAGAAGAACAAAAAAGTCCTAAAGTCAGCAGAAGGAAGGAAATTATAAAGATCAAAGAAGAAATCAATAAAATAAAGACTCAAAAAACAATAGAGAAAATTAATAAAACCAAGAGCTGGTTCTTTGAAAAGGTAAACAAAATTGACAAACCCCTGGCCAGACTCACTAAAAAGAGGAGAGAAAGAACCCAAATAACCAAAATTATAAATGAAAAAGGAGAAATCACAATGGATACAGCAGAAATACAAGAAACCACAAGAGAATACTATGAACAACTATACAGCAACAAGTCTGACAATCTGGAAGAAATGGACAATTTTCTAGAATCTTACAGCCTGCCAAAACTGAATCAAGTAGAAACAGACCAACTGAACAGACCGATCACTAGAAATGAAATTGAAGAGGTCATAAAATCACTCCCTACAAATAAAAGTCCAGGACCGGATGGCTTCACAGGTGAATTTTATCAAACATATAAAGACCTTCAAAAGGTTGAAGAAGAAGGAATACTCCCAAAGACATTCTATGATGCCACCATCATCCTCATTCCAAAACCAGAGATACCACCAAAAAAGAAAACTATCGCCCAATATCATTGATGAATATAGATGCAAAAATTCTCAACAAAATCTTAGCCAACCGAATCCAACAACATATCAAAAAAATTATACACCATGACCAGGTTGGGTTCATCCCAGGTTCACAAGGATGGTTCAACATACGCAAATCAATCAGCATCATACACCACATCAGCAAAAAAAAAGTCAAAAATCATATGATCATCTCAATAGACGCAGAAAAAGCATTTGACAAAGTCCAACATCCATTCATGATCAAGACCCTCGCCAAACTGGGTATAGAGGGAACATTCCTGAATATAATCAAAGCCATTTATGATAAACCCACAGCAAATATAATACTCAATGGGGAAAAACTGAAAGCCTTCTCACTCAAATCTGGAACAAGACAGGGATGCCCACTCTCACCACTGCTCTTCAACATAGTTTTGGAAGTCCTAGCCACAGCAATTAGACAAACAAAAGAAATAAAAGGCATCCATATAGGAAGAGAAGAGATCAAACTGTCACTGTATGCAGATAACATGATACTATACATAGAAAACCCTAAGGACTCAACCCAAAAACTACTGGAACTGATTAATAAATTCAGCAAAGTAGCAGGATATAAGATTAACATTCAGAAGTCAGTTACATTTCTGTACACCAGCAATGAAATATTAGAAAAGGAATACAAAAATACGATACCTTTTAAAATTGCACCTCACAAAATCAATTACCTCGGAATACACCTGACCAAGGAGGTAAAGGACCCATATGCTGAGAACTATAAAACTTTAATCAAAGAAATCAAAGAAGATGTAAAGAAATGGAAAGATATTCCATGTTCCTGGATTGGAAAAATCAATATTGTGAAAATGGCCATCCTACCCAAAGCAATCTACAGATTCAATGCAATCCCTATCAAATTACCCATGACATTGTTCACAGAACTAGAACAAACAATCCAAACATTTATATGGAACAACAAAAGACCCAGAATTGCCAAAGCAATCCTGAGAAACAAAAACCAAGCGGGAGGCATAACTCTCCCAGACTTCAAGAAATACTACAAAGCCACAGTCATCAAAACAGTGTAGTACTGGTATCAAAACAGACAGACAGACCAATGGAACAGAATAGAGAATCCGGAAATAAACCCCGACAACTATGGTCAATTAATCTTTGACAAGGGAGGCAAGAACATAAAATGGGAAAAAGAAAGTCTATTCAGCAAGCATTGCTGGGAAACCTGGACAGCTGCATGCAAAGCAAAGAAACTAGAACACACCCTCACACCATGCACAAAAATAAACTCCAAATGGCTGAAAGACTTAAATATACGACAGGACACCATCAAACTCCTAGAAGAAAACATAGGCAAAACACTCTCTGACATCAACATCATGAATATTTTCTCAGGTCAGTCTCCCAAAGCAATAGAAATTAGAGCAAAAATAAACCTATGGGACCTCATCAAACTGAAAAGCTTTTGCACAGCAAAGGAAACCAAAAAGAAAACAAAAGGACAACTTACAGAATGGGAGAAAATAGTTTTAAATGATGCAACAGACAAGGGCCTAATCTCTAGGATATACAAGCAACTTATACAACTCAACAGCAAAAAAGCCAACAACCCAATTGAAAGATGGGCAAAGGACCTGAATAAACATTTCTCCAAGGAAGATATACAGATGGCCAACAAGCACATGAAACAATGCTCAACATCCCTGATTATTAGAGAAATGCAAATCAAAACTACCATGAGATACCACCTCACACCAGTCGGAATGGCCATCATTAAGAAGTCCACAAATAACAAGTGCTGGAGGGGCTGTGGAGAAAAGGGAACCCTCCTGCACTGTTGGTGGGAATGTCAACTGGTACAGCCACTATGGAGAACAGTTTGGAGATACCTTAGAAATCTATACATAGAACTTCCATACGACCCTGCAATCCCACTCTTGGGCATCTATCCGGACAAATCTCTACTTAAAAGAGACACATGCACCTGCATGTTCATTGCAGCACTATTCACAATAGCCAGGACATGGAAACAACCCAAATGTCCATCGACAGAGGATTGGATTCGGAAGATGTGGTATATATATATACACAATGAAATACTATTCAGCCATAAAAAAGGATGACATAATGCCATTTGCAGCAACATGGATGGAACTAGAGAATCTCATCCTGAGTGAAATGAGCCAGAAAGACAAAGACAAATACCATATGATATCACTTATAACTGGAATCTAATATCCAGCACAAATGAACATCTCCTCAGAAAAGAAAATCATGGACTTGGAGAAGAGACTTGTGGCTGCCTGATGGGAGGGGGAGGGAGTGGGAGGGATCGGGAGCTTGGGCTTATCAGACACAACTTAGAATAGATTTACAAGGAGGTCCTGCTGAATAGCATTGAGAACTTTGTCTAGATACTCATGTTGCAACAGAACAAAGGATGGGGGAAAAATGTAATTGTAATGTATACATGTAAGGATAACCTGACCCCCTTGCTGTACAGTGGGAAAATAAAAAAATTATAAAAAAAAAAAAAAGATATCCTACTCCAGAAAACAAAGAGAAGACCACATAAAGAGATAGAAGGGGCGATTACACGATATAAGCAACCCCATAAATACTGGATGGGAAGCCCCAGAGACTGGAAAGTAACTATCACAGAGACTCACCTACAGGAGTGAGAGTTCTGAGCCCCACGTCAAGCACCCATGCATGGGGATCTGGCACTGGGAGAAAGTGCCCCTAGAGCATCTGGCATTGAAGGCCAGTGGGGCTTGTGCGCAGGAGCTCCATGTGACTGGGGAAAACAGAGACCCCATTCTTACAAGGTGCACACAGACTTTCACATGCACTGAGTCCCGGGGCAAAGCAAAGTCTCCATAGAAATCTGGGTCAGACCTAACTGCAAATCTAGGAAGATTTCCTGGGAAAACAGGGAGAGACTGTGGCTTGTTGTGGGGGAAGGGCATTGGAAGCAAAGCTCTTAGGAGTATTCATCAGCTTACCTTTCTCTGGAGGTGGCCATTTTGGGAAAATCTGGATCCACCCATCAGCAATGAGAAGCCCCAGGCCAAACAACAATCCAGGTGGGATCACAGCCCCACCCATCAGTAAACAGGCTGCCTAAAGATCCCTCAGGCACATAGCCACCTCTAATCTCACCCAGAGACAAAGCCCCACCCACCAGAGGGATAGGAATCAGCTCCACCTACCAGTGGGCAGGCACCAGTCCCTCCCATCAGCAAGCCCCTGTACCCACAAGAGGGGCAGACACCAGAAGTAAGAGAGGCTACACAACTCTATTATCTGTAAGAAGGTCACCACACCAAACACCTATAAAAATGAAAAGACAGACGACTATAACTCAGATGAGGGAAAAAGGAAACACCCCAGAAAAACAGCTAAGTGATCAGGAGATTCTCAGTCTCCAGGAAAAAGATTTTAGACTGTTGATGCTGAAGATGATGCAAGACATTGGAAATAAACTGGAGGCAAAGATGGATAACTTACAGGAAACACTGAGCAAAGAGATACAACATATAAAACTTAAGCAAGAAGAGATGCAAAATACAATAACTGAAATTAAAAAATCCATGAGAAGCAGCCAACAGCAAATACAGGAGGCAGAAGAACGAATAAGCAAGGTGGAGGACCGATTAGTGGAAATCACGGATGCGGAACAGCAAAGAGAAAAAAGATTGAGAACAAATGAAGAGAGTCTCAGAGAACTCTGGGACAATGTTAACTGCACCAACATCCGTATTATAGGGGTGCCAGAAGGAGAAGAGAGAGAGAAGGAGACAGAAGAAATATTCCAAGAGATAATAGCCAAAAACTTCCCTAACATGGGAAAGGAATCACTCACTCAAATCCAGGAAGCACAACGAATACCATATAAAATAAACCCAAGGAGGAACACCTCGAGACACATACTAATCAAACTGGCCAAAATTAAAGACAAAGAGAAAATATTGAAAGCAGCTAGGGAAAAGAAACAAATAACATACAAGGGAACCCCGATAAGGTTATCGGCAGATTCTTCAGCAGAAACTCTGCAGGCCAGAAACTCTGCAGGGAGTGGCATGATAGGCTTAACGCGATGAAAGGAAAAAACCTCCAAGCAAGATTACTCTACCCAGCAAGGCTCTCATTCAGATTTGAAGGAGAAATCAAAACCTTCACAGATAAGCAAAAGCTGAGAGAATTCAGCAACACTAAACCAACTTTATAACAAATACTAAAGGAACTTCTCTAGGCAGAAAGGGCAGCAACCAGAAACAAAAATATCACAAATGACAAGGCTCACCAGTAAAGGCATGTATACAGTAAAGATACGAAATCATCCATGCACAACTATGCCACCAAAATCAGAAATCATGAGAAGAGGAGGGTACAAAAGCAGGACACTGGAGATTCACTTGCAGTTAAAAGACCAACAACTTAAAACAATCTCATATATATATAGACTCTTATATCAAAACCTCAGAGTAACTGCAAATCAAAAATCTACAATTGATACACACACAAATAAGAAAGATAAACTCAAATACAACACTAAAGATAGTCATCAAACCATAAGAGGAGAGAACAAGGGAAGAAGGAAAGAAAAAAGAGCAACAAAAACAAATCCAAAGCAATGAATAAAATGGCAATAAGAACATACATATCAATAATTACCTTAAATGTTACAGGACTAAATGCCCCAACCAAAAGACAGAGACTTGCCGAATGGATACAAAAGCAAGACCCATATATATGCTGTCTTCAAGAGACCCACTTCACTTTTAGGGACACATACAAATTGAAAGGGAGAGGATGGAAGAAAATATTTCATGCAAACGGGAATCAAAAGAAAGCAGGAGTAGCAATACTCATACCAGACAAAATAGAACTTAAATTGAAAAACATCTGAAGAGACAAGGAAGGTCACTACACAATGATCAAAGGATCAATTGATGAAGAAGATATAACAATTTTAAATATCTAGGCAACCAACATAGGATCACCACAATATATAAGACAACTGCTAACAATCTTAAGGACAAATCGAAAATAACACAATTAATAGTGGGGGACTTTAACACCCCACTTACAGCAATGGACAGATCATCTAGACAGAAAATCAATAAGGAAACACAGGCCCTGAATGAAGCATTAGATCAGATGGACTTAACAGATACTTATAGGACATTCCATCCAAAAGCAACAGAATACACATTCTTCTCAAGTGCATATGGAACATTCTCTAAAATTGATCACATCCTGGGTTACAAATCAAGCCTTGGTAACACTATTTTTTTTTAATTTTTATTTTTTTTTTTGTCTTTTTGCCATTTCTTGGACCGCTCCCACGGCATATGGAGGTTTCCAGGCTAGGGGTCGAATTGAAGCTGTAGCCACCGGCCTATGCCAGAGCCACAGCAACGCGGGATCTGAGCCACGTCTGCAACCTATACCACAGCTCACAGCAACGCCGGATCGTTAACCCACTGAGCAAGGGCAGGGATCAAACACGCAACCTCATGGTTCCTAGTTGCATCTGTTAACCACTGCGCCATGACAGGAACTCCAAGCCTCGGTAACTTTAAGAAAACTAAAATCATACCAAACATCTTCTCCAACCACAACAGTATGTGACCGGAAATCAACAACAAGAAAAAAACTGCAAAAAACCACAAACACGTGGAGACTAAACAACATGCTACTAAATAACCAATGGATCACTGAAGAAATCAAAGAGGAAATTAAAAAATTCGTACAAACAAATGACAACAAAGATATGACACTCCAAAACCTATGGGATGCAGCAAAAGCAGTTCTAAGAGGGAAGGTTCTAGCAATATAAGCCTACCTCAGGAAACAAGAAAAAGCTCAAATAAACAACCTAACTTTACAGCTAAAGCAGCTCAAGAGAGAAGAAGAGACAAGACCTAAAGTTAGTAGAAGGAAAGAAATCATAAAGATCAGAGCAGAACTCAATGAAATAGAAATGAAGAAAACCATAGAAAAGATCAGTGAAACTAAAAGCTGGTTCTTTGAAAAGATCAACAAAATTGATAAACCCTTAGCCAAACTCATCAAAAAAAAGAGAGATGACTCAAATCAATAAAATTAGAAATAAGGAGTTCCCGTTGTGGTGCAGTGGAAACAAATCTAACTAGGAACCATGAGGTTGCAGGTTCAATCCCTAGCCTCCCTCAGTGGGTTAAGAACCTGGCATTGCCGTGAGTTGTGGTGTAGGTTGCAGATGTGGCTTGGATCCTGAGTTGCTGTAGCTGTGGCGCAGGCTGTCAGCAACAGCTCTGATTAGATCCCAAGCCTGGGAACCTCCATACGCCGTGGGTGCAGCCCTAAAAAGACAGACAGACAGACAGACAGACAGAAAGAAAGAAAGACAGACATAAAGACAGACAGAAAGACAGACAGAAAGAAAGACAGACAGACAGACAGAAAGACAGAAAGAAAGAAAGAAAGAAAGACAGACAGAAAGACAGAAAGACAGAAAGAAAGAGAAAAAGAAATGAAAAAGGATAAGTAACAATGGACATCACAGAAATACAAAGGATCATAAGAGACTACTATATGCAACTATATGCCAATAAAATGGAAAACCCAGAAGAACTGGACAAATTCTTAGAAAAGCACAATCTACCAAGACTAAACGAAGATGAAATGGAAAAGATGAACAGACCAATCACAAGTATTGAAATTGAAACTTGATTAAAAAACTTCCAACAGGGCATTCCCGTCGTGGCTCAGTGGTTAACAAACCTGACTAGGAACCATGAGGTTGTGGGTTCAATCCCTGGCCTTGCTCAGTGGGTTAACGATCCGGCATTGCAGTGAGCTGTGGTGTAGGTTGCAGACGCGGCTCGGATCCTGTGTTGCTGTGGCTCTGGTGTAGGCTGGTGGCTACAGCTCCGATTTGACCCCCAGCCTGGGAACCTCCATATGCCATGGGAGCAGCCCTAGAAATGGCAAAAAGACAAAAAATAAATAAAATAAAATATACTTTGAAAAAAAAAAAAAATTCCAACAAACAAAAGTCCAGGACGAGATGGCTTCACAGGCAAATTCTATCGAACATTTAGAGAAGAGCTAACACCTCTCCTTCTGTAACTATTCCAAAAAATTGCAGAGGAATGGACACTCCCAAACTCATTCTATGAGGCCACCATCACCCTGATACCAGTACCAGACAAACATTCCCCAAAAAAAGAAAACTACAGGCCAATTTCACTGATGAACATAGATGCAAAAATCCTCAACAAAATAGTAGCAAACCACATCCAACAATACATTAAAAGGACTGTACATCATGATCAAGTGGGATTTATCCCAGGGATGCAAGGATTCTTCAATATCCACAAATCCATCAGTGTGATACACCACATTAACAAACTGAAGAATGAAAACCATATGATCCTCTCCATAGACGCGGAAAAAGCCTTTGACAAAACCCAACACCCAATTCTGATAAAAACCCTTCAGAAAGTGGGCATAACGGGAACCTACCTCAACATGATAAGGGCCATATATGACAAACCCACAGTGAACATCATTCTCAACGGTGAAAAGCTGAAAGAATTCCCTCTAAGATCAGGAACAAGACAAGGATGTCCGCTCTCGCCACTACTCTTCAACATAGTTCTGGAAGTCCTAGCCACAGCAATCAGAGAAGTGAAAGAGATAAAAGGAATCCAAATTGGAAGGGAAAAAGTAAAACTATCACTATTTGCAGGTGACATGATACCATACCTAGAGAATCCTAAAGACTCTACCAGAAAACTCTTAAGAGTTGATCCATGAATTTGGCCAAGTCGCAGGATACAAAATCAATACACAGAAATCGACTGCTTTTCTATATACTAACAATGAAAGATCAAAAAGCGAAATTAGGGAGTTCCCGTCGTGGCGCAGTGGTTAACGAATCCGACTAGGAACCATGAGGTTGCGGGTTCGAGCCCTGCCCTTGCTCAGTGGGTTAACGATCCGGCGTTGCCGTCAGCTGTGGTGTAGGTTGCAGACGCGGCTCGGATCCCGTGTTGCTGTGGCTCTGGCGTAGGCCAGTGGCTACAGCTCCGATTCGACCCCTAGCCTGGGAACCTCCATATTCCGTGGGTGCAGCCCAAAGAAACAGCAAAAAGACAAAAAAAAAAAAAAAAAAAAAAAAGTAAATTAGGGAAGTAATCCCATTTACCATTGCATCCAAAAGAATAAAATACCTAGTAATAAACCTACCTAAAGAGACAAAAGACCTGTACTGACGAAAGAAATCAAAGATGACACAAATAGATGGAAAGACATATCATGCTCTTGGATTGGAAGAGTTATATTATCAAAATGACTATACTACCTAAGGCAATCTACAGATTCAGTGCAATCCCTATCAAATTACCAAGGACATTTCTCACAGAACTCAAACAAAATATTTTGAAGTTTGTTTGGAAGCACAAAAGACCCAGAATAGCCAAAGACATCCTGAAAAAGAAAAATGGAGCTGGAGGAATCAGGCTCCCGGACTTCAGACTATACTACAAAGCAACCGTCATCAAAACCGCATGGTACTGGCACGAAGACAGAAATATAGATCAGTGGAACAGGAGAGAAAGCCCAGAATTAAACCCACGCACCTACAGCTGACTCATCTATGACAAAGGAGGCAAGAATATACAATGGAGAAAGGACAGCTTGTTCAGTAAGTGGTGCTGGGAAAAGTGGACAGCCACATGTAAAAGAATGAAATTGGAACACTCCCTAACACCATACACAAAAATAAACTCAAAATGGTTAAAGACCTAGATATAGGACCCAGACACTATAAGACTCTTAGAGGAAAACATAGGCCAAACACTCTCTGACATAAACCACAGCAACATCTTCTCAGATCCACCTATCAGAGTATTGACAACAAAAACAAAAATAAACAAATGAGACCTAATCAAACTTAAAAGTTTCTGCACAGCAAAGGAAACCCTAAACAAAATGAAAGACAACCCACACAATGGGAGAAAATATTTGCAAGTGAATCAACTGACAAGGGATTAATCTCCAAAATTTATAAACACCTTCTGCAGCTACATACCAAAAAAACAAACAAGCCTATCAAAAGATGGGCAGAAGATCTAAACAGACAGTTCTCCAAAGAAGACATACAGATGGCCAAAAAACACATGAAAAGATGTTCAACATCACTCATTATTAGAGACATGCACATCAAAACCACTATGAGGCACCACCTTACACCAGCCAGAATGGCCATCATCCAAAAGTCTACAAACTATAAGTGCTGAAGAGAGTGGAGAAAAAGGAACCCTATGACACTGTTGGTGGGATTGTAAATTGGTGCAACCACTGTGGAAAACAGTATGGAGATTCCTCAGAAAACCAAACATAGAACTACCATTTGATCTAGCAATCCCACTCCTGGGCATCTACCCAGAGAAAACCATGACTCGAAAAGACACATTTACTCCAATGTTCATTGCAGCACTATTTGCAATAGCCAATACATGGAAACAACCTAAATGTCCATCGACAGAGGAGTGGCTAAAGAAGATGTGGTACATATACACAATGGAATATTACTCAGCCATTAAAAGGAACACAATGCCAGCATTTTTAGCAATATGGATGGACCTAGAAATCCTCATGCTAAGTGAAATCAGACAATGAGACACCAACATCCAATGCTTTCACTGACATGTGGAATCTGAAAAAAGGATACAATGAACTTCTTTACAGAACAGATACTGACTCACAGACTTTGAAAATCTTATGGTTTCCAAAGGAGAGAGGTTGGTTGGGGGGTGGGGGGGAATGCTGAGGGTTTGGGATGGAAATGCTATATCATTGTACAACTATAAATGTAATAAATTCATTGAGTAATATAAAAAATATAAAAATTTTTAAAAATGCAAAGAAATGCAAAGATACATTCCACGCTCCTGGATTGGAAGAATTAATATTGTTAAAATGGCCATACTACCCAATGCAATCTACAGATTTAATGTGATTCCTATCAAATTACCCATGACATCTTTCACAGAACTAGAACAAACAATCCAAAAATGTATATGGAACCACAAAAGACCCAGAATTGCCAAAGCTATCCTGAGGAACAATAAATAAGGAGGCATAAACTCTCCCAGACTTCAGACAATACTACAAAGCTACAGTGATCAAGACAGTGTGGTACCAGATCAAAAACAGCCATATGGACCAATGGAACAGAATAGAGAGCCCAGAAATAAAACCATACACTTATAATCAATTAATCTTCGACTAGAAGGCAAGAATACAAAATGGGAAAAGGACAGTCTCTTCAGCAAGCGATGGTGGGAAACTGGAAAGCTGCATGTAAATCAACGAAAGGAGAACAGACCCTCATGTCATGCACAAAAATAAACTCAAAATGGCTTAAAGACTTAAACCTACGACATGACACTATAAAACTCCTAGAAGAGAACATGGAAAAAAAATTTTCTGACATCAACTGTACAAACATTTCCTTTGGTCAGTCTCTGAAGGCAATAGAAATAAAAACAAAAATAAACCAATGGGACCTAATCAAACTTACAAGCCTTTGCATAGCAAAGGAAACCATTAAAAAAAAAAAAACCCTATGGAATGGGAGAAAACAGTTGCAAATGATGCAACAGACAAGCAACTAATCTCCAAAATATACGAACAACTCATAAAACTCAAGAGAAAAAACAAACAAAAAAACAACCCAACTGAAAAATGAACAGAAGACTTAAGTAGACATTTCCCCAAAAAAGATACATGGATGGCCAACAGGCCCATGAAAAAATGCTCAACATCACTAATTATTAGAGAAATGAAAATCAAAGCTACAGTGAGGTGCCACCTCTCACTGGTCAGAAGGGCTATCATTGATAAGACTATGAACAACAAATACTGGAGAGGGTTTGGAGAAAAGGGAACCCTCCTGCACTGCTGGTGGGAATGTAAATTGGTACAACTACTACAGAAAACAGTACGGAGGTTCTTTAGAAAACTACCCTATGATCCAGTAATCCCACTCCTGGGCATCTATCCAGACAAAACTTTCATTCAAAAAGATACAGGCATTCCTATGTTCATTGCAGAACTATTCACAATAGCCAAGACATGAAAACAACCTAAAAGACCATTAATAGATGAGTGAATTAAGAAAATGTGGTACATATACACAATGGAATACTATTCAGCCATAAAAAGAACAAGATAATGCCATTTGGAGCAACATGGATGGAACTAGAGATTCTCATTCTAAGTGAAGTAAGTCAGAAAGAGAAAGACACATACCATATGATATCACTTATATGCGGAATCTAAAATATGGCATAGATAAACCTACCTACAGAACAGAAATGGACTCACAGACATGGACAGTGACTCGTGGTTGGGGAGGGGCACAGGGAGTGGGATGGCCTAAGGAGTTCAGGGTTAATACATGCAAACTATTACATTTAGAATGGATAGACAATGAGGTTCTGCTGTACAGCACAGGAAACTATGTCCAATCCCTTGTGACGGACCATGATGAAAGATAATGTGAGAAAGAGTGTGTGTACAGATGTATGACTGGGTCACTTGGCTGTACAGCAGAATTTACAGAATAATATGAATCAACTATATTTTTAAAATTTTTAAATAATATTAAACAGGAAAAAGTATCATAATGCTTTATACATTCATTTTTACACATTACATTACACACCAAAAAAAAAAATCAGGAAAAAATGAGGAACTTCTATGCTCTGATATGGAAAGACTTCAAAAACATGTTACTGAGTGACAAAAACAGACATAATCAAGAGAATGAAAAGACAAAGACATCTCTGCAACACACATACTTGATAAAGGACTGATACCCAAAATAGATAAAGAACTTTTAAAATTAAACAATATAAAAGTAAATAAACATTTAAAAATTGGCTAAAAACTTTAAGAGACACCTCACTAAAGAAGATATACAGATGGTAAATAAACCCATATAAAGATACTCAATATCATATCATCAGAGAATTATAAATTACAACAAGATACTGCTAAACACCTATTAAATGGCCAAAGTTCATGACAACAAATGATTGCAAGGATGTGGAGTAACAGGAAATCTCATTCACTGCTGGTGGGAATGCAAATGTTATAGCCACTTTGGGGAATTCCCATTGCGGCTCAGCAGTAACAAACACGACTAGTATCCATGAGGACTTGGGTTCGATCCCTCGCCTCATTCACTGGGTTAAGGATATTGTGTTGCCATTAGCTGAAGTGTAGGTCACAGACGCAGCTCGATCTGGAGTGGCTATGACTGTGGTGTAGGCTGGCAGCTATAGCTCCAATTCGACCCCTAGCCTGGGAACTTCCATATGCCATGGGTGCAGCCCTAAAAAAATAAAGACAAAAAAGTGTTATAGCCACTTTGGAAGACAGTCTGGCAGTTTCTCACAAAACTAAACAAACTCTTACAATCTAGCAATTGTCCTTAGTGTTTACCCAAATGATTAACTTATTTCCACAAGAAAACACTACACAGAGATATTTACAGCAACTTAATTACAATCCTCAAAACAAGGAAGCAACCAAGATATTCTTCAATAGCTGAATGGATAAATAATGGTGGTACATGCAGACAATAGAATATTATTCAATACTAAAAAAAAAAAAAAAAAAAGAGCTATCATGCCCTGAAAAAACATGGAGGAAACTTAAGTGCATATCACTAAGTGAACAAGACACCAGTCTGAAAAGGGTACATCTAAATGTTTCCAAGTATATGACATTCTGGAAAAGGCAAAAGTTAAAAAAATTAAAAGGGGGACAGTAAAAAAAAAAAAAAAATCAGTGGTTTCCAGGGGCTCAGGGAGAGGGAGGAGGGATGAACAGATGGAGCACAGGGGATTCTGTGGGCAGTGAAACTATTCTATATGACATGATATGGTGCATACATATCATTATATATTTGTCAAAACACATAGGATGCACAGCACCAAAAGCAAATCCTGATGTAAACTATGGACGTTAAAGTATCAATTGTAACAGGTATACCACATTAATGCAAGGGGTAAATAAGACGGGAAACTGTGTGTGCAGAGGGAGTGAAGAGTATAGGGGAACTGTCTGTACTTTTCACCCCAATTTTCTCTGTGCCCAAAACTGCTCTAAAAAAAATGAAGTCTATTCATTAAAAGCACAATAACCTACATATAAACAGAAGAGTATGATTAGTATGCTATCTCATAATAACCTAGACTTGTACTTGTATAAACATGTAGAAATAAATCCTAGAATGGTACTCAAGAAAGTAATGACAATGGAACTCGTGAGGATTAAAGAACTTAAATACATATCCAACTATTTAATGGATTCTCTTGCATCATGTTAATCTGACTGGAAAAATAAAATATACAATTACCCTGAAGAATGCTATATGAAATAACCAGAGACAAACTAATAACCTACTTAATTTGGGTTGTTTCTGGGGGTGCTATTCAAAACACCATCTATATAAAAGTCTGTAAAATTTATTCAGACCTAATACTAAAAAAACAAGGAAATGGTATTCAAAACCCATGCAAGACAATTAACTTCATTTACTTTTTGGCTGCTGGTATTGATTATATTTATGATGTTTTCCTTGAGCTTTACTTATTTATACCTTTCTATTTTATCTTCTAGTTCCTTATAAACTTCCTCAAATGCACAGAAAAATAAAACTAAGAATTAATAACTCACCTCGGATTTGCTCATTTTCTGCAGCTTTTGGGCAGAGAACTATGAAGGAAGAACTGGAAGAGAGGAAAAAGGAAGATACTGTTATTAAAAATCTGACCTGACTCACAACTTCTAGAATGACTTGTTTAGAAACCCTGGGAAAGGAGTTCCCATTGTGGCACAGTGGTTAACGAATCCGACCAGGAAACATGAGATTGCGGGTTCGATCCCTGGCCTTGCTCAGTGGGTTAACGATCTGGCATTGCCATGAGCTGTGGTGTAGGCTACAGACGCAGCTTGGATCCCGCGTTGCTGTGGCCCTGGTGTAGGCTGGCAGCTACAACTTTGGTTAGACCCCTAGCCTGGGAACCTCCATATGCCACGGGAAGCGGCCCTAGAAAAGGCGAAAGGACAAAAAAGAAAGAAAGAAAGAAACTCTGGGAAAATACCACCTCCTAGGCTAATAGTCCCTTTGCCTGTTCAGAAGGGGAAAAAGGCTCATGTTGGCAGCATTTACCCTCATTATGAAACATTATTAAATACCTGAAAAAACAAGACTAAGACAACCCACTATCAATGGACAAAATAATCAACAGAAACCATAACTGATGAGATTATCAGGCAGGGACTTTAGAACTTTGATTCATATGTTAAAGCCTTAATTGCACAAGTTTACAACATGAATAAACGAATAGAGAATTTCAGGAGAGAAACTTCAAGAACAAAATGGAAATACTAGGAAAAGTATAGTAACTGAGTTGAAAGAATACCTTCAATAGGCAACACAACAGAGCTGCAAAAATTTTCAGTAAATCTAAAGATAAGTCAAAAGAAATTACCCAAACTGAGATAGAAAGAGTAAGTGAGAAAGTAAAGGGGGAGGAGGAGAAGGACAGAATTCAAGGTCAGTAGTACAGTATCAAGTGGCCTAATAAAAATGTACTGGAATCTCAAAAGCAGAGAAAATGGGAGAGAAGTAGTCTCCAAAGACAAAATGACCATAAGTTTTCCAAAAATAATAAATGATTATCAAACCATAGATCCAAGAAATTCAGATAATTTACCAAAAAAGTTTAAACAATAAAACAAAGACACACCATGTTCAAATATATGGAAACCGGAGTTCCTGTTGTGGCTCAGTGGTTAACAAACCCAACTAGTATCCATGAGGACATGGGTTTGATCCCTGGCTTAGCTCAGTGGATTAAGGACCCAGCATTGCCATGAACTATGATGTACATCACAGACGCGGGTCATATCCTGCGTTGCTGTGGGTGTGCTGTAGGCCGGCAGCTGTAGCTCCAATTCGACCCCTAGCCTGGGAACCTCCATATGCCTCAGGTACAGCCCCCAAAAAGACAAAATAAATAAATAAATAAAAACAAATGAAAGGAAAACAAAGTTAGAAATTCTTGAAAGCAGCCAGGAAAAAAACTGACACACTATATATAGACATACCTCATTTTACTGCACTTTACAGACTGCTTTTTTAAAAAAAACAAATTGAAGATTTGTGGCAACCCTGCCTTGTCAGATGATGGTTAGCGGGGTTTTTTTTTAAGTAATACAGTTGTTTGTTTGTTCGCTTGTTTTTGCTTTTTAGGGCCACACCTGTGGCATATGGAAGTTCCCAGGTTGGGGGCTGAATCAGCTGCAGCTGCTGGCCTACACTGCAGTAATGTGGGGTCCCAGCTGCATCTGGGACCTACACCTCATCTCAAGGCATCATTAGATCCTTAACCCACTGAGGCCAGGGATCAAACCTGCATCTTCATGGATACTAGTCAGGTTCATTACCACTGAGCCACAAGAGGAATTCCCAGTAATAATAAAGTGTTTTTAAACTAAGGTGTATACATTGTTTTTTAGACATAATGCTACTGCATACTTAACAGACTGAAGAATAAGGTAAATATATCATTTATATGACCTGGGAAACCAAAAACCTCATGTGACTTGCTTTATTGTGGTCATCTGGAACTGAATCTTTGACATTTCCAAGGTATACTTGTACAGAAGAACCAACAAAAAGAATCAAGCCAATTTCTTATCAGAAACTCTGTAAGCCAGAAGACAATGTAGTGACATCTTTAACACACTTAAAAAAAGAAAGAAAAAAAGAAAAAACTACCAATCCAGTATTCTACAGTATTCTATACCCAGCGAATATATCTCTCAAAAAATAAAAGTGAAATAAAAACCCTTTCAAAGAAACAAAAACAGAAAAAAATTCATTAACAATAGACCTGATCTTCAAGAAATATTTAAAGAAGTTCTTCAGATAGAAGGAATATGATATGAGACAGAAACATGGATCTACACAAAGAAATTAAGATCTGTGGGAATGGTTGAAATGAGGACAAATATAAAAGACATTTTTTCCTACTTTTAATCAATCTAAAGGAGAATTGATTGTCTAAAGCAAAAGGAGTGGAAAAGTTCTGTGAGCTTATAACATATGAAAAAGTAAAATACATAAGATAATAACAAAAATGGGATGATGAAATTGTTGATGGGAGTATACCGTTTTAAGGATCTTATGATACACACAAGCAGTAGAATATATCTTAAGGTCTACTTTGATTCACTCAAGAAATTAATTTAAACCCTAGGGCAACCACAAAAGATTTTTTTTTTTTTTCCTTTTGCCATTTCTTGGGGCACTCCCGCGGCATATGGAGGTTCCCAGGCTAGGGGTCTAATCGGAGCTGTAGCCACCAGCCTACGCCAGAGCCACAGCAACGCGGGATCCAAGCTGCGTCTGCGACCTACACTACAGCTCACAGCAACGCCGGATCCCTAACCCACTGAGCAGGGCCAGGGACGAACCCACAACCTCATGGTTCCTAGTTGGATTCGTTAACCACTGTGCCATGATGGGAACTCCAAAAGATTTTTTTTTTAAGAGGGATAAACAGTAAGCCAATAGTGGAGAAAAATATGAAATCATGAAAACTACCACTAAATCCAAATATAATCAGAAAAAGAGGAAGAGAGGAACAAAGACTAGATGGGCCAAGTGGGAAAAAACTAACAAGATGATAGATTCGGAGTTCTCATCATGGCACAGTGGAAATGAATCTGACTAGGAATCATGGCTTCAATCCCTGGCCTCATTCAGTGGGTTAAGGATCTGGCATTGCCATGAGCTGTGGTGTAGGCCGGCAGCTACAGCTCCGATTAGAGCCTGGGAATCTCCATATGCCAAGGGTGCAGCCCTAAAATAAAAAAAGAAAGACAACAAACCCACAAAAACCAAGATGGTAGATTTTAACCCAACCATCTCAATAACTGGTATAAACACATCAATTAAACAACAGAGGTTGCCAAACTGGATTAAAAAAAAAATTATGTGCTCTCTACCAGCAATGTATTTTAAATATAAAAACACAGTGATAAATTTAAATTTATACTTTAAGACAGAACGAGAAGATTTAAGATAGAATTCTCTCTCTCTGTTCTTTGGACCTCTTCCCTCAACCTTTAGTGTGCAATGCCCATCCACATTCACCAGACCTCCTCAAAGATGGGAATGCCTGGAGTTCCCACTGTGGCACAGTGGGTTAAGAATCCGATTACAACAGCTCAGGTTATGGAGGCATGGGTTTGATCCCTGGCCTGATGCAATAGATTAAAAGATCCAGCACTGCCACAGCTGTGGCTTAGGTTGAAGCTGGGGCTCATATTCAATCATGCCTCAGATGCAGCCATTAAAAAAAAAAAGATGGGAATACCTATTTAACCATAAAGATCCCCCCCTTTTTTCCCTTTCTTCTCATGTAACTTCTTAAAAGATTAACACTCTTTCTCAATTCTGTAAAGGGTCATGATGACTTGCTGCTCACTTTGTATGTGCTTACCTGGACTACTGTTTATTTGGTGAATTTTATGCAAATTGTCAGTATGTCATTTTGATGTATGATCCTCTGTATCAAAAATGTATATGATTCCTCTCTGGGCTTGGATTGGATTTGCAATGAAATGGCCAAATGCACCAAGGTCAGAATTGTGGGTAAATACAGCATTATGGTGCTTCTCTCAGGAAAATGGTGATGAAAATTGCAATCAGCCAGCATGCCAAGTACACTTGCTCCCTTCTGTGGCAAAACTAAGATGAAGGGAAGAGCTGTGGGCATCTGGCACTGTGGTTCCTGTAGGAAAATGGTAGCTGGTGGTGCCTGGACCTACCACACCACTTCCACTGTCTGCCATTAGAAGACTGAAGAAATTGAAGGACCAGTAGAAGCACCAACATTGGAAAGCCTATAATAAATGGGTTAATTTATGTAACAAAAATAAAAAATAAAAAAACATGTATACAACTGTGCCTTCAACTTCTAACAGGCTAAACAGTTCTCAGAGCTTCTGAGTGTCTCCCAGGTTATAATCCTCAGGTTGACTTGACTAAAATTCTCTTTCTTCTTAATTTGACTGCTAACTGAATTTTCACCAACAATAGCCAGTCACAGACAAAGCTCAGATCCCACGTTGCTATGGCTGTGTGTAGGCCAGCAGTTGTAGCTCCGAACTGATCCCTAGCCTGGGAACTTCCATATGCCACAGGTGTGGCCCTAAAAAGGGAAGAAAAAAAAAGATATTCTTTGCAAACTTTAATCAAAATAAAGTTGCAGTGATTATCTTAATATCGAAGTAGACCTAAAAAAAAACTATTACCAGGAATAAAGTGTAATAGTACATTATGTCACCGTGATAAATGACAGGTGATAAAAGCGTCAAATCACCAGAACACATAACAACCCTAAATTTATATGCAAAAAAAGAAATTCAAAATACAAGAACTGAAAGAAAAAAAATGATAAATCCACAATTACAGTTCAAGACTTCAAAATTCTTTTCTCAGTAGGTGACAAAAACCAGTAAGGATATATAAGAACTGAGCCACACTATCAACCACCCTGACCTATGTAGTATTTACAGAAAACTCTACCATCAAAAGCAAAATAGTCATTACTGTACATTACAAAAAAAAAAAATCCCCAAGACAAATACTATCCTTGGCCATAATTTTTTTCTTTTTTTTTGGCCAAACCCACAGCATATGGAAATTTCCAGGCCAGGGATTGAATCTGCCTCACAGCAGCAACCCAAGCCACTGCGGTGACAATGCCAGATCCTTAAACCACTGAGACACACAGGAACTCCAAATCTCAACAAGTTTTAAAGAACTGCAATATGTAACGATGAACATTCTTTGGCCAAAAGAGAATTAAACTAGAAATCAATAATAGAAATAACTTTAGAAAAACTCCCAAATTTTGGAAATTAAATAACCAATGAGTTAAAAAAGAAACCACAGGGAAAAGTTTAAAAACAAACAAACAAACAAAAAAATTCCAGCAAATTGAATGGAAATGAAAGCAAAACATATCAGAATTTGGGGGATGAAGCTAAAGCAGTATTTAAAGAACAGTTATAGCCTTAAGGCCAATATCATGAATGATCAAGGAGACATTACTACAGATGCTACAGACCTTAAAGTTAGTTATTCACAATAAAAATGGATAACCATTAGCTACACTAATTAAGGAGAAATCCCAAACATACAAAATAAGAAAAGTGGAACACAAGAGATAAAAGATAAAATAATGGAAAAAAGATTCCATCTTCAATAACAACAAAATACTACATAAGAATAAAGTTAATAAAAATGCAAATCTTTCATAATCAAGACTATAAAGTGCAAAGGAGGCAAAAATCAAAGAGAACTTGAACAAAGAGGAAGGCCGACAGAAAGATTCAACATCATAAAGGGGTCCATTCCTCCTAGTTAAATGTAACCATTAAGTGGAGCATGATAAAAAGTACCAATATATTTTCTTAAAACACAATTTATTCTAAAGTACCGGTAGGAATCATAAGTAAACTTGTATAATGAGATTATACTTTGAGAGGTGTGGGGAAGGCTTTTGAGTGTATAAAAAGGAAGAGCAGGAGTTCACGTCGTGGCTCAGCCGTTATGAACCCCTAGTAGGAACTATGAGGACATGGGGTTCCATCCCTGGCCTTGCTCAGTGGGTTAAGGATCCCCCGTTGCCCTGAGCTGTGGTGTAGTTTGCAGATGTGGCTTGGATCTGGCATGGCTGTGGCTATGGTGTAGGCCGGCGGCTACAGCTCCGATTGGACCCCTAGCCTGGGAACCTCCACATGCCGTGCGGGTGCGGCCCTAAAAAGACAAAAATAAATTAAAAAATGAATAAAAAGGAAGAGCAGTAAATTGAACCATGGGGAAAATCAAATTGCCTCCATGGCAAAAACTAGCAGTGAGTGAAGTTAAAAGGCAAATGAAAAAAATATTTGCCATTAATTTGACAAAGTACCAGCTGGCCATGTGATGCAGGGTAATGCGCTTCACCTGTGCCTTCGTTTTTCCTTCTGTTGAAACTGAAGAACCAGTGAAGTCACAGGGTAGGTGTGAGGATTGCGTGAACATACGACGAAAAGGCTCCTGCAAACAGGTCACACCTCTTACTCATTCCGCACTTCGTGCACCTCAGGAAACTTGCGAAGGCTTTTGAGCCTCCCTCCACCCCGCGAGGCCCGGGACGCAGCACGCGGCATCCGGGTGCTGCCAGGTGTGCCCGGCCCCGCCCCCAGCCCGCCCGGCCGGGTCACGCGCGCGCCCGCCTGCCGGGCTTCCGGACTCGCTCCCGCCCCACCGGAGACCTTCGCTGCCGGTCGGAGGCGCTTTGCCTGACAAAGGGAGGAAGGCGAACCCTCGCCGCCACCCTCCACCTTGGCCGTCCCCGCCCCCGCACGTCCGGCCAGGCGGGCCCCGCCGGCCCCGCGCCAAGGAGAGCGCGGACCTGCCCCAGACGCCGCCCCGAGGGTCACCACCGCCTGCGAGTCGCCGAAGTTTGGGCTCCTACCCTGCGCGGGCACGAGCCCAGCCTTCATCGCCTTCTCCTCGGCCCCTAGACTCCGCAGAGCTGCCTGGCAGGCCCCTTCCTACCTGGAGGAGCACAGTCTCCACTCGTGGCTCAGTGCCAGGCCGGGTCAGGGCGCGGGGCGGCTAAGACGCGGAGACCGGGGCCCTGTCACCCACTCGCGGCTGGAGGTGGGGGAAGGGCGGCTACCGGCGCGCTCGCTGCATCGCACATGCGCAGATGCAGGGTTGTTCGCGGTCCCAGGGTCTGCCGAGGGGTGGGCCATCGAACTTCGGGACTACATTTCCCATAAGGCTGCGGGGCCGCGCCGTAGGGACTCTCAGGAAAGTCTTCACCTTGTTTAGCGGGTCGGAGGAGGGCTTACCAAAATAATCCCTTCGTGGTGGAGGGGAAACTTCATTTCCCTCAGAACGGGTTGTGAGTTACAATCGCTACGTCCCCCAAATACGGAACACTGGCTTTTAAAGAGTACACAGGTGATTGACGTTAAGTGTATTTAAATTGTAAATATGCATAAAATAAAGCAAATGTCACCCATAATATCACTTTTCAAAGGTATGTAACAAACTTACACCCTCCTGATATTTTTAAAAAATAAAATTGGCCATAAGGATACTGTGTGCTGCAACTTTTTTTTTTTCTTTTTAGGGCCACACGCAGGGCATATGGAGGTTCCCAGGCTAGGGGTCTAATCAGAGCTACAGCTGCGGGCCTACACCCCAGCCACAGCAATGCCAGATCCCAGCCGCATCTGCCACCTACACCACAGCTCATGGCAACACTGGATCCTTAACCCACTGAGCAAGGCCAGAGATTGAACATGCAACCTCATGGTTCCTAGTCGGATTCATTTCCCCTGAGCCATGAGGGGGAACACCTAACTTTTTTTGTTTTTTTCAAGCTTCATGCTCACAGTTAAATTTGAGGAAAATGTACACGGAGGACCGATACACCATCTGCCCCACATATGCACGGCCTCCTCCACTGTCAACATCCAGTACCAGAGTGGTACATCTGTTGTAATGGAACACACGCTGATGTATCACCTAAAATCAACAGTTTACATTAGGGTTCACTTGGTGTTGAACCTTCCACAGGTTTTGACAAATATATAATCTGTAGGCACCATAATCATATCACGCAGAACAGTTTCCTGCCCACAAAATCCCCTGTGCTCCATCTGTGCATCCCTCCCTCCCTCTCCCTGAGCCCCTGGAAACCACCGAATTTTTTTTTTTTTTTTACTGTTCCCCTAATTTTGCCTTTTCCAGAATGTCTTATAGCTGGAATCATTCAGTATGTAGCCCTTTCACTTCATAATATGCATTTAAGTTTCCTCCATATCTTTTCACAGCTTGAAAGCCCATTTCTTTTTTGCACTGCATAATGTTCCACTGTCTGGACGTACCACTATTTATTTATCCATTCAGCTACTAAAGGACATCTTGGTTGCGTCCAAGTTTTGACAATTGTGAATAAAGGTATAAGTATCCCTGTACAGTGTTTTGTGTGGAAATAAAATAAGTTTCGCATTTGTGTAAGTACCAAGGAACACAACAGTTAGAGTGTATGGTAAGAATATGTTTAATTTTGTGAGAAACTGCCAGACTGTCTTCCACAGTGGCTGTAATATCTGCATTCCCACCAGCAATGAATTGAGTTCCTATTGCTCACATCCTTATCAGCATTTGGTGGTGTCAGTGTTGTGGACTTTGGCCATTTTAATAGGTGTGTAGTGGTAGCAACTAGATTTTAATTAAAACAAAAAAAACTACCGTTACTGAACCAAACTTGGGTCTGTATGCCCACACATAGTGAAGCCCAGCTACTGACACCAGATTGTGGTGAAGAAAAGAGCAGCCTTTATTGCAAGGCTCAGCAAGGAGTACGGGTAGCTAATGATCAACACACTGGAATCTCCCAATGGCTTATAGAGAAGGGTTTGCTTTATTCCTCTATTTTAAATAAACCTTTACTGGATAAATAAAACAGTAAAAACATTAAAGAAACAAACTATTTCCATTTTTGTATATTCCTTCCTAGCTTTTGGTCATAAGCCTGCTATTTCCATAGCTATAATAAATGCACATACTGTCTATTTTATCAAATTTCAAATATTTTTATATTTAGTCTTTAAAAATAAAGAGAAAAAAATGCACCTATTAGAGAGTAAGTCCTTAATAAGTGCTAGTTAAACGTTTTTTCCTAGATTTAAAGAGATGAAAATGTTAAGATCTTTTATTTATTTATTTATTTATTGTCTTTTTGCCTTTTCTGGGGCCGCTCCCGCAGCATATGGAGGTTCCCAGGCTAGGGCTCTAATCAGAGCTGTAGCTACCGGCCTACACCAGAGCCACAGCAACTCGGGATCCAAGCTGCTTCTGCAACCTACACCACAGCTGACGCCAATGCCGGATCCTTAACCCACTGAGCAAGGCCAGGGATCAAACCTGCAACCTCATAGTTCCTAGTCAGATGTGTTAACCACTGCGCCACGACGGGAACTCCCTAAGGTCTTTTTCTTTCTTTTTTTTTTTTTTTGTCTTTTTGCTATTTCTTGGGCCGCTCCCGCGGCATATGGAGGTTCCCAGGCTAGGGGTCGAATCGGAGCTGTAGCCATCAGCCTACACCAGAGCCACAGCAACGTGGGATCCAAGCTGCGTCTGCAACCTACACCACAGCTCACGGCAATGCCAGATCGTTAACCCACTGAGCAAGGGCAGGGATCGAACCCGCAACCTCATGGTTCCTAGTCGGATTCCTTAGCCACTGCGCCACCCGGGAACTTCCTAAGGTCTTTTTCTTATGTTAACTTTTCTAATGATATTTTGCCATTGCATTTCGGAGATACTCAATCAAATGTAGTGAATTGTTGATATTCGATTTAGATTTAGATTTTTTATTCTGAGTTTATGAAAGAGATTGACTTGTAATTTTTTTACTCTTTGTTTGAATCTAGAGAAAAGTTTTTAAAGACAGGGTGAGAGAGAGGGTGGTGTGATGTGGGATGATCCATTGGTTCATTGACATTTTCCTGATTGGTTGGTGGTGAGGTAATCAGGAGTCAACATCCATCAACTTTCTGGTTTTAACCGGCCTGGGGTCTATGTGCTTATGGTCAACATGTAGTTAATTTCTTCCACCTGGTAGAGGTTTCAGGATTTACAAAATAGTTCAAGCATTTGGTTCAGAATATTATAAACAGTCTTTGAGGAAGAGATCCTTGACTTAGTTTAATGGCTAAACTATTATTATTTTGTCTTGCTTGACTGTTCTTCTCTGTGTATTTTCTCATTTCTCTGATTAAATTTGCTCTTTGGAACTTGGGGAAGGCAAGTTTTCTACAAACAAGAGACAGAAGTTCCTGTCATGGCTCAGTGATTAACCAACTCGACTAGTGTCCATGAGGATGCGGGTTCAATCCCTGGCCTTGCTCGGTGGATTCAGGATCCCGCGTTGCCATGAGCAGTGGTGTAGGTTGCAGACATGGCTTGGATCCCAGGTTGCTGTGACTGTGGTGTCGGCCAGCAGCTGTAGCTCCAATTCGACTCCTAGCCTGGGAACCTCCATATACCACGGGTATGGCCCTAAAAAGACAAAAAATTTAAAAAATTAAAAAAATATAAAAAACACGAGGTAGGTAGAGGACATTGTGGGGTTTCTGTCCTGGGAAGGCCTCATAGGGTTCTTCTCAGTCATAGTACTTGAACACAAATGTTCATAGCAGCATTATTCACATGAGCCAAAAATGGGAACAACTCAAGTGCCCATCAAGAGAAGAATGGGTAAATAAAATATGGTATACACTTTTAAGAGAATATTATTCAGCTAAAAAAAGAATGAAGTGCTAAAACAGGCTACAACATGGATGAACCTTGAAGACATATGAGTTGAAATAAGCCACATACCAAAGGACATATACTGTATGATTCCACCTACCTAAACTATCTAGAAGAGGTAAATTCATAGAAAGAAAGTAGAATAGAGGTTACTGGGGACTAGGAGAAGGGAGGCATGGGAGTTATTACTTAATGGGTGGAGAATTTCTGTTTGGGAAGATGAAAAAGTTCTGGAAAGAGACAGTGGTGATGCGTAGCTGTGAATGTGGTTAGCACCACTGAATTGTACACTTAAAAGTGGTGAAAATGGTGAATTTTAAAAAATAATAAACTGGATTGAAGTGATTGTTGCAGAACTCTGTAAATTACTAAAAATCAAAGTGTCAGCAAGATATTTCTAATTATTTATTGTTTGCACTGTTTTGATTCTTTTTTTGTTTGATGGGATAATTCCATACTTCATCAGAAAGAAAAAGAGAATACTCAGGATATTTTTTAAAAGAGAGATTAATAACTATTAGACATAAAAATGTATTACAAGAGGTCCTGTCGTGGCGCAGTGGAAACAAATCCGACTAGGAACCACGGAGTTGTGGGTTCGATCCCTGGCCTTGCTCAGTGGGTTAAGGATCTGGCATTGCCGTGAGCTGTGGTATAGGTCGCAGACATAGCTTGGATCTGCTGTTGCTGTGGCTGTGGTGTAGGCTGGCAGCTACAGCTCTGATTCGATCCCTACCCTCGGAACCTCCATATGCTGCTAGTGTGTCCCTAAAAGGACAAAAAGACCAAAAAAAAAAAAAAAAAAAAAAAAAAAAACTAAAACAGTAAGAAACTTTTTGGCCATGCCTGCAGCACATACAAGTTCCTGGCCTGGGATCAAACCTGGGCCACAGGAGTCAAACCCGAGCCACAGCAGTGACAATGCTGGATCTTTAACCTGCTGTGCCTCAAGAGAACTCCAAGTAAAAACTTGTTAATAGTGGCTATAGAAATAAATAAAGGACCTCAAAAGTATATATTAATTTAATGTCTGTTTTCACAGCAGCACTTGTGAAAAACTGGAATTTTCCATGATTGTTCTTAGGCAACTAATTAACAATTTGAAGGAAAAAATGTTAGGTTCCTGTCTGCACATTAGAACAATTAAGTATAAGCAAGATGCATGATTTTAAAATGAAAACTATTAAAGCAGTTAAAAAGAAATGAGAATATTTTTTTATTTTTTGAGTGAGAAGTTTTAACACCAAAGGAAAAAAATCATAAAGAAAATAATTGACAAATTCAACTACAAAGATAATTCTGAAAAAAATGCTACAAAGTTAAAGACAAACAAGCTGCTAAAATAAAGAAATGGAGAAATGGGTATTCTCTCTTTCTTTTTGTCTTTTTAGGGCCGCACCCTCAGCATATGGAAGTTCCCAGGCTAGGGGTCTAATCAGAGCTGTAGCCGCCGGCCTACACCACAACCACAGCGATGCCAGATCTGAGCCTCGTCTGGGACCTACACCACAGCTCACGGCAACACTGTATCCCTAACCCACTGAGCAAGGACAGGGATGGAACCCGCAACCTCATGGTTCGTAGTCAGGTTCATTAACCACTGAGCCATGACAGGAACTCCCAAAAAATGGGTATTATTAATTTATGAACTCCTCTTACAAGTTAATGTAACCCCAATAATAAAAATAAGCTAAGGAGGGAGTTCCCATCGTGGCGCAGTGGTTAACAAATCCGACTAGGAACCATGAGGTTGTGGGTTCCATCCCTGGCCTTGCTCAGTGGGTTAAGGATCCGGCATTGGCGTCAGCTGTGGTGTAGGTTGCAGACGCGGCTTGGATCCCGAGTTGCTGTGGCTCTGGCGTAGGCTGGTGGCTACAGCTCCGATTCGACCCCTAGCCCGGGAACCTCCATATGCCGCGGGAGCGGCCCAAGAAATGGCAAAAAAGACAATAAGTAAATAAATAAATAAATAAATTCATGGTACTTAAAAAAAAAAAAAAAAAAGCTAAGGATATGACCAGCCAATTAAAAATGAAACACATAGAAAAGTAAGTTTGTCAAAAATGTTTTCTTGGAGTTCCTGCTGTGGTGCAGTGGGTTAAGAATCCAACTGCAGTGGCTTGGGTCGCAGTGGAGGCGAGGGGTCCCTGGCCCAAGAACTTCCACATGCTGTGGGTGCTACCATTAAAAAAAAAAAAATTTTCCCTCAGGATTTCTCTTGTGGAAAGCTCAGTTAATTAAGGATCCAGTGCTGTCACTGCTACAGCTTGGGAAGCTGCTCTGGCACAGGTTCGATCCCTGACTCGGGCACTTGTGCATGCCACAGGTGCAGTCAAAAAACAAAAAAAAAAAGTCTTCTCTCTACTCAAAATCAAAGAAAAGCAATATAACTCATGCAATATCATTTTGACCTGTAAGTTTGGCCAATGCTTAAAAGAGTAATGATACCCAGGGTTGGAACAACTTGGAAAAATTTTTTTATAAAATTCTGGTGGGATTATAATATATAAAATCATTCCAAAGGCCTCATTGTATCCAAAGTTAAAATTTTAGAGGCATCACAACTTTTAAGCTTGTACAATGATGTATAAACAAGAATGTTTGTTCTCACCCTGCAGTCTATATCTGCAAAACACTGGAGACAACCTAAGAATCTTTCAACACGTAGAAGTAAAATAAATTGTGATACATAAATAGAATTTGGAGAGACATTGAGAATGATAACATACACTACAGGGAGATGGTGAACGCATTGAGAAATGAACAAATGTATGTGCTGGGCATTTGGGATGGAAATGCCATAAAATTTGGTTGTGATGATTGTTGTACAGCTATAAAAGTGATAAAATCCATTGAGTAATTAAAAAAAGAGAAGTGAATGAATGTAAAGGATACAAGAGTATTAGCGTGTGATCCTATTTTTATAAAAATTATGCATATTAAAAAAATACTAAATACTAAAATGTACAAAAAGAAGAAATACACACTCTTCCCCCAACAAACACACACAAAATAAATTCCCTACTGCCTTATGCATAACACGTGGAGTAGTTTCTAAAGACCCTGCAAAATTTAAGACCACATTTTTTTTTTTTACTAATTTCCTCTGAGGCATAAAGGAAACATGTAGAGGATGTTTTTTTGAATAAGATATTTTAAATGTTGCCTTTAATTTTTTGGACCTTCTGCTAAGGTTTCACACCCTCTTCTCCACCATCTACCTACATATCCTAGTGGCTGTTTGCTCTTCTGAGCCTGCTGTAATATTCACTTCTGTTCCAACAAGCACAGGTACCAAGAGTAAGTGCTTGCTTGGATGGCACCACTCTTGAATGTAAACAGACTTTAACTGTAAATATAGTGACGGTTTAAAGTGGAGCAAATATCCCAAAGGACATAATAACAATGATTTGTTCACAGAGAGTGAGCAAAAATTTTCACTTCTGTCCACTTGCCCCAGTGACATTACAGTGGGGCGCAGATTGGATCCAAGAACGTGTGTGCTCTGTTCTATTAAAATCCATTGGTCTTTCTCATACTTTGGATCATTTATTCAGGCATCATGCCCTGGCCATGTGAAAAATACCGCCTTACAGAGTCATAAAGATCTTTGAAATGCTGATACCTCCTCTTACACAGGGTCAAAGGACCATAAGAAAATCACCACTGGGCTCCTGAGAAAAATTTTAATAAGTACTGGGGAGGAGAATCAGGTTTTTGCCAAAATTCTGATTTTCACTTTAAAGCTCATTTTATCGTTGGACAACAAATAGAGTCACTTGTTTTCCCTGAAATGACAGCTCATTTGATTCATTTTTGAGAAAATGTCTGCCAAATAGCCAGCCTTCGTTTGAGTCTTAGCCATTCATGTAAAAATGTTTCATGAGAAAAGCAGCTAGTTCAGCTCATGACTCAAACAGCTGCATAGTGGTTTTCCTGGAGACAACATCATGCTTCTGTACCTTGTACGTACTTCCTGTTTCATCAGACAGAATGTTAAAAGGACATGCCCTCGAAGGCTGAGACAGTACAATTAATCATTTTTATTGCATTCTTTTTTTTTTTTTTTTTTTTTGGTCCTTTGTCTTTTTAGGGCCACACCTGCGACATATGGAGGTTCCCAGGCTAGGGGTCAAATCAGAGCTACAGCTGCCAGCCACAGCCACAGCCACAGCAACCCAGGATCCAAGCCACATCTACGACCTACACCACAGCTCACAGCAACGCCAGATCCTTAACTCACTGAGCAAGGCCAGGGATCAAACACACATCTTCATGGACACTAGTTAGGTTCGTTCACCACGGAGCCATGATGGGAACTCTTCCACTAAGGGCATCCTTAAGTGAAACCGGCATTTCTTTCCTGCAGCTGCATGAGAGTGCAGAAAGCAGTGACTGCCCGTGCAACTTGTTGCCACTCTCTGGAATCCTGCTGTGGCACCAGCAGGCTCCCCCACCAACTGCTTTTGCACCACCAGTGCAACTGTCAACTCAACAAAATAGGAAAATAATGCCCAAGTATTATTATTACAATAGTCTTGACCTCCTGGATCCCCTGCAAGGGTCAAGCCCCAGGGTCTATGGCTCACACTTAAAGCAAGATCACTGCGTGCCATTATTACACCTAAAAAATGTACGATGTTTCCTTAGTAGTATTCAAATATCCAGCTGGTGGCACATTTCCAAATTGTTTTCATGGATGTCATATATTTCTTCAAGTTTTTATTTTATTTTTTTTTTTATTTTTTAAGGTGGTACCTGTGGCATATGGAAGTTCCCCAGGCCAGGGATTGAATTGGAGCTGCAGCTGCAGGCCTACACCACAGCCACTGCAACACAGGCTCCAAGGTGCATCTGCAACCTACTCCACACAGCTTGTGGCAACTCCAGATCCCTAACCTACCGAGTGAGGCCAGGGATTGAACCTGCATCCTCAGGGACACTGTGGCAGGTTCTTAACCCACTGAGCTGCAGTGGGAACTCTGTTTCTTCAAGCTTTTAAAACTCAAGATCCAAATGAATCCATGTCCCATGACTGACATCTTTTAATACATAGGCCCTCCCACCATATCTTTTTTTTTTCTTTGTTATTTACATGCTGATAACACTGGCTGATTCATTCTGAAGAACTTCCACAGGGTCTGGATTTTCTTGATCACCTTAATTTTCTTTTTTTTGTCTTTTTAGGGCCACACCTGCAGCACATGGAGCTTCCCAGGCTAGGGGTTGAATGGGAGCTGTAGCTGCCAGCCTACACCAGAGCCACAGCAACGCGGGATCCCAGCCGCGTCTGCGACCTACACCACAGCTCATGGCGACGCGGGATCGTTAACCCACTGAGCAAGGGCAGGGACCGAACCCGCAACCTCATGGTTCCTAGTCGGATTCGTTAACCACTGCGCCACGACGGGAACTCCCCCATTAAATTTTAATGATCGATTTTCTGTTCCTTGATCTGGACTTGGAACCTGAGAAGGTCAAGATTTCAGAAGAATTTAGGGCCAAAAACTAACAGCAGTTCCTTACTCCTTGCCAGGTCTTAAAACAATTCTTTTCCTAAGATACTGAGTAAGAGGTTCAGGTTTTCCCGCCAAGCGTCCTCATGGATACTAGTCCGATTTGTTTCTGCTGAGCCACAGCAGGAACTCCGGGGGTGAATTTTTGAATTGAGTGGCTAGAGAAGGTTTTACTCATCAGGTGAGGTCTGAGTCAAGATGTTAGGCACCGAATGTCTATAATCATAACTCCAAGACTCCATAATCAGACTCCTGCTGGTGCATGTTCCTGACCTTGTATTATTTCCAGTGTCTGACACCACCACTCCATCTGGTTACCAATTTCTCCCAGCAAGGCGATCTGTCTCCCTCTTTATTACGTCAGAAATGATGGGAAGGAATGATAACTAATCATGGCTTCTCCTTCATTTGGGGCACTGAGAAGTAGCCTTCAATTGATTTTTTTTTTCATGGAAAAATTACAAAATAGGAAGCCTGCAAAAATCCCCCTGATTTGGAGTATCTCATGCTATCTTTCTTTATTTTTAACATAAATTAATTCCGGGATGGAAGAACTTGAACCTCAAAAAATCCAGTTATCTTACTGAGTGTTTGACAAGTCCATTTTTTTTTTTCAATGAACAAAGGGGCGTTACATGGCCAGTGGCTTAGTTTTTATCCAGGGGTCCTCTGGGCATACACAGACTGTCTCTCTCATTTATCTCCGTCTTCCCAGCACTGTGCTTGGTAGAGATGCTGAATGAATGAATGACTGGGACAAGAACTCATGATGCTTGAAACCCAACTCCTACTGGTGACATGCAGTTCTGAGGTCCTGTCCACCTGGGTGTACCAAGTGCTGCCTATGCAGCCTGCATCCTGCTGGAGTTGACAGCTTCCAGCATCACCCGAATCTTCAGTGCTGCCCACCTCAGGGGAATGGTGGTGCCCCTGCATGACACCAGGTTGGGCAGCTGCTCCTTCAGCCCTTTTCTCCTGCAGGCCAGGTCTTGGGACTGCAAAGAACTCCAGCTTGCTCTTCACTCTATCTGCTTCTCGTGGAGAAACACCTAAAGAATATTCTATTTATCTCATTTTTGGGGGAAAAAAATCATAGTCATTCTGAATCAGGTTTATTACTGGATGCATTGGGGGTTTTTTGGTCTTTTGTCTTTTTAGGGCCACACACAAGCATGTAGAGGTTCCCAGGCTAGGGGTGGAATCAGAGGTGTAGCCGCTGGCCTACACCATAGCCACAGCAACGTGGGATCCAAGCTGCGTCTGCGACCTACACCACAGCAGATGGCAACGCCCGATCCTTAACCCACTGAGCAAGACCAGAGATCAAACCCACGCCCTCATGGATACTAGTCGGATTCATTAACCACTGAGTCATGACGGGAACTCCTGGATGCATTGTTTTTATAGAGGAGTCAGAGATAATTTCATATAGGTCAGAACGATATGGCTGAGAGTATTAATGGGCAAAGCATTACTACACAATGAAGCAACTGAATCAAAGCTTCCCATGTTTCATGAGTAGATCCATAAACGGATTAGGAGTCTACTGGTCCAAAAACTTGTTTACAAATGGAAAAACTAAAGCCTGGAGAAGCCAACGGTTCTAATTCTGACAAGATAATCTGTTTATGGTTTCAAAATGATAATATGACTCTTTTCCAGGGCCAAGTTCGAGTTCAGTTTTTCCTTAGAAGGACTCATAGAACTCAGCAAGCTGTTACACTCTTGGTTGTGGTTTGCTGCAGGGCAAGGAGACAGGTTAAAATCAGCAATGCAAAATGAGCAAAGGCCAGGATCCTAGAGACACCAGGCTCACGATTCCAGTTGTCCTCTGTCAGCAGCTTGGCTTGATTCTCCCAACAATGGTGTGTGACATCACAATGGGGTCCGGCTCACCTGAAGCTCGTTCATGGTACATGCATGTCTGACAGTCCACTCAGGGGACCCCAGTCTCCAATCCCTCCTCCAGTCAAGCTGACACCACATGGACCAAGGGCCCCAGCATAAATTATGTTTTTTGGTTTTTTTTTGTCTTTTTGCTATTTCTTGGGCCGCTCCCGAGGCATATGGAGGTTCCCGGGCTAGGGGTCGAATCGGAGCTGTAGCTGCCAGCCTACGCCAGAGCCACAGCAACGCAGGATCAGAGTCGAGTCTGCGACCTACACCACAGCTCACAGCAACGCCGGATGGTTAACCCACTGAGCAAGGGCAGGGACCAAACCTGCAACCTCCTGGTTCCTAGTCGGATTCGTTAACCACTGCGCCACGACGGGAATTCCATTTATGTTCTTAATATAAACCAGCTGGCTGGTTCAAGGCCTCCAGGTCAAGAAAAATACTCTTATCAGACAGGATATTCCACAAGCTTAGAGGTTATCTCCCAAGAGCTGGGCAACAGTCAAACCTTTCTTTGGAAGGTACAGGGTTTAGCAACCTGCACTTGCTGAGTTAACCCTTTCCTGTATAATCCTCTATGGTGCTTTTTCTATGCCATGGGAAATTGGTTTTGTATTTTGTTTTCTTTTTTTCTTTTTTGTCTTTTTGCCTTTTCGAGGGCCGCTCCCACGGCATATGGAGATTCCCAGGCTAGGGGTCTAATCGAAGGTGTAGCCACTGGCCTACGCCAGAGCCACAGCAATGCGGGGTCGGAGCCCCATCTCCGACCTACACCACAGCTCACGGCAACGCCGGATCGTTAACCCACTGAGCATGGGCAGGGATCGAACCCACAACCTCATGGGTCCTAGTCGGATTCGTTAACCACTGAGCCACAATGGGAACTCCTGTATTTTGTTTTCCAGAAAAGCAGTCCTGAAGATCACTGAGATGGTCTTCGTGTACAAGCAATCATTTCTTTCTTTTCTTTCTTTTTTTGTTTCCTGTCTCTTCTCTTTTTAGGGCCGCACCCTCAGCATATGGAGGTTCCCAGGCTAGGGGTCTAATTGGAGCTGTAGCCTCTGGCCTACACCACAGCCACAGCAATGCCAGATCCGAGCTGCCTCTTCGATCTACACCAGCTCATGGCAATGCCGGATCCTTAACCCACTGAGCGAGGCCAAGAATTGAACCCGCAACCTCATGGTTCCTAGTCAGATTCGTTTCCACTGCGCCACGACGGGAACTCCAAAGCAATCATTTCTATGTGTCCGACCATCGGTCGCCTTTTGCAGAATAGCTTGAAGGAACTTTATTTCTGTATCAGAAGTAGCTGATATCTCCCTGGGATGTGGCGAAGGAGTGGCCTCCATGAAAGGCCCACATGTCTCCACGCCCTTCACGGCAGGACTTTACACTCTCCTTATTAGGAGGTGCGGTCTATTTCCCTGCCTCCTAAACTGAGGCTGGCTTTGTGACTTGCTGTGGCTACAAAGCTATGAAAATAAGCATGTGCTGGCCCGCATATGTTCCTGCTTTCTCTTAGAACCCTGTTGGAACGAGGGAGACCACAAGGAAGCGAGCCGGTTGTCCCAGCTGAGTCCCCTCTAGACCAGGCTACAAACAGGTGATGCCCAGATATATGAGAAAGCCCAACTGAGGTCAGCAGAGCTGCCCACCCAACCCCCAGAACTGGCCAATATGCCCAAGCGAGGCCAGCCAAGACCAGAAAAATCTCCAGCTGACCCACAGACTCATAAGCAAGCGTAAATGTTTACTGTTTTATGCCACTGAGTTTTAGTTGCTTGTTACACAGCAACAGCTACCTGATACAGTGGGGAAGTATATGGAGGAACAAAAGTACTTTTTGATATGAAAATGTCTTAACACAAATCAGATAACGGTCATGACATGTTTTCTCCAAACACTGCTGTCAGCCAAACATCACTATTCTAAGGAATGTGGCAATGAAGGATCAGCAATACTTGTTCTTTAGTCTATTTTATTTTTATTTTTATTTGTCTTTTTGCCTTTTCTAGGGCCGCTCCCACAGCATATGGAGGTTCCCAGGCTAGGGGTCGAATCGGAGCTGTAGCTGCCAGCCTACGCCAGAGCCACAGCAATGCAGGATCCCAGCCGTGTCTGCAACCTACACCACAGCTCACGGCAACGCCGGATCCTTAACCCACGGAACAAGGCCAGGGATCAAACCTGCAACCTTATGGTTCCTAGTTGGATTCGTTAACCACTGCGCCACGACAGGAACTCCCTTGTTCTTTAGTATTAAAAAAAAAAAGTTCTCGTAACATTTTACTTGTCACATAGGTCTTTTAAAACTTTTATTAAATAATGTTACATGTGGAGCTCCTGTTGTGGCTCAGCAGACACGAGTCTGACTCGAATCCACGAGGATGCAGGTTCAATTCCAAACAACCCAGACTGAAGTAACGGATCCGTACTTCTCAAAATGTCAAGGTCAGAAAGACCAGGTGAAACTAAGGCATTGTCACAGACTGGGGGAGACAAGACAACTCAGTGCAGCATGGGGTGGTGGATGAGATCCCGGGCCAACCAAACACCCCCTGGAAGCAAGAAAGCATTTGTGGACGAATGGGAAATCAAATTTATAGGTGAGTAATGTACCAATTCTGCCACGGCCCCTGTTAGTATTTCACTAATTCTTAGTTTTGATGGTTGTACTGTGGATACACACAACATAAATATCAGTGAGATCCAAGCGAAGCGAAGGAATTCCTTGTACTGTTTTTGCAACTTTTCTGAAAGTCTAAAATTCTTTCAAAATAAAATGGCAACGATGTGGACACTCACCCTTTATCCCTGGGCCTCCCGTTGCGTTGATGCCTGTCTGGGCGTGCGTGTTAGCTGTACCTTCCAAAGGCCATCCTTTCCATTGCTCTGTCAGGTGGGTGGTCTCTGGCTGGTGAGATGCACATGAGGGTTAGTGGATCCCACAGCCATCTACCCATTACTGCACCCCCTTTGCTAAAAAGTGGGTGGCTTGGCCTGAGGTGTGTGTGCTATACCATGTCGTTGGCGCAAACACCGTGTGAACCTTCAGGCAGCGGGGCTGGCTGAGGCCACGCAGCCAGGAGGAGAGGCAAGCCCGCTCCATAATAGGTACCGTGTGGATTTCAGCAGTCAAGCTGCTCCCCTTCCAGAGCGGAAAAGGTCTGATGTGATCAACTTGTTACCAGGTGGCTGGCTGGTCTCCCTGAGGAATGGTGCCATGCGGGGGATTGAGTGCTGCTGGGGGGCAGACACTCGGCATGGCAGTAGCTAGGTCAGGCTTAGTGAGCAGGGGTCCGTGCTGGTGGACCCATTATCAGGCTCTTCCTTGCTCCCACTGTGCCTGCACCGGGGTGTCCACTGATGGAGGTTCCCCAACGACAGAGGGCTGAACCACACTGTCTGCTTGGTTTAGTCTCTTCCAAGGTAGATGCTCTCAGGTGGGCATTACCATGTGATGCTATAAAGATCTCACTTTGTTCCATCTGCATCTTCTCCAAACTTCCTTTGACCCTGATGTTCCAGTCTCTGCACAGGCCCCTGACCAACCAGCCAAGCCATTCACCTTTGCCTCTGGGCCCATATACACTCGCCTATTGATTTCCTTTTCTGTCTCCGAAAAGGGATACCCAGATGTTTGAGCTGCAGCTCTGCCAGCTGGGGGCATCTCAGGGTCACCCCCATGCAGGGCTGTAGTGCAACAGTCCATTTTCAGTCTACAAGTTCATATTGAGCCAATCCATTCATGAGCTGAGCTTGACTTTTTCCCTCCTCCATCAGCTGGTCGTCATAGCTCCCCCCACATGGCCATAGGTGTGAGCTGAGGGACAGGTGCTGACATGGGGGTCTGGGCCACCTACACACACAGCTCACTTTGCCCTCTGGCCCTGCTCATGCCCGATTTTCCTGGCCCTCACTTTGTTTTTGCTCCTGCCTGATTTACGACTTAGTGGGTCTGCCAGAGCACGCAGCTCATCAAGGTCAGCTCTGACGACATCATCACTGAATGTCTTCTGGTCACATTCACTGTCTTAACCAGGACCCAGGAGTCGGCTGGGGCAGTTTTTTTGGTATAGTGTATGGCTCTCTGCTGCAGCTGCTGTGATCCTGCTCCGGAACTTCTGGGATCAATATCATGGCTCTTCTTGGGGTTCGCCATCCAGCTCTACCCAGGAGCTCTCCCCCATCCACGAATACCTCTAGGACCATTGGCTACAGGTGGCTAATGGCTACCAGGTTGGGAAGCATATAGAGAGAACATTTCTATCAGAGCGGAAGTTGTACTGGACAGAGTACCACACCTAGATCTAACAGTTGACAAGAAGTACAGAAGCTGGAAAAATATCTTAAACAATCCCACAAGATGCAATCATCCAAAAACAGAATGTGGAAAATTCTACCGGCCAAGTGACCCAGTTTCTTTAACAAATAAATGGCATGGAAAAGTGGGAGAGCGAGAAACTGTTGTAGATGAAGAGGCTTATGAGACACATTAACCAAATGCATTGGGTGGACTTTCCCTGGATCTTGATTTGAACTAACCGACTGTAAAAGAGATTTTTTTTGAGATAAGCCAGCTAAACACATTGAGAGTGAAATGTGAACTCATTCAAATGCGGCTGGGGAGAAGGACCCAAGTGGGAGTTTGTATTCCTGGTTTGATTCCTGGGGGGGAAAAAAAAAACAACAAAAAAAAAATAGCCAAGCTAGAAATAGCTTTATCTCAGTAATGTTAGCAACACACGTCTTCAAATTTGCTGTGGGAGGAAATCTGAGCTTGAAATAGTTTCAAAAGTAGCAGCCACATCTCTCCGCACAATCCTGGGATATGCCCAGTGGGAGAGTGGAGACAAAGGGATGCAATAGTCTTTTCCTTCACTTATCTGGTGAACCATTGCTTATCCTTAAAGTGCTCCTCTTCCAGGAAGTCCTCCTGGCTTGCCTCACTGCCCTGCCCCAAACCATCCCCCAAGAGCTTCCCTGTGCTTCCCTCCTCATACCCTCCATCTAACTGTGACAGTGGATCTGGGACTTGCAAGGTGAGAAAGGGCAAGGGTGTGTGCCAAACCCCAGCCTTGATGGAGGGTAAGTACACAGTCTTAAGCCAGCAAGTGGCCTCTGTTGTTTCCCTTTATGCTTAGTAAGCTCCGCCTCTCCTTTAAGGAGTGGACTCCGAGGTCTGGCGGGGCCACCTTAAAACGGTGCCACCTTAAGCAGCCCTGCCCCCAGCAGAATTACTAGGCTGGGGTGGCTGCTGGCTTCTGCCCAGCTATGGCCTGCCTGCTCCGGGCTGCAACCTGGCGGCTGTTCCCCTGGAGGGGCTACTGCTCCAGGGGGACACAGGTAGGTGGGGGGGGGGGGGCTTGGAGGCTGGGGGACCCTATGCCAAGTTTCCGCCAGGCTCTGTGCTGCTCCAGCAACCCGGAGACTTTGGGCAAAGAATCACCCACCTGGCTCACATCCCTTCCACCCAACCCCCACCCCGGGTCAAATGTGGGTACTGAGTAAAGTAGGCCCAGGCCCCCACAGCTGCCATGAGTGGGGCTGGGGGGTTTCAGCTGGAAGGTCTGTGGACTCCACAGGGACGCTTTGGGGCTTAAAACAGCGCTTGGGCAGCAAGGAGCTGCGTTCTAGGCCAGGCCCTGTCTCTGACTTGCTGGCCTCATTTCCCCATCTGTAAAATGGGACGAAATCCACGGAAGGGCTCTGAGAGCCCCATGAGCCCCTGGCCAAGGCAGCACGGAGGTGTGGGTGCCTCTGTTCACGGGCCATTGAAGCGCCACTCTGACGCCTCCCCCTGGCCGGATGGCCTCTGGCGTCTTTGAGAGACCCTGCCAGGGTGTTTGTCCCCTGCAGGGCGAACTCAGCAAAGGCTTTGTGGAGGCTCTGAAGGCAGTCGTGGGAAGCCCGCATGTGTCTACCGCCGCTGCGGTCCGAGAGCAGCACGGGCGCGATGAGTCCTTTCACAGGTGGGAGGCCCGCCCCCATCAGAGCCCCTGGCTGAGAGCCAGGGTCCTGGGTTGTCTTCTGCGCCCACCCCCACCCCGCCCATCCGTTTCTGGGTGCTCTGGCCTTCTCCACCCCTCCTCTTCACCTCCAGAAGGGTGCGCTCTGCCCCTGGCCCACTGTGCAGCCTCAGGCCCTGCAATACCTCTGGCTGCTTCAAATTTGAGCAGGACCAGAGGGCACCACACGCCCCTAAGTGGCTGAGGGTCTGGTTGCAGGTGCCAACCTCCTGACGCTGTGGTGTGGCCCCAGAATGTGGAGCAGGTCAGCCAGCTGGCAGCCCTGTGCTATGACCAAGGCGTGCCCATCATCCCGTTTGGCACAGGCACCGGGCTTGAGGGTGGAGTCTGTGCGGTGCAGGTATGTATGGTGGCCTCCCCCCCTGGCCAGATCCTAGTCCCATCACACTTGCCACCCTGCCCTCTGCCTCCTCCACCACCCACGGCTAGCCAGCTCCAGCCTCCTTACCTGCCGTCTTGGGGCTCTGGTCTGGCTGCTGAGAGGTCGGCCACGAGCTGGGGTTCTCCGGGCTGTGTCCTGGGGAAAGACCTTGGTTAGCAAACGCTGGCACCCTTCCGGCCAGGGCGGTGTCTGCGTCAACCTGACCCACATGGACCGAATCCTGCAGCTGAATCTAGAAGACTTTTCCGTGTTGGTGGAACCCGGCGTCACCCGCAAAGCTCTCAACACCCACCTGCGGGACAGCGGTCTCTGGTTCCCCGTGGGTAGGCTGGGGCTCGAGGCCGTTCCCGGGCTGGGAGGGCTCCCTGGTGGCACGGGTGTTTCTGGGGCTTAGGGGGACCCCTCTGCCCATGGGCACCCGCCCCAGGCTGCCTTCTGCCTGACCTCTGCCCCGCAGATCCGGGTGCAGACGCCTCTCTTTGCGGCATGGTGGCCACCGGGGCCTCGGGCACCAACGCTGTGCGCTATGGCACCATGCGCGACAATGTGCTGAACTTGGAGGTGGTGCTGCCTGGTGGGCGGCTGCTCCACACCGCGGGGCCCGGCCGGCACTTCCGGTGAGCGCCCTCTACCGGCAGCCACCGGGGCCTCTTGGAGAAGCGGGTTGTGAAAATGTCCGTGGGCCGAAAGTGAGGGTCCCAGGGTTTGCTCCCCCTGCTTGAGGCCGATTCGGGCTGTGCCAGGGAAAGGCTGCCTTGGTGGCAGTCTGCACCCGAGGGGGCCAGCGCAGACCTTGGGCGCAGCTCCCCACCTGGCTTCTGGCCAAAAATCCATCATCTCGTGGCCTGGGCGCTCACCCTCATGTCCTCGGGCCTAGGAAGAGCGCAGCGGGCTACAATCTCACCGGGCTCTTTGTGGGCTCCGAGGGGACCCTGGGACTCATCACAGCCGCCACCCTGCGCCTGCACCCTGTCCCTGAGGCCACGGTGGCCGCCACCTGTGCCTTCCCCAGCATCCAAGCGGCAGTGGACAGCACTGTACACATCCTCCAGGCTGCAGTGCCTGTGGCCCGCATTGGTGAGCCAGGGACTGGGCAGTCCCCGTGGGCGCCCTGGAGGAGGTCTGGAAGGCTAGTCCTCACCTCATCGGACTTCTTGGTCCCAGAGTTCCTGGATGACGCCATGATTGACGCATGCAACAGGCACAGCAAGCTGAACTGCTGCGTGGCGCCCACACTCTTCCTCGAGTTCCATGGCTCGGAGCAGGCGCTGGCAGAGCAGGTGCAGCGCACAGGTGCACTGGGGTGCTGCGGGAGGGGGGCACGGGCTGCCCCGGAGCGGGGCCAGTGTCAACCCTCGACCTTCCACAGAAGAGATCACCCGGCACAATGGAGGATCCCACTTCTCCTGGGCCAAGGAGGCCGAGGAGCGCAGCCGGCTCTGGGCGGCGCGGCACAACGCCTGGTACGCAGCCCTAGCCCTGCGGCCCGGCTGCAAGGTGAGCGGGCTGGGGTGGAAGTGGGAGCCTTTCCTCCGCCCTCTAGCCTGTTGTCCGGAGAAGCAGGCTGAGGGCACGGCTGACAAAACTGCCAAACCCTCAGCGGGGAGCCCCGGCCTCGAGCCAGAGAGAGGGCAGGCTTTCAGGAGGAAGCGGAAACTGCTAGCCAGCCGGAAGGGGAGGCTAGGCTCCAGGTAGCAGGTGCTTTGGGACCCGAACACAGCTGGGGATGGGGAGTAGGACGAGAGACTTGGGAGCACCTGCCGACAGGGTCCAGGGAACACACTCCGGCCAGTCACCTTGTTGCTGGAGGCTTAGAGCCAGCCCCCTGAACCCATTCGTAGCCTTGACCCCTTAGCTCCGAGCAGGTGGGATGGGGGGGGAGCTCACAGGCCGGCCTCAACTCAGGGCTATTCCACCGACGTGTGCGTGCCCATCTCCCGGCTGCCGGAGATCCTGGTGCAGACCAAGGAGAACCTGAAGGCCTCCGGACTCACAGGTGCTGCGGGCCCCCACAGAGCGGGTGGGGGAGGGAGGGCAGGGGAGGGGCCAGGCTGAGGGCAAGCAGCTCTGTCCTCTGGGCCCCCAGGAACCATCGTTGGGCATGTGGGCGATGGCAACTTCCACTGCATCCTGCTGGCAGACCCGGAGGACCCTGAGGAGCTCCTCAAGGTCATGGCCTTTTCAAAACAGCTGGCCAGGTAAGGGTGAATGAAGCAGGGAGGGGGCTGGGGAGAGCTGAGGGAAGTGGGGGGCACCTGCTGAAGAATTCCTTCCGCTGCCTCTCAGGCACGCACTGGCATTCCATGGCACCTGTACTGGGGAACATGGCATTGGGCTGGGCAAACGGCAGCTGCTGCAGGAGGAGGTGGGTGCCGTGGGCATGGAGGTCATGCGGCAGTTCAAGGCCACACTGGATCCCCGCGGCCTCATGAACCCAGGCAAGGTGCTGTGAGGGGCTCTGAGCACCTGCCCCACAAGCCCCCAGTCAGTGGCACTTCCTGATCTGGGACGTCTTCGTGCCACAGAATGACTCTGCCTTTGCCCTGCCCACTGGCTCTTTCATTCGGAGGCAGCCGAGGCCTGAGGAGAGAAGCCTGGACAGCCGGCTCCTCCCTGGCCCTCTTGCTGTTCTCAGGAGCCTTTTGAGAAGTCCAGTAAACGGCTCAGGATCACTCCCTGTGAAGCTGCTTCCTCTCTGTGCTCTCACACTTCCTGTCCTGGCTAGGAGAGGCAGTGTGGGTCACCCTAGACTAGGACAACGCCCCTCCATATCAGCCTCCCTACTGCTTGGGGGGTGGGGGTGGGGACAAAGCCTGGGGGACCCAGCACGCATAGCCCTTCTCTGTCTGCCTGGTGACAGGAACACTCAGTTGCTGGTGGGGGAAGGGACCTCCCACTCCACGTTCGCGGGCTCCCCAAATAAACCTGAACCCTGTTTGCAGCCATCTGGAGATGAGCACGTGGCACCTGTGAACGGTCCCCTGTGCCTACCCCACCTCCTTCAGGTTCTCTGTCCTTTGGGTAGTGACTCCCTTGTCCCTTGTCCTGGGCCTGCCCTGAATTGTACAGCCTGAGGAGGGGTTGTGGTCTGACTATAGAAAGGTTACTTTCAGAGGCCCAGGCCCCTGTCCCAGTTGCTCCCACTATGAGAACCCCAGGGCCTGAGGACTTGCCCATGGCCATCATCAATTACTACAGACTCCTCCACGGAGCCCCAAGTGGGATCTAGAACATTCTGAACAAGTCCTTCAAGTGGCTGCTACTAATCACTGGAGACGGAAGTGATTTTCCAGGTACCACACCTCTCCATGGTGTGATGTATCATACTACCAGCTTTTTTTACCCTCAACACCAGACGCTGCCCACCCTGGGGCCTTGCCTCTGTCTTGTTGGGATCCCTGGCCAGACTGCCTCACCCAGGGTACCTGGTAGTTGTTTCCCTTAAGTCCACGAGGGGGCGCCTGACTCCACAAAGCTCAGACGCCAGTGTCTGCAGGGGCAGCGGTGCCCAGCACTCACCTCTGCAGGGACCTACAGCCCTGGGCGCCCCCTCCTTCCCAGGGTGTAGGCAGTGCCTGGCATCCTGGAAATCAACCTCTAAGCTCTCCAGCCCACTGCAGGTCCCAGGAGCCTATAGTGGAGATCTCCCTCCCTTACCCCGTGGCCCTGGCCCTTAGGAGAGGGGCTGAGTGAAGGACGCAGGGGAGACAGCAGCATCCTCCTTCTTGCCTCACCCCCAATCTCCCAAGCCACCTCCCAGCTCCTGCCCTGCTTCCACCCCCATCAGCTGTTCAGGCTCTCCGCACAGGCAGCCCCGCTGTCTCCTGAGACTAGTTAAGTTCTTGGAACCCCTCCTCTCTGCCATCACTGGGCTGAGTGCTGGTTCCCTCCTCTGTGATGTTTCTGTCCCCTGGATGAGAGCAGTAGCTGTGCCAGGGGGTGACGTGGGGCAAGTGTCATGGCTCCTCCCAGGAAATCACCTGATAAAGGAGACACAATCTAACCATCGGCCACACGTGTTGATGGGGACACAGCTCACCAGTGCCCTCCCCTCCACACAGGCTGCCAGCTACCTGTGGCCCTCCCCGGGCAGCCCCCTCCGCCCCCTCCCTCCGCGGTGGCACTCTCCCCTGCTGGCAGGGCTCCTCTCTGATGTGGCCCCAGCGCCTGGCAACAAGCAGGTGCTCAGCAAATGGCCATTTCCATGCAATTTTCTATTAGGAAAAACTCCAAACATGCAGGGGAGTTCGAAAAAGTACACCGTTCACTGAAATGCCAGCAACTGAAGACTCACCAGTGAACATTTTTGCTTTTATTTGCTTCATGTGTGTATTGTGGGGGGAAACCATCTGGAATTGGGCTACAAATTTTTTGACATCACTCACCTATATAATTCAGCACCTGTCTCCTAGGAGTAAGGACATTCTAAAAACCTCAACACGGAGTTCCCAGCATGTCTCAGTGGTTAGCAAATCTAAGAACCATCAGGTTGTGGGTTCGATCCATGGCCTTGCTCAGTGGGTTAAGGATCCAGTGTTGCCGTGAGCTGTGGTGTAGGTCGCAGCCTCAGCTTGGATCCTGCGGTGCTGTGGCTGTGGTGTAGGCTGGTGGCTACAGCTCTGATTCGACCCCTAGCCTGGGAACCTCCATATGCCGTGGGTGCGGCCCTAGAAAAGGCAAAAAGACAAAAAAAAAAAAAAAAAAAAAAAAAACCAAAAAACCTCAACACCATTAAATGGCTATAAGACAGATGGTTCTAGCAAGGGGGCCTGTCCAGGAAGCCCCCACCCCAAGCGCACTGGGCCCTTAAAAGAGGGAGTGGGTGGAACCTACCTCCCAGTTCCTGCCAATTCCCACCCCTCCAGAAAGGCAGAGTTCAGGAGAGCGGTTTGGATGGAAGATGACAGACACCAGCTCCATCTGGAAAACCCAGACAACCCCGGTCCCACCCCCATCTAGGAGCTGGCAATCCGGGACTGAATGTGGAGAACTTGGCAACCAGCAGAGGGCCAGGTGGGGGGGGGGGAGTCACTGCGGGTGGGGACGAGCACCAGCCTCAGGAGCCTGGAATAGCAGCCAGTGTGGGCTCCAGCCCTGCCTCACCCGGCTCAGGACCACTCAGCTCACCCTGGGTGCTGCCCAGGCCACTGGGCCTAAGCCACTGAGATGGGCACACAGGCCTCCTCTCCATCTTCAGGCCCAGGGGTCAGACAAGGAGATCTCTGGGGCCAGCTCTGCAGGAGGACTTAAATATAGAACAGGGAGACACAGTTGCCAGGCAGAAGCAGGAGGTGCTGTGAATAGAACAGTGCTCTTTGCAGTGACAAAGCCAAAGGCAAGCCTGCTATGCATGTGCCAGGGGCTTCTGGGCAGATTCTCTGCCCCTCACGGTGACCTCTGAGCTGCGTGACTTTGTTCCCACTTCACACATGGGGCAGCTGAAGTTTAGATGCAGTTGTTTCCCCAACATCCTCTGCAGAGGAGTCTGTGCAGGTAGTTTAGAGCCGAGGTTCTTGCCACCATGGCGACTGTGGGTCTTGGGGGGGTCTCCACCCAGCAAGCTCAGATCCACAAACTCGAGTGTTTCTCGGAAATGTTGGGCGCGCTGGTGCTTCGCCCACATCTGCCCACCAGCCTGCAATGCCCTTGCAGCGAGCAGGTGTTTCAGGCAACAGAACAGAAGACGGCAGAGGCAGGGCCTGGTGGGGTTGGCGCCCACAGAGGCAGCGGCGCAGTCATCTCCCTCCAGAGCTTTCCTTCGCAGGCTCTGTGGGAGGCTCTGGAATGCCGCTCCGGGAGCCTGTCTGGCACAGAGACAGAGGCCAGGCATGCATGGCTACCAGCTGCCCTGGGCTTCCTGCCCCACCCAAGGAGTGCCAACTTTTGTGAGCCCCGAGTGGCTGGTCCTAGTTCAAGGGCTCTGAGCTGGCTCAGCCCCAAACTAGGGCCTCTTTCTGGGCCTCAGTGAAGCATGCCCATGAGTCAGCACTGAGCCACAGGCACGGCAGGGTGTGGGATGGGGAGCCAGGGGTGAGGTGGTGGGGTCCAGGCCAATGCCTGAAGAACCCACATCACTGCGGCCTCCAGGGGCCGCAAGATCTTTACCCCTGCAGATCTTTCCACGACAGCTCTGTCAAAGCCACTCCACAGGTGACGGGAGACAGAGTGAGTCCACGAGGCTTGCAGGGTTCATACACCTGCAGGACTCTGGCCTGACCTGCCACATTCTCTCACCCAGGCACGGCTGCCGAGAGCCATGCCACATACCTGTAACCCCGAGTACCAGCCTGAAGCAAGGCTAAAGAGCTAGGCCTTCACTGCCCATGTCTTGACTGTGTAGAAATACTTGATTAAAATGAAGTCACACAGTGCATCTTTTATTAGACATTATTTTAATACCATATCAAAACACCTTGACTAATGAAGTAAGCTTTTCCCCCCGGCTTTGAACATGTTTTTAAACATTTTATAAGGGTTTTTTTTTTTTTGTATTGTAATATACAAATACAGAAACCTATCTTGCAGGGGCTGATGCCATGTGTGAACACCAATGGCTAAAATGTTCTCAAACAGAACGCCTGAACACGGGGTGGCTGTACAGATCCGTTAAATAAGTCTTTTGTGTGTCTAAGTTTTTTTTGGGGAAAAAAAAACTCCACAAGGGTCTAAGAAAAATGTTCAGGCATTTTTGCAGGACACTTGTGATTGTTAAATCCTTGCAACGGACCAGAACCAGGAGGAAGCGGGAAGGAAGAGAAACGGAGAGGAGGAGGAGAGGTCCCTTGGGGGGCTGGTTTTTGGCAATGAAGTCAAGATACCAGGGTCCCGAGGGGAGAAAGTGCGAGACCAGGGCATAAAAAATGGGGAAGAAACCAACCAAACAAGAAACCAAGGCCGAGCGGTTGGCGAGGGCGAGGCCGCCGTGAGCAAGGCCGCGCCTGGCGAGAACCCGCTCTGTCGTCTCTGCCCCCGAGCGAGTGGGTTCTGAGCAGGTTCTGGCAGGGCCGCAGACAGCGATCTGTAAACATCACGAGGGAAAACACCAGTCGACACTAGACTTTTTGTTTTTGTTTTTTGTTTTTTTGTTTTTATAGTTTTTTTTGTAAACACTTTAGAGACAGACCCACAACGCCTTTCGAAAGTGAAAAAGAAAATGCCCTTTCCCTCCTGGGATGAGGATGAGGGAAGGAGAGCGGGTGGTTCTTCCTTCTGGCAAACGCACGCTCATCCAGTCTGGTGTCCTCGGGGAGAAAGGGAGAACCATCTCTGGAAGTCAGTGCAGGAGGGGCGCCCTGTTCCCACGGGTGTCCCCAGCTCAGCTCTGCCCCAGGGTCCGAAGCCTCCTCTCAGGAACGGGGGCGGGGGGGGGCCTGGCTGTCCCTGTGGGGACCAGGAGACGTGAGTCGTGTTCCGAGGGGCCGAGGCTGGACGTGTGCATCCCGCGAGGCCGGGCCGGGGCGCCCATGGTTCCGGTCCGGGGGCCCCGGCGCCGAACATCGTGAAGCCAAATGTGCCAGGAAGGTGGGCTCGCAGCCAGCGCCAGGCTCCACTCCCTCGGCCTCACTCTCCCCCTTGCTGTTTCTTCGCCCCACGTCCTCAGTTTTTGAGGCGAAGGTAAAAAGAGCCAATGTCCCTGAATAGTTTGACATCATCAGCTGTTCTGGGAGTTTACTTGGAATAAAGAAAATAAACCTAACGAAGAACAAAAGAAAACAGAAAACAGAGGCAGGCGGGGAGAGAGAGGGAAAGAGGCCCCCAGACCCTCGGATGTGAGAGGAGGTGGAGTCCGGGTTTGGGTGTGGGTTTCTCTGCGGGTTTAGTCTGTTAGCAAGGAGCACAAGCGCCAGCCCGGATGGGGACAGGAGGGGACGGTGGCAACAAAGCAACGCGCCCAAGGAGAAACGGGGGTCAAACGATGGTTTGGGGAGAGCAAGTGCACATCTGGGGAGGAAGCCGATCGCACTGCTCTGCTGTGGGTAGCGGGGCCCCAAGCTCGGCCTGGAAGCCTCAAGAACACGTGCCGTCTCGAACAGGGCCTGTGATGTCCCTTCCCCAAAGAGGCAGCAGAGACCCCTAAGGTGAGGACCTGCCCCCACCACCCAGGGAGCACGAGGCAGTTGGGAAGCAAGGCAGTGTCTTGTCCCAGAGTTTGTGCTGCTTCTCCTGCCCGGCCCTCTCCTCAGGGAGACCGGCCCCAGACATCTGGAACACAGCCCAACGAAGCTACCTCTGCTAAGCAGGTTCTTCTCCATGACCGAGCAAGTCTCCACTCGCATCCTGCCCGGAAACCACCCCACCCCACGGCACCACTGCTGCTAACATGCTCCCCTCTCCCCGACCCTCTCAGGGGTGGGGGGGTGTGAGGGCAGCTCGGAGCCCCCCACCCTCCTGGTCCCAGAGCGACTCCATCCCAACCACAGGCTCACCTTTGAGAGGAGTCAGCAAGCGAGCCCAGCAGGGTCAATCCGCAGGGTGTTCTGGACAAGATCTGTTCACTTCAAACCATGAGTCTATGCAACTGAGGGGAGAGGCAGCAAAGGAAACACATCACCAGCTGACCGGGCTGCTGCTTAGGGGGCTCGCTCCAAGGACCAGGTCTCTGAACAGGGGATTTGTAACTCGCCTCGAGGCCCCCAGATACCCACTGTCTCCAAGCAAGGAGAAGGGAGGGCACCCAGATGGGTTCTGGCTCGGCCGGAGGCCCGGTGTCGGGGGTGTGGGACCGGGCTGGACCTCGGCGCTTCAGGAAGCTGGGGCTGTGGTCTCGAGAGGGACCAAGACCTCATGGAGGGGGAGCCCGGGAGGACAGCAACAGCTACCAGTGAGAAGGCAAGAGTCGGGGCTGTGCAGGGCAGCCAACCAGCTATCTGCAAGTCCTCTCCTGGGTCCAAGGAGCAGCCTGAGGTACCCTCCCTGGTGGGTAACTTCTGAGGTGACCCCCATGCTCTGGCCTGGCTGGCCATGGTGGGCAGCCAGCATGTGGCCTTTCTAGAGCAGGGCTGGCCCTGTGGCATAGGGACATTGTTCAGGAGAGCCAAACAGGAGGCTGGCAGGGAACTCTGGTCTCTGGAGTTTACAGAAAAGAGTCTGAACAGAGAGGGAACAGCAATTGCCCCAAGACGGCTTTCTGTAAAACAACATCTGGGTATTTTCAAAACAGGAACCAGACAGATCATTTGCATAATCTCCCCAGAGCTGAAGTTCCCTCCTGGTTCCGGTCGATGCTGCCTGGGACACTGGAGCCCTGGGTGCTGGGCCCAGGCCAGGACGCACCCCTCCCCCCGCCCAGGCCTCACTGGAGCCTTCCCGGCACTGGCCACATCCACATGCTGCCCCGTGGCCAGTGGCCCTGTGAGTCAGGCTTTGGAAAAGCCCATGTGTCAGGAAGCAGCGCTGGGGCTCAAGGGGCTGAGAGCAGGTGGCGGCCACAGGCAGCACACAGCGTCCTCCGGTCCTGAGTAAGGAGGTGTCTTCTTTCCACTTGGAAACAAGAACGAGTCTGAGGATGAGTCTCAGCCCTGCTAATTATAGTGGCTCACAGCCCACGGCCCCACAGGTAGTGGCTATTCCTGCCTGCCTGGCCTCCGGGGGGCAGGGGCGGGGCCGGGGCAGCAAGCACACCCTCCGTGCTGCTCATCTCGCAGAAGAGGCCCCACGCCCTGTGGAGCAAAGGGCCACAGAGAAAGGGAAGGCGCACAGAGACAGAGACTCAACCTTCCAGGAGCTTCTTCTGCACCCCCACGGGCCTCCCCATCTGCCCCCACCACCCAGGACCTGCACTCGGCATGTCCAGACCTCCTGCCTGCTGGCCTCTGCATCGACCCCACCCAGAGTCCTGGGGGACAGGGTGACCAGCAAGGCCCACCCTCCACTCTGCCCTCAGCACAGGGAAGGAGCCCTCTGGGGTCTGGGTGCAGTTGAGCTGGCCCTGCTGGGCCTCTCGTACCTTTTGTGATAAATGCACAGGCAGGGCAGCCTGGCTATCGTGTCCCCCTGAAGCAGCTCCTCCAGGCAGATCACACACTCCCCTGCATCTTTAGTCAGCACATCATCTGCAAAGGGGGGACAGGGAAGAGTGGGAGTGGTGGGGGGTCAGTCACCAGCAGGCAGGTGGCACACGGCAGGTATAGGTCTAGGAGGCTACTAGGGTCGCCTCACGTGTGTGGGGTTCTGTGCAGGGACACAGAAGCCTAAGAGGGACCTGGATGTGCAAGCCCTTACTGGGGAGACAAGACATGCAAACCTTCTCACCAAGATTAATCACCAAATGAGTGGCCCAGGCAACGAAGGACAAAAAAACACTTGGACAGGAAGAGACAAGTAGCAGAGGCAGCATGAAGCCAACTAATTCCCTGAAGAGATCTTTCCCCTAAACATGCACACACACCAGGTGTACTGGATGTCTGGTTTGGAAAAATAAGATGGGAAGAGGGGTGTCAGGCAAGAATGACAGGGACAACAGAACAGGTCCTCTGGCAAATACGCGTGCATGCATATCCACAGCGGCATTATTCATGAGCCAAGGTGGGAACAACCCAAATGCCCACCAGCTGACAAGACAAAGGAAACGCGTGCACCTACATAATGAAGTATCACTCAGCCAGGAAAAGGGAGAGCTGACAGGTGCTGGAATGTGGGTGCACCTCAAAAACATGATGCTGGGTGAAGGAAGCCAGACATAAAGGGCCACCTGCTACATGATTCCATTTATATGAAATGTCCAGAACAGGCAAATTCGTGGAGACAATAAGTAGATCAGGGGCTGGGGGCACGGGGCTCGGGGGAGTGACTGCTTCATGGGGAAGGTAGATTTTCTTTTTTTCTTTTTCTTTTTTTGTGGTAGGAACACTTATCATGAGATCCACCCTCTTTTTTTTTTTTTTTCCTTCTTTTTTCTTTTTAGGGCCGTACCTGCAACATATGGAAGTTCCCAGGCTAGGGCTTGGTTGGGGCTGCAGCTGCCGGCCTACACCACAGCCACACCAGATCCTTAACCCACTGACTGAGGCCAAGGATCAAACCTGCGACCTCACAGAACTATATGTCAGGTTCTTAACCTGCTGAGCCACAATAGGAACTCAGGGATCAACCCTTTTAATAAAAATTTCAGAGTAGAGAACAGTATTATAGGCACCCTGTTGCAAAGCAGACCTCTAGACTTATTCATCTTTTTTTTGTGTGTGTGTGTCTTTTTGCCTTTTCTAGGGCTGCTCCCTCAGCACACGGAGGTTCCCAGGTGAGGGGTCTAATCGGAGCTGTAGCCACCGGCCAATGCCAGAGCCACAGCAACGCGGGATCCGAGCCGCGGCTGCAAACTTCACCACAGCTCATGGCAACGCCGGGTCCTTAACCCACTAAGAAAGGCCAGGGATCGAACCCGCAACCTCATGGTTCTTAGTCAGATAAGTTAGCCACTGAGCCACGACGGGAACCCTTAGACTTATTCATCTTGCGTAACTGAAACTTTCTATCTGAAATTTCAATCTGAACAGCAACTGCCTATTTCTCTGTCTCCCTCTCCTCTGTCAACCCCCTTGTACTCCCTGGCTCTATGGGGTTGATGACTTTAGATCCTTCATGTAAGCGGAATCATACTTGGAACTCCTTCTGGAGTGAGGACATATTTGGAACTAGGCAGAGTTGGTGGTTGGGCAACACCCCGAATGTCCTAAAGGCTACTAAACTGTACGTTGAAAAATAGGTTATTTTTGGGGAGTTCCTGTTGTGGCTCAGCAGAAACGAATTTGACTAGCATCCATAAGGACACAGGTTCGATCCCTGGCCTCGCTCAGTAGGCTAAAGATCCAGTGTGGTGTAGGTGGCAGACGCGGCTCAGATCTGGCATTGCTGTGGCTGTGGTGTAGGCCAACGGCTACAGCTCCGAATCGACCCCAAGCCTGGGAACTTCCATAGGCTGGAAAAACAAACAAACAAACAAACAAAACAGTTACTTTCAGAGTTCTGGTTGTGGCTCAGCAGTAACAAACCCATCTAGCATCCATGAAGATGCAGGTTCGATCCCTGGCCCCGTTCAGTGGGTTAAGGATCCTCCTCACAGAGGAGGCTTGCATCCCATGTTGCTATGGCTGTGGCTGTGGCGTAGGCTGGTGACTGCAGCTCCAATTCAAGCCCTAGACTGGGAACCTCCATATACCGCGGGAGTGGCCCAAGAAATAGCAACAACAACAACAACAACAACAACAAAAAGACAAAAAGACCAAAAAAAAAAAAAAAAAGAAAGACGAAACAAAACAAGACAGCCCATACCAGAAAAGAATGAATGGAAGGAAGGTGCTGCCCACCACAGTCCCTGGCGAAGCTGTGGCCACAACAGCCCAAGCCAAAGAGGGGGCCCCATGGCCGAGCGAGCAGCCTGCCTCCATTTCTGTGACATTCTGGGCACTGGCAACTCAGTGAACAGACCACAGCCTCAGGATTCAGGCAGTTCACCGTGCAGCAGGGTGGCCAACAAGAAGACGGAAACGAACAGCATGGGAATCCCTGAGAGTCTCCGAGGCACACGCATCCAGGTGTGAGAAGTACGGGAGCCGCCTAATCGGGTGTGGACTGTTCCGTGCCCCCAGGAGGCAGGATGTTTGCTCTGCTGGGTGCACAGAGAGCCATAGGGCCATGAGGGGAGTCTTCTATCCTGCCTGGCTGCCTGGGCTTTACAGGGTCTCTGAAAGGCCCTGGAGACGCTTTGTGATCACACTGGGTCTCCGGAACCTACTAGAAATGACTGGAAAAGCCCACAGATGGGAAGCCTGCTCTGGAGGCCAACAGAGCACTGCAGGAGAGATGAATTCAAGGCTGGCATCAGCAAGGGGGGGGGGGGGCGGCGCAGGGACAGGGCAGCTGGGCAAAGTGAGGTGCCCTTCTCAAGGAGCGGGAGTCCGGGAGGTGGGCGACCCCCGCGGACTCGCAGCTGGGTGGCCAGTGCTGAGCAGGCTCCTGCCCCCGGGACACACTCATGGAAACCCCCAGGAGCCCGTTCGAGTCCCAGTCTGGGGTTTAGAGGAGAGACGTGTGCGATAGGGGTAGATGCAGGATGAAGAGATTAGTCAGAAAAGCAAAGAAGGCAGCTGACTGAACCCAGCCGAGCTCTAATATTTGAAAGGCAGGTGCAAGAGGTGAAATAAGCGAAAGGTTATCCAGAAGTTCTCAAAACCACCAGAGAAACACCAAGGTGGTGGGTTCTGGATGTGAAGAAAGCAGAGCTTAAAGGAGGATAACTCCCCACTTCTAAAAGATTTTAATCAACGGTGAACCATGCCAACGATACACGCTGAGATTTCACACGTGTGTGTTCAGTGAGCGTCACAGTCTTACGAGCCAGGCAGGGCATACGGTGTTATTCTCGTTTTGCAAATGGGGTGACTACAGCCAGAGAAACCAGACGCCTTGCCCAAGTCCGAGGGCATGCGGACAGGAGCAGGGATGGGGACCCTCTGGCTACTTCAGTGGAAGGAGAAATATCTGGGGCCCATAACATGAGACTTGTTCGGGGGCTATGGTGACTCTCAGCAGGAACTCCAAAGAAAACAACCAAGAACCAACTCAATAGTTCAGTTCCTATGCGTAAGAGCTGGGAGAGAAGTCACCCGTAGCCAATTTCTCTCTGAAGATCTGCTTAACCCAAAGCCCACATGAACAGAAAAGGCAGACAGCACACAGTCTGTCTGCCACTGGAGCGTAACCTCAGACTCCAAATGCGGCAGGTGGCAGATCTGTAAAAGGGTATGTTTCCATTTTTCAAAAAGCATTAGAAACCACATGTAAATATGTGTGTATATAAGCACAGAAAGAAGTCTGGAAGGAAACACACACTTTAATAGTGGTGGAGGAAAGGAAGGGTCAGACGAAACATATTTTTACATATTTCTGAATTGTTTGTTTGAACATGCATTACTTTTTTTTTTTTTTTTTGTCTTTTTTTAGGGCTGCACCCACGGCATATGGAGGTTCCCAGGCTAGGAGTCAATTCGGAGCTGTAGCCGCCTGCCTACGCCAAAGACACAGCTACACAGGATCCGAGCCGAGTCTGCGACCTACACCACAGCTCACGGCAACGCTGGATCCTTAACCCACTGATCGAGGCCAGGGATTGAACCTGCAACCTCATGGTTCCTAGTCAGGTTTGTTAACCACTGCGCCACAATGGGAACTCCGAACATGCATCACTTTTATAATTACTTTTATAACTCAGTAAAGTAGTTTCCATCATGGCTCAGTGGTTAACGAACCCGACTAGTATACATGAGGGCACGGGACTGATCCCTGGCCTCGCTCAGTGGGTTAAGGATCTGGCGTTACTGTGAGCTGTGGTGTAGGTTGCAGATGGAGCTCAGATCCCGTGTTGCTGTGGCTGTGGTGTAGGCCGGCAGCTACAGCTCCAATTCAACCCCTAGGCTGGGAACCTTCATATGCCATAGCTGCGGTCCTAAAAAGACAAAAACAAAAACTCTCAATAAAGAAAAAGACTAGTGTTTTCATTTTACTCTGAAATGTATCAAAAGGACGAGCGGCACTGATAAAGTACAGGACAATGGGACGTGGCAGGAGCGTGTTTTGGTGTTCCCTGTACGTTTGACGTGTTTCATAATAAAATACTGGAGGAAAAAAGAGTTCAGCTTTGAGAAGGCGGTCATACTGCAGACATTCTAGGGTATTTGTTTCCCACCCTCTCTGTCTAGGCATCTCGTCTGTGAAGTGAGGCTCGGGGATATGGCCCCTTCCCCGTGCTTCTCTCCCTGCTCAGGCTGATTTCCGGGGAGCACAGCAACGTTACGGATTCTGAATCGGCGCCCGCTTCTGACTGGTGATTCGGCTGGGCGCCAAGGGGCATATTAAAATTCCTGGGTCCCTAACAGTTTTCTGCATGGGCCGTGCTCTCCCCGTCCTGTGGGCTTGGGAGGGTCCAGGCTGAGTGGGGGCAGGGAGCCCGTCACTGGGATGAGACCAGGCCTTGCCTCTCAGCTGGACCTGCCTCTCCTGCCTTTTCTCAGTGGGAAGGGGAAGGAGGCACGAGGGTGGTTGGTTTTCTTAGCTAGGACTCAGACATGAGCCCAGCAGGGCTGGATGCTAGACTTTTCGTACCATCACCATCACGCAAGCCGGGGCCAAGTATCCTCACGCAAAGTGCCTATGCCTTACCAGCCAGCCTGGGCTTGCAGTATGGGGCACTGGGGGGACTAAACCCTGTAGCTGCCTGCCAGGCTGGCACAGTGGGGAGCACATTTCACCAAGACCCAAAGCTCTGGCTACCAAAGGCTGCCTGAAGGTTCCTGTGATGGGGACGAGCCAGGGCTGGGACCTTGAGCATGCAGGAAAGCCAGCAGAGCCCACACCCAGGGCAGTGCCCAGGGAGCAGCACCTACCCGCAGGCAGAAGGAAGGAGGAGGCCAAATCCAGCAACAGGCTTGAGTGGGTTGAGTGAAACTTCCTGTCCCAATCCCGGGGCCCTAGGACTCAGCAGCCCCAGATGTCGCTGGGTGCTTGTAGTGGGGTGGAAATGGCTGAAATTGAAGCCTGTTCATCATCCAGATCCCATGAGACCACGGCGCCACTGAGGGGAGCCTGCTGCCTGCTGCTGTGGACCTTGAAGAACAAAGCTGGGAACCCCAAGCCTGGCACAAGTTGAGGCCACTCTGCAAGTTGAGGACTCAAATGCTCCTGGGCATCCCCAGGTCCCCAGAGGAGGGGGGCTCAAGGCTGGTTGATGAGGACACGGAATGGAGCTGTACTTCCCTCCTTTTTCTTACTGCCTGCCAAGCTTCCTGACCCCATGCGCAAAGCCAACGTTCCCTCCCAGGCAGGAGTGTGGACGTGTGCTCAGCCTGCTGATGCCAATGCCTGGCCCTTTAGCCCAGTCAGGGGACCAGCCGAGAGTGGCAGGTGATGCTCTCCGCGATGGGGCTGGGGTGGGAGGCGAAGGCACATTTCTGCCCCCTCCCTGAGACACAGGGGAGGCTTTTGACGGCCGCTGTTTATCAAAGACACGTGGTGGAGAAGGACGAAGAAAGAGGAGCCCTCACTTCTTGGAGGCCAGTCGCATGCCACACGTATCACAGACACAGCTCAAGGAACCCTAAAGATCCTGCGTTTGTGGGGGCGTCTTTACTTCACCTCAGGCAGCTGGTAAGTAGCCATGACTCCCATGCCAGGTGCCTTCCTGGCCACCCCGCAGCCCTTCCTTTAAAGACCAGGTGATTGAGCCTGTTCCACCCCCGCCCCCTGCCCCCATCCCGTCTCACAGACAGCTCCAGATCTTTCTCATTTTGTGACTGTGGGAGGAAGAAGCTAGTGCTTAGCACGAACACCTCAGGGGGCTGCCCTGCGGAGAGTGCATGCAGGCCTGACATGCCCCCAGGGGACCCCAGAGCTGCCACAGCACGGGAGGCGGGGTGGGTGGGGTGGGGGGAGAAGGCTGGCTGGCGGGAGCCATAATCCACCCTCCTCGGGCGCTGGTAGCAGGGAAGGTGGGAGAACCCCCAGCAGACGGCTCAGAGACACGGGCTCCACCCCTCGGCCTCATTTCCAGCCTGGGTGCAGCAGAGCCTAGCCCTGCAGCCTCTCCAGCATGTGCAGAGCAGCTGGGGCCACCTGCTGGGGGACAGGAAGGGGCAGTGCCACCAACACCGGGCCTGGCAGCTCCCTTCTCAGGAGATCTCCAGGCCAAGGGGAGACTTTGGTACAGAGTCTGGACCAGCAGCAGCACCTCCACCCAGCCCCAGGACTGTGGGCTGCAGGCACAACAAGCAGAGGAGGGAGTCCTCATCTGAGAGGGCCTCATGTTTACAGGGGCTCCCCTGTGACCCACTGGGTCCCCTCTCCTCCAGCCTCCCTCCTACCCACTCATTCACCCAATGGCCTGCTGAGGAGCAGCTGCTGGGAGCTGCCTACCCTCTGGCAGGAAGAGCTCCCGGAGAGACACCTCTGGACAGAGCCCTCTGCAGCCAGACCGCTAGGCATCGAACATCAGCTCCTAGCCGCGCCCCAAGGGGCTGGGAAAAGTCCCTGGCCAAGGTGGGGCTCCCCCAAGGCCCAGAGAAAGGCACTTGCATCCCAACCCTAGGGTCCCTGAGAGCAGAGACACAGGCAATATTTACACAGCAGTATTTACACAGGTCTGCTGGCTGGGGGTAAACTAGCAGGAGGCGTCCTGCTTCTAGGGGAGCCAGATACCCCTTTCCTTATGTGACATTCGGCATCTTAAGAGCCCTAAAGCTGGGGGCAATGACCTTCGGCAGAGAGGAGGGGTGGGCAGTCAGAAGCTCCGAAGCAGGGCAGGGGTCTGGGCCCCAGAAGAAAGCTGGGGGGAGAGGATCTTCTGAAGCCGCCATGGCAGCCACCAAGCTCTCTTAATACGGCTGGCAAACCACCCTGCCACAGCCCAGACTCTTCCAGAGCAAAGGCCGCGGGCTGGTCCTGGAACCAGGGCCCCCTTGGCTTTGAGTGGACAACTGGCCATCTGTCATGAGGCACACCTCCCCCCCTGCCCCACAATACTGGGACTCTCTTCTCTTCAGAGCAGAATCAGGCCCCCCATCTCCAGGCTCGTTCTGCTGGCTGACCAGTTTGACGGCCAAAGTTTGAGTGCATGTTCTTGAGGGTGCAAGTGCTCCCAGTCTCAGGACCACAAAGAGATGCTGGAAAGGGAGAGGAATTACAAGGCCCAATGAATCTGGCCACATTTACCCACAGAAATGGGTCCCCCCAACTCCTTCCTATCTTCAAGGGGTCCTGGGCTCAGAGCTGCCTATAGAAAAGCGTGGAGAGCAGAAGATTCTGAGCTCTGGGGTGTGGCCCCCTTTCCTGCCCCCTCTGAGCAGCTCAGCCACACCAAGTGCCCACCTGCGAGCACCAGTCACTGGCCTTCAAGGTTTTCTCAAGCACTGGGTGAACCAGTTAAACGACTCTCGGCTTTCCTAAACTGGCTTTTTTTTGAAAATCTGGCAGGCGGCTACTGGAGGCCTTCCAACCCACGGCTCAGGCCAACCCTCATAATAAGAAAAATACTACTTTTTATCTGCCTCATTTAGGAGGTTTCTACTTTTTTTAATCCCCCCTTTGCTGGTTAACTAAATTTCACCTTATATAACCACTGTAAAATTTTAAAAAATTTCCCCAATTGGTGCCAGCAACTACAGAAAGGGTGTGTATGTGCGCAGAGGAGAAATAGAAATCTCCAGAGTGACCAGGAGTTCCAGCGAGTCTTCGCAAGGAAAGAGCACTTCTTAAATGTCCCCTCTCCGGAGAGATTCCGAGAGCAGAAAAGATGAAGTGAAGTTGGGGAGGTTGGGAAATCACTGGCAAAATCTGTTACTGGCCAAACCGACACAAATACCTAGAGGTCTGACCTGAGACTCTGGCCAGAGGCCCCCAAAGGCCCGCGTCTTATCTGAACTAGAACAGGCCTTGGGCCAGCCCAGGAGACTCGCTCCGTATACAACCCAGGTACCCAAGGCCTTCCCCTCAGCTGGAAGGTTTAGGTGTCTCTAGAAAAGACAAAGACAATGTGAGGAATCCAGGCAGCCAGAAGGCTTCCTTCTGACCGTGCACCCAGAGCACCCAGAGCGGCCAGGCTACTTCCTGCAGCACTGTCCTCCCCTTAAGACAAAGTCCACTGAGAGGACCGGATGCCACAGGCCTCTCTTTGCCTCTGGCAAGAGAGACTGGCTTTTGCGAAAGAGACCCTTCAGTTTAACGCCTTTAATTTACACACACACACACACACACACACACACACACACACACACACACCCTCTACAAAAGCGCTTTCAAGAGGAGGGAAAAAATGGGAACAGACCAAGAACAGCCACAGTCATGTCTCAGGCTAGCTGGCCAAGCTCTGCTTCCTCTAAGGGGACTCTGATTCTGAGAGTGGCTTCTGCAGCTGACCTGTGCTCGGGCTCCTGTCTTTGGAGGCAAAGAGGAAAGGCAAGGAAGACAGCTAGGGCGGCACCAGCACGGGCAGGGACAAGGAACACGGAAGCAGCGGCAGAAGCGGGCAGTTCTCTGGCACAGCGGCTGTTGCCCTCGCCCCCCTGCTGTCGGGTAAGTGGACACCTGGGTAAGGGGGACCCAGCTCCAAGGGCCCCAGGGTCCTCCTTACCCAGACGGCCCTCCACCGCAGCCCAGCAAGGTTCTCCCTGACGACGCCAAGCACCCAGGCCTGTGGGCCGAGCCCACTCTGAGGCTGCTTTGTGTTCCCGTGACAGCAGAGACCTCTCCCGTCGCCAGGGGACAGAAAGCAGCCTTCACAAGGGCGCTGCACGGGTGGGAAATAAATGAGCACAGTCCCTGAGGCCGCGGCTGGGGAGGGTGTCAGCCTGGAGAGAGACTCCTCTCCCTCCCTGGTCCCGGGCGGAGACCAGAAGACAAGGAACGAATACAGCGGAGCTGAGCACAGCGACAGGGAGCCCAGAGCTCAAGGGACCAGATTCAGAGCCTCAGCATCAGTCAGTCCCCAGGGGCAGGAGAGGCTGTCTCTTGGGGAGAAGAGGGGCTTCCTGGACACCAGGGAGGAAATGAAGGGGACGGACACCTGGGGTCAGAGGCAGCTACGGTCAGCAGACCACGTGTATCTGAGACAACAGGGAAGCGGCCTGCCAACCCACAGGAGGAATCTGTTGGCTTCTCAAATGAAGAGATAAAGAGAAATAGTGAGAAGTGTTTTCAGGAGAATCAAGGGGGGCACATGTGAAAGGTTAGTTTCGTAAGAACAATGTGGAATCACCTGGCCCCCCCAGGCTAATGCTGGAGGAAGGAGCAGAGCAGGTCTGAGTAGGCAGGAGCCCAAGGACAGGTGTGTAAGGAGAGGGACCCAGGAGACTTTCATCCACAGAATGGGGGTCATGTGACCTGGGCCTCTGGCCCGGAGAGACCTCTGTGCTTCTCCTAAGCACGGCAGCACCTCTAAGCGACAAGGCGGCCAGGGCCTGCAGCAGGTGCACCGCGTGCAGATCCAGGGCCCGTTCTCGGAGAGGATACAGTTCTCCAGGAACATGGTCTGAGGACCCGACCCAGCACACAGGGATGGAAAGCCCGAGAGCTGCCCGAAGCACAGGATACAAGGAACACATGAGTGTCTCTCCCCTGCGGAAACAATGCAAAGAAGCCCATGGACGGCCCTCCACCTCTCTGGGGGGCTGTAACTTCCGGAGCACCGACTGTGTGCCAGGCTGCTGTGTGTAATACCTCACTTTATTCTGACAAAAATCCTATAAGCAAGGTATGGAGATCCCCAATTTTAGGGAGGAGGAAACCCAGGCTCTGCTAACTGAGTACCAGTCTAAGATCACACAGCCAGAAAGTGCGAGACAGGCTCTGAACCCAGAATAGCTGGACTCCCAGCCGTCCCCGTGGCAACCAGGCAGGTGCTGGCACTCATGTCGTCCACAGAGGTGCTGTGGAGGGGATGTGGGTTTCACACGCTTACTGCTGCACTTACTGCTCAGCTCCGAGGCAGCAAGCAGCAAAGCCTCGGTGCAGTGATGAGGTGGCAGGTGAGCGTTTTTAACCCCTACAGGGTGTCCACATGTTGCACTTGCTCTGCACTCTGCAGACCACGGCAGACGCCCCTTCCCCACAGAGAGCTGGCGCTCCCTTTGAGCCCCCGGCCGTCAGCCGTGTGACCAAGGCCTGTCTCCCGACCAGAGGTGTGAGGAACGGAGCAGGCAGAAGAAAAGACCCGGCAGCCTGGGCCACCTAGACTTCCCGCCCCACCCCTGTGCCTTCCTCCCTGTCCCACCCCGACTTCTCCCCACCCCAGCACAGCAAGGCTCCCAAATAGCAGCTTGCTCACCACCGTGTAGGCACTCCTGCCGAAGGTGGGGTGGCAATGCTGGGCAGAGCCACTCGAGGGTGGGAAGACCCTGGCTCAGAGCGCCCCCCCGCCACTGGCCAAGCCCTTACCATTGTAGGAGAGGCGAGGTTTGCTCAGACACATTATAAAGTGCATTTCCATCTCATCGGAAGCCACAGACTTGGAGCAAATGGGGCACTTGAAACCTGAAAAAGAGGAAACAGAATGAAATGTTTTTTCCAAACCAAGCATATCGATAATGAATGTGGGAACTCTTAAATGACTATGGCTGCATGGATGTGGGGTCAGAGTCAACGTGGGGAATTACAATCAAGACAAACTCTACAGGAGTTCTTGCTGTAGCTCAGCAGTAATGAACTCAGCTAGTATCCATGAGAACGCTGGTTTAATCCCTGGCCCAGCTCAGTGGGTTAAGGATCCAGCATTGCTGTGAGCTGTGATGTAGGCTGCAGATGAAGCTTGGATCCTGCGTTGCCAGCGTCTGTCACAGGCCAGCAGCTGCAGCTCCAATTCAACCCCTAGCCTGGGAACTTCCATATGCCATGGGTGGAGCCCTAAAAAGACAAAGACAAAGACAAAAAAAAAAAAAAAAAGAAGATACACCCTACAACTGACTGTTCCTTCATTAAGGCAGGCAAAACTTTGTTTTTTATTGCAGCCTCCATCTCCCAATTTCTTACTGGGGTTCACCTCGCTGTGCCCCTAGCTGAAGTTTATCAGAAGCCACGGACAGCTGATTGTTTTCTTTTCAACCCCTTCTCGAGGGGATCCAGTGGGCTGAGGGATAGGCAGGCATCGACTGAATAACCTGTCTTTGACTACTGAAGAGTTTAACACCCTCTGCCTCACAGTCCTCAGCCCATGCGGCCAGAGCCCCTGCGAAGGAATCCCTCTAGTCATGGGCAACCACGTGCCTCGCCCGGCACCTTTCCTTCCTGCAGCTCCGCAGCTGTCCGTGGAGTGGAGTGGCGGGTGGCCCTCCAGAGCACTCCCAAATGCCACACATGCCTTGCCACATGCCACCAGGAGTAACAGCTGTTTCATAATGACAGGCCACAGACCCTGCAGTCCTGCTCCTGAGGAGGTCACGGTTTACACCCAAGGACGTTCACAGGACGGTACAGTAGTGAAGATGTGGGTGGAGACTCTTCTGAGTAGAACTCCTCTAAACAAACCTAGTTCTTTGATCTATTTTACTTATTTATTTGTTTGTTTGTTTAGCTTTTTAGGGCCACACCTGCGGCACAGGGAAGTTTCCAGGCTAGGAGTCAAATCAGAGCTGCAGCTGCCAGTCTACACCACAGTCACAGCAACGCAGGATCCGGGCTGAATCTTGTGACCTATACCACAGCTCATGGCAATGCCAGATCCTTAACCCACTAAGTGGGGACAGGAATCGAACCCTCGTCCTCATGGATAACAGATCCGTTGCCGCTGAGCAACAGTGGGAATTCCCTTTGATCTATTTTTAAAATAATTTTTATTTTTTTAAATTTTATTTTATTTTTGGCCTTTTTGCCTTTTCTATGGCCGCTCCCGAGGCATATGGAGATTCCCAGGCTAGGGGTTGAATCGGAGCTGTAGCCACCGGCCTAAGCCAGAGCCACAGCAACGAGAGATGCAAGCCTCGTCTGCGACCTACACCACAGCTCATGGCAACGCTGGGTCCTTAACCCACTGAGCAAGGCCAGGAATCAAACCCACACCTCATGGTTCCTAGTCGGATTCGTTAACCACTGCGCCACGACGGGATCTCCTAAAATAATTTTAAAAAACCCTACTTTTATGAATACAGAAACACTATTTCCAATTTCCCCATTTTGCTTTTATTAAAAATTATTTTCAAATGGATTGTTTCTTTTCCATTCTGCTAAAAAGATCCAACACCACTGAAAAGTTATTCATTTCTCCACATCAAATTTTACACATCACAGCTTCTCCCTTTTGTGACCATAACCCCTGCTTCCTCAGCCTGGAATTCCTAGGTCAAATACAGCCCATCTAAATACTGCTGTCAGGGTTTGACTCTTCAGCTAATTTTCCGTCAGAACATCCTACGCGCAGTTTCCCCGGGTGCTGGTCACATCCACCAGCAACATCTACTGAGGCGTAAACGAGGTGAGGGGTCATGAGGCCAGAGTTCACGTTTGCCTTCAGCTGCTCCAGGAGAAGAGGCGGCCACACCTTCGCCAGCGTCCTTCCCAAAGGGCCCCGCTCACTCTGGTTGGAAAGCCCTCAACTGCGACAGCTGGTGATGCCGAGAGAGGAAGCATGGCAGCCCCCTCGTTCCCATGCAGGGCACAAGCACTCCGCAGGAAGTCTTCTCCAACCCTCGTCTCTTCGGGGGGGCAATGCTCTGAGCTACAGAACTAGACGGAAAATCCAGGGTCTGGCTCACTTGGGGCAAAGTGAATGGACCTCATACTCCGTGGCACAGTCCCCATCCCCCCAACTCCTTCCTCAAAGATCTCTAGCACCTCGGTGTCCGAACTTAAAAAGTCTTGGAAGTACACCAACCCAAGGATCCTGGCCAACCTTTGGGAAAGGCTGCATTTTCTGATCTCTGGGTGGTTATGAGTTCACTAAGGACAAAACCAGAAGATGGAAAAGAAGCATGCCTGGAGAGGGTCCACCCCCAGTTTCCTAGCCAGGTGAGTAATGAACTTGAATCTGGGGGAATGAGGATACTCTTCACAGCTAACCCAAGTCCCTCTGTACCCCGGAATCTGCCCTCGTGCCTGTGCCCCGCGAACGAACCAATACTTAGATGAAGTGACACTCCACGGAACGACCAGCCACGGGGAGACTGCCTCATTCTCCTCAGAGATGTGTTCATCTTTTATTCTGACTCAAAAGACCAAGGTTTTCACAGCACTTTAAGCGACTACCGCGTGCTTCCACTGTGAACCTGCTAAGACAGCACCGTGTCTGCAGTGACCCTGATGCAGTCACTGGAAGGTGTTAAAGTGACTTCTTACCAAAGAAAAGCCCTTCACCTAGTACATGACTCACTTTTCTATTAACTTAGAGCAGAGTCATGGTTATTATTACGACAGCATCATTCAAGCCCCCTGCATCCCAACGTGATTGCTTAAGTACAAGAGAGGCGTCGAGTTATAGCAACAGTGCTGGGAAGGAGGACGCCCCACAAGAAGGTCTACAGACATTTATGTCCTAGGAAAAAACAAACTGACCCAGGTCTAGACTGGTCCCCCTTTGTACAGATAAAGAAAGAGACCCCAGTGAGGCCATCAAACAGCTAGGAGGCAGAGCTGAGACTGGCATCAGATTTCTCAGCTTCCAACCTAAAGTCCTTTCTATGAGGGAAGAAAGAATTGACTACAAGTATGACGTGATTTTATAATAAGAGCTATATATTCGGTCTTTGTCCCATTTCTGGCACAGAGCTCCTAAAACCACTGAAGCTCTCTAACATAATAAGACCAAAAATAGTTAGGAAGTTCCCTTGTGGTGCAGCAGGTTAAGGACTTGGCGCAGTTCATAATGGCCTGGGAACTTCCATATGCTGTGGGTGTAGCCAATAAAACAAAACAAAAATATTTTTGGTCTTTTGTCATCACTTCCTGAAACAGCTCCAGAGCCAAAGGCAAGAGTGAAAGAAGTGCCTTGTTATTCATAACCAGCCCCTTTCCACCACATCAGAATTTATGTTAATGAGGTGGCTTCTGGAAAGCCCCTAGGTGTCCCAAGGATGGGGGCTGATTGTCAAGGGAACCAATTATGTGACCAGAGAACTGGACCTTTCAGCCCCACCCTCCACCTGGAGGCTGGATCAGGCGCCAGTGGTCAGCAATTTAATCAATCAGCCTAGGTAATGAAGTCCTTGGAGCCCCCGAAAGGACAGGCTTGGTGGACACAGGAAAACCTGAGGAGAGTGGTGTATCTGGGGACACGGTGGCCCGGAGCCCCTCCCCACGCCTTGCTCTATGCATCTCTCCCCTCTGACTGTTCCTGAGAGATATCCTTTTATAATCAATCATTCACGTAATGAGCAGAATGTTCCTCTGAGTTCTGGGAATCACTCTAGCAAATTAAAAAATGTGAGAAGGGGGCTATGGGAACCTCCAATTAACAGCCAGTTGGGCAGAAGCAGAGGTGACAAACGGGCTTGTGACTGGCTTCTGAAGGGGGGGCAGTCCTGTGGGACTGAGTCCTTCGCCTGTCAGATTTGATACTGTTCCCGGGTGGATACTATCAGAATTAAGTTAACTGCTGGTGCTGTTGGAAGACACACCTTGAAAGAGGGTTTTAAGAGGTGGGCTGGGAAATATGTCTTGGAGGAAGTGCCAGAATAGTAGGGAGAGACCTACCTTCTAACAGAAGCAGGGTCTGTACCACCTGCATCACCTACTTCTGCATGCGTGTGTGAGTAAGGCTCAAAAAAAAAAAAAAAAAAAAAAACTCACGATCTGGTATGTGTGTGGCTCAAAAAAATAACTCGAGGTCTGTCATGTGAGCGGGAAAGCCCAAGATGACCTGGGTTTTCCAGCTTCAGGACCTTGGCAAGTTATCTGCTCTCCTGGCCCCAGTTCCTCATCTGAAAAAAAGAGACATTTACCTTCCTCTTGAGGACCAAATGCGATAAGAAACCTGAATGCATATGCTAAAAAGAAGCCAGCGAATGTTTGATAGTACCATCCTCCTCAAGCCTGGCTGTGCTTAACAAGGAGGAGGGAGGGAACAGGGCTGGAGAAGGGGTTTAGGGCGTGGGGTGGGACAGAAGCGATGGATCAGCAGGGCACCTTGGCCCCCATCCTGGCTGGTACCACCTCCATTTCCTCGAAACCTTGGGGCACTGTGAATGGCACTTCCTGTACAGCGGACATGGAACAACAGTACCTGGCTCACCTCTAGGCACCTGCTTCTGCACATGGTGAAAAGTAACAGCTCACATTTACATTGCTATGGGCAGCTGCTGGGCTTTAGATGTCTTCCCACGAACCAAAACATGAGGTGGGCACTGACTATGCTGAGTTGAGTCTATGCTGCAGAAGAGGACACCCGGGGAGAGGTCACCTGCCCCAGGGAACAGCCAGAGCTCCAGAGCTGACCCACCACAGCCAGGAAGTCTGACCACCCTGGGAGCATCCTGTTCCCCAAGCTGTGGGACAGGCTGACTAGCAGGAGGCAGCAAATGGGAAAGGACATAAAATGCTACAGATACAAGGAGGTACCAGTCACCTCAAACCTTCCACAGTGTCTGAGCAATTTCTCCTGAAGCAGCCACGGTCCTGGATAAGCCCATAAACTCTGATATCTGATCATTTCTTCCTGGGAATTCTGTTAGTAAGGCGGGACAGCGTTCTGCCTCCCACTGGCACTGAGCCTGCCGCACTGGTTGTAGGTCGATGAGTTTGCAAGTTACCTTCGCAAGTTTTCAAGTGGAAAATAAAGGGCAAAAAGTAAAAGGGATGGAAAAATAAGGAGAGCCACACGGAAAAAACTAGCGTCCCCACCTTCTGAGCCCAAAGGTCATCCAATGATCGAGATGGATGCTACCAGCCAGATCTTTGCTTGTAATTATCTGGTCAATTATTCAGCACCAACAGGCCTACAGAATGGTGTCTACTGTGATCTTCATGAGCTCTTTGAAGGTTTAAAAAATCTAGGAAGAATTTTGATACTCTTTTGGGAAAAAGTCCCAACGGAATTAAAACCACCCCTGCAAAGATCAAACAGTGGTCCACGAATTCATCCAACTGACATGCTCTTTGTCAGATTTCATGAGATGTCCGTTGGCATTCAGGAAATACAGATAAGAGATGCTTTCTTTTTCTCTGTGAGGAAGCAAGCTACAGGTTGAGTCTTTGGGACACTCCCCAACTGTGCTAAGACCAGACCGCCCATCCTGCCTGGGAGCCAGGTGAGCAGGTGGCACGTGCACCCAGCTGCCTGTCTTGCTCCTGTCTCATCGCCTTTCAGAGGGAGCCCTGCCCGGGTTGTATCTTTAACATTTGACAGAGGGAAGGAAGGCATCGGCTAGCTCAGGCCTGCAAGCCAAGTCCGACACTGGTTCCCCCAAGCCCTTGTCGGCCCCCGTGAGGCTGTGAGAGAGGCGGGGAAGCTACCTGGTTCCTAGTCCTTTTCCACCAGCCTCTCAAAATGAGGGAGGAACAGAGGACAGAGCACCAAGGGGAATGTGACCCATGCTGGGTGGGCTCTCCCAAGCATGTGCTACTGCAGACTTCCCCGACCCCCAATCCAGGAGAGGGAGGTCCTAACGGAGACCTCGCGTCCCTTCCTCCTCTCACCATCTGACCGGTCCAGGGTTATGTGGCCAGAAGGGCCTACACGCACCCCCTGACCCATGGCCTTGACCTTGCTACCGCCAGGCCAAAGGGAAGTGGTGGCAGGGTAATAAGCAGGTGAGCCAGCAGAGACCCAGGAATACACACGTGGTCCTGGGCATCAAGCATCTGCCTGGGTTGGATTAATGAGGCCCCTCGGACTTGATCCAGATTCTCCCATTGGACAGAGCAGCCGAGAAAAGGACGGGGCCACGGGCTCAGGTTATAGCTCTCTCAGTTCTCCACAGCATTTATCGTGCAATTCAAATTAAAGATTTTCTCTTTCCAAAACTGCGACCTTCTCCTTTAAGACCTGGTTTCTTGGGCAGGACGTGTGCTCTGCACGTTGCCCCAGTTCCCTCCTGGACCCTCCCTCCTATGCTGATGCCCTATTTTAGCCCTGCCCCAGTTCTGCCTGTCTCTGGGATCACCTAAAGGGAGAGGAGTCAAAAGAAGCAAGCAGGGTAAAGGAAGGCCCGCCACACACGCAGCCCTCGGTCCCTGAGCGGTGCTGATGGACCCCCTCAAAGTGAGGGGCTCGGGGAGTCCCACCCCACACTCCATCCCTGCCGTCCAGCTCCTGGTTTCCAGCCCAGATTTTTCCCTCTCACATGCTTGTGGAGCTTAATGTCTGTTAAAGGAGACTCGACTACATGACTTTTTTTTTTTTTGCTTTTCAGGGCAGCACCTGCGGCATATGGAGGTTCCCGGGGTAGGGGTCAAATCGGAGCTGTAGCTGCCAGCCTACGCCACAGCCACAGCCATAGCAATGCAGGATCCAAGCCAATCTGCGACCTACACCACAGGTCAGGGCAACGCCAGATCCTTAACGGAGTGAGGGAGGCCAGCGATCAAACCTGCGTCCTCCTGGATGCTAGGCAGAGTCGTCAACCGCCGAGTCATGACGGGAACTCCCTTCTTTCCATTTCTACACTGAAGAAATGTGCCCTCAGGAGCAGAGGCTGTAAGTATCATGATCTTCTCTCTCTCTCCCTCCCTCCACCAAAGAAATAACTGGAAACCAACGCACAATTTATCAGCTGCTGGAGAACACTCTGGAAAGGCCCACCAGTTCTGACTGTGGCTTCTTTTAATGCCTCTTCTGGACACAGCCTCTAGATTCTTTTCTAGAGGCCTATTGCCCCGGGAGCCAATAAAATTCTCACAAACAGACATTAGGAGAGAGCCACACTGATACTTAAAACCAAATTAACATACAACTTAAGGTTTGTCTGTGTGTGCACCTAACGTAATCTGTTGTGTTGGTTAACTTCATGTGTCAGCTTGACTGGGTGTGCAGATATCTGGTTAAAAAGTATTTCTCAGTGCGTCTGTCCAGATGTCTCTGCGTGAGATTAACATTTAATTGGTAGACCGAGTAAAGCGGCTTGCCCTCCCCGGGTGGCTGGGTATCAGCCAGTCCATGGAAGACCTGAAGACAAGAAAAAGGTGGTGGAAGGAAGACAGGGAGCTCACTGGCCGTCTGATCAAGGGTCTTCTCCTACCCTTGGACTGGGATTGTACACCACTGGTTTCCTCCTGCTCCTCAGGCCTTTAGACTAGAACCAAAGCTGGTGTGCTCTCCTGGATCTTTAGCTTGCACGACGCTGATCACAGGACTTCTCAGCTACTATAAGTGCACAGGCCAATTCCGCACAATAAACGTATTAATATATATATACATGTGTATGTATGTACATACATATATATACAGACAAACACACACATATCCTACTGGTTCTGCTTCTCTGGAAAACTTTAATATATTTATATTTATTAAAATGCCATATATTAAAAAGTTAAAAGACTGACAATGACAAATGTTGGTGAAAATGTGGAGCAACTGGAACTCGGATATTGCTGGACAGAATGTAAAAAGACACAGTCCCTTTGAGAAAAGGTCTGGTAGTTTGTTGTAAGACAAAACATACATGGACCCTAACCCAAGCAATTCCTCATTTCAATATTTACCTAAAAGAAACTAAAACATATGTCTACAAATAGGTTTTTTTTTTTTTTTTTTTTTTGGTCTTTTTTTGCCTTTTCTAGGGCTACTCCCTTGGCATATGGAGGTTCCCAGGCTAGGGGTCTAATCGGAGCTGTAGCCGCCCGCCTACACCACAGCCACAGCAGCACAGGATCTGAGCCGCGTCTGCGATGTACACCACAGCTCATCCTTAACCCACTGAGCAAGGCCAGGGACCGAACCCGCAACCTCATGGTTCCTGGTCGGATTCGCCAACCACTGCGCCACGACGGGAACTCCTACAAATAGATATTTTATCAGAATGTTCATCACAGCTTTATTCTTTTTTTTTTTTTTTTTTTTTGTCTTTTGTTGTTGTTGTTGTTGCTATTTCTTGGGCCGCTCCCAGGGCATATGGAGGTTCCCAGGCTAGGGGTTGAATCGGAGCTGTAGCCACCAGCCCACGCCAGAGCCACAGCAACGCAGGATCCGAGCCGCGTCTGCAACCTACACCACAGCTCACGGCAACGCCGGATCGTTAACCCACTGAGCAAGGGCAGGGACCGAACCCGCAACCTCGTGGTTCCTAGTCGGATTCGTTAACCACTGCGCCACGACGGGAACTCCACAGCTTTATTCTTAACAAGCAAAACCCAGAAACAATCCAACTGATCATCAACAGAATGGACAAATAAACTATAGTATAATCACGGAATGCAACAGAATACTACCTAGCAATAAAAAGCACTGAACTCTCGATATATGCAACAGGGATGAATATTAAAAACATGCTGAGTGGAGTTCCCATCGTGACCCAGCAGGTTAAGAATCTGACACAATCTCCATGAGGATGCAGGTTTGATCCCCTGGCTTTACTCAGTGGCTTAAGAATCTGGCAGAGCCACAAGCCAGGTCACAGATGTGGCTCGGATCCTGTGTTGCCGTGGCTGTGGCATAAGCCAGAGCTGCAGCCCCAATCTGACCCCTGGCCTGGAACTTCTATATGCCACAAGTGTGGCTGTAAAAAGAAGAAGGAAAAAACAAACAAACAAACAAAAACATGCTGAGTGAAGGACCCAAAAGAGCATACACATTTGGAACTGTATGAAGTTCTAGAACAGGGAAAACTAATCCATGGTGGAAAAAAAATCACAACGATGGCTGTCTCGAGCGGGGAGCAGTGGGGCAGAGACTGACTGAAAAGGGGGTGATGAAAATGTTCTGTGTCATGAGGGTCCGAGTTACACACATGCCTGCATTTGCCAGCATTCAGTGAATATACACCTAAGATTTGAGATTTCATGTATGTTTCACCTCAACCAGGAAAACAGTTAATGAGAGACGGGCTGAAGCAGTTAGAGGGGAGGTCCTAATGCCCTCAGGAGAACGAGCTGCATCAGAAAGGAAGATGCTTACTGAGTCCAACTTCTTTCAACTTTTCTGTCTACTTGAAATTTTCATAATGTAACAGTGGGGAAAGTGTAGGCAGTGACTGTACACGAACTTAGCTACAGAGGTCAGGGAAGGTCCCTCTGAGGTGGTGACCTCCGTGTGTCAGAAGGACACCACAGGCCAAGTGTCACTGGGCACAGGAAGTATTCGGGGAGCAGGTGATGGGAGACGCGCTCTCTGACTCCCTGTCTGTGCTCAAATACCTTCGTCTCATTCGGACAGGCGAGTGGCTACCTGAGTACAGGATCACACCCACACCCACCCCAGCCTTACCAAGGTATAACTGATAAATAAGATCTAACATACTGAAAGCACACCATGGTGTCGGACATACACATACACTGTGAAAGGACATTTCCATCACCTCACTTACTTACTTTTGGGGGCGGGGGGGAGAATGCTTAAGATCCTCGCACACTACCGATTATGTAATACAGGATTTTACTATGTCGGGCCTCATGTTCAGGTCTTTAACCCTTCTGAGTTGATTTTTGCATATGGTGGAAGATAGGAGTCCGGTGTCATTCCTCGGCATGTGGATATCCAGTGTTCCTAACACTATTTATTGAAGACTATTGTGTTTTCTTGGGCCTCTGTCAAAAATTGACAAAATATGCATGAGTTTGTTTCTGCGTTGTAACCAACTTATTCTATTCAGAATGAACTCAATTCTGCTCCACTGGTCTATATATCTACTTTTAAGCCAATATCACATGGTTTTGATGGTGATAACTCTGTAACATAGTTTGAAATCAGGAACTGTGATGCCTCCAGCTTTCTGCATCTTTCTCTAGATTACTTCAGCTATTCAAGATCTTCGGTGGTTCCATATGAATTTTAGGACTGTTATTTCTATTTCTCTGGAAAATGCCACTGGAATTTTGAGAGGGATTGTATGTAATTTGTAGATCACTTCGGGTAGTATGGAAATTTTAACAATATTAATTCTTCCAATTCATGAACACAGATTATCTTTACATTTGTGTCTTCTCTGTTTTCTTTCTTCAATGTCTTAAAGTTTTCAGTGTACCTTTCACCCCCTTGGTTAAATTTATTCCCAGGTATTTTCTTTTTTGCTTTTTAGGGCTACATCTGCAGCATATGGAATTTCCCAGGCTAGGGGCTGAATGAGAGCTGAAGCTGCTGACCTACACCACAGCCACAGCAACGCTGGATCCGCAACCCACTAAGTGAGGCCAGGGATCGAACCTGAATCCTCATGGGTTCTAGTCAGGTTCATAAGCCACTGAGCCACAATGGGAACTCCCTGTTTTCAATTAATTCCTCTTCCAGATATTTCGCTGACTTTACTAAACTTGTTTATTAGTTATAACAATTTTTGGAGAAGTCTAAGGTATTCTATATAATATCATGTCACTTGATAATTTATTTACTTTTTCTTCTCTGATTTCTGGTGTGTTTTCTTTCTTTTCTTGCCTAATTGCACTGGTTAGGACTTCCAGTACTATGTTAGACAAAAGTTTGCCTGAGCATAGGATTCCTGAGTTGCCTTTCTTTTTCCCCTCAGTCATGTGTAGATAAAATTCTACCATCTTCTAGCTTCTTGGTACTGCAAATAGAAAATCTGATTGAAAACAATCAGTGTGGTTGGTTTTTCCTTTGTAAAAATATGTTCCTTTGGCCTGAAAAGTTCAGACAATTTTTTTTCTTTTTTTTCTTTTTACAACCACGCCTGCAGTATATAGAAGTTCCCAGGCCAGGGGTCAAATCGGAGCTGCAGCAGGCAGCCTACGTGACAGCCATGGCAACACCAGAGCCACATCTGCGACCTATGCCACAGCTCACAGCAACACCAAATCCTTAACACACTGAGCGAAGCCAGGGATCCACCTGCATCCTCAGAGAGACAGTATTGGGTTCTTATTTTTTTTTCTTTTTTTTTTTGTCTTTTCTAGGGCCGCACTCGGGGCATATGGAGATTCCCAGGCTAGGGGTCTAATCGGAGCTGTAGCCACTGGCCCACACCAGAGCCACAGCAACGCCAGATCTGAGCCGTGTCTGTGACCTACACCATAGCTCACAGCAATGCCGGATCCTTAACCCACTGATCGAGGCCAGGGATCAAACCCGCAACCTCATGGTTCCTAGTAGGATTCGTTAACCACTGAGCCACGACGGAACTCCCAATATAGGGTTCTTAACCTGCTGAACCACAACAGGAGCTCCTAGAAGATTTTTCTTTGCATCCTAAGAGTTAAGAAATTTTACTGAGACCTATCTTAGTTATTTCCTCTAGTGCTAAGTCAGGAGTGCCATTCATCAAATATTTCCGGCTTTGCTCCTTCTGGCTATATGGTAGGACCCCACTTGCCTCCCTCTGAAGTTAAAGGTGGGTTTGTGATTTGGCCAGTAAAACAGGAGCAGAAGTGATGATGCACATTTGAGCCAACTTTAAGCACTAGTTTATGATTCACCACATTCCCTGCCCTGCTGCACTGAGACAAAGCCTCTATTACCTTTTGTTCCTGAATAAAAGGTAATCAGCAAAGACCCCTCCTCCCAGACCTGGACTGGCTACTGCATCACAGGGGAAAAATTAAGTTGTTGAGTTAAACTACAGAGCTTACAGGATTGTCTGCTATCACACTGCAACCTAGTTCTAGCCTGCCCTGACTGAAACACACTTCCTTTATCTTTTTCTCCTATCACTGGTACGCCAAGCATCTTGGTTGCATATTCTGGGTCTCTGGTCTCTTCCTGCATAACCTCCCTGTCTTAGCATTTGCTCGGAAGCTTGGCCTTTCTGGCTCCTCTAGGCCCCATCGGCCTCTGCTTGCTGGAAGAGGTCAATGGTTGGCATCCTGGTCACACCTTCCTAGAATCCTCTCTGCCTGGATATCCATATCCCCCTCTTGCCTAACACTGTAAATCAAATATACTTTAAATTTTTTAAAAAAGAAAAGGGGGAAAAAAAAAAAAAAAAAAAAAAAAAAAACAACCTAGTGCCTGACCTGTAAAAAAAAAATACATTCTCTTTGGTGCGTCTGTGTGTGTGTTTTGCTGCACTTGTGCCAAGTGGAAGTTTCCAGACCAGGGATCAAACCTGCACCACAGCACTGACCCAAGCTGCTGGAGTGATAATGCTGTATCCTTAATCCACTGAGCCACAAGGGAACTCTACAATACACACTCTCTTTGTATAAGCAGCAATCCGCATACTTGTCATTTTCTAAGTCTATGCATTCTATAGTGATAATACACTGTGCTTAGCTATTTTTTCCTGTGGGCGTTTGGATCCCCAACTTTTACCTACTATAAAGATTCTCTCAGTAGTTATCTCCATTCTCTACTCCAAGTATGGTAGATTCCACGCCCAAACAAATTTTTGCTGTTTCTGGATTGTAGGCTGACCGGTTTGGAAGAAAGAAAACTACATGAGGAGTCAGAAGGAACAGCTCTCCTGATCACTCACCAGGCGGCCTCAGCGCATGCGCCTCGTGTCCTGCCTCCTGTCCACCGTGGCTGTAACATCCAACCACAGGTGGAGGTGCGAGTCATCTCTGCAGAGCAAAGCCATGTGAGATGCGAGGTGGCCACTTCACTCGGCGGCACTGAATGGAACTTAAATATACTGAGGCTTGCTGGTAAATGTGCCTAGTTGGGGAAATTTACAAATTCTTCAGGCAAAGAAATGAAAAATGAGCTGACCCTACATCATGCATTTTGTGGACTTAAGGATGCCCTCAAGTTTTTATTTTTTCAGGGCCGCATCGAAGGCATACTGAAGTTCCCAGGCTAGGGGTCGAATTGGAGCTATAGCTGAGGCCACAGACACAGCAACGCAGGATCCGAGCTGCACCTTCAACCTACACCACAGCTCACGGCAATGCCAGATCCTTAACCCGCTGAGCGAGGCCAGGGATAGACCCTGAATCCTCATGGATACTAGCTGGGTTCATTACTGCTGAGCCACAAGGGAACTCCGATGCCCTCAATGTTAAGAGGCACCATTACGAACGTCTGAGAGAGATAAAAGCTGCCAATTATCATTTTAACATGTGACTCTATGACACACTGGGATTTTATAGTTGTTAAATTGTGAAATGTATGTGCCTTATAATGAATACATGAAAAATACACATGTATGTATTTTTCAAATATACAGACTGAATCCCAATCACAGCCTCAATGCATTTATTCCTGTTCCTTTACTATCAATGAGAACAGGCTCAATGAAGCCAGGGGCAGTGGGGATTTTACTATCAATGAGAACAGGCTCAATGAAGCCGGGGCAGTGGGGATGAGGGGAAGAGCTGACGCCACGCTTGGGGACATGTGCCTGATGACATCACACCCGCTCGCAGCCAGGGCAAGTCTGGGCTGCAATCCTGCCAGATGGAGCCCAACGGCATTCCGGCCGTGGGAAGAAAGGGAAGTGCAGCCACAAACGGGCCTGTTCCCTTTGACCCTCTAACCCCTTTCGTCCAGAGGCGGGCCCCGGAAGGACTGTTTAGGGGACGGACTATGGGGCGGGGGCGGGGGCGGGGCAGGTGAGGGATATGAGAGTCTGATGACCCCAGCCTGAGCAGGTACAAATACAAAAAAGATGAAAGCCTCAGTGTGAGTGTGATCCAGTTTCCAACTACTGATCAGAAAACATGAACGTCAAATTACTGCCACATGGCTACCATGCTTGGGCAAGTTTAGGGGCATCCAGTCACAATGCAGAATGTATGGGTACAGTCTCCAGATGAACAGCTGGCTTTTATGCTGGAGGTGCCTTCATTAAACGATAGCCCATCTGTTAAAAGAGGAAGACTGGCTAGGACGCAAAGGGCCAGGCCAGAGAGTCTTTCAGTGCTCGGGTATCAGGGATCACCTACAAGCAAGGCAGGAGGACAGACGGGTCTGGCCAGGAAATGCCTAGTTATGTAGCTGATACCATGCTTTCCTCTCCAAGGCTGTCGGACCTTCCTTCCAATCCCAACACCCCACATGCCCGTGTGCCTCCCCCCACCGGCCCACACCCACAGCCGCTGCTGGAGGGGGCTTTCTGGTGTTTGGGCAATGCCAGGGAACATCTCAGTAGGCAGAACTCCCCAGTCTCTTCCTCACAAACTCAACAGCATCAAGGGGGGTCCAAGGACCATCTCCTCTCAAAAAAGACATAGGGACTGTAATACCTGGGTTTTAGGCCCAAAAGGCAGTTATCCCTCCCAATGGACTGGTGCCTCCACATTAACAGAAGAGAGCCTCACCTCTTCTGATTCCAGCGGGGACAGTGTCTGAGCAGGGCACCCACCCCCAGGCAGGTCTAGCCTCACGCACAGCAGGTGCCCTCAGCAGACCTGCCCAGAGAAACGACTATGCTTGGCACTGTCCTGCTGCCGGCCTATATTCTTTCCCACACCTTGGGGGTCTTGGCTGATATTCTTAAAATGCCCAACCTTTAAGTAACTTTTTTTTTTTTTAAATGCTGTGTGTGTGTGTGTGTGTGTGTGTGTGTGTGTGTAAAGAAAAAAAAGAAGAGTTAGGAAAGGGAAAAGAACAAAGAAGGAAAGTTTCACACAAAATCCACACAGGACCAAGAGTTTCCTTCTGGGTTCCTAAAGGTACTGTCCTTCCCAAAGCACAGAGAGCCGACAAGGACTTTCCCTGACAGGAAGGGAAACGCTTGCACACACTATTAGATCATGTTCGGCCAGTGCCTGACTCCCCAGGAAAATGAACATGACACTCGTGTCTCAGTGACGCTCATACTGGAAAATGCCATTTGCCTGGCACTGTGGGACTTGCGTCTATCGATGCCGACAGCCCAGGCCTTCGTGTCACGGGAGGTCTGCTAGAAAGAAGGCTCCTCCCAGCTCCCAATACAATCTCAGGCCGCAGAACACACACTGCTGTATTTGCTTCCTAAAAGCTATCAGCTCCAGCCTGGGCCTGGGGCGCAGCAACACTGCAGGCCCAGCTTGCCTACCGGCAGAATGAACGCCGGCTGGCTTCCTGCCTGGACCCGCGGGGCATCCTCTGCTCACCTGTGCCTCCAACACAGAAGTGGATGGAGACAGGAACTCAGAGGACATGGTCCTGCAGGCCACAACTGTGCTCTGAAATGGCATCTAAAGAGGAAGAAGAGAGAAGAACAGAATGGGGTTTTGAGAACTCAAGGGCAGTGGAGTGATCAGTCCTAACAGAGGGAACTGTCAGGGCAAGAGAAGACCTCCAGGCTGCAGCCCTTGCTGTTCCGTCATCTACACCTCTGAAGGCCACAGACAAAGACGGAAGACCCTACAGAGCACCGGGGTCCCGACCAATGAGTTATTCCCTGGGACTGGCCAGACACAAAGCACGGGCAACAAAGGTCATCAATGCTAAGCTCCTTAAAACAGTAAATGACCCCATCAAGATGCGGCGTGTGCTGCTATACGATACTGGCTCAGATTACTTGGAGTCTGGGAGACACAAATGGGAGAGGGGGAAGTCAGAGAGCAAGGAGGGCAGGGAAAGAGACTCCAGCCTGGTAGCAAGAACATGGCAATACCTCCTCAATCTCTTTTGCCATGGGACATGTCCATGGCATGCAGAAGCTCCCAGGCCAGGGATCGAACCCATGCCACAGCAGTGACAATGCTGGATCCTTAACCCACTGAGCCGCCAGGGAATTCCAATAGCTCCTCAATCTTTATTCACAATATTTCCAAGGTTGGGAGTTCCCGTTGTGGCACAGCGGAAATGAATCCAACTAGGAACCACAAGGTTGTAGGTTCAATCCCTGGCCTTGCTCAGTGGGTTAAGGATCTGGCGTTGCTGTGAACTGTGGCATAGGTTGCAGACATGGCTCGAATCTGATGTTGCTCTGGCTGTGGCACAGGCCAACAAGTGTAGCTTCAATTGGTCTTCTAGCCTGGGAGCCTCCATATGTCGCCAGTGCGGCTCTAAAAAGCAAACAAAATACAATACTTCCAAGGTTAAGAAAGTCAGAGATCTTGGAGTTCTCATTGTGGCTCACTGGGTTAAGAACCCAACATAATATCTGTGAGGATGCTGGTTGGATCCCTAGCCTTACTCAGTGGGTTAAGGATCGAGCAAAGCTGCAAGCTGAGGCATAGGTCACAGATGTGGCTCAGATCAAGTTTGGCTAAGGCTGTGGTGTAGGCCTGCAGCTGCAGCTCCAATTTGATCCTTAGCCCAGGAACCTCCATATGCTGCAGGTACGGCCTTAAAAAGGAAGAATAAAAAGAAAAGGTCAGAGGTCTCCTAACAGTAAGTAATCTGGCTGTCAAACAAAACATCAGTAATATGCTGTAACATTCTGTATGTCGGTGGAAAAAATATTAAGCAAGTAAGCAGTCTCTGTACTGGATCGCACACATGTATGTTTATGGGAAATGGAAAGGCCACATAATCTGGGAATTCCCTCTTCACTTTGATATTTTGCCTTGATGACTATTTTTATATAGATTTTAACATTTCCTTACTTTGAGTCAACACATCAACTTCCTCAAATACTGGCATCAAAAAAACCTAATACCAGAGTTCCCACTGTGGCACAGTAGAAAGGAACCTGACTAGGAACCACGAGGTTGCAGGTTCAATCTCTGGCCTCCCTCAGTGGGTTAAGGATGTGACATTGCCATGAGCTGTGGTGTAGGTTGCAGACGTGGCTCAGATCTGATGTTGTTGTTGCTGCAGCTATGGTGTAGGCCGGCAGCTATAGCTCTGATTGGATGGACCCCTAGCCTGGAAACCTCCATATGCGATGGGTGTGGCTCTAAAAAAGCAAAACAAACAAACAAAAAAACACCTGACAAATGCCACTTACTGAAGTCTATGGAAGAAGAGAGAATTAAGATACAAGCAGCTAAATAGAATGGAAGAAGGTAGACAGGAGTCAGAATTCTGGTGTTCAAGTCATGAATTCTGGAGCTAAGGGAAAGTCACTTAATCTCTCTGAGCTGCCATTTTCTCACTTGTAAAACAGGAATAATTTTACCAACCTAGCTGCTAAGTGAGACCGTATGTGTAAAGAGCTGCAGAAATGTGTGGCTGGCAGCACAATGGTCCCCCCCCACATGACCACATCCTAGTCCCTGGAACCTGCAAATGTTATCGATGTGGTGAAAAGGGCTTTGCAGGTGTGACAAATCAAGGCCTTTTAAATGGGAGACGATCCTGGATCACTCGGGTGGGCCTGAGCAATCACAAGGCTCTTTATAAGGGAAAGGAGACAGTGTCAGGGAAGCAGATGTCAGAGAGAGGGGTAAAAATACTAGAGCTCCTGGCTCTGAAGATGGATGAAGGGGCCACAAGCCAAGGAAAGCGGGCAGCCTCTAGAAGGTGCAGAAGGTGAGGGAATGGGTTTTCCTCGGGAACCACCTGAACCTCCTTCCATCAACACCTCGATTTTAGGCCAGTCAGATCATTTCAGATATTTCACCTCCAAACACATATGAGGATAAATTTGTGTTGTGACCGTCTGTTTTAGCAGTAATAGGAAACCAATATAAAATATGTGACATGTGGTTATTTTCCTAAAGGATCAGATTTTAAAAGGTGGAAGCCACTGGGTTCCTGGGCTCTGCAGACAATTCCCGAAACATCTTCTCTTGGGGCATCACTGAAAACCGTACAGCTAGTTGTTGGCCACACTCGAGGAGGATGTGCAGCCAAGTGAGTCCATCTGTCTGTCCACTCCATTTTTATTCCAGTTATTAAGTGGTGAGGAAGCATGGCAGAACATTAGATATAATTTCTACCCTCAAGGAAACGGCCATCTACTAGGGAAAAGAGAGAAGCCACGGCCACAGGGCTCTCAGTTTTCCCACCATTTTCAGAGACTGAAGTGATAGATGACACAGTCAGTCTATCTGTCATGTAGACCTTTGACCTGGACACGCCTAGAACAGACGTCAGCGGATCCGTCAACCTCCTGACAACACGCCAGGTTCTGGGTAGCTGTGTTTCTGGTGGGAAAGAACCTGCAGATTACGATCACCGAAAGGGTTTCAGTTTAAAATCCCAAAGTTCAGAACCATTTGTATAACAAGAGAAAGATTACACATAGAAGATAAAGCATGCTAAAACAGAGATTTGGAGAACAGTCCAAAGACGGGTGAAATTACTTTTAGCACGGAGAAGAGGAAACGCCAAGGGAGAAACAAAAAGGAACCAGGCCCTCCAGGCCTCTTCTTCACTTAATATTTAATATGTGCTAAAGCACACCAGAGGGCCATTTACAACAAGTTCCATCAAATCCATTTCCCGTCCCCACTGAGTCAGCACACGTGGGCCACTCCCCACCTTACAGGGCACTCTCTCAATCCCACCCCATCTTTAGCAACTGCCCCGTTCACAATGAAAAGCACTTGAGAAGAGTTGTCTGAATGGCCTCTTCACTCCCTCTCCTTCCCTCCCCTGCTGAAGGATCCAGAGGCCCCAAATCGCCCTCAGGGGGGTTACCAATGGCTTCCACATCACAGTCTCTGACAGTCAATCCCCCAATAATCAGAGCATTTGAGAAGGGTGAGCCCCTCCTCCACCTGCCCCCCCATGTTGTTGCAGGTGCTTTTTGGGCCCCCAAAGGCCCCCTTCTCTGACATCTGCTGGTTCCCATCTGCTCACCTTCTTCACAGCCCATCCGAAATAGCCACCCTTCTGAACCCACTGCCCACAATGCCCCTGACTGCCTTCTCAGCACTCACCACCGCTGCACCTGCTGTCACCCCCATTACAACACAAGCTCCTTGAAGGCAGTCTTTTTCTCTTACTGCTGTGTCCCCAGAGCATGACACATGACAGACTCCTGAAAACAACTGCTGGATGAAGGCATGTCACACTTTGTGGAACTGTGAGGAAAAGGTCCAGCTGAACAGGTGGAAGGAGGCAACACATTCAGGGTGTGTCACACTGCTGCGTGAGTCCATTCCCAGCAGAGGTTACTGTCTTCCACTCAAGGCTCCAGCAACTGCCACACCGCAGTGCGGGGTGGGGGGGCGATACAGTGTGTGAGCCAGCATGTCGGTTAAAAACCCACGGTGGTCACGCTGCTTCCTGCCCCACCCATGGTTCTGATGAGGGTGCAGATAATGATCACATGAGCCTGTGCACAGCCTGCGGGCGCCCCTGCCACCAGCCCCGCGGTGTAGAGCGGATGTGAAAGCATCTTGCTTCAGTTGCCACCTGCGCAGGCCTTGAAAGCTCTGAGGCAGGAAAAAGGTCAGCCCTGCCCCCATACCAAGTCATGCTGAGCTAGAACACCCTCAGGTTTCTCATTCCTCCTCCCAACAGGGCGGGCAGGGCCCCTCCTCCCCACCCCCCAGGCCCACGCGGAAGAGCCCAGAGGTGGTGGAAGAGCAGCGCCTGGTGAACTGGGCTTTCTGCCCCAGGCAGGGGCAGCCTGGAACCCAATGGCCATTTCCTGGACAGGGAGGGCTTCTGAATGCTTCAGCAGCTTGAGAGATATATTTCCTGTTTTAATTTAATTTAATTTTTTCCTTTTTAGGGCCGCACCAGAGGCACATGAAGTTCCCGGGCTAGGGGTGGAATCAGAGCTGCAGCTGATGGCCTACACCACAGTCACTCGGATCTGAGCCGTGTCTGTGACCTATGCTGAAGCTCACTGGCTCAGATCCTTTAACCCCCTGAGTGAGGCCAGGGATCGAACCCACAGCCTCATGGATACTAGCCACGTTCTTAATCCACGGAGGCACAAAAGGAGCCCTTAGATATATCTCCTTTCGCAAACCCTTTTTTATGATGGAAAATTTTTAAGAAAAACAAAAAATAGAATATAATGAGCTCCCAGGTACCCATTACCCAGCTTCAACAGTGATGAACTCACAGGCAATTCAGTCTCATTTCCCCCTGGAGTGTTCACGTCTTGGTTTGTTGTCTTGGTATATGGAACGCCCCCTCCTTCGGTCTCAAATCCACCTGGGACTGGACAGCAAAGGACATGGCCACTTGAGCTTTGCCCCCTCCCCCCAAACCTGGATTATTCTGAAGCCAATTCCAGACATAAGCCTATCCACAAATATTACACCATGTGATTCCAAAGATTTTAAAACAGCTCAACACTCTTTAGACACCAACGCACGTCTAACACTGTGCTTTCTGCTCAACACTCTTGCTGGAGGCTTTCCTGTCTCCTAAGAGGGAGCCAAAGGGGAACAGGTATGGCCAGGACAGGTTCTTGCTGTGCCCTTGCGAGTGGGCCTCCACGCCCACTTTGCGGGCTGATGGCATGGTTCCGGCTCATGGGCTGGGCTGCCACGCACACGGAGAAAAGCTGGTCTGACTCCACTACACCACGCTGCCTCCACCCAAGAGGTCTGGAAACAGCCACCGACAACAGGACACCAAAATAATCCTCGGCAGTCGAAACCCATTGTATCCATGGACACAGAAGGAGCAGAGAGAGTCTGAACAATGCAGAGTAAAGGAACTCAAACTTCAAACTACCCACAAGAGATGAAAGCCCCAACCTTTGCCTCTGTTCCCTGGATGGTGTCACTGCCAGATTCCAGAGCCAGGCTAAAAGCCGGGGTAGTCTAAGCAACCTACCTTTGCAGCACTTAAGAGAAAACAGGGAGGGAAATGGACACAACCACCTCTTTTGAGTCCTCAGAAGAAATGATCACAGAGAGTTCACTCGTCTGATAACCAGTAGGCCCACTTCAGGTACGTTTCCCAGGGAAATCCTCGCACAGGCCAATCAGAAGGCAGCCCAGAAGCTTGCCCCGGCAGAGTGGGGTAGCAGAGAGCTGCAGGCGGCCCAGATGATGAAGGGGGACAGGCAAGAGCCATGCAGAGCGGCCATGTTCACTATGAGGCGCTGTGCAGCAGGCATCGGCAACAGAAGAACCGTCCCCCCAGGAAAGAGCTCAACACAGTGCCGAGTAAGAAAAGATGCAAGAGGATGCACGGCACTAAGCCATCTAAGGTAAAAACATGGACGTGACCAACCAAAATCCAAATCCAAAAACAACAAGAAATTCCACAAATGCACACAAAGCAGCAATTCCAAAGACACTAATAAGAGAATACATATCAAGCACATTTGCATAGTTGGCTACGAAGGGGAGGGGAATGGGGGAAAAGAATAAAAGTGAGGCAATCAAGGCACAGACAAATAAACCCAAGAGAAGAGCCTAACCCAGGCCAACGACAACATGCCACAAACTGAGCAAGTTATGACTCAACCCTCTGCATTAGAAGGGCTAAAAAGAAAGGAAAAAACGAAAGAGGCCAGGGGTGGGGGTGGGGGCTCAGTATTAACAAAGGCTGGCAAATAAGCAACTTGTGAGGAGTAGCCTGGTCTCATTTTTTTTTTTTTTTTTTTTTTTTGTCTTTCTGCCTTTTCTAGGGCTGCTCTCACGGCATATGGAGGTTCCCAGGCTAGGGGTCGAATCGAAGCTATAGCCACTGGCCTATACCAGAGCCACAGCAACGCGGGATCCGAGCAGCGTCTGCAACCTACACCACAGCTGACGGCAACGCCGGATCGTTAACCCACTGAGCAAGGCCAGGGATTGAACCCGCAACTTCATGGTTCCCAGTCGGATTCGTTAACCACTGCGCCACGATGGGAACTCCCCAGGTCTCAATTTTTAATTTTTTTTAATGCCTGCTAACACCCACCTAACACCCACCTAGATAACTGGTTGACAAACAGTCCAGCAGCAGGGAGGGACAAAGCAGGGGGACTGAAAAACAACACCTCACTCCTCGCGGCTGGCTCACGGGAAGGGCACTGCTGAACACAGCAGCCGAGCTTTATCCCAGAACCCACATGGCCCCTCTCGCAGAGGTGAAGGCAGGAGTGCCATCCACCGCAATGCCTGCTCTCACGGCATGGGCCTGGAACTGCTGTGGGTCCCAAAGGCACCAGCTCCCGGTTGGCTGACTCTTATCACAGCCGTTTACATGTCTTATCTGCAAAAGGAGCGTGTTTGATAGGACCACCTAAAGCTAAAACGGCTCCCTGCTCTAATACTTGGTGCTTGTGCATGCACATAGCTAATCCTGTGTTAAACTGTTAGGGCTCAGGTTTGCGCATCTCTAGTGGGCAGACACTGAAGGATGAACCCATTTTCTACAGTTGCGGGGGTTGTTGCAGTCATTCAGGCCAAAAGTGGTGTAAAAGTGGTATGAATGGAGAGAAGCAGGCCTGAACCAGGCTACTCTGCTGCCCCACCAACCTCTGGTAAGCATTAAGCTCCCCTGTGCTATTGGGGCCTCAGGACTGGCAGCTCAATAGGCCACCTGGTGGACAGAGAGTCCAGAAAGGACATCTGGTTGACCCAACTCTGAACAATTATTTATCTTGATTACTGAGCTTTTCGGTGTCTCCTGACACTCTGTGCCCAATCCTGGTGGAAAAGTATATATACGGATTAAAAAGATCTCTAAAGGGTTCATTCCCCTCAACTTGTTATCTCAGAAGTCAGAAGAATGGGTGCAAAAGTAATTAAAAGTGATGCTCAAGTTTCTGCCTTTGGGGATTGAATAAATAGTGCATTTCATGGACATATGAATCCTAGAAGGATGGCTAATAGGAAGAGGGCAGGAATGAAGATGCTAGTTCACTGGGGACATATCAAGTTTGGGGAAATGGAAGTAGACATAACTGGTGTGTCTGGTGTTAGGAATCGAGGCCCAAAGAGAAGATCTGGACTGGAGATATAGATTAGGCTAGAAACCGTGTTTTTTTTTTTTAAAGGCCATGGGGACACATAAGCCCACTCCAGGGAAATATATAAGGATCCAAGCCTGAGCCTTGAGCGAAAATAACACTTAAGGGACCACACTTAAATACGTGTGCAAGTATGGTGGAGACGGAAGAAAAAGGGAGCAGCTAGGAATAACATTTACAGCATACATCCCTGGGGTCCAGAACTAAAACCAAAAACACACTCAAGTTCCCAAACTGTTGGCAATCTCTAGGGCAACTCTTGCCTTCTTCTTGATTTTTTCACTCCTCCCTTTCTCCAGACCCACAGGTGCTCCTCAGGCATCAGTTTGATTCCATCCATTTGCCAAGTGCAACCAGAGAGGACGGAGTGGATTCTCATGGTTTTTGAGCGACTTCAAATACATTGGGAAGGTAACTTCAGGTCCATTTCACAAAAGACGGGGGGAAAAAAAAAAAAGGTCAGAAGAGTAAGGAAATAGATAAAGGGTGAAGAGGGAAGTGTGTTCTTATAACCTGAGCCACCAGGGCCAACTCCTCCACAAGGATCAGGGAGAAGCATTTCATGCCCTGGAGGGAGGCAGGATACAGGGCTGGAGATGCGCAGCCTGTTGAACAGACTCCAGACCCCAGGACAACCTTGGCCTCACTCACAGCCATGGCTGGGGTTGGAGGCCCTCACGCACATCTGGGGCACATTTCCTCCAGACGTCACACCCCAAAACTAAACCGCTGCCTCTTTAACTGTTTGGACTGACCAGCATTTGAGTTTGGCTGTAACAGGCAAAACCAATCAGCTAGGCCATCCGTGAAAAAGGAACATCGGGGATGGATTAGAACCTTAGCTTGGCCTCCTGAGAAAGGGATTCGTCACAGGAGGCCCCGCAGCCTGCTCTCCACACAGACGGAGACCCGTGGCCTGGCAGGGCACTCGACTTCTTTCCACTGCTGGGATGGTGTAATGCTTGCGGATTTGTTTCCCAATCACTTAGGCATGTTACAAAATGTTCACCAATTTTAACCGCCACCCTCCTCCAGCTCAAGGCTTTCCTAGCGTACTGCACTCCTGGGAAAGCTAGCTAGCACTCAGCTCTGACGTAGAGGCCAGTTTTACGTGACGGTAAAGGGTTTTATTTTATTTTATTTTTGCTTTTTAGGGCCACACCCTCGGCATATGGAAGTTCCCAGGCTAGGGGTTGAATCGGAGCTATAGCTGCCGGCCTACACCACAGCCACAGCAGTGCAGGGTCTGAGCCGTGTCTTCAACCCACACCACAGCTCGTGGCATCCGCATGGTTATTAGTCGGGTTCATCCGCTGAGCCACAACAGGAACTCTGGGTTTTATTTATTTTTATTATTAATATTATTTTGTCTTTTTGCTATTTCTTGGGCCGCTCCCACGGCATATGGAGGTTCCCAGGCTAGGGGTCCAATCGGAGCTGTAGCTGCTGGCCTGCGCCACAGCCACTTGGGATCCGAGCTGCGTCTTGGCCTACACCACAGCTCACGGCAACGCCAGATCCTCGACCCACTGAGGCCAGGGATCAAACCTGCATCCTCATGGATGCTGGTCAGATTCGTTTCTGCTGAGCCATGACAGGAACTCCCCTCCCTACTTTTTAATAATCCCTTATCTGCAAACCTTGGGGCCAGAGGGGTTGTGGAATTCAGATTGTTCCGGACATAAGAAAGGTGATCTCATGTAATACTCCCATTAATGTTCAGGACAGCACAACACATTGCTTAGATTAATAGTTTTAAAGTCACCCCCCCCCAAGGAAATAACTGATTAGGCAAGGATCATCAATGGATAACAAACCATTAGACATGTCATTAGAACACTAAAATCATTTAGTTCTTGGAGAAGAGAATACTTGCAAGTCAACCAATGAATTGCCCTGTAACTTGCTAACTGCAAAGTGGAACAAAAAATGTCCTTTTACAAGGGAAATATCTGGCACTCACCATTTAACCAAATGTTCAAACTTAATAGAACCAATGGTGGAAAAACCTAACATTCAATACATGTCTCCCGACGTGACACAATATGAAGACATAGCAGCAACACCTATATTCTTGCCAAAACTGTTTAAACGGAAAGTAATCTAGACCTTGTTTCCAGTTTATCAAGAAACATATATACCAGTATACGGAGGAGCAGGTGAAATGACACGATGAGGAAACAATCGGACGAACTCAGAATGAGGGACATTCTACAAGTCAACTGGTTCCGGTAGTCACAAGAAGTCACTGTCACACACACACACACACACACACACATACACACACGCAGTTCTGGATCAAGAGAAATGAAAAAACGAAAAAAAGATACCAACCAAATGCGGTGTATGATCCTTGGCTAGATCTTAGTTCAATAAAATAATCTAGGAGTTCCCTCCGTGGCTTAGCAGTTAACAAACTTGACTAGCTAGGCTCTATGAGGATTCGGGTTCGATCCCTGGCCTCACTCGGTGGGTTAAGGATCTGGCCTTGCTGTGAGCTGCAGAGTATGTTGCAGATGCAGCTCGGATCCTGCGTTGCTGTGGCTGTGGTGTAGGCTGGCAGCTGTAGCTCCGATTCAACCCCTAGCCTAGGAACCTCCATATGCCGCTAAAAAAAAAAAAAACCTAAAAATATATAATTTGGGTCAATCTAAAGCCAAACATCTCTCAAATTAGAATCATTTTAAGGTGTGAAGAGAGAATGAGGAAGAGGATTTAGCCGTTTTCCCAACATGCTAGAGAGGGAGCAAGGTCCCCTCCAGAAGGAAGTGACAATCCCCTGCCTCCTGCCCTTAGAGTTTTGTTTCTGCCAGTATTATGGCACTCACTGCTGCCTATGCTGCATCTTATTTTTTGGTGTAGTTTGTTTCCCCCCACACTGGATTGTTCCTGAGGATAGCGAGCATGTCTAATTTATTTTTGTATTTTCCATGGTGATTCACAGTAGTAGGTGTTTAATAATGTTCACTAAACATTATTCAATGAACAGTGAACAAACAATATTCAAATGCTCCATAAACATGTGTTGAGTGGGGAAAAACATTTTAGGGATAATTGGGGAGTTTGAATATGGATACTAGATGATATTATGGAATTACTGTTAATTTTTTAAAATGTGTAGGAGTTCCCATCGTGGCACAGTGGAAACTAATCCGACCGGAAACCATGAAGTTGCAGGTTGGATCCCTGGCCTCACTCAGTAAGTGGGTTAAGGATCTGGCGTTGCCGTGAGCTGTGGTGTAGGTTGCAGACACGGCTCAGATCTGGAGTTGCTATGGCTGCGGTGTAGGCTGGCAGCCGTAGCCCCAATTGGACCCCTAGCCTGGGAACCTCCATATGCAACAGGTACGGCCTAAAAAGCAAAAATTAAAAAATAAAACAAATAAAAACCTGTCTATTGTGATTCTGTAGGAAAATGTCCTTTTCCTTAGGAAATACCGATACACAGCAGTATATACAGATAAAGTGCCACAATGTTTGCAACTTATTTCAAATGGTTCAGCAAAAAAAAAGGAAAAAATACACACATATATACATATATAGATTACAGCAAATACAGCGAGATGATAAGTGCTGACTTCAGGGAGTGGGTACACGGGTGTCCACTGGACTATCCTTTTAACTTTTCTGAATGTTTGAAAGGTTTCCTAAGAATAGTGTGGAAAAAAAGAACCACTGCAGTGAAATGTGTGATAGTCACATTAAGCAGGATAAATAAATGATCAAAAATAGCCTCACCTCAACTCACTTTAGCTGCCATGTGGGTTATGAAAGAGCTTTGGCTTTTCAGAGCTTTCTGGACTCCGTATTTGTGGATAAGAGATAGCACACCTCTATTAATTCTGTGGTGTTATCACCTTCATTTAGGCCTTTAATTCTTCTAGAATCTCCCCCTGTTTGTGATATTACATGGCAATCGGGTTTATGTTTTCCCATCCAGTAAGTCAATTTTCCTAACACTGTCTACTGAGTAATCCATCTTTTCCTCACTGATTTATGGTACCTTTTTATATTAAGTTCCCATATATACAAGGATCTGTTTCTGAGATCTTTGTTCCATTTTTGTCTATTACCTATTCTTGCATAAATACCATGCAGCCTGTAGTACTATGGCTTGGTAGCTTACAATATCTGGTGCAAAAGTCCCCTTTTTCTAAAAGTTGATTTGTTATTTCAAATGCATTTAAGAATAAAAGTTCTGGGAGGTCCTGTGGAGGCTTAGCAGTAACAAACCCGAGTAGCATCATTGAGGATGCTGGTTCAATCCACGGCCTTGCTCATGGGTTAAGGACCTGGCATTGCTGTGTGTGTGCGCCATGGTGTGGGTCACAGATGCAGCTTGGATCTGGCACGGCTGTGATGTAGGCTGGCAGCTATAAATTCCAATTCAACCTCTAGCCTGGGAACTTCCATATGCCAAAGTGTGGCCCTATAAATATAGACCCCCAAAAAAGGTTTAAAAAAAAAATTCTTCAAAAAAAAATCCAGTTAGAATTCTCAATGGGGTTGCACTTTTGGGGGACTCTCACTTTCCAAAGATGGCTGCACCATTACACGTCTCACCCCACAGGCTTTTTTTACCATGATGTGAACATTCTTCTATCAATAGATGGGGTCTATGTTCTCTTCCCTTCTACCTAGAGCCATCTTCGCACCTGCCTGACCAACAATGTGCAGAGATGACACTGTGCGACTTCCAAGGCTGGCTCAAAAAAGGCTTCTACCTGGTTCTTTCTTGGGACAAGGGATGTGGGAGCCCTGAGCCAACTTGGAAGAAGTCCAGCTACCCTGAAGGCACCCTGCTGGGGAGATCACGTGGAAGGCTTGCACGGGAACAGAGCTCCCCAGCTGTCTGAGCCCCTACTGCTCAGGTCTGCCTAGACTGGGCACTGGGCATGGGATGCAAAACTCTTTGAGACGGTCCCATCTACAGCCACCATCGGACAGCAACCTCAGGAGAGGCCAGAAGGACAAAAATGCCTGGAAGGGCTGCCACCAAATTACTAGCTCACAAAAATTATGAGAGAATGATTATTGCTTTTAAGCTATTAAAGTTTTGGAGTAACTTGTTGCTCCATAGTTGCTGGAAGCACCGAATTTATAAATCACGTGAAAGGAAGATTCTGAATCTACAATATTAGATCTCAGGCAAGTATACACAATGGCTTTCCCACAGAGGTTCTACGTATTTTTGTTTCAGTTAAATACCAGAAACCTGATGGTTTCTCCCGCTAATATTTCTTAAACTTCCAGTTGATTAATGTTTGCATAGGGAAATACAACTTAATTTGATAGATTCATCGTGTATGATTATATATGCAAAAATAAGGTGTCACCGGAGTTCCCTGGTGGCCTAGCAGTTAGGGATTCAGTTTTTTCACTGCTGTGGCTCAGGTTTAATCCCAGGCCCAGGAACTTCTGCATGTTGCAGGCACAGCAAAACAAAGTGCTGTCTCTTCCCTTCCAATTTTTACATTCAATTTCTTTTTCTTTCTGCTGATCAGAACCCTCCCTAAACAGACGTTTCTTCGAATGAATATATTATTTGCTACAGACTGTTGTCATATAACTTCTGTCAAATTAAAGTTTCTTTTATCATCATTTATTGAGAATTTAATACAAAAAATGCTACTGAACTTATCCAATTATTTTCTGTATCAACTAAGGTCATCATTTCCCGCCTTTGGTCTATTGATATAATAGGTTTTCTGAAGCTGAACCATCCTTGTACTTGGGGAGAAAACAGTATCTGTATATGCTCTCAATAAATTATTGAATTGGTTAGTTGGTATTTCATTTTGGGATTCTGGTAAGAGAAATGCCAGCGAGTTTTTTCATTTGTGACCAAACATTAGTATCTACAAATCTTTTTTTTTCCTTCCTTTTTAGGGCTGCACCTATGGAATATGGAAGTTTCCAGGCTAGGGGTCGAAATGAAGTTGCAGCTGCCAGCCCTCACCGCAGCCAAAGCAACGACAGATCTGAGCTGCACCTGGAACCTACACCACAGCTTGCTGCAATGCCAGATCCTTACTCCACTGAGCAAGGCCAGGGATGGAACCCACTTCATCATGGATATTCATCTGCTTCTTTATCCACTGAGCCACGTGAACCACCAGTATCTACAAATGGAACTCCTCAGGGGCATTTTTTTTTTTTTTGGGGTCTTTTTGTCTTTTTCTAGGGCCGCTCCCGCAGCACATGAAAGTTCCCAGGCTAGGGGGTCTAATCGGAGCTATAGCCACCAGCCTACACCACAGCCACAGCAACGTGGGATCCGAGCAGCGTCTTCAACCTACACCACAGCTCACGGCAACGCCGGATCGTCAACCCACTGAGCGAGGGCAGGGACCGAACCCGCAACCTCATGGTTCCTAGTCGGATTCGTTAACCACTGAGCCATGATGGGAACTCCGCTATCTCCTTGTTTTCAAGGTTAATGGAGGTCTGATTATGGATTTGTGGAATGTCCACATGATGGGCAGTTTGCATAGACAGATAAAAAGGCAAAATTTCAGTACACTAATTTGTCTACAAATTAAATTAAAAAAAAAAAGCAAGGTTGGAGTTCCTGTAGTGGCGCAGTGGAAACAAATTCAACTAGGAACCATGAGGTGGCGGGGTTTGATCCCTGGCCTCCATCAATGGGTTAAGGATCTGGCGTTGCTGTGGCTGGGGAGTAGGCCAGCAGCTGCAGCTCTGATTAGAACTCAACCCTGGGAACCTCCATATGCTGTGGGTACAGCCCTAAAAAGACAAAAGACAAAAAAAATAAAAAGCAAGATGCAGAATACTATGTAGTGTGACGCCCTTGGAAAACGAAGAAACCCACACATGCTTGCAGAAGCAGAAGCCGTCCCACGTCTGCACAGGCACACCCATGTTTCACAGGGGTTCCCTGGTTACCCGCAGACAGGGAGACTGCAGCCCGAGAACGGACACAGCCTTTTACTTTCAACACTGTATTGTTTGATTCTGTGATAATGAACTCAAATTACTTTCATAATTACAAGAATCAGAAAAGATTTTTTTTTGTTACATCCTCCCACTCCCTAACCCTTACCCCAATTATCCCTGGATCCTGGTGAAAATCATAGTGTTGAAACTGCTACTTACTAAGAAGCCAAGGCCCGCAGTCTGGGCCAGGACGATGACCCCAGCTGAAGGAAACCTGGGCGAGTGTGCATAAGGGGGCTGCTTCCACAGCCGGCCCCACAACAAGCCCAGGCAGGAGCAACACAGAACCTTCTCGTGACTCTCTTATCACTTTAGCTTCCCTCTTGTCCGTTTTCAGCCCTGGTCGCCTGCCTTTGGCACATGTAAAGCTCCAGTTACCAAAGCGATGGGTATAGTTTCTCACTCCGAGAAAGCACCTTCTCTTCTCCCCTATTTGAAGGCCAAGAGCTACTGAGCAGGGGCCACAGGAGCAAGGCCCGTCCCTCCCGTGAGATAAGGTGAGCGGTAGGTACACCCGCACTCCAAGGGAGGGCAGCTGCACAGGTCTGAATTCACTCAACACTGTGCTCCTGCTCGGCCAGCTCTGAGCCCGACACGCTGGCTGGTGGTGCAAGCGCCTTTCTGTGAGCCCTCTGTGGGGCACAGGACGGCACATGTGGCACCCAGGAAGGATGCCCAGCGAGCCAAGGGGAGCGTGGGGCAGTCAGTCCTTCCCCAGAGCCTCTTCAGCTCTCCGTGATGGAAGACACACCGGTGCCAAGTGCTGCAAGAACAGCCAAGAGCAGCCCGAGTCTGCTGCTCACTTAGTGTTTCCATCCGCCCAGGAGGGGCAGGAGGAGGGAAGGACAATGAGAACAGGGGCCTAGTGTCCGGGGCTGTGCCTGGCACAGGCCCTGGGCCCCTTATTGCTTTTCTGCACTCAACCCCTTGAATGCCCGTGCTGGGCACCATTATTTTTCCTACTTTAAGGTAAGGAAACTGAGGCACAGGGAGAGGAAGGTCAGACAGGTTTGAATGATTGGAGATGAGGTCCCAACCCAGGCAGACTGACCTCAGGGCAACAGAGAGATGCAGACGGGGGTGGGGGGGGGGGAATAAAGCAAGCCGCCAACACTCTGCCTTGTCTCTCCCGTTCGGTCAAGGACAGAGTAGCTGAGTTTTAGTTTACTCCTGTGGGTGACCTAGAAATACAAAGGAAAACCTGTGAGGATAACGGGAAAGGAATCCATGTTTGAACAAAAACCCTAAGCTGGCCAACTCCACCCCCCCCTCTAGTCCCGCATGGGGGGGGGGGGCAGACACACTCGGGGAGGGAGCAGCCAACCTGTCCCCCACCTTCATACTGAGGACAAAGCAGTGACTCTTTGTGCCTCTATGAGTATCCTCCCCTCATCTGGATTCTGGTAGGAACAGGTCCTTCCCTAATCAGCTACGCTGAATAGCAGGGGACAAGCCACTTTGTGTGGCTGTCAGAGAGATGAAGGCTTGTGATCTCCCAAGCATGGTGCCTGCATTCATTTATTAATCCAAACACTTTCAAGAATACATCAAGATCTTTGGGGTGAAATTCAAAATATACCAATGAAATGCCACCTATATTTTCCTATTCAAGACAAATGGTGAACCCAGCAGGGTGGGGTGCGGTGGGAAGGGAATCTGAGAAGGGGGATAAGGTGAAAGTAAAAGCAGGTGCAGCCTGGCTGTCAATGCCCACCCCCATCTAGGCTGGAATCTACCCCAGGCCTCCAGGAATGTGAACACCCCTCACCATCACCCCCACCCAGGTCCGAGGCTCCTTCCCCACCTCCCTGAAGGCACTCCTTGTCTATCTTCCAGCTCCCATGCCCACGCTGCGGCCTGTGTGGTGCAAAAGGCTCTAAGCAGGGAGCTGAAACATGCGCCTTCTCATCAAGGGTCTATGTTTGACATGGACTAAATCTTGACATTTCTGAGTCTCTACTTTTTCACCTGTAAAGCAAGGTGACTGGGTTATGCCTCTAAGAGTCCTTCTGGTTCTAAGGCTTACAGATTCAACGTTAGCAATGATTTCATTTCAGGAAGGACCTTGGGTTCACCTGTCCCTGAGGAACAATGTACTATTCCCAGGTGAACTAAGGGAGACGAGCACCTCCAGGCCTCACATATTGTAAAGGTTCTGAAGTATTTTCAGAATTGATACCCCTGTTTAAAAAGGGGGAGGGGGGGTTCCTGTCGTGGCGCAGTGGTTAACGAATCCGACTAGGAACCATGAGGTGGCGGGTTCGGTCCCTGCCCTTGCTCAGTGGGTTAATGATCCGGCGTTGCCGTGAGCTGTGGTGTAGGCTGCAGACATGGTTCGGATCCCGCGTTGCTGTGGCTTTGGCGTAGGCCGGCAGCTACAGCTCTAATTAGACCCCTAGCCTGGGAACCTCCATATGCCGCGGGAGCGGCCCAAGAAATAGCAAAAAAAGACAAAAATAAAATAAAATAAAAAAGGGGAGGGGGGTTCTATTAGAAAAGGCAAGGAGATACTTGCTAGTCACATGCTGACTGTTCTACTTCAGAAGACTCCTCCTCCTCTGACACCTCTCCATGAACCACCATGCAGCATCTTTCCCCCAAACTCCCCTCATGAGGCCTCCATCACCCACAATGACCTAAAGGAGAGACACTCACAAAGAACTTAGGCACATGCAGCCAAAGCTGCTATGAAAAGGTAAAGACGTATGCCGTAGGTATACTCCCTTTTACTTAGCTCTTTTAAATGATGCTTTCTGATAAATAATTCATCTCACTTCAGCAACTGTCAACTTTAGCAAAAGGTCAAAGCACTGACCTTGAGCTGCTGCAGGTGGGAACTTCAGCTTCCTTCAGAGAAGCCTAGAAAGGAGCAGGATTTCTCTCGTGATTAAGAAACGTACTTTCTGAAGAGACACGGGGTGCCTGCCTCTGATAATGCCAACCCCCCAAGTGATTCCTAATGGAACAACTACAAGGCATTTGTTACCTTCGTCTGAGATGCTCTTAAACAAATAAGGTTCTGAGCATGTTATTATAAATGAGATATAACAGGTCTGTCAAAGGAGGTTCTTTAAACTGTCTCGATTCTTTTGAAGTCACTGAACAGACATTTGCTTAGATCTTTCTAAGGAGTGTAACAGCGAGAACACTGATATTTTGTCAAGTCAAAACTATAACCTAATTTTATGTTTCTTTCACAGATTCACTTGGGGGAAATACAACATAAACCAGTGTCTTCCACTGTCTCAGCAGCCAGGCTCTTCGGAAGGGGAGCCTCCCCGAGGTAATACTACCCTTAGGCCAATTTTCATCAAAAGGCCTCAGCCAGGTGAGAAGCTGTGACAAAGCTGATTCCTTAAAGGCAACACTTTATTTTTTATTTTATTTTATTTTTGTCTTTTTGCTATTTCTTTGGGCCGCTCCCGCGGCATATGGAGGTTCCCAGGCTAGGGGTCTAATCGGAGCTATAGCCACTGGCCTACGCCAGAGCCACAGCAACGCAGGATCCAAGCCGCGTCTGCAACCTACACCACAGCTCACGGCAACGCCGGATCGTTAACCCACTGAGCAAGGGCAGGGACCGAACCCGCAACCTCATGGTTCCTAGTTGGATTCGTTAACCACTGCGCCACGACGGGAACTCCTAAAGGCAACACTTTAAACCAAGCTGGCGGAGGGATGATTAATTCTCCTAAGAAAGCTGGTGGAGTGGCGGTTAAACTCAGGTCCAGGAATCAACGGTGAAGTCCCACACTCTTCATGGCCTCTTCCCCAGTCTGACTGAGCCGTCACAAAGCCTGTGGGGTCCACGGCGCAGCTGCAGGTCTGAATTCATCAGGAGCCTTGAGGGGAGGTCACCCTGGGGCAACCTCATTGAGATCGTCTTGCCTCACTTTCTCAGCCTCCCCCTCACATAGTTAAAGACATTCCAGCAGCCGCACAGTATAGAGCAGAAATGAAGAGATGACCTCAGAAGTCTTGCCCGCAAACAAGGGTGCAGCCGGGACTAAAATCCAGGTGTCTGGACTCCTAAACTCTCCTGTGACGCTGGTGTGCGAGGGTGGAGTTCACGGTCCCGGTGCTCAAGGGCACAGAGAGAATTGAGTCATATAACCCTGCCCAAACACTCTACGCTGCTGGACTTGGTAAATGCAAAGAAGGGATGGGAGAAATAGAAGGCGGAGGGGAGGAGGCAGGAACAGGAAAGAACAGAAGCAGTACGACTTCCAAGGGGCAGATGAAAAAGAAACACAGCCCTGAAGGAGACAGGGTAGCAGTCAAATCTATCGGTGTTAAGATCTTTAGCCCATTTTAAAACTGATTTATGTGGATCTGGCTCAGTGGTTATCGAACCCGACTAGTAACCATGAGGTTGCGGGTTCGATTCTCTGGCCTTGCTCAGTGGGTTAAGGATCTGGCATTGCCATGAGCTGTAGTATAGGTTGCAAACACGGCTCAGATCTGGTGTAGCTATGGCTGTGGCATAGGCTGGCAGCTACAGCTCCGATTCAACCCCTAGCCTGGGAACCTCCATATGCTGCGGGAGCGACCCTCAAAAAAAGACAAAAGACAAAAAAAAAAAAAACTGATTTACGCAATTTCCAACCATTACGGGGTCAATAAAAAAACTCAAAACTTCTGGCTCCAAATACTTTCTGTTCACATTAAGAACTGGGAAGATCAAGGGTACCAGAATGGCCGAGTGGCTAAGGCATTGGACTTAAGAACTGGGAAGATCAAATAAGACCTAAGAACAAACTTCAAGAACCAGAGTCTTTTGATGGCAGAAAGGCTGGTTTCTAGGTGATCCAAGCCATTTCACCACAAACAAAAATAAAAAGACCAGTTTTCTCTGATACCCTCACAGTGTCAGAGATTTATTATGCTTCATCTTGATTTACTGTGCTGTTCTTTTTCAAATCCTACAGGTATGTGATGCCAAGCCTGCAACAGGAAAGGTAACCACCAAGTGTCTATAATGAGTCTTGGTGTCTAAAAAACGGTCCCAAGAGTGGGCTCTTCCTATGGCAGCAGGTCTGGGACATTTTGAGGGCTTCCTCTCCCAAAGGCTCATGCAAATGCTCACACAGCTGGAGATCAAGGCCTATATCTGCTCATTTACATCCAAACATGAAAAGCCTAGTGGGCAGCACCCCTGGGATGCTTTAGCTCGGAACCGGATCAAGGGTAAACCTCAATGCAGGTGTGCAGAAAATGTGGTACAACTTCTGGGTGAAGAGACTTGATTTATTTAAAGGAAAAAAGGTGAGTTCTCTGGGGCCCAGTGGACTATGGATCTGGAGCTGTCACTGCTCTGGCTTGAGTCACCACTGTGGTACGGGGTTTGATCCCCTGCCAGGGAACTTCCTTATGCTGCAGGCAAGGCCTGTTTAAAAAAAAAAAAGGAGTAAAAAGTAAAAAAGGGAAGGGAACAATCTTCCTGGATTCCACCAGCCACAGCTGCACACAGAACGAGCATAAATAGTACTAGCTACTGCCATCTGACCACTTACCAAGCTACCAAACTCAATCCAAATGCTCGTGCCCAAAGCAGTGGTGTGAGATTTGCTGCCTGCTTGGGCTCAAGTGCAACAGGCAGGGTTGGGACCCCCACTTCCCAGCAGGGCTCCAACTGCCCTTCAAGTTACCCCCGTCTTGAACCATGTCTCTCACTCTTTTGTGAGGTCTTGGCCACTTTCCTTCCTCTTGTTTCCGCTGCCTGTGGTGGGGCTGGGCCAGCAAGTATGGGGAAATAATCCTTGGACTTAACTGTTACTGTGGAGTTATTCTCAGAGTGTCCTTTGCCACAATGCTACTGAAAGCCAAAAAAGGAAAAAGCTGTACACCACTGATGAGGACAGCCCACCTAAGAGGACAGCCCTAGGCTATCGTCAGATCTACAAACCCCTACAGAGAAAGAAAAGGCAAGCAGGGTCAAGCAGCAGGGGCAGAACAGAGGTTCTCCTCTCTCGGTCCCCACATCTGCTGAGGGGTTTACAACAGCGCTGGTCCCTACCCCTCCACACACAGCTAGAGGCTAAGACAGTAGATCCCAAGGCAGTCAGGCAGAACCAGATACTTTGCAAAGCGCCTGCAGGGGACCAACCCAAGGCCAATGGTGACAAATCCCTTGCGGATGAAGTTTTCACTTTCTCCTGTAAAGGTATTTTCCATTCTGCTTCCTAAGACTTTTGACTTTGGAACTAGAACTAGAAGGTTCAAAGGTGATGGAGACCCAGAGGAAGCACAGGCAAGACCAGCATCTGGTCATCCTGTTGCCCAGAGCCAACCAAGCTCCCACCCAGCTAAAGGAAGGCACTCTAGCCTCAAGACTGAGGGGTCTGTCTTCCTCTAGCCCCTCTCAATCCAGGACCAAATTAAGTCATTTTAAAAAATCTCCAGGTATTGATCAAACCTGGTGATTCTCGCTGAGCAAACAGTACAACAAAACTCTGTCGCCATCTATATTTGTACTGGAACAAGCCCACAACATTCTGTTTAGATCAGAAACCCACCTGGCAGGAAAACACACAAAACGAGCACATGAGTTACATGGGAGTCAAAGGAGGGGGGGAAGGAGGAGGAGGCTGGCAGGGTGGAGACTTTCAAAGCAGCCCTGGAGCCACTGGGCTCTGAATGAAGGAAAACCCAGGAGATTCTGAACAAATCTGAAAGAAAATACAGAGGCAGACTCCGTAAGGAGAAATGTCACCATCACAAGCACCCTAAACCTTGAGTTCCAGCAACTCGGGTTCCTGAACGGGAGGATGCCATGGGACTGAAGGAAAGCACTGGGCCAGGCGAGTTTTCCTGAGAAAACGGGCAAGTTTAAAACAAAAGCCAGGGTCTAAGGGGTGGAGCCCAGCGGCATTCCCTCCCTACCCACCCCCCCGCCACAGCCGAGGCCACAGGCACCAGCCCTGCAAGGACCCAGACATTCACCGGGGTGCCATTCCAAGAACCGCACACACGCCTGCCCGCCTGCCGGGAAGTTCATCTCTGAACAAATCAGGACGTCAACTGTCTCGGCGATGCAGATGCAGTAAACCAGGAGTGCCGCTGACTCATTCTCACTTTGGTTAACTACAAAAATGACGGATGGCTGTCTGTGCCCTGCAGTCCCGTGGCCTTATTCTTCTGGTAATAAAATGGCTACAGCTGGAGAGCTCTGGGTTTTGGAGTTGCTTCTCCAGGAGGATTCCCAAGGTGGATGGTTGAACTCAGTGGTATTAAGTCTCCTCCAGGAGTTCCCACTGTGCCACAGAACCTGACTGCAGGGGCGCAGGTTACAGCTGTGGCTCAGATTCGATCCCTGGCCCAGGACCTTCCATGTGCCACGGGTGTAGGCTCTCGCATGAGCCTAGTACTCGGTGATCTCTCCGCCCACACACTGCTTGTGCGCTTCAGCACTTTCACCTCTTGGTACAAGCATACAGTCCCATTCTGGCTCAAGAGGAACCAAGACAGGTAAACCCCAACATCAGGTACACTTTCACACCTGCTCATGACCACTAGAACCTACTAGCAGTACGTCACCGAAAATGATGGAACTGTCAGCCCAAGACCGTATTTCAGGGCCTCTGGCCAGAGCCACCAGTGGATCTGTGAACTAACATTACCGCCACTGGGACCTATGGAAGGAGACAGATCCTGTCACGGTCAACGTCTGCAAGCCCTGACCTCTAAAGAGGAAGATTCCAATTCACCCTTTTGGATCCTCTTACTTCAAACAGATATTAAAAAAAAAAAAAAAGACTTCTGAAGTGAAATGAGGAGGCGGACCTATAGCATTAACCATCAGCTGTTACTACCTAAACGGCTGCAGCCCTTAGAATTTTCCAAAACAGCAAATAGTCCTGATTACATATAAATATAACCTGCCATGCAGCAAAGAGCTGGACCTCAATTCTGAGCAGCTTAGGGATGGCTCTGGGCCACTGGCTAGCAAATGTCTTTACTGAGGAAATACTACTTGTTTCCCCCAAGAGACACTGTCCCGGTCCTTCGAGAATGTGCCAGTTAGAGACAAGGCTGACTCCCTAGGCAAGCTCATTTCTGTTGGAAAGGCAACCAGCCACCCCTCCCCACAGACTCTGTGTTTACACTATTTTTTGTCTGTGAAATTGAGGTCCTTTGTCTCTGTGCTAGCCTGACAAAGTCACAGGCATCATTCTCATGCCTTCAGGCAGAGTGACTCCCCACAGCAGGAAGGGGTTTCTTGCTCCAGAGGGTGGCTGGTGTGTCCATGGTGCCTCTGGCTTTGTGGGCAGAGGAAAAGGGTCTCCCCCTCAGGGAGTAGCCGTGCCGTCATCAAGCCTACAGCTTTTCCGAGAAGACCTAAGCTGCTCCAGTAGCATGGAGAGTGCAAGGACTAAGTTCTTCCCAACAGGAGTTCCCAGGGCCTTCAATCAGGACCCTGGTTCTGCATAAGAAGAGTGGGGGGCTGGAAAGGCGGGGTGAATATGCACAAAGGGAGAGGTGGTACTTAGTTCTAGCTAGCCAGCACTGCCACCATATTCCAACAAGAAAATAGTTCCTTTAGAAGACACTAAAATGAGGAGTTCCTGTCGTGGCGCAGCGGAAACGAATCGACTAGGAACCACGAAGTTGCAGGTCTGATCCTTGGCCTTGTTCAATGGGTTAAGGATCTGGCGTTGCCATGAGCTGTGGTGTAGGTTGCAGACTCAGCTCGGATCCTGCATTGCTGTGGCTGTGGCGTAGGCCGGCAGGTGTAGCTCCGATTGGACCCCTAGCCTAGGAACCTCCATATGCTGTGGGTGCGGCTCTAAAAAAGAACAAAAAAAAAAAAAAAGAGAGAGAAAGAAAGAAAGAGTAAAAAGAGAACACTAAAATGAAGGCCGGAGCAAAAGCCTAAAGGATGCTCCCACACTTTTCAACTCTCTTCCTGCATCAGTGCAGCCCAGGACACAGCCTGGCCCTCCTCTTCCCTGTGGAGAGAGGGAAGCCACCTCTACAATGAAGAACGTCGGCCCACCTGCTCTGCCTGTGACAAAGCCCTCTTTCTGCATTTGCTCTGGGAAGCTGAGAAGATCGCAGTAACAGGCTCATCCAGACACCCTGCTCCTTTAATTACTGTTCTAAAACAAGAAAGCTACTCAGGAGAACAGACCAGGAAGAGAGTCAGACCTTCTTGTTTGGACTTGACCAGTACGAAGGGCCAGGTGTGAGAGACAAGGAGAGGCTTCGATCGTCCAGCTGATGAGGGCAGGGAAAGCCAAGGCACCATGGCCACGAAGCTGGTCTCATGCTCCAGGAGAGGTGAGGCTCCACATGAATACACAGGGCCAAACCCTCCTCCCCCTGCCCCACCCGTGGAATTAATGTAGGAAATGAGTCATGGGGCAACGCAGTGATGCCCTCACAGGACTGGGACGGAGGAGATGGTCAGGGATGCTCAGAAGGTGGCTATTGCTGACTGCTAATATAGTAAGTCACTTCCTAAAGTAAAAAAACCAATATTCTAGGAGTTCCCACTATGGCACAGTGGGTTAAGGATCCAGCATTGCTGCAGCTGAGGCTCTGACTCAGTTTCTGGCCTGGGAACTTCCACATGCTGCAGCTGCAGCAAAAGAAAAAAAAAAAAAAAATCAGTAATTCAGACCCTTAATTAGACGTGCCTGATTCAGAGGTCAGAGTGAGAGCTGCAAACCCAGCGCAAGATGTGAGAGGCCCCCAGTGATCTCCTCTGGGCCAGCCCCAGCCCTTGTGTCCTGACCAGTCTTCCTCGCTGCCCAGGATCCTAGACCAGAGACCCAGACCTAGACCAGTGTGGGTGGACCCGCGGAGGCCAGCGAGGTGACAGAACAGCCAGGGTACCAGGAAGGCAAAGGGGCATCAGCTTCTCCCAGCAGGGCCATGACTGGATTTTCAAACCAGACTCCCGAAAGTACTCTGCCCCCATCATCACAACAGTTGCTGGGCTTTATTTTCCTTCTCCAAACCAGGAACCACTTTTCTGGATCCATACGGTTAACAAGGCCCTTCACACAAGAAGCGATACATGAAAATGCCACGCTGTTGAAACACACAGCAGGCCGATTATCTCCCACGTGGGCTCTGCCATTTCCACAGGAACCCCGAACCCTGAAGGAACTAAGGGGCCCTGCTGGGGATTGGCAGGGGGGAGGAAGTACAAAGTGAACTGTCAACAGGAAGGAAGAAATGATTTTAAAAGGGTTTTAAATGGAGTTGAAGGAAGAGACCGCAAAGATAACTCAATGAAAAGCAAAGTTTTGACCTGGGCTTGGGAGGACACTGGCCACCAAAGGGACTGTAACACAAGAACGTGAGCCACCAGGATGAGCCAAACAAGCCAGTGGCTGATGCTACAGCGGAGGCAGCTGAACAGGGAGCCCAGGACCAGCCAGCAATTCCCTAAAGGACTGTTTCTCAAGTCTAGGTTTTCTTGAAAATGTGACGTATCATCCCAATGCACGAACTGAAAAGACATCACCTGAGCACAGGAGGAGACCTCCCTGAGTCACGTCTGCTCCTCTAACTGTGTTGGGTTTTGCAGCAGGAGGCGCACCAATGACGGAAATCACAGAGGCAAAGAGAGGAAGACCTCTGGGCTCTTGACGGCTGCAGTTTTCATCACTCCAGCTGGAGTCCTCCAGGTGGAAAACAGAATTCTTTTCTGACCCTCTGTTCCCACCTTACAAGATATATTTAGATAACTGGTGTTTCATGCTGAGGGTCTAGCCACCCACCTGAACGAATTATAAAAGGTGGGGCGGGCAGTGAGGCGGAAGCCCCCAAGATTTCCCGCAGGATCTGCGGGCAGAGCTTCGGGAAGGCGGCTGGCCTACCTGGGGCGGGACTTGAAGGAAAAGTCTGTTTCCTCGGGAGGTGCCTCCTTCACTTCCAGCACAGACGCCTTGCAGAGCTAAGTCAGGATGCCTAGACGCGGGGACACATGCGTCACATCCCCAACCGCTTTTCCCGCCTGCAGGTTCAGACGCTCCTCGTGTTCACATGGGTCTCCAGATCCGCTTGAATTTTAAAAGCACCACAAAGGAGGAGACTCACAGAGGACATAATGGAGATTAAAGCTGCATTCCATGAAAGGCATCAAAACGCTAAGATAGGTCGATGCAAGACCGCACAGACAAGATCTGTGACACAGCAAATATAGGAAAATGCAGACTGCAGGGTCTAGGTAGTAGTTTTACGGATGTTCACTGCACAATTCTAATTTCACTGTCTCTGGATGACCCATCTGCGTGAAGGTGGAAGCGGCCTTGCAGGAGTAAGGGGGGTAACCTAGCCTCACTTTACACAAGATTACTGGCCTAAAGGTGGCTTTCTGGGTCACCAAGGGTTCTTTACAAGGGCACACATAAGAATCAGCCTCATCAGGGAGTTCCTGTCGTGGCGCAGTGGTTAACGAATCCGACTAGGAACCATAAGGTTGCGGGTTTGGCCCCTGGCCTTGCTCAGTGGGTTAACGATCTGGCGTTGCCGTGAGCTGTGGTGTAGGTTGCAGACGTGGCTTGGATCCTGAGTTGCTGTGGCTCTGGCGTAGGCTGGTGGCTACAGCTCCGATTTGACCCCTAGCCTGGGAACCTCCATATGCCTTGGGAGCGGCCCAAGAAATAGCAAAAAGACAAAAAAAAAAAGAATCAGCCTCATCAAAATTAGGGACCTTGAGAGTTCCCTGGTGACGCAGTGGGTTAGGGCGCTGATGGCTCAGGTTGCTGCTATGGTGCAGGTTCAATCCCAGGTCCTGGAATTTTTGCATACCGTGGGCATGGCCGAAAAAAAACTTGAAATTTTTTTGGAGTTCCTGCTGTGGCACATCAGGTTAAGGATCTGGCATTATTGCAGTTGTGGTATAGGTTGAAGCTGCAGCTCAGATTTGATCTCTGGCCCAGGAACGTCCATATGCCACAGATGTGGCCAAAAAACAAAATTAACAAACTTTACAGAACAACTCATACCTCGACCCCACTGTAACTCTTGAGTCTTACTTAACATACCCAAAAACTGAGGTTGTCAGGGTGATGTAACTTTTCTATTTTAACAGAGGTTTGCATTGTACCTGCATATACATTTATCAAAACTCAGTGAGCATACACTCAAATGTGTGCTTTTCACTGTATGCAATTTTTTTTTTTTTTTTGGCTTTTTAGGGCCACACCCTCAGCATATGAAGATTCCTAGGCTAGGGGTCGAATTGGAGCCATAGCTGCCAGCCTATGCCACAGACTACAGCAACACCGGATCCTTAACCCCCTGAGCAAAGCCAGGGATGGAACTTGCATCCTCATGAATACCAGTCGGATCTGTTTCCACTGAGCCACAGTGGGGACCCCTGGGTGTAAATTGCTTTTGGCCACACCAGCAACATGTGGAAGCTCCCAGGCCAGGAATCAATCCCACACTACGGCAGCGACCCAAGCCACAGCAGTTACGACTCTGCATCCTTAACCCACTGAGACGCCAGGGAACTCCAATGCATGTAAATTTTACATTAAGAGAAACTGTAAACAAATACTGAACACCAATGAACGGTATTATGCATGTTGAACTATTTCGAGGAAAGCATACAAATGTGTTGTGCATTTACTTTGAAATGTGTCAACAAATAAGAGTGGTTAAGATGAAAAGAAACATGATGATGAAACAAACGTAGTAAAAAAGATGTATTGGGGGAGTTCTCGTTGTGGCACAGTGGTTGACAAATCAGACGAGGAACCATGAAGTTGCCGGTTCGATCCCCGGCCTTGCCATGAGCTGTGGTGTAGGCCGCAGACTCGGCTCAGATCCCACGTTGCTGCGGCTCTGACGTAGGCCGGTGGCTACAGCTCTGACTGGACCCCTAGCCTGGGAACCCCCATATGCCACGGGAGTGGCCCAAGAAATGGCAAAAAGACCAAAAAAAAAAAAGATGTATTGGGGTGGATAGTGATGGTGGGGGCATGGCTGTGCCAGCAAACAAGTATTTTATAGAAGTTCCTCAGGTAGGTTAAACAAACCGTGGTCCACCTGTACCATGGATCAAAAAAACAAAACAAAAAAACGAAAAACCAACAACAAAAAAAAACCCCTGTTGATATACACAATTTGGAAAGGGAAAAAAAGCTAATCCTGAAGGTTATATACCATAAGATTGCATTTAGAGAGGGTTAACAAATAACACAATTACAGAGATGGAGGAGAGCTCAGTGGTTGCCAGGGGTTACCGGCGGGGTGGGGGTGGGGGTGGGGTGGGAGAGGAGGATGGGTGTGATGCTAAAGGGAAGCACTGGGGGTCTCAGTGGTGATGGAACATCCTACAGCTTGACTGTGGTGGTGGCTACTCCGCTTACACACATGAAAAAAGTGCACATACTACACACACACACACACACATGTCAAATGGTGAAATCTGAGATCTGTGGATGGCCCCAAAGGTACCAAGGCCAATGTCTGTGTTTTGACACTGTGTCATAGGTACACGAGGTGAACCACTCCAAGAAACCACATGATGGTCTGTGAGACCATGCTATTATTTTTACAACTTCCTGTGAATCTATAATTACGTCAAAGTAAAAAGTTAAAAGTTTCTCAGATGATTCCAAATTTCCCTATTAAGAACTACGAATCTAGGGAATTCCCTGGTTGGCACAGTGGGTTAAGGAGCCAACACTGTCACTGCTGCGGCACAAGTTCCATCCCTGGCCCTGGAACTTCTGCATGCTGCAGCCATAGCAAAAAAAGAAAGAAAGAAAGAAAGAAAAAAGAAAACTACTAATTTAGTCTAACCACTTACTGTAGAGAAGAAAAATCAAGTCTGTAGAGGTCTCTCAATCACAAAGAAACAAGAGGACATTTAATCAATTATTTAAAATGTTGATTGATATTTCTGAGCCATTTGTGCCTAAAGACATCATCCCTTCCTTCCCTAGGAACGTAATTTTGGCATTACATGAACTGCTAAGATTGAGATCTTCCAAACAGGTAACGTGGGAGCAAAAGAGGACCAAAAGGAGTGAGAGGGGGGAAAAAAGATGCTTTCCAAGCTACAATGGGGCAGATACAAATCTGCCAACTAAAAATTGTAAGTTTTTTAAAAATGAGTGTTTCACACCCCTTCCACCCAAGCCTGGGTTTGTCCAAAGGGGGTTCTCTTGGCTTTAAGAGCTCCTAAACCATTATTTGCCAGTAAATTTCATGAGAAGCGGGAGCAAACATGCTCTAGACACAGCTGTTTCCATCTGCTGTTGAAAATAAGATCCTGTCTAAAAAATGAAAATGTTAAAAAGTCATAAATCCTTCAAACTACAACCTCAGCAGGGGAGGGAACCACGATTCCTTTCATCTTTTAAAATGTAATAACTTAGCTCCAGCTTGATCATACTGAAAAGGAAACCTTTCTGACACATCTAAATGCTGATGTGCTGATGCCCTTTTAGACGAACGAAGGTTAAGCAGGAGCCCAATGGGGGCTCTTATGACGTGACAACCGACTGCACCGTCCTCCCTGCTGATTTCCATCACCCGTCCCTTCTCCAGCCCCTAATCATTAAGAAAAAATAACCTGGAAGAGCTCTGTAATCAGCATTAATAGTAATTTGGGAACAAGGTTTCTCCAACTTGTTAAATCATGAGAAAGATACCCACTCTGATCCCTTGCTTAAAGTTCACAGAAGAGTAAACCCAAGCCTCGAAAATTATTTGAAGTACCCAGTCTCCATTCTGAAAATGAAAACCAAGGGAACTTCCAGTTACAGTAATAGGATAGCCTAGAAAACCAGAGAACCCCGCTGCTACAAATACTGCCACCAGAGAACATGAGAAAGAACTGGAAATCCCCAAGTGCCAGCACCTGGGAGAACGGAGAAGAGAAAGTGAGGGCAGGGAAGAGGCCAGGCTGCGGTGCCACCAGCAGAGCAAGAAAAGCCGCTCCTGAGCTCTGCAGCCGGAGGCCAGCCCCGCCGACTAGGTTGGCAACGAGCTCACAGTCAAAAATTGCAAAACCAGGGGAAACCATCCATCCAGGGCAGGAATCTGAAAACAGCAGGTCTGACAGATCCTGCAAATAAGTATCATATCTAAAATTTAACTTTTTTGTTTCTTTTTAGGGCCCCACCAGAGACATTATGGAGGTTCCCAGGCTAGGGGTTGAATCAGAGTTGCAGCTGGTGGCCTGAACCACAGCCACAGCAACACCGGATCGGAGCCACATCTGCTACATAGGCTGCAGCTTGCAGCGACACCGGATCCTTAATCCACCGAGAAAGGCCACGGATCAAACCCTCATCCTCAGGGAGGCTATCGGTTTCTTAACCTGCTGAGCCACAATGGGAACGCCTACAACTTAGCTTTTAAATGGTTCAGAAAAAATTATACAGAAGAGAGGTAAGGGACTGAGAGGGAAGAGAGCTCAAATACAGACAAAATGTGATTAACTGACTGGGTCTAGGCGAGGGAAACAGTGTTTATTGTCCTACTCTTTCTTTCTGTAGGATTGAACTTTTTCAAAATACCAAACTAGGATAAAGAAAAAATACATTTTACACACTTATAAACATAAAAACCAATGAATGTTTCAAGGCAATTAAACACAGCAATGAGTGTGGGAGTTAAAAAAGGAGGAGAAAGCATTGGAAGCACTCAATGAATGATTGACTATGGTTCCCATCCAAGTAACTCAGAGAAAGAAGGAAGTCCCCAGGAGAGCCTCTGAGGGAGAGTTAGTTCGTGTATTTCAGGGGATCTCATTTCCATACTACTTAAAACAGAGCAGATAAGAGTATGCATTTGTACTGGATCGTCTAAGGAAACGAAATTGCCAACTTCACCAAAAGATCTCAAGAATATTTTCACTAAACGTTCTACAGCCATGAATCCTGAATACTAAATTAGAATAAGCCTTTTTTTTTTTTTTGTCTTTTTTTAGGGCCGCACCGACGGCATATGGAGGTTTCCAGGCTAGGGGTCAAATGGGAACTATAGCCACCAGCCACAACCACAGCAACGTGGGATCTGAGCCCCATCTGCAACCTACGCCACAGTTCATGGCAACGCTGGATCTTTAACCCGCTGAGAGAGGGCAGGGATCGAAGCCTCAACCTCATGGTTCTTAGTCGGGTTCCTTAACCACTGAGCCACAACGGGAACCCCAGTTTTTTTTTTTTTTTTTTGTCTTTTGTTGTTGTTGTTGTTGTTGTTGCTATTTCTTGGGCCGATCCCACGGCATATGGAGGTTCCCAGGCCAGGGGTTGAATCGGAGCTGCAGCCACTGGCCTACGCCAGAGCCATAGCAACTCGGGATCCGAGCCGCATCTGCAACCTACACCACAGCTCACAGCAACGCCGGATCGTTAACCCACTGAGCAAGGGCAGGGACCGAACCCGCAACCTCATGGTTCCTAGTTGGATTCGTTAACCACTGCGCCACGACGGGAACTCCTAATCTTTTTTTTTTTTTTTTTTTTTTTTTGTCTTTTGTTGTTGTTGTTGCTATTCCAGTTTCTTATATTAGTATCAAAAGACTGGGAGAATGAAACAAGGAAAGGAGGTTAAAAAAAATAATTCCTCAATGGATTAAAGCAGAATCTATGGGAAATTTAAAATGTAAATACTAGGGAGTTCCTGTTGTGGCTCAGTGGTAACAAACCCAACTAGAATCCATGAAGATGTGGGTTTGATCCCTGGCCCTGCTCAGTGGGATAAGGATCTAGCATTGCCATGAGCTGCAGTGTAGGTTGCAGACACAGCTTGGATCTGGCGTTGCTGTGGATCTGGTGTTGCTGTGGCTGTGGCACAGGCTGGCAGGTGCAGCTCCAGTTCTCATCTCCTAGCCTGGGAACTTTCATATGATGCAGGTGTGGCCCTAAAAAAAAGAAAAAAAAAAAAAAAAGCATATACTAGAATAGGCAAATCCATACAGACAGGAAATAGATTGCCTAGTGTTAGAAGACTCGGGGGGGTGGGGGGAACAGATGTAGAGGGTGTGGAGTTTCTTTCTGTCTGGGGTAAATGGATGTTGGTAATGGTTATGCAATTCTGAGTATACTAAAAGAACTGTGTTTTAAATGGATGAATTATATGTTGTATCTCAGTAAAACTGCACAAAACAAGGAAAGGAGGTTAAAAAATAATTTTAACAAAATATACATAAACTAGGAAATAAAAATAATGGAAAATCATCACTGAGAATGTCCAACTCAAAAACCTAAGAAAGCATGGAAGCAACCTAAATGCCCATCAATAGAGGAGTAGATCAAGAAGATGTCGTACATATACACAATGGAATACTATGCAGCTATTAAAAGGAAAGAAATAACGGCATTTGCAGCAACATGGATGGACCTAGAAATTATCATGCTGAGTGAAGACACCAATGTCATATGCTATCACCTACATACGGAATCTAAAAAAAGGACACAATGAACTTCTTTGCAGAACAGAGACTGACTCAAAGACTTTGAAAAACTTAGGGTTTTCGAAGGAGACAGGTTGGGGGTGGGGGGGGGCTGGGGGTTTGGGATGGAAATGCTGCAAAACTGGGTTGTGATGATCACTGTACAACTATAAATAAATTCACTTCAAAAAAAAAAAAAAAAGGAAAGAACTATGGAGCAAACCCAAAAAGAGGGGAAGGGAGGACAAATGGCCCCAAAACACAGCAACCAGCAGAAAATAAGTTAATTAAAAGGATGGTGGCAGTGGACTGGAAGCTAAGCTTCTAGGGATAAGGCCAAACACTACACCACAAACTGAACTGAGGAGGAGCCTTCCACCTTGGGGACACTTGAGAAAAACCATCGCACCATCCCGATGCCATTTACACACTAGAATTTGACCCTGTCAACATGCCACCTCCACGGCCTCAAGTTGCTCTTTCCAAATTAGCCTCTGGACAGGGCCCAGGTCATCTCTCTGGACCCTGCTGTGAGGGAGGCCAGGTAGTAAAAGTTTTCTGAGCTCTAATTTACAAAGACCTTCTCTAACCCAGAGAAAGGCATCCACAAAGCCACAGCAAAGATTGCTTTTGATGCTGAAACTTTGAGCATTTTCTTTAAAAATCCCTCTGGTCAGGAACAAGTCAAGGATGCCCACCAAAAGTGCTTTAATTGAGTGGTGCATGAGATGGCTGGGCCAGCACAGTGTGAGACGCCGAACTGTGTCCCTCCAAGTTCCTGTGTCGAAGTCTGAACCCCCAGGAACCCAGAATGGGACTGTATTTGGAGATGGGCCTCTTAAAGAGGTAATTAAGGTTAAATTGGAACATCCTAATCCAACCTGACTGGTGTTCATGTAAGTAGAGATTAGAGGAGCTCCTGTCGTGGCTCAGACGTAACGAACCAGACTAGTATCCATGAGGACTCAGGTTCGATCCCTGGCCCCACTTAGTGGGTTAAGGATCCGGCGTTGCCGTGAGCTGTGGTGTAGGTCAGAGATGTGGCTTGGATCCCTCGTTTCTGTGGCTGTGGTGTAGGCCGGCAGCTACAGCTCCGATTCATCTCCTAGCCTGGGAACTTCCATGTGCTGCTGGTGCAGCCCTAAAAAGACAAAAACAAAAAGAAAAGAAGAAGTAGCGATTAGGACACACACACACACAGAAGACTGTGTAAAAAACAAAACACAAAAAAAGGAAAAACTCTCTGAGGTCCAGATAAACACAAACATTAAATTCTAAGGGGCTCGTGGTGTTTTACGAAGTCCCACAACACTGTTCTCTACTACCTGCACACACATGCCTTTTGGGGGACCCTAAGCTCACTCCCACATGACTGCTACTCCAGCAGGAAGGTGAAAACCAGCAAAGCGATTGATTTAATTCCCAAGACACTTAATTTTGAGTCAGAATAAAAACCAACTTTAGGCAGTGTCCCTGCCTCATCTGAAAGGTGTCAGAGCTACACTCTCCACCTGGGAGTACTCAGTGAGCTCATTAAAGACAAGACTCAGCGGAGTCGAAAGAGCAACGCGGGCCTACAGGCACAGGGACGATGTCAAAGTCAAGTTAGGATCACACTAGGGATCCCCTGGATGAAACCAGGGATGGATAATGCCACAGAATCTTTATTGCTACGTTCAAAAAGAAATCTTGGGTCCAGTAAACTGCACTGGCCCCCCTACGCTTATTAGCAGTTATCTTCCCCACTCAGCCTAGGACAATGACCCAAGCTTTGACTTCCCAGCCTTTTCCTAAGGGGGAAAAAAGCCACACACACACACACACAGTCAAGAGTACCTAACAAAAAAACGAATGCAAAGGGCAGGGAGAGTTCATGTGTTTAATTTTAGGTCAGTTACCAGGTTTTTCTTGAGCCCTGGCCAAGGTTATTCTGGTACTGGCATGGGGGATGTATTCTGCATGGGTGTGGATTAGATTAAAAGCAAACAAACAAACAAAACTCTCACAAGAACAAGTCCCTAACCGGATACATGAGGCCATGACACAAGCACCACCCATCCATCCATCCAGGACACCTGCCAGGAGGTTCTGCTAAAGGTTTCCCACAGTTCAGAAAGGGACAGGGAGGCGGCTAAAAGAATCACTATTTCAAATCTTCTGCCCCTGCCTCCTTCAGGTGGAAGCATTAAACAATGCTTGAGAAAAGAATTCCCACTTTCAAGAAGCCCATGGGTGATAAAGACCCAGCTTAAGATCCCCTTGAAGAATAAAATACTAGGTAACAGATGAGGTGCTTAAAATATTATGTTACTCTATTTATAAGTATGTCACTCTTGGTTCATCTATTACATATGCAGCCCTTTTTCTCCCAAGGGAAAACAGAATGCCCATCAAACAGTTTAATTAAAAATATACCCTGGATCCTTGTAAAAACAGCGGCCACAAAGTGAGTCAACACGACAAGGGGGCCTGGAAGCCAAGTACTCTCTCTGTTCTTTACCCAGCAAGGTTGACAGCTAAACCACCACGAGCGATTCCTAAGGATTAAATTAGGAAAGTCAAGATCTGGGTTTTAAAATATCCAGCAAAGGCAGCTCCGGGCATACAGGCAGATTCTTCGGAGAACGGCACTCTATTCAACCCCGCGATCTCCCCATCTCTCAGGTGCTCCCCTTCTATAGTCATGTGTGTACTTTAACTACACACCGTCACTCGGGCCAGAGCGCAAGCTCCATGAAGGCAAGAGTCATGTTTGGTCCATTTCTGCACATTTGACGTATGGCATAGACTCAAATGCTCAATAAGTATCAGCTGGGTCCAAGGAAGTCCGGCCCCAAGAGACCTAGTGAAAAAGAACTGCAGTGGAAGGCAGCCTGTTCAAAAGAAACACACATTTAAAATGTTAAAAGATGAACAGCCACCCTGTGCAAGAGAGAAAATGTTCCTCTAAGTCAACCTGGGGAAGAAGGAAGTCCCGGAGCTTCCTCATGCAAGCTTCCGAAAAGATAAAAGCATGCCTGGTTTGAGTGATAATGTGTGAGAGGCTTAGACAAGAACAGGTGAAAAAAACATCTGATAAAAGCAATCAAGCATGAAGCTGCTGAGAACTCAATGAAGAGGGAACCAGGCTTGGCCAGGCTGCTTCAAACTCATGGCCACAAAGACGGCTTGAAAATAAGGAAGACTCACAAAGAACAGAGAGGACAAAGGCAGCGTCCTGAGCGGATGCTTTATGGGAGATGCTCTCTTCAATTAAGTATTCACGGAGTGCCAAGCGCTGGTGAGCCGTGGAGGTAAAGGGACATGCCTCCGTCATCACGGCTCTGGGGTTGGCCTCGGTGTGTGTTCTCATTAGCTGTTTCACCCTCTCTACTCCTAACCTGGAGAAAGGCCGGTACATCAAGTGTCTCTCGGGAACCATTTATTTTCACCTCTCAAAGAGCAGTGAGTCAGTGTCAGTTTCTTTCTGAAAAGTTCCTCTCTGAAGACTCCTGAATGAAAACTATCAGGATTCAAAAACATAACCAGGAGTTCCCATCTGGCTCAGTGGAAACAAACCTGACTAGCATCCATGAGGACTCGGGTTCAATCTCTGGCCCTGCTCAGTGAGTTAAGGATCCGGCGTTGCCATCTGCTGTGGTGTAGGTCGCAGACATGGCTGGGATCCTGAATTGCTGTGGCTGTGGTGTAGCCTGGCAGCTACAGCTCGGATTTGATCCCTAGACTGGGAGCCTCCATTTACCATGGGTGTGGCCCTAAAAAGACCAAAAAAAAAAAAAAAAAAAAAACAAAAAAAACCCATTGTGTAGAAACTGACAGGCTGATCCTAAATATTCAGATGGGAATAAAAGGACCTAGTATACCAAAACAATTTTGAAAAAGAAGAATAAATTTTGTCTTTTTTTCTTTTTTTAAAGGCTGTGAGTAACCAAGACAGTAATAGAAGTATAAATCAATGGGACAGAACTGAGTCCAGAAATAATCTTTTACATTTACGGCCAGCAGAGTTTGCCAAGGGAATTTTCAGTGGAGGAGAGAATGGTCTTTTCAACAAATGGTGCTAAAACAACTGAATCTACAAGTGTTTTTTTTCCAAGGAACTTATCAGACCCTTACCTCACACCATACCGCCAAAATAAATCAAAATGGAACATAAACATACATACGAGCTAAAACTACAAAACTTCTAGATGAAAACACAGGAGAGTATCTCTGTGACCTTGAACTAGACAAAGATCTTTTTACATATGACACCAAAGTGTGATCGATCAAACAAAAACACTGAAAAACTGGACTCGACCAAAATTTAAAACATTTGCTCTTTAAAAGACACTACAGGAATTCCCTGGTGGCCTAGTGGGTAAAGGATCCTGCACTGTCACTATGGTTTGGGTTTATGCCACTGGTGTAGGTTTGATCCCTGGCCTGGGGAACTTCCGCATGCTACAGGCATGAACAAGGAGGAAAAAAAAAAAAAAAAAAAAGGCACCATATGAAAAAGCCAGATGCTGGGAGCAGACACTGGGAGAAAATACTCTCAAATCACATATCTGATAAAGACTTATCTGGAAAACATAGGGAAATTTTACAACTCAGTAAGATATCAGTCAACTCAATAAAAAAAAAAGAGATGGGCAAAGATACGAGTAGACATTTCACCAAAGAGAATACATGAATTGCTATAAAGCACACGATAAAAGGCTCAACATCATTAGTCCCTAGGGAAATGCAAATTAAAACCACAATGAGATACCACTACCCACCTACCAGAAGAGCTATAAATTTGTAAAACTGACAATACCAGGTGTTTTGAGGATACGACACATTTGGAACCCCAACCCATTGCTGAACTGAACAGCCACTTTGAAAAAGTCTGTCGGCTTCTTAGAAGGTTAAACATAGACCTGCCATATGGAAATATGTTTACACAAAAATGTGTACATGGAGTTCCCGTCGTGGCACGGTGGTTAACGAATCCGACTAGGAACCATGAGGTTGTGGGTTCGATTCCTGGTCTTGCTCAGGGAGTTAAGGATCCGGTGTTGCCATGAGCTGTGGTGTAGGTTGCAGATGCGGGGCTCAGATCCCGCATTACTGAGGCTGTGGTATAGGCCTGTGGCTACAGCTCCTATTAGACCCCTAGCCTGGGAACCTCCATATGCCACAGGAGCGGCTCTACAAAAGGCAAAAAGACAAAAAAAACAAAACGAAACAAAACAAAAACGTGTACATGAATGTTCAGAGTAGTATCATTCATAATTGCCTGAAACTGAAAACAACCCAAACATCTAGTAACTGGGTGAAGGGGAGGAGAAATGTGGTAAATTCATACAACAGAATACTATTTAGCAATAAAAAGGAACAACACTCTCAACATGGATGAACCTAAAAGAAGGAAGCCAAATGTAAACTTTGTATGCGGAGTTCATGCTGGGGCACAGCGGGTTACTGATCTGGCTTGTCTCTGTGGTGGTGGAGGTTCAATCCCCGACCTGGAGCAGTGGGCTGAAGAATCAGCGCTATCGCAGCTGTAGATTGGATTTGATCCCTGGCCCAGGAACTTTCACGTGCTGAGGGTGCAGCCAAAAAAGAAAAAGAAAAAAAAAAAACTTCATATTGTATAATTTCATTGATAAGAAATGAAATTTCCCATCGTGGCTCAGTGGTAACAAACCATGAGGATAGAGGTTCAGTCCCTGGCCTTGACAGGTGGATTAAGGGTGAGCTGTGGTGTAGGTCACAGATGCGGCTCAGATCCCAAGGTGCCGTGGCTGTGGCATAGGCCAGAAGCTGCAGCTCTGATTCGAGCCCTGGCCTGGGAACTTCCATATGCTGCAGGAGCAGCCCTAAAAAAAACTCCCAAAAAAGGAAAGAAAAAAAATTCCAGAAAATACAAATCCAGAACAGCCGATTAGTGGATCTAGGGGTGGGAGCAGGAATTGACTACAAACAGATCTGTAACCTTTAGCGGGGTGGAAGTGTTATAGAATTAGATTTTAGTGACAGTTGTACAACTAAGTTCACTCAAAAAAATCACTGAACTGTACACTTACAACAAATGAATGTTATGGTATATAAATCACACCTCAGCTTTAAACAAACACACAAGAACCAATCACCTACATTATTTGGGATGTCTCTAACTAGAGGTTCCGTTACACAGTGAAAATCTTTGGGGATACTTTCTAGTAGAAATAAAGCTTTCAGGCAGAGAACTAAGAAAGAGATTTCTAACAGTGCTTCTCCACCTGTAGCACATGTAAGAATCACCTGGAAAACCTGTTAAAACACAAACACCCCAGACATGGATTCAAAAGGTCTGGGATGAAGCCCATTAATTTGCATTTCTAGGAAACTTCCAGAACACTCAGTAAAAACACAGATTCCAAAGTCCCACCAGAGATCCATTACATAGACTCTTTAGGAAAGGCAGACCTGAGAATCTACGCCTATTGTAGGTATAGCCTATTATTACAGGTATACCCGTCCCTCAGTACCCACAGGGGACTGATTCCGGGCCACCCTCTCCCACCCCTCATGGATTCCAAAGCCCGTGGATGCCCAAGTCCCTTATATAACACGGCATGCTTGGTATATAGCCTCAGCACATCCTCCCGTGGACTTAAATCATCTCTAGATACTTATCATACTAAGACAATGTAAATGCTAGGTAAATAGTTGCCAGTGAGTGGAAAGCTCACGTTTTGCTTTTTGGAACTTTCTGGAATTTTTCTCCGGATATTTTCAATCGGCAGTTGGTTGACTGCAGGGATGTGGAACTCACCGATAAAGAGGGCCAAGAGATAGGGAAAACTTCACACGTGATCTCAAGGTTCAACACTCCATGAGCTATAACATTCTCACATACCACGAACTCCAATGACGCAAGTAGTTTCAACAGTAAAATCTGTGGGATTCCCATCCTGATGCAGCGGAAACAAATCCAACTAGGAATCATGAAGTTGCAGGTTTGATCCCTGGCCTCGCTCAATGGGTTAAGGATCCAGCATTGCTGTGGCTGTGGTGTAGGCTGGCAGCTGTAGCTCAGATTAGACCCCTAGCCTGGGAAATCTCCATATGCAGCGGGTGTGGCCCTAGAAAGCAAAAAAAAAAAAAAAAAAAGTGAAAGTAAAATCTGTGTGTTCCTATTTTGAAAATGACAAAGTAAATGCCATATTTTAAACGGTTTAAAATTAGAAAGGTTCTGGAGTTCCCGTCGTGGCGCAGTGGTTAACGAATCCGACTAGGAACCATGAGGTTGCGGGTTCGGTCCCTGCCCTTGCTCAGTGGGTTAACGATCCGGCGTTGCTGTGAGCTGTGGTGTAGGTTGCAGACGCGGCTTGGATCCCGCGTTGCTGTGGCTCTGGCATAGGCCAGTGGCTACAGCTCCGATTCGATCCCTAGCCTGGGAATCTCCATATGCCACGAGAGCGGCCCAAAGAAATAGCAAAAAGACAACAACAACAACAACAAAAAAAATTAGAAAGGTTCTGCCTTAGGCCTTTCTAAATAAAGTAATTTGCAGGGAAGGAAACTGTGTTTATTCAAAGTATTCTAAACATGATTCCCCATCAAAAGTTTTCTCCTTTAAAAATGTTCAGGCCATTTTTCAGGTTCAATCTAATTTTGATTTTAATCACATGTTTTTCTGAACTCTGAACAGGGATGGGTAATTGCCTGATCTACAGGATGACAATTCTGACTGCTATACGTAGCATTTAGCAGCAGTGGTGCCAATTTTAATGGTTCAACTCAGTAACCGTTGGGGAGTAAAAAAAAGCTCTTCTACCACAGAAGACACAAAGATTAGTTCATACCAGAATTCACCATACTTGTTACTATTATAAAAACAACAGTAGTCAACATTAGTGTATGCAGGAACAGATGGGGAAAATTTTTACAAGGTGGAACTGTATTCTAGAAAAAAATGTAACACTCCAACTATTTCCAATTGCTCTTATCAGCATGGTTCAAAGGAGTGGGAGTGGGCTAGCACACTGAATGCCACAAGTCAGAAAGAGCTGGACAGAGCACACACGGACTCCCCTAAAAGCACCGCACCTCACCTCACCTCACTCACCCTTCAGATTCGCACCGAAAGGCCTGGGGTGGGGCTCAGGCTCTCTAAATAAAGGATCTGATGACAGATTATGTTTCTAAAGACCATCACAACAATACTGTCTCACGGGCTCCTCTGCCACGTTCCCCCTTCCCAGGCAAGATTCCTGTGCTGACCCACCAGATTGCGGAGGAAACGACACGCAACTTCCGAGGCTTGAGCCCTCAGAGAACTGCAGCTCTGCCTTCGGTGCTTGGAGGGCTTGCTTTAGGAATCCAGCTGCCGTGAAATGAAACCCAAGCTAGACGAGTGGAGAGAAAGCCACATGGACAAGAAGAGGTCCCTGCCTCCCAGGCGCGCCCACCACGGTGGCCACTGTGAGTGAAGCCACCCTCCCCCGCTAGACGACCTCAGGAGATGCCCCACCGCGGCCCCACAGAGAAGAACCACCCAGCTGAGCCCTGCCCCGACTGCCGAGCCCCAGAACTATGAGCAACTATAAAATGGCTGTGGTCCACTACACTTTGGAGAGGTTTTGTTATGTAACAAGAGAAAGCAAAAATAGGTTTCAAGTCTGCTCTCAGACCTTCTCCTGCGTAAATGATGTGCAGACTGTAGGCAACACGTAGGGACTTGGACTCTACACCCAGGGGTGGGAGAAGCCTGAAATCTTGCTACTGGGAGGAAGAAAATAAACCAAATCCAATCTGCTTCACAGACTCTGGTCACATTTGTTGGCAGAAAGTTTTGCTGCTTTTCAAATTTTATACTAAAAAATCAAGTTGGGAGTTCCCGTCGTGGCTTATCAGTTAACGAACCCGACTAGGATCCATGAGGATGCGGGCTGGATCCCTGGCCTCGCTCAGTTAGTTAGGGATCCAGCATTGCCGTGAGCTGGTCACAGCCGTGGCATTGCAGTGGCTGTGGTGTAGGTCAGCGGCTACAGCTCTGATTAGACCCTTAGCCTGGGAACCTCCACATGCCACAGGTGTGGCCCTAAAAAGAAAAGAAAAAAAAAAATCAAGTCACATGAACTTTTTTTTTTGTCATGCCCACGGCATGTGGAAATTCCCAGGACAGGGATGGACCCCACACCACAACAGCAGCCCCAGCCACAGCCATGACAATGCTAGATCCTTACCACACTATGCCACGAAGAACTCTAAGTCACATGAATGTTTTATATTTTTTTCTCAAGACCAAACCAAGCAGAGATGTTCCATTACACACCTACCCATTAATATGGTTCCATTCACATTAAGAGCTTGCTAAAAGAGAAGGAACAAAAGATCCTGAAGACAGAGATTTCTATAGAATCATCATCTGCTCTTTCCTCTACATACCAGCACCTTTGGTCAATTTTATAAGAGGGAGGAGAATTTAAACCAATCACATCTAAAATAACGCCCTTCACAAAGGCTGCAAAAGTAGATGCAGGGGTCAGGCAGATTCAAGTTTTGGCTTTGTCATTTCCCATCTATAAGATGGGAAGTTTGGAAGTGAACAAACACTCGAGAAATGTCAAGTTCATATTCCCTTCACTCTTCCTTCCCAAATCAGTGCAACTGAACCTACTAAGTTAAGTATCGCAGAGCCCAAGGATTTTCTTCACCGTACTCTAAGCAGACACAGTAAAGAAACTGAGTCACGTGTGGCTCAGCTCTCGGTGTCAGGGGATTTAAACATAAGTATCCACGTATACTGAATAAATCTTACTCAACCAAGTACCATACAGGTAAGGTACCTTTTAAGTGTTTTTAATTTCAACATCTGAGAAAGAAAAAGAGTGAAGTTACCTCCATATTTCTGGACAGGTTGTCCAAAATTCTTTGGATGACAGAGCAGATAATTTAGCTGCCAGAGAACAGGCTGTGCTTGTCTAGAGATGGATCCTTAAAAGGAAAAGTGATGAGTTCTGGGCCTAAAGCAGCTATGCAAGTCTTCATGATCCCACCTCCCAACTGAGAGCTGGCTGGTGAACACTTTAGTGCTGGGAACTAACAAGTTACTGAGTTTAACCACCCAGAGAGAAGGCGGCTTTGACTGAAACAGGGCAAACGGTCTTCATATTCAGAAGGATGCTGGTAGGCAGAGAAGCCTGGTTCTGCTAGGGTTTAGGAGGCCGAAGACTGCCAACATGATCCCTCCTGGTTCTCATGCAAGGTAGTCAGTTGACTCTCCTACTCTGGCATCAAACTGAAAATGGCAGCCTCCTATTAATTACAGCCCAGTCTTCACCTGATTCTGTTACACTGAAATTTCCTTCGCTCTTTAAGCACAAAACCAGAAGATCATGAGATCACTAATACGTGGAATCTAACAGAAATGATACAATAGAACTTACGAAACAGAAACAGACTCAACGATTTCAAAACAAAACTTAGGATTACCAAAAGGGAAACGTGGGGGGTGGGGGGGCGGGGGGTGGGGGTGGAATACACACACAACTATGTATAGACTAGATGGGAGGAGTTCCTGCTGCGGTGCAGTGAGATACAGATCCCACGTTGCTGCTGCTGTGGCATAAGTTGAGGCTCCATTCGGATTTGATCCCTGGCCCAGGAACTTCCATATAATTTGGGTGTAGCCAAAAACAGAAAAAAAAAAAAAAAAAAAGAATAGATGGGAAACAGGGACCTACTGTGTAGCATAGGGAAATTTACTCAGTACTAACTGGTAATCTATAAGGTGAAAGAATCTCAAAAGGAATGGATATGTAGATGTATTTACTGATTTACATTTTGCTGCATGCCTGAAATTAACACAACTTTGTGAGTCAACTGCATTCCAATAAAATTTAAAAACACACACACACAGAAAAATGAGACTATATGTGCTCTTCAGGTCTCAATATAATTTGCTCAAATCCTATAATGCCTGCTATATGAACTGTGAAAACTTTTTTTTTTCCCCGTCTTTTTCTAGGGCCGCACCCTCAGCATATGGAGGTCCTCAGGCTAGGGGTCGAATCGGAGCCGTAGCTACCAGCCTATGCCAGAACCACAACAACGCTGGATCTGAGCTGCGTCTGCAACCTACACCACAGCTCACGGCAGCATCGGATCCTTAACCCACTGAGTGAGGCCAGGGATCGAACCTACAACCTCATGGTTCCTAGTCAGATTTGTTAACCACTGAGCCACAATGGGAACTCCCCTGAACTGCAAAATCTGAATTTTAATATTTAGGGCCTATCTAAATCACTTACCCTCTCTCTTGCAGTTACAGTGGTTGAACTTGAGACAGCGATAAAGGAAGCAAATAAATGGAAGAATACTATTGCAAGGTGCTTACCCTACACATGAAGGTAACTTAAAAATGCATAATGTAAAACCCAGAGCAACCACTGAAAAAAAATAAGCTGAAGAGGTAAAAAACTAGTAAGTCCATAGTGGAGATAAAACAGAAATAAATTATCCTAGCCCAAATGAACTAAAGGAAAGAGGAAAAAAAAAGAACAAGGAGACAAAATGAAAAAAAAAAAAAAAAAAAAAGCAAGATGGTCACCTTAAACCTAATCATATTGATAACTGCAATAAATGAAAATATTCCAGTCAAAAGGCAAAAATAAGTCAGTTTTAAAAAAGCAACACAAAATTATATGCTTTCTCGAAACGATTTTAAATAAGAAGACACAGACATGTTAATAGAAAAAGATCATCCAAACATCAAAAGAAAGCTGGAGTGGCTAAAATTATTGCTGGAGATTTTAACACTCTGTCCTCTATGATTCATAAAAGAAGCAGACAGAAAATCAGTATAGTTACAGAAGATCTGAAAAACACTATCAACTAAATTGACCAAACTGACATTTACAAAAATCCACTCAAGAGCAGCAGAAAACACATTCTTCTCAAAAGCATGTTAAATGTTCAGCAAACTAAACAGCTTCTGAGTTACAAAACAAGTATCAAAAATTTAAGAGGATTCAAGTCATACAAAATATGTTCTCTGATCACAACAAAATTAAACTAAAAGCCAACACCATAAAGATATACAGAAAATCCCTAAATATCTGGCAATTAAATATGACACTTTTAATAACCATAAGTTGAAGGGGGAAAAAAATACCAAAAAATTAGAAAATATATTGAAATGAATGAAAATAAAACCACAGTATATGAATTTATGGAATGCATAATATTTTTAAAAAGCTATATAAAACAGTGTTTATAGAGACATTTATGGTTTAAATACTTATATTAGAAAAGAAGAAAGGAGTCCGCTGGTGGCACAGCAAGTTAAGGATCTCACTTTGTCACTTCTGTGGCTCTGGTCACAGCTGTGGCCCAGGTTTGATCCCCGGGCCCTGGAACTTCTGCATGCCACAGGCACAGCCAAAAAAAAGGAAAGAAAAGAAGGTCTAAAAAAATCAATGATCTAAGCTTCAACCTTTGGAAACTAGGAAAAGGGCAAATTAAACTGAAAGAAGGAAGAAATAAAAAGCAGAAATCAACAAAATAGAAGACAGAAAAAAGACTGAATTGAGGAAAATAAAAGCTGCTTCATTAAAACAATAGAAGTGATAAATCCCTAGCCAGACTAATCAGAAAAAAAGGCCCAAATTTCCAATGTCAGGAAGGCCTAAATAGCCTACAGCGACTAAAAGTCTAAGGAAATATTATGAACAACTTTTGGGCAATTAATTTAAAAACTTAGATGAAATGGACAAACTATGTGAAAAAGACAAACTACTAAAGCTTATTTGATAAGAAGTAAATAACTTGAATAGCCCTATACCTGCTGAAGATAATAAAATTTTAGTTAAACTTTGCAACAAAGAAAACTCCAGGCCTAGAAGTCTTTACTAGCGAATTCTATCAAATATTTAAGAAAGAAAGAAAAAAAATACTATACAACATCATCCAGGAAATAGCACCGGAACTCCTGCTGTGGCACGTGATCGCTGGGACACAGGTTCTATTCCCACCCTGGCACAGTGGGTTAAGGATCCAGTGAGGCCGTAGCTGCAGCTTAGTTCACCAGTGCGGCTCGGATCTAATCCCTGGCCTGGAAGCTCCATGTGCTACCGGGACAGTGGGGGGGGGGGGGGGGGGGGGGGGGTAAAAAAAAAAAAAAGTAAAGAAAAAAAACACTTCCCAAATCAATGTATGAGGCCAACATTACTGGCACCAAAACAAGACAAAAATATTACTTGAAAATTACAAACACTCCTTATGAACATGAAAGTAAAAATCCTTACCAACATTTTAACAAACTGAGGTCATGAAAGTATAAAAAGAATAACAAATCATGACCAATTGGATTAGTTAACTCTTAGAAATCAATATAATAACTATAAGCAAATTAAGAACAGAAGGAAACTATGGAACAGCTAGCATCATATTTAATAATGGAACAATGAATGGCTTCCTCCTAAGATTCAGGAACAAAGCTAAAATGTCTGTCTTTGCACAGCAAAGGAAACCATAAAAAAAGCCAAAAAGACAAGCTACAGAACAAAGAAAAGAGTTTCAAATGATGCAACTGACAAGGGCTTAATCTCTAAAATATACAAACAATTTATATAACTCAATAGCAAAAAAAACCAACAATCCAATGGAAAAATGGGCAGAAGACTTGAATAGACATTTCTCCAAAGAAGATATACAGATGGCCAATAAGCACATGAAAAAATGCTCAACATCACGAATTACTAGAGAAATGCAAATCAAAACTACTACGATGTACCATCTCACACCACTCAGCATAGCCATCATTAATAAGTCCACAAATAACAAACAATGGAGAGGGTGTGGAGAAAAGGGAACCCTCCTACACTGTTGGTGGGAATGTAAATTGGTACAACCCCTATGGAAAACATTATGGAGGCACCTCAGAAAACTAAATATAGAACCACCATATGACCCAGCAATCCCACTCTTGGGCATACATCCAGACAAAACTTTCCTTGAGAAAGATACATGCACCTGTATGTTCACTGCAGCACTATTCACAATAGCTTAGACATGGAAACAACTTAAATGTCCATCGACAGATGAATGGATTAAGAAGATGTGGTACACATACACAGTGGACTACTACTCAGTCAAAAAAGAGAACAAAATAATGCCATTTGCTGCAACATGGATGGAACTAGAGACTCTCATACTAGGGGAAGTTAAGTCAGAAAGAGAAAGACAAACACCACATGATATCACTTATATATGGAATCTAATATATGGCACAAATAAACCTTTCCACAGAAAAGAAATTCATAGACATGGAAAACAGACTTATGGTTGCCAAGGATGGGGGGAGTAGGATGGACTGGGAATCTGGGGTTAATAGATGCAAACTAGTCCATCTGGAATGGATAAGCAATGAGATTCTGCTGTATAGCACTGGGAACTGTATCTAGTCACTTGTGATGGAGCATAATAATGTGAGAAAAAGAATATATATGTATGTATGACTGGGTCACTTTGCTGTACAATAGAAAATTGACAGGAACACAAAACCAACTATAATGGAAAAAATAAAAATCATTAAAAAAAAAGAACATGATGGAAGATAGAATAAGAAAAAGAATATATATATATATGTATGGCTCATAAATACACACATATACTGTACAGCAGAAACTGATGAAATACTGTAAATCAACAATACTTTAATAAGAACAAAATTGGTATATATTAAAAAAAGATGTCTGTCTCACTACCTTTTTTTTTTTTTTTTTTTTTTTTTTTTGTCTTTTGTCCTTTGTCCTTTTAGGGCCACACTAGGGGCATATGGAGGCTCCCAGGCTAGGGGTCGAATCGGAGCTGTTGCTGCCGGCCTATGCCAGAGCCACAGCACGCCAGATCCAAGCTGCATCTGTGAACTACAACACAGCTCACGGCAACGCCAGATCCCTAAACCACTAAATGAGGCCAGGGATCGAACCCACAACCTCATGGTTCCTAGTTGGATTCGTTTCTGCTGCGCCACCACGGGAACACCTGTCTCACACTTCTATTCAACATTGTATTGGAGATCCTAGCCAGTGCAATGAAGTTAGGCATACAGATTTGAAAAAAGTACTAAAGCTGTCTCAGATTGTGTAATTATGTGTGAAGAAAGTTCTATGGACTACATGAAGCTACCAGAACCAACAAGTTAACTTAGCAAGGCCGTACGATATAAAATCAACATACAAAAAATCAACTGTATTTATTTATAAACCAATGAACCATAGGAAAATGAAGTTAAAAGAACCCTCAACATATATGACACCAAAAGAACAGGCAACAAAAACAGAATTTTTTTTTAATTTAAATCTTGATGTGGTAAATTAGACCACATCAAGATTTAACACTTCTGTGCATCCAAGGACAAAACAGAATAAAAAATAAAACCTACAGAATGGGAGAAAGTATCTGCAAATTGTTTATGGCATAAGGGGTTAATATACAGAAAATATAAAGAACATCTATAACAACAAAGAATAAACTTTTTTTTTTTTTTTTTTGGCTTTTTAGGGCCGCACTCGTGGCATATGGAGGTTCCCAGGCTAGTGGTCAATTTGGAGCCACAGGTGCGGGCCTACGCGACAGCCACAGCAACATCAGATCTGGGCCACGTCTGTGGCCTACACCATAGCTCACGGCAATACCGGATCCTTCACCCACTGAGCAAGGCCAGGGATGGAACCTGTGTCCTCATGGATGCTAGTCAGATTCGTTAACCGCTGAGCCATGATGGGAACTCCCCAAATAACCCAATTTAAAAATGGACAAAGGTAGTTTCTGCTGTGGTGCAGCGGATTAATGATCTAGCTTGTCTCTGTGGCATTGCTGGTTTAATCCCCAGCCAGGTGCAGTGGGTTAAGGATCTAGAATTGCTGCAGCTATGGCACAGGTCACAGATGGGGCTCAGATTCAAACTTTTGGCCTGGGAACTTCCATATGCCAAGGCAGCAGCCAAAAATGAAAAAGAAAAGGACAAAGGACTTTTTTTGTTCAGCTACACCCATGACAGGTGGATCAGACCTACACCATCGCCCACGGCAACACCAGATACTTAACCTACTGAGCAAAGCCAGGGATTGAACCCTCATCCCTGTGATACTAATCAGGTTCTCAACCTGCTGAGCCACAACAGGAACTCCTATACTACATCTTTATCTGTTAAGTAGAGTTTTCCATGATAATTCAATAGGGGAAAGCACAGTCCTGTTTCCTAGCTGAAACAACTAGGCGGAAAAATGAACTATGAAAGCAAAGACAAAGCCTGTACATCAAAAACAACAAAACACAGCAGAAAAAAAATCAAGGAGATCTAAAAAAATTGGAAAGCTACCCCATGTTCATGTACTAGAAGACTTTAATATGAAGATATCTACATTTCCTAAATTGATCTAGAGATTCAGTGCAATCTCTCAAAATCCCAAATGCCTTTTTCACGGAAATGGATAAGCTGATCCTAAAATACAAACGAAATTTCAAACAACCTCAGACAGCAAAACCATCTTGAAAAAGAAGAACAAAGTTAAAGGACTCATACTTCCTGACCTCAAAATTAACCACATGGAGTCCCTGTCATGGCTCAGTGGTTAACGAACCCAACTAGCATCCATAGGATGCAGGTTTGATCCTTGGCCTCTCTCACTGGGTGAAGGATCAGGTGTTGCCATGAGCTGTGGTGTAGGTTGAAGACGCGGCTGGGATCCCATGTTGCTATGGCTGTGGCGTAGATCAGCAGCCACAGCTCCAACTGGACTCCCTAGCCTGGGAACCTCCAAATGCCTCAGGTGTGGCCCTAAAAAGACAAAATACCAAAAAAAAAAAAAAAAATTAACTACAAAGTTATAGTAATCAAGATAGTATAAGCAGAAGGACAAACATATAGACCAATGGAAGAGAACTCAGAGTACAGAAATAAACCCATATACCTGTTGGGTCAACTGACAAGGATCCCAAGACCATTCAATAGAAAAGGATTGTATTTTCAATAAATGATGCTGTGACAACTGGATAACCCCATGGAAAAAAAAACAAAGTTGGACCCCTTACCTCACACCATAGATAAAATTTAACTCAAGGTGTTCAAAGACCTAAGTGTAAGAACTAAAACTATAAAACTCTTAGAAGTAAACACAGGTGGGAGTTTCCACTGTGGTTCAGCAGGTTAAGAATCTGACTGGTATCCATAAGGGTGCAGGTTTGATCCCTGGCCTCACTCAGTGGGTTAAGGATCCGGCACTGCTGCAAGCTGCAGTGGAAATCAATGATGCAGCTCAGATCTGATGTTGCTGTGACTGTGGGGTAGGCTGGTAGCTGCAGCTGCAAATGAAACACTAACCTGGTAGCTTCCATATGCCACAGGTGTGGCTCTAAAAAGCAAAAGGAAAAAAAAATAGTAAACCACAGATGTAAATCTTTCTGAGTTTGAATTAGGCAACAATTTCTTAGAAGTACAAGAAATAAAAGAAAAAACAAATTGGCCTTCATGAAAATTAAAGACTTTTGGAGTTCCCGTTGTGTTGCAATGGGATCTCTGCAGTGCCAGGACACAGGTTTGATCCCCAGCCAGGCACAGTGGATTAAAGGATCTGGCGTTGCCGCAGCTGCAGCATAGGATCTGATCCCTGCTCAGGAACTCCATATGCCATGGGGTGGCCAAAAAGGAAAAAAAAATTAAAACTTTTGTGCTTCAAGAAAATGAAAAAGCAGGAGTTCCCTGGTGCAGCAGGTTAAGGATTCTGTGGTGTCCCTGCAGTGGCTCTGGTTTAATTCCTGGCCTGGCAACTTCCACATGCCACTGGTACAGCCAAAAAAAAATAAAAAGAAAAGAAAAGAAAAGGAAAAAGCAACAGAATGGGTAAATTTTTGCAAGTATCTGCTAAGAGATTAGGATCCAAAATATTGACAGAAATCTTACAACTCAACAGCAAAAAGACAAACAACCCAAATAAATCATCAAAGGACTTGAAAAGACATTTCTCAGAAAAAGATACATGAAAGACCAACAAGTGAGAAAGATGCCCAACATCCTTAGGAAAATGCAAATCAAAACCACAATGAGATAGCACTTCACAACCACTAAGATGGGTATTATCAAAAAAAAAAAAAAATCAAAACACAAAAACAAACAGAAACAGATAGTAAGTACTGGAGAGGATGCAGAGAAATTAGAACCCTCATATACCGAGGGTAGGAATATTAAATGGTGCAGTCTCTTAGGAAAATAATCTGGGGTTCCTCAGAAAGATTATAAACACTTGGAGTTCCCTTGTAGCTCAGTGGGTTAAGGATCTGGAGTTGCTACTGCTGTGGCTATGGTGACAGCCGTAGTAGCATGGTTTTTTGAGGGGTTTTTGTCTTTTGTCTTTTTAGGGCCACACTCGCAGCATATGGAGGTTCCCAGGCTAGGGGTCCAATTGAAGCTTAAGGCGCCGGCCTACACCACAGCCATAGCAACTCCGGATCCGGGCCACATCTGAGATCTACATCACAGCTCACGGCAACGCCAGATACTTAACCCAGTGAGCAAGGCCAGGGACTGAATCCCCATCCTCATGGATGCTAGCTGGGTTCGTTAAGCCCTGAGCCACAACGGGAACTCCTGTAGAGTGAGTTTGATCCCCATCCCAGGAACTTCCACATGTCATGGATGTGGCCAAAACAAACAAAAAACCAAAAACAATAATCACATGACCCAGCAATTTCACACATAGGTATGTGTCCAGGTGAAATGAAAACATGTGTCCACACGAAAACTTGTACTTGAATGTCCACAGCAGCATTGCTCTTAATGTCCCAAGTGGGAAGCCCTGCAAATGTCTATCAAGAGATGAACAGATAAAACATGATATTGAAACCCAGCAGGACCCTGTGGGGCTCCTGGGCACAAGCCATTCTGTGTCCCCCATTTCTTGTTTTTAGGCAATAGGCCTCATTCATCCTCCTTGACCTTCCCTGAGTTCCAAAGGGCAGGTTCCAACAAACAGCTGCTAAACAGGGAAGGGAGGGGATGCAGAGACAAGGGAGGAGCCATCCAGAAACAATAATGCAGCCTTTAGGGCAGGGTCCCAGTTTGTCAAGAAACATACATAACAATAGCTTTGAGCTCTTCTGCAGAACTAAAACCCCCAACAAAAGAAAGATGTTAACTACTTGATGAAGCAGTCTTCATTCCAAAAAGGAGGACCATCAGAAACAGTCCTGGGGCCACTAAACACCAGCTCTGAAGAAGAATGTAAGCTTGCTTCTACCCTGATCCTTATCTGAGGCCCTATTCTCCACTCCCAAACTCTAAGACCACCTCCTATTCTCTCCCAAAGGAGGACACAGTCTTGAAGGCATTAGCCTGAGGTGACCTCCTTTGCCTGGCAAAGCAATAAAGCTGTTTTTTTTCTCTTTCACCCAAAACTGTCTCTGTGTGTCTGTGTTTTTAGGGCTGCACCTGCAGCATATGGAAGTTCCCAGGCTAGAGGTCAAATCAGACCTACAGCTACAGCCACAGCTACGCCAGATGCGAGCCTACACCACAGCTGGAACCTTAATCCCCTGAGCAAGGCCAGGGATTGAACCCGCAACCTCAAGGTTCCTACTCAGATTCGTTTCTGCTGCACCACAACGGGAACTCCCAGTCTCCATGTTTCTATTCAGCACTGGTTGACAGTTTCAACAATATACCCATACAAGGGAATATTATTCAGCAGTAATGAAGTACTGACGTGTGCTACAATATGGATCGACCTTGAAAACACTATGCTAAGTGAATCAGACGTAAAAAGCCACATATTACGATTCCATTTTTCAAAGTAGAGTTGATCTACAATGCGCCAATTTCTGCTGTACACCAAAGTGACTCAGTCATACATACACATACATCTGTGCATACATTTCCTTTCTTACATGATTCCATTTTCATATAATGTCCAAAACAGGCAAATACATACAGGTAGAAAGCAGACGGTAGTTGTCTAGGGCTGGGGTAAATTGAGAGTTACTGCTTAATGGGTAGGGGGGTTCTTTGGGAGGTAATGAAAACGTTCTAAAGTTGTGGTGATCACTGCACAACTCTCTCAATACACTAAAAATCACTAAACTGTATATTTCAAATGGGTCAACTGTATGGCATGTGAACTGTATCTCAATAAAGCAGGTAAGTAAAAACAGGTCAAGGGAGCTGTTAAGATGGAGAGGTAAAACTTGGCGTTACCAGCAGACACACGATACTTACGTAACCACTAGATTTCTCCAGGGTTGTGCTGTACAAAAGAATGAGATGGTCCAAGGATTAAGCCTCCAACATTAGAGGCAGAGTGAAGAGGAGGAATTGTAAAGGAGATTAAATCAGTGAGAGAGGTAGGAAGAAAACTAGGTGAGTGTGGCATTCTAGAAGCACGTGAAGAAAGAGTTTCAAGGGGACCAGCTCGTCAAATGCATCCAGCTTTCCCAAAATGAGCACTGAGACGGGACCACGGAGTCAGCGACATGAAGGTCCTTGAACTGCCGTGAAAAGGGCCGTTCTGATAAGAGGAGTGACAGCAAACACCCGATGACAGTGAGTTCAAGGAGACTGAAAGAAGTCAAAAATCAAGAGAATCCTCAAGGAGTTTGCTATAAAAGGAAGTAGAGAAATGGGGCAGTATCTGGAGGAGAAGTAGAATCAAGAAAATCCATTATGCTATTTTCAAGATGAAAGAACCACCAACAGTTTGGATGCTGACGGGAACATGCCACTAGAGAAACGGCTTTGCGAGAGAGGGAGGAGGAAGGCCGGGGTGAAGCTCTGGACTTCGTAAGGCGGAACGAGACCCAGAGCCCAGCGGAGGCCTTGGCCTTTGCTCGGAGCACGGACAGCTCAGACCGACCAGACAGCGGGAAAGGGGAAGGTGCACAGATGCAAGGAGGTGGGTAGATATGGTGCTGAGAGCTAATGATGTGTCCTCCATGAAACAGGGCGTCGTCAGCAAAGACTGAGAAGGGCGTGTTGAGAAGAGAGGAAGAGTCCTCGGGGAGGCCGGGGAATGAAGGAACTGCGGAAAGACAGCAGCACTCCGAGCAGCACTAAGGACCTCCTGGAGATCCGTGACTGTGGATTAACAACGAGCCCAGAGAAGTGCCTGGAGTTCCCTCTGGCCGAGGACTACACTGGCAGAGTGGGCAGAGATTGGGATCTGACCCCAAGCAAGTGTGACCAAGCAAAAGAGGGGAAGGGGACTGACAGTGTACAAGAGGCAGTTACAGCGACTGACCTTGGAAGTTGCACTCTCTACGGAGAAAAGCAAGCGCACCGAGGGGTGAGGGGTGAAGGAAACAGAACCAACGGACCACAGGACCTGCTGGAGACTAGGCCTGCTGAGAGGACTGAAGTTTTGATGGGGATGTCATAACACTGCGTGATACCACTTATTAGAGCCACATCACTTTCCACCTGTGTGACCTTGGACTCCTTCCCCAACTGCTGGGGCTCCGACTTCTCATCTGTTAAGTGGGGATGATAACCACCTCGCAGGCTGAGGATTCAAAGAGGGGTTGTTTTGTGTGTTTGTTTGTTTAGGGCTGCACCCGCGGCATATGGAGTTCCCAGGCTAGGGGTTGATTGAATTGGAGCTATAGCTGCTGGCCTACCCCACAGCCACAGCAACTCGGGATCCGAGCCGCACCTGCAACCTACAGCAACCTACAGCAAAGCTCACGGCAACGTAGGATCCTTAACTTACTGAGCGAGGCCAAATAATCAAACCTGCAACCTCACGGTTCCTAGTCGGATTCATTAACCACTGAGCCACGACGGAACCTCCATCAAAGAGTTAATGTATGAGAAGCATTTACACTCGGCCTGGCACTTAGTGAGCATAGATAACTGTCTTTTAGTAGTAAGGCTGGTACTACATATTCCTGTTTAAGAATGTGCATGTTTCTGATTTTGTTAAAAGATGCAAAACCCAACAAAAACAGATTGTTATAAAAGCAACTGTCTCAGTAGGGAAGAGTTCAAAGACTCAAGTATTAAGGCTGGCTCAGACTCAAGTCATTACAGAATTCTTCCAAGTACTTTTCCTACTCTGCTCCTGTTTCTCCACTTTCGGGGACATGGGAAAAATAACATGTGCCATCTGAAAGGGCTGTGAGCTCACAGCAACTCTATAAACATTGACTTAGCTGCTGGGTGATGGGTTCAACTTTACCCGAAACTCAATTTCTAGGTTCTATGCCAGCACCTGTACTTCCTGCCACACGGGTGGGCTTAATAGTCACACGGAATAGCAACATCTTCAAAAATAAAATTAAAATTAAAAAAAAAACAAACAAACCTTAGGAAAGAGTGCTTTTTCCTATTTAGGAACATTTCCATGTCCATTTAGAAATACACCAGACTTCTTCTATGGTTCAAATGATCACTGGTCATTTTATGGCTCCACAGGTCACTGGAGGAGGGAGGAGAGCCAGACATTTGCCTGCCCTGCCAGCCAGGTCACCTGATGGCTCTTCTAGCCCACGGAGACTCGTCTGTGGGATGTAACCCCAGACAGTGTCCAGGGCCCGGCGGGTTGCTGCAGGCCCCTCTGGCACTGCCTGTTTGACAGTTTCTGTTTGCAGCACCCTGAGGAACAAAAACACCCGCTGCTAAGCGCAGAGTCAGCTTAGCTGCCTCTCCACCCCTGCCCTCACCTGTTGTTTTCATTTATTTTTTAATTTTTCTTTTTCTTTTTTTTTTGCTTTTGGGGGCCACACCCACAGCAAATGGCATTTCCCAGGCTAGGGGTCGAATCAGAGCCACAGCTACCGGCCTACACAACCACAGCAATGCCAGATCCGAGCTGCATCTGCGACCTACACCACAGCTCAAAGCAGTGCCAGATCTTTAACCCGATGAGCAAGGCCAGGGATTGAACCTGCATCTTCATGGTTACTAGCTGGGCTCATTTCCACTGCACCACAACGGGAGGTCCCATTGTTCTCTTTTAAAAGGGTGGCTCAGACTGTGAATCCAAGGTAAAAATTTCTAATGCCCAAAGTCTAGCTACTGGCAGAAGCAATCGTCCCATTAGAAGTAAAAATGGAAAGAAGCAGTGAATTCTGAAACAAGTTGCACATACTTAGATTGCTTTAAAACTGAAGGCTGGGAGAGAACAGAGGTGCTATGAATTCTACTGCCTAGTGTGATTTATCTACCAAATGTTCTCTGCATTTGGGGCTGAGCTCTGGGCTCTTTCTAGTTTATAATGTAATAGCTCCATTGAGATAAAAATAAATTTATAGGCGGGGCTATGTGATCTTCCCCTGTGGCATTCTTAGAATAACGTACAAAGAAGTTGGACCAGGAATTCCCTTGTCGGGCAGTGGGTTAAAGATTTGGCATTGTCACTGCAACAGCAAAGGTCACTGCAGTGGCTCGGGTCTGAGCCCTTGCTGGGGAACTTCCACATGCCATATGTGTGGCCAAAAACAAACAAAAGAAGGTGGACCACATGAGACAGACAGTCTCTCTAGCCAAGAGGTAAAAGGGTAAAAGCATTTTGGGGGGAAACTTCTTGGGCATCAACCTATTACATTATGAGTTCACCCAAACAGCACAATGGCTGGGAAGGGCAGGGAGGGATTTGCTTTGAATAGGTTCTCCCTCCCAGGTACAAGTTTCTGGCAATTACCCAAGAGACAAAAACAAAACAAAATCCACATATGCACAAGGAAGGACAGAGAACAATGAAGAAAACATTAAGAAAAAGACAGGGTGTGAAACAATATAAGCAGAGTGTGACTTCTACTGTTTTAAACATATCTATTAATCCCCAGGGAACAAATTCTGGAGAAATACATACCAAAGGGCTCATCGGGGAACTTAGGCTTTCTATGTCAATGTTTGAAATCCTTACAAAGAATATTCTGATTATTTTTGTGATCATGGGGAAAAAAATCCAGGAAGAACCCACGCTTCCAGATTTGCTTGAAAAACAAAAAACTGCATCTGGAAACCAGAGAGGCCTAACTTCTCTGTTTCTGCCGAGCGACTCTGGTTCATGCTTTCCAACTCCTTCACCTGCTGGAGGACGTGTTTCTCTTTTACAATTGCTTTTTTTCTTCTACAAATGCTGCCTCTGAATTCTTTCGAAACCTCTCCCAGCCATCTTGAAGCCATCTTTTTCTTTTGGATTAATTTCTTCCAGAAAGTCAACTCCAAGCTAGCTTTACCAATCCTACAAAATTCACCAGAATGAACTAAGTAATGGACTCTTTTCTATAAAAATTACCTTTATCTTGGAGTTCCCTTCGTGGCCCAGTGGTTAATGAATCCAACTAGGAATCATGAGGTTGCGGGTTTGATTCCTGGCCTTTCTCAGTGGGTTGGGGATCCGGCGTTGCCGTGAGCTGTGGTGTAGGACGCAGACGCAGATCGGATCCCGCGTTGCTGTGGCTCTGGCGTAGGCCGGTGGCTACAGCTCCGATTCAACCCCTAGCCTGGGAACCTCCATATGCCATGGGAGCGGTCCTAGAAAAGACGAAAAAAAAAAAAAAAATTACTTTTATCTTTACCCCTAAAATTAATATCCTCCTCATATATATCTTCACTGAACAACTTTTATATTTAAGGACTCTATACCATGAGCCATGAATTCTCTAGAGATGGAATTAAAAAAAAAAAATTTCTCAAGTACTACATTTGGCTCCTAGCAGGTTCTCTGCAGTCAACAAGAACAATGTCCTTTCTCTGAACAGCAAACTCTAAGCCTCAAATCCCAGTAAACAGGTTTAGTGTCACAGGCCAAGTTCAGTTTGTCTGCATCAGGCACCCGAGCACTGTGTTGAGAAGGATTCTGAAGCCATGGAGAGCTCCATGATAAAAAGCGAAACATGTTTTCAGCAGTTCTTTGTCGCAGGCAAAGCACAAGGCTGGGGTCACTAGCACCTTCCTCTCTTCACAGTCTTCTGGGGCCAGGCTGGTCTGACCCACACTGTTCTTATTTTCGGTCTATCTTGAGTCCAGTCACTGAGAACTGCTGCTAAATTTGAAGAAGGCGTGGGTGTGTGTATGTGGTGGGGGGGGGGGAGGTGGAGGAAGAAGGTACCTCTTTTCTTGAGAATCTTTAACTGCTGTACTGCAACTCAAAGGAGAATGAGATGGCAATTTAAGGGGGTGGAGAAAGATGATTCCATTACAAGGAATTTCCAACCTGTGTCAAATTTCAAGTAATAAGAACTTGGACTGGTTTTCTCCAGTCATTCACAAACCCATCCTCCCTTGTCACAGTTTAATCACAACTGCATAAAATCAACAGACCTGGGCAATAATTCTTCTCCAGGTAAGATAAGTAGGCTTGGGTTTACCACTCCATCTCATAAACCATTCTCAGAATGCAGCACCCAATCTGAGTGCCTCCCACCTACATATACAACAGAATGGCAGTAACTCAAAAGAAAGCCATCTACTTTCTGGTTATCAACAAGTTCACGTGATCCAGTCCTTCAAACGCCACACTCACCAATTCTCTGTCTACTGTAAGAATACTACGGGAGAGTTCAGAACAGCACTATCCAAGAAACTTTTCTGCAGTGATGGAAACATTCTGTATTTGTGCTGTCCAATTACAGTGGTCACTAGCAATTTGTGGCTACTGGTACTTGAAATGTGGCTGGTGTGACTCAAATGAAATTTTAAATTTCAATTAATTATAATTGAAATAGCCACATGACTACTATATTGGACAGTGCTACTATACTGGACAGAAGAAAGAGAATAAACCCATCCTCCCTAGAAAAGAGAAAGCTCTAAAAGTTTATGCTGTAACTTCCCTTTGCATATCCTGAATTCAGAGGAAGAGTTAAGCCCTCTGTTGCCATAGAAACAGAAACAGATCCCTGCCACAGCTGTGAGGCCCCAAGAGGTACTGTGCTGAAAGATTTCCCTATATGACTCAGGAGCTGCTCTTCCTCTGGAAATACAGAACAAAATCATGATGGGCTTCCAGCTTCCTGCCTCCCTGTTCACAGCACTTGTTTGCTCAACAGTATAATGCCAATGATAGAGCTAGAATTTTTGAGCAGGAAGAGAACAGAAATCACTTATTTTCCTAAAGAGAAAATCTAAATCCATGAAAGTAAGGTGATTTATTCCTTTGAAAATTTTTGGTTTTTTTTTTTTTTTTTTTTTTTGTCTTTTTGCTATTTCTTGGGCCGCTCTCGCGGCATATGGAGGTTCCCAGGCTAGGGGTCCAATCGGAGCTGTAGCTGCCAGCCTACGCCAGAGCCACAGCAACGTGGGATCCGAGCCGCGTCTGCAACCTACACCACAGCTCATGGCAACGCCGGATCCTTAACCCACTGAGCAAGGGCAGGGACCGAACCCGCAACCTCATGGTTCCTAGTCGGATTCGTTAACCACTGCGCCATGACGGGAACTCCCCTTTGAAAATTTTTTACACAATTGAAGGTAATAAGTCAACAACACACAAAGAATTTAAAATGTAAGAGTTCCCTGGTGGCATAGCAGGTTAAGGACCCAGCATTGTTACTGCTGCAGCTCATGTCACTGCTGTGGCATGGGTTTGATCGCTGGCCCAGGAACTTTCACGTGCCACTGGCACGGCCAAAAAGAAAATAATAAGAATAATACAATAAAATGCAGTTCAATGAAATAAAGAACTCAATGGATAGATCAAAAAGCAGGTGAACAAAGAATTAGTGTACTAAAAGGTAGAGACAGAAGTTACCAATAGTGTAGCATACAGAAATAAAGAGTTGGAAAATAGAGAAGTGTTTAAGAAACATAAAGGATAGAATAAAAAGGCCCAATATATGACTTTCCAAAGGGAAGGATGGAGAAGAATAAATTGCAAAATTTGAAGAGATACATGCCTGAGAATTTTTCAGACACTTTGAAAGGCAAGAAATCTCAGTTTCGGAGTTTCCATCATGGCACAGCAGAAACAAATCCGACTAGGAACCATGAGGCTGTGGGTTCAATCCCTGGCCTCGCTCAGCAGGTTAAGGATATGACACTGCGGTGAGCTGTGGTATAGGTCTCAGATGCGGCTCAGATCTGGAGTTGCTGTGGCAGTGGTGCAGGCTGGCTGCTACAGCTTCAATTAGACCCCTAGCCTGGGAATCTCCATAAGTCAAGAGCACAGCCCTAAAAAGACAAAAATAATAAATTGAAAAAAAAAAAAAAAAGAAAAACAAATCTCAGTTTCAAGAACAAATAGCAAACAAGAAAAATAAAAATAAATTAAACCCTGAACACATGACAGTATATTTGCAGACTACCATGAACAAAGAAAAGATTATAAAGCAGCTAAAAGAAAAAACAAAGTAACTCTAAGAGCTGAGAATCAAACTTCTCAACTGCAATGTCAGAAGTCAGAAGATACATATCACTGTCCCATTGCTAAGAAAAAAATAACTGTCAACCCAGATTTTTACACCCAGCTAAATTATCGTTCAATAGTTATGGCAGGTAAAAACACTTTTTTATTTGCAAGCAAAAAAAAAAAAGTTTATGTTTAATAAACTGAAAAAAAATTTAACATCTATCTCTGGAAGAAATTTAACTCAGAAGGGTCAAGTATGATAAAAGAAGGACCAGCAAGCAAAGAATCTGGTAAGTAGATGGATGACTCCAAATAAGCAGACTTTATCAAGCAAAAATAGCAACAACTAATTCTAGCATATAAAAAACGAAGCACAATTATAATCCTAAATCTCAACAATGTGTAAGACAAACTGTGAGTTCTTATATTATTTGGGAAGAGAGTACAAATACTAACATAACTTTAGATTTTATTCAAGTATGCAGAAACTTAAGAACAGTCTCTAAAAGAACTAAAAGCTCAAAAAGGGGGGGTACTAGTCAGGAAGTTTCCACATGGCACAGCAGGTCCTATGTTTGATCCCTGGGCCATGAACTTCCCCATGCCATGGCCATGCAGGATCCTTAACCCACTGTGCCAGGCCAGGGATCAAATCTGTGCCTCAGCAACAACTTAAGCCACTGCAGAGACACCAGATCTATAACCCACAGAGACACAGCAGAACTATTCACAGTCCCTTTTTCTTCTTTTTACAGCTGCACCCGCAGCATATGGAAGTTCCCAGGCTAGGGGTTGGATCCAAGCTGCAGCTGCTGGCCTATGTACACCACAGCCACTGCAATGCCAGATCCCAGCTGCATCTGCGACCTAAGCTACAGCTTGCAGCAACACCAGATCCTTAATGCACTGAGTAAGGCCAGGGATCAAATCCACATCTTCATGGGTACAAGTCAGATTCTTAACCCACTGAGCTACAACCAGAACTCCTCACAATACTTCTTAAAGGAATTAAACTTGCTGATTAAAAATCTCAGATTAGGCTGAAAAAAACTGTCATTTACAGGAGACATATCTAAGATATTAGGAAACAGGGATTGAAAATAAAAGGACAGACAGGAAAAGACATTGGCAAATAGTTAGAAAAAGAAAGCTGGCTTTAATACCAAACAAAACAAACCGAAGGAAAAAATACTGCTAGAGATAAAGATGTTCCCAGGAGTTCCCATTGTGGCACAGCAGAAATGAATCAGACTAGTAACCATGAGGTTGCAGCTTTGATCCCTCAGTGGGTTAAGGATCTGGTTTTGTCATGAGCTGTGGTGCAGATTGCAGATACAGCTTGGATCCTGGGTGGCTTTGGCTGTAACATAGGCTGGCAGTTGTAGCTCAGACTGGACCTCAGCCTGGGAACCTGCATGTGCTGCAGAGTGCGGCCCTAAAAGGAAAAAAAAAGTTCTCTCTGAGGAGTTCCCATCGTGGCTCAGTGGTTAATCTGACTAGCATCCATGAGGACACAGATTCAATTCCTGTCCTTGCTCAGTAGGTTAAGGATCCAGCGTTGCCATGAGCTGTGGTGTAGGTTGCAGACGAGACTCAGATCCTGCGTTGCTGTGGCTGTGGCATAAGCCAGCAGTTGCAGCTCTGATTCGACCCCTAGCCTGGAAACCTCCATATGCCACAGGTGCAGTCCCTTTAAAAAAAAAAAAAAAAAAAAAAGAGATGTTCTCTATGAAAGCAATTCTCCAGGAAGAAACAATTCTAAATGATTATATACTTCAAAAAACTTCAAATTATATACAGCAAAATTTGAAATAATGAGAGAGTGAGGTTGACAATCCAGAGTCAGATTTTAACACAGTTCTCTCAGGAAATGGTAAATCAAGAACACCAAAATTTAGTAAGATATGGAAGATTTAAACAACACAACTAATAAGAGCTTGATCTAAGGATATCAGAATCAAATTTCATCCAATTAGAACAGAATCTTCTCAAGTGTGAATGAAATATGTATGGAAACCAACTATGTAATATGCCACAAATCAAGTATCAATAAAAGCCAAGCAATCAGTATTACACAGACTGCTCTATGACTATAATGCAATTAAGTTAGAGGTCAACTTAAAAGTTCTTGAAGGAGTTCCCGTCGTGGCGCAGTGGTTAATGAATCCGACTAGGAACCATGAGGTTGCGGGTTCGGTCCCTGCCCCTGCTCAGTGGGTTAACGATCCGGCGTTGCCGTGAGCTGTGGTGTAGGTTGCAGATGCGGCTCGGATCCCACGTTGCTGTGGCTCTGGCGTAGGCCGGTGGCTACAGCTCCGAATCTGCCCCTAGCCTGGGAACCTCCATATGCCGCAGGAGCGGCCCAAGAAATAGCAACAACAACAACAACAACAAAAGACAAAAAAAAAAAAAGTTCTTGAAAATTTCAAACCATACCTATAAATAACTCATGACACAAAGAAATACTAAAAATTAGAAAAACATGTAGAAATGAATGATAAAGAAAACAGTGTAGGCCAAATATCATGGGCTCGAGTTAAAGAAGTACTCAAAGAAAAATTCTAGAGCCTTAAATGTCTACAACAGAAAAGGAAATTAAAGTCAGTGAGCATAGGATACACTTAAGAAGTAAGAAAAGCACAAACAGCAAGCCCAGGGAAAGTAGAAGGAAAAGATAAAATACAGTTAAAAGCATAAAGCAATGAAATGGGGAGAAGAGGCGGTAGGCACTGGCAAAACCAAAAGCTGTCCTTTGAAAATAAACTAATAAAAGATAGCTCTGGCAAGACTAATCAAGAATTTCAAAAACCCATATAAGCATTTTTAGGAATGAAAAGGGGGACATAATATAGAGGTAGACACAGAGACTGTCCTGAAATATATGCCTTATCAAAAATAACACAAGAGGGGAGTTCCCGTCGTGGCGCAGTGGTTAACGAATCCGACTAGGAACCATGAGGTGGCGGGTTCAGTCCCTGCCCTTGCTCAGTGGGTTAACGATCCGGCGTTGCCGTGAGCTGTGGTGTAGATTGGAGACGTGGCTCGGATCCCGAGTTGCTGTGGCTCTGGTGTAGGCTGGCAGCTACAGCTCCGATTAGACCCCTAGCCTGGGAACCTCCATATGCCGCGGGAGTGGCTCACGTAAAGGCAAAAAGACAAAAAAAAAAAATAAATAAAAATAACACAAGAGGGAGTTCCCGTCATAGCTCAGTGGTTAACCAAGCTTACTAGTATCCATGAGGACGTGGGTTCAATCCTTGGCCTTGCTGAGTGGGTTAAGGATCCAGTCGGTGTTGCTGTGATTGGACCCTAGCCTGGGAACCTCCATATGCCGTGGGTGTGGCCCTAAAAAGACAAAAAAAAAAAAAACAAAAAAAAAAACCACAGGAATAGAAAACCTGTATAGACCAGTAACACTGAAGAACTTGAATCATTAGATAAAAGCCTACCCACCAGAAAAATCCTAGGCCCAGATGGTTTTAGAGGAGAATTTTACTTAAGTTCTACCAAGCATTCGAAATACAGATATTTTCTTTGTCTCTGTTTCCTCCAAATCCACCTTCCTCTCTGTCCTGTGATCCAGAAGGCTAACAAATCTGGACACTGTTTCCTTGCCTCCTAAACTTCTGTTGCATTTGGCCAATGGGAAGCAGGAGACTGGAAGACAAGACGATAGAGAGACTGGGGGTACTTACTACCTGGCTCCTCCTGAGCTTTGCCCTGGTCTGGCAGTGGTTCCACTCCCCTGTCTAAGTCTGAAGTTCTGTGGGACATCTCTCCCAGGGAGAGAGTTCTCACAACATTGGTAACAGCTCCCTCCCCAAGCACTTCAGATCTAGGTGTTTTAAGGGCTTCCCACCGTGGCCAGTTTCCAGGTGCTTCACTAGCCACAGACAGTTCCTTTAATTCTGTCCACACCTTTGTAAACTGTCTGTTCAGTTAAATTTGATTCAATTACCTCTCTGAGTGTGACATCTCTTTGCAGCCAGAGCTCTAATATGCCTTCATACAAACTATTCAAGGAAAGAATGAACTCCTAACACCTTTTAAAACACTACATTAATCCTAATAACAAGAAAAAAAGTACAAAATTAAGATTATCATTGAAATTTTTTAACATGTATGCAGAAATCCCAAGCAGAATATTAACATATTAAATCTAGCAATGTATAAAAAAGAACACATCCCAACCAGACAGGATTTATTTCAAGAATATGAGGAGAAAGGCAAAAAATAAAAATTTTTTTTTAAAAATTAGGAGTTCCCGTTGTGGTGCAGCGGAAATGAATCCAACTAGGAACCATGAGGTTTCAGGTTCCATCCCAGGCCTCGCTCAGTGGGTTAAGGATCCGGTGTTGCCATGAGCTGTGGTGTAGGTCACAGACTCGACTCGGATCAGGCGTTGCTGTGGTTGTGGCATAGGCCAGCAGCTACAGCTCCGATTGGAACCCTAGCCTGGGAACCTCCATGTGCTGCGGGAGCGGCCCAAGAAATAGCAACAATAACAACAACAACAACAACAAAAAAGACAAAAGACAAAAAAAAAAAAAAAAAAAAAAAACCTATTTGTGATATTCAACAAATTACGAATAAAGGGAAGAAAGGATACTCATCAAAAACATACACAATGCTTCCAATGCCAGAAGCACTCCCTTTACTGGGAGGAACACAAGGATGCCCATAGTTTATAGATCCATATCAACTTTTTACCAGAGGAACTTGCCAACAATCCTAAAAAAAGAAAGAAAAGTGGAGTTCCTGCTGTGGAGCAGCAGAAATGAATCCGACTAGGAACCATGAGGTTACAGGTTCCATCCCTGGCCTCGCTCAGTAGGTTAGGGATCCAGTGTTGCCATGCGTTGTGGTGTAGGTGGCAGACACAGCTCGGATCCTGCGTTGCTGTGGCTGTGGCCTAAGCTGGCAGCTGTAGCTCTGTTTCAACCCCTAGCCCAAGAACCTCCATATGCTATGGGTGCAGCCCTAAAAAAAGCGGAAAAAAAAAAAAGAAAGAAAGAAAAGTGACACATAAGAGAATCAGAAAAGAAGAAACAAAATTGGCACAGCATTGTAATTCAACTACACTTCAATAATTTAAAAAACAGTTAAAGAAAGAAACAAAGCAGTCATTATTTACTGACATGATTCTCTTGGATTTTCTGTGGTTGCTTCCATTAACCACTAGACCTGCAAGAGTTCATCGAGTCTGCTGAATATATCAGAAACCTGAAATAACTATAAAATGGTTCTAAGTATTATTTATAGCAATAACACACACAAAAAACTGTAAGGTTCCCAGGGCTAAACCTAATAAAAAAGACTCAAGATCTTTAAAAAATTTCTAAGTTTCATCCAGAGACATTAAATAAATAAGAGGTTATTTTTACTAATCATTTACTATCTCCTGGGCACTGTTTTGAGCGACATGGATCTATCTATAAGCTCATTTAATTGATACAGAGTACTATACGATACATACTTTTTTTTTTTAACAGTCAATGATGCTTTTATTAAAGCACTAACCCTTTTAGTCTAGCTCTAATGTCCCATTTTGGGGTAGAATGAAGGTTTTCACATAACGGTTATCCAAGTTGTGATTCTGTTTCCTCATAACTATCTGCAATTGTGTTTTTTGTTCGTTCTTTTGTCTTTTCTAGGGCCACACCCACGGCATATGGAGGTTCCCAGGCGAGGGGTCAAATCCGAGCTACGGCTGCTGGCCTACACCACAGCCACAGCAACGCCAGATTCAAGCCGCATCTGCGACCTACACCACAGCTCACAGCAACACCGGATCCGTAACCCACTGAGCAAGGCCAGGGATCGAACCCACAACCTCACAGTTCCTAGTCGGATTTGTTAACCACTGAGCCACGATGGGAACTCCTCTGCAATTGCGTTTGAAAAAAGCCGTAATAATAATATGATCTATTTTTAGCAGTGTAAAAGCTCTTATTACAATTTTTATTTTATCCCTTAGTATAAGATGGGCATCTATGTTTAATCATATTCACAGATTATCTCAATGAATAGAAATGTTCACATTTCAGAGTACTATATGAATATATAATTATCATTAGCCTCACTTAACCTTAACCACTACCCCACACTGCCTCTACCAAGGAGTGTCTTATTGCAGGCACCTCCCTCACAGACACCTCTGGTGCAGCTGGGCCAAGCCCCCAGATAATGCTGAGCCAGACCTGTCCTGAACTCCCCAGCCTCTAGCAATCTGAGGAGACTCTCAATTGAAGGGCAAGAAGCCTCCTTCCGTCAGAGGAGATCACAGCACATACCATGGAAGCAGAGGTTGGGACTATATCTACTCCAACTCACCCAAGGATACAGACCAAGGCTGAAGAAAGTAATCTCCACATGAGGACTGGCCACCCCTTCAGATGCCACGTGGTTTTCCCACCCCTTGGAACAAGTCAACCAATGCAGATTCCTCGGACTTGGAACGTCTCCAGAGTCAAGAACTTGAGGGACATATAACTATTCTTGTCTTTTTAATAACATTTGAAGATTCTGGCTAATGGAAACAAAATACTTATTTAGTATTTTACCCCAACTTTTCTGTTAAGTCTGTAACTATCTCAAAGTTTTTGGGTTTTTGTTGTTGTTTTTGTTTTTACTTTTTAGGGCTGCACCTGCAGCATACGGAAGTTCCCAGGCTAGGGGTTGAACTGTAGCTGCAGCTGTCGGCCCACACCTACACCTACACCACAGCCACAGCCACAACAGATCCACATCTGCGACCTACACCACAGCTCACAGCAATGCTGGATCCTTAACCCACTGAACAAGGCCTGGGATCAAACCTGCAACCTTGGGTTCAATCCCTGGCCTCCCTCAGTGGGTTGGGGATCCAGCGTTGGCATGAGCTGTGGTGTAGGCTGCAGACGCAGCTTGGATCCCACACTGCTGTGGCTGTGGCTGTGGCGTAGGCCTGGGAACTTCCCTATGCCGAAGGTGTAGCCCTAATCACAGGTTCATGATTAGTCAGGTTCATTACTGCTGAGCCACAACGGGGAACTCCCTCAAAGTTTTCTAAAATGTAAAAAAAAAAAATTCCATTTTTATATCTGTAAGTCCACTCCCATCACGTTCATAGATAGACTCAGTTTTATTGAAATGGCAACTGATAAACAACCTGAAACTCCAATAAACATATCCTAACAGCTTTCCCCCCTTCTGTGCTGGCAGAGCTGATTTTAAAATTTATCTGGAAGCAAAAATCTCCAAAAATAGCTGGCCAGTTTTTATTGTTTTTATTGTCGTTGTCTGTAACGTACAGAACTGTTTACTCTGCTGTTTGCTATACAAAGACATAGGGAAACATTACTGTTTGTGCAATATAGTAGGGAAAAAATTTTGAAACTGCCCATTTGGGTTCAGTTTGCCAGATGTCCTGTCATTAAGAATAACAGGTATGAACAGAGAAGTTCACGATAGTCCATACTTTATTTTGTTGATTCTATCTGGATTCCTTTATTTGTCCCCAGAAAGCTTTATTTAGACAACACAGCTTTGAAAGAGAATAAGTAACAAGATGAAAGGATTTGCCCTTCCACAAGGCAAGACAAAACTACAGTAATTAAGAAAGTATTAGCACAAGGATAGACAACTTGACCAGTGGAACAAAACAAAAAGCCCAGGAACAAATCCATGCCTGGAGAGAAACTTGATATCTTGACAGAGTTATCTTGAAAAGGCAGCTTCAAATCAGTAGGAAAAGATTTTTACCATTCCTCACTTGCTGCTGGGAGAGCTGGTTATTCAGATGGAAAAGGATATATTTATATCCTTATCTTATCCCATTCAAACAATTTAATTCTCTACAGATTAAGAAGATAAGGCAAAATGTAAAAACTTTTAGAAGAAAATATAAGATCTTAATCTGAGAAGACACACAGGCAGCGGGGCAAATCCAGATCCCAACACTGTCTAGGAGTGTTTGGCCTCAGTCTGCACACAACTGAGAGCGGATCTTCACAAAGGATTTTCCCCATGTGGGCCACTGAGTGGTGTCAACATGGTTTGTGATCAGAGAACTAGAAGATCACGAGGATTTGCTTTTGTTTATTTTGAGAGAACAGATGACTCAAAGGAGGCTATGGAAAGGGCTAATGGAATGGAGCTGGAAGGCAGAAGAATTTGTGTAGATTATTCTGTCACCAAGAGAGCACACACACCTACCACAGGCATACACATGGGCAGACCAACTCATAGCGGTGGAGGTGGTGGCAGACGTCGAGATTCTCACTCCGCTCTTACCATGACAGAGGGTATGACCGTGGGAACGACGGATACGAAGCCCACGAAGATCACCTTCCCTTTACCATGGTCGACACAGTCCACGATCAAAATCTCATTCCCACAGCCCAAGAGGCTGTTGATAAACAGAACGACTGCAGTTGAGGACCTCTTTATCTCTTTATTTTCTTTTTTTCTTTCTCTGCTTTTAATTCTGGATTTCCCCAAGCTTCTAATCCTTCATACTTCCAAAAGAACATTTAAAAAACCTTTGGTTTATTTAGGATCTACACTTTGTCAGTTGTATTGCCTTTGTCCACCCCTTTTATTATAGTCTTAAAGATGTAACTGGAGTCATCATTTTGAGTAGTTAAACATCTCGAGTAAAAAGGAACCCCCAGTGTTATGCTTTGGGAAAAAAAAAAAAATGTATATATATATATATATATATATGATCTTTATGACCTCAGGGAAAGAAAATTTTTCTTAAGACACAAAATACATAAGCCATTAAGGAAAACACTAGAATATTCAATTACATTAAAGTTACCCATAAGAAATTACAAAGAAAATAGAGATAACCCACAAATTGGGAGATACACATCTGCATCACATATACAGATACATATCTGGAAACAAAATGAAACTGAAACATAAATTCATACAAACTAATAAGAAAAGATGAACTATCCTAAATCAATTATAATAAAAAAAATTTTTTTAAAGGATGAACCAGAGTTCCTGTCGTGGCGCAGCAGAAACAAATCTGACTAGGAACCATGAGCTTGCAGGTTTGATCCCGGCCTCACTCAGTGGGTTAAGGATCCAGTGTTGCCCGTGGGCTGTAGTGTAGGCCAGCAGCTACCACTGTTTCATCCCCTAGCCTGGGAACCTCCATGTGCCGTAGGGTGCAGCCCTAAAAAGCAAAAAAATTAAAAAAATAAAAACAAAGAATAAAAGATGAACCATATGGAATTCCCTTCATGGCTCAGCAGTTAATGAACCCAACTAGGATCCATGAGAATGAGGGTTCAATCCCTGGCCTCATTCAGTGGGTTAAGGATCTGACCCATGAGCTGTGGTGTAGGTCGCAGACTCAGCTGGGATGCCACACTGCTGTGGCTATGGCATAGCCTGGCAGCTGTGGCTCTGATTCGACCCCTAGCCTGGGAACTTCCAAATACCGCAGGTGTGGGCCTTAAAAAAAGAGAGAGAGAGAGAGATGAACCATCTAACATAAACATGGACAAAAACAATGAAAAGGCAAGACGATTAAATATACAGCATTAGTATATTAATTATGGTAAATCACAATGATATATACTATTCCACACTCGTCAGAGCAATCAAGTTTTGGCAAGGATGTGGAACAAGTGAACACATACTATTTGGGGAATATAAATTGGCACAAGCACACTGGCAATCTACTGGGCAATATTTAACTGAGAGTTGAAGGTGTGTGTGTATATACATATATATATGAGCCTATGACCCAGCTATCTCATGACTAAGGATGTAGTCACCCAGAAAAGCTTTCATTCAAGTATGTAAGCAAACAGAAAAACATTCTCAAAAGAACTGAAAATAACTATAACAGCCACTGGTAAGAGAATGGATCAATAAATGGTGATATTTGTGGTATATTCATACAATAGAGCAGCAAAAATGAATGCATTTGAATAGTAAATAGTACAATGGATTTACAGATCTGAAATCCATTTTGAGTTGTATCATCTCTAGACACAGACATGAAAGGATAGAGACATTATGATCAAGTTTATGTAACTTATACAAGTACTGTTTTGGAGAGTGGCAGGCAGTAGAAAGTACGAACACATGATAGACAGGAGAGTCAGGGCAGTGGTTTACCTTTGGGAAGAAAAGGAGAAAAATGGGAACTGGGCAGGGTCCCTGCCAATTACATCTGTCATGTTTTATTTATTAATCTGCTTGGTAGGTGAGTACATCATCTCTTCAGAATACCTGGAATAGTTCATTTTTCACTTTTTTTTGTCTTTTGTGGGCCGCACCCGTGGCATATGGAGCTTCCCAGGCTAGGGGTCGAATCGGAGCTGTAGCTGCCGGCCTACACCAGAGCCACAGCAACGCTAGATGTGAGCCATGTCTGAGACCTACATCCCAGCTCATGGCAACGCCCCTATCCTCAAGCCACTGAGCGAGGCCAGGCATCGAACCCACAACCTCATGGTTCCTAGTCGGATTCCTAGCCACTGTGCCACGATGGGAACTCCTGAAATAGTTTATTTTTTGAAAAGATCCCAAGAGACCAGAACTCCTATTTAGAGGCACACGACTATTTGATTTCCGAAAGTGTGTACGTGAAACCAAAACCAAAATAGCACAAACCCCTGTGACTTTTCTACCTTGCAGTCACAGAACTGAAACTTTCAGAGAGCTCCTCTAATAAATGTGAATGAACAGGGAAAGGAAGGGTCAGACTCCTGCCTGGACCCCGTGACAAGAAGAACACTGAGGACCCCCAGGGAAAAGAGAGGAAAGTAGGCCCTGCTGTTTTATGAAAGTGATCATCGCTTTTTTCTTGGTTGTTTTGAACTCCTTAGGCAAGAGAAGCTTTGTAATTATCCCATCAATTTAACATGTGGAGCCTCCTCTAACCTAAGACAAACGTGTCTTCTCAGAAGAGAGATTCCTATTGCTTTTTCCTTGTTTGAAGAAACTGGCTCAAGTCATCTCCAAAGGAGAGATCTATAATCCCAGAGGCCTGGATACCTTCAAGGCTCCACACACGCCCCCCACCCCCTCCCAGTTCCGCGCCTCTGCCCTTTTTTCTTAGTTATTGCTGGCTCTTAGGCATCAAACGCTAGCTTCCTGTTCCCCTTTATTGAGCTCTGGAGACTTGGAACTGGTAAGAGGCTTTGAAGAAAAGTACAAAGCCAGGAAAACATGGAATGGAGACAGCTATGACTTTCCAAAGGAAAGCAAATCTCAACAGTTGTAATAACCGCTCCGACTTTCCTGTCTGTCGCTTACATAAGACAGGGTTCAGACACAGGACCTAAGATGTACTGTAAGTACCTGAGGTTGGAAACATTGAAAATGCAGGTTCCAGCGGGCAGAAAGAAGCTGAGGATGTTGGTATTAAAATCCTGGCTTGTTCTAAACTCTTAGCGTATCTCCAGCATCCCCTTGTCACCATCCTACAAGGAGACCGGGTGTCATCCTAAGTTCTTTACTAGACCTCAAGTCTTAAAAGCACAGACCCTATAGGAACTCTCTTTGTAAAGCAGTCCCATGGTCAGTGCCAAGCACCACGCCACCATTTCACAATATGGAAAAAAAGAGGCATACTCGGGCCTCTTAAATGCTCATCATTAGGCCCACAGCCATCCCTTAATCCAGAAATATGATGTTCTTGAAAATGGTCTCAGGCCCTCTGACCCAAGGCCTCCGTTTCATGATCCTTTTACACTAGTAGTGTTTTAATGAACAATCTCTCATCTCACTTGGTCCCGCTACTGCGACAATTCACTGAGCATAGGCCTCCCCATGCTATTCTGCGGTCCCGCACTTTGAAGTCAGGGCCTGCTGTCAGCACGGAAAGCACCAGAGCTCGGCGGACATGGCAGCCTCTGGTTCTGTTCCACCGAGGGATTTATCATCCACAACCTACTCAAATCTCTCCCCCAACAGCTACCAAAAATTCCCCTGGTGAGAAATGCTATTATGAGAAGGAGTGGCTGCTTTGTGACTCACACTGTTTCATTAAAGAGATTTTTTTTTTTCAAACAAATGTTCAGTAGAAGAATCCAAAGGTTTTCCAAAGCTACAGCAAAAACAGAACAGCTCATAATACTATTTCCCAAAGGTCTGCCACTTCATAGGAGATTCCTATACCTCAAAACACTGAAGATGCTTAGATTCACTATGCTTTCATGTTGCACTTGGCCTCTGGGGTGAGAGGAGGTAGGAAGTGGATGAATTAAACACATCCAACATGACTGGGCTTGTCAGATATTAAGATGGAAGGCGGCTGGCTTGCAAGCCAGACCTAATCACAGGTCCTAGACTTTCCGCAGTTCTCCAGGGCAACTGGCTGCAACATTTCCGCCATATCTGACCAGGATTGAGGAAATCTAATAATTCACATCGCATTTGGTAATGCTTATTACAGCAGTGGGCAGTGTTATCACAATTTCTCTGAACAGCTTAGATGGCGTTATATACTTGAGCGCATTAGAAATGTGTATGATCTAAACAATAGAGCAATATCAAAGGAAGTTAATTTGTATTTATGGTAGACCAGGTACTTCTGGTTCAGGTTAGACTCCCAAGGGCTCCTTCAAATCCTTGTAGCATTCCTGCAGAACTTCGGCAGGTAGCAAGATAAAAGAATCCTAATAGCCCTCTAAGGAAAAGCGCCTTTTCCGTGCAGGGGCTTGGGGAGGGGTATTTGAAAGGGAAACAGATGAAAAGATCCCCAAAGAGTGGAGAGATGTGAGCCAAAAGACCAAGCTGGCTGGGGTCACAGGGCCTAGGTCTTGCATTCTCCTACCTCTGTCTCTGATCATCTGGGTGACCCCAGATTTACATTTCTCCCATATGCTCACAAATGAACTTTGACCTTAAAAGGTACCCTACAGAGGTGAGCAGTTTCAGAACAGCTCTTTTTGAGGCGTGGCTTCTTTAATTACACTTTGTGGAGGGCTGAAGGTAGTACCAACAAGCAAGCTGGATCCATGCTATGACACACCTAATTCACCAGGACCTAGAGGACCACCCAGGCTGAAACGTAAGGTGAAGTTTCTCCAAAGATTATTCTATGGAGATGAAGGTAATAGCCAAAGACTGCAAAGTCTTTCAGCATGGAACTTTCTTCTAAATTCTTTGCTTTAGGCCAAAAAATACTCAAATATAACACATATTTAACAATTGTTTCAAGGGAGAAATGACACTTCAGTCTTCGGTATTGCCTATCATAAACAAAGTTTTAAAAATTACTTAAGGAGTTTCCTTGTGGTGCAGCAGGTTAAGGATCCAGTGTTGTCACTGCATCAGCTCGGGTCACTGCTGTGGCGTGGGTTTGACCCCTGGCCCAGGAACTTCCATAAGCCATGGGTGTGGCCAAAAAATAAAAACAAATAAAAATGACTTAAAACAGCACTACAGTGTCAACGTTGTGCAGCTCAGGGACTATACATACAAGACCAAGGAGGAAAACTTACTCCTCTGTCCTCAGACACACTTTGGCATGGGATAGGTTTTACAGACAGGGATTTTAAAAAGTGGTGGATCAGGCTTCTAGAAAACAGTGTTCAGTGACCAGAAAGAAAAGTGGCTCTAGGGATGACAAAGATCCTGAAGGCAAAGATAATGAAAAAAACGTTTTCCTTTTGCCATTCTCACTGAGAAGATAGAGGACCACTTTGTATTGGCACATGGGAGGCATTTCTTCTCAGGAGGCACTTGACTGGAAAGGAAAAAGAAAAGAAACGATCGCCTGCCCCAGCCCAGAGACAGGATTTAGGAAAGAAGGCAGAGAGTGCGTGAAGAGTAGAGAGGAATTCATCTGGGCAGCAGGCTCATGGATAAGCACCTGAATTTGTCTGTTTATTCCACAAAGAGACTAACGAAGAAGGTAAAATCTTCCATAAGCTGCAATATTCAGACTCTCTTAAAAGAGTGAGGAAACAAAGATTCTTAGAAAGAACAAAGTAATGCTAATCACCTTCATAGCAAATAAACATTCCCAGCACCCAGCACAGGTCTGGGTACACTGGAAGCACGCGCTCAATCTCAGGTGAATAAATGAATGTCTGAGTCACCAGATCTCCATACACATAACAAAAAGTCTCAGACTTTCAGTCAGTTAAAAAAAACCAAAAAAACACACAAAAACAAACAAAAAACAAGGAAAAATGGGTATTTTGTCCACTTTAAAGTCTGGATTCATCCTAAGTCTTTTTTTTTTTTTTTTTTTTTTTTGCCTTTTTCTAGGGCTTCACCCGTGGCATATGGAGGTTCCCAGGTTAGGGGTCGAATCGGAGCTGCCAGCCTACATCACAGCCACAGCAACGCCAGATCCAAGCCGCATCTGCGACCTACACCACAGCTAATGGCAATGCCGGATCCTTAACCCACTGAGGGAGGCCAGGGATCGAACCCACAACCTCATGGTTCGTAGTCGGATTCATTAACCACTGAGCCATGTTGGGAACTCCCATCCTAAGATCCTGACTGGTCTAGCTGCCTGCCAGGATATAACTCCTAAGCCCTTCTGTAGCACAGGCTGCCAACACCAGCCGTGGCTAAGGAGAAAAAATTGGAGGAAGACAAGCACAGAAGGAGAGACATTGCCATCACTGCCTTCAATTCTCAGGACCAAGGCACGTTGGCTCAGGCCTGTTGGGAGGAGAAAAATGCATGGTACCATGTAAAAGAAAAAGGTCAGATAATGAATAATGCTCTTGCTGGGTGGATCTACCCTCCGGGGGTAACAGGAGAGAAGATTTGTATGGATCTTGCTAAGGAAATATCTGACTGGTTTAACGATATTGAAAGCAATGCTAATGAGTGCATGAGAAAAGCATTTCTCTGAGAGAAAAATTAAATCCATAGTAGGGCTGAGTTTCAGGAATAGATGATATTCTGACTACATTTTTAGAATCATGTGGTACAAATTCAGATTCTGGAGTTTCCCTTCAGCTCCATGGAACTCGGAGTGGCGCAGTGGGGGGGGGGGTGTCCTGTCATCTGCACTGTTAGCAAGGCCCTAGAGAATCCTGGGCAGAGTCAAGTTTGAAAACCCTCTGAACCAATCACAGAAATTAGGACAGCTCTGGAGTTCCCTGGTGGTCTAGCAGTTAGGACTTGGTGCTTTCACTGCTGCAGCCTGGGTTCAATCCCTGGTCTGGGAACTGAGATCCCAAATCAAGCTGTTACAAGCCGTGGGCAACAACCCCCCCCCAAAAAAAAAATCAGAAGAGCTCTTGTTTGCATGGGGCCGCCTTTTTACAGATCTGGGTGTGCACTGTAAATTCTGACCTGCTCTAACTTCCTGCTCTCACTTGGCACTGAGAGGACACAGAGAGTCCTCCCTCCTCTTTACTCCCCACAGAGGAAAGCTATCCTCCCAACTCCAACAACTCCAGGGAGATCTCCAGGTAAACAGTCTCATTAGGGTACAAAGTACCCCAGCTGCTGCTTCAGGACTGAACGTGGTTCTTTCTTTAATTTGCTTCACACTAGAGGGTTGGTCTTCAGGTGACCCATTCACAGCCACCACCTACCCCTCGCCCACTGAGCAGATCAAAACCAGGAACCTAACTGTTGGATTCAAGGAGGAATCTGTCCTTAGGAGAAAATAAGATTCAGAGGTGAAAACTGCCAGGCCTGTGAGGCGTCTACTCCCAGAGTCAAGGCCACTGTAATCACTAGGAACCCATCTGATTGAGACCAGGCTATGACAAAGCTTTTTGGAAAAGAAACAGATGGCAATCTGTAATCATCCATCATTGAAAAAGACGGGGGAGAAGATGAGGTTTGGGACTAACTTCAAGATTCTGGGACCACAACCTCAGTGACCCGGTCATTAAGAACACCCACTACACTTAAGGGTGAGGACACGTGATACCAAGAACCCATCTAATTTACCACCACTTCCCAATGATATTTTTCCCAATTTTGAAACTGTCAAAATTGAAGTTTATCTTTAAAACTGGGCTGACTAAAACGTAAGTGCCCAGTAAGCTTGGGTTGAAGACCACATCTGGAAAGCACAACGCATGTTCCTTTTCCCAAAAGGAATTAAGAGTTTAATTTCTCTGGTAAAGAATGGGTTGGCTCTGAGAATGAGTTTTCCTTCTGACCTATCTGGGGTGTGTCTTTGTTTAAGGGCAAAATATACACATCCCATTAAACACACACTTAAAAAGTGAAACCACTGTTTCTTGCAACACCTTTCAAACCCCAATGAGGAAGAATTCATTGTAACCTTTAAGAAGTGATCTTCAGAGTTCTGTTGTGGCTCCGTGTTAATGAACCTGCTAGTAACCAGGAGGACAAGGGTTCAAACCACGGCCCTGCTCAGTGGGTTAAGGATCTGGCGTTGCCATCAGCTGTGTTGTGAGTCACAGACGGCTCAGATCTTGCATTGCTGTGGCTGTGGCGTAGGCTGGCAGCTGTAGCTCTAGTTCTACCCCTACCCGGGGAACTTCCATATGCTACAGGTGTGGCCCTGGGGGAAAAAAAAAAAAAAAAAAAAAAGACATGAAAATAGGCCCTCAGAGTTCCCTTGTGGTGCAGCAGGTTAAGGATCTGGTGTTGTCACTACAGCAGCTCAAGTCACTGCTATGGTGCAGGTTCAATCCCTGACCCAAGAACTTCCAAATGCCACAGGTGCAGCCAAAAAAAAGAAAAGGAAGTTGGCATTGTGGCTCAATGGGTTAAGAACCCGACTAGTACCCATGAGGATATGGGTTCGATCCTGCCCTTGCTCAGTGGGTTAAGGATCCGGCATTGCCACAAGTTGGGGTGTAGATGGCAGATGTGGCTTGGATTCTGCGTTGCTGGGGCTGTGGTGCAGATCAGCAGCAGCAGCTCCGCAACCCCTAGCCTGGGAACTTCCATGTGCCGCAGGTTTGGCCCTAAAAAGAAAAAAGAAAGAAAGGAAGGAAGAAAAGAAGCCCTCATGCTAAGAGACAACTAAAAATTCTACAGACTTTTTTTTTTAAAAAAAGGCTTCATTAAGAACTTGCGGGGCAGGGACGATGATGCTCTTTACCGCTTTTCCTTCTCCAGAAACCACATAAAGACCATTCCCTCTAGCACACCTAGAAGAGAGGCACAAAGAGGCTTTCTGATGCACTCCAAAGGAACCGGCAACTCTCCCTAATTAAGAATAGAGAAAATTAAATCACTTGAGAACCCCAGAGTGGCAGCAAAATAGAACCCATGAGATATTCTGCTCGCTTGTTCAAAGACATCATAAGTCACATTCCATCAGCCCCAGTTGATGGTTTGGTGACAAGAGAGAACAGTTTAGTTTTCTGAACACGCATGTGTACACACACGACTAAGAAGCTGGAAGGAAACCCTCACGACCAGCCATTTTACCTGAGGACCCAGGCAGCCTCCTCCTTCCAACCTGGTGGGTCCTCTATGTTTCCTCCCACATCTGGAATTCTGTCGTCTGAGATAAACAGGACTACAAAAGGATAGCCAGACCTCCAGAATACCACCCAGAAAACCATCAGGAGTTAAACCCCTTCCAGCAAGACGCATTTTAATGCGGGAAGGAAGAGACTCTACTCGGATTCTATAAAGCAGCTCTTCTCAAATGGGATTCCTTATTAAGAAGGGCCCCATCAATACAGCTCAGATTTCGGGAGCGAGCACTGCTTCCATTTTGGGGGAACAGTTCACGCCACGCGATTCTCAATCTCTCTCCCCAGCCAATTCCGAGGTGATGAAAGAAGGCAGAGCGCTATGGAAGAGCCCCTGAAAGAACATCACTTCCCATGTGTATGTTATTTGTCTTTCATAAACAGTATCTCATGAGACCACAACAGCGACCCGCAAGATAAACAGGCCAGGTGTTATCTCCATCTTACAGGTGGAGAAATGACGACTCTGAGGCTAAACCACTCACTTGCACAAAGTCACAAGGCAGGCGGTTAATCAGCAGCCTAAACCAGAAAGGAGTCTGGCCCTCCTTGATGTGCAGGCCAGTGCAAGTTCCAGGCTGCTACCCAGTTCCCCTGCATTTTAGGATGAGAGGCAGGAGGGGGTAATGCTTAAGAGACCAGGTGGATTCTGATACTGACAGACCTGCGCTGTAATCCCGGCTCTGCCACCTACTAGATCCCTGGCCCTGTGTGGGTTCCCTAACCTCCCTCTACATCTCAGTGTCCTCTCCCATAACAGGAGAATAAAAACATTCTACCTCGTAGAGTTACAGTGATAATTCAAGGAGATAATGGCCATAAGGCACTCACAGTTATTCACTCAACAAATATTTCTGCCGGCACACAGAGTGCCAGAGTTACAATAGTGGCCAAGAGGCATATCTTGCTCTCAGAGAGCTGAAGTCTTAGTCGAATTAAACAGAGTAAACTGCTATATAATATACTTATCAAGTATGTGAAGTACTATTAAGGTAACAGGTAAGTAACTGAAGAGGTTGACAGGAGGGAGCCAATGTTTAAGAGTGGCCTCTGAGGAGAAACTTAAGTGGAGTCCTCACAGATCATAAAAGACTACCCATGGGAGTTCCCGGCGTGGATCAGGGGTTAATGAAACCGAGAAGCATCCATGAGGATGTGGGTTGGATCCCTGGCCTCGCTCAGTGGGTTAAGGATCCGGCATTGCCGTGAGCTGTGGTGCAAGTCGCAGTTGCCGCTCTGATACCGAGGAGCTGTGGCCGCCAGCTGTGGCTCTGATTTGACGCCTAGTCTGGGAACTTCCATAGGCTGAGGGTGGGGCCCTAAAATGCAAAAAAAAAAAAAAAAGACAACCCGTGTAACACAGAATGGAAAGAAAAGCTTTCCAGGCTGAGGGAACAAGGTGTGCAAGGGTCACAGCCCAGCGAAGTGTTAAGAACAACGTGCGAGAAAGCAAATGCGACTGCTCTGTATCCTCACAGGATTTGGGGAACAAACAGTACAGGCTGGCTGGCTTTGTGTTTTAAAAATAACAAAGATAAGGCTCAAGAGAGGTGAGGTGTCTTGTCCAAGGTCACAGCTCCTCCAAGCAAGAGCTGGGACCCCAGTATTCTACCTCCTGTCACAACATCTGCTTGCTCACTCCCCTTGCGGAAGCCTTGTGCACACTTAACCCCCCGAGGTACTTCACTGCAAACGGTTTCCTGGGTCCATGAAGAACCCCCAAAACTCCTTGAAAACGTAAGCGACACCATCACATCAACTTCCAGGCATGTGGTCAACGGTGCACTGAAACCATTACTCTTCTACTCTTCGGATACAAGATCGAAAACTGCCCAGACCTTATTCAAAGGTTCCAAAAACTGAAACCAGTTGCTCTTCTTAAAAGCAATGAACAAGAGAGGAAAGGGATGTCCTGGAAGGAAGAGCCCGTGGCCTGTTTCAGAAGGTGAGACAGAACCATCATTGCAGAAGAGCGGAAACATGAAAGTTCCTCTGAAACAAGCTGCACAGAAAAAAACTAATTACTTTATGTGAACCAAACAACAGATATCCAAGGCAGTGGTTCTCAATGAGGTGATACCCCAGCCCCACCAAGAGTACTTGGAAATTTGGGGGGGCATTTGGTGCACAGGGGTAGGTATGTTCGATGCTCTACAAAAGAAAGGGACGGTTCTATAAAGACTGTGTTACCCAAAGTAACTCAAAGAGCTCAGTTGGTAGAGCGTTAGACTAAAGACTTTATCACCCAAAATATTAATAGCAGCACCATCTCCCCACTTTAATATTAATCCCCCAAAGGATGAACGTGCTCCACCTTTTCCTATAGTCCCTGGTTAGTGACTCTTCCTAACCTCACTACAAACAGACTAGAAAAAAATTGAGGTCTTACAGCTGAGGAGTCTGAATTTTGGAAATCGAATCGTAAGCTCATAACTTCAGCATGGAACCTGGTGGTTGAACATGGAAAAGAAGTTTCTAGTAAGAGACAGACAAATTTAAGCAAAAAGAGAACTCCTTCTCCAGACAAATCTCTGTAAGATTACATTTGTTCTGCAACACACAAAATTCTGTGAATTTTGAGGACCTTCTTACAGCCCTTTTCAGCTTAAAATCAGACACTAATGACAGTTCTTTTAAAAACATAACTACAGTCAACTCAAAATACAGCTGACCCTTTCTGGACCAAATTTTATAATAAAGATGACTAATTCCAAGAGGTCTAAAGCTGAGCAAATGTTTGAAAATGCCCTGCGTCTCATTCAGGGCAGAGTTCGATGCAGGTCAGAGAAGCTCCAATGATATCCAGAGGTCTGTTCAGGGATTAAAATTCCATCCTAGCAATTAAAAGCCACTTTCAAGTGTAACCTTACATTCGTCACTATTTCTCCCCGCAAGCTATTTCACAATTAGCTTAAAGAATTGAAAAAATATCAAGACTGTTTCCAGAAATAGAGATAAAAAAAATCTACCGTATTTCACAATAGCTAGAACAGTGATCTAACAGATAAATCCTCCATAAAGCAATCTCTCTTCAGCATGGTATCTAAATTTCCTGAAATCTCTCAAAGGAGTCTGAAGATGTTAACTTCTTCACTCCAATGTGCCAATTAGTAAATAGTGGCCCCACACCCCTTCCGACCAATTTTTCAGAAGCCTAACCTGGCTTTTCAGATTAGCTAAGCAGACAGACCTGTTTTCCTCCAGAAGCTCCTGCCACTGCCTTTTCTGCCCTGCTAGTTAGAGCCTGGGAAAACCTCCTCCAGCTTTTAGCTGACCAGTCACCAGAAGTTCAAAAAATAAATTCATCCAGGTTCTCTGAATCCTTCTTTCCCCTGACATGTGTCAACAGCCGGGCAATAAAATACCACCTCTTGGTTACAGAAAGATGCAGAATACCTGGAAGGCCTAGCACTTAGCACGGAGGGGAAGAAAAAAGATGGAGGGATGCAAGAGTCATTAAGACAAGCCTACTGCACGCATCGCAGGTAACGAGAGCCCTGGTCCCGCAAAGCCTGTGAGGGAGGCTCCCTTGGCTGGGCCCTCCACCCGGCAGGCCACACCTGTCTAATGCCAACAGCCTGGTGGCCACTCAGTTTTAAAGAATTCAAACAGATTTCCAGCAGGGTGGCAACACTGGGCACCCCCTCCTTTCTCCAAGCAAAATCAAGAGTCCTAATCCAAACATCACTTGGCCCCAATTTTCTTTCTTTTCGCACTCTTTGTCTGGGAGACATCGCTTGGTCAAGTTGGACCCCTCTCTCTGTTCCAGGTAAGGCAAGCACAATGCAGCAGGAAAAGAAAGGAAGCACCCAGGCCGACTTGCTATAAAGCCAGACCAGACCTCTCTGAGGCTGAGGATGCCAATGAATGGGACTTGAATAAGCATCCACAAGTGAACCAACGCCTGAAGTCCTAATACGCCCAGCTCCGCAGCCTCTCAGGAAGCCTCTTTTCTATAGGGTAGGGATCCCATTCATCCCTTGGCTTCGGGAATCAAAGGGAAGACAGATTCAGGTCGCGCACTCCACCTCCAAATCCCCGCACGCGCGCGAAGGTGTGGGGCGCCCCGGCGCGCCCTCCCTTGAACTCCACCCTCCGAGGCCTCCACCACCCGCAGACTCACCACTGTGCGAGCTGAACCACCTGGGTGCGATGTGCAGAGGTAGAGCATCCGCCAGCGAGGCTCGGGAGCCCAGGTACAGCATCCCGTCTCTATGGTGACCGCCGCCCGTCTCCTGGTAACCATTGCCGTGGGCATAGGTGGAGTCGGACGCCGACCCTCCGCCGCCGGGCGCCCTCTCCGAGTCGCCGGTGCCCCGGGAGGCGGGGGTGTAGAGGCCAAAGGGCACCCCCCCGGCCGTGCTGGGGTCCATGCCCATGCCCGCCACCGAGCTGACCGAGCGGCTGCGCAGCCCCATGGCCCCGCCGCCTGCCCGGTAGTGCCCAAAGTGGGGCGCCCCTCCCGGCGGGGGCACGGCGCTGTCATCGGTGGAGACCCCAGGGAAGGGGCCCCGAGAACGAGCCGCCGTGCTCTGCTTGCCCCCCATGCTCGCCCGGGCCCCGGTGGGGCGGGAACCTGGAGGCCGAGACCCTCCCCCACTTCTCAGCAACCGGGGGAGGGTTGGGCGAGCATAAAGGGGGAGGGAGTCAAAAAGGAGACTGGGAGGTGGAAAAGGACAAAAAAAAAGAAAAAGAGAAAAGAAAACCCGCGGGGCGGAAGAGGCAGGCGGGCGGGGATCCCAAACTAAGAATTTAAACCGATCCAAGCCAAACGCATGTTTCCCCTCAAGGTCCAAAGAGGCGCAGTCCGCCGCGGGCTCGGCGCGCCACAGGCCGCCCCCGGGTTCCCGAAAGCCGGGGGAGCCGCAGGGAAGGAGGGAGGGAGGCGGCGGGCGAGCAGGCGGGCGGGCGCAGGGAGGCGCCGGAGGAGGCCGCCCGCCCGAAAGCAGGAGGCGGAGGAGGGCTGGGGGCGCCGGGCGCGTCCCCCGCCTCAGGACGCCGCGACCATGGACGGCGGCCCGGACCCCTCCAGGCCTCGGGAGGGCCGCGGCGCTGGGAGGCCAGACAGAGCTCGGGAAGCGGTGATAGCGTCGCGTCGCGCCCGCTCCAGCAGCCGCCGCCTTCCCGGCGAGCCGCGCCGCCCTGCTTGGTCCGGGACTGCGCTCTCCGGCGCTCCTCGCCGCCGTGGAGACAATGGAGGGCGGCAGAGCGCAGGCGCGGCCCGCGCCCCCTCCCCCCCTCCCCCTCCCGCCGGGTTAACCCTTTCCCCGCCCCTGCGGCGCAAGGCCGCGGGCGCCCGAGAAGTCCCACCCACCCAATCCGCCCTGACCTGAGGGGCCTGAGCCTTGGGGCGTCGGGACCAAAAGCTAGGCGTCTTTTCAAAGCAAGCACTCTTTAAGCCCCCGAAAGTAGCCGCTTACTGGGAAAGGAGGGAACCTACCTGGGGGGCGAGGGGCAGCCATGGTTCCAGGGGTGGGAAGGAAACCCAAGGAAGAAAAAAAATTACTCGAGACGCCTACCTGGCTCTGAGGGTCAGCGGTCAAGCTCCCCACCCGGCGCAAATTTGCCCCCACAGCACCCTCTGGTGGACATGCTATGCGTTCTATCTGAGGTTCCTCATCCAAGAACCCCTAAAAATCAGGAAACTTAGGAGTTCCCGCTGTGGCGCAGTGGTTAACGAATCCGACTAAGAACTATGAGGTTGCGGCTTCGATTCCTAGCCTTGCTCAGTGGGTTAGGGATCTGGCATTGCCGTGAGCTGTGGTGTAGGTCGCAGACGCGGCTCGGATCCTGTATTGCTGTGGTTCTGCGTAGGCCGGTGGCTACAGCTCCGATTTCACCCCTAGTCTGGCAATCTCCATGTGCCGCGGGAGCGGCCCTAGAGAAGGCAAAAAAAAAAAAAAAACAAAATCAGGAAACTTAGCATTTGGGGAATTCTTAGTTGTTGGGGGTAAATGGAGCACCGGGGCCCTTGTGACTCCAGTTTTTGCTGACAGTAGATCAGAACTTTCTATTTTGTCCTTAATCAAATGGATAGATTCCTTAGCTAAAATGTGATTCTGATGATCATTAGATGTATGATAAAAAGTGAAAAGATATGGACATGAGATGGAATAATACAGCTAGAACTAGTGATTTTAGAAACACTCTAGTTCACGGTGGGACCCCTGTTTTGTTCACCATTTATCTTGGCATGCACCACAGGGTCTATCACAGAGCCGGTACTCAATAAAGATTTGCTGACCAAGTCTGAATTTTGCAATCTCTCTTATTCTCACTAACATTCATTCATTCATTCATTCAGCACCTTTTCTTTTCTTTTCTTTTTTGGCCACGGGTGGCGTGTGGAGTTCCTGGACCAGGGATTGAATCTGAGCCAGAGTTGCAATCTATGCCACAGCTACAGTAATGTTGGATCCTTAACCCATTGCTGGGGGCAGGGGCTTGAATCCACACACCCCACACACATAGCTGCAAAGCCGCCAGTGCAGCCATGGATCCTGTTTGCGCTACAGGGAAAACTCAGTATCTATTAAATGCTGAGTGCTGGCTATGAGCATCATTTAGTCCCTGGCCTGACTTCCTTGTTCTAAATGTCCCCCAGATATTTCCCAATCAGGGAGTCAAAACAAGGGAGTTCCCTTTGTGCCTCAGCAGGTTACAAATCTGACTAGGAACCATGAGGATGCGGGTTGGATCACTGGCCTCACTCAGTGGGTTAAGGATCTGGCTTTGTTGTGATCTGTGATGTAGGTCACAGACTCGGCTTGGATCCCACGTTGCTGTGGCTTATGGCATAGGCCAGCAGCTGCAGCTCTGATTTGACCCCTAGCCTGGGCACTTCCATATGTCACATGTGCAGTCCAGAAAAGAAAAAAAAAAAAAAAGTCAAAACAAGGTGTAAAGAAATATTGAAAGAAAACCAGTAAAAGAAAGGTTGGTCTTGAGGTTCCCATTTGGTTCAGTGGTTAACAAACCTGACTAGCATCCATGAGGATGCGGGTTTGATCCCTGGCCTCACCCAGTGGGTTAAGGATCCAGCGTCGTGTTGAGCTCAGGTGTAGGTTGCAGACGTGACTTGGATCCCGTGTTGCTGTGGCGTAGGCCGACAGCTGTAGCTCTGATTAGACCCCTAGCCTGGGAAACTATGTGCTGCAGGTGCGGCCCTAAAAAGACAAAAGCCAAAAAAAAAAAAAGAAAGAAAGAAAGAAAGAAAGGTTGGTCCATCATAGGTATTAATTGCCCCCGTAGGACCAGCTTGGAAAGAAATAGGAAGGAGGGAGTTCCCGTCGTGGCGCAGTGGTTAATGAATCCGATTAGGAACCATGAGGTTTCAGGTTCGGTCCCTGGCCTTGCTCAGTGGGTTAACGATCCAGCGTTGCCGTGAGCTGTGGTGTAGGTCGCAGACGTGGCTCGGATCCTGCGTTGCTGTGACTCTGGCGTAGGCCGGGGGCTACAGCTCCAATTCGACCCCTAGCCTGGGAACCTCCATATGCCGCGGGAGCGGCCCAAACAAAATAGCAAAAAGACAAAAAAAAAAGAAAAAAAAAGAAACAGGAAGGAGGAGAGAGGCTCTTTTCAAGCAGGGAGTGCTTGGAGGTGAACAAAAAGCCCTGTAGAACAAAGTTGAGATTTCTGAATGAGAAATAACATAGGAAAAAGATGTTTTAATACCCAGGAATTTATCTGTGGGTTCCTGTATGGGGAACTTGTGTACACCTAAGATCCAAATGAGTCATCAGAAGAAAAACAAGAAAGTTTAAGTTTAACCCAACTTCCTCCCTGAAGAAAGAAAATGGAGGGAGTTCTCGCCGTGGCTCAGCAGAAACGCATCTGACTAGTATCCATGAGGTTGCAGGTTCCAACCCTGGCCTTGCTTAGTGGGTTAAGGATCTGGCGTTACCGTGAGCTATGGTGTAGATCACAGACGGGGCTCAGATCTGGCATTGCTGTGGCTGTGGCATAGGCCAGTAGCTGCAGCTCTGATTCAGCCCCTATCCTGGGACCCTCCATATGCCGTGGGTGTGGCCCTAAAAGGACAAAAAAAAAAAAGAAGAGGGAAAGTTCAGAACTGTGCAGAAGAGGTTACTAGATCCATTGACAGATCTCTATTGGGGAGACAAATACACAATCAATAAATATTGTAACCAATATTGTAACTAACTAGCTTTTGATTTATTATTCATTCAACACTTTTTAAAAAATATTGAATTCTGGAGTTCCCATCATGGTGCAGTGGTTAACGAATCTGACTAGGAACCATGAAGTTGCAGGTTCGATCCCTGGCCTTGCTCAGTGGGTTAAGGATCTGGCGTTGCCGTGGGCTGTGGTGTAGGTCGCAGCTGCAGCTCGGATCCTGCGTTGCTGTGGCTCTGGCGTAGGCTAGCGGCTACAGCTCCGATTCGACCCCTAGCCTGGGAACCTCCATGTGCTGCGGGAGCAGCCCAAGAAATGGCAAAAAAAAAAAGACAAAAAAAAAAATAATTGAATTCTGGAGTTCCCTTGTGGCACAGCAGGTTCAGTATTCACCAATATCACTGCAGCAGCATGGAAGACTGCTATGGTATGGGTTCAATCCCTGACCCAGGAACTTCCACTTGCCATGGGCATGGCCAAAAAAAAAATTTTTTTAATGTTGAACAAAGCATGAATTTCTTTTTTTTTTTTTCGGTCTTTTTAGGGCTCCCCTGCAGCATATGGAGGTTCCCAGGCTAGGAGTCAAATCGGAGCTACAGCCACCAGCCTATGCCAGAGGCACAGCAACACAGGATCCGAGCCGTGTCTGCGACCTACACCACAGCTCACGGCAATGCCAGATCCTTAACCTACTGAGCAAGGCCAGGCATTGAACCCGCAACCTTGTGTTTCCTAGTCGCATTCATTTCAACTGTGCCACTATGGAACTCCAAAATATGAATTTTTAATAAGTGCCAGACACTACACTAGGTTCTGGGATACAATCGTGAGATATATGGAGTCTTGTTCTCACAGGGCTTTAGAAGAAACACTAACCTAAAGGTTAGTCAACTGATGAATGGATAAAGCAAATGTGGTACATCCATACAAAGGACTATTATTCAGCCACAAATAGAATAAAGTGCTGATATATGCTGCAACGTGAATGAACCTTGAAAACACTCAGAAAAAGAATCCAATCACAAAAGACCATATATGGTCTGATTCCACTTATAAGAATTGTCCAGAATAGGCAAATCCATTCAGACAGAAAGAAAGCCTGGGAGGAGAGAAGAAGGGAGAATGACCGCTAATGGGTTTCTTTTTGGAGTGATGAAAAATGTACTGGAATTAGATGATGGTGTTGGCTGTACAAACTTGTAAATATACATATAAACACACAAACCACTGAATTACACACAGAGAAGGGTGAATTTTGTGGTATGTGAATTACAGTGCAATAACACATATAAGTATGAACCAGGCAGTGACAATTCAGTGGAGCAGATAAACCCAGAACAGTGCCTGGCACATAGGTGACACAATGTCCATGAAATGAATGAATGATTGAGGGCTATGAGCGTGCAAGACCATGGGGCTGATGAAGGGAGACTTGCACAAACACAATGATTCCAAGGCAAGACCTAAAAGGCGAGTAGATCGGCCAGGGACCTTGGCATTGGGAGAGGGATTAGCTGTGTTTTAGGCAGAGAAAAATGTTCCATGTAAAGGGAACAGTGCATTCAAAGGCCTAGAGAACATGGCATCGGAAAGGGTCGGAAAGATGCAATGGAGCTGCAATGAGAAGACCTGAGAGGCAAAGAGGAAGCTTGTCCTCAGGAACTGAGAAGGGGGTCCTGGGAGCCACCGAAGGAAGCATGACCATATCCTGAGGGGCTGGGGAGCTGTGGAAAGCTTGATCAATTCATTATCATCAAACATAATAGTGGAGTTCCCGTTGTGGCGCAGTGGTTAACAAATCCGACTAGGAACCATGAGGTTGCGGGTTCGATCCCTGCCCTTGCTCAGTGGGTTAACGATCCGGCGTTGCCGTGAGCTGTGGTGTAGGTTGCAGACGCGGCTCGGATCCCGTGTTGCTGTGGCTCTGGCGTAGGCCGGTGGCTACAGCTCCGATTGGACCCCTAGCCTGGGAACCTCCATATGCCGCGGGAGCGGCCCAAGAAATAGCAACAATAACAACAACAACAACAACAACAACAACAACAAAAGACAAAAATAATAGTAATTAGGAGTTCCCTGGTGGCCTCGTGGGTTAAGGATCCGGCATTGTCACTGTTGTGGCTCAGGTCACTGCTGTGGAGAGGGTTCAATCCCTGGCCCAGAAAACTCCGCATGCTGTGGATGTGGCCAAAAAAAATATGATTAACAAGGCCAATGATCAATGAGACTTAAGATGCCAACTTGAAAAATTAAGAGACTTATCCTCTCCCCAAATAGAGATCTATATTTTTCTCAGTTTATATATTCATAAAGATACTGGATGGAAATATGAAACAACATAAGGTAGTTCCTTGGGGAGTGGGCAAAGAACTGGAGCGCTGGTGACAGGGTGGATGAGAAATGTTTCATTTCATTATAGGCCTTTTTGTGTTTCGCCTCTTTGAGAAAAGTACTTTTTTTTTTTTTTTCTCTTTTTTGGCTGCCCTGCGGCACATGGAGTTCCTGGGCCAGGGAGCAGAACTGAGCTATAGTTGCAACCAAACCCACTGCAGGGCTGGGAATCCAACTTGCATCCTGATGTTGCAGAGACACGGCACCACAGTGGGAACTCCTGAGCCAAGTAAATTTAAACAGAGAGAGACAGGGAGTTCCCGTCGTGGCGCAGTGGTTAACGAATCCGACTAGGAACCATGAGGTTGCGGGTTCGGTCCCTGCCCTTGCTCAGTGGGTTAACGATCCGGCGTTGCCGTGAGCTGTGGTGTAGGTTGCAGACGCGGCTCGGATCCCACGTTGCTGTGGCTCTGGCGTAGGCCAGTGGCTACAGCTCCGATTCAACCCCTAGCCTGGGAACCTCCATATGCCGCAGGAGCGGCCCAAGAAATAGCAACAACAACAACAACAAAAAGACAAAAAAATAAAAAAATAAAAAAAAAATAAACAGAGAGAGACAGATAAAGATATAGAGGTATATATACGTGTACATTAAAAAGCCACACAGCTGGAGGGAGCAAAATTGGACTTCTAAGCTTTACAGTGAACATGCTCATCAAAGAATCTTTGCATGACAATTTCCTCTTCCCTCTATGCTTTCCTATGGGGTGAAAAAAATGAGATCTGCTTAACAGCTCAATTCCTTTTTATGAGTTAATAATTTGCCCTTAAGTTTTATATTCCAGTCTACTGGTTATCATAAGCCAGTCTCTCTCACATCTGGCTCCGCTAAATAGTTGAGAACCTGATCTGAGACAGGGAGGTCCTTGCTTACTGTAATGCGATGATTCTAAGCTCAGGTGGCCTGTGGGACACAGAATGGCAGTCTTCAGGCAGTGCCCTTGTTATCTTCCTGTATATTTATTCAAATGATAATTTTCCCCCTGAAATGAAAATATGAAAACACAGAACAGGGGAAGTTCTTCATTCAGTAACTTGATTCTATCCTTTACATCTTAAAGAGAATGACTCACAGCTGAGCAACAGACATCCACGGAGACCAGAAGCCTCAGATTAGTTTCGTTTTGTTGTGCATTGCATCAAGAGTCCAGCATGTATTTTGCTCCAATTTTCTCCCACAGGTTCTTGGTTTAAAGTTAATGGGTCTGGAGAGAGTGGAAATTTTGGAGGCTCTTGGTGCAAAAAGATACCAGATTCAAGAATGGCCCCAGACGTAGGCCAGCGGCTACAGCTCTGATTAGACCCCTAGCCTGGGAACCTCCATGAGCTGTGGGTGCCATCCTAAAAAGATAAAAGAGAAAAAAAAAGAAAGAAAGAAAGAAAGAAAGGCCCCAGCTAGAATTGGGATCTCTATTTTATTTATCTTCATGCTCTCACAGACCCTCAAGCCGCTTCCTGGCTCTCCTTCAGCTGTGAAACAGGGTCAATAAATCAGTGACCCACCAACCAAAAGAATCAGGAGAAAGAGCTGATAAAATCAGCATTGCCTATAGCCAATATTTATAATAACTCTAGAAGAAATATAACTTTTTAAAATTGTGATTCAGGGAGTTCCCGCTGTGGCCCAGTGGGTTAAGAATCAAGTATTGGTGCAGCTGTGGCGTAGGTCACAACTGTGGCTCAGATTCAGTCCCCGTCCCGGAATTTCCCACAGGTGCAGCCAGGGGTGGGTGTGGGGGGGCTTGGGGGGGAATGTGATTCACTGTGGTGTTTACCTGAAACTTCTTTTTTTTTTTTTTTTTTGGTTATAAGGGCCACACCTGCAGCATAGGGAGGTTCCCAGCCTGGGGCTTGAATTGGAGTTGCAGCTGCTGGCCTACACCACAGCCACAGCAATGCCAGATCCGAACCATGTCTACAACCTACACCACAGCTGACAGCAACACAAGATGATCTGTGACCTGCTAAGCAAGGCCAGGAATCAAACCCTCATCCTCATAGATACTAGTCAGGTTCCTAACCCGCTGGGCCACAACAGGAACTCCCTGAAACTTATAAGAATACTGTAAATCAACTACACCCCATTTCTAAAATATCAGCATTGCTGAAGCCATTTGCATTTGCAATGTGAGTGCATAACCATGCTGCAAAAACCCAGTTTTGAACACCATCTGGCAGAAAGTAAGCCTGTGGCTTGAAGGGTTCAGAAATGGAGAGAAATGGCTTGTTAGGGCCTATTCTTGGGCAGCCTGGAGAAACCTGGGGCCTCTGCTCTGTGTCCATGAACAGAGGGAGGGGCTGGTTTCCCATGGCCTCTCTGGGTAGACAAGCACCTCCAAGTGAAAAACTTCCTCCTTAGCCTCTCAAAGCTCTTCTCGTTTTTATTGTTTCGTCTGAAAAGAGAAACTTAAATAGAGAAAGCCAGGTAGGAGTTCCCCGTTGTGGCTCAGTGGTTAACAAATCCGACTAGGAACCATAAGGTTGCGGGTTCGATCCCTGGTCTTGCTCCGTGGGTTAAGGATCTGGCGTTACCGTGAGCTGTGGTGTAGGTCACAGACTCGCTCAGATCCCGTGTTGCTGTTGCTGTGGCTGTGGTGTAGGCCGGCAGCAGTAGCTCCAATTCGACCCCTAGCCTGGGAACCTCCATATGCGGCGGGAAGAGGCTCTAGAAAAGGCAAAAAGACAAAAAGAAAAGAAAGCCAGGGTAATGATCAACCAAATGCCTGTAGCAAACGACAGGAGCATGTGGCCACATCCACAAATATTTGTTGATAGATGAGGAGAGGAAGTTACTGGCAGAGCCCAGGGCAGGATTCCAAGATTCTCGGATGCAGAGGGGCTGAGGGGTCACCGAACACCATGTTCTGCCTAAGAGGGAACAGCACCAGAAAGATAAAGAATGGTGCTCAAACTTGCAAGGCTAGTGGCTGATAAGAGCCAGCCAGAGCCCTGGATTTCTGGGTTGGCCATTTACCCTGCCTTCCTGTGGCTTGGCTAGCAAGCGACCTTCTGAGAAGGCATTGTTTGGTGATAAGGGCCCTGTGGCCTTGTCAGCAAGTCGAGGTCTGCTTGACAAGGGGACCCCCTCCCCGAGCAATCCCCAGTCTCTGACTCAGACAAGATATTCCTATGCGGATCTCAGGGGAGCACAGCAGTGAAGAGCAAGATGAAAACTCTGGACTTGGCTCCAGATCCCTCCTCTGCTTTTTTTTTTAGGGCCGCACCCGCGGCATATGGAAGTTCCAAGGCTAGGGTTCAGATCAGAACGACATCTTCGACCTGCACCACAGTTCATGGCAATGCTGGATCCTTAACGCACTGGGTGAGGCCAGGGATCAAACCTGCAACCTCATGGTTACCATTTAGATTCATTTCCACTGTGCCACGGTGGGAATTTCTAGAAAGCAGTCTTTATCTTTCTATCTCCCTGCCCTTAAACCTGGCTTGCCAAGAGTTTCCCCTTCCTGGTCTCCGAGCTGGGGCCCTCCTCTTCAGAGCAGTCTTTAGCCTTTTTGATGGAGAATTGGGAGGAAACTGGAAGGAAGGAAGAAAGGCCAATTCACGAGTGTGGAACTGGACTCCAGGACTGGAGGAGATTTTTAAGGGCTATGGTCATGTGAGAATAACTGATAGGTGAATGAGAAAGAGAGCCAGCAGATTTTAGGGAAAACTTGGTAATTCTGTGTTTCTTTCTGGGTGTGAAGAATTACAAGTAAAGACCTTGAATAGTTTTAGAAATTGCTTTTGGTTTCACAGAAAGCATCCTTTTGGAATTCCCGTCGTGGCTCAGTGGTTAACGAATCTGACTAGGAACCATGAGGATGCATAGGCTAGAGGCTACAGCTCCGATTAGACCCCTAGCCTGGGAACCTCCATATGCCACAGGAGCGGCCCTAGAGAAGGCAAAAAGACCAAAAAAAAAAGAGAAAGCATTCTTTTGATCTAGAAAGCACTATGGGGACATGACATGTGCTTTTTAGACAAATATTCATATTCACAGACACCTTGTCTGTGCGTCACCATGCAGGGCTGAATAAAACAGACCTGGTCCCTGTCCTTCTGAAGCTTTAAAATATGAAATATGAAATAAATGTGTTTATGAAAATATGAAATAAACAAGTATTGAGTGATATGCATTTTGAAGGAGAGAAAGAGGCACAGGGTCAAGAGTGCTAATTGGGGAACTGCTTTATGTCTTTGGAACGCATCCTGCTCCTCAGGCTTTTTAGTGCTGAAGCATTTTTTTTTTTCTTTTTTTTTTTTTTTGTTTTGTCTTTTTTTCTATTTTTTTCTAGGGTCACTCCCGCAGCATGTGGAGGTTCCCAGGCTAGGGATCTAATCGGAGCTGTAGCCACTGGCCTACACCAGAGCCACAGCAACGCGGGATCTGAGCTGCGTCTTCCACCTACACCACAGCTCACGGCAACGCCGGATCCTTAACTCACTGAGCAAGGCCAGGGATTGAACCCGCAACCTCATGGTTCCTAGTTGGATTTGTTAACCACTGAGCCACGACGGGAACTCCTGAAGCATTTTTTTGATAGTGTACTGTATCAAAAATCCAAATGTTAGAGTTCCCGTCATGGTGCAGCAGAATTGAACATGACTAGGAACCACGAGGTAGCAGGTTCCATCCCTGGCCTTGCTCAGGGCAACAGCTCTGATTAGACCCTGAGCCTGGGAACCTCCACATGCCACGGGTGTGACCTAAAAAGACAAAAAAAAAAAAAAATCCTAATGTCATATTGAAAAGCCCAGATGTCACTGTCTTCAGAATGTCATGTCAGGTGTCCCATTTAGGCTGTTCTCTCCTAATACATTGCCTTTTTTTTTTTTTTTTTTTTTTTGTCCTTTTGCCATTTCTTGGGCCACTCCCGCGGCATATGGAGGTTCCCAGGCTGGGGGTATAATTGGAGCTGTAGCTGCCAGCCTACACCACAGCCACAGCCATTTGGGATCCGAGCTGCGTCTTTGACCTACACCACAGCTCATGGCAACGCCAGATCGTTAACCCACTGAGCAAGGGCAGGGACCGAACCCGCAACCTCATGGTTCCTAGTCGGATTCGTTAACCACTGTGCCACGACGGGAACTCCTACTTGCTTTTAATAATTTTTTTTTTTTTTTTTTTTTTGTCTTTCTGCCATTTTCTTGGCCTGCTCCTGTGGCATATGGAGGTTTCCAGGCTAGGGGTCGAATTGGAGCTGTAGCCGCCAGCCTACGCCACAGCCACAGCAACGTGGGATCCGAGCTGCGTCTGCAACCTACACCACAGCTCACGGCAACGCTGGATCCTTAACCCACTGAGCAAGGCCAGGGATCGAACCCTCAACCTCATGGTTCCTAGTCGGATTCGTTAGACACTGAGCCACGACAGGAACTCCCTACATTGCTTTTATAAAACATAATTCTGCCAACTGTATGCCTGTTGTACAGTGACCGATTGCCCCATTTGCCCATACCGAGCAGTTTCCACGGTTGGTCACCCTAACCTGTTGACAAATCTGTTTTCCCATTGTTTCCAACTCTCCAGGAGGGAATGGAAGGCTTCTTATCTCTATTCATGCAATGGCTTGCATGTAAAAGCAGCATTAATATAAACACAACAGTAAGTTGTGGCTTAGCTGGTTACGAACCCCAACTGGTATCCATGAGGATGTGGGTTTAACCCCTGGCCTCGCTCAGTGGGTTAAGGATCTGGCATTGCGGTGAGCTGTGGTGTAGGTCGCAGATGTAGCTTGGAGCCTGGTGTAGGCCACCAAAAAAACCCAATAGGGACAGTTTACACTTGAGGATTGGTTATATTCCAGGCCTTGTGGTTAATGGTTAACTCCTTAGGACAACCAAATGAATTTTCTTCTTCTGTAGAGAAACTGAGGCTAAACCAGTTAAGCCCAGGATTTCAGAGGTTGGAGCTGAGGAAGAGAACTTAGTGGCCATTCCCTGTATTAGCATAGCGGTTTTCCAACTTTTTGATCTCAGGTCCCCTTTGCACTTTTTTTTTTTTGGTTTTAGTTTTTGGCTGGGCCCATGGCATGGAAGTTCCAAGGGCCAGGGATGGAATCTGAGCCACAGCAGTGATCCTTAACCCACTGTGCCACCTGGGAACTCCCCCTTTACACTCTTGAAAATTATTAATGATCCCCCCAAACTTTTATGTTGGCTATGTCTAGTTCATCAGATATTAACACTAATAATTAAAAAATTTTGGCATTCCTGTCGTGGCGCAGCAGAAACGAATCCTACTGGGAACCATGAGGTTTCAGGTTCGATCCTAGCCTCGCTCAGTGGGTTAAGGATCTGGTGTTGCCGTGAGCTGTGGTGTAGGTTGCAGACGTGGCTCGGATGTGGTGTGGCTGTGGCTGTGGCGTAGCTAACAGGTCCAATTAGACCCCTAGCCTGGGAACCTCCATATGCTGTGGGTGTGGCCCTAAAAGGACAAAAGACAAAAAAAAAATTAATTTACACGTCAATGAGCGTTAACATTAATAATACATTTTGTAAATGAAAAGTAACTTTATTTTCCAAAACAAAACAGCTTTAGTGGGAACAGTGGCAACTTTCTTTAATGATTGGCTTAAGAGAAAAATCCTAGATTTTCACACCTGCTTCTACATTCAATCTGTTACAAATATGTATTAAGGAGTTCCCGTCGTGGCACAGTGGTTAACGAATCTGACTAGGAACCACGAGGTTGAGGGTTCAATCCCTGGCCTTGCTCAGTGGGTTAACGATCCGGCGTTGCCGTGAGCTGTGGTGTAGGTTGCAAACGAGGCTCGGATCCCGCGTTGCTGTGGCTCTGGCGTAGGCCGGCGGCTACAGCTCCAATTCGACCCCTAGCCTGGGAACCTCCATATGCCGCGGGGAGCGGCCCAAGAAATAGCAAAAAGACCAAAAAAAAAAAAAAAAAAAAAAAAAGTATTAACTAACCTGTGAAAAACACTGTGCATTTGTGAAGGAAAAAGAAAAAAGCAAATAACTTCTTAGTATAACAGTGACATTTTTTTGCCTTCGTAGACCCCCCTCCCCCAGGTCCCTAGACATTTTAGCTGGCGCTGCTGTACTGTATAAAACTGTATTGAATCGCGCATTTACCCTTTTCAATGCCTTTGCGCCAGGCTTCGAGGTAAGAGGTAACCATTGGTTTGTACTAATGTTCAGCTTTGGTTTTTATACAGTCTGGGCCTTGCCATTGACACCACCGAGGAGACGGAGAGGAAAAACACGCACCTCCCCTCGGCCAAACTCTAACCTGCAAGCTCTTCCCCGGTTGTCCATACTTTGGACTACAACTCCCGGCAGAGCTCGCGGCAGGGGGGGGGCGGTATCCGCAGCCGCGAGGGGCGAAAGTGACCCACGCCGTGACGGAGTGAAGGGGGTCGTACCTTTTTCGGGGGGCAGGCGCCGTGCCACAATTGGAGGATCCGGGAAGAGGGGGTGGAGCCAGTGTTTGGGTCAGCCAATAGTTTGCGGTCAGGCAGAAGCGAGGACGGGGCGTGGCAGCACTGACTCGCGGGCTGCGTGGGGCTCGCCGAGCCCAGGAACGCAGGTGTCTGAGGTAGGGACGCGTAGTTCTCGTGTCCCGACGGCTGGGCGCGGAAAATGGCGGCGAGATGGAGCAGCGAGAACGTGGTGGTGGAATTCCGCGACTCCCAGGTGAGCTGGGGACCAAATGGAGCCTTCTGAGCATGCGCCCTTCCCAGTTCCCCTCCCCCACGCTGCCGGGTCTGTCTCAGGGCGGCTGGCGACCCCCAGCCCGGGCTGGGGAGATGGTCAAGGGGGTGACCTGGAGGTGTCAGAGCTGAGTGGGTGAGGGTTACCTTGAAGACCGTTGGGGGTGGTTGGGGCTGCCATGGGCGAGGTTTCGGGGTTTCCCTCGTGGATACAGGAGTGGGGTCGGCCTGAGGATATCCAAGTGCAGATATTGCGCTCTAGTGAGCGCTGAGAGAAGGCTTCCCACCACCAGAGTGGAGAGCGAGGGGGTGTTTGCTCCCCCTGCACCTAGTGACTTTGGTCAAGTTGCAGAACTTCTCTGAGCCTTAGGTAGATGTATTGAACCCTGCCTCACAGGACTTTGATGGAATGGAGTTAATAAAAAACTGCACGCGAGGTGCCCGTTTCAGCGCTTAAACCTTTAAGTGGTCTCTGATGCTAGGGTAGTGGAAGATACCGCGCAGTGAAGAGGCGTATGCATTTCGTGTGTTGCTCGGTTCGAATCCCAGCTCATATCTTAGCCTGTCATTACCCTTTGTGCATCTTTTCTCACCTGTACGAGGTGCCAATTGTGTCTCTCTTAAAGGATTGATGTGAGAATTTTTATGAGGTCATACACTTAAAATGTGTGGCACAGTGCTGGACACATGGTGAGCCTAAAGGAAACTTAGTACTTTTTTTTTTTTTTTTTTTTGTCTTTTTGCCATTTCTTGGGCTGCTCCCGCGGCATATGGAGGTTCCCAGGCTAGGGGTCCAATCGGAGCTGTAGCCGCCGGACTACACCAGAGCCACAGCAACGCGGGATCCGAGCCGCGTCTGCAGCCTACACCACAGCTCACGGCAACGCCGGAGCGTTAACCCACTGAGCAAGGCCAGGGATTGAACCCGCAACCTTGTGGTTCCTAGTCAGATTCGTTAACCACTGAGCCACGACGTGAACTCCAAGAATTTTTTTTTTTGAAGTTCCCGTCATGGCTCAGCGGTTAATGAACCCGACTCGCATCCAAGAGGATGCAAGTTCGACCCCTGGCCTCGCTCAATGCGTTAAGGATCCGGTGTTTCGGTGAGCTGAGCTGTGGTGTAGGTCACAGACACGGCTCTGATCCCCTGTTGCTGTGGCTGTGGTGTAGGCCGGCGTCTACAGCTCCGATCCGACCCCTAGCTTGGGAACCTCCATATGCCACAGGTGTGGCCTTAAAAAGACAGAAAGACAATAATAATAATAATAATTTTTTAAACCGTTTTTGTATTCTGTGCTTTCCATATGCCCAGCCTTGTGCTAAATGGTATATATACATTTCCTTTTTCTTTTTTCATTTTTTTCCTTTTTTCTTTTTAGGGCTGCACCCACAGCATATGGAACTTCCCCAGGCTAGGGGTCAAATCCAAGCTACAGCTGCCGGCCTGTACCACAGAATCCAGATCTGGGCCTCATCTGTGATGTACAGCTCACTGCAATGCCAGATCCTTAATCCACTGAGCGGGACCAGGGATCGAACCTGCATCCTCATGGATACCAGTCGGGTTCGTTACCTTTGAGCCACAATGGGAACTCCCTACATTTCCTTTTTCTTTTTTCTTTTTTTTGTCTTTTGTCTTTTTTGTTGTTGTTGTTGTTGCTATTTCTTGGGCCGCTCCCGCGGCATATGGAGGTTCCCAGGCTAGGGGTTGAATCGGAGCTGTAGCCACCGGCCTACACCAGAGCCACAGCAACGTGGGATCCAAGCCGCGTCTGCAGCCTACACCACAGCTCACGGCAACGCCGGATCGTTAACCCACTGAGCAAGGGCAGGGACCGAACCCACAACCTCATGGGTCCTAGTCGGATTCGTTAACCACTGTGCCACGATGGGAACTCCTACATTTCCTTTTTCTAATTCATGAAAGAACCATGCAAGATAAGTAGATGTCACCCCATTTTTTCAAATGGGGAAACTGATCCCCATTTGGCTGATCTCAAGTGACGTGGCCAAGGCCTCCCATTATGGGGCTGCATTGGGATTTGATTGCAGCATCTGGCCCCAGGGCTTCATTGGACTCATTACATTCTCTGCTTCATCCTTTGTGAGCCTGTCATGCAGTCCACAATAAATATGTCATGCTCTTTTTTTCCCTGCGACAGGCAGTGTCTTGTTGGCTATCTTCATTCATTCAACCATATTTATTGAATGCCTTCTTGGTGCCAGGCTTCCATTCACTCATTTATGCAGTGGGATTTATTGAGCTTTTGCCAGGTGAATAATGTGCCAGGCACTGTGTTGGTGCTCAGGTGATTTATACTGAAGGGGAATCTAGGTTTAGGATAAGGGGGTGATGTGATTTTTCCTTTCTAAAACCCAGCCCTTCTTTTGCCATAAAAATGAACGATTGGAGATCCTCCCATGGTTTTGCTTTTTGGTGCTCTGGATACACAGCCCCCATGGAAAATGTGAGCAGCCACATTTGCATTAAAGAATCCTAAAGCTCTTTGCACTGTTAGCATGTGTCTCCAGGAGGCCTGCTCTCCCGGGGGAGGTGCCAGACTCCTGGGGAAAAAGAACCGCATTCTTGTTACCCTTCTTGTTAATTGCTTTCACCGGGGACTCAGAACAGAATCACGTGTCCTACCTCTGAGCCTGCTAATTTGGAAGTTACTAATCTGCAAACCCTTTAATTTTCACAGAAGCCCAGGTAGTCTCACCCCTACTTCTCTACAGAGATGTAATTGAAAAGACCTGCAGAGAGAGCGCTGTCACACAGATTAGGATACTATGAAGTCGTATCAAATAATTAAACCTAAACAGCGGTTGTCATAGTAAGAGAACAAAGTAAATTGGGTAATTTAACTGCCTTGCAGGAGTTTCTGTTTCTCTGATTTTTCTGTTCATTTGGAAGGGTACGTCTTAGTGAGAATTAACATGGCTTTGTGATTAATTTTGGTGATAATTGGGGGGGTTAGGGACACATTTTATTAACAATTCATTAATGCAGAAAGGAAAAAGTTAAAACACTTCACACTGCCTTTCTGAAAAGGCTAGAACAATAAACTTTCAAACACCCCACCACTTTTATTTATTTATTTGTTTGTTTATTTATTTATTTATCTATCGTCTCTTAGAGCTGCACCAGCAGCATATGGAGGTTCCCAGGCTAGGGGTCCAATTGGAGCTGTGGCCCCTGGCCTATGCCACGGCCACAGCAATGCAGGATCTGAGCCCCATCTATGACCTACACCACAGCTCACAGCAACGCCAGATCCTTAACCCACTGAGAGAGGCCAGGGATCCAACCTGCATCCTCATGGTTGCTTGTGGGGTTCGTTAACCACTGAGCCACGATGGGCACTCCGCCACCGCTTTTAAAAATCATTAAAAGGGAGTTCCTATTGTGGCTCAGTGGATTACAAACCCGACCTTTATCCACGAGGATGGAGGTTTGATCCCTAGCCTCGCTCAATGGGTTAAAAACTCTGGCATTGCCATGAGCTGTGGTGTAGGTTGCAGATGAAACTCAGCTCTGGCATGGCTATGGCTATGGCTATGGCTGTGCCCTGCTATTACAGCTCTAATTTGACCTCTACCCTAGGACCTTCCATGTGCCACAGATGTGATGCTCAAAAGCAAAAAAAAAAAAAAAAAAAAAAATCTTCAAAGCTTTCAGGTTTTTCAGAGGAAAAACCCCAGCCTGAAGGGCAGAATTCTTTTTTACAGTTTCTATGTTCCATTTACTTTGTAAAACAGAAATTATGTCACCGATTAATTGTGAGGAACCTGTGCTGCTTGGCACCTCCTCTGAAGTGGTCCCTGGAATCAATGAGTGCGAACACTAAGAAAGCTTAGACAGTGGAGTTCATGTTGTGGCACAATGGATCGGTGACATCACTGTGGCACTGGGACGCAGGTTCGATCCCTGACCTGGCACAGTAGGTTCAGCAGCAGCTTAGGTCACACAACTGCGGCTCAGATCTGATCCCTGGCCTAGGAACTCCATATGCCACAGGGTGGCCAAAAAAAAAGAAAGACAAGAAAAGGAACCAGAAAAAAAAAGAGAAAACTTAGAGGTAGTCTACTAGAGCACCAGCATCCAGATGTAGAACTTTCTGAGATGACGGAAATGTGGCTCTTTGATATTTGAATTGAGGCTAGTGCAGCCAAGCTGCCTTTTTTTTTTTTTTTTTTTTTTGTCTTTTTGTCTTTTCTAGGGTCATGCCCGTAGCATTTCCAGACTAGGGGCTGAATCAGAGCTGTAGCTGCCGGCCTACACCACAGCCACAGCAATGCCAGATCCAAGCCACATCTGTGACCTACACCACAGCTCACGGCAACACCGCATCCTTAACCCACTGAGCAAGGCCAGGGATCGAACCCGCAACCTCATGGTTCCCAGTTGGATTCTTTTCTGCTGCTGTATTTTTAAAGTGAATTAAATTTCATTAATCACTTGAACAGCCACTTGTGGCTGGTGGCTGTGGTATTGGAAGGTTCAGTTCAGGGGAGTGGAGAGGAGTTTCTACTCAGAGTTAAAGTGGTGGACTGTACAATTAGGAAGTCTCCAGCTGGACAGTAAGTGCAAAAATACTACAGATGGAGACTGCTGTGATGAAGATAAGAACTCTGCACACTGGGGTGTAAGGAATGATTGGCTACCGGGACCTGCGGTGTAGCACAGAGAACTCTACCCAGTATTCGGTGATGGTCTATGTGGGAAAAAAATCTGAAAGCGAATGGATGTGTTGGAGTTCCGTTGTGGCGCAGCGGAAATGCTTGGATTCAGCATTGCTGTGGCTGTGCATGCGGCCCTAAAAAGGCCAAAAAGAAAAAAAAAAAAAAAAGAATGGATGGGTGTATATGCATAACTGAGTCACTTTGCTTTTGTTTGTTTGTTTGTTTTGTCTTTTGTCTTTTTAGGGCCACACCCTCCGTGTATGGAGATTCCCAGGCTAAGGGTCTAATCAGAGCTGTAGCCAACACTGGATCCTTAATCTACTGAGCAAGGCCAGGGATTGAACCCACCTTCTCTTGGATACTAGTAGGGTCTGTTGACCACTGAGCCATTACGGGAACTTCTGAATCACTTTGTTATATAGCAGAAATTATCACAACATTGTAAATCGACTATGCTTCAATAAAACTTTAAAGAAGTGAAAAAACAAAACAAAACTGTGGACTCATAGAAGCTCCACTTTAGCAGGTCACACTTGCATATGTGACATATCTGAAACTCACTGTATATGTGACATACTGTGCAAACTCACTTGCGTATGTGACATATCTGAAACTCACTGTATCCAAAATAGCTGGACATATTCTGGAAGCACTCTCCCTCTATCCCAGCTTCTTGCTTCCTTCCAATCTGTCCTCTACACAGAGTGATTTTTTTTTTTTTTTAGAAAAATCGAGGTTTATTGAGGTATAATTAATGTATAATAATAATTTACTTTTTTTCTTTCTAATGATTTTTATTTTTTCCCATTATAGCTGGTTTACAGTGTTCTGTCAATTTTCTACTGTGTAGCGAAGTGACTCAGTCACACAAAATTCACCCCGTTTTTTGTTTTTTTTGTTTTTTTTCTTTTTGCCATTTCTTTTTCTTTTCTTTTCCTTTTTTTTTTTTTTTTTGTTGTTGTTGTTGCTATTTCTTGTTTCTTGGGCCGCTCCCACAGCATATGGAGGTTCCTGGGCTAGGGGTCCAATCGGAGCTGCAGCCACCGGTCTACGCCAGAGCCACAGCAACGCGGGGTCCGAGCCACGTCTGCAACCTACACCACAGCTCACGGCAACGCCGGATCCTTAACCCACTGAGCAAGGGCAGGGATCGAACCCGCAACCTCATGGTTCCTAGTCGGATTCGTTGACCACTGCGCCACGACGGGAACTCCTCTTTTTGCCATTTCTTGTGCTGCTCCCACGGCATATGGAGGTTCCCAGGAGAGGGGTCGAATCGCAGCTATAGCCACTGGCCTATGCCAGAGCCACAGCAGCGCAGGATCCGAGCCGCGTCTGCAACCTACACCACAGCTCACGGCAACGCTGGATCCTTAACCCACTGAGCAAGGGCAGGGATCAAACCCGCAACCTCATGGTTCCTAGTCAGAGTCGTTAACCACTGCGCCACCCCAGGAACTCCAAAATTCACCCTTTTGAAGTTCCCTCGTCACTCATTGGTTTAAGGATCCAGCGTCACTGCTGTGGTGTGTATTTGATCCCCAGCATGGAAACTTCCATAGGCCACAGGCATGACCCCCCTGCCTCCCCCCAAAAAAATCCTCTTACACTGTTAAATGTATAGTTTGTTGAGTTTTGAAAAATGTGTGTAGTCCGGTAGGCACTACTGCAATTAAGATAGAGAACCATAGCATCACTCCAAAAAATTCCCTTGTGCCCTCTGTAGCCCGTCTCCTTCCCTCACCCCCAGACTGTGGCAGTGCGCTGATGTGCTTTCCATAACAAATGGAATGTACAGTGTACAGCCTTTTGAGTCTTGCTTTTCTTTCCTTTTTTTTTTTCTTTTTAGGGCCACATTCGTGGCATGTGGAAGTTCCTGGGCCAGGGGTTGGATTGGAGCTACAGCCACTGGCCTACACTCCAGCCACAGCAACTCCAGAACTGAGCCTCACCTGCAACCTACACCACAGCTCAGGGCAACACCATATCCTTTTTTTTTGTCTTTTTGCCTTTTCTAGGGCAGCTCCCTTGGCATATGGAGATTCCCAGGCTAGGGGTCTAATCGGAGCTTTAGCCACCGGCCTACACCAGAGCCACAGCAATGCTGGATCGGAGCCGCATCTGTAACCTACACCACAGCTCACGGCAACGCCGGATCCTTAACCCACTGAGCAAGGCTAGGGATCAAACTCGCAACTTCATGGTTCCCAGTTGGATTCTTTAACCACTGTGCCATAACGGGAACTCCAATGCCACATCCTTAACCCGCTGATTGAGGCCAGGGATTGAAGCTGCATCCTCATGGGTACTAATCCAGTTCCTAGCCTGGTGAGCCACAATGGGACCTCCAAGTCTGGCTTTTCTAACTTGGTCTAGTGCTTTTGAGATTTGTCCATGTTGTGGAACATACCAGTGAGTCTGTTCCTTTTAGTTGCCCAGCAGTGTTCCTGGGTTTGGATAGACCCCAATTTGTGTATCCATTCACCTCTTTATGGACATGTACTTGTCATGTACCAGGCGTTGTGCTAGCGTTCGATTCTCTCAGGGAGTTGAAGTCTCATGGTGGAGACCTATGAGTAAATAGACGACTATTATAAAGTAGCAGAAGTGCTGTATAGAAATAAGCCTTGGGTTCTGTGGAAGCACAGAGGAGGTGCTAGATGTGTGCAAGAGGGCGTAGTCCAGGATAACTTCAGGGAGCCTGAACAGAATCCCGAAGGACAAGAGGGAGTTGGCCCGGCGAAGAATGGGGAGAAGGCAGAGGAGGCAGCTGGCGTCAGAGTCCAGAGGGGAAAGAGTGTGTGCTTGAGTTTGGGGGCTGGAAGGAGTTCATTTTAAAGAGTTCACTTTGTGCTCCTGTTAACCGCACACGCGCAAGGATTCATGGAGTGTTGGAATGGGATTGGGAAGGAGAGCCATGAGACGGGCTGGAAAAGTGAGCAGAAGAGATGTCTTTTTTTTTTTTTCCGATCTTTTTGCCTTTTCTAGGGCCGCTCCCACAGCATATGGAGGTTCCCAGGCTAGGGGTCGAATCTGAGCTGTAGTCACCGGCCTACGCTAGAGCCACAGCACCACAGGATTCGAGCTGCGTCTGTGACCTACACTATAGATCACGGCAATGCGGGATCCTCAACCCACTGAGCAAGGCCAGGGATCAAACCCTCAACCTCATGGTTCCTAGTCAGATTTGTTAACTACTGTGTCACGATGGGAACTCCAGAAAGTTTTTTTTTTTTTTTTTTTTTTTTAAAGGGCCGCACCTGCCACATATGAAAGTTCCCAGGTAGGGTCTCATTGGAGCTTCACTGGCAGGTTTACACCACAGCCACAGCCATGTGGGATCTGAGCCTCATTTGCTTACCTGTGCTGCAGCTTGCAGCAACACCGGATCCTCAACCCATTTAGCGAGGCAAGGGATCGAACCCACATCCTCATGGACACTAGTTGGATTCTTAACCCACGGAGCTACAACAGGAGCTCCCGAAGTAGCTGATTTAAATTTTAGTTCATTGTAGGGTATGAAATTCCACTCTCCTTTACTCCTCTAAGTTGTCTTTAATCCACAGCAAGCCCTGCTTGCAGACTGTTGGGGCCTCTCTCTCCGCCTTTATGGGACTCCCTCTCTTGCAATGGGATTGTGTCAAAACCCTCACTCTTCACCCTCTGTCCAGACCTAGCATCTCTCAGCCGTGGCCTCTCAGGTGCGGTGAGGATGGCCAGGCCTTGCGGGGTTGTCCTGTCCTCGGCGAGCACCATCTCTTATTCTGGTCAGTTTATTTTCGCATCCTTTGCTTGGAGCTCTTCCCTCTCTCCATTTCCCACTTTGGCACACCCTCCTTCGTGCGCTTCTGCAAGCATACGGTGGCTTCTTTTTTTCTGGGGTAGGGAAACAACAGGTGTGGGTTTTTTGTTTCGTTTTCATTAAAAAAAAATAACTTGCTCTATTAAGATAATATGGTGAGTTATGTACTATTTTCAGGCTTGGCTCCATTATCTTTCTTTTTATTTTTTTTATTTTTGTTGTTGTTGTTGTTGTTGTTGCTATTTCTTGGGCCTCTCCTGCGGCATATGGAGGTTCCCAGGCTAGGGGTCGAATCGGAGCTGTAGCGACCGGCCTACACCAGAGCCACAGCAACGTGGGATCCGAGCCGCGTCTGCAACCTACACCACAGCTCACGGCAACGCCGGATCGTTAACCCACTGAGCAAGGGCAGGGACCGAACCCGCAACCTCATGGTTCCTAGTCGGATTCGTTAACCACTGCGCCACGACGGGAACTCCTCCATTATCTTTCTGTGTCATTCTTTTTTTTTGCTTTTTAGGGCCGTACCTGCAGCATATGGAGGTTCCCCGGCTAGGGTTTGAATCAGAGTTTCAGCTGCTGGCCTGCACCACAGCAATAGCAATGCGGGATCTGAGCCACATTTGTGGCCTACACTGCAGCTCACGGCAGTGCCAAATCCCCAGCTTACTGATCGATGCCAGAGATCCACCCGGTACTCATGCATATTGGTTGGATTTGTTTCCGATGCGCCACAATGGGAACTCTCTTTCTTTGCATTCTTTAATCCTTCTAGAACATGCCATTGTATAGATATGCATAATTTACTTATAGATAACATCAATTAAATAACTCTGAGTGTGAAAGTTTTGCTGTGTTTTGAATAGGTTCTGAGTCAAAGGGTGTGTTTGTTTGGGTTTTTTTTTGGGTACTGTTACCAGATCACACTTTATTGTCACTGTACCACAAACTTAGCAGCTTGAAACAACACCTGTTCATTAGCTCATAGTTCTGTAGGTCGGAAGTCTGGGCTCTGGGAGTTCCCTTAGGGGCTCAGTGGTAATGAACCTAACTAGCATCCATGAGGATGTGGGTTTCATCCCTGGGCTTGCTCAATGGGTTAAGGACCCAGCGTTGCTGTGACTGTGGTGTAGGCTGGCAGCTGCAGCTCTCATTTAACCCCCAATGTGGGAACTTCCATATGCTGCAGGTGTGGCCCTAAAAAGAAAAAGAAAAAAAAAAAAAAGTTCAGGCTCTGCATGGTTGCTTTCTCTGTTCAGTGAAGGCTGAATCCAGGTGTCAGTTGGTTGTGTTCTTGTGGGTGGGTGGTTGACTAGGGAACAGTCTGCCAACAAGCTCATTGAGGTTGTTAGAAGATTTTGATTCTTTTTTTTTTTTCTTTTTGCCATTTCTTGGGCCGCTCCCATGTCACATGGAGGTTCCCAGGCTAGGGGTCCATTCGGAGCTGTAGCTGCCAGCTTACGCCAGAGCCACAGCAACCCCAGATCCAAGCTGCACCTGTGACCTATACCACAGCTCACTGCAACTCCAGATCTGTAACCCACTGAGCGAGGCCAGGGATGGAACCCACAACCTCATGGCTCCTAGTCGGATTTGTTAACCACTGAGCCACGATGGGAATTCCAGAAGATTTTAATTCTTGAGGGGCATAGGACTGAGGTCCCAGTTTTCGTGCTGGTTGTTATGTAGGGGTCACTCTCAGCTCCTGAAGGCCACTCTCAGGGCCTTGCCATGTGGCCCTCCATCTTCACAGCCAGCCACAAAGACTCTTCCTCACGTTAAATCCCTCACCCTTCTAATCTCTGACTTCCTCTGTTTCTGATCTCTAGACCTAGCTTTAAAGGGCTGCTGTGATTAGGCCTCTCTATCCGCCTACCCCCGCCAGCCCAAGAATTTTTTTAGGGGGCTGCACCTGCGGCGTATGGAGGTTCCCAGGCTAGGGGTCAAATCGCAGCTGTAGCCGCCGGCCTACCCCACAGCCACAGCAACATGGATGGAATCCTAGCTTCATCTGTGACCTCCACCACAGCTCACGGCAATGCCACATCTTCATGGATACTAGTTGGGTTCTTAACCTGCTGAACCACAACGGGAACGCCCCCAAGAACTTTGGAATCATTCCGTATGGAAACTCTGTACTCAAACAATAACACCCGACTCCCACTCCCGCAGCCCCTGGCAACCTCTATTCTCCTCTCTGTTTCTCTGAATTTACCTATTCCAGGTACCTCATATAAGTGGAATTATGCAGTACTTGTCCTTTTTTTGGTCTAACTTACATTTCATGTCATGTGTTCAGGGTTCATTCGTGCTCTGGTATGCATGCCGCTGTGTGTATGTACCGCGTTTTATTTGTCCATCTGCTGGCGGGCATTGAGTTGTTTCATGTCTCCTATGGTCACCTGATTTGGGACTTTAATTACATCTCAGAATCCCTTCACAGCAGTACCTATTTTAGTGTTTGAATAATGGGGAGAATGTATACATACCCCAAGAATCTTGGGGCCACCTTGGGATTCTTGCTACCACATACCCTCTAGAAGGATTGTACTACCCCTGGTTGGAGGTACCATTTTGCCTTTTTCATGCCCTTAATGTCTAAATTGCACAGAAGAGTTCTGGGAGTGGCACCTCTATTCACTGCCTGCCATTCCAGATGATTTTTCTCTGCTCACAACTCCAGTGGAATGAAGGATGCATAATAATCCCTTTTCAGCCTCCACTGAAAGCACTCTGGCTTCTTGTCCCTAATATTACTTGCGACATGTTTCTTGAGGGTGTACAAGTGTGAAAAACCCATTAATAAGACCAGCGAGAGGGAGGAAGAGAATTTCTGTTCACCATTTGTGATTTGTGAATATAGCAGAATGTAGAAAATGCTTTCTCTCTTGATAGTCTCTTAGAAGGAACGCAGAGCATTTAATAACCAAACAGAGGCACAAACTGTTTCCAATAATGCCCTGAGGATGCAGCAGGACTTGAACTTGTCCAAATTAGAGAATTTAGGACTGTAACTACCATGATTAAAGTTAGCCTCGTGTTTCAGCCTGAATACAAATCCATTTTTTTGGTGTGTTCTTTTGGAAATCGGATATTGGACCCTGAAAAGATGATTCTTCCTAGAAATTGGAAGACCTGGGAAATGGAAACCAGTAAAAATGTGCTAGAAATCTCAAATCGAGGAGTTCCTGCTGTGGTACAATGGGCTAAGATTCCGACTGCAGCAACTTGGGTCACTGCGAAAATGTAGGTTTGATCACCAGCCCAGCATAGTGAGTTAAAGGAGTCAGTGTTGCTGCAGCTTCGGTGTAGATAGAAGCTGCAGCTTGAATTCGATCCCTGGCCTGGGAGCGTCCATTTGTGCTAAGGGAGGGAGAGGGAGGGGGAGAGATGCCCTCAGTTAGAGTTTGCTTGGAAGGGGCTGTTAGTATCTCTGTTGCCTCCAAGCTAGGCAGGACTTATTTCCTCAATTTCGTCCTCAATTTCGAATATGCCAGCGCATGGTTGTGTGTATTCCTGGTATTCAGGGGCACAGATAGCAACTGCCCTGTTGTAGAAGGTGAATGTGAGATTTGGATGACAACTAGAAGGGGTTAAAATGTCCCCTGGGGAGAACTCGTGATCCCTGCCAGCTGGGGACGACCGGGTGTGGGCAGAGGAGACCGCAGGTGCCTAGGCGCCTGTCTTCGCCAACCTGAGCTGGCCTTGCTGGCAGAACTGAACCCGTGTTCTCTCTCATAGGCAACTGCAATGTCTGTGGACTGTCTGGGGCAGCATGCGGTGCTTTCCGGGTAAGTGAGCCCCCAGAGCTCGTCTGCCACGATCTCTGGGAACACATTGCAAATCAAGGGGTTTTTGGGAAATTGGAAAATACTTTTTTATTTAAGGAATATAGTCGTAGGGTTGAGTTCTGCTGTTCTAGTGACCTCAAGGGTAGTTGTCGGGATTATTTACAGCTTATTTTTATCTCTGCCCCAATAGGTAAGTAATAAACTTCCTTTGAAATTTGAGTGACTGGTAGTTTGGTCTTAAAATTGCCCTTTTGAAATTGCCCTTTGCTGCTTCGCACGTGGTGGATTTTTTTTTTTTTTTTTTTTTTTTTTTTTTTTGCTTTTGAGGGCTATACTGTGGCATATGGAGGTTCCCAGGCTAGGGGTCTAATTGGAGCTACAGCTGCCAGCCTACGCCAGAGCCACAGCAACATGGGATCCGAGCCACGTCTTCAACCTGCACCACAGCTCAGGGCAACACTGGATCCTTAACTCACTGAGTGAGGCCGGGATCAAATCTGCAACCTAGTGGTTCCTAGTTGGATTCGTTTCTGCTGCGCCACGCGGAGAACTCTGCACACGTGGATTCTTCAGAAGGATGCTGCAGGGTATGGTCTAACAGGTAGTTAGCTACTGGGATTGAGGGGATCTGGGTTCCAGTTTTTGTTTTTTGGCTGCCCTGCGGCATACTGAGTTCCTAGGCCAGGGATCAGATTCGAGGCATAGTTGCAACCTCACCTGTTGAAACACCGGATGCTTACTCCAGTGTGCTGGGCCAGAGGTTGAACCTGCATCCCAGGGCTCCAGAGACCCCACTGAGACCCTGTTCCACAGCAGGAACTCCCAGGTTCCAGGTTGACGGTGCCATTGATTATGAGCCCCTGGAGGCTTATTCAGTTGGCCTCCCTGGACTTATGTTTTCTCATCAAGGAATTCAGGTTCATCATGAAGAAATCAAACTACATGATTTCTCTAGTGTCTTCTGGCTTAAAAGTTTAAAGGTTATGGCAATTAAGGTTCATGCCTGCGTTTGCTAATCAGGCTAATGTTGAAGCAGTCTGGTGGCATCTGATGGTCAGAGAGCCTTCCCTTTCACGTTGCTCTAGATACGCCTCACCTTCAGCTGTGTTTTCATTGACTTAGTTGATGAACCCATATATAAAATGAAGTCTTTTCTAGTAACTTCATTATTTTACGTTGAAATCATGTTTTGATTTACTTTTTAAAAAAACCACAGCAAGCATTTAAATCATTCAAAAGGATACACAATGCAAAGTAAGTTTTGTTCCTCCCTCGACTGTACTCCCTGAGACAATTATTGATACCATTTTCTGTGTCACACTGGATACATGGACAAGGAAAATTGGTATGTCTCTTTTCTGACCCCCAAACTCACTTTTTTTTTTTTTTTTTTTTCGTCTTTTGCTATTTCTTGGGCCGCTCCTGCGGCATATGGAGGTTCCCAGGCTAGGGGTCGAATCGGAGCTGTAGCCGCTGGCCTACGCCAGAACCACAGCAACGCAGGATCCGAGTCACCTACACCACAGCTCACGGCAACACCAGATCGTTAACCCACTGAGCAAGGGCAGGGACCGAGCCCACCACCTCATGGTTCCTAGTCGGATTCGTTAAGCACTGCGCCACGACGGGAACTCCCAAACTCACTTTTTTAAAAAACAACTTTAATCAAGATATAATTTATATACCATACAGTTCACCCATTTAAATGGTTCAATACCAGTGGTTTTTGGTATATATTACTAATCTTCCAATCAGTTTTTAAACCTCTTTTTTTTCATTTATGTTCTTATTTATATATATAATTTATTTATTTTGCTTTTTAGGGTTGCACCCATGGCATATGGAGGTTCCCAGGCTAGGGGTCTCATCGGAGCTACAGCTGCCAGCCTATACCATAGCCACAGCAACACCAGATCTGAGCTGCATCTGCAACCTATACTGCAGCTCATGGCAACGCCAGATAACTTAACCTACTGAGCGAGGCTAGGGATGGAACCCACAGCCTTGTGGCTCCTAGTCACATTCGTTTCTGCTGTGCTGTGACGGGAACTCCTTTTTTTCTTTTAAATCATGTAAATGCGGAGTTCCCGTCGTGGCGCAGTGGTTAACGAATCCGACTAGGAACCATGAGGTTGCGGGTTCGGTCCCTGCCCTTGCTCAGTGGGTTAACGATCCGGCGTTGCCGTGAGCTGTGGTGTAGGTCACAGACGCGGCTCAGATCCTGCGTTGCTGTGGCTCTGGCGTAGGCCGGTGGCTACAGCTCTGATTCAACCCCTAGCCTGGGAACCTCCATATGCCGTGGGAGCAGCTCAAGAAATAGCAAAAAGACAATAAATAAATAAATAAATAAATAAATCATGTAAATGCCTGTTCATAGTTTAAAAAATCAAGGGAGTTCCCCTTGTGGCTCAGCGGTAACAAACCTGACTAGTGTCCATGAAGATGCAGGTTCAATCCCTGGCCTCGCTCAGTGGTTTAAGGATCTGGAGTTGCCATGAGCTCTAGTATAGGTCAGGAACGAGGCTTGGATTCCAGGTTGTTTGGCTGTGGTTAGGCCGGCAGCTGCAGCTCTGATTTGACCCCTAGTCTGGGAACTTCCATATGCCACACATGTGGCCCTTAAAAAAAAAAAAAAAAAAAAAAATTCAAGTAGTGTTTATATTGTCAGACAGCAGAATCCTGCCTCATCTCTTCACCCTAATCCCACTCACCAGAGGCAGGCACTTGAAAATGGCTATTTTCTTGAATTGCCTCCATTTTTCTAAGTGGTATACTGCGGAAACTGCTATTCTTGATTTATCCAGAAGATGAGATTCAGACTGACTTCTTACAACAGAAGACGAGGGTGGAGCACTTTTGCTTTGCTCTGTGCGTCCCCCTTACGTATGTACTTGACTTTCTCTCCTTCCGATACAGGGTTGAATCAGAATTTGGGGTTACTGTGGAGAGGTCCTATGCCATTCTGACTCTGGACTCTGTATGGGACCTATTTTTACGCTTTGCAGAAATCCTGGAGTTCCCGTCGTGGCGCAGTGGTTAACGAATCCGACTAGGAACCATGAGGTTGCGGGTTCCATCCCTGCCCTTGCTCAGTGGGTCAAGGTTCCGGCGTTGCCGTGAGCTGTGGTGTAGGTCACAGACGTGGCTCGGATCCTGCGTTGCTGTGGCTCTGGCGTAGGCTGGCAGCTACAGCTCCGATTTGACCTCTAGCCCGGGAACCTCCATATGCCGCAGGAGCAGCCCAAGAAATGGCAAAAAGACAAAAAAAAAAAAAAGAAATCCTGTCTTTGTCCCAATGTTATCTTTACCTCTTGTCTGTGAATTTTTTACTGCGACCACTTTGAGGCCCGTCTTTTTCCTTCATTATGCTGGGCTCCCCTTTTTGACATTATCACCAGTTTTATCTAAACAAAAAAACAGCATAGACTTGGCATCATACAGCTGTATTAACAGCCCATAAAATACTTTCAGGTGCTCTAGAATAACGGTGTCTCAGGTTCTTGTCATTTGTAGCATTCTAGGAGAGAACAGGATTATGCAACTGGAAATTCTGCTGGTCTTCCTGTTTTGGTGTGTTCTTAGACATGTGTACATTCATACTGTTTTTTAAATGGTCTTGAAGTCCATCATTTGATTATCTTATGTTAAACTTTAAAATATGTGTAGTAAATGAATAGTCAGATGAATTTACAAATATATACACCCATGTGATCACTCTTCAGATTAAGATACAGAATAATTTTTAGCACCCTGGAAGGCTCTTTCAGTCTGGAAATCCGTTTCTTTTAGTTTGGAGAAATTTCCCTGCATTATGTCTTTGATGAGTGTCCTCCTTCTTTCTGGAGCTCCTCTTGGAGCATGCTGGATGTCATGTATGGGTTCTGTTCTTTTTGTCTGCCATTCTGGAAGTTTTTTTCATCTTTAACTTCCAGCCCTCTATCAAATATTTAAAATTTCAATGAGTATTTTTATTTCTAAGAGCTCGTTCTTGTTCTCTACGTTGTCTTCCTTTACATCTTTGAGAATATTAATTCTGGGCTTTCTTTCTCCTGTGCTGCCCATTTCCTTTTTTTTCCTTTCAGTCGCCTTGGCTTCTGTCTTTCAGGTGTCTCTGGATGACCGCTGCTCACAGGTTCTCTGTTAATATTGACGAGTGACTGGAGTCTCTGCGTGTGCGATGGTGGGGTCCACTGTAGGGGGATCAGGTGGGAGCCAGGCCCTTTGGTTGGAGGGTGCCCGGGTGTCATTACATCCAGGGCTTTGTCCTTGTTGTTCGTTTGTTTGCTTTTGTTCTTTCTTGGTCTGATCGTTTCTTCTTGAGAAGAATCCTCTTGTCACTTGTCACGGTCTGGAGGCTAAAAGCGGGTGTTGTGTGTGCTGAGCAGCGGAGTAGTGAGGGTCTCACCCTCTCCTCATGCTCGCCCTCTGCTGTGCGTCTTGTCCGGCCTGGGCCTCCTCTGAAGCAGGTTTTCTTCCCCTCCGGCTCGTGCCGGCCTGGATATTGCGCAGTGAGTCAGCTCGCTCTGTGGCCACTTGGATGCTTGCTGTCGTTCCTCTAGATCAGTTACCATTTTCCTGCCTGCTTTCCATTTCATCTTTCATTTTCTTTTCTTTCTTTTCTTTTTTTTTTCTGGTCTGTTTAGGGCCACTCCTGCGGCATATGGAGGTTCCCAGGCTAGGGGTCTAATCGGAGCTGTGGCCGCTGGCCTACGCCACAGCCACAGCAATGCCAGATCCTTAACCCACTGAGCAAGGCCAGAGATCGAACCTGCAACCTCGTGGTTCCTAGTCAGACTCGTTAACCACTGAGCCATGACGGGAACTCCTTCCCCCCCCATCTTCTTTGTCTTAGTGGGTTTCTGTCTTCTGTGTTTTCACTCTTACCTGAGTGGGTCTTCAGTGGGGAGTGAAGGTAAATGTGTATGTTTAGTCAGGCGCGTTGATCCTCAGGCGCCTGCCTTCTGGTGGGTCTGCATTTGCTCTGTAATATCTCTGAGCTCCCCTGTTGATACACCTGCTGTAGAGAGAGTGCTTGGCTCTTTCCCTGTTTTTGTTCCAAGGGAAGATGCCGGCCTTCCTTAGGAGGAAGTCAGAGGTTCTAGGTCTTTGTTCTACACCACCTTTCTTGAAAGTCCCAGAAATTCTGTGAATATGGGTCTTACCTGTTCTTTCTTTGTCCCTTAACCTGTCCCTCCTAGGGTTTCTGCTAGAGGTCTGTGTGCCGTTTCTACTTTTCACTTCCCGTCTCTCCTGAGCAGGGACAGTTAATATTTTTCTTCATTATCGAGCCCACCTGTCCTCCTTGGAGGGCTGCCGAGAGGTTGATTCACACACCAAGGATTTTTTTCTTAAAACGGAAGGAAAATAGGTGGACAAAAGATATCCCCATTTTCACATCCTTTATGTTGATTGGCACCTTGAACATTATTGTCACTTAATAATATTATTTTCATAATTATTATTTTTGGGTTGCTGTTTTCCCTTCTAATAGCGTTAACTTGGTTCCTGACACTAGGTAGTCAGCTTGCACAGGAATTTGAAGTTATTGGCTAAGTGATAAGCGGTGTATTTAATTTTACACACACTTATTGATTTTTATTTATTTATTTATTTATTTATTTATTTGTCTTTTTGCCATTTCTTGGGCCGCTCCCTCGGCATATGGAAGTTCCCAGGCTAGGGGTATAATCGGAGTTGAAGCCGCTGGCCTACACCAGGGCCACAGCAACGCTGGATCCGAGCCGCGTCTGCAGCCGGCACTACAGCTCACGTCAACGCCAGATCGTTAACCCACTGAGCAAGGGCAGGGATCGAACCCGCAACCTCATGGTTCCTAGTTAGATTCGTTAACCACTGCGCCATGACGGGAACTCCTACACACACTTATTGAATGCAAAGCACTGTGCCCAGTGATGAGGGACGTAGAACAATATATGAGACCTGTTTCATACCCCAGACACTCGGTGGGCTTGGAGCAAGAGCCTCTACATTAGTAGTTCGGCTTCGGAGCTAAGTGCTGTAATCAGAGTGCAGGCTGCAAAGTGGGCGTCCTGGGGAAGCAGCTACAGCCCTTGCTGGGCGATTGGAAATGCCTGGGGAAGGACTGGGCTGGAGCTGAATCTGGGGAGAGGAGATCAGACTAACAGTTCTAGAGGCTGACCTCACAGGGGTATGGCTCCCGCTTGCCCAGCAGCCACCTCGAGTTACTCTTGTCACTTGTATGCCTTTCAGAGTAGATAAACGTCATGCACATCTGGGCATTTTTTGAGCACTGCTTGTGAACCGTATGTAATTCCCAATGGGCTTTTCGATCTTAATGCTAACACCGTTCTGTTGTCATAATGTCGATGCTGTTTTCCTAGCCGCCGATTCCTTTACATCGTCAATCTGGATGCCCCTTTTGAAGGTCACCGAAAGATCTCACGCCAGAGCAAGTGGGACATCGGAGCCGTGCAGTGGAATCCTCATGACAGCTTCTCGCACTATTTTGCAGCCTCGGTGAGCTCTTTCAAGGAGTACAAGAAAGGGCTTTTTTTTTTTTTTTTTGTCTTTTTAGGGCTGCACCCTGGTACATGGAAGTTCTCAGGCTAGAGGTTGAATTGGAGCTGCAGCTACCAGCCTACACCACAGCCCCAGCAACGCCAGATCTGAGCCATGTCTTTGACCTACACCACAGCTTACGGCAATGCCGGATCCTTAACCCACTGAGTGAGGCCAGGGATCCAACCCGCATCCTCATACTGGTTGGGTTTATTTCTGCAGAGCTACAATAGGAACTTTGGAAAAGACCTTTAAACGTGAGGTCTGGACTGGCAGGTCTGTGTTGTATGTGGAGAGGAGAATGTATCTCATTTCTCAGCCAGAAGGAGGCGTGTGCATGAATCTACAAGGAAGATGGAGGCAAATTACAGATTCACGTATATATGAAAAGAACTGGGGTGCCTTCAGTATTTCTAAGGATGGAATCCCGATTTAGAAAGGGAAACCGGTAGCCGCCTCCATGTCTTTCTGTGCTAAGAACCCGTTTTCATTCGCAGGACTATCACTAGGCACCGAGTCTGAAAGAGTCAGAGGAGGGACCTGGTGATCTGGTCTGGGGGTGAGGGCACCGTCATTGCTGTCGGAGGGCTCAGTTGATTCCATACTCCCTTCCACTCAAAGGAAGGGAGTCTCTTCTCATCGGGATTCGTTAGATTGGTTAACCCCATGAAACTTGATGGGTCTGTTTATATGTGAATTTTTCCTGGGAAAAGTTGTGTACGTTTTATTAGGGTTTTTCCTATGGATTCACGACTGAGAAAAGATCTGGGCTAGATCATCTCTGGTGTCCCTCCCCAGATTCTCCATCAGAGTTCTGTTCTGCTGAAACAGTTGGAGATCTAAACCTGTGGCTCCTTTTGCGCTGGGTGGGGAGGGCGGTACTTAACGGAGCTTCTCCTGCCAGGGGCTGTGACTGTGCCCAGTGCCGGCTGGGTCTGTCCTTATCGGGAGTGACAGTGTGTGAGAGGAAGGCGGCTGACAGAGGAAAGGAGAGCACCTCGTCAGCTTTGGAAGGAACACAAAGCTGCTCTTCCCCATCGTGTCCAAAATAGAATCCGACTGTTTGACTGTAACCAGGACGACAGCTGGCTCTCAACTGCTTCTGGGGACTGTTCTGAAAGGGCAGGCTGTCCGTCCTCTGCGTCCTGCTCGCGGCCTCTCCTGTGAGTGAGGGAGGATGCCCTCTCTTGGCTTACGCCTCTCGCCTGTGGCCTCCCCCAGCCCCTCAGCCCTGACCATCGGGTCCAGGGTTTCTTGGTCTTGCACTGTCAACAGGTCGGGCCAGATCATTCTGCGTGGCAGGGACTGTCCTGTGCTTTGTAGGAGCTTCGCAGCATCCCTGGTCGCTCCCCACGAGATCCTGGTAGCATCCCCACCCCCACTATGACAACCAAAACTGTCTCTAGCCATTGTCAGGTGTCCCCTGGGAAGCAAAACGGCTCCTGATGGGGAACCACAGATGTCAGCTGACCCCCCCAGTACTCTGCCCAACTGGGTCAACCCTGCATGTGTTCGGGAGTGGCAAGAATGAGCCTTACTTACTCACTTTTTTCAGTCATTTAAAGGACAATTCAGTGTCATTTACTCCATTAACTGTTATGTAACAGCCACCTCTCTCTAGTCCCCAAACATGTCCATCACTCTGAAGTCAGCCCCCTTAGCGTTTCCCCGGACCCAGAGCCCCTGGCCACCTCCAGTCTGGGTGCCGTCTCCATGGATTTAGCCGTTCTGGATATTTCATCTAAATGCGGTCATACAGTACATGACCCTTTGTGTCTGGCTTCTTTATTCGTGTTAAAGCATGTATCAGTAGTTCAGTCCTTTTTATGGCTGAATTCTATTCCATGGTTTGGATACACCATATTTTGTCTTTTCATCCACCGATGAACATTTAGGCTGGCTATTTGTTTGCTTGTGTGTTTGTTTTTGGCCCTGCCCACGGCATGCGGAGGTTCCTGGGCTAGGGCTTGAGCCTGTGCCACAGCAGCAGCCTGAGCCACTGCAGTGACATCAGTGGATCTTTAACCTGCTGAGCCGCACAGGAACTCCTTGGGCTGGCTATTGCGAGTAGTGCTGATATAAGAACATGTGTGTACATGTACTTTTTTGAATACTCATTTTCACTTCTTTTGGGTATATTCTTAGGAGTGATTAGAGGCCAAGTGGTAAGTCTGTATTTACTCTTTGAGGAGCCATCAAACTCTTTTCTACAATGGCTGAACTGTTTTGCAGTCCCATCAGAGACACAGAAGGGTTCTAATTTCTCCACATCATCACCAAAATTTGTTTTTTCCTGTTTTAGGTTTTGTAATTTAAAAATTCTATCTATCTTAGTAGGTGTAAAGTGGTGTCTCTCTGTGGGTTTGATTTCCATTTCCCTGATGACTAGTCATGTTGAACATATTTTTTTCATGTGCTAGTTGGCTGTTCGTATATCACTTTTTGGAGACAGATCTATTCAAATCCTTTATTCTTTTTTTTTTTTTTTTTACACCTGCAACATGGGAAAGTTTTCAGGCCAGGGATTGAACCTGCCCCATAGCTATAACCAGAGTCAGAGCAGTGACAGTGCCGGATCCTTAACCCACTGAGCCATGAGGGAACTCCTTTGTCCTTTTTTGAATTGAATTGTCTTTTTGCTGTTGAGTTGTAAGAGATCTTTATATACTCTTGTTATTAGACCCTTATCAATGATATGATTTGTAAATATTTTCTCTAAATCTGTAGTTTGTCTTTTCACTTTCTTGATCATGTCCTTTGATACATAAAAAGTTATAGTTTTCTTTTTTTTTTTTTTTGCCTACGGTGTGCAGTGGCTTGATACGGGCTATCGATTCCTGGACCTGGGATTGAACTTGGGCCACACTGTGAAAGCACCAGTCCTAACCGCTAGACCACCAGGGAACGCCTCATAAGAGTTTTGCTTTTGATGAAGTTCAGTTTACTAACCTTTTTTTTTCCTTTCATTGCTCTTGGTTGTAAGGCAGGCGTTTTCAAGAGAAAGAGCTTTGGAGTTAGGCAGATCTGAGGTCAGGTCCCAGTTTTCGCACTCACTGTTTTATCCTCAGCACCCACCCAGCTTTCAGAGCCTCGCTTGCCTCATCTGTGATGTGAGTGATGACACCTAGGGTGCAGTGTGCTGGGAAGGCGCAGAGGGCCGGGTTCCTAAGGTTCCTGCATCAGCGGGCACGGCCAACCTTGGGGATGGCAGGGAATATTATAAGATGAAGGGGCTTTCCTCTCCTCTTCCCATTGGAAGCTAACCTTTTTTTTTTTTTTTTTTTTTAACAGTGATTTTTATTTTTTTCATTATAGCAGATTTACAGTGTTCTGTCAGTTTTCTGCTGCACAGCCAGGTGACCCAGTCACACATCCATATATACATTCTTTTTTCTCACATTATCCTGCGCCATCGCAAGTGACCAGACATTGTTCCCAGTGGGAAGCTATCCTTTTGACAGGATGTTTTCCTATTTGGAATTGAAAACTGACGTTTCTCGGTAAAAATCTCAGAGAGCTTTATACAACTATCTGTCTCTGAGCTAAAATGAATATCAGTCGCATATATATTTATGTATAAGTTTCAGAAATTATTAAATAGCTTCTATTAGTAATCTTTATTCATTTTCAGTGTTTCATGAACGCATGATATTTAGGAAGTGTTTGCTGGCTTATTTCCTTTAAGAGAAATGTAGTTTGATCAAAGCTTCTTTTTCCTTCCTTATTGTAGTTACAGTTTCTTCCAGCCCATTGCCCTGTATCTTTCTGCTTAACCCTTAAAGAAGTTCGTATTTCTTCTTTTTTTCTTTTTTTTTTGTCTTTTCTAGGGCCGCTCCCGCAGCATATGGAGGTTCCCAGGTTAGGGATCTAATCAGAGCTGTAGCTGCCGGCCTACGCCAGAGCCAAAGCAACAGGGGATCCGAGCCGTGTCTGCAACCTACACCACAGCTCACTGCAACGCCGTGTCCTCAACCCACTGAGCAAGGCCAGGGATTGAACCTGCAACCTCATGGTTCCTAGTCGGATCTGTGAACCACTGCGCCACAGCAGCAAGTTCATATTTCAAGGAGTGTTGTCTAATTTTGCCTTCTCTTTTCTTTCTCGTGTTTTTCATGTGTGGTAGATGGCCTCCAGGCATTTGATAGTGGGAAGGGTGAGCTGAAAACATCGAGTGACAGCAGCTGGAGAGATGGGTGATGACCTTCAGAGTGGGCTGATGGTTCCTCTAATGGGCAGGGGACAGCTCCATAGCCCATAGCTCATGTGCTCAGGACTACACTTGTAGCCTCAGTTCTGCTGTAACTAACTGTTCAAGATGGGTCTCCCCTTGTTTCTTTTCAGAGCAACCAACGGGTCGACCTTTATAAGTGGAAAGACGGCAGTGGGGAAGTTGGCACGACCTTACAAGGCCACACTCGCGTCATCAGGTAGGCGCTGCCCTCCGCAGCTCCCTGGCCTGTCCCGCTTTGTCACGGTTCTTTGGAAACTGAAACAAAGACATCCTTCTCCAGGCTTGACTCTCTGTTGCGTTGGCCCTGGGTGACTGCTGGGTCCTTAGCAGTCCTGACGCGATGGCCTTCACAGCAAGGAGCAGCCTGCATTTAGGAACTGGCATCCGTGTGGCTGTTAACCCCCATCGCAGGAGACACTTAGATGGTTATAGCCTGGTCCAGAGTAAAGGGTTAGAGCTGGTTTGCTGCGGGAGGGAGATGAAGTTACACCTGCAGAAGCCTCCAGCTCACGGTCTGTGGTGCCCAGGAGCACGGAGACTTCAGGGCAGAGCCTTCTGCTCTCTCGTCAGCCGCTGTGGGGCACTGCCTGGAGCTCCTGCATCACTGCCCGTTATCCACATGCACAGCACAGTTGCTTCCCACTCGTGGCCTTGGAGCAGGCTTCTGGAGTGTTCCTAGTCCGTCCTTTCCTTGGTCACTGTTTCTGGGTGGGGACAACTTGTGGGAAGTAGCAGCAGGAAGTGGCGAAGCTGACCTTGGAGGTGATGGGAAAGGCCAGATCCCTGGCCTGTGTTGACCGCGTGTGTAGTAAGTGCCTTTTAAGACGTCAGGATGTGGGTGGCGGGGACCAGAGGCCTGCTTGGCACCCCCTTGAGAGCTGCGTGGCCACGTAATGGTGACTTTCCAAAGCCACTGGAAAGGAAATCTGCTAATGCTTTGGACCTGGACTCTGAATTTTTTCTCTTCATTGTGGTCCTGTTTATTGCTTATGTTTCCAGCGACTTGGACTGGGCGGTGTTTGAGCCAGACCTCCTGGTCACCAGCTCTGTGGACACCTACATCTACATTTGGGATATCAAGTAAGAACAACGAAGAGCATAACTGTTTGGCTGTGGGATGATCTGGGACCTTTGTCTTAAAAATCAGGGGTTGTACTTGGTTTCCTCTGGACAAGGACCCTGAGACAAGGAGACCTTGCAGATACGGTATTTAGGAGGTGGCAGCACTGCTGGTGGGGTGGGGAGGAGAGACAGGATTGGGAAGAGAGCTCATTATCCACCTGCGACCAGTGGAGCGTGGTCTTACTGGGGACACTGGGTGCTGGGGTAAAGCCCCCTCCTCAGAGGGGTCCCACGCCCAGGACCGAGGCAGTCATTGGTTGAAGGCTGCCTCCAGGGGCACTTCAGGCCTGTCACAAAGGTTTGCGAAATGGCTTTCAGCAGCCAGGGAAATCCCACTGGCAAAGAAACACAGGAACTGGGATTTCGCGGTCAGGCTGGAGTTTCCTGAAGTGGCAGGTGGCAATGAAGGGGTTTTGATGGGCACAGACCCACGTGGGCTACAGGGGGCCATGCCCCAGGACCACCGCTTAGCTCCCGGTGACGCTTTGCTGCCCCTCTGGAAAGGCGGCCAAGAGCCACCTCTTAGGGTAACTCTTGATGGAGCCAGGAGTGGAGGTGTGCCGAGCCCAGGGCCTGGCGCAGCCCAGGTTCTTCATAAACGTCCATCCCCTTCCCGTCTGTACGGCACGTTTCCTTCGCCATAACCATCAGGGTGACTGACTGGAGGCGGTGGCCTATGGAGACCCCAGGACAGGACACCCTCCCTGTCACCAGGCCTCTCCCCTCTGCTCCTGGACGGCCATGACTGTGTGTATTTTGCACTGAAAGGTAAACTGTGGGCAGAGGACAAGCCCAGTGGTGAGGTCTGCACACCAGACAGGCCCCTGAGGGGGATTCGTAGGGAGTAAGGCTTGCACGGCTGCCTTCACCTGCGTCCCGCGCAGGTCAGCGCGTCCCAGGTGATGAGTCTAAAGGCAGCGCCAGAGGCGAGAGGAGGAGCCAGCCAAGCCCAGGGGGCTCGTGACAAACAGATGTCCCCCTGGGAGCTCTGCAGCAAGGTCCCTCATTGACATGAAACAGTTGTTTCCATCATTTCGAGATCGAAAGACCTGCGCTGACTTGCCTTCTCGGGGTTTCTGAACAGTAAGCTGAATCTGCACACGGTGTATCTGTACCCCGTCTTCTCGACCCCCTCCTCTGTCCACGGCCATTCAGGTCGCTTGCATGTCTTGGCCGTTGTAAATAGTGTTGCAGTGGACATTGGGGTGCATGAATCTTTGTGCGTCCCGATTTCTTCCAAATATGTTCCTGGGAGTGAGGTTGCTGGATCATGTGATAGTTCTAGTTTTGGTTTTTCGAGGAACCTCCACATGGTTTTCCATCGTGGCTGTACCATCTTGACAGGTCTGTTTAAGGCCTCACGTCCCCAAGGAAGTTCGCGTACCTCCTGAAAGGAAAGAGGAGAGGTGTGAGCAGAGGGAGAAAGGCACCAGGCAGCTGGTGGCACAGGAATGGGCATTTGATTTCTGCCTCTTGTGTTTCAGAGACACCAGGAAGCCCACGGTGGCGCTCTCTGCTGTAGGTGAGTGAACCCCTGGCGGCCCCGCTCCCTTGTCTCCATTGCTCCTCTCCCCTGACCTCTCTGTGCCCGGGCCCCGGGCCCCTGGCCCCTGGCCCCGGCCCCGGCCCCGGCCCCGTCCATGCGGACCTGTAAGCCGCACGTGGCAAGGGCCTGGCTCCCGCTGCTCTCAGGAGGTGGCGTCAGGGCTGTGGAATGTGGTCAGGAACTTACTTCAGAATTCCAGGGCAGGGGCCCCATGGGTTTATTTTTAAACGTTTTATTGTGGAAACTTTCCAAAGTGTATAAAACTGGAAGAGGATGAGTTGCCCTGCGTTCGTCATCCAGCTTGTACAGTTGTCATTGGACAGACACTCTGCTTTCTCTGCTTTCATCTTGTACCTACTAGCCTACCCCCAGCCCCACCCCCTTTAGGATTATTTTGCAGCAAAACTCAGGTGTCATGTCATTTCATCAACAGATATTTCAGTAAGTATCTTCTTTACAAGAAAAGAATCCTTAAAAAAAAAAAACCCGAACCATAGTACCATTTAGCATACCTCAAAATATTACCAGGACTTCTTGAATATCATCAAATTAACGGTATTCAAATTTCCCAGTAGTCTCAGTAGTCGTTTGTTTGTTTTTTTTAACAAATGATTTGAATCGTAATCTGCATAAAGTCCATATTTATAAGTGGTTGATGCATTTCTCATCTCTTTCAGTTGGTGGGTTTCCTGTCCCTCCTCTTTTGTGGTTGGTTGGTTTTTCCTTTCTTGCAGTGTATTTACTGAAGGAATCAGATTGTTTGTCCAGTGGTTTCTGCACAATCTAGATTATGCTGTTTGTGTCCCCGTGGTATCATTTAATGTGGACATGCTGAAACTTTGAAATTACTTTTTGATCTGCCTGTTTTCATCCCTCATTTGGAATTGACTCTTTTTGGCAGTTCTGCCCTGGGCTGTTGCTGAGCCCATTCTCACCCCTTCCTAAGAGTTGAACTCGGTCGGAGACCCAGTGTACCTTATCCACCATGCTGAAGCCCAGTCGTCAGTGTTCTCTTTTGGCAGCCTTGAAAAAAAACAGGGTCATATTATCTGTCTCTTAACCTCTGCTTTTTTGTATCTTCTTGGGTCATTGGAACTCACATTTGGCGTTTCCTCCAAGAGAATTACACGATTCTTCTTTTTCTCCCCTGCTCCTCCCTGCCTCATCATTTAAAAGCATTAAATGTATTAAGCAGGGGGATTGTTGGTTCTGTGAGGCTAGGGACCACGTCTGCCTTGTTCATTGCTGCAGGCCAGGGGCAGCCCGCATGCCTGACCCGAGGAGCTGCTTCGTGAGTGTTTGTTTTGTGGATGTAGGACTCCAGCACCTGTGCCTCAGTGCTGAGGGCTTCACAGTTCAGTGGATCTGGTGCCCACCCCATGCCCACCCCTGCCTCCTGCACACATGCACCTATAGGCATTTAGCATCTGAGGCGTGTAAGGACCCACAGATGCGGTTACAGGGGACATCCAGCTAGCTGCAAGAAAATATGCATGATCTGTGAATTACCTCAGTCACCCGTCCCTGACTTTGTTCAGGTTTCTGAGGTAAATGGGTTGTTAGAGGACCTCTGAAAAGAAAGGCTGGGAGTTCCGGTTGTGGCTCAGTGGTTAACGAATCCGACTAGGAACCATGAGGTCGCAGGTTCGATCCCTGGCCTCGTTCAGTGGGTTAAGGATCCGGCGTTGCCGTGAGCTGTGTTGTAGGTCGCAGATGCCACTTGGATCTGGCGTTGCTGTGGCTGTGGTGTAGGCCGGAGGCTACAGCTCCCATTGGACCCCTGACCTGGGAACCTCCATATGCTGCCGGTGTGGCCCTTAAAAGACAAAAAAAAAAAAAGAAAAAAAAAAAGACAGGCTGTTTGAGTTACTCTGCTTTCTTTCCAAAGGCCTTCTGAGAAGACAGAGGCAGGAGACTGCTTCCCTTTTTGCACCTCGGTGCGGTTTCTCAGGGGTGGCCAAGCTGCCCTGGGAGAAAAGAGGCAGCTGAGAGGCTTGTGGGCCTTTATAAGCTACTTGATGGAATATTCCCTGAAAGTGGCAGCCTGGATGCTGCTGTGTGGTCCCATCTCACTGCGAGCATGTTGTTCATACCTTGGGGCGGGGGAGCGGTAAGAGCATGTCTACCTGTGCTCCAGAGCATTCTCTGAGTCTGAGAGCTAGTAGCAAAGGCCTGGGACCTTGGTTTGACCCTGGTGTCATGATCCTGGTAAAGCAGGTTGAATTAGGGGATTCCCAGAATTCCTGGGGAGGTTTCATGTTCTGATGGACCACCTACTGGGAAAGATATATTTTCTTGGAACTCTTTGTTTTCTTTACCTCTTTTTTTTTTCTTTCAGTTTTATTGAGATCTAGTGGACATTAGGCAGTGTCTCAGTGTAAGGTGCCCAACATGATGATTTGACTTATGTACATCACGAAATGATTTTTGCTGTGAATTTAGTGACCATCCGTCTTCTCATATAGATACAACATTCATTTGTTAATTAATGAGTTCATTAATTGATTGATTTTTGGCTGTGCTCACAGTGTGTGGAAGTTCCTGGGCCAGGGGTCAGAACGGAGCCACCGCAGTGACCATGCAGAATCCTTAACCGCTAGGCCGCCAGGGAATTCTCATAGTGCAACTTACAAAGAAAAGTATTTTTTGCTTTTTTGGCTGCCCAGAGGTATATGGAGTTCCTGGTCTAGAGACCAGATCCCAGCCGCAGGCGTGACCTAGGCTGCAGCTGCAGTAATGCCAGATCTTTAACCTACTGTGCCAGGCTGGGCATCGAACCTGCTTCTCAGCGCTCCAGAGACGTCGCCGATCCTCTTGCGCCACTGCGGGAACTCCGAAACAGAAACATGTTTATTTCCCTTGTCTCCTTGAGCTCTTTGGTAACTCACACAGAGGTAGAACAGTCTTTTCTTACACATTTTTTCTTCTGATACTCTTTCTTGCAAAGATGCTGGGTCTTCTAAGTTATCGTCCTCCAACTTTAGGGGTCCCCACTCTTCGTTCTTGGGTGATTTAAGGTGCCTGTGTCTCAAGGAAAAACACAACAAACAAACAAATATCTTCACCCAAACTAAGCCAGGATAAGGCCTGGGCCTTCCCCTATCGCCTGTTAGGTCCTAAGCCCTTGCTTTCTCTCTCGCCCTCTCCCGAGTTCTTGGATCAGATTGATTTCCACAGCCCTGGATCTACTCTGGTGGCCCCAGTAATAAACACTCACCTAAAGGGAGAGGGTGTCAAAGCAGAAATGTCATGTGTTGGCTGAGCAAGAACAAGATGAGGTGGGAAGGAGAGTCGTGTTGTTCGGGTTTAACTTAATTAACGTGATTATTTTAAGAGCCAGCTAAAAGTGCCGAGGTGTCCTAGTTTTCTGCTTCTTCAGGCCCTTCTGGCATCTGCCAGTGTGCCTCCTCTCTTACGTAGCTCCTTGGTCATTGTCGTTACCTCTGTGTCCTGGCAGAGGACCGGGTTCCCACGATGGCAAGAGCGCTCACTTGCCCGGGCTCCATGCAGGGCCGGTCTAACCGCAGCCGGGGCGATGGGAGGAGGGCGTGGGGTGCACGAACTTTCGGAGGGCAGAATCGGGCCACACTGGGGCTTCTTCAGCTGTGCTGCAGTTGAAGGCTGTGTTTGTCTAAGATGGTCCCTCAAAAACCGCCCCCCAAAACAAAACCCACGTGGGGAGGAGCAGGCCTTGAGCGGAGGCGCCCTGGACCAGGAGCGGCGGGGATCACGAGGGCCAGGCTGTGTGGCCAGAGTCACTCCCAGCCAGCAGAGCCGGGCGGGGCTGCTGCTCTGTGAGAAGCTCCGTTTCCCGGCTGATTCTGCTCCGAGGTAACCTGAAGATTTTTTTCCTCAGTGAGGTTATTGCCTCAGTTAGACGGCTCTGATCCTGTTCCCGTGTGGTAACTCCTTTCTTTTTGTGGCTTCATTTTCTCTTCCATGGTGGAGCCGATGCAGTCCCCGAAACTCGAAGAGCTCTCTTCTTATTCCTCTGAAGCGCATTATCCAGCTCCCCTGGATAAGCTCCACTCTGGTTCCGAAGGCCTTGAAGGCAACAGCTTTTCTTCCCCTGATTTTTCTTGGCAGCGGGTGCCTCACAGGTCAAATGGAATAAAAAAAACGCTAATTGCCTTGCCACCAGTCACGACGGGGACGTTCGGATATGGGACAAGCGGGTGAGTAAGCGCGGTTCCCCTCCCCCGGGTGCGAAGAGGATGTTGTGAGCGCAGGGCTTGTCTTGAGAGGCCAGGGTACCCTGTGCAGCGGGGTTCATTGCCGTGTTCCGATCCTGGTACCAGATGACATTCGTTTCCCAAACAGATGGGTGTTGAAGGAACACAGGGGAGAGAGGCATTATGGTCACTGGTTAAGAAAATGAACTTGGCCTGACCTAAGTTAGAGTCCCATTTGCCGATTTGAGGCGAGCCACGAGCTTTCCAAGCCTGTTTCCTTATCTTCAGAATAAAGATAATAATAGTGAGGGAGAGGCTATCACTGAGGGGGCGCAAGCCTGGGGGACCAGCCACTGTTCTAGGATGGCCGGCAGGGCCTCTTATCCCCCCCGCCCAGGTTGCCAGTGGAAACGCATTGTTCTAGGAGGCATGCCATCCAGAGTTCAATCACTGAGGGGCCCTCAGCATGCTCACATCTTCCCCTAGACATCTCGCTTTGCTGTCAGCCTCTAAGGAGCCCACAGATCATACATTCTCCCTGCAGAAGCCCAGGTAACTGATAGGCACGAAAGGGGTGCAGAGCCCTGGGCTGCTGCTCTGACGGAAAGTCTGTCAGAAGTTCGATATGTTGGCATCAGTGAGAATAACGACGCAGGGAGATGCCTCCCCCATATCTACCTGCCAGAGGATTGGGGAATAATGCATAATGCATAGAATGGCTGACTTCTGTAAGATCTGGGGTGTAAGTTCTGGTTCCTGCTCTGTGAAACCTGAGGCTGGAGATCCTATCTTTGTGGGAGGACCTACTGCTAGTTTTCCTGAAACTTGTTCGGGGAATCTTAAAGAAGTCAGCTGCTCTACGTGTTATGCCGCAACTACAGAGCCCCCACTTCCAAAGGGGAAGAACACCCATTACCTTACATCCTTGATTGAAACCGTGTCTGGGGCTGGAGCAGAAAGAGAGGAGGCTCATCCGCCCAATACAGAGCAGGCATGGAAAGCTGGCTAAGGTTTCGGTCCTTGTTTCATTTGTTTTAAACAAAACAGAGTGGACTTTCTTAAGAATAGAGATGGTCTCTGCTGGTATTTTTTTTTTCTTTTTTTTTTTAATGGCCGCACCTGTGGCATCCCAAGCTAGGGGTCGAATTGGAGCTACAGCTGCAGGCCTACATCACAGTCACATCAATGCCAGATCCGAGCAGCGTCTGTGACTACACCACAGCTCACGGCAACACTGGATCTTTAACCCACTGAGCGAGGCCAGGGATTGAACCTGCATCCATGGATACTTTGTCAAGTTCTTAACCTGCTGAGCCACAATGGGAACTCCTCTGATGATATTTTTGTATCTCCACTTGGTACCCAGTAGACACTCTGAATTCTTTCCTTCATTTTTTTTTTTTTTTTAGTGTATAGTTGATTGACAGTGTTGCATCAATATCTGCTCTACAGCGTAGTGACCCAGTACACAGACATTCTGTTTCTCATACTATCCTCCATCGTGTTCTTCCCCAAAAGATTGGACATAGTTCCCTGTGCTGTACTCTGAGTTATTTTAAGTGGACACACCCAGTGCTGATTCTCTTGCAGAAACCCAGCACGGCAGTGGAATATCTCGCAGCCCACCTCTCCAAAATCCATGGCCTGGACTGGCACCCAGACAGCGAGCACATTCTCGCCACCTCCAGTCAGGACAACTCGGTCAAGGTGGGTGGCGCTCCTGGGGCGGTTGGGGGAGTGTGTTTGGGAGGCATCAGGGCACTTTCTTTGGAAGGAAAGCTGCAGTAGGGCAGCGTAGGTGTGTTGCAGGGGCACATGTGCTTCTTGACCTGGGCACGTACACCTGGTTCTGTGGACCAGCAAGAGTGATGGAGTAGCACGTGCCTGATAGGGCTTCTGATGTCTGTTCCCAGGGTTTTCTTCTTTCCCTTCATGAAAGGAAGGTAGAGACAAAAGTATTGAGAAAGAAAAAGAAATTTACTTGCTCAGAAGTTGCCAGGAAGAAGTCACATTTTAGAAGGACTGGCTCATCAGAGGAAAAGCACAGCAGATACACAAGTAAAGGAGAAAAGCTGGAGTACCCGTTGTGGCACAGGGGTCTCGGTGGTGTCTCTGGAGCGCTGGGACGCAGGTTCACCACCAGCTGGGAACAGTGGGTTAAGGATCCGGTGTAGCTGTCGACTCAGCAGGTCAGAGCTTTGGCTTGGCTGGGGGAACTCCATATGCTGTGGGGCGGCCGGAAAAACAAAATTCTAAAGGAGAAAAGCCTACACCATTGTTCAAGGTACCAAGTTTACCGTGAGTCTGGGGTGGAAGAGCAGCCGTTTCCTCACATGACTGACATACCTGCAGAGGTTAAGATGTCGTCTGTCATCAGCCTTGCACAGGTCGGGGCTGAGACTTGTTAGAGTCTCACAGGACGATGCTCAAGGATGCACGTGTGGTGGCGACCCTCCTACTTTTGGTTGATTCCAGGCTGCAGTGTCACGCGTGTGTTTATCCACTCTGACTGTGGGATGTCACATGCACCTTGTTCCTCCTTGTGGTCAGGTCTCTGCCCTGAAGGATGAAGGTTTGACCACAGAATTTTGCTTAGCAATGTCGGGATTCAGCTTCAGCACTTAAATGCTCTGTTTTGTTAAAAACAGGCGTATATATCTTTTCGGTGTGGTTGGCAAAGCTAGAATCATACACTAAGGCTTAAAAATTAACTTCTCTCTTGAGGTTTGTTGATCCCCTAGGGTTGTAACTTGCTTTTATGTGCCAAACGTGGCTTGTTTGTTTGTTTGGGGGTTTAAGTTTTTGTCCCCATACTCTGATGAGCTTGTTTCCCCGAGTTCAAGAACCAGAAACCATCCAATTCAGCCTCTCCTCTTTCTTGGAATTTCCCTGGTTTGTCAATATTCAGTGACGTCTTTGCTACTCTGGAGGCTGGGATTCCACAGAAATAAAGCAGGTAACAGGCCACTTTCCAGCTGTGAAATACAGTCCTTGTATCTTACTGGTCGGCTTAGTTTATGAATTAAATGAGATTTTTGACATGATATTTGATTTATTCCACTGTATCCTGATAGGAAGGAAGGTAACTTTTATTGAAAATATATAAATGACATTAAAAAAGTGAAGCAATTCAGAGGTGCCTTGTATAATTGTCAATCATTGTTTTTAGTAATTAGGGTTTTTTTCCTTTTCTTTTTGTGTTTTTTTGGGCCACACCTGCAGCATATGAAGTCTAGGGGTCCAATCCGGAGCTACAGCTGCTGGCCTTCACCACAGCCACAGCAACACCAGATCAGAGCCGTGTCTGAGACCTACACCATGGCTTGTGGCAATGCTGGATCCTTAACCCACTGAGCGAGGCCAGGGATCAAACCCAAAACCTCATGGTTCCTAGTTGGATCCGTTTCCACCGCGCCATGACGGGAACTCCCAGTAATTAGGGTTTTTTTCAAATCCGTTTGTTTTGTTTCTTATGGCCACGCTTACAGCATAGGGCAGTTCCCAGGTCTGGGATTGAATCCGAGCCACAGCTGGGACCTATACTGCAGCTGCAACAACGCTGGATCCATTAACCCACTGCACCAGGCCTCTTTAGTGACATGAGCCGCTGCAGTCAGATTCTTAACCCACTGCACTACAGCAGGAAATCTAACATGTTGATAAGGACCTAGGCATGCCATTTTTCCTACATAATAATTTTCTTAAGTTTACCTGTGAATTTTTTTTTTTATTTTAATTTTCTTTAAAGCAGAGCCTTTATTAAAGGAAAGGAAATAGCTCCCAGGGTTGCTGGGAGAGGGCGAAGAGTCCTGTTACCTGTGAATTTATTAGCTTAAAATTTATAGTAGTAATTTTTTTATATGATTTTTATTTTTTCCATTGATTTATAGTATCCTGTTAATTTCTACTGTACAGCAAAGTGACTCAGTCATTCATATGTATGTGCATGGTCATATGTATGACCAGTCATACCTACACACATATATATATATATTCTTTTTTCACATTAATCTCCATCATGTTCCATCACAAGTGACTAGATATAGTTCCCTGTGCTCTACAGCAGGATCTCATGCTTATCCTCTCCAAAAGCAGTAGTTCGCATCTATCAATCCCAAACTCCCAGTCCATCCCATTCCCTCCCTCTCCCTCTTGGCAACCACAAGTCTGTTCTCCAAGTCCTTGAGTTTCTCTTCTGCGGAAAGATTCATTGTTCCATATATTAGATTCCAGATATAAGTGCTATTATATGGTTTTTGTCTTTCTCTTTCTGACTTATTTCACTTAGTATGAGAGTCTCTAGTTCCATCCATGTTGTTGCAAATGGCATTTTCTTCTTTTTTATGGCTGAGTGGTATTCAGTTGTGTATATATACCACATTTTCTTAATCCATTCATCTGTTGATGGACATTTAAGTTGTTTCCACGTCTTGGCTATTGTGAATAGTACTGCAATGAACATGCGGGTGCATGTGTCTTTTTCAAGGAAAGTTTTGTCTGGATGTATGCCCAAGAGTGGGATTTCTGGGTCATATGGTGGTTCTATATTTAGTTTTCTGAGGTGCCTCCATAATGTTTTCCATAGGGGTTGTACCGATTTACATTCCCACCAACAGTGTAGGAGGGGCCCCTTTTCTCTACACCCTCTCCAGCATTTGTTATTTGTTGACTTGTTCCTGATGGCCATTCTGACAGGTGTGCGGTGGTACCTCATGGTTGGTAGTTTTGATTTGCATTTCTCTAGTAATTCGTGATGTTGAGCATTTTTTCATGTGCTTATTGGCCATCTGTATATCTTCTTTGGAGAAACACCCATTTTTCCATTGGGTTGTTAGATTTTTTGCTGTTGAGTATAGTAGTAATTTTTAATTCCATTTTTCTTTTGTGAATTCTAAGGGGTCAATTGGAACAAGATACCACTGAATGAGTTTCACTTCAGTTTGTAGATTATAAAATAAGTGTTGAGTTGAGGAGTTCTCATCATGACTCAGGGGTTAACAAACCCGACTAGTATCCATGAGGACATGAGTTCAGTCCCTGGCCTTGCTGAGTGGATTAAGGGTCTGGCTTTGCTGTGAGCTGTGGTGTAGGTCGAAGATGTGGCTCACGTCTGACATTGCTGTGGCTGTGGTGTAGGCCGGCAGCTACTGCTCACATTCAACCCCTAGCCTGGGAGCTTCCATATGCTGTGAGTGCAGCCGTAAAAATACCAAAAAAAACCCCCCAAAGCCCCAAAAAACTGTTGAGTTGAGGGTCAGAGCTGGATCAAGAAGAAAGAAAAGTATTTTTCTTCTATGTCTGTTAAAAATAGAATATGAACCATAATGAAATTAGGTTGTATCATTTTAGATGATCATTTTTTTCCCCTGATCTTGGGTTAAGCAGTCTGTTTTACAAAGTTTCTGTCTTCTAGACTGAGTTCTGGAAGTGCAGACCTAGTCCCTTGGTCCATTCTGACATGTTCATGGTTCAAGGTCAGCCTTACTGAGAAACCTTTGCTCCCAAGGTTGTTCCCTGTGATGTCGACAGTTGGGAGCCTGCTTCTTGACCAACGCTCTTCTGACACTTCTTCAGGAAACATCCTTTCTGGTCCATCGCTTGGAGCAGAGGCTCTTTGGCAGTGGTCAGGGGAAAGCAGAAGTCACCTGTGGATGGGAGGCAACAGGGTTCTGGTTACCTTATTATGACAAGCAACTCGATTGGACAGAAACAGACTAAAGCCCTCCATTCGCAAGTAACAGGTAGTCAGTTATTCCATAAGACTCCGTCAGTGATTCCCTTGAGAATAAGCCCATATTATGAAGGGCGAGGACTTTTTCCAGGGTCCTCTAATTTATCCCATAAATTATATGTTGTATATGTCACCAACCGATGAGCATATTTAAATCTAGAAACAATATATATATATATATTTATCTTTTTGCCTTTTCTAGGGCCACACCCTTGGCATATGGAGGTTCCCAGGCTAGGGGTTGAATTGGAGCTGTAGCCACCGGCCTGTGCCAGAGCCACAGCAACATGGGATCAGAGCTGCGTCTGCGACCTGCACCACAGCTCACGGCAACGTCAGATCTTAACCCACTGATCGAGTCCAGGGATCGAACCCACAACCTCATGGTTCCTAGTCGGAGTCGTTAACCACTGCGCCGCGACGGGAACTCCTAGAAACAAAATAATTAAATTTTTGGGCTCCCGAAGTTCTGTAAGCCGTGGCATGCAGGAGTTCCTAGGCCGGGAATTGGACTTGAGCCACATCAGTGACAATGCTGAATCCTTAACTGCTAGGCTACCAGGAAACTCCCAGAATCTTTTAAAAATTTTTAACCTTTTTCTTTTTATGTATTTATTTTTGCTTTTTAGGGCCTCAGCCAAGGCATATGGAGATTCCCAGGCTAGGGGTCTAATCGGAGCTACAGCTGCTGGCCTACGCCACAGCCACAGCAACGCTGGATCCTTAACCCACTGAGTAAAGCCACGGATTGAACCTGCAACCTCATGGTTCCTAGTTGGATTCCTTTCCACTGCGCCATGACGGGAACTCCTGAACTTCTCTTTCATTTGCTCTTTTTTCACATATGGTAGACCTGATTCACAGGAGAGCATTCACAAAGTGTTGACCTAATTAAAACTATAGAGAATGCCAAGCAGAACTAATTATTTCTAGCTTTACTTCTTTTATAAGTTGAGGGAGCAAGTTATCGTTTAGCCTGTGACCATCTCAAAACCTAAAACCTCATTTCTAGATGGAAATGACATCTTAACATTTTATTATTTTGAATATGGGACTTGAATTTGGCCAAAAGGATTGTCAGAAGAAACAAGAACTACCTCGTGCCATCCCTTTGTAGTCCCACCCTCCCCAGCCCCTAATTCTGGCAACCCCTGATCTAGACTCCGTCAGTGTAGTTTTGTCTTTATGAGAATGTCATTTAAATGGAATCAGGCAAAATGTAACTTTTCGAAGTTGGCTTCTTTCACTTGGCATAATGCCTTTAAGATTCCCCCAAGTTGTTTTAAGAGTCAGTAATTTTTATATATATATGTGTATATATATATATATATATTTTTTTTTTTTTTGCTTAGTAGTCATACATGTTTTTATGTATCTGTGCATGTATGTCTTTGGGGCTGCACCCACGGTGTATGGAGGTTCCCAGGCTAGGAGTCAAATTGGAGCCGCAGTCACCCGCCTATGCCACAGCCACAGAAACGCCAGATTCGAGTTGAATCTGAGACCTATGCTGCTGCTTGTGACAATGCTACATCCTTTAACCCACTGAGTGAGGCTAGGGATCAAACCTGCATCCTTATGCATACTAGTCAGGTCCTTAAACCGCTGAGCCACATGGGAACTCCTGAAAGGGACGTTTTCTTTGCGTCTCTGTCACAGAAGCATGGTCATGGGGGCTCACTCAAATACACTCTTTTGAATTTTTTTTTTTTTTTCGGCTGCACCCACAGCATGTGGATTAAACCCATGCCATAGCACCCACCTGTGCCACAGCAGTGATAATGCCAGATCCCTAACCCACTAGGCCACCGAGGAACTCCCTCAGATGTATTGTTGATTTTATCTTTAGAGGACAGAACGCAAAGAGTTTGAGGGCAATGCTTATTTCAATAGGGGAATTGGGGTTTTTTTAGTGGCATTTATTTCACAAATGATCCTGCTTTCTTTATTACAGTTCTGGGATTACCGCCAGCCTCGGAAATACCTCAGCATTCTCCCTTGCCAGGTGCCTGTCTGGAAGGCCAGATACACTGTGAGTGAGATGTGCTACCTTTTCCTTGGAAACTTCCCCTGGCTGTACTGGACATGAGGGGCCTGGCGTATTTTCTCTTCTTTTCTTTGTGAGGCAGTTTTCTCTTTCTGTCTTGGTTTAGGCATGGAACAAAGGTGGTAATGATGGCATAAAAATTGTTATTTATGGAGTTCCCATCGTGGCTTAGCAGTTAATGAACCTGACTAGCATTCATGAAGATGCAGGTTCGATCCCTGGCCTCACTCAGTGGGTTAAGGATCTGGCGTTGCTATGAGCTGTGGTGTAGGTTGCAGACACAGCTCTGATCCCGTGTTGCTGTAGCCCTGGTATAGGCCAGTGGCTAAAGCTTCGATTAGACCCCTCCCCTGGGAACCTCCATATGCTGCGGGTACAGCCCTAAAAAGACAAAAAGACAAAAAAAAAAAAAATTGTTAATCTATTAAAAAATTTGCCCTTGGAGGAGTTCCTTTCGTGGCTTGGAGGAAATGAATCTGACTGGTATCCATGAGGACGCAGGTTCAATCCCTGCCCTTGCTCACCTGGTTAAGGAACCAGCATTGCCATGGGCTGTGGTGTAGGTTGCAGACATGGCTCGAACCTGGCATTGCTGTGGCTGTGGCGTAGGCCAGCAGCTACAGCTCCAATTCGACCTCTCCCTGGGAACCTCCATATGCTGCATATGGCTCTAAAAAGGCAAAAATAAAAAATAAAATTAAAAAAAATTTGCCCTTGGAATATTGAGTGAGAATCTGTGATAGAATGCTGGGCGAGCTGGGTGGTGTGAAGTGGTCAGTGACGATGGAGGCTGACCACCTCCCATCAGTAAAGGTTAGAAGGCTGGAAGTCAGTGGATTGTGCTGGAAAGAACTCTGGCTTTAGATTCAGAAGGTCTGGATTTTAGGCTCTGCAATGCCATTTAATTTTTCCCCCAGCTTTCTTGCTTGCTTGCTTTTTCTTTGCTTGCTTGCTTGCTTGCTTTTTAGGGCCGCACCTGTAGAATATGGATGTTCTCAGACTAGGGGTCAAATTGGAGCTGCAGCTGCCAGCCTACGCCACAGCCACAGCAATGCGGGGTCCTTAACCCACTGAGCGAGGCCAGGGATCGAACCTTTGTCCTCATGGATACTAGTTGGGTTCATTACCACTGAGCCACAGGGGAATTCCGCATTTTTCCTTTTAAAAAACCTTATAAGTAATAAAGGTGGATTCCTCAGAAAGAGTTCAGTACATGAAGACAGAGTCTGTGGTTACCGTAAACAAGCGTCCCACATGGAGGCTGCCGGCCCGTGGTCTCCAGTTTAGCTTAACGCCAGCGAGGTCCCAGGGCTGCAGGTTCGAGATGAGGCCCCCGGCTGTGGCCCAGGGGGACAGGGCATGGAGGTGAGGGCGACGCCTTCCACAAGTGACAAAGGTCAGGTAGAGATGCCAGAATGGCCTGCTTCCTGTCTGAGGGCAGCAGTTGGAGAAATAAATGTCAGTTGTCAGGGTGGCTGAGGGGGTTCTCCTAGGCCCCCCTTCTCAGTGGCAGTTTCTAAACTGAGAGGCAAACCCTTTTTGGAAATACCTCATTAGTAATATAAATATCAGCCCAGGAGGCTTTTAATTTGAATGATCAATATTAAAATATCAAATGCTGCATTGTTTTCTAAATTTAAAATTTACACCACATGGCTCTCTCTAGGGGGAGAAAGGAAGGGAGGAAAGATTGAGAGCTAGAGAGAGAGGGAAAGAGCTGGGGGGGGCAGTCCCAGAGAGAGAGAGAGAGAGAGAGAATCTCCCCAGCTTTATTGGGATGTAATTGTCATATAACGTGATACACATTCAAGGTCCACCCATGTGCTGACAAATGGCAGGATTTCCTTCCTTTTTCCTGAATAATATCCCATTTATATATATCACATCTTCTTTATCCACTGATGGACATGTAGGCTGTTTCTCTGTCTTGGCTATTGTGAAGAATGCTGCAGTGGCCCATTTAATATTTGTGTGGCCTGGGACAAGCCACCTGATGTTTTTTGAGCAATAGTTTCTTCCCCTGTCGAATATGAATACTAAGGTTTACTATGCCTTGCTCTTTTTAAAAAAAAATTGTAATGAAATTCACTGTGTACAATTTCAGTGGCATTCAGTCTCTGTACAGTATGCTTCCCCTTCCACGAAAGCTGTGTATGAAGAGGCGGTATGAACCTGAAATGCTACAGAGGTAGCACGTAAGCTCTTAACAACCTTCCCGCAGGTTTTTCCCTGCCACGCTGATAGCTGCTGATCAGAGACACCGTATTCACTTCAGTGTCTTCTTGAAAGGGAGCCCGGGGTGCATAAAGCTCCATCAGGCTGTCCTTGTGGAGTGTAGAAGGTATTCGAGGTCTTACCTGGCCTTCACATCTGGGAGCGTTTGGGAAGACGCCAGACATTGTTCTTATGAGTTGAAATTCTTCTCTGGATTAATAGATTTGCTTTAAAAAAGAAAAGCTCAGGAGCAATGCCCAGAGGTGAGGCGAAGAGAAATGTGCTCTTAGGCGGTTGTGGTTTGTTCCTTAAAGAACAGAGTCTGCACATCAGCCACATGGGCTCCCAGGTGCCTCGTAGATGGGGTGTTGATAAGTGAAAGTGCCTGTTCTGAAGTCAGAAGGTTTTCCTTTGAAAAGCTGTGGTCTTGGGGGCAGTGGGGAGGGACACGTGATGAGGAAGGTGCGTTTCTGGTGCCTCTGCACATGGCAGGGGCTGTTGGCTATCTGGGGTTGCCCCTGGTCCTTGCGAGCTCATTTTGGGAGAGCCCTTGGTGACCCTCGGAGCGGGCTCATGGAGAGGCGCCGGATTGTGAGACGGGCTGTTCTCATGTGCAACAGTCAGAGCCATTGGCTGGTTTTTATTTTTATTTTTAATTAATTTTTTTTTTCTCTGCTTCTTAGGGCTGTACTCATGGCATATGGAGGTTCCCAGGCTAGGGGTCGAATCAGAGCTGTAGCTGCCGCCTACGCCACAGCCACAGCCACACAGGATCCAAGCCCGAGTCTGCGACCTACATTGCAGCTCACGGCAGCACCAGATCCTTAACCCAGGGCCAGGAACCCAACCTGCATCCTCATGGATACTAGTCAGATTTGTTCCCACTAAGCCATGACGGGAACTCCCATTTGCTGATTTTTTAAAAAAAATTTTATTTATTTATCTTTTATTAAGGCCGCACCTGTGCCATATGGCGGTTCCTAGGCTAAGGGTGGAAGTGGAGCTGTAACTGAGCCCTTTCCCACAGCACAGGACTGCTGAGATCTGAGCCACATCTGCGACCTACGTCACAGCTCGCAGCAACGCCGGATCCCCGACCCACTCAGCAAGGCCAATGAACCCTCATCCTCATGGACACTATGTTGGTTCTTAACCCACTGAGCTGTGAAGGGAACTCCTTATTTTAGATCTTAAACAGTTCTTCTCTGAGAGTTTGGCTTTGCTTTAGTTTCCCTTGCTGTCGTCCCTTCCGTCGGGAAGGAAGGAAGAAAGGCAAACGTAACGTGTATGTGATGGTCAACTTAGGGAATTGGGGAAACATTCCCCAGGTGGGTCGAGGCCTTCTGTCACCTGATTTGTCCTAGTGAGGCTAGAATTCCAACTTGGGTAACTGAGACCTCGGCTGATTCTCCCTGGAATAGTTGCTGCTTTTCTCTTTCCGGCCATAGCCATTCAGCAATGGATTGGTGACGGTGATGGTCCCCCAGCTGCGGAGGGAGAACAGCCTGCTCTTGTGGAATGTCTTTGACCTGAACACTCCGGTCCATACCTTTGTGGGCCACGATGACGTGGTGCTGGAGTTCCAGTGGAGGAAGCAGAAGGAAGGTGGGTGGTAGAGAGACCGCTGACCCATTTCCTCCCGGGCCCTGTTCACCAGCGATCGGAGGAGAGGGTGCGGGGCCAGAGCTGGCTCAGGAGCGGGAGTCAGGGTGCCTCCCCCTTCACTCGCAGGTGGGTGAAAGGATGTGTGGCTGTGGTTCTTGCCCCAGTTGCCCTCCTCTTCTCTTGTGTCCTGTGCAGTCTTTCTCCTGCATGGAAGGGATCTGTAACAGGTTGGTAGCCTTGCTGTTGGGTCACTTCCAGAGCTGGAAAACTCTGGGGTCATGCCCAGAAATCCCTGGCCCTTGGCCCTTGCTACTCCCACATAGTCCCAGTTCTGCTCAAAAACACGTTGTGGTCTTTTACTTCCCATCGCCTTGAAGGTGGGTTTGGCCACATGACCTGCTTTGATCTTGAACCATGAACGGAAGTGATGCCATCTCTTCTGGGTTGAAGTGGAAACAATCAGTGTGTGATTGTTCATGCTCTCTGCTTCCACCGTGGCTCTGGCAACACGTCATGTGGAGTGAGGGTGAGGTGGAGATGCAGAGAGCAGGAAATCTTTGCTTTAAGCCGCCGAGACTTGGGTCTGATTGTTACTTCAGCTTAATCTATCCAGTCCTTACCAATGCAGCCTAAGTGTCCTGGGAGTCAGGAAGCCCTCGACCTGGGTTTCTCCACCAACTCACCATGCAGATTTCGTTGCAGCCTCCCGTCTGGTCTCTAAATGTTTTCCAGACCAGAAGTCTGTTTTGTGGTCCTTGCATATCACAGAAGGAAATCCAGGCAGGGGAGTGACATGGCTTGGCCAGAGCCTGGGAGAGGTCTTTGGTGGACCTGGGATTAGAATAGTTATCTTATCCCAGCATGTTTGTGACCCTGACAAGCCTTTTCAAAAGCCTCAAAAAAAGGATTTTTTATTTTTTTATTTTTGTCTTTTTGGGGACAAAGAGAAAGAGAACAGACGTGTATATGTGTATAATGAATCACTTTGTTATATAGCAGAAATTGCCACAACATTGTAAATCAACTAAACTTCAATAAAACTTTTTAAAAGTGAAATCAAAGATTCAACTCTTTACCAAAAAATTCTTCCAAACAATAAGATGCCACAATGCATTTATTTATTTTTTATTTTATTCTATTTTATTGTTTTGTCTTTTTAGGGCCACTCCCATGGCATATGGAAGTTCCCAGGCTAGGGGTTGAATTGCAGCTGTAGTTGCCAGCCTGCGCCACAGCCACTGCAGTAGTGGATCTGAGCCGGGCCTTTGACCTACACCACAGCTCATGGCATGGCTGGATCCTTAACACACTGAGTGAGACCAGGGATTGAACCTGTGTTCTCATGGATACTCGTTGGGTTCCTTACTACTGAGCCGCAATGGGAACTTCTCCAGGATGCGTTTAAAACAGTTCATTTTGGAGTTCCCGTCGTGGCGCAGTGGTTAACGAATACGACTAGGAACCATGAGGTTGCGGGTTCGATCCCTTCCCTTGCTCAGTGGGTTAACGATCCGGCGTTGCCGTGAGCTGTGGTGTAGGTTGCAGACACGACTCGGATCCCGAGTTGCTGTGGCTCTGGCGTAGGCCGGTGGCTATGGCTCCGATTCGACCCCTTGTCTGGGAACCTCCATATGCCGCGGGAGAGGCCCAAGAAATAGCAAAAAGACAAAACAAAAAAAAAACCAGTTCATTTTACAAATAACGTATTCGTCTCCAGCTCCTCCGGAGCACATAAACGGAAGATCACTTGTGGAGGTGAAGGTTCAGTGTGACGTTAAATCCCAGCATCGATCTTCACATGCTAATTTTGCCAGCTGTTGTTTCACTTCATTTAAATTTCTGCTCAAATGTGACTTCCTCAGGGAAGTCTGTCTAAAAATACTTCCCCCATCAGTTTCTGTCCTCTTATCATGTTTTTTTTTTTTTTTTTTTTTTTTTTTCCTGCCTTATTTTGGCAGATAGAGTTCCCAGGCCAGGGATCAGATCCAAGCCACAATTGCAGCCTGTGCCACAGCTGCAGAAATGCTGTATCCTTGTAACCCACTGTGCTGGGATGGGGCTCCAACCCGTGTCCTGGCGCTGCGGAGATACCGCCGATCATGTTGTGCCCTGGTGGGAACTCCTATCTTTTGGGTTTTTTTTTAATAACACTGTCACTGCTGGACATGTTATTATATGTGTGTCTGTTTCCACTCCTGAAGTGTGAGATCTGTAAAGAGAGAGATTCTCATGTTCACATTATAGTCCTAGTGCCTAGAACGGCACCTGGCCTACAGGCAGTGTTCCATAAATATTTGTTTGGTGGATAAATGAATGAATCTCATGCCGTCGTGACCTGTAACAAACTTGATGTTGAATCCCGAAAAATCTCCTGGATTCTTATCTGGTGATTTCTAGGGTCCAAGGACTACCAGCTGGTTACGTGGTCTCGGGATCAGACCTTGAGAATGTGGAGGGTGGATTCCCAGATGCAGCGGGTACGTATTCACGTCTGTGGTGGAGGGAAGTAACTGCATACACCGGGAACTTAAAATAGAAGCTTTGGTAGTGGCGGAAGTTAGAGGATACGGGAGGGGCATTGAATACATGGCGCTGGTTGGCCAAGAGGCTGGTACCCTACATGGAGGCTTTGAGGTCTTTAAGAGCCAGCTTCAGTGTCACTGCTTTAAGGCTGCAAAGCCTCTGACTATCTCTTTTTTCTCTTGTTCTGGTCTAAGATAGCATGCATTAGCATACTGAGCAAGTGGCCTGGAGGCTTCACTTCTATTCCTTCTAAACAGGCCAGAAAAGTCTCCCTCACACTCTGCAGTGGTCGGATCCCGGATCCCTTCATCACAAGGACTGTCGCTTGAAGCCCTTTCCAGTTTTTGCCCCCTAAATTGTATCTCTTCTTTTATTTTTTTTTTTGTTTATTTTGTCTTTTTGCCTTTTGAGGGCCGCTCCCGCAGCATATGGAGGTTCCCAGGCTAGGGGTCCAATCGGAGCTGTAGCCGCCGGCCTATGCCAGAGCCACAGCAACGCGGGATCCGAGTCGTGTCTGCAACCTACACCACAGCTCACAGCAACGCTGGATCCCTAACCCACTGAGCAAGGCCAGGGATCGAACATGCAACCGCATGGTTCCTGGTCAGATTCGTTAACCACTGAGCCACGATGGGAACTCCTAAATTGTGTCTCTTCTATCAAGCACAGTGGTACCTGGTGTGAATTGCTTGTGTGGCCCTTGGTTTGTTCTGCCCCATCAGGAGTTCTGACTCCTTACCTGGTGGCTGAATTCCTTGAAGGCGGGAACAATCTCTCACCTCTGTCGTATCACACAGAGCACTCTGCACAGGGCAGATAGAAAATGCTGGGTCACGGAGTTCCCCTCGTGGCTCAGTGGTTAACGAATCTGACTAGGAATCATGAGGTTGCAGGTTCGATCCCTGCCCTTGCTCAGTGGGTTAGGGATCCAGCATTGCCGTGACCTGTGGTGTAGGTTGCAGACGCGGCTTGGATCCTGGGTTGCTGTGGCTCTAGTGTTGGCTGGCAGCAGCAGCTCTGATTGGACCCCTAGGCTGGGACTCTCCATATGCCATGGGTGTGGCCCTAGAAAAGACAAAAAAAAAAAAAAAGGTTTTCTTAGATTTGCATAAACTGTGAACAGGATAAAACATTTTACAGGGTAGAATAATAGAGTCTGTTATCCTTTGGGTTTAACCAGGGAGAGTTGGTGATGGGCAGAACCTATTTTGATTGTGTTGTTTTGCAGCTGACATCTTTCTCCTTTGTGATTCCCAATTTTTTTTTTTTTTTTTAATTTTTAGGGCTGCACCTATGGCATATGGAAGTTCCTGGGCTAGGATTTGAATCGGAGCTGCAGCTTCTGGCCTTCTCACAGCCACAGTGACTCCAGATCCAAGCCGAGTCTACGACCTATACTGCAGCTTACGGCAACGCTGGATCCTTTAACCCACTGATCAAGATCAGAGATCAAACCCTCATCCTCATGGATACTAGTAGGGTTCCCAACCCACTGAACCACAACAGGACCACCCACCCTCCTTTTTTTGGTCTTTTTAGAGTCACACTCAAGGCACATGGAAGTTCCCAGTCAAATTGGAGCTGTAGCCACTGGCCTACACCACAGCTCACAGCAACACTGGCTCCTTAATCCACTGAGCAAGGCCAGGGATTGAACCTGTGTCCTCATGGATACTAGTCAGATTTGTTTCTGCTGAGCCATGATGAGAACTTTGTCTTTTTTTTTTTTTTTTTTTTTAAATCATACTGTTGTATGTGGAAATTCCTGGGCCAGGGTTAGAACCTAAGCCACAGCAGTAACCAGAGCCACACAGTGACCATGCCAGATCCTTAACCCGCTGAGCCACCAGGGAACTCCATGATTCCCATTTTTAAGTCAGAATTGAGCTGAAGATAATGATCATTTCCTGAGACTTCTCCAGACCTAGATGTCCCCCCCTCTGTTGCAGCTGTGCGCACATGACCTCTTGGATGGTGTCGATGAGTTCATTGAGGGCATTTCTCTGCTGCCAGAACCAGAGAAGACCCTTCACACTCAGGATGCGGAGCACCAGCACAACTCAAGCCACGGGGAAGAAGAAGGTAATGGGTCGCCCTGATGTTTTAGGTGAGGCGCCCCCCCCCCCGTGTCTCCGAGTCGTGGCAGATACCCCAGAACTGCTCTCTGAATCCATTTCAGAAATGTTTTCCAACAGTGGAACCTCTCTCTCCTGCTAGTCTTAAAGGAAGACCCCCCGAGCAGTCTCCTGGAAGAGAAGAAATCAGACCCGCTGGGCCTGCCTCCGACTCTGCAGCAGGAGTTCTCCCTGATCAACGTGCAGATCCGCAACGTCAACGTGGAGGTGCTCGCGCTTCCCCAGCCGTCCTCTCGCAGGCTGGCGGGTGGCCCTTGGTGGGGCGGGACTGGGGGCCAGGATTTGGGCTGGCAGACAGCTCTGTGCTCTAACAGGGACACTCCGCGCTTGCTTTTTCGTTTCCTTGGTTTTCTAAAGAAACATGTTTTACAAAGGCAGACTCCCCCCCACTCCTTAGATGTTCCAGCACCTCGTTTTCCCAGATGGGAAGATACTCAGACCCAGAAGGTTTATCGCGTTTTGGCAGAGGTTGCTGGTGGAGTTAATGGCAGGGCAGAGTTTGGAAGCCATTCTCCTAACTCTGCAGGGCTCTTTGTGCTTTGCTGTATGATCTTGCCTTGTTATTGGCCATTTCCTCGGGGATTTAGATTGCTAATGAGAAGGTGACCAAGCCTCTCTGTTCATTTAACACATAGGCAGGTATTGAAGTTCTTTGCTTCAGAGAATTGAGTCTCTCTGTGAAGGGGTTTCAAAACTCAATTAGTTTTTCTTTTGCTCAACTTCATTTAACAGTAGGCCTGGGAATTCCCTTGTGGCTCAGTGGGTTAAGGATCTGGCATTGTCACTGCAATGGCTCTGGTTACTGCAGTGAAGCAGATTTGATCCCTGGCCCAGGAATTGCCACATACCACAAGTGCCACCAAAAACAAAACGAAACAAACAAACCCCAGTAGGCCTGGATATGTGCACCTACATAAATATCTCATTTGGCCTTTAAAACAACTGTGCAGTAAGTGGTTTTATCCCCATTTTACAGAGGAGGAAACAGAGACACTAAGAAATGAAATGGAAGTTCGAGTTGTGGCTCAGTGGTTAACGAGCCCAACTAGCATCCATGAGGATGTGGGTTCAATCCCTGGCCTTGATCAGTGGGTTAAGGATCCAGCTTGCCATGAGCTGTGGTGTAGGTCACAGACGCAGCTCGGATCTGGCTGTGGATTAGGCCGGCAGCTGTAGCTCTAATTGGACTCCTAGCCTGGGAGCTTCCATATGCTGTGTGGCCTTAAAAAGACAAAAAAAGAAAAAAAGAAATGACTTGGGTGAGGTCAGCAGCTATATCTGAGTTTCCCATGTGTATGGCTCTTTTTGCTGTCATCTCTAGATGGTGGCATAAGAAATTGAAAAAGATAAAGGATTCTTTGGTTAATTGGTTATCTATATCAACTCAGTTTATACTCCCTTTGTCCGAGTTGAGAACAGTGTGGCTATTCACTGATCAAGTCTGAGAAGGAGATCTTGATTCCTTTCCCAGAACTGCTTTTTTTTTTTGGGCTTTTTGGCTTTTTGGGCCACACCCATGGCGTATGGAGGTTCCCAGGCTAGGGGTCTAATTGGAGCTGTAGCCTCCGGCCCACGCCACAGCCACAGCCACAGCAATGCCAGATACAAGCCGCATCTGCAGCCTACACCACAGTTCGTGGCAACGCTGGATCCTCAACCCACTGAATGAGGCCAGGGATCGAACCTGCCACCTCATGGTTCCTAATCGGATTCGTTTTGGCTGCACCACGACAGGAACTCCTTCCAGGGCTGCTTTTTAAAAATTACCGAGATATAATTCACATACCAAGAAATTTGCCCTTTTTGAGTGTACAGTTTAGTGGGTCTTGGTGTTTTCACAAAGCCCTGCAGCCATCACTGCTGTCTACTTCCAGAGTTTGCATCATCCCTAAAGAAACCCTACATCCATGGGCAGCCTCTCCCCAGTTCCCGTCCCCTTGGCTCCGTCTTTCTGTCTCTGTGAACTTTTACATATTTATTTATTTTTGTCTTTTTAGGGCTGCACCCATGGCATATGGAGGTTCCCAGGCTAGGGGTCTAATCGGAGCTGTAGAAGCCAGCCTACACCACAGCCACAGCAATGCGGGATCCACGGTGCATCTTCGACCTACACCACAGCTCATGGCAACGCCAGATCTTTAACCCAGTGAGTGAGGCCAGGGACTGAACTCGCAACTTCGTGGTTCCTAGTTGGATTCATTTCCTCTGCGCCACGATGATGGGAGCTCCCACCCTATGGACTTTTAATTTGAGTCAGGTCTTTAACGTCTTCCTGCTGTATTTTCCCATCTCAAAGTAAACATAAGTTTCAACCTTTATTGCAGCTTTGGGATGAAGATTTTTTAAGTTGAAACACCATGACCTTATTATATCGGTGCCGAAGTTAAACATCTGTTTCGAAAATGAGGTTGCCCACATCTTTCACATGCATTGTCTTTGGAAACCCTCTCCCTTCACTTGGTTACTAGATACCTAGAGCATTCACTTACCTTATTTAAACCCATTTGCCAATGAAGACTATTTGCAGTTAGTTCATCTCCAAAGCAGCTATGCATTTGTCCCCTGCAGATGGATGCAGCAGACAGGAGCTGCACGGTGTCCGTGCACTGCAGCAACCATCGCGTCAAGATGCTGGTGAAGTTCCCGGCGCAGTACCCGAACCACGCGGCCCCTTCCTTCCAGTTCATTAACCCCACCACCATCACGTCCACGATGAAAGCAAAGCTGCTGAAGGTGGGCATCTCTGTTGGCAGGTTCTCCTTGATATCCTAAGAGGGAGGCACTGCTCATGTGCATCCGTGTTTGAGTTGAGGGGTAAAGTTGAATGTCAGTGCTGATCAGAAGTCATTGCTAACGATTGTATTCCCTTTGTATAGAAACCAGTGAGCACTGGTTCTTAATCAGTCATGGCCCCCCCTTTGAAAGTTCAGTGAAAACCATGGATCTTTCCACAGAAAAATTTGCACACATGTTGCATATAATTTCAGAAGTATTGCATATAAAAAATAGGAAATTCTATATTTGCATGTAGTCTACTCACAGATCTCATTAATGCTGTGCAAGAATCCCAGGTTAGTAGAATACAGTATCATTTATCTGCAACAATAGGCAAAGAATGTTCTAAACCTAAATGATACTTTCTAATCAGAAAAAATGTGTGTAAGGGCATTACAAAAAATCCATTGCATAACAGAAGATGTGTTGGCTCAGGTTGAAGCTGGCTGGCTGGACAGCCAGGTGTGTGACGGCATAGCGGTTCCTCCTGAATGGAAGGGGCCAGCCTGGCATCTCATCTTTACCTCTACAGGTTCAGAAATTTGATTTGCCAGTTCAGGCAGAATCCCCATCAAAAAGCCCCACAAGCTGGGCTGATATACCTTTTTTCAGTCTGAGCAGCATGACATGTGAAATAGTGGCAGGGTGTTGCTTAAGCCAAGTTGACCTGAGAGCTGTTCGTTTTTTGGCTCCTCGGTATTGCACACACTTGATTATTCCATCTTCTTGTGGCATGATCCATAACCTAAGACTTTATCAGGTGTCTTTTTCAGGTGTCTGAAATGCTAATTTCTCAGATTTTGTGGTACCTGATGTTTTGTCCTTGGAGTCTAAACATTTCACTGTCTCGTTTGGACGTACAGAAAAGATAGATTTTTCTTTTGGCATAAAAATGATAAGATTAGGAAGAGTATTTTTCTTTTTTGGCTGCACCCATAGCATGCAAAAGTTCCTGAGCTGGAGATCGAACCCAGACCACAGCAACAACCTGCTCTGCTGCAGTGATAACGCCAGATCCTTAACCCACTGAGCCACAAGAAAACCCCAAGAAATGTCTTTAAAGGTCTAATTCAGTTCTGTCCAGTAGAAATATAACGCAGACCACATGTAATTTTAAATTTCCTAGTAGCCACACTAAAAAACTTTAAAGTAGCAAGTAAATTAATTTCAATAGTATTTTTATTTAATTCAGTATATCCAAGGTATTATCATATTGAGAATTCCCTGGTGGCTTAGCAGGTTAAGGACCTGGTGGTGTTATTGCTGTGGTGTAGGTTCCATTCTTGGTCCAGGAACATCTGCATGCTTTGGGCTTGGCTGAAAAAAAAAACAAAACAAAACAAACAAGGTATTATCATATCAACATGTAACCAATATAAAAATTGAGATAGTGTACATTTTTTTTTTTTCCTTTTTGTCACCAAGTCTTCAACTTTTGGCGTGAGTTTTACACTTATGATGTATCTCAATCCAGACTTGCTATGCTTCCTGGGCTCTGTGGCCCCATGTGAGCCGTAACTTCCATGCTGGACAGCCCAGGGCCAGTCGACATGCCTGTCTTCATTGAGTGTGTCACTTTATTTCTGTAGCACATGCTTTAAAATGATAGGCTTTTGTATATTTTAAAGGACCAAAAAAAAAAGGTATATTTTCATTTTCACCAAAGTGAAATCGGTTCCCCCTGGCATCTGTGTATCCCTTGGAACAGTTTTCAGTCCAGACTGGAGGATATTACTTTTTTTTTCCCCTACAGAATGCGGAAGTTCCTGGGCCGGGGATTGACCCCAAACCACAGCAGTAACCAGAGCTACAAGGGTGACAACACCAGATCCTTAACTCGTTGAGCCACCAGGAAACTCCAGGAGGATCTTACTTCTAAGTAATCCTGGAGGAGGACGATGGGGTCAGGTGGGGTGAGAGCACAGGCGTAGAATCGGCTGTAAAGGAAGCATAGTTGTTCCAGTACTAGAAACATGTCCTCTCAAAGTGCTTCTTGAAGAGGACACGCAAAAGAATCTTGCTCTGAGCTTCCTGGAGGTTGAGGGCTGAGGGGGGTGTGCTGCGTCGGCAGCCTCAGACCCAGCCACGCTGCAGTCGCCCAGCATCCTCAGCATCGCTCCTCTTTCTGATGCTTCTCATAAATAACAAAAGCGAACCGGAAGAAAGAATGTTGCTATTCTTAACTGTGCTTTGCGCCTTTTCTAGATCCTGAAAGACACTTCCCTGCAAAAAGTGAAACGCAACCAGAGCTGTCTGGAGCCCTGCCTGCGCCAGCTCGTCTCCTGCCTCGAGTCTTTTGTGGTGGGATCCTTGTTAGCAACCTGTGCTTTGGGGTTTTATTTCCTTTCTTCCTCCCTAAACCCCTGGGCTCCCTGATCTTGTAATAACGTATCCCATTTTGTAATTCAGCTTGAAGACAGAGTGTGGGTTTTAGTCTGTTGATTTTAAAATTTCAGAACCAAGAAGACAGTGCTTCCAGCAACCCCTTTGCGCTCCCGAACTCCGTCACGCCGCCCCTACCAACGTTCGCCCGGGTCACCACCGCTTACGGATCCTACCAGGATGCCAATATTCCTTTTCCCCGGACCTCAGGGGCCAGGTTCTGTGGGGCAGGTTGGTCTCTTTTTGGTTCTCTGATTATAGATTTTGAGAGCATGCAGCTAAGAATGTCTATTTAAAAATTTCCGTCACGGAGTTCCCGTGGTGGCGCAGCGGTTAACGAATCCGACTAGGAACCATGAGGTTGCGGGTTCGGTCCCTGCCCTTGCTCAGTGGGTTAACGATCCGGCGTTGCCGTGAGCTGTGGTGTAGGTTGCAGACGCGGCTCGGATCCCGCGTTGCTGTGGCTCTGGCGTAGGCCGGTGGCTACAGCTCCGATTCAACCCCTCGCCTGGGAACCTCCATATGCCGTGGGAGCGGCCCAAGAGATAGCAGCAACAGCAACAGACAAAAGACAAAAAAAAAAAAAAAAAAAAAAAAAAAAATTTCCGTCAGAATATTTGTCTTTGTTTTTCTTTCCTGAGAACTCAGAAGATTTCTGTCGTAGTGTCATGTGGTCTGATGCCTCAGTGGCAGCTAGGGACACATCCTGAGAATGTTTCACCAGAATTACAGTCTAAAGTTTTTTCGTTCTGTTGAGTGTGAATTTGAGTTTTGCCTCAGAATATCGAGAACGTACTTAGGAATAGAAAGTGCCTGTGAAGACTGGTCCAGACCGCATACATCCCATCTCTCCCGGATCCCGGAGATTCTCACCCTTGTCTGTGTGAAGTATCATGCCTGTTGTGCGCCTGTGTAACTTGGGTTACTATGTCTTATCCTTCAGGCATCCCAAGGTAGACAAAAGACTGGCCAGTGCTGTCTTAGGGTTTCCCACGTCCAGCTCATTGACCCTGATGTGCACATGTACTAACTCCTTTGACAGGGTACCTGGTGTATTTCACGAGGCCCATGACGATGCATCGAGCAGTGTCTCCAACAGAGCCCACTCCAAGGTGAGTCTGGAAGGTACAGGCATAAGCGGTGTTCATGGACCAGAAGTGGGCAGACATCTGGGAGCGTGTCTTTGGACAACTGGTTCTAGTTCTTCAGCAAACACTCATTCTGAGATTTCTTCCCGAAAGATCAGGGTTCGTAAACTGGCAGCTCAGCTGAGATTTCTACTGTGAAGTTACTCCTAGAGGGAGTTATTTGATAAAAGCTGTTGTCAAAACAAGGCAGATTCTCTTTTAATGTGCTTTTCCCCTATTTCTAAGGTATTAACTGGACATTAAATAAAATTAGAAAAATGGCAAGAGATCATGTGTAGTCCCATAACACAAATTAGCCACTCTGAAGCGTTACCTCCCGTGTGTAGTGTGTGTGTGGCCATCACTGCAGGCAATTCTAGAACCTTTTCATGACCCCAGAAAGGAACTTTGCGTCGCTTAGGGGTCACACCAGCCCCCACGTTCCCCATTCCTCCAGGCCTGGGCAAACACTGATCTACTTTCTATCTATAAATTCACCTGTTCTAGACCGTTCACATAAATGGAATCTGTGTGTGTTCCTTCTTTCACTTAGTGTATTTTCAGGGAGCATGGATGTTGTAGCTGTATCTGAACTTCATTTCTTTTTATTGCCAAGTGATGTTCCCTCACTCGTATTCTCCATACTTCATTTGTTCATTCATTAGTCAGTGGACATTGGGGTTGTTTCCCCTTTTTGGCTGTTAGGAATAATACTGCTGTGAACATCCTGTTCCAATTTGTATTTGGATATATATGTTTTCATTTTTCTTGGGTATATACCTAGGAGTTGAATGGCCGGATCAGATTATAGATTTTTTTTTCTTTATTAATATATTTTCTCTTTTAGGTTCATAGCAAAATGGATTGCAAAGTACAGAGCATTCTCACATACCCCTATTCCCACACGTTTACGGCCTCCTCCACACTGCCGACTTTTTAAACTTAAATATTATATTGTAGACTTCTGGTTCTAAAGTGTGGTGACCAAGATAACTTAGCTTCCTGCTACAAACACTGGTTATGTTGGATGTGATATGATTAGCATACCTATAATGAACAGATAAGCTAATAAGAAAGAGAGGACATTGCACCAAGGTCACGAGCAGACACTACTGCTGCCCTGAGAGTTTGCTAGTTGCTGTAGTAAACCTGGCAGTTGAGACCTTGTCCCCACAAGAACTGGGAGTTAAATGACAGAGAGCCTCCTACATCATACCAGGTTCCTTAGTCAAAAAGTTGGACAAAGGGAGTTCCTGTTGTGTCTCAGTGGTCACGAACCTGACTAGGATCCATGAAGATATGGGTTCGATCCCTGGCCTCGAGCAGTGGCTTAAGGATCTGGTGTTGCCATGAGCTGTTGTATAGGTCCCAGACGTGGCTTGGATCTGGCATTGCTGTGGCTGTGGTGTAGGCTGGCAGCTGCAGCTCCAATTTGACCCCTAGCCTGGGAACTTCCATACGCCCCAGGTGCAGCCCTAAAAAAAAAAAAAAAAAGAAAAGTTGAACAAGGAAACAGTTACCTTCTCATAAAGGGAAACAGCAAATACCTGTATCTAGACTTTGGATCAGAGGTGAAATGTACCTATGAGAACTTTTTGGTACTGTTTTTGTTGTATAATTTAGGGTACCCAAATGTGAAGTCTACCTTGATGACCAGCACCCAGATCAAGATACATAGTGTGGCCCTTATCCCAAAATGTTCCCCAGTCCCTCTACCCAGAGGAGAGCGCTTTTCTGATTCCATCATTGTAGTTTACTTTCGCCTGTGCTTGAACGTCATCTAGAGTGATGCAGCATGTACTCTTTTATTCTGGCTTATTTTGCTTAACTGAATGTTTTTGGGATTAATCCACATTGTTGCATGTAGCAGTGGTTGCACTATATGAAAATAATACTGCTTGTTCATACTTCTGTTGATGGACATTTAGTTTATTTCCAGTTTTTATTTTGTTATGTATAGACCTACACATACAAGTCTTTTTATGGACATGTGTATTAATTTCGCTACCCAAGGAGTTGCCTCCCTGGGTCATATGATAGGTGTGTGTTAGTTTTATTAGAGTTGCCAAAAAGTCTGTCCCCAGTGCTTTGCCATTTTACTCTCTTACAGTAAATATTTCAGAGTTCTGGTTACTCCACATCCTCTCCAAAACTGGGTGTTTTCAATCTTTTCAGTTTTAGCTGTCGTGGTAGTGTGTTGTATTAGCTCCTCAGGTCTTTGATTTGTGTTTCCATGGTGATGACTAGTGATGCTGAGCTTTTGTGCTAATTGACCACCTGGGTATCTTCTGTTGTGATGTGCCTGGTCTAGGGTTTTGCCCAACTTTTTTAGACTGTTTCATGACCTACGCCACAGCTCACGGCAACATCAGATCCTTAACCCACTGAGAGAGGCTAGGGATTGAACCTCCATCTGCCGTGGATACTAGTTGGGTTTCTAACCCTCTGAGCCACAACGGGAACCCGCATTGTGGTAGTTCTTTATCAATGCTTGTTACATATCCTTGGCTGGATATGTGTATAGATTTTCTTCTAATCTGTTGCTTGTCTTTCTCCCTCTTTTTTTTTTTTTTTTTTTTGTGCGTCTTTTTGCCTTTTCTTGAGCCGCTCCCTCGACATATGGATGTTCTCAGGCTAGGGGTCTCATCAGAGCTGTAGCCACTGGCCTACGCCAGAGCCACAGCAACGTGGGATCCAAGCCTCGTCTGCAACCTACACTACAGCTCACGGCAATGCCGGATCCTTAACCCACTTAGCAAGGCCAGGGATTGAACCTGCAACCTCATGGTTCCTAGTCGGATTCGTTAACCACTGCGCCAATACAGGATCTTCTTTCTCCCTCTTTAATGATTTTTGGCTCTCAGCAATTTGTGATTTTGATGCAGTTCAGTTTGTTTAAGATTTAGGGTTAGTCCTTCTATGTGCTGTCTGAAAAAAAAAAGAAACTGCTTATCAAGAAAATAGGAAAATATTCTTGTGTTTTCTTTAAAATTTATAGTTTTAAATTCCTTATGTGGAGTTCTCATCGTGGCTCAGCAGTAACGAACCCGACTAGATCCATGAGGATTCGGGTTTGATCCCTGGCCTCAGTCAGTGGGTTAAGGATCCAGCATTGCTGTGAGCTATAGTGTAGGTTACAGACACAGCTCTGATCTTGTGTTGCTTTGTCTGTGGCGTAGGCCAGCAGCTATAGCTCCGATTCAACCCCTAGCCTAGGAACATATGCTGCGCCTGCAGCCCTAAAAAGCAAAAATAAATTTAAAATAAATAAATAAATAAATGGCTTATTTAAGGTCTATAATCAATCTCAAATTAATTTTTGTGTTATGATATGAGGTAGGGAGTCAGCTTTTTTTTTTTTTTTCCAGTAGAGATAGATAGTTGTGACACATATAGCATCATTTATGAAGAAGATTTTCCTCTTATTGAATTCACATTGATACCTCTGTTGAAAATCAGTTGACCATATGTTTTGGATCTACTTCTTTTTTTTTTTTCTTTCCTTTTTTTGCTTTTTAGGGCCTCACCGATGGCGTATGGAAGTTCCCAGGCTAGGGGTCAGATTGGAACCATAGCTGCTAGCCTGTGCCAGAGCCACAGCAATGTCAGATCCGAGCCATATATCTAACCTACACCACAGCCCATGGCAATACCAGATCCTTAACCCAGTGAGCAAGGCCAGGAATTGAACCTGTATCCTCATGGTTCCTAGTTGGATTTGTTTCCCCTGCACCACAACAGGAACTCCTGGAACTATTTCTGAATTCTATTTTTTCCTTTGCTCTATTGGTCTTTCCTTATGACAAAATTACACTCTCAATGTAGGTTTATACAGTAAGTCTCCAAATCCGGCAGTTTAAGGCCTCCAACTTTAGTCTTCTCATTCAGGATTGTGTTAGCTATTCTAGACTTTTTGCATTCCTATAAAAATAGAACTCCGCTTCCTGGTTTCTACAAAAAAGTCTACTCATATACACACACACACACACACACACACACACACATATGTATTTTTTGTTTTGTTTTGCCTTTTTAGGGCCACACCCCTGGCATAAGGAGGGTCACAGGCTAGGGGTTGAATTGGAGCTACAGCTTCCGGCCTACACCACAGCCACAGAAACGCCAGATCTGAGCCACATATGCAACCTACACCACAGCTCATGGCAACGCCGTATCCTTAGCCCACTGAACAAGGCCAGGGATTGAACCCGCAACCTCTTGGTTCCTAGTTGGATTTGTTCCCGCGGTGCCACAACGCGAACTCCTTTACTCATATTTTGATTGGAATTGTGTTGATTTTGTAGATCAATTTGGAGAAAATCGACATCGTAACAATATGGAATCTTCCAGTCTACTGACATGGTGTACTTTTCTGTTGCTTTGAGTCCTCTTTAATTTCTTTTCTTTTTTTTCTTTTCTTATCTTTTTTAGGGCCACACCTGTGGCATATGGAGGTTCCCCGGCTAGGGGTCAGATCAGAGTTGTAGCTGCTGGCCTATACCATAGCCACAGCAACACCAGATCCAAGCCGTGTCTGTGACCTACACCACAGCTCACAGCAACACCGGGTCCTTAACCCACTGAGCAGGGCTGGAATTGAACCTATGTCCTCATGGATGCTAGTCAGATTCATTTCCACTGATCCATGACGGGAACTCCATCTCTTTAATTTCTTTCAGCAATATTTTATATCTTCAGTACACAATTTTTTTTTTCATTAAGTTTGTTCCTAGGTATTTAATGTGGTTTTTGTTTTTTGTTTTTGGATGGCTTGTGGCATAAGGAGTTCCTGGGCCAGAGATCAGCTTTAAGCCTTAGTTGTAGCCTACACCACAGCTGTGGCAACACTGGACTCTCTCAACCCACTGTGCTGGCTGGGGATTGAACCTGTGTCTCCAGAGACACTGCTGATCCCATTCAGCCACAGCAGGAATTCTTAATGTGTTTTGGTTAAGAGTTAAGCTATTGGAAATACAATTTTATTTTATTTTGTTTTATTCATTTATTTATTTATTTATTTTTGTCTTTTTGCCGTTTCTTGGGCCACTCCCGTGGCATATGGAGGTTTCCAGGCGAGGGGTCGAATTGGAGCTGTGGCTACCAGCCTACGCCAGAGCCATAGCAACGCGGGATCCGAGCCACATCTGCAACCTTCACCACAGCTCACGGCAACGCCAGATCCTTAACCCACTGAGCAAGGCCAGGGATCGAACCCGCAACCTCATGGTTCCTAGTCGAATTCGTTAACCACTGTGCCACGACAGGAACTCCTGAAAATACAATTTTAAAAATGTTTATTTTCTGAGTGTTTGCTTTTAATACATAGAAATACAGTAGATGCCTGTAGATCGACCGTGTATCTGAATTAAGTGGTTTGTAGATTCTTTTGAGTCTTCTGTGAATACAGTCATAGACACACTCTGCTTCTGCAGACAAAGCATTTTTCAGTTCTTAAAAGTGCTGCTTGGTTCTTTTTTTGGAGTTTCCATTTTTCCTCCACGTTATCTGTCTTTTCCTCCTGATTTCATCAAGGGCTAAGCAGAGCCCTCCTTAGAAATATGCAAAGACTGACGCCAGTTTGGATAATCGTGCCTTCTCAACCCCAGATCTCTCTCGGCCTTGTCTGCCTATCACACTGGCTTGATTGCGCCCATGAAGATCCGCACCGAGGCCCCCGGGAACCTGCGTTTGTACAGCGGGAGCCCCACACGCAGCGAGAAGGAGCAGCTCTCGGTCAGCTCCTTCTACTACAAGGAGCGGGTAAGTGGCAGAGCCCCGCCTTTGTCTTGTCCCTTCCCTGGACTCTGGTTCTTTGCCTCCCTGCCTGCCCCGCACGCACGGCAGCTAAACTAGCCCCTGTGGTCAGTCCCGTTGGTAGTTAGAGTGTTAAAAACCATTGCTTCCTTCTTCAGTCGGTTTTACCTTCTGTCAGTTGTTGGGGGGGAGAGGGGCTGGTTGGTTCTTGTCATCCAGACGCTTCCCTCCCCTTCAGCCCTGATCTTGTGATGCTCATTCAAATGAAGCTGATTCCCGGCCTCTCAGAATCGTTTAGCTTCAGGTCTTCCTTGCAATTCTGATGTTTGTCAGCAAATTAAAGGATATTTTGGGAGGCTTGGAATCTTGATTTATTTGGAACTTCATAGCTGTGGGACGTTTTAAAGTTGACCTCTGCGTTTTTATGCCTTTACTAAGTCTGCACTGAAGGACCCATTTGAATGGACCCGTTTATACAAAAATCGCCTGAAACCGTCCTTTTGTGCCTGGGTTCTTAAGGGACTTGTTGTCCCTAAAGTAGCTGTTGAGCTGTCAGAGGCCTTTGGTGACCAGAAATGTGGAGAACATCGGATGATTCTGAGAACTCTTTCTCTGCTGTCAGGTCGAGTCTGGCTTAAACCAGCTCTTAACTGGCAGGACGTAGTCAGCTTACCTCTTAGGTTCTCATAAGCTCAGTCCTTAGGAGTTCTTTGTTGCTTTCTCCTGCTAATTGAGACAGCATGAATTGACTATAATTAAATCTATTTTTTTTTTAAAAATTGAATTACTTAAAATAAAACCCTGATTTCCAGCAAGTTTTAGAAATTGCTGTGTTAAGGTCTCCCCTTCCCAGTTCGCACTACAGGTGGCCGTCTGATTTGTCCAGTCTTAGGACTGTGTGTGACAAATGAGTGACAGGAACTGGTGCTTGAGACAGGACTGGTCTCTGGCAAAACCTCAGTCAAATAGGGCAAAGGGCTTTTTGGCTGGTTGTCTTTCTGGTCACCTTTCCAGAGTCTGCTTCCTCACGTCACTGACGGAGGGCTGCCCTGCCCACTGAACTGCCGCAGACCTTCTTGGAACACCTTCGTTTTCTCAAGTCCTTTACATTAAAGAAAAAAAAAAAAAGACAATATTTTTGCTTTTAGTGTAAGCTAGCAGGTAAATGGTGAGATTGGTTTGATAAACTGATTGGAGCTAAGGCATTTTATTTTTGATTTAATAGCCAAACAAACTCAAGGCTGGGAAATGGGGGAATTTTCTTTAGGGTCAGGGCCAGGTTGAGGGGTGCTTACAGTCAAAGGGGCAGTTCTGAATTGCCCTTTGGATCATACCGCACGCTTCTCGTGCTTGGGTTCGGATGGGGCAGCATAGATGGACTAGCACTTTGGATCCCGTGGTGGTCTGTAAAGGCCACGTTTCACCGAAATGGCTCCCGGTCCAGGGAGGGAGCTCTCCTAATCGAGAAGCGCTCGTAAAGCCTGCATTTATGTTGTTGAGGGTCTTGGCTCTTTTGCTACAAACACCGTAATCATGAAGAGGAACTAAAGGCGGGTAGATAATTACCTCTGTTTTTTAATATTATTATTTTTTTATTGAAGTATGGTTGGTTTACAATGTTATGTTAATATCTGCTATACGGCAAAGTGATTCAGTTTATATATTCATATATAATACATATATACATTAATACATATACATGCATATATACACACACACACATATATATATTCTTTTCCATTGTGGTTTATCATAGGATTAAAAAATGTTTTCATTGTTATAGTTGATTTACAGTGTTCTGTCAAATTCTGCTGCACAGCAAAGTGACCAGTTATACATTTATATACGTTCTTTTTTTCACATTATCCTCCATCATGTTCTGCTTATCCCATTAGATTATGGGGTGGGGTGGGGAAGGGTCGTGATATAGTTCAGCTGGGGGGATTCCCAGTGTCTGCTTCTCCACAGAAAGTGGGCTCCTCTGGTCCTCTAGGGTGATATAGTCAGTGGCTCTGCATTTTATTTCAATAAATAAAATTATTTATTGAGCAAATAAAATTAGGGGAGGTAGTGTCACTGTAATTTCATAGGAAACCTTTGTATTGATGTATAAGATACAGAGAAAAGTTCACAAATCATAGCTTTGTAGTTCAGAGAATTAGCAGTCACACAGGCCAAGAAATAGAATATTCTACAAACACTAGAAGCCTTGGGGTGGGAGGCACTTTTTAATGGATGAGGCATAGTAATTACTGGGTCAAGTCATATGAAATTGCTGCTATTTGAACATTTTTGACTTGAAAAAAAAGTTTCATGTGGTTCAACCTAATAAGTTAAAATCAGTTACTAATAACTGGTACATCAGTTTTTTGTGATGAAGCTGAAAGAATCTCTTAAGTTCTCCTTGAAGCTTGTTCTTGTCCACCCCATTTACATGGGGCATAGGGGAAGAGTTAAAAGGAATGAAATATGGCCATGGTATTGTATGTACACAGGCCGTCTTATTTTCCTCGTGGAGGGCGATAATGGTTTTGGCTCTCAAGGAATATTTCCTGATTCTTGGGTATCTAGTTTCAAATGTGAAATAATATCACTTTTATTACTTTTGTCCCAGAGATGATTCCAGTTTACTAAATTTCTCTGTGCTTAACTCTTCATTTTCAGCTGAAGTTTTGTCTCCTGCATACTTTCATTCTTGTTTAGATCGCTTACCCCTGAAAGCTTTAAATGAGTAAGAATAAAGGAAGAGAATATAGCTGCATTAAAGCATAGCACTGAAGGAATTATAGCATATTTTGGAGATTGCAAAAAAGAAAAAATCTTCACAGAGCCACGAGGGCCTAATATTCATTTCTCTCATCTTTTTGTGTTTTTAACCTGCCTTACTTCAGTCATATTGTTGTATCACCCAAATGGAATTCCAGTGTTCACTCTTAAAAATTTTTTTAATGTGAGAGATGTAAAAAAAAAAAAAAGATTAAATTTCATAGGAAGTTAGAAAGTGCAGAGAGATTCTAACTAGGTAACTAGACAAACAATTAATAGCTGATGAAATATTGTTTATTCTTAGGTTGAATCAGAAGGCCCAGAATTTGAGACAAACTTTAGGCATTGCCCTATAAACATTGAAAAATGTAAATTGTATTGGGGAAATAACAATTAAAAAAAATAATAAAAAATAATAACAAATACACACACACAAAATAAAACCGATAGTGCAATAGGTTAAAAAAAAATGTTTGCAGCTTCCCACGTTTGCTTGCATTTATGTCACTAAAATAGCTGTAATGTAAATACGCAGGGAGTTCTTGAAGTTAATAGAATAATTTCTGATTTCCCTGAACCGTGTTTTGTGCCCCCAGTTTCATACTGATGCTGGTGTGGGTAGTGTGAGCCCTGGGGCGGGTCACCCTGCATTCCTCAGGGGCTGTCGCTCCCTCGTGGCACCAACTCTGAGAATGTCCTGCCCTCCCAAGGTCAAGACTTCAGGTTCTCCAGCACTGCCCAGCCACAGGCCAGACACTGTTCGGTGTTCAGTCTACGGAGGAACCTTCGTGTTCAGGGGCGAGAGTCCTCTCGCACATACGAGTGCTCTTGAAGGGGCAGCAGAGCTCTCCACCTGTTGCTCGTGATCTTCATCCTCGTAAGAGAACCACAGATCCCCACAGTATCCTCTGTCAGCCTCCTGTTACCTTGAGATGTGTTTCAGACTAAAGGACGGTGTATGGATTGTGATGGATTGAGGGAGGGGGGTGAGGGAAGCCAGATACTGCTGTGCTGAGGTTCAGATTTTTCAGTCATTCCCATCCGATTTTGCAGTATATTATGGTACCTTTGAATCCATCAGATGTATGGGAAGCTTTTGTTTTATTCTATATTTTTCCCTTTTAATTTTCTTGGTGTTTTTCTTCCCTTCTCCTGGGTGTAACGTTTTCACGCACAGATGTCTCCTCGCTCTGCCCGGCGACGTTGGTCCATACAAGCAATTAACGACTTCCCGGTACTGTGCGCTGTGCAAATGCTCTCCTTAACTAATCCTGTCTCTGCCCAAAGGCCCAAGAATAAAATGCCACCTGCCTGGCTTTGAGGAACCTGAAATGACAGGCTGACTGGTTTTCAGGACCAGCCTGATCAATTTTTCACTCTTGGGAGTCAGGTGCCAGGGACTGCCTCCTGGTTCCATCCGTTTCAAATGGGTGAATACGGATCCCGGTAAGGATTGTGAACGGACTCCTATGAAAGTGAAGGCAAATCCTGGGTTTCTTGGAAGGAACCCCAATAATAAGCCTTTAGCTCACCTGATTTCACTTGAAATATTTATACAACTTCATAGAGTTTCCAAGAGCCTACCTTTGGCATTGAGGGCAGCAGAGGAAGATATAAGAGGCTTTTACCATCTTGTCTCTGTTTTTATCGTCTTGGTCGAGTTCAGAGAAGGACATGCCTGCTTGCTTCATTGGCGTGACGCAGAAGCTAGTTTGTAATCCTTTGGGAATTTCCTGGAACAAATTTTTCCTAACCGTCAGTATTTTGCATTGACAGTAAAACCTCTGCTATGGACACCCTCTCTTCCTTTTCTCTTGCTTACTCTGTCCTCTTCTGTCTTCCTCTCCCACCCCCTTCGTGTTTCAGTCACGCCAAGGTGAGCTCAGGCTGTGCAGGGCAGCCTTGAGGCATTTGTGTAAATTTCATTTGGTGTTTAAAAAAAAAAAAAAAAATGTATGTATCTGTTTAGGGAGATAGTCCTGTAGCCTTTACATATAAAAAACAGTTGAAATCAGGAGCCCTGATTAACAAGTGCCACTGCTGCCTAACAACTTGGAGGTGAAGCCACCACCGTGGCCACCTTTCCTCTCTGTCCCATCACCCTGACTGCAGCGTTTCCACTGATTTTCCCACAAGTCCCTGCTCCCACTGCTATTTAAATAGGAACTGATTTTGACTCACTGCCCACTCTACTGATTATGCATTGTCGACGGGGTTGCTGCGAAGCAGTTGGTGGCTTATTCTTGGGCTGTTTTTACATTTAACCCATTTATTGGCATCGATGTTGCCTCCGGTTGTAGCAGTAACACTGGTGGTGCAGTCGCAAGCTGGCTCTCAGTTGTCATTCAGCGCTCTCTGCACCCGTGCCTCCCTCCCCACCCTCTCTCCACCCGCTTCCCCCCGCCCCGCCCCCGTCCTCTTTCCCTGTAATTCCATGAACACCTTCTTGGTCTGTTCAGAGGAGCATCCTGGTCTCATCGTGTGATAACTTGTCTGTCTCACTTTGTCTCTCCTCCCTCGATCCCTGCTCACGGAATCTGTGGGGAAGGGGCGTTTTCTATCGATGGGGCATTGAGAAAGACCTAAGAGCAGTGCAGAGTCCTGGGCCTCCCAAAGGGACTGATTTTACTGCACAGAAAAGTTTCCACATTTAAGCCCGTCAGAGTGGGACTGGAGCAATGCAGGGGGTTTAGGGGGCTTTGGGGCCATGGTGCCCTTCCCTCACCCAGAAAGGGCAGCCACGCCTCAGCCCCTGTGTCACCGCTGTCCTTGCCTGACAGTGGCTCAGACGAGAGAGGCCGTCCTTAACAACGTCAGCGCAGTACTCGGGCAAAGAAGTTTTGGGGAGGTGTGGATGCGACAGGAACTGTGTTTTGTTGCCAGAGTTCAGGAGGAAACACCCTGAAACATTGTCTGAGCCTGATAGGGACGAGCAGGGACCTGAGGCCCTGTTGCCTGATTGGGAATTTACCAGATCTTGGTTTAGGCAGCCGTGTTGGATTTGAATCCCCAGAATAAGTGGCCACGAGACAGGATTACTGAGTGAACTCCGTAACCTGAAGGGGAGCTATTTCATATTTAAAAATCATCAAGCACCAAATTAAAAAACAAAACCAAAACGAGAATGAAACTATTTTATGACCCCCTTAAGAATTTTTTGTCATGTTCTTTTGCAGCTCTTTCTTGCTGGATTAAATGAACAAGAAGAGCTGTCTGTCTCTCAGTGGCTTTTACAGTTTGAGTCTTGGCGGCAGCTTCCTTAGGGCGATCCTGGGCAGGGCATCTCCTCTTGCAGGCTCAGAGGCAGTTTAGCAAGGTCCAGAAAGCAGCCATCCCCTGTACATCAGTACAGATCGGACAGATCACCCAGAAGCCTGGCGTCTCAGGAAGTCGACAAGGTGGTCCCAGGAAATGCTGTGCTCTCCGTAGCCCAGTGAAGGATGGTTGCGGAAAGTTACCTCAGACCACCGTTTATATTTTCATTAAGTACTTGGATGACTCGCCGGGGCCGCCTCCATGGACCCCTGTCACCCAAGACTGCAAAGCGAGAAAAGCCCCGGGACCTCTCTCTGGACCCTGAGTTTTCTTTTCTCTGAAGGTGCCAAATCCTAACAGATTCAGAGAGGAGTTAAAACAGTGCGAAGTGCACGCCTGAAACAAGGCACCTTGGCCCGATCCTGGTGTGCGAAGCCCTGCAGCCTGGAGCTGCTTGCCTCGGCCCGTCTCCCGCCCACGCTGAGTGCAGCCCCCAGGCTTGGCAGAGAAGTGACTTTGGAAGGGAGTTATTGTAGGAATTCCCTGAGGGCCTAGCAGTTAAGGATCTGACATTGTCACTGCAACTGCTAGGGTCACTGCTGTGGCCCGTGTCCAATCCATGGCCCGGGAACTTTCGTATGTTGTGGGTGCAGCCAAAAAATTTGTTTTTAGAAAGTGAGTAATTGTAGATGCTGGCGTGTTGGACAGGCCTCACTAGAATGGATATATTTTTCAAATTTTTATTATTTATTTTCTTGGCTGCACCCACGTCATATGGAAATTCCTTGGCCAGGGATCAAATCTGAGTGGCAGCTTCACTCTTAGCCACAGTTGTGGCATTGCCAGATCCTTAACCTACTGTGCCCCAGTGGGAACTCCTGGATCCATTTTTACTCCTGGACCAAACTACTTACATATTTACAAGTAGCTTAGTCAGGACTTAATCCTCCCCCCCCCCCCTTTAAATCTAAACTCTTGCTCCTGAAACCAGGTGAACAAGTATGGGCTTAGCAGGCTGCCAGCCTGAGTGCAAATCTCAGCTCTTAGGAGTGGCATTGAGTAAGCTCCCCTCCTCACTGGTACAGTCCAGGACGCCTCTCATTTCCCACACTTAGGCTCCTCCCTGGCCGTCGTAGAGGAGGCTCTGGGGAGATGGGATAATTGCTCATGGTCTTCTTCCATGACCATTCCCCAGGTCCCTCTGCTCAAGTATTTTTGACATTCTGAAAATGATCCTTTTTAGAAATATTTCAGGTCTGCTGGGAAAAGCATTCTTACATGAACTAGTCTATTTGCAAATGAACCACTTTGGGCACGTGGGCCTTATTAACCTTACGCTTTCATGAGGTTTGCTTAAAAAGTCAGGGAATTGTGACTGTTGCCAGTGTCATCTGAAAGCTGTAGCCCCCATTCGTCCTGAGGCCTCTTTTGGTCTCCGCTATTGAGTGGTAACAGCTCCATTGCCCAAGGGCTTCTCATTTCCTCTTTGTATTAAGGAGCCAGAGTCAGTGCCTGGAACAGCATTTTAGAAGCCTTTCAACCAGCCTGGAAGAGTACATTAGATGGAGCCTGTTGGATTCCAGGTGGAATCTTTTTAATATAGATCTTTTCTTTCTGCCTAAAAAAAAAAAGAAAGAAAGAAAGAAAGAAAAATCCAGTACCCTAAGTCTCATTTGAGGTGACTAATTACGTGGGGCCTGTGGGTGTGTCGTTTCTGGGAATTTTTAAACCCCCAGAAAGCTGAATGAGGATCCCAAATGAAGAGTTTGTGCCCTCCCTATAATAGTTAACCATACTGTGCTGTCCTGTCACCGCCAGGTTACTGTCCCTAAAATGCGTCACAGTGTTTAGTGTACATGCGGCCACACTGTCTCGTGTCGGGGAACGCTGCCTGGCTCCAGCCCATTCTTACAGGCCATTTGCTCGTTAGCTCACGCTCCCCTTCCTTGCACCCACATCACGATTCTTCTCTAGAAAACAACCAGGGCTCACAGAGGAATGAAGGGCTACCTCGTGACAATAGATGAGACTTCCTCTTGGCTTGCAGAGTAATGGCTTGTGGATGGACACCTACCACTTCTAAGACCAGATGGGTTAAGGCTCCAAATTGACAATGTAGCATATGTATTTACAAATTATGATCAACAATCCAGGTGCTTCAGTTAAATGCCTGCATTTACCTGCCATGCCCTGAGTCCAGCTGTGCTGGATTTAGGAGGCTCCACGCATGGGACAACTTTGGGGCTCAGGTGGGACATCAGTGGTCAGAAATGCCTGAACATAGACCGAGACTGGCTTACAGAAGAGTGATTGGATAAAAATCGCTAGAGGAAAGCGAATTTCGCAAGAGTCATCTGATGAATGACCTAGTCTCTATGCCCGAGAGTTTGTGTACATTGACAAGAGTTACAGAGTTTTAAATTGCACTTTTTCAGTTCACGCTTTGTACTCTCACTTTTTAATTGTCCCCTGACTCTCCTTGTAGATTGGAACCACAGAGCTTGCCATGAGCCCAAAAGTTACCAGTGAGCGAAGAGCGAGTGACATGACAAAAAGGCAGGGGCCCAGGGTCACATGACAGTACACCTTGGTTTTCAGACTCCATGTTACAGGGTCTTTCACCAGTTCCTTTTGCCTCCTTGTTAATATGTCACTTCCCTCCTGAGTTGAGTCACTTTCGCGGCCCCCTTTTTAACTTCTGGCAATAAAATAGACTATTGCTCCCTTGGCTGGTCATCATTTTGAAGATACCAGTTGGGGCTGCACTCTAATAAGTCTCATTTTCCAGGAGGTCTTCCATTTCCCACATCAGGCTTCTCTTTAGCAGTTTGTAGGGATGCCTCTGGGGAAAAAGGATAATTGCTCATGATCTTCCACATCTATTACCCCGGTCCCTCTGCTCAGGTATTTCTGACATTCTAAATGATCACTTGTAGGAATAATTCAAATCTGTTAGGAAAAACAGGGTAGTTCTCCTTGAGTTGCTAAGTTTCTGCCTGCCTCCCGTAGATGAAGGTTTGCAGATCCCACACTGCTGTGTCTGAATTAAATTTCCAAAATCCAGTTAAAACTGTCCAGGGAAAACAACAACAACAAAAAAAACTTTCATTCGTTTCAAGCAAGAACTTTGACCCTGGAGCTGAACCCAACCTTAAAAGTTGCTCTTCTCCCACATTTTTTGTGGTCTTTACTAACTTATTTACCTCCTGTTCTTTCTTTCTTTATTTTTTAAAATTCTGGTGTCAAGGCATCTATTTTGAGCCCCTGCAGCTAGTGCTGCAGTCGGTGCTTGTTTTCCTGGTAGGATTTTGGACCATGAGCTCAATGCCCTTCGCCATCCTTTTACTTCCTACAGACGCTGATTCATGTAATTGTGGGCATGATGTAATGCACAGTCCCTGCAAATTACCAGTGGCCCGACTAGGATGTGCTCTGCAGCTGTAGGTTCCCATTCCTCAAAGTCCCCATCAGTCATATCTTGTCCTCTCCCTCAGAAATCGAGGAGATGGAAAAGTAAGCGGGAGGGCTCGGACGCTGGCAATCGACCCATCAAGGCTGCTGGGAAAGTGATCATTCAGGATATCGCCTGCCTTCTTCCTGTTCACAAGTCCCTGGGAGAACTGTACATGTAAGTTCAGCATCTCAACCATGCCGGAGTATCAAAGTTGGTTGGTTGGTTGGTTGGTTGATTTTCTAAGGTATCGGACTCCTTTCTTCAAAAGCAGTTTTAGGAGAAGCCCAGTGCCTTTGCTGTCTTTGGCTGCGAAGCAAATGACCACAGCCCTTGCCATTTAAACACACCTGTATTATCTTGCAGTTTCCGTGGGTCAGGAGTCTGGGCTTGACTTATCTGGGTCCTTGCTCAGGTCCCCCCAGGCTGAAATCATGAAGTCAGTCAGGTGGGGGCGGGGGAGTCTTAGCCAATGCTCAGGGTCCTCCTGCAGGCGCCTTCAGGTTGTTAGTAGAAGTCAGTTCCTTGCAGCCCGAGACATCAGGGAAGTTCAACTTCTCCCAGACCAGCCAGTGTCACTGATGCTTCATCTTCTTGCTGAGACCTCATCTGATTAGGGCAGGCCCACCCAGGAGCATCTCCCTTTTGACAGTCATGGGAGTGATAATGCCTCAGTATTCACTGGTCTCTCAGGTTCAAGGGAGGGTTTATACGAGGCATGCACAGCAGGGGGCAGAAATCTTGAGCGCAGTCTCAGAAGTCTGCCTCCTACATGTAAAACAGTTAAAAGCAGAGCCACTTTAGTTGAAGGGAGTTGGGAGGTGAGCGATAGGCATACAGAGGCTGCTGACCTGTGGTTTCCCCTTCCAGAACTTGAATATGTTACAAAAATAGTTATTTTTTTGTTGTGGTATGTACATAGCGTATACCCTTTGTGTTAGAAACTACAGTCAGTATTATAGCCATCTAAATCCATTTTTATACAGCCCTTAAGCCTGGGAAACTCCCCAGAAAAGCTGACTGGCAAATTGGTCTTTGAGTCTAGCCTCCTGTCCTGACTACAAAGAAGTGAGCAATTTGACCTTCCCCAGGTCTGAACTCACAGCTTAAGGTCAGCTGTAGATAAGCTTTTTCTCCACATTACATAGAAAGGGAGCTTAAGGCCAGTCCAAATAAAACTTGCTTTTTTTTGTCTTTTTGCCTTTTTCTAGGGCCGCTCCCATGGCATATGGAGGTTCCCAGGCTAACGGTCAAATCGGAGCTGTAGCCGCTGGCCTACACCAGAGCCACAGCAACGCGGGATCCGAGCCTCCTCTGCGACCTACACCACAGCTCACGGCAACGCCAGATCCTTAACCCACTGAGCAAGGCCAGGGATTGAACCTGCATGCAACCTCATGGTTCCTAGTCGGATTCGTTAACCACTGCACCACGACGGGAGCTCCCCAAATAAAACATTTTGAGTGACAACCAAAGAGTCAGTTTTTAGTTTATTAAACTAAGCTATTATTAAAATTATTATTATTTAATTTATATTGAAATGTATTTATTTAAATTATTGTTTAAATTATTTAGTTAAACCAGAAGGAGTTACTGGAGAAAGGCAGACTAGGAGGAAACTATTAAATTGTTTTTTAATTTCAGATTGAATGTGAATGATATTCAAGAAACGTGTCAGAAGAACGCCACTTCTGCCTTGCTTGTCGGAAGGAAGGATCTTGTCCAGGTATTTTCCATCCCTTTTGTTGGCTGTCTGGATTTTTCTTTTGGGGCAGGTTCTTTTTGCTTTATAGTTGTGGTTTAGTAAAATTTCAGGGTGTGCCTCCTATTCTGTAATTCCTTTCCCATTTTCTTTGCCAAACTATAGGACGAGAGCAGCTTTCTAAATCCTTCAGATGTTTTTCTTATTAGTGCTTTGTTGAGAAGATCCTTAAGCATTTATTAAGTTTTTATAACATCCCTTTTCTATTCTAGTGCCATGATGATTGCAATGTACCTAAATTTGGATATCTATATCCTTGCCATTTGTGCCGATTTGGTTTTTTTAAAAACTTTTATTTAGTTAGGTTTTTTTGGGTTTTTTTTTGGTCTTTTTGCCATTTCTTGGGCCGCTCCCATGGCATATGGAGGTTCCCAGGCTAGGGGTCGAATTGGAGCTGCAGCCGCCAGCCTGCACCAGAGCCACAGCAACGTGGGATCCAAGCTGTGTCTGCAACCTGCACCACAGCTCACGGCAGTGTTGGATCCTCAACCCACTGAGCAAGGCCAGGGATCGAACCCGCAACCTCATGGTTCCTAGTCAGATTCGTTAACCACTGTGCCATGACCTAGTTAATTTGTTTTTGTCTGCATCTGCGGCATGTGGACGTTCTTGGGCCGGGGATTGAACCAGTGCCACAGCAGTGACAGTGCCAAATCCTTAACCACTAGGCCAACCAGATAACTGCATGTTTTTTACTTTGAAAAATGCTTCATTTCATAAAAGCTTTACCAAGGCATCCCTTAAGATGGAGACATGTTCACTTTTAAAATGTGATGTAATATTGTAAAAATTTAAATTTCCCTCATCTTTGCGGGAACACATTAGTGCACTAAAGCAGGTTGCTCCTATATTGGTTTTTTAGACAGCTTCATGAGATTGTAGCTCATAGACCATGCAGTTCACCCATTTAAGGTGTGTCATTCAATGGTTGTTAGTATATTCACAGACTTTTGCAATCATCACCACAAGCATGGGACATTTCCATTACTCGCTGAAGGCATCCCACACGCCTTAGCTGTCACTGCTCAGTCCTCTCTTGCCTGACCCAGCCCTCTCCAGCTATTAATCTCTATCTGTCTCTATCGCACCCTTTATTCTTTAGTGTGAGGGTTGGATTGAGGATTGGAAACCACTAGCTATTGTTGTTTCTGGTGTTTTTCCTTATAACCCTCCAAAGTTAAGGCCTTCCCTTGATTTTTATCTCCCTGAAAAAAAAATCCCAAGATTTCCATGCATGTATATATAAATAACCTGGTCACTTTGCTATACAGCAGAAATTGGCACAACTATACTTTAATACAAAAAAAATTTTTTTAAAGATTTCCTGGAGGAAGCTTCCACGTACATCTCATTGGCCAAAATTGAATCATGTGGCCACTCCTAACTGCAAGGGAGTCTGGGAAGGTGAGCCCTTTTAATTGGGCATCATACTGCCTTGAGCAAAATTAGGGTTCTGTGGGTAAAAAGGAGAGTGATGAATATTGGAGAGGCCACTCGCAGCATCTTCTAACTGCGTCCAGAATGCTGTCGTTGTACACTTGTGAGCTCTTGCAATGCAGATAGTCTTTTCAGTTCTTTACCATCAAGAGCCCAGACTAAGAACACTAGCGGTCATTCAGAATGCAAATGTTTACAAGACCCCATTACACATCCTTGGCAAGCTTCCAAAAAAAAGAGACAAGAAAAATCCCAGGATTTCCTTTTGTCTCCTAGTAAACACTGTCAAGTCCTATGCCCCAAATCCTTTAGGTGAAACTTAGTCATGGGCTATTTCTCTAAGAACCCAGCTACCCCAAATTCTGTGAACCCTAAGAAAGCAAAACGAAGTGGGGGAACTAGTGGGGAGTTTCTCACAGGAGGCCCAGGTCCAAGGAGTATAACCCTGGGCTGAGTATTTCAGACTCTCTCAGCCTCTAGGTAGAATGAGATGCGCAAAAGGAGTTACCTCGTAGTGTTTGAGGAGGAGATTAGTTCCCATTCTGAAAATACATTCTCTGAGAAAAATTACTGCCTAAAGTAGGTTTTTTTTTTCCCTTTTTTCTTCACGTTATCCATACTTTTCTGGCAGAGTTGATTTGGAAGGTCAGGCTGGTCCGAGTGAAGTGAAAAGACCCCTCCCTGGCGTTCAGACACACCTGGGTTTACATCTGGGCTCTGTCCCTTTTGTATTGTGTGATCCTAGGCAGCCACCTCATCATTCTGAACTTTAATTTCCTCAACTGTAGAGTAAGAACAACACCTCGCAGGTACTTATGAGACATATGTAAAAATTGCCATGTCTTTATCTGGTGGATGGTAAATACCCAATATGTGCTAAGTTACTGCTGCTGCTCCTGCAGGGAGTCATTACTATGGTGTGGTATTGCTTAAAGGAATGGAAATGACATCTGTGTACATGCTGGGAGAGCTTTTTTTCATTCTTCACGCACATGTTGAAAATAACGTGTCTGCCACATATAGACTCCTGTATGTCTTCCGCGGAGAGATGCAGAAATAAACCTAAGTGTCAGCCATTTCTGTTGAAGACGTAGGAAATGCATATTGTAAGGGAGGGAATAGTGGACCCCAGTTGTCAGCCAGGGCAGTGCAGATCCTTTCCTAAACCAGAAACCCGTTAACTGCTTTCAGCAACCATCCCAGTGGGCCATTGCTCATAGAAATGAATATTTCTCATTTGAACCCATACTTTCAGGCATTATTTAAGTATATTGGTGCCACATGATTTAATTGATTTTTTTTTGCATATCTGATATGTTTCATACCTGTTTTTTTTTTTCTTTTTCTTTTTTTTTTATCTTTTTAGAGTGGCACCCAAGGCATATGGAAGTTCCCAGGTTAGGGGTCGAATTGGAACTGCAGCTGCTGATCTGCGCCACAGCCAGAGCAATGCAGGATCTGAGCTGCATCTGTGACCTACATATACAGCTCATGGCAACTCCGGGTCCTTAACCCACTGAATGGGGCCAGGGATCGAACTTGTGTCCTCATGGATACTAGTTGGGTTCATTACCGCTGAGTCACAACAGGAACTCTGTTTTTTGATATTTTTATTTGCTTGTTCTTTTTTCCTTTTTTTTATACTTCTTGATTAAAAGTCTGTATCTTCTTCCTCTCGAATTTCTCTGAGTAGAGTATAGTTTAGTGGGCATACAGTGATGTATTGCTAAGAAAGATTTCCCCAAAATAGTATTTCATTTTTAAAGGTCTGGAGGCGAGGGGGCTCTGTTGATGGCATGATGTATTTCTTTTTTTTTTTTGTCTTTTTGCTATTTCTTGGGCCGCTCCCGCGGCATATGGAGGTTCCCAGGGTAGGGGTTGAATCGGAGCTGTAGCCACCGGCTTATGCCAGAGCCACAGCAACGCGGGATCCGAGCCGCGTCTGCAACCTACACCACAGCTCACGGCAACGCCGGATCGTTAACCCACTGAGCAAGGGCAGGGACCGAACCCGCAACCTCATGGTTCCTAGTCGGATTCGTTAACCACTGCGCCACGACGGGAACTCCGGCATGATGTATTTCTATTTAGCGTGTGCTAAATCTTAAATTTAATAGACACTTCATGGATATTAGTTTCTGCTTGATGACTCTGAGCTTTCAGATTTGGAGATATTCCTCAGACTTGAGGTCAACAAAAAGAAAGCTGAGTCTATTTTTCTTTAGCTTCAGAAGGTATCCTGAAACTTTTATAATGGAAGCCACGAGCAGAGGACAGGTCTTAAGTGTGATACCAAATGTGTATTTTTTTTCCTCCCTGACAATTCACTAATGAAGCAGTGGAAAAAGTCACATGAGTTAGTGGTTAAATAGACAGCCTGGTGAAATTATTGCCAGTGTCATTTCTCTGAAGTTTGTTTCATAAAAGTTTTTTTTTTTTTTTTTTCTGATGGCTGCACATGTGGTATATTGGAAGCTCCATGGCCGGGATTGATTCCAACCACAGCTGCATCCTACACTGCAGATGCAGCAACACCAGATCCTTTAATGCACTGCTCCAGGCTGAGGATCAAACCTGTGCCTCTGCAGCGACCCAAGCCGTTGCAGTTGGATTCTTAATCCACTGTGCCACAGTGGGGACTCCCATAAAACTTTTAAAGGCTAGTGTTTCTCAAATATGCATACGAGTCCCCTGAGAATCTGGCTAAAATGCAGATTCTGATTGAGCAGGTCTGGCACGGGGCCTCTGTTTCTGCCTTTTAGTAAGCTGGCTTTGGCCATCCCCAGAGGAGCAGGGCTTTGGGCTGCGTGTGGAGGGGAGGGGGGGTTCGCTCCCATCCTGCTTCTGTGCTCCCCAGTCTGAGTGTGGGTGTTTCTCTTTGTTCTGTCCAGGTTTGGTCACTGGCTACAGTAGCTACGGATCTTTGCCTTGGTCCGAAGTCTGACCCAGATTTGGAAACACCCTGGGCTCGACATCCGTTTGGGCGACAGCTGCTGGAGTCCCTGTAGGTTTTGAGAGCAAAAAGTGAGGAGAAAGAGTGAAGTCTGTTTTAGGTCTGTGAACACTCTCAGCGACACCGTCTGAGAGGAGGGTGCAGAGGCCTGAGGCCTGAGCAGGGGAAGTGAGGCCTCTCCTCTGGTGCCTCAGTGCTCGCCGGGAGAGCTCCCTTCTCACAGCGGAAGGAACCATTCAGTACTTACCCTGTATGACAGGGACTTGAGACTCTTGTCCTTGAGAGAGTCATGCTTCAGCCCAGAAGGCACGTCCGTCTCAGCGCAGGAGGTGGGCTCTTGAGGTGGGAGGTTTCTCGGGTGCTGTGTGTCTCGCCCCTGAGAGCAGGTTAGAGACGTGCACGCCGGCCTTTGTGCTTTCCGAAGGCCCCGATGCATCCACCCTCCTGGGCAGTTCCTAAAAACACGGAGTTTGCGTTTGATTTATTGCACTGACGTATGGCACACTGGAAATACCATGTGCAGAATGGTTTCCCACCTGGAAAACCACATGCGCCTCCGTGGCAGGGAGACCTGGGTCCTGACAGGGAGACGGAGACGCTCCGGGCCTTCCGGTGGAGGTTCCCTCTCCTTGCCTGTTGAGGCCAGACCTGGGCGCGTGATCAGGCTTCCCGTCCTCACAAGCAGGTCTGCTAGTGCTTGTTCTGCCTGCCTCCTTTGGGGGCTCCAAAGATGGTGTGAGAACAGCTTTGAAAGATGAGACGCTGCTTAGTAGGAAAGCATCCGTGTTCATCCAGCGTGGAGGCCGCGCCTCGTGGTCTAGCCCAGTGGTCCTGAAAGGCACAAAGGGGTGCAAGTACCTAGAAGGCAGCCCTCTCCCCTGCTGTTCTGATTCAGTAGCTCACGCTGCCACCTTCCGAGTCTGCGACACACTCCCCGCCCCATGGTGGCACCGTGCTCGCTGAGCACCTGCACGGGGCCTCCGGTTGCGTGAGCGGAGGGAGTAGGACCCCCCTCCCCACCCCTGAAAGCAGCGTGATGCCTCCCGCATCGGGGAGGCCGAGAGTGCGTGTGGCCTCCCTCGGATGGGAGTTGAGTCTTCTTAGTTCTCGGAGAAGCTCCCTTCAGGTCTGAGCCCACCAGGAAGTGTCAGGTTGGTTCTGTGGGTCATTTGACGACAGATTTAGCCAGACTCAGAGTCAGCCAAGCCCTGGATATGCGGGAGGCCCTGGGTCCTGAGCGGGTGTTTGAGGCGGAATTGAGAAATCTCCCTTCCCTACCCGATAGCAACACCCGCTCGTGACTCTCCCGTTCTCCAGGTTGGCTCATTACTGCCGGCTCCGGGACGTGCAGACACTGGCCATGCTGTGCAGCGTGTTTGAAGCCCAGTCCCGGCCGCAGGGGGTGCCAAACCCCTTTGGGCCTTTTCCCAGCCGCTCCTCTAACCTTGTGGTGTCTCACAGCCGATACGTAAGCTGGGGTTTCCTGGTCTGCCTCTGACTTTGCCCGGAGGTCAGCCGTCCCAGGGATGGGTTCTCATGCTGCTCCCGTTTGCTCTGCAGCCCAGCTTTACTTCCTCTGGTTCCTGCTCAAGCATGTCCGACCCAGGGTTCAACACCAGTGGCTGGAACATAGGTTGGTACGGAGCTGCCGGGCGTGCTGAATGCGGTGTGTGACTTAAGGGGTTATCTGTAGTTGATAAACAGTCTCCTGATTTCCCCTGGTTTCTCATCTTCCTTTAAACTGAGTTCATCGGAAATGCTGTAGTCAGCAAGGCCTGGACTCGTGTGTTTGAACAGGCTGGTTTCTGGTACGACATTGTGCCCGACCTTGAGAAACTGACACTGGGACTTCCCAGTGTCCAGCCCAAACCCTAACCCGTATCCTTTCTCCTGCCTGTGGCCCTGCGGGATCACCTGCCACGTCTGTTACCTCCCTCGTCCCGTGCACCTCCTTCAAGGTCGCGGAATAAACTGAGCCTGATTCCAGCTGGCCCCAGAGATAACATAGGCATATTTGTGTTTTCTGGATTTTTAAATTTTCTTTTTAAAAAGGATCTTAATTTTCTTGATTATAAAAGTACCAGATGCCCAGTGAAGGAAAACAAACAAAAAGTATTAGTGGAGAAAATAGTAACCGTTGATGATTACCTAAAAATAACATCTGCTAATGTTCCAGAACATTTTCTTCCCATCTTTGTGTGTGCGGGATCATGGTGTATTTGTGATCTATTCCATTTTTTATCGTGAGCATTTTCTCATGTCATGTAAAGAGGTTTTGTAAGTAATGCCTGCCATCAGTGAGGTCCTAGTGTATAGCACAGGGAACTATATCTAGTTTCTTGGGATAGACTCTGATGGAAGGTAGTATAAGAATGAACACACATGGAGTTCCTGTTGTGGCGCAGTGGTTAACGAATCCGACTAGGAACCATGAGGTTGCGAGTTCGGTCCCTGCCCTTGCTCAGTGGGTTAAGGATCCGGCGTTGCCGTGAGCTGTGGTGTAGGTTGCAGACGCGGCTCGGATCCTGCGTTGCTGTGGCTCTGGTGTAGGCCGGTGGCTACAGCTCCGATTCGACCCCTAGCCTGGGAACCTCCATATGCCGCGGGAGCAGCCCAAGAAATAGCAACAACAACAAAGACAAAAAAAAAAAGAATGAACACACACACACACACATTGCTGTACACTTTGCTATACAGCAGAAATTGGCACATTGTAAATCAACTATGATTGTTTAATGATTTTTATTTTTTCCGTTATAGTTGATTTACAGTGTTCTGTCACTTTTCTCCTGTACAGCAAATTGATCCAGTCACACACATATATATACACATTCTTATAATTTTTTTTAAAAAGGGAAGAAAATAAGTAATGCTTGCCTAATCTTGTCACTCTATTATAATTTGGTTAATCGTTCCGTGTGTACTTAATTATCAGGTTACCGTACTAGTAGATACCTAGACGCAAAGGGAAGGCTGGGAAAGTGTTCGCTATAGTTCACATTTCTCAGGATCTGTAACTTGGCTTGTTTTTCTTCCCGACAATAAATTGGACACACGCTGTGTTATGCGAGTTTTCAGGTACTTCCCATGCCGTCTCTGATTTCCATCTTCCCTTCCCATTTGATTTTCTTCAGCGGGCAGAGAGACAGAACACATGTCTTCCCCTTGGGGAGAGTCTTCACCAGAAGAAATCCGCTTTGGGAGTCTGACCTACAGCGATCCTCGGGAGCGCGAACGTGACCAGCACGATAAAAATAAAAGGTAACGAGCGCCCTTCCCAGGCGGGAGCTGCAGGTGCGTGAGGCTTAGATTCTCCGAAATCAGGGCGCCCGCTTTAAGAAAGGTATATTAAGGGCCGTCGGGCATTGAAGGTGTTTTCTCTTAAAGGAGCTGACAGGAAGTCTCTTGAATTTGATTCAGGCTTCTGGACCCGGCTAACACCCAGCAGTTTGATGACTTTAAGAAGTGCTATGGAGAAATCCTCTACCGCTGGGGTCTGAGAGAGAAACGAGCTGAAGTGCTGAAGTTTGTCTCCTGCCCTCCTGATCCTCACAAAGGGATCGGTGAATATGAGTCTCTTTCTTTTCCCGTCCCTCTCCTGAAGGTCCTGGAAGTTGATGTGTTCATCACATGATACTTGGCCTGACGTCCCAGCTTCTCATGTCTCAAGCATCTTGAGTCTGTTTTAAGCTTCTGAAAACTCTGGTGTTTCCTGAGAAGATTACGCTTCTATTGTAAGGGAAGAGGTTTTAGAGACAGTACTCGGAGATAGATTGGAAGTAGGGATATTTATTCAGTTATCAATATTTATCACACTCCCCTTAGTCACCGGTACACTCCTTCCCGTCATGGAACTCACAGACCAGTGGGGGAGAAAAAGAATTACAAATTGTAGTCAGTATCTATGAGCCAGCAAAGAGGATGTTGGGGTAGGGACCAGGGTGGGGGTGGGGGGAACATTTGGAAGAAGCGTTGAGGTGAATTGGGAAGGCCTCTTTGGGGCGCTCAGGTGTGAAGGGTGGGATGGAGCCATCTGTGCAGCAGGAAGGGCCTCCCATGCAGAGGGAGCAGGCCCAGGGGAGAAATGACTTGTTCATGTGAACACGTGAAGGAAACCGGTGGTGGCCAGAAGACAGCGAGTGACAAGAGAGGCATCAGTTAGACTGTAGGACAGTCAGGGACTCAAAAGTCACGGTTAAGAATTTGGATTATGTATTCTGAGTCCATTGGTAAGCTTCGAAGGACGTTAAGAAGTGAGTGATAAGCTCTGGTTTCCATTGTAAGAGGATCACTTTGGCCATTAGAGGAAGAAAGGGTTAGCGGAGGGCGGATGTAGAGGTAGGAAGGCAGTTTGAAGACGGTTAGAGAGTCAGAGAGAGATGGGCCGTCTAGCCTCAGGCGACATCAGTGGAGATGGAGAGAGAAGGACGGAGTTCAGGTGAGTTTTAGCGGTGGCTCAGTATCACTTACTCTCAGGTTGGTTGTGGGCTTGAGGAAAAGAGATGAAACTCCCTTGATTCCTAAGTTCCCAGCTTAAGCAGCTGGGGAGATGGTGGTGCCATATTGTAAGGGAAAAAAGATTGAGGGGTTCGCGTTGTGGCCCAGCAGAACCAAAGCTGACTAGCATCCATGAGGATGAATATCCGTGATGAAGTGAGTTCCATCCCTGGCCTTGCTCAGTGGGTTAAGGATCCGGCATGGCCGTGAGCTGCGGTGTAGGTCTCAGACGCAGCCTGGATCCCGCATTGCTGTGGCTGTGGTGTAGGCTGGCAGCTACAGCTCCAGTTCGACGCCTAGCCTGGGAACTTCCATGTGCTCCAGGGGTGGCCCTAAGAAGCCAAAAAAGAAAAGATTGGAAGAAAATTGAAAACTCAGTGTGGGACAGTTGGAAATGGTGGCGAGGTTGAGACTGTAGAAATCCTGTAGGCAATTGGATGTGCGTCTGGAGCTTAATTAAAGGAGCTTTTAGGGCTAAGACTAGGAATTCGGGAATCTTCAGCACATGGTGCTGTTCACGCTGTGAGAATGAATGCCTTTACCTGGGAGCGGGGGTGGGGCGGAAGAGTATGGGGGGAGCAGGCGGAGAGACCCACTCCCTCTGGGCCAAGAGAGAAACCAGGACGTGGAGCTTCAGTCTTGGAGGAAGAACCGGAAACAGACTTGGAAAGAGATAGCAATGCGTTTTGAGGAAAAGCAAGACTGTGTTATCAAAGAAGCTGAGAGAAAGAGTTTTAAGGTTTCTAAAGAGTGACAGGGAAGATACATAGAAAGAGTGGCCTGAAGATGCATTAATTTCCGCTCTCCTCCAGACCCCACTGAAGTGCCTGTACAGAGCTTTTCTTTTTTCTTTTTTAGGGCTGCACCTGCAGCATATGGAGGTTCCCAGGCTAGGGGCTGAGTTGGAGCCACAGCCACAGCAGCACCAGATCCGAGCCACATCTGTGACCCACCCCACAGCTCACGGCAACGCCAGATCATTGACCCACTGAGCGAGGCCTGGGGTGGAACCCGCGTCCTCCTCGATCCTAGTCAGGTTCGTTAACCGCTGAGCCACAAAGGTAACTCAATGACTTCCTTTCTTTCTTGCATATTTTGTTTTTAAAAGAATTAGCCGTGGGTTTTTTGGTTTGTTTGTTTGTTCTTAGCTACATATAGAATGCTAATTCATCTCCAAACATCTGAATCTTCTATAAATACACTGAATACTGAAATACACTAGATAATTTCTTGATCTTTTCTTCTTGGAGACAATGCCCTGAAGCTCCAACCTGGACCGGTCCATCTCTGGGTCTGTCAGGTGCCTCTCCCCTCATTACCATCCCGCAGCCCTGGTTCCCCGGACTGAACCCACTCCTCCTCCTCAGATAGGCTGAAGGTTTACTTTCACACTTTGCGGATCATCTGGGTGCAAAATTCTCAGTTAGGATCCTAGGAGATTGAAAGAGGAGCATTTTCTTGAGGGGTAAAGCGCTGCTGCACTGTTACTGTCTAGTTCCCTGCTCCTGAGAAGCATGAGGCCATCCATATTCCTTATTCTTTTAATTTTTTTAAATTTTTCAATTCTTTTGCGTTTTAGAGATGCACCTGCGGCATACGGAGGTTCCTAAGCTAGCTGGGATCTCATCAGAGCTGTTGCTGCTCGCCTGTACCACAACCACAGCAATGTGGGCTCTGAGCCTCATCTGAGACCTACACCACGGCTCACAGCAAAGCCGTCTCCTTAACCCACTGAGCGAGGCCAGGGATCGAACCCACATCCTCATGGATCCTAGTTTGGGTTCGTTAACTGCTGAGCCGCAAAGGGAACTCCACATTCCTTATTCTTTATGTGTGACCTGTTTTCTCCCTCTAGAAGCTTCTAGGATCTTCTCTTTAACTGTGGGTCTTTCCTCATTTGTTTGCTAGCGACTTGCAGCCCCTTTATTGGGAAATGTGCTCTCCTTTTCTGGAGGATGAACTTCCAGCTCTTGGCTGGAGCAGAGGAAGAATAATAATTGCTCTGCAGACTAGGAGGGGGGACCTGGGGACCCCAGCAAAGCCATCACAAAATACTCCTGTTTCGGATCTTACCTCCGTGCCACGTGAAGACGGACCGGGTAACACTAACTCCTGAGCCATTTGGGGACTCTGTCATGTCCATTTACTGTTTTTCCGCCTCCAGCTCGGGATTCAGCTTTCTCCCTCTAAAATCAGCTGCCACGAACCTAGCTGACGCCCAGGTCCACAATTTTATTGCCAGCATTACTTCTCCTTCACAATTGCGCCTTTTCAGAAAAGCTCTGTACGGGAGTTCCTGTCATGCAGCGGAAACGAATCTGGCTGGGAACCACGACTCGGGCCAGTTCCTTAACCATGAGAGAAGGGGTTAAGGATCTGGCGTTGCCGCAGGTTGCAGACACGGCTTGGATCTGATGTTGCCGCGGCCAGCTGTGGTGTAGGCTGGCAGCTATAGCTCCAGTTGCACCCCTAGCCTGGGAACTTCCGTATGCTGTGGATTCGGCCCTAGGAAAAAAAAAGAAGAAAGAAAAGCTCTCTACAGACACTTCAGTGGGGTCTGGAGGAGCTCAGAAATCTGCGTCTTCAGGCCACTCTATATGTGTCTTTCCTGTCACTCTTTAGAAAACTTAAAACTCTTCATCGTGGTACATGGCTTGGCTTGAGTAATTTTTACCTAGAGAAATAATGGTAGAATGATACTGATCCAACCAAATGGTAACAGAACCGTGTGGGGAAGATGAGGGACAGGTGGAAGGTGAGGCCGGTTGGGGAGTGAAAGCATTTCCATCGCGGAAAGTCAGTAGTGCTTAAATGTGACCACTAAGAAGTAGCTTTATAAACATGTTGAGGAGGTAGAAAGATAAAAACAGAAGAAACAGTTAAGTAGGTTGGAAGAATTTCTTCCAGAGAGTGATGGAAGTTGGGATGGAAGGGAATGCTGGTTTTGGTAATATGATGTATAGAATAATTTGACTCTTTAAGTCATCTGACCCGTGGTTTCACTTTAAAAAAACAAACCAAAGTAATACATAGACTTAAATACTGGATAACAAGGATCATTTTAACATGGACCAGATATGGTGAGTGCACGTGAAGAAATGCAGATACAAAATCCCATTTGGGTAATGTATTTTTCAGAGTATCTTCATGCATGAAAGTGTATCTGGGAGAAGTTAATGATGGCCTGGAGCAATTTGTCTTTTAAAATTAGTTTTCAGGCAAATAAATGAATCACAGAGATATGTAACTGCTGTGACAATCCATCAGCCCGCTAGACTTTTATTGAAATCTATTACCAAGGTCTGCTGGGTTCTGTGGGCTGGACAAAGAACTGCAAGATGTGGTTTGGGAAGGGGGTGGTTCAGGAAGTCTGTAATCCAATCAGAGAGATGAAACATAAGTTTATGAAGACTTAAATGATTTTCAAGAAGATTGGGGACTTCCCAATTTGACAGACAGTGATGAGGCCGACTAGAATCCATGGGGATGTGGGTTTAATCCCTGGCCTCCCTCAGTGGGTTGGGGACCTGGCGTTGCCGTGAGTTGTGGTGTAGATTGAAGACGGGGTTTGGATCCCACATTGCTGGCTGTGGCTGTGGCCGGCAGCTGCAGCACTGATTCAACTCCTAGCCTGGGAACTTCCATATGCCATGGGCACATCCCTAAAAAGGCAAAAAAGACAAAAAAAAAAAAAAGAATAGGAGTTCTGTGGTGGTGCAGTGGGTTAAGGATTCAGCGTTGTCACTGCAGTGACTCGTCACTGCTTCGGCACAGGCTCAGTTCCTGGCCTGGGAACTTCTCTGTGCCATGGGCGTGGCCCAAAGCCAAACAAAAAGAATGAACAGCATGTCCTAGAACCATTACAAAGAATATCACAAAATGTTTAAAAGTGGGAATGGGGTGGATTGTGAAGGAGTCATAGACAAAAACATTATGTGTTTCATCCTTAAAGTTTTTCCTTTGGAAGAGTCAGACTGTCCAAACACAGGACACGGCGAGTATTGAATATGATGAGGATGTAAGCCGGTCCCATCCTGATGGAAGGACCAGCATTTTCCTCTTGGACGTAGCACATCCACCAGGGTCATCCCGTATTGGTGGCAAGATTTGAGGAATAACGTTGTTTTCATTTAGGGGATTAGATATTTATAGATATAGAAAGACTCAAGACGTCATTTATTTTGAGGGGATAATGCTCAACAGAATATCCTTTCTTCAGAAAATCTCCATATGAAAGGTGACTTTTGTTTTTGTTTTTACCACTGAGGTATGTTTTACCACGGAGTATGGGCAAGTCTATAGTACAGTCAGAGAGATGAAACATAAGATATGAAGAATTAAATGATATTCAGTCATCTGCCAGGTCAGAATGGTGGCCGAGAATGTTGCAGCCCTCACCCCCAATTCCTGCCCCAGGGGTGCAGAACTGCTCACCAAAATTTTACCCAGCCATTTTCTGTTTGGGTTTATTAATTTAATGTCTTCTTTACCTGGCTGGTTTTATTTACATACATGTGATGTGATGTTAGTTTATTATTATTTTTTTTTTACTCAGTGGATTTTATTACATTTATAGTTGTACAACAGTCATCACAACCCAGTTTTATAGCATTTCTATCCCAGACCCCCAGCCCTTCTCCCCACCCTCCAACCTGTCTCCTTGGAAACCATAAGTTTTTCAAAGTCTGTGAGTCAGTATCTGTTCTGCATAGAAGTTCATTGTATCCTTTTTTTAGATTCCACATGTAAGTGACAGCATATGATGTTAGTGTCTCACTGACCATATAATGTTAGTTGACACACTCAGCTCTTCTACATGGTTAACATAACTAGAACTATGTGATGCTAAGCCTTTGGAGTTCTCTTCTGCTTGGAGGTTTCCTAAAGCCTTGGGAATCGTAATTTGATTGTTCCATGTACCAGCACTATTTTTATTGTTCTTATTAGTTTTTCTTTTAGGAACCAAGAATGATCCATTTTGCCTCTACCAGATTTCAGCTTCAGAGGCTATGCCTGTGGTTGTCTGCCTCCTTCCCCAAGATCCCCAAGTTTGTCAGTGTTCCTATGAAAGGCACTTGACAGCTTGGTGATTTTCATCCATGCCTTAGTTTTCTTAGTACTGGTCTTTTATCTCCTTAGGTTGGTCTATTCCTAGATATTTTATTCTTTTTGATGTGATGTAAATGGAATTGTTTCCTTAATTTCTTTTTCTGATAGTTTGTTATTAGTATATAGCAGTGCAAGAGATTTCTGTATTTTAATTTTATATCCTGCAACTTTACTGAATTCTTTGATGAGCTCTAGTAGTTTTCTGATGGTGTCTTTAGGATTTTCTGTGAATGGTGCCATGTCATCTGCAGATAGTGACATTTTTGCTTCTTCCTTCCCAGTTTGGATTCCTTTTATTTCTTTTTCATGTCTGATTGCTGTGGCTAGGATTTACAGTACTATTTTGAACAAAAGTCACGGGAGTGGGCATCCTTATCTTGCTCCTGATCTGCATCTGTTGATACAGTCACATGGTTTTCTTTTTCTTTCTTTCTTTCTTTTTTTTTTTTTTTTTTTTTGTCTTTTTAGGGCCGCACCCACAGCATATAGAGGTTCCCAGACTAGGGGTCTAATTAGAGCCGTAGCCGCCGGCCTACACCAGAGCCACAGCTAAGCCAGATCTGAGCTGAGTCTGCGACCTACACCACAGCTTATGGCAACACTGAAATCTTAACCCATTGATTGAGGCCAGGGATCGAACGTGTGTTCTCATGGATGCTAGTCAGATCTGTCTCCGCTGAGCCATGATGGGAACTCTGGTCATATGATTTTTATTCTTCTGTGTGATAACGTGTTGTATCATGTTATTGATTTCCGGATATTTGGAAATCCTTGAGTCCCTGGGATAAATTCCACTTGATCATGTTGTATGATCCTTTTAATGTATTGTTGGATTAGTTTGCAAATATTTTGTTGAAGATGTTTGCATCTACGTTCCTCTGTGATATTGACCTGTAATTTTCTGTTTCTGTGATATCTTTGTCTGATTTTGGTACCAGGGTATTATTGTAAATTACAGAGTGTTGATTCCTCTGTAATTTTTTGTAATCGTTTGAGAAGGGTAAGTGTTACCTCTCCCCTGAATGTTTGGTAGAATTCACCTGTGAAGCCCTCTAGTCCTGCACTTTGGTTGGTTGGGAGTTTTAAAATTACTACTTTGATTTCATTACTGGTAATTGGCCTTTTTGATATTTCTCTTTCTTCTTGGTTCAGTCTCTGGAGACTGTACAGGTCTAAGTGATTGTGAACACATTTCGCACCCCTTGGTACTTCTGAGAGTGGGAAAAGTTAGCGTGTTCACCAGCAAGGCACAGAGTGATCACACATTCTTCCTGACTGTTAACTAGTGGTCATTTCATTATGTGTAGCAGTACGAGGCCAGAGAGAAACATTAAGATCATGCACAGTGACTTAGTGTTTTATTGTATTTTGTATCTTTGGAAATTTATATCCATTTAGAAATTGTCCACAACCCCAAAAATAATTCATTAGTTAAATGAAATATTAGTTCAAGGTCTTAGAGTTAATAAGGATACTAAAATTATGTTTAAGTGACACACTAAAAACAAACACGATTACTAATGATAGATTCAGTTTTTCAGAGAGATGATATTTTAATCATTTTACTCATAGAAATTAAGAATAATTAAGTTTACATTTACAGTTATCTCAAGTGCCAAAGAACAACCCTTTTAAAAAGACACGTTACTATATTTCAAATTCCTTGAACACACTCTTTTTACACTTCTACAGTTTTAAATGTTGAATCTTACCAAACCAATAAAGCTAGTACAGGAAATTTAAGGAATATAAACAAATCAGTTTTTAATGGGAACATAAACCAAAGGCTTTCATAATGTGCAGTAATTCGGCTCCTGCTCCTCCATCCTTAGAACTTAAGACAGAAACGGGCTTTCCTTTGGAGGCTGAGAGGCAGTGGGGTTTGGTTAGGGCACCATTCCGGGAAGATCACTGGAGCACGTGGGAGGGTGGCATCGTGGAGGGAGGGGAGGGCCTCCAGGACATCAGGGGATGATCCCGGGACTGGGCAGTCAGCGTGGGCTGCCTGGACTCAGGGCTGTGGCCGAAGCAGACTGGAACATGCAGAGGAAGCTGGGGACCAGTGGAGCTGGGCGATTCTGACCGCTTTCCCCTGCACTGCCGTGTCCTGACTCTGTCCGTCTGGGTCACTGGCAGGCAGGTAGGGAAGAGACTGTAAGACCGGCCAGCTCCCGCTGGGTGTGGACTGAGTCCATCAGTACTTTGAGCAGACGTTTGTTAACGGCCCCCTAGCTGCGCCAGGCCTCGTAGCTGTTGGGGTGGGAAGAGAACAAGATGCAGCCGCCACGATTGCAAGCTCCGGGGGTTCCGACCCAGGGCCTCAGAGGGCCAGGCGCCTGCCACACCCTCTGCCTGCGCCCTGCCCTGCGGTGCAGAAGCTCCTCTGTATAAATAAGACTGAGTGAGACTGTCGAAGGGGTTCTGCCATTGAAACAAAACGGTCTGGTAGGATCCTCCAGAATCCCAAAGAGAGTGCATCTTTCTTAGCTTACAAAGTGCAGTTCTCTTTTGCAGAAGGAAACTCATCGTGTCTCTCTTTTTGGCCATTTCCCCCCCTCCAGAGTTCGGCGTGTACTGCAGCCACTGCCGGAGTGAGGTCCGGGGCACGCAGTGTGCCATCTGCAAAGGCTTCACCTTCCAGTGCGCCATCTGCCACGTGGCCGTGCGGGGCTCATCCAATTTCTGCCTGACCTGCGGGCATGGGGGACACACCAGCCACATGATGGAATGGTTTCGGACCCAGGAGGTGTGTCCCACCGGGTGTGGGTGCCACTGCCTGCTTGAAAGCACTTTCTGAGCTTCTGGCCCTGGGGAGTTGTTGGAAATCCCAGAGGACCCCGTCACTGCCGTGACAGCTCTGCCAGGAGAGAGGCTCCAGAAGCCACCTCCAGCTAGACCAGGACATGTCCCCCTCTGTGGTGACACGGCGCCAGCTGCTCATGAGCCTTTGCCTTCTCCTTTGCGGGTGGCGGTGAGGTGGGTGGCGGTGGAGGAGGACACAGGCAGATGTGCAGCGCTGCGCAGACAGCTGGAAGTTTCCTTGGAGAAAAGCACCTGCCTCCAGAGCTGTGTTTACCTTTATGATATTAACTTTAAACCACGAAACAGCATCCTTTCTGTTGTCATCACAGAGACCAAGGTCGGCTGCAAAGGACAGTCTCCTGAACCAAAGGACAGTGGACTAATTGAGTTGACAAATGGGCCTATGACATAAGTTGGTGCATTTAATGAACGGATGGAATGTGGCCTTTTAAAATACGAAACAAATTATAAATATGTAATGTACTTAAGGATCCTTAAGATGTATTTTTTTTGTTTGTTTGTTACTTCTAGCTGCTCCCCCTTGGAGAATAAAATTCTAATAATCATTTGAAAAAATAAGGAATGAGGAAGTTGAACGACATTTTAAAGAATCTTCTTTTTTTTTTTTTTTTTTAATTCTACTTCTAATTGAAATTAACTCTTTGGGATGGGACCCAAGTCAGTGTTCAGATTTTTTTTTTCCCCCCAAAGGAAATGGTGCTTTGCTTTTGTCATCTGACAGGGGAAAATAGAATTGAACATTTAAGGTTCTTCCCAACCCTGAGAGTTTTTAAAGATAATTTATTTTAGCAAACGGGAAATGAGATTACGCGACAGCACTGCTGTGAGAGGGCCCCGTTGCTGCTGCTTAGCTTGGCTGGGCTCCAGGACACGACTTCATTCTTCCTTGGGCTCCTTCCTTGGGGGTTTGACCCGTATTTATCTGTTCACGAGTTCTTCAGAGTGATTCTCAAAGCTTCCCACTTTGTATGTGCCAGGAAAGAGAAGTCTTCTTTTTGTTATTTCGACTGAAATTATATTTCTTTCTTAGAATTTTATACTTCCAAAATGATTAGCTTAAGAAATGGAACTCCATTTCTCAAAATACGAAAGTGTACATCAACTGTGTTTAAACTACAGGGCTGGACCCATTAATAGATGGTGAAATCAACCTAGTGGATAAAGCCCAGAATTTTTTTTTTTGTTTTTTTTTGTTTTTTTGCCTTTTCTAGGGCCACTCCCACGGCATATGGAGGTTCCCAGGCTAGGAGTCGAATCAGAGCTGTAGCCGCCGGCCTAGGCCAGAGCCACAGCAACGCGGGATCCGAGCCGCGTCTGCGACCTACACCACAGCTCACGGCAACACCGGATCCTTAACCCACTGAGCAAGGCCAGGGATCGAACCCGCAACCTCATGGTTCCTAGTCAGATTCATTAACCACTGAGCCACAACGGGAACTCCATTTTATTTTATTTTTATTTTTTTGTATTTTCTACAGAATTTTTAAGAGGTGTAATAGAGGAGGTTCCTTGGTGGCTCAGCAAGTTAAGGATCTACAGCATTTTCACTGCTGTGGCTCCAGTCACCGCTGAGGCATGGGTTTGTTACCTAGCCCAGGAACATCCATGTGTCATGGGCATTGCCAAAAAAAAAAAAAAAAAAAAAAAGGAAGAAGAAAATGAAATAGAGAAGAAAAGAAATATCAGAACTTACCGGTAAGGATAAACATTGTTTTGTGTAACTTGTTTGAAGCGTACATGCACACACCTGCACATGTCTAATGGATCACAAGGTAAATTGATTTCTTACAGAAGGTTGTGGTCAGAACGTTTTTGAAGTCCTGTTCTGGTACATATACACGATGGAATATTACTCAGCCACTAAAAGGAAAGAAATAACAGCATTTGCAGCAACATGGATGGACGTAGAAATTAGCATGCTAAGTGAAGTCAGTCAGACAAGGAGACACCAATATCAAATGCTTTCACTTACACATGGAATCTAAAAGGATACAATGAACTTCTTTGCAGAACAGATGAGACAGGTTGGGGGCTGGGGGGATGTGCTATGGGTTTGGGATGGAAATGCTATAAAATCGGGTTATAATGATCGTTGTACAACTATAAATATAATTGAGTAATAAAAAATGCTATAAAAACAATAAATGTAATAGTTTGCATCTACCAAAAAAGACAAAAAGCTAACTAGGAAGACGGCGTAGCTTGGCAGAAATATGCTTAGTATGTTTAATGTGAACATGAAAAGTGGTAAAAAAAACAAAAGCAAAACCAAAAAGTCCTGTTCCGAATGATGCTCATATGGACATCATCCTTGTGTTATAGGGCGCAAAACACCATTACGTGAGAAAAGCCTGGATCCCGTGCAGTGGAGCAAAGGTTGAACCCTGGGCTGTGATCCGAGGTAAGGTGCCAGTCTGTCTGCCAAGTGGGCTGGGTAACTCCGTGTGGTACGTACATGGGAGGCTGATAAAGGAGGGGGCCAAGGAAACCCCAGTTTGTTCACTGCTTCTTGTTCCCTTGTTTGTGTTGACCCCACAGAAGAGCTTGACGAATTTACCCTGAGCTGAAGGGTCTGTTGTGTCTCTCAGTGCAATCACATCATTTGCAGAGAACAATCTTCGCCTGTTCCCCCACTGCTCAAGCTGATGTCAAAATCTGCCCTTGTCTGTCCCCAACAAGAAGTAGATGTTTTGTGTTATAGGAACTTTGTCTTCTAAAGCCCCTTAATAATGGGCATTAAGAAATTGAATGCTTAAAGACATTGCATACTGTCTTCATTCAATATGTGCTTTTTAAAAAAAATTCCAAGTTACTGGAACAAAAGTCTAATATTTTAAAAATATTCATGTTTAGAAATATTTTAGTCTGGATGCTGGCCATGATCAATATTCTTTCGACTTCCAAATAGATTGTTACAAACACTTAAATCCTTTTCTGGTTGTTTTTAAAAATAATACAAGCTGTGTTCCAAAGTACCTTTGAGCCTGGCAAGGAAAGCAGGGGCTAGCAGCCTTCTTTGTGCATCAGAAACGGAAAGTTTCTTAGGGGCCTCCTGGAAGGAACGAGGGAAAGGGTGACCCTTCTGGGCCACCAGCTTGATTTTGTGCCCCTGTCTTCAGTGTTCTTTCAAACTCAGATGGTGTCACGCCACATAGATAGAATCAATCCTGCTCTCATTATTAAAACATTTTTCATCTAATATAAAAATGCATTTAGGACTTCCCATCATGGCACAGCAGAAACGAATCCAACTAGGAACCATGAGGTTGCAGGTTCAAACTCTGGCCTCGCTCAGTGGGTTAAGGATCCGCTGAGGCCATGAGCTGTGGTGTAGGTTGCAGACATGGGTGAGATCTGGCGTCGCTGTGGCTCTGACGTAGGCTGGTGGCTACAGCTCCAATTGGACCCCAGGCCTGGGAAGCTCCATATGCTGCAAGTGTGCCCCCGAAAAGCTCCAAAAAAAAAAAAAAAAATGCATTTAGTCTGAAGATGCTGAGTTCACATGCCCCTTCACTTATTCACTGATTTCCCTGGTGGCTGATAGGATTGAGGAGAGAGCTGGCTCCTTTTTGGTGGCTTCAGGCAGCGGAAAATTGGGGAAATATCAGGAGTTGTGCATTTTTATTTTTTGTGTGTGTGTTTTTGCCTTTTCTAGGGCCACTCCCATGGCACATGGAGGTTCCCAGGCTAGGGGTCTAATCAGAGCTGTAGCCGCCGGCCTACACCACTGCCACAACAATGCCGGATTCGAGCCGCGTCTGCGACCTACAACACAGCTCACGGCAATGCTGGATCCTTAACCCACTGAGCGAGGCCAGAGATCAAACCTGCAACCTCATCGTTCCTAGTCGGACTCGTTAACCACTGCGCCACGACGGGAACTCCCAGGAGTCGTGCATTTTGTCAGAAGACTGATGCTCTAGCCACCCTTGTGCAGAAGGGAAGGAGGAACCATCGGTCGTCTCTGTGCAACAGAACAATTTCTTAGAGGATTGCTTTTGCTGGTTGTGGAAAAACAGCTCAGAAAATGGGGTTCCAGCATTTCATAGCTTCCTCCACATTGGAGCTGGCGTTAGGGTCTCGTACACACACTCCACGGGAGAGTCCAGAGGATAACCCCCATCTTGGTTTCCTCATTCTCCTTAGAACCTGCTGTCCTAAGTCTATCACACTGGCCTTCTGTATTCCTGGCACGTGGATTTCCCCCCATCGTCACTCATTGGATATTTTTTTCTTCAACCCAGGAAGGTCTGATTTAATGCACCAAGTATTTAGCACAGATGAGCACTTGAACAAAGATGAGCTGTGTGGAATGTGGTCTCCATCCTCCTGAAGCTCAGAGTTTAGTAGGAGTTTAAGTGTTTATGTAAATGATTTCACCATGTAGAGCTGGTGGGCAGGGGCCGGGGAGAGGAGCCACCCGGCTGAGGACAGAGACGAGAAGGAGGCCTTGGCGAGTTTAAGGATGCGGGAGTGTTCTTCAGGTGGTGAAGAGCAGGGAAGCGCTACTCCGGGGATGGAGAGGCAGGCGTCGTACTTGGGGGCACCGAACATGGTTTCTTGCAGGTGGAAAGTGGACCTGGGCTGAGAAAGGAGTTTGGGACCAGGGCAGGAATCAGAGCCGCATGGGTCCCGAGCTCTGCCAGGGGGTCTGGGCTTAGTGGTAAGTAAGCCAGCGCTCCCCCGTCTCCCTTTCCTCCCTCCCTCCCTCTCTCTCTCTCTCTCTCTTCCATTCTCCCTCTTTCTCTTTCTTTCTTTCTCTCCCTCTCCCTCCTGCCCTCCCTTCCTTCCTTCTTTCCTTCCTTTCTTCTTTTCTCTCTTTCTTTCTTCTTCTGTGGCTTATGGAAGTTCCCAGGCCAGGAACTGAATCCAAGCCACTGCTCTGACCTACACCACAGCTCCAGCAATCTTTAACCCACTGAGCCAGGCTGGGGACCAAACCGGCCCCTCTGCAGCGACCTGAGCCGCTACAGTCAGATTCTTAACCCACTGCACCACAGCGGGAACTCTGTCCTTGGTTTTTGTTAATGTACTGACTGCATTGTGGATATTTGGCACAAATATAGAGCAGCAGTTTTAATTTTTAAAAAATTACCAACGGAAGTGTTTAAATGAATCTTATCATCAAAGGCCCTATCTTTCATCAGTTTTCTTATATTTGGCTTAATGATGTATAACATAAACTGTAGGTGAGGTTCCATACCTGGTCTATTTTAATTTTAGGTTTTTTATTGCTTATTTTTTTCCCTTTTGTCTTTTGAAGGCCTCACTTGTGGCATGTGGAGGTTCCCAGGCTAGGGAGCGAATCGGAGCTATAGCCGCTGGCCTGCACCACAGCCACAGCAACGCGGGATCCGAGCCACGTCTGTGACCTACACCACAGTTCCCAGCAGCGCTGGATCCTTAACCCATTGAGCGAAGCCCAGCATTGAGCCCTCATCCTCATGGATACTAATGGGGTTTGTTAACCACTGAACCACGACGGGAACTCCTATTTTAATTTTTACTCTTTCTCCCTCCTCCCTTAAATAAGAAAATCCAAAACTCATTATTACAGGTCATTGAGAACACAGGCTTTTGGTGGCTGTCAAACAATAATTAGTGTCTCTGTGTATAGTCTCTTGATACTTTTGATATTTTGATGTTATAAAATTCTTGATATTTTAGAATCAAACATGGATGATAAATTATGGAGAGAGTTTCCCCTAAAGACTTCATTCAGCATTTTGTCCAGTGGGCAAACGAGTGTATTTCTCAGAAGCTGTAGCCATAACTGGGTCCTCAGTCCCCTTTTTTGTCCTGTTGTAGCCTTTGGCTGTGCTTTGAAAGATACGCCCACTAATAATGTCATCTGTTCCTTTCTTTAACTAGTAAAGAAAATCATCAGGTTTGGAGGAGACCCGAATACTTGTCCATCGAGCCACTTAAAACACAGCCCCTCTGTGACCTCCGATACTTCACCCTCAGCATTAAAAAAACAGTTTCTGGGAGTTCCTGTCATGTCTCAGTGGTTAGCAAACCCGACTAGGATCCATGAGGACATGGGTTCAACCCCTGGCCTCACTTAGTGGGTTAAGGGTCCGGTGTTGCCGTGAGCTGTGGTGTAGGTCGCGACACGGCTCAGATCTGGTGTTGCCGTGGCTGTGACACAGGCCAGCAGCCGTAGCTCCAATTGGACCCCTAGCCTGGGGACCTCCATCTGCTGCAGGTCTGGCCCTAAAAAGCAAAAATAATAATAAAAAATGTTTTCATTGCAGTTGGCGAAACGACACATGGAAAGAAATGCTCTTCCTCCGTCTTCCCCAGCAGCCAGTGTTAACAGCTTTAGGCCTATGCTCACACACTTTTCTCTCACACAAAAATGCAAACAAATACAGAAAAAAGAAATGTTATGTGACACAGTTTACACTGCACTTAGCCTTTTTCTCTTGTCTTCTCTGTCCCTACCTGCCTGCAGGCAGCAGGCTACCACCTGGAAAACTTCTTCGGCCCTACAGGCAGCACCAGCAGGGACCTGGGGAGGCCCAGTGGCACCAGATAAATTAAGCATACCAAAATAATACGACAGAGGCGCTGAGAATTAAATTGTCGTTGGAACCACGGCCCACAAAAGTAGGCCAGGCCCACTTACGAAAGTTAAACCTAAGCAGGGTGATTGTCTGCTAAAAATACAAGATTCTAATAGAGCGCCTCCTCACAACTGCAAACATGTCCAGGATACAGCCGAAAATGGCCTGTCATACTCTGACCAGGACGATTGCACTTGAATGAGAAAAGATAGCGATCGGATCAACACTGAGATGAACAGATGTTAAAGTTAGTTGACAAGGATTTTAAAGCAGCTGTCACAGCTTCTACAACCGATTACAAACTATTGAAACAGGTGTAGAAAATCTCAGCAAAGAACGTTATAAAAAAATAACGGCATGGAAATTATAAAACTGAGTCAAAAGTAGAGTAGACATGACAGAGGATAGAATGGATGAACTTGAGGATAGAATGTACTTCCCCAAGCTAAACAGAAAAATTTCACTGAAAAAAAAAAAAGGTCGGAGCCTCAGGGACAGTAACAAAAGATACGTTTTTACTATCCTAGTTCCAGAAGGAAACACAAAAAGATAGGGGCTGAAAATAGCATTCCAGGAACTAAGGGCCACACTTGCCAAATATTTATTGAAAAGCACAAACTTACTGATTTAATTAGTTGAGAGCTGAGATTTGTTTTAAATTTTTAAATTTATTAATTATCCAAATAGGATTTCCAAAGAAATCCACATCAAGACACATCATAATTAACTTCTTTTTCTTTTTTTGCTTTTTAGGGCCACACCCACAGCATATGAAGGTTCCCAGACTAGGGGTCGAATCGGAGCTGAAGCTGCCGGCCTACGCCATAGCCACAGCCGCACCAGATCCAAGCCATGTCTGCGACCTGCATCACAGTTCATGGCAACGTGGGATCCAAGCCATGTGTGTGACCTACACCACAGCTCACAGCAATGCTTGCTCTCCAACCCACTAAGCCAGGCCAGGGATCGAACCCTCATGCTCATGGATACTAGTCAGATTCATTTCCACTGTGCCACAACGGGAACTCCAAGACACGTCATAATTAACTTCTGAAACTAAAAGATGTTACCATTGGCGGAAACTGGATAAAAGGTACACAAAGTATCTCTATTTCTTTTTCTTTCTTTCTCTCTCTCTTTTTTTTTTTTGGTCTTTTTGTCTTTTAGGGCCACAGCTGTGGCATATGGAGGTTCCCAGGCTTGGCGTCCTATGGGAGCTGTAGCCGCTGGCCTATGCCACAGCCACAGCAGTGCTGGATCAGAGCCATGTCTGTGACCTACACCACAGCTCACGGCAACACCAGATCCTTAACCCACTGATGGAGGCCAGGGATCGAACCCAAGTCCTCAAGGATGCCAGTCAGGTTCGCTAACCACTGAGCCGTGATGGGAACTTCTCTCTTTTTTTTCTGAAAATTTTATTATTTTTTTCTTTTTTGGCTGCCCCCACGCCCCACCACCCTCGGCATATGGAGTTCCCATGTCAGGGATCCAAGCCTCAGTCACATCCTATGTCACAACTGCAGCAATACCAGACCCCTAGCCTACTATGCCAGGCTGGGCATTGAACCTGCGTCCCGATGCTCCAGAGATGCCACCATCTCTGCGGGAACTCCTCCGAATTTTTTATTTTAATTAGCTTGAATTTATTTTTCTACATATTATTTCTTTTTAAAAATTTTTTATTTATAGTTGTGCAACCATCATTACAACTTAATTTTAGAACATTTTCATCCCAAACCCCCAGTCCACCCCTCTCTTCCCATGTCCCCTTTGGTAACCATAAGTTTTTCAAAGTCTGAGTCTGTTTCTGTTCTGCAAATAAGTACTTTCATACCCTTTTTTTTCCGACTCTCCACGTAAGTGGCATCACCTGACGCCCGTCTCACTGTCGAACTTCAGTCAGTGTGATCATCTCTAGGTCTGTCCATGTTGCTGCAAATGCCGTTATTTCATTCACATTCTCCATTTTATTTCTTAAAATGTGTGTGAATCTATAATAATTTCCAAAAAAAGTTTATTAAAAAAAAAAAAGTCCAGATTCTGTGATTCACCACAATTGGTTCTGATAAATGGCTATGACCTTTGGGCACCAACCTGGGCATGCTAGTCCCACCCTGGACCTAACTGAAGTCTTTCTTGACTCATGCTCATAGGACTTGTTTCAACCACTCGCACAAGGGCTTATGGACTTTTTCTATCCTACCTGGTGGAGGGGAGGGAAAAAATTAGGTTCTCCAACTGGAGTAAGCAGACTGTAAATCAGGCTGACAGGAGGAACAAGAGAAACGTAAATAGAAGTTTCTTCTGTGTATCACTGCACATGTGACACATGCAAGCACCCAGAGATGAGTAACTCAAAGTGGTGGCTTAGCATTCAGGCTTATGGGGCATCTGCACAAAGCACAGTCCATTTTTAGAGATGTGACAAGTCACAGGAGAAGAACCTCGAGGCAGCAAATTTTGGGAGGCAAATATATGGGAAACTAAAGGTAGTAGAGGCTGGTTAGTAAAGTTTGTTATGTAGATGCCTCCACAAGGGTCTAAAGGGAGACAACGGTGATTAATTTTATCCTTCTTGGTAGAGATGGGGGGAGGGACACCTTTGTAAATTTATGTCTTGCTTTTTAAGCAAACGGAGGGAGGGCAGAGAGTGCTTCCTACCTTTGCTGCTTCATTGCCTTTAGCTCAAAATGATTCTTATGTCAAAGAGGGATATTTTGGAGGGACATTTTCCAGTTTCCTTCACAAAGGAGCAAGATTAAATCCTTCATTAGCCTTGTCAGCCCCTGGTATGCCACCCACAGGTGTGTGAATTTTGTCTTTCCTTTAATGGTGGTGGGATATGTTTAGAGTTGAGGCTTGGCGCCGTTAAAGGGACTTGCCCAAGGCTTTCCGTAAATGAGCAGGATCAGATGTGAGGCCAGGCTGCCTGCCTCAGGAGCACCCATCGTGCTTTCATAAGTGGTGGGAACTTTTTGGAGAGGGTGGGAGGGTCTGGCACTCGGCATGTCTGAGGTCAGCCTGGGTTTGCCCCCATTCGAGGGAGCAGCGCATATTAATAAGCCTTTCTAGTCGCTCCAGTTTTAGTCCTTTGACTCTGCTCCCTTCTGGTGGTTGTCCTTCTGTTCCAGTAATTCTTGGGTTGAAAAACTTTCAGGAATAGATGACAGATGTGAAGTTGGCCATCACTTTGAAAATACACCACTGGAGTAGGGGGATGCGCTGAGGGTTTGGGATGGAAATGCTATAAAATTTGGTTGTGATAATTGTTGTACAGCTATGAAAGTAATAAAATTCATTGGTTAATTAAAAAAATAAGAAAATACACAGGAGTTCCCGTCGTGGCGCAGTGGTTAACGAATCCGACTAGGAACCATGAGGTTGCGGGTTCGGTCCCTTCCCTTGCTCAGTGGGTTAAGGATCTGGCGTTGCTGTGAGCTGTGGTGTAGGTTGTAGATGTGGCTCGGATCCCGCGTTGCTGTGGCTCTGGTGTAGGCCGGTGGCTACAGCTCCGATTCTACCCCTAGCTTGGGAACCTCCATATGCCGAGAGAGTGGCCCAAGAAATGGCAAAAAGGCAAAAAAAAAAAAAAAAAAAAAAGAAAGAAAAGAAAAGAAAAAAGAAAATACACAACTAAACCTGGGAGTCTGGTAATTACCTCCGAACCAGCTGTCAGAAATCCCCAGTGCTGCCTCCGGGGAGGACGCCTGTTTGTGTTTGGGAAGGGCCGTGGATAAACCTTCCAGACAGGACTAGAAGGAAGGTAAGAAAAACACAGACACAAGTATCCCTCTCTCCCTTCTTTCATAAATATATGGTTCTTAACAGTAACATAACTCTCCTAACAATCTCTTATTACCGCCTTTTAAAATAGAATTTTAGGACTTCCTTTGGTGGCGTAGCAGAAACGAATATGACTGTGACTAGTATCCATGAGGATGCGGGATCGATCCCTGGCCTTGCTCAGTAGGTCAGGGATCTGGCGGTGGTGTGAGCTGTGGTGTAGTTCGCAGAGGCGGCTCCGATGCTGCATTGCTGTGGCTGTGACATAGGCCAGCAGCTGTAGCTCTAATTCGACTCCTAGCCTGGGAAGCTCCACATGCTGCGGGTGCAGCCCTAAAAAGCAACACTGCTACTACTACTACTAATTTTACTGGAGTAGAGTTGACTTATAATGTGTTATTTTTCAGGTGTACAGCCAAGTGAACCGGTTATACGTAGCACTATACGTATATCCATTCCCTTTCAGATTCTTTTCCCACATAGGCACCTGCAGAGGATTGAGTAGATTTCTTTGTGCTGTACAGTAGGTCCTTGTTACTCATCTGTTCCACATATAGTAGAGCGTAGATGCCAGTTCCAACCTCCCAATCCATCCCACCCCCCTCAGCGTTTTCCCTTTGGGGACCATAAGTTTGGTTTTGAAATCTTTTGAGTCCGTTTCTTTTTTTGGAATAAGTTCTTTTATATCATTCTTACTAGATTCCACATATAAGTGATATCATGGTATTTGTCTTTTTCTGTCTGACTTATTTCACTTATTATGATAATTTCTAGGTCCATCCATGTTGCTACAAACGGCATTGTTTCATTCTTTTTTATGGCTGAGTAATATTCCGTTGTATATATGTACCACATCTTCTTTATCCATTCCTCTGTTAATGGACATTTAGGCTGCTTCCATCTCTTGCCTGTTGTAAATAGTGCTGCAGTGAACACTGGGGTGTGTATATCTTTTTAATTATGGTTTTCTCCAGATATATGCCCAGGAGTAGGATTGCTAGATTATATGGTAGTTCTATATTTAGTTTTTTAAGGAACCTCTATACTCTTCTCCACAGTGACTGCACCAATTGACATTCCTGCCAGCAGTGTTAGGAGAGTTCCCTTTTTTCTACACCCTCTCTAGCATTTACTGTCCATAGATTTTTGATGGTGGCCATTCTGACTGGTGTGAGGTAACACCTCAGTGCAGTTTTCATTTGCATTTCTCTAGTAATTCGTGATGTGGAACATGTTTTCAGATGCTTTGTGGCCATCTGTCTGTCTTCTTTGGAGAAATGTCTGTTTAGATCTTCCAACCATTTTTTGATTGGGTGGTTCTCTTTTTTGATATAAAGCTACACGAGTTATTTATGTATTTTGGAGATTAACCCCTTGTCAGTCACTTCACTTGCAAATATTTTCTCATTCCATGGGTTGTCTTTTGATTTTTTTGTGGTTTCCTTTGTTGTTCAGAAGCTTTTAGTTAGGTGTTATTTGTTTATTTATTTATTATTTATTTATTCATTGTCTTTTTGCCTTTTCTAGGGCTGCTCCTGAGACATATGGAGGTTCCCAGGCTAGGGGCCGAATTGGAGCTACTGCCGCCGGCCTGCACCAGAGCCACAGCAACGCCAGATCCTTAACCCACTGAGTGAGGCCAGGGATCAAACCCCCAACCTCGTGGTTCCTAGTCAGATTTGTTAACCACTGAGCCACGACGGGGACTCCTCATTTGTTTATTTTTGTTTTTATTTTCATTACTGTAGGAGGTGGATCAAAAAAGATACTGTTGCAGGTTATGTCAGAGAGTATTCTGCTTGTGTTTTCCTCTAGGAGTTTTATAGCATCTGGCTTCATGTTTAGATCTTTAATATATTTTGAGTTTATTTTTGTGTGTATAAGAGAGTGTTCTCATTTCATTCTTCTACATGTAGCATTCCAGTTTTCCCAGCACCACTTTTGAAGAGACTGTCTTTTTTTTTTCCTTCCCTCCCTTCCTTCCTTCCCTCCTTTGTTTTTAGAGCCGCACCGAGGCATATGAAGTTCCCAGGTTAGGGGTCGAATCAGAGCTGTAGCTGCCAGCCTACACCACAGCCATAGCAACGCTGGGATCTGAACCACATCTTCGACCTATACCACAGCAATGCCACATCCTTAACCCACCTAGCGAGCCAGAGATTGAACCCCCACCTTCTCTCCTCATGGATACTAGTCAGATTTATTTCCGCTGCATCACAATAGAAACTCCTCTTCTTTCTTTTTCCTTTTTTTTTTTTTTTTTTTTTTGGTCTGTCGTCTTTTTGCCTTTTCTAGGGCCACTCCTGCAGTATATGGAGGTTCCCAGGCTAGGGGTTGAATCAGAGCTGCAGCCGCAGGCCTACACCACAGCACAGCAACGCAGGATCTGAGCTGCATCTGCAACCTACACCACAGCTCACAGCAACGCCGGATCCTTAACCTACTGAGCAAGGCCAGGGACCGAACCTGCAACCTCATCGTTCCTAGTTGGATTTGTTAACCACTGCGCCACGATGGGAACTCCTCTTTTTCCTTTTTTGTGTCTTTTGTCTTTAGGGCTGCACCCGAGTCATATGGAGGTTTCCAGGCGTGGGGTCGAATCAGAACTGCAGCTGCCAGCCTACGCCACAGCTCAGGGCAAGGCCAGAGCCTTCACCCACCGAGGGAGACCAGGGATTGAACCTGTCATCATGGATACCAGTTGGGTTTGTTATCCACTGGGCCATGGTGGGAACTCCTCTTTTCTTTCTTGTTACTACCTTTATCTTACTAAATTAAGCTGAGATACAATCAAGAATAAGGAGATTGGATGGAGATGGCATCTTCTTTCTCTCTGCGCTCAGCTCTGCTATCACAGCTCTGGATTGCCATGCAGGAAAGCTTTCTCCCTCACCCCCAGTGCTTTCAGAAGATTAAAAGTTTGGCTGCCACACACTGGCCCACACTGCTAGATGCCTTTGTGTCTAAACTGGGAGTAACTCTGGTTTAAAGGCCTGGGGCCAGACCAGATATGACCTTCTTCTGCCACTCTCTTCATTTAGAATCATTGACTGAGAACAATCCCAACTGTCTCTGTGTTTTTTCTTCTTTACCTAATAGAGACCAGAAATGGAAGAAAGAGAGAAAAAAAAAATCAACATTGGTACCCAAAATAGGTGGATTTTGGGGGGTTCCCATGTGTCTCAGTGGCTTAGGGATCTGGCATTATCACTTCTGTGGTGCTGGTTCAATCCCTGGCCTGGGAATTTCTGCATACCATGGGTGTGGCCACCCCCCCCCCCAAAAAAGGAGTATTTTCTTTCCCATTAGGAAAATGTTTCAGTTTTCCCAGAAAAATCTTGCGGGCTTTCAACAGCTTGCGCCAATCTGTATCTTAATTTTTTTTTCCTTTTGTAAGGGTTTTGGAAATATTTTGTATGATGGGGTTTAAATATTTGTGCAGTACCAATAAAGGATACATTCTTTCTTGTTTTCCCCACAAAAGGGTTTTTTGGAGTTGGAAATACTGAACTAGAAATGGTTGAAGGAGCTCCAGGTGCTGTTTTTTCAGAGCACAGAGCTTCTTGAATTTTTACCTTTTTAAAGCTGAGGAATTTATGAACATTAGGTGGCAGCAGAGATCTAGATTTGATGAGTCTGATAACGCTCTGAAACATGAATGGGGTTGAGGATAAAGATAATCCAGTCTAGTCTATACCTGTTTCTCCAGTTGTGAAATGAAAAATCTGCTCACCTGTACAATTCATCTAGATCTATCGATCTAATGATTGAACAGACATAACATCAAAAGAGAAAAGCCATTTGAAATCCTGCTCGTCACCTTGTTATGAATATTTTTTACTTACTGCTGATAAACCTGAGCCTTTTGTTTGTTTTATTTTATTTTTCAGGGCCACACATATGGCGTATGGAAGTTCCCAGGCTAGGGGTCAAATCGGAGCTGCAGCTGCTTGCTTACACCACAGCCAGATCTGAGCCATGTCTGCAACCTACACCACAGCTCCAGAGGCCAGGGATCAAACCTGCATCCTCATGGATACTCGTCAGGTTCATAACCCACTGAGCCACAATGGGAACTCCTAACACCTGAGCTTTTAACAATAATATATACGTATTTTTTTGGTCTTTTTAGGGCCACACCTGAGGCATATGGAAGTTCCCAGGCTAGGGGTCCAGTTGGAGCTGTAGCCACCAGCCTACACCACAGCCACAGCAACGTGGGATCTGAGCCGTGTCTGCAACCTACACCAGAGCTCATGGCAACACCAGATCTTTAACTCACTAAACGAGGTCAGGAATCGAACCTGAGTCCTCATGGATGCTTGGACGGTTTGTTAACTACTGAGCCCAAACGGGAACTCCTTAACAATAATTTTGAAGTGCATTTTAAAATGCACGTTTAAAATGCATGTTTAAAAACGGTTATAAATAAATAGAGATCGATGTGTTCAAACCAAATCAAGGAGCCTGGTCTCGGGTGGTTCAGAAGAGTTTACCAACAGCGAATCTAGAAGCAAATAAAAAAGGCAGAAGCTGAAGCAGGGAGAAAGTGAAATAATTTAAAACGTTAACCTGAAGGCAGGTGTGCATCTTTTTATGTACTTTCACCATTGACCTTCACACCGACTTGATCAGGGACATAGTATGTTTTACAATCAGCGAGACTGAGACTCGGAGACATTGTGGTCACAGAAAGGACAAAGCTGGGCTCAAAGCCAAGGTTTCCTCTACTTCAGCCTGACTTCCTTCCTTCTATCTTGTTGCTTTACCTGGGGGAACTGTGGCGATCCCTGATGGATGGCTCGCGGGAAAGCATATTCATATAACATTGGTCAGTGAAACAGAGCCGAGATGTACAATTTACGTGTTGGATAACTGCATCAAATCAAGATTAAAAAACAAATTGTGGTCACAGAGGAAAACTAAAAAGATACGTTTTATGCAGGATGACTAAAACGTCTTCGGTTGTTTTGGAACAATTAACTGTAGGTGTGTAGGATGAGAGAGTTCACACGAAAAAGACCGAGAGTGTTTAGCTCCCTGGTTACTCCTGAGCGGGCCAATAATGTGCATTTATGGCCCCAAAGTCGGCGACATCTCACACGTCATTGTTAGAATGCGGAGAGGTGACAGCCCTGTTTGTGCCACTTTATCAGTCCACGTGGGGATCATTCTGTTTAATTCAGGGAATTTTGTTTGCTTGTTTTGTTTTTTTGCTTTTCTAGGCCACATTTGCAGCATATGGACGTTCCCCTGCTAGGGATTGAGTTGGAACTCCTCAGGGGCATTTTTAAAAGAACCGTATATTGTTATTTATTTATTTATTTATTTACTTTGCTTTTTAGGACTGCACCCGAGGCATATGGAGTTTCCCAGGCTAGGGGGTCGAATCAGGCTGTAGCTGCCAGCCTACGCCAGAGCCACAACAATGACAGATCCGAGCCTCGTCTGTGACCCACATCACAGCTCACGGAAATGCCAGATCCTTAACCCACTGAGCAAGGCCAGGGATCGAACCCGCAACCTCATGGTTCCTTGTTGGATTCATTTCTGTTGTGCCACAACGGGAACTCCAGAATGATATGCAAAGAATAAGCAGGAGTTCCCGTCATGGCGCAGTGGTTAACGAATCCGACTAGGAACCATGAGGTTGCGGGTTCGGTCCCTGGCCTTGCTCAGTGGGTTAAGGGTCCGGCGTTGCCGTGAGCTGTGGTGTAGGTTGCAGACACGGCTCGGATCCCGCGTTTTGCTGTGGCTCTGGTGTAGGCCGGAGGCTACAGCTCCAATTCAACCCCTAGCCTGGGAACCTCCATATGCCGCGGGAGCGGCCCAAGAAATAGCAAAAGACAAAAAAAAAAAGAATAAGCAAAGTGGTGAAAAATTTTAGAAACTGTGTGAAATAAGGAGTTCCCACTGTGGCGCAGCAGGTTATGATCCTGATGAGTATCCCTGAGGACGCGGGTTCGATCCCTGGCCTTGCTCAGTGGGTTAAGGATCCAGTGTTGCCATGAGCTGTGGTATAGGTGGCAGAGGAGGCTCAGATGCCAGGTGGCTGTGGCTGTGGTGTAGGCTGGCGGCTGCAGCTCTGATTCGACCCCTAGCCCAGGAACTTCCATATGCTGTGGGTGCGGCCCTAAAAAGAAAAAAAGAAAAAAAAAGAAAGAAAGGAAAGACATGGGGGAGTTCCCACTGTGGCATAGTGGGTTAAGAATCCAAATGCAGTGCCTTGGGTTGCTGTAGAGGCATGGGTTTAATCCCTGGCCCGGTGCAGTGGGCTGAAGGATTTAGAGTTGTCACAGTGGCTGCGTAGGTTGCAGGTGTGTCTCTGAATCCCTGGCCTGGGAATTTCCATATGCCATGGATGTGGCCATTTAAGAAAAAAAAACAAAAACAAAGGCAAGACATGGACCACAGACGTCAATGGCTGAAAATAAATTAGATTGATTCTGTAACTGACAGTCAAAAAGCAGGATTAATGGAAACAAGTTTCAAGGAGGTAGAGTTCAGCTCAGTATAGTGTAGGGAGGGGGGAAATAAAATGATTCTAATGGTTTTCACATGGCGTGGGTATAACATAACTTGGAGTATTTCTGCTTAGGGAAATAATCTCGAGGAGCTTCTTTGTGTCTGAAAGGTGAGCTGCTGCCAGTGTGGTCGGGAGACGATACAAAAAAAATAGAGTTCAGGTTTCCCATGAAATCAGGTGAGAGGAGTTTCCACATTCCCCGGGAGCTACAGGGAGAAGGTGAACGGGGGCGGGGGGGTGAAGAGGTCCAGCCCCCTGGAGGGACACGCGCAGGTGCTCGGGTGGGGCATGGCCCAGTGATTCCTCAGAGCAGGGCTGCTTGAAATCATTTCCTGTTCTGGGCCACAGCGGCCCTCAACTGCTACTAGCCCTTCCGTAAAAGTCAGCCACACACAGAGACTTGGTGTCTCCGGGATTGGGGGGAGTGGGGATGATGGAAGAGGAGTAAGGTTCAGGATGGAATCAAGTGACCAGTGAGAAAGGACCAAGAACGTGGACGCTGAGGTGTGAGCAGGTTGTGGCTTGGATCACTGGGGTCAATACTGGTTTCCGGGAAATCCGTGAGAATGTCGGGGGAGGTGGCCCAGATATGTTCATATCTTTAACATAGATATTGAAGGTATAGGATCAAGGGTGCCCAGATCACACTAGGGGAAACTTAAAATTGTCCAACAAGAGGTAGTGAGCTCCCCGTCACTGGACGGATTCCAATGAAGGAAATCCCTAGGGTGCTCTAGAGGGATTTCCTTCATTGTTTAGGAGGCTGCACCCCTGAGCGCTAAGAATCCTGATGAAAGAAACCCACTGTCTTACCCCTACCTGCCCCATTATGCCCTTTCATTCTGAGGTCAACTTTGGGTTGGCAAAAATTGAATGCGCCCCAATACATTAATGCTTAAACAACATTTTTTTTTTTATAAAGACCTGACTCTGCTTCTCCATCCACCCACTTAACAAGTATCTATTCGGTTTCAGGCACCATCATGCCCTTTGTAGAGACACACTTGCTCATTAGACGCAATTCTTACCGTTTCATGACCTTAAATGTTAGCATGCACCATGCTTGTTTTAATGAAGGCTTTCTGGGTTAGGAATTTGGAGTAGTGGGGACAGTGGCTGTGAACCTGAAGACCTTTGTCCCCACCCCAGCTTTGCTGTGTGACTGTAGAGCAGGCACAGGGCTTCTGTAAGTAAATCTCTAGTCACCCAGCTATCAGGTAAGGGTGCATGACCATTGCAGGTGTTGCAAATTCCAGAGCTTGTGGGGATCAGGCACGTAGCAAATACATGAAGCAAAAGATGTCATGATTTCTTTCATAAAGACACTTTAGGTGGGATTCTCTAGAGGGACAGTTGGCACACGAAGCACACTGGACTGATCTCTCACACCAAGAATCGTCTTCTCTCCCAGTTTGTCTTGAAACACGCAGCCTTCAAGAGCTTCCATTTACCTTCCAGGGTTGGCAGAGTCCCATTGCTGCGGTGTCGCCACAGCAGACTCCAGCACAGCTAGTCTAAGCAGGAAAGAGCCTGGTGAAGGAGAAGCAGCTCACAAAATCTAGGCGGGCTGGAAATCAGGTGGGCCCTGCAGGCAGGGGAGTGTTAAAAAACGGGATGCCCCGGCAAAGCTGGATTTTAGTTGGACCATACCTGTTGTTAATCTGAGGCTCAAATTTCAGTGGGGATCTTGTACTTTTATTTGCTAAATCTGGTGATCTTTGCCAAGGGGCTGCTTAAATTATACGCTGAGATGATTCTGGCTGCGGGCACCAGCAGGGCCCCCGCTCTGGGCGGGACGCCACCCCTCCAGGTCTCTGCCAGCTCTGACTCTGGGGTCTCATCCCGAATCTGTTCCTCACAGCTCCTCCTTAATAATACCTTTCCGAAGCCAGGTCTTGAAAAGAAGTCCAGTAAATCAACTATATTTCAATACAATAACATTTTTAATGTTATTGATATTTTAATTTTTCCATGCACGAATGGAAAGATGTCCAATCTCACTAGTAATCTGGGAAATGCAAGTTAAGACAAAAGATAGCATTGGTAAGGCAGTGTGTGCACAGTGCTAAGAGCCTGTGGCCAGACAGCGTGGGTTGCATCTCAGCCTGCCTGTATCCTTGGCACTGTGCCTGTCTCCTCCTCTGTAACGTGTAACAGTTCTCACCCCAATGGGGTGATTTTAGACAATGGATTTCTAAATTTCCAGTATTGCTTCAAAGTTCATTGTGCTCTGGCATAGAGTTCTTCCCACTCCTGCAGCCGGGTCTCCTAGAGAATCAGGGGTCTCCAGGCCCCCTAATAGTCAGCCTCACCACCACAACTTACCTTGCAGACCCTCAGGACTCAGCTCGCCATGTCCTGTGCCCTTGCTTATGCCAGCAGTTAATAAATGCACTTCACCCGGCCAGGTGCTCAAGGTCAGCGGCCACGGATTCGTCATATTCACAGCGTGATGGTTTGTAGGATGTGATGCATGACCTCTCTGGTCATCCTCTCCCAAGTCCATAATCTCAATCGAAATCATGAGAAAAATACCAGAGAGGTCCCAACGGAGGGACCTTCCACAAGATACCTGGCCAGTGCTCCCCCAAAACTGGCAAGATCATCAAAAACAAGGAAAAACTGAAAACCTCACAGCCAAGAGGAGCCAAAGGAACTGTGATGACTGAAAGTCATGTGTGATCCTGAACGGGGTCCTGGAACAGAAAAAAGTCAGGGAAAACTAAGGAGAGCTGAGTCAAATATGAACTTCAGTTACTAACAATGTTGATTAATTGTGACAAATGGAGCATATTAATGTATGGTGTTAATGCAGAAACTAGATGAGGGGATGTGAGTACTGTAGTATCTTGGCAATTTTTCTTTAAGTCTCAAACTCTTCGAAACGAAAAAGCTTACTTAGATGTATTCCAGTAAGGGATTTTAGATTTCTCCTAGCGTCAGTAATAACTTTCTTCCAAAACCATTCATATGAGAAAAGGCAACGTTTAAAGAGGTACTGAATTACCTTTTTCTATTACCCCATTCTTTCTTCTTTTTCTTTTTTTAAGGGCCCACACCTGCGGCCTATGGAAGTGCCTGGGCTAGAGGTTGATTCGGAGTTGCAGCTGCTGGCTTACACCACAGCCACAGCAATGCCAGATCTGAGCCGTGTCTGCAACCTATACTGCAGCTCCCAGCAATGCCGGATCCTCAACCCACTGAGTGAGGCCAGGGATATGAACCCACACCCTCATGGTTCCTAGTTGGGTTTGTAACCCGCTGAGTCACAAAGGGAACTCTCTTCCTACCTGTTCTTAAGACTTTGTGTTTCACGTACACATACAATATGCATTGCCAACGGTATCACAATTTCAAATGACATGTGCTGACATTTCTGAAGAATTGAATCAAAATTGCAATCATTCCCTATATAATCTGCATCGTTCCCTCAATTCTTAGCTTGACATTTTAAGATCAAACAATAAATAGTAGGTGACCCCAAAGCACAAGTCAATATACAGTTAAACTTTCCAATTTAGGCTGCAAAGTCAATTAGTTACTCTTAGAAATAAGGATAAACTTTTTTTTGGTCTTTCTTTTTAATTTTAGGGCCCCACCCACAGCATATCAAGATTCCCAGGCTAGGGGTCGAATGAGAGCTATAGCTGCTGGCCTAAACCACAGCCACAGCCACATCAGATCTGAGCCGTGTTTGCAAACTACACCACAGATCACAGACCCATTGGATCCTTAACCCATTGAGCAAGGCCGGGGATCGAACCTGCGTCCTCTTGGATTCTAGTCAGATTCATTTCTGCTGAGCCATGTTGGGAACTCCCAGGATAAACTTTTGAAATAGCAGCCATCCCTGTTATTACCTTGATTTCATTTAATTGGGTCACCATATTCAGAAATGGCAGCAACATTGCCCTCACGGTAGACTGGCTAAAAGCACACACCCAGGAAATATAATTTTTCCATGTATCAGACTGGTAAAGATAAAAAAACGCTGAAAAAACACGGTGTTGGCTAGTGTGTGGGGATGTGCGCAGTGTTACCCACTGCGGGTGGGAGTGGTCATTGCTGCAGCCTTTTTAGAAAACAGTTTGACAGTAGCTCTCTATTTACTCCCCAACCCTCAGACTCAGTGTTATTTTTAGGAATTTATTTCACAAATGCAGTTACACGTGTGAAAATGCTTATATGAGAATGTTTAGTTTCACATTGTTTTTTATAGTAGAAAAAAATGAGACCTTCCCATTGTGGCTCAGTGGTTACCCAACCCAACCAGCATCCATGAGGATTCGGGTTTGATCCCTGGCCTCGCTCAGTGGGTTAAAGATCCTGCATGGCTCTGGCTGTGGTGTAGGCCGGCAGCTGCAGCTCCAATTGGACCCCTAGCCTGGGAACCTCCATATGCTGTGAGTGCAGCCCTAAAAAGACACACACACACACACACACACAATGAGAGACAACATGATGCTCATCATTAGGGGAATAATTAAATTGTGATGTGTTCATACACTGGAATATTACACCACCATTGGAAAAACATGGATGCGGATTATGTGCTGCAATATACATTGTTAAATGAAAGAACATACTGACAAACCATGTCTCACGTGTGGTCCTATTTCTGTTTTTTTAGTGATATGTACATACATATTTATAAATACACAGAAAATTTCTGGAAGGATATGCTATTAAAAGGAATATTCTCTGGAGAATAGGCCTGGAAGGGTTTGGGGTAGAAAATAACTTCATCTTTAATTTTTTGTACTATTTGATATATATATATATATATATATATATATATATATATATATATATATATATTTTTTTTTTTTTTTTTTTTTTTTAACGGCTGCAACCAAGGCATATGGAAGTTCCCAGGTGAGGGATCGAAATCCTCCCTCTGCAGCACCTTGATCTGCAGTCAGATTCTTAACCCACTGAACCACAGTGGGAACTCCTACACCGTTTTATTTTTTAATGTTACTTTGACATTTTAATGTAAAAAAAAGGTTAAATATTATAAGGCTTCCTGGTCAAAAACAAACAACTTTTTTTAAATATAAAAAGAGAAGTTTTTTTGGCTTCTCAGTGCTTGACTGAGAAAAATTTTGTGTATTAAAGGCAGCTGGGAACAAACCACTCTAATTTCTCAATTTTGTTTTAAACAGGGTATTTCTGTACCTGGGGCAAAATGTTTACCTAGGTCAAAAGGCACACAACCTCAGTTCCTTTGTGGCATAACAGGTTAAGGATATGACATGGTCAATGCTGTGGCACGGGTTCAATTCCTGGCCTGGGAACTTCCACATGCTCTGGGCATGGCCAAAAAAAAAAAGCATACACCCAAATAACATGTGTTTATCACTTATATTGAAAGTTTTATTGAATGGATTTATTACTAGGTAAATTTTATGGGTGTTTGTATGTTTCTGATGCAATATCTGTTTGATCTGAAGTAACTGGCCTGAAGTAATTAACTTAAGGTTAATAGTGTAGATAATAGGTAATTACAATTAAAGCCAGATCTTAAAAGTCCTTCCCTAAAGAGTTTTGGCATTATGCATATTACAATCCTTGGAAGAATAACGCTACCTGAGAAAACGCGACTCTTCTTCCAAAATAGTCTCAAAAGGTGATTATAAAGTGTAAAAGAAAAGAGATTTTATCTCAAACAGGCTAGCTAAATTCCGTTCCAAGGAATTTGAATTCAGGAAGTTTGGAGCAATTTGGAACAAATAACAATAATATATTAAATAGCAAAAAGAGACTAAAGAACTTAAATTTAGATGAGTGTTCTAATTCCGTAAAACAAAAATCTACACATCCACCCATTTTACATCTTGGAATAATACCACCATTCCCCACCCCCACCCGTTTCCAACTCCAGTCCTTCTGCCTGTGGGCTGCTGGATGTAGTGGCGACTTGGGCCCACCCAGAGCGGGGGGAGTGCGTGCCAGGGAGCCTGGGGGGCCCTGCTGGGTGGGCCTGGAAGCTTCCTGGGCTCCATGGGAGGAGGTCTACACTGGCCTCATACGGAGGACCTCAATCCCCAGGGCCTGGGGAAGCCAAGGAATGGCAGGTCAAGCTGAGCGTCGGGGGGGGGGGGGGGGCGGGGGGAAGGGTGCTACCGCAAAGAAAAATTAGCGGTGGTTATCGCGAGAAATGGGACTTGGCGGCCGGGAAGATGATCACTAAATCCACTCACTGCGGGAAGCAGTCGTCAGGAAGGCTTGACCTATGCCTCTGTATTTGGAGGCAGGATCCAGTGTTTGCAAAGGTTTTCTTTCCTTCTAGTTTTATTGATATAATTGATATACATGTTGAAGTCCAGCATAATTTCACACTGTGAAATGATCATCACAATAATTTTAGGGATCATCCATCGTCTATAGCTGCAAAATCAAGGAAATAGAAAAAATATTTTCCCTTGTGATGAGAACTCCAGCATTGACTCTTAACTTTCACATACAACGTACAGCGGAAGGTCACCAGGACCACACCGACAGGTGAGCAAGTCCAGTTTACTGCCACTCGCAGGGAGGGAGACCACTCGCCCTGGGCCGTCTTGGTGGGACGGGGCTCTCGGGCCCTTCTTACAGGATGTGCACTTGTGCTGGGTGATTCTTATGTGAGTCCGGTGACGTGGCGGCCTGCTCCGGTCGGGAGCCCGGACGTTCCGTGATCGGATACTGCGGGGGGAGATGGACTAACTCAGGCGCGTGCAGCCCAGCCGCCACGTCGCTCCGGTGCGGGATGACGCAGCAACTGCGGGGTAATCAGGGCCATGCTTGTGCTTGCGCCGTAGAACGTGGTCGCGACCGCCGCTCATGTAACATGCGGACAAATTGCCAGTGGAAACGGCGGATGGGGCGTCCACGCCGCCGCCGGCCCTCTTAAGGCCGGGGAGGCCAGGAAGGGGCCCACAGCGCTTCGGCTCTTTCGGTTGCCTGACTCCCGGTTGAACCTGCCTGGGCTGGAGAGACTGCGGAACAGGTACATGAATAACACACATGGTGAGAGGAAGGGGCGACCGAGTGAGGCTACCGCGGTACTCGGTCAGGGAGCACGTATAAGGCATCGCTTATGTTGGCTGGCACAGGGGATGGTTGGTATTTTGGGGACAGCACGGTGTTCAGGTTTTATCTGTTTAGACGCGATTCCCGGGTGGCCGTGCTTTCATTTTGTCCCACGTGGTCTCCGCGTAGCCCTGTCCCTCGTGGATGTGAAGTTGCTGTGTTCACCCGGAGAACAGCACGACCTCGCCGAGGGAGCCAGACCTTTGACCGTCAGGAACTGTTTTTCGCCGGTTTACCCACAGTTACTATTTTGTCAGATGAATGCCTCTTTCAAAGCAACAAACCGGGGCGTTCTGTTGCGGTGTCACGGATTAAGGATCCGGCATTTTCACTGCAGCAGCTTGGGTTGCTGCTGTGGCTTGGGTTCGATCCCTGGCCTGGGAACTTGCCCAAGCCACGCGCAAGCGTCAAAAACCAAACAAAATAACAAACCAAGTTTTTAATCTACCTTGGTAGCATTTGTTTTTCTCAAGCATCATTTAAAAACAAAGTGGTATATATAAAAAGGCCACAGAGCAAAGTTTTATCAGTATTTTGATCCTTTAACTTTCAATCAAGGGTTATTTAACAGATGACAGCGAGGCAGGAACTCAGAAAAAACACTATGATGCTATGCAGGTTCTGTGGTCCATATATATACATCTATAAATGCACAGAGAACATTCTGGAAGGACACGGGTTAAACCAATAACTATAGTTCCCTTGAAGCATCAGGGAGACTGCTATTGGCAGCGATGATCAAAGAGACTGTCGCTTTTTTTTTGAAGCTTCATTTCTTATTTGCTGGCTCGCAGCAGAGTTGAGTGAGAGATACGGAAAGTTCCATCTACCCATCTCCCTTTACACAGACACAGCTCACCTCCTTACCAACATTCCCTTCCTAGAGGGACTCATTTTATTACCATGAACCTAGATGGACACATCATCATCACCTCCAGTCCAGGGTTCACTCTGCCTGTTGGGTTCATTCAGGGTTCATTCTCTGGGTTTGGACAAAAAGGATAATAACTTGTATCCATCCTGCTGGATATACCTAAGTTACGGTGTTATATAACTTCCATGGTGTGAGGAATGGTTTGCAAGTATTTGCCAAATTGGTCTTTAGCCAGGCATGGTGGTGCGCCGGATCGTTAACCCACTGAGCAAGGCAGGGACCGAACCCGCAACCTCATGGTTCCTAGTCGGATTCGTTAACCGCTGCGCCACGACGGGAACTCCCTGATTGGGTCTTAATTCATATCCTAAGTTACACATTTACACCTCAAGTTTTTCTTAAACATCCCCCTTTTAAAAACCTTTTTTGAGTTTTACAAAGGTGGGAGACTAAAATGAACCCTCACATTCTGCTCATCAGTGTCAACAAATGTTAACACCTGCTTATTTCACTTTTGTCTCTTCCTGACACCCTTCCCCTCCCATCTAGCCAGGGGATTATTTTTTTTGGGGGGGGGGATTAGCTTTTTAGGGCCGCACCCAGGGATTGAATCTGCAACCTCATGGCTCGTAGTCTGATTCGTTTCTGCTGCGCCATGACAGGAACTCCATCAGGGGATAGTTTTGAAGCCAATCTCAGACATCATATCATTACATCAGTACCTTCAGTATGCATACTTAAAAGATAAAACTTGACGGAATTCCCGTCGTGGCACAGTGGTTAACGAATCCGACTAGGAACCATGAGGTTTCGGGTTCGATCCCTGGCCTCAATCGGTGGGTTAAGGATCCGGCGTTGCCGTGAGCTGTGGTGTAGGTCGAAGATGCGGCTCAGATCCGGAGTTGCTGTGGCTGTGGTGTAGGCCGGTGGCTACAGCTCCAATTGGACCCCTAGCCTGGGAACCTTCATATGCCTCGGGAGCGGCCCTAGAAAAAGCAAAAAGACAAAAAAACAAAACAAAACTTGTCTTGTGAAACACAGCCATGATCCTTAAAACTTTTAACACTAATTCCCATTTATTCAGTTAGTTTTCACATTTCCTATGTTACTGTCACGAATGTTTATTCAAATCAGGAGTCAAAGTCCACACATTCAGTTTATTATCATGCCTCTCGGATCTCTTTTAATCTAAACATTCAGTTTATTATTATGCCTCTTGGATCTCTTTTAATCTAAAGGATCTATAGATTTCCTCGCTTTTCATCCTTGCAATTCGTCTGCAAAGGACAAACTTGTTTTTTCTTCCAATTAGCAAATAAGCTATTGTTTCTTCCCAAGTTACTTGCAAAGGACACATGTCCCAGAGAGTTTTCTACATTCTAGATTTTGCTGATTTCATTCCATTTTCTATGAAATGGAAGTTAGATCTAAAGTAGGATTTTTTTTTTTTTTTTTTTTTTTTTTTTTTTTTTTGCTTTTTAGGGCTGCATCCTTGGCATACAGAGGTTCCCAGGCTAGGGGTCAAATTGGAGCTGTAGCCACCAGCCTATGCCAGAGCCACAGCAACACCAGATCCGAGCCACATCTAGGACCTACACCACAGCTCACAGCAACGCCGGATCCTTAACCCACCGATTGAGGCCAGGGATCGAACCCTCAACCTCATGTTCCTAGTTGGATTTGTTTCTTCTGTGCCACAATGGGAACTCCAAGAGTTGGATTTTTGATAACTACAGGACACCCAATTAAATTTGAATTTCAAATAAACAATGAATATTTTTTAGTGTAAGAGTGCTCAGTAGTGCAGTATTTGGTCATCTTGTATTTTTGTTTGTTAAGTTTGACAACCATAAACCTAGAGAGTTGCTCATATTCAGGCTTGGGTTTTTGGCAAGAATACATTCAGTTTGGTGTTGTGTACTTCTGTCAGGAGACACCTAAGGTCTGGTCGTTTCTCTTTTTTGTGGAGTGAAGAGTGATCCAGGGGGTCGTATTTTGTCAGCTGGCTGCATCCATCATCAATTCAGCCCCTCAACTTTTCAGCTGATGACTTTGGCCGTAGATGGTCTTTGCCCAGAACCTTATTAGCTTTTGCAGGATAACACTCTGCTAAGGCTGTCATTCCTCCTGCGTTTATTAGCTGGTGTTCTTCCATAAAGAACTTACTCTTCTGTACAGGTTATGCAGAAAAGTTAAGCTCTTTCCTTAAGTCCGAATCTTGCAAGCATCTAAGAGAGAGCCTTACGAACCTAACAGTAACATCTTGCTTGGGATTTAGATAATTCTTATAAATCCGATAAATCAAAATATACATTCAGAAAGGTAAACATTTTTAAACATCTCTGTATGTTAAAAATCAAACTTATACATTTAGAAAATCAGAACTCTTCAGCACTTAAATGTTGACAGCACACTTAATTCATTAAATCATCCTAAGTATTACAATGAAGCAGTTGCTGTCGTGGCTCAGTGGTTAACGAATCCGACTAGGAACCATGAGGTTGTGGGTTCGATCCCTGGCCTCACTCCGTGGGTTAAGGATCCGGCATTGCCGTGAGCTGTGGTGTAGGTCGCAGACGTGGCTCGGATCTGGCATTGCTGTGGCTGTGGCGTAGGCCAGCGGCTACAGCTTCCATTCGACCCCTAGCCTGGGAACCTCTATATGCCACAAGTGCAGCCCAAAAAAGCAAAAAACAAAACAAACAGAAAAAGAGCTCATTGGATTCTGCTCTCTCTCTCTCTCTCTCTCTGTTATGCTTCCATGTTCACCCATCAGCCCCCATTGCACAGTGTTAACAAATCGACCTTAGGACTCCAGATAACATGTGGAAAGTGTCTCCTCGTCAAGTTTCTCATTTTCGTTGATAGTTTTTAGGTCAAGAGATAGCCGCTGAGAAATTAAGCAGGTGTCTCTCATACGGGTTTTCAGTTGAGAAGCCAGGATGTAATTGAGGAGAACGTTGCCACATCCCTAGGTCAGGAGAAGGCGGTCTGTGCCCTGGATGCTCTTGTTGCGTGTTCGTCCCATTGCCTCATGGCAGAGGCCCTGTCTGCCCTTCAGCTTCGCACCCTCCATTCTGCCGTTTCTTCACATCTGTGGGGGCGAGAGCACTGGCGACACATAAGCTCCTTTACAAAGGTACACGGGTGCAGCAGATTGACTGTGACATCCGCATACCTTGAACGCAAAATTATCTTTATAGTCATTGTCCACTTCGGTATACGAAGTGCTGATGTCCATGAACGTGTTGGAATGGGCTTTGAGGCTTTCAGGTAAAGGTATTATTTAAAGTAACCTGCATTACTTTTTTTTTACTTTTTGTGTGTGTGTGTGTGTCTTTTGAGGGCCGCACCTGCGGCTTATGGAGGTTGCCAGGCTAGGGGTCAAATCGGAGCTGTTGCTGCCAGCCTACGCCACAGCCACAGCAGCGTGGGATCCGAGCCGCATCTGTGACCTACACCACAGCCCACGGCAACGCCGGATCCTTAACCCAGTGGGAGAGGCCAGATATTGAACCGGCAACCTCATGGTTCCTAGTGGGATTCATTTTCTCTGCGCCACGACAGGAACTCCTTTTTTTTTTAACTCTTAAGTAACAAATTTCCAGTCTAAAGATGGGGATTGCTATTGCTCAGCTCACCTGTCCCTTTTCTGTTGTTGGTTTGTCCTTGTTGTATAGAAACATTTGCAGTTCTATTGCACTTAGAATAAAAATCTATTCTGGAAACTCCTAAGTGTTAAAAAAAAATCTTATATACTTGCCTAATTTTGTATTAGCTTAGAAAATTCCATGTACTTCTTTTTGTTCGTTTTTGCTTTTTAGGGCTGCACCTGAGGCACGTGGAGGTGCCCAGTCTAGGGGTGGACTAGGAGCTGTAGCCGCTGGCCTACGCCACAGCCACAGCCACATCAGACCTGAACTGCGTCTGTGACCTACACCACAGCTCATAGCAACACCGGATCCTTAACCCCCTGAGCAAGGCCAGGGATCGAACCCCAAACCTCATGGTTCCTAGTTGGTTTTGTTTCCGCTGTGCCACAATGGGAGCTCCAAAAATTCAGTGTACTTCTTTAAAAGCAGAATGAAAGGCAGAGTTTATCGAGGGCTCTGATTTTTTTTTTTTTTGTAAAGACATCGTTATTAGCATTGTGTGACCTTGAGAGGGTGGATGGAAATATCCCAAAGGAGTGACCCAGCCATGGCTTGGTTAGCTCCTAGAGAGAGGGGTCGCAAGCACCCAACACCTCCAGCCTTATCAGGTGATAGTTCCACGCCTCAACCTTGGAGGGATTTTGAAAACTCTCAGAGGTTCCCATGGCTCATTAGCTCTGGCTACTTGAATGCTAAGTTGGGCAACAAGAGCTAAACTGATACAATCAAGACCGGAACCAGGAGTTCCTGTTGTGTCTCAGCAGTGACGAACCCAACTAGTATCCATGAGGACATAGGTTTGATCCCTGGCCTCGCTCAGCAGGTTGGAGGATCTGGCGTGGCCGTGAGCTGTGGTGTAGGTCAGTTATGAGGCGCAGATCCTGAGTTGCTGTGCCTGTGAATAAATCGACCTTAGGATTCAGCCCCTAGCCTGGGAACTTCCATGTGCCGCAGGTGCGGCCCTAAAAAAAAGGCCAGAACTAAAATTCCATTTTCTATTCATTTGTCAAAACATTATTGTTGCAGGCAGCATATAGTTTAAAATCTTCCTTTGTTAGCCTGGAGGCTAGACCCTCCCCTCAAAGATACACACATCCTGATCCCAGGAACCTGTGAATTTCTCTCAGGTGGTATCTCAGTCTGTTTGGGCTGCTGTAACACAATGCCATAGACTCGAGGCGCCTGTAAACAGTAGATATTTATTTCGCACTGGCAGATTCAGTGTCTGTTCAGAACTCATTTTCTGATTCATAGATGACAGGCTTTTTGCTGTGTCCTCACAGGGCTGAAGGGGTCGGGGCGGGGGGGGGGTGCTTGGAGTGTCTTTCATAATCCCGTCCTCAGCCTGAGGACGCCACCCTAAATCACCTAGTCACCTTCCAAACCCCCATCTCCTCATAGCGTCCCATTGGCAATTAGGTTTCTTTTCTCTTTTTTTGGTGGTGGTGGTGGGGCACCCGCAGCATATGGAGAGTCCCAGGCCAGGGGTCCATTCGGGGCTGCAGCTGCCGGCCACAGCCACAGCCACAGCCACTCGGGATCCTACACCACAGCTCACCACAATGCTGGATCCTGAGCGAGGCCAGGGCTGGAACCCACAGCCTCATGGTTCCTAGTTGGATTTGTTTCTGCTGCGCCACGACGGGCACTCCATGAGGATTAGGTTTCAACACGTGAATTTTGGGGGAGCCGGGAGACACATTCAATCTATAGCACATGGTGAAAGAGACTTTGGATTTGTCTCCAAATTAAGGACCTTTAGGTGGAGAGAGTAGCCTGGATGAACCAGGTCGGCCCAGTGTAATCACAGGCGTCCTTTGGGAGGCAGGAGAGTCAGAAGCAGGAGACCTGAAGATGGAATCAGATGTGGGAGTGATGTGCTTTGCAGACAGAGGAAGGGGCCACAAGCCAAGAAAGTGAAAAAGTCAAGGAAGCAGATTCTCCCCTAGGCTCTCTGGAGGAAATAGAGCTTTGGCAAACATTGAGTTTAGCCCCAGAGACCCATTTTTGGACTGGATAATGAAAATGAAACGTGTCGTCGACAAGGATTTCTATTGCTGTTGCAAAAGTTCGATTTTGGCCCAAAACAAATTCATTAGCTGCCAGGTGAATCATTATGTCATTTGCATTTCCCAGAGGATGTGTCTTCCTCAACAGTTTCCATAACTCTTGCCCGTATTTTTTTTTTTTTTTTCCTTTCTCTTTTTCCCTTTGGCTGCACTGATGGCATGTGGAAGGTCCTGGGCCAGAGATCGAACCAGAGCCAAAGCAGTGACAGTCCCAGATCCTTAACTCGCTGAGCCCCCAGGCAAACTCGCATGTTTTGACTTCTGACCTCCAGGGGTCAGATCTTCAGGCAGTGGACCTGGTTGCGATTCTGTACCAATTCCTGGGCTGTAGCCAAAGGTTTGGCTAGATGGCCAGGGACTTGGAAGAGACATGATTAGAAAATTTGGGACAAAGAAAGGTGAGGAAAGAGGTATATGGATAGGTCTTTCTGAATGGACAAAAAATGTGAAGCTATCTGTGGCTCATGTGCATGCTTGCTAAAGAGTGAACTCAGCAGAGGAGGATTTTATTTATTTATTTATTTATTATTTTTTTGTTGTTGTTGCTGATTTGTTTTGTTTTTAAAATTTCCCATACCAGGGACTGAACCAGTGCCACAGCAGTGACCCAGCACTGACAATGCCGAATCCTTAACCACTAGGCCACCAGGGAGCTCCAAAAGGGCCAGAGAAAATCAACAAAAACCAATCCAAAACAATTAACAAAAGGGCAATAAGAACACACATATCAATAATTACCTTAAATGTAAATGGACTAAATGCTCCAACCGAAAGACATAGACTCGCTGAATGGATGCAAAAACAAGACCCATATATATGCTGTATAAAGAAGATGTGGTGTGTACACACACACACACACACACACACACACACACTGGAATATTACTCAGCCATAAAAAGGAATGAAATAATATCATTTGCAGCAACATGGATGGGACCTAGAGACACTAAGTGAAGTTAGACAGTGAAAACATCACATGATATCACTTATATGTGGAATCTAAAAAAAAGATACAAATGAACTTCTTGCAGAACAGAAACAGACTCACAGACTTTAAACAAACTTATGGTTACCAAAGGAGACAGGTGGGGTGGGGGGAGGGGGTAACTGGGGATTGGAGATTGGCACATGCCCACTGTATATTGAATGCCTGGCCGGTGGGGACCTGCTGTACAGCACAGGGAACTCTACGCAATCAATATTCTGTGATCATCCATATGGGAAAAGAATCTGGAAAAGAATGGATGTATATATATGTGTAACTGAATCACTTTGTTGTACAGCAGAAATAATCACAACTTGTAAATCAACTATATACTTCAATAAAATTTTTTAAAATGGGAGAAACAAAACAAAAATTTCCCCCCCTTTTTTTAAACTTCTCATCACAAGAAAAAAAATTGTAGCTATGTGAGGTGATGGATGTTAAACTTATTGCAGTTATCATTTCATAACTTAAACGTCTATCAAATCATTATTTGTACACCCCAAACCAATGGAACATTATATGTCAATTATATCTCAATTTTAGAATTTGAAAAGGAGAAAATAGATCATTAATATTTACTCTTCCATTAAACAAAACAGCATCACTTACAAAATTTGGTGGTAAAGTTATGGAGTGGGTATAAAGCAACCAAATATTTACCCCTTAAAAAAAATGAGGTGTTCCCACTGTGGCACAGTGGGTTAAGGATCTGGCATTACCACAGCGGTGGTGTAAGTCACAGCTGAGGCTCAGATTTGATCCCTGGCCTGGGAACTTCCATATGCCACAGGTGTGGCTGAAAAGAAAGATAAATAAGTAAAAGGAAAGATGCAGTTCAGAACAAATTTCCTACTGATAAAAATGTGCCCTGTCAGACGTGTCCCAGAGAGGGGCTGTAGGGCTGCAGCCATCCACTCTCAGGTGGCACCTACGTATCTACGGAGCCAACTCTCAGTCTGGGCTGAGTCTTTTAGTCTTTTATTTATTTATTTATTGTCTTTAAATTTTTTTTTTTTTTAGGGCCACACCTGCGGCATATGGAGGTTCTCAGGCTAGGGGTTGAATTGGAGCTGTAGCCACAGGCCTACGCCACAGCCACAGCAAGGCCAGATCCAAGCTGCATCTTTGACCTACACCACGGCTCATGGCGATGTCGGATCCTTAACCCACTGAACGAGGCCAGGGATCGAACCCTCGTCCTCACAGATTCATTTCTGCTGAGCCACGATGGCAACTCCCTGGTCTGAGCCTTTACTTCTCCTCTATCAGTTGGCCACAGGGAAGTCCCCATGAAGCCATAAATCCAGCCTGGGAAAAACAAGACAGTGTAGCAGGGCTGGGACCGCAGGCGTTTGGGCCACTTCATCATGGAACTTACTCGTGCCTTGAGAGCCTGCTTGGGCCTGAATATATACATACCACCTCCGCTGGGTGACGATGGAGTGTTGCTGTGTATCTCAACACTGTGGTCAGAGAACCCAGTTCATGATGAGCCGCTCAGGTCACAGGGGAACTTGGCGGCCCCTAGTCAAGTGGTCAGTTTCTACGAAGGTCCAGTAGCAGCCAAGAGCGGTTTCTCAGAGGGGCAGGAGTTACCTGTGGGCGATGGCAGGGTCTTGCTCTAAAGCCCTGCAGGCGGTGCTGTGCTTTGCCCACCTCCCGTCTGTCTGTTTCGCTTGCTCATCTCGCACGTTGCTAAGGGCCATCTCCTTTCCTCAGGGCGCCGATTCAGATGCTCATCTCTTCCAGCAACACTCTTCCAAACACACTCAGAAATCATGTTTTACCAGCCCTCTGGGCCTCCCTTAGCCCAGTCCGGTTGACACAGGGAATGGACCGTCCCACCTGGTAACCATCAGCCACATGGGTCTATGGAAATTTAAATCAAGTGAAATGAAAAATTCAGTGTCGTGGTCACACTAGCCATGTTCAGATGCTCACTCACCAGGGGCCGCAGGTTGGACGGTGCAGATGGAGAACGTTTCTGTCATCACAGAAAGTTCTAGTGGACAGCACTGCTTTGGAGGGTGAAACCAAGATAGGCAAAAATTCTCTGCTCGACAGAGATGAAAGGACAAGGCTGTGGAACCATCAAGAGACACGCTCTGAAGCGTTCCGAGAGTATCAGCTCATGGCAGGATGATTGATAGAAGGCCGGGGAAGGGGGTTAATGTCCTTCAAACGTCCGCTAGCTTCTTGGGACATCCAGCTTTGGGTCTGTGCCTGCAATTCCAGGTCCTTCCCCAACATGACAATTCTTAAAAGCTCCTTCAGGAGTTCCCATGGTGGCTCAGTGGTTAACGAATCCGACTAGGAACCATGAGGTTGCAGGTTCGATCCCTGGCCTCGCTCATTGGGTTAAGATCTGGCGTTGCCATGAGCTGTGGTGTAGGTTGCAGACATGGCTCAGATCCCACGTTGCTGTGGCTCTGGCATAGGCTGGTGGCTATTGCTCCGATTAGACCCCTAGCCTGGGAACCTCCATATGCTGCGGGAGCGGCCCAAGAAATTGAAAAAAGACAAAAAACCAAAACAAAACAAAAGAAAAAACTCCTTCTGCAGAGCCTCCTTCTCATGTGGAGACCCCCGACTTTGTTTCTGAGGTTGCTAAACCTATGAATCCGATGCAAGTGTCATGACCTGTCTCCACCCCACCCAGCCCATTTTTCTATGAATTAAATGAAGGACTGGGGAAAAGATTGTAAGATAGGATCATAATTTATGTCCCTGCTTTAGGGAGCGTCACTGACCCACTTCCCAAGACAAAAGTTAAAATGAATCTGTTTTCTGGAAAGATGTGCATAGATAGGTAGAGCCCGGAGATGAGAGTCTCGTGGGAGTGAGCAATGAGCTGCTCCCCGCCTCTGGCAGGGCTCCCTGGCCCTTTCTCGTAATAAGCACCCCTGCTGACATTCGTTGAGGGGTAACTGGGTACCCAGCACTGTGATCGTTGCTTTGCCTTCTTTATATAATCCGTATCCTCTGAATCGATTACTAAGCATAGCTTTTCTTTGCGGGTGAGGAGGCAGTGAGAGGTTAAGCACCTTTGGCTTGAGCACGTCTCTGCTACTGTGTTTATTACTGTGTGGAGTTTCATCTGTTCATTGGGTGTCTCTCCTTTCAGACTTGGAGCCCCTTAAGGCCCAGGCCGGTGCTTTCCTTACTGAATGTGTAGGTGCTTTTCCCGCCACAGCCTTTCCTCGGTTTGGGTGAAACTGTATAGTTTACCTCCCGCGGGAAAGCGTAAAAGGATAAGAAACTCTCTTTCCATTAGGGCCTGGACCCAGGTCCTGGTGTGGCCAGTCCCTGCTCCTGCCTGGGACACAGAATCTCAGACGGTGAGAGGGATAGGTCTTGTTCAGTGACGGTGGCGTCCTGCTGTGGCCTGTGGTAGTAGCATCCCAACCAAGTGGTGTCTGCTAGAAAATGGTTGTTGTCTCCCTGCTTGCTGGCCTTCCACAGCTGCCTTACTTCCTGTCCATTTTCCAAGCCCGGTTTTCCTCTGTCCCATCTATTTCTTCTAGAATATTCTGTGTGTTCATGTAGAGTTGGTTTCTGCTTCTTGCAACCAAGAATCATGACTAACACGGCCATCTTCCCACAACCAAAGGATGGGGGTAGCGTTTTAGATGGTGTTTGTTGAGTGAATCAATGAAATTGCATAAGCTGTCAACAGACCTTATAGAAGGATGGGCTGGAAGAGGGAAGGAGGCTAAGAATGAGCATGTTATAAGAATTGCAGAAACTGGAGTGCCCCTCGTGGCTCGGCGGAAATGAATCCGACTAGTATCCATGAGAACTCGGGTTCAATCCTTGGCCTCGCTTAGTGGGTTAAGGATCCAGCGTTGCTGTGAGCTGTGGTGTAGATTGCAGGCACAGCTCAGATCTGGCATTGCTGTGGCTGTGGTGTAGGCCAGCAGCAACAGCTCCAATTAGACCTCTAGCCTGGGAACTTCCATATGCTGTGGGTGCAGCCCTAAAAAGATGAAAAGACAAAAAAAAAAAAAAAAAAAAGAAAGAATTGCAGAAAGTGAGGTGGGGAGGAATAGTTTTCCATTTACATCTCCTTTTAACTTGCCAGATGTGCTTGCTAAATGTGGAAGCTAACAAAGACAAGGCATGAGACAAGTATCATTCTAAAAATTAAAAAAAATTTTTAATTAAAAATTAAAAAAAATTGTCATTCCCCCAATTTTTTAATTTAAAAGATAAAAAATTTTTTCTTCTTTTTCAGGGTCGTGCCCACAGCACATGGAAGTTCCCAGGCTAGGGGTCGAATTGGAGTTACAGCTGCTGGCCTACACCACAGCCACAGCAACACAGGATCCAAGCCGTGTCTGTGATCTGTACCACAGCTCACGGCAATGCCAGATCTTTAACCCACTGAGTGAGGCCAGGGATCAAACCTGCATCCTCATGGATACTAGTCGGGTTTGTTACCACTGAGCCACAATGGTATCTCCCAGCTTTAAAAATTTTTAATTAAAAATATTTTTTTTTCTTTTTTTGTCTTTTTGTCTTTGTTGCTGTTGTTGCTATTTCTTGGGCCGCTTCCGCGGCACATGGAGGTTCCCAGGCCAGGGGTTGAATCGGAGCTGTAGCCACCGGCCTACGCCAGAGCCACAGCAACGCGGGATCCGAGCCACATCTACAACCTACACCACAGCTCACGGCAACGCCGGATCGTTAACCCACTGAGCAAGGGCAGAGACCGAACCCGCAACCTCATGGTTCCTAGTCGGGTTCGTTAATCACTGCGCCACGACGGGAACTCCTAATTAAAAATATTTTTTAAACTCTGTATTTTATTTGGCTGCACCCACGGCATTGGAAGTTCCCAGGCGAAGGGTTGAATCAGAGCTACAGCCGCTGGCCTCCGCCACAGCCACAGCAACACCAGATCCAAGCTGCATCTGTGACCTACACCATAGCAGATGGCAACAGCGCATCCTTAACCCGCTGAGGCCAGTGATCAAACCTGCAACCTCATGGATCCTAGACAGGTAACCACTGAGCTGTTAACCACTGAGCCACGAAGGGAACTCCTAATTTAAAAAATTTTTTTTAATTATTAAAAGTACAATTAGGGAGTTCCCGTCATGGTGCAGTGGTTAACGAATCCGACTAGGAACCATGAGGTTGCGGGTTCGGTCCCTGCCCTTGCTCAGTGGGTTAACGATCTGGTGTTGCCGTGAGCTGTGATGTAGGTTGCAGACGCGGCTCGGATCCTGCGTTGTTGTGGCTCTGGCGTAGGCCGGTGGCTCCAGCTCCGATTCGACCCCTAGCCTGGGAACCTCCATATGCCGCGGGAGTGGCCCAAGAAAGAGCAACAACAACAACAACAACAAAAGACAAAAGACAAAGAAAAAAAAAAAAAAAGTACAGTTAAAGAATAAAATCCCTCTGCTTAAATCTGAGGTTCGGGCCTTCAGCTTCCTCTGAAACTTCCTATAAATTCTGCTGAGTCTGTCTCTTTAACAGCGGTAACCCTGAGCCCCTCTAGGTCTCCAGTTACTCAGCTCACATGGTAACGTGCTTGTAGGAAATTGTTCTGTTCTGTTTCCTGCAGCTTTGATAGAGAGCAAGGATTAGTGTGACTTCACCTTGCGCCAGTCACACCAGGACATTAGGAAAGAGTTAGAATGGATATGGTTCAGACATTCATCAAGAAAATACTTTATACAATTAAGCCTCACTAATCAGCACTATGATACTCCAGAGGGCATCCAAAGAGACATTCGACTTTGCATAAAATGCAATTGAATAAATGAGCTAGAATGCAGGAAACTTGTTAAAACTTTGTATAGGAAAATGTTCACTCTAGAGCAGTATATCAAAGCAGTTAATTATACATCTTAGGTACACTCTTAAGTGTTCAAAGAAGTTGCTCTTCCCTTGAATAATTATTTGATGGCCTATACCTACATGGACCTAGTTCCTTTTTTTTTTTTTTTTTGCTTTTTAGGGCTGCACCTGTGGCATATGGAGTGTTCCAGGCTAGGGGTCTAATTGGAGTTACAGCTACCACAGCCACAGCAATGCAGGGTCCAAGCCGTGTTTGCGACTTACACCACAGCTCCTGGCAACGCCAGATCCTTAACCCACTGAGAGAGGCCAGGGATCAAACCCAAAACCTCATGGTTCCTAGTCGGATTTGTTTCTGCTGCGCCAGGACAGGAACTCCTCCTAGCTGGACTTTCTTAGTTTGGTTCTACGCACTGTTTGTTTTTTATTAAAGTGTAGTTGCTTTAAATTGTTCTGCCAATTTCTGCTGCACAGCAATGTGATCCAGTCATCTGTACATATATATACACTTCCCTTTCCATCTTACCTTCCATTATGATCCATCCCAAGAGACTGGATACAGTTCCCCGTGCTGTACAGCAGGACCTCACTGCTTACCCATTCTAAATGTAACAGTTTGCATCCACGAACCCCAAACTCCCCGTCCATCCCACTCCATCCACACCCCCCCCCATCAACCACAGGTCCGTCTCTGTGTCTGTGATGCACACTGTTTACCCTTGTGTGGGTCAGGGGTCCCCAAGAGACAGGAGATACACTCAAGATTCTGCTTGCTCTTCTTTCTATTGGAGACAGACAGACAGACGGAGAGACATCAGAACCCACTGTACTCCTACCCTTTGAATAAACGCCAAACTTGGCTTATCAGGCTTTGCATGACCCTAGGGTCCTGCCCATATCTCTGATTTCTACCTTCTCATCCTGCTCTTCGAACTCTTCCTCAAACACGCCTCTGTTACTGCCTTTGTTTGTGTTAAATCGTTCTTTGCTAGGGTGCTATTTTAATTCCTTTGTCATTCCTTTTACTATACTTTTGAGGTTTTGTGGGTTTTTTTTTTTTTTTTTAGTAGTTTCCCTGGGAATTACAATTAACATCTGACCCTGAAAGAATCTAGTTCTGACGGGTATAACTTAATTTCAGTAACACACACAATCTTTATTCCTCCATGGCTTCATTCTCTCCCCCTCCTTTGTACTGTTATTTATTTTTATTTATTTATTTGTTTTTTGCCTTTTCTTGGGCCACTCCTGAGGCATATGGAGGTTCCCAGGCTAGGGGTCGAATCGGAGGCTAGGGGTTAAATCGGAGCCACAGCCACTGGCCTACGCCAGAGCCACAGCAACGCGGGATCCGAGCCGCGTCTGCAAGCTTCAACACAGCTCACAGCAACGCCAGATCCTTAACCCACTAAGCAAAGCCAGGGATCGAACCCGCAACCTCATGGTTCCTAGTCGGATTTGTTAACCACTGCGCCACAGCGGGAACTCCTATGCTGTTATTATCATACGAGTGACATCTTTATAGATTATGTGCACATCAGCACGGATTGATACTAATCGCTTTAAGCAGTGGTCTTTTAAATCAGCAGAAAAAAGAGATTTGCAAACAAAACTACATAAATAATGTCTGTAAATCTACCTAGGTAGTTACCTTTACTTTCTTGATTTCTTCCTGTCAATTCATGTTACTGTCTCATTTCAGCTTGATGGACTTGCTTTAGCATACATAGCTTGCATGGCAGTTTTGCTAGTAATGAATTCTATCAGTTTTTTATTTATCTGAGAATATTTTAATTTTTTCCTCATTTTTGTAGGATGATTTTGCCAAAATAATTCTTTTTTGTATCATTTTTTATTAGAGCCTATATGTAAGTGATATCATATGATGTATATCTTTGACATTTCACTTAGTATGATAATCTCTAGACCCACCCATGTTGCTGCAAATGGCATTATTTTGTTCTTTTTTATGACTGAGTAGAATTCCATTGTATGTATGTACCACATCTTATTTATCCAATCCTCTGTCAATGGACATTTAGGTTGTGTCCATGCCTTGGCTATTGTAAACAGTGCTATAATGAACAGTGGTATGCATGTATATATCTTTTCAAATTTTGGTGTTATCTGGATAGATGCCCAGGAGTGGGATTGCTGGATCATATGGTAGTTTTTTAGTTTGTGTGTGTGTGTGTTTTGTTCTTTTTTTTTTTTTTTTTGCCATTTCTGGCTGGGCTAGGGGTCTAGTCGGAGCTGTAGCTGCCAGCCTACACCAGAGCCACAGCGCAGGATCCGAGCTGCGTCTGCCATCTACACCACAGCTCACAGCAACACTGGATCCTTAACCCACTGAGCAAGGCCAGGGATTGAACCTGCAACCTTCCTGGTTCCTAGTTGGATTAGTTAACCACTGCGCCATGATGAGACTCCTAGTTTTTAAAGGAATCTCCATACTATTCTCCATCGGAAGTGCACCAATTTACATTCCCACAAACATTGTAGAAGGGTTTTCTTTTCTCCACACACCCTCTCTAGCATTCATTGTTTGCAGATTTTTTTTTTTTTTAGGGCCACGTTTGCGGCAAGTAGAGGTTCCCAGGCTAGGGGTCGAATTGGAGCTATAGCCGCTGACCTACACCACAGCCACAGCAATGTGGAATCTGAGCCGCATCTGCGACCTACACCACAGCTCATGCAAATGCCAGATCCTTAACCCACTGACCAAGGCCAGGGATCAAACCTGCTTCCTCACGGATACTAGTCAGATTCATTTCCTCAGGGCCACCATGGAAACTCCCATTTGTAGACTTTCTGATGATGGATATTCTGACTGGTGTGAGGTGATACACCTCAGGGTAGTTTTGATTTGCCTTTCTCTCATAATTAGTGATGTTGAGCATCTTTTCATGTACTTTTTGGGCATCTGTCTGTCTTCTTTGTAGAAATGTCTATTTAGATCTTCTGACCATTTTTTGACTGGGTTGTTCATTTTTTTGATATAAAGCTGTAGAAGTTGTTTGTATGTTCTGGAGATTAATCCCTTGTCAGTCTCACTTTGCAAAGATTTTCTCTTATTCTGTGGGTTGTCTTTTCTTTTTTTTAATGGTTTCCTTTGCCATTCAAAAGCTTTTAAGTTTAATTAGGTTTCATTTGTTTATTTTCGCTTTTATTTTTACTACTCTAGGAGGTGGGTTCAAAAAGATATTGCTGTGATTTATGTCAGAGGGTGTCCTGCCTATGTTTTCCTCTAGGAGTTTTTTGTTTTGGTTTGGTTTTTTTCGGTCTTTTTAGGGCCGCACCTATGGCATATGGAAATCCCCAGGCCAGGGATGAATCAGAGCTGTAGCTGCCAGCCTACACCACAGCCACAGCAATGCAGGGTCCGAGCTGTGCCTGTGACCTATACCACAGTTCACGACAACGAGGAATCCTTAAACCACTGAGCAAAGCTAGGGATCAAAACCGCGTCCTCATGGATCCTAGTTGTTTTCATTACCCCGAGCCACGATGGAAGCTCCTCTAGGAGTTTTATAGTATCCGGCCTTAAGTTTAGGTTTTTATCTGGCCTTAAGTTTAGGTTTTTAATCCTTTTTTTTTTTCTTTATTTTTTAGGGCTGCACCTGTAGTATATGGAAGATCCCAGGTTAGGGGTCGAATTGGAGCTACAGCTGCCACCCTGTGCCACAGCAATGCTGGATATAAGCTGCGTCTGTGACCTGGACCGAAGCTTGCTGCAACACTGGATCCTTAACCCAATGAGCAAGGCCAGGGATCAAACCTGCATCCTCATGGATACTAGTCAGGTTCTTAACCTGCTGAGCCATAACAGAAATTCCAATTTTTCAGTTTATTTTTGTGTATGGTGTTAGAGAATGTTCTAATTTTATCATTTTACATGCAGCTGTCCAGTTTTCCTAGCAGCACTTACTTAAGAGACTGTTTTTTCTCCATTGTATAGTTTTGCCTCCTTTGTCATAGATTAGTTGACTATAGGTGTGTGGGTTTATCTCTGGGCTTTCTATCCTCTTCTACTCATCTATGTTTTTGTGCCAGTAATGTACTGTTTTGATGACTGTAGCTTTGTAGTATAGTCTGAAGTCTGGGAGCCTGATTCCTCCAGTTCCATTTTTGTTCTTCAGGAGTGCTTTGACTATAAATTTAAAATTTTGGGGGAGTTCCCATCATGGCTCAGTGGAAATGAATTCCACTGAGGACACATGCTTCCATGAGGACACAGGTTCGATCCCTGGCCTCACTCAGTGGGTTAAGGATCTGGCATTGCTCTGAGCTGTGGTATAGGTCCCAGATGCCACTTGGATCTGGCACTTCTGTGGCTGTGGCGTAGGCTGGCAGCTATAGCTCTGATTTGACCCCTAGGCTGGGAACCTCCATATGCTGCAGGTGCGGCCCTAAAGAAACAAAAAAATAAATTAAATTAAATAATTTTTTTTGTTTTGGTTCTGTGAAGTATTTCCTTGGTAGTTTGATAGGGATTGCATTGAATCTGTAGATTGGCTTGGGTATTGTAGTCATTTTAACAATATTGATTTTTCCAGTCCAAGAGCAGGGTATATCTTTCCATCTGTTTGTGTCACCTTTTATTTCTTTCATACAGTGTCTTATAGCTTTTGAAGTACAGATCTTTTGCCTCTTTAGGTAGGTTTATCCCTAGGTATTTTATTACTTTTTATATGGTGGTAAATGGGATTGTTTCCTTAATTTCTATTTCTTTTCTTTTTTTTTTTTTTTTTTTTTGCTTTTTAGGGCCACACCTGCAGCATATGGAGGTTCCCAGGCCAGGGATCAAATCAGAGATCCAGCTGCTGGCCTACTCCCCAGCCACAGAAATGCAGGATCCCTGTCTGGGATCTACACCACAGCTAACAGCAATGCTGGATCCTTAACCCACTGAGGGAGGCAAGGAATCGAATCCGTGACCTCATGGTTCCTAGTTGGGTTCATTTCCGCTGTACCACGATGGGAACTCTTTTTTCCCCTTAATTTCTGTTTCTGATCTTTCGATGTGACTGTATAGAAATCAAGGGATTTCTGTGTATTAGTTTTATATCCTGCAACTTTACTGAATTCATTGATGAGCTCTACAAGATTTCTGGTAGCATCTTTAGGATTTTCTCTGTATAGTGTCATAGCATCTGCAAACAGTGACCTTTTTACTTCTTCTTTTCCAATTTGGCCCCCCCACCCCCGCTTTATTTTTGGTCACCCTGTGGTATATGGAATTCCCAGGCCAGGGATGAGATCTGAGCTGCAGTTGTGACCTAAGCCACAGCTGCAGCGACTCTGGATCCTTAACCCACTGTGCACCAGGGATCAAACGTGCGTCCTGGTGGTCCCGCGGCACCACCCACCCTGTTACTTCACAGGAGGAACTCCTTGGATTCCTTATATTTCTTTCTCTTCCCTGATGGTCGTGGCTGGGACTTCCAAAACTATGTGAAGTGAAAGTGGTGAGAGTGGACATCCTTGTTTTGTTCCTGATCTTGGCAGAAATGCTTTCAGCTTTTCACCATTGAGAATGATATTGCTGTGGGTTTGTCATATATGGCCTTTGCCAAAAAATTCTTGATTGACAGTCTTTTTCTTTGAGCACTTTGAATGTGTCATCCTATTGCCTTCTGGCCTCCGTGGTTTCTCATGAGTATCAACTATTACTTTTACTGGGGCTTCCTTGAACATGATGAAGTGCTTCTCTCTTGTTGCTTTTGAAATTCTCTTTTTGTCTTTCAAAAGTTTGATCACAGTATGTCTTGTTGCAGATATCCTTCTCTTTCCTTGGAGTTCGTTGTGCTTCTTGGAAGTGCGGGTTGATTTTTTTTTTTTTTTTTAACAGTCGCACCCAAGGCATATGGGATGTTTCCAGGTTTCCAGGCCAGGAATTGAATCCAAGCCACAGCTGTGACCTATGTTGCTGGATCTTTTGACCCACTGTGCCAGGCAAGAGATCATACTCACACCTCCACAGCAACCTGACCCACTGCAGTTTCATTCCTTGTTTTTTTTTTTTTTTTTTTTTTTTTTGCCTTTTCTAGGGCCGCTCCCGCGGCATATGAAGGTTCCCAGACTAGAGGTCTAATTGGAGCTGTAGCCGCTGGCCTACACCACAGCCACAGCAATGCTGGACCTGAGCCGCATCTTCGACCTACACCACAGATCATGGCAGCGATGGATCCTTAACCCACTGAGCAAGGCCAGGGATCGAACCCACCACCTCATAGTTCCTAGTCGGATTCGTTAACCACTGTGCCATGACGGGAACTCCTGCAGTTGCATTCTTAACCCGCTGAGCCACAGTAGGAACTCCTAATTTTTTAAATCAAATTTGAGGAGTGGTCAGTCAGTATTCTTCAAGTATTCTTTTTGCTCATTTTACTCCTTCTGGGACTCCTTTTGTGCACTGGTATACTTAATAGTGTCCTGAAGGTCTCTGACGCTCTGTTCGTTTTTGTTCATTCAGTTTTCTCTTTTTCTTCCTCAAACTGGATAATCTTAGTTGACCTATCTTCAAGTTCTCTGATTTTTGTCTTCTGCCTCTTCACATATGTTGTTGATCCCTTCAATGATTTTTTTTTTGTCTTTTTAGTCATTTTAGGGCCGCACCCACGGCATATGGAGGTTCCCAGGCTAGGGGTCCAATTGGAGCTGTAGCTGCTGTCCTACACCACAGCCACAGCAACGCCAGATCTTTAACCCACTGAGCGAAGCCAGGGATCAAACCCGCAATCTCATGGATACTTGTCGGGTTTGTTAACCACTGAGCCATGATGGGAACTCCAACCTCAGTGAATTTTTAATTTCAGCCATTGTGTTTTTCAACTCTAGAATGTGTATGCGATTCTCTTTTATAAAGAACCTGTCTTCATGGAATTTGCACTGTGAAGCATTGGGTTAGGATCCGGTGTCGTCTCTGAGTGGTGCAGGTTTGATCCCTGGCTTGGTGCAGTGGGTTAAGGATCCTGTATTGCCTCAGCTATGGTTTAGGTCAAAGTTGCAGCTCAGATTCAATCCCTGGCCCAGGAACTTCCATATGCCATGGGTGCAGCCAAAGAAAAAACCGAAACAAAAACTTATCTCTTGGTATTTTCTGTTTGGTGAAATATCATTCCAAAGCCTTTTGTTGGGTTCTTTATATAAATGTTTCATTTAGTTCTTTGGACATATAGAAAATTGCTGATTTAAAATCTTTGTCTGGGAGTTTCCTGGTAGCCAGCAGTTAAAGGATCTGGCATTGTCACAGCTGTGGCTTGAGTCATTACTGTGGTGCAGGTTCCATCCCCGGCCTACGAACTTTGGCATGGCATGGACGCGGCCAAAAAAATAATAATATAATCAAATCCTTGTCTGGGAAGTCCAGTGTCTGGGCTTCTTCAAGAACAGTTTCTATTGATTGCTTTTTTCCTCTGTAGTTTCTGTACTTTCTTGTTTCTTTATATGTCTCATAATTTTTTTTCCTTCTTTTTTGTTTTCTCTTTTTGCTTTGTTTTTAGGGCTGCACCTGTGGCATATGGAAGTTCCTAGGCTAGGGGTTGAATCAGAACTGCAGCTGCCACCACAGCCACAACAGCATAGTATCTGAGCCACATCTGCAACCTACACCACAGCTCACGGCAATGCCGGATCCTTATCCCACTGATGGAGGCCAGGGATCAAACCTGCATTCTCATGGATACTAGTCAGGTTCATTACCACTGAGCCACACCAGGAACTCCCATATATGTCTCATAATTTTTTGATTGAAAGCTGGCTGTCTTAAGAACCATAATCTGGTAAATCTGGAAATCAGATCCTTTTACACTCTCCTGCCAGAGTCTGTGGTTTCTCCTGTTTGTTGCTACTGCCTTCCTGTTTAGTAACCTTTTGGAAAAAATTCTGTGAAGTCTGTAACCTTGGTCATGTTGACCACTGGCATCTCTGCTTGGTTTGCTTAGTGTCGGCTCATGATTGGAGAGATTTCCTTAAGCCCTTGGAAGCAACGTCTTTGCCGAGGGACTGTGTGTGCATGTTGGGGCTGGCTTTTAACACTCAGTTGGCAGTTGATAATTCCACCTTCTCCTTCACTTCCTGCGTGGGCAGAGCCTCAGGGTCAGCCAGAGGGGAGAACTCAGGGCTTTTTTTGCACGCGTCGTTGCTGAGCACGTGCACAACCCTTCTCTCCTGTGGCTCTCACGAGTTCCAAGATTGTATCAGAGTGTGTCAGAGCTCTAGGAAGATCTCATAACCCAGGTTTTCCTTGTAAACTCTTTTTTGACAAACAACCCGGGGAAAAGACTTTTCCCTGGGTTTGCTTCAAGTCAGGTGAGATGAAGAGAGCCTTGCAAGTGGTTTTCTCGGGAGCCAGCAGACAGGTGGAACCATGATTCTCCAGGAAGGAAGCGTCTAAGGAGCTCCATCCAACCCACCCCCTCTGCTGCCTGCCAGACCTCCTTTCAGGCCCTTGCGTTCACGGTTACCGTGGAGATTAGGAGTAGGGCAAACCCCCCGATCTAAGGGAATCCCACGTCCAAATGGTAGAGAAATTGCCGCAAGAGCTTCATGTCCTTGCTTTCCTTAAAGTAGCTATTTTTGCAGTGGCCTGTGTGCAGCTGGAGAACGTTGATGACATGTTTCGAAGAATCTTAGCCTTTGTAAGAACCACTTCAATCCCATTGCCAAACATGGAGAGAAGCAAAAAGAGCCGTTTCCTCTTCTGATCTCTGTGTGAAAATTAACAACCTGCATAACTGAAAATCATCAGTCAAATCAATAGGGAAATAATTTACAGTCTTTTACTTCTGAACTACAGGCAGACAGATGGCTGCAATGGAAGTCACACCTTGTCTCTGAATAACGTATGAAGCGGTGAATGGGGTCATGGTGATGAGGCTTCCATTGGGCTGAAATGAACGCATAGCTAGAGCTCAATCTTTACCAACTCAGCCTGAAAGAATGTTCGGGTAGACTTATTTTTCAAAAAAACACAAGAACCTGCTTTGCAAGGTGGATGTGGGGATCTGGGGGAGACCAGGCGGGAGCTATTCATGAGGGCAGCTCCTGCTAAGGCTTCTTGGCCAGGCTTTTTCGCACAGGAGCTGCGCAGCTTTGGGTTAGTTTATTAACATCTCTAATCCTCACTTCCCTCCCATGGATGAGCGAGCCTCCTGATGGTGTATATTCACAGGCATGCTGCGAAGATTAATGCAGTAATCCAAGTGAAGCCCTGAGCAGAAAGACTGCCTGGCGTGGGGTTAGTCTGAGGCACACAGTCCAGGCTGATTATGGGATAAAGTGCTCAGTGTGGAGGCTGCTGTTTGCAGATGCCCCTAGTCTGTGCCACCCAGTGTGGTAGCTCCTAGCCACGTGTCTCCTGAGCATTACAGTTCAGCTGATCTGGGAGTTCTTGTTGTGGCTCAGTGGGTTAAGAACTGGACATGGTGTCTGTGAGGATGTGGGTTCGATCCCCGGCCTTGCTCAAGTGGGTTAGGGATCTGGCATGGCCGAAAGCCTCAGTGTAGCTGCAGATGTGGCTCAGATCTGGCATTGCTGTGGCTGTGGCGTAGGCCGGCAGCTGCAGCCCTAGCCCAGGAACTTCCATATGCTGCAAGTGTGGCTATAAAAAGAAAATAATAATAAAAAAAAGATATTCGGCTAGTCTGTCGTGAGATGTGCTGGATTTCAGAGACTTAATGCATTTTTTTTTTTTTTTTGGCCATGCCTGCAGCCCGCAGAAGTTCCTAGTTCAGAGCTCAAACCCATACCACGGCAGCAACTAGAGCCATAGCAGTGACACCGCCAGATCCTTAACACACTGAGCCACTAGGGAACTTATTTAATACATGTTTAATTAAACTTTAATGTAAAGTTTAATAATTTTTATTATTTTTAATTTAAATTTTTAAATTTATTTTATTTTATTTTTTGCTTTTTTTTTTTTTTGCCATTTCTTGGGCCGCTCCCATGGCATATGGAGGTTCCCAGGCGAGGGGTCGAATGGGAGCCACAGCCACTGGCCTACACCAGAGCCACAGCGACGAGGGATCCGAGCCGCGTCTGCATCCTACACCACAGCTCACGGCAACGCCGGATCCCCAACCCACTGAGCAAGGCCAGGGATCAAACCTGCAACCTCATGGTTCCTAGTCGGATTCGTTAACCACTGAGCCACGATGGGAATTCCTATTTTTTGCTTTTTAAGGCCACACCCATAGCATATAGAAGTTCCCAGGCTAGGAGTCGAATCAGAGCTACAAGTGCTGGCCTACACCACAGCCACAACAATGTCAGATCCAGGCCACATCTGCAACTTACACCATAGCTTGCAGCAACGCCAGATCCTTAACCCACTGAGCAAGGCCAGGGATTGAACCCAAGCACTCATGGACACTAGTCGGATTCGTTTCTGCTGTACCACAATGGGAACTTCTAATACATTTTTTAAAAAGAATGAAATATCTTATTAAAGTTTTCTGTAGTGATGGCATGTTTCCTTAAAAATATTTGGGGTTTATTGAGTTAAATAAAATACATTATTGAAATTAACTTCAGGAGCTATTTCTTTTTATCTTTTTAAGCGTGGCTACCAGAAAATATAAGTTTCCGTTGGTGGCTTGCATTTATGGCTTTACATTGTTTTCTGTAAAACGTATTTTATTAGGTTTACATTTAACCAATGTATTGAATAGGAATGTGCCTCGTACCACAGGAGTACAGGGGAAGGAGAGCCGTGTCCAGGGCATCAGGGAGGCCTTCATGGAGGAAGTGGTGTCTGAATTGCACTCTCCAGAGATTAGCAGGAGATTCAAGGTGCTGACTCGCTGTGGGCTTTGCTCCATTCAAAACCTTTGCCCAGGAGTTCCCGTCGTGGCGCAGTGGTTAACGAATCCGACTAGGAACCATGAGGTTGCGGGTTCGGTCCCTGCCCTTGCTCAGTGGGTTAACGATCCGGCGTTGCCGTGAGCTGTGGTGTAGGTTGCAGACATGGCTCGGATCCCGCGTTGCTGTGGCTCTGGCGTAGGCCGGTGGCTACAGCTCCGATTCAACCCCTAGCCTGGGAACCTCCATATGCCGCGGGAGCGAGCAGCCCAAGAAATAGCAACAACAAAAAAAAAAAAAAAAAAAAAAAAAACCTTTGCCCACATTTTAAAAGCATGGAAGACATCATCATACTGCCCTGCCCTCTGGAAACTTGACAGCAGCCAAAGTCCTGGCTTTCCAGCAAAGGGTCAGATCAAGGTCAGGGGTATTCTGATGTCTGAACCTTAGTCTTAGTATCTGGCCTCATGCGGTTAGTATTTACTAAGAAGTAGATAAACATTGCTGGAAAAGTTGTTTGCCTTTCAAGGATATCTAAGTAACAATTTCTAAAACTACAGCGCTAAGGAAAGGGTACTGGTTTTGTGTGGGTTTACAACTTTACCACTGAATTAATATTTGGTTTGGTTTGGAAAGTCCTACTCGGCGGCGGCGGCTATGGTAATCTTTGAGTGATAGGGTACTTTGCAATGACTTTGTTGGCCGGCCACTTTTCTCTTTCAAAAACCACTTTATGAGTCAGATACTCAATAATTCAATTTTTAGGGAACCTTACTGTGCCGGAGATGTGGGGCAAGAGGCAGGGCTTTGGTTGGTTGGTTGCTTTAATCGTGGCTCCATAAAGAAGCAGACCTATCACTCATAGTTGAATAGTAGGGAGTGCATTAAGATGCTGTGGCTCTTTTTTTTTTCTTTAATGAAGTATAGTGGATTTACAGTGTCATATTAGTCTCAGGTGTATAGCATAGTGATTCATAGTGAGATATATATATATATATCTTCTTCAGATTCTTTTCCCTTGTGGCTTATGACAAATGCTGAGTCTCGCTCCCGGGCCTCCGCGCTGGGTCCTCGCTGGTTCTGTGTTTACTGCAGTGTGTGTTCATGCGGGTCCTCTCCTCCTCACTCATCCACCCCCTTCCGCTCTGGTGACCATAAACTTGTTTTCTGTGTCTGTGGGTCTATTTCTGTTTTGTGAATAAGTTCATTTGCATCTTTTTTTTTTAGCTTGCACGTGTAAGTAATATCATATGTTATTTGTCCTTGCCCGACTTACTTCACTTAGTGTGATAACCTCTAAGTCCATCCATGTTGCTGCAAATGGCATTATTTCATTCTTTTTATGGCTAAGCCGTATTCCACTGATGATGGCCGTTCTGACTGGTGTGAAGTGATACCTCGTTGTAGTTTTGATTAGCATTTCTCTAATAATTAGCTTTGTTGAATGTATTTTTATGTGCCTGTTGGCCGTCTGTATATGTGACTCTTTATTTTAATAGCAGCTTTATTGAGATGGAATTCACATACCATACAATTCAGCCATTTAAAGTAAACAATTCAGGGAGTTCCTGTTTTGGCTCAACAGGTTAAGAACCTGACTAGTACCCATGAGGACGTGGGTTTGATCCGTGGCCTCACTCAGTGGGTTAAGAATCCCGCATTGCCAGAAGCTGCAGCATAAGTTGCAGATGTGACTCAGATCTGACATTGCTGTGACTGTGATGTAGGCCAGCAGCTGCAACTCTAATTTAGCCCCAGCCCAGGAACTTCCATATGCCGCAGGTGCAGCCCTAAAAAAAATAAAAAGTAAACAATAAAAAATTCAGCATCTTACAGTATATCCATAAAGTCGTGCAACCATCACCATGATCATTTTTTTTTTGGCCACACCCACAGCATGTAGAAGTTCCCAGGCCAGGGATCGAACCTGCGCTGCAGCAGTGACTTGAGCTGCTGCAGCGACAATGCCAGTTCCTTAACCTGCTGTGCCACAAGGGAGCTCCCACAACCAATTTTAGAATGTTTTCATCATCCCCCAGAGGAACCCTGTACCTCATAGCCGGTACCCCCATCATTGTGGTTCCCAGAGATACGTCCACTTGGAATCTCAAAATATGACCTCATTTGGAAGAAGAGTCTTTGTGGATGTGCTGTAAGTAAAGGTCATGAGATGAGATCATTGTGGACTAGGGTTATTAAAGCCAGTGCTGAGTGTCTTCATATGAGGTTCCCGAAGGAGAACATGCGGAGACCCGGGGGGGCGGCTGTGAAGACAGAGGCAGAGCCTGGAGTGATAAAGCCCAAGTTCTGGAGCATCAGCCGATCACCCGTAACCGCCAGGCTCGGGGAGAGGGGCCCAGAAGGGATTTCCCACTGCTTTTGGTGGCTGAGTCATAGTCCATTTGCTGGGTCCACCACATTTTGCTCATCCTTTCATCAGTCGATGGACTTTGGGGTGGTTTCTGCTTTGGGATTGTTGCGAGTCCGGCTGCCGTGCACACGCACGTAGACGTTTCTCCGGGGACCTATGCTCTCATTTCTCCTGAGTGTTGGACTCCCACGGCGGTGGCTCTGTGTTTACCGTCGTGAGAAGCCGTCAGACTGCTGTCCAGAGCGGCTGCGCGCTTCACATTCCCACCTGCCGTGTATGCGGTTCCGGCTTCTCACCCGCGTGTGTTATTGGCTGTACTGAGGAGACCGGTATCCACACCACAAGCCCCCTTGGCTTCCAGATCCATACACGCTGCCTGGGCTGACACAGTGTACTGCGTCCACAGTACGAGCCATCTCAGGCCAACAGAACCTTCTAGGTCAGCCCCACAGGTCACCTCAGGTACTTAGAACCCCTGCTCCCTACGACAAGCTGCCTCCTGCCCGCACAGCCTGCTTGTCCAACTCGGAGGTTGCTTCAGGGACCCACAGCCTCTGTGTCCACACCGCAGGCCCCTGTGGCGCACGTGGCCTTCTATCCACAGGGACACACAGCCTTTGAAGCCCACATCCCAGGTCCTCACCCCACGCAGACGTGTGCGCGTCCACACCGCCCGTCAGGCTGGGAACCGGCAGCCTTCTGCATCCTCGGGATCTCGGACTGCACGTGCTCATGTGCCCAGCACGCGTCGTCTCGGGCACGTCCCGCCTTCCTCGTCCCCGTCACTCGTTCCCTCAGATACATACGCAGACCCAGGGGTCCACACCACACGCCCCTCTGAGTTCCCACAGCCTTCTTTTCTGATGCCTGTGTCTCTGGTCCCCTTGGGTTTACACAGCCTTCCCTGTCTTCTCCCCAGACCGCACGAACCCTCAGGAACACGCCGGGTTGTGGGTCCGCACCACAAGTGACGTCACACGCACACAGCCTCTTCCTTCCACCGCAAGTTCTTTTTGGGGACACACAGGCTTAAGCCCCCTGCCAAAGTCCCTCAGAGATGCACAGGCGTCTCTGTCTATACACTCAGTCCTCTCAAAATACACACTCTCTTCTGTGCTCGGAGCCACACCACCTCTGGGACACACAGCCGTCTGTGTCCACACTGTAAGTGCCCTTAGGTACTCTCACTGTCCGTGTCTATACCACTGTTCCCCTGGGTGCACAAACATTCTGTGTCCACACCACCAGCTCCTGGGGTACCCACAAATACCCATGTCCACACCACAGGTCTCCTCGTGTCTATACAGCCTTCTGGGACCACACCATGTGTGTCCCCAGGAACACGCAGCCTTCTCTGTCCACGCTACCAATCCCCTTGGCTAGGTACCCATGTCCACACCACACGTCCCCTCAAGTACCCGAAGCCTTCCGTGTCCACACAGTAGGTTCTCTCAGGTGTGTGCATCCACATCCCAGCTCCCCTCAGCACACGCAGCCCTCCTACCCACACGAGACTTCTCAGATAGACAGCCACTCGCCTCTGGACCCCAGGTCCCCTCGTGAGCACCCAGCCTTCTGCTTACACACCACATATCTCCTTGGATACACACAGCCTGTGTCTACACCGCAAGTCCCCTCAAGTGCACACAGCCCATCCCCACCTCTGTTCCTTCAGAAGCACGCAGCCTTCTACGGTCACCCCACACATTCCCTCTCGCCCTCCTCCCTTCCTGGCTTAGGCCTTTGCAAAGACGGCCCTGGGCAGTGAATCGTGTCAGATTCCCCAAATCAGGATGATTCAAGTCCATTGTGCCACCACCCAGTCACCACAGGCTGGTATTCTGATCAGGTTTGGTTTTATTTCTTTCCAGACCTTACATCGAAGCCACTGGTTTCTGTGGTTTTTTTGTATCTGGAGACAATTCAGCTGTTGCTCGGAGCATTCGGGCAGGTTTCACGTGTGATGTTATAATCTTAAGTGGAATTGTATAATTAGGGAATCAGGCATCTCAGAGTCTTCTTTTCAGTGCGCCTCGGCGTTTTATTTGGAGTTTGGAAGTTCAGCGGTCAGGAATTTTCAGGGAGGCCTTGGAGGTTGGGGGCGGAGGCATCCAGCTGCCTCCCTCAGATGCTCTCGAGGGCCTTGAGCTCCGGGCCAGTGGGGCCTTAGGAATCTGCCGTCACCAGTCCTCCAGGGGGACCCAGCCCTCTGCAGGCAGCACACTTCCTCCAATCAGATGGAAGCCCCAGGGACAGAGTGGACACCAGGACTCTAGAAAAACAGTTATTAAAGGCCCTTGGGGATGGGCACTGGCTTCAGCACATTCAGTATCAGCGGCGTCGGGGGACAGGGAGGGTCGAGAGGAGGCTGGTTCTGTCCTTCCTGCCCTGTTCCTTTCATCGCCTCTGGTCCTCCAGCTCTGCCGTGTCCCAGTCGACATCATGTTTTCCCGGTCCCTGGACCTACCTGCCAATCCACTTTGCTCATAGGGAACACTTTCATTCATACTCGCTTGAAGCAAAGAAAAGAGAAGATGGACTCTGACACCCTGGTGTCCGGCATGGAACTGGGCTCTGGAATGTCTTCAGCTAGGAGAAAGCCAGACATTCTCTATAGCTGACAATACTTTGCCCGTTTGGTGGTGATCCCCGGTGGCCCTTGAGTAGAGCAGAGGACAGAGGAGTCATGATTATGGGTCAGAGGTCAAGCCAGCAGGGCGAGGTGGATGGTGCTTCCGTACCCAGGCCTTAGGCTTTTGATCCGGTTCTAGCCTTGCCATGTGCCATGTATGGACTCGGGTGCCTGCCGGTCTGGGAGCTTCCCCGAAGTTACAGAGAGCAAATCCTTTCTAATCCCCAGCCAGACTGAATCCAAACCCCAAAGCCAGCCTCAGAATAGACTCAGTCTTGGAATATTCTAGATCAGTGGTTCTTCCCCAGATCCCTTTCCTACCCTCCACCTACTTCTTCTGAACCTGACCGGCTTAGCTGGGCTAAGGTAAGCACGAACGGGATTAAGCAGGTTTCTTTATTGCCAGGTCTCTTGGAGCCTTTAATATTCATTATGACTCTCTTGGAGGGGCACAGTTTGCAGTGTTGCTCCCCCTTGACCATGAAACTTCCTTCCTCCCTTCCTCCCTCCCTCTCTTTCTTTCTTTCTTTCTTTCTTTCTTTCTTTCTTTCTTTCTTTCTTTCTTCCTTTCTTTCTTTCCTTCTTTCTTTCTTTCTTTCCTGTCTTTTTAGGGCCACACCCGTGGCATATGGAGGTTCTCAGGCTAGGGGTCTAATCGGAGCTGTAGCCGCTGGCCTACACCGGAGCCACAGCAACACGGGATCTGAGCTGCCTTTGCAACCTACACCACAGCTCACGGCAATGCCAGATCCTTAACCCACTGAGTGAGGCCAGGGATCGAACCTGCATCCTTATGGACACTAGTCGAGTTTGTTACTGCTGGGCCATGACGGGAACTCCTGAAACTTACTTCTTGTGGATGTTTTTATAAGATGAGTTTCGGGCAAGAAACCATTGGGGTTTTTTTGGTTTTTGTTTTTTGTCTTTTTGCCTTTTCTAGGGCTGCTCCTGTGGCACATGGAGGTTCCCAGGCCAGGGGTCGAATCGGAGCTGTAGCCACCGGCCTACGCCAGAGCCACAGCAACGTGGGATCTGAGCCGCATCTGCAACCTACACCACAGCTCATGGCAACGCCGGATCCTTAACCCACTGAGCAAGGGCAGGGACCGAACCCGCAACCTCATGGTTCCTAGTCGGATTCGTTAACCACTGAGCCACGATGGGAACTCCAAGACGCCATTGTTAGATGGGTTTTCTAGAAGCAAGATTTGAAATGATGATTCTCAAATGCAAGAAATTCCCAAGAGAAGAGTCCCCAAAGCTGTAAGGCAGCGGGGGACACAGCATAGGGAAGGGGTGAGTCAAGGAGAGACGTGGGTTTGGATTAAGTGCAGCCTCAGCCTGCTCCCAGGGTAGCTCTAGAATGTGAAATATGTCACAGAGGTTGTCCTCCCACATGTGCCCAGAGGCCAGGGAGCTGGGCTGGGACACTCCTGTCATGCATCAGTCACTGGCCACGGACTGCCCTCCGAGCATGGTGCAGAAGCTTCCAGGCAGCGGCAGTCAGCCATGGACAGGGGAAGGCCACAATTGTGAGCTGTTAGAAGCCAACACCCTGGAGCTGGGGGACAGGTGCTTGGCCCAGTTAGGGGACCCAGGCAGGACACCCACGGATCTGCCACCCCCGCACTTGCAGGGGCACCATGGCAAGCCTCAGTCCTGCCCGTGCTGTCTCTCAGGGCTGCATGAGACTCAGGCAGTCCTGGGAGTAGCTGCGCTTCCTGCCACTCTGCACTCACATTGTCTCTAAGATGAGATAACTTCTCAGATGAAGGGGAAATTTCAACTTGAACTTGCTCAGGGAGCCATACTGTTAGGACATTGGGGGAGGGTATGACGAGAGGCTGCCGGTGGTGGGGTGGCCCCAGCTGGCAGAGAGGGCAGGGGAGGCACAGTCAGCTTGGGGTGGGGGAGGCATCCAGATCAAGGATGGGTTCCCAGTTTTTAATATTTGGCTCTCGTTGGCGTTCCCGTTGTGTCTCAGCAATAAGGAACCCCACTAGCGTCCCTGAGGATACGGGTTTGTTCCCTGGCCTTGCTCAATGGGTTAAGGATCCAGCATTGCCATGAGTTGTGGTGTAGGTCTCAGACATGACTCAAATCCTGCGTTGCTGTGGCTGTGATGAAGGCCAGCAGCTGCAGCTCCAATGCAACCCCTAGACTGGAACCTTCCATACGGAGCAGGTGTGGCCCTAAAGAAAAAAATTAAATTAAAAAAAATATACAATATATTTGGCCCTTGTCCTTGAGAAGGATATTGGCTCTCCTCCTCCTTTTCTCTGCTTCTCCTAAACGAGCTCATGAGGGACCCCTGGACCTCCCGCTCACCCTAGGGACTCAGGCCCAGGCCCTTGGGGAAGCCCAGGGCCTGTGCTGCTTCAGGGCTCTGATGAAGAGGCTCTTGTGGTGCAGGATGAGCTCTGGGCTGTTGGGAGGAGTTGGGGGGCCCGTGCAGGGAGGGCTGCCTGTCGAGGATGTGGCCACCCCATCCTTCCTGCAGGCCAGAGCACAGACCTAGCAAACCAGCTCCACAGCCTGAGGCAGAGGAAGCTGGAAACAGAGGTGCAGTGATCTGTTTCCCTATAGGAGCCCCAAAATATTCATCAGCTGACCCCCAAAGTTCCCTCCTATTCTGCAAGGAGACCTTGAGAAATGCAGAGAGAGTGAGAAGGCATCTTCCCACAGGTCCTGTGATGTAAGCAGTGCTACCCACCTGGCCGGAGGGGGCGGGAGGTGGGACTCCTGGAAGTCTGAGCTCAGGTATTTCACCTGCAGGTGCATGGCCACCTTCCAGCAGAGCTGCTGGGGGAGGACTGACCCCCCCACCCCCCACCCCCGCTGTAGACCTGGGTTGAGGGAGCCCCTGGGAATGAACCTAGGACCTGACCCCCAGCCGGAATGTTTCCTCCTGTCCAAATCTCAGACTTTTCAAACCATTTCTGGCAGGCCCAAAGCAGCAGCCTGGTAGAGTGTCGCCGGCAAGCATCCGTCTCCCAAGCACAGAACTGAAGGGCTCCCCGTGCCAGGGTGGAGTCTTCGCGCCTTCTGCCTCCTCAGACCATTCGGCCCCTTCCTCCCCTTCCATTCTGAGCTTGTAAGTTTAGGTCCACGTGTGGGACGTGCAGTTGCTGTCATTCTCCATGAGAGGGTCAGACATGCTGGGAATCAAAACCCAATGTGAGGGACAGTCTCAAAATAAGTGGCCTGAGTTCTTAAAAAAAGAAGTCAAGGACAAGAGTTCCCGCTGTGGCTCAATGGGATGAGCGGTGTCTTGGGAGTACCAGGATTCAGGTTCCAGTCCTGGCTCGGCACAGTGGGTTAAGGATCCAGAGTTGCTGCAGTTGCAGCTGCGGCTCAGATCTGACCCTGGGTCCAGGAACTCTGTATGCCATGGGAAGGCGAAAAAACAGAAAAAGAAAAAGATCGTAAAAGAGAAAGGAAGTCTAAAAAAAAAAAAACTGCTGGAGGAGTTCCCATCATGGCTCAGTGGTTAACGAATCCAACTAGGAACCATGAGGTTGTGGGTTCGATCCCTGGCCTTGCTCAGTGGGTTGGGGATCCAGCGTTGCCGTGAGCTGTGGTGTGGGTCGCAGACGTGGCTTGGATCCCAAGTTGCTGTGGCTGTGGCGTAGGCTGGCGGCAACAGCTCTGATTCGACCCCTAGCCTGGGAACCTCCATGTGCCACATGTGCGGCCCAGAAAATGGCGAAAAGACAAAATAAATAAATAAATAATAAAAATAAAAAAGAAACAAAAACTACTGGAGAAGGGAGGAGGCTAAAGTGCTCTGGATTGGGTCCTGGATCCAGAAAAACAAATTGCTATATAAGACCTTACTGGAAATGGGTGAAATTTGAATATGGATTTGAATAGGATGAACAAGGGATTGAATAGATGAGTAGAGTCTTAACAGTGTTGAGTTTCTTGATGTTGATAGTTGTACTACGTCAGATGTTCTTGCTTTTAGGGATAAAGGAATATGAGGTCTCTGATACACATTCATACGGTTTTGGAAAAACTGTATGTTTACATGTACATATATACAAATATTAACATCTTGTATTATTTGTATAATATAGTTATATTCACACATACAAAGAGAGAGGAAAAAAATAATAAAACAAATAAGAATTGGGGAACCTGGGCAAAGACTCAATGAAGCATCTTTATAATGTCAGAAGCAGAAGTTGCTTCCCTGACTCCTTGGCTAGAGAGAAGACCAAGTCTGTTCTGGAAGATTTACTCACCTCTTCCTTCCGTTTCTGCATTTCCCTTTTTGCTTCCTTTTGCTCTGATGTACATTCATTAAAGGACCATTTTTTTTTTACTGAAATAAATGCATATAAAAAGAAAGCTTTACATCCCCACCACACATGGAAACCCCAATACCCCTTGCCAAAAATACAAAGTAACAATAAAGGCAAACACAACAAAAACAAGACAGTTATACTATTGTTAGTAAATTCTAGCTAGGTTTTGGTTGACGGCCAAAGGCTCTGCTCTTTGGTGAGGTGTTAAAGATTTAATAGCATCCAACAGAGGCATTCTCTTTGACATAACCAGAAGGACTGGGGGGAAAAGTGACAAGGGAATGGCTTTCCTCTTGTGGCATTCAGTATCATTACCGTGAGATCATTGTACTTTTGGGGGAACACCAAGGGGGGCCAGGCAGAGCTGCTGGTGGTATCTCAGCTGCAGCACCGGGAGGACTGGCCATGTAGACCAGACCCTGGGTTCGGTGCTCTGAGTGCTAGAGGGATGGGTTATTTATAGGTGCTGTCACTGATGGGCATTTTGGAGGGCTTCTCCTCTCCCCCACATAGACCTCAGGTCCGTTTCATGGGCTGACATTGGGAAGCCACCTGGTGTGTTCCTGGACATGTGGTTGGGCTGGGACGCTACAAAGAGGGGTGTGGTCGCAGATGGGGGGCTTTGCTGGGCCTCCTTCCCACAAGCTCACTGTGTGGCCAGTATCTCCTTGGCAGGCCCCCACGCTGGGGTTCGTGCCAGGATTCGGCTGGCCCTCGCGGCTGCATATTGCTCCATCTAAGACTTAGCCACAGGATTTCCAAAGGAGAGGAAGTGTGTGAATAGTGACCTGATGGAGCTGCGGGTGGACTAAGGTACGGGATGAGAATGAGGGGTGGGGGTATGTGCGAGTGTTGAGAACTACAGCTCTTGGCCTGTAGGGCTGCGGGCAGGTTCCAGCATGGTTTCTTGCAGCATGAGGCCATGTCCCTAGGGTGACCCCAGTGCTCCTGCCCACCTCCCCTGAAAATGCCTGCCTGAGGAAGTTCAAGGCTGCCAGGAAAATTTTCTTTCTTTCTTTCTTTCTTTCGGCCGCACCCATAGCGTATGGAGGTTTCCAGGCTAGGTGTCAAATCAGATCTGTTGCTGCCAGCCACAGCCACAGCCACAGCAACTCCAGATCCGAGCCGTGTCTGCCACCTACACCACAGCTCACAGCCATGCCAGATCCTTAACCCATTGAGCGAGGCCAGGGTTCAAACCTGCAACTTTATGGTTCCTAGTCGGATTCATTTCCACTGCACCACTACAGGAACTCCTGACCACTCTTTCTTAGAGCATTTACTAAGAAGGGTTTACAGTTGAGAGTCCTGCCTCTGTCCCCTTGACATATTTATCGTATTTCCTACAGCTCAAGAGTGTCTTTCCCAAGGACTGGAAAGCCATTCCTTTCTGGAAAGATAGGGCCTGTGTCTCTCAGTCTCTGTGGGAGGATAGAGCCCTCACTTCCATCTTCACCAGCCAGAGGCCGAGCTGGCCTACTCTCATTTACACTGACCAGTCCTTTGTCACTTTTTCACCTGTCCCCACTCTCTGCCCCTCTTGAGTCCCTCATTCTCCCTTTAAAATGCCAAGCAGAGTTGCCGCCTTACTCAGTGGGTTAAGGATCTGGCTTTGCCATGAGCTGTGGTGTAGGTGGCAGGTGCAGCTCATGTCTGGCGTGGCTGTGGCTGTGGTGTAGGCCAGCAGCTATAGCTCCAATTCGACCCCTAGGCTGGGAACCTCCATATGCTGCAGGTGCGGCCCTAAAAAGCAAAATAAATAAATAAATTAATTAATTAATTTAAAAAATGCCAAGTAACATCTGCACACATCAGAATGGAGCTCAGCTCTTTCCCCACTGTCAGTAGTTATTGAGTAAAATCTGTCTCCTCACATCTTGCTGGAATTAAGTTAATATAAATCTGAAGTAGATGTTTTTTTCTGTTTTTGTTTGTTTGTTTGTTTTGCTTTTTAGGGCTGCCCCTACAGCATATGGAGGCTCCCAGGCTAGGGGTTGAATCAGAGCTACAGCTGCCAGCCTACACCACAGCCACAGCCACATGGGATCTGAACCGCATCTGTGACCTACACCACAGCTGATGGCAATGCCGGATCCTTAACCCACTGAGTGAGGCCAGGGATCGAACCTGCAACCTCACAGTTCCTAGTCGGATATGTTTCCGCTGCGCCATGATGGGAACTCCAATTATATCTCAGTTTTTAAAAAAACAAGTATATAAGTATATATAGAGAGGCGGAAGTGGGGCTGGGGGGACAACCATCAATATGCCAGACCGTGAATGGTGGTTATATCTTGTCAGAGGAGTGGAGTTGGGGGTCACTGGGCTCAGGTTGTGATGGCTGGAAGAGAGCTTGCTTGACTTACTCTAGAAACTTCTATATTATACAACTCTTTCCTTTAAAGTCAGATTTACTGGTGTATAATTTATAGATGGTAAAATTCATCCTTTTAGGTATACAGCTCTATGAATTTTGAGATATATTTTCGGTCATGTTACTACCACCAAAATCAAGATATGAAATATTTCCATTGCCCCCCAAAAGGTCCCTCATTCCCCTTTGTAGTCAGCCCTCTCCTCTCCTCTCCCCATCAGCTCTTTTTTTTTTTTTTTTTTGCCATTTTTTGGGCCGCTCCCGTGGCATGTGGAGGTTCCCAGGCTAGGGGTCGAATTGGAGCTACTGCCACTGGCCTACACCAGAGCCACAGCAATGGGGTATCCTAGCCATGTCTGCAACCTACACCACAGCTCACGGCAACGCCAGATCCTCAACCCACTGAGTGAGGCCAGGGATCAAACCCGCAACCTCATGGTTCCTAGTCGGATTCGTTAACCACTGAGCCACGATGGGAACTCCTCCCCATCAGCTCTTGAACTGATTTTTGTCCCTTGTGAAACTTTTATATAGTAATAAAACGTTGGTGCATCATCTGGGTGTATAAACACATTCATCTAAAATAAGGTTATTGTTCCTCATCCCATGTCCACACATGCTCATCTCAGGGGAAAAAAAGCAGGAGTGGAAACAAAAGGTAACTTCCCGTAACACCTCGGCGCATAGTTCTCGGCTTTCTCAAATAGTTACTCAGAGAAAACGGGCAGATCTAGCACATGCCTCTAATGTGCTCGCTTTCAACTCTCCAGATTGACTCTCGTGTGTTAATTTGCTGTAGCAATTAGCTAGTTATCTCAACACTCTTTACTGAATAAAATAATGGGAGCATCCAGGTGAGTGATGTAAGGATCCATACCTGGATGGTGCAGGTGGGTGAAGGCAGAGGTGACTCAGAGGTAGGTAGCACTGACACAATTCAGCAGCTGATTGGTTTGGGGAGCGTGGGATAGGAGAAATAAAAGAGGATTCTGAGGTTCATTGTTGAGTAAAGTTTGGTGAGGTCACTGTAAAAATAGGAGATGCTAGTTTTAGGAGTATGGTAATGAGTCTGGGTTCAGCCTGCCGGGCGTGTAGGAGAGTCACAGGGTGATCAGAAATAGCTCTCTGGACTTGAGACAGGGTTGGCAGAGACGCCATGGATTTAGAAATCAGCAGCGAGAGATGGTTGTTGAGATTAAAGAAATGGATACAGTCACCAGGAAGGAGTCCACGGGAAGAATGGAGACCCTGTGAAAAAGCTCCACCTCAGAGGCAGTCACACAAAGAAGGCATAGGAGTTCCTGTTGTGGTGCAGTGGAAACAAATCTGACTAGGAACCACGAGGCTGTGGGTTTGATCCCTGGCCTTGCTTAGTGGGTTAAGGATCTGGTGTGGCCATGAGCTGTGGTGTAGGGGGCAGACGAGGCTTGGATCTGTCATTGCTGTGGCTGTGACTTAGGCCAGCAACCACAGCTCTGATTCGACCCCTAGCCTGGAAACAAGACAAAAAAAGAAAAAAGAAAGAAAGTATACCAGTAACGGAAAAAACAAGGTGCCATCGAAGAGCCTGGCAAAGGATTTGGAGAGTGAGTGTTAGGGAGGGGCCGGGATCCACAGGGGGTTGTTTTCAACAGTCAGTGAGTGAGAACTGCCGTGGTTAAAGTTGTCGGTGGACATAGGGTGTGGGCACACTGGGGTCGAAGCTCGTCTGCAGGAGGCAAGAGACGAGAGCACCCAGCTCACTCCAGGACCCAAGACTGCCTGGCTCTGGTTCCCTTTGCTCCCTCTCCATCTTCATTCTGAGAGGTGAGCATGAGAGGACAGAGCTGAGTGATATAGATGGTCCACACCCATCATCTTGGGACAGGGAGGAAACCTCCAACCTCACACCCAGTGTGTCCCAGCAACTGTGCCCATGTCCCCAAAGATCAGATGAGGACTCTAAGCCCCAAGCGAACACCCTGGGATTCTCAGAGCAATTTTTTTTTATTACTCAATGAATTTTTTACATTTTAGTTGTACAATGATCATTACAATCCAGTTTTATAGGATTTCCATCCCACAACCCCAGGCACATCCCCCCAGCCCCCAAACTGTCTCCTTTGGAGACCATAAGTTTTTCAAAGTCTGTGAGTCAGCATCTGTTCTGCAAAGAAGTTCATTGTGTCCTTTTTTCACATTCCACATGTCAGTGAAAGCATTTGATGTTGGTGTCTCATTGTATAGCTGACTTCACTTAGCATGAGAATTTCTAGGTCCACCCATGTTGCTAAAAATGCTGTTATTTCGTTCCTTTTAATGGCTGAGTAATATTCCATGGTGTATATGTACCACATCTTCTTCATCCACTCCTCTGCCGATGGACATTTAGGTTGTTCCCATGTCTTGGCTATTGCAAAGAGTGCTGCAGTGAACATCGGAGTACATGTGTCTTTGCGAGTCGTGGTTTTCTCTGGATAGATGCCCAGGAGTGGGATTGTTGGATCAAATGGTAGTTCTGTATTTAGTTTTCTGAGGACTCTCCATACCGTTTTCCACAATGGTTGCACCAATTTACAATCCCACCAACAGTGTCATAGGGTTCCTTTTTTTCCACACCCTCTCCAGCACTTATTGTTTGTAGACTTTTGGATGATGGCCATTCTGGCTGGTATAAGGTGGTATCTCATAGTGGTTTTGATGTGCATGTCTCTAATAATGAGTGATGGTGAACATCTCTTCATGTGTTTTTTGGCCATCTGCCTGTCTTCTTTGGAGAATTGTCAGTTTAGCTCTTCTGCCCATTTTTGGATGGGGTTGTTTGTTTTTTTGGTATTGAGCGGTAGGAGGTGTTTATAAACTTTGGAGATGACTCCCTTGTCAGTTGCTTCATTTGCAAAGATGTTCTCCCATTCTGTGGGTTGTCTTTTCGTTTTGTTTAGGGTTTCCTTTGCTGTGCAGAACCTTTGAAGTTTGATTAGGTCCCATTTGTTTATTTTTGTTTTTACTGTCATGACTCTAAGAGGTGGATCTGAGAAGATGTTGCTGTCGTTTATGTCAGAGAGTGTGTGGCCTATGTTTTCCTCTAGGAGTTTTATAGTGTCTTGTCTTTAATCCATTTTGAGATTATTTTTGTGTATGGTGTTAGGGAGTGTTCTAATTTCATTCTTTTCCATGTGGCTGTCCAGTTTTCCCAGCACTACTTATTGAACAGGCTGTCCTTTCTCCATTGTATATTCTTGCCTCCTTTGTCATAGATGAGTTGGCTGCAGGTGCTTGGGTTTAATTCTGGGCTTTCTATCCTGTTCCACTGATCTATATTTCCGTCGTTGTGCCAGTACTGTTTGGTTTTGATGACTGTTTCTTTGTAGTATAGTCTGAAGCCAGGGAGCCTGATTCCTCCAGCTCCATTTTTCTTTTTTAGGATGTCTTTGGCTATTCTGGGTCTTTTGTGCTTCCAAACAAACTTTAAAATATTTTGTTTGAGTTCTGTGAGAAATATCCTTGGTAATTTGATAGGGATTGCATTGAATCTGTAGATTGCCTTAGGTAGTACAGTCGTTTTGGTAATATTGACTCTTCCAATCCAAGAGCATGGTATGTCTTTCCATCTATTTGTATTATCTTTGATTTCTTTCATCAGTGGCTTGTAGTTTTCAGAGTATAGGTCTTTTGTCTCTTTAGGTAGATTTACTCCTAGGTATTTTATTCTTTTGGATGCGATGGTAAATGGGATTGCTTCCCTCATTTCTCTTTCTGCTCTTTCATTGTTAGTATATAGAAATGCCATCGATTTCTGTGTATTGATTTTGTATCCTGCGACTTTGCCATATTCGTGGATGAGCTCTAACAGTTTTCTGGTAGAGTCTTTAGGATTCTCTAGGTATAGTATCATGTCATCTGCAAATAGGGGTAGTTTTACTTCTTCCTTTCCAATCTGGATTCCTTTTATTTCTTTTACTTCTCTGATTGCTGTGGCTAGGACTTCCAGAACTATGTTGAATAGTAGTGGCGAGACCGGACATCCTTGCCTTGTCCCTGATCTTAGAGGGAACTCTTTCAGCTTTTCACCATTGAGAATGATGTTAGCTGTGGGTTTTTCATATACGGCCTCTATTATGTCGAGGTATGGTCCCTCTATGCCCACTTTCTAAAGGGTTTTTATCAGAAATGGTTGTTGGATTTTGTCAAAGGCTTTTTCCATGACTATGGAGAGGATCATGTGGTTTTCATTCTTCAGTTTGTTAATGTGGTATATCACACTGATGGATTTGCGGATATTGAAGAACCCTTGCATTTATGGGATAAATCCCTCTTGATCATGATGTACAATCCTTTTAATGTATTGTTGGATGAGGTTTGCTAGTATTTTGTTGAGGATTTTTGCATCTATGTTCATCAGTGAAATTGGCCTGTAATTTTTTTTTTTTTTTTGTCTTTTTGCCTTTTCTAGGGCTTCTCTCGCAGCATATGGAGATTCCCAGGCTAGGGGTCTAATTGAAGCTGTAGCCGCCGGCCTACGCCAGAGCCACAACAACACAGGATCCGAGCCGCGTCTGCAAACTACACCACAGCTCATGGCAATGCCGGATCGTTGACCCATTGAGCAAGGCCAGGGATTGAACCTGCAACCTCATGGTTCCTAGTCGGATTCGTTAGCCACTGCGCCATGATGGGAACTCCCTGTAATTTTCTTTTTTTGCCAGGTGTCTTTGTCTGGTTTTGGTATCAGGGTGATGGTGGCCTCATAAAATGAGTTTGGGAGTATCCCTTCCTCTGCAATTTTTTGAAATAGTTTCAGAAGGAGAGGTGTTAGCTCTTCTCTCAATGTTTGATAGAATTCACCTGTGAAGCCATCTGGTCCTGGACTTTTGTTTGTTGGAAGTTTTTTAATCACAGTTTCAATTTCAGTTCTTGTGATTGGTCCATTCATCTTTTCTATTTCATGTTGTTTTATTCTTGGAAGATTGTACTTTTCTAAGAATGTGTCAGTTTCTTCTAGGTTTTCTGTTTTACTGGTGTATAGTTGCATATAGTAGTCTCTTATGATCCTTTGTATTTCTGTGATATCCGTTGTTACTTCTCCTTTTTCATTTCTAATTTTATTGATTTGAGTCCTCTCTCTTTTTTGCTTGGTAAGTCTGGCTAAGGGTTTATCAATTTTGTTGATCTTTTCAAAGAACCAGCTTTTCGTTTCATTGATCTTTTCTATAGTTTTCTTCATTTCTATTTCATTGAGTTCTGCTCTGATCTTTATGATTTCTTTCCTTCTACTAACTTTAGGTCTTGTCTGTTTTTCTCTCTCGAGCTGTTTAGATGTAGAGTTTGCTGGTTTATTTGAGCTTTTTCTTGTATCCTGAGGTGGGCTTATATTGCTATAAACTTTCCTCTTAGAACGGCTTTTGCTGCATCCCATAGGTTTTGGAGTGTCATATCTTTGTCATTTGCTGCTAGGTATTTTTAAATTTCCTCTTTGATTTCTTCAGTGATCTATTGGTTGTTTAGTAGCATGTTGTTTAGTCTCCACATGTTTGTGTTTTTTGCAGATTTTTTCTAGTGGTTGATTTCCAGTCATATAGTGTTGTGGTCGGAAGAGATGTTTGATATTATTTCAATTTTCTTAAAGTTACCGAGGTTGGATTTGTAGCCCAGGATGTGATCAATCTTAGAGAATGTTCCATGTGCACTTGTGAGGAATGTGTATTCTGTTGCTTTTGGATGGAATGTCCTATAAGTATCTATTAAGTCCATCTGGTCTAATGCGTCATTCAGGTCCTGTGTTTCCTTATTGATTTTCTGTCTGGATGATTTGTCCATTGCTGTAAGTGTGGTGTTAAAGTCCCCCACTATTATTGTGTTGTTGTTGATTTGTCCTTTTAAGGTTGTTAGGAGTTGCCTTATATATTGTGGTGAACCTGTGTTGGGTGCATAGATATTTAAAATTTTTATATCTTCTTCTTGGATTGATCCTTTGATCATTATGTAGTGACATTCTTTGTCCCTTAAAATATTCTTCATTTTATTTTTTATTTTTTATTTTTATTTTTTGTCTTTTTGCTATTTCTTGGGCTGCTCCCATGGCATATGGAGTTTCCCAGGCTAGGGGTCTAATCGGAGCTGTAGCCGCCAGCCTACGCCAGAGCCACAGCAACGCGGGATCCGAGCCGCGTCTGCAACCTACACCACAGCTCACGGCAACGCCGGATCGTTAACCCACTGAGCAAGGGCAGGGACCGAACCCGCAACCTCATGGTTCCTAGTCAGATTCGTTAACCACTGCGCCACGACGGGAACTCCTATTCTTCATTTTAAAGTCTATTTTGTCTGATATGAGTATTGCTATTCCAGCTTTCTTTTGATCCCCGTTTGCATGAAATATTTTCTTCCATCCTCTCCCTTTCAATTTGTATGTGTCCCTAGAAGTGAAGTGGGTCTCTTGAAGACAGCATATATATGGGTCTTGTTTTTGTATCCATTCAGCAAGTCTATGTCTTTTGGTTGGGGCTTTTAGTCCATTAACCTTTAAGGTAATTATTGATATGTATGTTCTTACTGCCATTTTATTCATTGCTTTGGACTTGTTTTTGTTGCTCTTTTTTCTTCCCTTCTTCTCTTGTTCTCTCCTCTTATGGTTTGATGACTCTCTTTAGTGTTGTATTTGAGTTGATTTTTCTTATTTGTGTGCGTATCAATTGTAGATTTTTGGTTTGCAGTTATTCTGAAGTTTTGATATAAGAGTCTATATATATATGAGATTGTTTTTGTTTTTTTTTTGTCTTTTGTCTTTTTGGTTGTTGTTGTTGTTATTGTTGCTATTTCTTGGGCCGCTCCCGCGGCATATGGAGGTTCCCAGGCTAGGGGTTGAATCAGAGCTGTAGCCACCGGCTTACGCCAGAGCCACAGCAACGCGGGATCCGAGCCACGTCTGCAACCTACACCACAGCTCACGGCAACGCCGGATCGTTAACCCACTGAGCAAGGGCAGGGACCAAACCCGCAACCTCATGGTTCCTAGTCGGATTCGTTAACCACTGCGCCACGACGGGAACTCCATATATGAGATTGTTTTAAGTTGTTGGTCCCTTAATTGCAAGTTCATCTCCAGTGTTCTGCATTTGTACCCTTCTCTTCTCGTGATTTCTGATTTTGGTGTCATAATTGTGCATGGATGATTTCATATCTTTACTGTGTGTATGCCTTTACTGGTGAGCCTTGTCATTTGTGGTATTTTTTGTTTCCTGTCGCTGTCTTTTCTTTTCTGCCTAGAGAAGTTCCTTTAGTATATGTTATAAAGCTGGTTTAGTGTTTCTGAATTCTCTTAGCTTTTGCTTATCTGTGAAGCTTTTGATTTCCCTTCAAATCTGAATGAGAGCCTTGCTGAGTAGAGTAATCTTGCTTGGAGGTTTTTTCCTTTCATTGTGTTAAGCATATCATGCCACTCCTTCTGGCCTGCAGAGTTTCTGCTGAAAAATCTGCCAATAACCTTATTGGGGTTCCCTTGTATGCTATTTGTTTCTTTTCCCTAGCTGATTTCAGTATTTTCTCTTTGTCTTTAATTTTGGTCAGTTTGATTAGTATGAGTCTTGAGGTGTTCCTCCTTGGGTTTATTTTATATGGTACTCGTTGCGCTTCCTGGATTTGAGTGAGTTGTTCCTTTCCCATGTTAGGGCAGTTTATGGCTATTATCTCTTGGAATATTTTTTCTGTATCCTTCTCTCTCTCTTCTCCTTCTGGCACCCCTATAATATGGATGTTGGTGTGTTTAATGTTGTCTCAGAGTTCTCTGAGACTCTCTTCATTTGTTTTCAATCTTTTTTCTCTTTTCTGTTCTGCATCCATAATTTCTACTAATCTGTCCTCCACCTGCTTATTCATTCTTCTGCCTCCTGTATTCTGCTGTTAGCTGCTTTTAGTGAATTTTTTATTTCAGTTATTGTATCTTGCATCTCTTCTTGTTTAAGTTTTATATCTTGTATCTCTTTGCTCAAGGTTTCCTGTAAGTTATCCATCTTTGCCTCCAGTTTATTTCCAATGTCTTGCATCATCTTCAGCATCAATAGTCTAAAGTCTTTTTCCCAGAGGCTGAGAATCTCCTGATCACTTAGCCAAATTTCTGCGTTTTTTTCTTTCTCCCTCATCTGAGTTACAGTTCTCTGTCTTTTCATTTTTTTAGATTTTTGGTGTGGTGATCTTTTTACAGATAATAGAGTTGTAGCCTCTCTTACTTCTGGTGTCTGCCCCCCTTGTGGCTGAAGTTGATACAGGGGCTTGCTGTAGGCTTCCTGATGGGAGGGACTGATGACTGCCCACTGGTAGATGGAGCTGATTCTAATCCCTCTGGTGTGTGGGGCTTAGTCTCTGGATGGGATTAGAGGCAGCTGTGTGCCTGGGGGAGTCTTTAGGTGGCCTGTTTATTGATGGGTGGGGCTGTGATCCAACTGGTTCTAGTTGTTTGCCCTGGGGCTTCTCAGCGCTGATGGGTGGGGCCAGATTTTCCCAAAATGGCCTACTTCAGAGAAATGCACGCTGCTGAATATTCCCAAGAGCTTTGCTTCCAGTGTCCTTCCTTCACAACAAGCCACATTCACCCCTGTTTTCCCAGGAGGTCCTCCAAGAATTGCAGTCAGGTTTGACCCAGATTCCTATGGAGACTTTGCTTTGCCCTGGGACCCAGTGCATGTCAAAGTCTGTGTGCACCTTGTAAGAATGGGGTCTCCGTTTTTCCCAGTCACATGGAGCTCTGTGCACAAGCCCCACTGGTCTTCAATGCAAGATGCTCTGGGGCTCTTTCTCTCCGTGCCAGATCCCCACACGTGGGAGTTTGATGTGGGGCTCAGAACTCTCACTCCTGTAGGTGAGTCTCTGAGAACAGTTAGTTTCCAGTCTATGGGCCTTCCCGCCTGGGAGGTATGGGGTTGCTTATATCATGTAATCGCCCCTCCTACCTCTTGATGTGGCCTCCTCTTTGTCTTCTGGAGTAGGATATCTTTTTGAAGGTTTCTGGTCCATTTGGTTGAAGATTGCTCAGCCTTTAGTTGTGAATTTTGTTGTTTTTAGGAGAGAAGTTGAGCTCAAGTCCTTCTATTCCGCCATCTTAATTCCATCTCTCAGAGCAATTTATACTGATCTGTGCCTCCTCTTTTTTTCGTGTCACATGAGCACCCACTGCCTTAGGTCCTTTTCTTTTCTTTTCTTTTTTGTCTTTTTTTTGCTATTTCTTGGGCCGCTCCCTCGGCATATGGAGGTTCCCAGGCTAGGGGTCAAAATGGAGCTGCAGCCTCCGGCCTACGCCAGAGCCACAGCAACGTGGGATCCGAGCCACGTCTGCAACCCACACCACAGCTCATGGCAACGCCGGGTCCTCAACCCACTGAGCAAGGCCAGGGACTGAACCCGCAACCTCATGATTCCTAATTGGATTCGTTAACCACTGCACCACGATGGGAACTCCCTTAGGTCCTTTTCTAATTAATTTTGCTAAACTATCCCTTCTTGGATATTTTTGGGGTGGGAGGAGGCTGTACCTATGGTATATGGAAGGTCCTAGGCTAGGGGTTGATTTGGAGCTGAAACTGCCAGCCTGCGCCACAGCAACAACAGATCTGAGCCACATCTGCAACCTACACCACAGTCTACAGCAGTGCTGGAGCCTCAACCCACTGATCGATGCCAGGGATCAAACCCACATCCTCATGGATACTAGGTGGGTTCTTAACCCACTGAGCCACAACAGAAAGTCCTAAATGATCACTTCTTAATGTGCACATTCTCTCTGTGTTCAGTATCATAGATAGCAATTTAGACAGGGTTTTTTTGTTTTGTTTTGGACCCTTGTATTAGTTTTATTTATTTTTCATTTTTATTTTTTCCGTTATAGTTGATTTATAGTGTTCTGTCAATTTCTACTGTACAACAATGTGACCCAGTCATTCATACATACATACATACATACACATATATATATATATATTCTTTTTCTCACATTATCTTCCATCATGTTCCCTCACAAGTGACTAAATGTAGTTCCCTGTGCTGTACAGCAGGATCTCTCACTGCTTATCCACTCCAAATGCAGTAGTTCACATCTATTAACCCCAAATTCCCAATCCCTCCCACTCCTTCCCCACCCTTGGCAACCACAAGTCTGTTCTCCAAGTCCGTGAGTTTCTTTTCTGTGGAAAGGTTCACTTGTGTTATATATTATATTCCAGATATAAGTGATATCATATGGTATTTGTCTTTATCTTTTATGTCACTAAGTATAAGAGCCGCTAGTTCCATAGAATGAGAGTTGCATTATTTTGTTCTTTTTCATGGCTGAGTAGTATTCCATTGTGTATATTTGCCACATCCGTTCATCTGTCCATGGGCATTTAGGTTGTTTCCATGTCTTGGCTATTGTGAATAGTGCTGTAATGAACATATAGGCGCATGTATCTTTTTCAAGGAAAGTTTTGTCTGGATACATGTCCAAGAGTGGGATTGCTGGGTCATATGGTAGTTCTGTGCATAGTGTTCTGAGGTGCCTCCATATTGTTTTCCATAGTAGTTGTACCAGTTTACATCTCCACCAACAGTGTAGGAGGGTGCTCTTTTCTCCACACCTTCTCCAGGATTTGTTATTTGTTGACTTATTCATGATGGCCATTCTAGACAGTTTTTTTTTAAGCGAGTTGCTTTGCAAATACTCTCTAGCTTGGAGTTCCCATTGTAGCTCAGCAGGTTAAGATCCCAACTAGTATCCAAGAGGATGCAGGTTGGATCCCTGGCCTTGATCAGTGGGTTAAGGATCTGGCATTGCTGCGAGCTGTGACATAGGCTGAGGATGCAGCTTGGATCAGGTGTTGCTGTCACTGGGTCATAGGCTAGCAGATGGCACTCTGATTTGACCCTTGGCCTGGGAACTTCCATGTGCTGCGGGTGTGGCTCTAAAAAAGAAGAAAAAAAATACTGTCTAGCGTCGCATGTTCTCCACCCCCTACTCCCCAGCCCGGGGGCACATGGATGACTGTCTTCCCTTTTCTTGGTGTGCCCAGCTTGGGAGAGAGTGGGTACTTTGTCGAGATGGAGGAAATGAAAGGCACCCTCTGTGCTGCCCTAGCACAGACACTGAGGAGTTTCTCACCAACCTGTTGTCTCTGTCTAGATGCACCCACCCAGATCTGTTTAGCTGTTTCTCCGCTCGCCTGTGAATGACTCAGACCCAGGGGCAGCAAGGCCAAAGTATAACTCAGACCCCTCAAGTTAGTGTCCTCTTCAATAATTGGCCCATCTGCCCTGGTGCCTTTATCTGAAATGGCCAAGCATGGGTATCTAGATTCACTTGTGAGCAGCTGGTCTCTGCCAGGCCCAGCCCTGGGCATTGGATGACAAGTTGGCACTGAGGGAGGGCTGAGGCCAGAACAGGTGAACCTGCCCAGAGCTGTAACTGTAACCATAACCGTAGCATTCCACCACCCGCAGCTTTCATGACACACATGCACGGGCAGCTGACGGGTGCTCCTGTGTGTGCTTTTGGTTTCACGGCAGTCCTTGAGGAAGCCAGGCCAGGGACTTTTTTTTTAGTATAGTTGATTTATAATGTGCCAATTTTTGCTGTACAGCAAAGCGACCCTATATATATATATATACTTTTTCTAGTATTATCTTCCATCATGTTCTATCCCAAGTGATTGGATAGAGTTCCCTGTGCTGTACAGTAGGACCTCATTGCTTATCCACTCTAAATGTTATAGTTTGCATCTGCTAACCCTAGGGATTTTTTTTAAGTCCTTATTTTAAACAGAAGTGGGAGTTCCCATTGTGGTGCCGTGGAAACAAACCCGACTAGTATCCATGAGGACGTGGGTTGGATCCCTGGCCTCGCCCAGTGGGTTAAGGATCTGGTGTCACTGTGGGCTGTGGTGTAGGTTGCAGACATGGCTTGGATCCCGTGTTACTGTGGCAAAGACCAAATCTTCATATGCCTCAGGTGCGGCCCTAAAATGAAAGAAAGAAAGACAGAGAGGGAGGGAGGGAAAAGAAAGAAGCCAGATATTCTTGGCAGCACTCTTCACAATGGTCAAAAGGTGGAAACTACCCAAACGTCTATCAGCTGATGAATAGAAAAACAAAATGTGGTCTATCCATATGGAATGTTTTCTGCTTTAAAAAAGGAACGAGATTATGGGTACATGCCGCAATATGGATGAGCCTCAAAAAAATGATGCTAAGTAAAAGAAAGTAGATACAAAAGGTCATAATTGTATGATTCCATTTATATTATTATTATTATTATTACTATTATTATTATCATTTGCTTTTTAGGGCTGCACTTGCGGCATATGGAGATTCCCAGGCTAGGGGTCGAATTGGAGCTATAGCAACCTCATGAAGCTCCCAGTCGGATTCATTTCCACTGCACCATGACAGGAGCTCTTGATGCCATTTATATTAAATACCCAGAATAGGCCAATCCATAGAGACAGCAGATTACTGGTTGCCAAAGACTAGGGGTGGGTGGGGGCTGCAGGGGATGAGGAGTGACTGCTGATGGGATAGAGTTTCCTTTTGGGATGAGGAAAAAGTTTTGGTAGAGGTGAGGGTTGTACAGTATTGTGTACTAAATGCTACTGAATTGTACATGATGAAATGGTTAAAATGATGAATTTTATGTTATGTGAACTTTAACTCATTTAAAAAAATTATTAAAATACAGTTGATTTACAATGTCCTGTCAATTTCTGCTGTACAGCAAGGTGACCCAGTCACACACATATATATGTTCTTTTTCTTATATTATCTACCATCATCTTCTGTCACAGGTGATTGAATATAGTTCCCTGTGCTGTACAGCAGGACCTCATTGCTTATCCATACTGAGTGTAATAGTTTGCATCTATTAACCGCAAACTCCCAATTCATCCCACTCCCTCCCCCTCCTGCTTGCCAACTACAAGTCTGTTCTCCATGTCTGTGGGTCATTTGTGTCATATTTTAGATTCCACATATAAGTGATATCATATGGCGTTTGTCTTTCTGTTTCTGACTTACTTCACTTAGTATGAGAGTTTCTAGTTTTATCCATGTTGCTGCAGATGGCATTATTTCATTCCTTTTTATGGCTGAGTAGTATTCCATTGTATATCTGTACCACATCTTCTTAATCCATTCATCTGTCCATGGACATTTAGGTTGTTTCTGTGTCTTAACTATTGTGAATAGTGCTACCATGAACATACGGGTACATGTTATTTTTTTTGGTGAAAGTTTTGTCTGGATGTATGGCCAGGAGTGGGATTGCTGGGTCATATGATGGTTCTATATTTAGTTTTCTGTGAACCTCCATGCTGTTTTCCGTAGTGGTTGTACCAATTTACATTCCCACCAACAGTGTAAGTGGGTTCTCTTTTCTCCACATCCTCTCCAGCATTTGTTATTTGTAGACTTATTAATGATGGCCATTCTGACCAATGTAAGGAGGTACCTCATAGTAGTTTTGATTTGCATTTCTCTAATAATTAGTGATGTTGAGCATTTTTTCATGTGCCTACTGGCCATCCTGATGTCTTCTTTGGAAAAATGTCTACTTAGGTCTTCTGCCCATTTTTCGATTGGGTTGTTTATTTATTTATTTATTTATTTGCTGTTGAGTCCTATGGGTTGTTTGTATATTTTGGAGGTTAAGCCCTTGTCAGTTGCATCATTTTTTAAAAAAAAAACAAAAAGAAGCCAGTGTTCACTAGCTTAAAAAGATTGCTAAATGATTCCCTGGTGACCTAGCAGTTAAGGATCTGGAGTTGTCACTGCTATGGTGCAAGTTTGATCCCTGGCCTGGGAACTTCTGCATGCCGTGGGCACGACCAAAAAAAAAAAAAAAAAAGAGAGAGGGAGACTTGAGGTCAAACCTGAGTAATGTCATTAAAAAAAAAAACTTGGTAAAGTAACCAGGGTCTGTGTTAGGACCTACCATAGGATTCAGGGTTTCAGACTCAAAAACCAGTGCTTCACCACAGGTAACCACAAATATGATCTCTTTTTATATGATTTTTGCTTTTTTTATTGTTTTTATTTTTACTTTTTTGACCATGCCCAAGGCATATCGAAGTTTCCAGGCTAGGGATTGAACCCATGCCACAGCAATGACAATACCAGGTCCTTAATCTGCTGAGCCACCAGGGAACTCCTTTAGCAAGCTTTTTAAAGCTAGTGAGCACTGGCTTTTTTCTTTATACAAAGCTGTATTCAGTTGTATCTTAATAAAACTGGAAAAACAAACCCCCCAAATTCAATGCTTCATTACTCACAACACTGCCTTTTAGCAAACCAACCAACCAGCCACCCAACAAACAAAAAAGCCCACAAAAGGAAATTAAAAACCTAGAAGTTGACTACAGTGAATGAAGTATATAGTCAATAACATGATGAAAAAAATGATATTAGGAGTTGCCGTTGTGGCGCAGTGGTTAACAAATCCGACTAGGAATCATGAGGTTGTGGGTTCGATCCCTGGCCTTGCTCAGTGGGTTAAGGATCCGGTGTTGCCGTAAGCTGTGGTGTAGGTCGCAGACGTGGCTCGGATCCCATGTTGCTGTGGCTCTGGCCTAGGCCAGCGGCTACAGCTCCGATTCGACCCCTAGCCTGGGAACCTCCATATGCCACGGGAGCAGCTCTAGAAAAAGGTGAAAAAACCAAAAAAAAAAAAAGAAAATTATATTATCTTCAGATTTCCTAGTAGATGCAAAATGTTTAGTGTTCAGAAGAGTGCTTGAAATGTGTGCATATATGCTTGAGATAAATTAGTGTTTATACTTAGTGGCATAAGTATTTGTGGATATTCGTTGATTTTCTGCTGCGTGCTAAGGGCTGGAGATTTAGACTCACAGGAGGAACATGCCCCGCACTTTCAGTCTACTAAAGGAGCGAGGGTAACCGTACAGGACGCTGTGCCGAGTGCAATATGAATGGTACAGATAGTAAGGGAATCAGAGAAGAGTCTTTGGAGAGGTGGCCCTTGAACCTAGGGGTCAGGCCTGCCTACAGAGAGAGAGCGATCTTTCCATCGGAAGGAGAGGAAGGTGAGTCTGAGGCAGTGACTAAGGCTCGCATCCCAGGTGGAATTTGGATCTCATCATTTTTGCAAGAGGGAACTCTGACCGTTTCTGAGCAGAGCAATGACCCAATTTCCGTTCCTCGGTGTTGCTGAAGATGACCTGGAAGAAGCGGAGCTTGAAGGAAGAGAGACTCTTAGGCCCTTGCACTAGTCTAAGTATCAGGAGAACATCTGAATTAGAGAATGGAACAATTTCAGCACAGAACTGATGAAGCATCTGCGTTGTGTCCGAAGTTCTGTGAAGAGCAAAGCAGGAATAATGTGGACACGATGCCTCCTGCGCTTGAGCTGCTTGCATCTAGAGGCAATAGAAGAATAAGCATTAAATTTGAAGTTGAACTTGGCTCCCAGCTGTGTCTCTCACTAGCTTTATGGTCTCAGCTCTCATTTTTCTCACCTACAAATGCTAGGATCAAATGATATTCCTTCTCTTGGGCTTTTTTTTTTTTTTTGGCCGCACCCGTGGCATATAGACGTTCCCGGGCCAGAGATTGAACCCATGCCACAGCAGTGACAACTCCAGGTTGTCAGACAACTCCCAGGTCACTTTTTTTTTTTTCTTTTTTGGCTGCCCCGTGGCATGTGGTGTTCCAGTGCCGAATCCTTTAATCTACGGCACTGGGCCAGGGATTGAACCCACATCCTGGCGCTGCAGAGACATTGCCAATCCTGTCATACCACAGCAGAAGCTCCCCAGGTTACTTTTAATTCTCATCTTTCTATGTTGAAAAAGAAAGAAAAGTTACAGAGGATGGGTTTTAAAGGAGGAGGCTGAGGGGTCGGTCTTGGGTGATTCTGAGGGTTTGCATGTCAGGGCTAGATGAGCAGAAATAAAGCCATCTAGAAGGAGCTACAGGTATAAGGAAAAGCTTTTAAGACCTGAAACTGTAAGATTCTGAGAAGAAAACATGGCAGTATACTCTTTGACCTGGATCTTAGCAATATTTTTTTGGGATCTATTTCCTTGGGCGAGGGAAACAAAAGCAAAAATAAATAGGACTAAATCAATCTAAAAAGCTTTTTAAAAAAAAATAAATAAAAAATAAAAAGCTTTTGGGAGTTCCCGTCATGGCTCAGTGGTTAACAAATCCGACTAGGAACCATGACGTTTCGGGTTCGATCCCGGGCCTTGCTACGTGGGTTAAGGATCCTGTGTTGCGGTGGCTGTGGTGTAGGCCGGCGGCTACAGCTCCAATTAGACCCCTAGCCTGGGAACCTCCATATGCCCCTGGTGCTGCCCTAGAAAAAGACAAAAAAAAAAAGCTTCGCACAGTGAAGAAAACTATCAACAAAATGAAAATGCTGCCTACTGAATAGAAGACTTTGCAAACAATATATCTGATAAGGGGTTAAATAACCAAGATATACAAAGAACTCATAAAACTCAACATTGAATAAATAATCTGATTTTTATTTTTTATTCTTATTTTTTGTCTTTTTAGGGCCACACCCTTGGCATAGGGAAATTCCCAGGCTTGGGGTTGAATCAGAGCTGTAGCCACCAGCCTACCCCACAGCCACAGCAACGCCAGACTCGAACCGTGTCTGTGACCTACACCACAGCTCACAGCAACGCCACATCCTTAACCCAGTGATGGAGGCCAGGGACTGAACCCACGTCCTCATTGGGTTCGTTACTCCTGAGCCACGAAGGGAACTCCAACAATCTGATTTTTAATATTTTTCCAGAGAAGACATAACAGATGGCCAGCAGACATAGGAAAAGTCTCTTAACATCGTTGACCATTGGGGAAATGCCAGTCCAAACCACAACGAGATATCACCTCATACCTGTTAGAATGGCTGTTATGACAAGTGTGGGTGAGGATGTGGCGAAAAGAGAACCCTCATGCACTATTGGTGGGATTGTAAATTGGTACGGACACTATAGGAAACAGTATGGAGGTTCCTAAAAAAATTAAAAATAGAACCACCACGTGATCCAGCAATTCGACTTCTAGGGATTTTCCCAAAGAAAACAAAAACATTAATTCAAAGAGATCTATGCATCCTTATGTTCATTGCAGTTTTGTTTACATGACTTATAATAGCCAAGGTTTAGAAGCAAGTTAGGTGCCTGCCGATAGGTGAATGGATAAAGAAGATGTGATATATATTATATATTATATATATATATATATATATATACACACACAATAAAATATTACCCAGCTATAAAAAGAATGCAGTCTTGCTATTTGCAACAACGTGGAGACCTAGAAGGTATTATGCTAAATGAAATCAGAGAAGACGCATAGCGTATGCTTTCACTTACAGGTGGAATCAAAAAACCAAAACAAATGAACAGACACAAAAAACAGAAACAAGTCTATAGATAGAACAAACAGGTGGTTGCCAGAGGGGAGGGAAGGGGAATGAGGAAAATAGCTGAGAGAGAACAGAGGTACAAATTTCCAGTTACAAAATAAATGAGTCACCCGGATGAAGTGTACAGCGTGGGGAATACAGTCAATAATATTGGAAAAACTTTGTGTGGGTTCAGATGGTAAATAGACTTATTGTGATCATTTCGTAATAGAGTTATTAAATCACTGTGTTGTACACTTGAAACTAACATATTGCTGTCGATCAATGATACTGTTTAAAAAAACCACATACAAAAGAGTGTTCATAGCAACTCTGTTCTTAATAGCACCAGGCTGGAAGCAACTCCCATAGCCATCGATGGTGGAATGAATACATAAGGGTGGCTTTTTCATGTAGTGAAAAATACATATGTACATATACAGCCCCAGAGTGTACAAACGATGACCTCAAAACATGGATGAATGTCACAAACATACTTTGAGTGAAAGAAGGTAGTTCCAAAACTATACGCTGTGTGATTTCATTAATATATAAAGTTCTAAAGCAGAAAAACCTACAGTTTCTGAAACCAATGTGGTGATTTTCTTTGGGAAAGAAAGGAAGAGAGGAGTTCCCGCTGTGGTGCAGTGGGTTCAGGACCCAGCTTCTCACTGTGGAGGTGCAGATGTGATCCCCAGCCTGGTGCAGTGGGTTAAGGATCTGGTGTGGCCACAGCTGTGGGGGTGCAGGTTGCCAGTGCAGCTCGGATGTGCTCCCTGGCCTGGGAACTTCCATGTGCTGAGGGGGTATCCGAAAAAGAAAACAGACAAACAAACCAAAAATCCAGAAAGGAAGTAGCAAGAGGCATGAGGGAGACACCTCGGGGCTGCTAGTGTACTAGCTTCCGGTAAGGGTGTTCATTTTGTGAAAATTCATGGAGCTGTACATTTACGATTTGGGGTACTTTTCTCGATGGATGTTTTACTTCAACAAAAGAGCTTTCTTTAAAAGTAAGCTGTGGGAGTTCCCATCGCGACTCCGAGGTAACACACCTGGTTAGAATCCATGAGGATGAGAATCGCTGGCCTCGCTCAGTAGGTTAAGGATCTGGTGTTGCCGTGAGCTGTGGTGGTGCTTGGATCCCATGTTGTGGCTGTGGTGTAGGCTGGCAGCTGTAGCTCCAATTCAACCCCTAGCCGGGGAACTTCCATATGCTGCAAGCGCGGCCCTGAAAAGAAAAAAAAGAAGTTATGTACAACAGCAAAACCAAACAAAACCCCGTAAGGTATACTTATAAATTAACATATTTGCAGGTCCTGTATGCAGAAAACTTTTAAACTTTAGGGAACAGTATTACATATGACCTGAATAAAGATACATTTCCAAATTCATCTGTAGGTTCAATGCAATTCCTTTCACCATCTGAATAGACTTTTTCATGGACATTGACAAAATGATTCTGGAGTTGCTCTGATAAAAGGAAAATCCAAATATAAACCAAGACACTCTTAAAGGAGAGCAGGGTGTGGGCAATAGCGTTACCAGATATCAAGATTATTATGAAACTATAATAATAGGCGTTCCCGCTGTGGCACAACAGGATCAGTGGTGTCTCTGGAGCGCTGGGGTGCAGGTTTGATGCCCTGCCCAGCACAGTGGGTTAAGGATCTGGCATTGTAGCAGCTGCACAGCTGTGGCAGAGGTTGCAACTGTCAATCAGATCTGATCCCCGGCCCAGGAACTTCCAGAGGCTTCAGGGCAGCCAAAAAAGAAAAAAAATTATAACGATAAAGACATCGTGGTATTGGCAAATGGAGGGGCAAAACCTGATATTTCTAACAGTATAGAAGATGTCCCAACCCCACAGAACTGTATAGTTGGCTCTCCATAACCATGGGTCCCACATCTGTGGATTTAACCAACTGCAGAATGAAAATATTTGGGGAGAAAAATTCCAGAAATTTCCAAAAAGCAACATTTCAATTTGCCACGTGTGAGCACCTATTTACATAATGTTTATACCATACTAGTTGTTATAAATAACCTAGAGTTGGTTTAAAGTATGCAGGAGGAGGTACATAAGTCATATGCAAATAGTCCACCATTTGTTAGAAGGGACTTGCGCATTTGTGGATTTTGGTATCTGCACAGAGCCTAGAACCCCGTGGATACTGAGAGACAAATGTACATTTAAAAGGTCCAGATTTTACTTATGTGAGTAGTATCTTAATAAAATTACAAAATGGCTTTATATGTTTGGGTCTATTTCTGGACTCTGTTTTGTTCCATTGATCTATTTTGTTGGTTCTTACAAGAGTATTACACTGTTTTGAATATGAAATTTTAAGTCTTAAAGTCGGGAAGTGTAAGTCCTGAAACTTCAGTATTGCTTTGGATATTCTAGGTCCTTTATATTTCCACATAAATTTCAGAGTCAGTTTGTCAATTTTTCTTTCCTTTTTTTTTTTTGTTTTTTTTTTTGGTGAGAACATTTAAGTACTACTCTCAGCAAATTTCAATTATATAATTGTTTATCAGAGTCTTTAAAAAAAAACCTAGTGGGATTATATTTGGTATTGTATTGAATCTTTTTTTCCCCCCTTTTTTTTCTGGGCTGAACCCGTGGCATATAGAGGTTCCCAGGCTCGGGGTTGAATTGGAGCTGCAGCTGCTGGCCTACGCCACAGCCACAGCCACAGCCACAGCAACACAGGATCTGAACTGAGGCTGAGACCTACACCACAGCTCACGGCAACGCCAGATCCTTAACCGACTGAGCAAGGCCGGGATGGAACCGCATCCTCATATATCCTAGTTGGGTTCGTTAACTGCTGAGTCACGAAAAGAACTCCAGGGATTAGACTGAATCGTTAAATCAGTTGGAGGATTTGAGATCTTGACATTGAGCCTTCCAGTCCATGAACTTGGAACTTGTTAGATCCATGAACTCCATTTGTTAGATTCTATTTAATTTCTCTCAGCAGTGTTTTGTAGTTTTCACTTAGAGGTCTTGAATGGTTTTTGTCAGTTATTCTCACATATTTCCGGCTTTTTGACATTATTGTAAATGGAATTTAAAATTTTATTTTTCAATTGTTTGATAGTAATTAAAACACAATCGATTTTTGTATTTTGACCTTGGATCTATGAACTTGGTAAATTCACTTACTAGTTCCAGTTGCTTTGCAAATTAGTTGATGTTTTCTGTGTAAACGATCATGTTACCTGCAAATAGATCTTTAAGCCTTCATCTTTGCTCTGTATATCTTTTGTTTCTTTTTTAAAAAATATGTGTTGAGGAGTTCCTGTCGTGGCGCAGTGGTTAACGAATCCGACTAGGAACCATGAGGTTGCAGGTTCGATTCCTGGCTTTGCTCAGTGGGTTAAGGATCCGGCGTTGCCATGAGCTGTGGTGTAGGTTTCAGACGTGGCTCGGATCCCATGTTGCTGTGGCTCTGGCGTAGGCTGGAGGCAACAGCGCCGATTCGACCCCTTCTGGGAACCTCCATATGCCGCGGGAGCGGCTCAAGAAATGGCAGAAAGACAAAAAAAAAAAAAAATGTATATATATATATGTATATATGTTCTGAGTATTCTGAGTTGTATTTTTGGAAATAGAACTTTTTTTTTTGGTCATTTTAGGTCCACACCTGTGGCATATGAAGGCTCCCAGGCTAGGAGTCTAATCCGAGCTGTAGCCGCTGGCCTACACCACAGCCACAGCAACGCTGGATCCGACCTGCATCTGCGACCTACACCTCAGCTCACGGCAAGGCCGGATCCTTAACCCACTGAGCAAGGCCTGAGATCTAATGTGCATCCTCCTGGTTACTAGTCAGATTTGTTTCCGCTGAGCCATGGCCTGAACTCCAGAAATAGAACATTTTTTATTGATGTATAATTGAAGCACCCGGCTGTACAAGAAGACTCATAATAGAAAAAATTCCTATCTATGAGTAAAGGAAAATTGGTAAATAAATTCATATAGTGGACTATGACCCTTCAGCCAAAATTGATGACCTACATTTACCCTCACAATACGGGATGAATCCTTAATCAATACTGAGTACAATATTCAAGGCTACATAAATCAATATATAGTACATGTGATTTTCATAAAATTCAGAAATAAGCTAATCTAAACAACATATTGTATAAGAATACACATAGAAGTGATAAAAATATCAAAAATAAAAAGCTGGAGTTCCCATCGTGGCGCAGTGGTTAACGAATCCGACTAGGAACCATGAGGTTGCGGGTTCGGTCCCTGCCCTTGCTCAGTGGGTTAACGATCTGGCGTTGCCGTGAGCTGTGGTGTAGGTCGCAGACGCGGCTGGGATCCCACGTTGCTGTGGCTCTGGCATAGGCCGGTGGCTACAGCTCCGATTTGACCCCTAGCCTGGGAACCTCCATATGCCGCGAGAGCGGCCCACGAAATAGCAAAAAAAAAAAAGACAAAAAAATAAAAAAATAAATAAATAAAAATAAAAAGCAAAGGAAACAAAGCGCAAAAGTTGGGACAGTGATTAATTACTTCTTGGGAAGAAGCAGAGAGATGGAAGCTTTGGAGTACTGAAGTTAAGTGCAAGTTTTTCTGAAGTCCTAGCTCTTGGGTTGGGAGGCAGATTCATTGACTTTACACTAATTTTGCTTTAAAGTTTACCTATACCCTTTTGTTTGCATTTAAAACTTTTAAAGATTAAAGAATTTAAAATGGCAAAATAATTGTTAGCATACCATATACACTATTCTTGTTTTCCACTTAAAATATCCTAGAGGGGGCGTTCCCCCTGTGACGCAGAGGGATTGACAGTGTCTTGGGAGCCCTGGGATGCAGGTTCATTCCCCAGCCCGGCGTAGTGGCTTTAGTGGGTTAAAGATCTGGCATTGCCACAGCTGTGGTTTAGGTCCCAGCTGCAGCTCAGATCTGATCCCTGGCCTGGGAACTCCATGTGCTGCGGGGTGGCCAAAAAAGATAAAAAGAAAAAAAAAAAATCCTAGAGGGCAATTTCCATTGTGCCTCAGTGGGTTAAGAACCTGACTAGTATCCATGAGGATGTAGGTTCAATCCCTGGCCTCACTCAGTGGGTTAAGCATCTGGCATCGCCTCAAGCTGCAGTGTAGGCCAGCAGCTACAGCTCTGATTCGACCCCTAGCCCAGGAACTTCCATATGCTGCAGGTGTGGCCCTAAAAAGAAAAAAAAATTGAGATAGATTGTTTCCTGTCAGTAACATAGATCTCTCTCATTCTTTCTAATGATTACGTAGTATTTCTCTGAATACTGTATTTAATCAGTCCTCCCAAATGATGAATATTTGGGTGGTTTCTAGTCTATCAACAATTTGCAATTAATATTATTATGCTTACATCTGATAGGGTTCAGGGTAGACCACCCCCAAAATATGCCACATACTGATTATTTTGAATGAGTTACTTAAGAAACAGCTGATACAGGAAAGGGCACTGTGACCCTCCTTTGTCCTCCTAAAAGCAGGACGTGAGTCTCCCATGTGAACGTTCCCCTCCTCGTACCAGGAGTGTAGAGGGCGTTCTTATCACTAGAGATGGGGAATTCAGGGCCGAGAAGGTTCTGCAAATAACCTTGGTACTTCTTTGTTGATTTACAATGTTTTTTAGGTGTACAGCAAAGTGATTCAGTAACTATATATCTTTTTCAATCTTTTCCAAATTGTTTTTCATTGTAGATTATTACAACACTTTGAATATAGTTCCCTGTGCTATACAGTAGGTCCTTGTTGTTTTTCTTATTTTATAGATGCATGTATCTGTTAATCCCAAATTCCTAATTTTTCCTTCTCCGATTCTTTCCCCTTTGGTAACTATTTTCTATGTCATTGAGTCTCTTTCCATTTTGTAAATAAATTTGTTTTATCTTTTTTTTTCTTTTCTTTTTAGGGCCTCACCTGTGGCATATGGAGGTTCACAGGCTAGGGGTCGAATTGGAGCTACGGCTGCTGGCCTACACCACAGACACAGCAACGTGGGATCTGAGCCACGTCTGCAACCTACACCACAGCTCACGGCAACGCTGGATCCTTAACCCACTGAACAAGGCCAGGAATCGAACCCACAACCTCATGGTTGCTAGTGGGATTCATTTCTGCTGTGCCATGAGGGAACTCCTGTTTTATCATTTTTTTTAGATCTGCATATGAGTGATAGGATATTTGTCTTTGTCTGACCTACTTCACTTGATATGATAATCTTTTTTTTTTTTTTTTTTTTGGTCTTTTTCTAGGGCCACGTTCACTGCATGTGGAGGTTCCCAGGCTAGGGGTCTAATCGGAGCTGAAGCTGCCAGCCTATGCCACAGCCATAGCAACACAGGATCCAAGTTGTGTCTGCAGCCTACACCACAGCTCACGGCAACACTGGATCCTTAACCCACTGAGCGAAGCCAGGGATCCAACCCGCAACCTCGTGGTTCCTAGTCAGATTCATTAACCCGGAGCCACGACAGGAACTCCCCAGTATGATAACCTTTAGATCCATCCATGTTGCTGTGAGTGGCATTATTTCATTCTTTTTTATGGCAGAGTAATATTCTATCATATATAGAGAGATATACACACAGTACATCTTTATTCATTTATCTGTTGATGGACCTTTAGGTTGTTTCCTTGTTTTGGCTGTTGTGAATAGTGCTGCAGTGAACATTGGAGTGCATTATCTTTTCAAATTATAGTGTTGTCTGGATATATACCCACGAGTAGGATTGCCGGATCATATGGCAACTATATTTTTAGTTTTTTGAGGAACCTCCATACTCTTTTCTATAATGGCTGCATCACTAACCATGCATCACTAACCATGTAGTAGAGTTTCTTTTTCTCCACACCCTCTCCAGCATTTATTTGTAGACTTGTTGATGATAGCCATTCTGACCAGAATAAGGTAATATCCTTGTGGTTTTGATTTGCACTTCTTTTGCATTGTTTTTTGCTTTTTAGGGCCACATTTGTGGCATATGGAGGTTCCCAGGCTAGGGGTCTAATCAGAACTATAGCTGCTGGCCTACACCAGGGCCACAGTAATGCCAGATCCAAGCCACGTCTGCGACCTACACCACAGCTCATGGCAATGCTGGATCCTTAACCCACTGAGCAAGGCCAGGGATCAAACCCACAACCTCATGGTTCCTGGTTGGATTTGTTTCTGCTGCACCATGACGGGAACTCCCTGATTTGCATGTCTCTAATAATTAGTGATGTCAAGCATATTTTCACATGCCTGTTGTCCATCAGGATGCCTTTTTTGGAGAAATGTCTGTTTAGGTCTTCTGCCAGTTTTTGATTGGGTTGTTTTTTTATATCAAGCTATAAAACCTGTATATTTCAGATATCAGTCCTTTGTTGGTCACATCATTTGCAAATACTTCCATTCTGTAGGTTGTCTTTTCATTTTGTTTATGGTTTCCTTTGCTGTGCAAAAAGCTCTTAAGTTTAATTAGGTCAAACGTTGTTACTTTTTTTTTTTTTTCCTCCTTTTTAGGGCCATACCTGCAGCATATGGAAGTTCCCAGGCTAGGGACTGAATCAGAGCTGCAGCTGCCGGCCAACACCGCAGCCACAGCAACACCATATCTTTTTTTTTTTTTTTTGTCTTTTTGTCTTTTTTGTTGTTGTTGTTGTTGTTGCTATTTCTTGGGCCGCTCCTGCGGCATAAGGAGGTTCCCAGGCTAGGGGTTGAATCAGAGCTGTAGCCACCGGCCTACGCCAGAGCCACAGCAACTCGGGATCCGAGCCTCATCTGCAACAACCTACACCACAGCTCACGGCAACGCTGGATCGTTAACCCACTGAGCAAGGGCAGGGACCTAACCCGCGACCTCATGGTTCCTAGTCGGATTCGTTAACCACTGCGCCTCAACGGGAACTCCACAACACCATATCTGAGCCACATCTGCAAGCTATGCCGAAGCTTGCAGCAGTGCCGAATCCTTCACCCATTGAGGCCAGGGATCAAACCTGCCCCTCACGAACACTCTGTCAGATTCTTAACTCGCAGAGCCACAACCCGAACTCCTAAACCTTGTTACTTCTTTACTGATTTCCTACCCCCAGGTCAAACTTCTTTGTCTTGTCAATTCCTCACAAATTTATCGGTTCTTTATCTAAAAGGTTTAAAAGCTGCCTGTTCTGGTCACTTCTTTGGGTCTCATATCTTTGGCTACATGTACGAAATTTGTTGTTCTGCTAATCTCTCTTTTAATGCAGGAGGTGTCTCAGTCCAGAACCTAGAAGGGTAAAAGTAAAATTATTTTTCCTTCCCTACACATCTTTTTACAGTCATCTGAAAGGTCGCATATTTAGAAGCAGAATGGCTATGGTAAGAAGTGTGTCACAATTCTGAATAGATGACTAAATTGCCTGCTCAACTTCAGATAATAGGGGTTTAAGGAAATGGTGAGAAATCCACATGGGGATGTCCCACAGATATTGTCATCAGTAAGTACCCGAGGATAACTATGAGTGTGCGTTTGAATGCTTTAGGCACAAGCAAGGTAATTGGAGCAAAGGCGGTGTGGCAATGGGGTGAGGGTGGCCATTTATGTATTCACTACTGTCGAAAAGCAGACTTCGTGCTGTCATGCCTCTAGGCCAAACTCCTGTCTACTCGCTGATGCTGAGCCAGACAGGTTTGGGAGGGAGATGAGGAAGGAACAACTCTCCTGACCTTGGACGTGTCTATAGTTGGGGTGGCTCCCTAGGGCATCTGGACTAGGCTTTCCCTACAACGCTGGCCCAGCATAAATGCCCAGCCCCAGAAGAGCATAAACAAGGGTGACCCTGAAAATAACCTTTTTCTGAAGGAGATCTAGGCCAGGTGAATAGGGCAGCCTCAGTACCAGGATCCTTTTACTACAAATCAAGTGAGACCCCCAGTTGCCGGGCAGTTAAATTTGTGTAAACTCTTTCCCTGTTGTAAACAAAACTGGATGAGCACACGCAGTCGTCCCTTCCATCCAGCACGACTACCAGGCTTTACTTCTTGTGGTCCCTGTTTCCCCTCCTATAAATGGCAGTAGGATTCTCTGTTCTTCCCTCAGGGTCCTCCTCAGAAGGTGTGTGTAGAAGAGGCCACTCTGTGTGCAAAATGTAAGGGTGCACCAAAAAACTCAGTAATCAAGGTAAAGAATATTTGAATGCAGTATTTTTAAAATTAAGAACTAATGCAAAAAAAAAAAATCCATGATGCACAAAATACCGAAATTTAAAGTGTTAAAGACATGATCCAACCCTTCATTTTCACTAGCCTTCCACACTCACCTCACTAGTCCTGCTTCCCGTAAAACTTTATTTACAAAAGCAGGTGGTAAGCCCACAGCCTGTGACTTGCCAATATTCCTATTTCTAAAAATCCTTTATTATATATGTTCTGCTCTGGAAAATATAGGTAACATGAAATTTACCAGTTTAACCGTTTTAAAATGTACAGTTCAGCGGCATTAAGCACATTCGTATCCTGTGCTCTACATGATTTTTTAAACTAGTACATTTAAATCTATATTGTGATTACTGAGTTTGGGGGCGCCAGAGGCCAGTGTCTCACTTGCCTTACTCTAGTCCTCACCCTGCCTCCTCCACTCCTCCCCCCTTCCTCGAGCCTGAGGGTGGAAGCCTGCAAGTTTCCCCCACAAGGCAGCAGCAGCAGCAGCAGAGTTATTCCAGTCGCGATCAGGCCACCAAGGACGTCCATCTAGCCCCTGGCGACCAGAGCCTTGTTCTGGTTGCATCCGCCCGCCTCCTTTGGTCTCCTGCGACGGCATACACCTGGCGGGCGCGCACTCTACCTGCCCGGGGCCACCTGGCGGTGGGCCGGCATCGCCTGACCCGGGCCGCCTGGGTCTGCGCGGCTTCCTGCGGGCCAATGGGGAAGGGGCCCTACGGGCACGGGCAGCGTCCAGCGGAGCGGCCAATGGGAGCGCGACATGCAAATGAGCAGGTGCGGCGGCGGCCGGCTCGGCGGGTCAAGGCGGCCGCGGCTCAGGGGATGTTAGAGGCGCGCTGGGCGGCCGCCGAGCAGACGCCCGGGCTTCGAGCTGCGAGCTCCGGTCTCCCGTCATGGCCCCCGCTCGGCCCCCCGCCGCCTCCTTCTCACCCGCCGAGGTCCAGCGGCGCCTGGCGGCGGGCGCCTGCTGGGTCCGCTGCGGGGCCCGCCTCTACGACCTCACCGACTTCGTGCGGCACCACCCGGGGGGCGAACAGCTGCTCCGGGCAAGGGCTGGCCAGGATGTTAGCGCCGACCTGGATGGGCCACCGCACCGACACTCGGCCAACGCGCGCCGCTGGCTCGAGCAGTACTACGTGGGCGACCTGCAAGGAGACCCTCAGGTACAGCGGAGGCCAGGGTCACACCCTCCGCACCCCCCCTCCCCCAACTCTCCACTCCCCGGCAAGCTCCATTCATCTGCCCTCTAGGAGGACCCAAGGTGACAGCCCCCGCCCTCACCTCTCTCCAGGTAACAGGTCACTGCCTGCCGCCATGCCCCCCCCCACCCCAGGAGTTTGACCTTCCTCTCCAACGTTTCCTCTCACCCTCTTCTATCAGATACTTCTCTCACCTCCCAAAACAACTTCTTCTGACTGGTTCCTGTCGCAGCCTCTGCCGTCTGACAACTTGGATCCCCTTTTTCCAGCCCCTCACACATCCAGTCTTTCCTTCCTGTTCTCTTATCGGCCTCTCCCTCTTGGCAACTGCTCTTCATTTCTGTTTGAGTAATAGCTTCCAAGTTCACCTGTCCTTCTCTACCCATCTCACCTACTCCTGCTTCTAAAAGGCACAGATCCGTCACCCTTCCCAGCTGGCTTTGGTTTCCTGGTGCCATCCTAGTCTTGCACTAGGGCTTCCCTGGTTGGCCGGGGAGGTTGCGGTGGAGTATTGGGTGGCCTGTGTCCTCCCGCCTCTCAGGCCTCCCTTTATTCCTTGTCGTGCATGCTGGCTTGTGTGTCCAAAGGAGTGACATGACAGGTGTAAGCCAGTTTTGCTGGGGAGAAGTGAGTGGCACTCTGAGCTGCTATGCGCTGCAGGATCCTTGTGTATTTAAGCCTCTGACTGAGCCTGGGGTGGGATCTGTTATCCCCATTTTCTGATGTGAAAACGAGTGTTCAGAGAGGTGCTGTTTTGTGAGGTTAAACAGCTAATTAGTGGCAAAACCAACTGTATCTGATTGCAAAATCAATGTTCTCTCCACCCCAAGGATCCTTGGCCTGGGAGATGGCCCTATCCACAGGCAGGCCTAGGCCAGCACAGACTGACTCTGCCCTGGGCCGTCTTGCCTAGTTCTTTAATCATTTCTTCAGTCACTCACTTGGTCCATTAATGACTGGCAGCCCTGAGCTAGGCACGGAGGGGGTACCAGTGGACAAAAGCAATGCCATCTCCATGGACCTGATAGGCTAATGAGGAATGATGCTAATCCCACAGTAATTCTTCGATTGCCTGGTGTGATCAGAGAATGGACCTGGAGGAGAAGGATTTGGGGAGAGTTTTCTAGAGAAAGTGACATTTACACTGGGAGCGAATAAATGCGCAGAGCTTTAACCAGGTCACATGTGGTGAGAAGAACATTCCAGACAGAGGGAACAGAGTGTGTGAAGGCTCTGACGGGTAAGGGCTTGGCATAGTCAAGGGACAGAAATAAAACCGATGTGACCAGAGGCTGAAGGGCAAGGAGGGGGAAGTGGCAGGAGGCTGGAGATCAGCCAGGGCCGCTGTGGTCAGATTTGAGACTTGATTCGAAAAACAACGGGAAGCCAGGGAGTGGATTCTAGCAGGGGTGTGGCGTGGTCAGATTTGCATTTTTGGAAGAGCATCCTGGCTGCAGTGCCAAGAAGGAGTGGAGGGAGCCCAAGTGGGTGTGAGGAGACTAGGCAGGAGGCTACCTTGTAGCCCAGGGGAGACGATAACCTTGTTAATAAAGACAACAACCAGAGGGAAGGGAAGGTTCAACTGGGGAGATTTCTAGCTACTAATGCTGGGACTCAACATTGCACTGGGAGCCCAATTTTATCTTGGAAGCTGATGATGTTTGCTGAAGGGGCAGGATGTTTCGCCATGGATAGAACTAAAGCTGAGTGCGGGAAATGAGAGATCGGGGCCAGAGTACTAGAGACAGCCAGGCTTGCCATGGCTCATGGAAGCCAACCTGCGTTGTAACCGTGTCCTCTAAAGAGGAGCCTTAGGGTGTGTGTGGCCTTTCCTCCCAGCACCACTGAGAGCATCTCTCCTGGCCAGCTCTGCTACCCAACCAACACTATGGTTTAACGTGGCCTTGTTTTGCTTCGCTTTACCTGCCCCTCAGAGAAGACTGAGTCTAAAGTTGTTCCTACCCCAGCACGCACCTGTTACCCCAAGAGCCCTGGTGTGGCCATGTTTCAGGCCTGATATCTGGACGCCCACCTGAGAATGTGGGAAAAAAGCTAAAAACTGACACCACACATATAAATCAATGGCCCAAACTTGACCAGTAGCCATGGTCACCCAGTACTCCAGTTGCTTGTCAGCTTCTGGAAGCTAGTGAAGAGGTGCCTTTTTGTTGGGGGAGAGAGATAGAGGAGAAATCCCAACCAGAGCATCCTTTCAGAGAGAAGCCCTCTTCTTAAGGCCTGAAAGGAGAAAAGACATTCCAGTTTTTCTCTCTGGTCAAGCCCTTCTAGCAACACCCCACTACCATCACCACCATGCTGCCTTGTTCATCTCCCTCCTCTCCTCCTGCTGGACCAGGCAGCGATGCTGACACCTGTTGAGGCTAGAACCTGGCTCCTGTAATGTGAGGACCAGGAGGGGCATTGATGGGGAAGGGGCTTGTCATGAGCTAGCTCTGTGGCTGGGGCTCATTTCTGGATGGTGCCTCCTCAGAGTCCTTCTTCCCACGTGTGGTCCTTGAGGGGGAGCCCGCTGAGCTCTGCTGTTAAATTCCAGGGGCAAGGCTTGGCCCCACTGGTTTCCCTTGTTCCTCTCTTTGCCACACCCCCTCTCTGTACACACTTACACACATTCACACTCACAGGAAAGCACACACACACACACACACACGAGAAACAAGTCGAACTTGTTTGAGCCAACACACTGTGGGGATGAGACAAGGTCTGCTGTAGCCTTGGACTTGAGAAAGTGAACGCTTGCCTTGACAAAGTGACTCAGTGATGGCTTAGAAGTCTCCTCACCCTGACTCTCAGGGTTCCTCACTCCAGGCTTAGGCAAGAGCAGCTCACATTGCTAGTGGAGCATGAAGTCCATTGATCGAGCTGCAGCCGGCATTGTTTTTTTAAAGAAGTAGGAAAGGAAGGAACTTCAGGTCCAGGTCTCCCAAGACTGGAAGTCCTGTGTTTCCCAGACTTAGGTCATCCATGAATCACTGTCCCAGTTTTTTTTTTTTTTTTCAAATTGCATTCAACTTGAACTCTTTAGTATTTGTCTTTAAGTGGACTCATTTTTTGTTTTACCATTTACTCACCCTAGGCAATAACACCAAAGATATCACAGGTTGTACACGCACTTTAAAAATAGAGCTGCTGGGAGTTCCCATCGTGGTGCAGTGGTTAACGAATCCGACTAGGAACCATGAGGTTGCAGGTTTGACCTCTGGCCTCGCTCAGTGGTTTAAGGATCCGGTGTTGCCCTGAGCTGTGGTGTAGGTCACAGATGCGGCTCAGATCTGGCATTGCTGTGGCTCTGATATAGGCTGGCCGTAACAGCTCCAATTCGACCTAGCCTGGGAACCTCCATATGCTGTGGGTGCGGCCCTAAAAAAGACAAAAGACAAGAGAATAAATAAATAAAAATTTAAAAAATAATAAAAATAGGAGTTCCCGTCGTGGCGCAGTGGTTAACAAATCCGACTAGGAACCATGAGGTTGCGGGTTCGGTCCCTGCCCTTGCTCAGTGGGTTAACGATCTGGCGTTGCCGTGAGCTGTGGTGTAGGTTGCAGACGCGGCTCGGATCCCGCGTTGCTGTGGCTCTGGCATAGGCCGGTGGCTACAGCTCCGATTCAACCCCTAGCCTGGGAACCTCCATATGCCGCAGGAGCGGCCCAAGAAATAGCAACAACAACAACAACAAAAAGACCAAAAAAAAAAAAAATAATAATAATAATAATAGAGCTACTAATTGGAGTTCCCTGGTGGCTCAGTGGGTTAAGGATCTGGCATTGTCACTGCTGTGGTGCAGGTTCAGTTCCTAGCCCAGGAGCTTCCACATGCTCTGGGTGAGGCCAGAAAATAGGGCTATTAAAATAAGTGCTCATTCTCCTATTGTCTGAAATCGTCTCGAGTGCCGTCATGGAGTAATAAACATCACACTTTGGAAGACACCTGAGGCAGAGCTTCTCAACCCTGGTGTTGAGTGGCTCATTTTCTTGGTCTGATGAAAGAGATGAAATTGTGTGTAAAAAAAAAAAAAAACACATGGTGAGGGAACTGCAGCTTTCATCACGGTCCAGCCAGAATACGTCCCTCATTCCAAACGTGCCCCAAAGAGGAAACTAACTGTGAAGGGACGGCTCATCCTTCCCCATCTCACACACCCAGACCTCGGCCCCCGAGGAAAGCCCTCTGTTTGAGAAGACCCTGGGGGAAGGCAAGCCCCGACTGCCCAGCCCCTGCTGTTGGGGGTGACCCTGCTACCTGCATGTCTCTGGGTGCCACGTCCTAACCCCACGGGTGTATCTATTTCTGAGGAGCCGAGAAGAAAACAGATTCTGCCACCTGTGGTTCTGCCAGGCTTTAGGGGTCCAGCCATTCAGGGCTTCAGAGTTTGGATGGTAAATGGGATGGCCAGTAGGGAGGAGATCTAGGTGCCGGAAGCCTCAGGGTTCCCACCCCACCCAGGCTCCAGAACAGCTTGAGCACAGCCAGCCAGGAGCACCAGCCTGAGCAGAGGACTCAGATAAAAGCTGATGCTTGGGGAACTCGCCACACTGCTCTCACCCGCAGAGCAGCGTGGACGTGAGAAGTCTGCTAACGGAAGGGAGTTGAGATCCACTCGGGCTGCAAGAGGGCTTCCTAAGTGGACCTGCCTGGCCAATCAGCAGCCACCATCCTTTGCTTCCTGCCAGGGACTTGCAGGGCTGTGGTGCCAGGTGGGCCTCAGCTGGATGACGAAGCTAGGACCAGCTGTTAGAGGTCCAGGGACAAAGTCGCTGTGATTCTCTGAGCTCTCTGGTGTCACCCCAGAATTCAGTGAATGAAGGGGCTTTGAGACCCAAATTGGGGGAGAGTTGGGAAATTAGGACTCTCTGGGGAAAATAAAAAGAAACAGGAATCCCAGAAACACCTGCGAGTAATCATTTCTTGGAACATGGCCAGCGAAGAACGCAAATGGATGCCCAAGCAGCACCCGTCGTCTTCGCTTTCATTCATTCATTCATTCATCCTTCGGGCACACATTTATCCTTGGCCTATATGTTATCTACATTCATTTAGATAAGTAATAAGCGTCCTGTGCCCTCTGAAACCCACCTCAGCCCTGAACGCGCCCTTGCCAGGGTCATCAGGACCTCGCCCTCCCTAAACCCGGTGGTCGGTTCTCACCTGGCCTGACAGCAGCTCCTGACTCGGTGACCGCTCCCTCCTCTTTGATACGCTGGCTTCACCTGGCTTCTGGATGCCCCACCCGCTTGGCTTTCCACCTGCATTCATTTTCTATTGTTGCTGTAACAACTTGCCCCAAACGCAGGGACATCAAGCAACACAAATGTATCTCTCACAGTTCTGGAGGTCAGAAGTCAAAGATGAATTGGCAGGATAGGCTTCCTCTGGAGGCTCGAGAAGAGAATCCATTTCTTCACCTTTTCCAGCCTTTAGAGGCTGCCTGTGTGCCCTGGCTCCTGCCCCCGGCCGGCAATCACGTTGCTCTGACCTCAGTCCTCCTGTCACTTCTCCTTCTCAGACTCTGATCCTCCCGCCTCCATCTTTTTACTTATAAGGAGCCTTGTGGTTACATTGAGCCCTCCTTTGCCTCCTGGTAATCCAGGATTGTCCCTTCATCACAAAGTCTTGAATTACATCTGCAAAGTCCTTTTTGCCATGTAAGGTAAAATAGTCACGGGTTCCAGGTATTGGGACATAGGTTTTTTTTGGGGGGGGTCCTCTCCTGTGTACCGCAGCCCTTATGCCCCTGGTCATCACAGCTCAGTCTCCACTGCCCGTTTCTCCTGCTCCTCACGTCTCAGAAAAGTGCACAAAGCTTAAATGGAATCACACACAGTGTGTGCTCTGCTGTGCAGCTTCTTTCACTCAGGACTTCATCTGGGAGACGCTCTATGTTTTCCAGCCGTCTCCACTGCCTGCTCTGGCCCAGAGAACCCAGAGGCTGTAGAAAGGAAAGTGGGGACTCCCTGGGAAGAGGAGAGCCGGTGGCTGGGATGGAGCCCGTGCTGATCCTCGTGAGCCTCCCTAGTCTTGCTTCCAGGATGTCCACCCGCTACTCCCCTACCTTGGCCAGAGCCCCATCCTGCTCATTGTGCAGTGGTCCCCTAGGCAGTTCTCTCCCTGATGACACTTGCTGCGGCCCATTGCCTGTGATGCTTTCTGAAGATCGCTTGGCTCTGTTACTACGGTGCTCCTAAACCTTCTGTGGCTCCCGGTTGCTACCTCCTTTCAGTCCAGCTCAAGCACTATCTATTCCACAGAGACTTTTCCTTGCCACCGCCCCCTCGAGGGCTGGTTTTTCTCCTTCTCCCAGACTCTCATAGCACTTGGCCTATTGCAGCATTCATAATATTCTTCCTTATTCCCTGTGTTTTCACTACATGTTTTATCTCCCCTACGAAACTGTAAACGCTCTGAAGACTGGACTTGTCTGATTCATCCAGGCTTCCCTAGGAGACACTAGCACGCTGGTGCCTGCCAACAGGAAGTAATAAATGTCTGAATAAATGAATGAATGAGCTGCTTGGAAAACCGAGATGTGTGCCGAGTTGAAAAGGAAAGTGGTAATGTTAGCACACAAGATACTTTAAGTAGGAAAATGTGGGGGGAGAAAATCTCTTTCCACTTTCTTCTTTATTAGCTAAGAGAGTTGGGAGCTGATGGAAAGGATGGACCACTATCAAGTGAGTCACCCGTTTCTGCCTTTGCCCTCATAGCCAAGAAGAGTTAGCAAAACATGTTCCATACCAGGCTCCTGCAGGTCACCCTTGCCCTTGAGTCCCCCGCAAGTGTAGAAGTGAAATGAACCATAGAAAACGCCAACCGAGAGCCCTCCTTGCTCTCGGGGCTGGACCTGTCCCCGTGTGTCTGGAAGTGTCTGGATGATATGCACGAGCAGGACCCAGGTTGCCTGGGTTTCCAGTTCAATTTTCTCTTTCCCGGGTCTTCTCATGCAAAGTTCCCTAAAGCATTTAAGCTCGGAACAGTGATTCTCAGTCTTCTGTAAGTGCCACTCATCTCAGGTGGGCAGAAAACTCCAACGACCGCCCTCCCCACCGGCACTTGCCCTCCAACGGAGTACAAGCTCATAAAATAATAAGACTGAGGGACAACAAATCTAAGGCTCGCAACACCCATAAAGTTTAGCACCGAGAAATAGAAGTCGCGCACTCAGGATTTGTTGTTGTAAAGCATTGCCCTAAAACAAGATTATTCAAATGTTTTGTTTTCTGAACTTTGTTAGTATATTGTAAGGTGTTTAAATAAGCAGTGCCAGATGAGCAAATGTGGGGAGATTTGCTTGGACATATTTGAGCTACTACAACTCATACACAATGTCTTAAGGTCCTGTTACAGGAAGACCAGTGGCCAAAAATTCCACTGATGCAACTACATGTGACTGTACACTTTGAGCCAAGCAATCTGCAACAAACTTGGTTGATAATTACCCAAGTGAATTAGTCATAATTTCTCCTTTAAAACAACTAGAATTTAAATGGAGCAGAGCTCTAGTTCTCGCCGTTCTTTGGTGCCCTGGCAGGACCTTTTTGACACTGCTTAGCATTGCGTGGTACTCAGGAAGTGGAATCGGAGGTTTCAGGGAGCTTGAGGAATGGCTAGCTTCGTTTCATAAATTCCAAATGTTAATTGTGCGTAATAACCCACTTCGTTGTTAATAAATAGTCCCTTGTCTTATGTAATCTTGAATATCTATGAAATATCATTTACCCACAAAAATCCAAGAAAGACCTCAAATTTTTAAGTCAAGTTAAGGCACATACTTTGAGGCTGGCTGCCATGAGGAATGAAGAGCAGTTCCATTTGGCTAAATAAATACAGCTTCTGTAATCCTGTATCCCCCACCGCCCAAGTCAGGGAAAAAGCCAGACCAGCTGGCTTCGTGGTTGCTTCCTCTTGTTCCAGGCGAGACCCTTTGAGACGGTGTACATAAAAAATTCAGTTGTTCCTTGACCCTAAGTAGGAAAGTACTTGACTCCTAGGGTTAAAGGCCACTTAAAGTCAGTCTCCTTTAAATGAAGAGCAAAATCTCATAGAAGATGACCCAAGAGGTTGGGAGAGGGAAATTGATTATCTTTAAAAATGAAACTGAGCAGTTCCTGGAAACAAATCTGACTAGGACCCATGAGAATGCAGATCGGATCCCTGGCCTCGCTCAGTGGGTTAAGGATCCAGCATTGTTGTGAGCTGTGATGTAGGTTGCAGATGAGGCTCAGATCCAGCATTGCTGTGGCTGTGATGGAGGCCCAGCAGCCACAGCTCCGATTCGACCCCTAGCTTGGGAACTTTCATATGCCGTGGGTGCGGCCTTAAAGAGACCTCCCCCCCCAAAAAAAAAGGGGGGGGGGAAATGAAAGGTTTCTTCAGTTTATTTTAATCTGACAGCAAAGTTGCGATTGCACTTGCATGCTGATTCTTAAATTGAGCAAATAATCAAGTAGTGTTTTCTTGCACATGTGTGGTTTTTCTGGTAAATTGTATGAAAGCATGAGGTGATATTCTAAACTTTGCATTGGCTGTTGACAGCATGACAACGAAGAGGGTCATTTTAGGTCTTTTTAGGGCCAAGGGTCTCTTTTGATCTTTTGATAAACGAGTTCTCCTTTGAAGGGCCTCATCCTTTGTTGGTTGCCTGTATTTAAGCAGCCTAACTTTTGCCAGATCCTTCTTTGGCCGTGGAGCTGTAACTAAAACAGCTTTCCCTCACTTTCATTGACTTCATTAATTTTTTGAAGCTTTTGCATTGATTTTCAATTTCACTTGCAGTCATGTGCATTTTGTATTTTGTTACATTGTATATTATCAGAATATCACAACCCCAGCCATCATTTTGTCCCTCTTTTTCTCTGTCATCGTAATTTGTATCAACTGTGTTCATACAAAAATTTAAATCATTAAAAGAAATGTGCAAAGAAAAAATCGAGTGCCCCTCCCAACCCAGTCCCTGTGTAGGCGAGATCAACAATTTCTTACGCAGTCTCATAGAAACAGATGCATTATTCTTCCTATTTTCCATACAAAGGAGTCTTATGGTACACACTGCTTGGCAACGTGCTACTTTTTTCACCTAAAAACATACTTTGTTCTTCCTTCCATATCGGCAATAAAGATTTCCTTTATTCTTTTTAATAGCCATCCCTATGGATGTTTTTTCTTACTGTATCAATGCTGCAAGAAGCATCCTTACACAATCATTTTGCACACATATGCAAATAAATTTGTCATGTAGGCTGGAATTTCTAGATCAAAATGACACCCATTTGGGGAGTTCCCATTGTGGCTCAGTGGAAACAAATCTGACTGATACCCATGAGGATGCAGGTTCGCTCCCTAGCCTTGCTCAGAGGATTGAGGATCTGGCATTGCTGTGAGCTATAGTGTAGGTCACAAATGCGGCTCTGTTCTGGTGTTGCTGTGGCTGTGACGTAGGCCAGCAGCTGCAGCTCCAATTCGAACCCTAGCCTAGGAACCTCCATATGCCATGGGTGCAGCCCTAAAAAGACAAAAAAAAAAAAAAAAAAGATATCCTCTTGGTATTTTGATGAGTATTGCCAAATTGCCCTCTAAGAAGGTTGTGCTAATTAAAACTCCCTCCAAAAGCATGCAGGAATGCTTTGTTCTTCACATGCTCACCAGTGCTGTAAATTACCAGTGTTTTTAATCTTTGTCAGTGGGTGAAAAAATTGCCTCCTGTTTAAATTTTTATGTATATGAATTATGAAAGACAGTGAGTGTCTTTTTATATATTTTTAAATTATTTATTTATTTATTTATTTATTTATTTAGGTCTTTTTAGGGCCGTACCTGTGGCATATGGAGGTTCCCAGGCTAGGGGTCAAATTGGAGCTGCAGCTGCTGGCCTGCACCACAGCCACAGCAAGCGCCTGATCTGGGCCTTGTCTGTGACCTACACCACAGCTCAGGGCAACGCCCAATCCTTAACCTACTGAGAGAGGCCAGAAATCAAACCTGAGTCCTCTTGGATGCTAGTTGGGATCACTAACCACAGAGCCACGACGGGAACTTCGTGAATGTCTTTTTATGTATTTGTAAACTATTTGCACCTTTTTTGTTAACCGCCTATTCAGGTCCTTTGCCCATCTTTGTAATGTATAGTCCATCTTTTTCTTATTTATATCATAATAATAGATAATAAAGAATATTAGCCCATTTTCCATCAGACATATTACCACTTGTTTCCAGATCTCATTTGTTGTTTAGCTTAACATGTTTTCTTCCATTTAAACCTTTCTGTTTTCCAGGTAGGTAAAGCTATCATCTTATTATTCTTAGAAAGACCACCCTACTTTTTGATTTTATACATAAAAGCAAAAAATATTATAGTAGGAGTTCCCATCGAGGCTCAGTGGAAATGAATCTGACTACCATCCGTGAGGATGCAGGTTTGATCCCTGGCCTCGCTCAGTGGATTAAGGATCTGGCATTGCTGTGGCTGTGGTGTAGGCTGACAGCTGTAGTTCCAATTTGACCCCGAACCTGGGAACCTCCATATGCCACAGGTGTGGCCTAAAAAAAAAAAAAATTTTTTTTTTTTCGTTTTCTCATAGTTCAGTGTTTCTGTTTGTTTTTTGCTTAAATGTTTTATCTATCTGGAGGGTTTTTTTTGGTGAAAAGAACAAAATAGAGATTAATTTAGGTTTATATTTTTCCAGATGACCAACTGGTTATTCCAGTAGATTTATGGAATAAACTGTCTTTTTCCACTGATTTAAAAAAAAAAAACAAACCCTTATTACACATCAAACATCCACTGGCATATTTTAGTCTCTTCTTGGACTCTGTACTAATGAAATCATTCATTTTTATTAAGTTTTAGCCATTAGTTTTTTTTTTTTTTAGTCTTATTGGAGTATAGTTGACTTAGAATGTTGTATTAGTTTCAGGTGTACAACAAAGTGAATCAGTTATATACACATAACTGATATATATGAACGAATATGTATATAGTCATATATCCATTCTTTTTTCCCATGTAGGTTATTACAGACTATTGAGTAGATTTCCTTGTGCTATACAGTAAGTCCTTATTAATTATTTTATGTACAGTAGCAGCATATGGAGGTTCCCAGGCTAGGGGTCAAATCAAAGCTACAGCTGCCAGCCTACGCCACAGCCACAGCAATGCCAGATCTGAGCTGCATCTGTGACCTCCACCACAGCTCAGTGCAATGCCAGATCCTTAACCCACTGAGCAAGACCAGGGATCAACACACATCCTCATGGATACTAGTCGGATTTATTTCCACTGCTGCACAACAGGGACTCCCCAGGAGTGTGTATATGTTATTCCCATCCTTCTAATATATCCCTAACCACTCCCCCCACCGCCGCCCTCAGCTGCTTTCCCTGTGGTAACCATAAGCTTGATTTTGAAATCTCTGAGTTTGTTTCTGTTTTATAAATAAGTTCTTTTGTACTGTATATTAGACTCCACATATAAGTGATATCATATGGTATTTGTCTTTCTCTGACTTACTTCACTTAGTATGATAATCTCTAAGTCCATCCGTGTTGCTGCAGATGGCATCATTTTGTTCTTTTTTATAGCCATTAGTTTTTGGTTTTGTTTCCCACCTTCCTTCTGTTCTATTCCAGCCAGGATTCTGTTCCACCAGAGAAAGCAAAGGGCAGGACGAGAGTTGAGCGTCAACTCTGGGCCATGTTGCCGGCCTTGGAGAAACAGGGTCACGTCTGCCTTTGCAGAGCTGTGGCTGCCCAGCGTGCCCTGACCCCGAGGTTACGGGGCTGGAGTAGGGAGAAAGCATCTCAGGGAAGCCCAACAACCTATGGGAAGCCCATGGGAAGAGGGTGCACAGTGGGTTATGAAATGGTAGTGATTCCAGCAGGAGATGGCGGGAGAGGGAGGGGTGTGGAGGGAACAGCCTTGCCCCTGGAACTCAGCCTGGGGACAGGTCCTGTGTACTTTCTGCTTTGGGTCCACAGCCTGTGGTGGGAGAAGGGACCTACAGGTTGAGTTCTAACTGTGTGTGAACAGCCCGAGGCTGGGTGAGCAGGCGGGAGCCCCAGGGAACCTGGTATCTCTCTTGCAAAGCCCTGCAAATCTAAAACTTTTTGTCCCTTTGGCCAAGGGAACTGGATACTTAAACCCCCTCCACTTCCTTTCATCAAAATCAAATGAGAAGTGGAGTTCCCGTCGTGGCTTAGTGGAAATGAATCCTACTAGTAACCGTGAGGTTGTGGGTTTGATCCCTGGCCCTGCTCAGTAGGTTAAGGATCCGTTGTTGCCATGAGCTGTGGTGGTCACAGATGCGGCTTGGATCTGGCGTAGCTGTGCCCATGGTGTAGACCGGCAGCTGTAGCTCTGATTAGATTGCTAGGCTGGGAATCTCCATAGGCTGTGAGTGCGGCTCTAAAAAGCAAAAAAAAAGAAAGAAAGAAAGAAAAAGAAAATCAAATGAGTTTGTTCAAAATAGATTCCTGGACTTTCTGGGATGATAGAAATATTCTACATCTTGATGTGGGCCGTGCCTACAAGGAGGCATGTAATTGTCAAAATGTAGCAAATGATACACATAAGATTGGTAATTTTTTACTATATGAAATTTATACCCAATTTTTTTAAGGAGGCAAATAAATTTTATTTTATTTATATTATTTGATGAATTTATTACATTTTAGTTGTGCAATGATCATCACAACCCAATTTAATAGCATTTCCGTCCCAAACCCCCAGCACATCCCCCACCCCCCAACCTGTCTCCTTTGGAAACCATAAGTTTTTCAAAGTCTGAATCAGTATTTGTTCTGCAAAGGAGTTCATTGTGTCCTTTTTTCAGATTCCACATGTAAGTGATAGCATTTGATGTTGGTGTCTCATTGTCTGACTGACTTCACTTAGCATGAGAATTTCTAGGTCCACCCATGTTGCTAAAAATGCCATTATTTCGTTCCTTTTAATGGCTGAGTAATATTCCATTGTGTATATGTACCACATCTTCTTGATCCACTCCTCTGCCGATGGACATTTAGGTTGTTCCCATGTCTTGGCTATTGCAAAGAGTGCTGCAGTGAACATCGGAGTACATGTGTCTTTGCAAGTCGTGGTTTTCTCTGGATAGATGCCCAGGAGTGGGATTGCTGGATCAAATGGTAGTTCTGTGTTTAGTTTTCTGAGGACTCTCCATACCGTTTTCCGCAATGGTTGCACCAATTTACAATCCCACCAACAGTGTCATAGGGTTCCTTTTTCTCCACACCCTCTCCAGCACTTATTGTTTGTAGACTTTTGGATGATGGCCATTCTGGCTGGTGTAAGGTGGTACCTCATCGTGGTTTTGATGTGCATGTCTCTAATACTGAGTGATGTTGAACATCTTTTCATGTGTTTTTTGGCCATCTGTCTGTCTTCTTTGGAGAATTGTCAGTTTAGCTCTTCTGCCCATTTTTGGATGGGGTTGTTGGTTTTTTTTGGTATTGAGCGGTAGGAGGTGTTTATAAATTTTGGAGATGACTCCCTTGTCAGTTGCTTCATTTGCAAAGATGTTCTCCCATTCTGTGGGTTGTCTTTTCGTTTTGTTTAGGGTTTCCTTTGCTGTGCAGAACCTTTGAAGTTTGATTAGGTCCCATTTGTTTATTTTTGTTTTTACTGTCATGACTCTAAGAGGTGGATCTGAGAAGTTGCTGCTGTCGTTTATGTCAAAGAGTGTTTGGCCTATGTTTTCCTCTAAGGAGGCAAATAAATTTTAACATATATTTAGTAACCACTTCTAAGGATTGTCAAGAGTTAGATATTGGTATGCACCGGCCTTTAAAACTTGCTTTTAAAAAGAAATAGTAGAATGTGACTGGTAGGATCTAGGTAGTAGGGATATAAGTAATTTACGGTGAGATTCTTTCACCTTATAAAATTAATAAAATATTGGAAACATAGTGGCTAGTTATCTTGTGGACATCACTCACAAATATGTTTTTGAAGGATGAGTGGGAAAATAAAGCAAAGTAACAGTGTGTCAGTGGTACATGCAGCAAGACATCACCTTTCTAGTGACATTGTATACGTTTTGTCGAGCAGCGTAAAAAAAAATAACAGATGGGGCCCTTAAAACAACAAATCTGTTCTCACAGATGCTCGCAGATGAGTTCTAGATGCTCAAAGTCTAAGTCAAGGTGTTGTCAAGATTAGTTCCTTTTGGCAGCTCTAAGGGAAAATCTGTTTCTTGCCTCTTTCCTCGCTTCTGGTGGGGCTGGCAACCCTTGCTCTCCCTTGGCTTGTAGATAAGTAACTCCAGTCTCTGCCACCCTCTGCACACAGGCATTCTTCCCTGTGTCTCTGCATCTCCAGATGTCCCCTCTTCTTAGGAGGACACCAGTCATATTGGACTTAGCGCCCACCCTAACCGAGGATGGCCTCATCTTAGCGTGATCAGTGCAAAGACACTCTTTCCAAATAAAGTCACATTCACAAGGTTCTGGGTGGACATGAATATGGCGGTGGGGTGGGGTGAGAGATACTATTCCTCCCGATACAAATATCATTACATGACTTCAGCCCCTCACATAAGCAAGATGGAAGTGAGTATGGGAGACACTGGACAACTGTGTTATATTTAGAAAAATGTTGCCTGAGTAGCAACAGAGATTCTAATACTTAAGGCTCATGTGAAAAGTTTGATGTTCACTTGGATGAAAACATGTACATATAACTAAATTAAGGAATTGATTATCATAAGGATGTATGTTTCATATTCTTGGGCCATTCCTCCCATATATAAAATCAGAATCTATGGAGGTGGGAGTTCCCGTCGTGGCGCAGTGGTTAACGAATCCGACTAGGAACCATGAGGTTGCGGGTTCGGTCCCTGCCTTTGCTCAGTGGGTTAACGATCCGGCGTTGCCGTGAGCTGTGGTGTAGGTCGTAGACATGGCTCGGATCCCGCGTTGCTGGGGTTCTGGCGTAGGCCGGTGGCTACAGCTCCGATTCGACCCCTAGCCTGGGAACCTCCATATGCCGTGGGAGCGGCCCAAGAAATAGCAACAACAACAACAACAAAAAGACAAAAAGACAAAAAGACAAAAAAAAAAAAAGTATCTATGGAGGTAAGATCCCAGAAATCTCTGCTTTCCGTAAGCACTCCGCCTGCCTCAGAAGCACCGTAAAGTTTGCAACCCACTGTCCTAGAAGGCTCAGGGCAAAGGGCAAATGGCGTTGGAAAACCTGGAATTGCTCAAAGTGGCTTGGTGGGCAGATCCCTCCGGGTTACTAAAGAAGCCGCATCCCCCAGCTCCCAGGGTGGCGCTTGATGCAGAGCGGTTGCATGGTGGGTGTTGAATGGCCGAGAGAGAGGAGGAGCCAGGGATCTGCAGCCCGCTCTGGGTCTAGCTCTGCATCTCATCAGCAATGTGACATCACACGAGGTAGTAAACCTCTGGCGGCCTCTGTTTCCTTATTCCCTGCGTCCCTGCAGGACTGTGTGTGGCTGCAGTGAGATCTGCAAAACAATGCACAGATAAAACTGAAACAGTATGGTTATGAGCCCCTTCAGTCACAGCCGAGGTGGTTGAAGGATGTTAGGTGATTTTGGAATCTGAGTCGCTGTGTGCTCAGACTCTCTTGCCCCCTGGAGGAGCTGCAGAGTGGTGACATTCAGCTTCTCGGGTTTCCCCATCCCCCAGCTAGGCATGTGGGTCTGCACCGACCTGCTGCCCTCATTCTGTCTTTACCTGGACAGGTGCACGGCTATACCGGGGACCCTCCCCCTGGTCAGGGACGGGTCGTGGTCTCCAAAACTAAGGCTGGCCACAGCCTCATTGGTGCCAGGGGCTTGCAGTGTGGCCTCCTTCTCCCCGCCATTCCTTCCTCTCTTGAACTGTACATACTGGATGGCTCCTCATGCCCAGACTAAGCTCAGTGCTGCGATAAAAAGACAACTGGTCACTGCCCTCATGGGATGTAACTGCCAGTGCAGGGAGGAAGCTAGGACAATTGCAAGTGCTGGCAAGATCTATAACAGAATATACTTTTTTGGGGGGGGGGGTCTTTTTTTTTTTGCATTTTCTGGGGCCACTCCCATGGCATATGGAGGTTCCCAGGCTAGGGGTCTAATCGGAGCTGTAGCCGCCGGCCTACGCCAGAGCCACAGCAACATGGAATCCGAGCCATGTCTGCGACCTACACCACAGCTCATGGCAATGCTGGATCCTTAACCCACTGTGCAAGGCCAGGGATCAAACCCGCAACTTCATGGTTCCTAGTCAGATTCGTTAACCCCTGAGCCACAACGGGAACTCTGAATATACTTTAGATAGATAGATAGATAGATAGATAGATAGATAGATAGATAGATAGATAGATAGATAGATATAAAGAAAGGAAGGAAATATATTTTAGTACAAAGGTTGTGACAGCTGCAGCTTCTGCTGAGGGTCATCAGGGAAGGCGTCGCAGGGGAGCTGAGATCTGATGGGGGAGAGGGGGCTGTCCTGAAAAGAACTGGGTAAAACAGCATTCTTGACAGAGGGAACAGCAAGTTTGAAGGTCCTGGGTATGACAGGACCTGGTGACATCAGGAATCCAAAAGGAGGCTCCGGCGTTGCGGGTGCGTTGTGGGTGAGGGAGCGTGATGTCGGTGAATGGGGAGAGCAGGCAGGAGCCCTGCCGCGTGGGACTCACAGGTCACTGGGGGGGGCTTAGACTGGATCCTGAGGACGGGCTGGAGGATTTTAAGCAGAAGACTGACAGAGTCAGGCTATAGTTTATTGATCCTTCTGGCTGCCATACGGAAGAAGGAGTGAAGGGAGCCCAGAGTGGAAACAGAAAGAGAGCGAAGAGGCTTTCGCTGTGGTCCAGGTGACAGAAAGAGCTGGCCTGGACCGGGTGTCCCCTGGGCCTGAGGGAAGTGGATAGAAACTGGAAATGTCTTGGAGGCAGAAGCACTAGAATCTGCTGAGGAAGTAAATGTTGGGAGTGAGGGAAAGAGAAGAGGTGAGGTTGATGTCAGGGCTTTGCCCTGAGCGGCTGGGTGGTTTGGTTTACGGACGCGGTGAATACTGACATGGGGGTCCGGGTTTGGGAGGCGGCAGGCAGAGTTCGTTGGGGCCCCGTTAGGCCTGAGACGCCCAGGAAGCACCCAGGTAGAGGTGCGAAAGAGCAGTGGAGTGTAGGAGTCCCAAACTCTACTGTCCGATAGGGTAGCCACTAGGCACATGAGGCTATTTAATTTTAAATGAAATAAAATAAAAATTCCTTCCTCAGTCGCACTAGCCACATTTCAAGTGCTTCAGAGATCTGTGTGCACTAGTGGTTACTATATTGGACAGCATCGATATAGAATATTTTCACCATTGCCGAAACCTCCATTAGGCAGTGTTTGTCTAGAGCTGTGGCCCAGAGTCACAAGGCACTTCTCTCTAGGATGGCACCCTTCTGATCTGGTGGTTCTTCCCCAGGAAGCTGGTGTCCCTGCATCCTTGACACATGGCTCCTTCTTGCTCACACTCTCTCTGATTAATCTCACCGGGTCACATATTCAGTGATGCCCCTGGCACGTGGTCCTGTCAGAGAGGCACTGAACCCTCCGAAGGAAAGTCGTCCTGAGGCTGTTCAAGAGGAGCATTCCCTGAGGCTGAGCACTGTTACAGCGATAAGCATCAACATGGTATTTAATGAGCATAAAACATGGAGTAACTCATGGCTGTAAAGTCATGAAGAGATAGCAGTTTTCGAGTTCACCCTGTAGATGCAGCTGGTCTAAGACAGGTGCAGGTGCACTTGGGAGTTGTCAGGTTAAATGAGGGGGGAAAAGAAGTCAGGTTTCGAGTTCCACAGACTTAGGTTCTAGAGATAAGCTGGTCGGCCCCTCTGAACATCTCCACTCTACATGGGAGAAGATTCCAGGTCTGCCCAGGGAGAGGGGAAATTTTTATTGAAGCAGTAAAAAGACGTGGTAGGTATAAGGCAGGTATTTTCATTTGTTTTTATTTTGTTTGCAGAACAGTTCAGTGACTTACTGTTTGGGGCAATATCATCATTTGCATTTTCTAAACAAAGAACAAGTGCATGGTCCTTGTGGAGAGCACATTCTCTCAGCCTTCCCTGAGGGGCCTTGAGGTCTAAGATTTGAGAGACCACAGTCTAAAAATGTCCAATCCAATCTGCAAGATGAGCTTGAGAAGCTCATTTCCTGCAGGTGCGGGCGCTGCTCATTAGAGTTGAAGCCCTGGTCCTGCCCATCCTACCAGTGCAGATGAGGCAGGGTCTCCTAAGGCAGGACTGAGCAGGTGAGCCTCGGAGCTTCCCGGTCCACCCTGACCAAGCCCAGGTCACCACCACTCCCCACCCTCGCCAAGCCCAGGCTCCCAACTGGAATTTTCCCCTCAAGTTGTTCCAAATCCCCGAAAACAAAACAAGACAAGACAAAAACGCATCCACTTGACTTTTGATGACTTCCTGGAAATGGTACCCTCCTGCGACGTTAGAGCCTAGAGTAGAGGATCTGCAGGATGCAGGTGCAGTGGCAGGATGTGGTACCGAATCAAGTTAATAGCCTGAAAACTTGGGGGACACGAGAGTGAGTTTTGCCTGGTAAATTAGTGTTTTCACCCCCTTTTCTGATGTCTTAGAAAGCCCACCTGTGCTGGCTTCTGCTTCTGATGACAAGGTTGCTGTCCGTATCATCCAAGGGGGGTTCATTTCACGAATAGGACAATTGCCGGGTCCAAGGCAAACAGATGTCGGGGACCCAGGAGGCTGGGCTGTCTTGTCCTCAATCTCCACGTCTCCCTAGCGGGAGGCAGGGGGTCTCAGGGACAAGCATTCTGTTCCCATTCTTTTCTCTTCTCCTTCCATCTTCCTGCTATGAGTACAGGGAGAGTGGCCAGCAGAGCTAATGGCCTTGCAGTGACCGGGAGGACAGGAAGAGCGTGTGCTTGGGTAGTTCTGTGGCTTGTCACCTGCCAGGTATGGGTTTTGTTACTGTTAGGGTTTGTTTGTTTTTTTTTTTTTTTTTTTTTTTTGTTACTTTGCACGTAGAGGGTTTATTTCAAATGTTTCAAGGATAGGCTTGGCCACAGGGCCTGGCTGGGTCCAGCTTCTGCTGTGGGCCTCATCAGACAGGCAGCTTGTTAGAGATGCAGACAAGCAGGTCCTACGGCCTTCATTTCAGCCCAGAGTTTCTGGCTCCTGAAAACACCCAGCTCCTAGGTGACTTGTTAACACAGGCTTCTTCCCGCAGTTGAGATCTTCTTCCTCCCCAGGCCGCCCTTCCTACCTGCCCTGGGCCACGTGCGGCCCCGGCGTGCTGGGACACCTGGACCCCCTCGCCGGGGGCCTCCATGGGGTGGGGGCAGCTGGACACGGGGCCTGTGCCACCATCTCATTTCAGAAAAAGGGTTTTCAGGCCAAACCCAGGCTGTGGGATAAAAGGCCATCTGTCCGTCCCTCGGTGCCCAGCCCCAGCTTTCCCGAACAACGTGCCTTTATGCGGCTCCCCCGCCTCCCGCGGCCCCCGCCCGCAGCACACTACCTCCTTTCACTGCCTCTGTGGTCGGCTTGTTTGTTTGCCGTGCAGAGGGCAGGCTTTTTGTTGTTCTTCTCTTTTCTCTCCCCCTCGGGCACCCTCCAAGCGAACCCTCTCTGGGGACAGCAGGGTCTGGGGCGCTGGAGGGGGCTGGGGGCTCATGGTGCGTCCCCCCAGAAGGAACAGAGGGGGACGCATGAAGCACCTGGGCGGGGTCAGCACGGGAAGTGGGTGCCTGGCTGGCTGGCCCAGCAGCTGTTGGAGAGTCCTGGAATCTGCTGGTGCCTCGGTCCCTCTGTGCCTCCATCTCCCCGGTCTGGGGAGCATGCCCCCAGGGAGTGTTGTGTTGATACCCATGAAATGATGGCCACTTGTCAGCTCACTGTGGAGGGGGCAGCTGTCCCTGGAGCCGCATGGCTGGGTTGGGGGTGGGGATTTACACTCAAGAGGGGGCTGCGGTCCACCGGACCCGCCAGTTCAGCTGCCCCCCCCCCCCCGGCCCCAGCACTTGCACGTGTGGGCAAGACTGGGGCGTGGCTTCTCGAGTTCTGGAGAAGGGGAGCAAGGCCACCGCTGGCTGCTGGACAGGGACCAGTGGGCTGGGAGGGAGGTACTTGAATGCCCGCCCCTCCCAGAGCCACATGTGGGCACCACGAGGGGCCTGGTGGGTGGGCGGTGGCAGCTGTGCTGACCGCGACCCTGGTTTCTGCCGCCTCTTCTGAGCTCGTGTCCACATCTGCCTGGCTGCCTCCATCATTTATGCTCTTTCCTGGTTAAATTCCTTTCCTCCTATGGCCCTGATTCGAACCCGGGAGGAACCGGTTCAGGGCTTGGATTTATTGGCTAGAGCTGCCATGACAAAGTCCCCTGGATGGGTGGCTGAGACAACAGAAGTGTATGTGTCACAGTTCTGTGAGGCCGGACGCTGAGCCTCGGGAGTGGGGCTCGGTTCCTGTTCCGGGCCTCTCCCGGGCTCCTGGTGCTTTGTCGGGCATCTGTGGCAGTTTGGGGCTGGTCTCTGCCTTCATTCTCCGCTGTGTGTGTTTCCAAATTTCACCATTTTATAGGGACACCTGTCACATTGGATTGGGGCCCCCTCTGATGCCTTCATCTTACCTGCATCTGTGATGACCCTGTTTCCAGAGAAGGTCACCTTCTGATGTTCCGGGGGTAGCACCTCAGCATCAGGGTTTGAGGTGGGTGGCTGTGGGCAGGAGACAGTCACCCCTCAGCAGGCCTCTGCGCGGGGGGAGACCCCGGAGGGAACATCTGGGTGCACGGCTGGGTCTCCCCTCACCGATTTGTCTCCTTTCCGGACCCCGCAGGGGAAGAGCACCAACGAAAATCAGCAGCACCACCCGCTTCTGCTTGCTGAACCCCCGGCTCCTCCTGGCCAGACTGGAGGGAGGAGGAGGCCTGGGTTGCCCTTCCTAGAGCCTCGCTGGGGCTCTGGTCCCCTCACCCCAGTGCCAGCATGTCAGCCACCCACTCGGGGCCTCGGCACAGCTGACCCCCCAGGCCTGACCCCCGTCGGTGCACCTGGGCTCCGTGTGGAATCCCCGAGGCGAAAGCTGAACAGGAGGTGGCCTGTCTGGGCTGGTCCTTCTCCACGGCTGTCCTGGGGCAGGAGGGCTCCACTCACCTGGGTGTTTCTGACTGGCAGACCGAGGGCCGTGTTTGGCCTCCGAGAGGTTGGTTAGGCGCACATTGCTTGTAGGCTTCGAATCTGGAGATTTCACAAAGAGATCTGGTTTTCCCGCTTTTCTTAGAAATCAGGAGATCTGACAGCACTGGGCACCATCCTGACCTGACCTGAGTCAGGACTGTCCCCTTTCAACGGGATGCGAACCCTCTGTTTTACCGCCGGCCGCTCCGTCCACTGCAGCGTCCCCCACGTGACAGGGACCATCGCTGACGGCCCTGTTGCATTTCTTTTTTTGTCTCTGTACCACCATCTATAGCAAAAGGGTTCCTCATGGTTTTGCTTGTGTTTTGTTTCTTTGTGCCTCTTGTTTTAAGAAAAAGGAGAGTGAGCATCTTTCCTTGTCGAAGTGAAGAATATCCCTACATGTTTCGTCCGCAAAGAAAATGAGTGTGTATTATAACCACACTCCGCATCTGCCAAACCTCTGAGGATGGAGCAGGAACTTGGGGTGTCCTTGCCAGAGAGAGGTTGCTAAGGGAGGCTGGTCTGGAACTTGGTGTCTTCATCAGAGCTGAATCCGCAGGGTCTAAAAGAGGTGCTGGCCCTGGGTTCACCCCCTTGAGGGCTGCCTCCCCGAGAGACAGGCGTGTTGGAACCTCCGGAAGCTGGCAGAGACCAGCTCCTGGGTCCACCGTGGGTTCGGGCCCAAGGATGCTGAACTCAGTGTGAGAGGTGGCCAGGGGAGGGAGCGCAAGGGAAGCGGCAGCAGTGACCGCAGGACCATCTCCAGGAGAGAAGAGCAGTGGTTTGGGCTGACCGGCAGGACAGGACGTCGTGCTTCATGAGCAGCTGGGCACTGGCATTGTGTTGGGAGGGGACAGCGCTGGCTTCTTCCCTGGGACTGTGGCCGGGAGGATCTAAGTAGCTCAAAGTGCCCTCCTTGCCCTCTCCCCATGTTGCCCAGCATGTCCAGTGGTTCCAGCTCCGGGTGGGCAGTGCCTGCCTAGCCGGTCTGCTCGGCAGGGCCCAGACAGAGGCCTTGGGAGGCAGTGGGTCACGCTCTTCCTTCCTGAGCCGCCCACACTTCGGGGGCCTCCCCAGGCCGGGGCCCCCAGAGCCTAGACAGGCCACCAGCTGCTCATAATGTAGCACTCAGCATGGATTCGTGCGCCGGCCCTGTGCCGGCTGCTGGGGACAGAGCCGTGAGCAAGGCAGCAGGGCCTCTGCGCTCACACAGCTTACCTTCTGGCCGGGGGGACAGTCCCAGGGAACTGCATGAGGAGAGCAGGGTGGTTTCAGCCCCTGAGAACTGTTTCCCTGAACTCCCCACAGCTCCTCCCAAACAGCCTTGGACCTGGCCAGGAACATGCTTCGAGCCAGGACCCCCGCCTGCCTTCCCGGGGGCGGGGGGGGGCGGCTCAGGAGGAGGGGTGGGTCTTCAGCTCCATCCTTGCTGCCCCAGAACAGTCTTGTGTCCCTCAGGGAGACCCTCTAAGAGAGCTGTCCTCTGGCATAGGGGGGTGGGACACCCCGTGTCCAGCCACACCCATCAACACTTGGGCTGGTCACTCTTGTGGAAGCCTTGGTGAGTCTGACTGCAGAATTACTCACTTCCCTTCCCCAGACACAGGCGCTTATGCAGTCTGAAGGCAGGACCCAGAACAATTTCCAGATTCTGGCAGAGAGCAGACATAGTCTTCCCTTTCTGATGCTTTTTGTGTTTTAAAGCGCCCTGTGGCTTGCTTCCAGGATCAGGAGAGTCTTTTAAATAATGCATCGTGGAAATTTCCAAGAAATGTATTTTTTAAAGTCTGAGTTGAACCCTAGTCCCTAGGCATGACCTTTACCCACTTCTGATTCATGAACGGTGTTTGACTGTGGAATTCAGGGGCGAGCCCGGCTCAACCATAAAACAAACACCGTGGCAGGGAAGTCTGGAAACCCTGGCCCAGATCAGCGAGTGCGGTGCAGCGGTGGCTCCCAGCAGTCCTCCGCTCCGGTCCAGGTGGCTGCAGTCCCGAGTGGGAAGGGAAGACCTTTTGAAAACCCACAGCCTGACTGTAGCAAAGGAGTCAGTGAAAGACGCACCGCAGGGCACTTCCTCGTACCTGAGGGCATTTCTGCTGCTGGCAGCGCGCCCGTATGCTGCTTGCTCAGTTCTCTGCAACCTCCTCCCAGGTTGGAGGTGTGTACCATCTTGTGATTAATCAAGCTGGGGTTCTGCCAGGGAGGGGTGTGGTCCCCATAGGACCACAGAAAGCACCTCGCTTATGTTGTCATTCTGGAATCTATTAGCTGAAAGCCTGTCACACACCACATCACTGCCTGGTGGCTCCAGGATCCTCACGTTGCGGAGGCAAAACTGGGTGGCAGGAGACAGGAGGACAGGAAACAGCCTGCTCCCACTCCTCCTTCCTCCTCTCTTTTCCCATCTTCCATGGCTCTGCGGGCCACCCACACCCCCCCACCTGCAGTTCCTTGCAGCCCTCAGACAGGCGCAGGTGCAGGATTCAAGGGAATGCACTTGGGACGGGGAGCCTGGGGTGGGAGATGCAAGCTGGTGAGCTGGGCACTGGGCAGGAGCCACTCCCCTTCCGCTTGGCCCGCAGGAGAGAGGAGAGCAGCGAGCCAGGGGGATCCTCCACTTTGCTCCTGTCACCTGGAATATTTACAGCTAAAGCAAAAAACAAACAAACTTTAGCAGTTCACCGTTTTCTCAGTGAAACTTGATTTTTAGTAATTTGTTAAGAAAACTTTAGAACTGAAACAAAGAGGACGTTTCACCCACTTCGTGTTAACACAGAGCTTAGAGCCCCACACGGACCACTGTCAACCCGGAAAACAGTGATGTACAATTCATGCTCACAAAACAAAAATTTCATGTTGTTTGTCTGCATTAATAAATATTTCTAAAGGGAACCTCTAAAAAAGTGCCAGTGGTAAGTTGCCACATGCCTTTCCTTGGGAAGAACTGCCTTTTATTCTACAAGCATGTGCTTCTTATGTGTGTGTGGTATTGAAATGTTCTTCCATTTATGAAATGTGTCTGATGGTAATTTTTTAGAAATATTTTTATTTGGCAAAGCAAGATGCTGGTGATTTCCTATCAGTCTAATGTACTTTTAGTTCTGCTTATGCTGCTCCGGTGGACTCGGCCAAAGGGCGCTGAGAATTTATGGCCCAGACTATTGGAATTCTGACCCTTGTATCTGGGCACTGTCCCCACCCAGCCCAGGGCGGCACTCTCAGGTGGTGTGTTCAGTGTCCTGGGGCACCTCTCTCTTCCAAGCAGATGTGCTTGCCCCGTTCGTTTGACCTTTCCAAGGAGCGTGAGTCCTGCAGAGTTTGGGGCCTCCATCCCGAGCAGCACCGCCAGGACCCCCAGAGGTTGCTGCCACATCTCGGGGGGTTTGGAGTCGTAGGGGGTCCTGGCTGTGTGGCAGAGACCAGTAGTGAAACATGACCCACTCCCGAAATATGAATGGGGCATCTTCTGTTTTCAAGAGCCCATCCTAGGTGCCCTGAAGAGAGGAAGCAGTCATTTCCCATCCTGTTGGAATCTCTAAGACGATCGGACAAACAAAGTCATGGCCCACATCTGAAAAAACAGCAAGAGGCAGGAAATTATGAATACCGACTGAGGCGATGCGACACAGGGAGAGTGTGATTTTTGTTTAAAGTTGGAAGATGAAGAGTTGGTTTTTGGCTGGAATGGTGAGGGAGGAAGTGCATGATGGCTGGCTCCACCCCTTTATTAACTGCGACGCTGCTTCATGCCTCAGGAATAACAGCCCTGCCTCCTTCATACAGTTGTCAGGACGATGAAAGGGCTGCGCACATAGTAAGCATTCATGAACATTAACCATCGTCATCATGCGAGAGAGGATGGCGTTTGTGAAGAAAAATGCAAGTCATGTTTAGAAAATGGCAAGTGATCGCTCGTGGCTAGAGAGAAAAATTAGGGTTAATTCAAAGGCATACTAGGAGAAGCGTTTGGAAATACAGGGAAGGACGTTAAATACACAGATGTCAAGGGTAAGTCACTCTGCAGAGAGTGATGGCATGTTGGCTTGAAGAATGTGGTGACAGGGCTTCCCGTTGGCCTGGAGGATGAAGTGCCAAGTCCTGGGCGCAATACTGGGTGTTCTGTCATCTAAGGCCCTTAGAGTTCCTATTGCGGCTCAGCAGGTTAAGAACCAGACACAGTGTCTGTGAGGATGGGAGTTGGATCCCTGGCCTTGTTCGGTGGGTTAAGGACCCAGCATTGCCACAAGCTGTGGCATAGGTTGCAGATGCAGCTCAGATCCTATATTGCTGTGGCTGCAGCTGCAGCTCTGGTTTGACTCCTAGCCAGGGAACTTCCATATGCCACAGGTGTGGCCCTAAATAGAAAAAAAGAAAAAAGAAAGAATGTGGTGTCACAGGTGACTGCGGGCTTTTGGGTCAGACTACGACATGCGCGCAGTGGAAGCAGGGCGAGTGTCAGAGAAAGAGATGTCACAACGTCTTCTGAGCTGGCACCTGTTTGGCATGTTGTGGGTGTTCGTGTCCCTGGGGGAGTGGGGACAGCAGTGAGTGTGGATGAGACCTTGAAGGAGGGAAGAACCGAGGGAGAAGGGAGGGGCCACAGCGCTCCCTCCGGGGCTTCGATCCCTGCACACCCCCCTGGACGATCCCACATCTCAGGGTTCTCTGGTTTCCGCTGCCTTCTGCCCTCGCGTTCAGCCCTGGGTCCCCGTCTTCATCACAGTGAACAGGCCTGCAGATCCAAATCACCTCCTGGCTGGACCACACCAGCTCTCCACACCATGCCAGCAGCAGCAGCAGCCCATGAAAAAAGCTTCTGGTGGCCATTAGCTCAGTGAATGAGCCACCTAAGACGGTCAAAGCACTGATGGGAGCTCCGTTCCCATGAGCTGAAATATGACATCCCACGCCAGGGAGGCCTGAGCCCTGCTGGGTTCTGTCCTGGCCCATCACACCCACCTTGGAAGAGGAGGAGGGGCCAACCATTATGCTTAGAAACCCTGTTATGTCCTTAGAGGTCTTGGAGAAAGCAGGTGGCAGGTGCAGGGGTATTGCCTGTCCTCGTGGACACATAAGCAGCCGGGTGAAAAAGAAGGAGCCTGTACAGTCCTAGAGCGGAAGGGCCAGCCGTGGTCCCTGGACCCTGAAGCAGCCAGCTGTGCAGAAGAGAGACTTTCCCAGAAACTGGACCTTGTAGATGACAGGTCAGCCTTGACTGACGAAAGTGCCAGCTGGACGGATGAGCCTTCTGTGCCCATGGCAGAGGAGCGAGGACCCGTGCCTCTGCTACCAGTGCTTGTTTAGGTGCATGTGCCCCAAACAGATCTGTGCCTGCCACTCAGCGTGTCTGACAAGTGTGATGCAGACGAAAACATCAAATGATAATTAAGTGATAACCGCTTCCCAGCTTGGGGTGGACGGACATCAAGACAAGCCTTTTGTTTTGGGGAGAGAGAGGGATGGAGTTGTAGTGAGTGAATGGGGTTGGAGGTACAGCGCGGGATTAGACCAGAAGGGACTTGGAGTGACCAGGAGAAAAGAACTGTCCAGGAGGGAGGGAGAGTCAATAGCTTCATGACTGGAGGCACTCGGGTATTTTGAGGCTAGAACAGAATTGGGAGAAATAAGATTATTATGGCATTTATATTGGATACTTAGGGAGTTTCATTGTATGAAATTCTATAAAACTTTATCCTCAAGAGGTCGTCAGAGGGGTTCCCATTGTAGCTCAGCGGGTTAAGGACCCAACTAGTATCCATGAGGATGTGGGTTTGATCCCTGGCTTCACTCAGTAGGTTAAGGATTCGGTGTTGCCGCGAGCTGCAGTGTAGGTCGCAGATGTGGCTCGGATCCTGCACTGCTGTGGCGTCGGCTGGCAGCTGCAGCTCTGATTTGACCCCTAGCCTGGGAACTTCGTATGTCGTAGGTGCATCCCTAAAAAGAATAAAAATTCAGATACTATCATGGTGACATTGAAAATGCTGAGATGCCCAGAGCAAGACAGGACCACAAGAGCCCACTTTTACTTGGTTCCATATGAGTTTTCCCAGAAAATGCCAGTGTCACTGTCACCTTCAGGTTCTTGTGATTCATTTGGAAGCAAAAATGTAAGAATCATAACCACAGGAGTTCCTGTCGTGGCGCAGCGGGAGCGAATCTGACTAGGAACCATGAGGTTGCAGGTTTGATCCATGGCCTCGCTCAGTGGGTTAAGGATCCGGCGTTGCTGTGAGCTGTGGTGTAGATCAAAGACATGGTTCAGATCTGGCGTTGCTGTGGCTGTGGTGTAGGCCGGTGGCTACAGCGCCGATTAGACCCCTGGCCTGGGAACCTCTATGTGCCGCAGGTGCAGCCCTAAAAAGACAGAACGACAAAAAAAAAAAACAAACAAACAAAAACATGGCTGCAAAAACCCCAACTGGCTCCTCAAACTGTCTGCTCCAGTTCTTGCCAAAACCCAGCTTCCTAGGGCCCCTCCTCTACGGCCACCCGAAGCCCACTTCCTTTAGTCACAGGGACTCCACAGGGACTCGGAGGACAGGCCCCCATTGGTGAGGGCTCGCCCCACCCTTCCTGGAGGGAAGCATGCATTTACCTACGTGCTGCCCTCCCTCTCCGCCTCACTGCCCCCCCCCCCGCCCCCGTGATGTCAGGGCCATGTGATTTGCCCAGGACGTGCCATTTCTTTCTGCCTTTGCCTCCTTGCTCCTTCCATTTGACCTTCAGCCCATTTGGACTCTAGTTGCCAGCCTTGCCTCGCCTGCGGCCCGGCCCCACCCCTGGGAGTTCCTGGAGGGATGACTCCTTCACACTCTGCTGCCTCTTTGTCTCTTGTGGCCACGTGGACCCAGATGTCCCGGCCTGCGGCCCAAGCTCTGTAGAATTACCAGGGAGGGCGCAGGTGGTGTAGTCATCAGGTGTGGCCCAGGGTGCCACCCTGTGAGTCTTTGCCCGATACCTGCCAGAGGCCGGAAGAGAGGCTGGCTGGACTGTCCTGGCCCGGAGTCTTCCCCCTAACTGCTCTCATTTCCCTATAGCCTCTCTGCCAACTTCTTTTCTTCCCCAGATCTTTCTACCTCTTATTTTTATGGCTATTATTTTTGGCCACACCCACAGCATGTGGATGTTCCCAGGTCAGAGCTTGAACCTGCACCATGAACCTGCAGTGACCTGAGCCACAACAGCGACAATACCTGATCCTTAACTGCTAGGCCATCGGGGAGCTCCTGGATATAAATTTTTTTTTTTCTTTTTTTGGCCACTTTGCGGCATATGGAGTTCCTGGGCCAGGGACCAGGTCTGAGCCGCAGCTGTGACCTAAGTTGGGCCAGGAATCGAACCCACATCCCAGCACTCCCAAGACGCTGGCAATCCTGTTAGACCATAGTGGTAACTCCACTATTATTTTTTGTTTGTTTGCTTTCGGGGTTTTTCGTCCTTTTAGGGCCGTACCCACAGCATATGGAGGTTCCCAGGCTAGGGGTCTAATCAGAGCTGTAGTCACCTTCCTACACCAGAGCCACAGCAACTCGGGATCTGAGTCGTGTCTGCGACTTACACCACGGCTCACGGCAACTCCGGATCCTTAACCCACTGAGCGGGGCCAGGGATCGAACCTGCAACCTCATGGTTCCTAGTCGGATTCGTTTCTACTGTGCCACAACGGGAATTCCAACCACTATTATTTTTTTAAGGGAGGAGAAAAGACTGCCCACATCCATTCGTGCCCACCTGTTCTCAAATATGCTCAGTGCCTTTAATCTCCGCCCACCCTGCCCCACCATGGGGCTCCTAACTCCCCTGGCTGCCTCGTCGAGGAACGGCCTGGGGCCCTCTTCCAGCACCCACTGTAGGTCATCACCTTGTGTCTTTTCTCCACAGGGTTCCGTGGAGAATGAGCCTGTGGCCTCTGTGAGCACTCAGAAGGCAGACCCTGCGATGGAGCCAAAGTTCAAAGCGGTGGACTGGGACAAGGTAGGGGGCACAGGAAGGGGCGGGATGACGGTCCGGGGCTCCTGGGGCCAAGGAGAGGGTACAGGGAGCCACAGGCTGCGGCTCTTGGTGATGTCTGCCCAGGGAAGAGGAGGACCAGAAGCTGGTGCCCACAGCGTACAAGCACCCCCTGGGGCAGCAAGCCCAGACCAAGGCTGCGGCAACTCTAGGAAGATGATGCACAAGATCTGTGCAGAGCTAGGCTCCAAGGACCCCAGGGGGAGGCCCCCCACAGGGACCCCTGAAGCTGCAAAGGGCACAATGACAGGGTCAGGAGGCCCAGACATGCCCAGTGCACAAGGCAGAGCTGCCCCAGGCGCCGGCACCTGCTCCCAGGAGTCACTGGCGTGGAGCCCACTGATCAGGACAGGAGCCCGCTGGTCAGGACAGGGCAGGAGCCATCTGCGCCACATGTCTGCAGAGCCCAGTGACAAACGTCTCTTGGGGCTCCGAGCCCAGCGTGTTGCTATGACTAGGCAGACCCCCATTTACTGAGTCCTTGGGGAGCCGGGTGGGCACAGGTGGACCTGGAGCTGAGTGGGGGAGGGGCAGCACTGCCTGGAAGCTCTGGAGGGAGCCAGACTTGGGTGTCATTTCCCTTCAGCCTGGGTCATGGGACCCAGTGTCGTGTGGCCATTTCCTCCCAGAATACACAAAGTATGTGTATCCACAAATGTCCCTACCTGTGTAGGACACTGGCCACGAGAGACCAGCAGGACAGGCTTCTGCCCCCAGGGAGCTCACAGCCTGGTAGGGAGGACAGACCTCCCCCCACACATGTACTATACTATGGGGCCTCCCAAGGCCCTGACCCCAGGACCTCAGAGATGGCATCTGTCACATGGGACTGGCCACTGCCTCTGGGGGAACCCATCAGCCCAGGGCAAAATCGCCTCTGGGTCCTTTACTCGAGAGGCCAGGACAAGTTGTGCCCCGTCTCCTTCAGGGGGCCTGTGATCAAAGGGAATTGAAGGTCACTGGGGGGCAGGAATTGCCCAGGGCACACATCATGTCCCCGGAAGGCTCACTGGATCTGGTCTCTTGCCCTTGACGTCAGACTGGGCCATGATTGCTCATCGCCTGGGCCAAAGGCAGAGGTCAAGGGTCTCGGTACAAATGACCTGCTTCTCTGGAAGCTTTGACGACTTGGGTTTGTTCTGCCCGTGGGCAGGATGGAGGTGGCGGGGGAAGCCAGCGCAAGTGGGACCAGGACCTTGGAAGCTGGTGGAGTCAGGACCCCGACTTAAAGAGGTGGAGCTGTGGTGGGAGAGGACGGTGTGGGGGTGAGGGCAGCACCAGAGAGTGAGCTCCAGGCTTGGCAGCCAGTGGATGGTGCCAAAAGGAGGGGTCCTTGGGGTCAGCATTGGTGGGTTGGCTTAGGGGGTGAATGTTGGAAAGAAAATACTCAAAGAACTGACTGGGGTGGGGGTGAGATGGCAGGAAAGATTTGTCCTGGAAGAGAGAGGGCTGCCACCTGAGCCTGGCTGAGGACGGGTAGATCTGGGGATGGGTCCTCTTGGTCTCTCTGGACTGCAGGTTCAAGGCTGACCCCAGCCCTGTTACTGCACGAGGCGGGGGATCAAGGACCCCAGGCCTGTTCAGCCTCCCCGGGGCCCCGACCCGAAGGGAAGAGAGGCCTCCTCTCTCCCTGCCCCAGGGCAGCCCCCCACTCCTCGCTAGCACATCCAGGTCCCTGGGCTTGGGGGCAAGGGCTGGCCCGAGAGCGGGTGTGAAGACGCCCAGCGGGGCGACGGGGGTAAGCTTCGTGCCTCCCCCGACCCTAAGAAGACCCAGCACGTGGAGCTGCTTCCCGGGAGTGGGGGCAGTGCCTTCCTTGCTTCTCATTTTCCTTTTTCATTCACCCGCTGTGGTGGATCCCGGCTCTCCTGCGGCAGAAGAGTGGCGGGGAAAGGCCCCATCTGTTTCTGACCCAGGCCCGGGCCTGCCCCTTGACCAGCTGCGGAGAGAGGCCCGGGGGGCAGCCACTTGGTCTCAGCCTGGGGTCCCCAGGCCTGAGGTGGTCTCGCCAAAGTGAACCATCCATGTTTGCATTTGCGGGAAGGCCCTCCAGGTACTGCTCAGGGAGTCTTGGCTCCCCACGGCCCAGGTTCCCAGCCCTAGAAGCTGGGAGACAGAGCCAGCCAGGCTGCAGAGAGTGGGGGAACTGGGCTGGGGGTGCTGGGGGTGCTGGGACAGAGGCGGAAGATTCTGAAAAGACAGCAAGCAGTAAGGCTGGAAGCAAGCCGGGGGGCCCTGCCCCGCATAAACATGCAGGGTCGTCTGACTCTCTTGGGCTCTGCGTGGGATGTTATTGCGATGATTTCTAAATCATTTCCTTCGATCACCCAGCTGGATAGGGACCCAGGCTTCCTTGGGGAACAAGACACTAGGTTGCAGCTCCTCAGCTCATGCTGCGCCCTGCACGTGTCTCCCTGTCTCCTGGAACCCAGCCCATGTGGAGCCTGCCCCGGGAGAGATGGGCCAGAGTGCACACGGCTCCTGGCTTCAGGGCACACCTGTCCCCTTTGTCCCACTGCCTCTTTTGCTGCTTCGTTGTTTCCCTGGCAGGGTTTCCCTCTCGGGGGGTCAGCCTCCCGGGAATCAGATTGAACTAGTGTGATTTGAGGGGTTTGCAGGAGCCCCTGCCCAGACCCAGCCCGCTTCCAGCAGAGTTAGCACTGAATTGACTCCATTTTTATTGCACTCTTGCCTGTGCCAGACACTGCAGGCTAAGTAAGCCCTGCAATGATATTATCTATTATCTGATTTAATCCTTCCAACAACACACGGAGATAAGGGTTATAATGATCCTGATTAAACTACCAAGGAAGAGCTTCTGCCTCCAGCCCAAGGTCAGAGTCACCCCCCCACACCCCCACCGTTAGCTTAGGCGCCACAGCTGAGCCCCCTGCCCTGCCCCCTCTGTGTGTCCTGGAACCCTCCACCCTGACAGCCGGCCAAGAATGAGACCTTGAGGCCTGTGGCTGGGCAATAAGGTGGCCGAAGGCAGGGAGGAGGCTGAGCAGGTGCTCAGGGAGGCGGCTGCAAAGCTCTCCCCATCCTGCCCCAGGCTAAGCCAGACTCCAGCAGAACCTGCTCCCCTCAGGCTCCTGGAGGCAGCCAGGGGGTGTGGGCCACTCACTTCCTTTAAGAGACAGGTAGAGTCATCCAGCCAGGTGTGTCACAAAGTAGAATGCAGGTCCCCAACCTCCCTGGCTCCTTGCCCGCGTGCGTGCGTGCGCGTGCACTGACACACACACACACACACACACACACACACACACACACGCCCCTTGGCATGGGGGGCTGGCTGCTCCGAGGGTCCCCAGGGCCTGGCACAGGTGTTGATGCTATCCACGTGGGTTTTACTTTTTCCAGACCCTTAGATAAGTCCATGAGAATTCAGGCAAGTAGAACCTGGATCAGAACCAGTGCCCCTTGGGCAGCCCACCACTGGGAAGGACCAATCTCGATGCCGTGGGTGCTGGCTTCCTTGCCCCCCAGTCACCTCGGGCCTCCCTTCTCCCCTTGACCTGCCCTGGAGTAGGGCCCTGAGTCGGGTGGCTACTGGAGGGATCCACACGGGCCTCCCAGGACTGTCCTCGGTGGCCCAAAGCCCCCTCTCTCTTGTTGCCACCCCCCCACCCCAAGCTCCTAGCCCCGCTTCTGAAGAACTCAGTAGTGATCAAAGAATATCCCCCTGGGGGAAACTGGGCAGGTGGGCTGGGCACTGCCCTCTTTGTCCCTGTGGGAACAGTGGACAAGGCAGGTTGGGGGGGCAGGACGTGCTGCCCGGTGACCACAGACAGTTCTGGTCTGTCTCTCCATCAACCAGATGGAGGAATTGTTCCCGCTGGGTGTTGTGTGGGGCTGTCAGACCAGAGGGTCTGGGAGACAGAAGGTGGGCTGCGAGTGAAAGACCACCCGCCTCGCCTCATGTGGGGCACCCAGGAAGGACTGCAGGGGTGCGGGCTTTCTGCTTGGCAGGCCGCCCTTCCCCTCTCCCTCCATCCCCTGCTCCCGCAGGACAGATGGCCACTCTCGTCTCCCTGCCTCGTGGCGGGGGGGAGCCCGGCCACTGCCTCTGGCTGCCGGGAGGGTCATAGGGCAGGTGGTCCAGAACCGCCCCTGTGGACTTGAGCTTGTCCAGCTGGGAGCTCCCTGTTAGACTGCACGGGATGGGCTCATGGCCACCAAGAGCTCCCACAGCTCGCCCCCAGGCTGGGTCCCTCACAGCTTCTGTGCTAGAGAGTTCCCTGCCAAGGGGGTCCTGAGCCAGCTGGTTCAGACAGCGGGCTCCGGGCCTGGGCAGCTCGGGGACAGCACATACACCTCAGTCTTCTCATCTGTCAAATGAGCTCATTAGGGCCCCATCTCTCAAACTGCCAGCTTCTCAAGCGTAATGGACCTGCAGTCCAAGCACAGGGGCCTGTGACAGGGGTGCAGAAAGAGTGGCTGGAGTTCTCTTCCTCCCCGCTCCCGGCTGGGCCCTCTGGTTGGAAGCCCATCCCCCACCGCCCCGGCCCAGAAAGCCACCCGCCCTGGAGCTGTGAGCGCCGGGGTTGGGGTGCACATATCTTTAAACAATTGCTTGGCTGTAGCTGGGGTGGTGGGAGGAGCTGCTGCCACAGAGCAGCCCCCACCACCACAGTCACCCCTCGCCCAGTCTGGGGACAAGCGGACTCCCACTCTAGAGCCAGGGCTGCCCCTGGAAGGTGTCCTGTGCCACCTACCCCCGCACACACCCCCATGCTGCCCAGGAGGGGGACCCCTGGGGGATGGGTGGAGAGAGAGAGAGAGGAGGCCCCCTCCTCCACCCTGGCAGCGCCCTCCCACCCCGCTTTGGCAGCAGGCTGCCCTTTCCCCCTGCCGGCCCTGCTGCAGCTGCATTCCTGGCATAGCCCGGAGACGCCCTCTCTCCTCCCTCTGATGCGCAGGGGCAGGGCTATGTGGGGGAGGGGAACGGGACACAAGGTGCTTGAACCAAACTCACCCCAACTTGCAAGTGCTTCCTGGGACCTGACCTGTTGCTCTGGGTCTTCAGGTTCAGGTAACCTCCACGCCACCACCACAGCCCCCACCAAGCCCACTCCAGAGCAGTCTCAGCATATCCTCTCCGGCATTCACGTAGTCTGGCTTTAGCTGGTGACCCTGCGTGAATCACTTGCCCTCTCTGAGCATCACGTTCCACTACTGGTAAAGGAGGATTTGCTATTGCCAGGATAGCCGTGGAAGCTCCCGGATGCCTGGGAACTGGAGGCGTGATCAGGGACCTGACCCCCTCTCCTTTCCCCAGCAGCCTCTTTCAGAGGCCAGCAGACCTTTGCTGATGCCTCCTCTGTGGCCCCCAGGCCTTAGGAGGCAGGGGAAAGACCCGGCCCCAGCTCCAGAGGAAGGGAGCCCGTTACGCAGGAGGAGTTAAGGGGCGAAGAGGTCCCGGCCAGGTGGAGGAGGAAGTGAGGTTGACCCCAAGCCCCCTCCCACCTCACCAGCTCCCGAGCTGTCATCTCTTGCCATCCTCCCTTCCCAGCCGGGTACCATGTTGGAAACGAATGTATTGGCACCCGCCTGAGACATTCCCATCAGCAAGCAGGACGGGAAGAGAACTGAGGAGAGAGCCCTGTGCGTCCTGCACCCTCTAAATCAGGGCGGAGCCTGCGGCGAATGGCCCAGCTCCTGGGAGGTTGTGTGGAAGGTGCTGCGAGCTGGGGGGAGGCGCAAAGGGAGGCGCCCACGACAGGGCCAACAGAGCTCATCTCAAGGGTCGGTCAGGGAACTCATTGACCCCCCTGAGCCTCGGTCAGGGAACTCATTCTCCAGGTGGGGAGGAAGCCAGCCAGCCTGGTCCTCTACACTTACTGTGGAAGCTCACTCACTCCCCCTGCAAGAGCACGACCTCAGGGGCGGGCGTGTCGGTGTCCCTTAGGGGGATGTTTGCGGAGCTGGGAGGGAGCTTTCCCGGGATCCCTCCAGGGTCCTCTAGCCCAGGGGCAAAGGGCCCTTCCTGGGAACCAAGGAGGGACAACCTCACAGAAATGCATCGTGGGCTAGACTCAGAGCCTGGGTTCAAGACCCTCCCAGGCTGGCAAGCAGATCAGAGGACCCTGGGACCAACTCTAGACAGCAGGTCTTCCTGTGTAAGGTGGCCAGTGCCCACTGGTCTACCCAGGGAGAAACCAGTCATGTCCAAAGATCAAGTGGGGAAGTTCCCATGGTGGCTCAGCAGGTTAAGGACCAGACTCGTATCCGTGAGGATGTGGGTTCTATCCCTGGTTTCACTCAGTGGGTTAAGGATCTGGCGTTGCTGTGGCTGTGGTGTGTGTAGGCCACCAGCTGTAGCTCCAATTAGCCCCCTAGCCTGGGAACCTCCATATGCCCCGAGGGTACAGCCCTGGAAAGACCAAAAAAAAAAAAAAAAAAAGAAGGAAGGAAGGAAAAGAAAAGAAAGACAAGACAGTCTTTGCAATAAGCAGTGCTGGGAAAACTGGAAGCTACATGTAAAAGAATGAAACTAGAACATTCTCTTATACCATACACCAAAAAGCCTGAAAAAAAAGCAATAAAACCCAAAAGAGGGGGACGGGGGTGGGGGCCAGGCAGGGAGTGTCTGACTACACAGAAAAGCAAGACTCAACTATACGCCGCCGTCTGTAAGAAACACACTCGAGGCGTAAAGCCGCAGCCAGGGCGGAAGTAAAAGGACGGGGAGAGACAGAGCATGCAAATAACAAGCATGATGAAGCCTGTACTGAAATCAGACCAAGTGGCCTCCAGGACAAGGAGTGTTTCCAGGGACTGTTTCCCAATGATAAAGGGGCCACTTCATCCAAAAGTCCTAACTGGACAGCCTCGGGCAAGTTCCCCAGCTTCCTCATCTGCAAATGACAACAGGAGAAGTACCTGGCTAGCTGGGAACTTGGCGAAGATCAAAGGATTTAATTCATGTCAACCTTCAGAGCCATGCTTAGCACATTGCAAATGCTCTGTGACTCTCAGCCTTCAGAATTGTTGCAATTAGAACAAAAGCCTCAGGCTCAGGCTGTCGCAAGATAAGAAGTAAACACAGGCCACTAGCTGGTTTCTCCAGTTCTCTTTCCTGGCTGTGCGTGCACACGTGCGCACGCGTGTGTGGTGTGTGTGTGTGTGTGAGTGTGTGTGTAGACCTGAGGCAGAGGAATGGGAGGAATGAATTAGCACGCATCCAATAATCCGTTTGCTACTAGACCCAAGGGATAAGGTCAAGGAGACTTGGGGACCAGGGCCAGGAGGAGTGTGACAACTGGTGAGCTTGGGATGATTGCCTGGTTTACCCAGTCCTGGATGGGGAGGCTGCAGGCTGACCTGGGTCATTTTCCAGCCCGAGAAGCAGGCAGACAGCCAGTCAGCACCTGGGCCCTGCCAAGTTCACATGGCAGGAACCACAAACATCCTTGGGCCTTTCTCCCTGGTCGAAGGCACACAGAGATGGCTCCACGACCTACCCTGTCTGCCCTGAGCCCCCTGGCTCCTGGGCTGTCATGGCAGGGACTTACTTTGGCCAGCTTTGGCTTGGAGGCCTGGCAAGGATGAGGTCCCACCAGGGGCTGCAGGAAGGTGGGTTTCTGAATCCCAATCGATTCTTCCTCCCAGGCTTCAGGGCTCTCCCTCCACATACTTCTCTCACTCCTCTCTCTTCCTTTCCTGACACCTCCTCCCTTGTCCTTGCAGTGGAGGCTCAGCGACACCCACTGTGTGCCAGACACTGGGCGCATCGTGCCATTTCTCCTGTCATGGGTGGCGGGTCTAGGCACACCTGGCTTTACAGATGAGAGAGCCAAGAGGCTCTGAGAGGTAAAGACATTTCCCTGGGATCCCATGGCTAATAAATGCCAGAGCCAGGCTTTGAAGGTTGTCCCCTGACTCCAAGGTCATTGTTCTTTACCAATTTGGGTCTAGATTAATCTTTAATACATGACCCATCAGAAATCTTCAAGGGATTCACATCACCTAGAGCGGCAGCCTCCAAACTTTTTAAAGCTATAAATAAAACGTGTTGAGCACCGTCTCCGTCCTGTGTCCACCTTATCTCCTGGTTATTTGCATGTGCTAATGTACTCTTGTATTATGTGCGTTAGGAAACATGCAGATACGGTTATAGATGAGAAATATGTCAAAAGTAGAGTCTTTGATGTTTCCTCCCCACCTCTGGGGATCAGCCTGCGAGTACCCCTGGGTACACATATATCCCCACCTGGGAGAAAACTGGCTTGGACGATGAAGTGCCAACTCTTGAGCATGATACTAGAGCTAAAGCCCCCAGCAGATTTCTTTCTCCTGCCCCGCAGATCATTGTCAAGGTATCCCATGGGCCATGGTCATTCTCAACTTGGCGTCCATGCCCATACTCCCACCCCACCTCTTTCCCCCTCCCCCTGCCAAGTCTTCCATATCAGATGAGCTCCCATCCAAACCCCAGGTCTTCTGCAAAGCCCTCCTCTGCTACCTTGGACGCAGGCATTTATACCCATCATTCTTGCCTCCAAACTTCAGCCTGCTTACATCACCATTAAATCAGGTTGCTTGGTTTGTCTCACTTTGCTGCCTACTTTATGAAGGTACCATTATTATTACTCCCATTTCATAGCTAGGGAAACTGAAGCTCAGAGAGGTCAAGTCATTTCTCCAGGGTCACACAGTAAGTAATGCTGCCTGACTCTAGAGTCTGAACTCTGCTTCAGCACTAAGCTAGGCAAAGCAAAGAAGGTCTCTTACATTGTTGTTATTTTTCCCAGCACCTAGCATAGAAACATAAATAAAAATCAATAGTTCTAAGCAAAGTGCTAAATGAATGATTGCTTGAACAGATGAACAAATGAACTGCACAGGCCACAACTAAGAAGAAAGTGGTGGAAGGAAAAAGGGCCTGCTTGATTCCTAGTACAGAATGTATTGGCTCTAGTAAAGAATCCTTGTTAAGACTTCAAGCTTCAGATGTGGCCAAATCTGGGTGTTCAGATGTCATCACCAGGACTCAGTGTCTCCAGTTCTTGGCTTGGCCATCCTCTGGGTTGACTTAGTCCCCAGGCAGGCTCCACTAGCAACTCCAGGGTCCTGCCCCGCCACCTAGTCATCCCAGTAAGAGGAGAGGGTTTCTGATAGCTCATTCTGATAGCTTAGGTCATGGGCCTTTCCTGGATTCTGTCTCTGTGGCCTGCAGGTTGAGATGAATGGCTTGGTTAGTTCCCACTCGCTGAAGCAGGAGGGTGGGTAGTAGCAGGAGAGTTCAGACCACATGAACCAAGGTGGGGGCTGGGGACTGGGATGCTGTAACCAGGAGATGGGAGAAGGAATGTGCACAGGTGTGAATCTCAAATGTCCACTTGACTTTTTTCTTACAGGACCTGGTAGACTGGCGGAAGCCCCTCTTGTGGCAGGTTGGCCACTTGGGAGAGAAGTATGATGAATGGGTCCACCAGCCGGTGACCAGGCCCATCCGCCTCTTCCAGTCTGACCTCATCGAGGCCCTCAGCAAGACTGTCTGGTGAGCCCTTCTCACGGGCCATGGTAGGCCATCCCTCTGTCCTAATGGTGCCAGCCAGATACAAAAGGGAAGGGGTACTTGGATCCCTCCCTGGAGCCCAGAGCTGTACTGTAAGTTCTTGGTAGTGAAACATGCCATAAGCCTGATCCATTCCTATGCATGGTTTTAGCCACTGAGTGACAACCCAACATGTACCCAGAAACCACTTTGAGTGTCACTTCTGTTCTATTCCAGACTCCTGTGAGGGATTTCTAGCCTGCAGTGCCTTCAGCAGGGGTGGAGGTCCGCAGGTGGGGGTCTGCAGGTGGGGGGCGGGATGATTAATTTGCCTGCAATTAACTCCTCTGCCACAAGAGGCCAGCACCTATTCAGCTGCACTGTCAGCAGCCAGAGATTTTTTTTTTTCCTGCCAATAACTTATCTCAGAGACTGAGGCAGATGGACCTCTAGCCTCTGATGTTTTCTCCTTCTCTGCTCCACACCCCCACAGCAGCACCCCTTTGGCTTCAGGTCTCCATATGCTTCTGCATATGCTTTGGTATCATCTCATCTGCCCGCCCCCCCCCCCTTTAGTTGAGAAGTGTGTCTCTGGGGAAGCTGGACCCTGTCAAGTTTGTGTGCATGTATCTCTCTCACCCTGATGGCCTCCCTGCAGGTACAGCGTGCCCATCATCTGGATTCCCCTGATGCTGTACCTCAGTTGGTCCTACTACCAAACCCTCGCCCAGGGCAATGTCCGACTCTTCACATCCTTCACCACAGGTAATGCCGGGTCCTTCCTGAATTGCTCCGTGGCTCCTGGAGGCAGGAGACCTTGGTGCTCTCCCTGGTCCTGCGTTTCTGAGAACATAGAACCCTACTCCACATCATAAACATCATTTTTTTTTAATGTCTTTTTGGGGCCGCACCCGCGGCACATGGAGGTTCCCAGGCTAGGGGTCAAATCGGAGCTGTAGCCACTGGCCTGCACCACAGCCACAGCCACGCCAGATCCGAGCCGTGTCTGCAACCTACACCCCAGCTCACGGCAACGCCAGATCCCTAACCCACTGACCGAGGCCAGGGATCGAACATGGAGCCTCATGGATCCTAGTCGGATTCGTTTTCCCTGAGCCACGATGGGAACTGCCATAAACATCTTTAAGCAAGGCTTATCTGTAGAAATATTCTTCCCAAAAGAAATGTCAGACCTTCCCCTCCTCCATAAAAATGAATTAAACAACAAGCGAACCAAAAACAGCCAGCCATTAGCAGACACTAAATGAAACCCTTTGGTCAGGTGGGGTTTCCCCCTAGAAAAATGCATGAGCTGGAATTGTTTGCCAGGAAACTAACTGAAGTCATTTCACCAAGTGGCACAGCTGAGAGCTGAACTCAGATTGGTCCAGGAGCAGTGCACAGATTGGAACCTGGGATAGAAAGATCCTAGCGTGTCCTACAGTTTTCCCCAGGCAAAGGCCCATTGGCAGAAACCCTAGCTCCGAGGAAGGCCCCCCACTAGCCTCTACTGAGCACCTCTCACATGCCTGTGCTTTCTAGGGCCACCTCATTTCACCCTCCCGGCAGCCCCTCTAGAAAGGTGCCATCGGGAGTTTCCGTCGTGGCGCAATGGTTAACGAATCCGACTAGGAACCATGAGGTTTGGGGTTTGATCCCTGGCCTTGCTCAGTGGGTTAAGGATCTGGTGTTGCCATGAGCTGTGGTGTAGGTCGAAGTGGATACAGCTCCGATTAGACCCCTAGCCTGGGAACCTCCATATGCCGCGGGAGCAGCTCAAGAAAAGGCAAAAAGACCAAAAAATAAAGAAAGGTGCTGTCATTTTACCTTTTTAGAGATGAAGAAATGGAGCCTCAGGGAAGTCAGATGAGCCATTCAGGGCCACTTGGCCAGGATGTGGATGCCAGGTGTTCCCCAAGGGGGCAGGAGACAGAGAGAGGGGCTGACATGGGGTGACTTCCAACGAGCCTGTGAGACTGAGTCTCTCAGGACAGCCTTGAGTTTGGGTGTGGCCTCTTCTGCCAGCCTGCCTCCCAGGTTCATCACCTGCCTTGGGCCTCCAGGTGCATGTCACCTGCCCAGGTAGTCCATCCGTCCATGGCAAGTGGCTTAGATGGAGGCCAAGTGAGGGGACCGGTGGGAGAGGGGTGCTGAGACTCGCTTAGGAGGGCTCCCCTCTCCCGATCACATGCCGCTTTCCCACCTGTGAACCTCTGAAGCCGTCTGTGCCGGGTGGGGACCCCTTCCCCCGCACTTAAAGTCCTCTCCCACCTGCCTCTCCAGGAGAAGTTGAGGGCTGAATGGCTTACAGGAGAGGGGTCATGGCCACATTGAAAACATGGAGCCCCAGTTTTCCCACCTGGTCCAGGATGGGGTGTGGCTGAAGTACAGGAAGTCCCCCAGAGCCCAGGCTGCTCCCGGTCCCCAAGGGTTAATGTGTGTGCCCCGCGAGCCAAGGTTACCCTTTTCTGCCCACGCTGAATAGCTCAGGCACAGCACAGGGCTTGTTGCTCAGACGGTCTGCTCACTGAATCACCCACTGTCTGCCGGGAGCTCCCCTAACAATCACCAACAGTGGCAGGGCCGCCAGGGCTGGGGCTGGAGGGGGAAGGGGATGCCAGAGCTTTGGCCCAGGTCCCTCTGCAGGATTCCTCCAGAGATGCCACTCGGTACCAGCTCCGGCCTGATGGGCTGTCAGGGGTGATGCTGGGGTGAGGGGGCGGGCGGAGACTTGACCTATAGGAGGGGAGTCTTCTGCGTGGCAGGGAGGGTGGTTTGATGGTTCGGTCAGAACCCCAGGCCTCTGCAGAGAGCTGAAATATGCTGCCTAATAAAGGCGTAGTGTAGGGGGTTAGTGGGCCTGTGACCTTGATGCCAGCAATGGTAGCATGAGAGCTGTGCATGCCTCCCTCACCCCAGCTCATCCGGCTGGTCACAGGCAGAGGGAATAGAGCCCAGCTGCGATGGGATCCTGCTGAGTCTCCAGGATCCCATCACAGCTGCTGGATAAACGGTGCTCTGGAGTCAATGCAGGAGACAGGGTGCCAAGGAGCAGTGGACGCTGAACAGAGACACCCGTTCAAGGCTGACATTCCCGGGTGCGTGTGTGAAAATGCTTTGGAAAGCAGAGGGGCTCTGCACATTCAGGCTGGTCCCTGGGGCAGTTCCTAGGGGTACGTTAGCGGGGGTGCCGGGTGTCATCCCAGGCAAGGATTCACCTCCAGCAGGATTGTGTGATGGCAGCCCCAGCAAAGGGCAAGCTCAAAGTCCGTGGTCAGGGAACGCTTCATATGTCTAGTCCTTTCCCTGCCAACGAGAGAGCCACATGACGAGAAAAGGGTCCTGCCCTCTTTGCAGTGGGGTGAGACGGAGCAGGGGGCTAGGAAATCCCTTCTTCCCCAGCCGGGGACCCACCAGAGCTCTGCAAGGAGTATCAAGAGAAGGCAGCCCTGATTGGATGTGAGTAGGGTTATGTTATTATGGTAAGTGTTAATATACACATGCTTCTTTTTTTTAAATTTTTTATTACTCAAATGAATTTATCACATCTGTAGTTGTATGATGATCATTACAATCTGATTTCACAGGATTTCCATCCCACAGCCCAGGCACATCCCCCCACCCTATACACATGCTTCTTGTATATTAAATATACACGTATATAATCAGGTTACATATTCCACCATCCAAACAACAGCCCGTCGAGACTATATTTTACTGTTGAGACAACACGTAGATGGTTCAGAGCCAGGACCTGAACCCAGGTCTGCAGACCCAAAGCCCACGCTCCTTCACCACAGTGTCCTGAAAGACCTCAGGGGTATCAAGCCTTCCCTCGAGCCAAGGCTGGGTGGCCACTCGTAGGCAGTGTTGTTGGGACAGGTCTTGTGCCAGATGTGGCCACAGCAGGCTCCACTGATGAGAGATGTCAGACCAGCTTAGCACCTGTTTGAGAGAGACGGACCCTTTGGGGATTGAATCTTAGCTGCAATGCATGTTAGTTTCCAGGTAAGGCATGAAGAATCCTTCCGTAGCTTAGAGACTCATTGGAGCCATTTGTCAGGATGGTCCTGGGCCTGGAATCGGGTCCCGAGAGCTGAAAGGTGGCCTCGCCTCCGCACCTTCCGGGCTTTCTCCCTCAGCAGCCACCTGGGCACAGCCCTTCAGAAGGGCTTCTTCAAACTTAACCCAAAGCTGCCTCCATTCTGCCCTTGAAACAGCTTACTCATCCACGTCTAGCTCTCCAGAGAGGCTTGAGTTTGCCCATTAATCTCCTCATGAGTATCAGAGCACCTGCTGTGTTGAGCTCAGGAGATAGCAAACCCAAGGTCCGTGAAATGCTCAGAACCTGGTGGGGATGAATGAGTGAGACAACAGCCAAAGTTCAGCATGATAAAGGAGGAGGCGGAGGGCCCAGAACCCAGCCCAGGCAGGGCAGAGGGCATCCGCGGAGGCATCTCACAGGAGATGAGCGGGGTAAGGAAGGCGGGGAGGCAATGCCAGTGAAGGGAGCGGGACATGGGAGTGGGGCTGGGCACCGTGGGGCCCCTGAGGAGCCACACGCGGTTGGCTTTGGCCCTAGTACAGGGTGATGGGGAGATGACACAAGGATGTGGCTGGCAGGGCTGGGTCTTGGTGGCCCTTCCGTACCAGGGTGGGGGCTGGACTTTACCTGAAGAGGATGAGGCACGTTGGAGGCTTGTAACCGCATGTGAGGCAGTTGGAGTAGGAAGCCGATGCGGGCGCTGGGAGGGTGATAAGGTGGGGACGGGATTCAGAGCAGTGAACTGACCCGAGAGATTTCATGGACGTGAGATGCACGCAACATCCATTCCAGCATTTTTAAGTGAACGATTCAGTGGCCTTTAGTATATGCACAGTGCTGTGCAACCACTGCGTCTGTCTCGTCCCCAGACATTTTCGTCACCCTGAAAGGAACCGCTGTACCCTCTGAGCAGCTGCTCCCCATTCTCCCCGCCTCCAGCCTCTGGCAGCCACTCGTCTGCTTGCTGTCTAGCCTGGACACTCCATATAAAAGGAACCCCACAAAATGTGGTCTTTTGTGTCTGACTCTTCTTTCTTTACTTTGCCAAGAGCTATTAAGGACAAGGAGCGGACAGAGCTTGGTGACTGGTCAGACAGGACAGAGGGATAAGTCGAGCCCTTGCTAATGTGTGGACATCAGGACCCTTCACTGGACCAAAAAGAACCTCAGAGTTCCCTTCATGACTCAGTGGGTAACGAATCTGACGAGTATCCATGAGGATGCAGGTTCGATCCCTGGGCTCGCTCAGTGGGTTAAGGATCTGGCGTTGCGTGAGCTGTGGTGTAGGTGGCAGATGTGGCTCAGTTCCCATGTTGCTGTGGCTGGGGTGTAGGCTGGCAGCTGTAGCTCTGATTCGACCCTAGCCTGGGAACCTCCATATGCCCTAAAAAGACAACAACAACAGCAAAATACCTGTCGCCAACCCAGAGGAGCAGCCTGGGGTAACAGGGTGGCAGGAAGGAAGAGGAAGACGACTGCCCTCATGAGAAAGCTGCTGAGGGGATGGCTGCGGACAGCTGCATGGAGATATCCAGCAGCAAGTGGCAGTCCGGGCTGGGTTGCAGGTGCAGATTTGGGTGTGTCAGCAGGTGAGTGTGGCTGACATCCCGTATCAAGCAAAGAGCATGCGAGGGTAGAGGGTCAAGGTTTTGGGAGACAGAGGCAGTTTCCACGATGGAGCCTGACAAAGGGCATCTTAAAAAGAAGAGAAAAGCCAAGTGTCCCATCAGGCAGGGAGTGAAGCTGTCTGTTTAACCCCCGTTGGTCCCAGATGCTTTGAGAATCTAAAACGTGGTGCAGGCACTGCCCAGAAAGATGCACACACATGCATCATTTAGGATACCGTTTCAGCAGCTTCACTCTGAAATCCAACTGAGGACTCGCTGGGTGTTCTTAAACCTCAGGTCGGAAACGTAAATGGTGACATATTCAAAAAGAGAGTCGTCACCAGTGTCTTATGCTGCAGCCAAGGTAGAGATGAGTTGAAAAAATTATTCAGGGAGTTCCCGTCGTGGCGCAGTGGTTAACGAATCCGACTAGGAACCATGAGGTTGCGGGTTCGGTCCCTGCCCTTGCTCAGTGGGTTAACGATCCGGCGTTGCCGTGAGCTGTGGTGTAGGTTGCAGACGCGGCTCGGATCCCGCGTTGCTGCGGCTCTGGCGTAGGCCGGTGGCTGCAGCTCCGATTCAACCCCTAGCCTGGGAACCTCCATATGCTGCGGGAGCGGCCCAAGAAATAGCAACAACAACAACAACAACAACAACAAAAGACAAAAAGACAAAAAAAAAAAAAATTATTCAGAGCTGGCAAGAAATACGTCACAAATGGCCGTTGCAGTTCTTCTTTGCAGAAGACAGACTTTAGGGGCCTGAGTGTCATGGGAAGAGGTGATAATAGACTTGAGTCTTGCTGACTTGTGCATGGGAAGGACTTAAAGATGAGTAGAAGCCAGAGTTCCTGTCGTCATGGCTCAGTGGTTAACGAACCCAACTAGGAATCCCTAGCCTGACCTTGCTCAGTGGGTTAAGGATCCGGCGTTGCCGTGAGCTGTGGTGTAGGTTGCAGATGTGGCTCGGATCCCGAGTTGCTGTGGTTCTGGCGTAGGCCAGCAGCCAGCAGCTACGGCTCCGATTTGACCCCTAGCCTGGGAGCCTACATAGGCCGTGGGTGTGGCCCTAAAAAGACAAAAAAAAAAAAAAAAAAAAAAAAAAAAAAAATGAGTAGAAGCCAGTTCAAGAGAAGTTGAAGATACTGGAGTTCCTATTGTGACGCAGTGGAAATGAAGCTGACTAGCATCCATGAGGATTCAGTTTCCATCCCTGGCCTTGCTCAGTGGGTTAAGGATCTGGTGTTGCCGTGAGCTGTGGTGTAGGTCTCAGACAAGGCTCAGGTCTTGCATTGCTGTGGCTGTGGTGTCAGCCAGTGGCTGCAGCTCCAATTCGACCCCTAGCCTGGAAATTTCCATATGGCACGGGTGCAGCCCTAAAAAAGACCAAAAAAAAAAAAAGTTGAAGATACTCACAGGGGTTGGTTGGAATGGAGGGACTGTGGAGGAGGCAGATTGAGGGCTGTGCACTGCCCAGCAGGGTGAGCTGGACATGTATGGAAGTTGTCTCTGCTTCCACATCCTCCCTCATGTGGGCAGTGACAGAGCTTCCTTCCTAAGCCTGGAGTGAGGTGAAATTTGAAGCAATCCATGTAAAGCACTTGAATGGCACCTGGCACATAGGGACAAGTCTAAGCTCATACTGCTCACCACACAACAGGCCAATAAATCGAGAGAGGAGTTGTTGAGGCAAGGAATAGTGACTTTATTTGGCAAGCTAGCAGACTGAGAAGATGGTTGGACTAATGTCCCAAAGAACCATCGTCCCCAAGTCAGAATTCAGGCTGCTGCTGCCTTCCCCCACCCCTTTGGTCTTTTCAGAGCTGCACCTGTGGCATATGGAGGCTAAGGGTCAAATCAGGGCTACAACTGCCAGCCTACACCACAGCCACAGCAACACCAGATCCAAGCCACATCTGCAACCTATACCACAGCTCATGGCAACACCAGATCCTTAACTCACTGAGCGACGCCAGCGATCGAACCCACGTCCTCATGAAGGCTAGTCTTGGGTTCTTTATAGCTGAGTCAGGACAGAAACTCCAAATTCAGGCTGTTTTTATACGAAAAGGGAAGGGAGCGTGGTTAGTTATTGCAAACGTCTTGGTGTCCAAATCCTTTCTTCTTGCAGCTATGGGGGTAGGTTAGGTCACAATGTTTCTGTAAACCTCCAAGACAAAATGTTATCCTCTGTTCTGCAACTTTTTATCTCTGCGTGAATGGAAACATGTTTTATCTCTACAGGAATAGAAAGGCATTACACCTGTCAAAGTCAGAGCCTGGAGGCTGGGCTCTCCTGTATATTTCAGGCTATAGGCAACATTCTTAACTTGCAGCAAAAGCAGTAGAATACAGAGGCTCACGTAAAAGAAACGGTTCCATGGAGTCAGATTTGTTCTTCCTTTTTACACCACGGCCAGCCAGTGCCCAGGTGCTGGGTGCCCCCCGTCTTCCTAAGGAGCGAGGAGAAGGAAGCTACAGGGTCGGGGCATGTCAGGTGGCGCGGAAGGCAGACGGAAAGGCGTGGAGGGAGCTCTTCTCCCTCTTCCTCTGCTGTCCCCGAGGATGTCCTTCCTCTGTGAAGTAGGAGGCCCAGTGGAAGGAAGGTGGGACGTTTGAAGGCAGCAGGGAGGGAGCCGTAAGGGGATCTCCGGGCAGTGTTTGAGCTCTAGCCGACCATGAAGGAGACACACCAATGGCTACACAATCTGCCTCCGTGTCGGGGTGGAAAAACGGGTTCTTGTGCAGACCCAGGCTTGGGGGTTCATGGGGGGCAGCCGAGGCCAAAGGAGAAAGGCTAGCCTTGGGAGACAATTTGCTATTTCCACAAAAACTCCAAATGTTCACAAAGTGGTGTTTTGCGAAAATTAGACATAGTTGCAATATGACCCAGCATATACCCACTCCTAAGCATAAACCCAAGACACCCGAAAATGTATGTCCACACAAAAACTAGCACAGGGATGTTCACAGCAGCGTTATTCACGATAGCCAGAGGAGAAGCAACCCAGGTGTCATCACCTGGTGAGGGCTAGACAAATGAGATGCATCCCCGTTGATAAGGAATATTATCCAGCCTTAAAAAGGAATGAAGTTCTGATACACGCTACAGAGTGGATGAACCCTGAAATTCCTGTAAGTAAAAGAAGCCAATCACAAAAGACTATATAGGGTATGGTTCCTTTGACATGACATACCCAGAATGGTCAATAGACAGAGAGTAGGTTAATGATTTCTTGGCTCTGGGAAATAGCAAGAATTGGAGGAAATGGGGAGCGACCATTGATGGGTCAGGAGTTTCTTTCTGGGGTGATAAAAGTGTTCTGAAGTTGTAGTGAAGCTTGTACAACTCAAGTATACTCAAAACCATTGAATTGTGTGGAGTTGCCGTTGTGGCTCAGTGGTTTACAAATCCGACTAGAAACCATGAGGTTTTGGGTTCGATCCCTGGCCTCGCTCCGTGGGTTAAGGATCTGGCGTTGCTGTGAGCTGTGGTGTAGGTCGCAGATGTGGCTCAGATCCCGTGTTGCCATGGCTCTGGCGTAGGCTGGTGGCTACAGCTCCACCCCTAGCCTGGGAACCTCTATGTGCTGTGGGTACGGCCCTAGAAAAGGCAAAAAGACCAAAAAAACAAAACAGTAGTAAAGCTGTTACTTCTTAAAGCAAGCATAGACAAGGCGATGGCTTGTAACAGTGGCTAGAGCTGAGGTCCCTGTGAGGTCAAAGAATGGGTTACCTGGAGGAAAGGCCTGAAGCACGGAAGGACCTCGGGCCATTGCCCGAGGGTGGGTGTGGGGACCTGGCACCTGATGATCCTTAAATCTCCCCCGCCCGTCTGGCCCCCAGGCTGATCATCTTCAGGTTTGTCACATCTGCCTCATAAGCTCTGACATATGAAGTGCTGGTCCAGCTGTCTCTCTCCGGGTTTTCCTGACCCCCTGCCCCATCCCTGGCTTTCGACATCTTCCACCAACAGCCCCCCGGCTCTGCTGCCTTCCTCAGGGTGGCTGCTCCCTCTCCTCCGTGTCACCCAGGCCAGGTCCCTCTTCTCTGGTGCCTTCGTCCGCTCGGGCTGCTGTAACAGAACATCACAGACCGGGTGGCTTAGGAACAGCAGAAACGGACTGCTCACGGTTCTGGAGGCCGCAAGTCCGAGACCAGGGTGCCAGCGCAGCCGAGCCAGGGCCCTCTTCTGGGTCAGACTCTCGTTGCATCCTCACGTGGCGGAAAGGGGGCGGGAATTCTTCTGAGCCTCTTTCGTAAGGTCATTGGTCCCAGTCACCTCGTGAGTGTTAGGTCTCAACATAGGAATCTGAGGGACCACATTCAGAGCAAAGCACCAGGCACAGGTCCAGCCCGGGGCATAGCTGTTGTCCTCATAGTCCCTCTCAGGAAGACCTCAGGTTTCTAGCCACGTGCTACCCTGACACCAAAGCCAAACAAAACACCACGAGAAAGCAAACGACAGTATCATTGACGACTGTAGACGTCCCAAACCTTGACAAAATACTAGAAAACTGAACCCTGGCGCGTGCTGGGTGACACACCGGCACCCGATGAGATTTAGCTCAGGACTGCACGGGTGGCTCAGCGTGTGAAGTCAGTGGAATACACCCTTCCCTGTTCTCCGAAAGGACCTCTTCTAAGCCCGACACTCGGCCTCCAAGCCTCCTTCCCATTTTGACTCAAGGGCCCCACGCATGAGCCCCGCCTGGCCCTCTCGCAGCAGCTCCTCAGGTGACAGCTCATGAGACAGGACCTCCGGAGCCCCCGGGCGCTGCTGTGCCCTGAGCCCATCCGCCCTGACCTCCCCTCTCTCTGCCCCCCGCAGAGTACTCGGTAGCCATGCCCGAGTCCGTGTTCCCGGGCCTCTTCGTGCTGGGGATGCTCCTCTGGAGCCTCGTCGAGTACCTCATCCACCGCTTCCTCTTCCACATGAAGCCCCCCAGCAACAGCTATTACCTCATCATGCTGCACTTCGTCCTGCACGGCCAGCACCACAAGGTGAGCGGAGCGGCGCGCCCCCGCCACGCCGGGCAGTTCTAACCCTCCCTCGGGAGCTGCCCATCTTGGTGGGAGTCAGGGTGGGAGCCAGGGACCGTCATGGGCACGTGACCGGGTCCTAACCCAAACCGGGCACGGACAGAGCGAGCACGCGTGTCCATCTTTAATTCTCACAACTCATTCATTCATTCAACAATCGTGCCCTGAGGAGTTCCCGTCCTGGCACAGCAGAAAGGAATCCAACTAGGAACCATGAGGTTGCAGGTTCGATCCCTGGCCTCGCTCAGTGGGTTAAGGATCCGGCATTGCCGTGAGCTGTGGCGTAGGTCACAGACGCGGCTCGGATCCCGCGTTGCTGTGACTGTGGTGTAGGCCGGCAGTTATAGCTCTGATTAGACCCCTAGCCTGGGAACCTCCATATGCTGTGGGTGCGACCCTAAAAAGCAAAAAACAAAAACCAAAAACCCACAATTGTGCCCTGAGTGCTTACTTTGTGCCAGACACTCTTCTAGATGCCACTGAACAAAACCAGTATCACTGCCCTTGCAGGAGCTTCTGAAAATAGTGCCACGTAGAGTTCTTGTTGTGCCTCAGCTGGTGAAAAACCTGACAAAGTGCCCATGAGGATGTCGTTTCCATCCCTGGCCTTGCTCAGGATCCAGCCTTGCCGCGACCTGTGGCATAGGTTGCAGGTGCGGCTGGGATTGTGTGTTGCTGTGGCTGTGGTGTAGGTTGGCAGCTGCAGCTCCGATTTGACCCCTAGCCTGGGCACTTCCAAATGCTGCAGATGTGGCTCTAAAAATAAAAAGAAAATGGTGCCACAGTTCTCCCCACTCCACAGAGGGGCAAACTGAGGCTTGGGGAAACAAAGGAACTGAGGAATTCATCCAAGGTCCCCCCTGCATGCTGTGCCCGGTGGCCTCCAGTCCGTGCTCTATGCCATCCACCACCCTAGGGGTCCTCAGCACGGTGGTCGCAGCAGCTGGGATCAGAGGCCAGGTCTGCCCAGAGGAAGCTGCATCCGCTGCTGCTTCTCTGTCCCCGCACTGGGCTGTTCTCAGCCTGTCCCAGGGCCACCCCCCTCCCCCTCCCTTCCTTCCTTCCTTTTCCAGGAGGTGCACACTGCTGGCAGGTCCTGTGGCTCCTGGTCAGGTGGGGGTGCCGCCCACGTCAGTGTGCTGCTGTTTCTCTGTCCTCCGATTTCTCTTTCAGCCCAGAGAGGGTCTCTCTTCCCAGAATGCTCACATAGCTCTGTCATCTTACCTCTGTGCCAGGCCCTTGGCTTGTGCAGCTCCAGAGCCAAAGACTCCACTCTTTTGTTATCTGGTTCTCTGCGACATTCACCCCAAAGAAGGCCACCTGGGGTGGGAGGCCTGTCCCCCGGCACTTCCAGGGTCATCCACCTGTGTGCCTTCATCAGCCTCAGGCCTGGGTCTGGTACCCCGTGTGGAGCTGAGTGGGGAGCTCCTCTCTGACACCCAAAAAACTCCAGAGCCAAAGTGGCTTCGAGCGTCAAGCAGATTCTGCCCGGTGAGCGTCCCGCCCGCGTGGCGCCCACGCCGTGTTCTTGGACAGGTTTTCAGGTCCCCTCCAGGCCTGGAACTGGGGGCGGGACAGACCCTCTCGGCCTCTCCGGGGCCCACCCGCTCCGAAGGCGCGGAGAAGGCCAAGCCCCGCCCTCCCTGGGCTGGCTGTCCCCCTGCGCCCTGTCCCCCCTCGGGCGTCCTGACCTGAGCCCCTCCCCGCACAGGCCCCCTTCGACGAGTCCCGCCTGGTCTTCCCCCCGGTGCCGGCCTCTCTGGTGATCGGCTTCTTCTACGCCTTCCTCCGGCTCATCCTGCCCGAGGCGGTGGGGGGCACCGTGTTTGCGGGGGGCCTGCTGGGCTACGTCATCTACGACATGATCCACTACTACCTGCACTTCGGCTCCCCGCACAAGGGCTCCTACCTGTACAGCCTGAAGGCCTATCACGTCAAGCACCACTTTGCACATCAACGGTCAGGTGAGCTCGGCGGCGCCTCCCCGTCCCTCATGGGTCCGTTTCTTGATTCCACCCCTGAGCGCCCCCCAGGGCAGGGGTCCAGGATCAGATCTCCGGATGCACAGCCGTCAAGGCAACCCCAGGGCGCCCATCTGAGTCCCTGGTGCTTGGGGCTGTGCCAAGACAGACAGACAAGGAAACCGATAAATAAATAGCAAAGATCATTTCAGGCAGTGATGCCCACCCCAAAGAAAAGCAAAGTGATGTTAGAGAAACCATGTCACTAGGGTAGGGGTCCCGCACAGTCTAATAAAATGCAGTGCGCAGAGTTCCCTGGCGGCCAGCAGGTTAAGGATCTGGTATTGTCACTGCTGGGGCTTGGGTGCTGTTGAGGTGCAAGTTCGATCCCTGGCCCAGGAACTTTTGTATGCTGTGGGTGCAGCAAAAAAAAAAAAAAAAAAAAAAAAAAAAGAAGAAGAAAGAAAAAAGAAAAAAAACTACAGTGGGAGTCGCAGATAGGATTTTACATTTCCTAGTAGCCATGTTAAGTAATAGTAAACCGATGAAGTTAACCTAAGCAACAGTCTAAGTCACATGCAACCAGAATATTATCCTTTCAACTCGTGATCGATTCAAAAAATTGTTAATGAGAGAGTTTACATTCTCTCCTTCTATTAAGTCTTTGACGTCCGGTGTGTCTCTTGCACACACAGCCTATCGCCATACAAGGGCTAAATCTTCATTGGAGCTACTTGGTCCATCTTTAGAGTTTATGCAATTTACAGGCGAAAAAGGAGATTCACGTACATGCACTGCTCCAGATGTGCCTCAACAGTTTTCCAGTCACTGAATCGAGCATGGGTCTTTACATTGAAACGTAAATTAATTAAAATTCAGTGAAATTAGGAATTTCTTCCCTTTGCGTTCTAGCCACATTTCCACTGCTCGGGAGCCTGGGCTGGTGGCTACCATGCGGGACAGCAGAAAGCTAGCTAGAGTGGTCCAGGAGATGTCACCACAGAGATGTCATTAGAGCTGAGACCTAAATTAAGAAAAGCCACGAGTGGTTAAAGAGCCAGCATTGTGGGAGTTCCCATCGTGTCTCCGTGGAAACAAATCTAACTAGTATTCGTGAGGACGAAGGTTCAATCCCTGGCCTCACTCAGTGGGTTAAGGATCCGGCGTTGCCGTGAGCTGTGGTGTAGGCCGGCAGCTGCAGCTCTGATTTGACCCCTAGCCTGGGAACCTCCATATGCCATGGGTGCGGCCCTAAAAATCAATCAATAAAAAAGATCCAGCATTATCACTGTGGTGACTCGGGCTGCAGCTGTGGCATGGGTTCGATCCCTGGCCTGGGAACTTCCACATGCCATGGGCACAACCAAAAAAAAAAAAAAAATGTTGAAGAGAAGCCAGCATCCGATGTCTGGAGAAAAAGCATCCCAGGAGCATCAAGTGTGCAGCCTTGAAGCAGGAATGAAGGTGGCATCTTCAAAGAGAAGAGGCAGCTGGAGTGAGGGAGAGGGAGGGAGGAGGAGGCCGGCGGCGTCCAGGCCCTCCCAGGAAGTCAGGCTGCACGAGAAATGTGGGATTATTCCAGCAGCATCCCTGGGACTCTAGAAACACAGGATCCCTGCTCTTGACTTTGCCAGGATGGCCCCGAGCGGTGGGAAGGCCAGCGGGGACCGATGCTGACATCTTCCCCATATGCTACCCCCACAGGCTCCCTTCTCGAACAGTCCAACCCCAGTCCTTACAGAACTCCTCACCTTCTCCCCATTTGTCTCCCTCTCTAGGATTCGGCATCAGCTCTAAATTTTGGGATCACTTTTTCCATACCCTCATACCGGAAGAGCCCCACCCGAAGACGCAGTGACCACGCCCAGCCCCCCCATGGCCCCTGCCCCTGCCCCGCTCCCCCGACCCCAGATCCTGCAGAGAAGGTTGGCTTGGCCAGGCAGGACGGGCTCGGTCCGACCCTCGGGCGTGGTGGAGGATGCTGGGGAAACCCTCAAGACCGAGGCTGACCCTGAGACCTCCCCGCACCCGAGACCCAGCACGGGAGGGTCGTGTCCGCTTGGTAGCCCCGCGGCCCGCAAGGGTAGCTCTTTCCTGGACCACCCCAGCCTCTCCACCCGCATCCCTGCCCAGAGCCTTAGCCCACGGGGCCTGGCCAGCGGGGACTTTGCTGAGGGGAATGAAGGAAACTGACCCCTGGGACCAGGCCTGTGTCCTGCCTACGTTCTAGCGCCTTGGGCTCCCCAGGAGCCGCCAGTGTTCACAGCAAAGCACGGGGTCTGCAGGGCTGTGGCTCTCGTCCTCCCCCACCCTTCCTGGGGACACTTGGTGGCTCTGGCTGTTCTCCCGAGGACTGGAGACCACAGAGGTGGATGAAGCGCTCTTGGAAGAAGAGACAGCCTGATGCCTCCCACAGGCCCACCCCGATCCCGGGGCAGCGCCTTTATCCCGTGCCAGTGACACATGCCAGCTGTATACCGCCAGGGGCCTTGGCCGTGACCCATCCAGCACCCACATGCCCACCCTCACCTGTCTGTGCAGGTGCGCCCAGGGGTGCTGACCAAAGCCTCAAGGATGCACCTTTCTTGAGGAGCCGCCAGAGCTCTTCCCCAAGGGAGGCTAAAGAGACCTGTCTGTGGGCGGCAGCCCCTCGCAGCCCCAGCCACTCCTGCCCTCCCCCGGCATAGGCGGGCCCCAACCCGCCTCACTCAGGACCCTTCCAGCCCGTGCCTCCCTCCTTAAGCCGAGAAGGAGCCTTGATGCGGTGCCTTATCTCAGCCCCACCCGCAGCGGGTGAGACGCCCAGCCTTCCTCCTCGTAACCAAAACCTCACTGCTCATTAAAGGGTCTTATTTATAAATTATAAATACCGTTAGTCGGGCCCCCAGACCAAGTAGCTGCTCATATTGCCCTTTCTAATCCTACATGTGGAACGTATGTAAAAAAATTTTGTCTTATTTTTGTTCCCGTCTTACCCACAAACCGTTACTACTTGAAACTTTTGAAAAACTCGATGTGTGTAAAGGCTAAAGGGAAGCAGTTTGACCGATCCTGTGATTTGTACTGTTTACTGCGGAGTTATTTAAAGATTTTGGAATAAATATACAAACTACAGTTGTGAAATAAAGGTGTAAATAAATTGTATATTTTGAAAAATAAAAACATTGGAAAAGAAGCCAACAAAGATTCCTTGCTACCTAGTTTTTTATTTTTTTATTCGAGTGTGGTGGATTCACCGCGTTGGGTCCATTTCATTCTTTTTCTCGTACTGTCTCCCATCATGTCCTCTCGGAAGAGACTGGGTACAGTGCCCTGTGCTGTACAGCAGGCCCTCGCCTCATTGCTTACCCATCCTAAATGAAATAGTTGGCTTCTTCTAACCTCAAGCTCCCTGTCCATCCTGCTTCCTTCCCCCTCCCCCTTGGCAACCACAAGTCTGTTGGCTGTGTCCGTGCGTCTGTTTCTGATTCGCTGCTCATTGATGGTCACTAGCCAGACTCCCCCAAGGCCGGAGAGGAGCAGAAGGGTGGAAGTGGGTGGTCCGTTCAGCAGGAAGGAGTGTTTCTTTGATCACTGACCAGGTGGTCTGCCCTTGGCAGGGTACAGTGATGATTAAACGGCCACCAAGCCTTCTTCTCTTACTTGGTTTCATAACTGGTTTAAAATTCTCTGCACACAGTGCCTCCCCTCACTGCTTGTACCTGGGGGTGAAAGGAGGGTGGCATCGCTCCCCAGACTGCCTTGGTACATGCACCGCGGAGGAGGCTTTGCTTCTGGAATTTATCAGACCTCAGCTGAGATGAGTTGACTTTTAATTTTTTTGCTTTTTAGGGCTGCACCCACAGCATGTGGAGGTTCCCAGGCTAGGGGTCGAATTGGAGCTGTAGCCGCTGGCCTACACCACAGCCACAGCAACGCGGGATCCGAGCTGTGTCTGCAACGTACACCACAGCTCACGGCAACGCTGGATCCTTAACCCACTGAGCGAGGCCAGGGATCGAACCCGCAACCTCATGGTTCCTAGTCGGACCCATTAACCACTGAGCCACGACGGGAACTCCTGAGATGAGTTGACTTTTCTAAGGCTCCAGCAACAGATGCCCAGTGTAGGAGGTAGAACATCAGGCCAGCTCAGTCTGGGTGAAAGAGTTTCCCAGATGTCTTCCCAGCCACCACCTCAGAAGCACCTACAGATCCTAACAAACTACAGCTCCAAGTCCTCAACGCTCAGAGTCTAATTCAGGAGGTCCCATGGAGCTGGGCTCTGGATTTACCTGCCCAAGGATGCAGAGGGAGCAATGAAAGTGGAGGCAAGCTGGTGTCGGCGAGGCTCTGGCCACTGCTGCTCGAGCAGCTCCCGGCCTGCAGAGAAGTGCCACCTGTCCGAGCCACTGATCCCCCAAGCGCCTGGAATCCATTACTGGAATCTAGCCACCCAAGCAGCAAAACCCAACCTCTATTCCCTGGGTGGTGCTGGGAATCCAGCCACGGAGCATCACGACCAAGGGAAAGGAAGAAGTGAAGGAGGAGATAAATACATGTAAATGCATATAGTCATAAATATACGGGTCTACCAGAGACAGGTCTAAAATGAGCACATCTGTGGAAAAAAATTACTGGAAAAGGATTTCCCATCGTGGCTCAGTGGAAACAAATCTGACTGGTATCCATGAGGACCCAGGTTTGATCCCCGGCCTCACTCAGTGGGTTAAGGATCTGGCACTGCCGTGGTATGACTCAGATCTGGTGTTGCTGTGGCTCTGGCACAGGCCACCGGCTGAGGCTCCAGTTTGACTCCTAGCCTGGGAACCTCCATAAGCTGCAGGTGCAGCCCTAAAAAGACCAAAAAAAAAAAAATTAATTAGGAAAAAAACTTACTTAAAAGATTGAAATAGAGTTCTCTGGTGGTGCAGCAAGTTAAGGATCTGGCGTTGTCACTGCAGCAGCTCAGGTTGCTGCCACGGCTCCAGTTTTATCCCTGGCCTGAGAACTTCCACGTGCCACAGGCGTGGCCAAAAAATTTTTTTAAAAAGTTGAAACAGAAGAAGCAAGACATACCAAAATCATCTGAGTTTGTAGCATGGTAAGGAGAAGATTTTGGACTGGGAGTGGGGGTGACCAACTAACCTATGAAAGAAAAGGCCTGCTCAGTGAATGTTGGCTAGGCTCCCCTGTGCTTCCTGCTGTCCCCACTCTCACCTTCCAGGGGGTTAGGGATTTCCACAGGCCTTTGGAAGAGAGCGTGAGCCCCACTCTATGGAAGAGAATAATGTAGAGAACGCCCATCAGCCAGTTGGCGCGACCATCTGCTTGCGTCAGAGAATTTTTACCTTTGGGTGCAAGAGACACAAGGAGTCACAGATTAGAGACCAAAGCCAGCGTGGGACATTATCACGATGGCAGCGCGTCTAGCATGATGGGAAAGCCTGAAGCTTGGAGCACGTGGTTATTTCTATGGTGGAAGAAGATGGAAAGCATCAAGAAAGTTGAATGTTTACTAGGGCGCAGGGCCATTTCAGGTCTGATCCCTGTAAAGCCAGTGTGCAGGTTGACTGACTCACAATGATCCTAGCAATTTACCTGATTCTCTAGCAACGACCCAGATGCCCTGGAGGAGGTCAGGCCCACAGCCCTTATCTCTGTTTCCAGCATCCTGCGTCTGCCTCCAAGCAGGCTGTCTTTGGGCGTTCCCTGGTTGCCCTGAGGAACTGTCCTGTCCACTTGACTCAGTTCCACTCCTCCATTGGCTCTGGCTTCTCAACTCTTTGAACTTTGTACGCTTTCTTTTTGTGCGCAGCAGCACAATGCCAACTTGTAACAGGCCCCGGTAAATAGGAGTCTTGTCTCTGCCAGATCTCTGATAGTTACAGTGTTTGGGCGTTGGTTTTCCACCTGTTCCCTGGCCTCTGCTGCCCTCTGGTGGCAGCATGCAGTCTGTACCCTTCTGATGGATTCCAGTGACTGTGATTATAAAATTCCAGCATTTTCCACCTTTCTCGTTCTTTTAACTTATTGTTTTGTCTCATCTGCTCTTTTTGAGAGGAATCTGGAACTATACACATGAACTTTCCAGTCTAAATTTCTATAAAGATATGATGGCTTCAAAAAATTAATGGAGATTTCTTTACAGTGAGGAAATAACACAATAACTTTCTCTATGTGAAACCTGGAAAATGTCAAGGTTCTCGTTTTCTCTCCATCCCAGACCTTTTATCAGCTTATAGCATGGGAAAGGAAACAGGGGTAAGAAAAGGAAGAAAAAGTATCATTTTGTTGGGGGGTTTTTTTGGTTGTTATTGTTGTTTTGCTTTTTAGGGCCACATTGGCAGCGTATGGAAGTTCCCAGGCTAGGGGTTGAGTGGGAGCTGTAGCCACAGCCACAGCAATGCAGGATCTGAGCTTTGTCTGCGACCTACACCACAGGTCACTGCAACGCTGAATCCCCAACCTACTGAGCAAGGTCAGGGATCGAACCCGCATCCTCATGGATACTAGTTGGATTCATTTCCACTGTGCCACAATGGGAACTCCAGTATTGTTTTAGTAAGAGCATCAAAATGGGAACCTGTCTTCACTGATAAAATGCAAATCTTACAACAAAAACATGAACAACCTCACTAAAATTTTTTATTATGGTTGATTTACAATGTGTCAATTTCTGCTGTACAGCAGTGGCCCACTTCTGCATCTATATATATACATTCTTTTTTTCATACCATCCTCCATCATGTTCCATCACAAGTGATTAGATATAGTTCCCTGTGCTAAACAGCAGGAGTCACTAAAATTTTTTAAAATGGGGGAAAAAAGAACTTTAAAAACTTTTTTAAAATAAAATAGAATATTAATCAAGCTTAAAAGCAAAACCATGTCGTTTATGTGGGAGGTAATTGCAGAAATAAGGAGTGAGAGACGGGAAAAGAATAGAAAGTAGGGGAGCAATGTAAGAATGAGTTTGTGAGGTTCTCACACAGATTCTGCTGGGGCATCCGCAGAAGCAGACATAACACCTGCCAGAATTGTCCACCTAAAGGACAAGAGGTTTCCCTCCAACTGGTTGAGCGTTGGTGTAGATCCCCTTTCACTTAGGAGCTGTCCCAGCATTCAAGCCAACCAGATTCCTTGGCTTTGACAAAAGTCCTAGAATAAAAGCAGAAAGATGATTTTCATTTCTTTCAGCTCTGTAATTCCTTTCTTTCTTTCTTTCTTTTTTTTTTTTTTGTCTTTTTGCCATTTCTTGTGCTGCTCCCACAGCATATGGAGGTTCCCAGGCTAGGGGTCGAATCAGAGCTGGAGCCTCCGGCCTACGCCAGAGCCACAGCAACGCGGGATCCGAGCAGCGTCTGCAACCTACACCACAGCTCACGGCAACGCCGGATCGTTAACCCACTGAGCAAGGGCAGGGACCGAACCCGCAACCTCATGGTTCCTAGTCGGATTCGTTAACCACTGCGCCACGACGGAAACTCCTGTTTTACTTCTTATCCAATTTGGATGCCTGGATTTTTTCCCGGCTAATTGTTCTGTCTAGAGCTTCCAGTAAAATGTTGAACAGCACTGGTGCAAATGAGCATCCTTCTCTTGTTCCTGATCTTAGGGAGAAAACCTTTCAGTCCTTCACCATGAGATATGATGCTGGCTGTGGGGTTTTCATAACTGTCCTTTATCATGGGGAAGCTCCCTTCTATTCCTCGTTTGCACAGTCTTTTCTCAGGAAAGTATATTGAATTTTGTCCAGATTTGTCTCTGCCTCAATTGAGATGATCATGAGTTTTTTTTCCTTGTTCTTTTAATGTGATGTGTTCCATTGACTTCATGTGTTGAACCACCCTTGCATTTGTGGAACACATCTCATTTGGTCATACAAAGGCGTATAATCCTTTAATATGTCTAGGATTCCGTTTTCCAGTATTTTGTTGAGAATTTCTACATCTATATTCATAAATGGTATTAGTTTGTAGTTCTCTTTCTTGTGGTATCAGGGCAATGCTGGCCTCATAAAGTGGGTTTGAAAACGTTCTCTCCTTTTAAATTTTTAAAAGAGTTTGAGAGGACTAGTGTTAACTCATTTTGAAGTGTTTTGGAAAATTCACCAATGAAATCATCTGATCTGCACTTTTCTTTCGGGGAAAGGTTTTAATTACTTAGTCAATCACTTGTAGATCTGTTTAGCTTTTCTATTCTTTTTTTAGTAAATGTTATTGGCGAACAGGTGACTTACAATGTTGTGTTAGTTTCAAGTGTACAACAAAGTGAATTAGCCGTACATATACATATATGCCCATTCTTTTCTTTCCCCATATAGGCTATCTTACAGTATGGAATAGATTTTCCTGAGCTATATTATAGGTCCTTGTTATTGATTGCTTTTGTATATAGTAGTGTGTATATGCCAATCCCAACCTCCCAATCCATCCCTCCCCCTCACGTTTCCCCTTTGGTAACAGTAAGTTTGGTTTCAAAATCTTTGAGACTGTTTCCGTTTAGTGAATAAGTTATTTTGTATCATTTTTATTAGATTCCATATATTAGTGATCCCATGTGATATTTGTCTTTCTCTAACTTACTTCACTTAGTATGATAATCTCTAGGTCCATCCATGTTGCTGCAAATGGCATTATTTCATTCTTTTTTATGGCCAAGTAATATTCCGCTGTCTTTTGCACCTTATCTTCCTCATCCAATCCTCTCTTAGTGGACATTTCGGTTGCTTCCATGTCTTGGCTACTATGGATAATGAGATGAACATTGGGGTGCATGTTATCCTTTTGAATTATGGTTTCCTCCCTGTAAGTGCCCAGGAATGGGATTGCCAGATCATATGGTAGTTCTATATTTAGTTTTTTGAGGAACCTCCACACTGCTCTTCACAATGGTTGCACCAACTTAGAATCCCACCAGCTGTGTAGACGGGTTTCCTTTTGTAGACTTTTTTTATGATGGGCATTCTGACTGGTGTGAGGTGGGATCTCATTGTAGTTTTTATTTGCATTTCTCTGACAGTTAGTAATACTGAGCATCTTTTCATATGTTTTTTGGCCATCTGTCCTATTTCTTCTTGAATCAGGTTATTTGTGTGTGTCTAGGATTTGTCTGTCTTATTTAGGTCATTTAGTTGGTTGATGTATAATCGTTCGTATATTCTCTTATAGTCATTTTATTTATTAGTATTACTGTGGAAAGAACACTTAACATGAGATCTACCCTCTTGGTAATTTTTAAAGTGTACAATATATTATCATTGACTGTAGGTACAATGTACAGCACATCTCTGGAGCTTATTCATCTTTTTTTTTTTTTTTTTTTTTTTTTTTTTGGTCTTTTTAGGGCCATACCAGCAGCATATGGAAATTCCCAGGCTAGGGGTGGAATCAGAACTACTACAGCTACCAGCCTACGCCACAGCCACAGCAACGCCAGATCCAAGCCACATCTGTGACCTACACCACAGCTCACAGCAATGCTGGATCCTTAACCCACTGAGCGAGGACAGGGATCGAACCTGCATCCTCACGGATGCTAATCAGATTCGTTTCTGCTGAGCCACGACAGGAACTCCCTTATTCATCTTTCTGACTAAACCTTTATGCACATTGACTGGTTAACTCCCCATTTCCCCCTTCTTCAGTCCCTGGCAACCACCATTCCATTTTTTTCTTTCTATGAATTTGACTATTTTAGATACTTCTTATAGGTAGAGTCATGTAGTATTTGTCTGTATCAGCTTATTTCACTTGGTGGCATGTCCTCAGGGTTTATGTTGTTGCATATTGCAGAATTTCCTCCTTTTTTAAGGCTGAATACTATTCCATTGTATATATCCCCTACGTTTACTTTACCCCTTCATCTGTTGTTGGATGTTTAGATTGTTTTCACCAAGCGGCTATTGTAAATAGTGCTGCAGTGATCATAGGTGTGTTATTTCTTTGAGATCCTTATGTCAACTATTTTAGTTAAACACCCTAAAGTCGGATTGCTGGATCCTATGGTAGTTCTACCTTTAATTTTTTGAGAAGCGTCCATACAGATCTTCATGGTAATGACATCATGTTGCATTCCCTCCAACAATGTGCAAGGATTGCAATTCTCTACATCCTCACCAACACTTGCTGTTTTTTTCTTTTTTTCACAATTGCCATCTGGACAGGTATGAGATGATATCTCGCTGTGGTTTTGATTTGCATTTTCCTAATGTAATGTAAGCATTTTTTCCTATCCCAGTTGGCCATTTGTAAGTTCTCTTTGGAGAAATGTCTATTCAAGTCCTTAGCCCATTTTTTTTTTCATCACCTGATGATGAACTTTACTATTGAATTGTAGGAGTTCTTTACATATTTTGGAGATTAACTCCTTATTAAAAATACGGTTTGAAAATATTTTCTCCCATTCTGTAAGCTGCTTTTTCACTCTTTTTTCTTTTGTTGTGCAAAAGCTTTTTGTTTATTTATTTATTTATTTTTTATTTATTTATTTTGTCTTTTTGCCATTTTCTTGGGCTGCTCCCGCGGCATATGGAGGTTCCCAGGCTAGGGGTCGAATCAGAGCTGTAGCCGCTGGCCTCTGCCAGAGCCATAGCAACATGGGATCCGAGCCCCATCTGCGGCCTACACCACAGCTCATGGCAACGCCAGATCCTTAATCCACTGAGCGAGGCCAGGGATCGAACCCAAACCTCATGGTTCCTAGTCAGATTCGTTAACCACTGCGCCACGAAGGGAACTCGAGTTTGTTTATTTTTTATGGCCGCACCCCTGGCATAGGAAGGTTCCCAGGCCAGGGATTGACTCCGAGCCACAACTTTGATCTATGCCGTAGCTTCGGCAACACTGGATCCTTTAACCCTCTGTGCTGGGCCGGGGTTGGAACCCATTCCTCCACAGTGACTGAGCCACTGCAGTCGGATTCTTAACCCACTGTGCCACAGAAGGAACTCTGTGTAGAAGCTTTTTGGTCTAATATCTTTTTATTTGTTTTTTTTACCTGTGCTCTCGCTGTATCCGTGAAATCATTGTCAGGACCAATGTCGCAAAGCTTTTCCCCTGTGTTTCTAGAAGTTTTAGTTTCAGATCTCATGTTTAAGTCTTTAATCCATTTTGACTTAATTCTTGTATGTGATCTAAGGGTCCAGTTTAATCCTTTTGTGGGTACATGTGCAGTTTTCCAAGCCCTGTTTGTTGAACAGATTGTCCTTGTCCCATTGTGTATTCTTGGCACCCTTGTCAGAGATCAACTGATCATATATGTGCAGATTTATTTCTGGGCTCTCTATTCTGCTCCGTTGGTCTGTATGTCCGCCTTTTTGCCAGTACCATAATGTTTCCTTTTTTCTTTTTATGGCTGCACCTGAAGCATGGAAGTTCTCAGGCTAGGGGTTGAATTGGAGCCATAGCTTCAGGCCTATGCCACAGCCATAGCAACATCACATCTGAGCCACATCTGTGATCTATGCTGTAGTTTGCAGCAATGCCAGATCCTTAACCCACTGAGCAATGCCAGGGATCGCACCCCTGTCCTCCTGGACACTATGTCGGGTTCTTAACCCACTGAGCCACAATGGGAATTCCCCATGATGTTTTGATTACTGTAGCTTTGTGATATATTTTGAAATCAGAAAGTGATACTTCCAGTTTTATTCTTCCTTCTCAAGAATGATTTGGATGGCCAACAAACACATGAAAAAATGCTCAACATCGCTGATTATAAGAGAAATGCAAATCAAAACTACCATGAGATACCACCTCACACCAGTCAGAATGGCCATCATTAATAAATCCACAAATAACAAGTGCTGGAGGGGCTGTGGAGAAAAGGGAACCCTCCTGCACTGCTGGTGGGAATGTAAACAGGTACAGCCACTATGGAGAACAGTTTGGAGATACCTTAGAAATCTATACATAGAACTTCCATATGACCCTGCAATCCCACTCTTGGGTATCTATCTGGACAAAGCTCTACTTAAAAGAGACACATGCACCCGCATGTTCATTGCAGCCCTATTCACAATAGCCAGGACATGGAAACAATCCCAATGTCCATCGACAGATGATTGGATTCGGAAGATGTGGTATATATATACAATGGAATACTACTCAGCCATAAAAAAGGATGACATCATGCCATTTGCAGCAACATGGATGGAACTAGAGAATTTCATACTGAGTGAAATGAGCCAGAAAGACAAAGACAAATACCATATGATATCACTTATAACTGGAATCTAATATCCAGCACAAATGAACATCTCCTCAGAAAGGAAAATCATGGACTTGGAGAAAAGATTTGTGGCTGCCTGATGGGAGGGGGAGGGAGTGGGAGGGATCGGGAGCTTGGGCTTATCAGACACAACCTAGAATAGATTTATAAGGAGATCCTGCTGAATAGCATTGAGAACTATGTCTAGATACTCATGTCGCAACAGAAGAAAGGGTGGGGGAAAAAACTGTAACTGCAATGTATACATCTAAGGATGACCTGACCCCCTTGCTGTACAGTGGGAAAATAAAAAAAAAAAAAAAGAATGATTTGGATGTTTATGGTCTTTTGTGATGCCATATTTTTTTTTTTTACTTAATGACTTTTATTACATTTATAGGTGTACACAATCATCACAACCAAATTTTATAGCATTTCCATCCCAGACCCTCGGTGCATCCCCCCACACCCCCAACCTGTCTCATTTGGAAACCATAAGTTTTTCAAAGTCTGTGAGTCAGCATCTGTTCTGCAAAGAAGTTCATTGTGTCCTTTTTTTAGATTCCATGTATAAGTGATAGCATTTGATGTTGGTGTCTCATTGTCTGACTGACTTCACTTAGCATAATTTCTAGGTCCATCCATGTTGCTGCAAATGCTGTTATTTCGTTCCTTTTAATGACTGAGTAATGTTCCATGGTGTATATGTACCACATCTTCTTGATCCACTCCTCTGCCGATGAACATTTAGGTTGTTCCCATGTCTTGGCTATTGTATATAGTGCTGCAGTGAACATTGGAATACCTGTATCTTTTCAAGTCATGGTTTTCTCTGGATAGATGCCCAGGAGTATGGTTCCATATTAATTTTAGAGTTGTTTTTCTATACCTATAAAAAATGACATTGGGATTTTGATAGAGATTGCATTGAATCTGTAGAATGCATTGGATAGTACATACTTTTTTTTTTTTTTTTTTTTTTTTTGGTCTTTTCTAGGGTCACACCTGCTGCATATGGAAGTTCCCAGGCTAGGGGTTGAATCAGAGCTACAGCTGCTGGCCTGTGCCACAGCCATGCCAGATCCAATCCGCATCTGTGACCTACACCACAGCTCACAGCAATGCCAGATCCTTAACCCACTGAGTGAGGCCAGAGATCGAACCCGCAACCTCATGGTTCCTAGTCAGATTCGTTAACCACTGAGCCACAACAGGAACTCCAGTACATACATTTTAATAAGATTAAGTCTTCCAATACATGAACACTGGATATGTTTCCATTTATTTTTAGCTTGTTTAATTTCCTTCATCAGTGTTCTTAGAGTTTTCAGTGTATAAGTCTTTTACCTCCCTTGTTGATTTATTCCTAAGTATCTTATTCTTTTTGGTGCTATTGGAAATGGCATTGTTTTCCTAATTTCTTTTTCAGACTATTTGTTTTTAGTGTATAGAAACACAGCTGATTTTTGCATGTTGATTTTGTATCCTGCAACTTCACTGAATTCATTTATTAGTTCTAACACTTTGAGGGGTTTTTTTGGTGTTTGTTTTTGCCACACCCCATGGCCTGCAGAAGTCCTCAGGCCAGGGGTTGAATCTGCATCACAGAAGCAACCTGAGCCACAACAGTACTGGATCCTTAACTGCTAAGCCATCAGGGAATTCCTGGATGTTTTTTTCTTGGCTAATTGCTCTGACCAGCACTTCCATTGTGTGTTGAATAGAAGAGGACATCCGGAGTTCCCCATCGTGGCTCAGTGGTTAATGAATCCGACTAGGAACCATGAGGTTGTAGGTTCCATCCCTGGCCTTGCTCAGTGGGTTAAGGATCCAGCGTTGTTGTGAGCTGTGGTATAGACTGCAGACTCAGCTTGGATCCCTCATTGCTGTGGCTCTGGCGTAGGCTGGCAGCTACAGCTCCGATTGGACCCCTAGCCTGGGAACCTCCGTATGCCGTGGGTGCAGCCCCAGAAAAGGAGAAAAGACAAACAAACAAACAAAAAGAAGTGGACATCCTTACATTGTTCCTGGTCTTGCAGGAAGAGTGTTCTCTTTTTCACCATTAACTATGATGTTAGCTGTGGGCTTGTCATAACTGGCCTTAATTATGTTGAGATAATTTCTTTCTATTCCTAATTTGTTGACAGTTTTTATCACTAAAGAGCGTTGGATATTGTGACATGCTTTTTCTGCACCCACTGAGATGATCATATGTTTTTATCCTTTTTTGTGTTAACGTGGTGCATCGCATTAATTGATTTTCATATGTTGAAGTGTTCTTGCATCCCAGGAATAAATCCCACCTGGTCAGAGTGTATGATCCTTTTCCTGTGTTGTTGGATGAGGTTTGCTGGTAGTTTGTTGAGGATTGTTGTATCTGTGTTCATCAGGAAGATTGGCCTGTGCTTTCTTTCTTTTGGTCTCTTCGTCTTGCTTTGCTATCAGGATAATGTTGAACTTGTAAAATGAGCTTCAAATCATTCTTTCCTATTCAGTTTTTTGCAAGAGTTTGAGAAGGATTAGTGTTAATTTATTTATTTTTTATTTTATTTTATTTTATTTTATTTTGTCTTTTTGCTATTTCTTGGGCCGCTCCCACGGCATATGGAGGTTCCCAGGCTAGGGGTCCAATCGGAGCTGTAGCCGCCAGCCTACGCCAGAGCCACAGCAACGGGGGATCCGAGCCGCGTCTGCAAGCTACACCACAGCTCACGGCAACGCCGGATCGTTAACCCACTGAGCAAGGGCAGGGACCGAACCCACAACCTCATGGTTCCTTGTCGGATTCGTTAACCACTGCGCCACGACGGGAACTCCTAATTTATTTTTAAATATTTGATTAGTGAAGCCATCTGGCTCTTGGCTTTTCTTTTTTTGGGAGGTTTTTGATTTCTGATTCAATCTCCATTACAAGTCTGTACCAACTTGTTATTTTTTCATGATTTAGTCCTGGTAGGCTGTATGTTTCTAGGAATTTATCTAATTTCTTCTATTTTGTTGGCTTGTAATTGTTCATCACAGTCTCTTTTGATCCTTTCTATTTCTGTGACATCAATTGTAGTGTCTTTTACTTATGATTCCATTCGTTTGAATATTCTCCCTTTTTTTCTTAGTCTAGCTAAGAATTTGTTTGCTTATCTTTTTTTGTCTTTTTGCCTTTTCTAGAGCTGCTCCCACAGCATATGGAGATTCCCAGGCTAGGGGTCCAGTCAGAGCTGTAGCCGCCGGCCTACGCCAGAGCCACAGCAATGCGGGATCCGAGCCGCGTCTGCAAACTACACCACAGCTCACGGCAACGCCGTGTCCTCAACCCACTGAGCAAGGCCAGGAATGGAACCCACAACCTCATGGTTCCTAGTCGGATTCGTTAACCACTGTGCCACGACGGGAACTCCTTTCTATGTTTTTGGATTTTCTATTTCATTTATTTTTGCTTTTATATTTGTCATTTCCTTCCTTCTGCTAATTTTTGGCTTAGTTCTTCTTTTTCTAGTTCCTCAACATGTGAAGTTTGGTAGTTTGAGGTCTTTCTTCTTTTTTATATAGGTATTTATTGCTATGAAAGTCCCTCTTAGGGAGTTCCTGTCGTGGCTCAGTGGTTAACAAACCCTACTAGTATCCATGAGGACTCGGGTTCGATCCCTGGCACTGCTCAGTGGGGTAAGGATCCATCATTGCCGTGAGCTGTGGTGTAGGTTGCAGACTCAGCTCAGATCTGGTGTTGCTGCGGCTGTGGTGTAGGCCAGCAGCTGTAGCTCTGTTAGACCCCTAGCTTGGGAACCTCCATATGCCGCAGCTGCGGCCCTAAAAAGACAAAAGACAGAAGAAGAAAAAAAAGAAAAAGGAGTTCTCATCATGGCGCAGTGGAAACCAATCTGACTAGAAACCATGAGGTTGCAGGTTCGATCCCTGGCCTCGCTCAGTGAGTTAAGGATCCGGCATTGCCGTGAGCTGTGGTGTAGGTCACAGACACGGATCGGCTCTGGCGTTGCTGTGGCTCCGGTTAGACCCCTAGCCCAGGAATCTCCATACGCCGAGAGTGCGCCCCTAAAAAAAAAATTTTTTTTTTAAGACTCTTTGTCACCTAACTGGTGATCTATCCAGAGCAAAACAGAAGCTGCCTCTTGCTCCAGAGCTTCATGCTCTCCAGCTGCCCACAGAATCTGGCCGAAGCTAGTCTCCGCTGATGCCATATCCTTGTTGAGCTTCCTCCACCCCAACCCTAGCCCTACCTTACTCTATCCTGAAAGCCTTCCTTCAGTGAATCACATGCGCCTGATTCTCTTTCTCAGACTCTGCTTCTAGAGAACCTGACCTAAGATAAGAGGAAAACGGATGATGCAACAGATGGAGGCTGAGAGCAGGGGAACTCGAATAAACACATCAACAGCCCCAGACATCCTCCACCAGGTCTTCATCCAAAAAGTCTTCTCATACAATCCAATTCTATCCTGTAGCGGAAGCAGACTGATGAGTAAATGAATGACCTTCCTTCTGTACTTTCTAGCTGGGGACACAGCTACCGGCCGTAAAACATGACACATCAAAACACAAATCTCTGCCATGACCTCCGAGAAGGAAGGTCATTTAAGTGTATCTCTTCCTTCACTCCCTTCCTCCACCCCCAATATTTTCATACAGCGAAGCAGACACAAGAAACTTCTCTCCAGCTCTCAGTGCTTTGCTCATCTAATCTTTCCCATACTTTGTCCTGATGAAAATCCTTTCCTGAGCTCTTGTTCTTTTCTGAATCCCCAGCCCTAAGGAGAGCGCCCGGGCACCAGGAGGGTGCTGTAAACAGTTCCTGACGGAATTGGGGAAGGAGGGGAGTGTGAAAAGGGCAGGAGGAGGATACCAGGAGGAACCACCGGGAAAGGGCTTTGAGGGAGCCAAGGCCCCCTGAGCCCGTTGGCTGCAAGCGCCTTGTGAAAGCGCAGAGGCGGCGGCGTGTCGGACTTCCCAGCCCTCGGGCGGGCTCCAGACCGCGAAGCGGCGGCCGAACCAGCGGATTGGGGGCCCGCCCGCAGAGGCGGGGCTCAGTCCAGAACCCCGGCTTCCCCGGAAAGGAAAGGCCTGCCAGTTCCCCGGCGGCGTCCCGAGCAGCCTAACGCAGCCAGAGGGAGCGCGGGGCGCGCGGCACCCACAGCCACAGCCGAGGGCAGGGGGCGCTGGGACGCGGCCCTTTCCAGGGGCTTCGGGTTCGAAGACTTCTTCCCCCAGAAGGAAGGCAGTCGTCTGAGAAGCCGAGGCGTCTTCCCGGAAACCGTGCACGGGACGCCCTCGGGAAGGACGAAGGTGAGTCCGGGGGGCTTCCCGGGACGCGCGCGGTCCCCGGAGGCGGCGGGGCAGAGGGGCGCAGCCGGATTCCCGGGCAGAGCCGGGAGAAGCGGGGCGGGAGGCGGGGGTGACTCCCAGTCCCATTTCCTGGAACTCGGGACAGAGTTGGTTTCTCTCCTCCGCTCTGAGGGTGAAGCCGCCCACTTGGGTCTCTAATGACTTTCTACAAAAGACGCGGCGGAGAGCTGGCATCCGGGCGCTGTCGTGGTGGACGGGTCTGGGGAACCCGGCTTAGAATTGTCCAAGCCGCCCTCGGCGCTCCACGCCAGGCTGAAGGTGGAGAAACGGCCAAGAGAGAGGGTCCGGATTGCTGATTCATGAACTTTTCCGGTGCCTATTTTAGGCACAAAGAGAGAAACCTGGTATAAAATGTCATCAGAAAAGTGCTTGATGCCATTTTTGTGGAGAGGAGGAGGAAATTAGAGTTCTTTCTGAATTTATACTGTTACTACCATTTTAAGATTTTTCACTTTTAAAATCAGTAACTTTGGAGTTTCCTGATGACCTAATGGGTTAAGGATCTGGCGTTGTCTCTGCTGTGGCATGGGTTCAATCCCTGGCCTGGGAAATTTCACGGGGTGGGGGGGGGGGCACAGCCAAAAAATAAAATTAGTAATTTTTACCCCTCGTTTTTTTCTGCAAGTAATATATGAACATATTCTTAATACAGTTGTTAGCAGTTTTACATAGTATAAATAGCACCTCAATGAGCATCTTAGTATTGCTCTATCTGTATACATTTGAGCTTTTCTAAAGCACAAGTTCTTAGAAATTCACATTAAGTATATATGTATTTATATTCCCTTTCATCCTCTTGGTATCTTTATCATATATTCAATAAGCCCTAAACAATTGTAGTTATTAAAATTTTCTTTTATTTTTTTGCTTTTTTTTAGGGCCGCACCCACGGCGTTTGGAGATTCCCAGGCTAGAGGTCACATCGGAGCTACAGCTGCAGGCCTACACCAGAGCCACAGCAACGCCATATCCGAGCCGCACCTGCAACCTATACCACAGCTCACGCCAAGGCTGGATCCTTAACCCACTGAGCGAGAACCTGCAGCCTCATGGTTCCTAGTCGGATTCGTTTCTGCTGCGCCACGACAGGAACTCCAAGTTATTAAAATTTTAATATCTTACAGGTAAGTCCCCTTTTTATTACAAAAATCCTGGTTATCACTACAAATTTCCTCTTTCAGATGAACTTTAGGATCCTTTAGTTTTGATACCAAATTGCCCATTGAGAGTTTTATTAAAACTGCATTAAACTGCACTTATATTTGGGAAGGATTGCCAGCTTTGTCAATTTAAATTCCCAGCCAGAAAAATAAAGAGTTCTCTCCATTTCTTCAGGCTTCGTTTTGTGTGGTTTGCTTCATACCACTCCACCACTTTTCTTGTAAAATGTATTGTTTTTAAATTGGTGCTTTGATGAAGGGGCTATTTTTCCCATTCTTTTGATTGGTTATTGTTGAGATATGGCTTTTTTTTTTTTTTTTATGAGGCTGGTAATGCACATAAGTAGAGCTTGGCGCTCTGAAGCTGAAATCTTCAAGCTTCCTTGAGCAACACTTTCCTATCTGCTTCTGTCTCTGGTGGACCAGACGAAAGTATGAAGTTCATTGCCTTCCAGAGTCCCAAGAAATATCCTTGAAGACATCTGCTTAGCAACTGGGAATAGCTGGGGAGCCTGAGACCCATTAAGTCTTTTTAGGTATGCCCTAACACCTGTTGCTTCTCTTGCCAGATCAGTATAACTCCAAGGCAAGAAAAACAAAAATGTACCAAGCATAAGTGACTGGCTTATTTGGCTTCACTTCTGCTAGTTTCTTAGTCATGCTTTTAAGCCCGATTTGGGTTCCAGGGCAATTACCTTCTCCACACTAGCAATAACTAATCCTATCTATTTCATTGAACTGTTGAGATTAACTTTGTTTAAAAGTACTTTGGGGAGTTCCCATCATGGTGCAGTGGTTAACGAATCCAACTAGGAACCACGAGATTGCGGCTTCGATCCCTGGCCTCGCTCAGTGGGTTAAGGATCCGGCGTTGCCGTGAGCTGTGGTGTAGGTTGCAGATGCGGATTGAATCTGGCATGGCTGTGGCTGTGGTGTAGGCTGGTGGCTATAGTTCTGATTAGACCCCTAGCCTGGGAACCTCCATGTGCCGCGGGAAGTGGCCCTAGAATAGGCAAAAAAGACCAGAAAAAAAAGAAAAAGAAAAAACTGTTTGGAAACTGTTTCCATGGCCTTGTACTTATTTAAATACAACCTCCCCCCCTCCTCAGTGTTTTCACCTATAAACTGAATCATAATGAGCTCATGGTTCCAAAGCACTTAGCCTGCAGCAGATGAATAGAGATTCGTCATGATCCTTATTATCATCATTCATTACTGAACGCAGCTGCCTTGGGTTGCAAGTACGGCAAACATGATTCAACCTGGTTTAAACACAAAGGAAGGGTTTCCTTTCTAAATGATTTTCATTTTTTCCGTTACAGCTGGTTTACAGTGTTCTGTCAGTTTTCTGCCATACAGCAAAGTGACCCAGTCACACATACATACATCTAGACATTCTTTTTCTCACCGTATCCTCCATCAGGGTCCATCCTAGGGGACTGGATATGGGTCCCAGGGCTCTACAGCTGGAAGGGAAGGTTTTGGTTTCGTGAAACCTGTGACTGAGGGATGGGGTAGACGGCAGGGTCCGTTCAAACCAGTGCCTTGGTGCTGTCGTCAAGGACTCGGATTCTCCTTTTCTCTCCATTCTGCCACCTGTAGGTTAGCCTCATTCTACAGCTTGAAAATCAGGGCTCCAGGGTTTCTCACTCATGTTCAGAGAGAGAGTGAAAGTAGAAGCTGGCTTCCTGGGCTGTCTTAGAGGAGCCCAGTCACTCCCCAGTAAACTTTGCCTTCAGAGTAGCCCAGGTGCCCAGCTGGAACCAGTCACTGTGATAGGCTACTGGGAGTTGTCTGATAGCTTAGATCAAGCTTTCTCAGCCCCTCAACTATTGACATTTTGGGGTTGAATAGTTCTTTGTTGTGGGCACAGGAGTGGTGCTGCTAGATGGCAGTAACCTCCATCCTCCAGTTATGGCAAGCGAAAACATCTTCAGACGTTGCCCTAAGGCCCCTGGGAGGTGGGGGGTGGGGGTTGCAAATCACCTTCAGTTAAGAACCGAGGGCTTAGACATATCCGGTCTCACCCCTGGAATCAGGGGTGGGACCAGCTCCCCACAGACTCTTTGCTGAATGGAGGAGGAGAAGAGAGTCACAGAAAATCTGGGCAGCAACAGAAAGTAGAGAAATGGATGCTACGTAGGCAACATGGGTGCTCACCCCAACTCCTCTGGGCCTGGAAAATCGGTCCTGAGTGCAAATGCCTCTGCAGAGTCAGCACTTAAACCCTGAAGTCTTCTTGCCACATGGGCAATAGGGAGGCTGGAACAAATTTGCCGTGTGCTAAAAACACAGTGGAAAGGGCTGGAGGTGGGGACCAGGGAGGCAGGGTTGCTCAAGCATTGGGAACCAAACAGGAAGGAGAACTTGAGATTGACAGAAGCCACCTTCTCTTACCATCCCGAATATCCTCAGCCAGCTGTGGCCAAGGTTATAAAGTAAGGCTTCATGGGCTGTATCCAGTTGGCAGATGCGTTTTATTTGATCCACGTAGTGTTGAACCTGTGGTACAACTTAAAACCAAGAATATAAAAAAAAAAACAAGCATTTTTAACTTGGTTGCAAGACTTATTTTATTAATTTTTTTTTTTTTTTGGTCTTTTTGCCATTTCTTGGGCCGCTCCCATGGCATATGGAGGTTTCCAGGCTAGGGGTCGAATCGGAGCTGCCACAGCCACAGCAACGTGGGATCCGAGCTGCGTCTGCAGCCTACACCACAGCTCACGGCAATGCCAGATCCTTAACCCACTGAGCAAGGCCAGGAATCGAACCGGCAACCTCATGGTTCCTGGTCAGATTCGTTAACCACTGAGCCACGATGGGAACTCCTAATTTTTGCTTTTTGGAGCCGCATGCATGGTATAGGGAGGTTCCCAGGCTAGGCGTTGAATTGAAGCTTACAGCTGTGGGCCTACACCAGAGCCACAGCAATGTGGGATCTGAGCTGCAGTCTGCGACCTATACCACAGCTCAAGGCAATGCTGGATTCTTAACCTGCTACGTGAGGCCAGGGATCAAACCCGCAACCTCATTGTTCCTAGTCAGATTCGTTTCCGCTGTGCCATGAAGGGAGCTCCCTGGTTGCCAGATTTTAAAATGAGAGATTTAACATAAAAATCCAAATTTCTGGAGTTCCCGTTGTGGCTCACCAGAAATGAGTCTGACTAGTATCCTAGAGGACACAAGTTCAATCCCTAGCCTCACTCAGTAGTTTAAGGATCCAGCATTGCCTTAAGCTGTGGTGTAGGTTGCAGATGAGATTCAGATCTGGCGTTGCTGTGGCTATGGCTGTGGCATAGGCCAGCAGCTATGGCTCCAATTCGACCCCTAGCCTGGGAACCTTCATTTGCTGCAGGTGTGGCCCTAAAAAGACACACACACACGCACACACACCCTCAAAATCCAGGTTTCTGACAGCTCTTTAAAGGATCTTCCACTACTGGGCCCTTTATCCTTGAAGAGCAATAGTCGGTGACTTACTGGGTAATACTTGCCTTCTTTAGTCAGGGCCTGAGGTTTCTAACCTACTATCCTGTAGTCATCCCTGTACGTGGGCAGGATATATTTGTTAGAATAGGCTAAACTACTTTAACAAATAGACCCCCAAATGTAATTGTTGAAAAGCAGCAGAAGTTTATTCCTTGCTCATTTAACGCTCCACAGCAGATATTCCAGGTCTATAGGCAGCTCTCCTGCAAGCTATGATTCAAGGATCTTCCTTCTTGAGGCTCCACGACTCCTACTCCACCTGACAATGTGTGTAGGAGACAAAACTGCCTCAGCCCCAAGTAGGACTTATCAAATCAAATCATTCACACCCCATTGGTGAGGACCAGTCACATGGCCACATCCAGCCACAGGGAAGGCTGGGAGATGTAGTCCTAGCCGGGCCAACACATCCCAGCTGCAACTGTTACTATGGCAGATTTTGATGGACAGCAAGCCATCTCTTACCTCCCCTGACAATGCTGGGGAGACCTTTTCAGCCATTTAAATCACAGACACCCTTGATGTTCCCTGAGCCCAGTGGTAAGTATGCAGAAGATTCCTGGGACTGAAATTCCGTCCATTTCTTCCAGGTATGGATCACTTGGGGCGGATCATCTCTTTAGGCAAACTCATCTACAACCAATGTGAGGAGATGAAATACTGCCAGAAACAGTGCTGGCGTCTTGGGAACCGTGTCCAAGGCCTGCTGCAGCCTCTGCAAATGCTCCGGGACCAAGGAGAGAGGAACCTGTCCCCTGAGATAACCACCGCCCTGAGCCGTTTCCAGGCTGTCCTGGAGGAAGCTAAGGAGAAGATAGATAAGTTCAGCAAAAAATCCAATATCCAGAAGTTTCTAAGAGCAGGCCATGACAGAATACTCTTCAGTGGAGTGAACAAGAGGCTGAGAGATGTCTGGGAGGAGCTCTCGCTGCTGCTTCAGGTGGATCAACGGATGCATATTTCGAGGATCAGCCCAGGAGTATCCTGGCATCAGGAGGACCAGCAGGATGCAGAGGAAGACAAGCGAGTTATCCAAGGACTGAGAAGAGGTAAGGCATTTTTTTAGGTGGAGGGAGTGCAAGTGGGGGCATTTCAGTCCCACTTTGGTTTACCAAAGGATCAGAGAGTCTGAAGAGGTCTTAGCAGGTGTCTATTTGTGTTTCTTGGAACTCCTGACACCCTTGGGCCTGGATATTGTGGAAGCTGGTGAAATTTGGGCATACTGCCAGGTCTGGGGGCCAAGGATGAGACTGAGGAGTCTTTGCCCTTCCATTCTCTCTTTTTTTTTTTTCCTTTTTTGGTCTTTTTGCCATTTCTTGGGCCACTCCCATGGCATATGGAGGTTCCCAGGCTAGGGGGGTTGAATCGGAGCTGTAGCCACCGGCCTACACCACAGCCACAGCAGTGCAGGGTCTGAGCCGCGTCTGCAACCTACACCACAGCTCACGGCAACACCAGATCCTTAACCCACTGAGCAAGGCCAGGGATCAAACCCACAACGTCATGGTTCCTAGTCAGATTCGTTAACCACTGAGCCATGATGGGAACTCCTCCATTCTCTTTGATGTCAGTCCAGAAGCTGCTCCCTTCCAGCCTTAGTTTTTCCAGGGACATCAATCAATATGTCAATTACCTAAGAAGAAAAATTCACTAAACAAGTATGAATTAAGTACTGTGTGCCAGGCACCGTTCTGGGTAGTGGAGATTCAGCACAGAGTATACAAGATCTTTGCCTGCATGGAACATGAACACGCTCTCTGCAGACAGAGGGCAAAGTAAATTATTTTATCTAAAGGCAGTGAAAATTATAGCCATGGTACTGAAATGGAAAGTGACAGCGGCAGAGCTTCTGTTGTGGCTCAGTGGATTAAGAATCCAACATAGGCGTTCCTGTCGTGGCTCAGCGGAAACGAATCTGACTAGGATCCATGAGGATTCATGTTTGATCCCTGGCCCTGCTCAGTGGGTTAAAGATCCAGCTTTGCCATGAGCTTTTTTGTAGGTCACAGATGCAGCTCACGTTTGGTGTTGCTGTGGCTGTGAAATAGGCTGGCAGCTGCAGCTCCAATTTGACTCCTAGCCTGCGAACTTCCATGTGTCACATGTGCAGCCCTTAAACAAATACAAAAAAAAAAAAAAAAAAAACCAGACATAGTGTCGATGAAGATTCGGGTTCAATCCCAGCCCCTGTTCAGTGGGTTAAGGATCCAACATTGCCACAGGCTGCAGCTCCAATTTGACCCCTACCCAGGGAACTTCCATATGTCTCAGTTGAGGCTGTAAAAAGGAAAAAAGAAAGAGGGGAGGGAGGGAGGAAGGAAGGAAAGAAAGAAAGAGAGGGAGTTCCCGTTGTGGCTCAGTGGTAACGAACCTGACTAGTATCCATGAGGATGCAGGTTCCATCCCTGGCCTTTCTCGGTGGGTTAAGGATCTGGTGTTGCCTCAAGTTGTGATGTAGGTCTCAAATATGGCTTAGATCTGGGGTTGCTGTGGCTATGGTATTGGCTGGTATCTTCATCTCCACTTCGACACCTAGCCTAGGAACTTCCACATGCCATGGCCCTAAAAAGACAAAAAAAAAAAAAAAAAAGAATTTTAGATTTTATTCTAAGAGTCATAGAAAGTCAGTGAAGGGAGATCCTTAAATGTTGGCCTGTCGTCATCTCATTGGTAGGAAGAGGAAATCACCCAGGCTGCCATGTGGCCAATGGATGTGTGTTAGTTGATTACCGCTGCACTGATGCACTAATGCTGCGTAACAAACCACACCAGAACTCAGAGGCTTAAAGCAGTAGTCATTCATCCTCTTGCTCACAGGTCTGTGAATGTGCTGATCTGCTGGGATTCTCCTGATCCCATGAGGGCTGGGCTGGGCTCTAGGCCTCAGGTCCAACTTGGGTCTGTTCCATGTGTCTCATTCTGGAGCCAAGGCTGAAGCAGCAGTGCGTCCCTGGAGAATGTTCTTTTCAAGGTAGAATTGCAAGAAGGAAGCTCAACAGCCTATTTCAAGCCTCTGTTTGTATCACGTCCGTTAACATCCAAAGCAAGCCATGTGGCCAAGCCCAACGTGAAGGGACAGGGAGGGTGTGTGCCCTCTATGAGGCTGGGGCCAGAGTGTGGGTGTATATTACTGCCACGTGGGAGTGAAGAATTGGGACTGATGTTTCAGCATATGGGGGGTGGGGGTTGCCAGAGCGGAAGTACGAGCCCAGCTAGAAACCACTTTAGAGGCTGCGAAAGAGATGACAGTGACTTGACCTAGAGTGGCCTGAGTTGGACTTAGTGGAGGGCAAGACGCCAAGGGGATGAGGCCCTGGCTTGATTGGAGTGAAGGAGGACAGCGGGGACAGGGACCTCCAGAGGGGGGAAGAGAGGGAAGGGTGGAAACCAATGGGAGCTCTCTGCACGTTTGCAAATTCAAGTGATAGGACTTCCCGACCCTCCCCTCTTGTTAGGATTGTGGGTAGAGAGAGTGTGGGGCCTTTGGATGACCCTTCCAGGCGCTGGAACTCAGAGGAATAAGTGTCCTGCTGCCTGGACATGGAGGAAGTCCATCCCTAATCAGGCCAGCAGGAGGCACTCAAACAGATATAGAAGACACCCATGGGCCAAATGGATCCATCAACCAAATACCTGCCTCCCAGAAGAGTCAGGGGATGGAGTGGAGCGGGAGTTGGGGCAGGGCAGAGGCTGATGGAGGATTGGCCCCCGGCCTTCTTCATCTTCAGTGTTCAGTGGTCCACTTTCTGGTGGAACGAGCACTTTGGTGTCATCAACTTGCAGGAAAGGATTTACTTCCTATAATTTTGCAACAGCATTTTAGTTAGGTAATACATTCACAGAATAAAAGATTCAAAAGGTGCAAACAAGGACCCAGCACGAGAGGTAAATCTGCCTCTCGTCCTCGACATCAAAGTTCTGTCCCCAAACACACACTCTTTTACCAGTTTCTCTTTCTTTTCTTTCCTTTCCTTTCCTTTCCTTTTCTATTCTTTCGTCTTTTAGGGCTGAATTCACGGCATATGGAGTTTCCCAGGCTAGAGGTCCAATCAGAGCTGTAGCTAGTGGCCTACGCCACAGCCACAGCAACATGGAATCCAATCCATGTCTTCGACCTACACCACAGCTCATGGCAATGCCAGATCCTTAACCCACTGAGCAAGGCCAGAGATCGAACCTGTGTCCTCCTGGTTACTAGTCGGAGTCGTTTCCACTGCGCCACAACAGGAACTCCCTTGCTTCTCATTAAACAACCTTGAATATTTCTCCATATGAAGGGCCGTAGAGTTGTCTGATGTTCCTTGGTATACATGGGCCGGATATATTTAAGTGTCTCCCTATTGATGGGCATTTAAGTTGTGTCTTGTTTTTCGCTACTGTAAATTCTCCTGCAATGAACATCTTTCAGAATATATTTCAGAATACCTTTAGGGATAATTCCTAGAAATGGAGTCACTAGGTTTAATTGCTGGGTCAGAGTATTAATGCTTTAAATATTTTTCTCTCTCTTTTGGGCCACGCCTGCAGCTTGTGGAAGTTCCTGGGCCAGGGATGAAACCCATGCCACAGTTGTGACCCATGTCACACTGCAGTGACAATGCTGGATCCTAACCTTCTGTACCACAAGGGAACTCTTGAACCTTTAAAAAAAATTTTTTTTCCCAGGCTAGGGGTCACATTGGAGCTGTAGCCACTGGCCTACACCACAGCCACAGCAACGCCACTGGCCAAAACCACAGCAATGCTGGATCCTTAACCCACTGAGCAAGGCCAGGAATCGAACCTGTGTCCTCATGGGCACTAATCAGATTTGTTTCTGCTGAGCCACGATGGAAACTTCTGAACCTTTTAAATTTTATAGAGGTTGTCAGATGACCCCCCTCAGAGGTTGTAGGTTGGGACAACGGTGTATGACATGTTTGCCTGCCCTGCCGAGATTTACCTGGTTTGAGCCCTGAAGGGCCCATATCTTCAGAACTCGTTAGTTCTGAGAAAACCGGGATGGTTGGTTGTCCTACACAGCGTGTTATCAATTTTTAAACATACTTCTGGGAGTTTCAACTGTGGTGTAGTGGGTGTAGTGACTTGGGTCACTGTGGAGGCATGGGTTCCATCCCTGCCCGGGCACAGTAGGTTAAGGATCTGGTGTTGCCACAGCTGTGATATAATTAGCAGTTGCAGCTCAGATTCAATCCCTGGCCCAGAAACTTCCATATGCTGTGGGCGTGGCCATTAAGAAATTAATTTTGAAATCCCATATTTCCGAATGTATAAATTAGGATAGGTTAGATTATACTGTGGTTCAAAAAAAAAGCCAATGTCTTAAAGAAACAAAGGTCTTTTTCTCATTCAGACAAAATTTAGAAGACACTCAGGGTAGCTGTCCTTCCAGGATGTTTCCATATTATGGCATTTTAATGCTGACACCTACTTCCCTGGAATCTCTCACTTCATTTCTTGGCCAAAGGAAGTCGCACAGCTGTCCTTCCTGTGTGCTTAGAAAGGTGACTCTTCATGAGCAGTAAGAATTCCTACTGCAGGAGTTCCCGTCACGGCACAGTGGTTAACAAATCTGACTAGGAACCATGAGGTTGCAGGTTTGATCCCTGGCTTTGCTCAGTGGGTTAAGGATCCGGCATTGCCGTGGGCTGTGGTGTAGGTCACAGATGCTGCTCGGATCCCGAGTTGCTGTGGCTGTGGCGCAGGCCAGTGGCTACAGCTCCAATTCGACCCCTAGCCTGGGAATCTCCATATGCCGTGGGTGTGGCCCTAAAAAGACAAAAAGACAAAAAAAAAAAAAAAAATTCCTACTGCAGCAAATATATTAGATGAAAAGGGGTGTCTCCATGGGATTTGAATTCGTATTTCTCTTTTTGAGTGTGTGTTGTTCTTTTTCTTGCAGAAAATGCAGTTATAGAAACTTTATTGAAACAGTTGGAAAACACCACGAGGGAAACCATTGAAACCGTGAGGAGCTGTGAGTCATCATCCGACCGCCCCAAACCAGAGGTCCTCAGTTAGCCGGGAGCGCCAGCCTGCCCCACCCCACCCTTGTCCATTTTCCGGGCCGGCTGGCTGCAAGCAGCTCACAGGTTTAGGGATCTGCTGGTGGTTCGCCCAGGCTTCTGTCCGTGGAGCAGCGTTTGAAGGGAACTTCTTTACCTGCAGGATATCTCTAGCGTCTATCAAACTGCTGACCACCTCCTCTAAGTAGCCTCAAAGCTTCCATCCATTTGCTGAATTTCCAAGAAGAAATTCAAATCAAATTTAAAATGCTGGAGAGTTCCCGTCATGGCTCAGCCGTTAATGAGCCCGATGAGCATCCATGAGGAGGCAGGTTCGATCCCTGGCCTCTCTCAGTGGGTTAAGGATCTGGCGTTGCCAGATGTGGCCTGGATCCTGCGTTGCTGTGGCTGTGGCGTAGGCTGGCCGCGTTAGCTCCGATTGGACCCCTAGTCTGGGAGCCTAAAAGACAAAAAAAAATTTTAAATGCTGGTCCATTCTACACATCTGTGTGTCTCTGCTTTATGCCAGGGGCAGTGTGCAGAGGAAACTAAGATGCAGAGACAGACGCTGACACGAGGTCAGGGAGGTAGAGGAAAGAGAGACACAGGAGCACATAACAGCAGCGGGAGTGGGACTGCTGTGCTTGAACTATGCATCTGTCTATTAGAACTGAAGTTGCCAGGCAAGATGCTAAGGGCCCGGGTGCCAGCTGTGTGGCAGCAGGAGTGGGTGAGAGAGAGAAGGTCGAGACGAGGGTGTAGGCTGACAGGCTGGGTTTGAAGAGGAGGGAAAGGAAGCACATGACACATCTCCGTTAACCCTCCAGCTGTGTCTCTACCAGGCACTCAGAGGCCCTGGGACCTCTCTCCCAGGAGGAGCCAATCGGAAGCTCCAGGCAGGGCCAACTTTGGTTCAAGGGGTAGGGCTTTGTCTGCCCAGCATGTCGCTAAAATGCCTCTTCCCATACAACACACACACTCCTGAGCTCGCTGACTCTTGATTCCCATCTCTCCTAGTGATGCAGTCAGATGCACACAAACCCAAGAAGGGGCTCCCAGAAGAGAAAATCAAGGAGATTAAGAAGGAGGAACTTCCAAAAGCTGATTGGGTCCTGCTCAGGAAGAATGAATGCAGCACCCTTTATGAGGGAAAATACCACAAATCTCCAGTGGCCATAAAAGTCTTCAACAAATCCCAGGCCAGCGACATTGGGTAAGTGGTCTTCTATAGTTCTCCCCATAACTCCCCAAGGAGAGAGAGGCGTATTGTCTCCGTGTTTCACCGGGGGACCCAGACCCCAAAGAGTTAGATGACTTGCTCTCTGCTCTGAAGGACTGCTGCTGTCAATCCTAGAAACTTCTCTTGTTTATTCACGTAGTTAAATATTTTCAAAGACGTATTCCCTTTCATTCCTGTTTCTTTGTTTCCCATGCCTTCCACAGACACCAGAGGGTCTGGCTTGTATGTGTTCTTGCAAAATGTATGTTGTTATTATGTGTGTGCATTTTAAATTGTCACAGGCGGTAGCAGTATGCCTCTGCGGCCTACGTTTCTTACCATTCTTAGCACCACGGGACTTGAACTGTACCTGCTGTCCTTTTCTTCGGACTGCTGTGCCTGGGGGAGATCCATCTTTTCTCTCTTTCTCCAGTGATGGAACACCACCTATTTCTAACGTTGCCCCATCAAAAATAATGCTGCCATAAGTGCCCCGTTGCAGACCCCTGTGGGAATGTCTGTGGGCTCTATTCCAGGAGAGGAATTGATGGGTCAGAGGGTACGCCTGTGTCACATTGACTAAGTACCAGATAAGTCTTCACAACGGGTTGTAGCCGCCTCCCCTCGGACCAGTTCTCACCCCCGGGAGGTGCTGATGCCCACATATACACCGGGGGTCATTACACAAAAGGTTCTCTGAAGGACCTCCCCGTCCTGAAATGCTTCTTTCCCCTTTTATCCTCATAGACTAGTAAGGCGTACTTTCCATAATGAAATCAGAACCATGAAGAAGTTTGATTCTCCCAACATCCTGCGTATGTTTGGAATTTACATTGACGAAACAGGTAAGGGGTGCTTCTAGGGTTGGGTGTGCTTTCGGTGGTCTGCCGCAGATCTTCTGGGTTTGTCGTTGTTGTTGCTGTTGTTGTTTGCTTATTAGGGCTGCACCCGAGGCATGTGGAGGTTCCCGGGCTAGAGGGCTCATTGGAGCTACACCTGCCAGCCTACACCACAGCCACAGCAACATCAGATCCGAGCCCCGTCTGCGACCTACACCATAGCTCACGGCAATGCTGGATCCCCAGCCCACTGAGCGGCGCCAGGGATCAAACCCTCAACCTCACGGTTCCTAGTCGGATTCATTTCCACTGAGCCACAACGGGAAGTCTGGCTCTTTTGTGTTTTAATGCCTTGCATTTTTTTTTTTTTTTTTTTTGGTCTTTTTGCTATTTCTTTGGGCCGCTCACGTGGCATATGGAGGTTCCCAGGCTAGGGGTCGAATTGGAGCTGTAGCCACCGGCCTACGCCAGAGCCACAGCAACGCAGGATCCGAGCAACCTACACCACAGCTCACGGCAACGCCGGATTTTTAACCCCCTGAGCAAGGGCAGGGACCGAACCCGCAACCTCATGGTTCCTAGTCGGATTCGTTAACCACTGAGCCACAACAGGAACTCCAATGCCTTGCATTTTTAAAGAACAGCTGAACAGGGTGGAATCTACATGGTATTTTCATTTCAGTATTCATTTTCTCACATCCCAGAGGCAGGTGCCCATCTTCTTTCAGGAGAAGAGGGCCTGAAGTTGGCTTCAGCTCAAGGGCTGATTTTCATTCATGCGGCCACATCTCCTTCTGCCAGTTCACTGGGAACCAAGGAGATGCTTGTTCAGATGCTGACCTGGACGGTCGTTGTATTTTGTTGGAATGACTGACCCAAGCAAGGAATCTAACACTGATCATTAGTGTAGAGCAAGTCTAAAAACTAAATTCACCTGCCCCTTGACCAAGAACCTCACATGTCAGGTTCTTCTTAATTTTTTTTTTTGTTTGTTTTTTTTTGTTTGTTTGTTTGTTTTTTGTCTTTTTGTCTTTTTTTGTTGTTGTTGTTGTTGTTGTTGTTGCTATTTCTTGGGCTGCTTCCGCGGCATATGGAGGTTCCCAGGCTAGGGGTCGAATCGGAGCTGTAGCCACCAGCCTACACCAGAGCCACAGCAACGCGGGATCCGAGCCGCGTCTGCAACCTACACCACAGCTCACGGCAACGCCGGATGGTTAACCCACTGAGCAAGGGCAGGGACCGAACCTGCAACCTCATGGTTCCTAGTCGGATTTGTTAACCACTGCGCCACGACGGGAACTCCCTTCTTAATTTTTTGAATGTGGCTGCATTTTCCCTCAGAGCGTGGCATCTCTTACTGGTTATGTTTTGCCTGTGTTAGCTATAGAGGGGACAGAGCAACTCCTGTCTTATCCCCTCTGGAAGTTTCTCCACAGCCTCAGGCAACCTGATTTTGGTGCCTAGAATCCCAGGCTAAAGGAGAACTTCCAATGATACTAATCCTCCTGGGTGACAGGGGACTGACTCAAGCTGTGTGCGTCAGCGCCTGTGCCCCGAGGCCTTGGCTTCCTGTCTGAGCTGCCATCGCCAGCCCCTGCAGTCCGTGCCTCATGTCTTCCTGCCACTCGGATTTCCTCGGCTGCTCATGAGCGCTGTGTGGACGTCCCCCCACCCCCCGCCCCCCAGGATGTACAGGGGAGACGTTACCCAAATAGCTAAGAGAAAGGTAGCATTCCACCAGGCAAAATTCTCAACAAGATTTGAGCCGAGGGACTCCAACAACATATGAAAAAGATCGTACACCACGACCAAGTGGGATCCGTCCCAAGTTCACAAGGATGGTTCAACATATGCAAATGAGTCAATGTCATCATCACATTACCCACATGCCACATATCACCAAAAAGAGGGAGGGGGACTCCGTGGGCCTTGGACCCATTCAAGGAGTCCAGCTGTGTGACCGGAGGATGGGGGTGGGGACACAGCTGAGCCGGGTCTGCGTCTGCAGAGAGAGGGTGGAGTGCGCTGCGGAGACGCGGACCTCTGAGTCGGGGCTGGATCCTCGTAACATGTGGCTCCTTCCCATCAGTGACCCCCCCTCAGTTATCCATCGTCATGGAGTACTGTGAGCTTGGGACCCTCAGAGAAGTGCTGGATAAGGAAAAGGACCTCGCCCTCGCCCTGCGCATCGTCCTGGTCCTGGGGGCAGCCAGAGGCTTGTACAGGTACCCGCGTGGGGAGAGGGCGCCCAGCGACACGGAGTCCATCTGTCTCTCCTACGGATAGTCCCAGAGATGAGGGGAGAACAGGCCACAAGCCCCAGGTCGCCTTCCCTTCTGTAAGTTCGTTTACGGTTTACTCTGAGGATAACACCTTAGCCAGAAGGGGGAAAGGAGGCTTCATCAAGTGAGTACCAGCTTCCAGAATTGAGTGTGGAATTTAATATCCAGATTGCTCTTGTGGAGTTGGACAGGACTTAGTATTTGGGGTGGGGGGGATGCCCATGTGATGCAGAAGTTCCCAGGCCAGGGATCAAATCCAAGACATGGCAGTGACCCAGGCCCTAGCAGTGAAAACACCAGATCCTTAACTTCTAGGCCACAAGGGAACTCTAGGACTTAGTCTCTTTTCTCTTCTTTCTTCTTTTTGTCTTTTTTTAAGGCTGCACTGGTGGCATATGGGAGGTTTCCAGGCTAGGGGCCGAATTGGAGCCCAATCTGAGCCGTGTCTGTGACCTACATCACAGCTCACGGCAAGGCTGGATCCTTAACCCACCGTGCGAGGCCAGGAATTGAGCCTGCATCCTCATGGGTACCAGTGAGATTCATTTCCACTGAGCCATGAGGGGAATTCTCCAGGACTCAGTCTTAAGGTTACCAGATTCAGCAAATAAAAACACCAGATGCCCAGTTAAATTTGAATTTCAGGTAAGGAATGAACAATGTTTTAGAATAAGTATGTCCCAAATATTACATGATAACACACTTTTACGTGACTTTCAGATACAGAGAATTTCAGATCAACAATAATGCTCTTTTAGTAGAATTCTGTCCCGTGCAATTTGGGGACATACTTACACTTTTGAAAAATTCATTGGTTTTCCAAAATTCCAGATCAGCTGGGTGTCCTGTCTTTTATCTGGCGACTCTAGCTACGCTCACATACAGTTTATTGTTCCTTCAGCTCAAGGGTCCCCAAAGGTCAGGCACTCACAGAGCACTTTCACGGTTTCTACCACATTCACAAAAGTGCCAATATTATTTACTTAATATTTTCCTTTCAATAAGCTCACTTTTTAAAAACCTAAATAAGGATTTTTTTTGGCTGCACTTGCAGCATGCAAAAGTTCCTGAGCCAGGGATCGAATCCATGCCACAGCAGTGACCCAAGCCGCTGCTGTGACACCCCCAGATCCTTAACCCACTGTGTCGCAAGGGAAATCCAGTAAAGATTTTTTCTAAAGGACGCTTTCTATTACTGCCATAAATTGGAGACCAGGATCACTTGCCAAAAATAGGTGATCACACATAAAACCAAGACAACGTATAGAAATTCTGACTAGATGATGCCGCCTGCCAAATTCAGACCCACATTCTCTTTGTGCAGTGGTGATTATTAGCAGATTTAGAGAGGTGTTCAAGACCCCAAACAGCAGTTCTCATCGTGGCGCAGCAGAAACGATTCCGACTAGGAACCATGAGGTTGCAGGTTCGATCCCTGGCCTCGCTCAGTGGGTTAAGGATCCAGCGTTGCCGTGAGCTGTGGTGTAGGTTGCAGACATGGCTCAGGTCCCGTATTGCTGTGACTCTGGTGTAGGCTGGCAGCAGCAGCTCTGATTCGACCCCTAGCCTGGCAACCTCCATATGCCACAGGTGTGGCCTTATAAAGACGAAAGACAAAAAAAAAAAAAAAAAAAACCCAAAGAGACTTTCTTCTTGATATAATCAGACTGACTGGAACAAATTAAAAGAAGAATTTTCTCACCATGTCGTCTTGCGTACCCTTATCCCATATTTTTGGAAATACTGCCTTACCTATTTCTTGGAAATCATAAAGTTTATGTCTTCTTGACTCCCTACATTAGTGGGTTTTCTGAGAAGTAATTTGGGACTATAGGGGCCACTGTGAGTGCCTGTCCAGGTGGCCTCTGATCCTTTTCACCAGCTCTGCACACTCACCCCCCACTCAGCATACTTTGCTGCTAATGGCTCACGGCTGCCATCGGCAGAGAAATAGCCACGGGCGCTGGAGCCCCTTGACCTCAAGAGCTGAAAGTGCCCAGGAGTTTTATAGCCATCTGTCCCTGTCCTTGTCCCTGTCTCTGCCACGCCGCCCCAGTCCATAGCCATTGACCAACAATTGTGAGGACCCCAATCCAGCTCCTTTGCTTCACTGAGAACAAACCCTGAGAGCAGTTATTCTCCAGAGGTCCCTGTGGAATCAGGTTGAGCCTGGAACCTCACCTGAAGTCCCACATTGCTTTGATTTCTTCTCTCTCCTGCTTCTTCCACTCCCTCCCCGATTTCTCCTGGGACTGTCGCCTGAATCAATCCCTTGTACCCAAATCCATGACTCATGATCTGCTTCTGGAACAACCTAGTCTAATGCAGACGCTGTGATAACAACCCAAACTGGGAGACTGGGGCCTTATTCCTCCAAAGCACTCACCACGGATAGTTGGAGGGAACCCCAGCTTCCCATTCTGTCTCAACCAGGAGGGTCCAAGAAGGTGTGGCCATGCAGCCAGGCCTCCAGCGCTTGCTCTGCTCAGTGCTGCGCAGGTGGGGCACCACGGAGGCACACAGCTCACGGCTGTCACACCTCTCCTCTGCATCTTGGCTTCCCGCCTATCCATGGGCAGCTGCCGGGGAGGAAGGCTTGGTACGGACCAGCCTCCTTAGCCCAGTAACGACTGTCCCTTTAAGGAAGTCTCTGCAAAGGTCACTAATGCTCCCTGCCTTTGGTCACGTCAGGCTGCACCATTCAGAGACCCCCGCAGAACTCCATAGAAACATCAGCAGCACGAGCTTCCTGGTCACTAAAGACTACAATGTGAAGGTGAGCGTGGCCTCCCAGGGGCCCTTTTGAGTTGGATCTGTGTGACTGGTGCTGAGAGAGGAACGCACATTTCCCAGAAGGGCTGTGCCTGCTTGTTGCTTTGCCTTAACCTTGGAACTGAGCTCCGCCTTGCCCTGCCTTGACAGCTACCCGTGTGCCCAGGACAGACTCACTCCTGCCCGTGCTTCTCATGCCCACCTTTGCTCAGTGCCCGGGCAGCAGGAATGGGCTAAGGGCCATCTCCTCTTAGATGCCTGGACATCACGTCTGTGTCCCTGCAACACCCACCTGGGCGTCTTAGGTCCAACGAGGCATTCAAGACTCCCAGGTCTGCCGGAGCCCTTGGCGCTCGGAGTTAGTTAGGAGGGCATCATGCAGGAAACACGGCTTGCCAGCAGTCCAGCACCACGTCCTCTCTCCGACAGGAGTCAGACCTGTCCCCAGAGCCCTCCAAGAGATAATCTCCTCGCCCTCACCCCAGGTACGGGAGACAGAGGCTCCCCTCAAGTGAGTGCCGCCTCATCCACACTTAGAAGCCTCACAGCCACAGGAGTCAATATTCTTCTTCTTTTTTTTTTTTTTTTTGGCTGCACCCATGGCATGTGGACGTTCCCGGGCCAGGGTTCGAACCCTCACCATATCTGCGACCTGAACTGCTTCAGTGACATCAGTTGCTTAACCTGCAGAGCCACTGGGGAATTCCCAATATTCTTTTTCAAAAAACCTTCAGGGGAGTTCCCGTCGTGGCGCAGCAGAAACAAATCCAACTAGGAACCATGAGGTTGCGGGTTCAATCCCTGGCCTTGCTCAGTGGGTTAAGGATCTGGCGTTGCCGTGAGCTGTGGTGTAGGTCGCAGACGCACCTCGGATTCCACGTTGCTATGGCTGTGGTGTAGGCCGGTGGCTACGGCTCCAATTACACCTGTAGCCTGGGAACCTCCATATGCCACGAGTGTGGCCCTAAAAGGACAAAAGACAAAAAAATAAAAATAAAAATTCTTCCAACCTGCCTTCAAGTGGAAATATCAGCTGTAAGAGTTACCTCAAAGCCCAGTGTCCCCATGGCTCTTTATAGCCCCACATCCCTGACCTCTTGTGCATAAACAGTTTCCTAAGCACGGGTCATTTTTCAATCAGCAGCAGTGTACTCAGGAGCGTAGGAAACAGTCTGCATTTGTCAGCTTCCCTGGGGAATAGAGCTAAAAAGTTGACTGAAAGTCAGACTCTCCTCCGGAAGAGGAGAAGATCTCGATAACCCGCAGCTCTCAAATGCTGAAAGAATGTTCTCTTTGTCCCTCGTACATGGCTTTCTCCCAGCAATACAGGTGTCAAGGACAGCCACTGAGTAGCAAAAGATAGATCCTTTCATTTCTTTTCAGATGTCTTTCCCTGCCATATGTGTGACTGTGTCTACACCACTCTCTCGGTCCTTATCACACCTGACTGTACCATGTCACCCCTTTTCCTGACCTTGCCCCTAGAATTAGGTCCCTGGCTGCATTTGGGGCTGGCAGCTCTCTGCATACGGATGGTGCTAATGGCAGGTGTGCATGGAGCAAGGAGAATGTGACTTGGGCTGTGGCTTCTTAATTTAAGGAGCATGTCATTGGCTGCACAGGGTCAGTGGGGTAACTCATGCTTGTCATGAAAATCCCAAGGAACAGGCCGCCTCTAGAGTCAGATAGAACTGAAGGGGTGCCCTCATGTCATTTTTGTCAGCTTCTGAGTGAAAGGGAGCCATGGGGAGGGGGGGTGTCCAGGCACCCTGTCCATCTTCCCTCGGTGGCGTTGAGTCATCAACGGAGAAAGCCCTGTATCTAACATAGTAATACTAGAACAACTACCAGGTACCAAGTCTAACATGCTTTGTAACCATTATCTCAGGTAATCCTCACTGCCCCGGTGTACAGAGAAGAACCTCTTTGTGTTTCTCTTGGTCAGTGCACCATAGTAACTTGAACCAAGACTGCCAGCCTGTAGAGAAGCCGCAGACGGAAGACGCCACTGGAAAAAGACCGTCCCCTGACCATGATGTGTAGCACTAACCTCTTCTCTCCACCCCTCACCCAGGATCGTGCTGTTCCTTTCTTTTCTGAGTCACCTCTCTCTCTAGCTTGCAGGATTTGAATTGAGCAAAACACAGACTTCTATCAGCCGACACACGAGAGGAAAAGAAGCAGAGAAGGCCAGTTCTGCTGCGTACATCTCACCTCAGATACTGAACAATGTGTATCATAAATATGACATAAAAGCTGAAATATACAGGTACGTTTATGTTCTCAGGTAGATTCTAACTCAGATGAATAGGACAGGAAAGCCCACGTCAAAGGTCGTGAGGGAGGAGCGTCTGAACTCTGCTGAACGGCGTTGGGTGGTCATCAGAAAATGGACTTTGCTTTCTGGAAGTGGCTAGAGGGACACGGGAAAAGGGAAGTGTGCTGTGGGTTGTTCAGTGTCTGGGTTTTCTTTTAGCTTTGGCATCGTCCTCTGGGAAATTGCCACTGGGAAGATCCCCTTTGAAGGTAACGGGTATGAAAGCTGGCTCGGAGGGAGCTGGGATTGGGCACCTTCCACGCCACTAGAGCTTCCCATCAGCGCCGTCCTGGGCGCTCTCTTCTCCAGTGTGGGCACTGTCTGGGCTGCTCGGTGGGGTCCCTGGAAACTCCTCTTTCTTCAGCTCTCAAAGTCCCTAGTTCTGGTGCCAGCCATCGGCATCCAGAGAGATGTGTGGGTGCCGGAGCAATTGTTAAGCCTCCTGTCCTGTTGTTTCCATGCCAGGCTGTGGTTCCAAGGAGATCCACCAGCTGGTGGTGGAGAACCGTCACCAGGAGCCCCTGGGTGAGGATTGCCCTCCCCAGTTGCAGGAGGTCATTGACGATTGCCGGGCGTGGGACCCCTCCTGGAGGCCCTCTGTGGAAGGTAGGGCTCTTGTGGTCTAAAGAGCATGAGCCACCCGTGTTATTTCACATTTGTGAAAGATTTCCTTTGTGTGTCACAACCAGGGGTAGTTTTAACCTTTGTGGGGGGCATGCAATGTTTAAAGACATTTCAGGGGAGTTCCTGTTGTGGCTCGGCCGGTTGAGAATCCAACTAGTATCCATGAGGATGCAGGTTCCATCCCTGATCTCGCTCGGTGGGTTAAGGATCCCGAGTTGCCACAAGCTTCAGTGTAGGTCAGAGATGTGACTTGGATCTGGCCTTGCTGTGGCTGTGGCGTAGGCTGGCAGCTACAGCTCCGATTTGACCCCTAGCCCAGGGACTTCCGTATGCTGCAATGACCTGAGCCACCGCAGTGACAACACCAGGTCCTTAAACCATTGCACCACAATGGAACTCCCTCTACTTAGACTTTTATTTCACCATGTTATCAGCTGCTCCTCTGTAGTTTTCCTACACTGTCTCTCTCCCTGGGAACATCTCCTCTCCCACTCTGGATCCAAATCTCTCAGACTTTCCACAAAGCTCCAGACACAAGAGAACATGGTTCGTGGAGTTCCCTTTTGGCTCAGCAGGTTAAGGTGTTGTCACTGCAGTGGCCTGGGTCACTGCTGTGGCACAAGTTTGACCCCTAGCCCAGGAGTTTCCACATGATGCAGGTACAGCCTCACCCTACCCCCCAAAAAAAAGAGAGAGAGAGAGAGAGAGCATGATTCGCAGGCAATGTCCTTGGATTAGAAAGTGTTTCCATGGAAGCTGCTACAGAGTTCAAAGATACAAAATCATGTTTTTTTAGGAGTTCCCATCGTGGCGCAGTGGAAACGAATCTGACTAGGAATCATGAGGTTGTGGGTTGTGGCGTCGCAAAGTGGGTTAAGGATCCAGTGTCGCTCTGAGCTGTGGTATAGGTCGCAGACACGGCTCGGATCCCGCTTTGCTGTGGCTGTGGTGTAGGCCGGCAGCTATAGCTCTGATTTGACCCCTAGCCTGAGAACTTCCGTATGCCATGGGTACAGCCCTAAAAAGCCAAAAAAAAAAAATAATAATAATAATAATGTTTTTTCCTGTCTTTATTATGATATACATTATAGTACAGCAATGCAGAAAACATGTGTGCATTAAAAAAAAAAAAACAAAGGAAAGAAACATCACATATCCCCCCTCTGGTTAAGGAATAGAAATTGTCAGGGACTCAGAAACTACCTATGAATCCCTTGCTTTGACATTCCTCTCCCTTCCTCCCGGAGTAGCCACTGCCCTAACTTTTTGATAAAAATTGATCTTTACAACCAAGATTCACTCTCTTATTTGGTTTCTCTTGTATTGAGGACTTTTTGTATGTGATATGCTATATTCTAACTTGCTTCATTTGGTTAATTATTATAAGCTCATGACTTGAAATTCATCCATACCAACGCAGTGGTTTCAGCTCTTGCATTTTCCCTGCTGTCTACTAGCCCCCTGGATGCCCATCACCTTACTTATCCATTCCACTACAAATGGTTCTTTTAGTTGTTCTAGGGTTTCGTCCTTAGGAGCTATGCCCTGAAACGTTCTTGTGCCCCTGACCTGGGGCAAACCTGTGAGAGCATCTTAAGTGAGAGACTTGAGGGTGGCGTGCATTGATCATTGAAGATGAAATGCCTTCAGGAGTTCCCTGGTGGCTCAGCCGTTTAAGGACCTGGCATTGTCACCACTGTGGCTCTGGTGTGGGTTCCATCCCACCCCTGGGAACGTCTGCATGCCTCAAGGGCATACCAAAAAAAAAAAAAAAAAAAAAAAGATGAAATGCCTTGAGAGGAACTAGAGACAGGTGTTAAGACTTTGGAGGCAGTTCCACAAGGATGGTGTCCCTGTTGATGGAAGTCTCTGGGACAAGACCTGTCCTTGAAGGTCCTCTAGTTGGTGGTCCATCAGGAATCACTCTAACCATCATCTTAGAGGGTGCCTCTCCCTCCCCTTCCTTCACTCCCCACCATCACCTTTTGGAGGAAAAATCAAAACCGTGGCGTAGCTGCCACCTGAAACTCTCTCTGCCTCTGCTGAGCAGAAGAGCAGACTCAACAGTGTTTCTGAAGAATGAGCCTTCAGAGTGTGTGAGAAGCTGACCGTATTTTCTCTGGTTCCTCCCTCTCCTTCCATTTGTCCTTTGTCGTCTTCTCTCCCTTCCAGGCTCTCTTACCACCCAAGATCCTGCTGGTAATGGGCCTCTGATACCTGAGACTAATTCACATTTAGGTGTGGGCTGACCCCTCCCACAGGCTAGTTGTATTTTAAAAATGGACTAAGTAAAAGGGAAAGACCTGTCACAAAGGCATGCATGCGGCTGGCGGTTTAGCCTCCAGCCAGACCAAGGGAAATGCAGTTTGGACACTATTGTGTAGGGTAGCTTGACTCTCAGGTCCTTCCCTTGTCTAACTTTCTGTTCATTTGTTCACAGAAATCTTGGAGAGACTGTCTCCCTTTTGTGAAGCCACGTGTTGAAACTGAAACTGAGTCCCTGAACAAGGAGCTGGAAGAGACACAAGCCAGAAATCTTTTTTTTTTTTTTTTTTTTTTTTTTGTCTTTTGTCTTTTTTAGGGATGCATCCAAGGCACATGGAGATTCCCAGGCTAGGGGTTGCTGCCAGCCTACACCACAGCCACAGCTACGCCAGATCTGAGCTGCGTCTGCAACCTACACCACAGCTCATGGCAACACAGGATCCTTAACCCACTGAGCGAGGCCAGGGATCGAACCTGCAACTTTATGGTTCCTAGTTGGATTTGTTTCCACTGTGCCATGATGGGAACTCCTGGAAATCTTTCTCTCTCACATCCTCAGCATGGATTTACGTGCATGGAGGCAGCACTTCTTTGTTACAAATAGAAAACAACTCCAGTAATACAGAGTACATCCCACTGCAAATGATATTGCCAAAAATACTCCTCTTAGGAGTGCCTGTCGTGGCTCAGTGGTTAAGGAATCTGACTTGGAACCATGAGGCTTCGGGTTCAATCCCTGGCCTTGCTCAGTGGATTAAGGATCCGGCGTTGCCGTGAGCTGTGGTGTAGGTTGCAGGCATGGCTCGGATCCTGCATTGCTGTGGCTCTGTTGTAGGCCGGCGGCTACAGCTCCGATTAGACCCCTTCCCATTAGGAAGCGGAGTCTGTGTCTGCCCATTTGGATATGGGCTGGCCTTGAAACTGGCTTTGGCCAATAGAATGCAGAAGTGAGATGGGCTGCTTTCAAGCCAAGCTTCTTTCAAGAGGCCTTACAAACTTCCACTTGGAACCCACCCTGCCATGGACAGGCTGGGCAAGGGTGCTGGAGGGTGAGAGAGTGAAAGACCACATGGCACAGAGAAAACCCGTCCCCCCTGAGTGGGTCGCATGAGTGTGTCCAGTCAAGACCACAAGAACCACACAGTGGAACCAGCCCAAACTGCCATTTTACAAAATCATGAACTAAATAACTGTAGCCTCAAGCCACCAAGTTCAGGGGTGAATTGTGTCATAGTGGTCAAAGCTGCACAAACACACTTCAGTCCTATCTGAACTAAAAGAAACTCCCTCTTCGGGTCCCCAAGGCCTTGTATCTCTGACCCCAACCTGGCTTCTAGTTTGAGTCCCAGAGCTCTCTTGCCAGAGATCGCAAACTCTAACGTTTGCAGGATCTAGGAAAGAACCTGAATGGGTGAGCCGAGCCTCCAGGAGAATTTGGGGAACAGATGAGCCTTGGGAAGAAGGGTAGCTTCTGCTCAGCTCCAGCCTATTTTAGTCACGTAGGACTGGAACCCCAGTGTTTCTAGAACATTCCATTTTGTCAAATGAAGCTGGAAATGTATATTTTTTCTGTAAATTGCCCAACTTTTTAAAGGTTGGCATCTCATTAAAAATTATTTTAATACTGTTGTATAGGACAAACAAAAAAAAGCCTAGGAGCTCTTAGATTTGGGGAAACCCATGTCTCCTGCATGTGGCTCATTTGCTCCGAATTTTTACCCCTTTACTCTCCGTATTTGCTAGAATACACTAACACTTAACTGTATGTTACTGCTTCCCTGAGCCTCCCCACCCCCCCGAAACTCATCCTAAATCATTCAGCAGCAAATGTGCTGGGCATTGTTGCAATCACTGAGGAGGCAACAATAAACAAAGTACATTTGGAATTTATTGTGAAGAAATCATCTCTGGAGAATAAAATAGCTAATTTTTATTGCTTTTTTTTTTTTTTTTCTTTTTATGGCTGCAGCTGTGGCAAATGGAAGTTCTTGGACTAGGAGTCGAATCTGAGCCACATCTGCAAACTGTGTGGCAGCTTGCAGCAATGTGGGATAGTTAACCCACTGAGTGAGGCCAAGGATTGAACTCCCATCCTCATGGACACCATTTTGGGTTCTTAAACTGCTGAGCCACATTGGAAGTCCCTGATTTATATTCCTTTTTATCTTTTATTCTTGACTTTTAAATTTTTATTTATTTATTTTTCAAGGGCCACAGGAATGGCATATGGAAGTTCCCAGGCTAGGGGTCAAATGAGAGCTATAGCTGTTGGCCTACACCACAGCCAAAGCAATACCAGATCAGAGCCGTGGCTGCAGCCTAATACACAACTCATGGCAATGCTGGGTCTTTAACCCACTGAGTGAGGCCAGGGATCAGACCTGCAACCTCATGGTTCCTAGTCAGATTCGTTTCCATTGCGCCAAAATGGGAACTCCCAATTTTTCTTTTTTGCTTCTATGTACTGTCTAATTTTTCTGCATCGAACATGCTATTACTTATATACCAATGAGAATCATTCAAGATGTTTTTCATTCTACTCAATAATATATGCATTTGATCACAAAAGAAAATTCCTTTCTCATATTAGCCTTGTGGTAGTTCAGTAGAAGCTCCTGTAGAGGCAGGAAAGGGTTGGGGGGGGTTGGCAGTACAAATGCCAACACTGACTTCAAGACAGTGAAGTAAGAGTTTTAACTAAGGGACATAACCTCCCCCTCCTCCCCTCAAACCATCCTTCTGGTAATTATGTAGCAACCACATCCCCTGTGTCTAAGTCAGTAGACCCTGCCAATGTTGCTCCAGGCATTGTTTATCAGTTTTGCTTCTGTAATCTTGCTTGCTCAGTTTTTTAGGCAGGAGCACCCTCTGCTCTGGGAAGGGAGAAGTTTGGGGCTGCTTACATGAGAAAAATAAGACCCTGTACTGTATAAAAGTTTCTGAGAACAAAGACCTGGTGCTCAGACTCTGGAGGTGACTCCTCTGAGCCCACAGTGGTGTGCTGAATAAACCTTGCTTTTCCATCTCCGAGTGCCGTTTGTCTCTTTCCGCTGCCACGGTTTCTGCAGTTTCTGCCGCAACAGGTTTAAAGGAGAAAAATGTTGAAAAATTAATTATTTGGATTTTCCCTGACTTTCAATGATCTACGTTCTCATCTGCTACCAGTTACATTGAAAAGTGGCAGTTGAGCAAAGCAAATTTTGGCAATGTGTAGTCTGTGCCTGAAGTTTGGATTTTTAGGTCTTCCTCAAAAGTGATATTTCATCTTTCATGCAGGTGCTTAAAAAATATTTGCCGTAAGTGATGTGATGATAGTTTAGTAGCAGACAGCTTACTGCAATGGTTTGGAATGGAAGAGGTCGTGTAGGCAAGTTTTGTTGCCTATTTTCTCTCTCTCTTTTTTTTTTTTTTTTTTTTTTTTTGTCTTTTCTAGGGCTGCACCCGTGGCATATGGAGGTTCCCAGGCTAGGAATTCGAATTGGAGCTGTAGCTGCCGGCCTACGCCACAGCCACAGCAACATGGGATCTCAGCCATGACTGCAACCTACACCACAGCTCACAGCAATGCAGGATCTTTAAGTCATTCAGTGCGGCCAGGGATCGAACTCGCAACCTCATGCGAGTGGATTTATTAACCACTGAGCCACGACAGGAACTCCTTCTTTCTTTTTCTTTTCTTTTCCTCTTTTTTTTTTTTTTTTGTCTTAGGTAAGTTTTCATTAGCTCCTCAATCCCACTAGATGCTATCTCTGAACCGGGTTGTCCCACTCCTCTTTACAGGCTCTGGGATTCCGTGTGCAATATTGTGAAATTATTGAATTAGCTACCAGCCTTTGGATAAAGAAAGGTCCTTTATTAAAGAGTTAGGAAGAAGCAGCATGAGCCACTATTTTAATGTTTTCATCTTTCGAAATGGACCAAAAATCTTCCCCTTTCTGCTTTCTCCCGCCAGTAAGTTCAAATAAAGAGCGGCAAAACCCTTCTTCCGCTTTTCTCTTTGGGGGCCCGGACGCGAGCTGACGGACGTGGATATCTACCAATTGTACGAGGTCTCCTCGAGCGTGATCCCGCCCAATCCGTTTACGAAGGGCCAGCCAATGAAAGCTCCGCTGTTTTAGCCAGGGGCCAGCAAGGAAGAAGAAGAAAGGGTATTGGCCGTCGGCCGAGACTGCCGCCCAATAGAAGCAGGCCAAGCCCTCTACTCAGGCGCGCCGCTTGAGTTGCTGGGGAAGCGGCTGTTGGAGTCTGTTCAACGCGAGTGTTTTCGGGGAGATAGCTGCTTCCCCTGCGGCCTCAAGCGTCTGACCACTGTTCTTCCGGATTCAGGTGAGATGGGCGCTTGCCTATCGGAAAACTTGGGCCTCTGGCTCCGAGATGACTTCCCGATCGGGGTCCCTGGACATAGGGCCAGGGGACTCCCCCACGAGGTGGGCTGCGGGCTGGCATGGAACCCGGCGGTCTGAGGAGGTCCTACGCGGCCCCGACAGTCGGGCCCTCGCTCTTTCTCTGTTGCTGGAGAGGCGGCAGAAGTGAAGATGGGGGCAGGGTAGCAGGAACTTCGGAAGGAATTAGAAGTTCTGGCCGCTTTCCAGGAATCCGATCCTCGAACTCACCTAATGCAAAAAATTGCCATCCCGGGGAGCAACCCCCCACTCCCCGCTTGCATCACTTTAAAAGTTGGCTGAAGGACCTAATTTTCGTTCTGTCCAACTTTATCTCACAGCAACACTGTGACGTAAACACTTTTGTTATCCTAATTTTACAGACGAACGAGTCAAACAGAAGCTAGGAAACTGTCCTGAGGTCCCCCAGGTAGGACGTGACAGAGTAGGGATTTGAACCCGAGTCGGCTCGACTCCCCGCCGGCGCCTTTTATTCTTTTAATTGGGATCCGTCGTCCCGCCTGGTGCGGACTTTGCTTGAAATCTGAGTGACAAAGCTTGGGAAGATGTCCTAGGACGAGGCTGCTCAAGGCTTGGGGGCGGGGGGACAGCCGGCAGCCTTTTGCTCTGGGCACCCCCGGTCAGCGCCCGGCCTGGGGGGATCTGTGTTTCCCCACATGGATTGAAAAGACTTGTTCTAGGACAGCGCTGTTCAGAGAACTTTCTGCCAAGATGAAACTACTCTCTATCTCTCCTCTCCTCTCTGTCTCTCACGGTTTCTCTCAATATCTGGTGCTGATATGTCCTTAGTTGTTGGGGGCGGGGCTTGGTTTGGTTTTGTGGTTTTTGCTTTTTGTTTTTAGGTGTTTGGTAATTCAGTAGATCCCTGGCCTCGTCCCGTGGGTTAAAGATCCCGCCTTGCTGTGAGCTGTGGTGTAGGTTGCAGACATGGCTCCGAAATGGTGCTCTGTGGCATAGGCTGGCAGCTGCAGCTATGATTTGACCCCTAGTCTGGGAACCTCCATATGCTGCAGGTGCAGATCCAAAAAGACAAAAAAAAAAAAAAAAAAAAAAAAAGAATTCCTTCCTTTTTTTTTTCTGTGAAAAAATATTATATAGTCAAAGCCTCATGTGTACCCCTGCACCCTCCCTCTACTGAATTTGGTTTTTTTCATGCCTGGGCTTGTTTATTACTTTGTATTTATAAGCCCATGTGGTAGCATGGTTTTGCATATTCTTAGATGTCCTAAAAATGGAATTAATAATGGAGGTTTGTCTATAACCTGCTTTTTTCTATCCAGTATAATTTTTGAGAAACTTAACCTGTTGGGGTTGGTTCTTAGTTGGAAGAGAGGTTATGGGTCCATCTTGACCAGAGGTTTTGCTTCACTTTCTTACCATTTTTAGTTCTTTCATTCTTTTTTTTTTTTTTCTTTTTGTCTTTTTGCCTTTTCTAGGGCCGCTCACGCGGCATATGGAGGTTCCCAGGCTAGGGGTTGAATCACGGAGCTATCTATAGCTGCTGGCCTACACCACAGCCACAGCAGTGCAGGATCTGAGCTTCGTCTGCGACCTACAGCACAGTTCACAGCAACGCCTGATCCCTAACCCACTGAGCGAGGCCAGGGATCAAACCTGCATCCTCATGGATCCTAGTTGGGATTGTTAACTGCTGAGCCATGAAGGGAAATCCCTAATATTATTATTATTTTTTTTGCTGTCTTTTGTTTTACTTTCTGAAAGAGTTCCTCGTGTTTATCTTCTAGTCCTTCTAACAAAAAGCATTTATTTTGGTTGTTTTTTGTTTGTTTGTTTGTTTTGGTGGTCCGGAGGCATATGGAATTCCTGGGCCAGGGATCAGATCCAGGCCATAGACTCAATCTAAGCCATAGTTTCGGCGACACCGGATCCTCAACTCACTGTGCTGGGCCAGGATTGAACATGCATCACAGCACTCCCGGGACTGCCAATCCCATTGAGCCACAGTGGGAACTCCTTGGCTGTACATTTTAAGAGCTCTTTTTTGTTTTCTGATTTGTTATTTCTTTCCCCTTGGTACTCTTTTTAGGTTTGGATTTATTTATTTACTTATTACCGTTTCTTGCGCTGTCTTCCTTTCTTCTAAGTTTCTTCTCTTTGTCTGCTTTGGTCTCTTTCTCATGTTGACATTTCCTCAAATGTCAGTTGTTCCTTGGCTATTTGTTCATTTTAAGGGGAGAACACTTTGTATGAGTGGCTGAACCTTACCAATCATTGGGCTTTTACTGTTAGATATAAGGACAGAGACCCAGACTTTTTTTGTTTTTGTTTTTTTGCTGCACCTGCAGCATGTAGAAGTTCCTGGGCTAGGGATCGAACCCAAGACACTGCAGTGACAACACCAGATCCTTAACCCACCGGGCTGCAAGGGAACTCTCAATCCAGCCATTTTCTTGAGATTCACAGCTGTTGATAATTACAGTTCTTTCCTCTTGAGCTGGTTTTCTCTATGGAACAATCCTCTACTCCGGCCATAAGGCATAGAGAATGTATACAAACCAGAATGTTGCGTCCTGGATTTATGCTGCAGGGGAGTTTGAGAAGGTTTGGAAGTGTCTCACATTGTTCATTTGTAGACTTTCATTTGACTTCTTGTTTTCACTACGGTGCTAATCTCCCCATGCTGTCTGGTTCAAATCTCTAGTTTTCTACACCATAAGAGGAGGGGGGGTTTGACTGATTGTTTGCTTGAGAGACAGATTAACTGCTTTTGCAGGCTTTCAGACAACCCTTCTTTCCACCTCCATCTTTCAGTGCTATTTTCTTTCTCTTTCTTTCTCTCTCTCTCTCTCTTTTTTTTTTTTTTTTTTTTTTGTCTTTTTGCCTTTTCTGGGGCCACTCCTGTGGCATATGGAGGTTCCCAGGCTAGGGGTCTAATCAGAGCTGTAGCCGCCGGCCTACACTAGAGCCACAGCAACGCGGGATCCGAGCCGCGTCTGCAACCTACACCATAGCTCACCGAAACGCTGGATCCTTTACCCACTGAACCCGCTGCCAGGGATCAAACCCGCAACTTCATGGTTCCTAGTTGGATTCATTTCTGCTGCGCCACAACTGGAATTCCTCAATGCTGTTTTCTATAGTTTGTACAATCTGCTCAGTGGGAGTTAGCTTGCTTCTCAATAGTGCACAGTCCTAAGTAGTTACCAAGTTTTCCGTCCAAAAAACTGATGGCTGTGTCTCATACTGTCTCTGTCTTGTGCTTGTAATTTGTCCTTTTTTTAGTGCCTTTCTTTTTCTGGGGGTGGTGAGTTTCATGTTCACGCATGTGACTAGGAGAGAAATATACATGTACTTCATCCACCATGTTTACTGGAATTTCTTCCGTTTACTCTGCCCACTCCAGTCTGACCTCTACCCCATCACGGGCAAACAGCTCTTTTCTAGATTATCTCCACGTTGCTGAATCTGGTGGCCAGTCTTCCCCTCCGTAGCGCTTGACACACCTGACCCTTGACTGCTTGAAACACTATTCCAAGACGCCATGCTCTCAAGTTTTCTCCTACCCGGTACTCTTGGTTTCTGGGTTCTGTTCCTATAACTGTTGTCCTTTTAATGTTAATGGCTCTGGTATTAGGCCTTGGCCTGCTTTTCTTCTGTCTTTGTTTCTTCTTAAGTAGTTTAATCCTATGATTTTTAAGTGTCATGGTTCTGCTGAGGATTCTTAAAACTGTCTGCTGTGCTACCGTTCTTGACTCTGTGACCACTGGTTTACACTCGTACAATAGCCTGTAAACTGGTCACCTTGCCTGCACTCTTGCTTCCCTACAGTCCATTCCTAGCATAGAAGAAGCTTCTTACCAAGGCCCTTTAATTAGAATGTCCTGCCTTATCAACCTCCTTACCAAGGCCCTTTAATTAGAATGTCCTGCCTTATCAACCTCATCCCATACCATCTGCTCTTTGTTACTGTGCTCATGACCCTGGGCTACTTAGTTTCTCTGAGGCACCACACCCATACTCAGTAGGCACCTTTGTATGAATTTCCTTCTGAAACTCTTGGCTCTTCATATGGCCACCTGCTTTTAATCTTTCACTTCTTGGATTAATTTTCACTTCTGAGAGGCCTTCCCTCACTATTGTGTCTAAAATGCCTCCTACCCCCCAAATCAGGTAGCACAGTGTATAATTTTCACGCTGATTTATTTATTCTGTCCTTTGCTAGAATATGTTGTATTCTGCAGTGTCTTATCCCCTTGTCTGTGTTTGCCTATGTGGAATGTCTGACTATACGACAGGTGCTTAATAAATATTTCTAATGTAATGAATTAGACAGGAAACAAATAATGAAAGGAACATAACCCGTGCTTAATAAATATTTGTTGAATAGACTAACAAATGGAATTAGGGACGGGAAGCAAAAGTAATGACAAGGTTGAGGTAAATAAAGGTTGCTCTCCTTTTTTAGAGAAAATAGATAAATTTCTATTTTGAATTCGTAACTGAGTTAATTTCGCAAGTGTAGAAATGTCCTTTTCTGTGTTTGTTCTTTGCAGTTTAGTGCCCTGAAAGATGAATATTGCCTATTGAAATTAAATAAAGCATGGTATGCTTTTGGTGGTGGTGGTTTTGGTCACACCCATGGCATGTGGAAATTCTTGGGCCAGGGATCGAACTGTGCCACAGCAGCAACCCAAGCCACTGCAGTGACAGTGTTGGATCCTTAACCTGCTGCGCCACAAGAGAACTCCATATATGTATTTGTTTTGTTAAATGTCCATATACAGGTCATGGACAGAACTGCAAGAGGTCTGGAAGATTACTTTCAGCAGTTCAGTCTTCTAGAGTTCCCATTGTGGCTCAGTGGTAACGAACCTGACTAGTATCCATGAGGACGCAGGTTCAGTCCCTGGCCGCGCTCTTTGGGTTAAAGATCCAGTGTGGCTGTGGTGTAGGCCAGCAACTACAACTCCAATTCCACCCTTAGCCTGGGAACGTCCTTATGCTGTGGGTGCAGCCCCAAAAAGACAAAACAGAAAACAAAAAAAATTTGGAGTTCCCGTTGCGACTCAGTGGAAATGAATCTGACTAGCATCCATGAAGACACAGGTTCGATCCCTGGTCTCGCTCAGTGGGTTAAGGATTCTGTGTTGCCGTGCACTGTGGCGTAGGTTGCAGACGCAGCTCGGATCCTGCATTGCTGTGGCTGTGGTGTAAGCCAGTGGCTACAGCTCTGATTTGACCCCTAGCCTGGGAACCTCTATATGCTGTGGGTGTGGCCCTAAAAAAAAAAATGCTTCAGTCTTCTTATTTTATAGACTATTTAAAGGATGGTGCTATGATCGCATGAGTTCATGTTTTTAAAGAACAAACAGGAAAACTGGTTATAAGTCCCTGTTAAGGGGGGAAAATGTCAAACTAAAATCATATCTTTAAATTTCTCAGTTTTGCCAAGAGTGATTGTAAACAAATATTAAAAGGCATATGATTAGATAAAACATGTCTTGTAGCTGATCTGTGTAACTAATACTTTTTACAAATATTGCTTCCCCAGCAATGGCTCATGAAGCAATGGAATATGAGCTTCAGGTGCAGTTAGATCATCATGCTGCAGAACAGTCTGCTCCTGCCGAGGTGGTCAGCAGCCAGGGGGGACCACTCCTGCCTCAGCTTCCTCCTGACCAAGTGGTCAGCAGCCAAGAGGGACCACCCGTATTTCCGCCTGCACCTGCTGACGTGGTCAGCAGCCAAGGGGGACCACCCCTGCTCCAGCCTCCTCCTGATGAAGTGGTCAGCAGCCAAGGGGGGCTGCCCTCGCTTCAACCTGCTCTGCAGGTGTCCGCTGACGTGACAGAAGAGGTGGCGCTCTCAGGAGAAGAGAGTGTGGAGAACATCCGTCCGGCGGCTTCAGAGGAGCACAGGCGGGGCTCTGGCGCTCCCCATACTGCCCAGGTGTCTTCATTGGACTCAATGAACACCTTCATCAGCGGGCTGCAGAGACTTCATGGCATGCTGGAATTCCTGAGGCCACATTCAGACCACAGCGTGGGGCCAGTGAGGGCGAGGAGGAGGAGGAGTTCGGCTTCACACAGGGCAAGAGCCGGAGGGTCTCAGAGGACGAGCGGTGGCAGGTAAATGTATGTTGTAAAGAGTGGGGTTAGTGCCAAATTGGGAATCCTGACCCTTAGGCTCTAATCGTAGCCCCAGTGCTGCCAAAGAGGTGGCATTGTGACTTGGCAAGTCAGGTAACCTTTCTGAACCCCCATTGCCCTAAAAGTCAGGTGAGAGTAAAAGTACTTGCCGTATTTACTTCGGAGTAATTGAGAGGATAAGTTATGCTGATACGTTTTGAAAATTCAGTGGTGGATGCTTGGCAGCAGTTTCTGTAGAGGCGGGCTTTTCTTTAGATCATTTGTCTCTTGTACATCAAAAAAGTAACTCGCAGGTCCTCTGCACCCGCCAGGATTCATTGCAAATTGGCACTCTGCTTAGTGGTGCAGTAGATTTTGGAGAATGGGCAGGCTGGGTTTAAAGAAGCCTTGTGAAAGTAGAATGTGCATTAATTTAGAGCTTATCTGACTGACATTCTGAAACTTTCCAGCTCTCCTCACCTGAGAGGTTTTTCTTTTATAGGTTTTGGTTTGAATTTGCCTCTTGAAGGGCTTAGCTGTCAAGTCTGAACAGCTACTATGAAGAATAACAGTTGTCTACTCTTTGTCTTTTTTTAATCTTCCTCAGACTAGTTGAAATACTTTGTTTTACATTTGGCCTTCTAAATGTCATCATGATGTTGAAAGAGATTGAATTGAACCATCTCATTTTATTTTTTCTTTTATTTCTTTCTTTATTTTTCTTTCTTTTTTTGTCTTTTTAGGCCGCACCCACGGCATATGGAGGTTCCCAGGCTAGGGGTCTAATTGGAGCTGTAGCCACCGGCCCACACCAGAGCCACAGCAATGTGGGATCTGAGCCTCGTCTGCGATCTACACCTCAACGCCAGATCCTTAACCCACCAAGCGAGGCCAGGGATCGAACCTGCAACCTCATGGTTCCTAGTCAGATTCATTAACCACTGCGCTGCGATGGCAACTCTGAGCCATCTCATTTTAAATGTGAAGGGAACTTGGACCCTGAGAGTGATTTGTTTAGGGTCTCATAGCGACAGCGGAGAAGAGGTTAGAGCTGATGTTGGAACCTGGATCTCACTTTTATCTCCAGAAGAATTAAAGGAAGCCTCAATAAGATCCATGTGTTTCCTAACACTATGAATAATGAGATGACACTGAAGAGTGGTAGCTGGGTCATCTGTTACCTGTGTTTTACAAATGAGGAAGCTGATAGGGTGATTTATGATTTGACTGAGGTAACTCTGGAATTGGGATTGTGCCTTCTGATTCTGGATTTCAGTTCCCTTTTCCATAGATCCTGCTGGTTACTGTGCCTTCAGTCTCTTCAATTGTGCTCCATTGAGGGTGAGAGGTACCTAGTGCTGTGTGGACAAGCGTTGCAGACGCATGCTACTCTCTTATTTTAAGGTGGTGTTTACTCCGTTTTTGAAAGCAAAGTAGGATTTCATTCATTTGTGACACAGGTGAAGGCACCTTGTAGTGCAGTTTGGGGACCCTGCTGAAGTGAGGGGGCTGAGCGTTGAGAGCGGTGTCCCCCGGAACTGGCTGTCTGTGAAGAGGCCTCAGGCGTGATCCTTCACTGGGGGAGGGGGGTTGCTCTTGGTTGGGGACATTTGTGATAACTATTTCACAGGAGTGTGACACTTATAAGCCAGATGCCCCTTTACAGAGAAAAATAGAAATACCGCAAAGACCAAATTCTTTCGTTGGCATGTTCAGCATAATTCTCCCAGAGGATATTTACACACAGAAGCCAGACTCTAATCAGAAAAAAATTGCTTGATGTATGTAGAATCTGTGTTCAGGGACTCAGTTACAGAATTTAGATGTTGAAAGATGTCATTTAAGCTGTCTGACTGGCAGTCATAGGTCTCTCTCCACAAGGAAAATAAATCTTAAAAGCGAGGACTATACAGTTCAGTGGAGAGACCATGGATTCTGGAGCTAGATAATTGTGGCATTACATTTGTTCCCCTCTAAATATTATGTTGTAAACAAATTCTACACTGAAATCACATAAAAAAGTCTGAGCTTTCTGGGAACTGATTGCTTATACCTACTGAATTTCTTGAGACAAATTTCTCATCACGGTGTCTGGCTCTTACCTAACAGACCATCCCTGGGCCAGGTGTTGAGAGCCTGGGCCCAGGTGAGCAGCTCCTGCCTCAGACTCCACCAAGAAGCCAGAATCGGGGAAACCCGAGTAGTGGGATATTTTCCCCAACTACTTCTCAGTCAAGGTCACAAACTCCTTTCCTGTTTCCTTGATTGAGGCTGCTTGATTCTGGCGGCCAGCGTCTTCACTCCTTCATCAAATATTTCTAACACTCCACTATGTGAGAGACTGAAGTTTTGCCTTGGAGATGTTTTGGTGAACAGGACAGATCAGGGTACCTGTTCTCTTGGAACTTATAGAATCTAGGCCTACAGAGGGTAAGCAAGGGGCAAGAACTTACTGTACTTTTATTTAATTCAGAGATGATGAGTGCAGGAAAAGAGGAGGATTTCTTGGGTTTCAAGGCCGTATTCCCAGCACTGCCTCTTGTTGCTCTCTCCCCCGCGCTGTGCTTTGGACCCCTGCTTTCTGGAGAATGGCTCCGTGTGGGCTTACACCTTAATGGGATCTGTTCCCCAAACTGCTCCACCCAACAGCCTACAGCAGCAGGGTCACAAGGATGAAGGCTGCGCTTAGGCTGGAACAAGGCAAAGAGCAGGCACCTGGCCTGGAAACCCAGCTGACCTTGGCCTTCCATTGTTCCTCATAGTTCCCCTTTCATGTTGTCCCCACCTGACCTTGGAAATGCCTCTTTTGCTATATAAAAGCAGCACTAATGAGCAGGGGGAGGGGTTTGTTGGTTTTTGTTTTTTGTCTTTTTATGGCTACACCCACGGCATATGGAGGTTCCCAGGCTAGGGGTCAAAGTGGAGCTGCAGCTGCTGGCCTACATCACAGGCACAGCAATGCAAGACCCAAGCCATGTCTGCAGCCTACACCGAAGCTCACGGCAACACTGGATCCCTAACCCACTAAGTGAGGCCAGGGATCGAACCTGTGTTTTCATGGATGCTAGTTAGATTCGTTTCAGCTGAGCCATGACAGGAACTCCAAACGAGCAGTTTTTTTTAAAAAAAAATAGTTAATCTCTTACTTTTTTACTGATTTCTATGTAGAATGCCATTGGTAATGCATGTAATAACCTAACTTTATTGTGTGTTTCATTTGGTTAAAATGTCCTTAAGAAATACTGTTCTTGAACTATTCTCTTGTGGCCTAGTGGATTAAGGATCCAGTGTTGCTATGTCTGTGGCGCAGGTTGCAACTTCGGCTCTCAGTTTGATCCCTGGCCAGGGAACTTCCACATGCTGCAAGCGTGGCCAAAAAAAAAAAAGAGAGATGCTGTTTTTGGAGCTTCCGTTGTGGCTCAGTGGTAACAAACCCGACTAGCGGGTTTGATTCCTGGCCTCACTCAGTGGGTTAAGAATACGGTGTTGCTGTGAGCTATGGTGTAGGTGCCGCTTGGGTCCCAGGTTACTGTGGCTGTGGTGTAGGACAACAACTGTAACTCTGTTTCAACGCCTAGCCTGGGAACCTCCATATGCCTCGGGTGTGGCCCTAAAAAGACAACAACAACAAAAAAGACAAAAAAAAAAAAGGAGTTCCTGCTGTGGCTCAGTGGAAACAAATCTGACTAGCATCCATGAGGACGCAGGTTCAATAACTGGCCTCGCTCATTGGGTTAAGGATCCCGAGTTGCTGAGAGCTGTGGTATAGGTCACAGATGTGGCTCGGCTCCCGCATTGCTGTGCATATGGCATAGGCCAGTGGCTATAGCTCCGATTTGACCCTTAGCCTGGGAACCTCCATATGCCACAGGTGCGGCCCTTAAAAAAAGACAAAAAAAAAAAAAGGAAAAAGAAATGCTATTCTTAGGTGCTTATTCTCATGAGTAGCTTATAGCTGCTGTTTATGCACAGTTCCTAAAAATAAGTTCGTATACTTGTTTAACATTTTTTAAAAAAGGAAACCTGAGTGACATCAGTGAAGATGGCAGAGTAAGGACCTCAGAGAATTTCCTCCATAAAATCAGTGAAACATCTGGCAAAGTATATCCAAATCGGAAAGTTGCCTTGTGGTGCAGCAACTTGAGGATCCAGCATTGCTGCAGCCATGTGGCATAGGTGGCAACTCCAGCACAGGTTTGATCCCTAGCCCAAGAACTAAATATGCCGTGGGTGCAGGCACCACCCCCTCCCTCGCCAAATAATCAAAATTAACTTTTTCAGTACTCTGGAAATTAAGCAAATACTTGTAGCAATTTAGTGAGTGAGTCTTAAAAGAAAAGCAGCTGAGTCTCAGTAAGAAATGTGAGCTTTGGAGTTCCCATTGTGGCACAGTGGTTAATGAATCCAACTAGGAACCATGAGGTTGCAGGTTTGATCCCTGGCCTTGCTCAGTGGGTTAAGGATCTGGCGTTGCTGTGAGCTGTGTGTAGGTCACAGACACGGCTGGGATCCTGCGTTGCTATGGCTCTGGCGTAGGCCAGGGGTTACAGCTCTAATTAGACCCCTAGCCTGGGAACCTCCATATGCCACAGGAAGCAGCCCTAGAAAAGCCAAAAAAAAAAAAAAAAAAAAAAAAGTGAGCTTTGTGGCATTCCCTATTCCCATCTTCCTCTTCATCTCCATAGTAATCTTGGAAACTAACTGCTTGCAATCACAGTGAAAAACCAGCAGCCTGGAAGCCATGAGAGAGAGTAGAATGGAACTGGAGCTCCTTCAAAGCCTTATCCCCAAGAATTCTCTTTGACCTGTTTGCTGGTTTCCTGAAGATCCCACTTGGAAGGCTGTCCCTGACTTGCCCAGTCCAAAGACTAAAGCCTCTTCCCCAGAGTCCATGTGAGGCAATGGATGACCACTAGGGCAAACAGTAGACTAACCAAAAAGCTTCAAAGGAAAAGCTGGGGAATGAGCTCTTCATGTGGAATTTTGAAAAGCTCTGACATATTCCTGGGCATCTAGAAGACCACATACCTGCAAGGGCTGTGTGCAGCTATGCCCATGCTCAGGAAAGACCTAAGAAGGCACTAAGTTCTCAACTCTGGCTGACCTTGAGCCTCTGGGTGAGCAGGAAGTGAAGACTAAGGCAGGGTTGTCACCTGTCTGGCTGATTTTTGACCATGTGCCCCAACACACACATCAAGTCTCTCAGCAAAGACTGAGAGGCTTACTGATTCCAAGTTTCCAAGCGTTTAAGGAAGTCTCTGCCTAGTCATGAACTGAACATTAAGTTAACCAACAGAAACTTCAGTGGCTATATACAACAAAGAGTGCGAACTTTACAGAATTACTTTAGAAAAGTCGTTAAACAAATAGTAACAGCTATAAGAAATAGCAACAACAACAAAGCCTGGGAATGGTGAAATCTTATTTCCAGAGTTAGCACATTATTTTATTTGCCAGTTTTCAAGAAAAAATTGTAAGGTACTTAAAGAAAATCTAACCCATACACAGGAAAAAAAAAAGAAACTCTCTGTGAAGAAGCCAAGATAGTGGACCAACTTTAAATCTGTTATTTAAATATATTCAAGGAACTACAGAGATCCCATTTGGTGCAGTAGAAATGAGTCTGACTGGTATCCATGAGAATGTGGGTTCGATCCCTGGCCTTGCTCAGTGGGCCTTGCTCAGTGGGTCGGCCATCCGGCATTCCTGTGAGCTGTGGTGTAGGCCAGCAGCTGTAGCTCTGATTCAACCCCTAGCCTGGGAACTTCCATATGCCACTGGTGTGGCCCTCAAAGGCCAAAAAAAAAAAAAAATTTTTTTTTTTTTCAAAGAACTAAAGCAGAGGAGTTCTCTTGTGGCTCAGCACTCAGAGGGTTAAGGATCTGGCGTTGTCACTGCTCTGGCAAGGGTTCCATCCCTGGCCTGGGAATTTCCACGTGCTGTGGGTGTGACCAAAAAGAAAAAAAAAAGAACTAAATCAAAGTACAAGACAATGTGTCACCAAATAAGGTAATTTTAATAAAGAGGTTGAAGTTATAAAAACGTGCAAAATAGAATACTGGATTTGACACATACGGAAAAAAATCACTAGAGAGCTCAACAGCAGGTTTGAGCAGGCAAAGAAGGAACTTTTGTCCTTCTTTGTCCTTATTTAACTTGAAAAGAGAAATGGCTTAAAATGAGAGGTGAAACAATAACTGTATCAGACTTCTGCCCTCAAAAGACCTTGGTCTGAGTAGCTGCAGCAGCAGAATCCCGTGAGACCATATTTGATCGAGGCCCTTCTCTCTCTTCAGCCCGCTAATACCAGCAGATAAATCGCTGAGTCTTGTCTTTTTTTTTTTCCTTTTCTAGGGTCGCACCCAAGGCATATCGATATTCCCAGGCTAGGGGTCTAATCGGAGTTGTAGCTGCTGGCCTATACCACGGCTCACGGCAACGCCGGATCCTTAACCCACTGAGCAAGGCCAGGGATCAAACCCGCAACTTCATCATTCCTAGTCGGATTCGTTAACCACTGAGCCACGATGGGAATGCCTGCTGAGTCTTGTCTTTGTTTATTTTAATTAATATATAAATGAGTCATGTCTTTAAAAGATATTGACAAAAGAAAGGCCGAAAAAGTAGAATTAGCTTTTAGTGGCAGGGTCAAACATGATTGTAAGCTATTGTAATAACTGGAAAGATAGTCAGCATCCGCCTGAATCCTACTTCAGCATTCAAAGACAGGGTTAATGGCCTGGTGATGAGTTGAAATAACAGGAGTTACCTCCAAATTGTTGTAGGTGATTCTTGTGATGATGGTATGTTATGCTAGAATTCTGTTGTCTTTCTGTACACATAGGTCGAGAGCACCACTGGATGCTTACTTTCAAGTGAGCAGGACGCAGCCTCATTTGCCAGAAACCTCTTACGACTCAGAGACTAGGAATCCTGCCTCTGAAGACTTGCAGGTATCAGATAGTTCCGATTCTGACAGTGACAGCTCCACAGAGCATGAAGAGGGGGTTGTCCAGGCAGAGGAACCAGGAGCTGTTGTTTTAGAAGGTGAGTATTTTATACAGATTTGGATTCACGAGGATAACATCTGGAAAGCTTGAATCCAGAAGGCTAGAAAGTCTAAACTTGCATTTTGATACTTTCCTTTTCACTCCAAATGTCATAATTGACTGCTTTATAGTAAGAGCTTTCATTGGACATGACTAATATAGAGAGGTTTTTATCTGGCTTGCTTGAAATGTGATTTGTGGCCCATTGAGTTGGTCACTTTATAATGGCATTTTAACTCCCTTTCGTTTTCTTAGACATCTGAGAAGGAAGTAGATTATTTGAAAGAAAGCTTTTGTAAATTCAGCATCCTGACTAGCCTGCTACTTTTTAAGTCCAAGTGTGATATTATATGTTGTGCAGGTAGGGAAGTTTATTTAGCAGTAGATGGGCAGAGAGACCCCTAAAGCATATGCTTATATAAAAAAACCTGATATCTTACACTGTGGTCTTTTCACACCAAAGGAAACCAGGGTTTCTTGAAGAAATGGCTTTCAGGGTCTGTGATAGGAAATAAACAGGTTAAGCCTAGGGCATTTTATTACGCTAAAGGGCAAGGAAATCATCCAAGTCTTTTTTTTCAGGGGGGAGTCTTTTTGTCTTTTAGGGTCACACCCGCAGAATATGGAGGTTCCCAGACTAGGGGTTCAATTGCAACTGTAGCCACCGTCCTATACCACAGCCACAGGAACACAAGATCCAAGCCACATCTGCGACCTACACCACAGCTCACAGCAATGCCGGATCCTTAACCCACTGAGCAAGGCCAGAATCGAACCTGCATCCTCATGGATCCTAGTTGAGTTCGCTAACCACTGAGCCATGACGTCTTAAAGAGTTAAGTCAGTAGTCATAGACACAGCTTTGAAAGAGATCTTAGTGGCCTAAGATGGGATAGTTTGAGCATTAAAAAGAATATTGGGTGTATTCTTTGATTATAGACTGAAACACATCAAATCTATGCGAATATATAAATTTATAATTATGTGCTTTAAAAAAAAAATCACAGGAGTTCCCGTCGTGGCGCAGTGGTTAACGAATCCGACTAGGAACCATGAGGTTGCGGGTTCGGTCCCTGCCCTTGCTCAGTGGGTTAACGATCCGGCTGTGAGCTGTGGTGTAGGTTGCAGACTCGGCTCAGATCCCGCGTTGCTGTGGCTCTGGCGTAGGCCGGTGGCTACAGCTCTGATTCCACCCCTAGCCTGGGAACCTCCATATGCCGAGGGAGCGGCCCAAAGAAATAGCAAAAAAAAAAAAAAAAAAAAAAAAAATCACCATCAAAAGTCATTAGAGCCTTAACTCGTTGCTCTGAAAACTGTTAAATAAAGGATTAAGCATGTATCCTGCTTTTCCTATATGAACTCTATCCCCAGAAACAAATAGTTGATGAAGGTCTTGTGTGTGTGTAAGACTTTTTTAGAGTAGTTTATGGTTCACAGCAAATCTGAGAGGAGGTACAGAGACCTCCCATATACACCTTGCCCCCCACCCCAACACATGCATTATCTCCCTATTATCAGCATCAGTAGAAGTCCTGCTAATAATTGTAGCATGAGTGATAAGGGGGAAAATGATCATTTGCGACTCCTAATAAAATGATATCGGTGACTTTTAAAACCATTAGGTTGGGAGGTTAGTGGGATTCTTTTTAATAGAGGGACCAGGGTAGCATCGCCAGAAGCCATTGATCAATCTTAAAATTTCAAAAAGTGGAATCACAGACTTTATTTGCATCTTGATGTGCTGCAATCAGAAATATTCACACAACCTAGGAAATACTGTTGCCATCCAAAGAAACCTGAACCAGCTTGAGTCTCTAAATATAATAACCATTTTGCACAGTTTATAGGAAGGAAGTTAAAGGAACAAGGTAAATAGTACCTCGGAAATGCTGTCATTCAAATCTAAAAATGTAAGATTTTACAATTGGAACATCTAGAAAAGACCTACACATACATGAAAATCTAATATGTTGTAAAGGGAGTATCTCAAATCAGTGAAGAAAAAATAGACTTTTAAATTAACATTGTTAAAGCTGACTAGCTAACTGGAAAACAAAATTGGGGTCATTCCTCATGCTATACACTGGAAAATAAGGTGTCAGATCTAGTGCGGAAAATGAATCCGTTTTGTATCAGAAAGCATGAGTGATAAAACCCAGGAGTAAGAAGTACTTCAAAGTCTAGAAACAGTGTAAGAAAACGACATAACTTTTTTTAAAGTTTTATGACAGTTTGCCAATGTAGATACTTTGTTTTCCACTTATGTGAAATGTCCACAAAAGACGAATCTGTAGAGACAGTAGATTAATGGTTGCATAAGGGCTTCTGGTACAAACGGGAAAAGATTGTAAATTGGTATGCGGGAATCTTTTGGGGGTGATAGATATGTTTTAAAATTGGATTGTCATAATGATCGTACAACTGTAAATTTACCGTAAATAAAAGTTTAAAAATAGCATGAGGAAGCAATTGGTCAAATTTAGGGTGTAGGACAGTTCACAAGACCAATGAGCAGATTCAGTGACAAAACAGGTAAATTTTAATTTAGAACTTTTGGGAGTTCCTGTCGTGGCTCAGTGGTTAATGAACCTGACTTGCATCCATGAAAACTCAGGTTCAGTCCTTGGCCTCACTCAGTGGGCTAAGGATCTGATGTTCCTGTGAGCTGTGGTGTAGGTCACAGACGTGGCTCGGATCCCATGCTGCTGTGGCTGTGGTGTAGGCCAGCAGCTATAGCTCTGATTCAACCCCTAGCCTGGGAATCTCCATATGCTACGGGTGCGGCCCTTAAAAAACAAAATAAAAATAAAAATAAAATAACTTAGAACTTTTGTTCATCAAAAGACATCAATAAAAGAATGAAATGGCAACCCACTGACTAGAGAAGACATTTGTAAATACATATATCCAGAAAAGAGCTCTCTAGAATATCTAAATAACTTCTACAGTTTTATAGAAAAATGGGCCAAAGATTTGAAGAGATACTTCCAAAACAAGGTAGCTAAATATCCAATAAATATATACAGAGATTTGATTAGTCATTAGGGAAATACAAATTAAAAAAAAAAAAAAAACTACAGGAGTTCCTCTAGCTCAGCAGTAGCAAACCTGACTAGAATCCTTGAGGACGTGGGTTCGATCCCTGGCCTTGCTCAGTGGGTTAAGGATCCGGCGTTGCCATGAGCTGTGGTATAGGTTGCAGATGTGGCTCAGATCCCAAGTTGCTGTGGCTGTGGCATAGGCCAGCAGCTACAGCTCTTATTTGACCCCTAGCCTGGACATTTCCATGTGCCATGAGTGCAGCCCTAAAAAGACAAAAAATAACATTTAAAAAGACAGGCGTGGTAACTGATATGCACCCAACCCAACAGCTAAAATTTAAGACTTACAATAGCAAGTATTGGGAAGGATATATAGTAACCAGACTTCTCATAGACTGTTGGTGGGAGTGTAAACTTGTATAAATATTTTGCAAGTATCATTACAAACTCAGTATATATATAAAACTGATACACACACAAAAGGAGTTGCCTGTGGCACAGTAGGTTGAGGATCCAGTGTTGTCAGTGGTGTGGCTTAGGTTGCAGCTGTGGCGTGGATTTGATCTCTGGCTCCAGAACTTCTGCATGCCATAGGTGTGGCACAAATAAACAAACCAATGGCCCAGCACTTTCACTTTTAGGTTCATAGCCAAAGAAATAAGTACATGTGTTCATGAAAGACATGTACAAGAATGTAATAGCACTGTTTGTAATAGCAACCTGAAAACTATTGAAATACCTGTCAGCAGTAGAATGGATAAATGTTATATTTTTACCCAGTAAAACACTATATAGCGATGAAAATGAACTACAACTCCACATATTAGTATGGAAGACTCTTGCAAATGATGTAGAACAAAAAGGGTAGACACCAAAAAAGTGGTAACTCAGAGTTGCCATTTATATACAAAACAGGCAAAATCAGTTGATGGTGTTAAAATTTAGTGAAGTATTGGGTTCCCGCTGAGGCACACAGTGGGTTAATGATATGCTTATCTCTGGAGGCACAAGTTCAATCCCTGGCTCCAAGCAGTGGGTTAAGGATCCAGCATTGCTGCAGCTATGGTATAGGTCATAGCTTCAGCTTGTATTTACCTTTAGTGGGGGCAGGGTCACCTCGCAGCCTGCCACCTAATGTCTAAGGAGGACATAAGGGTCTAAGGGTAAAGTTCTGGTTCATACTTCAGCTTATGAAAATTCACTAAGCCGTGTGTATGTTTTTTCAATAAAATGTGTTTTTTAAAATGGCCAATTTGAAAGGGTTCTTTCTGGCCTATGGTGGTAGAATTTGAACCCCCAAAAGAAAAATTAAAGATTGCCATTAATGGAAGTTGTGAAAGGCTGATGAGGAGCCAGATAGTCTAGGGGTCAGACTGACATCACCTGAATCCAGGATGAGCCTTCTCAAGTGCTGCTATCAGAAGCACACATTCTGAGTATTCTTGCTGCCCCTCCTCTCTCCGAAAAACAGAACTGAATCTACTGAAACATCTAGGTCTAACTGCCTCTTTATAAGAACGGTAGGTGATGGAGCAATGAGTAAAAGCAGTACCACCAGGAAGCAATCCACCAAGTCCAGGATGTAGGGCATTTCATAAGGCAAATGGCCCAGTCCCCCTCATCATGTCTGGATGAGAAATAAGTAGAGGAGAATTGTTATAGATGAAGACTTGAGAGATATAATAATCCAGTCTTACTGTTTGGATCCTAATTGGAATAAATCTGTTGTAAAGAGCAACTTCAAAATAATTGGGAAATTTTGAGTGTGAACTGGTCTAGGATGGTATTGAAGGTTTATTGTTAATTTTGTTCAGTATAGTATTTATGTAAAAGAAAAATCTTTTATCAGTGAGTGTTAGAAAAGTTGTTATAAATGAAACCATATTTTAGGGTTTGTTAGTAGGTATTTAAAAAAAAATAATGGGAATGGGGGCTTAGATGGAATAGGATTGGCAAAATAATGATGATTTTTGAAATTGGGTAATGAATACTTATGAGTTAATTATACTGTTCTGTCTACATTTAAAAATAAATGCATTGGAGTTCCGTTGTGGCTCAGTGATAACAAACTTGACCAGTAACCGTGTGGATGCGGGTTCAATCCCTGGTCTCGCTCAGTGGGTTAAGGATCTGGCGTTGCCGTGAGCTGTGGTGTAGGCTGCCGGCTGCAGCTCCGATTTAACCCCTAGCCTGGGAACTTCCATATGTTGCACATGCCAAAACAAAACAAAACAAAAAGGCAAATAAATAAATAAATGGGAGTTCCCGTCGTGGCGCAGTGGTTAACGAATCCGACTAGGAACCATGAGGTTGCGGGTTCGGTCCCTGCCTTTGCTCAGTGGGTTAACGATCCGGCGTTGCCGTGAGCTGTGGTGTAGGTTGCAGACACGGCTCGGATCCTGCGTTGCTGTGGCTCTGGTGTAGGCCGGTGGCTACAGCTCCGATTCAACCCCTAGCCTGGGAACCTCCATATGCCGCGGGAGCGGCCCAAGAAATAGCAACAACAACAACAACAACAACAAAAAGACAAAAGACAAAAAAAAAAAAAAAAATAAATAAATAAATAAATAAATAAATGCACTGATGCTACTTGGGGAAATTATTGTCCCTTTTACAGCAGCCCTGTAAATTAGAAATGGAAAGCTGTGTTGAGTCAGGCTCTCCCACTAACCTTATATCTGAAATATCTTCTTCTATATATTACCTCTCCCATCATTTCTGCAAACGACTTGGCAGAGCAACTAGGAGGTATCTCAGCACAAGAAGTTACACGTATCAGTGGAGGAAAGACCCTCTCCAAACAGGTAATGTGAACATCTTTTTAAATGAAAGGTTTAGGTTTTCATTTTAAAAGGAGGCTGGGAGTTCCCATTGTGGCTCATTGGGTTGACAGTCCCCGACTAACATCCATGAGGATACGGGTTTGATCCCTGGCCTCACTCAGTGGGTGAAGGATCTGGCCTTGCCTTGGTTAAGGTTGAAGATGTGGCTTGGATCCAGTGTTGCTGTGGCTATGGCATAGGCTGGCACCTGTACCTCTGATTCGACCCCTAGCCTAGGCATTTCCATGTGCTATAGGCGCAGCCTTAAAAAGAAAAAAATAAAAAATAAAAGGAGGCTGCAGATTTCTCGTGACTTATTGGGTTAAGAACCCAACATAGGAGTTCCCGTTGTGGCTCAGCAGTAACGAACCTGACTAGTATTCATGAGGATGCAGGTTCAATCCCTGGCCTTGCTCAGCGGGTTAAAGGATCCAGTGTTGCTGTCTGTGGTGTAGGTTACAGATGTGGCTTGGATCCTGCATTGCTGTGGCTATGGTGTAGGCAGACAACTACAGCTCCCGTTTAACCTCTAGCCTAGGAATCTCCATATGCTTTGGCTGTGGCCCTAAAAAAAAAAAAGAAAGAAAGAAAAGAAAACCCAACATAGTGTCCATGAGAATGCAGCTTTGATCCCTAGCCTCACTCAATGGGTTAAGGATCTGGCATTGGCTATAAGCTGCTGAATAAGTCACAGATGCAGCTTGGATCTAGTGTTGCTGTGGCTGTGGCATAGGCCCGCAGCTGCAGCTCCGATTTGACCCCTAGCCTGGGAACTTCCACATCCTGCAGGTGAGGCCGTAAAAAGAAAAAGAAAAAAAAAAGAGGCTGCAGACTAAAATGGAAAGCTTACACACTTTGTAGGCAGGAGGTCCAGGTGTGGATCCTATCCACGTTACTCACTATTTGTGTGACAGCGTCCCCTTAGGTTTAAAAACATGGTGTTGGGAGGAGTTCCCTTTGTGGCTCTGTGGTTATCGAACCTAACTAGCGTCCATGAGGACTCAGGTTTGATCCCTGGCCTCACTCAGTGGATTAAGGATCCGGCGTTGCCATGAGCTGTGGTGTAGGTCAAAGACACTGCTCAGCTCCCACGTCGCTGTGGCTCTGGCGTAGGCCGGAGACTACAGCTTCAGTTGGACCCCTAGCCTGGAAACCTCCATATGTCGCAGGTGAGGCCCTAAAAAGACAAAAAGACCAAAATAAATAAATAAATAAATAAATAAATAAAAATAAAAACATGGGTTTGGGAGAGATGTGACAAGAACTTGTCCTGCCTACCTAACAATGTTAGGTATCAATTAAAATAGTAGATATGAATGCAGTTTATGAACCGTCTGGCAGAATGATTGCTATGTGATGGACAATTTTTATTTTTATAAAAATAACACGCATCATTGTCCTTAATATGAGAGTTTTATATATCAGCTGTGGACCCTCCCAGTTCCAAAACATCGTTAATGTACTTTTTGCATGTTTCCTTATGGCTTCTCTTTTTATTTCTTCTCGCTAGAAAAATTATATTCATATAAATTTATTACTGTATATAAGTGCCTTTTATTTATTCAACTATATTTGACATACAATACTATGTTAGTTTCAGTATATTACAAAGTTATTGACATTTGCATACATTATGAAGTGATCACTCCTACAAGTCTAGTAACCATCTGCCCCATGCAGTTTTTTTTTTCTTTTTACTTTTTTTAAATTTTTAAAATTTTTTTCTTTTTCCATTATAGCTGGTTTACAGTGTTCTGTCAATTTTCCACTGTACAGCAAGGTGACCCAGTTACACATACATGTATACGTTCTTTTTTCTCCCATTATCATGCTCCATCATAAGTGACCAGACATAGTTCCCAGTGCTGCACAGCAGGATCTCATTGCCCATGCAGTTATTACAATATTATTCACCACATTGCTTAAGCTATATATTACACCCACACGGTTTATTTATTTAATTTTTTTATAATGATTTTTATTTTTTCCATTATAGCTGGTTTACAGTGTTCTGTCAATTTTCTGCTACACACCAAGGTGACTCAGTCACACATATATGTATACATTCTTTTTTCTTACATTATCATGCTCCAGGTTTATTTATTTTATAACTGAAGGTTTGTACCTCTTAATCCCCTTCACCTATTTTGCCACACTCCCACTCCCCTTCCCTCTGGCAACTACTCATTTGTTCTGCATTTCTGTTAGTCCTTTTTTGTTTGCTTGTTTGTTTCAGATTCTACATATAAGTGAGACCATATGGTATTTGTCATTCTCTGACTTATTTCATTTAGCATAATACCCTCTAGATCCATCTATGTTGTTGTAAATGGCAAGATCTCAAATTTTTATTTTATTTCTTATTTTGGGGGCGTGTCTTTTTGTCTTTTTAGGGCCGCACCTGTAGCACATGGAGGTCCCAGGCTAGGGGTCAAATCGGAGCTACAGCTGCTAGCCTACACCACAGTTCATGGCAACACCAGATCCTTAACCCACTGAGCAAGGCCAGGGATCGAATCTGAGTCCTCATGGATGCTAATTGGGTTTGCTAACTACTGAGCCACAGTGGGAACTCCACGATTTCACATTTTTATGGCTTAGTCATATTTGCGCATGTGTGTGCATGCATGCACACCAGCACGTTCCGTTATCTACTGAAAGATGCTTGGGTTGCTTCTGTATCTTGGCTATTGAAAATAATGCTGCAGCTTACGTCAATGCTGGATCCTTACCCCACTGAACAAGGCCAGGGATTGAACCCACATCCTCATAGACAATATGTTGGATTCTTAACCCACTAAGCCACAATGGGATTTCTCCTGTCTTGTTTCAATATCTTTGTAAATGTAGCTCTTTTTCATCATTTGAATGAAAAAAAATCAAGAATTTCATATGCTCAAAGGGTAATATTTTCATGGCTTGTATTACATTTGACCTGATTGCATTCTGCAAAGAATGGTGATTCATAGGTGTTAAAGGTTTTCTTCAGCATTTTCAATTGGGTTTGTATCACTGTGAGATTTTGTTCATTTGATAGAGTTTCGTGACTTTTTCAAGACCGGTTTTGCTCTCTAATTTGAATGTATTCTGGTTTCCATCCAGCAGTCTCCCCAGAAGTCTAGCCCCCTTCTACCTTCTGTGGATGAGGAAGAAGGGGACACGTGCACAATATGTTTGGAACAGTGGACCAATGCTGGGGATCACCGGCTCTCAGCATTGCGATGTGGGCATCTCTTCGGGTATAAGTGCATTTCCAAGTGGCTCAAAGGACAGACACGAAAATGTCCCCAGGTAAAACTATCGTTCAGAACTGCCCATGTGCACAGTCAACATGTTAATTCAGGAGGATTCCTAAAACACACTAATTGTATCCTGTTGTGCTCCTTAGTGCAACAAGAAAGCCAAGCACAGTGACATTGTTGTCCTTTATGCCCGAAACCTGAGAGCTTTGGACACTAGTGAACAGGAGCTCATGAAAAGGTAGGTGGCAAGAGTCTGCCTAGCTGGAATGTTTGAGTCACTCAGTGTGGTTCTGAGGCTTTCCTTGCGCTGTGACTGGGGATTGTAGGCAGTCTGCCTCACATTGTGATTCCTGATGCATGTCTGATTATCTGAAGCATAGTTTGCTCTCCATATAGCATTAAAAGTGATGACCTGGAGTAACTAATGTGACTTCATCTAGCTCAATGAAGGTAGGCTCCAGGACTTTTGCTCGAACCCTTGAGAAGAAAATAGAATATAATCCTTGAAAGTGAGGTCAGTGCAAAGGAAAATGTGGCTGAGAAATAAAGGATGAAAATCTACTTTCTTGAAAGAGAGGGAGGTGAAAGAAGAGCAACAGGTAGTAGACTCTGCTGCTTGTTCCTTCTGTGTGCGTGGCCCCTCATAAGCCTCCGTTTTCAGGGCTTGGGTGTTGTGTGCCAGTTGGAACAGGTAGGCTACGGGACCACGTAAGCATCCCCTTGAACTTGGAGTCAGCTCTAAGATGGAAGCCTTTGGTAATATGACTTGAGGAGGCCAAGGCTATTTATGTTAAGCCCTCCTGAAGTCAAAAGTCATAGCAGAACCTATAGACAAACAGTAACACCTCATACTTGAGCGAGGCAGCAGACCCAAGCTGAAAGGTAGCATAGATTTTTTTGGTAGCTGGCCCAGGTTCTTCCCTAGGGATTACATTTACTGCCTGCTGCTGCTAAATACTGTGACCACTGAATCAGGAATCCCCGTCTTACTCTTTGTAGCTAATTCACGGCCATCTAGAACATGCTCCAAGTCTCCGTCTCCTTGTCACTAGAATAGGCTTCATGATACTTTTTTTAAAAATTGAGGATTTTCTGCTTCTTTTGCCCCTAATCCCTCCTGCAACAGTACTTTATAAAGAAGTTTCATAATTGAAGCTTTGCACTTGCAGTACAATGCCAGAAATTCTCAGGATCTTGGAAGCCCATGAACAATTGCTAATGATAGTACTTATACAATATACTTTAAGAAGATTAAAGATGAAAAGTACCTCCATGGAGAGAGTGCAGGGACATGGTTCTCTCACGCATTGCTGGTAAAAATGTACACAGGCACAGACATTTTAGAGAAGCACTTGGCAATATGCTTAAAAGCAGTTTTGCTTCAGGCATATATTCTATGGAAACAGTTAAGGATGTACACAAAGGAGTGCCTGCTGTGGGTTAAGAATCCCACTGCAGCAGCTCTGGGTTGCTGAAGAGGTGTAGGTTTGATCCCTGGCCCCATGCAGTGGGTTAAAGGATCTGGCATTGCTGCAGCTGTGGCTCAGAATTAGTCCCTGGCCTGGGAACTTCCATATGCTGTGGGTGTAGCCAGAAAATAAAGGAAAAGGATGTATACAAAGATGTACTTCATTAGTTTTTTCACTTAGTTAATAATCCAAGCCAAGAGGATTAATTGGCTGAGTAATTCTGGCATATCCATGTGATGGAACACTATACATTCATTAAAACTGATGTTGGAGTTCCCGTCGTGGCACAGTGGTTAACGAATCCGACTAGGAACCATGAGGTTGCGGGTTCCATCCCTGACCTTGCTCAGTGGGTTAAGGATCTGGCATTGCCGTGAGCTGTGGTGTAGGTTGCAGACTCGGCTCGGATCCCGCGTTGCTGTGGCTCTGGTGTAGGCTGGCGGCTACAGCTCCGATTCGACCCCTAGCCTGGGAACCTCTATATGCCGTGGGAGCGGCCCAAGAAATAGCAAAAAGACAAAAAAAAAAAGAAGTATATCAAAGTTCCCTCTGTGGTACAGTGGGATAAAAATCCAGCTGCAGCAGCTCAGGCTGCTGTGAAGGTGCTGATTCGATCCCTGGCTTAGAGCAGTGAGTTAAAGGATCTGGGCTTGCTGTAGCTGTGACATAGGTCACAGCTGTTGCTCAGATCCAGTCCCTGGCCCAGAAACTTCCGTATGCCATGGGTGTGACCATAAAAATAAATAAATATGTCTTTATAGATATAATAGAGGCTTCCTTGTACCCTAAGTTCTCCTTAATTCTGTTTCTTTCCCCAAAGGATTTTTTTTTTTTTTTTTGGTCTTTTTGCCTTTTTCTGGGGCTGCTCCCGCGGCATATGGAGGTTCCCAGGCTAGGGGTCAAATAGGAGCTGTAGCTGCCAGCCTACGCCAGAACCACAGCAATGTGGGTATGCAACCTACACAACAGCTCAGGGCAATGCTGCATCCTTAACCCACTGAGCAAGGCCAGGGATCGAACCCACAACCTCATGGTTCCTAGTTGGATCGTTAACCACTGAGCCACAACGGGAACTCCTCCCCAAAGGATTTATGTCCGTAAATCACATACAGTGTGATTTAGAAAGTTTTTACACTGTATCCACGTTACTGGATTATAATTTTTCTTCTATAGCTTGATTTTTGCATAATCCTCTATGTAGGGCACCTATCCCAGTTGGTTTATGAAGCTCAAGTTGATTCATTTCAATTTCTATAAAGTATTCTAATTCCCTACAATTGATCTGTATGTATTTCACATTGCTGGACAGTTAGGTGGTTTCCAGTTTTCGTTAAGCCATGCTGCAGAGAGATAGGTGAGTTTCTTTAGGTCTGGAAATTTATTTGCTTTATCGTAGGGTTCAAGTAATTTCAACTTTGCTAGATATTGTCAAATTGCTCTTCCAAGAGGCTGGTCCAATTTATACTCCCACCAGCAGCAGTATAAGTGATTTCTCATTTTTTTTATATCCTCACCCACTTTATATTATCAGACTTAATTTTTGCCAGTTTCATGGAGTAAAGTAGTATTTAATTTGCTCATTTATATTGAGCAAAATATATTGTTTCTTATTGATCTATAGTATTGATTTCCTTATACTCTTTGTTGGTCGTGTGCATTACATATATCTTCCTCCAGTCTGTGGCTTTTCTCTCTCTCTCTCTTTTTTTTCCTTTAGGGCTGTACCCACAGCGTGTGGAAGTTCCCAGGCTAGGGATTGAATTGGAGCCACAGTTGCTGGCCACAGCCACAGCAACAGAGGACCTGAGCCGAGTCTTTGACCTGTACCACAGCTCACAGCAACACCGGATCCCTGACCCACTGATCGAGGCCAGGGATCAAACGCACATCCTCATGAATACCAGTCGATTCATTTCCATTGCACCACATGGGAACTCCCTGTGGCTTTCTTTAACTTGTTTAGAGTTTTGTTCAACACAAGGTTTTTTGTGTTTTGTTTTTTTTTTTGTCTTTTTGCCATTTCTTGGGCCGCTCCCGCAGCATATGGAGGTTCCCAGGCTAGGGGTCAAATCGGAGCTGTAGCTGCCAGCCTACACCAGAGCCACAGCTGCAACCTACACCACAGCTCACGGCAACGCCAGATCGTTAACCCACTGAGCAAGGCCGGGGATCGAACCCACAACCTCATGGTTCCTAGTCCAATTTGTTAACTGCTGCACCACGACAGGAACTCCTCTTTTTTATTTTATTTTTTTATTTTTATTTATTTATTTTCATTTCTTTTTTGTTTTGGCCTGCACCACAGCTGTGGCAATGCCAAATCCCTAACCCACTGTGCCTGGCCAAGCATAACACCCATACCCTTGCAGCAGCCTGAGCCGCTGCAGAAACAACACCGATCCTGCTGCACCACAGCAGGAGCTCCACATTTCATATTTTGAAACATGTGAATTTATCATTTTTATTCCTAGTGAATATGTCCTTTCATTACGCATTGTTTCTCTTTATGCCCGTTCATCCTTTTAAATTCTGGTTGGTCTTTTTGTTTAGTATTAGCCTGGTATTTTCTATCTTTTTAACTTCAGCCTCTTTTTGTAGTGTTTTGGAGTTTTGGGGTGGGGTTTTTTGGGGGAGAGGAGGGTTGGTTGTACCTGCAGCATGAGGAAATTCCCTGGCCAGGGATCAGACCTATGCCACAGCGATGACAATGGCAGATCCTTAACTGTTAAGCCGTGAGGGAACTCCTCTAGTATTTAATCTGAATATCTGATGCATGACTGATAACTTATTTTCTTTTATCCAATAGATAGCCTTTTGAGAGGTCATTTTAATCTTTCCTAATTTGGCTCTAACACAAGCCGTGAGCTTGGCTCTGAGCCCTTGTTTTTGCCTTTTAGGTCCCCATTCTCTAGTAAGAGCCAAATTCCTGGCCATCACTGCCTGCTTCAACATGGGACCCACCCCAGTAGGCTCATGAGTTCAGCCCTGCATGCTACTTTCTGTGGTGTTTCTGGACTTGAGAGATTTTTCTCTTGTTATATTTTATTCACTATCATGACATATTTACGGCAAAGCGAATGTATCATAGCATGAATCTACTGTGCCATCTTGAGGAGACGTCTTCTGTAGCCTTTCTAATCTTCACCTCTTGCTGGCTCTCCCCCTCTAGTTCATTACAGAAGGAGCAGATGCTAAGGGAGAAAGCTGAGTTAGAATCGGCCAAATGCCGGCTCCAACTTCAAGTCCTCACAGATGAATGCACTAAGCTTCAGAGACGTGTCCAGGTAAGCTTTCCTTTTCTAATCCAAAGAACTTTTGGAATAGGAATTAAAAAGGATCTAAATATTACTTAGGTTCATCTCAGATACAGATAGGATTTACCAAGTTTTTGAGAAAATAAACATGACCAACTCTTTTTTCTTCTTTTTTTTTTAGGGCTGCACCCACAGCATATGGAAGTTCCCAAGCTAGGGGTCTAACCGGAGCTTGCAGCTGCTGGCCTACACGATCCGTGCTGCATCTGCAGCCTACACCACAGCTCATGGCAGTGCTGCATCCTTAACTCATTGAATAAGACCAGGAATCGAACCTGCATCCTCATGGATACTGGTCGGGTTTGTACCACTGAGTCAGAACGGGAACTTCACCAACTCTTTATTTCTGTTTGGGGCTTACATAACATGCTTTATGATGAATTCTGCTACAGTCTGAATTTCTTAAAAATTGAGCAACCGCCTGATGATTCAAAACTTAAGTCATTTTGCTTTCCTTGAATGTACCATTGAAATGAGAATTTTAGACAAAATGACCATTAAGAACTTTCAACCTGGATTTGCCATTGTACCTCAGTGGTAATGAACCCAGCTAGTATCCATGAGGATGTGGGTTCAATCCCTGACCTCGCTCCGTAGGTCTGGGATCCGGTGTTGCCATGAGCTGCGGTGTAGGTCGCAGATGCGGCTCAGATGTGGCGTTGCTGTGGCTGTGGTGTAGGCTGGAAATTGCAGCTTCGATTCAACCCCCTAACCTGGGAACTTCCATATGCTGCCAGTGCAGCCCTTAAAAAAAAAAAAGAAAGAAAAGAACTTTCAGCCCTTTATGATTCTCTCCTCTCCCGGTTTCTATCACTTTATTGATGATATATTGTGAAAACTTCAGCAGTTCTCTTAGGGGAATACCAAGTGAAAAATCTTCATGTTTTTTCAAAATCTTTTTCATTTTAGGATTTGGAGGAACTTACTGTGCAGCATCAGGATCATATTTCACAGCAATCCAGGTGCCTTCCCTCCAGCCAGAGCAAACGCAAGTACCATTTCCAAAAGACCTTCACAGTGTCTCCTACAGGCAACTGCCGAATCATGAAATACTGTGACTCTCTGAGCTGCCTGGTGGTATCACAGCCTTCTCCTCAGGCCTCTTTCATTCCAGGTAAATAGTCCAGAACCTCAGTTTTCATGTTCATTATTGGGCCCTACTTATTTTTCTCCTTTCTTTTCAATATAGACCGACCCTTAAAGGTACTGCAAAGATGCCCTTAACTGTCTGTTGACCTCCTTCTGTAAATTTGTCACCAAAAAGGCAGATACTGTATCATGGTGAGGTGAGAGAAGACAGGTACTTAGGAGAGTGGGTTGGAGTTCACATTGTGGCTCATCAGGTTAAGAACTTGACTAGTGTCCCTGAGGATACAGGCTTGATCCCTAGCCTTGCCAGTGGGTTAAGGATCCTGCATTGCTGCAAGGTGCAGCCTAGGTCACAGATGCGGCTCCGATCTGGTGTTGCTGTGGAGGTGGCTATTGCTAGCAGATATAACTCCAATTGGACACCTAGCTGGGAACTTGCTTGTGCTGTGGGTGCGGTCCTAAAAGAAAAGAAGTGTGTGGGTTGTTCAGGGATAAGGCATCATGGCCTGTGTGTCCCACCAAAGTACAGATTGATCTTAGACTAGAAATACTTGAAAAAAACACTACCCCCAAGGGCTAATTCAAGTTATTTTCACTAATGTTCAAATTGATCAACTCACAATAATTTGGAAATGTTATTTTATTAAAATTTTACTGGTTTTCTCTTTTTTATGTGCTTTTTAAGCTTAACTTTAAGTTGTCTTCATGTTAAAAACCAAATCTCACATGACCAATGTTATAGATGTTTTTTCCTACTGTCTTCAGCATATGCTTTCTGCCAGCTGCAGGTCCCTTTGCATCAGCCTGATTTCCTGTCTCCCCACTTAGAGCTTCCATTCATATGCTTCAAAACTGTGTCCCCCACACTTAGGTATATACAGGGTTAGTAGTAGAATCCCTAGATTACCATTTATTTTTCTAGTCACTAATATTAGCTATGAGTTGAGACTCTGTCAGGAGGCTCCAATTGAGGGGCAAGTAAAGGATTGTTTATAATAATTCCTATATCCCGTTCCTTTTTTTTTTTTTTTTTTTTGCTATACCCATAACATGCAAAAGTTTCCAGGCCATAGCAGTGACAACACCAGATCCTTAACTGCCAGGCCACCAGGGAACTCTCCATTCAAATTTTTGTATTTATTTATTTATTTATTTTGTCTTTTTAGGGCCACACACACAGCATATGGAGGTTCCCAGGCTAAGGTCAAATCGGAGCTGTAGCCACTGGCCTATGCCACAGCCTCCAGATCCGAGCCGTGTCTGTGACCTACACCACACACAGCTCACAGCAACACTGGATCCTTAACCCGCTGGGTGAGGCCAGGGATCAAACCTGCATCCTCATGGATGCTAGTCAGATTTGTTTCCTCTGGGTCACAGCGGGAACTCCCGATCTATTCCTTTCTTAATGTGTCTATTCCACCCTGCACAGCTAGGTCTTCCCGATATACTGATGGTACTAATTTATCCTTATTTCCTTTAATGATTAAGTAGGCATGTTCCCTTGTTGATTTAAAGCCTATAGTTTCTGAGGTTGTTTTTCTGGCTCTCCTAATTCTGTTTCAAGGGAAAACATAATACACTTTCTCTCACTTTGTTCCCTAGTGAAGCAGAAGTGTGATTCAAGGCTATCTTGAAGCTAAGATTTGACAAATTCTATTAGTGTACATCTCAGATAAAATACATGCTTGGGGAGTTCCTGTGGTGGCTCATCGGAAACAAACTGACTAGTATCCATGAGGACGCAGGTTTGATTCTGGGCCTCACTCATTGGGTTAGGATCCAGTATTGCTGTGAGCTATGATGTAAGTTGCAGACGAGGCTTGCTCAGATCTGGCGTTGCTGTGGTTGTAGGCTGGCAGCTGTAGCTCTGATTTGACCCCTAGCCTAGGAACCTCCATATGCATCAGGTATGGCCCTAAAAAAAAAAAAAATAGATACTTAGTAAAAATAATTTATTATAGCCTGGTAAGAGAACAAAGTAATAACTAAATTTTATTTATTCATTTATTTTTTGTCTTTGCCATTTCTTGGGCCGCTCCTGAGGCATGTGGAGGTTCCCAGGCTGGGGTCCAATCAGAGCTGTAGCCGCCGGCCTACACCACAGCCACAGCAACGGGGGATCCGAGCCACGTCTGCGACCCACACCACAGCTCATGGCAACACCGGATCGTTAACCCACTGAGCAAGGGCAGGGACCGAACCCGCAACCTCATGGTTCCTAGTCGGATTCGTTAACCACTGCGCCACGACGGGAACTCCAATAACTAAATTTTAAAGGACGAGTTTATGGTTTTCTTTTCCGCTCTTGGAATAAATACATTGATTAGGATACTTGATATCATCTGTTTTCATTCAGTTTTGGACCAATATAGAGCAGCATATCTTGACCCCCTGACGCAGAAGCTACTGATCTTCATTCTTTGCTCTTCATTGTCTCTTCTCCATCTTGAGTGTCTGTGCTTCAGGTGGAATAGTCTCTCTTTTAACAACTTTATGTTAAAGTATAATTGATGTACAGTAAACAGCACATACTGAAGGTGGTATGCCATATGGTGAGTGTTGATATATGTATACACTCCTGAAACCATCGCTGCAATCAAGATAATAAACAGTACTATCACCTAGGAAGTTTTCTCAGGCCTTTTTATAATCAATCCATCATCTGCCTGTCCCTCCCTCCTCCCATCCCCAGGCAGCCGCTTTCTGTCGTGATGGATTAGTTTACACTGTCTGAAATGTCACATAAATGGAATCATACAGTGTTACCCTTTTTTTTTTGGTCTTTTTAATGCCGCATCTGCAGCATATGGAGGTTCCTAGGCTAGGGGTCAAATCAGAGCTGTAACTGCTGGCCTGCCCCACAGCTACAGCAATATGGGATCTGAGCCGTGTCTGCAACCTACACCACAACTCATGGCAACGCCAGATCCTTAACCCACTGAATGAGGCCAGATATCAAACCTGAGTGCTCATGGTTACTAGTCAGGTTAGTTCACTGCTGAGCCATGACGGGAACTCCCAGTGTTGCTCTCTTTTTGTCTGGCTTCCTTCAACATAAGTTTTTTAAGATTATCCATATGTTATATATTGGTAGTTCATTTCCTTTTATTGCTGGGTAGTGTTCCATCGTATATACAGTGGTTTATCATTCACCTTTTAAGAAACACGTGGGATGGAATATAGGGGTTTTTTTTGGGGGGGGGATGTCGTTTTTAAAGTAAATTATAACCCTGAAGAATTTTGGCTTTTTTTTTGTTCAAATGTTTTTTCCCCAAAGACTTATATACCAAGAAAGGTGAACAGAGGAGCTACTTGAAATGGTAGTTTGCATTGCACTAAACTGACTTTGCAGTGATCTGTTTCGTTCTGTGTTACCTCTGCAGGCTTTGGTGTTAAGATGTTGAGTACTGCCAACATGACAAGTAGTCAGTATATTCCTATGCATGGCAAACAGATACGCGGACTGGCTTTCAGCAGTCGTTCCAAAGGTTTACTTCTCTCTGCTTCCCTAGACAGCACTATTAAACTGACCAGGTGAGTGCCTTGTGGGGAAGGTGGGCCTTGGATTGCCTTCTGTTGAGTAGCATGGAAATGAGTATCCATGTTATGACCTTGGCTATTGGGAGGTGGGGTGGCAGGGGTCCAAGGCATTGTCTTCTCAGATCCAGTTTCACTGAATTTAAAATGTATTGCTTTTGGAGTTCCTTTGTGGCTCCATGGGTTAAGGATCCCACAGCGTCACTGCTGTGTCATGGGTTCAATACCTGACCCAGGAATTTCTGCACAACACAGGCACAGACAAAAAGAAAAGAAAAATGTGTTGCTTTAAAAAGTGGATACAGAGAGTTCTTCTTGTGGCACAATTGAAACGAGTCTGACTAGTAGCCATGAGGATGCAGATTCGATCTCTGGCCTCACTCAATGGATCAAGGATCCGGCATTGCTGTGAGCTATGGTGTAGGTTGCAGATTGCAGCTTGGATCCTGCATTGATGTGGCCATGGCGTAGGCTGGCAGCTGCAGCTCCAATTTGACCCCTAACCTGGGAACTTCCATGTGCTGCAGGTGTGGCTCCAAAAAGAAAAAAAGAAAAAAAAGGTGAATATAGCTGGTTACAAAATAGGATGTGGGTGTTCTGTTTCTTTAAAATTATATGTGACTGGCAAGCCCAGGCTAGAGGTCAAATCAGAGCTGCACCTGCAGCCTGTGCTGCAGCCAAGGCAACACCAGATCTGAGCTACATCTGCAGCCTACATTGCAGCTTGCGGCAACAACAAATCCTTAACCCACTGAGCGAGGCCAGAGATTGAACCTGCATCCTCACAGAGTCAATGTCAGGTCCTTAACCCACTGAGCCACAATGGAAACTCCACCATTATGTTTTATATTTATCTATGTGCTGTTTGTTTTGTTTTGCTTTGCTTTTTAGGGCCACACCCATGACATGGAAGTTTCCAGCCTAGGGGTTGAATTGGAGCTGCAGCTGCCGGTCTACACCACAGTCACAACAGTGCTGGATCTGAGCTGAGTCTGCACCCTACACCACAGCTCATGGCAACGCCAGATCCTTAATCCTCTGAGCCAGGCCAAGGATCAAACCCACGTCCTCATGGATACTAGTCAGGCTTGTTACCACTGAGCCACAACAGGAACTCCTACATGCTGTGATTGATTTTAGTAGTATTGAAAAATCGGGGGTGGGGGGAGAACGGTAAATATTGAAGTGTTATTTATGACTACCTCTGGATGGTTGGTTTATAATTTATTTTTATTTTTCTTATATATATTTTATAATATATTTATCGATATTAAATAATGACTACCTGTGTAATAGGTATTTATGGAGATAGTTATGTGGGTAGGGTAAGGAATGTACTGTTTATCAGTCCCTTTAACTTACACTTGTACTTCCTTACAGCTCACGAGGAAAATCTGTGGCCCCCAAAATAATGTTTTGGATTTAAAAGGAGTTATTTGGGCAATCCCTTAGGGGATAGAGTTTTGGTGTGTGGATGTGTTCTTAAAGGATTATCATTAAAATGATACCTTTTACATCTTTGTTCTATATGAGATGTTTTTTAATGCACACTTCAAAGTTGTAAAAGGCTTCTCTGACTTCACAGCCTGGAGACAAATACTGTGGTGCAGACTTACAATGCTGGACGTCCCGTCTGGAGCTGCTGCTGGTGTCTTGATGAAAACAATTACATCTATGCTGGACTGGTCAACGGTTCGATTCTAGCGTATGACCTTCGAAATACAAGCTCTCATATCCAGGAGTTAGTGCTTCCGAAAGCTAGGTAGGGAGCTCCTTACTCTTTTCCTGTAGGCAACAACTTTCTCCTGGACTGTTGACTGTATCCTTTCTTTTGAGAGTGTCTCACAGTTGATCAGAATTCCTCAGAGGGCAGTTCTCCGAGTGCATGATCTAGTCTCTTCAGAATCAGTAAGATCCTTAGAGTTTGTGTTCGTGATCATTCATGTGGTAGAAAGTTCTGGTGCCGAGTATAACCCACCATGGCAAGATTAAGTCAGATCCGTGTTCAGAGCCCAGCTCTACCACTTATGAGCTGTGTGACTTTGGTCCCATTTCTTGGCCTGTTGTGAGCTCCATGTGTAAAGTACGGTGAGCGTAGACTGGCTTCCATAGCCACGTGTCTGACACACAGGAAGAGATCAGTCCAAAGTAACCCAATGACAAGCGATGTGAAACTTCCCTAATCCACAACCGAACCAACGTGGTCGAAGGATACTGTCTTCCTGTGACTTATCACTTATAATTAAGTTACAGAGGTGGGAGGTTTGTGAAGTCAGCTCAAGTTCTGAAGGTGGGCAGCCACTAGTACCACTTTGGCTCTTCAGAATGTATTAAAAGATGGGCAGAGGAATCTGAACATAAAGCTGTCAGTGCAGTCATCATTATTCACTGAACCCCAGGCTCAACACTGTGGCGTTTTCTCTTCATTTGAGTGAGGGGAATCATGCTTCTGTGTTGTGGTTCCTGGGCCTAAAGGTGATTGATATAAATTTATACAGATGTAACCTCCAGACAAACACGGTAACTGCCATTGATGTAGAGGGATCCACTTAGAGTAGACAGTAAAACATAGCAAGTAGCAAGGAAAGAATATTTTTATGTGTTGTTCTTTTTTGTTTTAGTTTACTTAGGTGAGCTTCATTGTGGCAGGGAAATGAAATGCAGCAGGTAGAGTGATCACTTTGGGAGCTTCAGCAGAAACAGATTCTCGTAGGAACATAGTCTGCAGGCTGATATTTCCGAGAGAGTTACTGGCCTGCAGTCCAGGTCATGTGATTGCAGAAAGATATTTAGAAAATCTCTAAAGAAACAATCCTGTTTCTGAATTAAAGCTTTTAATTGAAGAGGTCTGTCAGCCATAGTTTGAAAGCTTTATTTTACTAGATGTATAAGCTGCATTTTCTTCCTGATTTTCTTTTTTATATATAGTGATTTTTATTTTTCTTCATTATAGCTGGTTTACAGTATTCTGTCAATTTTCTACGGTACAGCATGGTGACCCAGTTACACATACATGTGTAGATTCTTTTTTCTCACATTATCATGCTCCATCATAAGTGATTAGACATGGTTCCCTCTGCTACACAGCAGGATCCCATTGCCTATTCATTCCAAAGGCAATAGTCTGCATCTATTAACCCCAAGTTCCCAATCTATCCCACTTCCTCCCCTCCCCTTTGGCAACCACAAGTCTATTCTCCAAGTCCATGATTTTCTTTTCTGTGAAAAGGTTCATTTGTGCCGTGTATTAGATTCCAGCTATAAGTGATATCATATGGTATTTGTCTTTCTCTTTCTGACTTGCTTCACTCAGTATGAGAGTCTCTGGTTCCACCCGTGTTACTGCAAATGGCACTGTTTTATTCTTTTTATGGCTGAGTAGTATTCCATTGTGTATATATACCACTTCTTCCTAATATAATCATCTGTCAATGGACATTTAGGTTGTTTCCATGTCTTGGCTATTGTGAATAGTGCTGCAATGAACTGATTTTCTTATGTATGTGGCTAACCCCATTTCCAGAAGCTTCACACCACTCGGGCTTCCGTGTGTTTGTGATCCTGTCCTATTAAATTTCCTAGTCCATTTTTTAGAGCATGTGATGTTCTCTCCAAAATTAGATATATATTATGTGTATGCCCATGTGTTTCTACAGAGTGGGTTGGTTGGTAGTTTTTATCGGATATCAGAGGGTAGTGACCCACAGAAGGTTTTTAACCTCTTCTGTACCGGTAGGAATGTGCTTAAGGGCTCCTGATAGTGGGTTCTGGAGCAGTCCAAGTATTGTCAGGTGAAGCCTTATTTCCTTTCTTTCCTTCAGGTGCCCGCTGGTATCCCTGTCATACATACCCAGAGCTGCCTCGGCTGCATTTCCATATGGTGGGGTGTTGGCTGGAACCTTGGAGAATGCTTCCTTCTGGGAGCTGAAAGTGGGCTTTACTCATTGGCCGCATGTGCTACCCATAGAGCCTGGGGGCTGCGTAGACTTTCAGACAGAGAGCAATACCCGACACTGTCTTGTGACCTACAGGCCTGGTAAGTGTTGTTGGGATGTCCTCATGGGACCTGTGGCTTGTTTTGGGAGGAAGTTGCTGGAGGGGAGAAAGGGAGAGTTTGCCCTAGCCTTCTGGTGGTACTGGGAACCTCTCACAGACTTACAGCTCTTGCTGCTGTTATGAGGATGGTGGCCCCAAGTTCTTTCATAAGCCTGCTTCTCTGACTGACTTGTGGGAACTGGAATATATGTGGCCAGATGCTTCTTGGAAGTGAATTAGCCACTTCAGGAGCCCCTATGACTAAGACAGTAGTGCAGGAAGTTCCCATGTTTCACAGAAGGTTAAGGATCCAGTGTTGTCCATTAGTGGGGGGAAAAAAAAAGGCAGAACAGTAGTGGAATGAAGAGACTGCTCTCGAGGCCACTTAGATCACATTCAGGTCTTCTGCTCGCCCCTCACTCCACTTAAAGGCAAGACCCAGGTAAGTGCAGCGATGTATAGGACCCAGACTCTAGGCTCTTAGCTGTTCCTCCTTATTTGGAGCCAACGAAGGTAAGTGGAGACTCGATGGACAGTGACGGTGGCACTAACCAGCTGCACGTCTCACTGCCTCCAGAACCTGGACTACAGTCCTCGGTGACCAACCACGCTTAAATTCATAGGGTTTTTTTTAGCTGAAGTGTATGAATCTAAATTCCTCATCACCTGTGCTGATGGTCAGGCAGATGTCTTGTTAGAGGTAGTCATTAAAGTGCCCGTACTCGGCCTTGTTGTGTGTGGACCTAATCTTTCAAGCTTTGTTTGAGCTGAGAAGCTGCCTCAGCAGACTCCTCTTTCCCTTTTGCTTCATCGTCATCTCCTAGGTCCTCTATTTCCAAGAAGTTTTCTGTGACTCGTGTAGAAAGCGTGGGGGCCCCATTTTGTCCTCTAGCTTTTGTTTGTCTCCCAGTAGAACCACAGGTATGTGTTTCCCCTTCTGTGATAATATGTTTTGACTTTATAAAAATGGACAGTTCCCGGAGTTCCTGCTGTCACTCAGGAGGTTACAAACCCAACTAGTATCCATGAGGATGCGGGTTCAATCCATGGTCTCACTCAGTGGGTTAAGGATCTGCCTTTGCCGTGAGCTGTGGGGAAGGTCACAGATGAGGCTTGGATCCAGCGTGGCTGTGGCTGTGGCTGTGGCGTAGGCCTGAGCTGAAGCTCTGATTCCACCCCTAGCCTGAGAACTTCCGTAAGCTGTGGCACAGCCATGAAAAACAGACAAAACGAAAGAAAAATTAAATTTAAAAAAAAAAAAAAAAACCAGCCAACCAAACAAAAAACCATTGTAGATAATTTCCTTCATCTAGCCTAGGGTTCTGCATTTCATTTGTGCTTTATTATTTTGTTCTTGCTATGTTGGCTTTGTAGCTCTTTGTGATGGGTTAAGAAATGGTAGCTTTTCCATTCAACTGAATTGTAAACACCTGCAGTTTAGGTACTTAGTTAATATCTTTGGAGCATCCGCATGGATCAGTACTGATTTCTCTGCCTCATAGATAAAAATCACAACACCTTAAGGAGTGTGCTGATGGAGATGTCCTATGCGCTGAATGATGCTGGAGAGCGAGTCTGCTCCTGCCATCCTGTACAAACATTCCTTGGGGGACCCACTTGCAAACTATTGACCAAAAGTGCCATTTTCCAAAACCCAGAAAATGATGGCAGCATCCTAGTGTGTACTGGGGATGAAGCATCAAATTCTGCACTGGTGAGTAGCCTGTCAGATTTTTATACTGAAGCATGTGTGAAGCAGAAGGCCAAAGTGCTGCTCCACAAGTGCACTGACCTTCATACATGTGTATGTGTGCTTGCTTAGTTTGCTACGTAAGTCACACTTTACAAACTACTCTATAGTTTGCTCTTTTTCCATGTAAGTTCCTATTTTGGATACCTTTCTATACCAGCATCTGTAGATTGACCTCATTCTTTTCATACAGTCTCTAAGGGGCCATAGTGCGAACCTTTAAAAAAAATAGGTGGGGGAGTTCTCTTCGTGCCTCAGCAGTTAAACAATCCGACTGGTATCCATGAGGATGTGGGTTCAATCCCTGGCCTCGCTCAGTGGGTTCAGGATCCGGCGTTGACATGAGCTGTGGTGTAGGTCGCAGATGCAGCTTAGAGCTGTGGTGTAGGTCGCAGATGCAGCTTAGAGTCCGAGTTTCTGTGGCTGTCGCATAGGCTGGCAGCTGTAACTCCAATTAGACCCCCTAGCCTAGGAACTTCCATATGCCATGGACTTGGCACTAAAAAAAAAAAAAAAAAGAGGGGGGACTACTGAAACCTAAAATAATTGATCAGCTGTCAGTGTCATCAGGGTGACAGTAACAGATGAAATGTTGATGGGGAGTTTTACAGTATAGGAGTCAGCCTGTCACCACGTTGATCAACCTTTGCACCTCTGTGAGTGGGTTAACCAGAAATAATTTGCTTCTTGATAATAAGGTAAAAAGACGCGCATGGTGCCTTCTATGTGGTGTCCTTGAACCCACAGAGCAGCATTTGTCCACTTAATCACACTGGTCATGTGAGCACTTAATGTGGTTAATTTTTAAGTTTTTGTGTAATTTTTTGTTTTTTGGCTTTTGCTCTTGGCTTTTTAGGGCTGCACCCATAGGTTCCCAGGCTAGGGATCAAATTGGAGCTGTAGCTGCTGGCTTACACCACAGCCATAGCAACACGGGATCCGAGTCGAATCTGCGACCTACGCCACAGCTCACGGTAACACCGGATCCTTAACCCACTGAGCAAAGCCAGGAATCGAACCCTCGTCCTCATGGTTCCTAGTCAGATTCGTTAACCACTGCGCCACGACGGGAACTCTGAAAACACCAGTTTTAGAATATAGATTCCGGGAGTTCCCGTCGTGGCGCAGTGGTTAATGAATCCGACTAGGAACCATGAGGTTGCAGGTTCGATCCCTACCCTTGCTCAGTGGGTTAACGATCCGGCGTTGCCGTGAGCTGTAGTGTAGGTCACAGACACGGCTCGGATCCCACATTGCTGTGGCTGTGGCGTAGGCTGGTGGCTACAGCTCCGATTCAACCCCTAGCCTGGGAATCTCCATGTGCCGCGGGAGCGGCCCAAGAAATGGCAAAAAGACAAAAAAAAAAAAAAAAAAAAAAGAATATAGATTCCGTAAGGGCAGAGACAGGGACTTCTTTTGTCTTCTCTACCTAGAAGTTTTTGGCACATAGTTTGAAGTAGTAAGCTTGGTCTTCAGATGCACTCTCAGGAGATTAATTGCCGATTACATTGGGTGAGGCCTGTGTTAGGTGTGCTGGGTTCGTGCAACCACGTGAAGGTTAAGGACAGTCTGTTTTGCTGCCCAGGCGGTGCTGTCTCTGTAGCACGTTCAAAGTGACGTGACGATAGAGAAGGCAAGTTCCCAAGCTGAAGCGAATGACTTCCTGACCTTTGTCTCTGCTTGTCTTGTCTAGCTGTGGGATGCTGGCAGTGGCTCGCTGCTGCAGGATCTGCAGGCCCATCAGCCGGTCATGGACATCTGCCCGTTTGAGGTGAACCATAACAGCTACCTGGCTACCTTGACAGAGAAGATGGTCCACATCTATAAGTGGGAGTGACCATGGCCTTGAAACCTGTTGGGCATGTTGCTGGTTAATGTTAAATGTTGTTTCCTGGCACCTCGAAGCCCTGATCAAGTTCTGTGCTGATTGTGGCCTAGAACTTTTGCAATCATGGCTACTTAGGGTTAGTATGATTCTAAGACTCCAGGTCACCAAGACACTACAGATTGTGTATTTCCAGTGTCCATCAGAAGAGTGACTGGTACTCCATCAACATTATCCATTTCTTGGGTTAAAAGCCTTCATTAAACTTTGTTGAGAATCTATATTTTTTATTCAGACTTTCTGCTGGACCTCAGAGGGTATCCTTCCAGCAGGCATTTAGGATATGAGTGTGCACCAAGCATTTCCAGAGGATGTGACAGCCCTCTAGAGTGGTCTTATCACTTGAGCTCTAAGACTTGGGAATGTTTAGTCCCTGGAGGGACTAACCAACCATCTTGATGCAGCGTGGACACAGAAGAGTCTTCATGTGAACACAAGAGGGCGCTGAAGTACCTTGGGACAGATTTGATCTATTTCCGACCTTAGCGGCTGAAAACCTTTTAGTGTAACTTGGTCCCATCCCAGGTGTGTGGTAGAGCGCATCCAGTCTGCTTCGTGGCAGGAACAGTTATGTTCCAGGTGTGCCATGCTGGGATATGGGCACACTCAGTGATGAAGGTGGCTGGCGGACCCATTCCTAATGCCGAGTCTACCCAGTTCATCACACTGTGGCAATCAAGGAAAGAGACCCCTTGTTTGAGCACTAGAGAAGCCTCGCTTTTTTTCTAACCAGCTTAGGATCTCAGGATTGGTTTTATATAAGCCAGTGCTTTGAAGGCCACTCTTTTCCCCTCTCGCTAAGAAGAGATAAGCCATATGTCAGAGCTCTCGAGGCTCTCCTAGGATGAGATGTCAGGAGCAAGGAGCCATAACCAAGAGAGGCTGACGAAAGAGAAGCTGCTCAAACTGCTGTTGACAGCAGGAGAAGGGCGTGTTTGTCTCTTCCGTTAGCGTTTCTGAATAAAGCCAGCCCCCTGGAATGAGGGGCCATTCTTGAGCATGTCTGGGACTCCCCCGTTAAAGCCTTCCCCCAGGTGAAACTGATGTTGGATTCCGAGTTCCTCTGATTTGCCTGCCTTCCTAACTTTTTTTAAAAGGGTTCCTGGTATCATAGTTATTCTCAGGACGATATTAGTGGTGGATTTACAGGGAGATGCTCAACCATCATTCATTCTAGTCCTGGATTGTCCAGCTTTCTCTCTAATAGAGGGTTTAGTTTATATCTGTTTGCTTTGCCAAAGGCTACTGTGTTAAACTGCTGTCCCCAACAGAACATGTCTCAAGGCGTGCTCCTTGTTCTTGGGAGCAGGATGGCGAATAGTGTGATTTTCTTAAATAACTGTTGTAGAAATGTGGTTTTTATTTTAAAACAGTTCTGACCTGTCGGTTCCTGAGCTGTTTCCAGCATTTCTCCTGGCTATTGCAGTAGATTTCCCAGAGTTCCACCTTTTAGTTGTGCTTTTTTAAGAGTGGCCTCCTTCTATTTAAGGACCTCTTTCAAAAAGCCGGTTTCCAAGGCTTAGGAAAGAGTCCGCTTTCTCAGAGGAGGTATTCCCTTTGATATGTTGATGATTGAGAATGCCAGGGCATAGAGCTTCCGGTGGCAGGAAAAGATTTGAATTAAAAAGCAGAACTCTTGTGGTTTCTGCCACTGATCAGAGAGGATGCGAGTGCTCTGGTTCTGGCCGCCTTTGTCTTGGGCAGGAGCAGAAACCAGGGCAGGGCTGGGATTTGACTAATGTTGCAGTTACACTCAGCGGAGGCCAGTTCATTCCTCCCCAGCATAGGAACCAAGGGACTGGTATTACTAGAGGAGTTGAAAGAATCTCATGTCCTACCAATCTTTGCATTCCTCTAGTAAATTTAGATGTTTTAGAAACAAATTCTTGTGACGGACTGATTTCTCCAAAGGAAAAAACTTCACCCCTGGCCCTGCTCCCCTCTGCCTGGCAGCAGAGGTTACAGCTGAGACCAGGCTCTGCCCCACCCCGTTCCCTCTCCCTGTCTCTGAGCTCGTTCCCTATTTGGGGGTTTGGAGTTAAAGCAACCTCAAAATATGTTCTTACTGTATATATCCTGAACCTGCTTTGAAAACCAGTGTGTCTTTGTTTAAGTTCTATATTTTATGTTTGTGTTTTACTCTTTAATGTTAATATGAATAAAACATTTACCATGTGTACCAGCTCTTGAGGTCTTTTGTCTTTTTGACCGCTAGAGGCAGGATCGTGTCTGCCCTTTGGAGGAGGGTTGCAGTTGCAGCCCGGTAGGTCTTCATTCATTTCGTATAGTCAGATCCAGGATGGGCCCTGGACCTGAAGTGAAAATCTTGTTTAAATTGATGAGGTAGTTGAGGCTGTTGTTGGACATTCTCTTTTACTGTTGCTACGGAGACGGTCTGTGTTTGCCTGTTAAGAACTTCCCTACACTGGTCATTTGTTTACTCTCGGATCCAGAGGTCTAAATGCTGCAACTGCATCTCCCAGACTCTGCCTGCTGGCTTCCTATGAGTCGAATCCAGAAGACTATAATATGGGAAGAGGAGAGAACTCACCCTTTTCTTTTTCTTTTATATATATATATTTATTTATAAATACATATTTATTTATTTATTTATTTTTGCTTTTTAGGGCTGCACCTGCAGCCTATGGAAGTTCCCAGGCTAGGGGCAAATTGGAGCTACAGCTGCCGGCCACAGCCACAGCAACATGAGATCCAAGCCACGTCTGCTCATGGCAACATCAGATCCTTAACCCACTGAGCAAGGCCAGGAATCAAATCGCCTCCTCACGGATGCTAGTTGGGCTTGTTAAATGCTGAGTCATGAAGGGAACTCCACCCTTTTCTTTCTATTAGTCTTTGGCAGCTTTTCTGAGGGTGGTGGCAGCACTGGGCAAATGTGGGCTCCTGGGTTTGTGCTCAGCACAGTTCTGGCCACTTGCTCAGCTTCTTTTTCTGTTGAGTTCAGGGATCCCTTTTGCCATAAATAATGGGGTTCTGGGATTAGACTGGAAAGGCTGAAAATGTTTTCTAGCCAAACAGCAAGTGGAATTTAATAGATTACAGGAGGACTAAATCCATAGGTATAAATAAGCTTAACATTGTCAGGGAGCCTGACAGAAAAGGATAAAGAGGTAAAACCCCAAATTACCAAGAAACCTAACACCACTCTTTTCTCTTCCGTAGTGTTCTTTTTTGTTTCCCATCTCAGTGATTGGCTGCAAGTGAAATCTCTGAAAATAAACGCCTGTGTGTCCTTGTCCTTTGATCAGTCAACTTGTTTGTTGGTAAGAATCTCTTCTGTTTATTAATCCCTGTATAGTACACAAAGCCCCTTCCTAATAATTTTTAAACAATGTTGTGGAATAAATATTATTATTCCAATTTATAGGGAAAGAAACAGGTTAAAAATCCAGTTAAAGGCGTTCCTGTTGTAGCTCAGTAGGTTAAAAACCCCATGTAGTGTCCATGAGGATGTGGGTTTGATGCCCGACCTCACTCTGGGTTAAGGATCCAGTGTGACCACAAATTGTGGCATAGGTCACAGACATGGCTCGGATCTGGCATTGCTATGGCAGGTGCAGCCCTAAAAAGGAAAAAAAATTAAAAATCCAGTTAAAGAGAAAAAACATTTAGGTGGCATTTAATTCAGTTTTACATATCCTAGTCTTTACATTCTATACTTTGCATTTAAAATTAAAGCACACAGGTAGTTCCCATCGTGGTGCAGCAGAAACAAATCAGACTAGGAACCATGAGGTTGTGGGTTCAATCCCTGGCTTCACTCAGTGGGTTAAGGATCCGGTGTTGCTGTGAGTAGGTCGCAGATGCGGCTTGGATCTGGCGTTGCTGTGGCTGTGGTGTAGGCTGGCAGCTGAAACTCCAATTAGACCCTAGCCTGGGACCCTCCATATACCGCTGGGGCGGCCCCCACCCCCCACAAAAAAGAAAAAGTAAAATTAACGCATTTTCTTGTGACCCTTTATATTCTTCCGAATGCTCTCATTTGTCTTGGGTTTCTGGGTGCTGAGGCTGAGAACACTGTCCAGTGGAAGAGTCCATGATACATGGGCCAGAGCTACCCAGTTCACTGCTCATCGGAGTTGGGTTGAAGGGAGAAGGAAGGTGGTGAAACTGCTCTGTCCTGCTGTAGAAAGCAGGGTTCAGGGCTGGCAGGATAGAAGCCTCCTGCTGTTGAGGGGTGAGAAGGGCCGTGAACTCTCACTTGGCCCTAAGAAGTAACAATAGGTGTATCTAATTATGGACACACCAAGCAGAACTGGAATGTGGGCCCAAAGTAACAACATCTAGATTTGATTTTTTTTTTTTTCCTTGTTTAGGGCCACACCCATGGCATATGGAGGGTCCCAGGCTAGGGGTTGAATCAGAGCTATAGCCGCCAGCCTATACCACAGCCACAGTAACATGGGATCAGAGCCGCATCTGGATCCTTAACCCACTGAGCGAGGCCAGGAATGGAACCTGCAACCTCATGGTTACTCGTCCGATTTATTTCCGCTGCACCACAACGGGAACTCCTGGATTTAATGGAATGTTGCACATTGAGAAGAAAACACAGGGAGTTCAGAACTTAAAGACATGAGGGTAAAAAGGCCTAGAAGTTCTAAGCTAAGTTTTGTGTGAGCTGCAACAGTTGGACTATAGGTTAATGAAAATCGGGGTTTGGAGGACTCCTTGTTCCTGAAATAAAGGAGAAATATCTGGCCTGGATAAATGGCTATACATGCCTTCAAACTGTCCACTGCTGGGGTCTGTATCGTGCCCTTAGACCCTGCTGTCTGATTAGAATGCCACCATAAGCTTAAAACAGTGCATCCAGAGGGCCCTCGCTGGTAAATTCCCAGCCTTGAGGTTGGTAGGGGTGTTGGGTGCTGGTGTGGCTCAGTTGTGTCTCTTACACATAGTCCAGAAAATTGATTGTTCATCAGATTAGCCAGGAACAGGTAAGAAAGAGTGATGGGGGTGGGGGAAGAGGAGAAGTTGCTGTGGAGTCTAAGCCCAGAGAAGTTCTGCAACCTGAATTATACTCCAGTGGAAGCCCGCAAGCTGACCATGACCCCAGTTCCTCTCATGAAGATGGAATCCTGACATGGAGGTGGAGAGAATAACAGTACTTTTAATGCCACTAGGCAAACACTACACCCCTTCCCTCAGCTCACATGAGTTACTTGCTGCCTGAGGCAAGCAAAGGAAACGGAGTTCCTATTGTGGCTCGGGGAAAACGGGGGAACCCGACTAGTATCCATGAGGATGTGGGTTCAATCCCTGGCCTTGCCTACTGGGTTAAAGAATACATTGTGTCATGAGCTGCAGTGTAGGTCACAGACTCGGCTCCGATCTGGTGTTGCTCTGGAGGTGGTGTAGGCTGGCAGCTGCAGCACCGATTTGAGCCCAGCCTGGAAACTTCCATATTTGCTTCTCTGATTAAGACACTTCCCTCCCCTCCAAAAAAATAAACATGGAATTCCTTGACAAACCATAGTTTGTGCCACATGGTAAATTGTTGTAAGGGAGGTAGGGACATCCACACTCTAGAAAACTGGACTTTCTCTGGGTCTTAGATGCTCACCCTAGACAATCACTGAGATGTCTCTGACAGACAAGTTCAGATCCCATAACTGGATAGTTGGGGGGGTGCTTGGAAATACATTATTCAGTTTTTCATCCCTTATTGATTTTAAGCCACTGATGCTGAGTAGTCATACCATTTGTTTTTCTAAAATTCAAAAAAATCAGAACAGTTTATTTTAGGTTTATAGTAACAGCTTACATTTACTGCGAATGGGACTGATGCTGTGGCACACCTCGTATATGAAAGGAACTCTCAGAGAAGTGAAAGAATTTGCCCACCGGGAGTGTGGTCGCGAACCTGAGCCTCTCAAATCTCCAACCAAGGAGGGCCATGACTGTGGTTCCACCTGCTGAGCTCTGAAATCCATGACTGCATCACAGGAAGGCCTCACTTCCCAAGGTCTGCTCCCAGCCCATGACTGATACTTAGGGATACTGAGGCAGGCCCACTTCTGGGAGACGCTGAATGCCTGTGGGCAGCTTCAGCGTGAGGACTCTCCTGTGGCCTTGGCCAGATTTTTTTAGAATTGAACTTCAGTCCAAATTGTTTCCACTCAGCCATCCTTTCTTCCTCCCTCTTTCCTTCACAGGGTGAGGTCTGTGTTTGCTCTGCTTGCCTCATTGGAGTAGAATCATGCAGTATTTGTCTTTTTGTGACGGGTTTCTTTCACTTAGGGGAATGTGTTCAAAGCTTCTCCATGTTGTGGCACTGTCAGGATTTCCCTCCATTTAAAGACAGCAGCATTCTCTTGTGAGCATGTACCACATTTTACTTATCCATTCATCAGTCAGTGGACACTCGGGTTGCTTCCACATTTTATTTTACCTTTTGTCTTTTTAGGTTCCCAGGCTAGGGGTTGAATCGGAGCTGTAGCCGCCGGCCTACACCAGAGCCACAGCAACTCGGGATCTGAGCCGCGTCTGCAACCTACACCACAGCTCACGGCAACGCCGGATCGTTAACCCACCGAGCAAGGCCAGGGATGGAACCCGCAACCTCATGGTTCCTAGTCGGATTCATGAACCACTGTGCCATGACGGGAACTTCTGCATCCACATTTCAGCTGTTGTGAATAATGTTGTCGTGAACATGGGTTTACAAATACTTCTTTGAGACCCTGCTTTCAGTTCTTTGGGGTACACACCCGAAGTGGAATTGCTGAATCATATGGTGATTCTAGTCTTAGTTATTTAAGGAACTGCCATACTGTTTTTTCACAGCAGCTACACCAATTTACATTCACTAACAGTACACAAAATTCCTGTTTTTCCACATCCTCTCCAACTTTTGTTATTTTCTCTTGTTTTTCTTTTGACAGTAGCCATCTAATGCTGAGAGGTGGTATCTTACTGTAGATTTGACTTGCATTTCCGTAATAATTAATGATGTTGAGCATCTTTTCATGTGCTTATTGGCTATTTGTAGATTTGGAGAAATGTCTATTCAAGTCCTTTGCCCACTTTTGCCCCAGTTTCTTTTCTTTTTTCTTATTTTTAAGGCTGCACCCATGGCATATGGAAGTTCCCAGGCTAGAGGTTGAATTGGGAGCTGCAGCTGCCAGCCTACACCACAGCCACAGCAACACCAGATCTGAGCCATGTCTGCGACCTGCGCCACAGCCCAGGACAACACCAGATCCTCAACCCACTGAGCAAGGCCAGGGGTCGAACCCACATCCTCATGGATACTAGTTGGGTTCATTTCCACTGAGGCACAAAGGGAACTCCTCCTTTGCCCACTTTTAAATTGGGTTGTTTGGAGTTCCCTTTGCGGCTCAGCAGAAACAAATCCAACTAGTATCCATGAGGATGTGGGTTCGATCCCTGGCCTTGAGCAGTGGGTTGAGGAGCCAGTGTTGCCATGAGCTGTGGTGTAGTTTGCAGACGTGGCTCAGATCCCATGTTGCTGTGGTTGTGGCATAGGCCAGCAGCTGCAGCTTCAATTCCACCCCTCTCCTGGGAACTTCCTTATGCCTTGGGTATAGCCCTAAAAAGCCAAAAAAAAAAAAAAAAAAAAAAAAAAAGACTAGGTGGCCACGCTTAACTGCCAGAAGCCAAGAGGCCACAATTTCCGTTATTACCAGCAAGACTAAAGAGGTGACCAAGGCGTCTTGACCAGCAGGAAGCTGGGGAGAGGGTTAAGGAAAGCTAGCATCCCTAGAGGCAAAAGAGACATAGCCACTGAGGGTGCTTTTAAACATCTGTAACCAAAAAGGTCCACAAGAAGGGACGGGCGGGGGCTAAAGTGGTCATCCCCAGTCAGTCGTGCTCCTGTGCTCAGTTTCTAGATCTGAGCCCGTTTTCAGATCCAGAGCCCAGTGCTGAATGAGCAGCTGGGAACCTAGGAAAAAAGACCCTACAACACCATGGCTGCTAGTTACCACCACTGTGATTCCCTCAGTCCTTCCTTCCCCAAGGAGACTCGGGGCAATTTACCTGGGTGACCATATGCTGACCAAAGGGCAATTACCAAATATTTGAAGACCGTTGGATACTTGGTCCTACTTGCCATTGATACTCAGACCAAAAGCAGCATCATAGACCCCTGGGACCCTGGAATTATAAATGCAGTCCTGGTTAGAGTATGGCTCCCAGGGGTCGAACTGGTTACGTGGACCCATCCAGGAATCCTTTCCCCAGTCTCCAAATATATAACTGGAAATGATCTGGAATAATGGAGCCCAGAAACACTACATCGTTGTGAAAATGATCTCGAAACACATTGTTTCTGGCCTATGGGGTAAAAATTAGGACAGGAAAGGCCCAGTGTAAACTTTGGAAACTGCTCCCCAATCCATGGCCAAGAAAATAAATTAAAAGCAGTGTCTTATTGGGGGATGGAGAATGGTGGAAATTCGTGCCACCATCAAAACCGAAAGGATCCAAGTATGACCCTGAAAGATGGCAGAGAGTGGAAAGATGAAGCTGTGCCCTTCATCTTTCCACTTTGTATGGAAGGAGAAGTGGTTTAAGGTGAGACTATAAACAGGGCCCGACAAGCTGGTCTGGGATTGAGGTGTGTTGTTGAAGCATGTAGGAAAAGGGACAACGCGCCAAGATTTTTCATCACAGGACAATGCCCACCATGGAAGAGGCACTGAACCACCAAGTCGGCAAAATGACTCGGCCACTTGACCACCAGCCTTCAGCCTCTGCAGACCTGCTATTCTGAGCCTATGAACGGAGTGGCCATGTTGGCAGAGACGGAGGCCACGTATGGGCCTAAAGTCCGTATGGGAGAATGGACTGCCCCTTAGCAAGGCACCTCTGAACATCCAACCTGCCAGCAACAGGGACCAGCACTGGGTCTCTCATATACATGGTTCCTAGAGAGGAGCGTGCAGCTCCTTGGTGGCAAGTCAGTTACAATGGGTCCCTTCCTCCTGAAAAGGCCAGCAGTTCTTTACAGGGATAGATACCTATTCCAGATATGGATTTGCCTTTCTTGCTTTTAGAGCTGCAGCCAGTGGAATGCCAGACTGAGGCATAGATTGCTGCAGAGCATCATCTCTGAAGCATGATGCAGGGACCCACTGCATCATGAAGGGATTGCAGAAGTGGACCCGTGACCGTGGGATCTGTTGCCCTTGTCATATACTATACCATCCAGAAGCAGCCAGCTAAATAATGGCCTTCTAAAGACACAGCTGAAACACTAGCTAAGAAGCACCCTGAAAGAATAGGGTGCCACTCTTCAGGACGCAGTGTTAAATAAGAGACTTCTGTTGGTGCAGTTTCCCCAAAAGGAAGAATAAATGGGTCCAGAAACCAGCATGGGGAAAGAGGAACAGCTCCCCTAACATCACTCCTCATGACCTGGGAGTGATTTTGTACTTCCCACCCAGCAACCCTGGGCTCCACATGGCCGAAGGTCCTAGGTTCCTACAGGGGGCGCACTTTGCCAGAGGACACGCAAGGGTCCCACTGAACTACAGATGATGGCTATTCCCAGAGCAGTTTGGGATCTTGTACCCAGGGATCCGTAGGTGAGAAGAATCACCATCCTGGCAGTGGTAACCATCCCTGATCAACGGGAGGAAGTAGAGCTGTTTCTACATAATGGAAGGAAAGGGAAATAACCTAAGCGGTCTCTTGGATACTGTCTGGCCCTCCGTTGCCTCTGCACCTGCAACCATACCGCACGAGAAAGACTGGGTTGGGATGACCTCTACCCGCACCAGCCCAGGAAGGAAGGCGTGGGTCCCATCACCAGGGAAGCCACCAAGACCTCTGAGGTGCGAGCTGAGGGTAAATGAGAGAATGAACACCACTTGCAGCCCCAAGATCACCGGCAATGAAGGATGTTAGTATATCTCACTAATCTCCCTCTTCGGAGTTTTCCCTCTGAAAAAGAGATTCATGGAAACTACAGAGTTGCTGCTCACCAAATTTTTTTTTTTTTTTTTTTTTTTTTTTTGTCTTTTGTCTTTTGTTGTTGTTGTTGTTGCTATTTCTTGGGCCGCTCCCGCGGCATATGGAGGTTCCCAGGCTAGGGGTCTAATCAGAGCTGTAGCCACCGGCCTACGCCAGAGCCACAGCAACGCGTGATCCGAGCCGAGTCTGCAACCTACACCACAGCTCACGGCAACGCCGGATCGTTAACCCACTGAGCAAGGCCAGGGACCGAACCCGCAACCTCATGGTTCCTAGTCGGATTCGTTAACCACCGAGCCACGACGGGAACTCCTGCTCACCAAATTTGGGTAGAGAAATCTGTGGGGCACAGGGAACGGAATATTATGGTCATGGAAATTTGCCTCTCAGATCACCAATCATGAGGACTGTAATTGACCAATGGTCCCAGCTGCTGTGCGGCATATGGAGGTTCCCAGGCTAGGAGTCTAATTGGAGCTATAGCTGCCGGCCTACACCACAGCCACAGCAACACAGGATCCAAGCCATGTCTGCGACCTACACCACACCTCGAGGCAACGCCGGAGCCTTAACCCCAAAGAGCAAGGCCAAGGATCAAACCCGCAACCTCATGGTTCCTAGTTGAATTCATTTCCGATGAGCCACGATGGGAACTCCCAACATTGCGACTGAGCATTAAAGGATAAGAAAAAAAAATTTTAGGATGAAAGTGTTAGAACTTCATGGGTCGATGTGACATTTATTTGATCTCCAAATTTTGGATATGCTTGAGGAGAGGGAGCCCACCAATGAAAGCAGTCCTGCACTAGAGCAATAGTTGCCAGAGACTGGCAGGGACCAGAGCTGGCTTAGTTGTTGCGAAAGCATATGCCTGGATTCCAAATCAGAAAAATTTGCAAATCGCTCCAGGTGATTCAGCTGCACAGGCAAGTGTGGGAAAGTATTCCTGTACTTTGGAAACTGCCAGAGTCCTCAAATGGGAAAGATGGCAAGAAGCCAGGGAGGAAAGTGCTCGGCCCCAGTCACCTCCTTTCACCTACTTGCCCAGACAATGAGGGGAAAATCAGAGAGCTGCAGGGAAATAGGAACCTTCAGCCAATCAGCAGTGGGAGGAGCAGTTTGACCAGTTCCGTAAGCCTTCATTGATCGCCCTCTGTGTGCCCAGAGTCCCGCTGAGCTCCAAGGGTAGTTGTGAGGCAGTTAAAGAGTGTTAGCTCTTGCTTGGTGATTAAACCGCACCCCTGCTGATCCCTCTCCAAGTGTTTTCCAATGCACTTCTATGTAAGTAGACTTAAACCTAATGCAATTGTTTTCTATTTGCCCGTGTTTTTTTTGTTTTGTTTTGTTTTTTTGTCTTTATGCTATTTCTTGGGCCGCTCTCTCGGCATACGGAGGTTCCCAGGCTAGGGGTCTAATCGGAGCCTTAGCCACCAGCCTACGCCAGAGCCACAGCAACGCAGGATCCGAGGCACGTCTGCAGCCTACACCACAGCTCACGGCAACGCCGGATCGTTAACCCACTGAGCAAGGGCAGGGATCGAACCCGCAACCTCATGGTTCCTAGTCGGATTCGTTAACCACTGCGCCACGACGGGAACTCCTGCCCGTGTTTTTTTAATTTTCTTTTCATTTTTTTAAGTAGACTTAAACCAAATGCATTTGTTTTCTATTTGCCCAATTTTTTTTTCTTTTTTCTTTTTCTTCTTTCAGTTGCACCCACGTTGTGTAGGTGTTCTTAGGCCAGGGATCCAACCTGCACCACGACAGTGACCTGAGCAGCAGCCTTGACAACTCTGATCCTTAAGCCAGTTCCACAAGAGAACTCCTCCTGGCTGTTCTTTGTTCCTTTATTCCCATGCTTTTGGTCTTCTTTTGAATTACCAGTGCTTTACACTTACTTACAGCACTTTTTTTTTGTTTTTTGCTTTTAGGGCCACACCTGCGGCATATGGAAGTTCCCATGCTGGGGGTCAAGTCAGAGCTGCATCTGGGACCTACACCACAGCTCACAGCAACACCGGATCCTTAACCCACTGAGCGAGGCCAGGGATCAAACCGGCAACCTCATGGATCATGGCTACTAGTCAGATTCATTGCCACTGAGCCACAACGGAAACTCCTACTTGCAGTCCCTTTGTAGCATTCTTTTAGTGTTTATCCTAGACTCCAGGGCCTAGCAATACAATCTGCCTTCTCTATATAAGCTCTGGGGGTCATGTATTTCACTCTCACATATGTTAAAAATCCTCACTATCATTTAAAACAGTGGTAACTGCCCACATACTTACCCTCTCAGGGCTCTTGATTCCTTCCTGCAGTCCTATGCTTCCATTGGGGAATCATTTTCCTTCAACCTGGAGCCTGTAGATCATGTAGCAATCAATCACCTCACTCTCTCAGCTTTAGTTTGTCCGCAAATGTCTTTATTTCATCTTTTTTTTAATGGACCCCATTGTATTAAAAGAAAAATATTTATTGAGATAAAACTCAAGTAACATAAACTCCACCGTTTCAACAATTTTCAGTGTACAAATCAGTGGTTTTTAACGTACTCAGAAAGTCGGGCAACCATCATCATCTGATTCCAGAATATTTCCATCATTCCCAAAAGCAATGCCTTACTTCTAAGTTCTCCCTTCCTCCCATCTCCTGGAAACCATTAATCTACTTCTGTCTCAAAGGATTTGCCTATTCTGGTTATTTCATATTAATGTCATCCTACAACAGATGGCCTTTGTCTCTGGTTTCTTTCACTTAGTATCGTTTTCCAGGTTCATCCATGTTGTAGCATGTATCAGTACTAATCATTCCTTTTTTGTGGCTGAATAATATTCCATTGTATGGCTAAGTCCCATTTGATTTATCCCTTCATCATTTCCTGGAGACTTGGGCTTTTCCACCTTTTGGCTATTGTGATGTGTGCTGCTATGAACATTTATGTAGACGTTTTTGTGTGAACATATACTTTAAATTCTCTTGTAGTAATGGAACTGCTGGGTCATACGGTGACTTTGTTTAACTTTGTGGGGAATTGTCATTTTTCCACAGTGGCTACACCATTTTACATTCCCGCCTGCAATATTTGAGAATTTCTCCACATCCTTTCCAATGCTTGTCATTTGGTATTTTTTCCTTTTCTTTCTTTAGAAATTGTAACCATACTAGTGGGTATGTAGTGGCATCTTTTGTCTTTGGTTTTTTCTTTCATTTTTTGGCTGCTCCTGAGACACATGGCGTTCCTGGGCCAGGGATCAGATTCGAGCCCCAGTTGTCACCTTTGCTCTACCTGAGGAAACACCGGATCCTTTAACCCATTACTTGGACTGGGAATTGAACCTGCTTCCTGGCACTGCAGAGATGCTGCCTATCCCATTATGCCACAGCGGGAACTGCTCATTGTGTTTTGTTTTGTTTTTCTTTTTAGGGCCACACAGGTGGCATATGGAAATTCCCGGGCTAGGGGTCTAATCAGAGCTACAGCTGCCAGCCTATACCTCAGACACAGCAACGCCAGATCTGAACCACATTTGCACCCTACATCACAGCTTGCTGCAATGCCAGATCCTTTACCCATTGAGTGAGGCCAGGGATCAAACCTGCATCCTCATGGATACTAATTGGATTCTTAACCTGCTAAGCCACAATGGCAACTCCTTTACTTTCTTGATAGTGTCCTTTGTTATTTTTAAAAATTTATTTATTTATTTATTTATTTTTGTCTTTTGCCTTTCTAGGGCCACTCCCGCAGCATATGGAGGTTCCCAGGCTAGGGGTCTAATCAGAGCTGTAGCCGATGGCCTGCACCAGAGCCACAGCAAAACCGTGTCTGCGACCCACACCACAGCTCACGGCAGTGCAGGATCCTTAACCCACTGGGCAAGGCCAGGGATGAAACCCACAACCTCATGGTTCCTAGTCAGATTCATTACCCACACCACAGCTCACGGCAGTGCAGGATCCTTAACCCACTGGGCAAGGCCAGGGATGAAACCCACAACCTCATGGTTCCTAGTCAGATTCATTACCCACACCACAGCTCACGGCAGTGCAGGATCCTTAACCCACTGGGCAAGGCCAGGGATGAAACCCACAACCTCACGGTTACTAGTCAGATTCATTAACCACTGAGCCACGATGGGAACTCCTCTTGATAATGTCCTTTGATGCACAAAAGTTCTACATTTTGATGGAGTCCAATGTATCTATGTTCTCTTTTGTTGCTTATGCTTTTGATGTCATATTTAATTTACTTCTTTTGGGAGGGAGGTGAACCTGCAGCATGTGGAAGTTTCTGGGCCAGGGATTGAATCCACACCATAGCTGTAACCACGGCCACAAAGTGACAAAGCTGGATCCTTAACTTGAGCCCTGAAGGAATTCCTAATTTTTTTTTTTTTTTTTTTTTTTTTTTTTGCTTTTTAGGGTCACACATGAGGCATATGGAAGTTCCCAGACTAGGCGACAAATCAGAGCTACAACTGCTGTCCTATGCCACAGCCACAGCAACGTGGGATCCGAGCTGCGTCTGTGACCTACACCACAGCTCACGGCAACACTGGATCCTTAACCCACTGAGAGAGGCCAGGGATTGAAACTAATGGATACTAGTCAGATTTGCTTCCTCTGCACCACGATGGGAACTCCCTAATTTGCTTCTTTTTTGAGGAACAGTTTTCCTGGGGTGTAGAATTCTAGGTTAGCAACATTTTGTTTCTTTCAGTATTTAAATACTACTGCTTTCTGGCTTCCCTAGTTTCTTACTGAAAAATCAGATATTAGTGTTATTGTTCCTTTGAAGATAATCTGTCTTTATCTGCTTTTAAGATTTTCTCTTTCTCTTTTGATTGTCAGCGGTTTCACAATGACACACCAAGATGAGATAGTCTTCAGATTTATCTGCTTGGGGTTCACAGAATTTCCTGAATCTCTGGCTTGATATCTTTCATTAGTTTGAGGAAATTCAAAGCATTGTTTCTTCAAATATTGAGATGTACCTTTCTCTTTTGTCTCTCCTTTTTTGGATGCAAATCATATGTATGTTAAATTTTCCGTATGTCTCTTACAGTCTGTTCTTCTATAAAAATCTTTTTTTCCTGTGCTTTCTTTGGGATATCTTCTATTGGCCTGTTTCCCTTCAATAATTCTATCTTTGTCCCTATCTAGTGCTGAACTGAATATTTGTGTCCGTCTTAGATTCATATGTTAAATCCTAATCCCCAATATTATGGTATTTGGATGTGATTAGTGGAGATCTCGCTGTGGTGCAATGGGATAGGCAACCTCTTGGGCGTGCTGGGATGTGGTTTGATCCCCAGCCCGGAACATTGGGTTAAGGATCCCGTGTTGCTGCAGTTGCAGCTTAGGTCTTGACTTCGGCTTGGATCTGATGCCTGGCCTTGGAACGCCATATGCCACAGGTGGCCAAAAATGAAAAGAAAAAAATTATCGAATTAAATAGGATTTTAGTGCTTTTATTTATTTCTTTGGTCACATGTGCAGCATATGGAAATTCCAAGCTAGGGGTCGAGTCAGAGCTGTAGCCATTACCCTACATCACAGCCACAGCAATGCAGGATCCAAGCTGTATCTGTTTCCTACACCACGGCTTGCGGCAATGCCAGATCCATAACCCACTGAACGAGGCCAGGGATCAAACCTGCATCCTCGTGGATACTAGTCAAATTCATTTCCACTGAGCCACAACAGGAACTCTGATGCCTCATAATTTTTTTTTAATTGTTATTTCTCCAATACATTTTTTTTTCTACTGTACAGCATGGTGACCCAGTTACACATACATGTATGATGCCTCATAATTTTTTATTCGATGCTGGACTGTGCAGATTAAAAACATAGAAGCTCTGGATGATGTTAATCTTTCTCCAAAAAGGTTAATTTTTCCTCCTATAAAGTACTGAAGGACACCTTGACCCTATCGAGGCATGTTTTAAGCTTTATGAGGGTCCGCTTATTGTAGTTTTACCTTTTCTTCTAGGGAAAGGTACTGACCCCTGAAATGTGGTCCTTTTTCCTGAAGTATGGCCTTTGTTCCTAAGGTATTAAAAAAAAAAAAATCCAAGCCATTTTTATGGTTTTATTTCAGTGGAATTACATACTCGCAGTAATAGTTGAAATCAGAAGCTTCTTCAATTACATGCATGTACAGGGCCTGCAGGGCCTTATGTGGCCTGACCTTTGATGGGTTCTCTGACTCTTTCTTCTAGTCCCCTCTTTTCCCCACTAGAACACTGCTACATAGGCCTTCTTTTTTTTTTTTTTTTTAATTAAAAAAAAATTTTTTTTTGTTTTGTCTTTTTGCCATTTCTAGGGCCCCTTCCCCGGCATATGGAGGTTCTCAGGCCAGGGGTCGAATCAGAGCTGTAGAAACTGGCTTACGCCAGAGCCACAGCAAACGCGGGATCTGAGCCACGTCTGTGACCTACACCACAGCTCATGGCGACATCAGATACTTAATCCACTGAGCAAGGCTAGGGATTGAACCTCCAACCTCATGGTTCCTAGTCGGATTCGTGAACCACTGAGCCATGACGGGAGCTCCTATGCCTTCATCTTGAATGCTTAGTCCCATTGAACTTGTCGTTAACTTCTGCTTCTGGAAGTCTTCGGTTATGGTCTAAATGCTTTTGTCCCTCCTAAATTCCTATGTTGAAATCCCAATGCCTACTATGATGGTAGAGCCTTTGGAGGTGCTTCGATCATGAGAGTAGAATGAGATTAGTGTTCTTATAAAAGAGACTCCTTAGCCCCTTCCACATGTGAAGACAGACCTAGAAGTTGGCAGTCTGCAACCCAGAAGAGAGCCTTTGTCAGAACTCAACCATACTACAACCCTGAACTTAGACGTCCAGCCTCCAGAAGTATGAGAAATAAATTTCTATTTTTTTTAATAGGCACCCAGTGTTATAGAAGCCGATTGGCTCTTAGCTCACCGGTCACTAGCTGCCTTTATATGAAAGCTCCTCCCTGGGAGTTCCTCTGTGGTTCTGCAGTTAAGGACCTGGCATTGTCACTGCTGTGGCTCAGGGTGCTGCTCTGGTGTGGATTCAGTCCCTGGCCTGGGAATTTCCACATGCTGCAGGCACAGCCAAAAGAGAGAAAACAGTGCTCCTCCTCATCCCACTTATCTTTTTTTTTCCATAGCACTTAAATTGTGTGGAATTATCTTTCTCTTCCTTCACTATCTTACTGTTCCTCTCTAATATAAAACAGTTCTTGAGCAATGCCTGGCATATTAAAGAACATACTCAGGTGTTCCCATTAAGGCACAGCAGAAACAAATCCAACTCGGAACCATGAGGATGTGGGTTTGATCCCTGGTCTCGCTCATACTACGACCCTGAACTTAGACATCCAGCCTCCAGCACTATGAGAACTCAGACCATACTACTACTCGCTCAGTGGGTTAAGGATCTGGCATTGATGTGAGCTGTGATGTAGGTCACAGATGAGGCTTGGATCTGGCATTGCTGTGGCTCTGGCGTAGGCTGGCAGCAATAGCTCCGATTAGACCCCTAGCCTGGGAACCTCCATATGCCGCAGATGTGGCCTTAAAAAGACAAAACAAAAACAAAACACATACTCAGTACCTACTGAATGAGTTAGGAAAGTGAGGCAAGAAACAAAGGGTCAGTAAAGGGCAAAATGGATTCCTAGTTTTGACAAAGAGATTCTGTTTTTCTGTTTGTTTTTTGTTTCAGGGCTGCACCCTCGGCATATGGAAATTCCCAGGCTAGGGGTTGAATTGGAGCTACAGCTGCTGGCCTATGCCACAACCACAGCAACACCAAATCTAGCCAAGTCTGTGACCTACAGCACAACTGGCAGTTAGTGTAGCCGGCAGCACCGGATCCCTAACCCACTGAGCGAGGCCAAGGATCAAACCTGCATCTTGAGGATATTAATCAGATTTTTAACTCACTGGACCACAGCGGGAACTCCAAAATATTGTTTTTATTGAAAGGTCACTGAGGTCAGGAGACCCAGATCAGGGCAACTGTCTTCCCACTGGGTTATGGGTTGGTGCCATGTGTAAAGTCTAGACTTGCCTGACAGTTGAGCTGGCTGGTTCCCAGATTTCTCTCCATTTCTTGCCTCTTGGTCACTGTAATTTCAAGATAGGCACATATACTCCTCCCCATCTCCAGAGGCAATCAGGGACCAGGTATTGGGTTTCCTCACTGCAGGCTGTCAGGCTACTGCTGGCTTCTCATAGCAGACTGTCACTTCCTAGCCTTAAACTGGCTTACAGTAAACTCTCACTGGTTGTCTGAGCACATGCAGACCCATCATTGAAAATTCGTAAGTCTTAGTGACTTTTCAAGAACTTTAGGTCTCTAGCCTGCCTGAGATTTGCCTACGCCATACATCTGTTAAGCAACATGAGCATTTATCTGGTCTACCCTGGGCTAAGTCAATGCTCAAGGTTGGCACCACATTATGGCAGTAGGAGGGGTGACTTTTGGTAGCGATGTCAACATACCCTCATTCCTAGAGATGGAGGCCTCTGGTCAGCCACAGTGTGCAGTTTTGTTTTTTAACGATTTTTATTTTTTCCATTATAGTTGGTTTCACGGTGTGCAGTTTTTTACCCCCAGAATATTCTCTGTCTCAGGGGTTCCTTTGGGGCCCATGAGCCCCCACCTGACTTTTCAGGTTCTACTTATATCTAATCTGGTCTTCACTGCTCATTTGTAGGTCAGGACAGCAGAAGGTTCATTTTTGAACATGGATGACTAGTTGGGATCACATGCTCCAAGCTGCCCTCATTCTTCAATATGGTATATTGGCAGAGTGGGATAAAAGTGCACCACATCAGTAAGCGCCCAGGGATTCTGGTCCCAAGCTGGCAAAGTTCATCCTGGGCAGGACATTTAACCTGCTGTACAGAACCATTACCATCTCTCCCATTCCTCAGTTGACTCAGAACCCAACCCAGGCCTGAGGCATGGCTCAAATGACACAATAGATGTGAAGATGCTTTAGGAAATATCATCTCACTGATGGAAGTCTGGTCTGGACACTGGTGTAAAGAGAAGCAACCATTCCAGCCTATGGTGCTGCTGAAGATGCCGCATGCAGGAAAGCAAGATGGTTACTGAGGCACAGACTTCACCCGAGGCCTCAAAGTCATGCTTAATTATTTTCTTTCCTTCCTTGAAAGATGAATTTAAAATCTGACTCACAGGGTGTTCCCTTTGTGGCTCAGCAGTAACGAATCTGACTAGAATCTGGGAGGAGGCAGGTTCTATACCTGGTCTGGCTCAGTGGGTTACGAAAAAAAAGGAAAAAAAGAAAAAAAAATCTGGCTCACAGGCAAAGGGCTTCCCAGTTTATTTGAAACACTGTTACAACTTTTTGAATTCCATACTGTGGATTAGACACTTTTTTTTTTATTATTTCCGATCTTCACAATTACACTTTACAGTAGGGCTCCTACTCTTCTTTCTCAAAGGCTCAGAGAAGTTAAAGGACTTGCCTAGTCTGCGGAAGCGCAAGGATTATAACGGAATCTGGGCTCCTAACCCGGCTGACCTCTTCTCTGGGTAAGAAAGACTTTTGAGGCAGATGGAGGGAAGCAAGGAGAAATGCAAAATGAGGTTTTTAGATTCCAGAATACACCTGATCGTGTAAAGTTCACCTCTACACATAAAGTTTTTTTTTCAAGTCATTAGACGGGGGACATACTCTACCGGCCATCTTGGTTGTGGCAACTCCGATTTTTAAAAAAAATTTTTTTCTGTGACGACAACCAAGGGAATTAGGCAAAGCCGCCCTACCTAGGGTTATTGAGGAGCACCAGGAAATCCCCCGGCAAAGAGCGCTGCTTTCCTGCCGCAGAGGTGCAGGCAGCGGACACCCCCGGCCTTTGCTCCCAGCTGGCGGGTCGGCGCCAGCGCAGGAGGAGCTCGGACGGACCCCGTCAGGCCCCGCCCCGCCGCCCCGCCGCCCCGCCCCCTTATCTAAATACGCGGCGCCGGCGGGTGCGTCGAGCTCGCCGCGGACCCAAGATGGCGGCGTGTGGACGTGTACGGAGGATGTTCCGCTTGTCGGCGGCTCTGCAGCTGCTGCTGCTCGCGGTGCTCGGGGCAGAGAAACTCTCCGGCCCAGGCGGCCACAACCAGGGCCAGGGCCAGGGGGGCAACTTTCTGCCTCTCGTAGGGCAGCCTGGAGGCGGCGGGCTGGCGGGTCAGCCGCTGCTCCAGCTGCCTCAGTCATCTCAGTTCCAGCAACAGCAGCAGCAGCAGCAGCAACAGCAGCAACAGCAGCAGCAGCAGCAGCAGCAGCAACAGCAGCAGCAACAGCCTCAGCAGCCACAGCCGCCTTTCCCGGCGGGTGGGCCTCCGGCCCGGCGGGGCGGAGCAGGGCCTGGCGGGGCTGGCGGGGGTTGGAAGCTAGCGGAGGAAGAGTCCTGCAGGGAGGACGTGACCCGTGTGTGTCCCAAGCACACCTGGAGCAACAACCTGGCGGTGCTCGAGTGCCTGCAGGACGTGAGGGAGGTGAGGAGGCGGGACGGGGCCGGGAGGTCCAGGCCTGGTGCGGGCCCGAGGGTGTTGCCGGCCTTGACGCCGGTCTGCTGCTTTTCTGGCTTCCTCTGTGGTGCGCTCGCTCCTTCCCTCTCTGCCCCTTGCCCTGGCGCTTTCCAAAAAGGGACCCCACCCCCACCTTTCATTCCCTCGGGGTGCGGGGCCTGGGACTCAGATCCCGGCTCCGCGCGGCTATCAGCGAAGGCCCAGAGCGTGTTTATGTTTGCTCCGGTCTTTTGTGTGATGCTCTAAGCTCTGTGGCTCCTCGCTGAAGACCTGTTTAGGATTTTGCCACGCGTATCGACTTGGATAATTTGTAGCAACCTTTTTAAACACGAAAAATGGTTGGCGTACTTCAGCTGTTAAAGAATGTCCTGGTGTTTGTTGGCGGTAGATAACGTTTGTTTAGACAACTCGGGTTCTATTCTGATGTGTGTTACGGTCAGCAGCCGAATTTACTGTCTTTGCCCTAGTCTTTTGTAATTCGAAAATTCCTGTTATTTACCAGCTTCTGAAACTAATGTGTGCTTTTTTTCCGCCTTAACTTCTTTTGGTTAATTTGTAGTGAATCTCAGCTGTAAGATCACTCCAAGTGATTCAGAGTCCCAAAGCTTGAAAAGTTGGGGTAGCGTTTGAAGTTGTAATACAGCTACAGTATTTATGATTGCTTTGTGGAGTCTTTGCCTTTGTGACGTCTGAATATGATTTTAACAGTACCTCTTAATGCAATCTAGGTTTGGGATTGTAGCAGAATTTCTCCTCTGCATTTAATGCTGCAAATGTAAATGCATTTTTGACAGTTCTCAAAGTTTGGGAGCAAATCTGGTGGGGATACTTAAAAAAATTTTTTTTAAATTAAAGTATAGTTGATTTATGATGTTCTGTCAGTTTCTTCTGTTCTGCAAAGTCACCCAGTCATAAATCTGTATATACACTCTTTTTCTCATGTTATCTTCCATCACGTTCTCTCACGTGGTAGGAATACTTTTTAAAAAAGGTTTTGATGTATAGAATTAGGGCCAGAGGTTGACAAGTGGAATGTAGCCACTGCTTGAAACACTTTTATTTGGAAAATTATCAGAATTGTCTAAGGTGTTCGTAGTCGTGGGAAGACCCCTGGTTTGTCCAAAATTGCTAGTCTTGGCAGTGTTTCCCCCCCTTATCCCACTGTGATATTTGTTCTGGTATTCCATGCAGAGTAATTCACAAGAGGAATAGATATACATACTCAAGAGACAGAAAGGACGTTTCTAGAGCTGCCTGAAATATAGGGCCTTAGATGACTTCTTATCTACATTTTGAAAACCAGAAGGATAATCCCTTGTTATTCTTTATTCTTCAGCTATTCCTGTAGTAGATACAGCTAAGATTCTTAACTCTGTCAAGCCCTTTGAAATTTTCTCTTTGGCCTTTGAGAATATATGATAGATGTTGTTCTCTCAAACTAGGATCCTAATATTGAAGGCCAAACTCTTGGTCAGTGGCTTGTTATTAGTTAAAGTGGCCAAAAGTGGTCCGTCCGTTCAAGGAGTACATATCTCCTTATGTGGGTTTAGGGACATTTGGAAACCTTCACTCCCAGGAGCAGCCTTCCTTTGTCATGCATGTAGCATATATAATCCATAAATAATTGAGATTTGACAACTTTTGGAGTCTGTTTAATTTGGTAGGTACTATCTTTCTTTCATTAAAGAACCTGGCCTGAAAATGGAGTCCCTGTTCTTCCTTTGTATGATTCTCAGCACACATTTTGTTTCTGTAACTACATTTTTCTTCCTTTACGGGGTTGTTATTTAAACTCTGATTTTTAAAGTTTTCCAGAGTACCTCATTCAGTGCTGAGACTCAGTAAATAGTATTGACTGTTTCAGGGTGAGTAAACCAGTTTTTGGAGTCCATTTGTTTTATGCTCCAGAGGAAGAAAAGGTGTCATGTGAATTGGAAGAGGGGTTTGGGGAGGGGGGGCAGGGGTTTCCAAATTTCCAATTTAATTAATTTTCCTCAAATTTTATGTACATAACAATTGAAAGATGGTTTCCAAGGAGGAGGGGAGAGGGAGTGGGATTTAGCAAATACAAACTATTCAATTTAGAATGGATAAGCGTGAGGTCCTCCTATAGAGCACAGGGAATTATATTCAATCTCTTGGGGTAGAACATTATGGAAGATAGTATGAGAAAAAGAATGTGTATGTGTATACTGTGTTAGTATACTGTGTAGCAGAAATTGGCCCAACACTGTAAATCAACTCTACTTTAATAAAAAGAAACAAATAGGAAGTTACCTTTGTGGCTCAGTTAATTAAGAATACGACTAGGAGTTCCAGGAGTTCCCATCGTGGTGCAGTGGTTAACGAATCCGACTAGGAACCATGAGGTTGCGGGTTCGGTCCCTGCCCTTGCACAGTGGATTAACGATCCGGTGTTGCCATGAGCTGTGGTGTAGGTTGCAGACGCGGCTCGGATCCCACGTTGCTGTGGCTCTGGTGTAGGCCGGTGGCTATAGCTCCGATTCGACCCCTAGCCTGGGAACCTCCATATGCCGAGGGAGCGGCCCAAGAAATGGCAAAAAGACAAAAGAATACGACTAGTATCCATGAGAATGTGGGTTCAATCCTTGTCCTCACTCAGTGGGTTAAGGATTCGGCATTGCCCTGAGCGGTGGTGTAGGTCGCAGATGCAGCTCGGATCCCTTGTTGCTGGGGCTGTGGTGTAGGCCAGCAGCTGTAGCTCTGACTTGACCCCTAGTCTGGGAACTTCCTTATGCCAAGGGTGTGGCACTAAAAAGAAAAAAAAAATTGAAGTAATAGGACATGAACAATTGTGTATGTTCTTCAGGAGGTGAAGCTGTTTTTAAACTAGTTTTTTTCCTTCAAAGACAGCAAAAGGAAATTTTATTCTACTTAGTTTAGGAATTAGTTAAATCTAATTTATGTGTTTGAAAGAATATAACAATGAAAAAAGTAAAGCTAGACATGTTTGATGCGAAAATATGGAATATGTTTTGTATGTGCTTTTTGATAAGTAGGACTGTTTGTTAGGCAGTAGACATATATGCTTCTTTTTTGGGGGGGCTTTTTGTCTTTTTAGGGCCGTACCTGCAGCGTATGGAAGTTCCAAGGCTAGGGGTCCAGTGGGAGTTATAGTGCCAGCCTACACCACAGCCACAGCCACACCGGATCCTTAACCCACTGAGCAAGGCCAGGGATCAAACGCGCAACCTCAGTGTTCCTAGTCAGATTCATTTCTGCTGTGCTACAACGGGGGGTCTTTATGCTTTTGGATACATATTTGGGGAAGATTGTTCTTGCTATTAGAATTATGAAAAGGCAAAGTGTCTGAGTATTTAAATGGCAGTATAGTAAACTACATTTTTATTTTGAAACAACATGATAATATTAGGTTAAGTCTTTAGGTTCAAGTTTTTTTTTTTTTTTTTTTTTTTTTTTTGTCTTTTTGCCATTTCTTGGGCCGCTCCCACGGCATATGGGAGGTTCCCAGGCTAGGGGTCGAATTGGAACTGTAACCACTGGCCTACGCCAGGGCCACAGCATCGCGGGATCCGAGCCGCGTCTGCGACCTACACCACAGCTCACGGCAACGCCGGATCCTTAACCCACTGAGCAAGGGCAGGGATCGAACCCTCAACCTCATGGTTCCTAGTCGGATTCGTTAACCACTGCGCCACGATGGGAACTCCCAGGTTCAAGTATTTTAAGGTTCTCTTCAGTGTACACAGTTATGTACTGTTTCACTTACATAATCTATTTGAAGGTATTTTTGGTTACATTAAATAATTTTGATGGATACTTTGCCTAATGCATCGTATACCAACAAATCCAAATTTTACGTATAAACTATGGTAAAACTGCACATAGATTAAGATTAGCTCACAGCTTTTTCTCAGTCATTGTGGCCACTATTTTGAAGATCTGGGTTGTGTGGAGGGTTGCCTTTTTTACCCTAACCCTCTCAGATGAGTCATACTTTTTAAAAGGTCAAGTACACCCAGTGGGCCTGCTATTATGTACTTGGTATATTAACAGTAATGGTGAGATAGTAGTCCTGGTTTTACACACACACAACACACACACACACACACACAGATGCATATCTAGTAGTAGTTCTAGTTGTAAAAATACATAACTAGAAAGTATAAGGGGAGAAAGGAAAAATACACCCTGGGCTGTTTTCCCAGGTGCAGGAGCACTAATACCAAAGAGAGAGAAGGTACTGCTGTCTAGTATGGTACTTGATAAAGAGATAATACAGGACTTTTCTTTGTGGCGTAGTGCAGACGAACCCGACTAGTAACCATGAGGACGCAGGTTCGATTCCCGGCCTCACTCATTGTGTTAGGATCTGGCATTGCCATGAGCTGTGGTGTAGGTGGCAGATGCAGCTCAGATCTTGAGTTGCTATGGCTGTGGTGTAGGCCAGCAGCTGCAGCTCCAATTTGACCCCTAGCCTGGGAAGTTCCATATGGCAGAGGTGCAGCCCTAAAATGCAAAAAAAAGAAAGAAAGAAAAAGAGATAACACATGGTTTATGTTGATAGTAATTTTAAAATACTTTATATATATTTTTGGCTGAGATGACAAATAGTATCTTGTGTTTAGAAGTTTCAGATGAAGATGTTGGTTCTTGAGAAGTTTATTAGTGATAAGCATAGTTTTTCTTAGATTTTTTTTTGTTGTTATTAGATTTAAAAAAAGTTCTGAAGTTCCCCATGGAGTAGCAGAAACAAATCCGACTGGGAACCATGAGGTTGTGGGTTTGATCCCTGAGCTTGCTGACTGGATTAAGGATCCGGCGTTGCCGTGAGCTGTGGTGTAGGTCGCAGACATGGCTCAGATCTGGCATTGCCGTGGCTTTTGGTGTAGGCTGGCAGCAACAGCTCCAATTGGACCCCTATCCTTGGAACCTCCATATGCCACCGGTGTGGCCCTAAAAAGACAAAAGGACAAAAAAAAAATTTCTAATATGGAAAATTTCAAACAAACAGAAGCAGAAAGAATAGTATAAGACTCCTCTCGTATGCATCATACAGCTTTAACTATCCCCACTTTTTTTTTTTTTTTCTTAATCACAGGGATTGGGAAAAGGGCATATTTTAAAGCAAATGCCAGACGCTTTGTCATTTCATTTATAAATACCCCAATGTTTATCTCTGATAAGGACCAAAAAAAAAAAAAAACAAACAAAAAAAAAACCCCACCAGAACCTTAGTGTTATTTTTTTAGTATTTAAAAGCACTGTGAATATTCCTTCTGAATTTCTTGGTACCCTCTCTTGATATATCAGTTTCAGGTTATAGACTGTCTCTTCACTGTGCACAAAGTGAATATTTTATAAATATTTATTTATTTATTTACTTATTTTTGTCTTTTTGCCATTTCAGGGCTGCTCCCGCGGCATATGGAGGTTCCCAGGCTAGGGGTCTAATCGGAGCTGTAGCCACCGGCCTACGCCAGAGCCACAGCAACGCGGGATCCGAGCCGCATCTGCCACCTACACCACAGCTCACGGCAATGCCAGATCCTTAACCCACTGTGCAAGGGCAGGGACCGAACCCTCAACCTCATGGTTCCTAGTCGGATTCGTTAACCACTGCGCCACGACGGGAACTCCTTTATAAATATTTAAGATGGACTATTATATATATTGAACAGGAATTAACATTTCAACATTACAAACTGTAAACTTACTTTCAAACTCATAGGTGAACATTTTTTGTACTCGATTCTTAGCCTTTCTCTTAACTGTATCCTAAGATAGTATACCACACTATATATTATCTCATTTAATATTCTTAATAGTCCTTTGAGATGGTAGTGAGTGTTCTCTTATTATCTTAGTTGAGAAACAGACTCAGAGGGAGGAAGTAACTTGTCCAATGTTAAATCCTAAGTGGTAGGACTGGTAGTGAAGTGCTTTGAGTTCAAAGACTGGTTGCAGCTAAGGAAATTAGTATGTGGCTTTTGAGAATGCCAAGGGTTCATAAATAGACACAAAATAAGAAGAGTCACCTGGAATTAGAATCCTCTTTTCTTCATGATCAAAGAACCGTTGGGTAGCAGCAGCATCTTTGCATTGGAGTATTGTAGATTTCTTAGGCAGACTGATGGGCATTATTAGAAAAAGCTAACTTAAGTACTAGTCTGAGTTCATTATGAATAGAATTTCTGCTTCATGAAAAGATTTGCAAATCCCATCTCACTTTAGGCAGAATTTATACTGGTAAAATGGAAGAATTTAGTTATAATCCCCTATTTGTATTGACTCCGTGGAATACCACAAAGAGGACTGTAGCTGGCACTGTCATTAGCTAATAGTATGACTGTGGGCAAGTCATTTTACCTCTGAGTCTCAGTTTCCTCATGTGTTAAGTGAGAGGTTTGAGTAATAGAACAATTTCTAAGACCCCTGTTATTTAACCTGTATGAGTTGTTTCCTTGTATATATTCTCTGTCTGTATGTATTTTATAGTTTCTAGGATTTATATGCATACTACCATCTCCTGATTCCTTATTCTTTCATGGGGGAAATAGTGATATGAATAATGCAAACAGCAATTAATCCAAATGCTATTTGGCTTTAGGATGTAATATGATTGTTTTGTTTGAGCCAACATGGAATTTCCTCCTATGCAGACTCTCAGTGGAAACAATCTAACCACATAGTCAAAGCATTTATTGATCTCCTCTTGTTAGGCACTTAGTGTGGAAGAACACTAGTACTTTAAGGCACCACCATTGCTTACAGTTGGCTTGATAAATGCGATTGTGATCAAGAAACAGTTATATAAGAGAGGGTTCATCACTTGGTGTCATACACACAGTAAATTTTTAGGACAATGAAAAGAGCACAAAATTAAGGATTTAAACTTGGATGGAACTCTGCTATTCTTGGATTAAAAGTTATATCACTTTTTTTTTTAACCCTTAAGTAGTGACACACTGGATCCTTAACCTGCTTAGCCACCAGGGAACTCCTACTTTTTATTTTTTAATATGACTACTAGAAGACAGAAAATAGGTGGCTTCCATTATATTTCTGTTGGACAGCACTGACCTGGAAGAAGAAAAAGATAGCTTTTTTTTTTTTTTTCCTCTTTCTTGGCTGCCTTGTGGCATAAGGAGTTCCTCCTGGGCCAGGGATCAGATCCAAGATGCATCAGTGCTGGATCCGTTCACCCGCTATGCTGAACCAGGGATCAAACTTGTGTCCTTGTGCTGCAGAGACACTGCCAGTACTGTTGTGCCACAGTGGGAACACCAAGATATCTTTATTAAAATCAAAATATAAGGTATAAAATAGTAGGTACTGTAAGAGAAGGATACATTGAATGCTGTGGTCATATGTTAGAGGAAATGGTTCAGAGAATCAGAAAAAAGATCTTCAGTACTTTTCATTCTTAAGTTGATTGTTCATGTCATGAAATTCTTAATTTAGCTGCCTTAAAACGCCTGTTAATCTGGTTAATGGATGGATCTCATCTTCCCCATGCTGAATTTATGAGTTGTTAAGGGATGTAATAGCTCCTTCATATTGAGACGAGCTGTACTCATAAAACTGGAAGTCAGTAAGTGACTCATCTTTATTTGATTGAGTTCAATATATTTGCAACTTAAGAAAGAATTTCAAGTGATGGCCCTCAGGACTGTGCCAGTAGTAACCCTTGTATCTGCATTAAAGTCGAGTGTGGAGGAACAAGTGTGAACTGAAATCTACAAACAATGAATTAAGAGAACCAGACATCTGTTTTTATTGAGCTTTAGTAATTTCACTAAAATTAGGAAATTATCTTGGATTGCATGGTATTTACAGAACCTATAAATTCTCCTATTGAAGGCTTGAATAATATGTAAAACTCTTTATAGGGGGAGTCAGACTGAAAATGGGTACTTACTTGAATTCCTGGATCTACATATTTATAAAATAGAAGGAATCCTTAAAATTGTTTGTGTTCCTTTAAAATAAAAATAACAAATTTGATGCACACTTAAAATCACAAGCAAGATAAACAAGTGAAATGATATGAGGGAAATTAACCAGGGGAATGTGCATATGTTATAAATCAATTCAAATGTAGAGTTAAAAAAAAAAAGAGAAAAAGAAATCATATTTAAAGAAAATACTCTGATATCTAAGAAGGTTTCTTTTTCTTTTCTTTTCTTTTTTTTAAAGTCTTTCTTTTTAGGGCCGCCCTCACGGCATATGGAGGTTCCCAGGCCAGAGGTCCAATCGGAGCTGTAGCCGCCGGCCTACGCCATAGCCACAGCAATGCAGGATCTGAGCCACATCTGTAACCTACACCACAGCTCACCACAATGCCAGATCCTTAACCCACTGAGCAAGGCCAAGGATCAGACCTTTGTCCTCATGTATGCCAGTCAGGTTCGTTAACCGCTGAGCCATGATGGGAACTCTGAATAAGGTTTTATTTGTAATTTAAGTTTAATTAGAAAGATAGACTGCAAGTTGCTTAACAGAATTCCCAAAGTTCCTACACTGGCCAGATAAGCTCTAAGCAACAAGAAGTGAACAAAACTTCCAGGAGGGGGAAGGGGAAGTAATGGAGCGTTTTAATCATGCGCAGAATCTGCCATCTATTAATTAGCATCATCTACTGAGCAAACCTATTGCTCATGAAATAATTGGAAGAGACAAGGTCCTCTGGTCATGTGGAGCTTATGATAGGAGAAGCAGTGTCGTGAGTGGCAAAAGAGATTGGGCTCTGGAACTACTGTCCTGGATTCAAATCCACTTACCACGTTCTGTTACCTTGGACAGATTTATGTCTTCAACCTTCACTTGTCTGTAAAACCTATTCCCACATGGTTATGATGAGGATGAAAAAATTTTAAATGAATAGATCATCAGTCAAATTGCACTTGCTGGGAGTTCCAGTCTTGGCACAGCGGGAAATGGTGAGGAACCATTGAGGAACTAGGATCCATGTGGTTGCAGGTTTGATCCCTTTCCTCTCTCAGTGGGTTAAGGATCCAGTGTTGCCGTGAGCTGTGGTGTAGGTCATGGACGAGGCTCGGGTCTGGCCTTGCTGTGACTGTGGTGTAGGCTGGTGGCTACAGCTCCGATTTGACCCCTAGCCTAGGAACCTCTGTACGCCACAGGTGAGGCCCAGAAAGACCAAAGGAAAAAAAAAAAGCCCCACCACCAAATTGCACTTGCTCATCAGTGGCCTTTCTCTGCCCATTGTTGCTGCAGGTGACATCCTTCAAGATAAGGCTTCATGTTCACTGTCTGAAGAGAAATGTTAAGTGAACTATAATGTGCCATACCTTTTTATATAATCCTTCTGAGACTTCTTGAAGAGAACTATAGTTGAAATTACTTGAAGAGTGATAAGATCAAGAACATTTATAGAGTCTTTACTGGGTATTTAAAATGTGTATACTTTGAGGAGTTCTCTTGTGGCACAGCAGGTTAATGATCTGGCATTGTTACTCTAGCGGTTGGGGTTGCTGCTGTGGCATAGGTTTGATCCCTGGCCTGGGAACTTCCACATGCTGGGGGCGTGGCCAAAAAAAATGAGTACACTTTGAGGGGAGTTTCCGTTGTGGCCCAGTGGAAACGAATCTGACTAGTATCCATGAGGACACAGGTTCGATCCCTGGCTTTGCTCAGTGGGTTAAGGATCCAATGTCGCCGTGAGCGGTGGTGTAGGTCACAGATGTGGCTTGGATCTGGTGTTGCTTGTGGCTGTAGTGTAGACCAATAGCTACAGCTCCAGTTTGACCCCTACTCTGCGTATGCTGTGGGTACGGCCCTAAAAAGACCAAAAAAAAAAAAAAAAAAGTGTACACTTTAAGATTGTGGAGTGCAAAGGAGTGAATTAACTCTCAGTAAAGGAAATCAGTTCTACCAGATGTTCTTTAGTTCTCTTGCCCTAAATACTGCTGAAATTTGGATTATACTGCCTTTCAGACAGATATAGACACTCTATTTTTCATCTGTAGGGATTTGATTTGGGTTTTATATACATAGATATATTTTTTCCCATTTCTCTTTTATGTTCATATTTTCCTTTACAACCTTGAGTGTATTTGTAATAGTTGTTTTAAGGTCCTCATCTGCTAATTCCATACTTTTTCATCATTTTTTGGGTCATTTTCTACTGATTAATTTTTCTTCTCATGATCACATTCCTACATCTTTGCATGTGTGGTGATTTTTTTCATTGGGTGTTGGCCATTGAATGTTTTACATCTTTGTTGAATTTTGTTGAATTCCTTTAAAAGAGTGTTGGCTTTTGTCTGGCACACAGGTTACATGCAGATCAGTTTGATCCTGTTTGCTTTTAAACTTTGTTAGGGCAAGTTCAGAGCAGCCTTTAGTCTATGCCTAATTTAATTCTACTGCTGAGGTATGACTCTTCCGGGACTTTGCCCAATGTCCGAGTCATATGAGGTCTCTCCTTTCTGGCTGGTGGGAATGAACTACTCCCTGCCTTGAGTGAGCTTCAAGAATTCTTTGGCCTATTTGCTTTTTAGTATTTTGTTTCCCACAGCACACACACAGGATAGGTCTTGACTCAGAGGGATCCCTGTGAAGATCTCCTGGGCTCTTTGTACAGCTCTCCTTTCCATTACTGTCTTTGTCTTGCAAATTCTGGCCCCCTTTGATCCCCTGAAGTTTGATTTCTCTCCTCTACTCAGCAAGAATACTGGAGTCTGTTTGGGTTCCCCCTCCCTATGCTGCTGCCTAGAAACCTCCTGGCCGGAAGCTGGGGTAATTGTTGCGCTCACCTTGTTTGTTTCCCCTTCTCTCAGTGCTCGTAGGCCTATGCTGCCTGTTGTCCAGTGACTGAAAATCATTTCATGTATTTTTTTCTAGTTGTTAATTACTATGGGCGCAATGCCTGTGGTAATTAATCCTTCAGGGTCCAAAGTAGAAATTGCTGTCCTTTGAATTTTAACTTCTGGCATGTCAAATGGAAATGTGTAGGAGAATTTGTTAGAAAAGGAGATTGAGAATTATTTATTAAAGTTGGAAAGGTATGTATCTCTCTTTTGACCTAACAGTCTTAGGTCAGAAAACTATATTAGGTCAGAAAACTTATATGTGATCGATGTGTAGGAGGTTTTTAAGTGAAGCTTTTTTTTTGTTGGGAAAGGTAAATTATTGTGGATCCATACAATGGACTATTGTATTGCTGTGGAAAATAAGCTCTTCATGTGAGATATGGAAAGATCTCCAAGATCTGTTATTAAATTAAGAAAGTTGGAATTCCCTGGTGGCTCATCTGGTTTGGGATCCAGCATTGTCACAGTTGTGGTTTGGGTCGCAGCTGTGGTGTGGGTATGATTCCTGGCCTGGGAACTTCTGCATGCTGAGCGTGTGGCCGGAAAAAAAAAAAGTAAAGTTACCGTTGGTATAGTATCTACCTTTTTTGTAATCAAAGAGAATAATAAAAATATGTATTCATATTTGCATTAGAATGTTCTGGAAGAACACAGGAAATACTGGAGGATAAAAATGGGTGGGAAACTTTTTCTACTAAATAATTTTTTTTTTTTTTTTTTTTTTTTTTTTTTTTTTTTTTTGATGACCACCCCTGTGGCATATGGAAGTTCCTGGGCCAGGTTGAACTGGAGTTGCAGCCACAGGCCTGTGCCGTAGCCACACCAGATCTGAGCCACATCTGTGCCCTATGCCACAGGTTTCAGCAACACTGGATCAGTAACCCACTGAGCAAAGGATTAAACTCGCCTCTTTATAGAGACAACAGCAGGTCCTTAACCCACTGAGCCACAAGGGGAATGACATTTTTTTTATTTAAAAAAATTTTTTTGGGGGAGTTCTCTTTGTGGCTCAGCAGTAACAAACTAGACTGGTATCCATGAGGACTCGAGTTTTGATCCCTGGCCTCGATCAGTAGATTGGGGATCCGGCGTTGCCATGAGCTTTGGTTTAGGTCACAGACACAGCTTGGATCGGAGTTGCTGTGGCTCTGGCGTAGGCCAGTGGCCACAGCTCCAATTTGACCCCTGGCCTGGGAACTTCAATATGCCACACATGCGACCCTCCCCCCCAAAAAAAATTTTAGGGCTTTTTTTTTTGTTGTTGTAAAATAAGGAGCATAAACCTGTAGGAGTGCTACAAACAGCATATCTCTCTGAAGCACAAATATCACACACACCAACATCAGCAGTAACAATCAGATGCAAATTTGTTCAAACATGTTAGAGTAATGACTGCATTATTTTTCTGCTCTTTCCATAAAACAATTCTGCATGAGAGAATTGGTCTGTATTCTGTTTGAGAATACAGCCAAAAATGTAAGCAAAAGCATTTGAGATGCATTTATTAATTCATACAAATGTTATTTTTCTGAATTTTGTGATGTTTGTGGCATTTGTCATCTTAAAATACATAGCTGTTGGCTTATTCATTATACAAAGTTTATCATAAAATAACTAAAATATTACAAACTTATTGTAAAACATGTATATATTACATAACATATACATTGTATTACATTACTGTAAGACTGTGTATACATATTTTTTAAAATATACATGTTATACAAAAATATGGGGTTTTTTGTAGCCAATTTGTTTTTATAATTTCACACATTTCCTTACAAATTATACATGCCTTAGGTCCCACCAAGCCTACATCCACCCCAGCCTGCATCATCTGTGCATCAGGGAAGCACACCTCTAGAGAAGTAGAACTTGGAATTGCCTGCAGGGTGACCAAAAAAAAGGGCATGAAACTGAAACTGACTTCAACTACAAAAAAATCGATAAGGCTACCTTTCCTTTGCATCCAGTTTGCCCACCCACCTTTCCTGCTTCTGGCCAGGTGCTGGCTGGTGGCTCCAGATCCCCGAAGTTGCAACCAGGAAGCAAGGTGTGCCTACCAGCGCTCCCTCTTCTCCCTGGGTCCCCTCCTCTCCTCTTCAGTCCCTGGTGCTCGGTGCTCGCTGCTCTCGCTGGGCACCCCCATTTGCATTTCCCCTTACGAGACCCCACCCCACATCCTGCACCCCCAACCTGTTCCGAAGGCCTCGCAGCGGAAGGCCTCGCAGCGCTGTCTCCCCTAGCTGGGTTTCGCTTCCCCTTACCTCATGTCTTCTGCCTCCCCCTAGCGCCCCGCCCCCCCACATCGTCCCTCAGTGCTCCCAAGTGCCCTCTCAGTGCCCCCCTAAGCACCCCCAGCGCCCCCTGCCCCCTCTTCAGCTCCCCATCTACAGCCATGCTCCACTCTGACCCTGACATCTCCTGCCCTGCGTCCCCGCTCCCCCCCCACATCTTCAGATGAGCAGGGCACGGATTGGCCTTTGAGGGCATTCTTATTGTGGCTCAGTGGATTGAGAACCTGATACGGTGTCCATGAGATGCGGGTTCCATCTCTGGCCTCATTCAGTGGGTTACAGATCCGACATTGCCACAAACTGTGGTGTAGGTCACAGGTGTGGCTCCAGCCCTGCATGGGTGTGGCGTAGGCCTGTGGCTGCAGCTCCAATTTAATCCCTAGCCTGGGAATTTCCATGTGCCGCAGGTATGGCTGTTTAAAAAAAAAAAGTGGAAACACATCCAACTAGTATGTATGAGGATGTGGGTTCCATCCCTGGCCTTGTTCCTTAGGTTAAGGATTGAGCATGGCAGCAAGCTGTGGTGTAGGTCACAGACGTGGCTTGGCTCTGTCATGGCTGTGTCTGTGTCTGTGGTGTAGGCCGGCAGCTTCAGCTCTGATTTGACCCCTAGCCTGGGAACTTGCTTGTGCCACAGGTGTGGCCCTTAAAAAAAAGCTGTATGTATATGATACCTATTTATTTCTTTAAGATAAGATAAAGATCTTTTTTTTCTATTCTGTTGACAAAACTACCTTAGTATGAGAGTTCCACAGGTATAATTTCATTTTGTATCAAGAAGATCAGCTTTTTTGTAACTGGGTTGAGCCACACCTTTAGAGTCCTTAGTACCCTTCCTTTCATATAATTCATATGCCAAAAATTCACCCTTTAATCTCATATTTTTAAAAGTCCTGGCCACCAGGTTATCAGCTGTTTTGTTCACATCCCACTGGAGAGAACTCTTAACGTGCAGCACCTAGATGCACGGGGACTGGGTACTGCAGTCCCAGTGACAGTTCCCCACTGTGAAACGGGGGAGCACAAAATGCTAGTAGACAGCTAGCAAGTTGTCACACTTGTCTGGGCACGTCAGGTCAAGCTCATGTTCCACCCTTTGATTTTTCTTAATAAGCAGTTATGGTCCTTCCCGTTTTCTTTAGGAAGTGGAAGTTGTTGATAAACAAGCAGGTTTTTCTTTTCTTTGCTCTAAATGTGTGGTAATACCTTCTTTGTCAGTTTTCAGTGTCATAATATCTCTCATTAAAAGTATGGAAGCAGTGTCAGCTTTGTGTAGTGATCTCAGTTCCAATTTTATACTTGCCAAGGGTCAAGACCTGTATCAGATCCCTGGTTGTTAAGCCTCAAGCCCTAGGTTCATGGAACAGTCAGTCTCCCTTCTTCCTTCCTCCCCTTCTGGTGCCATCCTTTCTAACCCTCTCTCCTTTTCTTGGCATGTAGAGAATTCCTCTTTCTCCTAAGTTCATCTGCTCCTTTAGAAAACTTTGCTTATACTTCTAAGTGTTTATCGTTGAAGGCTTTTTAAGTTCTGAACATACGTATTGCTAGAACTTGAAGGTCTTGACTTTTGAGCTAGCTCATTCTTTGGATAACTGACACTGTTCAGAAGGGAAAAGGAGATAGATTATTTATTGGGCAACTGCTGTGTGCTTGTGTGTGTTATCTGATTTAATCACCACTGTTACTCTAAGAGTTATGTTTAGTTTTAGCCCCCATTTTATTATGAAAAATTTTAAACATACAGAAAAGTTTAAAAAAATTACACACTGAACATTCATATAGACAACCACTAAAATTTTACTATTAACATTTTACTATACTTGCTTTATAGCATAAAAATATTAATTATAAACATCTTTTGTATATAGAATTATATTCCATGTCATTTTTATTTAAAAAAAATTTTTTATAGTCACAGATTCAGCATATGGAAGTTCCCTGGGCCAGGAATCAAATCCTGTGCCACAGCTGTGACAGTGCCAGATCCTTAACGCATTGTGCCACGGCGGGAACTCCCCATATCAGTTTTAGTTCATAGCTCTTCTTGTACTTAATAAAAATAATACTCTACGGCAGAATTTAAAAAATTAAAAAAAAAAACTTGTTCTTAATTAAAAACAACTCCATTTATTTTATTATTATTATTTTTGCGGAGTTCCCGTCGTGGCTCAGTGGTTAACGGATCCGACTAGGACCCATGAGGTTGTGGGTTCGATCCCTGGCCTTGCTCAGTGGATTGAGGATCTTGCAGACAAGACTCAGCTCCCTCGTTGCTGTGGCTGTGGTGTAGGCTGCTGATTAGACCCCTAGCCTGGGTACTCTCCATGTGCCGCGGGAGTGGCCCTAGGAAAGGCAAAAAGACCCCCAAAAAAAAAAAATTATTTTTGCTTTTTAGGGCCGCACTTGCGGCATATGGAAGTTCCTAGGCTAGGAGTCAAATCAGAGGTACAGCTGATGGCCTGTGCCACAGCCATAGCAACACAGGATCCAAGCCAAGTCTGTGACTTACACCACAGCTCATGGCAACACCAGATCCTTAACCCACTGAGCGAGGCCAGGGATCCAGCCTGCATCCTCATTGGGTTCGTTAACTGCTGGGCTGCAAAAGGAACTCCAACTGCATTTATTTTATATTAGTCTTTTTTTTTTTCCCTCAAGGTGGTTGGGAAAACCAGTGTCTTTCTGAGGCAAGTCTGCTCATTTTGCTCTGATGAGCCAAGATCCTTAGACTTTGCTTTTTCCCTCACTTTCTAAAGATGTTATTTTCACAGTTGTCTTTTTCTAGATTTGGCTTTTCCATTATAAGTATCAGTTTATGTAACCTAAAAGGAATTCCAGCTGATTGAGGATATACCGAGCTTGGGAAATTAAGCTTTCCCCTGAATGGCAGACCCTGCAACATGGCAAGGCAATCCAGATTGACACATGTTGTAACTTCTGCTATTTCCCATGAGAGTTTAACAATGCCAGAGTTCCCTGGTGGCTTAGGGGGTTAAGGATTCACTGTTGTCACCATTGTGGCTCAGGTCCCTGCCATGGCATGGATTCAGTCCTTGGCTCCGAAACTTCTGCATGTCACAGGCACGGCCAAAACAAAAACAAGCAAAATGCCAGGTAATGGTGATTAATAGATTGTATTGAGATAATAATAGATTCATTCTTTTTTTTTTTTTTTTTTTTTTGTCTTTTTGCCATTTCTTGGGCCGCTCCCACGGCATATGGAGGTTCCCAGGCTAGGGGTCTAATCAGAGCTATAGCCACTGGCCTATGCCAGAGCCACAGCAACGCGGGATCCGAGCCGGGTCTGCAACCTACACCACAGCTCACAGCAACGCCAGATCCTTAACCCACTGAGCAAGGCCAGGGATCGAACCCGCAACCTCATGGTTCCTAGTCGGATTCGTTAACCACTGCGCCACGACGGGAACGCCCCAATAATAGATTCATTCTTTAGATTAATTGGAACCTAGAAAGTAGCAAAGGCACAGAATATTTGTTCCTCTGAGCTTGTATCTTCCATCATCCAAAATAGTTGTTTAATAATTTAGTTATAATAGCAACAGCCTATATAGTACATTGTCAACCTTTTGACATGTCTGTGTTTAATTTACCCTTTTGTGTGTGTGTGTGTGTGTGTGTGTTTGGGCCTCACCTGCGGCATATGGAGATTCCTAGGCTAGGGGTCAAATTGGAGCTACAGCTGCTGGCCTACACCACAGCCACAGCAACACAGCATCCAAGCTGCCTCAGTGATCTATGACCTACACCATAGCTCACGGCAACGCCAGATCCTTAACCCACTGAGTGAGGCCAGGGATCGAACCCGAAATATGATGGTCCTAGTTGGATTAGTTTCTGCTGCATCCTTTTTTTTTTTTTTTAATTTACCTTTAATTTACTTTTCAAAAGTTCTCATTGTGGCTCAGTGGTAATGACCCCAACTAATATCCATGAGGATGTGGGTTCCATCCCTGGCCTTGCTCAGCAACGCAGCTTCCTGCGTTGCTGTGACTGTGGTGTAGGCTGGCAGCTGCAGCTCCAGTTCAGCCCCTAGCCTGGGAACTTCCATGCCTCATGTGGGGCCCTAAAAAAACCCACATGTGGGGCCCTAAAATGATAGGCATTTGTGAGGTAGTTAATAGTAACATTTCGAAGGTGATATTAGTGCTGGAGTTCTGCAGGGAACTAAAGGAGAGTCAAAGAGAGGACTTAGTATTTTTCAAAGCCGTGGTCAGTGGTAAGGGCTGCCCTGAGCAACTGACATTAGTGTTCTTGGCAAATTGAGCTCTTCAGTGAAATGTCTGTATTAACTTAGTTTTTGAGGGAAATAGGAAGTCATGAAGATTGTTAAGAAAGAGAATGGCATGGCAAATAGTTTAAAGAAATTTTTTTTGGAGTTCCCGTCGTGGCGCAGTGGTTAACGAATCTGACTAGGAACCATGAGGTTGCGGGTTCGGTCCCTGCCCTTGCTCAGTGGGTTAACGATCTGGCGTTGCCGTGAGCTGTGGTGTAGGTTGCAGACGCGGCTCGGATCCCGTGTTGCTGTGGCTCTGGCGTAGGCTGGTGGCTACAGCTCCGATTCAACCCCTAGCATGGGAACCTCCATATGCCGCGGGAGCGGCCCAAGAAATAGCAACAATAACAACAACAACAACAACAACAAAAAAAAAAAAAAAAAGAAAGAAATTTTTTTTGTGCCCATGTGGATTGAAGTCAGGGAGATCTGAAGGGGCTTATTGAGTGAGCTGCTTTTTTAATTAAACCATGGCCCACAATGGACTAGTAGCAGTGGAGATAGAAATGAATGGGATTGATGGGAGACTCAGGACACATCTAGAGTACTTTTGTTCATTCATTTGACAGATTTTTAGATAGATATTGTTTCCTACAGGTCCGCACCTTAATGGTAGGTGCTGGGAATATGGGGATTATCATACCCTCATGTCCCACTCTTAAAAGGCACGGTGATCCTGGTTCTCATGGACCTTACGTCTAGCAGAGGAAATAGCTGCTGAAGAATCAGAACATAAGTGGAAAATTATAGTTATAATAAATGGTTTGAAGGAAATGTATGTGGACATACATTAAACAGAGAGTCAGGAGATATTTTCCTGAGAAACTGATGACTGAGCTGAAGGAACAGTAGAATTTAGCCAAGTGAAGAAGGTTAAAGATTAACTGTTAGGCTCCCTCCAGAAGTATATAATTCTTAGCTTGTGTTGAATTCGGAATGACAGCCAGGCATTTCAAGCAATTTCCAGTAAGAGAGTGTATATTTGGAACTGAATCTTGAACTGAATCTAAATTTTAGTCATTCAGCTTAAAAGGCTGTCGTTGGCGGTATGAAAATGGTTGAGCCCTCTTAAAGAATGTATAAATAGAGGAGTGCGAGTCCAAGGACTGAGCCCTAGGGAATGCTCACAATTGAGGGCTGCAGAGAGGCTTGTTGAGGGAATTATAGGGAAGAGAAGGGAATGGTTGAGAGTTAGAAGAAGGTTTAGAAAAGTTTTTAATTGTAGAAGCCAAGGAGGGAGATTTTAGTTGTGGGAGCCAAAGAAAGGACATTTGAAGGAAGGTGACAGTATTCTCAAGGGTAACTAATAACACAGTTAAGGTTAATGACTGAGAAGAGAGCTTTTTAAAAAAAAAAAAAAATAGAGATGGAACATATTCTGTAGAATCCAGATGTGGACTATTTGAAACTGTTTCAGTCTATTTCAGAAGTTTGTTAGTGACAAGAGGTGAGACTCTCTGGGAAGTTCCTGTGTGGTGCAGCAGGTTAAGGATCCAGCATGGAATTAGGCCAGGAATTTCCAAATGCTGTGGGCATGGACAAAAATGAAATATTACATGAAGATTTAAAAGTAATAAAAAATATTTTTTTAAAAAGAGGTAAGAATATCTGGAAGGGAAGACATCTCAGCTAAAGATTTTTTCAAGATTCAAGAAAGGCATTTTAGTTTAAAGGCAAAGAGAAAGGAACCAGGAGAAAGTGGAAGGTAGATGTTGGTGAAGAAGAAGGTGAATATAAATGCAGATAAAGGAAGGAGGGAGTTTCTGTTGTGGCACAGCAGAAACTAATCCGACTAGTATCTGTGAGTATGCAGGTTCGATCCCTGGTCTTGCTCAGTGGGTCAGGGAACCGACCTTACCATGAGCTGTGGTGTTTAGTTCACAGATTGCAGCTCTGATTCCGTGTTGCTGTGGCTCTGGTGTAGGCAGGCAGCCATAGCTCCAACTTGACCCCTAGCCTGGCTACTTCCACATGCTTCAAGTGCCTTAAAAAGGAAAAATAATTAAATAAATAAAATATTTTTAAAAAGGGAGTTCCTGACGTGGCGCAGCGAAAATGAATCTTATATCAGCCTAAACTCAATACCATTAAACAATAACTACTCATTATTAATATTATTATTATTTTGTCGTTTCCAGGACTGCTCCTGCGGCACATGAAGGTTCCCAGGCTAGGGATCTAATCGGAGCTGTAGCCGCCAGCCTACACCAGAGCCACAGCAACGCGGGATCCGAGCCACGTCTGCGACCTACACCAAGGCTCATGGCAACGGTGGATCCTTAACCCACTGAGCGAGGCTAGAGATCAAACCTGAAACCTCATGGTTTCTAGTCGGACTCGTTAACCACTGAGCCACGATGGGAACTCCTCATTATTAATATTATTGATAACTGCCTATAATCTCGCAAGTTGCTGGCAAATACCATTCTGTTTTCTGTCTCTGAATTTGACTACTCTGGTACCTCCTATAAGTGGAACATACAGTTTTTTTTGTCTCTCCTAGGGCTGCTCCTGCAGCATATGGAGGTTCCCAGGCTAGGGGTCTAATCGGAGCTGTAGCCGCCGGCCTTCGCCAGAGCCACAACAACGCGGGATCCGAGCCGCGTTTGTGACCTACACCTCTGTGACCTACACCACAGCTCAAGGCAATGCAGGATCCTTAACCCACTGAGCAAGGCCAGGGATGGAACCTGCAACCTCATGGTTCCTAATCGAATTCGCTAACCACTGCACCACGATGGGAACTCTGGAACATACAATTTTTGTTCTTTTGCGTTTGACTTAGTTAGTGTCTTTAAGATTCATCCATGTTACAGAATGTGTTAAAATTTCCTTCCTTTTTAGGCTCAGAGTTTAATGAACGTAACTAGGATCCATGAGGATGTGGGTTTGATCCCTGGCCTCCCTCAATGGGTTCACGATCCGGCGTTGCCGGGTGTGGTGTAGGTCGTAGACGCAGCTCGGAATCTGTGTTGCTATGGCTATGGTGTAGGCCGGCACTTGTAGTTCCAATTCAACCCCTAGCCTGGGAACCTCCATATACCACAGGTGCAGCCCTAAAAAGACGGAAAAAGAAAAAAAATTTCCTTCCTTTTTAAAGCTGAATAATGTTTTATTGTATGTATATATTACATTTTATTTATCCATTCAGCTATAAAGCAGCTTGGGTTGCTTCTGCCCTTTGGCTGTTGTGAATAATGCTGCTATGAACACGGATATACAAATATCTGAGAGCCTGCTTTCAATTTTTTGGGGTATACATGCACTCAAAAGTAGAACTCCTGGATCATATAATAATTTTTTTTTAAATTTTTTGGGCTATAACCATACTGTTTTCTGTCATGGTTATACCATTTTACATTCCCACCAGCAGAGCACAAACTTCCAATCTCTCTATATCCTCTCCAACACTTGTTATTTTTAAACTTAAAACTAGTATTCTAGTGTGAAGTGCTATCTTGTGGGTTTAATTTACATTTCCCTGGTTATTACTGACGTTGAACATCTTCATGTGCTTTTTGGCTCTTTGTTTGCCTTCTTTGGAGAAATGTCTTCGAGTCCTCCCCCCTCCCGCCCCCGTTATTATGGCAAGACCCATGGCATTTGGGAGTTCCCAGGCCAGGAATTGAATCTGAGTCAGAGCTGCAACCTACACCACAGCTGTAATAACACTGGATCCTTTAACCCACTCTCTCAGGCTAGGGATTGAAACTGTGTCCTGGTGCTGCAGAGACATCATGGATCTGTTGCGCCACAGCAGGAACTCCCAAAGGTCTTTTCTTAACTCTTGTTTTAACTGGATGATGCAAGATAATCTATGCAGATCTTATTTTGAGGGAATTAAAGCAGAGCCAGTATCTCTAGACCAGATAACTTTCTCTTTGTACCGAAACACAGCAGAATAGGAGTACATTTTTAGAAAATGTTCCCATATTCACATAGATTCTACATGTCCTGATAAGCATTTGTATTTTGTCTCTCCCCCTCTTTTTTGTTTTTTCATTTTATGGCCGCATGTGCAGCATGTGGAAGTTCCCAGGCTAAGGGTCGAATCAGAGCTACACCTGCCAGCCTGTGCCACAGACACAGCCATGCAGGTTCCAAGCCCTGTCTGTGACCTACACCACACCTCACAGCAGCACTGGATACCTAACCCATTGAGTGAGGTTAGGAATCAAACCTGAGGCCTCATGGATACTAGTCAGCTTCGTTACTGCTGGGCCACAATGGGAACTCCCTTCCCTTCCTTTTTTAATTCAGTGGTACCTACATAGTTTTACTACATAATTTTAATTTATTTTTGGCCATGATGTACAGCAGCTTAATGTGGTGTCTCAGTTCCTAGACCAGGGATTGAACCTGGCTACAGTGGTGAAAATGTCAAATCCTAACCACTAGACCACCAGGGAACTCCTTTAATACATATCTATATATATATTTTTTTGGGTCTTTCTGCCTTTTCTAGGGCCGCTTCCCATGGCATATGGAGGTTCCCAGGCTAGGGGTCTAATCAGAGCTGTAGCCCCCGGCCTATACCGCAGCCACAGCAATGTGGGATCCGAGCTGTGTCTGCAACCTACACCACAGCTCACAGCAACTCTGGATCCCTAACCCCACTGAGCAAGGCCAGGGATTGAACCCGCAACCTCATGGTTCCTAGTCGGATTCATTAACCACTGCACCATGACGGGAACTCCAATACCTAATTTTTAAAGTCAGAGTATAACCAGGTTTATAATGGAAAACTAATATCCTATTTTAGCTCTCCCTAATTTCAACGTTTAGTTCTTCTTGTATTTATGTAATTTTTTTTTTTTTTTTTTGGATCCTTTTAGGGCTGCACCCATGGCATATGGAGGTTCCCAGGCTAGGGGTTGAATTGGGGCAACTTGGGATTCGAGCCACATCTTCGACCTACACCACAGCTCAGTGCAACGCTGCATACTTAACCCACTGAGTGAGGCCAGGGATCAAACCCTCAACCTCATGGTTCCTAGTCGGATTTGTTTCCACTGCACCACAATGGGAACTCCTGTATTTATGTAATTTTTTTTTTTTTTTGTCTTTTTGCTAGTTCTTTGGGCCGCTCCCGCGGCATATGGAGGTTCCCAGGCTAGAGGTCAAATTGAAGCTGTAGCCGCTGGCCTACCCCAGAGCCACAGCAACGCGGGATCCGAGCCGCGTCTGCGACCTACACCACAGCTCACAGCAATGCTTGATCCTTAACCCACTGAGCAAGGGCAGGGACCGAACCCTCAACCTCATGGTTCCTAGTCGGATTCGTTAACCACTGTGCCACAACGGGAACTCCTATTTATGTAATTTTTAAGTAGAATTCTTATGTTCTCTTTTTTTAATTAGACATTACCTATTGATTTCTTACAGTTTACATTTAATTTTCATAAAACACACTTAACAGTATTTACTCTGAAATTGAACTTCATAGAGCAAGAAATCCTACAAAGCTGAAGGATAAAATAGATTGTGCTGCACCGCAGGCAGGATTCATACAACCAGTGGCTTTAGAATGTGGTATTAATTGGCTGAGTTCTACAGAAAGCTTTTATCTACTCTCTAATGAGATCAATTTTGGTCCATTTCCTTCTTGTCTCAGTCTCATTCATCAATCATGAGTCATCAACACACTTATGTACTAAACAGTTTTTTAAAAAAGATCAGATTCATTGCTACTTAGGTCTGATTACTTAAGAAAAGCAAACAAATGAAAAAACCCACAAAACCCCTCAAAGTTGTATCTTACTCATTTTTTAGGTTTAATAGAGAGCAGGAGCAAGTCTAGTCATTGCTGTTAAGAATATTTTAGTGTGAATTCAGAATACTTAATGCAAAGCAGTGGTCTCCCTTTGTGTTTTATAACTTTCATTATTACATTTGGGATTCCTGTTATGGTTACACTCTTCTAGCTGTGTTTCTTTTGCATTTCTGGACCCATAGTCATGGCCCATATTAACTGCATAATTCTTTTGTTAAAAAACATTTCTGGAGTTTACCTTTTGGCGATGATTTCTTTGTGATTCAAACATTACCAAAATAGTTTACTTAGGTTATCCCTCTGTGGTGCAGTGGGTTAATGATTGGCTTGTCTCTGTGGACGCATTGATTCAATCCCAGCCCAGACCAGTGGGTCAAGGATCCAGCATTGCTGCATCTGTGGTGTAGGTCACAGCTGCGGCTGGGATTTGATCCCTGGTCCGGGAACTTACATGTGGTATGGGGGTTGCTAAAAAAGAAAAAAAAGATTTACTTAGAACTTGTGTGAACCTTTTTTTTTTTTCCTTTCTTTCTCTTTAGCTTTGCCTGTGACATACAGAAGTTCCTGGGCTAGGGATTGTACCTGAGTCACAGCAGTGACAATGCTGGATCCTTAACCTGCTGTGCCACTAGGGAACTTGTGAATCTGGTTTTTAAATTTGGAAAAGTTTTATTCTGCATAGGAACAGCTAAGGGTATATGTGTGGTCAGTTTGACAGAGATCCTTCTGAATTGGTGTTCAGTTTTTAAGTTTCTCTTAATAACTATTGAAAAAGCCATTTATATAAAATTCAGCAGTAAATTTATTTTCCGTTTTATAAACAAGTACGTACTAGGCATCATGAATACTAAAACTGTTGCCTTAGCCTTGGCTTCTTCTCACTAGTCCTGGAGAGTTAATTTTTTGTTATTGATGGTTATTAAAGCCTGGATAGGCTTTGCTACTAGCTAAAGTGAGTAGGATGATCCTCTGAAAGTTATTTTTTGTATATTTATGTTGAAGCTCAGGTTTGGAGAGGGCGGGGTCCCATGTCTAGAGTATGATAGGCATCATTAGAAAAAATGATTTGATCTCAATGTCTGTTTTTCTAAATTAGAATTGGTACATGATTATCCTCCAAGAAGTAAGAATTAAATATTTCTTTATGTACTCATTCATTATGAGTACATAAATTATGAATAAACAGAACCTTGTCAAAGGTTATATTTTAAGTGAAAAAATAAAAAAATAAACTTTTTCTTTGGTATGCTTCATTGCTTTTTTTTGGCTAATCAGTTCTGGTTTAAAGCATTACTAAATAGCTGTTAATTTGAAATCTAGACTAGATCAGTTCTCTAATTTCTTCACCTTGTTTTATGAAGCACACATTTACACCCATTTGTATCTTAGACTAGAGACTGGCAAACCATTGCCCATGGGCCAACCAGCCCACAGCCTGTTTCTCTATGTCTCTGGAGGTAAGAATTGTTTTTACAGTTTTTTTAAAACCTTAAAAGAAGACACCACAAAACTGTAGAGACTGTTTATAGCCTGCAAAGACTAAAATAATTACATGTCGTTTTATAGAACAAATTTGTTTCAGACTACTATATGTAATGTATATGAAGCTTTTTTTTTTTTTTTTTTTTAAATGTCTGCACCCATGGCATATGAAAGTTCCTAGGCCAAGGATAGGATCCGAGCTGCAGCTTCGACCTGCACAGCACCTGCTGCAGTGCTGGATCCTTTAACCCACAGTGCTGGGCCAGGTATCGAACCCGCGCCTCCACAGGGATGTGAACCGTTTCCATTGGATTCTCAACTGACTATGCCACAGTGGGAGCTCCTGCAGCTTTTAAAAAATGGTTTATAATCCATCTGAGTTAGTGTCGCCTTCAGTAAGAAAAATGTCTTGGTATATCTCATTGCATATCCTTCATTTTTATAAGAATTCACCAAATTTGTCAGTTTTATAGTTGGTGTGGGCTTTTATTCATCGGATGCTATGTATAGGTTGCTGAAGACTTTAATTAAACTAGCTTGAGGTTTGAGAGAGGAAGCGAGCACCCCTGTGCACCTGTGATTATCCTTGTGCTTGCTCTTGGGTGTGTACCTTTTTGTGATACTGCCTTAGGAATGATAATGAATTTGAATATTGCCATTTCTCCACAGATGAAACATTTTCTCATTTATGCCTTTGCCTGCTCCATAGAGTGCGTGTTATTTCTTTGAGGCTGTATTTTGATGTTAAAATTGGCTGGTGTGTTTGGTTTGGTTGAGTTTTAATACTGGTAGGAGAAAAAAACCTGGTTATAATGCTTTGTCATTTATCATATTTTGTTGATTCTAAAACATACTTTTTATTTTTCACCTTAAATTTCTGAAATCAGGGAGTTCCTGTCGTGGCGCTATGGAAACAAATCTGACTAGGAACCATGAGGTGTCGGGTTCTATCCCTGGCCTCACTCAGTGGGTTAAGGATCCAGTGTTGCCATGAGCTGTGGTGTCGGTCCCAGATGCAGCTTGGATCTGGTGTTGCTGTGGCTATGGCGTAGACTGGCAGCAACAGCTCTGATTGGACCCTTAGCCTGGAAACCTCCACATGCCGAGGGTGCGGCCCTAAAAAGACAAAAAAGAAAAAAAAAAAAAAGAAAAAAAATTTTGAAATCAGGATGTATCTTAAATTTTATGACCTTATTATAATTGGCAGAGTTTCCCCTCCAATGGTACATAAAATAATGGTGCATATTCCAGTCAATAGGTATGGTTCATATATTCTACTCATTTATATTATCTATTAGATGAATTGTTTTCTTGTTCCTTGCATTGATTCCACCTGCTCTTACTCATTTCAGTATTGCAATTTCATTATTTTGGAAATCTTTAATCATTAAAGAATTTGTTTTGGGGCTTATTTTAATTCTGAAATTTGAGTTAATTTGAGTTAGTCCATATCTAGTCAACAGAGCACTTTAGGAAAGTAAACAGTTAACATAGGGGTTTGAGTAGCACAATATCCTGATCTATTACTGTTAATTACCAGGTGGCTGGCAGCCTGATGTTTTGTATTAGTTACTATTTTGCTGTGGATACTGTAGAAGAACATTAACCAGAAAACCAGTTTCTCTTCTGCTTTAGCTGAAATTTTCTTGGGTGTTTACAACTGAGAACACCTTGTGAATGTATAGTAGTAACCTGTCAGTGGGAAAAAATTAGTTATATATGGTGGTTGTTTTTTAGACCTTTAGTATCTCTGAAAGTGAGCCAATTAGTATTATAGAGATAGTATTTTTTTTTGGTCTTTTTGCCTTTTCTAGGGTCTCTCCCGAGGCATATGAGGTTCCCAGGCTAGGGGTCCAATCAGAACTGTAGCCGCCGGCCTACACCGAGCCGCGTCTGCGACCTACACCACAGCTCACGACACCGCCGGATCCTTAACCCACTGAGCAAGGCCAGGGATCGAACCCGCAACCTCATGGTTCCTAGTCGTATTCATCAACCACTGGGCCACGAAGGGAACTCCTAAAGCTTATTTTAATGGAGAATCACACATCAGAAACTTGAAAAGGCAAGCCAAATAAAAGGGGAAGGGAAGTGAGCATCAATGCCACCGTTAAAGATAGAGGCATAAGCTTTTTAAGTCAATGATTATAAATTCTCGTTGCCCCTAGGGTGATTTTTATTTTTATTTTTTGTCTTTTTAGGGCAGCACCCACAGCATATGGAAGTTCCCAGGCGAGGGGTTGAATTGGAGCTATAGCTGCCAACCTATACCACAGCCACAGCAGCATGGGATCTGAGCCACATCTATGACCTATACCACAGCTCACGGCAATGCCAGATCCTTTACCCACTGAGCAAGGCCAGGGATCAAACAAACCCGCATCCTCATGGATACTAATTGGGTTCATTACCGCTGAGCCTTAATGGGAACTCCTAGGGGTATTTTTAAAATATCCATACTCTGAGGTCTCAGGTAAATTAAATCATAACAGCTGAAATTGGTTGCTGGTGTTGAATTTTATTTTTTATTTTATTTTTTGGTCTTTTTGTCTTTGTTGTTGTTGTTGTTGTTGCTATTTCTTGGGCCGCTCCTGCGGCATATGGAGGTTCCCAGGCTAGGGGTTGAATCGGAACTGTAGCCACCGGCCTACGCCAGAGCCACAGCAACGCGGGATCCGAGCCGCGTCTGCGACCTACACCACAGCTCACGGCAACGCCGGATCGTTAACCCACTGAGCAAGGGCAGGGACCGAACCCTCAACCTCATGGTTCCTAGTCGGATTCGTTAACCACTGCGCCACAACAGGAACTCCTGGTGTTGAATTTTAAAAATTCTTTAAGGTACTAATATTGTATTACAAAAGCAGTGTTTCTGGATTTACCCATATGGTTAGTACTTTCTTTGCTTCTCATGCCATCTTGCATCTCTTATCTTCCTATAGGACCACTTTCCTTCTGCTTACAATGCAGTTTTTAGACTGTCTTTTAATGAGGATTTCCTGAGGGCGAGCTCTCAGGTTTTGTTTGTCTTTATTCTGCTTTACTCTTTTTTTGTGGGGGGCGGGCGCGCCCATAGCATATGGAAGTTCCCAGGCTAGGGGTCGAATCAGAGCTGCAGCTGCTGGCCTACACCACAGCCACAGCAATGCTAGATCAGAGCTGCACCTGTAACCTACACCACAGCTTTCGGCAGCAATCTCATATTGCTGTGGCTGTGGTATAGGCCAGCAGCTACAGCTCTAATTTGACCCCTGGCCGGGAGCTTAGGTCACATACTGCAGGTATGCCCCTATTTCCTCATGAACCTGTGGGTCAACAGTTTGGTTAGGGCTCAGTTGGACGGCTTGTCTCTGATCTACATCGTATCTCATTCACGAGTTTAGAGTCACTGTTGCATCAGCTGAGGCCTAGACAATCCGAGACGGTCTCACTTATATGTCTGGTGCTTTGCTAATGTGAAAGAGGAACTGGACAACATACCTCTCATCTCTCAGCGACTAGGCTAAACTCCTTCACATGGTGGCTGAGTTCAAAAAGCAATACAGAGATGGCAAGCTCCAACGCATGAATGCTTTTCATGCTTCTGTTGTCATATTTGCTAATGTCTCATTGACTAGAGCAAGTCAGATGGCCAAAGGGTGGAAAAATTAGACTCCGTGTCTTGATGGGCAGAGGGACACTGTTACATTCAAATTGGTTTGCATTAAGAAATTAGAAGGAATCATGGCCTTAAAAAAAAAAAAGTCAATCACAGGAGTTCCTGTCGTGGCTCAGCGGAAAATGAATCTGACTGGTATGCATGAGGACACAGGTTTGATCCTTGGCCTTGCTTAGTGGGTTAAGGGTCTGGAGTTGCTGTGAGCTGTGGTTTAGGTTGCAGGTGCAACTCCCATCTGGTGTTGCTGTGGTGTAGGCCAGTGGCTACAGCTGATTTGACCCCTAGCCTGGGAACTTCTATATGCTGTGGGTGCAGCCCTAAAAAGCAAAAAAAAAAAAAAAAAAAAAATCAATCCGTATAGAATTTTAAGTTGGAATATTTTTTCTTTCAGCACATTTTCTTTCCTCTGTCTTTTGGCTTTTATTGTTGCTACTGAGCACTTGGTTCCTATGGCTTCTTTTTTGATCTTTGTTTTTTCTTGTGCACTGTGATTTGTCTTCATGTGAATTTCCTTTTACTTGTCTGACCTGGGCTTTATTGTATTTCTTTTTTATTTGGTATCTCACTCTTTCTGGAAAATCCTTAGCCACTGTCTGCCTCTTATTTTCTTTCTTTTTTGGTTGAACTTAAGTTAGAGTTCTTACTGTTTTTCCATGTTTATTTATTTATTTATTTTTAAATCTTTGTCTATTTAGGGCCACACCCACAGCATATGGAGGTTCCCAGGCTAGGGGTCGAATGGGATGTGTAGCTGCTGGCCTACACCAGAGCCACAGCAGTGTGGGATCTGAGCCGTGTCTTCAACCTACACCATAGCTCATGGCAATGCCGGATTCTTAACCCACTAAGCAAGGCCAGGGATGGAATCCTCAACCTCATGGTTCCTAGTCGGACTCATTAACCACTGTGCCACAACAGGAACTCCTTTTCCGTGTTTATATATTTTTTCCTATAAAGGTTTTTATTATGCACAGAGTGGAAAGGGGGCTTGGTCCTTGGCAGCTGCTTTCCTCTTGACAGCCGAGACATCACTCATCTCCTTGTTTCCTCTTGGCGTAGATGTGAGTCCCCACTCTTTTCCTTTTTTTTTTTTTTTTTTTTTCCTTTTTGCCATTTCCTGGGCCACTCCTGTGGCATATGGAGGTTCCCAGGCTAGGGGTCTAATTGGAGCCGTAGCTGCCAGCCTACACCAGAGCCACAGCAACGTGGGATCCGAGCCGCGTCTGCAACCTACACCACAGCTCACGGCAACGCCAGATCTTTAACCCACTGAGCAAGGCCAAGGATCGAACCTGCAACCTCACAGTTCCCATCCGGATTCACCAATCACTGAGCCACGGCGGGAACTCCCCCACTCTTTTCTTGATGAACTTCAGAGCCTGCATGTCCTCGGAGAGCTTGAGCATCTCCAGAACACTCTGCTTGTATGAGATCATGGGCCATAGGAACTTGGTGTGCTTGGTGAGGAGTCTGTGGCAGTGGCTGTGCTTCACCTTGCTCATACTCTTGGTCACTCATGATCCTTGTTGATGCCTGTGGTCATGGCATAGTACAGAACCATGGCTCTGATCTTTTTTGCGGGGGTTGGGGAGGGCCTGCCCACAGCATCCAGAAGTTCTAGGCCAGGGATTGAATCCACACCACAGCAGTGACCTGAGCCACAGCAGTTAACAGTGCAGGATCCTTAATGGCCACCAAGGCACTCCGGCAATCTTTGAGTTTTATCTATATATCTCTGCTTTTGCCAATAGCGAACTCTTAATTACTGTTGTTCTACTATATGTCTTAAAATCAGGTAGTATTCCCATTAAGGTCTTACATTTCCAATCTGCTAGATCACTTTTTTATATCAGAAGATTTTGTCGGAGTTCCTGTCGTGGCGCAGTGGTTAACGAATCCAACTAGGAACCATGAGGTTGCGGGTTCGGTCCCTGCCCTTGCTTAGTGGGTTAACGATCCGGCGTTGCCGTGAGCTGTGGTATAGGTTGCAGACTCGGCTCGGATCCTGCGTTGCTGTGGCCCTGGCGTAGGCCGGTGGCTACAGCTCCGATTCAACCCCTAGCCTGGGAACCTCCATATGCTGCAGGAGCGGCCCAAAGAAATAGCAAAAAGACAAAAAAAAAAAAAAAAAAAGAAGATTTTGTCAAGTTTGTTTCATTTCTATAACTCTTGTTGTACTGAAAAAGTTCCATTGGACTCAGTTTTAGATTTTTAGTTTCTTTTTTGAAAAATAGTATTTATGAAGATTAATATCTCATGATCCTTATTCTTTTCTAGAAATCTTTCAAAGAACAAAGAGAATATTTGTTTTCTATCATGCAATTATCATGTGAGTGCATTGGATCCTTTTATAATTCTAAGATAGTGTCTTTGTAGTTTACTTTAAGCTTTCACTGAACACAGTTGAAAAATCAGGATTTTTCATTTTTTTTTTTTCCATAATGGCAAAGAGAAGAAGATTGACAGAAGAAAATACAGTTTCATGAATTAGAAGATAAACATAAAGAGACAAATAGCAGCACTGTGGACACATGCATTTTGGTATGGTAGCCACCAGCCATATGTGGCTAACGAGCACTTAAAAAGTGCATCTGAGGTGTTACTCTAAGTGTAAAATACTCATGGGATTTCAAAGCCTTGGAAAGAGAAAAGAACTTTAAAATATCTCAATTTCTACATTGATTGCATGTTGCAATATCAGTTTGAACGAGTTGGAATAACTAAAGCATATTAAAGCTCATTTCACTTATTTTATTTTGTTTTTTAATGTGGCTACTAGGAAATGTAAAATTACATTGCTGCTCATATTACATTTCTGTTGGGCAGCAGTAGTCTGTACTTTAATAGTATAGAAGTGGAGTTCCGTCATGGCGCAGTGGTTAACGAACCCGACTAGGAACCAGAAGGTTGCGGGTTCGATCCCTGCCCTTGCTCAGTGGGTTAACGATCCGGCGTTGCCGTGAGCTGTGGTGTAGGTTGCAGACGTGGCTCGGATCCAGCGTTGCTGTGGCTCTGGTGTAGACCAGAGGCTACTGCTCCGATTCGACCCCTAGCCTGGGAACCTCCGTATGCCGCGAGAGCGGCCCAAGAAATGGTAAAAAGACCAAAAAAAAAAAAAAAAAGTAGTATAGAAGCAACACTTCAGACTGAGTCTTCAGATGATAATATCCTAGATACACTTTCTGAAACTAAAAATTCAGTGGGTAAACTGGAGTTAAGACCTGACATAGTTTCCATGAGGATGTGGGTTTGATCCCTGGCCTTGGTCAGTGAGATAAGGATCTAACGTCAGCGTAAGCTGCAGTGTGGGTCACAGATGCGGCTTGGATCTGGTGTTGCCATGGCAGTGGCATAGGTCTGCAGCTGCAGTTCCAATTTGACCCTTAGCCTGGGAGCTGGATATGCCACATGTGCTGCTGTAAAAAGAAAATTAAAATGGGTGAATAGGGAGTTCCTATCGTGGCTCAGTGTTTAATGAATCCGACTAGGAACCATGAGGTTGTGGGGTTCCATCCCTGGCCTCGCTCCTTGGATTAAGGATCCTGCATTGCCGTGAGCTGTGGTGTAGGCCAAAGACGCGGCTCGGATCCCGAGTTGCTATGGCTGTGGTGTAGGCCGGCGGCTACAGCTTTGATTAGACCCCTAGCCTGGGAACCTCCACATGCTGGCGGGGCCCTAGAAAAGGCAAAAAGACCAAAACAAAAAAAAACAAAAAAAATGACTACAACCACAAAAACAACAACAAAAAACAAAAATGGGTGAACAAATTATTTCTTTTTTTTAATTTATTTTTTTATTTTTTTGTCTTTTGTCTTTTTGTTGTTGTTGTTGTTGCTATTTCTTGGGCCGCTCCCGTGGCATATGGAGATTCCCAGGCTAGGGGTTGAATTGGAGCTGTAGCCACCGGCCTACACCAGAGCCACAGCAACACGGGATCCGAGCCGTGTCTGCAACCTACACCACAGCTGACGGCAACGCCGGATCGTTAACCCACTGAGCAAGGGCAGGGACCGAACCCGCAACCTCATGGTTCCTAGTCGGATTCGTTAACCACTGCGCCACGACGGGAACTCCTATTTCTAAGGATAAAAATGAAATACAATATTCTCACTTAGTTATTCAGCAAGAAGGTCTTTATCATGAAGTGTTCAATGACATGTACCTAGAATACCTCCTTTTGCTAGGAGGATGTGTGACAGTGTTTGTACATCTTTCATGATGTTTTTGCACTCAAATTGACTAGACAAGTGGTCAGATGCTAAAGTCAAGTGTATATATGAAGGTGAATAGAAGGATACAGGTGTTGTAGAAATGAAAATTTTCTTTGGATTTGTTATTCTGATTGGTTTTTATTAATATACGAATGAAAATGTTTTGCAATGATGAAGCAAAGAAGAGTTGCTCTTGTTTCTGACAAGATTATGAAGTATCAAAATGTGTAAAATGGAGTTCCTGTCGTGGCGCAGTGGTTAACGAATCCGACTAGGAACCAGAAGGTTGCGGGTTCGGTCCCAAGGATCCCGCGTTGCCGTGAGCTGTGGTGTAGGTTGCAGACGCGGCTTGGATCCCATGTTGCTGTGGCTCTGGCGTAGGCCAGTGGCTACAGCTCCGATTCGACCCCTAGCCTGGGAACCTCCATATGCCGTGGGAGCGGCCCAAGAAATAGCAAAAAGACAAAAAAAAAAGTGTAAAATGATTACATTTGATGATGCAGGTGCGTGAAGAACTAGAAGTAATGATAAGTTAGAATCTTTTGGAGATATTTATTGAAATCTGGGATTGGTATTTATGAGATAGATCTTGTTCCAGGTTTGTGATTAACAGTTGATAATCATATATATATATGTGTGTGTGTGTGTATACCTTCAAACTCAGGAGAATGTAGAACAGATATTTGGGTTTACTATGTGCAAAATGTATGTTAAGATTTCTAATAGACTCTTTCACTTTCACTTTATTCTATCCTAAATTCTTAGAATATTTTTCTCATAAAGTAATATAAAAATAAATACTGTTTTTCCTGTTGCTTTAAAGGTTAAGTATAGCAAATATGATTGTTCTATCATCTCTGTCTGATAATTCCAATAACTGAAGTCTCTTAAGATGTTTTTGTCGTAGTGGTGATTCTCGTTTATGGTGTTTTGTTTCATAGAATGTTTATTATTTTTAGTATATGTTGCTCATTGTCTTTTGAAAAATTATTTGTAGGAATAGCTTATGGCCCAGATGAAGTACTGCTTTTCAGAAAGGATTTTTGTTTCTGTTAGATAGTTAGGACCACCACCAGTCCAGGACTACCTTAAATTGATTTTGTAGTTTTGGGGTTTTTTGAAAGGTCCAGACAGCGTGAATCTGTGGAAGGGCTAGTTTACTTGTAGGTTGCCCTTGATTTAAGACTGTAGCTTTTTGAGGGCTCATCTCTTTGTAGGTTTTCTACCTTGGGTAGGACTTGAGCTTGGTTTCTGCCCACATGGCTCTTAAAAAAGGAGGACCTAGGAGTTCTCTTGTGGCACAGTAGATTAAGGATCCAACTTTGTCACTGCAGAGGCTCAGATTGTTGCTGTGGCACGGGTTCAATCCCTGGCCTGGGAACTTCCACATGCTGCAAGTGCAGCAAAAAAAGGGGTGGTGGGGTGGTGGAGGAGGACCCATTTCGATGATTTCAGCAAGTCCCTTCAGGGGAAAAGTGAGCTTTTGAGCTCTCCCATGTTTTTCGGCACCCCCTTTTTCTTTGGCTCTGGTTTACTGACACCTATAGTATTGTTAGTTCTTTATTGCTTTTAAGATTTTTTTTTCTTCCAGCATTTTTAGTTGTTTATAGTTTGAAGGTTGTTCCAAAAAATCTGACCCACCATTACTAGAAATGGATTGCCACAGTCCTATTTTTTAAAGCTTTTTTATGTATATTAGATTTAGAATGATAGTAATTAAGCATCTTGCAAATAGGAGATATATGTAGAACTATAATAATCAAATAGATGAGGGACATATTTTAGGAGGGGGAACCTAACAGTCATTAAAGACAAGGGTGACACTCATTTCAGTTTAAACACACACACACACAGACACACACTTGCACCCACCCACCCAGACAAAAACTTGCTTTTCTTCAGTTATTAAAAGAGTGAAACAAAATGTTTCTATTATCTTCAGGGTTTTTGAATTGATCATATATGTTTGAGGCTGTAGGAAGTTGAGTGTTACCATGTGGAAAATTAAGGAGTTCCCGTCGTGGCATAGTGGAAACGACTCCAACTAGAAACCATGAGGTTGTGGCATTGCTCAGAGGGTTAAGGATCGGGCGTTGCTGTGGCTGTGGTGTAGGCCGGCAGCTGTAGCTCCGATTGGACCCCAAGCCTGGGAACCTCCACCTGCCACGGGTGTGGCCCTAAAAAGACAAAAGACAAAAAAAAAAAAAGAAAGCAAGACAGCAAGCAAGCAAGCAAGCAAGCAAGAAAGAAAATTCAGGCCTGGTATGAAAAAAAAAAAGATCACCAAGACACTGATTAATGGCTGTTACAGTGCCTGGATGACAGAAGATCACCCATTCCATAGTCATGAGTTGTGACATGCCTAATGGAAATGAAAGGTTAAAACTTTTCTAGCAACCTTATTTTGAGGATAGCTTAATGCAGTAATTTATACTTATTTTAGGATTCTGTGGGGTTTTTTTGGGGGGTGGGGGGGATGCTGCGCCTGTGACATGCAGAAGTTCCTCAGCCAGGGATTGAATTTGTGCCACAGAAGTGACAATGTGAGATCCCTGACTGCTAGGCCACCAGGGAACTCCTGGATTTAGTTTTTATAATTTATAGTGAGCCATTTTTCTAAGCTACTATATATAAATGCAACAAAACATTTGTAATTTTACATTCTCTAGTCTAAATCTACAAGTGAGGTATAAAATAATTTGATCAAATTATTGTTTCCTAAAGATTTTAACTTCTACTAAAAACAAGTTTTTCTTCCTCAGTGATTTTCTATTACATTTACATGCTAGGTACCTAAGGAATTGACATTTTTTCTTAGCACTTAGCAAGTAGTTTGGCTTGCACCTCCTCACTAAGAATGTGGTTTGTAATGTCATTCTGGACTACACAAGCTAGGAATTAAGGTATTTAAGTATTAGAGGAAGATCAAATATTTTGGTAACTTATAGTAGGTTGTTGCTGTGGCACTTGGATCTTGAGGTTTGTGGTCTCAAATTAGACATGGCAGAAGGTGAATAAAATCTGTGTGATGGTGAATACAAGCATAACAGCTGGTACCTTTTTCTTTTTTTTTTTTTTTCCTGACTGTGCCCACAGCATGTAGAAGTTCCCAGGCCAGGGATCAAGCCCGTGCCATAGCAGTAACTCATGCTGCTGTGGGGACAGTGCCAGATTCTTAACCCACTGTGCTGGAAGAGAACTCCAGCTGCTGGTACTTTTGTCTCCATTAGTATTTTATAGTTGACAGAGGCAAAAGAAGAAATAAATTGATAAATGTATTTGTTTTCTAAGGAGTGAAATTTTTTGCCTTTTACATAATTTGACAACTGTGTGGCTCATAGCATGCTCATTCGTAATACTTCGGTTTATATGTTAAGAGTTCCCTGGTGGCTCAGTGGGTTAGGGATCTGGAATTGTCACTGCTGTGGCTTGGGTTGCCACTGTGCTGCGGGTTCAGTCTCTGACCCTGGAATGTCTACATGCCATGAGTGTGGCCAAAAAAAAAAAAAAAATCACAGCTATTAAACATTTAATGTGAACACTGATGTTTACATTTGGCATAATGACTTATATTTAGGTTCATTGTCAGCCGAGAAAGTCAATATAAAGTCAGCTGGAGTTATTCCAAACATTGAGCAATTCAGAATGCTTTGAGCTTAATATTTTTCAGGCTGTAAGATTTACCACATTTTTATAGCAACGATCTAGTGCTATTGTTATAAAAACACAAGTAAGTTCCCTTTCTATACTTGTCTTTTTTAATATAATCTTTTTTATTTTCTCTCTTGACTTGCATTCTTGTAGTAGTTGACATAGCAATTACTACAAACCAACAGCAAAACTCTTATTTTTTGCTTGTTTTTTTTCACACACATATTTCTGAGAAAACAAACATGATGACTTCTCTCCAGGGCTAATTACATGTCATCACCCTCTGGGCCTTCTAGAGAGGCAGGCATTCTGTTTTTAAAATGTTCCACCAAAACGCCCATTTGACTTGTTTTGCTGTGGGACTATCATGGAAGTCCCCTTCAGGATTTCAGTACACTGTAGCCGCAGCCAGAGATCCGTTAATTGAATTTATTTAATACCGAGATGTAAACTTAGTAGTTTGCCATCTGCCCATTAAAAAACAGAAGAGAGTGAAATAATCAGGTTATTTCTAGACTTTCTAAAAAATGTGATTTAGAAGGCTGACAGATCCCACCAAGATTACATAGGTATAGGATATGAAAGTGTGTCATGTTACTTTCGGAAGATATTAGACAGAAGTTGCTGTTAAATGTGCTTTGAGGAGTTCTCTTGTGGCTTCGTAGGTTAAGGATCTGGTGTTGTCACTGCAGAAGCTCAGGTTGCTGCTGTGGTGCAGGTTCGATCCCTGGCTTCCTCTGAATGCCGGGGGTGTGGCAAAAAAAAAAAAAAGAAAGAAAGAAAGATGTGCTTTAGAAATAAACAGGCTCATTTGCCTAGAGCATGGAATAATTAGCTTTAATGTCTTAAAAGTACTAAGTTCCTTTTTCTCGAATCTCCTTAAATTTGACTAGGTAACTCTCTTGAATTTAACATAGAGTCTACATAATGCTCCTGGATCTCTTTGAAATAAAAGGGACCTGGAGTTCCCATCATGGCACAGTGGAAACGAATCCAGCTAGGAACCATGAGGTTGTGGGTTCAATCTCTGGCCTTGCTCAGTGGGTTAAGTATCCAGTGTTGCCATGAGCTGTGGTGTAGGCCAGGGGCTACAGCTCCAATTAGACCCCTAGCCTGAGAACCTCCACATGCTGCAAGTGCAGCCCTAAAAAGATCAAAAAAGAAAAGAAAGAAAAGGGACCGGAGTTCCCATCGTGGTGCTGTAAGTTAACGGTTCTGACAAGGAAACCATGAGGTTTCGGGTTTGTTCCCCTCCCTCACTCAGTAGGTTAAGGATCCAGCATTGCTGTGAGCTGTGGTGTAGGTCACAGACGTGGCTCGGATCCCGAGTAGCAGTGACTATGGTTTAGGCTGGCTGCTGTAGCTCCGATTAGACCCCTAGCCTGAGAACCTCCATATGCCAAGGGAGCTGCCCTAGAAAAAACAAAAAACAAAAAAAAAACAACAAAAAAAGAAAGAAAAGTGACCTTTACTATGTTGTCATTACAATTTTAAATGAACATGGGCTAGATAAAAGTAGTAAAGTTATTCTGAGGTTTCTTTCACCTTTGTTTTATCAGGAGTTAAGATTCTTTTGTAGTAACTGGAAGTCCTATCCAAACTAGCTTAAGCTAAAAAGAATTTACCTTATGTAACTCTAAAGATATAACATTGGCTTTGGGCTTAGCTGGATCCTGGGCTCATCCTCTTAGCTGGACTGCTGCTTCCTTCATGTGGCAAGGTCTTATCCTTGAGTAGCTCTTATCCTTACACCTCCATATGTGCCAGTATGTTTATCGTTGTCCAAATCCCTGAACCACTTAAGAGTCTTGGATTGGAGTCATTTGCTCTACCCCATCTCAGAAATGAGGTCCCACCCAAAGCACTTGAACTAATAATAGGACTAAGAATGAGAGAGAAAAAAGTTCAACATGAATATTAGGGTTTCTGTATAGAAAGCAGAGATTTTTTTATCTTTGAGAGTTTTTTACTTTTGAGTGACCCAAATCAAAAACAGTCCTTTGTCCTAGGAAACTAATGTTTTGAATTTACTTCTTTCCTTAGAATACTTGTCAGTTTGGTCATTTCACTTTCTAAGGAATTGGCATAGTGAACTTCCCCGAAACCACCAAGAGCCAGGCTAGAGCTGAGGGAGATGTTTATAATACAGGTAGTTGGGAGTTCCCGTTGTGGCGCAGTGGTTAACGAATCCGACTAGGAACCATGAGGTTGCGGGTTCGGTCTCTGCCCTTGCTCAGTGGGTTAAGGATCAAGCATTGCTGTGAGCTGTGGTGTAGGTCGCAGACGTGGCTCGGATCCCGCGTTGCTGTGGCTCTGGCATAGGCCGGAGACTACAGCTCCGATTAGACCCCTAGCCTGGGAACTTCCATATGCCGCGGGATCGGCCCAAGAAATAGCAAAAAGACAAAAAAAAAAAAAAAAAAAAAAAAAGTAATAATAATAATAATACAGGTAGTTGAACTTACTGTGTTCCTTCCACCAAAATACAGAACAGAGGAGACCAATAGCACACGTGGGCGCCCTCTCTCACTCTCGCTACCTGTCAAGGTGAAAGGCAAGTCTAAGAGACCTAAATTGTCCATCCCGGCTGTTAGTCCTCAGCAGTTATCTCAAGAACTTTTTAATACAGTTATAGTATTTTGCTGACTTAAAATTTTCAACCTCTATGCAGTCATGTTTTCCTATGTTAAAAATAATTGTAAACCAGAGTTCCCATCGTAGCTCAGTGGTTAACGAATCCGACTAGGAATCATGTGGTTGCAGGTTCGATCCCTGGCCTTTCTCAGTGGGTTAAGGATCCGGCGTTGCTGTGAGCTGTGGTGTAGGTGCAGATGCGGCTCGGATCCCGCGTTGCTGTGGCTCTGGTGTAGGCCGGTGGCTACAGCTCCAATTCAACCCCTGGTCTGGGAACCTCCATATGCCGCGGGAGCGGCCCAAGAAATAACCAAAAAAAAAAAAATTTGTAAACCTTTTCTAGTCAGGAATGTTATTATCATTCTGTAAAAGTAAAGAAAAGTAAATGACATTTGGGTAACTCACACTTGATTTCCTTAACAAAAATAAGATGTATCCTCTTCGAACCATCCCCTGCCCCCACCTTGCCACTGTAACGTAATTTTTTTTTTAATCTTTTTTTCATTTTTGTTGCCCCACAGCATAGGGAGTTCCTAGGCCAGGGATCAGATCCGAGCCTTACTTGCGACCTATGCCTTAGCTGCTGTGGCGCTGGATCCTTAACTCACTGTGCTAGGCAGGGGAATCAAACCTACGGGCCCAGGCATTCCAGAGACCAGAGACACAGCTCATCCATTGTGCTACAGCAGGAACTCTGCTCCTGTAACATCTTTTATTTCTTATGTTAAGTACCACCTTTTCTCCAGCTCAGGTTAGGATATGAAATTTAGTCAAGATGTTTGCCTACAGAAAATTCAAAACACTAAGTTTGAGGAGACCATTGAAGAGTCCCAACGATTTCCTTAGATTCTTTTTCTGGGCAAAGACATTTTCCTTTTCTTAGCTTCTTGTTAGCTGTAGTTTTGTAGCACCTTGTACATTTTCTCTTCTAACATTTACATTCTTCCTGTATTATATGTACTTTTCATTCACACCTTAGCGATATGTGTTGTTTAAAATAATGAACATTAGAACTTCATGCTGTGGTGCAGCAGGTTAAGGGTCTGGCATTGTCTTTGTGGTGGCGAAGGTTGCTGCTGAGGCATGGGTTTGATCCCCAGCCTGGTGCAGTAGATTAAGGATCTGGCATTGCTGAAGCTGCAGTGAGGTCACAGCTGTGGCTCAGGTTCAGTCCCTGGCCTGGGAACTTCTATATGCTGTAGCTGCAGCCGAAAAGAAAAAAGAAAAAATTTAACATTTAAATATTTCTATTGTTTCTTTTAATTTTCAGCAAGCTGTTCTTATATTCTTAGCATGGAGACCAAACTCTGGTGAAGAAAAGTTTTATTTTATCTTCTACTTCCCAACAACTATTTATTATGCCCTTTTTGCATTCTAGGTATAAAACAGGGATACTCTTTCTTCTGTCTTTACAGAAATTTCTGTCTCCTACAGTATGAAAGGCAAATTGAAGCAGAACAAGGCATGGAGGCTTAAAGGGAAAAAAAAAAAAAAAGAAACCCCACAACCTGCTTAACAACCTGAGCTTAGGTCATCTAGAAAATGGGGATTTGGATTAAAGCAATTATAGAAGGAAAGGAGATTGGCCGAATCTAAACAATACTGAAAAAAGATGACTAGGGAGAGCTTGTTAAATGACTAAGATAGGACTAATATATGGAACTTGCAGGAGAAAAAGGAATCAAAAGTAAACCCAAGGAGTTCCCTTGTGGCACAGCAGGGTAAGTATCTGGCATTGTCACTGCAGTAGGTCAGGTCACTGCTGTGGCGTGCGCTTGATCCCTGGCTCAGGAACTTCCATGTGTTTTAGGCGTAGCCAGAAAAACAAAACAAAACCAAGTTCCATTGCATATGTGGGAATTACTTACTGGGGGATGATGATGCCACAGAAAACTGACTTGGGGATGAAAATCAATTCTGTTAAATAGCTAATTGGGGAAGAAGAGACATTTCCTATACAGCAGAATTAAAAATAAAACCTAGCACACACTCCCTTGGCCAAATGGTCAAAGGTGGCATCATCAGCCTTTGATATAGGATGTGTTGAGAATGGCACTTCCTCCCCCAAGCCTATAACCTATGAGAAAAATAGCACACAAACCCAAATTGGGGGACATTCTGCAAAATACCTTGCCAGACTTCCTCAAAACTGTCAGGTCATTAGAAACGCAGAGGCTGAGGAGACATAATGACTAAACCCTGGATGGGAATAATGTTTGACCAGACATCTGGGCAACTGTTGGCCCGGTCAACTTGACACATAGTCTTATGTCATTGTCCAAAACTAAGAGGGGATGAGGGGTAAAGAAGATAAAGGGTTAAGGAAGAGAGAGTTATTTTTTAAAACATCAGAAATTACAGAAAGCTGAAAGATGAGATAGAGAAGATCACTTTATTGATAAAAATCACATGAAGCAAGAAATAAGGAAAGGTAGTTTGATTCCTCATTTAGAAAGTCAGAGGAAGATGCACAGTCAGTGACAGAATGGATAATGAAATTAAGTTTTCATTTTACAGTTGACTCTTGAACACACTAATTTGGACTGCACAGGCCCACTTTTACACAGATTTTATTTTTCAGTAAGTAAGTAGTTCTACATGATCTGAAGTTGGCTGAATTCGCAGATGTGGAACCATGAATACAGATTGTCAACTCTAAGGTACTTGGATTTTTGATTGTGAGGATTGTCTATGCCCCTCATTCTCCTGAGTTGTCCAAAATTCAGATGTGTTTTAAGATGAGATTACATGTTTGAAGATGCATTTATTTTTATCTGCCACTCTCTGGGGACATCCCTTTCTTCTAACTACTCTAGTCCCAAAGTAGGTCCAAAGTAACTGATACGTAAAACCTACCTTCACTGTTGGGGGGAAACATGTTTACTGCCCCCACCCCCCCACCCCAAAGAAAGCAGATTCTTCATATCCTCTAAAAATGTCTTAAGATTTGCCAGTACTCACATTTATGAAGGCGTATCCATGGAAACAAGGATAAAAGTCATAAAGGTTAAAGTCAGATTTACATGTTATGAAGCAGATGCTTAGTGAGTTTTATCGATATTATAAAATCCTAATTTACTCTTAACCTTTTATGTATAGCCTGCAATAATATAGTTCAAATATTTGTGCATGTTCTTTCATTTTACTATTCATCCTTTATAATTGAATACATGAAAAACTGGCTTTAGGCCAGAAAGCAGTCAATTAAATTTGAAATGCTTCTTTCTGCTTAAATTAGCACTTGTATTTTTCCTCCTCTTTTTCCCCCTAAGCCCAATAAAATATTTTAATAATTTTAGAAAGATGCATCTTAAGTGGTGATACTGCCTAAGGTTAAATATTGTTGGGCAAGTAGTACTCCCACTCAGTAGCTCAGAAGTTTGCCAAATTAAAAAAAAAGTTTTTTTAATTTAGAAAAAATTTTGGGAGTTCCCGTCGTGGCGCAGTGGTTGACGAATCCGACTAGGAACCATGAGGTTGCGGGTTCGGTCCCTGCCCTTGCTCAGTGGGTTAAGGATCCGTTGTTGCCATGAGCTGTGGTGTAGGTTGCAGACCCGGCTTGGATCCTGCGTTGCTGTGGCTCTGGCTTAGGCCTGTGGCTGCAGCTCCGATTCAACCCCTAGCCTGGGAACCTCCATATGCTGTGGGAGCGGCCCAAGAAATAGCAAACAAAACAAAACAAAACAAATATTTTGAATTCTTAATTACCTGGAGTTTCATTGTTTTACTGCTTTCTTTTTTAATGTATATAATGATTTTTATTTTTTTCCTTTATAGCTGGTTTACAGTATTCTGTCAATTTTCTACTGTACAGCATGGTGACCCAGTTACACATACATGTATACATTCTTTTTTCTCACATTATCAGTCTCCATCTAAGTGACTAGACATAGTTCCCAGTGCTACACAGCAGGATCTCATTGCTAATCCATTCCAAAGGCAATAGTCTGCATCTCTTAACCCCAAGCACCCCATCCATCCCACTCCCTCCCCTCCCCCTAGGCAACCACAGGTCTGTTCTGCAAGTCCATGATTTTCTTTTTTGTGGAAAGGTTCATTTGTGCCATGTATTAGATTCCAGATATAAGCGATATCATAAGGTATTTCTTTATTTTTCTGACTTACTTCACGTAGTATGAGAGTCTCTAGTTCCATCCATGTTGCTGCAAATGGCATTAGTTTGTTCTTTTTGATGGCTGAGTAGTATTCCATTATGTATATATACCTCATCTTCCTAATGCAGACATCTGTTGATGGACATTTGGGTTGTTTCCATGTCTTGGCTATTGTGAATAGTGCTACAAATGAACATGTGGGTGCATGTGTCTTTTTCAAGGAAAGTTTTGTCTGGATATATACCCAAAAGTGGGACTGCTGGGTCATATGGTAGTTCTTTTTTTTTTTTTTTTGTCTTTTGTCCTTTTTTTAGGGCCGCACCCGTGGCATATGGAGGTTCCCAGCCTAGGGGTCTAATTGTACCTGTTGCTGCCAGCCTACACCAGAGCCACAGCAACATCAGATCCGAGCCGTGTCTGCGACCTATACCACAGGTTGGGGCAATGCCAGATCCTTAACCCACTGAGCGAGGCTAGGGATCGAACCCGCAACCTCATGGTTCCTAGTCGGAACCCTGCTCCACTACGGGAACTCCCTTATGGTAGTTCTATGTATAGTTTTCTAAGGTACCTCCATACTGATCTCCATAGTGGTTGTACCAGCTTACATTCCCACCAGCAGTGCAGGAGGAGTCCCTTTTTTTCACATCCTCTTCAGCATTCGTTATTTGTGGATTTTATGCTGGCCATTCTGACTGGTGTGAGGTGGTGTCTTGTGGCAGTTTTGATTTGCATATCTCTAATAATCAGTGATGCTGAGTGTTTTACTACTTTCTTTTATGTATCTGGAAGTTCTCTTCAGGCCCAGCAGGTCAAGGATCCAGCATTGTCACTGCAGCAGCTTGGGATTCTGCTGTGGCGTGGGCTCAAAAAAAAAAGTAAAATAAAAATAAATAAATGTGTGTCTAACCAACATTTTTAAATGTAATCCTGTTTTCAGCAATGTTTTCCCCAAATACCTAGTGTATTTTCTGTTTTTTTTTTTTTAAATCCTTATTGGCTGTGTCCAAGGAATATGGAAGTTCCTGGGCTAGGGATCGAACCTGCACCACATCAGTGACAGGAGCCATTGCAGTGACAAATGCCTGATCCTTAACCAGATATGCCACAAGGGAACTCCTAGTGTATCTTCTATGAAAAGGACTCATTTTTCCTCTTTAGTATAGGGAAATGGATTAAAGACAGGTCAGTATTTACCAAGGAACTAAGCTGGCTGCTTCTAGTTAGCTGCACTAGGCTTCTTTCTTTCTTTTTTTTTTGTCTTTTCTTGGGCCGCTCCCATGGCATATGGAGGTTCCCAGGCTAGGGGTCTAATTGGAGCTGTAGCTGCCAGCCTACACCAGGGCCACAGCAACGGAGGATCCGAGCTGTGTCTGCGACCTACACCACAGCTCACGGCAACGCCGGATCCTTAACCCACTGAGCAAGGACAGGGATCGAACCCGCAACCTCATGGTTCCTAGTCAGATTCGTTAACCACTGCGCCACGACGGGAACTTAGGCTTCTTTCAGATACTTCTGAGGTACAGTCCTCTGACCAGGGTCTTCAGCCTTCTTGCTTCCTATTACCATCTCTCTCTCTTTTTTTTTTTTTTAATTTTTAGGGCTACATCCATGGCATTTAGAGTCTACCAGGCTAACAATCTAATCGGAGCTGTAGCCATTGGCCTACACCACAGTTCATGGCAATACTGGTTCCTTAACCCAGTGAGCGAGACCAGGGGTCCAACCTACATCCTCATGGATGCTAGTTAGATTGTTTCTGCTGAGCCACGATGGGAATTCCTACATCTCAGACTTAAAATTCCTCACTCAAGCATTTGTTCTGTTTCCCTGTGGTTTCTGTACCTGGACTAATGTCTGAATTAATCATGCCCAGAGTTTTGATCTACCACCGTCTGTAGGTTATATTCACTTCTAGCCAGTCACATGCTCTTAGAGCAGCCTGTACTCTGTTGTTAAAACTAGAGCTTCCTGCCTGTTTTAGTATCTAAAACCCTCTATTATTAAAATTTCTCTTGAGTCTTACTGCTTTACTTCAGCTCACTTATTATATAATACAGTGAATTGCTACTCAGTGAATAAAAATCCATACAAGTAAAATGAAATTTACTACTCAAATATTATGTAGTTATAGGAGTTCCCACTGTGGCTCAGTGATAACAAACCTGACTAGTGTAGTATCCCATGAGGACTAGGGTTTGATCCCTGGCCCCATTCGGTGGGTTGAAGATCTGACGTTGCCATGTGCTGTGCTGTAGGTCAGCAGCTAGATTTCCGATTCGACCCCTAGCCCGACGTCTTCCATATGCTGCGGGAGCGGCCTTAAAAAGACAAAAAAAAGAGAGAGAGAATGCGATTAAGTTGATTAAAAACATATCTTTAGAGTTGTTCTTGTCTGCCTATGTAATGTAAACAGCCTACATACAGTTAGAATGTTAGTTTTAGCTATGCTTTTACTCCTTGCTTTTACTCCAGACTTCAGATTATTTTCCATATAACTTGTATAATAGGATGCTCCATACAAAAATTGATGAAAGAAACGTGCTTGAGTTAGTCCCAGATACAAAAGTTTTGTAGAGAAAAGTCCATTTCTTCTAGAAAAAACTATACTTTTTAGTAAAAAATCTAATAGTATTTAAAGCCAAGTTTTATAATATGATGAAAATTAAGAGTTCTCTTGTGTCATAGCAGGTTAAGGATCCAGTGTTGTCACTGCAGCGACTTGGGTTGCTGCTGTGGTAGGGGTTCGATTCCTGGCCTGGGAACTTCCACATGCTGTGGGCACAGCCAAAAATACAAAAATTTTTAAAAACTTTTTTAAAAAGAAAATATTTAGTAGGCTGCTATGTGCCTGTTTCCATGATCTTCCTCTTCTCCTATAGGATTGTTTGGCTTTCTTGTAGTAAAAGTGAAAGTGTGGGTGTGGTTTTAGAATTTGGGGTTAACTCTTATTGTAATATAAAATAAATGAATTATCACTGGCTTAATTGTCCCTGTATGACTTAGTGACTCTGCTTTTTCCACAGAAATTGTTTCAGTCCTGGACTGTTTCAGAGCCATTGCTCAACCTATATTCAGAATGAGAGCATATTTTATAATTAACTCAAGAAAAACATAATTAATACAGTTAATCTATTGCTAAATAGAGCCATATGATGTTCCAAAGCAAAAATATAAATGTGGGTTTATGTATTCCAAACCAAGTTCCTTAGCATAAGTGGTAGAAAGCCTAGGAGTCCTCCTAGTTCTTGTTATAGAAAGAGAGCTAGCAAGAGACTGTTTTTTTTTTTGCCATTTTCTGCAGTACGTGAAAATTCTACCACTACTGTCCTATGTTTAAGAAAGTAGTTAACACACATTAACAATTATTTTGATGTTAGGCATGGTTATTTTATACAGAAATGTAAAAATATTTGGAAATCATTCTTTGGAGAATAGTATAACACTTTAAATGTACTGATGGAATTGATTTAAAGGAAAAACTTGTGCTGACTTTGGGTTTTTTGTTCCTGTTCTGTGTAGTGAGTCCTTTCACAACATGAATAATTGACTTATGTTTTGTCTCTGTGAAACAAAGCCACTAAACAGGATGATACTACGATTTGGTGAGTTTGGTGACCTAATTTCAAAGAAGGAAAAATTGTAATTTGTGAACTTCTAAACCTCCGCAGTGATCATCTGCTCAGTATGTAAGGATAGTCCATTTAGTAGTATTTCTGAGCACAGGTGTAACTTTTTTAATTGATTTTTTCCCATTTTACCACAAAATCCTGTAAAATAAATTACATCTTTTTATATTAGCATCTCATCATTATTGAGGTATCTATCAACAGGTCCACTGTTGAGCAGAGATGTAGTTAAAGTGACAAGCAATGATGCCATTGAATTTGCAAGTTGAGGAAATGAATATTAATAAGATACATCCATCAAAGGATAATTTTATTCATGGCGTTTACCATAGTTCCTGGGTATAACATAGTTCTTTCCTTGACTTGTCATTTTCATCATGACATCTTGAATGATGTCTCATCTGACTTTCAGTGACCAACTTAAATTGATATTTAGTAGTAATATATTGCAAAAAGTGTAGGAATCTCAACCCATTTATTGAAGGAAATCTGTCTTAAATCATTTTTGAACAAAGTCAGGTTTAATAAGTAATACTGAGAAATTGTACAAATTGGTTTTTTTTTCCTCAAGACTAATTTTGTTCAAATAATAATACTTAAGTATCTCTTATAATGACTATTTTGTGTTGTACCTGGTTCTTAAAGACTGAGGTTTGCCATGGTTAACTATGTTGCCATGATTGAGAATGTTGCAGACATATTCTTTGTTTGAAGACTTTTTTTTTTTGGCTGTGCTCCTGTCATGTGGAAGTTCCCAGGCCAAGGACTGAACCCATGCCACGGCAGTGACCTGAACCACTGCAGTGACAATGCCGGATTCTTAACCCTGTGCACCACAAAGGAATGATCTGGTTGAGGACTTTTAATAATCCCATAATCAATCTATGTTGATAATTTGTATCTTTGTATATGTGACTCCTGCTATTATCACATGGCTCCTTCTTTAAGAGCTGTTTTTTCCCAAATTATTGAATTTGGATATACAGTGAAAACTCAGCTTTTCACAGCTATGAGAGGACCAAAATTTTGGCAAAGTGTGAGAACTGGAATGGAAACTGTCCTATGGAGTCAATATTTCAAAGAATGTTCCAGAAAAATGCCCTTTATTTAGTTAATACTGATAACCGAGAGTCTGTCAAAACACATTGTGAACAAAGATAAAACAAAGTACTGTGACTCAACCATAAACTTAATTGAGAGAAAATTTCTCTCTCATAGAGGAAGAGGAAGTAAAAGTTGGATTTAGTGAGGTTGTCTGGGAGAATGGAAAGTTCTTCCTGAATTGTATGTAGCCCATACTAACTATACTGAGGCTGAGGCGTGGCTGAGGTGTGGCTACTGGAGACACTCTACAGACAAATCCCAAATGAAACTACTCACTTTCTTCTGGGCCCCTGTTGTGCCTGAAATGCCCCAAGCTGATTTTGGTTTTTTAAAAGGCAGTTGTAGCAGAGCCTGAGCATCCACCTCATATACATCACTGCGCTTCTGCACTGGTGAACTAGTGGCATATTTTCTAAGGAACCAGGTTTCCCTCATTTTTTAAGAGTGTAATATAATTAAAAATATGTAATTGGTCCTTGTCCTCAGTTTCTGGCACAGAGTTCCTAAAATCCTTGGAATTTCCAGAGCGGTAGGAATTCTTTTGTTACTTCATAAAAAGTCCCTTTCATTATATTAGAGTTTATGCTAATGAAATGACTTAAGATTGGCCCCCTGGGGGAGAGCTCAGAGGATGGGCCGGTCACCTGAAGGAATGATTGAAGGTTGGAACTTCACTTCCACCCACTAGCCTCCAAGGAAGGGGTGGGATGGCTGACTGGAGACTGAGCTTTATAAAAACTCCAACTAGAAGACCTGCGGGAGCTTCTGTATTGGTGAGCAGATCAAGGTGGCGGGAGGATGATGTGCCCTGAGTGGACACCAGGGCTCTGTGGCTCCTTCCCTCACTTTGCCCTGTGTATCCCTTCCATTCGCCTGTTCCCGAGCTGTATCTTCTATAATAAACTGGCCAATGTATGTAAAGTATTTTCCTGAGTTCTGTAATGTGGTCTACAGAATTATCATACTTGAGGAGGAGGTGATGGGGCCCCCTCAAATTTGTAGCTAAGTTAGAATTACAAGTGTCCTTGAGACCTGGGACTCAGGACTGGGCATCTGAATTAAGGGCAGTCTTGTGAAACAGAGCCCTCGACTTCCAGGTAGTATGACGATGAAAATTAATCAGTAGTCAGTATATGAAAGAAGTGGAAAACTTTCTTTGAGCTAAATTGGAGGATTATAACCCGGAAGAGCATCTCAGAAAGCTTCAAGAACTGTACCACCCATTAGAAGTCAAAACAGCTATAAAAGTTTTTTTTAAACAGTGCTGTACATTAAATGATGTTTATTTATTTATTTATTTATTTGTGGTTGAATCCATGGCATATGGAAGTTCCTGGGCCAGGGATAGAATTTGAGTCACAGCTTCCACCTACACCACAGCTGCAGCAACACCTGATCCATAACTCACTGTTCTGGGCAGGGTATCGAACCTGCACCTCAACATTGACCTGAGGCCCTGTAGTGGGATGCTTAACCTACTGCACCAGAGCAGGAGCTCTTAAACGATGTATTATTGACGGTTTACACAATCTTGATCTAAACATAGCCCCTTACAAGATCAAGAAGGAATGCTATCTTTTAAGGGGTTGTCTTGTTGATGCTAGGAGAATGTCGCTCTTCATGGTTGAGCAGGTCTTTCTGCTGCTGGGGGAGGTTTGATTGGTGCATAATGCGGATACACAGCACACAGTAGTGGGGGGAGAGGAGACCAAAGGGCAGAGACAGTTTTTTATGCTTAAATTTTTCTTGTCTTGCCATAAAATACGAATTTTATTTCACCGTGTCAGAACTAAATTGACATTGTAGCAGAATTTGAGAGTTGGTATTACAGAGAAATAAGCTCTGCTTTGTTTTTATGTTGTTGGTAGAGATTAAAATTTGCATTGAAAACGATACATAAGGATAAATTTACTCAAAGATTAAGTGTTGACTGAAGAAATACGCACAACCTAAAATTGCAAGTTATGTTTTTGTCTTTTTGCAAGTTATGTTTTACTTTGTGACCTTACTGAGGTCTGTAGCCCAGGAGAGAAACTCTCACAACAACTTCTCAGACTGTTTTAAAGAGTTAAGGAAGGAGCCACGATATGTAGGAGTATTTGCTGAAAAAGAATTACGTAGTTGAACCTCAGAAGATTACTACTAATCACAAAAAACAGACATTTCAAGTTAATGATTTTATAGCTTTTCTCTGTATGGGAAGATGCTACTAGCATCTAGACCCATTGAAATTATTCCTTTAAAAAAGAAAAAGTTCTCGCTGTGGCACAGTGAGGTAAGACTCTGACTGCAGCGGCTTGGGGCACTAAGGAGGCATGGGCTTGATCCCCAGCCTGGTACAGTGGATTAAAGCATAGGTCACAACTGTGGCTCAGATTCAGTCCCTGTCCCAGAACTTCCACATGCCTCAGGTGCAGCCATAAAAAAAAAAAAAAGAAAAAAAAATATTGGAGTTCCGTTCGTGGCTCAGTGGTTAATGACCCCGACTAGGATCCATGAGGATGCAGGTTTGATCCCTGGCCTTGCTCAGTGGGTTAAGGATCTGGCATTGCTGTGAGCTGTGTAGGTTGTAGATTCGGCTTGGATCCTGTGTTGTTGTGGCTGTGGCACAGGCTAGTGACTACAGCTCCGATTTGACCCCTAGCCTGGGAACCTCCGTATGCTGAAGGCACAGCCCTAAAATAGCAAAAAAAAAAAAAAAAAAGAAAGAAAGAAAAAAAAAAAGAATTATTCCTTAGGTATACATCTTAACTCATCTAGGGCCAGTATCTTGTTTTTTCTCCATCCTGAATTCCCCTTAGAGCACATTGTGGAAGGAGGAGGGGCTGCAGTGTCTGATGGCTTGGTGGTGGCCACATTTGTTTTTTACTGGAATGACAGGCAACATTCTTTGTCCACAAAAGTGAAGATCCAACTAAACAGAAAGAGATAATGTTATTTCTGGATTTGGAAGACCTGCAGATCACTCCAGTGCAATCCCAACCAAAATCCCAGCAGATTTTTTTGGGGGGGGGAGCTATGAGATAGAAAACCTTATAAGTTGAGTCTAAAATTTATTTATTTATTTATTTATTTTACTTACTTATTTACTTACTTATTTATTTAGGGCTTTAGGGCTGCACCTGTGCCATATGGAAGTTCCCAAGCTGGGGGTCAAACCGGAGCTACAGCTGCTGGCCTGCACTACAGCCACAGCAACACAAGATCTGAGCCATGTCTCCAACCTATACCACAGTTCATGGCATCGCTGGATCCTTAACCCACTGAGTGAGGCCAGGGATCAAACCCATATCCTCATAGATCCTAGTCAGGTTCGAAAACTGTTGAGCCACTGTGAGAACTCCCTGAGTTTAAAATTTAGATGGAAATGCAAGTGAACTGGAATAGCTAAAATAGCTGAACAAGAAGAATAAAATTGGACTACTTGCGTTACTTGTATTTCAGCACTTTAAAAAAGATTTCCTAGAAAGTAATCAAGACAGTATGGTATTGTCAGAAAGATAAACTTGTAAATATGGAGTCCACAAAGTGGCTGTATATTTTGTAAGTAAAATTTTATTTGGAACAGGGCTCAACCTATTGGTTTACATATTCCCTAAGGCTGCTTTTGGTCTGCAGTTACCAGATTGAGCATAACGGAGACTGTATGTGGCCCCTAGGCTAAAATACTGTCTATCTCTCTAAGATAAGTGGTTCAGAATAGAAAGTTGATAAAAAGGTCCACGTGTTTGATTGTTACTTGCAGACTGGTTTTGCCTCTTGGTGGGTGTCAAGCCAAAAGATAACCAAACCAAAGACTGGGAAGAGGAAGGATTTATTACTTGCAGCAAGTAAGGAGAACTCCAGGGATCTTTCTCAAAGCAGTGTCTCCCAGAACAGCAAAATTGGGGAAGTTTCAAGCTAAAGGTACATGCAGATTCATGAGGGGGCATGAGTAGAGAAGTCAGCATAGAATTGAGGCAGATGTTGAGTCCAGGCTTGAGTTGATTAGAGTCGTGAGGGTCAGAAAAGGTCAACATTACAATTCCTTAGGTATTGACCAGTTTGGGTTTCTTAACATGTAGTTGCCATTCTCCACTTGAATGGGGGCCTTAGTTTTTGTGGAACAGTTCAAGGATATGTATCAGATTGTTTATGTCCTTCCAGGAGGAGCTAGACTCTTTTATTGTTGAATTGTTGTTTCTGGTCTGCTTTTCCTCTGTTGCTGTATTCCTTTGTTCCCCTAAGATCATTGATTACTAAGACCTATTCTAGGGCAAGCATTGTGGCCAGACTTAGGCCAAAAATGCCTCCTTTTATGTCGGAAAAAAAGCTATATCTGGTTCTTTTCTTCTTGGGACCCTGTACCCTATCTGCCTACAGGATCATATGATGTTTAACAAAGATGCCAATCAAAAGGGAAAGGATAGATGTTTGAGCACAATCTGTTGAGGAATCTGTTGGTTTTATATGGAAAAAAAATTTAACTTCAGCCCTACCTCATACCTTCATAAAAATGCTGGAAATGGCCCTACCTCATACCTTCATAAAAATGCTGGAAATGGATTATAGGTATAAACTTAAAACTTTGTTAAACTTTGACTGAGTAAAATGTAAAGATCTTACTGGCTTTATTTGTGAACAGGACAGCATCCCATCCAGCAAAGAGAAAGGAGCTCTGAGGAGCTGTGCAAAATCAAAGGCTTTTATAGGCAAAAGTGGGTGGGAAAAGGAAGTTTATAGGAAAGAGTGGGTTGTTTTAGGAAGGTCACTTTCCTTTAGGGGGCAGAAGGGGTCTGTGGGGTGGATGACCTCAATAGTGCTGACCAGTTATTGACCAGATTGACTGGATAAAGTTTCCATTCCTCTTAAAGGCTGAAACTGCTGTCAGGTTAGGGAGTAAGTCTTTTTTTAACTTTTTTTTTTTTTTTTTGTCTTTTCTAGGGCCATACCTGCGGCATATGGAGGTTCCCAGGCTAGGGGTCCAGTCGAAGCTGTAGCCACAGGCCTACGCCACAGCCACAGCAACTCGGGATCCAGGCCAAGTCTGCAACCTATACCACAGCTCATGGCAACACCGGATCCTTAACCCTCTGAGCAAGGCCAGGAATTGAACCCACATCCTCACAGACACTAGTCGGGTTCTTAACTGGCTGACCTACAATGGGAATTTCATGGTTAGGTAGTAAGTCTTGATTTGCTGATGTGGAGCTTAGGACAAGTGACTCCATTTTGAGCCTGCTATCTCTTTTTTTAACAAACTAAAACTAAAAATTCTAGAAGATACAGAATATTCATCAACTTGGAGTAGGCAGGGAGTTCTTAAGACATAAAAGCACTAACTCTAAAAAGAAAAAATAGATAAATTTGATTACATAAAAATTAAAATTTCTGCTCTTTAAAAAGCACTATCAAGAAAATGAAATGGCAAGCCACAGACTAGGGGTAAATATTTGTGAAACACGTATCCATCATTCTCTCCCCAGTAGTTCTCTAAGTGCATGATTTATCTCATACTTCTGAAATTAGCTGTATAACATCATTGTAGCCTTTGGCGTGACACCTAAAGACAAGTCCCTTATGGCCCCCAGCCCACACATGTGCACACTAATCAGCCGACACGTTAAAGTTGTATTTCCTTTTATTAAAAAAAAATAAAAGATTTTGAAGGGATGAGAAGATACAATTCTGTAAAACCCAAAAAGCATTTCTCATTTCTTCCTGTCATAGTCCTCTGATTAATTTATATCTTTCAGGCATTAATATTCTCAAGAAGTTACAACAGCGAGTATGACAGAACAAAGCAAAATTGTTAAATTACTTTTTGGCAGTTGTGATCTCTATTTGGCGTTCTTTGTCTTTCTCGTGTCAAAAGCCCAAGTACTGTTGCCTCAGTGGTTCTTAAACTCGAGGTGTCACATCCCCTGGAAGCCTTGGTTAGAATACAGATCCAGTAGGTCCAAGCATTTGCAGGTACTGATGCACTTTGAGAACCACAGTTGCTTGGATGAATATTCTGCATGTGGGGTTATTTATTTCTTTATTGGCTGCACCCACAGCATGCAGAAGTTCCTTGACCAGGGCCAGCGATCATACCTGGGCCAGAGCAGTGACATGAGCTGCTGCCGTGACAACAGCAGATCCTTAACCCCCCTGCCCCGAAGAGTAACTCCCAGAGCCCTCTTTAGTTGAATGTTATTTGAGTTTATGGTTCATCTTATCTAGATAATTTGTGTTTATTGTTGTTCATGGAATTGAACATGCAGGTAAATGGAGTTCTCATCATTTTAGATTTAACCTGGTCCTTATCTTAAAATTTTTCTTGCCTTATATAAAGCAGTTTGTAAAACCCATTTTGTCAGCTCAGGGAAAGCTAAAAGCTATTTTTATTACTTATAATTAACCTAATTCAGGAAAAAGAAGCAGGCTTGGGGGAATGGTGAGCATTGGAACAAGTGTGGAAGCTCAAAAATTGCCTTTCTGTTAGTAATGTTAGCAGCCTCAATATACCATTTGAAATTTTTAGAATCTTAGACCTAGTTACTCAAATCTAGGGCTGAGTTTGTAAGGGTTAAATAGTTTTGTCTATGGATTCGACATGAATATTTCCAAGGTGGGTCTAAATTCAAACATAAGATCAATTTATTTGAAAAGTTGAAGGTGTGTCACTATGCACACACTTGAAGTCGCTATGAACCATCTTTCAGCTTCTCCCATCTTCTGCCCGTGTTTGATGTTATCAAAACATAGTATTCCAAAAGCTGATTCTGTATATTGCAGCTTTATGTTTATAGTATAACTGTGGAGAGGTTTGTTTAAATCTTCAAAAAAATTTTTTGAAAGAATTGTTGCCAAGCTTATTCCCTGTTTCTTGACTTTTGTTTGAGTCTTTGTCTTATTTCAAAGACTGAGAGCTGTTACCCAGTGGAGGCTTAAGTTATAAATGTCCTGTATTTTTGGAATTCCCTGGTGGCACAGTAGCTTATGGGTCTGGAATTGTCACTGCTGTGGCTCAGGTCGCTGCTGTGGTTCAGGTTTGTTCCCTGGCTCAGAAACTTCCACATCCCTTGGGGTGCGGCTTAAAAAAAAAAAAGAGTCCAATATTTTTTAAATCTTAAAATTAAAAAAATCTTTTTAAATTAACATTCTTATGTTTTAAATTTGGGATTTATCACGTTTTATAGACCAAAATAGCACATTCAGTTTTTGGCAGCTTCTGTCCTGTCCATGCCAATAAAAGCAGCACCATATGGTGCGACTGCTGTTATACTAGGAAACCCACACCCTGTGGAGACATTGCCTGGCACGAAGCAGAGCCGCTGCTCCCCATATGCTCATCCTTTTAAGCCAGCCTATTGACCAAGATACAATAAGATGCCAGGACATCCTATCAGCTGAGTCTTGTAGCCTCTTTTCCTACCAGCTTTAATGCTGACCACATTATGAAAACACATACTCAAAACTTTATGGAATCTCTTACCCAACCTCAAAACGAAACTTTTGAATGACTTTTATAAGAAAGGAAAAATACTTTTTAGTTGCAGTCAATAAATGTTTTTTAGTGCGCCTTAACTGCTGGTACCCCTCCATAGCTATCTCCTTTTTTGATGATAATCTCTTCCTCTCCTACTCACCCAATCCCCTGACCAAATATCCAAAAGGAAGAGAGTTTGCGATATTGATCTTAGGTGTTGGTGTAAGTGTTGGAAGATGGGCTGAAATTTGTCATCCTGGGTGATGGAAAGAGTTTAGAATATGACAAAAAGAAAGGGGATGCTTGCTCTTCTCCTCACGCCTGTGTATTTTGTCCTTTGTTGAATAGATGTACTTTGTTTTCCAAATAACTGTCCTCTGCCTGTTCTCTTTTATGCTGGAGCATAACTTTCATCCAAACATTTCTCAACCTTATGAAATTACTGTTAAGTCTTTCCAGTTATAAAATTAGCTAATTCTTCTGAAAATAAAGGCACACAGCTAAGTTTTGTTCATCCTACAGATTGTAGTGTTCAGTAACTTTAGTTATTCCTGAAGCAAATATTAGTGAGCATTTACAGTGCTAATTGTATAGGAGTAGACAAAATTCCACCCTCCAAGAACATATGAGCAGATTATAATTCAAAGCAATGCTTTACTGGCAAGATATAAAGTATATTATGGTTGTACCTTTTTTTTTTCTTTCTTCCCTTTTTGGCTGTGTTTGCAGCATATAGAAGTTCCTGGGACAGGGATCAAACCTGTGCCACAGCAGTGACCTCAGCTGCTGCAGTACCACACTGGGTCTTTAACCTACTGAGCCACAGAGGAACTCCACTACGGTTGTACCTTGAGACAGCCCCTGTAATTACACTTTCTTTTCTTTCTTCTTTTTTTGTCTTTTTAGGGTCGTACCTGTGGCACATGGAAGTTCCCAGGCTAGGGGTGGAATTGGAGCTGCAACTGCTGGCCTATGCCTCAACCACAGCAATGACAGATCCGAGCCACATCTGTGACCTCCACAGCAGCTTGTGACAGTGCTGGATCCTTAACCCACTGAGTGAAGCCAGGAATTGAACCTGCATCCTCATGGATACTACTCAGGTTCTTAACCCACTGGGCCACAACAGGAACTCCCATAATTATAATTTTTAAAGACTCAAAGAAAAATAAAATACTTTGACATTACAGCTAAGTCCTTATGCATGTTATTGTCCGGTCTGTCAAAAAAAATTTGCTTAGGAGTTCCCGTCGTGGGGCAGTGGTTAACGAATCCGACTAGGAACCATGAGGTTGCGGGTTCGGTCCCTGCCCTTGCTCAGTGGGTTGACGATCCGGCGTTGCCGTGAGCTGTGGTGTAGGTCGCAGATGCGGCTCGGATCCCGCGTTGCTGTGGCTCTGGCGTAGGCCGGTGGCTACAGCTCCGATTCAACCCCTAGCCTGGGAACCTCCATATGCCGCGGGAGCGGCCCAAGAAATAGCAAAAAAAGACCAAAAAAAAAAAAAAAAAAAAAAAAATTTGCTTAAAGCTCAGAAATTTGTGGAGTTCCCGTTGTGGCGCAGTGGTTAACGAATCCAACTAGGAACCATGAGGTTGCTGGTTCGATCCCTGGCTTTGTTCAGTGGTTTAAGGATCCAGCATTGCCGTGAGCTGTGTTGTAGGTTGCAGATGTGGCTTGGATCCCTTGTTGATGTGGCTCTGGCATAGGCTGGTGACCCCTAGCCTGGGAACCTCCATGTGCCACAGAAGCGGCCCTAGAAAAGGCAAAAAGACCAAAAAAAAACCCTCAGAAATTTGGTTCAAGCTAAGTGACAAGTAACTGAAAAAAATCTCTTTAAATATTTTATATTATGTCTAAAATCTGAACATCTAATAGTCATGTTTGATTTTTCAAAGTTAAAATTTTGGAAATTTATATATTTTTATTTGAATATGGTAAAATATTTTGTTAGTAATGCAGGTGCCTTATATTTAAATATTCTAGAATAAGAATCTACAGGTACTTTACCTTTTGAGATGTTAGTCGATAGGAACATGGTTTAAATCCGTGTTTTTTAGCAAGAATGTTTTTGGCATTTTTATTTTATTTTATTTTATTTTTTTGTCTTTTGTCTTTTTGGTTGTTGTTGTTGTTATTGTTGCTATTTCTTGGGCCGCTCCCGCGGCATATGGAGGTTCCCAGGCTAGGAGTTGAATCGGAGCTGTAGCCACCGGCCTACGCCAGAGCCACAGCAACGCGGGATCCGAGCCGTGTCTGCAACCTACACCACAGCTCACGGCAACGCCGGATCGTCAACCCACTGAGCAAGGGCAGGGACCGAACCCTCAACCTCATGGTTCCTAGTCGGATTCGTTAACCACTGCGCCACGACGGGAACTCCTTTTTGGCATTTTTAGAGGGACTGTGCCCACAGCATGCAGTTCCCAGAAGTTCCCAGGCCAGGGGTTGAACATGCCACGGCTATAACCAGAGCCACAGCGGTGACAATGCTGGATCATTAACCTGCTGAGCCATAAGGGAACTCCTTTTTTTTTCTTTTCCTTTTTTTGTTTGGTTTTGGCATTTTGAGGAACCTTTCCTCCTTGTGCAGTACTGTCCTGTGCATTGAAGGATGTTTAACATACCAGCCTCTTTCTATGTTTTGTATTTATATAAAAAGTTGAAGGTCTGCTTAAAACTGTTTGACCAGTAACATTGAGGCAGCTTTTATTAAGTTTAAATGAATGAATACTCTTGTGGTGCAGCAGGTTAAGGATCCAGCATTCGCTGCTGTGGCTTGGGTTGCTGATGTGGCATGGGTTTATTCCTTAGCGTGCGAATTTCTACATGCCGCCCCCCAAAAAGGAATGGCAGTATGTATTTACTTTTTTTTTTTTTTTTTTTTGTTGTTGTACTTTTAGGGCTGTACCCAAGGTGCATGGAAGTTCCCAGGCTAGGGGTCAGATTGGAGCGATAGCTGCTGGCCTACATACACCACAGCCACAGCAATGCTGGATCCGAGCCGTGTCTGCAGCCTGTACCACAGCTCCCAACAGTGCCGGATCCTTAACCCACTGAGCGAGGGCTGGGATCGAACCCAAGTCCTCACAGATGCTAGTTGGGTTTGTTACCACTGGGCCATGATGGGAACTCCCTGAATTACTGTTTTTAAAAGCAGTAAATCATATTTAAAACATTACCCTCTAAGTGCCAAAGTTGCCCCCCTCCCAGCCCAAGTCGTTTTGATGAATAAAAATATCCCTTCACATTCCCAAATGTACTTGGTTGGAAATTGACCATCTGCTTATTACGTAATACTTTTACTATCTGTACATGTGTACCAAAGTTTATTTTCTGAACTTTGAGGTTTGCCCTAAACTTTAATAAAACATTTCTCTCTCCCCCCCTCCTTAACTCTCTCTCTCTCTCCCTCCTTCCCTCTCTTTCTCTGTCCCCTCCAGATCTAATCCATTGGTATTTATTTGTATGAAGTGTTTTTTCTTAGTCATTTCTAAAATCTTCATCTGAGGATGAGCAGTTTCTCCTGATGGAATTGGATTTAAATAAATAATGGTGATGAATTCCTTTTGTGATGTGTAGAGAATCTCCAGAAATGTCGTGCTTGATAATTCTTTCCTTCTTCATCCTAGTTCTGTGCCATCAATTAAGAGAAATAATAGTGCATTTAGTGTTCTAAGAATAGTGCTCTTTGACATCCTTATTTAATAATTTCTTGTTCTGTCCATCTTAAAGTCATTGCATAATATCAGGCTTAATTTGGTGCTTTGTTAGGGAATTGATATTAAAATGAAAAGTGAAAAATAGACCAAAAAAGGAAAAAGGTTGGGAGAAGTTGTTGATTTCATTCTGACCCCAGTAACTGACAGTGTGCCTTTGGAAGCCAAGACGTTAAATTGAATTTCTGTCAACCGAGTAACGACTGCATGTAGAATGCCTGTGTATGCCTAGTAGTGTATCCCAGGATGTAATTACTGCCTTCCAGGAACTTCCTTAAATGTAAGTTATCTGAAGAAGAAAAATTCTGCCAATCAACCAATAATTTATTTTATTAGGATTCTTTTTTTTTTTTTTTTTCTTTTTAGGGCTGCACCTGTGGCATGTAGAAGTTCCCAGGCTAGGGGTCTTACTGTAGCTGCAGCTCCCAGACTACGCCACAGCCACAGCCACGCCAGATCCCAGCTGCGTCTTTGATCTACCCACAGCTCATGGCAACGCTGGATCCTTAACCCACTGAACAGGGCCGGGTATTGAACCTGCATCTCATGGATGTTAGTCGGGTTTGTTACTAGTCAGGGAGCCACAGCAGGAACTCTTGGGATCTAATACCTTTAAGAAGATTTCAAAACAAGTGTAACTTGAAGCCAGATTTATGCCAGTAAAATTATCGTTTCATTGCCTGCTCTGTAATGTCATAATTCCATTAAGGAAGAATTAGAACATAGATTTGAAATTCTTACTCAATTTCAGATTGAATAAAAGTATCCTGTAGCAGATATCTTCAGAATGCAGGATCAGCTATAGGACTTAGATTCTCATGAAGAATCTAATACTGGATTAGTGACTTTTAAAAACTTGAACTTTTTATTCTGAATTATTTTTGTGTTCTGAAATGCGAGTTTAAGTTGTCATCAGTGGATTAAATCACTATTTAATTTGTCCCAAACTAAAAGTTATATTCTTGCATTAGTAGAAAGTGGATATTTTTTCACAGATGTTAACTATTGTGAGAATTGTCAGATGGCTTTAGATAAGTATGGCTCTAATTTTTATGGGAGAAAGGTGTGAAAAAATATGCATTTTTCTTTTCACCATAGTTAAAATTTAAAGTATTCTGATGGCAGAGGGTGCATTTAATGATTGGCTTCTCCCAAATCATAGTTTAACTGGTAGAATAGAAATAGGAATTAACAATTTCGTATTCTAGTCAGTTGCTTTTCTCACCGTGCAAAAAGGAAGCTAAATATGAAAAAAAAATTTGAATTTTGTTATTAATGGAAACTGTAGCCTTAAGCCAATACACAGATGTAAGACACTTTTGTTGTGTCTGGTCTATTTTGGTGGAGTTAATTATATTCTAGAATGGCTTAATCTTAAATTCTAAGGTGAAGGTCATTAGTCATCTTTGGGAAAAGAATCCGCTATTCACTTTTTTTTCCCTTTCCTGAAATTTTTAGAGAGAATATATAATTCTACTAAATACACTATTGGTGAAACAGGGAAAAGATTGAAGAGATAACTTACATTTTTAGGAATTTTTTTGTCAACTGTTTTTAAACAATAACAGAAGCACACCATAGCAGTGACCCAAGCCACTGCAGTGACAATGCTATTTCCTTAACAAAGGGACTCCAGAATTTTTTTTTATTGAAGTATAGTTGACCTACAAATCAATTTATTTAGTTTCTGTTCAGCACAGTTGCGCGCGCACACACACACGCGCACATTCTTTTTCATATTCTTTTCTAGTATGGTTTATCACAGGATATTGAATATAGTTAGTTCCTCCATGTATAATAGCTTACATCTGCGGACTCCAAGCTCCCAATCCATCTCTCCCCTACCCCCACTCCTCCTTGGCAATCACAGGTCTGTTTCTTTTTTGTAGATAAGCTCATTTGTGCCACATTTTATTTTATTTATTTTTAAAATATTTTTAAAATGAAGGTATAATTGACTTACAATGTTTTGTCAATTTCTGCTATACAGCAAAGTGACCCAGTCATACAATGTGTATACATAGTCTTTTTCTTGTATTATCTTCTATCATGTTCTATCCCAAGAGATTGGATAGTTTCCTGTGCTATGTGGTAAAACCTTGTTGTTGATCCATTCTAAATGTAAGAGTTTGCATCTATTAACCCTAAACTCCCAGTCCATCCCACCCCCTCAGCAACCATACATGTGTTCTGTATGTGAATCTGTTTCCATTTTATAGATAGGTTGATTTGTGCTGTATTTTAGATTCCACATATAAGTGATATCATATGGTATTTGTCTTTCGCTTTCTGATTTAACCTCACATGGCATGATAAGTTGCATCCATGTTGCTGTGAATGGTGTTTTGTTCTTTTTATGGCTGTGTAGTATTCCATTGCATATATGTACTGCATTGTCTTTATCAGTTCATTTGTTAGTGAACATTTAGGTTGTTACCATGTCTTGGCTCTTGTGAATAGTGCTGCAGTGAATATAGGGGTGCATGTATCTTTTTTGAATTACACTTTTGTCTGGTTATATGCCTAGGAGTAGGATTGCTAGAGCACATGGACACTCTATTTTTTTTTTTTTTAAGGAATTTGCATACTATTTTCCATAGTGGCTACACCAGCAGTGTAGCAAGGTTCCCTTTTCTCCACACCCTCTTCGGTATTTGTTATTTGTAGACTTTTTGTTGATGGCCATTCTGACCGGTGTGAGGTGGTACCTCTTTTGATTTGCATTTCTCTAACAATTAGTGCTGTTGAGTGTCTTATCATGTGTTTTTGGCCATCTCTATGTCTTTGGAGAAATGGCTGTTTAGTTCTTTTGTTCATTTTTGAATTGAGTTGTTTGTTTTTTTGGTAAGTTGTATGCGCTGTCAGGAAAACTTAGGAATTTTTAATGGCCCCAAATGAAGAGATTGTTTGAAATCAGGGATGTTGATTTCCTATTCTTATGCACTGTTTCTTCAATTAGGAAGCAGGGCCAACTTAATAACCAGTGTAATAAATTTCTTGTTAAGTCATGGATGTTGAGATCAGCATGTGTTGTGCAAATTTTTATCTCCTGCCTGTTCCTGCTTTAACTAGCACATCCTGGAGTTCCCTGGTAGTGGAGTGGGTTAAGGATCTGGTGGTGTTATTGCTGTGACTCAGGTTCTGTCCCTGGCATGGAGACTTCCACATGCTGCAGATACAGTCCCAAAAAAAAAAAAAAAAATTACAGGAGTTCCCATCATGGGTCAGTGGTTAATGAACCCGACTAGTAGCCATGAGATTTCAGGTTCAATCCTTGGCCTTGCTCAGGGGGTTAAAGTTCCGGTGTTGTCATGAGTTGTGGTGTAGGTTGCAGATGCAGCTCGGATCTGGTGTTGCTGTGGCTGTGGCGTAGGCTGGAGGCTACAGCTCTGATTGGACCCCTAGCCTGGGAACTTCCATATGCTGCCCTTTAAAAAAAAAAAAAAAGACAATCTATCATATCCTTTAGAATTAGGCACTGTAGTTACTCTCTTAATTCTGGTGGAGGGCCAGTCCCTGAATCACATCTGTTCTCTTAAGCAGCACCAGTCATCTGAACTGGGTCATGCAGAAATGGTTCTGCACAATCTGGTAGTTCAGACCTATTTGCTTCTCTTCAGGCTAAAGAAAACAGTGTATTGGAAGTTCCTTTTGTGGCTCAGTGGGTTAAAGTTTTAGATCTGGCATTGCCATGAGCTGCGGTGTAGGTCACAGATGCAGCTTGGATTTGGTATTGCTGTGGCTGTGGTGTAGACTGGCAGCTGTAGCTCTGATTCAATCCCTAGCCTGGGAACCTCCATATCCCCCTAAAAAGCAAAAAAAAAAAAAAAGAAAAGAGCAAAGAAAACAGTGCACTCGCCACAGACCCATATGGAAGAAATGTGGTATATTTAGATACTTGAGTATGGGACATGAGAAATTACATTTAATTTCAGGACCTTTTTTTGCATCCTAAAATTTTTTTTTTTTTTTTCTTTTTTGGCTGCATGGCATACGAAAGTTACGAGGGATGGGAATCTGAGTCACAGCAGTGACCTGAGTTGCCTCAGTGACAATGCCGGATCCTTAACACACTGGGGCACAAGAGAACTCCCATCCTCTAATCTCATATCCATTTTTTTTTTTTTTTTGGTTTTATCTTTTCACAGTCATAGAAGTAGCATGGTTGGATTGGAGGTAATGAGCTACATTGATAGAGTCATTTCAGATTTACTAGGTACACACATTAATAGTACTGTCAGATGTTTAGAAATCTATTTTAGTCTCCTTTCTCACTTTGCATTTGGCTATAGTACCCACTATTTTGACACATTTGTGCCTATATTCAGCTGTTCCAAATCATCCGAGATGGCAAATAAAGAATATGAAGGATACTGTATTAAAGTTGATGTTCTGTTACTTTTTTGTTTCCAGTTTTACTGAGATGTAGTTGACATACAGCCCTGTATAGGTTTAAGGTATATAGCATAATGATTTGATTTACTTTCATCCTGAAGTGATTATCACAAAAGTTAAGTGAACATCATCCCATAGAGGTATAAAGTTAAATAAACAGAAAACTTTTTTCCTTGTGCTGATAACTCTTGGGATTTACTTTTAACAACTTTCATATGTAACCTATGGCAGCTGTCATTATATTTATTATGTTATACATTGCATCCCTAGTCCTTATTCATTTTTATAACTGATAGAACGTGTGCCGCAATTGCAACTTGCACACACAGGAACTTCCAAGTTTGCACTTCAGGACTGCCTTTATCCAGTTCCTTCTACCCTCCCCTCATCCCTGTCCTCCTTCTCAGGCACCCACAAATCTAATCTCCTTTTCTATGTGCTTGTTTGTTGTTGTTGTTGTTTCTTTTTTACTGTTGCACCTGCGCCATATGGAAGTTCCCAGGCTAGGAGTCAAATCAAAGCTGCAGCTTCTGGCAGTGCCAGATCCTTAAACCACTGACTGGGTCTGGGATTGAATCCACATCATCATGGACACTACGTCAGGTCCTTAGCGCACCCAGCCACAGTGGGAACTCCCGTGTGTTTGTTCTTGAGGTATAATAGACCTACAACACTATGTTCCTGTTACACAGCATAGTGATTCGATGTTTCTGTACATTGCAAAATGGTCACCACAAGTCCAGTTACATACTTCACCATACAAAGATATTACATAGTTATTGACTGTATCCGCCACAGTGTACACGTCCATGACATTTATTTTGCAACTGAATATTTGTACTTCTTAATCTTCCTCATCTATTTCTTTCTCTCTTTTTTTTTGGTCTTTTTTGCCTTTTGTAGGGCCGCTCCCGGGGCATATGGAGGTTCCCAGGCTAGGGGTCTAAATTGGAGCTGTAGCTGCCGGCCTACGCCAGAGCCACAGCCACGCGGGATCCGAGCTGAATCTGCAACCTACACCACAGCTCATGGCAGCGCTGGATCTTTAACCCACTGAGCGAAGCTAGAGATCAAACCTGAAACCTCATGGTTCCTAGTCAGATTCATTAACCACTGAGCCACGACGGGAACTTCTCCCTCATCTATTTTTTACTTCTCCCACCCTCCTTCCCTCTGGGAGACATCTTTTGTTCTCTATAATTCTGTTTGTGTTTTGTTATGTTTGTTCATTTGTGGGTTTTTTGTTTGTTTGTTTGTTTTGGTTCCTATCAGATTGGTTTCCACTGTGCCATGACGGGAACTTCCCATTTGTGTGTTTGTAGATTTCACATATAAGTTATACCATAAAGTATTTGTCTTTATCTGTCTGACTTATTTTTCTTTTGTCTTTTTTTTTGTCTTTTTAGGGCCACATGTGCGGCATGTGGAGGTTCCCAGGCTAGGGGTCCAATCAGAGCTGCATCTGCCGGCCTACATCACAGCCACAGCAACTCGGGATCTGATCCACATCTGCAACCTATACCACAGCTCAGGGCAACCCCAGATCCTTAACCCACTGAGCAAGGCCAGGGATGGAACCCGCAATCTCATGGTTCTTATTCAGATTCATTAACCACTGAGCTATGACGGGAACTCCCTGACTTATTTCACTTAGGATAATACACTCTAGGTCCATCCGTACTGTTGCAAATGACAAGATTTTATTCTTTTTTATGGCTGAGTAATATTCCTGTGTGTGTGTGGGTGTGCATGCGCACACACACACATATGCGTGCACACACGCGTGTACACGTGTGCATACCATATCTTCTTTATTCATCTGTTGATGGGCAATTAGCTTCCATATCTTTGCTATTATAAATAATGCTGCAGTGACGTAGGGGTGCATATATCTTTTCAAATTAATATTTTTGTTTCCTTTGGATAAATACCTGGAAATTGAATTGCTGAATTGTATGGTAGTTCTATTTTTAAATTTTTGAATCACCTCTGTAGTGTTTCCATAGTTGTTGAACCAATTTACAATTCCACCAACAGTGTACAAGTGTGACATTCTGTTTATGATTCATACAATGCTCTTCAGAGAATTTTGTTTTCATCTCTCATTTTAAAACACCCATGTAAAAGTTGACCACACTGGGAAAAATGGACCATAAAATTGTTAATGTGCTTTTCTTAGAGTAGATAACCAGCGTAGGACTCTTAGCAGGGCCAGATTTCCACTTGCCGTGTTCCAGAGAATGCACATGTCCCATGTTTCCTCACCTGATCTGAAATGAAATAGACAGTGGAAGAGAAAAAATGAGAAAAATATGCACTGAGAAGAGCATATCATTAAACTTCCTTGGTGACTCCATCATGAAGATATATTCCACATATTTTCAAAGTTGTCTATAGTTATGTCTTAAAATAGAGTTGTCTTTGGCTTTTTTTCTTTTTTTAATTTTTTTCCTTTTTTTCACATCATACAAAATTCAAAAAGTGCAAAAGGGTATGTCGCAAAACTAAATATTTTGATATATACTTTCAGAAATATACATACACAATCAAATATGTATGTCATGGGGTTTTTTTGTTTTGTTTGGTTTGGTCTTTTTCTTATTAGGGCTACACCCGTGGCATATGGAATTTCCCAGGCTAGGGGTCTAATTGGAGCTATAGCTGTCAGTGTATGCCACAGCCACAGCCACACAGCATCTGAGCCCTGTCTGCAACCTACACTGCAGCTCATGGCAACACCAGATCCTTAACCCACTGAGCAAGGCCAGGGGTCAAACCCACATCCTCATGGATATCAGTTGGGTTCATTAACCACTGAGCCACAACAGGAACGCCTATATTTTGAATTCTTATTCTTTGCCTGCATGAATTATGGACTACTAGAAAGCAGTAATGTTGCTTTTGATGTTTATATGATTAGATTATATGCAGAGACTGAGGGTCAGTTTTATGATCCTCTATAATTTTCAGAGGCCTTTTACATAATTCTAGTCATAACAGCCCTGTGAAGTATGTAAATCAGGATTTATTTGTTTTGTAGACATGAAATTTGAAGCCTAAAGAATTATGTGACTTGACCAAAGCTTGTTATGCAATGAATTTGCAATGGAACTGGAATCAGAACTCAAGTTTTTTGGCTCCTAAACTGGAATTGTTTCTACCATGTTGCCTCTCAAACATGATTACATGAGGGGATCTATTATGTGGTGTCTGTTTTTATGAGGTATGAAAAATAACTGTGAGTAGCTTTTTAGAAGTTTTTTTTTGCTTTTTAGGGCCGTACCTGTGGCTTATGGAAATTCCCAGGCTAAAGGTTGAATCAGAGCTGCAGCTGCTAGCCTACATCGCAGCCACAGTAATGCTGTATGGAAGCTGCATCTAGGATCATAGCTCACAGCAGTGCTGGATCCTTAACCCACTGAGTGGGGGCCAGGGATCCAACGCACATCCTCATGGATACTAGTCAGGTTCATTTCTCCTAAGCCACAACGGGAACTCCAATTTTAGAAGAAATTTTTTTTTGCTTTTTAGGGCTGTACCTGGGGCATATGTAGGTTCCCAGACTAGGGATTGAATCAGAGCTGCAGCTGCTGGCCTACACCACAGCCACAGCAACGACAGATCCGAGCTGCGTCTGCATGTACACCACAGCTCATGTCAACACCAGATCCTTAACCCACTGAGCAAGGCCAGGGATCGAACCTGTGTCCTCATGGATACTAGTCAGATTTGTTCTGGCTGAGCCACAATGGGAACTCCCGATTTTAGAAGAATTTTGATGCTGTATTTTTATAGGAGTGGTATAGTGGTAGCAGTCGTTACAGCCTTACAGTTTTGAGGAATTATGTCCTTTTTGGTGTGTTGTCTGCAGAGCAGTTTATAAGTATTAGCCACTTTAGACTGAAGGATAGATAATGCTCTAGGTGCCACTCTTGTAACATGGGCACCAAAACTGACTTTATCCAGGAAACTGGGCAAAGAAAAACTAGGTCTTTATTCCTTTGCAGCTGTGTGCCTGCCATGGCTCAAGCCAAGTTGATAGACCTGTCCAAGATTCTTTCCCGTGAGTCTCAAAGGAGAATCTGGCCAAGCACCTGATGGAATGCCTGACTGTCTTCTTCCCCCATAAATTAGGACCAGACTGGATTCTAGATTTCTAAGTCATCTCCTGGGGAGAAAAAATGAGTAGGTAGGAGGTAACTTTTCCCTCCTCGGGATAGTAGGCCTTCACGAGGATGATTTAGTCTCAGAAAAACTCATTCGTTCATGGAGGCGAAGTGTGGCAGAGGCCTTGCAAGGCCATAATTGGATTTCAAAACCCTTGTCATTATAAAACAATCCCTCTGTTTCTTCAGTATCAGGCAGTCCCAAATGGGACATTCATGAAAAGGTCGAATGAGTTGTCTTTTTTTTGTGTGTGTTTGTCTCTTTAGGGCCACACCCTCAGCACATGGAGGTTTCCAGGCTAGGGGTCCAATTGGAGCTGTAGCCACCGGCCTATGCTACAGCCACAGCAACGCACGATCCAAGCCTCGTTTGCAACCTACATCACAGCTCATGGCAATGCTGAATCCTTAACCCACTGAGTGAGGCCAGGGATTGAACCTGCATCCTATTGGATGCCAGTTGGGTTTGCTAACTGCTGAGCCACGACAGGAACTCCGGTACTTTTATTTCTAATTCATAACAGTAAAATGGGGAGTAAATGGGGTTAGAGTTCACAACATTTCTTATATTAGAGAAAATTACTTGGTTTTGTAACTTACGGTTTTAAGTAAACTTTGATTTGTAGGAGTTCCTGTCGTGGCGCAGTGGTTAATGAATCCAACTAGGAACCATGAGGTTGCAGGTTCGATCCCTGCCCTTGCTCAGTGGGTTAAGGATCCGGCGTTGCTGTGAGCTGTGGTGTAGGTCGCAGACGTGGCTCAGATCCCGAGTTGCTGTGGCTCTGGCGTAGGCCGGCGGTTATAGCTCCGATTCAACCCCTAGCCTGGGGACTCCTATACCGCGAGAGCGGCCCTAGAAAAGGCAAAAAAGACAAAAAAAAAAAAAAAAAAAAAAAAAAAAACCACCACCACCAACAACAGCTTTGATTTGTAAAACCATAATCCAGTGTGTATCCTTTTGGCCATAATGTAATGATGCAGTTTATGTTCAGTAATTAAATTACTATATCCTTATTTGTCATTCCCTGGTTTGGGCACAGAAGATGATAAATTACATTAATTTTGAGTGTTTCCATTTGGTTATTTTAACTAGTTTTAGAGTTTTCTTAGGCAAAAATAAGATGTAATTTGACTTCTCAAATTTTGAGGCATAGCATTTTCATAGATAATGGATCATTCTGTCAGTGAGTCAAGAGTTACTCAGTCTTTCTGTGTGTGCACTGTTCAGTCCAATAACTAGCCAGATTATTGTGTTTTCCTGTTTTAACAGGAGTAAAACCTCACTGAAGATGACTTAGTACTTGACAAAGCTGAAAATCTTGCCAGTATTTTAAATGTATGAGTAGGAAGGAGAAAAAAAAAAAAAAAAAAAGGAGTTCCCGTCGTGGCGCAGTGGTTAACGAATCCGACTAGGAACCATGAGGCTGCGGGTTCGATCCCTGCCCTTGCTCAGTGGGTTAAGGATCCGGCATTGCCGTGAGCTGTGGTGTAGGTTGCAGACGCGGCTCGGATCCTGCATTGCTGTGGCTCTGGCGTAGGCCGGCGGCTACAGACCCCTAGCCTGGGAACCTCCATATGCCGAGGGAGCGGCCCAAGAAATGGCAAAAAGACCAAAAATAAATAAATAAATTAATTAATGAATTAATTAATTTATGAGTAGGTATGTTATCTGAACCAGAGCAGAACTATTTGCTAATTCCCACTATAAGGTAGATAGATAGATAGATTAATAGATCAATTGATCAAATTAAAGAGCATTGAGGATATTTTCCACTTGAAAGTTAAAGGTGGAATTCCCGCTGTGGTGCAGTGGCATCTCTGCAGTGCCAGCACTCATTCTATCCCTGGCCCAGCACAGTGGGTTAAGTGGCATTGTCATAGCTGCAGTAGGTCACAGCTGCAGCTCACATCTCATCCCTGGCCCGGGAACTCCATATGCTGCAGGGTGGTCAAAAGAAGGGGGGGGGAAAGGTACAAATAAGTCTTGACCTTACCATAGTCCCTTGATTGCTCTCTGTTTATGTGAGACTGTCCAAGAGCCAGGGATGAATGGGCCCTAATTTGTCTGTAGGAGAGTCTTGCGTATTTATCTTTTATCCCTTTAAATTGCATTGTGTTCCTGTGGAATTAACTATACATGATTCTTGGCATTGAGTTTTGGGGCTGTTTCTCTGGACTACGTCTAAAGTGGTGCCCTGGTCAGTAGTCTGCTCCAGCACCTCCTACCGGGGAGAGTGTGACAACAGTGAGCAGCCCCTTGATGTCTGCTACTGGTTTTGTTGCCAATTGGTCTTGGTGCTGGACTGTGAGAGAAAATACCCATGAGGCCTTGGGATTGGTCTGTGTGATCGATGCTGCCAGACACACCCACGAGTTTTATAACACAGAAGATGAAGACACTGTGTGTCATTGGAGGGCTGAATGTCTTGAAGGACAGAGATATGTGAAGTGCATATGGAGCAGTAGACACATTTGGCTAGGGTTTGGGGAATACAAAATACATAAATATATATACTCAGGAACAAGAGCCTCCTAAGAAGGTGATGGTGACCAAATGGACTAAAGACATGATGGGCATGTGCAGCTGTGTCACTGTGTCGGCTGTTGATAAAGAGGAAGGGGAGGTTGAGGCTAGGAATGCTGGCTTGTGTGCACAGAATGCCGGAGTGATTGAGGCCTGAGCAGCAGGCACTTGCAAGAGCCAGCTGAACTGGAAGCCAAGAAAGTGAATATGAAGGGACCTTGACTGACAACTGGTTCAAATGATTAGGATCTTTCTCTGAACCCAGACTGGAGGCAAATGTTTAGATAAAGAGGAAAAAGAACTTTTTCTTGACTACATGGACTGGTTTCTACCTTTATGCCCCAGCAGAAGGCTTTACGTGGCTTCTCCTTGATTCTCTTGTATTCATTGAAATCTGTGAGTCCATATGACCTGCTTTCTAGAGTTGGATTTTTCTGAATCTTTCTGTATAAATAGTATATAGGTTTTGTGTACTATTTTTTATCTCTTTGATGTAAACTTCTTGAGCTGTGTGAAAACTCTATGAATAGATCAATGTTTACATGTCTCCGTTTTCCTAAGTAGCTCTTCTTATTCATGTTAGTAAAATATTTAAAGATTATTAAAAAAGAAGTAATTATACAATATTTACCAGTTGTTACCTCAACACCCACTGAGGAAACATGCAGGTAAATAACAGAAAATTGAATCACTTTATACTCTGTTTAGCATAACATATTTCTGTGGACTTTGGAAACAATTACTGAACCAGTGTTGGGATTTCATTACAAATTGGTAGTGTTTCTCTCACCGAATATGAGGAACCAGATGTCAAGTCTGAGATTGGTCACCATCGTGTTCCTCACTTTGTCACTCAGGTCTCTGCTCTCTTTGCGGAGTGTACCTTTCATGCCTCGCAGTTCTGCCCTGCCCAGCCCCTCTCATCTGCCTCAACCTACGCACAGTGTGTATCACCAGGTCACAAGCTTTTTTTTTTTTTTTTTTTTTTTTGTCTTTTTGTCTTTTTGTTGTTGCTGTTGTTGCTATTTCTTGGGCCGCTCCCGTGGCATATGGAGGTTCCCAGGCTAGGGGTCCAATCGGAGCTGTAGCCACTGGCCTACCCCAGAGCCACAGCAACGCGGGATCCGAGCCGCGTCTGCAACCTACACCACAGCTCACGGCAACGCCGGATCGTTTAACCCACTGAGCAAGGGCAGGGACCGAACCCGCAACCTCATGGTTCCTAGTCGGATTTGTTAACCACTGCGCCACGACGGGAACTCCCACAAGCTTATTTTAAGGCTGAACTCAATTGTTCCCTCCTCCAATACACTCTGATTTCTTCTTTCTTTCCCTTTCTTTCTTTCCTTCCTTCCTTTCTTTCTTTTTCCCTCTCTTTCTCTCTTCTCTCTCTTTCTTTCTTTCTCTTTCTCTCTTCCTTTCTTTCTTTCTCTTTCTTTCTCTCTCTCTCTTTCTCTCTTTTCTTTTTCTTTCTTTCTCTTTCTTTTTCTCTCTTTCTTTCCTCCCTTCCTTTCTTCCTTCCTTTCTTTCTCTCTTTCTCCCTTTCTCCTTTTTCCTTCCTTCCTTCCTCTTTCTCTTTCTTTCTTCCTCTTTCTTTCTTTCTCTCTTCCGTTCTTTCTTTCTCTCTCTCTTTCTCTCTCTCTCTTTCTTCTTTCTTTTCTCTCTCTCTCTCTCTCTCTCTCTCTTTCTGCCGTACCTGTGGCATACCGAGGTTCCTGTGCCAGGGACTGAACTGAATCTGAGCCACAGCTTCAACTTCAACCACAGCTATGGCAACATTGGATCCTTAACCCACTGTACCAGGCCGGGGATCAAACCCTTGCCTCCACGGTGACCTGAGCCGCTGCAGTCAAATTCTTAACCCACTGTGCCATGGTAGGAATCCTACTCTCTTTGATTTCTATCATCCTGACTAATGATGGGGGATGGTACTTCTTTCCTTCTTTAAAATATCAGCCCCCTCATCCGCACACTCAGCTGTGTGTGATGCTTAGGTATAGACTCATGTTTTACCTCCACTACCACACTAATTTACTTGAGAGCTGGCATCTGTAATTCTTTCCCATACCTTTTTATCTCCCATTGGACCTCTACAGTAAATTCTTTCTGAAAAGATGGATGAGTGTGAAAGAATCATATAAAAGCAAAACTCTTTAGTGAATCAGAGCCTTGTTGGAGGGCACAAAGCCTATGTTGATCACTGATCTTTTGATGAAACAATACTTAGCAGTTGTCCCTGGATACAAATAAAAATTAATTCTGATTGAGCCAGAATAAGGCACTAAGAGGAACTTAGTTGTGAATTGACTGAGGGTCAATATTCAGTTTACACTTGCTCAGGGAAAGTTTACCGAGATTAAAAGACCGGATTTACCTAAGCATTACCAGCTGCATTATTTTCAGTTTGCTGTTTTTGAATGGCTTGTATGATTGGAAGTTTACTAGGTTCTTAATGAATAAACTCCCAGAAGAAGAATTTACTTACTTCTGCAGCAGAATGTTTCTAATCAGAAGAAGGAATCAGGGTATTGCCTAGCCTTCAGATTTTTGCAAGGCCAGGAAAGCACAAATACACTGATTTTTTTTGTTCATTTGTTTGTTTTCTCTCTGATGATTAATAACCAGCATCTCTTGCCACTTACTTTAGTATCAGGTGTGATCTGGTGGGTAGTTCAACTTCTCTTGCTGTGACTATAGAAATGTTTTATCTTTTAGACACAATCTCACTCCCAGGTATTTCTGTTTAAAGAACTGGGACAACTTCCAAGTTAGTTTTGTGAATCCTTTAATTTCTTCTGCCAGACTCATTACCTCAGCCTGTTCGCCTTGGGGAAATCATAGTTCCAGACTTGTACTCTGTAAAAATCATCCTCTTAAGTGAATGTGATGGTTGATTTAATTGAGAACATTCAGACTGCAGCTTTTCAGCAGTGTGTTAGGAAACCTCTGTTGTGATTTTGACCAGCAAAGAATGATTAAGATGAAGTAGTAGGAAACCATAATAATAATAATATGCAAATTACCTGCATTAGAAGATGTGGACTTCAACAAATACTTTTTTTTTTATGTTCCACAGCTCAGATTTTGTAGACTAGAAAGCTGGAAAAAATTTCAACCATCTTAGACCAATGTTTCTTAATTTTTCCTTAAGGATCTTTTTGAGATTATGATGACAGCTGTGGATTCTCTTCTCAGGAAAATACCTGCACAGAAAAGTTTTCTTTCAGATTCAGGACGATCTCATTCCTAATGTTTGTCATGCGATCTCATTCCTAATGTTTGTCATGCGATCTCATTCCTAATGTTTGTCATGCGATCCTTGAGAGTGAAGTCCCTATTTTAATCCAAATCCTGTCCTTGAGGTTTGAGAGAAGTTAAGTGACACATCTAAAATCTCAGATCTTCTAGCTAAATACATCTGTTAGTCTATTGTTCTTTTTCCACAGTTCTGTCCCTTAAAGCTCATTCTGAGTTTATGGAACTTAGAGGAAGGGCTAGGGGTATTAAGGTTTAAAATCAACTACTTCAGCTTGGCTTATCCAATTAGGAGATTAAAATAATACCCAAAACATTGTAAGCAAAGTTTTGTTTTTTTTTTGTCTTTTGTCTTTTTGTTGTTGTTGTTGTTGCTATTTCTTGGGCCGCTCCCTCGGCATATGGAGGTTCCCAGGCTAGGGGTTGAATCGGAGCTATAGCCACTGGCCTACGCCAGGGCCACAGCAATGGAGGATCTGAGCCGCGTCTGCGACCTACACCACAGCTCACGGCAACGCCGGATCGTTAACCCACTGAGCAAGGGCAGGGACCGAACCCGCAACCTCATGGTTCCTAGTCGGATTCGTTAACCACTGCACCACGACGGGAACTCCCTGTTTTTTTTTTTTTAAATATAACTTGTGGTAATTTGAAGGGCTAATCCAGATCCGTAGTTGATCTGATTACCAGTTTCTTAACCAGGCTATTGATGAATTCATTACATAGTTGTCAAATCAGTCTAGAGCACTAGTTCCCTTTATTAGTCCTGTCTCCCTTTCTTTTTCTTGTACCTCCCAAAGGCCACCCCCCCATCATTGTGCTCAGCCTGACTTACTCACCCTTTTTTGGGAGTGTCAAGGTGAAAGCATCACAGTAAGCATTAGTTGTCATTTATGATCAATGTGTAAATCCAGTTTTGTCGTCTCCTAGCCTTGCAACTTTGATTATGTCCCTCAGTTTATATTATCTGTAAATTGGATGCAGTACTCTTTTTCTTGCAGTCCATCATATTGTAAGAAATAAACGTAGCACCAGTTCAGTGACCGCCTGTGCTGTTTTCTGCTGCACTCATCACATTCTTTACTGGAGTCGAGCAGGTGTCTCCAAGGACTCAGTGCTTGTCTCTCCTGTGCTGCTGCTGCATCCTTCATTCAGCATTAACTGAGTTCCTTCTCTATTTTAGTCACTGCTGTGTTAGGTTAGAGGGATGTTTCATGTTTTCTCCTTTTTTTTCTTTCCTCTATTCATAATAATTTCTTTATTGATACTAATATGCAACTTTAACAGACTCTTCTCCAAAATTTGATCATTAATTTAACAGCTGTTGGTGAGGCTTTTTGTAAATTTTTCTCCTCCCAGTTTTCCATTGTTAAGAGGACAGGTATTTTAATTCCAGTGAGGAAACAATTGATGTTAGAGACTTTTCTTTTTGAAGTCCAGATTTCTGTCTCCAAACTAATAGAGAGCAGCTGATAATGTGGCAAAGCTCAGCTTCTAATTTGATGCTTCCACAGCCTACGAGCCATCACTTTGCTCTGTGATTTGAAGGGGCGGGGATTTGGGGGGGGTAGGACTCCTAAACTGGTCAGAAGAAATGTTTTAGTTCTTAACCCTCTATCTTAATTGTGTTCTTCTTATCATTTGAAAAAAATTATTAAGCAGACTCTAGTGTGTGTGTGTGTGTGTGTATATATATATATATAGTTATTCATAAAAATATTAAAATATAAATTAAAGGATGAACTTTTCAGGAGATTTTTTTTTTTTTTTTCCTTTTCTTTTTTGGCTACCTTGAGTCACATGGATCCCAGGCCAGGAATTAGATCCAAGCTGTAGTTGCAACCTGAGCTGAAGCTCCTGCAACAACAGATCCTTAACTCATTGTGCTGGGCCAGGGATTAAACCTGCATTCCAGTGCTCCCAGGATGCTGCTGATCCCTTTGTGCCGCAGCAGGAACTTCTGAAGGCGTTCTCTCGTAGTGCACCAGGTTAAGGATCCAGCATTGTCACTGCAGTGGCCCAGGTTGGGTCACTGGCCTGGTTAGCTTCCACATACCATGGGTATGGCCAAAAAACAAACAAACAAAAAAACCTTTAAAATCTTGTGACTATTTAGAATAAAATATCATTATAATTTAAGATAGGGAAAAAAGGGATGAGCTTTTTTAAAAAGAGAGGTTCTATTATTTTCTTCCTGAGCCCCAGGAGATCATCTAACTTAATCCTCTCTGGAAACTATTCTTTGGTCTACTCCTTTATTTTATTTTATTTTTTTGCTTTAATGATTTTTATTTTTTCCATTATATTTGGTTTACAGTGTTCTATTTTCTACTGTACAGCAAAGTGATCCAGTCTCACACTCTCTCACACACACACACACATTCTTTTTCTCACATTATCCTCCATCATGCTCCATCACAAGTGACTAGATGTAGTTCCCAGTGCTATACAGCAGGGTCTCATTGCTTATCCATTCCAGAAGGAATAGTTTGCATCTGTTAACCCCAGATTCCCGGTCCATCCCACTCCCTCCCTCTCTGCGACCACAAGTCTGTTCTCTGCGTCCATGAGTTGTCTAATCCTTCAGACCTAGCTCAAGTCCCTGTTCTTGTTTAATTGCTTGATTTCACCGTTTTATTTCTGCAGCTGGATTATAAACTATCTGAGGTTAGGGACAGTGCATTACCTTTTTTCTGTATCCCACAACATTGCCCAGTACAATTTTGGGTACATCATAATTATTCAACATTTACTTGTTGATGCCTTTCTTGGGATCATTTCAGAGCGTCATTTCACTGATTGTTAACAAAAGGGGAAAATCCTCAGGCTTATATTCTCCCTTAGTAGTTCTGGGGTTAGTCCCCATTGAATTCATCTCCTAGGATGAAACATCATCACGCCTATATGCATTTACAGATTTGCAGAAATACACTACATCGATGAAGTGATGTGATCGGGACCTCACAGCGGTGGTACAGTGGTGCAGGCTCAGAGCAAGGCCTGTGTCAGAACCAGTCCACGCTTGTTTTCGTTCCTTGAGATTTCTTTTAGTTTCTTACCAATGGCTGAGTGCTGAACCACAGCATTTTCTTTTTATACTTTCTCTAGAGTTAATTCGTGCTGGCATTCTTCATTGTTTGGGTAATCTACTTTTTATTTTGTATTTCGTAGGTCTCTCTTCTGTTCCTGTGAACCATTACTGTGTCCTTTGATTCTAAAGGCCTTTTTAAATTTGTGAGAGTAACTATTTGTAATGACACGTGGAAGTTTTTATAGCTGTTCACTTCTATGAATCTCAGTGATTTAACATCATATAACATCATGTAACATATATCATATAGCATTGTATAACATTTAACCTCATATAAACATAGAAACATTGCTCTTAGGGCATTCCTATATTGACATGTTCTCTTTCTAGGCGGAAAAACTAAATCTAGATAGAAAAAAACAAGATCGGTTTATTCTCAGTTGCACATCAAGACAGTGAAAGAGATGAAAGCCAAACACTGATTTCCACATTTGCAGTTCACTTAGTCTCTGTGGACTGTGTCATTCCTTCATAAAAGGTGCAGTACTCTGTGCTTAACTAATATGGTTCACTAAATTAGATCACAACAGTTACTAACTACAACTTAAAGTTTTTGAAATTTTTATTATATCATGTGCTCGATGGGCATATTAGTCATTTTTTTCTTTTTTTTTTTTTTTTTAAATTTTTTTTTTTATTTATTTATTTATTTTTGTCTTTTGTCTTTTGTTGTTGTTGTTGCTGTTGCTATTTCTTGGGCCGCTCCCACGGCATATGGAGGTTCCCAGGCTAGGGGTCTAATCGGAGCTGTAGCCACCGGCCTACGCCAGAGCCACAGCAATGCGGGATCCGAGCCGCGTCTGCAACCTACACCACAGCTCACGGCAACGCTGGATCGTTAACCCACTGAGCAAGAGCAGGGACCGAACCCGCAACCTCATGGTTCCTAGTCGGATTCGTTAACCACTGCGCCACGACGGGAACTCCCCATTTTTTTTCTTCATTACAAAGACCTCCAAAATTTCAAGGGCTTATAATGAGAAATATTTGTTTTTCTCATTCATGGCTATGCAGGTCACTTGGGGTGGCTGTGCTCTGGGCTGTGGGTTAGGTTTGGGTCTGCTCCACGTGTCTTTCGTTTTCCTTTTACTAGCAACTACTTGTACTTGTTCTTCTCATGGGGAGTGGCAGGAGTGGGAGAGTACAGGCCAAACCACCCAAGCACATTTAAAGCCTCTGCTCATATTACACCTGCTAAAATCCCATTGGCCAGAGCAAATTCACGATGTAGCCTGACATGAGTGGAACAGGGGTATACTCAGTCCATAGCAGGAGGCTGTGCAGAGTTCCAGGGCGAAGGATCTGGATATCAAATCCTATTAAAGAGGAGTGGAAAACTGGGTGAAATAATCTAGTCTGCCATTGTAGGGAAGCAAGCTGTTAAAACAGTCATTAACTTGCTAATGTAAGTCCTGTGGATTATAAACATGGCAACACTTTTTTCCCATGGGTAGCTTAAATCTCATTTGACTATGTTACTTTGAAAATTCTCCAATGTTCTGAATTTCTTTCAAGAATGCCCCTTTAGGAGTTCCTGCTGTGGCGCGTGGGTTAAGAGTCCTGGCTTGGCTTTCTGTGGCATGGGTTCAATCCCTGGCCCTGCTTAGTGGGTTAAATGATCTGTCATTGCCACAGCTGTGGCTCAGATTCAGTCCCCATCCCAGGATTTCCATATGCCGCGTTTGCAGCCTTTAGGGGGAAAAAAAAAAGCCCCTTTAAACCAAAGTTATTGTTCAATAGAAATATGTACAAATAAGATGATAGTGATATTAATTGCCATCTGTGCTTTGTTAAGGACTATAAATCTGAATTGAAGTGAACACAGTTAAGCTAGATTAATTCACAGTATAGAGGCTGATTTCTGAGACTCAGAAAGGCTTTAAAATATCTATTCTTACTTAGACAAGGAAGGAAAAATCTCAGAAGTGGTGTATTATATTATTATAATTGCCAAGCAATCTAATTAAAGTCAATTTTAATATATTTTATAAGTAACTACAAAAGTGAGTTTGTAGGAGCTCTTGCTGTGGTGCAACAGGATCAGTAGCATCTCTGGAGTACTGGGATGCAGGTTCAATCCCTGGCCCTGCACAGTAGGTAAAGGATCCAGCGTTGCCGCAGCTGCAGCATAGGTAGCAACTGTGGCTCGGATCTGTTCCCTGGTTTGGGAATTCCATAAGCCTTGGGGTGGCCAAAAAAAAAAGGGGCATTTGTACATCAGTATTAATACCTGCTAAATACTGCAGTATAATGAATAGTTCCCTAGAAAACTTTTTCTTCCTGAAGTGATGCTAGGTATGCTTACTTAATTTGTTAACATTTGCCGTTTTATTTATTGTCTTATTTCTATCCTTGAACATAGATAATCTTTTTATTTTGAAAATGGCAACTTTAACAACCTATGTTGGAAATATTTCATAGAGGGAACACAGAATTCACTTTGAACAGATTGGAATGCTTTGGAGACTCAAAGGAAATACTTTGTTATGGTGTGCATTATGATAGTTATATCTTTTTAAAGGTATGACCAGAGAAATTAAAGGAGAGGTGTATAGCAAAGCTATGCAATATTAGACATAACCTAGGCTACTTTTTTGGCACAGAATTCAAGTTCATTTCATCTCAGGTATATGCACCTGGCTTTATGAGCAAATGTATTCATGGGAACATGTAAATAATTTCTGTTCTTTCTTTATTTATTTGTTTAGAGTTCCCTGGTAACCCAGCAGTTAAGGACTCGAGATCGTCACTGCTCAGCTTCAGTTATTGCTGTAGCTCGGGTTTGATCCCTGGCTTGGGAACTTTTGCATGCTGTCAGTGGAACCAAAAAAAGGGGAAATTTATGGGTTTGTTTTGTGTTGTTTCTTTTTATAGCCACACCTATGACATATGAAAGTTTCCAGGCCAGGGATTGAATCAGCACAGCCACACCAGATCCGAGCTGCATCTGAGACCTACACTGCAGCTTGCGGCAATGCTGGATCCCTGACCTACTGAGTTAGGCCAGAGATCAAACCCTCATCCTCACTAAGCTGGGTTCTTAGCCCATTGAGCCACAATAGGAAATCTGAAATTTCGTTTTTTTTAAACTTCTTATTTTTAATCATAGTCCTGCAAGATTATAGGCACATAGAAAATTACAAATGTAGTACATAAAGGTCCTGTGTACCTACTATCTTGCTTCCCCTAGTGGTGACGTGAGACTAACTTTTAATCATTGTCAGACCTTTTTTGCTCTCTTTAATAAGCCGATTGTTTCAGATCTTTAACTTTCTTTAAAGCAAGGAAACCTGTATTATGCCTGATTCTCTTTAGCTTTCAGAATTATCGCGTGTCGTGTAAGGATTCTTCTGTGACTGTTGCTTTATATCTTTAGTACGTTCTTCTCCATTTTCCCAATTTCCAGATTGTACCATCAATTAAAAAGGGACTGTGCTGCATCTACTTTTCTGGTGTCTTTCTCTCCAGCAATCTAAAAGATAAATAAGGCCCCTTCCCCATGTTTTTGGTTTTTTTTAGATTTTTAGGGCTGCACCTGCAGCATGTGGAAGTTTCCAGGCTAGGGGTTGAATTAGATCTGCAGCTGCCAACTTACAGCACAGCCACGGCAACACCATTTCCTTAACCCACTGAGCAAGGCCAGGGATCGAACCTGCATATGCCCTCATGGATACTAGTTGGGTTTGATTCTGCTTAGCCACAATGGGAACTCACATAAGCCTCATTTTACTCCTCATATTGAAGAAATATATGCAGTTGAATACTCACATTTCTTGTTTTTAGTGTATTTTGATGGTGTTTGAATATTTGAGAAGTTTTTAACAATCTCTTCTTTTTTTTCACTTTTAGCCTGAAAATGAAATTTCTTCAGACTGCAATCATGTAAGTATGGATTTTTCATAATTCACCACATATGCTTTATGTATATGATGATAGGTTTTGGGATACTCTTCCTGTTGTTTTATGAAATGTCATGTTTTCTTAGATTCACTTAATCTTAACAAGAGGATGATTAACCTTATTTAAGAGCCGTGGTCTACAAATCTACAAATATTTCTTTCTTCTAGAAAGGAGCAGTCTCTGCCAAATAATATTTAAATACTTAAGTTTAAATTTTTCTTCAGTTACAGCTGCCTTATGAAATTGTTTATTTGCATATCAGGCTAACAGAATTTTAGAGTTCCATATTTTAAAGTTGTTTCATTTAGTCATCATACCGTCATCTGTCAACTCTGTACTAAACCCTGGTGGAAGTGTGACACATAAATAAACACCTTGAAGACAGAGACATATATTAGAATTAGCAGGTTAGAACTCCAGAGATAACTAATTAATATACTCAAGGCCATATGTATATATCTCCATATTACATGAAGTCTAACATTGAAAGGGGATTAACTGATGTGAAGTCAGATCTGTGCAAAAAGTAAGAGTGCAATGGGGACACAAAAGTGAATTTTGCCCAGATGGGTTGATGTCAAGAAACACTTAAGAGTGGAGATGGTACTTGAGTTGTGACTTGAAAGAGGAGTAGTTATCTATCTGACAGAACTGGAATAAACCGCTCTCTCACTGCATTGTTTGATAGTTTGAATGGGAGACTACAAAAGCAGAGAAGCAGGCTGGTCGCTTAAGTTGACAACTTAGCCTAGAGAAGGTCTAGGTAGGTCTAAAGTAAAATAAAATCTCAAGGGTGGTAGAAGAAAACATACAGGGGGAAGGGTTTAATGTTTTTATTTTTTATTATAGTTGATTTACAGTGTTCTGTCAATTTCTGCTGTACAGCAGTGTCCCAGTCACACATATGTATACACATTCTTTTGCTCACATTATCCTCCATCATGTTCCATCACAAGTGACTAGATATAGTTCCCTGTGCTATACAGCAGGGGTGAAGGTTTTTTGAACATGATACAACCTTTAAAAAATACAGAGGAGTTCCTGTTGGGGAGCAGTGGGTTAAGAATCTGACTGCAGTGACTCAGGTCACTGCAAAGTGTGAGTTTGATCCCCATCCTGGCGCATCGGGTTAAGGATCTGGCATTGCCTCACCTGTGTGGTGTAGGTCACAGCTGCAGTTCAGATTCGATCTCTGGCCTGGGAACTTCCATATGCCCTGGGTGCAGCCAAAACAAAACAAAAACTGTATTGCTAAAAAATAAAGAAAACAGAGATCTCTAAAGCTAATTGCATTGAAAATTTTTATAAAGAGATTTGAAGGTTTTTTTAAGTTAAATTATGAAAAGGTATTTGCAACAGATGCAAAGGACTACATTCTTTAATAGAAAGTGCTGTTAATAAACGTAGATAAAGGTGTGTCAAAAACATAAATAAGTAAACACAGCAGACATAAATTATTCACAGGAAAAGAAAAAGAATGAGAAAATATTTGCAAATCATATATCTGATAAGGATCTAGTGTTGAAAACATTTTAAAAATCTTACAACTCAACAATTAAAAAAAAAACACCCAAACTTTAAAATGGGCAGTGGAGTTCCCATCGTGGCGCAGTGGTTAATGAATCTGACTAGGAACCATGAGGTTGCAGGTTCGATCCCTGGCCTCACTCAGTGGGTTAACGATCCAGCTTTGCCGTGAGCTGTGGTGTAGGTCTCAGACACAGCTCGGTTCCCACATTGCTGTGGCTCTGGTATAGGCCAGCGGCTACAGCTCTGATTAGACCCCTAGCCTGAGAACGTCCATATGCCACAGGAGTGGCCCAAGAAAATGGCAAAAAGACAAAAAAAATAAAATAAAATAAAAATAAAATGGGCAATGGATTTGAACAGACAGTTCTCTGAGGAAGGTATAAGCACATGAAAAAGATGCTCAACATGATTCATCATTAAGGAAATGCAAATCAGAACCACAAGATACTGTTTTACATCTACCAAGATGACTGCAATTTATTTATTTTGGCCAAACCCATGACAGACAGAAGTTCTCTGACCAGGGGTTGAACCCACACCACAGCAGTGACAATGCTGGGTCCTTAACCCACTGTCAGGAAATTATCAAGATGTCTGTAATTTTATAAGATGGACAGGGAGTTCCCATTGTGGCACAATGGAAACGAATCCAACTAGTAACCATGAGGTTGTGGGTTCAATCCCTGGCCTCGCTCAGTGGGTCGAGGATCCGGCGTTGCTGTGAGCTGTGGTGTAGGTTGAAGACATGGCTCAGATCTCATGTTACTGTAGGCTGCCAGCTATAGCTCGTTTGACCCCTAGTCAGGGAACCTCCATATGCTCTGGGTGAGGCCCTAAAAAGACAACAAACAAACAATAACAAATGTTATTGAAAATATGGAGAAATTGGAGTTTTCCTACATTGTGGAGGTTCAACAGTTATCATCTAACCCATCAGTTCTACTCCCAGATGCTCCCAAGAGAATTGGAAGCATATGTTTACACAAAAATGTGTATACAGATAAGCAAAAAATAGAAACAGCCCAGATGTCCATCAGTGGAATCATTGATAAGTGAGATGTAATACGTCCATACAGTAAAATATTACTTGGCTGTAAAAAAAAGAATGAAGTACTAATACATGCTGCAACATGATGAAACTTAAGAACCAGACACAAAAGGCCACATATTATGTGATTCTGTTTATATGAAATGTCTAGAGTGGGCAGATCAACAAAGATAGAAAGATTAGTGGTTGCCAGGGACTCGGGGGGAAGTGGGAAATGGGTAGTGACTGCTGCTGGGTATAGAGTTTCTTTTTGGGATGATGAAAATATTCTCAAATTAGATAGTGGTGATGTTTGCACAACCTTTGACTATACTAAGAGCCACTAAATTATACTTTAGAAGGGTAAATTTTAGGGTATATAATTAATATTTCAGCTGAGTATATAAAATTGGCTCTCATGTAATCACCACCTCACTTTGATCATTTAGATCAATCTTATATCAACTATACCTCTTCTTGCCCTCCTTTTGTTTTATTTTAAAGCAGAACCAAAATATCTAATTTTAGACCTGTCCTAGAAGGGAATTTATTTATTTAATCTGATAAAAGGTGGTTGTAAAAAGACCTATAGCAAACATGATGAAATACTGACAGGTAGAAAGGTAAGACTGGCAATAAGACATAGTTGGCTCACTCTCAGATCCTAGCCACGGTAGTATGGTAAGATAAAAAGAAATAAAACAGGTAAAAACTGGAAAGGAAAAAGCAAAACTCATTGTTTCCAGATGGCATTATTTACAGATGACATGGTTGCGTAAATAGAAAATCGAAAAGAATTTACGGTCGGTTAATAGATAAATTTAGTGAAGGACCGAGGTACAAGATAAGCATACAAAACTTAGTTATACATTTAACTAATCATAACAAGCCAATTTTTGAAAGTGAATTAAAAAGTAATACTATTTGAGGAGTTCCTGTCATGGCACAGTGGAAACGAATCTGACTAGTATCCATGAGGACGCAGGTTTGATCCCTGGCCTCGCTCAGTGCGTTAAGTAAGGATCTGGTGTTTCCATGAGCTGTGGTGTAGGTCGCAGATGTAGCTTAGATCTGGTGTTGCTGTGCCTGTGGTGTAGGCCGGCAGTTATAGCTCCAGTTGAACCCCATATGCTCCAAGTATGGCCCTGAAAAGACAAAAAAAAAAAAAAAAAAAAAAAGACAAAAAAAAAGGCGGTCTATTTGAAATAGTGTACAAAGCATCAAATACGTAAGAATCAAGCTAACAAAACATTTAAGAAATCTCTACAGATAACTATAAAATATTATTCAGAGGAACTTGAAGACCTGAATAAATGAAGAGATAGATAATTATGAGTTGGGAGACTCATTATTATTAAATGCCAACTCTCACCAAGTTACAGATTTTGTGCAGTCCAATTTCTGTTGTCATCAAAATGGCAAGCTGATTCTAAAGTTTATGTGGGAACGTATTCTTGACCAATAATAGCCAAAACAATCTTGAAAAGAACCAAGCTGGAGTTTCCACTGTAGCGCAGGGGGTTAATGACCCCACTTGTCTGTGTGGTGGTGCCAGTTTGATTCCCAGCCCGGTGCAGTGTGTTAAGGATCCAGCATTGCCACAGTAGTGGTGTAGTAGGTTACAGCTTCATTCGGATTTGATCCCTGGTCCAGGAACTTCCATATGCCATGAGTATGGCCAAAAAAAAAAAACCAAGCAGAGAAGATTTCACCACCTGATTGAAGACAATGTACCATGGCTCTGTGTGTGTGTGTGTGTATATGTATATATATATGTGTGTGTGTGTGTATATATATATATGTATTTGCCACACCTGAACCATGCAGATACAGAAGTTCCTCACCAGGGATTGAACCTGAGCCACAGCAGTGACACCAGATGCTTAACATGCTAAGCCACCAGGGAACTCCTAAAGTAGCAGTAATTAAGGCAGTGATCAAGGCACAAGGATCAACAAGTAAACCAATGGAACAGAAACAGACTCATATGTGACTCTTGAGTAAAGAGTCTTAAGCCTTAATGTGCACCATTCACAGAAGATCCATTCTAGATGCATTATAGATCTAAATGTCAAAAGTAGAACCATGAAATTTCTAGAAGATAACATAAGAGAATATGTGGGATTAGCAAAGATTTAATAAATGGGAAACAAAAAGCAGTAAGTAAAAACAAAAGATTGATAAATTGGATTATATTAAAGTCTGTTTCATCAAATACAGTATTGAGAGTATGAAAGGCAAGCCATAGAGAAGGAAAAAAATCTTTTTTTTTGTGGGGGGGGGTCTTTTTGTCTTTTCTAGAACCGCTCCTGCGGCATATGGAGGTTCCCAGGCTAGGGGTCGAATCGGAGCCGTAGCCACCGGCCTACGCCACAGCAACACGTGATCCGAGCTGAGTCTGCGACCTACACCACAGCTCACGGCAATGCCAGATCCTTAACCCACTGAGCAAGGCCAGGGATCAAACCCACAACCTCATGGTTCCTAGTCGGATTTGTTAACCACTGTGCCACGACAGGAACTCCAGAAAAAATTCTTTAGTACATATCTGACAGTATGTGCAGAATGTGTGACAAATTCATAGAAACTAGTAAAGACAAGACAATGAAGTAGAAAAATGGAGAAGATAAATTTAACCAAGGAAGTGAAATTTCTTCTATTGAAAACTATAATATGTTAATGGAAGAAATTGAAGAAGACACAAATGAATGAAAAGATTCCATGCTCATGGGTTGGAGAAGTTAGGATTGTTAAAATGATCTACTGGGTATTTATCCGAAGAAAATGAAAACACTAACTCTAAAAAATATATGCACCCTCCTGGTCATTGCGACATTATTTACAGTAGCCAAGATATGAAAACAGTGTGTTAAATGGTTAAAGAAAATATGTCTATGTATGTATGTGTGTGATGAAATATTACTCAGCTATGAAAGGAAGGAAATCTTGCCACTTGGAATAACATGGATGGACCTTGAAGGCATTATGCTAAGTAAAATAAGTCAAAGAAAGTCATATACCGTATGATCTTTTTTCTTTTCTTTTCTTTTTTTTTTTGCTATTTTAGGGCCACTCTAGTGGCATATAGGAGTTCCCAGGCTAAGGGTGGAATTGGAGGTGGCAGCTGCCACCCTATACCACAGCCACAGCAACATGGGATCCGAGCCGTGTCTGGGACCTACACCACAGCTCACAGCAACGCTGGATCCTTAACCCACTGAGCGAGGCCAGGGATTGAACCTTCGTCCTCATGGATACCAGTCAGGTTCATAACCTGCTGAGCCACAATGGGAGCTCCCCGTATGATCTTTCTTATGTGTGGAATCTTAAAAAGAACAAAACGAAACAAAAACAAAAAAATCGACACCAAAGCTCATAGATAACAGGTAATAGATTGGTGGTTGCCAGAGGTGGGAGAAATGGGTGAGCTGATTTTTGTTGTTATTTTAGTTTAAATAAATTGAAATTTTTTTAAAAATAGAAATTATGCCATATGATATGTCTATTGTATGGACACGTTTAGAATAAGCCCTTAATTTAAAAAAAAAAGAAAAAAGAAAAAAAATGTGTAAGGTATTTGAACATCCATGTCTTAAAGATGATACTTGAACGACCTATAAACAAATGAGAAGGTATTCATCCTCATTAGTTATCAGGGAAGTGGAAATTCAAACCTCGGGTGAGATGCCAGTATCTACTTTTCATCATTAGAATTGCTACAATTCAAGACTGACAGTGTTAATACCAAGTATTGCTGTGAATATAGAATAAAGGAGTTTTCATGTACTGATGGTGATTATAGCTACTTTCAAAGCTGTGGGTATTATTTACTAAAGTGGACCATACCGTGGTATGTGATACAGCCATTTTACATTGAGGTATTGACTCCCCAGAAATGCTTATGTATCTCTTACCCATGTAAGGAACATTTACAGCAGCTCATAATAGCCCTGTGAGTAAAAGGTTAACACAACCCTTTCTTTCCCTTTCTTCAGGGGAATTTGAATCCTGTTCACTACCTAGCTTATTAGTTCCCTGGTGACCTGATAAGAGTGTAATATCAACTAGGTTCAAGGCAGTATTGCTTGTGATAAAATGACCCTGATTGGTAAATTCCGTAGGGATTTGGAAGAACTGTAAGGAAAATTTTAAATACTCAATGGGGATACTGTACTGCAGGCTTCCCCGAGTGTGGTGACTCTTATACCTGGGGTATGTCCCTTGCAGGAACCCTGGAAACTATGCCCAGAGGGTTGTCTCAAGCAAGAATGGCTCCCATAGGGCATGAGGTTTCTAAGCAAAGCTCCTCCTTCTAGTGCCTGTTGTGAGTCTTGTCTTCTCACACCTGAGCTGTCCTCTGGAGAGAAGATCCCTCCAGATGGCTACATGGACTGCTGCCAGGACTCCAGTTGGAGACGAGTAATTGATGCTGCCCCTGCTGACAGTTTGTGGTTCCTGTCTTCTTTCCAGCACAGGCTTTTCCATGAACTCCAGGCTCCAAGTGCTGATTTCACATTTCTACTCTCTCGCAATCATTTCTAGAACTGAACTCAGGATATTATTCTACCTCTAAACCTCTCTTGTTACAGTCTTCCCAATCTCAGTTAGTGGCTCCTCAGTTCTTCCCATTGCTCAGATTAAAAACCCTGATTCCTCCCTTCCTCTTAAATTCCACATTCAATCCCTTAGCAGCCTTGCTGACTGGCTGCTCTTTTGGAAATGCATCCTGAGTCTGGCCATTTTCATTGCTACCTCCCTGGTCCCGCCATCATCACCTCTCTCCTATGCTCCTTTAATAGCCTCCTGAGTAGTCTCCCTTCTTCTGCCCTTGTCCCTCTACAGTTAGACTCCATGCTGCAGCTCACATGATTCCTCTGATAGGTAAGTCAGGTCATATTACCTCTCTGCCCAAAAAACGCTAAAGAATTTTTTCTCACTGGTGAAGCTCTTAGGTCCTTAATACTGGCCTTCAACACAAGCAGAGAGCACAGACCTGCTCTATGGCCTCTTCTACCACTGTCCCCCATGCTGACCTGACTTAGGCAGCAGCAGCGTCCTTGCTGTCCCTTCAGAATATGCCTGACTTAGGTTCTGCGTATTTGCCCTTCTTAATGGAACAGTGGCCTGAGGATATTCACTGTGCTTGTCCCCCTCTGTTACATAAAGTAACACCCCTCATCCAGTCACTTCAATTCTTTTATCCTAGCTTAATTTTTTCACTAACATTTATCACCTGATCTGTTTGATTGTTAGCGTCATAGAATATAAACCCCTGTGGGCAGGGATTTTACCCTTTTTTTGTTCACATCCATCTTGAGTGGCACCTGGTATGTATTAGGCACTCAAAAAAAAAAAAAAATAGATTGAATGAAAAATAGAAAATTCCCAAGAACTATGAAAGATGAATTTCTAGATTAAAAGTGTCCATCGAATGCCTTACACCCTGGATGAAAAGGTAACCCAAACCAATTTTAGGGTTCCAAAAAGAACCCTGGGAGTAAACAAAAGATCCCAAAAACTTTGGTTGGGGGTGGGGCAGGTGGGGAAGAGCCCTGAGAGTTTGAATATGATACTTCTCTTTGACGTTACTGGAAACTAGAAGATAGTAGGCCAACGCCTTCAAAATTCTGAGGAAAAATGATAGGAAAGAGAATACAAAAGAGACATTTCAGACATGTACTTTTCCAAGGTATTTACTACCCACACATGTTCTCAGAAAGCTGTTAGAGGATGTGCTTCAATAAAATGCGGGAATACAGCAAGACAAAGAATGTTAAAGGATCCAGTGGTGAGTGAAGGATGACACCTGACACCTGTGGGCGGCCTAGCCGACAGCCAGGCAGTAAAGCCGGAAGATGGAAAACACCAAGTCTCACCCGAGAGATCTTTTGAAGCCTTTTTTTTTTGCTGTTGCTTTGTAGGGCTGCACCTGCGGCACATGGAGGTTCCCAGCCCGCCTACACCACAGCCACAACAACACAGGATCCGAGCCACCTCTGCAACCTACAGCACAGCTCCCGGCCATGCTGGATCCTTAGCCCACTGAGCAAGGCCAGGGATCAAACCTGCGACCTCATGGTTCCTAGGTGGATTTGTTTCCACTGCACCATGACAGGAACTCCCTCTTGAGGCCTTTGAACATTTTGAGAGATTTTCTTTAGCAGTAAAGAGAAATTTGGATTAAAATAATGGGTTTGTCAGGAAGCAGGCTTATGAAATAAATGTTAAGTGTATGACAAACTATAAATTGAAAGAAACATAATAATACTCTGTATGGCTCATTATGCAGTTTTTTGCATAACACAAATACTGAATATCTGACACCGTTATGATTTAACTCTGTTGGGAGGATTGGGATCAGGAAGAGGTTATAAGAGTCCATTCCTTATCTTCTGTAGTATAAAGCTATTATAGAATATTATAAATATCTAAAACTAACAGTTCAAGAAATAGCCATTTTAGTTGCTTAAAAGTATAGAGGTGATTACCATAAGAAAAAGCTAAAAGAATTAAGCATTTGCCTCTGGGGAGTGGGTAGGGGTTTAGAAAGGGACTTTGCTGAGGAACTTCTTGTTTGTTTTGACTAACTAATTGACTAAATTGACAAGTTTGATTTAAAAAGTTTTAAGGATGAGTGGAAGAGTTAAATAGATGAGCTCACTTTTATCTGTTTAACTCTTCCATTCATCCTTAAAACTTTTTAAATCAAAGTTATCAGTTTGGCTGTGCCCTAGGCTGGCACTTATAGCTCCACTTGACCCCTGGCCTGGGAACTTTGAGATGCTGCAGGTGTGGCCCTAAGAAAAAAAGAGCTTAAACTATGCTTTCAAGGGGCTTGACTTTGAAGGAAGAATTTTCCTCCACTCCCGCCCCGTACCCAAATCTTGTCATTATTCTGTATATGTCAGATACATCCCATCTTCTCCCATTAAACAATTCTTGCCTTTTAACCCCTCAATGTCGTCCTTCTCTACACTCTGGTTAAAATTACCCATTAGCTTCTCATTTCCTTTGGACTAAAATTTGGATTCTTTAAGATCAGCTGTAATACTCAGTGTAACCTAACACCCCTCCTCCCCTGACTTTCATACCCTCAACTGAAGCCATTCTGAACTAATCCCAGAAGTTAGCATTGTTCTCTTTTTTCCTTTCTACCTTTGTAGTCCCAGGACCCCCCTCTTCCTCAGTTCATCTGACACAATTCCATCTTACTCCTGGCCCAGTATCACTTGACCACGGCCAGCCCCACTTAGCCCTCCTCTGGAATCACTGTGATGTGTTCTTCGCTTGTATTCCCATAATATCCTCTCTATGCTTCTGTTACTCCGTTTGTCACACTGTTTTTATTGCTTATTTTCTTCCCATTCTGTCTCTTCCTTCTTTTGTCTCCTGTGGTTGAGCTTCTTGAGTGCTGAGATAGTGGGGTTTTTTTGTTCTTTTCTTTAAACTTCCACCGTTCTCAACTCTGTCACTAGCGTGATACATTATAGTATCTGCTCAGTACATATTTGGGAGAGAGACATGGGGGAATAGATGGATTCAAAGATAAACATTTTAAAGTTAAGGAAATTGAACCTGAAATATATCATGCTAACCAACAGTACTTACTGTCAAATTGCAGTTATTTTTCTTAGTTGATTATAGCCACTCAGAGGAAAGGATACTTATTAAATACTGTGTAAATAATCAGCTCTCAGTAGTCAAGTGTAATGTGTGTTTATCTGTATTGTAGAGGAAAATGTACTTGTGGCAAATCTATGTTGAATTCCCTTTTTTCCCTATGTTCTTAAAAGAATAATAGTGTATTAGTAAGTCAAACTAAAAAAGAACAGAAATTAGATTAATGGATGCAAATGATGGGAGTAGAGAGGCTGGGGAGTGACAATAAGCATGGGGTTCCTGCTGGATGATGAGAATGTTCTAGAATTAGAAAGTGGTGATAGTTGTACAGCTTTGTGAATACAGTTGACCCTTGAACAATGCAGATTTGAAATGCATGTGTCCACTTATACGTAGATTTTTTTTTTCAGTAATAAATACTGCAGTACTGCACGATCTACATCTGGTTGAATTTGAGCATAGGGAGCTGTGGGTACAGATCTTATTTGTTCCAATAGTAGGTATAAATTTCCTTACAAATAGGACCCCACCTGACAACTATGATACTCTTGTCTAATGCTAAATATTCTACCTCTCATTTCTTTTTTTTTAATCATGTGGTTGCAACTATAGCTTGGATTAGGAGTGCCATATGCTAAAGAGCAGCCAAAATGACAACAACCAACAAACAAAAAAATATGTTGCTTTAATTTTAAAATTAAATTTGAACTGTTCAATTAGATAGTAGCAGATAGATAGATAGATAGATAATAGTAAAATGTGGAGTTCCTGTCGTGGCTCAGTGGTTAGCAAATCTGACTAGGAACCGTGAGGTTGCGGGTTCGATCCCTGGCCTCGCTCAGTGCGTTAAGGATCCGGTGTTGCCGTGAGCTGTGGTGTAGGTCACACACTTGGCTCAGATCTGGCATTGCTGTGGCTGTGGTGTAGGCCGGAGCTACAGTTCCGACTAGACCCCTAGCCTGAAACCGCGAGTGCGGCCCTAGAAAAGGCAAAAAGACCAAAAAAAAAAAAGGGTAAAATGTATTTGTCTAAAGCTAACCTTGTCTTTTGAATCATGGACTTCATCTCTATTTCTGAGGAGCCAGGAGGCCTAAGATTTCTTCAGTTAAAACTAACTTCTCCTTTATCCATTCTCAGTTTGGCTTTACATGTCCTATTGGTTGAACATATCATGACATAAACTTGTTCTTTCGTTGATCTATTCAATAAATATTTATCCATGCCTATGTGTTTTCCATGCACTCTTTGAGGCCCTGGGCCTACAGTGGTAAACAAGGCAAAAGTCCCATCCTCTAAGCTTTTCATTGTAGATGGTGGCCAGATTCTTACTCCTTTTTCTAAAACCTCTTATTGATGATAGTTGGGAGATTAGAGCGTTGTTTTTTATTTTAACTTTTTTTTTTTTGGCTTTTTAGGGCCATACCCATGGAAGTTCCCAGGCTAGGGATTGAATTGGAGCTGTAGCTGCTGCCCTACACCACAGCCACAGCAATGCCAGAAATGAGCTATGTCTGTGACTTGTGCCACAGACCATGGCAACACTGGATCCTTAACCCCCTGAATGAGGCCAGGGATCAAACCCACATCCTCATGGAGACTAGTTGGGTTCTTAACCCGCTGAGCCACAAGGGGAATTCCAGGAGATTAGAGGGGTTTTTTTGTTTTGTTTTGTTTTGTTTACTGCTTTTCTTTGTTTTTGAGTAGGGAGTAGAAGAAATCCTATTCTTCCTTTATATTTTATTTCTTCACACAGTCTTCCTCAGCCCTCCTATGTGTAATTAACTGCCTGTTCTTTGTCTTTCCTCATGCCCTTTATATGGCCTCTGCTCTACTTCTGAAAAGCAAATCTGGCCATGCCACTCCCTTCTCTTTCAAGTGACTCCCCATTACTCTTAGGTTAAAGTTGAAGTCTGACTTAACGAGGGCTTTATGATCTGGCCCTGGCCTGTGTTTCCAGAGTCAGTCAGTCCTCCATTGGACTTTGAGATCCTCTAACATGCTCTGCTTCCCATTGCAGTATGCCGTTTTATTTACTTAAAAGTCTTTTCCTTACCCCTTTTAATAAGGCTAACCACTGCTCATCTTTCATATTTCACCTTAGGCAGCTCTTTTTCTGGTGCACCTTCTCTGACCAAACCCCTACCACAGTCTGGGGCACTCCTCCCCAGTTGGACCTAGTGATGGCATTAACCAAATACCCGGTCTTATTACCTGCCATTGAGCTTAGCCACCCTGGACGGTCTTGGTTTTTCTTCTCGTTTTATCCCCCAGTTCCTAACACAGTATGTGCTCAAGCCTTTGCTTCTGTTCTCTGTAATAGCCGGTGATGCCCTTGAGATTAGACTGTGTGTGGTATATCATAAGAAGTGCTAAGCAGATGTTTCAAAGAATCAGTCAGTGAGCGGTTGTATTATTTAGTCTTGGATTGCAGCAGTCAGAGAGAAAGGCTTGCGAACTGCCCCTCAGACTCCAGATCTCTTCAAGTTCTACCTCATACAAAGCCCCTGCAACTGTTTGTCCATCTGCATAGAGTTTAAGAGCTCATTTTTGCTACTTTTCAGAAATTCAATCATGATGAAATTGTTAAACTGAAGCTGCAGAGATAAATATTCAGCCCTTACCTGTGAATAGTAATAATGGCTTTAGAGATTTCTTAGTTTAAGACATGTTAAAACAGTTGTGTAACATAGACCTTTTAGTGTGTATGTCAAATAGGATTTTAGAGGAATAAAAATAGGCCTGAAAATTAGGCTATGGACAAGTCTCCTTCATAAAAATATGCTCTATAGAGAGCACTATCAATTGTGAAATCTGCAACTAAACCTAACAGTTCTGAGCTTCTGGGTATGACTTTTATTTGAAGAAGAAGTTTGTTTATACAACCTCTTTATATTTTCTCTGAAATCCTCATCAGGAATTTTCATTTTGATTTTTTTCCTGACTTAAAAAAGTTTATCCTTGGGAGTTCTCTTATGGCACAATGGGTTAATGATCTGGTGTTGTTATTGCAGCAGCTCCCATTTCTACAATGGTTTGGTTTGATCCCTGCGCCAGGAACTTCAGTGTGAGCACTCCCCCCCCCAAAAAAAGTTAAGAAGTATGTCAAAATAGTAGTGTTTTATTTTGTTTGCACATTATTTTCCTTTTATTTGTAAATACAGTGACATTTTGTCTGACTTTTTGTTCATTAACTGAAGTGTGAATATGCTTTATCTGACTCTGTATGATGGAATTTTATCATTTATAGTAACCGTTAATGATAAATTTTGTGCTATTCTGGAGTTCCCGTCGTGGCGCAGTGGTTAACGAATCCGACTAGGAACCATGAGGTTGCGGGTTCGGTCCCTGGCCTTGCTCAGGGGGTTAAGGATCCGGCGTTGCCGTGAGCTGTGGTGTAGGTTGCAGACACGGCTCTGATCCAGCGTTGCTGTGGCTCTGGCATAGGCCAGTGGCTACAGCTCTGATTTGACCCCTAGCCTGGGAACCTCCATATGCCTCGGGAGCGGCCCAAGAAATGGCAAAAAGACCAAAAAAAAAAAAAAAAAAAAAAAAAAAATTGTGCTATTCTAAACTGGATTTTCTTTTTCTTTCTCTTTTACCTAGTTGTTGTGGAATTATAAGCTGAACCTAACTACAGATCCTAAATTTGAATCTGTGGCCAAAGAGGTTTGCAAATCTACCATATCAGAGGTAAGTTGTGAAAGAAAAAAATTTGTGTGTATTTACGGCTTTGAAGAGAAAATTACACCTGGTGACCACACCAGTTATTAGGGGAGGGATAACTAATTCCATTTACTTTGCTTGGAATTCACATATGTCTTGGTTGAGAGATAGGCTAAAGGGGTGTAATGGGATTTATTTTCCTTAGCATTTACTCACACTTACAGTTGGATGCCACTGATTCAGACAAGTTGGAGATCAGGCTCTTTTTGTCCCCAAATGGAGAATATAGTCGCTTCTGTCATCAGTCAGTGCTTTCACACATTGTACAGTCTGCTTATTTCCTCACGAGGCTCCTAAACATTTCTAAGTGTTTTGCCTGTGCAGTTGGATCAGTTGAACCATGGAGGCAAATGCTTCAAATAATAAGAGTTGTTTAACCTTTGGAGTTCTCGTCGTGGTACAGTGGAAATGAATCTGACTAGGAACCGTGAGGTTGCAGGTTTGATCCCTGGCCTTGATCAGTGGGTTAAGGATCCGATGTTGGTGTGAGCTGTGGTGTAGGTTGAAAACACAGCTTGGATTCTGCGTGGCTGTGGCTGTGGTGTAGTTCCAGTTTGACCCCTAGCCTGGGAACCTCCACAGGCCGTGAGTGTGGCCCTAAAAGGCAAAATAAATAAATAAGAGTTAGCCTTTAAAAAACTTGAAAATGATTGTTATAAATGGCTATTGAGGAATTCCCGTCGTGGCATAGTGGAAACAAATCCAACTAGGAACCATGAGGTTGTGGGTTCGATCCCTGGCCTCACTCAATGGATTAAGGATCTGGGGTTGCCCTGAGCTGTGGTGTAGGTCAAAGACATGGCTTGGATCTGCCATTGCTGTGGCTGGCAGCAATAGCTCCAGTTAGACCCCTAGCCTGGGAACCTCCATGTGCCATGGGTGTGACTCTGAAAGGACAAAAGAAAAAAAAAAAAAGGCTATTGAGTAGAGACAAAAATAATTAATGAGTTCCCGTCGTGACTCAGTGGTTAACGAATCCAACTAGGAACCATGAGGTTCGGTCCCTGCCCTTGCTCAGTGGGTTAAGGATCTGGCGTTGCCATGAGCTATGGTGTAGGTTGCAGACGCAGCTCAGATCCCGAGTTGCTGTGGCTGTGGTGTAGGCTGGCAGCTACAGCTTCGATTAGACCCCTAGCCTGGGAACCTCCATATGCCGAGGGAGTGGCCCTGGAAAAGGCAAAAAGACCGAAAAAAAATTAATGAAAATTTATAACATTGTATGGATGCTAATTGGTGATATTTTTCAATTATTTCTCTTGGCTTAGTGTATATATCAGATAATATTAGTGAAAATTACGGTATTGAGATTTTCATTTTATTTTTTAGAATTAGTGATAGAAATTCTTCAAAGCCAGAGATTTCTGCATGCTGAAAGAATCACAAAGAAAACAGTTGCTGTTTTTTTTTACCTCAGAGTTAACTACAGATCTTGCATCATACAGATCTGTCCCCAAACTACCTCATTGATGACAAGTCAGGACCATTTTCTCCTGAGCTCTTAAGGAAGACCCTGTTCCAGCCAGATAAGCCCTCAGCTAGTGTTCCTCACTCACGTCTTTATGGGATCTTGTAGACCCTGTTTTCTTCCTCAGACCTTCTATGAATCAGATAAGCTTTATTCTTCTAAAGCTGTGACTCTTCTTCATATTTGTTGGGGCTTCAAAATAGACTAGCTTCTATGTATTTATTTTTTAAATATTTTTTGTTTAATTTTTTAAAATTAAAATACAGTTGATTTACAATGTTGTGCCAATTTCTACTGTACAGTGAAGTGACCTGGTTATACATATATATACGTTCCCTTTCTTACGTTATCTTCCTTCATGGTCTGGCCCAAGAGACTGAATATACAGTAGGACCTCATTGCTTATTCATTCAAGAATAGCTTATTTTAAAACGTAGAGGAGTTCCCGTCGTGGCTCAGTGGTTAACGAATCTGACTAGGAACCATGAGGTTGCAGGTTCGGTCCCTGGCCCTGTTCAGTGGGTTAGGGATCCGGTATTGCCGTGAGCTGTGGTGTAGGTCGCAGATGCAGCCCAGATCTGGCGTTGCTGGGGAACTGGCGTAGGCCGGCGGCTACAGCTGCCGTTCGACCCCTAGCCTGGGAACCTCCATATGCCTCGGCAGCGGCCCTAGAAAACAGCAAAAAGACAAAAAAATAAAATAATAAAATAAAATAAAACATTGATCCTCAGCTTCTAGCTTCTAACTCCCTTAGCTAGCTTTGTCACTAGCTATACATACCAGGTTGAGTGCCATGTGGAAAGTGAGCTCAGAGAATATGCAGATTCATCAGAATAATTTCACCCTCTGCTGGTTTTATCTATCTCCCTATCTAGAATAGAACTGGCTTCCTTGTAATGTATATGTAAAGATGGCCCTCTTATAACCTTTTGGGCTGTTGTGGTTTTATAAAAGATTCAAGTAATAGGGGCCCTTCTCCCTCCCTAGAGGGATATTATACTGGAGTCAGGAAAATTAAATATAAGGAAGGACATAATTGCCAACAAAACATTTTATTCTACATCTCCCTATTATCTTCTTTCTTAATTTTGGAATCCTTCTTCCAAGGAGGAAAATAAACCCAACTTTTATTTACTCTCCATGATTGAGCCAAATACTGCTTGCTTTTCTCCTGCCTCATGTCAAAAATAGAGTGATTATAGGGAGTTCGCCTTGTGGCTCAGCAATGACGAGCCCGAGTAGTATCCATGAGGACATGGGTTCAATCTTTGGGTTGGGATCTGGTGTTGCCATGATGAGCTTCAGTGTAGGTCCCAGATGGGCGTTGCTGTGCCTATGACATAGGCCCGAAGCAGCTGACAATTCAACCCCCAGCATGGGAAATTACATACGCTGCAGGTGCGGCCCTAAAAAGACAAAAAAATTAAAAAAATTAGAGTGACTGTAGCATTTTTTTATTGGCACCTTAAGAATCTGCTCCACAGCCACTCCCGAGTTGACTCTCATTCGTAAATATTGATGATTTAATGCTGTTTTTTTGTTGTTAATCTTAGAAATTTTCTTTGTTGCATTGAACTTCTCTCTAATAGGTTAAAGAAAAGCATAAAATTTTTATTCAAACACTATATCCAGTTATAATTGGTGGTGAACTGAAATACAAATAGGTTCTAACATCTCAAGTATTTCAGTAAAATCTCAAGTGATTGAAACTAAATATACATTTAATTTCTCTGGGTCTTTCTTCAGATTTTTAAACTGTTGGTTCCCCAGTATTAGAGCCTGTATTAATACTTGTATTTCATTAATTTTAAAACCCAAGTATCTGCCACTAGTTATGTTTTTGTTTTGTTTTTTTTTTTAATGATGAGCTTTTTTCAATGGTTGGATTACATGAGTTCCTGTCATGGCTCAGTGGTTAACAAACCCGACTAGGAACCATGAGATTTCGGGTTCGATCCCTGGCCTTGCTCAGTGGGTTAAGGATCCTGCGTTGCTGTGGCTCTGGCCTAGGCTGGCGGCTACAGCTCCAATTCGACCCCTAGCCTGGGAATCTCCATGTGCCGAGGGTATGGCCCTAGAAATGGCAAAAAGACAAAAAAAATAAAAAATAAAACAAAAATAAATAAATGGTTGAATTATAGATGGTAAAATTTTTCAAGCAGCTCGTTATCCTTTCACTTTTGAAACTTAACCTCTATTTTGCTTTAAAAAAAAAATCCCCAAAATACTTTTTCCTGGAATTACATTCATGGCTTGCGCTCTCCCTCTTTCACTCAGTCTCTTTTTGGCTCCACCCGTGGTAGAAGTTCCTGGGCCAGGGATCGAACCCGCAGCTCAGCAGTGACCCAACCCACTGTAGTGACAATGCAGATCCTTACCCTGCTGCTCCACAAGGGAACTCCTCTTGGCCTTCTTTTTAGGCATCTCCAGAAAAAGAGCTCTAGGTTAAGCTGAAAGAATTGCATTCAACTCGTTGATGTCGAAGAACTCTGCTGCCTCTTGAAGCCAGTGTGAGACTATTCAGTTTCCCAAGTTTGCTTAAAAATAAACAGTTCTTTCTCTTGCACTGAGTCTTTGACTTGCTCTAGATTTAACACTGGGGTTAGACATGAAGCGATCCAGGGGCTTGTAGGATAATTAGTGTGTGGTGTGTCCTTCACCCGGCAGCACCTTTTGATGAAGGAGATTGTGTTTGTTTTACCGTGTGTACATATTTGCCATAGGTGGTGTAATAGTGGAGAATGGTCTCTGTTGGTTTCAAAGAAACCAATAAAATATTCCCGTCTCATTTATACTGGAAAAAAAGTTACATTTGGCTCTTCCTCGTGTCAAAACTGCCATTTTTCTTTGTTTTTAATTTCTCCAAATGAAATAGGCTTTTTCGTTTTATTTTTATTTTAATTTTTAAATTTTTTTTGTCTTTTGTCCTTTTAGGGCTGCACCAGAAGCATATGGAGGTTCCCAGCTAGGGGTCCAATTGGAGCTGTAGCCACCAGCCTACGCCAGAGCCACACCAGATCTGAGCGGCGTCTGCGACCTACACCACAGCTCACAGCAACGCCGGATTCTTAACCCACTGAGCGAGGCCAGGGATCGAACACACAACCTCATGGTTCCTGGTTGGATTCGTTTCCATTGCGCCACAACGGGAACTCTGAAATAGGTTTTTTCAAACAACCTTCTCTACTTTATAATTCAAACTTATAACCCTAAAAGTAGATTTCACTTTTTTATGCCTGAATTTCAATACTTTTTGGCTAATTTCCTTCTTTAACACTTGTGGTTTTAAATGTACTTTGAAGGACTGCTACCCCCCTGTGAAGTCACTCTGTGGTTGATCCACTAGATCGCATGTCTAAACCACCCAAATTAGATTTGCAGTAGCCTTCACCTTCCCAAATTTCTCGACAGACTGCACTGAACATCATTTTAACCACTGTTCCAGACCCTGCTGGTGACGCTGGGATTCTACTAAATTCAGAAACACATGTCCAGGGAGTTCCCCTTGTGGTGCAGCAGAAACGAATCCAACCAGTATCAGTGAGGATGTGGGTTTGATCCCTGGGCTTGCTCAGTGGGTCAGGGATCCAATGTTGGCGTGAGCTGTGGTGTAGGTCACAGGTGCGGCTCGGATCCCGCGTTGCTATGACTGTGGTGTAGGCCTCAGCTGCAGCTGATTTGACCCCTAGCCTGGGAACTTCCATATGCCACATATATGACCCTAAAAAGCAAAAAAAAAAAAAAAAAGTCCAAATCCGTAGTTAATCAGAGCACATTAAAGTCAAGAAGTAATATTGTGTCTACTCCCTCTCCTTGGACATTAGTTACCTAACAATAATAGTTTGGTTTGTAGCTTGATTTGGGATATACAACTAGTGTTCAGTTCTGCACCTATTTTCCAGACCTATTCCCTAGATTAATTTCCTCACTGTCCATTGCATTCTTTGTGTGGAAAAAGAACTCAGTAGAATCATTTTAAAGCTGTAGCTGGTGTTCCTGTCGTGGCGCAGCGGAAATGAATCCAACTAGGAACCATAAGCTTTGCAGGTTCAATCCCTGGCCTCGCTCAGTGGGTTAAGGATCCGGTGTTGCTGTGAACTGTGGTGTAGGTCGCAGATGTGGCTCAGATCTGGCGTTGCTGTGGCTGCTGTAGGCCAGAGCTATAGCTACGATCGGACCCCTAGCCTGGTAACCTCCATGTGCCACAGGTGCGGCCCTAGAAAGACAAAAGACAAAAAACAAAAAACCGAAAAAATAGAGCTATAGCTGCTCTTTTTAATGAATGCATTTTAATAAATTTTCTAAATAAAGCTGATTTTTTTTTTTTTTTTTTTTTTGGCTTTTTAGGGCTGCACCCGTGGCATATGGAGGTTCCCAGGCTAAGGATCCAATCAGAGCTATAGCTCTGGCCTACACCACATCTCATAGCAATGCCAGATCCTTAACCCACTGAGTGAGGCCAGGGATTGAACCTGCAAGCTCATGGTTCCTAGTCGGATTCGTTTCCACTGTGCCACGATGGGAACTCCAAAAGCTGGTATTTTGTAAAAGTTTGTTTTACTCCATTTAAACATGAGTTCTACCTGAGCATTTGTATACGTACGTATTTTTTGCAGAATGCATTAATCAGGTGTATCCTAGAAGGTACAACAATCTGAATAGGTATGGCCACACTATTTTCTTTAAAACAAAAGCATTTCTAAGTGTTTTCCTTTTCTTCCCCCCACGTGTAGAGGTGGGAAGTCAACCAGAAAATGTCAGACATTCTCTCCTTCATAAAGGTTGTTTGGTAAGAGAATAGAACACTTGTGTAAAACAGCCTCTTCTTTTGAGCAGATCAAAGAATGTGCTGATGAACCAGTTGTAAAGGGTTACTTGGTTTCCTGCTTGGTGGATCACCGAGGCAATATCACCGAGTACCAGTGTCACCAGTACATCACCAAGATGACAGCCATCATTTTCAGTGATTACCGTCTAATCTGTGGCTTCATGGATAGCTGTAAAAACGACATCAACATTCTGAAATGTGGCAGCATTCGGCTTGGAGAAAAGGTATCTACTATACTGGCTTTGTATAATGGATTTGGGAAAAATTTAGGGCTGAACTTGGAGTTAAAACTGAGGTCTAGCCTGCCCCAGTATCTAAGGCTAGTCTACCAGTGAATGCATTTCATCTCTTTGTAACACAATGTTTCAATAGTGTATGGGGCAGTAGAAGAATTGGTATCTGGTAAGATTAGTGCTACCTTCAAAATACAAAACCAGTTGCTGGTTATTTATAATTTCCCTCTGGAAAAGCATTCTGTAGTTTTGTGGGAAAAGTTGTTGGTTTAGGAGAAACTCGAGTTCTCTCCCTTTCTTTGCATATTCCTCACTGTCACCATAAAAAAAAAAATTACTTAGCACACCAAAACAAAGGAAGATAACGTATTTAAATATTAGAAAATTTAAAGGAGTTCCCGTTGTGGCTCAGTGGTTAACGAATCCTACTAGGAACCATGAGGTGGCAGGTTCGATCCTTGGCCTCACTCGGTGGTTTAAGGATCTGGAGCTGTTGTGAGGTGTGGTGTAAGTTGCAGATGAGGCTCGGATCCCGCGTTGCTGTGGCTGTGGTGTAGGCTGGCAGCTACAGTGCCGATTAGACCCCTCGCCTGGGAACCTCCATATGCCACTGGTGCAGCCCTAGAAAAGACTAAAAGACAAGAAAAAGACAAAAAAAAAAAAGAAAAAAAATTTAAGGATATGAGAAGGTGTATCTGGCTTGTCAGAAGAAAGTTACTTCATAAAGCTGTTATATTGTTATCTTCATCTCCAGAGAACTAATTTTAGTAAAGACAATAACTACCAAGTTTCTTCTTTAATTATATCTGATCTTATTTGTCCGTGATAGTCTGTTTTCCAGAAGGTCCTAATGGAGGTTCAGCCAGATTTATGCCAAATTTGTTTGCTCAGCAGAAATGAAAGGAACTCCTGAGAAGCAGTGGGTGCCAGTGGGAGAGGTAGCCTGAGGCCTGTGTGTGGCCTCAGCTGCTCATTAATCTGCTGTAGAGGAAGTGTGAGAGAAAACAAAATCCCTTTGTCTCTGCCCTCTGTTTGTTCAGAGCACCCTGGCCTGCAGGTTTCCCTCACATGGTGCTGCAATGCTGGACTGCACATCCCAGTGCAGAGGAAGCTTTGAGTGCTGGTGATTGTCTGACTGTCACCAAATACCCGTTGCTTCATACCAGCACAGGGCCCTGGCCCTCTCACCCGACACTTCTGAGCTGGTCTTGAGAGCACTGTGCACTGGCATACAGCTCTCAGGCAGCTAATGAAAGGCCAGTTTTTGTTTTGGGGGGTTTTTTGTTTTTGTTGCTCTTTTTTCTTCCCTTCTTTTCTTGTTCTCTCCTCTTGTGGTTTGATGACTATCTTTAGTGTTGTATTTGAGTTGATTTTTCTTATTTGTGTGCGTATCAGTTGTAGATTTTTGGTTTGTATTTATTCTGACGTTTTGATACGAGTCTACATATATACAGGATTGTTTTAAGTTGTTGGTCTCTTAATTGCACGTTCATCTCCAGTGTCCTGCATTTGTACTCTCCTCTTCTCACGATTTCTGATTTTGGTGGAATAATTGTGTGTGGATGATTTCGTATCTTTATATATATATATATATACCTTTACTGGTGAGCCTTGTCATTCGTGGTATTTTTGTTTCTGGTTGCGGCCTTTTCTTTTCTGTCTAGAGAAGTTCCTTTAGTATTTGTCATAAAGCTGGTTTAGTGTTGCTGAATTCTCTTAGCTTTTGCTTATCTGTGAAGCTTTTGATTTCCCTTCAAATCTGAATGAGAGCCTTGCTGGGTGAAGTCATCTTGGTTGGAGGTTTTTTCCTTTCATCACGTTAAGCATATCATGCCACTCCTTCTGGCCTGCACAGTTTCTGCTGAAAAATCTCCCGATAACCTTATCAGGGTTTGTGAGTGTGTGATTTGTTTCTTTTCCCTAGCTGCTTTCAATATTTTCAATATTTTCTCTTTGTCTCTAATTTTGGTCAGCTTGATTAATATGTGTCTCGGGGTGTTCCTCCTTGGGTTTGTTTTATATGGTACTTGTTGTGCTTCCTGGATTTGAGTGAGTGGTTCCTTTCCCATGTTAGGGCAGTTTTCAGCTATTATCTCTTGGAATATTTTTTCTGTACCCTTCTCTCTCTCTTCTTCTGGCACCCCTATAATACAGATGTTGGTGCGTTTCACATTGTCCCAGAGTTCTCTGAGACTCTCTTCATTTGTTTTCAATCTTTTTTCTCTTTTCTGTTCTGCATCCGTAATTTCTACTAATCTGTCCTCTACCATTCTTGTTTGTTCTTCTGCCTCCTGTATTCTGCTGTTGGCTGCTTCTAATGAATTTTTATTTCAGTTATTGTATTTTGCATCTCTTCTCATTTAAGTTTTATATCTTGTATCTCTTTGCTCAGTGTTTCCTGTAAATTATCCATCTTTGCCTCCAGTTTATTTCTATTTATTTCTTGCATCATCTTCAGCATCAACAGTCTAAAGTCTTTTTCCTAGAGGCTGAGAATCTCCTGATCACTAAGCTGTTTTTCTGGGTTTTTTTTCTTTCTCCCTTATCTGAGTTATAGTTCTCTGTCTTTTCATTTTTATAGGTTTTTGGTGTGGTGACCTTTTTACAGATAATAGAGTTGTAGCCTCTCTTACTTCTGGTGTCTGCCCCCCTTGTGGCTGAAGTTGGTACAGGGGCTTGCTGTAGGCTTCCTGATGGGAGGGACTGATGACTGCCCACTGGTAGATGGAGCTGATTCCTATCTCTCTGGTGGGTGGGGCTTTGTCTCTGAGTGAGATTAGAAGCTAGCTGTGTGCTGGCCTGGTTCTTTAGGCAGCCTGTTTACTGATGGGTGCCGCTGTGGTCCTACCTGGATTGTTGTTTGCCCTGGGGCTTCTCAGCGCTGATTTTCCCATTAAGGCCACCTCCAGAGAAAGGCACGCTGCTGAATATTCCCAAGAGCTTTGCTTTCAATGTCCTTCCCCCACAACAAGCCACATTTACCCGTTTTCCCAGAAGGTCCTCCAAGAACTGCAGTCAGGGAGTTCCCGTTATGGTACAGTGGTTAACGAATCCGACTAGGAACCATGAGGTTGCGGGTTCGATCCCTGCCCTTGCTCAGTGGGTTAACGATCCGGCGTTGCCATGAGCTGTGGTGTAGGTCGCAGATGCGGCTCGGATCCCGCGTTGCTGTGACTCTGGCGTAAGCTGGTGGCTACGGCTCTGATTCGACCCCTAGAATGGGAGCCTCCATATGCCGCGGGAGCGGCCCAAGAAATAGCAAAAAGACAAAAACAAAAACAAAAATAAAAACAAAAACAAACAAACAAAAAGAACTGCAGTCAGGTTTGACCCAGATTCCTACGGAGATTTTGCTTTGCCCTGGGACCCAGTACACATGAAAGTCTGTGTGCACCTTTTAAGAACAGGACGTTTCCCCCAGTCCCATGGAGTTCCTGCGCACAAGCCCCCCCGGCCTTCAATGCCAGATGCTTTGGGGGCTTTCTCCCAGTGCCAGATACCCACACGTGAGAGTTTGATGTGGGGCTCAGAACTGTCATTCCTATGGGCAAGTCTCTGTGAAACAGTTACTTTCCAGGCTGTGGGGCTTCCTACCCAGAAGGTATGGGGTTGCTTATATCGCATAATTGCCCCTCCTACCTCCTGATGTGGCCTCCTCTTTGTCTTCTGGAATAGGATATCGGCTTGAAGGTTTCCGGTCCATTTGGTTGAAGATTGCTCAGCATTTGGTTGTAAATGTTATTGTTTTTAGGGGAGAAGTTGAGCTCCAGTCCTTCTATTCTGCCGTCTTAATCCCATCTCCACAACAATGCCTTACTTTGATCCTCATATCTTTGAACCTCAGGTGTGTCTCTTATCTGACTAAAATCGGTCTTTTCTCTGAGCTGCTACCAGCCGTGCCACGGGTCCCTGGCATTCTGCCTCTCGCACCTGTCGCAACCCAGCTGCAGCACCTACAGTTCCCTGCTGCCCCCTGGGTTTTTTGTTGTTGGGTTTTTTTTTCCTTTTTTAGGGCCACACCCGAGGCATATGGAGGTTCCCAAGCTAGAATTTGAATTGGAACTATAGCCACTGGCCTACACCATAGCCACAGCAATGCAGGATCTGAGCTGCATCTGCGATCTACACCACAGCTCACGGCACTGCCAGATCCTTAACCCACTAAGCAAGGCCGGGGATTGAACTTGCATCATTGTGGATCCTAGTCAGATTCGTTTCTGCTGAGCCACAGGAGGAACTCCAAAAGACCAGTTTTTATAAAGCAGGCACAATCTTTCCTTTCCCAGCACACTCTAGAAATGGCACAGAAGCCTTAAGTCACCCAGACAATTCAGGAAACTCCTCTAACTTTATTTAGGGTGTGAGGATTATATCCAGTTCCAAACCTCACTCTTAAAAATCTTTATGTAATTGTTTCAGACATACTTTTCAGGAATCACTGATGACACCTTTTCATATTTGTGGTTAGTGGTCTATCTTGTAGAATAGACCATTACAAATTACCTCTCTTTATAGTAGTTTTTCTCTATTGCCCATCAAAATAATCACTGGTGAGCTTCCTGCCAGCAGTCTGAATTGTCACTATAAAACTTGCTTTTAGCTGCGTACATGAGTTACTGAGCCTGCATTGACTTAAGTGATGGCAGAAAATAGTGCTGGAGCCCAGAGACAGCATAGTAAGGGTTGCTTTTTAAGCTTTGTTGAAATAACAGAAAACATTTCTGTGGACCATCCAAATGCACATTTTTGTTATTTTTATCTTTTGCTATACCTGCCGGTAAGATAAATTTCTTTTTATGTGAGACCCCACCCTAGGACCAGATGGACTCCTGCCTGCACTTCTGAAAAAAGCATGTCCTTTCTGTATAATGCTCTCTGTTGCTATAGCCAAGTTTGAAGATGCTGGCCGTCTGTCCTCAGACCTTCTCTGCCTTTTCTGGCTATAGTTTACCTCTCTGAAGCCAGTTATTTAGATAGGAAAATTATCCTGAAAATTAATAAATCAGCTTCTGACCATAGAAAAGAACACTCTCATCATTTGTAAACTTGTTGCTTTGAAGCTTGCAAACTCCTCTGTGACCAGCTTTGAACTGACCTCCAAAGGTCAGAGAAGAGGGGTTGTGGTTCATCTGTTTGTACCCTGCCACTTTATGGACATATAAATGTCATGATTTCAAAACTATGATTATTTTCAAAATGTTAATATGTATACATTTTAAAACAAGACTATATACTTAATAATATCTTTAGAATTTTCGAAATAGCTTTTTTAAATGAAAACAGGGAGTTCCCGTCGCGCAGTGGTTAACGAATCCGACTAGGAACCATGAGGTTGCGGGTTCGGTCCCTGCCCTTGCTCAGTGGGTTAACGATCCGGCGTTGCCTTGAGCTGTGGTGTAGGTTGCAGACACGGCTCGAATCCTGCGTTGCTGTGGCTCTGGCGTAGGCCTGTGGCTGCAGCTCCGATTGGACCCCTAGCCTGGGAACCTCCATATGCCGCGGGAGTGGCCCAAGAAATAGCAAAAAGACAAAAAAAATAAAATAAAATAAAAAATAAAATGAAAACAAAGATCTCCAAAGATAAATGTCCGTGATTTATGTCATCCGAAGAGAAGTAGAGTGTGGGGTCCACAGCAGGAACTTAACGGTGGACGTGCGACACGTTATTATTACTTTCATATTTTTCACTCAGACATGTCATTTTATCATTCCCTGCTTTTACCAGCTGCTTTGAGTAATTCACACAGTCTTTTCCCCTCTTTATCTAGAGATGTAGTTCACAGGAGGCGTCATAAATGTTGAAATGGAGAAATGAAAGAGCAGAAATGAAAACAGTTCCTGCCTACCTTTTTGTGATTAATGTTATCATGTTATCCTTCTTTCTCTCTCTTTCTTTTTTTTTTAAGGACAAGGTTTAGGAAAGAAAAAATAGTACCTTTTGAAGTACGAAAGCTGATCAGAGCACTAGTAGTAGTTTTGAGACAGACATTTGTCTCACCACAGTAGAATTTTTGAAATTCATTTAAGTCCATTTACAGGATCATATGTTACTCATATGTCAAGCCTGTATGTTAATAACTTAACTTTTTTTAACCTAAGTGATTTTTTTTTTAACCTAGGTAATTTTATTTTCTTGTGGCTAATGCCCTTTACTCTGATTCATATTCAGTAATAACCCTACAGTCTTCTTTGTCAAGTATTTGTGTGTATTTCAGTTGTATAATTCAAATGGGCTAAACTGCAAAGCTCAGAGACTCTGGGTAACTGAAAAGTATTCCTAAAATATCTTTATTTGAAGAAAATTATCTAAAGCTACGATGAATGAAAACGTCTAATGGAGGTGATATTGTGGCCTGATCGCAATATGTGGTGCTGCAACTGCTGTCATTAAAATTACATCTCAGATTCTTCAGGGGGTCTCAAACCATGCTGCTGCTGCATTTAAACAGTTATGAACCCTGAGTATCCAAGGAAACACTTGACTCATTACACGGAAATCATTTCTTTATTCTATGATGCCAGAAGTAAAGGCTCAGTCTGAATCTAAAGTTGACTCTCATGCTTCTATTTTCAGCCTCTTTTATATGATCTTGACCTGATTGCTAGTGACCATCTCAGTAAGTTATTATGTGCTATGAAAATTTGGTATAGGACATGACTTTATAAAATCGTGTTGATACTTATCTCTTGTATACTCTAAATAGAAAGTGACTGATGTGTTTCCATCCAAATCTGTGTTATCCTAGGTTTGTTTTTCTTTCGGGCAGTGGAAATGGTTAGGGCTCTTCTAAGAGGGCCAAAGTCAGACGGAGGACTTGATTGTCACTCTCAAGTTAGGAAGGAAAAATAAGCCTTTCTCTGGGTTTCTGGGATTTGTGTCTCCTTCTCTCTCTGTCCTTAATCGTTTTGTTACTTGTCCTTCAGATTTTTGTTTCTCCCAGAATTACTCTCCAAAAAACCCTTCTGGTCATCTCAGGTCACGAAGCACTGGACAGATCATAGAGCTGGTGAGGAAGTTTGAGGTACAGATAGAAAGTAGGAAGGCACAGGAATCTGCTCGTGTAGTGTGCTTCCTGATCTTTTTGGGTTAGAAAACCTTTTGAAATTTAATGAAAGCTATGGCCTCTCTTCACAAAAAATTTACAAAACCCACATACAAACTGTAGGAATTTCATAGAACTCTGAGGTCTGAAAAAACAAATGACGGGCAGTTAACCAGGTGCCATCTGCTCTGCAGTTGGACGAGCTGACAGACTCCTCTAGGCCTCTGTTTACTCATCTGCACAATGGGAATCACAGCTCCTACCCCTTTTTCACAGGCCTATGAGGAGAGAACATGAACACTTTTTTGGAAATACCTGGAAATTAACATACTATGGAACAAAGCCAATTACAGCAAAATGGGGAAAACTATGTACATTTTTGTTGAATCAAAATTTTACCTAAATTAGATGTTTCCCTACCTAGTTTTAGGAATTTTTTTTAAATATATAGATTCCATCAACATGATATTTAACATAATGAGATTTTATATGCATGAGTGTGTGTGTTAATAAATGATAGCCCTGTATTTTCTGCTGCTTTGGTTTGCTTTGTTAATGATATACCTCTCACATTATTGAAGCCTATCTTCTAAGTATAGAAGATTGGGATTCTTGAATAAAAAATGTTTAGGGGAAATTTTTCGTATTTTGAATGAATGTGTGTGGTTGCTATGGGGTCGATGCCTTGTATATTTGAAGATTATTGGATGGTTTTAGGAAGACTCTCAAAAGTAGTTTAGTAAATGGAGGTAATCTTGTTAAAATCGCATTAAAATAAATCCAAAACATCAAGGTGAACATTACACTCAAGATTGGGCTCTTTGTGGATAGTATAAAATAGAAAAAAGAGAAAGAGGGTCTCTCTATCATCTTTTCTCAATGAATTTTATGGTTTCTTGTTTTTTTTTAAAACTTGGCTAAAGCACTATTATTTGGGAAATACATAACCCTTCAAGGTAAATGAACAGAGATTTCTGCAATGTTATTTCAGTATTGACATGTACTATGATCAGTGCATTGGGCTAAAGTAATTTCTTTAAATTTTTCTGACTTCCTAATTTCTAAAAAGTCAGGTTCCTGTTTCTAGTACAAACTAAACTGACTTAAATTTCCCAGGATCTGGTTGGTTCCCACTCTGTTTCCCAATAGAACAGTGAGAAGCTATGTGTGTTGAGGGCTCATTTGTTCGAACCAAATGACATTTTTTGAAGCTCATTGTGGTGAAAGTTTTAAAACGTGAGTATCCTTGCTATTTTAGGATGCACACTCACAGGGTGAGGTGGTGTCATGCCTGGAGAAAGGCCTGGTGAAAGAAGCGGAAGAAAGGGATCCTAAGATTCAAGTCTCTGAACTCTGCAAGAAAGCCATTCTCCGGGTGGCTGAGCTGTCCTCAGATGACTTTCACTTAGACCGGCATTTATATTTTGCCTGCCGAGATGATCGGGAGCGTTTTTGTGAAAATGTGAGTCATCTCAGAAACTTTTCGCCTTTGCTTCCTTTTCTTCTTCAATATTTTTTTTATACTTGATTCTAAAATTAAACCAGCACAGCCCTCGCATGTGGAAAAGCCAGTGAAATGGAAGGTGGAGTTGGTCCCAGGAGAACGGAAAGTGATATACTAGCCTTAATGGAACATCTAGTTAATGCTTGGCTTTGGACTATCTCTGTGCATTGTTTTTTGTACTTTATCTCACTTTTCAATTTCAGTTCTTGAAAGTCTCTTTTATCTATAAGAATCCTATTTTGCCAGGGAATCCCATTCGTATATATTCCACAGCTAAAACTTGGCCATGTTACGTATTTATATTTAAATAGTTTCAGCTAAGAGAAGGAAACAGCTTCTAAAACTAAATCCTTAATTACTTCCTGCAAACCCTATAAAACAACTTTCTAACCCTTTAGGTAGAAATAATCTCCATCTTTACCACAAAGGACTGAGAGTGGCTTGTGTATACTCCCACTTGGTCTGCTGTTTTGAATTACTAGCTTTAACTACCAGAACCACTGATCAGAGCCAATGCTAGAGTTTTATTGACTCAGGCATAAAGTTGTAAGAACTAACACTTCTCTTTGGGTCCCTAATTAACTGTATATTTGGGAATACATGACAATAGTCAGACACCATGGGAAATTATTTTTCATCTTTATTGCGATGACTGTTTTCTTTCCAAGGCGACTAAATTTTATAAATGGCTGAGGCTCTGTTCAAAGGTCGTCATCATTGTTATAATTTAACAGAAAGTTGTGGATAATGCAAAGCGTAACTAGTCATAGTGATGATGACGTTATCTCTTCCAGACACAAGCTGGTGAAGGCAGAGTATATAAGTGCCTCTTTAACCATAAATTTGAGGAATCAATGAGTGAAAAAGTAAGTATTACTTTGAAACAAACCAGCATTTTATTCATTTTCTTAAAAGTGTTCTCAAGTCCTCTCAAATAACATTCTTCTTATAAACTCATACCCAAATTTAAAATGCTAATACATACTCTGGTTTCTCTTCATATCGTATAAATCTTTCGCCTTTTAAAATACTGATACGGAAGTGCCCATCTTGGCACAGTGGAAACCAATCTGACTAGGAACCAGGAGGTTGCAGGTTCAATCCCTGGCCTTGCTCAGTGGGTTAAGGATCCGGCATTGCCGTGAGCTGTGGTGTAGGTCGAAGAGGTGGCTCAGATCTGGCATTGCTGTGGCTGTGGTGTAGGCCAGCAGCTGCAGCTCCAATTAGACCCATAGCCTGGGAACCTCTGTATGCCATGGGGTGCGGCCCCAAAAAGCAAAAAAATAAAAATAAAATAAAATACTGATACAGTTTATCCTTTTCAGATAACTTGGCTTTTAGTAGAAAACCAAAGCATATTTCACTTAAATAAAAAAAATGAAGTTTTTCATGATACCTGGATAGGGAAGCCAGGTGAGAATTTCGGGAGTAAAATCAGACAGTTTTATATCAGAATTACACTGAAGCCATCCTTGTGTACTTAGGAAGTTTATACTAAGCTAACCAATGCACTTCCCTATATACTTAGGAAGTTTAGGCTAAGCAAACCAATGTACTTCATAGGTAATTAGTAATTTAATTTTTCATCAGCTGTCTCTAAGCATTCTCATGACTGTTAGTCCTCTGTCCCTGGATGGATGCAAGAATCTTTAAAAAAATTTTTTTTCTTTATTAAAGTGTAGTTGATTTACAATGTTCTGTCAATTTGCGAGAATCTTTTATGGCTTTTAGAAGTAATTACTTTTGGCTTTGCCAACGTGTCATTTACTTTCCTTGTAGCTGAAGGAATGCTTTTCATTTCAGTTACTTATATCATTTACTAATGAAAAATTATATTTTAAAAGTATAGAATGGACCTTCCATGGTGTTATGTCAGTTGCCATTTTCATTCTGGTGAATTTTACTTTAGGAATATTGTTGATGAGGAAAAGAATGCTTTGTCAAGTTAATGTATTAAAGTCTAAAACAGCCTTTTCTTCTCTCTAATGTATTAAAGTCTACCAAACTGTGTTTTGGATATTTGCTATTGCTGCAGCAATCAGCAATTCACCATAGAATTCCAGAGTTTCCCACTTATTTACTCCTCCTTCTTGCCACAGTAGATCTTGTGTTGAATTTTAACCAAACTTAAACATTTTGCTTCCTGTGCTTGGCCATGAACCTCTGCTTGTCTTAGAGGTATATGTGAATGGCTGAGCCACCTGCGTGATCTCACACCTTTCTTGCTGCGCTCTTCCCTCAGTGTCGAGAAGCACTAACAACCCGCCAAAAGCTGATTGCCCAGGATTATAAAGTTAGTTATTCATTGGCCAAATCCTGTAAGAGTGACTTGAAGAAGTACCGGTGCAATGTGGAAAACCTTCCCCGGTCCCGGGAAGCCAGGCTCTCCTACCTTCTGATGTGTCTGGAGTCAGCTGTGCATAGAGGTAAGAGTTAATTTCTCTGTCCTTTTCACTCCTTTTTGGATTGTTTCCTTCTTTGCTGACTCTTTGGAGTACATTCGTACAAGTGGCTCAGGAGCCTTTCTTTGTCAGCAGAACTCTGGGCTGAAGGCTTCATATCCCTAAGCCGTGTTGAAGGCCCTTCCTCTTAGCTCAACAGTCCTCAGTTTTGGTTTTTCATTACACCTCAGCTTTTTCTTTTCTCTCTCTCTCTCTCTTTTTTTTTTTTTTTTGGTCTTTTTGCCTTTTCTAGGGCCGCTCCCTCAGCATATGGAGGTTCCCAGGCTATGGGTCTAATCGGAGCTGTAGCCACTGGCCTATGTCAGAGCCACAGCAACTCAGAATCTGAGCCGCATCTGCGACCTACACCACAGCTCACAGCAACACCGGATCTTTAACCCACTGAGCAAGGGCAGGGATCGAACCTGTGACCTCATGGTCCCTAGTCGGATTCGTTAACCACTGCGCCACGACGGGAACTCATTCTTCTCTTTTTTTAAAACTAAGGTCTATTTCTCAAATCCAAATTTTAATTTTTAAAATGCATGTCACATAGCAGTTTTAGGGGTGTCAGGGAAACATAATGATTTAACAGGTGAGCTTTGGGTCAGAGAGACACAACTTCAAATTATGGCTCTATCTCCAGACTCACTGCCATTGTTTATGTCTCTTAATCCCTCCAAGCCTCATTTTCTTTTCTTTTTTTTTTTTTTTTTTTTTTTTTTTTTTGTCTTTTTGCTATTTCTTTGGGCTGCTCCCTCAGCATATGGAGGTTCCCAGGCTAGGGATCTAATCGGAGCTGTAGCCACTGGCCTACGCCAGAGCCACAGCAACGTGGGATCCGAGCAGTGTCTGCGACCTACACCACAGCTCACGGCAACACTGGATCGTTAACCCACTGAGCAAGGGCAGGGACCGAACCCGCAACCTCATGGTTCCTAGTCGGGTTTGTTAACCACCGAGCCACGACGGGAACGCCTTTTTTTTTTTTTTTTTTTTTCCATTTTCTTAATCTATAAAACAAAACTGTATTACCTATGTTGAGGAGTTCTTGCGAGGATTGAAGGAGGTTATTTGGCATAGCACTTAGTATATAATAAGTATTGTTATTGTTCTAACAGTGTTTTGTGTTTTGTTTTGTTTTCGTCTTTTTAGGGCCATACCTGCAGCATATGCAAGTTCCCAGGCTAGGGCTCGAATTGGAGCTGCAGCTGCCAGCCTATGCTACAGCCACAGTGACACAGGATCTGAGCTTCATCTGCAACCTATACCACAGCTCACAGCAGTGCCAAATACTTAACCCACTGAGCAAGGCCAGGCATCAAACCGGCATCCTCATGGATACTAGTCCAGTTCGTTACCACAGAACCACAACAGGAACTAATAGTACTATTCTAACAGTATTGATATCAAGAAATTACACCCTTAAAGAAGAAAGGATTTCCTCATAAGGTCAGATGCAGGGTCTTTTCAGTCCAAAAGGCAGTCCCCAACAAAGGAACCAAGAAAGTCAGGGTCATTAAGGAAGACATTTCTTAACATTGACTATAGGCTATAAAAATCAAATCCTAGCTGTTGGGAGTTCCCGTCGTGGCTCAGTGGTTAACGAATCTGACTAGGAACCATGAAGTTGCGGGTTCGATCCCTGTCCTTGCTCAGTGGGTTAAGGATCCGGCGTTGCCGTGAACTGTGGTGTAGGTTGCAGACACGGCTCGGATCCCACGTTGCTGTGGCTCTGTCGTAGGCTGGAGGCTACAGCTCCTATTCGACCCCTAGCCTGGGAACCTCCATATGCCACGGGAGCGGCCCTAGAAATGGCAAAAAGACAAAAAAAAAAATCCTAGCTGTTGAATAGATGGTGCTAGGACAGTTGGCTAGTGATTAAACAGGTAAGTGGGGAGTTTCTGTTGTGGTTCAGTGGTAACAAACCAGACTAGTATCCATAAACACTCAGGTTCCATCCCTGGCCTTGTTCAGTGGGTTAAGGATCTAGCATTGCTGTGGCTGTGGTGTAGGCCAGCAGCTGCAGCTCTGATTTGACCCTAGCCTGGGAACTTCCATATGCTTCAGTATGGCCCTAAAAAGCAAAAAAAAAAAAAAGTGGAAAAAAAATAAGTTGTTAAATAAAGCTCAGAAGGTTTTGGTGATTTTTTTTTTTTTTTTTTTTTTTTTTTTCCATATCTGGGTCGTTAAAGAATCCTAAGCTTAGAAGCAGTGGAATAGCAACCAGAGATAATGCATGGTCTGAGGTTGAATGCCAAAGGACATTTTGGAGGCAGTTGGAAATTTTGATTATGGTCTGGTTGTTTGATGAAATTTTCCTGAAATGTAAAGGTAGAGATTGTTGACCAATAAAAGCATATTGTAAAACAGTATGCATAATATCTAATTTTGCTGTTTAAAAAGTAGAGTTAATCTCCTTAAACTGCAAATTAGTAGGAAATACACAAAGACTCAGTAAAACAATGACCACAGGATAGGAACAGATAATTTAGAAAAGTTACGCAGATTTCTAATACCTTTTTTGGGGGGGGGGGGCATACCAGTGGCATATGGAGGTTCCCAGGCTAGGGGTTGAATCGGAACTGTTGCTGCCGGCCTACACCACAGCCACAGCAACGCAGGATCTGAGCCATGTCTGCGACCTACACGACAACTCAAGGCAACGCCAGATCCTTAATGCTGAGCGAGGCCAGGGATTGACCCCTTGTCCCCATGGGTGCTAGTCAGGTTCATTACCCACTGAGCCAGGACGGGAAGTCCACAGATTTCTAATACTAAAAAGACGGATCATATTGAATGTCGGCAAGGATGTGAAAGAGCTGTAGCTACACTACTGATAGGAATTTTTTAAAATGGTACAACCAGTTTGGAAAATAGTTAAAAACATACATCTACCTTATGACCCTGCCATTTAACTCCTACGTATTTACCCAAGAGATATGAAAGCGCTAAGTCCATATAAACTCGTGCATGAAGCTCATAATAGCTTTATTTGTAATAGCGCCAAACTGGAAATAACCCAAATGTCTGTCAGCGGTTGGAGCAGTAAACGAATTGTGTATAGTCACATAATGGAATAATATTACTTAGCAGTGAAAAGGAAGGCACTGTTGATCTGTGGCTGAATCTCCAACTAGTTATGCCGAAACAAGTCAGACAAAAGAAAGGGTCCGTACTGCATAGTGCCGTTTGTAGGAACTATAAAAAATACAAACTAGTAAACTGATCTGTAGTCACAGAAATCAGCTGGGTGATTGCCTGGGCAAGGGGTGAGTTGGATAGAGAGGGAAGGAGGGCAGGGACTCTCAAGGAACAAGAGGAAGCTCTGGGAGTTAATGGGCATGTTCTGTGTCTTGGTTGTGGTGACGGTTTCACCAAAGCAGACGTATGTCAGACTTTGCCAACTGTAGGTTTTAAAAGCGTAGTTTAGTGTATGTTGGTTATTCCTCAGTAAAGCTGTTTTTGTTTTTTTTTTTTAATTTCCTTTGTTTTCCCAGATGGCATTGACAGCTTAACCAAGCATGAAAAAGCTGTAGTGAATATTCAAAGTGAAGTTTTCTCCACAAGCTTTAAGGGTGTAAGCTAGTAGGGATTTTCCTGGCTTTCACTTTTTTTTGGGGGGGGGGCACTCATTAGGGGCACATTGGCAGCATATAGAAGTTCCCAAGCCAAGGGTAGAATCGTGGAGCTGTAGCCGCTGGCCTACACCACAACACAGCAACACCAGACCAGAGCTGCGTCTGCAACCTACACTACAGCTCACGGCAACGCCGGATCCCTGACCCACTGAGCGAGACCAGGGGTTGAACCCACATCCTCATGGATACTTGTCAGATTTGTTTCCTCTGTGCCACAACAGGAACTCCCCTAGCTTTCATTTTTACCCCAGTAGTTATCTTATTGACAAGACTTCCACTGGCAAAACATATGCATTATTAGTTCAGTAGCATAAAGGTCTGTATAAGGCAGAACACTGACAAGATAAACCCTAGTTTTCAGAGTCTTAAACTCATGCTGAAAAGGCTCGATTCTGAGCTTTTCAGTCTAGGTAATAGCATGACTGGCATGTTATATTTGAGAGGGAAACGTGTACTTTTAATACGTGGTGGTATCTGACCCTAATGCTCACCGTCCATAATGTTATGACTTAAATCCTAACTCAGGGCGACAAGTGAGCAGCGAGTGCCAGGGGGAGATGTTAGATTACCGGCGCATGCTGATGGAAGACTTTTCCCTGAGCCCTGAGATCATCCTGAGCTGCCGGGGGGAGATTGAACACCACTGCTCTGGATTACATCGAAAGGGGCGCACCCTGCATTGTCTGATGAAAGTAGTTCGAGGGGAGAAAGGGAACCTTGGAATGAACTGCCAGCAAGCGGTAAGGACAGATCTTCCACTGCCCTTTTAAATGTTACATTGTATCAGCTGAGGAGCCTCTTGCTGCCACTGCCCCAGCTTATTTATCTGGATCATGTGTGACATCACAGTGAACCTTAGATACTAAGAACTAGACACAGATTATTGTTCCTTCAGGAATATCAGAGTAAGAATGTGGAAGTTGAGCTCATAATTAATAAAAAGAGCTATATAGTATATTAAAGAAATAGATAAAATGCATTTGCTTTTTTAAAGAAAAGATATTTGGCTGGATTGGGTTTACCAAACTCAGAATCAAAGCAAACTAGATTCTGGTAAATCAGAAAAGGTCTTCCGCCAAAAGAGAATTTGCCTCTCTTACCAGGTGTGATTAAGTTGAGGCTGAAAGAGATCTGAAATGAATTGAAATTTTCTGAGTCTTTTTTTATTACTTATGTGCAGTATGGCATGAATTCCTGGCTTGAAGGATCAAGAAAACATGTCATTTTCAAAATCCTACCATGCATGGCAGGGTCTGTCTACTGCTGAACTATAGTCAGTCTGTGAAGACAGTTGGAAAAAATTAGCATGCTTTGCTTTAAAAGATAACTTTTTTTTTTTTTTTTTTTGCTTTTGCTTTTGCTTTTGCTTTTTAGGGCTGCGCTCGTGGCATATGGAAGTTCCCAAGGTAGGGGTTTAAACAGAGCTGTAGCTGCCGGCCTACACCACAGCCACAGCAACGCTAGATCCAAGCCGCAGCTACACCTACACCACAGCTCATGGCACATGGCAACGCAGGATCCTTAACCCATTGAGTGGGGCCAGGGAAGGGGTCGAACTCACATCCTCATGGATACTAGTCGGGTTCGTTAACCGCTGAACCCTGATGAGAACGCCATTCTTTTATTTTTGTTGTTGTCGTTTTTATTAAAAACTGTATACTGTTGAATTTTATTTTCTTGCTAATCACATAAAGTCATAGTTTTACAGTCTGAAACACAAAATGTTTTTCAAATTTTGATGTGGAGTAAAATTTTATCTTAACTTCTATTACTCATGCTGACCCAGAGTGGGCAGTAGTTGGCACATCCCACAGTGGGGAAAAGAGACAAATGTAGCCTCTTCTCCAGAATACGGAGCCTGGCTAGAAGGAAAGCTTCTGGGTGTCATTCCTTAGGAGCAGTCCTTGCTGGTGATTGTCCTAGGAGACCTCTGTCTGTGACAGTGGGTATCCCTGGGCCCCAGACCAAACAAATCAAGACGTTTCATCCTTAATCCATTGTGGAAAGGGGAACATGGAGGTTAGGAATAAACTTGTTTTTACTGAGGCTCCACTTTGTACTGAGGTGTACAGAAAAAAGAAATTGGTTTCACTTTATTGAGAAGCATATAGTTTACCTCCAGGGCTTTTTGAAATTTATTTGTTGATAGAGCTGGTGACTCAACTCGAGAAAAAATAAGTCCCACCCATCTCATCCTTTCTGTCCAGGAGAAGAGTGCTCCTAAACCTAAACCTAGAAGTTAGCCTCAGAACGTGAAATAAGTGGTTTTGCCCACATTAGGTTTGGCCAATTAGGCAACAAACACTTCTTCTTCTTTTTTTTTTTTCTTTTTTTCTTTTTTGCCACACCTGGGAAGTGCACATGTTCCCAGCCCACGGCTTGGACCCCCCCCCGAGCCACTGCGGTGACAATGCCAGATCCTTAACCGCTACACCACTAGGGAATTCCCTCATTTTGCTTTTTATGAACCCTTGGTCTTTAGCCTTTGCTCACAAAAACTGAAGGAGTAGATGATCCAAAGGAAGAAAATTTTCCCTAGTCTCCTACTTCATTATCCATCCTCAGTCAAATGGAGGAATGTTTTGAAATAGTTATTTCTTCAAAATTTTCTTTCTTGATATGGTAGATTTCCATGCTTGTCTGTGGTTGACCATTAATTTTCTTTATTCTCTGCTTGCTGGTGTTTCAATTTAGTGATTTTTCATCAAATAGTAAACTGTGAAGCATAAGAATAATTATTATATTATACACTATTATTAATTATGAATATATACTCTTCCAAATACACTGAGATCATGAACTTAAATTCTTTTCAGTTACAGTGGAACAGATCTGGGCCCAGTCTCTCCTGGGCCAAGGGGAACTGCCCAGTCTAATCTTTAGACTAATCATTTCTTAGAAGCATTTTCTCAGGTTTTCCTAAGCAGTCAGGGGCAGAATAGATGTATAATCATGTTAACAGTTCACATTCTTAGTGTTTATGTCCCATGCTGCTGTCACTGGATTCCAGGGTGGCAGTGATCCCTCGAGGCGTTAGCTTCCTAGAGAGTCTAAAGGGCATTCATTGTCTCCTTTTAGAACCTGCAATTTGGTGCCTGCCTGGAGAATTCTCAAAGTTTGCCTGTCAGTCCTGGCTATTTAACTGATACACTTCTTGGAGAAACTTTTAGACTCTCATGATGCTTATAATATCCCTCAGAAAAAGATGTAAATATTTTTGTCATTGTCAGCAGATGTCCTAACTAAAGTTGGTTGTCATTTGACAGGAGTAGTAATCTTCTTGCTAACTAACCACTGGGTTTTTGTAGCTTCTCCACCTTGCCACCAAGGTGTAAATCACTTCCATCCCAGAATATCGGAAATCTTTCATACTTCTCTCATCTTGGTTGTTGACTTCTTTTAGGAGAGACGAAGTTAGGGCTTTCTTTCTTCATTTCTTCTTTTAACCTTTGTTCTTTAATCAAATATGTGGTGGGATCAGTGCTTTCATGTGAGCCCCTGTAGGATTGTAGCTCAGATGTGTGAGGATCAGAGAAGGCGCCAACAGAGGCTAAATCCATGACACAAAAAGGGCTCCAGTTCTTTCACTTGGAAAAAGGAAGGAACCCCAACCAAAAGGATTGTAGCTTTTAAGTTTGCTTTGTCTTATTTAAGACCCCTACCCCAAAGCACCATCTGCTGCCCATCTGCAGTAATGATGATCTTTGGCATGTCACGTGCTCTGCAGCTTATGTACCCTTCTATACGTTCGTCCTCTGCAGTTAAAGAAACCGGAACTTCGAAGTTAATCGCCTTGCCCTTGTTCTCAGAGCGAATATCTGGCAGAGCCAGATCTGTTAATAGAACTCAGGTTTTCTCAGCCTTCAGTTAGAGCTTTTTCTACTGTGTCCCAACTGCTCTCTCCTCAAAAACAGGAAAAAAGAATCTGAGGCACATCTTCTCATGCTTTCACTTTATTCCATGACAGAAGGTGGACCAAGCAAAAGTAAATTTGAAGAATATATCCTCATTTTCAACTGCATAATGACAAATATTTTTCTATAAATTGTAATAAACAAGCTCTGATTTATGTCTTGGTTATATAAAAGATAATACAGGAAAAAATAGGAAATTATAAAACTGTATTCTTGTTTTTTGTAATTGATATTTCTTGCAACTAGAATCGCAGTCTGTTTTTAATAAAAGCAGAAATATGTTTGTTTTATGCCAGTATCTTTGTAGGCAGAATTCAAATTCTAGATAGCTTTTTTAGGGGCACCTGTGGCATGCAGAAATTCCTGGGCCAGGGATCAAACCCATGCCGCAACAGTGATGCAGGTCACAGCAGTGATAACACCAGATTCTTAACCCACTAGGCCACCAGGGAACTCCAAGTTCTAGATTCTTAAGACCAAATTAGATCTTTAACTGGGAATATCTTCTCTTGACTCTTCTTCACTCAACTCTGGCTTGGCACCGAGTGTCAGATTTAGTCATGTGAATAATAGATGCGAGGAAAGAGGCAGCTTTTATATTGCAAAGACCTTTTGTTTTACAAATACCCACGGATGGTTCAGACAATAGGCAGGCTATCCCTAAATGAGTTAAACAGGAAAAGCTTGCAATCAAAGTAGAGGAACCAGTTGGAAAATATTTGACAAGAACTATATTGAGCTTGGCCAGTGACAGTTGTAGTACCTTATTAAGAGTACATTGTGGAGTTCCCGTCGTGGCGCAGTGGTTAACGAATCCGACTAGGAACCATGAGGTTGCGGGTTCGGTCCCTGCCCTTGCTCAGTGGGTTAACGATCCGGCGTTGCCGTGAGCTGTGGTGTAGGTCGCAGATGTGGCTCGGATCCCGAGTTGCTGTGGCTCTGGAGTAGGCCAGTGGCTACAGCTCCGATTGGGCCCCCTAGCCTGGGAACCTCCATATGCCGTGGGAGCGGCCCAAGAAATAGCAAAAAGACAAAAAAAAATAAACAAATAAATAAATAAATTTAAAAAAAAGAGTACATTGTGAGAGAGTTCCTACTGTGGCACAGCAGGTTAAGGATCTGGCCTTGCTACAGCCATGGCATAGGTCACAGCTGCAGCTCACATTCCATCCCTGGCCCAGGACCTACCATATGCCTCAGGCACAGCCAAAAAAGGAGAAGAAGAAAAAAAAAAAAAAAAAAAAAAAAGAGCACATTGTGATATCCTAGAATGAAATCTGATTGAAGAGATGACACTGCTCTTCCCTGATGTTTAAGTGACTTTTCTTCCTTATTTTTTTTAAATCCAGCTTCAAACACTGATTCAGGAGACTGACCCTGGTGCAGATTATCGCATTGATAGAGCTTTGAATGAAGCTTGTGAATCTGTGATACAGACAGCCTGCAAACACATAAGATCTGGAGACCCAATGTAGGTTATCTTGTTTGCGGTGTTTATCCACATACTGTGTGATATTTGGCGACGTAGCACTGGGAACATATCCCCAGATGACTTCTGGATAGTTTAACAACTTAACTGAAATTTTGTTAAGCAGGAACACCTACCAGCTTTTGGTAAAACTTGTATTGGTTTTGAGACTTGGGCTCTGCCTGCCTCATCTGTGATGTAGAACCTAGACCAGCAATGTGATGATGTTTGTTGACAGTGAGCATATACAGTCCTAGACATCAGGTCACTGAAGAAGTCCACCTAATTGATTTACATACATTGGCTACTTGATAATTATTAGAGAGTAATTAATTATCATTGAAATAAAATACAAAGTGTGGTAGTTGGAGAGGGTGATCATAGACAAAATGAACTCTGAAGTTACACCCCAGATCTAGGAAAGCTGTAAAATGCTGTAATAAAGCATTGAGTCTCATGTATTGGTTTTATTCCATAGGAGGCGCAAACAGTTCTTAAAACCAGGTTGCGAGTAAGAACAGGTTTCTCGTTCCGCAGAAACCTCTTATCGCCTGCAGCCGGCAGTACCCAACTGCATAAAACAAATGCAGCCCATGTTTCTCATCCTTCTGCTATGTGTTCATTCCAGCTGTTCATGCTCTGGAAGGGGTTCAGAAAAGGTCGTCATCCTTAAAAGCTCTTAAAGCTCTGTGAGGGTGGAGGAGGTAGACAAACACTTAAGACTGAGCAAGCATATTTACTAATGTAAAAATAACTGCATCAGCTGTAAAGGGAGCAGGGGGGAAGGAAGGAACTGTACAGATTAAATAGATTTAAGGCACCATCAATTAAATGCCAAGTGTGGGCCCTTTCTAGTCCTTGATTTGAACAAACATGTAAAAAGACGTGAGATAATTGGAAAAAAATGAAAGCTTACAGGATATTGCATGATATGGAGGATTTTTAAGTTATTGGTGGATGATGGTATTATGTTTTCATATAATAGAGAAACATGCTAAAGTATTTGCAAACAAAATTATGGGATATCTGAGATTTGCTTCACAATATCAGCAAGGTGGGACGGGGGCGGAGGGTGGGTAGAGAGTTAAAACAAGCTTGGCCATAGATTGATAAAGCTAGTGGGAAAATAGATATTATATGATTTTCTACTTTTGTATGTGTTGGAGATTTTTCATAATAAACAGCTAAATATAAAGCAGCTGCACCCAGATCTTGTGCAAGTTGAATTCTAAGTGCTACGTGGCTCTGAAGTTGATAGAAAGCATAGTGACTGTTAGGCTGAGTTAATTTGAGTGATTCTTAAGGAAAGTACATCTCTGATTGCTCTAGGAAAAGAGCTAAATGGCTTTTTTCTGCAGACCAAGGAAATACTGGAGTGAGAGTTAGGAACCTCTTGTCTCTCATTACAATTTCACCCGTTTTATGCCCAGGATCCTCTCGTGCCTGATGGAACATTTATACACAGAGAAAATGGTAGAAGATTGTGAACACCGACTCCTGGAACTGCAGTATTTCATCTCCCGAGATTGGAAGTGAGTATTTTGAAGCCATCATAAGTATAAGCCTCAGCCTGTTCTCCTGTGTAGTCACGATCCCTTGTATTTTTAAAAAATAATCAGTAGGAATGTGTTTTTGTTAAGTTCTTGGATAGCTGACCCTCTGATCTCCAGACAAACCTTTGTTGCTTTCAAAACAGTATCAAAGAGCAGCAACAAGCCCTGCAGTTCTGTCCCTAAGTGTCCCCGTTAACTCTTACATTGAAATAGTTTCTGATACCACAGACATCGTTCTAGAAAGAACTTGGGCACATGTGGGGCAGCAGAAGCATCCACACTTACATCTCTAAGAAGATAGTTGTGCATTTTATTTTTATGGACTTGTCCTGGGTATGGGAATTTGCTTTATTTCTTTAACTCTTCAAAGTTATTGAATTTATTCTGTCGTAAGAGGCACTTCTCAATAAGTGACAACTTGGTTCTCTTCTCATCCCATTAGCCAGAAAAAAAAGAGGGAGTAGATGAAAGAGAAGCATCTCTATTAGGGTCAGAGTAACTGTCGTTCATGGGCTGCGCCCCCACCGTCTTTCCGGGTCTCCTTCTCCCTCCCCACCTCCGGACCAGGCTTCTCCTCCTGCCTTCCAAGTTCAGCTGCTTCCTGATTCAGTTGTTTTAAGCCGCTGTACTTTGATCATTAGTTTTTCTGGTGCTTAATATATATTTTACCATGTACTGCACTGGAAAGAGATTACTTGAAGATTCAATATGTTTCTAATTCTGTTCCCTCAAATTAGTTCTGGAAAGGACTTCAGAAACCTGGGTGGGCGTTTCCCTGTGCTTACTCAGACTGTGTAAACCATAATAACAAAGAGTTCACGGAATTAACTGCCTTAAAAAATCATGTTTCTTCCTCTTCTGTAATTCCTTCACCCATGATCAAAAGATGCTTGGAGTTCCGTGGTAGCCTAGTGGTTTAGGATCTGGCGTTGTCACTGCTGTGGCACAGATTAGCTCCCTGGCCCAGTAACTTCCACATGCTGCAGACACAGCCAAACAAAGATGCCCTACAGTCTTTAAATCTCCTTATTAAATATTAGCCCTTTTTCCTCCCATTAAATAGTCCTCCCCCAAAGTTGATATAATAATGTGGACAGAATTAAGTATCTATTGGTCTAATTTGGAGATGCAACAGACTCATTGCCTAATCCACTGTCTCCAGGGTCAAAGCCAAACATCAGGAGGTGTTTTTAATTGATAAGTAGGTCCAGGTAAACTAAATGTATAACTGCCTTAACTTGTGTGGGAAAAAGAACAGGAACAGTATTACTAGAAAGGAACTTGACTGGGAGTCTGGGGTTAATAGATGCAAACTTTGCATTTGGAGTGGATAAGCAATGAGATCCTGCTGTGTAGCACAGGGAACTATATCTAGTCACTTTTGATGGAACGTGATGGGGGATAATGTGAGAAAAAGAAAGTATGTATGTGTGTGACTGGGTCACTTTGCTGTATGTAGAAATTGACAGAACCCTGTAAACCAACTATAACAAAAAATAAAAATCATTAGAAGTGAGAAGAAAAAAAAAAAGAAACGAGTAAGAAAGTCTGTTTATCTTGTCCTTTCCTGATCTTATTGAATCTAGTATATCAGGCAGGATTGAATTGTAGTCACACTTAGAAAAACTGTTGGGCAGATGTTGCAAAGTGCCTGGTGATAGCTCTGACCGTTGTTGTCTCATTTCAGCCAGGGTGTGTTCAAGTCTCGTAGTGTCGTGTGCCTTATACAGCCAAGATACAATCTTTGACTTAAATCTAGAACTTAAATCTTTTGTTTTAAGGTATAATAGACTTGTACAGATAGACCACCGTGTGTTCACACAGAACAAAATTCAGAACTATACTTCTGCTTGTTACCTGCTATCTCCGTTACTCTACAGGGATGGTCACTGGCTACACCAGCACCTTGCAGAAACCCTTAGCATGTGTTGGGAGGCAAGCTATAATAAGAGTGGTTATCTTTTAATTCTAACCCTATAGGCTGGATCCTGTCTTATACCGCAAATGCCAGGGAGATGCGTCTCGCCTTTGCCACACCCACGGCTGGAATGAAACCAGTGAACTTATGCCTCCTGGAGCTGTGTTCTCTTGCTTATACAGACATGCCTACCGCACCGAGGAACAGGGCAGGAGGGTATGCACTCAGTATTAACTTCATTCCTTCCTGTTGTCCTGTGTTTAATTAATTTGCTGCAAATTGTGATTTCCATCATCCTAGGAAAGCTTTGTTGGTGTATCTGGTGGGGAGGGGGTTGCTACACTACTAGAAACCACTTCATTCACTGAGTGTACGTGGAGTTGTCCTGACAGCTTCTTTCTATCTGATTTTATGGGTTTTTTTGGGGGGGTTTTGTCTTTTGTCCTTTAAGGGCCACACCGGCGGCATATGGAGGTTCCGGGCTAGGGGTCTAATCGGAGCTGCAGCTGCCGGCCTACCCCAGAGCCTCAGCAGCACCACATCTGAGCTGCATCTGCAGCCTACACCACAGCTCACGGCAATGCCAGATCCTTAACCCACTGAGCAAAGCCAGGACTGAACCCGCAACCTCATGGTTCCTAGTCGGATTTGTTTCCACTACACCAAGATGGGAACCCTTCCTGATTTTATGTTTTAACGAAGTGAGTCAGGACATTGCCAGTTTTTCTTTAAATTGTCAAAATCTAAATCACAAGTACACAGATTCTTCTACACTAACTTTATGTAGCTTTAAAGATCCATTAGAAGCTCTTAGCCAGGATGTAAATGGCCTTTATGCTTCTGCCCTTGGCAGCAGAACCCATAATGCCTGTATTGATGAGGCCTCTCCGACAGTACACTGATTGGAGCTGAAACCTCCACACCCAAGGCTCTTGGTATTTGTCTGCCTGAGTGCTTCCTCTTGTCGGGATGTTTGTGTATGCTTGGCTTTCTGGCAGTATTTGCAGCCTTCTGGTGCCACCCTGGCATGCTGCTTGCTGTCTAGAGTGGCCTTTTTAAGCCTTCTGAGACACTCTACTGCATTTCAGCCCTGCATTTATTACAAAATATAGAGATGGTATTATTTCACATGCATGTTTACAAATACCCCTTCTGAGCTTAATGCAAAAGTCTCTTTACAATTCAGAATGAGGAGACTCAAACAGAAAGAAATGTCTATTGTAGGAGTTCCCGTTATGGCACAGCAGAAACGAATCTGACTAGGAACCATGAGGTTGCAGGTTCAATTCCTGGCCTTGCTCAGTGGGCTGAGGATCCAGCGTTGCTGTCAGCTGTAGTGTAGGTCGCAGACACGGCTCTGATCTGGCATTGCTGCGACTCTGGCATAGGCAGGCAGCAACAGCTCTGATTGGACCTGTAGCCTAGGAACCTCCATGTGCCGCGGGTGCAGCCCTAAATAGCAAAAAAAAAAAAAAAAAAGTCTGCTGTAGTTACTTCAGTCTTAACTCAGCTTTTATATTGCTTTGTAGGAAAATATGGGCATTTATTGTTACTTTTTTCTTCATGTAATGAGCCTGTCGTTAATCCCAGAAGCTCCTAAAACCTGGTATCTTGGTAGTCACTGTAGTAAGAGGTTCCTTGGCCTGTAAATAAAGAAAAGGTTGGAGTCTGGTATGCTGTCCTCTTAAAAAATCTGCTTCTTTTAAAAATTGAGATGAGGAGTTCTCATTGTGGCTTAGCAGGTTAAGAACCCAACTAGTCTCTCTGGGGATGTGGGTTTGATCCCTGGCCTCACTCAATAGGTTAAGGATCTGGTATTGCAGCAAACTACAGTGTAGATCCCAGATGTGGCTTAGATCTGGTGTTGCTGTGGCTCTGGTGTGGGCTGGTAGCTGCAGCTCCAATTTGACCCCTAGCCCAGGAATTTCCATATGCCGCAAGTGTGACCCTAAAAAGAAAAAAAAAGTGTGAAATTTACATAACATAAATTTAGTCATTCTAGAATGAAAAATTCAGTAGCATTTAGTATATTGACAGAGTTGTGCAGCTACCACCTCTATTTCCAAAATATTTCCGTGTCTCCAGAAGGAAAACGCCATGTCCATTAGCGGTTACTTTCTAAACCCCTCCAAGACCTCCTCAATATCCCCCCCGCCCTGCCCCAGATGCGTTGGCTCTTTTAGGAGGAGAGACTGACTGTACCTGTCAGTGACGTCTTGCTCACAACTTTTCCAAAAATACTAGTTTTCATCTGTTTCACCTGCCAATTACCAACTTACCTAGAAAGAGTCTGGTTCTGACCTGTAGTAATTTGTCACCTGCTTGTTCTGAGTTTGGGTAAATCTGAACTCATTTCTTCTTACCCAAGTATTTATTCTTTTTTTAGTCTTTTTGTCTTTTTAGGGCCACACCCACGGCATATGGAGGTTCCCAGACTAGAGAGCTGTAGCTGCCGGCCACAGCCAGAGCAGCACCAGATCTGAGCTGCGTCTGTGACCTACATCACACCCCAAGGCAGTACTGGATCCTTAAACGGTGGAGTGAGGCCTGGAATCAAACCTGCGTCCTCATGGATGCTAGTCAGGTTCATTACCACTAAGCTATGACGGGAACTCCCCAGTTCACTTTTTAATTGAAGGATATGGAGTTTCCCTGTGGTACAGTGGTTTAGAAATCCAACTGCAGTGAATTGGGTTGCTTTGGAGGCACAGGTTCAATTCCTGGCCCGATGCAGTGGGTTAAAGGATCTGATTAGACCCCTAGCCTCGGAACCTCCATATGCCACACGTGTGGCTCTAAAAAGACAAAAAAACAAAAACAAAAACAAAAACAAAAAAACTATAAAGTTATTTGTTAGTTTCCTGGCAATAGATTTACTTTATCTAGTGTCTTTTTGTTTCTTTGGTATCTTTGAAGCATTTTGCTTATTTTTTCACATAGCTCTCACGGGAGTGCCGAGCTGAGGTCCAGAGGATTCTTCATCAGCGAGCCATGGATGTGAAGCTGGATCCTGCCCTTCAGGATAAGTGCCTGATTGATCTGGGGAAATGGTGCAGCGAAAAAACAGAGACTGGGCAGGTAGGTGATAAAGCTGCCTATTTCTTGTCCAGTAGCAATAATGTTCATGAGTAACACTTTCTGTGGAGTACACACGCCGTAAAATCCGTCTCCATCAACCTCACAGACACGGTTTGTTATATTATTCACTGTTCTCTCTATAAAAATCGTGAGGAAAATGTTCTTTGGTCTCTATAATTATACTTTTCCTAAGCGGTTTGTTTGTTTTTATGTTTTGGTTACCAGATTTTGTAATCGATTGTTTTCCCTCTTTGTGTTGCTTCTTAAAGAGCTTCAAGCCAGAAAACTAAGACCCAGAGAGACTGATTTTTTTAACACAGCTAGTTAAAAAGCCTTGAGCAAGTGTGTAAGATTTTCTGGTAGGCATTTTGTGTACTAACTTACTACTGGCTTCATCCCATTTTCCTTAACATATTTGCCTTTTCTCTTTTTCCCTCGTTTTTTATTTTATCTTGCCTTTTTCTCAATTTTATAAACCACATTAAGTCCTTTTGTGGGAATGCAGGGCATAAATATATACAGAGATATGTAAATACTGACATGCACACATAGTGTGCTTGCCCTACAACCACCCTGCAAGAGATGGAGCAATCCAATTATTTTTCCCGTTTAATAGTTGATATAGTTGAGGCTCAGAGACGTGAAGTGTATTGACTTTCATACTCAGACCTCAGGTCTGATCCTAGGCAGGCGTTTGTTCCATTATATTATAACCTCTCCTTATAGGAAAGTGCCGAGAAGGAGCAGCCCCGGAATTATGTGCATGCTATGAATGGCTCCCTGGGATTTTGTGCCTAGTTAAAAAAAAAAGTTATGTTACTGCATTCAAGCAAATTAAATGGGAAGGTAGCTTGACTTCTTTCTTAAGGTAGGGAGCCAAGCAGTGAGGAATAGCTACTTGTTTAAAGCCCCATTAATACGAGAATGAGGCATGAATTCAGGTTTTGCAGTTCCCTTTGCACCACTCCAAAACACCCTCTGGGATTAAACTAATAAAAAGTCACCTATACAGGAATTGGACGTTTTTAAAAAGCAACATGACTGCTTACTCAGATCTGTTAGGCCTGGGAATCATTTTCAGGAGTCTCTTTCCTGGGCCTACTGCAGTTCTGACAAGTTTATTTATAGAAAATGCCTATAGTTCAGCTTATCTACTCCCCCAAATTTTATGCGTTTTCCTTTAGGAGTCCCCTTCCCAGCTCCCTTTCTCGCCTTTCTATAATTCCTACAATCCTTCCCCTCCCTTCCCATTCTCATTCCCAAACAGAGAGATTCTTGCAGAACAGTCAGTAAGTTAAACTTGATCCATTAACAGAGCCCTTTGCTGAGAAATAACTGTTTATGTGCTTTGGGAAAGTCAGCTAATGTAAAACTTAAAACCTCAAACTCTAGGAGTTACCACTGTGGCGCATCAGTGTTGGAATGTGGGTTCAATCCCTGGCCCAGGCACTCTCTAGGCCGTGGGGCTGCCAAAGATTAAAAAACAAAGCAAAACAAAACACAATCCTGTAACTCTCTAAAAGCAATAGTAATTGATGTTGCAGGTAACTCCTGCTCAGTTTCCGAAGCCCAGGCAAGGTTGCTTTTACATACTCATACCCTAGTGTGTTTACTTGCTATGCAGTTTCCCTCAGAGGATCCTTTTGTGTGGGCTAGGCCTGAAATCCCTGATTTGATTTGCAGGAGCTCTCAGCTCTGCTCCTGTGTTTTAGGTCCTGGGTCCCAACCTACTTTGCCCATGAATAGTCTTAAAATATGCTGTCTTTTATTGTGAATTTTTTTTATCCAGTGATCATTATCGAAATGCGGCTTAGCAGGGTGTTAGCAGAATGGAGTAAAGGACTGATAAGATTTTTAGACTCTGAGGGCACCTGAACATTGATTCTTGTTGGACTTATCAATTTGACCTTCTGGAGGATTTACATGGCTGTTGTACCCCCGTGACCCTCCTAACCACCCTATTACATCAAATAATTATCTTTTCAAGAAATCTAGTTTGGGGAATCAAATAAAGCTTTAGCATTCTGTTCAGTGAAGTCATTTTAAAAAGAAAAGAAAAGGAGAACCACTGAAGAGGAAGGAGACCCTGGTATCTCAGCTTCCCCTGATCTTTTATAGAATTGACAAATGCTGAGGGATCGCCTTTGTATTGCAGGAGCTTGAGTGCCTCCAGGATCATCTGGACGACTTGGCTGTAGAGTGCAGAGATATAGTCGGCAACCTCACCGAGCTGGAATCCGAGGTGAGCGGCCCTATCAGCAGCCTTTCTTGGTTCTGCTGTTTCTAGACTCTTGAGAGTGCAGATTCTCAGCAGAACAGAAGAAACCTTGTCAGATTCCGTGTGTGCTCTATAAAGAAGAGGGTTGTATTTCAGTAGACTAATTTTATTTTTTTATTTTTATTTTTTTGCTATTTCTTGGGCCGCTCCCGCGGCATATGGAGGTTCCCAGGCTAGGGGTCCAATCGGAGCTGTTGTAGCCGCCGGCCTACGCTAGAGCCACAGCAACGCAGGATCCGAGCCGCGTCTGCAACCTACACCACAGCTCACGGCAACACCAAATCGTTAACCCACTGAGCAAGGGCAGGGGCCGAACCCGCAACCTCATGGTTCCTAGTCGGATTCGTTAACCACTGTGCCACGACAGGGACTCCAAAAATGCTTTTAATAACAGATTATATGAATCTCTTTGCCTTTAATTTGTATTGGCTTTTAAAATCCTTTGTTACTTTGGTTAGATAAATAACTAATGTTCAACAGTAATCAATGATTTTATCTGGCCAGGTATTTTTAACATTTTCCTTATATATATATTTTGTTTGTTTACAAACTTCCTAAATATAAATTACCAGGAAATTTTTGTCAAATAAAAAAATATGGCAAACACACACACACACAAAAAAGAGTATTGTGATACTGCCTGAACTCCTTTCCCCATTTCGCCAGCAAAACGTGTAGCCCTTCAGTTTTCTTCATAAGCTAGAATTATCACAGTAACAAGACCAGTCTTTTTCCCCCTTTGAGAAAAGACAGCAGCCGTACTTCAAGTCTCTTAATCACATTCAAGAATAGTCCAGGCATTCTTATTCTGTCATCCTGGCTCTTTCATTTGTGTCATTTGGTAATGTTTGAGTGTTCACAGAAGTAAAATAAAAGCCTGGGACCTGCAGTTAAACAGGGTGGATTGAACATATGTGTTTTTCCATCAAATCCACTAAAATACAAAAAATGAGATTAAAAAGCCTCATAAGCATACACATATCATTTCAAAATAGATTTTTGGGGAGGCAGTTAAAAATGTCGAAATTGAGTTGTAGAGTCAGAAATCAGGGGAACAAGGATTGCTTTTTTTTTTTTTTAAATCATAAGCTTTTTAGAACTGTTTAAGTTGTCAAAACGAGCAATATATAAAATTACACTTCTCAGGGTCTTTTTTTTCTTCTGCTTTTCAAGAATGTATTGTCTTCTGTTATCGTCTGTCATCTCCTCTCTTTCTTGTTGTCCTTGTGGGCTAATGTGGACATTCTGGGGTGCGTAACTGTTTAAAGGAAGATGTTATTTTCTGCAGCCAGTGCTTCGCAGCAGTTACTCTGCTTGAAGGCATTTAGTGTATGTTCCCAAGAGGCAGTGGTTTGTCATCTGGTTTAAGGACAGGATGATAGATGTCACTTACTCCTGTTTTCTTTTTGAACTGCTTCGCTTTTGGGAAAACCGCCAAAAGCTTTACATATTCTAATGTCATTTTTAAATGTTTTTTTCTCCCTACTGTTCTTAATTCTGCCTTTTCTCATTCAAGCACAAGTGGAGTCTGTCTCTAGAAAACCTGCCTTCTGTTGTGGTTGCCAAGAGGGAAGGGAAGTGGGGGGGACTGGGAACTGGGGTTAATAGATGCACACTACTGCCTTTGGAATGGATAAACAATGGGATCCCGCTGTGTGGCACTGGGAACTATGTCTGGTCATTTGTGATGGAGCATGATAATGTGAGAAAAAAGAATGTATACACGTATGAGTGACTGGGTCACCTTGCTGTGCAGCAGAAAATTGCCAGAACACTGTAAATCAGCTATAATGGAAAAAATAAAAATCATGATTAAAAAAAAGAAAAGAAAACCTGTCTTCCAAAGTATAATAAAGGAGCGTAGAACTGGTGTTCTGCCTGCGCTGGGGCTGACAAACTTAAACTCTAGACTAGTTTCCAAATGCACATATTGGATTATTTGCCCATCAGATGATACTGATGCAGAGAAAGAAACCACTCTTCCCCCACCCCTGGCTCTTTCTCATGCAGAACTATTAATGTATTTAATCTTGTACAGGATATTCAAATAGAAGCCTTGCTGATGAGAGCCTGCGAGCCCATAATTCAGAATTTTTGCCACGTAAGTAATGTCTAGAGGAAAAAAGTTAAAAACAGAACCAGTTTTGTTGGGGCCCACACTTGTGTTGGACTCGTCTCTGTCTGCAGCACACATTGCTCCTGAGTGATAACCAGCTTTCACAAGTTAAAGTTGCAAACGGAAGTAACCTCGAGGGAAACCATCCTGGGAAACCTTATTTGCTTACCCCTGTAGGTGACCAGATTGGTGATGAGCTGCCCTTGCTGAGGTGCCCTTTGTAAAGGAAGATGGGGCGGGGGGGGGGGATGGAAAAAGCCCCCTTAGCAGGGCTGAGTTACTTCCCATATATACAGCCAGGATTTGCTAACAGTAAAGTGGCTTCGCCTTCCAAATGTCCGCGTGTACCTGGTGTTGAGGGTGTGCTGTTACTTTACCACTTAGTCCTTATTGAGCTACCTAAATTGTGGGAGTGAATCACACCCAGGAACCGTAAGGATCTGACAGCCAGGAGGCAACATTAGATACTATCCCAAAAGCCAGCTGCCGGCATCACATAAGGAAAGGAATTAAAAGAACTGCATGGTACCTGTTCTGGCTGGAGCTTCATGCAAGACAACTTGCTGCATACATTTATTCCCTTGAACATTTATCCTTCGTATTTTCTCAGGCTTATTTTGACATAATTTGTGATGTGTCTTGTTGGTAAAGGCACTAGGATCAGCTCGTTTGCATTTTTTCATGGGCTGGGGTGCAGGATTTGTTCTTTAATGATTGCAGATGAAGTGTGCATGTGCATTGCTTCCGCAGGATGTGGCAGATAACCAGATAGACTCTGGGGACCTGATGGAGTGTTTGATACAGAACAAACACCAGAAGGACATGAATGAGAAGTGTGCCATAGGAGTCACCCACTTCCAGCTGGTCAGTAACACCTGGCGCATCCTTCCTGAAAGGCTACCGACTGCCTTCCCTTCTCGAAGCATCCGAGCACCTTGTGTGTGAAAAATCAGGGAGTTCCCGTCATGGTGCAGTGGTTAATGAATCCGACTAGGAACCATGAGGTTGCAGGTTCGGTCCCTGCCCTTGCTCAGTGGGTTAACGATCCGGCGTTGCCGTGAGCTGTGGTGTAGGTTGCAGACGCGGCTCGGATCCCGCGTTGCTGTGGCTCTGGCGTAGGCCGGTGGCTACAGCTCCGATTGGACCCCTAGCCTGGGAACCTCCATATGCCGCGAGAGCGGCCCAAAGAAATAGCAAAATCAATCAATCAATCAATCAATCAATCATTTTTTCCAAATATCTGTTCAGTGCAGCAGTCCAAGTGTATTTTGGTATACTGGACTCTAAGCCTTTCTCTCTCTCTCTGTTTTTTTTTTTTTTTTCCTTTTTAGGGCCATACCTGTGGCACATGGAAATTCTTGGGCTAGGGGTGGAATCAAGCTGCAGCTGCTGGCCTACACCACAGCCACAGCCACGAGGGATCCTTAACCTACTAAAAGCCAGGCCAGGGATCAAACCCACATCCTCAGGAGTACTAGTCAGGTTTTGGGGTTTTTTTGTTTTTGTCTTTTGTCTCTTGTCGTTTTAGGGCTGCACCCAAAGCATATGGAGGTTCTCAGGCTAGGGGCTGAATTGAATTGGAGCTATAGCTGCTGGCCCACACCACAGCTAACAGCAACGCCGGATCCTTAACCCACTGATCGGGGCCAGGGTTCGAACCCGAATCCTCATGGATACTAGTCGGGTTTGTTAACCACTGAGCCACAGCACGAACTCCTAAGGTTTTTTTTTTTTTCTCTGAAATCGTATTATGCAGCCCTGGCATTTGAAGGTCCTGAAATCTGAGAGAGACAGAGTCGTGGGGGGCCTGGAAAGCCAGTCGCCACAAATGGTATATGAACACTGCTGGTGACACCTTGTCACAGAGCTTCTGATTTTCTTTCTCATCATGTTTTTTAGGTACAGATGAAGGATTTTCGGTTTTCTTACAAGTTTAAGATGGCCTGCAAGGAGGATGTTTTGAAACTTTGCCCCAACATAAAGAAGAAGTATGTAACTTTTAATTGATTCATTCTGCTTCCCTCAAGTCCCTCTTAGCTACTGAGTGAGTATCAGATATGTCAGGTGGCCTGCTGCTATCTGGCAGGACCAGCCCTGCAGGCCTCCTCCCCACTCCTTTGGAGGTATGGCTGAACGCTTGGACTGTACAGACAGATCCTCCTATAGCAGCCTAGAGCCACACATGCTGATGGTAGTTCTGATATGGGGAGCCTGTGGGCTAAAGAAGCATTTTTAATTTTTCCAGGTTCAGGCTGTCTAACTGATGAGACAGATACAGTTTGTGTACTTAGAAGGGCAAGTTGCGGAGTGAATGAGAGGGTAACTGACTTCCTCCTGACATTGTTCCATTATGTCATCTCCTCAGGGAAGCAGGAGAGGCATTTACTGAGTAGGAGATGTTGTAAAGAAACAAAAACTTTATTCATTTAAGAAGTAGGTCTTAAGGAGAGCGATAAGCTTTTACAGCATGGCTGCCCAAATTCTTCCATGCTGCTCTTTGCCAAGGAGTGTATTCTGGAATACATTTCCCCGCGTATAAACCACGTTCCCTCTTTTGCTTCGGTTTCTGTGCCTTTCAGGAGTGATTTTCATAGTGTATCAAAGACATGGTGCATTGTTAAGAGTAGCATTCCCCTCTGGTCGCATGTGATTAACAAACAAGTGTTGAACTGCCCTTGCACACATGTGCCCTCCTTGACCTCCCCACCAGCCAGGGATGTTATCAGTATTTAGGCTGTGGCCCAGCTTTTATGACGTGTACAGTCAAATTGCTGCTCTTAACTCTCTGAAAACGCAGGGAGAGTTTCAAGAAAGGCATTGAAGAAACTTGGTAAAGGGGGTCATGGGCTCTGGAGGGATGCTGCGGCCCCTGGCCCAGCCCAGGCCTCCGCCGTCTGCCCGGATGTGGCTCCAGCCAGTCTCAGGCCTCTCCTTTCCTCGGCAGGGTGGACGTGGTGATCTGCCTGAGCACCACCGTGCGCAATGACACTCTCCAGGAAGTCAAGGAGCACAGGGTGTCCCTGAAGTGCCGCAAGCAGCTGCGCGTGGAGGAGCTGGAGATGGTAACACCTCGCAGCCCAGCCTCTGGTCCCAGAAACCGCAGGGCAGGGCTTGGAGAGTTGGGCGAGGGGCGAGCGCAGGTCATTAGATTTCAGCCGGAAGTGTGATTGATGGTTTTAACAGACTTGGAATGACGTCCTAAATTTTTACCATAGGACAGCTTCTTGTTTCCCTTGTTTTAAAATGACAAAAGTATTTTTTGAGCACACATAACTGCACGTCCCGCTCTAAGCATGTGATGCGATCACTGCATCAGTGATGTCCTTGAGGATCCAGGGCCTCTCCCACTCCACTCTGCTGTCCTTGGGGCACAGCTTCATCATTAAGGCAAGTTTCCCTCGTGGCTGCACAGTGGCTGCCTGCAGCAGCTGGGCCTCCTGCTCCAGTATTCATCTTCAGCAGGAAAATAAAAACAAGAGTCATCAAGATCCTTCCCCTCAGTTGGCTGTGTCACTGTGAGATCTGTGCTGCCTCCATGAACAGCTCTCATAATCAAGGTCAAGTGGATGTTGGGAAGCCAGCCACAGTGAGCACTATAAGAGGACACCTCTCACTTTACTTTTGAGGTTAAGCCCAAGCCATGTTAAGACAACTAAAACTATGTTTTAGTATGTTTTATATTATGAATCACACTTATTTCACCTCAGCCTAAGCAAAAACTAGTAATAGATACCAGACACCATTAATATCCCAGAAGCAGCATTACCAGATTTTCATATATTCTGGTAGTGATTCACTGATAATTATGTTCAAGTGGAGCGAGTCTAAACATCCTTCTATAACAGAAACTTAGGGTCCCTAGATCTGAACCTGGCTCTTTCAGTAAAATAATAATAATAAAAGTAGAATCCTACATTTATATAATGGCTTTAGCTTTCAGAGTGGTTTCCACGTCACATTATCTTATTTCATCTCACAGTAGTCCTGTGAAGGGGTCAGGGGAGATGGTAGCTTTTTCATTTTGCAAAGAAAGTCTGAGGCCATGTAGCTAGTTAGTGGCAGAACTGAAACTCAGTCCTCTTACTGCAGTGACCACACTGCTGCCACTTAGCGTAGAAGTTAAGACAAGACAGGATCTAATCAACAAATAAGTATATAGAGTGTTTGACCTCTCCAGCTGAAAGTAAGGTCACTTTTCCATGCTGGTTCGCACTCCTACAGACAGAGGACATCCGTTTGGAACCAGATCTGTATGAAGCCTGCAAAAGTGACATCAAGAACCACTGTTCCACTGTGCAGTATGGCAATGCTCAGGTAACTTTTCAATAACTGGTTCTCTCCTGTGGGCGAGGCCTCATCACATCCTGTCCAGCCTGATGCTCCAGCTCCCCCACGCTACTTTTCCCAAACAGGCTCCTTTTGCTCACTTTCATTCCTCTTTGTCACCTGTTCATTCTCTTCCCTCTTTCAGGTTGCCTTGTCCTCCCTGACCTTGTCTGCCTAGTAAACTCCTAATGATCTTGCAAATGCCTCCTCCTCTCTAAAGCATTCCCAATATTCTACTCCTCCTACATTTCTTAGTCCCTCATAATCCCATTGCACAAAAGTTCTTAACTAGCAGTCATGTAAGAACCTCCATGGGAGGTTTTTTTACCCCTCATTCACAGGACAAGGCCCTACCTGGAATTGTCAGGAATGAAGTCCAAGCGAGTGCATTTATTTTATTATTTTTTTTTATATTCTCCTGTTGACTCATCTCCCTCTTCTAGTTCAGGGCATTGCTATGGTGCTTTAGCCTTTGAGAAAATGGCTTCGTTGTCTTCTTATGTCTGCTGTTGGTGATGTAGAGACCGAGGTCAGTCTCGGCCTCATTTCTGTGTAATTAATCCACCTTTGAGTGTTTGCTTTATCTTTAATGATCTGTCATTTCAGTGTGATGTAATTAGGTGATAGTTTTTGTTTCCTTTATCCTCTTTGGCTCATTGAGCCTCAGAATTCATGTCTTACTTCAGTTCTGAGACATTCTCCAACATTGTTCTTTTTGGTATTGCCTTCCTTCTCCTTTTTTCTGGAACTCCTGTTAGACATTTGGAACATCTGAATCTGTCCCCCATGTCTCTCAGTTTTTCCTTTACACTTTTCATTTCTTTATCTCTGTACTACATTGAGGTAATTCTTCGTTCTGTATCCCAGCTTCATAATTTATTATTTAGCTCTTGCCATTCTGCTCTTGAGGGAGACCGCAATTGGATTTTATTTTTCATTTCTGTCATCTCTATTTGGCTCTTCTCATAACTCTCTGTTCTTGATTCTGTTTACTCTTCCTTTTTATATTGCTTTGAGAATATTAAATATACATTTGATTGCTCTGTCACCTTTTCCCTTCGGCTTCGAAGCCTTGATTTATTTTATCTATCATCTTGCTTATGGTAGTAGTGGTCCCTAGCTGCATTTGATCCTTGAACAACGTGGGGGTGAGGCGCACCAAACCCCCACATAATTGGAAACGTTTGTATAACTGGTAGTCAGCCGTCCATATACACGAGCCCTCCCTGTCTGAAGTTCCATGTCTGCAGATTCAGCCAACCATAGACCCTGTAGTACTGTAGTTTTTACTACCGAAAAAATTTTGGAAGTTGACCTGCACACTTCAAACCCTTGTTGTTCAAGGGTCAGCTGTATTTGGTGATTTTTCATTGTGCCTTGAGGATTTCATAGAAGAATCATGATTTCATGCTACCACTCTAGCTCCTACAGCTTCCCATCTGTTTTCCTTCTTTATCTTTAATGATCTGTCATTTCAGTGTGATGTAATTAGGTGATAGTTTTTGTTTATCCTGTTTGGCTCATTGAGCCTCAGAATTCATGTCTTACTTCAGTTCTGAGACGTTCTCCAACATTGTTCTTTCTGGTATTGCCTTCCTTCTCCTGTTTTTCTGGAATGTGTCTAACGTTTCTTGTACAGAAGAGGAGATTTTAGGATATACTTAATTCACTCACTTAAAATCTATTCCATTATACTTTATGCTTTTATGTTAACTCACTCATGTTTTTACTGTAGTTGTTAGTATTTAAAAAACTCTGCCCTGTGAGACTACATGGTCTTCAAGGGTAAGGATTGGGTTTGACTCACAAGTGGCATCTAATGTTCTCTTCTCTCTTGTGGTCAATGGTGAATTGAACTGAACTCCCTGGCTTGTGCCTACTGTCTATGCCAAGAGCCTGATGTATGCTCCACAGGAGTCTTGACCAGCAAAAGGAATTAGAAATGGAAAGCACTTGAATAGAGAAATGAGGGCTGCACTAAGAATTGAGTAGTTCATTCAGAATACATGGATTATTAATCCCTGATCCACCCCTTAACTTGGCCATAACTCTTATGCCCTAGATCATTGAATGTCTGAAAGAAAACAAGAAGCAGTTGAGCACCCGTTGCCACCAGAAAGTTTTTAAGCTGCAAGAGACAGAGATGATGGACCCAGAACTAGACTATACACTCATGAGGGTCTGCAAGCAGATGATAAAGGTAAGGGATCCAAAACCAAGAGCTGAGCTCAGCATAAGTCACAATAACAACAGGAGTTCCCACTGTGACTCAGCGGGTTAAGAACCTGCATAGTCTCCATGAGGATATGGGTTTGATCCCTGGCCTTGATCAGTAGGTTAAGGATCCTCCAGCCTTGCCACAAGCAACAGTTGTGACTTGGATCTGGTGTGGTTATGGCTGTGGCGTGGGCCTGCAGCTGCAGCCTACTTTGACCCCTAGCCTGGGAACTTCCGCACGCCAAAGATGCAGCTGTAGAAAGGAAACAAAATAACAACATCAACTTCTTTCAATTTCAGAGAAAATCCGTATAATCTTTCAATTTGTTTTGAAGAGCGAAGGCCTTTCTTCTCAAAGTCTGGTCCGTAGACCAGCAGCATCAGCACCACCTGGGAACGTACAACATTTCAGGCTCTAGCCCTGTCTCTGAGTAAGAAGCTCTGGGAGTGGTGTGTTCTGTTTTCACAAATCCCCAGAGTCCTGACGCAGCTCCACTTTGAGAACCGCTGAGCTGACTGATCTCACTTTGACCTGAGGCACAAGTAAATAGATGTCCATTAAATGCGTTTTGAGGGAGGTTGGTGGTAGGTATACTTAGAAAGCCACCACTGAATGTCCTGATCATCCATCTGCCACCATCAAAGGCTTTTCTGTTCTATAAGCTGTTCTGTTTTGTTTGCTTGCAGCAGGGCTGACTGGAGAGCCTAGCTGTAAATTCCTGGATTTGTCCGCATGTACGGAGATTCAACTTAGAGTGCTAACCCATTATTTTAGCTTCTCTTTAAAATGAAATGATCTCATCCAATCAAGTAAAACTCCAAACGTTGTGAAAGTTAGAAGTCTCTTTAGCTGGGCCCAAAAGGTTGAGTCCTCTGTAAAAGTGGAAATGTCAGGCTCTGATTTGACAGAGCTTTGTCAAGTTTTGATGACTTTGATAAAAATCCATCAGCAATTCACATCCCCGTTACTAAGATATCAGTAGACTCTAATTAATAGACTCTGGATTACCAGACAGAGATGGAGGTTATTACTAGTCCAAAATGGATCTTTGACTTCAAGGACACTTAAAAGTGCACAGAGGCTGGCCCACAGGGTTTGGTAGAATTATAGCTCCTGTAGGTAAAAGATGGATCACGTTGTGTGATGATGGGTAATTCCTCAATTTCCCATTGGAATTGAGTAGGTACACCCGAGGGCCACATGGTTACCTGGTACAGTGTTATGTTCATGCCTAAGCAATGTTTAAGTTCAGGAGATGCTGTGAAATGTAGCATAGCCATCTAAGTAGGGAATCAGTCTTGTGCAAAAGAGGAAACAGGTGGAAAGAAATATGGGAAACAGAGTAAAGATAAAGGGGAACTTGAAACTGGGTGGGTTTTTTCTCCCCCCCAGTTTTTTAGGCCCGCACTCATGGCATTTGGAGGTTTCTAGGCTAAGGGTCAAATCTGAGCTACAGGTGCCAGCCTACACCACAGCCACAGCAACTCAGGATCCAAGCCACATCTTTGACCTACACCACAGCTCATGGCAATGCCGGATCCCTGGCCTACTGAGCGAGGCCAGGGTTCAAACCCTTCCTCATGGATACTAGTTGGGTCCGTTTCCGCTGCACCACGATGGGAACTCCGAAGCTGAGTATTTATTCAGGCTTAGCTGTTTCTCCTGTCCCCGGTGATAACCTTTACGTTGTTTCTGTCGTAAACCCCTCAAAAGATTTAAGAGTGGTAAATAAGGTGTTAATTGCCATATTTTGAGGCTGACCCATTGCCGACTGCACTAAGGAGGCTGACTAATTGCCATATTTGGATAATTGCTTATATAAAATTTTGTCTCTTTGCAGAGATTCTGTCCAGAAGCAGATTCCAAAACTATGTTGCAGTGCTTGAAGCAAAATAAAAACAGTGAATTGATGGATCCCAAATGCAAACAGATGATAACCAAGCGCCAGATTACCCAGAACACAGGTAACCTCTTGCCGTGCGTTTCCTGGTCCCATTTGGTATAACTTGCAAGGAATTGGGTGGACATATCCTTGCCTAGTTAAACTAAAGGTGCTTTGTTGTTCATGAATGTTAAGGAAAGAGATTGAAAGTCATAAGCAAAATGACTTACTCCTTCCTTGAAGACTCTCCAGAAGAATGGAATAAAAGTCATGGGGAAAAGGAGGCTGAAAACATAGAAAAGTGCCTTTGAAGGGCATACAAAAGGAATTAGGACTAGAGTTCCTTGAAAAGGCCAGAGATTTAATAAAACCTCATCCATGTAACAGAAGAATATGTGGACAGTCTAAGAACAGAGGAATTTAATCTCTGAATTGGAGAGACCCTGTAACTTAATGAGCAGAGTGAATTGGATATTCTTTTCTCAAAAATACGTATTATGGAGTTCCCGTTGTGGCTCAGTGGTTAACGAATCCGACTAGGAACCATGAGGTTGGGGGTTCGATCCCTGACCCCTCTCTGTGGGTTAAGGATCCGGTGTTGCCAGGAGCTGTGGTGTAGGTTGCAAACTCGGCTTGAATTCTGTGTTTGCTGTGGCTGTGGCCAGTGGCTACAGCTCCAATTAGACCCCTAGCTGGGGAACCTCCATATGCTGCAGCTGTGCCCTAGAAAAAGACAAAAAATATATATATGTGTGTGTATTATGGGTAAGGTTGCTAATGTCTTGATTTTTATGAGGCCTACTTAGGGTGTTGGTCTCAATAGACCCAGCAGAGCTGCTCCAGAGTAGGATTCCTGGGCTTCTCTTTCACTACGTTATATCACTCATTTAAAACAGTGTAGTGGGGTTCCCATTGTGGCTCAGTGAGTTAAGAACCTGACTAGTATCCTTGAGGATGCGGATTCAATCCCTGGCTTCAGGGGATCTGGTGTTGCCGTGAGTTACGGTGTAGGTTGCAGATGCAGCTTGGATCTTGCATCGCTGTGGCTGTGGTGTAGGCCAGCAGCTGCAGCTCTGATGTGACCCCTAGCCAAGAACCTCCATATGCTGCGAGTGTGGCCCTAAAAAGAAAAAAAAAAAAAAAAAAGGAAACGGTGTTGGTACAAGCTGAGGGGTAGGTCATAGATGCAGCTCAGATCTAGTGTTGCTGCGACTGTGGTGTAGGCCAGCAGCTGCAGCTCCAATTTGACCCATAGCCCAGGAACTTCCATATGCCACAGATGTGACCCTAAAAGGAAAAAAATAATAATAAGGAAAGAAGGAAGGAAACAGAATAGTGAGAGTTCAGTAAACATTTATTGAATGAACAAATAAATCATTGGTTGATTAGTGGTCATTGATACAGTATACCCCCTTTGGGAGGTAGATCTGAAAGCATTGTGAATCCAGATGGAATGTTTAATCACATACTTACCACTTTCTGCTCTAGATTACCGCTTAAACCCTGTGCTGAGGAAAGCCTGTAAAGCTGACATTCCTAAATTCTGCCATGGTATCCTGACTAAGGCCAAGGATGATTCGGAGTTAGAAGGTCAAGTCATCTCTTGCCTCAAACTGAGATACGCTGACCAGGTAAACTGACCTGGGCTTGCCGTAGAAGTGTACTTATGGCACTCACTATGTCTGGCAGTTTTTTTAGTTGGAAGTCCTTAGCTTGCTCCTACTTTTCCCAAGACCTTTTCCAGACCGTCTCCAAGCCAGGACCCAAATAAAAGTTCTAACAGGGACATATTCTTCCTTGTCACATGCAGCGCCTCTCTTCAGACTGTGAGGACCAGATCCGGATTATTATCCAGGAGTCTGCTCTGGATTACCGACTCGATCCTCAGCTCCAGCTACACTGCTCAGATGAGGTAAGATTTGTGTACAAAACTGGTTGTGAACACAGCTAGTCAGAGAAATTTTTATTGGAGAAAAGTTCTTTATTCTTTCCCTTCAGTCCTAAATCCAGGGTTAGTTGAATGCCCATCTTCTAGGCTCCCCATTGTCTGAGTTCCTGGTTCCCTGTAATACTGCATTTGGTTCGGCCTTCGTCCTGTCACTATTCAATTTTGATTCCATAGTTCTCTTTTGAAGAAGAGTTTTCCTTTATCGTATCTACCTATATATGTAGTTTGTTCTTCCCTCTCCTTATTCTGATGGTCAATCCAGAACATCCCTCTACTTGCCAGAAAGCTAGACGTGATCCTTTAATATCTCTAAAGAAGTGCCTATCCTTGTAAATTAGTCGAATTTCTAGCTAGAAGAAGCCACGTGGAGACTTCATTCAACATCCGTCAACTTTAGGAATTCCCGCTGTGGTGCAGTGGGATGACAGGCGTCTCTGGAGCACCAGGACGCAGGTTTGATCCCTGGCCCAGCGCAGTGGGTTAAGGATCTGGTGTTGCCACAGCTGCAGCTCAGATCTGATCCCTGGCCAGGGAACTCCATATGCCAATGGGTGGCCAAAAAAAAAAAGTCAGTTTTATATGAACATATAGCTAAAGCTCTTTCAAAGAGGCTTCCTCATAAAGCTGTCCAAAGAAGGTGAAATTTTAAATCTGTGCCACAGGCTGTATGTCAGGACCTGTGTGTGTGTTTGTGTGTGTTTCCACATTGTGCCTCTGAGTTGACCCTGAACCTCTGTACATGTCAAGCATTTGCTTTTAGTATTTTACTTGGTTGTATGACCTTCTTCCTGAGGAATCAGGGAGTAACCTGCTTTGTGACCAGTTCTGGGACAGTCTGACTGAGGTCTGGGAGTAGACAGCATGAAGATATGTGCACTGATTGCCTTTTGACTCTCTGCCAGTGCCTGTGAAGGAGACAGAGCCTGGCATCCCAAGTGGGGGCGAGGGAGTGAAATCCAGCAGGGTTCCTTTGGAGAAGAGCCCTGGGCACCTGGGTGTGGGAGGATCACCACGTCGACACATTTCAGAGACCAAGGCTTCTTTGTGTGTGTCCTGAGCAGATCGCCAGCCTCTGTGCCGAAGAAGCAGCAGCCCAGGAGCAGACAGGTCAAGTAGAGGAGTGCCTCAAAGTTAACCTGCTCAAAATCAAAACGGAAATGTGTAAAAAGGTAACCACCATCAGTCACCATTCTCTCACTGCATTTCCCTCCTCTCGCTCTTCTTCCTCTTAAAGCTGTAATGTCTACGTCTTTTTTTTTTAATCATTTCAGAGCCTCATCTGCAACATGTGGAAGTTCCTAGGCTAGGGGTCGAATTGGAGCTGCATCTGTGGCCTTTGCCACAGCCACAGCAATGCCAGGTCCAAGCCATGTCTGCAACCTACACCACAGCTCGAGGCAGCACCAGATCCTTAACCTACTGAGAGAGGCCATGGATCAAACCCTCCTCCTCACGGATACTAGTCGGGTTCTTAACCTGCTGATCCACGAGATCTCTTGTACATCTTTCTTTTTTCCCCCACACCTGCAGAAGTCCCTAGGCCAGAGATCGAACCTGCACCACATACATAACCAGAGCCACAGCAGTGACCATGCCAGACCTTTAACCTGCTGAGCCACCAGGGAACTCCTGGAGTCTGTACATCTTAATGATAAAATCTAAACCTTCCTTCCCTGAATTCCATCCTGTTCCCTCTTACCAAACTAATTTGGCTTTTAACTTAAATATTCTTTCACATGTACAAATTGTTTGTGAATATGTCTCGTCCCCACGATGAGACCATTGCTCCAGGACATTGTTTAAGTGCTACACCAAAGCAAACTATCGATTTCAATATACCAGTGATTGTACTGCATTCATAAAAATCAATGAAACTAAAATTTAGTTCATTTCATAAACAACACATAAAAATAAAATTTTGAAATTACAGCTGAGCATACATTATCTTAGATTGAAAGTAAGATAATATATTTGATCTTTTTTAAAAAGCTTTATCCTTTTTCTGAAGTGTTTAAGTGATATCATTATTGAGTCACTGTAAATATGACGTGCGATAGTTTCATCTGCTAGAAGAGTTTTTCTTAATATTTTTTTTAATGTTTAGGGCCACATCTGCAGCGTATGGAGGTTCTCAGGAGGCTGGGGGTCAAATTGGAACCTCAGGTGCCAGCCTACACCATAGCCACAGCAACGCCAGATCCGGGCTGAGTCTGCAACCTACATTGCAGTTCCCTAACGCACGGAATGGGGCCAGGGATCAAACCTGCATTCTCATGGATACTGGTCGGGTTTGTTACTAATGAGCCACAATGGGAACTCAAAAAGTTTCTAAATCCACATCACCTGAGGAATGGTAGGAAGTGGCTAAAAGCCGAATCTAGGTATTTTCCTTTGACTGCTGTTTCATTAATGATCTCATTTAACTTTGAGGAGGACTTTTTGAACAATATTTCACTCTTACTGTTTTGTTTTTATTGTTGCTTTACAGTGTGTTGTGAGAGCAAACTTTTTTTTTTTTTGTCTTTTTGCCTTTTCTAGGGCCACTCCCATGGCATATGGAAGTTCCCAGGCTAGGTGTCGAATTGGAGCTGTAGCCACCGGCCTACACCAGAGCCACAGCAACTCAGGATCCGAGCCGCATCTGTGAACTACACCACAGCTCACACGGCAATGCCGGATCCTTAACCCACTGAGCAAGGCCAGGGATCGAACCCACAACCTCATGGTTCCTAGTCGGATTCGTTAACCACTGAGCCACGACAGGAACTCTGAGAGCAAACTTTTTTATTTAAGAAAGCATTTCTGGCCTGTCCTTACCGCCTATAATTACGTCATGTATAAAAAGAGTCTATAGAGTTGATATCTTTTCTGTATTGTTTATATTCCTATTGTTCAGAACATCTTTAAACTCACATGTGAGTTATTCTTACACTATAAGTTATGCTCTGTTAATTCTTTTTTCCTTTTGAGGATAATGGAGACAAAGTGAAACAGTTTACTTATTTGGGAAGTTATGTAAGACCTTGCTGTTTGGGAATTTTAATATAACTGATTACTCTTTATTTTCAGTTTTCACATTTTCAGACTTCTGAAAGTAGCAAAACAACTATATTAAATCAGTATAAACACTCTCACTTAGTATTTAATAATATGGCATACCGGAATGCCAGAAACCCAGTCCTGCTTTGCTTAGCCATCAGCTTTGCATATGCTAGGTCCCTCAGTTGTATTTACTGAATTAAATTGGATGCTGAAAATCTGCCTTCTAGAGTTCCCATTGTGGCTCAGTGGGTTAAGGACCCAACATAATGTCTGTGAGGATGCAGGTTCGATCCCTGGCCTCACTCAGTGGATTAAGGATCCTGCATTGCCTCAAGCTGCAGTGTAGGTCCCAGATGAGGCTCAGGTCCCGTGTGCTGTGGCGGTGGCATAGATCAAAGGTCCGATTTGACTCCTAACCTGGGAACCTCCATATGCCACAGGTGTGGCCCTAAAAAGAAAAGGAAAAGAAAATCTGCATTCTTGGTAGCATCACCTCCTTGCCTCCTATCTCAGAATAGCCTCTGTTGGCTCAGCTTGCCCTGCTTGACTTTTTTGTCTATAAAGTTTTACAGACAACAGTTCTGATGTATTTCCTCCATAAAAGCTCTCTGATGATCTTCCCTTCCCAGGAAGTGTTAAACATGCTGAAAGAGAGCAAAGCAGACATCTTTGTGGACCCAGTTCTTCACACAGCTTGTGCCCTGGACATTAAGCACCACTGTGCAGCCATCACCCCTGGCCGAGGGCGTCGTAAGTCAGCCTGTTCCCCGACCCTGTCTGAACTGTCTTGGGGGAGGAGCGAAGACTTCCTCTGAGACGTCACTTCAGCTGCTCTGTTCTGTAGCTCCAGCTCACCCGTAGACAGCACCTCTGGGGGCCTGGTTGATGCTGGGACTAGGCCTTTGTAGCCATTTGAATTCAGAAATAATCCTGCAGGGTTGAACTGGTGCAGCCATGACCAGAGGTGAAGATCTGATGAAAAGAGAGGTTGAGTTACTTCTCACGAAAGCAGAAGCTAACATGGCCCCTTCCCCACCTTGTCCAGCCTTGTACGGCTTCACCAGTTTCCTCAATGGCCACGTTGGGCCCAGGAGACAGGTTCTGTGTGAGGTGGAACCTGGGCAGGTGCAAAGTTGTATCTGAGCCATGTGTTTCTAATGAATAAGAGAGGTTTTAAGAGAAACTGTGGATAGCCAACCTTAAGTATTCTTCTCCATGGTGGGTCTTGGGTTAAGTGTCTGTGAATGGATTTTGTTTTGTATAGCTTATAAATCTCAGTTCTCTGGCGGCTAGATGCCCTTCTCCTCAACCTTCCAGAAATTTCTGTCCTGTTCAGTTTCAGGCTCTCCTTAATCTCTTTTCTTGCACAGAAATGTCCTGCCTTATGGAAGCCCTGGAAGATAAGCGGGTGAGGCTACAACCTGAGTGCAAAAAACGCCTCAATGACCGGATTGAAATGTGGAGTTATGCTGCAAAGGTAATGACCCCGAGAATCTTCTGAAGTGGCTGTCTCCTCTGTCAGCTTCCCAATCTCTTTGAGATATTTCACTGGCCTCTTTGTCCTTGTTGTGAGACTGGCAGTATTAAAAAAAAATCCAGAGTTCCCATCGTGGCTCAGTGGTTAATGAATCTGATTAGGAACCATGAGGTTGCAGGTTCGATCCCTGGCCTTGCTCAGTGAGTTAAGGATCCAGCATTGCTGTGAGCTGTGGTGTAGGTTGCAGACGCGGCTTGGATCCCGGTTGCTGTGGCTCTGGCGTAGGCTGGCGGCTACAGCTCCGATTGGACCCCTAGCCTGGGAACCTCCATATGCCACAGGAACAGCCCAAGAAATGGCAAAAAGACAAAAAGACAAAAAAAAAAAAAATCTGCCAGTGCATCTGCAAGACTCCTGGGCTCTGTGAGCCTGGAGCTGTCGTCTCCAGGTGGGGCACCAGAGACATTAATTAGGCTCTTCTTTCCTCATCAGTTTCCTCTTTTGAGCTGCTAAGCATTGCTCCACAGTGATTCCACAGCTTGCTTTGTATGGGCAAATGTTGGGGCTCAAATCGCATTAAGCTAAAGCCCCCTTATTCTGTTCTGGGTACAGGGATGAGCATAGAGGCAGCCCAGACCTCTCTGGCCGCAGCCTCTCAGGCATCCAGACTAAGTTGAGACTTGAAAGAACAGGTCCATGTGCAGCTAGGGACACTTTTGGTCCTGTTTCTGCCATAGCAAGCTACCATAGAGGTCTCCTGGAAGAAGCAGTGTGGAAAACCGAGGATGAAAACTGGCTAGACTCTGTGTGTCCAGGACTGGGGGAGTGGTTATTTCTAGTCAGCCTAAGTCCTGTTTGCAAGTTGTTTTTGGTGTAGGGATGCTGATGATATGATGGTGAGTGGACACAAGATAGAGAATTAGGAATTCCCATCGTGGCTCAGCCAAAATGAATCTGGCTAGTGTCCATGAGAACACGGGTTCAATCCCTGGCCTTGCTCAGTGGGTTAAGGATCCGGCGTTGCTGTGAGCTGTGGTGTAGGTCACAGATGCAGCTTGGATCTGATGTTGCTATGGCTGTGGTGTAGGCTGGCAGCTCTAAATCCAGTTTGACCCCTAGCCTGGAGACTTCCCTATGTCTTTGTGTAGTCCTAAAAAGACAAAGAGAATTAGCCTCTGACACAATCTCAACTTTTCTCTTTGTTCTTAGAAAGGCAGGCACATGTGAAGAAAATCAGTCAGAACATGTAAGAACCTGTGACCTTGTGCAGGTCACTTGACCACTTCCCACCCCTTGGGCCTCTGGGTCTTCATCAGTAACATGGGACTCATGAAATCTATTTGCCAGGATTGGTGTGAGGACTGAGTGACGGAAACATGTTGAGCCCTTGGCAGCACATCTAGTCCTCAGCCTGAGGGCTGTCACTCCGTGGGCGGTGGTGGTCACTGCAGTGAGTTGTATGAAACTCCACTTCTTTGTGTTTGTCTGCATTTTCTAATCTAGTGCAGAGATAGACAGCATCCTGATCAGGAAAAAGAGTTAGGGCTCTGTTTCCTTGTCCCTTGCCCTCCTCTCTCCCCAGAAGAAATGACGTAAGTTAAAGTAAGTGTTGAGGAGTTCCCGTCATGGCTCAGCGATTAATGAACCCAACTAGCATCCACGAGGATTCGGGTTTGATCCTTGGCCCTGCTCGGTGGCTTAAGGATCTGGCGTTGCCATGAGCTGTGATGTAGGTCGAAGATGCGGCTCAGATCTGGCGTTGCTATGGCTGTGGTGTAGGCCAGTGGCTACAGCTCCGATTGAACACCTAGCCTAGAAACCTCCATATGCTGCAGGTATGGCCCTAACAAGACAAAAACATGAAATAATAAAAAGTCAAGTAGATGTTGACGAGGCAGTTTGGGGCAAACATCCCTCCCAGTCCACTTCTCTCTGGGGATGATACTGCTGCGTGTTTTCCAGGTGGCGCCAGCGGATGGCTTCTCGGACCTCGCCATGCAAGTGATGACATCCCCGTCAAAGAACTACATTCTCTCCGTGATCAGTGGGAGCATCTGCATATTGTTCCTGATCGGCCTGATGTGTGGACGTATCACCAAGAGAGTGACACGAGAGCTCAAGGACAGGTAGAGCCGCCTTGACCGCCAGAGGAACCGCCTGTCCAGTGCCCCGTTTGTACAGCCCTCCTGTAGAGTGTACCCACGCACCTCGTCCTTCTGCGAGGTGACACCAGTACCCATGTTAGAGCAGCCGCAGGTACCCACCGCGTTGTCCCACCTCAGACTTGGCCCTTGTCCATGGTGTCCTCCTCCTCGACCATTTGTGCAGCAGCTGGCCGCTTTGGGTATTGCCTTTGTTGGCAGACTTGGGTTTACCTGCCCATAGACAAGTCTCATACCGATGGAACCACCAGTACTTCCAGAACCAACTCACCTGACCTGCAACTCAAATGATTTTTTTTTCTTTTTTTTTTTAAAAAAAAAACAAAAAACAAAAAAAAAGAGAAAATTTTTAAAGAAAGAAAAAAATGTATATAGTAACACATCTCTTCCGGGCTTGATTTGAGCAGTGGGGTTGTTTCTTCTGTGTGACGGTGTACAGTGAAGGCGGGACTTGGGGGGAGCACGCCTCCCAGTGCGCTGTAACTGGGCTGTCTGGCTTGTTTCTCAGAAGCACCGTTGGCCCACGTTGGGGCCATGGACTTCACTGATGAGTGGGAAATGACTAACCAGCCCGCTTCAGGGCTTGTTTTCTTCTGCTGCCACCCTAGTAGAGCCACTGCTGGTCAAGACCCCAAGGCCATGCGTGTTTCTGTGACCGCCTCACCTCAGTGAAGTAGAGTAGGCGCTTCTCTAGGCCACGGGCAGGAGGGTTGGAGAGGGGATCCGAGTGTGCGAAGCCGATCAGTCCACTGATCTGCACTGGAGGCTGGATCCCGAGGCCCAAGGCAGCTGGATCCCAGCAACCTTCCTCCTCCAGGCCAGTGAGGACTCAGCCGTGTTCAGACGGACTCTGCCGGGGTGGCAGTTCCTCCAGAAGTCCTGCGCTTCTCTGGGAAGCCGTGGCTGTGGGAGAGGGAGCAGAGGGCAGGAAGGAGGAGCAGGGGTTCGACTCACTTTGCTTTATTTTTCAGGCCACAATGCAGGTCAGAGACAATGGCTTATAAAGATTTAGCTTGGGCTCGGGGTGTGACTGGCAGTCCAGCCTGACCTTTCTGCAGGCTCAAGGCCACCTTCCCAGACAAGCTTCCTTATGCCTCCTAAGTGGAGAGGGTGTGGAGAGTTACTGCATTAAAAGATGGGGGCTTTTCTCCACTTTTTCTGTCTCCCCATTTGCGGCATACACCCCCTGTCGTAGGCGTTTGGTGACTCGTCAGTCTTGCCTGAGGCTGAGCTTTGTGGAAGCACTGTTCCTGGCTGTCTTCCCCCACCCTCCTCAGCGTAGAGATGACAGGTTCGGGGTGTAACAGGGAGGAGGCAGGCATCACGGTCCAGCCTCGCGCGCCTTGGCTGCACAAGAGGGCGGCGTGTACAGTTGGAGATATATTTATATAATATATATTTTATTAACCTGTTAGACGTCCACAAAGTATTATAAATCACGTGCCTAAAACTGTCCACATAGCCCACGCGCGCTTCCCCGCCCTGCCCCCGCCTCTGTCCACACGTGCTGCGCGACCTTCCCACGTCTGTCTTCCCTGAAAGCGGGTCCGTTGATCCAAAGGACTCCTTGTCTAACCTGACTGACATATATTTGAATACTGTGGTTTCCTTTTTCTTTCTTCTTCCTTTTCACTACCCTTCCCAGAGGCAGTGGGTTCCAAAAGCCAGCTGCACACCCCGCCTAGGATACTGTAAGTCACCAAGGGGAGCGTCAAAGCTGCTCGGTCCCTTCAGTCCTGCTCTTAGGGTCTTCTTGATTCTCAGCAGCTGCCCTGGGACTCTTCAGTCTCATAAAACTTGAAACTCTTGGAGTCTGAACAACACCCCCGGCTACCGCACTGCCGGACTGAACTGAGCCGGCCCAGGTAGTTCACCTCCAGGGTTCCCGCTGGGCTCGAGGGCCTAGGATCGAGGGGTCGGGATGTCATCTGTACACAGGTCCCCACTGACGCGTGTGATGCGGTTTCCAGGATAGAGTACGTGTTCCCCATTTGCTGAGAGCGGGGGTACCATTCTCCTCCTCCGCAGTCTCCCCCCAGTACATGTAAAACACCTCTGTGGTTTAAGATGTCTTGATGCTTTTGTTCTTTCTGAGCTGAGAGATGATCTCAATTGTCTGAAGCAGATCTGGAAGTTTGAAAAGGAGTTTGATTCTTGAAATATTTGTCACCTTTCGAAAGGATCCAAATAGATAGAAGGGATAATGCTGCTGCTGTCTTTGCTCATTGCTAGAAAGCATTTCACCACGCTACTTGGAATAGTTTCACATGACCCATTCTTGAGAGTCCCCGGGAGTGTCCTGAGCAGTTGCCTACGTCCAAGGGGCCCAGCACCATCTGAACCTGCAGCCCGCCAGTCCCCCTTCTGACCGCATTTGGTGTAACAGCACAGGTTCTGGGACACCTCTGGTTACTGGCCTCATAGGTCCTCTTGGGTAAGTTATCTAGTCGAGAACTAATCAAGAAGAAACCATGGCTTTAGTGGAGGAGCTGGTGATGGGCCTCGTTCTTTATCTCCTCTCCTGGTGTCTAGCCCATGATAGTAACAGAAGCAGCGGGTGGGGTTTTTGGCCTGGGCCAAGGCTCTAAGCACTTGCTGAAGATGACAGCAGCCAGGAAACTCATTAGGCCTTGTCATTTCACTCCAGTGTCTCAGGAACTCAGATTTAGTGTCTCCACAATACTCCAGAGGTGCCAGGAAGTCAGAAATGTAGGCAGAATGTCAAGAGCAAGGCTGACTGCTCCCTCTAACGGAGCTTCTCACACAGACGGCAGGCTCGGGGAGGGAGACCTTAACCCTAGTGCCTCCCTGGCCGCTGTTCTTGCCGCTGTCCCAAGAGAAGTCTGCCGGCGAGGTGCGCCAGGATGGGAGGCAAGCACAGGAGCAGGAAGCACTCCAGCAGGAAGGCCCCCCCTCTCAGCATTCCCTCAAACTCTGGTACCACTACCAGGCCCGGTTCTGTGGCTGCCGGCAGCTTGCCCTGAGCCAGTGCATCCGTGGAAGCGAGGGGAATTCTGGTTTTGAGTGAGAAGGTGTGGACTGGTATTTGTGGCAGGTCTTTGGCTGGCTCACCTCATGCACTTCCTCTTCTCAGGGATGCTAAGAGAGGGAGGGAGAGTCTCCTTTCCTAGGTGAGACAGAAGGTTGCCATCGGATTTTACTTGTTCCGTTTTCCTAAGGTCAGGTAGTTAGAGAATCCAGAGATAAAAGGTCATGGCACCCGTCTAGGTTTTAGCAGGCAGAGTGCCGACTTGCTTCCACCTCCCAGGGCAAGACTCCCTCTCTTTGTGTGTGACTTCTGCACCACTTCCAGGCTCCCATCCCCACTAATGTGAGTCACCCGGGAAAGGGGTCGTGGCTTTCTGGGCTTCCTTTCTTAGCTGGTCTCAAGTTCCTCAGAGAAAAGGCCTTGGCTTCCCATTTCTTCCCCTCCCCTCCCCCACCACAAAGCAAACATTCTCTGCATGTCACTTGCTCTGAGCAGGCAGATACAGAGAGGGAGCCTGGAGTGGAGCCCCTTGGAAGCCAGCCAACAGAGCCTGACACATTCAAACTATATGTCAGCCATAGAACAAAAAGAATATGGCGTTTTGAATCATGTGCATTTTCGTATACTTACTTATATCTCAGATTCTTAGGAATTTGAAAAACTTCAGACTCCTTTTATTTATTCTCATCATTTGGAAAACCCCTAAGTAGTTTTTTAAATGCAGGATTGGGAGTTCCCGTCGTGGCTTAACGGTTAATGAATCTGACTGGCATCCATGAGGACGCAAGTTCCATCCCTGGCCTTGCTCAGTGGGTTAAGGATCCGGCGTTGCCATGAGCTGTGATGTAGGTTGCAGACACGGCTCGGATCCTGCGTTGCTGTGGCTCTGGTGTAGGCAGGCAGCTACAGCTCCGATTCGACCTCTAGCCTGGGAACCTCCATATGCCTTGGGTGCGGCCCTAAAAAGCCAAGGAAAAAAAAAAAAAAAGCAGGATTCCAGTGCTCTGAGTTCCCCCCAAGCCTTTAGAGACTCTCCATTCCTGAATCACCTCTTCCCCAGTGGTCTTCAGTTCCCCAAGGGCGTAGGGCCAGAGCCCGTGTTCTGGTCTCTCTCCCCGCTTCCCCTCATTCTCCCTCTCTGTCTCTGACTCTGTCTCCTCCTTCCCCTGCCTCTCTCATTCTTTTTCTCTCTCACTTGCCTTTGCTTTGTCTTCTCTCCAGCTGCACTCCTCTCGGTCCTCCTCTGCACTAGGACAGGGTCACATGTCAAGGCAATCGTGTTTGAAGCCGAATCCCCTTTCCTGCCCAGACCTCAGACAAAAGATAAGTCATGAGCAAACCCAGACTGACCTTCCGGGGTGACACGCTCCCCCAGACCATCTGGTGAGATCGCAGTGGAGACCCAGGGACTGTCGCTGGAGCACAGAGAGAGCACTGTCTTCTCAGGCTGGTGGTGAGGGAAGCCCACGGTGATTTCCTCTCCTTCCCCATCCCCAGGACCCGCCACGACACACAGGTAGGGATGTCGGGAGGCAGGTAGGGATAGCGGGAGACACGCAGTGGGCGAGTCTCCCTGGGCCAGGACAAAGCTGAGATAGTGCCTCTATATTCTGTTTTGCCTTCCGCCCAACACTGACACCTGGACCCCGTAGCCCAGCAGGCCCTGCACCACACATGCTAGATGAACATGTGAACAGCTCCCCCGGTCAGACTGCAGTGCACTGGATGGCACGGCCGACACGAGGGCTGGCAGCCCGAGGCGTCCTGCGTGGCTTCTCCCAGCGCAGTGTTCCCAGGTCAATCCAAGCAGGAAAACAGACTATACAGCAAATGCTGTGTGAGATCTTAGGCCTTTACTTTTATGTTTTTGTTTTTGTTTTTAGAGAAAGAAGGAGAAAAAGAAAAGTAAAATTAACACGCCTCTTTTGTAAATGGTTTTCCTTTCTGTGTATAAAATCCCTGCAGTTCCTTGTTTTTACATGTTCATGCTGTGTAATTTTGAGATGTTACTGAGATTCTGAACATAATGTGCATTTTTTTCTGTACAGATGAAATGGGAGACTTTAATAAAGAGTTTGCAGGTTTTTACTTGTTAAATCTTCTCTGTGCTGACTGGGAGGACCGTCCACCCCCCTGCTCTGCTGGTAGAAGTCTCCTGAGCTGTGAGCCCTGACGGTGAACTTGGCACTGATGTTCAAAACGTAACTGCTAGAATGTCTGTGTTCTTGGCTACTTAGGTCAAGCAGAGTAGGGCTACAGGCCTTTTAGAGGAGAGCGGGAAGCCAGATCTGGAGTTTTTCTGACTCTCAGGCTGATGCGTCCAGAATTACTCATTCTAACTGATGTGTTTAAGCCATGTCATGAGTCTCCTTCCTGTGGGAGCACGTATCTGGAACTTCTTACAGATGTGACGCATGAGCAGCACCGTGTCTCTGGTGGCCCACCTTCTCATTCAGGCCCGGAACTAGGCCGCGTTTATTTTCCAGGCCCTGCTCTGTCCCATAGTCAGTGCTTGCTTCCCCATTCCAACAGCCCAGTCCAGAGGTCATGACACTCCTCCCATGTCTTTTCTTCTCCCTTCCCTCAGCTAAACTAATTTGCATCAGGGCATTAAAAAGTGACAGTTTAGGAGTTCCTGTTGTGGATCAGCGGTTAACAAATCTGACTAGCATCCTTCAGGGTGCAGGTTCAATCCCTGGCCTCTCTCAGTGGGTTAAGGATCCAGCATTGCCGTGAGCTGTGGTGTAGGTTGCAGACGAGGCTCGGGTCCCGCGTTGCTGTGGCTCTGGTGCCGGCCGGTGGCTACAGCTCCGATTCGACCCCTAGCCTGGGAACCTCCATATACCGCGGGAGCAGCCCAAGAAAATGGCAAAAAAAGACAAAAAAATAAAAAAATAATTAAAAAAAATAAAATGTAATACAATGAACTTATTTACAAAACAGAAAGAGACTCAGATTTCAAAATCAAATTTATGGTTACATGTGGAATACACAGGGGAAAGGATAAATCAGAAGTTTAGGATTAACACATACACACTAATATACATACATCATAGATAATCATAGAGTCTGCAGACCCCCAGACAGGCCACCCCTGCGAGCTTTTAGCTTTATTGCTGGGTTTCCACCTCCGTTGCCCAAAACAACAACCCACAGCACAGCAGGGTCTTCTCAAATTACTTGTTAACTACAGAGAACAAACTAGTCCTTTGCAGTGGAGGAGATGCGGCCAAAGCCCATGATCTGTATGAACATCATCAGGAATGGGACGAATAAACATCCCACTCCTGATCGAAAGTACCGAGGGCACAACGTCCTTCCTGTGGCATTTCTGTCAAAAGTGCTGCAGAGTGTGACCCTGGATTGAAAAAACCATTTTTTTTTTTTGTCCCTGCCCAAGGCATACGGAAGTTCCTAGGCCAAGGCTCAAACCCATGCCACAACAGCCACCTGAGCCACTGCAGTAACAATGCTGGATTCTTAACCTGCTGCACCACCAGGGAATTCCCAGAAAACAAACTTTTTTTCGTTACTCAGCACACACTAAGGTAACCTTTATGGAGAATTGTGTCTCTAGGGTTTTTGTTTTTGTTTTTTAATTTTATGGCTGCATCCACAGCACATGGAAGCTCTTGGGCCAGGGGTTGAATCCAAGTGGCAGCTGCACCCACGCCACAGCTGCAGCAACACTGGATCCTCAACACACTGTGCCAGGCCAGGGATTGAACTTGAACCTCCTCAGCGACCCAACCACTGCGTTACAGCAGCAGCTACTAATTGTGCCTCTGGGTTTTAAATGATGCTTCTACGCTACTGAGAACCAGGCAGCCAATAGTAGTTCTTACTTTGTTTTTTGGTTCTTTTTTAAAAGGTTATTTTTGGAGTTCCCATCGTGGCACAGTAGTTAACAAATCTGACTAGGAACCATGAGGTTGTAGGTTTGATCCCTGGCCTTGCTCAGTGGGTTAAGGATCTGGCGTTGCCGTGAGCTGTGGTGTAGGTTGCAGACTCGGCTCAGATCCCATGTTGCCGTGGCTCTGGCGTAGGCCGGTGGCTACAGCTCCGATTTGACCCCTAGCCTGGGAACCTCCACATGCCATGGGAGCGAGCGGTCCTAGAAAAGGCAAAAGGACAAAAAAAAAAAAAAGACATTTATTTTTTCCATTATACTTGATTGAGTACTTTGGTTTTTTTTGTTTGTTTGATTTTTGCTTTTTAGGGGCCACACGCACAGCATATGGAGGTTCCCAGCCTAGGGGTCAGATTGCAGCTATAGCTGTCAGCCTATACCACAGCCACAGCAACGCAGGATCCAAGCCGTGTCTGTGGCCTACACCACAGCTCCCAGCAGCACTGGATCCTTAACCCACTGAGCGAGGCCAAGGATCAAACCCAAAACCTCATGGTTCCTAGTTGGATTCATTTCTGCTGTGCCACGACGGAAACTCCATGTTCTTACTTTGTAAGAATAGTTTGATGCAACCAATAAAGAAGATTTGAATATGGAAAAAAAAAATTTTTTTTTTCAGGGCCGCACCTGTAACATGCAGAAGTTCCCAGGCTAGGGGTCACAAATCAGAGCTACAGCTGCTGGACTATACCACAGCCACATCAACGCAGGATCTGAGCCATGTCTGTGACCCACACCACAGCTCCCAGCAGCACTGGATCTTCAACCCACTGAGCAAGGCCAGGGATCGAACCCGCATCCTCATGGATCCTAGTCAGGTTCATTAACCACTGAGCCATGAAGGGAACTCCTGAAAAAAAAATTTTTTTGACAATTGTATTATGTTACACTAAGACTGATGCCTGACTTATCAGAAATGATAGAAGTCAGAAGACAGTGAAAAGACATATTTAAAGTCCAGGGGTAATAAACTGCCAATGTAGAATTTTTTACCTAGTTGAAGTAGCCTTTAAAACAAAGCTGTTTTCATATAAAGGAAAGCTGAGAGAATTTGTCACTGTAAGACTTGGACAAAAGGAATCCTAAAGGAAAATCTTCAGGCAAAAGAAAAACGATCCTAGATGGATGTATAGAAATGCATGAAAGAAAAAAGACGACTAAAAAAGGTAAATATGTGGTTTAATGTAAGTAAAAATTTAAATAAAATTTTATATTAATTTTAAATAATTTTAAAATTAGGCATGAGTAATAAAATTTTAAATTAAAATATATGAAAATATTGTTCATACAAAGTAATAGAAATATCTTTAAAATATATACTGACTTAAAATGTCTTACAAGAACACTACAGAAGTTGGGAGAAGTGAAGTCAAAGTGTTTTAAGGTTGTAGCCTTACTCAAGAAGTGACCAAAGTAATGTATTGGACTGTTAAGTCAAATGCATATTTTAATCTGTAGGACTAACCACTAAGAATAAGAATGTATAATTAAGTTATTAGAGGAGGGAATGATATTTTTAAAGAGAAAACGGTAGAAAAAAGAACAAGAATTAATATGGTAAATACAAATGTAAATATATTAGTAATTACACTAAATATAAGTGGACTAAATTCTATTAAAAGACTAATAGAGGAGTTCCCATTGTGGTGCAGTGGTTAACGAATCTGACTAGAACCATGAGGTTGTGTGTTCAATCCCTGGCTTTGCTCCATGGGTTAAGGATCTGGCGTTGCCATGAGCTGGGTGTAGGTCACAGACACAGCTCGGATGTGGTGTTGCTGTGGCTCTGGCGTAGGCCGGCGACTAAAGCTCCGATTTGACCCCTAGACTGAGAACCTCCATATGCTGCAGGTATGGGCCTAGAGAAGGTAAAAAGACCAAAAAAAAAAAGACTAATCGATTAAATCTAAGAACTGTGTTCTGCTAACAAAAGATACCTTAAAAACAAAGGACATCAAAGGTTGAAAGTAAAACATACTAGTAGAACTGATGTAGCTCTACTAATATCAGACAAGTAGACTTTCAGGCAAGAAATACTCCTCGAGATAAAAATGTGCATTGAGTGATGTAAAGGATTTCCCAGTGATGCAGCAGGTGAAGGATCTGGTATTGTCACTTCAGTGGCTCGGGTGCCATCCCTGGTCCACGACCTTCCACACACTGTGGGCGCAACAACGAAAGGTCAGATTGGATAAAATAAATAAGACCTAATAGAATTCCGCCTACAAGAAACCCATTTAAAGACACAAATAGCTTAAGAGAAAAAAGATGGAAATGCTATACCATGCTTTTATGAATTTTCAAGGAATTGAAGTGGCAGTATCAAAATCAGATAAAGTAGATTTCAGAGCAAAGAATATTACCAATGGTTTAAAAAGGGGCTTATTTCATCATGTTAAAGAGTTTAACCCATCAAGAGACAGGAACAGTCTTAGGCACATGATACCAGAATTTTAAAACAGGAGAAGCAAAAGTAATAGGACTGCACAGAGAAATGAAGAAAAAGACAATCTACAATAACAGAAATTTCAACACCCATCTCTGTTTGATAGGACAAGTAGACTGAAAATCACTGGGGATAAAGATGACTTGACAGGAGTTCCCGTCGTGGCGCAGTGGTTAACGAATCTGACTAGGAACCATGAGGTTGCGGGTTCGGTCCCTGCCCTTGCTCAGTGGGTTAAGGATCCGGCGTTGCCGTGAGCTGTGGTGTAGGCCGCAGACTCGGCTTGGATCCCGCGTTGCTGTGGCTCTGGCGTAGGTTGGCGGCTACAGCTCCAATTAGACCCCCCCCCCAGCCTTGGGCCATGGGAGCGGCCCAAGAAATGGCAAAAAGACAAAAATAAATAAATAAATAAAATATATGGTCTATTAGAATTAATAAGTTTATCAAGATCACTAGATATAAGGTGAATATAGAGAAATATTGTACTTATGTATCACCTAAAAATAGACAATGAAATTAATATATTTATGATAGCATCAAAAAAAAGTCAAATACATAGAAATCTTAGAATCTTAGAGAAGAATCTTAGAAATATTAGTAGTGGAGTTCCCTGGTGAACTAGCAAGTTAAAGAACTGATGTTGCTGCTGTGGTGAGTGTTTGGTCCCTGCCCCAGGAACTTGCGCATGCCGCAGGTGTGGTCAGAAAAAAGAAAAGAAAAGGAAATCTAGGGAGTTCCCGTTGTGGTGCAGTGGAAACAATTTGACTAGGAACCATGAGGTCGTGGGTTCCATCCCTGGCCTTGGTCAGTGGGTTAAGGATCTGGCATTTGCGTGAGCTGTGGTGTAGGTCGAAGACACGGCTCAGATCCCGCACTGCTGGGGCTGTGGTGTAGGCTGACAGCTGTGGCTCCAATTAGCCCCCTAGCCTGGGAAACTCCATATGCCGTGAGTGAGCACCGCCCCCCAAAAAAGCAAAGGAAATCTTGGCAGAAATTTCTTGATACAACACCAAAAAAAAAAAAAGTTCAATTATAGTGGAAAAACTATAAATTGAACAACTTTAAGATCAGGAGGTTCAAAAGACACCAGTAACAATAGCAAAAAGATCACAGATGGAATATATTCATGATACATATGACAAACAAGGGAGTTTATTTATTTATTTATTTTGTCTTTTTGTCCTTTTTAGGGCCGCACCCTCGGTATATGTAGGTTTCCAGGCTAGGGGTCTAATCGGAGCTGTTGGTGCCAGCCTATGCCAGAGCCACAGCAATGCCAGATCCAAGCCATGTCTGCAACCTACACCATAGCTCACGGCAACACCGGATCCTTAACCCACTGAGCAAGGCTGGGATCGAACCTGCAACCTCATGGTTCCTAGCTGAATTCCTTTCACCTGCCCCACGACAAGAACTCCGGGAGTTCTATTTAGACTGTAGAAAACTTCCTATAAATCAGTAAGGAAAAGTCAAATGAGTTCCCCAAAAAGTCAAACGAGTTCCCTAAAAAGACAAAAAAAAAAAAAAAGAAAAAGTCAAACAAATTGATTTTGAAAAGAGCAAAAGACTTGCACAGGACAGACATCCAGAAAGTTGATAAACATGAAAGTTGTTCAGTTTCCTTAGTCATCAGGGAAACGGAAATGCAGACTAGAGTGAAGTCAGCTGTACACACACACACACCTGAATGGCTAAAATGTAAAGACAGAATATTTCATTTTAGCAAAGATGCCGAACCATTGGAATTCTCACACGTGTATTTTATCCGTTTTTGCTCATATTCCAGTCAGAAGCCATTCGTAGCAGCAGTGTATGGTTTTATGATTATAGGAAATGTTCTTTCTTTCTTTTTAGGGCCATACCCACGGCATATGGAGGTTCCCAGCTAGGGGTTGAATTGGAGCTGCAGCTGCCAGGCTATGCTACAGCCACAGTAACTCCAGATCTGAGCCCCACCTGCAACCCACACCACAGCTCCCAACAATGTCAGATTGTTAACCCAATCTGAGCAAGACCTGGGATCAAACCTGCATCCTCATGGATACTGGTCGGGTTTGTTGCCACTGAGCCACAACAGGAACCCCTATTTGGGAGAGCTTACACCGTTCAAAGTACTGCCTCTGCCTGGTGCTATTCCTCTAATCCCTCAGGTGGCCTTCGGAGGCCCCACTGTCTGTCCAGGTCCAGCCCTGGTAACTTCTCCCCGTCTCCCTGGCCTCCATCATTCAGGCTGCCTTCTTCATGTGGGGTGGCAGTGGGGATCCACAGGATTGCACCAGGATTCTGCTCTCCAGCCCATGGCCTCTCCCTCCCTCCCCAGCCCAGGAGGCCCCTTCTTTATGGGCTCCAGAATGTGTCTTTTGCGCAGCCCCTCGTCTCCCTCACCCCATTAAGAAGGAGGGAGAAACGCAGGATCAGGGGAAGGAAGAAGGGAGGACCTCGCCTGAGGCAGAGAATAGCAGCCAGAGCCCCAGGGCCCAGCCAAGGCTGTGGCTCCTCCCAGAAGCCTTCTGTGGGTTACCATCTCTATACCTGCCCCAGGGCAGAGGGTGCAGCGCTTCTCAAACTGAACCCTCTCTGTGGCTCTAGAACCAGGGGCTCGACATCTGCTTCCTCCCTAGGTGTGGAGTGGGGGGGCAGACAGGTGCAGTGCAACCGTGGGCCAACTCCAATACCCAGGTCTCCCAAGCCCCTAGTCTGAGCTCAGGAGGGGAGGTGGGGTAGGCCATCTGAGTGCTGGAGTGAAGCCCAGAGGACTGCTTCATTTGCAAGGAAAAGAAACTCAACTGCAGCTGGTTTAAGGAAAGAAGATCATTCATTCATTCATTCATTCATTTATTTATTTTTCAGGGCCGCACCTTCGCCTATGAAATTTCCCAGCCTACACCACATCCACGGCAATGCCAGATCCAAGCCACATCTGCAATCTACATCGCAGCTTGCAGTAACGCCAGGTTCTTAACCCACTGATCGAGGCCAGGAATTGAACCCACATCCTCGTTGATACTAGTCAGGTTCTTAACCCACTGAATCACAACAGGAACTCCTTTAAAGAAAGTTTATTGGCACATAAAATAAAAGTCCTGGGGAGGTATCAGCTTCAGGCATAGCTGGATCTAGGACTTTAACTATGATGTCAGAAATATATCCCTTTCCTTCTCTCTTCTCTGCCTCCCTGTTTTGGTTTGGTCCTCAGGCAGGCTCTCCACGTGTGGTAGAGAGATGTCCACCAGGTACCCAAGGCTCAAGCCAGCTTAGCCATCCCAAGGGAAAGGAAAATCTCCTTCCTGTCAGTTAGAGCACAGGTCCAAGCCATATTGGCTTAAAGTAGCATGGATCCTGAGTTTGCCCAAACCAATCACCGTGGTCAGTGGGCTTCCCATGCCTGGGTCACCTGTGCCCCTTTGGAAGCTGAGGGCATGGGGAGAAGGAGAATGTCAGTTGTTCTCTGAGGACTTTAAGTTCCCAGAGGAAAGCTGGATTCAATTACTAAAGGGCGCTGGGCAGGCATCTACCTGTTCAAAGGAACTGATAGCAGCAGAAGGGGGACCACCACTGCCCAAGAGGGGCCCTGCCCTCTGCTGGCCTCACCCCACCTCTCAGTTCAGCTGTCATGCCCTGACCTCTCCCCACAGAACCTCCCCCTGGGTGCCTCTCCAAGTCGCTCTCTAGAGGGTGCCTCTCCTTCCCGATGGATCCCAAGAAGTGGGCAGCAGTTTCTCCTTACAGCTCAGGGAGAAGAGCCCCGAAGTTCTGGTCACCAGAGCCCTGAGACACCCTTCCCTCCCAGAGACCAAGGCCTCACGTTCTAAGATAACAGTCAAGACCATTATTATTGGAGTTGCCATCATGGCACAGAGGAAATGAATCCGACTAGGAAACATGAGGTTGCAGGTTCGATTCCTGGCCTCGCTCAGTGGGTTAAGGATCCGGTGTTTTCGTGAGCTGTGGTGTAGGTCAGCAGCAACAGCTCCAATTAGACCCCTAGCCTGAGAATCTCCATATGCCGAGGGTGTAGCCCTCAAAAAAAGACAAAAAACAAAAAAACAAAAAAAATTATTATCATAGAAGGTACTGGCCATCTCATCTCCGCCTCGGGCTGGCTTGTTGGGAGGACTCAAGGGTGGTGCTGTGAAGCTCTTAAGCTCACACAGGGCCTGGCCTGTTGGAAACTGTTGGTGAATGAGGAAGGTTGTATTTTCCAAGATAGCCACCACAGCCTGTCCTCTCCACGTGCCCTTTTTTCACCATCCTAGTATTTGTTATTTTTATTTATTTTTTTTTTTTTTTTTATACTTTTTTTTTTTTTTTTTTGGTCTTTTTGCCTTTTCTAGGGCCGCTCCTGAGGCATAGCCACAGCAACGCGGGATCTGAGCTGTGTCTGCAAACTACACCACAGCTCATGGCAATGCTGGATCCCTAACCCACTGAGTGAGGCCAGGGATCGAACCCACAACCTCATGGTTCCTAGGCGGATTCGTTAACCACTGAGCCACGATGGGAACTCCGTATTTGTTATTTTTAAAATTGAGATGTAATTGGCTCACAATAAACTGCACACATCTAAAGTATACAACTTGGGGGAGTTCCCGTCGAGGCTCAGTGGTTAACGGATCTGACGAGGATCCAAGAGGATGCGGGTTCGATCCCTGGCTTCGCTCAGTGGGTTAAGGATCCAGCATTGCCATGAGCTGTGGTGTAGGTCGCAGACTCGGCTCGGATCCCTGGCATTGCTGTGGCTGTGGTATAGGCTGGCAGCTGTAGCTCTGATTTGACCCTTAGTCTGGGAACTTCCAGATGCTGCGAGTGCAGCCCTAAAAAGCAAAAAATAAATGAATAAATAAAGTATACAACTTGGTACAATTTGACATGTATACACCTATGAAACCATCACCACTATCAAGATACTGAATATTGGGGGTTTCCTGGTGGTCAAGCAGTTAAGGATTCAGTGCTGTCACTGTTGCGGCTCGGGTTTAATCCCTGGCCCAGGAATTTCTGCATGCTGGAAAATCAAAAAACAAAATATTGAATATTTCCATCAACCCTAAGTTTTCTCCTGCCCCTTTGTCACCCCTCCCTCGCCCCAACCCCTGGCATCTCCAGGTAACCACTGGTGTGCTTTCTTGTCACTCAAGGTGAGCTTGCATTTTCTAGAGTTTTATATATATTGAGTAATACTGGCTTCTTCCACTCAGCATAATAATTTTGAGAGCCATCCATGTTGTTGTCTGGATCAATACTTAATTCGTTTTTATTGCTGAATTGTATTTCTCTATATAGCTATGCCACAATTTGTTTATCCACCTGTCTTTTGATGGACGTTTGAGCTGTTTTTCCTTTTTGTCTAGTTCAAATAAAACTGCCATGAACATTCATATGTTAAGTCTTTGTATGGACCTTTGCTTTCATTACTCTCAGGTAAAGGCCTCAGAAGTGCATGGCTGGGTCGTACGGTAAGTGTATTTTTTAACTTCCAAAGGAACTGCCAAGCATTTTCTAAAGGGGTTGTCTGAGAGCATCCTCGACAGCCGGGGGTAGGGGCGCTCTTTTTTATTTCAGACCTTCTACTAGGCAAGTAGTGGTTTCTCCTCGGGGTTTTCATTTGCATCCCCCAGTGACTCTGATGATGTTACCCAGTCGCCAGCAGGGAGAGGCCTCCGTGTAGGTGTCTCTTGATCACCAGCCTCATTGTGTAAGTGAGCAAACCCTCAGCTGACCTTAGCTCCCAGCCTTCCAGCCACTCCTGCTAATGCCACCACGCCCTGCAGATTCATGGGCAAAGCAGGTGATGGGCGTTTTAAGCCTCTCTCTTCGGGGTGGTTTACGCAGCAATGGATAACCGGAACAGTGAGTCTAAGCTGTGATGTGTTATCACTACGGACCTAGCTCTTTCCTCCATGTGTGTTTTATGTTCGTCTTCTCAATAAACCCTCAGCTCCTAGAAAAGAGACATCATCTTCACTTCTGGAATCCCAGCCCCAGAACCTTGCTCCTCACTGTCCCAGCTTATCCTTTCGGGCCTCACCGCCCGCCCACTCATGGCAACTGCCCACCCCCAGTCCTGCTATAGTCTCCCATCTGTTACATTAGCTCCCCACCCCTTCTCTTAGCCACCTTCTCAGGGGACAGAGTGGTGTGTTGAAAAGCTGAGGGTCTCCTGTCGGACTGCCTGGATTTGAATCTTGCCTCTGCTTCTACTTTTTTCCTTTTCTTTTTTGCTCCTTCTTTTCCAAGCTGTAAGAAATTGACCACATTCTTGAACTGCTCTGAGCCTCAATTTTACCTTCTATAAAATGGGAACAATAGCACCCACCTCAGGGTGGTGATGAGGCTTCGTGGTGATGAGGCTTCAAGATGATGAGCCTTGAAGGTGATGCTGTGTGTAAAGAACTTAGCAGCCGTGGCTCGGTTCCCGCTACTGTTATTTTCACTGCAGTGTTGTCTGTTGCCTGTGTGCATATAAAACACCTTCCCTCATTCTCTGCCTGGGAGCTCATCTGCCCAGCTCCTGCTGGCAAGGCATCAGGTGTCTGGGTGGGAAGATTTAGTACCTATTGTTCTAAGAGATTGACAAACCTGAAATCACTTGCAATTTTTGTTCCTTTGGCCACACCCACAGAACATGGAAGTTCCCAGGCCAGGGATCAAATCTGAGCTGCACCTGTGACCTCTGCCAGAGTGGCAGCAACACCAGATCTTTAACCCGCTGTACCATAGCAGGAATTCCTCACTTGCGTTTTCAAATCCTGTCTTCTCTCCTTGCAGATCTTATATTGCCAGGCAAAGTGTTGCTTCCTTCTGAGCCTGCTTCCTGCAGCCAGAATGGGGGTAACACTGTCTGTCATACAGGAGTGAACACAGTGGCCTTAAAGGCACAGTCCTGACACAGAATGAGCCCCTATATCTAGCTGGTAACACTGATAACATTTATGCCTTGGTGCAGCTAGTAAGAGTTTACTCAAGAAGGAGAACAAGGATAGGGAGATTTTTTTTTTTGGCCACAGCTTCAGCATGCAGAAGTTCACCAGGCCAGGGATCAAACTCATATCACAGCAGGAACCTGAGCCACAGCACGGATCTTTAACCTGCTTAGCCACACAAGAACTCTTTTTTTGGGGGGGAGATTTTTTAATGAATTTTTTTTTTGAGCTTTAAAATGTTCATATTATATATATTGCTTTAAAATTATATATAAATTTAGGAGTTCTCATGGTGGTGCAGCAGTAACCCAACTGGTATCCATGAGGACTCAGGTTTGATCCCCAGCTGCTCTCAGTGGGTTAAGGATCTGGTTTTGCCATGAGCTGTGGTATAGTTTGCAAACACGGCTCAAATCTGGTGTTGCTGTGGCTGTGGTGTAAGCCTGAAAAGTTTCATATGCCTCGGGTGCAGCCCTAAAAGAAAAAAAAGTTAAATATAAATTTAAATGAATAACATCAATAAATTCAAATTATTAATAAATAATATTTAAAATATACTGTGTGCCAGATGGATATTTTTATCCTATTTTATAGATGAAAACTGAGTCTTATAGTGGAATATCTTGTCCAGGATCAGCCAGCAGGAGCTGGAGGCAGGATTAGAACCCAGTCAGCCTGACTCCAGCGCTTGTGGCCTTTCCCTGCACTCGCCATCCGGTTTCTGGGTAAGCATCTTTGGGTGGTCAGGTGATCTAATGGATGGGAGTACTTCCTGAAATCAGCTTCCCGGGGAGAAGCCGGCCATGGCCAAGCCTCCTTGGAGTCCTGAAGGTGGGACGTCCCCTCTGGAAATCTTCTCTTGGGCGTCTGGGCCTCTTGGCACTCCCACTTTTGCCCCAGCAGTGGTCCCCACGCCTCAGACTGCAGCTGAGTCTAGGACTGAACAGGCCCCTTCACAGGTGCAGGCCCCCCACTCCTAGTTTCACTAACTCATGGTCTCATGTGGGGTTTAAGCACCTCAGAGTCAAGCTGTTGAAAATCAATGATAAAAAGAAAATCTTGGAGTTCCCGTCGTGGCGCAGTGGTTAACGAATCCGACTAGGAACCATGAGGTTGCGGGTTCGGTCCCTGCCCTTGTTCAGTGGGTTAATGATCCAGCGATGCCGTGAGCTGTGGTGTAGGTTGCAGACACGGCTTGGATCCCGCGTTGCTGTGGCTCTGGCGTAGGCCGGGGGCTACAGCTCTGATTGGACCCCTAGCCTGGGAACCTCCATATGCCGCAGGAGCGGCCCAAGAAATAGCAAAAAGACACACACACACACACAAAAAGAAAATCTTGAGGAGTTCCCGTCGTGGCGCAGTGGTTAACGAATCTGACTAGGAACCATGAGGTTGCAGGTTCGGTCCCTGGCCTTGCTCAGTGGGTTAAGGATCCGGCGTTGCCGTGAGCTGTGGTGTAGGTTGCAGACGCGGCTCGGATCTGGCGTTGCTGTGGCTCTGGCATAGGCCAGCATCTACAGCTCAGGGTGGACCCCTAGCCTGGGAACCACCATATGCTGCGGGAGTGGCCCTAGAAAAGGCAAAAAGACAAAAAAAATTTAAAAATTAAAAGAAAAAAAAAAGAATCTCAAAAACAAAGAGAAACAGGAAATTTCATACCAGATTTGCATGACTTGCACTGCTCATCCGGAAGGGAAGGGGAGGAGTTCCCATGTGGCTCAGCATAGCAAACCCAACGAGTATCCATGAGGATTCGGGCTCAGTAGGTTAAGGATGTGGTGATGCGTGAGCTGTGGTGTAGGTCGCAGACAAGGCTCGGATCTGGCATTGCTGTGTCTGTGGTATAGGCTGACACCTGTAGCTCAGATTCAACCCCTAGCCTGGAAACCTCCATATGTCACGAGTACAGCCCTAAAAAGCCAAAAAAAAAAATAAATAAATAAATAAAAATAAAGAGATAGGGAAACAGATGTTCTTCAAGATGAACACTTTTATTGATGTATGCATGTATTTTTTTGTTGTCGTTGTTGTTTGTTTTTTAGGGCAGCATCCATGGCATATGGAGTTTCCCAGGCTAGGGGTCCAATCAGAGCTACAGCTGCCTGCCTACACCACAGCCACAGCAATGTAGGATCCAAGCCACGTCTGCAACCTACACCACAGCTCATGGCAACGCCGGATCCTTAACCCACTGAGTGAGGCCAGGGATCGAACCCTCGACTCCCTGGTTCCTAGTTGGATTCATTTCCACTGCTCCACAATGGGAACTCTAATGTATGCATGTATTTATAAGACTTTTTTTTTTAATTTTTAAAATCTAAATTTTATTGTAGTATATTTAACTTTGAAAGTTGTGTTGGTTTCAAATTCACAGTGAAGTAAATCAACTATACATGTATCTGTTCTTTTTCAGATTATTTTCCCATATGGGTTATCATACCGTATTGAGTAGAGTTTGCTGTGCTGTGTCAGTACATCCTTGTTACCTATCTTTTACATATAGTAGTGTCTATATGTCAGTTCTTACCCCCTAATTTATCCCTCCCACCCCACATTTCCCCTTTGGTAACCATGAATTTGGTTTCAAAATTTTTTTTTTTCTTTTTGCTATTTTAGGGTCACACCCTCGAATATGGAGGTTCCCAGGCTGGGGGTCGAATCAGAGCTGTAGCTGCCAGCCTACACCACAGCCTCAGCAACGCCAGATCCGAGCCGAGTCTGCAACCCACACCACAGCTCACGGCAACGCCGGATCCTTAACCCACTGAGCAAGGCCAGGGATCGAACCCACGACCTCATGGTTCCAGTCACATTCGTTTCCGCTGCGCCACGACGGGATCTTTGGTTTCAAAATTTTTGAGTCTGCTTTCAGTTATGTAAGTTCTTTTGTATGAGCATCTTCAAAAAAATCTACAACAAATGCTGGAAAGGGTGTGGAGAAAAGGGAACTCTATTACACTGTTAGCGAGAATGCAAATTGGTGCAGCCACTATGGAGAACAGTATGGAGGTTCCTCAAAAAACTAAAAATAGAAGCAGGAGTTCCCTGTTGTGGCACAGAAGAAACAAACTAGTAACCATGAGGTTTCGGGTTCGATCCCTGGCCTCACTCAGTGTGTTAAGGATCTGACATTGCTGTGAGCTGTGGTGTAGGTCACACCACAACTTGGCTCAGATCCTGCATTGCTGTGTCTGTAGGGTAAGCCAGCAGCTGTAGCTCCGATTTGACCCCTAGCCTGGGAACCTCTATATGCCGCAGGTGCATCATATGGAGGTAAAGCAAAATAAATAATTCATTAATTAATATAAAAGATTAAAAAAAAAAATAGGAGTTCCCGTCGTGGCGCAGTGGTTAACGAATCCGACTAGGAACCATGAGGTTGCGGGTTCGGTCCCTGCCCTTGCTCAGTGGGTTAACGATCCGGCGTTGCCGTGAGCTGTGGTGTAGGTTGCAGACGCGGCTCGGATCCCGTGTTGCTGTGGCTCTGGCGTAGGCTGGTGGCTACAGCTCCAATTCGACCCCTAGCCTGGGAACCTCCATATGCCGCGGGAGCGGCCCAAGAAATAGCAACAACAACAACAACAACAAAAGACAAAAGACAAAAAAGACAAAAAAAAAAAAAAAAAATAGAACTACTGGAGTTCCCTAGTGGCTCAGCAGGTTAAGAATCCCAAATTGTCACTGCTGTGTCTCAGGTCACTCCTGTGGCTGCAGGTTCAATCCCTGTCCCAGGAACTTCCACATGTTGTGAATGTAGGCAAAAATAAATAAGTAAAATAAAATAAATTGAACACCATATGACCCAGCAGTCCCACTCCTGGGCATATATATATCTAGAGAGAAATCATAATTTGAAAAGATACATACACCCCAGTGTACACTGCAGAACTATTTACAGTAGCCAAGACACTGAAACAACCTAAATGTTCATTTATAGAGGAGTGTATAAAGAAGATGTGGTATATACACAATGGAATATTACTCAGCCATTAAAAAGAACGAAATAATGCCATTTGCAGCAATATGGATGGACCCACAAATTATCATACTAAGTGAAGTAAGACAGAGAAGGGCAAATAGCATATGAGATCACTAATATGTGGTATCTAACAAAAGATCAACATCTTTAAATACTGAAAGAAGAAAAAGCAGTCCATCCCAAATTCTATATCCTCTGAATATGTCCTTTAAGAATAACAGTGAAGGAATTTCCCCTGTGGTTCAGCAGTAAGGAACCTGACTAGTATCCACGAGGATGCAGGTTCCATCCCTGGCTGAGTTAAGGATCCCACATTGCTGTGGCTATAGCGTAGAGCGGCAGCTGCATCTCCACTTTGACCCCTAGCCTGGGAACCTCCATATGCTGCAGGTGTGGCTCTTAAAAAAAAAAAAGACAGTGAAAGCACAAACATTGTAAATCAATGATACTTAAAAAGAAAAAAGAATGAAAGTGAAATAGGAGTTGTCCTTTGCACAGCATGTTAAAAATCTGGCATTGTCACTATAGTGGCTTGGGTCGCTGCTGTGGCATGGGTTCCATCCACAGCCCAGGAACTTCCACATGCCTTGGGCATGCCCCCCTCAATGAGGGTAAAATAAAGACATTTTCAGATTAAAAAAACTAACAAATGTGATTATAGTACATGAAATGGCGCAAATGGAAAAATATTTACACAGTTAAAACAATGTAAACAATGAATACTGACAGATGTTCAGATAAAACCAAATTTAAAGGATCAGTGGCAATCAGGGGAACCAGTGTGTATATATTGTATGAGAGATAAATTATCTTCCAGGTCAGCAGAGTATATCTGAAAACTGGAAAACTAAAACAGAGCAGGATAAACATGAATTAAGAAATAAAGTGTTATGGAGTTCCTGTCGTGGCTCAGCAGAAACGAATCCGACTAGAAACCATGGGATTTAGGGTTTGATCCCTGGCCTTGCTCAGTGGGTTAAGGATCCTTTGTTGCCGTGAGCTGTAGTGTAGGTCAAAGACGTGGCTCGGATCTGGCATTGCTGTGGCTGTGGTGTAGGCAGGCAGCTACAGTTCTGACTGGACCCTAGCCTGGAAACCTCCACACGCCTTGAGTGCAGCCCTCAAAAGACAAAAGAATAAAACGAAAAACAAGAAATAAAGTGTTAGAAGGGAGTTCCCATCATGGCTCACTGGGCTGAATTCCAGGGGGGAATGAAAAGCAATTCTCCAGTGCCACGCAGGGTCCCGAAAAAGCTGGGAAGCTCGGAGGCCAAATCAGCCAAGATCACAGAGGCCTGGGGTGGAGGTGCTCACAGGACATCCACACACGTGCAGCCCTGGGCCTGGAAAGAGCTCAGTGAGCTCAGACGAGTGCACTGGATCCCCAGGGTGCTCCTGACTGAGTTTCCACCAGGCCCAGGTAGATGGGAAACAAGTCACAATGAGCTCAAAGCATTGGCCCCAGTAGCACCTGGGGGTCCCCGTTCAGCACCAGCCACAAGCAGTGGACTGACGGTCTCTGCTCTTAGGCTGCATGACCCCAGCCCCTGTGGTCCTTTGATTGGGCTCATCTCCCTACCCCACACAGCCTGGAGCCTCAGGTGCCAGGCCTGGCAGCAGACTTTGGAAGAATAAGAACAAAAGCAGCTGTTGTACAGTGGAAAGTGATGCAATGGGAATAGTATTTTATAAGCATTAGTTGAGCCTTGCTAGAAACGAAAAAAGTATCATTGCCCATTTTACAAGCAAGTACACAGAGGCTAGGTGATTTTAGGTGTCAACCTGACTAGGCTGTAGTGTCCAGATGTTTGGTCAACACCAGTCTAGGTATTGGGTTTTTTTGTTTTTTATTTTTTTGGTCTTTTTTTTAGGGCCGCACCTGCTGCATATGGAGGTTCCCAGGCTAGGGGTCATATTGGAGCTGTAGCTGTGGGCCTGCACCACAGCCACAGCAACGCCAGATCTGAGCTGCATCTGCAACCTATGCCATGGCACACAGAACCTTAACCCACTGAGCAAGGCCAGGGATCGAACCTGTGTCCTCGTGGATACCGGTCAGATTCATTTCTGCTTGACGGGAACTCCCAGTCTAGGTACTGTTGTAAAGCTGTTTCCTCAGTGTGAACAGCAGTTAAAGCACCGACTTTGAGTGAAGCAGGGCACCCTCCGCGGTGTGGGTGGGCCTCATCCATTCCGCCCAGAACTGGAGAGGAAACACCGCCGTCCTGCGGAGGAAGAAGGAGTCCCGCCTCCACACTGACTGCCTTGGGCCTCGAGAGCCAACTACCACCCTGGCCTCCAGCCTGCCGCCGGCTGCCCCCATCTCAGACCTGCCAGCCCCTCCATCCCGCCAGCCCCTTCCTCAGCAGGAATCTCTCCCTCTGCAGATACACACACATGCTATTGGTTCTTTATTATTTCCTCTACTGGTGACTAATACAGAGGCCCAGGAGAGGCAAGCCCCTCCCAGGGTCACACACCAAGGAAGGGCGATGGTGGCGCCCAGACCCAGGCCAGGTGAGCTCCGCCGTGGGGCTCTTAACCAACCGCCACGACCACCCCTCCTCTCGGACTCTGAGGGGCTCCAGTCAGATGATGCTCCGGATCCTAGAGTCGGAGGGTCCCGAACGCTGCAGAGCCTCTCACGGGGGACAGCGGGGGGATGGGAGGCTGCACCAAATCAGTCCCGCCTGCGTCACAGGGACCAGGCGGGGTTATCACCTACGGGGGAGGAGATGTTATGAGCCGCGACCGGGTTTCTGAGTGATATCCACGTAGCCCTGCTTTTCCTGCCCCGCGCTGTGCGGACCAGGAAGCTCCATGTCTTAGGCCACAGCGCCACCTACTGCTGGTTTCTAGGAACAAAGGAGGAATCCCGGTGCCTGAGGCCACTCCCGGCTGGGTGACCCGGGAAGCCCCATTTCATAGGCCACAGCGCCACCTACTGCCGGTGTCTAGGAACAAAGAGTGACTGCCTCACCGGGTCTGAGGCCGCTCCAGCATCAGCCCCACTTTACAGATGGGCAAACAGAGCTTCTTTACGAATCAGCTCAATCCTACCTCACCCACGAAGCTTCACACAATGACCATTTCTCCTCCGGACTCGTCAATAGTTGGCACTCAGTGGATTCTAGATTCAAGAGAAGCTTCTGGAAAGCTCTTTAGAGGAACAGTGTGTCAGCCTTGGTGATTCCAGTTCACGTGGAGGCGATGGTTTGCATTCTTCGCAGGTGATTCTACTGCACCCAGGTGATGCTCGTTCACGGTTCCCACCGCCTTAGCACTCACTTGACTAGATCACTGCTCCTCTTGCTAAAGGCTGAGCAGTGAGACCTGGTCTTGAGTCTCTGTACCTGGAGCATGTGCTTCTCTCGGCCCCACTTTCCTCGCAGTTGAAGCGGGACCCCTCTCCTCTAATCCACACGGTTTGGGTGAAGTTTCCACAAGGTAAGGCAGTTAGGGCAGCGCCCCAGCGCCTGGCACAGGAGCCCCTCGCGACATTGGTGTGTCTCGCAGGGCCTGTGAAACAGCGGCCCTGCGCCCGGCACAGCACAGAGTCCGGAGCAGGTGTTTTACTGCACAAGCGCACTGTGATTTGGGGGTGGAAGTGGGTGTAGCGAGAACACTGGCTGCTTCTCTCGGAGAAGGGATGAGCAGGGATGCACGCACAGCCCGCTGTCCACACCCGGGCTCCCGGGGACGTGGGGGATGCGCCCAGCGCCAGGTTCTCACCATGAAGTCAGGGTAAGGCAGGATGTCAAGCCCAGGGACAGTTGCCCAAGAGGAGGAACGGGTTCCCCCAGCCATGCCCCCGCTGTGTGGGGGGCCACAGTTGGCAGTGCCTGTACTTGGTTACCGTGGTCCCCAAAGTCGGTTTTGCACTTTGGTAACAGGACACCCATTTTACCCGCAATGTTTATCCTTTCTGATGGCAAATACACATGCTGGGTTGCTGTTGGTGTAGACTATTTCTTGGCAGCCAGGTCAGGTAGTTAAAATGTCCGTTTATTCATTCGCAAAGCGAGTGACCTGAAGAGAAAAATCCTTTTAATTGAGGCAGAGTTGATTTACGTTGCGTCTGCTGTATAGCAAAGTGATTCAGATAAATATATGTATACACTTTAAAAAAAGGTCTTTTCCCTTATGTCTGATCACAGGACACTGACTGCAGTTCTCTGTGCCGTACCGCAGTATCTCGTTGTCCGTCCCCTCTGTGTGAAATAGCTTCCATCTGCTAAACCCCAACCTCCTCCCCACTGGCCACCACACGTCTGTGCTCTGTGTTTGTGAGTCTGTTTCTGTTTCTCAGATAGGTTCGTTTGTGTCACATTTTAGATTCCACCTATGGGACATTATATGGTATTTGTCTTTCTCTTTATGGCTTATTTCATTCAGCATGATAAAGTCTAGTTGCCTCCATATTGCTGCAGATGGCATTATTTCGTTCCCTTTTGTGGCCAAGTACTATTCCATTGTATATCTGCCCCACATCTTCTCATGAGAAGAAAATCTTAATTGAAATCTGGCTCAATGGAAATACAGTGCACAGTGGTAATACCGCGTTCCCGGAGGACAGAAGTGCTCGGGCACCCCATGTGCCTCTCGTCACCAGGGCTCATGAGAAAGATCCCATTTACTAAAGGGCCTCGAATGCCTCGGGACCACATGCTGACACTACAGAGGGACAGAAAAGGCTGCGCTGAGCTGGACATTTACAAAGGCAAGGAATGAGTTGTAGCTCTTTACAGTAACTACAACGACAGTGTCGTATATGCCAAGAGTTGACCAAAGATTAAGGGTTAGCTCTGCTGCTAGAAAACCCTTCCCTGAAACGAGCTGCAGAGATGTCTCTTGCACATCCCCTTGTTCTGGGGAAGGAGAAGCTCTGTGGAGTGGATGGGTACCCTCAGACAGAAATGAAGGTACTTTTTCTCCATCCTTCCTGGCTCCACCCACCATGTGACACTCTGGAGCATGAGGCACTAGAACCTAACTTGGAGGGAAGAGGTGCTCCAAGCTCCGGTTCTTGGTGTGCAAAGCAAATCTTGGCATAGATCTTTTGAAACAGCTGCTAGTGGTACCTTCCTCACTTCCTGTAATTCCTGCCCTTGAGAGAGTGAAAAGGAGAAGGCAGAAGGTTTACAAAGATAAAATAGATGCATCTAAATATCAGGTGAGGGAGTTTCCGTTGTGGCTCAGTGGGGTACGAACCCAAACAATATCCCTGAGGTTGTGGGTTCGATTCCTGGCCTCGCTCAGTGGGCTAAGGATCCAGAGTTGACAGGAGCTGTGGTGGAGGTCACAGATGCGGCTTGGGTTGGCATTCCAGTGGCTGTGGCCACAGCTCCAATTTAACCCCTAGCCTGGGAACTTCTCTATGCCTGGATGCGGCCCTAAAAAGACAAAAAAAAAAAAAAAAAAACACACACACACACACACAAACAACAAGAACAACAACAACAAAAAACTGTGACAGCGTTCCCTCGTGGCACAATGGGTTAAGGATGTGGCATTGTCACTTCAGTGGTTCAGGTTGCTACTGTAGTGCTGATTTGATCCTTAGCCTGGGAACTTCTGCATGCAGCCGGCGACCTAAATAAATAAATAAATAAATACTTGTGACATTTTCCTCCTGAAATTGCCACATCTAGGTATCAAGTACATCTTAGCAAGAATATGCCTCAGATCTGTTAGTCTATAATGTCTTCATTTGGGAGCAGCTGGTGACCATAAGCTTTAAGCCCATAACTGAACCATTTAAGTACATTTCTTGCACCGAAGCCAGGAACGCCTTGAACATTCATACATCAGGGTAGCAAAATGCAGTGTCTGTTGCCGGGAAACCAGACCTCAAATGGGCTGTCTTGTGTGAGTTCACTGGCAAGTAAAAATGCATAAAGTGCAAGTTTCAGGCTGGCATGGTGACACAGGGGTCCCTGGAACTTCACTGCCACACTTTAGTGGCAGAAGCCCTTTCTTGTGCACGGCTGAATCCCATCACCTGGCACAGTGCCAATCCTTTAACACAACTGGTTTGAGTGGTGAGATGGGCTTGGGTGTGGCCCCAAGTGGAGAGAAGCCTGTACCATTAGATCGCTTTCCATTCTAAGAAATATTTACTGGATAACGTGCCACACGCTAAGCGCTGAGAACACAGCAGAATAGGAGATTTAGGGTCTACTGTCAGAGGGCAGAGTGTGCAGCTAGTTGGGAAAGGTAGTCAACTAATTTACTTTAGCACAAGTTCTATAAAGGAAAGAAAACAGCGTGATGTGCTAATAAGCAAGGTGCCCAGATCGCAGGTCTTCTTAAACTGCCTCTGAGATCGGGCGGGGACAGCAGAAAAGATTCCTGATCCGCTGTACTAGTGATTCGCCCAGGAAGACCGCAGCAACGGCCAAAAACAGAGCAGCTTTCGGTCCAAGAATCTTTTTTAGGCCCTGGACTGAGTGTCCTTAGGCGGCAGACACGTGGGACCGGACCTGAGGACTCGCCTCGCGCGCGCGGTAAGAGAACCCCTGCCCTCCGCAGGCTCCACCAAAGCTCCGGCCATCTTGGCCGTCCCAGCTGCATCGGTAGAAATCGGTAAGGTCCGAAGCTGCAGTTCTAAAGCGACTTTGAAACACCCCGCCTCCAGTGCGACTGCATCTTCGTCGAGACGGTGGTTCCCCTCCGCCCACCTTCAAGCGGAGACACTCGGGACCCAAACAACCCCCCACGTGTCAGGGGCGGAGCAGTCGATGACGTCACGACGCGCGTGCGCGAGTGGGATCACGCGCTGCCGTACCCTTCCTACGGATCGTAAAGCGCGGAAGGTCGCGGACTCAAGCTTCCCCGGAACTTTTTCGGCCCACCGCCCCGCCCCCTTCCCATTCCCTGTCCCCACCCCCCTTCCGGCCCCCAGGACCCCAGCCAACTGTTGTGGTCGCTTCCCTGCTTCAGCCGGGGTGTGGCTGCTTGCGGAGCTTGTGGAGGCCGGTGAGGTAAGGAGAAGCTCCGGGGGCCGCTCTGGCCTCCGGGTCTGCTCGGACTTTGCCGCCACGGGGCCCTCAGCCCCCCACCCCCGTTCCTGCTGGGGGCTCCCGGCCGCGCTTCGTTTCCCGTGGGTTCTGCCTGGTCCTCCCGCAGGCTCGTCCTGGCGCCGGGACTCCGCCCGCCCGGGCCGACACTGCGTTGCCCGATCTTCCTTAATCTCACCCGCGGCAGTGGCGCCTAGCGGACCGGTGCCCGGCTCCCCGGTTCTTCCAGGCGCCCTCAGCCTAGCCCGGATGCCCAGGACGGCGGGAATGACCTCGTTCCTGGCGCCCCGCCTCGGGCTTGCACACCGCCCCCCCGCCAGCCTCCGCAGCGGGGGTCAGGCTTGTTCAGCTGGGCCAGGTCTGCAGGTGAAATTGTTTTCCCGCGTGGAAACGTGGTCCGCTTGCGCTTAATTAACTAGTAAAACTGCTGCGGAGTCGGCAGTGAAGTTACCTGGAAAGTCCAGGCCGGGGCAGTGAGCTCGCTACTAACGTTTGACCTCTTGGTTCTGATGTGTTTGACCCTGAGGTTTGATTCAAGCATTTTCAAGCTTTTTTCGCCCTCGCTTGTGTAGGGGGATGCGGGACATGGAGTTAGCCTGTGTGAAAGGGACACTTTTCCAGGGCCAGGGATTTGTATTTGTACAGGGATTTGTATTCATTTCTTAAACTAGTCTGATTATCTGGTACACTTGTTGAAAAAAACAGCAACCTGAACCAGCAGGATCAGAATGTTAAGAGATGGACTCTGGGAGGAAGAGTGTGTCTGTGACTTGAGTTTTAAAGCAGGTGTCCCAGGGGGCTCTTGCCGAGGCAGGTGTGGGAAATGATGTGTTCATCTCTGTCTTCTTACCCAGTCTTCCTTGGGACTAGCAGCCCATTTCTCCAGGGTGCTGTGGCCATGCAGAGGAACAGCTCAGAGGGAGTCGGGGCTGTCCTCTTGTTCTAGGTGTAAGCAGATCTGAGCATAACCAGCCCCAGCAGTGAGGTTGTTTAGCAGAAATTCTTCTTAGCAGGAGTTCCCGTCGTGACGCAGTGGTTGACGAATCCGACTAAGAACCATGAGGTTGCGGGTTCGGTCCCTGCCCTTGCTCAGTGGGTTAATGATCCGGCGTTGCCGTGAGCTGTGGTGTAGGTTGCAGACACGGCTCGGATCCCGCTTTGCTGTGGCCCTGGTGTAGGCCAGTGGCTGCAGCTCCGATTCGACCCCTAGCCTGGGAACCTCCATATGCCTCGGGAGCGGCCCAAGAAATAGCTAAAAAGACAAAAAAAAAAAAAAAAAAGAAAGAAAGAAAGAAAGAAATTCTTCTTAGCAGAAGTTGAGATCGTAATTTATTTTCAACCAGGTGTGTTATTTTACTTTTTCTTTGACATCTTCTGTTTCTTTTCTACTTGCCGTTACCTCCTTGCTCTTAAGCCTTGCTGTTGCTGCCAAAGCTACTGGTATAAACTCTGTGCCTTCCTTTTTCCTTCATTCTTCAAATCCACTGGAAGTCTTTTTCTTTACCACTTCACTCTTTTGAAGGTCATGATGAGCCCAAGGTCAAAAAGCCTTTTTTGGTGCTCAAAGCTCTGGCATTTTAGCATTGTTTCTTCCTTCTTGCAACTTTTTATCTGTTATGATGAATGCCACCTTTGTAATTCCCTTTTTCTGTTAGGGGAAGGTAGCACAGAGTAATGCTTCAGTGGCAGACTCTAGTGCTAGACTGGCAGGCTTTGAATTCAGGCTCTGCCAGTCACCAGTGTTAGAGGATCTTGGATGAGTCATTTCACTTCTCTGTGCCTCCGTTTCCACAAGTGTGGAATAGAAATTGTGACACCTCCCTTACAGATTTGTGTAGATTAAACTGGCAGTTGGCGTTCCCATTGTGGCGCAGCAGAGAACCAATGCGCATGGTATTCATGAGGATGAATACTGGCCTCACTCAGTGGGTTAAGGATCCAGCGTTGCTGTGAGCTGTGGTGTCATTTGCAGACGAGGCTCAGATCTGGCATTGCTGTGGCTGTAGCTGTGGCTGGTAGCTGTAGCTCCGATTCGACCCCTAGCCTGGGAACTTACATATGCATGGCTGTGGCCCTAAAAAGGAAAAACAAAAAAACACTACCTTAAAAAAATCCTTTCACGTTATTTATCTATCTCTCAAATCCGGGGTCCCAGCCTTGAGATCTGAGTCCCATTGAATTTTTTTTTCCATATCCTTTGTTTTCTGTTCTCATTCATTCATCAAGTTGTGTCTCCAAGGTGCCTCCAGTGAATGCTGGGAAGACGATGCTCAAGTTATAACTGGTCCCTCCTCTCAGAGAGCTCTGTTATGACAAGGGCCTAAAGGCTTCTGCTTTCCGGGTGCTTCTTAGCTGCCACTTGCCATGTTTTTCCTGCTTTATCTGCTTTAGTCTTGCAGCAGCCGTGTGAGGTCAGTGTTCCTGGCCCATGTTACAGATGAAGAGTCCTAGGCACAGAGATTGAGTAACTAGCTGAGAGTCATACAGCTCATGCAGGGCGAGGTAGATTTTCAAACCCGGATCTGTCTGCTTCTAGAGTCTGTAGTCTCCTTAGCGGCTTGCTGTTTTGCTTCCCTGACTGACTAACAGACCGTTACACAGTGTGGCTGGCTCTGAGCTGGGGGACATGCAGGGTGTTTGGGGGCACATAGAAGAGTCAGCTAACCAGGTGTTAGGGGAGAGTGGGGACAAATAAGATGTCAGGCTGAGAGCTGCGGGGACCATCTTTATTTTTTTAACTATGTTTTTATCATTTAATCTCAGGTAATTTCTGTGACCAGAATACAAATTATGTGACAGTTTTTTTTTTTTTTTTTTTTTTTTTTTTTTTGGTCTTTTGTCTTTCAGGGCTGCACCCACGGCATATGGAGGTTCCCAGGCTAGGGGTCAAATCGGAACTGTAGCCACCGGCCTACAACACAGCCACAGCAATGCAGGATCTGAGCCGTGCCTGCCACTTACACCACATCTCACGGCAACACTGGATCCTCAACCCACTGAGCAAAGCCAGTGATCGAACTGGCAACCTTATGGTTCCCAGTCAGTTTTGTTTCCACTGCTCCACGACAGGAACTCCTTATGCGACAATTTTGATTTTCTTTTTTAACTAGACATAATGATTTAGCTGAAATGAAGGCAAGGAAAATAAATTTTATGGAATAAATAACACTTTACAAATTATGTTAAAATCTTTATTTTATGACTCATCCAAACCCATCAGAACACTCAGGCAAGTCGTCATAATTAAATTTAGTAATCTTCAGCATTTTGCCAACCTGCAGTCATATATAAACCATAACTTACTACAGCCTCTTTTGTTTAAATTTTTGTTGATGTTTAATTGATTTACTATGTTGTTCAGGTGTACAGCAGAGTGAATCAGTTATACATCTATCCACTTTTTTTTAAATTTATTTTATTTTCCCACTGTACAGCAAGGGGATCAAATTATCCTTATATGTATACATTACATTTTTTCCCCCCACCCTTTGTTCTGTTGCAACATGAGTATCTAGACATAGTTCTCAAATATCCACTTTTTTTTCAGATTCTTTTCCCATATAGGTTATTACAGAATATTGAGAAGAGTTACCTTTGCTATATAGTAGGTCCTTGTGATTATCTATGATATATGTATTTTAGTGTGTATGTGTTAATCCCAAATTTCTGATTTATCCTTCCCCCCATGTATTCCACAAGTAACCATAAATTTGATTTTGAAATCTGAGTCTCTTTATGTTTTGTCAATAAGTTCATTGTATCACTTTTTTTTTTTTTTTTTTTTGTCTTTTTGCCATTTTCTTGGGCTGCTCCCGCAGCATATGGAGTTTCCCAGGCTAGGGGTCAAATCAGAGCTGTAGTCACCGGTCTGGGCCAGAGCCACAGCAACACGGGATCCGAGCCACGTCTGCGACCTACACCACAGCTCACAGCAATGCCACATCCTTAACCCACTGAGCAAGGCCAGGGATTGAACCTGCAACCTCATAGTTCCTAGTTGGATTCGTTAACCACTGAGCCACTGATCTCTTGTATCACATTTTAGATTCCACGTCTTAGCACATAAATATATATTTGTCTTTTTCTGACTTACTTCTCTTAGTATGATAATCTCTAGATGCATCATGTGGCCACAGATGGCATTATGTCATTCTTTTGTATAGCTGAGTAATATTCCATTGCATAGATGTGCTGCATTTTCTTTATCTACTCCTCCATTGATAGACATATAGGTTGCTTCCATGTCTTGGCTGTTGTGAATAGTGCTGCAGCAAACACAGTGGTGCACGTATGTTGGCTTTTTCATCTCTCTCTTTTGGTTGCACCTGTTGTATATGGAAGTTCCCAGGCCAGGGATCAAAGCCCAACTGCAGCTATGACCTCCGCCACAGCCAGATCCTTGACCCACTGTGCCACAGTCTGAACTCCACATATATTCTCAAAATATGGTTTTCTCTGGGATCTATGCCTAGAAGTGGGATTGCTGGATCATATGGCAACTTTATTTTAGTTGTTTAAGGAACCTTCATTCTGTTCCCCATGGTGGTTGTACCAATTTACATTCCCACCAACAGTGTAGGAGGGTTCCCTTTTCACCGCATCCTCTGCAGCATTTATTGTTTATAGACTTTTCATGGGGATTATCTTTACTTGGGGGAGGGGTGGCAAGAACTGTGCCAGTTAGAAGGAACAGTCTGCACAAATCTTGGTGGTGAAAGAGGAAATGCATGCCTGATACGTGTGAGGAATCAAAGTAGTTTAGGTTTGATTGAATCTGAGAGGAGAGAGGAGAGAAGAGAAATGAAATCAGACTTAAGAGATGGTGAAGGGTCTTGCACTTCATATTAAGGAATTTGACTTTTTCTGAGGGTATTAGCCAGTCATGGAAGGGTTTAAGCAGAGCCCTGAAAGAGGTGTTTTGTTTGTTTTTGTTTTTTTTTGTCTTTTTAGGGCCACACAAAGGCATATGGAGGTTCCCAGGCTAGGGGTCTAATTGGAGCTGCAGCTGCCGGCCTAAGCCTCAGCCACAGCAACACCAGATCCGAGTCTTGTCTGCGACCTACACCACAGCTCATGGCAACGCCGGATCCCTAACCTGGCAAGGGATCGAACCTGCGTCCTCAGGGACGCTAGTCAGATTTGTTACTGCTGAGCCGTGACGGGAACTGCTGAAAGAGGGTTTTCATGTTAGAGACTTGCTCAGGCCCCCACGCCAAGGTTGTGGGCTGTGGGGAGAAGGTCTGCAGGTCAGATCCGGAAGCTGCAGCAGGAAGCTCCTGCAGTGAACTGAGTGAGACAGGCTGGCGCCCGTGCTCCGGCCGCGGCAGTGGATGTGGAGAGAAGTGGATGGTCAGAGGGAAGGGGAGGAGGTCGAGTAGTCGGGCCTTGGGGATTGGCTGGAGAGAGGAGATGGGAGAAGGGGCTCCAGGATGATGCCCGGGATCCTAGCATGTGGTGTCCCTGGGGGCACGGGAGGTGGAGAGGAGCTGGAGGTGGAGGACGATGGCCTTGTCTTTTGGATGTGCTCGGTCTGACCTCTTCTGGAGCTAGACGTGCAGGCCTGGGGCGCAGCAGTGCTGGGGGGAGGCCGTCCGTCATGGCAGGACAGGGAGTCACCCTGGACCGTGGTGGGTGGGGATGAGAGGCTGGCCTCAGGGAGCCCTGAGGGACATGGGCACATGGGGGAGCCCCGTGGAGAGAGGCCGGCAGATGGGATCCGGGACGTAGGTGTCAAGCAGCCAAGGCGGGTGTGAGGAGGGAGGAGCCATCGGCGGGCGAGGGTGACGATGTCCGGAAAGTGCCCTCGGAAAGTAGCACCGTTTGTGTTGCGGGTGGGAGCGGTGCAGGGGCCTGGGGGGCAGAAGCTTGACCTCTTTTGGTGCAGGAGAGAGGAGGGTGGGGAAAAGTGAAGGACAGTATTGGCAGCCCTTTCTGTGCATTGTCTTATTGTGAAGTAAAAAAAGACAGGTTGTTAAAACTGTTGGTTAAGGAGCCCCCTGGCTGGCTGTGCCCTTGCCAAGGTAAAGAGACGAAGGACTTAAGGTGGTGGCAAATGAGTGGACATCAGGGCAGCTCGTTGCTGCAAACATAACACTCCAGGAAAATACCATTAACACTGGTATTGGGGATCTTTGAGCGGTGGGAAATCTTAGTTTACCCCTGCTTTTGAGTTTTTATGGATGCCATCATTTTATTGTATTTAGTTATTTTAAAAAATCATATCCTTTTGTCTTTTCTTTCTTTTCCTCTTTTTTTTTTTCTTTTGTCTTTTTTAGGGGCACATCCATGGCATATGGTGGTTCCCAGGCTAGGGGTCAAATCAGAGCTGTAGCCACTGGCCACAGCCACAGCCACACCAGATCCGAGCTGCATTTGCACCTACAGCACAGCTCACAGCACTGCTGGATCCTTAACCCACTGAGCGAGGCCAGGGGTTAAACCAGAATCCTTATGGCTGCTAGTCGGATTCGTTACCGTTGAGCCATAACGGTAGGGAAGTCTTCCCATCATTTTTTAATTTAGAATTGTAAAAATTAAAAATCACTGATTGAGGAAAGTTTTGGAGTGTGTTGTGTATCTTAAGTCCAATGGGCAGGTGTCGGGGGCACTTGAGCACATCCAAGTGCTGAGGAGGAGGGAGACGTGAAGGCACAGGAACGAGGGAGCACAGTTGATGGAGCTCATTCCGGGCAGGGAGGCAGGAAGCCAGATCCAGGCCACTGTAAGGGGTTGATTTTTAACCCTAGGAAAAAAGGCAGAGGTGGTTGCAGATGCAGGGTGGTTTATAGGAGTTCCCTGGTGGCTCAGCAGGTTAAGGACCCAGCCTTGTCACTGATGTACCTGGGTCACTGCTGTTGCACAGTTCTGATTCTTGGACTGGGTACTGCCTCATGCTGTGGGTGTAGACCAAAAAAAAAAAAAAGGTTGTTTGCAGGTGGTGTTTCAGGGCGAGAGCTGAGACAGGTTATCTGCTTCACTGAAGGAAGGGGGAGGGCGGTCAAAGGTTGGGAGAGGAGCAGTGTTAGGGGTTCAGAATCCGGGTGGAGACAGGGAAATGCCCGTGGCTTAAAAGGAGAGCCCAGAGCTAGGTGCGGCGGCTGCTGGTTTAAGCCACAAAGGAACAGAGTCTGCTTCAGGTATGACCCAATGGTAGTGGTTTAGAAGCCAGGAGCCTGCCTCCCATACCTCTTGTTGGCAAGGTCAGTGGAACAGGGCTGGCTGTGTGACAGTGACCATGGCCTCGGGAGAGCTGCATTTCCAGTGAGACGGAGGGTGGAGGGAACCTCAGTGACTCACTTTGGAAAGGGTGCAGGAAGAGGTGTGAGGGGAAGCGGAGAGGGGCTGGCCCTGGATAGATGCTGGTCACGTGAGGATGAGCTTCCAGCAAGACTGGCTGTGGAGAAGCTTCCATCTTGGGTCAGAGTTTGACAGGGACACGTGGCGGGGTGGGAACCACAGGGTGGCCAGAATAGTGAGTCCCTAGCTGGGTGGGATTTCTCTCGGGGTACAGTCTGTGCCTGCATCAGCCCCGTGGTGAGTGTTGTGATGGATGGGCGTTGACACCTTGGCCTTAGATGCTCAGGGCTGGTGGTCGAGGGGGTGGTGCTTTACTGCCATGTGCTGCCCTGATGTCTGCTTGTTGCCCCCACTCTGGTCTTGAGTCCTCCTCTTCCTCACTGCAGTGGCTGCATAGTCTGCCAGGACCTTCCTCAGTTTCTGGAAACTTGAGCAGTGCTGTTTTGCTTAATTAGATTACAGTTGTTAAAAGCCTGCCTCTGTCATAGGCAGCCTGTGCTGCTGGAACAGGTCAGACCCAGTATCAGCCTTGCCTGTCTGGCCTCAGCTCCTTCAGTTCCTGCTCCGACCCAGGCCTCCTAGACCCTGCGGCCTCCAAGCAGGTCCCTCCTGTCATCCACAGGCTCGCAGGGTCAGACTTGTTCTGCTCCTTGATGGCCTGGGCTTCCCTCTGTCTGTGTCCCAGTTTTACCCCCACCCCCAGGCTCAGCGCAGGTCTTGCTCTCTATGTGACCCCTGTCCTGATGGACCTGGCCTGCACGCTCCTCCTTCTCTAACTTAAGATTTTTTTTTTTTTTTTTTTTTTTTGGGCCATACCCACAGCACATGTAAGTTCCCAGGCCAGGGATCAAAGCTGCCCCAGGAGTTCCCGTGGTGGCGCAGTGGTTAATGAATCTGACTGGGAACCATGAGGTTGCAGGTTCGATCCCTGCACTTGCTCAGTGGGTTAATGATCCAGCGTTGCCATGAGCTGTGGTGTAGGTTGCAGACGCGGCTCGGATCCCGTGTTGCTGTGGCTCTGGTGTAGGCCAGTGGCTATAGCTGCGATTCGACCCCTAGCCTGGGAACCTCCATATGCCGCAGGAGCGGCCCAAGAAAAGGCAAAAAGACAAAAAAAAAAAAAAAAAAAAAAAAAAAGCCGCCCCATAGTGGTGACAGTGCTGGATCCTTAACCGGCTCAGCCACCAGGGAACTCCCTAACTTAGGATGTTTATTGCCTTGTAGAAATGTGTCTTGGTGACAGGCCGAGACTCATGTGTAAGTGAAGAGCCTGAGGAGACAAACGTCCCTGCTCTCAGGAGCAGACACCTGTGCCTTCAGCGTCCCCATCGCCCAGGAAGCTTGGCTCTGGGGGCCCCTCTCTCCTCCTCCAGGACCTCGCCCTGCTTACTGCCTCTCCTCTCTCCCCGTCTCTCCCCTCTCCTGGCTCAGCCCACTGCTGGGAAACACGCTTACTCACTGCCGGCCCCAAACCCTGTCGGGCCACCTTGCCCGCTCCGCGTTCTGCTTCCTTCCAAGCGCGGTGAGGCCGTCACCCGCCCCCTCCCTCATCTCATGGACTCTTCAGTTCCGTGGCTGCCACTCCCCCAAGAATGTTCTTTCTGAGGCCCCGGGGCCTCTGTGCTGCGGTCACATCCTGTGGACCCGCGGCCGTCTTGCTCCCTGGGGCGCCCTCTCGAGCTGCGCCCCTGCAGCCCCTTTCCTCTCCTGGCTCCTGTGGCCTCTGCCTGGGCTTCCTCTGCCTCACCCGCCCTCCTCCTGCAGCTCGTTCGCCGCTGTCCTTTCTCAGGACGCTCTGCCAGCCGCCCCGGCAAGCAGCCCAGTCTCTCGTCCTTTCCGTCTCTTCCTCGAGTGTAAGTGCCCTAAGTGCCGGCAGCCCCGGGGGTCTCGATCCTGCAGCACTGGGGCCTCACTACACGCGCTCAGGACGCCCAGGCCACTGCCCCAGGGTTGGGGCTGCGCTCCAGGTGGGGCTGGCTGTTCCCATGCGACGTGAGGCCTGCTGCGTCTCTGCTCTTGACATCCACGGTGGACCGTCTCCTTGTCCACACAGCCGCACAGCCTCCCTCCTCCCTGTTTCCAGTCCTTCTCACATAGTACGTGGCCTCACTGCTTAACTCAGAAGCCTAGCTGGCACCCTTGCTTCTGTCTTATCTCCATTTTAACATCCATTTCTGCTTCGCAGCCAATCCAGTCATCCAGTCATTTTTCTGACTCCACTGCCCATCCTTGTCTGAGCCACCATGGGGTCCCCCTAGGATCGGCCGTAGCTTCCCAACTCGCCCCTGCTTTCCCTGTCCTTTGACAGACCACTCTCCACCATGAGCCGCCCCCCGCCGCCTCCGGGGGAAAAGCAGACAGATTCTTTCATTCCCCTGCTTCAGGCTTTTTCCTTTGCACTTGCAACACATCTTGCTCCTCGTAGTGGTGTCTGAAGGCTGTGCAGATTGGTCTGTGGCGCCTCCAGCTTTGTCTCAGGTTGCCTCCAGTGCTGTGGACATGCCGGCCTCCTTCCTGTGCTGGGGCGCATTGGGTCTGTCTCACTTCAGGGCCTTTGCATGTGCTCTTTCTGTCTGGACACTCGCATAGCTGCTGCTTGTTCATCCATCAGGTCTTTTCAAGTGTCACCTTCTTTCTGACCGTCGCATTTTGAGTATGCCCCACGTGACCCCGTCTTATGCCTGTGTTACTTGTTTCATCAGTGTATTGTCTCCCTCTCTCAACTGTAAGTTGTGTAAAGGCATTTGTGTCCCCTGCTGTAGCTGTACCTAGCAGTGTGTCTGGAACTCAGGAGGTCTTCAGACATTTGCTGAATGAACAGTTATTATCTTTGTCTCAGCCTTCTCTCATTAATCCTATTCTCTGAGTACAAAGGAATGAAATTTGGTTTTCTCTGTCTAGTTTGAATTCCTGGGATCAGCTTCTTAGCCGAGTGAGAGGACACCTGCCAGGTGCTGCCGGACGTGATGTTTTACCGCTTGCTGTCGGTGGTCCGAAGACGGGGCAGCAGCCGAGGATGGCAGAAGTGGTCCTCGGCCAGGAGCAGTGCATCAGCTGCCGAAGTACATTCTGTGGCCCTGCCTGCCGAGGCACAGGTGGTCATCTGCGGCGGTGGCATCATGGGCACATCCGTGGCCTATCATCTCTCCAAGATGGGCTGGAAGGATGTTGTCCTTTTGGAGCAGGGCAGGTAGGGATCACACTGGACATTCCTGGGGCTGTTCTGCACTGACTACTGGGCTCCCATGGCCCACTCCTGTCAGTGATACTGATGCATCGGTAGCTAATCTAAACGTCAGTGAGCAGCATGAGAAGAATTACAGAAGAGTGAAATTTCCAGTACTTTGTTTTGTGGTGCCTAATACTCATGTTTCCTGGTTTTCAGAGAGATGGCAGATTCGAACATAACAAGTAACTAAATGTTGTATTTGGGAGTTCCTGTTGTGGCGCAGTGGTTAACGAACCCGACTAGGAACCATGAGGTTGCGGGTTCGATCCCTGGCCTTGCTCAGTGGGTTAAGGATCTGGCATTGACGTGAGCTGTGCTGTAGGTCGCAGACGCAGCTTGGATCTGGTGTTGCTGTGGCTCTGGTATAGCCTGGCAGCTATAGCTCCGATTAGACCCCTAGACTGGGAACCTCCATATGCTGTGGGTGTGGCCCTAGAAAAGGCAAGAAGGAGACAAAAATAAATAAATAAATGTTGTATTTATGTCCTGCTCAAAGCACATCTGGTCACGTGGCTCTCTTTGTTGTACTAAAACAGCAATAAATTCTGTGGCTCAGGTGCTTCCTCTGAGCTGAAATGAAATGCACTACATTCAGTTTCTGTTCCTTTTCATTTGATTAACTTACTTTAGAGCACTTACAGGTTTACAGAACAATTGTAGTGATAGTGCAGAGTTATTTACCATGTACCTCCCAGCCAGTTTCACCTGTTATTTACATCTTACCTTAGGATTAATGTTTCAGTTATGGAGTCAATATTGATACATTATTATTATTATTATTATTATTATTATTACTATTTTTTGTCCTTCCTACAGCAAATGGTGCTTCTGGGCCAGGGATAAGATCTGAGCCACAGCTGCAGCAATGCCAGATCTTTTGGGTTTTTTTTTTTTTTTTTTTTGGCTTTTTGCCATTTCTTGGGCCGCTCCCGTGGCATATGGAGGTTCCCAGGCTAGGGTTCTAATCGGAGCTGTAGCCTCCAGCCTACACCACAGCCACGGCAACACGGGATCCGAGCCGCATCTGCAGCCTACACCACAGCTCACGGCAACACCGCATCCTTAACCCACTGAGCAAGGCCAGGGATGGAAGCTGCAACCTCATGGCTCCCAGTCAGATTCGTTAACCGCTGCGCCACGACAGAAACTCCAATGCCGGATCCTTAACCCACCGTGCCAGGCTGGAGATCAAACCCGCATCCCAGCACTGCCAAGATGCTGCCGATCCTGTTGCGCCACAGCAGGAGCTTCTGATAGAGTATTACTAACTACAGTTGATGATTTATTCACATTCATTGACTTTTCCCCAGCAGTGCAGTTGAATTCCTAACCCGCTGCCCCAGAGCAGGAACTCCATCTGTTCTAGGCTTTTTATGTTCTATTGCCTACCACAAAGTGGACAACCATTAAAAAAAAATTGAAGTGTGATTAGTTCTGAATAGGCGATACATTTGCATGGTTCATTTTTTTTCTTTTTTTATAGTGATTTTTATTTTTATAGTTGGTTTACAGTGTTTTGTCAATTTCTGCTGTACAGCAAAGTGATCCAGTGACACACATATATACATTCTTCACATTATCCTCTATCATGTTCTGTCACAAGTGACTAGATAGAGTTCCCTGTGCTATACAGCAGGCTCTCACTACTTATCCACTCCAAATGCAGTAGTTTGCATCTGTGAACCCAAGACTCTCCGTCCATCTCCCTCTCTCCCCCTCTCCCCTTCCCCCGTGGCAACCACAAGTCTGTTCTCCACGTCCAAGAGTTTTTCTGTGGAAATGTTCATTGGTGCCATATATTAGATTCCAGATATAAGTGATATCATAAGGTGTTTATCTTTTTCATTTACGTAGTTTAAAATTGAAAATGTGTGGAAGAGCATTCAGGGAATTGTCTCCTTCCACTCCCTGACCTGCAGTTACAGGTTTCCCCCACTGGAAGTGAGTCAATTTCTGTGGGTATCATTCCAGATAGTTGTCCACATGTATAATCACATATGTATTGGTAGGTATGTATATAGTTATCTGGCTATTCATTGATTTTTCTTCCTTTTCATGCAAATGGTATCATACTTTTTTTTTTTTTTGGTCATGCCCACAATACGTGGAAATTCCCAGGCCAGGGATCGAACCTGTGCCACAGCAGTGACAACTCTGTATCCTTAACCCACGGAGCCACCAGGGAACTCTGGTAGCATCCCTTAAACAGTGTCCCTCCCCTGGCTTTTTTCCTTAGGGTTGGCGCATATAAGCTCATTTTTTATGGCTGTAAAGTCTTCTGTTGTGTAGGTGAACTCCAAAATTTTAGGTCATTCTTAAGTTGATGAACGTTGTGGTTGATTCCATCTTTGGATGTTACAGACAGTGCTATCATGAGGAACCTTGAGCTTGCTGTATTCGCTGATGTGTGAGCCTATCTCATAGCATTCGCATCCATCCCGCAGGCTGGCTGCTGGCTCTACGAGGTTCTGTGCCGGCATCCTAAGCACTGCCAGGCACTTGAGTATTGAGCAGAAGATGGCAGACTATTCAAACAAACTCTACCATCAGTTAGAGCAAGAAACAGGGATCCAAACAGGTAAGCAGATAATCTGGTCTCTTTTACTCAGTACTGTATTTGGTCCTACCCCAAGACAGCCAGGTGATTTGGTAATTCAGACTTGAGATTTATTTGTTTGCTTTTGGCCATGCATGTGGCCCATGGAAATTCCCAGGCTGTGGGATTGAACCCACACTGCAGTGGTGACCTGAGCTGTGGCAGTGACAGCACTGGATCCTTAACCGACTGTGCCACAAGGGAACTTCCCGATTGAGTTTTCGTCCACACTCTCCTGGTGGTCAGGGTATGACCTTGGGCAAGTCACTTAGCTTGTTGAGCTGTCTTTAGTTTCTTTTTCTATAAATTGAAGGTCTTTGGTCAGTATCCTAGCTCCTTTTCAGATTTTATAATTCTTATGAAGTGAAAGTTTTCCTGGGCCATTTCCCGTATATCTCACCCAATAAGGTATAGTGAGGGGCAGCGTTTGGCTCCTAAATGAAGAGGAGGAGAAACACCTTCAGGTGCTTGATAATTAAATCTTTGTTTGACCCACTGCAGTTCAAAAAGTGATATTAAAGACATTTCTAACTAGAAAGCATGAGCATGTATTTCTCCGTACCTGTGTAGTAGGGTAAGGACACGGAATTGTAAGTTAAACAGAACTGGAATAAGCAGGAACTGTCGCAAGAACAGGAGATCAAATGTGCCCTCAGCTCCCATATGCTAATGGTGGGCAGACTGTTAAGCATGTGTTGTAAGCTGGTGGACTGGCTAGAAGCCCAGCATCATACCTGGTCCTGTGGTGGATGGAACAGTTCGGTGACCACAGCATAATCATGAGAGGGTAGGGAGGCCCGTGATGAAATTCAGGGTGGTGTCTGTGTGAGGGATGCTCTTTGGAAGTCTTCGCATAATTCAGGTCGCAGATGCTTCTGGGTTCATACTGACAAAGGACGGTAGCTCTTCTTTTTGCCCAGTGAAGTGTAACCTTATTTGTAAATTGTAGCTTTACTTTTTTAGTGACTTGAACATGATAGACACGGACCCTAACTGTATTTTACTCATTCTTGGTTGGATTAAATTTGATGGGAGCCAGGTACTTGAATCAGATACTAACCAGGGTTTGAGTCGGAAGAGGGTTCACATGGTGGTCCCTGGGTTCAGTGATGGTGCTTTGCTGAGCCTTGCATTGCTCAGCTGGTTAGATTCCAGAGGAATCAGGGCTGCAAGCTTCTTGTAAGTTAGCTTAGTTTTCACTCTTGGTCACCATCTGGGACCCCTTATTGGGTCTGATCTCCTTGATGCCTGTGGGGCCGTGAGGAAGTCAGGCAAGGGAGAGTGGGGGCATCCCCGACAGTCTAATACCCCCATTGTAGTTCTCCAGTGATGCAAGGAGAGGCGATGGAGGGGCTTCCCCAGAGGAAGATTCTGTTATCCAGCAGAATGTGCGGGGTACACTCCCAGGACCAGTGTCATTCACTGGGCTGCTCTGAGGCGTTAGGTAAATGACATATGTTCAACCTCGATTTAATAAGAAATTATATGTGGAGTTCCCACTGTGAATCAGCGGGTTAAGGACCTGGCATTGTCTCTGTGGTGGCATGGGTTCGATTCTCAGCCCAACACAGTGGGTCAGGGATCCAGCATTGCTGCTGCTGCGCCTCAAGTAGCAGTTGAGGCTCAATTTGATCCCTGGCCTGGGAATTTCCATATGCCATGGATGTGGCTGGGGAAAAAAAAAAGAAATTCCATGTTAATCCTCTGAAAATACTTGATGAGAGTGGTGTGCTTTGTACTGGGAATTACTGATCATCCAGGAGTTCTTATTACATGAATAGTAGTTTCTGCAGCGCTTCTTTTCAATGCAGGATAATTCTGTCAGGTGATAAACCTGATAATCTATACGTTTCAATAACCTTTTCAAAGCATTGCACATATTACTTGATCTTCCAGTAAGGAAGGGTCATTCTTTTACACGTGAAAAAACTAGATGTGAGTCAATTAAGCCAGTTTACTAAGTCAGGGACATATCAATTTAAAAAATTATTTCATTGGTTATAAGGAACTTGGAAAAGTTCTAAACTTGTAATAAGTTATATACTTATTATGGTAAATGTGAATAATACAGAAATACAAAAATAAAAACGTGGAGTTCCCGTCGTGGCGCAGTGGTTAACGAATCCGACTAGGAACCATGAGGTTGCGGGTTCGATCCTTGGCCTTGCTCAGTGGGTTAACGATCCGGTGTTGCCGTGAGCTGTGGTGTAGGTTGCAGACACGGCTCGGATCCTGCGTTGCTGTGGCTCTGGCGTAGGCTGGCGGCTACAGTTCCGATTCAACCCCTAGCCTGGGAACCTCCATATGCCGCGGGAGTGGCCCAAGAAATGGCAGAAAGACAAAAAATAAATTAAAAAATTAAAAAAAAAATAAAAACGTGATCCTCTCCACTCAGTACTCACCAAAAGGTTATCATTCTATGGTTAGTTTGTATTTGTTTACAGGTGTACTTTTTTTTTTTTTAACCATAATGAGATTATATTAAGCATATTGCTATGTGTACTGTGTACCTTGTTTTTGCCACTTAAGAATGTCTTGTACAAACATATACATGCCTAGGATTTTTTATTGTAATAGTATTTAATTGCAGATGTAAGGTTGCAAACTTAAGTGATACCCATACGAGATTGGTAAGATAAAATGGAACATCCACACAAAGCACCACTAGCTAGATTTAAAAGAATGAGGACGAGGTTAGTGAACCGCTGGGGAGTGACCGCTGGAACACATTGCTAAATGGGCAAAGCAGGGCATTAGAGAGTATATACGATGTGCTACTTTTGTGTGATGGTAAGAAATAAGAAAATATGTGAATGTATACTTACTTATGCAAACAACGAACGGTGGGAAGGATACCAGGAAGGTTACCTCCCGGAGTCAGTGGGAACAGGCTGCAGGGTCGGGTGTGTGTGTCGGGGGTTGATAATTCTGGCCTGACTTCATGTGGTCTTGACTTTTAGAATGATGTGAACCTTTTGCCAACTAAAACATAAAATGATAAAATGAAGCCATCGGGATGGGGGGAAACCTACAGCAGAAAACTACCAGAAGTAACGTAATTATATTTCGTTTGAATACATATTGCTTTACTCTAGGGGTAAAAGAACTCACCCAGAGACTTCTGACCATAGGATTTGTCTTTACCCTCAGTCCACGTCACAAGGAACAGATGTGAACAAACATGGACCTGTAATCAGCACATGTGTTTTTCAAGTAGTATGGACGCTTCTGTTTGTGTGTATCCTAAAGTTCAGCAAAGAAGTAAATAGATTGAGGTTACATCTACCACCTTTAAAAATCAGGCTCTGAAATTTCAGTTCTGCAAACATGGCAGTGAAGGGCACAGTTATCTGATGATTTCAAAGGAATAAGAAAATATTTAAGTGATCCTGACTGTATTTCCCTTTAAAAAGTTACCTGATTGAGTCAAGTGTTTTTTCTTCATGGGACCCAAGAGCCACTGCATTCTGGGAGGATTGTCATTGACCCGTGTGTAATAGTGGTTATATCTGGTACGTGGATTGCAAACAAGAAGAATTGACTCTGGCTGACTTGGGCAAAACGGAGTTTGTTGGAGGGCCGTTAGGGGTCTGCAGAGTTGTCAGGAGGCTGCCAATTGGAGCCAGGTGGAGGCCAGGGTGTGGGGACCCAAGAGCAGCCAGTCCCTTGGCTGGCACAGGAATAGTCTGGCCAGGACGCTGCTGCCACAGAGATGAGGGACTTGCAGCCAGTCCCCTCCTTGCTCAGGACTGAGGATCCAGGAGGGTCAGGTGGGCTGATTTAGGTCACAGGCTGCTGGCTGTACTGAGGGGGCTGGTGTGGTGAGCAGCCTTCCACCAGGGTTACACGCCCACCGAGAAAGCACAGGAGTGAAGAATAGATGGGTCACAGTTACCTCTCCCCCCAGAAAGGTTTGTTCAGCAGTGGCGCCCTTCCTCTCTATCGTGAGTGATTTTAGGTACAGGAGCATCTCATTTGATCCTCACAAAACTCTGGTGAGAGTGTGTGGTTGGTGGTGGTGCAGGACTCAGCCCAGGTCTCCTGCTTTCCGGTCTAGGGGGTTCGCCACTCTGCCCTGACCCCGACCGCACGCCTGGCCTGGTCTGTCTCAGTTTGGGCCGTTCTTCCTTTCAGGTTACATAAGGACGGGCTCCATCTTTCTGGCCCAAACTCAGGACCGCCTGATCTCCCTGAAGCGCATCAACTCAAGGCTGAAGTACGTATGCGCTAGAAGCCTGTCCTGACTGTACTGTCAGCTGACCTCTGCCGCAGGGGCCAGCGAATGTCCTTGTCCCCCTGTGTTCTGTGGCAGTGTTATAGGCATCCCTTCCGAGATCGTCTCCCCCAAGAGAGTGGCTGAACTTCACCCTCTCCTCAACGTGCACGACCTGGTGGGGGCCATGCATGTTCCCGAGGACGCGGTGGTGTCCTCCGCCGACGTGGCTCTTGCCCTGGCGAGTGCCGCCTCCCAGAACGGTAAGCAGCTTTGGGGGTTTGGAAGGAAGGGTCGACTGAGAGAGTGTCCCACAGCAGGCAGGACGCCAGCCAGCTTCCATACTGGAACACTGGCTCTTAGCTCTTAGTATTTTTTTTTTTTTTTTTTTTTTTTTTTTTGGCTTTATGCCATTTCTTGGGCCGCTCCCACAGCAACTCGGGATTGGAGCCGCGTCTACAACCCATACCACAGCTCACGGCAACGCCTGATCCTTAGCCCACTGAGCAAGGCCAGGGATTGAACCCGCAACCTCATGGTTCCTAGTCGGATTCGTTAACCGCTGAGCCATGACGGGAACTCCTTAGCATTTTTGTTTTCACGTAAGATGTCTTAGTAAATATTTTCCTGAGGGCCACAGTTTTCTTACTAAAGTCCCAAGGCACTGCTCTTAGTACTCCTTGCAGCACTTTCGATGTAAGGGCATTTTATTTCCCCACAGGACTTGAGCAGCTCCACGGGTGAGACACACCTTGGGGTTTAATCCACAGCTCGGATGATGTCCTGCTGTTGGAATGAATGAGGCGAAGGCTTGTCAGTGTCAGGGGCATTGCACACTGGGGATGAACTGGTTCGTGGTGTAGGCAGATGGGGATTTAAGATGCCCTGTTGAACGTGTCCTCTGCTGCCCGTTCTGTGATTCCTCGCAGGCAATGACGTGCTCCAGTCGCTTTTCAAGGGGCCTGGTATTCCCCTCGCTCTTGGGAAGGGCCCATTTCCACGGTCTCAGGACGAGGTTCCAGGGGTGTTTGGTTTTTAAAGCTAAAGCATCAGCCTGGCCTTTTCCTTGTTGGTTGAGTTGAGGGTCTGCCGCAGGCGCCTCATCCTGAAACATCAGATGGTGACACCAACTCTCTCTTTCCCGTGGAACAGGTGTTCAGATCTATGACCGCACAAGCATTCTTCATGTTATGGTCAAAAAAGGTCAAGTCACTGGTGTGGAGACAGATAAAGGACAGATCCAGTGCCAGTATTTTGTCAACTGTGCTGGTCAGGTAGGTTAGCAGCAGTACTGGGTCCTGCATTTTCTTACTGAACTTTTGTCTCCAGGTATTTTTGGTGTAGAGACCTAAGGTTAATTCTGTGACAGAAGAAACAGAAGTCAGGGCCCATGTTGTTTCTTGTCTGGACGGGAAGACTCAGAATTCGCGCACCCCAGGTCGGACCCCTGTGCTTCCTCCTCACGCAGAAGCACAGGGGACCTTTCCTCCCTCCGCCCTGGCAGGTGGGCGCTGTCCTGGTCAGGAAGGCGGGGAAGCAGCTGGGCATTGACTTAAATCAGTCCTCGGCTTCAGAGCTCTCGGTGGTGGTGCCTTTCATCCTGCCACCCAGCAGGGAAGTGTTAGGCTGTTCTATTGTGTTGGGAACATGGACGGAGTTTCCACTGAAGGCAGATTGGTCCATTGCCTCCCACTCAGTAGTCCTAAGGGGATCCAGAAGTATTTCTGTCACGTGAATTTCTTTGCTTTTCATTTTTTATTTTTATTTATTTCTTATCTTTTTCTAGGGCCGCACCCATGGCATATGGAGGTTCCCAGGCTAGGGGTCGAATTGGAGCTGTAGCCACCAGCCTACACCAGAGCCACAGCAATGCCAGATCCAAGCCTCGTCTGTGACCTACACCGCAGGTCACAGGAACACTGGCTCCTTAACCCAGTGAGCAAGGCCAGGGATCGAAGCTGCATCCTCATGGTTCTTAGTCTGATTGGTTAACCACTGAGCCACGATGGGAACTCCTTCTTTGATTTTTAAATTTTATTTTTTTCCCCTTTTACAGCCACAACCTTGGCATATGGAAATTCCCAGGTTGGGGGTCAAATCAGAGCTGCAGCTACAGGCCTATGCTGTAGCCATGGCAACACTGCATCCTAGCCGCATCTGCGACGGGCAACGCTGGATTCTTAACCCAGTGAGCAAGGCCAGGGATTGAACTCACATTCTCATGGAGACCATGTCAGGTCCTTAACCCGTGAGCCACAATGGGAACTCCAGTTTTTTTGTTGTTGCACCTGGTACATGTGGAAGTTCCCTGGACCAGGATTCAAACCCTTGCTACAGCACTGACACAAGGAGTCCCCTTTCTGGCTCAGCAGTTAATGAATCCGACTAGGATCCATTGGGATGCCGGTTCATCCCTGGGTCTCCATCAATGGGTTAAGGATCCAGCACTGCCGGGAGATGTGGTTGTAGGTCACAGACACAGCCTGGATCCCGAGGTGCTGTGGCGTAGGCCAGCAGCTGTGGCTCCAGTTTGACCCCTAGCCTGGGAACTTTCATATGCTGCCAGAGCAGCCCTAAAAAAGAAAAAAAAGGAAAAAAAAAAGTTAAAAAAAAAAAACCCCAGTGACTTAAGCCACTGCACTGACAGCCCCAGATCCTTAACCTGCTGCGCCACAAGAGAAAGCAAACTCCTATGCGAAGTTCTTTATGGCTGGGACTTGGGGTTGGTCGTTGAGACCAGGCGTTTTTGTTAAAGGGCCTCACGGCTGCCCACGAGCTCCTTTGACCAGCTGGTTGCCCTGCCTTCTGTGATCCGAGAGCAGATGCTGCGGTTTAAAGGGTACAGAGTGTGGCTCGCCGTCTGATCGTTGTATACAGCAGGCTGGGACCTGGCTTCTTGCAGCCGACAGGGTGGCAAGAGCGCACAGAAGCCACTTGAAGTTCAGCCCTTTTCCAGGGGCTGGACTTGCTCATTTGTCTTTCTGTTCCTCTTCCACCCACAAATCAACCTGTCCGTTTGTAGTGGGCATACGAGCTGGGTCTGTCCAACGAGGAGCCGGTTAGTATCCCGGTCCATGCCTGCGAACACTTCTACCTTCTGACTCGCCCCTGGGAGACCCCTCTGCAGAGCAACACACCAAGTGAGGACCTGCGCTTTGTCTTCCATCTCGTTTCCTTGCCCCGGTCTGTCCTCTGCAAAGGCTGCCGTCCCGCTGAGGACAGGCCGTGCCCGGGAGAGCCTCGTCTCTTCCAGAGCATGGGACAGGGAGGGGGACCCCATTCTGGCCTGACTTTAATGACTCTTCGAGGAAGGGTGGCCCGGACGGGCCTTCTGCTGGAGCCGTTGGCTTGGCTCTCTGCCAGCTAGCTGGCGACCCAAACGGAGGTCTACACTGAGCCTGTTTGCGAAGTTAGCGAGGTCTTGACTGGGTGCTGGACGCTGTGGAGGCGTCCTGGGTGAGCTCTAAACTCGGGCTGTTAACCGAGTCCCTCCTGGGGCCTCGGCCCAGGTGTGGTGGCACCTTGAGGCCCTCAGCCCTGGAGCAGGCTCTGCAGCCCCCACTCCCACCGGGCTTTCACGTGGCACCGGGCCGGTCGGGCAGTTTGACTCGGAGAACTAGTCAGAGCTTCTAGGGAAGCGATCAGGCTCGGGATCACCTGAGGAACGTTCTGCACTGTGAGAGTGTGTGTGGGGGGTCCCCCATGACCCGGAGAGGGTTTTAAGCGAACGGATGCCTGTGTCCGCGGGGGGGTGCTGTCTGGTTGAGAAGGCCAGTCCCGGGTGTTGCTGTTTGGCGCTCTCTGCCCAGGAGCCCGCCGGCTCGCCTCTGAAGCCCGTCTCTCCCCTCTGCTCCCCGCTCCCTTGTCGTTTCTCTTCCTCAGCTGTGGTGGATGCTGACGGCAGAATTTACATCCGCAACTGGCAGGGCGGCATCCTGTCCGGGGGCTTCGAGAAGAACCCGAAACCGATTTTCACCGAGGGCAAGAACCAGCTGGAGATTCAGAATCTGCAGGAAGACTGGGATCACTTTGGTGTGTGAACGAGCTCACGACAGGAATGCCTGATACTTGTCTGCGATGCTTTAATTTCCTAAGCGTTGTAAGGAATAGTTCCTTCCTTGGTCTTTGTAACAAGCCTGAGGGCAGTTACCCAGTTTGCCTGTTGTAAGGTTGCGTTTGCTGACGAGCAGGTTCGAGGAACTAAAACCATGTAAAGGAAGCTCTGGCTTCTTGCTTGCCACTTAGAGTCACCGCTGACACTGAGGCTGGGAGGAGGCCTCTTTGGTGCAGAGAGCTGAGGACTCTGGGTCTGGTTTCGCCGTAGAGCCCCTGCTGAGCTCCCTCCTGCGCAGGATGCCGGAGCTGGAGCGTCTGGAGATCCTGAAGCTGGTCAACTGCCCCGAGACCTTCACCCCAGACATGAGGTGCATCCTGGGCGAGTCTCCTTCCGTGCGGGGCTACTTCGTCCTGGCGGGAATGAACTCTGCCGGCCTTTCGTTTGGCGGAGGAGCGGGGAGGTAAGCGCTCCAGCCCGGCTTGCTGGGCTCCTCCTTTCTGGAGGTGCTTCTTGTTCACATGGTCTGGGACATACTCAGTCCAGGGTGTTCGGAGGAAGAGGAAGACCCGGTAGTGACAGAGCTGTCCCCTTCAAGGTACTCACCGGGGGAGGCTCTCCCCGGCTTCCGGAAATGTCACTGTGCCGAGCGTTTGTGGGATTCCTCTTTCGGAGTCAGCCCGGAGCCTGGGGGATGTTCTTTTGAACTACTTAGGGTCATAACAAATGTTGGTCCTTTAAGTGCGTAATTGAGTTTGGAAACAGCCACGTGTCAGGGAGGTGGAAGATCATGCTGATTACACAAGTTCTTATTTTTAAATTTGTACTAATAAAAATTAAGCTAGTGTTGAAAGGACAAATACTATATAATTCCACCTTGAATACTTAGAGTAGTCCAGTTCCTAGAACTGGAATGGTGGTTGCCAGGGACTGGGGCGAAGAGGACTGGGGAGCGTCTACTTGGTGGATAGAGACTTTGATTTTGGAAAGATGGAAAGAGTTCTGGAGATGGATGGTGGTGATGTAGGCGATATGAAAATACTTAACATCATTGACGTATATATTTGAAAATGGTTGAGATGGGAAATTTTATGTTGTGTGTATTTTACCACAATTAAAAAAAAAATTTAGGAGATCCCATCGTGGCTCAGTGGTTAACAAATCTGACTGGGAACCATGAGGTTGCAAGTTCAATCCTTGGCCTTGCTCAGTGGGTTAAGGATCCAGCATTGCCGTGAGCTATGGTGTAGCTTGCAGATGCAGCTCACATCCCCTGTTGCTGTGGCTCTGGTGTAGGCTGGCGGCTACAGCTCCGATTCGACCCCTAGCCTAGAACCTCCATATGCCGCGAGTGCAGCCCTAGAAAAGACAAAAAAAAATTTTTTTTTTGATTAATGGACCAGTATTCCTTTCCTTTATTTTCCTTTTCTTTCTTTACTTCTTCTTTTTTTTTTTTTTTTTTTTTTTTTGTCTTTTTAGGGCCATACTGGTGGCATATAGAGGTTTCCAGGCTAGGGGTCGAATTGGAGCTGTAGCCGCAGGCCTGCGCCACAGCCACTGCAATGCCAGATCTGAGCCACGTCTTCAACCTACACCACAGCTCATGGGAATGACAGATTCTTAACCCCCCGAGCGAAGCCAGGGATAGAGCCTGTGTCCTCATGGATCCTAATGAGATTTGTTTCTGCTGAGCTCCCCTTTCTTTTTTATCTCTTTTTTTTTTGGCTGTGCCGTAACATGGGTTATTGAGTTCCCAGACTAGGGATCAAACCCGGGCCACACTGGTGAAAGCACTGAGTCCTAACCACTACCAGGGAACTCTCTGGACTAGTACTTTTTTTTTAACTAATTTTTTTTTTTTTTTTTTTTTTTGAGTCATGCCTGCAGCATATGAAAGTTCCCAGGCTAGGAGCCAAATTGGAGCTGTAGCAGACGGCCTGTGCCACAGCCACATGGGAACCAAGCCACATCTGGGACCTACACCACAGCTTGCGACAACGCTGGATCCTTAACCCACTGAGCAAGGCCAGGGATCAAACCCATATCCTCATGTTTTCTAGTCATGTTCTTAACCTGCTGAGCCACAACAGGAACTCCTAAAACTAGATTTTATCTGTGAATTTTTATTTACTTGCTTTGTTTTATGACTTTTTTCTTTCCTTTTTTTGGCCACCCCACGGCATATGGAGTTCCCAGGCCAGGGATCATATTCGAGCCACAGCTTTGACCTAGTGCACCAATGCTGTATCTCAAACCCACCCCGCTGGGCTGGGGATTGAACCTGCTTCCCAGCATTCCCCAGATGCCACTGATTCCGTAGCGCCGTGGTGGGAAGACCCTGACTTTTTTTTTTTAACTGATGATTGCATCTATGCCACATGGAAATTCCCAGGCCAGAGATTGAATCAGGCCTCAGCCATGACCTAAGCCGCAGCTGCGGCCACATGGGGTCCTTTCACCCACTGCTTGAGGCTGGGGATCAGACCTGCACCTCTGCAGCTACCTGATCTGCTGCAGTCTGATTCTTAGCCCCCTGCACCACAGTGGGAACCTCTGGGTCAATATTGTTATGTGAGTTGTGGAGTGGCTTTGAAAAGAGTTAGGGAATAGAAGTTACCAACGAAACGTTTGGAGCAAAGGAGATACAGCCAGATGACTGTCTTCTCCTGAGGCGACTGTTTTACAGAGCAAAAGCCCCTGGATGTATAAATATGGAGTACACTTGTACGTATATTTTCCTCTTACTTCTTGATAGTTGTGGCTTATCTCAGATACTTTTTAGGGTATCATTAGAGCGGATACCCTCATAGTGTTCTTGTTAGAGCGGTAGATGGATCCAGTTTGTTTCTTCCAGAAGTTAAGGAAATTGCCCATAATTGCTCAGCGCATCTACCACAGGATAGGGTCTCTCGATTCAGTTGCTGCTTGATTCCTGGTCCAGTGCTGGGAGTGTTGCCCATCTGTCTACACAGGTACCTCGCTGAGTGGATGGTGCATGGCTATCCCTCAGAAAGCGTCTGGGAACTGGACCTGAAGCGTTTTGGAGCCCTCCAGAGCAGCCGCACTTTTCTTCGACACCGGGTCATGGAAGTCATGCGTAAGTGAAGCTTTATCCCTCCTGCCCCTGGTTGTCGGCATCTGCCCAGCGGCCTGTGCGCGCATCCAGAGGAGCAGGTGCTTCCGCGGTTCTTTAGTAATTGCTTCAAGTTGGGCTTCTGGTGTTTGGCTGGTTTTTTTTTTTTTTTTTTTTTTTGTCTTTTTGCCATTTCTTGGGCCGCTCCCGCGGCATATGGAGGTTCTCAGGCTAGGGGTTGAATTGGAACTGTAGCCGCCAGCCTATGCCAGAGGCGCAGCAATGCGGGATCCGAGCCAGGTCTGCGACCTACACCACAGCTCACAGCAACGCCAGATCCTTAACCCACTGAGCAAGGCCAGGGATCGAACCCGCAACTTCATGGTTCCTCGTCGGATTCATTAACCACTGTGCCACGACAGGAACTCCTGGTGTTTGGCTGTTTGAGGCCTGTGTTGAAGGTCTTATGTCCATGGGACGTTTATGGAGCATTTTCCTTAGTGATTGTACCTTGTTTACCTCTGGGACCAGGAAGGTGGACTGAGATGCACAGGTGGTAATTCCTGTCAGACTCCTGGCAGCATCTTCTTGCACTTTCCCCGCCTCCTTGCACTTGGCTCTGTCAGAGCGAATGCCTTCACTCCCTGCTTGGTCTTTGCGAAGATGGTGTGCTTCCCAAAGCTGAGGCTTGGCCACGTTCGTCTCAAAGCTTCAGGCCTCTGAGTGACTCTCTCATTTACCCATCATGTGCTGGCAAGATAGGAAACCACTTTTTACGTAAAAAGAGAGCATACATTCTTGCTCTTTCTCTTTGTTTCTGTTTTCCTCTGATTTTGAAGAATTGACCTCTTTTTAACTTGTTACTCTACCTCGTTTTGGTTTTATTTTCCAGTGAGCCCTCTAGAGACAACTTTTCTTTCACGAATTGAACCAAAACAGATGGTAATTTCATTTTTCCGTGCTGAGGAGCTATTCTCAGATTGCCAACATATGGATAAAGATCTTGAACATGTTTATGGTCAGGGCTAAGTTTCTACGTTGCCTGTGGCCACCATTCTTGGTTAAGGATAGACTGTTAGTTACCTCAGTTACCTGGAGCTTCCGCGCACGGTGAGGCCTTTGACCCCTGTGTGCTCACTTTTGGCTTGAGGCAGTTCAAGGGCTTGGTAAGCAGTATGTGTGACTGCTAAGGGTCTTTATTTTTAGCAGCTGTCTTGGTTACAGTGCGAACTGTTATAAGTCTAGGTTTGCACGGCCATAGTTACTTTGGAACCTGTGCAAATCATAACCGGGCCAGAGCTGCTTCTTGATGATACAGCACTTTCGGTGGCTGTGTCTGGTTCTCCTAAGATGGAAGTCGGAGGCGTAATAGCAAATGGGGAGGGGAAAGGAGAGCCTAAAGCCCCAGGGAAGGACCCCAGCGTGCGTGGCCGCCTTCATCTCCTGGCCTCCCTCCACGCTGACGTACCTCTCGTCTGGCCTCGTGTGATGTTTTCTCTCTGGAAGGGACTAGAGAGCGTATTCTCTCTGGATATTTTTACTTGTTGCCATTGCAGATTGGACATTAGGAGAACTGAATTCTGACCCTAGCTTTGTTATGTGAATAATGTCACTGGGACAATACCGTGCAACCTGTCAGATTTCAGAGCCACCAAATCAAGGTATGCTGTGTGTCCTTTCACTTGAGGAATGGTTACATATTAGGAAGCGTGTGTGACAGGTCTGAGGCTCCAACAGCACAGGCACTGGCAAGAATCAGGTGCCATTTTTTCATACTTTGTAGCCACCTATGTCCCTTATGGGGCTTCAGCAAGGTTCAGAACTATGACCTTTCTCCCATTGTTTCTACCTACATATTTGGAGCAGTGATTATGAACAAAGACCCAGGGTCAATATATGACTCAGAGCTGCGTAACTCCATGGGGGGGCGGTGCCAGCTCTTTGAATGGGATCCTTTCTTCTGGAACTTGCCTGTTATACTGGGTACTGTTTGGCAAATGAGACTACAGCAGCTTGGAAAGCATGCTCTTGGGAATAGGAGCAACCCAGTCTCAAGAATAGCGGGTGCTCAGCTCCGTGGCCTGGGCTTTCAGAGACTGTTGTTATCTTTCCCAGCTCTGTTGTATGATCTGAAGGTTCCCCGTTGGGACTTCCAGACCGGGAGGCAGTTACGGACCTCTCCTCTCTATGACCGGCTGGATGCGCAAGGAGCCAGGTGGATGGAGAAACATGGATTTGAGAGGCCCAAGTACTTTGTGCCGCCAGACAAGGGTAAGAAGGCACATGCTCATTTTTGTTCTTTTTTTGGTCCTGATGATGATAAACCTTGTTTTCATTTATTTATGTGTTGTGTGTCTTTTTAGGGCCACACCTGCAGCATATGGAAGTCAGGGCTAGGGGTTGAATCAGAGCTACCGCTGCTGGCCTAGGCCACAGCAACACGGGCTCTGAGCCGCATCTTCGACCTACACCACAGTTCACGGCAGCACCGGATCCTTAACCCATTGCATGAGGCCAGGGATCGAACCTACGTCCTCCTGGATACCAGTCAGATTCGTTTCTGCTGAGCCGCAACGGGAACTCCAAACCTTGTTTTTAAATGTATATAGCTAGACTGTGTTTCTGGGAGAATAAATAATAAAAATCTACTACACTCTACTAAGCTACCAAGGAGACGCCCCAATACAAATCCACTCCTTTTCTGTCTTCCTTTGGTTTCTCTCTGTCCTGCAGACCTCCTGGCCTTGGAGCAGAGCAAGACTTTCTACAAGCCAGACTGGTTTGAGATTGTGGAGTCTGAAGTCAAGTGCTGTAAGGAGGCCGTGTGTGTCATCGACATGTCCTCCTTCACAAAGTTTGAAATAACAGTAGGTATTTGGGAACCAGAAGAACAGATTTGGCGTGTTTATTGAATGCCTCCTGTTTTTCATCTGTCACTTCAAAAGTGACTCTGTAACAACTCTGGCATGTTTTAGTGTTTCACCTGTATTAGAACATTTTTCTGGAATGTTTAGCTCTTTGTTTCTATTGCTTTATCTGCGTGCAGAGGCCCACTTATCACTAGAATCAATAGCTCACTTTGCCTGCAGCTCCTTGCAGTGGACTAAACCTACACATGATGTCGCACAAGCCCCGGTTAATCAGTTAATCGATTCTTCTCAGCAAGCGGCCCTGCTTGTCAGGTTGCATGACCCAGCCAGAGAGTCTTACGTTCGTTCTCTCTGCTTGCTTCCCTAACCCTCCAGTCCACTGGGGATCAGGCGTTAGAAATTCTCCAGTACCTGTTCTCCAACGACCTTGACGTGCCCGTGGGCCACATCGTGCATACCGGCATGCTCAACGAGAGTGGAGGATACGAAAATGACTGCAGCATAGCCCGGCTGAGCAAGCACAGGTGAGCCGGCTGTCGCCGCCGCTCTGCAGACCCCGCGCCGCCCCCGGCCCCTCTTGGCTGTGGCAGAGCATCAGCTCACTTCTCCAGGAAACCGTAATTATCCCGAGCACAGAAAGCCATTGTATTGACTCAAGGCCAGTTTGTTAGCAGCCCAACCCCCAAAAAATCACCAGGAAAAAAACCCCACCAGATTCATTAAAACTCCCCGTGGAAAAATGAGTTCCTCCCCTGGGAGAAGATGCCGCATCTCAGGCGAGCGGGTCTGTGTGATACCTTGGCACTGGCAGGAAGCCGGAATCTTCTGTTTCGCTCTGACGTTGTCTCCTAGAAGTACATGCTCTTGGGCTTCCCCGGAAGCTAAGGGATCGTTTGCCCCACTCGTTGCTTTGAAACTACCTGAGAATTGAGTGCTTCCTGATCACTCTCCTGCTGCCTGGTTTTGATTATTTTTGGGTCCCACTTTCAGTTTCTTCATGATTTCTCCAACCGACCAGCAGGTCCACTGTTGGGCCTGGCTAAAGAAATACATGCCAGAAGACAGCAACCTCATTCTAGAGGACGTCACCTGGAAATACACTGGTAAGGGGGCGCTCTGGGACCAGCCGAGTGAGAAAAGGCCAGATGAGTCACGTTGATCCAGATCTGTCTTCTCCATTTGCCTTCTCTATATTTGAAAAATGCGGAGTTCCCATTTGAACCTGACAATGTCTGCGAGAATGTATGTTTGATCCCTGGTCTCACTCAGTGGGTTAAGGATCCGGCATTGCCCTGAGCTGCGGTGTAGGTCACAGACTTGGCTCCCATCCTGTGTTGCTGTGGCTGTGGCATAGGCCAGTGGCTACAGCTCTGATTCAGTCCCTATCCTGGGAACTTTGATAAGGCCGCAGTTGCAGCCTTAAAAAGAAGTTAAAAGAATAAGCTTAGAAGAGGCTCTTGGTCATAGAAGATTGATCTCTAATGCTTCCCCATATTTTTATTTAGTTTTTATTTTGGCCTCGCTTATGGCATGCGGAAGTTCCCAGGCCAGGGATTGAACCCGCTCAGTCACTTGGGAACTCCGTTGTTGTTGTTTTTAAATAGCTCTTTCTGCATCTGATTCCAAGTCTTTTTTGTTTTTAAGTAATGGTAAATTCCTTTGTCATTATTAATTGTTTATTCCCCATATTTTTATAAGTGTGGAATGAGTTAGTGCTTTCGTTTCTGTGTGTTGTATTCACTGCTATATCCCCCTACAGCCAGCATATAGGAATGCAAATATTTGTTGAATAACTCTTTTTTTGAAGTATTTTACTGAGTTGCCGTGGTGGCTCAGCGCTAAAGGACCCGACTAGTATCCACGAGGGCCCAGGTTCAATCCCTGGCCTTGCTCAGTGGGTTAAGAGTCCCGAGGTGCTGTGGCTGTGGCATAGGCTGGCAGCTATAGCTCCTATTCAACCCCTAGCCTGGGAACTTCCACATGCTGCAGGTGCGGTCCTAAAAAAAGAAAAAAGTATTTTTATTACCTAAGAATTTTCTTCGAAATTTCCCCTTAGGTTTTTTTTTCTTTTTTTAATGAGTTAATAATTTTTCAGGGTGATTTTCTGATTGTCTCTTCCTCAGCAGTCCTCTCAGGGAGCAGCACCTCCTCTTCTGCCACCCGATTCCAGCTTTAACCCCTTCCCTACCTCCCACTCAGTGGACTCCTGCCCCAGCTTCCTCCAGGCCCTCCTCCCCAGTTCACTGTGGGAGCAAAGATGACTACCTTCTTGCTACCAGATTGGAAAACTATAGACGCTTATTGAAGCAAGGCTGTTTTCTGGTCCACTTGAGGGTATTTGCTGTGTAGTTGGCTTGGATGTGACAGAATCCAGGCTGGCTGGGAAGCTCTCCTCAGGGCTCTCCTGGCACTGATTTGGGTTTGGTGCTTTTTCCATCGTGTAGCCACACTGCGGAGAGGGGAACAGGAATTGTGCAGGGGATTTATGGCCAGCCCTAGGCGTGGGCTCCTGACCTCTGGCCTCATGATCCCGGTCTAGCTGCAGGGAGGCTGTGGAGGTTTGTCCTCCGTGTACCTGGGAAGGGGAAACACGCGGCCAGGCTCTCAGGTGCTAGGAGTCAGCAGCTGCATTAAGCAGCCCTGTCAAGGGAAGTGTATTTGCCAGAATCAGGGGCCACTCTGGGGTTGGCTGGGCAGAGAGACGCTATCACGGGCTTGCCACCCAGCCCTGGCATGGGTGAGCAAGGCCAGAAGACACCTTTCCCAGTGGCTCAGCTCTTCACCTGGAGTGGCCTGACGTCTCTTGTTCTTTTGCATTTAGCCCTCAATCTGATTGGTCCTCGAGCTGTGGACGTCCTGTCCGAGTTGTCCTACGCCCCGATGACTCCAGACCACTTCCCAAGTCTGTTCTGCAAGGTGGGTCCTGGTAAAGTTCTAGTTTTCAATGAGTAGGGAGTATTTTTTAATAGAGATGGCGATTGCATGTTCTCACCATGGTGTTAACATCTATAAAGTGTGTTGTGACTTTTATTAAGGAAACAAAATTAATGCATTTCTTTACTTTTCAACCTTCCTGGTCTCCTTATTTAATAAACATTGATATCTTTGAAGTGGACCTAACTTGGCTGAGTGTCAGTTCTATATACTAATTGCTGTCCGTTGCGGTGGATTAAGTTTTTAAGTTACAGTATCAGGACACAGATGTCAAAAAATGCCAGTCAGGGTCAGTCCACTTCTCTCCATGCAGTGCTTCCTCTTTTCCGTACACATAGTAACTTCTGTGTATGTGGCATCTTCAGGTAAGAAATGGTTTAGGTGAATCCCTAAACAACTCACCTGATTTTCTTTCACCCTTCCTCCCTCCCTCCCTCTCTTCCTTCAGCTTCCTTTCTGTCGTCTTTTTAGGGCCACACCTGTAGCATAAGGAAGTTCCCAGGCTAGGGGTTGAATCAGAGCTACAGCTGCTGGCCTATGCCACAGCCACAGCAACGAGGGATCCGAGCCCAACTAGTATCCATGAGGATGCGGGTTCTATCTCTGGCCTCATTCAGTGGGTTAAGGATCCGGCATTACCATAAGCTGTGGTGTAGGTTGCAGATATGGCTCAAATCTGGTGTGGCTGTGGCTGTGGAATCGGCTAATAGCTGCAGCTCCAATTCGACCCCTAGCCTGGGATCTTCATATGCCACAGGTGCAGCCCTAAAAAGCAAAAAAAAAAAAAAAAAAGAGTGCAGCAGTGGCACAACAGGGCACCACTCGCTTGTGGTGTGACAGGTTAAGGATCTGGCATTGTCATTGCAACAGCTTGGGTAGCTGCTGTGGCTTGGGTTCAGTCCCTGGCCCAGGAACTTTCACATGCCCTGGGAGTGACCGAAAAAAAGAAAAAGAAAGAAAATTAGAAGCCCAGTCTCTGCCCCCAGGGTGGCAGTGAAATGTGTTCAGTGGCCATCCTGTGGGGCAGGAGCTCAGGACCTGTCCGCCAGGTGCGCTTGGTCGGTCAGAGGAGACATGGGCCAGGGCTCCGTTGCTCCCAATGCCCCTGACTAAACACATCTTCAGCAGGCTGTTGGGAAGGGAGTATTGCAGGCTGGTCAAAGACTTGGCCTCCACTTGGCTCCAGCAGCTTGGCTGGCACGCCTGCCCTGGGGCTGTTCATGAGAAGAGATGCTGGAAAGGCCGGGCTCTGCTCTGCAGGACCCATCTGACACCTGGAAAACACCAGGTTGAGCAAGAAATTCTTTCATTCACACGTGTCCCCTTTAGGGTCAGACAAATGGGTGCAGAGCTAAGGAGAGGAGTTTCCTCAGCCATTCATTCCTCCAACGAGGGGAGGGGCCGCTTCCCTGAGGCGTTTCCGTGGTGACCTGCTCCCTTTGCTTCACAGGAGATGAGTGTGGGCTACGCCAACGGCATCCGGGTGATGAGCATGACGCACACGGGCGAGCCGGGGTTCATGCTGTACATCCCCATAGAGGTGAGAACCGGGACGAGGGTGCTGGCAGGGTCCCAGCACCATGTCTGCTGGGGCCTTTGCTCACTCAGGTAGGCTGTGTGGAAGGAATTTTGAACATCTCTAGCTAAGTTCCTTGCTTTTTTTGAATAGGTAAGCCATGTACATGGTCTAAAAATAAAAACCTATGAAAGTAATCAGTGCCACCAAACCGGTTCCCACCAACCACCACTAGTGACAGAGTTACTAGTTTATATCCTGTCTGAGGTTTTTGTGCATATGGAAGCAAAATCCAAGACTTTCTTCTTTCCTCTTTGGCCGCCCCATTGCATATGAAGTTCCTGAGCCAGGGATCAGATCTGAGCTGCAGTCGTGACCCAGGCCACAGCTGCGGCAACATGGGATCCTTAACCCACTGAGTGAGGCCAGGGATTGAAGCGGCAACTTCATCGTTCCTAGTCGGATTCGTTAAACACTGATCCACGACGGGAACTCCCCAAGAGTCTTTTTCTTTATTGCGTGCACCAGCACAGAGTGTTCTCAAATTTTGGGCTGATGGGTGCAGAACGGTTTATCTGTGCAGTTTTAATTTCCCTTAAGCAAGAGACTGAGCTACTTTTTTTTTTTTTTTTTAATTTATTTATTTTTCTGCTGTGCAGCATGGGGGCCAAGATACACTTACATGTATACATTTTTTTTCCACCCTTTGTTCTGTTGCAATATAAGTATCTAGACATAGTTCTCAATGCTACTCAGCAGGATCTCATTGTTACTCCATTCCAAGTTGTATCCGATAACCCCAAACTCCCAGTCCCTCCCACTCCCTCGCCCTTGGCAACCACAAGTCTGTTCTCCAAGTCCATGATTTTCTTTTCTGTGGAAAGGTTCATTCGTGCTGTATATTAGATTCCAGTTATAAGTGATATCATATGGTATTTGTCTTTGTCTTTCTGACTTATTTCACTCAGTATGAGAGTCTCTAGTTCCATCCATGTTGCTATAAATGGCATTATGTCATTCTTTTTTATGGGTGAGTAATATTCTGAGCTACTTTTCAGAACCTGTCTACCGCAGATAAGAGCCCATCTGCAGGGTGTGCACCGCTCTGCCCACCCCTCCTCCACACTGCTGTTCCTGGTGTCCCCGTCCCCTTGCCTCCCCCGACCATGCTCCGGCCTCAGGGCCTTTCCACTGGCTCTTCCTCTTCCCTGGGTGTGTCCTTCCCCCACACAGAGCCTCCCAAGCTCGAGGCCACACCTGCCGCTTGGCTCTTGTTCACTCTTCACCTTGGTGACAAGACCTGTGGGTTGCAGCCCCCCCTCCTGCGTAGCCTCCTTCCCTATTTTCTGTTGTGCTTAGCAGTGTCTCAGAATACATATTTTCTTTATTTTCTTCATCAGCTTACCCCTGTTTAAATATGGGTTCCTTGAAGGCCGGGATATTTGTCTTAAGTTCTGTATCCCTAGCACTTAGAGAAGTACTTGGCACAGAGTAAATGTTCTGGCCGCATCTTTTGTCCATTTTTGTACTGAATTATTGGTCTTTTTCTTTTTTTTTCTTTTCTTTTCTTTTTTTTTTTTTTTGTCTTTTTGCCTTTTCTAGGGCCAAACCTGCGGCATATGGAAGTTCCCAGGCTAGGGGTTGAATCAGAGCTGTAGCCGCGGGCCTTCGCCACAGCCACAGCAACATGGCTCCTAGTTGGGTTCGGTAACCACTGCACCATGACAGGAACTCCCGGTCTTTTTCTTAATTTCTTAATTTCTCCGAATCAGACCATTCTTTCTGTTAAGTTGTAAATTTTTTTTCCCAGTTTGTCATTTGTCTGGACTTGGGTTTTTTGCTATGTAAAAGGGCTTTTAAATTTTTAGTTTTTAGTTTTTATTACAGAAAGTATTTCATACGTTGCAAAAATTTTTTTGGATAGGTGAATTCATCAGTCTTTTCTGCACCTATGGCATATGGAAGTTCCCAGGGTAGGGGTCGAGTAGGAACTGCAGCTGCAGGTCTACACCACAGCCACAGCAACGTGGGATCCAAGTCAGTGACCCGCACCACGACTCAGGGCAGGCAACACTGGATCCTTAACCTGCTGGATCCCTGGAGGCCAGGGATTGAACCTGTGTCCTCAGGATACCAGTTGGATTCGTTACCACTGAGCCATGATGGGAACTCTGGAAGGGTGTCTTTAGTATCTTTTAAGTGATTATGATTTATGAAAGCTATTTTTCCTGTGTAATAAGGCTTTAACCTGTTTCCTTCCTAGACTGTTCTGTAGTTTATACTTTTTAGTTGATTCTCTGGAATTTCCAGGGTTCAAGCCTAGCATAAACAAATAGTAATAGTTTTTCTTGGTTCTAAATAATTTTGACCAATTTCTTTCCCTTGCCCAGTTGTCACAAGTAGCATTGACCTCCGGTGTCCTCATCGTGTTTATTAGTCACATCACTCATGGTTAAGCTCTATTACGTGAAGCACATATCGGCCCATGAAATTTCTGAGTGTAGAAAAGTGGATGAAATAGTGTAACAGTATTACAGTGAAGGAGCTGTTCATGACTGCGACTAGTTGATGACACACGTCGCTGATCTGTTTTGCGGATACTGACAGGGAGCGACCGTGAATGCCAGAGAGTCATCGAGGTGTCAGCGCCACTCCCAGGTCGTTAATTGGCCAAGCCCATCAGGAGGGGGAAGACTTGTCTGCTACCTGCTCTTCCTGGGCTGGTCCCACTTTATGGTTTTCCCTGTGTCCAAGAGGTCATTTGTGTACTGCCCAGGTTCTTTTCAAGCTGGCCTTGTGTCCTCAGGCTTACACTTGTCTCTTGGAGGAGATGCCTTTCAAAGCACAGTGGTGGACAACAGGTTGTTTGGTTCACACCGAATGCCTGGCAGTTAGTAGGCACATGAGTAAGCCGTGAGCACTGGGTCAGCACTGTCCCCCTTGCCTTTCTCCTCTAGCCTCAGACTAGTTGTCCTCAGCTGCTTGAGCTCTTGCCTCCTCTGTCTTCCTTTTACCTCAAGCACAGAGCACTCAACCTGAGCTGCTACTGAGCCCGCTCCAGATGCAGCTCCTTCGTCCTCTCACCTCCCCGCCAGGCTCCGCTGGTCTCCTCCACCTGCCTTGGCTATTGGCGGTATTTCACTTACACGCCTACCACAAGCTTTCCTACATCTAAGGCTGTCTTGACCTTGGTGCTCTGTGTGTTTAGTCGATGCCGTTGAGCTCAGTAGTGCCATTTATAGAGCAGCATACACGGCCAGGATAAGGAACTGCAATACCAATCAAGCCGAGGTTTTGTCCCCTGCACCCCCTCTCCAGTTTTATTGAGGTTTAATCTGTATGCATCATTGTATAAGATGAAAGTGTACAGTATATAGACTTACATAGCCTATAAAACGATCGCCGCAGTAAGTTACCATTCATCACCTCACATAGATACAGTAAAAAAATGTTTTCCTGGTGCTGAGACCTCTCAGGAGGTACTGCCAACTTGGACCTGTATCGTACTGCAGTGTCCACTTGTCATCACGTCGTCCATCACAGCCCTGGTCTGACCTGGTAACTGAAGGTTTGGACCTTCTGACCACTTTCCTCCAGTCCCCCCCTACCCCCCGGTGATGACAAAACTTGTTTGCTCTTTGGGGATGGGGTGGGGTGGAGGTTCTGTATGTGAGATCACACAGTATCTGTTTTGTTTATTCCTTTGTGTCTTATTTTCTCTCTGTTTTACAGTTTTTTAAAGTTACAGTGTATTGATGTTGGGCTAGTGTGTTTAGATTATTTGCTTTCCTTTTGGAAGACTTGTGTTCATTGAAGTTGCCTGATACTGACATGTGTACGGAGCCAAGAACAAAACGTGAGAGGCCGCAAGTGGTGGGACACGGGTAGGCAAGCTCTGCATTCCGGGGTCCCTGTGACTCGCTCTGGGTCTCTGAGAGCAGAGTCGCACGTGACATCTAGAGTGACGTGCACCAGCAGACTCACAGCTCAGGCCGGGGTCCCTGTGACTCGCTCTGGGTCTCTGAGAGCAGAGTCGCACGTGACATCTAGAGTGACGTGCACCAGCGGACTCACAGTTCAGGCCGGGGTCCCTGTGACTCGCTCTGGGTCTCTGAGAGCAGAGTCGCACGTGACATCTAGAGTGACGTGCACCAGCGGACTCACAGCTCAGGCCGGGGTCCCTGTGACTCGCTCTGGGTCTCTGAGAGCAGAGTCGCACGTGACATCTAGAGTGACGTGCACCAGCGGACTCACAGCTCAGGCCAGGGCCCAAGGGGAGGACCACGACTGGGGATCTGGAACAGGAGAATAAAGCCAGCGGAGGACGTGTGGCTGATGGAGAGGCAGTTACGGGGCTGGTCTTGTACTGAGTGTGAGAGCTTCTGTGAGTTACTAGGGAATAAATGGTACTGCTTAGATCTTAGGCATTTTAGAGAAGTGAACAGATGAGGCTGCTTCTGCTTTTGTGGAGCTTAAGTCTAGGCTGTAGCACTTTGGTTCCTCAGGCGGGTGGACAGCTTTCCCCCTCGTCGAGTAGCAGTGTCAGCCGTCAGGCACTGCCGGTCGCATCCCACGGTTGACGCCGAAGCTCTGCTGGTTACGCACCTTTCCTCTCTCCCTCTAGTACGCCCTGCACGTGTACAACGAGGTGATGAGTGTCGGGCAGAAATACGGAATCCGGAATGCTGGGTATTATGCTCTCCGTAGTCTCCGAATTGAGAAGTTTTTTGCCTTCTGGGGTCAAGATTTAAACACACTCACCACACCCCTGGAATGTGGACGAGAGTCTCGGGTGAAGTTAGACAAGGTACTGTATCTGCGTGTATTTCCTCTGTCCTCTGCTTCCTGGGCAGGGAGCCTGCGTGGGCACAGAAGGAGCCGCTGTGGGAGGAAAGGGTGCAGGTGTCAGGGCCTCAGTGGTGACGATCCGGGTGCCCTCAGCACAGAACATGCACCTACGGCATAAAACACTCGTTCTGGAAACAATACATAGACAACACTTGTTTGGGGCACCGAGACTGAGGGCTTTCTGGGCCGTTTTTCTGAGTTGACTGGTGATTCATTAACATGCCATGAATATGTGTGCAAATGAGTCACTTTACATTCAGTTGCCTATTTTTTTTCCAAAGTTAATATATGAAAATGATTTTAAAAATTACAGTTCAAGAGTCTGTTGAGTGAAAAGTCTCTTTCCCACCTCTGAGCCCACCCAGTCCCACTGCCCACTTGACCAGGGCTGCAGTTTCCTGTGTCTCCTCCTGGGGAGCTCCCTGCAGTGTGAACAGAGGATTGTGTCATGTCCCTCTCACCACTTTTTATCTTGGGGAATTTTTTTTTTTTTTTTTTTTTGCATTTTCTGCCCACCTGTGAGGCATGTCTAAGTTTCCAGGCTAGGGGTCAAATCAGAGCTACGGTTGCCAGCGTATGTCACAGCCACAGCCACATGGGATCCGAGTCGTGTCTGCGACCTACACTGCGGTTCACGGCCATGCTGAGCGAGGCCAGGGATCGAACCTGAGTCCTCATGGATGCTGGTCAGGTTCGTTAACTGCTGAGCCGCACCGGGAACTCCCTCCCCTCACCACTTTCTTAACTTAGATGGTTGGATGCCACATACTGGCTATATTGCACCTGGCTTTTTTCACTTAACAGAATACCTCAGCAGTAATTCCCTGTCTACACAGTAGATTTTTGGTGTTCTTTGTGAGCAAAAATGGGGAAAACATAAAGAAGAAAATTAAAATCACTCATTTTATCTTTTCAGAGAGTCACTGTTAAGAGTTTATTTTATCCTCCCCTTCTTTTTGTACATATGCATATGTAAATATTTATGCATCGAATACAGATATGTATGCATGAAGTTTTTGTTGAGATTATATAAAAACATTGCTTTTCTCAAGCAATTCTAGCAAACATTTTCGAGTGATTTTTCTTCCTAAGTATTTTTGCTCTCTGTGGCCTTGTTATTGAAATGTGTTTATAGAACAGAAAAAAGAGCGATGTGTGCCTGTTACCAAAAACATTCTCTGGAGTTCCCGTTGCGGCACAGTGGTTAACGACTCCGACTAGGAACCATGAGGTTGCGGGTTCGGTCCCTGCCCTTGCTCAGTGGGTTAACGATCTGGCGTTGCTGTGAGCTGTGGTGTAGGTTGCAGACACGGCTCAGATCCTGCGTTGCTGTGGCTCTGGCGTAGGCTGGTGGCTACAGCACCGATTGGACCCCTAGCCTGGGAACCTCCATATGCTGCGGGAGCGGCCCAAGAAATAGCAAAAAAAGACCAAAAAAAAAAAAAATTCTCTGAAGGCATCTTTCATCTCGTGCCTGCCATTTTCCACAGCCTGGGAAACACAGCCTTGGCCTGGAGCTTGCCGGGGGGTGTGTGTTGGGGGTGTGGTCCACGGCAGCAGCACTAGGCCTGCGGGCAGACCTCGTCTCAGTGCTGCCTCTCTTTCCTAGGGGGTGGACTTCATTGGGCGAGCTGCCCTCCTGGAGCAGAAGCAGAACGGGGTGTACAAACGCCTCACCATGTTCATCCTGGATGACCATGACACAGACCTGGACCTCTGGCCTTGGTGGGGGGAGCCCATTTACCGAAATGGGCAGTACGTGGGCAAGACTACCAGCAGTGCCTACGGCTACACCCTGGAGCGCCACGTGTGCCTGGGCTTCGTGCACAATTTTTCCGAGGACACGGGGGAAGCACAGGTGGTGACAGCGGATTTCATCAACCGGGGAGAATATGAGATTGACATCGCGGGACACCGGTTCCAGGCCAAGGCCAAGCTCTACCCCGTCCCCTCCCTCTTCACCCATAAACGCCGAAAGGATGACATGGAGCTAAGTGACTTGCATGGAAAGTAATGCCAGGCCAGTCTCCCACCTCCTCACCTTCTCATCATCTCAGGAGCTTTTCTCCTCCTCCTGGTCCCATCCCTCTTCTGGATTTAACCTTGGCCTCCCACCTCTTAGCTCCTTGATAGCATTTTAAGCGTTTAAGCGTGTCCTTTGCACCCTCTCGCTTCCCTGCTGGAGTTTGCCCATCTCCCGATACTCACTCTGGGCTGGTCGTGCGCTCCCTTAGTGACAGGAAGGCAGGGTGGGCGAAGCCTCTACTTGCGGACACGGGTTACGGTGGCAGCCTAACGTCAGATGCTGTGTTCTTGAAGCGGGGGGGAGGGGGGGGCTGGTGGCCTGCAGGCCTCTGGGTAAGAGTCCATCTCTGTGGGGCTCACTTTTCTCCGAGGAACCTGTCAGTGCTGGTGGGTCGGTGCCAGTTTGGGACAGCCCTGGGGACTAGCCCCCTTTGAGCCTGGCAGCCCCTTCTCCCACGCTGTCGTGCTGGGGGTTGGCACCCCGACACCTCTAGCAAGAGGATGACCATCTACCTCGGTGGTATGGGGTGGGCGTTGCCTGTGGGTTTGCAGATATAGTTACCTGTCCTGGGCTCCGTAACGAGCCGCTTATCAAGATTGTTGGGCCAGAGCCATCTGCCTATCACTTTCTTCATCTCTTGTGAATCTCTGTAAGTAGAAGGGTTTGGTGGGTCTGTTGATCTAGGTTAACAAGGCAGCCTGAGTTTGCAAGGGAAAGACCATGTTGCCGTCTGTGTTGCTACTGCCCGCAAACAGCGCTGAGTTTTCAGTGCAAACACGACTGCTCTTCCTCTGGCTCCCCGAGTCGAGCCCTCCGACCTTGGCGCGCCTCTTCTCTAAGTGCATGGGACGCTCGGTTCAGCCCACTGTCTCCCCACTTTCCCTCCCTTTCGAACGAGGTTGGGGAGGCAGGACAAGCGTCCTTGGGGCCATGCTGCGTTGAAGAGAGCTACTAGGACCCCAGGTTTTGCTTCCCTGCAGAGACCAGGCAGGTCACACAGAGATGATGCACGCGGGTGCACTGAGGATTCCGAGCGTGGAGGGTGAGTGAGGTTAACCTGAACCCACGGTCTGCTCTCCATCTTCTCATTCCAGCCGCCTCTCCGAATCTTCTGGAACAGCAAGGGACCTGAGGTAGCACAAGGGCCCTGCACGCTTGTAAGCACTGTCCCTGTTTTCTGAGGGTGAAACTTGGATCCCACAGACTGTGGGATCCATCCCCCCACTGACCTCCCCCTGAATGTCCACAATGAATTTGCTAACAAACTGCTGCTAGAGATTTTAATTAACCATAGCCTTTGTTGTCTTGGGTGCATTAGCTCTGATCGGTCCATAAGTATATTACAGAAAATTGTTTTTGGAGTTCCCGTCATGGCTCAGTGGTTAACGAACCCAACTGGTAACCATGAGGTTGCGGGTTCGATCCCTGGCCTCGCTCAGTGGGTTAAGGATCCGGCATTGCCATGAGCTGTGGTGTAGGTCGCAGATGAGGCTTGGATCTGGTGTGGCTATGGCTGTGGTGTAGGCTGGCAGCCGTAGCTCCGATTAGACCCCTAGCCTGGGAACCTCTGTATGTTGCAGCTGCAGCCCTAAAAAAAAAAAAAAAAGGAAGAAAATCCATTTGTGTTAGAGGAGTTTAAAATTCTCAGGTGTCTGCCAGCTTTGGCATTTCTCCGGATTTCTGTTCAGTCACTTGATCACTGACTTAAGTGTCTGCTTTCTTACAAGGGCTTCATTAATTTAATGAGGGAGTGTGTAGTTAGAATTCTCTTGGGCGGGGACACCAGATACTGCTTCTAGGCAAAGAAGAGCTCTGTCCAGCTAGAGAGCAGAGCAGAGCAGTGAACAGCGGCTGGGAAACGTGGGGGAGCAGCACATGGGGCCCTGGCCAGTACAGGTGTCCTGCAGCATCTGACCCAAAAAGATGGAAAGAGATGTAGAACTAAAGGTATCTGATGCTCTCTGCCACTGCAGAGTCCTCTTTACAGATGAAAAATTATTTGGGACTGAATCCAAAAGAAATTCCAGATTTGTATATAAGTTACATCTTGTCCATAAATACGGGTCACACTCCTAAGACTCTGGCAAGATGTTAAGATTCTGGGGGCATCACTTGTTCACTGGAACATATTTATCTTCTGCACTTTACAATCCATCCTCGAAGTCACCTTTGGCTCAGTCAGCTCTGGGCAGTATCTATCAATCTGGTCTATTTGGTCCGAAACTGAAGGGGTGACCCTTTCTTGCCTCAGGCATCACTGACAATCAGAACGTCCTCCTTCCTAGGTCACTGCCAGTCTTGAGCAGGGGGACCGCATGGGTTTGCCTTCTGTGATGACTCACCACACCCTAGAGACGGGAAGGATTGTCGAAGGGGTGCCTAGAGCTTTGTTTCAGGTGGTTGGTACTTTCTTCTCTCTGAAGTGATGTCATCACCGCATGTGCTCTCTTGGGAGAGGGGCGCCAAAATCTTCTTAGCATATTCAACTGGAGAATCATTTTGAACCTAGAAACACAAAGTGTGCTGGCCTCAAACAGATGAAGAACCCAGGTGGCATGTCTCCCACGGCCGTCTCCTGCTTTGAGGTGAGCCCCTAGGTCTTTAAGCCACGTGTAAACCCCACAGTCATGTGACTGACAGTGACGAGTTCCTTGTGACGAAAGCTCTAATTCAGAAAGTAGAGCGAAAAGGGACAAGACCTACTTGCTCGGACAGCCCATTCAATGTCCCTTAACTTGTGTTTCGGTCACGTAGCACTGCACCAGCAGGATGTGCTCCAGGCGAGAGAACTCAGCAGTTGCCGCTACATCTCTAGTGCTCTTCTGGGGAGTCCCTGTACCCCCAAATGCAGAGGTGCCCTTTAGCCCGGTAATGAACCCTAGGCTTACTTTGGCCCCACAATTCCCATTTCGGCAGGAGCAGAGCCTGTCGCTTCTGCGTTTGAGTCTCAGCAGGAGGTGTGCTGTCCCCAGATCCACCTTCTTGTACAGACCAAGAGTTTCAGCTGTATCGCTTCTTTCCTGGGCTGTTGTTTCCAAAAACGTAGCTAAACATGAAAAATGAGCTTTCTCCTTTACCTGCCTTTGCATGCATTTGAGATGTGAAGCCCCCCCACTGCCAGCACGTGTGTGGCAGGAATGATAGGAGCTTCCTAAAGCGATTTTGCTTCACTAAAAGGTGTCCTCCTTGCTGTGATTTCCAGCTCTTTTCTCCTCTGGCCTTCGGACGCGTTTGCTGGCATTTGAGTCGTCACCGTCCCTTGAGAACCTGGGTCAGATAGAAGGGGATCGTCCATGAACTAGGTCTTGGTTCTGACCCCAGACTCTGTCCTGGGAGAAGTGTTGTGCGGACTGGCTTCTAGGCATTAACTGTGAGGTTCCTTTTTCTATCTCTTTGTTGTCTCTGGGCCAGTGTCATCAGCAGGGTTCATCTTTAGTATCTAAGAAAAGAGAAGTCAACAGTGCTTAATGCTGAAGCATATAACCTACTGTTTTCATTCTGTCTGAACACCCTCCCACCCCATCTCTCACAAATTTTGATAGAAACAGCGTTTTATCAATATGATGTAGAGAAAAGTTTCTCATGAGTAAGGAATTCTCGTCTGGCACGTCCCGTGCAGGCACATGGACGCAGTAGAAGCACAGCTGGTGGAAGAGACGGCGGCTGATGTCGCGGGCATTAACCAGGCCCTGCAAGAGCTGGGGGGCTGTCTGTCGGCGCCCCGCCCCGCCTCTCTGCCCTCCACTTTAAGGTGCTGAGTTGTAAGGCTCCTTCATTGTCACTACGGGGCTGGCATCTGCAGTCTCTGCAAATACACTATTTTTCAAGAGGACTGAGTATTTTTTGTATCTCGTTGTGTTCTCCTTGCCCATGAAACTCCAGAGCTGGTCCTTGTATAATATGAGTCTGGACTTCTCTGAGTAGAGCTCTTGGAGAATTACACATTTCTTCATGGGCCATTTTTCTCATATTTAGATACACCTATTTTTATCCTTGGCAAGCCTTCTGCCTTCTCGTTTTTCTGTCTCTTAAGGACAGAAACTCTAAGAAGCGGAGAGGATAATTTTAGCATCTGTTTCAGTGGATCCATGCCAGGTTTTCCATGCACACCGAGAACCAGATCCGGGAACACCGCTTTCCTCCGAGTCAGGTTCTAGTGCCTTACACTCCAGAGTGTCACATGGTGGGTGAGGACAGGAAGGACGGAGAAAAAGTACCTTCGGCAGATGACTGGGAGTTGAAAGCTGCTGCAGCTCGTTTCAGCGAGAGGTCTCCAAGCAGCACAGCCAATCCCCTCCTCTTTGGTCAACTCCTGGGAGGTATGAAAACACCTCTGCAAGTACTGTCAAGTGCTGGAACTCATTTGCATTTGTCAGTGTGCAGCTCAGCCCAGCCTCTTCAGTCTCAGTGTAGCGTCAGCATGTGGTCCTGAAGATGTTCAAGGCACTTTAGTAACTGGGCTCGTCCCCTGAGCCCTGGTGAGAAGGGCACACACGGGGACCGAGCGTTTCTGCCCTGTGAGAATGCCGGATTAACAGTGCGCACTGTATTTCTATCAAGCCAGACTTCAATTATGATTTCATGTTACTAAGTTTATAAATGAATAAACAGACATTTGAACTACACTGGCCGTGTCCACTTGTGAACTGTTGTGCATCCTTAGTAAGCAGGTGTACGTATTTGCCATCGCTAAGGACAAAAACTGCGTGAAACCATTTGTACCAGCTACCAAAGCATAAAGGGGACTGTGAGGCCAGAGTAAAGCAGATCCCTGCCCTCCTGTTGCTCGTCCTCAGGTTCCTGTCACTGGGCTGGACATCCTTCCTTACAACAGACTTCATCACAGGAACCTGGCGCTTGACGTGTGACTCCTGTACCAGTGAGCCCACGCCTGTAGGAAAAACGAGCTGTGCGTGCCTTTCCTCACAGCAGTAGAGAGAGAAAAACATCATCAGACAGAAGCAGCCAGGGATCTTTTACTATTCTAAGCTTCCGTCCAGAAACTTAGTCATCAGCTTTAGTCTGCTTACCCAACTGTTTCATTTTGTTTTGCTTTGCAAGCCGAACTGCGGCACGTGGAAGTTCCTGGGCTGGGGTCAAATCAGAGCTGCACTTGCTGGCCTGCCACAGCTCACGGTAACAGTGGATCCTTAACCCACTGAGCAAGGCCAGGGATCAAACCTACATCCTCATGGATGGATTCTAGTCGGGTTCTTCACCTGCTGAGCCACAACAGGAACTCCCTACCCAACTGTTTTTTGAGCAACTACATCCGGGAAACTCTGAGTAGGCACATATGTCTATTGCAATCTCATCATCTTCCAAACCTACTCCTGCTTTTTAGGGCCACACCCATGGCATATGGAGTCATAGCGGCATGAATGGCTAGTGACAGCTGCCAGCCACAGCCACGCCAGGTTCGAGCCGCATCTGCAGCCTACACCAAGCTCACAGCAACATCAGATCCTTAAGCCACTGTGCAAGGCCAGGGATCAAACCCACAACCTCATGGTTCCTAATCGGATTTGTTTCTGCTGCACTACAACAGGAACTCAAAACCTACTCTTTTTATTTCCAATTTCATGAATGAACAACAATTATTATGACCATAAATATTACCAAAAAACAAAACATCCCCCAGGCTCCGGGCTGACTCCGAAAGAGGAATCCCACAAACGCTCGGCACAGCGGCATTTCCGGAAGCCGGGGAGAGCCTCCCCCGGTGAGTACCTTGAAGGGGACAGCTCTGTCACTACCGGGTCTTCCTCTTCCTCCGAACACCCTGGACTGAGTATGTCCCAGACCATGTGAACAAGAAGCACCTCCAGAGAGGAGGAGCCCAGCAAGCCGGGCTGGAGCGCTTACCTCCCCGCTCCTCCACCAAACGAAAGGCCGGCAGAGTTCATTCCCGCCAGGACGAAGTAGCCCCGCACGGAAGGAGACTCGCCCAGGATGCACCTCATGTCTGGGGTGAAGGTCTCGGGGCAGTTGACCAGCTTCAGGATCTCCAGACGCTCCAGCTCCGGCATCCTGCGCAGGAGGGAGCTCAGCAGGGGCTCTACGGCGAAACCAGACCCAGAGTCCTCAGCTCTCTGCACCAAAGAGGCCTCCTCCCAGCCTCAGTGTCAGCGGTGACTCTAAGTGGCAAGCAAGAAGCCAGAGCTTCCTTTACATGGTTTTAGTTCCTCGAACCTGCTCGTCAGCAAACGCAACCTTACAACAGGCAAACTGGGTAACTGCCCTCAGGCTTGTTACAAAGACCAAGGAAGGAACTATTCCTTACAACGCTTAGGAAATTAAAGCATCGCAGACAAGTATCAGGCATTCCTGTCGTGAGCTCGTTCACACACCAAAGTGATCCCAGTCTTCCTGCAGATTCTGAATCTCCAGCTGGTTCTTGCCCTCGGTGAAAATCGGTTTCGGGTTCTTCTCGAAGCCCCCGGACAGGATGCCGCCCTGCCAGTTGCGGATGTAAATTCTGCCGTCAGCATCCACCACAGCTGAGGAAGAGAAACGACAAGGGAGCGGGGAGCAGAGGGGAGAGACGGGCTTCAGAGGCGAGCCGGCGGGCTCCTGGGCAGAGAGCGCCAAACAGCAACACCCGGGACTGGCCTTCTCAACCAGACAGCACCCCCCCGCGGACACAGGCATCCGTTCGCTTAAAACCCTCTCCGGGTCATGGGGGGGACCCCCCACACTCTCACAGTGCAGAACGTTCCTCAGGTGATCCCGAGCCTGATCGCGTCCCTAGAAGCTCTGACTAGTTCTCCGAGTCAAACTGCCCGACCGGCCCGGTGCCACGTGAAAGCCCGGCGGGAGTGGGGGCTGCAGAGCCCGCTCCAGGGCTGAGGGCCTCAAGGTGCCATCACACCCGGGCCGAGGCCCCAGGAGGGACTCGGTTAACAGCCCGAGTTTAGAGCTCACCCAGGACGCCTCCACAGCGTCCAGCACCCAGTCAAGACCTCGCTAACTTCGCAAACAGGCTCAGTGTAGACCTCCGTTTGGGTCGCCAGCTAGCTGGCAGAGAGCCAAGCCAACGGCTCCAGCGGAAGGCCCGTCCGGGCCACCCTTCCTCGAAGAGTCATTAAAGTCAGGCCAGAATGGGGTCCCCTCCCTGTCCCATGCTCCGGAAGAGACGAGGCTCTCCCGGGCACGGCCTGTCCTCAGCGGGACGGCAGCCTTTGCAGAGGACAGACCGGGGCAAGGAAACGAGATGGAAGACAAAGCGCAGGTCCTCACTTGGTGTGTTGCTCTGCAGAGGGGTCTCCCAGGGGCGAGTCAGAAGGTAGAAGTGTTCGCAGGCATGGACCGGGATACTAACCGGCTCCTCGTTGGACAGACCCAGCTCGTATGCCCACTACAAACGGACAGGTTGATTTGTGGGTGGAAGAGGAACAGAAAGACAAATGAGCAAGTCCAGCCCCTGGAAAAGGGCTGAACTTCAAGTGGCTTCTGTGCGCTCTTGCCACCCTGTCGGCTGCAAGAAGCCAGGTCCCAGCCTGCTGTATACAACGATCAGACGGCGAGCCACACTCTGTACCCTTTAAACCGCAGCATCTGCTCTCGGATCACAGAAGGCAGGGCAACCAGCTGGTCAAAGGAGCTCGTGGGCGGCCGTGAGGCCCTTTAACAAAAATGCCTGGTCTCAACGACCAACCCCAAGTCCCAGCCATAAAGAACTTCGCATAGGAGTTCGCTTTCTCTTGTGGCGCAGCAGGTTAAGGATCCGGAGTTGTCAGTGCAGTGGCTTGCATCACTGTTGTACCAAGGGTTTGATCCCTGGCCCAGGGAACTTCCACATGTCTCAAAGGAGCAAAAAAAAAAAAAAAAAATTGGAGTTCCCATTGCAGCTCAGCAGGTTAAGGACCTGACACCGTCTCCATGACATGGATGCAGGTTTGATCCCTGGCCTTGCTCACTGGGTTAAGGATCCAGCGTTGCCAGTCACAGATGTAGCTAGGATGCAGTGTTGCCACGGCTCAGCATAGGCCTATAGCTGCAGCTCCAATTTGACCCCTAACCTGGGAACTTCCATATGCCAAGGGTATGGCCCTAAAAAGGGAAAAAAATAAAATGAAAATAAATAAATAAATAAAAGGCAGGAATTCCGGTTGTGATGCGGCAGAAATGAATCTGACTAGTATCCATGAGGATGCGGGTTCAATCCCTGGCCTTGCTCACTGGGTTAAGGATCCAGCAGACACAGCTCGGATCCCGCGTTGCCGTGGCTGTGGCGTAGGCTGGCAGCTGCAGCTCTGATTTGACCACTAACCTGGGAAATTCCCTGTAACAAGAATGGGGTTGTAAAAAGGAGGAGGGGGAATGCAAAGAAAAAAAAAGCAAAGAAATTCACGTGACAGAAATACTTCTGGATCCCCCTAGGACTACTGAGTGGGAGGCAATGGACCAATCTGCCTTCAGTGGAAACTCCGTCCATGTTCCCAACACAATAGAACAGCCTAACACTTCCCTGCTGGGTGGCAGGATGAAAGGCACCACCACCGAGAGCTCTGAAGCCGAGGACTGATTTAAGTCAATGCCCAGCTGCTTCCCCGCCTTCCTGACCAGGACAGCGCCCACCTGCCAGGGCGGAGGGAGGAAAGGTCCCCTGTGCTTCTGCGTGAGGAGGAAGCACAGGGGTCCGACCTGGGGTGCGCGAATTCTGAGTCTTCCCGTCCAGACAAGAAACAACATGGGCCCTGACTTCTGTTTCTTCTGTCACGGAATTAACCTTAGGTCTCTACACCAAAAATACCTGGAGACAAAAGTTCAGTAAGAAAACGAGGGACCTCAGAGAAGCATCAAGATGGCAGAAGAGTAAGGTGTCGCACTCACCTTCTCCCACAAACACATCAAAAACACACAACTACACTCTTCCTCTCTTGCTATTTCTGAGTCTCCTTCTCTCTCCCTTTGCACCCCCCCAACCCCTGCAGCCTGCCTGTGCCTGTATGTTCTCCACACCTATCTTCCCTCTCTTCTCTCTTTAAATAAACACATAATTGCATCACTGAGGAAAAAACCACAATGACATGTAGAATGATTCGCACAGAATATCTGAATGCTGGCAAAGAATTTAAACCTCTGAAAAGGGCAAGAAACGCTCCACATAACTGGGTAGAACAAAAGAAAAAAAAGAGAGAAAAGGAATCAGGACAGCACTAGCACTCCTGAGAGGAGCTGTCAAAGAGAAAAGGAACCCACACGCTGGGGAGCCACCTAACCGATGGGGAGATCAGTTGAGACCCAGGGACCTCAAAGTCACTGAGAAAAGCACGGCAGCTGGACTGAGGAGGGCAAAGTGGAGTGAGCGCCACACAGATCGTCTGCCCCACCGCCCTGGACACCACAGTCTGAGACACTCAGGTGGGGGCCGGGCGCTGAGACTCAGGCTCTGGAGGTCACTTCCAAGGATAGGACTAGGGTTGGCTGGGTGGAGACAGCCTGAGGGGCTATGGAGCAGTGCACCCCTGGCAGGGGAGCTGAGGGATCCTGGGAAGAGGTCTGGGCCCGCAGGAGAAGCAAGGCACCGCAGAGGAGGGCATTGTGACTGAACACCACCCACTATTGCTCACTCCCCTGGGAACTCACAGACCCTGCCACTGCCACTACCAAATGCTCCAGGCACCATCTAAATCTGCCAGAGGCTCATGGCCACTTCTCAGGGCCCTGCAAGTAGGAGTAGCCTGCATCAACTTCCTGCAGGTCCTTGCTGCTGTCCAGAGCCCAGCAACCAGGCCCTGCCCATTGTCTCCTTTTCCCTGGAAATATCCTCAGGGGGATGACAGCCTACTCAACGCCAAAGAAAGAAGCAGCAAATATCCAAACTCCCAGGCCGAAAATAAATAGTAACCCCTACAAAACACAAAGGGGTGCTCTTGCATAGAACTAGCCCTCCAAGACTACAGTAGTTGGTTTCCCTAAACTCACAGAAAAGGGAAAGTATAAGTGAAATGAAGAAGCTCAGGAACCATTCCCAGTTAAAAGAACAGGAGAATTCACCTAAAGCAGCAAATCACCTGAAACAGTGGAGTCTAACAGACACTGAGTTCAAAAGGGAGATAGTGAAAATACTGAAGGAATTAAGGGTGAATATGAAGGAATTAAGAGCAGGTATAAACAGTAATGCAGATTACATTAGAAAAGGAGTAGATAATATAGGGAGGAGCCAAGAAAAATTAGAAAATTCACTTGCAGAGACAAACTGAGTTAAAGGCACTAAAGAGCAGGATGAGTAATGCAGAGAAACAAATTAGTGACTTGGAAGATAGAATAATGAAAATCACCCAATCAGGGCAGCAGACAAAGAACCAAATGAGAAAAACATGAAAGCAATATGAGAGATCTATGGGATAACATAAACTGGGCCAATCTATGCATAATAGGAATTCCAGAAGGAAACGAAAAGGGGATTGAAAATATATTTGAAGAAATTATGTCTGAAAACTCCAAATCTAAAGGAAACAGATATCAAGATACAGAAAACACAGAGGGCCCCAAACAAGTTGAACCCAAATAGGCCAACACCAAGACATTATAATAAAAAGTGGCAAAATTTAAAGAGAGGATTCTAAAGGCAGCAAGAGAAACACAAAGTGTTAATTATAAGGGAACCCCTATAAGGCTATCAGCTGATTTCTCTACAGAAACACTACATGCCAGAAGACAGTGGCAAGATATATTCAAAATTCTAAAAGGGAAAAATTTGCAGCCAAGAATACTCTACTCAGCAAGAATATTATTTAAAACAGAAGGAGAAACAAAGAATTTCTCCAACAAACAGAAGCTAAAAGAGTACAGCAACACTAAACCCACTCTAAAAGAAATACTTCCTAGAAGAAAACATAGGCAAAACACTCTCTGACATCAACATCATGAATATTTTCTCAGGTCAGTCTCCCAAAGCAATAGAAATTAGAGCAAAAATAAACCCATGGGACCTAATCAAACTGAAAAGCTTTTGCACAGCAAAGGAAACCCAAAAGAAAACAAAAAGACAACTTACAGAATGGGAGAAAACAGTTTCAAATGATGCAACTGACAAGGGCTTAATCTCTAGAATATATAAACAGCTTATACAACCCAACAGCAAAAAAACCAATCAATCAATGGAAAAATGGGCAAAAGACCTGAATAGACATTTCTCCAAAGAAGATATACAGATGGCCAACAAACACATGAAAAAATGCTCAACATTGCTGATTATAAGAGAAATGCAAATCAAAACTATCATGAGATACCACCTCACACCAGTCAGAATGGCCATCATTAATAAATCCACAAATAACAAGTGCTGGAGGGGCTGTGGAGAAAAGGGAACCCTCCTGCACTGTTGGTGGGAATGTCAACTGGTACAGCCACTATGGAGAACAGTTTGGAGATACCTTAGAAATCTATACATAGAACTTCCATATGACCCCGCAATCCCACTCTTGGACATCTATCCGGACAAAACTCTACTTAAAAGGGACACGTGCATCCGCATGTTCATTGCAGCACTATTCACAATAGCCAGGACATGGAAACAATCCAAATGTCCATCGACAGATGATTGGATTTGGAAGATGTGGAATATATACACAATGGAATACTACTCAGCCATAAAAAAGAATAATGACATAATGCCATTTGCAGCAACATGGATGGAACTAGAGAATCTCATACTGAGTGAAATGAGCCAGAAAGACAAAGACAAATACCAGATGATATCACTTATAACTGGAATCTAATATCCAGCACAAATGAACATCTCCTCAGAAAAGAAAATCATGGTCTTGGAGAAGAGACTTGTGGCTGCCTGATGGGAGGGGGAGGGAGTGGGAAGGATCGGGAGCTTGGGATTATCAGACACAACTTAGAATAGATTTACAAGGAGATCCTACTGAATAACATTGAGAACTTTGTCTAGATACTCATGATGCAACAGAAGAAAGGGTGGGGGAAAAAATGTAATTGTAATGTATACATGTAAGGATAACCTGACCCCCTTGCTGTACAGTGGGAAAATAAAAAAAAATTATTAAAAAAAAATAAAGAGATCAATATAGTAGAACAGACAAAAAAAAAAAAATACTGAAGGGCTTCTCTAAAGAAGAAATAGGATGGAGGAAATCACAGTTGGAAAGCAATCACTTAAATAAGCCAGTATACAGATCGAAAATGAAAAAAACAAACAAAAAAAGCCTATTGTAAAAGTGATGATAAACATAAGGAACAGCAAAAGGACAAACAAAAGGATGTTAAAAAAATGACTTCAAAATCATAGAGTGGGGAGAAGGAAAGTAAGAAAATCTAGACTTTTTTTTTTTAATATATATAATGTGTTTGAGCCTATATGACTATCAGGCTAAAGCAAGCAGATACAGCAAGGGGTTAACATACTTGAAAAACAGGGCAACCACAAATCAAAACCAAACATTACATTCACAAAAACTAAAAAGAAAAGTGTACAAGAATAAAATAAAAGGAAATCATCCAACCAGAAAAAGGAACAAAGAAACACAAGCAGCTGGAAAGCAAGGTTTGAAATGGCAATAAATACATATTTATCAATAATTACCTTAAATATCAATGGACTGAATGCCCCGATCAAAAGACACAGAGTGGCAGACTGGATAAAAAAGCGAGAGCCTACAATATGGTGTTCACAAGAGACTCACCTTAGGGCAAAGGACACATACACATTGAAAGTGAGAGGATGGGAAAATATATTCATGCCAGTGGAAAAGACAGGAAAGCAGGAGTTGCAATACTCCTATCAGACAAAATAGATTTTAAAATGAAGGCCATAAAGAAAGACAAAGAAGGACACTATTTAATGATAAAAGGATCAATTCAAGAAGAGGACATTACAATTGTCAATATATATGTCTCTAATAAAAGAGCACCCAGATACATACAACAAATACTAACAGATGTAAAAGGAGAAAGTGAAGGGACTACAATAATAGTAGGAGATTTTAACACCCTACTCCATCAATGGACAGATCCTCTAGGCAGAAAAATCAATAAGGCAGCAGAGATCCTAAATGACACAATAGACAAATTAGACTTCATTGACATTTTTAGGACATTACATCCATATATATATATATATATATATATATATATATATATATATATATATATATATTTTTTTTTTTTAAGTGCACATGAAACATTCTCAATGATTGACCACATGCTGGGACACAAAACTAACCTTTTTTTTTTTTTTTTTTTTTGGTCTTTTCTAGGGCTACAGCTGTGGCATATGGAGGTTCCCAGGCTAGGGGTCTAATTGGAGCCGCCAGCCTATGCCACAGCCACAGCAACACAGGATCTGAGCCATGTCTGATCTACACCACAGCTCACGGCAATGCTGGATCCTTAACCCATTGAGCAAGGCCAGGGATTGAACCTGCAACCTCAGGGTTCCTAGTGGGATTTGTTAACCACTGAGCCACGATGGGAACTCCCAAAACTAATCTCAACAAATGTAAGAGTATAGAAATTATTTCAGGTATCTTCTCTGACCACAATGGCATGAAACTAGAAACCAACCACAGAAAAAAAATGAGAAAAACTGACTATGTGGAGACTAAACAACTAAAAAACCAATGAGTCAATGAAGAAATCAAAAAGGAAATTAAAAAATACCTCGAGACAAATGATAATGAAGACACAATCATTCAAAATCTATGGGATGCCAAAAAAAGCCGTATCTAGAGGGAAATTCATTGTGATACAGGCCTTCCTCAAAAAAAAGAAGAAAAATCTCAAATTGACAACTTAACCCACCACCTAAATGAATTAGAAAAAGAAGAACAGGAGTTCCCATCGTGGCACAGTGGTTAACGAATCCGACTAGGAACCATGAGGTTCTGGGTTCGATCCCTGGCCTTGCTCAGTGGGTCAAGGATCTGGTGTTGCCGTGAGCTGTGGTGTAGGTTGCAGACGGGGCTCGGATCCCGTGTTGCTCTGGCGTAGGCCGGTGACTACAGCTCCAGTTCGACCCCTAGCCTGGGAATCTCCATATGCCGCAGAAGTGGCCCTAAAAAAAAAAGGCAAAGAGACAAAAAAGAAAAAAAAAAAAAAAAAAAAAAAGAAAAAGAAGAACAAACAAAACCCAAAGACAGCAGAAGGAAGGAAATCATAAAGATCAGCGAGAAAATCAATTAAATAGAGATTCAAAAAATAACAGAAAAAAATAAAACTAAGAGCCGGTTCTTTGAAAAGGTAAACAAAATTGACCAACCTCTGGCCAGACTCGCCGAGAAGAGAGAAAAAAAAGCGAAGAAAAAAAATAAGAAATGTAAAAGGAGAAATTTCAATGGATACTGCAGAAATACCAAAAAACCGTATGAAAATACTATGAACATTATATGCCAAAAAATTTGACAACCTAGAAGAAATGGACAGCTTTCTAGAGACAGCCTGCAAACTGTAATAGAAGAACTAGATTAAAATGAACAGACTGATCACTAGAAATGAAATTGAATGTGTAATAATAATAATAAAAAAACACTCCCTACAAACAAAAGCCCAGGACCAGATGGCTTCATAGGCAAATTCTACCAAACATACAAAAAGAACTTATACCCATCCTCCTTAAACTTTTCCAAATGGTTGAAGAAGGAACACTCTCAAAGAAATTCCATGAAGCCACCATCACCCTAATACCAAAACCATACAAAGATATTACCAAAAAAGAAAAGTATAGACCAGCATTTTTGATGAACATAGATGCAAAAATTCTCAACAAAATTTTAGCCAACCAAATCCAACAACACATAAAAAAGATCATACACATGACCTAGTGGGATTCATCCCAGGTTCACAACGATGGTTCAACATACACAAATCAATCAATGTCATATACCACATTAGCAAAAGAAGTCAAAAACCACATATCATCTCAATAGATGCAGAAAAAGCATTTGACAAAGTCCAACATCCATTCATGATAAAGAACTCTTACCAAGTGGATACAGAGTGAACATACATTAACATAATAAAAGCCATTTATGACAAACCCACAGCACATATAATACTCAATGGAGAAAAGCTAAAAGCCTTCCTGCTAAAAGCCTGGAACAAGACAAGGATGCCCACTCTCACCACTTTGATTCCACATAGTATTGCAAGTCCTAGCCACAGCAATCAGACAAAAGAAATAAAAGGTATCCAAATTGGAAGAGAAGAGGTAAAACTGTCACTCTATGCACATGACATAATATTATATATACAAAGCTCTTAGGGACTCCATACAAAAACTACTTGAACTGGTCAATGAATTCAGCAAAGTATGAGAATACAAGATTAACATTCAGAAATCAGTTGCATTTCTGTATACTAACTGTATTAGAAAAGGAATAGAAAAATACAGTATCTTTTAAAAATCACTAAAATTAAATACCTAGGAGTAAACCTGACCAGGGAGGTGAAAGACTTATATGCTGAGAACTATAAAACATTAATGAAGGAAATTAAAGAGGATTCAAAGAAATAGAAAGATGTTCCATGCTCCTGGGTTGGAACAATATTGTAAAAATGGCCATACTACCCAAAGCAACCGATAGAGTCAATGAAATCCCTATCAAATTACCCATGACATTTTCCCCTGAACTAGAACAAACAATCCAAACATTTATATGGAAACATAAAAGACCCAAAATTGCCAAAGCAATCCTGAGGAACATAAACCAAGCAGGAGGCATAACTCTCCCAGACTTCAGGCAATATTACAAAGCCACAGTCATCAAGACAGTGTGGTACTGGAACCAAAACAGACAGACCGACCAATGGAACAAAATAGAGAACCCAGAAATAAACCCAGACACCTATGGTCAATTAATCTTCAACAAAGGAGGCAAGAATATAAAACAGTAAAAAGACAGTCTTTTCAGCAAGTGGTGCTGGGAAAACTGGGCAGCCACATGTAAATCAAAGAAAGTAGAACATACCCTCACACCATGTACAAAAATAAACTCAAAATGGATTAAAAGGAGTTCCCGTTGTGGCGCAGTGGTTAACGAATCTGACTAGGAACCATGAGGTTGCAGGTTTGATCCCTGCCCTTGCTCAGTGGGTTAACGATCCGGCATTGCCGTGAGCTGTGGTGTAGGTAGCAGACACGGCTCAGATCCCTCATTGCTGTGGCTCTGGCGTAGGCTGGCAGCTACAGTTCTGATTTGACCCCTAGCCTGGGAACCTCCATATGCCGTGGGAGCGGCCCAAAGAAATGGCAAAAAAAGACAAAAAAAAAAATGGATTAAAGACTTAAATGTAAGACAAGATACTAGCAAACTCCTAGAAGAGAACATAGGCAAAACATTCTCTGATAGCAACCTTACAAATATTTTCTCAGGTCAGTACCCCAAAACAAGAGAAATAAAAGCAAAAGTAAACCAATGGGACCTAATCAAACTGACAACCTTTTGCACAGCAAAGGAAACCATGAAAAAAAAGACAACTTACAGAATGGGAGAAAATAGTTTCAAATGATGAAACCGACAAGGGCTTAATCTCTAAAATATACACACAATTTATACAACTCTACAGCAAAAAAGCCAAAAAACCTAATTGAAAAATGGGCAAAAGACCTGAATAGACATTCCTCCAAAGAAGATATACAGATGGCCAACAAGCACATGAAAAAATGTTCAACATCACTGATTATTAGAGAAATGCAAATCAAAACTACTATGAGGTACCACCTCACACCAGACAGAATGGCCATCATTCATAAGTCCACAAATAACAAATGCTGACGAGGGTGTGGAGAAAAGGGAACCCTCCTGCACTGTTGGTGGGAATGTAAACTGGTACAACCATGATGGAAAACAGTGTTGAGGTACCTTAGAAAACTATACATAGAACTACCATATGACCCAGCAATCCCACTCTTGGGCATATATCCAGACAAAACTTTCCTTGAAAAAAGACACACGCTCCTGCATGTTCACTGCACCACTATTCACAATAGCCAAGACATGGAAACAACCTAAATGTCCATTGAGAGATGATTGGATTGAGAAGATGTGGAATATATACACAATGGAATACTACTCAGCTATAAAGAAGAACAAAATAATGCCATTTGCAGCAACATGGGTGGAACTAGAGACTCTCATACTAAGTAAAGTAAGTCAGAAAGAAAAAGACAAATACCATACGATTTCACTTATGTCTAGAATTTAATATATGGAACAAATGAACCTTTCCACAGAAAAGAAACTCATGGACTTGGAGACCAGACTTGTGGTTGCCAAGGCGGGGGGGAGGGGGAGGGAGGGACTGGGGTTAATAGATGCAAACTATTGCCTTTGAATGGATAAGCAATGAGATTCTGCTGTGTAGCACTGGGAACTGTGTCTGCTCACTTGTGATGGAGCACGATAATGTGAGAAAAAGAATGTATACATGTATGTGTGACTGGGTTACCTCGCTGTGCAGTAGAAAATTGACAGAACACTGTAAATCAGCTAATATGGAAAAAATAAAAATTATTTAAAAAAAAAAAAACATACATGCGCCCCTATGTTCCCTATAGGACTGTATACAGTAGCCAAGACATGGATGCAACCCTAAATGTCTATCAACAGGAGACTGGATTAAGAAGATGTGGTGCATATGTACAATGGAATATTACTTAGGTATACAAAAGAATGAAATAATCCCATTTGCAACAACACAGATGGATCCAGAGATTCTCATGCTAAGTGAAGTCAGACAGAAAGACAAATATCACATGATATTGCTTATATGTGGAATCTAATTTAAAATATGATTCAAATGAACTTATTTACACAAGAGAAACAGATTCAAAGATTTCAAAACTGTACTTATGATTACCAAAGAAGAAATGCAGGGAGAGAAGGATCAATTAGGAGTTTGGTATTAACATATACACACTATTATATATACAACATAATGGGATTTCCTGTTGTGGCGCAGTGGAAACTAATCCAACTAGGAACCATGAGGTTGTGGGTTCGATCCCTGGCCTCACTCAGTGGGTTAAGGATCCGGCATTGCCGTGAGCTGTGGTGTAGGTTGCAGACACGGCTCAGATCTAGCATTGCCGTGAGCTGTGGTGTAGGTTGCAGACACGGCTCAGATCTAGCATTGCTGTGGCTGTGGTGTAGGCCGGAGACTACAGCTCCGATTGGACCCCTAGCCTGGGAACCTCCATATGCTGTGCGTGTGGCCCCCAAAAGACAAAAAAAAACAAAAACAAAAAATCGTAATGAACAAGGATCTACTGTATAGCCCAGGGAACTCTACTCAATATTCTGTAATATTGGAAAAGAATCTGAAAAAGAATGTATATATGCATAATGTTCATTCTGCTGTACACCTGAAACACAACAGTGCAAATCAATTAAACTCCAATAAAATTTTAAGCAAAACAGGCTGTAAAAAGCTATGGTTTAGGAGTTCCCATTGTGGCTCAGTGGTAAAGAATCCGACTAGTATCCATGAGGATGCAGGTTTGATCCTTGGCCTCAATCAGTGGGTTAAGAATCTGGCCTTGCCATGAGCTGTGGTGGAGGTCACAGACCCGGCTTGGATCCTGTGTTGCTGTGGCTGTGGTGTAGGCTGGCAACTATAGCTCCATTTCGACCCCTTAGCCTGGGAACTTCCATATGCTGTAAGTGCGTCCCTAAAAAGAAAAAAAAAGCTATGGTTTATATATGACTGCAAGTTGGCTAAATGCTGAAAATTATGGAATTTATTTACGATGATTTGTCTGAGTGTGTGTCAATGGATTAGCAATGTTTGGATGAGTAATAAAGATTTAACGTAATTTATAAAGGGTTATATACATATACATTCCATAAAATGTTTTCCTTGCCTTCATTTCAGCAAAATAATTATGTCTAGTTTTAAAAAAGATAAAATCCAAATTATCAAATAATTTGTATTCTGTTCACAGAAATTATGTAAGAGCTTAAATGATAAAAATATACTTAAAAAAAAATAAAGATGGTCCCCTCAGCTGTCAGCCTGTCTGACATCTTATTTGTCCGCACTCTCCCCTAACACCTGGATAGCTGACTCTTCTATGTGCCCCCAAACATCCTGCATGTTCCCCAGCTAACAGAGGACAGAGAACAAAGGAGATGAGAAAAAAATTCAGTGTGACTCAGATCTCGAGGCTGGGGCCCCGGATTTCAGGAGATAGAGAAATAACCTGAAATAAATAAATAAATAACCTGGGAACCTCCATATGCTGCAGATGTGCCCCTAAAAAGACAAAAAAAAAAAAAAGAATGAAAAGAAATGAGGACAGTCTAAGAGAAACTTGGGACAACTTTAAATGCACTAACATTTGCATTACAGGGCTGCCAGAAGGAGAAGAGAGAGAGAAAGGGCCAGAGAAAATATTTGTAGAGGTAATAGGCAAAAAGTTCCCTAAGTGGGAAAGCAATCAGTCACTCAAATCCAGGAAGCATGACAAATACCATATAGAATAAACCCAATAAGCATATTAATCCCAAGACACATATTAAACAAACTGACCAAAATTCAAGACACAGAGAAAACACTGAAAGCAGCTAGGGAAAAGCAACAAATAACATACAAGGGAAACCCAATAAGGTTATCAGCTGGTTTTTCATCAGAAACTGTACAGGCCAGAGGGAGTGATGAAAGAAAAAAAATCTACAGCCAAGAATACTCTACATAGCAAGGCTCTCATTCAGCTTTGAGGGAGAATCAAAAACTACAGACAAGCAAAAGCTAAGAGAATTCAGCACCACCAAACCAGCTTTACAACAAATACTAAAGGAATTTCTCTAGGCAGAAGAAAAATGGCCACAACTAGAAACCAGAAAAAAATAACCAATTAGAAGGTTCATTGGTAAAGGCAAACATATAGTAAAGGCAGGAAATCATCCAAACGCAAATATGATACCAAACCCAGCAATTGTGAGAGAAGAGAAGAGAACAAGAAAAAAAAAAAAAAGAACAAAAATCCAAAACAACGGACAAAATGGGAATAAGAGCACATATATCAATAAATACCTTAAATGTAAATAGACTAAATGCTCCAACCAAAAGACATAGACTAGGTGAACAGATGCAAAAACAAGACCCATACATATGTTCTCTACAGCAGACCCACTTCTGTTCTAAGGACACATACTAACTGAAAGTAAGAGGATGAAAGATATTTCATTTCCAAACAGACATTGAAAGAAAGCTGGAGTAGCAATACTCACATCAGACAAAATAGAGCTTAAAAAAAGAATACTATAAGAAATAGAGAAGGACATTACATAATGATCAAAGGATCAATCCAAGAAGATGTAACAATTTTAAATATATATGCACCCAACACAGGAGCACCTTAGTAACAGTTACAAAAGAAGAAATTGACAATAGCACAATAATAGTGGGGGACTTTACAACCCTACTTACAGCAAGGGACACAGCATCCAGACAGAAAATCAATGAGGAAACACAGGCCTTAGATGATGCATTAGACCAGATGGACTTAGATATTTATAGAACATTTCATCTGAAAACAGAATACACATTCTTTTCAAGCACACACGAAACATTCTCTAGGACAGATCACATTCTGGGCCAGAAATCAAGCCTCAGTAAATTTAAGAAAACTGAAATCCTATTAAGCATCTTTTCTGATCACAAAACACTAAAATTAAAAATCAACAACAAGAAAAAACTGCCAAAAACTCAAACACGTGGAGACTAAACAATATGCTACTAAACAACCAATGGGTCACTGAGGAAATCAAAGAGGAAATTTAAAAATACCTACCTAGAGACAAATGACAATGACGACATGATGATCCAAACCTGGGGCACAGCAAGAACAGGTCGAAGAAGGACGCTCACAGCAATACAAGCCTACTTCAGGAAATGAGAAAAATCTCAAATAAAACCTAAACTTACACCTCAAGCAAACAGAGAAAGAACAAACAAAACCCAAAGTTAGTAGAAGGAAAGAAAACATAAATATCAGAGCAGAAATAAATGAAGTGTAAATGAAGACAAAAATAGAAAGGATCAATGAAACTAAAAGCTTGTTCTTTGAAAAAAAATCAGCGAAATTGATAAACCCTTAGCCAGACTCATCAAGAAAAAAAGGGATTTCTCAAATAAATAAAATGAGAAAGGAAAAGAGAGAAGTTACAACAAACACCACAGAAATACAGAGGATCATGAGAGACTACTACAAGCAACCACATGCCAATAAAATGAACAGCCTAGAAGAAATGGTCACATTTTTAGAAAGGTACAATCTTCCAAGACTGAACCAGGAGGAAAGAGAAAAGATGAATGGACCAATCCTAAGTACTGAAATTGAAACTGTGATTAAAAAACTTCCAACAAACAGGAGTTCCCGTCGTGGCGCAGTGGTTAACGAATCCGACTAGGAACCATAAGGTTGCGGGTTCGGTCCCTGCCCTTGCTCAGTGGGTTAACGATCTGGCGTTGCCGTGAGCTGTGGTGTAGGTTGCAGACGTGGCTTGGATCCCGCGTTGCTGTGGCCCTGGTGTAGGCCGGTGGCTACATCTCCGATTTGACCCCTAGCCTGGGAACCTCCATGTGCCACAGGAGCGGCCCAAGAAATAGCAAAAAGACAAAAAAAAAAAAAAAAAAAAACACAAACAAACAAACAAAACACCTCTTACCAAAGTGGGTATAGAAGGAACATATCTTAACATAATAAAAACCATTTATGACAAACTCATGGCCAATACAATAACTCAATGGAGAAAAGCTGAAAACCTTCCCATTAAAATTGGGAACAAGACAAGGATGCCCACTCTCACCACTTTGATTCAACATAGTATTGGAAGTTCTAGCCACAGCAATCAGACAAACAAAATAAAACATACCCAAGTTGGAACAGAAGAGGTAAAATTGTCACTCTAGGCAGATGACATGATACTATATACAGGAAGCCATAAGGATGCCACACAAAAATGACTCGAACTGGTCAATGAATTCATCAAAGTATGAGAATACAAGACTAACATTCAGAAACCAGTTGCATTTCTATATACTAACAATAAAATATTAGAAAAGGAATATAAAAATACAATAACTTTTAAATTGCAGCCCCCCCAAATTAAATACCTAGGAATTAACCTGACCAAGGAAGTGAAAGACTTATATGCTGAGAACTATAAAACATTAATGACGGAAATTAAAGAGGATTCAAAGAAATGGAAAAATATTCCATGCTCCTGGGTTGGGAGAATTAATATCGCAAAAATGGCCATACTACCCAAAGCAATCGACAGATTCAATGCAATCCCTATCAAATCACCCATGACACTTTTCACAGAACTAGAACAAACAATCAAAAATTTGTATGGAATCACAAAAGACCCAGGATTGCCAAAGCAACCCTGAGTAGGGGGTGGGGGAAGCAGGAGGCATAACTCTCCCAGACTTCAGACATTATTACATAACTACAGTCATCAAGACAGTGTGGTACTGGAACCAAAACAGACACACAGACCAATGAAACAGAATAGAGAACCTAGAAATAAACCCAGACACCTACAGGCAATTAATCTTTGACAGAGGAGGCAAGAATATAAAATGGGAAAAAGTCTCTTTAGCAAATGGTGCTGGCAAAACTAGACAGCTACATGTAAATCAATGAAACTAGAACACACCCTCACACCATGAACAAAAATAAACTCAAAATGGCTTAAAGACTGAAATATAAGACATGACACCACAAACTCCTAGAAGAGAACATAGGCAAAACATTCCCTAACATCAACCCTACAAATGTTTTCTTAGGTCAGTCTTCCAAGGCAATAATATAAAACCAAAAATAAACAAATAAGGAGTTCCCGTCATGGCGCAGTGGTTAACGAATCCAACTAGGAACCATGAGGTTGTGGGTTTGATTCCTGGTCTTGCTCAGTGGGTTAGGGATCTGGCATTGCTGTGAGCTTTGGTGTGGGTCACAGATGTGGCTCGGATCCTGCGTTGCTGTGGCTCTGGTATAGGCCAGTGGCTACAGCTCCGATTAGACCTCTAGCCTGGGAACCTCCATATGCCAAGGGTGCGGCCCTAGAAAAGGCAAAAAGACAAAAAAACAAAACAAAACAAAAAAACAAATAGGACCTAATCAAACTTACAAGATTTTGTACAGCAAAGGAAACCATAAAAAAAAAAAAGACTACCTACAGAATGGGAGAGAATATTTGCAAACAATCCAACCACAATGGCTTAATCTCTAAAATATACAAACAACTCATACAACTTAACAGCAAAAATACAAAGAACTCAATTGAGAAATGGGCAGAAGACCTAAATAGACATTTCTCCAAAGAAGACATACAGATTGCCAACAGGCACATGAAAAAATGCTCAGCATCACTAATTATTAGAGAAATGCAAACGTAAACTATGACATATTACCTCATGCCAGTCAGAATGGCCATATTAGTAAGTCTCCAAATAACAAATGCTGGAGAGGGTGTGGAGAAAAGGGAACCCTCCTGCACTGTTGGTGGGAATGTAAACTGGTACAACCCCTATGGAAAACAGTATGGAGGGTCCTCAGAAAACTAAATATAGAACAACCATATGACCCAGCAATCCCACCCCTGGGCTTATATCCAGACAAAACATTCACTGAAAAAGGTACAATCACCCCTATGTTCAGTGCAGCACCATTCACAATAGCCAAGACAGGGAAACAGCCTAAACGTCCATGGACAGATGAATAAGAAGATGTGGTACTTATACACAATGGGATACTACTCAACCGAAAAAAAAAAGAACAAAACAGGAGTTCCATTGGGGTGCAGCAGAAACGAATCTGACTAGGAACCATGAGGTTGCAGGTTCAATCCCTGGCCTCGATCAGTGGGTTAAAGATCTCGCGTTGCCGTGAGCTGTGGTGTAGGTTGCAGATGCAGCTTGGATCTGGCATTGCTGTGGCTCTGGAATAGGCTGGCAGCTGTAGCTCCGATTAGATCCCTAGCCTGGGAACCTCCATATGCTGCGGTTGCAGCCCTATAAAGCAAACAAAGAACAAAACAACGTCATTTGCAGCAACATGGATGGAACTAGAGATTCTCATACTAAGTGAAATAAATCAGAAAGAGAAAGATAAATACCAGATGATACCACTTATATCTGGAATTTAATACAGGGCATAAATGAACCTACCTACAGAAAAGAAATAAACTCATGGACTTGGAAAAAAGACTTGTGGTTGTCCAGAGAGAGAGGGGAGAGAGTGGGATAGACTGAGGGTTTGGGGTTAGTAGATACAAAATATTGCATTTGGAATTGATAAGCAATGAGGTCCCGCTGTATCACACAGGGAACTATATTCAACCACTTGTGATGATGGAAGATAATATGAGAAAAAGAATGTATACATAAGTATAACTGGGTCGCTTTGCTGTATATCAGAAATTGACAGAAAATTATAAGTCAACTAAACATAAAAAAAATTTTTTAAGCTGTATGGAAATACAAAAGATCCTAAATAGCCAAAGCAATCCTGAAAAAGAAAAATGGAGCTAGAGGAATCAGGCTCCCTGACTTCAGAACTACAGTCATCAAAACAGTATAGTACTGGCACAAAACCAAAAATATAGAACAATGGAACAGGACAGAAAGCCCAGAAATAAACCCAAGCCCCTCCAGGGAACTAACCTATGACAAAGGAGGCAAGAACATACCCTGGAGAAAAGATAGTCTCTTCAGTAAGTGGTGCTGGGAAAACTGGACAGCTACGTGTAAAAGAATGAATTTAGAGGAGTTCCCGGTGTGGCTCAGTGGTAATGAACCCAACTAGTATCCATGAGGATGGCGGTTCAATCCCTGACCTTGCTCAGTGGGTTAGTGATCCAGCGTGGCTATGAGCTGTGGTGTAGGTCACAGACTAGGCTCAGATCCTGTGCTGCTGTGGCTGTGGTGTAGGCCATGCAGCTATAGCTCCAATTGGACCCCTAGCCTGGGAACATCCATATGCCGTGAGTGTAGCCCTAGGAAGACAAAAGACCAAAAAAAAAAAAAAAAAAAAAAGAAAAAGAAAGAAAAAGAAAAAGAAAGTGAAATATAGAACTACCATACAATCCAGCAATCCCACTCCTAGTCATATATCTGGACAAAACTATAACTGAAGAAGATCCATGCACCTCTTTGCTCACAGCAGCACTATTCATAAAAGCCATGACATGGAAACAACTTAAATGTCCATCAACAGATAAATGGATTAAGGTGTGGTACATATATACAACAGAATACTACTCAGCCATAAAAAAGAACAAAATAATGCCATTCTCAGCAACATGGATGCAACTAGAGATTCTCATGCTAAGTGAAGTCAGAAAGAGAAAGACAAACACCTTATGATATCACTTATAAGTGGAATCTAAAATGTGGCACAAATGAACTTATCTACAAAACACAAACAGACCCAGGGACAAGGAGAACAGATTTGTGATTGGAGAAGGGAGGCAGCGGGAATAGACTGGTTTGGGGTTAGTAGTTGCAAACTATTACATTTAGAATGGATAAGCAATGAGGTCCTGCTGTAAAGCACAGGGAACTATATCCGATCTCTTGGGATAGACCATGACGGAAAAGAGTATTTAAAAAAAAGAATGTGCATGTATGTGTACATGTACACATATAGATGTATATATAAAACTGAGTCGCTTTGCTGTATAGCAGAAATTGGCACAACATTGTAAAACAACTATACTTTAAGAAAAGAAGAAGAGGGAGTTCCCGTCGTGGCGCAGTGGTTAATGAATCCGACTAGGAACCATGAGGTTGCGGGTTCGATCCCTGCCCTTGCTCAGTGGGTTAACGATCCGGCGTTGCCGTGAGCTGTGGTGTAGGTCGCAGACGCGGCTCGGATCCTGCGTTGCTGTGGCTCTGGCGTAGGCTGGTGGCTACAGCTCCGATTCAACCCCTAGCCTGGGAACCTCCATATGCCGCGGGAGCGGCCCAAGAAATAGCAACAACAACAACAACAAAAAAGACAAAAAAAAAAAAAAAAGAAAAGAAGAAGAAAATGTGTTTTCCATTTTGGGTATATTCCTATAGGCTTACTTTGGCTATATTTGGTAAAAATGAGGGTAATTTTAGGATAAAAAGTTATGTTTCAATAAATATTAAATTCTAGTTTTATTTATTGAGATCAGTATTTACTGTCTAAAACTCACTTCCTAAATAGCTCTTTGTTGATATATTACATTATTATAAAATTTAACTGAATTATTAAGAAGATAATCTAAGCTTGTTTCTGAAGCTGATCACTTTTTTTTTTTTGTCTTTTTGTCTTTTTTAGGGCTGCACCACGGCATATGGAGGTTCCCAGGCTAGGGGTCCAATCAGAGCTGTAGCCTCTAGCCTACACCACAGCCACAGCAACATGGGATCTGAGCCACATCTGTGACCTACACCACAGCTCAAATCAATGCCAGATCCTTAACCCACTGAGCAAGGCCAGGGATTGAACCTGCATCCTCATGGATGCTAGGTGGATTTGTTTGCCTTTTCTTGAGCCACTCCCGCGGCATATGGAGGTTCCCAGGCTAAGGGTCTAATCGGAGCTGTAGCCGTGGGTCTACACTGCAGCCATAGCAACACCAGATCTGAGCTACATTTTCGGCCTACACCACAGCTCACAGCAACGCCAGATCCTTAACCCACTGAGTGAGGCCAGGGATCGAACCTGCCTCCTCATGGATGCTAGTTGGGTTTGTTAACTGCTGAGCCACGATGGGAACTTCAAGCTATCTTTTTTTTTTTTTTTTTTTTTGTCTTTTGGTCTTTTGTTGTTGTTGTTGTTGTTGTTGCTATTTCTTGGGCCGCTCCCGCGGCATATGGAGGTTCCCAGGCTAGGGGTTGAATCGGAGCTGTAGCCACCGGCCTACGCCAGAGGCACAGCAACGCAGGATCCGAGCCGCGTCTGCAACCTACACCACAGCTCACGGCAACACCGGATCGTTAACCCACTGAGCAAGGGCAGGGACCGAACCCACAACCTCATGGTTCCTAGTCGGATTCGTTAACCACTGCGCCACGACGGGAACTCCCAAGCTATCTTTTTGATTTTTTGTTTTTTTGGCCACACCAGTGGCATGTAAAATTTCCCAGGGCAGAGACTGAACCCACGCCACGGCAGTGACCTGAGCTTGCTGCAGTGACAATGCTGGATCCTTAACTCACTGTGCCACAAGGGAATTCCACTTTTATCTATCTTTGAGATCAGATGCCCTATGATAACCAGGGGCTTATACACACTGAAAAAGTATCATTTTAAAGGACTGTCTCCAACCTAGATGAAAGGTTTCCTATCAGGTATTCTTTAGTACCTCATGTGCAAAGAAACTGAGGGGAATTAACTCTTAAATTTGTATTTCCCACTTAAGAAGGGTCTCTGCATTGGACTGGTCTACAGGAAAGATCACTGACTCCAAGCAACATTAATACCCAGATAAGAAAAAGACAACAGTAGGCAGCTGACCCAATAATCTGGACTTGTAAGACTTATACTAATCTAATGAAACTGCTTATCAAATGTTGCTCTTCCTATCAACATTCAAAGTTGCTGTTTTACTTTTAACCATGCTAGTGCCCTCAGTGCTTAAGATTTTTAAAAAAATTATCTAACAGATAGTTCACAGCGTATAACTATTCATGATGTGTAATACTATCTAAAGCACTTGTATCATGTTTATGTGACAACTGGGTATAATTTTTTTTGCCTTACCTGCAGCACATGTAAGTTCCCAGGCCAGGGACTGAATCCTTGCCCGGCAGCAACCCAAGCCGCTGCAGTGACAACACCAGATCCTTAGCCCTCTGTGCCACAAGGGAGCTCCCAAACTGGGTATAATTAATAAAATGTACAGCCTATAAAGTGTTTCCCTCTCAACATGCCTCTCTACTTCCTTAACAAATCTTATCAGTCTTCCTCCAACATGGAGAACAAGGCAAATGGATAAACAAAAACGGAAGCCTAGCACTGAGGGACATGAACGGACCCAGAGCAGGCAGCTAAATCAGTCTGGCAATGATGGAAAAAAGAAACTGATTATCCATGCTTTCCGTGGATAGATTTCCACTATAAAAGGAAAATGATGGGGGGAAAAATCACATTGAGATATGGGGAAATCATTTTGGCTTATATATTACTTAATCTCAACTTTAGGCTAACCAAAACAGCCTGTTTATTGCCTATTAAACATACATTGGGGAGTTTCCATTGGGGCTCAGCGGTAACGAACCTGACTCGTATCCATGAGGACACAGGTTCAATCCCTGGTCTCGCTCAGTGGGTTAAGGATCCGGTGTTTCCATAAGCTGTGGTGTAGGTCGCAGATGTGGCTCGGATCCGATGTTGCTGTGGCTGTGGTGTAGGCCAGCAGCTGCAGCTCCAGTTCGACCCCTAGCCTGGGAACTTCCATATGCCGCGGGTGCAGCCCTAAAAAAAAAAAAAAAGACAAAAAAGAGAAACATACATTATATACTTGCTTTAACCACTAAGAAAAAATTACATTAATAGTACAAAGATACATTTTGATTATAATCCTCTTTGAACTACCTTCCTCCTACCTCCCCTGATAAAAACACGATGGACTTTTTCTGGTTTTCACTGGTATGATCACTTGTTAAACGTCTTTATGCTGGGCCTACGTCTTGAAGATGCTGCAGTTCACATTGAAGCTTTAACAACATTTACACAGGAGGCTTAAAATAACAGTACTCATGCTATCTCTTTGCTCAATAAGAAAGTAACTTTTATGAAAAAGCCGTTCTACAAATCAGAATGGCCTTCGACATAGCCTCGCCGGGAGGTACCTGTGCCATCCTGAAGATGAAATGTGCTTTTATTCCCGATGAATGTGCTAACGTATCTCGAGTGCTAAAACACTTTGCCCGAACAGACTGAGGCTCTAAGTGACCCGTTTCCAGATGTGGGAATTCTTCTGGAAAAACAAAGTTTGGGTCTCCAAAATCCCGGTTACAATTCCTTTTAATGACTCTCTTGATACGTAGCTACTGTTTCTCTTGATTTGTATCTTTTATAGACTCAGCATCCACAAGAGCGACAAGGGTGCCACACTAAGAGGGACGGCTTTGGCTTATGACTCTCCCAACAGAGAAGGGACGGTCGGCCAGGTGTCTTACTCCTTCTCCAGGCAGACCTACCCTCCTCCTCAGCAGGAAGGAGCTAATGACTGGTCATCACCCTATTCCCTCCTTTAAGCTTAAAGGAGTCAAACACCTGCAGGGGGGAATGATAGGGATAGAGGATGATTAAATAGTCCAAAAACCCTACTGTGGTATAAAGGCAGAGAGGGAATTTTGAGAGAGTATGGGAGACTGCGTACGCTCATGACCACTCAAGAAAAGAATTGAGGAGTTCCCGTCGTGGCGCAGTGGTTAACGAATCCGACTAGGAACCATAAGGTTGCGGGTTCGGTCCCTGCCCTTGCTCAGTGGGTTAACGGTCCGGCGTTGCCGTGAGCTGTGGTGTAGGTTGCAGACGCGGCTCAGATCCTGCGTTGCTGTGGCTCTGGCGTAGGCTGGTGGCTACAGCTCCGATTCAACCCCTAGCCTGGGAACCTCCATATGCCGCGGGAGCGGCCCAAGAAATAGCAACAACAACAACAACAAAAAAAAAAAAAAAAAAAAAAAGAATTGAGTAACCTGGCGACAATCTACACTACCTTCAAAGAAGACCAGGTGCATCTAAGCACCAGACACACTCAAGCCACAAGCCCTGAGAGTTAAAACAAAAGACAATGGACAATGGGGTCTGAATCCTGTTACATGAAGTCAGGGATTTAACAGTCCTAAAGGGTAGCATATCTGCATGTAGCCAAGACACAAATATAGATGAAAGGAAAAACGAGGTAAAAGAAGGCATTATATCAAAACCTGACATGGGGCAGGGTCTGGGAAGGGGCAGTTGGCTCCATGTGGGGCCACGAAGGTGGCAAGAAGAAGCCCCTGGAGCAGCCCAAGAAACAGGCCAAGGAGACGGAGGAGGAAGATGTGGCATTCAAGCAGAAACAGGAGGAGCAGAAGGAACTCGAGGAACTGAAAGTGAAGGCCAGGGGTGGGGGGGAAAGGCCCCTTGGCCACAAGTGGAATTAAGAAATCTGGCAAAAAGTGAACTGTTCATTGTGCCTGAGGCAATGATGATTCCATTCCCATTTAAACATCTGGATTCCCTGCTGTAACATCTTTTGCCACCTGTAGGACTAGAATTAAGTGTTGTCTTGGAACCTACTGTACATGAAAGAACAAACTTTAAAAAAAAAAAAAACCTGAAATGAATTAGCATATTTCAGTATGTTACCACCCTGTTGCTTACAGACATATGATTTAAATGGTGCCATGAGAGTCCCTGTTAAACCACATAGGGTCAAAGGAGAAACCAGTGATGGAAGCCTTGATGTCGGCCCCAATACGAGGAAGAAGGTGGTCTTCTCCCCTGCCCATTTTTTCTTTATCTATCTTTCTTTCGTCTTTTTAGGGCAGCACTGGTGGCATTCGGAGGTTCCCAGGCTAGGGGTCAAATTGGAGTTAAACCTGCCGGCCTACGCCAGAGATACAGCAACGAGGGATCTGAGCCCCATCTGTGACCTACACCAAAGCTCATGGCAATGCCAGATCCTTAACCCATTGAACGAGGCCAGAGATCGAACCTTCATCCTCATGGATGCTAATCCGGATTCGTTTCCGCTGAGCCAAAACAGGAACTCCTTTTTCTTTGATTATAAATATGTACCTCTCAGAAGTTCCTGTGTGGGGCAATGGATTAAGGATCTGGCATTGCCACAGCTGTGGTGCAGGTTCAGTCCCTGACCCTGGAACTTCCACATGCTGCAGGTGCAGACAAACGAACCAAACAAAACCCAAAATGTAGCCCCTTTTGTTCTCAGGGCTGCTGAATTCCTTTGCCAGCTGGCCTGTGTCTCTCACAAGCATCCTGTACTAATAAACTCACTTTGCCTGCCACCCGGCCTCACGCTGAATTCTTTCTGCAACTAGACAAAAGAATCCGAGCTTCATTAAGTCCTGACACCAGGTGAGCAGTTTCAATTGAAAGACAGTAGGTTCAAGAGTTCCCCTGTCAGGGATCATGGGTTCAAGTTCCACCCTGAGGTGTGGGTGGATGTGACTCCCAGCCCATGGGTTCGAGTCCCAGTCTGAGCTCTGGCTGGGCTCGAAGCCTACATGAAAGAGAGTGCAGTTTCATACCTGGTTGAAAATAAATCATGATCTTAACTTCTGCTAAGAAGAATTCCTGCTAAACAACCTCACTGCTGGGGCTGGATATGCTCAGATCTGCTTACACCTAGAACAAGAGGACAGCCCCGACTCCCTCTGAGCTCTTCCTCTGCATGGCCACAGCACCCTGGAGAAATGGGCTGCTAGTCCCAAGGAAGACTGGGTGAGAAGACAGAGATGAACACATCATTTCCCACACCCGCCTCGGCAAAAGAGCCCCCTGGGACACCGGCTTTAAAACTCACTCTCAGAGTTCACGTTGTGGTTCAGCAAAAACACCCGGCTAGTATCCATGAGGATGCGGGTTCCATCCCTGACCTCACTCAGTGGGTTAAGGATCTGGTGTTACTGTGAGCTGTGGTCGCAGACTGGGTTTGGATCCCACTTGCTGTGCCTGTGACATAGACTGGCAGCTGCAGCTCGAATTCGACCCCTAGCCTGGGAACTTCCATATGCCACAGGTGTGGCTCTAAAAAGAAAAAAACAAAAAACAAAACTCAGACTCTCACACTCCCAGGCTCCATCTGGAGATTCTGATCCAGCTGGTTCAGGTTGCTGTTTTGTTTTGTTTTTTTTTTCCAACAAGTGCACTAGACTAGTTTAAGAAACTAATACAAAGCCCTGGCCCTGGAAAAGTGTCGCCTTCAGACCGGCTACCTCCGCGTCCCGCATTCCACCCCCCACCCCCCACCCCACAACACGCCAGGGTAAAACAGGCTCGAAAACTCTTGAATCAAACCTCAGAGTCATACACATCAGTCGAAGCGTTAGGAAGAGCACTCACTGCCCCAGGCTGGACGTTTCTGGGTAGCTTCCTCTTTAGAACTCTGGCCTCAGACCTTGCTGATTTCTGCAGCTACAGCCCAGCGGCCGGCCGAGCGCTCTGCAGCCCTGCTGAAGCGTGGGAAGCGCAGGTGTTCTCTGTTCCCTTGAGGTGAGGCACCAGGTCTCGTCCCACCTGGTCTGCTTCCCAAGTGGTCCGCCGCCCAAGGACGCTCTAGTCCGAGGAGTAAAGAAGAGTCTTGCAGGGACAGTGAAGTTTGGTTTTTTGGAAGTGGCCCGGGTCTTCTCGGGTGAATCACTAGCAGAGCTGACTGGAAATCCGGCCTCCTGGCTGGCCTGACCTCAGAGGCAGAAGGCGACCTGGGCTCCAGGCCGGATCTTACTCTTTGCACCGCTCCTGCTTCTCTGGACCAGAGGAAGAGGAATCATTCGCCCCCTGCTCTGAGAAGTTCTCCATTCACTTCCTTACCTGGCTTACTATCCTACTGCCCCTCAGCATAGCAGTTCCTGCGCCAGGGATCAAATCTGAACCACCGTTGTGACCTATGCCACAGCTGTGGCAAGGCCAGATCCTTAAACCACTGTGCCAGGCTAGGGATCAAACCTGCGTCCCAGCACTCCAGAGATGATGCCAATGCCATTGTGCCAGCCTACGCCACAGCCACAACGATGCAGGACCTGAGCTGCGTCTGTGACCCTCACCACAGCTCAGGGCAATACTGGATCCTCAGCCCACTGAGCGAGGTCAGGAATTGAACCCACAACCTCAGGGATACTGTTTGGGTTCATAACCCGCTGAGCTACAAAGGAAACTCCTCTCCTGATATTTAGATGCATCTATTTTATCTTCGCAAACCTTCGGCCTTCTCCTTTTCACTCTCTCAAGGGCAGGAATTACAGGAAGTGAGGAAGGTACCACTAGCAGCTGTTTCAAAAGATCTATGCCAGGATTTGCTTTGCACACCAAGAACCGGAGCTTGGAGCACCTCTTCCCTCCAAGTTAGGTTCCAGTGCCTCATGCTCCAGAGTGTCACATGGTGGGTGGAGCCAGGAAGGATGGAGAAAAAGTACCTTCATTTCTGTCTGAGGGTACCCATCCACTCCACAGAGCTTCTCCTTCCCCAGAACAAGAGGATGTGAAAGAGACATCTCTGCAGCTCGTTTCAGGGAAGGGTTTTCTAGCAGCAGAGCTAACCCTTAATCTTTGGTCAACTCTCGGCATATACGACACTGCCATTGTAGTTACTGTAAAGAGCTACAACTCATTCCTTGCCTTTGTAAATGTCCAGCTCAGCGCAGCCTTTTCTGTCCCTCTGTAGTGTCAGCATGTGGTCCCGAGGCATTCGAGGCCCTTTAGTAAATGGGATCTTTCTCATGAGCCCTGGTGACGAGAGGCACACGGGGTGCCCGAGCACTTCTGTCCTCCGGGAACGCGGTATTACCACTGTGCACTGTATTTCTGTTGAGCCAGATTTCAATTAAGATTTTCTTCTCATGAGAAGATGTGGGACAGATATACAATGGAATAGTATTTGGCCACAAAAGGGAACGAAATAATGCCATCTGCAGCAATATGGAGGCAACTAGACTTTATCATGCTGAATGAAATAAGCCATAAAGAGAAAGACAAATACCATATAATGTCCCATAGGCGGAATCTAAAATATGACACAAACGAACCTGTCTGAGAAACAGAAACAGACTCACAGACACAGAGAACAGACGTGTGGTGGCGAGTGGGGAGGAGGTTGGGGGAGGAATGAGGTGGGAGGTTGGGGTTTAGCAGATGGAAGCTATTTCACACAGAGGGGACGGACAACGAGATCCTGCGGTCTGGCACAGAGAACTGCAGTCAGTGTCCTGTGATCAGCCATAAGGGAAAAGACCTTTTTTTAAAGTGTGTACATATATTTATCTGAATCACTTTGCTATACAGCAGACACAACGTAAATCAACTCTGCTTCAATTAAAAGGATTTTTCTCTTCAGGTCACTAGCTTTGCGAATGAATAAACAGACATTTTAACTACCTGACCTGGCTACACCAACAGCAACCCAGCATGTGTATTTGCCATCAGAAAGGATAAACATTGCGCGTAAAATGGGTGTCCTGTTACCAAAGTGCAAAACCGACTTTGGGGACCACGGTTACCAAGTACAGGCACTGCCAACTGTGGCCCCCCACACAGCGGGGGCATGGCTGGGGGAACCCGTTCCTCCTCTTGGGCAACTGTCCCTGGGCTTGACATCCTGCCTTACTCTGGCTTCATGGTGAGAACCTGGCACTGGGCGCATCCCCCACGTCCCCGGGAGCCCGGGTGTGGACAGCGGGCTGTGCGTGCATCCCTGCTCATCCCTTCTCCGAGAGAAGCAGCCAGTGTTCTCGCTACACCCACTTCCACCCCCAAATCACAGTGCGCTTGTGCAGTAAAACACCTGCTCCGGACTCCGTGCTGTGCCGGGCGCAGGGCTGCTGTTTCACAGGCCCTGCGAGACACAGCAATGTCGCGAGCGGCTCCTGTGCCAGGCGCTGGGCCGCTGCCCTAACTGCCTTACCTTGTGGAAACTTCACCCAAACCGTGTGGATTAGAGGAGAGGAGTCCCGCTTCAACTGCGAGGAAAGTGGGGCCGAGAGAAGCACATGCTCCAGGTACAGAGACTCAAGACCAGGTCTCACTGCTCAGCCTTTAGCAAGAGGAGCCGTGATCTAGTCAAGTGAGTGCTAACTAACGCGGTGGGAACCGTGAACGAGCATCACCTGGGTGCAGTAGAATCACCTGCGAAGAATGCAAACCATCGCCTCCACATGAACTGGAACCACCAAGGCTGACACACTGTTCCTCTAAAGAGCTTTCCAGAAGCTTCTCTTGAATCTAGAATCCACTGAGTGCCAACTATTGACGAGTCCGGAGGAGAAATGGTCATTGTGTGAAGCTTCGTGGGTGAGGTAGGATTGAGCTGATTCGTAAAGAAGCTCTGTTTGCCCATCTGTAAAGTGGGGCTGATGCTGGAGCGGCCTCAGACCCGGTGAGGCAGTCACTCTTTGTTCCTAGAAACCGGCAGTAGGTGGCGCTGTGGCCTATGAAATGGGGCTTCCCGGGTCACCCAGCCGGGAGTGGCCTCAGGCACCGGGATTCCTTCTTTGTTCCTAGAAACCAGCAGTAGGTGGCGCTGTGGCCTAAGACATGGAGCTTTCTGGTCCGCACAGCGCGGGGCAGGAAAAGCAGGGCTACGTGGAAATCACTCAGAAACCCGGTCCCGGCTCCTAACATCTCCTCCCCCGTAGGTGATAACCCCGCCTGGTCCCTGTGACGCAGGCGGGACTGATTTGGTGCAGCCTCCCATCCCCCCGCTGTCCCCCGTGAGAGGCTCTGCAGCGTTCGGGACCCTCCGACTCTAGGATCCGGAGCATCATCTGACTGGAGCCCCTCAGAGTCCGAGAGGAGGGGTGGTCGTGGCGGTTGGTTAAGAGCCCCACGGCGGAGCTCACCTGGCCTGGGTCTGGGCGCCACCATCGCCCTTCCTTGGTGTGTGACCCTGGGAGGGGCTTGCCTCTCCTGGGCCTCTGTATTAGTCACCAGTAGAGGAAACAATAGAGAAAGACCAATAGCATGTGTGTGTATCTGCAGAGGGAGAGATTCCTGCTGAGGAAGGGGCTGGCGGGATGGAGGGGCTGGCAGGTCTGAGATGGGGGCAGCCGGCGGCAGGCTGGAGGCCAGGGTGGTAGTTGGCTCTCGAGGCCCAAGGCAGTAAGTGTGGTGGCGGGACTCCTTCTTGCTCCGCAGGACAGCGGTGTTTCCTCTCCAGTTCTGGGCGGAATGGATGAGACCCACCCACACCGCGGAGGGTGCCCTGCTTCACTCAAAGTTGGTGCTTTAACTGCTGTTCACACTGAGGAAACAGCTTTACAACAGTACCTAGGCTGGGAGTTCCCATCAAGCAGAAATGAATCTGACTGGTATCCACGAGGACACAGGTTCCATCCCTGGCCTTGCTCAGTGGGTTAAGGTTCTGTGTGCCATGGCATAGGTTGCAGATGCAGCTCAGATCTGGCGTTGCTGTGGCTGTGGTGCAGGCCCACAGCTACAGCTCCAATATGACCCCTAGCCTGGGAACCTCCATATGCAGCAGGTGAGGCCCTAAAAAAAAAGACCAAAAAAATACAAAACAAAAAAACCCAATACCTAGACTGGTGCTTGACCAAACATCTGGACACTACAGCCTAGTCAGGTTGACACCTAAAATTAATCACCTAGCCTCTGTGTACTTGCTTGTAAAATGGGCAGTGATACTTTTTTCGTTTCTAGCAAGGCTCAACTAATGCTTATAAAATACTCTGCCCATTCAACATTTTTTCGTTCACACTATTGTTATTACACTTCCAAAGTCAAACTGAATGACCAGGGGAGCTGGGGACGTGCAGCCAAAGAACAGAGATCTGTGCCCAGGCCTGTCAGCCCACTGCTTGCTTGTGGCTGGTGCTGAACGGGGACCCCCAGGTGCTACTGGGGCCGATGCTTTGAGCTCATTATGACTTGTTTCCCATCTACCTGGGCCTGGTGGAGACTCAGTCAGGAGCACCCTGGGAATCCAGGGTGCTTGTCTGAGCTCAGTGAGCTCTTTCCAGGCCCAGGGCTTACAGATGGCCATCTTCTACATCTTCACAGGGACTTTCCTGTGTGTATGTGTGTCCTAACCTCCGCTTATAAGAGCAACAGTCATACTGAGTTTGGACCCAGCCCAGTGACTCCTTTAACCTTATTTTAATCTTTAAAGACTCTATATTTACATTCTGAGGTACCGGGATTAGTATTTCAACATATGAATTTGGGGGTGGGGGAATCCTATCAGCCCCTAACAGGTGCCCTTTAATTAGGATGAAGAATTTTTCTATTCCTAGTTTGTTGAGAATCTTCATATGGAATTAGGATTTGATCAGGTGCTTTCTCTGTGTTTTTGCAGATGGGTTTTGCCCTTTGTTCTACTAAGACAGTGCACTACATTAATTGGTGTTTCCGTTTGTTTTTGGCTGTGCCCATGGCACGTGGAAGTGCCCCAGGCCACCGATCAAACCCTTGCCACAGGAGTGACCCAAGCTGCTGCAGTGACAATGCTGGATTCTTAACTTGCTGAGCCACCAGGGAACTCCAAAAAGTTGGGGGTTTTTTTGTTTTGTTTTGTTTTGTCTTTTTAGGGCTGCACCCGTGGAATATGGAAGTTCCCAAGCTAGTGGTAGAATTAGAACTGCAGCTGCCGGCCTACACCACAGCCACAGCAACTTAGGATCCTTAACCCGCTGAGCAAGGCCAGGGATCAAACCCAAGTCCTCATGGATACTAGTTGGGTTTTTTACTGCTGAGCCATGATGGGAACTCCTCAAAAATTGGTTCTTAATATTCCCTTACAACCTTTCTGATCTCTGTAGAATCAGTTGGGATAATAACCTCTTTCTTTCCTAATTTAAGTAACTTTGCCTTTTCTTTCTTTTAGAGGTGTATATTAAAAGAAAATTTAAATTGTAAATCATGTTTTCTTTTTTTATCACCACACCCGCAGCAAATGGAAGTTCCCAAGCCAGGGACTGAATCCAAGCTGCAGATACGACCTAGCTGCGGCAATGCTAGATGCTTTAGCCCACTGTGCAGGGCCAGGGATCCAACCCACACTCCGCACTAACCCAAGCCACTCAGTCAGATTCATAACCCACTGTACCACAGGGGAATGCCATGCAAATCATGTTTATAGCAACTATATTCATAATAGACAAAAGCTTAAAATGACACTATCATTAATTAAAACACCACCACCACCACCAACAAAAAAGCACCCTATTGATATAGGCAACAACATGGATGACTCTCACAGACGTTTCATGGAGCAAAGCAGTCCCTGGCCTCAAAGCGTGTATATTCTGTAAGTCCATTTATATGAAGTTCAGAACAAATAAACTTAACCTACGGCAACAGAAGTCAGAACAGAAGTTGCTTCTTGGGGAACCACGTCTTGCAAAAAAGGGGATGCCTATTTTCAAAACCCACCCCAACCACCCAAAAGGCTCCTATAAAAAGTCTGGACCCAGGAGGAAATACGACATACACCAAGGTGCCATGGCCTGGTTAGGGGGTCCAATTAGGGGTGACTAGGGAGTGTCACCTGCTTTACACCATTGGACATTGAGACCCAGGGTGGAAGTGACTATCCCAAGGTCACACAGAACACCTTGACTAGAACCTAGGCCTTCAGATGTCTGTTCTGGCGTTTTCTCTGCTCAGTTTCTCCTCTTCTGGTTCCTGAAGCCAGGCTCACCCTGACCTCCTCTTACAGTGATCCAGGGCCCCTCAAAAGTCGCTCTACCTGGGTCCCCAAATAGATTTTCCTCCCACGTGTGTCATGTGCCCAGCACTGTGTGAGGTGAAAACTAGCCATATTTATCTTCAAAGCCCAGGAGCAGGAATAGGATCTTGCATTACCTGGCATAGAGCAGGGCTGTGGGAATTGAACACAGGGGCCATGATGTGAGTTAAAGCCAACATGCACCAGGGTGCTTGCGACAGTGAAGAAAGACACCCCAGATTAGCTGGGATGCATCATGTGCTCGCCAGGTGACCTTGGGCAAGTCCCTCAGACACAATGAATCTAGTTTCCTCATCTACAAAGTGGGCACCGCGTCTACCACCACCTAGAAGTGTCGTAGCAATGAAGTGAATTCACATAGGCAAAGCTGCTTTGTAAGGTCTACAGAAAAGGTCTATTTTACCAAGTATTGCTGACACCCAGACAGGGTGAACTTGAGGTTGTCGGGTCATCTGTTTGAGGGAGAAAAAACTCCTGAGGCCCTGGGTGTTGAGCGAAGAGATGCAACCCCAAGCTGGCTTAGGGGTCCTTCTGCCTGGCCCTGGCCCCACTCCCTGGCACCCACAAAGGTGTCCACAGTGGTGTTTCCCCCGAAAGCCATGTTCACGTGCATTTCAACAAAGCTTCGAGGGAGTTGACACCTGTCTCTGAGAGGGCGCTGGCCCAGGGGTCAGGGGTCACACGAAGTCCAGATGGAGGAAGGACCTGGCATGCAGGGCTGTCCTTTGGGATGGCTGAAGAAACTCTGATCTGCTCTAAGGGGAAGCTGAGCCTTTGGCTGTGGCCTGCAGGACAGACTTCTTTTTTCTTTTTTCTTTTTAGGGCTGCACCTGTGGCATATGGACGTTCCCAGGCTAGAGGTCAGAAGTGGAGCTACAGCTGCTGGCCTACACCACAGTCATAGTCACAGCCGATCCAAGCCACATCTGCAACCTATACCACAGCTTGCAGCCATACTGGATCCTTAACCCACTGAGCAAGGCCAGGGATCAAACCCGCATCCTCATGGAACTAGTTGGATTCTTAACCCGCTGAGCCACAACAGGAACCTCAAGACTTATTTTCTAAGAAATGTGAGCCATAGTGTTGATCTGCTCTGACTTATTCTGGTTGGGTTTTGCCGGCTGCCGCCAGGCCTGGGAGCATCAGTGCAAGCCGCTGCCCTCCTGCTGCACCTGCTTGTCTGGACGCCGACTTGTTCCCAGCAGGACTCAAGTCAGCCAAGGGCATCACGTGCTCTCCTCCACGCTTGCCTGCAGTCACGTGGGTGGGGGTGGGGGCACCAGGGCAGGGGCCAGCCCCGCCCCCCACCGCCCAGAGACACTGTCCTAAGGCACCCTTTTCCGCTCACTGCTGCAGCCCCAGCCGCTCCACTACAAACCCACTGCCCCATGCCCCACTCACCGGTGGCACCTGACTGGTGTGCGGTTACTCTTCTATGTTTAATTCATGGCTTGGGGTTGGGACGAGCTTCCCAGGAAAGGAAAGAACTCCCCTGGGGTCTTGCCCAGTTCCTGCCAGCCCACAGGGCACACGACACCAGCCTCCCTGGGCCCTGGGCTGGGAGGAGAAACTACCAATGGGCCCCGAGGACCTTGTCCCAGCCAGGGCATAGCCATTATTCGTTAATCCACAGCCCTGGAATGTCTGTGGGCCAATCAGCGGGGTCTCTGGGGGCTCCCCGAGGGCTCCAATAATCCCACAATGATTAGCAGGGGCCACAGGGTCAGTGCAAACCACTCAGGAGGCTGGTCGATCGGCTGTCGGCAGGAGGGCTGACCAGGCCAGTGGCCAAAGGAGGGAGGGAGCCCAGGATTGGAGCTGCCTGTCTCCTTTCAGGCCAGTGGCTGTGTGGACACACCGATTACTCACCAGCCTCCCCCTTTTGTCTGCCAGCCCAGCCTGACTCCTTGAGATTGTGAATAGCTCCATCCAGCCTGGGAAGCGAGCTGGACAGCTGAGCCGGGCTGCGCCCAGAGTGCCCAACAGGCCCATGCTGAGGCTGGAGGCCTCCCCCCGGCTGGGGGGCCACCAGCTTGGCCTCCTGCCCATGCTCCTGGCTCTCCTTGGCATGACCTGGGCAGAAGTGCAGCCACTTCAGCTGCAGGAGAAGCAGGTTCCAATGCCTGGAGGTAAGGAGCCGCTGCGTGTGGGAAGAAGCAGAGGAGCTCTGGGCTCTGCAGAGGGCTTCCGGGGGCTTCTGGGAGCCAGACCCCAGGCCTGCGCCCTGGGCAGGCTGCATGATTTAAAGAGCCACCTTTGAAATGCCTGGAGGTAGATGGAGGGAGGCTGGAGCTGGGGCAGAGGAATGAAGGAAAGTGGGCCTCGGCTTGGGGGTGAAGGAGGAATAGTGGGAGCCCGCAGCGGGGAACACCAGGAGATGAGCCCCAGCCAGAGGGGCTACCGGGAGCCCAGGGCTGGTCCCCTCCTCACACCCAGCCCTGGCCCCCAGCTCTCAGCCCCGGGCTCCTGGACCTCTTTACCCGTCTCTTGGTCTCAGCCCCCTCCTTTCGCTACCTCTCTCTGTCTCTGCGCTGCATCCTCCCACACCCACCACCATGGCCTGGTCCCATCTCAGGTCTTGTTCTGTAAGTTCAAGGGTTGCATTCTCATTTGCCATGGTGACCCCCACCCCATCACCCAGGGGACAGGCCCAGGTCACCTGACCTTGTCTCTCACCCCAGCCCTGAGCAGGAAGGAGAGCTTCTTGCTCCTCTCGCTGCACAACCGCCTGCGCAGCCGGGTCCACCCCCCTGCAGCCAACATGCAGAGAATGGTGAGTATCCCCAAGCCGGGCTCACTGAAGGGGCGGCTGGAGGGCAGCCCTGAAGAGGGCTGAGGAGCCGAGCTGGCGCCAGGCGCCCCTCCACCTGACAGGACGGGAGGGCGGCCCGCCAACTTGCCCGCTGGCTGCCGAGCTGCTGCTGCTTCCTCCTCCCCAGAAAGGCAGCCCTTGGGCTTTTCCTCACATCCCTTCCCGTTACCCCGGAGACCAGAAGACATGGAAAGAGCTGGGGTCCCCTCCTCCAGGAAAAACAGCGTCACAAAGGAGTCCCAGCAGGATGGGAGGCTAGTGAGGGAGAAGCACCCCGCTGGGAGTGGGGGTGTGTGACCAGAGCCACTGCCTGCTGCTTCAGCAGTTTCCCCGAGCGAGCGACTAGGAGGGGCCCCTCCCAGGCTCCATGCCCCTTCATTGGGGACCAGGTGGGGGGGTGCTAAAGGGTTTCCCACCATTCCCTTGGGGCTTTGGGATTGAAGATGTTATCCTGGGGCCCAGAAACACGGCCCCATAGTGTGGGACCTCAGCTGCCCGGGCCCATGTTAACAGTCCAGGGAGTGAGGGCAGACGGCGTGGGGGCGGACAGGGTTCCCCATGGCTGCTTCCCATCAACTCCTCGGAGGCTGGCCCAGTGGCGGCGACCTTGAGAGCTCCAGGGTCAGTTTCCCAGGAGGTGGGGGTGGGGCGGCCCCGGCGGGAGAGGGTCGCTTCCCCCCTTTCCCTGCTCTGCAGCGGCCCTGCCGCTCTTCAGGCCCAGGTCCTGGCTCCCATCCTCTCCCACTCCCAGCCCCAGCGCCTGGTGTGGCAGCGCTCTGGGTCAGGTTCTACACTTCCTGTGGCCCTTCGGCCAAAGCCTTAGAAAAGTGCATTTCAAAAAAACTGCAAGTGGAGCCCCGCCTCTCAGCCTCCATCACACCCACAGCTTTGGTCCTGAGCAGCCCTGGGGGCCTCTAGGGCTTTTACCCAGTGGAGGCTGAGACCTTGGGGGTGGTGCTGAGCTGTTGAGGGGTCCTGGGTGCCAGACCCCGCTGCTGCCAGCCCCTGCGTCCGCTCAGCAGTAAAATCACAACCACCATCTCCTGGGGCTGCTGTGGGTCAGGCCCTAAGTGTACTTTTCTCCCTAAATCCATTTCATCACCACACAATCTAATCCTATGGGTGCCTTATTATCCCACTTTACAGAAGAGTATGTTGGGTCTCGTGGAGATTAGGAGACTGCTAGAGGTCACACAGCTGGAATGAGGTGGCTGGGCTGGACCAGCACATGAAGATGGGGTGACACATGTCAGCCTGGTTGCTGAGCCCCCTGTGTCAGAGGGGAGGCGGCTTCGGCTGGGGGCAGGGGCAAGAGCAGCGGGTGTGAGTGGGAGGAGCAGATGGGGCTCGCTCCAGCTCCAGAGGACTCTGCTGGCTGAGACCACAGTGCTGAGGCCCCGGAGGCCGCTTACACCCTCCCTGGTCCTGCTTCCCAGCCGGTGTCCCCTACCCTCCAAAGCCGGGATTAGGGAACGAGACACAGCAGCCATCACAGAAGGGAAGCCAAGAGGGAGCTGCTGAGTGTTTCTGACAATGGCCGGGGCCAGTTCTACCTAACACAGAACCAGTTTGAAAGGCTCGGGCACTGCCTGGGGCTCACATTACCAGAGGGCTGGCACCACGCCCCCAGGAACACCCATCTCCCTTTTGGGATGGAATCCTTGGCAAGGCCTGAGCAGGAGTCTGGAGGACAGAGGTTCTAAGTCCTGGGTGGCGCTGGGCTCTGCATGGGGGTCATTCAGGGCAGGTACTTCCCAAAACCTTGGAGCATCCCTTGCAGGTCCTGTCTGACCTTCCCCAGCCCCAGTGAAGAGGTGAAACCAGCTTAGTGCTCAGGCAGCCCAGCAAGAGCCCTGGTCCAAGGCTCTCTTCTCTGCAGGACCAGCACCCCTGGATGTGTGGGAGGCAGGGCAGGGGGTGTTGGTCTGGCCCAGGGGCCCCCTGCTGATGTCACTGTGCTGACTAATCCCCCAGGACTGGAGTGAGAGGCTGGCTCAACAGGCTCAGACTAGGGCGGCCCTTTGTGGCGCCCCAGCCCCAAGCCTGGCTTCCATCCTCCGGGCCGCACCCCAAGTGGGCTGGAATGTGCAGCTGCTGCCCAGAGGCTCGGCATCCTTCATCCACGTGGTGAGCCTGTGGTTCTCAGAGGGGCAGCGGTACAGCCACGCAGCGGCCGAGTGTGCCCCCAACGCCACCTGCACCCACTACACTCAGGTGAGGCTGGAGTACCGGTTCTAAGGCCCCTGCCCTGCTGGGGCGGCTCAGAAGGGCTACAGTTTATCCCAAAATTGGTGCTTGCTTTTCCTCTCATTTGTTCAGTTTGGGTTTCTTCAGCTCTAAATATGAAATATTTCAAGTCTAAATCAAATAATGGACTCCCAGAGTTCTTGTCGTGGCTCAGCGCTAATTAATCTGATTAGTATCCATGAGGACACAGGTTTGATCCCTGGCCCCAGTGAGTGTTAAGGATATGGTGTTGCTGTGAGCTGTGGTGTAGGCCGACAGCTGCAGCTCTGATTCAACCCCTCGCCTGGTAACATACTGAAGTTCCCAGGCGAGGGGTTGAATCAAAGCTGCAGCTGCCCCCTACGCCACAGCCACAGCAACGCCAAATCCAAGCTGCATCTGTGACCTATACCACAGCTCAGGGCAACACTGGATCCTTAACCCACTGAGCCGGGCTGTGGATTGAACCTGTGTCCCCATGGATACTACCACTTAGCAACAACGGGAACTCCTCTCTCTTCTAGCCTGTTGCTATTTCGTTTATTCCTATACACATCATGTTTTAATTATTATAGCTTTATAAAAGGTTTTGATAAAAAATCCCCCATATTATTATTATCATTCAAAAACTTCTTGGCTATTCTGGGCTCCTGATTCTTTCATATGAATTTAATAACTAGCCTTTCTGACAAATCTGCGCTCATATCTCACTGTGGTTTTGATCCGCAATTCCCTGCTAGTTAGAGATGTCGAGCATCTGCTCACGTGTCTGTTGGCCGTCTGCATTTCTGCTTGGGAAAAATGGCTGCTCTTCTACCCATGTTTTAATCTGGTTGTTTGCTTTTTTGATGTGAAGTTGTGTGATCGATTTACACATGTCGGATAGTAATTCCCTATCGGTTCTATCACTTGAAAATATTTTCTCCCATTTAGGAGGCTGTCTTCTCGTTTTGTCGATAGTTTTCTTTGCTATGCAAAAGCTTTTAAGTTGAATTAGGTCCCATTTGCTCACTTTTGTTTCGTTTCCTTTAAAATAGGAGACAGAGCCAAAAAATATTGCTGTAATTTATGTCAAAGATTGTCCGGCCTATGTTTTCCTCTAGGAGTTGTAGAGTATTTAGTCTTACCTTTAAGTCTTTGTTCCACTTTGAGTTTTCACATACAATTGGAGAGAATGTTCTAATTTCATTCTTTTACATGTAGCTGACCAGTTTTTCCAGCTCCACTTACTGAAGAGACTCTTTTCTCCATTGCATAATCTTATCATGGCTCATCTTGTTTCATCTATATCTTTACCTATTTCCCTCTCCTACCATATTATTTTTAAGCAAAAAAAAATTTTTTGGTCTTTTTAGGGCCACACCCTCAGCATATGGAAATTCCAAGACCTGGGGTCAAATCACAGCTGTAGCTTCTGGCCTACACCACAGCCACAGCAATGCCAGATCGGAGCCGTGTCTGTGACCTATGCTACAGGTCACAGCAATGCTGGATCCTTAACCCACTGAGCAAGGCCAGGGATTGAACTCTTGTCCTCATGGATACCAGTTGGATTCATTACTGCTGAGCCACAATGGGAACTCCTTAAACAAATTTTAGACATAGTATTTATACATAAATAAATATCTCTAAAAGGTAACTTTAAAAAAAATAATCATAATACCAACATTGATACATATTTTAAAGTGTTAACTCTTCCTTGCCTTCTTGTTTGCAGGGCTGTAATTCATCTATGTATCATCTGTTATAACATTCAAGTGCTAAAATACTTACGTATTGGTAAACAGTTGCTACCCCAAGTTGCCAGAATGTACCTGTGCTAGCCTCTTCCCTGGGACAGCTGGGATCTCTCCTCTGATGGAAACAGAGTGAATGCCTGGCACAGCAGCAGGTCTCTAGGATTCTGCCCAACATCTGCTCTTTTTTCTTTCTCTTTTTAGGTCACACTTGTGGCATATGGAAGTTCTGGGGCTGGGGGATGAACAGGAGCTGCAGCTGCAGGCCGATGCCACAGCCATAGCAACACCAAATCTGAGCTGCTTCTGTGACCTACGCTCCAGCTTGCAGCAACACTGGATCCTCAACCCACTGAGCGAGGCCAAGGGCCAAACCCATATCCTCATGAATACTGGTTGGGCTACAGCAGGAACTCTCCCAACATTTGTTCTGAACAGCAAGTGCCTATGCCTACTAGTTAAATATTTTGACTATCTGCATTCTTGTCATGTCATGTGAAATAACGTGATATGGAGGGTGTGAGTTATGTTATTATTGCTTTAAATTAATAATAATATTGATTTAAATTAGTATTTGTGAAATATTATTTGACAGTGAAATTGAACTCTGATTTCCTTTTCTCATACTGCCCTTACCTGAGTTACACCAATGCTATACTAACCTCATAAAGTGAGTTAGAAATCTTACCTCATTTTCTATTTCCTAGAATAGTTTCTGTAATATTTGCTTTAACTGTCCTATCAAACTATTTGGGCTTGGTTCTGTTTTTTGGTTGGCTGTTTTGTGCGGATGTTTAAGTATACTTGGATTTTAAACTACTGATTCAACTTGTAGAAATGGTCAGAGATCAGTTTAGATTTTCTATGTCTTCTTTTATTTTGGCCATGCCTGTGGCATATGGAAGTTCCTGGGCCAGGGATGAACCGCCAGCTAGAGCAGCGACCCCCAGTCACTGCAGTGACAACACTAGATCCTTAACTGAATGTGCCACAGGAGAACTCATGTCTACGTCTTTTTTTTTTTTTTTTTTTTTTTTGCCATTTCTTGGGCGGCTCCTGAGGCATATGGAGGTTCCCAGGCTAGGGGCTGAATCAGAGCTGTAGCCGCCGGTCTACACCAGAGCCACAGCAACGTGGGATCCAAGCCGTGTCTACAACCTACACCACAGCTCATGGCAACACCAGATCCTTAACCCACTGGGCAAGGCCAGGGATCGAACCCGCAACCTCATGGTTCCTAGTCAGATTCATTAACCACTGCGCCACGACGGTAACTCCTCTATTTCTTCTTGAGACAGTTTGCCAAGTTCTATTTTCTAGGAAATTGCCCGTTTCTTGTTTTCCAACTTGTTGGTCCTAATTGTTCATTATCTAATAGATATCTGAAACTAGAATTAAACAGATTTTTTAAATATTTCCTGTGTCTGTAGCTATATCCTTTTAAAATTGTTATTTTTGTTTGTGTCTTTTTTATTCTTCACCAATCTTCCCAGAGGTTTGTCTATTTTAACAAATCAGGTTTTGTTTTTATTCTTTTTTCCTTATTCTTCCTTTTTTAAAATAAGTCTAATTACTTCTTTTATATTTATTTATTCATTTTTTTTGGCCATGCCTATGGCATACAGAAGTTTGCATGCCAGGGATCAAACCTGCGCCACAGCAGTGACCTGGGCCACAGCAGTGACACCACCAGATCCCCAAATAGCTAGGCCACAAGGGAACCGCCTCCTTATTCTTTTTATTAATTTCTGTCCTTATTTTTCTTATTTTCTTTCTTCTACTTTCATTTACTCTATTCTTTTTTTATATTCTTTAAAAATTTTTGTTATAGTTGATTTACGATGTGTTGATTTCTCCTGTACAGCAAAGTGACCCATTCATACGTATATACATACACATTCTTTTTCTTACTTTCTATCATGTTCTATCACAAGAGACTGGATATAGTTCCCTGTGCTATACAGCAGGGCTTCATTGCCTATAAAAATATGTAACACTTCACAAATTTGCCTGTCCTCCTTGTGCAGGGGCCATGCTAATCTCTGTATCTTTCCAGTTTTAGTAAATACGCTGCTGAGGCTGAAGCGAGCACCGTTTTTATATTCCTCATATGGGTTAACTCATTAACTTTAGCTCTTTTTTCATTTCTGCTATATGCCTTTTTTTTTTTGGCCCGGGCATGCAGTGTCTTGATGTGGAGGTCTCAGTTCCCAGATCAAGGATTGGGCCTGGGCTGCAGCAATGAAAGTGCCGGATCTTAACCCTAGATCACCAGGGAATGCCCTCTGCTCTAAACCTTTAAAGCTATCAATTTCCCTCTAGGAGTTCCCACTGTGGCTCAGTGGTTTAAGAATCTGACTGCAGGAGTTTCTTTTCTTTTTGTCTTTAGGGCTGCACCCATAGCATATGGAAGATCCTAGCCTAGGGGTCGAATGAGAGCTGCTACTTTCAGCCTGCACCACAGCCACAGCAATGTGGGATCCGAGCCATGTCTGCAACCTATACCACAGCTCATGGCAGCGCTGGATCCTTAACCCACTGAGCAAGGCCAGGGATCAAACCCTCATCCTCAAGGATGCTGGTCAGGTTCGTCAACCAGTGAACCATGACAGGAACTTCCATATGCAGCAGGTTCGGCCCTAAACACAAAAAAGAATCTGACTGCAGGTCACTGCAGAGGAATGGGTTCAATCCCCAGCCCAGCACAATGGGCTAAGGATCTGGTGTTACTGCAGCTTGGAGTCAATCCCTAGCCTGCGAACTTCCATGTACTGTGAGTGTGGCCATAACAAAAAAAAAATTCCCTCTAAACTTTGTTAGCTACATTCCATAAGTTTTGATATTTAGTGACTTCATTGTCATTTTGGCCTGTGAGTTTCCTATTTTCCATTATGAGATTGTCTATGATTTTGAACTATATATTTAAATTTTCAAGCTTGTTTTCTCCTTTACTTCCTTCTTTTTTTCTTCTTTCTGCCTTTTCTAGGGCCACACCCTCGACATGTGGAGGGTCCCAGGCTAAGGGTCTAATTGGAGCTGTAGCCTGCGCCAGAGCCACAGCAATGTGGGATCCGAGCAGCATCTGCAACCTACAACAGAGCTCACAGCAACGTGGGATCCTTAACCCACTGAGTGAGGCCAGGGATCAAACCTGCAACCTCATGGTTCCTAGTCGGATTCGTTAACAACTGAGCCATGATGGGAACGCCTCCTTTACTTACTTCTAAATTATTTCCTTTAAATTCTATTGCAATGAATTCAGAGAATACGGCCTGTAGGATATTGGATATTTGATATGTATTGAATCTTGCTTTATGGTTTTGTGAGGGGGTCATTGTTTGCAAAAAGTTCCATGTACTCCTTAAAAAGAATGCATATTCTCTACTTGCTGGAGACATATGTATGACTACAGTGCATTATCTCCCTTCCTCATGCCTGTCATCATTTTTTTTTTTATGCCTGTCGTTTTTAGTGGCTACCAGAGTTTGTGTGGCTATTCCTGTGTATTCACCAATTATGCTGTTTCCAAGCTGGCTCAGATTCTAAAACTTGAAGTCTAAGTTTTAAATGCTATTAAATATCTGTCTGTATCTGTTATGCTGCTGCTTGATACACTATCCCCAAATTTAGCATCTTAGGATTCTGCAAACTGGCAGTTTGGGGTGGGCTAGGCTGGGAGTTGGCTGTCCAGAGCGGCCTCAGCTGGCTCATCTCTGCCCTGTAAGGTTTTTCACCTTTCGCAGGCTTGTTCACATGGTGGCTGAACATGGAAGTTCTATGAGGATGAGTGAAAACTGCAGGGTCTCCTGAGGCTTACCAGTTTTACTGTTTGGTTGGTTTTTTTTGTTTGTTTGTTTTTGCTTTTTTGCTTTTTAGGGCTGCACTGGTGGCACATGGAGGTTCCCAGGTTGGGAGTTGAATGAAAGCTACAGCTGCCAGCCTACACCACAGTCATAGCAACGCAGGATCCAAGCCGCATCTGCAACTGATACCACAGCAACACCGGACCCTTAACCCACTGACTGAGGCCAGGGATGGAACCCGCAACCTCATTGTTACTAGTCAGATTCACTTTTGCTGTGCCATAATGGGAACTCCCTGAGGCCTAGGTTTAAAATGGCTCAGTATCACTTCTGCTGCATTCTGTTGGCCAACACAAGCCACAGGGCCAGCCAGATTCAAGACATAGGAAGGAGACTCCTCTTCTTGATACAAAGAACCTCAAAGCCGCATTTTATAAAGAGGGGGCTGTAGAGAGAAGTCAAGACTCGTGGCCATTTTTGCAATCATCACAAGGACTTTGATGTCCAAATCCTTCTTTTTCCACTCCTCCCACCACCCACAACCTTCCTTCCCTTCGGGTATCTGCCGAACTTCACCCCCGCCCCCCCACAAGGCCTATCGAGACTGTTTCCACCTCTCCTTATTCCCTGCCCAGCACAGCTGCTCCTTCTGGGGCCCCTAGTGAGGTGGGAGAGTTGTTTGTCCGCCCAGTTTGGGGCAAAAGCTGTCTGTTCTCCTCAGGCGGGCATTATCTGTGTCGCTGCTCCCCAGATTGGGATTGGAGGTGGCCCCGTGACAGGGGTTCTGAGCCACTGTGTCTCCTGCAGCTCGTGTGGGCCACCTCAAGCCAGCTGGGCTGTGGGCGGCACCCCTGCTCTGGGGCCCAGGGCGAGATGGAAGCCTTTGTCTGCGCCTACTCTCCCGGGTAAGCCCCCCCACGGCAGCCGCCCTGCCTGCCCCTGCTGGGCTGCGGGGTAGGGGATCCGTCACCCAGAGCGGGGAGCTCCCCTCGCCACCCACAGGCCTTTATCCCTTGGTCTGCACCCTGTGTGAGAGAGAGGCAAAGGAGGAAAGGGAGAGGGGGCAGAAGTGGGCAGCACCCTTCCTGGGAGCCGCGCCCCGCATTCAGGGAGGCTGCCCCACACTCGTTTGGAGATCAACTTTTCTGCCCCAGGAAGTCTCCCTGTCTCACCCAGCTCCCTGACTCCTCGGCTGGGCCAGCAGGAGCTGAAGGGGCCGGTGGGGCAGGCGGCAAGTCCCCGCCCCTGCCATGCGCCAGGCCTGGCCCTGGCAGCCCTGTGCCGCTTGCTCTCACAGGGGCAACTGGGAGGCCAACGGGAGGACCATCGTCCCCTACAAGAAGGGCGCCTGGTGTTCGCTCTGCACAGCCAGCGTCTCGGGCTGCTTCAAAGCCTGGGACCACGCCGGGGGGCTCTGTGGTAAGTGCCCCACGCTGCCTGCCTCTGGCTGGGGCACCTTCATCGGGTGATCCTAGAGGAGGGTGGCAGCCCCTGAGGGACGGTCCCGGAAGCCCTGGCCCTCAGCACCCAGAGAAGCCCCTGCCTGGCTGGCCGGGAGGATGACCCCTCTCAGCGTCTCCTTCTTGTCTGAACAGAGGTCCCCAGGAACCCGTGTCGCATGAGCTGCCGGAACCACGGACATCTCAACATCAGCACCTGCCACTGCCACTGTCCCCCTGGCTACACAGGCAGATACTGCCAAGGTGAAGGGTGCCTGGAATTCCAGATCATGACACTGAGGGGGGCACAGTGAGTGCTGTGCGCACAACACGTAGTCGTCCAAGAAGCACTCACCCAGCGCTGACTCTGCCAGACCCTGAGCTGTGCAGGGCATTTAAAAGTGAAATCAGACCTGGCCCCCTTAGGCTCTGGGATGACGGGAGGAAGACAGTAGTAGGATCCAGAAGTGGATTCCTTTGCCATCGTCCCTCTCCCCCCAGCTCTATGGCCCTGAGCAAATCCCAACTGGCTTCTCTCTACAACAAGATCAAACCACAGATGCCCGATGAGGCAGCACTTGGGAGCTCTGCAGGGTTCCATCCCTGAGAGGCCTATTCTAGCCGCGGTTGTCCATCCCATGCACATCTGCGGCCTGTGAGGGGCAGCCCGGGGTCCAGGGGCAGCGAGCTGAGTGCCGGCTCTCCCACCTACCCTGGCAGTGCGGTGCAGCGTGCAGTGTGTGCATGGCCGGTTCCGGGAAGAGGAGTGTTCCTGCATCTGTGATGTCGGCTATGGGGGAGCCCAGTGTGCCAGTGAGTCCTGCCGCAAAGCCCTCCCAGAAGCCGGGCCCTTCTCAGGACCTCCCCCGCACCCCCGGACCGCCTGGGTGGTGCTGGGTCTGGCTCAGGCCAGCTCACAGGAGCCTACCCTGTGCTCCTCTTCCCCTTTCCCCATTCAGTGACATCACACTGAACTTGGCAATGGCGGGGGTCTTTACAGCACAGAAATGGCAATGCTAAAATCATAGATTCATTGTGAGAGTGAGAGAAAGCTGGCTGTTACACATGTACCGGCACCCCACTGACCCCACTCCGCTAGGGCTTGGAGCAGGTGGCCAGGCAGGTGGCAGGTGGCCTTGACCTTAACTCCCTGGCAGGGTAGGAGGGGTAGTGATTTCGAGGTCCCCACCCACAAAATCAGGCTCCCCTCCCTCTAGCCAAGGTGCACTTCCCATTCCACACCTGCGACCTGAGGATCGACGGAGACTGCTTCATGGTGTCCTCGGAGGCAGACACCTATTACGGAGCCAAGATGAAATGCCAGGTGACAGCTGACCCCTGCCCACCCAGGGACCACCCTCCAGGTTCAAGCAAGGGTCTTAACAGAGGGACCCTGGACCAAGACATGAATTCCTTCGACTTCTCCTAAACTGACTCTCATCCTTCACAGAAAGCAGGGGTCACATCTCAGAAGCCCATGGAAGCCAGGAGGTCACTTAATGAGCTGAGGGATGCAGGGACAAGGCCCACCCAACCCCATCTAAGAGGTCACCTTGACTCACTCAGCTCGAGCTAGGCAGGAATGCGAATTCAGAGAGGTCAAAACCTGGGATTTTTCAAGAGAACCAGAAATTCAGATTTTCACTGACCTCTCTCGATTGATTAATACTGGCAACCAACACAAACGTATTCAAGACACTGAGCCAGTGAAACAAAATCCTTCCAAGGGTGGGTCACTGCCAGTCTGGGCCCCTGTGCACAGAGAGGGGAGATGTGGGTGGGGAGAAGAGGGCGGACCCTGCTCTAGGAGGTGGGAGCACAGCCCAGCCAGCAAGCAGATTTGACTTCGATGGCCACAGTGGGTGGCAGGATGGGCAGGAAGGGCTGGCCTGAGCTCTGGGGCCCGTGTGACCGGAGTGGGGTTCCAGGGAAAGGGCGGGGTGCTGGCCCAGATTGAGAGCCAGAAAGTGCAGGACATCCTCGCCTTCTACCTGGGCCGCCTAGAGACCACCAACGAGGTGACCGACAGTGACTTTGAGACCAGGAACTTCTGGATCGGTGAGTGCCTGAATGGGGGGCAGTGCCAGGCATGTGGGGGCTGGGGTTCCTCACCCTACTCCTGAAATCTGGGCCATGAAAACCCAGAGCACCCACCAGCAGGCTCCCTGGGGAGAAAGCTGAGGGAGGGACAGCCACCAGGGGGCCTGGAAGTGCCGGGATGGGGTTAAGGGCTGGGGCCGGACGGGCGTTAGGCAGTAGGCTCTGGGCTCAGGCTCTCATCTCAGGGAGCCTGGGCTGCCAGTGGGGCCCAGGGATCTTGGGTGTGGGGCCAACGCTGGCTGTTGTGGCCCAGGGCTCACCTACAAGACTGCTAAGGACTCCTTCCGCTGGACCACGGGGGAGCACCAGTCCTTCACCAGTTTTGCCTTTGGGCAGCCTGACAACCAGGGGTGAGTCTGGGTGCCCTGCCTCCCCTGGAGCCCCCTTCTCACCTGGGCTGCTGGCTGAGCCTTCAGACACCACAGAGCAACCTCCACCCAGCCCGCTGCCTGGCAGAGCACCCTGAAGGTCTGGGCCTTACCTGGTACCCAGGTGCAAGGAAGTCTGGGCACAGCTGGGTATGGGCCCAGTGCTGCGGATTTCAGGGGCTCATGTAAAAGAGAGGGAACCCAGAAGTTTTTATCCACTGCCCCCGTCACCCCTCAGCTGTCTTTCTATTACTATCCACCCCTCCCCAAGTGCCTCCTCTGCCTCTATCAATACACTGAGTCTGCCTTCCCCAGCTGGCCACCTGCCTGCAGCCACTCACACACACATCTGCCCGGCCGTCAGCCTATACAAGGCCTGGCCCTGGTCTTCAGAGCCTAGGAATTCCCCAGGGCAGGGGTGGAGGTGCTCAGGCTGCATGGCCACCAAGAGCTCCGGACATCCCGCTTAGCTCTCCGGCGCATCACTAGAGGAAGTTGGCCTGGTGGGCTCCCAGCCATACCGTCTCCCTGGTGGGAGGAAGGACGTGGGCCTGTCTGTTCCATCCCTCCTCCTCCGCCCCGCCGTAGCTGGTGGGTCTGTGTGCTGGGGGGGCGGGGGGAGCTGTGATCCAAGAAGAGCTGCAGGGGTCGGAGGAGCAGGCATGGAGCCTAGGGGTGGGGCTGACTCCCAGAGGCCCCATATGTGGGTTGGGGCACCTAGGAGGCAGATGGCCCCCTGGGGTGGAGGCTTTAAGCCTCCCGCAGACTCCTAATTTCCTTCCTCAACCCTGAGCACTCGATATCTTGGCCCAGCAGCTTTGGCAACTGTGTGGAGCTGCAGGCATCGGCCGCCTTCAACTGGAATGATCAACGTTGTAAAACCCGAAACCGCTACATCTGCCAGTTTGGTGAGGCCCCTCCTATGGCTTCCCTCCTCTGGCCCCTGTCCAGGATATCCAGGTGACAGGCCAGAGAGTCTGGGCATTCAGGGCCTCGAGGACGTCCTGCTCAGGGCTTTGCTGGACCTGTAGGCACCTGAGACCCAGAGGGGAAGACGGGCCCCCTTCCACATAGCACGTCCACGCAGGGGCGGGACCAGAACTACGGCCTGGCTGGGGATTTCCCCAAGGTCCCTTTCCTCCTGTCACTAAAGCTGCCACAAGGGAACTTGTCAGCTTCCTTGGTGTTCCCTGATTCCCCAGAGCCCAGTGAACTATGGTAGGGGCAGAGGTGCAACCTAGCCCAGAACTAGCCCTTGGCAGCACCTGCTGGAAGAGTCTGGAACGGTACAGGGGATCACAGCCATTTCTCTGGAACGGCACAGGGGACCATGGCCATTTCTGGACCAAGCGCGGCAGGGTCCCCATCCCAGGACTGCCTGGGCTGTCACTGACCCTCGTTCTGTTCTCTTCCTTCCCAGCTCCGGAGCACATTTCCCGGTGGGACCCAGGGCCCTGAGCCCCGGCCGTGCCTCTCCCCTGCCAGCACCTGACTGCGCAGCCCTGCTTGCCTGTCTGCCCACCTGTCTAGACCAAGGGCTGGCCTAGGGCTGCAGGCCCAACAGCCCAAGAGGCCTCAGAGCTTGCAGGGAGTGGGGCAGGGGCACAAGGGAGGCGGACAGGGAGACTTGCACAGGAGATGGGGAGACTGGGGTCCCCCGCTCTGGTTTTGATTGAGAAGATGGGTCTTAATTCAGCACTGAGACAGGAGTCTGGGCCAGGGGTCAGAAGAGACCACTCTCCTCCATCTGGGCTGCACCCTCTGTGCTGCCCAGGATGCACCCCACAAAGGATTAAACTGAGTTATGGATCAGCCAGACCTGCGAATGCTCATTGTGAAGGGAATTCAGACAACCCAGAATGATCCTGGGGAGGCGGGTTTCCTCCTGCCCACCGAAGCCCAGTCCCTGCTCACCCACGTGACCCAGGCCACTTGCCCGAGGTTTTCAGACTCTCAATTCCTAAATAACGCACAGATTTAGAAGCCTCGTTTGCATCCCTAATTTCCAGTTTCTCTCACCACCGTCCCTGTCAGCTCTGTCCTTCTGTTCCCATCGCTCCCTTTATTCATGATGCCTGCTTCCACGTGTCTCTTCTTTCTTTGTGACCATCTGAACCGGGGTCTGTTATGGTCCCATCGCCTTCCTCTTCCTACAGTGGTGAGAGGGGGAGTCCAGGCACGTGCAAGACTGAAAGGTGCTACCATTAGTGTCCAGAATGTACTAGGGCCAGGCTGCACACTGTGAGTGCGAACATCAAGCTGCTTTGCTGGCTGGAAGTAGAAGCGTGGCCTGGGCCCAGGCAATAGAGAGGTCAGCCCCAGTTCTTAAGTACAACCGACAGAGACACAGGAACACCTCTGGCTAGTCATGGTGGAAAAGGAATTTATCAAGACAATGATTTTTTAAAAGGGCAAAGGACTTGGCAGAAAGGTTTCCAATGACGATCTAAAAAAGGGCCAACACTCATAGAATGTTCAGCATCGCTAGTCATTAGGAAATCCCAGTAGGAGCCACGAGGAGACGCCACGTCACACCCATTAAGACGGCTGTTATCAGAGAAGCCGGCAATGACAGGTGTGAGGAGGATGGGGACCAGCTGGGACCCTTAGACCCTGCTGATGTGAAAGCCACGACAGAGACCCGTTGGGAGATTCCTCACGTCGTTAAACACACAGCAACCACAGCACCCACCAACACTACTCCTAGGTATGTACCCAAGAGAAATGAAGACAAGCTCCCAGACAAATCCTGAAACACTAAGTTCGTAGCAGCGTTATTCCCAACTGCCAAAGGTAAGATAACTCAAATGTCTCTCAGTGGAGGAATGGATAACAAACTGTGGGCACACACGCAATGCAGCATTCGTCAACCAGCACGAGGACTCAAGTACTGATACACGCCACAAGGTGGATGAACCGTGAAAACATTACTTTAAGCTAGGCACAAGAGATCACATACTGTATGGTTCCATGTGTATGAACTACGCAGGACAGGTAAATCCACAGGTGCAGATTGGTGGTTTCCAGGGGAAACAGGAGAATGGGGAGTAACTGCTCAGTAGACATGGGGTTTTTTGGGGTGAATGGTAGAAATATTTGGGAACTTAGCCAGAGGTGGGGGTTGCACAACACAGAAAATGCATTAAATGCTACTGAATTGGTTAATTTCAGGTTATGCAAATTTCACTTCAAATTTTTTTTTTTTTTAAAAAAGGACAAAATGGCTGGTCACAGAATCCTGGGAAGAGTGAGAGAGCCATGCTGGGGGCCTCTGTGGCCAGAAATGGTGCTCCCAGTTCTGCTGCAGAGCCCTCTGGGTAGATGCCCACACCACTGCTGCCAGGCACAGGAGCTGCAGAGCATTCCCCAACAGCAGCGGCTCAGGAGCCACCTTCATGGCAGCAGATGCTGGCAATCCACTGCTCTTCTGAGCTGCTGACACACCAGACACCAGATTCTCATTCAGCCGCAGTTTCTCCCATCAGCTTTCCTGGCCCTAGGGCACTTCCCTCACCAATGTGCCTCAGCGCAGGAGATGTCTTGGGGCCATATCGGGCTTCGTGGGTAGGGGTAGCCGTGAGCCGGTCCTACCTGAAAAGTCCGCTCCAACATTCTCACCTGGAGGCCAGGTAGCCTAACTTGGCAGTCCTCCAAGTGGGTCCACGGACCAGCAGCATTAGCATCACCTGGAAACCTGTGAGAGAAGCAGATTTTCAGCTCATTTCAGCCCCAAACCTAATTTGAGTTTTAACAAGACTGCTAGCCACTTCAGCTGCAGGCTCAGGTTGTGAGAACCATGGGCAGAGGCAGAGTTTGAGTATAAAGTCAGACCACATAAATTTGAGGACCGGCTCTGCCACTCGCTGGCTCTGTGACTTTGGGCAAGCTATTAACACCGAGGGGGACCAGTTGTCCCAGTCTGCCTGGAGCGCTCCTGGTTTTAGCACTCCAAGTCCCACATGCTGGGAAACCCCTCCATCTCAGAGAAACCGGGACAGGTGGTCACCCTACATCTCTCTGCCTCATGATCCTCTGCTGTAAAGTGAGGATAATAAAATGAGAGAGCACATTCGAGTGTTGGAAACAGCCTAGTGAGAACCAACACTTTCAGTTCTCAGTCACTTGAACATTATACCATCTAAACCTCATTTGTTAACTAAGTAAATTTGCTAAATAAGTAAAGTGCTTAAAACAGTCCCTGGCAGACAGTAAATGCCCAGGAAGTCTTAGCTATGTTTATTCTTAGCTATTAGCTAATATTATTTGGCCACAATCGAGTTGGAGGTGTTTTGTTTGTTTGTTTTCTGTTTTGGCCGCCCAGCAGCATGTGGAGTTCCTAGGCCAGGGATCGGCTCCAAGACACAGGTGCGACCCACGCCGCAGCTGCAGCAATGCCAAATCCTTTAAGCTGCTGTGCTGGGCTGGGGATCGAACCTGCATCCTGGCACTGCAGAGATGCTTCGATTCCACTGCCCCACAGCAGGAACTCCTTGAGTCAAGTTTTAAGCAAACATTGGAACAAACAAATATTAGACCTGTCCTAGCCACTCAAGCTAGCTCCATGGAATCCTAAATACCAATACGTTCAACCCCATCAAACATTGTTTTCCTCCTTCCCTACTCTCTGCCCTCAGAATCCACTCCCAGATTACTCTGCAGGGTTTTGCCAGTATAGATTAGCAAAATCTCAGGGGTCTTTTGGTATTTCAATATCCTCCTCTCGAATTTGAAGTCACTGGCCTCCTGGGGCCTGGCAGGATCTGACTTGTTCTTTTGTCTGGAGAAAATGAAGGATGAGGCGGGAGAGCACACAAGGGGACTCCTGCAGGGCAAGGTCATTATAAAGTGTTATTTTTTTCTTCTTTTTAGGGCCATACCCGCGGCATATGGAGGTTCCCAGGTTAGGGGTCTAATTGGAGCTGTAGCCACTGGCCTACACCAGAGCCCCAGCAATGCCAGATCTGAGCTGTGTCTGCCATCTACACCACAGCTCATGGCAATGCTGGATCCTTAACCCACTGAGCTAGGCCAGGGATCAAACCTGCAACCTCATGGTTCCTAGTCAGATTCGTTTCTGCTGCGCCATCACGGGAACTGCCCAGAGTGTATTATTTAAGGAAATGTTAGCTGCTGGCCTGACTGCACACGTGCAGTGGGGGAGGGGAACCCAGCCTGAGCAGGACCCTGCCACCCCACAGCATATAGCTTCTCAGCTCACTCAGGGCACTGACATTTAGGTGGCCAACTTGGGAAGCAGGAGGGTGAGTGGGCACTCGGAGGATGCTATGGATCAGGCTGTGAGGGGTGCACATCCTGCCCTCCCATCACCACTGGGCACTCCTCAGCCATGCCAGGGAGGATGAGCAACTCCACCTAGATGTGTGACCAGGAGGGAAGGGATATGGTTTTGGCAAAGAGCTAGTGAATTTCTGTCCCCAGGACCTTCAAGTGACCAAAAAGAGTCGCTTGGACTAGCAGGGGGGCCTTTGCAGGGGTCGGGGGTCCTGAGTCTTCCACACCTTCCCAAAGAGCCCCATTCTAATGGCCTCTGCTCGCCATTCTTTCCCAATTACATACCCAGAGAGGGGAGTTCCCACAGTGGCACAGTGGGTTAAGGATCTGGTGCTGCCGCAGGCTGCAGATGCAGCTTGGATCCCTGGCCCAGGAACTTTCATATGCCAAAAAAGGAAAAAAGAGAGGAGTTCCCACTGTGGCACAATAGGAACGCCGGCTTCTTGGAAGCGCTGGGATGCAGGTTCAATCCCCAGCCTGGCACAGTAGGTTGAGGATCTAAGTTGCTGCAGCTGCAGTTTGGGTTGAGACTTCAGCTCAGTTCTGATCCCTGGCCCAGGAACTCCATATGCCTCAGGGCAACCGAAAACAAAAAAAAAAAAAAAGAGAGAAGATCCCCAGAGAGAGTGTGAAGCCACCTGATAATGTCATTTTGAAGCCACCTGATAATGTCATTTTAAAGCCACCAATCAAGTCTTAAGATTGGGTTTTAACTCTCTCTCTTGCAGCTACAAGGTATAAAAATCCCCTGATTTTCTAACCAAGAACTTTCTAATTCTTGATTCAAAAATTTGGACTTTGAGCTGGTTTTTCTTTCAAGCTGTTGGTGCCATTGGCACAACACCCTGCCCAACATCCCTTGATTTCAGAGTTATCTTTATATCCTTGTATGGCAAGAGCCACCTGGTCCCAAAAGCCTTGCCCTTGATGGACGCTTTGTTCTGGGGGCCCACAGGATTAACTGTCTCTCCATGGCATGCCATAGGCTGCTGGTGTCCTGTCCCTTAATACCAGCTGGATTTTCACTGTCCTCTGGCCACTTTCCACCCTGACATCACCCCCATTTCCCACAAGGTTTCTTCCATCCACTTCTAGTCCTATTTTTGTATCAGTGAAGGTTCTTTAAGCAACAGAAACTTATTCTGGTGACTCTAAGTAGAAAAGGAATTTGTCCAAGATACTAGTTAGCTCCCAGGAGTTCTGCAAGGTCAAAGGATCAGCTCTGGAAGAGACCCCACTACCTCTGCCGGGGACAGATACCACAGTGGGCACCACCAATGAGGGAAGGAGGTGCCACCACCTTTGCAAGCTGGATGTAGCTGCTGCCAGGGCCACCATGAATTGCTGAAATGAGCTTCTTCCGTTGGCAGCTGCTGCTGCCTTTTTTTTTTTTTTTGACTATGCCCACAGCATGTAGAAGTTCCCAGGCCAGGGAAACTGTGCCAAAGCAATGACAATGCCAGATCTTTAACCCCTGAGCCACCAGGGAACTCCTGGCAAGTTGAAGTTGAAGGTGGGCATGTGGACGGGCCAAGTCAGGTACCCAGGCCCTCGCTGCAAGGGAGGCTGGGAAAGGGAGGCAGAAAGGGATATTTTCAGCTTCATTCCTGGGAGGCAGGCTCCGTCTTAAAGCTGGGAGATTCTTCTAATACAGTAAGGGGACTCTGATGTGGGCGGCCAAAAGAATGAGTCAGGTCCACTGCAAGAAGCCACCTGTGCACCTGGGACCCTGGTCTGCAGAGCTCTAACCAGGGCCTTGCCAGCCTTTGGGTTCCATGCAGGGTAAAGCGGGCAATGGAGCATCCTTGTGCAAAGGCACTGCACCCTGTGCAAAAGCCTGGAGGTGCTGACAGAGTCAGGCTATGCTTCTAGCGGAGCCCAGAGGTGACATTCAGTGAGTCCTCTAACTTCCTGGAACACCATAGGAATTGTGTGAGGCAAGTGGCTGACATCCCATCATTTCTCCCAAGTTGCTCTCCATGTGACTCTGGACACACTCGGTAGCCGTTTTGCAAGATGGGGAAGCAGCCACCCTGCAAGGTGCTTGTGAGGATTAAATGAGATGATGGACATAAAATGTGTAGCACAATGCCTGGCAAATAGTTGGTGTTCACTCATTGTGGCAATGGCGCAATGCTTGCTGGTTGCAACCTTTAATATTGAGAAGGATACAGTGACCCCCTCCTTCCTTCCTGGGCTGGGAGCTCTGTGAAGATGAGTCAACTATTTTGCATCCGTCTCATGAATTCAGGGTGGATGTGTCCGGGAGTTGGCTCAGGGAGATCTGGGGACCTGGTGTTCAATACGTTCACCTCCTGCTTCTCTCCTTTTCCCGTCTTTTTTTTTTTTTTTTTTTTGTCTTTTTGCTATTTTTTTGGGCCACTCCTGTGGCATATGGAGGTTCCCAGGCTAGGGGTCCAATCGGGGCGGGATCCGAGCCGCGTATGCAACCTACACCACAGCTCACGGCAACGCTGGATCGTTAACCCACTGAGCAAGGGCAGGGACCGAACCCGCAACCTCATGGTTCCTAGTCGGATTCGTTAACCACTGTGCCACGACGGGAACTCCCTTTTCCCATCTTTCCAGCAGCCTGACCTCTCTGCTTCAGCCTTCTTTCTTCCCATCTGACTGCCAATCACCCCAGCCTTGCATCATCTGTCACCCATTAAGACTCCCATTTATTAACTGTCCTATCCATGTTCTCTGCAGTCAAGGACTCACAATCTGGGGGAACGCAAGAGGGTGTTACTTAGGAAATCTGTCTTGGGGGGTCTTTGTGAGAGATGAATATGCAGCAAATACCTCCACCCCAGTCCTTCCTGGTTTGCCTCCACCTACTTTCCTGGTTCTTGGCTCCTGTAATAGTTAATTCTACGTGTCAACTTAACTGGGCCATGGGGGTATCCAGAGACTTAGCCAAATTTATATTAGGTGAGACTGTGAGGATGTTTTGGATGAGATTAACATTTTTTTTTCTTTTTAGGGCCGCACCTGCAGCATATAGAAGATTTGAAAGATGAAACAGACAACATATAAATAACTGGGAAGCTAGCACCAGGATTTCCAGCCTTGCAAATAGTTATAAGAAATGCTAGGATGAAAACACCCAGAATTGCCAAAGCAAAACTGGGGAAGTAAAGCAAAGCTAGAGGCATAACCCTTCCATACCTCAGACAGCACCACAAAGCTATAGTAATCAAAACAGCATGGTTTTGGCACAAAAACAGAAAGTCTAGAAATAAACCCACACACCTACAGTCAATTAATCTCCAACAGAGGAGGCAAGAATACACAATGGAGAAGGGACAGTCTCTTCAGCAGGTGGTGTTGGTAAAGCTGGACAGCCACTTGCTCACACCACAGACAAAAATAAGGTCCAAATGGCTTAAATATTCAAATATAACACATGATACCACAGAACTCCTAGAAGATAATATATACAAAACATTCTCTGATATAAATCAGAGCCATATTTTCTTAGGTAAATCTCCCAGGGCAAAAGAAATAAAAGCAAAAATAAACAAATGGGACCTAATCAAACTCATAAATGTTTGCACAGCCATAAACCATCAACAATATGAAAAGACAGTCTACAGACTGGAAGAAAATATTTCCATCAATGTGACTGACAGGGGCCTAATTTCCAAAATATACAAAACAGCTCATATAGTTCAATAACAAAAAAAAAAAAAAAAAAGAAACACAATCAAAAAATGGGCAGAAGATCTGAATAGACATTTCTCCAAAGAAGATATACAGATGGCCAACAGGCACATGAAAAGATGCTCGACAATGCTAATTATTAGAGAAATGCAAATCAAAACTGCAGTAAGAGGAGTTCCCATCGTGGCGCAGTGGTTAACGAATCTGACTAGGAACCGTGAGGCTGCAGGTTCAGTCCCTGCCCTTGCTCAGTGGGTTAACGATCTGGTGTTGCCGTGAGCTGTGGTGTAGGTTGCAGACGTGGCTCAGATCCTGCGTTGCTGTGGCTCTGGCGTAAGCTGGTGGCTACGGCTCCGATTAGACCCCTAGCCTGGGAACCTCCATATGCCGCAGGAGCAGCCCAAGAAATAGCAACAACAACAACAAAAACAAAAGACAAAAAGACAAAAAAAAAAAAAAAAAAAAAAACTGCAGTAAGATATCATCTCACATTAGTCAGAATGACCATCATCAAAAAGTCGACAAATAATAAATGCTGGACAGGGTGTGGAGAAAAGGGAACCCTCCTGCACTGAATGTAAAGTGGTACAACCACAACAGAGATGCTGCAAGTGTAGCCAAAAAAAACAAAAACAAAAACCTTTCCCCAGAATGGCCATTGTAACTTCAAATTCTCTAAAAGTTCACCCATTTTCCCAGAAAGACACAAGATGCTGGTCCAAGAACTAGGTTGAACCTGTCTGGCCTTTGGCTTCTGTAAAATGTCTTAATTATGAGGGATGCTGTTTTCCAACAGCTATTTTAAAACACAGGTTATCATGGTCTCCCCCTTTAGAAAGGATGGGTGACCTACCAAGAAGCTTCATGAAAACAGATCCTAGTAAAATTGGAGAGCTCAAAATGCAAGGAGAGCAGAGCCTGAATCAGGACAGATATTACCCTCAAACTCCAGGGTTGGCAGGAAAGCAGAGAGCTCAATGAACTTGTATGTACCGACACCTGCTTGCTCACTAGCCTCCAAGTTGATAGAAGGAGAGAAGGGCTGAGGGCAGGGGTTAGAGAATCGTCAACTTCCTAATTGAACACTCGATCTGAATTGGCAATGCTTCAGGGACATGGTTGCTGGTCTCTGTTCCTCGCCAGGAGCAAGCAGGTGCTGAATAAGTCATCTTGGTGCCTGTGCTGCAGGAAGTCTTGTGAACAGGAAAAAGAGAAGACTCACATTTGTTACTGTCTTGGCAGCTAAAAGGGGGCCACGGATGCTGATCACAGATTCAGGAAGAAAGGGAGTGGGCTCAGGGAGAGGCCTTGAAGTCACAGGTGAAACGCTGGGGTCTGATCCCAAGCCACAAATAAAAGCTGGAATTGATTTAATGGAATTCCACCCATTTATTCAGCAGATAACAACTGGACAGCAGAAGCGGCCAGGCCCTAAGAGAGCTGTGGGGGTACAGCCATGAGTGGGATTCCTCTCGTCTCCCACAAGCAGAGAGCCATGTGCTCAAGGGGTGAACGCTGAAGGAGCCCATAAAAGAGACGATCTGCCGTGACTGGTGCACAGACGGCTGCCTTGCCTGACTTCTCAGCCCTCCCCCAAATCAGGTTCAGCGGACTCTTGACTCCCCCACCGCCACCAAGAAGAGAGGGCAGCGGGGTGTCCTTGTGCCAGCCCACGCAGGCCTGCTTGCTTTGTTTCTCATTCAGAGCCACGCTGGCCATTTCAGACACAGCCAACTCAGGAGCTTAGACCAGAGGCAGCTGCTGCAGGCATGGGCCTGGCAGCAGGAAGGCCAGTGGGCGGGCAGACAGGCAGCAAGAGAACACTCGAGAATTAACCTGCGCAGGGCCGGGTCTCCTCAGAGGATCACGGACATCCCTACTCCCGCCTTTTGACGGTATCGCCCCAAATTCCAGGGCCTGGGTGGTGGGGTTGATTCCTACGGTCAGTCTGGGGGAAAAGGAAAGCAGCCTTCCCACCCTTGGGGTTTTTTTGAAGTGAGCCAAAGGGACTGTCTCAGCACCGTGGTCCCCTGAGGATGGAGATGGCCCCTCTGGAGCCAGAGCCTGGTCCTGAAGAGGTGGGACCAGGGTCCAGAGGCCAGGCCAGGGATGGGTGCTGCACCGCACCGCCTCGCAGGGGGCAACGGCCACCCTCTCAGAGCTGCGGAGAGGGAGGTGCTCATGCACTTGGCTCCCTGCTCCTGAACCGCCCCCCAGCTCTGCCCCACTCTCTGGCTCTCTCTTCAGACAGAGACATGGCTCGGGAGCCCAAGCCTGGTCCTGCCCGGCCGGGCCAGAAGAGGCCCTGGGGCACGGCCATCTCCTGGTGAGTCTGTCGGGGTTGCCTGCCGGGGAGGGAGTCTGATCACCAGCTTGACTGGGGCGCTGAGCCCCCCAGGATGGAACGCGGACCGCAGGAGGCTTGTTCAGTGCCTGACAACTAGCCAGGCAGGCTGCCCGTCCTACTCACTGTGGCACCAAAGGAGATCCTGTCTGCCTTGGCCACTGGTTTTGTCTGGAAACTGGGTGGGAGGGGTGTCGACCCAGCTCCTTCCAAGGCCCCTTCGAGCTGACATAACCCAGCTAGCATCCTGCTGGTGGGGCCCTCTTCTCTCGCCTGGACGCAGGAGTGTGGCTCCTCCAAAGGGAGCCTTGCCTGTGGGATGCTTGGGGGCTTTTTCTGGGTATCGATGTTTGGGAGCAGAAAATGGGAACCTTTCAGGAGGAAATCCTCCCTCTAACTTGGGACACTTCAAGGCATTTTAAAGAAACCTTTAAACATCTTCAGAAAGGTACTCACCAAACTGCCCGCCAACGTGCCATTTTCACAGGCCTAACGAGGGTGTGTGCGAACCCAGTGGTTGCTTCGCCCTCCGCTGGGTGTTTGTGGGGGCCGCGCTCGGCTCCTGGCCCAGCTGTGGGTATTTGAGTGGTTTCTGCCTTGCCGGTGGGGGAGGCGGGAGGCAGCGGGACAGGTGGTTGCAGTTAGGGACAGCATTGTGTAAACGCCCTGGTGCCGAAGAAGGTTCTGGTTCCTCTGGGGTCTCATCTCCTCAGAAGTGGGATGCAGGGCTGGGCGGGGGCTGCCCTGAGGAGCCTCTGCACCTCCAGGTTGACCTCGAGAGAGATTTGGCCAAATCTCGCGCTGCCTGCGGCAGCCCGAGGGTCTGCGTCACCTTTAGGGGGGGTGGACTCCTTGTTCACTGCGTTTGCTTTGGGCTGAGGAGGAGGTGCGAGCTCGTGGGTGAGCTCAGTTTTTTAAACTTGGGTTTCTTCAGTGATGCAGACGTGCGCACGCGGTGTGCTGTGGGGGGCTCTCATCGGGGGCTTGCTAGGGTTTTGTAAACAGCTGTTTGACGGGAGGTAAGTGGTTCCTTCCCTTCATCCTATCCTGCGTTTTCTCCCACGGCCGTTTTGAGGCTGGGTTAACCCTTCCTCAGTGTGGTTCCAGGTGCCGCCTTCAGAGTTCATGCCCCCTGCCCCCTTGCCTAGCAGGCTCGGACCCAGTCCTGCAGGTGCAGGTGGGGGAACAGGGAAGCAGTGGGGAGTAATGACAACTGTCCTGCAGGAACGCAGACTCCATCCAGAGGGGTGCCTGGCGTTCCAGGCCTGGGGCAGGGGTGGATTCCTTAGGACCCCTGTGTCCCCGGAGGACACCAGTGAGGAGAATGAAGCCCTTCCCCAGGGCTGGACAGCATGTCTGAGGCAGCAGGCTATTGCTGTGGCTCTGGCCCCTTGGGAGCGTGTCCCAAAGAGAAGTAGTTTGGGGGTGGGGTCCTGGTGGCCCCTGCATTGCTGGATGACTTCTCCATGAGAACTGGTCAAGTCCAGGCCATGTGCCTTGCTGGTGGGAGGGGCGAGGAACAGCAGGGATGCCCCCAAGCGGGGAGGGACCCCTCTACCTGCAGCAAGCTGTGGTAGCAAATACAGCCTAACACCTAACCCCCAAACTCATCCTGCTTCTGTCTCAACTCAGGCAGCTCCTGAGTCTATTCTCAGCCCTCAGTGAATGACCATTCCTTTACCATTAATTTCTGGGTATTTTTAAAAGGCAAATTACAAACAAAACAAAACAAAAACGAGTGAGGAAAAAAGACCTGAATCTGCCTCCTCCATTGGCTGGGAATCAAAGCCAGGCCTCCCGTGTGGCAGGCGAGATTTCTAGCACCAAGCCGCCCGTGCTGCAGTGGGATAGAGGTTGTTGAGGCAGCCCAGGTGGCCGCTACTGACCTCCCCGCCCCTCCCATGAGCTGTATCGGATCTCTGCTGAGGTTTTGGTCCAGGAGCGGAGAGGGGACCCTGGCAAGCCCAAGGGGGCCTCAACAAGAGTTTTCCCCAAGTGGTTCATGCCCAGCTGAACTGTCCTGGCCCCCCAGCCTTCCCGGCCTGGCTGTTCCGATTGCTCAGGGAGCTGTTTCCTGCATCACGATCCGGATCCCAGATGCCGACCCTGAAGCTCGGAAGGTCCGGGTACCTGCCCTCCCACGCTCTGCTGGCTCACTTTCTTTTCTCCAAGGACGGGCCTCCCACCACCGGAATCAGCATCCCTGCCGCTCCTGGCTGCCCACCCAGACTTCCTGAGGCCAGAAATCAGAGCGGGGGTGGCTGGAAATCTTATCCACAGGCCTGGAGACCTCACAGGATGAAGGCAAAGGGGCCCCTGAATGTCCTCTATTCCACCTCAGGGGCCTCTGCAGGGCTTGAGGGCTGGGCTTGGGTGTGTGTTTGGGGTGGGGAGTAGGACTTGGACACACAGTACCAGAATGTCATTTCAGAAACTTTGCTGCCCCCGGCTTGCAGCCCCTCACGTCCCCCTCAACTCCTCACTCGCCCCAGACCTAGCCTCAGGCTGAACCTAAACTTGCAGCTGTATTCCCACAGGTCCTTCCTGCCTAGGCTGGACCCAGTCTGCCCTTGGGCACCAATTCTCTTGGAGGTGCACGGTGCTGAGAGCTGGGGTGAGGGCAGGCAGTGGCAGCCTGGGAACTGGAGCCAAGGGGAAGGTGGCCTGGCCGGCCCTGCCAGTGCTGGGCTCTGCATCCTGGCCATTCCTACGCAAGGATTAAAGGCTCTCACACCTGCTTTGTGACTTTGGGCCCTGATTTAACTCTTCCCTTTCATCCTTTGCCAGACTAAGAACCAGAATAAGCCCAGCAATGCTTGGGTCAGGCAGGGGAGCCTTTGGAGAGCCCAGATCTGGCTATCTAGAAACCCGTGGGCAACTGCCCCCTCTTGCCACTCAGAAGATGCCCCGTCAGAGGCCAGCTATAGGAAGCTGGCTTGTTGTGGCCTCCTAAAGTGACCTGGGTCAAGTCCCTAGGAGCACTTCTGGTGGAGATCCCTGGGATTCTAAGAAAAAGCTGCATACCTCAGTTTCTCCATATAAGCTGGAATCTGGGCGAGGATTCCGGTCCTCGACAGTGACCCTTCCCCCATTTTTCTCTACTGCAACAGCTACTACGATCTGGATTACGAGCTGTACAGGGAAGAATTCCCCTACAGGTAGGCGGGTCCTGCCCCCTCAGTCCTCTCGGGGAAGCAGGTTGGGCTGGTTGGCCTGACATCTCTCTGTCCTGTCCCCACAGGGTGTGTGACTACCAAAGGATCCCTCCACTAATCAACCGTGCACCTACCAAGATCCGGGGGACCCACGTGGGCCCGGGGGTCAAGCACAGCTTTAGTCCCCACAAGGCTCCCAGGACTAGTCAACTGCCTGCAGGGCAGATAAAGCGTGAGTGAGGGGGCACAGCCGTCACCTGCAGGGCTGGGGGAGCTGGCGTGCCCTTCGCAGGCTAAGGAGTCCTGGCAGCACTGCCTTCTGCCTCCTGAGCCTGGTGGGGCACAAACTCTGGCCCCTCTGCCAACAGTCCAGACTGAGGAGCTGCACTCCATCAGAGGAGAGCTGAGCCAGATCAAAGCCCAGGTGGATCACCTGCTGGAGACTGTGGACCGCATGGACCAGCAGATGGACCAGCTTCCAGGTCAGACACCCCCCAGTGTAGGCCCAGGACACACTCTTAGCAGGCTCAGGTTTTTCCACTCCTGAAGGTCCTGGGATCCTGCCTCGTCTTTCCCTATCTGCAGGGCTCCTCTTCACCCTCCCTGGAGTGCACTTCCCCTACTATCCCTGGGTGTTCCTGCTGCTTGAGGACCCTTTTGACTTCTGGATAGTTCTAAGACCCCCAGCCATTCAGCAGCTGTCTGGAGCCAGAGCAGTGTCCCAACCCATCTTGTCCTCTCGAGTCCTAGAAACCCTAGACGAGTGCTGGGTATCAAGTGGCCTCTTTGGAGTTAGCTGGGGTCTTCAAACCCATCCACTGACCAGTGACCCTCCCTGTACAGGGACGGAGGACTGCGAACAGAACCGGAGCTCCAGGAGTAAGGGTCCCTCATACAGAACCGTAGAACCTCATCAGGAGCCTACAGGCCAGAGGACCCATCCAGAGGCAGACAGCTCCCCGATCACAGACCCAGAAGACCCCAAGGAGGCAGTGAGTGGCCTGGTGCCGCCCCCACCCCCATCCTCAGCCTTATGTTTGGGTCCTTATGGCCTCCCTGTGAGCAAGGAGGATCTTGGGTTTGTGCAAGAGACACATGACTTCCATCACAGGCAGTGCCCAGAAGATGGGGCCCTGCCCTCTTAATTTGGGCTGCAATGGCTCAAGTGGACCAGGGGCTACTGCTGGGGAGCTGAACCAGTTCTGGGCTAAAACACCCTCTCCTCCTGGAAAGTTGGTGGAGAAGGAGCGCTGAGCATTATAGAGGGATTATCACAGGTGTGCCTCATGGTCCCCAACTCCTTGCCTGAGGACCATCTGGTAAGCTTGCCCCTCTCAACCCGCGACCCCAGGGTCTTTGGGCTGTTCTGCACTGTATCATGTGCCCCAGAAAAGCAGGAGCACACCGACCTTCCCAGACTGAGCCCATCCCAGCCAGGATCTGATATGCGCCCTCTGCGCAGCGTTAAAGGGTGCGAGTGCTCCCTGCCCTAACACATCCTCCTCTCCTATTGATGGTCCCTGAGGCAGGCCAAGCCCCTACCGCTGTTGGGGTCATCTCAGCAAGGCCAGGGCTGCTGGGGGATTCGCAGTGAGGAGCTACCTTTCCTCCACTTGCCAGCTCTGGCTGCCCCTTGGCCTGCTGGGCTCCACGGTAACCCTTATTGCCGCCCAAGACTGAGTCACATCTAGGCAAGACTGAGCTAGGTGGAGAAAAATGCCTTCTTCTGTCTGATGGTTCTGGGTTTCCAGGTCTACAGTAGCACTGAGGCCAAAGCTGCCAAGAAAGGGAGGTGGGGATGGGAGACTAGAAGGTGTTAGCATTTGAACCTCCTTTTCCTAGTCATACCCTGCCTCTCAGCCCTCTGGGCTAAAGTCCTGCTTCTGCTTCTTCTACAGGTAAAGAATCACGCATCAGACCAGGAGGGCAGCCAGTAGAAGGCTGGAACTCCCCCAGTCTCATCAGCTCCAGGCACTTTCTTCGGCGGTTCCTATCCCCTGCCTTGAGTAGCACCCACGCTGGAGCAAGCGCAAAGAAGTGGAGGCATGGCTCAGCCAGTCCAGCTGGGAAGCCTCCCCCCAGTGCTGACTTTAGCTTGAGGATCATGTTTCCAGATGACCATCTGGGGGCTAGCGGGGAAGGAAGGAGCCCTCCAAGTGCCCAGCACCAGCTCACCATTCTCATAAAGTTGAGGCCACTCCTGTTAAGAGGCAGCTGGAAAGGGCCCCCCTGGGAGCACCACCAGCCCTCTGACTACAGGTACCTCCCTAGCTGCTTCTCCCCGCCCCTCGCCAAAGCCTTACCTGTCCTCTCTGGGTCTCAGCAGGAGTATCACTTTTATGTTGTTTCTACCTTGTCTCTTGCTGGTGTGATCTTACATATTTCAGATCTGCTTTGGAAAAATATGTCACTGAGGAGAAATAAAATTTTCTTTTCCCTGGTCAGGGGTCCTTAGTGTAGTCTCAAAGCCTCACTACAGTCTCTCAACTGCCCCTTTCTAGAGAAGCTGAGCAGGCCTCGGAGACACACAAGCTCAGAAGCTCACACCAAGTCAGGGCAGAGGAGAACAGGCTGCCAGGCCTTTCTCCAATCCAGACCTGAGCACAAACCCACAGCGCTCCGGAGCCACACAGGGACGAGTCCACCCTTGTGGTCAGACAGGCCAGCTCTGCCCTAATGGAACAGGCTGCATCTAGTTTCCCAACATTCAGAAACTCTCACTCTTGGCAGTCAAATGTCCTCTTCCAGGAACCAAGACTGGACCAGGGACACCAGGACACATTTAAAATAATACTGTCCCAAGCCTTGAGTCCAAGAACACACTACACAGCTCAGGAGAGCCTTGCTCTATCCTGTACCAAGAAGAACAACAGAAGAACTTTTCAGCTATAAAAGAATTTCTGTTTTAGTTCAGATAGAAGTGGGAAGACACAACCCCCTTGTCTATTATCTCAAAAGCAGGCCCATTAGATAGGAGACAGTCACTAAGTGGCCCGCACAGGGTCCATCCCTCACAAGGCACTAGCTGCAGGTTCCCGTTTTTCAGGCAAGTCCACCTAAAGTCCTTTCCACCTTGGAAATCAGACTGCAGTAGCAGGTTTCTTCAACTGGGTCGTAGCTGAGCGCCAACCCAATTAGAAAAGTTTCTTAAACGATAGTTTATAAAACAAACAACAAAAAAAAAAACACAGCTGTCCGGCACATCAGTTCTGAGCGCACTTTCCCAGATCCTCTCCCGGGCTCTAGTTCTTGGCTCAGCGCCGTCTGCAAGCCGACGGCTCGGGTTCTTTCGGCGACAGCGGTAGCCTGCTCCTCGGCGTCGTTGCTCACACTTATGGTTCAAGGCGGCGCGGAGGCGCCCCTCCGGCGGGCGGCCCGTACCAAGCACTGCTGCAGAACTGGGTAGAGGCGCTGGCAGCCCTCGAGACCCAGGCGCACGGCTTCTGCCCAACTCTCTGTCGGGCCACCCTCCCCGCTGCCCAGCAGCCCGGCCACCTGGTTAAGCACCGGCATGAGCGCCACGGTGAGGCTGGCGGCGGCGCGTTCCTCCTCGAGCAGCGTGGGGTCCAGCAGCCAGGTGGGTGCGGGCCCAGGAGTGTGGCTTAAGCCGCAGCCCACCACCAGGTCGTACATCTCTATGCCCGCGTCGGCCAGGGCGAGCGCGGCGGCCGTGAGAGCGGCGGCCAACGCCGAGCCGCCGTCCTCGAGCAGCAGCGCCGACACTTCAAGCTGCGCGCGCGGGTAGCGACCCAAGCGCACGGCCGGCTCGAGCGCCTCCTGCAGCGCCAGCGCCAGCTCACGCTCCTCGCCGCCGCCTGGGGGAGCGCGGCGCCGTCGGCCCGAGAAGGGCGCGCGGCGGAAGTCGCAGAGCAAGCGGCCCCGCAACGCGGCCGGGGCCTCGCCGCCCGTTCCGGCCGGGCCGCCGCCGCGCTCGCCGCCCTCGGCCTGGCGTGGGCCGGACACGGCGCACAGCACCTTGGTGCCTCCAGCCTCCAGGTAGGCCGAGCCCTTGGCTTGACTCAGTAGCCCGGCGCGCGCGTACACGGGCCGCAGCCGCGTCGGGTCACGGGCGGCTGGCTCCTCGTCCTCGCCGACCGCGTACAGCTGCGGCGGCTGCGACTCCTCAGGCCCGCGGATGCGGCGGTGGTCCCCGGGCATGGCAGCACCTAGAGTACAAGCCACTTCCGCCCGTCCTGCCTCGCGCGCCTGCTCTTCCGCTCGCTTAAAGTCGCGCGCCCGCGCGAGGGCTGTCGGGATAGCAGCGGGCGGCGCTGCACTGACCCCTGCCGCCCCGGAGGGAGAACGGCGAGCGCTGTAGAGCCCCAGGCAGCAGCGAGGACACCAGGTGCTTCGTGGTTGGGTGGCTGTGAGGCAGGCCTGCAGAAGTGGGACCTAGACCTGCTTGGCCGACCTTTAGCCGATGTGAAATTGTAGTCATTTTAATTTTGCATTTATTTGTATGATTATTTTTTTGTTTTTTTGTTTTCTTTTTTTGCCATCCCACAGCATGTGGAGTTCCTGGGCTAGGGATCAGCCAGTCACAACGAAAGCCACAGCTGTGGCAACACCACATCCTTCACCCACTGTGCTGGGCTGAGGATCGAAGGGTCCCAGCGCTCCCAAGACACCAATGATCCCACTGCACAACTGGAACTCCCGTGTGACAATTTTCTGTTTCCTACTGCCTTGCCTAAGAGTGCAGTGACCTTTTGTCTTGGTCACTGCTGTACTGTCAGTGCCCTGGCTGGCATAAACGCTTGCTAATGAATAAATGGAACTGTCTCCTGCACTGGATTGTGAGTTCTTTGTATCCCTGACACTCCATACCAGGCATGCAGCTGCTGCAGTCAGGGCCTCAGCACCTTCCTTCTACCTAGCTCTCATAACTCCGTGTGAGAACAGCCTTTCATTCCCAGGCCTTGTGACTGTTGGCCTCTGCTGCTTCAGCTGCCATAGACCTGCTTTTCCTCCTCTCTCCAAAGTCAGCAGGACTGAGAAATGACCCTCGGCCTCAGAGCCAGCCTGCTGTACCCAGTGGACTGGAAATCAGCCAGAGGGGGCACAACCAACTACTATACACTGCTGCTTCCAAACCTAGCTGTCTTCAGACTTGGGTGAAGGGGCAAACCAGGTCAGAGTCTCCATCCTCAATGTCCAACTTTTAAGTCCTGGAACCAGGAATGAGGGGACAGGCAAAGGAGTGGAGGGAAGCAAGTGATCTACCCTAAATGCCTCCTATACCAAAGAATGCTTCTGATCTACACCCAACCTGCACACCAAGAGGAAGAGGGATATGGGCCTAAGAAATGGAAAGGTTTTCCTACAAGAGGCTCCAAGGAGATTCTCTCTGCCTCCAATAATCCCTTGAATCACCTTCCATTGAATGATGAATGCCTCTCTTCATCTAACCCCCCTATTCTGTGGGCCACCTCTACATGTAAGTCCTGAGCCATTATTCCCAAAGTTCAGGGGTCTAGGGCTAGACTTGGCAATGGCTGCAACCAGAAGCCAGTTGGAGCACTTATTCTACAGACACCCGGGGAGCCACAGGCTCTCACACCAGGGGTGCCTATGGGTAGGATGTGCGGGAGGGAAGGGAGAGAAGCGATCATGTGGCATTATCAAGTATTGCACATGGTCCTTTTATTCTCTGCAGCAAAAAATGATTCCTTCCTGCAGGCCCAGAACCTTGGGTCTACAGAGAACTCTTTCTATAGACACAAGCTTGACAACGATAAACAGCAATCCTAGGGTAGTGGTTCTAACAGATGGTGCTGACGTGTTCAGGGCAGAAATGTAACAAGGGCATTGAGTCACAGGCTGGCTCCCAGGTTAAGTTACAGTTACTGCTGGGTTAGGAGGACAGATGGGGCTGCTTAAAGGTCCCAAGATTAAAATGTCCCTTGTGGCAGACGGAGAGCTCCTGGTTGGACGGATGCATCTGAGTGAGGAGACACCTCCCTGTGGAAGCCACCCTTCCCCCTCAGTTCTTCACATCTTCCAGGCGGAGCTGGGCAAAGGAAGTGGCCAGCTGCAGCGCCTCCTGCAGGCAGCCCACGTTCTTGCCTGTGGCCTGAGCAGACACATCTTTGCCACCACCTTTGCCATCCATCAGGCCTGACACCTGTTGCACCCACTCGCTGGCTTTCAGGCCCCGGTTGGCTATATTCTAGAAGAGAGGAAGGAGAAATGGGAGTCAGGACAGAGGTTGGGATGGAAGGAGACAAGGAGTGGGGAAGGAAAGAAAAAGAACAGGGGAGCCAGATAACCCATCCCGCCCTGGGTGATGCTGTCAGCGTCCACGGATCCTACAGCTGGTCCCACAGCCAGGGAGACAGATGGAGTAGTAAGGCCAGCAGAGTTAGACATATCCACCAGGGAGGGAAGGGCTGAGGGTGTGCAGTGTTGGGGAGGTGACTAAGAGGTAGGCAGAGGAATGGCCATTCTAACAGGGGCTGCACACACATGGGTCTTGGCAAACAACTAGGAACTGAGCTCCCTGAGAAAAGCTACAGACATCACTTTCTACTGGCCCAGAGCTGCTGTGAGCAAAACCACAGGGTGTTCTGACCTGGGGGACTTGACACAAGCAGATGATCTTGCCAGCTTCATTATCCACTGTGAAGAGCATGGCAGACGTCTGAGGAGAATGTGTCTTGAAGAGTTTCAAGGCTTCGTTCAGGGCCTGCGCAGAGAACCTAGCATCAGGCCATGGCCCTGAGTGAGAGGGCCGTGCTCTCCGCAAACACAGCAGGTGTGCAGAGCTCTGTTCTCAGACCACCCTTGTCTCCACACCCTTCTAAAAGCAGGTGCTGAAGTACAGGGCCTCACCCACCCACTCTCCAGCTCTAAGGCTATTCCCAGGAGCCACAGCTCTCCACGGCTCAGCCTAACCTCAGTCCCAGAGAGTGAGCCCCCAGGCAACTACTCTGCTCAGAGCCACAAAGCTCATGCTTCAGCCATCAGAGGGCTGCTAAGACCCGGGACGAGACAAGCAGGGGACAGGCACAGAGCAGTGCGAGGAACCCCAGCCCCTGGGTTGCCTTGGCTGAGGCGCCGCTCTCCATCTCCAGGATGACAAGGGGCTGGTTGGGGTTGCTGTCAATGAGCTGTTTTGTCCTCTCCAACACCTGCAAGGAAGGAAGTCCAGAAAAGAGGCCTCAGGTCAAAGGCCCAGACTCCGACACCGAGATAACGGGCTGCACAGCCTTCCTGGCTAAATCTTCCCAGCTCCCGTCCAGCCACCGGCATAGCCATGACGCACCCGCTTCTGGACATCGGCTTTACTAGCCCGGTCTAGGTCATCCATGACCTTCTTCAGGGATTTGAGATTCTCCCGGAATTCGTCCTTCTGCCACTGGGGGATGACTGCGGTGGCTAGGGCCTGGAACCAGAACAGGAACACCACTGGGACCCGTACCCCAAGGACGTGAGCCCACACCTCCAGCTTTGAACACCAAAGCCGCCCAACCACTGTCCAGAAAGAGAGGGAACGTACACACACCAAAGGTGTCCACTGGCCTTGAGACCAGCCACTTTACGAGTAATTGCATCAGTTGTAATGAGCAGGCTAGAGAGAAAGGGAAAGAATAAACGGAGCTGGGGTCCTGTTGCACCTGGTCCCTACAAGGCAGTGAACAAAGCCTATGAGGGGATTATGAGAAGCCCCCAAATATTAACAAACACCAGGCGGCCTGGAGACAGGAGGCACCTCCAGCGTCTCCCCCACCCTCCAACCAGTGCCCTCTCGTGCTTGAACGGGCTTTCCCTGCCATGGGCACAGGGGCGGCAGGCAGGTTCCAGGGGTCCTGGGCCAGGATCCACAGAGTCCCACTTTTAAGGCTGCCGAACAGAAATCCACCCAGAGGCCCACGGTGGCGCTGAGAACCAGGACCCGCGGAGGGAGGCCACCCTACCTCGCCAAGGTCAGCAATCTCCCTCTGCACGTCCTTATTGGGCGCAGTCTGGGCCTTCACTTTGGCCTCCATGGCACACAGAGATTTCATCAGGCTGTCCGCTTTCCTGAGGGCCTGGAGGGCAATCAGAGTGGTCAGCTCAGGGTCAGGTAACGTTCGGCTTCACCTTTCTGTCTGTAAAGCACCGTAGCAGACGCTGGTGGTGGACTATGGAAGAGCGCGACTCCAATACCAGAATTCCCTCTCCCTGCAGGGACCCAGTGTTCGCGGGCTCATGCCCAAGAGAGGAGCACCTCCTCGCACACGTGGCTACCAGAACTCGGGTTCAGGGACCGACCGAGAACTTACAAGTCACAGGCCCTTCACACTCCATGAAACGATCGCTCCTCAACCTTGGCACTTGTCAGGCACGAGCGACCGTCCCCACCCCAGGGCAACTGTCCCTGTACTCTATGCATCTAGGTACACACTGGAAATGTGGCAAAAAGCTGGGGCCACAGAAGCCACAGCAAAACCACAGCCTACCCTCCTAGACATGGACACGTTACGGCAGGATTTACAAGAGTGAACATAAGCTAGCTAGAAAGGCCTGTGCCATGGTGGCTTTCTTCAGCCAGGCAGGTGAACTGGAGGATATTCTGGAGGTGATACTCTCCTTCTGACTCTGTTGGCTCCCCCGCCTTGTTCAAGTAAGCCACAAACCCTCAGTCTGATCTGCTCACCTTCTGGGCTTCAGCACCGGTGACAGCAACAATCCGCCGGATGCCCTTGGCAATAGCTTCTTCACTCACAATCACAAAGGCTCCCGCATGACTCGAATTCTGCAGATGCCTGAATGGCAGAAGGCCAAGTCCATGGTCCTCTCGGCACCCTGAGAGCCCTCGCTGCAGGGCAGGACCCTATGAGTGGCCGTTCCCAGGGATGGAGGAAAAAGGCCCCTCGTGTTTATTTCAGAACACAGCTCTGGCCAGGCAGGGAATGGCAGTCAGAGAAGGCCTGGCGGGGCAGACACTGAGCAAGGCACCACTTTTCTGAGCCTCAGTTTTCTCATGTACAAAATGCGGGTAACTCTCCCTCATAGAACTGTTGTGAAAATCAAATGAGATCAGTGAAAGTGCTTTGTGATCCCTAAAAAACACGTTACTACTAGTGGGCTCCACATTCTTCACATTTCTGGTCCTCTCTGGTAGAACATAAGCTCTATTTTTCTGTCCCTGCCAACAGCTGAGTGTCGGTAGATTACCTTTAAAATCTTACCACAACCCTGACAACCGCAGATGCTCAGAGGACCTCAAACGTTCATTTACTCTCATTCTTTTTTTTTTTTTTAATTGTTTATTTATTTATTTATTTGTCTTTTTGCCATTTCTAGGGCCGCTTCCGCAGCATATGGAGGTTCCCAGGCTAGGGGTCGAATCAGAGCTGTAGCCTCCGGTCTACGCCAGAGCCACAGCCACGTGGGATCCGAGCCGCATCTGCGATCTACACCACAGCTCACGGCAACGCCGGATCGTTAACCCACTGAGCAAGGGCAGGGACCAAACCCGCAACCTCATGGTTCCTAGTCTGATTCGTTAACCACTGCGCCACGACGGGAACTCCTACTCTCAGTCATTCTTCATGGATGGTGTAATATCTCTGAAAACTGTTTCCTGGGCCCTGCAGTGTCATGTAATGATGTATGAAGGCACACATGGGACTCATCTGAAAGCCCAATTCGACAGAGCCCTGGAATGTGAACACCCAGATCCCTACCCCATCCTCTCAGCCCGCTGCTCTCTGCCTGCCTGAGGCTCCTAGCGGGCCTTGGATGGGCCCTACCATGGCCTTAAAAATGTCCTTTTCACCCTGATTCCTGTGGAAGCAGGAACCTCCCAGAAGGACTCCAAGCTGGCAGAAACAAGAGGTTCTGCCCACAGCCAGACTGAGCTGGGTCTACCATGGGCCTGACTCAGGGGTTCTGAGGCAACAGGGTTAACTCCGAGATGCTGCTCCAGGCAGCAAAGGGAATGAGGTGAGGCCTGGGAATGGAAAGGAGCCCCCTGGCCTTGCTGAATCAGGAGCTCACAGGCCTTCAGCCCAGGAAACAAGAGTAAGCCGCTAGGAGGTAGGTTATTAAGGTAACATTTCCAACTTTCGCTCCTAGAATGAACATTTCATCACAGACCCAGCAGATGTCAACGTCAGACAGGAGGGGTCTGATGGGAACACGAAAATGCTGACTCCCAGTAATGCTGTTACACAATTGATTTCTTTTTTTTTTTTTTAACATTTATTTTTTATCTATTTTTTTGTTTTTTATTTTTTTTGTCTTTTTGCCTTTCCTAGGGCCGCACCTGAAGCACAGGGAGGTTCCCAGACCAGGGGTCGAATTGGAGCTGTAGCCGCTGGCCTACGCCACAGCCACAGCAACCCGGGATCCGAGCCACATCTGCAACCTACACCACAGCTCAGGGCAACGCCGGATCCTTAACCCACTGAGCAAGGCCAGGGATCGAACCCGCAACCTCATGGTTCCTAGTCGGATTTGTTAACCACTGCACCACGATGGGAACTCCAGGCAACTGATTTCTGAGGCCCCCGTTTCAAACTTAGCTGGTCTAGCCTATTTCCCACATCCTCTGAGGGTGATGAAAATTAATAAAAGGCAGGTCCACCCACTGCTCCCCCCGAGGTACTCACGTTCCCCCACAGAACTCAACAGAAGTGAGTGAGCCAGCGGGACCGGAGGGGTCATCCAGCAGCTCGGACACCGGGACCCCAATGGAGACGACTCGCACAGGGTCGGGGTAGGTCTCGTCAAACACAGCCCGCAGGCCCTGGATGGCTTTGGCTGCTGCCAGAGGACAATTCTGGGCATAGACGGGCTGTCATGGAAAGAAGATAGAAAAGGAGCTGGGACAAGATCTTCTCTGGAGGTGCAGGGGAAGCAGCAAAGGACGGTGTGGTCTTGTAGGCAGGGCTCTGCCATCAAGTGCCCTGAACCTCCCGAGATAAGGCTCCATGTGTAAAGTCACAGGGATCAAAATAGGAATTTCCAACTATTGTTAAAGTGTGAACCAGCTCTTAAGTGGTATGTCAAACAGTCGTAACTCGAAGAGCTCTGGCTGTCCTGAGTGGGGGGTGGAGAAAGCCCTCTTTAAGGCCCCTCCACTAAACACCAGCACTGGCCCTTTCGCAGCAGTTGAGAATCATTCTATAAGCAGATCTGAGCACGGAACAGAATGAGACCATAGAAAGAAAGTGGTGGGGCAGGAAGGAGGGAAGCTCATGACCCAGGAGCTCACCTGTAACCCAGCCTACCTTGGCTGCCTCTATCATCTCATTAGCCAGCTCCTCGGCCTTCTTAATCTGCTGGGTAGACATGGCTCCCTTGGCAGTGAAGTCAAACCGAAGGCGGTCAGGAGCAACCAGGGAGCCTCTCTGGTCAGCCTCTCCAAGCACAGAGCGCAGGGCAAAGTTCAGGATATGGGTGGCTGTGTGGTTGCTCATGACAGGCCTCCGTCGGGGCTGTAAAGGGAGGAGCAGACTGGTGGAGAGTTCTGGAGTGAACTGCTCGTCAGCCCCCAAACCTGCCCTCCCCTTCTTCCCAGTACTAGAGTTTCCAGTTGGCCACACGGCTGCCCAGAATAAAGCCTACAGCTTCTGTGTGTGACTAAGCTAACTGTGGCCGTGTGACTAAGCACTGGTCCACGGGCTGTGAGCAGAAGTGATGCCTACCCTTAAAGGGAAGGAAAATGCCCTCCCCTTCCTTCTTCCCACTGTCTAGTGCACGAGTTGGCAAATTATGGCCTGTGACCCAAATCCATCCTGCGGTCCATTTTCTCCCCCCCCTTTTTAGGGCCGCACCTGTAGCATACAGAAATTCCCAGGCTAGGGACCCAGTCGGAGCTGCAGCTAGAGCCTATGCCACAGTGCATGGCAGCCTGCGGCAATGCCGGATCCTTAACCCACTAAGCCAGGCCAGGGATTGAACTTGCATCCTAACGGCTGTGGTCCATTTTTATAACTAGGTTTATTGGAACACAGTCACCCTCATGTGTTTACATACTGTCTGTGGTGCTTTTGTGCCACAGCAGCAGACCTGAGTAATTGTGATGGAGACCACAGAGCTCAGAAAGCCAAACACCTGGCACTTTACCAAAAAAGTTCACTAAATCTGGCCCAGAAAATCGATCTTATAGCTACCTTTTTGGATCACCAAGGGCAGCGCCCCAGCAATCATGGTAGAACCAAAAGCAGAGAACTAGGTCCTATGACTGTGGGAAAGGCCTCTGATCAGCCTGGACTCTCAGATGAGAAGCGTATTTCTACCTCAGTTTATACTACAATTATTTTGGAGCTCCGTCACATGCAGCAGAACCTATTTCTTTCCCACAGCATGAGAAAGTTCCCAGGCCAGGGATTGAACCTGAGCCACAGCAGTGACAGCGCAGGATCCTTAACCACCAGACCCCCAGAGAACTCTAGAATCTACTTCTTAATAAAAGATCCTTGGCTACGGAAGAAGTATTTGAGATTAAGCTGGAGAAAGGCAATCTGTGAAAACAAAACTACAGGATCTCAACTGACATCACCATGGTCTGACTTGGGAACACAGATTTACCTCTCACTCACGTCTCTCATAAGATTTATTCCCACACTTTACTTATAATCTACTTAAAATTTCTCTTTTAGGGATAATAATGATGGACCAATTAAAAGCCAGAGAAGGAGATTAATTTTTTTAGAATGTATTAGGAGTTCCCTTGTGGCACTGAAGGCTAAGGATCTGGTTTTGTCACCTCAGTGGCCTGGGTCACTGCTGTGGTGCAGGCTCGGTCCCTGGCTTAGGAACTACCACACGCCATAGGCATGGCCAAAAATACAAACCAAAAAAACAGAACGTGCATCATATCACCATGGTGTGCACTTTAAATATCTTATAAATCTCTATGTCAGTTATGCCTCAATAAAGCTGAAATTTTTTTAGAAGGGGAGGGGGAGAGGATTACCAACCATATCCAGTGATGACCGGCACAAAGCAACTCACCTCATCAATAAACAGCCGAACCTGATCCCCCACTTTCAGGCTGCCATAGATGGTTCCTATGTGCAGCACATAGCCTCCTCGCACCTGAGCGTTCTTCACTGTAAACTCTGTTTTCTAAGAGGAGTCAAGGCAAAGACCAACAGGTAAGTCAACGGAAACATACACATGTGTGTATGTGTACACGTATATATGCGTATGCGTGTGTGTGTGTGTGTGTGTGTGTATGAATTCTTTTATGTTATACACACAGCCCCCCATTAATACCATGATATATATTATATATACACATGGACTACTATGTATCATTACATAAACACACCACTTTAAATACACAATACAAGTGTGTGTACACACACACATACACACACACACACACTCCATTAAGGAGCATCTTAGAAAATTAAGAGTCGCCATAAGGAACCTCAAGCCCACGAGACGAGCTAACTCATCCAAGACCACAGAGCCAGTGGTAGCAAAGCTACAGCCGCATCTTCTATGAGGACAGCTGGCCTCCAGAGAGCTGTCTCTCCCGATTTATGAGGAAAGCCTGGAGGAGCCAAGCATCAACCTAAGCAGCCCAGTGGCAAGGATCTGGCTACAAGGGGCCCTAAAGGCGATACAACACAAGAAGCTGCTCCCCCAGCTTCAGAAATGCTGACCATGGAACACGACCCAGAGGTCGGTGGTGTGTGCCCCCCAAGGCTGGGAGAGAAGCTGCCCCAGTCCAGGCCCGGCCCCTCGCTGGACCCCTGGCCCAGCTAACAAAGAAGAACAGTTGGCTCACGTCCTCACTGCTGTCATCCACTTTCACCAGGTAGCCTTCATCGTAGATTTGCCCTCCTTGCTCGGCATAGAAACAGGTCTTGTCCAGCACCACTCCACACTCCTGGCCTGTGCACACTTCTTCCACGAACATCCTGTCCCTGCGCAGGGCCATGACCGTGGCCACAGCGCTCTCAAACACTGCACAGAAGCGGAAAACATCACACTTCTTAGCTGGCTTTGGCTGCATTCTATTTCTCAAACTCTCCTTAGGCCCTGTCTAATTTTATTTTGGAAGCAAGCCTATGAGACTCCAGAAAAGGGCTTAACATGCTGGTTTTCTATAGAGAATACTCAGTAGGGGTGACCAGGGGTCCTAGTTTGCTTGGGACCAAGCCGTTTCCCAGGACATGAGGAACAACTGTGGGAAAATGGTACACTTGGCTACCCTAACTCTGAGCTATGAGCCGAAACCTGGAGAATCGGATTAGTAGGTATTTAAGGGCAGTAATAAATTCCCTACTCCAAGATCAAGTCCTAAAGAATGTATTCATTTTGTGGGCTTCCTCAGATGGATTTAGCTATCTCTGCAGGAACAAAAAAAAAAGCAAAACCATGTACCACCTATGCATTTCTTTTAGTGGGCTTAACTTTAGAACACTACTATCCTGATGCAAAATTCAACGGCCACTATAGGTGGTATCACTGTCATTTTCCTTATTTCCTGCAAGATGTTACCATTAGGAAAAACTGGGTTTAAGGTATAAGGAATCACCCTGTAAATTTTTTTTTTTTTTACAACTTTCTGTGAATCTACAGTTATTCCAAAATAGTCAGAAAATCAACCGCCAAGGGTCTCTATAACATTACACCCTGACTGCGCAGCACTGCACAACCAGGCCTACCATGGACATCCTGGGTTCCTAACCCTGAGACTTATCTATTGAAAACCACCCCAAAAGAGCACAGCATCATACCATAGCTCCCACTGGAGTCCGAATGGTAATTATACTTTGGAGAATCATCTGTTGCCTCCAGACCCCTTTCCCGGAGCTCTTCAATAGCATAAATGTCCAGCATAATGAGATCTTCTCCACCAGCTCCCTTGCCCTGTGATTTCAGCTGCCAGTAAGAAAAATAAACAAAATTTATCTTAATGTCAGAGAAAAACTCTGATGGACTCAAACCTTCTCAACTATGCCCAATGTAAAGCTCTAAAACAGAGGGGGGTTTATCTTTTTTTTTTTTAAGGCCACACCCACGGCATATGGAGGTTCCCAGGCTAGGGGTCAAATTGGAGCCACAGCAATGCCAGATCCGAGCCACGTTTGCAACCTACACCACAGCTCAGAGCAATACCGGATCCTTAGCTCAGTGAGGAAGGCCAGGGATCGAACCTGCAACCTCGTGGTTCCTAGTCAGATTCGTTTCCACTACTCCACAATGGGAACTCCTAAAACAGAGTGTTTTGATCTCAGCAATACTGACATTTGGGGCCTGTTCTAGGGCGCCTGGCCACTGAAGGATGCTGAGCAGCATTCCCGCCTCTACCCACTAGATGTCAGTAACATTGCTCTCCCCACCCCCCACTGCAAAAAACCAAAAAATAATGTCTTTATACATTTCTGCCAAATACCCCCTGGTGGGCCAAACTGCCCCAACTTGAGACTCACTGGTCTTGGGAAGAAAACAGAATTTCTGAGTCTTTAATGAAAGGAAAGTCTTGCTTTGCAGCCAAGTCCTGCCTTGCTTGGTGATGAGTTTCCTGCTTACTTCCCAAATGCTTTACCTGGGCCAGTTTCCTCTCCTCTTCAAAGCCATCCATATCTACCACCAGGCCCTTCTCTTCAGCAATCAGTCCCGTGAGATCCACTGGAAACCCATAGGTGTCGTAGAGGAGCCAAGCAGTGTCCCCTACACAGCACAAAGGGATCGTGTAAGAGTGACAGGGACGGCCCCCTTCTTTGCCATCCTCAGCCCTTCCCAGGAGGACAGGAGGGAGTCAAGAGCCAGGCCAGTTAGTACTGACTGTGAGTACTTGTCAGAAAAATCCATCAAATCTTTTGGGATCGACCTAGTTGGGAAGCCCAAGAGGTCCCTGGAAAAGTTCTGTTTCTTAATCTGAACACCAGTGTGTTCGGTTTTCACCTTGCATATTATGTTTCAATAAATTGTAAAAATGTTTAGGGAATTCCCTTGTGGCCTAGCAGTTAAGGGTTTAGTGTTGCCACTGCTGTGGCCCAGGTTCCATCGCTGGCCAGGGAACTTCCAAATTCCATAGGTACAGCTAAAAAAAAAAGTAAAAACTTCTAGAATGAACTTTCCTGTCTGGCAAAAAATAAAGCAAGCTGCAAAACGTTATATACTATACATTCCCATTTTTGCTTGCACACACCCACACCCACCCATATACATTTATATAAAAGGAGAGAAGTCCTGAATAGTTATACACCAAAATCTGAAGAGTTGTTACTTCTCAGAAATGAGTTTGGGAAACAGGATTTTCACTCTTGTATACTGTTTGAATACTTTGCCACAATAATGTATTACTTTTATAATCTTACTCCAAGCCCCATTTTACACCAAAAGCAGGTTAATCAAGGTATGCTCAGCCTTTGGAGACAGGGGAGTCCACTGTCACTTTGTGAGAAAGGGCTTCTCTTCTAGAAAGATAATCAGCCTGATGAACAAATGGGTCCTTACCAGGAATGGTTTTGCTGTCTCCCAGGCTCTGAATTTTCCTGTCCAGGATGCGACGGCCTCTACTGAGAGTTTTGAGAAATTGCACTTCTTCCTCATTAATAATGTCCTTCACCATATCTGGGTCCTTTTTTAGCTCAGGAAATGCATCTCCCTGGCAAACAGGAAACACAGATTTGAGCCCAGTGAAGTCAGGGACCATGCTGTGACTCCCCTAAAAATTCTTGTTAACAGTGTGGTATCTCCCACCCCGGCCCTCTTAGAGTGTGAGCTTTAGTACAGAAGAGGTGAGCAGGAAATATACCTACCAGGGACTGGACGACAACATCTACTAATGTAGCAAAGAAACCCCTGCTGGCGTTGAGTTTCTCATGGGAGTATCGCACAGCCCGGCGGAGAATCCGTCTCAACACGTACCTGTGTGAGGCAGAACCCAGTCCCCTGCTAGACAACATGCCCAGCCCAGCACTTTGCAGTAGGTTCTTTGGAATTCTGCCCAAAGCAACATGACCAACTTTTTCTTTCTCTTTCAGAGACTTTCTTTTATCTTAAAACTGCTTGTTTCTGCATTCCCCCGCGGTCATTAATTCCAGCACGCAACTCAGTAATACATCCACAAATGTGCATCAAGGATAACTAGGGAGTAACCCTGGTATATTTTCCAACCTTGTTCTGCTGAACCAGAGATGGAGGCAAGAAGTACAGACCAGAAGGCTGACTTGATGCCCACAATCCCAGGTCCTGCCTGCAATGAAGTTCCCTGGGGTTAATCAGTATCCACCACACCCGTGCCAGTGCCAATATCTTACCACACAACTTTACATACAATCCTTATCATCTTGTACTTATTAGCAGCAAAGACTTCATATGACGAATGCTAAAATAAGCTGAGAGAGTTTCTTGATGGCTCAACAGATTAATGATCTCGGAGCTGTCACTGCTGTGACTCGGATTCAATCCTGGTGCAGGTTCGATCCCTGACCCAGGAATTTCCAAATGCCACAGGTGCAGCCAAAATCAATCAATCAATCAATCAAATGAGTTGAAACTTCCTTTATACCACCCCCCACAAAAAAAGATCTCTCCAACTACCCAGAAAACAGTAAGTTCCAAAAAGAGCCACAAACCTCACAGTATCGATCATAACCCTGCCCAGCATGTAACACACTTACCCCCGCCCTGTATTGTCAGGTCGGCCACCATCAGCCAAGGCAACGGTGATGGTCCGAGCATGGTCAGCCAGCACTCGGTAGGCCATGTCGATCCCATCAGCATCATCAGCACCAACTTTCCCGGTGTATGGCCGGGCACCTGTGCCCTACAGAAAAAACCAGCAGGTAGCTCACCAAGCAGCAGCCATTCTGGTGTTGTTTTACCCTAAGAGGTTTGGAGAGGGCTGAGGGGGCCTAAGGAGAAGGACGACCCTCTTGCCAGATCCTATAACCCCTAGAAAGAAGACAGGAGCAAGAGAGAAGAGTAGCCAGGCCCCTACACTTGATAAATTACAGTGCCTGTGCTTAGAACCTGTGTTATTGACAACGAAGTAGACAGAATGTCACAGGTCCCCCCACCTGGCAAAGCATGTGACTGTTTCATCTGACAGCACTGAGAGTCAGCCTGGAAACCACCCCAGGAGTCTGCAGGAGGACCAGTACCTTCTGAATGGCTTCAAAGTATGGGACAAAAAGGTCAGTGTCATAGTTGGACATCTTATTCTGCAGCACAGACACCAGTCGCTCCAGGCCCATCCCTGTGTCAATGCTTTTCTTGGGAAGAGGTTTCAGAACACCATCGGTTTCTCTGTGAGAGCCAGAGAAAGAGGAAGATGAAAAAGGACTCGGGCTGCCACCTCTCCCTTGCTGGGTAAAACTCACTTAGCACTTTGCAGGCATAACTATTTGCCATTTGCCTCTGACTGTTTTGTTGGGGCGGGGGGGGGGGGGGGAGAAAAGGGAGAAACTCTCTGGGGTCCATTAAAGAGTGATTCAAGCTCCAAGGAAATGAGCTTGAAAACAGCAGCCCAAATCACAGCAAAAATGCCATTATACAAATAGCCCCTGAGCAGGTATTATGCGGAAAAAACTAGTTTATAAAAAAATAGGTTCAGCCCTATCTCAGATCAGAGAGAAAAACCTGAGAAATAAAATTTAATGAACGTCCACGAGATCCCACGATGCCTTCGGTGTCTGCTCCGGTGCTGTCCCACTGTCCCCAGAGAGAAGGATAGAAGACAGCCATGTGCTGAGTTCCTCTCTCGCTACTCGGCTTGGGGAAAGGTGCTGCTCTTGGCAGAAGTGGTTCAGGACCCCAAGACCACCTGTTATACTGGATGAACACGAGGTTCCAGATCTCCAGCACATTGGGGTCATCCTGGTTGACGAGGTGGGCGGCATCCCGACCACCTATCCGGTCATAGTGGATTTCACTGCAGGGACCACACGGGCCCGTGTCACCCATCTCCCAGAAGTTATCCTTCATGTTGCCTGGGAGGATCTTGCTGTCATCCAGCCTGTACAGAGCGGGGAAGATAAGCCCAGTTATAGCCACTGACAGGATTCTGCAGACTCGCATCCATCAAATCCACCTTATGCATTTCTTGAAAAAAGGCTCACTCTTTGGCAATTACTAATGCTGAGCCTGCAATCAAAGGCTGCTGAGGAAACAAAACGCGATTCTTTTCAAGAGAGACTACAAGGGAATACAAAATACACATAACAAAACAAATTATTAACAATAATGAATCTAAGGGGTCTCCTATTTCCTATTTTTTACTTTTCCATATAGTCTGAAATTTCACAACACATGCACTATATGCACAATTGCTAAAATTTCCAAAAATATGTAAAAAGCAAAAAAACAAAAACAAAAACAAAAACAAAAAGGAGAGAGACTTTATGTTGGCTTTCAAAAACAGAATGATCAGAGTTCCCGTTGTGGCGCATCACAATCGGCAGTGTCCTGGGAGACTCAAGTTTCATCCCCAGCCCAGCACAGTGAGTTAAAGATCCAGCATCGCCATAGCAGCAGCTTAGGTTGTAACTGAAGCTCAGATGTAATCCCTGGCCTGGGAACTCCATATGCCATAGGGTGGCCAAAAAAAGAAAACAAAAAAACAGAATGATTAAGTACACCTACTAAGAAGCAACGGATGCACTAAAGGATAAGTACTCCCAGCCACCTCCACCTCACATTAAGAAATGGCAATGCATGCCAGGTTGTAACACCTGACCCTGGCACCATTTTACTCCGCCATACTCATACTCTCAACACGTGAGCTGCATTCTTACCCCAAGTTTTGCCAGATCTGTTTGCACTCCAAGTCTGGTTCTAAGCCAGCTGCTTCATCCCCACCAAAGTAAGTGACATAGAGTCTTTCAACTGGAATGCCAAACTCTTGGGTGAGAAGTTCCAGAGCCATCTTACAGGCCAATTCCTACAAAAAGATCAAAAAGAAAGATGTGGAACATGACCAATCCAAAAGCTCTTTAGTATGAGGAGTTCCCTGGTGGCCTAGAGGTTAAGGATCTAACATTGTCAAGACTGTGGCTTGGATCACTACTGTGGTGTGGGTCCAACCTGAACTTCCGCATGCTACAGGCACAGCCAAAAAACAAAATCTATGTAGTATGAGTAGGAGAGGTCCAGATCTTCGAAAGACAATGATACAATACCTTCACCATAAACAGTCAAATTCAGGATCAATTTATACAAGTAATCCAAATGTAAACTGAAATCATCAAATTACAGGTACTGCATCCAGGAAGTCTTAGAATTAATAAATGTTCTTCACTACCGCATCTCCTGAACAATATCTTAAATTTAAAACAAGCAGTGAGACCCTATTGCCCTTAGTAGAAATGACCCTTTTGCTCAAATTCCCAATGGTCTCCTCTTTGAACTTACCTTGAAGTAATCTCCGAAAGACCAAGAGCCCAGCATCTCAAAGAAGGTGTGATGATAGACATCCTTGCCCACGTCGTCCAGGTCGTTGTGTTTGCCCCCAGCCCGGATACACTTCTGCGTATTGGCAGCTCTGCTCAGCTTTGCCATAGGATGAGATGGGTCGATGGTATTCAGAAAGATGGGTTTGAACTACAAAAGAAAGGAAACATACCAACTTTTTCTTTTCTCTTTTTACCGTCACACATAGATTCCCAGGCTAGGAGTCAAGTTGGAGCTACAGCTAGCTGCCGGCTTATGCCACAGCCACAGCAACAAGGGATCCGAGCCACATCTGCGACCTACACGACGGCCTGTGGCAAAGGTGGATCCTTAACCCACTGAGCAAGGCCAGGAATGGAGCCTGCCATCATGGATATGATGTCAGGTTCTTAATCCACTGAGCCACAATGTGAACTCAGAAATATTTCAACTTTTTAAAGACCTGCTGGGGAGTTCCCATGGTGGCACAGTGGTTAACGAATCTGACTAGCAACCATGAGGTTGCAGGTTCGATCCTTAGCCTTGCTCAATGGGTTAAGGATCCAGCATCACATCCGTGACCTGCACCACAGCCACAGCAACGCTGGACTGAGCTGCATCTACAACCGACACCACAGCTCATGGCAATGCCAGATCCTTAACTCACTAAGCAAGGCCAGTGATAGAACCCACAACCTCATGGTTACTAGTCAGAACTGTTAACCTCTGAGCCAAGAAGAGAACTTTATGGGAGTAAAATCAATACAACTTGGTCACACTAAGTCACATTAGTTCAATAATCACACACAGCTGGTGTGTGATTAGAAACAGAATTACAGGAGTCCTGGTCATGGCTCAGTGGAAATGCATCTGACTAGTATCCATGAGGATGCAGGTTCCATCCTTGGCCTTGCTCAGTGGGTTAAGGATCTGGTGCTGCCATGAGCTGTGGTGTAGGTCACAGATGTGGCGCACATCTGGCAGATGTAGGCCAGCAGCTACAGCTCCAATTCGATTCCTAGCCTAGAAACCTCCATATGCCACAGGTACAGCCCTAAAAAGACAAAAAAAAAACACAAAAAAACAATCATGGCAGTTCCCTTCATGGCTCAGTGGTTAACAGCTCCAATCAAATGCCTAGCCTGAAAACCTTCACATGCCACAGGTGCAGCCCTAAAAAAGCAAAAAATAAAAAAATAAAAAAAACAGAATTATGTATATACACAATGGAATACTACTCAGCCATAAAAAAGAATGACATCATGCCATTTGCAGCAACAATGGATGGAACTAGAGAATCGCATACTGAGTGAAATGAGCCAGAAAGACAAAGACAAATACCATATGATATCACTTATAACTGGAATCTAATATCCAGCACAAATGAACATCTCCTCAGAAAAGAAAATCATAGACTTGGAGAAAAGACTTGTGGCTGCCTGATGGGAGGGGGAGGGAGTGGGAGGGATCGGGAGCTTGGGCTTATCAGACACAATTTAGAATAGATTTACAAGGAGATCCTGCTAAGTAGCATTGAGAACTTTGCCTAGATACTCATGTTGCAACAGAACAAAGGGTGGGGAAAAAAATGTAATTGTAATGTACACATGTAAGGATAACTTGATCCCCTTGCTGTAGTGGGAAAATTAAAAAATTAAAAAATTAAAAAAAAACAAAAAACAAAAACAGAATTATGATCATTAAAATAATTTCTTTTATTTTTCCCGCTGTACAGCAAGTTACACATACATGTATACATACTTTTTCCTCCCATTGCTGTGTTGTGATGTAAGTGTCTAGACATAGTTCTCAATGAGAAGTTTCTATTATACAGTCCTGTGCTAGACCATAAACTCCTTAAAAGCAAAAAATACTTACTTAGTTCTGTATATCTAGCACTTAAAATATTACCTGAAAAAGAACAGATGTCTAGCAAGTACTAATTCAATTTTTTTTTCTTTTTTTTTTTTTGCCTTCTTACGGCTGCACCCATGGCACATGGAAGTTCCCAGGATAGCAGTTACATTGGAACTGCAGCTGCCAGCCTATGCCGCAGCCACAGTAACGCCAGATCCCACCCATGTCTATGACCTACACCACAGCTCATGGCAACGCTGTTTTTTAGCCCACCAAGCACACCAGGGATCGAATCTGTGTCTTCATGGATATTAGTCTGGTTTCTTAACCCACTGGGCACAACAGGAACTCCAATAATTCAAAATTTTTAAAGGAAAAAAAAAGTAAAAAAAAGTCAAGGTATTTCTGATTAATAGGCAATAAGTAGAGCACATAAGGAAACGCCTGTCTGTGTTCAAACCCACGATCCAGAAGTTACCAGCCTCAGGAGCTTGGGCAGTTTATTCAAGCCTTCAGTGCCTCAGCAGGATGGTAGAGTGAGGATCAAATGAGTTAATCTAGGTACGACACAGAACAGTGCCTGGCATGTAGTAAATCCTACATGCAGGCTACCAGTACTATTATTCAGAGAATGTTTACCCTAGGGTCCTTCAGCCAAGTACAGTCAGCTCATGTGGGAGAAGACAAAACCTGTGCCTAGATTGCCTGAGTAGAAAAGAATTGTTCCAGTGTTCTAGAAAGAGCATCACCTTGGATAAGTCCACCTAAAATCAATGCCTCCACTTCCAAGTGTATGCATGGGATTCACAACTGAAAAGCACTTTTATAACACTGTAATTCATGTTGCACAAGGTGGAAAATGTTCCTACTGCCTCTAATTTTCCATGTCAAAGAAGAAGCCTGAAAGAAAAGAAAATGCCAACTTAGCCCAGAGTGAGGCACATCCTAGGCAATGGTGGATTCATGGGCTAAGCCGGGAACCCAGAGAACCTCCAAAGGAAGCCCCTGAAGGCACCATCTAACCTGAATCCACTTCCAGTGGATAAAAGAAGTTTCAGTGTCACAGGCGTACTGAAAAAATTCTTATAAACGCTTTTTTTTGGGGGGGGGGCATTCCCCAAAGCATGTGGAACTTACGCCACAGTAGCGACTTGGGCTGCTGGATCCTTAACGCTGCTGCACCACAGGAGAACTTAAACACCTTTACAAACTTGTAATGCTCCCATTATTTCAAGAGAAAACTTTAACAATCAAACATTCAAGTATCTTTCATAGTCCAACTGTCCCAAACATAAATCCCACTAACCAAATTTCTTCAGCAGTGGATCCATGTTGGCACTGGCGGCAGCTGCTTTAAGAAAGAAGTTCAGGGAGTTCCTGTTGTGGCTTAGCGGAAACGATCTGATTAGCATCCATGAGGACGCAGGTTCCATCCCTGGCCTCACTTAGTGGGTTAACAACCTGGCACTGCCATGAGCTGTAGGCCAGCGGCTACAGCTCCGATTGGGCTCCTAGCCTGGGAGCCTCCACATGCCATTGATGTGGCCCTAAAAAGATGACAAAGAAAGAAGTTTAAGGAATTCCCTGATAGTCTAGTGGTTAGAACTTGGTGCTTTCACCACTGAAACATGGGTTCAATCCCTGATTTGGGAACTAAGGTCCCATGTCAAGATGCTTCATGCCCCAGCCAAAAACAATAACAACAATGAAGTTAAAAAAAAAAAAAAAATCAATAAAACTATGCATGCCCTAGAACAGGAATGAAAGGCACAGCCAGTTAAGGATCCAGTGTTGTCGGTGCTGTGGCTCAGGTTCAGTCCCTGGCCTGGGAACTTGCTCATGCTATGGGCACAGCCAAAAAAAAAAAAAAAAAAAAAAAAGAATGAAAGCACAGCTTTAAAAGAATCCTGAAGAACTGACTTATTTTACAAAGGGGAAAACAAGGACAATAAAAAGATGAAGGAGAACCAGAACCGCAATAACAGAGTTAACAAGTCTCTTCAGGGCTCAGCAAAATTAACCCAGTCTGATTCTAATAAGATACAGCTTTTTCCTTAGGAGGAAAAAAAAGGCAAAACTTTATAGACTAGATGCAGACTGTATGTTTCCTGAGAGGCAAACAAATTCAATCCATCAGCATCAGGATCTTTCATCAATAATTAAATATTAGTTGGAATTCCCGTCGTGGCTCAGTGGTTAACGAATCCGACTAGGAACCATGATGCATGGTTTGATCCCTGGCCTTGCTCAGTGGGTTAAGGATCCCGCGGTGCCTTGAGCTGTGGTGTAGGTTGCAGATGCGGCTCAGATCCTGAGTTGCTGTGGCTGTTCTGTAGGCCAGTGGCTATAGCTCCGATTAGACCCCTAGCCTGGGAACCTCCATATGCTGTGGGTACAGCCCTAGAAAAGACAATAAATAAATAAATAAATAATAATGTTCAAGTACTGACTTCAAACACTGGTGAACATTCCCCCCCCCCCCTTTTTCTTAGGGCTGCACTTGAGGTATGTGCCAAACAAAGCACTACTTTTTCTTTTTCTTTTTTTTTTCATTTTTGGCTGCCCCACAGCATATGGAGCTTCTGGGCCAGGGATGAGATCTGAGCTGCAGGCAGTTGCAACCCAAGCCGCTGTGCTGGCCCAGCCCTACCGAGACACCGCCAATCCCGTTGCACCACGGTGGGAGTTCCTGTACTACTTTATTTACTCTTCAGTGTAACCTAAAGGCAGACAGTATTACTATTCCTCATTTCACAAACAAAGAAGCAGAGGTTTAATGACATAAAGTAAATTCTACAAGGTAACACACTAAGTTATAGAACTTGGATTCTGACTCCAGGGCTGCTTTGCTGCCTCCTACGTGGATAAAAAGCCAAGGGGAAGAGAAAACACCCTTACCTGGTTCATGCCTGCATTGGCAAAGAGCAAAGTGGGATCATCCAATGGGATGGTGGCAGACGAGTGAACGTAGGTATGTTCATTTCTCTTGAAGAAATCTATAAATCGCTGCCGGATTTCACTTGCTGTCAGGGTTGAATGCATCTTGAAAATAACCTTATGGAACCTACCAAAGGAAAAAAAGAAAATTAAGGGAATTGAAACTAAGAGCTAAGTAAGCATTACACAAGACTCCTAGCTTCTCAGGCCAAGTCGAAATAGGACATTGCTGTGCTGTTTGATCTTAAAGCCTCTATGTTGTAATGTCCAAGGCTAAAGTCATCATCGAAGGAAAACTTGCTGCACCAGCAGACAGCAGCCCCACGTGCTCTTCCTGCCCAAGGCCAACCTCAGTAGGTTCAATACATCAACACATTAGGTAGAGCAGCAGGGAGGTTCTTCATGCATTCATTCACTGCAAAAATGAATGGAGCATCCTCTGCACTAAACTCTAGGCCAGGAATTAGGAAATGGGAACAAAAAACCTCAGTTCAATCTAGCAGAGACACCACTGGGGATGGGGGAAGGCTCAGGAAACCTGGGTTCCAGTCCTACCTCCAAGTCCTTAAGGGAGTTACTTTACTTCACCAACAAAAGGCCCATACTAAATAAACTCTAAGGAACCTTCCTGCTCTGAAGTAACTCACATGCCTAGTGCAAAGTTCCACTATCCTCAAAGCCAGGGCCTCTAGGTTTGGCCCGACCATCTTGCGGAGGCTGCTGCCATCAACAGGGAACCTGGGGATGGGCCGATCTGCACAAGGGACTGCAAGTGGCAAGAATGTACCTGCCTCCACTTGGCTCCTCCAGAACCCAGCTGGTAAACTGCTGCCTTCCCAGCTTCCACCACGAGCGAGTGAGGATGCTGGAGCCACACTGAAGAGGGAGGGCAGAGTCAGTGAAAGAGAAAGCAGATCAGAAGAGAAGGAAAGCAGGAAATAAAACAACTTTACAATTTCAAAGCTCATTCACATACATTACATGCCTTCTCCAACAGGCAGGTTAGAAAGAAGTGACAGGCCTTGGTAGAGGGTATTAATCACTGGCATGGAGCTGTAATGCCTCCTAGCACTGAGTGTCTGGAAAAATACGAACCATCTCATTCACAACATTACCTAGAATTCTTGAACTAGCTCTAACCTTTAAAAAGTCACTTTTTCCTAACTTTGTTTCCTTTTCGGCAAAAAAGTGTATCTATTCTGCCTACTCCACCTGAGGTGTGGGGCTCAAAAGCCATCCTGTACTGGGAAGCAATCTGTAAATGGGAACAAACTGGATACTGTTACTGTTCCCTTACTTAGCTCAAAGTTTTCTTCCTTCTTAGGAGGAAGATACAACAAAGAGAACACAAGAACATAATGAAACTGGGCCCCTTATTTTATTTTAGCCTTTTTAGGGGCTGCAACCACAACATGTGAAAGTTCTCAGGCTAGGGGTTGAGTTGGAAATGTAGCTGCCAGCCTACACCACAGCCACAGCAACTCGAGATCCGAGGCACATCTATACCTACATCACAGCTCACGGCAACACCTGATCCTTAACCCACTGAAATGAGCCAGGAATCAAACCCGAGTTCACATGGATACTGGTCAGGTTCCTTACCACTGAGCCATGACAGGAACTCCTGCGGACTCCTAGATTTATGTTTAACCACAATTTCAACTGATTTATTCACAACTCAATCAACTCATTTTTCAAAGCCCTTTGGGCAAAAAGATGGTGAAACACTGGCTGACAGAGCCAAAGAGCTGACTAAAATCTCCACAGCTGAGGTTTGTTCATGCTGAGGAGTCAAGGCTAGCATTTCTAGAAACTGTCATGCCACTTTCTTCCTGTCCCTTATCATCATGGCCCTCAAAGGATCTCAATAGTGGTGGCAACAATGAACAAATGGTACTAATTCCTAACCAAGCAGCAGCAACGTCACAGCCGTTACAGAAGGTTCACTGTTTCTCCTCTAAACGCGCTGCCGGAGGTAAATAAGCAGTTCCATTCCAAAAGACACGTGAATTTTCCATTTTTGCTTATTCACTCAACATACTGAACACATACTATATGCTGGGAACCAAGATGAACGAGAGTCTATGCTCCTCAGGGGGAGAGTCATACACAGAACTGCAGGATGACGTAAAAGGATCCAATATATTAATGTTAACCGCTGTGGATGCCAGGGATATTAAAAACTGCATCACCATCACCATCCATTCATCCAACATAAGTATAATGAAAGGCTACACTGGATGGAGTGGTAGCACAAAAGAGGTCAGATTCCACTTGCCAGCAGAAGCCATAAAGATCTTAAGTACTTTAAACCACAATGGCCTTTGGGTTTAAGGCTCCAGCCACCAGACCTTTCAACAGGCTCTAGACTTGCCAGGTAAGTTGACTGCCCTATTCCTCCTCTTTCCCTTTTCCTAGTTAATTTCTCATTGTTGGTATCTCAGTTTTTCTTTCTTTCTTTCTTTTTGTCTTTTTGCCTTTTCTAGAGCCGCTTCTGTGGCATATGGAGGTTCCCAGGCTACGGGTCTAATCGGAGCTGTAGCCGCCAGCCTACACCACAGCCACAGCCACGCGGGATCAGAGCCGCGTCTGCGACCTACACCACAGCTCACGGCAACGCGGCATCCTTAACCCACTGAGTAAGGCCAGGGATAGAATCCGCAACCTCGAGGTTCCTAGTCAGATTCGTTAACCACTGAGCCACGACGGGAACTCCAAGATATCTCAGTTTCAAAGAGACCTATTTAAGGAAGTCTTCTTGACCAGAGTCTCCCCCAATTTTATTCTCATAGCCCTAGGTGCCTTCTTTCTCAATTTCCACGTGCCTCTGAGGGCTTAACGTCCATCTCCCCAACAGGCTGTAAGTTCCAGCCCAGTGGGAATCAAGACTGATGGTTTTTGCTCATCATTACGGGTATATCCTCAGCACCCAATATGGTGGTTGTTAAGTAAGTATTTCACAGTAAAATAATCCTTTAATAGCGAATGAATTTAAAGCACACCGGAAATGCAGACCGTCTGAAAAAATAATAGCTGAACGTGATGGAGCACAGAAAGTGCTTTCAGAGGAGCCTGGACTAGTATCACCATTTAGCTAATTTTAAGGACGGCTCACAGCCTGATTCCACCGGTCTTGACCACCCTACCCGCAAGGGACCTGCGCAACCCCACCCGTCCCTAGGGGATTAAAACCTGTGGCGATTAAAAACCTCAGCTTTGGGAGGGTGGTCAATGACAACGGTGATCCTTCCAAGGTCTTGCCCTCGGCGAGGTCCCTCTACCCCCAGCGGTGCTGAAGTCTAACAAAAGGCCGCTCTCCGCCTGCCCTGTCGCCCAGCGGCTGCCCCGGTTCCAGCCCAGGCCCCGGTTCGAGGTCTTAAGGGAGCCCGGCCCACGTACCAGACACGGGCCCTAGCCTCTGTTGCGGCGCCCCAGAACTCTCTCAGGGCCCCCGCCTCCTTCTCCCAGGGGCCGCGGCTCCTAATTCCTCCCTCAGAGCCCACCGCCAGGAGACTGCATTTACCTGTTCCCGCAGACACGCAGACACACCGACCCCTGGCCACCAGCGGCCGCAACACGCACCGTCCGGTCCAACCAGAGCCCGCCGCTGGAAAGTGCCCCGCCGCGCCTTACCGTATTGGTCAGCCAACATGCCAATCAACTGGAGAACGAACCAGCTTGTCAGTTGGTTTCTGGGAAGGCGGCACTAAATTGGCTGATGCAATGGCCAAGAAAGTAGGGACTGGGACGTGTCACGTGACAAGTAAGGATGCGGACTCTGGAGACCGACATTTTAGTAGCCTTACGCAAAGTCCTAATAGTTGACATGGTTGATAAGGGGGAAGGGTGACGTGTGTTTGGTAGCGGTCACAGCTCTTAGTGTATAGTTGTGTTCCTTTTAGTTGCAGAGTGGTATGCAGACCTTAGAGATTCTGATATGTGGTGCCCATGGGTCCAGTTGTCCTTGTCAGACCTTCTTGGATTTGGTGTGGAGTAAGAAATAACTTACTCTTTGCGAGACAATTGAATTGGCGGCTGTTCTCGATTTGCCTTAGGAAAATAGCAAATATTTATATGCAAGTCATTATGTTAAACATTTCCTAGATTATTTTAATTTTTAAACTGCATATGAGGCAAGTCAACTGGCATCCCTTTTCCAAATGAGGTAACCGCCTTGCCTAAGCTCACACTGAAAGGTAAGCCTAAGAGCCAGGATTCAAACCTGTGTATACTGGAGTTCCTGTTGTGGCACAGCAGTAACGAATCTAAGAACCATGAGGCTGTGGGTTTGATCCCTGGCCTTGCTCAGTGGGTTAAGGATCCGGCATTGCCATGAGCTGTGGTGTAGCTTGCAGACGCGGCTCAATCCCGCCTTGCTGTGGCTCTGGCGTAGGCCGGCACCTGTAGCTTGGATTAGACCCCTAGCCTGGGAACCTCTGTATGCTGCGGGTGCGGCTCTAGAAAAGGCAAAAAGACAAACCCGTGCTTTGAGCCCATGACCTTAACCTCTCCACTGTTAACCTTTGTATCTAAATATGAAGGTATGAAATTGTGCTGTTGGACATAATTGGGTTAAAGATATTGTTACCAAATACAAGTTCACGTGCCTGACACACAGTGAGGTCAAACAAACTAAAACCTTGGAATTTGGAGCAGAGAAGGATTTATTTATTTTTTTTTGTCTTTTTGCCATTTCTAGGGATGCTCCCGTGGCATATGGAGGTTCCCAGACTAGGGGTCGAATCAGAGCTGTAGCCACCGGCCTACGCCACAGCCACAGCACCGCGGGATCCCAGCCGCGTCTGCAACCTACACCAACAGCTCATGGTAATGCCGGCTCCTTAACCCACTGAGCAAGGCCAGGGATCGAACCCGCAACCTCATGGTTCCTAGTTGGATTCGTTAACCACTGCGCCACGACTGGAACTCCCAGAGAAGGATTTATTGCGGGGCCAGGCAAAGAGAAAGGGTGGCTTGTGTTTAAAACCCCCCAAATCCACAATTTGGGAGACAGGTTTTTATAGACAGTTTGGGATGAGGGTTGCAGGGTGTGTGATTTTCTTCTGATGGGTTGGTGATAAGGTAACAGAGTGGTGTTCCAGGAATTTTGTCATTCTGAAGTTACCATCCTCCATCTGGGTAGGGGCTTTAGTTCTCATTTTGGCATTCCCTCCTTTCACTGATTAGTAACTGAATCTGCCCTTTGGAACTCAGAAGGTCAAGGAGGCTGAATGAAGCCTATTTCCTGCAAGAAATGCCTGTGGGATGGGATGGGATAGGGTGGGGTGGGGGGAGTGGCATTCCCATAGTGGCTCAGCAGACATGAATCTGACTAGCATCCATGAGGACAATGGATCCCTGGCCTTGCTCAGAGAGTTAAGCACCAGCCTTGCCATGAGCTGTGGTGTAGGGCACAGACTGGGCTTGGATCTGGTGTTGCTGTTAGCTGCTGTGAGCTGTGTGTAGGCCACCAGCTACAGCTCCAATTTGACTCCTAGCCTGGGAACCTCCATATACCTCGGGCGTGGCCCTAAAAAGATAAAAAAAAAAAAAAAAAAAAGAAATGGTGGGGTAGGGCGTAACTTCCTGCTGGTTGAGAATCTGCTGGTTGAGAATCCAACTCCTAGTGGCTCCAGTCACTGCAGAGGTGCGAGTTTGATCCCCAGCCTGACACAGTGGGTTAAAGGGTTGAATGTTACCATAGTTGTGGCACTGATTAGTTCCTGGTCTGGAAACTTCCATATGCCATGAGTGTGGCCATAAGAAAATATTTTTAATAGAAGGAAAACTATCTTTTCCTTTAGGGCCGAAGGTGCAGCTACTTTGCGAACAAAGCTCGTGGCAACCCTGGATCCTTTTTTTTTTTTTTTTTGGGCTTTTTAGGGCCACATCTGAGGCATATGGAGGTTCCCAGTCTAGGGGTCAAATTGGAGCTACAGCTGCCAGCCTACACCACAGCCACAGCAACAGCAGATCCGAGCTGCATCTGCAACCTAGACCACAGCTCACAGCACCACCCAAACCTTAACTCACTGAGCAAGGCCAAGGACTGAACCCACATCCTCATGGATACTAGTTGGGTTCATTTCACTGAGCCACAATGGGAAGTCATAGAAGGAAAACTATCCTTTTTTTTTTTTTTTTTAGGGTTGCACCTGTGGAAGTTCCCAGGTTACGGGGTCGAACTGGAGCTATAGCTGCCGGCCTATGCCACAGCCACAGCAACGCAGGGTCCAAGCCATGTCTGCGACCTACACCACAGCTCACAGCAATGCTAGATCCTTAACCTACTGAGCAAGGCCAGGGATGTAACCGGAAACCTCATGGTTACTAGTCAGATTCGTTACTGCTGTGCCACAACGGGAGCTCCAGGAAAACTATCTCTTTTTTTACTTTTTTTTTTTTTTTAGGGCCACACCTGCAGCATGTGGAGATTTCCAGGCTAGGTGTCAAATAGGAGCTGTAGCTGCCGGCCTACACCACAGCCACAGCAACTCCGGGATCCAAGCCACATCTGTGACCTACAACACAGCTCATGGCAACGCCAGATCCTTAACCCACTGAGAGGGGTGGAACCTGCGTCCTCATGGATGCTCTTCAGATTTGTTAACCGATTAGCCATGACAGGAACTCCCAGGAAAACTATATTAATGCAACATGCTAGTTGTCTGTTTTAGGAAACATCTAATTTATTCTGGGCTAAACAAATAGCCTGCAGGTAAGAGTGAGTGCTACATACAGAGCTTGCTCTGCAGTAGAATATTGATTGACCGTCAACTCCAGGCAAGATGAAGGTAACAGGGGCTCAAGATAGTGCTACTAATATACTTAGTTTTGGAAGGAAGTACTCTTAGGTTCTATAGCACCTAAGCAAACTTTTTTTTCCCCACAGCCACATCTGCAGTGGAAGTTCCTAGGCTAGGGGTTGAATCAGAGCTGCAGCTATGCTATAGCCACTGCAACATGGGATCCAAGCCACATTTTCAACCTACATCACAACTTCAAGCAATGCTTGGATCTTTAACCAAGGATCAAACTTGCATCCTCACAGATACTATGTTGGATTCTTAACCCACTGAGCCACAATAGGAACTCCCTAAGCTACTTTTATCATTTATAAAATGGACTTTGAATGTTCATTTATTTACCATCAAGTCAAATGGAATTGGCTGAAGAGTTGTTTTTCATACCATGAAGTGCTGTAGGAATCACCTAAGGATCTTAACATGCAGATCCCGATTTAGTAGATCTGGAGCAAAGTTCGAGACTTTGCACATTTCTAATAAGCCCCCTAGTGTTATCTATGCTACTGCTAGGGGATCACACTTGGAGTACCAGTGGCCTAAACTAGAAAATGAGCTTCTTCACATATTTGTTCAGAGGCAAACATTAAAAAGTTTGATCGGGAGTTCCCGTCGTGGCGCAGTGGTTAACGAATCCGACTAGGAACCATGAGGTTGCGGGTTCGGTCCCTGCCCTTGCTCAGTGGGTTAAGGATCCGGCGTTGCCGTGAGCTGTGGTGTAGGTTGCAGACGCGGCTTGGATCCCGCGTTGCTGTGGCTGTGGCGTAGGCCGGTGGCTACAGCTCCGATTCAACCCCTAGCCTGGGAACCTCCATATGCCGTGGGAGCGGCCCAAGAACCAAGAGATAGCAACAATAACAACAACAAAAAGACAAAAGACAAAAAAAAAAAAAAAAAAAAAGTTTGATGAGGGGGGGTGGGGAGTGTATGTGCATTCCTAATCTATTTATTCACCAAATAAGTCTGTTATATGTTAGACTGTAGAGATCAAAATTAAGGAGAACAGACACTGCCCTTGCGTTTATGCAGTTCCCAGTTTAAGGAGGGAGCCTGACATTTGGCCAAAAATAACTTTTAAAAAGTTAAAGTGGAAAAAAAAGGAAAAAGTCTCGAATACCCAAAGGCGACCCCCGGTGGAGCCAAGATCCAGGCCTTTTGCTCCTAGGTACCTCGGCGCGCCAGGGCCAGGCTTGCCATCCTCCCCTCTGATTGGCTGGCGGGACCGGCTTCCGGGCCTCAGCCAATGAGGCGGGGGCTGTGAGCGGCCGTTGGCCGAAGGAGCCGCCATGCTGAAGGACGATGGCCGGGGCTGCTGGCCGTGTCCGAGAACAAGCTCTAGGGTGCTTTCCGCTCGCCCTGCCTGTGGGCGATGTGAGTATCTCTGAGGGTAGGAAGGAGACTCTTTTTTCCTCATTAAGGCATTCTCCTCGCCCCCACCCCAGGGGAGGGAACAGGAATAACCATAATAGCTTATATTTAATCGAGCCTTCACCGTTGGCCAGGCACTGGACCGAAGGCCTTAATCTTGTGATCTCACTGAGTCCTGGGACCGGAGGTGGGTGCCTACCGTGATTTCAGAGGAGACAGGGGCAGCCTAAAGTCGCGTGAGTGAAAATGCTGGAGGTGGAATTCTGATCCAGGTGCTCTTATTCCCCCGATTCCTCGCTCCACTCCCCTCTTTGGAAATCCGATTCCTTCTTAGTAGGAGTCTTAAATGGTGCAGGTGTTGGGAGTGGACATAGGAAAGTCTAGAACCCTGGGGCTTATTTTTAAGTTTTTCTTTGGTCGTACCCATGGCCAGGGGAAGGATCCCAGGCCAGGGACCGAACCAGCACTACAGGTAACCAGGGTCACAGCAGTGACACAGCTGGACCCTTAATCCACAGAGCCACCAGGAAACTCCTTGAGATTTTTTTTTTTTAATAGAAAAAGTTGTACATACTAAAAGCATTTATAGGAAAGAAAAGCACTAAAATTCAAGAAAGCTTCTGTCTCGGGATGGCATGGAAGGAGCTTCATTTGAATCTTGTTTTATTTCAGTCCTGAGGTGGGAATCTAGATGTTTGTTATAGTATTCCCTTTTTTTGTTTGTCTGAAGTACAATTTTAAAAGGAAAACATGCACATGGAAAATTTATTCAAAGGATGAAGTGTGCACAATGAAAGGAAGTCTCTAGAGCCCCTCACTAGAAGCAGCCAGTGATACCAGTTTTGTGTGTATCTTATACACTGTCTTAGTATGTACAAGCATATATGTGAGTTTGTTATATTTGCACAAATGGATCCTACTGTTTACAGTCCTATATCTTTGATGATTTATTTTTAATCTCATTAAATTTAAAAGTTCCTTAACCTCTTCTAGCCCTGTGATCAGTATAATTTGGCAGAACTTTCCAGGATTCCTTCTGACATGAGTTGTAGGTCATGGCCTGTTAGACTGTATGTTTGCCTTTTTCGTGCACACCCTCACCTGTAGGGTCCAAAGAAATCTTCCCCAAGTTAACCCTGTAAAGAGTGCAGGAGAGAAAGAGTCATGGCAAGAAGAGGATTCTGGGAAGTGCTCTACCCTTTCCCAAACATTTTAACTTAGAGTCTACAGGTAAAATTCCAAATAAAGCCCACTATTACTTGAAGTTAATCTGTTATAGTGGATTATTGGCAAAACAAGAGAGGTGGGGATTCATTTCTCACTCAGGTTGTAGGGAAATACCCAGTTTCTTTTTTCTTTTTTTTTTTTTCTGTTTTTTGTCTTTTGTTGTTGTTGTTGCTATTTCTTGGGCCGCTCCCGCGGCATATGGAGGTTCCCAGGCTAGGGGTTGAATCGGAGCTGTAGCCACCGGCCTACGCCAGAGCCACAGCAACGCAGGATCCGAGCCGCGTCTGCAGCCTACACCACAGCTCACGGCAACGCCGGATGGTTAACCCACTGAGCAAGGGCAGGGACCGAACCCGCAACCTCATGGTTCCTAGTCGGATTTGTTAACCACTGCGCCACGACGGGAACTCCCCAGTTTCATTCTAGTGAAGTAACAAGGAAAGAGAAGCTTGTTTGATCCCAGTTAAGGGAAAGTGTCACACTTAATCCTTATTTTACTTCTTCTAGAAGCCCAGTATTTTTAGAAATTTTATTTATTTATTGGCCACACCTGCAAAGCTCCCAGGCCAGGGATCGAACCCTTGCCGCTGCAGTTACCAGAGCCACAGCAGTGACAGTGCTGGATTCTTAACCCACTGAGCCACCAAGAAACTCCATCCCCCCCGCCTTTTCTTTTTAAAAATGATCTGAATCACAGAACCTTTACATGAGAGAGCTGGGATTCTAGCCTAGGCAAGGCTAAATCTAAAAGTCACACCAGATTGGCGAGTTCCCTGAAGTGAACTCATTTGCTCATTAAACTGCTCTGTGCAGCCCTTTTCATCCAGCCCTTACCAATTTATTCTTATCTGGTTCTTGTCATTGGTCGAGAAACTGTGTTCAGTTCCACACACACACAGTTCGGTTACTCTGTATCTCTGATCTTCTACCTGGAATACATTTCCCTAGCACCCTTGCTGAGCATTTTTTTTAAGATTAAATTCCTGTAAATGTATTGCCATACAGTCTGTGGGACAAATTTTTAACCAGTGTTTGAGAGGGCTGATTCTCGACACTCTAGGCAACACCTGCACATTTAAATTTACCAACCTGGAAAAATGAATAAAATAAAAATCCGCCTTTTTCAGGTTCATTTTGCTCACTATCGTAATGGATTTGTGTATTGGTATATTCCGTTTATTTATATTCTGACATCTTTGTCACTGTGCTGGGCAAGAATGTGGTTTTGTTCTTCGGTTGGAGAGCCCATTGGCAGGAGCTTCGGCACTTAAAGATAACTGTCCCAGTCTGCAGTTCTGCGTGTTGAATAAGAAACTCTGAGCAGTTCAAGGGGTGGGGGTCCGAAAGCGGCAAGAGCGACAGTCCATGGGGTTAGGGGCTGTCAGGCCGGCGCGGACTCCGACGTCACTGCGGCGCGCCGCTTCCGGTCCCCAGCGCCGGAGCGAATGACTTCCCCCTCCGTGGGGCCAGGGTTGCCCAGGGTTGCCCAGGATTGCGGATCGCCCGGGCAAGGTCGCCAGCACCTGCCTCCCACCGGCGCAAGGGACTATGGCCACCGACTCATGGGCCCTAGCGGTGGACCAGCAGGAAGCGGCGGCTGAGTCGGTGAGTAGGCTTCATCTATAAAAAGATCAGGGGGCCAGTTTTGACCGCAGATCAGATCCCTGGGAAAAGACACTGCCAGGTTGGTCTGGCCCGGGATGGGGTGCGTGAGCGGATGGAGCCTGGACCCTGAGCTGGCTTAGTTTATCCACCCGTCGCCTCTCCTGTCGGTTACGTAGGCTCAGGTGAGCATTTCCATCCGTGAAGATCCCAGCCGCCTGCTTGTCCTGAAGTCAGGCTTGCACTTACCACCCTGAATTGTAGTAATCACCTTTGTAGGTGTTTTTTTTCCACCTGCCGATTTTGAGTTGTTTGGGCTCAGGGACCGTGACTTTTTCATATTAGTGTGCTTCCTCAGCTGCTCAGTAAGGATGAATGATCGATTCCGTAGGCCTGGCAGTCAGTTAAATCCTCTCCTGGTCCGCTTAACTTCGTTCTGGATCTGACACACAGTAAGCAAGATATGCATTAAACGTTAGAATTAATTTTTCCTGCCTTAACTCTCCTGAATTCTGATACTGCTTTGAATGCACTTTGTCGGTACTTATGTCTGTTAACTTCTCAAGAACAAGGACTTGGTCTTATTTTTTTATAACTGATAAAAATGTTTCATATGTACGTAAAAAGTCAAATAGGTTTTTTTTTTTGCCTTGAGGTTCCCAGCCTAGGGAACTAATGGGAGCTACAGATGCTGGCCTGCGCCACAGCCACACCAGATCCTAGCCACATGTGCAACTTACACCACAGCTCACAGCAACTGCCAGATCCTTACACCACTGAGCAAGGCCAGGGATCTAACCCACAACCTCATGGTTCGTAGTCGGATTCTTTTTCGCTGCGCCACGACAGGAACTCCAAGAGTCAAATAGTTTTAAAACTGGTTCCCACCAGTTTTTTCCTCCACAGAGTAAACTATTTTTCTTGAAATTGATTTACAGCATTGACCTGCTTGTTCCCTGAATAACATGCTTGCTTTTGCTACTTCTTGAATTTTCTGTTTTAAGTGTTTATTGATTTTGACACTTTCCTCAATCCTTTCCCTGCCACTAAAGCACACTTTCCGGTTCCTAATCTTTCTATTATTTGGGGTTTTAATTAGATCAGTCATCTGTGTTTATATTATTAGTAAGTCATGAATATTTTTATTTGCTATACAACTTTTCCTTGAAATTTAGAAGTGCCTTGTGTTTTTGCTTTGTGCACTTTGTGCTCATCACCAGTTCAACCCCAGGCTCTTTGCTGTCTATGTTTATTTCTGAATATTCACACACATCAAATATTCTATTAGTTCCATTTCTCCCAGGTCTTTTAGCCTCCTTCAAATTGTACTAGTTGCTCTGACTTGTTTTGGGCTCAAGGGAACAGGGCAGATTTCCCTTTGTCCTCATTCTGGGGGCTTCCTCCTCTTCGCTTGTATTGGATCCCCTCCTTTTTGCATCCCCTCTCTTCATCTTCCTTGATTTGGTGGAGCCATTCATCAGCTTTCTGAAGGTGTCTGGGAAGTAAAATATTTAAGATGCTGCCTTTCCAATATTAGCTTATTTTTCCTATCATCTAGTATGGCTGGGTGTAGAACTGTAAGTTGGGAGTTATTTTCCTGTGATATTGCCTTCTATATTTCTGTATTTGTTGTTGAGATGTGTGAGACCATTCTGATTCCTGATGTGACCTTTTTCCCTTTCTAAGCTTGAAGAATCTTCTGTTTGTCTCCAGTAGTCAAAAAATTCATGATGGTGTGTCCTGATATAGGTCTGTTTTCATTCATTTTATGAGGCACTGGTGGGAACTTCAGTCTGGAAAACTCTTGTCTTTGAGTTATGGGAAATTTTCTAGAAAGTTTTCTTTTTTCTTTCTTTCTTTTTTTTTTTTTGTATAATGATCATAACAATCTAATTTCACAGGATTTCCATCCCACAGCCCAGGCACATCCCCCCACCCTCCAAACTGTCTCCTCCGGAGACCATAAGTTTTTCAATGTCTGTGAGTCAGCATCTATTCTGCAAAGAAGTTCCGTCTGTCCTTTTTTCAGATTCCACATGTCAGTGAAAGCATTTGATGTTGGTGTCTCATTGTATGGCTGACTTCACTTAGCATGATAGTTTCTAGGTCCATCCATGTTGCAAAAAATGCTGGTATTTCGTTCTTTTTAATGGTTGAGTAATATTCCATTGTGTATATGTACCACATCTTCTGGATCCACTCCTCTGTTGATGGACATTTAGGTTGTTCCGATGTCTTGGCTATTGTAAATAGTGCTGCAGTGAACATTGGAGTACATGTGTCTTTGCGAGTCGTGATTTTCTCTGGATAGATGCCCAGGAGTGGGATTGCTGGATCAAATGGTAGTTCTATTTTTAGTTTTCTGAGGAATCTCCATCCTGCTTTCCACAGTGGTTGCACCAATTTACAATCCCACCAACAGTGTACTAGGGTTCCTTTTTCTCCACACCCTCTCCAGCACTTATTGTTTGTAGACTTTTGGATGATGGCCATTCTGGCTGGTGTAAGGTACCTCATCGTGGTTTTGATTTGTATTTCTCTAATAATGAGTGACGCTGAACATCTTTTCATGTGTTTCTCGGCCATCTGTATGTCTTCTTTGGAGAATTGTCTGTTTAGATCTTCTGCCCACTTTTGGATGGGGTTGTTTGTTTTTTTGGTATTAAGCTGCAGAAGGTATTTATAAATTTTGGAGATTAATCCCTTGTCAGTCGATTCACTTGCAAAGATTTTCTCCCATTCTGTGGGTTGTCTTTTTGTGTTGTTTAAGGTTTCCTTTGCTGTGCAGAAACTTTGAAGTTTGAGTAGGTCCCATTTGTTTATTTTTCTTTTTATTGTCAATACTCTGATAGGTGGATCTGAGAAGAAGTTGCTGTCGTTTATGTCAGAGAGTGTTTGGCCTATGTTTTCCTCTAGGAGTTTGATAGTGTCTGGTCTTACATCTAGGTCTTTAATCCATTTTGAGTTTATTTTTGTGTATGGTGTTAGGGAGTGTTCTAATTTCATTCTTTTCCATGTGGCTGTCCAGTTTTCCCAGCACCACTTATTGAACAAGCTGTCCTTTCTCCATTGTATAGTCTTGCCTCCTTTGTCATAGATTAGTTGGCTGTAAGTGCATGGGTTTAATTCTGGGCTTTCTATCCTGTTCCACTGATCTGTATTTCTGTCTTTGTGCCAGTACCATGCAGTTTGGTAATTTGATAGGGATTGCACTGAATCTGTAGATTGCCTTGGGTAGTATAGTCATTTTGATAATATTAACTCTTCCAATCCATGAGCATGGTATATCTTTCCATCTATTTGTGTCATCTTTGATTTCTTTCATCAGTGGCTTGTAGTTTTCAGAGTACAGGTCTTTTGTTTCTTTAGGTAGGTTTACTCCTAGGTATTTTATTCTTTTGGATGCGATGGTAAACGGGATTGCTTCCCTAATTTCCTTTTCTGCTTTTTCATTGTTAGTATATAGAAACGCTATCGATTTCTGTGTATTGATTTTGTATCCTGCAACTTTGCCAAATTCGTGGATAAGCTCTAACAGTTTTCTGGTACAGTCTTTAGGATTCTCTAGGTATAGTAGCATGTCATTTGCAAATAGGGATAGTTTTACTTCTTCCTTTCCAATCTGGATTCATTTCTTTTACTTCTCTGATTGCTGTGGCTAGGACTTCCAGAACTATGTTGAAGAGTAGTGGCGAGAGCAGACATCCTTGTCTTGTTCCTGATCTCAGCGGGAATTGTTTCAGCTTTTCACCATTGAGAATGATGTTCGCTGTGGGTTTGTCGTATATGGCCTTTATCATGTTGAGGTAGGTTCCCGTTATGCCCACTTTCTGAAGGGTTTTTATCAGAATTGGGTGTTGGGTTTTGTCAAAGGCTTTTTCCGCGTCTATCGAGAGGATCATATGGTTTTCATTCTTCAGTTTGTTAATGTGGTGTATCACACTGATGGATTTGAGGATACTGAAGAACCCTTGTATTTATGGGATAAATCCCGCTTGATCATGATGTACAATCCTTTTAATGTATTGTTGGATGTGGTTTGCTAGTATTTTGTTGAGGATTTTTGCATCAATGTTCATCAGTTATATTGGCCTGTAGTTTTCTTTTTTGTGGAGTCTTTGTCTGGTTTTGGTACCAGGGTGACGGTGGCCTCATAGAATGAGTTTGGGAGTATCCCTTCCTTGAAATTTTTTGAAATAGTTTCAGGAGGAGAGGTGTTAGCTCTTCTCTAAATGTTTGATAGAATTTGCCTGTGAAGCCATCCGGTCCTGGACTTTTGTTTGTTGGAAGTGGTTTTTTTTTTTTTTTTTGTCTTTTTGCTATTTCTTTGGGCCGCTCCCGCGGCATATGGAGGTTCCCAGGCTAGGGGTCGGATCGGAGCTGTAGCTGCCAGCCTACGCCAGAGCCGCAGCAATGCAGGATCCCAGCCGCGTCTGCAACTACACCACAGCTCACGGCAACGCCGGATCCTTAACCCACTGAGCAAGGGCAGGGATCGAACCTGCAACCTCATGGTTCCTAGTCAGATTCGTTAACCACTGCGCCACGACGGGAACTCCTGTTGGAAGTTTTTTAATACCAGTTTCAATTTCAGTTCTTGTGATGAGTGTATTCATCTTTTCTATTTCATCTTGGTTTAGTCTTGGAAGATTGTACTTTTCTAAGAATTTGTCCATTTCTTCTAGGTTTTCCATTTTATTGGCATATAGTTGCATATAGTAGTCTCTTATGATCCTTTGTATTTCTATGGTGTCCATTGTTACTTATTCTTTTTCATTTCTAATTTTATTGATTTGAGTCCTCTCTTCTTTTTTGCTTGATAAGTCTGGCTAGGGGTTTATCAATTTTGTTGATCTTTTCAAAGAACCAGCTTTTCGTTTCATTGATCTTTTCTATGGTTTTCTTTGTTTCTATTTCACTGATTTCTGCTCTGATCTTTTTGATTTCTTTCCTTCTAACTTTAGGTTAGAAAGTTTTCATTGTTGATTTCTTCCCTTTAGGTTTTTCTTCATTCCTGCCTTCTAGACTCACATTAGTCGAATGTTGGTTCTCTTGGTCTGCCTTTCAATTTTTTTAAGTCAAGCTTATTGAGATGCAGTTTAAATAAAGTAAAATTCACCACTGTTAGTGTTACAGTTCTGTGAATTTTGACAGAGGGATACAGTTGTGTAGCTACCACCACAATCAAGATACAGAACATTTCCACCACTCTGAAAAGTTCCCTCAAACTTTCAGCATTCACCTCCTTGTCCCTGCCCTTCTCTGGCAACTGCTCCTTTGTTCTCTGTCGTTTTAGTTTTACATTTTCCAAAATGTATAAATGGAATCACAGGATATGTAACCTTTTGAAAAAATAACCTTTTGAAAAATCTTTCACTTAGATTAATTCATTTGAGATTCATCCATGTTGTTACATGGACCAGTAGTTTGTTACTTTTTTTTTCCTTTTAGGGCTGTACCTGCGGCATATGGAGGTTCCCAGCTAGGGGTTGATTCAGAGCTATAGCTGCTGGCTTTCACCACAGCCACAGCAACGCAGGAACTGAGCTGCATCTGCGACCTATACCACAGCTCATGGCAACGTCAGATCCTTAACCCACTGAGCCAGGCCAGAGATCAAACCTGCCTCCTCATGGATGCCAGTCAGATTCATTAACTGCTGAGCCACAACAGGAACTCCAGTAGTTTGTTACTTTTTATTGCTGAGCAGTATTCCATTATGGGTGTACCACAGCTTGCTTAATCTTTTTTTGATGAATATTTGGGTATTTTCAGCAATACCACATCTGCAACCTATGCCACAGCTCACCGCAGTACCAGATCCTTAACCCACAGACTGATGCCAGGGATCTAATCCACATCCTCATGGGTACTGGTTGGGTTTGTAACCCACTAAGCCACAACAAGAACTCCCTTTTTGTATTCTTAACACAACTTTAAAGAGCAGACAGGTGGGTTCCCGTCGTGGCGCAGTGGTTAACGAATCCGACTAGGAACCATGAGGTTGCGGGTTCGATCCCTGCCCTTGCTCAGTGGGTTAAGGATCCGGCGTTACCGTGAGCTGTGGTGTAGGTTGCAAACGTGGCTAGGATCCTGCGTTGCTGTGGCTCTGGCGTAGGCTGGCAGCTACAGCTCCGATTCGACCCCTAGCCTGGGAACATCCCATATGCCGCAGGAGCGGCCCAAGAAATGGCAAAAATAAATAAATAAATAAAAAATAAAGAGCAGACATTTTCAATTTTGGCAAATTCTAGTTTGTCAATTTTTTCATGATTAGATCTTTTTGTGTTCTGAGGCAACAATGCTTTTCACCTGTATTTTCTTCTAGATGATTTATGGCTTTAAATGTCACATTCCTGTCTAATCCATTTTGAGTTAAATATTTTATGTAGTAGGAAGACTGAAACAACATTAACACAATTTTAGAACATTTTCATTGCTCCTAAAAGAAACCTGTACCTATCTGCAGTCACCCTTATTTCTCCTCAACCTCCCAGCCCAGTCCCTTGTAAGCACTAATCTATTTTCTGTCTCTTTAGATTTGCCTATTCAGGACATTTCATATAAATGGAATCACATAATATGGGCTTCTTTTGTTGCTAGCTTCTTTCATTTAGCATAATGTTTTCAAGGTTCATTCATATTGTTGCACATGTCAGTACTTCATTCACTTTTATTGCCAAATGATATTCCATTGTGAAACTATACCACATTTTATCTATGTATTCATCAATGTCCACTGATGGGCATTTGAATTATTTCTTTTTGGCTATTATGAATAATGTTGCTATGATCATTAATATACAAGTTTTTGTACAGCCATACTTTTTTTTTTTAGGGCCACACCCGAGGCATATGGAAGTTTCCGGGCTAGGGCTCGAACTGAAGACACAGCTGCCGGCCTATGCCATAGCAACGCAGGATCCAAGCTGCATCTGTGTCCTGCACCACAGCTCACGGCAATGCCGGATCTTTAACCCACTGAGCGAGGCCAGGGATCGAACCTTTGTCCTCATGGATGCTAGTCAGATTTGTTTCTGCTGAGCCACAACGGGAACTGTATAGCCATACATTTTTAATTCTCTCGGGTATATACCTAAAAGTGATGTTGTTGGTTTATATAGTAACTCTGTGTTTAACTTTTGAGGAACTGTCCATACTATTGTCCAAATTGGCTGCATCACTGTATCATCTTTAAGTTTATTTTATTATTGTTATTATTTATTTATTTTTGTCTTTTGTCTTTTTAGGGCCACACCCACTGCATATGGAGGTTCCCAGGCTAGGGGTCTAATCAGAGCTGTTGCTGCCGGCCTATACCAGGGCCACAGCAACTCCGGATCCTTAACCCACTGAGCGAGGCCAGAGATCAAACCTGCAACCTCATGGTTCCTAGTTGGCTTCATTTCCGCTTCGCCATGACGGGAACTCCTATTTTATTATTTTTTGAGATTGGTATCATATATGAGAGGCACTATTGTTTAAAAGTTAAGGCCTAAGACTTTGTAGCCGGACAGACTTGGATCTGTGTAATGGGTCCATCAGTTACTAGTTATATGACCTTGTGCAAATTGCTTAACTTTTCTGTGTCTTTGGTTTCCACATCTGTAAGATGGGGATAATCATAGCACCTGCCTGAGTTATGGACATGCCTGAAATAAGTGCTATATAAGTGACAGCTATTGTTATAGTTGTTATCTATAATCCAGTTTTGTTGCAGGAACCTTTTTTTTTCCTCATTTTTTAAAGTTTTATTTAAGTATAGTTGATTTACGATGTTGTAATAATCTCTGCTGTACAAGGAATCTTTTAAATTACTTGTCCATATTGTACCTGGTTAAGTTTTGTGAATCTGTTTAATCACACACAGGTATATTATAATAGCTCCCAATATTCTAAAACTGAACAGATGAGTGAAGACCGTTGTTTCCTTTTGCCTTGTGGAATTCCTGACAGGTGACTGTGACATGTACAGTGCAAGGTTCCTATATTTTAAGTATCCATCAAGCTCTGTTTCTTAGTCATTTTAAATAAGAAAATATTGGATCCTATTTATGTTTATTTCCTCGTTCCCCTGTGGTTCCTCTTTGTTCCCCATATTCCTTCAGAAATTTCAATTTAGAGGAGGGCAAAGAATAGAAAACTCTGATGATAAGACTGTGTGTCCCATTTCACCATTGTGCCTAAGGCATTCCTTATTTGGTATAATTCCCTTACCATTAAGTCTTCCTCCTTGTGTCTCAAGAATCCTTTCTCAAGTATCTTTTGAAGAAAATGCAATGTAACTATATAGTTTCCAGTTATTTTAACATATCTTAAAAACTAAAATAATTAATGGCATTGAAAAATGTGGATATTATAAGGTGGGTGTTTTGGCTTTTTTGCCTTTTGGTTAGTTTTTTGGATTACAAAGTGGTTTCCAGTGAAGTTGCAAAAGAAATTGGTTTCTCTTTTTTGATTCAAATAAACAGAGCAGGAATTCCCATGGCGCAGCAGAAATGACTAGGAACCATGAGGTTTTGGGGCCTGGCCTCACTCAGTGGGTTAAGGATCCGGCATTGCCGTGAGCTGTGGTGTAGGTCGCAGACATGGCTCAGATCTGGCATTGCAGTGGCTGTGGTGTAGGCTGGCAGCTGCAGCTCCAATTGGACCCCTAGCCTGGGAACCTCCATATGCTGTGGGTGCTGCCCTAAAAAGCAAAATAAATAAATAAAATAAAATAAACAGAGCAAAGGAAGGAATCTGAACTGGACTTTCCACGTTTCAGTGTTCAGTTCACTGACATTGCAGTAAGTGATGCGAACGAACTTCACTGTTCTGTGCTTTTTGCTGTAGAGACTTTGAGATCCTTACAGCCAAGGGAGATCTGAGTGTGTTTTCAGAATCTGCTGGAAGCTCTCCAGAATTCTGATATATTGTAATCAAAACAACTTGATTACGTTGTTGCTATCAACTTTTTCTATACATCGCATTGTATTTATTTAACTTCAATTTTAATATATCAACAAAAGGATAGTTTGTCCTTTTATCACTGAGTATTAAAATGCTTTGGAAGTTCCCTGATTGCTAGCAGTTAAGGATTCTGCATTTTCACTGCTGTAGCTCAGGTTAGATCCCTGGCCTGGAAACTTCTGCATGCCATGGGTACAGTAAAGAAAAAGAAATGCTTCACAGGAGTTCCCTTCGTGGCTCAGTGGTTAACGAATCTGACTAGGAACCATAAGGTTGCGGGTTCGGTCCCTGCCCTTGCTCAGTGGGTTAAGGATCCAGTGTTGCCGTGAGCTGTGGTGTAGGTCGCAGACGCGCCTCGGATCCCACGTTGCTGTGGCTGTGGTGTAGGCCAGCGGCTACAGCTCCGATATGACCCCTAGCATGGGAATCTCCATATGCCACGGGAGTGGCTCAAGAAAAGGCAGAGACCAAAAAAAAGAGAAAGAAATGCTTTACAGCAAAGGATATTTCTAACTCATTCACACCTCATTAACTCATCTACATCTCAGCTATATCATTTATGTTAGATAGCAATTATTGGAGTTCCCGATGCCGCTCAATGGGTTAATGATCAGCTTGTCTCTTTGGCGTTGCTGGTTTGATCTCATGTTACAGTGGATTATAAGATCCGGTGTTGCTACACCTGTGGCGTAAGTTGCACATGTGGCTCTGATGCGATCTCTGGCCTGAGAGACCATATGCCACTGTGTGGTCGAAAAGGTGGGGGAAAGGTAGCAATTATTACCCTAGGTGTGAGTACTATTAACCCTACTCTTGTAAATATTGCCAGTAAGTCAGTCTGAATATTAGGCTTAAATGAGGTTCACTGGCCAGATGTAGAGGAGTGGTTTAGTGAAGATTAGAATATAGAGAACACCTCCTATACACCATACACTGCTGGTTGCCTCATTCACTCTGTTAATATGTTCTCTGTCCTTCAGAATTAATGAAGGATTGGTACTGCTTTATAATGATCTCCTTTTTCGACAATTTCCTTTCTTGCTAGTCTCTCCAGTGTGTTCTTGCTGCTTCCTCTTCCCTACCCCAACAGACACCAGAAACTCCCTTTTCACTTCCATCAGTAGAAGTGAAATTCTTCCATTTCCAGCTATCTACTCATTAAAACAGTTTTTTCATTCCTCCCCCCACTTTCTCCTTTCTTGGACTTAGAGGAAAAGTAGAAATGAACCTCAAGACATAAAAAAAAACCCTGTGCAGGTGGTGCTTTAAGTAATAGCCATTTCAGGCAGTTCCCCTTGTGGCTCAGTGATAACAAATCTAGCAACCATGAGGACGCAGGTTTGATCCCTGGCCTCACTCACTGGGTTAAATTAGGATCTGGCGTTGCTGAGAGCTGTGGTGTAGGTTGCAGATGAGGCTCAGATCCAGTGTTGCTGTGGCTGTGGCAAAGGCTGGCATTTGCAGTTCTGATTCGACCCCTAGCCCAGGAACTTCCATATGCCACAGTTACAGCCTTAAAAAAAAAAAAAAAAAGTTCAAATCTTTCTTTGAACTGTCTTTGCTCTATCCCTTCCTTTCTAGTCACACTTCATCCTGCTGGGTATTTTGGTCACAAAGTGTGCCATGATGCTCTAGGCCATTTCCAGTTTAAAAAAAACAGACATCCAGCACAAGGTGACCCAAATGAGGCAGCATACACATGCTGTGGCCCTCCGGCTCAAACATATCCTGCAGCATCACTGATTCCCACCCATGGATGCTTTTCATTGCAGTCCTCCTCAGTGTTCTCTGTCTGAAGAATGAATGCATTTCTCAGAATCTCTTCTAAATTTCCTTGTTTGAAAAATGACAGTGATGGAGTTCCCGTCGTGGCGCAATGGTTAACGAATCCGACTAGAAACCATGAGGTTGTGGGTTCGGTCCCTGCCCTTGCTCAGTGGGTTAACGATCTGGCGTTGCTGTGAGCTGTGGTGTAGGTCGCAGATGTGCCTCAGATCCTGCGTTGCTGTGGCTCTGGTGTAGGCCGGTGGCTACAGCTCCGATTGGACCCCTAGCCTGGGACCCTCCATATGCCGAGGGAGCAGCCCAGGAAATAGCAAAAGACAAAAAAAAAAAAAAAAAAAAAAAAATGACAGTGACAACTCAGATGGCATTTTATTGAGAGAATCTGTGTAATCAGGGCATTAAGCAAACTCACAAATTATAATTCTTTCTAGAGATTATAATTAGGAAGTATAGATTTTGAGCTGCTGTATAACCAGTTTTTTTCTACTGCTGTAGTTGTGGATATTTTGTTTATTCTCACTCTAACATGCAGTAAACAAAAGGGGCCCAGCAGAGCAACCTAGCGAATATGTTCTACTGAGAAGGTCATGAGAGTGGGTCACTTCTCCCCAGCTTCACTGGGTGAGGCACTACTGATGCAAAATCTTTTTAAGTAATTTTCCTGACACTCCCCCCCCCCCATATTTTCCATTTAGTTGAGCAACTTGCATCTTAAGGACGAGAAAGTCAAACCAGATGCCAATGGTGAGTAACTAAATGCTAGTTTGAAAACAATTAATTTTATGTTTTAACATAACAGCTGTCCGGATTGTCTTGTATTGTGCTTTATATAAGTATGAGGATGCCTAATTGGTTAGTAAACCATGAAAATATATTGTCAAAAATTATTTATTTAAAAAAAATTCCTTAATTTGAGATGAGATAAAGTATGGGCAACCACAGGGTTAACCTACTGTAACTATTCTGAAATCTTATCTACCAAAAATCTAAGATTTACATTAAATTTTATTGATGTATTTAATATTATAGGGGAGAAGTAATATTTACCACACTCTGAATTATCTTTTTCTGTATATTTTTACGTAACCACAACACCGAATATGCATTTCTGTTAATCAACAATTTATACACACAGACTCTTAATGACACTATTGTGTTCATACATTGATAAAATGATTTACATAGATTTCCTCTTTTGGGTATCAAAGTAGTTTTGATCATTGCTGTAATCATCTTTCTATAACATTTGAGAAATATTGATGCTCTAAAGGAAATTAATATTAGTTTTTGAGGTATAGTGAGAGGCCTTGCAATAGAAAAGAGCTGAAATATAAGTAACAGTTTTCATACTTTTGTTTATATAGAAACAATGCAATGTTTTTATCTGTGGCTTGGTTTCCTCATTTATTTTTTTGCTCCCCAGGCCTTTACATTTCTAGTGTCTCATAGAATTTGAATTGTCTCAGCTGTTGGGTATGAGATGTGATTTTGAATGATGGCCACTTTGTGTCTGATAAAGGTGCTGTTGTCAAGACCAATGCAAATGCAGAGAAGACAGATGAAGAAGAGAAAGGTAACATAACCTCATTGGGTATACATGAAGTTCTGCAGTCTAAGAGAACGGAATGTTAGGAGATTTCATTTTTACACTCTACTTGGCTGGACTTTAATGGGAGTCACAGTGCTAATTAAAGTTCGGCATGGTCATTGGTAAAGGAATTCTAATTGTTTTCATTTATTTATTTATTCATTCATTCATTTATTTGCTTTTTAGGGCCGCATCCATGGTACATGGAAGTTCCCAGGCTAGGGGTCAAATCAGAGCTATAGCTGCCAGCCTACACCGTAGCCATAGGAACACCAGACCCAAGCTGCTTCTGTGTCCTACACCACAGCTCACAGCAACGCCAGAATCTTAACCCACTGATCGAGGCCAGGGATCGAACCCTCGTCCTCATGGATACTGGTCAGGTTTGTTAACTGCTGAGCCACGACAGGAACTCTTATAATGGTATTTGGACACATTTAACATGGATAACAAGATGCGAACAACAACAAAAGAGATTCCAGTAGCTTATCTGATATCAAGATACAGACTTTGTTGTTTCCTGTTGTTGTGATAAGATTTTTAAGCTCATAATTTTAAATTTATATTGAGTGCAAACTGGGGAGTGAATATTTGGGTTTTGATAGGAGGAATCAATAATCTCAAGAAAGGACAGCTGTTAGGAATGGAGTTCTGGAGAAGAATATGAGGTCTCAACAGATAAGAGTGTCATAATCTTTCCCTTTAATAAAACAAACTATTTTAATTATATTTATAAAGCAAAACTAACCTATACCTTGAATTAGGAGTCCTGATACAAACACATATTATTGCTTAAAATATTAATGGCGATTGAATTCATATGAACTCATGGTGGATTTCACGGATTTTTTAAAATCTTCACGCTCTTTTTTGCTGACAGAGGACAGAGCTGCCCAGTCCTTACTCAACAAGCTGATCAGAAGCAACCTTGTTGATAACACCAACCAGGTGGAAGTCCTGCAGCGGGATCCCAACTCCCCGCTATACTCAGTGAAGTCCTTCGAGGAGCTTCGACTGTGAGTATTTACTTTCTGACTCTCCCCTTTGGTTTAGATAGAAATCCTAGGCCTGTTATATCTGTTTTTCATCACAACAGAACATTTTTAGCTAACACAGGTTTAATGAAATAATTTAGCTGCTTTGGGCTAGTAAGTAAAATTTCCAGGTAATTTGTAAAAGCTGCACTCACACAGTGCCTGGTTCACAAATCTAGTATTGTTAGTTAGGTATTTGCCTCCTTTCCTCAACCAAAGAGACTATGACTTTCATCTTTAACTTTTCCTAGGAAACCACAGCTTCTCCAGGGAGTCTACGCCATGGGCTTCAACCGTCCATCCAAGATACAAGAGAATGCGTTGCCTTTGATGCTTGCTGAGCCGTATGTGTCTTGATGCAACTTGTTTTTTAACTTTTATTATTTAAAAAAACTACTACATGCTCATTTTAGAAAAATTAGAAAATGGAGTTCCCATCATGGCACAGCAGAAACGAATCCGACTAGGAACCATGAGGTTGTGGATTCAATCCCTGGCCTCGCTCAGTGGGTTAAGGATCTGGCGTTGCTGTGACCTGTGGTGTAGGTTGAAGATGTGGCTTGGATCTGGCATTGCTGTGGCTGTAGTGTAGGCTGGCAGCTGTAGCTCCGATTAGACCCCTAGCCTGGGAACCTCCATATGCTGTAGATGCGTCCCTAAAAAGCAAAATATAAATAAATAAATTAAAAATTTTTTAAAAAGAAAAATTAGAAAACAGTGAAAAACAGTAAAAGAAATAATTTGTAATCTCTACCCCTCCTAAACTATTAATATTTGGAGCTAGAAACTTCTAGATGTTTTCCTATGTAAATTTACATATGCGTATTTTTTCATTTTTCTTTTTTTTGTCTTTTTGCCATTTCTAGGGCTGCTCCCACAGTATATGGAGGTTCCCAAGCTAGGGGTTGAATCGGAGCTGTAGCCACCGGCCTAAGCCAGAGCCACAGCAACGCGGGATCCGAGCCATGTCTGCAACCACACCATAGCTCACAGCAACGCTGGATCCTTAACCCACTGAGCAAGGCCAGGGATCAGACCCGCAACCTCATGGTTCCTAGTCGGATTCGTTAACAACTGAGCCATGATGGGAACTCCTGCATATTTTTTTCTTAGTGGAACCATATAAAAATTTTTTGGTATGATAATTAAATGATAATCTTTCTATATCAGCAAATATATGTACATTTATATCATTTATATACACCATGACTTCATTATGTGGATAAGTAAAATATCTGTCAAATGTAGATGACAAAAACCAAACAGGGGTAGTTCCCATTGTGGCTCAGTGGTTACTGAACTCAGCTAGTATTCGTGAGGACACAGGTTCAATCCCTAGCCTCTCTCAGTGGCCTAAGGATCCAGCATTGCTGTGGCTGTGGTGTAGGCTGGTGGCTGCAGCTCCAATTCGACCCCTAGCCTGGGAACTTCCATATGCTGTGGGTGTGGCCCTAAAAAGACAAAAAAAAAAAAAAAAAAAAAACCACCAAAGAAGGTTCTAGGAGACCAGAATAGTAGAGTTTCTAAGGTTGTTTTCTGATGCAGTTGCTTCTCACACTTTCATAGGTATATGAATCTCAGGAATTTCTTAAAATACAGCTTTTAATTTCAGTAAGTCTGAGGTGGGGGCTGAGGTTCACCATTTCTAATAAGCTCCCTGGTGGTGCTGCAGAAGTTCCCGACCCAGGGATGAAACCCGGCCCACAGCAGTGTAACGAGCCACAGCAGTGATGACACCAGATCACTGATCTACTGAGCCACACAGGAAGAACTGTCTATAAAAACTGATTCCTACATTATTATTTATTTTTTGTCTTTTTAAGGCTGCACCTGCAGCATATGGAAGTTCCCAGGCTAGGGGTCAGATCAGAGCTCCTACGTCACAGCCACAAAATCACAGGATCCAAGCCTCATCTGTGACCTAGGTCACGCCTCACAGCAACACTGGATCCTTAACTCACTGAACAAGGCCCGGGATTGAACCTGTGAACTCACGAATACTAGTCTGGTTCTTAACCTGCTGGCCACAAGGGAACTCCCCATTATATTTGATTATGTAAAATTGTACTGCATATAATCTTAAATCCTGAAACCTCTTTCCCTTTTTGTCTGAAAATAAATACTTTAGGTCTGTATTTTCTCAAAGTTGTCTTTGTTCTGTGTCATAATAGTAGTGTGTGTGTGTGTGTGTGTGTGTGTGTGTGTGTGTGTGTGTGTGTGTGTGTGTGTGTTTTGTTTTCTTTTTTGGCCACCCTGTGGCATCGGAAGTTCACAGGCCAGGGATAAGATCTGAGCTGAAGTTGCCATAAATACTGTAGCTGCAGCAACACTGGAACCCACTGTGCCAGGCCAGGGATTAAACCATCGTTCTGGTGCTGCAGAGATGCAGCTAATCCCATTGTGCCACAGCAGGAACTCCATAGTGATAATTTTTCAGAAGGATAATGTCTCTCTTTTTTTTTTTTTTTTTTGGCCACACCTGAGGCATGTGGAAGTTCCTGGGCCAAGGATTGAACCCGTACCACAGGTGCAACCTGTGCCATGCCGCAGTTGCAGCAACACCGGATCCTTAATCCACTGCTACACATAGGAACTTCGTATAATGTTTTTGTTTTTGTATTTAAGCTGTACCCATAGCATACGGAAGTTCCAAAGCCAGGTGTCAAATCCAAGCCACAGCTGCAACCTACCTGCCACAGCTGTGGCAATGCCAGATCCTTTAACCCACTGGCGCCAAGGCAGGATCAAACCCATGCCACCACAGAAAAATGCCTGATCCTTTAACCTGCTGTATCACAACAGGAACTCCTATCCTTTTTTTTCTTTTAAGGGCCACACCTGCAGCATTTGGAAATTCCCAGGCTAGGGTTCCAATTGGAGCTGCAGCTGCCAGCCTACACCACAGCCACAGCAACACAGGATCCAAGCGCATCTGTGACCTACTCCATAGCTCACGGCAAAGCCAGATTCTTTTTTTTTTTTTTTTTTTTTTGTCTTTTGCCTTTTGTCTTTTGCACCCACAGCAAATGGAGGTTCCCAGGCTAGGGGTCAAATTCAGCTGTAGCCACTGGCCTACACCAGAGCCACAGCAATGCCAGATCCAAGCTGCATCTGCATCCTGCACCACAGCTCATGGCAATGCCAGATCTTTAACCCACTGAGCGAGGCCAGGGATCAAACCTCCATCCTCATGGATGCTAGTCAGATTCATTTCCACTGAGCCACAATAGGAACTCCATTTATTTATTTATTTATTTTGTGATTCTTAACCCACTGAGCAAGGCCAGGAATCAAACCCACATCCTCCCAGATACTAGTCAGGTTTATTACCACTGAGCCACGACAGGAACTCCAATAATAACTTTTTTTTTAACTTGACATTTTGAGAATACTTAGAAGTAAATAAATGGAATTTTTATTAGGTTGTTTAAAATTAGCCATGTGTATTCATGGATCTTGATGTTTTCATAAATGCTCATTGTTAGACTGTCAATGTTGGAAGAGATCTGAGAGGATTTTCTAGTACTTTTTTTCATTAACAAATATTTATCAAGGGCTTGGTTTGTAGCAGATACTATTATAGGCACTTGGATACATTAGTGAACAAAGCAGACCAAAATTCTTGCCCACAAGGAGCTTACATTCTAGTTTGAAGTATAGATGATCTATTTTTATTAAAAATAAACAGGAGTTCCCATTGTGGCTCAATAGGTTAATAAGAACCTGACATAGAGTCCATGAGGATCCCTGCCTCACTCTGGGTTAAGGATCTGGTGTTGCCACAAACTACAGCATAGGCCAGCAGCTCCTAGCTCTGATTCGACCCCTAGCCTGGGGAACTTCCATATGCCACACGAGTGGCTATAAAAAGAAAAACAAACAAAAATAAAATATATAGTATGTTAAAAGGTGGTTGTAAATATAACTAATGCCATTGAATTGTAAATTTAAAAATGGCAAATTTTAACATATTTTAATGCAATTTTTAAAAATCATTAATGTAAGATACCAAAAAGCATTGACTTGTATACTTTATTTTTATTTATTTATTTGTCTTTTTGCCATTTGTTGGGCTGCTCCCACGGCATACAGAAGTTCCCAGGCTAGGGGTCCAATTGGAGCTGTAGCCACCAGCCTACACCAGAGCCACAGCAACTAGGGACCCGAGCTACGTCTGCGACCTACACCACAGCTCAGGGCAACGCCAGATCCTTAACCCACTGAGCAAGACCCGGGATCGAACCCGCAACCTCATGGTTCCTAGTCAGATTCGTTAACTATTGGTCTTGTATACTTTATTTTTATTTATTTATTTATTTATTTTATTTTTTTGGTCTTTTCTAGGGCTGCTCCCGCAGCATATGGAGATTCCCAGGCTAGGGTTGAATTGGAGCTAGGCCAGGGCCACAGCAACGTGGGATCCGAGCCATGTCTGCAACCTACCCCACAGCTCGGCAACGCTGGATCCTTAACCCACTGAGCAAGGCCAGGGATTGAACCCATAACCTCATGGTTCTTAGTCAGATTCATTAACCACTGTGCCACGATGGGAACTCCTGGACTTGTATACTTTAAATGGATGGATTGTATGGTATATGAATTGTATCTCAATAAAATTCTTTTTTAAAATAACTGCTAAGGAGAAAAAGAAATAGTGCATGATAGGGGAGATTGGGAATACCAAGGACCTGATTGCAGTTTTAAACCCAACATTTTGTTATGGAAATTTTCAAACATACAAGAAAGTTGAAAGGATTTTTATAATGAACACCTGTATACTCACCTCCTAGATTCCTTCACTAATATTTTACTGTGCTTTATCATATATCCATCCACCAATACATCTTGCTTTTTTTTTTAAAGCATTTCAAAGTTGGTTTTTTTTTTTTTTTTAAACAACCACATCTGCAGCATATTGGAGGTTCCCAGGTTAGGGATAAAATCCAAGCTGTAGCTGCCAGCCTACACCACAGCCACAGCAATGCTGTGGGATCTGAGCTGAATCTTTTTATCTACACCACAGCTCACGGCAATAGTGTATCCTTAACCCACTGACAAAGGCCAGGGATCAAACCCAAGTCCTCATGGATATTAGTCAGGATGGTTACTGCTAAGCCACGACAGGAACTCCCTAGGTTGCAATTTTAAGTCAAGCCGTTAGGGTAGTATCTCATTAAGTAGGAGATATCTGAGTAAAGACCTGAAGGAGAAGAGAGAGTTGAACGGTCATCTCGGGGACCACTGTCCCAGGCAGTGTATAGACAGTACAGAAGCTCTAAGATGAGAGCATGTTTTGATGGCACCACTGGGGCCATGTGGTGGAGTGGAGTGAGCCAGGCAGACGCTTGTAGATGGGAACAGATAGGTAATCGGGAGCCAGGTCAGGTAGGACCTTGTAGGCCACTGTAAGAATTTTAACTTTTACTCTCAATGGAATCTGGAATGATTGGAAGGGTTGGTTTGTTTGTTTTTCTTTTTTCTTTTTAGGGCCACACCCCAGGCATATGGAGGTTCCCAGGCTAGGGGTCGAATCGGAGCTGTAGCCACCGGCCTACGCCAGAGCCACAGCAACAGCAGATCTGAGCCATGTCTGTGACCTACACCACAGCTCATGGCAATGCCGGATCCTTGACCCACTGAGTGAGGCCAGGGATCGAACCCAAAACCTCAAGGTTCCTAGTCGGATTCATTTCCACTGCGCCACAATGGGAACTCCTGGAAGGTTTTTTGATAGAAAAGTGACATATGCTGACTCATATTTTAAAAGAATCACTCATTGCTATGTCAAGAATAAAGGAGTGCTTTAAATCCCACCATAAAATCTGTTTGTGAAGCTAGCATATCTAACTATGCTACAAAATCCAAGGCTTCCTTCCGTAAATTAAATTGGAACACTCATTCTTTAATTAAACTTTATTCTTCATTTTTATTTACTGAAAGAATATATGAGATTTAAACTCCTAAACAGTTTGTTTTCTTGTGCAGCCCACAGAACTTAATTGCCCAGTCTCAGTCTGGTACTGGTAAAACAGCTGCCTTTGTGTTGGCCATGCTCAGCCAAGTAGAACCTGCAAACAGATACCCCCAGGTAAGGGCTTGGTGAATTTGCGTTTTCTAACATGTAGCTACAAGGAAAATGCCATTTGATGGGTTAAAAGCCAAACTTTGATTATTTTTATATAAATTAGAACCCCTTAAGTTAAGCATAAACAATATGGTTATCTTCCACTAACAACAAAAATCCTGTTGCCCTTTCAATGATTTGCCAGTCCTGGAATATTGCTGATAAGCTTGGCTCCTTTAGTTGCAAAAACAAAACAAAACAAAACAAAAAAACCTCCATAATCTACAACTGTCATCCATGAGAAAGTTCTGAGAATGTTCTGAGAACTGTCTGAGCAAGTGAAAAGGAAGCTAATTTCCAACTGGAATTTCAGATCCCTGCTCACATGTGGGTTTTGGTACTCCAGTGGCTGTTTCCAAGTGTCTTTGCCCAGCCAGAGGTCTGACCCTTGAGAACTGTAGCTTATTACTTTGTAGCTTAAAGAGTCAAATAGTGTTCACTTTATTCTTTCCTGGAGTTCCCGTCGTGGCACAGTGGTTAACGAATCCAACTAGGAACCATGAAGTTTCGGGTTCGGTCCCTGCCCTTGCTCAGTGGGTTAACGATCCGGTGTTGCCGTGAGCTGTGGTGTAGGTTGCAGACGCGGCTCGGATCCCGCGTTGCTGTGGCTCTGGCGTAGGCCGGTGGCTACAGCTCTGATTGGACCCCTAGCCTGGGAACCTCCATATGCCGCGGGAGCGGCCCAAGAAATAGCAACAACAACAACAACAAAAAGACAAAAAAAAAAAAAAAAAAAAAAAAAAAATTCTTTCCTTCAGCCTCAGCCGCAGGAATAGTTAAGGCCTACTGGTAATTTCCCATTGCAGGAGCGCAAGTGTCTTGAATTCTCTCTCTGTACTCTTTCCCTACCAGTGTCTGTGCCTTTCCCCAACTTATGAGCTTGCCCTTCAAACGGGGAAAGTGATTGAGCAGATGGGCAAATTTTACCCTGAACTGAAGCTAGCTTATGCTGTTCGTGGCAATAAATGTGAGTATGAATATAAGATCCTAATTAAGTTAATAACTTTTTAATTTGAAAATTTTCAAAATATACTCAGTAACTGAAATAATACAATGAACATGTGTCCACCTAGATTCGAAAAGTTATGAAAGGAATGGATGTGTATATATGTATAACTGAATCACTTTGTTGTACAGCAGAAATTATCACAACATTGTAAATCAACTATACTTCAATAAAATTTAAAAAAATGAAAAAAAATGTTAACATTCTGCCATATTTGCTTTTGTATATGGGTGTGTATATTTTTGGTGAACGATGTGAAAATAAATTGTAGATATTGTGGCTCTTTACCCCTAAATACTTTAGTATGCGTTTCATAATAAGAACATTCTTCAGCATACCCACAAAACCCTTATTACAACCAAGAAAAGATTAACATATTCTCTTCTATTCTGTTTTCATGTCCCCCTAATTGTCCCAGAGTCCCAGAAGTGTTTCTTTAGGCTTTTTTTTTTTTTTTTTTTTTGGCCAGTCCTATGGCCTGCAGAAATTCCCAGGCCAGGGATCAAACCTTCAGAACTGCACCACAGCAGTGACAACTTGGATTCTTAACCCACTAGGTCACCAGAGAACTCCCTTTATGACTTTTTTGTTGAACCAAGACTTAGTCAGTGTATATGCATTGTATTTGGTTTTTAAGTCTCTTTCAGTCTAGAATAATCCCCTCACATCCACCTACTCCGCTACATTTGACTTTTTGAACAGACCAAACTAACTGCTTATAAAATGCTCCCAATTCTGGATGTTTAATTGCCTAATTTTTTTAATGTCATTGTAAGAACAAAAAGTGTTTTAGAGTATTCATGGCAATTAACTCTGGGAGATATTTTTATTACTTTTTCTTTATCTATCCTTTCTGCTTTTGCATGTTTCACACAGCAAGCTAACTATATATTTTTTGAACAATACTTAAGTAAGTTAAAGTTTGTTGGAATCTTGGCTTAGTCCTATGGATCTTTAACACAAACCTATGACTTGATGACTGTCAGAAGTCCACTCAGTACAGTGTCTTAATGCCAACTTAAGGCAATTCCGGAGAGAAAAGTAAATAAGATAATAAAACTTAGTTTAAAATCATCATAAAGCATGTGAAATACTGCAATTTGGGAGTTCCCTGGTGGCCTAGGAGGTTAAAGATCCACCACTGTCACTGCTATGGCACAGGTTCTATTCCTGGGCTGGGAACTTCCCCATGCTGTGGTGTAGCCACAAAAAAAAAAAAAAAAAAAAAAAAAAAAAAAAAATTCAGATTTGAGTTCGAATGGCAGAGGATTCTGATTATTTATTTGTCTGCAGAGGGCAGTAATTGGTTTGTTAACTGAAGTAAAAAAGCATTTTTTAGCTTTAAATTGACTCAACATTTACTTTAGGGCAAAATTTTGGCTGTGACTAGAGGGAGCTTCTATGTATCTGGTTAAGGTTTTACTGTGATTAAAGGACAAAAAATTGAATTAATGAGTACCCTCTAACTCAAAATGAGCCAAATTTCAGTTGCAAGCTGCACAGGACCAAGAATGTGCCATGATATGCCAGGCCCAATCTGGGAAAGCACTATAAGAGAGGCAGTTTGTATCTTTGAAAAGAGAAAAATAACCTTTCATAAGAATCTTATTTACTGATCTGGGCAAGGGGCACACAAAGGCAACTGACTTACTTGACATAGATGCTGGGAGAACTGAAGGGCAAAGTACACTGGAGTGAGAAGAACTTTAAAGAGGTCTACTTGTAAGGAAATGCATACCCAGGCTAGGGAGGATGACGTTGACAGAGAAGAAATAAAGATAAGAAATCTTTGAGAGGATTGATGATTATAGAGAATGTAAAAGAATACCACCGAAGAGGTTTTCACCTAATTATTTATACCATTGCTATATCTTGTCAGCATTACTGTTTTTTCTAAGTTATGTCCATTAAATACTGTAGTGCTGTCCCAACCTTTCCTTAAAATATTAATGCAAACATCAGCCAAATTGCATTAAAAAACATCATAGCTTTAGGGAGTTCCCGTCGTGGCTCAGTGGTTAACAAATCCAACGAGGAACCATGAGGTTGCGAGTTCAATCCCTGGCCTCACTCAGTGGGGTTAAGGATCCAGCGTTGCCATGAGCTGTGGTGTATGTCGAAGATGCGGCTCGGACCCTCGTTGTTATGGCTGTGATATAGGCCAGTGGCTACAGCTCTGATTCAACCCCTAGCCTGGAAACCTCCATATGCCGCACACTCGGCCCTAGAAAAGATAAAAAGACCAAAACAAACAAACAAACAAAAAAACATAGCTTCAGAATTGCTCAGGGAGGAGAGCTGGCTTTGTCATGGAAATACTCACAGAATACATCTTGTCTCCACAGTGGAAAGAGGTCAGAAGATCAGTGAGCACATTGTCATTGGCACCCCTGGGACCGTTCTGGACTGGTGCTCCAAGCTCAAGTTCATTGACCCCAAGAAGATCAAGGTGTTTGTTCTGGATGAGGCAGACGTGATGATAGCTACTCAGGGCCACCAAGACCAGAGCATCCGCATCCAGAGGTAGGAGCTCTTGGGCCAGGAGGAACTTCTCCTCGGCCTCCTGATCTGCAGCCTCTTCTCCTTTCACTTCACACTCCTCTTCTTGCTCCAGCTAGGTGCTTACTGCTTTCGGGGGCATCCGGTTTGAGGCCCATTTCCATGTCAGAAATGACCATACCCCCAGCCTGGGCTGAGGAAGGAGACTTAGGGGACTCCTAACACCACCCGGCCCTGCCCCACACCTGCTCCTCGATGTGCCACCCTCCTGGGGACGTAGATCCCCAAGCTGGGGGAGGCTGTGCTCCTGTTCCTTCCAGAGAAACGCTCGGTCGGGGTCATGCCCAACACCTGGGCCCTCCTTTGCAGGATGCTGCCCAGGAACTGCCAGATGCTGCTTTTCTCTGCCACCTTCGAAGACTCTGTCTGGAAGTTTGCCCAGAAAGTGGTCCCAGACCCAAATATCATCAAACTGAAGCGTGAGGAGGAGACATTGGACACCATCAAGCAGTATTATGTCCTGTGCAATAACAGAGACGAGAAGTTCCAGGCCTTGTGTAACCTGTACGGAGCCATCACCATTGCTCAAGCCATGATCTTCTGCCATGTGAGTAGCACCAGCAGCAGCAGCAGCAGCAGCAGCAGCAGCAGGAGGGAGAGGCCTGTGGGGGGTGGAGCTCCATGAAGGGTGTGGCCCCGGCCCCAGCCTCTGGGCCAGCTCAACTTAGTGCTGGGGGCTCAGGTTCTCTCCCTGTGGCTGGAAAAGAAATGAATCACCTCCATCTGCCCCTGGACATATCCTCTCAGGTTGTAATGGAGAAGACTGATGATCTAAACCTTCTTTGGGAGTTCTCTTGTGGCGCAGCAGGTTAAGGATCCAGTATTGTCACTGCAGTGACTAGGGTTGCTGCTGTAGTGCATGAAATCAGTCCCTGGCCTGGGAACATCCACATGCTACGGGTGTGGCCAAAAATAAATAAATAAGCAAACCTTTTTTTTTTTAAGCCCGCACCTGCAGCATATGGAGGTTTCCAGACTAGGGGCTGAATCAGAGCTATAGTTGCTGGCCTATACCACAGCCACAGCAATGCAGGATCCAAGCCATGTCTGTGACCTACACCACAGCTCATGGCAATGCCAGATCCTTAACCCACTGAGCAAGGCCAGGGATCAAACACGCAACCTCATGGTTCCTAATCAGATTCATTTCCACTGAGCCACAACAGGGGAACTCCAAGCAAACCTTCTTTGGTCCCACTTGGTATAGATAACTTGGAAAAAACTCCAGATGACATCCAAGGAAATTATTTTATTTTTATTTATTTTTAATTTTTTTTACAAGGAAATAATTTTAAAGTATTAAACATATAGGAAAGAATTAAGAACATTAAGAATTTAGGAGAGAAGACCTTTGGCTTAAACCAGTCTTCAAAGATGAACATTAACATCACTGAAGTAAAACATCCAAAAAAATCATGTGGCTAAAAGATACTCAGAAAATTTAAGCCTAGGAGTTCCTGCTCTGGGAGTTCCTGCTCTGGCGTGGTGTCTCTGCAGCACTAGGACAGATGTTTGATCCCTGGCCAGCACAGTGTTAAAGGATCCAGCATTGCCATTGCTGCAGCATAGGTCGCAACTGCAGCTAGGATCTGATCCCTGGCTCAGGAACTCCATGTGCCCTGGGGCGGCCCAAAAAGGAAAAAAAAAACCTTGAAGCCTAACCTGCTGACTGACCTCAGCAGAGCCTTCTTATATGATAATGGCAAAAAGCCACTTTTCTGCAGGTGTCTTCATCTTTTTTTTTTTACAGGAATCTTCATTTAAAACAATTCTTTTCACTCCAGACCCGCAAAACAGCGAGTTGGCTGGCAGCAGAGCTCTCAAAAGAAGGCCACCAGGTGGCTCTGCTGAGTGGCGAAATGGTGGTGGAACAGAGGGCTGCAGTGATTGAGCGCTTCCGAGAGGGCAAAGAGAAGGTTCTGGTCACCACCAACGTGTGTGCCCGCGGTGAGCACAGATTGTGTGCGGCTCTGCCCGGCTCAGGCTCGGGGTAGAGCGAGAGATTCCCCCTATGCGGGGCGCTCTGGTGGTTTGGGGGAGACCCCGTGGGCTTGGGGGTGGCAGCGTTTTCTTGGAGAGCCTGTCTGGACTTTCACAGAAGCCAGGCGTCCTGACCGGGTGGCTCTTTAGAAGGGCACCTGCTCCTCTTGGGGCCCCAGCAAGGCTTTAGCTGCTCTCCAGATGCTGGTATCCAGCCGAGGCTCTCTGACTGACTTGGCCTTTGGTCAGCACCTGCCGAAGTTCGGTCCTCTCCCTGGGGGCTCTGCGACCTGCCCCTTTGTCCAAAGCCCAGAGCCGGCCCGTCCCAGACCCTCCTTCCACCCGAGGTTGGTGAGAGGAGGCCTGACGGTGGGCGACGGTGATTTCTGTCTCCCGTCCTTACTCCTCTCCCCCCGTCCTTCGTGCAGGAATCGATGTCGAACAGGTGTCCGTCGTCATCAACTTTGACCTGCCCGTGGACAAGGACGGGAACCCGGACAACGAGACCTACCTGCACCGGATCGGGCGCACCGGCCGCTTTGGCAAGAGGGGCCTGGCAGTGAACATGGTGGACAGCAAGCACAGCATGAACATCCTCAACAGGATCCAGGAGCATTTCAGTGAGTCCCCGGCCGTGTCCCTGCCGGGCCCTCACCTCACAGGGCCAAGGGCAAGGGGGCGGAGGAGGGGGGAAGGTTTCCCCGGGGCCCCGAGAGAGGCCCTTGTCCCCGTCGCACTCCTGTCCTTCCCTCCAACTCAGAAGCTCGCCAAGGGCACAGCTGGAGAGTTCGGGGCTCGGGGACTTGAACGACAGCGCCCCCCGGCCAGGCTGAGGGGCCTGGGGCTCTGACCCTCCTTGCCGTCCACGTCCCTCGCTCAGTCACCGGAAGCCTCTGGGGTTCCATGAAGGACCACTGTGGCCAGAGGCCTGGCATGTCCCTAGGCGGGGGACCTGTTTCCTCCCTCCCTGCTGTGCTGTCCCCTCCCTTGGGGGTGTGTCTCCGTGTGTCCCCACGTTGATCTCTCTTTGAATTCTCTTTGGTTCCCCCAGACAAGAAAATAGAAAGATTGGACACGGATGATTTGGACGAGATTGAGAAAATAGCCAACTGAGAAGCTCCAGCCGTCGCTGGTGCCCGCCCTTGGCGCTCCCCCTGCACGGGACACTAGTGCTCATGGCCGAGCCTGGGCAGTCACCACAGAGACGAAGGAGGCACGGATAGCGAGAAACTACCTACCTCATTTAAATTACGTTTGGACTTGGCAAAAATTGTGCAAATCATGGGGGAAGGTAGACAAAATTGTTTACACAACTTGTGAAGATTAGGCGTGAATACACAGAAATTTACCTTTTGGAAATTCCATCTTTTTTTTTTTAAGCCAGTGGCTTTCCCAATATAATGCTAATCTAGATGTAGCTAATCACTTGCTCAGGAGCCTTTGTGGCCACCCCTGCCTGTCCTCTGCTTAGGACTGTTCTGGCCAGCCTCCAGCCCTTGTAGAAGTGACAGAATATAGGTGAAGAGGGAACAGAGAAAGAGAGAAAGACCCCAAGTGGAGTAGGTGCGTAAGCCAGTCATCACATTTGGAATATGGTGTGAGGCAGCAGAAGAGACCTGTGAGCTGCTGCTTTTGATTGGGGTTGGGAAAGCTCATATGAATGTTGTCAGCCCCCTCTGTCCTGATGCCCAGGGCAGGAAGAGTCTGCTAAGCATGGACCAAGGTGCCAACTTGGGATCTTTGGTGTATGCAATCTGTGCTGCAAACCATAACGTACTCTTTTCAGCAGGTGCAATCTGTGTAGAATGCACACCTGATACCTGTTGGGTCCCTTGCTTCTTTCTGCTTGAGCAAATCCGAGAAGTCACCATGGAGAATTAGTGGTTTTCCTATCTTGCCAAAAAACCTGATCTGGTGGGCACTCGTATCTTTTTCACACCCCTAATATCACCTTGACCCCTTAGTAGCCCCAAGCAAATAAAAGGTGATCTGAGGTTTGGATCCTTTTTGAAAATTGTGGTTTCAAGTTGCTAAGGATCAGTCTCAAGACAGCTCCAAAAGTGATCAGCAGTAGTCACAAATCCTTGCTTTATTTCCAGATCCTAGAAGGCAAGTTTTTAATCAGCTGGAGAATGATTTCAGAAATGTGGCCATCTTGATTATAAAGCTATTCTGAACATCTGCATTCACAGTGCCTGGAATACAAACAGTTGCAACTAAGGGACAAGGTGGACTACAGCTATTCCTCTTTCCAAGGCAAGAGCAGCTGCCAAGGCCTTCGCTCCATCCTTACTTGGCATCTTTGTACAAAATAGAACAAATAATAGTAATGGACTTTTCTCATACCTGGCAGAGCTTTGGTACCCAGAGAGTGACAGAGCAAAGGTGAGATAAAACCGAGTTGCAAGAGCAAGACGAAACCCCAGCCCAAAGGAATCTTCTTCAGCTCTTTGATAGGGAAGGGCCAGCTTATCTACGACCAGGCCTGGAAGAGAGATTTTCTGTGATGAGAACTACTCTAATCCCAGACTTTGTAGGCACATCTGTTTTTTAGAGCTAATTTGTCTCCTGGGAAGGGGAGGGGCTAATGTCAGTCTCCAGTGGTTTCCATGATCTGACCTCACAGATTACCAATCCTGCCACATCCCCCTGTAGGCACTTGACTGTTGTGTCTTGCTTGTATATCTGGCCAACTCTGACCCACCTTGGAAGTCTCTTAAGAAGAGAAGAAATGTTATACCTCCACCTGCCCTCTGCAAAGTCCTGTGGACCAGCTCTGAAATAACTTAAAACAAAGGCAATAATTAAAGGAGTACAGACTGCTCCTGAGGCTGCAGGCCGGGTACATCGCTGCCCTCTCATAATATGTATATATAACCTGTCTACTGAGTGGCTCTAAATCTGAGCAGGGAAGCGGGAAGTGGTGTGCTTCAGACTCTTCAATAGTAGGAATAAATGGGTGTCTGGTAGAAATCTAGATCAACAGTTCTTTATATGGGAGCTTGGGCCCCGAAGAATTCAGTGGTCGGGTTTCATGGAGTATATGGGAAGTACATGCGGTGTTTTGATTTTAAATGCATTTTCTTTGGGAGAAACTCCCCCAAACTATGTGTCTTTTAAAAAAATAAGTCACTGTATGGATGGCTCTGAAATGTCCTCCCATTGTCATTGCAGTTCACATTCCTTCACAGTCCATACCTTTTCCTGCCAATGCTCAGCTCCTACAGTGTAATGGTCCACAGCTGCCTTTGTGACCTTGTGCCATTTTGAGATATGAGTGATGTAAAAATGTACTGAGCCCTTGAAGAGCTTCAGTCCCTAAAGTTTCTTTTACTGTTTTTATTAAGTTCCTATGTATAGGACAATAAACTGTGCCCTAGAACAGAGAAACTCGCTTGAGAGAAGGAGATTTTAGCCCAGAAGAAAATTTTCAATATGTTCATTATCCATAAACAATGGATTTTATTGGTTTTTTTGAGTGTTTATTGGCTGTATGCATAAGAACAAATCAGCTGTTAATGCATTTTTTTATTGATTGTAATTGGACTTAATTATGACGTGTTGTTCGTAGTACTAAGACATCAGTTCTGAGTATAAGAAGAAAACAGCAGCACCTTTTGGTTGCTGGTATTGGTGAAGATTTATGTCATATTTCACAGACTAGTCAGCACCTGATATTCCACTTGAGAGTTGACAGTGCTCCAGCCTGAGCAGTTGGGATGTTTCCATCAGCCAAGAGCCCAGCTCCTTACATCCCTCTTTCTCCTGCTGGTAAACCAGAGGATGCTGGCTAACTAATCAGAAAGAAGGTACATGCCAGCAATACAAGTCCTTACACTCTATTTTCCAGTCCTAGGAAAGGAATACAAATAGGACATGGAAATGAGTCTTCTCCCTTTTTCGTTCTCATCCCGTTTATGATTTAACATGAAGGCTACTTCATTCAAAGTGTCTTTGGCATTCAGCAGGTAAAGATTCCTGAGGTTAGAGATGATTTCATGGAAGAATGGAGCTTGCTTATGAGAGAAAAGTGGGATTCCGAGTGCCAAGGAGAGTGCCTGAGGCAGACAAGGCCCTATTCAGACCAAAGCAACCTCACCAGGATAAATGCGGTACCCTGGAAGGGCACTGGGGAGCAGCTTCGCCACAGGGGCAGAGAAAAGTCTTACTAGATTAAAAAATGAAGATTTGATTATTTCAACAGTATTTGGATTTAGCAATAAATTATCATGGCTTCTTAGATTACAGGAAGTGATAAAATGGTTTTTTGGGAAAAATGGTCTAGCAGAGATATATAGGATATGGTGGAGCTGGAAAAAACTGGCATCTGAGAAACCATTTAGAAGATTATTGTATCCGTCATCACACAGCAAGTGCCAGGATGTCATTGGTCATATGGAGAAGACGAAGAAAAGGACTGGAAGGATAGTGCAGAGGAGGGATGGTAGGCTTTTATACCTACTTACAGTTGTTATTCCAAAAAATCTGAGGTTCTTAAAATTTAGACGTCATTATATAAAAATAATTCTGGGAAGAAACCCAAAGGGAAGATTTGGGAAGAACAGATGACATTAGGGTTGAGTCATGAGTGAATGACTCATGAATGATGTCAGGCCCATTGCCTTTGCAAGAAGGGCCCCTCTTCTTCACCAACACCCCCAAGCTACTGTAGACTTCAGGGGCCCTCTTCAGGATTCTTTTTTGTTGTTGTTGTTGTTGTTGTTGTTGTTGTTGTTGTTGTTGCTATTTCTTGGGCCGCTCCCGCGGCATATGGAGGTTCCCAGGCTAGGGGTTGAATCGGAGCTGTAGCCACCGGCCTACGCCAGAGCCACAGCAACGCGGGATCCGAGCCGCGTCTGCAACCTACACCACAGCTCGCGGCAACGCCGGATCGTTAACCCACTGAGCAAGGGCAGGGACCGAACCCGCAACCTCATGGTTCCTAGTCGGATTCGTTAACCACTGAGCCACAACGGGAACTCCCCTCTTCAGGATTCTTTTGATCCTGAACACAGGTAACAGGTTCTCAGGAACCCCCTGAAGTTTTACCTGACTTGGTTTCTTGCTTGAGAATGAATGTCCCTTAATCTGTTGACTGACTCAGATTGCAACATCTTCCAAAATGATACGGTGGAGGTGAGGGAACCTGAAGGACTGGTGCTTGGAGGCTCCAGTACTCTGCTTTCCTAATCCTGAATCTGGAACAGGGCCTCCCCACAACAGCTTCAGATACCTAGTGGGAAGTTAGAGGCCAGGCGAGGATCTGCCTGGAGGATGTCTGTCACACTCCTGCACTGTGCCTTCTCTTTCTCCAGTCCCTGTTAGATGCTTATGCCTTGGCTTAGAAACTGTTCTGGCATTAGCATTCAGCAGAGCAAGTGGAATCTCCTTAGTAGTCCTAATTGTCAAATGGGGAATAGGAGAAGGAGAAAAAGAATAGTAGATGAAGGCTGAGAGTGGTGGCTATCTGGGATGTCAGCGGCTCACGTGAGACACTTGTAGTCTCTGCTTTGTCAACTCTCTCATCGGCAGAGGTGCCTGGGTGGCAGATCTTTCTTTTGTGCAGCCCTACAGCCCAGGACTACAGCCAGCTTCTCCCAGAGGAAGCAGGGTGGGGAAGGGGCCTGTTTAAATGGAACTCTCCTGGAAGTACCAGTACACATTTTGTGAGTCTTTACAACTGTTATATCCTCATCCATCTGCTTCCAGCATCCTTGGAATTACGCAACTGGAGAAATGCCAGCAGTCTCAGTTTATCCCTGAAAGCAAAGTTTCCCATGCTAAGACTTGAAAGAATATGAGCTAGTCCTGATCAGGTTGTATGGCCAAGTGTGCTAGGCAAATTATTTTCTGGTCTTTGTTCTCTTAGACACTAATAGCTTCTAAATTTGCATGGAAATTGTCCTGATAAACCAATGCCATTTGAATCCAATTTAACAATAAAACGCCATTGTTGTGGCATTGCTTTGTTAAATTCTGAAACAAGTAGGGTTATGTGAGAGGGACAAATTAAATATTGTCCCTATTTATCTGATTTATCTATTCATGTGATTTCTTTTTCTTTTCTTTTTCTTTTTTTTTTTTTTTTGCCGTTTCTTGGGCCGCTCCTGCGGCATATGGAGGTTCCCAGGCTAGGGGTCCAATCGGAGCTGTAGCCACCAGCCTATGCCAGAGCCACAGCAACGCAGGATCTAAGCCACATCTGCGACCTACACCACAGCTCACAGCAACGCCGGATCCCCAACCCACTGAGCAAGGCCAGGGATCGAACCCGCAACCTCATGGTTCCTAGTCAGATTCGTTAACCACTGAGCCACGATGGGAACTCCAGATTTCTGCCTATTTTTAAAATTTTATTGGAGTATAACTGCTTTACAGTGTTGTTTCAGGTACACAACAAAGTGATTCAGTTACATATATACATATATTCATTCTTTTTCAGATTCTTTTCCTATATCGGTTATAGAATATTGTGTAGTGTTCCCTATGCTATACAGTAGGTCCTTGTTGGGTATCCCCTGCTCCAAGTTTCCCAGGATTTTTTTTTTTTTTTGCTTTTTAGGGCCGCACCAGAGGCATATAGAGGGTCCCATGTTAGGAGTCCAATTGGAGCTATAGCTGCTGGCCTACACCACAGCCACAGCAACACAGGATCTGAGGTGCATCTGCAACCTATGCCACAACTCATGGCAAAACCTGATCCTTAACCCACTGAGCGAGGCTAGGGATCAAACCCACAACCTCGTGGTTCCTAGTTGGATTTGTTTCTGCTGTGCCATGACAGGAATTCTGCCAGGATTTTTTTTTTTTTTTAATTTGGGTAGAATAGACACAACAAACTGTACCATCTTGGAGTTCTCATTGCGGCTCAGCTGTTAATAAACCTGACTAGTATCCATGAGGACATGGGTTTGATCCCTGGCCTCACTCAGTGGGTTAAGAATCCGGCATTGCGTGAGCTGTAGTGTAGGTCGCAGATGCAGCGGGGGTCTGGAGTTGCTGTGGCTGTGGCATAGGCTGGCAGCTACAACTCTGATTTGACCTCTACCCTGGGTACCTCCATAGGCCGCAAGTGCAGCCCTAAAAGGACAACAAACAAAATGTACCATCTTAACCATTTTTGTTTACAATTGAGTGATATTACATATATTCAGAATGTTGTGTAACCATCACAACCATCCATCTCCATAACTCTTTTTATCTTGTAAAACTGAAACTATACCCAATAAACAATGACCCCATGACCTCCAACCCAGGCCCTAAGAACTACCATCCTACTTTCTGTCTCCATAATCTTGGCTGTTCATAAGTATTTCATGTAAATGGGATTATATGAGTCTTATCTTTTTGTGACTGGCTTATTTCACTTACCACAATGTCCTCAAGATTCACCCGTTAACTTTCTCTATTATGTTAACATGTTCATATCTATTCATCAATTAAAAATCTAACCCTTTCTCTATTCCTTATCCTTCTCCAGCCTTACATTTCTCTTTGATGGCCATAAACCTTATAAGAGTTGCTTCTACAGCTTATCCAAAAACACACTTTTTTCCCTCCTATTTCATTCCACCGCAGTGTTTAACTATGGACATCCCGTCCTCTAACCACTCTCTGTCACTAAAGTGACATCACACCTACTAGTCTTCCTTCTCTCTGGCTACTTCTTAGTCTCCTTGGAAAACTTATCAACTCTTTTTTCTTTTTTTTCTTTTTTTTTTTTTTTTTTTTTTTTGTCTTTTTTCTTTTTTTGTTGTTGTTGTTGTTGCTATTTCTTGGGCCGCTCCCGCGGCATATGGAGGTTCCCAGGCTAGGGGTTGAATCGGAGCTGTAGCCACCGGCCTACGCCAGAGCCACAGCAACGCGGGATCCGAGCCGCATCTGCAACCTACACCACAGCTCACGGCAACGCCGGATCGTTAACCCACTGAGCAAGGCCAGGGACCGAACCCGCAACCTCATGGTTCCTAGTCGGATTCGTTAACCACTGCGCCACGACGGGAACTCCCTCTTTTTTTTCTTTCTTTTGCTGCACTCACAGCACGTGGAAATTCCAGGTCCAGAGATCAAACCTGCACCACAGCAGTGACCCAAGCCACTACAGTGACGACGGCAGATCCTTAACCCACTGTGCCACAAGAGAACTCAGTTCACCTCTGAAATGTGACTGCTCCTCATGGCTCTCTTTTGGGCCATTACTTCCTCTTCCTCTACTGCAGACAATCTTATTCATTCCTGTGATATTATTTCTTTTTGCTGGCGACTACTGAATCTAAATCAAGACTCAATTCTTGGAGTTCCCGTCGTGGTGCAGTGGTTAATGAATCCGACTAGGAACCATGAGGTTTCGGGTTCGATCCCTGGGCTTGCTCAGTGGGTTAAGGATCTGGCGTTGCCGTGAGCTGTGGGGTAGGTTGCAGATGCGGCTCGGATCCCATGTTGCTGTGGCCATGGCATAGGCCAGTGGCTACAGCTCCAACTGGACCCCTAGCCTGGGAACCTCCATATGCCATGGGAAGTGGCCCTAGAAAAGGCAAAAAGACAAAAAAAAAAAAAAAAGACTCAATTCTTGAGCTCCAGGGTCACAGAAACAACTACCCACATGACACTTGCACTTGGGATGTCTTTGAGGAATCCTTCACTCAGTATGTCTAAAATTGAACCCAGCATCTTGTGCTGCCACGGGAAACCATCACTCCAAATAAACCCATATTTTGCTTTTGGCTCTTCCTGTAACTTTATTTCACAAAATGGCACTACAATTGCTCAGTGCTAAAGCCAGAAACCTGGATTTGTTGTGAATCCTCCTCCCTGCTCCCCAGCCAATAATCACCAAGTCCCTTTGTATCTGTTATCCATTGCTATGTAACAAAACAGTGACTTAAAATGACTCAGTCTTGGGAGTTCCCTGGTGCCAATAGTCTAGTGGTTAGGACTTGGCATTTACAGCAGTTAGGACTCACCACTGTGGCCTGGGTTCAATCCCTGGTCTGGAGAATGAGATCCCACATCAAGCTGCAGCACACTGCGGCAAAAAAAAAGAAAAAAAGAAATAGACTTAATCTTCTTCACAATTCTGAGGGTTTTCTGGGTGGATCTTCTGGCCTCTTTCAGGCTCATTCATGCAGCTCCATTCCCTCATCCATGAGGACAGCTGGCCCATGCTCTCCTCATGCTCTTTCATCTTTGTAGCATAGGAGGTGGTCTCCAGGTTCCAAAGAGAACAGAAGCTGAAGCCTTGAAGTAGAACTCTCCCAGTGTTACTTTCTCTTAGTCAAAGCAAATTACAAGGCCAGCCCAGATTTCATGGGTGGAGAAATAAATTTCATCTTCATACATTTTTTTCCTTTTTAGGGCCACACCCACAGCATATGGAAGTTCCCTGACTAGGAGTTGAATTGGAGCTACAGCCACCAGCCTACACCACAGCCACAGCAATGTAGGATCCCTGACCCCCTGCGTGAAGCCAGGGATTGAACCCTCATCCTCATGGATACCATTCAGATACCACTTGGTTTTTTGTTTTTTTTTTTTTTTTTTTTTAGGGCCGCACCTGTGGCAAATGGAAGCTTCCACTGTGCCACAAGGGAAACTCCTTCATCTTCATTATTTATTTTTATTATTATTTTTTGTCTTTTGTTTTTTTAGGGCTGTACCTGCGGCACATGGATGTTCCCAGGCTAGGGGTCGAATCAGAGCTGTTGCTGCCAGCCTACACCAGAGCCACAGCCATGCCAGATCCAAGCCGCGTCTGCGACCTGCACCACAGCTCACAACACCAGATCCTTAACCCACTGAGCAAGCCCAGGGATTGAACCCACAACTTCAGGGTTCCTAGTCGGATTCATTTCCACTGAGCCATGATGGGAATTCCTCATCTTCATTTTTAATTCACTAAATCTTCTACCTTTTGTTGGGTTGAACCAAATGAAACTGCCCTCATTTGATTACTGGTGACCTATATTTTATTTTTCTGTCCTTTTGATTCTTTAAGGCCACACCTGTGGCATATGGAGGTTCCCAGGCTAGGGGTCAAATCAGAGCTGTAGCTGCCAGCCTATGCCACAGCCAAAGCCACACACAATCCGAGCTGCGTCTGTGATCTACACCACAGCTCATGACAATGCCGGATCCTTAAGCCACTGAGTGAGGCCAGGAATCAAACCCACATCCTCATGGATACTAGTCAGGTTCATTAACTGCTGAACCATGACAGGAACTCCAATCACTGTTGACCTATAAAAGCAACACTTTCATACAGTTCAATCTGACACTTCTTGAATTCACCCTGGTTTAGATTACCACTGTCATCTGGTCTACTTCATTGGCTTTCTAGAAGGTGCTCCTGCCTCTGAGTCTTCCTCTAGTACTTTTGTCACGTAGCAGCCAGTAACATTTGTAGCATGTGAATTTGATTTTCTCATTCTCCTGCTCAAGGCCCGCCCCATTCACTTTCTATTTGCCTTCTTTTTTAAAAAAAAAATCCTCATTAATAAAGCAACTTTATTTATTTATTTGCTTTTTAGGGCCACATCTGTGTTATATGGAGGTTCCCAGGCTAGGGGTCAAATCAGAGCTGCAGCTGCTGGCCTACGCCATAGCCACAGCAACAACAGATCCAAGCCTCGTCTGCCACAGCAACACTGGATCCTTAACTCACCCAGTGAGGGCAGGGATCAAACCTTAGTCCTCATGGATACGAGGCGGGTTTGTTACCGCTGTGCCACAACAAGAACTCCAATAAAGCAACTTTATTTAATTTCTTGGGGGGGGTTTGTAGGAGCATCATTTTACTTGAGTTTCAGAAAAGGCTATATTTGTAAGTCTTTCAGAATTTGATATGTCCTTTGACTTTTCAGTGTAAGGTCACTGGTGAGATTTTTTTCTTTTAGGATTCTTATTTTTTCCATTATAGTTGATTTTTGGTGTTCTGTCAATTTCTACTTTACAACAAAGTGACCCAGTCATACATATACACATACATTCTTTTTCTCACATTATCCTCCATCATGTTCCATCACAAATGACTGGATATAGTTCCCTGTGCTATACAGTAGGATATTTATTAATTTATTTATTTTAGCCACAAGGGAACCCTCCCTTCTCCTTTAGTGCAAACCATGTAACATGGCATATATATGTGTATGTATATATATATATTTTTTCCCCAACATACATATGTACTAGGCACTCCAGATCAGGTACCTCTTTAAGTCTCCAGCCTCACTTGCTTTACTTCCCTGCTATACTCTGCTCCTATTCTCCCCTGCTGAAATTTGCTTTTGTGCTGGGCCATGCCTTGGAAAAGGTGATAATCCTGTGCATTCACTCTCCAATCTCTGGGGTTTTTTTGGGGGGTTTGTTTTTTTTTAGGGCTGCACCTGTGGCATATGTAAGTTCCCAGGCTAGGAGTTGAATCAGAGCTGCAGCTGCTGGCCTATGCCACAGCCATAGCAACATGGGGTCTGAGCTACGTCTGCAACCTATACCACAGCTCACAGCAACACCAGATCCTTAACTCAGTGAACAAGGCAAGGGATTGAACCTGTATCCTCATGGATCCTAGTCTGGTTCGGTAACCACTGGGCCATGAAGGGAACTCCTGCACTCTCCAATTTCTCATTTTGAGACCATGTTTCCTCCCCTAGCACACTTCAAAGCAGAAACAAAAATGTGGAGTTCCCACTGTTGCTCAGCAGTAACAAACCTGACTAGTTTCCATGAGGATACAGCTTTGATCCCTGGCCTCGCTCAGAGGGTTAAGGATCCGGCATTGCCATGAGCTGTGGTGCAAGTTGCAGATGCAGATCAGATCCCACGTGGCTGTGGCTGTGGCTATGGCTGGCAGCTGTAGCTCCGATTTGACCCCTAGCCTGGGAACTTCCATATGCCACAGGTGCTGCCCTAAAAAGCAAAAAAAAAAAAAAAAAAAAAAAAGAAAAGAAAACAAAGAAAGAAAAAAGAAAAGAAAATTTCAAAGACAGTGCCAGGACTTACAGATGATGTTAAGAATTTTTCACCTCCAGGATTCTAGCTATGATGGGCATGAGGAAAGACAGAAAGTTACTCAAACAGGAGTCCTCTTGGAGTTCCTGCTGTGGCACAGTGGGTTCAGAATTCAAATGCAGTAGCTTGGGTCACTGCAGAGGCACAGGTTTGTTTTGTTTATCTTTTCTAGGGCCACTTCCCATGGCATATGGAGGTTCCCAGGCTAGGGGTCTAATCAGAGCTGTAGCTACCAGCCTACATCACAGCCACAGCAATGCGGGATCTGAGCCTCGTCTTCGACCTACAGCACGGCTCTTGGCAACACCGGATCCTTAACCCACTGAGTAATGCCAGGGATCGAACCTACAACCTCATGGTTCCTAGTCGGATTTGTTAACCACTGCATCACGATGCGAACTCCGAGACAGGTTTGATCCCCAGCCCAGCACAGTGGGTTAAAGGATCTGGTGTTGCAGCTGCAGCTCAGATTCTATCCCTGGTCTGGGAAATTCCACAAGCCAAGGGCACAATTCTCTTTACCCCTGATGTTCCCTATTAGTAATTTTCCATCCATTGCCCTGCTCCTTGGCTATAAATTCCCACTTGTCCATGCTGTATTTGGAGTTGAGCCTAACCTTCCCCCCCCAACACAAAAATCCCATTGCAGTCATCTTTATACCTCTGGCGATGGTCCTGAGTAAAGTTTGCCTTATCATCTTTAGTAAGTGTCATCAAATACTTTTTTTTCCTTCAGAAATTCCACATCCTTAGCAACATGTGGCGGGTCAATCTTTAATTTTGGCCATTCTAGCCAGCGAGCAGTGGTATCTCATTACGACTGAATTGCATTTGCTTAATAACTAATGATTTTGAGCTACTTTGCTTGTGCTTACTGATCACTTACTCTCGTCTAAAGTGTTCAGGTCATTCATACATTTTGACATTTTGACATAGATGTTGCAATTGGGAGTGTGGACACGGAAGCAGCCTAAATGTCCATCAGCAGAGGAATGGATAAAGAAGACATGGTACAAACATACAATGGAATATTACTTGGCTATAAAAAAAATGAAATAATGCCATTTGCAACAATCTGGATGGACGTAGAAACCATCATATTAAGTGAAATTAGTCAGACAGTGAAAGACAAACATCAATATCACTTATATCACTTTATAAAAAAAGGATAAAAACAAACATATTGCGTAACAGAAACAGACTTACGGAAAAACTTATGGTTACCAAAGGGGATGGGGTGGGAGGAATGGACTGAGGATTTGGGTTTGGCATATGTACACTAGGTATATGGAATGACTGGTCAACAGGGACCTGTTATACAGCACAGAGAACTCTACTCAGTATTCTCTGATAACCCGTGTGGGAAAAGAATTTGAATTTGAAAGAGAATGGATATGTGTATATGTATGACTGAATCACTTTGTTGTACAGCAGAATTTACCACAAACGTGCAAATCAACTATACTTCAATAAAACTTTTTTTTAAAAAAAGAATCCAACTGCAGCAGCTCAGGTAGTTGGGAGGAGCAGGTTGATCCCCTGCCCTGCCCAGTGGGATGAAGGACCAGCATTGTCACAGCTGCAGCACAGATCACAGCTGTGGCTTCGATTCAATCTTTGGCCTGGATGTGCCACAGGTGGGGCCATAAAATAAAAAAAGAAAGAAATGTGTCCTAGAGTAATACATAATTTAAAAAATGTTATGGCCTCACTCCCGCATATAGAAGTTCCTGGGGCAGGGACTGAATCCCAGCCACAGCTTCAGCATCACAGGATTCTTTATCCCACTTGGGCCACAGTAGTAACTCCTAATGTTATATATTTTGAACTAAAATCATTTCGTTTGTTTGTTTGTTTTTTGTCTTTTTTCTAGGGCCGCTCCTGCAGCACATGGAGGTTCCCAGGCTGGGGGTCTAATCGGAGCTGTAGCTGCTGGCCTATGCCAGAGCCACAGCAACAGCAACGCGGGATCCGAGCTGTGTCTGCGACCTACACCATAGCTCACCTCAATGCCAGATCCTTAACCCACCGAGCGAGCCCAGGGATGGAACCCACAACCTCATGGTTCCTAGTGGGATTCGTTAACCACTGAGCCACGACGGGAACCCCTAAAATCTTTATTAGTCTATTCAACCATACATTAAAAAATATTTATTGAGAGTCTACCAAGTACCATGCACTTTTCCAGCTTCGTTAGTCAGCTGTGACAGATAAGAGCTTTGCCTTTGTTTGAAGAGTTAACATTTTAGTGGGGAGAGGCAAAAAGTAAACTGGAAACAAGATGATTTTAGATAGTGTGGAGACGTTCAATGAAGTGTTGTCAATTAATAACAGGACATGGGAAAAAACCTATATCCCATAAGAGGAGTAGAGAAAGGAGAGTTAGGTAATTTATGTGCTGTGAGACTGATGGAATATAACGACATTAAATCGATAATTATGACATTAAAAATACTTCGCCGGTATAGAAAAAGTCAAACTTAAAACCGTGTACTTTGTTTAGGACTATGTAAAACACCTGTGCTATGATGCACATGTACAGAAATTAGAAGGACCCAGGAGAAAAAGAATACGCTGTTGTACTTAGAATAGATTTACAAGGAGATCCTGCTGAATAGCATTGAGAACTATGTCTAGATACTCATGTTGCAACAGAAGAAAGGGTGGGGGAAAAACTGTAATTGTAATGTATACATGTAAGGATAACCTGACCCCCTTGCTGTACAGTGGGAAAAAAAAAAAAAAAAAAAAAGAATACGCTGTTGTATTTTTTTGTGGTGGCATTATGGGGGTTTAAAGGCTTTTGCTTCGCTTTGGTTTTCTCTTACGCTTTATCTCGTTCGCACAGCAGAAACTGGTATGCTTCTAGGATTTTCCTTTGAGGAAAGCTTTACAGCTCAGAGACTAAAATATCTGTCATGACGCATGGAAGACTTAAAAAATAAAACTTACGTTATTTCAGTGTGACAGAGGGCAAAGAAGTGAAGGCTACAGGTTTCACTCCATACAGCTTAGGGCTCTTAAAGCACCAAGAGCTTGCTTCTTTGGAAACCGGCGGAAAAACATCGAGTTTGTGTACCAAGCCTGGCGGGCGAAGCCAGGGGAGAGGCGCGGCGCGCCGTGGCGCGCAATGGTGGCGTCTGGCGCCGGGCGGTAACTGACGTCACCTTCGCGCACCGCCGCTTCCGGTCCGCGAGAGTGTGGTTCTCGCGCTCCAGAGGATTAAAGTCTGGTGTTGCTGCGCTTGCCGTGGTTGTTTTCGCGTGTCGGCCTTCCAAGTCCGGGACAATGGCCACAGACTCGTGGGCGCTGGCTGTGGACGAACAGGAAGCGGCTGTGAAGTCGGTTAGTGTCTTCAGCTCCAGTAGGGGCGAACGTGACAGGGTAATAGGGCCCAAGCAAACCCTCTTTGGAGTCCAGGGAGCTCCCTGAGTTGGGCAGGCCCGTGGCCCACACACCCCTAAGGTTTGCTGTGGGGAATCTTAGGCCTGATTTTCGGCTAAGGCTGAGAGACTCATATGGAGCCTTTTCTCTTGATCTGTGCCAGTTAAAGACTTTCATCCTATGGCAAATCTATCCCTGGTAGTATGCTCTTTCCTGCATTGCACATTCTTCTAAGTGAGGATTGTAAGGAAAAGGCACATTTAGATGCTGATTCTTTTTCATGTGTTTTCGGAGTGATTCTGTGCTACTCTTACTAACGTTTTTTAGATGTGTGCTTAATACTGTTGGCATTTTGTAGCACTTTGCAGAATAACAGATTCAGCTTTATATTTAGTGTTTCGATCTGTTGCAAACGTTGGGGGAAGGCACTACAAAATTGTTTCATTGGTGTATGAAGTGACGTTTAATGTCATTACTGGATCTTTGATTAATGAAAGTCCATTCAACGGGAAAGTAATTATAGTTTAGAAACTGTAACTTTATGTTCTTATCTCTAAGCTACATCTGTTTAGTGGTAATGGACTATTGATTTTAAGAATACAGGGTTGTCTGATTGTTTTTGTTTTTTGTAGTCTGAAATCTTATGTAACCTTTTAATGTATAAATTACATTTCTTCTCCAGTCATCCTTTATTGCTTTGGGAGGATTTTCAGTTTCTCAGCAGAAAGTTGAAATGGACTAAATCCAGGAAAGAAGCTTTCAGTCTCGTTAGGAAGGCTAGAATGTGAGAAGTGCTGTGAAAATGGTGAGAAAAATATAATAAATGAACTCTGAGTGGGGAGAGAATGTTTATGAGTAGGAAAATCAGAGAAATTCCTTGTGAAGAAGTTTACGTTTGTGCTGGATAGTAGAGAATAATTAAGATGGAAATGAAAGTAAACAGCCTTTTAGAATGCACATAAGTGCTGGACTTCCATAGAGAACAGAAGTCAGAACTCATTTTTGCTGCAGCTTAAGGCTATTGGGTTGTAGTAGGAAAAGCGTAGAAAATAATGTAGAGAGTGTACTCTGGCCCTTAACTAAGAACTTAAAGAGGACAGCCTTTATTTGGCTGGTTTGGGATTTTTAAGGATACTGACAAGTTTGGATTTGAGAGCTGGCAAGATTTACTGGACTGCAAAGAATGGAATATTAGAAGTGATATCTAAAAGAAAGGAGATAATTGTGGAAGTTACTCTAATAGCCTGGAGATAGAGGGCCAATATTGAATGGTGAAAGTGAAGGTGAGGGGATAGATTCAAGATATAATTGTGGAGGTATAAAGATTTAGAAAAAAGAAGAGAAGGGAGATAAAGGCAAAGATTATTGTTTTCAACCTGGATCCCACAGGTGGTATTAATAATGTTCTAATAACACGATTGGAGGAGTGGGAGGAAGGGCAGATTTGATATGTAGAGTGATGAGTTCAGGTTTGGCTGTTGTGAATTTGAGGTAAGAAGGACAACTTGGTAAGTACCTGTGTTGGGAGTCACCAGGAGGTATCTAGGTTCAGTGATTTCCTAGCGGGGTGGGGGGGGGGGTTAGGGCAGTGAGCTTACAGGACCCAGCATGTAAGTATTCCCAGCTATGATTTATTACAATGAAAAGCAACATTAGCAAAAAGAAAAGGCCCATGTTGCAAAGTCCAGAGGCAACCAGGCACAAGCTTTCAGGAGTCCTCTCCCATTGGAGTCACAAACTCCACTTAATTCCTCTAGCCACAGATTGTAACAATACATATGAGGTGTTGTCAGGGAAACTTATTAGGGACTCAGTGCTCAGGGCTTTTATTGAGGGCCCATCACACAGTCATTCTTTGCCTAGCAGGTGCCAAAATTCCAGACTCCCAATAGGAAAGATGTCATCATGAACCACATGTTTTTATAAACATAGTGAACCCCTTAGCAGTTCTGGGGATGGTAGGAGGCCTCTCAAAATCCAAGTAGCCAGGGGCCAGCTCTGCAAGCTGACTTCCTGAGGATAGCAGTCATACCTGCTGTGTTAACTCTTTTCTGTACAGTACCCATCAGGCATATATGGAAGTGTGGCACTGGAGTTCAAGAGGAATCAGGTCAGATGTACAAAATTGACAGCCACAAATAAATCGAAAAGTAGCATATAGGATATAATTCTGTACTCTAGAGTTTAAATCTCATATTAGCACCAGATCTTCCGTAAAAGACAGTTGACTGAGAATTGGTTTCAAATCTTTTTAAACCTACAATCCTAATGTAGTTGTGGTATTATGGCTAACACAGATATAAACATACTTGGTGTCTGATTTTAACCGCTCTGCTTATTGGGTGGCTGGTGTAAGTTGATGTTTTAAAACATTGTTTCCTAGTAGTTGGGTAAGACCGTCCCCCATTTTTTTATTTTAGACTTGTGTACATTAGCTTAATAAATGCACTTGACCCCTGAGCAGTTTGGGGGTTATGAGCCCCCAACTCACCCTGTAGTCAAAAATCTCCAAATAACTTACATTGCTCCTCCGTATATATGGTCTCAAATCCTCGGATTCAGCCAGCTATGAGTTGAGTAATACTGTAGTATATATCCACGAATAAGTGGACCCTTGAAGTTCAGAACTGGTGTATGAAATAGAAAGGATCAGTTGTAATTCTTGGTATTCAGTTACCATATATCTCTGCTCTTAAGTGTTTCCTTTTATTCCCATTCAGATGAGTAATTTGCAGATCAAGGAAGAGAAAATCAAACCAGATACCAATGGTGAGTAACTACAAGCTACATGTGCATTTCTGCTCTGCGCTCTTAGTGACAATGTGGAAAGGAGCTTTCATTTAGCATATTTGCCACATGTCAGCACCTGATTTGAAAGCAAGTAAATTCAGTTTCATTACTGATCAGGATAGATTAGTTTTCCATATTTTACCTGGCTTCTGACTCCTTAAAATCAAGACTCTGGAGTTCCCGTCGTGGCTCAGTGGTTAATGAACCCAACTAGTAACCATGAGGTTGCGGGTTTGATTCCTGGCCTTGCTCAATGGGTTAGCGATCCAGCATTGCAGTGAGCTGTGGTGTAGGTTGCAGACGTGGCTCAGATCCCATGTTGCTCTGGCTGTGGTGTAGGCCAGCAGCTGTAGCTCCAATTAGACCCCTAGCCTGGGAACCTCCATATGCCGCAGGTGCGGCCCCTGAAAAGACAAAAAGACAAAAAAAGAATCAGGACTCACTATTGGATTGTACAGTCACTGTTCACTTAAAAATGTTTACGTTTTTTTATTTAGGTTTTTTTTTTTTTTCCTTGACTTTTTAGGGGCGCACCATGGCATAGGGAAGTTCCCAGGCTAGGGGTCGAATTGGAGCTGCAGCTGCCGTCCTACACCATAGCCACAGCAACACCAGATCCTTAACTCCCTGATCAAGGCCAAAGATCAAACTTGAGTACCCGTGGGTACTAGCCAGGTTTGTTACCACTGAGCCATGACAGGAACTCTCTAATTTAGTTTTTTGAAAGGTTAATCTGGGTTCAAATTTCAGAAATTATAGGCAGTTGAAAGGCCTCCTTCCTATCCTGGATCACCATTTACCCAGATTCCACTCCCCACCTGTATTAGTTTGCTAGAGCTTTTGTAACAAAGTATCACAAACTAGGTGGTTTAATAACAGAAATTTATTGTCTCAGTTCTGGAGGCCAGAAGTGTGAGATGGAGGTGTCAGGTGGGTTAGTTCCTTCTGAATGTTGTAAGGAACAGTCTAGTCTGTGCCTCTTCCCAGCTTCTCATGGTTTGCTGGCCATCTTTGGCATTCTTTGGCTTGTAGGAATCTCTGCCATCAACACCCCAGTCTTGGCCTTCATCTTCACGTGGTGGTCTCCCCGTGTGCATATCTATGTCCAGAAGTCCCCATTTACTTATTTATTTATTTATTTTTGTCTTTTTGCCTTTTCTAGGGCCGCTCCCTCAACATATGGAGGTTCCCAGGCTAGGGGTCTAATCGGAGCTGTAGCTGCCAGGCTACACCAGAGCCACAGCAACACCAGATCCGAGCTGCGTCTGCAACCTACAGCACAGCTCATGGCAATGCCAGATGCTTAACCCACTGAGCAAGGCCAGGGATCGAACCCGCAACCTCATGATTCCTAGCCGAATTCGTTGCCATTGTGCCAGGATGGGAAATCCCTAACCAGTCATCTTTTGACAGATGGTTGGTTGGTCACATTCTTTTGCAGTTGTAAGCAGTGCTTCATGGCACAACCATATGTGTATGCAAATATAAATTACCCCAAAATGGATATCCATGGTCAAAGGTATATGCATTTGCAGTGTTTATCACTATGTTCACAGTACCCCATCAGTAAAGCATGAGAGTGTTTCCCTATAGCCTCACCACAAAATATTTCATCAAAAAATCTCATAGGTAAAAAGTGGTAGATCAGTGTAATACATTTTAATTTGTGTTTCATGAGTAAGTTTGAATATTTTCATAAGTTTAAAGGAGTTTGTATTTCTTTTTCTATTAAGCTTTTTGTCTTTTTTCTAAATACAGAGAAATTCATACTCTAAGATTGTGATAGGGAGTTCCCATCATGGCTCAGTGATTCACAAACCCCGACTAGTATCCATGAGTACGAGGGTTCAATTCCTGGCCTTGTTCAGTGGGTTAAGGATCCAGCATTGCCGTGAGCTATGCTGTAGGCCAACAGCTGTAGCTCCCCTAGGCTGGGAACTTCCATGTGCTGCAAGTGCGGCCCTAAAAAAATATACATGTGGTGATAGAAGTTATCAGTACTTCATATTTTAACTCCAGTAGAAGCTGCTAATGCTTCTACCAGTTTTGTTTGTCTTTTGACATTTTTCTTGTGTATTTTTGCTCTGCAAACATTTTTACATAGCCAGATGTTTCAGTCTTTTACATGATTGTGTCTGGGTTTTGAGTCAGTTTTCATAGTTCAGTCTTTGATCCTTTTGGAATTTTTCGTGGTATGAATTGTGAGGTTTGGATACAAAGTGTTTTCTCTAGAATGTTTCACCTTTTAATTTCAAGATGGCTATAATTTCTTTCATTGCCACTTTTGTAATATTTCATTTTTTCTCTCTAGTTTAAGATCCACCTATCCAGTATACTAAACTCTGTTTTCTCATCTATCATATCAAGTTTCTTTCACATATTCATGTACCAGTACCATGTTCCTCATTGCTGGAGTATTATGACATGCTTTACTATCTGTGAGTGGGGACCCCCACTCAGTGATCTTTTTAGAGTCTTCCTGGCTTTTCTTCCCTATTTTCCCTATGTATTCTTCTTCTTTTTTTTTTTTGGCTGTGCCCATGGCATGCAGAAGTTCCCAGGCCAGGGACTGAACCCAAGCCACAGCAATGACAACTCTGTCCTTAATCCACTGCACCACCAGGGAACTCCTCCATATGTATTCTTTTAGAATCAACTTGACTGTTATAAGAAAAAGAATCTTAGCATTTCTTCTGTGACCATGTTGCATTTATAACTTAACATCTGTGGGCTACTGAGTTTATAAAAATTATGCTATGTCTTCCCATTTTTTCCAAATCCATTTTTGTGACCTTTAGGTTTTGGGTTTTTTTTTTTTTTTTTTTTTTTTTTTTTTGGTTTTTTGTTCGTTTGTTTGGGGTTTTTTGTTTTGTTTTGCTTTGTTTTGTTGGCCATGCCCAAGCTTTCTGGACCAGGGATCAAACTTAAGCCACAGTAGTGACAACACTGAATCCTTAATGACTAAGCTACCAGGGAATTCCTTTAGGAATATTTTAATGACCATAGGATGTGTGATATTCCCTCTTTCATTTCTATTACTGGTGGTATGTTCTTTCTCTTATTTATGAGTCTACCTAAAGACTTAAAATTTTTGTTTTTCTTTTTTAGCTTTTCAAGGCAGTATTAATTTTCTTCAGTGTTTGTCTTTTATGTCATTGATTTCTTTTTTTCTTTTTTTGCTTTTTAGGGCCACACCTGCAGCATATGGAGGTTCCCAGGCTAGGGGGTCAAATCGGAACTGTAGCCGCCAGACTACACCACAGCCACAGCAACACTGGATCTAAGCTGTGTCTGCGACCTACACCACAGCACACAGCAACGCCAGATCTCTAACCAGCTGAGCAAGGCCAGGGATCGAATCTGCATCCTCGTGGATATTAGTTTTGTTGCCACTGACCCACAACAGGAACTCTGGTCATGGATAATTTAGAAGTGTGTTGTTTAATTTCTAAATATTGGGGGGTAGGTTCTAAATATCTTATTAATTTCTAATATAACTGGGGTGTTTTTTTTGGGGGGGTTGTCTTTTTAGGGCCATGGCATATGGAAGTTCCGTGGGTAGGGGTCAGATTGGCGCTGCAGCTGCTAGCTATACTACAGCCACAGCAATGCCAGCTCTAAGTTGCGTCTGCAGCTTAAGGCAACTCTGGATCCTTAACCCACTGAACAGGGCCAGGGATTGAACCTGCATCCTCATGGATACTTGTCAATGTTTGTTACCACTAAGCCACAGTGGGAACTGCTATAATTGCATTTTGATCAGAAACCATCAAATATCATTCTGCATTTATGGGGTATAGTGTCCGCTAAATGTCAATTAGGCCAATGTTATTGATAGTGTTGCTCAGATCATTATATCTTGATTTTTTGTTTCTTTGCTTTGTGGTCTAGTTCTTTCAATTGTTGAAAGAGAAGTGTTAAAATTTCAAACTGCAATTATGGAATAGTCTATTTCTCTCTTTAATTTTGTCAGTTTTGGCCTCTGGTGTTTTGTAGATCTCTTGCCAGGTATATGACATTTATTTCTCTTGATAATTGGACCCTTTTATTTAAAATATCCTGCTTTATCTGGTGATGCTTTTGGTCTTAAAATCTGCATTACTTGAGCCACTCCAGCCTTCGTATGCTTAGTGGTTACATGATGTATCTCTTTCCATCTGCTGACTTTCAGCTTATTGCTGTCTTTTTTTTTTTTCTTTTTAAATGGCCACACCCATGGCATGCAGAAGTTCCCTGGCCAGGGATTGAACCTTTGCCACAGTAGCAACCTGAGCCACTACAGTGACAATGCCAGCTCCTTTACCTGCTGTACCACAAGGCAACACCTATCTTTATATTTAAAATGTGCCTCCTGTAGGAGTATAGTCTGTAAAATCTTTGAATCATTGTGTTGTATACCTGACACTAATATACTACTATAAATCAACTATACTTCAATTAAATAAATAAATAGTAAGGTGTGCCTTTTGTAGACAGCTAATAGTTGGATCTTGCTTTTTTATCCATTCTAATGATCTGTCTTTTAGTTGCAGTATTTTATCCATTTACATTTAATGTAATTATTGATGTGCTTGGGTTTAGGTTAGCTATTTTTCTATTTGATTTCTGTTTGTCCCCTATTTTGTTTTTCTGCCCCTTTTCCTGCCTTCTTTTGGATTGAGTTCCATTATTAAACTATTTATGGATTTCTTAGCTTTATCTCTTTGCATTATTTTATGAGTGTTTTAAAGTTTTCTTCATATAAGTCTCACATTTTTTTTATAACTAGTCTAGTTCCAGTTGTGGCATTTTATGTTTTTAGTTGCTCTTATAAATATGATTTTTTTCATTTATATCTGTGTATTTATAAAAGCTACTGCTCTCTGTTTATTTTGTACCTAGCTCTTTTATTTTTTACTGAGATGTTTTGTGGTCTTTTTTTTTTTTTTTTTTTTTTTTTTTGCTGCCCCACAGCATATAGAGTGCTCAGGCCACTGGGCAAGGGGTCAGATCTGAGCCATAGTCTCAACCTAAGCCTCAGCTGCAGCAATGCCAGCTCCCTAACCCACTGTGCCAGGCCGGGATCGAAGCCACGTCCCAGCTCTCCCAAGACACTGCCAATGCTGTTGCACCATAGTGTGAGCTCCTGTAGTCATTTTTAAGTTGATACTCTTAGTCCTTCGGGTTTACAATCATATATTCTCCACAAAGTCATCATTTTATTTCTTCTTTTTAATACATCTGTTTTCTTTCTCATTTGTAATTTTGTCTGCTACCAAAACGCTGTTGTTTTGGTTTTTGGTTTTTGGTTTGTTTGTTGGTTTTTTTTTTTTTTCCTCTTTAGGGACCCACACGTGGCATATGGAAGTTCCCAGGCTAGGGGTCCAATCAGAGCTATAGCCACCGGCCTACACCACAAACACAGCAACAGAGGATCTGAGCCGAATCTGTAACCTACACCACAGTTCACGGCAACACCGGATCCTTAACCCACCGAGCAAGGCCAGGGATTGAACCTGCGTCCTCATGGATACTAGTTGGAATCATTACCACCAAGCCACAATGGGAACTCCCAATGCTGTATTTTAAATTAGGATAAGTAAATCAGCAATGACATATTTTGATCACTTTGAAGTCAGCCAGTATTTTTAGAAACATGAAATTTTCTTATGCACTAAACTTCTTAGGAATGAAAATCTGTTAAACATAAAGAAACACCAAATATTTATATTTTGATCACTTAAATAAGGTTTGATGTTTATCTTAGCCAGTCTTTTGAGTGGATTGATACTTGCCTTTCTGATTATGATAACTGTTTTCTTGTGTAGGTGTTATCAAAGCCAGTTCCACTCCAGAGAAAACAGATGAAGAAGAGAAAGGTAACTACTCTTTGAAACCCTATAGCAAGAAACATAGCATCACCCAAGACATGAAACGCCTCTCTGGAGTCAGAGGCACTCTGAGTTACAAGGACAAGGAGATGAGAGGAATCAGCAATGAGATTGAGATCAAAGGAGAAGCCAAAGAGAGTGGTAGCCTAGAAACCAGAAGAAGGGAGTGTTTCAGAAGTAGGGAGTAATATGTAAGTAATGAGTTGGTTAAGAGAGCTAAAAATTGACCATTTGGTTGATTTATTATTATTTTTAATTTTTTTCCATGAAATATTTCTTTCTTTTTTTTTTAATTTTTATTTATTTATTTATTTATTTTGCTTTTTAGGGCCGTACCAGCGGCATACGGAGGTTCCCAGGCTAGGGGGCAAATTGGAGCTACAGCTGCTGGCCTTTATCACAGCCACAGCAGTGCAGGATCTGAGCCTCATCTGTGACTTACACCACAGCTCACAGCAACGCCAGATCCTTAACTCACTGAGTGGGGCCAGGGATCAAACCTGCAACCTCAGGTTTCCTGGTCGGATTTGTTTCTGCTGCGCCACAATGGGAACTCCTCATTTGGTTGATTTAGAGTGTAGGAATCACTGATGAGCTTGGAAAGGGCTATTGAGGTCAAGTGGGGAGGTTAAATTTATTTTTTTCTTTTTAGGGCCACATCCATGGTATATGGAAGTTCCCAGGCTAGGGGTTGAATTGGATCTGTAGCTGCCAGCCTACACCACAGCCACAGCAATGCTAGATCTGAGCTGCATCTGCAGCCTACACTGCCGCTTACAACAATACCAGATCCTTAACCCACTGAGTGAGGCCAGGGATCAAACTAGCATCCTCATAGACACTATGTGGGGTTCTTAACCCGCTGAGCCACAATGGGAACTCCCTGAGGTTAAATTTAACAACCTATTCAAGGAGTTCCCTGGTGACTCAGTGGGTTAAAGATCCAGTGTTGTCACTGCTGTGGTACGAGTTTGATCCCTGGCCTAGGAACTTGCACAAGTGGCAGGCATGGCCCAAAAAAACCTATTTAGTATATATTCCGTAGAGAAGGGGAGAAGAGGAAATGGAGATGTGAGTATATACAGCCCTGTCAGGGAATGTTCCATAAAGAGGAGCAGAGCATCGGGGAAGTAACTGGATGGGGACATGGGGTAAAGAAGGAAGGAGATTATGATGGGAGTTGTTAAAACATACACACATGCTTGTGGCAGTCATCTAGTCAAGGGGGAGATGGGTCATTGCTGGGAGAAATATCTTTGCTGGCAAGAGGGATGGGGCCTTTTGTACAAGTAGGGGGTTAGCCTCCGGGGCATAGCTGTCCATCTTCAGTTACAGCAGGGAAGGTGCAGAGCATGCACTCCAGCGCAGGTAGGTGTGTCTGTTGTCACAGCAGTGTGTGAAGATGCTTCTGATTTTGTTCATCTCTCAGCGAAGTGAGTAGCAGGGTCATCAGATGAGTGAGAAAGTGGAGGGGTTAGGCGTGGAAGAGAGAAGTGTGGATGGGTGGCATGTAGAACTGTAAAGACTTGCCAGGCAACTTAAGGCCTGCTTGAGTCCAGCGGTCAAGATCTGGGAGTTCCTGTCGTGGCACAGCAGAAACAATCTGACTAGGAACCATGAGGCTGTGGGTTCAATCCCTGGCCTCGTTCAGTGGGTTAAGGATCTGGCGTTGCTGTGAGCTGTGGTGTAGGTCACAGAGATGGCTCAGATCCCATGTGGGCTGTGGTGTAGGCTGGCAGCTGTAGCTCCGATTAGACCCCTAGCCTGGGAACCTCCGTATGCTGTGGGTGCGGCCATAGAAAGCAAAAAAAAAAGTTTCAAGACCTTAAGGGTGTGATTGTGTTTTCCTCCCCCCTTGCTGGGCCGCCCTAGTGTGGGTGCAGACATGGGGAGAGAGGTTTCACAAGGGTGGGGTTTGCCTGAAGTATAAAGGTCTACTGGTTTTTTGCTGACAGAGGACAGAGCTGCCCAGTCCTTACTCAACAAGCTGATCAGAAGCAACCTTGTCGATAACACCAACCAGGTGGAAGTCCTGCAGCGGGATCCCAACTCCCCGCTGTACTCAGTGAAGTCCTTCGAGGAGCTTCGACTGTGAGTATCCATTTCTTTGAACAGCTATTCCTTGCTAGTCCCTCCTTTGTAAGATTTAGCTTTTCTGAGGTCTTGTGGAAATTTTATGTTCTACTTTTATTTTTTTTAAATCTTGATGTGTTATTTCCTTTCTTTGACTAGTTGATAATTCACACGATTCAAAAGTTTAAAAGTATGAAAAAGTGATGGTCTCCCTCCCATCCTTGTCTCTCAGCTACCCAGTTCTCCTCTTGGTAGGGATTTTTAAATGCCGCAAATTTATTCATCATAGCTGAAAGTCTTTTTTCTTTTATGCTCTTAGAACTTTCAATAAAATATTGGCTGACAGGTGATTTCTGGATGTCAGGAACATTTCTTATTAGGTAAGCCCTTTTGTTAGACTATAGGGTTTACAGTGTTAAGAACAGTTAATCTGCTTTTATAAAATCTGTCCAAAAAGCCTGTGCAGGATTCCCAGTACCTAGAGTGGAAAGCAGCCTTTAGTATTCCAGAATTTTTTAAAAAATCCGGAACCCAGGGAGTTCCTGTTGTGGCACAGTGGAAACAAATCTTACTAGGAACCATGAGGTTGAGGGTTCCATCCCTGGTCTCGCTCAGTGGATTAAGGATTGGGCGTTGCCTCGAGCTGTGGTGTAGGTCGCAGACAAGGCTCATATCTTATGTGGCTGTGGCTGTGGCTGTGGCTGTGGCCGGCAGCTGTAGCTCCGATTAGACCCCTAGCCTGGGAACCTCCATATGCTGCAGGTATAGCCCTAAAAAGCAAAAAAAAAAAAAAAAAAAAAGCCCAAACTCAAATCCAGAACCCAGAATTAAGGAAGTCTTAAGGGTGCACATTTATGGTACTTTGTCCTAAGAATGACTTCTAACTTGTCCTTATTTATTTTTTTTATGATTGCACCTGTGGCTTATTAAAAGTTCCTGGGCTAGGGATTGAATCTGAGTCACAGCTATGACCTGTGCCAAAGCTGTGGCAGCACCAGATCCCTTAACCCACTGTGTCGGGCCAGGAATTGAACCCGTACCTCCACAGTGGCCTATGGTACTGTAGTTGGATTCTTTTTTTTTCTCTTTTTCTTTTTTGGCCTCCTTGCCCCATATGGAGTTTCCGGGTCAGGGATCAGATCCCACCTGCATTTGCTGTGTACGCTGCAGCTGCAGCAATGCTGGCTCCTTAACCTGCTGTGCCAGGCTGGGATTAAACCTGCATCTTAGTGCTCCAGAGATACTGCTGATCCTGTTGTATCACAGGGGAAACTCAGATTCTTAGCCCAGTGCTCCACGGTGGGAACTCCAAACATGTCTTTATTTTAAACATGTAATTTCGTACCAAGTTTTTTGTTTACTTCAGTAAGTTAGTAAAGAGGTATTTACGGGTCATTGGTTTATGTACATGACACTGTGCTGGGTGCTATGAGTAACACAAACCATAATATCATTCTTGCTGCCTACCAGGACTCAAATAATAGAAAAGCTGTGAAAAACAAAGTGCTGGATGAAATGGATTCCTTGCCTTTATTCAGCAAAATCTATCTTATGCCCTCTGTGGGCAAATTGGGGCCACATTCCTGCCAACTTTTGCCACTGCTTTAGAGTAAGAGACACCTAAAATAGAGCTGGAGTTCCCACTGTGGCACAGTGGGTTAAGAATCTGACTGCTGTGGCCCGGGTTGCTGCAGAGATGCAAGTTGCATTTCCAGCCCTTAGAGTGGGTTAAAAGGGTCCATCATTGCCTTGGCCTGGGAACTTCCATATGCCACAGGTGCGGCACTTAAAAAAATAAATAAAATAAAAACTAAGATAAAAGAGGTAACAAGAACCAAATCAAGTTGTTAATGAAGCAATAACTAAGAACAAGGTTTTTAAAGTTTGGCTTTTTCAATATATTCAGGAAGTTTTACTTTTCTATGTGTATTTTCTCTGTCAAGGGTGTTTTTTTCAGCAAATCTGTCATCTCTGTTTCTGTTCATAAACTGTCAGGGCAGCTAGATGTGCTGTGACAGTTTGCTTTTCCAAGTATTGGTGTTTTTTTTTTTTTCCTAAGTTCCTTTCATTTAAGACCTGGACCTCTCAGGTTAACCAGTGATGAATTCCTCTTTGAAAAAGCAAGTTCTTTCTGATTTAATTGTTAGTAGCCAAAGGAAATGAACAAAACCTAGGTCACCTAATACACTTGGTCTCATTTGTACTGAAAAGATCTTCAAGATAAAAGAAAAATAATGAGCCACTGAAAGTTTTTGGATCACTGAGTCCTCTTTTAGTAGTGACTTTTGTTTCCTTGGCAATCAAACCAGAATCTGTTAAGCTTCATATCCTTTTCTTCCAAATGGAAGTATGTTACTTTTCCAAGTTCTTTGTGTCTGAAAACCACCATGTGCCAGAAGAATTGCCTTTTAGAGAGCGTGTAAAACTGTAAGGAAGGCTTAGAGAACAGTCTTTACTTGGTTTGACTTTTCTCAGAAACAATCTGGTGTGATTTTTGTTTAACGTCTTGTCAATTTAGAGGTAGCAGAGAGCTTATTGTAAATGTGCTATAATTGTAAATCAGCAATAATGGAAAAAATAAAAAGCGTAAATAAATGTGCCGTAAGAGCAACTTTAACTGATAATTGTTGTGTATCTATTTATACAAGAAGTTGGTGCTTCTCTAGTCTTGATTTTGACTGGACATACTAAGTAAATCTGACCATTTGTGAAGTTCAGTATAATACTGAATTCCTTTTACCTATTTACTAGAAACTGGCTAAATCCGTTTTCTACCTCTCCATTTTCCTGAGTTCTTGCACAACTGGCTCTGGAAGGCCCAGGGAATACAAAATGACTGGCTCAATTGGAGCATCCTCAAATGAAACCAAAATACCATTCTCTAAAGGGACTTCCTTATCTTAGCACTATAGTAAGCAGCGTTTATTTTTAGATATATCTTTTATAATTTATTTTATTCTGTGAATTAATAAGTACCATTCTTACAGTATCCAGGGAATGCTTGTCATCCAAGGCCAATGAAATCTGTGGGTCTCCTGAAAAGATGAATTTCTCCAAGAAAGGAAACTAGCCTGGATTTTATAAATTGCATAATAGTTTCAGATTCTGACTTGGTAGAGGAAAATGTTGGTTTTGTTTTGTTTTAGATATATATTTTTAAGGCATGGGAAAATATATATGACAGAGATAGGCAGTATTATTCTTTAGTAGCTATAGAGAAAAATAAAATTCTAGGCCCTTCAAACAATTTCAACAACTAGGAATCCATCCTTTCTCTCCCTGGCCTCTTTAGGAAACCACAGCTTCTCCAGGGAGTCTATGCCATGGGCTTCAATCGACCATCCAAGATACAAGAGAATGCATTACCCATGATGCTTGCTGAGCCGTAAGTATACAGACCCAGTGCACCTCTTCAGAATTGAGTTTAATGTCCTCCACCAAGAGCTGTAGTGTTCTTGAGCACAGTATGGGCCTTTAGAGGCAACATGCTTCTACAGGGAAACAGCTTGGACAGATGCAGAGAGAGTCAAATGCAATTCAGTACAGTTTCTACTCTTTCCACTTAATAAGAACTGATACAGTTAGTGCTGTTATTTTGTGCAGGTTTTTTTTTTTTTTTTTTTTTTTTTTTGTCTTTTGCCATTTCTTGGACTGCTCCCGCGGCATATGGAGATTCCTAGGCTAGGGGTCGAATCGGAGCTGTAGCCACCGGCCTACGCCGAGCCATAGCAACACGGGATCTGAGCCGCGTCTGCAACCTACACCACAGCTCACGGCAACGCCGGATCGTTAACCCCCTGAGCAAGGGCAGGGACCGAACCCGCAACCTCATGGTTCCTAGTCGGATTCGTTAACCACTGCGCCACGACGGGAACTCCAGGAACGCCTTTAAAACTATATTTTAAAAAATAATTTTGGCCCTCAAAACGCAAAAGCAAGAAAAAAATTTTTTTTGAGATTTTTGAGATCTGCAAAAAGGTTTCAGGAGCAATACCAGGAACACCTCAGTAACCCCATCCTGCCGAGAGAGAGATAAGCTTTGTTATTCTAGCTGACATTTGAAGCCCCCGTGTAGCTCTCTCCATTCTCAGCCCCCTCCCCCACACAGATGAGTGTCATCTTGAAGTGGGTGGTCATTCTTTCATGTTTCTTTATCCTTTACTGCATATCTGTGTGTTCCTAAGGATCTAAAGGGTACATATCTTTAAACCTGAGATAAATAGTATCATACTTTATATAAAACGTTTTTCATTCAGTTTTTTTTTTTTTTCTGCCAACTCACAGCATATGGAGTTGCCAGGGTCACGGGTCAGATCCAAGCCGCAAATACGACCTATACCACAGCTGTGGCTATGCTAGATCCTTAACCCATTGTGCTGAGCCAGGGATCAAACCTGCATCCTAGTTCTTCCAAGACACCACCAATCCTCTTGTGCCACAACGGGAACTCCTATCATTATTATTATTATCTTTACTGATATAATGCCACCTATTTCCACAACATTGGGTTACATGAAGCAAAATGTGGACGTTCCCTCTAAAGCATTTGACTTGGTATCTTAATACTTTCCATAAAAGATGAGACAAGGTAATGCACAGAAGCAGCCACGTCCTGGAGACACATTATGGCTCAGCAGAAAATGTCCCAGGGATTTGTCTGGGTAGATCTTACTCTGCAGTCAATTTCTATGGGCCCCCTGGGGTTGCAAAACTAGGGCACTTTACAAGGAAATCAGTGAACTGTGAGTGAAGGGATGGTATTAGAAGAATGAGTAATGCTAACAAAAAAGAACTGCATGATGGTGAACTGGCTATGCTAGAGTCTGAGGATTTCTTTGTTGAGCCTATCTAAAGGAATCTTCATTTCCCTAATACTTAAGCAGGTTTTTAAACAATATATAAAAAATTATCATTGTGCTCAATGTAGAAAACCTGGATAATAGGAAGTTCCTATGTGGCACACCATATTAAGGATCAAGCGTTGGCGCAGCTGTGCCTCAGGTCATAACTATGGTATGGATTTGATCCCTGGCCCAGGAACTTCCACATGCCATGGGTGTGGCCAAAAAATAGAAAAAGAAAACCTGGATAATAGATGCATAAAGAGGAAAATTTGGAGTTCCCGTCGTGGCACAGGATCCAGAGTCGCTATGAGCTGTGGTGTAGGTCGCAGACCTGGCTCGGATCCTGCGTTGCTGTGGCTCTGGCGTAGGCTGGCAGCTACAGCTCCCATTCGACCCCTAGCCTGGGAACCTCTGTATGCCGCGGGAGCAGCCTAAGAAATGGCAAAAAGACAAAAAAAAAAAAAAAAAAAACTCCTATGCATACCACCCAGAAAGAACATTTGGACAGTTGATTTTTTTTAACCAATATAATTTTCATTTCTGCTCTTCCTTGATTCAGCCCACAGAACCTGATTGCCCAGTCTCAGTCTGGTACAGGTAAAACAGCTGCCTTCGTCCTGGCCATGCTCAGCCGGGTGGAACCAGCAGAGAGATACCCCCAGGTGAGAGCTGGGGAATCCTGGGGCCTTGGCTGGCTTGAACTGAGAAGGGCAGCGCCATCAGGTGGGGTTTGAGGAGGGTGCCCCTGGAGGAGCCTGAATGCTTCTGATGCCTCAAAGTTGCTCACGCAGAGCCCAGTAGCACACCAGGCCCTGATGTGGGTAGAATTAATTTGGAAGCAGCACCCTTAAACAGTGGCTTCTGAAGGCATCTGCCAAGCCAGGGAAGGCTCCATACAGAAGGCTACCATTTGCAACTGACAAGTGGGCCTGGTTGCCTATTCAAGTGGTAGTGACATCAGTATACTTGTTGCTTTAGAGCTTGTTGTCTGTTACTACGAGGCTCTCCTAAATTCATCCTCTGTGATCTGCCTGTCAGTGTCTGTGCCTCTCCCCGACATATGAACTGGCGCTTCAAACAGGAAAAGTGATTGAGCAGATGGGCAAATTTCACCCTGAACTAAAGCTTGCTTATGCTGTTCGAGGCAATAAATGTGAGTATGCATTAGTAATTTTGTTAGATGGCTGTATCATTTCAGCTCCCACCAGCTAGAATTTAAGAGTAATACGTTTTTTAAATCAAAGAGAACTTGGGAGTTCCCATCGTGGCTCAGTGGTTAACGAATCTAACTAGGAACCATGAGGTTGCAGGTTTGTGTTGTTTTTTTTTTTTTTTTTTTTTTTTTTGGTCTTTTTGCTATTTCTTTGGGCCGCTCCCGCGGCATATGGAGGTTCCCAGGCTAGGGGTTGAATCGGAGCTGTAGCCACCGGCCTACGCCAGAGCCACAGCAACGCGGGATCCGAGCCGCGACGGCAACGCGAGATCGTTAACCCAGTGAGCAAGGCCAGGGATCGAACCCGCGACCTCATGGTTCCTAGTCGGATTCGTTAACCACTATGCCACGGCGGGAACTCCAGGTTGCAAGTTTGATCCCTGGCCTCACTCAGTGGATTAAGGATCTGGCATTGTCGTGAGCTGAGGTGTAGGTCACAGACGGGGATCGGATCCCGATTTGCTGTGGCTGTGGCGTAGGCTGGCAGTTATAGTTCTGATTAGACACCTAGCCTGGGAACCTCCATATGCCACGGGTTCGGCCCTAGAAAAAGACACACACAAAAAAAGTAAATCAGAGAGAGCTTGTACCTAGAAAAAAATGTCTACACAATTAGAATGTCAAACAAATCAAAAAATCATTGGGCCAGTATCCTAGGACTCAGATCTACCACTTTACAAGGAAATCAGTGAACTGTGAGTGAAGGGATGGTATTAGAAGAATGAGTAATGCTAACGAAAAAGAACTGCATGATGGTGAACTACAGCAGACGATAGGAAAGGGGAAACTAACAATCAGGGTGGGTACACATTTAATCCTGAAAACAATGCAATGGGATAGGTGTTGTTAAACCCCTTTTATAGAACACAAAACTTTTGGGTAATACTCCTATGTTTTGACATCTGGAATTAACTTCTTCTAGCTGTGGAAGAATCAGCAAGGCTTTGAGTTCCACAACTGGTTTAGCTATGGAAATACTCACGGAAGACATCTTGTCTCCACAGTGGAAAGAGGTCAGAAGATCAGTGAGCACATTGTCATTGGCACCCCTGGGACCGTTCTGGACTGGTGCTCCAAGCTCAAGTTCATTGACCCCAAGAAGATCAAGGTGTTTGTTCTGGATGAGGCAGACGTGATGATAGCTACTCAGGGCCACCAAGACCAGAGCATCCGCATCCAGAGGTAGGAGCTCTTGGGCCAGGAGGAACTTCTCCTCGGCCTCCTGTTCTGCAGCCTCTTCTCCTTTCACTTCACACTCCTCTTCTTGCTCCAGCTAGGTGCTTACTGCTTTCAGGGGCATCCGGTTTGAGGCCCATTTCCATGTCAGAAATGACCATACCCCCAGCCTGGGCTGAGGAAGGAGACTTAGGGGACTCCTAACACCACCCGGCCCTGCCCCACACCTGCTCCTCGATGTGCCACCCTCCTGGGGACGTAGATCCCCAAGCTGGGGGAGGCTGTGCTCCTGTTCCTTCCAGAGAAACGCTCGGTCGGGGTCATGCCCAACACCTGGGCCCTCCCTTGCAGGATGCTGCCCAGGAACTGCCAGATGCTGCTTTTCTCTGCCACCTTCGAAGACTCTGTCTGGAAGTTTGCCCAGAAAGTGGTCCCAGACCCAAATATCATCAAACTGAAGCGTGAGGAGGAGACATTGGACACCATCAAGCAGTATTATGTCCTGTGCAATAACAGAGACGAGAAGTTCCAGGCCTTGTGTAACCTGTACGGAGCCATCACCATTGCTCAAGCCATGATCTTCTGCCATGTGAGTAGCACCAGCAGCAGCAGCAGCAGCAGCAGCAGGAGGGAGGGGCCTGTGGGGGGTGGAGCTCCATGAAGGGTGTGGCCCCGCCCCCTGCCTCTCTGCTGGATGGAAAGGAAATGGTTTGTGATGAAGATGTAAAAAACAGTTTCTTAGCATTCTGAGGTATATGCCAAGTCTAAGCTTAGAGCCCCGTGGACTTTATATTATTTGTAGGTTATATATTCGAAAACACAAGTGAATTAACTGATATTTGTAGAAAAAAAGAAACTAAACAAGATGGTTAGAAAATTAATAGAAAAGAAGTAACTTTCCAATGTCAAACACAAACACATAGACCTGTTTATAATAGCCAGAAATTTTCTTCAGGAATAAGTACTTAAGATCACTGAAGAAAACATCAAAATGCTGTTAAGGGACTCAAGAATAAGATAGCTCTTAGCTCTGATACTGGAATACTTGTAAATTAAAAAAATTTCTTTTAGGAGTTCCCTTGTCACACAGTGAATTAAGTTGTTACTGTTATGGTTTGGGTCACTGCAATGGCCTGGGTTTGATCCTTGGCTCTGGAACTTCCATGTGCCATGGGTGTGGCCAAAAAATTTTAAAAATTAAAAAAATAAAGTCAGTTGTTCATATCAGGACACCTCCTTTCTTGAAGAGACCAGGCTAATAGTAGTCTTTAGAATTTCTCTGATTTTTCTCCCCTTGGTATTACGTAAAAGTTCAGAGATTATCACCCAGGTGACAGGTTACTTTTATATCACATCATGTTCACAGTTTTAGGAAAGTTAACTCTTTACTGCTAAGTTTTAGTAGACTCTTCAAGATCAAAAATCTTTTCTTAATGGAGTTCCCATCGCGGCTCAGCAGAAATGAATCTGACTAGTATCCATAGGGATGCAGGTTTGATCCCTGGCCTTGCTCAGTGGGTTAGGGCTCCCGAGTTGCTAAGAGCTGTGTTGTAGGTCGCAGACGAGGCTCAGATCCTGCATTGCTGTGGCTGTTGCCTAGGCCGGTAGCTACAGCTGCAATTCGATTCCTAGCCTGGGAACCTCCATGTGCCGTGGGTGCAGCCCTAAAAAGACCAAAAAAGGTTTTTTTCCTTAAGATACTTTTCACTTTTCCAATGTTTTCTCCCTCCCAGACCCGCAAAACAGCGAGTTGGCTGGCTGCAGAGCTCTCAAAAGAAGGCCACCAGGTGGCTCTGCTGAGTGGCGAAATGGTGGTGGAACAGAGGGCTGCAGTGATTGAGCGCTTCCGAGAGGGCAAAGAGAAGGTTCTGGTCACCACCAACGTGTGTGCCCGCGGTGAGCACAGATTGTGTGCGGCTCTGCCCGGCTCAGGCTCAGGGTAGAGCGAGAGATCCCCCTATGCGGGGCGCTCCGGTGGTTTGGGGGAGACCCCGTGGGCTTGGGGGCGGCGGCGTTTTCTCGGAGAGCCTGTCTGGATTCCCTCAGCAGATGAGGACTTTCACAGAAGCCAGGCGTCCTGACCGGGTGGCTCTTTGGAAGGGCACCTGCTCCTCTTGGGGCCCCAGCAAGGCTTTAGCTGCTCTCCAGATGCTGGTATCCAGCCGAGGCTCTCTGACTGACTTGGCCTTTGGTCAGCACCTGCCGAAGTTCTGTCCTCTCCCTGGGGGCTCTGCGACCTGCCCCTTTGTCCAAAGCCCAGAGCCGGCCCGTCCCAGACCCTCCTTCCACCCGAGGTTGGTGAGAGGAGGCCTGATGGTGGGCGACGGTGATTTCTGTCTCCCGTCCTTACTCCTCTCCCCGCGTCCTTCGTGCAGGAATCGATGTCGAACAGGTGTCCGTCGTCATCAACTTTGACCTGCCCGTGGACAAGGACGGGAACCCGGACAACGAGACCTACCTGCACCGGATCGGGCGCACCGGCCGCTTTGGCAAGAGGGGCCTGGCAGTGAACATGGTGGACAGCAAGCACAGCATGAACATCCTCAACAGGATCCAGGAGCATTTCAGTGAGTCCCCGGCCGTGTCCCTGCCGGGCCCTCACCTCACAGGGCCAAGGGCAAGGGGGCGGAGGAGGGGGGAAGGTTTCCCCGGGGCCCCGAGAGAGGCCCTTGTCCCCGTCGCACTCCTGTCCTTCCCTCCAACTCAGAAGCTCGCCAAGGGCACAGCTGGAGAGTTCGGGGCTCGGGGACTTGAACGACAGCGCCCCCCGGCCAGGCTGAGGGGCCTGGGCCTCTGACCCTCCTTGCCGTCCACGTCCCTCGCTCAGTCACCGGAAGCCTCTGGGGTTCCGTGAAGGACCACTGTGGCCAGAGGCCTGGCATGTCCCTAGGCGGGGGACCTGTTTCCTCCCTCCCTGCTGTGCTGTCCCCTCCCTTGGGGGTGTGTCTCTGTGTGTCCCCACGTTGATCTCTCTTTGAATTCTCTTTGGTTCCCCCAGACAAGAAAATAGAAAGACTGGACACGGATGATTTGGACGAGATTGAGAAAATAGCCAACTGAGAAGCTCCAGCCGTCGCTGGTGCCCGCCCTTGGCGCTCCCCCTGCACGGGACACTAGTGCTCATGGCCGAGCCTGGGCAGTCACCACAGAGACGAAGGAGGCACGGATAGCGAGAAACTACCTACCTCATTTAAATTACGTTTGGACTTGGCAAAAATTGTGCAAATGATGGGGAAGGTAGACCAAAAAGTTTGCATCATAAAAAAATGTAATCCTTTCCCCCTACCCGTCCCATTTTGTCTGTATCCGCAGTCTGTGGGAGTTCCTGGACCAGGGGTGGAGCCTGCACCACAGCAGCAGCCCAAGCCACTGCAGTGGCAACTCCAGATCCTCAACCCACTGCACCACAGGGAACTCCCCCTTGTCCCCTTTTATTTGCTTTTTAGGGCTGCACCCATGACATAGGGAAGTTCCCAGGCTAGGGGTCCAGTTGGAGCTACAGCTGCTGGCCTACACCACAGTCACAGCAAAGCGGGATCCAAGCCAAGTCTCTGACCTCAGCTCACAGCAACACCGTTCTTAACCCACTGAGCGAGGCCAGGGATTGAACCGGGGTCCTTGTGGGTACTACGCAGATTCATTTCCAGTGAGCCACAACAGGAACTCTCCCCCTTGTCCCTTAAAGCCACGGTTTTCTTCATCTTTATAATGATGTGTTCACTGTTCATAATCATTGACCAGGGGTGGTGAGACCAGCCTCCAGCCCCTGAAGAAATTCTGGAGGTATAGGCAGAGGGCAGGAGAGGCCCAGGCAGCACAGCCACGATGTCCCTCCTCTGCATGGATGGGGCATAGGTGGCAGCAGCTGAATGGCCCCCCTTCTCCATCCTTGAGATTTGTCACAGATGTCTCTTGCCCATGTCCACCTTCATTCACCTCAAATCCAGGTATGTTCCAGCTGATCTCATTTACCTGTATTCTCTGTGCAGAGGAGATTTCCTGTTTCTCCCTGTGTGAGCATCTTGGCTATTTGTGTAAACCTCCGACTGTGGGAGAAACATGAAGGTCAGTGAATTTTCAGCAGGACTGATATGGTTAGGGTGGTGACACAGGGCTGCCTTCTGCTGCAGCTGCTCTGTTTGCTCAGGTAGCTGGTGTCACAGCAGCCAGGGGACACTGGGTGATTTTCTGAAACATGTCTGGCCAGTGAGTTGATTCTCACCCATGGATGTCACACTCTGCCTGGAGGCAAGGAGCAGCGTTTGAAAAGGAAGTTATGACTAAGTGAAAACTCTGATTACGCTGTTCATCCATAATAGTGGACCTATTGGTTACCACTTTAATTCATACATTGTATGAATAAGAGTGGATAAATTAGTGGTATACCCAACATTTATTATGTTCAGAAATTTAAAAATAATTATGAAACGCTTTACTAATCATGATTTGTTTTTACTTGTATTTTTCTGCTTACTAGACTAATATATATATATATATATGCTCATTAAAATGTGTGTGTGTGTGTATTGAGTGTAAGCACCCTCTGTCCCCACCTGTGTGGGATCACCATTGCTAGCAGCTCAGTCAACACGGAGTTATCATCGCCTTCTGTCTGCATCTGTCAGTTCACTTTTCTTGTACAAAAATGTGGATAGGTCTATTCATGCTCTTGTGTGACCTGCCTTTTCACTTACCTCTGTATCCTGGACATGTGACATGGATGTACCTCACTTTCAACAAGCTTCATTCCAGTGTAGAGCTGCCCCAGCATTTAGTTCATGGCTCCTAGAGATAGGCAGTGAACACCGCTCCCGCTCCTGTTAGTGCCCCATGGAGACTCACTCCGGATGTATTCCTGGAAGTGGAGTTGTTGGGTCAGGGTGGGGACGTTTAACATTTTAACACATAGCTAATGTAACCTGCCAAAAAGTGTTACCAATTTATGTTAGTGTAGTGGTAACAAAAATACCTATTATCTGCTTGCCAACCCCCTCTGTTATCAATTTTTTAAAATTCAAAACATGTAGGGATTTTTTTGGTAATTATTTACAATGAAAGGAAATCCAAGCCATTGTTATTAGATGATTAGGACTCATAGTGGATTTAACAACAGAAATACACAAAGGGTCTTTATATACCTGCTACTAGTTATCCTTCTCTGCTACACATATCAGTGGAACCTTAGTCAATATTCTTTTTTTTTTATCAATTTTTAAAACTACCAGTCTGAGTAGCAAAAATTACGTAATTGCTATTTTTTCTAATTTATTTTGGGATTTGTATTTTCTCTTTGGGGTTGCTGTCCATGCTTTTTTTTTTTTTCCCTTTTTGTCTCTTGAGGGCTACACCTGTGACATATGGAGGTTCCCAGGCTAGGGGTCTAATTGGAGCTGTAGCTGCCAGCCTACGCCAGAGCCATAGCAACACCAGATCTGAGCCGCATCAGCGACCTACACCACAGCTCATGGCAATGCCGGATCCTTAACCCACTGAGCAAGGCCAAGGACTGAACCTGCAACCTCAAGGTTCCCAGTCAGATTCGTTAACCACTGAGTTACCACAGGAACTCCCATTGACTTTCAACTTATTTGTGTCTTTTTTTTTTTTTTTTTTTTTTTCTTTTTAAATGGCCACACCCATGGCATGCGGAAGTTCCCTGGCCAGGGATTGAACCCACAACCTCATGGTTCCTAGTAGGATTTGTTTCCGCTGCCCCATGACGGGAACTCCATTGTCCATTCTTGTCTTACCATTTTGCTATTGGCTTGTCTCAATGAATTTTAGCCACCTTTCCCTTTTAAGGAAATTAGACTTTGTCATGCATGGTGGATGTTTTCCTCGTTTGTCTTTGCGAAATCATTTTTTTCATTTTAAGGCCACACTCGTGGCATATGGAGGTTCCCTGGCTAGGGATCAAATTGGAGCTGTAGCTGCCAACCTATGCCACAGCCACGCCAAATCCAAGTCGAGTCTGCTACCTACACCACAGCTTACGGCAATGCCGGATCCTTAACCCGCTGAAGGAGGCCAGGGATCGAACCTGCATTCTCATGGTTACTAGTCAGATCTGTTTCCATTGAGCCACGAAGGTAACTCCCAAGATCATCTTAAGACTGCACAAAAGTGTTTTTTTTTTTTTTTTTTTTTGGTCTTTTGTTGTTGTTGTTATTGTTGTTGCTATTTCTTGGGCCGCTCCCGCAGCATTTGGAGGTTCCCAGGCTAGGGGTTGAATCGGAGCTGTAGCCACCGGCCTACGCCAGAGCCACAGCAACGCGGGATCCGAGCCGCGTCTGCAACCTATACCACAGCTCACGGCAACGCCGGATCGTTAACCCACTGAGCAAGGGGCAGGGACCGAACCCGCAACCTCATGGTTCCTAGTCGGATTCGTTAACCACTGCGCCACGACGGGAACTCCAAGACTGCACAAAAGTTTAATTACATTTTTAAGAAATCTGTGTTTTATGTCATGACTAGAAAATCCTTCCTCATCTCAGTATTATAAATTATTTGCCTGTGTTTCCTGAAGTGGCAGTTCTTTTTTTTTTTTTTTTTTTTTTTTTTGTATGTGTGTGTGTGTCTTTTTGCCATTTTCTTGGGCCGCTCCCAAGACATATGGAAGTTCCCAGGCTAGAGGTCCAGTCGGAGCTGTAGCCACCAGCCTACGCCAGAGCCACAGCAACGCGGGATCCGAGCCGCGTCTGTGACGTACACCACAGCTCATGGGAACGCCGGATCCTTAACCCACTGAGCAAGGGCAGGGATCGAACCCACAGCCTCATGGTTCCTAGTCGGATTCCTTAACCACTGTGCCACGACAGGAACTCCCTGAAGTGGCAATTCTTGGGCAGTAAATTTTCTACATTTTACTGGGTCTTAAAATGTTATACTGCCCTGCTCATTTGCTGTGAGCGATTAGGAGTAGGTGGGTGGCGGGGCTGTGGGGGGTGAGACTGGGCTAGTAAAGGTCCAGATGGGTTCAGAGTGAGAGAAAGTGAGTCTGAGTGTCTGTGGGGATGAGCCAGGTATGTGAGAGTGACTGCAGGTGTGCAAGGGACGCAAGCCACTAGCACAGGAAGGGTTTCTGAGAGGAAAAGGGGGCGCAAAGTTCTAGAAAGGCCAGGAACAAAATGAGGTGGGGAAGAGAGGAAGCAGTGTGAGAGGTGCTCAGAAGGGAAACGAGGCTAAGAAGGAGGGGAAGCCTGGTACCATGCCAGTATTCCAGTTCGATGACACCCACTTTGACCCAAAAACACAACAGTGATACAGAAAAAGTACAACTAGAAAACACACCACATGACTCAAAAAAGATGAATGCTTCTGTGGACCAGCAATGGGGAAAAATGCAAAGTGGTGAGCAGTACTTGAGCCTAAGTTTGCTGGGCTCCTGCCCAGGGTGCAGCAGCTGCAGGCTGTTAGGTCCCTTTTGGAGCAGAGGGGCAGGGAATCACTGCAAACAAGACTGGAACTGAAGATGGGCTCACCGCTTGGAAGGAGCTTCGCCGGCATCCCAGCTGGACAGAGACATTCAGGAAGACGTCTTCGTCTTTGGAAAGGTGGCAGGAGGGCTCAACACGCCCTGCAGCCGGTAACCCACACCATCTTGTCAACTGCCTGCCTGGTCTGTGATACCCTCTGATCACTGGAACAGCACACCTGGCTCTAAATGAGGGCCAAAGGGGCAGGGAGCCGAATGGTGCCAATTGCTAAACCCATCGGTGGACTGTGGAGAGAGAAGAAATCGAATGCTCAGACAGACCGCAAGAGGGGAAGGGAGAGGGGAACGATAAGGGTATAGGATCAAGAGATAACGCACAACGTGGCATAAAATAAATAATCTGAGTTCCCATTGTGGCTCAGTGGTAACAAACCCCACTAGTATCCATGAGGACGTGGGTTCAATACTTGGCTTCCCTCAGTGAGTTAAGGATCAAGCATTGCTGTGGCTGTGGTACAGGCTGGCAGCTGCAGCTCAGATTTAACCTGTAGCCTAGGAACTTCCCCATGCCACAGATGCAGCCCTAAAAAATGAATAAATAAATTTTAAAAAATTTAAAATAAATTTAATAAATAAATGCTCCTGGATATACTGCACAGCAGAGGGAAATACAAGCATCATTTTGTAGTAACTTTAAATGGACTTCATTTATAAAAACACTGAATCACTGTGTTTAAACACCTGAAACTAATATAATATTGTTAAATCAACAGTATCAAAACAAATTCACCCTAAATAAAACTAATTCTATGGAATGGCCTCATCAAAGGCTTGAAGTATATTTGGATGCTCAAAGAAAAAAGAATACATTTCACTGAAAAAAAGCAAGAAATGAGGTAAATTTGGATGAGAGCAGTGGTGTGCTGAAACACAAGAGGTGGCTGCTAAATCACTGTTATAGCTTGAAACTGGTCGTCCTGGGAATAATTTACACTGCAGAAATCAGCAAACACTACAAATCAGGGGTTTTACTTTGTTTTCAGAGAGACACTTTACCAACATAACACTGGGCAGAAATAAAACAAGATTAGAAATTTTAGAAATGAGAAAGTCACTGAAATATAAACTCAATGGGAATCCCAGCTTTTAAATTCTAATTATACTCTCATCTTAAGGACAAGAACACAACCCAATTTCAGTAGATCTGCACAATAAAACTATTTCTTGCTCCTGGAATCCCCAAACAGGACGCTCCTGATGGGTTGGCTCTTCGGGACACTGCTCCGTCCCACCTTCCATTGAAAAAAAGTTTTTAAATAGACTTTTTTGGAACAGCTTTAAGTTTATAGAAAGATACAACAAAGTTATTTCATCGCAAAGTGAGGCCTGAACTCAGATCCCTCTGAATGCAGACACCGTATGTTCGTTCTTTCTGCTTCACCAAGCCTTCTCCCTGGAGAGAAGCCGTGTTGCCAAGAAGAGCCTGTGTTATTCTCAGGAGCAGAAAAGAGCTGTCAGATGAAAGGTGGTGTTGTATATTCTCAGGAGAACAGGCTGGTCCTGATACCCAGAGTTCAGCAAGTGTGGGGGAAGGGCATAGACTTGCATTTTTGTGCATTAATTGTCACCAGGCAGAGACTCACTGCAGAAGCTGTGATTGTTCTGGAAGGGTAGTGAGAAGGAGCAGTGATTCCTAATTCACATTCAGAAAATAACTTGATTTTTTTTGGTCTTTTTGTCTTTTTAGTGCCGCACCGTGGCATATGGAGGTTCCCAGGCTAGGGGTCCGTTCAGAGCTGTAGCTGCTGGCCTACACCACAGCCACAGCAATATGGGATCCTTAACCCACTGAGCAAGGCCAGGGATTGAATCTGAATCCTCAGGGATGCTAGTTGGGTTCATTAATGGCTGAGGCATGAAGGGAACTTCAGAATACTCGATTTTTTTTAAAATGTCGTTTTAGGATTTTATCCTTCCTCTCACCTAGTAAGGAATGATGTTTTGCTACCTTGGCAAATAAGACACAAGAAGCAAGCAGTTCCTTGCCTGCTGAATGGCAGCCCTCAGCCATTCCTGTGATGGGTAAAATACTTCATAGCTTCCTGCCTTTTCCCTGGTATCCAGCTGGAGTGCCAGCCAAGTGTGTATCTACCTACTTCTGGCCAGACCATAAATCCAAGTGTTTCTCTCCAAAGAGCTCTCTGTCTTCAGACCGTATAACTGCTCACCAAAATACAATGCCTCTTCCAGAGGAATACACATCTCTGCTAGACTGAGGCTGGCCTTGGGACTTCTTTGGCAGCATGTGGCTCACCACTCTCCTTTCCTGTCCCTGAAACCACAGATAGTGCCACTGTCTGACTGGGTCCCTGAGTGATCATGATGGAAAAGTGGCTTGAGTGAGAAATAAACTGTAAGCCACTGGGAGTTTGAAGGGTGTTTGTTATCCTGACATAACCTACCTTATCCTTACCACCTCTCCCTACCCTGGGACGGCTGGTCCCCTGTCCAGCCAACCCACATAGTAGGCATGTCCCATCCAGATAGACAAAATTCCCATGTAGCTTCTGGATCTACTATTTCAGAAGAGAAAAAATCTCCAATTCCCAATTATTTTAAAAGCCCCCATAATGACAGGGGTTAAATAAGCAACCACAGGAAAACCAACTCTGTGCAAACAGAAAAACTATGTGATTAAACATCACCCTTACTGAACTTCCATCAGCTCACTGAAGTTATAGGGAAGTAATGAAAAAGGTATAAACTCACATGAACAAATAAAATGGGAGCAATTACATCAGAAGAGGGAATTTAACAAAATGTTTGGAATACACACAAAAATATGAATGAAAAAGAAAAGCTCCCATTTTTAGCAATACAGGGAACTAACTATATAGAGCATGAAAAAAAAATCCCAATCCAAAAACTATCTACAAAACTGATATATTCTGTTTGAATGTATCAAAGAACTACTACATTTAGGGTTTTATTTTTACATTTAGTTCTGATTCATTTGACATTTTGGCAAATGGTTTAGGATATGGATCTAATTTTATCTTTTTCCAGATGGTTATCTAGTTATCCCAATAAAATTTATGTTTTAAATTTTATTGAAGGGAGTTCTCTTGTGGTGCAGTGTGTTAGGGATCCGGCTTGGTCACTGCAGTGACTTGGGTCACTGTTGTGGCATGGGTCCAGTCACCGACTATGGAACTCCCACATGCCATGGAAATGGCCCCAAAATGTGAAAAACAAGTTTTTTATTGGAGTATAGTTATAATGTTGTTATTTGTTTCAGGTATACAGTACAGTGAATCAGTTATACATATACAAATGTCTATTCTTTTTTCCCATATAGGTTATTATAAACTAGTAGATTTCCCTGTGCTATACAGTAGTTTTTCCAATAAAATTTAAATGTCCATCTTTTTCTAAGTGATCTGAGAGGCCATCTCTATTATAAATCAATTTTCCATATGGACTCAGACTAATGAAAGAGAATAGAGTATCCAGAAATACGCAGTGAATAGGGAATGTCAAGGTAGTGGTCACCTGGAGGGGAAGGGGGTTGTGCTTGGCAAGGAAGATGGGACAGGGATGGTGTGCCACCTGGGTGGTGGTTACATGAGCGTTCATTTTATTTTTTTGTCTTTTTAGGGCCCTACCCAGGGCATATGGAAGTTTCCAGGCTAGGGGTCAAATCGGAGCTGTAGCTGTTAGCCTGTCACAGCCAGAGCAACACCAGATCTGAGCTGCGCCTGCAACCTACACCACGGCTCATGGCAAAGCTGGATTCTTAATCCACTGAGCGAGGCCAGGGATCCAATCTGTGTCCTCATGGATGCTAGTCATATTCGTTTCCGCTGAGCCACAACAGGAACTCTGTCTGCCCATTTTCTAATCAGTTTTTGTTTTTGTTTTGCTATTGAGTTATATGAGTTTTTTATATATTATGGTTTCAGGTTTAAGTCCATTTGGAGTTTTTTGGGTTTTTTTTTTGTGAGTGGTATGAGACAGGGGTCCAGTTTCATTCTCTTGTATATGAATAGAACCCCCATATAATCTAACAACTCCACTTGTGGACATAATGTCCAAATGAATAAAATCCCATCCTCAAGAGTCATCTGCACCCCCACATTCACTGCAGCATTATTTACAACAGCCAAGACACAGAAACAACCTAAGTGTCCATCAACAGATGAATGAGTAAAGAAAATGTGGGGTATACATACAATGGAATGTTCTTAAGCCATAAAGAGGCAAATCCTGCCTTATGTGACAACGTAGATGAAACTTGAGGGCATTATGCTAAGTGAAATAAGTCAGATGGAGAAAGATAAATATGGTATGATCTCACTTTCATGCAGAATCTAAAAAACTAAACTCGTGGAAAAAAAGAACAGATCGGTTGTTGCCAGGGAGTAGGGTGGTCAAAAGGAATAAACTTCTAGTTATTAGATAAGCTCTGGGATGTAGACTTCTAGTTATTAGATAAGCTCACAGCATGGTGATAACGGGTCACAATATTGTGCTGTACATCTGAAAGTGGCTAAAAGAGATTTTGGAGTTCCTGTCGTGGCACAGCGGAAACAAATCCGACTGGGAACCATGAGGTTTCGGGTTCGGTCCCTGGCCTTGGCCTTGCTCAGTGGGCTAAGGATCCGGTGTTGCCGTGAGCTGTGGTGTAGGTTGCAGAGGCGGCTTAGATCCTGCGTTGTTGTGGCTCTGGCAGAGGCCAGTGGCTACAGCTCCAATTAGACCCCTAGCCTGGGAAACTCCATATGCTGCAGGTGCTGCCCTAAAAAGCAAAAAATAATAATAATAATAAAAATAAAAGCAGATTTTGAAAGTTCTTACCACACACAAATATTTTAACTATATGTGGTGTGTTCATTAAACTTACTGTGGTAATCATTTTGCAATATATGCATATATAAAATCACTATGTTGTATACCTTACATACATATACAACATTCTATGTCAATTATACCTCAATAAAGCTGGAAAAATAAAATTCTAACTTTTCTAACTCTTGCACATAATATGTTCACTCATCTTTTTCTTCAGTCCATCTTGGTATCCAAATGGCAGTGAAAATTGCTTTTTCTTCACCACGGTAATTATAATATATAATCCTATCTATTTATAATCTATATCTATTATATTATCCCATCTTTGCTTTACCAAATAAATTTCCATCATGGAATCTTTAAAAAACTGTAATTCATTAGGCTATATATTTTTGTGCATTTATTCTTATGCTCTTTTCTGTATATGTATTATATCCTACAACAAAAACGGTTTTTAAAAATTAATTTAGGGGTTCTCTTGTGGCACAGTGGTTTAAGGATCAGCATTGTCACTGCAGTGGCTTTGGTTACTGCTGTGGTACAGATTTGATCCCTGCCTGGCCCACAGGTGTCATTAAAAAGAAAAAAAAAAAGAAAGAAAAAAATTTTTTTTATTCTTATTTTTTATTTTATTTATTTATTTAGTCTTTTTAGGGCTGTACCAGTGGCATATGGAAGTTCCCAGGCCAGGGGTCAAATTGGAGGTGTAGCTGCCAGCCCACACCACAGTCACAGCAATGCCAGATCCGAACAGCCTCTGTTCTTGTGACCTACAACACAGTTCCTGGCAATGCCAGATCCTTAACCCACTGAGAGAGGCCAGGGATTGAACCCACATCCTCATGGATACTAGTTGGGTTTATTATCCCTGAGGCACAAAGGGAACTTCAAAAACAACTTTTTTTAAGGGCAAATAAAGAACTCTGACGTAGCTATTATCTGTAAGTCAGAGAATAATGGGATCCTAGCCTAACAAAGACCCCAAACCATGCCTCTCTACCTGAGATAGGGAGGCACACTTACCACAACAATCCAGCTTGGTGATTAGTTGTTGTTGTTGTTTTTTCTTTTTTGTGGCCATACCCACAGCATACAGAAGTTCCCAGGCCAGGGAATCAAATCTGTGCCACAGCAGCAACACGAGCTGCAGCAGTGACAATGCCGGATCCTTAACCCGATGCGCCACAAGGGAACTCCAGCAATTATAGAGTTTTGACCTATAAGGATTTGGGACAAGAATTAATTGACCACTGAGGTCCCCAGAAATGAAACATGCTGGGCAGCCTATTAAAGCACTGCTGGATGTGTATGGAAGGGGAAACTCTAGGAGGGCTGAGAAGAAACCTGAGTCACATTGATGGGGGTTTTCAGCTTCTTACCCAGTTGCCAGACCTAATCAGGTCACATACCTGGAGTCTTTCTTGAGCTCTCAGGGCCCTTTGAAGGACTCTGATGTAGCAAGAGTTCAGACTGACTCTTCCCCTAGGCCTTTCCTGGAGGGATGGTGCACTGGGGAAAGGGAAATACCCAGACTTTGACAAGTTATCAAAACAGGCTCTGAGACCCTAATGCTGACACAGTCTACCTTATTATGGAATCGGATCTTACTATGGCTAATGACAGATGGAACTCTGGTCCAAGTGCATTCAATGGTGGGTCCAAAGAGACCGCAGACACATTTTAAGGTAAATATACTCACTTCCAAAAGAAAACAGAGATAATTACTACCTGGCAATATCACCATGCTGGCAACCAGACTCATGGAGGGTGATTATGATGGAATAGGCCTAACAGAAGATCCTGGAACTATCTCCAACGTATTAAGTCAAACTCTATACCACATTCCAGCAGGATTTGCCACTCAACTTGAGTTAATGGAAGGGCGGGTGATTTCTTCCTCATCTCATGCACTCACCATCTGAATCATGGAGAATGACAGTAGTTCATTATAAATGTAAACAAGTGGTCATGCCAACCTGTGGTTCCAGATATGGCATCTTTGCTGGATCAAAGCAACACAGTTCCTCCCCAACAGTAAAAACAAAGCAAAACAAAACCAAACCCTCCACATGATTTTTTTTTTTGGTCTTTTTGTCTTTTTAGGGACACACCCACGGCATATGGAGGTTCCCAGGCTAGGGGTCCAACTAGAGCTGTAGCTGACAGCCTATGCCGCAACCACAGCTCGGGACCTGAGTTATGTCCGCAACCTACACCAGAGCTCACAGCAACACGATCCTTAACCCACTGAGCAAGGCCAGGGATTGAACCCATGTCCTCATGGACACCAGTCAAGCAAAACCCTCCACATGATTTGATGGGACTCTTGATTCTGGAGGTAACTGGTACATCTAAAGTGCTATTCCTACCACCAAGTATGGTGCCCATAAGACAGCAGATTTGAGTAGGCCCAGAGAAGAAACAGTTCTGGGCAGTCCAGGCTATGTACAAACCTTCCAGACACTGGGCCCTATGACTCAGCCAACCAATTGCTTTTGGAGAGTGTCTGTGGTGGAGAGAGGTGTCATATGGAGTCTCTGGAGTAAGAGAATTATATCCCAGAATCCTACGGTTTTAGAAATAGACCAATGCCCTTCTCTACCAAAAAGTATTCTCTATTTGAAAAGTAACTCTGGGCTTGTTCTCAAGCACTGGCAGAAACTGGATTGCAGGACACTAAGTAACTGCAGACTCTAAGAGGTCCACCATGGGACCCACGCTATGTGATCCACCCAACTATGAAAATGCACATTCAGAGGCATTCCGCTGCATGATGGAAGCAGACTCGAGTGGGTCCAGACAGCCCAAGGAAATGGCATGGGCGGCTGCTTCAGATGCCTGTGGCACCTGCTCCTACCATTCTGCCAATTCCCTGACAGCCCTCACATACAGTATCATGGCAAGTTCCACAGAAGATGGAAATGAAAGGGAAAAAGCCCCATCCTGCTGGCCCCTTATGCTCTGCTGGCCCCTTGCGGTGAACAGTTTCTGCCCTGCTGATCTACTCAAGGCGCCCTGAAGGACGGCAGGGAAGACCACCCTCCTGGAGGGTACAGCTGGTGGTTGGGGGTGGGGAGGCCTCATGTAGAAGGGAAGGGTGCCTGGGGGGTGTTCCCTCCCTGCTTCATCGCAACCACCCTCCCCCCACCTTTAGCCATTACTTGGTCACAGCTCCCCACAGAGAGGTACATCTTCCTTTACCACAGAACACATTTTAGAAAGAACAAATGACTATATATAGTTTCTTTGTTCTTTTTAATTCAGAAAGAGAGAAAGGGAAGAAAATACAAAACATTTGTTTAAATAACTATTGCAGAAAAGAAGATTTGGGCTGGATGCTGGGACCTACCTCTTCCAGAATGGGGATTTATTAATGTTTTAAATAAAACAAAACCCAAACAAAAGTAGAAGAAAAAGGAACAATAAAGAAATAAATTATTCTGCTCGATACTGTTTGGCATAATTGCATTGTTTTTTCATCTTCTAAACACTCAAAACAGCCTCTTCAGGAAGCACTGAGATGAGACTGGCAAGAATGGCTGGTGCCTGGACTCTCTACTGATGGGAGAGGCCCTGAGCAAGGCCTTCCACTAAAGGCCCCCCAAATCCACCCCCATTCTTTGCTTCTCCTACTTTTGGAACTGGGAAGGAACAGACTCAAGCTAAGTTCTCAATATATTAACTTTTAGGGGTGTCCACTGCCCCACCCTAATCCTCTAATATACTCTCCTGCTGGCTACTATTTCCCTAGCCAGCTGCAGGAACTACACCAACGGCCAGGAGGCTGCTGGGTGGTTACCAACTCACTAAGCACTAAGAAAAAGCGTGGTTGTCTGTTTCCTCACTGTTAGGAAGGGGGATCCTTTTAGCAGTTTGGAAGCTTCACAGAAGCCCTTCCCCCCTCCTGTTACACTTCCCCAACCCTGAAGGGTGAGAATACCTTCAGCATCTTCCTCTAGGGACTTAAGCTGGGTTCAATCATGCAAGTAGCTTCCAGCTGTAACCTCTGCTTGTTAGCTTCCCAGCCCTTCTAGAGCTGGAAATGGAAAGTGAGTTAAAGGGTAAAGGCAGGAGGTGAGGGGGGTAAATGTGTGGGCAGAGGAGGAGGCATGCAGGGAGCAAGTCTTCTCCTCCCCAGATATTCTGCATGGCCAGCTTAGTATTTGAAAAGAATCCCTGTTGGTCAGCCACCCCAGGTAACTTCAGGTTAGCTAAATCATGAGCCCAAAGCAAACTCCACCCCCCAGCAAGAGGTTTCCTACTCCTTTTTGGGGTGATGGGTGAAGGACCAGGCAGCTGGGCCAGCTTTCCTTCCCACGTGTAGCTCCGTTTTTCTAGAGCCAGCCAAACCGGGGAAGGGCGGGTAGGCGGTGGGGGTGGGGGAAGCAGCAAGTGCCCCAATCACAGGGCAAGTTTTGATTTATTTTCCAGAGCAACAAGTAGGCTGGTGAGGAGGCCCAGGGCGAGACACTAAAAAGGTTGTGGGCAAACAACAAGGGCCAAGGGTACATGTGAGTGAGAAGCACCTTACATTTGATGTGACGGGGCTTCCTAGTCCCCTGCCCTGTTCCTTACACCAGTGTTCCAGAGTTAAGCCCTGGGCTAATTCTGCCCCTCACCCTCCTGAACAAGAGGTGAATACAATTAATAGTTTTCCGGTGAGACACTAAATGCCATGGTCAGAAAGGCCATTCCATAGGGTGGCCAAAGGCGGGAAGGGGGTGGAGGCAGGAGAAGGGGACCCACGCACCCTCTGGATTCTCACCGCATTTCTTTGGTGGGTTTACACTCACCCATCTGCGCTTGACTGATAAAGGAACTGAGGGGTCTAGCTTTCTCGTAGTCCGGAGCAGTTTGGGAGAGCTCTAACTCTTCCCCTGGGGAAAAACGCGCTCCCTGGAAACCACCCGCCCGGCCCTCGACCGCCAGAAAGGCTCCGCGAACGCCCCTCCGCCCGCCCCGAGGCCATGAGAGGCCGCGCTGCCGCTGTCCCGTGCCTTCCCCACCGTTTCCTTCTTCGCGCGTTCGCGGGGTCAGGCCGGCAAGCGGCTGAGACGCCTCCTACCGAGCCTAGAGAAAAGTACTTCTCGAGGCCAGAAAAAACTTCTCTTCCTTAGAAAGCGTGAAATAAAATCCTACCCAAAAGCATAGGGGAGTGGGGATTGTGCGGCCGCCAGCCCGCCTCCGAAGGCCATTGATTGGAGGAGACAGGGTCCAGCGCCGGAAGTTCTCCTTGAGTCGCATGATTGGCTGGGAGAAAGAGGCTCCGCCCGACAGCAGCGCTGATTGACGCTAGGCCCGGGCTGGCCTCAGAGTCCAGTGATTGGCGGGCCATAGCTCGCTGGACTGCAGCATGATTGGTCCGGACCGCGGCTGGCGTCGCTCCCAATTTCCTGCTGATGCCCAATGGGGCGCCGCGCCCACCGCCCCTAGGCTGGCCCTGAGTCCCTGCTGGAGCGCACGCCTGGACCTCGCCGCAGGGCCGGAAGGGTCGCGACGAGGCCGAGCTCAGTTGCCTCGGTAGACCTCGATCTTGCTGGCCTTGGCCAGCATGTCGATGATGTGGGCCTCGAAGTCGGCGTCGTGCACGCCGGTCTTCCGGAACTCGCCAGCGTACCGGTTATTCTCCCAGTAGTGGTGCCAGTTGCCCCGGCTGTCGGCCCCGAATCCATACACGTTCACCTGCAGGGAAGGGCGGCGCTAGTGACCCCAAGTCAGGGGACCAAGCAGCACAATTCGCAGCAGGCGGGAGGCACCAGGAAAACTGGGGACAACCAGCCCTGGCGCTAAGGACACTATCCCAGAGGGAGACTACTGCTCCCTTCTGGCTCTCCCTCCAACCACCGGTCTGATGACATCAAGAAGGCTCAGGGAGTTCCCATCTTGGCTCAGTGGAAAGAATCTGACTAGCATCCATGAGTCAGCAGGTCCCATCCGTGGCCTCTCTCAATGGGTTAAGGATCTGGTGTTGCCTGAGCTGTGGTGTAGGTTCCAGGCACAGCTCGGATCTGGCCTTATTGTGGCTGTGGTGTAGGCCAGTGGCTGCAGCTCCAAGTCCACCCCTAACCTGGGAACCTCCATATGCCACAGGTGTGGCCTTAAAATGCCAAAAAAAAAAGACCACCTCACTTTGGGGCTAGTCTATGACAGCTCACCAACCCTTGCTAACATTTTTTTTTAAATAGAGTACTTTTATTGAAAGCTGCTCAATTACCTAACACCATTCACTGAGGAGTTTACTGCAAAAATGGGTGTGCTGGGCTTGAGCACTGTTGTTTACTGCTTACTGCTAGAGCGAGGGACTCCCAATAACTAACCTCTATAGTAGTAGGCCTGTGGCCCACAGCTGTGGGAGGTACCACCCTGTTGAAACTTAACTACATTGTTTCCATTCCACTTAGGTTTATGGTTATTCTTTATGACAAGTAATATCAACTATGGTAGAAGTATTCGATTTCCTTTTTAAATAAATTTAACATTCCAATAACATGATTTCAGATTTAGTAAAAGCATGAAAGTAATTAAGTTGGGAAATGCAGATCTAAACTTTGCAGCCTAGCAATGGGAGGAATGAAAGCCACTTGATTTCTGCCTACAAAAACACATTCCTCTTGAGGCACTGCAGGCTGACTCCCTCTGTTCCATGGGTCCTTCTATTTTACTCCCAGACAGGGTTACCCACCTCATCACACACGTGCAGGGCAAAGAAGAGTACCAGCATCCCAGTGGAAGGGTACCGCCCATGATGCTCTGTCCACCTGTCATGGATGTACTTGAAGAAGGCTGGGTTATAGATCTGGACCTGGGAGGAGAAGATGTAACAGGCACATGAGTGCTTTTGGGGCCTGGAGGCTCAGGTCAGGCTCTAAGTAGTTTCTGCCAGTTTCTCCATGCTTGCCAGTAGACAGGTTCGATAGGGTTCCTTGGTTCCTGATGCCCCTGCTGGGGGTTGGGCATACCTGCAGATGGGGACTCTAAAGGTTCTGGAAGGGTACTGGGGGACACCTGAGCCACAGAACGAGGAATACCATGAGTCAGGTCTGCACTATTTTCCACTGAGGTGTGGATGAAGAAGAGGGAGGAGGGAGCTTACCTTTTCTTTGTCCACTCGAAGAAAGGACTTCACTGGGGCATAGGTGCTGTAAGCAGAGAGAAAAATAACACTGAGAAGATCCCGTGGACCCAAGGATGCCTTTTCTCCCACTTAGGCCTGCGTGATGACACCTTCACAATAGGCACCCTACTTCCAGACTGCTCTCCCATAGCACATCACTGTAGTACCCTGCTCAGAAGCCTTCGATGGTTCCCGTGCCCTTCAGGATAAAATAAGGATGTGTTAGCAAGTATTAGGACCTTCCATAACCCAGCCCCAACTTTTCTTCCCATGACTGTCTATGACCTCTCCACTTGAGTTAGCCCATCATCTCACACCCACCATGTCTATGCTCTTACCTCTGCCTGCAAGAGCCCTCTCCCTACTCTCACATTTGGCATAAATCCCTCTTTCCCTATTAGCCAGCCATGGTACCTGTAGCCTACACTTCCCTTTCTGAGTATCGATGGGACTTAGATTCTACAGCACTTACTTTAGCCCTTATGTTCTTTCAGACATAAAGTCAGAAAACAGTAATTTATACTTCTGTGTTTAAAAAAATACATGGTGGAGTTCCCGTTGTGGCACAGCAAAAATGAATCTGACTAGTATCCATGAGGATGTGGGTTTGATCTCTGGCTTCCCTCAGTGGGTCTGGCATTGAGTGTTGCCATAAGCTATGTTGCAGGTCGTAGACACAGCTCAGATCCCACATTGCTATGGCTGTGGTGTAGGCCAGCAGTTGTAGCTCCAATTCAGCCCCTAGCCTGGGAACTTCCATATGCCGCTGGAGCGGCCCTAAAAAAGTAAATAAAATAATTAAAAAATTAGGAGTTCCTGTCGCGGCGCAGTGGAAACCAATCCAACTAGGAACCATGAGGTTGCAGGTTTGATCCCTGGCCTCGATAACTGGATTAAAGGATCCGGTGTTGCTGTGAGCTGTGGTGTAGGCCTCAGACTAGGCTTGGATCTGGTATTGCTGTGGCTATGGCACAGGTTGGCAGCTGTAGCTCTGACTGGACCCCTAGCCCGGAGAACCTCCACATGCCGCAGGTGCGGCCTTAAAAAGGAAAAAAAAATTGGTGTTCCCATTGTGGCACAGCAGAAGCAAATCTGATTAGCATCCATAAGGATTCATGTTCAATCCCTGGCCTCACTCAGTGGGTTGTGGATCGGGCATTGCCATGTGCAGTGGTGTGGATCATGATGCAATTCGGATCCTGCATTGCTGTGGCTGTGTAGGCTGACAGCTGTAACTCCAATCTGACCCCTAGGCTGGGAACTTCACATGGCACAGGTGTGGCCCTAGAAAGCAAAAAAATTAAAATTAAAAAATAAAATACATGGTGACACCAGACAAAAGGTGGAAACAATCCAATTGTCCATTGACTGATGAATGGATAAACAAGGTATGTCCATACAACAGAATACTATGCAGCCTTTAAAAGTAATAAGATCCTGACAGATGCTTCAACATGGATAAACTGTGAAAATATTATGCGACTGAAATAAGCCAGATGCAAAATGACAAACACTATATGATTCCACTTATATGAAGTGCCTAGAATAGTCAAATCACAGAGAGAGAAATAATAGTGACCCTCCTAGACTGTTGGTAGGAATGTAAATTGGTACAACCATTATGGAAAACAGTATGGAGGTACCTCAGAAAACTAAATATGCAACTATCAAGTGATCCAGAAATCCCACTCCTGGGCATACAGCCAAATAAAACTTTCATACAAAAAGATACATGCACCCATATGTTCATTGCAGCACTATTCACAATAGTCAAGACAATGGAAACAACCTAAATGTCCACTGACAGATGAATGAATTAAGAAGATATGGTACATATACACAATGAAATACTATTCAGCCATAAAAAGAACAAAATAATGCCATTTGTAGCAACAGAGATGGAACTAGAGATCCTCATACTAAGTGAAGTAAGGAAGGAAGAGATATGGCACAAATGAACCTATGTACAGAACAGAAACAAACTCATGGACATGGAAAACAGCACTGTGGTTGCCAAGGCGGAGGGGGAGGGAGTGGATGGATTGGGAGTTTGGGGTTAGTAGATGCGCACTGTTACATCTGGAGTGGATAAGCAATGAGATCCTGCTGTATAGCACAGGGAACTCTATCCGATCACCTGATGGAATATAATGGAGGATATTATAAGAAAAAGAATGTGTATGTGTGTGTGTGTGTGTATATATATATATATATACACACACACACACACATATATATACATACTCATATATATATATATATATATACACACACACATATATGTATAACTGGGTCACTTTGCTGTGCAGCAGAAATTGACAGAACATTGTAAAGCAATTATAATTATAATTTAAAAAAGAAAGTAGTTAACAGAGGCTACAAGGAGGTGGGAATGGGGCGAGACTAATGAATGGGTACAGAGTTTTCATGTGAGGTGATGGAGATGGATTATAGCAATGTGTGCAGAGCAGTGTGTATTTAATACTACTGAACTTGTGGTTAAAATGGTGTATTTTACCTTAAACATATATATTTTTACCAAAAATTCACAAACACACCCAAAAACTATGGTGAGACAGAGAGTAGAATAATGGTTGCCCAAGACTGAGGGGTGGAGTGGAAGGGGTAGGGGTGATGGATAAAGGGTAAAAGCATATCTTTATTTATGCTGGTGAGGACGTCTGAGGCATGTGGAAGTTCCCGGACCAGGGATCAAACCTGTGCTACAGCAATGACCTGAGCCACAGCAGTGATAATACCAGATCCTTAACTGCTAGGCCACCAGGGAACTCCCAGGGGTATCTTTTATTTATTTATTTTTTTAGGGCTGCACCCACAGCATATGGAAGTTCCCAGGCTAGGGGTCAAATAGGAGCTGTAGCTGCTAGCCTACACCACAGCCACAACAATGCCAGATCCAAGCTGCGTCTGCAATCTACACCACAGCTTGTGTCAATGCCACATCCTTAATCCACTGAGCAAGGCCAGGGACTGAACATGAGTCTTCATGGATACTAGTCAGATTCATTACTGCTGAGTCACTACGGGAACTCCCCAGGGCTATCTTTATCTTTAGAACATGAGTTTGTGCTAAAATTAATTGTGACAGTTACACCATACTGTAAATATACTAAGAGCACTGAATTGTACACTTTAAATGTGAATTGTACAGTCTATGAATTATACCTCAATAAAGCTGTTAAAAAAAAACACTTGGTGAATTGGAGTTCCCACTATGGTGCAACAGGATCAGTAGGGTCTCTGCAGCACCAGGCCATAGGTTCAATCCCTGGGCCAGCACAGTAGGCTAAAGGATCTGGCATTGTTGCAACTGCAGCAAAGGTCACAACTGTGGCTAGGATCTGATCCCTGGCCTGGGAACTCCATATGCCATGGGACAGCCAAAAAAGAAAACAAAACAATAACAACAAAAATACTTGGTGAACTGAATTTGCTGAGGTTCCGCTGGGCAGCTGATTCCAAGAAGGTAGAATTCCCACAGTCGAAGGCAAGAACTGCTTCTTGGAGAGAAGACCTGGAAAGGGGTCTATTTCTACCTTTCTACCACCAGTATGCTGGCTGCCACCAAGCAGGGAGTGGCCCCAGACAAGCCGTGGCCTCATCTAACCCACCATTGTGGGCCCTCCCTACTACTGCCTCTCTCCTCACCAGCCCCTCTTGGCCCAAATATAAAATTAAAGGAATTCTGAGATCCAGTCCCTGGACAACTCCTCCCAAGGTGGGCTGTCGCCCATATCCCCCTGCCAGCCAGCAGAACGGCTCACAATCGGATCTGCCCTGTGGAGAGGGCGCTGGCAATCCACAGGAGGTCCAAGGCTTTGAAGGGCACCAGCACGAAGCTGACGTTGGCAGGCAGGTTCTTGGCACTCTCGGGGTACATGAAATGGTGGGTGGTTCGGCTGCCGACATCCTGCTCAAAGCCCACGGTTGGCGCCTGATTCATCCTGCAGGGACGAGAGGGTGACGTGAGAAGACACCGCTACGGAAACTGGTACAGGAGTTTTAGAGGATGGTTTCAGTGCTGGACATCAAACACGCGCATGGGTGTGCAATTACCCAGCGATTCCATTTCTAGAAACTGGTTTTATAAAAATGGTTGCGTAGGGAGTTCCCGTCGTGGCTCAGTGGTTAACAAATCCGACTAGGAACAATGAGGCTGCAGGTTCGATCTCTGCCCTTTGTCAGTGGGTTAAAGATCTGGCGTTGCCGTGAGCTGTGGTGTGGGTTGCAGATGGGGCTCGGATCCCGCGTTGCTGTGGCTCTGGCGTAGGCTGGCAACTACAGCTCCGATTAGACCCCTAGCCTGGAAACCTCCATATGCCATGGGAGCGGCCCTAGAAAAGGCAAAAAGACAAAAAAAAAAAAAAAAAAAAAAAAAAAGTTGCGTAAGTGTGCCAAGACGTGTGCAAGGATACTCACTGCAACATGATTTACAATAGTGAAAAGGAGAATCAGACAAACAATAAAAAACTGGTTAATACATTTTCACACATTCATATAACAGAGTAGCATGTAGCCATTTGAATGAGCAAAGCAGATTTACATGTGCTGGGAAGAAATAAGTCCAAGATCTATTCAGTGAAAAAAGTGGTGTGAGGAATCTCACTTCTTCCCCTTTAACACATATCTTTCGAATACCTGTGCAGTCAGAGGAAATTTCAACACTGAAAAGGAAAACTGAAAATCAGATAGTGTGATTCCTTTTCTTACAAAAGGAAAAAAAAAAAAAGGGAAGGAAAAGAGAGACAGAAAGAAAGGAAGGCAGGTAGGAAGGAGGGAAAGGAGGAGGGAAAAAACCTAACTTTGTATATGAATAGGAAAGATCTGTAAGAGTATTAAAATGAACAATGGTTACTCTTGGGCAATGGAACTGGGGATGGGTAATTCACTTTTAGTGCATACATATCTACTTTTTGTTTCCCGATACCAAGCACATATTACTTTCATAATTTTTTTTTAACAAAAGAGAGATTTCCACAGCTTCCAGCTCACTTGGCCATTCTGTCCTCTTTCCTAGAAGACACGGAAGCAACCTAAGAAGTTAAAGCACTCCCTTGGCCCTTGGGTGGATGGCTCAATTCCGCCAACCCAGCCACCCTGTCCCTGTACAAGTTCCTGTCTGCCTTTCCATACAAGGCCAAGAAGGACGCCCTGAATTCTGACAGTGCCCACCCTCAGTGGCCCCCAGCAGATGTGCAGTGTAGGGCTGCCTCTCCTCCACTGTCATGGAAGAACCTGGAACCCTAGCAAAGGGTCCTCCTCCCCACCCCCTGGGTGTGACAAGCCGAGAAGGCTTCTAATCCCTTCCAAGTGGAGCAAAACATAGTAAAAATCAAAGATCCCTTTTTTGGTGAACATCTTATTTAATTTTTAAAATTTTATTTACTATTTATTTTTTCTTTTGGGGGTCTTTTTAGGGCATATGGAGGTTCCCAGGCTAGGGGTCAAATGAGAACCATAGCCGCCGGCCTACACCGCAGCCAAAGCAAACGCCAGATCCGAGGGGTAGCCACACCCTATGCCGCAGCTCACAGCAACGCCAGACCCTTTCACCCACTGAGCAAGACCAGGGATCAAACCAGCATCCTCATGGATACCAGTCAGGTTCTTAACCCACTGAGCCATAACAGGAACTGCTTAATGAGCATCTTAAATACAGGTGATCCAGCTTTAAACACAAACCTGTTGGTTTTTCTGCTGTGACCAATTAGGAGCACATTCCTGTCTTGTGTGGGTCACACTGCAGTCATACCACTCAGACAGATGACTTATTCTGGTCTCCACTTATTCTGGGACACAGGGATCTGGGAGAGAGAGCAAAGTCTCCATGGGCTCTCCCAGCTTTTAACCTTCCCTGTCCTTAACGTGGCCAGCACCCCCTAGCTGGGCCCTGTGTCTCATAGGCTCCCTCGCTGCCCTCCTCCTGCCTATCTCCCACTGAGGGCATGATGTGGTGACAGCATGTCCAGGAGGGCCCCCAAACCAGTCATGCTGCTTTACTTTCTGCCTCTCTCAGTCCCTTGCCTTGAGGGACTGGAGGGTACTTTGGGCTGGAAGACCATAAAGCGCAGTAGTGTTCTGATATGGAACTAGAGAGTGAGTCCTTGTTCTTAGCTACTTCAATTCATCTGGTTCAAGCAGAAGCCTAGAATCTTTCCTGCAGAACCAAATGTGCTCTGGCCCCAGAACAGGGATCCAGATCCTGCCTCTCTACCCCAAATCCAGTTCTTTAGCTTAACTGCCCCTCTGCCTCCTGTCCAAGTGCCCCTCAGATGTCTTGGTCTCTAGGGCTTGGAGATACTGCCTCCTAGAGGAGCCAAGAAGTATTTTTCTCCACCCACTGATAACAGTTTGCTGGGCCTGCTACAGCTTCACACACAGCACTGATGTGTCACCAGGGCCAGAGTCTGGGTCTGCCTCTGCCATGACAGCCCTGGGGTCCGTGATGAACAGAGCAGGAAGGAAGCAGCAGGAGAGGAAGCCTTGGTGTTCCCGTTGTGGCTCAGCAGAAATGAATCTGACTAGGATCCATGAGGATGGAGGTTCAATCCCTGGCCTTGCTCAGTGGGTTAAGGATCTGGTGTTGCTTTGAGCTGTGGAGTAGGTTGTAGATGCGGCTTGGATCCCATGTTGCTGTGGCTATGGCGTAGGTCAAGAGTTACAGCTCTGACTGGCCCCCTAGCCTGGGAACTTCCATATGCTGTGGGTGTGGCCCTAAAAGACAAAAAAAAAAAAAAGAGAGAGAGAGGAAGCCTTAACAGGGACAGTGCTTCTCTGCTACCTGGGGTGTGGAGGTGGAGGTGTAACAGGAGGTGGAAGAATTAGATTGGTGACAATCAAGTTGGCTTGGGCCTGGGCTGGGCACAAGCTGGGGTCCAGGTTTACTCTTATGAGGACTCAAGAAACAAACCTCATCTCATTCAAGATGGAGAGGCCAGGAGTTCCCGTCATGGCTCAGAGGTAACAACTCTGACTAGTATCCATGAGGATGCAACCTCGATACTTGGGATCACTCAGCGGATTAAGGATCTGATATTGCCTTGAGCTATGGTGTAGGTTGAAGATGTGGCTTGGATCCCATGTTGCTGTGGTTGTGGTATAGGCTGGCAGCTCAGCTCCGTTTCAACCCCTAGCCTGGGAACTTCCATATGTCACGGGTGCAGCCCTAGCGGGGAAAAAAAAAAGGTGGAAAGACGCCAAGTTGGTCCTGCAGATTAAAGAGCTACAGTTGCCACAGGTCAGCCTCTGAAGATACCCCTTCCCCCGTCTGCCTTTTCCACTGACTTGGCAGCCAGAGCTTTCACAAAGTCCCTCCTTAGACCTGTCACCCAGGATCGTTGCCTCCCAAACTCAGTCAGCCCTGCTGCAGAGCCTCCCCCTCCCCCAGGTGCCTCCTGCTTACTGGGCAGGCAGCAGCTCTCAAGTCTGGGGATGAATGGGATAACAGGTCCAAAAAGATGTTTCAGAGACTCCAAGAAATGGAATGAACACGCCTGGCATGCTTCTAGGGACAGAATTTTGCTTTAAGGCTCTGATTCATTCTGGCGAAGCCAAGCCCTGGAAAGGGACCAGAGCAGGATGGAGAGGATGAGCTGGATCTCTGTGACTCCAGGGAATCTGTCCCCTGCCACCAAAGCACCTGGGGACAGATGCCTAGGCATGGTGGACATACATTCATACTTAGGGCTTGGTGTTTGGTCCTCATCAGCCCCTTTTATTCTTTCCCGTATTTATGGTGAGCTTACAGTCTGCCAGGTGCTGTTCTAGGAGTTGTGGATCTCTCTGTTGGCCAGCTGCGGCAGGACCAGCTCAACTCCATTTGGAGTTGTCAGTAGGGCTCAGAAGACAGAGGGGGAGGAGGCAGCCAGGGCAGGGTGCGGGGGCTGGAGGGCGTGGGGAGTGGGTAGAGCCATCACCTCACTGTAACTCAGCTCAGCCCTCCTAGTGGTGCCTTTCATTCGTCCTGCTTCCAGAAAGGGAGGCCTCCCCACTGGTTCCAAACCAAGATACGTCTAGAAGCAGAGTCACCTTCACTGCCACCTCACTGCTTCTACAGATCAGCTGAAAGCCAATTACCACCTGGGTCACTCCTTCCACAAAGTAATTCTGCAGTCCACTCCAAAACATGGCATCTTCTAGTCTGATCCCTGTGAGGGAACATCTGTGAATTCCTTTCTGCCTGACCAGGTACCACCCAGATGTCATAGCAGCCAAGTCTCTGTCTGCTGTGTTCCGCCCCTGGAGCCTCCCAACCATCACTAAGGTGCACAGTGAAAGCTGTGCAGGGGGTGGAGAGGCAGGGGAGACAGAAGGTACAGGCTCTTGAGAGCATTTCCCTGGGCTTCCCCAAGTGACCCAGGGTCTTACTGAAGTGATGGCCACCTCCCTTCCCAATTTCAGCCACTGTCTTTAGGGCGGAGTGGCCCCTCTCCAGCTCCCAGCTCACCTCCCTTGCATTCTGGGTGCCAGCTATTGGAGGATGGGGAGAATCTCAGGTGGTTCTGGGTGCCTGGATTTGGCCAAGCACCACCCCCCTCTCCCCACCCCCTCAACATTCTCGACATGAGAAAGGTTTTACAAGGAATGTTGAAAGGCTCAGAGACATATTGCTGCCTTGGTGTTGCTATGGAGACAGCAACAGTTTCTAAGACAAAGCCCTTCCTTCTGCCTCCTGGGAAACCTGGTCTTTTTGCAATGCTCATTCTAAGAGATGCTTAGTAAGAACTGGGCATTTTCAGTGTCTTTATTCTCAGGGCTCTTCTTCTATATAAGAGTGGGATGGAGGGGTTCTCACTGCAGTATTTCCTGTCCCCAAATCTAGGGAGGAAGGTTCGGGAGAACAAGCAGCCCATGTCTGGGTCAAAATCCTTCCTCTAGTCCCTGCTTGCCCCCAGCTCCATGCTCCGTGTCTCCGTCAGGAATGTGTGCCCTCCCAGCCCTTCTCTTTTCCTCAAGGCTGGGCACAGAAGTTTGTGGAATCAATAAGCCCCTGCATAATCTAAAAGCTATGAGGTAAAGGTAAGGATGGGAGCCCAGAGCAGACACTGACAGCTCCTTTTTCTGCTCAGGATACCCCTCATCTGTGAGTTTGCCAGAAGGAATCACCTGTGGCTATTAAGCAAGACACTAGTTTGGGGACCACATTCCAGGCCCAACTGCTAAGGGGACCAGGCAGGCAGAAGGGCCTCTGGTGGGAGTATGTACAGACATCAGCCAGGAGTCTAGTTTCAGCTCTTTTCAGAGGTGTTCAGAGTTGGAAGCTAGGTGTGGGCCTCCAGCAAAGTTTAGTATGGGAATTCCGCCTCCCCATCCACCCAATAAACAAAAGCAAGAGACTCAAGCCTGTCACAGAAGAGTCTGGGCATCAGGGCCCCACAACACCCTAAGCAACTGGTAACTCCTGCGTTGCAAGACAAGGCCAAGAAGGCCAGTGCCCCATCCTGGAGGCTTGTCCTAGGCCCAGCCTTCAGCTCCCTAGGCTCACCTCATGATGAAGTTGTGCCCGTCCACGTCTGGCCCATAGCCAGAGCCCCGCAGGTTACCCGAGTTCCCCACCACAGCACAGCGCCGGCACTGGTGGGGGTCCCGGAAACGGTAGGGGTTCTCGCCTGGTACTATCTGGAACAGCTTCTCCAGTACCTCGTTGGTGTTGTGTGACTTGAACTGGGGCTGCAACATCTGTGGAGGGAAGAGGGGGAGAGAGGAGGCGGGGCGGGGAGGGAAGTATGAGTGGGAGGGGACTCCTGACTGCTTCCCCTCCCTGCCCTCACCCTCCAGTGTCCAAGCAGCACACCCCGGGCTCTGTCATGGAGCAGGAATCCTCTCTGAGCAGTGAGAACCCTCCCCTCGTTCAAAAAAAAGGCATGGTCTCCCCATCCAAGACCAGACTGGTGCTCAGCTATCAGGAGCAGCGCCTTGGCCTGGTCAGACCTCAGGGGTCAAGGTTCTATTCAACACACTCTCCAGAGGCCTGCAGGCCTGTGCCCTGAAACAGAGGAACTTCCTGGGCTCATCAAGCATGTGAGGCCCTTGCTCTGCTGTTTCCCTGCAGCAGCTGAGTCTCAGAGCCATTTTGAGGTGGTTATATGCAAAGCCCCACCAAGCTTCGGGTGCTCATTCCCAATAGGCCTGCAGGGGGCACCCCTAGGACTCGGTCTGGAGCCCTGGAGGAAAAGGCAGAGAGGCACACATACACTTTCAAAGTCAGAATGGCTGGGATGAAACTGGTCCCCTGACACCACCAGTGAAGCAAAAGACCATGAAATATGGTCAGGAGAGAGCACTTAAATGCCCACAGTGCCAGGCAAGTAACAGGCAGGTGTGAAAAGGTAGGTGGGGCTTAAGGTAAGCAGCAGCCCCCATCAAAAAGGAGTGACTTCAGGAGTGCCCTTGTGACGCAGCAGGTTCATGATGCGGCATTGTCACTGTAACTGCTCAGGTTGCTGCTGTGGTGCAGTTCGATCCCTGACCCAGGAACTCCCACATGCTGCGAATGGGGCCAAAAATAAATAAACAAATAAACAAACCAAATGTTAAAAAAAAAAAGACGGGGAGTGACTTCAGCCAGTCGTTGTGCCTTGTGAGACTGCCCCCAGAAGGACTATATTTTCTAGCTGCTGAAAATACAGATTTTGTATAAAATTATTAAATTCCTAAACTATGGTAACTACTGCAAATAGTTTAAAAACATTGAGCTGGACCTGGCCCCCAGGTCACCAGTCTGTAAGGGCTTTAAAATGAGAGTTCCCATCATGGTGCAGCAGAAACAAATCCCACTAAGCATGAGGTTGCGGGTTTGATCCCTGGCCTCGCTCAGTGGGTTAAGGATCTGGCATTGCCGTGAGCTGTGGTGTAGGCTGGCAGCTGTAGCTCCAATTAGACCCCTAGCCTGGGAACCTCCATATGCCGTAGGTGCGGCAATAAATAAATAAATAAAAATTTTAAAAATGCTCTGTGGTCCAAGCTGTAATAGGAGCTGGTCAGGGAACAGAAACCATGGAGAGGACAGGGTGGGTCTACTCCTCTGTCTGTTCTCTGAGCACAGGAAGGGCTCCACCACAAGAACATGAATTCAGTGTGGAGAAAAAGCTTAGCCCTGAGACAGGAATTTCTAAGTTGATAACAAAAGGAAGTGACTGGAGAGCAGCAGAAAAGTGGCTTCTGGTGCTTAAACACGCTGGTGCTTACACAGTCCTGAGTTCCCTCCCTGTGAGCGGGGGCCTGGCCTGCCCCTCAGTCTATCCCTGCCTTTGGTGGCTACCACTGAAGACTCTGACCATTAGCCCTGGGCACTCTCTGAACCTTGATTTTCCCCATAAAATGAATACTGTGACTATGAGCAACAGACGGGATCCTTAAGGGCTCTAAGTTCTCATGGGAGGAGTCTGTGGGGCTCCTGGTGACCTCTACTCTGTAAACTTCCCCTCCTTAGGGACTCTGCCAGTCTTGGCCAGGAAGCAGGATCTGTGAGTTACTCTGATAACCGTGATCGCACATCATCCTCACAGCTGCTCTAAATGTGAGAGAAAGGGGAAGCCGTCACCCTCTCCATTTGCCAGCTAGGGAAACCAGGGACCAGGAGCTGCCTTTTAAGTCGCCCAGTGGGGAATGCCAGCAGCATGCAGGCCCCTGGATTAAGTACTGAAATACCTCTGATGCGTGGCAACCAGATGGCCCTGGCACAGTCTGGGGAGTGATGCTCCAGAGATGACAGGGACAAGGTGAAGGGAATTAAAGTAGCAGAAAGGTGCCGAGATACAGAACAGCAGGGAGGCTTCGGCATACTTGTCCCCTCATGCCCCGCCCCTGCTGCTTAGCCCCCAGAGGAGGTGACAATGCTTATGTAACCCAACCCAGAAGAAAGTATTTTCCAGCAATTGTAAAGAACCAAGTGAATGGCATGGCGCTTAAAATTATTTTGAGCAAATATTTACAAATTAGGATACTTAGAAAAAAAATTGGGACTCCTTTTTTTTTTTGTTTTTGTTTTTTGGCAACCCCGTGACATACGGAGGTCCCAGGCCAGGGATCAGATCCAAGCCGCAGTTGTGACCTAGATCCTTTACTGTGCTAGGCCAGGGACAGAACCTATGTCCTGGCACTGCAGAGATGCCACCAATCCTGCTGTGCCACAGCAGGCACTCCAGGGACATTTGGGTTCTCTTACAGGGTCAGAGGATCCAGCAGTGATGGGCTGCCTTTCTGCATAGCAACAATCACTGGAGTTGTGTGGCTGCCTCCTTTATAAAGGGAAGGACTTCATTCCATGGGCATGGTCCTCACTTGTAGCCATCTTCCCCCTGGGGACCTGCTTCTCCTATCTATTTTACCTCCCTGACTTTGCAGGTATTTGTGGTCTATATTTGGCTCCTATAGGCACTAGAAAATACTAGTCCTCTCTCCTTCCAAGCCAAAGCTCACTAATCTATGAGCTTCAGAATCTATGATCCTAATAGCTGGCTCTGGTCCAGGGAACCTCACACTTTGTTAAGGCTCTGGGGGCAAGAAGACAGCCCAAATCCAAGAAGGGGCTTTAACAGGGGGGACAGACCCTTAAAGAGGGGGCAGCAAAGGGGAAGCCGGAGAGACCGTGTCTTTCTCACCATCCACCATCTCTGGACATCCGGGGGCAGATCCATGTTCTCTCGGGTCCAGACGGGGGAAATGTTGCTGTTGAAGTGGCTATCAAACCACTCAGAGGCGCCGGCATCACCCATGCAGCGGCGGCAGGCACAGCTCTTGCCGGCGAGCCCCTCCTTGCTAAGGCGCTGCAGGCCGGCATAGCCGGGCACCAGCTTCACCCGGTGGGTCCCACCCAGGGCGCCCGAGTCTAGGTAGGGCACGGTGGCCATGCTGTGGTGGGAGTAGGTGAAGAGCAGTGACATGATGAACACCAGCAGGAAAACCACGGAGAGGAACCACACCCGCAGGGAGCACTTCATGGTTCGGCGCCCCTGGGAGCTGAGCCCCTAGCCTGGCGGTCAGGTGGGTGTCACCGTGGCCACTCCTTTCCCAGTCCGCTGACAGGCCAGCCACTGCTTATTTTGGCACCACGTGCAAAGGGCATAGGGGCATGTGCCTCAGAGGGGACAGTGGCAGGGGTTTCACACCATGCCACGTCCTCCTTCAGTGTCAGGAGAAAGCACGTCGGCAGCAGTGGGTCCCTGTCCCCGGGCCACCTGAGCCCTGCTTATGGCTTCATCGGGCCTCTCTGTCACTAGCTGGGCCACAGAGGCTCTGCTTCTCCCAGAGCCCTGGTGAGGGGGAGGTCAGTCCATCCCAGCCCTCTAGTCTCTTGGGGTTGCTGGCTGCCAGCTCTGGGGGTCCCCCTCTTTGGTGGCTTGAAATGATCCAGTCTGCAGCATTCGGGGTCTTTGTGGTTCATGAGCAGCCCCTCGTCCCCTGTGGCAGGGAAGCCCTTGAACCCCAATCACAGCAGAGAGCGCGTGGGTCTCAAGCAGCCTTAATTTCATGCAAGAGTCGTCCCCACCTCAGTTGGCCCTTAGGGCCCAAGCCCTCTGCCAGGGGAGGGAATCAAGCCCGGATACGCCAAGAAGAAACCCAGGAAGCTCCGTGGGTGCCAGAAAACTCTTCAGAGACCAAGGTCCTTCTGGAGTTAGGTTCTGCCCCTCTGCTTCCCATCTGAGGCACCAACCCCTTCTTCTTTTGATGGTCACGGCCCCCAACTGCAGTTGTGTAGGGGTTGCTGAGCTCCTTGTGTAGGGGTTGTGAGGTCCTCTGCGTCCTGGGAACAGCCACTCCTCAGCAGGGTGCTGCTTCAAATGCCATTTGGGTCTGCCGAGCAAGTGTGAGCTGAGCTCCAGACCAGGGCCCAGGCCTCTGTCTTGGTGCTGCTGGCCCGGACTCGGCGGCTGCTCTGCCCATCCCCGCTCCCCTGAGGCCGCTGTCCTGCCTCAAGCTAGCAGTAATTCCCTGGCAGGTTTCCCTCGCTTGTCAGGCGCCAGGCTGCCGCAGCATGACCCTGAAATTGCAGAGAGGAAAAATAACGTGCAGACAGATTGCACATGCATACATGCTCTCCCCCAGCCCCGCCCCCAAGTCCCAGAGGGGACAGAGCGGGCAGGAGAGGAGACGCCCACTTAAACAAAGGGTGGACAAAAGAAAGGGCTCTTCCTTCTAACTACCTGCACATAGCATCGCTCTGCTCTGCGTAGCTCCAGCCTCAAAGGACCAGATTAGCCTGCCATCCTCACTTATTAGCCAGAAGGTAAACAAGGACGGAAAAAGTGATTTCCCTAGAGTCACAGGGAGAGTCGCTGGAAAAGCCAGGTTTAGAAAATTTCTAGTCTAGCTCTATGAAGTTAATTTCAGGCAAAACGTAGGAAACAGTGGATCAGAGAAAAGATCATAAGGCACTTCAGGTACAACCCCCGTCTAGAGCTCTCTACCCCTAAGAAGAGGTAGATCAGCGCCTCCCCAAGTGAAGGGGGCAGTGGCCTGGGCCCTGGGATTTGTCCTCTTCTCACTCTGGTGTGGACTATGGATGAGGCATTCCTAGGTTAGCTGGGTGAACCATTAACAACCGTTCCAGCTCTGGTGTCAGGATGTGGGGATGCTGGGCTCAGCACCACCACCACTCAGCCCTCTGGGCAGCTGCCTTCAACTGCAGGTTACAAAAGGAATGCCAGGGTCCCTGGGGTCACTGACAGCCTGAGGCCCTATGCTGCCCTGCGCAAGAGCAGGGAAAATAGGCAGCAGGATGGTTTGAGGCTTGGCCCTCAGGAAAGAAGCCTGAATCCAAGTCATGTGCTAAGGACCCACAGTAAGAGTCACAGACAAGGCTGAGAGTGGAGCCCCCGGGCCCTGGCTCCAGGCCACATGGAGCACTTAATCCTGGCTGCCTGCCTGTCCCCACTAGCTCCTCTCCATATCCAGCCAGCCCCGGTTCTGACCTGGCCCCTGGGCCTCATAGCCCCTCGCTGAAAGTTCCAGTCCTGGCCGGCCTTTCCAGGGTCCTCTGGTTGCTGCCAGCAGCTGCAGAGAAGGCCTCTCAGGTTCTATGTTCAAGAACCTTCACCGCCTCCTCTATTCATGGGAGCTCAAATTTCTGGGGCCAAGCCAAACCACAAAGCCATTAGGGAATGGAACTAGCATGTTCCAAGAAGGAGGACACTATTCTGGGTAGGGAAACAATGCTCACAGGCGTGTAGGAACTTGCCTAAGGTCACAACCTCCTGAGTGGAGGTGAAGTTTAAGTCCAGGTCTACCCAGTTCCAAAGCCTGTGACTGGCCAGAGTGTAGAAAGAAACCCAGGAATTCCTTCAGCTCTCCAGGGGCTCAGGGGTGAGACAAGGAGACACATAAGCTGGCTTTCCAGAATGAGGAGTGAAGCTTCGCCCACAGGCCTCACTGGGGACTCCCAGCTCTAACCCACGGGCCCAGTGGCACTGGTCCAGTGCGTTCTTTCCAGTGTTCCACTGTGCCCTTTGGCAGGCCAGACCTCAGGCACAGCCTTTGGTGGGGGGTCTGTAAATAGAAGCCAGGCCATTGTCTCTTCCAGGCCCCGCTTTGTCACATCCATATCCAACATCTAGGTTTTGCAAGGTCCTGCTCCCAGCATCCTATGACTTGAGGAGAGCCTGCCATGAAGCAAGAGGCCCGGGAGGTGGTAACTTTCCAGGTTGAGCAACGGATGAGTGAAGAAGCCTGGTGGGGAGACCTGGCTTCGCCACTGTGGCCCCTGAGGGCAGAGTTTGGCAGAAGCGAGTACAGGAGGCCCTTAAGGAAACACCCCCACAATGACTTCACACTGGGGAAGTCAGTAACTCCTTGGAGTCTAACTCAATGAAGGGGGCATTGGAAGTGATGGGCTGCCTTGTCAGGGAGGGAAAAAAAACGACTTTTGTCACTGTGTTTGCGAAGAGCAGAGAAGCAGAGTCACCAGCAAAGGCCCTTGCTTTGGGAATCCCAAGGCTGGTCTGTTCCTGGAAGTGTGTGCTGTGGACAACTGCAGGTACAGGTAGGGACTGTTGCTAATGAAGCAAGAACCATCAGAGACCCCAGACATGCACCAAATGTCCCAGGAGTCACCCAGTGAGGCTCTTTTATTTTACATACCTCATTTTCTCTGTGGGACTCCCTGTACCCTCTGGTCATCACTGCCTAATTCTTTTTAGGGCCACAACCATGGTATATGTAAGTTCCCAGGCTAGGGGTCAAATTGGAGCTACAGCTGCAGGCCCACACCACAGCCACAGCAATGCCAGATCCAAGTCATGTCTGCAAACTACACTACAGCTCATGGCAACGCTGGACCCTTAACACACTGAGCAGGGCCAGGGATCAAACCTGCGTCCACATGGACACCAGTCGGGTTTGTTACAGCTGAGCCACAATGGGAAATCCACCACTGCCTAATTCTGATGTCTCCCTTTCACAGCTGCTCAGATCATTCACACAAACCCATACAAAGCCCAATTTAAAAAAGTCTGAGGAAGGGCACACACTTGGGCATTAGCCCCCACCTCTGGTGCCCAGAGGGGTTAGAGGGCTAGCTTCCAGGGCCAAGTGGCTGCTGCCATCTTATTTATTCACTTGACAGATATTTAATAGGTCAGCACGGGGCCAGGGGCTAGCTGGGACAGTACACATGCACCTTGTCCTCATGGAGCTTCTGGCCTAGCAGCAAATACAAAGGTACAGGGGATTACAAAGTGCCATGACAGGGCAATTATAGGATGTGTGAGGGAACAGAGTCCACAGGGATTCAGGAAAAAACAGCCTGACCCATTAAAACAGGCAAGGGAGTTCCCACTGTGGCACAGTGAGTTAAGAATCCAACTGCAGCGGCTCAGGCTGCTGAGGAGGTACAGGTTGGATTCCGAGCCCAGGGCAGTGGGTTAAAGGATCCAGTATTGACACAGCTCCAGCTCAGATTCAATCCCTGGCCCAGGAACTTTCATATACCATGGGTGCTCCTATAAACAAACACCAAAGAAAAACAACAACAACAAAACAGGCAAGAAGGGCAGCGAAGCCAGGGAAGGTGTCAGAGAGAAAGGCAAAAAAGGCACAGCCACAGATGGCTTTGAAAGCATGAGGAGTAGTTACGAATCTAATGGGAGGGTTTGCAGGAGGGATGTGTCATGACCTGATTTATACATATATTTTTTGGCTGTGCCCATGGCATGCGGAAGTTCCCGGGCCAGGGATCGAACCTGTGCCGTAGCAACAACTCAGCACACTGCAGTGACAACACTGGACCCTTAACGCACTGCTCCACAACAGAGCTCCTGTGATTTTTATTTTTAAATGGACCCTTGGAGCAAATTTTTAAAAACACTCATCACCGCTGGTGGGAACAATGTCAGAGAGGAAAATGTGCCATTAACTTAATAAATACGTACATGAGTATGTCCCAGTAGCAGTTTTTTAAAGAAAAATTTTAAGACATCTTTCTCACAGAAAATATGGTGTGGGAACAGACTGAGAGATTAGACAGCTCCTGAGCTAATTTATTTTTTGACATCTGTGAGCAGACATCCTCAGAGATTGTAATCCTCCTCAGGTTTGGGTGGGAATAAATGGTATCTCACACAAAGGTTGAATATTAGAATCGATTAATTACAAGGCTGGTGAGTTCAGCCTGCTTGTCCTATTAAGCAGATTTAAAGCTTAGGTTGAATAGGCTGTTTCATTTCCCTGCAAAATCTTGCCCCTACTTGGGACAATCTTTTTTCCTTGGAGGTTTAATTCTTGTGTAATAGGATGCAGAAGTCTTTCAATGCAGATGTTTTTGTTTGTTTGTTTGTTTTTGTTTTATTAGGGCCACATGTGAGGCCAATGGAAGTTCCCAGGCTAGGTGTGGAATCAGAGCTGCAGCTGCCGGCCTAAGTCACAGCCACAGCCTCACAGGCGATCCACAGCTCACAGCAATGCCAGATCATTAACTGATTGAGTGAGGCCAGGGAACAAACCCACGTCCTTGCGGACACTAGTCCGGGTGGTTACCGCTGACCCACAACAGCAACTCTCTCCGTGTAGAGCTTGGTACGTGTTTACCTACTTGTGCATGTGTGTAAGCGCCCAGTATTTCCAGAGGTCCCTGAGGGTCTAGCAGTTAAGGATCTGACATTGTCACTGCAGCGGCCTGGGTCGCTGCTGTGGCTTGGGTTCAATCCCTGGACCAGGAATTTTGGCATGCCCGGGTGTAGCCAAATATAATAATACCGAGCATTTCCATCACTCCAGGGAGCTCCCTCCAGCTCTTCCCTGATCATCACTCACCACTCTCCCATTTGGCTAAGTCGTGTCACCACAGATTAGGTTTACTTGTTCTTGAACTTCATAAAACACTCCTGCGAGTCTGGCTTCTTTTGCTCAGCACCATGTTTTGGAGATCAGTCCATGTTATGTATATCAGCAGTTGTTCTTGTTCACCTTTGGACAGTTGACTTGTTTCCAGTTTTTGGTTGTGAGTAAAACTGCCTGGACTTTCATGTACAAGTCATTTTGTGGGCACATACTCTCTTTTCTCTGGGGGTAAATACCTGGGAGTGGAAATACAGGGTCATAGAGTTGGTATTTACATTTAACTTTGCCAGAACTTATCAAAGAGTTTTCCAAAGTGGTTGTGGCATTTTACATTTCCACCAGGAATGCATGAAAGCTGCGTTTGTTCCATGTCCTGGCTATTTTCTTTTAAATTTTAGGCATCATGGTGAATGTGTAGTAAACTCTAGTATGTCTATGACAAGATGTAAGTAAACATGTATATACATATAAGGATGTTCAAGAATGTTCAAGGCATGGAGTTCCCATTGAGGCACAGTGGAAATGAATCCGACCAGGAACCATGAGGTTGTGGGTTCGATCCCTGGCCTTGCTCAGTGGGTTAAGGATCTGGCATTGCCATGAGCTGTGGTGTAGGTCGCAGACGCAGCTCAGATCTGGCATTGCTGTGGCTGTAGTGTAGGCTGGCGGCTACAGCTCCGATAAGACCCCTAGCCTGGGACCGTCTAGAACCCTAAAAGGACAAAAGACAAAAAAAAAGAGAGAGAGAGAATGTTCAAGGCAGCTCTGGGTAATAGCTGAAAACTGCAAACAACCCAAATATCAATCAGAACTGGATGGATAAATTGTGGTTCATTCATATCATACAGCAAAAGTGAATGAACTCCAGTTTCAGATAGCAACAGCGATGAATATGACCAAAAATCTATTATGTTGGGCAAAAAGAATAAGTTAGGGATGAACACTCATAGTACGAGTTCATGAAAAGTTCCAAAGTATAAAAGCTGGAGTTCCTACTATGGTGATATGGGTTAAGAAGCTGGCTTGCATGGCTGTGGAGGTTCAGGTTGGATGCCAGGCCCAACACAGTGGGTTCAAGGATTCAGTGTTGCTGCAGCTGCAGCTGAGATGCACTCCCTGGCCAGGAAACTTCCATATGCTGCAAGTATGGCCATAAAAAAAAAGTATGCAAAGCTAAGTAATAAATTGCTTAGGCCTCTATATATAGATAAGACAACAGATAAAATCAGGGAAAATAGTTAAATTTAGGAAATTCCCCTGGAGCGGAGGAATGTGACAAGTAAGGGCTTTTTTTTTTTTTTTCCTTTTTTCCTTTTTAGGGCCGCACTTGAATTCAAGCCAGAGCTGTAGCAACAATGGATCCTTAACCCACTGCACCAGGGCCAGGGATTGAACTGGCACCTCCACAGAGACAAGCTGGATCATTAACCCACTGTACCACAGGCGGAACTCCCCTTTATAGGCTTTAGAAGTACTGGGGGATGAGAGTTTCTGTTGTGGTAGAATGGAATTGGTGGTGTCTCCGACGAACCAGGACACGAGTTCGATCCCTGGCCTGGCCCCAGTGGGCTGGGGTGTGGGATGGTATCCAGCATTGCTGCAGCTCCAGCCAAGGTCGCAAACTGTGGCCTGGATCTGATCCCTGGCTGGGGAACTCCATATGCTACAAGGCCACCCAAAGAGAAGAAAAAAAAAAGTTACCGGGGAAATGTATTACTCCTTAATCCAAGTGGTAGGAAAAGAGGATTTAAAGTTTTTATTCCTTAAGGAATTTATATGATATATACTACTCTTTTTTTTTGTCTTTTTGCTATTTCTTTGGGCCGCTCCCGTGGCATATGGAGATTCCCAGGCTAGGGGTCGAATCAGAGCTGTAGCCGCTGGCCCACGCCAGAGCCACAGCAACGTGGGATCTGAGCCGCGTCTGCAACCTACACCACAGCTCACGGCAACACCGGATCGTTAACCCACTGAGCAAGGGCAGGGACCGAACCCGCAACCTCATGGTTCCTAGTCAGATTCGTTAACCACTGTGCCACGACGGGAACTCCGATATATACTATTCTGAATGTGTGATGCATTTCTCAATAAAGTCTAATTTGTTTTAGTTTTTAGGTTAAAATATTTTTTTGCTAAGGAACTTCTCTGGCTGCTGCGTAAGATGAGCTGGGGACCAGAGAGGAGCTACTTCAAAAACCCAGGCAGCGGAGGTGGTGAGAAGTAGCTGGATGTATTGTGAAGGGCTTAACGGATGGGCTAGATGGAGGGTGGTGGGTGGGCAGGGAAGACCAAATCAGGACTCAGCTTGTGGCCTGAGCAACCTGGTTGTGGGATGCCATTCATTCATGCAGAAAAGTCAGGAGAGAAATGGGTTTTCAGGAGTAAAAAAAAGCAAGAGTTCTGTTGATGACAGGTTCAATTTGAGATGCCCTTTAACAGTCCATGTGGAAATGGCAACAGGCAGCAGGACACAGATGTCTAAGGCTCATGGAAGAGGTCAGAGCTGGAGGGATACATTTGAGAGTCACCTGAGTACAGTTCACTTTTAAAACTACAGGACCAGAAGAAATTATCGAGGGAAGGTCTGACATAGATAAGAGAAGGCTGTCAGCAGTGACCTTCACAGTGGCTGATCCAAAAGTATGGAAGGGGCAAACATCTGACTGGATGAGAAATGGCCAACAAGCAGATGAAAAGATGCTCAGCATCATTTGCTATCAGGGAAATACACATCAAAACCACAATCAGATACCACTTCCCACCTACAAGGATGGCTATAATCAAAAAGACAGATAATAACAGGTATTAAGGAAGAGATGGAGAAATTGTAACCCTCATACATTGCTGGTGAGAATGAAAAATGGCGCAGCCACCTTGGAAAACAGTCTGGCAGACAGAAGATTAAACAGAGTTAACGTATGACTCAGCAATTTTAATCCCAGGTCTACACCCAAGAGAAATATATATCCGCACAAAAATACATACACAAATGATAGAAGCTTTATTCATATTAGCTCCAAAGTGGAAAGAACTCCAAGTCCCATCAACTGATGAGTAAGCAAAACATCTAATATCCATACAATGGAATCTTATTCAGCCATAAAAAGAAATGAAGCACTGATACATGGATGAACCTTGAAAACATGATGCTAAGTGAAAGAAGCCTGACACAAAAGACTACACATGATGTGATTCCATTTATATGAAATGTCCAGAATAGACACATCCATAAAGTAGATTAGTAATTGCTCAGGGCTAGGGGTTGGAAGAGATGGGGAGTGACTGGTAATGGGTATGGAGTTTCCTCCTGGGGTGATGAAATGTTCTAAGATTGTTTGTGGTCTAGGATTGCATAACCATGTGACTAAACTAAAACCAACTGACTTGTACAACTGAAATGGATGAAGAGCATGGAACATGAATTCTATCTCAATAAAGGTGTTACCAAAAAAGGGGAATGAGATAAAGTGGAATGGGAAATATTACAGAATGCTGGTGGGGATGGTTCAGAAGAGGGAGAGGTTAATGCTGTAGAAAAAAAAAAAAAAAAGAGGATAATTACGAAGCAAGTCCTTAAGTAGCAAGAACAGAGCAAGAGGTAGGGAGAGGCAGTGCCCACATGGAGGTCGACCTGTATAGCAGGAGGTGAAGCAAAGCATGGGCACAGGGAGTGACACACCTTTGATGCTGGGGCTGGAGGATTACAGAAAACAGGAGTGAATGGTCCTCTAAGAGAGAAGGGGAGTAATGAGGGAAATTTAGTGGTAGGCAATGCTAGGGTCTTCCAAGAGGTTTGTGGTCACAAATTTAGCAAATATGGTGAGACCATTTAACAACAAATATCCCCTGAATGGCTGGTCAAGTTTAAGATGCTGAGGCTGAACAGAGAAACTAGCAACCAGAATCCAGAAGGTCAGGGGCAGCTTTGATGGTCTCCCTTAGAGCCTTCTACCAATCAGAGGATGCATGCTTGAGCAATTTTGCCAATACAAGGAACCAAGGTGGGGCCAAAGCAGGCCCTTGCCGGCTCCTGCGTGGAGGAGAGAAAACGAAGGTGTGTGGGATTCAGCGGCAAAGCTTGCCCCAAGGAAAACAGTGGAGATTGGGTTTTAGAGGCTAGCAGGGTTTTAGAGCTAGTCCCCAGTCAGTTCCCAGAAGACAAGCCATCGAATTAACCTAACGAAGCACAGGATAGCACAGCCTCAGACCAGCACAGCTGAACACAATCTTCTTGGCAGGCAGAGAAAAGAAATGTCAAAATAAGGCGCGGAGGATGGAGGGAGGGAGGCTGCTTGAATTGGAAGGGGTGGGGAGAAAGAAAAAAATCCCGGCCCGAGACACTGATAAAGCACCCTCTTTCCACCCACTGACACACAGCCTGAGGATGTGTCCCAGAGCCTCAGTGTAAAGGCATCAAACCACAGATTAGTACGCACACTGCATGATGCTTTATGAGTTTCTGAGCATTTGCAGGCATAGCCTCTCATTCAGTATTCGCAGAAGTCCCAAGACAGCAAAACGAGGTCAGCCAGGCGATAAGCGACGGAGCGTTAATACATTCCAGATCTGATGGCTCCAAGGCCAGTGCTCCTTCCACAAGCATTCACTGCCATCCAGAGAGGCTTTCTCCACTAACTGGAGTACAACCATCAGAAGGTTCCCTGTGTCCCAGAACCCTGCCAACCTAACAACCCAGCAAACGCCCTGCTTCCTGAGTGTGGCAAGAGCCAACCCTGGCAGAAGATGCCCTGGAGTGCCTGTCATCATCTGGAGGAAGAGACCTGACAGCCCCTCCCTTATACTCAACTCAAGCCCAGAGAAGCACGTCCTTGATGTGTCTGAAAACTGGCTGCTTCACTTCCACATGCTTGGCTAACTGAAGTCCTCACATTGCAACCTGCTGGTGCCAGCCTCTGGCATAAACCCCTCACTGTTACCCTAGTGACTCAGTCTACCACGCTCATCAATTACGATCCCTCCAGCAGCCTCTGCTTCAGGCGCTCCTGCCTTCCTGCAGGACACTCACTCTGACATGCTGTCCAGTCTGTGATCTCAGCTCTGGTACTTCTGATGCTGCCCAGAGTTAGCAGGCAGGAAATCAGAAAGTGAGAACTTACACATTTCTTCCATCCTATGATCATCACTCTGGTAACTTTCAAGGAAGTCCCAGAGAAATAAACCATCAGTCTCCATCGCAAGAGGATGGATGCTGCCCCCAAAGGAACAGGCTCTAAGGGGAGGAAAGCTGGGTTGTGAAGCATGGGGAAGGGGTGGGGAAGGGGGACAGCTGGGATATGGGGTCCCAGCTCTGCTCCAAACCTGCCCCTTAAGAGTCCCAGTGTGGTTTCCGGGTGTGTAGGGGTGGTGGAGGGGGAAGTCCAGGAATTTGCTATACATATCTACAGCAGGAATAAAGCAGTCTAGGAAAACAATACTATCTCATTAGCAAGGCAGGAGTTCCCTGGTGGAGAGTGTTTAAGGATCCAGTACTGGTGCAGGTTTGATCCCTGGCCCAGGAACTTTTGCATGTTGCAGGTGTGGCAAAAAAAAAAAAAAGCAAGTCAAAGCTCAACTTTGAGGAGAGGTGGGTGGATGGGGCAGGGAACTGAAAATTGTCTAAAAACAAAGAACCACCTGTGTGAGAAAAGCAAGGGCAGTTCCTGTTAGGTTCCTACTGATCAGCCTCTCCAGATTATTTCTTATTTGCATTTTATTCAGTCTGGTAGTTTTTCTTTTCTTTCAAATTTAGGGCCGAACCCGTGAAACATGGAGGTTCCCAGGCTAGGGGTTAAATCAGAGCTATGGCTGCCAGCCTACGCCCCAGCCACAGCAACGTGGGATCCAAGATCCAAGCCGCATCTGCGACCTATATACCACAGCTCACTACAACACTGGATCCCTGATGCACTGAGTGAGGCCAGGGAGTGAACCTGCATCCTCATGGATACTAGTCGGATTTGTTTCTGCTATACCACAACAGGAACGCCACTAATTTTTCTTTAGTTCTCTTTTCTTTTCCTAACTTGTGTTGGATTGACACACTACCCCCACTCCCACTATTTTTCCTTCTGGATTGGAAATTCTTTCTTCTAACTAACTAAAGTGGTTATCTTAAATTGTTAGCAGATACATATTTTCCTAATGAGGTCTACAGTTTTCAGCACTGTTATTTCCCTTTAACAAGGCAGAAATTTGATGTGATTTAACAATGAAATTCCCTTCCTTATTCTACCTGATTCTTCCTTGATAATGTGGCCAATAATTTTAGTTTTCCTTTTTTAAAACTAAAAAACAAACTAGATTCTGGGTTTCTGTTCAGTGCGTTTTGCCATCTGTGGTAGACACTGTTGGTTGCCTACTAGCAGCCATTCCCCCTTTTTTCTTGCCAAAAGAATCCTGATTTTGTTCAGGCAGCAAAGAACCCAGTCCCAGGAGATAAGACAAGCCTGTTCCATTTTACCAGGAATTGGTCTAAGGATGAACCAGCTCAGGTCAATGAAGCATGAGATGTCTGCTGGGGCTTCCCTGGAAAGATTCTCCTTCTCAGAAAAGAGGCACATTAGAAAGTTTCCTTTCTCTTAGCATTTCCTACCCTTCCTGCTTAGGATGCTCTAAGGTGATATAATACCTGGAGCTGCAGCAGCCATCTTACAACCAGGAGGAGAGAGCTCTTATACCCTTATGACAGCAGAGAAGAACAATGGAATACCTAGGGTTCCTCAAGTCAATACTGGACTAATGCTCCAACCTTGGAACTCCCTCCCTCCAACTTCTCATTACAAGCTAGTTAAATATCTTCTGGAGTTTAAGTCCCTGTGGGTGACGTGAGCATCCTGATACACTGTCTACAGTTAATTTACCAACACACATCAATTTCTGCACTTGGTTTTGCTGCTAGCAATCTGCTCCTCTCCCCAAGTTTTCTTCTTACTGAAATACAAACTTTTAGTAGTTCTTCTAGCAAGGACGTGTAGGTGATAAAACTGTCTTAGCAGGTACAGAAATATCTTTATTTCACCTCATTCTTTTTTTTTCTTTTCCAGCTGCACTCACAGCATATGGAAGTTCCAGGGCCAGGGACTGAATCCGAGCCAGAGCTGTGACCTACACCACAGCTGCAGCAATGCTAGATCCTTAACTCACTGTGCAGGGCTGGGGAATCAAACTTGCATCCTCACAGAGACTATGTCAGGTCCTTAACCTGCTGAGCCACAATGGGAACTCCTACAATTTTTAATGTAAAGTTTTCATGTTTACATATTCTTGTTTCTTTTATAATTTACCTTTCTTTAACAAATTTCTTGTTTCGCTAATAGCCTCAAGGATCCTTAACCTATTTCTACTAAATGTATTTTCTGACTACTCTGTTATTTTCATTTCTTTGGGGATAAATTTTCCTCTGATTTTGTTCTTCTTTCATATTAGTTTCCCTCATATTTCTGAGTATATAAGCTCATCCCTTCTCCATCTGGGGATTTTCTCCTTTGCCTCCCCAGGTCCTCTGGGTCTCCTGGTCTAGAATCAAATCTTACAGTAGCAACTTAGCTTAGCTCCAGGCCCTGTCTCCCTAGGTAAGCATCTTTGTAATAAGCCCCAGCCCCAGGGAATGGGTTACAGCAACTGTTTTCAGACTACTTTCCCAGCCCCTGGGTTCCAGCAGTGTATCAGCTCTAACTCCAGGCTTTGTATCCAGCACTCCATAGCTGGAGTTATGCGTAAATCTGTTATCCCAGATTTCTAGCCACTTCTGCCTGCATCCAGACTCAGAGACAAGCAGGCCTACTGCAGCTTCTGCCCTGCTCTCCTTCTGGTGTTCCTGTTCCATTCCTCTGTGTGTGTGTGTGTGTGTGTGTCTTTTTGGGGCTGCATCTGCGGCATACGGAGGTTCCCAGGCTAGAGGTTGAATTGGAGCTACAGCTGCCGGCCTAGACCACAGCCACAGCAACACGGGATCTGAGCCGCATCTATGACCTACACCACAGCTCACCGAAACGCCGGATCCTTAACCCACTGAGAGAGGCCAGGGATCGAACCCATGTCCTCATGGATACTAGTCAGGTTCATAACTGCTGAGCCACACAGGAACTCCTTCCTGTTCCATTTCTCATCACAGGGATGTTTATCATTTTGTCGGGGGAAGGAGGGGGAGTGCATGACTACGTTTTTAGCATTTTACCTTTTTATGTATTACTGCTCTGTGTTTAGAGCATAAATTTACAGTGCCATCTTGACTGGATGAGTTGGATTAAACTATTTGTACCAAGGAACCGGGAATCCCTGCCAAAACCAGTCTCCTGAGAAGGCATATCAAACCATCTCTAACGAGATTCACAGAACTCCAGCCAACACACTGAGAGATGCCGACTGAGACAGCCTGGGGTGAGCTGATCAGAAGTCCCAATTAAAACTGCTCTGCCATCCCCACCCCAACTTCATTCAATCCACCATGGGTGGGAGCAGGGCTGGGAAGATGTGCAAACAGGATCTTTCAGACGTAGTCTAATCAGGCCCTCACCGAGGGAGGCCGTCCCTGCCTCCAGCCCCACTTCCATACCACCTGAGCATTTCCCAGTGTTTTACTTCGCCAAGGAAGCACGTACACTGGCCACATGGACACCCCTGATGAAAGGCCCTTCGGACCCTTTTCAAGTCCCAGCCCCCCTGCAGCAGCTCCAGCCTTTACATCAATTAGATGTAAAGAACAGCAGTGGCTTCAGGAGCCAAATTACAGCCCCAGCTGTCACCAGGCAGCTAGCCACTCTTTCCTTCCAAGCCAAGGTTCTTGAACAATCAGAGGAAGGCTCTCCCACCTCCACCCTCTTCCTCTCAGATTAAGTCCTGCTCTTTTCCTGCTAACCACCACAATCTACTTTTTTGACTCAGACCCTCCTTGCTGTTTCTTTCAGCTGCAAATGGATTCTGAAGGTTCTGTCCTCAGCCCTTTTTCGCTTTTGCCCACTATGCTCCATCCCCTACCAAATCTAAGAAACTGCCCTTATATCCCAGATTCTAGACCTATATTCCTCAACTACCTTTTTTTTTTTTCCTTTGGTCCCCCTAAGTCATATGGAGGTTCCCAGACCAGGGATCAAATGTGAGCCGTAGTTGCAGCAATGCCAGATCTTTAACCCACTGTGGGAGGCTGGGGATCAAACACGGGTCCTAGCAGAGGCTCGAGGTGCTGCAGAGACATCACGGATTCTGCTGCACCACGGTGGGAACGACCTCAATTGCCTCTTTAGCCATGTCGAATTTCGGATTTAACAAATGCATTACTTTCTGCATTCAAAAGCATACGAAAAAAAAAGAAAGAAATGGAGTTCCCGTTGTGGCACAGTGGAAAGGAATCTGACTAGGAACCATGAGGTTGCAGGTTTGATCCCTGGCCTCACCCAGTGGGTTAAGGATCCGGCGTTGCTGTGAGCTGTGGTGTAGGTCCAGATGCAGCTCAGATCCTGTGTTGCTGTGGCTGTGGTCTAGGCCGGCAGCTACAGCTCCAATCCGACCCCTAGCCTGGGAATCTCCATATGCCACCTGTGCAGTCCTTTAAAAAAAAAAAAAAAGCATATGAGAAGGAGACACACCCCCTTATTCATGGGGCCAAGGTCAGGCCTTTTAACATAGTCTCTAGAGATCCCCAAACCAGGCCACCCTCCTAAGCCTCATCTCTCATGGTACCCTATCCTCTAGGGGTTATGAGCTAATTTGGACCACAGGCCAAATCTGGCCCATATATATTTTTTTAATTAACGTGTAATTGATTTACAACGTTGTGCCAGTTTCTGCTGTACAGCAAAAGGACTCAGTCATACATACACATGGCCCATGTTTATTAAGATCCTACATGAAACCTAAAAAGACACAGACACTCCACTTAAACTCTAAATGTATAAAGACCACTTTATTTATTATAGCCTTCATATAGTAGGCATCAAAGAATATTTGTTCAACTGAATATCATCTGTCTATATAACCCCATGGTTATGAAGAAGCAGGAGAAATACTGGTAATGAAAAAATGCCTTGAAACCACTTTGACAAATCATTGTGTAAGCATGCGGATGAAAGTGATCATTTAATCAAGCCTCACTCTTTCAGGTTTCACATTCTAGAAGTGAAAGTTTTCTCTAACTTCTCTTGGCCCACCAAGAACTATGACGCCTCAGGTGCAAACCAGATTTCACAAGCTGGAGGCAATAGGAAAGGTGAGTGCATAAAAGCCAAAGAAGCTTCCTAGACAGAGGGAAGGGCTGACGTGGTGTGCTCTCAAGTTTCTGGCAGCAGAGACACTCCAGGGCAGTTAGGATGGGCCGCTCCCCTCAGCACCACAGGTTGCCAGTAAAGTCCCTCCTCCCTACCTCAGACTCCTCAGATCTCACCACATTCACTCCAGTTCAAAGTCCCTTTCCAGTCAACCCTCCCCAAATGAAGAAAGTGCCTAGAAAAACTTGGCTTCACATTCTGGCTTTGCCACTTGTCAGCTATGAACCATTTCACCTCTCTGATATGAGCCCTTATCTGTAAAGTTTGAGGTCACCTATTTTGGAGGGCGTTGGAAGGATAAGGGCTGCAAAGTTCCCAGCTCAGCACCTGTGCTCCTGGGTTGGGCAGGCTGAGGGCCAGTTCTGTTAGTCCAGACCCAGCTCAGCCAACTCTGGGGTGCAGCCTCATAACGCTGCACAAGCACCATGGGTTCCTCAGCACACCTCTCCCCATGGCAGCACCACCAGGGTCTTGCTCCAGAGCTTCCTTCTCTGCCTAACCACAGGCACTACTCCCACGGTGGCAGCTTCCAGGGAGGTGGAGTAGGCAGTGTAGACCTGGAGTGTCAGAGCCAGCTCTGCCCCAAGGACCTTCACCTCCAGGCTGTGTCCATCCTGTGGCAGAGTTTGTGGGTCAAGGAGCCTGTTACCTGTCCCCCCTACACAGAACAGAGGCCTGCCCTGAGCCAGTTCTAAACAGCTCACCAAAGTCCATCCCATACTTGGCCACCTCTGTGGCTCTCTAGACACAGGTTGGCAGCAAGATTCTAGAAAAGACAAAGTTAATAAAGAGTTCCACCACAGGGCTGAAAGCCTCAGAGAGGCAGGAAATGGGTGGAAGACCCCAAAGAGAAGAGACTGGAAAAGAAATCTAAGTTTCTCTGGGGACTTCTGGAGGAAGCAGGGAGTGGGATGAATAAACGGTGGCCCAGAGCAAGACAGAGAACCTGAGGTCTAGACCTTATTGCCCAATGCTGCCTCCCAAGGGCAATTAAACTTGACCCCACCACCTCCAAGGGTCAGGGGACTATGATGCTTAGAGTCTGCTCTGATTCCCTTTAAAGATACGGTTCAAAGTGCCAGGTGGCTTGGCTATTCATCAGTGTTGAAGATTCAGATCTCAGACATACCAGAGATGTATAATGAAGAGCTGCAGAAAAGCTGCCGGGCCCTCCTTTTCCTTCTGCAACTTGCCTGGATGTCTGGGGGTGTATTTTGAATCTCAAGAGAAAACAGAGGATATGTTCATTCATTCAACAAATATTTATTGCACGAGGGAGTGGGAGACTCCAACCCTCATCTCCCAGGCCAGCAATGGGCTCTCCCTCTTTGTACAGCTACATCGCTGACCCCTTAGCAAAGCCCTTCTCCCTGGCCTTGCAGCTCCCACTCTGTCAAGGAGCAAGTAATGGGCTCCTCTGTTAAGAGGACTCTCCACAAGCCCCTCCAGCCTGGTTTTGCCAGCCGCCCCCCCCCCACCAGGAGGGCTGCCCTTCCAAGGTTATGTCAAGGGCAGCTGACCCCAGTGACCAGCATTCCAGGTCCCAACTGTTGGCCCCTCCCTCTAAGAGCAGGGAGCTGGTGACATATTTCCAGGGCATATCCCAGAGGCCTTCAGAGTGGCAAAACCAGAGTAATATACAGAGTCATACCCACCAGCTAGAACACTGGTGGTGGGCACAGCCGATGGCTTCAAGAATGAAGAGGTGAGTCCATCTTCAACTTATAGACCCTTGGGAAAGGGACGATGCTTCCCATCCAACTCTTTTATTATTTTTTTTTCTTTTTAGGGCCACACCTGCAACATATGGAAGTTCCCAGGACAGGTGTCAAATCAAGAGCTGCAGTTGCCAGCCTATACCACAGCCACAGCAACTCCAGGTCTCAGCCGCATCTGTGGCCTATGCTCATGGCAACACCAGATCCTTAACCCACTGTGCGAGGCCAGAGATCAAACCTGCATCCTCATGGATACCAGTCAGGTTCTTAACCTGCTGAGCCATAATGGGACCTCCCCTGCCCAACACATTCTTATCAAAGAGAGCCCTGCTTGCTCTTCTCAGAAACACAGTTTAATTCAATCCTCCTCAATGCTGGCTCCCCCAAATGCACACACATCCTCTACCCTGGGTTGGGAGGACTAGCACCGGTTTGACAGGTTAGTAGAGTCTCACTGAACTGCACTGCCCTCGCCAGAACTGGGTGAAAGGGAAGGTTAAATGGTTTTTCCAGGTAACCTTCAACCCCTCCTCCCCAACCCATACACCCATGTGGCAGGGGACCAACCAGTGGAAGCTTGGCCCACTACATCCAGACACCTTCCTGGGACAGCGAACGCAGACTCAAAAGGAAGCTCCAGGGCTCAGGGCAAAGGGCAAATGCTGTCCTAAAGGAGCTGTGATTCAGACAAATGGCAGAGCGAAGCAGGGCCCATCCTCCTTAACCCCCAACCAGCCCTCTTAGATAGCAAGCCCAGGAATTCCTGAATCTCATCACTCCCTCCCTCACCTCTGGGGAGGAGCCAGGACTGGTGCTTCTGCCCTTGCTCGCCCCTTCCCAAGCCTGCTCCGTAGCTGCGTGGGTCCTGGACTGGGTTCTCCTCCCTGCACTATGGGCACTGGAAGGCTGCCCACCCTGAAGAAGGCTGATGGAGAGGGGCTGAGCTAGGGTCTATACAAGTCCTGCCAGTGCCCACCTAGGGAAGGGAGAAGCTGTGCTTCTAGAAGCTTCCAGGTCACAATCTCTGTGGCTCAAAACACCAGCCAGGCCTTAGCCCAGGCCCAGAGACGAAAGATTCAACTTAAAACTCCAGCATTGATGCCCACATCCTCTGTGGGATGGGGGGACGGGACAAAGAATGCGAGGGAAGAAGTCATAACCTAACCCCCCCGCACTGTGACCCTGCAGGAAAGGGGCCCAGGGAGCAGGGTGATGGGTGCTTTGCTGACAAGGCTGCAGGACTGCAGTCTGTGCAGTCACTGCATATGCAGGACTCAGCAGGAAGGACTCCAGGCCGTCAACAACCAGATAGCAGACACCGGCTCTTCCTGGGCCTACTGGGATGGGCTTGGCCCAAAGCTCCAACCCCTTAGAACAAGCTCCAGCCCCTGAGAAGGCTGACAGAGCTCCTGGGACGTGAGGGTCCGGAAGCAATGCTCCAGTTCTGGGATTCTCCCTCTCCAGCTCCGGGCAAAGTCAGAGGTACATACTCACTAGAGCCAGCATCACACTTGCAGGTACAGGTGAGAACAGGGCCCTCTGCCCTCAGCCCAGGACCTCTTCCCCTGGGGTGGTATGACCTCTGGCTGGAACTTTTCAAACCTCATGGCCCCTTTTCAAACCCTGCAGGTAAAAGGTCTGCCAGAGCCTCTGGGACCAGGCAATGCCATCAAGTTGACATCCCAGGCAACAGCCATGGAGACCTACTTTCTCAGGGTAAATGTCTCTAAAGAGTTCCAACCTACAGCCAGCTCTAAGTGTTGGCCAACAACCCCCCTTTTTCTATCCACCCTGCCCCCACATTTCCTTGTCAGGTGACGGTTCTTTTGATATTTTGTGGCTTCATCAGAACACTGGGTATGAAATGGGAGTACTGAGCATGCTGTCAGGCTCCAGGGCCCCATTCACATGCCAGACAGGATGGAGAGGTGGGGCTGTGGGTTGGAAACTCTACATTGTGGTCAGGCGTTTATCTCCTCCCTTTATCAAGACCAGATGACTTCAAAGTGTTCTTTTGTATTTTTTTAAACCAGAACAATCTTTTCCCCCAACGCACTCCATCAACCAGGCCAGCTTATCAGTTTCTATTCTTATGGCCCAGTGGGAAGAAGGAGCCAGGTGGTGAGGCTTATACAACTCCTGCCAAGATCAGATGCTGGAGAACCATCAGCCCTTTATGGCAGCTTGTGGGCTAAGCTGGGGCCTGAGCTCCATGTCAGGAGATGGTTCCCATTATAAGGCTTACCAAGAATAATAAGGTGGCACTGTTATAGGTATAGTCATGGAGGTGCCAGTTCCCTGGGGGACCTCGGGAAGGAGCCATACTCCCTCACAGCCAATCAGCAGAGGAGGGTGGGACAGGCACTGGGCCAGGAGGTGGCCCATCTGCTCTGGAGAGGACTCATAGTGGTATGGGCCCCAGGGGTCCTTAGACAGGGAGACAGGTCAGGCCAGGCAGCAAGGCATGCAGAGGTGCACTGGCCCTAGGGGAGTGTACCCCGAAAATCCTGGAAACAAGCCAGCAACCTGTACTTTGTGAGCCAGGATGTTTTTATTCTTCGTGCACCCTATCTTTAGCTTTCTTTTGTTCCCTTTTATATTTAGTAATGTCTTTTGGAAAGGTCAGCCTGTGGCAGTTATGCTAATGAAAACCCAAAGGAGGTGTCTGCATCCACGCCTAGACCAGGAGATTAAAGGAAGCTATGTCCCCTCTCTCCCCAGGGAGTGGAAGTAGAGAGAAGCCCAGAAGTGAGCCCCTTGCTCAGCCAGTGTCCTCTGGAGTCATCTTTCCAAAAGAGATCTTGGGAGTTACAGTTAGAAGCCCTGAGCTTGTGCCCAGGCTGGTGCCATGGGGTAACTTCCAGCACCAACCCCACAGGAAGCATCCCTACCATTCAGCCCGTCACTATCATTCAGCTCCAGGAGGCAGAGAGCAGGTAGATGGTAAACTAGAGAGGCCAGCACACACCTGCTTTCGTTCCTCCCTTGCTTTGCTGAGCCACCTTCCTCGTCACTGAGGACCTGATGATACACTGTGACTGACTCGGGCAGGACCCCTGGCAAGAAAGAACACCCCCAAGGTTGCTAGGGAGGTAATCTACTTTACCACCTCAAGAAAGTGACAGTATCAGCTACCATGAAGAAAGCCAAGGCAGCCTTCCCCCTGCCCTGCCCCTCATGCCCGGGTGAGGGGGGCGAGAGTGGGGGAACAAGGAGTCCTCCAGACCCATCCTCAAAGAGTGAATCATCCGCCTGAAACTGGCCCAAGTTAGCCACTTCCTGCTAAACTGATATCCATCATGACATGCATTACTGTCGGCAAGTTTGGTGAGATGAGGAGGAGAGGAAGACGCAGAGGGGGTCCATCACGACCGTCCCCAGGGACAGTATCTTTTGTCTGGCTTTATGACAAACCCTGGGGTGACAAGGGGATGGCCAACAGGATGGCGCCTGTCTGGGGTTGTGCAGGGGTGACATGGAGGCCATGAAGAGGTGGGGCCCAGGGCCTCCTTTCAAGCCCGTTGGGGCATCCCCACCACAACATGCATCTATGAATTAATGTTTTACAGGGAACTCTGGACTAAAGCCACATGATCTCGATTCCCAGACTGGCTCTGCTATTTGACAGTTATGCGTCTAAGCAAATCGTACCTCTCTGGGCCTCAGGTGCTCCATCTGTAAAATGGGTGTGATGATGTCTGCCCTGCTCACCTCAGTCCCCTTTGAGATGAAATATGTGGTGACTAAGCTGTAAAGCTCTATGTATTACTGAGTTTCAGCCTCACAGAGAGGAGGGAGGCAGGGACAAGAGGAGACACCATGGCTAAGCCTGAGGGAAGAGAAGGTCTGACCCAGGCTGGCTGAGTTCTGAGAACACGGCCCCAGACAGAAACAGGTGGACCAGGGAGCCTGTGGGCCAAGCATGCGGGGCAGACAGAGTGCTCTGGCCAGTCTGAGGTGGCAGACAGTTCAGGAGAGAAGACTGGCTGTCAGCAAATATTTGAAGGGCAGGAGGAAAGATGCATGAGGTGACGGTCAGAATGAAAGAGAAATTCAGTCCCAATGTCAGAAGAGCTGTGCCTTGCTCACTGAGCACCAAGGAGCAGGGGAGAAGCTCCCAAGCTGCCAGGGCCTCCAGCACCTTGTTAATATACACCTCACACTCACAGGGACAGCCTTTCCTTTCTGACCAGAGGCTCCAGGAGAGTGACACACTCCAGGCAAGAAGCCTGTGTCAGACTGAACTTGAGGTCTCTTCTTGTTAAGGTGGGGGATCAAAGCCCAGAGCTCTTTCTCCAACACCCCATTCTTGGCTCTGCCAAGCTGGGTCAAACATCTATATCCTCAGAAACTGGAGGTGATGGGTGAACTGAGATCAAAATCACACTATCTGTCTGTCATACATGAAACTGGCACCACTGACGTGGGTATTCTCTTCCAAGGGAGAAGCCAGAAGAATACAACCCTCCCCAGCAGGAAATACCCCAACAAACCCAGAAAGCACAGCAGCCCTAGAGCTGCCTCCTTATCCAGGCCCCAGCAGGAAACCATATGGAGGTGGGAGCTCCTGCTGTGGCCCAGCAGTAACAAGCCAGACTAGTATCCACAAGGACATGGGTGCAATCCCTGGCCTTGCTCAGTAGGTTTAGGATCTGGCATTGCTGTGAGCTGTGGTGAAGGTCGCACATGTGGCTCAGATCTGGCATTGCTGTGGCTGTAGTGTAGGCTGGTGGATGTAGCTCCAATTCAACCCCTATCCTGGGAACTTCCACATGCCTTGGGTGTGGCCCTAAAAAGACAAACAAACAAACAAAAAACAATACCGAGGAGGCTGAACATTCAGGAAGCTGAGGTGACAGGGGAGAAGAAGGGAGGGAACAGAGGCAGCACCAGGGCAGAAGTGGTCAGAGTTGGACCAGTGCCACCTGTTTACTGGGACCTGGTTGAACGCGCATCTCAGACAGAGGCCTGCATAAAACCATCTACCACAGAGAGGGCTCCAGGCCACCACGAGAAAGGGATCATTTGCCAAAACCTGCCCATGTCAGCACTTGGCCCTGCAGTCCAGGGGATGAATCACATTTGTGGATGGGCAGCTGGGACACCGAGGAGCTCCTCCCTAAAAGACGCCACTTCTTTTTTTTTTTTTTTGTCTTTTTGCCATTTCTAGGGCCACTCCCGAGGCATATGGAGGTTCCCAGGCTAGGGGTCGAATTGGAGCTGTAGCTGCCAGCTTACGCCAGAGCCACAGCAACGTAGGATCCGAGCCGCGTCTGCAAGCTACACCACAGCTCACGGCAACGCCGGATCGTTAACCCACTGAGCAAGGGCAGGGACCGAACCCGCAACCTCATAGTTCCTAGATGGATTCGTTAACCACTGTGCCACGACGGGAACTCCAAGATGCCACTTCTTAATGGAAAGAGCCTCAGCATACAAGTCAGGTGACCTGGGTTCTAAACTCAGTTCTACCAACTGGTGGATATTAGGCAAATTTCTCAATCTCCACTTCCTGATCTGTAAATAGAATAACTCAATGATTCTAAGTCCTCATCTACACTCTAGCATTCAGTTTTGGGTTTGGGTTTGGTTTTTTTGTTTTGTTTTGTTTTTTGCCACACCCATGGCATGCAGAAATTCCAGGGCCAGGGACTAAACTGTGCCACAGCAGTGACTCAAGCTACAGCAGTAATAACACTGGATCCTTAACCTACTGAGCCACCAGGGAACTCTGAGCATTCAGTTTTTAAAAAGGGAAATTAATATAAATGGCAGTAAGTCCTTGTTAGTTTATCTACAGGGGTGATTCTGACATGCACACTGAGTCTTTGCCTATAGCCTCAATACATGTTATCTTTAAAATGGTTAACAACCTCAAAACATCTAGGAATAAATCTGACCAAGAAAGTGAAAGACTTAGATGCTGAGAACTACAAAACACTAATCAAGGAAATTAAAGGGGATACAAAGAAATGGAAAGATATTCCATGCTCCTGGGTTGGAAAAATTAATATTGTTAAAATAGCCAAACTACCCAAAGAAATCTAGAGATTTAATGTAATCCCTATCAAATTACCCATGACATTTTTCACAGAACTAGAACACATAATCCAAAAATGTATATGGAATCATAAAAAACCCAGAATAGCCAAAGCAATCCTGAGGAAAAAAAAACAAGCAGGAGGTAACTCTCCCAGACTTCAGATAATACTGCAAAGCTACAGTAATCAAAATGGTGTGGCATTGGTACAAATTTTTTTTTTTTTGGTCTTTTCTAGGGCCACACCTGCAGCATATGGGGGTTCCCAGGCTAGGGGTCGAATCGGAGCTGTAGCCACCGGCCTACGCCAGAGCCACAGCAACGCCAGATCCAAGCCTCGTCTGCAACCTACACCACGGCTCATGGCAACGCCAGATCCTTAACCCACTGAGTGAGGCCAGGGATCGAACCTGCAACCTCATGGTTCCTAGTCGGATTCGTTAACCACTGAGCCATGACGGGACCTCCAAGGTACTGTTACAGTTAGATCAATGGAACAGAATATAAACTCACACACCTATGGTCAATTAATCTTCGACAAAAGAAGCAAAAATAATACAAATGGAAAAAGGCAGTCTCCTTACCAAGTGGTGCTGGGAAAGTTAGACAGCTGCATGTAAATCAATGAAGTTAGAACAAAGCCTCATACCATGCACCAAAAAAACTCAAAATGGCTTAAAGACCTAATTAAATGTAAGATATAACACCATAAAACCCCTAGAAGAGAACAGAGGCAAAACATTCTGTGACATAAATTGTACAAATGTTTTCTTAGGTCAGTCTCCTAAGGCAATAGAAATAAAAACAAAATAAACCAATGGGACCTAGTCAAATTTACCAACTTTTGCACAGCAAAGGAAACTATTAAAAAAATATATCTAAGGAATGGGAGAAAATATTTGCAAATTATGCAACCAACAAGGGCTTAATCTCTAAAATATACAAACAGGAGTTCCCGTCATGATGCAGTGGTTAATGAATCCGACTAGGAACCATGAGGTTGCGGGTTCGGTCCCTGCCCTTGCTCAGTGGGTTAACAATCAGTGTTGCCATGAGCTGTGGTGTAGGTTGCAGACTCGGCTCAGATCCCACGTTGCTGTGGCTGTGGCATAGGCCGGTGGCTACAGCTCCGATTCGACCCCTAGCCTGGGAACCTCCATATGCCGCGGGAGTGGCCCAAGAAACAGCAAAAAGACAAAAAAAAAAAAAAAAGTCAAAAAAAAAAAAAAAAAGAAATAAAATATACAAACAGCTCATACAACTCAACACAAAAACACAAAAAATTGGCAGATCCAAACAGACATTTCCCCAAAGAAGACATACAGATGGCCAACATCAAAAGATGCTCAGCATCACTAATTGTTAGAAAAATGCAAATAAAAACTACAATAAAGAATTCCCATTGTGGCTCAGTGGTAACAAACCCAACTAACATCCATGAGAATGTGGGTTCGACCCCTAGTCCAGGAACTTTGGCTTGCAGCAACATGGATGCAAATAGAGATTATCATATAAAGTGAAGTCAGAAAGAGAAAGATGAATACCATATGATATTACTCATATGTTGAATCTAAAATATGGCACAAAAATAACCTGTCTACAAAATAGAAACAGACTCAAAAACACAGAGAACAGATTTGTGGCAGCCAAGGAGAAGGAGGTGCAGGAGAGGGATGGACAGGAGGTCTGGGGCTAGTAGACTATTACCTCGTCAAAGGATAAACAAGGTCCTACTGCACAGCACAGGGAACTATATCCAATCTCTTGGGATAAACATAATGGAAAAGAACATTAAAGAAAGAATGCATATATGTGTATAACTGAGTCACTTTGCTGCACAGCAGAAATCAGCACAACAAATAAATTAAACTAATTTAAAGCAAATCAATCATACTTTAATTAAAAAAAAAAAAGAATGGAATGGAATGGATGACAACCCCATCTTCCTTTGAGGAATTACCTCTTCACAAATTTCCATCTCTGTGCCTGGCCAATCAGAACCCCAAATGCACCCAGCCACAGTACTTGGTCCAGAGTTGGGCAAGGGCCCTGATTCCAAGTGAACCCAGGACTCTGAGAAGATGGAGGCCCGCACTGCTTGGAGACACCTTCACCATGCAGAAGGGCAGGGTGAGATGGATGTTGTTTAAGCCCCTCCTCTTCCCTCAGGTATGAATTAACAGACTGGATTCCCTTCATTCTTGGGGGGCCTTCCCTATATCACGTGGAAGTTCCTGGGCCAGGAATCAAACCTGCACCATAGCAGTGACCCAAGCCACTGCAATGACAAGGCTGGATCCTTAATGTGCTGTTTTCAAAACACTTTGAGTTGAATATCTGGCTGTTGTAATTGAAGAAGGCCAACAGATAAAATCTTGCACACATGTAAAACCATTTTCCATTTCATCTTAAAAAGAATTTTTGAAAGCCACTACAGTACGGCCTGCCATCTGATACAGAAGCGTTGCCCTGAACCTGATCCTAAAACCCCATCCTTAATAGGCTGACCCACCTCAGGGGCCCACAAGCCCACAGGAACAGAGGTGATTCTGAGATTCCCAGCAGTGACTCAGTTTTGACTAGAACCCACAACCTGCTCCAGCTGGGGACACTGCCCAGATATGCAGATGGTGAGAGAGGCACTGACATGCATGGCCTTTCTGGGTGGCCTGGGGTCAGCACCACTCACCACCAGAGTCCTCCTACCACGAACAAGACCCTGCAGGGGAGTGTGCTGCCCAGCTGGGACGTGAACTAGCTGATGTGGTCAGGGAAAGAGATGATGACCCTGGGTGTGGAATGCAATAGTCGGGACCCTAGGTTTCACTCCTTGTCTTTCCAAACCTATTTCTCAACGCAGTGAGTTATGTTCTGCTTTTCAAATGATGCCAGACACTCCCCTCAACTCCAAAGCCATCTATCCCATCTACCCCACTGGAAGCCACCCCTCTGATGCCATACCTTAGAGGTATCTAAACATAGCTCAAACTCACCCTGCTCCAAGCCAAACTCACATATGCTTGAAGCCCCCAAACCTGACCCTCCTTCTGTATCCTCAGTGTCTGGGAAAGGGACGTCATGCATCCAATCCTGACACCTGCGAGTCACCTATGCCCCTTCCTTCCCTCAGCCTCCTTCAGCAAAAAAGGCTCTTACAAACGCCACCTGATTTTGACCACCTCAGTCTCTCATCTTCCTACTTCTCTCCACGTCAGCCACCATCACTCTATCCAAGGAACTGTCATCCTCCACCTACGGTACCTCTCAACTACTACAGCCCCAGATCTACTCCAGAAACACACTCCCCCCCACGATTCATTCTCCACAGGGAAGCCAAAGTGATCTTCCCCAGTGCAACTCCCATCAGATCCTCATCTCCACTCCTCCCAGCAAAACAAGCAGACTCCCAAAGCTCCGGGGGCAAAGGTGGGACTCTCTCAACACCCCAGGAGCCCAGGTCTTACTGGCTGAGTGGCAGGGTAATCATGAGACCAAAATGGACCAGACAAGTCTGGGAGGCACTGCTCAGCCCAGGGCCATGGCTGCACCCTGGGGCGACTTTCCACCCCCATGTCAGGCTCAGAACCAGCTCCATCTCACCAGTGCAGACCTGATCTCACCACAGATGGAACGGGAGCTGGCGGCCAGGCAGGGGAAGCGCAGCAGGGCTGAAGCCAGGGGTTGTGACTGTCAGGAAGGCACGGAGACAGAGCACGAGCAGGGCCACAATAGACAGTATCTGTGGGGCCGGCTGAGAGAAGGCAGCTGTCGGGAGGATAAAACTCAAGGAGTCTATCTCTTCCCTCTTATCGAACTGACCCTTGGCAGCCTCACAGCCTGTGGAGAACAAACAGTCATTAACAACCCTTCCCACACTTTCTCCAAACACACTCCTGGGTAACCAGCCTGGCCTTGGGAAAGCCTGGCCCTCTTCCCTGCCAGGGTGGGGCTTGGGGCCTAACTCTCGGCCAGACCTCTGCGTCCTGCCCCTCCTTCTTGGGCAATGATCCAAGAAACCTTACATTCTACCCAAACTGGTCTCCTCAGTGCCCCCCAGTTGTCCCCTGACCTTTTAGTTTAGGCCTTTGCCTCACCGCCTTTCTTCTCCCCTCTACTAAGAAACCCTACACCACCCCCTCCCAGGCATGTTCTCAACTCCTAGAAGACCAGCCAGAGATCTTAATGCTGCTGATCCAGCACCTCCCAAGATCAGCCTGTGATCCAACTTCCAGTGCTGGCTCTGGGGAAAAAAAACCTTGCTAGAGAGCAGAGCCCAGGGTATAAGGAAGTGAGGGGACTCAGAGCAGAAAGAAATGGGAATCCTATGAACCCCAGGGCCTAACAGGCGCCCAGTGCAGGAATGGAAGAATACAATGCGAGGCCAGCTAGGTTTTGCTGCTGGAACCCAGGACAAAGCAAGAGCAAGGGTTAGGAGGTGGGGATGAGGACAATAGGAGGCCCGGGGACAGCTCCCTTGGCTGCAGGAGCCCAAGCTCTCTAGAGAGATGCCAGAGCAGGATGGCCACTGTCAGTATATCTAAATATTAGGAGAAAGATCAACTGATTCCTATGGATGCCTGGACTGCATGGCAGCATTCCGGGCCCCCAGCACTACCTCCTCACTCAGGATATGGTGTCCCCTGTTGGGTCTACCAGATGGTTTGAGAGCAAATTCCTGAACAGGCCTTCAAATTTTTTTTTTTTTTTTTTTTTTTTTTGCTTTTTAGGGCCACAGATACAGCATATAGAAGTTTCCAGGCTAGGCATCGAACTGAAGCTGCAGCTGCCAACCTATGCTATAGTCACAGCAACGTGCCATTTGAGCCACATCTGCGACTTACACCACAGCTCAGGGCAATGTCAGACCCTTAACCCACTGAGCGGGGCCGGGGACTAAACCCACAACCTCATGGATACTAGTCGGGTTTGTTTCTGCTGAGCCACACAGGAACTCCAGGTCTTCAAATTCTTTATTCAGGGGATGAGGATTCTGAGGCCCAGAGAAGGGCAGACACTTGCCTGGGTCATATAGCACCAAAACCTCTGTGGGTAGGTAAGACAGCAAGAACCCTGTACATACCCAACCAGACTGGGCCCTGCACTGTGAAAATCATCAAACAAGTTGCTTCCCATTTGGAAGAGCCAAACAGAACTGCCTTGAGGCTCTCATCCAGCCCAGGTCTCCACCTTGTGCCAACAGAGAGCCTACTGTTTTGTAAAGGATGAATGGCAGGGTAGCCCCACAGATCCGGGATGGGCAGGACGTGCTGGGATGGTGGGTGGGCAGCAAGGGCAGAGGACACCTTCTGCAGTACCTCACCCATGTGTGAAGAAGGGTGAGGTACCGTCTATGTTAACCATAGGAAAGGCCGCTTGAGAGATCTGAGCTCACATCTATCTATTGCTGCTTTGGGGTCAAGCGTGAATTGCTTTTCAGGCACTGAGGAAATCCCTTCATCCATCAGCTGCCACTTCGGCCTTGGGCTGGACCTCCCTGACAAAAACTGTTTACTGTGTTCCTTTTTCACAGCATCTTCCTGTCTAAGGAAGAGCCAATATTGGCTCCCCCACACTAGGAAGAGCCTGAATAGGGTCCCCATGCCTCTGCACCCTCTTTGGGCTTTCCTATCTCCCCCACCCATGGGACTCGGGCCATGCCAGAGGCCCCAGGAACCAGCCAGAAGCTAACAGGTATAGGTCCAGGGGGAATACCAAACCTTCTGAAACAGGATGAAACCGAGAGAAGGCCAACCCCTGGACAGTCCCTTGTGGCCCAGACTTCAATGGCTCCCGAGAAAACCCAAGACAGAAAGGGAGCAGGATCTCAGAGGCTCCCTCCCCTCCCCACCTCCCCACACAGCCTCAGTGCCTCCGGCTGCGGTCTGTTCCACCTGCTCGGCAGAGGATTCAGCACAGGCTCACAGAGACTTTCATTTCCTTCTGACTCTCATTCCGATTCACCAGGAGTATGAAATAATTGGTATTTTGTTTCCAACTGCACTTGGGGGGAACTCCACTAACAGGCCAGGGGAGAGTCTACTGAAGTCCCTTGCAAACTCAAAGGGACCCCCCACATAGAAGGAAGGAGGTCTTAACTATGCATGGTGACAGATGTTAACTAATTTGTATACATTTCCCAGTGTATACAAATATCAAAGCATTTTGTTGTACACTTGAAACTAATATAATGCCTTATGTCAATTATTCTTCAATAGAAAAAAAAGAAGGAGGAAGTGGGAGTGGAGGAGGAGGGTGGAGCTGTGGGGGTGACAGAGCAGGGAGGGGAAACCCCACCCCACCCCCAATTCCCTCACCTGTGCCTCTTTCTACAATCTTCTTTTTTTTTTTTTTTTCATGAGAGTCACAATGTTTATTTCAGGTTCTCTCTTGGTTTTTTGTTTTGTTTGTATTTTTTTTTTCTTTTTTGCCACACAGGCAGTGTGTGGGAATTCCTGGGCCAGGGATTACATCTACGCTGCACAGCAGCAACCAGAGCCACAGTGGTGAGAATGCAGGAGCCTCAACCCGCTAGGCCATCAGAGAACTCCCAACAATTCGCTTCTTAACTACCCCTCTTCGCTACCCTCCCCAGCCCCTCCAAATTCCCTTCAGCCACACAAATAACTAGCTTGTTGATTTTTCCTCACCATGGCAGTTCCCTCTAGACCAATTAGCTATTTGCATTTGTTGCTGATCTTCCTCAAAAGGGTGCAGATCTGCTCAGGCTGGGGGCGGTTGCCTGCCCACTGCGCTAGGACTTTACAGCTGAAGGATTTGGAAAGAAAGGGTGAGGACCACTCTCTGGGGTCCCCGGGTCATGCCTCAACACCTTGAGGGCTCCTGCCCTCTTGAGCTCCCTTTCAGGAGCAGGACAGGCCTCACACCCTAACCACACAGAAGGAGGGCTGCTTTCTGTCCCTCTGGTATGTTTCCCATCCTGAGAAACAGAGAGAGGAAGACAAGGAGAGAAAAGGGAGAGAGGATGCTAATGGGCAAAGATGGTAATACAAGGAGAGGTGAGAACCAGAGGACTAGAGGACAGAGAACATGCCCCTCCAGGCAGGAACCCGCGTGCTGCCAGCTCCCCTCCACCTCAGCAGCCAGTGGGGTGATGTCAGTCAACCTCCTATCCTCTCCGGGCTTCCTCATTTGCAGATTCACATCCCCTTGAAGGAAGAAGCTGTTTGAGGATATTTTTCAACATCTGAACTCTTTGTTTTGTTTCAATATTATTATTTCAGAAATACAAATTTAGCATGGACATCGAAATAAAGAAAAATTACATTTTTCTCTAGATTTCCTTTGTCCCTGGTTCACTTTACTGTACATGGTGGTGTGCACTGCATTCACAGCAAAATATCACAAATATATGAATGCTAACAGCTACAACTGAGGGGAAGAGGCCTCTTCACCCAGAAAGATGATCTTCTCTCTAAGCATCTATGAGGACGAGTACCCTTCTACCCTTCAGCACTGCCCCTCCTGCCCCACCCTGTTCGGTCCCTCCTATTCGTGTAGGAGGAAACATCCCTGATTCTCAGCTGGAAAGTTGGAGTGGCAAGAAGCCCAGCCTATGCCCTGGAGCCCTAGATCCACAAAGGCAGTGCAAAGGAGTGATTGGCAATATGTTGTAATTACAACAATGATATACAAATAAGCACAAAGAAGTACTCTAGAATGGATGGTTTGGGAGAACACAGGCGTCCCTGGTGAGCCTGGCATAACTGGAGGAAAAGCCTGTTTTTCCCAGATAGCAGGCAAAGTTCAGACCCTCTCCTTGCAATGTCATTTGGAGATGTTTGCCCTAATAGTGAGGACTTCTTGTCAACAACCACTCTGTGCAGACAGGGAGGAAAATCTAAAACCTAGGTCCGCAGAGAGCTGGGACAGGCCCTCTAGTTGGTAAGGGCTCAGGTTTGCGGAACTTGTGCTGGGGAAGTTGGGGTATGGGAACTGAGAGTGGGGAAGCGGGAGGGGGAGGAGGAGGAGGCCACCCTAGGCTGACGTATGGAGACAGAAGAGCTCAGGCGTGCTGAGCCTGGACCACAAAGTCCCAGTTGCTTTCAGGATGTACAGAGGCCCCTGGGGCTTCACATCCCCACCTCCTCAGCAGTGAGGCCCCAAACCTCTGGCAGAGCAGGGTCAGAAGTAATGAGCTCACCAGGGTTCCGGGTACACTATCAGCACCCTGCATGTGGCTCCTCCAAAGCGAGGACGCATTGTCTCCTACAAACTCTTTCTCCTCCTGACTGCCTCATTTCCTCTAAAGGAACCAACGTCATCACCCAGGCAGTGAAGTGTCAAATCCCAGGCAATCAAACGTCGGTTCCAGAAGATATCTACTTTCACAATTCTCTACAATCAGCCCCTTCTTTTCCACTTCTACTGCCAAGTTCCAGTCTTCACTACATCTCACCTGGACCCTAACTAGTTTTCAGTTTTCTCCCTCCCTCGTTTCTTTGTCTCCTGATGACCCAGCCATACCCTGCTTGCTGCCCATCTGCCCTCTGCCTGCTCAGAAACTTGCCAAGCCCTCTTTTGCTCCCTGCCAATTCAAGTCCTCATCGAGCACCTTGCTGCACTGATCTCTTGCAGTGTCTACTTTCTCTCCTTCTGGGGACTTAAGCTTTTGGATACAGTCTTGGGGACTGCCTACCATGCCACCAGCCCCGCCCTGGCCAAGGGAGGGAGTATGACCCAGCCTGGGCCAACCAGACCTGGGAAATGACTCTGAAGCTGTGGCAACAAAATTATGCTGCACAGCTGGAACTGGTGACAGTAGTACCCAGAAGAGGCTGAGCCAAAGGCTCCTGCCATACCAATGCTAAGACCCTGGAGGGGATCTGGGTCCTGTACCATTCCTCAGATTCTAGAAATTCCCACAGCCCTTCAAGGATGCCCTTTCCTGCTGAAGTTAGTCAAGTTGTTGCTTGTAACCAAACAGGATTGTCTCACTAGTTTTTCTTTTTTCTTTTTAGGGCCACATGTGCGGCATATGGAAGTTCCCAGGCTAGGGGTCCAAACGGAGCTGCAGCTGCCAGCCTACGCCACAGCCATAGCAACACAGGATCTGAGCTTTGTCTGTGACCCACGTCACAGCTCATGGCAATGCTAGATCCTTAACCCACTGAGCGAGGCCAGGGATCAAACCGGCATCCTCATGGATAATAGTTGGGTTTGTTGCTTCTAAGCCACAAAAGGAACTCCTTCTTGCTACTTTTTGAAATACCTCTCCAACCAAAAGAGAAAACTCCCTGAAAGTGCCATGATGGCCTCTCTCTGCACCTGCTGGGCTGCACGCCTCTCCAGCCCACAGGCACTGCTAGAACTCTACCTGCCTGTTCAGGGCCCAACCCAAAGGCCTGAACCCTCTGCAGGGATGACTTCTGCCTCCTTTAAACCCACAAGCCACTGGTGGACCTTGTGTCTTCCACTGTGGACACTGATGTACTTGTCTTATCCCCCTCCCAGAGGACAGGTGACTTGATCATTCTCTTCTCTACCTACCATAGTTCCAGGCTCAGTAAAATTCACCACGCTCGGGGGGCAGACAAACCTCAAGGACAATTACAGGGTTGCCACAAGAGAAAGACAGGCAGTGACAAAGAGCATGGGGTATGTGGAGTTCCTGTCGTGGAGCAGTGGAAAGGAATCTGACTAGGAACCATGAGGTTGTGGGTTTGGTCCCTGGCCTCGCTCAGTGGGTTAAGGATCTGGTGTTGCCGTGAGCTGTGGTGTAGGTCACAGACACGGCTTGGATCCTACATTGTTGTGACTGTGGTGTAGGCTGGCAGCTGTAACTCTCCATATGCCATCGGTGCAGCCCTAAAAAGCAAAATAAATAAATAAATAAAAAAAAAAAAAAAAAAAAAAAAAAGACCACGAGGTGTGCTGTCAGAAAGATCTGAATCTGACTTCTGTATCCTCTACTTACCAGCTGTCTGTCCTTTTTTTTTTTGGTCTTTTTAGGGCTGTAACCGCAGCATATGGAGGTTACCAGGCTTAGGGTCAAAACAGAGTTGTAGCCACTGGCCTGAGCCACAGCCACTGCAATGCCAGATCTGAGCTGCATCTGCAACCTACACCACAGCTCATGGCAACGTCGGAACCTTAACCCACTAAGCAAGGCCAGGGATCAAACCTGTGTCCTCACGGATACTAATCAGCATTTCCGCTGAGCCACGATGGGAACTCCCAAGTCTCCTGAGTTCTTAGGTCTCAGTTCTTCATCTAGGAAAGAGTGACAGTAATGCAGACCCCACAATGCTGCTAGGAGGATCTGACGAGCTGACACGTGAGAGCATCTAGCATGGTGCCAGGCTAGGAGGAATCAGTCGGGGAATGGCAGCCATTATTCCAGCTATTCACAGCTACTGGTTTAGCAGATGCTCCATTGCAGGGATGGAATCAGGAGCCCTGGGCCTGCTGAGTGACCCACAGTGCATCTCTCTGTTCTTCAGTAACCATGATCCCCTCCCCTGGGGCTACATTTGCCTTATAAACCTCCTGAAAAACAACAGGTGGAAAATACTTGGCAAAGTAAAAGCACAATGTAAGTGGTTCCTCCTGTTTTTCTATTTTTTTTTTTTTTTGGGTCTTTTTTGCTATTTCTTGGGCCGCTCCCGCGGCATATGGAGGTTCCCAGGCTAGGGGTCGAATCGGAGCTGTAGCCTCCGGCCTACACCAGAGCCTCAGCAACGCAGTATCCGAGCCGCGTCTGCAACCTACACCACAGCTCACGGCAACGCCGGATCGTTAACCCACTGAGCAAGGGCAGGGACCGAACCCACAACCTCATGGTTCCTAGTTGGATTCGTTAACCACTGCACCACGACGGGAACTCCCCTCCTGTTTTTCTAAATTTTGGAGATTCCCAGGCATCCTGTCCAGTGTGTAGCCATGGCCAACACCCCAACCTGCTGGGCCTGAGGGACAGGAACAGGGCAGATGACTGCGCGGTTTGGTGTCTGCTTTCCCATCTCCGTGCAGCCACCCCTTTTCCAAAGGCCTTGTACCTAAATGTCCTACTTTTGTGGGGCCTAGCAAATAATCAGGAGGGGATAATGGGGTAGTGTCTGCTACTCGGTTACAAGGGGGAGCTCAGGCCCCACAGGTTAACTCTACCATTGACCTAGCCAACACTGGGCAGCAGGAGAGTGGAAGGAAAAGGCCAATCTAGGGCAGCTACCAGAACAAGCCTGGGTAGGGGAGCAAGGTGGGAGGAAGTCTCTCTTAAGACTTTACATCTGCATGGATTAATCTCCCAATCAATTGTCATGGGCCCGAACCAGTGATTCTCAACTCTTATGGCCAAGGAGCTGGGCAGAAATCAAATTCTAGGCCCCACCCAGACTGCCTGAACCAGAAGACTCAGGGACAGGGGCCAAGCAATCTGTGCCTTAAACACCTTTCCAGGGGATTCTGACATCTGGTAAATTATGAGAAATTCTGTCCTAAACCTTTAACTGCAAGTCTCTCTGCTTTAACTCAAATTACTGATCACCTACTATGTGCCAAGGGCTGAGCCAAGCAGTGATCTTTCAGAAATAAGGACACGTCTGAAGAACCTGAAACATCTAACAGGGACCAAAATCAAGTACACAAATACACAAGGCAGGATAGGGTGTAGAATAAGGCAAAGGAATCAGCTTCCCGGCCCACTCACCATCCCGCAGATCTCCTCTTGCCACCACTGGGGAAAAGAGAACCTCAGTTTTGAGAAACCCTCCCTCTATGCTATTTTGGACTCCTCATAATTGCAGGTAGTTTTTTCAAGAAGAGTGATCTTCACCCTGTGGCATGTTTCAAGCCCAAAGGTTTGGCTCGTGGGGAAATGGTCCATGAAGCCACACCCAGTAGTTCTTAGTGGCTTTGAAACTGGCACTATCTGGGGTTTGGGCTCAGAAAGTTCCTAGAGGGCTGTGAACATGCCACAGCACATCACATCACTGCATTCCCGTGCAGGGTCACTCCCCCAGGCCCCTGGCAAGTTGACACGTGAGCACAGATGCAGACATAAACAGGCACACAGACAGTTGGCCCCCTGGCCTCTCTTCCTCCATTCTCAAGTTACTCGGTTAAAGGCGTCCTATTCACAGCCAAGAGGGGAGGGATGAGAGAGGGGGTGCTGAAGCAGGGAACCATCTGGTTCAGATCAAGATTGCTCATTCAGGACCCCAACGGAACTCTCAGAGCCTGCAGAGCCTTTCTGATGGCTCTGAGATTTCCCTCCCTCCCCACACTGGGAAACTGAAGACTTAACTAGGAAAGGAACATGCAAAGGCATATCTTCCAAAGGAAGACAAAAAGCTGAGATATATAGGCAAGTCTGTGCCACCTTTCTGAGCCCTGGCTCCCTCTTCCCTTCTAATCCTGAACCCCACCTCTACACTTGAGATCACCACCAACATTGTGTCTTCCCCCCACAAAGAGCTCAGGACACCTACCAGGCATCCTACCCTGAACGGGCAACCCCCTCCAAAGTTAGCGGCAGAAGCAGAATGAGGCTTAGGGGTGTGGTCTCTCAGACTCCTCACATGTACCGCCATGTCCACCAAGGTAGGAGGACCCAGGAGTCCACCAGACATGATAAGAGAAAGGGATGACCACCAGCTTTCAGACGACTGTCCCAAAGACAAGATGGGAGTACGCATGACTGGCTAGGAATGACTTCCCAAGGACCCCAGGGTGCCTTAAACCCCCTCGGCAGCTTTGGCTGAAAGAGGCTGCCACTCCCTTTCCACCACCAGCACCTTGCTCCCCTTTCCCCCAACTACACCTTAGACTGTTCTACAGTGTTTTATGGAGCAGCAAAGCAAGAGGCAAGATGGGAGATGGAGGTAGTTGGCTAGAAATAAAAATTGAAAGGCTAACTTGAGTAAATGAGCAATAGATGGGTGACTTTACAGGCAGAGAAGGCCAGAAGTGAAACAGGGGAGGGAAGAGGGGGAAACAAAAGTGGAAAAAATCTAAAGGGGAGACTAAAGTGAGCTCAGCTGCAGCAGGGGGCTGGGAAGTTTGGTCCAGTCACAGAGGAAGGACTAGAGGAAAGAAATGACTCTTCTATGCCAAGGCAAGGGCTCACGCCAGCCCCAAGGGACTGGGGCATGGCCTTGGCCAAGTTCCTGGTTTGTGCCTAGCCTCAGTTTCCCCAGAGTGGGAAGGAGGTCAAGCTGTTAGGTCTCATCAGAGAGAAGTGGGCCATTGTGGTTGGCTAGGGGGCAGTGCCAGGTAGAGGAAAGAGGAGAGAGATGCTGATGGTGCAAAGACAGGCTCTGGCCAAGACAAGCGGGACAGGGGTCTCCAGGTAGAGCAAAGGCCAGAAGGGCCCAAGGGGGTTGCGGGGTGTGAACTAGGCAGTGGACTAAAGTCGGGACTGGGGCACGAGGAGCTCTTCCCAGGGCTGGAGACTGCCACCAACGAGTAGAACAGTCGCGCCTGGAGGGCTGGGAGCGGTTGGAGGTACAGAACAGAAGCAGGAGGAGGGAATAGGGACTGAGGCCAATGCAAGCGGACCCCCGCCCCCACGGGGCAGCCCAGCGCCCTGACCCGGGGGAAGTTGCTGGGGTGGACTGGCAGGTCTGGGCCCTTAGCCGAGCCAGCTGCCCGTGCAGAGGGGGTTCGGGGCAGCAAGGGGCCCGGGGCGCCCCACATCCCTCCGGTCCTCATCTCGCCCGCGCACCTCAGTCAGCGCCCGGCGTCGCACGGGCCATGCTCGCCGCTCCTGCCGCCGCCTCCGTCAGCTCAGAAAAAGCCGCCGCCGCCGCCTGCGTCCAGACCCGTTAGCTCCGCGGCTCCCCAGTCCGCCAACAGCGGGCCAGTCCCGCCCTTGCCCGCCCTGCCCTCTCTGAGAGAGCCGCTGCCGCGCCGCCTCCACCGCCGCCGCCGCCTCAGCCCGACCCCTCCCCCCACCCCAGCCGGACTGGAAGGGAAGGGTGGGGGCCGGGGGGCGGCTGCCCCCTCCCCATTCACATCCTCCTGGTCTGTCCCCTCCCACCTCCTCCCGCTCTCATGGGTATGCTGGGATATGGAGTCCAGATCGCACCGGACTGCTAGGAGTGCGGGCATCCAGGACTACTACTCCCAGAAGACAGCGCGCGCGCCCCAGGGCTTGTGGGCTCTGTAGTTCAACTGGGTTTCAGAGAGTCTGTCGCGCAGGAGGGGGAGGGGGATGGGAGATCGCCTTTCCCAGAAGGCCGGGCTACAGGCGGTGGAAACCGAGTGCGTGGGGTCTGTGATGCCCCAGACCTACGTTCAATACCTAGACCTCCACGGAGGTGCAGAGTAGCCCAGGATGGCTTGCTCAGACAAGGCTGTGGCCGGCTGCGGCCGAGCGGGACTGGAGGGGAAGCCTTCAGCCCTAGAACCGCGCCCCGGGTACGGTTCCGTTCGCGCTCGCAAAGAGCCATGACCTGAGGCGAGCTTGGCTTCTTGCCCTGGCTCTACAAACCGAGCTGTAGTTGCGCCTATGTGCCCAGGCAGGAGGAGAGAGAGCACCAGGAGCTACGTGGACGTGGGGTTTTCCCTACCGGGGAAAAGACGGAGTGCCAGTTTGTTACCTGGAGCGTTCAACCCTGGTAGCATCTTCTCATTCCAGTCTCACCCTCAGTCTAGCTGAGTTCTTAGCTCCTAAATGTTTCGAGCAAAGTGCACACATTCTAAATGTTTTTCCCGGTCTTCTCTTAGCATATGCTTTCCCTCATTTCCAAACCTAGCTCAAATTCTTAATGACACTCCCAATCAGTCTGTCCATGGCAGTTTTGCCCTCCAAGCATCATCCCCTTTGGCAGAGGGGAAGCCGCTAAGTCAGTGCTTCTCAAACTGTCCTGTATCACATTGTCCTGAAGAGTATGCTCAAGTACAGCTGGCCCATACCCCCAGTTGCTGCTTCTAACCAATTCCCAGGTGCAGCTGGTTATGGTTCTTTGAGAACTGCTATTAGTGTTTGTTGGCTAGAGTTCTGTCATTGTCCCTCAAAGATAGGCCTGCTTGGAATATTATTGGCCTCTGAAGAGTCAGGCCATAGAAAATGGGGTTTCAGGCTAGTTTTAGCATTGAAATGCTATTTTTAATTGAAATAAATAAATCAGTCCATGCAGTAAAAGGTAAATGGGCCTGAAATGTGTTCCAGACTTTCGCCCTTGATGTTCTCTCCAAAGCTGGGAAGGTTTTCTATTTGAAGGTGAGGGAGCTGAAGTAGCATTGGTGGTATAGTGGCGAGCACAGCTGCCTTCCAAGGTGAAGGAGCTGAGGCATGCTCCCCAAGCTGTGAATGCAAGCCACAGGTTGTGATCGCAGACCTCTGAGAAAGGGTCAGCTCAGTAGAATCCTCTGCTTCTGGGTGTGCCATGATCCACAACAGGTTGTAGGAATGAGAGGTAGGGAGGTGGGTTCCCGACTTGTCAGGTATCTGAGAGTGACTTGCACACCTACCCAAGTAGTCCCTACTTACTACCTGCTGTCCTGATGTTCTGGAAGCTACAAACCTCTGAAGAGGAAACTTGGTGACCTTCACCTTCATGCATGAGCTCAGACTCTTTGAGCTGTGATGTTCTCTGCTCCACTACACTCTAGGCTCCTCTGGGCCCTCTTCTCTAATAAGCCTCAACCTTGGCCTATAAAAACTACACTCTCAACACAAGCGATTTCACCCACCCTCCTCCTCCCACATTAAAAGACTAAGCACAATAACATAGTTTCTACCAGCTCAAGGCCCCATCCTTAGGATGACCCTAACCCCCTTGACAGTGCCTGCTTGATAAAGCTCACTGCTCCCAAAGGAATTCACTGTTTGTTCTAGCCAACACCTATTACAAGGCCCTTGACCGCCCCTTCTTAGAGCATTTACTAAAAAGGGCTTACAATTTTGACTTCTTCCTCTAGCCCTTTGAGGTATGTATCAGATGTGTTTGTATTATGTGCCTTTCCCAAGGACATGAAAGCCATTCCTTTGAAATGTAATCATCAGAAAGGATAGGGCCTCTGTCTCCCATTCTCTGTGGGAGGGTGGAATCCTAACTTCAATAATTGCCAGCTCACAGATACAGCTAGCCTCATCAGCATTCACACTGACCAACCCATTGTAATTTTTCACTTCCCTGACTCTAATGAGCCCCTGCTCACCTCCCTCTGTACTCCCTCATTCTCCCTTTAAAATACCCAGTCACCTCTGTGCAAATCAAAGTTGAGTTCAGTTCATGCTGGACCTCTTTTTTGCTTTTTACGGCCGCACCTGAGGCACATGGAGGTTCCCAGAATAGGAGTTGAATCAGAGCTACAGCTGCTGGCCTACGCCACAGCCACAGCAACGCAGGATCTGAGCAGTGTCTGCGACCTCCACCACAGCTCACCACAACCCAGGATCCCTAACCCACTGAGCAAGGACAGGGATTGAAGCCACATCCTCATGGATACTAGTCGGGTTCATTTCCTCTGCACCACAAGGGGAACTCCTGGACTTTTTCTTTCTTTCTTTCTTTCTTTTTTTTTTTTTTTTTTTTTTGCCTTTTTTGTCTATTTAGGGCTGGACTTCTCTATTGCAATAGCTGATTGGATAAAATCTGTCCTTTCCACTTAAACTAGTACCCAGCTTTGATTACCTTTGACAAAAGGGGTATCCACTATGAGTCATGGGGGCCCGGGCTCTAGCCTTCCTTTCATCCACCAGGGGCCAAAGGGTGACTTAGCCCTAGGTCCTTGGGGAATAGCCATGAGGCCACCAGAGGCATCAGACCCTGACTAATGTTGACCCCTGAATGCTTTTCTGGTTTTTGTTTTGTCTTTTGATTTGTGTCCCCCTCACAGACTGTAGGAGGCTAAATAATCCACATACAACCTCATGCTCCGCCCCTAAAACAGCTGCCAGGCCCTTCCTGCAAGGGCTCTGCCTCTGCACCTGAATCACAGGCAGTGGCAGCAGTCCCTCACAGGCAGAAGGTAATTAACCTTTTTGAATTTACATTCCTCTCCCAAATCTCTGTTAGCAGATCATTCAAGGGGAATTAAGATGTCCTTTCTTGGGCAGGACAGAGAGACTCTCTCTCTTCCTCAACTCCAACGGGACCCTCCATCGTCACCTTGACTTTCTCTCAATTTGAGGTCAGATTGGTTTACCGATTTCCCCTTGCTGGTTGTTCTTTCCTATCCTCTCCACCCATCCAAATTCAGCCTGACTCTCCTTGAGTTTTCTTTGCCCGACAAGGTCTCCCTAACTGTGTGAGCCCCATAGCTGTCTGTGAACGTCACCCCTTGTGTAGCACTTGAATTTGCCTCATTCACTTAAAAGCCTAATTTTGCTGAGCACCCAGGGCCAGAGAAGCAGGGGACCAGGGAGTGAACAGGGGAAGTTCTTAGGGCTTTGCAGGCAGACCGCTACTTAGTAGCAAGGTGCAAAGAAGAGCTGGCTCCCTCCCTCCCTGGATTTTTGCTTGACCCATCTGGCAGCTTCAACACATAATGGTTTGTGTGACCCAGAGCAAATTACACAGTTCTGTGATCTGTCAGATGGCAATAATAACAGATCCTTCTTTTAGAGTTGTAAAGAGTACATAAAAAAGACTATGATGTTGGCTAGGAAGACCATCAAAAAGAAATCAAGTTAATCTATAAATTTTATGTGATCACAGTACAAATACCAGCAGGGTTTTTGTGTTTGTTTGTTTGTTTTTGCCTCAGTTGAAGCATGTAGAAATTTCTGGGCCAGAGATGGAACCCACGCCACAGAAGCAACCTAAGCCACAGCAGTGACAACACTGGATCCCTAACCTGCTGCACCACAAGGGAACTATGAGGATAGGTTTAAAAATTTTTTTTTCTTTTTCAGCTGCATCCATGGCATATGGAGGTTCCCAGGCCCCGGATGGAATCTGAGCTGCAGCTTTGACCTACACCACAGCTGCAATAATATCAGACCCTTAACCAACACACCACAGCAGGAACTCCATAGATATTTTAAAAATTCAGGAGTTCCCGTTGTGGCTCAGTGGTTAACAAACCTGACTAGCATCCATGAGGACGCAGGTTTGATCCCTAGCCTTGCTCAGCAGGTTAAGTATCCGGCACTGCTGTGAGCTCTGGTGTAGGTCACAGACACAGCTCAGATCCCACATTGCTATGGCTCTGGTGCAAGCTGGGGGCCACAGTTCCAATTGGACCCCCAGCCTGGGAACCTCCATATGCCATAATCATTATTAAAGACCAAAAATAAATAAATAAATACAAATAAAAAATTCTTTTGGGGAGTTCCTGCTGTGGCACAGTGGGTTAAGAATCCAACTGTAGTGGCTAGGTCACTGCAGAGGCATGGATTCAGTCCCTGGCCCAGTGCAGGAGGTTAAAGGATCTGGCATAGGTTACACCTGTGACTTTAATTCAGTCACTAGCCTAGAACTTCCACATGCCATGGATGTGGCCATAAAAAAATAAAATTCATTTGGAAAAATAAGCAAGACATATTGATAAAATGAATTAATTAATAGCTGATCTAAAAGAAATGGAAAATTATTTTTGAGCCAGACTGAAGACTGTTCCGCCCATTAGAAGTCAAAGCACAGTTATTTAAGTTCTTGAGACAAAAAGTTATACATCACTGCTGTATAGCACTGGGAACTATGTCTGGTCACTTGTTTTTGTTTTTTTGTCTTTTTGTCTTTTCTAGGGCCGCACTGCGGCACATGGAGGTTCCCAGGCTAGGGGTCTAATCAGAGCTGTAGCCGCCAGCCTACACCACAGCCACCGCAACGTGGGATCCGAGCCGCGTCTGCAACCTACACCACAGCTCACGGCAACGCCAGATCCTTAACCCACTGATCAAGGCCAGGGATCGAACCTGAAACCTCATGGTTCCTAGTTGGATTCGTTAACCACTGCGCCACGACAGGAACTCCTGTCTGGTCACTTGTGAGGGAGCATGACAATGTGAGAAAAAAGAATGTATACATGTATGTGTGACTGGGTCACCTTACTGTGCAGTAGAAAACTGACAGAACACTGTAAATCAGCTATAATGGAAAAAATAAAAATCATTATTAAAAAAAGTTATACATCACATGATGTATATTGACAGTTTACAGAATCCAGATCTGCATGTACAAATAAAGCAATGTGTCATCATGACTCCTTAAGAGGGAAGGTTATCTCCTCAGGAGGTCTGGTTAAGGCAGGTACACAATAAACTTGAAAGAGGAGAGAGGAGGCACAAACAGGCAGAGAAAGTTTAACATTAAGAGGGAAAGTGGAGTAGTTCCCGTCGTGGATCAGTGGTTAATGAATCTGATTAGGAATCATGAGGTTGCATGTTCCATCCCTGGCCTCGCTCAGTGGGTGAAGGACCTGGTATTGCCGTGAGCTGTGGTGTAGACCGCAGACGCGGCTCCGATCCCTCGTTGCTATGGCTGTGGTGTAGGCCGGTGGGTATAGCTCCAATGTGACCCCTAGCCTGGCAACTTCCATATGCTGCTGGTGCGGCCCTAAAAAGACAAAAGACAAAAAAAAAAAAAAAAATTAGACGGAAAGTTATCCTCTAAGGAGGTCTGGTTAATGCAGATACACAAACTTGAAAGGGGGGAGAGGAGGCAAAAACAGGCAGAGAAAAAATTTTATGTTGAAATTTTTTTTTTGTCATGCCATGAAATATGAATTTTAGAGTTCCCTAGTGGTGTAGCAGGTTAAGGATCTGGTATTGTCACTGCTGTGGCATGAGTTTGATCCCTGCCCCGGGAACTTCCATAAGTAGCAAGCACAGCCAAAAACAACAACAAAAAGCCCCCAACAAAGTGTTTTGTAAATCAGTAAGAAAACCAAGAAACCAACAGGACATGTGAAAAGAATATAAACAGTTCACAGAGAAGGAAACACAAATAGTTGTGACAGGAAAAGGTGCATAGCTTTCCTCCCCTATTTAAAGTCGCGGTAAAACCCAAGACATCAAACTTACCATCTGAACCATTTCTAAGTGTACAGTTCGGGGGCATTAAGTACATCCACATTGCTGTGCTACCAACACTGCTATCCACCCACAGATTTCTTTTCATCTTGAGAAACTGAAATTCTGTACCAATTAAAAACTAACTCCCTAAATACTCCTCTCCCCACAGCTTCTGATAACCACCAGTCTACTTTCCGTCTCTATATATTTGACTATCAAGTCATGTAAGTATAAAGACAATACTTGTCCTTTTGTGTCTGGCTTATTTCACTCAACACAATGTCCCCAGTGTTCATCCATGCGGTAGCATGCTTCAGGATTTCCTTTTCTTTTTTTTTTTTTTTTAGGCTGAATAATATTCTATTGTATGTATAGACCACATTTTATCCATTCATCCGTTGAGGGACACTTGGGTGGCTTCCACCGTTTGGCTATTGTGAACAATGATGCTATGAACACGGGTGTACAAATATCTCTTTGAGTTCCTGTTTTCTCTTTGAATTCTTCGGGATATATACCCAGAAATGAAACTGCTGGATCATATATGGTGGTTCTGTTAATTTTTCGAGGAGCCGCCATAATGGTTTTCACAGATCTGGTACCAGTTTACATTCCCATCAACAATACATACACAGGGGTTCCACTTCCTTCACATCCTCACCAACACCTATTTTTTTAAGAGCTTCACTCTTAAAAAAAAGAAATGCAGGTGTTCTCTTGTGGTGCAGTGGGTTAAGGATCCAGCGCTATCACTGCAGTGGCTTGGTTCACTGCTGTGGCAGGAGTTTGATTCCTAGCCTGGGAACTTTTGTATGCTGCAGGCACAGAAACAAAACAAAACAAAGCATGGAGATATCATTTTTCTCCTATCAGATTGGCAAAGATCGAAAAGCTTGATAGCTATCTTGGCAAGGGTGTGAGGAACAGGATTTTCGCACACTGTCAGTGTGGCTGGAAATCCATACAGCTTCTGTGAAGAGCAGCTTGGTAATATCATCAAATCACACATGCACACACCATTTGACCTAGCAATTTTTGTGGTTTCTTTCCTCTCTTCCTCCCCTCCTTTCTTTCTTTTACATTTTATGGCAGCACCTGCAACATATGCAAGTTCCTGGGCCAGGGATTGAATTCTAGCCACAGTTGCAAATATCACTGTGGCTACGGTGACGCCAGATACTTTTAACCCACTGTGCTGGGTGGGGACCAAACCTGCACCTCCGCAGTGACTCTAGCTGCTGCACTCAGGTTCTTAACCCACCGCATCACAGTGGGGACTCCAGCTAGCAACTTCTAAGAAAGTATCCTATCTGTACATGTTCTTTTTTAAAATTTTTTTAATTTTTTATTTTTATTTTTGTCTTTTTGCCATTTCTTGGGCCGCTTCCGCGGCATATGGAGGTTCCCAGGCTAGGGGTCTAATCGGAGCTGTAGCTGCCAGCCTATGCCAGAGCCACAGCAACGCAGGATCCGAGCCACGTCTGCAGGCTACACCACAGCTCACAGCAACGCCGGATCGTTAACCCACTGAGCGAGGGCAGGGATCGAACCCGAAACCTCATGGTTCCTAGTCGGATTCGTTAACCATTGCGCCACAACGGGAACTCCTGTACATGTTCTTAGTTACATTCAGAGATGGATATTTATTACAGCATTGTAGGAGCAAAGATTAAAAATTATCTAGGGGGGAGTTCTTGTCGTGGCTCAGTGGTTAACGAATCTAACTACTATCCATGAAGACGCAGGTTTGATCCCTGGCCTTTCTCAGTGGGTTAAGGATCCCGTGTTGCTGTGAGCGGTGGTGTAGGTCACAGACACTGCACAGATCCTGAGTTGCTGTAGCTGTGGCGTAGGCTGGTGGTACAGCTCCGATTCAACCCTGGGAACCTCCATATGCCACAAGTGCGGACCTAAATAGCAAAATAAAATAAAATAAAATAGAAATAAAAAATAAAAATGACCTGGGGGGTTCCTGCTGTGGCACAACAGGATCAGCGATGTCTCTGCAACAACAGGACATGGGTTCAATCCCTGACCTGGCACATTGGGTGGAAGGATCCGGCATTGCTGTAGTGGCAGTGTAGGTCGAAACTGAGGCTCACATCTGATCCCTCACCTGGGGAACTCCATATGCTGCAGGGTGGCCAAAAAAAAGAAAAAAAAGATCTAAATGTTGATGATCCAGATTAAAGATCAAATGCATGAAACTGAGGAAGGTTCAATTGATAGTGTCTTTTGTTATCATTACTTAACGAGCTAATAGGCTATTGGAGAGTAGAGGATCAGCTTTTGTGGGTCCAAACAGACATTCTGGAAACACTGATTAAATTAATTACATTATTTCTTAGCCTCTGCCTGAACTAAACTGGCAGGCAGCTCAGGGAGGCAAAGTGGTTTGTCCAAGGTCTTCCACAGAATGTATCCTCCCTATTCCTTGCGTGCAAAGCTCAGTGGCAGGCCCTGTGAACACTACTGAAATTGAAGAACTGGACCTTATTTTCTCAGGGCTTGAGACTTAGTAAAGCACTCTGACAGGCATTAAAAATATTAAACTTGGTGCTCGCTTCAGCAGCACATATACTAAAAGTGGAACGATACAGAGAAGATTAGCAAGGCCCTTTCGCAAGGATGACACACAAATTCGTGAAGCCGTCCCCTATTTTTTAATAAATGCAGACTATTGCCTTTGGAATGGATTAGCAATGAGATCCTGCTGTGTAGCACTGGGAACTCTATCTAGTCACTTATGATGGAGCATGATGATGTGAGAAAAAGAATGTATATATGTATGTGTGTGACTGGATCACTTTGCTGTACAGTAGAAAATTGACAGAACACTGTAAACCAGCTACAGTGGAAAAAAATAAAAATCATTATATAAAAAAATATTAAACTTGGAGTTTTCACTGTGGCACAGTGGGTTAAGATCTGACTGCAGCTAGGGTCATGGTGGAGATGCAGGCTGGGGTCACGATAGAGATGCAGGTTCCATCCCTGGCCTGGCACAATGGGTTAAAGAACCTGGCTTTGGAATTCTCGCTGTGGCCCAGTGGAAACGAACCCGACTAGTATCCATGAGGAGGAAGGTTCAAGCCCTGGCCTCACTCAGTGGGTTAAGGATCTGGCATTGCTGTGAGCTGCAGTATAGGTCACAGACACATTCTGGATCCAGTGTTGATGTGGCTGTGGCATAGGCCGAGAGCTGCAGCTCTGATTTAACCTCAAGCTTGGGAACTTTCATATGCTGCAGGTGCGGCTGTAAAAAAATTAAAAATTAAAATAAATAAATAAATAAATAAAACAGAGGTCACTACCCCCCTAAAACAACCCCCAAAACAAGCAAACAAAAAGCAGAAGTCGTCCTTCCGTTTGTGTCCCATCCTTAGTGCCCCAGGGGACTCATTTCAAGGGACCCACTTTCCACCAATGGTCTGCTCACTGGGTCAGACTTCTACATTACAGGTCTTGTGAGAACTCTATAAAAAGGATTCCCTAGCCTAACACATTTGAGAAATGCTCATGTTAGCCTAGAAGTTCGCCACGCATATAGGTGTTTGGTTTTCTTTTTGTTGTTGTTGTTTTTGTTTTTTTTTTTTTTTGGTTTTTTTTTTTTGGTATTTTTGCCATTTCTTGGGCTGATCTTGCGGCATATGGAGGTTTCCAGGCTAGGGGTCCAATCGGAGCTGTAGCCGCTGGCCTATGCCACAGCCACAACAACGCGGGATCCGAGCCATATCTGCAACCTACACCACAGCTCACGGCAACACCAGATCCTAAACCCACTGAGGAAGGCCAGGGATGGAACCTGCAACCTCATGGTTCCTAGTCAGATTCGTTAACCACTGCGCCACGACGGGAACTCCCCATATAGGTGTTTTTTTTTCCCTAGCTCTGTGCACTGGGAAGGCCTGGGAATAGTGACGCTCCACTCAAAAAGCACATTGAGCGTTGTCATTTTTTTTTTTTTTTGCTTTTTAGGGCCACAGGCAAGTCATATGGAGGTTCCCAGGCTAGGGGTTGAGTTGGAGCTACAGCTGCCAGCCTATGCCACAGCCACAGCAACGCAAGATCCAAGTCACATCTTCGACCTACACCACAGCTCACGGCAGCACTGGATCCTTAACCCATTGAGCAAGGCCAGGGATTGAACCCACATTCTCATGGATTTTAGTCGGGTTCATTAACTGCTGAGCCATGAAGGGAACTCCTTTTTGTTGTTTTAAGTTGAGGTAAAATGCATATAACATAAAATAAATTTTTTATGTCTTTTTTTTTTTTTTTTTGTCTTTTTGCTATTTCTTTGGGTCACTCCCATGGCATATGGAGGTTCCCAGGCTAGGGGTTGAATCGGAGCTGTAGCCACTGGCCTACGCCAGAGCCACAGCAACGCAGGATCCGAGCCGCGTCTGCAACCTACACCACAGCTCACAGCAATGCTGGATCGTTAACCCACTGAGCAAGGGCAGGGACTGAACCCAAAACCTCATGGTTCCTAGTCGGATTCGTCAACCACTGTGCCATGACGGGAACTCCTATGTCTTTTTTTTAAGAAAGTGGCATATGCAGGTTCCTAGCCTAGGGATCGTATTGGAGCTGTAGCTGCCCGCCTACACCACAGCCACAGCAATGCAGGACCCAAGCTGCATCTGCAACTTTCACCACAGCTCACTGAATGCTGGATCCTTAACCGGCTGAGCAAGGCCAGGGATTGAACCTGGGGCCTCATGGATGATAGTCAGATTCCTTTCTGCTGAGCTAAGACGGGATCCCCCCAAATTAACCCTTTTAAAGCATACAGTTCAGTGCATTTAGTTCATTCACAATGTTTTGTAACTCGTACCTCTTCATAATTCCAAAACATTTTCAGCATCTCAAGAGAAAACTACCCATTAAGAGATCACTCCCAATTCTCCTCACACTCTGGCAACCACTAATCTGTTTTCAGTCTCTACGGATTTTTTTTTCTTCTTTTTAGGCCACACCCATGGCATATGGAAGTTCCCAGGCTAGGGGGTGAATCAGAGCTACAGCTACCAGCCTACACCACAGCCACAGCAATGCAGGATGCCAGCCTGGTCTGCAACCTATGTGACAGCCTGTGGCAATGACTGATCCTTTCACTCACTGAGTAAGTTCAGGGATCAAACCCGAATCCTTAGGGATACCAGTCAGATCCTTAACTCACTGAGCCATGACTGGAACCCCCTCTGGATTTAACTATACTGGACATTTCCTATAAATGGAATCACACAATAAATATGTAGTAATCTGTGTCTGACTTCTTTCACTTTGTATAATGTTTTCAAGATTCGTCCATGTCGCAACATGTATTAGTATTTCATTCTTTTTATGGCTGAAGAATATTCCATTGTATGAAAATGTCACATTTTATTTATCTGGTATATTGTTTAAAAAGTTGTGGGAAGAAAATAAACTGGTTTACCTTTGTTTAATGTATCTGTACCTCCTCTGCTAGAGCATTTGTTAACATCCTATAGAAGTACTCTTTGGAAAATACTGCACAAGATATTTGGCAAAGGCACGTGAGGCTTTGGGGAAGAGTGGCCACTTAATGATAAAGTACACATCATAGCTCTCCAGAAAGGGTTCATTATTTGGTTATACTATCAGGTCTGGTTTTATTTGTATGATTGTTTGTTTTTTGGCCACACTCGAGGCATCTGAAAGTTCCTGGGCCAGGGACTGAACTGAACCACAGCCTCGACCTGAGCCATAGCAGTGACAACACAGATCCTTAGCCCACTGAGCCATCAGGGAACTCCTAGGTTAAGGTTTTGAGTATTTAAAACCATAGCAGCTACTTAAATTTCTCCTTGGAAGACCCAGTAGGAGCATTTAATATCCTCTCTCCATTTTCTTTTTTTTTTCTTTCTTTTTTCTTTTTACAGCTGCACCTGTGGCATATGGAAGTTCCTGGGCTAGGGGTCAAATCAGAGCTATAGCTGTGGCCCATGCCACAGCTGCGGGCAACACTGGATCTAAGCCACATCTGCAACCTATGCTGCAGTGGCAGCGACACCAGATTCTTAACTTACTGAGCAGAGCCAGGGACAGAAAAACTGCGTCCTCACAGAGACATGGGGTCCTTAACCTGCTGGGCCAGGAATGCTCTTTGCCAGGCCCCCTGCCGTGAACGATCTTGGTTATATCCCTTTACAGGGATGTACACCCTTTCCCAGTGATGTGAGGCTCGGCTGCTACCATCTCATAGCTCCACCCTTCTCTGGAGATTTGTTATCAGTCCCTGTGGGCTGCTTTGCCTGGAGATGACTGGGAAGGTAAGCTCCTCCTTTCTCCACCTCCCCTTGTCCCACAGCCCATGAATGACTGAAGTGGGGAACAAAGTCCAGCTCCCTCGCCTCTAAGAGGGAGAAAACTGGTGGTGCATTTTGTGCTCCAGAGCTCCCCATAGGATCAGACTGAGGCTAAATTTAGCTGTACCCACCTCTTTGCCTGACTTCTTCCTCTGGCCTATTATGCCTCCCTCACTGCCCTAATAAATTGTTTGCACAAGAATCCCTTTCTCAGGCTCTGCATCTAGGGAATTCAATCTAAGATACCCCGTGGGTAATCCTGGCTCCCAGAGGGATTCCCTGATATCAGCAGCAGCCACACATCTCATGCAGGGTCCTGCAGATTACACCTCCTCCAAGAAGCCTTTAGACTTGCACCCTCACACTCTAGTAGCATGATAGTTCAATAAGGAAGTTAGATGCCTACTCTCTGCCAGGCACTGTGCCAGACCCTTCATGTATATTAACTCATTGAATACTTCCAACAATGGCAAATACTCCTGTATTTTTCCGAGGAAGAAACTGGAACTCAAATAATTTGAGTGGCTTGCTCATACTGTCAGAAAGTGATGAGAAACTGGGAAGGATTTGTTTAATTCCAAACTCTCTATTTAACCACTAGAATCTACCCTATATTACTGCATCAGATTTTTTTTTTTTTTGTCTTTTTTCCTTTTCTGGGGCTGCACCTGCAGCATATGGAGGTTCCCAGGCTAGAGGTCTAATCGGAGCTGTAGCAATGCGGGATCTGAGTGGCGTCGTCGTGAACACCACAGTTCACGGCAACGCCGGATCCTTAACCCACTAAGCAAGGCCAGGGATCGAACCTGCAACCTCATGGTTCCTAGTCAGATTCGTTAACCACTGAGCCAGGACGGGAACTCAAGAATTTCTTTTTAAAGTAGTGTCATTTTAATTAATTATTTATTTTGTCTTTTTAGAGCCACGCCCATGGCATAGGGAGGTTCCCAGGCTAGGGGTCAAATTGGAGCTGTAGCCGCCAGCCTACACCACAGCCACAGCAATGCCATATGTGAGCCGTGTCTGCAACCTACACCAAAGCTCACAGCAACGCTGGACACTTAACCCAATGAGCAAGGCCTGGGATCGAACCTGTATCCTCATGGATACTAGTCAGATTCATTTCCTCTGAGCCATGATGGGAACTCCCCAGAATGTTTTTTTAATGGCTCTGTCTACCGCAGACAGTGGGTCTATACACAGATAAACTACATGTGTTTGGTTTTTTTTTTTTTTTTTTGTCTGCTGCTGACAGATTTCACCAAGGGGTTTAGATTATTAAATAAACCTGTGAGTAACTTTGCTCGAGGCCTTGGAGCCACTCCTTCATCTGGCCCACATCCCTGCCCTAGGAGACAGGGTGAAGCCCTTCGCCTCCAGCTCCTTGGAACTCATTGTTTTCCTTGAGCTCCCACCAAAGCTGCAGCTGCAGGCATCCCTGCCTTCCACTCCACTGCAGAGCCAGGATCTGCATTGCTGAGTACAGCAGCAATGGGAGGCAGCTTATCACTTCCCTGGAGGCCTCCTGGGTTCACAGAAAAAAAGAGCAAGTGCTGAAGTGGGAGAAGAAGGATGGGACCTGGTGACGACGAGAGGGGATGACACCAGCGGTTGAGGACTGAAGGAAGAAGAGACGTTTAGGGGAGGAAGTAGGGTGGTGGGAGCTGAGGAGGGGATTGATCTTTATTCCTTCCTTCATTTAACATTATTTTAACTACCTGCAATGTCCTAGCCACGTTCTAGTGACTGAGGCTCCAAGAGAAAACAAACCACAGATCCTGCCTTAATGGGGCTACATGGGAATAATAACAACAATCATTGTAATAATGGCTAACATTTTTGGAGCATTTACTGTGGAGTCAAGCATTTACCTTTTATTGTGGCAGGGGGGTGGGGGGCAAGCCAGAGGCATGCAGAAGTTGCCAGGCCAGAGATCAAACCTACCCCACAGCAGCGACCCTGAGCCACAGGAGTGACAATGCCAGATCCTTAACCCAATGAGCCACCAGGCAACTCTAAGCAGTTACTTAGTTTATCCTCCTAGCAAGTTCAGGCATTTGATACTAGTATTTTTTTTTTTTTTGCATTTGATACTAGTATTAACACATTTTACAGATGAAGACAAAAAGACACAGAGTAGCCAAGTGACTGGCCAAGGTTACAGTTAGAGCAGAATCCCTCATCTTCTCTGAGACTGACCACTTGGGCCTCTCAGGCTCACCATTAACAACAGTAGATTTGGAAAGTAATTCTCATAAGAAAAATTCAAACAATACAAATAAAGCTCAAGTTCTCCCTGTTTATCTCCGTCCTTGGCAGTCTCCTTCCAGTCCTGTTCCTGTTCTTATGTCCTATGTGTCCAGATACATATTTATTTTTGTGGCTCTGCCTGCAACATGGGGAAGTTCCTGGGCTAGGGATAGAAGCCCAACCACAGCAGTGACAACGCTGTATTCTTTAACCCTAGGCCCTCACATACATTATTTTTGACATGAGTAGCTTCCCATGCATAATGTTCTGTTACAAACTGTGGCGAACATCTTTCTCTATGGTACCTACAGATTTAGCTCATTATTTCTGACTGCTGCATGGTATTCCATAGCATAGATGTGCCTAGTTTATTTTTCCAGTACCCTAGAAAGAGACAGAGGGAAAGATTCCAAATTTCCGCCACTACAAACAATACTGCCATTCATAACTTTTCCAGAAGATCCACAGATCTTCCCACTAGAGAGTTAGAAAGTTTCTACCGGAAACTTTCACGTGATGAACCCGCGAGAGCATGGCCAATTGCCAATCCAACCGTAGTCGCTCACGCTCGAACGACACTTGTGGCTTTTTTCCCCTCCCAGTTAGATTTTTTTTTTTTTTTTCTTCTTCTTCTCCCTCCTCTTCGTAGAAAAACCGCGGCCCCACGTCCGGGCCACGGGGTTGAACGAACAAACAAAATCCAAACCTGAAACCCGGAGTTCCGGAAAAAGAGCTTTGTCTTTAAGACGCACTCGTTCCTCTGGGAGTTGTAGTTTTGCTGCCCAGCGGAGCTCCCTTTTCCCCGTCACGCCCCTTCTCGAAGTGAAGACTCACTGCCCTTTAGGAAAGCGGTGCCCTGACCACCTCCGTTTGCCATTTGTGTTAGCTGAGAGGTCGTCTTTTGGGGGCGGACAAGCCAAGGCTGGAGGAGGGCTGAAACTACATTTCCCAGGGTGCTCAGCGAAGGCACACACAGCCTCGCCTTAAAAAGTCCCCTGCGCCGAGCGCCGGGAGGAGGCAGGTATGCTGTAGGTCCCTGTGGGTCCCAGCATTTGCACACCCCAGTACCGCAGCTGCTTCCCAGCCCACACTTTTGGACCCGCGGGGACTGAGCTGAGCCGCTGGCTGGTTTCTGATAGGTAATAGTTTCCGGGAGCTCTGCTGGCACCCCCGTCTCCTACTTGCTGTAGGGGGAGTCTGTATGGTCCCTCTATTCGCTGGTCTGGGTGTTTCTGGGGACGCCCAAGATTGGAACGACAGGCAGGTGGGGCGCTGGATGCCAGCGCTGGTGGTTGCTTTGAGGTCACTTCTCCTGCCTCAGTTTACCCCATCGGGGCTCGTCATTACCCACAAATCTCAATTATATGCCGTTTGTGTAATTTGCAATGCAATTTTACTCCCAGTCACCCTTACTCTGCCTGTTTTTCCTCCTAGAAGGCAAATCAGATCCCTTCCTGAGGCTGTTTTTTCCCTTTAAAGCTCTAAAGTGCAAAATCCATGCCCCACCTCTCTTCAAAAAGCAAATATGAAGAAGCCTTATTGTTTTATTCTGTTCCTGGCTCCCCTTCCCTGTCCTGATTTTGGCAGCGTGTGGCTGAGGACAGTAAAAACTATTTGAAATTGGCCTCAGTAGATTAAGTTCTGTTGGAAGTGTGCACAATATTGGAATAGAGGCCTGTATTCTCTAAGAGTTCTGTGCAGATGTCAGGTGTGACAGAGGGTAAAGACTCCAGGAGAGATGTCTGTTTCTACAGGCTAGGTAAGAATATGAACCTTGGAGTTAGTTGGACACCTGACCTACCTGTACTAGTTGTATGTGACCTTGGGCAGATGATTTCATTTCTTTAAGCTACTGTTCCCTGATGTACAATGTAAGTGTGGTAAAATTCAACTCATAGGGCCATTGAGTGGGTCACATGAGCTAATACTTCAGCGTGTCTTTGGTATAGTGCCCAGAAAAGACACTCTTTAAGCTACTGGTGCTATTCCATCTTTTGTGTTCTCAAAACACTCTTTAGGCTGATCTGGCAAGGCAGGCTACCTGGTCTTGGCTGATTTCTCCAGGCCTTCTCTGGGTTTTTTCTTCTTTAGGGGCATCTTTGACCCAGAGGGTATTTCAGAGCCTTCACTCCAACCTGCTTTAGGGTCAGGTTTTACTCTCCTGCTGCTTTCCCCCACTAGAAAGAACTACTATTCATTGAGCTCCTGCTTTGTGCCACATATTTTATGTCTTATTTAATGCAACGGTCCTAGGAGGTTAGTATCTTTGGCCCTAGTTTTCAGATTAGTAAACTGAGGATCAGAGAGGTTAAGTAACCTGCTCAGGATCACACAGGAAGAGGCAGAGATGAGAACTGACCCCTGGGGATTGATTCTCAGCCTAAGACTATTCCTCTGCCCCAATCTCTCTTTCTCTCTCTCTTTTTTTTTTTTTTTTTTTTTTTTTTGTCTTTTTAGGGCTGCACCTGCGGCATATGGAGGCTCCCAGGCTAGGGGTTGAATTGGAGCTACAGCTGCAGGCCTATGCCACAGCCACAGCCACAGCCACTCAGGACCCAAGCTGCATCTGTGATCTACACCACAGCTTACAGCAACACTGGATCCTTAACCCATTGAGCAAGGTCAGGGACTGAACCCACGTCCTCATGGATGCTAGTCGGGTTTGCTAACCACTGAGCCACAACCGGAACACCCCTCTGCCCCAATCTCTGATAGAGGACAGTCCAGATTGTGCTGTCCTCCCTTCTCTGCCCATGACTTGTCATCTGCCCAGTTGTCTCAGTCACTGTTCCACGACCAGTCACTATAAGGCTCGGACCTTTGGGCTCTCTTTGGGGTATTTCTTTCTTGCTCTCTTTTATCACCTTCGCTTAGGGTCAAACATCAGCATCACCATGACCTAAATAAGAAGCTGAGAAACCCAGGTTCCACTCATGGCTGTAGCACCTACTAGCATTTCTAAAATGGACAGAATATTTACTTACTTGGCAGTGGTGTTGGGGGGATGAAAAGTCATAATGTCTCGGAGTTCCCGTCGTGGCGCAGTGGTTAACGAATCCGACTAGGAACCATGAGGTTGCGGGTTCGGTCCCTGCCCTTGCTCAGTGGGTTAACGATCCAGCGTTGCCGTGAGCTGTGGTGTAGGTTGCAGACGTGGCTCGGATCCTGCGTTGCTGTGGCTCTGGCGTAGGCCGGTGGCTACAGCTCCGATTCAACCCCTAGCCTGGGAACCTCCATATGCCGCGGGAGCGGCCCAAGAAATAGCAACAACAACAACAACAAAAGACAAAAAGACAAAAGACAAAAAAAAAAAAAAAAGAAAAAAAAATCATAATGTCTTAACTGTGGGTCAGAGTCGTTGGGTGAGCTCCCGCATAGTGGCTGTCATCATCAACGCCACCATTTCATTGTCACCTTGTATTGGCCACTTCACATAAATTTAGTACTTCTGTTCTTTTTTCAACCTTACAAAGTATGTTCAGTGTAGCAGTTAAGAGAATGGACTTTTGGAGTTCCCGTCGTGGCGCAGTGGTTAACGAATCTGACTAGGAACCATGAGGTTGCGGGTTCCATCCCTGGCCTTGCTCAGTGGGTTAACGATCCAGCATTGCCATGAGCTGCCATGTAGGTCGAAGACCCGGCTCGGATCCCGCGTTGCTGTGGCTCTGGAGTAGGCCGGAGGCTATAGCTCCAATTAGACCCCTAGCCTGGGAACCTCCATATGCCACGGGAGCGGCCCAAGAAATGGCAAAAAGACAAAAAGAAAAAAGAGAACGGACTTTGGAAAAAGGGTGTCCAGGTTCCAATTTGGCTCTACCACTTGCTAGGTGTGTGACCTTGGGCAAGTTACTTAATCACTCTGTGCCTCAGTTTCCTCATCTTTCGGGATAAAGAAAGTACTTCCCAGACATTGTTAGAGGTTCTTAACAGTAATTTTTCCTTTAACGATGCCGGGAGGAAGATCACCTACTCTCCATGTTGGTTCAGGTCCTTGGAGAAGCAGATGACAAGATGAGATTAGGCTTGCGAGAGATTTATTGGGGGAGGGAAGCAGGGGAGGGAGCTGGAGAAAGCAGGCAGAGCTGTCAGTTTGCATTCCAGGTCTGCTTCCTGTGACAGAGCACCACAGGAAGGAAGGGAAGGAGGGAGGAAGGGAGGAGGGAAGGAGGTATGGGTAGAGCTGCAGCGCAGTTTTAAGATATTTTCTGTTGGGCGATGGGGAGTTCTGGAGCCAGGTTTGCCTGTCAGTGGACCTGCATCTTGGAGGAATGGGTCTGCTTCTTCATGTTGTTGCTTGGGGGGTTGCAGCCCCCGTGTGAACAAGATGGGGGCTTCTGTCTGTTACACAACTTAACCATGGGAGGTCAGAGAAGGTTGGGGGTGCTGAAGATAACACAGGGAGTTGTGGCCAGTCTGGAATTCCCAGCCGCCCCCTTTATTGGGAAGGCCAGATGGGCCACCTGGGGAATACCTTTGACCTCAGATGCCTGGCCAAGATTCCAGCTCACATGTCCCCTCTGGGTTTCCCTCCTGAGTTGAGCAGGGAACAGAGCAATTTCTGTTAGTGGTGGAGACGTTCCCTGAAGGCTCGTGGGAGTGTGGGCGTTGCTAAGTGGCAGTGTCTGTCAGCCTAACCATGGGCTTGGTGGCAGCAGAGTCTGGCATAAGGAGAAACAGTTACTGAGTTTCAAGTTTCCTCTGGCGCTGGCTGGGGCGTGCACTGACTGCCCGACACGTGTGCTCAGGGCCCCTTTGGGGTGGCATGCAGCTCACTCCACTGACTGTCCCTCCCCACACTGAGCTTCAGGGGCTAGAGGGAAGAGGTGGGCGTGGGCTCATGCATGGGATGGCAGCTGGGCCCCTGCCAGAGGGGAGATGCCAGCACATTCTAGCAACTTATCTAAGGAGGTCTTGGGGAGGCCAGGGCCTCTGGAGCCAGACTGGTTTCTTACCTGATAGGAAAAGAGTGTTGGGGGAGGGTGAAGCCGTAGCTTAGGCCTCACCTTCCCCTCACTTGCTCAGAGTGCCCTGGGGAAAATGACTGACAGGTTGCAGCCCTTTTCTGGCTTGGAGCCTCTGGGAGGAGGGGGTCCCCTTAGTTGGCACGCTGCCCTTGAACAGTCACCCCTCCCATGGCTGCTCCCTGCTCCAGGAATTGTCCTGGGCCTCAGGAGCCTGGAAATTAGAACCTCCCTCCCCACAGCTCATATACAGTGATTGGATGATGAGGGGCCTGCGGTACAGAAAGGGCAGCCCCTTGCTTTAAGGTGGGGCTTGCGGTCAACCTTCCCCTGCCTCCCTTCCTTCCTGAGGAAATCTCATGCACTCGGATTGGTAAAGTCAAAGCTACACTTCTCACATGACCCAGCAATGCCACACCTAGATGTCCACCTGGAGAGGTGAAGTCTTAGGCTCTCGCTAAACCTTCATGCGACTGTTTACAGCAGCTCGATTCATGATCACCAAAACCTGGAAGCAGCCCGGACGTCCTTCAGTGGGTGGGTGGAAAAACAGACTGTGGAATGTCCATGCAGTGGAATTCTGCTTGGCAAAAAAGGAGAAAGAGCTATGGATATGCATAGCCAACTTGGATGAATCTCAGAGGCGTTATGTTGAGTGCAAGAAGCCAGTCTCAAAAGATCACATAGCAGCTATAGCTCTGGAGAGCAGATGGCTGGCTGTCAGGGGTGAGGGATGGAGGCGGGTGTAACTGTAAAGGATTAGCCTGTGGGACTCTTTTTGGATGCAGATGGTGGTAGTGACCACAGAAATCTCTTCCATGTGTTAAATTGCATAAAACTATTTTCAAATGAAAAATTAATTTTAGGGCATAATAATTTACAAAAATTCACATATACCCATATCTCTACCCAGGAAGCTCCTCAACTTTGGCCAGAATGGAGCAGCCGAAGGGGGTTGATTGGACAGTCATCATCCTGACATGCCAGTACAAGGACAGCGTCGAGGTCTTCCAGAAAGGTAGGTGACCCTCCCTCTCCACCCGACCCCTAATGTAGGGTCCCCTCCCCCTTCCTTGCCACATACCCCACCAGCCCCTGAAACCCAGATTCTGCTTCTTCCTGACTTTGTGACCTCAGACACATTGTGTCACTTCACCAAGATTTGGTTTTCTCATCTGTAAAGTGGGAAAAATTGTACTTACCTCATTGAGTTCAGGAAAGATCTAATGAGGTACTAAATGCAAAGCTGTGAATGCAAAGAAGAGAAAATAATGACCTCAGGTGCTTGGGACCAGGACGGGGAGGCTGGGGGGCAGGTCCCAGCCGTGTTCTGACCACAGAGTTGGAGATACGGCAGAAGCGAGAGCAGATCCCCGCCAGTACGCTGCTGTTGGCTGTGGAGGACCCTGAGGTTCATGTGGGCAGTGGAGGAGCCACCCTCAACGCCCTGCTGGTGGCTGCTGAGCACCTGAGTGCCCGCGCAGGCTTCACTGTGAGTGTTCCTGAAATGCCCCCCTTGGCTCAGCAGGGATGGGGGCCTCAAACAGACCCTTTCCAAGGTCTTGGGGCTCCATTGACCTGCCCAGTTCCGTTTGGGCTTCAGTTTTTGCATCTGTAGATTGGGCAGATTCATTCAGGTGAGGCCAGAAGGGAGGGCCAGCCTTGTAGTGGTTTTAGAAAATTGGAGCCAGTATCTCAGAGTTAGGCTTTCTGGCTTCTCTTGAAAATTCGCATCTTGCTGTCCTGGGCTCTCCTCCCCACATGGCAATGGTTTGCTGGAACCGAGATACCGACCCCCCTTGGCATAGGGCACAGGCCCATATCCCGCCCATACCCAGCCACTTCACTTGGTCAGCTTGCCTGCGTGGTACCCTGGCATAGGGAATGAGGGGGGTCACAGGTATGGACATGATCTGACAATGGGGATGGCACTGGCAGGGGATGGCACATGCTGTGGTTGCCATGAGGCTGATTTGACTGTGAGTCACCCTGCCAGGCAACCTTCCCCAAAAGCCTCCTCAGCCAGGGTTGCCTCCTGCCTGCCTGTGGCCATTGGTCTTGATCTTGCCTATTGTTCCTTTGTTACTTATGCGGATTTGTGCTAGAGTCTCTCCCTGGACAAGAGGGTGCCATCCTTTGGGTGCCATCTGCCCAGACCTGTCAACAAAGATCTTCTATTTTCGATAGGTGGTCACATCAGATGTTCTGCACTCGGCCTGGATCCTCATCCTGCACATGGTTAGTAGAATGCTGGGCAGGGGTTGCTCATGCCGAAGGCTGGAACCATTGATCCTCAGGATCTTTTGTCTTTGTGTACAAGGTGTCCATTTTTCAAATTCAGAAGAATTAGAATCAGAATTCATCCAAGTATGCAAAATAGGGAACTGGTTAAATATAAACAGCATATCCTGGAATTCCCCTTGTGGCACAGTGGAAATGAATCCAACTAGGAACCATGAGGTTGCGGGTTTGATCCCTGGCCTTGATCAGTGGGTTAAGAATCTGGCATTGCCATGAGCTGTGGTGTAGGTCACAGATGCAGCTTGGATCTGGCATTGCTGTGGCTGTGGTGTAGGCCAGCAGCTGTAGCTCCAATTATGCCGCGAGTGTGGCCCTAAAAAGCCAGCAAACAAACACACAGACAAACCAGCATATCCTCCTGGTGGAATACTAGACAATGATTAAAAAGTCCATTTAACTGTATGCATGGACCTGGAAAGAGACTTAGCAGCTCTGTGACTTGGGACAAGTCACTTGACCCTTTTCAGGCCTCAGTTTCCTCATCAGTAAGATGAGGGTAGCAGCAGTTTCTACTTTATGTGGATGTGCTGAGATGACCAATTAAATGCTTAAATTGTGGCCTGTTCTGACTCACTGTGAGCATTGGTGAGTGTATTGTCATTCCTCTATACTGAGCTCAATCAAACCTCCAATTAAAAAACTGAGATCATTCTCTACAAGCTTGCATGGCTGGCCTTTTTCAGTATAGATTCACATATAAGAAATAATATAGGAGTTCCCATCATGGCTCCATGGTTAACTGACCGGACTAGTGTATGAGGACGCAGGTTCGATCCCTGGCCTCACTCAATGAGTTAGGGATCCAGCGTTGCTGTGAGCTGTAGGTCACAGATGCAGCTCAGATCTGGCATTGCTGTAGCTGTGGCGTAGGCCAGCAGCTGTAGCTCCGATTAGACTCCTAGCCTGGGAACCTCCATATGCTGTGGGTGTGGCACCCCCTCCCCCCCAAAAAAAGTAGTAATCCAGGGATAATCCTGTGGTGAAGCAGATTAAGGATTCGGTGTTGTCTCTGTGGCAGCATGGATCGTGTGTCTTGATCCCCACCCTGGTGCAGTGCATTAACAGTCTGGCATTGCTGCAGTTGTGGCGTAGGTTGCAGCTGTGGCTTGGATTTGATCCCTGGCCTGGGAGCTTCCATATGCCACAGGTGCAGCCGAAAAAGAAAAAAAAGAGATACAATCCTTGGGTTCCCTGGTGGCTCAGCAGGTTAACGACCTAGCATTGTCACTGCTGTGGTACAGGTTTAATCTCTCACCCCAGAACTTCCACATGCCACAGGTATGGCCAAAAGGTATGTTGTGGCTCAGTGGTAACAAACCTGACTAGTATCCAGGAGAATGCGGGTTCAATCCCAGGCCTTGCTCAGTGGGCTAAGGATCTGGCATTGCTGTAGCTGTGGTGTAAGCTGGCAGCTGTAGCTCCGATTCAACCCCTAACTAGGGAGCTTCCATATGCCATGGGAGTGGCCTTAAAAAAAAAAAAAAGACAAAAAAGAAAAAGAAATAATCCAAAGAGAAACCTCTGTAAACTTTGCCCAGATCCCCACAATGGTCATATTTTCCAAAACTATAGTATAATTGCAGCCAGGATGTTGACATGGATGTGGTTCTCAATCTTACTTTTCCAGTTTGACTTGTACTCCTGTTGTGTGTGTGTGTGAAGTTCTGTTGTCACCACCTTTTCCATTTTTTTTTTTTTTAAATAATGGGAGTTCCCGTGGTGGCACAGTGGTTGACAAATCCGCCTAGGAACCATGAGGTTGTGGGTTCGATCCCTGCCCTTGCTCAGTGGGTTAATGATCCGGTGTTGCCGTGAGCCGTGGTGTAGGCTGGCGGCTACAGCTCCCATTCGACCCCTAGCCTGGGAACCTCCATATGCTGCGGGAGTGGCCCAAGAAATGGCAAAGAGACAAAAAAAAAAAAAAAACAGAAAAAAAAAAACACACCCAAACAACTCTAATTAATAAATTAATTAAAAAATAAAAAATAATGTATGCATATGATATATGAAAGGGTATACATCAAAATGAGGGCAGAGTTTATCCTTGAGGGATTGTTTTTTTTTTTATTTAAAAAAAATTTTTTTTTAAATTTTTTTGTCTTTTTGCCATTTCTGGGGCCGCTCTCTCAGCATATGGAGGTTCCCAGGCTAGGGGTCTAATCGGAGCTGTAGCCTCCAGCCTACGCCAGAGCCACAGCAACGCGGCATCCGAGCTGCGTCTGCAACCTACACCACAGCTCATGGCAACGCCGCATCCTTAACCCACTGAGCAAGACCAGGGATTGAACCCGCAACCTCATGGTTCCTAGTCGGATTCGTTAACCATTGCACCACGACGGGAACTCCATGGATTGTTTTTCTTTTTGCATCTCTGCATTTTCTTTTTTTTTTTTTTTTTAAGGCCGCCCCCGCAGCATATGAAAGTTCCCAGGCTAGGAGTCGAAGTTCCCAGGCTACAGCTGCCGGCCTACGCCACAGCCACGGCAATGTGGGATGCAAGCTGCTTCTGTGACCTACACCACAGCTCACAGCAACACCGGTTCCTGGACCCACTAAGCAAGGCAAGAGGTGGAACTCACAACCTTGTGGATACGAGTCAGACCCGTTTCCACTGTACCACAATGGCAACTCCGTATCTGCATTTTCTAATTTTTTTAACCATAATTATGTCATTTAAAAAAAAATCACATGAGAAAATACATTGTAAAAATCTTGTAGCTTGATGGCTTTCCGCCGAGGCTCTCTGCTGCTAGCTCTTCTACCTGTCCCTGCTCCCGCCCCAGGGCCGAGATTTCCCCTTTGATGACTGTGGCCGGGCCTTCACCTGCCTCCCTGTGGAGAACCCGCAGGCCCCCGTGGAGGCCGTGGTCTGCAACCTGGACTGCTTGCTGGACATCATGAGCCATCGGGTGAGGCAGGGGCCTTGTCCTGCTGCTTTCCTGCTGCAGTGATAGTGTGTGCTGACTTAGACAGGGGACACCAGGAGCAATGACTTTGGGTTAGAGCTTCAGGAAGTTAGTGTTGGCCACACTGAGGGGAGGTGTGGCCCCTGGAAGTAGGTGGGAGGGCTGGCGTTGGCACACAGATCTGGAGGCCCCCCCTGTGACCTCAGCAGCCCAAGTCTTCCTGGAATAGGCCAAGACTGTGCTGTAAGAGCTGGGCCCGGCTATTAGCCGCATCCTTTCTCTCCGCAGCTGGGCCCAGGCTCCCCGCCAGGTGTGTGGGTCTGCAGCACGGACATGCTGCTGTCTGTTCCTCCAAACCCAGGTGAGCCCTAGAAGGCTTGGGAGCACCTTCCCGAGCCACAGCCAGATGCAGGCTCTGCCTCTCCTCTTCCATCCCAGCTGTGGGCCTGGCCTGCTGTCCTATTCAGAAGAGAAGCTGTGAGGTGTGAAGAAAGAAGCCTAGACCAGGAGGCAGGGCTTCCCCTACTGGTCCTCAGTCTGCCTGTCCCTAGAGTGGAGACACCCAGCCCTGCCCCTTTGGCCCCAAAGGGCTCTGGGGATGAACTCTGGGAAGGGAGTTGTTGTTATTCTCCCAGAGGAATGTCCTTTTCGCCTTGGAAACCCTGTTCCCTTTAGAAGTGCCTCGATGCCCCTGCTCTGAGCTCTTGCTTTCTCCTGGCCAGGGATCCCCCTTGCCTTGAGTTGGGGTCCCTGGAGAGCCTTCTGATGCCCCCACCTGCAGGGATCAACTGGGACGGCTTCCGGGGAGCTAGAGTGATCGCCCTTCCAGGGAGCACGGCCTATGCCCGGAACCATGGCGTCTACCTCACTGACTCCCAGGTAGTGCCCCGAGGGTAGCAGCGTGGGCAGCTGAGCTGTCCTGGCATGGCCTCTCAGTCCTATGCTCTGGGCAGCCTTGTCCTGGACTTTCTGGCATGGTCTGGGTTTGGAGGAGTTTCCCCCTTGGCAGTAACTCCTGTGCTCACTTAGTCCTCTGCCAAGCGTGAATTGCACCCAACCCTATGCCGAGCCTGTGCTCAGGCTTGGGGCTGTGGAGACACTCCAGGCCTGCCCTCTGCCATTGAGGGTGGAAGTCTCAGGCACGTGCGTCCCCTGGAGTATGCTGGGACCTGTCAGACCTTGTCCTAGGTTTTCATCTGGAGAACCCTTGTGTGCCTTCCTTCCTAAGCCTCTCTTGCTCCCTTCCCTAACTGTTCTCTCCTCCCACATAGGGCTTCGTTTTGGACATTTACTACCAGGGCACTGAGGCAGAGATACAACGATGTGCCAGGCCTGATGGGCAGGTGCCACTGGTATGGCTGCCAGACCCAGGTTGGGGGGCCGTAGAGACTTGATGGGGTGGGAGAGGGAGGGTGTGCCTTCCTGCCCAGGGCAGAGCCCCACTGCTTCCGGGGCTAGAACCAGAATCTGAGGAAGATCTGGAACTGGCATTCATGGGAGCAGGTGGAGCCAGGATTTGAGGAAGCGGTAGCCTTGGAATTCAGGTTCTTGCCTCAAACCAGAAAGGTTATGACCAGACTCAGGAATCCTTCTTGAATGAAGGACAAAGATACAAGTGGTAGGTGAGGACCAGAGAGAAGATGGAGAACTGGGTTTGGTAGGAGACGTGGAAATTGAGGGGGTCCCAGAGGGTGCCTGCTGAGGGGCCCTTGGTGGGAACTGGGTAAGCCTGGAGTCTGGGTGCTGGAGTGGCTCAGAAGATGAAGGACCCTGTCTAGTGTGGCAGCTAGCCTCGCTTAGCCCATCTGCGCACCCTCCTCGTCTCAGGCACTGGTCCCAGGTGGCCCAGAGTCTCCCAGCTGACCCTTGTAGGGCCCCTTCAGGTTTCGGGGATTGTCTTCTTCTCTGTGGAGACTGCTGAGCACCTCCTGGCCACCCACGTGAGCCCACCTCTGGATGCCTGCACCTACATGGGCTTGGACTCTGGAGCCCAGCCAGTCCAGGTGACTGGGATTGGAGGCTGGGAGGTCCGGCCTGGGCAAGAGGCAGTGACACTGGCCGCCCGACTGTGTGACCTCAGGCCAGTCCTTTCCCCTGTCTATGTCACTGTCTTTGGAGATGGAACTACCCAGCTCAGCCTAGGCATCCACTAATAGCAGTGCTTCCTAACCTTGCCCCAGCTGTCTCTGTTTTTTGACATCCTGCTCTGCATGGCCCGGAACGTGAGAAGGGAGGACTTCCTGGTGGGGCGGCCCCCAGAGATGGGGCGAGGTGACATGGAGACCGAGGGTTATCTGCGTGGTGCCCGGGCTGAGCTGTGGAGGGAGCTTCGTGATCAGCCCCTCACACTGGGTGGGTACTGCCTCTCGGCTCTCTGGGATGGGGAAGCCGTGGGAATGAAGACCCCCAGAATGAGGCTCTGTCTTACCTACCTGGCCTCTGGGCTCCAGGCAGGCCAAGTACATGGACTGGACAGTTGCCCTCTCCCACTTCAGAGTTCCTTGCGGAGATAACTCGTCCCTTCTTCCTTTGTCTCACTCCTGGGGTCCAGTTCTGGTCTTTCTGCTTTCCAGCTGTGTGACCTTGGGCAGGTTGCTGAGCCTCTCTGGATCTTAGCTTCCACCTTGGCACGATGGGCTTATTTCCATGCCTGCCCTCCCAAGGCCTGATGAAGATGTGTCTTCTGGTGGGAGGCTCAGCCTGATTTCAGAGCAGCAGTAGGCGGGGGGCTGAGGCCAGTACTTGTATCTTTACAGCCTATGTCCCTGACGGCAGCTACAACTACATGACCAACTCAGCCAGTGAGTTCCTGCACAGTCTCACATTCCCAGGGGCTTCTGGGGCCCAGGTCGTGCACTCCCAGGTGGAGGTAAGACCTGCTGGGAGGTAAGGCCCGCAGAGGTCCCTACTGGATGTCTGGAGGCAGGTGGGATGGGGGCTGCAGCGTGATGAAGAAATAGCTCATGCTTCAGATAGATTACCTACGAATGTTGATTTTCTTATCCCCATTTTACATGTGAGGCACTCTGGGCCCAGAGAGGTTAAGTGACTTGTCTAAGGCCGCAGAGCCAGCAGTAAGTGGCTAAGTTAGAAATCTACAGCCAAGTCTGGTTGAGAAGCTAGAAAAGACTCCTCTGACTCTTTCTGAATCTGTTTGGGGATTCAGGCAAATGTGTGGTGATGGGGGCGGATAAGAGTTTGGAGGTGGCCCTCAGCATGCCAGGGTTAGGGGTAGCTGGACAGATGGGGGGAGGTTTTGTAGGGAAGCTGTCATCTGATGGGACCTCCATTATGGACAGGGTTCAGAATTTGTTCTGGAGAAGGCAGGGAGAGTATACCCCCAGGGGAACAGCAGGAATAAGGCTGGGGGGAAGGAAGCATGCCTGAGGCTGTGGCCAGGGAGGTACAGAGAGAGATCTGGCTGGCTGACATTCGTGGGGAGCAGCAGCCCCCGCCTCAGGCTCTCACGACTTCATCCCTGGCTTCACAGGAGCAGCAGCTGCTGGGAGCTGGGAGCTCTGTGGTCAGCTGCCTGCTGGAGGGCCCCGTCCAACTGGGTCCTGGGAGTGTTCTGCAGCACTGCCACCTGCGGGTGAGGCCTGAGAGGGCAGGCAGAGGAAGGGCAAAGCTGGGCGGGGGTGGCCAGGGTCCTGAGTGTTTGGGGGCGGTGCTTGGGGCTGCGCTGCCCACACAGGATGCCTGCCTTCTCCCCTGCCAGGGCCCCATTCACATCGGCACCGGCTGCTTTGTGAGCGGCCTGGATGCGGCCCAGTCCGAGGCACTGCACAGCCTGGAGCTGCATGACCTCGTCCTGCAGGGACACCACTTGCAGTTGCACGGCGCCCCTAGCCGGGCCTTCACCCTCGTTGGCCGTTTGGACAGCTGGGAAGTAGGTGCTTGCCTACCTCCCATCACCCCCATCTTTAGGCTTTGGGGAGCCCTGGGGTCCCAGCCCAGCTCCATTCCACAGGGCTCTTTGAGTGCTCGCCTGAGGAACAGACTGCGAGGAGGGTGGGGCCAGGAGTTGCAACAGGCCTTTACCTCCTCCTCCGCTGCTCTGAGGTGGGCTAGGTGGGGATTCTTATCCCTGTTTTTGGGCTGGAAACTGAAGTTCAGAGAGGGAGATGACCCACCTTGGGCCTCAGAGCAGTTGTGGTGGGTAGGCCTAGAGCCAGGATTCTGCTCCAAGTTCCAGGCACCTGGGGCAGGAGCGTTGAGGCTCCAGGGCTTGACTCTGTGTTTCAGAATTTGCTTGCCTCTTTGCCCCGGTCCCTCTTCCTGTCCCCTCTTGAGCAGCGCCCGATCCTCTGGCCTTACTGTCCATAACCCCTTCCTGTGGCCTTTGCAGCCCTGACTCCTTTTTTCTCTCCCTCCAGAGACAGGGGGCAGGAACGTATCTCAACATGTCTTGGAGTAAATTCTTCCAGAAGACAGGCATTCGGTAGGGTTGATGGCCTGACGGGCCTCTGTGAGCCTCAGCAGCCAGGGTGGCAGCTGCTTTGAGGCTCATCCTTTCCAGCTCCTGCCCCAGAGCAGCCCCCACCCCACCTCCCACCATCCCTGGGGCCTGGAGTAGTTCTGAGCAGCCTGATTTGTCCTTGTATCTCCCTGGGCAACTCCAAATTCCTGCCTCACTCAGGCTTTGGGATTTTGTTGAGTAACCTGGGAAAGGAGGCAGGGCAGCTGCGCCTCCCTCCCTGAATTGCTTACCTGTGCAGGTACTAGAGTACTTCCTGTCCCCACAAATGAGCCAACCCCCAGCTGCCAGATCGAGGCTTGATGACCAGGCGGGAGCCCTTGCTTCCTTCCCGCTAATGTGTCTTTTCCTCACATCAGAGATTGGGACCTGTGGGACCCAGACACGCCCCCTACTGAGCGCTGCCTTCTCAGTGCCCGTCTCTTTCCCGTGCTCCATCCCTTGAGGGCCCTGGGGCCCCAGGACATGCTGTGGATGCTGGACCCTCAGGAGGATGGGGGTAAAGCCCTGCGGGCTTGGAGAGATTCCTGGCGTCTGTCCTGGGAGCAGCTGCAGCCATGCCTGGACCGGGCTGCTACGCTGGCCTCCCGCCGGGACCTGTTCTTCCGCCAGGCCCTGCATAAGGCGCGGCACGTGCTGGAGGCCCGGCAGGATCTCAGCCTGCGCCCGCTAATCCGGGCTGCTGTCCGTGAAGGCTGTCCCGGGCCCCTGATGGCCACGCTGGACCAGGGTGAGTGTGCTGGACATCCGTGTAGGGAAGCCAGACCCAGCATCGCCTGCTTCTACCTGCCCCCTAGGTCATCAATCTGAAGGTTCTAAGGAGTCATGAAACTTTAAAGCAGGGAAGAAGGACTAACAGAGTTAACTTCTAGGCTTCTGGGAAGCTCCATCCCTATCAGTGGGGAGTTTGGTGAGAGGCAGAGGCCTAGGGCTGAACTTCTGGGTCCTGTGAGCTGCTGGGATCCTCTTCTGTGCTGGGGGTTGGATGTGGGTGAAGAATTCTAGCACAGCCCCAAGGGTTTGTGGCTGACCCCACATGGGGGCTCAGGCACACTGGCTGGAGGCTCAGTCTTAGCCTCACAGGCAGCACCTCATTCCCAGTTTATTTATTCACCCACAGCCATGCAGCTGGTTGGTGGGGGCTGAGACTGAACCCCGGTGGTTTGTTTGGCTCCCAAACCTGAGCTCTTAATCATCACGAGCATTCTGGGTGAGGGGTGCAGAGGCATGTTTGGGGTGGAACTGGCAGGATGAGAAATTTGTCAGGCAGAGGAGTGGGGGGTATTCTTGGCCAAGACACATCTTGGGCAAGAACTAAGGTGTGAGGAGTCTGGGGTGTTTGAGGGCAGAGGGCATTGGGGGTGGGCCCCCTCCGCAGCTACCTGACTCTTGGTCTCTCAGTGGCAGCTGGTGCAGGAGACCCTGGTGTGGCGGCCCGGGCACTGGCCTGTGTGGCAGATATACTGGGCTGCATGGCAGAGGGCCGAGGCGGCTTACGGAGTGGGCCAGCTGCCAACCCTGAGTGGGTGCGGCCCTTCTCGTACCTGGAGTGTGGAGACCTGGCTGGGGGCGTGGAGGCGCTCGCCCAGGAGCGGGAAAAATGGCTGAGCAGGTAGGTGCTAATGATGTCAAAACCCTTGGAGAAGCCCTAGCCATCCTTGGAGGTGGAAATCCGGAGAGGTGGGGGCTCCTCAGGTCACCCAGGGCAGTCAGGTCCCCAAGCTCAGGCTTGGGCTCCATGCCACCATCTCTCCCTGTCCTCCTGGCAGACCAGCCTTGCTAGTACGAGCTGCACGTCACTACGAGGGGGCTGGGCAGATCCTCATCCGCCAGGCTGTCATGTCAGCCCAGCACTTTGTCTCCACGGAGCCAGTGGAGCTGCCGGCACCCGGGCAATGGGTAGTGGCTGAGTGCCCAGCTCGAGTGGATTTCTCTGGTGAGCCCCTTTTAGAGGTTGGGGGTGAGGCCAGCCAACCTAGAGCTGAACTGTTAGCCCTGTGACCAGCTTGGTCTTATTCAACTGCCACAGGGGGCTGGAGTGACACGCCACCCCTTGCCTATGAGCATGGTGGGGCAGTGCTGGGCCTGGCCGTGCGAGTGGATGGCCGCCGGCCCATTGGGGCCAGGGCTCGTCGCATCCCAGAGCCTGAGCTGTGGCTGGCTGTGGGACCTCAGCATGACAAGATGGCCATGAAGATAGTGTGCCGGAGCCTGGACGACCTCCAGGATTACTGCCAGCCCCACGCCCCAGGTTAGGGCACCTGTGACAGCTGCAGGTGGAGATGGCACACCCAGCCACCTGGGGGATGGGGCAGAACCCTAGAAACCCTGCAGGCCACGGGGGTCTGGCCCGAGGGTGAGTCAGTCTGGCAGAGGAGCCCTGAAGTCACCCTACCCAGGCACATGGGGGTGCGGAGGTAGAGCACATTTGCTCATGCTGGGGAGGCTAGAGGACCTTCTGTGGCTTGGGGATGGGGTCTGCACTGCTCTGGGCTTTTATCCCCTAGATGAGCCCCAGGCCTAGGTGAGGAGGGGCGGGTTGTCTGTTTCCATCTCTGGAGACCAACTTGCTTGCTGCATGCTGGTTACTCCGCAGGGGCTCTCTTGAAGGCGGCCTTCATCTGTGCGGGGATTTTGAGTGTCCACTCCGAGCTTTCCCTGAGTGAGCAGCTGCTGTGCACCTTCGGGGGCGGCTTTGAGCTACAAACCTGGTCTGAGCTGCCCCATGGGTCCGGCCTCGGTGAGTGGGCCCTCTCCCTGCTGACCACTGACCCCTTCCCTTCAGCTTTGCCTCCAATCCCCTTCCTGGTCTCTGCCCAGCAGAGAGGGAGCGGGTGGGGCAGGACTGGGCTGGGCAGAGCTGCTTCATGCCTGGTATTCAACTCTGCACCCTGCAGGCACTAGCAGCATCCTGGCGGGGGCTGCCCTGGCTGCCCTACAGCGGGTCGCAGGCCGGGCAGTGGGTACAGAGGCCCTGATCCACGCAGTGCTGCACCTGGAGCAGGTGCTCACCACAGGTATGGGACCACCCCAGGGCAGGGTGAAGGTCACTAGCACTTTGTCAAGAGCCTCTGGGAGCTGCCCTGGACCTGCAGACAGAGAACTGTGGTGTCCTTGAAGATGGTTAGAGCTCCTTCTTAGCACTCTGAACCTCTCTCTCTGGTGGTTTTCTTTTTTCTTTTTTCTTTTCAGGGCTGCACCTGCAGCATATAGAGGTTCCCAGGCTAGGGGTCTAATCGGAGCTACAGCTGCTGGCCTACTCCCCAGCCACAGCAACGCCAGATCCGAGCCACGTCTGCAACCTACACCACAGCTCACGGCAACACCGGATCCTTAATCTGCTGAGTGAGGCCAGGAATCAAACCTGCAACCTCATGGTTCCTAGTCGGATTCATTTCTGCTGCTCCATGATGGGAATTCCTCTTTGGTGGTTTCCAACATGAAATAATTCTACCTCAAAGGATTTGATGTAGGAGCACCTACTAAGTGCCAGATTCTGTGCTGTACCTTTCATGTGTGTTAGGCCCCATATATACCACATGCTATCCCTCAGGTCCCTGTTTCTACCCGGGGCTGTACCTCGTGGGGGGGCTGGGTTTGAAGTAGGGGACAGGACTTTCAGCCTACTCTTCAGCTACTTGCCCATCCCCTGGGCTATGGCCACTTGGGTCCCGCTTCCCTACCCTGTGAGAAAGGGAAGTGCTTGGCTGTGATCATAGAGTCTCACTAGCACCAGGCTTCTCCCTTTACTCACCACTGTGGCTCCTTAGGATCCACGCATAATGGAGGGCAGCAGAGGTCTGTTTGGCACCAGATCCTAGGGTGTTCTGGTTGCCTCAGGATGCCAGGCCTCACCTCCAGCAGGACTCTGGGAAGGAAACTGCTCAGAGATATTTAGATGCCTCATGTATGTAACCTTCTCTGGCCGCTTTGTAGCCTAGCTCCTTTCATTGTAACGACTCACATCCCATGATAGGTAGTCATTAGCAAAAGGAGCAGATAGGGAAGCCTTTCCAGTTTTCTTTTGAGGTGTATCATTCATATCTTTCATTTGGTCAAATGACAACTATTTATTGAAATCTACTTTGTTTTGGGCTCTGGGGATAAAATGAGCAAGTGTTCTTGCCATCAAAAATCATATGGTCTACTGGAGACAGACATTAATCAATAACCACTCAGATGAATGTATAATTACAAGCTGTGCTAAGTGCTCTGAGTGAGAGAGGTGCAATTAAGAGGTTCTTGACATTTTAGGCCTGGCACTAACCACCATGTTTTGGCTGAAAAGTTCAAGATACCTCCTGCTCTTTGCATGATAAACTTGAAATCCTCGCAGGCCCTTCCAGACATGAAAGGCCCATGTCAGAATCATCTTAATTTTGTCATTTTTATATAGCTGCAAGAAGAAAAGAGATCCATACCTTTCATTGCTAAAGCAAAATGTGAACAAGCTTCTTCAAGTTTGATTAGGGATGCCGCAAAGCTCATTCCCAGCATCAACACTTTTTATCAGGAAAGACTGAGTGCAAGGACTGTTAGGCTGTAGGGAAGTCCTCTATCATCCCTCCTCAGGAAGAAAGGTTAATATAAGGTCTTAATCCTTTGATGTGGTTTCTCTCAATTCCAGTTACACATTAGGTCTACTACAGAGCTTAGGCCTTGTGCATTTTAAGCTTGGCTCTGGAATAAAGGCCCTTCCCTTGCTGGGCTCATCTTGCTCCCAGAACTCAGGCAGAAGCTGCACAGCTAAGCTGGCCCAACTGAAGTTGAGGGAAGCTGTCTTCCCATGCTGGTCTCAGCCAGGGATGCAGGACCAGGAGCCTGGACTGGGAGAGGGAAGTTGCTCCACATAGGCTCCAACAGTGACAGGCCCCTGGCTGTCTCAGGAGGTGGCTGGCAGGACCAAGTGGGTGGCCTAATGCCTGGCATCAAGGTGGGGCGCTCCCGGGCTCAGCTGCCACTGAAAGTAGAAGTGGAAGAGATCACTGTGCCTGCGGGCTTTGTCCAGAAACTCAATGACCACCTGCTCCTGGTGTACACTGGCAAGACCCGCCTGGCCCGGAATCTGCTGCAGGTGAGCTCTGGCCCCAGCAGAAGGGAGGCAGGTGGCTTAGCTAGGCTGGGTCTCACTGCACCCCTCCTGCCCCATCTGCAGGATGTTCTGAGAAGCTGGTATGCCCGGCTGCCTCCTGTTGTGCAGAATGCCCACAATCTGGTTCAGCAAACGGAGGAGTGTGCTGAGGCCTTCCGCCAAGGTGAGGCGCTTCCCGGAGCTCAGGCACCAGGCACCAGTGCCTGCTGCCTGTGGGTCTGGGACCAGGGGCTTTTGCAGGCTTGGCATTGGCCCTAGGTATGAGGCCCTTGGGGACAGAGGCCTACTGTTTGTCCTCTGCAGAGTTCCACACTTAAGTGGGAGTCATATCTCAGGACGATACTGGTACCATGGGGAAGGCCTCCTGCCCCACCTTCTAGGAAGCAGATGGGAGAAGAGACTTGGCTCCATAGCCGAGTTCCAGGGAGTCACAGCTGATGAGGGCTACCCAATTCACTGAACACTGTGCTGGGTACCATGTCAGCTGCTCTATGCTCATTAGTCCTCAAGTAGCCCTGCTGAGGTGGGCATTATCACTCCTGTCTCTAGCCAGTACTGGACCCAGGTTCTTATCCATGACAAGAGGTGTCTTTTGGCACTCTCTTCAGTCTACAAATGGGTACCTAGTGAGTGTCTTGGTTCAGGCACGCAACTCCCCTCTCTGCCCCCACCCCAGGGAGTCTTCCTCGGCTGGGCCAGTGCCTGACATCATACTGGGAACAGAAGAAGCTCATGGCTCCAGGCTGTGAGCCCTTGGCTGTGCGGCATATGATGGATGCCCTGGCCCCCCACGTGCATGGCCAAAGCCTGGCAGGGGCAGGTGGTGGGGGCTTTCTCTATCTATTGACCAAGGAGCCGCGGCAAAAGGAGGCTCTGGAGGCTGTGCTGGCCAAGACTGAGGTATGGTCCGGTTGGGGTATGGTAATTGGTGCGGGGGGGACAGGAACCCTCATTGCAGCCTATCAGCTAACCAGGGGCTACAGCTGGAAGTCCCCCTGGCCCTGCAGCCCCAGTCCACCCTCCTAGAGGCCTGAAATCTGCCCAGAGCGCTCTATACACCTCCTGTCCTTTGCTCCTAGGGCCTCGGGAACTACAGTGTCCACCTGGTAGAAGTGGACACTCAGGGCCTGAGCCTGCAGCTCCTGGGGACGGAGACCTCAACCGGATGCTCCTTCTGATGAGGCTTATGCCTCCGCAAGAGGAGTAAGCCTGGAGCTGCGCAGCACTTCTCCTCCCCCGTAGGAAGGCCCAGTCTTCTACTCTCCACCCTCTTCTTTGTGAATCTGCTTCCAAAGCAAGCTGACCTGAGCTCAGGCCCAGCCCTTTCTAAAACTTGGTGAAGCGAAGACAGTGCTTGGGAGCAGGACTGTGACCTTCTGATTGACAGTGGTCTAGCCTAGGCTTGGCCTCTGCGTTATCTGAACATAGGAAGGTCCTTAGCTCAGTGTCCCCATGCCGTTTACAAATCTGATGGCCCAGCTTGGGCTTTGGCCTTCTCATTCTCCATGAGGGCCTGGAAGAAGGGGGCGAGAACCAGTCTTGGCGGATGGCTGAGCTCCTTTGGTAAGGCTGATGCTGAAGAGGCCCTGTGAGGATTTCCAGTGGCCTTTAGACGTCAGGCTTTTGTCTGAGTAGAGACTTCGTGTTCAGCACTCACTCCCAGGCTGACTTGATGGGGGAGTGGGAGCAGGGTGAGGGTCCATACTCAGGTCTGTGGCAGAGAACCAGTGTGGTCCTGCAGGAAGTCAATGCAACCCTATGGACTCTGCCGTGTGACCCAGTGCCTGCGGGCCCTAAGTTCTCAGGACTGCATACTTCTTGGAATAAATTCATTCTGCCCTTCAAGGTTGTCCTCCTAAAGCTCTTTTTTGTTCCTGCTGGGAAAAATAACCACTACCCCTGAAACTGTGGGCAACTGACCCTTGGGATGATCCAGCTTCTGGTGCTGAGGGCCCAAGAGGAGATGAGGGTCTGGGATTGGATAAGGCACCTATTATTATTTAGGTCCTGGCGGTGGCCATGCGCAGCTCTTGTGGGAGGAGACTGTGGATTTAGACTTTTGCCTTCACATTTCATTGCAACGGGTAGACCTGTCTTGCCCTGTAGCATCCAGCCGTTCCTGGAAAACACACTGGCATCTCTCCAAGGAGTGTCTTTATTCAGGGTGATAATAAACATCATAGCCTCTCCTCAGAGTAAACCTATTTCCTTAGGTCTCCGGATAAACCCAAGTCCCTTAGGGCTGGCAGGGAGGCAGCCCATTTGCTGCAGTGTCCAAGGCCGAAAGAGTGACCACTCATGCAGAAGGCAGGCCTGCCTCGGCTTTCCCACCTCATTAGGAGCCAAGAGGGACCTACCTCTCTTGGTGGGGGGGAAGTGTCCTCCAGTGCACACCCCTCACAGGTCTGAGTACGGAGGGTGAAGTGAGTTGAGGCCTTGATTCCCTGCTGCCAGCAGTGGAACAGTCTGGGCTGTCAGAGTTCCCCCAAGCCAAGCAGCCTTGCCCAGCTCCTGGGCTGTGGCCACTTAGGGAATGGGCCCTGAAGTGGGATGGGCCAAGTGCGCTCACCCTGGCACCTATAGGCGCAGCCTCTTGATGTCCTCACTGCGGAAGTCTATGCGCAGTGCCAGCACCTGGCGTACTTCAGCAGGAGTGAGGCGCCACGTCAATGGGCCGGAGTTGGCTCCCCAGTAATCTAGGATCTCGGTCACCTGTTGAGAAGAACGGAGATGAGTCAGCAAAGAGGAACTATCCTGAGTGAAGGCCTTGGGCTCCACCAGAGGCAGAGCAAGGGAACCCAGGAAGAAAGGTGGCTGACAGCTGGGCTGCTAGTGGAGACTTGGTTTGGAGGGAGTGGCAGGGATCCACGTTTTGTCTCTGCTTCTCTTCCTAGTCACTGTTCTCTGGCCAGGCCAAGGGAGCCCCACATACCCGCTCCAGATTGAGGATGGTGGCCATCTGGGAGAGCCGCGCAAACTTGTCTCGGATGGTCCAGGTGGTCACTGTGGTGAGGTAGGCGATGAGTGACCTCAGCTCCTTATCAAACTGCAGGCCGCCCAGCTGTAAGAGAACACGAGCCGTCACTGCTCAAGGCCTGGGCCTCTGGCCAAGCAGAACTGGCTCCCAGTTTTGCTCAGGGCTAGGCTGCAAGGCCAGCTGGGCCTCAGATGGTGCCTCAGTTGGCTTCAATGTCTCAGGGCAGGATTGAGCCTAGATATGCAGGGCCTAGGGATAGCAGACAGAGGAGACAGACTTGTCTTCCTTACAGGGGAAACATCAGAATGGGGGCCGGTACTTCCTTGACCTTACCCGGTTGAAGGTGGACTTTAGCACCACTTTCTCCAACTCGACTGCAACAAGGCTGGTCATGAGGCTGGTCAGGCTGTCATAGATGACTGGGGACAGGCCAGCCTGCACAAAGAGGTTAGACAGCAATGGGAGTCCCACCTCGCCCCTCTGCCTCCATAGGAGTCTTCAGGCATATTTCTATAGGCTGGGGCTTGGAGGGGCTTCCAGAGTTCCCAGCAGGAATGTGATAGGAAGCCTCAGGTACTGGTTTGAGCAGAGGTGGGTAATTCCATAGGCTGGTCCCAAGGGTCCCTGCTCACCTTGAACTCTGCCATTTGTTGCTCCAGGTTAAGGATGAACTGCTGTACCCAAGGGTCATTGGCCTCATAGTCATTGAATTCTTCCTATTGTCAGGAAACAAGGTAGGTCACCAGGAGCTCCTCCAAGAAGTACTAGTCACTGCCTCCCACTCCCCAACTTCCACCCTTCTAAGAAAACAGCTCCTGTAGCTTATGACTCATCCAGCCTAAAGCCAGCTTAAACCAGGCTGGAGAAACTGCTTCTGCTTCTGCATCACACTTCTAACCAGCAAATGGCCCTGGGCTTCCGCATGGCCCACACAATATGGTAAAACTCCTAGCAGTTTATTCCCTCTTGCATCTCATGTTTTATAGGAATGAAATGATTAGGTTTGGGAAAAAAAAAGCTCCCAAGTGTATGAGAGCTTGGGCAAAAAGAGCCTCAACAAAAGAGAATGTATCGGGTCAAGGCAACTCCTTTTAGATGTCTTTTGGAGCCCTCTGGTTGCAGGAACAACCCGTTTCTGGGAGGAGCCTAGTCTTAAGGGTGGGGGAAGTGGGCCTGAGAAACATGTAAGGTCTAGTCTGTTCAGTTGGCTCCACTGCCCTCTAGTTGGGGGCTGGGGAATGAGGGGTAATCCTGGGCTTGACAGCTGTCTGTGGTCAGACTGACCTCCTCAATGTTGTGGGAGACAGACAGAAAGGTGTTGATCCAAGGCTGCACCTGCGGCTTGATGGCTGTGCTGTTTAGCTCTGTCAGCCCTTCCTGTAGGACAAGGCAGAGACACATCAGACACAGAAGGCACAGGTCCACTTCCCTTCCCTTTCTCCTGCTCCATCCGTCCTTTGACCATCAGGGCATTCTTCCAGCTCTGAGGCATTTCTGCAGGCCCTGTCTGAAGTCTAACAGAGATTATGCTAATCAAAGAGGCCAGGAACAACCCGTTCTTTTCCAGACATGCGCCAATTCAGGTCCACGCCAGAGACGAGGCCATGGACTTGGTTTAGTAAACTCCAAGATGAAAAGATTTCTTGGTATGAAGCAGCACCTTTTGCTAAGGCCATGCAGAGCTGAGTAACCATGTGGTTCCATTTCCTGAGTATCCTTCTGAGCGCTCCTGGCACTGCGGAGGCCAAACAGAGATTCTAGAGGACCAAATGCTGGCTTGTCACCTTGACAGCTATGCTGCTGAAAACCTTTATTTTTCAACTGGGATGCACACAAGTTCAGTGGCTTGTACTCTACTCCTTCACGCCTCCTCCCCTGCTTCTGCCCCATTTTTTTTTTCTGTCTTTTGTCTTTTTGTCTGTTGTTGTTGTTGTTGCTGTTGTTGCTATTTCTTGGGCCGCTCCCGCGGCATATGCAGGTTCCCAGGCTAGGGGTTGAATCGGAGCTGTAGCCACCGGCCTACGCCAGAGCCACAGCAACACGGGATCCGAGCCGCGTCTGCGACCTACACCACAGCTCACGGCAACGCCGGATCCTTAACCCACTGAGCAAGGGCAGGGACCGAACCTGCAACCTCATGGTTCCTAGTCGGATTCGTTAACCACTGCGCCACGACGGGAACTCCTGCCCCATTTTTTAATATGCAAGAGCCCATGATAACCCAGTAATGGTATTCTCAGAGCAACAGACAGGCCCAGTAGTCAGCCAGCAGTAGAACCGGGGGCTTACCTGCAAGAGATCTCGGAATTTGTTGGACACGGCAGCCAAGTCAGAAAGGCAGCTGTCAAACTTGGCCTGGGCCTGCTCGCCTCCAATGCCCTGGCTGAACAGCTTCATGCAGTCACTCTAGGGGAGAACACCCAGCCATCAGGCTTCAGAGCACACCTGGGCCGTGGAGGGGTGGCCCAGAGAGGGGAGGGTGCAGAGGAGGCTAGTATGCAACCAGTTGTTTCTCCTGTTCTAGCCTCTTCTGGGAACAGCTCGGGTCAGTCTGAGGCCAGAACCCTGGCTGGTTTCAGGAAACCTGGATTTGATCCTGTGGCTAGCCTCTTGGCTCCCACTTCTGCCTTTGTAATATGAGGCTACTGGTGTCAGGGGTGTGAATAAGAAACAAATATCAAAAGTTTTTTTCATACCTTTAGAGTTAGACATTCCTGGCTTCAAATCCTGGCTCAGCCATGTATTAGTTGAGTGACTTTGGTCAAGTGACTTAAAGCTTCTGAGCTTCAATTTCCCTGTCCGTAAAATGGGGACACAAATTCCTGTTCCCATGGTAGTTGTGAGAGTTGGATAAGATGATGCACAAAGTGTTTAGCCCAGTGCCTGGCACACAGTAGGCGCTAAGAAGATACTGGCTATTGTAATAGTTTCTGCTTCTTAAATAGTTTTGTCTGGCTGCCCAAGGGAGATTGTCATGACCATAGACAAGATTTAAGTGATTAGATGTGCCAGGCCTAGTTTTAAGCATTTTACTTTTATTAGTAGAAGCACCTTTCTTATGAAGTATGTACTATTATCAACTATACTACATAGATGAAGAAACTGAGGCACAGAGAAGTTAGTAACTTGCCTAAAGCCACACAGCAGTAAGTCGTGAAGCTGGGATTCAAGCTAGGAATTAGGGCTCCAGAGCACCTGTTCCTAATCCCCACCCTACAGCCCATCTGTAGAGAACTTCACAGGGGGAGGTGCCTTGGGTTGTCAGGACCTTCCCATATTTCCTGTAGCTTAACGGTCTGTGCTGTTTTGGCTACAGTAGGAGCAGGACTGAGGAAGAGTTGCAAAAAGATCAATCTAGTAGGGAGAGGTCCTCAGCCCCATGGCATCCCCAAGACTTACTGTTTTTAACTAGCCTTTGGACCTCATCTGTAAAATGGACATCATACCACCTGACCTGCCTATCTCAAAGGACTGCTGAGAAAGAATACAGATGATGCAAATTGAAGAGGGGTGAGATTTATGGGAACTGTATTTTCAGTTCTTTGCTAACCTTTTCACTTGGTTAATTCTGCTGGCTCAGTTCTGAATTTCTAACATTTCAGAATTTAATTTAAAATCCAGCACACTAATGTTAAGGAAAAAGTGAGGAATACAATCTAATGCCATGACTTAAAAACAATGACGACAGTAACTATGTTGAACATTTAAACATGGAAGACACTATGCTTTTGGGACTTGATGAATATTGCTCTTATTTTATTCTATTTTAAGGCTTTTTTTGGGGGGGTAAATTCCTAATCTGGTAGTATGCAAACCTGACTGCTCTCTCTGAGCTTCCCTTAGGAACCTCATCAGCTCCTGGGCCCTCTTCTCATTGCTGGCTCCTGTCCTCCCTAGTCACCCCGGCCCTAAAAGCAACACTTAGCCCCGGGCTCAGCGCTGAGCCTCATGCCTCTATAGCAAAGCACCTTCCCTGATATGAGTGCTTGGTGGGAAGACAGGATCCTGACTTCCCTCCTCTCCTAGAAGCAGAGTTTGGGAGTAGGGGAGAGTTGGGGTTCTTCCTTTTCTAGTACTTAACAAAGTGACTGCACCATGCTATTATTGTAATTACTAGTACAGTCATTAACTACAGCTGGATGCTGCTTGTGTACCAGGTGCTTTACAAGATCTTGTTCAGCCTCACAACAAACCTGAGGGGCAGAGACCATTCTCCCTGTTTACATAAGAGGAAACTGAGGCTTAGGGAGGTTACAGAACTTGCCTCAGGCCACACAACTGCTAGTGGTCAAGTGGATACTTGAACTCACGGGTACCTGACTTCCAAGCCCAAGGAATTTCCACTATATTATGTGGCCTTCCTTTAAAAAATGATAATAGCACTTGGCTCTATGGGGTTAAGTGAGCCCTATATCATCTTAATCTCAGTGTTTATAGAGGACTTTATCATTTTTGGCCACACCCATGGCATGCGGAAGATTGGTCAGGGATTGAACTGGCGCTACAGCAGTGACCCAAGCCACTGCAGTGACACTGCTGGATCCTTAACCTGCTGTTCTACAAGGAATCACCACAACCCTGTTTTTTTATTTGGCCACCCAACCCAAAGCAGGGCAAGAGAGATCTCTATCTTGTTGCCTAGATGAGGGAACTGAGGCTCAGGGAGTTAAGGACTTGTCCAAGGTCACAGACCAAGCAGGTGGCATGCTGGAAGAGCTAATCGGAATTCTGATCTCCAATTCCTGGGTTAGAGCTCTTCCCACAGTTCAGAGACACCTTGCTACCATGCCAATCACTAATGAATCCCCTCAAGTACTCTGAAGAAGAGCTGCCTCAATGCCAGGGAATGCCACAGCCCCCACCAGGAGGAGTGCACTGGACCTGCTCTTAAAGGGAGGCCTGGGGAGGCTGCAGCCACTGAAAGCTGATAGGCAGTTTGTCCTGTACCTCCAGTGTCTTCTTCAAAGTGGAGATGTTTTCACTGCAGACTTCCACGTTGTTCAGGGTCACCTGGGCAACAAGGACAGAAGAATGTGACTTCCTGCTCACTGCTATTTGTACCCATTCCAAGGTCAGACTGGCTGACAGCTGTACTCCTGAGGCTCAGGTCTCAGAGTGGGCAGAATGGTGAACCAGGCTCGCCCTTTCTCCTGGGCCTGACACAAAGGCAGCAAAGCCATCTGGTCTCAGAGGTAGTGACCCAAGGTTTTAGGTCATTTTTGCTCCATGTTTAGGCAGGAAGGTCTAGGAGCAGTCCTGGGGCTCCAAACTTCCAAGCCCAGAACAGAGATGCCAAGGCTGGCATTCATTAAAGAAATGCTTCCTGAGAGCCTATCACCTATGAGGCATTTTCTCAACCATTAGTTCTCTGGCTCTGCCAAATACTTTCTGCAAAACAAGGATAGTTGACTTTGAACAACATAGGGGTTGGGGCACAGTTGAAAATCAGCATACATCTCCATCTGCAGAATCAACCAACCATGAATCGTGTAGTACTGTAGTATTTATCATTGAAAAACATCCACATATAAGTGGATGCAGTTCAAACTCATGTTGTTCAAGAGTCACCTGTATTATCAAGCCAGCTCACAGGGGGAAACAAGACTTCTAAGAAGGTGAAATGATTCACTAAGGTCAGTCAACTTTTTTTTTTTGGCTGCACCTGCAGCATGCAGAAGTTCCCAGACCAGGGAATGAACCCGCACCACATCAGTGACCTGAGCCACTGCAGTGACAATGCCAGATCTTCAATCTATTGCACCACAAGGGAACTCCCAGTCAACCCAAATGTCTATCGACAGATGAATGGATTAAGAAGATGTGGTAAATATACACAATGGAATACTATTCAGCCATAAAAAAAGAACAAGATAATGCCATTTGCAGGAACATGGATGGAACTAGGGACTCTCATACTAAGTAAGTTAGAAGAGAAAGACAAATACCATATGATATCACTTATATCTGGACTCTAATATACGGCACAAATGAACCCTTCCACAGAAAAGAAACTCATGGACTTGGTTGCCAAGGGGAAGGGGGAGGGAGTGGGATGGACTGGAAGTTTGGGGTTAACAGATGCAAACTATAGCATTTGGAGTGGATAAGCAATGAGATCCTGCTGTATGGCACAGGGAACTATATCTAGTCACTTGTGATGCAACATGATGGAGGATAATGTGAGAAAAAGAATATATATATGTGTATGACTGGGTCACTTTGCTGTACAGTAGAAGTTGACAGAACACTGTAAATCAAGTATAATGGAAAAAAATCTTATAAGTAAAAATGCAAAAATCCTAAAAAAATAAAAAATAAAAAATAAAGTGCTCGATATGTGCCAGGCACTGTTCTAGGTACTTAAAAGCAAGCAGTTGATAGAATCTACCCCTTTACAGAATTTACATTCCAGAAGGGAAGTCAGATAATAAATAAAATGTGAGGCAGGGAAAATTGCCATGAGGAAAAATAAAGCAGGGTAGGAGGACCGAAATTCAGAGACGGACAATGCTAGAGTCAGGATTAGATTTTACGTCTCCCCAGTCTAGGCCAAGGTCTCCTTCTGTCAAAACTCAACTGCCGGAGTTCCCGTCGTGGCGCAGGGGTTAATGAATCCGATTAGGAACCATGAGGTTGCGGGTTCGGTCCCTGCCCTTGCTCAGTGGGTTAACGATCTGGCGTTGCCGTGAGCTGTGGTGTAGGTCGCAGACACGGCTCGGATCCTGCGTTGCTGTGGCTCTGGCGTAGGCTGGCGGCTACAGCTCCGATTCAACCCCTAGCTTGGGAACCTCCATATGCTGCGGGGGCGGCCCAAGAAATAGCAAAAAGACAAAACAAACAAACAAACAAAAAAAAAAACTCAACTGCCTTATTGATGAGTTTGGTGCAGAAACACTGATTATGAAAAGCGGCATGTGACAAAAGTGATAATTAAGGTACAAGCTGCTACGACCATTTAGAGGAAAGAAACAAATGTTTTGGACGAAGGCATTGACGGAAACTCCATGGCAGAGTCCATAATCGAGCGGATCTAAAAGGCTGGAACATAATTCTGACAGGAGAGGAGGGTGAGAACATTCCTCCACTCCCACTGGCCTCCTTCCAGCCCAGTGTCCTGTTTGATACTTTCTTAATGGTACTTGGGATTATCTGATGTTGTCTTGTGTTTCCTGTTTGCCTTTTACACTAGAATGAGAGCTCCACGAAGGCAGGGATCTAGTCTGTCTTCTTTACAGCCATATCTCTAGCATAGCGCACTGTCCAATAGAACTTTCTTTTTTCTTTTTTTTGGGGGGCGCGCACCCGCGGCATATGGAGAGTCCCAGGCTAGGGGTTGAATGGGAGCTACAGCTGCCAGCCTACACCACAGCCACAGCAACGCCAGATCCGAGCCGCATCTGCAACTTACACCATGGCTCATGGCAACGCCAGATCCTTAACCCACTGAGTGAGGCCAGGGATCCACAATGGGAACTCCTGTCCAACAGAACTTTCTTAATGATGGAAATGTTTTAAATCTGAATTGTCTGGTACAGTACTCCTCGCCATGTGTGGCTACTGAGCACTTGAAATGTGGCTGGAACCTCAGGAATTGGATTTTTTTTTTTTTTTTTTAATGGTCATACCGAGGCATAAATGAAGTTCCTGGGCCAGGGACTGAATCTGAGCCACAGCTGCAGCAATGCTAGATCCTTAACACACTGCACCAGGCTGGGACTTGAACCCATGCTGCCACAGAGACAATGCTGGATCATTAAATCACTGTACCACAGCGGTAACTCTTAAAGTTGAATTTAAATAGCCACATTATATTGGGCAGCACAGCTCAAAAACCTAAATCAGTGGCTGACAACAGACATTTCTCAGTAAGTTGAATGAATGACTATCTTCTGGAGAAGGGATAACAAGCAAGGGCAGAGTGGCAGAAAATCCCCCAAAGTATTTGAGGATTAGGAGTCAACGCACAGAGAAGTGCAGAGAAATGGCAAGGGATGGAGCTGCAGAGATGGGTGAAGTCAGCCTGGAAGGTGGGTGCTAATGCTGTCCTGTAGACAACGGGGTGGCCCTGAGGATTACTTAAAGTGGGTGAATGTCGCATGAACACAGCTGTGGTTCAGGAATGTTAATGCAGAGGCTGTGTGTAGGGAAATCAGAGTCGGAGAAGATCACACTGCCTTTGAACTGGTGTGCTGGTGGCATGACCAGCAAGGAGGGGTGAGGGAGAGAGATGAGCTCATATTCTGAGAGACGAGTCTGGAATCTGAGGGTGAAAGAAGAATCGTGGAACCCGAGGGATTGAGATTAGGACGTCCCTCTTATCTTCCACAAGAAGACTGCCCTTGTCACTGAGGCCGCTTTCATGGTGGATGGTTAAGATTTAAAGGCCTTTCATCAGCATGTCACAACACAAGGCCACTAACATCACAAGAAATAACTGCAATGTCACGACAGCTCAAGGATAAAGGCCACACCATAAATGTTTCTAAGGCATTTGAGGGCATAAGAAAAACCTGTCATGAGGGAAAAATGGATTTGGGTCCAAATGGTATTGATTTCAAAGTTTCCTTGTACTGACAGTCCTTGTAAGCATGGATTCACTGAGCTTATCCTCAGCTCACAGTGAGCTTATCCTCAGCTCACAGAGAATGATGTATCAAGACTGTTGGGGAATTCATCTTGACAGCCAAATGAATCAAAGTGACATAAGAAATAGGCCCTACAGTGGGAGTGATGACATTTTAAGTACTTGGCATCAGGAAAACTAGAAAACTGTCGCCAAGCACTTAGCATGATCTTTTCTTGTTGGCCTTATCTTCTGGACCCTCAAACAACGAAGCTGTCTGAATGGGAGCAACAAATGTGTATACACGGCAGCCAGCCTAATGGGGCTTGTGGAGCCAAGGGGTGGGAAACAGGACTAGAGTGATAGGGTGGTTAGATTCAGGAGGCCCTTAACAAACTGCCAGGCAAAGATACCTAGTTTAATTAAAAAAATTTTTTTAATTAAAAGAAAAATGTTTTTGGCTACCCTGTGGCATATGGAGTTCCCAGGCCAGGGATCAGATCCAAGCCATAGTTGCAACCTATGCTGCAGCTGCAGCAGGGCTGGATCCTTCACCCACTGTACTAGGCCAGGGATCGAATCTGCAGCTCAGCGCTGCAGAGACGCCACCGATCCCGTTGTGCCACAGTGAGAACTCCAAAGATGGCCAGTTTTGATGTGGTGGGTAGTAAGGAGTCATTTCTAAGCCAGAAATGAGAGAATGAAAGCAAGTTCTGTAGAATGCAAACAGAATGAAAAATTTTTCAGTTCTTGATCATACAAAGCTGGCTGCCAGACATTTTAGTCAAGTGTTCCAAAGGTACCGCATTGCAGAAGCAGTAATTACTTGGAGCTGATACTTTTTTGCAACAACCATGACATACCAAATTGAGAGAATCTATGCTTAGAGAAAATATTTTCAATGACAGAGAAAGTGGGGCTGCCTAAATAGCCTTCATATGGGATCTATCTGAGGACTGTTACTGTGGGTTGCCCTGCACAAGTGACAGGGTAGATATTAGCATGTTTAGGTTTCTGTTTCTCAAAGAAACATCTCAACTCTCTTCGTGTCATAGGCCCTTCAAGAATGTGATAAAAGCTAAGGACCCTGCTTCCAGAAAAAAAAAAAATGTATACATTTTTGCATCCAACCCAAGGGTATTCAGAAACCCAATTTGTAGATTGTTGATTGAGAGCCCTGTTATTGGATGTTTCTTTCAGGTTCTGAACCACAGGAGCCAAGAAGACTCAGAGTGTGGCCAATGCAGGGGTAGAGCAGAATGACTTCTGACCACACTGTACTCACACATGCCGAGATAGCATGTGCCATGAAGGCCTGATCATAGGCTCAGGACTCATCTGCATTCTTTTTGGCTCACCACAAACTGGTTGTTACCCTGTATAAAGCCTTTCTTCTTTCCATGCTTTGCTTTTCCCAGCTGTCACACAACTGGTAAGACTTGCTGCCATCTGTCATTCTGGGTAGTCAGGGCTTTAAGAAGGTCACCTTTCAGAGTAAGTTAAAAGGCTATGAAGAGTGCTAGGAAAGCATTCTGGTAGGCCTAAAGAATCACCCCCAACCCATGCTGTGGGATGTCCTCAGAAAAGTGGTCTGGGAGCCTAGCACAGATGTAATCCAGGCTTGATACTCAGTGGAGCCCCCTAAACAGCCAGGTTGTGTTCTTCGGAATGAGCATTGAGGAGAGCCAAGGTGCTCAGCTTTCCAGGCAGGGAACACTGCATGTCTTGGCTCATGCTGCTCTGAAACAGCTCCCTGGGTAAGAAACGGTATCAGAACCTTCTAGGAGGACTTTCCCTAAAGGAGTTTCCCTTCCATATAAACATGAGAGGAACGTCTCCAGCTGAAAGCTGATTATACTGCGGCTAGTTTAACCTTTTGAGAGATGCTGACCAGCTCTGGGCCTGTGGGCCTACCTACCAGGAAGGAGAGCTTGGCCTCATCAGTGCTTTCGATGCCTTTAGTGTCAAATTTGCCCTGCTGGAGGCTGCTGTGCATGATGTTCACGGCACTTGTCACCCCACGCTGAATGTCCTGTAAGGTGGTGGCTGGGAAGCCCATCCGCAGCTTGTTACACAGAACGTCCCTGGGGGCAGAAGAGCATATAAGGATTGACAGCGCTCAGCTGGCCTCCAGGACAGCAGCACCAGAGGGCTCACTGTCCTGACCCAGCAGCATGAACTGTTCTCTCGGGGGAATAACCATCTCTGAGATCACAGGAGACCTTGAGCAGCCGAGATCTGAGAGAGGTCAACTGATATGACAGCCACCAGGACTCACTGATGTGACAACAACACACAGAAGAGACTGGCCAACTCTTTACTCCCTATGAGACTTTCACTTAAGACCACTGAGCTCCACAAGAGAAGGCAGTACAGCTTAGTGAAAGGCACTACCTTTCAAGTGCAAGTGTTGATGAGAGAATAAGTTTTGAAAGTCAGACTCTCTTCCATATTCTACCATTTGAGATGTATGCTCTCCCTGAGCCCCGGTTTCCTCATCTACAAAAAAGACCTAGTGGTTCCTACCTCATAGGGTTATTTTTAGGACTGAACAGAAACAGGAAATCAGCACAATGCCTGGCCTGTAGCAATGGCAACTATCAGTGCTACAACTATTGCCTTCCTCAGAGCCATCTGTTCTTTTTCCTAGGTCTGAGGGCTAGTAACTCCTCCAATCCAGTCCAGGGAACACAGATGTGGCCTATAAAATGTCTGGTTGCTAGACAACTGCCTGGAGTCAAGGATGCTGTGCTATGGATAGAAGCTTATATCCTGAATAGAAGTGAACTAGAATCATAAGGAAAAAAAGGAAGAAACAAAATGGGCCTCAGGAATCAATCACTATTAGGACCTTTTTGCCTCCTAGAAAGTAGAAAGGGCATCAACTATACCTGAAGTCAGACTCCAGCTCTGTGGTGGCAAGGTTGATCATGGCACAGAGACAGTCAATGCTGGAGCTAGACAGAGCCCGGCCAATGCACTTCTTAACAATGTAGAAGACATCATCCACCATACTGGATGTCAACTGGCCCTTCTCATAGGTGTCCAGAGCCACAGCCTGGGAAAAAAGCAAAGCGCCCAATAAGGGCCCCAGTTCTGCATGTCACTGTTCTACACAGTTCTGAAAAAGGCCGTGGCTCTGCCCCCTTTTCTGTACCTTGTCCATGTTTTTCCCAACATAGCTTATTCTGGTCACAGGTTAGTGTGGCTCCTCTTTGCCAAAATCGCTCACTTTTCTACCGATCACCGTGTTAAGAAATTATTTAGGGCGTTTGTCTTGGGAGCATCTGTTTCATGGGATGTAAGACACCAGGTGAGGCCCTTCTTCCCCAAGGCTCCTCACCCACATATGTCCTCAGGGAGGCAGGGAAGCTCCCTGAGGAGCCAAGGTGCTCTTTTGTGATCCTTGGGAAAGAAGTCCCAGCTGGGTCCATGAGGAGCACAACCACTCCACAGATGCCCTTTAAAGCAGTACACTCAGTCTACATGCAAGGGTATTCTCAAAGCAGGACCAAGAAATATGACATGTCTCAGCCATTCCCTTCAGCCTGGCTTCTTGGACAGGAAGCCCCATGTCCCAGGGATGTGTCCTCTGTCCTACCTTGTTGACAGTCTCCCGCATGAAGTACTCCTCCATGGTAATATAGAGACCAATTAGCTCCTGCATGGTGCAGCTCAGTAGGCAGTTATTGAGGAGTTTGTCCAGACACTTCTGGTGCTCTAGGGGACAGCCAGGAAAGGAATACTCACTCTTCTTCCCCAAGGGAAATAGATCAACTTTTCTCATATTTTCACGTTCCTTTCTAGTCTCTGTTCAATATCTGTACATAATTTATATGGCTAATAATCACGGTACCAATACAATTTTGTCTTCTGTTTAAAAATTATATAATAAATATTTCAGGAGTTCCCATTTATGGCTCAGTGGAAACAAATCTGACTAGCATCCATGAAGATCAGTTTCGATCCCTGGCCTTGCTCAGTGGGTTAAGGATCCAGTGTTACCATGAACTGTGGTATAGGTCACAGACATGGCTCAGATCCTGAGTTGCTGTGGCTGTGGTGTAGGCCAGCAACTATAGCTCCAATCTGACCCCTAGCCTGGGAACCTCCATATGGTGCGGGTGCAGCCCTAAAAAGACAAAAAAGAAAAAAGAAAAAAAAATGTATATATATATAAAATAAATATTTCAGTGTTTCTACATAGCTTTGCCTGGTCTTCATTTTAACTTACTTTTTTTTTTTTTTTTTTTTTGTTGCTTTTTAGGGCCAAAGCTGTGGCATATGGAAGTTCCTGGGTTGGGGTGGAACTGGAGCTGCAGGCCTATACCACAGCCACAGCAACATCAGATCTGAGCAGCACCTGTGACCTATACTACAACTTGAGGCAATACTGGATCCTTAACCTGAGTGAGGCTAGGGATCAAACCTGCATCCTCATGGATACTAGTCAGGTTCCTAACCTGCTAAGCCACAACGGGAACTCCTAGAGAGTCTTTATTTTTGAAATTATTCTATTTTTAGACACCTGGGTTATTTTCAAACTTCTGTCATTAGAGATAACTGGGAATCATAGTAACTGGAAATTTTAGTTAATATTACTGTACAAAAAACTTACTACTTCTTTTCTATTTTTTCCTTAGAATTATTAAGACTCAAAAGATATACATTTCCAGGCCAAAGACTAATATATTAGGTACAGAACATTTCATTCTCTAACCAAAAGAATGTGCTGTCCAACAGAATTTTCTGTAGTAAGGGGAATCTAAATCCATGTTGACGGGAGTGTTCTAAATCTGTGTTGTCTAATATGATAGCCACTATTAAGCACTTAAAATGTGCTTTATTATATGGTGTTCCTGGTGGCCTACTGGTTAAGGATTTGGCATTGTCACTGCTGTGTTCCAGGTTCGATCTCTGGCCTGGGAACTTCCACATGCCACAGATGTGGCCAAAAAAAACAAAAAAAGTGCTTAATATGATTGAGGAACCAAAGTAAAAATTTTTTTTTTTCCTTTTCTTTTCTTCGTTTTTACAGCCACATCTATGGTATATGGAAGCTCCCAGGCTAGAGGCTGAATCACAGCCGCAGTTTCAGGTCTACTCCAAAGCCACAGCAACACCAGATTTGAGCTGCATCTGGGACCTACACCACAACCACGGCAACACCGGATCCGAGCTGCATCTGTGACTTACACCACAGCTTGAAGTAACACTGGATCCTTAACCCACTGAGTGGGGCCAGGGATTGAACGCACATCTTTAAGGATACTAGTCAGGTTCATAACCTGATGAACCACAATGAGAACTCCTAATTAAATTTTCTTTTTTAAAATTATTTATTTATTGCTAATTAAATTTAAATAGTCACATGTGGCTTGTGGCTTCTGTATTAAACAGCATAACTGTGAACATACATGGTCATTACTAATAGCAGTCAGCACCAAACCCTAAATGAGATTATATTTTCCTTAAATACAAATTCAAGGCATTACCACTTGGGTCATACAAATAATTCCCTTGGGAGTTCCTTTGTGGTGTAGTGTGCTAAGGATCCAGTGTTGCCATTGCAGCAGCTCAGGTTGTTGCCATGGCAGAGGTTTGATCCCTGGCCCAGGAATTTCCACATGTTGTGGGTGCAGACAAAAACAAACAAACAAAAAAAACCCTTGCCTTGCATTATTGCTACAAGCCATGCAGAATGCCATAGATGGTAGATTAGTTTCAGGTTTCCAATTTAGGAAACCTGGATATATTTAACCAGTAGTAATTAAATGGTCTCCTTAAAAACCTAGAGCGTTAATCTGTCAGTGAAATAAGACTATGACATGTTTTTATTCAACATATTTTTTGCTTCAAAAATTGAGACTGTGGGAACTGGGAGACTGAGGGAAAGAATGAAATGCTTTCTTTATATATATATTCTTTTCTCAAGATTACACCTCAGTATTACACTAAGATATAATTTATATACCATAAGATTCACCCACTGTATATGTGTAATTCAATGATTTTTTTTAAGTAGCTTTATAAAGTTTTTAATAAGAGCCACAATCCAGTTGTATAATATTCCTCTCATTCCTTAAAGTGTCCTCATGGAATTATATCTGTCTTTGTATTCGTATCTATCTGTCCATCTATAGTGTACACATATCACCTACTTAACACCAATCCCTAACTCTGAGCTGGTGAGGAAACACGGTGTGGGGAAAAGAACAGAAGAAAATCATTTAACCATTCTTGCCTTTAGCTTCCCTTATCAGTAAAATGATTAGATGGCCTCAAAGATCCAACCCAGTTCTAAAATTTGCTAAGTGTAGATTTCTTCCTGGGAGTCAGTCTGTCCACAGAACCAGAGACCAAAAGCCCCAGTTATTTTCTTATTAAAAGATTTGTGGCTTAACTATTACAAAACAGTGCCAACTATATTCCAACCCATCCCAGAGAACATGGGAAATGCCTTTTACCTTGTTTTACTTCCTCTGAAGCCATGGAGTCCCCCACCTCAAAATCCGAGCTGATCCTTTTCCTGAGGAAGCGTAAGTACAGCTCACTGCGGGCATTCATCAGGGTGACCTCAGTCAAGATAGGATCCAGTTCCCTGAGACACACGGAGTGGAAGGAATAAGCAGGAGACTGGATTCCTTCAGATATAAGAGCTACAGGGCAAACACAGTCCCAAACTCCCCCCTCCCACTGGGCCCAGAAGGGTCAGCTCTGCCAGACGGTCATCCTAGCTCTGCTGGCCCAATTATAATCAGAGACAGCTGTCAACAACATATTCCATTTACATGTGTCACCTGAATTATTCACCCCCTAAAATCCTGTCAGGGCTAAATAAAAGATTGGGAGATGTATTTTTGTTAGTGGTTTGAATAAAAATTATATACGCTTCATGTGGAAGAAATCAATTTTAGGGAAAAAAAGTTGGAAGACTCACACTTTTCAATTTTAAAATTTACTACAGAGCTACAGCAAACAAGACAGTGTGGTTTTACTGGCATAAGGATAGACATACAGATTAACTGAGAGTCCAGAAACCTTCATATTTATGATCAACTGATTTCCAATAAGAAAGCTAAAACAACTCAATAAGGAAAGAACAGTCTTTTCAACAAATTGTGCTGGGATAACAAAACTCACATTGCAAAGAATGAAGTTCATCTTCTCCCTCACATCATAGACAAAATTAACTCTTTTCCACATTGAAGTCCAAGAGATCTTTTCAAGACATAAACCTGGTCATATCATAATCATATGATGTCCATAGGTCTTAGGATACAAGACACTGAATGGCCTAACAGCCTCATTAGATGCATCTCATATAAGGCTCTCCCCAACTCTCAGCACTTCAACAATACTGGCCGTCTTTCAGTTTTTCAAACACACCGGGTCTTTGCACGTGCTTTCCTCACTCTACCTGGAACACATTTCACCTCTTATTCCTATTTATTTTGTTGTGGGGGAGGTTTTTTGGCTGCATCCGTGGCATACAGAAGTTCCCAGACCAGGGATCAAACTCATGCTGTCGCTGTAACCAAAGCCACAAGAGTGACATTGTCAGGTTCTTAGCCCACTGAGTCAGGAGGGAACTCCCCACTTTTGAAGTTTCAGATTTAAAGTCATTTCCTCAGGATTTTTTTCCTTGAACTTCATCGATTTAGGTTACATCCCTTTATTCATGCTTCTCTGTACTCTATACTTAATATATTGTAATCGACAGCACCAACTCTAGAGTCAGACTGCTCGGATTCTATTCCTGGCTTTGTTGCTTTCTAGTTGTACGATCCTGGGCAAGTCACTTAGCCTCTACAGGCTTCAGTTTCCTCATCTATAAAAAGAGTTTATGGATTAAATCAGTGATTTCAGATAGCGGTGACTTTATCTCTCCAGGTATATTTGGCAGATGACATCGCAGTACCAGTATCTTGCGGGTAGAGGCCAAGGATGCTGATAAACATAATACAAGGCACAGGTAGTTTTCACGACAAAGAAATTATACAGCTACGGAGTTCCTGTTGTGGTTCCTGATGCTGTCTCTGTGAGGATGTGAGTTCTACCCCTGGTCTCGCTCAGTAGGTTAAGGATCCAGTGTTGCTGCAAGCTGTGGCATACATTGCAGATGCCACTCAGATCTGATGTTGCCATGGCTGTGGCATAGGCCTTAGCTGCAGCTTTGATTCAACTCCTAACTTGGGAACTTCCATATGCTGCAGGTGTGGCCGTAAAAAGATTAAAAAAAAAAAAAGAAATCATACAGGTAAAATGCCAATAGTACAGAGACTGAGAAACCCTGGATTAAATGATTTAATATTTGTTAAGTGCTTAGAACAATGTCTGGCACATAGTACACTCTATAGGTGTGTCAGTTATTATTTGTCTTCTTTATAAGCTATAGATGCCACATAGAAAGAATTATGTCTGTTTTGCTTGTTGTGTTTGCTGACATATCCCCAGTACCAAGAAAGGACCAATGCCTGGTATATAGTATGTATTTGGTAAAAATTTGTTGATTGAATGAATACATTTTTATGTTTGGAATTTCTTTCTTTTTCTTTTTAATGCCGCACCTGTAGCATGCGGAAATTCCCAAGCTAGGGTTGAACTGGAGCTGCAGCTCCCAGCCTATGCCACAGCAACACAGGATCCTAGCTCTATCTGCGACCTACAACACGGTTCACAGCAACGTTGGATCCTTAACCCACTGAGTGAGGCCAGGGATCAAACCTGCATTGTCATGGATACTAGTCGGGTTCTGAACCCACTGAGCCACAATGGGAATTTCTGGAATTTCTTTTAATAAGCATATGTTACTTTCACTAGAAAAAAGTTAAAGTTTAAAATTATGGGACAGTAGTTATCTTTGGGGGAGGGAGAGGAGAGGAGTCACTTTGGGGACTTCAAAAGTCTTGCTGACGATCTATTCTTTACAAAACAAAGGCTATACATGTGCTTTTCTTTATATGCTATATTTCATTAAAAAAAGAGTCACAGATAAAGTATATTTAAACATAAACCACACTGTTAGAGAGTAGTCTCTGAATGATACTTGATTACCAAGTCAAACTCTTATGTGCTGAAGAAAAGAGGATTATTACCTTGGTTCTATTTTTTCTGATGTAGAATTTCTCATCAAGTTGTTCTGGACATGCCGGAACTGCAATACACCACAGAAATGAAAATGTTCTTCCCCTCCCTACCCCTTCTATCTGCCTCTTGCAAGTCACTCCAGGCTTCTGGCATAAGAATGTTTAAGTTTGGTTTGTTTAACAGACAAGCCAAAAAGTAGGCTCTCAGGTTGAGGAGCCAAGGATTTTTTTCTTTTTTCTTTCTTTTTTTTTGGGCTACACTCTCAGCATGTGCAAGTTCCAAGAATCAGGGACTGAAGTCGCACTGCAGCTGCATCCTGCACCACAGCTGCAGAAATGCAGGATCCTTAAGCTGCTTTGTCACAAGGGAACTTCCCAAAGATTACAGGCTAAAGTTCACCTATAGTATCACACTTAAAAGTGATGCTAGTGGTGTTCCAATGGACTACTGTCTAGAGTCTCCTAGGAATAAAATTGTGTGGGGCTACTCCTACAGTTTATCTGCTCAAAGGTTTGGAGAAACAACGTTCTGAAAAAGTCAATGTTACCTTTAGTATTCAAGAATCGAAGGAGAAATCTGCGACAAATTACTTAATACTGAATAAAACCTTAAAAAATAAAATTCTCATCAAATCACCAGAAGGCTTTGTTGGATATTCTGTGATAGAGAAGTGATCTAATGCTTCTGTTATGTTCCTTTTAGGAAGCCCTTTGTATTTCCTTCTCAGTCTTGTACTGAGGCCGTCATCATCTTGATATAACACCTCAAGTTCAAGTGAAGCTGGTGAGGGGCAACATGCAGGCCAGTCTGCATTCGGCATTTTTCTCCCAGCTGCATCTTTTTTCACTCCTCCCACCCCTGCAATTTATTCTATTCAGTGTCGCTGGCTAATGTCTGCTTCCAAACTACCTGTAAGCGTCCCCTGCTCACCTGCTGATGGTAGTCCCTCTGCTTGATGAACTTGTCTACCACCTTCTCCACCTGTCTGTCACATTCCACCTGAAGATATTTTATCAGGGTGTAAAGTCTCCCTGGCCCATAATAGGTTTCCACTATTGGTTGATGGGTCTCCACAATTCGGGCAATCCCTAGAAGGGAGAGAGTGAGAGGGTTGGATTCCAAATATTCTTCCTGCAAGATAAACTCCTTTCTTCTATCCAGGACTGACCTGGGATCTAACACAACCCTTTTTGGCTGTTTTACTTCCCCAAATGAAAAAAAAAAAATGGTTCTTGTCAGTGCCAGGAGAGGCTGAGCAAATCTGTTAAATATGCACAATGTTTGGTATACTAGCAGACATTTGATAAGTTATATGGAAAGTTTCTACAGGAGTATCTTTTGAAATGAGCATCACTCTTCTCCCACATATTTTAGGGTTAAATTGACTCAGAGTTTGGGTCTTGAGGGCTAGGGAGAATCAAAGCATCTGAAAGATTCTAATTTTTGCTTGTTAGATACTGAATTGGGAAGTTAATTCTCCAATAAATCAATACATAGAAAACCATAAGATTAAATTAAAGGAATCAAACTAGTGAGAAAAGAAGAAAATCTAGGAAGCAGGTGTGAGCAGTATTGGAGGGTGGAGAAAGAGGCTTGCCTTCAAACAGAAGAGTGAGTGTATCTGCAAAGATGACTGCAGCTCTTCGATCGCTCATATCTGTCCCGAGAACCAAGAGTAGATTCTCCTCAGCTTTACTGGCCACCTGAAAAAAGTAGAAAATCCACAAATACTTCTTAGATCAAAGGCCAGCCTCTGTTTTCCAAAAAGACCTGCCATTGGCTTTCTTTTTTCCATGTGTCCCTTGATGCCTGAAAACCTAAGCAGCACAGAAGAATGTTTCTGGGGGGCTCTGAGTTGTCTGGGCTTCAGGCAAGACAAAGAACTTAACACAGTGGTAACTCTTCTTCCATTGGGAGGTATAAATAATGCTTTCCTTTCTTTGATAATGTCTATTGCCATTAAACTAGGGAAAGAGTTGCAAGTTTCAATAACTGTTTCAAAGTATAACTCAAAGTTGTTATTAATGGTGCTTTGTTTAGCAGGGCAAGGAATCTGGGTATACTGAGAAAGGGACTTTAAAACTGATTAACAGAAGTCATTTCCAGGTTTCAGATGACAAAGTACTGATTACAAAAAAAGTACTGGAGTTCCCATGATGCTGCAGCAGAAATGAATCTGACTAGGAACCATGAGGTTGCAGGTTCGATCCCTGGCCTTGCTCAGTGGATTAAGGATCCAGTGTCGTTGAACGCTGTGGCGTAGGCTGCAGACGTGGCTTGGATCCCACGCTGTTGTGGTTGTGGCGCAGGCCAGCATCTGTAGCTCCTATAAAACCCCTAGCCTGGGACCCTCCATATGCCACAAGTGTGGCCCTAAAGAGCAAAAAAAAAAAAAAAAAGGACCACAGGAGTTCCCACTGTGGTGCAGCAGGATCAGCAGCTCTTGGGAGCACTAGCACTTTTTTCAGTTAACCATTACCAACTATTATTTTTTTAGTTAATTTTAATTTTAATTTTAATTTTTTTTTCTTGTCTTTTGGTCTTTTAGGGCCACACCTGCAGCATATGGAGGTTCTCAGGCTAGGGGTCTAATCAGAGATGTTGCTGCCAGCCTATGCCAGAGCCACAGCAACACCAGATCCGAGCTGTGTTTGCAACCTACACCACAGCTCATGGCAAAGCTGGATCCTTAACCCACTGAGCGAGGCCAGGGATCGAACCCTCATGGCTCTCATTTGGATTCGTTTCCACTGCGCCAAGACAGGAACTCCCCAGTTAATTAATTTTTAGAATGGGTACAACACACTTAAACATTCAAAAGAAAGAGGGAATTTTTGGAGTTCCTGTCATGGCTCAGTGGTTAACGAATTGGACTAGGAACCATGAGGTTGCAGGTTCGATCCCTGCCCTTGCTCAGTGAGTTAAGGATCTGGCATTGCCGTGAGCTGTGGTATAGGTCAGAGACGTGGCTTGGATCCTGCATTGCTGTGGCTGTGGCCAGCAGCTACAGCTCCAATTGGACCCCTAGCCTGGGAACCTCCATATGCCGCCGGTGCGGCCCTAAAAAGGCAAGAAAAAAAAAAAAAAAAAAGGAGTTTTTGGTAAAAAGTAGTTCTTCCTCTTACTTATGTCTTTTGGTCTAAGTCTCCTCCTGAGAGGTGACTACTGCTAACTGTTCCAAAAATATCCTATGCTTATACAGGTATACATCTTTATCGACACCCTCTTATTTTAAACAGGAGCAATAGCATATTATTACTTAACAAACCACTTATGTCAGCACATATGGAACTATCTCATTTTTCTTAATGGGAAAGTAGTGTTCCATTGTACAGAACTGGGTGCCGGTGGGGGGAATGCACTCTGATACATAGTTAAAAAACAAACAACAACCCTGTGCACACATGCCTACTGATATTTGCTTTTCTTCATCTAAGGTTTTGGGGAGGAGGGTGGACTGAGACTTTAACTGGAATCTGTTTCTTTTTCAGTTTTAATCTTTTTTTTTTTTTTTGTCTTTTTGCCATTTCTTGGGCCGCTCCTGCAGCATATGGAGGTTCCCAGGCTAGGGGTCGAATTGCAGCTATAGCTGCCAGCCTACACAAGAGCCACAGCAGCGCAGGATCCAAGCCGCATCTGCGACCTACACCACAGCTCACGGCAATGCCGGATCGTTAACCCACTGAGCAAGGGCAGGGATCGAACCTGCAACCTCATGGTTCCTAGTTGGATTCGTTAACCACTGCGCCACCACGGGAACTCCCAGTTTTAAACTTAAGTGACCTCTCAGTTTCTGAAATGCAAGCCTGGTTTAAAAAAAAATTTTTTTTAATGGCCGTATCAGTGGCATATGGACGTTCGCAGTCTAGGGGTTGAATCCAAGCTGCAGTTGCTGGCCTATGCCACAGCCACAGCAATGTGGGATCTGGACCACATCTACAACCTACCCTACAGCCTGCGGCAACACTGGATCCTTAACCCACTGAGGAGGCTAGGGATTGAACATGCACCCTCATGGATGCTATGTCTTAACCAGCTGAGCCACACTGGGAACTCCACAAGCCTGTTCCTGCCACTGTCGCCAAGTCTGATTTTGAGACTCAAACTTAGTTATGAAGTTGTAAAACCACTAAACAACATCTCTGAATGCTTTTTTTTGTCTTTTGTCTTTTGTCTTTTCAGGGCCACATTTGTGACATATGTAGGTTCCCAGGCTGGGGTGAATTGGAGCTTCAGCTGCCAGCCACAGCCACAGCCACAGCAACACCAGACCTGAGCCTCATCTGCAACCTACACCATAGCTCACAGGAGCACTGGATCCTTAACCCACTAAGTGAGGCCAGGGATGATCGAACCTGTGTCCTCGTGGATGCTAGTCAGATTTGTTTCTGCTGAGCTACTACAAGAACTTCCTGGATGCTCTTAAAAGAAGTCAGTCCCTGGCTGATAGCTTGGAAAGGGTGACTCGACTTGTCAGAGAATCTGCATTTTAATTTTCCCATACTTTCACTTGGTCTGTTGGAAATAAATGTGCATCAGCAGAGGTCCAGACCATGCCTGATACAGAGTAGAATGGCAATAGATAAGTGCTGAATGAATATATTCATCCAGTCCTGCCAGGGTACAACAGAAAGAGGGAGTCAAATCCAGAGGTGAAAAAGTATCCACAGAAACTGGATCCATCCAGTGTACCAATCTGTAGGCAGAGAACTGTAAGGTTATCTGGCCAAGCAACTGGGGCCATACCTGCTTGCAAAGGTATTCTGAGAACTTGCTTAGTCCGTCCTCATGCAAACCCAGCAGTGGGAAGATCTTGAAGAAGCGCTCCACCTGGGGCAGATCCCCTTCCTTAGTTGCAATGGCAAACTTCTCTGTGACAATGGCTTTGAGACGCTGCTCAGCTTCCTGCAGCAATTTCAGGTTGGCATCAATCATGCTGCCTACACAATTGGAAGAGAATTAATGTAACAAATGGTACTGTTGGCTATATGCCACTTTGTGCATTCCAAAAATATGTATTATGCACTTAACATGTGCGAGATACTGTATCAGCGATATGGATGATTTAGAAATGAAGTCACAGAAGTTACAATCAAGTGAAAAGGATAAGATTTGTATGCGAATAACTATAATAAAATTCAGTAGGAGTTCCTGTTGGGGCTCAGTGGGTTAAGAATCCAACCAGTATCCATGAGGATGCAGGTTTGATCCTTGGCCTTGCTCAGCTGGTTAAGGATTTGGCACTGCTGCAAGGTGCACCATAGATGTGGCTTGGGTCAAGCATTACTGTGGCTGTGTCGTAGGCTGGCAGTTTTAGCTATGATTCAACCTACAGCCTTGGAACTTCTGTGTGTGACAGGTGCACCCCTAAAAAGGAAAAAAAAATTCAGTGGGTGAGTGTTATAAGAAAGGTGCCCACAAGTCATATTTCTGGTTGAAGAAGTCAGAAAAGGCTTCCTAGAGATGATATCCTATTCTCTCAAAGATTGGCAGGGCCTGAATGGGGGAACATATATTTCAGGCAAAGGGAGTAAAATGAGCCAAGGATTAGAAACAGCAAGATGAAGAGTGCTGAAGTACTACATTCCTTGGTATTTAGAGGAGCTCAATAAATATGTGCACAATGAACGGAATGGATGCATGAGTGAACAGCATGAAATAAGGCTAGAGAGATAGAATGGGCTGAGATCATGGAAGGCCCAGAATACCAAGCTAAGATCCGAATTTCAACTTTATAAATAGGCAATGTGGTCAAGGGTAAAGAATTCACTGGCCAGAAGAACAGTAGATCTGGATTCAATTTCCTTTTTTATTTTTATTATTTTATTTTATTTTTTTGTCTTTTTGTCTTTTCTAAGGCCGCACCTGCAGCATATGGAGGTTCTCAGGCTAGGTTCTCAGGGGTCTAATTGGAGCTGTAGCCGCCTGCCTATGCCACAGCCACAGCAACGCCAGAGCCGAGGCGTGTCTGTGACCTATACCACAGCTCACAGCAACACTGGATCCTTAACCCACTGAGCAAGGCCACAGATCGATCCCACAACCTCATGGTTCCTAGTTGGATTCATTAACCACTGAGCCATGATGGGAACTCTCAGTTTCCTTTTTTATAAAGCAGGAAAAACAACATCTGCCCTGGGATGGTCTAAGACCTATACTGGGTCTAATACCAGAGACATTTCTTTTTTTCTTTTCTTTGTTTTTTCCTGGCACATGGAGTCCCCAGGCCAAGGATCAGATCTAAGCCACACTCACAACCCTAAGCTGCAGCTGTGATAATGATCCTAACCCACTGTGGTGGGCTGGGGACTGAACCTGCATCCTAGTACTCCCAGGCTGCTTTCGATCCCATTGCGCCACAGCAGGAACTCCAAAGAAATCTGTTGACAGATATCTTTTTCCTGGTTTAATTTGTCTAAATCAGATTACCAATGCTTGTAACTAAATGAGAAATTACAAATGCTTAAACTTGATTACAGACGCTGTAACTAAGTTAAAAATCAATAGTTTGGGATGCGAACCTTCTTTGCCCTGTCGGCTGAGCTCTATAACTGACTTGTCCAGGCACAAGTAGCGATGAATGTGGGCTGCAGCCTGCTCATAATCTTCATTTCTCAAAGCAGTCTGAACCCCATCCATGCAGAACTTCAGGTCCAAGATGTCATCAGCTCTCTGAATGGCTTGATAGAGGCGATTCTGCAAAAAGAATTGGTCCTTAGAAACAATGTCCTATTCTTTCAAAAAATGTCTTTCCAGAAAGTAGGAAGTTTCAGGGGCTGAATCAAGTTAATCAGAGGTCCTTTTCAGCTTTCATTGGTAAACTAAAAAATACCATCACTACTATTCACAAAACTTATTGACAATGGTCAATATCACTGACAGGTATCATACAATTTCATTTATGTGACAAGATCATCATTTTAATGGAAGGAGGAACAGGGATAATTCATATTTATATTTGATATTTACTGTTAAATTTATAACACATTCAGAATGTAGTTGACATTTTGGGAATATAACACTGTAAACCAAGTAATAAATTAAGCAAAATATGTAGAAAGTATTTTTCTTAGAATAAGCAAGAATGCGTAGAAAAAATTTTATTTATTTTTTGCCTTTTTTTTTTTTTTTTTTTAAGGCTGTATCTGTGGCACGTGGAGGTTCCCAGGCTAGCAATCTAATCGGAGCTGTAGCCAACGGCCTATGCCACAGCCACAGAAACTTGGGATCCAAGCCATGTCTGCGGCCTATCATGGCAATGCCGATCCTTTACCCACTGAGCAAGGCCAGGGATTGAACCTGCAACGTCTAGTTGGATTTGTTTCTGCTGTGCTAAGATGGGAACTCCTAGAAAAAACTTTAATATGTGAGTTGGGGAGTTCCCGTCGTGGCACAGTGGTTAACGAATCTGACTAGGAACCACGAGGTTGCGGGTTCGGTCCCTGCCCTTGCTCAGTGGGTTAATGATCCGGCATTGCCGTGAGCTGTGGTGTAGGTTGCAGACGCGGCTCAGATCCCACGTTGCTGTGGCTCTGGCGTAGGCCAGTAGCTACAGCTCCGATTAGACCCCTAGCCTGGGAACCTCCATATGCCGCGGGAGCGGCCCAAGAAATAGCAAAAAGACAAAAAAAAAATAAAATAAAAATAATATGTGAGTTGGTGACTATGTGGCTATAATGTTTTGTGGCATATTGTTTTGGCTAAACCTGGACAAAGAGATAGGGAAGAGTTATGCTATTTCACAGTACGAAAGAGTTAGGGTATTTCACAGCGGCAACCTGAGGCTGGGACTGACGTGCTCAAGAGCCCAGATCCTGCACTGTTCAATACAGCAGCGCTAACCACTTGTGGCTACTAGGCACTTGAAATGTGATGTGGCCCAATTATGATGGGTAAAATATACACTGGATTTCAAAGACTCACAAAAATAAATAAGGTAAAACATTTTATCAATGCCATTTTATAGTAATTACATACTTCAATGGTATTTTGGATATAATGGGTTAAACAAATATGTTATTTCTAAATTGTTATTTTCTCCTATTTCTTTTTTTGTGTGTGTGTGTGTCTTTTTGCCATTTCTTCGGCTGCTCCCACCGCACAAGGAGGTTCCCAGGTTAGGGGTCAAATTGGAGCTGCAGCCACCGGCCTACGCCAGAGCCACAGCAACGCAGGATTCGAGCCGCGTCTGTGACCTACATCACAGTTCATGGCAACGCCAGATCCTTAACCCACTGAGCAAGAACAGGGATCGAACCTGCAACCTCATGGTTCCTAGTCAGATTCATTAACCACTGTGCCACGATGGGAACTCCATTTTCTCCTATTTCTGTTTTACTTTTTATTTTTTTTCTCTTTACAGCTACACCTGTGGCATATGGAAGTTCCCAGGCTAGGTCAAATTGGAGCTGCAGGTGCCAGGCTATGCCACAGCCATAGCAACACTATTTGAGCGGCATTGGCAACCTGTGCTGCAACTTGTGGCAACACCAGGTACTTAACCCACTGCGTGAGGCCAGGGATCAAACACATCCTCACAAGACTACAATGGGTTCTAAACCCACTGAGCCACAACGGGAACTCTTGTTTTACTTTTTAAAAATAATCACTGGAAAATTTTAAATTACATATGCAGACTTTCTGTTTTCCAATCTGAAGGACTTTTTATTTCGTTTCTGGCTTAAGTGCCCTGGCTAGAACCTCCACTACAGTGTTGAAGAGAAGAAACAAAAGCTAATATCCTTGTTTTGTTCCTGATCTTGGCAGGGGCAAAGCATCTGTCTTTTACCAATAAACATGATGTTAGCTGTGGGGTTTCTGTAGATGCTATTTATCAGGTTAGGAAATTTCTTCTATCCAAGTTTGTTGAGTGTTTTTATCAAAAGGGATGTTGAATTTTTCAAATGCTTTTTTTTGAGTCTATAAGATGATCATTTGGTTTTTGGCCTTTATTCTATTGATATATTACATTAATTGATTTTCAGATGATAAACCAACCTTGCATGTCTGGGGTAAATTCCACTTGAGCACAGTACAGTCTTTTTTATTAAAAAAAAATTTTTTTTTTGTCTTTTAGGGCCGCACTGGCGGCATACGGAGGTTCCCAGGCATAGGTCCAATTGGAGCTATACCTGCCGGCCTACGACAGAGCAACAGCAACACGGGATCTGAGCTGCATCTGTGACCTACACCATAGCTCATGGCCACGCCAGATTCTTAACCCACTGAGCGAGGCCAGGGATCGAACCTGCACCCTCATGGATGCTAGTTGGGTTTGTTAACCACTGAGCCACAATGGGAACTCCTAGTCTTTTTTATATTTGCTTGATTTGGTTAGTTGATAGCATTGTTGAGAATTTGTGTGTCTATATTCATAACAGCTATGGGTTTGGAGTTTTTTTGTGATGTCTTTGTCTGGTTTTGGTATCTTCCATCAGGTTTCTATCAGATGGTACTGCTCTAATTTCTAATGTGGTGGCTTCTCTACCGTCCTCTACTAACTTAAACATCAAATGCTCAATGGGGTATACCTGAATTGCTTTGCTGTACACCTGAAACTAACACAACACTGTAAATTAAATGAACTATATTTCAATTAAATAAAAAAAGGTTAAAAAAATGGCAGCATCAAGGAAAAAAAAAAAAAAAAAACGAAAGCTCAATAGGATTACCTTGGCCAGAGTTCCTGTTGTGACTCAGTGGGTTAAGAACCCGATATAGTGTCTGTGAGAAGGCAGGTTCAATCCTGGCCTCACTCAGTGGGTTAAGGATCTGGCATTGCCACAAGCTGCAACACAGATGGCAGATGCAGCTCAGATCCAGTAGTGCTGTGGCTGTGGTATAGGCCTCAGCTGCAGCTCTGATTTGACTTCCAGCCTGGGAACTTCCATATGCACAGGTGTGGCTGTAAAAACAACAACAAAAAAGAAAAGGATTACCTTGGCCAAGTCAAGCTGACGGACTTTACTGGACACATTCTCAGCTAGGTTGCAGGTGAAGGTGATCATTCCAGCCAGCTGCTTTGCATCTCCTTCAATCAACTGCAGGTTGGGACTAGAAACATACATTGTCGGCACATATATCCATTCGGGTAGATAGTAGACGGAGACATGGAAGAACTTTTTTGTAGACGGAAACTATGTCTTCGACTTCTTTACGACTCTTAGCTCCATTCCTTCTATTCACAGCTTTTTCTCAAGAGTGTTTTATTGAAAACTCAGTTCTATACTTAACAAAAAATTAATTTTTTTTCTTTTTTGGCCATGCCCAAGGCATATGGAAGTTCATAGGCTAGGGATTGAATCCGAGCTGCAGCTGAGACCTATGCTACAGCTGGAGCAACACTGGATCCTTAACCCACCATGCCACAGTGGGAACTCCAAAAAATAAATTTCTATAACTACAAAGGACATCCCTAAATATGTACTGCCAAAGAACTAGAGTACAGACTCTCCCAGTTGCTAAGTAAGTATAAAATTCACTAACCAACAATCTAAGAAGATGATGAAATCAAAGAGCAATTTTTGATCCTTAGGCTAGGGATCAGATGTGAGCCACAGCTGCTACCTATGCCACAGCTGCAGCAATGCTAGGTTCTTCACCCACTTTGCTGGGCTGGGATCGATCCTGCAGCCCAGTGCTTGAGAGACAATGCAGATCCCGTTGCGCCGCAACAGGAACTCCCCAAATGATGTTAATACTTGCTGGTCCAAAACCACTTTGAGAACAATTTGACTACACTCTTAAGTATTCACTTTACTTGGAGGTAAATCTCCTTTACAATTCAAACTCAACTTGCATGGTAAAACAGAAAGGAAAAATAATAACATCCAACGGCTCCTGATGGAATTTATTTACTTAAAAATTTTATTTATTTATTTTTTGGCCCCATGGCACATGGAAGTTCCTAGGCCAGGGATTGAGTTGTGCCACAGCAGTGACAATACCAGACCTTAACTCGCTGTGCCATAGAGAAGTCCCTAATAGAATTTAAATAGCTTGTCCTGATATGTAGACTCACCCCATCCGGTGGAGAGTGACCATTTTACTTTCAATGGTGTTTTGCTGTTCCAAGAGAGCATCCAGCTCTCTCTCCACCACTTTCTGAAAGACAGAGAAACATTCTTTTGTTAGCATGGTCAAAAGGAACCCTAAGCATTATCTAATCCAACCACTTAGCTAAAGGGTAAATCCCACTTCAAATGTCTTCTTTCCTTTCACTAAACTCCTATAGAACTTTAACAAACAATACTTCATTTTTGCACTTATCAAATTAAATAATGTTACCTTATGTGTATCTTATTCCATCTAGGAGATGAACACCACGGAGGGAGAAAAGAAACCTTTATTCAATTTCATTGGCAAAATGCCTCACACAGGAAGGCATTTAAAATATAAAGGATAGGGAGTTCCTGTCATGGTTCAGCAGAAACAAATCTGACTAGTAACCATGGGGACCCAGGTTTGATCCCTGGCTTCATTCACTGGGTTAAGGATCTGGTGTTGCTGTGAGCTGTGGCGTAGGCTGGTGGCTACAGCTCTGATTTGACCCCTAGCCTGGGAATTTCCATATGCTGCGGCTGTAGCCCTAAAAAAGGGAAAAACAAACAAAAACCAAAACTAATATTGTTCTGTCTGTAAGATCAACTTAATTTTTTTCCTAACATACTGACCGATTCAATGAATGCAAGCTTAGGAATGTTAAGAGTATTGAATTTTATAAAGTACATCTTGCTGAAAAGTCTATCGGCATTGGTATAAATTAATACTTGAAAACTCTCAAAGAGAGTTCCCGCCGTGGCTCAGTGGAAATGAATCTGACTAGGATCCATGAGGATGCAGGTTCCATCCCTGGCCTCCCTCAGTGGGTTAAGGATCTGGTGTTGTCACTGCAGTGGTTTGGGTTGCTGCTGTGAGGGGATTTGACCCTTGGCCTGGGAACTTCTACATAGAGTGGGTGTAGCAAAAAAAAAAAAAAAAGTACTGACGGGAGATCCTGTTGTGGCTCAGCAGTTAACAAACCTGACTAGCATCCATGAGGATGCGGGTTTGATCCCCGAACTCAAACAGTGGGTTAAGGATCCAGCAGTGCCAGTGACCTGTGGTGTAGGTCACAGACACCGCTTGGATCTAGCATTGCTGTGGTGTGGCATAGGCAGCAGCTACAGCTCCGATTCCACCCCTAGCCTGGGAACTTCCATATGCCGCGGGTTCAGCCCGAAAAAGTAAAAAAAAAAAAAAAAAAAGTACTGACAGCATTAAGTTTCATGGAAAAGTGAGGAAGGCTGCTGGACATAATATAGCCAGTGCCCCTGGTTTGACGCTATGCAGGGGTAGCTACAAGAACTGAAATAACTTATTCACGATTAGACAGTTGTTTCTGAGTTTTAACATCTCAAGATTCTACAAAGCCCTGCATTGAACTGAAACGCTAAAATTACACCCCCAAATCATTTCCCACAGTAGAAAGTCTTAAAACGCTTTGTTTATTTACAATGATTTCTTGCTGAAATGAGGTAAGGTGAAAGCGTTTCATCACTTTAAAATTTATAAGCCCTTACAACAAAGCCTTTATTCTTATTATGAAAAGCAAGCGTGTGAGGAGATGCCCTTAAGTCTAACTTTAGGACCGCGGAGAAATCTAATGATTAAGGGCCAGGGAAATCAACAGGGGGCGGGGCAGATCGCCCAGACAACACGAAAATATGCTTGGGGGCATCAGACGGAGATGTCGGATCGCCCCAATTACATTCAACCACACTCCTGCTTCTCGAGTAGATGCTTTTTTTGTTTCCTCGTAAAGAAAAGAACTTCCCACAGCCCTGATTTCCCAAGAATGACGGCTCCTAGGCCCACTGCCCCTGTATCCTCCTGGAAAGAGAAGCTCAGCCCCCCACCTCCTCGCCGCAGAGCCGTTCGTACACAGCCTCCAGCTCCTGAAGCTCAGTCAGAGAGCGAATGAGCTCTGTGGAGATTTCCGAGCAGCGGCCTCCTCCCACGCCTTCAGGCGGCGGAGGCACCCCTGACAGCTTCTGAGGAGAATCGAGGTCCGCCATCTTGATTCCCATTCCGCGCTTCCGGCCCTGGGAGGCCCCCTCCTCGTAGGCGCGCCACGTCCTTGGGGCTGCCCACGGGAGTGCCTAGTGAATTTGTATATATGTTTTTAAAAGCCTACTTAAAAAGGTCTATTAATTCCCTATTTTCCTGGGAAAAGTGACAGTCATAAAAATATGTTTAAGTAATTTTTCGTGCGGCGTGGAAGCAAGACTGAAGCATTAAAGAGATTTATATGTACATTCTTCAGGCGCCGGTTGAGGACCTTTTTTCCGTCGCGCGCCAATCGGAAGGTCCCTGTTTTAGGAGCTAATGGCGGATGCCGGCGGCTTGGGCTTAGCGGCGGATTAGGCCTTGAGGGGACTGAGGATCTGTTGGATATCTGCGCCATCCTCCTGGCTTCAGGGTAAAGAAGCAGCTTTCTGACCTCCCTAGGCCTGAAGAGGTGGAGAGCGGCCATGTAGAAGGGTGGGCCGAGCCTTTTGTAAGGGTTTCTGAGAGAGTTTAGGCCCGAGGACTATGGGCAAGCGTCTAGGAGGTGATGGAGGGGAACGCAGGAGGGCAGCTTCACGAACTTGTGTTTCGCGACCGTTCGCACTGTGGGAACTAAGCCTAGCTCAAAATAAGCTTTCTAGAGACTGCGTAGCTTTTAGGCTTTGGGGGAGATGTAAGAAGGGGCGGGAGAGACGTTTTCCACTGGAGAAAGTAAACGGCACACCGACGGGGAGGTGAAAGATCAAGGGTGTTAAAAGTGTCAAGGACGGAAACAGTCTTTGAAATCTAGACCCTTTGTATTTGTGCTTTGGTGCTTGGGCAACTCATTTCCTTCTTTGATCCTCAGTTTATCGCTTGCAAAAATGGGGATAATTATATCTATCTTGAAGACTTTGCAGAGTTTAAATGCGGTGATGTTCTTCTCGTACATGGAGAAGGGGTGGAGGAGCAATCACAGGCTCATTTCCTAATATTCATAGACAGCAGGTAGAATTGGGGGAAATCAAAATTTACCAAGTTTTGGTCGTTACTAGTTTCCGGTATGTAGTGCTTGGTTGATCTTCCTCTGAAATGCAATTTCCCTTGTTACCCAAGATAAAAGAATAGTTGGGGAACCTGGGTCCAGCTAGGTTTTGGGAAAATAAATTCCAAAGTTTGTACTAGATGCTGTTAGTTGTAAAGGAACTAGAAAGTAGGCTGAGTTTTTCAGTAAGTTATAAAGGGCGAAAAGTAGCCTAGGAGAAGGTTTTCCAAGCTTCCGAAGTGGTCTTTGGTTTCCTATGTTTGTTTTCTGAAAGATTCTGTATCTTTCATACAGTCAACCCTACAATATAGATCACATTCACAACAAGGTAGGGGTTTCGTTGTAAATTTTGTTCTTGATAACTGCAAGTTTGAAATTATGTTTGAAATTTTATAACTGGAGTGAGATGCAAGAGAATAAATTATGTCTGAGACTCCATTCAACTTTTCTCATTTAACAAAACCAAATTTGCATGCTAATTACAGATACAATTGTAAGCTTTGAACTTCTCGAGATTCTTTGCTTTTGTCTCTGAATAATTGAGGGAAAATAGTTCAGTTTATTTTCCAGTGGTAAATGTATAGGTACTTTTATGGTGAAGATACCTCAGTTTGCAGTCTTGAGTCCTAAGAAGAATCCTTTTCTTTGTATATTCTTTTGTGGAGGCTTCATTCTGGGGTCGCATTTCGGTTTTTAGTTTTTGATGATACATAAGTTTAAATTCTAAATTTTAGTCACTCCTTAAATATAGAGCTGTATAGGAGATGCAAATGAAAACTACACTTAAGTTACCAGTTTTTTGTTTGTTTGTTTTGCTTTTTAGGGCTGCACCCAAGCAGCATATGGAGGTTCCCAGGCTAGGGGATCTAATTGGAGCCATTTCTGTGGCCTGCACCACAGCTCCACAGCAACTCTGGATCCTTAACCCACTGAGCAAGGCCAGGGATCAGAACCCGAAACCTCATGGTTCCTAGTTGGATTCATTAACCACTGAGCCACGATGGAAACTCCCAAGTTACCAGTTTTTATCTGTTAAATCAGCAGAGGTCTGGTTGTGGAGAATTATAGAGACCCATATATTGCTGGAGATATATTGGTAGAGCTTCTTTGGAAGGTAATTTGACACTGTCTCTGAATTTCAAATATATGAGGTCCTCAATCCTGAAATTGGATTTCTAGCAGTTAATCTTAGAGATACTGTTAATGCACTTATAAATGGTCTGTATATGAGTGATTTTCTTTGTAGCAGTGTTTATAATTGCAAGAGATCGGGAAGAACCTAAATGTTCCTCAGGAGAGTGTTGGCTAAATAAATCCTAATAGATGCATTCAGTGGAATACTCCACAGCCTTAATATAAAAATGAGAAAACATTTTGCTTACTGCTATGTCCAAGATAGGTAAAGTAATTAAAAACAGTTGCACCATAATGTGAGTGTATGATTTATGGTACCCAACCTTTAGTTAAATAGAAGGGATAAAATACAGCGTTAATGTATGTTTTTTTTTTGTACATACAGAAAATATCTGTAAGGACACGGTATAACTTGGTGAAATTGATTCGTCCAGGGAGGAAAAACTGGATGGCTAGGGCATGGGTGGAGTGAGCTTTTTGCTGTGCTTTTGAATTCTGAACCACGTGAAAGTAGAGCCTATTCAAATACAAGTAAATATAGATCTATGTGGTTTTGAGACAGTAAAATCAAATGGTGTTGGATTAATGGTACAGATTCCAGCTCCCAATGTTTTTACTACTACTACTTCTTCTTTTTTTTTTTTTTTTTTTTTTTTGTCTTTTTAGAGCAGCACCCGTGGCATATGGAGGTTACCAGGCTAGGGGTCGAATTGGAGCTACAGCTGCTGGCCAACGCCAGATCTGAGCCGCCTCTTCGACCTATACCACAGCTCACAGCAGCGCCGGATCCTTAAACCCACTGAGCGAGGCGAGGGATCGAACCTGAAACCTCATGGTTCCTAGTCAGATTCGTGAACCACTGAGCCACGACGGGCACTCCTGTTTTTACTACTTATGTAATCTCAAGGAGACAATTTAATTTCTTTTTTTTTTTTAATTAAAGAATAGTTGATTTACGGTGTACTTTTTCAGCTCAATTTCATCTGTAAAATTAGTATAATGAATACTTTATATGTGTCTTGTGAGATTAGAAACAGTATGATTGATGGAACATTGTAAATCAACTATAATAAAAATTTTTTTAAAAAAAGAAACAGTATGAAGCATAGTGCCTGACATGTAGAAGGCACTCTGTTTTTTGTTTTTTTTTTTTTTTGACCACACCTGCGTCTTGTGGAAGTTCCCAGACCAGGGATCAAACACTTGCCACAGCAGTGACCCAAGCTGCTGCAGTGAAAATGAAGTAGAAGGTACTCTTAATTATAAGTAATGTTGTATGTCTTACTTTATTAGTTACGCTGTCTTCACCTAGAAGTTCCCATACGGAAATGTCTGTTAAAATAATTTCAAAGCTGGTATTTTTCTGCTTTTATGTGCTTTTAGCTTGCTTGGACTTGGTTATAATCAAGGCCTGGATTGTGGAGCTATAGGTGGCTCAGTATTACTGCCACCATGTTCCTGTACAACTTGACCTTGCAGCGAGCCACTGGCATCAGCTTTGCCATTCATGGAAACTTCTCTGGTAAGTTCTGCTACTATCTGAGTTTAAAATTTTTTTTTTTTTTTTTGTCTTTTGCTATTTCTTTGGGCCGCTCCCGCGGCATATGGAGGTTCCCAGGCTAGGGGTCGAATTGGAGCTGTAGCCACCGGCCTATGCCAGAGCCACAGCAACGCGGGATCCAAGCCGCGCCTGCGACCTACACCACAGCTCACGGCAACGCCGGATCGTTAACCCACTGAGCAAGGGCAGGGACCGAACCCGCAACCTCATGGTTCCTAGTCGGATTCGTTAACCACTGCGCCACGATGGGAACTCCTAAAATTTTTGATATTAGTAGTTTTGCCTCAAATTGCCTTTTTTTTTCTTTTTTTGGTGCGGCAGTTTTAAAAGTTCTTTGAGACACTTTATCAGAGTTAATATGATTTCTTAGAGCAGTTACCTTAAAGGTGGGCTAGAAGGTGCCTTTGAAAGTTTTTAATTTTATGAAGTTAAACATATGTATTACAGACAACTTAATTATGCTGATTGATGGCAAATCTTAGAGGAAAAAAAAAGTGTGTGTGTGTGTTTAAATGGACATACCTGTGACATTTGGACGTTCCCCTGCCAGGGATTGAATCTTGAGCCACACCTTGACCTACACCATAGCTGTGACAACAGCAGATCCTTTAACCCACTGTGCTGGGGAATCAAACCTGAGCCTCTGCAGCGACCTCAGCTGCTGCAGTTGGATTCTTAACTCACTGTGCCTCAGTGGGAACTCCCAAGAACAAGGTTTTTTTTAAAAAAAAAAACAACAAAACTTGCGTGACTGTTTTTAGGAAGCTTTTCTTTGATACTGCTTTTGTTAGATGACTTAAATTCTAGGAAAATTACCCTTTTTTTAGTGCTACATCCACAGCATATGGAAGTTCCCAGGCTAGGGGTTGAATCAGAGCTGCAGCTGCTGGCCTTTGCCACAACCACAGCAATGCCAGGTCTGAGCTGTATCTGTGACTACACCACAGCTCATGGCAAGGCTGGGTCCTTAACGCACTGAGTGGGGCCAGGGGTTGAACCCCACAACCTCATGGATTCTAGTCGGGTTTGCTTGCACCGAACCGCAATTGGGAACTTCCGAAAATTACCTTTCAAAGTAGAATAAACTGTCTTAAAATACTAAGCCCCCCAGCTCATTTAACTATATTTTTAGTGGTATTTTGATTCATTCAGGTTGTTTTTTTGGACACGTTTTGATTGTTCATGATCTTTATCTTTTGTGTGATTTAGGAACCAAACAACAGGAAATTGTTGTTTCCCGGGGGAAAATCTTAGAGCTGCTTCGCCCTGACCCCAACACTGGCAAAGTACACACTCTACTAACTGTGGAAGTGTTTGGTGTCATCCGGTCTCTCATGGCCTTTAGGTTGACGGGTGGCACGAAAGATTACATTGTGGTTGGCAGTGACTCAGGTCGGATTGTTATCCTGGAATACCAGCCATCTAAGAACATGTTTGAAAAAATTCACCAAGAAACCTTTGGCAAAAGTGGATGCCGCCGCATTGTTCCTGGCCAGTTCTTAGCTGTGGATCCCAAAGGGAGAGCTGTTATGATTAGTAAGTGACTTGCTCTGTTGACTCTTAGACTCTTAAAGAAACTAAGTTTAGGATAACAATGCTGTAATCTTGGCAGTGTGCCCAGAAATCACTCAGCTGTGTAAAGTTTGGGTCATTTTGGGTTAACTCCGAAGTTTAAAGTTGCTTTTCCTTTTAAAACAATGCGAAAAGTTTTAACACATATTTTCTACTTCTTGGTTGGAGATGGGTGTGTTTCCATTTCTTTCTATAGCAAAAAAAAAAAAAACTATACTGGAAGATTTTACATTATTAGGTAATGGATATGGTTGCTGTCATCAGCCTGAAGTGATGATTCACATTCATGTCTCTTCTCTGATAAATTCTTGAAGAAAAGTCTGTGTATCTGATCAGGCTTCCAGAGGGCAGCCCTCTGACCAGTCACAAAATCATTAGATGTAATTCAGAGAATAAATCTGACAAATATATGCATTATTTAGTTAATCATAAAAAATTTTGATGAGTTAGTGGGATATTAAGATTCCTATTACTTATAAAATAACTTAGAAGACTGTTGTCTCCTCCCCCCAAAAAAAAGATCTGTTAGGAAGATGGAGGGTAAAGTTATGTTCTTGTCTGTTTGTCTTGTCTGTCTTAGAAACAAAATCCTCTTAACACACTTGTAGAATTAGTGATGGCTGTTAATGATTTTTCATAAAATAATCATTATGTGAATCTAGCTGTTCTGCAATCCCTCTTTTCATTATCTGGTGTTTTTTTTTATGTTTTTGTCTCCTTCAATAATAACAGGTGCCATCGAGAAACAGAAATTGGTATATATCTTGAATAGAGATGCTGCAGCCCGGCTTACCATTTCATCTCCCCTGGAGGCCCACAAAGCGAACACTTTAGTATATCATGTGGTTGGAGTGGATGTGGGATTTGAAAATCCAATGTTTGCTTGTCTGGAAATGGATTATGAGGTAATTGGGCGCAGGGAGCCGGGGGGTCCTTAGTCTTTCTTTCTACCTTCCCTTTCTCCCCCACCTCTCCCCCTCCCTCCCTCCTTTGGGTTTCTTCTACTCACCTTGGTGCTTTCTTGAAATTGCTTTCTTCATTGTGCATGCCTTTTTTTTTTTTTTTTGGTCTTTTGGTCCCTTCTACGGCCACACCCGAGGCATATGGAGGTTCCCAGACTAGGGGTCTAATTGGAACCGTAGCCGCCGGCCTACACCAGAGCCACAGCAAAGCCAGATCTGAGCCGAGTCTGCAACCTACACCACAGCTTATGGCAACGCTGAAGTCTTAACCCACTGAGCGAGGCCAGGGATCCAACCCTGCGACCTCATGGTTCCTAGTCGGGTTTGTTAACCACTGAACCATGACAGGAACTCCCACTCTTCATGTCTTATATCTTAACTTGCACACAATGTGTTTTTTGGTGTTTTTTTGTTGTTGTTTTGTTTTTGTTTTTTTTTTGTTTTGTTTTGTTTTATTTTTTTGCGTGTGTGTTCTAAATGCCTTACTGAAATGCTTTGGAATGTTTCAGAGTTTACCTGACTGTATAATAGCACTTTGCTTTGATTTGAACAGTCTCCCTGTGAAAACAAAGTGTTTATTGGGAAATCTGCCTAACAAAGGGGGTGAAGTTGTATTGGGATTTTTTTTTACTCAGAGGTAGTGAAAGGTAGGACATACCATTCTTGCCTTTGAATGATGGGAGTATTCAACTAGAGGTTGAATTGAATAGAGTTGAGCTGAATAACCCTGCTCCCAGGAAGATAAGACTGGGTTCTTGCTCCCACTCTGCCAGTATTATTCAGTGCGAACTTCAGCAAACCATTTGGCATCTTTGGACCACTGCTTTCTCATTTGTGAAAATGAGGAATACTGATGACCTTTCCAACTCTAAAATTTTGATTTTATGGTATTTATTAGTTTTTGCGCCTCTGTTACTCTCTATAGGAAGCAGACAATGATCCAACTGGGGAAGCCGCGGCTAATACCCAGCAGACGCTTACTTTCTATGAGTTAGACCTTGGTTTAAATCATGTGGTCCGAAAATACAGTGAACCTTTGGAAGAACATGGCAACTTCCTTATTACAGGTACTTTTCTCTTAGAGCTGCTCTGTACTATTTTATTTGGTCTGTTTTATGCTGAAACTTAGGAGGGTTTACCTCATAGAATTTGAAGATTCTAATCCATTTGTAGTAAACCTGAGTGCTTTGTCTGCTTTGGCAAGGTTAGAAATGCAGTGGTTAATGCTTATCCTTTAATTCAGGGAAGAAAGAGTATTCAGCTTGGAATATTGATTACTATTGGTTGCTCCGGTGTTTTGACTGTAGTCAGTCTTTCATTCTCTTTATGAAAGTCAAAATGTGGCTCTGTGAAAAGACATGGTATAGATAAACCCAAAAGGCAAAACTATTTCGTCCATGAATTTGAAAACCCAGGTAAAATAGAAATATTTTTGAAAACTGTTACCGAAATTGATCCAAAAAGAAGTTAAAAACATGAGTAGACCAGCATTTGTTAAAGAAATTGAAGCAGTAGTCAGATGGTTTTTTTCCTTCAGAAGATTTAAGGTCCATAATTTTCAGGGACCTTAAATTTCTCAAGATGGGAGAAAGAATAAAAGCCTTTGTTCTACTTCATGGGCCTCATGTAACTTCAGTCCCAAAACTGGGGAGAGATAGTAATAAGAAAAATTTGCAGACTGGTTATACTTATGACTATAGATACAAAATCTTAAGTTTTAGGAAATTAGATTCGATAGTGTTTTACATGCACCATTACTAAGTAAGATTTTTGTAGGAGCTCAGAGATCTTCACCATTAAGGATCAGTCAGCATTAGTTTATGGCACAACATTGTAAACAACTGTACTTTAATTGAAAAAAACTATCAGCATTTGTTTAATTCATTATGTTAAAAGACAGAAGAACAACTATATTTGTGGTCATCTCAATTTTATCAGGCTTAGGTAAGACAATGATCCAGTCCTCTGTTTTGAGTCTTTTGTACTTGATGTCTAATATGAAATATGTCTGTTGTTGGGAAGGATTTTGGAGAAAAATAATAAAAGATGACACTAGTTTCTGAGGATTAAATCTTAGGAAGAGACTAAGCAGAAGAATTTTAGAAAATAGGTTATACCTAATAATTTGCTATAGCATGTAACTATACTTTCCATTTATGAGAGTTTCATTTGTTAAAAGAATTTTTACTTAGCTTCTACGATCAGTATGTGCAGAAGTCAGTCTCCTGGAACTGCAGTGGTGAAAAATAAGGTGTCGTGTCTCCTTTTATGCAGGATTGAGTATAGTGGTGAATATGTGCTAGTAACAGAAAATTGCCACAAATGCCATGACAATGTGGAGGAGTCCCTGGCCTAGGGAAGGGAAGACAACGGGTTAGAGACCATTTTCTGAAGAAGTACTCTCTCAGCTCAGACCTAAGGCATTAGTTCAGGACAGTGAGGGTGGCGGAGTTTTTGTTGTGGGCAAAAGTAGCAGGAAGCACAAAGGTCCAAATGCAGGAAAAAACGTTCACTGAAAAAACTGAGAGGTCATTGTGATTGGATCATTAGACATAAAGGGCTGGGGTAGAGGTAGTGGTGGGGAGGGAGGTAGCTATTGAGGGATTTTAAACAAGAGAATAATGACCTGTTAAGGGTGAACAAAATTTTAGGAAGATCCCTTGGTTGCATTTTGGTAGGGGAATGAAGGGCAAAAGACAAGGCCAGGAAATTGGTCAAAAAGCTGTTTCACTAAACCAAAAGAGATTTGCAGCATGAGGACTGCTAAGGAGGTAGAATCAGTAGGGCTAAGGGAGGGGAGAGAATTGAAAGATGACACCTCAGTTTCTTCTTTTTCTTCTTCTTCTTTTTTTTTTTTTTTTGTCTTTTTGCCTTTTCTAGGGCTGCTCCCATGGCATGTGGAGGGTCCCAGCCAGACTAGGGGCTGAATCAGAGCTGTAGCTGTCGGCCTATACCACAGCCACAGCAATGCAGGATCCGAGCTGCATCTGCAACCTACACCACAGCTTTCAGCAATGCTGGATCCTTAACCCACTGAGCAAGGACAGGGATCGAACCTGTAACCCATGGTTCCTAGTTAGATTTGTTAACCACTGAGCCATGATGGGACCTCCCCTAGTTTTTTCTTTGATGGCGGTGTTCTCTAAGGCTGAGTACCCAGGAAGTGAAACAGGTTTGGGAAGGAATTTGGTGCTTGTTTATGAATAAATTCATTTTTAAGCTGCTATGGAATATTCATGTGAGAGTGTCCATTAGGCAGTTGGATTATAGGTGTAAAGCTGAGAACTGATTTCTGGGCTTGGAGCTAAACATTAAGATGCATTATCAGGAGTTCCTGTCGTGGCTCAGTGGTTAACGAATCCGATTAGGAACCATGAGGTTGCAGGTTCGATCCCTGGCCTCGCTAAGTGGGTTAAGGATCCGGCGTTGCTGTGAGCTGTGGTGTAGGTTGCAGACGTGGCTCAGATCCCATGTTTCTGTGGCTGTGGCGTAGGCTGGCGGCTACAGCTCCAATTCGACCCCTAGTCTGGGAACCTCCATGTGCCACAGGAGCGGCCCAAGAATTGGCAAAAAGACCAAAAAAAAAAAAGATGCATTATCAGGTATCTGGACAGGGTGAGGTCACCCAAAGTTGTGTTCCATCCTTATCTGGCGTAACTGTCAGGGAGGAGACACTTTTAACGTTTATCACCTTCTTTAGGCACACTATATCTTCAGGTTGCGCTGAAGGAAAGGAATAGAGGCCAAATTGTAATTTATGATTATGTCAAATCATTGCTGAGTTTCATTTTCTCTTGACAGTTCCTGGAGGGTCAGATGGTCCAAGTGGAGTGCTGATCTGTTCTGAAAACTATATCACTTACAAGAACTTTGGTGACCAGCCAGATATCCGCTGTCCGATTCCCAGGAGACGGGTATGGTCTTTGTTTGCCGTAAGAAAAAAATATATTTGTGTGGAGTTAACCTAAATTTTTATAATTACAGTATAGTCTCTTAGTTGTTAATCGTTTTAATTTCTTTGTAGATGTTGTTTTTAATAAAGCCAGTGAAATGCTTTAGTAAAAGCAAAACAAAATCCTGAGAAAGGTAATTAAAAAGCGACACAGGAGTTCCCGTCGTGGCGCAGTGGTTAACGAATCCGACTAGGGACCATGAGGTTGTGGGTTCAATCCCTGTCCTTGCTCAGTGGGTTAAGGATCTGGCGTTGCCGTGAGCTGTGGTATAGGTCGCAGACGTGGCTCAGATCCCACGTTGCTATGGCTCTGACGTAGGCTGGCGGCCACAGCTCCGATATGACCCCTAGCCTGCGAACCTCCATGTGCTGCGGGAGTGACCCTAGAAAAGACAAAAAAAAAAAAAAAAGGCGACACAATTCTATGTTGTACACCCGAAACTAATATAACATTGTAGATCAGTTTTACTTGAGTAAAGAAAAAACCCAACATACTTTTCATTTTTGAAGAACACGTGTGCATTATAAATTTGAAATATCTAAAAGTTTCTAGTTTGAATAAGCCAGGCATATTTATTGAAGATACATTTTCTTTCATTCTCTTTGTCCTGTCCCCACTGCACCATTCCAACACACAGAAAAATTTTAAAGAAGCACAGTGAATGTATGTCTTTCACTTAGATTCACCAATTAATACTCTTGCTGCATTAGACTTTTCTTGGGTATCTGTACATTTTTTTTTAAGGCAAAACAATTTGAAGATAAATTATAGGCATCATGACACTTAGAATTTTCTAAGATGTAGCCTCGAAGAAGGAGGAAATTTTCCTATATAATGATACCGTCAATACTGTGCCCATGAAATTTACCATTTTGAGTAATATCATTTTATTTACTTTATATACCAGTTTTTCTCCTTGTCCCCCAAAGTCCCTTATATTTCCCTGTAGTCTCCTTTAATTTAGAATGCTTCCTTTCACCTTTGTTTTGGGTCTTTTATGATAACTGAAAAATTTTAAGAGTCTGGGCTAATTTTCTTGTTTGAAAAGATACTGCAGTTTGTTGCAGTATCTTTTCTCTGATGATTATATCCATGTTACCATTTTTGACATAATTATTAGTAGGTGGTGATATATTTTTCCCACTACATCACATTATGGCTGTGTGATGTTGGTTTGATTCATTATTGGTGATGCTAAATTGAACACTTTGTTAAGGTGGTGTCAGCCAGCTTCTCTTTGTTGTAAAGGTACTTTTTCCTTTTTGTAATTGGTGTGGAAACTGGTGATGAACTTTGAGACTGTTTCCCTGAAATCTTTTCACACAACAGCTTTCCCCTCAATCATTTACTACATTGTTAGTTGAAAATGGTGTTTTATTGCCTTTAAGTTTACTTTGGTGTTTTTTTGTTTGTTTTGTTTCTTGTTTTTTTAGAGCTATACCCATGGCATATGGAAGTTCCCAGGCTAGGGTCAAATTGGAGCTGCAGCTGCTGGCCTAGGCCATAGCCACAGTAGTGCAAGATCCATGCCACATCTGTAACCTACACCTTAGCTCATGGGAATGCCAGATCCTTAACCCACAGAGTGGAGCCAGGGATTGAACCCGAGTCCTAATAGATACTAGTTGAGTTTGTTATCATTGAGCCACAGTGGGAACTCCCTACTTTGGAAATTATTAAGCATGAAGTTGGCCCTCCATATCTGCAAGGTTCTCATCCATGGCTAAGGAGGGCTGACTATTCCTTGTATTACCCTATTTTATACAAGGGGTTGATTTGAGCATCTGTAGATTTTGGTATCTGTGGGGACTCCTTGAACTAACCCCTTATGGATATTGACCGATGATTGTATACATAATGAACTTATGTTACCCAGCTTCAACAGTTATCAGCAGCCCATGCATAATAATTGATCTCTGCTTGCTTAGTGTCTTCTCTCACCCCTGATTATTTATCTTTTTAGTATTAATTTATAGGTCCTAGGGTTAAACCTTTAGGACTTATCTAGTACATGGTATCTCTATAAACATTCATTAGTTTTTTGTTTGTTTTTTTGCCATTTCTAGGGCCGCTCCCTCGGCGTATGGAAGTTCCCAGACTAGGGGTTTAATCGCAGCTGTAGCCGCTGCCTACACCAGAGCCACAGCAACATGGGCTCCGAGCCGTGTCTGCAACCTACACCACAGCTCATGGCAATGCTGGATCCTTAACCCACTGAGCAAGGCCAGGGATCGAGCCTGCAACCTCATGGTTCCTAGTCGGATTCATTAACCACTGAGCCATGGCGGGAATTCCATTCATTAGTTTTTAAAAAACTGGTAAGATTAGTAAGTAAAATTCTTCTTGGCAAGGAGTGGGAAGTAATTCAGTTTAGCTGGTAGGAATTTATTGAGCACCTAACTGCCAGGTGCTATACTTGGCCTCAGGGCTACAAAGAAGTATAAACCATGTTTTGCCCTGGAAGAGCTTTACTCTGAGAGATCTTGGAAACATTCAATGTTTGAAACATTAAAAAAGAAGACCAGCGAGTTCCCTTCATGGCTCAGCAGTTAACAAATCTGACTAGGATCCATGAGGATGCTGGTTCGATCACTGATGTCACTCAGTTGATTAAGGATCCAGTGTTGTTGTGATCTGTGGTGTAGGTCGCAGACATGGCTTGATCCCACGTTGCTGGGCTGTGGTGTAGGCCAGCAACTGTAGCTCCTATTCCACCCTAACTGTAGCTTGGGAACTTCCATATGCTGTGGATGCAGCCCTAAAAAGCAAAAAAAAAAAAAACCAAAATCCAGCCAAGAGGGGGATCATTCCTTTTAGGAATTAGGGAAGTTTATATGGAATAAGGCTAGACGGTTTGGATGGTATTATTATGGACATTTTTGAGTCTTCAATTTACAGCCTGAAATGATGATTCTTTAAATTTCATGTCTCTTCTCTGACATTTTTCTCTGGAGATGGTTCTTGCCTAATTGATCTGATCAGGCTGTAGAGTGGACTTCTAGGGTTTTTGGTTGTTTTTGTTTTTGTGTAGAGCCTTTATTATGTATTTATAGTAGGCAAGGGATTTTTGCTTACTGTATATTAGTCCTGTGGCTGTCAGGCTGCTCTGGGTCAGAACTTGCATGGAGAGAACTCCAGGTGCCTTTAGGCCTTGGGGGTCCTATATGATCCCTGTTGGTAAGGTGCTGAAATCTAGAAATAAGGAGTACTCGTTTTTAAGATGTTGTTTGTATATTTGACTTTGCTAGAATGACCTGGATGACCCCGAAAGAGGAATGATTTTTGTCTGCTCTGCCACCCATAAGACCAAATCGATGTTCTTCTTTTTGGCCCAAACTGAGCAGGGAGATATCTTTAAGATCACTTTGGAGACAGATGAAGATATGGTAAGTAGACCATGGATGGAGGGGAAAAAAGGGAAAAACTCATTTGTTGTGGTTGGTCCAGTTTGATAAAACTTCCTATAATATTATCTTAGTTTTTTCTTTTCTTTTTATGACCGTACTTGTGGCATATGGAAGTGTCTGGGCTAGGGGTTGAATCAGAGCTGCAGCTGCAGGCCTGTGCCTCAGCTTGCGGTGTGGCAGACACCACATCCTTAGCCCACTGAGCCACAATGGGAACTCCTATCCTAATATTTTATATGGCCATACCTGTGACATGTGGAAGTTCCCAAGCTAGGGATCAAATCGGAGCTGCAGCTGCTGGCCTACGCTACAGCAACACAGGATCTGAGCTGCTTCTGCAGCCTATACTACAGCTCACGGCAATGCCAGATCCTTAACCCACTAGGCAGGGACATGGCTTGACCCTGTCTCTTCCTGGATCTTAGTTTGTTTCATTACCACTGAGCCATGATGGGAACTCCACTTTTTTTAAAAACAAACATTTTTTAATTTATTGATTTATTTTCTTGGCGGAGCCCATGGCATATGAACATTCCCAGGCTGGGATCAAACCCAAGCCATTACAGTGAGGTCGGATCCTTACCCACTGTGCCACAAGAGAGTTCCAGTTTCATCCTAATTTTAGTATAATTAGATAACCTTATTTTAAAAACTGATGTATACATTTAAGCTTTACAAAATGGTTTTATTAAGTCATGTGTGGTTATTACAGCTACTCTCAGAAAGGACAGTTTATGCTAAACAAGTTAAAAAAATAGAGGCATTCCCAATGAGGCACAGTGGGATCAGTGGCATCTCTGCAGCACCAGAGGTTCAGTCCCCGGCTTGCTTTGCTATAATTGTGATGTAGGTAGCAACTTTGGCTTGGATCTAATCCCTGGCCCAAGAACTCCATATGCTGTGAGTCGGCCAAAAAACCCAAAGGGAACAGAATGCCTTAAGTGTTGCCTAAGTTATTGCATGGGTCGCAGGATCTGGTTTGGCTGTGGCTGCAGCTCTAGTTTGGCTCCTGGCCTGGAAACTTCCATATGCCACTGGTGGGCAGGTTAAAAAAAAAAAAGGCAAGGAGAAAATAAAAAGAATCCAACTTCAGGGGCTCGAGTCACTCTCGGAGGCAAGGGTTCGATCCTTGGCCCTGGAACTTCCACATACCAGGGGTGCGGCATATTCAGCTCTGCCGTTGTGACACAAAAGCAGCCATTAGGCAGTATGGAAACTAACAGGCATGGCTGGCCTACAAGCTATAGTTTGCTAACCCCTGGTTTGGACGTGAAGGAATAGTATTTTATTTGCTACTTGGCTCATTATAAGACTAAGCTACCTTTTTTTTTTTTTTTTTTTTTTTGGTCTTGTCTTTTTAGGGCCTCACGCACAGCATATGGCAGTTCCCAAGCTAGGGATAAAATCAAAACTGTAGTTGCCGGCCTACACCACTGCCACAGCAACACAGGATCCAAGCCTCGTTTTCGACCTATACCACACCAATGCTGGATCCTTAACCCCTAGCAAGGCCAGGGATTGGACCTGTGTCCTCATGGATGCTAGTTAGGTTTATTAACCACTGAGCCATGACAGGAACTCCTGGGCTACTTTCTTTGCCCTAGCTTCACTTGTCTATACATTAGAATATTTTTCTCTTTTCACTCTAGGTTACTGAGATCCGGCTCAAGTATTTTGATACTGTGCCTGTTGCTGCTGCCATGTGTGTGCTTAAAACAGGCTTCCTTTTTGTAGCATCAGAATTTGGAAACCAGTGAGTAACCCTTTTATCTCGTTTCACCCTGGTTACTATAAAAGTTGGGTTAAAGATGTGGCTTCAAGGCCATGGAGCTTTTCCCAAGAATGTTTTACTTTCTTTAAAACAAAAGTTTTGCCCTCTTTTCTCTTTGACATTTTCTTTTGGTGTCTTCCTCTTGTTTAGTGGCTTCAATCAATAGCTATGGGTAGCTGCAAAAAATAGCTTTAGAAGTGATCTCTCCTGAGCTTTTTGCTGGACATTTCATTGAATAAATATTTGTTGAACTCTGTATGAAATAGACATTCCACAAACACTCCACTTGTACATATCTGAAGTTGAAGCTCTTCAGTACACAAAGCTTCTTAGCCACATCACCAACCCTCCCAACTTCACTACTTCTCTTGATGTCTGATGGACCAACTCCAGCAATTTGAGTGTAAAATCTAAATTTTGCTGTCTTCCACAACTTTGAGTTGACTGCTAAGTTCTGTTTTTTACTTCTGTATCCCTTCTTTGTGGTGCTAGTCTGAACTAGCTCCCTAGTTTCCCTACTGCAGTTTGCTGCCTTTCCTGTAAAACTCATCCCTTATAGAGTCATCTCATTAAGCAGACAAAACACGACCATGATGAAATCACTTCCCCATCCCTATGTGAAAATCTTTTGGTAGCTTTTCATGGGATGGATGGATGAAGTCTAAACTGTAGCCTTGAATTTATGGCCAGTATTGAAGACACCAAATTATGAGATAAGATGCCATGGTCTAGTTCAGGTTTTGCTAGTATCTGTGTAAACCACTTATCTAATGCTATTTCTTCAGAATGAAAATGAAGATATTGACTAAAATTCTTCTATTCTATGCCATTTCTGCCTTGTGCCCAGCTGTTTTCCCTTTCTTTAACAGGGCTTTTTACTCATCATTTTTTTTTTTTTTCTTTTTTCTTTTTCTTTTTTTTAAAGGACCACATCCAAGTCATATGGAAGTTCCTAGGCTAGGGGTCAAATTGGAGCTGTAGCCATGGGCCTATACCACAGCCACAGCAATGCCAGATCCGAGGTGTGTCTTCGACATACACCACAGCTCATGGCAACACCAGATCCTTGACCCACTGAGCGAGGCCAGGGATTGAACCTGCATCCTCCTGGATCCTAGTTGGGTTTGCTATGCTGAACCACAGCAGAAACTCCCGTCCTCATTTTAAAAATTAAATTAATTAATTAATTAATTTTTTGCTTTTTAGGGCTGCATCTGCAGTATGTGGAGGTTCTCAGGCTAGGGGTCTAGCTGGAGCTACATTTGCCGGCCTACGCCACAGTTACAGCAGTGTGGGATCTGGGCCGTGTCTGTGACCTACACCACTGCTCATGGCCATGCTGGATCCTTAACCCACTGAACAAGGCCAGGGATCAAACCCACAACCTTATAGTTCCTAGTCGGATTTGTTTCCACTGCACCACGACAAGAACTCCTATTTTTTATTATACTTGATTTACAATGTCTGTCAATTTCTGCTGTACAGCAAAGTGACCCAGTTATACATGTATATACATTCTTTTTCTCATATTATTCTCCATCATGTTCCATCACAAGTGGTTGGATATAGTTCTCTGTGCTATACATCAGGATCTCATTGCTTGTCCAATCCAAATGCGGTAGTTCCCATCTACTAACCCCAGACTCCCTGTTCTTCCCACTCTCTCCCCTCCTCCCACTTGGCAACCACAAGTCTGTCCTCCATGTCCATGATCTATTTCTGTTACGTAGATAGATCATTTGTGCCATATTTTAGACTCCACATATAAATGATACCATATGGTGTCTTTCTCTTTTTGACTTAACTCCACTTAGTGTGAGAGTCTCTAGTTCCATCCGTGTTGTTGCAAGTGGCATTATTTTCTTTTTCATGGCTGAGTACTATTTCATTATATATATATATATATATATATATATACCATGTGGTAATCTTTTCATCATTTGTCAATGGACATTTAGGTTGTTTCAATGTCTTGGCTATTGTGAATAGTGCTGTGATGAACATATGGGTGCATGTATCTTTTTCAGTGAAAGATTTGTCTGGATATATTGGCCCAGGAGTGGAATTGCTGGATCATATGGTAGTTCTGTATTTAGTTTTTCTGAGGTATTTCTGTACTGTTTTACATAGTGGTTGTACCAATTTAAGGAGGCTACCCTTTTCTCCACATCCTGTCCAGCATTTGTTGACCTGTTAATGATGGTGTGGCGTGTTACCTCATTGGTTTTTTTTTGCTTGTTTGTTTTAGCTTTTTTTAAATTACAGTCATGTGTGACCATACTGCCCAGCACCCCCCTCCCCTTTTTTTTTTGCTGTTACACCTGTAGTGTATGGAAGTTCCTGTGCTAGGGGTCGAATTGGAGCTGCAGCTGTGACCTGTGCTGCAACTTATGGCAACACTGGATTCTTAACCCACTGAGCTAGTCTAGGGATCAAACTTGCATCCTCACAGAGACATCATGTCCTTAACCACATCGTGTCCTTAACCACATTTTGTCCTTAACCACTGAGCCACATCAGGTAACTGCTGTTACTGCCATTTTTCCAAACTTTTTTGTTACTCCAAACAGAAACTATTCATTAAGCAGTAACTCTCCCATTCTCTTCTCCAGCTCCTGGTAATCTAAGTAGAATCTTACAACATTTACTCTTTTCTGTCCGGCTCATTTTACTTAGTGTTTTCAAGGTCTGTATGTGGCCACACCATATTCTTTTTAATCTCTGAGTAATAATCCATTGTTTGTATGTATATACCACATTTTATTTACCTGTTAATGGACACTTGGGTTCTTTCTACTTTTTGGTTTTTGCAAATAATGCTGCATTGGACATTAGTGTGCAAATATCTGTTTGAATCTCTGTTTTAAATTCTTTTGGACATGTACCCAGGAGTGGAGTTATGAGTAGGTCATATGGTAAATCTGCTCAGTCCTTCTGTAACTGCTGTCATTTTACATTTCTAATATATGAAGATTGCAGTATCTCTATAACCTCACTGACAGTAGTTACTTCTCACTTTTTTGGTTATAACAAGTAGATGTGAAATAGTATCTCTTTGTGGGTTTAATTTGCATTTCCCCTAGGATTAGTGATGTTGGATATTTTTTTCATGTGCTTATTGGCCATTTGTTTATCTCTGGGGGAAAGTTTATTTAAGATTTTGCCATTTTTAGTTGGGTGGTTTGTCTTTTTGGTTTGTAAGAGGTTTTTGTTTTTAACATATTGTGAAGGTTAATCTATTAGAAACAGGGTTTGCAGGAGTTCCCTTGTGGTGCAGCTGGCTAAGGATCTGGCATTGTCAATTGGAGCAGTTTGGGTTGCTGCTGTGTCGTTGGTTTGATTCCCTGGCACCCCCCCCCCCCATAAGAAACATAGTTTGCAATATCTTTATGCATTCTTTAGGCTGTCTTTTCATTTTCTTTTCTTTCTTTCTTTTTTTTTTTTTTTTAGGGCCGCACCCACGGCACATGAAGTTCCCAAGCTAGGGGTAGAATTGGAGCTGCAGCTGCTGGCCTACACCACAGCCATAGCCATGGGAGATCCAAGTTGCATCTGTGACCTATACCTCCACAGGTCATGGTAATACCCACTGAGCAGGCCAGGGGTTGAACCTTCATGCTCAGGGATACTAGTTAGGCTGTTACTGCTGAACCACGATGGGAGCTCCCTCCTTTTCTTGATGATGTTCTTTTCATTTAGTAAAGTTCAGTTCGTTTCTTCTTTTGTTACTTGTGTCTTTTGCATCATATTTTAAGAATCCATTGCCAAATCTAGGGGTCGGAAGATTTATATGCCTATAAATCTCAGGGATTTTCTTCTGGGTTTTATGGTTTTAGTTTCTGTGTTTAGGTAATTGATCCATTTTTCAAAAATTGAACTATAACTGGTTTATAGTATTGTGTTAGTTTGATTCTTTTCCATTATATATTATTATAAGATACTGAATATAGTTTCCTGTGCTATACGGTAAATCGTTTGTGTAGAGTAGTATGTATCTATTAATTTCATATTCCTAATTTATTCCCTGTCCCTTCCCCTTTGGTAACCATAAGTTTGTTTTCTATGTCTGTGAATCTTTTACTGTTTTGTAAATATTTTTAAGATTCCACATATAGGTGGTATCATATAATATTTCTCTTTTCTCTGTTTTGCTTCACTTTGTATGATCTCTAAGTTCATGTTGCTACAAAGGGCAATATTTCATTCTTTTTATGGCTGAGAACACTCCATTGTATGTGTACATATGTGTATATTTACATTCACACATACTACATCTTTTTTTTTCCATCACATCTTTATTTGTTCTATGTCTTGGCCACGTAAATATTGCTGCTCTGAACACTGGTATGCATGAGTTAAATTTTTATATGGTGATAAATAGCAGTTTAATTTCATTCTTTTACATGTAGAGGTCCAATTGTCCCAACATTTGTTGAGTGTATGTCATTTTTAATGCCCATACAGTATTCCATTATGTGGACTTGAGTTAAGGTATGTAGTATTGTCACTGCAGCAGCTTGCGTTGCTGCTGTGTGGTACAGGTTTGATTCCTCCCCTGGGAATTTCTACATGCTGTGGGTTAGGCCAAAAAAAAAAACCCCAAACACACACACACACACACACACACACACAGAAACTTATAATAACCTGTTTTGATAAATCTGTGGGTGGAAGCAATAGTTTCAGGCATGTAAATTATTGTCTTCTGGTTCATTACCTTGGCACATAGTATGTTTGCCTGGATTTACACATCCTGATTGTCTGTTAAATCTTGTAAAAGTCTTCAGGAGTAGTATTACTGATTCTCTTTGTTCTGAAGAATAATCGTGTACATTTGTTGAGCACTTGTCTGTATGTATCAGATACTGTTCTAAATGTTTTTCTTATATTATCTTAGTTTGGTTCCCATGTAAGCAAAGCCTGAGACAAGGACGTGAGTGCAGGTAGATTTTACCTGTAGGTAATTGCAGGATACAGAAATGAGGGATCAGTGGGGAGGGTTAGGGAAAGAGGAAAAGCCAGTTTTAAGTGCATGTTATTTAGTTTCTTGCTGTGGACAGTGGGAACTGGCTTCTGTCAAGACCTGCTGAGAAGCATGTACAATACCTGTGGAAATTGCCCACATGCAGGTTAACACCAACTGCTTTCCATCCTGGGTTGAAAGTTGCCCCTCGGGTCATGAACACTTTACATGTTCTGTGCACTTTATAAATATTAATGTCTAACATTCTCTGTAAGACAGTGCTGTTATCTCATTTATGGTTTAGGGAACTGGGGTCACAGAATTTAAGAAAAATTTTTTATTCTTGGCCACAGCATACTGTGGTTTTGATGTGGAATCTCTGTTCCCAGACTAGGGATTGAACCTGGGTTGCAGCAGTGACAGCAACAAATCCTAACCACTAAACCACCAATAACTCCCAAGAAGTTTGATCATATAATTAAATCTAATTCAAACCCAGAGCACCTGGTTCCAAAGTTCCTGCTTTAAAGCACACTTTAGCTAGTAGTCAAATTAACCTTTTCCTGTGATAGAGATAGTTAACCCAGCATTCTTTTGCTTATCTGAAAGTGTCTTTTTTTTTGGCCTGACCCACTGCATGTGGAAATTCCCAGGTTGGGGGTTGAACCCACATTGCAATTGCAGCCTGTGCCACGGCTTTGGCAGTGCCAGATCCTTAACCTGCCCTGCCACAGGGGAACTACCTGTGAAAATATCTTTGTCAGGTGATCTTTATCATCTGTATGTAGACATCTCTACCTGAACAAAAAGTTTGTGTTAATTTTTGCTGTATAGCAAAGTGACTCCGTTATTGGATATGTTTTGTTTTCAGGAATAATACTGTAATATTTGCATACTTTTTCAAAGTCATCAGTTCTTGGTGTTTCGTTAGATTTGGACTGGTTGTTAAAATAGGAAGTGGTTATAGATTTTCTTTGGATTTCATTTATCCATGTTTCATTTTATTTGACAACTGCTTATCAGGTGCAGTACTATGTTCTGAATACTCACTGAATTCTACAGGAAGGTGCTGTTAAATTTTCTAAATGAAGCAAGTGAGGAGATTAAGTAATAATATGCAGCCAGATAAAGGGCAGAGCTAGGATTCAAACCCAGGCACTAGTGGAATCCTAGTACTTTTAACCACTGTGATTCTAAGGTCCTGCCACTATATCAGTTTGAATTAAGTATTAATTTCTTTATGGCTGTTTTTTCAAAAAAATAGAAAACCCCAGTCAGATAAGCAGAGATCTCAAACAATAGATAGTGATTCAATGGTAAAGTGATTTATGAACATTATGTTGATGGCACACATCCTCAGACAGAATTTTTTTGGGGGGTGGGGATGGGGACAGCCATGGCAGGTAGAAGTTCCTGGGCCAGGGATCAAACCCTCACCACAGAAGTTAAGGTGTATAGCGTAATAATTGGAACATACATCATTTCATGATTACCACAGTTTATCTCATTTAGTACGTCATTAAAGAAATAGAATGTATTTCCCTTCATGATGAGAACTCTTAGGATTTACTCACGACAATTTTTGTACCTAAGTTATAGCAGTGATAATTATATTTATCATGTTGTACATCAGATAGAAAATATTTCAACTGAAATCTTTGTTTCTTCCCAGTTACTTATATCAGATTGCACATCTTGGAGATGATGATGAAGAACCTGAGTTTTCATCTGCCATGCCTCTGGAAGAAGGAGACACATTCTTCTTTCAGCCAAGACCACTCAAAAACCTTGTTTTGGTCGATGAGTTGGACAGCCTCTCTCCCATTTTGTTTTGCCAGGTATGTGTCTTTCCAGTCACTCCATAATGAGCAGTGCCAACCAGAATTTTTTTTTGTTTGTTTTTTTGCCTTATCTAGGGCTGCTCCCGCGGCATATGGAGGTCCCAGGCTAGGGGTTGAATTGGAGCTGCAGCTGCTGGCGTATGCCAGAGCCACAGCAACGCAGGATCCGAGCCACGTCTGCAGCGCGTCTGCAACCTACACCACAGCTCACGGCAACGCCGGATCCTTAACCTACAGAGCAAGGCCAGGGATCAAACCTGCAACCTCATGGTTCCTAGTCAGCTTCATTAACAACTGCGCCACGACGGGAACTCCCCAACCAAATGTTTTTGAATCTGAATAAGTTTAAAAGTTTTAACTCCAATTAATGGGAATTTTGTTTCCCACTAGCGGTGCTCAGGTGTGGCAGAAATTTTAGCATGCCATTGTGTCCTGGATTCCCAGGGTTCCAGTTACCATTAGGTACCACCCTACCCTGTCTAGATGATTACACTTAGTGGGAGAGAGTTTTGCTTATATGCTAGACATCAAATCAGAGCTACAGCTGCCGGCCTACACCACAGCCGCAGCAACTCGGGATCCGAGGCGCATCTGCGACCTACACCACGGTTCATGGCAATGCTGGATCCTTAACCCACTGAGCGAGGCCAGGGATCAAACCTGCCTCCTAATGGATGCTAGTCGTGTTCCTTATCGCTGAGCCACAATGGAAACTCTGCCATGTGTCTATTTACTAGCCTGGTGAAGCATCTGAATATTCTCTGTGAATAATATTTTTAAATGCATGAAGTAATAAGCATGTGGTAGCCAAGATAGTCAATTATTTTTTAAGTTATGAAAAAGTAATATATGTGCTACTCTAATAGGTTACTAAATAACAAGGTGGTGCATTTAAAATAGGTAATTTTTAAAAGAAATCTTTGTGAAGCCTGTTGTAAGCTTATAACCCCGCATGCTCATCCATGTTCTCGTAGGCTGCACTGCCTTACAGACACTCAGGAATTTTCATTTTAATTGTATAGTTTGACAAAACTGCAATACAAATAACTTTTTGTCCCCTTTTTTGGTGCCCCATGACACTTGGAAATTCCTGGCCAGGGATCACATCTGAGGCTCAGTTGTGACATATGCCCCAGCTGTGGAAATCCCAGGTCCTTTAACCCATTGACTTGCCTTGGGATTGAATCCGCATCTTTAGTTCAGTAATACATGGCTTCCCCATTTGGTGGCAAATGACCAGGTGCACACTTTCCCAGTAGTTTGTCAGATATATCGTAGGAACGTCTGGGCGTCTATGGTCATATGCATTCTAACAGCAGATCTAATAAATGTAATTTTGAAGAAGTGATGAGGGAAATGATAATTGGAAGTGACTATAAACTTTTAACCTTGGTGACAGTCATAGACAGCAATAATATAGTTTATTATCTATATTTTTAGTTGGAAGGAAGTGTTAAAATTTCAGTTTCAGGTTATATAACAATTTAATTGTAAAAAAATACTTTGTTAACTTGAGAAATGATACAAGTCTTTTTTTCTTGGTAAACTTAATGCTTCAAACTGGCTTGCTTTTGAACTTGGGTCTTTTTCACTCCATGGCCAAAGGGCCAGTAGCAGTATTTAAGCCTAATAAACTTAAAAAGTGATTTGTCCCCCTGAGAATAATGAGGCTTAAGTGTGAAAAATTAGCACAAGTAAACATTTTTTTCCTGCTAAATTTCTCTGTGCAGATAGCTGATCTGGCCAATGAAGACACTCCACAGCTCTATGTGGCCTGCGGTAGGGGACCCCGGTCATCTCTGAGAGTCTTAAGGCATGGACTTGAGGTAAAATTGGGCTTTCTCCATCATCTGTAGGATTTGGAGGTTGCATTGACAAAGCAGCCAGTGGCTTTGTTCTGATGAGATTAAACATGTATTTAATATTTTATTTTGTTTTTGCTTTTTAGGGCCACACAGTGGCATATGGAAGTTCCCAGGCTCGGGGTCAAATCAGAGCTGCAGCTACTGGCAACGCCAGATCTGAGCCACGTCTGTGACCTATACCACAGCTCATGGCAACACCAGATCCCCAGTCCACTGAATGAGACCAGTGATCAAACCTGCAGCCTCATAGATGCTAGTCGGATTCATTTCCACTGTGCCACAACGGGAACTTCCTGTAATAAAAATATTTTCTCTCCCTATTTCCATATTCCTATTCTGTTTCTTTCTTTTTTTTTTTTTTTTTCCTTTTTAGGTCTGCTTCTGTGGCATATGGAAGTTCCTCGGCTAGCGGAGCTGCAGCTGCCAGCCTATACCACAGCCACAGCAGCCAATGCGGAATCTGAGCTGTGTCTATGACCTGTGCCACAGCTTGTGGCATTGCCAGATCTGTAATCCACTGAAAGGGGCCCTGGGATTGGACCTGCATCCTCACGGATACAGAGTTGGGTTCGTTACTGCTGAGCTACAGCAGGAAGTCTTAAGAATCTTTTTTTTTTAAAGTCCTCTGTCCCTTCCTTTTTTCCAGTTCTATAAAAAGTCTGTTATATGTAAAATTCCTTCTAAATTGTTGAACATTGATTTGTTTCTGTCTGTCTTTTCGTTGAACTTTGTTGTCGAGCTAGATTATGGTCTCAGTTGGGCAGGGTCACTATCAGGTACTACATTTGGTGTACAGAGTGTAGTATACCTGACATTTATGTTTTACTGAGGATGAAGTTTTCCAGGGTTCTCCTGTACCATGATCAGGTGTTCTTGCTATTATGTCAGTGAACCAACAGGAGAAATGCCTTTCATGTATATACTTGAGTTCTTCCTGTAAAATGTAGTTATCTAGCACAATATATTAGGCTGCATAATTTTTTTATGTCTATGTCATTTAAAAAATAGTCAGTGAAGTTTTTATTTTAGAATGGTTTTAAGATTTACTGATGTATAGTAAGAATAGTACAGAAGAGTTCATGTATAATCCACATCCAGTTTTCCTCTCTAGATCATTTTTGAGTTCATCTTAGATATTTCATTTACTCTCATTTGAGAACCTATAGGATATTCAGAGGATTCTTGACTCTGACATTAAAGAGCGTAAAAATCTAATAGGAAGGACAAAACAATTCCTCAGGTCACTTTTTTTTCCTTTTAATTTTAAAAATTCTTGTTATTTTTTTCTTTTTTGGTCACCTCATGGCATATGGCATTCCCGGGCCTGGGATCATATTTGAGTTGCAGTTGCACCCTATGCTGGAATCTTAACCCATTGTGCCAGGCCAGGGATCTAACCTGTGTTCCAGAGCTCTAGAGATGATGCTGGCCCCCCGTTGCACCACGGAGAACTCCATCACTTTTTTGTTCTTTTGTTTTCTTTTTTGGTCACACCCGTGTCACGTGGAAGCTCCTGGGCCAGAAATCGGAACTCATACCACAGCAGCAACCTAAGTCAGTCACTGCAGTGAAAATGCCAAATCCTGAACCTGTTGTGCCACAGGAGAATTCCAAACTCTTAGCACTTTTCATTGTTTTTTTTCTTTTTCTGTTGCCCCTGTGGCAAATGGAAATTCCCAGGCCAGGGATGGAATTGGAACCGGGGCTGTGACCTACACCGAGGGTGCATCAATGTTTCATCCTTAAGCTGCTGCGTTACAGTGGGAACTCCTGTTGTCTTTTAGATTCCACATAGAAGTGATATATAGTGTTATGTCTCTCTTTCTGACTTACTTAGTCTGGTAATCTCTAGGTCCATCCATGCTGCTACAGATGGCATTATTTCATTCTTTTTTATGTCCAAGTAATAGTACATTGTATGTACCATAATCTCTTTAACCATTCATCTGTTGATGGACATTTAGGTTACTTCCATGACTTGGTTATTGTAAATAGTGCTGCTGTGAACATAAGGGTGTATGTATCTTTTCAAATTATAGTTTTGTCTGGATGTGTGCCCAGGACTGGAGTTACTGGATCTCCTTTCAGTTTTTTTTGTTTTTGTTTTTTTTTTGCTATTTCTTGGGCCGCTCCAATTTGACCCCTAGCCTGGGAACCTCCATATGCTGCGAGCCATAGCAATGACAATGCTAAATTCTTAACATATAACACCCTTTAATTCTTTTTTTTTTTTTTTTTTTTTGTCTTTTTGCTATTTCTTGGGCCGCTCCACAGCATATGGAGGTTCCCAGGCTAGGGGTCAAATTGGAGCTGTAGCCGCAGGCCTATGCCAGAAGCACAGCAACGCGAGATCCGAGCCGCATCTGCAACCTACACCACAGCTCAAGGCAACGCCGGATCGTTAACCCACCGAGCAAGGGCAGGGATCGAACCCGCAACCTCATGGTTCCTAGTCGGATTCGTTAACCACTGCGCCACGACGGGAACTCCTCCTTTCAGTTTTTAGATAGGTTTCCTCTGTGGTGGTAATTGTGATTCCTGTGAGACCTTATGGGAGGGAGAGATCACTGCCAGCTAAGAGAATAAAGGAAGATTTTTCCTAAAGGATGTGGCGTTTGAATTATCCTGTGAAGAGTGATGGAATTTGGCTTTATGGGAGCTAGCAAAAGAAATGGGATGCTAACTTTATTCTTTTATTTTTTTTTAATTTTAAAATTTTTTTATTTTTTTTTTAATTTTTTTGCTTTTGGTCCGCTCTTGTGGCATATGGAAGTTCCAGGCTAGGGTTTAATCAGAGCTACAGCTGCTGACCTCCGCCACAGCCACTGCAGCGTGGGATCCAAGCAGTGTCTGCAACCTACACCACAGCTCACAGCAACACCAGATCCTTAATGAGCAAGGCCAGCCATCAAGTCTGTATCCTCGTGGATCTTAGTCAGGATCCTTAACTGCTGAGCCACGAAGGGAACTTCCCGAGGATGCTGACCTTAAATGGCTTGTTTCATTCCCACATGCTCACTTTTTGAGGAGGTTGCAGGCATGTTACATCCAAAGGAAGTGTTTGGTCTTGGGTATAGTAGTTATCACAAATATTCCATCCCTTTTTTTTCAGAAATCTGTAAGGGGATTGATTATTAATACCTCTGGCCTTTTGGTTCTTATGTTCTTTTTTGACTAGATGGTTCCATTCTTTTAATCCAGTCAGTATACAGTGTTATCACTGCCACATTGGGACTGTATTATCTGGTATAGTGTAAGCAAGGAGCTGAGTTTCATGCTCAGTGGATCTGTTTGTCTTCTCTCCTATCAGGTATCAGAAATGGCTGTTTCAGAGCTACCTGGTAACCCCAATGCTGTCTGGACAGTGCGTCGGCACATTGAAGGTAAGCAGCCCTTTACCTACAGTCAAAATGAGGGTCTGGGTGCCATTGACAATAGAAGGCTCAAGAGGCTGCATTCATAGTACACTGAAATCACTTCATTTAGCACTTTATGTTAGAAACTTCTTCTAGCCCAACACCATGTTTTTGAGTCTCCCAGTCAGGATGTCTTCATTTACAGCTTTTTGTGCAAATGGATAAGGGGTGCATAGGGTGGCTGTTAATATTCAGTATATATACACCTCAGTATCATAGATAGAGCTGTCATATATCATGCTCTTTGAATTCATCTTTAGGATACTTACTCCATCTGTGTAAGGGAAACTTCTTGCTTCATTTTTTTTAACTGAATATTCTCCTATTGTGCTGAAATTGCGGTAGAATTGAAAGTGTTATTCTGGCTATTAAGAGATTTGGTAAAACTTGTTAATGTCCTGCTCAGTGAGTGTAGTTGTGCTTAAGGAAAGTGGAGATTGATTGAATGGAATCAGAATTTTTAAGAGTGGGTGGAAAAGAAGGGATGGAGGAAAGAGGAAGTCTGAGCTGAATAAAAATGGTCACCTCGGATGTTCCCTTATGGCACAGTGGGTTAAGGATCTGGCATTACCACAGTTGTAGCACATAGGTTGCAACTGTGGACAGGTTCAATCCCTGCCCCAGGAATTTTCATGTGCTGCGGGCGTGACAAAAAAAAAAAAAAGAAAGAAAGATTACCTCATCCTAAAAATAATGAAAGTTATGTGAAAATGTGAGGTAGTGCAGGAAGGTCTTGTGGCAACAGAATTTTACTCAATTCTAATTTTCCCTTTGATTCTTTGGGGTTGTAGATCATTTCTGTTCCTAGACTTCGTTTTCCTATTCTTCGCTCAGAAATGTGGGATTGGCCAGTATACAAAGCTTTTTCAAGAAAACCGTTGGAAATCTTCCCAATATTTAGATGTTTTGGTTATATGGAACAAATTTAAGGGCTGGGAAATGTGTAGGAGGGAAACATCTTTCTAATAGTATAATACACATTTTAGTAGGTTTTGTTTTCATGTGGATTGGAGTCCAGTCTGAATTGAGTAGAAAGAAAAAAGAAAAAGTGAATAGGACATTAGAAGGTTCGTTTTAGCTAAGATAATTACTGGATGGTTAGTTTTGAAAGATTTTCCCATTTTGTGTAGTCTCTTCACAAAGAAACTGGTTAGGGTTGATGTTTACTATTAGCTTGGTGGCTGGTTGATATTAATAAGCTCTTGAAAACATTTTACGTTGACTTTTTGAATTAGAGCTGTTAGAAAAAACCTAGTGTGCTCCTCTTTTTTGTTTGGTTTTTGTTTTTATTTATTAAACTTTATTATAAAATAGATTTAGATTTGCAGGAGAGTAACTTCTCATTTTTATGAAGACAGATAATCACAAGGGTTGACTGTCCCAAGATATCACGCCTAGGCCATTAGAGACTGAAAGCCCTTTCTCTCGAATCCCAGTCCATTGTCCATTTGATTAATCCTGCAGTGGGAGTGTGGGATGTTGTGGTTTTCTAGGAAAAGTTTTCTCATCCTGCTGTCTTTCAAGTCTACCTTATACTCAGAGTAATTAAGGTAGAATCTCTACTTTCAGAGCATGTGCCATCTATAAAAGAAGACTACAAAACTCTTGTTCTGATGTGATGGAAGGCATAAGCTGTTGCTAGGAAGTATTGGAGGAGAGGGAATAGGCATCTGTTTGAGAATCAGGAAAAGCATTTAGGGTGATGTTTGGTAAGTTAGGGAGGAGCAGTATGTTGCATGACAAACTTGTAGCTGAAATTTTTCTTCTCTAAATATCAAAGTCTAAGAAATGATTATATCCTGGTAAATTTTGCTTTTTAGAAACTATAATTTGGGTGATCACCCACAAAAATGGGTCAGGTTCTTTCTATTCATTCTCTTTCCACATCCCGAGTTACTGTTGAGTGAACATTCCACATGTCCACACATACTGTAGTCTTCCAGGCAACTACTAACCTTGGCTGGTACTTGGTGATGCACACTACCAATACCAAGCCTTTTTTTCTCTTCCACAGGTGGCGGGTGAAGGTGCTGATCACCACAGGTGTGTACCTATTGCTAGGGTCTACCACGGGGTCTTAGAGTTTTCCCAGGGAGATGGAACTGCTCAATATATTGAGGCTGCTCTGATAGCATCTCTCAGAGGGTAACTTTGCAGTTGGCTGTCCATGTGCACTGCACTGGTGCACATCCCTCTTTCTTCACTTTAAATAGTCTGAGACAGGAATTAGCTTCTCTTACTTTCTGCCACAGGATATGGAACATGATTAATTTATCTCTCATTAAGCCAAAGGAAAACCTTAACTTCATACTCTCCCAGGTGTACTGAGTGAAAGATTATGCCTTGGTGAAGGCCCCCCCCCCTCCCCCCCCCGTTTTTAAATTTGAGTATAATCAGGTCTGTGTTGAGGCAAGACAAGCATTGAGTGGTTTGAATTTAGAGTGAGAATGAGATTAGACACCTAAATCATTTGGTCACTTACTTTACCCTTTGGAGTGGGCTGTTTGTTGAGCCTGAGATACTGAGGGGAAAGAAGAGTAAAGCATTCCTTCGTCTGGGCTGTTTCTTCAATGCTCAGACAGATGTAAGTCCTATGTAACTGAGACAAAGATGCCTTCTCAAACTCTGAGTCTTCACTGAGGTGTGAACTAACGTTCTTTTATATGAAATTTGTAACCACTGGAAGAAGGCAATATAAATATTCATCGTCACTTGCCATAGAAGCTTGATTTTGTTCTGGATTCCACCTTTTACCTTATAACCTGCCTAGGACACAAGGGCAGCTAATCTGCTCCTGGTCCTCCTGGACCAGAATGGAAAGGGTAGAAGTTACAGTGTGCTTAGTATTCACAGGGTAGTGGATATTTTGAGGAAATCTCTGATGTAAAGCACCTTTCAAGTGTCAGTCGTTGTTCTATTGCTTGTTGAACCGCCCAGTGAATTTAAGACCCTGTTTAAGTCCATGAGCATCTCCGTTTTTATATCGGAGCAGTTTGAGGTCTTGAATCAAAGGGAAGGTAAGGACCAAGGCAGCCCTTTTTCCTCAGTCCCCCTATTCTTTGTATGTAAGTTAAAAATTTATGGTTTCTTTTCTGGAAGCTCTTGCTTTCCTTTAACTAAAGGAAGAGGTCAAAATCCTGGCCAGTTATGGAGTTCCCTTTATGGCACAGTGGAAGCTAATCTGACTAGAATCCTTGAAGATTTGGGTTTGATCCCTGGCCTTGCTCAGCGGATTGGTGATCCGGCATTGCCCTGAGCTGTGGTGTAGGTCGCAGACGTGGCTCAGATTCCACGTTGCTGTGGCCATGGTGTAGATTGGTAGCTGTAGCTCCTATTCAACCCCTACCTAGCCTCGGAATTTCCATATGCTGCAGATGTGTACATTAAAAGCAAAAATAAAAAATAAAAAAATTCCTGGCCAGTTAGAGCCCTTTTTTGTTTGGCTTTAATTTGTTCTGGCACTGCTTTTGAGGTATTGGGTTTCAAGTGTTGAAAACGTGGGAAAGGACACAGTATTCATATAATGTTAAAATTAAGCAATTCCTGTTATTTTTACACACCAGAAATTTCCAGTTCAAAAACTGAGAGCTGGAGTAAGCTTCCAAGTTTGGTGTTGCGTGGAGACTGGTGTTGGTTTTGTTGTAAGTTATTAAGACATCCACTTCAGGAATAATCATGTCTGTAGTAAATATTTTATGATATTGAACAGTGTGGTCTTACAAAGCTAGCTTATAAGGTGTCCCAGGCATGTGGTACATGTTGATAGTTTAGAACAAAATAATGTAAAACCAACTATCTGGTTGTCCTGTGTTACTCCCTTTGATTTCAAAGTTGAACTCTTAACTCTGGATTCCTGGTTTAGCCATTAGATTACACCTGTCAGGAAAGATCTTTGATTCTTGCCTTTCAGCCACACATTCAGTACACACACATATTGTAAACAGAAACAGAGTTTTTACAGAATAGTACTTACCCTTAGTATGTGTGAAGTATCTTCATAAACTATATTTCTATATATTTCTGTTTTAAAAGGCTGATTGCAATCCACCAAATTGATTTTACGTCCTGCTAATAGGTCAGAATGCTACTATAGGTTACACCAATAATAATTTTCCCCCCTCTGCAGCATGCAGTGGCTTAATGTGGGATCTCAGATCCCAGACCAGGGATTGAACCCAGGCTACAGTGGTAGAAACATCGAATCATAACCACTAGACCATCAGGAAATTCCCAATAAATTTTCTCTTGATCCCGTGTTCTATAAAGAAGACTGATTCTGCTGAACTTACCAAGTAACCTTAGTTCAGCTGAACCACCTTGTGAGCAATCAAAATCCCAACTGTCCTTGATGTGGGGGGGGGGGGTGGCTCAGGCTTTATGGTGTTGAGCTCTGACAAGGGCCCAGGCAATCACAGTCCTTTAGCTTCTTCTGCTAAGAATGAGGTAGCCACTCCAATTTTGTACCTTGTCATTCTGTCCCTCGTTCGCCTGATTTCTGTTTGAAGGGGACAGAAAGGGGAATTGATACAGAAAATTCAAATGAAAAGTACACAAATCTTTGTTCTTTAAAAAAGTGAACATTTATCAAGCTTTATGCCGAACAGTGTGCTGGATGTGGGAGACACACAGGAGCTGTTTTATGTTGTTGGGTGGACTGTATGGGAAATAGACAGCTTTTTAACTATGAGATATGCATGAGAAACTTTTGGTGTTGTCTGAGTACTTTTGACCTTGAAAAAGTGATTGGTGTTGGTTTATCCAAAAATATTGTATTAAACAAAAGATTAGATAAGATTGCTCATGACCACTGAACAGTTATATTTTTGTATTTTTAAACATGAAAAACTAGAGAGGTCAAGGGCTGACAATATAAACTTCACACGCACATATTATCTAGTGTTCTTATATTCATATTGGGACATCCTAGGATTCTCAGTTTCCAACCCTGGAATGATTTAGTCCCAGAGGCTTAAGTCATCTTTATTTTATTCATTGGGTCTTATGTTCCCACATAAGCTTCATTTGGAAGAGGATGGATAGCCTGGTAGCCTTTCTTGGTTATAGGGAGTATCTCTTAAGAATGGATTGGCATCTGGCACAAATGAGCAAACTCTAGCTTGGATACATACAAATATTGTAGTACACAAAATTTCCTCTTGCTTTGTCTGCTTGCATTTTTTTAGCAAATGTCTCAAATACTAGTTTTCAAAGGTGTTAGATGTGGGCATGTCTCCTCTATTTATTATTTAGTCATTTAAAGAAGCAAAGTATATCGCTAGGCTGTTGTGACCATCAATTATCTTTTGGATCATTCTATGCTATTTGCCACATGACTGTGATGACTACACATAGAAGTGCCTTGGAAGGTTTCTGAAGAGAAAACTTAGTGTGTCTCATTTGGCTTTGTAGCTACTGAGTTCTTAGCTAACCAACTTCTTTTTTTCTTTTCAGATGAGTTTGATGCCTACATCATTGTGTCTTTCGTGAATGCCACACTTGTGTTGTCCATTGGAGAAACTGTGGAAGAAGTGACTGACTCTGGGTTTCTGGGCACTACCCCAACCTTGTCGTGTTCCTTGTTAGGAGATGATGCCTTGGTGCAGGTGAGGATTCTCAGAGCTGCTTATTACCTACTCACCTACTTTGTCCTCTGACCTTGTTATGTTAGATTGCTGGGTTCACATTAATGAGCTTTTAACTTCTTAGAAGTAGATTTTGCAAAACATGAGCTTTTGGGAATTCTCATTGTGGCTCAGCAGTAACAAATACAACTAGTTTCCATGAGGATGTAGGTTTTTCTTGGCCTCACTCACTGAGTTAAGGATCCGGTGTTGCCCCAAGCTTTGGCGTATGTCCCAGATGCTGCTTGGATCCAGTGTTGCTGTGGTGTAGGCTGGCAGCTACAGCTCTGATTTGACCCCTAGCCTGGGAACTTCCATATGCCACAGGTGGGGCCCCAAAACAAACACACAAAAATCCCATGAGCTTTTTTGAAGTTAACCTTGCCTGAGACCTCTTAGCTCTTTTCTGTCATTGACCCAGCTGGTGCCTCAAATGTAATGATGCCTCTAGATCTGACAGGTCTGATAAGTGTGAGGGTCATGTTTGAGTAATGCATCAAGTTGCTGAAGTCAGGTTTTTTACCTCTAGGTGTATCCTGATGGCATTCGGCACATACGAGCAGACAAGAGAGTCAACGAGTGGAAGACTCCTGGAAAGAAAACAATTGTAAAATGTGCAGTGAACCAGCGACAGGTGGTGATTGCCCTGACGGGAGGAGAGCTGGTCTATTTTGAGATGGATCCCGTATGTGATTTTACTTTTCACTGTGGGATTTAATACAGGGTTCAGAGGTGAAGATGGATTTTGGGTCCAGGTATCTAAATTATATGTTCACAAGAAAGAATATTGAGGAGGGAAATTGTCCAAAAGAGAGGTTGGAGGTGGATAGGTTTTCATGTCTTTCTCGTTGGAGTTATGAAAGCCCATCTTAGCAGTGAAACACTTTTTCTGCCCTTCATACTTTTTTAACCAACTCTTTGCCATACATTTAATTTCTGCAATCTGAATCTCAGAAATTTTAACTTTTATGTAGAAGGTTTTAGGTATACTTAATTGTGCTCTCAGGAAGTCTCTAGATATGGCCAACTTGTATAGTCTAACTATACCTAGGATTGAATTTTTTTGTCTTTAGTTGCCATATTTGAGTTCTCTTTGATCCCAACTGTTTGCATGAATAGATAAACAGTTTTATATATTTCCATTTCCTGAGAGCTAGGTTGGCTTAGGAAATTGTGGTGCATAATAAATGTCAAAGGTCTCTTCATTCTCTTGTCAGATTTTGCTTGCCATTAGGCTGTAGAGTTCAGTCATGGAACCTCAAGTAGAGAAATTCTTGGCCATTGATTGTAGTAAGACGAGTGAGAGGAAACAAAAAGTAACTGAAGCCCCCTTTCTTCCTCAGGCCCTAGGTTTCAGGGCAAGTTGGAGTGGTTTGTGACCTCTTTCTTTCTTCACTCCTATAGTCAGGACAGTTGAACGAGTACACAGAGCGAAAGGAGATGTCTGCAGATGTGGTGTGCATGAGTCTGGCCAATGTGCCCCCTGGAGAGCAGCGGTCCCGCTTCTTGGCTGTAGGGCTCGTGGACAACACTGTCAGAATCATCTCCCTGGACCCCTCAGTGAGTTCCACCCTCAACTTCAAGGATCTTTCCATTTGGAACCTAACCACCTGGCCCATTTCTGATGTCCTTCTCTCAGATCAACTGGGTTCTGCCCTGAAATCTACACCTACTTCCTTCTCCTGATTATCATAGCAGCACACCTCAGGAATTTTCTGCAGTGCTTTAAAGGGGCTGATCTAGGAGTTCCCATTGTGGCGCAGTGGTTAACGAATCTGACTAGGAACGATGGGGTTGCGGGTTGGTCCCTGGCCTTGCTCAGTGGGTTAAGGATCTGGCGTTGCTGTGAGCTGTGGTATAGGTTGCAGACATGGCTCAGATCCTGTGTTGCTGTGGCTCTGGCGTAGGCCGGCGGCTATAGCTTTGATTCAACCCCTAGCCTGGGAACCTCCATATGCTACCAGAGCGTCCCTAGAAAAGGCAAAAAGGCAAAAAAAAAAAAAAAAAAAAGGTTGATCCAAGACTACTAAATGTTTCTTTGGCTTAAGTCTTAACTTCCTTTTTTAGTTAGAAAAACAACAACAACAAAAATTTAAGGCTGTATTTATGGAAAAGGGCCTTAGGTGACGTTAAACATGTGCCCTTTGCTTATTTACTTTGACCATTATCCACTTTTACAAAAAAAGAAGGCACTATCCTCTCAAGAGCTAGTTGCTGCGGTTCAGTTTTCTGGTAATTCACTACCTATTTAGAACTCATTCCTCAGATTTTCCCTATCCAAAAGAGAGAATTGTTCTTTGCACCTAGAATCAGATCTTTCTGAGCAGATTTTTTTCCCAGAATTGGTCACTTACCATGTTTTTTTCTTTTCTCTTTTCCTCTTAGGACTGTTTGCAACCTCTGAGCATGCAGGCTCTCCCAGCCCAGCCTGAGTCCTTATGTATTGTGGAAATGGGTGGGACTGAGAAGCAGGATGAGCTGGGTGAGAGGGGCTCTATTGGATTCTTATACCTGAATATTGGGCTGCAGGTAAGAAATCCAGAGGCTCTCTTGACTTTTATGACTCCTTTGTTCAGTGTGGGCATTTTCTGTACCTATGGTTTCAGTTACCCACCTTACGAAACATGAACGGTGTTGCTCTGTGTTCCACTTATTTCATCTCTAATTAGAACAAAACAGGTCTGTAAAAAAGTATTTTTATAAAGAGTCTTAATAAGAATGTTTTGCTTTCACTGTTCTGAGGCAGAACTTGGATGGGGTTCCTCAAGAGGTACCTGCAGTTCTCACAGTATGCAGCTTTTGAAACGGATCATTGTCCTTCGCTTTCCTTGGGGGATTGGTTCTAGGATTTCCCTCAGATACCAGAAATCTGAGGATACTCAAGACCCTTATATAAAATGGCATAGTATTTGCATATTCTCATATACTTTTTTTTTTTTAATTGGTATGCAGCATGTGCAAGTTCCCGGGTCACAGATTGAATCCCAGCTGCAGCAGCAACCCAAGGCATTGCAGTGATGTCACATCCTTAACCAGCTGCACCATAAGAGACATCTCATATTTGCATATACTTTAAAATCAGCTCTAGATTACTTAATTATGTAATACAATGTAAATGCTATCTATGTAAATGGTTGCTGTGCATATGTGGCAAATTCAAGTTTTGCTTTTTAAAATTTTCTGGAGTGTTTTCTCCTCGACTATTTATCCCTGTTTGGTTGAATCTGTGGATTCAGAACCCGTAGGTGTGGAGGGCCTCATGGTTCATAATTGCTCCATTAGCAATACCAGACTCCTAGGTGTACCCTGTTGTCAAAGCAGCTGAGCTCTTCAAAGCATGAAAAGTAGGAAACAAAGGATCAGGCAGTGTCAGGGTTTTTGACCATCTCTTTTCATTTTCTTTAATAATTATTTATTCAAACATGTAGATAATCTAGCCTAGGTACTTTTTGCCTTTTAATTTTACTTCCTAATGTAGAAATTAACAGGCATTCCTTTTGTGACTCAGTGAATTACTGACCCACCTAGGATCCTTGAGGATATGGGTTCAATCCCTGGCCTTGATCAGTGGGTTAAGGATCTGGTGTTGGCCATGAGCTGTGACGTAGTTCACAGGCGTGGCTCAGATCCCTTTTTGCTGTGGCTGTGGCATTGGCTGGCAGCTGTAGCTCTGATTTGACCCCAGCCTGGGAACTTACATGTGCCCCAAGTGCAGCCCTAAAAAGCAAAAAAAAAAAAAAAAAAAAAAAAGATTAATTTAGAAATTCTCAAACATGCACAGGAGTTACGCTAACGTAATGAGCCTCCAGGTACCCATCACCAGTTACCAGCATTTTTTCTATTCCCCCCATGTTTGCTTGTTTTTTTCCCCCCTGGAGTTGTATGGGTTTTTTTTTTTTTTTCTTGTTTTTTGGCTGTGCCTGGAAGATTCCTGGGGATTGAACCCACTCTGCTGCAGCGAAAATGTCAGATCCTTAACCCAGTTTACCATAAGAGAACTCTTTTCAGAGTATTTAAGACAGATCTAATATGATATATAACTTCATCTGTAAGTACTTGAGAAAGTTAACAGAAATGCTTTTCTATTTCATCTTTATTTAATTAGCTAGACCTTTTCTCTAGAGAGGCGTTTGTGTGTGTATTAAAGCCTTAATATTACTACTATGCTCAACAAAATTTAGCAGTTCCTTAATATTATCTGATAGCCCCATGTTCTGGTTTTCCTCTTTTTGTTTCCTTTTTCTTTTTCCAGATGTTTTTACATTTGGTTCTGTTCAGGATCTACAAAATAAAGAGGTTTACAGTTTATATCTACTTGATTTACCTTTATATGTTTCTTAAACTGTCCTAACCTGTTACAAAAAACTTGTTTTGAAGAAACTAGATCATTTTTCTTGTGGGATTTCCCACTTACTGGATTTGGTAGATTCAGTTCTGGTGTGTTTAATGTTCCTTTATCCTCTGTATTTCCTACAAACTAGTGGATAGATTTAATAGATTTAGATCTGTTAAAAATATAATGTGGGAATTCCCATCATTGCTCAACAGAAACGAATCTGACCAGCATCCAGAAGGACACAAATTTGATCCTGCCCTCGCTCAGTGGCTTAAGGATCCAATGTTGCCATGAGCTATGGTGTAGGTTGCAGACATGGCTCAGATCCTGCATTGCTGTGGCCATGGCTGTCGCGTAGGCCAGCAGCTGTAGTTCTGATTCTTCCCCTAGCCTGGGAATCTCCATATGCCATGGGTGCAGCCCTAAAGAGACAGAAAAAAAAAATGTAATGTAAGCCACATGTGTAATTAAAACTTTTCTGTAGCCACAAAAAAGGAACAGTAGTTAATGTTTTATTTAGCCTAGTATATCTAAAATATTTCATTTTGTAATCAGTATAAAAAAAAGATATTTTGTGTTTTCTCCCATTTTATGTTTTGGGTATGGAGAGAACAGTCTTTGAAATCTGGAATTTTGTACTTTGCACTAACAGCACTTTTTAGGGGGGGTGGGACTATGCCCAAGGGTTCCCAGGCTGGGGGTGGACCCCACACCACAGCAGCAACCCGAGCCATAGCAATGACAATGCTAAATTCTTAACATATAACACCCTTTAATTCTTTTTTTTTTTTTTTTTTTTTTTTTTTGTCTTTTTGCTATTTCTTGGGCCGCTCCACAGCATATGGAGGTTCCCAGGCTAAGGGTTGAATCAGAGCTATAGCCACCGGCCTATGCCACAGCCACAGCAACTTGGAATCTGAGCCACGTCTGCAACCTACACCACAGCTCACAGCAACGCCGGATCGTTAACCCACTGAGCAAGGGCAGGGACCAAACCTGCAACCTCATGGTTCCTAGTCGGATTCGTTAACCACTGCGCCACGACGGGAACTCCTTTTTTTTTTTTTTTTTTGTCTTTAATTCTGATTAGCTGCATGTGCCTTGGGGGATATAGTAGTAGATAGCACAGACCAAGAAGTTAATTAGATACAGATGGGGGCTTCTTTGGTTTTGTTTTGCTTTGGGGGGAGGGACTAGGGTATTTAATAGGTGCTATTTACTTCCTATGGCATATGAATTCTAATTGTCCCACTTGTGATGTTTGAATGTTTGTATCTATTTTAAATGATCCGTTTTAAAACTTGCCATCAATCTTTTACTTAATAACAACCATTGATACACATTAGCTAGATTCATTATTTCATTAGGGTTTGGGAAATGATTTTCTATTTCATCTTCATTTAATTAGCTGGACCTTTTCTCTAGAGACAGAATTTGCTTTATATCTTTGCTTACCCTGAAACACAGTTTATACAGGGGAAGGATAAATACTTCATTTTGTCCCCTTTGTGTACTTGTTTTCAGAGTAAGGAGTTGGTGTCATAGCAGTCTTCACTGAAGACTGATGAAATGTTTTTTGGTTTTTATTTTAAAATTTTTTCATTTTTTGTCTTTTTAGGCATATGGAGGTTCCCAGGCTAGGAGTCTAATTGGAGCTATTGCTGCCGGCCTACGCCAGAGCCACAGCAACATGGGATCTGAGCCGCATCTGCAACCTACACCACAGCTCACAACAACGCCGGATCCTTAACCCACTTAGCGAGGCCAGGGTTCAAACCCACAACCTCATGGTTCCTAGTCGGATTCCTTTCTGCTGCACCAAGACAGGAACTCCTGGTTTTTAAATAATGTTATATTGGCAAGTTTTATATATTTGTGCATTAATCTGTTGCAGTCTCTATTTTGGATGCTAAATTGCCAAGTTTTAGATGTATGGAAGTTCCTCTTTGAAATTGGCTCATTTGTCCTTTTAACATGAATCCACTATCTTTGTGAGCTTCCTTCTGGCATAACAGAGTGCTCTGCACACATTTCTTACTCCAGACCTGAATAAGCCGTTTTTCTTAGGATTCTTATTCTTTTTTTGTCTTTTTGCTATTTCTTGGGTCGCTCCCGCGGCATATGGAGGTTCCCAGGCTAGGGGTCAAATCGGAGCTGTAGCCGCCGGCCTACGCCAGAGCCACAGCAACGGGGGATCCGAGCCGCGTCTGCAAGCTACACCACAGCTCACGGCAACGCCGGATCTTTAACCCACTGAGCAAGCGCAGGGACCGAACCCGCAACCTCATGGTTCCTAGTCGGATTCGTTAACCACTGCGCCACGACGGGAACTCCGGATTCTTATTCTTTTTAAGGGAAGTGGTATTTAGAGACGACAATAGGTGTGGATGTTTTAGACTGTCTGAGAACTTTAAAGATGAGTTTGATATACATGGTAATAATATTTTTTAAGGATATATAGTGAAAAATAAGTGTACTTTTCATTTAATAAATACTCAATAACTGTCTTCAGTGATTTAGTAAAGAATGATTGGCTGGCTGATTATTACTATGTTTTTTAAACTACCTAGTTGTTTCCTTCCATCTGCTCTGAAATTAAATTAAGTAGCTAAAGGAGCTTCCATTATTATGTATAGGCTTTACCCGCTGCTCTCCTTTTTATTAGAATGGCGTGCTGCTGAGAACTGTCCTGGACCCTGTCACTGGGGATCTGTCTGACACCCGCACTAGGTACCTGGGGTCCCGTCCTGTGAAACTCTTTCGTGTCCGGATGCAAGGCCAGGAGGCAGTAAGTAATGAAGGGGGCCAGGTATTATATGTGGATGTCATCAGCTGAGAAAAATACTGTTGGTGTAAGTTTTGCTCTCATTAATTCACCAGTATTATATTTATTTGGACATAAGCTTTATTTTGATTAGTTTCCTTCACATCGGAAGGCTTGGGTCCCTTAATCTAGGGTATCTTAACAGGGGCTCCATGGCACTGTACCATGATTTGGTTATAAGTGAGTTAGAAAATTGATTCCTTCAGCCTTGAGACTGAGCAATTGGAACTAGTAGCTAATGCTTCTTTTAAGTGGAAACCTCCCATATGGGATACCACTACCTATGAGCAACCTGGCATGAGTGTCATGGTTTACTATGCAATGGGAAAGAGGTTGGGAAATGTGAACTTTGTAGCTAAGAATATTCGTGTTGCTAGGTGCTCTGCTAGATCTTTACTTGTTACTGCATTTAATTTTTTTTTTTTAATTTGTTCTATGGCCATACCTGATGTTGGAAGTTCCTAGGACAGGGATTGAATGTGAGCCATAGCCCAACCTACCCTAGTGCTGTGGCAATGCCAGATCCTTTAACTCACTGCTCCTGGCTGCGGATTATATCCACACCTCCACAGCGACCTGAGACACTGCAGTTGGATTTTTTTTTTTTTTTTTTTTTTTTTTTGTCTTTTTGCCATTTCTAGGGCCACTCCCACGGCATATGAAGGTTCCCAGGCTAGGGGTCGAATCCGAGCTGTAGCCACCGGCCTATGCCACAGCCATAGCAACTTGGAATCCACGGGTCATGGCAACGCTGGATCCTTAACCCACTGAGCAGGGCAGGGATTGAACCCACAACCTCATGGTTCCTAGTCGGATTCGTTAACCACTGTGCCACGATGGGAGCTCCTGCAGTTGGATTCTTAACCCACTGCACTACAGCAGGAACTCCTGTTACTTCATTTAATCCTTGCAGTTTTTCAGCTCTGTGATAGTATTCCCATTTTATACATGTGGAAACCAAGCTTCAGAGATTGATTGAATAGTAGCTTATTTGGCTAGTAGCTAATGCTTTTAGCAAATACTAAGCCATGCTGCCTCTTCTCTAGGCATCTTTTTTATGCACATTAATTTGGAAAGGCTTGTCATCTTTACAATATGCAGTATTTCTATCCCTGAACAAAGTATATCCTTTTTGGTTTTTTCTATTTTTTTTCTTTTGGCCATGCTTCCGGCATGCAAAAGTTCCCAGGCCAGGAATTGAACCTGAGCCACAGCAGTAATAATGCTGAATCCTTAGAATTCTTAACTGTTAGTAGGTGTCTTTCTTAAGGTAGTCTTTTAGGTTTCTAAAATTTCTTGGGATATTCTGCACACTAAAATTTGGGGATAGGGAAATTGGGTTAGCATACCGTATTTGAGCTTTTCCCAAGCATATTGGAGATATTTTTCTTTCCTCAGGTGTTGGCCATGTCAAGCCGCTCATGGTTGAGCTATTCTTACCAATCTCGTTTCCATCTCACCCCCCTGTCTTATGAGACCCTGGAATTTGCATCTGGCTTCGCCTCTGAACAGTGCCCTGAGGGCATTGTGGCCATCTCCACCAATACCCTGAGGTGAGAAAGTCCCACAGTTGAAGCCCAGCGAGAGGTTGGCAGAGAGCCGTGGGACTAGTGTGTTGCAATTGAAACCTTCATTTGGCTAGGCAAAGTACCTAGTGGCCAAGTTTCGGTGTTTGGGAGTTGTAGCTTGTGTTTAGACTTTCAGGGCCAAGGGGTTTTTTGTTGTTGTTGGTTTATGTCTTTGTCTTTTTAGGGCCCCACCCATGACATATGGAAGTTCCCAGGCTAGGGATCATCAAATTGGATCTGAAGCTGCTGGCCTACCCCACAGCAATGAGCCACGTCTACAACCTACACCATAGCTCTCGGCAACACCAGATCCTTTAACTCACTAAGCAAGGCCAGGGATTGAACCCACATCCTTATGGATACTAGTCGGGTTCATTACCACTGAGCCACAATGGCAACTCCATCAGGGCCAAGTACTCAGTTGTAGTTCAGTCACAGATTTAAGATTTTTGTTTTCCATGGCTATGCTATTTGGATTAGTTTTAGAGGAGACATTGTGCAATCGCTGATAATCTTTTCTCACTTGTTACTTGCATTGTTACATCTTATATTTTAACCTCAATATAATTATATAGGCCTTATGCAGGTTGACAGGCTGTATTGATCATATTAGAGTAAGCAGTGGCTGTATTTCATGATGGAAAGTAACCTGTTTGGTTTGACTTCCTCGAGTTTGGAAGAGGAGTAGTTGTGTTTGTTTCCTTTTGGGGTGGGGGTGGCGGGCTGTCCATGGCATGTGGAAGGAGGTTCCTGGACCAGGGACTGAATCCACACTGCAGCAGCACACTGAGCCATTGCAGTGACATCACTGGATCCTTAACCTACTGTGCCATAAAGGAACTCCTGTTTGTTTTATTTATTAACCCTTTAATGCCATTGATGTTCACATCCTGGCTTAACTGTTGGCGTTCACAGTGGAACTCTGGCCTCATGATATATGAATCCTGTATTGCATGTCAGGTTTACTTCCAGATTTGTTTGTAAGAGCCTTCAGGAACTTTTCAGTCATTTTCTCTCTTTTTAAGCTTCAACGTCTTTGTATACCTTCTATCTACTCTTGGAAAATTGCTCCCCCTGCATGCCCCAATACATTCTTTCCTTGTTTTTTTAAAATCTTTGCACCTGTCCCTGGAATGCTTCCTACACACTGTCAGGCTTAGCCTCATCCATGGGTCCTGTAATTGTTTTATCTATACGAGCTCTTTAATTGCTGGATTCCTATAAATTTAGACAGTTGCACAGATTTTCAAACTTTTAGTGGCACAACACTACCCCTCAACCCCCCCCACCCCTGCTACAAAATCAGGTACAGCCACTGTGTGGAACAAGTAAAAGCGAAGTTCTTGAAAGCATAAATACTGTTCGTGGTGCTTTCTGTCAGGACCAGTCACTTCTACTTTTGGCTATTATGAATAATGCTGCTATGAACATTCATGTGTAAGTTCTCATGTGGGTGTATATGTTCATTTTTCTTGTGTATGTAAAAAATTACTTAGTCATGGGAGTGGAATGTTAATAATCATAATGTATTTTAAAAATGTTCTGTTTTTTATATTATACTCCTTTTTATGATTCTGAATAACCATTTTTTCTTACAGCACTTTGAAATGCTTCTTTCCTATCTTCCGTTGTTTGGGGGGGTGGTTTATTTGGCTGCACTCATGGCATATGGAAGTTGCAATGCTAGGGATCAAACCCGAGCCACAGCAGTGACAATGCAGGATCCTTAACCCACTGAGCCACCAGGGAATTCCTCTTCCATTAATTTTTTTTAGGTCTCCTTTCAGATTATGTATGATCTGTAGAGAATACTTAAACTACAAATAAAAGTCCATTTTTAGAGACCAAGTGACTATTTTAAAGAGCATCTGGGGTCTGCTCATTTGGTATATAATTTGGTATATGCACATCTCTGTCCCTTTTGACAAAGGTTGTAGGTCTCATACTTGCCATCTCTTTCTTCATCCTTGGGGATTTCCTAAAGCTTAGGTGATTTTGGTTCAGGATGGCATCCATGCTATTTTATAAAACACTATCACAGAAGTACCACATATATGTAGGTAATTGCAGTGCTTCACAACAAATTTGGAATTGGCTTTTTTACCTGTTTACTTGTTTGTTTGGTTACTAGTTGGATTCATTTCCTTTGCGCCACAACAGGAACTCCATATCACATTACCATTGGGGGGATTAAAAAAATTCCTTTGGGGGTTCTAATGTAGTTTTCACTGGTGAAAACTGGAATCACTGGTATGTTGTTACTAAAATAAAGAGCTCTCCCTGATTTCTTTATCTCTTGTGCAGAATCATGGATTAGAAGACTGTTGTTTCATGTTGCCTAATACCAACACTGGACCTTTAGGGATTCATGTGTTTGCTGTGACTGTTAATTGACTGTTTCAACACCAGTTTCTTAGTTCTCAGTGAGTGACCTAACTCTTTGCCTTTTGCTGTAGAATTTTGGCATTAGAGAAGCTGGGTGCTGTCTTCAATCAAGTAGCCTTTCCACTGCAGTACACACCCAGGAAATTTGTCATCCATCCTGAAAGTAACAACCTAATCATCATTGAGACTGACCACAATGCTTACACTGAGGCCACAAAAGCTCAGAGGAAGCAGCAGATGGCAGAGGTAATGTATATGACCTTCAGGAGTCAATAAAAAGGTGTTTGTGGAGTTTCTACTACAGTGACGACGGTTTGATATCTGGCCCTGCACAGTGGATTATGGATCCAGTGTTAGCGCAGCTGTAGTATGGGTCGTAGCTTTGGCTCCTATTCAGTCCCTGGCCCAGGATCTTCCATGTGCCGCAGGTGCGGCCAAAAAAGAAGGAAAAGAAAAAAGATGTATGAAGTTGTGTTGAAAAGTTTAAATCCCTGTGTAGTTGTTGGTTATAGTTTTTTCTTTTTTGCTTTTTAGGGCCACTCCTGTGGCATATTAAATTCCTAGGCCAGCCTACGCCACAGCCATAGCAACGCCAGATCCAAGCTGTGTCTGTGACCTACACCACAGCTCATGGCAATGCTGGATCCTTAACCCACTGATCACTGCCAGGGATCAAACCCACATCCTCATGGATCCTAGTCGGGGTTGTTAACCGCTGAGCCACGAAGGGAACTCCAGTTATTAACGTTCTTATATTTAAAGATCCAGGCTTTTTTGTGTCCTTGAAGCAGAGCCCTTTGCCAGAGTCCTTGGTTTTAGAGGTTTTTAGAGGCACTCAGGACTAAAATACTGACCTGGGTTTCAGTATTTAGCTCCCTTTGGAATAGTTCTTCAGTCTTTGAATTTCCAGTATAGTCTGTATTATATTTTTTCTGGATTCAGACCCAAATGAGACGGCTTTCATACTCCTCCCAGCACCAGTTTCTTCCAAAAATCATTACCCAGCATAAAACAAATAGTCCCAACTATGTAAAACTGTATCTGGCCTAGAAGAAAGGAAACAAGTAATCTTTTTTCTTTTTTTTTTTTGGCTTTACCTTTTCTAGGGCCGCTCAAGAGGCATATGGAAGTTCCCAGGCTAGGGGTCTAATCGGAGCTGTAGCCACTGGCCTACGCCAGAGCCACAGCAATGCCAGATCCGAGCTGCATCTGCGACCTACACCACAGCTCACGGCAAGGTCAGATTTGTTAACCACTGAGCCACGACAGGAACTCTGGAAACAAGTAATCTTAGCAGGGGAAATCAGATGGTTAGATAGAAAAAGAGTGTTTTCATCTTTATGTTTCTCAGACCAGTAGTCAAGTATTTGCCACAGTTAATGTTAGATCTTCTTGGCATTGATAAAAAAGAAGTACCTGCTTTCCCTTCATTGCTCTTTCGTCTTCCTCTGGTCTATACACCTCTCCATTGATCTGAACACCCCCCTGGAGGTGCTCTTGCTACTTGTCCACTTCACCCAGCGCCCACCTCTGAACACACCAACTCTTCTTTTGTTCTTTGGGTTTAGGAAATGGTGGAAGCAGCAGGGGAGGATGAGCGGGAGCTGGCCGCAGAGATGGCAGCAGCGTTCCTCAATGAAAACCTCCCTGAGTCCATTTTCGGAGCTCCTAAGGCTGGCAATGGCCAGTGGGCCTCTGTGATCCGAGTGATGAATCCTATTCAGGGAAACACACTAGACCTTGTTCAGTTGGAACAGAATGAAGCTGCTTTTAGGTAAGGAGCCCAGGACCTCTAGCCTTTTGGAGACTGGAATGGGATTCTCTGGGCTGTGACTAATGCCTGACGCCTGACTCTTTCTCTGTACATGCAGTGTGGCTGTGTGCAGGTTCTCCAACACTGGTGATGATTGGTATGTGCTGGTGGGCGTGGCCAAAGACCTAATACTGAACCCCCGATCTGTAGCAGGGGGCTTTGTCTATACCTACAAGCTCGTGAACAATGGGGAAAAACTGGAGTTTTTGCACAAGGTAGGAACCAGCCTGTGGTTTTCCTGGATCTTAAGTCCTATTAGACCTTCCCACTTTAGCTAAGTTGTAGGTCAGGTATTTGGAGGCATGTGGGAGATGGGGGTTTTCATGCCCCAGTGAACCTTCACTCCTTGCTGGTCCCCCTGGAAGATTGTGTGCTAACCACCCTCCATGGCAAACAGATGTACACTGAATTAGTCCCCTGTTTTCTAGTCTTAACTAAGTAGACTATAGTTTGTGACCAAAATTTGGCAATTGCAAGAAATTAATATTCTGAAGGCAGCGGTGATGGGGTAGATTATTTAATAGGTTATACAGTTCCCCTTTGGAAAGATAGTAAAATACTGAGTTGGGGGGATGGATGGTGTTGATGGTTTCACAAAATTTTGAATATGTTGCTGTTACGAATTGTATATTTGATAATGGTTTAAATCCTAAGCTTTATGTATGTTTTATGAATTTTATACTTTCAAAATATAAAAAAATTATTTATTTAGGCAGGTGGGTTTTTTGTGTGTGTGGCAGGGGGTGGTTTGTTTTTTTAGGGCCGCACCCTATGCATATGTATGTGGAGGTTCCCAGGCTAGGGGTTGATCAGAGCTGTAGCTGCCAGCTTATAGCACAGCCACAGCAATGTGGGATCGGAGGTGCGTCTCAGACCTACACTAGAGCTCACGGCAACGTCGGATCCACTTAATCCACTAAGCGAGGCCAGGGATCGAACTCATGTCCTCATGGATGCCAGTTGGATTCGTTGACCACTAAGCCATGACGGGAACTCCAAAAAATTTAATTTTAAAATTTAAAAAAACATGTATGGAGTTTCCGTCGTGGCTCAATGGTTGGTGAACCTGACTAGCATCCAAGAGGACGCAGGTTTGATCCCTGGCTTTGCTCAGTGGGCTGGGGATCCAGCGTTGCCATGAGCTGTGGTGTAGGTCGCAGATTGTGGCTCAGATTCTGCGTTGCTGTGGCTGTGCTGTAGGCTGGTGACTACAGCACCAATTGGATCTCTAGCCTGGGAATATCCATATGCTGCCAGTGTGGCCCTAAAAAGACCAAGAGAAAAAACAACAACCTGTATGTTGTAATAGCTACAGTGCCTGCTTTCCATCACACACCAGTGTGGTTCCTCCAAGCCTCCCACAGGAGTGTTATCTAGGAGCTTCACAGGGCTTTCTTTGTGCTAAACTCACTGTGTCTCCCTTATAGCTAAGACATCACTTATCACTAGCACTCCTTTCCCCTCCCTCCACACAACAAAATCTCTTCTCTGATGTTGTGGCTTCACTGTTAGTTAATAGAATCAATGAATTCCATAGGCTCTAAGACAGTGTTCATCAGACACCAGAACTTACTTTCACTTGTGGCATCATTCCACTTAGTGAAACGTAGCATGTGATGCCTGTTTACCCAAACACCTTATTTCAAGAGACTGTTGAATGTGTGGCTTATTTTCTCTGTTGAGCAGATGATCACTTGTGGTCTTCCTGACAGATGCCCCTAGTAGGTGTTTTGGGTTGAGGGGGTATGACTATGTGTTGTAATAGCTACATTGTCTGCTTTTCCTTTCACAGACTCCAGTGGAAGAGGTTCCTGCTGCCATTGCCCCATTCCAGGGGAGGGTGTTGATTGGTGTGGGAAAACTTTTGCGAGTCTATGACCTAGGAAAGAAGAAGTTACTCCGAAAGTGTGAGAATAAGGTAAACGTGTGGTGTGAGGGCCAGGTCTTAGCTAGTGAGGAAGGAGGAGACACGGGTAGTGTAGTAGACAGCAGCTGTTAGAACCATGTCTATGGGGATCTTGTCTTAGAGACTTGAGAAGGACGGGAGTAGGTGGGTTTCTCAACTTGTTTACACTAAGAACCACATTTCTGTCCTCTTTGCTTCTGTAAAGAACTTAATTATTAAAGTTGACGTGTATTTCCACTGCATTAAAATTGCTTCGCTCCTTTTCCCACCTTCCAGCACTGACCAGTGCTATTCTTTGGAGTGTCCCGTCTTTCAGACCCTCTATATGTTGCAGTCAGCGTAAGCTGGACTTTGTGTTGTTACTACACCCCAAGGTTACACCCATTGCTGTCTTTGTTTTTCCCAGCATATTGCCAATTACATTTCTGGCATCCAGACTATTGGACATAGGGTAATTGTATCTGATGTCCAAGAAAGTTTCATCTGGGTTCGCTACAAGCGTAATGAGAACCAGCTCATCATCTTTGCTGATGATACCTACCCTCGATGGGTCACAACAGCTAGCCTCCTCGACTATGATACTGTTGCTGGGGCAGACAAGTTTGGCAACATTTGTGTGGTAAGTTGATGTTTATTTGGGTTACAGTGATGTATAGGAAAGCTGGCTCAATTTGTTTGTGGTAAAGCCAAGGACCCCAGATGATGATGTTGAATATGAAAAATAAAAAAGGGCATAAAATTCTTTTAGATTCCCCCTATCCCTGTGCCCACCCCATTCACCTCCCATCTCCCCATGCAACATGATTTAAGAATGATAGATTTAGTTTGAGCTAAAGATTAATTTTTACTTTTTTGCCAGGATTTTGGCTTATCTTTTTTTTTTTTTTCCTTTGCCATTTCTAGGGCCACTCCTGCAGGACATGGAGGTTCTCAGGCTAGGGGTACACCAGAGCTGCAGCAACGCAGGATCCGAGCTGCATCTGCAACCTACACCACAGCTCACGGCAACACTAGATCCTTAACCCACTGAGCAAGGCCAGGGATCGAACCCACAACCTCATGGTTCCCAGTCGGATTTGTTAACCACTGCGCCACAACGGGAACTCCTGGCTTATCTTTTTAAGCCTAGTCTGGCATTTTGTGTTCCTGTTCTGTGGTCTTTGTTTTTTGCATTTTTCCTTTTCGTTCTTATATTATTTTTTTTTCCTGTTGAGTTTCTTATTCCTTAGACACCAGAAAGGTACAGGAGACTTGGGCTCAGGACTCTGGCAAAGGTAGTGCCTCCTTTCAATGACCTGGGCAAACATGTTGCTTGATGATCAAGATGAATGTCCTGTGATTTGTGTCACTTAATTGTAGGTGAGACTCCCACCTAATACCAATGATGAAGTAGATGAGGATCCCACTGGAAATAAAGCTCTCTGGGACCGGGGCTTGCTCAATGGGGCCTCTCAGAAGGTAAGACTGCAGAAAGGGCCCCAAAGGAGAGGCACTAGCCTGTGTAGTACATTCTTCATGATACTTTTAGTGAATTATCCACAGTGCACGTGACTGTGCTGAGTGCTCTCCCGTGCGTGCAGATCTCTAGGGTGGACAGTACATGGCCTGTGATGGATGGGCACTGAGTTTTACATAAGGTGACCCAAGTTACCATCCCATGTTTATGACAGTAGAATAGAAATTTTTCTGAGACATTTTAGCATTGTGTATCTCTTTGGTGCATAGTAGTTTCCTTGCAGAAGATGATTGCGTAGGTTCATTTCTGATACAAAGCAGCTCTTCTGGGAGGTGTGTCTTGGGCTTTACACCTGTTGGCATGTACTTCTGTAGTAGAACATGTTTAGACTTTTAAAAATAGATCCATTTTAGAGCACACCTAAGTGATGACTGTTTTTTATACTTTTGTGGTTTCCATTTTGCAAATTTGATAATTTATCAAAAAGGTGTTTCAGTTACACATCAGAAACAATCTAACATCAGCATGTTTGTGAGGGCATTTAGCTCTAAGTCAATGCTAAGAACATTTTAAAATATTAAAAAAATTTTACTAGTTTATGAATTTTAAAAGATTGTGAAATCTGTGTTTTGGAGTCACTGCTTGCTCTTGAGAATCTAGGACAGGTTCCTGAGGGCACTCATAGTTACTGGTCTGGTTTTGACTTGCAGGCTGAAGTGATCATGAATTACCACGTGGGCGAGACAGTACTTTCGTTACAGAAGACTACGTTGATCCCTGGAGGCTCAGAATCGCTTGTCTATACCACTTTGTCAGGAGGAATTGGCATCCTTGTCCCGTTCACATCCCATGAGGTGATATACTCCACATAGCTCTGGCTTTTACTTTCCCAGTGTTGTTTCTTGGTGCTAAATCTGCCTAAGAGGGCAATCTGTTTTTGTCCCCATCTGCAAGTAAGAGTACTTTGGAATTTTTATAAGGTGACAAGAATATCTACAGAGATAGGGAGCTTGAGTTTTTTCTCCCCTGGAGATAGCCATTTGTTTTTATACTATACCAGGGTTTGGTTCAGTTCTTTTTTTTTTTTTTTTTTGGTCTTTTTGGGCCATACCTGAGGCATACGGAAGGTCCCAGGCTAGGAGTTGAATTGGAGCTGTAGCCACCAGCTTATGCCACAGCAACTTAGCAACCGAGCTGCATCCGCAACCTGCACCACAGCTCATGGCAGTGCAGGATCCTTAACCTATTGAGGGAGGCCAGGGATCAAACCTGCATCCTCATGGATACTAGTCAGATTCGTTTCCACTGTGCCACGATGGGAACTCCCTGGTTCACTTCTGATATTGGCATAAGATTAATCAGAGGCAAAAGTCCCAGAACCGAACCCCACAGAATAGGAATGATGAAATGGTGTGGACTAAGCACTTGCTGCCTCCTGGAGTCAGCATTCAGATTGGCTGAATTTGGTTTATTTAATTGCAGCCAAGGAAGCTGGGATTAGGAATTTGACTTTGCAAACCACTGTTTATTTTTATTTATTTTTTAATGGCTGCACCTGGAGCATATGGAAGTTCTGGGGCAGGGATTGAATCTGAGCCATAGCCGTGGCAGGGCTGGGTCCTTTAACCCATTGTGCCTGGCCAGGGAATGGACCCCTGCCTTCTCGGCGACCTGAGCCACTGCAAACAGATTCTTAACCCACTGTGCCACAGCAGGAAATCCCAGACCACTCTTAAATATGGTGTTTTCTCCTGTTTGGGTGAAGACATAGACAAATGTCCACTCAGTATATAGTATTTGGCAATGACGTTTCCAGGATGTTAGGCTAGACGGGGAGATGTTAAAGGGCTGAAGATGCTGCCAGGACCAGCAAAATCACGCCTCACTGCCTTTGCTGTGTTTTACTGCTTAGTGCCGAAAGTAAAGTAGAAAACATTAAGTGGTTTGTTATTATCAGTTATTAATTGTTGCTGTTACTTTGAATGAGAATTTCCCAAGTTACTCTTTTCTTTTTAAAATTTTATTGGAGTAATTCCTGTTGTGGCTCAGTGGTTAACGAACCTGACTAGTAACCATGAGGTTGCAGGTTCGATCCTTGGCCTCACTCACTGGGTTGAGGATCCAGCGTTGCCATGAGCTGTGGTGTAGGTTGCAGGCTCAGCTTGGATCCTGTGTTGCTGTGCCTGTGGTATAGGCCAGCAGCTGTAGCTCCAATTTGACTCCTAGCCTGGGAACCTCCATATGCCATGGGTGCAGCCTCAAAAAGACAAAAAAATAAAATAAAATTTTATTGGAGTAGGAGTTCCTGTTGTGGCTAAGAGGGTTAAAAACTCAGCTAGCATCCATGAGGATGCGGGTTCGCTCCCTGGCTTTGCTCAGTGGGTTAAGGATCTGGTGTTGCCATGAGCTGTGGTTTAGGTCGCAAAGGCGGTTTGGATCCCGTGTTGCTGTGGTTGTGGCTGTGGTCAGCAGCTATAGCTCTTATTCAACCCCTGGCCTGGGAACCTCCATATGCTGTGGGTATGGCCCTAAAATGAGCAAAAAAAATCAGAGTTCCTGTTGTGGCGCAGTGGTTAACGAATCGGACTAGGAACCATTAGGTTGCATGTTCGATCCCCGGCCTTGCTCAGTGGGTTAAGGATCCGGCGTTGCCGTGAACTGTGGTGTAGGTCGCAGACTCCGCTCACATCCTGCATTGCTGTGGTTCTGGCGAAGGCCGGCAGCTACAGCTCCGATTCGACCCCTAGCCCGGGAACCTCCATATGCCACCGGAGCGGCCCTATAGAAAACACAAATAATAATAATAATTTATTGGAGTATAATTTACTTATAATGCTGTGTTAATTTTAGGTGTACAGCAAGGTGAATTAGTCATACACGGATATTCATTCTTTTGCAGATTCTTCTGATACACAGTATCACAGAATACTGAGTAGAGTTCCCTGTGCTATGCAGCAGCTCCTTGCTAGTTATCTATTTCATATATAGTGGTGTATATATGTTGATTCCAGGTTCCTAATTTATCCCTCTCCCCCACGTTTCCTCTTTGGTAACCATAGTTCGATTTTGAGATGTGTTGAGTGTGTTTTTTTCGTATCATCTCCCCAAGTCATTCATTATTTTGTCAGTTGAAGTGATTTATTTTATTCCTTGGAAAATTATTGAAAACATACCCATATTAAGATACATGCATTATTTTGCTGTCGTTTTTAACTTGGAAATTCTCTCTAATATTTCAGAAATTTTTAATTTAAGTATAGTTAATTTTTTTAAAAATGATGTTTTCTCGCATGGTTCTGCAAACACAAAGGTTTTCATTCTTGTTTTTTCAAGTTTTAGCTGTCTTATAGCAGGAAAGCCTGTGGTCATCAGGAACAATTAGATATTTGAGATTTGTTTGTGTGGTAAAAATCAATAGCTTCTCTGTTCATTGTGCTTTGAGAAATTGTAGACTAGTTGTTGAAATTTTTTCTTTTAGTGACATATTGTTTGTTTCTTCCACCAGGATCATGACTTTTTCCAGCATGTGGAAATGCACCTCCGATCTGAGCATCCCCCTCTCTGTGGGCGAGACCACCTCAGTTTTCGTTCCTATTACTTTCCTGTTAAGGTATGTCTTTGTTGGAAATCTGGGTTGAAAGGGGGAATCCGGAGTTCCCGTCGTGGCGCAGTGGTTAACGAATCCGACTAGGAACCATGAGGTTGCGGGTTCGGTCCCTGCCCTTGCTCAGTGGGTTAACGATCCGGCGTTGCCCTGAGCTGTGGTGTAGGTTGCAGACACGGCTCGGATCCCACGATGCTGTGGCTCTGGCGTAGGCCGGTGGCTACAGCTCCGATTCGACCCCTAGCCTGGGAACCTCCATGTGCCGCGGGAGCGGCCCAAGAAATAGCAACAACAACAAAAGACAAAAAGACCAAAAAAAAAAAAAGAAAAGGGGGATCCTCAGCCATTTAACCAGTCTTTTCTCTGGGCCTCCCTCCCCTTAAAAAAACAGCAGTCTTATATAAAGGAGCACTGAGGGACTGAATTGATGGGAGACAGTAATAGGGTAGAGGAATATTCAGAGACCTCTTTCTTCAGGACAGACCATGGCCAGAGAAAAGATTTCACCTCATTTTGCTCATTTAAACTCTGGCTACTAAGAATCAACTTAGAACAGTATTCCTAGCTCTATAAAGTTCAGGTATCTGGTGGAGAATAAAAAGTTTTCTTTGGCAGTTACTGCTTTAGCATATGCCATTTTCCTTCCTCTCTCATTTTTCTGTGTCTTAGAATGTGATTGATGGAGACCTCTGTGAGCAGTTCAACTCCATGGAGCCCAACAAACAAAAGAATGTCTCTGAAGAACTGGACCGAACCCCACCTGAGGTGTCCAAGAAGCTTGAGGACATCCGGACTCGCTATGCCTTCTGAGCCCTTTTCTTATGGGGGCTTGTTAAGAGACTTTTTTTTTCCTCACCACCTGGCTCTGATCCATATGGCAGAAGGAGGGTGGCTGGAAAATTAAGATTTTGCAATATTAAGGCTAATAGCTCTTCCCCATCCACTCTTCCCCTGGAGTGACTGATTTCCCCTAAAATTGGCACTGAGATTTGCTTCACTTCTCCTTGCTTGATACATAATTCATTGCCCCCAGGTTCCAGTGTGGACTACAGTACCCATTTTCCCAAAGCTTTCTTGCATTAGTATTTCTGGCTATCTTGTCTACTTTTGTACACATCCTTAATTTTTAATTGGTTTACCTGTAAATATAGTTTTGTATGATGTTATCTTTGTGGGAGGGAGAGAGGCAAGCTGAGCTGGGGTCCAGATTTATATAGTACAATTCCAGAGTTCTGCCACTCTGGAACATAACCAGAAATACAAACCTAGTTCTTAAGGTGTCTGGTGTCCATGTGTCTTTTCTGGGGATAAGAATTTAGGTGGGAGATTTGAACCTAAGTTGGAGCAGGAAGAAATGAATATCCTCCTTCCAGCTACCTACTTAGATTTCTGGCACCTTATGGCCTCATTCTCCCAGCTCTGTGATGGCTTTTGGCTTTCTTTAGTCTTTTCAACTATGCAGGTGAAATTTGGGCTCAGTAATAACAATCATGTGGTCCTCCATACCACTGGTGTGGTCATCTATCCATACCTAGTGAGGAAGGATGGCTGATTTCTTCTTCCCTGTTTTGTTTGTTTATTTGTTTGTTTTAATTTTGTCTTGGCCTTGCCCATGGCAGTTCAGGGCCAGGGATTGAACCTGCACCACAGCAGCGACCCAAGTCGCAGGAACTCCCTTCCCTGTTTTAACTCCTTTCTACTTTGAGGCCTTAGAGTAAAGGATTTGGCATGGATTCCAACTGGCTAGTCTCTTAATAGATGCTCCTTTTACTTCCACAGCTCCTGATAATGGTCGTTTGCCATCTGTCTACTAGGAAGGATCAGTGAGTACAAAAAAACCTACCCTCAGGAATAAAGTCAGTACATCTCCCTATTTATGGAAGAAAAAAAAAAAAAAAGCTTATGGGTAACTTAGAGGATCCCTGTCTGCAACATCTTAGCCAGGCTCTGGAGGATGTTTGGAGTATATGAGGAGGCAGCAACTGGAAGTGACACAGTCTCAGAAATGTTCCGGCTCACACTTGAGGATTCAGCCTTCCTCTGTCAAGTTGTGTGGGAAGCCTTAATGTTCCAGGCATCCTCAGCTTCATTGAACATGGAGAGGCCTGAGTCACTTCACATTTGAGTACTTCGTAGAGTAAAACACTTTTGTGTGTGTGTGCTCAGGGCTTCCATTGAACTGATTCTTTGTGGAAGGCACTGGCTTAGAATCAGGAATGGAGGTGATTAGATAAAATCTTTGACAGTGAACAGAGAGTGTTCGTGATGTTATACCCTGAAACTGCATGTTTCTTTAATCATGGCTTGGGGTTTAGATCAGTCAGTAGCCCCCTAAATTTTGCCAGGGATTGAATCCCTAAATGATACTTCTTTCTTACTTAGCTCATGAGTATGCATAGTAGACTGTACTCTTTTTTTTTTTTTTTTTTTTTTTTTGCCACCCATGACATACAGAGGTCCTGAGCCAGGGATCACATCTGAGCTGCAGTTGCAACCTATATGCAACTGCAGCAGTGCAGGCTCCTTTAATCCACTGTGCCGGGCTGGGATCAAATCTGTTTCCTGGTGTTTCAGAGAAACTGCCAATCCCAGGGTGCCATAGCAGGAACTCATAGAGACAGTACTTTTGAACTACATTTGCATAGCTTAATTCCAGCATTTGTTTTTTCCTGTGGCTCCCCACTTGTTCTGTTTAGCCTGTCATATTGTATGATGTTGATATGCAGCAGTATGAGAAACTCAGCATAGACGTTTGAGCAGTGGCTCCTTGTTCCTAACATGTTGGGATTTTTTTTTTTTTTTTTTTTTTTTTTTTTTTTTTTTTAGAGCCTCACCCTTGGCATATGGAGGTTGCCAGGCTAGAGGTTGAATCAGAGCTACTGCTGCCAGCCATAGCCACGGGAACTTGGGATCTGAGCTGCCTCTGCGACCTACACCATAGCTTATGGCAACACCGGATCCTTAACCCACTGAGTGAGGCCAGGGATTAAACCCTCAGACTTCATGGTTCCTAGTCACATTTGTTTCTGCTGTGCCACAGCAGAAACTCGCCTACCCTCTAGCTTGATGTACTTCTTCCTACAGTAGTAGATGGGATATGTAAGAAAAGAAAACTGAGCTCTGTTACAGAATCAGGAATTGCTGTCCTTTTTTGGTTGTTCTTAATCATGTAGATAGCAGTTTAGTGGGGACATGATCACACCTGTGAGAGGAAGACACCACATGTCACTCAAGGACACTGTAAGACAGCATTAGGTTGTACTCAGTAACCCAGTAAACAACTAAGGCCTTAGGGAGTCAGACTTTTTAGTATCAAGAAGGTGGAACACTTCTGGTTCCTGTGAGAAGCTGTGATTGTCTTGTCTGGATAAACCTAGAGCCTGGCAAGGAGCTAAAACTTGCTCTCTGGAAGTGGGCAGGATCTGTGCCTGATCCTTTGATACAGAGGGTTGTTTAGCTAGGAAACCTCATTCACAAAAACAGGGGGGAGAGAAACTTGACATTAGGCCATTCGAAGCCCTTCTGATTTACAACATGTCATACTAAATCTTAACTTTAAATCTTACATCACAACTGGGAATGTGTGGTCATCTGATTATTGCCCCACTGGAGAGTATAGCTGAGGGTGGATTTTACGTTGGATCATCTTGTGCTTACAAGGTGTTACAAGAGTCTCTTCTCCCAGGGAAAATGATACAAACTCTGGGATTGTCAGAGAAATTTGGGTGCATATTAGAAGGGATTATCTGATAGATGATGGCAAATCATGAGTTAATCTGAGCATTTGTGCTAAGCACAGTGAGAAATTCTCAAGGCCTGTTCATCTGAACTTGACATTCTAGTAAGGGAGAGGAAGCTTAAACATGTGAAATAATCAACCAAATATGTCTATAGTAAAAAGAACTAGAATCAGACAACTTGTGTGATCTGGTTGGGCCAAATCACAGCTGATTCAATTTGAGCAAGCCATTTAAAACTTCTGAGCCTTGGCTCGCCCAACTGTAGAAAGTGATAGGACAGATATAGTGTATGCTACAGAGAAGTCCCCATGCAGGATCTTAGTTCCTTAGAATCCCAGTAAGTCAAAGTAACTATATCTCTTGGGAGTATAGATTTTATTTTCAGTCCTGAGTTCAGTCAAGTCTCTGCCTCTGATTAGATCCATGATTTTGGGGGTTTTCTTTTGGGTTTTTTTTTTTGTTTTTTGGTTTTTTGTTTGTTTGTTTGTTTGTTTTTGTTTTTTGCCTTTTCTAGGGCCACTCTTACAGCATCTGGAGGTTCCCAGGGTAGGGGTTGAATCGGAGCTGTAGCCACCGGCCTACGCCACAGCCACAGCAACGCGGGATCCCAGCCGTATCTGCAACCTACACCACAGCTCAATGCCAGATCTTTAACCCACTGAGCGAGGCCAGGCATTGAACCCGCAATCTCATGTTTCTTAGTTGGATTCATTAACCACTGAGCCATGAAGAGAACTCCTTAGGAGTCACTATGGATGTGAATCTCCTTCCCTTCCCACCATACACACACCACAGTTACATTCTCTTTCCTCCTTGTACTGCTTTACTTTTGATATGTCTGTTGACTTTGTCACGTTCTATTGTGGCTACATGGGTGCTGGAGGAGGTAGAGTTTTGACGGATATAAAGAGAACATTTGGGCCATAACTCAGGGACCTCCTCTGGACTTGATTTCTCTATGAATTCTCACAGCTGGAAAGATTTTCTTTTCTTTCCTCCAGTTTTAGTGAGGTATAATTGACATACATCACTGTAAGTTGAAAGTATACAGTATAATGTTTTGACTTGTATAGTCAAATAATTCATTTTTAGATACAATTAAATTTTTTTTTCTTGTCATGAGAACTCAGGCTCTAGTCTTAGTCAACTTTCATATATATATTTATCATACAGCAGTGTTAACTAGTCATGTTGTGCATTACATTCCTAGTACTTCTTTGACTCAGAGTGGATTTTTTTTTTTTTTAAGAACTGCTTATGGAAGTTACCAGGTTAGGGGTCCAATCAGACTGCCACAGCAACACCAGATCCAAGCCTTGTCTGCAACCTCCACCACAGCTCAGGGCAGTGCTGGATCCTTAAGCCACTGAGTGGGGCCAGGGATCGAATCTGTGTCTTCATGGATACTAGTCGGGCTCATTACTACTGAGCCACAACAGGAACTCCTTATAACTAGGAATTTATGTCTCACAAATCTGATGTAAGTGAAATTATATATGTATGTCTTTGTCTAGCTTATTTCACTTAGCATAATGCCCTCAAAATTTATCCAATCCTGCAAATAGCAGGATTTCCTTTTCTATGGCTGAATAATATTTCTGTGTGTTTTATGCATTCATTTGACATTGGACATTTATGTTGTTTCCACGTCTCAGCTTTTGTAAATAAGGCTGCTGTGAACCTGGTGGTGCAGGTATTTACTTGAGTTAGTGTTTTCAATTCCTTTGGGTAAATTCTCAGAAGTGGAATTGCTCTATCATTAGGTAGTTCTATTTTTAATTTTTTGAGGATCCTCTGTACTGTTTTCTATCTGTGCTGGTTTATGATTCCACCGGCACTGAACCAGTGTTCTCTTTTCCATACATTCTCACCAGTAGCACTTATCATCTCTTGGCAGTGGCCATTCTAGCAGTTGTGAGGTGATACAGCTCGTTGTGGTCTTGTTTTAATTTCCCTAAACTAGTTTTATTGAGCATCTTTTCATGTACTTATTGGCCATTTGTAGATCTTCTTTGGAAAAATGTTCAAGTCATTTGCCCTTTTTCTTCCTTTTTTTGGCCTTGCCCGCAGCATGCAGAAGTTCTGGGCCAGGGACCAGCCTGTATCACAGCAGGGACCCAAGCTGCTGCAGCGACAGCACCAGATCCTAAACCTCCATTTGCCCATTTTTAATTGGATTATTCGTGATTTTACTGTTGAGTTGTATGAATTCTCTCTCCCTCTCTCTCTCTCTCTCTTTTTTTTAAATCTTTTTGCACCACACCAATGGCATATGGAAGTTTCCAGGCTAGGGGTTAAATCAGAGCTGTAGCTGCCAGTCTACCACAGCCAGAGCAATGCCAGATCTGAGCCACATTTGCGACCTTCACTACAGCTCATGGCAACACCGGATCCTTAACCCACTGAGCGAGGCCAAGGATCAAATCCTAGTCTTCATGGATCCTAGTCAGATTCATTACTGCTGAGCCGCAACAGGAACTTTTTCTTTTTTTAATTATTTATATATTTTGGATAGTAACCCTTTATTAGATATATGGTTTGCAAATCATTTTCCCATTCCATAGGTTGTCTTTTTTACTTTGTTGATTGTTTCTTTTGTAGTGCAGAAACTTCTTTACTGTAATGTAGTCCCACTTGTTTGTTTATTTTTCTGTCTTTTTGTCTTTTCTAGGGCCACACCCGTGGCATATGGAGGTTCCCAGGCTAGGGGTCTAATTGGAGCTATAGCCACCGCCTACACCACAGCCACTGCAACTCAGGATCCGAGCCGCATCTGCGACCTACACCACAGCTCATGGCAACGCCAGATCCCCGACCCTCTGAGCAAGGCCAGAGATTGAACCTGTAACCTCATGTTTCCTAGTCGGATTCGTTAACCACCGAGCCACAATGGGAACTCCCCTACTTGTTTGTTTTTTATCTTGATTATATTTTAGGTATCATATCTAGGAATTGAACCATTGAGGCTCCTTAGAATGTTCATGAGTTTGCTTCTTCTCTGTAAGACAGAGGGCTCTGACAAGTGGAATTTTAGGAGCAAGGCATAAGGCACTAGGCTTGAATATGTTGAGAGCAGTTTTGTCTAGTTCATGGTTGTTGCTCTAGGACCAATGAAAAGTGTTTAATACAACTTAGAAATCCCTTCTGTGTAAATGTGGAAGGGACCTATGTAATCAACTCCCTTATTTTAGTTGTGCAACAAGGTAAATGGAGGTCCAGTCTTGCAAAACACATCAGAGGCTGCCTTGGAACTGAGAAGGAATGTCAACCACCAAGACATTTGCCCTGATTATTAGGATTGCTCCAATTCTATTGCCCTTAAGCCTGCAACTTGGGTCTAAAGAAGGATGAAAAGTTTTAGCTGCCTCAGCTTTTCCCTGACCTCATGAGTAGCGGTTCCACAGATGTTTCATCTGGAAGATCTTCTGCCAGGAATAACATTCCTTGAGAGGTGGGGGGTTCAATTTGGACTGTGGGTGGAATGTTGCTTTTCTTTCTTCCTTTTTAAAAAATGTATTTCTAGCTAGACAGCTGCTGGGGCTGGGAAAGACCCTTGGGGATCACGCATGGTGAGAGCTCTGGTCTTCAGAATCCTAACTGCTCCCATGACTGCAACCTCTCTTGAGCTCCTTAGTGGGAAGCCAGAATTTTTAGATGAAATCAACCTGGCTTTCAATTTTAAGAAAATCCTAAATTCTGTTGCTATTCAAAATAGGAGTTCCTGTCATGGTTCAGTGGTTAATGAATCCGACTAGGAACCATGAGGTTGCAGGTTTGATCCCTGGCCCTGCTCAGTGGGTTAAGGATCTGGGTTAAGGATCCGGTGTTGCCATGAGCTGTGGTGTAGGTTGCAGACGTGGCTCAGATCCCACGTTGCTGTGGCTCTGGCATAGCCTGGCGGCTACAGCTACAATTAGATCTCTAGCCTGGGAACCTCCATATGCTGCTGGAGTGGGCCTAAAAAAGACCAAAAAAAAAGGAGTTCCTGTGGTGGTGTAGTGGTTAACGAATCTGACTGGGAACCATGCGGTTGCGGGTTCAATCCCTGGCCTTGTTCAGTGGGTTAAGGATCTGGCGTTGCTGTGAGCTGTGCTGTGGGTGGCAGACACGGCTCGGATCCTGAGTTGCTGTGGCTCTGGCATAGGCCAGTGGCTGCAGCTCCAATTCGACTACTAGCCTGGGAACCTCCATATGCCATAGGAGCCGCTCAAGAAAAGGCAAAAAGACAAAAAAAAAAAAAAAGATGTGTTTGCATGAGTCATCTACTTATTTGCATATAGAATATATTATTTGTGAATATTTTAATTTTTTTGCACCCTTAAAATATATTCAAGGGCTGTATCCAGAGCTGAGAAGAATCTCTGGTGCTGAAATCAAACCTTGTTTAAAAAATAACTGTCGGGATACAGATGGCAGGGGTACATGTGTAGCGACTCAGTGAACACCTCCATGGCCAGTGGCTGATTTATATTTGGGGATCTGATTGTGCACTCTGGGTCCTTGTATGAAGTTTGAATGAAATGAAATCAGGAGATACGTGCTACACAGCAATCAGAAGAACCCCTTCACCAGTCTGCATCAGCATAACTAAGCTGTTTCTGTAGAAGCTTTGAAAGCCAACATCAGAAGACATGCTTAGGAGATCCTGTTAGGCCCAGTGGAAACGAATCTGACTAGTATCCATGAGGATGCGTGTTTAATCCCTGGCCTTGCTCAGTGGGCTGGGGATCCAGTGTCGCCATGAGCTGTGGTCTAGGTCACAGGTGTGGCTCTGATCCCACATTGCTGTGGCTATGATGTAGGCCTGCAGCTGTAGCTCTGATTCAACCCCTAGCCTGGGAATTTCCATATTCCATATGTTTGTGCAGCCCTACAAAGCAGAAAAAAAAGATATGCCTAACCTACTATAAAATGATTCTACATTCGTTTATTGCAGCACCTCCTGTATGTCACCTCCTTGCATGTCTGCTCTTACACCCAGGTATTTCTGTCACTGAATCTGGTAGTTTCAAAGGAATCTTAAAGCCCATTTGGTTTCCTCAGATAAAACAGGCACAGCTTTAGGACTTCTGGGAAAAATCAGAAGGTCCTAAGTCTGACAAATGAGGAGGTGGAGGGTGGACAGCCAAAGGTTTTAGGTCAGAAAACTAGGAAACTTTGTCAAAGTGACTTTTAACCCCAGCTGGACATACAGATCTCCTAAATTTGTCAGAATAGATGCCTGGATTCTGCCCCAGATTACTTTTAAAAATCTCTGCTGTAGATTTGGGCATCTCTCTTATTTTACAGTTTGGTAATAGTGATCAGACCTACTTATGGCGAGAAATGAGAGAACATTGCTATTTGTTTGGAAAAAAGACCCTTGAGTTTGGAGGGGGCAAAAGGCTGGGAGACTCAACTGGAAGTAGCCAAAGGACCCTGTCGCTAGGACCTCACCCTCACCTCTAAATCCAGCAGTTCTGTCAGTACCCAGTTAGGTTTGATTATAATTCCAGAGGCAGACCCATCGCAGTTCCCCAGATTTCCAATCCGCAGGCCCACCCAGCAGAATTTACAATTTTCTTTTACAAATAAAATCAGGGAATGAGAATTGCTTTTGATTAAGTCATTTTGGAAGAGTTTTCACAGGTTAATTATGGGTTATGAGTAAATGTAAAAGCTAGTGTGACGTGATAATCAAGTATTAGCATTTACTGTGTGTCGTTAGGTCTAGTGCTATTAAGGCACACTGAGGAATCTCTTGCCTTTAAAAAGCTGATGCTGCCCCTGGAAAAAGTGACCACAAATCAGTCAGTAACAAGATGCCAAGTAGTGAAGCCCACAGAAGGCACTGGTCACAAAGTCACATGACGTGGGTTTATCAGTCTACAGTCTCAGCTTTTTGTCTAAAATGGGAGGAGACCGTGATCCCTTTAGGAGCCATGGTAACAGCAGTGATTTCCACTGAGCTTCCAAGGGGTCTGAGGAGGTGTGGCTCCTGAACTTGGATCTGAAATCCCTAGGGGACCTGGAGCCATCTCCATCTTGAACTGCAGTACTGTATGGGATGCTTTGAAAGAAAGGGGCATCATCCTAAGCCGAGTGGTCCTGTGGATGGCACAATGGAGTTTGTTCAGGCTTCCGTGAAGCCCTAGTGAGATCATGTGGGTGTGCTCTCATCACCTCCACCCACACCTTGCCCTGACCATGAATCAGCTTGGCAGAGCTCTACAGCAAGGGTGTGGCTGGTGTAGCCACTGCCTTGGGGACAGGGGGTGGGGCATTAGCTGAGTGCATTCCAGTGTGGGCATTATTGTCCTGCTGGAAGTTCAGCACCAAAATAGGAGTCCAGTTTTGTCAACCCAGTTGAGAAACCATTTCTTAAGAAACTATTGAACAGGAGTTCCTGTCGTGGCGCAGTGGTTAACGAATCCGACTAGGAACCATGAGGTTGCGGGTTCGGTCCCTGCCCTTGCTCAGTGGGTTAACGATCCGGCGTTGCCGTGAGCTGTGGTGTAGGTTGCAGACGCGGCTCGGATCCTGCGTTGCTGTGGCTCTGGCGTAGGCTGGTGGCTACAGCTCCGATTCGACCCCTAGCCTGGGAACCTCCATATACCGCGAGAGCGGCCCAAGAAATAGCAAAAAGACAAAAAAAAAAAAAAAAAAAAAAAAGAAACTATTGAACAGCTACTTGTGCCAGGCACTGACATAAGGAATAAAACATGGTAACATCTAGGCCAGTGTCTCCCAAACTAGGTGCTGTGGAATCCAAGATGTCCACAGGGGACCCCTTAGTACACGATTTTATGTTTACATTCAGGGAAACATGCAAACCTTGAACACAGCCCTGCCCCTGTACCTTAATAACACTTGTAATGTCAGCTGGTCAGAGAACTAAAGGGTCCCTTGGGGGGACTGGCCCATCCCTAAATGTTCCAAATATAGTATAAGTCAGTCAGAGTAATGCTCTGAAAACTAGAGATGGAGCTGCCCCTCCAGGACCCGCACAACTATGGTGGCAGAGCCATTCTCAGTGTTCATTCAGACCCAGGCAAAGTGAGAGTATCCTTTGTTACCCTTGAAGATGGGGGTTGGGCAGAGGGCCTCTTGTATCATCAGCAACACCCACAAGTGCTGTGCCAGTCCACACGTTACATCAGAACAGGCCCTGGATCATAGAGGGACGAAAATCCTATGGCTGTGTGGTCTTAGGTTAGATAGTTTATCTCTCTGGGCTCATGTCTTTATTTGTAGCCTGGGTAATTGATTGATCCTCAACACTGATACTAACCAAAGGCCCTTTCTAACATTTGCACTCCGGTCACTACCATTATCGCTCAGCTTTATTCAGCAGTCACTACCATATCACCCAGTTTTATTTAGTTTTGTAGAAGAGATTTTGTCAGAACAAACGTATTCTGGAGAGAAGCTGGGTAGCCCCTTAAAATGTCTCAGCCTGCCTGGGAGCCCAGACTTGGTTCTGGGGATTCCCACCATTAATTTTGGGCATCCTCAGAATAGTTCCTTGCTGATCCTCTGGGTTTGCACCCCCCACCCCCGCTCCCGGCAAGCAGCACTCCAAGGCAGGCTAGGGCCACGTGGCCCCGCCCCGCCCTTCCTGGCTCCAGTTTCTCAATCAGTTGCCTGCTTTCTCCGCCCTTCCCATCAGTCAGAAAGCCTGGATCTTGGGCTGGGGAAAACCACAGCCTCTCCCACCTGGCACCTACCACCCCAGCCCCCAGACACCTGCTCCAATCCCTGGCCCCTTAAAGCTTCCTGCAAAGCCCAAGAAGACTGTGTCGTGGTTCAGAAACAGGTAAGAAAGTGGTTGGTTTTCTCTCACATGGTTTTCTTTGCTTGACTTGTCCACCCCAACTCAGCTGCTGCTTTCACAGATCACAGCAGGAAGCGCTAAACTGTGTCTCACAGAAAACGGGGTGAATTCTTTGCTCTGGGTTTCTTTTTTTAAACTTTTGCTTTCATCAGCTTTGCAGGAAAAAATCAGATCCAAATAACCATAAAGAAAGTTACTTCTCTCTGCCTCTGCATTCCTGTTTCCCACTGAGTTTTATAAATCCACAAACCCACATTCTTAAATGCTTATCATGGGTTACTGGAGGCTGCTCCACTGGACATTGCTTTAGGTCTTTAGACCTTAATGTACTATGTGCATGAATTATGTACATGAATTACCTTATCAAAAATTGATACAAGGAGTTCCCTGGTGGCTCAGAGGGTTAAGGGTCCAACATTGTCACTGTAGTGGCTCAGGTTGCTGCTGTGGCGCTGGTTCGATCCCTGGCTGCCCATGAATTTACACTTGCTGTGAGCATGGCTGAAAAAAAAAAATCCAGAAATTGATTTAAAATTCCTTAAAGGAAAGGAAAACAAAAATGCATAGTGAGCCTTCCACATTTAGATGATATTCTGAAATTAAAAATGAAGTGTTCTGCTTTTACACTTTGCATTTCTTTTATTTTGTTTATTTTTTATGTCTTTTGGGCTTTTTAGGGCCGTACCCATGGCATATGGAGGTTCCCAGGCTAGGGGTCGAATTGGAGCTGTAACCACTGGCCTGCACCAGAGCCACAGCAACGCAGGATCCGAGCCGTGTCTGCGACCTATACCACAGCTCACAGCGACACCAGATCCTTAACCCACTGAGCAAGGCCAGAGATGGAACCTGCATCCTCATGGATGCTAGTCAGGTTCAATAACTGCTGAGCCATGGAGGAAACTCCATTTTGCATTTATTTTAAATGCCTGTAAACCAACTAATTGATTTAAAGTCCATGTGGTATTTGCCACGTTAATAAACCTATCCCAGGATATGTAGCCTTTGACCCTTAGACTGCTTCCAGGTGTTTTGCAATTAATAATTCAACTTCAGAGTTCTGTCATGGCTCAGTGGTTAACGAATCCGACTAGGAACCGTGAGGTTGTGGGTTTGATCCCTGGCCTCACTCAGTGGTGTAGGTCGCAGACGCGGCTCAGATCATGCGTTGCTGTGGCTGTGGTGTAGGCCGGCAACTACAGCTCCGATTAGACCCCTAGCCTGGGAACCTCCATGGGCTGTGGGTGTGGCCCTAAAAAGACCAAAAAAAAAAAAAATACATATATATATATGTATATTAAAAAGTTCAACTTTTATGGACAACTTTGTAGAAATAAATTTCTTGTTTTTTAGACTTTTTAAAAAAAATATCTCCTTGGATTTTATTCTCCATTCAGAATAAATACCTGGGGCAAAGGGCAAGAACATTTTTGTAGCCCAGCTCATGTTACACATGGGGTCAAGTCACTCATAAGAATTTTCAGGACCATGATGGCATGAGGGGGTGGGTGGGGAACTTGTTTTCTCTAGATTTTCAAGAAGTGGGATAGAGGCAATCTAGCACAATAAAAACTTGGCCTTTGAAGGCAGGCTAGCCTGGCTTTGTATGCATAATTGCCTGATCTTGAACTCTCACCTAATAACTTCAATTAGTTCACATGTAAAACAAATTGTAAAACTCCTTAGGGGTGCAGGAAAGGCAGAGAAAGTATTGTAAAGCAATTATCGGGCAGTTTATAAGTACTCCTACTTATTGTTGCTGAGCCGAAACAAATCTGACTAGCATCCATGAGGACACAGGTTTGATCCCTGGCCTCGCTCAGCGGGTTAAGGATCCAGCGTTGCCAGTGAGCTGTAGTGTGGGGTCACAGACGAAGCTCGGATGGGGCATTGCTGTGGCTGTGGTGTAGGCCAGCAGCTACAACTCCAATTCAACCCCTAGCCTGGGAACCTCCATATGCCATAGGTTCGGCCCTAAAAAGACACACACAAAAAAGTACTCCTAGAAGGCTCTTGCAAACCTGGGGCTTTGTCTGGGCCATTTTACAAGATTGATAGAATTGAAATAGTCATCTGAAGGGCATCTTTTTGACCCCTTTCCCTCTTCTATGCAGTCACTTGTAGATTTTGGACTTTTGTTTCTGTTTGTTTGTTTATTTTTTTCAGACTTAGGCCCCTGTCTGTGCTAAGGCTGGAGAACTGGGCATCAGGGAACCAGCTGGTCAGGTTGGCCTGTTTCTGATAGTCCCTTAGACTCTTGGCCACCTGCCATCAATCCCATCTCTTAGCCACCATTCTCAAATGGCAGGTTTAAGCGCTCCCTGAATAGATGGGAGTATTCCTTGGAAGTCTGTGGACATATCTTTGTCCCCCACCCTGGTAGGTTATTGGGAGGCCACATGGAGGCACAGCTGAATGCTCACAGACTGGACAGGCTGGGTTCTAATGCTAGTGGCACCAATTCCCAACAGTGGGTAGTCAGTGGACCTTTCTGAGTATCTGTTTCCTCATTTGTAAAATAGAAATGTTAATGCCTATGCCGTAGATTTACATGAGAGAACATAAAGTAGCCACCACTTAAGGACTCATTACTATGGAAGGTCAAGGCCGTGTTCCAGAATTAGCCATAAAAGACAAGATGGAAAATGCATGTTCATTGTCTTGGTCAACAAACATTTATCAGGCTGCTTACAGCCCAACCTAAGGGACAGGCATTCCAGACCAGCCTCCAGCTTAAGAAGGGAAAATCTGTTAGGCAGAGATGGGGAGGAAGCAGGAATAGCAAATGCAATTTAGGCAAGGGTGGGCAGTTCAGGAGGGCGTCAGGGCTGGGTGGCGGGAGGGGGAGACAAGATGAGAGGAAGTGGTGAGGACCAAATTCTGAAGAACCTTGAAAGTCAGCTGAGAATTTGGATTTCATCTCAAGGATGTGAGGATTTAAGTGGGTTTTGGGATGCTGTTCTGTCAGCTTTAGGCGTTAGAGGATGATTTTGGAGGCCTGGAACGCCCTCAGCCTTCCACCACAACCCAGGGGCTTTGATGGTATCCAAAATAAATCAGTGAAAAGAGTGGGATTCTCAGCATTGGCTCAGTGTTGGGGAGCCTGACCGGGAAGTTGGGGCTCTAGGGTTCTGGTCCCAGCTCTTCCACCTTCAGTCCTAGGGTCTCCTCTCCTGCCTCAAGGCAGTTAGGTTTCTTATACTCTTTCTCCTTCTGGGGGTCTGCAGAATGTCTCTGGAGGCCACATGGCCTCCCTCCCCCCTCCCCCTGCAGCGCTCCATGGTGGCTGTCCATGACTCAGCCTTGACCTTGGGAAGAAGAGGCATTTTGTCTGAAGTGGACGGTCTGGCCCTTTGACCCTTAGAGACTCCATGGAAGTCTGAGAACCATAGTCCCCAGGCCTGTGAAAGTCCCAGGGGGGTTCTGGGCTCCAGCTGTCCTACATACTTTTGCCTGAGGGCCATGTCCCACAATTGGGGTTGATGTCCTCTGGGAACAAGGATACAGTCATCCTGGGAACCTACCTCCTGAGCTTCCACGGGCTGCTGGGACAGTTCTGTCTGTGTATCTCAGCCAGGAAGGGCTCAGTAGCCATACCTGGAGAACACGCCAGGACTTCCCCCTTGGGGCCATCTCAGGTGAAGAAGAGGTGTATGAATGGGGTTGTGGCCACAGTTAGGAAGGGTGAGGTCAAGGTCATGAGTCTGAAAAGTCAAAGTGATGTGAACTTGCCTAGCACCTACTCAGAAAGGTCAGGCTCTGCTCTTAATAAGGATGCTTATTGTCTGTCATAACATGAGAATGTCCACATTCTGGCAGGTCTTTTTCACTTCAGCCGAGCCTGCATTTCTGCCTTTATCACTCAAAGTTCTCCTCAATCTTCCTTCCCTTCGTTGCAGCCACACCTGCATCTCCCTCTTTCTCAAGAGCCAGAACTTCTCTGCTTCTTTGTCTCCCCACTTTCTCAAATCTCAAATCTCTTTGTAAGCACTTTTTAACCATCTAATCATTCACAAAAATTTTTAAATTACTTTTTGGCTGTGCCTGTGGCATACAGAAGCTCCTGAGCCAGAGATTGAACCAGAGACACAACAGTCACAATGCTAAATCCTTAACCACTAGGGAACCATGGAACTCCCTTTTTTTTCTGGGTTTTTGATAGTAGTCATCTTAAATGCTTGTGAGGTGATATATCAGTGTGTTTTGTTTGTTTGTTTTGTTTTTGCTTTTTAGGGCTGCATCCTCGGCATATGGAGATTCCCAGGCTAGGGGTCCAATCAGAGCTACAGTTGCTGGCCTATACTACAGCTCACAGCAACGCCAGATCCTTAACCCACTGAGTGACGCCAGGGATCGAACCCGCAACCTCACAGTTACTAATTGGATTTGTTTCCACTGTGCCACAACGGAAACTCCTCACTGGTTTTGATTTGCATTTTTCTGGTGATTAGTGATGGTAAGCATCTTTTTCTGTACAACTGCGAGGTAGTAATTCATCTAGTCCATGTAGATGAAATTTAGGTGTTATCACTGTTATAAATAATGCAGTGGCAAACATCGTTGTGACCATGTCTTTGTTTACCTGAATGAATTACTGCTATGGTGTTTGTTTTTCTAGGAATCAGATCAGAACTAATATATTCAAATGTGTTACTGCTCAGAGTCACGTTTGGGGCTGGACACTCAATATCAAGGCTTTGCCAGCCCTCCACTGGTGAGGGGCAGAACAGTGTGGGGTAGAGGTTGGACAGATATGGGGTAGGTGGAGGACTGCACAGGCCCAGGAGGAGGCAGTGGTGGCCAGCATTGTCTGCGCCCACTCTTCAGACAGGCACTGTATGTCTGGTGCTCATTTAATGCCCACAGCTCTTTGCAAGGTTCAACTTAGTCTCCCCCATTTTTACAGATGAAGAAACTGAGTCATAGGGAAGACTCCTGGCTTCCCACAGCCACACAGGTGTGATGCAGCAGCATAGAGGATGCAGCCGAGCCTGTGTTGGTTGCTAGTTTCTCAGGTCACCTTGCTTTCCCGGCTTCGCCTTCTGTGCAGCCCTACCCCTCTCCAGCCACTGCCGCACCCAGGCCCCGATTCGAGAGTCTACGGGCCACCCTGCACTGCCAGAGGACCTGCTTTTCACTCCTGCCCCTGTGCTGCCCCTGCTCTCAGGCAAGATAATCTATGGCATCCCCAGGATGGGAGTTCCCATTGTGGCTTAGTGTGTTAAAAATCCAACTAGTATCCATGAGGATTCCAGTTCCATCCCTGGCTTTGCTTAGTGGGTTAAGGATCCAGTGTTGCTTTGAGCTGCAGTGAAGTTTGCAGATGCAGCTTGGATCTGGTGTTGCTGTGGCTGTGGCATAGGCCAGCAACTGAAGACCCCTAGCCTGGGAACATCCATATGTTGCAGGTGCAGCCCTGAAAAAAAAAAAAAAGAAAAAAGATAGAACTACCATATGATCCAGCAATCCCACTTCTGGGTATATACCCAAAAGAATTGAAAGCAGGGTCTCAAAGAGAGATTTGTACAGCCATGTTTACAGCAGCATTATTTGCAGTAGACAAGAATAGAAGCAACTAAATTGTCCAGTGACATACAAATGGATAAACAAAATGAATACATATATTGATATATAAATGAGTATATGTCATAGATGAATATATATGTATATATACACAGTGGAATATTATTCAGACTTAAAAAGGAAGGAAATTCTGACATACTATAATATGGCTGAAACTTGAGGATATTATGCTAAGTGAAGTAAGCAAGACACAGAAAGACAAATACTGTATGATTCTATTTATGTGAGGTAGTGAAGAGTAGTCAAAGTCATAGAAACAGAAAGGAGAATAGTGGTTGCCAGGAGCTGGGGTGAGGGGAAAGGGGAAAGTGGGGGGATTATTGTTCAGTGAGTTTAGAGTTTCAATTTTGCAAGATGATGGAGTTCCCGTCGTGGCTCAGTGGTTAATGAATCTGACTAGGAACCATGAGGTTGTGAGTTCTACCCCTGGCCTTGCTCAATGGGTTAAGGATCTGGTGTTGCTGTGAGCTGTGGTATAGGTTGCAGACAAGGCTCAGATTTGGCATTGCTGTGGCTGTGGCGTAGGCCGGCGGCTCAGCTCCGATTGGACCCCTAGCCTGGGAACCTCCTTTTTTTTTTGCAAGATGAGAAAATTTTAGAAGTAGATTGGTGGTGATGCTTGTACAACAGTATAAATGTACTTAATACCACTGACATATACACTTAGAAATGGTTGAGATTATATGTTATGTGTATATCACCATTATTTTAAAACTTGTGGTGGGTGGGAGTAAGTAGTATATGCCTTATAGGGATTTTGTAAGGACTGAACGAGGCAAGTAAATGTTAATCATTATTAATGTCAGGTCTGGGAACATCCCAGACTCTTTGCTTCCTGAACCCAGGCGTTGGAGGGATTTGTATGTCCCTGTGTGGAGCACTTGTGCCATTTTGCCTGAGATGCTCAGGGTGGGGTGCAGAGGAGTCTTGCTAGAGGAATGATTGAGGCCCTGTTCAGAGGGTTCCTAGCATTTGTGGGATGGCTGGATTCCAGACATTGGAAAGTCCCTGGCAGAGAAATCACTTCCACTAAGGGGCAGTTTGCAGGGGCAAGATTTTAGCTCTGCCTTGAGAACTTGTGATCAGATCTGCGTGAATGTAGAAGAGACTGCCTCATGAAGTGGTGAGCTCCTCGTTCGTGGAGGCATGAAAGGAGAGGAGGGGCAAGCTGCAGAGACCAAGACTCCTGCATGGGGTGGGGGTGGAGCCAGAGGGTCTCCTAGGCCCTGTGTATGCTTCTCTGATGTGATCCAGTCTGGGCAAATTTATATATAACAGACCTGTGTAAAAGTGGGACAAGTCAGAGGGAGAGGGCAGGCAGGTGGGAAGGGTTGCTGCCAGCCCTCTCCTGAATAACAGTAATAATAGCTGCTGCCATTTATTCTGGGCATGCACTGTGTTAAATGCTGAATTGGCTTGATCTCAAATCCTCACCACAGCACTATATGGTAGGTGCTGCTATCATCCCCATTTTACAGCTGGGAACTGCGGCCCAAAGGTTAAGTCTCCTGCCCAAGCTCAGCCAGTAGGCAGCAGAGCTGGAATTTGAACGCAGGCAGTCTGGTGCCAGCTCTCTCTGCTGAGTGGAAATCTCTAAAATCCACCTCTGCAAGCTGGCTGCTCCCTGCCACCCTGCCCCTTGCTGGTGCTTCCTGTGTCCCGACACTCTCACAAGTAGGGATTTAGCAGCTGCAACCTCCCCCTGTGAGTCAGCGCTGCCCCCTCTCTCTGGCTGGTTTCTCTGTGGAGCAGGCCCCACCTGCTTGGGTCTCAGGATTCAAGGATAACACTGTGTAGACAACACTGGCCTTGGTAGGGAGCTGGGCTCCTTGTCAGTCAACAGCCCCCTTTTCCTTCTGGGAGACAGGCCCCTCCCTCCCTGACAACTGTTTTCAGGGCTGCAAGACTTTCCCATCGCTGTTGAGTTCATCCTGCCTTTTTTGCAACCATATTTTTTACAGCCCAGCTCCCTGGGTGCCAAGGCCTTGTCTGGATGATTAAATTTGTCCAAGTTCCCAGGCTAGCACCCCCAAGTCAACAAATGCTGTCCGTAACAGTGGCAGTACGGTGGCCTCCTCTGTCCTCAGGATTATAGAGGAAGCCCTGGCAGGGACAGTGGTTGAGCCAGAATGACCCAGTTAGCCAGGGCAAGGGGACATTCACACCGTATGAAGGTGCTGGGAGTTACTTTAGGGGTACATCTCTGTGCTAGGTAGGATGCTAAGCCCTGTGCAGGCACTACTGCACCAAATTCATATGGAGCCCAGAGGTGACTAACTGGGATTTTCACTTATTACAGATGTAGAGACTAAGAGAGAGGTTAAGTCACATCTTCAGAAGCCTGGATCTTTCTCCCTGCTGCTTCCCTGGAGGCTTTATGTCAATTGCTGGTCTGATAGCAGTAATATTAGTGTCACTTGCTGCTTAGTGGAGTAACATACATTTAAGATTTCTCTCCCACTGCTTCCTGGTACCCTCCTTGCCACCCTAGGAATGGGCCTGGGCAGTGCTATTTTATGAATGAAGAAGGTTGTTATGGACTTCCCAGGGTTCCACAGTGGAAGGGATACACCAGAGCAGGGGAGTGATCCTTCTGGCCCCTCCTTGCTCTGTAGGCCTCTTCCCACCTCCACTGCACTAAGTCTCAGGCTACACAGCCATGCCACTTGCCAGAGGGGCTGTCCCAGGCCACAGTGAAGAGGCTCTGAACAGAGGCCCAGCAGAAGCTGGACTGGGGCCAGGTGCTTTCCAGCAGCTTTCATCCTGGACCTGGGAAACCTCCTTTGGATGACATCTCTGCAAACGATGCCTCCCGGTCCTGCTTACCCTGGTTCCCCTCCCAGCCGAGAAAAGACCTCTCTTCTCCCTGTCCGTGGAAATCACATAGGCAACATAATTTTTGATTGTCAGGCTGCAGTGACCGAGTTCTGAAACCTTTAATCTTATAAGGTGAGATGATTAACCCCAGAGGAGAAAGCTGAGGCTGGTTCAGAATCTGGGACTCACACCCTGGGCAGTCTGCAGTCGGAATCTTAACCTACTGTGCCATAGCAGGAACTCCTTATTATATATATATATATTTTTTTTTTTCATCTTTTCTAGGGCTGCACCTGTGGTGTATGGAGGTTCTCAGGCTAGGGGTCAGATCGGAGCTATAGTTGCTGGCCTACACCACAGCCACAGCAACTCAGGATTCAAGCAGTGTCTGCCACCTACACCACAGTTCATGGCAACACTGGATCTGTAACCCAGTAAGCGAGGCCAGGGATCGAACCCGAAACCTCATGGTTCCTAGTCGGATTAGTTAACAATTGAGCCACGATGGGAACTCCCTTATTTTATACTTTTTAAGCTTTATTTTTTAAAAAATTAGTAGGTTGCTTTTATTTTTAGGACAGTTTTAGATTTATAGAAAAATTGAGAAAGTACAGAGAGCTCCATATGGCTACCCTTACACAGTGCCCCTTGTTTTTTTTAATTTCTGCTTTTTGTTTGCTTGGGGCCATGCCCATGGCATGGGGAAATTCCCAGGCCAGGGATTGAACCTGAGCCACAGCAGTGACAATGCTGGGTCCTTGACCAACTGTATGACCAGAGAATTCCATTTGTTATTAGTGTGATACATTTGTTACAATTGATAAATCGATATTAATACATTATTATTACCTGAAATTCATAGCATACATTAAGGTTCACTCTTGATGTTTGACAAATGTATAATGAAATTGTGACACATTGTAAATCAACTATATTTTATTTTTTATTAAAAAATTTTTTTTGTCTTTTTTGGGCTGTATCTGTGGCATATGGAGGTTCCCAGGCTAGGGGTCAAATTGGAGCTGTAGCTGTTGGCCTATGTCACCATCATAGCAATGCCAGATCCCAGCCGCGTCTGAGTGAGGCCACTGAGCAAGGCCAAGGATTGAAACCTCGTCCTCATGGATACTAGTCAGATTCTTTTTTGCTGAACCATGGTGGGAACTCTTCAACTCTATTTTAATAAAAAAAAATTTTAGGAGTTCCCGTCGTGGCTCAGCAGTAATGAACTTGACTAATATCCATGAGGATGCGGGTTCAATCCCTGGCCTCGATCAGTGGGTTGAGGATCCAGTGTTGCCTTGAGCTGTGGTGTAGGTTGCAGACACTGCTTGAATCCTGAGTTGCTGTGGCTGTGGTACAGGCCAGCAACTACAGCTCCGATTCAAACCCTTGCCTGGGAAACTCCATATGCCACGGGTGCGGCCCTAAAAAGACAAAAATAAAATATAAATAAATAAATAAGCTAAAACAATTAAAAAAAATAAATTGTGACAATGTCAGGATGGTTTCAATACCCTACAAGTTCTCTGTGCTCCACCTATTCCTTCCTCGACAACCACTGATCTTTTTGCCATCTCCATAGTTCAGCGTTTTCCAAAATGTCATACAGTTGGAATCATACAGTATTTAGCTTTTCTAGATGGGTTTCTAGAAATATGAGTTTACTGTTCCTTCATGTCCTTTTGTGACTTGATAGTTCTTTTCTTTTCAGCACCAAAAATGTCCCATTGTGTGGATGTACTAGAGTCTCCATTTATTAAGGGGTATCTTGGTTGCTTCCAGTTTGGGGGATTATTAATAAAGCTGCTGTAAACATATGTATGCAGGTTTTCATGTGGACCATAAGTTTTCAACTCAGTTGGGTAAACACCAAAAGAGCATTACCACTAAGTCGTATAGTAAGGCTGTGTGTGGCTTGTAAGGAACTGCCACACTGTCTTCCAAAGTGACATTTTCCATTCCCACAATCAATCAATGAGAGTTCCTGTTGCTCTGCATTCTTGTCACCATTGAGTATTGTAGGTTTCTTGGATATTAGCCAAGGCATGATAGGTGTGTACTGCTATCTCATTGTTTTAATTTGCAGTTCCCTAATAGCATTTTTTTTTCTTTTTAGGGCCAATCCTGAGGCATCTGGAAACCCAGGCTAGGGGTCGAATCAGAGCTGTAGCTGCTGGCCTAAGCCATAGCCAGAGCAACACCAGATCCAGTGTCTGCAGCCTATACCATGGCTCATGGCAATGTCAGCTCTTTAACCCACTGAGTGAGGCCAAGGATCGAACCCCTCTCCTCATGGATCCTAGTCGGGTTCATTACTGCTGAGCCACAATGGGAAATCTCTTAATAACTAGGCTGTTGAGCATCTTTTCATGATCAGTATCTTTTCATGTGTCTATTTTCCATCCATATATCTTTATTGTGAGGTGTCTGTTTTAATTGGGTGTTTTCTTTTTGTTGAATTTGAGGAGCTTTTTGTGTATTTTGGATATAATTCCTTTATTGGGGGTATCTTGCGAATATTATCTCCCTCTTTGCTGTGTATTTTGCAGAGCAGAAGTTTTTAATTTTAAAAAAGTCTGGCTTGCTAATGTTTCCATTTATGGATCATGTTTTTCTTATATCTAATAACTCCTCATCAAACCTAGGACCACTTATATTTTCTCTTATGTTATATTCTAGGAGTTTCATTGTTTTGAATTTTACATTTAGGCCTAAGATACAGTTTAGTTTTTGTGAAAGGTATAAGGTCTGAGTCTAGATTTTTTTTTTTTGTATCTTGATATCAAATCATTCCAGTACCATTTGTTGAAAAAGACTATCCTTTTTTTCATAGAATTATATATGCTCCTTGCTTATATTTATGTGGGTCTATTTCTTGATTTCTATTCTTTTCCATTGATCTATTTGTCTATTTTTTCGCCACTGCCACATTGTCTTGCTACAATAGCTTTATATAAGTCTTGAAGTCAGGTTGAGTGAGTCCTCCAGCTTTGCTCTTCAGTATTGTGTTGGCCATGCTGGGTATTTTACTCCTCCAAATAAACTTTAAAATCAGTTTGTAGATATCCCCAAAATAATTTTCTGGGATTTTGATTGGCATGGCAATGAATCTATAGCTCAAGTTGGGGAGAACAAACATCTTAACAACATCAAGTCTTCCTGGGAGTTCCTGTTGTGGTGTAGTGGAAACGAGTCCAACTAGGAACCATGAGGTTTCGGGTTTGATCCCTGGCCTCGCTCAGTGGGTTAAGGATCCAGCGTTACCGTGAGCTGTGGTGTAGGTTGCAGACATGGCTCGAATCTGGCGTGGCTGTGGCTGTGGCTGTGGTGTAGGCCGGCAGCTGTAGCTCTGATTAGGCCCCTGGCCTGGGAACCTCCATATGCTGCGGGTGCAGCCCTAAAATGCAAACAAAACAAAAAAAACCTTGAGTCTTCCTATCTATGAACATGGACCATCTTTTCATTTATTTAGATCTTCCTTGATTTCTTTCATAATAGTTTTATAGTTTCCCTCATGTAGATAAATCTTCAACATATTTTATTAGGTTTATACCCAAGTATTTCATTTTGAGGGGTGTTGATATAAATGGTGTTTTTAATTTCAAATAGATGATATATACGCACAGTAAAAAAAAAAAAAATCAGAAGATACTGATTGGTTTATAGTGAAAAGTAGCTTCTTTTCCATATCCCATTCCTTAAGCCTCTGTTTTCACCTATCCAAAGATAATCACTGATGCTAGTTTCTATGGGTCCTTCCAGAGATTGTATGTACACACTCAAGCTTATATATATATTTATTATTCATTCAACAAACATCCCTGAGCATTTACTATGGGCCAGGCACAGGAGATGGGGCAAAGAACAAAAGGAAGTGTTGCTCTTACAGAGCTTACATGTGTTGCAGTTGGCATCACCAACTGGATCTCCAGTCCTCACCAGAACTCTGCCCCGCAAGGTGGAAGGGCTGAGGACTGAAGAAAGACTCTCTGGGGCCAACCAAGTTCTCTAAGAGCTCAAGCAGAGAGGCTGATCCTGCTAAGAGCTAGGGGCAGGGCCGATGTTGCTCAAGACAAGGATTCTAGAAGGGAGGGCTTCTTGCTAAGGCAATTGGGTGGAGACAGCTTAAAGAAACTGCCAGCCCAGTCTGGAGACAGAATCATATCAGATTCTGATATGAATCAGAAACCCTCCTATTCTCAGTTGGCTTGCATTTTAATTCCTTAGTTTTGTTTCCTCTCTGATTTCTTAGACATATTCTTCTGGGGGTGAGTCTGAATTTGTTTGGCGGACCTCAGGAGGGAAGGGATTTATCTATATTGTAACTCTGCCAGGGGAGTGATCAGGATGTTTCCAGAGGTGCAGAGGAGACTGTGGTCACAACAGGCTGATGAAGTGCCAGGGAGAGACCGTGAGCTGCTGGTATCCAGGTATCTGAGTGTAGATGTGGACTTAGTTGGCTTCCCTATCTAGGTCTTCCTCCCAAGCTGGAGGTGACACTCTTAGACATGGTGCTGGGCTCTCTGACATCCCATCTCCCACCCTTGCTTCAGACACTGGACCTGGGCAACACCCTGCAACTGCATATATGCCACCCTCTACCCATCCCCTAGCCCTGCTAAAAATATTTGTGTCCACTTACAATGAAAATGGTCTGTTATTGTCTGTATGAGTCATACATGTAGTAATAGTAATTCACCACTGACCAGGCCTAGGGCCAATATCTGTAAATTTTGTCCCCATTTTATAGATGAGGAAGTGGAGGCTCTGAAGCCAAATAACACTACACGGCCTCCACAGGGCCCCAGCACCCAGTGTGGCGGCACACATAGCAGGGCTTCCAAGTCTTAATCTGATATGATTCTGGCTCCAGTCTGGGCTGGCAGCTTCCTTAAGCTGCCCCTTCATCTACTCCTCATCTCCACTCATTTGCCTTAGCAAGAAGCCCTCTCTTCCAGAACCTCCCTTCCTCTGGCTTTCCCTAACCTGACACATTTGTAAGTGCCTGAGTTGGGCAGCATGGGTGGGTGCCTGATACAGACCCTCCTGGATGAGCTGAGCCCTTTACTCTCTTGGGTTCTTGGATGATTCTCTGGCTCCCACCTTCCCAAGTGGCACAGCTTTGGGCCATTTCTGACTTATCTCCTAGGGGTCTACTTCTTAAAGCGGAGTTACCACCCCAGAGGGTTTATGGTTCCTCCCTCCCTTCTTTTCCTTCTCTCTCTTCTTTTTCTTTCTTCCTTCCTTGCTTCCTTCCTCCCTGTCTCTCTTCCCTTCTTTCCCCCTTCCTTCCTTTTCTTTCTTTTTTCCTTCTCTCTCTCTCTCCCTCCCTCCCCCACCCCAACCACCTACAGCATGCATGGCTTGATGTATAAATTGTCAGGTAGGCCAATCTAGAAAGATTAGAGTGTTGTTGTTGTTGTTGTTGTTGTTGTTGTTGTTGTTTTTTGTCTTTTTAGGGCTGCGCCCATGGCACATGGAGGTTTCCAGGCTATAGGTCCAATCGGAGCTGTAGCTGCCAGCCTACACCACAGCCACAGCAATGAAGGACCCAAGCCATGTCTGCAATCTACGCCACAGCTCACAGCAACAGCGAATCCTTAACCTACTGAGTGAGGCCAGGGATCGAACCAGCATCCTCATGGATGCTAGTTGGGTTCATTAACCACTGAGCCACAATGGGAATTCTGAAGATTGGAGTATTTTAATAGCAAGCGTGTGTATGTGTCTCTTACAAATACATCTCTTTAAGGATTGACCTATATGATGTTTACACACCGTACACATGTAAGCAATGTGTTCTTCACCTCCTGCATCTATTATTTTACTGAGTAGGGGATGATTCTTCATATAGCTGGACCTCCTGGGAATATACCAGACAAATGCTTGGGTTGCCCAGGTCTTGAAGGGACAATTCTATAAAGGGTCTGGAATGCCTTTCCATCCAGGTATGGCTCAAAATGCCTGGAAGAACTGTCTTCCAGGCCTTCAAGGCACATAAACCTCCAGTAGAGACTTCTTAGAGGTCACCTTCCTTCATCATAGGGCTTGGCAGAATGGTTGATGCCTTGGCCTCCAGCTTCTGCCCCTAGCTCATTGTGCACCGCAGGGTTCCCTGAGTATGCTCACCAGGTCACTCCTCTGCTCAGAACCTGTACCAGCTCCCCGCTGCCAGACACACCAATTGCTGCTTGGCTTACAAGTCCTTCTGTAGTCTGGCATTGCCCTCCCGTCCAATGCAGACTCCCATGACACCTCATGTAGCTTCTCAACTCCAGAAAAAGACTTTCTATGTTATCCCAAGCATCTGCCATGTGGGCCTCATCTCCATGCCTTATTCACTTTATCCCCACTTCTCCCTCCTCAGTGTCTTCTCTTGTCCCCATTTTCCATCCTTCATCCTCTAGCTTAAGGCTCTACTCCTTCTCCCTGCTTTGAACCCTACTTTGACCACTTTGGCCAAACTTGACCCATCCCTTCCATAAATGTTTATTGTATTTATTGTCTATACCATAAAGATTAGCCTTGAACCATTCTGTAGAGTAGGACTTTGTTGTATAACATTCTATATATAATAATTTGACTGTGCCTATCCCAAACTCTCACTCCCTCCCTTCCCTACCCCCTCTTCCCCTTGGCAGCCACGAGTCTGTTCTTTCTACCTGTGAGTCTGATTTTGTTGAGTTGTATCATATTTTAGATTCCACATATAGGTGGCGTATGGTATTTGTCTCTTTCTGACTTAGGATAATCTCTAGTTGCATCTGTGTTGCTGTAAATGGCATTATTTAATTCCTTTTTATGGCTGAGTAATATTCCATTGTGTACATATGCCACATCTTCATCCATTCCTTTGTCAGTGGGCATTTAGGTTGCTTCCATGTCTTGGCTATAGTAAATATTGCTGCAGTGAACATTAGGGTGCATTTATCATTTCAAATTATGATTCTCTCCAGATATGTACCCAGGAACAGGACTGCTGGATCATATGGTACTTTTATTTTTAGTTTTTGAGGAACCTCCATACTGTTCTCCATAGTTGTTGTACCAATTTACATTCCCACCAGCAGTGTAGGAGGGTTCCCTTTTCTCAGTACCTGCCAGCATTTACGGTTTGTAGCCTTTTTGATGATGGTCATTCTAACTGCTTTGAGGTGATACTTCATTGCAGTTTCAATTTGCATTTCTCTAATAATTAGCCACGTTGAGCATCTTTTCATGTGCCTCTTTGCCATCTGTATATCTTCTTTGGAGAAATGTCTCTTTAAATCTTCTGCCCTTTTTTTTTTGATCACCCCACAGCACCTGGAGCTCCTAGGTTAGGGATCAGATCCGAGCCACAGTTGCAACCCATGCCACAGCTGCGGCAACACCAGATCCCTCAACTCACTGTGCTGGGCAGGGGATGGAACCCCTGACCTGGACCTGCAGAGACTTTGTCCATCCCATTGTGCCACAGTGGGAACTCCCTGACCGTTTTTTATTTGTCTTGTTTGTTTTTTTGATATTGAGCTGCATGAGTTGTTTGTTTATTTTGGAGATTAAGCCCTTGTCGGTCCCATTCTGTGGGTTGTCTTTTCGTTTTGAATCACTCTGAATTGATTCAGCTGTTCCTTCCTTCCGTTCTCCTGTCTTCTGTGTAATGCTACTTCAAAGGCTGATTCCCAGAGGCAACCTCTGTGTCCTATCTATGAAGTTGCAGTATGCTCAGGTCACCCCTTCGGCTCCAGATCCTTTGGGGCTCCATCCTGTATGCTGGGTGGGACTTCCTTGGCCTCATGGTCAGGATTCTCTAGCTGCATAAAGCTGCTGTTGCCTTCAGAACACTCTCTAATGCAGAGTTATCAGCAAGTGTTTTTGGGGTCAGACATATTTAAATTTGATATGTGCTGTTCCTTTTGCTAGCTGTGTGATTTTTTGCAAGTTGTGGAACTTTCTGAGATTTGGTTTCCTTATCTTTAAAATGAGAGTGAGAGGTAGTTCCTTTCATGGTTCAGTGGATAACAAATCTGACTAGGAACCATGAGGCTGTGGGTTCGATCTCTGGCCTCGCTCAGTGGGTTAAGGATCTGGCATTGCCGTGAGCTGTGGTGTAGATCATAGACGCGGCTTGGATCCTGTGTTGCTGTGGCTCTGGCATAGGCTGGTGGCTACAGCTCTGATTAGACCCCTAGCCTGGGAACCACCATATGCCATGGGTGCAGCCCTGGAAAAAGACTAAATAAATAAATAAATAAAATGAAAGTAAGGAGTTCCCTAGAGGTTCAGTAGATTAACGATCTGGTGTTGTCACTGCCGTGGCTTGGGGGTCACTGATCTTGCTTGGGTTTGATTCTAGGCCTGGGTACTTTGTCATGCCATGGGTGTGGAAGAGAAAATTTTTTTAAAAAATGAGGTTAAGGAGTTCCCGTTGTGGCGCAGTGGTTGACGAATCCGAAGTAGGAACCATGAGGTTGCGGGTTTGATCCCTGGCCTCGCTCAGTGGGTTAGGGATCTGGTGTTGCCGTGAGCTGTGGTGTAGGTCGCAGATGCGGCTCAGATCCCGCGTTCCTGTGGCTCTGGTGTAGGCTGGTGGCTACAGCTCCGATAAGACCCCTAGCCTGGGAACCTCCACATGCCATGTGAGCGGCTCTAGAAAAGGCAAAAAAAAAAAAAAAAAAAAAAAAAGAGAGAGAAAATAAATTAAAAAAAAAAATGAGGTTAAGAGGAGTTCGCATCATGGCTCAGTGGTTAAGAACCTGATCAGAATCCATGAGGACATGGGTTTGATCCCTGGGCTCACTCAGTGGGTTAAAGATCTGGCGTTGCCGTGAGCTGTGGTATAGGCTGCAGACATGGCTCAGATCCTGCGCTGCTGTGGCCGTGTCGTAGGCCGGCAGCTACAGCTCTGATTCAACCCCTAGTCTGGGAACTTCTATATGCCGTGGGTGCAGCCATAAAGAGACAAAAAACAACAACAACAACAAATATATAAATATATATATTTATACATATATATAATGTATACTATATTACTAATAATAAAATAGAGTAAAAAAAAAAAACCCAAAAAATGAGTGAGAATTCCTAAGTCTGGCATTGCTATTGGGGTGGGCAGATTAAATGACATAAAGTGATTAACATGAGCGGCTAGTATGATGATGATGATCGTCATTATCCCTTTAGTCCTTTTATTCAAGATGATGTAGCCCCAGCTCCTTCCTGTGGACTCTATCTATGTTATCAACCCAGATTTTAAGAGCCCTAAATCTCTCTGAAGCAGAGGCAGCACCATCTCTGTGGCCATTCCCAGCCTTAACTGGGAGCTCTGGCTGTTTTTCCCTCATTCTACTAGTTTCCACTGAGTATCTCCTGTGTGAAAACCAGCGCTTTAGTTTCATGGGAAAAATAAGGCAAAAGCCCGTGTAAAGTTATGGCCAAAGGAAAAAGAAGGAAAGAAATGTAAGGAAAAAGAAATGTCAGTGAGGCTCCTTTTCAATAAGATGGAAGACTTGACAGTTTCTGGGGGAAAACTCTAGGAAAACGTCCAGAAACTGAGGATACAAAATAGTCAGCACATTTTTAACGCATAACTGAGCTGCATGGAAATAAGCACAGCCCTTGGGCAAGACAGAAAAGGAAGCTGGGAATGAGTGAGGCTGCTCTACCTTCCCTGAAGGCCTTTCTCTGTCTGGCTAACTGCTGGAATGTAGATTTGGCTAGCCATAGGGACTCAGGCCAAAGTGTTCCATCTACATGAAGCAGGGAGGTAGAAATGAGTATCTCACATACAGTTGGGACCCTCAAGGGTTTAAGCTTCCAGTCAAAGTTAGGCCAGAAAAAATTCACCCACTGCCAGAGGCAGAGAAGGAAGCTTTTCTAATCTGGCCTGGGTCTAGCTGGAGAAGGGAAAGGCCTCTTCTGAGAAATGTGTAACCACCCACTTGCCTTATTTTGGATGTGGTATCAAATTTACACTACTCATGTGATCCTAGAGTTTCCAGGCCAGGAATTAAACATAAAATCTATTCTTGGCTGCAAAATTCATAGAGAAAGAAAGTAAAACGGTGGTTGGTTGCCAGGACATTGGGGGAGAGGGAAATAGGGAGTTGTTTAATGGATATAGAGTTTCTGTTTTGCAATATAAAGAGTCCTGGAGATTGTACAACAATGTGAAAATATTTAGCACTACTAAATTCTATGCTTAAAAACAGTTGAAATAGTAAATTTTATGTTACGTATATTTTACCACATTTGAAAAAAAAGAAAGCCGCTCCTGGAGTTCCCATCGTGGCTTCAGCAGTATCCATGAGGACACAGGTTCCACCCCTGGCCTCTCTCAGTGGTTAAGGATCCAGCATTGCCGTGAACTGTGGTATAGGTCGAAGACATGGATCAGATCTGACATTGCTGTGCCTGTGGCATAGGCTGGCAGCTGCAGCTCCAATTTGACCCCTAGCCTGGGAACTTCCATGTGCCATGGGTGCGGCTTTAAAAAGACAAAAAAGACAAAAAAAAAAAAAAAAAAAAAGCGATTCCTAACTGGTACTTGTTGGAACACCTGGCTGAAGCAAAAGCAAAACCTTCAACCCAGCCCCCTCAGGCTGCCCATGGAATGCCTGTCAAACTTGAACAAATTACAAAATGTGTGAGTAAACCAGCCTCCATGAGGGAATCAGCAACAAAATCAAAAAAGAAAGCAAAAGGATATATATCCTATGTTTACTGTAGCATTATTTATAATGTCAACAAACAAACAAAAAACCCAACACCACAACCAGAATTGGAGACAAAGTAAAAGTCCCTAAGCCAGGGAAATATTTGGAGGGAGTTTCCTGATGGTTCAGTAGGTTATAGATCCAGTGTTGTCACTGTTGTGGCTCTGGTTACAGCTGTGGCAAGGGTTGATCCCTGGCCCAGAAAATTCCACATGCCATAGCCATGACCAAAAAAAAAAAAAAAAAAAAAAAAGATTTGGAGGAATTTCCCTGAGGGATTTTATTATTAAGAAAAATTAAGAAATAGCGATGGGTGCTAATATGATCTCCTTTTTGCAAAGCAACTCCAAATATAGCAAAACTTGGAGTTCCCCATCCTGGTGCAGCGGAAACAAATCCAACCAGGAACCATGAGATTGTGGGTTCGATCCCTGGCCTCGCTCAGTGGGTTAAGCATCTGGCCTTGCCGTGAGCTGTGGTGTAGATTGCAGACTCTGCTAGGATCTTGCATTGCTGTGGCTGTGGTGTAGGCTGGCAGATGTAGCTCTGATTAGACCCCTAGCCTGGGAACCTCCATATGCCGCCAGTGCTGCCCTAAAAAGCAAAACAAACGAACAAAAACAAATAGAGTAAAACTTGACCCCAAACCCACACCTGTATTCGAGTGTGCATTTCTCTATAAAGATTCATGAGCATGAAGAAGGTGGTGAAGGCTTCCCATCAGAGTTGCCTGTGTAAGGCGGCAGGTGAAGGAAGAGAAGAAGGAAAAAAAATTTTTGATGCAACTGAAAATATCTACAATACTCAATCTTCAGCCTGCCTCCTCGGATCCCGTTTATGGAGGAGGATATCTGAATGTGCGCGTCTGCCTCCACAGCATAAGAAAATCAGAATACTGACTTGCAGACATGCCCACTGTAAAGTGGGGTAGAAAGGAAGTTGTATGGATATGGCGATTCACTGTTTTTCAGACAAACAAGCAAACCTCTCTAAGTGTATATACATGTCTTTCTCTGTTGGTGTGAGCGAGGAGAAAGGCGTGGAAGACAGGTGTCTGCACCTGTCGTAAAGCCGGGCCACCGGAGGTAAAGTCGGGGAGGTGGTGTAAAGCCAGCGCTCCTGAAATAAAGTTGGGCACGTGAGGCAAAAAGCCAGGGCACGTGATGTAAAGCAGGGCACTTAACGTAAAGCGGGGGCACGTGAGGTAAAGTCTGGCTCTATGACGTAAAACCGAGACACCTGACGTAAAGCCGTAAAGCCAGGATATCCGAGGTAAGGCCGGGAGGTGACAGGCGCCAGACGTCTTATCTCTCACAGTTTTAGAGGCTGGACGTCGGAGCCTCTGAAGTCTTGGGCTGGATCCTTCCTTGCCTCTTCCTAGGTTCTGGGCTGTGCTTGGGTTGGAGGCGCGCGGTGGGGCTCCCGGACGCGGAGAGCTGGACCCGCATGCCTGTCTATGAGTCACGGACTCTGGCCACAGACTTTTCTGGACGTTCTGGAAGAACCCAGAACTAGGCCGGGTGCCCTTGCGAGCCGTTTCTCATCATTTGTTAGAGATGCTGCAGGCCCGCGCCTTGCCAGCCCCGTCTCCTTACCCCTCTCCTCCCTGCAGTGACCTCCGCTGCTCCAGGCTGCTCCAGGCTGGGCTCGCAGCTTCTTGTCTTTTTGTGCCAAACCCCGGCACACAGGAGAGGCCCTGGTCGCAAATGCACCTAAATGTAGCTCTGACCCATTGAACAGGTTTCGCGTTCTCATAGAGGAGGCATAGGCCCGAACGGGGCGTGTGGCGGAACCAGAGCAGGGCCCGGGTCGGACTGGTGCACATGTGAGGAGCGGGGAGGGCTGTGGCCGGCCTTGCGGGGAGGCTGGCCTCTCCCCGCAGACCCCAGACCTAGTGGCTTGGGTACAGGGGGCTGCGTCTGTTTCCTCTTTAGCTGTGATACTGATGCTGTTGGAAAAGCAGCCCGGGCCCTGCATTAACTGTTAACACGGAGAATGAATTCTTCTCACCATGGGCACTGAGCTAGGAATTCAGTGGGGCTTATATTCCGGCAGGGGAGGGAGATGGGAAACTGCTAATGCCTGATTGTTTATAGTTTCGATAGCTGTTATGAAATGCAGGCCCCGTGGCTCTTGGAAGGTGAAATAGCAAGTCTGATGATGAGTCACAACAAAGTCTGTGTGCCAGGGCCCGATCCCCGCCAGCAGGCTCAGAAGAGCAGGGCTTGAACCCAAACTTAACCAGTGTGAGGCTAATGCTTTGCAGGAAAACAGGCCTTGTGTGACCAAGATGCTCCCCAGGGTGGGAACCTCAGCAAACATTTCCTCTCCACCCAGCTCCACTCCTCTCTCTCCAACTAGCTTGTTTGTCGGGCTCCATTTTTCAGATGGGTAAAGTGAGGCCTAGACAGAGGAACCGATTTGCTCTCTAGGTCCCCAGTCAGTAACGAGATCCTGAAGCCAGGCTTGCTGGCACGGTTCTCAGCCTGCCCAAGTCCCCACAGTTCATCTAATGTGAGCCAAAAAATGAGAAACAAAGCTGCTCTGTTCAGTGAGATTTCTTTTTTCCCCATTGTTCCCCACTAGGGACATTCCTGAATTAGTAAAGAAGGGACTGGCTCAACCCGAGTCCTGGCAGATGGTCGACTATGCTGTGCCTAAACCAGAATCGAAAAGTCAGGAGGCAGAGGGAGTTACCAGAATCTGAGGATTTGAGGAGCTCTTGGAACCAGAGCCAAAACAGCCTATAAATGCTTAGGACACTTGTCAGGTCAAAGGAAGAGGGGCACCAGGGGCAGGGGTAGGGGAGTATGAGGGACAGTCCCTTTGGAGAGAGGACAGCTAGAGCAGATGGGACTGGCTACCTTGGTGGGTCAGGGACAACATGTGAGAGACTGTGGGGGGGCATGGGTGTGGGAGAGGGGAGGTGGGGAGGCGGGAGAAATAGGCTAGTGGGGGAGAGGGAGGGCATTTTGCTCAGGGAACAGCAAGTGAAAAGGGATTGAGGCCTGTCAGCCATCACAGGAGGGGGTCTGGGGGCTGCAGGGGTGGGAGCCTGACCTCCTGGTGATCCTGGCAGTGTGGATCAAAGGATCGTGAGGCTCTTGTCCTGTCAGAGGGGAAGGCTGTTCCAGATGCTCCTTAGGAAGCTGAGCAAAGTAGAGAACCCTCTTCTTTCCCCTCAGTTGCAATGTCCACTTAAATGCAATTTATCTTTTAGCTATTTTTACTTTGTTATTGTGGTAGAATATACATAACATAAAATTTACCATTTTTTAAACATTTTTAAGTGTACAATTCAGTCTCATTAAGCACATTTACAACATGCTTAGTAATGTGTAGAAACCGTTATCACTATTTCCAGAACTTTTCCATTATCTCAAACAGAAACCCTGTACCCATTAAACAGCTCCCTCTGCACATCTCCCTCCAGCCTCTGGTAAGTTCTATTCTACTTTCTGTCTCTAGATTTTGCCTGTTCTAGTTCCCTTAACATATGTGCCATTAAAAAAAAATGGCTTATCGGGAGTTCCCGTCGTGGCGCAGTGGTTAACGAATCCGACTAGGAACCATGAGGTTGCGGGTTCGGTCCCAGCCCTTGCTCAGTGGGTTAACGATCCGGCGTTGCCTTGAGCTGTGGTGTAGGTTGCAGATGCGGCTCGGATCCCGTGTTGCTGTGGCTGGTGGCTACAGCTCCGATTCCACCCCTAGCCTGGGAACCTCCATATGCCGCGGGAGCGGCCCAAGAAATAGCAGAAAGACAAAAAAAAAAAAAAAAAAAAAGGCTTATCGAAGTAAAACTGACATGCAATAAACTACAGAAATGCACAACTTGCTAAATTTTGATTATGCAAATAATGACTACACCAGTCACTGCCAAGAGTTTCCTTGTACCTTTTGAAATTCTTCTCTCCCCATCCTCCCTCCCCAAGGAACCACTGTATGCTTTCTGTCCCTATAGGTTAGTTTGGATTTTTTGGTTTTATTTTTAAAAATTGTATTTATTTATTATTATCTGCACCCACAGCATATGGAAGTTCTTAGGCCAGGGATCGAATCTGAGCTGCAGCTGGATCCTTTAACCCACTGCCACACAGCGGGAACTCCTCGAGTTTTAAATAGGTGGAATTACAGTGTGTTCTTTTTCTGTTGGGTAGTCTGGTTTCTCTTGTATAATTTTTTTTAGCTTCATTCATGCTGTTGGTGTTGCCAAAAGTCGGCCACTGCTCACCAGCGCCGAATTAAAACACAAAGTCTTGGGTGAGGTAGAAAAGAGTGATTTATTGCTTTGCCAGGGAAAGGAGGCCACAGAAGGCTTATGCCCTAAAGACTGTGTCCTCTCTTGGGGGGAAAACTGAGGGATGTTTTATGGGTGCATCAGTAGTTCATTCTTCTCATCGCTGAGTAGTATTCTGTTGTATGATTTGCCTTATTTTTTATCCATTCACCTGCAGTGGCCTTTGAAGTTGTTTTTGGCTTGGTGCTCATATATAGAAATTCAGTGGATTGTTTTACCTTGATCTTGAGTCTTTCGACTGCACCGAGGTCATTTATTAACTCATCTTGTTCCCAATTTTAGGGGGAAAGCATTCAGTCATTCACCATGTAAGTTTCTCATAGATGCCGTTTTATAGGTTGAGGAAATTCCCTTCTGTTGATAATTTGCTGAGTTTCATTAAGATTGGTTGTTGGAGTTTGTCAGAGGAACAAAATCTATTGTATCTTCTGAGGTGATCTCAGGGTTTTCTTCTTTAGTTTGCTATCATGGGGAATTCACAGTGCTTGATTTTCAAATGGGAAACCAACCCTTCATTCCTGGTACTGCATGAGAAATTAGAATAGGATGTGGGGATGCCGGTGCCTCCAAAGCATCCCAGGCTTTGTTCCCTAGTGAGACCCGGATTTGTGCTCAGTCATCCCCAGAGAGGGAGGGAGGGAGCCAAGGGCAAGGGTGGCGAGAGCACTTATGGCCAGATACAGCGCTCTGCTGCCCCAGGTGAGCCAGGGGCCAACTGGAGAGGGTGAGCTGGCCTCTGCTGTCGCACTCTCTTGTGGAGGGAGATACTAGGCCTTGTGCCTTGCATCTCTGGAGCCTCATTCTTTGCGTCAGTGAAACGGGGCTGGTGGTGCCTGGACAGCCAGAGCAGCTCTTGGACCACCAGGAGGCTGCAGGCTGTGGCCAGTCCTTGTGGCCAATGAAGGATTCCCACCCACTGAACGAGGCCAGTGGGAACCAGGCTGCTGGTTCCCTTCCCTGTAAAATGAAGGTAATGATCCTTCCTTCCAGGGCTGCTCTTTTTGTTGAGCCCTTGGTGATAAACCACTTAAATAAATGAGATGAGAAGTGTCGAAAGGAGGATGTTCAAAACCCATGTCCCCAACTCACTAGCCCTGTCCTTCTACCGGTGGCTGAATCTCTCAGCCTTAGTCTCCTCACTTGTAAAATGGAGAATGATGATACCACCAGATAGCGGTACCCATGATAATTCGGTGTCATTAATGTGCGGGGCATCTCAGGTGGCACAGAGCTGGTGCAGCCATGGTTGAGACTGTTCTGGAGTTGGAGGAGCCACACAGGCAGCTAGAGTCAGGGATGAACCCTACCCTTCTTTAAGTGTGCAGTGCTGTGGGTTTGAGTGACACTGTGCCAGAGCTGGCCCTCTCAGCAACCTTGCCAGCCTGGCATGATCCTTGCACCCCACCCAGGTACTAGCAGAGAAGAGGAGGCTCAGGGCTAGAGCTAGAATTGGAATCCAGATGCCCTTGGTCATTTTGAGAGGTTTGTGCCCTTCTAAAATATGAAGTATTGGAGTTCCCATTGTGGCACAGTAGGTTAAAGATTTGGTGTTGTCTCTGTGGTGGCCTGGGTTTGATCCCCAATCTGGCACAGTGGGATAAGGATCCGGTGTTGCCACAGCTGTGGTATAGCTTAAGGATCTGGTGTGGCTGGGCTGTGACTTGGATTCAGTCCCTGGTCTAGGAACTTACATATGCCTCGGATGTGGTTAAAAAAATTCAAGGATCTTCCCGGGCTGCTGCTAACTCTGGTTCCATGTTGAAGGGTAGGAGTTGAGAGATCAAGCTGGGAGGGGAGAAAGGAGTCAAGTAGTCAAGTTTTTGGTGGATTTTATCCTTCCCCGTCCTGGCGTTGGGCCCAGTTTTTCCTCTAGCTTCTTGGGCTGTTGAAGGTTTACTGACCTCGGTTTAGTTCTTCTTCGTTGGCATTTCACCATCTGGCCCAAATGTCCTACTCATTCATTCAGATATTTTTCATCAGATGTTATCACTTTCTCTGTGCATAAGCTCTGGGGACACAGTGATGAGGTCAAAACAAGGCTCTGGAGGCCATTCTTTTTATTTTTTTTGCTCTATACTGCTGCGCCTGTGGCATATGGAAGTTCCTGGGACAAGGGTCAAATCAGAGCTGCAGCTACTGGCCTACACCACAGCCACAGCAACACCAGATCCTTAAACCACTGAATGAGGCCAGGGATCAAACCGGTATCCTCACAGAGACAACATTGGGTCCTTAAGCCGCAGAGCCACAATGGGAACTCCCAGAGGCTGTTCTTATAACAAGATAACATCCATATAAACACAGTGAGATGATGGCATTGTCATGCAGAAGTGCTACAGAGGGTGGGACAGGGAGTGACCTGGGCTGGTCAGAGAAAACCTCTCTATGCAGGTGAAATTTGAGTTGACAAGAAGGAACCAGCTGGGCAAAAATCTGGGGTGGGACATTCTAAGCAAGGGAACAAAATCCTTAAGGAGGAGTCACTCTGATGTGTGGCTGGCAGTCGGGGGCCAGTGTGTGGACAGTGGGTAGAGCTGAGGGAGGAGTCACCCCAAAGTGTGCAGAAGTCTGGGGAGCAGTGAGGACTTATTCTGAGTGCAGATTCTAAGAGTCTTCTGGAAATGAAAAAATGCTTCTTTCTTTACCGTCTGTCTTCTGTGACACTGGCAACCTCTTTTTGGAAACGCATTTGAGGGGCTCTCAAAACCGGAAGGAAGTGTTGGTATCCACCAGATCCCTTTTAGCCAGTGTAGTACATATTTACCAGCTGCTGTGGAGTGGGAGGGGCTGCCATGAATGCAGACCCCATGTTCTCTAAGCCACCTTGCCAGAGGTGTGTGTGTGTGTGTGTAGGGGGGGTCACACCCACCAGGGAGACTACGGAGTAGTCGGGAGTCTGAAAGCCCAGCTTCCTTGCCTCGGGGTAGGAGGACTCTGGTGTTATTTAAAAATTCTTCAGGGCCTCTGGGACTTGCCCTTCCCCATCTTTTGCTTTGATTCCCTCATCTGGAAAGTTCACCCTCAATAACTCAGGTGAGGAGTTCCCGTTCTGGCGCAGTGGTTAACGAATCCGACTAGGAACCATGAGGTTGCAGGTTCGGTCCCTGCCCTTGCTCAGTGGGTTAACGATCCGGCGTTGCTGTGAGCTGTGGTGTAGGTCACAGACGCGGCTCGGATCCCGCGTTGCTGTGGCCCTGGCGTAGGCCGGCGGCTATAGCTCCGATTCAACCCCTATCCTGGGAACCTCCATATGCCGCAGGAGCGGCCCCAGAAATAGCAAAAAGACAAAAAACAAACAAACAAACAAACAAACAAACAAAAAACTCAGGTGAAACCAAACCACTGTCTCAGGTTCTGCTTCTAGAGGAGCCAAGCATGTTCAGGCCATTACAGACCACATATTTTTTTGGATTGGAAATTGGGGTTCTGGGATTAGAATCTTTCAGTTCTGAAAGTCCTTAAAACTGATTTATTCAACCACACCACAAGTTAGTGGCAGAGCCAGACCCAGGAACCACTCAATAGCCTGAAGGCCTCAGGGGTTGGGGGTGGAGCCTACTAGTGAAAGTAGTGCAGCGTCAAGGTCACAATTGAAGTTTACCAGCACCTGCGCTCCCAGGTCTAGTTTCACCTCAGGTAAGGCCCCCTCTGCTTTAATTACTCTGGAGATGTTATGTTTGGAATTCAACCCCCTTCCTCCTTTATTAGAATAGTTCAAACTAAAGTGTGAAAGATTGGCAGCTCAGACACAATGTATCTTGAAAAGAAGATACTTGTTAACCCAAATAAATCTGTAATTCAGTGGACTTTTTGTCAGTGATGAAGTGAGTTGGAAGAATGAATACATACAGTGCAATTCTGTAGGATTTTGAAGTCATGAAGGAGCCATATATCGAGAAATTCCTCAGCTTTCCCAGGGACCAGCTTCCACCACCCGCATTTTTGCTTCTCCTCACCCTTTTCTCCCCATGATCATACCACATATGTTGAGAGGTGCTTGGTGTCTTCCTCAGGTTTCAACAGCAGGGTCTGTCAAAGGTGTGCGTCACTGGAGGGGAAAGTGACTCAACTAAAGAAATAATTTGGTCAGAAGGGCATTTTTAAAAAGAACAGACATGATTTGAGCAAAGCTCTCTGGTAAGTGGCTGATTTCTCGGAAGCACAGAGGGCTGTGGTGTATGATTTAGTAAATTCCCATGCCATTTCCTAAAGAGCTGGCGTCACTTACTGGCCCAGGCAGGTTTGCGATGTAGGTCTGGGGATGGCTGAAGACACTCCTGAGGAATGGTGGCACCCTGGATGGGGTTTCACCTGGTCTCTATGTTTACTGTCCAGGTGGCCTTGTGTAAATCATTTGCTTTTTCCCAGGTGCAATTTTCTCATCTAAGCAAATGGAGCTGGATATTCCAGAACCTTGGCACTCAAAATGTAATCTGCAGACTAGGAGCAGATAGATATGCAGATTCCTGGGTCACATCCCAGGCTTTATGAACCAGAATCTGTATTTTAAAAAGATTCTCAGGCCATTCATCCACACGTCACAGTTTGAGGAGCCCTGCTCTGAATAAGACTACTCAGGTGAGGTCCTTAAACCAGCTGTATCAGCATCACCCCAGAGAGGAAGCTTGTTAGAAATGCAAGTGCATGGGCCCCAGACCCACTAAATCACATTTCTGAGGGTGGGGCTTGGGAGCCTACGGTTCAATAGCCTCTCCAGGTGATTCTTTTTTCTTTTTAGGTCTGCACTTGTGGCATATGGACGTTACTGGGCTGGGGTCAAATCAGAGCTACAGCTACAGCCAACACCACGGCCATGGCAACACTGGATCTGAGCTGCACAGCTTACGTCAACACCAGATCCTTAACCTACTGAGCCAGGCCAGGTATTGAACCTGCATCTTCACAGAGACAATGTCTGGTCCTTAACCTGCTGAGTCACAAAGGGAACTCTGATTCTTTCTCTCTCTCTCTTTTTTTTTTTTTTTTTTTGGTAGTTGACATACAATGTTATATTAGTTTCAGGTGTACAGCAAAGTCTTCAGGTGATTCTTAAGCACACTGACCTTTGAGAAGCATCATTGCTCAAGTCTTACATTGATTGTAGCAGAGGCTTGGCTGTAGAACAGCTGTTGTATATAGAACATGTTTGGTGCTGCTATGTGGTTTCTAAAAATGCTCATATACCAGCACTTCACAGCAATTCTGGGTTGTTCTTTTGTCTTTATCTTTGCTTCGCCAAAGAGAAAACAAGTTTAAGGGAGGTTAAGCAAGTTGCCCAAGATCTTTCTATCTCACAGTGTCTTGCATAGCATTATTGACATAAAGATGTTTCTGGCAAGTCAGTAAGGTAATAAAATGCCTTGTGAATCTTTAACTTAACCTGTTGATAAATGACAGAGGCTGTTGGAACATGAGGTGAGAAAGATTTTGTAGGCTGTTTTGTTTTTATTCTTTTTTTTCCTTTTTTTTTCTTTTTTTGTCTTTGTTTTGTTTTGTTTTGTTTTGTTTGTTTTTAGGGCCGCATCCGAGGCATATGGAGATTCCCAGGCTAGGGGTCAAATCAGAGCTGTAGCTGCTGTCCTGTGCCACAGCCACAGCCATGCAGGATCTCCCTCATGACCCCTAAAGTCTCTCGACTTGCAGTACATGCATTTTTCCAATTAACTTTATCATCCTGACAAAAAGTCCAACAAATATATATGTATTTGCAAATATTAGCTATGTATCATAATGCTTTGTCACCCCTGTGGAAACAATTTACAGAATAGCATACATGCTATTCTGTGCCTTGCTTATTTCACTGAATATATCATGCAGTTGGTTCCATTCCCCTATCACAGACACTGCTTGTATTTGTGGCATTTTGCCAGTGCTTATTATATCTGCGGGATAAATTCCCAGAAATGAGATTGCTGGGTATCTGCACTTGTAATTTCAAGAGAAAGCCAACTTGCCCTCCGTAACGTAGTACAGATTTGCACCTCCACCAGCTTTGGATGAGAAGTTACTGTTCTCCTGCATCTTTGCCAATGTGTTAAATGATCACATCACTGGGTTTTTACCAATCTGATAGGTGAAATCCAGTGACTCAACTGAATCTTGATTTAAAGTTGTAATGAAAAAATTTAAACTTAAAATATGTTTATAGGACATTTCTGTTTTTCTATGGCTCTCTTTCTAGTAGTACTCTGCTTATTTAAAAAATTGGATTATTGCCTTTTTCTTTATTTCTAAGAACTGATTATCTGTTAGAGAAAGTCGACCTTTTGCCTTTGATGAAAGTTGTGTCCAGTTCAGTGTTTCTCTTTTGTTACTAGTTTGCTGGTTTTGTTTGCACACATTTTTCAGATTTTATTTCTGTTTTTTATTTTTTGGTAGTACCCGTAGCATGTTGAAGTTCTTGGGCCAGGGATCAAACCCATGCCACAGCAGGGACCCAAGCCACTGCAGTGACAATACCAGATCCTTAACCCCCTTTGCCACAGGGAACTCCATGTTTATACATATTTTTATTTTTTGCAGTCAAGTTAATCTTTTTTTTTTTTTTTTTTTTTTGTCTTTTTAGGCCCGCACCTGTGACATATGGAAGTTCCCAGGCTAGGGGTTGAATCAGAGCTGCAGCTGCTGACGTACACCACAGCCATAGCAATGCCAGATCCGAGCTGCATTTGTGAGCTACACTGCAGCTTGCGGCAATCGGGATTCTTAACCCACTGAGCAAGGCCAGGGGTGGAACCTGCATCCTCATGGATACTAGTCAGGTTCTTAACCCGCTGAGCCACAGTGGGAATTCCTATGAGTTATTTCTTTTACGACTTGTGAACATTGAATCATACATACAAAGGTCTTCCCCACGTCAAGATAACATGTTATTTATTTTCTTCTATTATTTTACATTCAAACTTTGATCCACTTGGAGTTTATCTTGATGTATGCTGTGAAGTATATATCCAACCTTTTTTTTTTTTCTTCTTTTTTTTCATGGCTTTCTTTTCTCTGCTGAATTGAGAAGCTGCTTTTATCGTAACTGTTTATCATAAGCTTTTTTCTCATACCTTTGTGATCTATTTCAGAACTTTTCCCTTGGTTTCCATTGGTTTCTCTGTCTAGTCACGTTCATGTACACACTGTTTTGCTTGCTATGGTTTACAATATTTAAAAGTATCTTTTAGTATATTAAAGAACTATTACCCTTTTTAAAGATCTCTTTCAGGCTATACTTATTTGTTTTTCTATTGGAACTTTAAAATCTATTATATAATTACACACTCACACATGTTGGTGTTTTTATTGGAATTGCTTTTTAAAAACTGAAGTATAAAACACAGAAAAGAGGATACATTGTTAAGTATGCAGCTTGATGAATTATTACTCAGTAAAGCAAACTGTTATCTGGATCTGGAACTGGAGCAGTAACACTGTGTAGAAACTCCCCTCCTGTCCCTAAACAGTTAATACCCTACCCTCTTCTAAAAGGTAATTATCATCCTTACATCTTATGTCATAGGTTGGTTTTGATGTGTTTCTTTAAAACTTTATATACAAATTTTTTTTTTTTTTTTTGTATCTGGCTTCTTGTGCTCAACATTATGTCTGTGAGGTTTTTAAAATCTGTTGTGCTGATGGACATTTAAGTTGTTTCCAGCTTGTTTTTTATTTTTATTTTTTTTGTCTTTTGTCTTTGTTGTTGTTGTTGTTGTTGTTATTGTTGCTATTTCTTGGGCCGCTCCCGCGGCATATGGAGGTTCCCAGGCTAGGGGTTGAATCGGAGCTGTAGCCACTGGCCTACGCCAGAGCCACAGCAACGCGGGATCCGAGCCGCGTCTGCAACCTACACCACAGCTCACGGCAACGCCGGATCGTTAACCCACTGAGTAAGGGCAGGGATCGAACCCGCAACCTCATGGTTCCTAGTCGGATTCGTTAACCACTGCGCCACGACGGGAACTCCAGCTTGTTTTTTAGTATATATTTTGTAGTTTTTGATAGGTTTATTCCTTTTTTTTTTTTTTTTTTTTTTGTCTTTTTAGGGCTGCACTCGCAGCATATGGAGTTTCCCAGGCTAGGGGTCTAATCGGAGCTGTTGCCCCTGGCCTACGCCAGAGCCACAGCCACGCCAGATCCGAGTGGCGTCTGTGACCTACACCACAGCTCACGGCAATGCCAGATCCTTAACCCACTGAGCGAGGCCAGGGATTGAACCCAAAACCTCATGGTTTCTAGTCGAATTTGTTTCTGCTGCGCCACAACGAGAACTCCTGATAGGTTTATTCCTAAATATTTTTTCTTTTTTATGGAGTCTCTTCTTTTTTTTTAATTTTTTTAATTTTTTTTTTATTTTCCCACTGTACAGCAAGGGGGTCAGGTTATCCTTACATGTATACATTACAATTACATTTTTTCCCCCACCCTTTCTTCTGTTGCAACATGAGTATCTAGACATAGTTCTCAATGCTATTCAGCAGGATCTCCTTGTAAATCTATTCTAAATTGTGTCTGATAAGCCCAAGCTCCCAATCCCTCCCACTCCCTCCCCCTCCCATCAGGCAGCCACAAGTCTCTTCTCCAAGTCCATGATTTTCTTTTCTGAGGAGATGTTCATTTGTGCTGGATATTAGATTCCAGTTATAAGTGATATCATATGGTATTTGTCTTTGTCTTTCTGGCTCATTTCACTCAGTATGCGATTCTCTAGTTCCATCCATGTTGCTGCAAATGGCATTATGTCATTATTCTTTTTTATGGCTGAGTAGTATTCCATTGTGTATATATACCACATCTTCCGAATCCAATCATCTGTCGATGGACATTTGGATTGTTTCCATGTCCTGGCTATTGTGAATAGTGCTGCAATGAACATGCGGGTGCACGTGTCTCTTTTAAGTAGAGTTTTGTCTGGATAGATGCCCAAGAGTGGGATTGCGGGGTCATATGGAAGTTCTATGGATAGATTTCTAAGGCATCTCCAAACTGTTCTCCATAGTGGCTGTACCAGTTTACATTCTATGGAGTCTCTTCTAACTGGCTTTTGTTTGTAGTTATTTCTTAGTTGATTTTCTTAAGTGTTCTAGGCTTATAATCATTTCATCTATAAACAAATAATTTTACCTCCTCTTATCTAATTATTTATTTTTTAATTGAAATGTAATTGACATGTAACATATTAGTTTTAGGTGTACAACATAATGAGTTCATAATGTATATTTATAAAATGATTATCACAATAAGTTTAGTTAACATTCATCACCACAAATAGTTACGATTTTTTTCTTACAATGAAAGATTTTAAGATTTACTCTTTTAGGAGTTCCCATTGTGTCTCAGTGATTAATGAATCCGACTAGGAACCATGAGGTTGCAGGGTTGATCCCTGGCCTTGCTCAGTGGGTTAAGGATCTGGCATTGCCGTGAGCTGTGGTGTAGGTTGCAAATGCGGTTCAGATCCCGCGTTGCTGTGGCTCTGGTGTAGTCCGGTGGCTACAGCTCTGATTAGACCCTTAGCCTGGGAACTTCCATATGCCCTAGAAAAGGCAAAAATACAAAAAAAAAAAAAAAAGATTTACTCTTTTAGCAACTTTCAAATACCTGGTACGATATTGGTAACTATAGTAACCGTGTGGTACATTATATCCCCTGTCCAGTTCTTATATCTCTCATTTCTTTAGCTTATCTAGCTTCTCTAATTGCACTGGCTAATACATCCTGTACAGTGATAGTGGGCACTTCTTGTATATTATCTCTGACTTTAGTGGAAATGCTTCTGGTGTTTTCTAGTTAAGCAAAATGATGGCTTTTATCTAAGATTTGCATATTTTATCATGTTAAGGAATTCTCCGTTGATTCCTACTTTAATGAGGATTTTTTTAAATCAGGAAAGTGTGTGGTTTTTGTCAAATTTTGTCAGATGCTTGTTCAACATTTGTGGATTTCCTGGGATCTATCATTATGTTATATTAATAAGTTTCCTAATATTGAACCATCCTTGTACTCCTGGAATAAATTTCCTTTGGTTTTTTAATGTGTTCTGCCATTCTTCTGGGACAGCAGCTACTGTGGACCCCTCTGTAGAGGGACTGTGGACATGTACAGAGTTAGTACATATGGACTGAAGTGTCTTTTCCTGAAGTAAGGAACCATTGGTTTGATTCTCTTCAAGGAAACCCAGCTCCAGACTCTTTCTTGGTATATAATAGGCAATATAAACTGGTATTTTCCATTAAGTTGGGGAAAAAATGCATGATTCTGATCTCAGCCTTTTTTAGTTTAGCTCTGTTATTGTTTGGTTAACTTTCATCTCAAAACAAAACATACCAAAACCCCCAAAACAAAACTGAACAAACTCAATTCTGTTACACTGAATTTTTGTTTGTGTAATGCTTCGGAAGATATCCCAGTAGACTTTTAGAGTCTCTGAGCTATTATTAAACTAAACTTGGGACTCTCTGCTCTAATGTTTCTCAAGAAGGGGAAAGAAAGTTGAAAGAGCCTAGATCTGTATCAAAAGAAAATGGAAAACCTTTGAGTTACTGAGGAACTCAGTAACTGAGGAATGGAATGCCCAATCCAAAGAAGACACATCCATTTGGTATTGTAGCCCAGTGGTTAAGACTTTCAGGTCAGTTTGTCTACACTCAAATCCCTCCTCCATGTACAGCTGTGTGACCTTAGATGAATTACTTCACCCCTCTGGTCCTTGGTTTCTTCATCAAAAAGTAAAGGTAATAATGGTCCTACGTCTAGCCTTGTTGTGAGTATTCAGTGAAGCCATGTACAGTAAGTTCCTTTGCCATAAGTGTGGGGAAGCTGGAACAGAGATTAGAGCATCCGAAGGAGATTGGACCAGGTGGTCTCTGCATTCAGTGACCTTCCTGACCTTCATTGATCTCAGTCCTTACACAGATACTTGCAGGTGTGCTTAGACTAGTGCCTGGCAAGTTCTCGGGGGTCAGGGGCTTCTAAGATGAAGCAAAATAATGAAATATATACATTTAAAACATCTCCTTTTGGAGTTCCCTTTGTGGTTTAGCAGAAACGAGTCTGACCTAGTATCCATGAGGATGTGGATTTGATCCCTGGCCTCTTGGGTCAGGGATCTGGTGTTGGCATGAGCTGTGGTGTAGGTCACAGATGTGGCTCGGATCTGGCATTGCTATGTTTGTGGCGTAGGCTGGCAGCTGTAGCTCTGATTTGACCCCTAGCCTGGGAACCTCCATATGCTGTGGGAAGCGGCCCTAGAAAAGACAAAACAAACAAAAAAACCTCCTTTGTAAGTGTCTGAGCTATGGAAGTCAAAGGAATGGAATATTCCCTAAGGTTGATGTTTCGGATAATAAATGTATGAGTTAATGGAGAGTTGGATTAAGGCTCTTGACTCTATAAACAGGCTTCACTGCAGTGTTTAATTGTGAGGCTTGGTGCTCCCTCAGTAGTGGGCTGTTTCTCACTTTTAAATGGGCATCTGCAAGGTGGCTCTTTTGGGTAGTGCTGCCCATAGCCCCCTTAGTATTTGGGTTTGAGAGGGTGAAAGAAGCATTTTTGATGTGGACAGAGGGAACAGATTCACATGGTGGTTGACCATGAAGGGAGAGCCCTTGGGAGGGCAAGGCCCCACTGGGCAGTGCTCAGGTTTTCTCCCTAAACGTGGATTCTGAACAACATTGTTTGGCTGTCCTTTAGATGTTCCATCTGATTTGGTAACGCAGGGGCCAGGTTGGAGCCTTTATCACCAGCTTTCTGTTTCCAGTGAGCAATTTTCAGTTTTAAAACTGGAGTATAATTTACCTTAAACAGACCTTACACATTCCATTTGATGATATATTAGCTTCCTGGGACTACCATAACAAATTACCACAAACTTGGTGGGTTAAAAGAACAGAATGTATTCCCTCACAGGTGTGGAGGCTAGAAATCCAAAATCAAGGTGTCAGCGGCCTTTGTCTTTGGCCTTTCATTGCCTCTTCCTGGCTTCTGATGGTTGCATGCAGTTCCTTAGCTTGTGGACACATCATTCCAATCTCTGTCTTGACTATCACATTGTACTCTCTCTTTGTGTCTCTGTTTCCTCTTATAAGGATGCCAGTCATTGGAATAAGGCCTTGCCTAATCTAGTATGACCTCACTGTAATTTACATCTGCAAATACCCTATTCAAACAAGGTCACATTCTGAGGGTCTAGTAGCTGTAAGTTTTGGGAGGACACTATTCAGCCCAGTACAGGCGCGTATACTCATATGCCCACCACCCTGATCAAGAGCCAGGATATTTCTATCCCCCTAGAAAGTTTGCTCGTGGCCCTTTGTAGTCAATTCCTACCACTACCATCCACCCTAGACAATCACTGTACTGATTTCTGTAACCATAGAATAGTTGTTGGCCTGTTCTTGCATTCAAATCAATGTAATTATGCAGCATGTGCCCTTTTGTGTCTGGCCTCTAGCTTACAGTGTTCCTCAGACTGCTCCATGTTTTGTTGCATGGATCACTAATTTGTTCCTTTTTTTTTTTTTTTTTTTCATTAGAGCTGGTTTACAGTGTTCTGTCAGTTTTCTACTGTATAACATGATGACCCAATTGCACATACAGGTATACATTCTTTTTTCTCACATTATCATGCTCCATCATAAGTGACCAGACATAGTTCCCAGTGCTATACAGTAGGATCTCATTGCCTATCTATTCCAGAGGCAATAGTCTGCATCTGTTAACCTCAAGTTCCCAATCCATTTCACTCCCTCCTCCTCCCCCTTGGCAACCACATGTCTATTTTTCAAGTCCATGATTTTCTTTTCTGTGGAAAGGTTCATTTGTGCTGTACATTAGATTCTAGATATAAGTGATATCATATGGTATTTGTCTTTCTGACTTATTTCACTCAGTATGAGAGTCTCTGATTCATCCATGTTGCTGCAAATAGCATTATTTTGTTCTTTTGATGGCTGAGTAGTATTCCACTGTGTATATATACCACGTCTTCCTAATCCAGTCCTCAGTTGATGGACATTTAGGTTGTTTCCATGTTTTGGCTATTGTGAACAGTGCTGCAATAAACATGCTGGTGCATGTATCTAATTTGTTCCTTTTTCTTCCTGAGTAGTCTTCTGCCATGTGATTATACCATGGTTTGTATATCCAGTCTTCTATTGATGGACAGCTGAATTGTTTTCACTTTTTGGAAGTATGTATTATTCATAATATGAATATAGTAGCAATGCATATTCTTGTTCATTCTTTTGTGGACATAGATCTTGATTTTTCTAGGTTAAGTACTAAGAGCAGAATTGCTGGGTCATAGGGCAGGTGTATATTTAACCTTATTAGAATTGCCAAACAGTCTTCCAAAATGATTGCATGCTCCCAAGAACGATGTATAAGAGTTCCAATTACTCCATAGCCTCATGGACTCAGTCAATTTCTTGGTAATGGTTATTTTCTTTGATGCACAAAGACAGTTAACCCTTTGCAGAGGTTTCTGTCTTCAGAGCTGTTGAGCTAAAGGATCTGACTACTGCCTTCTACTACATTTCTTTTTGTTTTGTTTTCTCTTTTACCATGTTGCTCCAAGGAAGCTCTCAGGCACAAAGATATGCTAGAGTCCTTTTGTCCACTGTCCCTTTTCTCTGAGAATAGCACAAGTATGGATGCTTCACACTGTATTCTCCCACTCTTGAGTCTCCTTGCTTGTTGAAGGTTAGAAGTTGGAGGTCAGAGACTGAAGTTCAGAGGGTGAAGACCAGAGGTCACAGTCCTTCAGAAGAACATCAGAAGTTTTCTTAAAGCAGGAGGTCTTCAGAGTGTTCAGGGGTCCCATGTGACTAGTTCCACAATGGGTTTCTTTCTTTCTTTCACAATCAAGTATTTTCCTCATAGATTTCTGTTGATGGCACAAAAGCAACAGGAATAAAGGAAATTACCCAAAAATAAAAGAGAAAGCATAGTTTTCCAAAATCCATCTTTATTGGTATTTATAATAGTGAATAATAATAAGTACTGAGCTACTGCATACCATCCCATGTTCTAAGTTTTCTATATATAGAAACTCAGTAAATCCTCCCATAACCCTTTGAGGTCAGGATTTTATATCAAGCCCATTTTATAGATGAGGAGCCTGAGACAAGAAGAGTATCCTCACCTCACCCAAGGGAAGGTGGAGTCAGAATTTGAACTCAAGGGTTCTAGCTTCAGCATCTGTTTTTTTTTTGGGGGGGGGAATGTTTATCTTTTTAGGGCTGCACCCGAAACATGGAGGTTCCCAGGCTAGGGGTCCAATTGGAGCTGTAGCAGCCGGCCTACTCCAGAGCCACAGCAATGCAGAATCTGAGCAATGTCTGTGACCTACACCACACCTCATGGCAACACTAGATCCTTAACCCACTGAGTGAGGCTAGGGATCGAACCCGCATCCTCATGGATGCGAGTTGGGTTTGTTAACTGCTGAGCCACGATAGGAACTCCCAGCATCTGTATCTTACCTGCACTTTTCCCCACTTAGATCCATTCTCATTTTGGAAACCTAATCACATTTATTTAAAAAGGAAACATTATGTCACTGTCACAAATGGGAGAGTCACATCACTTTCCATAAATAGGTGATAACCATAAAAATAAACACTGACAGGAACGTAATGTTATTCTAGCTTATTGCTATTGTTCCTCCCCTCCAATACCCCCCCCCTTTTTTTAATAGTTTGTGCTTTTGGTGTCACATATAAGAAATTTTTGCCCAACCCCAAGCCACAAATATTTTCTTTTAGGTTTTTAAAGTTTTAGGTTTTACTATTAGGTCTGTGATCCATTTCAAGGTTTTCTTTTTTTTTTTTTTTGGCCACACCCATGGCATATGGAAATCCCCGGGCCAGTGATCAAATCCAAGCCACAGCTGCAACCTACCACACAGCTGTGGCAATACTGGATCCTTAACCTTCTGTGACCACAGCAGAAACTCCCCCATTTCAAGTTGTTTTTATGCATGGTGTGAAGTGAGGGTTATACTAAAAAAAATTTTAGTAAGTATGTTCAGTGGTTTCTGTAGTATTGGTTGAAAAGATTCCTTTCCCCTGTCTTCTCTGAGTCTGGCTATTCTAAGAGAATGGGTGGATTAATCTCACAGTTGCTCTAAGGTGAAAAAGGTACCATCATTTTGCCACACTGGATATAAACCCATTGGCACATGGACAGCACTCAATAAACAACAATTCGTTCTCAGATTATGCTAACTACTTTCCTGTGGTTTGGCTTTCAGGTTGTTTTTAGTTTTGTTTTATCAAGTGTAAACAACATTGCAATGGATTTCCAAAATGTACTGCTTTTTTTTTTTTAACTTTAGAATCATTTTAGGGCATATTTATGGCTCTTAATCCGTACTACAAATAAGTGTTAAAAGTGTTTGGATCCATGCACTCTGCTAGAAGCCATGCATTGCTTTTGAATTAGCTCTGCTTCCAGCTAGAGGGTACTCCTTAGGAGGATTAAGCACTGGAATCACTGCATTCCCTGGCCCCCACCATGCTTGGTGGTTTTTCATCTTCCCGTTAGCTGGGCAAACTGTCCCATGAAACTGTTTTCTGCTTATTTATCTTCTTGCCTCCCTACTGCCTTGTATACCTGTTATTGGCATCACATCTTACCAGTTCGAAGCATAGTGCCTGCACATAGTAGGTGCTTAATAAGTGTTGACTGTAAGAACAGCATCCCACACAACGTAACTAGTGCTGCTTCTGGGTCTGTGGGCCTCTGTGAGATGAGCCTTCGGATAACAACACTCTTTTAGCACCAGTGTCTTGGTTCCAAGACATCTCATAATTTAGACAAATTTTTTAAGGTGTGCGTCGTATGCCACTGGTTAATGTTGGAGGATGTTATATGGTACTTGGGTCCTGCATTAAGTAACACTGAATGCCAGAGGGAGGAAATTACTTTTCAGTTCTTTTTCAACCCTTCTTACTTCTCTAGGACAGGGCTTCTCAGACTCAGCACTATTGACATTTGGGGGCCAAAAAAATTCTTTGATGTAGGGGAGCTGCTCTGTGCATTGTGGAATGTTTATAGCATTCCTGGCCTCCACCCACTAGATGCCGGAAGGACCTTTACCCTCCAGTTATGACAACTAAAAATATCTCTAGACAGTGCCAAATGGCACCTGGGGGACAAAATCCACCTCCCAGTTGAAAACTGCTGCTCTGGGAGAAAGACTCAGTCTGGTGCTAATATATTTCAAAGACCACTCTAACCGTAGTTCATCTCCCTTTTCTCAATAAGAGAGAGCAGATTCCTAGCTCACAGCCTTCAGCCGGCAATGCTTTCTTACTCGAATTTAATTACATTACTTCCTTTCTTTGATTGTTACCTCCTCATATTGGCAATGAGAACTGTTTTTCTCTCAATGTAAGTGTTATAAAGTTTAATTTAGGAATAATTTTAAGTAAAAAGGTGAGTGGATATAGAGAAATATATCTCAATATATGGAGATAGATATGGCCCAAATAGTGCAGTGCCAGACACTTGATTGCAAAGAAATGCTGAGTAATGCATCTTTCTGTTTCAGTGCTTGAGTCAGCTGTAGCACTGGGCAGGCTTTCATGTTTTGCTTCACCTAAGACAATACTCTAGCTTGGGAGATGCCCAAGGGATCTGGTGTAGGTGCTAAGCCTCCCAGATGTACTGACACCTGTTAGAAGTATACTGTACATGCAGCACCTGTTAGAAGTATACTGCCTGCTGCAAGCATTTGGCCTGTGGACTCAGGAGTGAGTCTTAGTTGATAAAATCATTCAGGTCACTTTGGATCAGAGAAGGCAGTGCACATCTGGATGCCAGCCAATCCTTTTCTGAGAAGCAGGCATTTGAAAACAAATCACATAGGCCTGGAGCCTTTCTGATTTCACAGAGAGGCCAGATGTGGGAGGAAATCACAATATGTCATTCATATCAGACATCTTGGCAAAGCTGCTGATCTGCTACTGACTCTGCTTGCCTCATGGGAAAAGACCATGGGTGCGGCCCTAAAAAAAAAAAAAAAAAAGCAAAAAAACCAACAACAAAACAAAACAAACAAACAAAAAAACAAACAAAATAGAAAAGAACTTGACATAGTGTCCGTGAGGATTCGAGTTTGATCCCTGGCCTTACTCTGTGGGTTAAGGATTATCCTTGCTGCAAGGTGTGGCATGCATAGGCTGGTAGCTGCAGCTCAGATTTGATTCCCAGCCTGGGAAAAACTAAAATAAACAAAAAACTAATCAAAATGTTTATCTAGGAGGGGGAAATGGAGAAAGGTAGACCTTTCAATATGACTTCAATACTTCTTTACTTATTTATTTATTTTTTGTCTTTTGTCCTTTTAGGGCCACACCTGTGGCACATGGAGGTTCCCAGGCTAGGGGTCTAATCGGAGCTGTTGCTGCCAGCCTACACCAGAGCCACAGCAATGCTAGATTTGAGCCACGTCTTCCACCTATACCACAGCTTATGCAATGCTGGATTCCCAACCCACTGAGCGAGGCCAGGGATTGAACCCTCAGCCTCATGGTTCCCACTTGTATTTGTTTCCGCTGCACCACGACAGGAACTCCTATACTTTTTACCTTGAAATGATGTGCTTTATATAATTAAAACTCAAAAAAATTTTAAATCTCTAAAAATAAGAAACAAACGGAAATACATGATCTTTTGACTGTATATTCCCATTGGAAATATAACCTATGATAGAAAGAACCACAAAGAAATCTTGAACTACACAAACTTGTCTTTTTTTGTGTGTATGTGTACACAGACTTACTGTTAAGTTAAAATATCAGTGTTAGTGTTTGAAACTACTATATATATGCAAGGCTAAAGAAAATAGTTATCTTAAGTGTCATTAAGAAACAAGATTTTTAGCACAAAGAGATGCGCATAACCTAAACAAGTTTAGAAACCTTATAATTCTAATGATTTATCTACAAGCTAATGACTTATTTTTTCTATTTCTAAAAAATGTGTCCCAAAGCAACAGAAATAAAAGCAAAAATAAACCAATGTGACCTAATCAAACTGACAAAACTATAAAAAAAAAAAACCAAAAAAGACAACTTACAGAATGGGAGAAAATAGTTTCAAACAATGCAACTGATAAGGGCTTAATCTGTAAAATATACAAACAACTTATACAACTCAACAGCAAAAAAGCCAACAACCCAATTGAAAAAAATGGGCAAAAGACCTGAATAGACATTTCTCCAAAGAAGATATACAGATGGCCAACAAGCACATAAAACAATGCTCAACATCACTGATTATTGGAGAAATGCAAATCGAAACTACCATGAGGTACCACCTCACAACAGTCAGAGTGGCCATCATTAATAAGTCCACAAATAACAAATGCTGGAGAGGTTGTGGAGAAAAGGGAACCCTCCTGTACTGTTGGTGGAAATGTAAGCTGGTACAACCACTATGGAAAAACAGTATGGAGGTACCTCAGAAAACTATATATAGAACCACCATATGACCCAGCAATCCCACTCCTAGTCATATATCCGGACAAAACTTTCCTTGAAAAAAGACATATGCACCCACATGTTCATTGCAGCACTATTCACAATAGCTAAGACATGGAAACAACCTAAATGTCCATTGACAGATTATTGGATTAAGAAGATGTGGTATATATACACAATGGAATACTACTTAGCCATAGAAAGAACAAAATAATGCCATTCTCAGAAACATGGATGGAACTAGAGACTCTCATCCTGAGTCAGAAAGAAAAAGACATACCACATGCTATCACTTATATCTGGAATCTAATACATGGCACAAATGAACTTTCCACAGAAAAGAAAATCATGGACTTGGAGACCAGACTTGTGGTTGCCAAGAGGAAGGGGAAGGGAGTGGGAGGGCCTGTGAATTTGAGGTTAACAGATGCAAACTATTGCTTTTGGAATGGATAAACAATGAGATCCTGCTGTATAGCAGTGGAAACTATGTCTGGTCACGTATGATGGAGCATGATAATGTGAGAAAAAAGAATGTATACATGTATGTGTGCCTGGGTCACCTTGCTGTTCAGTAGAAAACGGACAGAACTCTTTAAATCAGCTATAATGGAAAAAATAAAAATCATTATAAAAAATAAAAAATGAATTTTCTAGGTCTGTCCACCTGAAAAACCCCATAAACGTTGAAAACCCAGTAGTAACGAGCACCTGTAGTATTCAGGCTGTGGTTTCTAAGTACCAATTCTTTGGAAAATTAGCTGATTGCAATTTAGTCTGAGACAGAAAATGTACAAGATGAGCCTGCAAACCCCCATTCTTGGCTGAAAGCAAGGACACTATTGAAAGTTACTGAAGTCATGTCAGTAGGACAAGACCTACTGGAAGGATCTTGCATCAGCCAAATGATGAAATAACTTGAATGTTAAAGGAATAATAAACAGCCACTTTGGAAAATAGGTTGGCAATATCTTATTGTTAAATCTCCAGCTGTCACCCAGCCGCTCAGTCCTAGGTTTACCTAAGAGCGTTTATTTAAGAGAAATAAAAACGTATGTCCAAAGAAAGACCTGTATGCAAGTTTGTGTGACAGCTTTATTCATAGTTGCAAAAACCCAGTACAATGGAAAACTTGGTAATAAAAGGAACAGACTGCAGATACACTTAGCAACGTGGAAGAATCCCCAACACATTTTCCAAGTGAAAGAAGACACATTCTATATGATTCCATTTATGTAATCTGAAAAAACCCTCTAGGAACAGAAATTAAGGAAGTGATTGCCAGAGATGTGGGGCAGGAAAGGGGATTGACTGCTAAAGGATATAAGGGACCTTTCTGGGGGTGGTAAATACGTTCTATATCCTGAATAATGTGGCAGTTGAAACTCTTCAAATTGCCACCTAAAGAGGGTGAACTTTAGTGCATATCAATTATACCTCAATGAACCCTGAGTTTAAAGTAATTTCAATGGAATGAAATATAAAAATTTTAAAATTAATGAATTCAAAGTCATACCAAAAATCGTCATTAATTACCTTTGGAAGATGTGGGGGAACAACTCATTAATAAAGGAAAAGAATCAAGCTTTCATCCTGCTTTTTCTACCCAGACCAAATTTTAAGATAAGAAAATAGATGAGGAAGGAAAGTTCTACTTTATAGAAGAATTACAATAATAAGAGAAGATAGAAAGTCACCACCCAAGGAAATAACTGCGTCAAGGCTGTAATCATCAGTATCTGACAAAAGGTAAAAATTGATGGAAGACTTTATAATGGATGGATCATGGAGAAAGAACATGGCATTAGCTCATTATAGTGGGACAAGCAGACATTCTGTAACCTGATGTAACACAACAGCTCTTGTGAAAATTACACCTGAGCCCAATGAAGCTTCTTGATCTCAACATTACAAATACAGAGATAACTATGTTAAATGACATTCCAAGGATTCAATCATCCAAATCCAGGATGTGGAAAATCTACAGGGTAAGTGACGCAGTTTCTTCAACAAAAACGAAAAAAGGAAAAATAAACTGTTATAGGTTAAAATGTCTGAAGGGTTCAAAACTTACCACACAACTACAGAAATCGAGACAGTGTGGTATTGGCATAGTGATAGACATACAGATCAATGAATGGAATTAAGAGTCCAGAAATAAAGTCATATCTATCTATGCATTTATGGTCAACTGATTTTTAGTGATAGTGCCAAAGCCATTCAGTAGGGGAAAGTGTAATATTTTTAAAAAACTAGTGCTGGGGAGTTCCCATTGTGGCGCAGTGGAAACGAATCCGACTAGTATCCATGAGGATGCAGATCCCTGACCTCACTCAGTGGGACGAGGAGCTGGCATTGCCGTCAGCTGTAGGGTAGGTCACAGATGCGGCTTGGATCCTGCATTGCTGTGGCTGTGGCTGTGGCTGGCAGCTGCAGCTCCAATTTGCCCCCTAGCCTAGAAACTGCCATATGCTGTAGTTGCGGGCCAAAAAAGCAAAAAAAAAACAGAAAAAAAAAAACAAAACTAGTGCTGAGACACCTGGATAGTCACATGAAAAAGATGAAGTTGGCTTCTTGCCTCACAACATATATAAAAATTAATTCCAGATGAATCAAACATTTAAATACAAAAGCTAAAACTATAAAAGCCTTAGAATATAACACATGTATATTTTTGTGCCCATGGATTAGACAATAGTTTCTTAGATATGATACCAAAAGCATAAGCAACCAAAAGATAAATTGGACTTTATGAAACTTAAAAAGTTTTGTGCATTAGGGGACAACTATCAGGAAAATGAAAAGACAACCCACAAAATGGGAGAAAATATTTACAAATCAAATATCTGACCAGAGTCTAATACCCTGAATATATAAAGATTGTTAATAATTCAAAAATAAAAAGATAAACCAATTTAAAATAACCAAAGGATTTTAATAGCTGTTTCTCCGAAGAAGATATACAAGTGGTCTGCAAGCAGATGAAAAGATGCTCAACATCCTTAGTCATCAGGAAAATGCAGATCAGAACCACAAGGAGATAACCACGTCATACCTATTAGGATGGTTATAACGAAAACGTTAGATGATAAAAGTGTTGGTGAGGATGTAGATAAATCAAAACCCTCATACATTGCTGATGGGAATATAAGATGGTGTAGCTGCTTTGGAAAGCAGACTGGCAGTTCCTCAAAAAGTTAAACATAGAGCAGCCATATGACCCAGCAACCACATTCCTGGGAATATACTTGAGAGAACCAAAAACATACATTAACACGAAAACTGTATATGAATATTCACAGCAATATTACTTGTAACAGGCAAAAAATGAAAACAACCCACATGTTCATCAACTGATAAACTGATAAAATGTGGTACAGCCATACAATGGAATGTTATTTGATAATAGAAAGGAATAAAATACTGGTTCCAGTGATAAGATAGTAGCCACCGCACAGCATGATGTGGTAATGGCAGCAACTGAGCCGAAGCTGCTCAACCACAAAGAAGCAAAGAGGGAAGCTGAGTCTTTTAGGGAACAAGGAAGTGCATACTATGTTAAGACACTTGTAACTACTAAATATAGATACGTGTCCTTAAAAAAATGGGAGCTATTGGAGGAGATGGGTCTCCATTTTAATGATGCTCACAAGGTTCCATGAAGCTCTTGGAGATGCACAGCAGTGAATGAGGTTGTATGATAATTTCAACTGGGGACATCTATGAGAGGGCAGATGCCGCCTATCTCTAGGGAATGCCATGGTGCATGTTGTAGTTTCTAGAGAGCCCTAGAACTTGACCACAGAAATACTCAGGCACAACAGGAGTTCAGGAATGCTAATGCAGTCACAGAATATGAGCAAATGGCAGAAACGGATTTGGGGAAACAGTATCTTTGGGAGCTTGTTTCCTGCATGGACTGTGCCCTAGAATTTGCCTCTGCCTACTGTTGCTTCAAAATCATCAAAGCAGAATATTTAGTAATGCTGGATTGTTATCTAGAAGTGCAGTCTGCAGCCAGTAACATTTTACAAATGGATTCCACCAGTGTTGATGTTCTGTATATACAAAGTCTGCCTTAATTATGAGGACTGTGTTGAGGAGGTGGTTCAATTTTTTGTACAGCCTCTCAGTATGGCTCCTGATCATAAAGAGACCTGAATTGCTTGCAGAAATGCCAAAGCATTTAAAGAAAATGGGAATAAAGAATTTAAAACAGGAAATTACAAGCTAGCATCCGAACTATAGAGAGAAGACCTGGGGATAGACCCAGTGTATAAAAATGCTAATCTCCCAAGGCAATATAAATAAAAGCAAAATAAACAAATGGGGTCTAGTCAAACGTTAAAGCTTTTGCACAGCATAGGAAACCATAAACAAAAAGGCAAGCTATGGAATGGGAGAAAATATTTGCAAATGATGCAACCAACAAGGACTTAATTTCCAAAATATACAAACAGCTCATAACAAAAAAACACAAACAACCCAGTCAGTAAGTGGGCAGGAAATCTAAACAGACATTTCTCCAAAGACATACAAATGGCCTATGGGCGCATGAAAAGATGCTCAACATTGCTAATTATTAGAGAAATGTAAATCAAAATGACAATGAAGAATCGCCTCACACCAGTTGGAATGACTATCATTATAAACAACCATCATTATAAAATCTACAAATAACAAATGCTGGAGAAGGTATGGAGAAAAGGGAACGCTCCTACACTGTTCGTGGGAATGTAATTTTGTGCAGCTACTATGGAGAAAAGTATGGTAGGTTCTTAAAAAACTAAAAATAGAGTTGCCATAAGATCCAGCAGTCCCATTCCTGGGCATATATCCAGAGAAAACTCTTAATTTGAAAAGATATATGCACCCTGATGTTCTCTATTTACCATAGCCAGGACATACACAGGAATACTACTCAGCCATAAAAATTTGCAGCAATATGGATGGACCCAGAAATTATAATGTTAAGGGAAGTAAGTCAGAAAGAGAAAGACAGATATCATATGATATCACTTATATGTGTAATCTAAAATATGATACAAATTTTTTTTTAAAAAACCAAAGCAGGAGTTCCCGTCGTGGCGCAGTGGTTAATGAATCCGTCTAGGAACCATGAGGTTGCGGGTTCGGTCCCTGCCCTTGCTCAGTGGGTTAAGGATCCGGCGTTGCCGTGAGCTGTGATGTGGGTCGCAGACGCGGCTCGGATCCCTCGTTGTTGTGGCTCTGGTGTACGCCGGCGGCTACAGCTCTGATTAGACCCCTAGCCTGGGAACCTCCACATGCCACAAGAGTGGCCCTAGAAAAGGCAAAAAGACAAAAAAATCAAAATAAAATAAAAAACAGAAGCAGAGGGGAGTTCCCGTTGTGGCTCAGTGGAAACAAATCTGACTAGGAACCATGAGGTTGTGGGTTTGATCCCTGGCCTCACTCAGTGAGTTAAAGATCTGGCGTTGCCATGAGCTGTGGTGTAGGTCACAGACTCAGCTCAGATCTCGTGTTGCTGTGGCTGTGGTGTAGGCCAGCGGCTACAGCTCCAATTCAACCCCTAGCCTGGGAACCTCCATATGCTGCGAATGTGGCCCTAAAAAGCAAAAAAAAAAAAAACAAAAAAAAAAAAACCTCACAAAACACAAAAAACAACAATAAAAACAGAAGCAGGAGTTCCCATCATGGCTCAGTGGTTATGAATATGACTAAGAACCATGAGATTGTTGTGGGTTCGATCCCTGGCATTGCTCAGTGGGTTAAGGATCCGGCGTTGCTGTTAGCTGTGGTGTAGGTTGAAGATGCGGCTCAGATCCCGTGTTGCTGTGGCTCTGGCGTTGGCTGGCGGCTACAGCTCCCATTAGACCCCTAGCCTGGGAACCTCCATATGCCCCAGTGTGGCACTAGAAAAGGCGAAAAGCAAACAAACAAACAAAAACACAGAAGCAGACTCACAGACATGGGAAAAAAAACTGTGGTTACCAAAGGAGAAAGAGGGTATAAATTAGGAGTTTAGGATTAGCAGACACAAATTGCCATATATAAAATAGATAAAAAAAAACAAGGTCCTATAGCACAGGGAATTACATTACATATCCTGCAATAAACCGTAATGGAAAAGAGTAAGAAAATTATTTATTTCATATATATATATATCTGAATCACTTTGCTGTACACCAGAAACTAACACATTTAATCAATACAACTTTGTAAGTCAACTATAATTCACTTTTAAAAACCATAGGCAATTCAAGCAAAACAAAAACAAATACTAAACCCTACCGCAATCCAGGTATAGTTCATTTCAGAAGACTGCGCAAATGCAATGAAACTCAACGACCCTTATTACACAAAGACTGCTTGAGGAGAGCTCAGGACTGCAGGGACAGTATGAAGAAGCTGTGCAGGACTGTGAAAAAGTGCACCAGACAGAAGCAACAAAAGAACACAAACAGCTCTTAGAATATACACAGCTGGAACTGAAGAGTAAGAGGAAAGATTACTACAAGGTTCCGGGAATGGACATGAGTGTATCTGGGGACGAGGTCAAGAAAGCTTATTGGAATTTGGCCTTGATGCACCATCCAGAACAACACAGTGGAGTAGTGCTGAAGTTCAAGGGGAGGAGAAAAGTTCAAGGAAGTCAGAGAAGCTTTTACCATCCTCTCTGATCCCAGGAAAAAAGACTCACCATGTTAGTGGATAGGACCTGGATGAGGAGACATGAATTTGGATGATTTTGATGCAAGTGATGTCTTCAAGGCATCTTTCATCAGTCTGGGGAGCTTGGAAACATCTGGTCCAGGGATTTTCTTTTTTCAGTTTGACTAATAAAATCATCCAGAATCCAGGAAATGCAGACTTGCTCAGTTTAACTTGAATGTGGATGCAGTTTATCTCCTCCCTTCATCATGTCTCCATGCACTTAGAGCAGTTATGTTTTCTCAGTTGGATACCCTGTATCTGTGTGAATGGAGTGAAGGAAAGGGATCCAGGCTGAAGACTGCAGGTAGGGAAGGGAGGCAAAGAGTAAAAGGGAGGCAGCTTGTGAATTTTGGTTTTACAGTTTAAATTCATTAAAAAAGAAAAAAATTTTAAGAGAAATGAAGTCCTGAATCCTGCATTTTAGTCTGCTCAGGCTGCTATAATAAAATACCATAGACTGGGTGATTTAAACAACAGAAATTTACTTTCTCATAGTTCTGCAGGCTGAAGTCCAAGATTAGGGTATCAGCATGGTCGATTTCTTTCTTTCTTTCTTTTTTTTTAGAGCCGTACCCACAGCATATGGAAGTTCCCAGGCTGGGGGTCCAATTGGAGCCTGTAGCTACCAGCCTGCGCCACAGCCATGGCAAGACCAGATCCAAGCCAAATCTACAACCTATACCACAGCTCATGGCAATGCCAGATCCTTAACCCACTGAATGGGGCCAGGGATGGAGCCCACATCCTCATAGATACTAGTCAGGTTCATTTCTGCTGAACCACAACGGGAATTCCTTATTTGTTTTTTATAGTTCACAGAGCAAAATCATATGTTATTGGTATTTCTCTAAGTTACTTCCCTTAACATGCATGATACCCTCAAAGAGCATCCATGTTGTCACAAATGATAAGATTCCATCTTTTTAGTGGCTGAGTAGTATTCCATTGTGTGCATTTGCCACATCTTTATTTATTCATTCTTTGATGGGCACTTAGATTGTTTCCATACCTTGGCTATTGAAAATAATGCTATGCGGAACACAGGGATGCATATGTCTTTTCAAAGTAGTGTTTTCGTATTCTTTGGTTAAATATCCAGAAGTGAAGTAGTTAGATCATATGGTAGCTCTATTCTTAATTTTTTGAGAAACCTCTGTACTATTGTTATCCATAGTGTCTATACCAGTTTACAATTCCACCTATAGTCTATGACGGTTCCTTTTTCTCCACATCCTCACCAATACTTGTTATTTCTTGCCTATTTGATGATAGCAGTTCTAACAATGTGAAATGATGTCTGACTCTATTTTTCTTCTTTTTTTTTTTTGCCATGCGGCTTATGGAGCTCCAGAGCCAGGGATCAGATCCGAGTGACCTAAGCTGCAGCTGTGGCAATGCCCGATCCTTAGCCGACTGTGCCAGGCTAGAGATCAAACATGCATCCCAGCACTCCCAAGACCCTGCGGATCCCGTTGTGCCACAGCGGGAACTCCTCACCCTGGTTTTGATTTGCATTTCTCTAGTAATTGGTGTTGAACATCTTTTCATGTGCCTATTTGCCGTCTGTATGACTTCTTTGGAAAAACGTCTATTTAGCTCCTCTGCTCATTTTTTAGTCTGGCTGTTTATTTTTGGTTGTTGAGTTCTTTATCTGTTATGAATATTAACCCCTTACTGGATGTATGATAGACAAATATCTTCTCCCATTTAGTAGATTCTCTTTTTTTTTTTTTTTTTTTGGTTTGATGATTTCCTTTGCTGTGCAGAAGCCTTTTATTTTTTAATTTTTTTTTAATTTTTTTATTTTTAAGGCCTCACTTGTGGCATATGGAAGATCCCAGGCTAGGGGTGGAATTGGAGCTATAGCTGCTGGCCTATGCCACAGCCACAGCAACGCCAGATCCAAGCCACGTCTGTGACCTACACCACAGCTCATGGCAACGCTGGATCCTTAACCCACTGATTGAGGCCAGGGATCAAACTGCGTCCTCATGGATACTAATCCAGTTTTTTACCACTGAGCCATGACGGGGACTCCCTGCAGATGCCTTTTAGTTTGATACAGTCCCATTTGTTTATTTTTGTTTTTGTTTCCCTTGCCTGAGAAGACTTATCTAGAAAGATATTAAGACTGATGTTAGAGCATGTACCGCCTAAGTTTTTTTTCTATGAGTTTTATGTTTTCATGTCTTACATTCAAATCTTTAATCCATTTTAAGTTTACTTTTGTAAATGGTGTGGGATAGTGGTATAGTTTCTTTCTTTCTTTCTTTCTTTTTTCTTTTTTTTTTTTTGTCTTTTTGCCTTTTTTCTTGAGCCGCTTCTGCGGCATATGGAAGTTCCCAGGCTAGGGGTCGAATCGGAGCTGTTGCCGCTGGCCTACACTACAGCCACAGCAATGCAGGATCTGAGCCATGTCTGCGACTCACACCACAGCTCACGGCAATGCTGGATCCTTAACCCACTGAGCAAGGCCAGGGATTGAACCCACAACCTCATGGTTCCTAGTCAGATTTGTTAACCATTGCGCCACAACAGGAACTCTGGTATAGTTTCATTTTATTTTTGCATGTGGCTGTCCAATTTTCTCCACTTTTTTTTTCTCATTTTTAATAGCTTTATTTTTTTATAATTTTTTTTATTTTCCCACTGTACAGCAAGGGGGTCAGGTTATCCTTACATGTATACATTACAATTACATTTTTTCCCCCACCCTTTCTTCTGTTGCAACTTGAGTATCTAGACAAAGTTCCCAATGCTATTCAGCAGGATCTCCTTGTAAATCTATTCTAAGTTGTGTCTGATAAGCCCAAGCTCCCGATCCCTCCCACTCCCTCCCCCTCCCATCAGGCAGCCACAAGTCTCTTCTCAAAAGTCCATGATTTTCTTTTCTGAGGAGATGTTCATTTGCGCTGGATATTAGATTCCAGTTATAAGTGATATCATATGGTATTTGTCTTTGTCTTTCTGGCTCATTTCACTCAGTATGCGATTCTCTAGTTCCATCCATGTTGCTGCAAATGGCATGATGTCATTATTCTTTTTTATGGCTGAGTAGTATTCCATTGTGTATATATACCACATCTTCCGAATCCAATCATCTGTCGATGGACATTTGGATTGTTTCCATGTCCTGGCTTTTGTGAATAGTGCTGCAGTGAACATGCGGGTGCACGTGTCCCTTTTAAGTAGAGTTTTGTCCGGATAGATGCCCGAGAGTGGGATTGCAGGGTCATATGGAAGTTCTATGTATAGATTTCTAAGGTATCTCCAAACTGTTCTCCATAGTGGCTGTACCAGTTGACATTCCCACCAGCAGTGCAGGAGGGTTCCCTTTTCTCCACAGCCCCTCCAGCACTTGTTATTTGTGGATTTATTAATGATGGCCATTCTGACTGGTGTGAGGTGGTGTCTCATGGTAGTTTTAATTTGCATTTCTCTTATAATCAGCGATGTTGAGCATTTTTTCATGTGTTTGTTGGCCATCTGTATATCTTCTTTGGAGAAATGTCTATTCAGGTCTTTTGCCCATTTTTCCATTGATTGATTGGTTTTTTTGCTGTTGGGTTGTATAAGTTGTTTATATATTCTAGAGATTAAGCCCTTGTCAGTTGCATCATTTGAAACTGTTTTCTCCCATTCTGTAAGTTGTCTTTTTGTTTTCTTTTGGGTTTCCACTTTTTTTTTTTTTTTGAACAGACTGTCCTTTTTCCATTGTATGTTCTTTGCACCTATGTAGTAAATTAATTGTATAGGTTTATGTGTGTGTGTTTATTTGAACATGGATTCTGTGTTAGATGATATAGGGTTTATTGATTTGGGGATGTGCATTAATAGTAATATGAGGAGTTCCCGTCGTAACGCAGTGGTTAACGAATCCGACTAGGAACCATGAGGTTGCGGGTTCGGTCCCTGCCCTTGCTCAGTGGGTTAATGATCCAGCGTTGCCGTGAGCTGTGGTGTAGGTTGCAGACGTGGCTCGGATCCCATGTTGCTGTGGCTCTGGTGTAGGCCGGTGGCTACAGCTCCCATTGGACCCCTAGCCTAGGAATCTCCATATGCCGCAGAAGTGGCCCAAGAAATGGCAAAAAGACAAAAAAAAAAAAATAGTAATATGATTGTATTTTTTTTTTTAGGGCCACACCCGCAGCATTTGAAAGTTTTCAAGCTAAGGCTTGAACTGGAGCTACAGCTGCTGGGCTATGCCACAGCCACAGCAATGCCAGATCCAAGCTGCGTCTGTGACCTACACTGCAGTTCACAGCAACACATCGGATCCTTAACCCACTGAGCGAGGCCAGGGATTGAACCTGCCTCCTCATGGATTCGAGTCAGTTCATTTCTGCTGAGCCACGACAGGAACTCCTGATATTGTGTGTGTGTGTGTGTGTGTGTGTGTGTGTGTGTGTATGGACATTTTTTTTTTTCTTTATAGGGCCGTACCCATGGCATATGGAAGTTCCTAGCCTAGGGGTTGAATTGGAGCTGCGGCTGCTGGCCTACACCACAGGCACAGCAATGCAGGATCTGAGCGTGTCTGTGACTTACATCTCAGCTCATGGCAATCCCGGAACCTTAACCCACTGAGCAAGGCCAGGGATCAAACCCGCAACCTTGTAGTTGAACCTTACTAGTCAGATTCGTTTCTGCTGCACCACAATGGGAACTCCTCCTGATTGTATTTTTTTAAAATATTCTTACTGGTAAAATGACATGACTGGGATTTGCTTGAAAATGCTCTAGGGAAAAAAATTAGAGAATGGATGAAACAGAAATGACAGAGTACTGATAATTTTTGAAGCTGAATAATGATTATGTGAGGGTCCATTATACCTTTCCACTTTGGGTTTGTTTAGCAATGCTGTGATAAAGTTTCAAAAAATAAATATGGCAGAGGGGGAAAAAAAAGTCTTGACTAGTATTGAATTTCAGCAAGTTCATTTTCCTGTGTAAGATTCTGAGCTGCATTCTAGGACAATGAAAGCACACCTTTGCCCCCCAAAGCCTCCTGAACTTCATGCAGAGGAGAGAAGCCACCAGAACCACTCCCAGAAGATACTTTGGGTTAGAATTCATCCGGCTTTTTACAGAGCATTTACAGAGATGATGCATATCCAGGCTATATTAATTAGCTTTTATTGTATAACAAACTACTCCCATGCTTAGTGATTTAAAATAAACAAACATGGATTATTTCTCATGGTTCTGTGGGGTGGCTGGGATTCTGGGCTGACTTAACTGGGGCCAGATGGTCTAGTTTAGGGTGGGGCCTCCTGTAGGAAGCTAGTGAGGAATTGTTTGCATAAAGTGAAGTCCCGACACCCCCCCTCCCAACCCCCAGAAGCAAAATAGGACAAGCCCAAAGCATAGGCCCATCCCACTGGTCAGAGCAAGTCACCCAGCCAAGCCCAGGTTAAAGGGGAGTAGAAACAGAGCCTCCTTTGCAGATTGGACTTGTGCTGAATGGGAAATGGGAGCTGAGGGAGCCAGCCAGAGTCTGACTCAGCCCACCTCCCTGAAGGAGACTGACTGCTCAGATGTGGCCAGTGGTGGGTCCCGTGTTATTCATGTGCCCCAGGTGTAGAATCCTCGTTCCACTGGTAGGACAGAGGTGGTGGATGGAATGTTTTCAGAAATATAGACCCTGGGCTAATGGAATTAACCAGGAAAAAAAAATCATTCCTAGTTCTTTGTTTTTGCTTTTTAGGGCCACACCCTCCGCCTTTGAAGGTTCCCAGACTAGGGGTTGAATTGGAGCTACAGCTGCCAGCCTACGCCATAGCCACAGCAATGTAAGATCCAAGTCAAGTCTGCAGCCTACACCACAGCTCATGGCAATGCTGGAGCGTCACTGAGAGAGGCCAGGGATCGAACCCTCGGCCTCATGGTTTCTAGTCGTATTTGTTTCCAATGCACAGTAACGCATTGGAACTCCTCATTCCTATTTCTGCTTTTGTTTATCTCCCTTTCTCTGTGGCCTACCCTAAGTCCTATTTTTCTTCTGCCTCCTCCTTGAATTGAACATTTTTTTTTCTTTTTTGTCTTTTTGCCTTTTTTAGGGCCGCTCCCGTGGCACATGGAGGTTCCCAGACTAGGGGTCTAATCAGAGCTGCAGCTGCCGGTCTACACCACAGGCACAGCAACGTGAGATCCGAGCTGCAACTGCGACCTACACCACAGCTCACGTCAATGCCAGATCCTTAACCCACTGAGCAAGGCCAGGGATCAAACCCGCAACGTCATGGTTCCTAGTCAGATTCGTTAACCACTGCGCCATGACGGGAACTCCTGAATTGAACATCTGTGACTCACTCCCTGTGGCCACTAGTTTCCAGAACCTCCCTCAACACATTATCAGGGGTTGGACCTGAGGCCTTAGGACTGCTCCCTCCCCCGAGCTCTGTTTCCTCATCTCTAGCTGTGGGAGTTGCATGGAATGTCTCTGAGGCCCTTGTGGCCCTGCCCTACTTACAAAAAGTAGTCAGGCTGGAGCATGTGGTCCACTGCTCTGTCCCTTGGGCCTCAGGTCAGGCCTGGCACCTTGAGGAGAAGAATGTTCTGTGTAGGTGTAGTAGATTGGTTGCAAAAATGGCCCTAATTCTTTATGCACACTCCCATCTGTTCTTTTTAAACAATTATCGTAATTGAAGTATAGTTCATTTTCAGTGTTGTGTTTATTTCTGGTGTACAGCAGAGTGACTTGGTTACACTTACATATTTATTTTTTCATATTTTTTTCCATTATAGTTTATTACAAGATATTGAACATGGTTCCCTGTGCTATACAGTAGGTCCTTGTTTATTTTATTTTATTTTGTTATTATTATTATTTTTTTGCTATTTCTTGGGCTGCTCCTGCGGCATATGGAGGTTCCCAGACTAGGGGTCAAATTGGAGGTGTAGCCACTGGCCTACACCAGAGCCACAGCAACGCGGGATCCGAGCCGCATCTGCGACCTACACCACAGCTCACGACAATGTCGGCTCGTCAACCCACTGAGCAAGGGCAGGGACCGAACCTGCAACCTCATGGTTCCTAGTCGGATTCGTTAACCACTGCGCCACGACGGGAATTCCTATTTTATTTTTATTTTACTTTTACTTTTTTCTTTTTAGGGCCATACCAGCAGCATATGGAAGTTCCCAGGCTAGTGGTTGAATCGGAGCTGCAGCTGCCAGCCTACACCACAGCCACAGCAACACTGGATCCAAGTGTGTCTGTGACCTATGCCTGAGCTTTTGTCAACATCAGATCCTTAACCCACTGAGTGAGGCCAGGGATTGAACCCACATCCTCATGGATACTAGTCAGGTTCTTAACGTGCTGAGCCACAAGGGAACTCATTTATTTATTTATTTTTACTTTTTTGGGGGTTTATTTTGTGTATCTCATCCATGCCCTTTGCAAGGATATTTTGTAACTCTTTCCACCAATAAGTGGAGTCTGCCCCCCCACTCCCCAATCTGTTCAGCTCGTAGAATGTAGTGGAAGTGATGGTATGATGGTTCTGCACCTTGGCCTTAAGAAACATGGACTTATTTGCTCCCTTTTTTGGAACAAACCTAGGCCAGCCTGCTGGAGGGTGAGTCATCCCAGCTGAGGCTGATCCAGACCAGCCAGCACCCTGCCGACCCATCAGGAGGACTAGATCAGCCAAGTCATGGCCAAGCTGTAGACTCGTGAAAAGTAATAACCGATTATTGTTTTTAGTTACAATAGGTTGGGTTGACTTGTTCCATAGCTGATAGTGTGGGCACTTGGGCTGTGTGTGTTCTGAGCGTTAAAAACTGCATCTTCTCTTCAGGCCAGGCACAGGCTCTAGAGTTCAGCTGCTGGAGCCCAGTCGGGTTCCATGCCTCCCTCTTGTCTTGGTTCTCCGGCAGGGGAGGGAGGAGCAGGTGGCTTTGGAAAGGAGAGAACAGTGAGGGTCCTGGGGAGGGGAGGACCTTGCTGCCTAAGCGGGATGGACATGGAAACACAGTTCCAGCACCGAAATGCCTTTTCAAACATTCAGGTTTATTTTTAAAATCAAAATGAGAAACAGGGTCATGGTTACCTTCATGTCCCACCAAAGAGCCCTGATCCTGGGTACACGGCCCTTCGGCCCTTCAGAACATCTCAGCTGCACTCTGTGGGCACAACCAGGGGGTCCCACCCATCTGTCAAAATGCTGGAGATGTGCAAAAGCCAAAGAAAGTACCAAGTGGGAGTTAATCACTTTCTCGAACACTCCATCCAGATCTGGTGGTCCAGGGTACATGGTAGGAAGCTTTCAGGGAGATTTCTGAGCTTGAGGAGGCAGCCAGGAGAGTTTTGTGGGGCATGGATGGGGTGCAGAGCCTGATCCTGGTGTATGTGTTGGGGGAGGTCCAGGCTGAGGGATGCTCCAGCAGTGTGGGAGCAGGGCAGGAGCAGGAGACCACTGTCCAGGCCCCATGCACAGAGTGCAGCTGGGATGTTCTGAAGGGGTATGGGGCTTCCAGTTCTCAAAGAGGCCCGAGAGAAATGGCAGTTCTGTCCACACCAAACAAAACCTGTACAGAGGCTCATAATGGCTCTGTTCACAATTGTCAAAAACTGGAAACAACCCAGCTGCCTTTCCACCAAAGGCCAGACAGACCACACAATGGAATACCACTCAGCAGGAGAAAGGAACAAATGACGAGCACAGGTAGCATCCTGGCTGAGTCCCAGGTGCATGCTGCGAAGGGAGAGGAGCCCAACCCAGAAGACCGTGTGCTGTGATTGCATTTACAAGGTGTCCTGGAAACAGAACTGCTTGTCAGACTGCGTGGGTTATTGCCCGGGGCCGGGGAGGGAGGAGGGGTTGAGTGCAGAGTGACAGGAGGGACTTTTCTGGGTAGATGGAGATGTTTTATATCCTGATTATTGCAGTGGTTATGTGGCTCTGTGAACTTGTGAAAATCCATGGAATTGTGCACTTTAAAAGGTGAATTTTGGCATCGGTAACTTTTACCTCAGTAAACCTGAAAAAAACAAAAACAAAAACAATGACTACAAAAAGTTTCAATTAGGCCAGTGTTTGTGGTGCTGCTGTAATAGGAAGATTAGCGGAATAGATCCGAGGAGGAGCTAAGATTCAGGGGTGACCTCACATGAGGGGCGGAAGGGGGTGCCTGTGTTCTCTGGACAAAGCCCTACTTGGCTGCTGGGAGCCCGTGTGAGCGAGAGCCAGCACTTCTGGTTCTCCGTGGGGATGCCATGGACGCCACGGTGGGGAAGACTCTCAAATCATACCTCCTGTCTCCTAATGCCATCACCACGTGGCCATTTCCCCAGAAGGGACAAAAGGAAAGGTCTAGAGAAGGGAACAGAACTGAGAGGCTAAATTTCAAAGCTGGTTCTGTCGCCTGCCAACTCAGTCTCACGGAGCCTCCGTTTCCTCACGTGCAGAATGCGGACAACAGCCCCTACCTCGCAGCGTCCAGTGAGGTATAAATGAAATGACCACATCAGAGCCCTGAGCCCTGTGCCCAGCTGGAAATTCACATCTGGGTGTCAGCAGGCTGAGGTTGAATTCCTGTCGCAATTTTTACAAGTTGTGTGACTTCAGACAAGCATCTTAATCCTTCTGGGCCTTGAGTTCCTCATTGATAAAATGAAACTTTATGCTCCCATAAGGTTGTTGTGAAGATTCAATGACTATAAAGACCTTAGCCGAGGGCCTACCACATAATGAGCTCTTGGGAAGAGCCACTGTATTATTATCATAGGGTTGCCAAATTTAGCAAATAAAGATACAGGACTCCCAGTTAATCAGGAATTGCAGATAAGCCAAAATTTTTGTGAGTATAGGTATGTCCCATGCAATATTTGGGACATACTTAAAAAAAGTATTCATGACATAATCATACTAAAAAATTTGTATTTATCTGAAATTCAAATGTAACTGGGTACCTAGTATTTGGAGAAACAGATTTGGAGTAATCCGAGGATGAGAAAAGCCTGAAAGTGCATGGAGGGGTCAACCATCTGTTTTTTTAACTTCCCTGCAGCCCACGCCTTTCATGTACTTTATCTGTGACTTCACCTCCTTCAGGAAACTCCCTGGATTTAGCCCACACAGCCCATTCATTCCTTGGCTTTGCTGTTGTTCTGCCCCCAGGCTGTCAGCTGGTGTCACCGGAACTCACTCCTGGGCCAGGACTGCCCTTTGGATATTATGTTACTCAGGTCCCCAGGTAGCCAGCCACCAGGTGGTCCCAGCTGGGTGGTGGGTGCAGCCTACACAGTAGGCTCTGCACGCCTGTGGCTGATGGCTGAGTGGCAGCACCACTCTTACATAATCGGTTTCTCTCCTCCTTTCTCTTTCCAGAGCCAGATTTCACACTGAGCAGCTGCAGACGGAGAAATCAGAGAAAGCACAACCCAGCCTCAGATTCCGAGGGGCCTGCTTGGGACTCTCTCCTCCTGCTTGGAAGGAAGACCCTGAGGCAGCTGTCTCAGGCCAGGTCTTGGCTGCCATGGGACTCCCAGCCACCACGCCCCAGCTGCCCTCCATACTGCCAGGCAGATAAGGGTGAGCCCTGCCCAGGAGCACCTGCTACCCTCTGCCAGGCCACCCTCTGTGGCCAGTCCTTCCTCAACTTTGGACCACCTTTGCTGACCTGAGGCCATGTAGGCCCCACTTGGGCCTCTGTGGATAGATACGCCCCTGGGCACAGCACCTCTGCTCTCTGGGAGATCCAGTGCACCACCATGCCCCGGGGACTCGCTTGGCTGTGCTGTGAGTACTGGGGAGATCTGTGGGGGCTGCCCGGGGAGGCCTTGGCCCAGAGCTGGGCTCTGCCGTAACCATGGTAACCAGGGCATTCTTCCTGGTGAGAAGTTGTGATGCCTCCCAGCTTAATGGCAGGCAGCCTTGGGGACTCCCACGCTGTCTGCCCTGTCTCCACCTGACTGCAGCTCAGATGGGCATGGTAGCTGTGCATCTTAGACTGGGTGGGCACAGTCAGTGGGTCACAGGGACAGGGCAGGTCCTGGGGTAGGAAGCAGGAATCTCATCTGCTCAAACTTCTTGGTTCTGGGGAGTATGGTGGGATGGAGGTGGCAGAGAAAGGATTTCTGGCCTCCCTGGGGGTGGCCAGCCAGGGGTGGGGGCTTGTGAAATTGTCTGCGTCCCAACACACATGGGAGAAGTGCAGCTTGTTCCCTCTGCCTCTGCCTCCATAAAGAGCTAAATCAAAAGGCGAAAAGAGAACAGTGTTGTTGGGAAAAGGAGAATTAGTTGAAATGAGGACAAGAAAAAAACATCTAAAAGCCTCTCAATCCTGCTGGTGGGAGGCCAGACCAAGCTCCCTTCAGACTCCAAGATTCCATTTAATTGACTCAAATTCAACATATTTTTTTCTGGTGCCACCCACCTGCCCACTGGAGAGGCACTGCCATGGCGACAAGGACCTGGGCTATCTCGTGCGTCTCTCTCTAACACCTGGCATGGAGTTAGGCGCTAGGAACTGTGTGCTGGATGGATGAGCTCCCAGGTCTGATCTTGTGAGGGATTCATAGAGGAGCTGGCTTCTACTCTGGCCCTTGGGGAGGGTACTGCGAAGGGTCAGAATGTTCACAGTGGGTAGAAGGACCCAGACCCAGTGTTCTGGAAGCTTCTGAGTCATGAGGAGCAGGGGAGCAGGAGAAACAGCAGGGTGGGGTGCCACTTGAAATGATCTCAGAGGTGGGTGGGTTCACACGTGTTGACGCGAGGAGGTGAGGCCAGTGTTCCTTCCAGGGAAGGGGAATAGCGTGAGCAAAGGCTCAGGAATGGATCAGTGAGAGGCCAGGCTGGCGAGCTGTTTGGGCTCAGGTGGCTGAGGCTTTGACAGCGCGGGTGAGGAGTTGCCAATTCATGAGACAACAGGGAGCTCGGGCAGATCTGTGATCTGCAGTTGGGGGTTGTGGTGGGTGTTGCTCTGCTCTCTGGAGCTTGATCTGGTGATGCTTTTGGGAGTTGCTCTTGCAACCTTTTGGGCCTCTGGTAATGAGAGTCCCTTCCAGAGGTGGAAGTGAGAATGAAGAGGTCTGGCAGAGATAACAAAGCTCATGATTTGTCAAGGATTTGTCAAGGATTGGCAAGGACTGGCTAGAGTGAGGGGGAGGGAGGGATGTGGATCGAGGGCTCAGACAGGGGCCGGGGTGCTGAAGAAGGCTCGGCTGCCATGACACATTGCCACAAACTTGGCTTAAAACAGCAGAAGTGGGAGTTCCCTGGTGGCCTAGTGGTAAAGGGTTTGGTGTTGTCGCTGCTGTGGCCCAGGTTCAATCCCTGGCCTAGGAATTTCTGCATGCTGCGGGTGTGGCCATAACCAAAACAAAACAGCAGAGATGTATTCTGTCACAGCTCTGGAGGCCAGAAGCATGAAATAAAGTCGTCAGGGTGATGTTCCTTCCAAAGGCTCTAGAGGAGGATCCTTCGTGCCTCTTCTAGCTTCTTGGGGCTCCTGGTGTTCCTTGGCTGGTGGTCGCGTCACTCCAGTCTGCATTCGTCTGTGGAGGCCACTTGTATGGGCTTTCCCTCTGTGTGACTCTGTGTCCTTTCTTCTTATAAGGACACTGCTCATTGGATTTAGGGTCCACCCTCAGTCCAGGATGATTTCATTTGGAGATCCTTCATAATATTTGCAAAGACTTTGTTTCCAAATAAAGTTATATATGAGGTCCTGGGTGAACCTGAATTTGGGGGGAGGCTATTCACCCGCTACACAAGGTCACATTTGAAGGTGGTGGACAAGCCTCATTTGTCACTGCGCAAAGGACATTGTTCTTTCTCCAGCCTCCTCCTCTTCTTTTTTTTTTTTTTTTTTTTTTTCTTTTTAGGGCCACACATGTGGCATATGGAAGTTCCCAGGCTAAGGGTTGAATTGGAGCTGCAGCTGCTGGCCTATACCACAGCCAGAGCAATGCTAGATTCTTAACCCACTGAGTGAGGCCAGGGATCGAACCCATGTCCTCGTAGATATTAGTCGGGTTCATTACTACTGAGCCACAACAGGAACTCCCAGCCTTCTCTTCTGTCTTGCAGGCCTATTAACTCTGGAGGGAGGAGGGACAAGGCAGGCCTTCTTACCAGGGTCAGGGTTGCCTTGGCCTTGGGGATCTTAGAATGCAGAGGGGCCGTGAGGCTACAGCTGTGAAGTCCCTGCCTGGTTACTGTTCACTGGCTCATTTTTCAGAGTGGGGGCAGCAGGAAAGGAGCTTAAAATTGTAAAAGGTAGGAGTTCCCATCGTGGCTAAGTGGTTAGCGAACCCGACTGGCATCCATGAGGACGCAGGCTCGATCCCTGGCCTTGTTCAGTGGGTTGAGAATCCAGCATTGCCGTGAGCTGTAGTGTAGGTCACAGGTGTGGCTTGGCTCCTGCGTTGCCATCGCTCTGGCGTAGACCAGCGGCTACAGCTCCAACTGGACCCCTAGCATGGGAACCTCCATATGCCTCGGGTGTGGCCCTAAAAGGACAAAAAGACCCCCCCCCCCAAAAAAAGGAAAAGGTAGCTGGGCTGCAGACTTGGAGGAAGTCTAAGTTTGGGAGAAGGCAGATCATCTGTGGACAGAGTTCCTGGGACAGTCCATGTGTGTCAGGCTGGGAAGCACAGAGGCTCTCTAAATCCCTGCTATAAGCCTCGTTGCCAGACCCCTAAAGACTGGGACTCAAATGAGGGCAGTTGGAGTAGGACTTGGGGATGGAATGGGCAGCCGCTTGGTGATTGCTGCACTAGAAAGAAGAGTTAGATTTTCTATTGTGGCTCAGTGGGTTGAGAATATGACTAGTATTTTTGAGGATGCAGGTTTGATCCCTGGCCTCACTCAGTGGGTTAAGGATCCTGTATTGCCTTGAGCTGTGGTGTAGTTTGCAGATGTGGCTCAGAACTGATGTGGCTGGCAGCCGTGGCTCGCATTCAGCCCCTAGCCTGGGAACTTCCATATACCTCGGATGTAGTCCTGAAAAGAAAAAGAAGAAGAAGAGAAGAAGAAGAAGAAGAAGAAAGAAAACTCAGTGTGGACAGAGATACTGATTTTTATTTATTTTATTTTTATTTTTATTTATTTATTTGGCCACACCCATGGCATGTCCTGATCCTGGGCCAGGAATCGAACCTGTGCCACAGCAGCGATCCAAGCCACTGCAGTGACAATGCCTGATCCTTAACCCACTGCACCACAGGAGACCTCCTCAGAGATACTGATTTTTTAAAAAAAGATGGAAATTTGGATTTTTATGTTAAATCTCTGTGAACCAGAATGTGACCCTTGGGATGCTAGTTTACAAACCATCACTTTCCATTAAGTACAATCCCCAGACCAGCAGCATCAGTTTTACTTCAGAACTCGTTAGAGATGCAGGTTCTCTGGCCCCCCACCTCAGCCCTGATGAATCAGATACCCTAGATGGGACCCAGCACGCTAGGTCTTAACCAGCTTCTCCAGGAGACCCAGACACCTGTTCCCAGTTCCCTGCTGGACCTGAACTGCAAAATGCTCAATAACAAGACCGTGCTATGGTTCACACACTGGGAGCTACTTTGTCTGGTCAAGACAATGAGTGGATTGGACAGATAGTGCTAGATCTAGGGTTTGGTGGGGGCTGGCATACGAGGCAGAAACTCTGGGGAAGGAAGGAGTCTTGGTGAGACCTTGAAAGCGATCTGCACTGTGAGAGGATACCCAGGGCAGGGGCAAAGTGTGAGCCAAAACCCCAGGGCAGGAATAATCTTGACCAGCAGGGGTGCCACTCTGAGAGGGTAGAAAGCAAGCAGAAACACTGGTTCAGTTTGTGTTTTTCTATTCCTTTGTCCAAATACTGGATGAAGAACATGGGAAAAGAGAGAGACTTGCAAGAAGGATTGCACATTTGCAAATTTGCAACTTTGCAAAAAAAAAAAAAAAATGTGGTTGTCAGTCTTCGTTGAGGGGAAGGGCTGGTGGACTGCAGCCCATAAGAGGCACCGGGTTGGGTAAACCTGAGCTCCTGGCCCAGCAGGAGCATAGGTATGGCAGCAGCCCTGAGAACCAGGTGGGGAAGTGAGGTTAGCAGGTGCAGGTCAGTCTTTAGAACAAAAGTTTTCCCAAGTGGGGAAAATCCAGTCAGTAATTCCTCCTCAAAATCAATGATGTGATCCAGCCTGTCTGGTTATTTGTGGGGTGGGGAGAGGGGGAAGAGAAAGAAAAAAAAGAAAAGAAGTTACTGCTTTTGACTATAACAATAATAGATACTAATTGTAGAATATAAAATAGTCCTACAAAATAAAAAGGAGAACATAAAATTCTTGCATAGAGATTTGGTACATTTCTGTTCGCTGTATTTTCTATGTACACACATGTCTTTTTTTTTTTTTTTTTTTTTTAAAGGGCTGTGCCTGTGTTATATGAAAGTTCCCAGGCTAGGGGTCGAATCAGAGCTGTAGCTGCCGGCCCACACCAGAGCCATAGCATCGCGAAATCTGAGCCACATCTGCAGCCTATACCACAGCTCACGGCAACAATGGATCCTTAAACCCACTGAACGAGGCCTGAAATCGAACCAGCGTCCTCATGCATACTGGTTGGCTTCCTTACCACTGAGGCACAATAGGAACATCTATGCATACACATATCTAATTAACAAAATTCAAGTCATGCTTTATACCCAGATACAGCGTATCGAGATGCATTTTTATTACTTTTTAAAATTTTTCAAAATATTTATTTTTATTATTATTATTTTTTGTATTTTCAGGGCTGCACTTGTGGCACATGGAGGCTCCCAGGCTAGGGGTCACATCGGAGCTGTGGCTGCCAGCCTACGCCACAGCCACAGCCACAGCAACATGAGATCCCAGCTGAGTCTGTGACCTACACCACAGCTCATGGCAACACTGGATCCTTAACCCACTGATCAAGGCCAGAGATCAAACCTGCATCCTCATAGATGCTAGTCAGATTCGTTTCCACTGTGCCATGATGGAAACTCCCTTTTATTTATTTATTGACTGGAGGCACAGCATGCGAAGTTCCTGGGCCAGGGATTGAGCCACATCACAGCAGTGACCAGAGCTGCTACAGTGACACCACCAGATACTTAATCTGCGGTGCCACAAGGGGACTCCTGAGATAGTTTTTCAAAGTTCATTAAGCATATAAAAAATATTTTTCTTGGAGTTCCCATTGTGGCTCAATGGTAACAAACCTGACTAGTATCTCTGAAGATGCAGGTTTGATCCCAGGCTTCACTCAGTGGGTTAAGGATCTGGTGTGTTACCGTGAGCTGTGGTGTAGGTAGCAAACATGGCTTGGATCCTGTGTTGCTGTGGCTGTGGTGTAGGCCAGTAGCCGTAGCTCCAATTCAACCCCTAGTCTGAGAACTTCCATATGCTGTGGGTATGGCACTAAAGAGACAAAAATGCTTTTCTTATCACAAAAACATATCATAAGCATCCTTGACAATGTGATTTTTTTATTGGTATTCATTATTACTGAATGTCTAGGCCATTTATAGATGTTCATTATTATAATATTGCAGTGGAAGTTTTTGTCCACAGATCTTTCCGTTTTGTCTCTTTTTTTTTTGTTTGTTTTCCTTTGCATTTATTGCTAGAAATGAGTTTAACGAGTCAAAGAGTGTGGACATTTTTAAAGGGTGGGTTGAAGTGTGTGGACATTATTAAGTCTGTTAATAACAAAATGGCCAAATTGCTTTCCAGGTTGAAAGCATCTGCCTCACTACTTTGGCAGCACCGAGTGTTATTAAAATAAATAGTTCCCTTGGGGTGCGGGGGATTAAGGATTTGGCGTTGTCACTGCAGCAGTTCAGGTTGCTGCTGGTGCATGGGTTCAGTCCCTGACCTGAGAACTTTCACATGCCGCACGAGTGGCCAAAAAAAAATTTAATAAAACAACAATAACACCCCCTCCCCTTTCCATTGGTAGATGAAACATGGCATCTGATTGATTTAATGTGAATTTATTAGTGAGATTGACTTTCAAATATGTCTCTTGCCCATGCCGTATTTTGTTCTTTTTGCTCTGATCCATTTAATTTTTCTCATATTTGTCGCAAATTTCTCAGATATTTTTTGTGTATATGTTCAGTTACATGGAACTCACACTGTTTTTAAAGTCACAGTGACCCACAGTGGTGAAGGCTGGTAACATTTGGAAGGTGGTAGCTTGCTTAGAAAGAGAAACAGCCTGAGTGAGATTTGTTCAGCATCCGGAAGAGCCGCTGCAAACCTGCTGGTGTACCTCTAACTGAGAGGCATGCCGAGGTCAGAGCAGGGAAGAAAATGGCTTGGGTCCCTCGTACAGTTGGAACTAGAATCTCCATCTCCAGAATCCCTAGATGGAAAATCAACGAAAGGCTTTGAAAACTAGGCAGCTGTAGCTGAGGAGCAGAGGTTGCCCTGGAAGGGAGATTGTGCCTGCCACCCTGGGGGCAGGAGTGGGAGGGAGACTGGAGACTAGTCCCAAGGCATGGCTTCTGGGGGCCTCTGCTGGCCTGGGGTGGAGGTGGATGGGCTGGACGGCTCATGCTTGCCTGCATTGTTGTCCTGAAGCCCCAACCCCGGGGAAAGCATTCCTGGTGTTGGGAAGTCCTCCTTGGGGCTCTGTGTCGCCACTCTGGCCCTCCCATGAGGACTTGTGACCAGGAAAAGGGAGGAGATGTGCACAGGTCTGCACACCTGGGCAGTATGGAAGCCGTGCCAGTGACTCATGTGTCCCTGTGGGTGTGGTCCACAGATCTCGGGATCCTCCTTGGCATGGCCTTGGGGAACAAGGGTTTGGAGGTGTGGCCCGTGACCTCGAGCGAGGAGTGCGCCATCACTGGCTTTCTGCGGGACAAGCTGCAGTATAGGAACCGCCTTCAGTACATGGTAACCCTGTGGGCACCCCTGTGTCCCTCTTCCCAAGACACTTGACTCATGGGATGTGAGGATCTGGGTATTCGGGCCCCCTCCTTGGACCTGTGTCAGCCCTGAGCCTACTCGTCCTCATACGTAACCGTGCGCCTGTTCTGACTTCCTGTCCCCACTCCCTCCCTCCATCCCCGGGCCCTCCAGCCCTCCTATCTGATCTAACCTTTGATCCCACCTCTACCTGGCACTCACCCAATGACTCAGGAGTGGATCCCAGGAAACCTTAGGGGAGCCTCAGACACTTTTTATTAGCAGAGGAGATAAGGACCTAGAAATTAGGATGTTTGATTCTTTTTATAAGATAAACCATGTGGCATGTGGCTCTACTGGTCTCTTTTTTTTTTTCCCAACAGATTTTTTGAGGTCTGACTCACGTATCACACAATTCACCTGTTTAAGTGTACATTTCAGTGGCTTTTAGTGTTGTTTACAAGGTCATGCAACTATAACCATAAACAATTTTAGAGCCATCTTTTAAAGTCATCTCCCTCATCCCTCAAAGCCTATGGTTCTCTGGGGGCACAAGCCTCTCATGCTACATCTTGGTCTGAGACCTCTGCCTTAACAGAAACTGTGTGTTTTGTTTTACTGTCTCTGTGTCCCAGAGGAAAGAGCGGTCTTTATTCCAATTGGGCCAAGTAGATATTCTCTGTAGAGGACCACTGCTGCCATCAAGGGCTAGTCCTGGGTTCTCTCCTCCTGCATTAGATTCCTCTGGAAGGTTGGGGGAGTGTGAGCCATTTCTGACTCTGGGCTCATCCTTTTTCTTGTATCTCTCCAGAAACACTACTTCCCCATCAACTACAGGGTCAGCGTGCCTTACGAGGGGGTGCTCCGAACGGCCAACGTCACCAGGCTGGTGAGAATCCTCCTCTGGATTGGGAAGGCCCCCAGCTCCTGGGACATCCCTTGGGGTGTCCTGAGAGGCACATTGGTCTAGGCAGGCCCAGTTACCAGGGGTCTTTCCTGGCCCCTCAAGCAAGCCCCTCCTTGGCTCAGGCCCCAGGTTGTCCCCCCACCCTACCCCACCCCTGTCCACAGTGGATACCTGTGGTCTGCCGCCTGGGCATGGTAAATCCGGGGGGAGGGCAGAGGCCTGTGTCTGGGGTTCAAATAATTTCTCCTGTCCCTGCAGCAGAGGGCCCGGGTGACCCAGCGGGAGCTGCAGTATCTGTGGGTCTGGGTGAGTCTCAGCGCTACTGAATCAGTGCAGGAGGTGCTGCTCGAGGGCCATCCATCCTGGAAGTACCTGGAGGAGGTACATACGCTGCTGCTGGACGTCCGGCAAGGCCTCGCGGTGAGCAGTGTGGAGGTTCAGGCAGGCAGGGCAGGTGTGTGTGTATGTGGCCCATGGCTATGGAGGGAGGATATAAATGCATGGAGTTCCCGCATGTCCTGGAGGATGTGGAAGAAATGGGTGGGCAGGGTGGTGGGCTGGGCCTGGGGGGCAAGAGATGTTCCTGAGACCCTGTTCTTAGGCTCTGTGATCCCTGGGCAAGTCACTGATCCCTCTCTCTTTGTTTCTGCATCTAAGAAATGAGGATAGGAAGGAGGGTTGAACAGGTGGAGCACGGGGGCTTTGGGGCCATGCAACTCTTCTGTGTGATGCCGTGGTGGTGGGTACCATTTGCATCTGTCAAAGCCCATAGAATGTACAGCACAAAGAGTGAACCCTAATGAAAACAGATTTTACCTAACAGTAATAGAGGTTCCTGACTGCTGCCTGTTCAGCGAAGATTTGAGGCCTGGGGGATATGTTTTCCAAAAAGCCTAAAGAGGAAGGTGATAGAGTCAGAGTGTGTATGTGCAGGCCATGTGTATGCTGTGGACCCTTCCCCACACCCCCACTTTGCCCTGTTCCCCCACCCCAAACTCCTTTAGGACCCTGGTACACACCTGCCCCAGGCCTCCCACCTGCTGCCCATCAAGAACAGCTGACAAGAAGCCAACTGTGAGCTTCTGATGACACCAGGGCTTAAGGGCCAGCAACTGCTTTTGCAGCTGCCTAGAATTTTGGATAGGCTCTCTATTCTGGCAGAGGCTGGGGGACCAGCCATTTCCCTGATGGCTCTCTTGTCCTCGTGGGTGGGTGGGTTGGAACCGATTTGGGGAACAGGCTGTGTTCCATCCTCAGTTTTCCTCAGGAGTGTCTCTGGCTCTGAGAGCTCTGGGAAGCTGGTTTGAAGACTAGGAAAGAGACTGTAAGTGGACTGAGGCTCTGCCCACCTGGGCTATTCAGATCGAACCAGCGTTTAACCTCTTCTTTTTCACAATGTTAGTGGTCAATGGCCTGCTCCAAATATGCCCAGCAATGGAGCAGCGGGTCCTTCCTTGTTAGGGAGTGGGCCATGGGCATGGGTCCCCTTGCCCTCCTGCCGTCTTCAGTTCTTTCTCTAAGCCTTTGCGTATTAGTTTTTTAGGGCTGCCATCACAAATTACTACCAACTGGTGGCTTAAAACAAAGGAAATTATTCCATCACAGTTCTGGAGACCAGAAGTCTGAAATCAAGGTGTTGGCTGGCCAAGCTCCCTCCAAAGGCTGTAGGGGGGAATCCTTCCTGCCTCTTCCAGCTTCTGGTGGTTGGTGGTGTTCTTGGCTTGTGGTAGCATCACTCCAACCTCTCTGTCCCATGACCACCTTTCTCTTATAATGGCATCAGTCATTAGATTTAGGGCTCACCCTAAATCCAGAATGATCTCACTGGAAATTGCTAACTTAAGTATGTCTGCAAAGACCCTATTTCCAAATACAGTTACATTTACTGCTACCAGGGATTAGGACTTGGACACAGCTTTTTTTAGGGGGAGGCAGGGCAGAGGGACACAGTTCAGCCCAGCACGCCTCACTTTTTGGAAGGTCCTTCCCCAATTTTGGTCTCACATTTCCTCCTGCTCAATGTCTGGCCCTGCTCAGTCCCTCCCACCGTGTCTGGTGCTCCCCACACCGTGTTCCTTTTATTGGGCGTTGTGGGAGGAGCCTCTGAGCTTGGAGCCAGAGACCCTCCCACCTGGTCAGTCACTTTGTGCCTCATGATACAGCTGATCCTGCTAAGGGTGCTTCTCTCTGGAGTCACTGGGGGTTTTTGCTTCCTGAAGGACAGTGTCTCTGGGACATAAACTCCTTATGTTGGGCTGGCCAGGCCTGGAATGGAGCAGTAACGATGCCTCCTTCTCCCTGTCTGGCCTGCACCCAGGATGGAAAAAGAGAAGCCTCTGTGCATTCTACATGGGTGAGGGGCGTTAAGGGGGCCCCTCCCAGGAAACATGGCACCTGCAGTAAGAGGGGAAGAAATTGATTGCTCCCAGGCATCCTGGTCACAGGAAGTCTTGCCTTCCTTCCAAGGGAACAGCCCCCGCAGCCCTCCTGGGATCGCTTTGCAGCCCGGGCGCGGCACTTGTGTCCTAAATATTTCTTCCCTTCCAGGGTGTAGAGATCAGCCCCCAGGTGGAAGCTGTGTTGTCCCTCCTGAGTGCCCCCGGGAGCCTGAAGCTGGTGCGGCCCAAAGCGCTGCTGGACAACTGCTTCCGGGTCATGGAGCAGCTGTACTGCTCTTGCTGTAAGAAGCCCTGGGTGGCTGGGTCTGGGGGCAAGACACCAGGCATCTGAGCCCAGGTCATTGAGCAGGGCTGGGACCCTCCTCTGTATGCCCTCTGCTCCCAGGGCTATGGGCCATTTCTGGAAGCTGAGATGGGCCCTGAGTACTGGGACAAGAACGACGTGGCTTGGTCTGGGGATGGAGGTGGGTGTTGACACTCCCGAGTCTTATCTGTGTGTGTGTATGTGTATGTCCCCTGCAGGTAAACACAGCTCCATCCTAAATTGGCAGGACTGTGAGGTGCCAGGCCCTCAGCCTCACAGCCCAGAGCCTTCGTCACAGTGTGTGGCCGCCCAGCTGTACCCTCTGCCCCAGCAGCCCCCCACCTCCCTGCCCCGCTCCCCAGGACCCACGGCTGGATCCCTGGATCCCTGAAGCTGCTGAGGGCCCAGGGCAAAGGTGTCCTGTGCCAAGTGGCCTGTATGGTGACTAGGGTGGGGCAGCTAGAGGAGCTCCTGCAAAGATTGACTGGGCCTGAGCCTGCTGGGTGGTGGGGGAGAGCCCCCCTTGGGAGAGGAGACCTTGGAGGGTGTTTCTCTTTTGAGGGAGATTTGGGGCCTGAGAAGGACTCAGCTTCTCACCTTCTGTACTTCTCATGGTCTCACCTGGAGCACTGGAGGCTGGGGGCACCTGAAAGTGAATGAAGACAGAGCCTACAGCCCCTCCTGGCACTGCCTGGGCTGCCCCCCTCCCTGAAGGCAGTGCTGACCGTCTCCCAGGCCTGAAGAGGCAAGAGCTGTACCAGGTGGGCATGGGGGGAACACGAATGCACAAGGCTGGGGAGAGGGCCACAAGGCCAGGGAGAGGGGAGAGCCGAACGCCACATCTTGCCACAGTTCTTTTTATTTTTTCTATTAAACACCCGCTTTGTTTTGGTTTGTTGTGGTTTGGTTTGCTTTGCTTCTGTGAGGGTGACCTGGAGAAGGCCGCTCTCCCCACCAGCCACCAAGAGCAGGGGGCAGGAGGGGAGTGGGCTGGCCAGTCCTGGGCCTGGGTCTGAGGATTCAGACTTGGCAAGGTCAGAGCCTTAGCCAGGGACCTGGACTGGTAGGTAATTGAAGGATTGAGTTCCTTTGAGCCCTGCCCCAGCCCATGACGCCTAGGGCAGCCTGAGGGGGCGGGGGCTGTTGGGCTGATCCCCAACAGTGCCTCCTGGCCACCCGACTTCTCTCCCTCCCTCTGGCAGCCTCGAGACCAGGGACAGAGCTGAGGCATTCAAAGGCATGGGCCCTGGCATAAGACCTGGCCACTCGTGCCCCCTTAACACGGAGCCCTGCAAGGAGCCTGCACCCCTGCCCCCAGGCCAGGCTCTGGGATGGGCAGGGGCCGCGGGTGAGCAGTAGCGGAAGAAGCCAGGCGAGGCAAGGGTGTTAATTACAGTACAACTTTATTAATACTGGAATCTTCACAGTGCATTTGTTACTTGTAGCAGTGACTATTTAAATCAAGGGGAGGGTGAGTTGTGGCGGGGAGGTGGGGAGAAGAGGATAATTTACCCAAAAAAAGGATGGAAAGAAAGGAAACAAAATGGTTCAGATGGGGGGGTGGGGGTGGGGCGAGTGGTGGAGGGAAGAAAATGTGAGTAGGAACCCGGAGGGGAAGCCTGTGGTGGGGAAATAAATTAAAAAAAAAGGAACAAGTTAACAACAGCACCAGAAAGTTACTTCAGTCAAAAGACGCTTTTGAAAAGAATGTTTTTCTGTACAAAAAGAAAAATGAAACAAACATAAAGAAGTCCCCCAAACCAAAGTTTGTGATGCGGGATGGTTGGCTCAGATCCCAAAGGGGTGGGCCTACAAGGTGGTCACTAAATGGACGAGAGGTGCTCGGGGGATGGAGGAGTTATGTACAGCCCCGGGGTGGCCTGGAGGGGAAGGGGGCCACTGGACTATGGGTGTGGGGGGCAGCTGTGCCACACCCACCCCCTCTCTGGGTCTCGGAAGCCACCCTCTTCCCCAGGGGGCAAGCTTTTCCTCCTGGGGACTCAGCTACACCCCCACCCACCGCACGGCCCCTTACCCTGCTCATATGACCTGCATCTTACCTCAGCCCACCTGGGCAAGCCCTGGGGGGAGGGCAGTGCAAGCCCCGCCCCCAAGGCTTCAAAAACGGCCCCGCTCTCCCCGCCCGAAGGCCCGCCCTCTCCCGGACCCTCCTCCAGGTGTGGTGCGTTCAGCAAGGCTCCTTTCTCAGACCTAGCGACTTACAGGTACCGTTCTCCGCCCGCCTTTGGGGGCCCCGTGGGGCTCTATCCACTCAGGGGTATCCTTGGGTCCCCAGAGCCGCCTTGCCGCCCCGCCTGGCCCCCAGTTCCCGGCACAGGGGCTGCCAGGAACCCCAGCCCCGTCCAGACCAGGAAAAGCCAGCTCTCCTGACCCCGGGAGGCCCCTGCCCCGTGACCCTGCTGCCCTTTAGTGGGGGGCGGGGGGGGGGGAGGCAACACAAGAAGCCCTCCACTCGCCCTTGGCACACATACTTTTACCTGCTTAGAGGTGGCGTGACACGGTTTGGGGGCAGAAGGGTGCACCCCCTCCCCCCCACTCCCGCACAGAACAGGGATGCCAGGGGCCACCCTGGGATGGCATCTCCTCTGACAACAGAGAGTCAAAGCCAATCTCCCCTGGCTCTTCCCTTACCCCCGACCCTGGTCGGCAGCAGACCAGCAGAAGGCCCAGCCCTTTCCAAACTGGTTTTGGCTTTGCTCCAGCCGCAGGAGGAGACAGCGGCCCCCTGGGAGCCATTTTGGCCCTCCCCCTCCTGCCATGGGCCCTCCAGGCCACGGTGGGGCGCCCTGTCCCTCAGGCACTCTTGGACACACCCTGTCCCCACTACCCTGTCCCCACACGTAGTCCTTGTCCAGTCAGCTCCATTTTATTACATATTCACAAAAGAACCCTCCCCCCAACTCTAACTCCAGCCCCAAGCCCCCAAAGGTGGCCGAAACCATGACCAAAGTGCTACTGGAATTAAAGTCTCCATGTGCCCAAATGACAGTGGGATCCGAAAGCAGCTCCTGGGGGACTAGATGCCCCCCAGGCCTCTGGACTCCTTCCCTGCTGTCCAGCCCCTACCTCTGCCACACCTTGGGGAAGGGGAGGCTGCTTCAGGATCCCCAGCTTCCTTCCAGAAGCTCCCCGTGTTTCTTCCCCACAGAACTGACTTAGGCCCGTGGCCCCCTTCTCCCATGGGTGGGCTCATTCCTAACTTCAACCGACCTCCCAGACCGCCAGCCGCTCTGTGCTCTCGGGTCAAATCAGATGCTTGGCTGACTGGGCCCCTGACCTTCCACGGCCACACTGCCTCCCTGAGGGAGAGGGGCCTGGGAGAGGCCCAGGGAAGGGAGAGGGAAGATGAGGGGGCTGCGTCCGCGGGGAGGGACCAGCATTCCGGAGAAGCCCGAGGGCTCCGACCCTGGGGAGACGGGGAGAAGGTGGGCTGGGCTAGCTAAGCCGTGGCCCTGTGGGCCCAGCCAGGCCGATGGGATGGCCAGAGGCTGGCCTGGCCCCTCCGCGGTGGGCAGGGAGCACGGCTCCGGGGCTCCCCGACATGTGGAAACGGCCGGGCCTGAAAGGAGGAACAGGAGTAGGCAAGAAAATAGGAAACAGGCTCCAAATCCAGTTCAAGGTCTGTAGGCTCTGTTCTGGTGAGGTTTGTTAGAGAAGTCACTTCTTGTTTAAATGCTGAAATCCCAGCTGGGTGTCTCTTTCCCTAAAGTGGCTTTGCCTTGTGTGACTTTAAAAAAAAAAAAAAAAAAAAAAAAAGCTTGCCTGGCTCTGCTCTCTCCTGACTGTGCCTTTTCTCTGAGCGGCCACTGCCCGCCTGCTGGGCCACCTGCCTCACCCAGGCCAGAGGGTGGGAGGCTGGCACCATCACAAGATGCGGGGCGCCGACCTGTCATTGGTGACGGTCCTGCGGAGCCGCACCCCACGCCGGATGGCCACCAGCATGTCTTCAGCTGGGGGGTCACTGGTGGCGGCTGGGGGTGGGGTGGGCGTCTCCTCCACGGGCGCGGCTGACAGGGCAGTGGGGAAGGGGAATTGGCCCTCCCCCAAGGCGTGGGCGCCCGCCACCAGCTCCCCGAGCTTCTCCACCAGGCTGTGCCGGTTGGCGGCCAGCTGCTGCTGCTGCTCCTCGTCCTCAGCTGCCAGTCCGGAGCCCTGCCCGGAGTAGCTGGCTGCCTCGGGGGACGGGCTGCCCCAGGCTGTGTTGGGCAGACTGAGCCTCTTTGGGGAGGCCTTGGCCAGGTCCGGCGCCAGAGGCGAGGCGGCCTCATCGGTGTAGAAGACGCACTCCTCGCTGCCCGCCCTCGTGGGCCCCAGGTAGCTGGGGGAGTCGGGCACTGTGGGCGTCTTCACAGGGACAATGGGCGGCCGGATGGGGATGGGGCCGGCGCTGGAGAGCGCACGGCGCACTGTGGGCTTGGTGGAGGGTGTGCGGCGGATGGTGGCCACGCCGGGGGGTGCACCCGAGGCGGTGGGCAGCCCGGAGGTGGGCAGCCCCGCGGTGGAGGCCGGGCGCTTGGTCTGGATCAGGCGTCGGTAGTTCTGGGCGATGTTGCTGTTGCGGGGGATAGTGGATGACTTGTCGAATTCCGGCGGGCCCTCCGTGTCTGCATCCCCGTTCACTGAGTAGCAGTCGTAATCGGAGCCTGCGGGGCATGGGAGGGAATGGGCCTGGGGCCTCAGGAAGGGCCAGCCGCCTGCCCCCGGACCCCAGGGCCTACCTTGGGAGGGGATGGTGTCCTCGGAGCACGAGGGCGTGGTTGTCTGCGTGCTGTAGCCGCTGGAGTACTGCAGTGAGTCCCGGCTGCTCTTCTGGTGCTCCAGGCTCAAGCCTCGGGTCAGCACCATGGCCAGGTCACTGGCTGCGGGGGACACCTCCTCACCGTGCTGGGGGTGGTAAGACTGCAGAGTGAAGCCCCGCTCTCCGCTTCCCCTTCAGTCTAGACCGCAGGCAGGCCCCGAGAGGCGGCTGGAGCTAGCCCTGGGACCCCTTGCCAGGCCTCTTGGCGCTGACCTGGGAGTGAAGGGGGGGCCTTGGCGAGGCTACCTGGGAGCTGCCGCTTACCTTGGCTGCGATAGTGGCAGGGGACATGCGGGGTCGTGGGGCTTCCTCTCCACTGGGGCCCAGGGCGCCCCCGCTGGCTGGGCCTGGCTCTGTGTCTCGGAGGAGCTCCACTCGGTCCTTCCTCCGTTGCAGGGTGGTGCCGGAGGGCTGCTCGTGAGGGCTGGCCTTGGCCCAGTCCTGCAGACCATGACAGGTGTGTTAGGAGGACCTGGGTCCTGCTGCCCATGGCCAAGAGGGCCCTTGTGAAGTTGAGATTCAGGGTTTCCGAACCCAGATGGGACCTCAGGCTCAGGATCATGGCCAATGGCAGAGCACAGAGGATGCTGTGACACCCCAGTCCTGCCGGGCCCAGGGGCAGGAGAAGGCGCCCCAAGAGGGAAAGATGTGAGTGTGTGGGGAGTGGCTGCAGTGGTGGTGCCCGGGTGGCTTGTCTTTTGGGGAGCAGGTGTTGTGTGCACACCCCTCTGGTCAAACCTTGGCCCTCCCTGCATGCCCTGGTGGGTGGGGAGCACTGACCGAGGTCGGAGAGCTGCACTCGCTAACGGACTGGCAGGTTTCTGAGGCCTCGGAGGATGCAGAGCTGGAGGACTTCTGCCACGCAGAGGCGAGCAGGCAGGCAGATGGGGTGGGGAGGCCGGATGAGAGGAGAGAATAGATCTGGTCACAGCAGCAGCATGCAGCAGGGCCTTCTCACTCAGCACCCTGCCCCTCACACCCCAGGACCACGGCCGTGAGCGTCTGCAACGGAATGCAGCGCCCAGAGCACACGCCATGGTCAGTGACCTACCCGCCAGCCCAGGGCAAGAACCACACACGTTGAGGATTAACAAGAGGGCTGGCTGCTCATGGCCTGGATGTCGTGGGCAGGGGGAGAGAGAGACCCTAAGGAGGAATGGGGGGTGCTGGCTTCAACGGCTGGTTTGATGGGGGTCACTGTTTTCTGAGCAGGTCGGGCACGGGGGAGGAATGGAGTCCAGGGTTCCATCCGCATGCCTTAGGCTAAGCTGCCTGTTAGGTATCTATGCCCAGGTGCAACTGTACTGACAAGTCTGGAGTGTAGGGAGAAGTCAGGCTTGGAGCCACAAAGCCAGCAGCCATGGGACGTAAGAAGGTCACCTAGGTAGTCCGGATGAGGGCTGTGAGAGAAAAGGTTCAAGGACATGAAGCTGACTTTCACTGCTGGGCAAGAGGAAGAAGGCCCCACAAAGGAGAGTGACGGGAGCTGCTGGTGGAGTTGGAGGAAGACCACAAGCCCGCCCAGAATCAGGGGAAGAACCTGCCTTGGGAAGGAGGGTCAGCAGTGCTGAGGCTGCTGGGGGTCCGTCAGATGAGGCGGAGGGGTGTCCGCAGAGACCTCCAGAGGAGTTTCACAGAATGCTGAGGGTGGAAGCCCACTGAAGATGGAACCCAGGGTGCCTGGGAGGCTCCTGCTCTGGACAGTGGCAGGGACTAGGTACCCTGCGAGGCCCCTCAATTCAAACAATAAAGAATGAAAAAAAAAAAAAAAAACAGCAAGGGCAGAAACGGGACCAAGATGGTTCTCAGGGAAGAGGCTGACTTCGGCACTGTGGCTGAAAGGCTGGTCAAATGGCCAGGTGACGAGCTCACCCTACTGAGGAGGGTATCAGTCAGTAGCACCTCTCCAGATTCTGCACCAAATAAAGTTCTCCAAATCATTCTGATTTAGACTCCCAATTTTTTTTTTTTACAGTTAATGATGAACCAAAATGACCAAAATAAAAAACAAAACTCTACACGTGAGGACACAAAGGAAATAAATACATTTAGAATTTTACCAATATAATTAAGACCAAAAAAAAAAAAAAAAAAAAAAAAAGGGAAAAAGTATTTGGAAAACTCAGTGGGAAAAATTTAACATGCATGAAAAACAAAATACGTATTCACTGGGAATAGAAACGAACTTCCTTAATCTGATAAAAGAGTATCTCAAAAATATCAATACCTCTCTGAGGTTGGAAAGAGATAAGGATGCCCACTGTCACCGTTTCTATTTGGCACTGGAAATCCTAGCGGTGCAATAAGGCATGAAAAAGAAGTAACAAGCAAAGAGACTGGAAATGAAGAAAATGGTTATCTGTAAAAGACATGATTCTGTATGTAGAATATTCAAAAGAATCTACAATTTTTTTTGTCTTTTGTCTTTTTAGTGCTGCACTCGCAGCATATGGAGGTTCCCGGCTATGGGGTCTAATCGGAGCTACAACTGCCGGCCTACACCACAGCCACAGCAACGCCAGATCTGAGCCGCGTCTGTGACCTACACCACAGCTCATGGCAACACCGGATCCTCGATCCACTGAGCGAGGCCAGGGATTGAACCTGCAACCTCATGGTTCCTAGTTGGATTCATTTCTGCTGCACCTTATGGGAACTCCAAAAAGAGTCTACAATTAATAGGATTAATAAGTGTGTTTAAGAAGGTTATTGGATACAAGATCAACATACAGGAAAAAATCAAGTATCAGCAGCTATCAAAGGAATGTGAAAAAGCCAAAATAATTTAAAATAGCACCAATAAACCTCAAATACCCAGGGGAAACAAATCCAGTGATAGATGTGCAAGATCTTCACATGAAAACTACAAAATACTGAGAGAAAGTAAAGCCATAATAAATGGAGAAACATGTAATCTCAGTCAAAATCACAGATGGGCTTTGTTTTTAGTGGAGACTAACAAGCTGAAACTAAAATTTATATGGATGTGCAAAGGGCCAAAAAATAGACAAGGTAATACTGAAGAATAAGAAAGCTAGAGGTCTTTCATTATCAGATATCAAGATAGTTTACAAAGTTGCAATAATTAAGATGGTGTAGTATTGGTCCAAGAACAGCAAATCAACCAGTGGAACGGAATACAAACTCTAGTCACAGCTTCACATGCACAGACAAAAGCAACACTGCACTGCAGTGGGAAAAGATGGTCTTTTGAGTGTCAGTTAGATACTCGTATGGAAAAAAATGACCTCTACCACACACAAAATCAATTCCAGATGAGCTGCAGATCAAAAGAAAAAAAGGTAAAACAAAAAGGCTTTTAGAGGAAAACATTTTTGTGACCTTGGAGTACACAAAAATATCTCAAAACAGGACAGAAAAAAGCACTAATAATAGAAAAAAATTGGACATATAATAAAATTAAGAACTTTAGGTCATTAAAAGACAACATTAGTATCCTTAACCCATGGAGTGAGGCCAGGGATCGAATCCGCATCCTCACGGATCCTAGTCGGGTTCATTAAACCACTAAGCCATGAAGAGAACTCCAAGATAGCAGATTAAAGACTTGTATCCACAATCTAAAAGTTCTACAAATCAACAAGAAAAAGACATCTAGTAGAAAAACATGCAAAAGATTTGAACAGGTCCTTCGCAAGAAGCCATCCACATGGCCTTTAGAAGTATGAGAAGGTGTTCAACCTCGCGAGTTATCAGGGAAATGCAAACTGAAAACACAGGGCCCCATCACTGTAATACCTACCAGAATGGCTAAAATGGGGATACCAAGGACTAATGAGGATGTGGAACAGCAATAAGCCACTGCTGTGCTGACATGAGTGGTTTGACACATGAAAAATACAGAAGCAGGGCGTTCCCGTCGTGGCACAGCAGAAACGAATCCAACTAGCAACCATGAGGTTGTGGGTTTGATCCCTGGCCTCGATCTGGCATTGCCATGAACTGCAGTGTAGGTCGCAGACATGGCTCGGATCCTGTGTTGCTGTGGTGTAGGCCGGCAGCTACAGCTCCGATTCGACCCCTAGCCTGGGAACCTCCATGTGCTACGAGTGTGGCCCTAATAAGCAAAACAAAAAAACAAAATGTGGGGAGGGGAACCAAGAAGATACAAGGAGCTGAGGAAGGGAGCTTGCCTGAATGGTGCAGTTCCGAGGACAAGCTCCTAATCAAAAAAAAAAAAAAAAAAAAAAAAAATTCCGAGGGCAGATTCCTAAATTCCTAATCAAGGAAACGTCTGCCTCTTTGGTGGAATTCCGAGGACAGGCCCCAGAAGACAATGTGGGGAACTGAATTTTCCAGGAAACAATTTCCATTTTGCATTGCTGAGTGGGGACTGTCCCATGGATGACTTAGTCTTTTCTGTTGTTCACTTGTTATTCAGTTTTCCTCAGTCTTTCCTGATTATTTACTTATTATTCTTATTTTCCATTCTTATTTTCCTGTGGTGATTTGTGATTTAACAAAGTTACAACAATAATATAATAAGAAATCATCCTGAAGGACTTTCCCCTATTTAAGTCCAACTTAGTTAAAACATAGTGTTTATCTACTAACTAGTTATATAGTAAACTTTAGAGTTAGGATCTTAGTGAGGTTCATAGAAGTTAGACATATTATCCTAGAAACATAGCTGTGAATTTTGTCCTTGATTTTAAAAGCTTTTAAGTGATAGCTAGTTAAGTTGGTTTATATTTTCTTACACTGTCTCCCTGCCACAACGCTTTAAAGATAAGCACCAGTCTAAAAACAAGATTTGCGAATGCCAAATTCTTGTGTCTGTGACCTCTTCAAATTGTAAAGACTGGCTGGCCATGGGATGATTTGTACTGAGTCTCCTCCTTTCCACATGATGTATTGTATCTAATTGCCCTTAAATTGTACTAAGTTTAGTTAAGATAGAGATCTTAAAACATGATGTATTGTACCTAATTGCCCCTAAATTGTATCCACGAAGTTTAGTTAAGATAAAGATCTTAGAACATGATGTATAGCTGCTGTACCATGTAAAAGTTAACCAATGTACTTTTAACACTGTGATGTAATCTGTAGTTAGAAACTGTCTATATAATCAACCACTTATGCCAATAAAATTTGAGCAGTCCAGCACCCTAAAAGAAGGGACAAAGAGGCTGTCTCCGTATCTACATTCGCAATGCTGTCCATCTCCTGTCGGGAAAAGTGTACACTCCCTGGCCACCAGAGCTGGCCTCCGGCAACAAAACAACAACAACAACAAAAAAAAACAGAAGGAGAGAACAGAAAGAAGAGAAATAAGAATAAAGAGATAATGGCTCAAAATTCCTAGAACAAATGGAAAAAAAAAAATAAATAGAACACAAGCATATCAAGTGAGGTTAAATAAAAACAAATCCACAACTAGACACATGGTAGCAAATCTAAAGAAAGAGGTCAGATTACTGACAAAGGTGTAACAACAGCAGACAGAGAGCCGACCTCTCAACCAGAAATGGAAGCCAGGAGGTGGGGAAAATATCTTCAAAGAACAGAGACAGAATAACTGTCACCCAAGAATTGTGTCCCTGGCAAAACTAACTTTCAAGAAAGAGGGGTAAAAAAATATGTGTTTACAGACAAACTCCCCCAAAATGGGGAGTTTACTGCTACAGACCCATTCTAAAAGAACTTCTAAAGGATGTAGTTTGCTTCAGAAAGAAGGAAAGTGGTCTCAGAAGAAAGATGGTATAAAAAAAAGTATAAACACATGGGTAAATCTAAACAGACACTGTCATGTACAAAATAATGATGAAATTAAGAAAAATGTGAATTGCAGGAATGATTTCAAAAAGGGAGAGAATAACATGTAACAGCTTATAAGGGGAGAGAGTGGGTGGCAAAGTTAAATATATATGTTAAGGTGCTTGCATTGTTCAGGAGGTGGGGTTGTGATCTTGCTAAGCATGCTTGGTAAAATTTCAAGGTAACCTTTAAAAGAAGTGAAATAAATAGTATAACTTAAAATCCAGTAGAAAGAAAATAATGGGGAAAGGAAAAACAGAAAGTAAGAAAAGACAAAAGCACAGAAAAAGCAGAATGAACAGCAAGAAAAAAGAAGTCTAAATATGCCAGTAATCATAATAAATATAAATGAACTAAAAATGTCAAAGAGACTGTCAGATTGGGTAAGAAAATTTAAGCATATGTTGTTTAAAAGAGATTCATCTCAAACAAGCATGTTGTGAGTTTAAAAGCTCAGAGATAGAGGAGTTCCCCCTGTGATGCAGTGGGATCGGTGGCGTCTCTGCAGTGCTGGGACGCAGGTTCCATTCCCAGCCAGGCACAGTGGGTTAAGGATCTAGCAGCTGCAGCACAGGTCACAAGTGAAGCTTGCGTCTGATTCCTGGCCCAAGAACTCCATATGCTCTAGGGTGCCCCTGACTAAACAAAGGCTAAGAGATAGAAAATGATAATATAAATAAGTGTGCATGTGAGTGTTTAGATACAGATTTTTTTTTTTTTTTTTTTGGCCTCAGGCATGCAAAAGTTCCCAGGCCAGGGATTAAAGCCATGCCATAGTTGCAGTCCAAGCCACAGCCGTGACAACTCTAGATCCTTAACCTGCTGCACCACCAGGGAACTCCTGTAAATACTAAACAGAATAAAGCTGAAGTAGCTATCGCTGTATCAAACAAGACAGACTTTAAGCTACAAAAGAGAGGATCCACTACATTATGTTAGGAGATTCAGTTCACTTGGAAGAGCTGGATTTTTTTTTTTTTTTCCTGCATTGGCTGTACCCACTGCATGTGGGAAGTTCCCAGGCCAGGAATTGAATGAAGAGCTAACAATTTAAAACTTGTATACACCTAATACAGTAGTCTCAGAATATAGAAAGCAAACATGGGTAGAACTATATGGGGGAAATGAGCAATTCTAGTTTTTCAATGACTGACAGGTGAAGGGGACAGGCGTGAATGGGAAATGAGGTAAAGACAGGCAGTGTGGATGCATCTGAGAAGTCTGCTGTGAAGGAGACGAGGTCACCGGAGGAGACGGTGCAGGAAGGGAGGGCTTTTAAGATGGAAGACAGCAGAGCATGTCTGTGTACTGACAGGAATGGGCCAGCAGGGGAGGAGAGACTGGCCACGCAGGGGGTACATCCGTGGGCCAGAGAGCAGGAGAATATAAAATGCTGAGCTCAAATGGGGGCACTCGCCACAAGGGGAGGGGGACAGCAGAGTGGATACAAATGCAGGTAGGGCACTCCTGACACCCGGAGGATGGCACCCTGGGCATGTGGCCTGACCGCCTTTTGTCTCTGCTGCGTCCCTCTATTTCCATCTCATGGAGCCTGTAGGATCTGAGCCTGCATCTGAAGAGATCTGGGGGCCAGCCTGTTCAGAGTGAGCTGGCCTAAGATGTCTGCAGGTGCTGGGGTTCCTGGGGCTGCCTCCTAGGGCCCCCCATTCCCGCACAGTCTGCCTGGGCAGCGGGGAGGTCACAAGGGCTCAGAGCTGGCAAGCAGATGCTGGCTGCTTCAAGATCTTCCACGTGTCCTTAGCCATGAGGTAGTGAGTTCAAGCTGGTCCTCAGTGCGGTGGCCCTGGGGACCTCCAGGCTAGTCTCAACAGCTGTAGGTGGACCCCCACGTGGATAGCCTGAGACTGGCCTGAGGCCACTGTACCCCACCTTGAATGGGTTCTGCAGATGCCACCTCACCTGGCTGGTGATGTCTGAAGGCATGGGTGAGGGGGGCTTGGAGTAGGTGGCATCCTGGGAGATGAAGCCAGAGTCGTGGGAGGAGATGCTGGAGAGGCGGGCAGTGGCGGTGGCTGGCTGCGCCAGGCTGCGGTAGCGACAGGTGGAACCGGGTGAGTATGTTTGGGCACCCCCAGGCCACGGGGCTCCGCCACCCTTGGCACTGCTACTGCTGCTGGGGGCACTGGGGGAGTGAAGGGGGGCGGGCACAGCAACCAGACAGGGGGACACAGGGGTGTATTTGGAGGGGTGGGTGACAGACAGGGTTGGGGAAAGAGGTGAGGGCAAAGGAAGGAAAAGACAATGTCAGACTACAAGGTCCTGAGATCCAGGTGCCACAGAGGAGGGAGTTCTGGGACCGTGGGACAGAGTGGGGCCTGGGCAGGGGACTGCAATGCAGAGCTGGCCCAGTGCCTGTCCCCAGAGCACCTTAGTGCTCCAGGAGCGTGCCTGGGGCCAGGCAGTCTCTCTGGTCCTCTTCTGCCAATAGGAACAGGAGAGCTGAGGTTAACAATGAGGACACGGGGTCACCAAGCATCAGGCAGTTCCCGGTTAGGCCCCAGCCACAGGTCCGAGCACTTCCAGACTCTCTTCTTCAAGTCTGCTATTCGCTATCAAATCCTAATCCTCCCGCGAGGTGACGGTCTGGGTGGGTCCTGGACCCACTGCTGCTCTCACCTCCTTATAACCATTTCATCCCTGGACCATGTTCCTGGCAATAAAGGGTGCCTTCCTCCTGAGCCTGACCCAGAATATCCCCAGCCGCATGTCTGGTCATAGGAGTCCCCTGCAGTCACCTGCCCGGGGTCTGAAGAGCCTCCAGCTGATGCAGACCCTCCTCCCCCTGCAGGAGTGGCTGACTGCTATGCCAGGCTCACTGCCCATGCCCTTAGGTGCCCAGCCAAGGTGGTTCTGGGGTAAAGGGTGCCTGGCACAGAGGAGCCTCCACAGCAGGAACTCACTCGCTCTGTGCTCAATGGCCTCTTGCTCGAGTCTCAACTGTCTCCTCCAAATCCCGCCCAGGAAGCGACCCTGACTGAGTCTGTCCAGTAGCTGAGCAAGACCCTGGGCCTCTCCCTGGCTCGGCAAGACCTCGGGGGCCAGCCTGGCCTGGGATTTGGGCCTGTGGCAGCTGCGTGGGCACCAGCTCTCAGGAACCAGCCAGGCAGCAGTGTCCACAAAGTAAGCTTCTAGCCTCAGCCTATGTTCTCCAAGGCTCTTCCCATCTTAGGTTCTCATCACTGTACCCGAGTGTGCTGGCTCTGGCAGAGCCTGGTGCTGGGTTCTGTCTCAGGTTCCCCTTCTGTGAAATGGCAACACCACCAAACCTGATATGGTGGTGTTGGGATTCCATGAAACAAGCACATAAAGGTAAAATTTAGCGTGGCACCTGAAGCATACTATTGCTCCATAAATGAGGCTGCTGCCACCTGCCCCCTGCCCTCAACACGTCTGCACCAGCAGCACTCTTGTGATGAAAGCACTCTTGTGATATTTCCCCCTATTCTTACAGATCCCTCAATGATGTAGGTGTGGTGTGAATTCTAGGGCCCTGAAGCAATTCTTGATGCCGTTTTCTAGGGACCTTCCTCATTTCCTGCTGTGGTACCCCTGCCCCTCCCCACCCCCTTCAACCCTCACTGACCTGCACATGCTGGACTTCCGGGAACTGGAGCTGCTGGGCGATGACGGTGGAGTCTGGTAGGACCAGCTGTAATCTGAGCCCTTTAGGTCTTTGATCACCTGGACATGGGCATGGATGCTGTCACTGCAGGAAGCCCTGTGCTGCTGAAAGCCTTACCACCCCCCCCCACCGTTCCAGGGCTAGTGGGGGCCAGAGGCCCCCCCATTGTCTTCCCAGTTGAGAACCAGGCCCCAAAAGAGATCCCTGGGAATATGAAGCCCCCTTCCCCTCAGCAAACTCTTCACTTAGGGGGCTGGAAGCAGGGCTGCCAGAGGGCTGGGCAAAGGCCTGGGGAGATTGTGCCCTTTCTGCTTCTCAGGGACACTGCCCTGGCCGGGCCATGGGAGAACCTGGTGCTTCTGAGGACTCACCATCCTTGGCAGAGGAGCCAGGCCAGAGTGACCATGTAGGACACCAGAGGGTTCAAATCCTGGCTCTGCTGTGCCACTGTCAGGTAAGACTGACCCTAGCGCACTTGGAACCTGGTAGTGGGGTGAAGTGGGCAGGTGGCACGTGGGGGCAGATGTGTCTGTGTCGAGGCATGGGTGGCAGGCAGGTGGGCATCACTCAGGGGGAGCCTATGGGCAGACACAGGGCCCAGCCACTTGGATCCATCTGCTCTCTGTCTGAGGCCCCCGCTGGATCCTGGGCACACCATCCCTCACCTGGGCAGGTGCTTCTGGATCCCCACAGAGGATGGTCCTCTGTGTACAGCTGCTTCCCCCAAATGTCATCCCCTTTTCTCCTCTATCGTCCCCCCAAAAGGGCAAGCCATGCCCTCCTCGGCCCCATCTCCAGGCCGCACCTGTTCACTGGCGGGGGGCAGCTTGTGGGGCTCCGCGGTCAGCACCACCAGGTCGTCGATGATACCTTGCAGGTGGGTGATCTCTCCCAGCATGGTCAGCTCGCCGTTCTGATGGAGCAGTGGGTCAGCCTCTCTGGCCCCACCCCTGCCCCTGCCCCCTGGAGGGACGGGCCACACTGGGCCTCCTCCCTCACCCTTTCCCACCAACCAGTGCTGTCTGGGCTGATGGAGGTCCCAAATCCTGGATCTTGGGATTTGCAGGGACACCTCAACTAGCCCAATCATGGTGATTGATGCTCAGGATGCCTCTCTGTCCCCAGGGGACCCACCACCACAGGCTGCAGGAAGGTGATGAAGGTGCAGAAGCGGCCGCGCTCCTCAATCAGGGCCCGGCGCACCGCCTGCTTCTCCGTCTCCTCCAGCAGCAGGTACATGTCATTCACGTCCTGCAGGGCACTGTCCAGCTGGGGCTGCAGGTCTCCTTTCCCTGGGGGGGTTGGGAGGAGAGGCTGCGCTGGGGATGCCGGCCTGACCCACTGCATCCATGGCTCAGGCCCGTGGTGGTGTGCCTGCCCGTGGGGCTGGGCACTGCCTTGGAGACCAGGGGGCCGGGGAGGGTCGTCGGGATGCCGGGGCTTGTGGAAGGGCTGGTCCCCAGAGCAGGTAAAGAAGAAAGACAAGCGCACAGGAAAAAGACACTAAAGCTGCAAAGCCACCCAGGTCTGTGGTGGGCAGAGCTGTGGGCTGCCCCAGGGCTGCCCTTGGAGCAGCTATGCTCAGGGGAGCCCAGGGGAGGCCTCCATAAGGGCTGAGACGTCCACCTCCCAGGATACCCTCACTGCCTGTGGGACAGGGAGGAGGAGTGGAGGCAGGACAAAGCAGAGTGTGGGGGCTCTGCTGTAAGCCAGGCCACTGGGGGGTATGGGGGCCAGGAGGGCGAGGGGCTGGGTCCAGGGCACAGGGAAGGGGGGGTATCTCTGTGGGCCCCTGCTCAGCTCAAGGGATGACGCACAAGGACAGCAAGAGCGACACAAAGAAGCAGTGAGAGAGACAGAGAGAGGCAAGAAGATGATGTAAAGGAGATGGCGAGACAGGAAGTGGAGGCGACAGGTAAGGACTTGGCGTGGGTCTGGCAGAGGCGGGGCGGCCAGGGCTTGTGCCCCCCACCCTGCCCAGTCCAACCCCTCTTGGCCTGGCAGACTGACCCAGCAGTGGCCCCGGACTCATCCCTGGCCAGGGGCCCTGGGGGCCCCAAGGGGACTGTGCCCCAGGCCCCTCCCTCGCTGGACCGACCGCCTTCCTGGCTCCTCCTTGGCCTGGAGCGGCTCCTTCCAATGGCCCTGAGCTGGGGGAGACAGACAAATGCGACAAGGACGGGAGGAGCAGCTGGAGGGACGGACATCTGACTTACCCAGTAGCTCTACAGGAAGGATTGGGAGAAGGAGAAGAGAGACAGAAAGAAAGAATGTGTGAAAGACAGCCGGATGGACAGAGCCACTCCTGGGGTGGGGGTGGGGGAGCCTGGGGGGGCCGGGGCCTGTTGGGCCTCCTGCTGCCTCCCTCGGAGCAGAGGTCCTGGGTCAGGCCTGGGGTGCAGGGTGCTCCCTCTGCCCCACCCAACAGGTTGGAGAGTCCTGTGTCCAGGATAGGGCCCCTCCAGCCAGGACGATGCCCTGGGCACCCCAGAGGACAGTGGGGGATACCGAGGGGGGCCCCAGGGGGCTGTGCCTCTGTGGGTGCTCTGGGCTCTACCTTTGCGTGCTTTCTTCTGCAGCTTCAGCGTGTCCGAAGACTTTTTCTTGATCTCATGCCGGGCTCGTTTGTACTCTGCAGGGAGTGAGAGAGAAGAGCACTGTGATGGGCGCTCCGCAGAGTAGGGGGCAGGAGGCCGGGCCCCAACCCTGGCCCCACCTTTTGCGTGGTCCTTGTCCAGCTGGTTGGCCGACTTCTTCCAGTCCTCAATACGCTCCTGCAGCGGGTTGATGAGGCTCTCCAGCAGCGCACTGAGGGAGGGGGCGCGAGGGTCAGGGCCGCCACTGAGGTCTCCCTGCGACACCCCACCCGCCCGCGGCACCCACTCACTTGGTGAACTGCCGCAGCTTGGTCTCGATGCTGCGGTGGCGCATGCACATGCGCGTGAGCGCCGAGCCGATGTCCCGCGTGGCCCCTGGCGAGGCAAGCGCGCAGCGTGGGAAGGGGCCCGCCGGGGCTCCTGCAGTCCCGGCCGCGGGCCACAAGGGGGCGCGCCAGGCCCGCGAAGGCCGCGCCTGCAACCGGCGCCCCACCCCCAGCATTCCGCAATCCTGCGTTCCCCCCGCCCCCCCCCCCCCCCCCCGGTCCCTGCCCCCGGGGGGATTTGATCTCTCCTCAATATTTACCCAACCACCCCTCTGCGCGGGACCAACGTCCTGCCCAATCTGGCCGTGCCAACCTCCTGCAGCTGCGAGTGCTCTGTGGTTAGGGCGGGAGCCGCCCTTCACCCCAGCTGGGAGATGCCCATACCAAAGACCATCCAAGAAGCCAACCAAAACCCCCTCTCGCCCTACTGGGAACCCCCTCCAATTGTGCCCAGATGCAAGTGAGGCATGCACCCACTGCTTCGGTTCTCACCACCCAAAAGATCAGGGGCCCCCAGTCCGTGTCACTCGGACCAGAAGGCAAAGGAGATGGCAAGGCCAACAGGGAGCATTCACCTGCCCTGTGTGCGCCCGGAACAGCAGATGGGGACGGGAGAGATGAAGCCACAGTCAGACTCACCGTTAGGAAGGTGAACACCTGTGGCTGAGGGGTCAAGCCAGCCGCCCAGAAGTGAAAATGGAACCCCTCCTGTAACATTCCTGTCACCTTTCACCCATTCCTGCTTGCATGCCTCTAGTGATGAGAGGCTCTCTCCACAAAAAGCCCACTTCATTAGGGAGCAGAATTCGAGGGCCCGACTCTGGGCCTGGGATCCTTTCCCTGGCTCGTATTCCACCCAGCCTTTCCAGCTTCCAAGCCCAACCTGGGGCATCCCCAACCTCCAGCCATGCCCCCTCCCCACCTCGGGTGTTGGTGGCCATGTCAGCCACTTTCTGGAAGGCATCCAAGAAGGCCACAGCAGCCAGCACAGTGGTCCTGGGGAGATGGACAGCAGGACGGTCTGTGGGTGAGAGGTCCTCTCTTCTACCCACCCCCTCTCCATCTGGGGCACCCTCAGCAGCCTCACCTCAGCTGGGAATGCAGCTTCGTGGCCTTGGAGTTGAAGTCCTCCCAGATGGGGTAGGAGCTCTGCCGAGAAGAGAGAGGAAGTGAGACTCCACGAAGGCTGCAGGGCTCTACCTGGGCTGAGTACCCACAGGCTGCTTCCAAACATACTCTGGGCAGTTTGTGAGACAGCAGCCCTGCCCCCGCAGGGAGGGAGGCTCCTGGGCCCTCTGGGGAGACAGAGGACCCAGGATAGAGCCATGGGCGTGAGGAAGGCCTGGCCCTGGGGACAGGCACGTTTGCATAGTGCTCCCTGCCAGGAACTCTGGCCTCTCTGCAGTGGCGGCCCACATCCTCCCTCAAAGGGGAATGGACAGTCAATGGCAGGTCCTGTCTCAGGGATCTGAGTGGACTGACAGGAGATGTGGGCTGAGCTACATGAGGGCCCATGATCCCAGACACAGCCCAGGAGGGTCCGCATGGCATGGGGGCAGAGGCACACTGTGCAGCGGTGGGGCTCCAGGCTTACGAGGTCTCAACTGAGGCCCCCCGCCCCGTGCCCCAGAAGCTACTGCCGGCCTGGCCATCTATCCATCCCAGGCCAACAGCAGCAGGAGCTCCCAGGCCCAAGGAGGCTGGGACTGCTGCAGGGCCTGGCCAGCCTGCCCGGGACAGTCAGGCCTGAGGCTGAATGGGGCCTTGTGCAGCCAACAGAGCCACCTTTCTCCACCCCCCCAGTCCCCCTCCCCTCCTGGGGACACAGTGTGGCCTTTATCCCAGCCTGGCCCAAAGCTCTGAATTGGGAGGGGGGTTTCCCAGTAGGGAGGCCAGGCTCCTGGCCACCAAGCTGTCCAGCGTGATCCAGGGGCTTTTCTGGCTGATGCGCCCTCTTGTGGCTGCTGGGTTCTGGCCCCAGGGCCCTGCAGAAGCCTTGATCCTTGAAGGGGAGCCCCGGGCCAGCCAAGCTCCCAGCCCCAAGGTGCTTCTGACATTCCCTTCCCTGTGGGATGGGCTGGACGCTGAGGCTGTTTCAGTGGAAAGGAGGAAGACAGAGACCCCAGTCGCCAAGGCCTCAGAGGGAGGTTCTGTCAGGCTGGAACCCTGGGGACAGGGCCGGCCTGCAGGAGCGGGAAGGACAGCGCAGCTTCTGGGAGCCTCAGAAACTCCCTCCGCTCTCAGCCCAGCCCCACCAGTGCCCAGGGAAAGCAAATATTTGAGAAGTTCACAAAGGCTGGAGGGGAGGGGAGAGGGTGCGGGTGAGATGTCTCCGCGGGGCACAGCGCAGGTGTTCCAAGGACCTGGCACCCCCTGGGGGCCTTCTGAAAGGTGGCACCTTTCCTCTACCTCAACACCCTCAGCCCTAAGACCTCCAGGGAGGAAAAACAATGCTGTGGACACAGGGGTCCAAAGGCAGCTATCCTGGCTGGGGTTAGGGGATTGGATTGTGATGATCACTGTACAACTACAAATGTAATAAATTCACTGAGTAATAAGACAAAATAAACAAACAAAAGACAAAGGCAGCTGTCCTGGCCCCCAGGAGCCTCGGGCCAGTCTCAGAGGGCAAGGGACTGGGAGAAGCGAGGGAGACAGGTCCCTACTCCCATTCAGGTCCCGGAGCTGGGGCCCCCACAGCTTCTGCCCGGCCAGGCTCACCCCATCCCAGACCCGCACAGCCTCGGCTCTCACAGTGGACAGGGGACAGGAGGGACATGGAGGAGGCCAGATCCAGTCCCTCCTGAGCAGATGGACAGGCGCACCCCGGTTTCTAAGGACCGAGCCCTCCACCCCCTCCACTTAGAAGGACCCCAGAGGCAAGGCGGCTGAGGGGCTGGAGCAGCCTATGCCCCGGGAGAGTGTCCTCCGCCGTCCCTGGGCCTGTGCCCTCACCCAGGCTGCCCCCTGGCCAGCAGGGCATCTGGGTCACCGCCACTCGTAACAGGGGTGGCTGCTGCTGACCAAGAGCTTGCGGGGGCCCAGGCACCGGGCCGCTATGCGACGGCGGGGAATCTTGACAACAGCCCGACGAGATGAATACTGTTATGACCCCCCTTCTACTGGACACTAAAGGCCAAAGAGATGAACCGGCTGGCCCAAGGCCACCGAGGATGAAGGTCACCGGTCATTACACATCAGGGTGGAGGGACCCCCAGCTTCGGGGCTGTGGGGAGAAGAGTATCTGGTGGGCAAGGATGGAGAGGGGGCAGGGGCCGCGGGGGTGGGAGAGACGCCCAGCTCTGCCCGCCGAGCTGCTCCAAAGGCGAGAGGTTATGTGCTTATTAGAGCTGCTCGAGTCGATGGGATGAGGCTGACAAGGAGGCTGCAGGGCCCCTGGTCCCCGGATGCTTCTCTGACTGGGCCCTGGTCCTGGTTTAGATGTGGGCGGTGCAGGGGATCGACTCAGGCTTCTGCCCGAGTGAGGGCTTCCCGGGCGACCTTGGGCCAGAGCCACCTCTCTCAACCTGATTCCTCACCTGTAAGGCCAGGATGGGACGTGTGCCTATGTCACCGGGTCAGTGTGACGGCATGGAAAGCACTAGCACAGTGCCCAGCACACGGGAGGTGCGTGGTTAATGCTGGCGGATACAGCGGCCGCGTGAACCTGCTCTGCCGGAGCCTCTCCCACCTGGCCAGGGCCTACACGCCTGGGTGATTCTCCCTCCTCCCTCAGGGCGGCAGGCAAAGATGAGGACCCCATTTTCTGGATGGGCCAGTGCTGGGGGGAGGCCCCATTCACTCTGCTGAAGGTGCGGCCTGGGGTTGAGGCAGTGCCCTGGGTGCCGCACCCAAACCCATCATCCTGAGCAAGTCCCTGCCCCTCTCTCAGCTTCAGTGGCCTCCGAGCTGAGTTAATTGAGCCATGGCAGGCAGGCAGAGGTCCCGAGGACCCCCTCCCTGTCCCTGAGCTCCTGCCCTCCTCCAGGACCTCCAGGCTTCAGGTGCAGCCTTCCCTCCTCCCCCGGCCCGGACCTGGCCCTCCAGGAAGGCCGGGTGGGCCCCACGGGCAAGCTCAGTCTCTTCAACCTGGCCACCCTCCTCTACGGAAACTCTGCTGCTTGTGGCTCAAGTCACGGATGCCTCCCAAATCCAGATGATCAGCCTCCAGGTGGCCCGGTCCCCTGCTCTATCCCTGGCCCAAACACATCCATGTGTCACAGGGAGGGGAATATCAGGAGTTGGCATCACCCCAGGTGAAACCTCTCCCAGTCTGCTTCCACATGTCGGAAAATCTTGCTGAATCCCTTGCTACAGCCTGAGCCCGTTCCCTTCTGTCTCATCCCAAAGTTCCTCACGAACTGTCTGGAGAAGGAGGGAGACAGTCCTGCCCCTCCTCTCTGAGCAAAAGCTGCTGCCCTCTGCAGTGTTTGCGGGGAGGATGCCAGCAAGAGGAGGGTGTGGGAAGGTCCCGCCACCCCCACCCCAGCCCTGGGAATGGCTGAGGGAGGCTGGTCTGGGCGGCCTGGTCCCAGGAAGGAAACCCAGTGCCAAGGCTGTGATGTCCACCAGGCAGGAGGGGTTGCTGAAGGCAGAGAGAGGCCAGAATTTCTCTGGCAGAAGGGGCCTGGGGGTAGTTAGGGGATGAAGCGCTCAGGGGGCACCCACGTGGAGGCAGGCAGGAGCACCTATACATGCTGCTAACCCTGTAGCTCCAGGTGACAGTGGCTCCGGGTCTCTTCTGAGGTGGGGGCCAGGGATGTGGCAGCTGTCCCTGGGGCTGTCCCCCTGGCAGCACTGGAAGCCCCCCAAAAGGCCTGCACGGGGCCACTGTAGTGTGTCCTCCAGGGGCCCGCGATGTCACTGTAGGATTCTATGCTCTGTACTTGGGAGTGTGAGATGCGCTGCGAGGGTGGGGGCTCTCGGGAGTTCCTCTGGGGAGCCCAGTTCTCTGCCCTGCCCCACAGTCCTGCCTCAGAGGAGAAAGGTAGAAATTTTGCTTCCTGGCCCCCACTCTGTCACTGACGCTGGCCCTCCTCTCTGCCTAGTCAGCCTGGGTCAGCTCTGCCAACCCCAGCCTCTTTTCTGGAGAGGATCCCCTCACTCCCTAGATCAACCGTGAGGAGCCAGGTCAGGGACGGTGTCCAAGAGTCTCCTTAATGACCTTGAATCATTCCCAGGCCTCAGTTTCCCCACCTGGTGAGCCAGGAATTGGCGGCCTGATCCAGCCTGACCTTGGGCAATCAAGGGAGCTGAGAGCCTCCAGCAGTAGCAGGCTCTCCCTTTGGGCCGCTGCATCAACCCAACCTACTCCCTCCTCCTCCCAAAGTGAGGACAGAGGCCTTGGCATGCAGGGACACTCATCGTGGAGACCCTGGAGTCCCGGAGCTTCCTAGGGCTTGTTTTTTGGGAGACCGGGGGCCAAGGCAGCAGCGGCCGGGGAGGGCGCAGAGGCCAAGGCCGGCAGGGAAGGAGTTAACGGTTCCCCGCTTTATTATTTTCCCCTGCTTTGGCGGTGACAGCATTGTCTGGGCTCCAGGGCCATCAGGGGCGGGGGAAGGCGGGGGATGGTGGTGGTAGGGGCGGAGGCAGGAGAGACCCTGGACCCGGTAAAGGGCCGCGGTGTCGTCCCCGGCGCCAAACACCACTCAAGGTTTGGAGGTCTGGGGTGCGGGGAGCCCGCGTGTGCGCAGGCTCGGGTCAGGACCCCAAGGGGCGCTTCGACCTGAGCGACCCGGGGCATGGACCACGGACACCCCGACACGCGAGCACCCACACCCCCCCGGACGGGCACCCAGAGACCCAGGCGCAAGGCAGACGCAGGCCAGACGCGCTCAGACAAGGACACACAAACACGGCGGCGCACGGACACGGCAGGGCACTGCCGCCGCCGCCACGCGTCCCCAGGGGGGACACGCACCTGAACCCGAACACGCGCACCCGCAGGGCGGCCGTTCCCGCCGCGCCCCGTTACTCACCTTCATGTCGTTGACAATGGCCTGGAAGAGCCCGCCTAGGGCGCCGCACTCCTTCTCTGCCGTCTCCATGCTCCGGCCGGGCGGCAGCGGTGGCGGCGGGGCGCAGGCAGGGCGCGAGGACCCGGGCCGCGGAGGCGCTCACGCCGAGGGCGGGCCGGGCCTGCCGCCTCCGGGCCGCGCTCAGCGGCCGGCCGCGCCGCGCTCGGGGATCGCAGGCCGCCGCGGGGCGGCGTGGGCCATGTCGCGGCGGGGCTGGCAGGCGGCGTGGGGGGCGCGGCGCGGGCAGCTGGCGGCGCAGCCTCGGCGCGGAGACTGGAGCGGCGGCCGTAATCCGAGCCGCCGAGGCTCGGGCGTCACGTGGGCGCACGGAGGGCGGGCCGCCGGCAGGGAGGGAGGGGCAGCGCCGCGCCGGGAGGGGGCTGTGGGAAAGGCCGGGCCAGCGCCGGCCCATTCACCGCCGGGAGCTCGGGCTTTGAAATCCGAGCCCGGGCACCGCCAGACTGGTCGGGCGAGCGGGTCCGGCGGGCGCGGGCGCGGGCGCCATCGCGGGTCGGGGACGGCGCTAGGCGGGGTCTGCCCGGCTCCCTCGCGGGAGTGGGACCCGTGGTTGAGCGCCCACCCCCTGGAAGGAGCTCAAAACCAGCCTCCGTCCTTTGGTCTCGGGCCGAACGGGGGCTGGTTCCAGCGCTTTTACAAGAGGGCGGCGGGCGGACGGGGGCCCTCGGGTGCAATCCTGCAGGATGCATACAGCACACTCAGCAGGGGGGCACGGTGCCCGGGGGTCCAGGCACAGAAGAGTTTGGACCCTTCTCCAGAAGTTCTCTGGCTCCTTTTCCAAGCAGTGCCAGTGATGACGCCTCTCACGGGGGGGGGGGGGGGGCGCCCAGGCTGGGCCTTTGGGGGCGATGGTGTCCTAGTCCTTAGGGAACCTTCTTCCTTGGGGGTGGGACCAGCAGGACAGAGATGGGCAATTGTCCCCAGTCCCTGATTCCTGGGTACATGTGTGTGCACGTGGGCCATGGTGAGTTCACCCTGTGGCCCTGTCCTGGAGACTCCAGGCAGGGAAGCCCACCTTCCCAGGGCTATGTTGGGGCTCTGGAGTTAAAGCCCACACAAGATCCTTCTCTCCTACTCCAGGGGCCCACAATAGCCACTTGGGAGCTCATTAGGCCAATCTTCCCAAAGCCTGGGGCCAGGCGGACTCTGGCCTATAGGTTTGGGGAGCTCAGGCTCATTTAGTCGAATCAAAGGGTGCGCATGTGGGAGGCACGCCCACACTGGTCTGGGTCTTCCCTTCCATCCCCAGTGATCCCCAGCTGCCATTCATCCAGCAGCTCTGGAGGCTCCCTCAGTTCATCCGTCCAGTGGGGAGATGTCCCACGCCCCCAGGGGGGAATCAGGATGGAAAAGCCAGATGAGGTGCCTGGAAAGACAGGGTTCAGGGGGCCAGGCCAGTGCTTGAGGCTCTCTAGGAAGAAGGGGCCTGTCCTAGAGGTGAGAGCTGGGCCCCAGGCCCACACCCTTGGCAGGTAACTGCGCAGTGAGTGACCAGCCTCTCCTGGCAATCCTGAGGCCACCATGAGAACAAACTACAGAACAGGCAGCAAGGTGCCGGGGCAGCTTGGAGGGAGGTACCAATGGGAAGGAGCAGGCCAGGCAAGGGTGGAGGCTTTTCTGTCATTTCTTTATTGGGGCAGGGGGTGTGCATCATTCACATGGGCCTCTGTGCTGGTCCCTGTGTGCACGGAGATGTGTACACACCTGTGTACACACGCATCTGCACGAGGTCAGAGCTCTGGTGGGCTGAGGTCAAGCTCTTTTACAAGAGGGCGTTAGAAAGAACCTGAATCCAGAAAGTGGGGGTGTCTGAGGCTGCAGGCCCACCCTGGTGGGAAGCCAGCTCTGTCTGAATACCAGAGTGCAGCTGCCTGTGCCGGGGGCCTGGGGGGCTGGGCCGTGAGAGGAGCTCGGGTGGACAGAGCCTCCACCCCCTACCCTGCTCCAGGCTGGTGGCTGGGTCCAGCCTTGTCCCGGAGGCAGGTCCTCGGGCGCTGCGCAGAGGGGACCACTCCCGGGCCCTTCTCCATGCCAGGCCTGTCAGAGAACAACCCTCCGGTCCAGGTGATCCCCACGCCCGCTCCGCTGGTGCCTCACTTCCAGGTGCTTCTTCTGGACCCTCTCAAAGTGCTGCAGCAGCTCTGCGTAGTCGATGCTCAGGGAGTCTGCGTTCTGTGACCTGGGGGCTGCCTTCAGACCGTCTCTGGGCAAAGGGGGCAGAGGACTCCGCGTCAGTCAGCGGCCCAGCGTGCGTGGAGGCTGCTGAGGGGGCTGGGGGGTGGGAAGCACTGGCCACGGGAGGGCAGTGGGGTGGGGCAGGGCCACAGGCTGGTGGAGCTCCACCTCTAGCCCAGCAAGCCTTCCCCCCACGGCCAGCCCCAAAGAGTGAGGACTCCTATGAGCACCCCTCCCCCACCACTGGTAGGACCCGTCGACACTGCTGCTTGGCTATGGCCTGCAGCCTGTGGGCTGGTGACGGCGCCCAGAGCAGGCATCACATCAGGAAGCATTTCCTGTTTATGAGTGGCTCCCTTTGGGGTGAAAGCCAGGGCTAGCAGCCAGCCAGGAAGCCAGCTGGGGCCTGGAACGGGGTCCAGGGAGAAGGGGAGGAGGCAGCCTGGCCCTTTCTCTGGGCAGGTCTAGGGCTGGAGCCTAGAAGGATGGCTGAAGAGTCTCTAACAGCCCTCAACCTGGCAGAATATATCTGCTTTTGAGTGTTGGGGCCCAGAGGGCTGTAGTCACTCTCTGTCCCTGGGGAGGAGAGCCAGTCTCACCACTGGGCAGCTGATGGCTCCAAGAAATTCTCTTGCCACCACGCTCCCAAGGTGGCTCTGTACTGCACCGCATGTTGTGCACTGCACAATTACAATGGGCCCGATGCTCCCTTTAGTAGGGCGATACTGTCCCCCTCTAAGCCCAGGGTTTAGCCTGACCCCGGGGGACTAGATCCCTTTGTCCCATTCCTAATCATCACCCTAGAAGAGAATCTCACGAAGAGACTCCCCTCCTTCTTGGCCTCACTGGAAGCAGATCTGCATGGGCTGGGTAGGATCTGCTTCCAGCCCGAGGCATAGTGGCCCTGGTAAGAGATCTCCTGAAGGCTGTCCCTTGGGCCCTGAGTTCATGAACAGACCCCAGAGTGATGGGGGGTGGGGTGGGGGTCCAGGCAGCAGCTGAGCACAGGAGCTCGACAGACCAGGACCCAAATATAACATGACCGCTTCCTAGTCACTTGACCTTGAGCTTGTAACTCCGCACCCTCATCCTCTGCTGCCAGGAGCCACCTCATGGGGCGGGTGCAGATTCCTCCAGACTTGACATGTAAGAACTCAGTCCAAGTGCCCAATGGGTGGCCACTGCACCTATAACTCCACCTCTCTAAAGTGAGGCCAGCAGGGGCCCAGGAGCTCAGTCGCCAATGAGCCCGGCTCTTGGGCTAAGGCGCAGCCGAGGCATGGGCAGAGCCTGAAAGGCATCTCTAACCAGCCAGGCTGCTAGGGCAGGACCGGGGCAGTGGGAACTCCTCCCATGGTTGGGGTGCCATCTGGAGTCCAGAGGGGCCCCCGGTACCCCTACTCAGCCTGGTCCCTTCCTGCTGAAGATGCATCACCCGAAACCATCTTGGACAGTGGCTGTGGCTGCTCCTCTCTTGAGTCTCAGGCAACGTTAGTTTGACAAAGATCAAAAGGAGCTGAGCGGGGCCCACTCTAGGGGGCCAGACTGCAGGCAGCGTTTTGGGCTCTGGATGCTGCTTTCAGCTTCCCTGGGAATGGGGAAGGGAGCTCCCTGTCACAGTGACCCTGTGGCCCAGGTGCCACAGCTCCAGGAGAACAATCCTGGCTTGTGAGGAAGCTGAGGAATACCCCAGGGCTTAGAGCCCCAGTTCCAGGGGGTGACCAGGTGCTAGGCCAGGACATGGGGAGAGATGGGCAGGCCAGAGGTGACCCTGCAGTGTGTCATCTGGTGCTGGCCTGCACGGGTCTGTGTGCTCCTCCCCCAACACTCCTGGCATTAGATCCAGGGAAGGGACTGAGATCAGGGGTTTCTGGAAAGATACCAGCAACGGAGGCTGATCTAGGGTGACGTGTACAGATGTGGCTAGGTGAGGGGGTGGCGGGGAGAAAGAGCCACAGCTTGCTCCCTACGCCCTCATGGAGGAGAGAAGTCCTGCCTCCCGTGCCTCCGACCTTCTTGGCCTGAGGTCTTGGGGGCAGGGAGGGGTGTGTCCATGGGGTGTGGGGACTCCTCTGGGCATGGGGGGCTGGGCCACTCCCCGCCAGCCACAGTGGGCATGGCGCTGCTCAGGCCTTGTGTTCTCTGTATGTTTACAACAACCCTCAGGCAGTGAGCGGCTAGGGGACACCCAGCCAGCAGCACAGAGCTGAGATTCCAGAACCTTAAGCTGGCCCTCTCTCCTGCCACCCACTCACGCACCTGTCCCCAGGCTAACGCTGGTGAGCGTCACCAGTTTGTCCTTTGGATGCTCCCTCTAGCCTCACCGAGGGGTGGCCCAGGAGCCTGAGCAGGGGCCAGGGTCCCCTTGCCCTACTGGTGCCTCAAGCGCACAGAAGGGAGGACGGAAGGAGCAGACCCCCAGCTGTTCCGGGCATGCAGGCCTGGCGGGCCACTTGACGCTGTCTTCCAGCTGCCTGCCCCTCCCAGGGCTGAGAGTGTCCTCGGCCCCCTCTCCAGGGTGGGAGCTGTCCCTGTGCCCAACCCTGCAACCTGACCCCGCCCCCAGCTGTTGCTGAGGCTCCTGCCTCGCCCACTGCTCCCCTGCAGTTTTCTATGACAGCTCTTCTACAGCTTTGCAAAGAAAGGCCTGGAAGGCTGGGTGGAACCTCAGAGGTCCATTGAGTCCAAATGCGTAATTACTTACTAATGGAGAAATCTAGAGCCCAGAGAAGGCATGGGGCTCATCTGAGGTCACACAGCAAATCCTCGCAGAGCTTGAACCAGATCCTAGTCCAGGTCTCTGAACCATCTACTGACCCAGAGACTCTTCTAACCCAGAGGCCCCAGCCATTTGGTCCAAGACTTCCTGACTGACCAGCGGAGGTTTGGAGGAAAGCCTCATTGTCCCTGCCTGCCCTCTGCCGACCTCTTCTACCCCGGCTTGGGGAACGACGGGAGGAGTCTCACTGCTCCAAGCTGCCTTCCTTTTCCAAGGAGGTGCTACCTACACAAGGAGATGGAGCAGGCAGAGCTCTGAGAAGGGACTGGCCCTCATCAGCTTCTGGCCTGCGGCCTGGCCAGAGGTCACAGAGAAGCAGCCATTAGCCACACCTTCCCTCCTAAGTGGCTGCCAGGGCGACCCTAACACCCATCAGGCCCTGGAAAGGCCAGCAGAGGCCAGGCCAGTGAGGCACGGTGTGGGGTCGAAGGTGCTCCCAGCAAGGGACACAGAAGCAAACCTAACTCCGCAGCTGCTCCCTCGACACTCAGTGCACCGAGTGCCAGCCCTGAGAAGTGCCCAGTGGCACAAGATCGGCTGGGACAGTGCCTACCCTGCCACCTGAAGCGCTACCATGTGCGGGAAGGCGTGGGGTGGGCAGGAGGTGGACCCTGGCCTAGGTGCCACCTAATGGGGGCTCCAGCCCTTCCTGCCTCCTGGGGCAGACGACCCCTCAGGCGCCCCACACACCCGGCCCCTGGAGAGGCCGGGCTGGGTGGGAAGGAGGGCGGCGGCCTGGGCCCTGTGGGATAGAGGGCACAGGGGCTGGGGGCAGGGGCCCCGAGTACCGGGCAGGCCCACCTTCAGGTTGCCTGCGTCCATCCCAAGGGCAAAGGCCCGAGCCCTTTCTTGGGAGCAAGGCGCCAGGCCTGCCAAGCGGCTCTAACAGCTTGGGAGGGAATTCTAGACACACGGGGCATCTGATACAAGCTGGGTGCGCTCCATTCAGCGTAAATCTTCTCAGTGGCTCTGCTTGTTTCCATGGCGACCTGACAAGTGAAATTTTCCATCTCGGATGCCAAATGCCTGTGGATGAGGCGAGGCCTCCAAGGGTTACCAAATATAGACATGACCCAACAGGCTCTGGGGGCCGGGCCAGCAGTGGGTTCAGGGTGGGAGCCTGGATGCCCCAAGGGGCTACTGCCCTCCTGCCCAGAGGCTGCCATGCTGGACCTCTCCACGGTTGTGTGCCTGGGACCTGGGCTTCCCGTGGACAGGACGCCAGCAGGGTGGCCCTGGGAGCACCTCTGCCTCCTGCCCCATGCAGGAGGGTGGGGTGGGAAGGTCCCAGCAGTGCCAGGGTTGCTCAGTGGCCTGGGCTTGAGACTATGCTACGGATGGGAGGGGAGGGCCGTCTGAGAGCTGGGAGGGACCCTAGGTAGCTCTCTTGTCCATGTGCCACCTGAGACGTGGACGACGCAGACGCTGAGCTGGGGCACAAACTCTCCCCGCCCCTGGACTTTCTCTCCAGGGGCCTCTGTCTGGGTGACTCCCGCACACCCTCGGGTTTTTTGGATTAACTCAACCCCGACTGCTTAGAGAAGGTGTGACTACGACCTACCACCTCATAAACACGCCCAAACCTCCCAGCCTGGCACTCGGATGTGGAAATGAGAGGCCTGAGGGCAGGAGGTTGTGGGGCGGACAGTGTTGCAGTGACAGGAGAGCCTCGGCAGTCCCTCCCAACTCCCCACTTGCCGGGCCCTGCTGGCCCTGGCCTTGCTTGGTGGTGGAGCACTGCCCCCCGCGAGCCAGGCACTCACTCCGTCTGCAGCAGCTCGGGGTTGGGCACGCACTGGAGCCGGTGGGAGAGCAGCTGGAAGGCGCTGCTCTGGGGCAGCAGCATGAGCAGGCCGTACAGGGCCTTGATCAGGTACGGGTTGTTCTTCACGTCCAGAAGCTGCAGGCGCAGGTCTGCGGGAGGGCAGAGGGCAAGGTCAGGACCGGGGCTCCGCACAGCCAGGCACGCCTGCTGCTCCTCCGCAGCGTCTGAGCTGTCCCCGTGATGACATCGCATCGTTCTCTCTTTCCAGTGGCCCACCTGCCTTCTGCCTGATCTTCCCAAGTCACCTCGGCCTGGGGACCCCCCCAAGCCTGCTGCCAGGTCTGGTCCCCTCTACTCCACAGGCACTGCCTCCCTCCCAACGAGGGCGCCCAGGCCTGGAGCGTAACAGATTCGCGGGTCTGCTCTGCACGTGCCAGCACAAGAGAGCTATAAATAGGGTGAGCTGGGGAGAAAGACTGGATTAGGGCAGCTTTAAGGGAGGGCAGGATGGAAAAACGCTTTCGTGTGTGACTAAACACACACCAAGCCCAGGAGCGTCTGGTGGATGCCTTTGGAAATCCACCGCGGACAGCAGCCCTGCCCCCGCCGTGCCAGACGGGAGGGACACACCCGGGCCCTGCCTAGCACCCATCCTAACGACACAGGCCCCCGCGTCTCTCTCCCGGTCACCCTGGCAGCTACACAGGGTGAGCTGGGAGCCTCCACGGCAGCCCCACCCCCGCCCCAGGGGGCCGAGGTCCCCAGGTGCAGGGACTCCAGAAGCAGCGGGGGCCTGTTTCGAAGCAGGGCTGCCTCTCGGCTTCACTATCACACCGTAAGCATGAGCTTCATTCAGAGAGCCGCCTGCTTGGGGGGCAGGCATTGCACGTGCTGAGGCGCCAAACGCTGCACTCGCCCCCGCCTGCTGCCGCTTTTGCACGTTCAGCCTGGGTGTCACAGTCAGGCAGCTCCAGCAAACGCCCCGACTCTGCTTCACAGAGTCCAGGGTGTGGCTCCCGGCACAAGGCAGCACCTGCAAGTGGGCTCAGGGTACCCCCAGCTGCCCAGAGCCAGGGCAGAGGGCAGCACGCTGGGAGGGGTGGCCGGGGACAGCTCGGGGATGGTGCCCTGCCTGCCCTCTGAGAGCACTGCCCCAGTTCTCCCCAGCAGGAGTGACACCGATCTGGGGGTAGGATTTGCTGTCAGCCCTGGCCTGGGCTGGGGCCCGCCCTGAGGCTCACAAAGCAGGGCCCAAATTCTGGGCCCACATGTCCCAGCCCTATTCAGGCGGGCCTCCTCAATCCTGTCATCCCCATGCTGACATTCTTGACATTCCAGAAGCATCCCTGGCGAGACTGCCCTCTCCGCCTCCCTCCCCGGTTCAGCCAGGAGCTGCTCTCTGAGCCTGGCTCCACCCCACCCGCTCCAGGCCGGAGGCAGGGCTCTCACATGTGAAGATGGGGCACTCGATCAGCTGCACCAGCTTGTCCACCTCCGTGAGGAAGTCCACGGTGACCTCCAGGTCTCCGCTGGGTGGGCGGTCAAGGGCAGAGCACTTCTTCCCACCTGAGCAGGCTCTGGCGGACAACGGGCAGCAGCCTATTCTCCCTCTGCCTTTGTGTCCCTCTCAACGCAGAGCGGCACAGCTGTCCCCCCCGCACGGGCACTGCGCTCTGCTCCGGCAGCTCTCGGCTCTGAAAGGCTCTTATCACAGCCCTGCAGCTGATGGGGACGGGCTGGGCAGGAAGGCCTCTGCTCCTGCCTGGGGGGCACCTGCCAGCCGGGCCAAGGTCAGGGCTGCCGTAAGCATGGGGCCTGCAGTCTGTGGGCCACACCAGTGGCTGAGACGAGTGAATCCAGGTTGGCAGGAGAGCAGGCACTGGGAACCTGGCAAAGGCACAGCTGACCCCCAGAGAAGGCACCGCAGGGCCCCTCTTCCTTGGCCCTCAACTCCTGACCCGCCACAGAAGGAGACCAATTTCGTGTCCCCAGTAAGCTTTCCAACCCCATTCACGTGCTAGGCACCCACACAGGAAGCTGGTTTGCTTCACGGGGTTTCGAAGTCTGACCATGGATGCCTTTCTCTGCGGCAGGCCCTGAGGCCTCTCGTCCAGCCGGCTTCTCCTAGTTGTGTCCCCTGCTGAGCCTGCTGGGCTCTGGCTCTGTGGCTCCTGAAGGCCCCTGAGCTCCTCGCCCCCTGGCCTGCTGCAGCCCGATGGTCCCCCTGCTCCTAGGCCCTCCCTGCCCGCCGCACGCCAGCATCGGGCGGAGCACACGCTGTCTCTTTTCCGGGGCACCCTTACCTAAGGGACCCCCCCACCCCGATCCCCAGCTCTCAAGGCTTCTCCAGGCTCCCCTCCGCAGCCCCAGACGGCCGCATCACTGCCCGCAGCACTCTCCAGAACAGGGCCCTCACCGTGCCCTCCCAGGTCCGGTGTCGCAAGGCCTGGAGGCAGAGCGTGGGGTGGGGGCAGGAGGATGGCCGGCGGGCCCATCTCGTGGGTGGGAGGGGAGCCCCTGGCCCCCCGGCGTCCCGCGGAGCCTGGGCCGGAAGCACAGCGAGTGAAGGATACAACTTCTGGATGAGGTCGTAGGCGTGCCGGTAGTTCTGGGTGAGGAAGCACAGCGACACTGTAGTGACCGGGTTGTGGCACCAGGAGCGGTACAGGCAGCAGAAGAGGTTCCGGCTCTCCTGTGGGGGGAGAGGGGTGAGCAGTTAGGGAGGCCTCGCCTCCCCCTCCAGGTCCTCTGCGAACCCCAGGGCCCCTTGAGGAGCCAGAGCACCGGGGAGCCAGCTCAGCACCCCGGGCTGCGTGTGGCAGCCCAGCTGGGAACGAGTTGTCACAAAGGAAACCCTGACAGCTCCTCCTCAGACCCTGTCATTACTCCTGGTCCCACAGAGCCATGTGGTGGTGGACGCGAGGGCTGGGTCGGGGTCGAGAGCGAGCCTGCCCTTCGTGCTGGCATTTCTGCCCTTGGCACATAGCAGTCGTCGTTCTCGCCAGAGGCCTGTGGTCCTGGAGCTTGTGTGATGGGAGGCCCAGGGTGCGGGTGGGAGACACTCCCTCAGGGCCCTGGCTCCCCCTGCAGCGCCCTCCTGCCAGCCTCAGATGCCATCTCTTTTCCTTGTGTGCCGCCGCCCTGCACTCGGGAAGCAGCCCGGGGCTGAGCCCTCACTCGGGAGCGCCCCTGCCCCGGGGAACATTCTTCAGGCCTCTGCGAATGTCTGGAGGAACCACAGGAAGAAGGCGGGGTGGGGCCTGGCTCATCCCCAGCGGCTTGGCCCCAGACGCCCTCAGGCATAGGCCTGGATGCCCTGGACTCCCTCCTGGACAGGGGGCCGAGGCAGGGTCTGAGCTGGGAAGGGGTGACCACGGCCCAGATGAACCCCCTGGAGCTGCTGGCACATCCAGGATGGTGGTTGCCCTCAGGGGCCTCTGCAGCTCAGCACCCCCTCCTTTGGGCTGAGCGAGGCCTTTGACTGGTGCCCCCAGAGCAGTGTGGCGGAATGGGGAGCACCTCCCTACTCTCTGATGGGTCCTCACCCAAAGCCTGGGCCAGCAGCACTGGGAGCCCCTGGCTTACGACAGGGCACCTCGAAACACAAATGTGTCCATCTGTGGGAGAGCAAGGCCTGGGCCAGGGAGGAGGGTGAGGAGGGCAGGGACCCTGACTTCCGGCAGGGCTGCAATCCAGGGGCTGACAGGGTGACAGGCCCAGCAGCATGAGCCCTCTGGGTCTCTCCCAAGCTTGGCTCAGAGGCCAGCCCACTCTGTGCGGGGGCAGTGCCAGGGGTGTGGTGTCAGGGCGGGCACCTGGCCCCTGGAGCTGGGCCTGGAGCTCGCGGTGGGTAGAGACTCCATGGCAGGCGGCTCCAAGGAACCCAGCGGTGACTCACTCCCATGGCTGGCACTTTCCACGCAGCCACCCCGGGGGACCTGTACTCGACACTGGACCAGGGAGGCCTCGGGTGGCAGCCCTGTCTCCTCCCCGCCGATCTCCGGGGGCCGAGGGCCTGTGGGTCCGCGGAGGTCGCGGGGCCGGAGCCCGTGGTGTGGGTACCGGGGTCCTCAGGTCCTTGAGCTGGTTCCGCAGCTGGAAGAGCTCGGTGGACGTGAGCAGGATGGTGTTGAGGGTGTGGACCATGGTCGAGGCGAACTTGAGGTCCTCCTCCCGGAGCAGGATGTCTGCCATCGAGTGGAAGATGTTCTCCGCGTTCAGCAGGAGGCAGAGCTGCCTGGAAAACGGGCGAGGGCAGGCTCTGGAGACCTCCGGGCCTCAGCCTCGGAGCCCTTTCCCTGTCGGGCCGCTCTCGAGGAAACCTGCTCTTTCCAGGGCCTGTGTGGGAGCCCGGCTCTCCCCAGCAACTCCAGAGAGAGACCCACGGGCTGTGTTTGACTCCTCCCTGCCCCCCCGCCAGAAAATGAAATTCCGAGGAAAACAGCCGGGCCTCTGGCCACTTGGTCCCAAGAGCTACCTTTCTGATCTCTTGCAAAGCGCAGCAACACCACCCCCACCCCCCCGTGTGCCAAGGCCCCGCGTCCCTTCCTGGCTTTACTTTCCTGGCTAGAGATTATCTTTATGTGACAAATAACAAGCATACTGGTCACGCAGTATGGGGTCCCCCCCGCACCCTCCCGCGGGAGAGCCCCTGGTCGGGATGGTCTGTGCTGTTCACGACGGCATCTCTGTCAGGAGTGGTGCCTGCAGGGAGCAGGGGCTCGGCAGGTGCTCGTGGGATAAACAGCCCCTAAGACAACCGTGAGTTTTACCTCTGCTCTCCTGATAATAGCACGCCAGTGGAGAGGCCAAGGGACTTGGCCGAGGTCAGGGACTAGTTAGGGCCGCTTCTCCCCACCATCTCTCCTCTAGTAAGAATCTTAGGGGATAAGGCTCAGGCTTTTTTTGTGGAAAGAAGGCTCCATTTTAGAAAAAGAGAAAGAAAAAGACAAAAGGAACCCAGAGAACGCAGGAAAACAGTTCTCCCAAGTCCTTGGGCCAAGGTGATGTCAACGGCGACAGGCAGGTCTCGAGGACAAGGCTCAGGGAAGCCTGTCAACCTTCTCACTTGCCACTTGCCCACAGAGGCGGGGATCTCGAGGCTCCTGAAACTGAGAGGAGCCTCGGCTGCTGAAGAGGGTGGGGTGTGGCCTGGGCCCTGCCTCTCGGGGGATGGGGGGGGCAGCGCCAGCACAGCGCCCTCGCCCTGTCTCCTGTCTGGGGTCGATGAAGGTTTGCCTGACTCCCAGTCTCGGCTCCAAGAAGGCAACGACAGACCAGATCTCAGGCTGGTAGTGACAAGGGGTCCGAGGCCCACAGAACGACACGAGGCCCAGTGGAGCCAGCGTGCCGGACACACGTCCCCCCCGGTCACTGAACTCCCACTAAACAGCACTACCAGGGACCGGCTTCCTGCTTCCCTCCCAACACCAGCCACACTCTGGGGCCAGACTAGAGACGGTTCTTCCCCACGCCCAGAACCAGCAAAATCCCAGACCGTTTGGTAACAGAGAGGCCAAACCACGAGGCACAGAGAGCGGGCGGCCGTCTCCAGCCTTGGCCCGGCTGGACCCAGCAGGCTTGGGCAAGACACCACTGGAGAGACGGGAACGAGGCTGCGCAGGGACGGGTCTGGAGGGTGGCGTGACGAGGGCTCTGCCCTGGCCTGTCGGGGGTGCAGGGGCTCCCTGAGTGCTCCCGCCAGCTGTATGTCTGTGTGACAGTGTCTTCGCCTCCTCGCTGGGGATGACATCTATCTGCATGGGGTGGCCGCTGAGACCAGCGACAGCTCGACAGCTCGGGTAGGGGGCACACTGTGGTGAGTGTGGCCCCAGGGGTGGGGACGGCGACGGCCAGCTCCCAGGAGGAAGCCTGGCCCTTCAGCGGAGCAGGGGCAGCACTTCCGGCCCCGCCCAGCCCTCTGTCCCCGAGACGAGCCCCATCTCCAGGGCTGTGGGACAGAAATGTTTCAGGAGGGCAGGCCGCGCAGGAAGGGAACCTTCTGACAAATGGTCACAAATGCCCGTCGCCTGCAGCTGCTGCCGTCTCCATGACAGGGGCCAACAGCTGAGGCTGCTGCCAGGCAGCGCTCTCCGGGGACCACGGGCCTGAGGGGACCTGTGGCAGCTGGAGGCCGGGCGTGGCACTCTTGCCGGAGGATGGCTGGGGAGGGTGTGGAGGGACAGGCCAGGGGGTGGCGGTGAGGAGAGGTGGGCGCCAAGGCCTCCTGGTGTCCCTAAGAACCTGGGACCATTGATGGAGCTACAGAAGGTCAGGGCCGACCAGGTTTTCTAGAAACACAGGCTTTGCCCACCGCCACTCTCGTTTCCCTCCCACCCCGCTCTTGACGGCTCTTCCCCCGCTGGGTTTCAGCAGCCCTCTGCCCTCTGCCCTCCGTCCTTTCTCTGGTCTGCACCTCTTGGGGCTGAGTCTGGTCCCATCTCTAGCTCAGAGGCTCTCCCGAGCACCCCTAAGCCTCGCTGGTGGGTGCCTCGCTCGGCTGCCCAAACGCATCTCAGGCTTGGCAGTGCCCGAGCCCGCCTCTGCTTCCCTGAGACTCCAGCCGCTCGGCCTCCAGGGGGCTTCACAACCACCTGCCTCAGTAAGTACCATCGCTGCCCACCCAGCTGCTCCAGCCCAAAGTGGGGAGTCCTCCCTGATCCTCGTGGCCCTCTGTCTGGGCTGCTGGCAAGCCGGGGGCTCTGCCTTCATGGCACGCCCTCCTCCTGGCCTGTTGTAGCCGCCCCCTCCCTGGGCCCAGCGACACCTGTCTCTTGCCTGGTCAACTCCAAGCCAGCTGCTGATCCGTCTCCCTGATTCTTCTCTCGCCCCCACAACTCAGCCCCATGCGCCAACTTGAGCATTTTGTAAAAACTGCCCCTCTGAGCACGCACTCCCCAGTGGCCTCCTGCTGGATGGAAATAAACTCAGTTCCTGACCACAGCCGCCAGGCCCTCACACGTTCTGGTCAGTTCCTCTCCAGCCTCAGCCCTTAACGAGTTCTCCCTCACTCAGGGTGTGCTGGCCTCTCACGTTTCTGCTGTTTCTGACCTCTGTCCTGGCCTGGTCAGCCCTGCCCAGGGACCAGCCCGCCTCTGGCTCCTTCCAGCCCTCGCGGTCTCAGCTCCAGCCCCAGCCCCAGGTGAGGTCTCTGCCCTGTGCACACCCTCTTCCCAGCAGCCCTTTCTAAGCAAAGTCCTGTTTCTTTTCCAAGGACTTCTCACTACCGAGTCACCTGGCTGATGGACTCATTTCCTGGGTCCCCGTCTGTTTTCCCCACCAGAACGTGAACTGCAAAGGGCAGGGCCTGGCCTGTGACCAAGAACCGCTTGCAATGTTAGGCGCGAGGAGCCATGATTCCACCCAGGTTTCGTGGACAGACCAGCACACCCCTAGGCCCCTCCCGGCTGGACCCTGCTTGCCCTGCCAGCCTGGTCTGCAGGGAGCAGCGGCCCTGATGGTACACTTTCACCCTGTCGCCCAGGGCCTGGTTGTGCAGCCCAGGGAGACCCCTGGAGACCCCCAAGCATGTGCTGCCAGGACAGCGAGAAGGAATGGCAACAAATATCCCAGCAAGCGGTTCCCCCCATGTAGCACTGCTAATTAAGCCACCATAGGAGGGAAGGGAGGGCAGAAGGGAGGAAGCGTGGGTGGCAGCAGGGCACCGGGTTCCACCAAAGGGCACTCCAGCCCTGGGTTGGCTGGGGCCGGGGTGGGGAGGGGGGCAGTGGCGGGGGCTGCACGTCACTTCACCCAGCTTTGCTGTCTCACCCTAAGGTCACCCCAGTCTGGGGAGAAAGAAGACACCTCCCAGACTGCCGGGTCACGAAGCTTCCAGGGGGCAAGAATAATGACATATCAGCTGGCTCCCAGGGAGAATGAACCACCCGCCAGGTGCCGGGGTGAGGGCGGGACCTGAGTCCCCTTGGGGAAGGACAGCAGCTCTCACCTCTGAGGGCTCACGGGGCTCAGGGCGCTGTGGGGCATTTTAGGTGAGTCTGGGTGGAGGGCTGGGCGGAGCTTGGGAGTGCTGGACACCTGCACGGCCTGCCTCCCTCCCTGCATCAGGGAGGTGGCGGGACGGTGTTTCTCACTCAACCCCGAGCTTGTGGCAGGACCTCAGGCGGCCTCCGTCTCCCTGAGCCCGGCCCCAAGTTCCTCCCATGGCATCTGCTAAGTCCTCACACGAGCCTGGACCCTCATGCAGGGAGGCTGGGTCGCAGAGCTGCCCAGGGGAGGAGGAAGGCAGATCCAGCCCCAGAAGCTGAGTTTCTCTCCCCGTTCTGCCTCCCTGGGCCCTATCCCTGCCCAGTGGGGCCTGGCAGATGGCAGCCTCGCAGGGCTGCTGTGTCATCACTTCTCTGCTGAGCCCCCGCCCTGCCTGAGCTGCCTGCCGGGCTCTCAAGCAGAGCATCAATAATGGAGCCCAGCTTGCAAGCATTAAACGTTTGCCCATATTTTTTAACATCCATATTAAAGGGCTATTCATCAAGAGACAATACATGGGGCTTGGAAAATACTTGGGGATGAGGCAGAGATGTGGGGTGGGAGGGAACCTGGATGGGGTCTGGGAGGTCACATCCTGAAGGCCCACCTGAGGGCTGGAGGGGGGCAGGGGGAACATGTGGATGCCCTGAGGTGACCTCTGGATGCGCCTGCTGCTGGCTGGTGGAGGTAACAGGAGCCTGCCTTGCAAAGGAAAGGTGCCGGCAGAGGCCAGCCCCGCGGGGCCAACAGGGCACCTGGTGTTGTGCTTTGCTCTGTCCTGGGTGTGGGAAAGGGGTCACTCGCTGCTTCTTTTCTAGGGACCTGGACCAACTCGGGCAATGCCAAGTCTCGATGTGGAGGACAAGACCTGCCCAGTGGCTCTGAGCCCGGTCCTCCCCCGTTGGGGCTGCAAGCAGAGCAGGTGAGAAGGGGCGCTGCCAGACACCTCTCCCCACCCGGTCAGCAGGGATCATCCTGTGGTCTGGGGCAGGCACAAGGGACAGGGTTCAGCCCTGAGGAGGTAGTGGGGTGCTGAGAGGGGGAGGGGGAGTTACTCCTTTCTGGACAGATGCGGCCTGGGGGCAGGCACGGCCTGGTACAGAGGAGGGGGTGTGGATGGTGGGGACAGCGGGGCCACAGGGGGAGAAGCTGGGGAACAGGCTCCTTCCCAGGGCCAGGCCCGTGTGTGGGGTCAGGGGCTCCACAATAGGGTGTGGGTCTCGGAGGGCAGAGGCCCGAGTGCAGGCCCCTCCTGGTTCTCGCTGCCCTGAGCTCTGGGGACTCTGCACTTGGCCACGTGGCTTCGGGGGAGATGCAAGACTCTTCCCACGACCCACTTCCCTGCGCCCTCCAAAACCAGGACAGCAACGTTACCCACCCCCTCACCCCAGCACGGTCAGCCAAGCCTTCCCAGGTCCCCTGGGTCCTTTCACCAAATAAGGGCATGCTGACGCCCCCACCGCTGCCTGTTCTGACACTGAGCCGGGGGTGGGGGTGGGTGGGGAGCTCATCTACACTCGCTGGGCGCTGGGGGCTACTGCCCTCCTCTCCCCCACCTGCCCCTTCCTCAGGCCTGGCTTTTCTGAGAGGGACAAAAGCAGAAGCCAACGAGGTGTCTGACCCGCCTGGGGGCCCAGGAGCTGACAGTGCTGGTATGACCCACCCCATTGGCAAGTCAACACGAGGCTACTGGACGTGCATGTGAATGTGGAAAGGGCACCAGGTGGATTCAAGAGAAGTTTAAGGGGACTTGGGGGCTGGAGGGACCATTTCCTCACAGGCCCTTCCCACATGGGACTGTCCCAAGCAACAAGCTGACCACACAGATGGAATGTCACCAGCACAGGACACGGCGGAGAGACTCTGGGCTCCACCCCACTCGAGTGGGAAGAGACGCCGCTGATGAGAGATGGTATAAAGCCGGGTGCACCTCCCGCCCCCCAGTCTCCCCGGTTACTACGAATACAGTGCTTTCCCACTCCGACCCGCGCTCGCCTCTCTGCAAACTGCCCCATGGCCAACAGAGAACTCAAACTGACCTCGGCCACCAAGTTCCAGGCTAGGAGGGTGTGTCCCGGCTCTTTAATGCCACCATCTCCAGTGTGGTCAAAGGGACAAGTCCTGCCGAGGCCCATCCAGACCCTAAGGAATGGTGCCACGTTAGTGCCACACGAGGGACAGGCGAGGCGGGTGATTTCGTTTGGCACCTCCGGCTTGGCTGAGCCCAACAAATGGCTCTCCCTGATCCAGGAAGGGCTGTCCGTGTCTCCTAAGCCACCCCGGATGCTCACGGAAGCAGCCTCCACCACCCCCTGCGGGGCCCTCATGCCTCCACTTCCACACCTGCTACTGCGACTGCCTCGCGCCCCGTCTCCCGCCCAGGCAGGTCCAGCTCTCCAGCTCCTGGGCCAGGTGGGAACTCACCTGCCTCAGCTCTGGGGAGTGGTGTGGACGGAGGGGTGGGGAGGCGGTGGGCGGCCAGCTCTAGGCTTGGGCGGGTAACTGGCAAGGAGTCCTGGTTGGGGCTCCCTCTCAGAGGCTGGAGCGGGACACCGCCTGTGAGCAGAGCTCAGGCTGGGGCCTCTGGTCCAGGCAGCCCTGACAGCAGGGCGGAATCACTGCCCAGAGCCCTTCTATCCTGGGCCCCCTTCCTTCACCTCTGTCCCCAGCTGCATGTATCCTGGCCACGCCTGCACCGTGCACGAAGGGCCAGGCCCTCACCTCCTCTCTACGTTGGCCGCCAGCTGGTGTCCATGTCCCCTCGGTGGTCCAAGGCCACTGGGACAGGGGCTTTCCAGGGAGGCGCCTGGAGCCCTACAGCCACAACTCTCAAGTACAGCAAATACAGGGGCCCTGAGCCATTCCCACCGGAAAGGGCCCTCCTGCCTTGCCCCTGCCCAACAGCTGGGATCCTTTAGGAATTTAAAGAGAAAGCAGCTTTCAGGTCAGTGCAGCATTAGAGATGCGGGGGGCAGGGGAACGGCCTCCCCTCTGAAGTTCCGAAAGCGCCAGAGTTTCACTGCTTCCTCCCTGCCACCCCCTCGCTCCTCTTCCCTTCCAGCTCTCTGCTTCCCAAGGATGAAAACTGTAAATCTGTTTTATTTATTTCAATCCATCCTCGGCAGTGTGCCCCTCAGGGCAGAGGCAGCCATGGTAACCCCGCCAACTCGGGCCTTAAAAATTCATTCTGTTTAATGCAGTCGATGCATCTGATACACTTAAAAGTTTCTTGGGGGGTTGGGGGAGGCGCGAGGACTTGTTTTTCTGGGTCTTGCTGGGAGCTGATGGACAGGGGGTGGAGGGAGGGCCGTGGCATGATGGGGAAGAGGCAGAAGAAGAGGAAGAAAAGGGTTTTTTGTCCACTTAGCCCTCTGTCCGACTCTGATCACGGGCGGCACGGCCGGACGCTGGGCATTGGAGGAAGCTGGCGTCACCTCTCCCGGCTCTGCCCCTCTCACCTTGGTCCCTAGAGCACACCCCAAGCCTGGAGAGAGGGGCTGGCTCAGCTCAGGGGGGCTGAGGCTCTGGCTGCCTCCAGGAGACCATTTGGTTTCCTTGGCTGCTCCCGCCTGAAGGAGGCCGTCCCTGGAGGTGTCCGGATGAGCCCAGCCCAGGAGAGGTGACGCCCGCTTCCTCCACTGCCCAGGGGGGGTCAGGCGGCCCTTCTTGCATGTGAGGAACTCTGCTGCTGCCCAGGTCAGGAGTCAGCTTCCGCGCATGCCCGGATGACCCACTGCGGCTCGTTTCCTGTGTGCTCTTAGCAACCTGGCCAGGCCTGGCTCCCACGGTCCGCTCGCAGGTGCCTCTCCAGCCCCTTTGAGGGTCCTTCACCCCCCCCCCCCGCTAGTTCCCACCACCTGCCTCCACCCCACCCCACCCTGCTGAGTTCCGTCTCCTGACACTCACTGTGGTGTCTCCTTTCTTGAGCTCAGCATCCCAAGGCAGAAGCCCCACCAGGCTGGGCCCCTATGGGCAGCAGGGGGACAGGTCCTTGTACCATAGAAAAATAATTTCCAAGAGGGGCAGGTGGCCGGGGTCACTTCAGTGGGGAATTCAGCTGGCCTGTGGAAAGGCACGCTCTGGGGCCCAGGGAACCTGGTGGGGTTTTGTGAAAGTGTGTGGTTCTGGTTGAAGTACTTTCACTATGTGCACGGAGGAGCCTCTGGGGGGACTCAGCAGGTGGCTGGCTTACAGACCCTGTCTGGGTTTGTGTCCCGGAAAGGAGCTTGCCCTGAATATGGCTGGAGGCGGGTCAGGTGGCAGGGGTCTCCTGGCTCTGAGGACAGGAGAGGAGGTGGGAAGAGCCCAGGCACCGGGCTGAGGCGTGCCGGGCCCTGGAAGGGAAGGCAGTGTTGGGAGGACGAGGCGGGCAGACAGAGGGAGAGGCGGCGTGAGGGGGCAGGAGGCTGTGTGTCTGGCCCCCAGCCTCCAACCCGGTTGCAAAGCCCGTAGCTTCTGAGTCTGTCATCTTGGGAGCCCACAGTGCAAATGAAAACAAAGGGATGGGCCACTAAAGGAAACCCTCTTGTCTCCCTGACATCGACTCCAGCCAGGCCTGAGAGCGTGGGCATCTCGCCCCCTCCTGTCAGAGGCCCCCTTCAAGCTGAACCACCAGCTCCTGCCCAGCGATGGCCCCGCATCATTGACATCTGTGGGCACTTTCTCCACGTTAGCCATGCCTGTACCTTAAATCCCTTTCCCACGGAACGGGTGTTATCTCAGCGGTCCCCTCTCCTAGAGAATGAGGGTAAAGCACAGATGAGAGCTTTGCCCAAGTGCCTGTCTGGGCACCGAGCTCTTAGCTGCCACCTCACTGTACACCCTGCCGGCAAGATCCAAGGTCTAGCTCACACAGGGGCTTGGATATGCTTTTTCTGGAAGACCGGTTTTTTGGTGGCAGGGAGGAGGCCAATTTGACTACACCCATCACTGATGGACTAGAGTTTCTCCAGAACCTTCCGTGGCTCTGGGGCAGTTTATCTGCAAACCGGGTCCTTCTATTGCACCCTCACCCTGAGGCGACCTCTGGGGGTGGCAGGGACTGACCACAGCTGGCCAGGACTGTGCTGACCTGTGCCCACACTGACTGCCCTTCTGGGGTGATGACCTGTCTCCAAGGTGTGAGGCAGGAGCCAGGGCCTGTGCAGGCCCGGCAGGGGGTCTGTGGGGGTGACGCCATCAGCAGTTCCCAGGCCAGCTGCTGCCTGGGCAGGGGGAGGTGGGGATTTCAGTACAACTCCCAGGCTCTGAATTCAGGCGGAGATGCCAGGGAAACCGCATCCCTGAGCCCTGTGCGCCTGGAAGTCCGTTGGGCTGACCCATCAGAGACTTGGATGGAAACTTCCTCCCCTTGGCAGCCCTCGGAGCTCTGACTCTTCCAAAGGGGTTTCCTCCCCAGGACGCACTCACCTCTCGTGGTTTCCAGGCCCCAGACCTGCCTGCCACCTATGCCCCTGCCAGCTTCCAGCCAGGCTCACAGAGGCCCTCAGAGATCAACTGCTCATGGGACAGAGGGAAACGCTGAAGCCGGGGGCTGGGCCAATCGACACAGCCCTGGGGCCACGGTGGAGTTGAGTCCCCGACTCAGAGTTCAAGGTGCATTCGGCCACAGTCCCATGCTGTGTGTCCCCTGCAGAGGGACAGACCTCTCCTCCCTGGCCCAGCCCCCCGTCCACCTGAGGGCTCCAGCTCCCTGTGACCTGAGTGTCCTGTCCAGGGTACAGGCACCCCTTCACCCCATGACATGCGACCGTAGAATCCCCTGAGGCAGAGAGCCTGTCTTAGGACAGGAAAGGGAAAGGCACCCCCACATCTCTGCCACTTCCCCCTTCACACTATGGGGGTAACCTTTGGAGAAATGAGGCAGGCAAGTAACAGGGGAGCCTGGCTAGGGCTGTTCCACTGTCCCTGGGAAAGGCTTGGGGACACCCCCTGCCCCAACAGTCTTCCTGTTACCAAGCCGCTCTGTTCACATTTTCCTCGGCTTCATTCCATTATTCCCAATCCAGTCCTGTGCTCCAGGCCACGAGATCACTCCCCGCTGCGTCTCACGCGCCCACAAACCCTCACAGATGGCGAGCTCCTCCCTTCCACCTTCACTGGCTTTGAGCCCAGAGGCCTGAGGTCGCACAGTTCCCTCCCTCTAACCTTAAAGCCACACACCTGACGTGGGTCCAGCAACCCAGTGTTCATGTGGTCCCCGCACCAAGGCCAGAACATGCCCCTTGTGGTGAGGGTCCCAGGTGATGGATGGCAGGGAGCCACTTCTATCCCACGTTCCCATGGGGATGCCTGTGCCCGGAAGGGGTCCCTCCGGGGTGGCCATTTCAATCTGGTGGCAGCCTCAGTGTCCAGCCCTTGGGTCCCCCCGCCCCCCACCTCTCAGTGGGGAGCCGCCTCCCTGATTCCATCTGTGACCTCGCCTGTGCAGAAGGCCACACAATTACACAATTACCTTCCAGAACCAGGAGGGCATCCCAGAAAGAGCCCCTTACTGAGAGACCCCGGAACCTGGCTGTGTGCTAGAGTCACCTGAAAGCTGCTCGGGGCACCAAGGCGACCCTCAGGCAGGCCTGGCCCAGGAAGGGCCATTTGTTCCTAACAGGCTCCACAGGCAGGACTGAGAACCATGGCCCTGAACTTCCACGGCCCCACGCCCAGCGAGGCCACTTCCGCGTGGAAGGGGGCGATTTTACCCGCAGCGCTAGAGGGCGCGTGGCTGCAGAGCGGGCTCGGCCCGGGAGCCCGGGGTGAAGGCCTGCAGCTTTCCTTCTTGCCAGCACACCCCACCTCCCCAGGCCTGGCTCCTGATTCCCCCTAAGTTTCTGCCTCGTCTCCACCTTCGAGTCCTAAGCCCTCTGTGCGCAGCCATGACGTGCTTGGTTCAAAGGGAAGAACAGGAGACGACGGCTCAGGCCAGACGTCGCCTGCCCAGGCCTGCACCCGCTCCTCAAGCCGGCTCCTCTCCCAGCCCCCGGGGAAGCAGCTCAGCCCCAGCCTGCCTCTGGCATGTGCCCTCCCGCCTCGCTGGCTACATGGGGCTTCCACAGGAGATAAGAGGCCCCCGATGAGGGAGCTCGAAGATTAGTGCCTCGCTGGCCTTCAGATCCTTCGTCTGGGAGTTTTAAGGAATTTTATGAACTGAGAATGTTTTCTGCAGATCTTTACAAGTGCCCACTTAAAGGGCACTGAGATAAACGTCAGAAGCCAGAACGGGAAGTGAAACGCTCATACCCACTGCTGGTAACAAAGCGCAAACATCAGAGCAGCCTCACCGCGGAGTCTCCTGGACAAAGTGAAGAGACGGTGTGAAAGGCTGGGGGGACACAGGGGTCACGGCGGGGAGCGGGGGGACAAAGAGAGCGTGGAGGGCGCTCCTTCAGTTCTTCGTGGCCAAGTGGAAGGGGGAGTTCTCTCATTTGTACCCTCCTCCACCCCGTCGGGAGGCTGAAAAAATTCCTTTTGTGATCAGTCATTTTCAGGGAAATTTAAGATGCATGAAATAGGCTTTTCAGCCGAATGTTCCTTTCCAGCCCAGGAAATCTTTATCGGATTAAATGCACAAAAAATGAGAAAAGGGCTCTGGTCGTGAGGCATCCGTGACGTCCCTCGGGGGACAGCATCCTGCGGGGGACCGGCTGGGGAGGCACCAGCACCCCACGGCCACAGCCCTGCCTGCGGGGCAGAGTCTGGACCCTGCGCTCGGAGAAACGGGCGATGGAGTTGAACGCTGACGCAGCGGCGGTGGCCTTGATAAGGGGGAGGGACCCTGGGCCAGTCTGCTCTGGCCTGGAGGTCAGAGGGCAGTGTCCCAGGAGCTGAGGGAGATTCGCCTGCCGAACGACGGGGCACATGTGAGTGATTGAAAACACGCACGAGCGAGCGGCAGAAAGATTCTGTGTCCGGAATCCTCTGCCGGAAAACCACCACCATGACCACAACCAAACAGATTCAAATATTTATAAACGCAAAGACAGAGTTTTGGAAGGAAACATATGAAACTGAACGCAGAGGCTTCTGGGGGAGGAAGCGGAGCTGAGGGTCATTTCACACCGTATTCTTCTGCGTTATTTCAATTTCTATCTTGTGCGCGTTAAAATTTTTTTAAACAATAAATAATAAATTACTTAGAATCTTACACACTCGGGGATCATGCTGGACTCCCCCATGGAGATCGCAGAGGCAGAGCAGGGGAGATTTAACAATGGAAACATGCATTTTACAAATGAGAGGATCAACAGCCGGGAAGGGATATTTTTAGCTACTGTGGCTCTTTGCTTCAAAGGCGTAGGTTTCATCTAAAACCAGGCAAACCTCCTACAAAGTCTGCCTGTTTGCAAGGAGTGATTAGCATAATACTCCTTGGAGGAGAAAAGGCCTGGCTCTGCTCTGAGGCAGGAGTGCCTACTACAGGGAGGCTTCCCCTGAAATAGAATCTGAGCAGAACAGCAAAGTCTTCTCAATGGAGGTGAGGCCCCCACCTTCCATCAGAGCCCGAAAGCAGCCACAGGGAGGGCCTGGGGACGCGGGTGCGACGTGGCCACGAGGGGCGAGACCGGAGCGACCACACGGCAACGGTGGCCACCCTTCTGGGGCCAATCACCAGATCCCTTTTGCCTTGTGCAACCACCTTCCGGTTTTAAGCACGGAGGGTCTGGGGGCTGCCTTTCGAGGTGCCCTCTCTGAAGCTAAGGTCAGAGCCAAGTCAAGCCTGAGGAGGAGGGACGGATTCAGGAGATGGCAGGCGGGGCCCACTCCTGCAGGAAGACTCAGGGGATGATGCTGCGGGGAGGTGTCCTCCCCCGAGGCTGCGCCAGGCCCTTGAGAGGTAGCAGAGCTGTGGGTGAGCCAGTGCTGTGGCTCGGTGTCCCCTCTGTCGTCCCCCCCCACCAACTGGCCCCTCGGGCGCTCACGCTTGTCTGGGTCTATCCGTCTGCCTCTGTCTCTGACCTCTCCTCTCCTGGCCCGGGTCCCCCACCCTCCTCTGCCATGACGCCTGGCCTGTGGGCACATCTCTGATGGGCGTCTTCTCTCTCCTAGAAACCCCCGAGCTGGCTGGGGAAGACTGAACGTGTCAAGGGAGGCTTGACCTTTTCTCCAAACACCACAAAAATGAAATGAAAGCTGTGACCTTCCCAGAGCCGTGATTAAAGATACACATCTCGGGACCTGAGCTGGGGACAGACATCACCGGGCAGCCGCTTGGCAGCCATCCTGGGGGGAGTGTGACCTTGGGCTGCGTGGGGCCGGGGGCAGAAAGTGGCAGTGCTGTTGCTGTTTCACGGGCAGGAGTGGGGGCAGAGGGACAGGAGGGGTGGTCCTTTCTCCGCGGTCCCCTCCCCACAGGGTCCCCACAGCAGTAAGACCACAGGTCTTCCTGCCGAGGGGGGAACGGGACACACTCACAGACGGGGTGCACAGCTGAGGACCCGAGACGCCAATTACCACGCTCTGGAGGCCCCGGGGGAAGCAGAAGGATTTGGACGGGGTGGCTGCTCAGGCTTCAAGGGCAGGGAGAGAAGTATCCCCAGGAACCTGCCAACTGTCAGGGCCAGGGGCTCCTGGCAGAGGTGGGTGGGGGTCCTTTTCGGAAGAGAGGCTCCAAGGAGGCAGGCCTCACTCACAAGGAGGAGGCTCAGCTCACGTGGGAGGAAGGGAAAAAGCTGACTCTTCTCTGGGAACAGATGAGGCAATCGGCTGAGCGTACAGGAACCTGGAATTAACTGCCTGAAGGCAGGGCCCCTGAAGAGCCAAACGTGTCGGGGTGGGGATGTCTGGAGTGTCAAGAAGCTTTGAAACCTAGCCCAGATTATCTGCTCAAGCTGCCAGTCCCAGCAGCACTGAACCTTCCAGAACAATGTAGCAGCCAGATCCCTTGTCAGGCAAGCTTCCTGAGCAGCTCCTTAGCCAGCCTTTGGGGTTTTAGGAGGCTGATGGCACAGCTGCAGACAGTGAGTGAATGTCCCTGCCACTGTGAGCCCTGGGCCCCGCTTCCCCGCCATTCACTGGAGCTCAGGGCACGGGCTCCGGGACCAGCGTGGCCTCGAGCAGGCCCGCAGTCCCCCACAGCATCACAGGGGTGTCTCCCACAGCAGGTGGAGAGTTCTCTGAACCTGCCCGGCCCTTCAGTCGCACAGTACCTCAGGGCTGCCTGGTCCCAGCCACTCCCCCAGCTCCGTGGGGTGCCTGGGCTCTGGGCTTCGGGCTTCCAGGCAGACTCTCCTACATCAGAAGCACTGGCTCCTCCCACCCCTCCCCCACTCACAGCGCATTCCTTATCTTTCATGGCTCAGGTAGACAGCATCTCTTTCCAGAAGCTTCCCCGGACCCCTCTATTGGGGCTGGGCCCTCCCTCGCCCCATCTGCTCCCACAGAGCATCATCACTTCGTGAGTGTGCCTGGGAGGGCAAGGATGAGCTCGGCCCACTGCGGTGCCCCCGCTGGTGGGCACTGGGGAGGGTCTGTGCAATGACAAATGGCATTTCCTGGCCCTCCCTAGGTCGGCATAGCAGCAGCCCCTTCCCGGGGGAGGTGGGGGCTGGGGGCTCTTATCTGTCCTCACGGAGGAGGGGCTGAGCGCTTGCTCCCGGCAGTTCCATCCAGACACGAGGGCTCTTGCCCAGCCTGACAGCTGTGGCCTAATTTCCAGGGCTATACCCAGGCTCCTTAATTTTACCCACTTGGTATTTTTCATTCCTGAAGCACGGGGAATGGAGAGGGATTGGGGGTGGGGGAGGTGTGGACAAATGCAAGGGATAAGCGTGGGGTGGCGGTGGTGGCGGGGGGGTGGGGGTGCTGCCCGGGCGGGGTGCCTGGAAGGGACTGGGCAGCGGGAAAGGGGTGGGGGGAGGAGAGCCAAAGGGATTCTATTTTTTTTTTTTTAATTTAAAAAGGACAAAAAAATTCCCAAATCCTACCCCCTCCCCTCGATTTTCCTCAGTAAGCATTTTCAACAAGGTCACAAATGCACTGGTGCTATAGATTTTTGGCTCCAAACCACCTTTCAGGCAGCCTTTAAAAGCCAGTTCTTGGCGTAGCTTCAGCTGAGCCTGAGGAGAGGGAAAACTAGGGCACTTTTATGCTCTGAGAAAACACTGGATCCAGGTCACAGCTTCTTGGCTCTGCTGAAGTTGTGGGGTACCCCCCTTCTGCAGGCCTGGACCTGAGGACCCCCGACCTGCACCCCACTGTTTCCCCCAGAGCAGGAATCACAAGACTAGGGCACACATTTCTTAGTCACCTGTCACCCGTCTGCCTGTGCCATTGGACTGCCACCTCGGTGAAGGCAGGAACCGGCTCTGGGTCCTATGTGTGTCCAGGCTGGTGCGGGGCCTGGCACACTGTGGGCATTCCAGGAAGAGCCACGGAATGGACCATGGGGAGTGACCCTTTGACCCTGGTCCCCTGACTGGGGTAGCCTCAGCTCCTCCCTGCCCTCCACAACGCTCCTGCCACACCTGAGTGTCCTGCCTGAGGACTGTGGTGGCTGTGCCCACATCGGCCTGGCCCAGGTGGGGCACAAGGGCAGCACAAGGTAAATATTTACTGGAAAAATCCGAGCCTCGGTTTCCTGCTGTGTGAAAGACCTCAGCTGACCCTAAGGTCCCCCTGGGCCAGTCTGAACTAAGCCTAAAGCCCAGACGGAGACTCCCCTGGTCTCCTTTCAGTCATGGCCTGGGGCCACTGTTCTGGAAGCCCTGGTGCCGGGAGAGGGCCAGCATGGCCTTGCTGGGAGTTGGGTCTAACCCCCAACTGCACACACGATGACACAGATAACTTGCGGTCTCTGGCAAGGTGCCGTGTTGGCAACGGAAGGGATCAGTGGGAGGCCTGATTCCTCGGCTGCTGTCCCACTTCCCACCTGCCCCGTGGTGGTCCCTGGGAAGGCCACTGGGTCACACACACAGCTCCACCATACCCTCGGCCCCCTCCGGGACAGATGGAGAATTGGGCTGTTGGAGGAGTGGAGACAGTGTGTCACTCCTGCCACCTGCTTCACACCTCTTTTCCGGCAGCACGTGAACCTAGACCACGGAGCGGGGGCTGGTGGATCTGCCTCCCTGGTGTCCACAGGCTGGCGTGCTGCTTCCCAAACCAATTTCCCACGAGCAACAGCTCCTCCTCCTGCATGAGAGGGTGGCACATGATCCATCCCGAACAGTCAGGGCGCAGCGACAGGTCCAAGGAGACTCAAGCCCAGGGCCACTGCCAAGGCCAGGTGCCAAGGGACTGGAGCGAGGCCACAGGACAGACGGCCTGCCCAGGGTGGGGCTGACACAGGAGGAAGAGGACCCCACTGCGGCAGTTCGGGGATAAGACCCAGGACCCTGGGAAGCTTCTAGTCGTGGACTTGCTGATCCTCGTCCCTAACTACACACCGCCTGTATTTTCTTCAGTGTGAGTGTGGGGACCGGTTTTCTTTTTTTTTTTTTTTTTGTCTTTTGTCTTTTTGTCTTTTTTTGTTGTTGTTGTTGTTGTTGTTGCTATTTCTTGGGCCGCTCCCGCGGCATATGGAGGTTCCCAGGCTAGGGGTTGAATCGGAGCTGTAGCCACCGGCCGGCCTACACCAGAGCCACAGCAACGCGGGATCCGAGCCGCGTCTGCAACCTACACCACAGCTCACGGCAACGCCGGATCGTTAACCCACTGAGCAAGGGCAGGGACCGAACCCGCAACCTCATGGTTCCTAGTCGGATTCGTTAACCACTGCGCCACGACGGGAACTCCGGACCGGTTTTCTGTGCCCTGCAACCAAGTGTCTGACTGGACAGCTCTGAACAGGGCGGGGCAGGAGGGTGCCAAGGAGGGGAGGGCGCCTGGGGCAACTCTTAGTTTGCTCAGGGGCCTGTCCTGCTTACTCTTCCCTGGAAAACAAGAGACAGTCAACCCCAGAGCACCTGTTTCCCAGGAGCCAAGCGGGAGGGAGCAGCCCCGTATGGCGGCATCAGAGGGAGCAAGGGGCGGGGAAGGGGGAGACAGGAGCCAGGCCAGCTGACTGACAGGCGCAGAGAAAGGGGGATGCCACCCAGCACGATTACCGTCGCAGTCTCTACAAGAGGTAACTTAGAGCAAGATGCTCTTCTGAGCCCTTTCTGGTGCATCGTCCAATCCCCCTGAGGGTCAGCAGGGGTCACGAGGGTGACCGTCTCCAGCTTTCGTGTAAGGAAACTGCTCAGGAAAGCAGCCGGCTGGGCGCCCCCTGTGCTTTTCCACTCCTGGGAGAGCAGCCCTTCCCTCTGGAGAGCTGCTGCTCCCCATGCCACGCAGGATTCTGCCACTGCCGCCCCCACCACACGGGACAAAGGACCCCGTGGGACCCCACCAGAACTGCCCTGGAGCACAGCCAGCAGGAGTGTGAGGGCCACGTGACGTGGGGCCATGTTTCTGCCACTGGAAGAGACCAGAACGATGAGGTGCGAGACGGCACCCCAGGGAGACGCCGAGTTGCGGGGCCTGGTGGCCCTCTGCCCTGTTCTGGCTACTCGGGCCAGTCAAGCCCCCTTGCTCGTCCCGGTGCCTTTGACCTGGGTTCCCGCCTCCTGTCACCGTACTTAGATGAGTGGCTCCCACCTCCAGGCTGCAGACCTCCACTGGTCTGGCTGCACCAGAAGCCCCTGGGATTCCGCTGGGCGGGGGAACGGAGGGAGAGTGAGCATCTTCATTTTGACAAAGCACAGCAGGCTCGACTAGGTGGCCTCCGAGACCCTGTCCGGAGCTAAGATACACCTCTGGGGTTTAGGCGGCCTGGACTCAGTGACCAGCTCCCTGGGAACACTTAACCGATGTCAACCAGAAACGGGCAGCTTTAGAGCTAGTTCTTCTGAGCTCCTAATCCCCTGGAAAAGCACCACAAACCATAAAAAATGCTGAAAAGAAAAAACTGGTCACCTGGACGTCATTACATAGAGAGGCCTGTTCATCAAGAGACACTGCGAAGGGGGTGCGGGCTAAGGCAGCCCACAGAGGAGAAGATAATGACAGGGCACATATCTGAGAAAGACTGGAATCCAGAAGAAATAGAAAGAACTTTCACAAGTCAATAAGAAAAGCACCAAAAACCCAATGGGGAAATGACTCCGACAGGCTCGCTGCAAAAGAGGTCACTCAAAAGCCAAAGCGTCACGAGCAGTTCTTTTACTCTCTTTGTCTTCAGGGACATGCAAATAAGAAGCACATGCCGATGCCACCACGTAGCTCCCAGAACGGCTAAAAGCCGAGACCGCTGATACCAAGTGTCACCGAGGATGTGAGCAACGGGCCCGCTCACGGGCTGCACGCGCGTGCAGGAGTGGAAGCTGGCGCGGCTCACACAGCGCCTCCTGCAGCTAAACACACGTATGGTCCCCGATCCAGCAATTCCTGGGTTCGATCTCAGAGAAAGGCACACATACATTCACCAGATGTGAAGGGACGCTCACAACAGCACTATTCGGGGCAGCAGAGTGGGTAAAGGCGCGACGGCGCCCACGGTGGGCACTCCGCAGAAATGCGGAAACTGCTGCCACACTGAACACAGGGCCATCTCGCAAAGACGAGGACGGCCAAAAGAAAGCTGACAGTTTGCAAAAAGCACACACACTGTATGATGCCGTTTATATAAAGTTCAAAACACCAGGTGACACCCCCCTATCCCCCACCGAAGCCGAAAACTAAAGACCAGGAAAACGAATGCAGAACGTGAGAGGTCAGGCCAGTGGCTACTTCGGAGAGGAGGGCATGGGTAGTAATTGGGAGGAGACACGAAAGGGCCCTTCGGGTGCTGGAAACGCTGTACTTCCTGATCTGAGTGCTCGTTACCTGGATGTAGGTGATTAGCGAAGACGACCTGAGCTGTATTATACTTATGACTTGTGTACTGTCTTTCTTTTTTTTCCTTTTTTTTTGTCTTTTTGCCATTTCTAGGGCCACCCCCGTGGCATGTGGAGGTTCCCAGGCTAGGGGTTGAATCCGAGCTGTAGCCAGCGGCCTGCGCCAGAGCCACAGCAACACAAGATCCGAGCTGTGTCTGCAACCTACACCACAGCTCACGGCAATGCTGGATCCTTAACCCACTGAGCAAGGCCAGGGATCGAACCTCATGGTTCCTAGTCGGATTCGTTAACCACTGAGCCACGATGGGAACTCTGGCTTGTGTACTTTCATACAGCGTGTTGCTGTTAAGTGAAGAATTTATATTAATAAAACTCTGGGTGGGCACCAAGGCATAGAGGGAGGAAAGACTGCCACGTTGTCCTGATCATGAGAAGGAAAAGATGCATCTGAAGGAAAAAGTGTTAAACTTATGTGGTTCAGAGAGAGGGCGGAGTTCCCATCGTGGCTCAGTGGTTAACGAATCCGACTAGGAACCATGAGGTTGTGGGTTCGATCCCTGGCCTTGCTCAGTGGGTTAAGGATCCGGCGTTGCCATGAGCTGTGGTGTAGGTTGCAGATGCGGCTCGGATCCCGTGTTGCTGTGGCTCTGGCGTCAGCCAGTGGCTACAGCTCGGATTCAACCCCTAGCTGGGACCCTCCATATGCTGTGGGAGTGGCCCTAGAAAAGACAAAAAAAAAAAACAGAGAGAGAGAGAGAGAGGGCTTTTCTGGAGAGATGGCAAAATCACGCAGAAAACAAGTCGAACTTCTGGGGACACAGGAGGCCACACGTTTACTGATGACAAGGCTGAGGGTGGAGACACAACTGCCATCATCAGGCTAAAGAAGCAGCTCTGTGGGGGCAAAACAAGGAGACTCAGATGGCCCCACATTCGGGAAGCTGGTCACGGGTGAGAGCTGGAATGGGGCGCGTGACTGCAACTAGGGCCAGGGGTGTGGCCAGTGGAAGTGGAGAAAGAGACGCAAAACTGTGCACTGGGGGAAGCAGCTTCCAAAAGGAAAGAGTGAGAGGCAAGGCTCAAAACAGCACAGAAGGCTCGACAGAGGACTAGAGAAACATGAGAGGGGGCTCGGACGTGCCCCTGAAATCCATCTCAGCCCAGCTTCAGAAACAGAGAGAGGCCGAGGTGGGAGATGGGAGCAACTGGGATGAGCCAGAAGGAAAAGCAAATGATCTGGTGGTGGTGGGGGGAAACATGTCCTCTCAAGCAAGAGTCAAAGCGGAGATTTAGACCCAGAAAGACATTCACTGTCTAAGTGCCAGGCAGTTCCAATGAGATTATGTCATCTAGAGACCGGAAATAGGCCAGGATAACAGCAGGCAGAAGCCTGGTGGGCCCCGGGGCCGGAAGGAAGACAGAGAAGGGCCCACAGACTTATTCAGTGTTTCACCTCTGAGAGGTGGCAGCCAGCAGGATGACAGCCCCGGGAGAGGACGACGAGGAGGGCACATCAGGACAGATCTTGGTGGGGATTCTCTATGGGTTAATGATCCTGGAAGGAAGGGAGATGCCACGAGACGGCACAGCTGCTTTCCAACGGGGTGGGGGTGGGGAGCAAGTCCAGACTGGAAATTGGGGGGAGTTTTCCCAAATGCCCCCCCAACCTCAGTCTGGAGGACAAGCAAGATCCTTGGCTCTGGGATCTCTGGGTGGAACATGGCACCCCCCATGGAGCTGTCCCAAGACTCGGGGCTAGGGAGCTGCGGGCAAATGCTCTGGTGCCATAAGGACACTGAAAGATACCAGGGTGACAGTGACAGACCCGAAGCCCATGCTCCCCTGAGAGCTGAGGCTGCAAACTTGCAGAGAAAGCTCCATTATCCACTTCAGATCCCAAGAGCTCTTGGGTGGGCCCTTGCAGCCTGGGTTACAAAGCACCATTCCTCTTGGACCGTACTTCACATGGGCTTGTGCTTGCTGTCTGAGGCCAAATTCCACGCCCAGGTTCCCCCAGGCCAGGGCACAACCATCACACGAGCTCAGAGTTGGGGGCTCTCCTTCCACGTGGAAGAGGCAGCCTGCGGGGTCTGCAGTCTTTCCCAAGCTACACGTGACAGAAACCCTTCTGTGCAGGTTCCTGAAGACGGGGCAGGTGTGGGGGTGATCCTGGTGGCTACCTGCTCAGAGGATCCACCCGTGGGGAGAAAAGAGAAGACCAGCCAGGGACCTTCCCGGGGCGGCCTGAGGAAACCCAAGGGGAAAAGGATGAAAGAAGAGAACGGCGTCCTGCAACGGACGAACAGGACACACAGTCTGTAACAGCTGTTCTAAGGAGCTGAAAAAACACTTTTAAGCTAAGGGCACCCATTTGTCTCTCCAGGCTCAGATGAAGCTCTACTCTAAGGAGGCAGGAGGATGCAAGTGATATTTTAAGTTGCTATGTTGTGATACCCATCGGCTACTTGCTCATTAACTGAGCCGTCTGACTAACCAAGGTCAAAACTTGGCTAGTTTCCTGGTGTCCTTAGGTAATGCATAAACAGATCCAGAGACAGCTGCAGGCTCCATAACCTCTCAAGCTTCAGACAGAAATTCACTGTCAAGTTCTCGGCTCCTGACAACAGTCCTTGACCTTCAACCCCTGTCGGCTGCCTGAGCCATGTGCCGGGGAGCTAACGCTCAGGTGTGTAGACTCCAAAGAAAGTGCTTTTCCTTGGGGGCTGGAAAGGGCTCAGCAGGTGCCACCACTCATGTGATGAGTCTTTAGAGGCTTTTTAAGGCATCCTGTGCGATGGGCATGGGATGATTCTTCAGGTGCTCAACCCACAACCCTCCCACAGGTGCTCCCGGATGCGGGGGCAAAGGGCTGGCTCTGTGGGTCACATGGTCTCCCCCGCCAGTTCCCCTGTGACCTCTAACCTCCCACAAGCCCTACTCAAAGTGAGAGGATCCCCGGCCTCCTTCCAGTCCTTGCTTCCATCAGCACAGTGCACCCCCCTGCCCCCACGGGATTCAAGAGGACCCCTGAAACATGGGACATTCCCTCTAAAGTTCCCCAGACTTCCAGAGCAGGCTGCACAGGGCTCCCTCTAACCAATACTTCCTCTCCTCACCCCACACCCCTGGCTGCATCTAATTAATCCCAGCCTGGCCTGGCAAGGCCCATCACATGTGGTTTCCATACTGCAGAAGAAAATACATCACTTCTTACAGACAGCGCCAGTGTGTGTGACAGAGGGCTCCACAGGGGCAGTGTGGGGGACGACCTGCAGGAGGCAGAGCAAAGCCACTGGCCTGCCCCCAGGCCTCCCTGCCACCCCTGGGTCACAGATGGTTCTGTGAGGTGCTGGGATGCTGGCACTTGGCCACGGATCAGATGACGATGGAAATGGGCTGGGCTGGGCGGGCTCTCAGGGCTGTCTGAATTTTGCCCCGCTTTTTACCTTTGAGGGCAGGGCTTTCTCGCATGCATCTTCTCTGGCATGTCAGATCGTGCCGCCCTGCATTCACACGCCCGCCGCACTGTCCCCAGTGAGGAGATCAGTGCCAAATCAGAGCTGGTTGTGCAAAGCGGTTTCTGCCATGCACTCCCTTTGCTGTCCTGCATTTCAGCAAAAGCACTGGGGCCTGACCGCCAGGGGAGAATGACTGGGGAAGGCTCCAGAAGATCCACACAGGGAGCTGGGCAGCCCAACTTAAAGACGACAGGAAAGAAGTTTCTTCCGAGAGGGAATAAGAAATTCCTCGAAGAAACCCTCCAGCCTCCAGTCCTGTCCCCTTCTTCTCAGCTACAGCTAGGGAAAGGCCCCATCCGCCTGCATTCTGGGGCGGGGGGGGGGGGGAGGGGTTGGGTCAGGGCTGTTTCAGGAGACAGATTTGGGCTGGCATGTGTGTGTGTGTGTGTGTGTGTGTGTGTGTGTGTGTGTGTGTGTGTCGCAGCAATTTGTTTTTATTCTGAGCAAAGGAACGCAATCCATTAAGGGGGTAAGAGGAAGAGAGCCGAGCGGGGCCTCTCAGAAGCTCTCCCTGCAGGCAAAGCTGCGTTTCTAAAAGACCACGTGAACAGGATCTGGGCCTTGCCCTTTACTCGGTTCATCTTTCATTAGAATCAGCACAATGGGCTCTGGGGGACCCGGCCACTGCCCCCTGGCAGGTAAGGTGGCACGCAGAAAGAAACGGGAAAAGGGGCCGCACCCGATGCCAAACGAACGGGAGGCTGGGAGGATAGAGAGAGCGAGGAGGGGCGCTGGGGTCCGGGGGGATGGCGGTGTGGGCTGCCCCGGCCACAGCGGTCATCTGGCCCCCGCGGAGGGACGCACAAGGACAGCAAAGTGGAATTTCCCAATTACGGCATGAAAGAGGGCTTCTTTCGAGCCACCGCGCACCCCCCTCATCCCCACCGCCCTGCAATTAAAAACAAGTCCAGTTTCCAGTGGCTTCCTAGGCCCGGGCTCCTCTGCTCAGCACCCAGCTCAGCGGCTAACCCATTCCCCACTCGGCCAGCCCCTCAACACAGGGCTCTTATGCAAACGCGGGGCTCTGGAGGAGGGGCGGCCGCATGGGCAGGGGTACACGGGAGGCGCTCTGGGCTGAACTGGACAGGCTGCCAGGCCTGTGGCAGAGGCGAGAGGAGGACCAGAATGAACCGGAATGAACCAGAAGCCTTATCCTGGGGCTGCTCTGGGTTGGGTCTCCTGGAAGAGGCCTCCTGACCTCTCTCCCGATTGCCCCCCCCCCAACACGAGGGTCTTCCCTTTGGGGACGGTGCTGGGGACCGCACCACCACGGACTGGGCTGGTCGGGGTGCAGCCCTCGCGTTCACGGCACAGTCACTGGTTGAGAAGCAGGCTTTCTCTGCAAGGCCTCTCTGCAGGGAGGAGGCGGGGAGGCACAGCTGATTCAGCCAAAGGACCAGAGGGCCTCGCTGGCTGCCAGGGAGCGTCCCCGGCCCCGCTCCCTTCCCAGCACAGAAGCAGGCCTTGTAAAGAGCCCAGCTGTCGGGTTACGCTGGAGTTCATATCGCAGTTTATCAAAGGGGCTGCGTTTTCTCCCTCCTCTCCTTTTCTACGGAGCACAGTGGAACAGTTCGTGGGAAAACAAGCCCTGTGCTTGTTCTGCCCGCAACGGCGGCGGGGCGGGCGGGGGGGCGGGGGGAGGAGGGAAATGTACACGGACACCCACTCGGGCCGAGTTGTTTTAACGGGGCCGGGGCCGCCGGTGGGTGCCGGGGTGGCAGCCAGCTCTCGACCCGGAAGGTTCAATTCTTTCCCCTCTCCTGGATCTGGCCGTCCCTCCCCACAGACCACCGTGAACCGTGAGGCGGAACAGCAGCTCTCCTTGACCAAGCTGTGCTGAGAGCCGGAACGCCGTCTTATGTAAGCCTCTCCGCGAAATGGGCAGACACCATCATCCCTGTTTCACAGTCAAAGCAAAACAGGCTGGGAAACAGGACACGGAGTTAAAAACTGGAGGAACTGGGACTCGAACCCAAGGCTGTTAGACTAGAGAAGCTCCCCTCCCAATCTGGCTCCCCAGGGCCAGGGCATCTCTGGGGAGGGGCCGTGGGTGTGGGCAAGGCTGGGGTGCCCCCCTCTTCCCTCCGTACGTGGCCCTGGCCCCCGTCCCCACAGCCTGGAGAAGGGCCTGGGCCGGGACGGGATCACAGCAAGCCTGGCTGAGATGAGGTTTTGGAGTCACAGCGTCCCCCAACTCAACACACCTCTTAACTGTTACAGCCACCAGATAACAGGGTCATGTGGACATGGAGAGGATGACCAACCGGCCCAGGGGCCTGGCTGGAGTTCGGAGCCTTACTGCCACCCACCATGGAGGTGCAGGCTGGGTCAGCTGAGTTTGGGCCTGAGGAAAGTCAGGCAGCTTCCTCGAGGCCAAGTCCCCCACCAGATGTTTGTCCTCAAACACTCTGGATGTCTTTGTCCTTCTATAGAGAGTAGCTGTTCCTGGACCCTGAGCTAAACACGCGACTACAGAAAAAAGATGGTTTTTCGCTTGTTTGCCGGAAGAATCCCCCCACTTTCTTTCGCAGTGCTCCATCTTGGGGTTGAGAGGAGCGACACAGTTGGCTTAACACCTGAAGAAGGGGGTTAAGAATCATTTACTGTGCTTCTTATCAAGCCTGCAGCCTCATCTCAGCAGTCTGCGTGGAGCACTATTATGCTTCTCTCTCTCTCTCTCTTTTTTTTGTCTTTTTGCCTTTTCTAGGGCCACTCCCGTGGCATATGGAGGTTCCCAGGCTAAGGGTCTAATCAGAGCTGTAACCGCCGGCCCCCGCGAGAGCCACAGCAACACGGAATCCGAGCCGCATCTGCAAATTACACCACAGCCCAAGGCAACACCGGATCCTTAATCCACTGAGTGAGGCCAGGGATTGAACCTGCAACCTTATGGTTCCTAGTCGGATTTGTTAACCACTGCGCCACAATGGGAACTCCTATCATGCTTCTCTTTAAAGCCATCAGCGGAAAATACGGACATGAAACGAGAGGCAGGAGGGCAGGCTGACATTCCCAGGGCTGAGCCCCAGCAAACCTCTCCTGAGGGGCCTCGATCCCTGTCTGACCATGGGAAGGAGGAAGGCACCCCCCTTCAAGGTCTCCTCTGTGTCTCCCGCTGTGCTATGCACGCCCTGAGAGACCAGAATGGGCGGCCTGGAGCATGGGCTTAGCAGGCAGTGGCCCCACAGAGCCGGCATGACCGGGAGCTGTAACTAGAAATGACAGGTGCCTGTGCTGCTTCGCGGGGGATGGCAGGCTGGACCAATGAAGCAAAGGACTAGGAGGGACAACCTATGTGAGGGACCCAGTCACAGGTCCCTTCCGTCTAGCCCACAGGGTCCTTTGTGCTAGTGCCCAGGGTGAGGAGACCTCTGTGGCTGTGCAGGGCAGGAGCGAGGCCCTGGGGGCCAGGCGTGATGCCCACTGAGGCCCAGTGTGGTCCACTAGGGGCATGAGCTCCTGAACAGAGAGCAACTGCCATGCTGGATATACTGGGCCCCAGCAGGATGTGGAGGGGGGACCCTGAGAAGCTGGGAGCCAGGTCATCCTGGGTCCTCAAGGCACCTGGCTTGGCCCTCTATCACGGAAGGGGCAGAGGGGCGGCTGCAGAATTAGCAGCGTGCAAGGGTCTGCAGACCAGCTCCAGCCAAGCCAGGCAGGCACGTGGCCTCCTCTCACCTCCTTCCTGCAAAATGAAGATTCCCATCAGCCCAGGATGCTGGGGAGACTCTGCCGAGCAAGTGAAGCCTCACCGCCCTCGAGGCTGTAAATGGGAACATGGTGGCAGTAGGGCCACCAGCTTTGCGGAGCCTGGGCCCGAGCGAGTGGGGGACCCCCGCCCCCAACCCCGCCGCACACTCACACCTGCGCGCGCCCACGCTGCCGGCACTTCTGCCCAGGATGCTGCTGACTCCCCCAGCTCCCTCTCCGCAAGCCCCTGATGGGGCCCGCGAGACTGCTGGAGGATGGAAAAACCCATTACAGCCCAGCTCTCCGGAGAGGAAACTAGCGACAAACTCCTTTTTCAAAGGCCTCTCTCTCCCCTGGTTCCCTGAAAGTCTTCTGGGCAACGAGGCTCATCAAAGAGCTGACACTTCTGCAATTTGGAAAACCACACGAAGCTAACTGTCGCTTGTGTGGGAAGAGTCCGTCATTTTCCTGGTGGGGGGTCTCCTGCACCACATCTAATCTCTACTTCAATCCCCGATCGTCCAACGAGATGTGAAGAAAAAATGTGCAAACCTTCCTGTTTTGGCCGGTGAGGATAAGAGCCCATTTCGGTCCCTTGGCAACTGTGGTTGTCATTTGGGATGAGTCTGCTCCCCAGGGGACCTTTGGCACTGTCCCCGCTGGGTGGGTGGGGTGCTACTGGTACCTAGAGGGATGAGCTCAGGGATGCTGCTCAACTTCCAGCGGCGCACAGGACAGCCCCCTCCCCACCAAGAATTATCCAGCCCCAAATGCCATGGGGGCTGAGGCCGAGGAGCCCTGCTCTCTGAGAGCTCAGAAAAGCAGAGGCTGGTGGTACCTGCCCATCATCAGTGGACACCACTTGGTGGTCTGGAATGTGGAAGCCCCTTCCTGCTGATGGGCACGGGCTCTGTAGCCCTGCTCTTTGCCCTTCTGGCCAGGCAGGCCTGCCCCATCCTGAGACTTGACCCTTTGACCTCACCCCCCTCTGCCTGGAGCTGGGGCGCTGTGGCTCCCCTAGCCTGGCCCCTGCAGGCAAGCCCTCCACTGCTTTGTCTCTCATCCCTTCAGCTCACCCCGTGCTCAGTAGTCTCCTCCACGCCCCCCAGGGGACCCTCTTCAGGCCTCCTCTCCCCTCCCGGCCTCCTGCTGCCCCCTCTTTCCTCCAGCTCTTTCTACCTCTTGGCCTTCTCAGCCTCCGAGCCCAGCTTCTCCCTCTTTCACCAACCATTACACACTGGAGCTCAAGGGCCCAGCCCCAGGCCCCTTCCCACACCTCTTCCCACCGAGTGTTCTTACGCTCAAGGAATCAAAGTCTACAAGGCAGAACTATCTAGCACAGAATCTTGCACAGTCAGCATGCGTTGAATGAATGGACTGATGAGTGAATGAATGAATGACTGTCATCCGTCTTCAGATTTCTATCTTTGGGCCTAGATCCTTCTTTTGAGAGGCAGACACAGCAACCTGCTTCTTCAACAACTTTCCTTTTTTTTTTCTTCTGTCTTTTGAGGGCCACACCCGCAGCATGCGGGGGTTCCCAGGCTAGGGGTCTAATCGGAGTTGTTGTCGCCAGCCTACACCACAGCCACAGCAATGCGGGATCTGAGCCGCATCTGCGACCTGCACCACAGCTCACAGCAACACCAGATCCCTTAACCCACTGAGTGAGGCCAGGGATCAAACCTGCAACCTCATGATTCCTAGTCGGATTCGTTAACCACTGAGCCACGATGGGAACTTGTCAACACCTCTCCTCTGATGTCCTCAAAGCTACTTAAGTCAAACAAGGGACCCCCTCCCTCCCTGCTCCTCTTCCCAAGGCTCCCATCGCAAGGCCACCCTGCTGCTCACTCAGAGTCCTGGCTGACACGCCCACCTCCCTCTCCTCTCACCCCCTCGTGCAATCCATCGCCCGTCAACACACTTCTTACTAATTCTTGAATGGAACTGCTTCTTCCCGTCCCCCTACCAAGCTGCTACCTTGGACAACAGCCTCCCAAGTGGTCTCCCACACAGCTACTCATTTTCTCCCCGCAGCACAGTAATCTTTAAAAACAGCGATCTGCTCACACCACTCCCCTGCTCAAGCCCGTTCAGTGGCGTCCCAGGAATGGCTGGTCAGGCCCCAATCTTTAGTGTGGCATACAAGGCTGAGCCCCAACATCCCGCCTTCTGGTTTACAGCAAAATGAACTCTCCCAGCTCCTCCCTGCCTGGAAGCCCCTGTACAGGCTGGACCCTGTGCCTGGAATCCTTCATGTCGCCTGCTCCTGGACGGCATCAGGAGCCCCCCTGACTCCTAGGACCACATTAGTCTTGTCTGCTCCCTGAGCACCCTGGATGGTTTCACTAACCTCTATCACCCTAGAGGTTCTGACTTCACTGCTCAGGGTGGAGCTCAGCCACCACCTTTTTTTCAAGCCTCCTTCGTTGCCTAACTCACAGTCAGGGTGGAGAACCAGTGCTGCAGAGTACATCGGGCCACTCGGACGATTCTGGGGGAACCCCTCTGCCTGGCTTTGTTGGGGGAGCCTGAATCTGTGCCCCCTCTAGATTTTTTTGGCTTGAAGGTCACTCTTCTGGTGATTCTGCTTTTTGGAGCCAAGCAAGAGGCAAAGGACCAGACCCGGCCAAGCTGCTGGTGATGACAGTTCTGGAGGGCTCCAGCGCCTGGGGCTGGTACCCTGGGACTGTCCAGGCTGGGCTCATGCAGTGCCAAGAACCTGGCTCAGCCAGGGCCACGGCTGCCACCAGCCGTGGCCAAGCACCGTGCTGGCGACTGGGCGCCCAGCACAGCCTGGTTCATGTTGCGTCTGGCTCACCTACTTTCTTCCCTGAAGATTCCCACAGGGGTGTTTAATGAGAGGCCCTCAAGGACAACTGTCTCAGCAAGTGAAAACCCAACTCATTGGTTCGAAAAATGGTGACATTGACCTGCCCTGTCAGCAGCAGCAGCAACTTGGCGAGAAAGGGGGAAACGTCTTTGTTTCTTGAAAGAGCTCAGAGATCAGGAGAAGGAGGAGGATGGAGCGGAAGAGAAATGGCTGCTCAGACCACCCTCCCCGGGTGAGAATGAAAAGGCTGCGGGAGAAGAGGAGAGGAGGCACGGGAGGCTGACCTGATGATGAAGGCGCCTCTGACCTCCAGAAGCTTCCGTTCACTGCTGAACCTCTTGAGAAGGTTGATCATGAACTTGTAAAAGTAGGAGTTCATGGTGGGAGTGGAAGGAGAACATTCCAGGCCTTTGGCACCTGTAGAGAAAGGGACAGAGCCGGGCTTTATTCTGTGTCCACAGAATGTAAGCAACATTCAGTGCCAAGAGGGTCCAGATGAGGGAACACCTCCCATCGAGGGCCATGATGACAGCCCCAAAGCGAGGGCCAAACGAGACACACGACAGTACCACTCTGCTGACTGCAAAAGCACCCTTTCCCTGTCCACCCCCTCCAGCCCAGCCCCCTCACTTAGTGAACACCCCCTACGTGTGAGACCCGAAGCTGGGTACCAGGAATGTTTGCAAAAACAACCAAACACATTTTTACTTATTCTCCCAACAGCTGAAATACACTTGGGCTTTGCTTTGGCTGGGTACGAACAAATGGCAAGTCAAAGAGCAGAAAAAGGTAAGGCAGGCACATAACCTCAATGGTCAATAAAGCCAATATCTCCCCCCCCAGATGAAGCCACACCCCTTTCCCCGGCCACCTGCTGGGGACGCTGAAGGAGTCAATCATGCACACAGCCACCAGGCTGAAGCCTGCGCACGGCGACAAAATGTTCCCAAGTGTTTTCATCCGCACCCGATGTTTTGAAATCGGACTTTCTTCTTTACCTTTAGGCCAGGATGATGTGTTTGAGTGGTGCTCTCAGGACTTTCAAAGCCTCGAGCTTCCTTTACAGCCAGAAGCACATTCAAGGTTTCCCTCTGATATGCGACCCGGCTGAAAGGGCACTGAAGGCCACACCCAGCCCAGCCTCGAACAGGGTCCCCTGTGTCAGGCACTCAGCACAGAGGGGATGAGGGCAGCGCTGACAGAAGGCCTGGGTGACCCGGATGGAGTGTGTCCACACGGCCCCCGGGTTTGCCTGGTGTTTCCTTTCTAACACAACAGCACTGCTGGAAAGGGGTGTTAGTGATGGCAGGAATCCATCTGCCTGAGGCAGGAAAAGGGCATCTGATTTTTTTTTTCAACAGCTTAATTGAGATATAATTCATATACCATGAAGCTCACCCTTTAAAAGTGTGTAAGTTGGGGGCTGTCGGTATAATCACAAAGTTGTGCATCCATCACCACTGATCCCAGAACATTTTCATCACCTTGAAGGGAAAGAAACCCTGTACCCATGAGCTGTCATCGCATATTCTCTCCTCTGCCGCCTTCGGCAACCATTAATTTATTGTCTGTATGAATTCGCTTATTCTGGACATTTCATATAAATGGAGTCACACAGTATCTGTCTTTCACTCAGCATAGTATTTTCAAGGTTCATCCACGTTGTAGTATTTACCAGTCCTGTATGCATTTTTTTTGTTTGTTTTTTTAGGGCCACATCCGAAGCATAAGGAGGTTCCTGGGCTAGGGGTCAAATCGGAGCTGTAGCCACTGACCTGCACCACAGCTCATGGCAACGCCAGATCCTTAACTCACTAAGCGAGCCCAGGGATCGAACCTGCATCCTCATGGATGCTAGTCAGATCTGCTTCCGCTGAGCCATGATGGGAACTCCAGTCCTATATCCATTTGTATGGCAGAATGACATTCCATTGTTTGGATATAACACAGCTAATCCATTCATCAGTTGGTGGACACTTGACTGTTTTCCACTTTTTGGCCATTAAAAATAATGCTGTGGAGTTTCCGTCGTGGCGCAGTGGTTAACGAATCCGACTAGGAACCATGAGGTTTCGGGTTCGATCCCTGGCCTTGCTCAGTGGGTTAAGCTGTGGTGTAGGTCACAGATGCGGCTGGGATCCCACGTTGCTCTGGCTCTGGCGTGGGCCAGGGCAGCGGCTCCAATTAGACCCCTAGCCTGGGAACCTCCATATGGTGTGGGAGCGGCCCTAGAAAAGGCAGGAAGACAAAAAAAAAAAAAAAAAAAAAAAAAAAAAAAAAGGAATAAATAATGCTGTGATGAACATGCATGTATAAGCGTTTGTGTGAACATGTTTTCATTGTCTTGGTTATATACACAGGATTGGAATTTCTAGATCATACGGTGCCTCTGTGTTTAACTCTTTAGAAACCACAGACTGTTTTCCACAGTGGTTGCACCATTTTATATTCCTACCAGCCATGGGTAAGTGTTCCCGCTTCTCCACATTCTCACAGCATTTGCTATTATTTGTCTTTTTTTTTTCCTTTCCTTTTTTTAGGGCTGCACCTGCAGCATATGGAAGTTCCCAGGCTAGGGGTCAAACTGTGGCCAGCAGTTGTAGCTCTGATTCTGATTTGACCCCTAGCCTGGGAACCTCCATGCATTGCGGGTAAGGTCTTAAAAAGCAAAGCAAAGCAAAAAAAAAAAAAAAAAAAAAAAAAAGATCCACTCTCTGGAGTTCCCATTATGGCGCTTGCAGTGCAGTAGAAACAAATCTGACTAGTATCCTTTGAGATGCCAGTTTGGATCCTTGGCCTCACTCGGTGGGTTAGGGATCTGTGCCATGAGTGCTGCTATGGCTGTGGTGTAGGCAGGCAGCGGCAGCTCTGATTCGACCCCTAGCCTGGGAACTTCCATATGCTACGGGTGTGGTCCTAAAAAGCAAAAAAAAAAAAAAAAAAAAAAAAAAATCTATTCTCTTAGCAATTTTCAAGCATATACTACAGTATTGGGTTTGTTTTTTGTTTTTTTTTTTTTTTTTTGTCTTTTGTCTTTTCAGGGCCAGACCCATGCATATGGAGGTTCCCAGGGTAGAGGTTAAAGTGGAGCTACAGCTGCCCCCATACACCAGAGCCACAGCAATGCCAGATCCGAGCCACATCTGTAGCCTACACCACAGCTCACAGCAACGCCAGATCCTTGACAGACTGAGTGAGGCCAGAGACCGAACCCGCAACCTCATGGTTCCTAGTCAGATTCATTAACCACTGCGCCACAATGGGAACTCCTCCCACAGGATCGTTAACTATAATGACCACACTGTACATCAGCTCCCCAAACTTACTCATCTTCTTCTTGGAAGTTTGTACCCCTTGACCAACCTCTCCCCAAGTGATATCTTAATAGCCAACCAACAGCCACCTTTACTGAGGACTTACGACGTGCAATGCCTGTCTAAACACGTCACACATAGTATCCAAATTAATCCTCAAAACTGTCCTGGAAAACATGTGCTATTACTATTCGCAGCGCTCCAGAGGCCCCACCTATCCCAGTGCGCCACAACGGTAACTCCGCTGCTCTCAATGTGCACGTGGAGAAGCTCTGAATTAGGATGAAGATGACCCACAGTCACAGAGCTGTGAGCAGTGGTGTCTGAGACCTGGGTGGCGGCCTCCAGAGTCCACGCTCTCAGCAGCTCCACCACAGTGCCCATCCCTTGGGCTCTGGCGTTTGGGTGGGTTTGGGGTTTGCAGGTGAGGAGGTGGTACCTTCCTTGGCAGGAGGGCAGAAGATGCCATAAAGACCAGAGGACAGAGAGACGACACTGTCAAGAGCTGTAGAGAAAACACTTTCTATGGGAACTCAGGGAGGACACCGGGGGAAGCAGAGGGGCCGACGGCAGCATCTGGGGCCATCGCTTTCCGGGCTGACCCCTCCCTGGCTCAGGAGCCCTGTGGGAGTCACAACTCCCTCCCCAGCCCAGCCACCCTCGTGCATGAGATGGGCAGGGTGTGGGATCCCAGACTGCGTGTGAGGTATCAGGTCCCAGAAACATCAGTCCAAAGTACAAAACAGGAACGTGTGGAGCCGTCCAGAGCGCTACAAAGGAGCCTTAACAGAGGGGCCCCTGCGGGCTGACATCATTAGAGGCATCACATGCCAGTGGCCAGGAAGCAGCCGTAAAACCTTCCTCCAGCAGTTGTGTCATTTTGCTGAATTGACACTTCTTTACGTCCATGTATGGTCCTTACAGGGAAGTGGCTGGGAACTGGAAAAGGTGTTTCCTGTTTTGTTTTCCTGGCTGTGAACCACTGTATAAAGATTTCTCACCAGGAGCCACACCTTCAAACTGCTGTCCTCTTTCCTGAATCTCTTCAACAGCTCCAGGGAACTGTGCTTGGAGCACAGGGGTGGACCTTGAGTGAGAAGCCCAGTTCAGGGGCAGGTCTCAGTGAACTTCTTGTTTGCAGTGTGTTGTTCTGGGTCCCTGCCCGGAAGAGCCTGGCCCTGGATGTCCCGAGTGACACTGGAATGGCCAACAGTCTCTGCTCCCTGGCCCAGAGAGGCTGCTTGCAGAATCCAGTGTCACGTTCTTATAGATCGAGTTACTCCAGGCCCAGCTGGGAATGATCTGAAGAGGGGGCTGCAGATACAGCTGCTGGGGCAGCCCGGCTGCTTCTCAGCCCTCGTCCCCATCCCACACTCGAGGGTCTGAATTCTGCTGCCCTGGTGGTGGCCTGGCTGGAAGGCAGAGGCTGCACTTCCCCCACTGGAGGTGCGTGGGTGGCAGCCCAGCTCCCTGCAAATGTCTGCTGGGTGTTTGCCTGTGACGGCTCCTTAAGTCCCTGTCCCCTTCTTGCTTCTGTATGTGCACCCCTGTCCCACCCCACTTCCAGGCTTATGTTCCATGGCATTCCAAAGGACAAAGGGAGAGAGACTGATCACCTGGGGCCACGGTCTCCAGTCCCCCGAGGCTGGCTGTCCTGGCAGGCACTGGGGAGAGGGGCCGGGTGGTTCTGATCCTACAGAGGCAGTGGGAAGCATCAAACATGATGCCTTAGAGCTCAGCTGGGGAGTCCATCAGACCTGGGTTTGGATCAGATCTCCACGGAACTATTTACTAGCTGTGCAATGCCGGGCAAGTCTCTGACCATCTCTGACCATAAGCCTCAGTTTCCTTATCTGTAAAGTGGGGGCAATAAGCGCTCCCATTCAGTGAGACAAAATATGTAATGTACTACATATTTTGGGGCCTCCTACACAGTCTGTGCTTAATTAACGGTGCCATCATTGGCAAAGATGCCAAAACCCAGAGCAGTGCCTGAGGCAAATGGTTCCCATTCCCCGAAGCTAGAAAAGGATGACCGAGGGCTGGGCATAGTCTGGAATGTCCCTGAGTGGGGAGGCTTCAGACCTGGACAGTTTCACAGTGCTCTGCTGAGAGGTAGGGAGGCTGTGAGGAGGAGCCCCCACCACCCCCACACTCAGGGAGGGAGATCTGCCCACCTCTTCGCTGACAGACTGGCAGAAATGAAGGCCTGGGGTTGTCCTGGACACGTCCCTGGTCCCCTTAGCCACAGGGCCCCACAGTCGACTCTCCCTGTCCAGGGACGAATGGCACCCTCCCCCCGCCCCGGAGCTGAGGCCCTTAGGAGGGGGGAGGTAGGCAGAGTCACGTCTGGGAGAAGCCACAGTGAGTGACTCCCATCCTCCCAGCGCGCCAGTGGCTGGGAAAGTTTCCGCGGCTCAGTTAAAGATTACAAAGAGCAGGAGGCCGGGTGCATCCTGAGTGGGGGCTGATGGGAACTTCTGGGGAGCTGCCTGAGGCCTCTGGCTCTTCAGGCTCCCACTTCGGCAATGGACTCTGGTCAGGGCCGCTGCCCTGGAGAGGAGGAGCCTTTGCAGGACAGGGCAGGGTGCCTTGGGAAGCTGGCTGAGGTCTGGGCCCAACTGTGAAGAAAGGACAGGTCTGGGCAGGGCAGTCCTCTCACGGCAGGGTGGACTGGGCAAGGAAGGGGTGCACCTGCGTTCACCATGGACAGGGTGAGAGCCTCCCCGGTTCCTCCCAGCCTCAGTTTCTCACTGGCCCCACCAGGTACTTTCCTGACTAACCAGCCCTTCAGGCCCGGCTGGCTTGAGGCAGAACCCGTAAGATGTGCCGGGGCAGAGCTGCGGCATGGAAGGAGAAGATGGGGTGGAGAGAGAACAAACTCACTCCAGGGCTGTTACTACACGGCAAGACAGGCCTCTCTCAACTCAACTAGCTTCTGCCCAACTGCAGCCTGCTCCTCCCGGCAGGGGCTCACCGCGCCTCCACCGCCACTTGCTCTTCTGCCCACCGACGAGCTCAGCTGGGCAGCTGCCTCCTTTCTCGGCAGCTGATAAAGCCAACCCTGCTGAGCTCTGCTGTGCGCGTGCGTGTGTGAGTGTGTGAGTGTGTGTGCGTGCGTGTGTGTGAGAGTGTGTGTGTGTGTGTGTGTGTGTGTGTGTGTGTGTGTGTGTGTGTGGCGGGTGGTGGGGGCGAGGGGCTGCTGGCCATTAGGATGGGGCAGAGCTCTGGCAGAAGCCTGGTGCCCGAATTCAGGGCACAGCCTCCAGCCTGCGCTGCGAGAACCTGCTGGGGTGACAGGGCCGAGGGCCTTTTACTCAGGCGACATTCTCAAGAGCACAGTCCCCCAGGCCTGCTGGAGACGGTGGGAGTTGTTCTGGCTGGAGCCGGGGAGGTGGGGAGGAGAGGAGAGGGCTGGGGACAGCCTGGCCATGGGGCTCAGGGACGTGCCTTTTGAGGGGCTGAGGAGAGCAGGATTTCTACTCCCCGGTCCTCTGAGGACCAGTCCCTGGGCCGAGAGCCGCCCGCCTGCGTCTCTGGCTTAGAGGAGCGGCTCCGGCAGGAAGTGCACGTGACCGCCGGCTGGCCGAGGGGCAGACAGATGCTGTCGAGAGCACCCTGTGTGCAAACCCAGGCCGGTGGGGTGGGCGGCCAGGGAGCCAGCTCTGCAGATGTTACTAAGTGAAACCTGATGTGGCGACATGAGAATCTGCAGAACGTCTCACAAACAACCTTCCCGGGGATGTTTTGGATTGAGCTTTGTGGCTATGACGCGAAGGAGCCTCACATGTCAGGATAAAAATAGCTCTGGCCTCAATACACAACCGCGAGTCACAGTTCAACAAAACCAGATGCGAAAACATTAGCCGCCCAAACCCGGCTCGGCAGGGTCCCTGCTCCGCTGCTGGCCCTCCCGCCTACCTCCTGGGTGGGTCGGCGGCGCGGGGGGCCTGGCCAGCCCCTCAGGTGGGCATCTGCAGCTGCTGCCCTGAGAGGGCAGGGGTGGAGCCAGAGGACCCGGCTCGGATCCAGGTGGTGTCGCTGGCTGGCAGGGCAGCCCTGAGGAAGTGCCACCTTCTCTGGCCAATTCCTGTCTGTGAACCTCGCAGGGATAAGAGCGGAACGCAGTGCCTGGCATGGGAAGCGCTCTGAGGCGGGGGCTGCAGGACTGAGAGGCTGGTATGGAACCAAGGGACAGGCAGGGAAGGGGCAGCGTCCACACAGAAGGAACGGGCTGGGAGAAAGGGTGGCCCCAGCCTCTCAGGAAGCAGGGCCTCAGGGGTGTGGTGTCTGCAGAGTCAGCGGGTCCAAACCCCACGGCTGTGTAGACAAAAGGGTGGTTAAGACATTGCCGCAACGGCACCCTCGGAACCCAATGCAAAAGACAGTTACTTTCCTTACTGTGGAAAAGCCGGGAGCCCCAGCAGTCACCCCAATCTAGGAGGCTTTCCAGCTGCCTGGTTCAGAGCAAGAGATAAGCTAATGGGCCACGGCAGGGCCTGGGAGGAACTTCCCGCTGATGTGGCAGTGGAGAGGGGCTGTATCACTGCTGTGGGGGCAGGGCCGGGGCCAAGGGCAGCGCTGGGGTGACCGGGAAGGGGCCTGGCTTGGAGGGGGCCCAGGCTCTCCATCTGGGGAAGGCCTGGGCAGAGGTCCTAGGGCAGCCTGGGACCTGGGGTTGGGGACTGGGTGATCGGCCCTGTACCCGCTCCTTCTGTCTGTGAGAGAAACTCTGGAAGAGGGGTGCTGGCCCTCACTGGGAGCCTGGTGCTAGGGACTCAGAGATGAGCATGGCCCGTGACCTGGGATGGTATTTCTCAACCTGAGAAGCAAACAGGTCACATGGCAATCCTGATAAAAGGAAGTTCTGAGTCTGGGGTGGGTCTGAGGGTCCGCATTTCTAAGGAGCTCTGAGTGACGCTGAGGCTACTGTGACCTGCACTTGCAGGTGACGAAGAGGTCACAGGCAAACGCCACAGCATGACGGGTGGGAGGAATGGAGCCTGGCCGTGGATATCCCGGAAAGCTGCAGAGAAGAGCAGCCGTCTGCGCTGACGTGGGGCACGAGCAAGCTCTCGTAATCAGAGGGGTGGAAGCCACAGCAGCATTTTACACACACGGGGCATTTACCTCAGCCCCTTCCCCTGAAGCTCATAGAGCCTCCAAGGGGCCCATCACCTGACCCATAGAGGAGGGAGAGGTGGCACTGAGGCAGGACCCTTGCCCAAGGTCACAGGACAGGCAGGGTGGAGCTGGGCTGGGAACCTAGATCCTTCTGAGCCCGGCGCCCAAGTGCTTTTACGCTGCCTGAGATGGGCGTGTGGAGGAAGGGCCTTCGGGGCTCCCAGGGCAGCTTTCTGGGGGCTGGACACGGTCTGGTGTGGCTGCAGTTAGTAGAGGGCAGGCCAGGGAGGGAGGCGGCAGAGGGCAGGAAATGAGGTGCTGAGGGGGCCTAAAGCCGGAATGGGGGTCCTGAAGTTACCATGAAGACGAGGGATATCCCTCAAACTGCCAGGCTGGGGCCACAGCCCCGCACCCAGAGGAAGCACTTGGACCCCCAGCCCCGCCACCACCACTGGGCGAGGGCGGGGTTCACGAGGGCTCCTGTCCTGTGAGCGTGAACGTGGAGAGAGCAGGCCCTCCACCGCCTGCCACGATCCCCCCGGCCCTGAGGCAGTGCTGTCCCCAGAGATGGATGTCGTGAGGGTTGAGGGCTGACCCTCGCCGAGGGTTCCGTGAGCTGACGTGTGGGATGCGCTGAGAACAGTGTCTTGTCCTGAACGAGCACTCAACGTCACTGCTGATGCTGGGGAGACTGCCGGGGATGGCTTTCTGGGTTCTCCTAGACCTCATTTCTGCCCTTGGCCACACCAGGCTCGGCTGTAAGCAACACACGTGAATCGCAGTGTATGCTGTTACCCGTGTGTTTAGAGCTGGGACCTGAGAGTCCTGTAGGACACACTGGCACGAGCTGCTTTATACCAGGAATGGGCCCCTGGCCAGAAGGGAAGGCCAGGAAGACTGGGTTTTGGGAGCAAACATCAGTCCTGGGGTGACCTTTGGTCCCAGCTTGCCACACTGCTGATGGGCATGGCCTAGGCCCCCCTCTCCTGCAGCAGGATGTCCAGGCTCATCTCAACGGGGACTCATCCCAGAGCTCCTGCTCAGGCACAGACAGACCCCCTTGTGGGCCTCACCAGCCCCTCTCCCTGGAACCTGGCAGAGCCCCAGAGATGTCCCCTTGTGTGGAGTCAAGCAAAGAAGGCACAACAGTTGCCAAGTCACAGGGGACCCACCCACCCCTTTTGGGGTCATTTCACCAAATCACAAGTTAGGAAGACAGGGAGGGAAATGTGCTGTCCCTCCACGGGCTTCCCTGGGGTGGCCCACGCAGGCAGCGCCCCCTCCTGCCTGCCTGAAGTGGCCCTCTCCCCAGCCCAGGGCTCTGCCAAGGTCAGGAACAAAGAGGGGTGGATGGGAGAAGTAGGACCACTGCCTCTGCCCCTTCTGCTCTGACCTAGAGGGAGAGATGTTCACGCCAGGCCAAGCAAGAGCAAAATTCCCGGTGGGCAACTCTGCTGTGGCCCCAGGGACACTGTGGTGGCACATCTGGGAGAAACAGCAGCTGCCCGGGCATGTGATGGGCCGGTTTCCCCACCGCTGCCTTCCCTCTGCACCGACTGAGTTTACAGACCGATGCACAGGCGGGGCCATATGGTTCCCTACCAAAGCCACTGGTTTCATCTCTGTAGGCTCCTTGCTTCCCTGGCTTCCCAAAGTCCCTTTATGGGGTGGGGGTGGGGTGATCTCTCTTAAAGGGACACAGCTCTGCGGTCTGCAAGTTCTCAGGGCTGTGCCCTGGACAGCCGGAGGAAGGCAGAATCCAAACAGGAAGGGGATCTGGCCTCACAGCCTCTGTTCACATGCACGGCTGGACCGAAACAGACAGAACGAACCCCTTGCGTGCCTGAGAAGCGATGGGAGAAAGAGCAGCCACGGAGGAATGAGGGTGCACCTCCTGCATGCGTTCTGAGCTACACAGCCACCCCCACCATCCTCAGGGCCTGGCATGTGCCCTTCCCAGGGCGGCTGAGGCGGGAGAGGGGATGGGCACAGCTCTTACTTTCCAAGCTCTTCTATTCCTACCTACCTTGAGCTTGAACTTTTTTTTTTTTTTTGGCTGCACCAGGGATCGAATCTGAGCCACAGCAGTGACAGTGACAACACCAGATCTTTAACAAGCTATGCCACCTGAGAGCTCCTTGAGCTTGAGCTTTTAAAACCACAGACCCAGCTGAAAGCTCTGCTGTCCGCATGCATGTGCGGTTCCCACACTCCCTGCAGCGCACACGTGGGTCTCCGGCCGAGAGCGCGGGGCCCCCAGCACAGGATACCCTGGAAGCAGGAAGCATTACCGCCCTTCCTTGGTGCTCTTTCTAGGATGGAATTTCTTCCCATCTGGCAGAGCTGACTGTTTTTCTATGAACTCAGAGTGAATCCCTGCCTGATGTGACACAGTCTGACATGCTCATGAGCTGGGGCACGTCTTCACCACTCCGGCTTCCTCAGCGGCCCACGTGTCTCGACAGGGCTAGGAGATGGGGTTCAGGGCTCTTCGCCATCCAAGTCCCTGTCAGCCCCTGTGGGGGCGGGGGTCTGCTGCCCAACCCCTGGGCCAGGCCCTGCAGCCCCAGGGCCTACACCCTGCCCCCTCCAGCGCAGACCTGGCCCAACTTTGCACCACCCAGTAAGCATTTCACAATCATCGACTTCTCTGTGTCTGGGAGGAACGGACACCTTACAGATGGAGGCTGGGATCACAGAGAGTCCCGGGAGAGCGAGGTGCCTGCTGCCCGACGCTGTCCTGCCTCAGCTTCCCCTCTGAGGATGCTCCATAGCTGCCTCCTGGGGAGGGAGAGCTAAGGGCTGGCCTCCGCCAGCAGGGAACCTTCTCTCTGCTGCTGCCCTTCTCCCCCCCATCCGTCCCCACCCCCACACTCAGCCTCTGGCATCCTTGCCACTCATCTGGAGACCTCAGGTTGGCCCCTGAGTGCTGACCTGGGGACACAGGATGAAGAGTTGACCCCTGAGCTGTGGGACAGGGTAGGAATCTCTGCAGGGGTCTGGGGGTCAGGGTGTAGGAGCCTCCTGGCCACAGCCTCTGACTGTCCAGAGGAAATGGCTCATGCGCAGGGAAGCACTGCATCCTCCGAAACAAGAGAAGGAAGCTGGGCTGCCGCTTGAGCCCCTGACTCCTTCCTTGCTTGGGTCAGAAACAGCTGGAAACTTGGGACCAGCTGCAGGCAGAGCATGCACAGTGGCGGTGGTCTGAAGCCTAGTGTCCTATGTGACACTCCACTGCAGGGGCTTGACTTCCAGTGTCATTGGGGAGATATCTTCAATGCCTGGGCCTTCTGTGATTGACCTGGGAGTCCTTGGGTCACCTCCACGTCCACCCAGCAGGTACCCTCAGGGCCGAGTACCAAGATGCCTTCTGGGATAAGCGTGGCGGGACTGCAGATCTATCTGACCCTTGCCTTCTGCGCCAAAGGAGCTCTAGGACCTTGTATCTGGATGTCAAAAGCCGCTCAGGGGACAGAGAGGCACCCAGACAAATGCCCAAGATTCGCTAGGTACTTTCCTTCCAGCTTGCATCCCTGGGTATCTTCCAGGATCCTGGCGCTGGAGGGAAGTGGCGTCTGACTGGGAGGAGGACCTGAGAGTCACAGAGACCCAGCGAGAAGAGCCACCTGCTATCTGGAAGGACCCCAAGGGGTGAGCACCACAGCCACCTTCACATTCAAGGACAGCTCGGAAACAGCCTGTTCGAATTATTCCCTCTCCTGCCTGGGCCGCCTGCCCTGTTATTTTTAGCTTCTTGACAAGGAAGGAACTTGTTGCCTAGTCTTCTGCCCGTGACACCCAAGACTTGGATGCCCCTTGATTCCTGATGGGGAGATGCCACCCCAGGGAAAGAGACGATCAGCTGACTTGGATGGATTTGTATTTAGCCAATGGTTCAAAAGCCTGAAAGGGGCAGGGAGATGAGGAAAAAGGGATGGGAGGGACTCATCCAGGGGCGGAGGGCTGCTGGAGTGGGAGCCAGGAGGCCGCAGTCTGCCTGCATCCTGGACAGGGCAGGTCACCGACCCTCACCCTTGGCCGAGCCCTAGGGCTCAACAGGGACAGCCCAGTGGCCAGCGCGGTCCAGGATGGGACTGAGCCCTGCCCCTCCCAGAGTCCCGAGGCTGCAACCATCAGGGGGAGACTCACCGGGAGTGCTCAGCAGGCTGGCTCTGCCAGGTGTGGGCACCTGGAGCTCCGAGTGGCCGACCCGGAGGTCAGGGCCATCGGGCGGGCCTGCGTCATCTGTCTGGCCTGCGGGAGAGGATGCAATTTCTGCCAGCACCTCCAGATCCTTGAGGATAACCTGGGGGAGAAAAGGAGAGGATGAGGGCTGAGGACCTCCATGCCGAGCTGTGGCTGGAGATGGAGAGCCGCCTCCAGGGCGTGGGGAGGGGCTGCAGAGGCCGATGTGCTGGTGAGAGCTGCCAAGACCGAGAGCTCTACAGACGACGGGGAGGAGAACACACACAGGAGGCGGACGGGGGCAAGCAGAGGAAGGAAGCTGGAGTCTGAGGCCCAGGAGTCAGCTCTCCCAAGACCACACCTCTCCGGTCCCCCGGAGAAGTGGACTCAGGCACAGGGCGCCACCTGTGCTGTGTGTACCTCAGGGTTTCCGGACTGCCCGTGCCTCAGTGTCACTTGTGCCCTCCAGGCCACACTCTTGGGTTTGCCAGCTATGGCCCAGCCCACCACCAGGCCACAGGACAGGTCCTTCTGCAGAGGCGACCCCAGGCCTACCCTCCTCGTACGGGGTGCAACTCGAGGCTCCAGGAGCACATTTCAACTTTCAGATGCAGCGTTCAGTTCTCAGCCACCTGTGTGACACTCATACACAGATGCAAGGGGCTCCCGGGCTGCCCCCACTGCCTTGAGAGCCCTTGGACCTTTAGAGGCTGTCTCGTCCCACACAGCACCCATCTCCTTCTGCTCCTCACCTGGCACTGACAGCGAGCAAGATGGTGCCTTAGTGGGGCGGGGTGTGTGTGTGTGTAAGTGTAACCCACCTGTCCCAGCTCCTCCTGCAGGGCCCTCACCTCACGGCCGATAGACCTGCCCATCCCTCTCACCTCTGTGCTCTGAAGAAGGCCTGTGCCTGTCCCAGCACAGGTGTCCTTCCAGGACTGTCCCTAATACTCAGTGGCTGTCCAACAGGCATCAGTTGAATGGATGGAGGACTGTGCCTGAGCCCAGGCCAAGAATTACCAGGGCAACTGAGGGCTCTGGTCCTGACCAGCAGAAATGACACCGTGCACCGGTGGGTGGGGCCCTGGTGGCTGGGCTGTGTGCAGCAGGACAGTCCAGCATGGAACCTGGTGACTGGTCAAGATAAAGCTACTCCAGGGCTCTTTGCGGGACGATACAAATGTTCTGGAGTTAGACAGTGGTGATAGGCACAGAACCTTGTATATACATTAAAAACAACTGAGTTGTATACATTAAAAAGGCAATTTCTGGAGTTCCCATTGTGGCACAGTGGAAACAAATCCGACTAGGAACCATGAGGTTGCGAGTTCAATCCCTGGCCTCGCTCAGTGGGTTAAGGATCCAGCAGTGCTGTGGGCTGTGGTGTAGGCTGCAGACATGGTTTGGATCCAGTGTTACTATGGCTGTGGTGTAGGCCAGCAGCTGCAGCTCCAATTCTACCCCTAGCCTGGGAACCTCCATATGCCATGGGTATGGCCCCAAAAATGGGGGGAAAAAATTAGGAAAAAAAAAGGCAATTTTTATTTTAAAAACATAGAGGATAGGAGTTCCCATCGTGGCTCAATGGGAACAAATCTGACTAGTATCCGTGAGGATGCAGGTTCCATCTTTGGCTTCACTCAGCGGGTTAAGGATCCGGCATTGCTGTGAGCTGTGGTGTAGGTTGCAGATGCGGCTCAGATCTGGTGTTGCTATGGCTGCAGGCCTGATTCAACCCCTAGCCTGGGAACCTCTACCTACTGCAAGTGCAGGTTTAAAAAGACAAAAAAACAAAAACAAAAACAAAAACAACCAAAAAAAAAAAAAAAAAAAAAGAAAGAAAGAAAGAAAGAAAGAAAGAAAAGAAAGCTATTATCCTCTTCATGTAGCTTGAAAGTAGTTCTTGTGTCAACAGGAGTGCCTCTTCCTACCTGCCCCGACTGCCACTTCTCCTCCGGGTTTCCTCTCTGCCCGCCCTGGCCCCTCCGTCTTCTCCCAGCAGCACAGGGTGATCAGCACGCAGCTCCCCTGCTGCACCTCATCCAGGCTGGACACGGAACTCCTGCGCACAAACACTAGCTCCCGTCTGCCCAGCCTGGTCCTCTCCCTCCTGTCCCCTGCTCTCAGCCTCACTCGAGCACCCGCTGTGCTATGTACCGGGGCTGCAGGTGAGTCAGACATGCCCTTGCCCACGGCCTTGCCCAGACACCTGCCTTTCTGTGATCAGTGGATGTGATTTCAGAGCATTCTGATGGCTAGGTCTGCAGGGAATGGGTCCACGCTGGCTCAAAGTCATGGCTGCTAAGCACCCAGCAGACAGCAGGAGCAAGGGTGGCCCTTATGGCCGGACCAAGAGCTGGGGCCCTGGAGGGGTCTAGGACTGGAAGCAGGGAGGCCCAGACATTTGCTTCCACTGAGGGAGGCCCCCAGAAGGCTCTTTACTTCAGCAATGACAGAAAGAGGGCAGAGAGGGAGCCGGTGGATGGGGGAAGGGGCAGCAATAGTGCAGCGCTGGGAGAGGCAGCCCCTCCCTCCAGCACATCCAACCAGGGAGCAGCGAGCGAGTGTGCCCTGAAGAGTTAAACAGAGCTACAGGTTTCTAGTGTTTCATCCGAGGGGGCCGAAGAGACATAGTGCAACAACTTGCACAAGAAAGCTCCCATCATCGCTGTTCATCGTAGCAAGAAAGCGGTGGCGCCTCTAAGATTTTGATATGTCTTTTCCCCACACTACCAAGCAATATTCTGACACAAGCTGGGTGTCCCATCACTCAACGCAGTTCTGACACTCTCCCTGGTGACAGCGCCAGGCCCATTGGTTGACGGCTCTGCGTACAAGACTGCGCCCTAGAAAGCTCTCTTCAGATGCCCATCACAAGTCCAGGTTGTCACTCGTTCTGACCCACTGGCCGAAGATCAGAGGGTCCCGGGAACGCTCCTTGGGTTTAACTTGCTCAAGCAGCTCAGAGAACTCAGGAAACATTTTCCTTACCAGATCCCCCATTTATCATAAAGGATACGACTCAGGCCAAATGGAAGAGAAGCACAGGGGAAAAGGGCTGGGAAGACGGGCACAGAGCCTCCATGCCCTCTCTGCACACACCACTCTTTCCCAGGCTCCACGAGCTCACCAACCTGCCGGCTCTCCAGACCCCATCCTCCTGGGCTTTTACGGAGGCTTCACGGCACAGGCACGACACATGAAATCACTGGCCATGGGCGACGGATCCAACCTCCAGCCCCTCTCCCCTCCCTGGAGGTCAGGATGCAGGGCCAAGGTCCAACTTTCTAATCAGGATCGGTTCTCCTAGAAACCAACCGTCACCTTTTTTTTTTTTTTTTTTTTTTGGTCTTTTTTGTTGCTGTTGCTGTTTCTTGGGCCGCTCCCACGGCATATGGAGGTTCCCAGGCTAGGGGTCCAATCGGAGCTGTAGCCACCAGCCTACGCCAGAGCCACAGCAACGCGGGATCCGAGCCGCGTCTGCAACCTACGCCACAGCTCACGGCAACGCCGGATCATTAACCCACTGAGCAAGGGCAGGGATCGAACCCGCAACCTCATGGTTCCTAGTCGGATTCGTTAACCACTGCGCCACGATGGGAACTCCCAACCGCCACCTTTAGGTGGGATCCAGTCACCTCATTAATCTAACCAAAGACCCCTTTATCACTCTCATCCCTTAGGAAATTCCAAGAGTTTTAAGGGCCTTTGTGCCAGAAACAGGGAAGGAAGATCAAATACACATTTATTATATATTGCAGTCTCACAAACCCAAACGTCCATCAACCGATAATGGATGAAAACACTATGTCACATCCATGCCATGAACTATTATTTGGCCATAAAAAGGAACCAAGTTCTGATACTCTCTTCAACACGGAGGAACCTTGCAAACATTTGCTAAGTGGAAAAAGCCAGATGCAAACGGTCACACACATTTAGAGGAAATAGAAGAGACAAATCTACAGAGACAGAAGGTAGGATGTGGTTGCCAGGGAGAGTGAGACACGGGGTGTGATTGCTAACGGGCATAGGGGTTTTGGGGGGATGCTATACTTTAGTAGGATAACTTTTATGATAGGTGACCTGGCTCTTAAAAAAAAGAATTAAGGAGTTTTCTTGTGCCACAGCGGGTTAACGATCGGGCACTAGCACTGCAACAGCTGGGGTTGCTGCTGTGGCTTGGGTTTGATCCATGGCTTATGCCATGGGCATGGCCAGAAAAATCAATAAGACAAAACAAAAGAAAAAGAATCAAGTCGAAAAAAACCCCAAACCAGCACCCTAGTTCCCAATCCAGGGTGCTCCTTGATCAGTTTGCTCTGGCTCTGCCCTGGGCTGCAGGGGTGGGGCCTCTTACAAAGGTCTGGAGTCCCAGGGGAGCCGAGGGGGCTGGGGGCCTGATGCTGCCCCACGGGGGCACAACAACCCACACCAGGCTTCTACTGGATCCTTATCGCCCTGCCTGTTAAGATGCTTGGGAAGAACCACCATGCCTGAGAGGAGAGGCCTGGCCTGTGAGCTGTCTCCACCCTCTGAGTGGCCCTAGGGCTAGGCCATAAGGGACGCAGAGGCCCAAGGAGGCAGCTGTCCCCACTCCCAGCCCTCACATACAATTAACGCCCTGCTCATCTTCCCTTCCGTCGCACATACTGGCACCTGCTCAAGGTACTAGGGAGTCCACTTAAAATCCAGCTCTAGTCCCCAAACCAGAGACCCATTAGCTACAGGGGTTTTTGCAGTCACAGTCCTGACTTTCAAGCTGGACCCTGCCATTCAGCCAATGACCCTGGACTGGTTAACTTCACTGTACAATCCCCTCCCCTCAGCATCCACGGGGTGCCCACTGTGGATGGGGGCCTGTGCTGGCTGGAGGAGATGCAAGGCTAAACTGGGCCCTGCCTCCAAGAGAGTGACAGGTGATGGCAATGACAAACCAGCACCTGTGCAATGGGAGCTGGCAGCCTGGCCTGAGAGGGCTGGGAGGCTTCAAAAGTACCTGAGCCCCAGTTTGCCAGGGAACCAGAGGGTATAGGAAGGCACGCAAGGCTTGCTCTTAACTAGCATAAGCCTTTCATGGACGTAGGACCAGACGCACGGAAACTTCCAGGAAACTGAGCCCTGGCCTGGCTCTGGAGTGGAGTATGGGGCTGGGGCAGAAATCGGGTGGAAGCCATTGGCAGGGGCAGGTCATCAAGAACCATGACCCAGACAAAGAAGTAGGTCTGAATTTGGTTTGCAGGTGATGGAGAGCCTGAGTTTCCTTGTGTGTGCCAGAGGCATCTCTACCCTGAAGACTGTTGTGAAGACTGCAGGAGATGCTTTATGTACTACTTATTTTTTTCTTTTTAATTTTTTTTTGGCTTTTTAGGGCCACACCTGAGGCATATGGAAGTCCCAGGCTAGGGGTCGAATTGGAGCTACAGCTGCTGGCCTACACCACAACCACAGCAACACCAGATTGGAGCCACATCTGCGACCTGCACCACAGCTCAAGCAACCGCAGATACTGAGTCCACTGAGCAAGGCCAGGGATCAAACCCACGTTCGCATGGGTACTAGTCGGATTCATTTCTGCTGCGCCACGACGGGAACTCCTATGTATTACTTCTGTTCGGAGATTTTTGGTCAGTGGCCCTGGATCAGCGGCGCTCACAGAGGCCTTCGGATTTCCTCTCCACCGAAGGGCATCGACATCACCCATCTCTGTGCACCTTCTGCCCACGGACAGCGCAGCCAGCAAAGCTGCGTATCTCACACTCTGAATTCCCTTGTTTTAGAAGGTGTAACACCAAATGGCAAATGAATGCGAATTACACTTCAACTGACAATTAAAGCCGGAAATGTTGTCTATGGGTTCCTGGCCAACCTGCCTACAGTAAACCTGGCCACGCCTCTGGTGTCTACATATCAATAAATTTGTCTCTGGTCCCTGGGGGCTAAAGGTCATGGACGGGCCTGCCGGGGACACCACCAGGTGCACTTGAAAACACACACACACACACACACACACACACACACACACACACACAGAGCATCCTTCGGCCTCTAGAGCAAGGGGCTTGAAGGGGCTGCCAAAATGGAGGGGAAGAAACGGCTAGAGGAGTGGAATAGGGAGTTGGTGGGGAGCCGCTGGGGCTCCGGGGCTCCTGTGCCATTAAGTCCAGCCTCTGGCTCTTTCCCGCCAGAGCAGCAAACCCCCTCAGTCCAGGGGCTGGACTTGCGGCTATGGAGCCACAAGCCTGATGCAGACCTAGGCCAGGACTCTGTCACTGGAGGGAATGCCAGCAGGGGGCCTGGGACAGAGCGAGAGACCAGGTCGGAGCCGTCCTCCAGCTGGACCTGGCTTTGAGTCTCTGTACCAGCCAGGGTCTTAGTGCTCCACTGCCCTGGAGATCCCACAGCCCTTGGCTTGTGGGCAGGAAGCTCTGGGATAAGGATGCGGTGATCTCAGTAGCTTCGCTTACGCTCAGGGCCTGGACAAAAAGGCCATGAGCTCTAAACGTGCCGTTCGGCCTCTAGAAACCCAGAGCTAGGCCCCCTTCCAGGCGGCAGCCTGGCTGGGCCCACGCCTGCGCAGGCCGGTAGTCCTGGCTCCGAGGACGAGGAAAGGCTCAGAGGAAGCAGGAGGAAGCCACGCCAATTAGTATGCGCTACACAGCGTTGCGCAGAATGAATATAAAACACTTGTGCTTTCTTTTTGTGTGAAAGAAAGAAGGGGGGAAAGAGAGGGAGGGAAGGAGGTTACAAGAAAGCAATATTCTGCAGGAGCAGGAGTGCCTGCTGTTACCATGGCAACGGGCTGGGGGGCAGGGAAGGCACATCAGCTGGTCCCTGGTCCCCGAGTGAGCTGGCCATCGAAGGAGTGAAAGGGTCGGTGGCAACTGAACTGAGTGAGGAAAACATCTGACAAAGCAACTGGGAGGGGAAGGCGCAGGCTTTGGGGTGGGGGGGCGCCGGAACACCCTCCAGGGCTTTGGGGGGCAGAGAGGAGGCTGGGGGACTCCTGAGAAAGGCTTTCCTGCCGGGGGGACGTGACACCAGCAAAGGGCACGTTTCGGTGTGGGCGGGGTATCATCCGGGAGGGCCACGGCGGGCTGTCACCCGGCAGCATTCCAGCAGGCCAAGGACAGTCTCGCGGATGGCGCTGTTTCCCTCCCATCCTGAACCGGTCCATCCAGGCACTCCCTGCCCGACCCCTGTCCACAGACCAGCCCTGGAAAAGGGAGGTGGAAAAGCCTGGAAAAGCCCTCGCGCTGGGGGCTCCCTTCTGCCTCTCCCCGGTGGGCTCCTGCCTGTTCCTGCACTATCAGGGGGGTGGGGGAACAGCTGGAGACCCAGAGATTGGCAAGGCCAAGTCCCTAGTCAGGGAGGCCTATCCTCTCTCCTCCCGAGGCTCCTGAACATGAAGTTCCAGGCTGAGGCTCTCGAGCGATGGGGAATAAATAGTTGCTGACCTGCAGTGCCAAGCAGGAAATGCAAGATGGACGGTTCTGCACAGCTTCTGCCGAGGGGATGGCTGGAGAGGCCTCCCGGTCCTCTACCCACTTATCTCTGAGAAACTTTGTTAAAAGCTTGGCGGGGCCTCTGGTCAGCTGACTGGGCCCCAGATGTCAATGGTTCAGCCTTCCAGCCCCATGAGGAGGGAAGGAAATCCCCAAGCTGGGCCCTCTAGAGTCCCAGCCAGGAGGAAGCCGCAGCAGTGCTTCCAAAGGATGCACTTAGGGTTGGCAGGGGAGGTGAATTCAGGCTTGAGCCTGGACGCCCAGGTCTGCGGGCCGCGACCTAGGGCCATCTGATGCCTCTGCCCAGAGCAGTGGGGCCACAAGGCTGTGCCTGACATCTGGGTCAGGTCAGGCTGCTCCCTATTCTTAGAAGTGATGCTGACAGTAAGTGAAGGGGTACTGAGGAGCCGTGAGGCCTTCTGTTTCCTGCCACACAGAGTCTGTCCCCTTCCTTCACAAGGGACAGCTCAGTGAGTCAAGCCTTTTTAATCTCTGACACCCACAGAATGGCTCCTGTGGCTGCTGGAATTGGCCAGAGAGCTGACCGTAGGAAGCCAGGCTGCCATCTCCAGGAAGGGTCCCCTGAGGATGCTGAGGGAAGGCCTCAGCATCTCCACGGGCCCCAGAACATTCCATCTATAAAGCTCTGGCAGAAGATCCCTGGCACCAGCTGGCACCAGGGCTGGAGACCCCCCGCCTGGGACACAGAGCAAACCTGAGATGCAGAAGGCAGCAAGCAGACCCCAGCCCAGTGCAGCATGGGAAAGGGTGGTTTTCTCAGAAAAGCCTTCAGCTACGACAGGGTCAGAGCAGGTCAGGCCCAGCATCTCCTGGGAGGCAGGTCCCACAGCTCTGCAGCCCCGCCTTTTGCAATAAGAAAGGAAAGCACTGCCAAAAAGAACACTTAGATTTGGGGGTGGGGCAGCAGGACTGTTTAGACCTATTTTCCTACTGAGAAAACAACCCTGGTTAAAACCTTGTATGTCTTAGTTAAGCAAAAAAAAAAAAAAAAAAAACAACCTTAAAAGAAAAAAAAAAAAAAAAGGATTACATCTTGGTTTGTTGCCTTTGAATGCATGCCCTTAAGAATCAGGACTGCTTTTTTTCTTTCTCTTTTGAGTTAAATTTGAAATTCATTCCTAAGTGCCCAGTTCTGTGCTGCACATGCCAAAGGCCAGCACCTAACGCTATTAAGTTCCACTAACAGAGGCAGCACAGTGTGGGTTCTGGCAGCTTAAAACCTTCCAGCCGCCATCCCTCTCAGGGCGGAGGAGGGAAAGGCCAGCCTGGGGTGAGAGGACCTGGAGACCAGGTCCCCCACCCTTCTCTCCCACCCCAGGGCTTCCTGCTGAAGCCAGCCATTGCTCAATTGCATCCCAGAGGCCCCTGACCAGGAGGTGCCCTTCCAGCCCGATAAATTCTCCCATGAGCGAGGCAGGGCACGGGGAGGGGGCGGGCTGCACCGAGGGCAGCTCGGGAGCAGTAGGCACACCATTATAGCTTGGTTACCAGGCGATGAGCCGAGGGGCCACCGTCTCCCGGGCATGGGTCCATGGCAACCAGGAGAGGAGTGCAGGGCTCTCTGGTCTCCTGCCCACCGCCGGGTCTCTGCTTAATCCCCGCGTACATGCAAACCACACTCAGGGCCAGCAGGAGAGGCAGGAGGGCAGGGCGGGCTGCAGGGGGATCAGCTTACCACCTGCCCCACGTCCTATCTGTTCACTTGCTCATGAGACATGTCTGAGCACCTACGATGTGCTGGCCATGGCCTCTATCCTCACTGAGTGTGACAAGGGCTGTGAGAGGGTCTGAGGGCACAAGGTGCTGGCGTGACACAGACGGGGGCCTGGCCAATGATGGCCTGCACAGGTCTGGAGTGGAGTGAGTGCTCGGGGCACTTCCTGTCCTCACAGTCTCCAGCCACCAGAACGCCCCACCCTGTCCATGGGCCTTGCAAACTGCCAACAGGAAGAGGTCAGGGAAATCGGACTGACCTAGCTTTGGCCATCACCGGAGGAGGAAAAATTGACACACATCTTGGGAGAAACCCTGACCTCTGAGGATGCCACAAGCGGAGTGGGTGTGGAAACAGGGGGCCCTGGCCTGGCCACCACCTCGAGGGCTATGGAGAGAGGGCATGAGGGCTGAGAGCCAGGGCCTGGTCCATAATCTCCCAACAGGATCTGAGGCTGGTCCACAACCAAGGTTCTCAACCAGAAATGGTATCAAAACCACAGGGGGTGGTGGACAGTATCGGTGCCCAGGCCACGAGGCCCCACCCGCGAGAACGGCTCAGCAGGTCGGGGCTGAGGCCCACGCAGCCCGATTCTAAACAGCTCCAGCGGATCTGACATCAGCCCTGGTGTGCGTGGCTCCCTCAAGGGGCTTCTGGCGGTGTTGTTGGACTTTCACCTTTCTAGGTGAGATGACTGACGGCTTCTTAAGTTCAAGGACAGGTGGGGAGTTCCTGTCGTGGCTCAGTGGTTAACAAACCTGAGTAGTATCCATGAGTATGTGAGTTCGATCAATCCCTGACCTCGCTCAGTGGGTTAGGGATCCGGCGTTGCCATGGTTGTGGCGTAGGCCAGCAGCAACAGCTCCGATTAGACCCCTAGCCTGGGAACCTCCATACGCTGCGGTGTGCCCCTAAAAGGACAAATGACAAAAACAGAAACAAAAAAAGGACAGGTGGGCGGGGGCAGATGGTGTGCTCACCTCTGGAGGCCAGCTGGTCTATCTGGGCTCTGTGAGAGCCCCGGCCCTGTCCAGGCGAAGGAGGCTCCCAACCGGGGCCCCTCCGGGGACTCCTTCCTTCCTGTGTCACTGGGCCCTCCTTTGGGAAAGCAAGCCTCCCCTTCGCCCACTTCTCAGTCCACCCTCTGCCCTCATCAGGAGCCCGGGGTGCCAGGCAGCGGCCCCCTGCCCAGCCCAGGTGCTTCAGTTGACGGTGTGGCTTTGGGACCTCACTTGCCCATCAGTGGAGGGAATCTGGGCGGAAACAGACTGAGAACCCTTGGCACATAAACCTGTCCTCCTAGAGCAGAGAATGGCAGCTGATGGCGGAGCGGGTGGGTATCGGGGGTCCCCCGTTAGCCGAGGGAGGCTGATGTGAGGCCCTGAAAGTGCACAGTGAGGCGACGTGGAAGAATGAGAGCAGCAAGGCCTCCCCTGGGCAAGGCGCTCCTTAGAGTCTCCTGTCCAGGGCTCAGGGCAGAAGACATCCCAAGACCCCTAGTGGTGACAGCCGGTGCCTTGGCTGGGCCGTGGGGGCTGGGCTGGGCTGTCCCTGTGGCTGGAGGCCTGCGTCTCTGCCTTGCTGGCCACGGCTGTTGTCCCTTCCCCTTCTTTGCCTGCCTCTCGTTCTCTCTCCAAAGCCTGTGCAGGAAGCCGCAGGGAGATCGGCGTGGACCGGTTTCTGCATCCTTGGCTGGGCCCCGGGAGGCTGCAGCCGGAGAGGTGCACACCTTTCTCGGTTGGGCTGTTCGTGCCGGGGCCCAGCTTCTCTCTCCACGTGGGCTGGGCTCTCGGTGGGAAGAATACAGTTCTATGCCCCCCGACACCTTGCCCCTTGGTTGTCCATGCTGGCATTGGACCTGATCGTGTGATCGGACCGTAAAGAGATTTTCAGAACTGAAGTGGGGGGTGGAGGGATTGTTTTTGTTTGTTTTGGAGAGTGGATGGAATGAGAATTGGAGTGAAAAAAAAAACTGAGGCAAGGACATGAGAAGGAAAAACAAGTCCCATTCTTACGAAGACTGTCCACTTTTGAACAGGCGCATTAGTATTCTAGGTAGCCGCGTCAGGACCACACAAAATCAGAGCTGGACGGGACTAACACGAGCCAGTCCAACCGCGTTTTAAGGAGGAAAACTGAGGTGAGGAGATGCTATGGCCTTGCCAGGTCTCACAGAGAGGGTGAGGGTGGCAGCGTGGAGCAGAGGCCTGTCCCCTCCTGTTTCTCACCCGGCTGCTTCCACACCGCCCCTCAGTGTCTTAGCCACTGGCCCCACTCCTGAGGCAGCCCAAAGGGGCAGGTCAAAGTCAAATGCATCTGGACCAAAGGGGGCCTGGCCTGGATAAAGCAGCGCCCCTCCCCACCCTGGTGCAGCAAGGTCAGACCTCGTGTGGGTTTTAGATGTTCTAGAATCAGACAGACCCCACTTGCAATTCTGGCTCCTGGCAGTGTGACCTTGGGCAAGTTCTCTTCCTCACGCCTGCATTTTCTCTTATGTCAAACTGGGTATAATGAAAACCACTCCATGACCACCAGGCAGATTTGTCAAGACGACAGATGCAATGCACTCTCAGAGGAACTACCCCATAAACTGGTTTCCGCCCTCTCCCTCTCCCAGACACGTGGGGTCCCAAGGAAGTCGGCACTGGGAGTGCTGGACAGGCTGTCAATGACTCTCTAAGTTGCCCTCAAATAAAGGCCTCTAATTAAGGGGCAGCCCTCACTCCGGGGCAGACACTGAGGGATGGCCAATTTCTTTTCTTCCCTCCCTTCGTCCTTTCTTTTTTAATGGCCATACCTGCAGCATATGGAAGTTACCAGACTAGGGGCTGAATTGGAACTGCAGCTGAGGTCTACACTGCAGATCACAATGCTGGATACTTAACCCCGAGAGCTAGGCCAGCGATCAAACCCGCGCCCTCTGAGACAGCATCAGGTTCTTAACCTGCCGAGCCACAATGGGAACTCCAAGGGATGGCCCATTTCCAACAGAAGGCCCTCCCTCTCGGGGACAGGAGGGCACAACATGTCACCCTAGATCGTGAGTCAGAAGAGGAACCCATGGGGACGAGGGCCTCCCACCACTCTCATGGCACAGCTCTCGGGTTTGGGGCTTCCTCCCACACGGAAGGCCCTGCGGCCACCAACTAAATCCCTTTACAGCAGAGAGAGGAGTCTCTGGGCCCGGCTGACCAACCCACCAGAACAAAATGACCATGGCTCCTGGGGAGTGGAAAAGATGAAGGCAGGGTGGGCTGAGGGCTGGAGAGGGAAAGGGATACGATGGGAGAGCAGGGCTGCTGCTCCTCCGGAGAGAGGAAGCCAAAGGCAGCCTCAACCCAGTCTGCTCCGGGGAACTCAGGCCGCCAGTCGGGTGCTGGGCAGCGCCAACAGTCACAGCACCACCACGTAGCTATTCTGCTCATCTCCCAGACCAGCCTCGGCCGGTTTCTCTCTTGGGCTCAGCTTGGCCCCTTCGAGATCTCTCCTTTGAGAGATCTGAGAACCTCTTCCACTCCATGTCTCCTGGGCCCTGGTCCATGAAAACATATGAAATCCTCTCCCCCTCTCCCAAAGCCCCCCACCCTCAAACACAGTCTGTCTCTTCTCCAGCGACGCCCCTGCTGGTGAGGGGCCAAGCACCCTGACACAGAGTGGGGTGATGAGCTGAGTCCTGCACCAGAGAGAAGAGCTGATGAACCCCTGTGGGCTCCTGCCCATGGGTGTGGACACTTCTGAGACGTACAACGGGGTAGAGGACAGGGAAGGCAGTGGGCCACTCTGGACTGGGGTTCATTGCTGCTCCCAGTGGACTTTGAGCACCTGTGATAGGTGCCCCCAGATCACCCCCAACTGAGCCCGCTCTCCCCGTCTCCTAGCCATGGCTGCATGTCTCACTGACGGGACGGCCGGCCCACACTCTCCAGGCAGGTAATGGACTCCTGAGCTAGAAACGCTACCACTGTTGTGAATAACGCCTTCACAATCTTACCCTCCAAATTCCCTAGAATTTGATAACATAAGCCATACCCTCCCAAATGTGACTTCTCTTCAAAGTTACCATGAAACTGCGGGAGGGGAAAGAGGGGGGCTTCTTCTGCTCTTCTTCTGAGAACTTCTGCTCTAAAATGTTCCGGTACCCCAGCTCCGAGATGTTGAGAAGATTCTGGGGATGCTGCCTCTGGCAGGAATGCACTGCTGGATCTCAGTGAAATCAGCACGAGGCTGTGGTGGTGAGAGGCCCCAGCACTGATCCTCTGCCAGTGATGCCCTATCTCTTCCCCTCCCTGGACCCGGTGCAGCCGGCTGGGTGATGCTGCAACAGAGCCTACTGATAATGGGGCCTCGCTCTATCTCAGGATGCTGGGGGGCTGAAAGAGGGGAGAAAGCACAGGGCTAGGGGACCAGTCCTGATGCCCACAATTTTCCTCTTGGTTTTTCTATGACCTGGAGAAGGATGATCAGCACCAAACAGACCTGCTCCCCCAGCCACCTGCACAGGGCCTGTGTGGTTCTAAAGACAGGCAAGGAAACAGGACAGAGACCTGTCTCTGTTTCGACTTTTGCTGCTGAAGCCGAGGAAGGAAGGGCGTAGTGCGAACACGGAGCCCATCTTCCTGATCTCAGTGTGTGTCTCTGCCGTTTTTACAGACGTCATAACCAGCATCAGAGCAGCAACGTTAACCATGTGTTTATGTGCGCTGTGTCCTGTGCTGAACGGTTGACATTTACGATTTCATTTAGTCCTCGACAGCCTGGGAGGGCAGTTCCACTATTACGTTCAGTTTTCAGATAAGGAAATGGGGGCTCAGAGAGGGTATGTCAGTTGATCAAAGTCAACCAACTATTACGTGGCAGAACCAGGACTGGACTCCTGGACCGCCTGGCCATCAGGCTGCACTGGCACTCAGTAAAAATATTACCAGAAAGGGATGCCCCTCAAAGTCACAACAAAGTTTGAAATACCGCAAGTAAATTTCATAGTGAGTAAGATCTACCAAAAAAGACCCAAAGGCTTTACAAGATGACTTAAAAGGGGACCAGCCTTGCTCTTGGGCAGGAGAGTTCAACTTCCCCTAAAGAACTTGGGCAATGGACAGGCTCTTACAAAGGGCCAGGAGCAGGTTGGGAGCGTTACGCTGGCCCTTTAAATGGTCTCTGAGGCACGTGCAGACATCACCGCCTGCCCTCTGCTCAGGTTCCAGCTCAGGTCTGGCGGCGGCGGGCTGCTTGGGATGTGGCCTGCCCTTGGAGGGGCCCCAGACACCCTTCCAGGTCTCTTGTGAGATGAAGACTTTTTTTTATTCTACGCATTTGTTTGTTTGCATTTTTAGGGAAGTTTTAGGTGCACAGCAATACGAAGCAGATTCATATTCCCCACATACGGATTCCCCACAAACCACCTGCCTCTGCAGGTGCCCCCCGCCTTCCTCAGTGCAGTGGTGCGTCTGTTACAATCGATGAACCTATGCTGACACGTCATTTTCCCCAAAGTCCAGAGCTGACGTGAGGGTTCACTCTGGGTGTCGTACGTTCTGTCGGTTCAGACACATGTGTAATGACACAAACCCACCTTACTCCCTGAGGGTTTTAAATGCGGGCTGGGAGGCACGTGGGCTTGAGAGTGGGATGGGGGTGAGGAACACCCAGGCCCCTCCCACGTCAGCCACGCCACCAGGAACATGGAGAGGGCCCGTCCCCAGCGGCTCAGGGACAGAGCTCACCCAGGTAGCTGGCATCTTCCAGGCAGGGGAGGCAGCAGCCCCACCTCCTACCAGGTCCAGCAGGAAGCTCTGCATACGTGCCCTGCATTCCATGCTGTTGAATCGGGGCGGCATTTTCACTTAAAAACAAGTAATTAGGGAGTTCCCGTCGTGGCGCAGTGGTTAACGAATCCGACTAGGAACCACGAGGTTGCGGGTTTGGTCCCTGCCCTTGCTCAGTGGGTTAACGATCCGGCGTTGCCGTGAGCTGTGGTGTAGGTTGCAGACGCGGCTCGGATCCCGCATTGCTGTGGCTCTGGCCTGGGCCAGTGGCTACAGCTCCAATTGGAGTTCCTAGCCTGGGAACTTCCATATGCCGTGGGAGCGGCTCAAGAAATAGCAAAAAGACAAAAAAACAAAAAACAAAAAACAAAAAAAACCCAAAAACCAAGTAATTAGGTCTCTAGCTAATGGGAGGAGTTCTACTCTGGTGCCAAGAATATTAATTTGACACCTGCAAATTCTTTCAGACAAAAGGGGTGTTCTGATAAAGTCTTAAATGAGCAGGCGGTACTGAAGAAATAGCCACTTATCCTGAATAAGGAAAAGCACAGACAAGTGAGGATGCTAGAGGGGTGTGGGCTATCAAGCTGTCATGGGGGTGGGGGTGGGGGGACTGAGAAACAATGCACACAAGACACCCCAGTGAGGCCATGGGCCAACGGGACTGTGGAACATGGTGCAGGGAGCAGAACTCGGTCTCTGAGGTGCTGCCCCTCCCCATGCCCAGTTCTTACATCATTAACACCTGGGTACATTCTGTCCCCTGAGGCCACTGGCTCTCACTGAGTGATGAGCACATGGGTTTATCACAATCATACTGGAGAGAAAAACATGCATGACACAGATGATAAATGGAATGTCCCCAATATATAAAGAGTTCCTGTAAATCAATAAGAAAAGTGGACAAAGGGTTGGGGAGCTGAGGAATAGCTTTTATAGAACAGATACACTCCTCCCCACAGAAGATTGAGAACTCTCCTCAAGAACTTGTGGAGCAAAAGAAGAAGGCCAGAAAGCTACAGCTGCTGGCCTACACCACAGCCATACCAATGCCAGATTTAAGCTGCGTCTGTGACCTATACCACAACTCACGGCAATGCTGGATCCTTAAGCCACTGAGCAGGGCAAGGGATCAAACTCGTGTCCTCATGGATACTAGCTGGGCTCATAACCTGCTGAGCCATAAGATGAACCACAGCCCCACCCAGACGTTTAATTGTACTCTCATTAGGTTCAAGGCTGTCATTAATTATAAATGAAAACAACTGACACTTGGAAAGACACTTGGCAGTGTGTATATTACACTCACTAGGAAATTTCTGGCCATGCCTCATCATCAGGACCATCTGACTCCGGATTAAAAAAAAAGAAAAAAGGCCAGAAATAGGAATGACAGCACAACCAAACACAAACTCTGGGTTATGATTTGGGTGGCTGGGACCACACCTGGTGACACAGGCATGGAGGTTAAGTGATTAAGAGGATGGGCTTTGGAGTCAAACAGATCTGGTTTGAGTTTGGCCCCACCATTCCCAGCTGTGTGTAAGTTGCTTCGCCTCCTTCGGTCTTGCTTTCTGACTTCAAAACAGAAACAATACGGGCACTTCCCCCATGGAATTGTTGAGGGCTCCCTAGATACTGCAGGTGAGGGGTCTAAGCACAGTTCCCGGCCCTGGAACATTTCACACAAGGGCGGCTGTTAGCAGAGGGATGGCCTGTGCCTCGAGGGCCCCAAGCTGAATGTAAGACCCTACACACAGTGGGCCATGGTGACATTCTGACAGTGAAGGGGGCCTTACCCCACCCATCTGGCTGTGGGCTCATTTGAAACCCAGCTCCTGAACCCCAGGGAGCTCCAAGCTGAGATCAGGGCTGAGTCTGGAAACATTGGGAAAATTCAACAGGGAGCACTTTCTAGATATTCCCAAAAGGAAGCATACTCCAGGAGAAGACGGACTTTATCTCATTCATGGCTGTATTTCCACTGCCAAGTACACAACATACCCTCAAGGTCACCAGATGGGGCAGGGGCCACTTAGGAACGGGACTCTGATGAAGAACCAGGATGTGGCAGAATCACGCCCCACCACTGATACCGAGGTCCCCAACACCTTCCCTAGAGACAGGGGAGAGCAAGGACTCTTCGCCCCCGTCAACAGCAGCGCCACCTGCCCCGCCCACCTCCAGCAACTGTCCCCAAGAGCAGCTGCCATCCTTGCCCCACCAGAGGCCCAGACCATGTGCCCCAACGCCCGACAACATTTGGCACTTCAGCAAATCGAGTTTCCACAGCCGCAACCCGAACAGAGCTGTTTAATGGACTGCATCTCCTCTGGCTCCCTTTAAATGCACACGCACACAAAAACCAATCGCGAGCAAAGAAGGCTGGATGGGATTAAACAACTCAATTTAGAGGATTGAAAACTCAGCTGCTTCCACTGAAGTCCGAGGGAAGGGACCAATCAGCAGAGTCCTTCCCTTCCTTTTTGTATTGAAATGAGGGCCCTGACCATGCAGTGAGTCACTCCTAACTCAGGCAGAACTGGGCCAAGTCCACCTGGGCCTCCCGCTGCAGCAGTGGGGTGGGGGGGTGAAGAGCAAGAGGGGGTGGCGTGTGTGCCCGCGCGTGTGCGCAGTGGGCAGGCAGGAGGGGACACGGGCAGATTCCCAAGCGATCTGGTTTGTGTTTCTCTGGACACGAGAGGACCTAGAGGCCTGTCTGCATTTTTTTTTTTTTTTTTTTTCCAGCTCAGGTTCAGGCTGCACAACAGCTGCCCTGGGCCCCACACAAGCCTGGTACCAGCCCAGCAAAGACCAAGGTGCCTCCTGCCATTAGAAGTCGTAAGCCACGTCCCTTTCCCTTTTTCCCCAACAGCCCCAGCCCTTGTCCACCCAAGTTCCCAACGGGCAGTCAGGAGGCTTGCAAGTGTCGGTGCCTGCGGCCTCATGGAGCCCACAGCTGGCCGGAGCCCGGAAGAGGGAAGGGGAGGGGTGAGTCAAGGTGCTGCCAGCATCCAACACGCAGCCTGGAGCTGGCACGGGTGGCAGGATGCTATCCTGGCAAATGGCCAGGCCCAGCCTCAAATCCCGCCCCCTGCTGGGAGGCAGGGGAGTTCTGAAAACAAAATCTACGGAACAGGGTGGGGAAAGGTGTGCAGCTGGAGGAGCCCCTCCCCCTGCCACGGCAGTCGCGCCCCCCTCCGCTTCTCCAGGGCCTCCCCACTCCGGGTTACCCCTGCTGCCTGGGATGGGGCCACCGTTTTGCTCTTGGTGACCCCAACGAAGCAAAGCTTCAGGATCCAATTTCAAACTAGAGGTCAAGATGGAACCCAGCTGCAATGAATCCCAACTAACGCTCCCTGAGTGCTTGGCATCTACCTGGCAGGGCACTTGGCATTTCTGGTGGGTCGTTTCATTCTCACAACCCCATGCACTGTTACTGGCCCACTGGACAGAGAAGGCAACTGAGGTGAGGGGTATGGAAGTGACCTGTCCATGTCTGGGCAGCCAGGCGGGCCAGCTGTGGCCCTTGGGCTCCCTAACCCCCACTCTCCACGGCCTTCCAGGGACAAGGAGCTCCCGGCCCGACTGCTTTCCTCGCTGATGCCCGGACCCAGTGAGCGCTTCAGAAAAGGCCCACAAAGGAAGAGCCAAGGGCAGTGAACACAGCTCTTCCTCGAATGGATGGATCTCACCAGGGGTGAGGACCAGGGCGACCGTGGGGGTGGTGATTTAAGAGAACGACAACAATGAAACAAGCACCTCCCAGCTGCACCACCCCATCAGTCAGCCACGCGGGGAGGCTGGCAGCCGGGGCACAGAGGAAGGTGCGCCGGGGACCTACCTCGTCGGATTCATCCGATAACGTCTGGAGTAGGATGGGGAAGAGGCTGTCCGTGTGCCGGAACATCTGGAGAGCAGAGAAGCAGGGCCCGCGTGAGCTCCCCTTCGGTCCGGGATGCGCTTCCCATGTAGGGACCACCTCCCCATTCCCACCCACCCGCGGGCATCTGCGACTCCTCTGCCTTGTCAAGGTTCCTCCAGGTCCACAATGACCGAAAACCCTCCAGAGCAGGGACAGGCCCTGGAAAACCACCCGGAAGAAGCCCCCTGGCCTGGAGGGCCGAGGGTCTGGGGGCTCACCTTCCGGGGGGTCTTGATGTAGAGGTGGTAGAGCCACTTGAGGACGGCGATCCTGGTCATCATGCCGATGGCCATGTCGCTGAGGTGGCAGTTCAGCACCTGCACAATCCCGTCGAGGTGGAGGGTGACCGGGGCCCGTTCGGTGCTGTGGGCGAGACCACGAAGGAGCCAGGGTGAAGCCCCGTTGGGCCCCCTCCCTGGGAGCTGCAGTGGGACCCCGGCCCCGCACACTCAGAACCCCACGCTCTGGCCACTGGCCTGGGACGCGGCGGATGGCACACACCGCGCAGGGCGCTTGGAGGGCATCTCTCCCTCCGCTCCCCTCCTTCCCCTCCAAGGTAGGAGCTAGGACAGCCATGGTCCGGGAGGAGGGCCAGTTTGGGCACTGTCCCATTCCCCTTTCCTCTTCCTGGAAAGCAGCTTGTACCAGAGAAAACTCTGTGATGTCACAGCCGGGCCCCAGCAGACGCCACAGCTGCAAGGCTGTGCAGCCTCCTCAGGGCATTATGTCCGGACCCTTCATTGATAAAACAAAACCTCCAGATCCAGCGTCCAGGGGGTCGCCCTGGTTAGGCCCCTTAAACCCCACAGGTCCTTGACCAGACCCCCAAAGAAGCTTCTCCAGTGGGGACAGGGATCGTGGCTTTTCACCCTGTCTCATTTCAGGACACTCAGCAGTGTCTGGCCTGGTTGAGAGACCTTGAGAGTTGCCTCTGTGACATTCTGGTGCGAGTTGGGAAAGGGTGACACAGCTTTAGCCTACAAAAACCGAGCTTGTGCAGGCTGCCTTTGCTCCATTGAGGCACAGGTGCCCCGGTTCCCTGACCCGAGGCCTTGTCCGTCTCTAGGCAGAGAAAAGTCCTGCCGAGCAGCCCCGAGAAAGGCGGGTGCTGCTGGGACACTGACACGGAGCCCCTCGCCCAAAGCACGGCACCCTGGCAGAGGCTGGGGTTGTCAGGGATGGGGACAGCAAGGACAGGGAGCCTTGGGATGGATGTCAGGGAGGGGCTCCCCCGCCCCCAAGTACACTCTCTTGCCTGCCTCTACAAAACGGTCTTTCGTGGTATTTCCAGGCTACTCAATTATTCATTTGCATCAGCAACTCGATGCCTCTGCTTTCCTCATTCGCCTGCGGCCTCTCTGAAGCTCATTTGATGTGAATTCCTAAAGGGCACGATTCTGAGCTCTGTTAACTGTTACTTAACGTGGTTTGATGACGCCCCACGGTGCTTGTTTTGGGGTACAAGTGGGCACTTCTATCCTCTGGTGGCCAAAGGGGCTGGGCGTGCGAGTGTGCCGCCCGGCTGCCCTGAGCCTCTGGCTGGGGTGAGATTTCCCTGAGAGCCATATGGCTGGAAGTTCAGGGGTCTTCTGAGGACAGCCAAGCATATGGGTTCTTTGGTGGCTTCAGAAAGATGGGGAGGAGTTCCCGCTGTGGCACAGTGGGTTAAGACTCTGACTGCAGTGGCTTGGAAGAGGCGCAGGTTTGATCCCTGGTCATGCCCAGTGGGTTAAAGGATCCAGAGTGGCTACAGCTGTGGCTCAAATTCAATTCCTGGCCAGGGAACTTCCATATGCTGTGGGTGCATCCATTAAAAAAAAAAAAAAAAAAAAAAAAGACGACAACAGATGAGGAAATTCACGCAAAGACAGACAGGTCCAGGGTGGCAACCATGGCTCCCAGACAACCTCTTAATTTCTCTCTCTCATATTCACTGTCCAAAAGAAATACAATGTGAGCCACATGTGGAATTTTTTTTTTTTTTTTGGCCCTGCCTGTAGCATATGGAAATTCCTGGGCCAGTGTTCAAACCCGCACCACAGCAGTGACCCAAGCCACGGCAGTGACAATGCGGATCTTTAACCTGCCAGGCCACCAGGGAACTCCCCACATGTGGAATTTTAATGTTTTCTGGTTTTATATTGAAAAGTAGGTGAAATTAATTTTAATGATATATTTAAATTAACCCAATATATCCAATATATCATTTCAACATATAATAAACACAAAAATCATATATTGATCAGTAACAAGATACCATATATACATATTTTTTCTTTTTAGGGCCACAGGTGTGGCATATGGAACTTCCATATGCCGGCCTGAGTCACAGCAACACAGCACCAGATCCTACACCAACACAGCCTACACCACAGCTCACAGCAGCACCAGATCCTTAACCCTGAGTGAGGCCAGGGATGGAACCTGCGTCCTCATGGATACTAGTCTGATTTGATACCGCTGAGCCACGACAGGAAATCCATATTCTTTTTGTGCGGCTCTGAAACCCAACAAGTATTTCCCGCCTACAGCACACCTCAGCTTAGACTGGCCATGGCACACACTCAGCAGCCAGCCATATGTTGCAGTGGCTCCCACCACGGACAGCACAGCTCTCAGCCTGACCCAGGGCTTCCTAAGCATTTTCTTTCCTTCTCTGATGATTTCCTAGACTCTCCCTCTCCCTCCACTGAGAGCTGAGATTTACTGTCTAATCGCCAAGTCCTTCTTTTCCCCATCCCGCTGGTCTCCTACCAGGCTCCTTCTGGCGTGTTCTGTAAGCTCTTCTCCCTGGGCGGGCAGGAGCCCATCGCTAGAGATGCTCTAGATGCCCACCTGCAGCCCAGGGCCTTCGCAAAGCGAGCTTGGAAAGCGGTGGGGGATGAACAGAAGCCCCTCCTCTGCCTATTCCTTCCTGAGCCTGTGAGCCCGAGGTCTCCAGCGAGTCCCTTCCCTCAGCAGGAGCTGGCACAGGGGGGCCAGGGCGCCGCGAGTGCCCCGTGTCTGGCGGATCACTGCCACATTCTCAGCTGAGACAGCCCCCAGGAGGGAGGCCTTGTTTTGACTCACCTGGGGGACTCAGGGCTGCCCTGAACTAGCATGGCTCGTCCTGAGCTGCGGAGGGTGGGGTGGGGGTGGGAGGCAGTGGCAAGGCCGGCTCCCCCGTCCACCTGCAGTTCAGGCCCAGAGGGGTGCATGAACCTTGGGGGTCGGGGAGACATACTGACACAGCTCTGAAAACGAGGACAGTAACTCGTGCGTTTGGGACAGATGCTCTGTGCCAGGCGCCGTGCTGAGCTCTGTACCCGCACAGCCGCGTTTACTTCCCTCAAGGGCCCTATGCCAGCAGCAGTGCTATTCCCATCCTGGGGACGAGGGAATCAGAGCACAGAGACACGGAGTAACCTCTCCACATCACACAGCCGGTAAGTGGTGGGGCCAGCTTGAATGTGAGCAGTCTGAGTCCAGAGTGGCCTCTCCCACAGCATGGCACCACGCTCAGGAGAGTAAAGGCTGCCTCATTTTCGACTGTCCTCCGGCAGGAGCCCCTGTGTAAACCGGCCACTCTCCGGCCGGGTCAGACCTGTAAGCCCCATGAGTTGGAGGAAGACAGAGGTTGTGACGCAAGCCTCTAAATGTATAAAGTCTCCACGGGGGTTGAGAGAGGACACTGGGATCTCTGTGGGGGGGGCACCCCAAGTCCAAGTGCCACAAATGGGTCCCCAAGATGCCACGCTAGCCAGTCCCTTGGCCAGTAGGGCTCCCTAACTCACTATGGTCCTAAGATATCTCTACTGAGGGCAGAAATCAAGGGCCAGCATGGCGCCTCCCTGAAGTGGCACTCTGTCGGGGCCAATTCACGGAGCCAGGTGTGAAGCGGTGGCACCATGTATTAGCAGCTCCCGCTTCCCCACGGCAGACCTCCCCAGGCACAGGCACCTCTGACTGCTGGAGAAGCAGGCATCAGTTTCAGTGGCCAAGAACTTCATGGCTGAAAGGGGCCCCTGGGTTCACATAACCCATCCCTGGATGCACAGAGGAGACAGCACGGGACCTGTTCGAGGCCATGTGGCATGGAGAACTCGGTCCCTCAGCTGCAGAGACTCTCCTGGGCTCTCACTTCCCGTGGCTGGATGGAGCTGAAGGCCGTGGGAAGCAGGCACATGCCAGGGAACCGGGGAGACTGACCTCGGTGCCTGGGAAAGGGAGGCTCCATGATCCCGCCCGCCTCCAAGGGGGCAGCTCATGGCTGCTTTGCCAGTGGGGCTGGCTGCCCGTGCTGGGCTGCGCACATGCTCTGTGGGAAGCCAGGCTCTGGAACCCGGGCCCTTTCTAGAGCAGGTACACTGTACCGTGTGCTCAGCTCCCGGGCTGCTACTTCGGAGCCTGAGCTGTGTGCTCTCAGCCCTGGCTTACCTTCCCCAGAGAGAACAGGACAGGGCTCACTTACGGTTTAAAACACACTTCGGCGCCACTTCCAAAACGTCTAGACTAGCCACTCTTGGGGCTCCGGAGTTATTTCAAGGTGTCTACAAAAGCCCATTCCTACAAAGCATTTTCTCATAAAGCATCTCGTAATGAACATCCTACAATATTCAAATGCATGGTGCTACTGTGGCTATTACAATATTGACCTAAGGAATAAGGCTTCTGATACTACTAATACAGCATGAAAAACCCTAGCACTTTTCTCTGGGAGGCAGCACTTTCCTTCTGGAATGATAACCCTTTTTGATATTCATATGCTACAGTTCTTGCCAAATGAAAGCAAAGGTAAATCTTAAAAAGGAACTGTTTCTGAAAAAAAAATTCAAAGTTGTTCTTTATAAAAGATCTTTACATCTTTTTTTTGTTTGTTTGTTTTCCAATCAGCACCTGCTATAGGTTGGAAGCACTGATTTCTAGATCCTACTGATTGTCTTATGCAGCCAGCTGTGCCAGGAGACCTGTGCTGAATGTCCCCAGTGAGGCTGGTTCATGGCAAGGCTCGGAGCATCACAGTAGAAGCCTGTGCCCACAGCAACACCCATCTGAGCTCCCGTGTCAGGTCATGGGCCATCATGCCAAAGCTTCTATAACTCTCCAACTGTGACTAATGAAGTTCAAACGTGTGGGTCTGGGAATGAGACAGACTTAGACTGGATCTAAGTTGGTCACTAGTTAGCTGCGCGACTTTGGAGAAAAAATTAACCTCTCTGGGCCCATGTCCTTATTTCTAAAATGGGGACGATAACAGGGTCTTGTAATAATAGTGGTAACTAGGAGTTCCCATCGTGGCTCAGTGGTTAACGAATCCAACTAGGAACCATGAGGTTGTGGGTTCAATTCCTGACCTTGCTCAGTGGGTTAAGGATCCAGCATTGCAGTGAGCTGTGGTGTAGGTCGCAGAAGCGGCTTGGATCACGCATTGCTGTGACTGTGGTGTAGGCCGGCAGTTACAGTTCCGATTAGACCCCTAGCCTGGGAACCTCCATATGCTGTGGGTATGGCCCTAAAAAGACAAAAGACAAAAAAAAAAAAAAAAAAAAAAAAAAGGTAACTACATTGTGTAAAGTGCTTTCTGTGGCCAGGTGCTGTTCTGTGCTCTTGATACACCTGAACTCATTTAGGCTCCATACCCTATGGGGTGGGGACCAACCAGACACCCAGTTTACAGATGAGGAAACTGAGGCAGGAGAGGTGAAGCTGCTTGACCTGGGCCACGCCACCAGGATGGTGAGGTCAGGATGTGCGCGCAGGCAGTGAGATTTTACCATCGACGATTCACAGCGATGAGGGCACATAAGCCACCCCAGACAGACAGACAGACAGACAGGGACAGGGAGAGAGGGAAGGGGAAAGGACAGAGAGAGGGGTCGGGACCATTCGTCCTTAACCTTTTTCTCCAGCTGTGAGCACACTCCCTCCCTCCTTCTTCTCCCCGCTTCCCAGGGGGTCCAGTGGCTAAGTCCGCCTGCCGTGCATTTCCTGTGCCCCAGGGACGTGGAGGAACCGGGTGCCACCCCCCCCCAGCTCTTCCCCACTACAGTGACCTTGTCACTCCCGCCCTCCCCTGTGGCAACTGTTCACCTGGGGCCACGTGCCGCCCTCCCAGCGTCCTGGGTCAGAGGGGAGATGTGGGAGGGAGAGGAGGCTGACGCTCTTGGCTTAAGTCGGGTATTCTCCCTGTGTTTAGGTCCAAAGGAGGATTGAAAGATTGAAAAAAAAAAATCTGGGGTGTTCCCTTGTGGCGCAGTGGGTTAAACATCTGGCCTTATCACTGCAGCAGCTTGGGTGGCTGCTGTGGCATGGGTTTGAGCCCTGGCCCAAGAACTTCCCCATACTAAGGGTGTGGCCAAAAAAAAAAAAGAAAGAGGGGCAAGGATGAAGTTTTGAGGAGATCCCTGGACACTTGAAGGTATATTCAGAGTTTCGTGCATAAGGAAAAGGGCCCAGAACTATCATCAGATTCTCAAGGGGCCACTGACCACCCAGAGGCTCAGGAGTGTCAGCCTCCTGGCAGCTTTCTGCCAGGCAGGGCTGCTTCTCTGTCCTGAGAGAGTCCCCAGTCATGCTACTGCCGGTGGCTGGCCTGCGCTGAGGGAAACTGGCACCTGCGGGTGCCAGGGTGGGTTAGGTTTCTTGGTGACCCCGGAAGAGGCCATCTCGGCCAAGCTCAGTCCCCCTCTGGCAGCGCCAACTGGCGGAAGCCGCACCCGGCCCTCCCGTCCTCAGCTGCCGCCTCCAGGGGCTGGGGGCCTGGGCTCAGGTTTCATGACTCTGAAGGCCGCTCTCCTCTCTGGCACAGCTGGTGACGCAGACGGGCAGCTGCCACAAGGACACCTCCGTTGGAGGGAAACAAAGCACTAGATAAATTTGCCCTCACTTTTTTTTTTTTTTTAAACTTTCAAAGGGTAATATTGGCGTTTGCTGCCGAATGACGGGTACAAATCAACACGCTGGTTCCAGTCCGGTGGTCTCTGGCGACAGTATAGGAACCAAGGCCTCCTGTACACAGACGGACCTCTGCCTCCCAAGCTAGACAGCAGGGCCATGCCCGCCTCACAGGCAGTCACTTATGTCCCATCTCTGCTCCTCCGGGACCATCCTCCGACCCCACTGCCTCTCCCGCAGAGCAGGATGGTCCCTGGTGGCCTAGATCAACGACAAAGTCCTCACAGGCCTTTCTCCTGCTAGTTTTGTCCCCCTCCCTTGTCTACCCTCCCTGGCGCTGCCAGAGCGTCTCCTAAATTGGAGGTCTGCCCCCCCAACTCCCACAGCCTTAGGGACTAAAGCAGATTCTACTGCAGGACATGCCGGAGTCCCTGCACCTCCGTCCAGACCTCTGCCCCGAGTTCTGGAAGCCAATCTCCAAACCTGCATCCTGGGGGGATGCTCAGAGCTGCCTGAACCCCAGCTCTTGACGGGCCCACTCACACACCTGTTCCTCCTTCTGCCCCAGCCGGGAAAGTGATACCAGGATATCCTGATCTGGCTCAAGGCCCAAATCTAGAAGTTCTTCTTTCCCTCATTTCCCTCCTCTCACTCCAGCCCACCCATCAGCAAACCCTGTCAATTCTACCTTCAGAAGAGATCTCAAGCCTATCAGCTTCCTTCAGACTGAGTCCCCATCCTGTCAGGACAGCAGCAGTGGCTCCCTGACCAGTCTGCACCCACCTGAGTCCCCCCTACATCCATTTTCTACACAGCAGCCCGACCTCCTGCCCCTCAGCCCTAAAGTGCAGATAATACTACTACTGACCCCATGGGATTTAAACACCCGCAAAAGCTAACGATGCCACAGGAAGCCTTTGGCACAGCCGGGCCCAGGAAGCCTTCGGGGAACGCCCACGGCCGTCAGCTGGTGTTCCAGCGGGCCTTGGCTGGGGCACCATCACTTCCCACGAACGCCCTTGGAGCCTCCAGCACAATCATCACTACCCTTCCCAGCAACTTCCCGCTTACGTCTCTGCCTCCCTGGAGAACCTCAAAGTCAGGGACCACATTTGGGGGCTGAGTTTCCTGGAACCTGAATGGCTGAACACAAGCAGGTGTCTGAAATGAGTAAGTGAATGTTTACCGACTTGCTCAAATAATTTTGGAGAGGTCCTAGGAACAGTCCATATTTATAATCAATACTGGCACACTTTGAAAACACCCACAGAATCCTTAGAGATAAGGATAAATTTTAAAATGATATCAAAGGAGAATAGATCCTAATGCTCAGGGGAGAAGGGAGCCTCGGAGTGGAGCGCGTATCTTCTCTTCAAGAGTGACCAGATCCCCCAGGGCACGTTCGGTGCTGAATTCCAAAGAAAGAAACCCTCCCAGAGAAGAGCCATCCGTTCCAGCCCCACAGCCAAGTGGAAAAAGCCACCAATGGGTGACATGGGGCAAGTCTAGGGGACTCAGACAGGGACGGAATGGTGATAATTCCCTCCCCAGGGGAATGTCATCATCCTGCAGAGTTTGGAGGGGGCTGGCGAGGAAGGGGGTTAGCTCGCTGCTTGGCCTGCACTGCCCCCATGTGGAAGGCTGCGTTACTACAGCCAACCTGGCATCAGCGACAGGCCAGCTCTTCCAGCCACACCTATGCACGCACTTTCCCACTCAACTGCCCTGGACTCTCCAACAACCTTCCCTGGTCAATCTCAGCCTTGCGTGATCCTAGACAAGCAAAAGGGGCTGGGCAAAGGCCTCTGCAAGTGTCTCCCTAGAATCGCTGTGCATTACTTACATCCTCTTTTTGCCCTTTTCTCTTTTTTTTTATTTTAGGGCTGCACTTGTGGCATATGGAAGTTCCCAGGCTAGAGGCTGAATCAGAGCTGCAGCTGCGGGCCTACACCACAGCCAGAACACCACGGGACCCAAGCCGAGTCTACGAACTATGCCACAGCTCATGGCAATGCTGGATCCTTAACCCACTGAAAGAGGCCAGGGATCGAACCCGTATCCTCATGGATACTAGCCGGGTTCATCACTGCTGAGCCAGGACAGGAACTCCGTATCATCTATGTTCTTAAACTTGTACTTATTCACCTCCAACAGCTTCTCATCCCTCCCAAGAGGCTGTCTGTCCATCAGAATCGAGTTGGGTGGGGTTGCTGGGTACCCTTCAGACTCCCTCATCTGGCATCTTCAGTGTCCCACAAGTGGTGGTCCAAGCACTCTGCCTTGGGGCTCTGCCACACGCAGGAAAGACCTAGGTCACTTGCTTTCCACACACACCTCTGGCTGGGACAGATCACTTACCTGGCTGGAGAGAAGACACCGATGCTGCCACCGAAGCTGGAGTCACAAGAACCATCGGGCCCTCCTGGGGACAGAAAGAGGAACAGGGCATCATGATTAAGGCTGTGGGTGTCTCTTGAATGAACAAGATGCCTGTTACAAGGACACACAGGCCCTCCAGTCCCCCACACTTTGATTCTGGCTTTGGGAAAGGGATGTGGCTCTGAACCCTGAGGACCCCGTGCCTAGTCACTTCCCAAAGCTTCGCAACAGTGCCCATGCTTGCAGGATGGTAGGCACAGTGATCTCATAAGGAGAAGGATGCCAGGGCTGAACGCACCTGGGAAAACTCAGAAGGGATTGTTGGTTCAAGGGCAATGGATAGCAAAAGGGACTTCTGGAACACTCAACATCATGAGCCACCAGGGAAATGTAAAGCAAAACCACAATGAGATACCATTTCACACCCACTACATAGCCAAAATAATAAAAGATAACAAGAGTTCCCGTCATGGCACAGTGGAAATGAATTCGACTAGGAACCATGAGGTTGTGGGTTCAATCCCTGGCCTTGCTCAGTGGGTTAAGGATCCGGTGTTGCCGTGAGCTGTGGTGCAGGTCACAGACGTGGCTTGGATCCCATGTTGCTGTGGCTGTGGCGTAGGCCAGCGGCCACAGCTCTGATTAGACCCCTAGCCTGGGAACCTCCATATGCTGTGGGTGTGGCCCTAGAAGAGAGAAAAAAACAGTAGCAGACGATGGGGAGAAACAGGAAGCCTTCTATGTCGCCGGTAGGAATGTGAAACAGTGCAGCTGCTTTGGAAACCGGTCTGGTAGTTCCTCCTCAAAAGGCTCAACACATTTAGTTAAATGTGACCCAGCAGGTGCACTCCTAGGAAAATGAAACCTTACGTCCACAGCAAAACTTGTTCACTGTGTTCACAGCAGCACTGTTCACAACAGCCAAGAACAATCTGAATGTTTACCACACGATGAATGGATAAGCAAGATGTGCTATGGCCATACAATGGACGACTCTTTGGCAATAAAAAGGAATGAAGTGCTGATGGTGCTACAACACGGTTGAATCTTGAAAACCTTATGCTAAAGGAAAGAAACCAGTAACAAAGGGTCACAGAGTTTGATCCCGCTTATATGAAAGGTCTAGAATAGGCAGATCTATACAGAAAGTAAATGAGACCTTGCTGAGAGCTAGAGAAGATTGGGTGTGATGGCCAAGTTCTTAAATTAGGGAAAAAAAAAAAACAAAACCCTTTTAGTTTTTGGAAAATTTTAGATTTACACAAGAGTTGCAACAATAGCGCAGAATTCTCTATTTTCTTCGTCTAGCTGTCCCTGACACTAACATCATGTATACCCAGAGCTCAAGGGCTAAACCAGGAAAGTCGCACTGATACACAGTATTAACTAAACTACAGACCTACTCCACCTTCCACCGCTTTATCCAGGATGGAACCTGAGACCTCAAGCTGCATGTGGTTGTCCTGTCTCCTTGGTCACCTCCAATCTGTGACAGGGCCTCAATCTTTCCATATCATTCATGAACATACTTTTCAATCCCTGGTCAGTTACTCTGCAGAACATCTCTCCATGTGGGCCCCTCTTGTGTTTTCTCAAGATTAGGCCGAGGCTACGCATTTAGGGAAGAATGCCTCCTAAGCGTGTGCCTTTTCAGTGTGTGATGTCGGCGGTACCCGATGTCTGTTTGTCTCATTCCTTGCGATGTTAACCTTATCACTTGATCACAGTACTACCTACCAGCTTTCTCTTCTGTAAAGGTACTTTCTTTTTTTTTTTCTTCTTCTTTTTTTTTTCCTCTTTAGGGCTGCACCTGCGGCATATGGAGGTTCCTGGGCTAGGAGTTAAACTGGAGCTAGAGCTGCCGGCCCATGCCACAGCCACAGACACCTCAGATCCGAGCCACGTCTGTGACCTACAGCACAGCTCACAGCAACACCGGATCTTTAACCCACTGAGCAAGGCCAGGGATCGAACCCAAAACCTCATGGTTCCTAGTTGGATTCGATTCCGCTGCGCCACAATGGGAACTCTGCTATTTTTCTTTTTGTAATGAATATATTATCCTGGGGAAGATACTTAAGACTAGACAAATATCCAGTTTTTTCCCCTCAATGTTCCCTGTTTTTAGAACCCATCACTGGATCTTGCCTATAACAATGATTACTATAGAGTTTGCCTAATGGTTATTTTCTACATTCCTCTTTCCTTCTACATTTATTAACTGGAATTCTTCTTTACAGAAGAGCTGTCCCTTCTCTCATTTATCTATCAATTGATCCATCCATCCATTCATTTATAACATTACAGACTCATAGATATTTATTTTATTCTGTGGGTTACACATTAAAACTATCTCTTTTTTGGTTGTTGTTGCTTTTTTCAGGGCTGCACCCGAGGCATATGGAGGTCCCCAGGATAGGGGTAGACTTGGAGCTGCAGCCATGCAGCTGGAGGCCTATGCCATACCACAGCAACGCCAGATCTGACCCATGTCTGCGACGTACACCACAGCTCACTGCAATGCCAGATCCTTAATCCACTAAGCGAGGACGGGGATCGAACCCTCATCCTTGTGGATACTAGTCAGCTTTGTTACTGATGAGCCACAATGGGAACTCCCAAAACTATCATTATTTATACTGTTGTTCAAATGGTACCAGGCTTAGCCTTTTAAAGTTTAAAATTATACAAGTAAAACATATTCTCACTTGAAAAATTTCAAACAAAACAAAGCAAAGCCCCCTTCTCTCTTTAACCTTCAATCTTACTCTATGTGCAGGTAATTACTAGTTAGGCAAGCATCCCTCTCAGCTTTTCTTAATCCTACTTTTTGTTTCGTAAACATAAACTTAAATAGGATCAGGAAGATCTTCTGCAACTTGCTTCTTCCCCTTCCTACCGGCTCTTAAATCCGTGCTATGCCAGGTGTGGGCCGTGCATGGCTCCTCAGTCCCCCAGGAAGAGGGGCCTTGATTTCCATCTTGACAGAAAAACTCCGAGCTGCCACCTGTCCCTTCTAGTCCCAGAAGCCCTTTAGGGGACAGGGCACTACTCAGAGGGAGCAGGGTGGCTGTGGGTGTCAGCTGGCCTGCTGAACAGCTGGGCATCCACTGGAATAGGCCTGGGCAAAGGCGGGGGGAAGACACATGGGGAAGCTGGGAACAGCAGCGGGGGCTCCGTGCTGCCCCCCCCCCCAGCCTTTTGGAAACACAGGCATTTACAGATGAAATGATATGATGTCGGAAACGGGAAGATTCATTTTGTTTCCGAATTTCACTCTTACATCTCTCCTATGCTTCTTTGTGCATGAGTGTGGGCACTTCTCCAGGACCCCAAGTAGAGGGAGCTGCTGAGTGGGAGGGTCAGACACCTGCTGCTTTGATGTTGCCGAGCTGCCCTTCGGGACGGTTCTCCCCTCATGTGGGAGCAGCGTGCGGGAGCAGTCATCGTCTCAAAGCCTCACATGGGACTATTAGTCATCTCCGAGGTGTCTGCTTAAAATGACACACTGTTTTACTTTGCAAGTCTGGGATGCCCAGTCAGGCTGGGTGCCCTTCTCTATCAATTCCCAGACTCGGGAGCCCCAGGGCCTGGCTCTGAGCCTGACTACGCTACGTATTTGCTGTGTGACCCTGGGCAGGTCGCTTGCCTTCGCTTCCATTTCCTCACCTGTATAATGAGCCAGCCTGCACCAGAGTTATGACAACAAAGGAACCAGCATCTGTTAAGGGGGTTAAGAGGAACTAACTTAACCTGACCCAATCTCTATTTCCTAAGGAAAAATTCTTCCATGTTTAAGGCTCTTGCCAAAAGTACCTGCCAGACAATATTTTTAACATGTTCACCCTCTGCCTTCTCCCAGTAGGAAGGTTTGTTGTTACCAAACTCGCTCGACGGAATGTGTATTTCCTTTATAACCAGAGGGAAAAATGCGGGTGGGGTTAGAGGAGAGGAGAAGTGAAGAAGAAAGAAAATTGGAATAAGCGCCACGAAGCCAGCCGGTGCCCCCAGTCCTCTGTGACCGAGCCCAGGGTCACAGGATCACTCATCTGTGGATCTGTCCCTGAGTTCCTCACGGCCAGGTCCCGAGTCTGATTCCCTGGCATCTGCAGGGTCCACGGAGGGGGCCGACACACGCAGTCCCATCAGAGGTTTGCCAGTGTGTGGACTGCATCACCTGTTTACTCGCGGAGGTGACCAGACCGCCACTGGACACCGTATCTATAGCTCGCTCCTCACCTGGGCAATGCTGATGACAGAAGACAAGGGGGCAAATGCTCTGCTTCTGACAACGTGGCTAAGTAGTGGGTCTCATTACAAACAGGCACTGAAACAACTTGACACTGAAGCACCTGTCACAGGGAGTGTGCTGAAAGCTGGATACAAGACTTTCCCCCCACAACTAAGGTTCCACTGTTACCCTATTTAAAAAATAAGGAATCTGACAGAGTTTCCGTCATGGCGCAGCAGAAACGAGTTCGACTAGGAACCGTGAGATTGCGGGTTTGATCCTGGGCCTTGCTCAGCGGGTTAAGGATCCAGCGTTGCCGTGAGCTGTGGTGTAGGTCGTAGACATGGCTCAGAACCTGCGTTGCTGTGCCTGTGACGTAGGCTGGCAGCAACCGCTCTGATTCGACCCCTAGCCTCAGAACCTCCATGTGCAGCGGATGCAGCCCTAAAAAGACAAAAGACCAAAAATAAATAAATAAATAAATAAATAAATAAATAAATAAATAAATAAAGGAATCTGAGACTCAGAAAGGCCAAGGCTACAGGTAAAAAGTCAGCAGGGCCAGGTCTCATGGGCAGGCAGTTCTGAGTACAGAACCTTGGCTGTGACACCCGAGACAACCAGGGGACATCAGGGAGGGGGAGTCAGAGCAAGTGAGTGGGCTGGGAGCAGTGCCCCACTAGTCCTGGGGCGAGTGTGAGTGTGTATTCACACGCATAGGGTCTGGCTGACAGGCCTCAGGGTGGGGCTTGCCTGCAGGTGTGCTGTTGGACACACACGACATAGGCCGGAGTCAGGGACGGGGCACTGCACAGGAACAGGCAGGAGGCTCCTGCCTTCGTCCGGCTGGAAAGGAGGAGCAGAGTAAGAGCAAGTGGGAGGGCTGGTGAACCTGCGCCAGGAGGAGCTAGTCCCGACCCTCCTGGATTGCTGGCACCTTCTCCTGGCACTTTGGTGAAGCAGTGCGGGTCTGGAGTGTGTGTGGAGGCCCCAGATTAGCTGCTGCCATCTCTGGGAACTGCGATAAAGTAAGCTCTGCATCTGTTGAAGTGCTGTTTACGAGGCAGTAAAATCTGGAGCCAAGCTGCCTGAACGACTCCTGATTTAGGATAAGTTTCTTCTGGGCTGCGAGCTGTTGCAAGAACGCTTCGGGAAAATGTCTAAAAGGGTAAATGAGCTGCATTGGCCGGGAATCGAACCCGGGCCTCCCGCGTGGCAGGCGAGAATTCTACCACTGAACCACCAATGCTCCAGCTGAGAGCAGCTCTGTCCCCAGCGGTTTTGCTGCTTGGCTCAGCGAGGTGCTGGCCCAGCTGTAACCTGACTCCTGAGGCGGTCCCACGCACACAGGGCTGCTCCATTCCCCAAGTCGGATCCACGGGAGGAGGCCCACGGGGTGCGCTGCCCGCCACTCTGCTCGGGTGTTCACGAGAAGCCCAAGAGAGGTGATGAAAGAAAATGCTTTAGAAATTCTTTTGGCTTCTGGGGATAGGTTCCCGACTTCAGTCTGCGAGCCTTCAAGATTTGAGTAGTTCCTGCATCATTTTATGCTTCAGCTGATGCTGCAAAGACCATCACCCTAGAGCGACCTCTCAGTGAGGACAGAGGCCCAAGAGAGGGAAAAAGTCTAGAGCTCGAAATAACACCGAGAGAGTCAAACTCCGGACTCCAGCCGGCATCAAAGTGGTTTTCTTCATGTTGTGTGTGGATAAATAGGACATCAACGTTACAGGAGTTTGAAAGGAGAGCACCAGAATTCCCAAGGACCAGATAATCTGAAGCTGGAGCTTCCTTAAACCCACGCAACCCGCCTGGAATGACTGGCAGGGAAGGCAGCCAGCTTCTAAGGCTCTGGATATCTACCGTCAAGGCGCCAGTGAACCCTGCGGCCTGTCCTGCCCCACGCCAACTGCAGCTGAACCCCGAAAAAGGAAGGAAAGCATTAATGCCCTTGGAGGCACAAAGAGTTCTGGAGGCTGACTGCCACGGTTCAAGTCCCACCTCTGCCACTGAGTAGCTGCCCGAATGCCAGATCCTGGTGCCCGTCTGGAGACTGATGACAGCAGCCACCTCACTGGGCTGTTGCCAGAATTAGGAGCTAAGAGATGGAAAGTGGCCTTGGTGGCTGCGTGAGGCCCCGAGTCAAGTTCTACGACCTCTGGGTCCCTGTCACCCTCCCTGGGAGGTGAGGGGTGGGAGGCAGCCCACTTACCACTGGCTGTCCCCTCCTGCTTCGCCGAGGAGTCTTCGGGCTTGGCTTCTGCCTGCTTCTGCACCACGGGCTTGGGCTCGTCAGGCTCATCGTCCTCAGGGGTGACCAGCTTCATCAGGCTCTGGTTGCACACGTTGGCCACCTCCTTGATGCCTGAGTCCGCTGATGTAAGGGGCAGCCCGACCTGGGGGTGTGGTGGGGGCTGGACAGGCAGGCTGAACTGGGCACATTCTCCTCGCCACGCCGGTGTCCCCGCAAGATGCCTCCGTGTCTCATCACAGGGCCCCTCCTAGTGGGCCCCCCACTGAGAGGCTTTCACCTGCCAAGGCCGGGAAGTGTGAGTTCAGAGACTTGGGGCCTGGAGAGCTGCTCCCTTTTTGTCACTAAGGACGTGGGGTTTGAGGACAGTGGTCTTAGCTCCATGTCCCTGGTGCTGCCCTGGCTCTCCCCGCCCATGCTCAGCTCCACCTCTTGCCACCTTGAGGCCAGGGGCTACTGGGAGGTGTGATGCATCCTAAGGGAGCCCCCATCCCACACTGCAGGGTCCTGCAACTTCATGGCCCGCTTTGGGGCTGCCCTTATTTCCTCCCTCCAGAGCGAAGGATACTTTTCTTGCGGTCGTCGTAGGCCAGGCAGGGCAGGACGGCGGTCAGGATCCCAGAAGAGTAGGGCAGCATCACCCGGCCGGCCAGCTGGATGAACTCCCGCATCCAGCACATGGCTGTCAGCTGGATCAGGTCATCTGGAACAGGGATTGGCTGCTTCCAGGACGGTTGGCACAAGCCGCCAGTGCTCCGGCCCGCCAACTCTGCCAACATGGGACTTGGGGACTGGAGGGGACCTGAGGGCTGGCGCTGCTTCTACCTGCACCGATACTGTCTCACCCTTGCTTTTTCCTTCCAAAGGTAAACAGAGGTTTGGAACTACGATTCTGCAGCAGGTCGTCAGAGTAGCCATGACCTCCACTCGGCCCTGTGTCCACACCACTGTCACGGGGCTCTGCAGCTCCGCTCATCAGGTGGTGGAGCTTACTTCCCCACTCCTGGTATCTGGGCTGGCCTTGCTAGAGTGGCAAGAGAAGGTGGTGGGAATGGTGGTGTGCCTGGTTCAAGTCTAGGCCTCAGGAGGCGCTGCTCACACCTACCCTGTCTCCTGGAAACCCGCTGATGTCCCGGGGCTGGGCTGCTGGCTGATGAGACACACGATGATGGTTCCTGTGGCCCCCAGGTGACAGCTGGCCAAGCGCCAGACATGAGAGACCACATGGACCACCCAGCCTCGCCAACCCTCCAGCTGACTCTAGGCATCCGGTGGAGCCCAGCCCAGCCTGGCCCAGGTGAGCAGGGCCACCCAGCTGACCCGGAGACCCAGGACAATAAAAATGAGTGTAAGGTGAAGCAATTATATGGTATGGCGGTTGGATACTCAACAGAAGCAAAGACACGCACAACCCCAAACTCCAAGTGTTTCGACTCACAGCACGAAAGCCCGGCCTGCCAGCAAGAGGGCCGAATCTTACTCCCTTCAAGGTTCAGACCAAGTGAAAGAGCCTCCACGTTAACAGAGAATAAGACTCTCTCCCACTAGGACCCACCACCCCCGGAGGCACTGCCACATGGACTCACACCCTCACCAGGACTCCCTCCAAGAAGAACAGAGAAAGGTGCTCCTGAGGAGGCGGTGGGGACGGCGGGGGCCTCACACACTCACCCGTGGTCTGGCAGTGGATCACCAGGATGTTGGCCATCTCAGCAAACTTAACACTGGAGGGGTTCTTCTTGATTTCTTTCAAGAATTCTCCAAGGACCACCTCACACCTACCAATGGGCAAGGAGAAGGGAAATAGCACGTGCCAGCCAGGGCCCGAGGAGCCTGCACAGTGCCATGTCTGCTCTGGGTTGGCCACCCCGAGGGGGACCACACGCTGACGGGATACACTGGGCAGATGGCCGTTTCTCAGAGGCTGGGGGTGGATGAGCTCTTGGCTCCTCAAATCGGGAGGTAGATGAGTGGGGGGAAGAGAGAACTGCTTGTGCTGCTGACACCTGGCTGTTGGGTGTGGGGTACGAGGATGCGCGGGCGGGCGGGGGAGGGGGGTGGTGACGGCAGCTGCCTGCCCCTCCCCCGCTCCACTCACATTTTCCGAATCTCTTTGCCGTTGTCGCCCAGGATCTGGAAGAGTCCATCCAGGATCTCCGGCAAATAATCCAGCAGGTTAATGTCTGGCACGGACTCCAGAACCAGGATCTGACCCGGGGGAGGAAACCAGTAGGCAAAGTCAGCAGCCCGAGAACCTGTATCTCCTCGCCCACCGTCTGGGACTGGCCGGTGAGCCGGGGCCCTGCCGAGGCAGCATTTCGCGGCACTGTGGGAGCCCCAGGGGGGGCTGGGGTGCCAGCGGCTCTTGTTGTGTTCAGGGTGCAGGGGAAGAGTCATGTAAGCCCAAGGCATGCAGATGCCCGTGGTGGAAGGGAACACATGGGACAAGCAGGCAAGGTTAGAAGGGGTGTGACCGCTGGAAGAAGGAGCACGGTTGGCTTCAAAGAGAAATCTGGGGGTTTCTGGAGACCAGAAAATCTTCTCCTCTTGAGGGGCAAACAGGATGGGCTCTGCCTCTGGGGGCAGAGCTGAATAAATGCATTTTCAGCTTCTCGAGTGTCCTCGGCTCTTAGAGGGGTCACGGTGAGGTGTCTCCGCAGCCATAGGAAGTGCCCAGGTGTGCCAGAGAGCAGACTTTACTCAGCGAGAGGCCCGTTAGGGCTGGAGAAAGAGTGTCGGGGGGCCAGACTTACCCAGGAGATGATGAACTGCCGGGCGTACTGGTTGTTGGAGTAAATCCTCTCCCGCAACAAGGGGATGAAGCCCACCAGGTCGAACTTGTTGCTCTCTGTCACGATGTCCTGGGGGTCAAAGGCATGTGAGCTGCCCACGCCTGGGGACCGGGTGCCACCTGACCTGGCCCGGGCTGGCTCCAGGGGTCCCGTGCCCAGAGAGGAAGATGGCCGAGCCTGAGCCAGGCGGGAGAGGTCCCGGGAGCATCCATCCTCTCGCAGGCCACAGGACAAGCAAAAAGGATGGATTGAAACAGGAATCAAGGGCCAGAGAACTAATGCAAAGGCTAAAGCCTCCATCTCTGTGGTCTGGAAGGAAGGCCCTGCTGAGCTTAGCGTAAGCTGCCCCTGTCACTGGGGCAGGGTGGGACTAGCACGAGGGCACATTAGGGGTGAGAGAATGGTACTGTTTTGTATCCTCTTGGTGTCAGAACTGTATATACTTACCAGAGAACTGTACACTATTTCATTTACTGTGTGTAAATGAAAAAAATTAGAGTATTCTAATGATAGGATTTATAAGTTGTACAGACAGAGGGAAGAAATACTTTCTAAAAATAAAAGTGGGGGAGTTCCTGTCATGGCTCAGTGGTTAACGGATCTGACTGGGAACCACGAGGTTGCAGGTTCGATCCCTGGCCTTGCTCAGTGGGTTAAGAATCCCATGTTGCTGTGGCCGTGGCGCAGGCCGGTGGCTATAGCTCTGATTTGACCCCCTAGCCTGGGAACCTCCATATGCCGTGGGAGCAGCCCTAGAAAAGGCACAAAGACAACAACAACCACCACAAAGTGGGGCCCAAGTACAAATACCTTTAAGAGGCGGTCTAGGAGCTCAGATCCACTTTTCACATTGGGGTCTGGGTCCGCAGCCAACTACGAGAGACACAGAGGTGGAGAGAGGGTCTCAGTCAGTGTGTAAGACAAGGAATCCACTGACATCGCACAGCCAAGGCCTCGGTGCGGCCTCCACGGCACAGGGCAGCTCTCTCAGTGCAGAGATGGAGGGAAGGTGGGGAGGCAGGGAGGCAAAGCGGAACTTGGCAAAGGCGCTGAGATGGGGTGGAACCCCAATCTGCTCAGGGGCCTCGGGGACCTGCCACCACCAGCCAGGGGGGTGCTTCCCATCGGCCTTCCTCAGGGCTTTCCATCTGAGCGTGCTGGGTCCTCTCTCCACTCCTGGAGGAGGGGACGGAGCTGCCGTGAAGCTGATCCTCCAGAAACCACTGTGGCATCAGCAGAGCTTCCGGGAGGGGACGTAATGCTGGGAGAGGCTTAGGTGAGCTAGTAGGGACCCCAAGGCCTTCTCAGCAGAGCTTTTTCTACAGCTGATGGGCGATGCCCTCCTTGCAGGGGAACACAGTCTGTACTATGGACTCCCCATCTTCACCTTCTATAAGGAGGTTCGTACTTTTCATAGGATTGGTTCCCCCACCCCTCCAATTTCTGGTGGACTGACGCTTTCGTAAAATGTGTGAAATGAACAGAGCTGTGGAGAAAACACAAACTACAAGCCCATGTAAAAATCTGCCATTAGATTCAACAGACAGCAAACATCCCTGGCACCATGGGCTTATGTGCTCTGCTCTCGAGGGGGAAGAGGGAGCCAAGCCCTCAGGGTCCCTGAAGGTCAAGTCGGGTGTGTGGGGCCAGCTGAGCCCAGCAGGGGTGAGGAGGCGTCACCTTGCTCAGCCCATCAAAGAGCACGTTGAAGTGGGGCAGCACGGCGCCTCGGGCCACCTTGACGATGTTGTAGAGGGCCTCGCAGGCGTAGTAGCGCAGCCTGCTGTCGGCGTCATTGAAGCAGGTCAGCACGGGCTCGATCAGCTCCTTCAGGTAGAGCCCCGAGTCCTGTGATGTGACAGGAGGAGAAGCCTCTCAGAAAGCGTCTGACTCTGGGGCCCCAGTCCCTGGCTCCCTTGCAGATGCTCAGGCCTTTGTGTGAGGACTGGGCTAGGAGACCCTTTGCAAGTCCACCTCCTGGGATAGGGTCCATGGCCAGGACCCACAGAGCCAGCCTTGCTGGTCTGAGGTGTGCAGTATATAAAATATAGGACTGCAACGCCCTGGTGGGGCTCGGGGGTCAGAGTCAAGGCCACAGCTGGTGTGTCTGTCCCTCCGGGAGAAAGGCCCACCTTGCCCAGTGCGATGGAGCAGGCGGCCAGGCCGATGAGGCCCCCTTTCCGGCTGTGGGGGTGCTGAGACAGGGCAAACTCCTGAGACAGGGTCTGGATCACATGCTTGATCTGCACGGTGTTGTTCTGGGCCACGAACTCCCGGACCAGCCTGCAGAGAGAGAAGGGGGGGCTGCAGGACCAGTGGGATCAGGCTGCCCCTGCTGCTGCCGGTCCCAGGGCTGGGATGAGGTGGGGAGATGACCTGTTTAGAAAGTGGAATTGGGAGTTGGGCGTGTCAGTTCTGCTGCTGGCAGGGAGGCACTGGCTGGGTCACAGTTGTTTCCCTTTTCTGGGGCTCCGTTTCCTTTTGTCTACAACAAAGGAACAGCGAGCAGTCTCACCTCTGGGGACCTGAGAGAACACATGTAAGTGTCGTGCCGGGAACCAAACCTGCAATGATCCGCTGTCTTCATGCAACACTTGGTCCACCCTCCATTCACACACCCAAGAGGTTCTCTGTGTCATTCGTTCCAGGGACGGTGCAGAACTGGGCCCCAGTCCACTAGGCAAGACCCACACATGAACAAGTACATGTATCAACAGGGCACAGGTAACCCCACAGAAGCCAGAATGCCCAGGCACTTCTCCCTGGGCTGACGAGCAGCCACCCCTGAGTCAGATCTTAGACACATGAACAGGCATTTTCCTGGTAAAAGAAGGTAGGCAAAGTGTCCTGGGCACAGGGAAGAGCCTGGCTTCAATGCAGGGGGCCCTGAAGCGACACGGTGTATTTAGGGAAGCACGAGGAGTCTGGGGAGTGGTGTGGCTGGAGGCAGGGAAAGGTTTCTAGCAATGAGGCGACAGGCTAAGGTCCATGTTTTGACCAGAAGAGGCTTCCCTGGGTGGGGTGGGCTGCTGGGATAGAGGGTGACTAAAATTCCCCCACAGGAGAACACTGCAGCTCTCAAGGCCAGGAGAGGGGGCCCGAAATACGGCTGAGGCGCTGGGAAAGTGCAGGATAGGGTATTTTAACATTTAACTGAAAACCACTAGGAGCCCATGCAATACGGGGGCGGGGGGGCGGGCAGGAAGGGTAGAGACCCCTGCAAGCTGTCCACCTGAGGAGTGATGCTAACAGGGAGAAGGGGGTCGGAAGGAGGCAGCGGTGGTGGTTACCCTGTGAACTGCTCCCACAGCAGACCTTGTCTGAATGGAGGTGTCAGATGGAGCTGCAGCTCCGTGAAGACCCATGGCTCTTTCCAGAGTGTAATGGACATCAAGGCCGAGAGGCTCTGCCCTTCAGCAGGTCACTGTGTCTCTGAAGCAAGAGGCGCATCTGGGCAAATGGTGGCAGGAGGGGACCACGTAACCGCTGGGAGCTGCAGTGTGGGTGTCAGGGTCACCTTCCTAGGAGAGGGAATTGAGCCACAGGCTGGAGGAGGCAGGGAGAGAGAAGGAAAGAGAGGTGTCCTGGGCAGGAGGGACTAACGTGTGAGCCAAGGCAAGGAGGGGAAACAAGCCAAGCTTGTCTGTGCCCCCAGAGACTAATGGGAAATCAACCAGGGTGAGGGGGGTTGGTGCTGGCCCAGCAGCTACAATTGGGAGCGTGGATCTCACGTTGTGGGTAATGGGGAAGCTGCTTATGGCTTCTGAAGAGATGGTGAAAGAGTGTTTTAACACCTCATGAGATGGATGGGAAGGGGAAGGCAGTCCCAGCACCAGGCATGAGGGACTGGGACCAGTACAGCAGCCCTGAGGCGAGTGGCCTAGAGACTATGCATTTTTTTTTTTCTTGTCTTTTGTCTTTTTTGTTGTTGTTGTTGTTGCTATTTCCTGGGCCGCTCCCGCGGCATATGGAGGTTCCCAGGCTAGGGGTTGAATCGGAGCTGTAGCCACCGGCCTACGCCAGAGCCACAGCAACACGGGATCTGAGCTGTGTCTGCAACCTACACCACAGCTCACGGCAACGCCGGATCGTTAACCCACTGAGCAAGGGCAGGGACCAAACCCGCAACCTCGTGGTTCCTAGTCGGATTCGTTAACCACTGTGCCACGACGGGAACTCCTGCATTTTTCAAAGTAGCTGCCTGGACTCACTGTCTAACTGCAGTGTCCATCCCGGCAGGTATACTGCTTGCATGGGGATCACAAGTTGGCTCAAAAAATTTTAAGAACAAGTCGAAAGTCCAATAATTATTCATTAGTTTGTGTGGCTGCAGCTCAGACTCAGGGACCTGCCAGTAATTACAGCTGTTTAAAATAAAAGTGCTCTTCCGTGAGGGTGTAACCACTCCTGCCAACAGTTTGTTCAATGGAGAGTAACAAAACTTGATAAAGACTCAATGCAAAAGTCACAGGGGGCACCTATTCCGTGAGCACAACAGGCCTGGCTCCTGAGCTGGTGGACATGGAGCAGAGGTGGGGAGTCCAGGAAGGGGCTGCACAAATGGCCTGTGAGGGGTCTTTGATCTTTATGGGGTGTGATGCCCAGGGGGCTGAGGGCTGGGGATGCACCAAGCCAGTTCCCAAGACCCCTGCTTGGCAAAGCACTGAAATAAGGCCCAGCAAGGATGGTCGTGCATAAACCCACTGGATTCCCGAACAGGAAAAACCAGCCAGATGAGGCCCAGGGATGTGTCAGCGCTCCTCTCTGAGTCTGGAAAGACACCGCCCCTTGAGAAAAGGCCTGCAGATGTGTCCCAGGACAGCTGGCGCATTGGTGGTTCAGTGGTAGAATTCTCGCCTGCCACGCGGGAGGCCCGGGTTCGATTCCCGGCCAATGCAGTGCTGCTTTTTGGCCTTTTCTCAGCAAGTTCCCCCACAGAAATCCTGCTGGAGGAGCCAGCTTCCCGCAGCCACACCCAGTCTGCAGCAGCCAAGGGTGCTGTCAGTCCGACCACACTCCCTGCTCAAGGGAGCAGGAACAGCAGCTGGGTTCTCCAGAGAGGCACTGCTGCCTATGGGAAACTTCCCCAGTAAGGGGACTCCTGTTGCGCCCCCTGGGCCTTGGCCAGTCTCCAGCAGGAAGCCGTGGTGAAGCCTGGGACTTGTACCAACAGCTCAACACACGATGTGAGCGTGGGATGGGAGGGCCCACACATCAGACCGCAAGGTTCCCCAAAGTCTCAGTGGGCTTTTTGCTCCCGAGACAGAAGGGCTCTTGTTTCTGTCCGGAGGATGAAGGCAAATCAACTTCACACACACAGCCTCCTGCCTTCTCTCCTGCTCTGGAGCCTAAGCTTCTGCTCTTGCAGCTGTGCTGATGTGGCAGCACCAGAACATGGCCTTATGGTCTGAATCAGCATACAGACTAGAAGGCTCAGTACTGGGGTTAAAGGGAGGTGCTCACAGAACTGCTACCAACTGGAGCATTGGTGGTTCAGTGGTAGAATTCTCGCCTGCCACGCGGGAGGCCCGGGTTCGATTCCCGGCCAATGCAGCAGTGTACCTTTTGGTAATCCTAAGGGATGGGATGGGATGGGAAATGTCACACTGCCCAAAGAATTGCTGACTACGGTCTCAGAACAGAGAAGGACTGGTTCCTAGCTTAAGTTTTACATACCTGTCTGCTACGTTCCACAAAGACCCAGAACTTGTGTCTCCTTGTTCTCAAGGAGTCCAGGAAGTGGGATGAGCACAGTCCCTTGCCAGCAGCTGTGCCGCTCCTCCTGCCCAGACAGCCTGCCTGGGACTGTGGCTGCAACACTGCCCTGGGGAAGCCCGGCCACGTCAGAGCAGCGCCAGGGGAGCCAGAGATGATCCAGCCCTGCCAGCAGCATAGCCCATCCCCGGAACCACCTCCTCACCTGTCCTCTTGCTTCAGGTCACAAACATCCCCCCTCCGCCAGCAACCGGAAAAGGCCTCCCTCCCCATTTGAGAGCCAGCAAAGGGGATGCATCCCCTGCCCTTGAAGGGCTCTCTGCCCGGATGGGGTGGAGGAGAAGCAAGAAAGGCCTCAAGGACTTTAGTGGGAAACAGAAAAATCTGGTGAGGAGAGTGCAAGCTGAGGAAGGGGAGGGAGGGGAAGATCCTGACCAGCATCTCTGGTGAGCAGAGACTCAGGGGTGGCTTCAGAGGGTCAGCTTTTGCGAGGGGTTTCGAAGGTTGACTAGTGTGCGTTCGAAGCTGTTCAGGGCGAGTCAAGGCAGACAGAGGGAACAGCATGAACGAAGGCTCAGAGGAGGGAGAGAGGCACTTGGTTTGGCAAAGGGAAGGAGACGGGTGGACGACAGGTGGGTGACAGGGCCAGAGGGGCTGTGCCCAGTCACATGCTTGGCAAAGGAACTGGTTGGATTTCTGGTGTCCGTGAGCAGTCAGGGAAGGGATGAGTGACCTGCAGGTATTGAGTGGTATGGATCTGAGCGACCTTTAGGCAACTCTGAAGACTACAGAGGCCTATAGACACCGAATGGCGAGAGAGCACGAGGAAAGGGGCACTGAGGCCAGGGGACAGCTGGCAGGTGTAACAGGGTCTCCAGACCAGGGAGGACATGGGCGGGGGGAATATTTGTGTTCAGCTCGCCCCGACCTTCCCGTTTGCTCTACACCAGCCGCGAGGCCTCCCCACCCTCAGTCCTCCCACAGCGCAACTCAGGGCCCCCCAGGCCGCCCCAAACACGCCTGGAACCCCAGTCTCTGCTGTCTGCACCCTTGCCCTTGGGGAAGAATATCGCCCATGGTCAGGAGAACAAGACCAACAATAACCAACAGTGGATCCCCCTGGAGGAGAGACCCTGAGAGCGGGTTCTCACCAAAAGCATCAGCCTGGAGAGCACTGGGCCTGGCCCTCTGGGTCACCCCCTGGGCCCCGCAGGAAGAGCTGGCCCACGCTCTGCCTGACACCCAGGCCGTCAAGCCAGGGCCAGCTGACCTCACCTCTCCAGTCTTCTCGCCCAGCTGCCCAGCTGCCCAACTGCCCAGCCCGCCTTGGGCTCCAGCCACACTCGCCTTCTCTCTGGGCCCTGGACACCTCCTGTCCTCTCCACTCTCCAGGAAAGCTCCCTTCCACGCCCTAGTCGGCCTTCAAAGTCCAGCTCGAGTCCAAGCTGCTGCTCTTCCTGCCCTCTCAGGACAGGTCGTTCCTCCTCTGAAGGCTGAAGGACTCGGCGACCGCGCAGTCCGTGCCCAGCAACTCTCCATGGAAGGTCAGGGTTTCCTTCCCCCGTGTTGCGTGTTTCTAGCTCCTCGATGCGGCCCTTGAGGACAGGCTGGTGCCACGATTCTCTGGGTGAGTAGCGCCATCCCTCTCCTTTTGTCAAGAGCTCCACACGGTAAGTGGGGAGCCAGGAAGCATCTGCCCGGGTCCTGCCCAGCCTGGCCGGCGGGGCTGAGGGACAAGGTGTCGGGAAACATGAGGAAGCCCCGTGCCGCCCTCCCTGTGTCCAGGGGGGTCTGCTGATCTACACTTAACCTGCTGGGTAAATGCGAATCATATTTGGACAGGCCTAAGCCCTAGCTTATGAGTCAAGTTCACAGGGGCCAAGGGCTCCAGGGATCGGAAGATACACCCTGAGAAAGACAAGGGCCCCAGAGCTGTGGCTGGTGGCTGGGGACAGACAGCGATGTCAGGACGGGACCTGACACGTGTCTGCCTAGGGGTGATGGATGCCCCAGCCCCTGGTGGGTGCCCCACACAGGCCCGGTCGCAGGACTTGGCCTCTCTCCTTCACAGGGGACGTGCAGAGAGAAAAGACAACGACAGAGGGGAGCAGAGGAAGGGAAGTTTGCAACCTGGGCGCCCCCAGCCCGAGGCCTAGTGTTTCTTCAAAAGAACACTGTCGGCTCTTTCATCTCTAGGTTGTGAGCCACAGGGAGGGGATCTGAAGCTGCACTCGTTTTGAAGGTAGTCTGTGGCCCAGAAATGTACGCTCCCAAGTCCCCAGGATCTTTGCTGGTGTCAAGGTCACAGGCATTCCTATTCTCTGTGCCAGAGAGGAGATCTGCTTCTGCCTCGCTCCTCTGCAAGCCCTGACTGAGGAAGTGTCCTCTAGAGAGGGCTCAGAGCCTCCGTGCTCACCTGGTCCGAGCTGCTGCAGGACGGCAGAAACACCCATTCCCCGGGAGGCACAGTCCCCAGTGCCGGCGGACTCCACGCTTCACAATGTGCCACTCAACTACCTTGTCCCTGGTCAGAGAAGGAGCCAGAGACAGGCCAGGACGCGTTTGGAATCCTCTTCCACCCAAGGAGAACCTGGGGCCACAACCAGCATCACAACCATAGCCCCGCACCGGATCCCTGGCCTCTGCGACGCAGCACGCCAATAGCCACCAGCTGCACGAAGACCAGCGACCTGGCCTCCTCCCAGGCACACATTCTGTTTCAGGTCCACTTATCCCTTAGAACAACCCCTTGTCTAGTTATTATTATCTTATCTTCCTGATTTGAAACAGAAGCTCAGCGAAACCAAGTTCCTTTCTTAAGGTCACAGCAGATATGAACATTCAAAAACCCAACAAGCTTGTGGCCTCTCAACTAGACACGTACCTCCCACCCATCTTCTTCAACCACACCGGCTGCAAAGCGCACACACCCAATTACAGAGGGTACTTCCCTCCGCAGAACTCAGGCCCCGCGTCTTCCCCACTGCCCAGTGTTCAGACATCGCTGGAACACTTCTGCACCAGACGTGGGGTGCACAGATGAGGCACGTACTGCAGATGCTGAAATGAAGGCCCAGGCCTGTTCTTCTCTTGTGAAGGCAGGAAGTAACCTCTCGCTGAGCATGTGCTACATGCCAGGTAATGTGCTGCGTGCTTTACACGCATCATCTCATTTAAACCTTAAAATAAGCCACGCAGCTAGTACTATGATAGCCATTTTATAGACAGTGGGCACTGAAGCTCAGAGGTGCTAAGAAACACACACAAGGTCACACAACTTACAGATCTTGGTTTTTTGAACTTAAAGGTCTGAAATTTTACCCACCTTGTTACATTATCACCTCTTCAAACATCACAGCTCCTACCTACCGGGTGCCAGGCACTTTACATGTAGTATTTCACTGAACCCAATGCCTTTTCATTTGGTGATGTCTAAATGGCCCAGCCAGGAGGTGGCAGAGGTTTCAGTCACTGCACACACATTCCGATGTCTTCAGAGGAGACAGCCCCGGAGGTAAGGTGAGGCTAATGATTTCAGAGCCTTTGCACCATTTACAGAGAATTAAATGAGATCATGCATGTAGCGAGTTCCGCATTGCATATGCTCATGTAACACTATTAGTGCAAAGTCACAGACAAACCGTGATCTTAACACACTGTACAAGATCAAGTTCATTCACTCCCTGTGGACCGAGGACCTGCTTTGCTCCTGGCTCTGAGGAGGACAGAAAGATAAATCCAGAGTTGTGTTTAATCCTGTGCTGTGACATTTTCAGCCTGGACACTGGGCTGCCTCTCTTTTCCTGGCAGGTGCAGAGACCCATCCCAGTTTTCAAGGTAACATGATGTCACCAGGGGACAGAGCCACGCAGCGGTTTCCCAAAGAGAATCTGGAGGGTAAACGTCTTCTCCATCTGCTTGCCTGAGTATTTAAGCGATTTGGTTCCCACCTGCTCAGTAGTCTCCAATAACTGAACATGAGAAGTGGGACATGTGCTCTGAGGAAGGGCCAAAGAACTTCTGGAAAGCTCTGAGAGTCAGTTAAGTAACAAAACGTACTGAACATCCCCTGGGTATAATCAGCAGAAAAAGCGTGAAGGAGAAACAAATCCCAGACAGCAGGAGGCATGTCTGGCTTTCAGGTGACAACAACTGAGACCCCATCATGAGCACTTTGCTCGTGCTCTCACCACCTACAGAGACTCTTATTTTTAAAAACTGATATATAATTCTCTTGCCATAAACTCACCTTTACAAATTTTTTTTTGGTGAAAGAAAGTGCAATGTTTATTGCAGGACAATAAGCAAGGAGTCCAGGACAACCAGTGCACATAACACCTGATCTTCCCAATGAGTTTCAGCATCTTTTTTCAATTTACTTTAATTTTTATTTTATTTTATAATGTTGTGTTAGTTTCAGGAGTACAGAAAAGTGATTTCAGTTTTATATATATATATATTCTTTTACAGATTCTTTTCCCATATAGGCTATTAGAGAATATTGAGTAGAGATCCCTGTGCTCTACAGTAGGTCCTTATTGAATATCTGTTTTACATACAGTTAATCCCAAACTCCTAATTTATTCCTCCTCCCCCTCTCTCCCTCCCCCTTTTTTTCTTTTGCTTTTTAGGGCTGCATCTGTGGCATATGGAAATTCCCAGGCTAGGGGTTCAAATCAGAGCTAGAACTGCCAGCTGACACCACAGCCATAGCAACTCGGGATCTGAGTCTTGTCTGCGACCTACCCTACAGCTCACGGCAACGCCAGATCCCCAAGCCACCAAGCAGGGCCAGGGATCGAACCATCATCCTCATGGCTACTAGTCGGATTCATTTCTGCTGCACCACAATGAGAACTCTCCATCTTTCTCCATTGATAAACCTAATTTGCTCTTCCAAGTCTGTGAGTTTGTTTTGTTTGTAAATGAGTTCATTTGTGTCATTTTTAAAGATTCCACATATAAGTGATAATCATATGATATTTGTGTTTCTCTGCATGGCTTACTTCACTTAGTATAATTACATCCACGCTGCTGCAAATGGCATTATTTCATTCTTTTTTATAGAGGAGTAGTATCTCATTGTATATATGCAGCACAGCTTCTTCTTCCATTCCTCTGTCATTGGCCATTTAGGTTGCTTCCAGGTCTTGACTACTGTAAACAGTGCGGTAATGAAGAGTGGAGTGCATAGATCTTTTCTTTTTTTCTTTCTTTTTTTTTTTTTTTGTCTTTTCTAGGGCTGCTCCTGTGGCATATGGAGGTTCCCAGGCTAGGGGTCTAATTGGAGCTGTAGCCACCGGCCTACACCAGAGCCACAGTAACTCGGGATCCGAGCCATGTCTGCAACCTACACCACAGCTCATGGCAACGCCGGATCCTTAACCCACAAGCAAGGCCAGGGATCGAACCCGAAACCTCATGGTTCCCAGTCAGATTCGTTAACCACTGCGCCACGACGGGAACTCCCTCTTTTCTTTTCTTTTCTTTTTTTGGCCTTTTTAGGGCCGCTCCTGCAGCATATGGAGGTTCCCAGGCTAAGGGGTGGAATTGGAGCTGTAGCCACCGGCCTACGCCAGAGCCACAGCAACGCGGGATCCGAGCCGCGTCTGCGACCTACACCACAGCTCACGGCGATGCCAGATCATTAACCCACTGAGCAAGGGCAGGAACTGAACCCGCAACCTCATGGTTCCTAGTCGGATTCATTAACCACTGCGCCACGACGGGAACTCCCCTCTTTTCTTTTTTTATTTTATTTTTGTCTTTTTGCCTTTTCTAGGGCCGCTCCCGTGGCATACGGAGGTTCCCAGGCTAGGGGTCTAATCGGAGCTGTAGCCACCGGCCTACGCCAGAGCCACAGCAACACGGGATCTGATCCGAGTCTGTGACCTACACCACAGCTCATGGCAACGCCGGATCCTTAACCTATTGAGCAAGGCCAGCGATTGAACCCGAAACCTCATGGTTCCTAGTCGGGTTCGTTAACCACTGTGCCACGACAGGAACTTCTCTATCTTTTCGAATTATGGTTTTCTCCAGATATATTCCCCGGAGTGGGATTGCTGGGTCATATGGTAATTCTATTTTTAGCTTTTTAAGAAACTTCCATACTGCTCTTCATAGTTGTTGTACCAATGTGCATTCCCACTAACAGTATAAGAGGGTTCCTTTTTCTACATACCCTCTCCAACATTAACTGTTTGTAGATTCGTTGAAAATGGCCATTCTGACTACTGTGAGGTGGTACTTCATTGAAGGTTTTTTTTTTTTTTTTTTTACATGAATACATTCTTTTTTTCTTACATTATCATGCTTCATCATAAGTGACTAGATATACTTTCCAGGATCTCATTGCTTATCCATTCCAAAGGCAACAGTTTGCATCTATTAACCCCTAATTCCCGGTCTATCCCATTCCCTTCCCCCCTGGCAACCACAAGTCTGTTCTCCAAGTCCATAAATTTCTTTTCTGTGAAAAAGGTTCATATGTGCCATATTCATTGTAGTTTTGATTTGCATTTCTTTAATAATTAGCTATGTTGGCCAGCTATCTACCTTCTTCATTGGAGAAATGTCTATTTAGATCTTCTGATCAATTTTTGATTGGTTTTTTTTTTTTTTTTTTTGGTATTGAGCTGTATGAATTGTCTGTCTATTATGGAGATTAATCCCCTGTGGGTAGCTTCATTTGCAAATATTTTCTTCCATTCTGTGGGTTGTCTTTTCACTTTATTTATGGTTTCCTTGGCTGTGCAAATTTCTAAGTTTAGTTAGGTCCCATTTGTTTATTTTTGTTCTTATTTTCATTACTCCACGAGCTTTGTGTTCTCAAGGCGCATGGTCTGGGCACCTCCATTCACTGGCTTTGGAAGTCAAAGCTCAGGAACACCAGAGATTTGGCACTGAGCCCACCCCTGGCCATGAAGGGATCATCTCTCCATCCTGCAGTGAGAGGGTCCTGCCACCACAGTGTGGGCCACGGCACCCCCGGCCGAGGAAGCACCCACTTCATGTATCAGAGAGGCTGCTGGCATTTCTCCTCCACACTAGACTCTCCTGGACAGCAGGGCCTGGAGTCTTACCAACCTTGTCTCCAGGACTGATCAGTGACTATATCCCCTGAAACCAAGAGCCTGCAAAACCTGAAGCAGAGAACGCTGTGTGGGCATGTTGGTACAAGGCTCTGGTAAAAGCTCTCCAGGATGTCTCGCAATAGACTCACATTTAACCATCAGATACTGGTCACTTCACACAGCCTGCTCTTGAGAGTCTGAAGTCCAGGGGGTGTTCACTTGAGCCAAGCATCTGTTTCTCTGGTTTTAGTGTTTGAGAAGCTTGTCATCAAGATAAAACACCCTCCTCTTATTAGAAATGTTAATTCCTCACTCCAGCACCCTATGGAGGACTGGCTGTCCTCTGAGCAAATAGAGTCTGGGCTACTGAGAGTGGCAGTTACAACTACCATGGAGACGTTCAAGTAAGAAATTTCTTTTGTTAAGTACATGTCCTCTTTTTGGCAGGGAAAACCATTCATTGTAGTGGAAGCCTTTTGAGATAGATGAACCTGGGTTTTTCATCCAGGTTCTAACTGCAAAACCTTGGGAAGATTACTTAAACTCAAAGAGCCTCTGTTTCCTCCTATGTGTAATGGGGTAACATGTCTTAGCTCACAGGGCAGCTGTGCAAAATAAATGGGATGAGCGGTGTACAATGACCAAATCCTCCTCCCCACAAGTCAGGCAGACTGTGCTTTACACGTGATCACTTTTATTTATTTAAAAAAAATTTTTTTTTTAAATTTTTTTGTCTTTTTGCCATTTCTTGGGCTGCTCCTGCAGCATATGGAGGTTCCCAGGCTAGGGGTTGAATTGGAGCTGTAGCTGCCTGCCTATGCCAGAGCCACAGCAACGTGGGATCTGAGCTGCGTCTGTGACCTACACCACAGCTCAAGGCAATGCCGGATCCTTAACCCACTGAGGAAGGCCAGGGATCGAACCTGCAAGCTCGTGGTTCCTAGTCGGATTTGTTAACCACTGAGCCTCGACGGGAACTCCCTACACGTGATGATTTTTAAAAAAATGATCAAAGTTAAGGACTAAATTGTCCCCCCACCCCCAGCCTTCTAATTCATGCAGCCCTGGTGGCAGGATTTGCAGACAGGTCCTATAAAGAAGTAATTAAGGTTAAATACATCATAAAGGTGTGGCCCTGCTGCAACAGGATCAGCATCCTTAAAAGCAGAGATACCAGGAAGCTCTCAGGAGATGCATAAGTAAGTTCCTATCTGTCCCTGAGCAGTTTGTGAAACATACACTCTGAGGAACTTAGCCAGCAGGGTGCTTCTCATTCCAAATCTGGCTGAAGAAGGCTGGAACCTGAGTGCAATGTCTTCTAGGCCAGTGCTTCTCCAGCTCTCATGTGCCCACAGATCACCAGGGATGGTGTTAAAATGCAGATTCTGATCCACAGGTTTGGGGTGAGGCTGGAAACTTTCTAACAAGCTCCCAGGAGAACCTTATGACTCTGGTCTATAGGCTACACTTTTTTTTTTAAATTCAGTGAACTTAGTTTTATTTTTATTATTTTATTTTTTCAAATTACTCATTGGATTTTATTACATTTATAGTTGTACAACCATCATGTGGGCTACACTTTCGAGTAGCAAAGTTCTTAGACTGTGATGATATTTCTCCACCAAAAATATACAGTCATGTATTCCTGTGGACTTGGACTGTCAAATGCTGCCAGGCACTGTGCTAAGTGCTGAGGACAAATAAGACAGGGTTGGAGTTCCTGTTGTGGCTCAGTAGGTTACAAACCTGACTAGTATCCATGAGGATGTGGGTTCAATCCCTGGCCTTGTTCAGTGGGTTAAGGATCCAGTGTTGCCGTGAACTGTGGTGTAGGTTGCAGATGCGGCTCCGATCTGGCATTGCTATGGCTGTGGATGCAGGGAAGGCCAGAGGCTATAGCTCCAATTAGACCCCTAGCCTGGGAACCTCCATATACCTCGGGTGAGGCCCCCACCCCTCCAAAAAAGACAAATAAGACAGGGTCTCTGCTCTTAAGGAGTTCACAGTCCAGCTAAGGCCCTAGGGGGTTTCCCTGAATTTGACAAGCCAGGGGCGATGTGAGATACAAAACCAACCCCCTTAAAGACACAACCTTTCCAAAACAGCCTGCAAAGTGGGAGCACTTATATGGGTTGTGCTGGAGGCAGCAATAAAGCAGAGATGAACAGCTCTATTTAAGGACTCAACCGAGGACTCAAGCGATGAGAAAGCCAGACTTTCCTGAGAAGCAGAGCATGTGATGGACAAAGCCAGGTGTCACTGTAGCTTCAGCCAATAAGACCACAGGCATGAAGCCCTATCTGTACATCTGCCTGGGTCTCCTACTCAGTACAGCAATACTCATCGTTACCACTGGCTGGCTTTGGTGAGAGCCAGAGTAAACACAAACAGCAGTGAGAACAGGGAACACTCAAAAAGTGGTGCTTGATGGGAGCAGTGAGGTAGTTTGGGGCACACAGAATGTTAGAGCAGAATGGGAGGGTCTGCTTAGCAAAATCCACACCCTTTCGGTGAGGAGGAAACGAAGACCCAAAGCAGTTTAGGCAGTGGTTCTCAATTGGGGTGATTCTTCACCCACAGGGGACACCTGTGGCAATGTCTGCAGACAGTTTTGGTTGCACAACTGATGGAGTGCTACTGATATCTAGTGGCAGAGAACAGAGATGCTACTAAAAACCCTATAATATACAGAACAGCCCATCACAACCAAGAGTTATCTGCCCTAAAACGTCAGCAGTGAACAGTGCAGAGGTTAAGAAACTGAGTCAAGGAATTTGCCCCAGGTCAAAGAAAGTCATACCACAGACTAGATTAGGGAGGCTGGCCAACAGAGCATTCAGCAGTGATGGAATTATTCCAAAATCTGCACTGTCAGGAGTCCCTGTCGTGGCACAGTGAGGTGAGGATCAGGTGTTGGCACAGCTGGGGCTTGGACCCCCATCCTGGGGTCCAGGAACTTCCATATGCTATCAGTGCAGCAAAAAATAAGTAAATAAGTAAATCTACACTGTCCATTACGGTAACTAACAGCCACATGTGGCTATTGACATGTGAGAGATAGGCATAGGGTGACTGAGCAACTGGATTTAAAATTTTGGTTTTGTCTTTAATAAATTAAACATAAATAACCACACATGGGCAGTGGCTACCCTATTGGCACAGGGCAAACCACGACCCGTGTTTCCTGATGCCCAGACTGGCGTTCTTTCAGTTTCACAACCTGTTTCTTTCTACTTTTCTGAAATTACTCACTCAACTGACTTTATCACAAAGATGTGGCTGGAAAACATACACATGTAAAATATCCGAAAAATCTGAACAAAATATTCTCAGTTAATACCTTATTTTGTAATTTTTTTTTTTTTGGTCTTTTTGCCATTTCTTGGGCCACTCTTGCAGCATATGGAGGTTCCTAGGCTAGGGGTCGAATTGGAGCTGTAGCCCTGGCCTACACCAGAGCCACAGCAATTTGGGATCCAAGCCATGTCTGCAACCTATACCACAGCTCACGGCAACGCCGGATCCTTAACCCACTGAGCAGAGCCAGGGATCGAACCCGCAACCTCATGATTCCTAGTCGGATTCCTTAACCACTGTGCCACAACGGGAACTCCCCTTATTTTGTAATTTAAAAAAATAAAGCAAGATGTCAGATCATGGTTACACATACAGTGGTCCTCCATTATTCTTGGTTTCAGTTACCAATTGTCAATTGCAATCAGAAAATATTAAAAGGAAAATTCCAGGGAATTCCTGTTATAGCTCAGCGAGTTAAGAACCCAACTAGTGTACATGAGGATTTGGGTTCAATCACTGGCCTTGATCGGGGGTTAAAAATCTGGCACTGCCACAAGCTGTGGCCTAGGTCGCAGATGTGGCTTGGATCCCACATTGCTGTGGCTGTGGCAGCTGTAGCTCCGACTGGACCCCCTAGCCCTGAACTTCCATATGCTATGGGTGTGGCCTTAAAAATAAAAAAAAAAAGAATAAAGAAAATGCCATAAATAAACAAATAAGTTTTTTTTTGTTTGTTTGTTTGTTTTTTTTTGTTTTTGCCACACCCATGGCATGGGGAATTTCCCAGGCCAGAGAATGAACTTGTACCATATCAGTTCCTTAATCCAGACCCTTAACCCGCTGAGCCACCAGGGAAATCCATAAGTTTTAAACTGTACGCCATTCTGAGTGGTGAGATGAAATCCTGTGCTGTCCCACCAGGACATGAATCATCCCTTTCTTTAGCATATTTAGGCTTTACATGCTACCCACCCAGTAAGTGGCTGTCTGGATAATCACACAAACTGTCCAGTATTGCAGTGCTTGTGTCTGAGGAACCCTTATTTTATTTTATTTTAAAAAACCCCATATAACCTTTATTTGACTATTTCTTTTCTTTTCTTTTAATGATTTTTATTTTTTTCCATTACAGCTGGTTTAGAGCGTTCTGCCAATTTTCTACTACACAGCAAGGTGACCCAGGCACACATACATGTATATATTCTTTTTTCTCACATTATCACGCTCCATCATACGTGACTAGATATAATTCTCAGTGCTATATCTACCAGGATCTCATTGCTTATCCATTCCAAAGGCAATAGTTTGCATCTATTAACCCCAAATTCTCAGTCCATCCCCCTCCCTCCCCCTCCCCCTTGGCAACCACAAGTCTCTTCTCTAAGTCCATGAGTTTCTTTCCTGTGGAAAGGTTCATTTGTGTTATATATTAGATTCCAGATATAAGTGATATCATATGGTATTTGTCTTTCTCTTTGTGACTTACTTCACTTAGTATGAGAGTCTCTAGTTCCATTCATGTTGCTGCAAATAGCATTATTTTATACTTGGTTATGGCTGAGTAATATTCCATTGTGTATATATACACCATATCTTCTTAATCCATTCACCTGTTGATGGACATTTGGGTTGTTTCCATGTCTTGGCTATTGTGAATAGAGCTGCAATGAACATGGGGGTGCATGTGTCTTTTTCAAGGAAAGTTTGGTCCAGATATATGCCCAGGAGTGGGATTGCTGGGTCATATGGTAGTTCTGTATATAATTTTCTAAGGTACCTCCATACTGTTTTCCATAGTGGTTGCATCAATTTACATTCCCACCAACAGTGAAGGAGAGTTCTCTTTTCTCCACACCCTCTCCAGCATTTGTTGTTTGTGGACTTATTAATGATGGCCATTCTGACTGGTGTGAGGTGGTACCTCCTAGTAGTTTTGATTTGCACTTCTCTAATAATCAGTGATGTTGAGCATATTTTCATGTGCTTGTTGGCCATCTGTATATCTTCTTTGGAGAAATGTCTATTCAGGTCTTTTACCCATTTTTCAATTGGTGAGTAACCCTTATTTTAAAACCTAACAGTGGCCCTAAAGCGCAAGACTAATGATGCTGGCCATTAGAATATTCTCCTACTGTGCCTATTTTATAAATTAAACTTTATCATAGGTATGTATATATAAGAAAAAGTATTCATGAAACAGGCTCAAAAGATTCTAAAACCAAACTTAGGGTTACCAAAAGGGAAATGATGGAAGGAGGGATAAATTGGGAGACTGAGAGCGGCAAATACAAACCACCATATACAGAATCTATAAGTAACAAGGACCTGCTGTACAGCCCAGGAAAATCTACCCAATACTCTGTGATGGTCTATTTGGGAAAAAAAATCTGAAAAAGAATGTATATACATATACGTATAACTGATTCGCTTTGTTGTACACCTGAGGCTGACAACATTTTAAGACAACTATACTCGAATAAAAATTTTTAAACAAAACAAAAAACCCCAAATGTAACATATTAGGGTTCAGTACTACCCAAGGTTTCAGGCATCCACTGGAAGTCTTGGGGCATATCCCTCACAGATAAGAGGGTACATGGAATAAGACTGCAGAACAAGAAAGGTCAAATTATTCCTACTTCCACTTGCAGGGAAGAGTGATATGAGAGATAAAACAAACAGCCCTCTGAGCGCGTGCCTTCCACTTCCAAGAAGCTGGGAAAGAAATGAGGCAGGTCAACATCATTAGCAAATTCTCAGGCTTCCCACATTTCCTCCATCACAGTGGCCGTACCATGTGCCTGGCACTGTATTAAGCACCACACATACATCACGTTTTCATCTCACAGCCGTCCTAAGCAGCAAACATACTTCATTCTCCAGGCAGCCCTGTGAGGCATCAGGAGGTTAAAGAACTTGGCCCAAGTCACACACCATCAGTCAGAAGCAAAGCTGGGACTCCCAATCTCCCGCTCTTAAGCACGGCGCTGAGGGCCTGGATCGTGGGGTAGCAACACCGGCTGCAAAACCGTGAGGAGCTGTCCCGGGGAGAGGGACCCTAGCATAGACAGGGCGGGGTCCCGGCTCCGCTCTCCACGCCCCATCCCACCGCCTCCCAGGTGCCCGCGGCTCTTACTTCTCGATCTCCAGCGCTGCCACCTTCCGCTTTTCGTAGAGCTTGTCATTGAGGGCCCGAACGATGTTCGGTGTGAGCGGCGCGAAATCCTTCTCGGGGTTCATGGTAGTAGCTCGGGGCGCTCCCGGGTGCCCCGCGACTCTTCACCCCGCGGCAGCCCGGGCCGCGCCGGGGCCAGGGGAGTCTGCGGCTCCGCGCTGCCTCAGGCGCCGGCTCATGGACCAAGCCGCCCCGGACCTGTCTCGCTCCGCCGCCGCGCGCCGCCTCGGAACCCAAGCCTGGATCTCGTAGTCGCACACCTGCCCCCCGGCTGGCAGCAGCTCACAAGATCCTATCCCAGCCGGCACCTGCCGGGCTCATGGGGCTGAGGCCATGTTTCTCGGATCACATGATTCGCAGCGGCTTCCGCCTTCCGCCCGGAGGACCCGCCTCTAGCCAGTCACGCCCCTGTACAATAGCGGCAGGTGGGTTGGCCACGCCCCTGCAAGGCTCCACCTTCTCCCGCTTTCAAATTAGCATAGTTTGAGTAGGGTTTAAGGTCTGCTTAGTCGGGTGTGTAGTCTATGCCCTGGACTGTCTGTGCGTGTTAGAGTAGCATATGGTGGGCTTCTGTAGTTCGTGGGAATGAAGGGGCTCTCGGAACCTGACTTGCTTAGCGTAATTTTTCTGCTACTTAATGAATCCACTAGTTCCTTCATTACTTCGTCACCAATTTTTCATATGCCAACACTATTTCCCAAATTGGAGTAACATCATCTTGCTTTTTGCCATATCCTAGTCACTTGCACCATTATTTATAAAATATTTTCTCAAATAAACTCACTTAAAATTTTTTTAAATTCTTACTTTAGCCTTGCTTATGCCCTAAAATCATGGGTTTGGATAGTGATATATTTTTCTAAAACACATAAATGGACTGTAATTAAACAGAACTATCTGCCTACCTCCTAAAAATCTCAGATACCAACAGTGGCTGTCACCCCAGCATTTGGAACTCGGGGTGTGTTTACTATGCTCTGATATCCTGGAGCACTGGGTTACAGACACCAGAAGCCCCAAATGTACAGAGTGCAGGTCTCCAGATGGATCCACTATAAAGCAGCCCCTTCAGGTGCTTTGAAGTCACACAAAGTGGTGGAACAAATTGAAGCTTTGTGACAAAATTTTTAAAAGCCCTTTATGATATGGTGTGGATAAATATGCAGTAACAGGGATATGCATCAGAGTTCCTTATCAAAGTGTCCTCAGTGGACAGAGACTTAGGACAAGGCCATACCACAGTGCTACCCAATGAGGATTACATATTGTTAAAAAATAAGATTCACCTGAGTAAATTTGAGGATCTAATTGGTTTTATTCAACAACTCACAACTCTGGAAGCATAACATCTAGCTGATAGAAAGGCGCTTCAAGAAGTTTTACAAAATGGAAGGTTTTAAATGGGTAGAACAGGAAGGGAACCGGAAGGGAAGTGGGATTTTTCAGGCACGTCACCTTCCTTTGGGGAAGTGTGTGTGTGTGTGTGTGTGTGTGAGAGAGAGGGGGGGCGGTCTATAATGTAGATTACCCAACCAGAGCTGATAAAGTAATTCCATATTAACTAATTAAATATCACATTCCTGGGAGAAGCTGAAACTGCAATTAGGTTAGATATTAAGTCTTGATTTGCTCATGTGGGTGACACACAAGTGACTCAGTTTGGGACCTGTTGTTTCTTTTTTTCTAACGATGTTAACATTATGTTGGTGATTCTGTAATGAGTGAAAAGCACTCATATAAAGCTTAAGACAGTCTTGAAAATGGAGTGTTATCTTCAATCCACAGATCAGAATCCATGGCACACAAGTGAGAGGCCATGGTAGGCTGAATTCTAAGATGGCCCCTAAGAATTCCTCTCTTTTGGGTATAAATTCTGCAGAATTCCTCCTCTCAGTGGAGTTCAAGTCTTGTAAGTATGATGGACTGTCATTTTAACAATTATGTTGTGAAGAAGATATGTTGCTGATGCAATTAAAGTCCCTAATCAGTTGAGTTTGAGTTACTAAAAAGGGAGATTATTCTGGGTGGGTCTTACCTAATCAGGTGAGGTCTTAAAAGCAGTTAGAAGAGATTTTAAGTGGGCAAGAGCTTCTCTTGCTGGCCTTGAGGAGTTAAACAGTAACAAAAGTGAACTGTCTATGACAGTGGTCTATAGTTGTGAAAAGTAGTCCCTGTTGACAGCTGCCAAGAAAATGGGACTTCAGTCAAATGACTGCAAGGGAATGAATTTTATCAACATACTGATGGAGTTTGGAGGAGAATCTTTCCCCAGTTGAGCCTTCAGAGGATGATGCAGCTGGGTGGTTCATTAGCAGGGGGGTTTGAAGATGTAATTTTAAGAAATTGCTTTGCTTAGGTATCTAAACATACATAGATGTAAGCTTTCATAAATGCTTCCCAGCCTTAAGTCTAGAGGAGGAAATTCTTCCTGATAAGATGATAGGTTCTACTTAAGTTTTCTTCTAGATTTTAGTGACAAGAATTTAATGATGACTTTTGTGGTTAAAAGATATGTTTTAAAACTAAGTTTTTTTTAAAAGAATTATTTGTAGAAATCCTTATTCCTCTTCCATCATTTCAGCAACGTTTATTTTCTTTCATGAGAGACTTATGTGAGAGCATCATCATCAAAAGAGATACACATTGAACCAAAGGAGCCATGTTTAGCATCTGGTTTCAGTTATTTTAGATTCAAGTGACTCCCTAAGAAAGGAGGAGCCTCAGGTGAATTAGTTTGATTCTAATGGTTTGGGCTCCAAGCACCTGCCCATTTTACCATCTACCTTCAAATTTACTGAGCAATTAGGAACTTAAGTTAGAGAAGCTTTGAGACTGTTACGGAAAATTAAAAAAATGCAGGTATTGGTCACCCAGTCAGATTGAATTTGGGGGTCCTAAACAGCTAGAATTTTAAATTTAAGTGTAATTCAAATTGCTCTCCATATTCAAAGAATACGACGTGTGTAGAGTGCAGCAAAACATTCACACAGTAGCAAATTACTGAATGCTTACAAACTCAAATTTTTGCCTTTTTCTTTTTTTAGTACCAGTTCCCTGTATGACAAAGTGGACGGTTTCCCTTACTCCTTATATAACAAGGGAGTGGTACCACTACATGCTTATCTTGGGGGAACAACTTGCATTTTATAACTGGACAGGAACCTCGTTTGGGAGGGAGAAGGCTAAAGGAAACGGAGGCCGCTGGAGTGACCATAGCACAGGGCATGGGTTATTCTTGAGAAGAAGGCCTCAGCCCCAACCTGGTCCACCTAAAGGGAAGGAAGCCGTCGTCTTGGCAACGCTGTTTGGTTCCGCCCCATGTTGTCGTCCCGCCCACCGCCCGCTACGTCTGTGGTCCGCTGGACTTCGATTGGTCCATCTGTCCTTCACGCTGGAAGACGTACGGAGCCGCGAGACTCAGGAGGTCGCGTTTGAATTTGTGGCGCGCCGCGTTCGAGAGGTGGAGAAGGGAGCGGGGCGTCTTCCTGGAGCCCCAAACCCGGTGGTGAGCGACCCTGAAGGGAGAAAGGTGAAAAGGGCGGACGAGGTGAGGGGGCGCTGAGTCAGAGAGGCCGCCTCGAGATGAGGACTTCAGCGGGGCTGCTTCACTCCCTGAGGCAAGCGTGACAGAGGTTCGCCTCCTCGCAGCCTCTAGGTTCTTCTCTCAAGTGGTTTTTGTCGCGTCTCCGAGGCCACGCGCCCGCCCCTTTCCCGTCGCCCCCGAAAAGAGGCTTCTGACGCTCCCGTCCCTCTTTCAGGAGCGGGCTTCCTCAGTTTCCTTCCCTCCGCGGGAGCAACCCTCCGACTCTGCGGTGCTTCCACCTTCCCCAAGCATACTTCCCTCCTCCCTGGCCTTTCCTGGTCTGTCCTCGTCTCCGTCACCGATGCCGACGGGAGCTTTCTACCCGCCCTTGTCTGTGGAAGCTGTCTCCCGAGCAGTCCGAGGTGCCACAAAGGTGTAAGATCTTGTCCCAGCTGCTGACTCTGAGTGAGGATGGATTTTTAAGGAAAATATGGTTATTTTGCTCTTAAATTTTTTTTTTTTTTTTTTTTTTTTGCTTTTGGTCGGATGTTGTTGACATAACATTTCATGGTGTATGAATACCTGTACAGACAAATAGGTCTGTTGGAGGATAGTCAGACTCACGCTTGATCGGAAGCGTAAAAACAACCACTGATTTAAAAGCCTTCTCTTCCTTAGCCTTTTTTCTCTACTCCCCCTTCCATATCCCTATCTACTGAACTTCACATTGAGAGTCAGAACCATTTAAGGACTTGTATAGTAGAAAAGGACATCTTTTCCTACATCTGCGGTCTACTCTGTGAAAATCCTCTATCTTCTAATTTGATACTTCAACTTGATTTTCTGTATGTCCAGCCTCAGGAACAGAGGTGATTAACTTTTTGTCACAGTCCCCTTTAAGAGTCAAGAAAAACCTTAGAGCTTTTGTACAGAATATGACACACATTTTACATAAATTTCAGGGAGTTTTTGAGGCCACTCTGAAGTATGGATATACACCTCCAGGCCAGTTCTAGAGGCTTATTTCTATTTTTTAAAAAGTGGAACTAGTTAAACAGCCACAGCAGCTTAAGTGTTTTACTTCTAAAAAATGGCTGTCATCGAATTTCTGCATTGTTTTAAGACGTTGTTCTGAAGGAAGTGGGGGTTGAGAAGTCTGAAGCAGGTTTATTAGTGTTAAATTTCACTCCCCTGTGTGTAGTAAAGCCAATCTACTGACAGGGAGTTGTGGTGAAGGAAAGTGCAGCATTAATTGCAGGTGCCAAATAAGCAATCAAGGTAGCTGATGCTGAAATGGCCAAACTTCCTGATGGCTTTTAGGGAAAGGTTTTTAAAGATAAGATGAGGGAGAGGATTATGGAGTATATGATCAGCTCTTGGATGTTCTTCTGATTGATTGGTGGTGAGGTGCTTGATTGTCACCATCATCAATCTTCTGGTTCCAACCAGTCTGGGTCAGCATGCAGTTAACTTCTTCCACCTGGTGTGGATTTCATTATCTGCCAAACGGCTAAAAGGTTATGGCTCAGAATATTGTCTGTAGCCTTTAAGGAGGTGCTAAATGTCCTTGACTTTGTTTTATGGCCAAACTGTTCTTATTTTGTCTTCCTTGATTGTTTTCCTTTGTTTATATGTTTTCTCACTTTTTTTTTTTTTTTTTTGTCTTTTTGCCATTTCTTGGGCCGCTCCCGCAGCATATGGAGGTTCCCAGGCTAGGGGTCTAATTGGAGCTGTAGCCACTGGCCTACACCAGAGCCACAGCAACTCGGGATTGGAGCCGCGTCTACAACCTACACCACAGCTCATGGCAACGCTGGATCCTTAACCCACTGAGCAAGGCCAGGGATCGACCTCATGGTTCCTAGTCGGATTCGTTAACCACTGAGCCACAACGGGAACTCCTATTTTTCTCACTTCTGATTAAATTTTGTTCTTGGATCTCGGGGAAGGCCTAGGATGCTAAAGTTTTTCTACAAACAAGAGGCAGGTGGAAGACCTGGAGGAGGGGAGATCTGTCCTGGGAAAGCCCAATAGGGTTCTACTCAGTTACATTAGTAGCACAGCTTTTAAATGAGCACTGGGTTAAGAATTTGAGCAAAGTCACTTAAGCACTTTCTAAAGGTATAAGGTCATTCACAGATGAAGGTATGGGCACACAGGCATACATGAAGCAAACTGACAAGATTTTGTATCTTGTCCCTTTGAATCGGAAGGAAAAGTAGCAAATTCTTGATCAACCTGGAGTTAAAATAATTTATGTGCCTTATTTGTTGATGTTTTATATCAAAATAATTTTTATTGTGAAATTCTACCAACCTGTCCTGAATATAATTTATATTATCCAGCGTTATTTTTTTCACATTAGAACTTTAATTCACCTGGAACTTAGATTCATGTATGATGTGAAAAATGGCTTTAACTAAAAGTTTTTCATTATTGCTATTTGTAAAACCATGGCCTGTGGGCCTAATGTGGCCCATCATCTGGTTTTTGTAAATAAAATTCTATTGGAATACAGGCACAACCATTTTTTTTTTTTTTTTTGCTCGTTTGTGCTACAGCGTCAGAGTTGAGTAGTTGTGACAGAAATTATATGGGTTTTAAAGCATAATATATTACTGTCTGGCCCTAATTATATGGGTTTTAAAGCATAATATATTACTGTCTGCCAACCCCTAGAATAGGACATCCTTTCATCCCTGAATGGATAATGTCATTTTCCCATGTAGTTTTGAATATATATATATACACACATATGTATGTTTTTGAGCTTTTCTAGTCTTTCATTTGTCTAATTCTGCACATAAAACACAGTATTTTAATTACTTTTGCTGTAAAACAAGGCAATATCCAATAGAGTAGTTGCTTCCTTTACTCTCTATACCAAGTTGTTCTTTGCTTTATTTATTCTTGACCCTTAGAGCTTTCATACTAATTTTTATGATCAGTTTATTAAATACTATGGGAAATCTTTTTGGGGTTTCGATAAGAATAGCTTTGGATATACACATTAATTTGGGAAGAATTGTCATCTTTACAGTATTCAGTCTATCCATCTGTGTACGTGGTATTTCCTGATTGTTTTCATGTCTTTTAATGCGATCTTAAAATTGTTTAGAATGTTCATAAGGGATATTGATCTTAGTTTTGCTTTCTTGCGATTATCTGGTTTTAAGGATTACGTTAATGCTATCTGACTTCAAATGATCTGCGATATGTTCTTCTCTGCTTCTTGAAAGATTTTGTATAGGATTGATAATTTTCTGTTATATATTTCATAGAAAACACTAGGGCATCCACCCAGGCCTGGCACTTTATTTGTAATAAATTTTAAATGAAATTTTTAAAATGAGAGTAAATTCTATTGGCCTACATCTTAGCATTTTGGGCATTCTGTTTCTTCTTGTAGATCCAAGTTTCCATCGGTTTTCTTTCTTTCTTTTTTTTTTTTGGTCTTTCTGCCTTTTCTAGGGCTGCTCCCACGGCATATGGAGGTTCCCAGGCTAAGGGTCGAATCCGAGCTGCAGCTGCTGGCCTACACCACAGCCACAGAAATGCCAGATCTGAGCCGAGTCTTCGACCTACACCATAGCTCACGGCAGTGCCGGATCCTTAACCCATTGAGTGAGGCCAGGGATCAAACCCACAACCTCATGGTTCCTAGTTGGATTCGTTAACCATTGGGCCATGACGGGAACTCTGTCCATCAGTTTTCCTCAGTATGAAAAACTTCCATTTCTTATGGTATGGCTTGTTGGTAATGCATTCTGTTAATTTTTTTCTTTTTTAACTTGAGAATGTTTTTAGTTAACTAAAAAAAACTCTTTTTTGTAAGGGTGTGACTTACGTCTTGTATTATGAGGAACTTGGCCCTTTTTTCCCTTAGGTCTGTCACATCCAGTTCCTTGCCTAAATGTTTGGAAACTTGACTCTTACTCCACATCCTTTGAGAGCATCAATCCGCACTACTCCACTCGTCTCTAGAGTTAGCCCCTACCTCAGCCTCACTTCGGACGTAAGGTTAAGTTTTTTGAGAATGGTGGGGGTAGTAGCATGTGACCATAGAGGGAGAGGCCTGAGAATTGGACCCAAAATGACAGTCATTTGTGGATAGAGGAACCTAGGAGATGAATAGGAAAGACAGGCTAAGAAAAAAAATGACTAATTACTTATGTGCCCTTGGGTAAATTACTTCCTGTCTGAAATGTCAGCTTCTCCTTAACATGTAGGAATAAACCCAGATAATCTCTGAGACCCTTCTATCCCTAAGATACTGTGACAGTAACCTGTGGGTCACAGAGATGATGTGCATAAATGAAAACTAGTCCAAACCCTCAACCCATGGAGCAAAAATCCAGGGATGCTCTAGAGGGTAAGGGAGTTGTAGAAGAACTTGAGTACAAAACTATGTGTACATGTGAGTTTTTCTGGGAAAGAGTTCAGAACTATTAATGGAGTCAGTGGCTCAAAGAGTCTAAAAGATCAGGATCTCAAAGACTTTTCCAGCTTAGAAACTGCACAGCACCGAGACTACCAAACCTAGCCGGCACCTTCCCCTTTGATCAGGGGAGAGAGGATATTGGGCCTGTCTGTTGTCCTACTGAACCAAGGTTAGGGATTTACTTGCTCAGAGGCTCTGGCCTGCATCTCCTTGGTACTGCACCTCAATTCCCACCTTAGGCTAATGTGGTCTGGCCAGTCACTATGGGTACCTCCCTGTTGGCAGAACAACTTTAATTTTTGAAAGATTTACTTTTAAACCAGATGTAGGAGTTCCCGTCGTGGTGTAGCGTAAGTGAATCTGACTAGGAACTATGAGGTTGAGGGTTCGATCCCTGGCCTCACTCAGTTGGTTAGGGATCCAGTGTTCAGGTGAGCTGGGTGAGCTGTGGTGCAGATCTCAGGTTTGGTTCAGATGTGGCATTTCTGTTGCTGTGGTGTAGGCCAGCAGTTGCAGCTCAGATTCAGCCTCTAGCCTGGGAACCTCCATATGCCACAGGTGGGGCTCTAAAAAGCAAACACCGCCCCCCCCCCCCCCGCCGCCAAAACCAGATGTATTTATCCATTAGTGAGTTAGTGAACATTTGGGTTGTTTCTCGGTTTTGGCTGTTAGTAAAGCTACTATTACCATTTGCCTCCAGGTCTTTGTGTGGTCTTAGATTTTTATTTTCTTGCTGGATGACTACCTAGGAATAAAACTGCTTAATCATATACATGTATGTTTAACTTCTTAAAATACTGCCAAACTTTTTCCAAAGTGTCTATTCCATTTATTTTCTCACCAGCAATGTATGGCAGTTCTAGTTATTCCATATTCACATCAGCCCTTGATGATGTTAGTAGTTTAAAATTTATTCTGTTCAGTATGTATTGGTGTTACATTGTAATTTTTTTTTTTTTTTTGGTCTTTATAGGGCTGCACCCATGGCATATGAAGGTTCCCAGGCTAGGGGGTCCAATCAGAGCTGTAGCCCACTGACCTATACCACAGCCACAGCAACGCCAGATCTGAGCTGCATCTGTGACCTATATCACAGCTCACAGCAATACCGGATCCCTAACCCACTGAGCGAGGCCAGGGATTGAACCCTCAACGTCATGGTTCCTAGTTGAGTTTGTTTCTGCTGCTCCACACATTGTAATTTTTTTTATTAAAATATAGTTGATTTACAATGAACTGTCAATATCTGCTCTACAGCAAAGTGACCCAGTCATACATAAATAACACACTCTTTTTCTCATATTGTCTTCTAACATGTTTTATCACACGATTGGATATAGTTCCCTGTGCTATACAGCAGGACCTCATTGCTTTTCTGTTCTAAATGTAATAGTATGCATCTACTAATCCCAAAATTGTAGTCCATCCCACTCCTGCCACCTCCCTTTTGGCAACAGGTCTGTTCTCCATGCCTGTGAGTCTGTTTCTGGTCTGTAGATAGGTTCATCTGAGCCATGTTTTAGATTCCATATATAGGTGATACCATATTTGTCGTTTTTTTAATTTTTATTTTTTCGATTATAGTTGGTTTATAGTGTTCTGTTAATTTTTAATGTACAGCAGAGTGACCCAGTCACATATATACATACATTGTTTTTCTCACATTATCTTCCATCATGTTCCATCATAAGTGACTAGATATAGTTTCCTATGCTATACAGCGGGATCTCATTACTTATCCACTCCAAATGCAATAGTTTGCATTTATTTACCCAGACTCCCAGTCCATCCCACTCCTTCCCTCTCACCCTTGGCAACCACAAGTCTGTTCTCCAATTCCATGAGTTTCTTTTCTGAAAATACGTTCATTTGTGTCATATATTAGATTCCATATATAAGTGATATCACATGGTACTTGTCTTTCTATTTCTGACTTACCTCACTTAGTATGATGAGAGTTTCTAATTCCATCCATGTTGCTGCAAATGGCATTATTTTGTTCTTTGTTATGGCTGAGTAGTACTCCATTGTGTATATATACCACATGTTCTTAATCCATTCATCTGTCCATGGACATTTAGGTTGTTTCCATGTCCTGGCTATTGTGAATAGTGCTGCAGTGAACATATGGGTGCAGGTATCTTTTTCAAGGAAAGTTTGGTCTGGATATATGCCCAAGAGTGGGATTTCTGGGTCATATGATAGTTCTATATTTAGTTTTTTGAGGAACCTCCATACTGTTCTTCAAAGTGTTTGTACCAACTTACATTCCCACCAGCACTGTAGGAGGGTACCCTTTTCTACACACTCTCTCTAGCATTTGTTACTTGTTGACTTATTAATGATGGCCATTCTTTTTTTTTTTTTTTTTTTTTTTTTTTTTTTGTCTTTTTGCTATTTCTTAAGCTGCTCCCGCGGCATATGGAGATTCCCAGGCCAGGGGTCTAATCGGAGCCGTAGCCACCGGCCTACGCCAGAGCCACAGCAACGCGGGATCCGAGCCTCGTCTGCAACCTACACCACAGCTCACGGCAACGCCGGATCGTCAACCCACTGAGCAAGTGCAGGGACCGAACCCACCAACTCATGGTTCCTAGTCGGATTCGTTAACCACTGCGCCACGACGGGAACTCCTAATGATGGCCATTCTGACAGGTGTGAGGTGGTACCTCCTAGTTTTGATTTGCATTTCTCTAATAATCAGTGATGTTGAGCGTATTTTCATATGCCTGTTGGCAATCTATATCTTCTTTGGAGAAATGTCTATTCAGGTCTTTTGCCTGTTTTTCAGTTGCGTTGTTGGCTTTTTTTGCTGTTGAGCTTTGTGAGTTGTATAGTTTAGAAATTAAGCCCTTGTCAGTTGGATCATTTGAAACTATCTTCTCCCATTCTGTAGGTTGTCTTTTTTTTTTTTTCTCTTCTTCTATGGTTTCCTTTGCTGTGCAGAAGCTTGTCAGTATAATTAGGTCCCATTGGTTTACTTTTGCTTTTTTTTCCCCCCTTTTCTCTTTAGGGCCGCACCCGAGGCATATGGTGGTTTGCAGGCCAGGAGTCAAACTGGAGCTATAGCTGCCACCCTGCTCCACAACCACAGCAACTTGTGATCTGAGCCAGATCTGTGACCTACACCACAGCACATGGCAATGCCAGATCCTTAACCCACTGAGCGAGGTCAAGGGTCAAACCTGCAACCTCATGTTTACTAGTTGGATTTGTTTCCGCTGTGCCACAACTAGAACTCTGGTTTATTTTTGCTTTTATTTCTGTTGGCTTGGGACTGACCTAAGAAAGCATTTGTAAGGTTGATGTCAGAATGTTTTGCCTATGTTCTCTTCTGGGAGTTTGATGGTGTCTTGTCTTAGATTTAAGGCTTTAAGCCATTTTGAGTTTATTTTGGTGCATGGTGTTCTAGTTTCACCGATTTATATGCAGCTGTCCAGTTTTCCCACCACCACTTGCTGAAAAGATTGTCTTTTTCCCATTTTATATTCTTGCCTCCTTTGTCAAAGATTAATTGACCATAGGTGTCTGGGTTTATTTCTGGGTTCTCTATTCTGTTCGATTGGTTGGTATGTCTGTTTTGGTACCAGAACCACACTGTCTTGATTACCGTAGCTTTGTATATGGCCTAAAGTCTGGGAGAGTTATGCCTCCTGCTTGTTTTTTGTTCCTCAGGATTGCTTTGGCAGTTCTGGGTCTTTTATGGTTCCATAAAAATTTTTGGATAGTTCTAGTTCTGTTAAAAATGTCCTGGGTAATTTGATAGGGATTGCATTGAATCTGTAGATCGCTTTGGGTAGTATGGCCATTTTTACAATATTTTTCCAACCTAGGAGCATGGACTATTTCTCTATTTCTTTGAGTACTCTTTAATTTCCTTGTTTAATGTTTTATAGTTCTTAGCATGTAAGTCTTTCACCTCCTTGGTCAGGTTTATACCTGTGTATTTAATTTTTTTGGGTTGAGATTTTAAAAGGTATTGTATTTTTGTATTCATTTTCTAATACTTCATTATTTACAGAAATGCAACTGATTTCTGAATGTTAATCTTGTATCCTGCTACTTTGCTCAATTTGTTGATCAGTTCCAGTAGTTTTTGCTTGGAGTCCTTAGAATTTTCTATGTATATTATCATATCTGCATAGAGTGACAATTTTACCTCTTTCATTTTGGATACCTTTTATTTTATTTTATTTTTTTGTGTGATTGCTGTGGCTAAGACTTTGAATGCTACGTTGAATCAAAGTGGTCAAAGTGGGCATCCTTGTCTTGTTCCAGATTTTAGCAGGAAGGCTAAGTATTACATTTTTTAGCGGAAAGGCTGAGTATTATATTTTCTGTGGGTATGTCATTAATGGCTTTTATTATGTTAAGGTATGTTTCCTCTATACCCACTTTGGTAAGAGTTTTTTTTTTTATCATGAATGGATTTGGACTTTGTCAAAGGCTTTATCTGCATCTACTGAGATGATCCTGTGGTTTTTGACTTTGCTTTTATTAATGTGGTGTATAACATTGATTGATTTGCGTATGTTGAACTATCCTTGTGAACCTGGGATGAAATCCATTTGGTTGTGGTGTATGATCTTTTTTATATGTTGAAATCGGTTGGCTTAAAATTTTGTTGAGAATGTTTGCGTCTACATTCACCAAAGATATTGGCCTCTAATTTTCTTTTTTTGGTAGTACCTTTGTTTGGTTTTGGTATTAGGATGATGGCGGTTTCATAGAATGCCTTTGGGAGTGTTCCTTCCTCAACCTTCAAGGAGGATGGGTATAAGTTCTTCTTTGTATGTTTGGTATAATTTGCCTGTGAAGCCATCTGGGCTTGGACTTTTGTTTGTAGCGACTGTTTTTATTACATATTCAATTCCATTTCTAGTGATGGGTCTGTTCAATTGATCTATTTTGTCTTGACTCAGTTTTTGGTGGGCTGTATGTCTCTAGAAAGTTGTCCATTTCTTTTAGGTTGTCAAATTTGTTGGCATATAATGGTTCATAGTATTCTCTTAGGTTTTTTGTATTTCTGCAATATCCATTGAGAGTTCTCTCTCTCTCTTTTTTTTGTCTTTTTGCCATTTCTTGGGCCGCTCCCGCGGCATATGGAGGCTCCCAGGCTAGGGGTCTAATGGGACCTGTAGCTGTCGGCCTACGCCAGAGCCACAGCAACTCGGGATACGAGCCGTGTCTGCGACCTACACCACAGCTCACAGCAACGCCGGATCATTAACCCAGTGAGCAAGGGCAGGGATCGAACCCACAACCTCATGGTTCCTAGTCGGATTTGTTAACCACTGCGCCACAATGGGAACTCCGAGATTTCTCTCTTTTGATTTCTGAATTAGTTTGTTTTTTTTCTCTCCTCTTCTTGGTGAGTCTGGCTAGAGATTTGTCAATTTTGTTTACCTTTTCAAAGAACCAGCTCTTGGTTTTACTAATTTTTTTTCCTTTTGTTTCTTGAATCTCTATTTTATTGGTTTCCTCTCTGATCTTTATGATTTCCTTCCTTCTGCTGACTTTAGGTTTTGTTTGTTCTTGCTTTTCTAATTCATTTAGGTTAGATTGTTGATTTGAGATTGTTGTTCTTTTTTGGGGAAGGCCTGTATCGCTATGCATTTCCCTCTAAGCACTGCTTTTGTGGCATCCCATAGATTTTGAATGATTGTGTCCTCATTATCATTTGTCTGGAGGTGTTGTTGTTTTTTTTTTTGGTTTTTATGGCTGCACCGGTGGCAGATGGAGGTTCCCAGGCTAGGGGTCTAATCAGAGCTACCGCTGCCGGCCTGCACCACAGCCACAGCAATGCAGGATCTACAATGCATCTGCGATCTATACCACAGTTTGAGGCAATGCCGGATCCTTAACCCACTGAGTGAGGCCAGGGATCTAACCCTCAAGCTCATGGTTCCTAATCAGGTTTGTTGCCCCTGTGCTGCAACAGGAACTCCTTAATTTCCTTTTTGATTTTCCTCTTTGACTCATAGGTTTTTTAGTAGCATGTTGTTTAGTCTCCATGCAGTCAGCTTTTTTCTTCTTTTCCTGTGATTGATTTCTAGTTTGATGCCATCGTGGTCAGAGAAGATACTTGAGATAATTTCTATATTCTTAAATTTGTTGAGGTTAGTTTTATGCCCCAGTATGTGGTCAGTCCGTGAGAATGTTCCATGTGCACTTGAAAAGAATGTATATTCTGATTTTTTTTTTTTGGATGTAATGTTCTGAAAATGTCAATTAAATCTAACTTTTCTATTGTATCATTTAGGATTTGTTGCCTTACTGGTTTTCTGTCTAGAGGATCTGTCCATTGATGTGAGGGGGGTGTTAAAGTCACCTACTTTTATTGTATTCTCATTAACTTTTCCGTTTGTCTGTTAGTATTTGTTGTATTTATTTGGGTGCTTCTATATTAGGGGCATATATATTATGATTGTAATATCCTCTTCTTGAATGGATACTTTTATCAAATAGTGTCCTTCTTTGTCTTTCTTGATAACCTTTGTTTTAAAACCTATATTGTCTGATAAGACTATTGTGATTCTGTTTTTCCATCTTTCCCATTCGCATGAAATGTCATTTTCCATCCCCTCACTTTCAATTTATGTGTCCTTGGTCCTAAGGTGAGTCTATTGTAGGCAGCATATTGGAGGCTTTTTTTTTTTTCAATCAGTCTGCCCCTAAAAATTTTTTTGTTTGTTTTTTTTTTTGTTTTTTGTCTTTTTGCTATTTCTTTGGGCCACTCCCATGGCATATGCAGGCTAGGGGTCCAATCGGAGCTGTAGCCACTGGCCTATGCCAGAGCCACAGCAACGCAGGATCCGAGCGGCGTCTGCAACCCACACCACAGCTCACGGCAACGGCGGATCGTTAACCCACTGAGCAAGGCCAGGGATTGAACCCGAAACCTCATGGTTCCTAGTCGGATTCGTTAACCACTGTGCCACGACGGGAACTCCCCCTAAAAATTTTTTGATTGGAGCATTCTGTCCATTGACATTTGAGGTAATTATTGATAAATATGTTTTTATTGCCATTTTAAACCTTGTTTTTCAGTTGATTCTGTGCTTTTCCTTTGGTACTTTTTCTTTTGGCTTGGATGATTTCCTTTTATTTGATGATTGTATTCTCTTCTTTTTTGTGAATGTAATGTGTGGTTTTGATTTGTGGTTGTCCTGTTTTTCAAGTATGTTTACCCCTTCCTGTATCGGCTTGCTTTAGCCTGATAGTCATATAAGCTCAAACACATTCTTAAAAAATGTCTAGATTTTCTTACTTTGCTTCCCCACATTCTATGATTTTGAAGTCCTTTTTTAACATCTTCATGTTTGGCCTTTTACTGTTCCTTGTGTTTATTGTCACTTTTACAATAGTTTTTTTTTTTTTTTCCTTTTAGATCTGTGTACTGGCTTATTTAAGTGATTGTTTTCCAATTGTGATATCCTGGATCCTGTTTCTTCTTCTCTTTTACTTAGAGAAGCCCTTTGAGTATTTCTTTTAGAATGGGTTTAGTACTTCTGCACTCTTTCAGTTTTTGTTTGTTGGAGAAATTATTTATTTCTCCCTCTATTTTATTTTACTTTTTGTCTTTTTAGGGCCTCACCCATGGCGTACGGACGTTCCCAGGCCAGGAGTCCAATCGGAGCTGTAGTTGCCAGCCTACACCACAGCCACAGCAACACCAGATCCGAGCCGCATCTGTGACCTACACCACTGCTCACAGCAATTCTGGATCCTTAACCCACTGAGCGAGGGCAGGGATCGAACCTGCATCCTCATGGTTCCTAGTTGGATTTGTTTCTGCTGCGCCACAACGGAAACTCCTCTCCCTCTATTTTAAATGATATTCTTGCTGAGTAGAGTATTCTATGCTGCAAAATTTTCCCTTTTAGAACTTTGAATATATCTTGCCACTCTCCTCTTGAACTTTTTCCATTTTTATTGTAATATGTCTTGGTGTGGGCCTGTTTGGGTTCAACCTGTTTGGGGCCCTCTGTGCTTCCTGTATCTTGATAGCTGTTTCCTTTAGATTTGGAAAGTTTTCAGACAAAATTTCTTCAAATATATTTTCAATCCCCTTTTCCTTCTGGCTTCTCTATTATGCATAGATTGGTCTGCTTTATATTATCCAATAGATCTCTTACATTGCTTTCATGTTTTTTCTTTTGGTTCTTTGTCTGCTGCCCTGATTGGGTGATTTCCATTATTCTATCTTTCAAGTCACTAATTTGTTCCTCAGCATTACTCATTTTGCTCTTTAGTGCCATTAGGTCAGCCTGTGTCTCTGCAAGTGAATTGTAAAATTTTCCTTGGCTCCTTCTTATATTTTCTAGTTCCTTTCTAAAGTAATCTGCATCATGGTTTATATCCATTCTTATTTTTTTAAATTTTTCGATGCAATTTTATTATTATTTTATAATGATCATAACAATCTAATTTCACAGGATTTCCATCCCACAGCCCAAGCACATCCCCCCACCCCGCAAACTGTCTCCTCCAGAGACCCTAACTTTTTCAGTGTCTGTGAGTCAGCATCTGTTCTGCAAAGAAGTTCAGTCTGTCCTTTTTTCGGATTCCACATGTCAGTGAAAGCATTTGATGTTGGTGTCTCATTGTATGGCTGACTTCACTTGGCATGATAATTTCTAGGTCCATCCATGTTGCTAAAAATGCCAGTATTTCATTCTTTTTAATGGTTGAGTAATATTCCATTGTGTATATGTACCACATCTTCTGGATCCACTCCTCTGTCGATGGACATTTAGGTTGTTTCCATGTTTTGGCTATTGTAAATAGTGCCGCAGTGAACATCGGAGTACATGTGTCTTTTTGAGTTGTGGTTTTCTCTGGTATATCCTTTTTTTTTTGTTTGTTTTTTTTGTTGTTGTTTTTTGCCATTTCTTGGGCTGCTCCTGCGGCATATGGAGGTTCCCAGGCTAGGGATCTAATCGGAGCTGTAACTGCCAGCCTACACCAGAGCCACAGCAACACGGGATCTGAGCCGCGTCTGTGACCTACACCACAGCTCAAGGCAATGCTGGATCCTTAACCCAATGAGCAAGGGCAGGGATCAAACCCGCAACCTCATGGTTCCTAGTCAGATTCGTTAACCACTGCGCCATGATGGGAACTCCATGGTGTATCCATTTTTAATTCATTCATTATTTTCACTATCTCCCTTTTGAAGTCAATATGTATTAGACTGCAGAGGTCTGTTTCATTGTTTGCTGCTTCAGGTGAATTCTCCTGTTCTTTTAACTGGGAATGGTTCCTGAGCTTCTTCATTTCACTTCTATTTTTCTTTTTTTGTGAGTTTCGGTAAACCAACTACTGTGGTTTTGGAGGGCAATTTCCATTCCAGAGTGCCCCTTTGTATTTTGTGTGGGGTTACTATTTATTTTTGGCATGGGAGTTTGGATATTTGCTGTCTCTTTCTTAGCTGTTAGCAGGCTGTTATCTTCCTGAGTGTGTTTCCAGGGAGGATGAGGCAATGGGCAAGGCCAGTAGTCAGTGCATGGTTGCTGGTCTCTTGACAGTAGCAAGGACCTGTAGGAATGTGGTGCAGGCTACTACTAGTTGCAGGACCCTGGGAGGTGGTATTAAGTCTCAGGCAGATTTAGACAGTGCCTAGAGCATGTGGCAGTGGCAGTGACAGGATTTGTGAGTTCCCAGGGCAGTGAGAGCAACAACAGGTGGTGTTGGGTCACAGTGCCCTTCTCTGTGGTGCGCTCTGAGGTGATTGGGGCCGAAAGTGGTGCCTGTTAACGGACCCCTAGTGGTGGGGGGCCAAGCCCACCTCTGGAGCCAGAGGTAACTGTGGTGGTTTGCTCCCGTTGCCTGTATGCCATGCATGGTGCACCTGCTTAGCCCATGCAGGAGGTGCTGCACAGGCTGCTCCTAGTTGCAGGGTCCTGGGAAGTGACAGTGATCAGGCATGTGTGGGTGGTGCCTGGAGCATTTGACAGCAGCAGCAACAGGGCAGGTGTGTTCCCAGGGGAGTGAGATCAACAATGGGTGGTGCTTGTTTGCAGTGCCCTTTTTTGCTGGCCTCTGAGGCGACTGAGGCCACAGGTGGAGCCTATTCACAGATCCCTAGTGGTAGGTAGTGTTTTAATAACACACTCAATTTCAATTCTAGTGATGGGTCTGTTCAGTTGATCTCTTTCTTCTTGATTCAGTTTTGATGGGCTGTATGTCTATGGAAAGTTGTCCAGGAGTTCCCGTCGTGGCTCAGTGGTTAACGAATCTGACTAGGAACCATGGGGTTGCAGGTTCGATCCCTGGCCTGGCTCAGTGGGTTGAGGATCCTGCATTGCTGTGTCTGTAGGCCAGTGGCTACAGCTCCGATTGGACCCCTGGCCTGGGGACCTCCATGTGCTGCGGGAAGCGGCCCTAAAAAAGGCAAAAAGACAAAAAAAAAAAAAAAGAAAGTTGTCTATTTGTTCTAGGTTGTCAAATTTGTTGGCATATAATGGTTCATAGTGTTCTCTTATTTCTGCACAATCCATTGAGATTGCCCCCTTTTCAGTTCTTGTTTGGTTTATTTGGGTTCTCTCTTTGTTCTTCTTGGTGAGGCTGGCCAGAGATTTATCAGTTCATAGGACCAGATGGTGGTTGTATTGACTTAAAATTTTTTTTTAATGTCTGTATTACTGGTTTTCTCTCTGATCATTTTGATTTCTTTCCTTCTGCTGACGAGGTTTTGTTTGTTCTTCTTTCTCAAATTCTTGTAGGTGGTTGCTTAGGGTTGTTTTTTTCCCCTCTTAGGGTAACACCCAAGGCATATGGCAATTCCCAGACTAGGGGTTGAATTGGAGCTACAGCTGCTGGCCTTCACCCCAACCACAGCAATGTGGGATCCAAGCTGTCTGCGACCAATACCATAGCTCACGGCAGTGCCAGATCCCCAGCCCACTGAGTGAGGCCAGGGATGTAACCCGCATCCTCATGGATACTAGTCGAGTTCATTTCTGCTGCACCACAATGGGAGCTCCAGGTTACGTTGTTGATTTGAGATTTTTCTTCTCTTTTGAGGAAGGCCTGTATCACTTTGAGCTTCCCTCTAAGAATTGCTTTTGCAGTATCCCATAGATTTTTGAATGGTTGTGTTTTCATTGTTTGTCTTGAGGTATTTTTTAATTTCCTTTTGATTTCATCATTGACCCCTTGGTTTTTTAGTAGCTTGTTGTTTAATCTCCATGTAGTCAGTTTTTTCTCATTTCTTTTCTTTCTTTGTTTTTTTCTTTTTTCTTTTCTTTTCTTTCTTTTTTTTTTTTTTTTTTTTTATCTTTTTAGGGTCATATGATGGTTCCAAGGCTAGAGGTCCAATCTGAGCTGAAGCCACTGGCCTACGCCACAGCAACAGCAATGTGGGATCCTGGCTGTGTCTGTGACCTACATCAGAGCTCACGGCAATGCCGGATCCTTATCCCACTGAACAAGGGCAGGGATTGAACTCGCATCCTCATGGATGCTAGTAGGGTTCATTAACCCCCGAGTCACGATGAGAACTCCAGGTTTTTCCCATTTCTTTTCCTGTGGTTGATTTCTAGTTTCATGCCATTGTGATCAGAGAAGATGTTCAAGATAATTTCTATACTCTTAAATTTGTTGAGGTTAGTTTTGTGCCTTAGTCTGTGGTCAATCCATGAGAACGTTCCATGTGCACTTGCAAAGAATGTATATTTGATTTTTTTTGGACGTAATGTTCTGAAAATGTCAATTAAAACTAACTCTTCTATTGTGTCATTTAGGATCTCTGTTGCCTTATTGAGTTTTCTGTCTAGAGGATTTATCCATTGATGTGTGGGGGGGTGTTAAAGTCTCCTACTCTTATTGTATTCCCATCAATTTCTCCTTTGATGTCTGTTAGTATTTGTTTTATGTATTTGGGTGCTCCTATATTAGGGGCATATATATTGACGATTGTAATAACCTCTTCTTGAATAGATCCTTTTATCATTAAATAGTGTCCTTTGTCTTTCTTGATGGCCTTTGTTTTAAAGTCTATTTTGTCTGATAGGAGTATTGCAACTCCTGCTTTGCTGTCATTTCCATTCCCATGAAATACCTTTTTCCATCCCTTCACTTTGAGTTTATATGTGTCCTTTGCCCTAAGGTGAGTCTCTTGTAGGCAAAATATTGTAGACTCTTTATTTTTTAATGCAGTGTGCCACTCTGTGTCTTTTGATTAGAGTGTTCAGTCCATTGATATTTAAGGTAATTATTGATAAATATGTATTTATTGCCATATGTATTTATTGCCATTTTAAACCTTGTTTTCCAGTTGATTCTATGTTTTTCCTTTGTTGCTTTTTTTTTTTTTTTTTGGCTTGGATGATTTCCTTTTATTTGAAGGGTATGTTCTCTTCTTTTTAGTTTTTGTGAATGTAATGTTTGGTTTTGATTTCTGGTTGCCCATGTTAACCCCTTCCTGTATCTGCTTGCTTTAGCCTGATAGTCATGTAGGCTCAAATACTTTCTAAAAAAAAAAAAAAAAACCTAGATTTTCTTACTTTCTTTCTTCACATTTTCTGATTTTGATGTCCTTCTTTTAACATCTTCCTGTTTATCCTTTTACTGTTCCATGTGTTTACTGTTGCTTTTACAGTAGGGGTTTTTTTTTTTTTTTTTTTTTTTACCCTTTCAGAATTGTATACCGGCTTGTTTGCGTGATTATTTTCCATTTGTGGTTTTCTCCATCCTATTTCTTCTTACTTTTTTATTTAGAGGAGCCCTTTCAATATTTCTTTTAGAATAGGTTTAGTATTGCTGTACTCTTTGAGTTTTTGTTTGTTGAAGAAATTGTTTATTTTTCCTCCTATTTTAAATGATAGTCTTGCTGGGTGGAGCACTCTAGGCTGCAGATTTTTCCCTTTTAGAACTTTGACTCTATCTCACCACTCTCTTCTGGCCTATAGTGTTTCTGTAGAGAAATCAGCTGATAGTCAAATGGGGGTTCCCTTATAATTAATGCTTTGTGTTTCTCTTGCTGTCTTTAGAATCATCTCTTTGACTTTTGGCATTTTTATTATGATATGTCCTGGTGTGGGGCCTGTTTGGGTTCAACTCTGTGCTTCCTGTATCTTGGTATCTGTTTCCTTTAAATTTGGAGAGTTTTTAGCCATAATTTCTTTTCTTTTTCTTCTCCTTTTGGAATCCCTATTATCTGTAGATTGGCCCACTTTATATTATCCCATAGCTCTCTTATATTGCTTTCATGTTTTTTCATTTGGTTTTCTGTCTGTTGTCCTGATTGGGTGATTTCCCTTATTCTATCTTCCAAGTCACTAATTTGTTCCTCTGCACTATTCATCCTGCTCTTTAGTGCCTTTAACTCAACTTGTGTCTCTGCAATGAATTTTCTAATTTTTCTTGGCTCCTCCTTACATTTCTAGCTCTTTCCTAAATTAATCTGCGTTACTGTTCACACCCACTCCTAATCCCTTCATATTTGCTCTTAATTCCTTCAGTATTTCACTGTTTCCTCTTTGAACTCTGTGTCTTGTAGACTGCAGAGGTCTGTTTCATTGATGGCTCCTTCAGATGAACTCTGTTCTTTTAACTGGGAATGGTTCTGAGCATCTTCATTTTGCTCATATTTTCCTTCTTAGCCTGTGAGTCTAGGGGACACAAATACTGTAGTCTTGAGGGATCTTTATGTGGAGAGCGCCCCTGGGTATTTTGTGAGGGCTTACTGTTGATTTTTGTGGGCATGAGGGCTGCTTTTGGTTTGGATGTTTGCTCTCTCTTTCTTTAGTGTGTTCAGGCTTTATCCTCTTGGTATGATGCTGTGCATGCTTCCATGGAGATGGAGGCAATGGGCAGGGCTAAGTGCCAGGTTGCTGGGCCCTTGACAGTGGCAAAGACTTGTGAGAAGGTGGCATAGGCTGCTCCTAATTGCAATGCCCTGGGAAGTGGCAGTGACTCTCCGATCAGCAGGCCACACCTAGAGCATTTGGCAGTGGCAATGCCACGCCATGTGCATTCCCAGGGAAGTGAGAGCAACAACAGGTGGTGCTTGGTTGCAGTTGCCCTCCTCCGAGGTGACTGAGGTCGTAGATGGTGCCTATTCACAGACTCCTAGTTGTGGCATGCCATGCCACCTCTGGAGTCTGAGATGCCTAAGTTTGCCCCCACCACCTGTAGACCATGCAAGAGGTGCCCCGTCACTTTTAGGCTATGCAGGATGTGCTGCCACCCATATGCCACCAAAAAGGGGCCTGTCTCCTGCAGCCTGTGCAAGAGGCACCTTGCTGCCCATAGCCCTGCCCTCTGAGAGTCCATGTGTGCACAGGGAAAGATATTCCTGTGGTGTTCTGCCCCACCTCCTGTAGCCCTCCCCAGCAATGGTGCTTCTTCTCCCTCAGGTCCAGACCTCTTCCTGGGTTCCTTCCCTGTTGTGCTCTGTTCCCCAGCCCTTGGTGCACTGCTCCCTAGTCCCTCAGGCTGATTGCACATAGCGAAGCCTAGTCCTCTTCCTGGAACTGACCTTTGGAGCCTGAGTCCCAGCACCCAGACACCTTCCAAGTGTCTCAGCTGTGGTGCCCCAGGAGGTGGTACTGATTGTCTGTGAGGCTCTTTGTCTGCTTTGTCCTCCTCAGTCCAGCCATTGCACTTTTCTCTGAGGCTTTGAGGTCCTTCTGTCTTGGCTGATATCCCTGTCAGGTGGCTTTCCAGGGTGTGAGTTCCTTTCTGCTTTCACAGCTTCCTCTCAGGATGCTACTCCTGTCCTGATTCCTTTTCTCTCTCTTTTTTTTCCCTTTTGTTCTATCGAGTTATGTGGAGGGTTTCTTGCCTTTTTTGGAGGTTTAAGGTCAACCAGTGTTCAGCAGATGTTCTGTGCAAATTGTTCTACATGTAGATGGGTTTTTTTGATGTGTCTGTGGGAGAAGTTGAACACATTTTACTCCTCTGCCTCCTAGATAATTTTATAACACCACTTATTTTCTGATGAGTTAATAAATTCCTTATAAGTTATAGGAAAACATTCTTGGGAGTTTTTGATGTGGATGGGTGAGCAGGTGGGGGTTTATGCACACAAACACATTCACATGCATGGATTGGGAGCTGTAGATTAGTGTCATCCCAGTTTGCCTAGGCTTGGGTTTGTGATCATGGAACTTTCACTGCTAAAACTAAGAACCTTGCAAACAGGTAATAGACAAGTATGTGTCTATACATACATGCATGTTTGTGTATCTAAAGTGATGGTAGTGTTTAAACTATACAGAATTTAGATCTTGCAGATCCTAAAACAGCTCTGAATTCAGTGCCTAGATTGATACTTGTCTGTTTTAGTAGCAGAAATTAGTCTCCTGTATTTTCCCTATTTCAGATAACCTTGTCATCAAAGAAATTAATTTCTTTGTTGAAATCATTGCTAGTAAACTTGATAGCAGGAGTGCTGTTACTGGGGCAGCTTACACAGTGATTAGCTAAGTTCAGCTTCAATAAAGGTGAAGCAGAAATTGATTAATTACTACCTGGATTTCAGTAACTCTTTGAGCTACCTGATTTTTTTCACCTTCTCATAAAGCCTACTATTTTTTTTTTTTGTCTTTTGTCTTTTTGTTGTTGTTGTTGTTGTTGTTGTTGTTGCTATTTCTTGGGCCGCTCCCGCGGCATATGGAGGTTCCCAGGCTAGGGGTCCAATCGGAGCTGTAGCCACCGGCCTACCCCAGAGCCACAGCAACGCAGGATCCGAGCCGCGTCTGCAACCTACACCACAGCTCACAGCAACGCCGGATTGTTAACCCACTGAGCAAGGGCAGGGACCGAACCCGCAACCTCATGGTTCCTAGTCGGATTCGTTAACCACTGCGCCACAACGGGAACTCCTATTTTTTTCTTTATACCTTTGCATTTAGTTGGTTCCTCTGTAAATATTTTTATGTGTATTTTCACATACACAATTTTTTTTTTGTATATGCTTGATTCTTTCTAGAGTTTAAACTGTCTAAAAATCTCTTATTAGATTAAACCAGAAGAGATTGCCAATATTTGGCTGCTTTTTAACTTACAGTAATGGCATGTTCATATGGCTAGACTCATAGGTCATTCAGCTTTTGGTTATTTGAAAATGTTAGGCTATTAACTTAAATCTAAGCAGAGTATTCCATTGATACCCTAGTTAATGTTATGGAGGAATTGAGATGAACTTTGGGCATAATACTCTATGCTGCCAATAGCTAAAAGAACATTTTAAATAATTGCTAAAAAATAACCTTTTTTTTATTTTTATTTTTTGCTGTGGCATGCAGTGGCTGGATGTGGGATGTCAGTTTTGCCTCAGTTATCCTATTCTAGAGTATTTTTCATATCAGTTATTTGTTCATTTTTTTAAAATGGCTGCACCCGCTGTGGCAATGCCAGTTTTCCTTTTTTTTCTTTATTCTTTATGGCTGCAGCTGTAGCATATGTAAGTTCCCTGGCTAGGGGTTGAATCAGAGCTGCAGCTGCTGGCCACAGTAACAGCAGATCTGAGCTGCATCTGTGACCTACGTCACAGCTTGCAACACCAGATCCTTAGCCCACTGAGCAAGGCCAGGGATCAAACTCGAGTCCTCATGGACACTATGTTGGGTTCTTAACCTGCCGAGCCACCATGGGAACCACATTGCCAGATCTTTTAACCCACTACGCCAGGCTGGGGATTGAACCTGTGCCTCTGCAGTGACCAAGGAACTACAGTTGGATTCTTAATCCGCTGCACCATAGCAGGAACTCCCTCTTCTTTGTTCTAGCTCCTTGTTAAGCATTTCTTACAACTTCTCCATCTGTGCCTCTGTTCTTTTTCTGAGATCTTGGATCATCCTTATTGAATTCTTTTTCGGGTAGATTGTCTATCTCCTCTTCACTTAGTTTTTGTGAGTTTTTGTCTGTTTCTTCACCTAAAACATAATTTTCTGTTGTCTCATTTTGTCTTTTTGTGTTTGTGGTCTCCTTTCAATAGGGCTGCAGGATTGTAGTTCCTCTTGCTTCTAGTGTCTGCCTCCTGGTGGGTAAGATTGGTCCAGAAGTTTATGCAGGCTTCCTATGGAAGCTCTGGAGATAGCTCAGACTCTCGCCTGGACCAATCCCCATGTGTACGTGCCCAAAGAACCCATAGATGCTAAAGCCAGATCCATTTCAGCTGCAGGAGCACTTGTTGCCTGTTGGGATGTTCCTCAGGTGCTAGATTTTCAAAGTGTGCAGTGGATGTGTAAATCTGCAGTTCCACAGCCAGGAAGAGAGATTTCAGCTCTTTTTTCCTTAGTCACAGGGCCCTGGGGCTCAGCTTTGATTTCTGCCCCACTTCCGCATGTGGGCAACCCACTGGAGACTGCCAGGGGCACTTAGACTCCATGGTCACCTGAATCTTCTCCCCACACACTCAGTTGCAGAGCTTTGGCCTCCAGTCCTTCCAGGCTGCCTCTGCACAGCCAACTGCAGTTCTCTCTGCAGAGGTGGGTTTTTTTTTTAATCTTTTATTTACATATATATGTTTTTCCTCTGTACGGCATGGTGACCCAGTTACACTTTCATGTATACATTATTTTTTCTCACATTACATTTTCCATCATAAGTGACTAGACAGAGTTCCCAGTGCCACTCAGCAGGATCCCACTGCTAATTCATCAGGAAGGCAACATTCTGCATCTATTTACCCCAAGCTCCCAGTCCCTCCCACTCCCTTCCCTTCCCGCTTGGCAACCACAAGTCTATTCTCCAAGTCCATGATTTTCTTTTCTGTGGGAAGTTTCCTTTGTGCTGTATATTAGATTCCAGATATCAGTGATATCATATGGTATTTGTCCTTCTCTTTCTGACTTATTTCACTCAGAATGAGGGTCTCTAGTTCCATCCGTGTTGCTGCAAATGGCATTATTTTGTTCTTTTTAATGGCTGAGTAGTAGTTTTTATGGTGTCTTGTCTTATATTTAAGTCTTTTTAGCCATTTTGAGTTTATTTTAGTGCCTGGTATGAGGGGGTATTCTAGTTTCATTGATTTGCATGTAGCTGTCCAGGTTTCCCAGCAGTACTTGCTAAGGAATACATCTTCCTAATCCAATCATCTGTCAGTGGACATTTGGGTTGATTCCATGTCCTGGCTATTGGGAATAGTGCTGCAAAGAACATGGGGGTGCCTGTGTCTTTTTTAAGGAGGGTTTTGTCTGTTGTGGGATTTCTGGGTCATGTGGTAGTTGTATGTATAGTTTTCTAAGGTACCTCCATACTGTTCTCCATAGTGGTTGTACCAGCTTACATTCCCACCAAGAGTGCAGGAGGATTCCCTTTTCTTCACACGCCCTCCAGCAGTTGTTATTGATGGACTTATTAATAATGGCCGGTCTGACTGGTGTGAGGTGGTATCTCATGATAGTTTTGATTTGCATTTCTCTTATAATCAGCGATGTTGAGCATTTTTTCATGTGTTTGTTGGCCATCTGTATATCTTCCTTGGAGAAATGTCTGTTCAGGTCTTTTGCCCATTTTTCCATTGGGTTGTTGGCTTTTTTGCTGTTGAGTTGTACAAGTTGTTTGTATATTTTAGAGATTAGGCCCTTGTCAGTTGCATCATTTGAAACTCTTTTCTCCCATTCTGTAAGTTGTCTTTTTGTTTTCTTTTTGGTTTCCTTTGCTGTGCAAAAGCTTATCAGTTTGATTAGGTCCCATTGGTTTATTTTTGATTTTATTTGTGTTGCTTTGGGAGACTGACCTGAGAAAACATTTGTAAGGTTGATGTCAGAGAATGTTTTGCCTATGTTCTCTTCCAGGAGTTTGATGGTGTCTTGTCTTACATTTAAGTCTTTAAGCCATTTTGAGTTTATTTTCGTGCAGAGTGTGAGGGTGTGTTCTAGTTTCACTGATTTGCATGTAGCTGTACAGGTTTCCCAGCAATGCTGGCTGAAAAGACTGTCTTTTTCCCATTTTATGTTCTTGCCTCCTTTGTCAAAGATTAATTGATCATAGGTGTCTGGGTTTATTTCTGGGTTCTCTATTCTCTTCCACTGGTATGTTTGTCTGTTTTGGTATCAGTACCACACTGTCTTGATTACAGTGGCTTTGTAATATTGCCTGAAGTCTGGGAGAGTTATGCCTCCTGCTTGTTTTTTTGTTCTTCAGAATTGCTTTGGCGATTCTGGGTCTTTTGTGGTTCCATACAAATTTTTGGATTGTTTGTTCCGGTTCTGTGAAAAATGTCCTGGGTAATTTGATAGGGATTGCATTGAATCTGTAGATTGCTTTGGGTAGTATGGCCATTTTTACAATATTAATTTTTCCAACCCAGGAGCATGGAATACCTTTCCATTTCTTTACATCTTTAATTTCCTTGATTAACGTTTTATAGTTCTTGGCATATAAGTCCTTTCCTCCTTGGTCAGGTATATTTCCAGGTATTTAATTTTTGGGGGTGCAATTTTAAAAGGTATTGTATTCCTTTCCTAATATTTCGTTGTTAGTATACAGAGATGCGACTGATTTCTGAATGTTAATCTTATATCGTGCTACTTTGCTGAATTTGTTGATCAGTTCAAGTAGTTTTGGGTTGAGTCCTTAGGGTTTTCTATAGATAGCATCATGTCATCTGCATACAGTGACAGTTTTACCTCTTCTCTTCCTATTTGGATGCCTTTTATTTCTTTTTTTGGTCTGATTGCTGTGGCTAGGACTTCCAGTACTGTGTTGAATAACAGTGGTGAGAGTGGGCATCCTTGGCTTGTTCCAGATTTTAGTGGGAAGGCTTTCAGCTTTTCTCCATTGAGTGTATCATATTTGCTGTGGGTTTGTCATAAATGGCTTTGATTATGTTAAGGAATGCTCCCTCTATACCCACTTTGGTGAGAGTTTTTATCATGAATGGATGTTGAACTTTGTCAAATGCTTTTTCGGCATCTATTTATTTATTTATTGTCTTTTTTTTTTTTGCTATTTCTTTGGGCCGCTTCCATGGCATATGGAGGTTCCCAGGCTAGGGGTCCAATCGGAGCTGTAGCCGCCGGCCTACACCAGAGCCACAGCAACGCGGGATCCAAGCCACGTCTGCAACCTGCACCACAGCTCACGGCAATGCCAGATCCTTAACCCACTGAGCAAGGCCGGGGATCGAACCCGAAACCTCATGGTTCCTAGTCGGATTCGTTAACCACTGTGCCACGACGGGAACTCCTTTTTTCGGCATCTATTTAGATGATTATGTGGTTTTTGACTTTCTTTTGTTGATACGGTGTGTGATGTTGATTGATTTATATATGTTGAACCGTCCTTGTGGGATGTATTCCACCTGGTCGTGGTGTACGATTTTTTTGATGTGTTGTTGGATTCGGTTCGCTAAAATTTTGTTGAGAATTTTTGCATCTATATTCATCAAAGATACTGGCCGATAATTTTCTTTTTCAGTGGTATCTTTGTCTGGTTTTGGAATTACGGCATCATAGAATGTCTTTGGGAGTGTACGTTCTTCAGCCTTTTGAAAAAGTTTAAGGAAGATGGGTATAAGTTCCTCTTTGTATGTTTGGTAGAATTTGCTTGTGAAGCTATCTGGTCCTAGACTTTTATTTGTAGGGAGTATTTTTATGACATTCAATTTCATTTCTAGTGATGGGTCTGTTCAGTAGATCTGTTTCTTCTTGATTCAGTTTGGGCAGGCTGTAAGTCTCTAGAAAGATGTCCATTTGTTCTAGATTGTTAAATTTGTTGGCATATAATTGTTGATAATATTCTCTTATGGTTTTCTGTATTTCTGTAGTATCCGTTGTGACTTATCCTTTTTCATTTCTCACTTTGTTTATTTGGGTTTTTTCTCTCCTCTTCTTGGTGAGTCTAGCCAGAGGTTTGTCTATTTTATTTACTTTTTCAAAGAACCAGCTCTTGGTTTGGTTGATTTTGTCTATTGTTTTTTGAATCTATTTTATTGATTTCCTCTTTGATCTTTATGATTTCCTTCCTTCAGATGTGTTCTTTAACTCCCTTGTCCTATCCCCCAGCTCCTGCCCATATTGGTGGGCATGTGTCTCAGGCTGGGGCACACAGGGCAGTGGCAAGGACCTGCTCACAGATTTGCTGGGGTATCTGGCACTCACCGTACCCCTAGGACAACAGGGAGTTGTCTGGAGCCCACTTGCAGGTTTTGCCGGGTTATCTGGCACTCAGGCACTTCCAGCATCATGTAGATAGGGCTCTGCAGCTGCTCACAGGTCTCTGAGCAGCCGCTCACCTCTGGATCCCATGATGGTGGTAGAGGCTTGCCCTGCCCCTGGACCTCCTGTTGCCTGAGAGGGCTCTCAAGAGAGTCAACCCTAATAGTGGTCCCACCTCTCTCCTCCCCCACCGCAGCCCCAACAACAGCCTCTTGACTGATGGTACCAGGTTTCTTCTGAGTATACTTTCCATTGTCACATCAGCCTCTTCAGGCTGTCTCCACATAGTCAATCTTGGCCGTCTCCCTGGGTCTGATTTCTTTCTTTCTTTCTTTTTTTTTTTTTTTTTGGCTTTTTAGGGCTGCACCCAGGGATATGGAGGTTCCCAGGTTAGGGGTCAAATCGGAGCTGTAGCTGCCAGCCTACACCACAGCCACAGCAACACTGGGTCTGAGCCGCATCGGTCTGAGCCGCATCTGTGACCTACACCACAGCTCCCGGCAACACCGGATCCTTAATCCATTGAGCAAGGCCAGGAATTGAACCTGCATCCTCATAGATGCTAGTCAGATTCATTTCTGCTGAGCCACAACACAAACGCCCCTGGGTCTGATTTCTGAAGCCTGAGCTTCAGTTCCCAGCCCCTATCTACTTTGGGGGACAAGGCTGCTGAACAGTGAGGCAGTGCTGATTTTCTGTGCAGGTTTCTCTCTGTTTTGCCTTCTGCAAACCAGTTGCTGCTCTTTCCTCCTAGGTCCAAAGTTCCCCCTCCGTCCAGGCTGATCTTCCCACCAGTGAGAGGAATTTCTAGGCTATGGGAACCTTTTCTCCCTCATAGTTTCCTCCCTGGGGTGCAAGCCCATCCTGATTTCTCACTCACTCTCTCCCTCCTTTTCCTTTTCCTTTTCCCTTTTCCTACACAGCCTTGTGGGGGTTTTCTTGCCTTTTCGGACATCAGAGGTCTTTTGTTGGCATTCAGTAGAGGTTCCACATGAATTGTTCTACTTGTAGATGTATTTTTAATGATTTTGTAGAAGGTGCACTCCATATCCTGCTCCTCTACCATCTTGATTCTTTCACCCATTTATAGTTATTATAAAATATTAGCTATATTTTCCATATTGTACAATATATCCTTGTAGCTTGTTTTATACATAATAGTTTTACCTCTTAATCCCCTACCCCTATATTGCCCTGTTCCCCTTCCCTCTCCTCACTCTCCTCACTCCTACTAGGGTTTTTTTTTTTTTTTTTTCCCCCTGCACCAATGGATGCAGAAGTTTCCAGGCCAGGGATCAAACCTGAGCCACAGTGGTGACAGGAAACATCTGGAAGGCACTAGTTTGTTCTCTATACCTGTGAGTCTGCTTCTTTTTTGTTATATTTAGTAGTTTGTTGTAATTTTTTTGGACTCCACATATAAGGGATGGCATTCAGTATTCTCCTTCTGTTTCACTTGGCAGAATACTCTCCAAAGTCCATCCATATTGCTGTAAATGGTAAAATTTCATATTTCATTTTTTATGGCACTATTCCATTTTGTGTCTGTGCGTGCATGCATGTGCACACACAGCACCTCTTCTTTATTCATTCATCTGTTGATGGACAGTTAGTCTGCTTCCATATCTTGGCAATTGTAAGTAATAATACTGCTGTGAATATTGAGGTGCATGTTATCTTTTCAGATTAGTGGTTTTGTTTTGTTTTTAAATATATACCCGGGAGTGGAATGGCTGGGTCATAGGGTAATTCTGTTTTTAGTTTTTTAAAACCTCCATGTTGTTTTGCATAGTGGTTGCATCAATATACATTCTCACCAAAAGTGTACAAGTGAGTGTTCCCTTTTCTCCACATCCTTGCAAATGTTTTTTTACTTTTTCTCTTGTTGAGGATAGCCTTTCTGACAGGTGTGAGGAGACAACTCATTGTGGTTTTGTTTTGCATTTCCCTGATGATTAGTAATGTTGAGTATCTTCTCAGGTTCCTATTGACCATCTACTTTTCCTCTTAGGGTAAATGTCTATTCAGTTTTCAATTGGGTTGTTTTGCTTTTTGATGTTGAGTTGTATGAGTTGTTCATATATGTTGGCTATTAACCCTTTATTGATCATATCATTTGCAAATATTTTCTCCCATTCAGTAGGTTATCTTTTTTTTTTTTTTTTTTTTTTTTTTTTTTTAAGGGCTGTACCCGCAGCATATGGAGGTTCCCAGGCTGGGGGTCTAGTCAGAGCTATAGCTGCCAGCCTATACCACAGCCACAGCAACACCAGATCTGAGCCGTGTCTGTGACCTGCACCACAGCTCATGGCAAAGCTGGATCCTAACCCACTGAGCGAGGCCAGGAATCGAACTGGCAACCTCATGGTTCCTAGTCAGATTCGTTTCTGCTGTGCCCTGGTGGGAACTTCAGGTTGTCTTTTGTTGTTGATGGTTTCCTTTGTTGTGCAAAAGGTTTTAAGTTTATTTAGGTCTCATTTTTTTTTTTTTTTTTTTTTTTTTGTCTTTTGTCTTTTTTTGTTTTTGTTGTTGTTGCTATTTCTTGGGCCGCTCCTGCGGCATATGGAGGTTCCCAGGCTAGGGGTTGAATTGGAGCTGTAGCCACCGGCCTACGCCAGAGCCACAGCAACGCAGGATCCGAGCCGCGTCTGCAACCTACACCACAGCTCATGGCAACGCCGGATCGTTAACCCACTGAGCAAGGGCAGGGACCGAACCTGCAACCTCATGGTTCCTAGTTGGATTCGTTAACCACTGCGCCACGACGGGAACTCCTCATTTGTTTATTTTTGCTTTTATTTCCTTTGCTTTAGGAGACATATCCAAAAAAATACTGTTATGATTTATATCAGAGTATTCTCCTATATTTTCTTCTAGGCATTTTATAGCATCCAGTCTTAAATTTAGATGTTTAATACATTTGAGTTTATTTTTGTGTATGCTGTTAGAGAATATTCTGATTTCATTCTTTTATGTATAGCTGTCCAGTTTCCCCAGTACCACTTATTGAAGCATCTGTCTTTCCTCCACTGTATATTCTTGACTCCTTTCTCATAGATTAGTTGACTATAGGTGCATAGGTTTATTTCAGGGCTTTCTACCATCTTCCATTGATCTATATTTCTGTTATTGTTCCATTACCATACTCTTTTGATAACTGTAGCTTTGTAGCTTTGAAGATCGGGATTATGATTTCTGCAGTTCTGTTCTTTAAGACTGTTTTGGCTTGGGGTCTTTTGTGTTTTCATACAAATTTTCAAATGATTTATTCTAGTTCTGTTAAAAATGCTGTTGGTATATTCATAGGGATTGCAGTGAATCCGTAGATTGCCTTGGGCAGGATAGTCATTTTAACCACATTAATTCTTCCAATCCGAGAACATGGTATGTTTTTCCATCTGTTTGACCTCTTCACTTTCTTTCATCAGTGGCTTACAGGTTTTCAGGCATGAGTCTTTTACCTCCTAGGAAGTTTTATTCCTAGATACCTTATTCTTATTGATGGAATGGCTAACACAATTGTTTCCTAACTTCTTTTTCTGATAGTTCATTGTTAGTATATAGGAATGCAACAGATTTCTGTATATTAATTTTGTATCCTGCAGCTTTACTGAATTCATTGATGAGCTCTAGTAGTTTTCTCGTAGCATCATTTCTTCATTTAGTCATGTCTTCTGCAAACAGTGACAGCTTTACTTCTTCTCCAATTTTGATTCAATTTCTTTTTCTCATCTGATTGCTTTTTCTAAGATTTCCAAAAACTATGTTGAATAAAAGTGGCAAGATGGGCATCTTACCTTGTTTGGAGTTGCAGCTGCCCCTACACCACTACCACGTTAATGCCAGATGCGAGCTCTATCTGCAACCTACACCACAGCTCATGGCAATGCCAGATCCTTAACCCACTGAATGGGGCCAGGGACACTTGCATCCTTATGGATACTAGTCAGGTTCATTACCACTGAGTTACAGTGGGAACGCCTACATTCAGATTCTTAACCCACTGAGCTGCAGCAGGAATTCCATCAGTTTTCTTAATTTTACCAAGGCTTGTTTTGTGTTCTAGCATTTGATTTATCCAAGGCATTTGAAAAACATGTGTATTCTGTTTTCAGATGGAATGTTCTATTTCAGTTAAGTCCATCTGGTCTAACATGCCATTTATGGCTGTTGATTTTCCTGGCTGGGTGATCCGTTCATGGATGTAAGTGGGGTGTTAAAGTCCTCTAATATTACTGTTACGGTTGCTTTCTCCTTTTATGTCTGTGATACTTGCCTTATAAATTTAGGTGCACCTATGTTGGGTGTATATATATTTACAATTTTTATATTTTCTTGGATTGATCCTTTGATCATTGTATAGTGTCATTCTTTATCTTGCTAGCATTTTTTTTTTTTTTTTGTCTTTTGTCTTTTTGTCTTTTGTTGTTGTTGCTATTTCTTGGGCCGCTCCCGCGGCATATGGAGGTTCCCAGGCTAGGGGTCGAATCGGAGCTGTAGCCACCGGCCTACGCCAGAGCCACAGCAACGCGGGACCCGAGCCGCGTCTGCAACCTACACCACAGCTCACGGCAACGCCGGATCGTTAACCCACTGAGCAAGGGCAGGGACCGAACCTGCAACCTCATGGTTCCTAGTCGGATTCGTTAACCACTGCGCCACGACGGGAACTCCTTTTTTTTTTCTTTTTAGGGCTGCACCTGCAGCATATAGAAGTTCCCAGACTAGGGGTCAAATCAGAGCTGCAGTTGCCAGCCTGTGCCCATAGCTGCAGCAACTTGGGAACTGGCCACATCTAAGACCTATACCAGCTTGCGGAAATGCCGGCTCCTTAACCCACCGAGTGAGGCTAGGGATTGAACCTGCATCCTCACAGATAGTGGTGTGGTTTTTAACATGCTGAGCCTTAATGGGAACTCCTAGCATTCTTTATTTGAAAGTCTATTTCGTCTGATATAAATATTTCTACTCTGGCTTTCTTTTGATTGCCATTTGCATGGAATACTTTTTTCCATCCTCTCAATTTTAGTCTGTGTGTATTTTTATTATTTATTTATTTATTTTTGGCTTTTCTAGGGCCACACCCACAGCATGTGGAGGTTCCCAGGCTAGGCGTATAATCAGAGCTGCAGCCACCAGCCTATGCCACAGCCACAGCAATGTGGAATCCGAGCCGAATCTGCAACCTACACCACAGCTCATGGCAATGCCGGATCCTCAACCCACTGAGTGAGGCCAGGGATCAAACCTGCAACTTCATGATTCCTAGTCAGACTTGTTAACCACTGAGCCATGATGGGATCTCTCTCTCTCTCTCTCTTTTTTTTTTTTTTTGGTGTGTGTGTTTTTAGATCTGAAGTAGCTTGTAGGCAGTGTTTGGGTCTTGTTTTTGTATCCATTTAGCCACTCTGTGTCTTGATTGGAGCATTTTGGCAATTTACATTTAAGGTAATTATGGATATGTATATTCTTAACTGCCATTTTATTAATTGTTTGAGCGGTTTTGTAGGTCTTCCCCACCTTTTGTTCTCTTGGGATTTGATGACTGTCTTTAGTGGTATTTTTTGTTTTCTTTTTTGTTTTTGTATCTCTTAGAGATATTTTATTTCTGGTTACTGTGGGGTTTTTATGTAGCAGTTTATGTATGTGATTATTTTAATTTTCTTATCTCTTAATTTCAAATGCATTTTAAAAAACACTGTGTTTGGGAGTTTCTGTTGTGGCTCAGTGGCAACAAACCAGACTACTATACATGAGGACATGGGTTTGATCCCTGGCTTCACTCAGTGGGTTAAGGATCCAGCATTGTTGTGAGCTGTGGTGTAGGTCACAGATGTGGTCAGATGTGGTGTTGCTGTGGCTGTGGTATGGGCTGGCAGCTGTAGCTCCAATTTAACCCCTAGCCTGGGAACTTCAATTGGCCGCTGTGGGTGGGGCCCTAGAAAAATAAAAAATAAAAACTCTGTATTTGTACTTTTCTCCCCTCACATTTACTGATTTTGATATCCCATCTTACATCTAGTTGTTTTGTGTGTTGTAGCTGTAGATGCTTATTGTAGATTTAGATGATTTTACTACTTAGGCATTTTAATCTTCCTACTAGCTCTGTATATGAATGATTTCCCACCTCTATTGTATGTTTGCCTTTACTTTAGAGCTTTTTCATTTTGTTACTTTGTTTCTAATTGTGGCCCTTTCTTTTTTGCCTAAAGAAGTTTCTTTAAACTTCGTTGTAAATAAAGCTGGTTTAGTGGTGCTGAAATTGTTCAGCTTTTGCTTGATTTCCATCAAACTGGAACAAGAGTCTTTCTGTGTAGAGTATTCTTGGCTGTAGGTTTTTTCCTTTGATCAATTTAAATATATCATGCTACTCCCTTCTTGGCTGCAGAGATGGGGCTGAAAAATCACCTAATAGCCTTATGGAAATTCTCTTAGATGTTATTTGTTGCTTTTCCCTTGCTACTTTTTTTTTGTTGTTGTTGCTTTTTAGTCCTACACCTAATGGCATATGGAAGTTCCCAGGCTAGGGATTGATTTTGAGCTGTAGCCACCAGCCTATACCACAGCCACAGCAATGCCAGATCTGAGCCATGTCTGTGACCTACACCACAGCTCACGGCAACGCTGGATCCTTAACTCACTGAGTGAGGCCAGGGATTGAGCCTGTGTCCTCATGGTTATGAGTCAGATTCATTTCTGCTGAGGCACAACGGGAACTCATCCCTTGCTATTTTAATATTCTGTTTATCTTTAATTTTTGCCATTTTAATTATAATATGTCTTGCTCTTTGGGTTCATCCTATATGGGACTCTGTAATTCCTGGACTTGGGGGACTGTTTCCTTTCCTAGGTTAGGAAAGTTTTCAGCTATTATGTCTTCAACTTATGCTCTCATCTGCTCCTCCTTCTGGTGTTGCAGAAACCGCAAAAACTGTGGCAACGGAAGGAGACAAACAGCACTCGGAGATATGGAAAAGCAAGGTTTAATCAGCACCCGTGCGGGCTCAGAGGAGTCACCTCCAGCGTCTGAGCCCCAGGTCTTTGTTCTCAGTAACTTTTATACACTACAAGGTCTTGATTTTCCCATGTAAGCATCCCGGACCTCCCCCATCCCCAAGCAGACAGTGTTCCTCCCTAAGAAACTGAGCAAGCAAGGTTACAGAAGCAGAACTGATAAGCAATGTTGCGTATATGATTAGCAGGGCTGCTGGCTTGGACAGAGAGCACACAGTTGTTACATTATTACAAGAAGGGTGGCATAGTGATTAGCACAGCTGGAAAGGCTTGCAGCTGCCTTCTTAGCCAAGAGGGGGTTGTTCTTTGGTTAAAACTCCATTTTATTCCCCCCTCTTGATGTTCAGGGTGCATCTGCACCCTTTATAGATCATCATCAGTCATAACCCTTTGGTAGACTCTAATAAGTAGCAGGTGGGAGGCTGTTTTTCTTTCAACCATGGTTTTTATAAAACCTTTTATAATATTTATCAGGAGAGGTACAAGGCAGGGAACAAGTAGGCACCCTGTGAGTATAACCATGACTATTCCGACCATTGTCTTAATTCCTCCCAACCAAGAGAACCATTTACCAAAGAGACTGTCTGCATCCCATCCTTTCCAAGTTTGTACAGGTACATGGGCTAGTTTAGTCATGTAGTCAGCAATTTCTTCTACCACCTTTCCGGTATCATCTATTTGTAGACAGCAATTACTTAAGTTAAATTTTCCACAAACCCCTCCTTCAGAAGCAAGTAAATAATCCAAGGCCAAGCGATTTTGGTAGATTGCACTGCGCATTTTAGTTTGTTGTTGGGCCAATATAGTCAAGGCCCTTGCAGTGTCATTTGTTATAAGTTCCAAAACCACCTGTAGTCTGATGATGCGGTTCAGCATATAGATAGGGGTGCGATATCCCCAAGAGCCATCCTCTGCCCAGGTGGCAGGTCCATAATATTGAGTTATCTGTTGTAGGGGCCATTCATCATCTTTCCAGTCTCCAATTTGGAGAGCCCTCCGGTCTCTCTGGGCACCCTGTGCCCTATATATAGGAACTCCCAGTTGCTCCCCTAATGACAGTGGGAGCAGGAAGAAGGAAGGTCTGATTGTTCCCAGTACACATGCCCCAGCGCAGTTTGGGGGGAGTATGGAATAGGCCATTTTTCCGCAAATCCAATATAATCCCTTTGGTGCCCGCCACTGGATATCAGTACTGATATCTTCCTATGCTTGTCGAAGGTGGGAAAAGTTAGACTTGGGCTCTGAGCGATTGGAGGATGGCCACCATTGAGTCTTTTGGGCAGTCAGATTATAATACCTTAGGCCTAAACATGTTAAGCTTCCTAGTGAAACATTAAACCATCCTCCCCGCCTCGCAAGACAATTTCTCCCTATAATAGCAGTTCTGAGGAGCCATACCCCATTGGTGAGTTGGGGGTATGCAGTCTCATTATGAGGCTCTAATGGGTCCAGTTCTCTGGCTTGCCAAGGCCAGTGGTCTCCTGCGTTTGTTCCCCCGTATACATAACAGGAGGAGACGTTGAGAGTTTGTGCAATAGTTTCTGCCAGGGCTAAGAACAAGTTCTTAGTTGTGGCCGGAATGGGAGGTGGGGTGTTTCTTATCTCTTCATAAAAGGAATGAAAGACGCTGTGAGAGGCAGCTTGGAGCACAAACGTGATTCTCTGGAAATGTAACACAGCTCCAGGGTCAAGGCCTCTTCCGTCAACGCGAATGCTTATTTTGAAACCCTCCTTCCATTTGGGCTCACTGGAATTGAAAATAGTGAAATTAACTGGGTTACAAGCTTTAGTCTGGCAGTCTGGAGGGGCTGTACCCTTTTGAAGGACAGCTGTTTTGTCTCCCTTATTCCAGGTTGCCCAGGCCACACAGCTCCAGTAAGTGCATTCCAAGCAATCGTTCCAGGTGGTCCCCCTGTTGACAGATAGAATAAGTGGTCCTGTTGTGAGTACAGCTTCCATGAATTTCTCCGGAACAGGAGAAATGAGTGGAGTAAAGCAAAGTCCATGTAACCCCTTGATCTGATCGGGTCACTCGAATGCACGGGTCACATGAGGACATGGATCCTGACAGAACCAAAGGGGACCAGATTAACAGCAACAGGCAGCAAACATACAGGTTGGTCATAAGATAACAGTATATGACAGTTAGAGAATCTCTTGTGGAAGGGAGGTAAGGCAGTTTATTTTACCAGGCTGCCGATTCCTCAAGCTTCAGCCGTGCGTTGACTGACCAGCTTCCGGTGTGGTCAGAGCAGGGCTTTGAGATCGTCATCTCCTCTGTATTGTCAGGCGAAGAGGTCTCTCCGGATCGAGGGCAGTCTCCCACTCTCCAAGGTCCTCAGCTGTGCCAGCCGGTTTTACTCTAGAATGATGGATCCAAGCATCTATTCCTGTTACTTTAAGAGCAGTGGGGGTGGTTAGAATTACAGTATAGGGGCCCTTCCATACCGGCCTCAAAGGCTCCTTTTTCCAGTCCTTTATCCATACCTGGTCCACCGGCTTGTGGGGGTGTACTGTTATACCTAAGCACACAGGTATTCTGTCTGTGACCCATCTATGTATCCGAGAAATAGTGAGCCCCAGTCCTTGTAATTGTTTGTGTAATTCCCAGTCTCCCAACTCCCTGGTGTTTCCTTTTAAACTGATTAGTGGAGGTGGCCTTCCATATAAGATTTCAAATGGCGAGAATCCTATTCCCGCTCGGGGTGAGCATCTCACTTTTAAGAGGGCCACTGGCAACATGTCTATCCAGGGAAAGCCAGTTTCCTGACATAACTTTGCCAGGGTCTGTTTAAGGGTTCGGTTCATGCGTTCTACTTTCCCTGAACTTTGAGGGCGATAAGCAGAATGTAGTTTCCATCTGATCTGTAAAGCTTTTGCCACCTGTTGTACTGTTTCAGCCACAAATGCCGGTCCATTATCTGACCCGATGGTCAGAGGCATTCCATATCTGGGAATAATGTCTCTCAGGAGTGCCTTGGTTACTTCTCTTGCCTTTTCAGTTCGGGTAGGGAAGGCCTCTACCCATCCTGAAAAAGTACAGATAAAAACTAGTAAATATTTGTACCCCTTACTAGGGGTGACCTCAGTAAAGTCCACTTCCATATCCTCAAATGGGGACAGTCCGCAGTGCTGCGCCCCAGCTGGTCTGTGGAGCCCCTGGCGGGCATTATTCTGTAAACAGGTTATGCATCTTTGGGAGACAGAGGAGCAGAGTGCAGGAAGACGAGCAATGAGATAGTACTGGCCCAGTAGGGTCTCTAAGGCAGTTTTGCCCATGTGGGTTAGCTCATGTTCTTGGCAGACTAGTTTGTAGGCCAGCTGTTCTGGAATGTAAACTTGGTCCTGTGTGACCCACCACCCCGTTTTAGTTTTAGTTCCTCCTTCCTCCCTTATCCATTTTTCTTCCTTTGGAGAATATTTGGGGACAGCTGGCACTTATGGGGCCAGCAAGACCTTAGGTTTGTCTGGGTGTTGTCCCCGGGCTGCCTGTCTGGCAGCTGCATCAGCACTACGGTTTCCTTTTGCCACTGGGTCATCCCCCTTTTGGTGGCCTTTACAGTGGATAACTGCAACTTCTTTAGGTTCCCATACTGCCTCTAGGAGCTTTAAGATTTCAGCCTGGTTTTTAATTCCTTTTCCTTCAGCAGTGAGGAGCCCTCTTTCTTTATATAAGGCTCCATGGACATGTAAAGTTGCAAAGGCATATCATGAGTCGGTATAGATATTAACTCGCTGGTCTTGGCTGAGTTCCAGTGCTCTGATTAAGGCCCATAATTCTGCTCTCTGTGCTGACCAGCCTTGAGGAAGCACCTCTGCTTCTATCACTTTTAAGTCAGATACCACAGCATATCCTGCCATCCTTTTTCCATCCTCCATAAAGCTGCTGCCATAAGTATATAAAACCAGGTCAGGATTTTGGAGTGGTTTATCAGTCAAGTCAGGCCTACTGGAAAACACCTCACCTAGTACCTCCAGGCAGTTATGGTCTGGGGGCCCCGCTTCATCTGGCAGAAAAGTGGCTGGGTTCAGAGTTCGTACAACCTCCAGTTTTACCCGTGGATTTTCACATAGTAACCCTTGATAGTGGGTCATTCGTGCATGTGTGAGCCAATGGTGGCCCCTGGTATCCATTAGGGTTACAACTGAGTGTGGGACTTTAACATTGAGGTTTTGTCCCAGGGTCAACTTGTCAGCCTCTCTTACCAACAAGGTGGTAGCTGCCAGTGCTCGGAGGCAGGGAGGCCATCCGGCAGCAACAGAGTCAATTTGTTTAGACAGATATGCCACTGGCCTCTGCCAAGGCCCAAATTCTTGAGTTAAGACTCCCAAAGCCATCCCATTTTTCTCATGAACAAAAAGGTTAAATTCTCTGGTTACATCAGGAAGTCCCAAGGCTGGAGCCTCAGTGAGTTTAGTTTTGATTGTCTGAAACGCTGTCTCCTGGCTTGGTCCACATTTAAGGGGAGCCTTTTCTTCCCTTTTAGAGCTTCATACAGAGGCCTGGCCAGGTCTGAAAACCCGGGGATCCATATCCGGCAGAATCCTGCTGCCCCTAGGAACTCACGAACCTTCCGGTGGGTGGTAGGGACAGGAATGGCACAAACTGCCTGCTTTCTTTCAGTCCCCAGCATTCGTCGCCCCTGCATGATGTTGAAGCCCAGATACTTGACTTGTTTTTTGCAGATTTGTGCCTTTTTCTTTGTTACCCGATACCCTGCCTCCATCAGTAGGGAAAGGAGAGCTCTTGTTCCCTCTAGCCACTGAGCCTCCGTGGTGCCAGCTAGTAAGAGGTCGTCAACATACTGTAGCAAAACACAGCCCAGTTTTTGTCCAGGAAATTCAGCCAGGTCAGCAGCTAAGGCGCTGCTGAAAAGAGTGGGAGAGTTTTTGAATCCTTGTGGGAGTCTAGTCCAGGTGAGCTGTTCCTTTGTCCCTCTATGTGGATTCTCCCATTCAAAAGCAAACAAGGGCTGACTGGCAGGTGCCACCCGGCGGCAGAAAAAAGCGTCTTTTAAGTCCAGGCAAGTAAACCACTTAGCAGTGGAGGGAATCAGCCCTAGCAGGGTATGTGGGTTAGGGACGGACGGGTGTAATGTGACTGTTGCTTCGTTTATGGCTCTCAAGTCCTGTACTGGGCGGTAGTCCTGTGTTCCCGGTTTTTTCACGGGCAGTAAAGGGGTGTTCCAAGGGGACTGACATTTTATTAACAGTCCATGCTGAAGCAGCCGATCCAGGTGAACCTGGATTCCCATTCGAGCTTCTCTGGGAATTGAGTATTGCCGTAGCTTTACCGGTTGAGCTCCGGGTTTTAGATCAATTAAGACAGGAGCGTGGTGTTTTGCCAGTCCTGGTGGGTTTCCTTCAGCCCAAACCAATGGGTATTTAGTCTCTAGTTCTGGGGGATGGTCCCCATTTCTGAAGGGGGAGAGTACAAGCGCCATTCCTCTTCCCTTTTTACAGCAAGAGCCATGATTAAAGGAGAGGGGGGTTCTGTCAATTTAAGTTGGGCCGATCCATCAGTAGAAAAGGAAATTTGTGTCCCCATTTTAGCCAGCAGGTCTTTTCCCAGCAGGGGGACTGGGCAGTCAGTTAGCTAAAGAAATTCATGTATTACTTCATGGCCTCCTAACCGACGTCGTCGAGGACCGCAGAAGGGCCTGTGGGTTTGGTTACCTGTGGCCCCAACAACAGCGGATTCTTTCCCTGAGAGGGGAGCCACAGGTTGTGTAACCACAGAAAGTTCGGCACCTGTGTCAACCATAAAGTCTATGGGGTGGCCCCCTACTTGAATTCTGACCATAGGCTCTCGGGGGCCCAGTTGGAGAGAGCCTGGTCCCCCCTAATCAGACTCAGCTAGGCCGATCAGGTTGGTGCTGAATGGCTCAGATCAGTACCAGCTAGGTGGGGCCTTGGTCTTTTTCTCAGGACGTTTGGGGCATTCATTTTTCCAATGTCCCTTTTCTTTGCAGTAAGCACATTGGTCATGTTCCAGGGGACTCCTTTTCCCTGGCCTTGTGCCTTGTCCCCTACGGGGTGGTCCCACTGGGGGCACCGGTTTTGACAGGGCGGCTGCCAGAAGAGTCACTTTTTGTTTCATTCTCTTTTCTGCATCACTGCAGGCCACCTGGTCTCGGTTAATAAAAACCTTGTTGGCTATTTCCAACAGTTTAGTGGCATTCTCTCCTGCAAAGCCTTCTAATTTCTGTAGCTTTGTAGGGATATCTGATTGGGCTTGTCCCACAAAGGCAGCATTTATCATCCGTTGGTTCTCAGGGGCCTCGGGATCAAAAGGGGTGTAGGTTCGGAAAGCCTCACATAGTCTCTCATAGAATTTGGCTGGGCTTTCATTCGGCTCTTGTAGTATCTCACTGATCTTAGCTATATTAGTGGGCTTTTTAGCCCCAGCTTTTGCCCCCTGTAGGAAGGCCTGCCGGTACCTCTCTGGATTACGTTTCCCTTCTTCAGTGTCATAGTCCCAGTGGGGGTTTTCTTCTGGGAAGTCTTCCCTCACCCAGTTTGCCAAGTCTGCTCGACCCCCCGCATTGATCTGAAGCCATTTTTGGGCTTCTGTTAAAATTCGCCAGCGCTCTTCAGTGTCAAATAGAGTAAAAAGGAGTTGCCGGCAATCTATCCAGGTGGGACAGTGTGTCTGGAAAATGAATTCTAAGAGATCAATCAGCGCCTGAGGCTTTTCGGAATATGAGGGAGTATGGTGTTTCCAGTTGAGGAGATTGGCAGTGGAAAAGGGCTGGTAATAATAAAAACGTCCCCCCTCTTGAATGGTCCCATTGGGGGCGACTTGCTGTGGTCCCCATGTCTCCCGTAAGGGCATTTGTAATGCTGGAGTGGCTGCTCCCTGAGCTGAACGGAGATGCCTGCTCATAGGTTCTGGAGAATCTGGCTGCAGGGGTAATATTGCCTTGGGAACTTCAGAAGCAGAAGGAGGAGGAGAAACAGAAGGCGGTGGGCTATCTGGCATCTGGGGACCTTTGGCTCCTGGAGGTGGGGCCGGCAGCACATAAGGTGGTGGCATTGGGGGGCAAGTCCTCAGGTTCCCCTTGATAAATAGGTGGCACCTTTTTTGAGACAAGCTTTTCTTCTTGGACTGGACTACTAGCACCTTACACTGTCCCTGGTCTGTGGTGCAGAACCGAACCTATGGGGGCCTCAAATAGACAATTTCCAACCATTGATCAATATATGGAAATTGGTCTGGGTGTCCAGGGTCTCCTGTTATATATAACATTATATACTGCTATAACTGTGAACACATCTAAGGTCCCTTCTGGAGGCCAGCCAACACCAAAAGAGGGCCACGCTAGGGTACAGAGGGTACACAGTTTTCCAGGACTCAGCTTAACACCATAATCTCTAGAAAATCCTTTCTTAAAATTCTTAACCATACATTCTAAGACAGTGGGCTTGGAAGCTGATTTACCCATTGTGTAAAGTCCCACCCTGTGCCGGTGACGCAGGACAAACAGTGAGGGCAAGGCCTCAGGTAACAATTGCTTCATCCGTCTGACCGCTCCCCCAGAGGAGATATTTCAGGCGCCTCTTAGCATAGGTGGGACTGTATAAACCCCAACGTCAGGATCCCCCCGAAGAGGGCCACCATAAGCTGTATGATGGTCGCCGCGGAACTGTATGTTAGGACTCACTCTGGCTCCGTAGTCCAAAGACAGTGGAGCTCGGGCTCTGATTCTCTTCAGTCACTCACACACACACACCAGGATTGACAAGCCTCCCGATCCCAAGGGAGCAAACCCTGACCTGAGTGACCCTTTGGTCACTGAGAGGTGATCAGTCTCTCCTTCCGCCGTATGGTGGGTCCTGACTTGGGCAGATGTCCCCGGGGCACTCACCAGTCTGACGTCCTGTCCTGGAACCTGTTTCCACTCTCCTTCTAAGTCCGTTCGGGAAGCAGTGTGGGCCAAGGCCACGGCCCGAGTGAGGGTGTGGATCCGGCAAAATGGCTGGTGCACGCTATCCACCTGTCACCGGGCCGGCGACCATGGCCTCCCCTGGTTCCCCGACAACGGTGGCACAGAGGCCAGCTCGGTTGTCGGCTTCCCGGCCAACGCACCAAAATGTTGCAGAAACCGCAAAAACTGTGGCAATGGAAGGAGACAAACAGCGCTCGGAGATATGGAAAAGCAAGGTTTAATCAGCACCCGTGCGGGCTCAGAGGAGTCACCTCCAGCGTCTGAGCCCCAGGTCTTTGTTCTCAGTAACTTTTATACACTACAAGGTCTTGATTTTCCCTTGTAAGCATCCCGGACCTCTCCCATCCCCAAGCAGACAGTGTTCCTCCCTAAGAAACTGAGCAAGCAAGGTTACAGAAGCAGAACTGATAAGCAATGTTGCGTACATGATTAGCAGGGCTGCTGGCTTGGACAGAGAGCACACAGTTGTTACATTATTACAAGAAGGGTGGCATAGTGATTAGCACAGCTGGAAAGGCTTGCAGCTGCCTTCTTAGCCAAGGGGGGGGGGGGTTGTTCTGTAGTTAAAACTCCATTTCACTGGGACCTCTATAATTTGAACATTAACAAGTTTGACATTGTCCCAGAGGTCTCTTAAACTGTCCTCATTTCATTCTTTTTTTCTTTATCCTGTTCAGCATCATTGATCTCTACTACTTTGTCTGCTGGTTCAGTGATTTGTTCCTCTATTTTTATTTATTGTTGATTTCTTCTAGTGTATTTTTGATTTCAGTGATTGTATTCTTCATCTCTAGTTGTTCTTTTTATTTTCTAACTCTTCGTTGAAAACTTTTAACTTCTCCCTCTGTGCATCCATTCTTCTCAGATTTTTTTTTTTTTTTTTTTTTTTTTGTCTTTTTGCTGTTTCTTAGGCCGCTCCAGTGGCATATGGAGGTTCCCAGGCTAGGGGTCCAATCAGAGCTGTAGCCACTGGCCTAGGCCAGAGCCACAGCAACGCGGGATCCGAGCCACATCTGCAACCTACACCACAGCTCACGGCAACGCCGGATCGTTAACCCACTGAGCAGGGGCAGGGACCGAACCCCCAACCTCATGGTTCCTAGTCGGATTCGTTAACCACTGTGCCACGACGGGAACTCCCATTCTTCTCAGATCTTTAATCATCTTTATGATCAGTACCCCGAATTTTTTTCTTGGTTACCTGTCTCTGTTTTACTTTATTATTCTGGGGTTTCATCTTGTTCCTTTGTCTGAAACATGTTGCTCTGTTGCTTCATTTTACCTAGGTTTTTATTAGTATTCTTATGTATCTGGTAGGTTAATTACATTTCCGGACCTTGGAGAAGTGGCCTTCTATGGGGTATGTCCTATTTGTCCCAGCAGTCAACTACCCTCTTGTTATCTAAGGTATATGCTTTGGGGGTTCCCCCATGAGGGCTGCATTAGCCCCTACCTCAGCTGGTTTCCAGGCCCTGTCTTTTGCAGAGGCTGCCAGCTGCTGGTTAGTAAGCTGCAGAACTCCAGGGGCCCTGGGGCTAGTGCTGGCTCACTGGTGGGCGGAGTAATGGTCCAGAAAACTCCAGAGCTGTTGCCCATCTACTTGTGGATGGAGCCAGGTCTTGGGGTTAATGCTAAACTACTGGCATCCATATCTGTATCCTGGAGTCTGGCTGCAGGGCCCTGGGATCCCAGAGCAGGTATCAGATATTTGGTGGGGGGAGGTCAGTTCCTGACACAGTTGGATCAGGATCAGGTGTGCCCTGAAGCCTGTGTTGGCCTGTGAGTGGAAAGGACCAAGGCCTAGCTGGTCCCAGGATAGAGTCTGTCCTGCTGTGGGTGGATTGGATCCAAGCTTGTGAGATTGTGGTTTTTTAATACCTGCCCCCTGGTGGGTGAGGCTGGTCTAGAGGTTAGTGCAGGCTTCCTGGAGGGCAGGGCTTGTGTCTGTCCACTGGTGGATAGATCTGTATCTTGGCCTCTGGTGAGCAGGGCCATGTTTAGAAGCATGACTAGAGGTAGCCCTGGGCCCAGAAAGTTTTTATGTAGCCTGCCTGCTGATGCTTGGGGCTGTGTCCCCTACTCTCCCCATCCCTCTAGTTAGTTGTTTAGCCTGAGGTGTTCCAGAATTAGCATTTACCTGCTGTTGGGTGGGGCCAGGTGTTGGTACTAATGAACTAGGAGGATCCAGCTGTGGTGCCCACTGGCACCAGTGTCCATGTGGTAGAAAGCTTGCAGGAATGGCTGCTGCCAGTGTCTGTGTCCTCAAGGTGGGCCGCAGCTCTCCCCTTGTCTCTCTGGGAGACTCTCCAAGACAAATAGATAGGTCTGGCCTAGGCTCCTATCAAATTACTGCTTTTGCCCTTGGTCCTGGTGTCTGAGATTTTGTGTGCGCCCTTTGAGAGTGAAGTCTCTCTTTCGCCCGTTCCTTTCAGACTCCAGAAATTAAGCCCTGCTGACCTGCAAAGCCTAATACTCTAGAGGCTTATCTCCCTGTGTAGGACCCTCAGGCTAGGGAGCCCAAAATGGGACTCAGAATCCTCATTCCTCTGGGAGAACCCCTGCACTCTAATTGTTCTCCAGTTTGTACATTGTCCCCCCAGGGATATGGGACTTGATTATATAGCCAGTCTGCCCCTCCTACCCTGTGTTGTGGTTCCTTCATTACGTCTTTGGTTGTAGATATTTCCTGGTAGGCTCTGGTCTTTTTCATTGATGATTTTTTTGTAGAGTTTTGATTTTGGGGTGCTCACAAGAGGAGGTGATTACAGGGTCTTTCCACTCCACCATCTTGGCCAATCTCCCATGTATTGTTTTTATAATATGAAAAACTATCCCGGATACTGAAATAGCTTTTTCTGCTCCGCTTGTCCCTCTGCAGCCTCTTCAACACAGCAGTCTGGGTGGTATTTTTACCACATAAAGTTACATCACTGTTTGGTCCTGGCCATTGCAAAGCAAAAGCTAAGGCTCCTTCCAATGACCTATGGGGCCTACACAACATTGCCCTTTGCTTCATTAGGCTTCTTACGCTACCTGTCTCCCTCTGACAGGCTCTGCTCTGGCACACAGGCCTCAGTTGTTCATATTTAAGAGGAAGGGAGTTATGTAACACTGCACTCTACAGTGTGGATTGTATATACTGAGTTTTCTCTTCTTGGACCATGAGGTTCTTTCTGCATGTCCAACTAGGCATACTGTGATATGGGAATAAATTGTAGTGCATGCAATAATCATATGTCAGCTTGTGATGCACTTGTGGTTCAGTGGATAACCGAGTATACAAGCACAGTTAGACTCAAGAGTTAGGGTTGCAACCTCAGTTATTTCTGTCATTCTGAGAATGAAGAGTGATCTCATAATTGTCATGTAGGAAAGTAGTTTTTGTCTGAACTCTCATAAGAGAATTATTTCATCTAAAGGTTGAAAGAACCTCTGTTTATGGGCTTGGATAATGGTATTTGATTAATTTAACTAAACTACTGCTTTAATGTATCAGTTTCAGGGAAGTGTTTTCTTTGAAATGGCTTGATCACTTATTCAAAGGGTGTATTGGAGGCTATTCAGTTGATTATTTTCCTATCAACTACAGGAAAGCTAAAAGCCAACTGTTGCCTGACTTTTTGCTTTGTAAGTATAACTATCTAGTGATCTCTGACATGCAGTTTTTCCTTTACTATGGTACTTGAGTAAAGGGGTATCATTCTCTTGAGAAAAAGGATGCAGGTTAAAAAGAAGTGCAGAGAGCTCATTCAGTAACATTGTACATACGGGTCAAGGGAGTCACTATTGGGGATTGCAATAGTTACAAGTATAAAATAGATCACAACCTTTTTTTTTTTTTTTTTTTTTTTTCCTTTTTAGGGTTGCACCACGGCATACGGAGGTTCCCAGGCTAGAGGTGGAATCAGAGCTGTAGCTTCCGGCCTACAGTATAGCCACAGCAATGGAGGATCAGAGCCACTTCTGTGAACTACACCACAGCTCATGGCAACGCTGGATCCTCAGCCCACTGAGCGAGGCCAGGGATTGAACCCGCAACGTCATGGTTCCTAGTTGGATTCGTTTCCACTGCTCCATGACGGGAACTCCAAGCACAAATTCTTTTAATTTAATATGAGAATCTTGGAGTTCCCGTCATGGCTCAGCAGAAAGGAATCTGACTACTATCCATGAGGACACAGGTTTATACATGTTCCTAATGCTTTAATGATATTTATCCCCCCCTGCAACTTTATATCATATAAATTCTGAGAAATCTTTAATACCTTTTAGAATAAATATAATGTTCATTATGCATATACAATTATCAGGTAATAGCAAATGTTTTTCAAGTTCATACTTGAACCAGGCATTATTTTAATAGCTTTATGTATCTTTAAATATTCTTCACAGCATCTCTTTAAATAGAAAATATTTTTAGATCTCCATTTTACAAATCAGGACCTTTGAGACACAGGTAAATTAAGTAACTTGCCAACAGTTGTGTGCTATTAAGAATCAATGCCAGGATTAAAATGTAATCAGTTACAATGGGCAGTGTTGACACTAGAACCCATACCTGATAACCATTCTGTAATCCTGTGCTGCAAAAACCCAAGTTTTATATATATATGCAGACCAGTAGGTACTTACACTTATTACTAAACATTCCCGGTAAGGTGAATAAGGCTATGTTATGGGTAAGAAGAGAGACTTTTAGTCATAAGAAATAGATAATCTGGAGAGTATGATAACGTACAATCAACAAGTGGTCAGTGTTCTTGAAATCAAAAGTTCATAGATTATTTATGGAGCATCAACTGTATATGCCAAGAAATGAACTGGGTACTTTACCTGTATTATCTCATTGAAGCCTTAGCCTAACACTACTGAGTAGTTGCTATCATTCCTATTTTATAGATTAGGAAAAAGAATCTCAAACAGGTAACTTGCCCCAAAGTTGCTGAGCTGGAAGTGGTAGAGCTGAGGTTGGAACCTGGGCACATCTGCCCTGTTTTCTTTTCCCTGTGCTGTACTGCCTCTTTGGTGATTGGGCCCTGAACAGAAGAGCAGGAGATGGCAAGCAAACTATTGTTAGAATATAGTTAGAGCTATGCTTATTTTTGGAAGATAGAAAAAAATGTATACATATATGTGGGACTGGGTCACCTTGCTGTACAGTAGAAAATGGACAGAACACTAAACCAACTATAAGAGAAAAAAAAATCATTAAAAGAATAAAAAAATTTTGGAAGATAGTACATGATAATGGTACTTTTTTCTTCAAATTAGAATTTGAGGAAGGAATATAACCAATATTCTAGAATAAACGCAGTAAAAGCATCATTTATCTTTGCTAAACCTTGTGATCTTGGCTAAGCTTCTTTCCCTTTTTGTGCTTCAGCTCTATCATGTACAACATATATGTGGTTAATAGGCATCTATTTATATCCAAAGACGTTTTATGATATTAGGAGCAGGGTTCATACTCTGGAAGTATGTACCACATAAATACTATTTTTTTTAGTCCTTAGTCTGAATATTCATGTTCGATACCACCATTTTATTCCCTTAAAGCATCACACATTTACTTTGCTACCTTTTTTTTGTTTTTCTCCTGAGACTGACAAAAAGATTTGTTCGTAGTGAACTGAATCTGAAGATGACACTCTTCATCGTATCTCAATGGCTGAGGCTCCACATGCTGTTTCTTTTGTCTTTAATTAAACTTGTTTTCAGTGCTGTAGCTGGGAGCACTGTGTTGACACAACTCATTCTTGTATAGGAACAGATTAAAATATCAGTGTTCTAATGTTCTTATCTGTGGGGAAAGAAACTGGGAGATTTTATTTATAATTTTTAAAAGATTCCTCTGTGGGGAAAGATTGTACTCTGGAAAGCCACTGACAGCTAAAGGACAGAATTCCATTTAATAACTGGCCTAACAGGGGGAAGTATGAGAGCTTACTAAAACTCCTTTTTTAGGGATTAAGAACATATTTCTCTATTTCCTTCTTAATTTTCACTTAATTAATCTTTTGACTCCCTAGTGTTCTGCTTAATCCTTCCAGATGCTGAATATTCAGTTCCTGCAAAAGGTAATAATTTATTACAGTCAATACACATGTGGAAGAGGGCAACTAGTCAAAGGAAATGGAGTTGGTGTACTGAGCCTTTAGCCTTCAAATCAAAAGTCTGAATGTGTCCATTTTTACAATGAAGTTATTAATATCTGCTAGCTAGTTACTGGTGAATAAACCAGCAAATTGACCATGCCACAGCTTGAGACTCTTTTCTGCCTATCAGGCACTCACAGGGTATAAGCTACCATCAGTTAATGCAGGGTGCCATGCAAATTTTATGTCATAGTAAAGAGATAAACTCCCTGCAAATTCATAGGATAGGGACTTTAATGAGAAGAGCTGAGACTTAGGGAACCTCCATGTGTCTGGAATATTGGGAACACCTGCATGTATCTGGACTATGTCTTAAGTGTCTGTATGTGTAGATGTATTGACTCTCTAACCCTCACAGCTGTATGAATTGGGTCATAGTATCTTCACTTTACTGGAAATGTAAAGTAATTTACTTGCTCAAGGCAACATAGGAAATTGAGAAGCTGGATTTGAATCCAGCGAGTCTGGTTCTGTAGCCTGTTCTCTTAGAGGGTTTCTCAAAGTTTACTGACTTTTGATATTGGACAGTTTGGGAGCTTTTACTCTCTGATAACATTGCCTGAGGGGAGTCCTTAGAAGTAGAAGCTTGCTATGATTCCTTCCTTTCTGTTTCCTTTCCTCCTCCATTACTTGCTGAGTTCCATTACTTCTAGACAGTATCTCTGAAATCTGTCCCATCTTTCCTATCACACCTGCTACTGCCTTAGTTCATGCATCTCTGGGATATAGAAGCAATCTCTGAAGGTCCTTCGTTTTTCCATTCTCAGTACCTCCCCATCCCACCCCCACAAGTGATTATCCACATTGATGCTATAGTAAATCTTCATAAGAAACCATTTTGATCAGGTTCCTCACATGATTAAATGTAAAATAATATCTGATGATATGCATTTATCACATTTTACTTATCCACTCATCACTTGATAGACAATTGGGTGGTTTCTACTTTTCGGCTATTATGAATAATGTTAGAAATTTTCAAGTGAAAGGTTTTGTGTGGAGATAGATATATATATATCTTTTGTCTTTTGGGGGCTGCACCTGCGGCACATGGAGGTTCCCAGGCTAGGGGTCTAATCGGAGCTGTTGCTTCTTGGCCTATGCCAGAACCACAGCAACGCGGGATCCGAGCTGCGTCTGTGACCTACACCACAGCTCACGGCAATGTCGGATCATTAACCCATTGAGCGAGGCCAGGGGATCGAACCCGCAACCTTATGGTTCCTAGTCACATTTGTTTCTGCTGTGCCACGATGGGAACTCCTGATATACATTTTTAATTCTCCCGGATATATATGTAGGAGTAGAATTGCTGGGTCATACATTTTTTTTAAGAAACTGCCAGACTATTTTCCAAAGTAGCTGTCCCATTTTACGTTCCGAATAACAATGTATATAAGGTCTCCAATTACCCTACATTTTTGCCAATATACATTATTTTCCTATTTTTTTGATGTTAGCCAATGATACTAATATTAATGAATGTAAAGTGATATCTCATTGTTGATTTAGATTTTCATGATGGGTAAGGATGTTGAGCATCTTAGGTAATTTTGGCCATTTGTATATTTTCTTTAAAGAAATGTTTATTCAAATCTAATTTTTTTCCTTTCTTTCTTTCTTTCTTTTTAGGGCTGCACCTGTGGCATATGGAAGTTCCCAGGCTAAGGGCTGAACTGGAGCTATATAGCTGCCGACCTATGCCACAGCCACAGCAACGTGGGATCTGAGCCATATCTGCGAACTATACCACAGCTCACAGAAGTGCCGGATCCCTGACCCACTGAGTGAAGCCAGGGATTGAACTCCCATCCTCACAGATACTAGTTGAATTTGTTTTCACTGTGCCACAACAGGAACTCCCGGATCTCATTTTAAAAATTGAGTTATTTATTTTTTTTGCTTTTTAGGGCCACACCCAGGCTAGGGGTTGAATCGGAGGCACAGCTTCCGGCCTACACCACAGCCATTGCAACTTGGGATCCAAGCCATGGCTGTGACTTACACTGCAGCTCAAGGCAACTCTGGATCCTTAACCCACTGAGCAAAGCCAGGGATTGAACCTGCATTTTCATGGATCCTAGTCAGTTTCATTAACTGCTGAGCCATGAATGGAACTCCATAAAATTGAATTATTTTTTTAATTTATGAGTTATGAGAGTTCATATATCTGATATGGGATTCATATCTAGAATATATAGTTTACAGATATTCTCTTCCCTTTTGTGGACTTGTCTTTACAAACAGTTTGAAGATTTTTTGTTAATTATTTATTTTTTCCCCCCTGTACAGCATGGGGATCAAGTTATTCTTACATGTATACATTTTTCCCCCGATCCTTTGTTCTGTTGCAATATGAGTGTCTAGACATAGTTCTCAATGCTGCTCAGCAGGATCTCCTTGTAAATCTATTCTAAGTTGTATCTGATAACCCCAAGCTCCTGATCCCTCCTACTCCCTCCCTCTCCTGTCAGGTAGCCACAAGTCTATTCTCCAAGTCCATGATTTTCTTTTCTGTGAAGATGTTCATTTGTGCTGGATTTTAGATTCCAGTTATAAGTGATATCATATGGTATTTGTCTTTGACTCATTTCACTCAGAATGAGAGTCTCTAGTTCCATCCATGTTGCTGCAAATGGCATTATGTCATTCTTTTTTTATGGCTGAGTAGTATTCCATTGCATATATATATATATGTATCCCACATCTTCCTAATCCAATTATCTGTTGATGGACATTTGGGTTGTTTCCATGTCCTGGCTATTGTGAATAGTGCTGCAATGAACATGCGGGTGCATGTGTCTCTCTTAAGTAGAGTTTTGTCCGGATAGATGCCCAAGAGTGGGATTGCAGGGTCATATGGAAGTTCTATGTATAGATTTCTAAGGTATCTCCAAACTGTTCTCCATAGTGGCTGTACCAGTTGACATTCCCACCAACAGTGCAGGAGGATTCCCTTTTCTCCACACCCCCTCCAGCACTTGTTATTTGTGGACTTCTTAATGATGGCCATTCTGACTGGTGTGAGGTGGTATCTCATGATAGTTTTGATTTGCATTTCTCTTATAATCAGCGATGTTGAGCATTTTTTCATGTGTTTGTTGGCCATCTGTATATCTTCCTTGGAGAAATGTCTATTCAGGTCTTTTGCCCATTTTTCCATTGGGTTGTTAGCTTTTTTGCTGTTGAGTTTTATAAGTTGTTTGTGTATTTTAGAGATTAGGCCCTTGTCAGTTGCATCATTTGAAACTATTTTCTCCCATTCTGTAAGTTGTCTTTTTGTTTTCTTTTGGGTTTCCTTTGCTGTGCAAAAGCTTTTCAGTTTGATGAGGTCCCATGGGTTTATTTTTGCTCTAATTTCTATTGCTTTGGGAGACTGACCTGAGAAAATATTCATGATGTTGATGTCAGAGAGTGTTTTGCCTATGTTTTCTTCTAGGAGTTTGATGGTGTCCTGTCGTATATTTAAGTCTTTCAGCCATTTGGAGTTTATTTTGGTGCATGGTGTGAGGGTGTGTTCTAATTTCATTGCTTTGCATGCAGCTGTCCAGGTTTCCCAGCAGTGCTTGCTGAATAGACTTTCTTTTTCCCATTTTATGTTCTTGCCTCTCTTGTCAAAGATTAATTGACCATAGGTGTCAGGGTTCATTTCCGGGTTCTCTATTCTGTTCCATTGGTCTGTCTGTCTGTTTTGATACCAGTACCGCACTGTTTTGATGACTGTGGCTTTGTAGTATTTCTTGAAGTCTGGGAGAGTTATGCCTCCTGCTTGGTTTTTGTTTCTCAGGATTGCTTTGGCGATTCTGGGTCTTTTGTGGTTCCATATAAATGTTTGGATTGTTTGTTCTAGTTCTGTGAAAAATGTCCTGGGTAATTTGATAGGGATTGCATTGAATCTGTAGATTGCTTTGGGTAGGATGGCCATTTTCACAATATTGATTTTTCCAATCCATGAACATGGAATATCTTTCCATTTCTTTACATTTTCTTTGATTTCTTTGATTAAGGTTTTATAGTTCTCAGCATATAAGTCCTTTACCTCTTTGGTCAGGTGTATTCCAAGGTATTTGATTTTGTGAGGTACAATTTTAAAAGGTATCATATTTTTGTATTCCTTTTCTAATATTTCATTGCTGGTATACAGAAATGCAACTGACTTCTGAATGTTAATCTTATATCCTGCTACTTTGCTGAATTTACTAATCAGTAAAAGTAGTTTTTTGGTTGAGTCCTTAGGGTTTTCTAAGTATAGTACCATGTCGTCTGCATACAGTGACAGTTTGATCTCTTCTCTTCCTATATGGATGCCTTTTATTTCTTTTGTTTGTCTGATTGCTGTGGCTAGGACTTCCAAAACTATGTTGAAGAGCAGTGGTGAGAGTGGGCATCCCTGTCTCGTTCCAGATTTGAGTGAGAAGGCTTTCAGCTTTTTTCCATTGAGTATTATATTTGCTGTGGGTTTGTCATATTAAATGGCTTTGATTATGTTCAGGAATGTTCCCTCTATACCCACTTTGGCGAGGGTCTTGATCATGAATGGATGTTGGTCTTTGTCAAATGCTTTTTCTGCGTCTATTGAGATGATCGTATGATTTTTGACTTTTCTTTTGTTAATGTGGTGTATGACGTTGATTGATTTGCCTATGTTGAACCATCCTTGTGAACCTGGGATGAACCCTACCTGGTCATGGTGTATGATTTTTTTGATATGTTGTTGGATTCGGTGGCTAAGATTTTGTTGAGAATTTTTGCATCTATATTCATCAAAGATATTGGCTGATAGTTTTCTTTTTTGGTGGTATCTTTGTCTGGTTTTGGAATTAGGGTGATGGTGGCATCAATAGAATGTCTTTGGGAGTATTCCTTCTTCTTCAACTTTTTGAAAGAGTTTAAGGAGGATGGGCATCAGATCCTCTTTATATGTTTGATAGAGTTTGCCTGTGAAGCCATCTGGTCCTGGACTTTGATTTGCAGGGAGTGTTTTTATGACTTCTTCAATTTAATTTCTAGTGATTGATATGTTCAGTTGGTCTGTTTCTTCTTGATTCAGTTTTGGCGGGCTGTAAGATTCTAGAAAGTTGAATCTTTCCATTTCTTCCAGATTGTCAAATTTGTTGGCATATAGTTGTTCATAGTATTCTTATGGTTTTTTTGTATTTCTCCAGTATCCGTTGTGATTTCTCCTTTTTCATTTATAATTTTGTTTATTTGAGTTCTTTCTCTCATCTTTTTAGTGAGTCTGGCCAGGGGTTTGTCAATTTTGTTTACCTTTTCAAAGAACCAGCTCTTAGAGAAAATTAATAAAACTATTGTTTTTTGAATCTCTATTTTATTGATTTCTTCTTTGATCTATAATTTCCTTCCTTCTGCTGACTTTAGGTCTTTTTTATTCTTCTTTTTCTAATTTGTTTAGGTGGAGGGTTAAGTTGTCAATTTGGGATCTTTCTTCTTTTTTGAGAAAGGCCTGTATCACTATACATTTCCCTCTGAGCACTGCTTTTGCAGCATCCCATAGATTTTGAGAGGTTGTGTCTTCATTATCATTTGTTTCAAGGTATTTTTTAATTTCCTTCTTGATTTCCTCATTTGACCCATTGGTTTTTTAGTAGCATGTTGTTTAGTCTCCATGTAGTAGGTTTTTTCTCATTTCTTTTCCCGTGGTTGATGTCTAGTTTCATGGCATTGTGGTCAGAGAAGATATTTGAAGTAATTTCTATGCTCCTAAATTTGTTGAGGTTAGCTTTGTGTCCGCAATATGTGATCGATTCTTGAGAATGTTCCATGTGTATTTGAGAAGAATGTGTATTCTGATTTTTTTGGATGTAGTGTCCTGAAGATATCAATTAAGTCTAACTTTTCTATTGTTTTCTTTAGGATCTCTGCTGCTTTATTGGTTTTCTGTCTAGAGGATCTGTCCATTGGTGTGAGTGGGGTATATTAAAATCTCCTACTATGATTGTATTCCCATCAATTTCTCCCTTTATGTCTGTTAATATTTGTTGTATGTATTTGGGTGCTCCTGTATTTGGGGCATATATGTTGATAGTAACATCCTCTCCTTGGATGGATCCCTTAATCATTAAATAGTGTCCTTCTTTGTCTTTATGTCTTTTGTTTTAAAGTCTATTTTGTCTGATATGAGTATTGCAACTCCTGCTTTCCTGTCATGTCTATTGGCATGAAATATTTTTTCCCACCCCTTAACTTTCAATCTATATCCTTTGTACTAAGGTGAGTTTCTTTTAGGTAGCATATTGAAGGTTTTTGCCTTTTTATTCACTCAGCCACTCTGTGTCTTTTGATCGGAGCATTCAGTCCATTGACATTTAAGGTGATAATTGATAGATGATTATTTATTGCCATTTTGAACCTTGTGTTCCAGTTGCTTCTATGGTTCTCCGTTCTTCCTTTCTTTTTTGTGGTGGATGGTCTCTGGTTATTATCTGCTTGAGTGTTGTTTTTTTTTTTTTTTTTTTTTTTTTTCATTTTTTGCAAATGCAATGTTTGGCTTTGGCTTGTGGTTGCCCTGTTTTTTTAAGTATGCTAACCCCTTCCTATAATTGTGTGTTTTAACTTGATGGTCCTGTAAGTTCAAACACTTCATTACTATACTAAAATTAAGAAGAGAAACAAACAAACAAAAAAAAGGGTCTATTTATTTCCTAACATCCCTTGCCCACATTTTATGATTTTGATGACTTTTTTTTTTATTTTTAATTTTATTTAAAGTTTTTAAATTTTGATGAACCCCCAAATATCCATTTCTTTTGTCCCATGTGCTTTTGGTGCCATGTTTTAGAAACCATTGCTCAACCTAATGTCATAAAGATTTATCCCTGAATATTCTTCTAACAATTTTATAGTTTTAAATATATTACTTAAATTTGGCTTATGATGTATTTGGACTTAACTTTTTTAGTGTATGGTGTGAGGAAGGTATCCAACACTAGTTGTGAAAAGATTGATTTCCCCCAGTGAATTCTCTTGGTGCCTTTAAAAAAAGAAATCTGTTAACCATAAATGTAAAAGTTTATTTAGGATTCTCAGTTCTGTTCAATAGGTTTATATTCATCTGTCTTCATGCCATTACTACATTATATTTAAATTTTTTAATTTTTATTTTATACTGGAGTGTAGCTGATTTACAGTGTTGTGTTAGTTTCAGGTATACAGCAAAGTGATTCAGTTATACATAGATCCATTCTTTTTCAGATTTATTTTCCCATCTAGGTTGTTAAGAATATTGAGTAGAGTTCACTGTGTTATATATAGGTCCTTGTTGATTATCTGTTTAATATATAGTAGTGAGTATATGTTAATCCCCAAATCTTAATTTATCCCTCCCCCCTTTTCCTATTTGGAAACCATAAGTTGGTTTTCAAAGTCTGTGAGGAGTCTGTTTCTGTTTTGTAAATAAGTTCATTTGTATCATTTTTTTTTTTAGATTCCACATATAAGTGAGATCCTATATTTGTCTTTCTCTGTCTAGATTTAGTAGGAGTATGAGACTCTCTAGTTGCATCCATGTTGCTGCAAATGGCATTATTTCATTCTTTTTTTATGGTTGAGTAGTATTCCATTGTATATATGTACCAAATCTTCTCTTTTTTTTTTGTCTTTTTGCTATTTCTTGGGCCACTCCCACCGCATATGGAGGTTCCCAGGCTAGGGGTCGAATCGGAGCTATAGCCACCAGCCTACACCAGGGCCACAGCAACGCGGGATCCAAGCCGCATCTGCAACCTATACCACAGCTCACGGCAATGCCCGATTGTTAACCCACTGAGCAAGGGCAGGGACCGAACCCGCAACCTTATGGTTCCTAGTCGGATTTGTTAACCACTGCGTCATGACAGGAACTCCTGTACCAAATCTTTTTTATCCATTCCTCTGTTAGACATTTTGGTTGCTTCTGTGTCTTGGCTATTGTAAATACTGCTGCAGTGAACACTGGAGTGCATGTGTCTTTACGAGTTAAGGTTTTCTCCAGATACATGCCCAGGAGTGGAATTGCTGGATCAAAAGGTAGTTCTATGTTTAGTTTATTAAGGAAGCATCATACTGTTCTCCATAGAGGTTGCTCCTCCACAGAAGTTGCATCGACAGTGTAGGACAGTTGTCTTTTCTCCACACTCTTTCCAGAATTTATTGTTTGTAGACTGTTTGATGATGGTCATTCTGATGGTGTGAAATGATACTTCATTGTGGTTTTGATACTTCATTGTGGTTTTGATTTGTACTTCTCTAATAATGAGCAATTTTGAACATCTTTTCATGTACTCTTTGGCCATCTATCTGTCTTCTTTGGAAAAATGTCTATTTAGACAATCTGCCCACTTTTTTCATTGGGTTGTCTGTAAAGAAACACAAAAGAGCCTGAATAGCCAAAGCAATTCTGAGAAGGAGGCTCCCTGATTTCAGACTATACTACAAAGCTACAGTTATCAAAAAAGTATGGTACTGGCACAAAAATAGAACTACATATCTATGGAACAAGATAATAAGGCAAGAAATAAATCCATACACCTATGGGCAACTAATCTACAAGAAAGGAGGCAAGAATCTACAGTGGAGGAAAGACGGTCTCTTCAATAAGTGGTGCTAGGAAAGCTAGACAGCAGTATGTGAAAGGAGGAAATTAGAACACTCTCTAGCACCATACACAAAAATAAACTCAGAATGGATTCAAGACCTAAGTGTAAGACCAGATACTTTAAAACTCTTAGAGGAAAACATAGGCTGAAGACTCTTTGCCATAAGCTGCAGCAGTATCTCTTTTGATCCTCTTAGAGTAATGGAAATAAAAACAAAAAGAAAAAAATGGATGTAATTAAATTTAAAAGCTTTTGCAAAGCAAAGGAAACCTTAAGCAAAATGAAACATCACCGCACAGAAGGGAAGAAAATACTTCCAAAGTGACTAACAAGGGCTTACTCTCAAACAGTTCATGCAGTGCAATGTCAAATAATTTTTACACTGGAGCTTTGTAGTAAGTTTTGAAATTAAGAGGCATGACTCTGCCAATGTTGTTGTTCTTTAAAAAGATGGTTTTGGCTGTTCTGAGTGCTTTCCATTTCCATATGAATTTAAGGATGTGAAACAGTTCTGAAAAACTGCAGCTGTTGTTCTGCTATGGATCAAATTGAATATGTAGATTAACTAGGAAAGTATTGCCATTTCAGGTCATCCAATCCATAAGTGTGGGAGGTCTTTCAATTTATATAGGCATTCTCTAATTATTCAACAAATTCTGTAAGGATTGCGATTTTTTTTGTTTGTTTTTTTTTGGTCTTTTCTAGGGCCGCACCTGTGGCATATGGAGGTTCCTAGGCTAGGGGTCTAATAGGAGCTGTTGCTGCCGCTTATACCACAGCTCAAGGCAACCCTGGATCCTTGACCCACTGAGCAAGGCCAGGGATTGAACCCCCAACCTCATGGTTCCTAATCGGATTTGTTAACCACTGAACCACGATGGGAACTCCATGACTTATTTATAAAATATAAAATTATGCCACAAGCAGAAAATGTTCATATTATTATAGGCTGCCAAACACTGGATTAGGATATAATGGTTCCTCATTTTTATATTGATTTTTTTGTCCATTTTCTGGGGCCACACCTGCGGCATATGGAGGTCCCAGGGGTCTAATGGGAGCTGTAGCTGCTTGCCTATGCCACAGCCAGATCCGAGCCGTGTCTGTGACCTACACCACAGCTTACGGCAACACCGGATCCTTAACCCACTGAGCGAGGCCATGGAGCCATCCTGTATCCTCATGGTTCCTAGTTGGATTTGTTAACCACTGAGCTATGACTTTGGTGGAGAAATGCAATCTTTCCCACTAGGACCCACCACCCCCACCAGGACTCCCTCCAAGAAGAACAGAGAAAGGTGCTCCTGAGGAGGCGGTGGGGATGGCGGGGGCCTTACACACTCACCCGTGGTCTGGCAGTGGATCACCAGGATGTTGGCCATCTCAGCAAACTTAACACTGGAGGGGTTCTTCTTGATTTCTTTCAAGAATTCTCCAAGGACCACCTCACACCTACCAATGGGCAAGGAGAAGGGAAATAGCACGTGCCAGCCAGGGCCCGAGGAGCCTGCACAGTGCCATGTCTGCTCTGGGTTGGCCACCCCGAGGGGGACCACACGCTGACGGGATACACTGGGCAGATGGCCGTTACTCAGAGGCTGGGGGTGGATGAGCTCTTGGCTCCTCAAATCGGGAGGTAGATGAGTGGGGGAAAGAGAGAACTGCTTGTCCTGCTGACACCTGGCTGTTGGGTGTGGGTACGAGGATGCGCGGGCGGGGGAGGGAGGGGTTGTGACAGCAGCTGCCTGCCCCTCCCCCGCTCCACTCACATTTTCCGAATCTCTTTGCCGTTGTCGCCCAGGATCTGGAAGAGTCCATCCAGGATCTCCGGCAAATAATCCAGCAGGTTAATGTCTGGCACGGACTCCAGAACCAGGATCTGACCCGGGGGAGGAAACCAGTAGGCAAAGTCAGCAGCCCGAGAACCTGTATCTCCTCGCCCACCGTCTGGGACTGGCCGGTGAGCAGGGGCCCTGCCGAGGCAGCATTTTGAGGCACTGCGGGAGCCCAACGGGGGGCCGGGGTGCCAGCGGCTCTTGTTGTGTTCAGGGTGCAGGGGAAGAGTCATGTAAGCCCAAGGCATGCAGATGCCCGGGGTGGAAGGGAACACATGGGACAAGCAGGCAAGGCCAGAAGGGGTGTGACCGCTGGAAGAAGGAGCACGGTTGGCTTCAAAGAGAAATCTGGGGGTTTCTGGAGACCAGAAAATCTTCTCCTCTTGAGGGGCAAACGGGATGGGCTCTGGGGGCAGAGCTGAATAAATGCATTTTCAGCTTCTCGAGTGTCCTCGGCTCTTAGAGGGGTCACGGTGAGGTGTCTCCGCAGCCATAGGAAGTGCCCAGGTGTGCCAGAGAGCAGACTTTACTCAGCGAGAGGCCCGTTAGGGCTGGAGAAAGAGTGTCGGGGGGCCAGACTTACCCAGGAGATGATGAACTGCCGGGCGTACTGGTTGTTGGAGTAAATCCTCTCCCGCAACAAGGGGATGAAGCCCACCAGGTCGAACTTGTTGCTCTCTGTCACGATGTCCTGGGGGTCAAAGGCATGTGAGCTGCCCACGCCTGGGGACCGGGTGCCACCTGACCTGGCCCGGGCTGGCTCCAGGGGTCCCGTGCCCAGAGAGGAAGATGGCCGAGCCTGAGCCAGGCGGGAGAGGTCCCGGGAGCATCCATCCTCTCGCAGGCCACAGGACAAGCAAAAAGGATGGATTGAAACAGGAATCAAGGGCCAGAGAACTAATGCAAAGGCTAAAGCCTCCATCTCTGTGGTCTGGAAGGAAGGCCCTGCTGAGCTTAGCGTAAGCTGCCCCTGTCACTGGGGCAGGGTGGGACTAGCACGAGGGCACATTAGGGGTGAGAGAATGGTACTGTTTTGTATCCTCTTGGTGTCAGAACTGTATATACTTACCAGAGAACTGTACGCTATTTCATTTACTGTGTGTAAGTGAAAAAAATTAGAGTATTCTAATGATAGGATTTATAAGTTGTACAGACAGAGGGAAGAAATACTTTCTAAAAATAAAAGTGGGGGAGTTCCTGTCATGGCTCAGTGGTTAACAAATCTGACTAGGAACCACGAGGTTGCAGGTTCGATCCCTGGCCTTGCTCAGTGGGTTAAGAATCCCACGTTGCTGTGAGCTGTGGTGTACGTCCCAGATGTGGCTCGGATCCCATGTTGCTGTGGCGCAGGCCGGTGGCTATAGCTCTGATTTGACCCCTAGCCTGGGAACCTCCATATGCCGTGGGAGCAGCCCTAGAAAAGGCACAAAGACAACAACAACAACCACCACAAAGTGGGGCCCAAGTACAAATACCTTTAAGAGGCGGTCTAGGAGCTCAGATCCACTTTTCACATTGGGGTCTGGGTCCGCAGCCAACTACGAGAGACACAGAGGTGGAGAGAGGGTCTCAGTCAGTGTGTAAGACAAGGAATCCACTGACATCGCACAGCCAAGGCCTTGGTGCGGCCTCCACGGCACAGGGCAGCTCCCTCAGTGCAGAGATGGAGGGAAGGTGGGGAGGCAGGGAGGCAAAGTGGAACTTGGCAAAGGCGCTGAGATGGGGTGGCACCCCAGTCTGCTCAGGGGCCTCGGGGACCTGCCACCACCAGCCAGGGGGGTGCTTCCCATCGGCCTTCCTCAGGGCTTTCCATCTGAGCGTGCTGGGTCCTCTCTCCACTCCTGGAGGAGGGGACGGAGCTGCCGTGAAGCTGATCCTCCAGAAACCACTGTGGCATCAGCAGAGCTTCCGGGAGGGGACGTAATGCTGGGAGAGGCTTAGGTGAGCTAGTAGGGACCCCCAAGCCTTCTCAGCAGAGCTTTTTCTACAGCTGATGGGCGATGCCCTCCTTGCAGGGGAACACAGTCTGTACTATGGACTCCCCATCTTCACCTTCTATAAGGAGGTTCGTACTTTTCATAGGATTGGTTCCCCCACCCCTCCAATTTCTGGTGGACTGACGCTTTCGTAAAATGTGTGAAATGAACAGAGCTGTGGAGAAAACACAAACTACAAGCCCATGTAAAAATCTGCCATTAGATTCAACAGACAGCAAACATCCCTGGCACCATGGGCTTATGTGCTCTGCTCTCGAGGGGGAAGAGGGAGCCAAGCCCTCAGGGTCCCTGAAGGTCAAGTCAGGTGTGTGGGGTCAGCTGAGCCCAGCAGGGGTGAGGAGGCGTCACCTTGCTCAGCCCATCAAAGAGCACGTTGAAGTGGGGCAGCACGGCGCCTCGGGCCACCTTGACGATGTTGTAGAGGGCCTCGCAGGCGTAGTAGCGCAGCCTGCTGTCGGCGTCATTGAAGCAGGTCAGCACGGGCTCGATCAGCTCCTTCAGGTAGAGCCCCGAGTCCTGTGATGTGACAGGAGGAGAAGCCTCTCAGAAAGCGTCTGACTCTGGGGCCCCAGTCCCTGGCTCCCTTGCAGATGCTCAGGCCTTTGTGTGAGGACTGGGCTAGGAGACCCTTTGCAAGTCCACCTCCTGGGATAGGGTCCATGGCCAGGACCCACAGAGCCAGCCTTGCTGGTCTGAGGTGTGCAGTATATAAAATATAGGACTGCAACGCCCTGGTGGGGCTCGGGGGTCAGAGTCAAGGCCACAGCTGGTGTGTCTGTCCCTCCGGGAGAAAGGCCCACCTTGCCCAGTGCGATGGAGCAGGCGGCCAGGCCGATGAGGCCCCCTTTCCGGCTGTGGGGGTGCTGAGACAGGGCAAACTCCTGAGACAGGGTCTGGATCACATGCTTGATCTGCACGGTGTTGTTCTGGGCCACGAACTCCCGGACCAGCCTGCAGAGAGAGAAGAGGAGGGCTGCAGGACCAGTGGGATCAGGCTGCCCCTGCTGCTGCCGGTCCCAGGGCTGGGATGAGGTGGGGAGATGACCTGTTTAGAAAGTGGAATTGGGAGTTGGGCGTGTCAGTTCTGCTGCTGGCAGGGAGGCACTGGCTGGGTCACAGTTGTTTCCCTTTTCTGGGGCTCCGTTTCCTTTTGTCTACAATAAAGGAACAGCGAGCAGTCTCACCTCTGGGGACCTGAGAGAACACATGTAAGTGTCGTGCCGGGAACCAAACCTGCAATGATCCGCTGTCTTCATGCAACACTTGGTCCACCCTCCATTCACACACCCAAGAGGTTCTCTGTGTCATTCGTTCCAGGGACGGTGCAGAACTGGGCGCCAGTCCACTAGGCAAGACCCACACATGAACAAGTACATGTATCAACAGGTCACAGGTAACCCCACAGAAGCCAGAATGCCCAGGCACTTCTCCCTGGGCTGACGAGCAGCCACCCCTGAGTCAGATCTTAGACACATGAACAGGCATTTTCCTGGTAAAAGAAGGTAGGCAAAGTGTCCTGGGCACAGGGAAGAGCCTGGCTTCAATGCAGGGGGCCCTGAAGCGACACGGTGTATTTAGGGAAGCACGAGGAGTCTGGGGAGTGGTGTGGCTGGAGGCGGGGAAAGGTTTCTAGCAATGAGGCGACAGGCTAAGGTCCATGTTTTGACCAGAAGAGGCTTCCCTGGGTGGGGTGGGCTGCTGGGATAGAGGGTGACTGAAATTCCCCCACAGGAGAACACTGCAGCTCTCAAGGCCAGGAGAGGGGGCCCGAAATACGGCTGAGGCGCTGGGAAAGTGCAGGATAGGGTATTTTAACATTTAACTGAAAACCACTAGGAGCCCATGCAGTGGAGGGGGGGGGGCCCAGGAAGGGTAGAGACCCCTGCAAGCTGTCCACCTGGGGAGTGATGCTAACAGGGAGAAGGGGGTCGGAAGGAGGCAGCGGTGGTAGTTACCCTGTGAGCTGCTCCCACAGCAGGCCTTTCCTGAATGGAGGTGGCAGCTCCGTGAGGGCCCATGGCTCTTTCCAGAGTGTAGTGGACAGCAAGGCCGAGAGGCTTTGCCCTTCAGCAGGTCACTGTGTCTCTGAAGCAAGAGGCGCATCTGGGCAAATGGTGGCAGGAGGGGACCACATAACCACTGGGGAGCTGCAGTGTGGGTGTCAGGGTCACCTTCCTAGGAGAGGGAATTGAGCCACAGGCTGGAGGAGGCAGGGAGAGAGAAGGAAAGAGAGGTGTCCTGGGCAGGAGGGACTAACGTGTGAGCCAAGGCAAGGAGGGGAAACAAGCCAAGCTTGTCTGTGCTCCCAGAGCCTAATGGGAAATCAACCAGGATTAGCTTATCTCACAGCTTAGATTCGGGAGAATGCATCTCACCTTGTGGTAACAGAGAAGCTGCTTATCGTTTTTTAAAAGATGGTGAAAGTGTGTTTTGTGTGGCATGTGAAGTGAGATTCATCCCAGGCATGCAAGGATTCATTGATAGCCATAAATCCCTCAGTGTGGTATACTACATTAACAGATTTAATAATAAAAAGTATATGATTATGTCAGTAGATTCAGAAAAGGCTTTGGCCGCAATGACACTCATTCATGATCAGAACCTTCTAGAAGTGTGCATAGAGACAAACTACCCTAACATAAGAAAGGACATATATAACAAACCCACCATTTACATCATTCTCAATGGAAAACAGGTAAAAGAATTTCCACTAATATTAGGAACATGACAAGAATGTCATCTGTCACCATGTTTATTCAACATAGTTTTGGATATCGTAGCCAAAGTAATCAGAGAAGCAAAAGAAATAAAAAGAATCCAAATTGGAAAAGAAGGAAAACTGTCACTGTTTGCAGATGACCTGATACTATACCCAGAAAAATCCTAAAGATGCTCTCAGAAAAGTATTAGAGCTTATCAATTAATTTGGTAAAGTTGCCTCATACAAAATTAATATACAGAAATGTCTTGCATTTTTATACATTACTGTTGAAAGTCTAGAAAGACTAAAAAGTGAAATCATGGAAACAAGCATATTCACTATTGCATCAAAAAGAGTCAAATACCTAAGCATAGGAGTTCCTATTGTGGCTCCATGGTTAACAAATCCGACTACGAGCCGTGAGGTTGTGGGTTCAATTCCTGGCCTCACTCAGGAGGTAAAGGAGCTGGCGTTGCTGTGAGCTGCGGTGTAGGTCAAAGACGCGGCTCGGATCCTGCACTGCTGTGGAGTAGGGCGGTGGCCACAGCTCTCATTAGGCCCGTGTGACCTGGGAATGTCCAAATGCTGTGGGCGCGGCCTTAGTAAAAGTCAAAAAGACCAAAAAAAAAAAAAAAAAAAAAAAACCTAGGAAAAAAATCTACCTGAAGAAATAAAAGCCTTATACTCTCAGAGAATGGGAGAGAATATTTGTAAACGAAGAGACCTGATAAGGGACTAATCTCCAAAACATACAAATAACTCATGCAGCTCCATATCAAAGAAACCACTGAATCAAAAAATGGGCAGAAGATCTAAACAGACATTTCTACAAAGATGACATTCAGATGGCCAAAAAAGTATATGAAAAGATGTTCAACATTGCTTATTATTGAAGAAATGCAAATCAAAAGTATAATGAGGTATCTCTCTACTCATCAGTCAATATGGCCATTATTAAAAAGTCTACAAACAATAAATGCTAGAAAAGGTGTGGAGGAAAGAGGATTTGACACTGCTGGGAGTTTTCATTAGTGCAACCAGTATGAAAAACTGTATGGCTAGTCCTCAAAAAACTAAAAATAGAAATACAACGTGATAGAACAGTTTCACTCCTGAGAACATACGCAGAGAAAACCCTGATTGGAAAATACACATGCACCCCCCAGTTCACTGCAGCACTACTTAAGCTATCCAAGACATGGAAGCAATTTAAATGTCCACTGATGGAGGAATGGATAAAGAAGATGTGGTATATATTATATACAACGCAATATTATTCAGCCATAAAAAATGCAACAATGGCATTTGTGGCAACATGGATGGACCTAGAGATTATCACATTAAGTGAAGTAAGAGAAAGACAAGTATTATATCACTTATATGTGGAATCTAACACATGGTACAAATTAATATATTTACAAAAGAAAAAACCGACTTTGAAAACTTATGGTTACCAAAGGAACAGGTGTGGGGGAAGGATGGACTGGGGTTTTGTGATTGGCACATACACAGTATTATATATGCAATGGATGGTCAATGGGGACCTGCTCTACAGCACAGGAAACTCTATCCAATATTCTGGAATAACCTGTATGGGAAAAGATTCCAAAAAAGAATGGCTATATGGGCAGATGGGAACAAAATGGTGGAGTAAGACGTAGTGCTCACCTTCTTCCACAAAAACATCAAAAACAATCTACTTGTACAAGGATTCATACAGAACATCTATGGAACACTGGCAGAAGACATTAAACCTCTAAAAAGGGCAAGAAACCCTCCACATAACTGGGTAGAACAAAAGGCAAAAAGAGGGAGGGAAAAAAAAGTCGTGACAGGAATAGCACTCCTGAGAAGAGCTCTGAAAGAGGAAAGAAACCCACCCCCTAGGAAGCTGCCTAACTGACGGGGAGACTATCTGAGACGGAGGGACCTCAAAGCCTCAGAGAAAAGTGCAATAGCTGGACTAAGGAGGGCAAAGCAGAAAGCCTCACAGACAGTCGGTACCCCCTCCCAGGACATCATAGCCTGAGATGCTTGGAGGGGGCTGGGTGCTGATTCTCAGGCTCCAGAGGTCAGTTCCAGGCAGAGGACTGTGGAGACAGCCTGAGGGGCTACGGAGTTGTGTGCCAAGGGCTGGGGAGCGGAGTACAACAGCTAAGGGAAACTGGGAGGAGGTCTGGGCCTGCAGGAGGAGCAAGGCACCATTGTTGGGAGGGCAAGAGGAAGGGGGGCAGATCACCATAGTATATCTTTCTCTGTCCATGTGTGAACTCTCGGAGGGTAGGGCTATGGGTGGCAAGAGGCTTCTTGCAGGGGCTAAGCCTGAAGGGGCACCTCTTACATGGTCTACAGGTAAAGGGGGCAAACCACTGCAGTCATTCTGACTCCAGAGGTGGGTGTGGCCTGCCACCACTAGGTGAACAGGCACCACCTGAGACCCCTGTCACCTCAGAAGTTGGCACAGAGAAGGGCAACGCAACTGAGCACCACCTGTTATTGCTCTCACTCCCCTGGGAATGCACACAACCTGCTACTACCACTCATATGTTCCAGGTGCTGCTTCCCCAGGCCCTGCAACTAGGAGCAGACTGTGCCACCTTCCCACAGGTCATTGCCACTGTCAAGGGCTCAGCAACCACATACTGGTTACTACCCTGCCCATTGCCTCCATTTCCTTGGAAGAATGTGCATCTCCCTATCAAGGGTATATCAGCCTGCACACACTAAGGAGATAGCAAGCATCCAAACCAAAAACAGCACTCACACCCCAGAATAGGTAGTAAGCCGTCATAAAGTACCCAGGCGTGCTCTTGCATATGAAGAGCCCTCCAAGACCACAGTATTTGTTTTCCTTAAACTCACAGAATAAGAAAAATGTAAGCAAAATGAAGAAACTCAGGAAACATTCCCAGTTAAAAGAACAGGAGAATTCACCTGAAGCAGCAAACAATGAAACAGACCTCTTCGTAACAGGCACCAAATTCAAAAAGAAGATAGTGAAAATACTGAAGAAATTAAGAGGAGGTATGAAAGTAATGCAGATTAATTTAGCAAGGAACTAGAATATAGTACGGAGGAGCTAAGAATGCAAGCTAACTTAAAGGCACTGAAGAGCAGAATGAATAATGCAGAGGAACAAATTAGTAACTTGGAAGATAGAATAATGGAAATCACCCAGTCAGGATAGCAAACAGAAAACCAAATGAAAAAACACAAAAGCAGAGATTTATGGAATAATATAAAGTGGGCCAATCTAGGCATAATAGGGATTCCAGAAGGAAGAAAAGAGAAGGGGGTAGAAAATTACTTGAATTTATGTTTGAAAACTTTCCAGATCTAAAGGAAACAGATATCAAGATACAGGAAGCACAGAGGGCCCTAAACAGGCCCCACACCAAGACATACTGTAATAAAAATGGCAAAAGTTAAAGAAGAGAGTGGCAAGATATATTCAAAGTTCTAAAAGGGAAAAATTTGAGGCTGAGAATACCTGACCTAGCAAGAATATCATTTAAAATAAGAGAAAGAATTTCTCCAACAAAGAGCGTACAGTAATACTAAACCCAATCTAAGAGCGATTCTGAAAGGGCTCCTCTAAATAAAAAAGAGGTTAAGAAGAAATAGGATGGAGGAAATCACAATTGGAAAGTAAGATCTAAAAGGAAAGGACAAAACCCCCCTATTTGTAAAAGTAACAATAAACAACAGTGAAAGGATAAACATGGAGATGTTAAAAAAGGACATCAAAATCATAAAATCTGGGGAAGGAAAATAAAATATATATTTATTTTAGAATGTGTTTGAGCCTATGACTATCAGGCTAAAGCAATCAGACATAGGAAGGAGTTAACATACTTGAAAAACAGGGCAACCGCAATTCGAAACCAAACAATACATTCACAAAAACTAAAAACAGGGCACAAACATCAAATAAAAGGAAACATAAAACCAAAATAAAAAGCAATAAAGGAGAAACATGGAATCAACTGGAAAACGAGGTTTAAAATGTCAATAAGAGAAAGACAAATACCATATGCTGTCACTCTTATCTGGTATCTAATACATGGCACAAATGAAACTTTCCACAGAAAAGAAAATCATGGACTTGGAGAATAGACTTGTGGTTGCCAAGGGGGGGGAGGAGGAGGGAGTGGGAGGGACTGGGAGCTTGGGGTTAATGGATGCAAACTATTGCTTTTGGAATGGATTAACAATGAGATCCTGCTGTGTAGCACTGAGAACTATGTCTAGATACTTATAATGCAGCACAACAATGGGAGAAAAAATTATGTATACATGTATGTGTAACTGGGTCCCCATGCTGTACAGTGGGGAAAAAAGTGTTGAGGAAATAATATAAATTTTAAAAATGGCAATAAATACATATTTATCAATAATTATCATAAGAGTTCCCTTCGTGCCTCAGAGGAAAGGAATCAGACTGCTATCCCTGAGGATGCAGGTTCAACTGTCACAGGATAAGAAAGCCTCTTCTCTGTAGGGAGTTCCCATTATGGTGCAGCAGAAATGAATCCAACTAGGAACCATGAGGTTGTGGGATTGATCCCTGGCCTTGCTCAGTGGGTTAAGGATCCAGCATAGCTGTGAGCTGTGGTATAGGTTGCAGACACGGCTTGGATCTGGCATTGCTGTGGTTGTGGCATAGGCAGCTCCGATTCAACCCCTAGCCAGGGAACCTCCATATGCCACAGGTGCAGCCTTAAAAAAAAAAAAACTAACATCTTAAATGTCAAAGGACTGAATGCTCCAATCAAAAGACATATAGTGGCAGACTGCAGGAAAAAACAAAAGCCTACAAAATGCTGCCTACAGGAGACTCATCTTAGGGCAAAGGACACATATAAATTCAAAGTGAGAGGATGGAAAAATGATATTTCATGCAAATGGGAAAGACAGGAAAGCAGGAGTCAGAATAGTCTTATCAGACAATATAGGCTTTAAAACAAAGGCCATCAAGAAAAACAAAAAAGGACATGATTTAATGATAAAAGGATCCATTCAAGAGGATATTACACTTGTCAATATATATGCCCCTAATATAGGAACACCCAGACACATAAAACAAATACTAGAAGACATAAAAGGAGAAACTGGTGGCAATACAATAATGGTAGGAGACTTTAAGACCTCACTCACATCAATGGACAGATCCTCTAGACAGAAAATAAGGCAACAGAGATCCTAAAGGACACAACAGAAAAGTTAGACTTAATTGACATTTTCAGGACATTACATCCAAAAAAACCCAATACACATTCTTTTCAACTATGCATGAAACATTCTCTATGATTGACCACAGACTATGGCACAAAACTAACCTCAACAAATTTAAGAGTGTAGAAATTATTTCAAGCATCTTCTTCTCTGACCACAATGGCATGAAACTACAAGTCAACCACAGGAAATGGGGGAAAAAAAAAAAGCTGACTACATGCAGACTAAACAACATGCCACTGAAAAACCAAGGGGTCAACAAGGAAATCATAAAGGAAATTTAAAAATGCCTTGAGGAGTTCCCATCATGGTGCAGCGGTTAACGAATCCGACTAGGAACCATGAGGGTTAACGATCCGGCGTTGCCATGAGCTGTGGTGTAGGTTGCAGACGAGGCTCGGATCCCGCGTTGCTGTGGCTCTGGCGTAGGCCAGTGGCTACAGCTCCGATTCAACCCCTAGCCTGGGAACCTCCATATGCCACGGGAGTGGCCTCCAAAAATAGCAAAAAGACAAAAATGCCTTGAGATAAATGACAATGAAAATGCAACTATTCAAAATCTATGGGATGCCACAATAGCAATTCTTACAGGGAAGTTCATGGCAATACAAGCCTTCTTCAGAAATGAAGAAAAATCTCAAATCAACCACCTAACCTAACACCTAAAAGAATTAGAAAAAAAAGAACAAACAAAACCTCAAGTCAGCAGAAGGAAGTCATAAAGATCAGAGAGAAAAATCTAATACAGAGATTCAAAAAAATTTAAAAAGTCAATAAAACCAAGAGCTGGCTCTTTGAGAGGGTAAACAAAGGTGACAAACCTCTGGCCAGACTCACCAAGAAGAAGAGAAAGAGAACCCAGATAAACCAAACAAGAAATGAAAAAAATGGAGAAATCTCAACGGATACTATAGAAATACAAAAAAAAAAAAAAAAATCCCATAAGAGAATGCTGTGAACCATTATGTGCCAACAAATTTGGCAACCTAGACGAAATGGTTCTTCTAAAGACATACAGCCCACCAAAACTGAATCAAGAAGTAGATCCTTTAAACATACCATTTACTAGAAATGAAATTGAATATATAATTAAAAACACTCCCTACAAACAAAAGTCCAGAACCATATTGCTTCATAGGCGATTTCTACTTAACATACAAAGAAGAATTTATACCTATTCTTCTTAAACTTTTCCAAAAGGTTTAATAAAAAGGAATATTCCCAAAGACTTTCTATGAAGCCACCATCACTCTAATACCAAAATCAAAGATACTATCAAAAATTAGAGGCTAATATCTTTGATATAGATGCAAAAATTCTCAACAAAATTTTAAGCTAGCCAAATCCAACAAAAACAAAAATGATCATACAACCATGTGGGATTCATCCCAAGTTCATGAGGATGGTTCAACATGTGCAAATCAATGTCATACACCACATTAATAAAAGTCAAAAAGCACATGATCATCTAAAATAGATGCAGAAAAAGCCTTTGACAAAGTCCAACATCCATTCGTGATAAAAGCGCTTACCAAAGTGGGTATAGAGGGAATATACCTTAACATAATAAAAGCCACTTATGACAAGCCCATAGCCAATATAGTACTCAATGGAAAAAGCTGAAAACTTTCCCGCTAAAATCTGAAACAAGACAAGGATGCCCACTCTCATTGTTTTGATTCAACATAGTACTGAAAGTCCTAGCCACAGCAGTCAGACACACAGAAGATACAAGGTATCCAGATTGGAAGAGAAGAGGTAAAATTGTCACTCTATGCACATAACATGATAATGTATAAAGAAAATCCTAAGGACTCCACACAATTACTTAAATGGTCAATGAATTCAGCAAAGTAACAGGATACAAGATTAACATTCAGAAATTGGTTGCATTTCTCTACACTTAACAATGAAATAGAAAAGGAATATATTAAAAAAAAAAAACAACCTAAGGAGGTGAAAGACATATGCTGAGAACTATGAAACATTAATCAAGGAAATTGAAGATTCAAAGAAATGGAAAGAAATATCCCATGCTTCTGGACTGGAAGAATTAATATAGTTAAAAAGGCCGGAGTTCCCGTTGTGGTGCAGTGGTTAACGAATCCGGCTAGGAACCATGAGGTTGTGGGTTCGGTCCCTGCCCTTGCTCAGTGGGTTAACGATCCGGCGTTGCCATGAGCTGTGGTGTAGGTTGCAGATGTGGCTCGGATCCCGCGTTGCTGTGGCTCTGGCGTAGGCCGGTGGCTACAGCTCCGATTCAACCCCTAGCCTGGGAACCTCCATATGCCGCAGGAGCAGCCCAAGAAATAGCAACAACAACAACAACAAAAAAGACAAAAGACAAAAAAAAAAAAAAAAAAAAAAAAAAAAAAAGGCCATGCTGCTCAAAGCAGTCTACACATTTAATGTGATCCCTATCAAATTACCCATGACATTTTTCACAGAACTAGAAGAAATAATCCAAACATTTAAATGGAACCATAAAAGACCCAGATTTGCCAAAGCAACCCCGAGGAACAAAAACCAAGCAGGAGGCATAAGTCTCTCGGAGTTAAGACAATATTACAAAGATACACTAATCAAAACAGTGTGGTACAGGTACCAAAACAGACATACAGACCAATGGAACAGAATAGAGAATCCAGAAATAGACCCATACACCTATGGTCAGTTAATATTTAACAAAAGAGGCAAGAATATTAAATGGGAGAAAGTCTCTCAGCAAGTGGTGCTGGCAAAGCTGGACAGCTGCATGTAAATCAATGAAACTAGAACACACTCTCACTCCACACACAAAAATAAACTCAGAGTGGCTTAAAGAGTTAAATGTAAGAGACCAAAAAACTCCTAGAAGAGAATATAGGCAAAATATTCTCTGACATCATCTGTACAAGTGTTTTCTTAGGTTAGTCTCCCAAAACAATAGAAATAAAAACAAACCAATGGGATCTGATCAAACTTACAAGTTTTTGCACAGCAAAGGAAACCATAAAAAATTCAGAGGCAAGCCACAGAATGGGAGAAAATAGTTTAAAATGATAGAGCCAACAAGGGCTTAATCTGCAAATTACACAAACAACTCATACAATTCAAGAGCAAAACCCCCCAAACAACCCAATTGAAAAATGGGTAGAAGACCTGAGTAGACAGTTCTCAAAAAAACACATACAGATGGCCAATAGGCACATGGGAAAAAAAAAAGTGCTCAACATCACTAATTATTAGAGAAATGCAAGTCAGAATTACAATGAAGTATTACTTCACACTGCTAAGGCCATCACTAGTAAGTCTACAAATAACAAATGCTGGAGAGGGTGTGGAGAAAAGGGGATCCTACACTGTTGATGGGAATGTAAATTGGTACAACCACTATGGAAAACAGTATGGAGGTTCCTCAGAAAACTAAATGTAGAACTATCCTATGATACAGAAATCACACTCCTGGGCATATATCCAAACAAAACTTTGCTTGAAAAAGATACATGCACCCCTGTGTTCATCACAGCACTGTTCACAATAGTTAAGCTATGAAAATAGCCTAAATGTCCGTCAAGATATGAATAGATAAGAAGATGTGAAACATATCTACAATGGAATACTACTCAGCCATAAAAAAGAACAAAATAATGCCATTTGCTGCAACATGGATGGAACTAGAGACTCTCATACCGGTGAAGTACATTAGACAAATAGCATATGACATCATTTATATCTGGTATCTAATATATGGCACAAATGAACCTACCTACAAAAAAGAACAAACTCATGGACATGGAGTATAGACTTGTGGTTGCCAAGGGGGGGAGGGAGGGGGTGGGATGGACTGGGAGTTTTAGATTAGTAGATGTAAACTATTACATTTGGAGTGGATAAGCAATGAGATCCTGCTGTATAGCACAGGGAACTATATCTAGTCACTTGTGATGGAACATGATGGAGGATAATATGGGAAAAAGAATGTACATATGTGTGTAACTTGGTCACTTTGCTGTGCAGCAGAAATCGACAGAACACTGTATATCCAATACAATAAAATTTTAAAGGATGCATATGTATATGTGTATAACTGAATGACTTTGTTGTACTCTAGAAATTATCACAACATTGTAAATAAAGTCTACTTCAACAAAAATTTTTAAAATGGGGGAGAAAAAGATGCTCTAAGATGAAAGGGAAAGGGAGGACCATCCCAGCACCAGGCGTGAGGGACTGGGACCACTGTAGCAGCCAAGGTGTGAGTTGCGTGGCCTAGAGATTACAAACTTTTCGAGCAGCTGCCTGGATTCACTATCTAATTGCTGTGTCCACCTAGGCAGGTACACTGCTTGCCTGTGCCATAACTGGGGGTCTCAAGTTGGCTCAAAAAATTTTAAGAGGTCAAGTTCAAAAGGTATCCATTAGTTTGTGTGCCTCCAGCTTCCTATCAGGAACCTGCTAGTAATTAGAGCAAAATTAATTGCAAAAAATTTTTTCAGTGGAAGGATACAGGACTTTGATTAATACTCAATGCAAAAGTCACAGGGGGCACCTATTCTGTGAGCACAACAGGCCTGGCTCCTGAGCTGATGGACATGGAGCAGAGGTGGGGAGTTCAGGAAGGGGCTGCACAAATGGCCTGTGAGGGGTCTTTGATCTTTATGGGGTGTGATGCCCAGGGGGCTGAGGGTTGGGGATGCACCAAGCCAGTTCCCAAGGCCCCTGCTTGGCAAAGCACTGAAATAAGGCCCAGCAAGGATGGTTGTGCATAAACCCACTGGATTCCCGAACAGGAAAAACCAGCCAGATGAGGCCCAGGGATGTGTCAGCGCTCCTCTCTGAGTCTGGAAAGACACCGCCCCTTGAGAAAAGGCCTGCAGATGTGTCCCAGGACAGCTGGCGCATTGGTGGTTCAGTGGTAGAATTCTCGCCTGCCACGCGGGAGGCCCGGGTTCGATTCCCGGCCAATGCAGTGCTGCTTTTTGGCCTTTTCTCAGCAAGTTCCCCCACAGAAATCCTGCTGGAGGAGCCAGCTTCCCGCAGCCACACCCAGTCTGCAGCAGCCAAGGGCTGCTGTCAGCCCGACCACACTCCCTGCTCAAGGGAGCAGGAACAGCAGCTGGGTTCTCCAGAGAGGCACTGCTGCCTATGGGAAACTTCCCCAGTAAGGGGACTCCTGTTGCGCCCCCTGGGCCTTGGCCAGTCTCCAGCAGGAAGCTGTGGTGAAGCCTGGGACTTGTATCAACAGCTCAACACACGATGTGAGCGTGGGATGGGAGGGCCCACACATCAGACCGCAAGGTTCCCCAAAGTCTCAGTGGGCTTTTTGCTCCCAAGACAGAAGGGCTCTTGTTTCTGTCCGGAGGATGAAGGCAAATCAACTTCACACACACAGCCTCCTGCCTTCTCTCCTGCTCTGGAGCCTAAGCTTCTGCTCTTGCAGCTGTGCTGATGTGGCAGCACCAGAGCATGGCCTTATGGTCTGTGAATCAGCATACAGACTAGGAGGCTCAGGACTGGGGTTAAAGGGAGGTGCTCACAGAGCTGCTACCAACTGGAGCATTGGTGGTTCAGTGGTAGAATTCTCGCCTGCCACGCGGGAGGCCCGGGTTCGATTCCCGGCCAATGCAGGAGTGTACCTTTTGGTAATCCTAAGGGATGGGATGGGATGGGATGGGATGGGATGGGATGGGATGGGATGGGATGGGATGGGAAATGTCACACTGCCCAAAGAATTGCTGACTACGGTCTCAGAACAGAGAAGGACTGGTTCCTAGCTTAAGTTTTACATACCTGTCTACTACATTCCACAAAGACCCAGAACTTGTGTCTCCTTGTTCTCGAGGAGTCCAGGAAGTGGGATGAGCACAGCCCCTGCCAGCAGCTGTGCTGCCCCATCCTGCCCAGATAGTCTGCCTGGGACTGTGGCTGCCACACTGCCCTGGGGAAGCCCGGCCACGTCAGCAGCGCCAGGGGAGCCAGAGATGATCCAGCCCTGCCAGCAGCATAGCCCATCCCCGGAACCACCTCCTCACCTGTCCTCTTGCTTCAGGTCATAAACGTCCCCCCTCCGCCAGCAACCGGAAAAGGCCTCCCTCCCCATTTGAGAGCCAGCAAAGGGGATGCATCCCCTGCCCTTGAAGGGCTCTCTGCCCGGATGGGGTGGAGGAGAAGCAAGAAAGGCCTCAAGGACTTTAGTGGGAAACAGAAAAATCTGGTGAGGAGAGTGCAAGCTGAGGAAGGGGAGGGAGGGGAAGATCCTGACCAGCATCTCTGGTGAGCAGAGACTCAGGGGTGGCTTCAGAGGGTCAGCTTTTGCGAGGGGTTTCGAAGGTTGACTAGTGTGCGTTCGAAGCTGTTCAGGGCGAGTCAAGGCAGACAGAGGGAACAGCATGAACGAAGGCTCAGAGGAGGGAGAGAGGCACTTGGTTTGGCAAAGTGAAGGAGACGGGTGGGCGACAGGGCCAGAGGGGCTGTGCCCAGTCACATGCTTGGCAAAGGAACTGGTTGGATTTCTGGTGTCCGTGAGCAGTCAGGGAAGGGACGAGTGACCTGCAGGTGTTGAGCAGTATGGATCTGAGCGACCTTTAGGCAACTCTGAAGACTACAAAGGCCTATAGACACCGAATGGCGAGAGAGCACGAGGAAAGGGGCACTGAGGCCAGGGGACAGCTGGCAGGTGTAACAGGGTCTCCAGACCAGGGAGGACATGGGCGGGGGGAATATTTGTGTTCAGCTCGCCCCGACCTTCCCGTTTGCTCTACACCAGCCGCGAGGCCTCGCTCACCCTCAATCCTCCCACAGCGCAACTCAGGGCCCCCCAGGCCGCCCCAAACACGCCTGGAACCCCAGTCTCTGCTGTCTGCACCCTTGCCCTTGGGGAAGAATATCGCCCATGGTCAGGAGAACAAGACCAACAATAACCAACAGTGGATCCCCCTGGAGAACACCAGAAGCATCAGCCTGGAGAGCACTGGGCCTGGCCCTCTGGGTCACCCCCTGGGCCCCGCAGGAAGAGCTGGCCCACGCTCTGCCTGACACCCAGGCCGTCAAGCCAGGGCCAGCTGACCTCACCTCTCCAGTCTTCCTGCCCAGCTGCCAGCTGCCCAGCCCGCCTTCGGCTCCAGCCACACTCGCCTTCTCTCTGGGCCCTGGACACCTCCTGTCCTCTCCACTCTCCAGGAAAGCTCCCTTCCACGCCCTAGTCGGCCTTCAAAGTCCAGCTCGAGTCCAAGCTGCTGCTCTTCCTGCCCTCTCAGGACAGGTCATTCCTCCTCTGAAGGCTGAAGGACTCAGCGACCGCGCAGTCCGTGCCCAGCAACTCTCCATGGAAGGTCTGGGTTTCCTTCCCCCGTGTTGCCCGTTTCTAGCTCCTCAGCTCCTCCATGCGGCCCTTGAGGACAGGCTGGTGCCGCGATTCTCTGGGTGAGTAGCGCCATCCCTCTCCTTTTGTCAAGAGCTCCGCACGGTAAGTGGGGAGCCAGGAAGCATCTGCCCGGGGCCTGCCCAGCCTGGCCGGTGGGGCTGAGGGACAAGGTGTCGGGAAACACGAGGAAGCCCCGCGCCGCCCTCCCTGTGTCCAGGGGTGTCTGCTGATCTACGCTTAACCTGCTGGGTAAATGCGAATCGTATTTGGACAGGCCTAAGCCCTAGCTTATGAGTCAAGTTCACAGGGGCCAAGGGCTCCAGGGATCGGAAGATACACCCTGAGAAAGACAAGGGCCCCAGAGCTGTGGCTGGTGGCTGGGGACAGACAGCGATGTCAGGACGGGACCTGACACGTGTCTGCCTAGGGGTGATGGATGCCCCAGCCCCTGGTGGGTGCCCCACACAGGCCCGGTCGCAGGACTTGGCCTCTCTCCTTCACAGGGGACGTGCAGAGAGAAAAGACAACGACAGAGGGGAGCAGAGGAAGGGAAGTTTGCAACCTGGGCGCCCCCAGCCCGAGGCCTAGTGTTTCTTCAAAAGAACACTGTCGGCTCTTTCATCTCTAGGTTGTGAGCCACAGGGAGGGGATCTGAAGCTGCACTCGTTTTGAAGGTAGTCTGTGGCCCAGAAATGTACGCTCCCAAGTCCCCAGGATCTTTGCTGGTGTCAAGGTCACAGGCATTCCTATTCTCTGTGCCAGAGAGGAGATCTGCTTCTGCCTCGCTCCTCTGCAAGCCCTGACTGAGGAAGTGTCCTCTAGAGAGGGCTCAGAGCCTCCGTGCACACCTGGTCCGAGCTGCTGCAGGACGGCAGAAACACCCATTCCCCGGGAGGCACAGTCCCCAGTGCCGGCGGACTCCACGCTTCACAATGTGCCACTCAACTACCTTGTCCCTGGTCAGAGAAGGAGCCAGAGACAGGCCAGGACGCGTTTGGAATCCTCTTCCACCCAAGGAGAACCTGGGGCCACAACCAGCATCACAACCATAGCCCCGCACTGGATCCCTGGCCTCTGCGACGCAGCACGCCAATAGCCACCAGCTGCACGAAGACCAGTTACCTGGCCACCTCCTAGGTACACACTGTAAGTGTTTCAGGAGTTGGTCATGCCTCAGAACAACTCTCCCCCATTTTTAAAATAATTTTTACTTTCCATATAGGTGGAAAATAAAAATTTACAGTATTGTCAGTTTTCTTCTGTATAGCAAGGTAACCCAGTCACACATACATATATCCACTCTTTTTTCTCACATATCATGCTCTGTCATAAGTGACGAGATATAGTCCCCAGTCCTATACAGAGAACAACCCCGTATGCAATTATTATCTCATCTTCCAGAAGCAGAGCCTAAGGCAGGAACTTACAATGGATAGAATATAGTCTTTTCAGTAAGTGGTGTTTGGAAACCTGGACAGCTACATGTATAAGAATGAAATTAGGGTTCTAACAATGTACATGAAATAAGCTCAAATTTGATTAAAGGCCTAAGTGCAGGCCCAGATACTATAAAACTCTCAGAGGAAATCATAGGCAGAATACTCTGACATAAAGTACAGCAATATCTTTTCAGATCCACTTCTTAGAGTAATGAAAACAAAAACAATAATAGACAAATAGGACATAATTAAACTTAAAAGCTTTTGCACAAGATAGGATGCCATAAATAAAATTAAAAGAGAACCTGCAGAACTTTCCATTGTGGCTCAGTGGTAACAAACCTGACTAGTATCCATGAGGATGTGCATTCAATTCCTGGCCCTGCTCAGTGGGTTAAGGATCTGGCATTGCTATGAGCTGTGGTGTAGGGTGCAGATGTGGCTTGGATCCTGAGTTGCTGTGGCATAGGGCAGCAGCTCTGATTCCATCCCTAGACTGGGAAGTTAGATATGTGGCTGATACTGCCCCCCCCACCCAAAAGACAACCCAAAGAATAGGAAAAGATATTTGACAACGAAGATATTGACAAAGGATTAATTTCCAAAATATACAAACACCTCACACAGGTTTTTATTAAAAAAATTTAAAAGTGGTCAGAAGATCTGAACAGACATTTATCCAAAGAAAGGAGACAGATGGCTAAAAAGTACATGAAAAGATGCTCAACATTACTAATTATTAGAGAAATGCAAATCAAAACCACAATGAGGTATCACCTCACACCACCATCAGAAAGTCAACAAATGCTGGAGAGGGTATGGAGGAAAGGCAACGCTCCTGCACTGGTGGTGGTAATGTAAGCTTGTGCAAGCACTCTGGAGAACTCTGTATGGAGGTTCCGTTAAAAGTAAATATAGAACTACCATATAACCCAGCAATCCTACTCATGGGCATCTATCCAGAGAAAACCGTAATTCAAAAAGATACATGCAGGAGTTTCCGTCATGGCTCAGTGGTTAACGAACCCAGCTAGTAAGAATGAGGTTGCAGGTTCAATCCCTGGCCTCGCTCAGTGGGTTAAGGATCCGGTGTTGCCCTGAGCTGTGGTGTAGGCCGCACATGTGGCTCGATCCTACGTTGCTGTGGCTGTGGCATAGGCCGACAGCTATAGCTCCAATTGGACCCCTAGCCTGGGAACCTCCATATGCTGCAGGTACTGCCCTAAAGAAAAAACAAAAAGACCAAAAAAAAAAAAAAAAAAAAAGATACATGTACCCTAATGTTCTCTGCAGCACGATTTACAATAGTAGCACTAGTTACAACAGCCAAGACATGGAAGCAACTGAAATGTCCATGGATAGAGGAATGGATAAAGAAGTATGGTACATATATAGAATATATATATATATATAGGAATATATATGTAGAATAGAATTTCTATATATATAGAATATATAAACAAATAATATATAATTATGCAATATATTATTAATTATATGTATTATATTAATCACTTATATAACTATATTATATATTGTATTAATATATATTTATATATCAATATATATTAATATTTAACAATTATATTATCAATTACTATAACAATTATATATGCATTGTATATATTTTAATATATAGAATAGAATACTATATATTCTATGTATATAATATATACCTTATATATAGAATTGAATATTACTCAGCCTTAATGAAATAATGCCATTTGCAGCAATATGGATGTATCTAGAAATTATCACACTAAGTGAAGTCAGAGAAAGACAAATATGAGATCACTAATGTGTGGAATCTAATAAAAATGACACAAAGAACTTACAAAACAGAAACACACTCAAAGATTTAGAAACCCAACTAATGGTTACTAAAGGAGAAGCATAGAGGGGAGGAACAGATTAGGAGGTGGGGATTAATATATACACACTAATGTACATAAAACAGATCAGTAGCAAGGACCTACTGTTTAACACAGGAAAATGTATTCAGTATTCTGTAATGTATATTGAAAAGTAATCAGAATGGATGTATATATGTATAAATATATATATAACGGATTCACTTTATTGTACACATGAAACTAACAACATTGTAAGTCAACTACACTCCATTAAAAAAAAAGAAGTAGTAAGAGCCTCAGGGAAACCAAGTTCCTTTTTCACAGTCACAGAGAATCTGAACCTTGACACCTACAAAGCCCATGGCCTCTCAACTGTACACAAGTTCCTCCAGTCCATCTCCTTAAACCACACCGGCTGCAAAGCACACACACCCAATTACAGAGGGTACTTCCCTCCGCAGAACTCAGGCCCTGCCTGAAGTGCAGCTCTGCCCCGGGTCTTCCCCACTGCCCAGTGTTCAGACATCGCTGGAACACTTCTGCACCAGATGTGGGGTGCACAGATGAGGCACGTACTGCAGATGCTGAAATGAAGGCCCAGGCCTGTTCTTCTCTTGTGAAGGCAGGAAGTAACCTCTTGCTGAGCATGTGCTACATGCCAGGTAATGTGCTGCGTGCTTTACACGCATCATCTCATTTAAACCTTAAAATAAGCCATGCAGCTAGTACTATGATAGCCATTTTATAGATGGTAGGTGCAGAAATCAAGTCAAAATTTTTTGGACTCCATCTTAACTACCATGTTACATTCTAACATGTAGTATTTCATTGAACCCAATGCCTTTTCATTTGGTGATGTCTAAATGGCCCAGCCAGGAGGTGGCAGAGGTTTCAGTCACTGCACACGCATTCCGATGTCTTCAGAGGAGACAGCCCCGGAGGTAAGGTGAGGCTAATGATTTCAGAGCCTTTGCACCATTTACAGAGAATTAAATGAGATCATGCATGTAGCGAGTTCCGCATTGCATATGCTCATGTAACACTATTAGTGCAAAGTCACAGACAAACCGTGATCTTAACACACTGTACAAGATCAAGTTCATTCACTCCCTGTGGACCAAGGACCTGCTTTGCTCCTGGCTCTGAGAAGGACAGAAAGATAAATCCAGAGTTGTGTTTAATCCTGTGCTGTGACATTTTCAGCCTGGACACTGGGCTGCCTCTCTTTTCCTGGCAGGTGCAGAGACCCACCCCAGTTTTCAAGGTAACATGATGTCACCAGGGGACAGAGCCACGCAGCGGTTTCCCAAAGAGAATCTGGAGGGTAAACGTCTTCTCCATCTGCTTGCCTGAGTTTTAAGCGATTTGGTTCCCACCTGCTCAGTAGTCTCCAATAACTGAACATGAGAAGTGGGACATGTGCTCTGAGGAAGGGCCAAAGAACTTCTGGAAAGCTCTGAGAGTCAGTTAAGTAACAAAACGTACTGAACATCCCCTGGGTATAATCAGCAGAAAAAGCGTGAAGGAGAAACAAATCCCAGACAGCAGGAGGCATGTCTGGCTTTCAGGTGACAACAACTGCGACCCCATCATAAGCACTTTGCTTGTGCTCTCACAACCTATAGGCACTCTTATCTTTAAAAACTGATATATAATTCCCATGCCATAAATTCACTCTTTAAACGTGTGCAATTCAGCGGGTTTTAGTATGTTCACAAACTTGTGCAGCTGTCACTATACTCAATTTTAGGATATTTTTATCATCCTAGAAAGATTACCTGTTAGCAGGCACTCCCTATTTTCCCGACCCCCCCGCCCCAAGCCCTCGGCAACCACTAATCTACCTTCTGTCTATTTGATTTGCCAGTTTAGGTAGTTCATATAAATGAAATCATATAATACATGGCCTTTTGTGACTGGCTTCTTACACTTAGTGTAATGTTTTCAAGGTGCATTTTTTTTTTTCTTTTTAAGATGAGTTAATGAGGCACAGAGGTTAAACTCAAATGCGTACAGGGACCAAGAAGGAGACACAGGTGAGAAGGCCAAGGGAGGTTAGGCAGGAGCAAATTTGCCAGCACAGGGGACAAACTGGGGAGACCATGACCCAGCCAGGACAGATGGGTGGGCCCATATGTCCACTGATCTGCTGTGTGGGAATATGGGCCCATATCTTCCAATTCCTTAGAGAAACCAGAAACCTGAACTTTACTCTGAAATTTCTAAATATAAAGTACCCTGTGATCCAGGCCAAACCAAATAGCCCTGCCTGCGGGACACAGCCCCTGGCTGCCAATCTGTGACCCCTGGATGAAGCAATTTTATGGGGTCCCACTGCTAAAAAAGAACAGAGCTGTGTGGAATTCTGACCCAAACTCCAAAAATTGCCCTAAACCATCTGGTAAGCACTAGTGTCTCCCTGCAGAGGTGGTAGGATCCCAAGAGCTAGCTCAACCTCAACATTTCAATGTTGATGGGCTCCCAGAGCCCCAGGGATCGCTGTTCCCTATGCCATTCCTCCCACCCCACCTTCCCCAGCAGGAGGGATGTGCCATTCAGGAGCTCTCTCCCTGATGTCCCTGCTTGGGCTTCATATTCTCAGGGCGAATGGTCTGGGCACCTCCATTCACTGGCTCTGAGAGTCAAAGCTCAGCAACACCAGAGACTTGGCAGTGAGCCCATGCTGGGCTATGAAGAGCTTCGTCTCTCCCATCTTGCAGTGAGAGGGTCCTGCCACCACAGTGTGGGCCACGGCACCCCCAGCGGAGGGAGCACCCACTCCATTTATCAGAGGGCTACTGGCATTTCTCCCCAACACTAGACTCCCAGAGAGCAGGGCCTGGAGTCTTACCAACCTTGTCTCCAGGACTGATCAGTGACTATATCCCCTGAAACCAAGAACCTTCCAAATCCAAAAAAGCATTCTCAAATTTTAGCCTAGGGAGTTCCTGTTGTGACTCAGTGGGTCAAGAACCTGACTAGTATCATTGAGGATGCAGGTTAGATATTCTTGCCTCGCTCAGTGGGTTAAAGGATTGGGCGTTGCCACAAGTTGAGGCCTAGGTCGCAGACATGGTGTGGCTGTGGCTGTGGCCAGCAGCTGTAGCTCGGATTCGGCCCCTAGCCTGGGAACTTCCATATGCCACAGGTATGGCCCTAAAAAGAAAACAAAAAACCAAAAAACCTAGCCTAGGAGTTCCTGCTGTGGCTCAGTGAGTTAATCTGACTACCTTACTGCACTGGCTCGGGTTGCTGTGGAGACAGGTTCGATTCCTGGCCCAGCACAAGAATTAATTGAGTTAAAGGAACCAAGGTTATTGCAGCTGCAGCTCAAGTCGAATCCCGGGCCCAGGAACTTCCATATGCTGTGGGTGTGGCCATAAAAAGAAAAAAAATTACATTTAAAAAAAATCACTTTAGTCTGTGTCTTATCCTTGGGAAAGCTGTGTGGGCTTGTTGGAACAAGGCTGTGGTAAAAGGTCTCCAGGACTTCACACAACAGACTCACATTTAGCCATCACATCCTGGTTACTTAATACAGGCTGTGCTTGAGAATCTGATGTCTGGGGGTTGTTTACTTGATCCAGTCATCCATCTCTGTGGTTTTAGTGTTTGAGAGGCCTGTCATTGAGATAAAACACTATCCTCTTATTAGGAATGTTAATCCCTCACTCCAGCATCCTGTGGAGTACTGGCTGTCACCTGAGCAGACAGATTCTAGAATACTGAGAGTGGCAGTTACAACTACCATGAGGGTAGTTCCCGCTGTGGAGAAACGGGATCAGCAGCATCTTGGGAGCACTGAGGCATAGGTTCAATCCCTGGCCCAGCACAGTGGGTTAAGGATCTGGCATTGTCACAGTTGTGGCTTAGGTTGAAACTGCAGCTCAGATCGGATCCCTGGCCCGGGAACTCCATATGGTGGCCAAAAAAGAACTACCATGGGGGACAGCCACATGTAAATCAATGAAGTTAGAACACCACCTCAAACCACATTCAAAAATAAACTCAAAATGGCTTAAAGACTTAAACATGAGATGTGATACCATAAAACTCCTAAAAAAGATGATAGGTAAAACATTCTCTGACATAAATTATACCAATGTTTTCTTAGGTCAGTCTCTCAAGGCAATAGAAATAAAAGCAAAATAAACAAATGGGACTTGAATTTATAAGCTTTTGTATAGCAAGAGAAACCATAAAACACAGACAACCTACAGAATGGTAGAAAATATTTGCAAATGATGCAATTGACATGGGCTTAATCTCCAAAATATACAAACAGCTCATACAACAACGAAAAACAACACAATTGAAACATGGGCAGAGGACCTACATAGACATTTCTCCAAAGAAGACAAATAGATGGCCAGTCGGCACATATAAAGATGCTCAACATCACTCATTATTAGAGAAATGCAAATCAAAACTACTATGCGGTACCACCTCACACCTGTCAGAATGGCCATCATCAAAAAATGTACGAATAACAAATGCTGCAGAGGTATGGAGAAAAGGGAACTCTCCTACGCTGTTGGTGGGAATGTAAGTTGGTGCAGCCACTATGGAAAACAGTATGGAGGTTCCTCAGAAAACTAAAAATAGAACTACCTTATGATCCGGCAATACCACTCCTGGGCATACATCTACACAAAAGGATATATGCATCCATATGTTCACAGCAGCACTATTCAGAATAGCCAAGACATAGAAACAATCTAAATGTCTAAGAACAGATGCATAGATAAAGAAGATGTGGTACATATATACAACAGAATATTACTCAGCTATAAAAAAACATGAAATAATTCCATTTGCAGCAACATGGATGCAACTAGAGATTAATGTACTAAGTCAGAAAGAAAAGACAAATGCCATATGATATCACTTATATGTGGAATCTAAAATATGACAGAATGGAATACTACTAAGCCATAAAAAAGAACAAAATAATGCCATTTGCAGCAACATGGATGGAACCAGAGACTCTCATATTGAGTGAAGTAAGTCAGAAAGAGAAAGACAAATACCATATGATATCACTTATATCTAGAATCTAATATATGGCACAAATAACCTTTCCACAGCAAAAAAAAATAAAAAATAAAAAATCGTGGACTTGGAGAATAGACTTGTGGTTGCTGAGGGGGAGGGAGTGGGATGGATTGGGAGCTTGGGGTTAATAGATGCAAACTATTGCTTTTGGAATGGGTTAACAATGAGATCCTGCTGTGTAGCACTGAGAGCTATGTCTAGTCACTTATGATGGAGCCTGATAATGGCAGAAAAAGGAATGTATACATGTATGTGTAACTGGGTCACCATGCTGTACAGTAGAAAAAAAATTGTATTGGGGAAATAATAATAAAAAAATTTTAAAAATGAACAATGCTGCTATGAAAAAATAAATAAAATATGACACAATAAACCTATCTACAAAACAGAAACAGATTCAAGGACATAGACAACTTGTGGTTGCCTCAGGGGAGGGGTGGAGTGGAAGGGTGGAGTTAACAGATATGAGCTATTATATATAGAATGGATAAACAACAAAGTTCTACTGTATAGCACAGGGAACTATATTCAGTAGCCTATGATGAACCATAATGAAAATAATATTTTAAAAAAGAATAGATATATATATGTGTGTGTGTGAGTGTATAACTGAACACTGCTCTATAGAAGAAATTAACAGAACATTGTAAATCAACTATACTTCAATTAAAAAAAAAAACTACCACGGGGATGTTCAAGTTTGAAATTTCCTCTTTTTTTTTTTCTTTTGGCTGTGCTTATGGCATGCAGAGGTTCCCAGGTCAGGGATTAAATCCGAGGCATAGCAGTCACAATGCCAGATCCTTAACTGCTAGCCCACTGGGGAACTCCCTGAAATTTCTTTTGTTAAGTGCATGTCCCCTTTTTGATAGGGAAAACCATTCATTGTAGTGAAAGCCTTTTGAGACAGATGAACCTGGTTTTCCATCCAGGTTCTAGTTGTGAAACCTTGGGAAGATTACTTAACTTCTGTTAAGTAACTTAACCTCTGTTTCCTTAAGTGTGAAATGGGATAACATGACCTAACTAACAGCACTGTGCAAGATAAATGCAATGAGGGGTGTACAATGACCAAATTCTTCTCCCCCCAAGTCAGGCAGACTGTGCTTTACACATGATCACTTTTAAAAAATGAGCAATGTTAAGGACTGACTTGTCCCCCCACCCCCAGCCTTCTAATTCATGCAGCCCTGGTGGCAGGATTTGCAGACAGGTCCTATAAAGAAGTAATTAAGGTTAAATACATCATAAAGGTGTGGCCCTGCTGCAACAGGATCAGCATCCTTAAAAGCAGAGATACCAGGAAGCTCTCAGGAGATGCATAAGTAAGCTCCTATCTGTCCCTGAGCAGTTTGTGAAACATACATTCTGAGGAACTTAGCCAGCAGGGTGCTTCTCATTCCAAATCTGGCTGAAGAAGGCTGGAACCTGAGTGCAATGTCTTCTAGGCCAGTGCTTCTCCAGCTCTCATGTGCCCACAGATCACCAGGGATGGTGTTAAAATGCAGATTCTGATCCACAGGTTTGGGGTGAGGCTGGAAACTTTCTAACAAGCTCCCAGGCAATCCTGATGCCTCTGGTGTGTGGGCTACACTTTTTGTTTTAATTCAATGAACTTTACTATATTTACAGTTGAACAACCATCATGTGGGCTACACTTTTGAGTAGCAAAGTCCTTAGACTGCGATGATATTTCCCCACCAAAAATGGTCATTTATTCCTGTGGACTCGGACTGTCAAATGCTGCCAGGCACTGTGCTAAGTGCTGAAGATAAATAAGACAGGGTCTCTGCTCGTAAGGAGTTCATAGCCCAGTTAAGGCCCTGGAGCAGGGCGGGGGGGGGTCTCCCTGAATTTGACAAGCCAGGGGCAATGTCAGATACACAACCAACCCCCTTAAAGACACATCCTTTCCAAAACAGCCTGCAGAGTGGGAGCAATTACACAGATTGTGCTAGAGGCAACAATAAAGCAGATAACAGCTCTATTTAAGGACTCATACAAGGACTCAGGCTGAAATGGAGCAGGACCCATGGTCCTTCCCCCAGCATGTCTTTGTGTCTATAGAAAAACTTTAGCCAAAGAATAAGTTTAATCAGAGAAGTGAAAAAATGCAGAAGCAAGAAAAAAGTCAAGATCAAATAATAATAGTTTAGTCACTAAACAAAGTCAAGGGCCTTTTTTTCTCCTCAAGGGCTGTAGATAATATTCTGAGTCGTATCCTGTAAGCTGTCTTGTAGATACTGAAACCCCCATCCCAGGGAGAAGAAGGTAACTACATAATGACTGTAGCTTGACATAAGCTGCCACAATTCCGAGAGGAAGTGGCAACAAACCCATGCTGGAACTGAAGGTTAACTGCACCTGAAACAATCAAGATGGCACTAGTAAGACCAGCATATGACTAATTTCAAGATGGCTGTCAGAGCTGACTGTGTTATTTCTACACATAACCCCCTCTCTCCACCTATACGCCCTGAAACTCCCCTTTGCAAGGTCTTGCCCACTGGTTGTCAGTAGGAGGGTGTCGATCTTTGGACAGGAGGCACGCCCATCATCCCCAACCCTCCTGTTCACCAACCTTGCCTCTTTATCAGCCTTAGAACAGCAAGCAGCTGGACCCCACTTTTGGAAACAAAGCCATGATAAAACCGGACCTTCCTGAGAAGCAGAGCGCATGATGGACGAAACCAGGTGTCAGTGTAGCTTCAGCCAATAAGACGATGGACATGGAGCCACATCTGTACATCTGTCTGGGTCTCCTACTCAATGCAGCAATACTCATCATTACAACTTACTGGCATTGGCGAGAGCCAGAGGAAGTGCAGCAGTGAGAATAGGAGCACTCAAAAAAGTGGTGCTTGATGGGAGAAGCAGTGAGGTGGACATACATTCAGAATGTTAGAGCTGAATGGGAGGGTCCACTTAGCAATATCCAAAGCCTTTAGTTGAGGATGAAATGAAAACCCAAAGCAGTTTAGGCACTGGTTCTCAACTGGTCCTGAGGAGACATTTGGCAATGTCTGGAGTCATTTTTGGTTGCACAACCAACAAGTAATATCCAGTGGTAGAGACCAGAGATGCTACTAAAAATCTTATAATGCACAGGACAGTCCACCACAACCAAGAATTATTTGCCCCCAAAAGCCAACAGTGCGGAGTTTAAGAAACCCTGAAGAGAGGACAAGATGGCAGAGGAGTAGGGGGACACGCTCGCCCTCTCCCACAAACACAACAAAAAAAGCACATCTACAGAAGAAATGACTCGCACAGAACAGCAACCAATCGCTGTCAGAGGAACCTAAACTCCAATAATGGCAAGAAGTTCGTGACATTATTGGGCAGAACGGGAGAAAAGAGGAGAGTGAGAGAAGGTGAATCCGAGCGGGACGGGCGCTCCCGAAAGGGAACTGCGGAGGAGAAAGGGATCCTGCACCCTGGAAAGTCTCCTAGATCCTGGAAAGTCTCCTACCGGGCGAAAGATCAAATGAACCGGAGGAATCCCCAGATGCAGAGAAGAGTGTAGCAGTAAGTTGGAGTACGGAAAAACGGATCAAGAACCCAACGGACCATCTGAACTACGGGCACAGTCACCAAAAATTGAGACGCCTGGGTGGGGGCTGGGCACCGAATCCTCGGCTCCAGAGGTTAGTCCCCGGGAAAGGGCCGGGGGACGCCTGGGTGGGGGCTGGGCACCGAGACCTCGCCTCTGAAGGTTGGTCCCCGAGAGGGGGCCGGGGGACGCCTGGGGGGGGGCTGGGCACGGAGACCTCGGCTCCAGAGATTAGTCCCCGGGCTAGGGGGGCGGGGCAGAGCGGAAACTGCTTGGGAGGTCTCTAAACCATTTGACGGGGCAGAGACTGCCTGGGAGACTAGAAAACAAAGCTGTCGCAGAGGAAGGGAGCAATACTCTAGGGGCGGGGAAGTGGAAAGCCGCCTCAGAGGGAACCTGGGAGAAGAGCCTGGTCTGCGCCCGTGCTGGGGAGCGGAGAGAAGAAGGGGTGGGTTCCCATAGAATACCCCCCACGCCACAGCAAGCTTACAGGCCCGCTAGCTAGCAGAAAGCTGTGCTTCCCAGTGCATTCCCTCCCCCCACCCCCGCCACCCCCTACGCTCTCGCGGAACCTGGGGCTGCCTGCCATCCAGGAGGGCTGGCCTCAACAATTGCCTGAAGCCTACCAACGCAGGGGCTCTCCCTGCACAGGCCTGCTTGCCCTTTGGAGGGGCTACACTTCCACAGAGCAGCACCAAACAGCACCAGCCCCCGAGAAAAGGCCTGCAGCCCAGTAAAGCTAGAACAAGCCTAGCCAGGCCGTGAATAGATCGACCTAATTCTCCGACGGTTTTTCTGAGACGGGCTCCCCCGGGGAGGAGCCTCTTGGGTCTCCAAGGGCCTTGCTACCCACCCAAGACCCCAGGGGGTGCTAAGACCTAGTGGACCAGCTGCATAGGACTGCCAGCTCCAGGCAGGACCCCCTGCAGCCCAGAAAAGCTGCAACAAGCCTGGCCGACTTAGGAAAAGATCTCAGACGGTCTTTCTGAGTCGGGCTGCCCTGGGGAGGAGCCTCTTGAGTCTCCAAGGGCCCTGCTACCCGCCCAAGACCCCAAGGGGTGCTGAGACCTAGTGGACCAGCTGCATAGGACTGCCAGCTCCAGGCAGGACCCCCTGCAGCCCAGAAAAGCTGCAACAAGCCTGGCCGAATCGGGAAAAGATCTCAGACGGTCTTTCTGAGTCGGGCTGCCCTGGGGAGGAGCCTCTTGAGTCTCCAAGGGCCCTGCTACCCGCCCAAGACCCCAAGGGGTGCTGAGACCTAGTGGACCAGCTGCATAGGACTGCCAGCTCCAGGCAGGACCCCCTGCAGCCCAGAAAAGCTGCAACAAGCCTGGCCGAATCGGGAAAAGATCTCAGACGGTCTTTCTGAGTCGGGCTGCCCTGGGGAGGAGCCTCTTGAGTCTCCAAGGGCCCTGCTACCCACCCAAGACCCCAGGGGGTGCTGAGAACCAAGTGAAATCTGCTACCATCGTGGGGTGGACCTCCCAATCCTGTCTGCCCTCAGGAAGTCCTCCTTTGCTTCAAAGAAACACTGTTAGTTCCATCAACACTCCAGAAAAGCCACACTGCCTCAAAAAAGATTGACCAACAACGACAGCCCTCAGGAAATATTCCACAGCAGTGACAAGGCAAACACTACCCGATAACGGAGAGTACAACTCCCTCAGGAGAAAGAAGACAACAAGCAAGATGAAGAAGCTGAGAAACCACCCCCAGTCAAACCAACAGGAGAACTCACCTAAAACAGTCAACAATGAAACAGATCTCTGCAGTCAGACAGACCTAGAATTCAAAAGAGAAATACTGAAAATACTGAAGGAATTAAGAGAAGATATGAACAGTAATGCAGATACCCTCAGAAAGGAGCTAGAAAATATAAGGAGGAGCCAAGAAAAACTAGAACATTCATTTGCAGAGATGCAAACTGAACTAGGGGCAGTAAAAACCAGAATGAATAATGCAGAAGAACGAATCAGTGATGTGGAAGATAGAATAATGGAAATCACTCAATCTGGTCAACAGACAGAAAACCGAATCAAAAAACTGGAAAGCAATATGAGACCTATGGGATAATATAAAACGGGCCAATCTACGCATAATAGGAATTCCAGAAGGAGTAGAAAAAGATAAGGGAATGGAAAATATATTTGAAGAAATTATCGCTGGAAACTTCCCAAATCTAAAGGATACTGGATTCAAGATACAAGAAGCACAGAGGGCCCCAAACAAACTGAACCCAAACAGACCCACACCAAGACACATCATAATAAAAATGGCAAAAGTTAGTGATAAAGAGAGGATCCTAAAGGCAGCAAGAGAAAAACAGAATGTTACCTACAAGGGAACCCCCATAAGAGTATCAGCTGATTTCTCTACAGAAACACTACAGGCCAGGAGGGAATGGCAAGAGATATTTAAAGTGCTCAAAGGAAAAAATATGCAACCTAGAATACTTTATCCAGCAAGAATATCATTTAAAATAGAAGGGGAAATAAAAATTTTTTCCAACAAACAAAAACTTAAAGAATACAGCAGCACAAAACCCAGGTTAAAGGAAATATTGAAAGGGCTTCTCTAAACCAAAAAGAAAGGAAGGAAAGGGAAGAAAAAAGAAAAGAAAAAAAAAAAAAAAGAAGAAGAAGAAGAGGAAGAACTAGGACTGAGGAAACCGTAATCAGAGAGCAGTCACTCAAATAAGCCAGCATACAGATTTAATCATGAACATGCTTCAAACAAAATAAAATTAAAAAGAAAAAAATAAAAGAGTCATCAAAACCATAAAATGTGGGCAAGGGATGTTAGGAGGTAAATAATCCTTTTTGTTTATATGTATGTCTCTCTTCTTAATTTTAATATAATAATGAAGTGTTTGAACTTACAGGACCATCAGGCTAAAACACACAATTATGGGAAGGGGTTAGCATACTTAAAAAACAGGGCAACCACAAGCAAAAACCAAATATTGCATTTGCAAAAAATGAAAAAAAAAAATACACTCAAGCAGATAATAACAGGAGACCATCCAACCAAAAAAAAAAAAAAAAAAAAAAAGAAGAATGGAGAACCATAGAATCAACTGGAACACGAGGATCAAATGGCAATAAATAATCATCTATCAATTATCACCTTAAATGTCAATGGACTGAATGCCCCAATCAAAAGACACAGAATGGCTGAGTGGATAAAAAGGCAAAAACCTTCAATATGCTGCCTACAAGAAACTCACCTTAGGACAAAAGATACATATAGATTGAAAGTGAAAGGCTGGGGAAAAGTATTTCATGCCAATAGACATGACAGAAAAGCAGGAGTTGCAACGCTCATATCAGACAAAATAGACTTTAAAACAAAAGACATAAAGAAAGACAAAGAAGGACACTATTTAATGATTAAGGGATCCATCCAAGGAGAGGATGTTACTATCATCAACATATATGCCCCAAACATAGGAGCACCCAGATACATACAACAAATATTAACAGACATAAAGGGAGATATTGATGAGAATACAATCATAGTAGGAGACCTAAATACCCCCCTCACATCAATGGACAGATCCTCTAGACAGAAAACCAATAAAGCAACAGAGATCCTAAAGGAAACAATAGAAAAGTTAGACTTAATTGATATCTTCAGGACACTACATCCAAAAAAAGCAGAATACACATTCTTCTCAAATGCTCATGGAACATTCTCAAGAATAGACCACATATTGGGACATAAAGCGAATCTCAATAAATTTAGGAGCATAGAAATTATCTCAAGTATCTTCTCTGACCACAATGCCATGAAATTAGAAATCAACCATGGGAAAAGCAAAGAGAAAAAACCTACTCCATGGAGACTAAACAACATGCTACTAAAAAACCAATGGGTCAATGAGGAAATCAAGAAGGAAATTAAAAACTACCTTGAAACAAATGATAATGAAGACACAACCTCTCAAAATCTATGGGATGCTGCGAAAACAGTGCTCAGAGGGAAATTTATAGCAATCCAGGCCTTTCTCAAAAAAGAAGAAAGATCCCAAATTGACAACTTAACCCTCCACCTAAATGAATTAGAAAAAGAAGAACAAAAAAGTCCTAAAGTCAGCAGAAGGAAGGAAATTATAAAGATCAAAGAAGAAATCAATAAAATAGAGACTCAAAAAACAATAGAGAAAATTAATAAAACCAAGAGCTGGTTCTTTGAAAAGGTGAACAAAATTGATAAACCCCTGGCCAGACTCACTAAAAAGAGGAGAGAAAGAACCCAAATCACCAAAATTATAAATGAAAAAGGAGAAATCACAACGGATACAGCAGAAATACAAAAAACCATAAGAGAATACTATGAACAACTATATGGCAATAAGTTTGACAATCTGGAAGAAATGGACAATTTTCTAGAATCTTACAGCCTGCCAAAACTGAATCAAGCAGAAACAGACCAACTGAACAGACCGATCACTAGAAATGAAATTGAAGAGGTCATAAAATCACTCCCTACAAATAAAAGCCCAGGACCAGATGGCTTCACAGGTGAATTCTATCAAACATATAAAGAGGAATTGGTGCCCATCCTCCTTAAACTCTTTCAAAAGGTTGAAGAAGAAGGAATACTCCCAAAGACATTCTATGAGGCCACCATCACCCTCATTCCAAAACCAGGCAGAGATACCACCAAAAAAGAAAACTATCGCCCAATATCATTGATGAATATAGATGCAAAAATTCTCAACAAAATCTTAGCCAACCGAATCCAACAACATATCAAAAAAATTATACACCATGACCAGGTTGGGTTCATCCCAGGTTCACAAGGATGGTTCAACATACGCAAATCAATCAACATCATACACCACATCAACAAAAAAAAAGTCAAAAATCATATGATCATCTCAATAGACGCAGAAAAAGCATTTGACAAAGTTCAACATCCATTCATGATCAAGACCCTCGCCAAAGTGGGTATAGAGGAAACATTCCTGAATATAATCAAAGCCATTTATGATAAACCCACAGCAAATATAATACTCAATGGGGAAAAACTGAAAGCCTTCTCACTCAAATCTGGAACAAGACAGGGATGCCCACTCTCACCACTGCTCTTCAACATCGTTTTGGAAGTCTTAGCCACAGCAATTAGACAAACAAAAGAAATCAAAGGCATCCATATAGGAAGAGAAGAGATCAAACTGTCACTGTATGCAGACGACATGATTCTATACCTAGAAAACCCTAAGGACTCAACCCCAAAACTCCTTGAACTGATTAATAAATTCAGCAAAGTGGCAGGATATAAGATTAACATTCAGAAGTCAGTTGCATTTCTGTATACCAGCAATGAAACATTAGAAATGGAATACAAAAATACGATACCTTTTAAAATTGTACCACACAAAATCAAATACCTCGGAATACACCTGACCAAAGAGGTAAAGGACCTATACGCCGAGAACTATAAAACCTTAATCAAAGAAATCAAAGAAGATGTAAAGAAATGGAAAGATATTCCATGTTCCTGGATTGGAAAAATCAATATTGTGAAAATGGCCATCCTACCCAAAGCAATCTACAGATTCAATGCAATCCCTATCAAATTACCCATGACATTGTTCACAGAACTAGAACAAACAATCCAAACATTTATATGGAACAACAAAAGACCCAGAATCGCCAAAGCAATCCTGAGAAACAAAAACCAAGCAGGAGGCATAACTCTCCCAGACTTCAAGAAATACTACAAAGCCACAGTCCTCAAAACAGTGTGGTACTGGTATCAAAACAGACAGACAGACCAATGGAACAGAATAGAGAACCCGGAAATGAACCCTGACACCTATGGTCAATTAATCTTTGACAAGGGAGGCAGGAACATCAAATGGGAAAAAGAAAGTCTATTCAGCAAGCATTGCTGGGAAACCTGGACAGCTGCATGCAAAGCAATGAAACTAGAACACACCCTCACACCATGCACAAAAATAAACTCCAAATGGCTGAAAGACTTAAATATACGACAGGACACCATCAAACTCCTAGAAGAAAACACAGGCAAAACACTCTCTGACATCAACATCATGAATATTTTCTCAGGTCAGTCTCCCAAAGCAATAGAAATTAGAGCAAAAATAAACCCATGGGACCTCATCAAACTGAAAAGCTTTTGCACAGCAAAGGAAACCCAAAAGAAAACAAAAAGACAACTTACAGAATGGGAGAAAATAGTTTCAAATGATGCAACTGACAAGGGCTTAATCTCTAGAATATATAAGCAACTTATACAACTCAACAGCAAAAAAACCAATCAATCAATGGAAAAATGGGCAAAAGACCTGAATAGACATTTCTCCAAAGAAGATATACAGATGGCCAACAAACACATGAAAAAATGCTCCACATCGCTGATTATAAGAGAAATGCAAATCAAAACTACCATGAGATACCACCTCACACCAGTCAGAATGGCCATCATTAAGAAGTCCACAAATAACAAGTGCTGGAGGGGCTGTGGAGAAAAGGGAACCCTCCTGCACTGTTGGTGGGAATGTAAACTGGTACAGCCACTATGGAGAACAGTTTGGAGATACCTTAGAAATCTATACATAGACCTTCCATATGACCCTGCAATCCCACTCTTGGGCATCTATCCGGACAAAGCTCTACTTAAAAGAGACACATGCACCCGCATGTTCATTGCAGCCCTATTCACAATAGCCAGGACATGGAAACAATCCAAATGTCCATCGACAGAGGATTGGATTCGGAAGATGTGGTATATATACACGATGGAATACTACTCAGCCATAAAAAAGGATGACATCATGCCATTTGCAGCAACATGGATGGAACTAGAGAATCTCATACTGAGTGAAATGAGCCAGAAAGACAAAGACAAATACCATATGATATCACTTATAACTGGAATCTAATATCCAGCACAAATGAACATCTCCTCAGAAAAGAAAATCATGGACTTGGAGAAGAGACTTGTGGTTGCCTGATGGGAGGGGGAGGGAGTGGGAGGGATCGGGAGCTTGGGTTTATCAGTCACAACGTAGAATAGATTTACAAGGAGATCCCGCTGAATAGCATTGAGAACTATGTCTAGATACTCATGTTGCAACAGAAGAAATGGTGGGGGAAAAACTGTAATTGTAATGTATACATGTAAGGATAACCTGACCCCCTTGCTGTACAGTGGGAAAATAAAATTTAAAAAAAAAAAAAAAAAGAAACCCTGAGTACATCTGGTTACTGAACATGTGAGATATGCATGGTGTGACTGAGGAACTGGATTTGAAATTTTTATTTTCTCTTTAATAATTTAAAAGTAAATAGCCACAGGGAGTTCCTATTGTGGCGCAGTGGAAACAAATCTGACTAGGATCCATGAGGATGTGGGCTTGATCCCTGGCCTCACTGGGTGGTTTGGGGATCTGGCGTTGCTGTGAGCTATGGTGTAGGTTGAAGACACGGCTCAGATCCCGCGTGGCTGTGGCTGTGGCTGTGGGTGGCAGCTGCAGCTCTGACTCAACCCTGAGCCTGGGAACTTCCATATACTGCAGATGCAGCCCTAAAAAGCAAAAAGCAAAAACAAAACAAACAAACCAAAAACATAAATAGCTACAGATGGCCAGTGGCTACCCTATTGGACATGGCAGAACTACAATCTGTATTTCCTGATGCCCAGACTGGTGTTCTTTCAGGTTCACAGCTTGCTTCTTTCTTCTCTTCTGAAATTACCCACCCATCTACCTTTATCACAGAGATTTGGCTCAAAAAAACTGCAAATGTAAAATAAAAGCAGAAAAATCTTAATAAAATGTTCGAAGTCAAACATCTTCTTTTGTAATAAAATAAAGCAAAATATCAGATTATGGTGGTGCCCCAGTATCCATGGTTTCAGTTACCAATGGTCAACTACAGGTCAGAAAATATTAAATAGAAAATTCCAGAAATACACAATGCTTTAAAGACTGTACGCCATTCTGAGTGGTGAGATGAAATCCTGTGCTGTCCCACCAGGGCGTGAAGCATCCCTTCCTTCAGCATGTCTATGCTGTATACGCTACCCATCCACTTAGTAGCAGGCTGGATTATCAGATTGACTGTCCAGTATTGCAGTACTTTTTAGGGCTGCATTTGAAGCATATGGAGGTTCCCAGGCTAGGGGTCCCATCCGAGCTACCACTGCTGGCCTACACCACAACCACAGCAATGCCACATCTGAGCCACGTCTGCGACCTATACCACAGCTCACGGGTCCTTAACCCACTGAGCGAGGGGTCGAAGCCTCAATCTCACGGTTCCTAGTCGGATTCGTTTCCGCTGAGCCATGATAGGAACTCCTGCAGTGCTCGTTTCTAAGTAACTCTTATTTGACCTAAACGGCCCTAAGGTGCAAGGCTAGTGATGGTAGCCATTTGGATATTCTCTTACTGTGCCTAATCTATAAACCTTATCATAGGTATGTACATGTAAGAAAAAACCTAGTATATTCAAAGTTCAGTACTATCCAAGGTTCCAGGCATCCACTGGGAATTTTGCAATGTACCTCTCACAGATAAGAGGGTACCATGGTACCTGTAATAAGACTGCAGAAACAAGAAAGGTCAAATTATTCCTGTATCCACTTGCATGCAAGGGTGACAGGACAGATAAAACAAACAGTCCTCTGAGTCTTGAGGTTTTGAACCTGATTTCTCCACTTGGCAACCAATGGTCTCTTTCACTTCTCAAAAGGTGGGTAAGAAATGAGGCAAGTCAATATCACTAGCAAATTCAGGCTTCCAGCCTCCCTCCCACCACAGAGGCCCCTCTCTGCTTTGCTCGTCTGATGGAGACCAGACGGAGGCCGCACCATGTACCAGGCACTGTGCTGAGTACCACATGCACATCATATCGCTTCATTCTCACCGCAGCCCCAAGCAGCAAACATACATTATGTTACTTCGTTCTCCGGAAAGCGCTTTGGGGCACCAGGTTAAAGAACTTGCCCAAGTCACACACCATCAGTCAGAAGCAAAGCTGGGACCCCCAATCTCCCGCTCTTAAGCACGGCGCTGAGGGCCTGGATCGTGGGGTAGCAACACCTGCTGCAAAGGCGTGAGGAGCTGTCCCGGGGAGTGGGACCCTGGCATAGACAGGGCGGGGGCCCGGCTCCGCTCTCCACTTCCCATCCCGCCGCCTCCCAGGTGCCCGCGGCTCTTACTTGATCTCCAGCGCTGCCACCTTCCGCTTTTCGCAGAGGTTGTCTTGGAGGGCGCGAACGATGTTGGGCGTGTGCGGCGCGAAATCCTTCTCGGGGTTCACGGTAGCAGCTCGGGGCGCTCCCCGGTGCCCCGCGACTCTTCACCCCGCGGCAGCCCGGGCCGCGCCGGGGCCAGGGGAGTCTGCGGCTCCGCGCTGCCTCAGGCGCCGGCTCACGGACCACGCCGTCCCGGACCTGCCTGTGTCGTTCCGCCGCCGCGCGCCGCCTCGGAGCCTGGGCCTGGACCCCCATCCCCTCACACACGCCCGAGGCCGTCGGCAGCTCACTAGTCGAGTTCTGGCTCCGCACCTTCACCGCTCGACCTGCGACCGCTAAGTTACCGGAATCAGGTGAAGCCGCAGCAGCTTCCGCTTCCCGCCCCCAAGGAGCCGCCCCCAGCCAGCCACGCCCTCACCGGCAAACTACAGGTGAGTTGGCCTCGCCCCCAAGGCTCCACCTTCTCCCCCCGACTTGCAGAGATGGTTAATGGGGCGGGTAGTCCAGGCACTCAACCGCCTGCACCTGGTCGGCTTGGGCTTGGCGTATGGTGGGCTCCCGTAGACTTTTGTGGGAACGAAGGGTCTCTAGGAGCCTGACTCCTTAATTTGTTTGGTACTGGCTGAATCCATTAGTTGCTTCACTAGTTACCAGTTTCTCGTGTGCCGATGTTTCTCAAATTGGAGTAACACAATCTTGATTTTAGCTATATTCTAGCCATTTGTACTATTATTTAAAAATATTTTTTCGAATCAATTCACTTTAAAAAAATCTTAAATTCCTACTTTAGTTTTGCCTATGCCCTAAAATCATGGGTTTAAATAGGGATATGTTATTCTAAAACACATAGATTGCAATTAAAACTATCTGCCTCCTACCTCCTAAGAATCTCAGATACCAACAATGGCTGTCACCCCAGCATCTGGAACTTGGGGTGTGTTTACTATGCTCTGATATCCTGGAGCACTGGGTTACAGACACCAGAAGCCCCAAATGTTCAGAGGGCAGGTCTCCAGATGGATCCACTATAAGGCAGCCCCTTCAGGTGCTTTGAAGTTACACGAAGTGGTGGAACAGAAATTGAAGCTCCATGGTAAAGATTTTAAAAAGCATTTTATAGATGCAGTGTGGCGGAAGGCGCAGTAACAGGGAAATGCATCAGTGTTCCTTATCAGAGCATCTGCAGTGGACAGGGACTTAGGACAAGGCTAGACCACAGTGGAACCCAATAAGGATTAAATATTGCTTAAAAATAAAATTCACCTGAATAAATTTGAGGATCTAATTGGTTTTATTCAACGAATCGTGACTCTGACAGCATCCCATCTAGCTGATAGAAAGGTGCTCCAAGAAGCTGATCAAAATGACAGGTTTTGTGGGCAGAATGGGGAGGGGGCCAGGAGGGAAGTATATTTTTTCAGGCATGTCACCTTTCTTTGGGGAAGTGTGTGTCAGGGGTGTCTATCATGTAGATTACCTAACCAGAGTCTGGATCAGGTAATTCCAGATTAACTATTAAAAGTCACAGTCCTGGGAAAATCTGAAACTACAGTTTAGGTTAGGCCTTAGGAAACCACGAAGATAATTTAGGTGGGAGAGACATTCTCCTGCTGGCCTTGGGGAGTCAGTGGTAACAATGGTGAGCTGGGTATGATGAATCACTTGGTAAGGACCTGAGAGTGACCCCCAGTTGTTAAAACCAGTCCCCTGTTGTCATCGCCAAGAAAATGGGACTTTGGTCAAATAGCTGCAAGGAAATGAATGTTGTCAACACACTGAGGGAGCTTGGAAGAGGCTCTTTCCCTAGATGAGCCTCCAGATGAGGGTGCAGCCGGCTGGTATGTTGACTTCATGGACCCAGTTCAGTCCATCCTGCTCTCCTGACCTTTGGGAACTGAGATGAGAAATTGGCGTTGTTTTCAGCTGCTAGGTTTGTGGTAATTTGTTATGCAGCCCTCATAAACAAATATAGGAGCTAACCCCAACCTCAGCAAGTCGTGGGGGAATTGCATCTAGAAAAATCTGTGCTTTTGGAACATGTACTTTCCTTTACTGGTGGGGTTTTCACAGCTTTAAAAATCTCTGCCAACACAATTTGACAAATGATGGTATGTGCACCTACAGTGTGAAAACCGCCCCAATACAGATTCATCTCCAGAAGAAAATGTATTCCTTAAAGCTTCCTCCTCTTACCTTGATACCAAGTAGCACCGATAAGGACATTTCTAGATGTCTTACAAGGTATTTCTCTAGAATTTTAATGATGGTCGATGAAAAACAGTGAAAAAATTAAATTGGTGGGAATGATTTGGATTTATTTCTCCAGTGTGCATTCATTTCCCTTAGACCTATAATCTAATAGAACATTTCATCTGTTTCTCTTGCTGTTTGGTTTGGCTTTTTCTTAGAGATGAACTGAATTTCGCAAGGGTCATATGTGTTACAGGTTTTAATAATTGAAACTGTAAGGAATTTTTTTTTTTTTTTTTTTTTTTTTTTACCGGAAGGAACTCTTTTCTTCTGAAATCACTTTCTGGACTATGTTGCTAAGAAATCGTTTTTTCAAGGCCCAAACCAATGCTTTGTTCAGAAGTTTCTAGAATTTTTTTCCCCTGATGTCTTAGAAAATGTCAACTAGTTAAGCTTATTTGTCCATAACTGGACTGGCAGTGGTGCTGAGAATAAAGCCCAAGGGCCGCCACTGCCTTCTCCGTGTGCTCACTGCTCTGTCCCTGGGGGCTAGCCCTGGCCAGGCTGGCTATGCTCAGACTCTTCTAGACTAGGGGATAATTAATAAGCCTGGTTGCACACTGGCCATCATTTCACAGTTGTAACACGTCTGCGTATGTGTGATGAGGGCTGGTTGTTGTTACATAACTTACGGGCATTGCAGCGAGAGGGTGCTGGTGACACTAAAAAATTGTACCCAAATCTTGAGCCGCACAAAATAGTTTCTTCAACAGCAAATGTGCTTCTGCTGGCGTGTCAGGGAAACATGTCAAGGGTATGAGGGGCTTGGGAGATCCCACAATCGGGATTTCTTGCCATCTGGCAGGCCCTCATGACGTCACAACAGAATCACCTCTGACCTGAGGCATGTCTCTCCCAAAGGGATGGTTAAGCTGAGGATGCCACACTCACCAGGGTCTCCGTGTTGACCAGCATCAGGGGGCCCCGTTCACATCATTTTCTGTGCATGATGGTCTCTGGGGTTGTGCCTCTGGTCCCTGGTATGTTCTGAACACCCCCAATGAGGTGTCTCCCAGTCGGCCTTGCCGAGAATGCCTTCCTCCCGAAGTGACTTCCACTAGCCTGTGTCAGGCTGCTCGTCTTCACCAAGCCTCCCCTCCAGCCCTCTGCTGAGCTACTCTGCCCTTCCAGATTTGCCAGTAGGAAACAATTTTGTTACTGTCTTTTTTGAGGCCAAGGACCCATAAGAACCAGCTGTAGGGAAGCGATGTACCCCATCTCAAGTCATCCTGGAAGGGGGTTCCCGCTGGGGCAGGGTCTGACCTGGGTGCTTGATCCCAGGGAGGAGGGCGTGCTTCCTAGCTCAGGCTTGGAGCTGGAGCAGGGCTGGAGTAGGGGAGTCACCCCTGGCCACCTACAGGCATCGTTTTCCACTGGGAGGTGGCCAGTGTCTGGGGTGGTGGCTGGGAGCCCTGCAGCCTCAAAGGGACACATCTGAGTCCTGACCTTCGCAGCTAGAGGAACCTGGTGTCTCGCCACGCTCCAAATGCAGATGTTTTCACCAGCTTCCCTCAGCTTCCTCCATCCTCCTGTCGTCTCAACGACTGTTTCTCCTACTAGGTTTAAAAGTGTTGAAAAGGTGCCTGTTGTGAAGAAGATGGCGGTGTGCCAACTGCTGCCATCCTGCCCGCTCAGCCTCTGGGGAGGGGGCGGGAGGTGGAACATGGAGGGGGAGCCGCAGTCATTCGCTCTGCCAGAAGCTGAGCTACTGACACTTGTCTCCAGGGCTCAAAGGAAGAGCTTTAGGGCTGCAGATTCAGCAAAGGCTCAGGTTCTGCTGGCGGGATCTCCACTACTCTGTGCACACAGCACCCCCCCCCCGTCCCCCCAAGAGATGCCACTAAAATGCAGATTCTGATGCAGTAGTTCTGGGCCTGGGCCTGAGCGTCTATATTCCTAACAAGCTCCCACATGATGCTGACGTGAGGCGGCAGAGGCTTCAGGGCTGTGCTGACCACAGCAGGGTCCTCAGATCAGCAGCAGCGCATCCCCCAGAACTTGGGAGAGATGAAAATTCTTGGGCCCACCCAAACCGTCTAAACGAGGCCCTCTGGGGGTGGGGCCCAGCAGTCACTGGTTTAGCAGGTCCTCCAGGCGGTTCTGATGGACACTAAATGTGAGACCCACCAGTTTCTTCAGACTCTGTATTTACTGGTTAGGGGATTTGCTCACTGGGCTCCGCCCTCTCAGCTTGCTGCTTAGGGTTCTTTGCTCCTTTAACCAGTGGGAGTATGTTCTTCGTCATTGTTCTTATCAGCAAGGTCTTGAGTGGTTACAGAGTTGAGCTCTGAAGTGTGCACTACAAATCCTTTAGGGAAAGCTTCATTGGGTACCAGCTGTGCCTCGAGTGCAGTGGGATGAGGGCTGTAAGATTTTGTAAGGTCTTGTTGAATCACGGGGTGCTGGGCTGCACCCCTGAAGTTCCTGACTCAGCAAGTCTGCGGTGACCCCGAAACTTTGCTTTTTTAATAAATCCCCAGACGACGCTGAGGCTGCTGGTCTGAGGATCATTTCTGAGCACCGCCTCGTTGGAGCACTCATTCCCAAACGGCCGTCTTCTTTCTTGCCTCCTCCCTCTCTGGCAGGTAAGCTGGAGGGGTGAGACGAGGGGAGGAAGTGGAGGCCAGGGACCCTCAGGTGTAGGTGTGTGTGTGCCTTTGTACGGAAGCAAGTCCACACCAGGGCCAGTCTTTAACCATCTTTATTTCAACAGGTATGTACTCTCCCCGGTCACTAAGGACCACGGGAGCGTCTGGAGAAGGCACCTGCCCAGGCCTCCTTGGAGCTGGGGCTTCCATGGTGCTTTCCTTCTGAAGAGTCACCCACTTAGAATGTACTTTCATGTGCACTCGAAAGCTGCCGTTTAAACACATCAAACTGGGACGCACTCCTCCCCCTGGATGGAGATTCCTGACCAGCTGCCACATTAATGGCCGGGTGGGAGTTTGATCCGTAGCACTGGCTTTGCCCTGCAAGCTAAAAAGAAATGAGGCCTGTGGCCCTCCTGGGACCAGCGAAATTAGTATTTGGGGAGGTGGGGTCTGGACCAGAATGAGGTGATTCTGATGTGCAGGTGGGTGGAGAACCACTGCTGGGCAGGCTGAGTGCTGTGCACGAACAGGGCGGGGGCTAGGGGTGGGGCCCTGGGGTCCCCTATTAGCGTCTCTCCTATTAGGACCTGGACTTGAGCAAGAACTTTCTGTGGGAGCAGCCCCCGACCCTGTCTCTGCAATAACCACCCTAATGTACCTGCTCATTGCTTTGAAAACAGTGACTTATTTGGCTTTTATGTGAAAGCAGAATAAAAGACCGCATTGAAGTAGAGTCTCATCCAAGGCTCTTTAAACCATTACGGGTTTTAAAAAGAAGCCGAGGCGCCCCCGTGCGGGGCACTGCCAACGGCGCCCTGTGACAGAAGGTCAGGAGTGTGACACCTGTATCATCTCATTAACAGCGGGGACTATCGCCGAGTGCTTGGGCTCTGGAGATACGTTAAGACACTAAATCTAGAGACTCGCCCTTGCAAAGTAAAATGTAGCTGTTTTGCGTCGTTACCGTGTTTAATATGGGATAGCTATATTTCAGACAGATATTTGGAATTCATGCAGTACAGAAATAAGGGCGCTTCAAATTGAATTGGAGGATAAAACAGTGCCATTAGAATTTGGTTATCGTCTCTGTTTTTCGAGGGCCTAGAACAACAACAGTGTCAAGGCCGACGCGATGGCCTGCTGATGCTGCAGGAACGCCAGCTTCCACTAGGGGGTGACCCCCTTCAGGTAATAAACCCACTTAACTCCCGAGTCGCTGCCTTCGCCGGGAGGGGAGCTCACGATCAGCTTGCTGGTGATGGGGGTTTTGCTGCCCGAGGGGTTGCCTTCAAAGTAGACGCTGATGTTGTTGATCTTCTTGGCCTTGACGGAGTCCACGGCGCGCACGGAGAAGGCTGGGTTCTCCACGACGAAGGAGAAGGTGACCGGGTGGTAGAAGACGTTCTTGAACGGGATGACGATGTTGTACCCGGCCCGGATCAGGAAGGGGCCTTGCGGCTTGGGGGGCAGAGCCACCCCGAAGAGCGGGATGAGGTACTCCCCGCCCGCCAGCGACGACAGGCTGAGCGCGCCCTTGCTCTCGCCCAGGCGGCTGGGCTCGAAGTAGACCTCGACGCTGACCTCCGAGCCGCCCTGCGCCCCCGGGGCCGCGTAAATGACCTTCTCCGTGTGGAAGTCCGGACAGTCGATCTGCAAGGGGGACAAAGGCGCTAAGCCCACCCGGGCCCTGAGGAGCAAACCCAGCAGCTCAGGCCGGTCCCCGCGTGCGGGAGGCCGGCGGGTGATCCCAGAGCCGAGCCCTAGGACGCCGCCCCTGAAGCGCAGCCATTGCTGGTTGGACCCCAGTTTCCCTAGGAAGACACTGAGGCCAAGGGATGTTAAATAGACACACAATAAAAAAGGAGCCCAAGCCTCTTGACCATGGCCGGGGACTTCGATGTTGGCCGGGCACGTGCCCCCCAGGGTAGGAGGCCACCTCCTTGCTCCCCTGGCTGCAGGGTGTGGTCACCGGAAGTTGTTCAGCAGAATGTGAGCGCGGGATGTGCTGCCCCCTGGTAGCTGGCTGCTGCTGTCACAGTAAGCCAGCTGGGTCCCTGTGGACCAGAGCGAGTGTCTATAGAAGATAAAGCATCAGGGCGGAAGGGTCTGGGTGCCTGATGTCACCCAACTGCATTCCAGCCCAAAGTGCTTACGCTCACACTGCTGCTGAAGAGCAGAATAAAGCCGCAGGTGGTTGGTTTTGTGGGGTTTCTGTCTCAGTAGTGAATCCTATACTCAAACTGATTTAATAGGTGACATGCATGGAACGTTTACTATGGGCCAGGCTAAGTTTTATAAACATATTTAAGGAGTTCCTGTCCTGGCTGAGAGGGTAAAGAACGCGACTAGGATACAGGAGGATGTGGGTTCAACCCCTGGCCCCGCTCAGTGGGTTAAGGATCAGGCTTTGCCCTGAGCTGCAATGTAGTATGCATACACAGCTGGGATGCTGCATTGCTGGGGCTGTGGCATAGACCAGCGGCTGCAGCTCTGGTTCGGCCCCTAGCCTGTGAACTTCCATATCCCACAGGTGTGACCCTAAAGAGACAAAAAAAAAAGAAAAAAAAATTTAAATTATATATGTTTAAAAATCCTGATGGCTATCCTGCGAGAATTATTCATGCAAAGAATAAATGGTGAAGAGAGGATTCCACAGCCTATATGCATGGACTGCTAAGCTCTAAGCTCTTACTGCAGCGACTACTGACCAGCTTGTGGGAAGCAGAGCCCCCCAACCTTCAGCTTGTTCAGCTAGAAAGTTGGTGAGGAAGAAGCCAGGCCTGGTACCATCTATTTCTAGCTGGCGGTGCCCAACGAGGTAAAGCACCTGACTCTGAGTTTCACATCTGCACCTTCTATGTCCTCCTCCCATTACTGCTGAGCCCGGATCTCTGGAAAGGGACAGGCAGAGGGCGGGGCAGGGGCTGCTCACCCTGCAGTAGTATTCCGTCTTCTGCCGGGTGTAATTGGTGAACTTGGCAAAGATGCTCTGGCCGCTGCCAAGAACAGCCTGGAAGTAGACAGGCTTTTCAGGAAGTGCTGGTGTGGCCTTCATACTGAGCTCATATGGGTAGTAGCCCAAATCACTGTTGTGCAGTGTTAGTCTCCCGAAGGTTTCTCCAGGTTTCAGGGGCTGGAATTCAAATGAGAATGTGCCCTGCAAGAAAATACGGAGGCTCCTGTGATGCTGAAAGTCTGACCCACCTCTGCCTGAGCTGAGGCTTCAGACCTGAGAGTAGGTTGGTGGCAGATGCTCATAGCGGTCTTGAGCCTGGGGAGCTTCTGACTAAACCAGCCTGCTTTTCCTCCCCTGAACCCCCCCAGCTTTCCCTAGTCTGGGCATTTCTATATCTGGAATCTCTCTGAATCTAAAAATTAGTACAGGATCCTCTCTTGAGAAGCATAATTGTGGAGACAGGGGTGAGTGGGCTGGAGGAGCAGGAGGGCTAAAGGTCAGTCAACTCCTTCTTTGCTCATAGCCAGTCTCTGAACAGCTTTCTGGTTCTACCATCATTTGGGAGAGTCTTTCTCCTTCATCTGTTATCATCCATAGCAAAATAAGAGAAGAATCAAAGAGTATTGCTTATAATAGCAAAGTAAGGTAAACAATTCAGATATATTAGCAGTAACAGATGGGTAAATACATTACACTTTACTCATTTTGATGGAATATTATGTAGCCATTAAAAAGGAATAGCCAGAGCTCTAAGCATTGAAATAAAAGGCACTGATGATATTTTGCATGGAAGAGAGAAGGATCTAGAAATGTATATAAAGCTCTAGAAACGTGTAGGATCTCATTTTTTGGCGGAGTAGAATATGTCTATGTATGTATAGAAAAGAGATAGCAAGGCTATATCGAATTGTCACCAGTAGTTATCTTAGAGTGGGGAAATGGGATTGTGGGAACTTTTACTTTCTATTTCACGTACTTTTGTAGAGTTAAATTTTTATTTTTATCACGAGTAGGTATTCTTTCTTTCTTTTTTAAAAACTAGTTTGGGAGTTCTCCTGGGGTGCAGCAGGTTATGGATCTGGCATTGGCACTGCAGCAGCTTGGGCTGCTGCTGTGGTGTGGGTTCACTCCTTTGCCTGGCACAGTGGGTTAAGGATCCAGTGTTGCCACAGCTACAGTGTAGGTCATAACTGTGGCTCAGCTCTGATCTCTGGCCTGGGAATTCCTTATGCCATGTGTGGGGAGGCCAAAAAAGAAAAAAGAAAAGAGAAAAAGAAAACACAGAACAGATAAGAGAAAGCACAGGGTCCCATATAAACCTGAATATGTCACTGTTATACGCAATATAAATGGGATAAATACTCAGGTGAAAAAAAGGATTGTTAGACTGGATTAAAAAGCCAGATCCATCTCATCTGTATACTATTTTTAAGAGACATTTAATTATAGGGATACAGAAAAGTTGAAAGAATGATGATTAAAAGAAAACAAAACAGATTACACAAATACTAGCCAAAAGAAAGCTGTATTAATATTAGTCAAAAATAGATTTTAAGGCAAAGAACATTACTAGAAACAAAGAAGTTCACTTTATAATGAAGAGTTTCAAGTCACCAGAAAGATAATTTTTAACTAGTAACTTCAAAGTATATATACATAAAGCAAAGTGTAAACATAAATCATAACATGACAGAACTACAAGGATAAACAGAAAAATCTACAATCATAGTTAATATATGTTAATATGCTCTCCTAAAACTGATCAGATAAGCAGACAAAGCTATCAGTAAGGCTATAGGAAACTGGACACCAAAATAGCAAATATATTCTTTTCGAAAACAGATGTAAGATGCTTTTAAAACATCCATATATTGGGTCATAAAGCAAGTCTGAGCAAATTCTAGAGTACTGAAATAATATAGACTATATTCTTTGACCACAAGGTAATTTTTGCAAATGGTAACAAGAAAAATTCACTTTTGGAAAATTAGACACTTCTAATAACCCATGAGTCAAAAAAGAAGAATTAATAATAGTGAAAATTAGAACACTTTTGAACCTGATGATGAGAAATACTACATATAAATATAAAAAATTTGTGTGCTGTGGCTAAAGCAGTACTTGGAGGTTTTTTCTTTTTTTGGTCTTTTGTCCTTTTTAGAGCTGCACCCACGGCATATGGAGGTTCCCAGGCTAGGGGTCGAATGGAGTTGTAGTTGCCGGCCTACGCCAGAGCCACAGCAATGCCAGATCCGAGCCACATCTGCGACCCACACCACAGCTCAAGGCAATGCTGGATCCTCAGCCCACTGAGTGAGGCCAGGGATTGAACCCGCAACCTCATGGTTCCTAGTTGGATTCGTTTCCACTGTACCACAATGGGAACTCCTAGATGGAGATTTTTTGTAATTTTAAATGTATATACTAGAAAATATGGTTAATTCCCTAAACATTCATCTTAGAAATTAGATTAAGCAACAGCAACCCAAAGGAAGCAGAATAATAAAGAGTAGAAATGAAGCAACTAGAAAGCAAAGCCAAAAGATGTTTTTTTGAAAAAAAAAAAAGAAAAGTTGAGAAATCTCTAGTAAGACTGATGAAAAAACAAAGAGAGAAAGCACAATAACCAACATTAGAAATGAAAAAGGCATGTCACGTAAAAAAAGCAGTAAGATTCATGCAGTGAGACCTGGAGTTCTTATGCAGTTGTCTAAAATGAGAGAAACATGTCAGCAGAGCCTATGGTGGCTCCATGTGTGATGAGTGTGTCGGCGACAGGACCAAGCATGCTGTCCTTATTGAGGAGCAGAAAATCGTTGTGAAAGTGTTGAAGTCACAAGCACATAACCAGAAAGTTAAATTTTAAAAAAATGAAGCTTTTTTGAGTAATAAATCAAAAAACAAGACCCAAAAGGTAATAAGAGGATCATAACAACGTCATACCACTATTTGGGCTGCAGGGATGAAATGGAAACACCCTTATTACCGACGCAAGAAGAAACAGATCATCTAAATAGTTCAACATCACCGTTGAAATGAGATCAGTAGGAGACAAGCTTCCCGCAAAGAAAACCAAAGAAAACACCAGATCTCGACGGCTTCACCTGTGAATTCAAGGCAGCCGTAATTTGAACCTTTTATAAACTCTTTCCCACAAGTGAGAAGGTCAGAATGTCCCCGGCTCTTTTTTTTTTTGTTGTTGTTGTTGTTGTTGCTATTTCTTGGGCCGCTCCCGCGGCATATGGAGATTCCCAGGCTAGGGGTTGAATTGGAGCTGTAGCCACCGGCCTACGCCAGAGCCACAGCAACTCGGGATCCGAGCCGCATCTGCAACCTACACCACAGCTCACGGCAACGCCAGATCGTTAACCCACTGAGCAAGGGCAGGGACCGAACCCGCAACCTCATGGTTCCTAGTCGGATTCGTTACCCACTGCGCCACGATGGGAACTCCCCCGGCTCTTTTTTGTGGCTAGTACAAGTGACAGCCACACTGGGCAAAGAGTGCGGGGAAGAAAAGCTGTGGTCCATCCGCCTCACTGGTGGACACAGAGGCACATCTCCGCCGCAGACTATTATGCAAGTGAATCGCATCTGTATGTAAGAAGGGGGATTGAGACCACAAGGAGTTATTGCTTTGTCAGGAGTTTATCAGATCGGTAAACTTTAAAAATGTCCAACAATTCCAAGGGGACCCCACCTTACTGGTTGGCAGTTATCTACTGGTTGCCAGTTAGAGGCAGGCGCACCCTGTGACTCAGGGATTCCACGCCCGGGGTACGCTGTGGAGAAACACATGCGCAAGTGCCTTACGAGGCCACGTGTGCAGAAAGATCCATGGCAGCTTTACCCGCCATGGCCAGATGTTGAAACCAACACAAACATCTGGCCATGGCGGGATGGATATCTAAATGGTGGGCTAATCACATGGGAAGGTGGATAGCAGAGACGATGAATGAAGCTCAGCTGCACGCGATGGCATGGATGACTGTCACAATTCACAACTCTGAGCAAAAGAAATAAAACATTACAGGAGCTCTCCCTGTGGGGCAGTGGGTTAAGAATCTGGCTGCAGCAGCTGGGGTCACGGCAGAGTTGTGGGTCTGATCCCTGGCTGGGCTAAGCTGTGGCGCAGGTCACAGCTGTGGCTCAGATTCGATCCTTGGCCGGCGACCTTCCATATGCCGTGGATGCAGCCATAAAAAACCCCAAGAAACAAAACATTACAGAATGTATATAGTTTGATTTCTTTTGCATGAAGGTCAAAAACAGGCAAAACTAAACTATGTAGTTTGAAAGCAAGACACGATTAGTACAAAATAAAGACATTGGTAACTTTCAGGGGTGAAGAGTAGGGTGTTGTGATTGTAGAGAGAGGCAGAGGTGGTGATGTTTTTTTTCTCCCATTTTTGGCGACCTGCACTGCAGCTGCGGCAATGCTGGATCCTTAATTCATTGTGACAGCTGGGGATCACATCTACACTGCCTCAGAGACAACGCTGGATCCCTCACCTGCTGTGCCACAGTGGGAACTCCTTGGAGGTGGCAGCTTTTAATATCTCTTCCTGGGTTTTTATTTTTTGTTTGTTTGTTTTTGGCTACATCCTCAGCACATGGACGTTCCTGAGCCAGGGATCAAACCTGTGCCACCAGCAGTGACAGAAGCCACTGCAGTGATAATGCTGGATCCTTAACCCACTGTGCCACATAATTGGTTACACATACACATACGTGCAAATACATGTGTCAGTCTGTGACCTACACCACAGCTCATGGCAACGACAGATTGTTAACCCACTGAGCAAGGCCAGGGATCGAACCTGCAACCTCATGGTTCCTAGTCGGTTTTGTTAACCACTGTGCCACAACAGGAACTCTGAGAGATCCTAGTTCTGAAAGAGAAGAGAGACAGAGTGGGAGTGCAGGGAACAAGCCAGGTGGGCTCGAGTTGGAGAAACAGAGAGGTTTGGATGGAGGCGGGCAGGGAGGGTTGGGAGCGGTAAGCTGACCCGAAGAGCATTTATCTTCCCGTCAGTTCTAATTCCAGGCCACGTCCTCCCAGCCACCGGCAGAGGTTCCTGTGCGTCCTTTCTGAGGTGGTCTGTGCCCAAACAAGCACATACACGAGTGTGTGTGTTGTACCCGCGATACACTCCTACGTGTCCCTTGCTATCCTTTTTACCGCATGTATTTTATGTGACTTATACAATTAGGAAAAACAAGAAAAATATTTTAAATTTGACCAAGGCACACAAACACCTAACAGAGACAAGGGTTCCTGAGATAGGCCAGGCCCTTCCACACGTCTGCGCCGGAGCTCTGTGCGGCCTGGTTTCTGTGCGGACTTGGGCAGCAGAGGAGAGGTGGGAACAGCAGTGGGACCGGCGGATCGTCCCCAGGGGCGGGCCCAGCTCAGAGCCTGCATCCGGATTCCGGGGACTCGTGCCCGGCAGGGCCGTACCTCGGAGTTGGCCGGCACCACGAACTGGGAGGGCAGGCTGACGTCGGGCACGCGGCACTCCGTGGAGAAGGTCACGGAGTAGGGCAGGGGGTTCTCCAGCTTGATGGAGGCGGACACGCTCTGCCGGATGGGGGTCACCATCTCGATGGTTTTGATGACGCCCGAAGGGATGACCTTGAAGCTCACGGTGTAGTACAGGAACTCACTGGTCACCTCGTTTCGGAAGATCACCTGAGTCCACAGAGAGCGGGCGGAAGCAGAGGGTGAGTCCAGGGTCCTCTGCCGTCGACAGGAGCTCCGGTTCCCTGTGGGCAATGCCTGGAGCCCGAAGCGCAGGGACCAGGCTGACACGGGCCCTCCCAGCCCATCTGAAGCCCTTCCCTCGGGTCCTCTGCTCCGGCTCCCCCTGGGGACAGAGCCCTCGGCAGCCTGGGCTGCTTTAGAAGAGGCTGGAGCCGCACTGTCTGCTCCTGGAGATGAAGGTGTCCCCCGTGGGACCACTGAGTGGGCCTGGAGAACAAGCAAGACCTCGAGAGGTTCAGGTTACAGTGGGCTTCCCTCCAATTCCTGTTGCTGCTGGAATAGTTAATAATAATAACAGAATAAGAGCATCTAACAATTAATGAGTGATTACTGTGTTTTAGGCACTGGAAGTACTTTTTTGGGGGTGGGGGGCTGTGCCTGGGGAAGCGGTGGCATGTGGAAGCTCCCAGGCTGCAGATCAAGCCGCAGCAGCAACCCGAGCGACAGCAGTGACAATGCTGGCTCCTTCACCTGCTGAGCCACTAGGGAACTCGTGGAAGTCCCTATTTAATTCACACAGGTGTAGGCCACATTACTATGCCTCTCACCATTTTTTTTTTTAGAGGAGAAAGTTGCGGCTTAGCAATGCTAAGGATGCTGCCCAAGGCCACATGCAGAGAAATGTCATGGAATCACACCCAGGCCAGAGGGACTGCAGGGCTCACACTTCTTGCTGCTGCATCATCCCCTCACCCCTGCCTCTGACTTGTTGATAAGCTGCTCCCCGTTTTCAGGTCTTTTCTGGGGTGACGGATGATGTGGCGCATATTCCCTCATGCTTCTTGGTCACTCGTGTAGCTCCTTCCACAAGGTGGAGTCTATTCAAATTTTTTGCCCCTTTTTAATACCTTGCGTTGCTTACTTCTTATTAGGTGGTGATATTTCTTTACACATCTGCCTTTTGACTTTCAGCCTCTTCCGGTCTTTAAGTTTAGGGCGCTCTGACACCCTCCGGCTTTCACACGAGGCTTTAGTCTTTCACACTTAAAGTCATCACTTATAAGTGCAGGTGGAAATCAGCCCTCTTGCTATTTATTGTCCATTTGTCTCTTCTATTGTTTTCATGCCTCTTTTGCCACATTCCTGCCTTCTTTTGGATCAATGAATAACCTTTTGGAATAAACTTTGTTTCCTCTACTGGCTTGTTGGTTATATTTTTAAAGAACAGATTTTTAGTGGTCGCTCCAGAGCTGACAATGTGAATTTTTAACCGATCAGAATTTATGTAGAATCAGTATTTTATCACTTCCCACTTTACAACTGACGCTTTGTGCCTTCCACCCCGCACGCCCTACTTCACACATGTAATAAATAACCTTATGAAAGTATAAGTGCATTTACCTTTATCCACCCTGTCTTTGGGGCTTTTGTTCCATATCTTTTTTTACTTCTACGCATATAAGACCATCCACCTTACCATGTTATTACATTTGCTGTAAGTTGTTAGCTGTCTTTTTAGGAAAGTGGTGAGAAGAAAAAACACATATGTTTGATATTTACACACTGATTTGCCATTTTTAGAGCACTTCTCTCCTTCCAGTGGATCTAGCTTTCCATCTGGCATCCTGTCCCTTCAGACTGAAAAATAGCTCTGAGCATTGGTGCAGTAATGCACCTCGGCGGGCCGTGAGTCCTTTCATTTGAAAATGTCTGCTTTACCCTCTGTTTTCAAGAACACGTTCGGTGAATAGAGTTCTGGGTTGATCAGCTCTTCTTTCAGCACTTTGCAGAAGGCTGCCGTTATTTTTAAAGCAAAGTCAGTGGTCGTGTTTATTGCTGTGTCCCCGTTTTAATCTCGTTGTTCTAAGTGTTTCTAGGTATCTTCGGTTTTCAGCAGTTTTACTAGGATGTGCACAGGCCTGGTTTTCTTTGTTTCTCCTGCTTAAAGTCCACCACGTGTCTTGGCTCTGTACATTATTTTTAGCAAAAATGAAAATCAGAGGACATTTCAGCAATTATTTTTCCAAATAATTATCTCCTCTAGTCTCACTTTCTTCTCTTCTAGGACTCATGTTACTCACATGTTAGGCCATTTTCTATTTTCTCCCAGGTTCCTGAGGCCCTGGTTATTTTTTTAAAATCTTTTTCCCCCTTGGTTCCTCACACTGGAAACTTTTTCTATCGATTTGTTTCAATTGTACCAAGAAATCTCGATTGTACCAAGAAATCTCGTGTGTCCAAACTGCCGTTAGACACACCCGATGAATTTTTCATTTCGGCTGATTGTGATTTTCAGGGCTAGAACATCCATTTGGTTCTTCTGTATAGTTTCCACTTCTCTGCTGAGATTCCTTATTGGTCTCCTCATTAAGACCACTTTTATTTAATGATTTGAAAGATTTGCTTTTAGTTCTTGAACGTGATTCTAACACCTGCCTTAAAGTCCAGTGTTGGGCCCATCTTGGAATCAACTTCCACTGACTGCTTGTTGGTTTTTTTAAAAGCGGGCCACATGTTCCTGCTTCTTCATAAGTCTAATACTTTTTATTTGTGTGTTGGACACTGTTGATGATCCTTGGAGAGACGGCAGATTCTATCTTCCTCATAAGAATGTGGATTTTATTCCAGGTGGTAATTCGGTCACTGATTTATCCCCTTAAATTGGTGTCGTTTTGGTTTCGGGCTTTGTTAGAGCAGATACGTAGAAAGTTCAAGGTGTTTCTCAAGACCTTCCAACTTGCGGGGGATGGGGAAGGGGGTTCATCCTCCAAATTTTGTCCTTCCTGCAGATCTTAGCTTTAGGCTTTTAAGTTCTTCTGCAGAATTCTTACACAAGGGCGTGGGCCTTCTGGTATTCCAGCTGGGCTCCTAGGATGCTGGTGCAATCTCTCCGCTCTGGCTGGACCTACCTGTCCCTGGGTGTCCCGCAATGATTATCGACAGCACTTTTGTTCCCTTATCAACCTCATAGCAGCCTCTCTCTGGTTAAGTCTCATGCAGTCCCATTCCGTGCATGTGCAGTCCCTCACCAAGGACTTTGAGGGGCTCCCCCACGCAGCCTTCTGTCCTGCTCCCACTGCAGGCACTGCTCTCTCCTCTCCGGGGCCCGGCCCTCGGGAGACCAGCTCTTTCAGCCGCCTCAAACCCTGCCTTCTGCCTCCTCAGTTCACGGAGGCTGCCGTGCTTTGCTTAGATGACAGCTGACTGCACTGCGGTCAGGAGATTGTCCCAAGGCCGAGAGGACAGGCATGGGCACTCGTTTTCTACATTTCTCTTCTCCCTGATGGAGTGCAGGATTGTGCTGCCTGTAGTCTGATGCCTCAGAAGAGGTGCCTCAGATATTTTGTCTGGTTTTATGGCTGTTTATAAACAGGTGGGCGTTTGTGGTTGTTTATGGAGAGGATCGAGTTACTTCAACATCACCAGAGCAGAGGTGCTTTTGAATTTTAAAACATTTTTTGGGAGTTCCCACTGTGGCTCAGTGGTAATGAACCCAACTAGTATCCCTGAGAACATGGGTTCGATCCCTGGCCCCACTCAGTGTGTTAAGGATCTGGTGTTGCTGTGGGGTAGCAACAATTTGATCTTTAGCCTAGAAACTTCCATATGCCACAGGTGCTAACCTAAAAAACCCAACATTTTTTGTTGTTTTTGTTAATTTCAATGTAAGAGAGTCTCTGATCTGGTCTGCTGTCATTTTTACCCCCAAACCTTTACATTTGTATTTTAATACATGTATTTATTTATATTTTTCTATTCATACCTACAGCTGATGAACATCTATTTTCTCTCCCTACCCTTCTCTAGGAATGAGAAAAACCTCTCATTTCCCCATCTGTTTCCAAATGAGTGAGAAACGTTGTCTCAGTGCCTTATTTTATCCTTCCCCTTCCTATTTCCTATACTGAGGTTGTATGAAATATTAATTTCAGAGTGCTTCTCAACAGTTATTTGAAATTAGCTATCAATTTAATTTTGCATCTTTGGTCTGTCCTCGTACTTTCCTGCTGGAGCCATTTACAAAGGAGCCTGGTGAGAGCCTCGGCTCTGTTTCTATCTGCCTGGTTCTCTCTTCCCCAGAGTCCACTGCACAATTCAGCCTGCCTGTCCCTATGCTCTTCTAATCCTGATATTCGGTTTTTCATTTGCATGGCCTCTGACTCTCTTCCAGGACAGCCTGTTTTTGCTTCTTGTGTATGACGATCGTCCTTTGTCCCTTCAACGATATTAATGATATTCACTAAAAATTCTGCATTTCCTTTAATTACTTTTTCATCGCAGGGGTTATTCGTTGAGCTGGTGTTTCAATTTGACGACGGCTTTTTTTCCCCTTCGGATGGTTCACGATTCCTTGATTTTGAGGTTCTGTGTGAGCCTGTGTGCTACTGCGATCTGAGTGGATCAGCCTAGCTCCGTGATGGTGGGATTGTTGCTGGGGAGGTTCTGCTAGTTTCTCTTCGGGAAGGAGGAGGTTGGTTCCTCTGTTTATTCCTTTTTTTCACTTTAAATTCTTGCCCTAGGTGGTTCCATCCTCCCTCGCGGCTTCGTACGATCTGTACGCGGGGAGCCCCCACATCCTCTCTTCAGCTCTGACCTCTCTTGGGAGCCACTGATCCTCATGTGCCCCTTTTCTTCAAAGCACCTGTCTCCGTGTATAATTCTGCATTCATAGTGCAAGTACTTGATGAATGTCCATCTCCTTCCACTGGACTGTGTGTTCCAGGAGAACAGAGACGGTGCCTATTTTTGATCATTGCTGTGTCACAGCACTTAGTATAGTCTCGGGCATACATGCTCAATAGATACCTGGTGAATGAATGAATGAATGAATGAGGAGGAACAGCTCCTGTGTGAAAGACCCTGTGGCGTCTTGGGGCCGATGGCTCTGAGCTGAATCCTGGCTCTGATGTCACTAGCCGTGTGCGTGCTCAGCACTCTGAAAGGGATCTTCTGTTATTATTATTGCGGCCTGGGGTTTGCTGGCCCAGGGTTCCCTACTGCTTCAGCATGTTCATGATCCTGCCACCTTAAAGGCTCTGGGTGGATCTACGCACTGGCTGGCCCTGCAATCTGGTCTCATCTTATATAGAGAGTCTGGGAATCCTGAATGCCTGTGCCAGGCACTCTAAGTGGTCAGCCTGAAAGGATCAGGATAGGCTGGCTCGGGGAGGACATCTCCGCTCCCTGACACCAACATCGACCTCGGGGCAAACGTCCAGGGTCCCAGGGCAATGCCCTTAATGTGTGGATACCTTTGCCGTGTACAGTCCCTCCTTGTAGGAAAAGAAGTTCAGCTTGTAGTCTTTCTTGGAGGCGGACAGCACATCGATGTAATCAAGGCCCTTTAAGGTGACACTTAGGTCAGGCTTCTCGGGTTTCAGCATTTCCACAATGACCCGGAATCTGGGGGTGCACAGGGGTGCAAGAGGAGAGGACAGACAGAATGAGACAGTTTTCTCGGAGGAAGGAAGGCAAGGTGCCATCTCCACTCCTGATTGCATGGAAAGCACATGGGGCCTGGGTTCCAGTCCTCACTGTGTCACTGGCAATAACAGTACCTACCATTTACTAACCACCTGTTACGTGCCAGGAACTGAGACGAGGCCTGTAGGAACAGTGTCTGTAGGAGATACGCCTCGTTATCCTCTCCACTTTCCTAGTTTAGAAACAGAGGCTGAGTGAAGGAAGGTGACACGCAGGGAGGAGGCCAAGTCCTGGCAGCACTGGCGTTCACGCTTGGGCCTGGGCCCTCACCCACGGGGCTAGGCGGGCCGCCCTCAGCAGGGTGCACCTCTTCTCGCAGCCTTTGGCTCCCCTTCCATAAAAGGAGGGGACGGGCTGGATGGCCTCAGGCTCCTCTAGTTCTTGCATTCGCCTCCACTCTCTCTGCAAGTACAAGATCCAAGGGAGGTCCTTCTCTGGCCAGTGGCTTAGGTGACAAAACAGAGTCTCAGTAATAACGACCCTGATTATCACTCGAAAGTAATAATAACAGCTAACACTTACTGAGCACTTATTTTGTGCAGGTGCTGTTCTAGGAGACTTGCACATCATCACCGCTCAGGGACAGCCCTCAGCAGGAGGTGCTCTCCGGAGGCTCAGAGGTGCCTGGCCACCTCGGGGAGCTTTGCCCCTTTAGCCCCCAACACCCACCAGAGGCCCTGACGAGGGGAAGGGCCAGGCTCCACGTGGCAAGTGCCCCCTCCTGCTCCCCCAGCCCCTCACCTCTGGGGCTTGTTCAGCCAGTTGGTGATTGGCAGGAGCTCAGTGTAGGGCGTCTTACATGGCACTTCACGGTAGATGCTGGCTACGGCTTTGGGGAGCTCGGAAGTCCCATGCAGCATATACAGCCAGCCGGTCCCATCGGGGAGGGGGAAGAAGAGGGTGCCCTAAGGAGAAGAAGAAATGCGGTCAGAATAACACAGAGGGTCCTTTATTGATTACCTCTGGGGCGTGGTAGTGACGCAGGATCGATGGAGGCTCTGCAAATAAGCGTAATACTTGTGAAGAGCAGCTTGGGAATATGCTTCCAAAAGTCATAAAAATATTCATGGGTATTTTTTTTTCTTTTTATGGCTGCACCTGTAGCATATGGAACTTTCTGGGCTAGGGGTTGAATGGGAGCCGTATCTGTGATCTACGCCACAGCCACGGCAACACTAGATCCTTAACCCGTTAAGCAAGGTCAGGGATGGAACCTGCATCCTCATGGAGATTCTGTTGGGTTCTTAACCTGCTGAGCCACAACGGGAACTCTGTTCCTGTGTATTTGAAACAGGAATCAATCCCAGGGAACTTACTGAAGACAAATCCCTCCAGAGGAAAAAGTTACATATACTCACACATGTATACTGGAACCATCGGTACGATACTGACGAAAATCTGAAGACAACTTAAACATCCAACAACTGGGGATGTTAAGTAAATTATGGAACTGTCACTCAATGAAATGTTAGGCAATCATTAAAAATGAATACCGTGAAGACTACATCATTAAAGAGACAAATGCTCGTGATATAATGTCAAGTGAAAGAAAGGGGATACAAAGTTAAGGATGATGGCAGCTGTGGCTGAATCTGAATAAGCACAGGCAGTGGAGATGGAAGAACACAGTTTTTTTCGAGGGGGTAGAAGACTGTGGCTTCTTTTCTTTTTTGATTTTTCTTACAGTTACTGTGAAGTTATTTGTACATGGAAGTATTAACTGCTTGATGCTTTGACTCCATCTCAGAACTGAGGCTCTGGTCCAAGAGAGTCCCCTCAACATGAAAACATAGCTTTGGGCTTGATCATCGGCATGATTCCCCATTGTTCCAACATGATTTGTGGGGTCCCCTTTGTTCTAACACCCTCTGAGCTCCTAACCTTTCTTGCACACTTTCTCCCTCCATCCACGCCAGGAAATTGATGGGGGCGCGGGGCTCAGCCTACCTGATGCTTGCGGTTCTCCAGGTTCATGGTGCGGGGCCGGTATGTAATCTCATAGGGCTTGTTTTGCTGATGGGGCTCCAGGGTGATGAACTCCGGCCCCTCCCAGTGCTCACCCTCAAAGATGGGGTGCAGGTTCCAGGTTTGGTTGGTGCGGTTTGAAAGCAGGATGGTCTGTGTGTGCTTGGAACGCACCTGGCAGGTGAAATTCACCACCTGGAAGAAAACAGGCACCTCAAGCAGGCTGTGGAATTTATAAATCTGGAGTTCAAGGAGAGGTTTGAGCTGGAGACATATTTATTTATTTATTTATTTATTTATTTCGATTTATTTGGGAGTTGTTAATATTGCAATATTTTTTTATGGCCAAGAAACTGGATGAGATCATCCAGAAGTAAGTGTATTTAGAAAAAAGAAATTTCCGGACTAGTTCCTGACTGGCACCCTTCGATGTCAGGGACAATCAGAAGTGGAGATGAGAAGGAATAGATGATAAGGTGGGAGACGGTGGTATCGTGAGGAAGGCAGGGTCTGAAGGAGGAGAGGCTCGTTCAAGGTGCCAAAGGCTATAGGCAGGTCAAGTAAGAAGAGGGGGGAGAACTAGCCACGGAATTTAGCAGTGTAGACAGTGCTGCACTGGTGTAAAGAGAGTCAACGAGAGCACTAGTGGGACAAGAATGGAGCTGAGCAAGAGGCCCACACATGTGTGATCAACTGGTTTTTGACCGACGCGCAAAGGCTATTCCGTGGAGAAAGGACCGTCTATTCAATGAAAGGTGCTGGAACAACTGGATACCCATGTACAAAAATACAGTGAATTTTGACCCATATCTTATACTACATACAGAAATGAGCTTTAAACAGACTGAAGATCTAAATATAAAACTTGCATCCTGAATATAAGAGAGCCATCAAAGCTCAAGAGTAAGAAAACAAACAACCCAAATAAAAATAGAAGACGTGAACAGACACTTCAACAGAGAAGATATCTGAATGGCAAATAAGTACCTGAAGAGATGCTTGCTATCATTAGTCTTGAGGGAAGCGCAAAGTACAAACCACAATGAGATGCCACTACATACCTATTAGAATGACCAAAAATTTAAAAGGCTGATCATATTAAGAGTGGGCAAGGATGTGGTGCAAGTGGAAATATCAGGCATTGCTGAGAGGAGTGTAAAATGACGCAGCAACTTTGGAAAACAATTTGGTAGGTTCGTAAAAAGGTAAATATATACCTACCTCTTGATCCATCCATTCCACTCTTATGTGTTTACCCAAGAAAACGAAAGCCTGTATTCTTGCCAAGGCTTCTACATCTACCTTTACAGTACACTGTGCAAGTCTATTTACATGAAATTGTTGAAATAACAAGAGATGGAGATTAGGTGTCATTATGACCCTAAGCAAGGTTACCAGGAATACAGCTGACAGTCCACTACTAGGTTTCTAGGAACAGGGCTAGCAGAGGGTTAACCCGAAGCCATTTTTTTAAGCATAAAGAAGGAGATAAGTATTCACCTTTTACTTACAGAGCTTATAACAGAATTTGATCTAGACAGAGATGTCAATACAGCCTTCCTTGAGAATGAAATGTTTGAGTTGAGAGTTGAAGAGTAAATAAGAATTAACTAAATGAAGAGGGTGAAATGAATATATCAGCACTAGGAACAGCATGTGCCAAGGCCCTGTGGTGCGAAGGAGCAGATCTGAATATTTGATGTGGGTGCCAGGGACCATTTGAACAGAGCCACTTATTTCTAGAAGGTCTGATCAAGTTCCCTTGTGGGGCCTGCTGGGCCCACCCCCGCCAGGGGTCCATCTGTGGGCCGCAGCTACTGACCTCTTTTACTGCAGGTGGCCCCACGCAGACTCCAGACAGGGTTAGGCTCAGAGGATTCCCTCCCTGGATGAAGCAGAGCAAGTTTTTATGGAGAACCTCCTTTCCCACCTCGGTGGGATGATAAATCACTTCGAAAGAAACCTCCATGCCTGCGGTGATATAGCCTTCTTCTGGGCTGATGGAGAAATGAGGCTCAAATTTCTTGGTGTCCCATTTAAACCTTTTCCAAGACAAAAGGAGACAAGGAAGACAGTTTACTAGTTTCACTGAGAGTGGCCTCTGTGCTGCTGAGGAAAGAGACTCTGCCTGGGCTTTCAGCTGGGAGGTCCACCCCCTCGTGCACTGCCTGGGACCAGGGAGGAGGAAGACTGCCCGGCAAAGCAGAGGCAGGAGTGACAAAGGCCAGGTCGGTGCTTGGTGGGAGCTCTTGGCTTTCTCCTGGAGCTCAGCAGGCAGGGAAGTAGCGCATCTATATGTACTCAAGGTCACAGAGCTAGGAGGTGGCTGGGCTCCTGAGACTGTGGCCATAAGCACTCCCCGCACGGCCTCCCAGGTGTGACCCAGGAGGGTAGAGATCATCCCTTTAGCTGAGAGACGCCCCCATTCTTGGCAGTGGGATCCAATGGCCCTGGGTGGTCACCCCTCTGAGGTCTGGCACTGGGTCCAGGCAGGAGCCAGAGGGTGTATGGTGCAGACCAGAGCTTCCAGTACCAAGGCCACCATACCACAACCTAAGGGTGTTGTTCACACTGAGATTGGCGTGAAGGGTGCCCCCTGCAGATGTGTAGGCACCTGCTGGTGAGAAAGGAGAACCTGGCAAGGAACGCTGCCATAGGGGTACCTGGGTTCTAATTGCATTTTTCTTACTTCCTGGCTGTGTGACCTCAGGCAAGTCACCTAACCACTCTGAGCCTCACCTTCATCTGTGAAATGGGGACACATGATATCTGCCTTAGAGGGTCCTGGGATAGTTAAAGGCGGTTGTATACGTAAGAATGCACAGCACTGCACCTGGGCATGGTAAGTTGTTGCTAAATATATGATTTTAGACAAGTTGCCTAATCTCTTAATACCTCAGTTTTCCCGTCTATAAAATGGATCACTCATCAAACCGTTCTTGGGATTGAAAGAGACGAGCCACGTAAAGGGACTATCACAGGTGCCCAGCAAGTTCTTTATCACATTAATTTTAGTAAGAATCATGGCAGCAGCGATCACATCCTGAGTGGCCCCCGCTGTCACTTCCGGAGGGAAGGGAGGGGAAGCAAAACGGAGGGCAAAGAAACAGAAAAATGGCCATGCGTGTAGAACAAACGCGTGAGCCGAGCCCCGGTGAGCCCAGGCCCGCAGGGCTCTCCTACCTCGCACCCACGTCGCCCGTGTTCAGCATGAGGACGCGCCGCGTGGCTTGCGTCTGACACACGACTGGTCCGAAGGGAATGTGCTCCTGGTCCAGCGAGATCTCCAGGGCCTGGCAGCAGCCACGGAGGAGGAAGAGGGGCCGCAGGAGCCCCAGGCACTCCATGAACACCTCCTCGGAGAAAGGAGGGACACGCTTCTTCGGGGCAAAGGTGACCTCCAGCTGACGGACCTCTTTGGGCTTCAGAGTGATGCTTTGGAATGGCGTCAAGGTGATGACCTGGGCGAGAGGACCGGGAGACTCAGCAGCTGGGCCCGGGGGTGGCGAGGGCGCCGAGGCTGCCCTCCTGGAGGTCTGGATGCTGGGATGGTAACCGCCGGGAATACTCTCTCTCCGTTCCCACCAGCCGTGTCCCCTGTGCTGAGTGCCTGAAACTTGCTGTGATGCACTCTATGGTTAAGGCCCAGATCCCCTGTACAAACTGTCTGGCACATAACAGGCCTGCAGTAAATGCGGATTCACTTTCCAACCTCTTGCAAATAACCCTGCTCTCTGGTGGAGGAAATGGGAAAAGCAAGTAGAAAACGCTCCCGGGGCTCCCCGGTGTGCTGGTGAAAAGACCGACTCTCGGGTCCTGCCCGGTGGACCAGTCTCCTCGGGAGAGCGTGGGGCCTGCATTTGGTGACTCATATGTTCTAAAGTTCAGAACCACTGTTTGAACTTGAATGTAAGGGTCTTCTCTCTCCCTTTGGTGGTGGTAAAATTCAAATCAAAATCAGCTTGAGGAGTTCCCGCCGTGGCGCAGTGGTTAACGTATCCGACTAGGAAACATGAGGTTGCGGGTTCGATCCCTGGCCTTGCTCAGTGGCTTAAGGATCTGGCGTTGCCATGAGCTGTGGTGTAGGTCGCAGACGTGGCTTGGATCCCGTGTTGCTGTGGCTCTGGTGTAGGCCGGCGGCTACAGGCTCTGATTCGACCCCTAGCCTGGGAACCTCCATATGCTGCGGAAGCAGCCCAAGAAATTGCAAAAAGGCCAAAAAAAAAAAAAAAAAAAAATCAGCTTGAAAGGAGAGTTCTTGTTGTGGTGCAGCAGCTTACAAACCTGACTAGTATCCATGAGGACATAGGTTCGATCCCTGGCCCCTGGCCTCGCTCAGTGGGTTAAGGATCCAGCATTGCTGTGAGCTATGGTGTAGGTTGCAGATGTGGCTGGGATCCCACATTGCTGTGGCTGTGGTGTAGGCTGGCAGCTGTGGTGCTGATTCAACCCCTAGCCTAGGAACCTCCATATGCTGCAGGTGCAGCGCTAAAAACAAAGAAAAAAAAAAAAAGAAAGAAATCAGCTTGAAGGAAGCCAAGGACCTCTTCCCCCTGGAGCCCCTCCCTTTGGTACAGAGGGCTGCACAGTCACCAGCAAGTGGACTGTGCAGTCGGGAGTCAGAGTGGCTGAGGCACGAGAGCAGAGGGGCCTTAGAGATTTCTCAAAACACAGCGATGGAAGTGAACCAGGGAGATGGGGCTGGCATGGACTGCTTCCATCTCATGAGGCAAAGGAGGTGTGGCCAAACTGTAAGGTGCCCTGACTCACCAGAACCAAGGCCTTTACTTTGGATTAATGAGGAAAGGGAAGCAAGAGGTTGGCCCTCTTTCTCTGGATGGCAAGTTGGTTGACATGGGGCCTGGGATGAGATGCCCACTGGGCCTCCTGCCCTGGCTGGCCTCTCGCAGCCAGTGTTTCTCTTTCCCACAATCCCCAGTGGTCCACAGCACCCCTAAAACAGGGGATCACAGCTAGGATTCCAAAAGCACCAATCCCTTTGAGTGTATAAAACCCTGCCTGCCACAAACACCCCTCCTCCACCTGCCTGCCTGGGAAATGCTCCTTCATCCTGTAAACCTCAGTTCCGAGGCCCCCCGTCCCCGCACTCTGAGGCCTTCGGTAGTCCCCCAGCCCTCCCCTGAGCAGAACCAGCTCCTGAATCACCCCCCATTTCCGCATGTCCAGGCTGTCCTGGGCCAAGTCATGTGTCTGTGACCCCGAAAGATGGTGAACACCACCAGACCAAAGTCTACGTCATAGTCACCACGCTACGGACAGAACCCCCCCCCCCACTCTGTATGACAGGAGTCTTTGGAGACGGGACTTTGGGAGGTAATTAGGTTTAGATGAGGTCAGGAGAGTCAGACCTCCATGATGGGACTAGTGCTCTGATGAGAAAAGACATCAGAGCCAGAGCTCCTGTCCCTCTGCCATATGGGGACACAACCAGAAGGGGGCTGTCGGCAAGCCAGGAGGAGAGTCCCCAGCAGAAATGACCATGCTGGTACCTGATCTCTGACTTCCAGCTTCCAGAACTGTGAGAAAACCCATGTCTGCTGTTTAAGCCACCCAGACTGGGGTTTTGTCACGGCAGCCCAAGTGGATGAAGACACACCTTTGGATCTCCAGCACCTAGCACGGATTTCCAGTACGTGTAAGAACAGACTGGAGGGAGTGAGGAGTAGATGCAGCCCATCCTCAGAATGAAGTCTTTCGGGTCCATCTGCAAAGGGCCACCCTAACACTGGGAGATGGGGAGCAGGCAGCCAGGACTGAAGCTTCTCCGTTCAGGGAACTAGAGGGCGTAGCTTTAGCAACAGACACGCTCCTTTCACACAGCAGATGGGACATAAACAGGGACAACGTTTCGGGGGCAGATGAGCGATGTGTGTTGAAACACCCTCTTCCTTTTGGTCTGAGAAGCCGACCTCTAGGAGGAAATCTTAGCAGAGAGTCATGGATGTATGCAATGGTTTGTTTACATGGATATTACAATGTTTATAATATAAAAAATTGGGAACACCTGAAATGAGCAGAAACATGGTGGATCCATCTACCTAAGGCAGTAAAAATGAACAACTGACATGGAATGTTTTTGATCTATAGGTAGATGGTAAAAGCAGGTTTCAAAACAATCTGAACATTATAATCTTATTTTTTAAAAATATATAGGAAAAATAGGAGAAAGATAGGTACCAAATGGTTAAGCGATTATTTCTGGGTATGAGATTGTCACCCAATGTTTTTCTTTGTGATTTTCTAGTTTTAAAATTTTCTTCCATGAAGCTCCGTGTAGATTCACTGGTGTCTAGATCTTCGGACTAGTTCTAGCTGATCAGAGGCAGTGCAGGGAGAGCTCTTAGAACGGCCTGGCGCGCTGATGGTGCCCCAGAACCATGAGGGGTCCGTGTCGCGAGCACGGCCATCCACGTCATCGGGGGGCGTGGAGAGGACACTGGGGGCCCCGAGCACCAACCTTGGGTTCCTGGAGTTCCGGAATCGAGAAGAAGACGGACTGGTTAAATGTGAGCTGGGCCTGGCTGTTGTTCATGATGGAAATTGTTTTTTTCACCACCTGTCCAGGCAGGACGGCTCCTAACTTCACAATCTTGTTGGCTGGATCGAGGACTAAAATCTGTGGGACAAGAAAGACAGTGGGGGTTGGGGGGGCTTCCTCAGTTAAGGAGGAAAAGAAACAGGACACGTGCACCCTGCTGAGGCAAGGGAGGCTCTCTCTCTCTCTCTGTGACCCGCATCCTGGAGCCTGGGTGGGCAGCTGCTCACTCAGTAAACACTGATGTGCCTTCAGTGCCGCTAAACGACCTGTCCTGCACTGACAAAGTTACGGCTGGGTGAACAGAGGGCAGGAAAGAGCTCGGGGAATAGGGGCTGAGCTGGCCTGGGGGTGCGGGAGGCTCCACCCCCGGAAGGCGCATCCCCCCGAGAGCTAAGGGAAGGCAGGGTTGGGGCTTTGCGTTGTGTGTGTGTGGCGGGGGCAGGACAGCACCCCGGGGAGGAGACCAGCTGTGGCAAGGCCCCGAGCTGGAGGGACTCTTACATTCAAGTTCAAACATGGTCCTTGAATTTTGGAACACGTGAGTCCCCACGTGCAGGCCCCCCACGCTCTCCGGAGGAGACTGGTCCCTCCGGCGGGACACAAGAGTCGGCCTTTTCACCAGCACACTGGGGAGAATGATCAGGCCTGTGGCTGGGCGCCAGGGGGAGACGGAGGAGATGGTTTGGAGGTGGGGTCAGGTTTGATTCTGGGAGACGTGGGCAGCCAGGGCAACCTGGAGGGACCCAGTCAGGCGTGTATTTTGGGAGTGGGCTTCTGGCTTGCTCCTCTGGGGAGATGGACTGGAAGAGGAGTGAGAGATGCGGGGGGGCAGCAGAGATGGAGAAAGCAGATACATTCCAAAGTCCTCGTCGAAAGCACTGATCCAAATGCTGGCCTGGGAGTTCCCGCTGTGGCTCAGCAGGTTAAGAAGCCGACATGGGGTCTCTAAGGATGCAGTTTTGATCCGTGGCCTCACTCAGTGGGTTAAGGATCCGGTGTTGCCACAAGCTCAGTGTAGGTTGCAGCTGTGGCTTGGATCTGGTGTTGCTGTGGCTGTGGTGTAGGCTGGCGGCTACAGCTCTGATTCGACCCCTAGCCTGGGAATGTCCTATGCCACAGGTGCGGCCTTAAAAAAAGAAAAAAAACAAAAACTAAAAAAACGCCGGCCTGGATGAGGCTAAGATCAGGTTGGGCCTTGCCCTCCAGGACGGTGTGACCACAACGAACAGCACTCACTGGTCCCTGTCCTGTGAGCAGTCACTGCACCGCACCCCTCCCCCAACCATCTTTCCGTCCAGCCCACATGCTTCCACTTTGTCTACAGAGGCAAGAGTCTCCAGAACCAGCCTGTGAACTCCCGGAGGTCAGAGAACGTGCTTCATATCCCAGGGAGATTTCCACCAAGCACCTGACACACAATGGGTGCTGAGGGAATGAATGAAAGTATGAGCGTGTGAATGAATCAGGGACATCAGAAGAGCCCCTGTCCTTGGCTTGGGTGCAGACACAGCAGGTGCCATGGCCCTGCCGCTCCTCTGGCCGGATGGGAAGGCCGCTGGGAACATGCCCCTCCCCTTTTCTCTGGGTTGCTGAAATGTCCCACACACGCTGAGAATCTTGGAAGGTCTGGAGTCTTCTAAAACCTCCTATTAAATGCAAGTACTCCCACCAGACTTAATTTTTTTTTTTTTTTTGCTTTATTTACAGCCGCACCCAGAGCATATGGAAGTTCCCAGGCTAGGGGTTGAATGGGAGCTGTAGCTGCAGGCCTACGCCATAGCCGCAGCAATGCCAGATCCAAGCCGTGACTCTGACCTATACCACAGCTCATGGCAACACTGGATCCTTAACCCACTGAGTGAAGCCAGGAATCAAACCTGCAACCTCTTGGTTCCTAGTCAGATTTGTTTCTACTGAGCCATGACAGGAACTCCCAAGACACCAGACACTGGAAAGAAAGGGATTAGCAGCAGGACCAGACCTTTCCCTTCCTATTAGGAGCCGCTGGTTAGAAGGAAGGCTCTTAATCAAATATAATCCCGGGATCTGGGCCTGGGGAATGCGAGTCAACGTGGTGTCAAGGAGAGACGCCGTGTAACTGAAAGGCAGGTCTGTGAACACGGCTTCAACACATCTTTCCCATTAAACCTGAAAATGGTACATGCCTTAATGCGGGACAAAAAGGGCATGCTTGGGATGCTGCATCTGAGAGCATCAAACTTCTCCGAGGAAAAGACTGCTTCCCTAGAGCCTGGGATTACTCGCATCCTTTGACGCGGTGAGGTTTGGTGTTTGGAATTGAATAAGATGTACGGGACCCATTTGAGTCTGATCTGACAGTTCACCCCTCAGGGTCCTGGCTGACCTGGGATCGCGCAGTGTGGGGGCAGGAGACATGGAGAGGGGAGGCGGATGGGCTCAGGCGGGCAGAGGTGGCTGAGAAGGGCGAGGAGGGTGCCAAGCCCGAGGATGTCCCCAGTTGTCTCTTACCTTCATCTCAGTGCCTTTCCCTTTGATTTCAACTACTTGTTGCGAGAGTCCATTGATTTCGAAGGGGATGAGCTCTCGATAACTGATACTTTCTCGAGGATAAAAGATGATAGGAACCTCCAGCGTCTTGCCTGGCTTTATCACATCTACTCGGAAGTTCACCTCAAGGTGGCTGGTGTTGGTGTACAAACAGTCTAAGCTGGAGAAAACCAGGAGGAAGGGGTGTCCGTGCTCGGACGGCTGACCCAGAGGGAGGAGCCTGTCCCTGTGTCTCCGAGCCAGGCACTGTCCTGTCCTGCCCTGCCTGGGGTCGGAATTACGGGCTGGAAGGGACCTCAGCAATGACCCTGCGCTCCCCGCTCCTGGGCACAGACAAGTCACTTCCCAAATCACATCCCAAGACCCTGGCAGAACCGGGCCTCAAATTCAGTCTCATGGCCCTTGGCCCGGTGCTCTTTTCACTCCCTTTATCCTCTCACAGGAAGGAACTGGGTGGCAACGCACGGTGGGAGGGGCATGTGTGCCAGAGTCAGACGGAGGGGGGTTTGGATCCAGGCTCTGGCCTCCGGTCGCCACATGACTTGAGAAAACTTCCTCAGCCCCTTTGGGTCTCTGTTTCCTTACCTGTAAAATGGGGATGGTGAGAGCTACCTCACAGGGCAGTCGTGACTGTTCAATGAGAAAAAGGGACTAAATCAGTCACGACAGAGGGCACTGAGGGAGCATTCCATGAAGGTAAGCCATGACTATGACAACGAATTCCTCAACCAGAAGGGCCTGTGAAAGATCAGGTCTACCCTCCTTCACCTGTGGGTAGGAAGGCACCCAGACCTCTGCTATGACCCCTCCCTGGCTGCCTCCCAGGTACCTGGAGAAGGAGTCTAGCTAAGCCATTAAACAGAGCTTAGCGTCTTAAACAAGTAAGACTGAGATCAAATGAAGTCAGGCAAGAAGGCGTGCTGGTGGGTAAGATTTTAAATTAGTTTTTTAAATTGCATGACATTCTTGTAATTTACATTCAGGACAATCACCACCACCACCACCATGAACTACCATCACCACCACTCACCATCACCATACCACCACCTACCACCATGACCATAGCAGCAGAAATGGTTACTGAGCATTTCCTATGTTCTGGGCACTGTTCTAAATATTCTCTCTAAATGAATTAAGTGAATCCTCCTAACAGCCCTGTGGGGAGGTACTATTGTTACCCCCCGCTTCAGCAAGGAGACAGAAGCACAGAGAGTGTAAGAAATTTGCCCAAGGTGACACAGCTGGGGGAGAGCTGGATTTGAACCTAGACCTGTGCTCTCCAATATGGGAGCTGCTAGATGCATGTGGCTATTAAAATTAAAATTAAGATGAAATAAAAATTCTGTTCCTCAGTGGCATTAGCCACATTTCAAGTGCACCACAGCCATGTGCAGCTACGGGCCACTGCACTGGACAGGGCAGGTGTATAACATTTCTGTCACCGAAGAAAGTTCTCCTGCAGAGCACTAACCAAGAGAACTTTGAACAAACACAGGTCTCTGGAGCGTCTGTTTGGTTTGGTCTGAAATACACCCCAGAAACGTGAACTGGAACATTCTGCACAGGGATGGTGCAGAGAGGCTGGATGTGAATCAGATGGCTTAGGCTCAGTGTGGATCTGCCATTCACTGCAGGCTCACTGGCCTGAGAAATGAACTTTTTAACTCTGCAAACCTCAGTTCCCATATCTGCTACGTGGGGATAAGAAACGGAGGCCATCCAACGTCTTGTCAGCTCATTTGACACTGCCCTCCTCTCCTGCGGGAGGATTTTTTTTTTAGCAAGTAGCTCGTGGAGATCCAAGTATTGGCCTGCGTGGTGGGGAAGGGAGAGCCGGGAGGCACGCACGCCTGTGTCTGGCGCTTTCCAGTGATCCCTCGTCTGTGTCGGCAAGACCTCACCTGTGTGGAGGGAGGATCTCCTGCAGGGCCTGGGACGCCTGCTTACCTCATAGACGTCTCTTCCTTGTTGGTGACAACCAGGGTTTGTTTGTACGGGGGCATCCCAGCCTGGTAGATGAAGCAGGTCCCAAAGTTGTAGCTGGTGAAGGAGAAATGGACGGCGGGGCTCACGGCACAGCCTGAGATGCTGCACAGAAATGCTGGACCTTGGCTGATCTGTGCGGAGGGAATGGCAGGGGGGCCTGATTAGGAGAAGTGAGAGAAAAGGGCCTGGAGCCCTCAGGTGAAGGTGGGAAGCAGTCAGCTTTCAAAAAAAAATTCAGGTCCTAGGGGGCCTTTTGCAGAATCCGGTTTTTTTTTTTTTTTTTTTTTTTTTTTTTTTTTTTTTTTTGTCTTTTTGTTTTTGTTTTTGTTTTTTAGGGCCCAAGCTAGGGGTCCAATCATCCAATTGGAGCTGTAGCCGCCAGCCTACGCCACAGTCACAGCAATGGCAGATCTGAGCCACGTCTGCAACCTACACTACAGCTCTCGGCAACACCGGATCCCTAACCCACTGAGTGAGGCCAGGGATGGAACTCACGTCCTCATGGATACCAGTCAGGCTCATTTCCACCGAGCTGCAAAGGGAACTTCAGAGATTCTGATTAATAGAAGTTTATTTAGGAAAAGCAAGGAGGCCTATTCTGCAACTTGAACCCACACTGGCTCTGGCTTCCCTCCTGCAGGAACGATCAGCTTGAAGCAGAGGGCTGTGCAGAGACAGCAGGCTCCCCGCCAGCCCCACTTTTCAGGGTTCCTGTGGCCGCAGGACGCTGGCTGGCTGCCCACATGCCTGGGAAACATACTTGACTTCCAGCCCTTCCTTGCAGCGGAGGTGGCCATACACACAGGTCTCAGGACAGGATGCCTGAGTGTGCTGGGTGTTGGACAAGGTTAAACGGTCTCACCTTGATTTTGAGTTCCAGGCCCTGCAAGACGCATTTCTTAAACGGCTGGAAGGACAAGGAGGCATGTGCGGTCTGCCCCACATCCACGCTGCCGTCAATGGGCGAGAAGTCCAAGTACTGCCGCAGGGACGGGGGGCCGGACAGCTCTGCCTGGAAGCTGAACTTGAACTTCCCAGTGTTGATAAAGCTGAATTCACACTGGACACATTCATTCAGCTCCACCTGAGAGGCAGAGAACAGAGCTGTCTGTTGAGCCAATGGGGTCAGGGCCTGTCACATGTTGGGGAAAAGACCCTTTGGCAGATGATGTTGGTGCGTTGAGGGTCATTCGTTTAATGTCATCAGAGAGTCCAGCAAGGGCAGCCAAAGTGCTGGGAGCCATTCAGTTCTTAGCAAAACATCCTTCCTGTGTGTTTAATACAAGCATCCTCTCCTCCCCCCACCACCTTGCCACCCTGTGAAAAGCAAAATCACCCTGTGAAAAGAAAAGCAGCCACATCACGACGATAACACGTTCTGCAGAGGGAGCGGCTCTCCTTGGTTCTCCTGGCCTCCCAGGCTTGGTCATGGGCTCGGCCTCCCCCAGGCAGTGTGCAAACCGAGCGTGCGAGGCCTTCTCCCACTTTACCTCATAGAAGTTGATGGTAGTGGTCTGGTTGGGGGTCAAGAGAGTGACGGCGCCCACCCTGTCCTTGCATTTGACCTCCACCTTCACAGAGTAGCCCTCAGCCTTGACATTTAAGGTCAGAGGGTGGGCTTTCTTTTTCACATTGCAGATCAGATTGAAGTTCACATCTCCCTCCTGCTTTGGTGTGAAGAAAATATCAATCGGGAACCTGGTTGGGGAAGAAGACAGCAGATGAAATGACTAGGGTGACCCGGTACAACCTGCCGAAGAAGGCGAGTTGAGTGGATTAGCAGAAACACTATGAGGAAAAGGCGGAGTTCCCATCGTGGCACAGTGGAAACGAATCCGACTAGGAACCATGAGGTTGTGGGTTCGATCCCTGGCCTCGCTCAGTGGGTTAAGGATCCGGCATTGCCGTGAGCTGTGGTGTAGGTCTCAGATGCTGCTTGGATCCTGCGTGGCTGTGGCGTAGGCTGGCAGCTGTAGCTCTGGTTAGAATCCTAGTCTGGGAATCTCCATATGCTGTGGGTGCGGCCCTAAAAAGCAAAAAAAAAAAAAAAAAAAAAAAAAAAAAAAAGGCATCACAACGCCGGCTCATGATGAATGGTGAAGATCTGCCAGGTAAGTTGGGCCACTGCTTTATGGATTCACAAACGCAGTGGAGAGCAGGGAAAACATAAACATGGGAAAATACCAAGAACAAGAGCTTAACGTTTTCAATGCTCCACGGTCATCAGGGAAATGAACAACGGGGAAGGGGTAGGACAGAGATGAGATGTCACACCTCGAGTTTAGAGTTGGGAGGGACTTTGCAGACACGCACTCTCGGGGGAGGTGGCACTCCTGGTGGGCAGGCCTGGGACCCCGTCCCGTGGGCGAGGGCAGTCCTGGGGGCTTACCTGGGCCTTTCTGTTTACCTGGACTGAGGTGGGAGCCAGCCTTCCATGGGACACACGACCAAGCTGTTGCTGAAGCCTTCAGAGAAGCGGGAGTTGTCCTGGAAGGCGAAGTGGAACCCCTGCTCCTCCTTGTTGATAATTTTCACCGTCTCCCGGGCTTCCCTGCCTGAGGAGGAGACACAGACCCTCAGGGGAAGCCGCGGGCCTGCTCCCGAGGCACTGCACGCAGTGGACGCTCCTCTGAAGGCCAGGGCAGGCGGCGTCTTTGCTCGCCTCTCCCGGGGGCCTCAGCCTCTGGCTCCCTCTCTTCCTTCCTCCCAAAGGGACTCCACCTCTTCCTTCCAGAACTTTTAATCCATCAACCGCTGCTACTTTGAGGGTGCTGCTCTGCCAGGAGAGTCTCCTTCTTCTTCAGGCCCCGTGCCCTCCTGCCTTATCCGTGGGGCTGGGGGCCCGTGTGCTCTGCCCGGAGCTCTGAACAGAATCTCTGCATCGGCCTCTTAGGAATTAGACTCAGGGATGTCGCGCGTGTCCTGACAGGGCTCTGATGGATACCCTTCCTCCCACGGGTCTGCTTTTTCTTACTTTCCTTGACGATTGTAGGGCGTTTATTTTTCTCCATAAACTTTAGAATTGTTTCATCCATTTTTCCCCTCACCTCAATCCTTGTGGGACTAAGGTTACCAGAGTTAGCAAAAAATTTCCTAGTATAAGCACATCCCAATTTTTCCATGGGACATACTTACACTAAAAAACTATTCACTGCTGCCTGCAATTCCAGTTTAACGGCACATGCTATATTTCATCGGGTGACGCTAGTTGGGGTTTTTAATTGGAGCTTGATTAAATGTGCACAATTTTGGGAGAATTGACAAATTTCCAGATCTCGTTTGGGGACATTTTAATAAGATTTTACAGTTTTCTTCATATATGTCCTGCGCTTGTCTTGTTGCATTGATCTTTATCTATTCTATAGGTTTTATCAATATGGAATGGAATCTTTTGGTTCTGTTTCTAGGCGCTTATTGCTAAAAGAGAAAAATCACTGATTTTTCCACAGGACGTGTTTGGCATCCAGCCACCTGCTGAATTATCTTGTTGACTCTTATAGTCTGTTGTGCATTTCTCTAGAGTCTCGTGAGGTTATCTATGTGTGAAGTCATCAGCAACAGTGTAAGGAGACACGTTTTCTCTCTGTTTTCCCACTGTTTACACCAATTATTTAATCTTCTTGTTTTATAGTATTTGCTAAGATCACTAGGTAAGTGCCCAATAAGAACAGCGATAATGAGCATCCTTGCCTAATTCCTGACTTTAACTGAAGTGACTTCAGTGGTTCATGAGCTGATAATATCGGCCTCTTGCTTTCGGTTACTCTTTTAAGGTTTTTCCTCTATTCCTATTTTACTATTAGAATGTGAATGTCTGCTGAATTTTAGCAATGGCTCTTCATGATGTATGATCACCTGGCTGTTCTTTAATCTGCTGATGTAAAGACTATACAGAAAAACAACATCACTGCAGCCTAGACTGAACTGTTTGTCCTGCTGTTATTTTTACGCTACATTGTTCATTTATTTAAAACCTTACGAGACATCCTAATCTCCTCCCATCTACTTATAGGCATCACTATGAGAAATATATGGAAATAATATACGTTAAACTGTTAACACTGGTTTCCTTTGATGGAAAGAGTGAGATAGAATTGGGGGGCAATTATTAATTTTTTTCCTTATACAATGCCACATTGATTGACATATAAAGAACACCACTTTAGTTGTATTTTACACACCCACACACCCCCACCCCACGCCCATGTGATGGAGTCACAGTGTTATAAGGGGCCTGCAATCACTTCCTCCACTTCCTTCAAATCCCTGCTCAAATATCACCTTCCCACCATCTGCTGGGCTGCCTTGCTCCCCTGCCCTGCTTTATTCTTCTCTGGAACATGTCTCAACATCTGACATGCTATCTCTTTTGCTTTTTGGGGGTCCACTACCTGTCACTAGACTGTAACCAGCATGAAAGTGGGGATGTGGGCTTTGCCCATTGTACGCCCAGCTCACGGAAGAGTGTCTGGCTCACACACTTTAAGCTCTGTTGCGCTAGATAAATATGTGAAAGGACCGCAGAGAAATGTGACCACTGTGGCACAGACCAAGGAGCACACAGATACAGCCCACTCAAGGCACACTCAAGTAGGATGGGGCTGACATGAGTTTCTGGAAATAAACATAGTCCAGGCCCCAAAGGCATCTTCCAAGCTTGTAACAAGCCTCCTACGTTTCCTTGGGTTATTGGTGTGTGCGTTTGGAAGACACCTGATGGAAATTAGATTGAGAGGTGAAATATCTTGTGGCCTTGTGAACGGTGATAGAGGCCATCTGACATGCCTCTGGATGGCACCAGGAAGAGTTTCCCACCCAAGTCTGCTCCTAGAGCTCCTTGCTGGGTTGTCCCCACTCCTGCCCGTCCCCCCTCCCCGACCCCTGGTCATGCCAACTCTAAATACAAACCAACAGGGCAGCCTTACCAATGAGAATACAACTGAAGTTGAGATGTGACTTGTCCAGACTGATGAGAGGGTCAGTGGCTTTGCCCACCAGCAGGAAGGGGACTGAGATGTTGTGCTCAGGGATTAAGAACGTCCAGAATGCTTCCGAGAGGTGCAGGTGGCAAGGTGTGAACTGGAAGACAATCTGAGGGGATGGTTGGGAGCAGAGCAGTTAGAGGCTCTTCTGTCTGCCAACCCCACATGCCCTTAGAGGCTCATCAGCACTGGGCTACGCTGGCTGCTGTGACCAGGTCATAGCCTCTTTTTTTTTTTTTTTTTTTTTGGTCTTTTTAGGGCAGCACCCGTGGCATATGGAGGTTCTCAGGCTAGGGGTCAAATTGGAGCTAAAGCTACCTGCCTATACCACAGCCACAGCCACACCAGATGTGAGCTGTATCTGCGACCTACACCACAGCTCAAGGCAACGCCGGATCCTTAACCCACTGAGCAAGGCCAGGGATCGAACCCGAGTCCTTATGGATCCTGGTCGGACTTGTTTCTGCTGTGCCACAATGGGGACTCCCTCTACCCTCTGTGTAAGGTCCCGGAAGCTGTACCAGCAGCATCAATGTCTGCCCTGCCCACCAAGAATGTCTAAGGGGGTGAATCCCACCCACAGGTTTTGCTGGCTAGGCTGCCATATGCATGCCATACCTTTGGGTGCCATATAAAATTGGAAGATTCAGATAGAAATCTGGGGTTTTGGCTTTTCCTGAAAAGCGTGGGAGATCTAGCAACCCTGGGCTCACTGGTCTGTGTGGTGATCCTCCAGAGAAGCACTGTGGCCAGCTAGCCCGGTGCCCTGCACTCCCTATCTCTGTCCCTCGGGCCTGCCTCATTCATGTGGATGATCCTCCTGACGCTATCTGAATGCGTAATGTCTGTTTTACGGATTTGTTTCTGCCTCCAAGATTCTCTGGGGAACTTACAGGACACAGGGCCCACACATCTGTTTTGGCCAATAGGTTCATACTTGTCTAGGTCTGACTCTCTGCTTTAAATCACTGTGTGGACACTAGGACTCAACCATAGGACACGACTCTGCCCTTTGGTTTTGCCCTTTGGCTTGACTAGGTCAAAATGCACCCGTGTCCTTTCACTGCTGTCGGTCCCCTGGACACATGCGCTCTTGACTTCATGGTATGGCATGAATCCCAGAGTCCCCAGGCACAGGTGTCCAGCTCTCCTTTCCTTGCTTTAATAATCTCAATTTTTAAAACTTCAAATACCAGGGCTCTCCATTTCTCCATGGCCAACCAAGAGAGCTCAGGTCTGTCTTGTTCATGAGAATTGCTGAACGTATGCAGTAGCCACTCAAGAAATGCTTGTTGATGGGCTCCCACTTCGGCTGTTCACCCTAACTCAACCCGTGAGCCACAGCACGCTTGCTGTGCAGAGGGGGACAGGATGATTCCATTCCCGGCCCAAGTGTCCCCATTCACACACACACCTCAGCTTTCTTTTCAGGGAGGACGAGGCCTTTCTCTGTCAGGCACGTGAAGGCTGGAGGGTTCTGGAGACTTTCCATTTCCTCAGAGATCCAGCAGAAGGAGTAGGTGCTACTGGTCGGGTTCAGTATTGTAAACGTCCTGGCCGAGCAGGAAGAGGTGAGAGCAGAGCATGAGAGAGGGCTTGAGGAGTAAGAGAAACTCTCTTCGGACCTGCCCCAGCACAGTCACCTTCTGTGGGAAGCAGACCTGTTCTGGGCACTTTCTGACTGCAGAAATGCAAACAGCATCACCTCACCTGGGGATCCCAAGGGTGGCTTGAGTTCTGGACTTCTGACTAATGACGGTGCCAAGCGCCCTTCTGTCCCCGTGATCCTCTGGGGTCAAGGCAGTGGTCAGGGATTGTATTTTTGGGTCTTTCAAATTTTTCCCCAGTGTCAAAACGAAGGGGACAGAATTCAGCTTCCTTGCTGTAGCAGTTCTCCAAAGCCAGACCCCAGGACACCCAGTGTGCTTCTAGGGTCAGTCTCAATGGCTTCTTGGAATTGCCCCTCTGAGTTTTAGAAGGACTTCCTGACATAATTCAACCAGTGAGAACCTAAGAAACTCACCGGAGATTCTTCCCTCCTATGCCCACGCTGGAGAACTCGATCACCCGGGTGTTTGGGGCCAGAGCCCCACCACCAGGCCCGCGGAGATCTGGGTTTCGCCGATGACCGCTGAGGTAGTCCGAGTCTTTCAGGTCAAAATGGCAGAAGGGCAGGGAGCTCTGCCCTTTCACTGACAGGACTGGGCCTTGCTCTCCAGGTGGCAGGTTAGGAATCCTGAGAGGATAAGGTTATTTTTGTCTATGTTTAACATCTGAATAATATATATATATACACACACACATATATTTGCTTTCATGGTTGAAAATGAACATTATATCCACCAGAATGTGAGTTCCATGACAGCAGAGGCTGGGTCTGCCCGGGTCAACAGCATAACCTCAGTGCTTGGCAGAGTTCATGATACAGAGTGGGTGTTCATGGAGTGATGGATGCATGGATGCCCTGAGTGTGAGGGGCCTGGATTCTGGGTCCTCTGTGTACCTTACTGTGGACTCTCGTCACTTCCTTTGTCAATGGTGAGAAAGTCTCGCTGCTATAAAGTGAGCACAGAGTCTTTCCTTTGGGCTCCCTGGAGCGGGGTACGAAATAGGACCTGGGCAGTCTTAAAAAACTCCCCGAGCTTCTTGGAGAACATAAACTAGCTGTGAGAAGATCTTGAGCCTCAGCGCCAAGCTGAGATGGCCCAGGGGTGGGCGAGGCCCCTGCAGTATCACTGCAGGGTGTCTGGGAGACACTCGTGGGCCACATAGGTCTTGGCCACCCTAGGCCATGGATCAGAGACTTCCCCCAAGGGGGGTGCTCTCCACGGAGCTCTCTGGGGAGTGGGCGCCCCATCAAGGACTTTCACTGCCAGATGTTATGGGGCTGACTCTCCTCTCACTGGATCTGGGCCCCATCTGTCCCTCGATCACTATGTAACAGGTCCACACCTCCATCGCCACCAGCCCCCAGTGTTTATGGTACTCATCGTGTGCCAGGCACTGCTCTGAGCTCTTCCCTCAAATTAGCTCATTTAGTTTCACAGTAACTCTATAAGGTGGGTAGTTGTATTTGCATTTTCCAGAGCAGGAAACTGAGTCTCAGAAAAGCTGAAAGAAGGCTTGCCCTGGAACTGGGACCACCTGGCTGCCCACCACTCTGTTGCCCAGTGAAATCCTGCATGTGGCGGGGAAGGGAGCGGAGGGCAGGAGGCAGGGTCTACAGAGGGAAGATGAGAAATACAGAAGACTGACTCTTGCTCATTCTCACAAGGCTTTTCCAAAGGGAAACATGGCAGCTGGGGCTATGGAGGGGCCTCGGGCTGCAAAGAACGGTGGCTGTGGTGGGAAGAAGATGGGTTGGGAACTGCAGCGCTTTGGGCTGGGAGCTCATTTCCTTACTGGCAGAAAAGATTGCCCTCGAAGTCTCCAGCCTCCAGTGGGGAGAATTTCACTTTGAGCCTCTGAGCCTTCCCGCTGGGCACGATGCCAGAGCTGGGCTCCACAGAAAAGGGGGGCAGGGAAGCGTCGGTCCAGCGGTCCACGGCGCTGTCCAGGGTGCTGGCCGTGTGCAGTGTGCCCTGGCTGAGCTGGTCTTTTTGGGAGAAGCCTGGGGGCAGAGAGAGGGCAGGTGGGGGGCAGCCCCTGTGGGGTCTGTGGGCTCACCTCTTTTAGTGGGTTCACTCGGCTTTGGGCCCTAGGGGTAAGGAACTGGCTCCTCCCTCACAGGAGACTCAGGAAAAACACTTCCAGTGATTGCATCAAGTCTGTTTCCTTTTGGCTCAAGGGGGTGGGTCAGATCAATGTCTGTGGGTCATTTGCCTTAAGGGCAGTGGGCTGTGGAACATAAGTTCTGGAGAATCGTTGCTTTAAAGCGGGGGTTCACCATCTGGGGGAGGGGCATGGATAAAGGGCTCATTTGCAAGATCTGGGAATGTCCAAATTGAATGTGTGTGGGCCCTTTTAAAAGTGCTTCAAGTTCCCTTGTGGCATAGTGGGTTAAGGATCTGGTGTTGCTACAACTGTGGCGCAGTTCACAACCGCAGTGTGTGTGCAATCCCTGGCCCAGGAAAATCCACATGCGACGGGTGCAGCCAAAAAAATAAAAAGATACTGTTAGATAAGCCATGAGGTCCTGCTGTACAGCATAGGGAACTACATCCAGTCACTTGTGATGGAACTTCATGGATGATAGTATGAGAAAAAGCATGTACACATATGTATAACTGGGTCTTCATTTTGCTGTACAGAACATTGTAAATCAGCCATAATAAAAAGTTAATTAATTTAAAAATGTAGGTGTTCCAGTTGTGGAGCAGCAGAAACGAATCTGACTAGTAACCATGAGGTTGCCGGTTCGATCCCTGGCCTTGCTTGGTGGGTTAAGGATCCAGCGTTGCCGTGAGCTGTGGTGTAGGTTGCAGATGTAGCTTGCATCCCGTGTTGCTGTGGCTGTGGTGCAGGCCGGCAGCTGCAGCTCCAATTCGACCCTTAGCCTGGGAACTTCCATGGGCCGAGGGTGCAGGCCTTAAAAAAAAAAGCGAAAAAATAAAAAATAAAAAAATAGTGGAGCTACCAAAAAAAAAAAAAAAAGTGCTTCACATGTATTAATTGCACACTGGGTGTGGGTGTGTACTTTCCTGGAAAGACAGTTCATAGCTTTTACTGGTTTCTCCAGATCTGTAATTTCCTAAAGGTTAAGATCTAAAAGGAAAGACTCCTAGGGATCTGTGGAGGGGGTACTGGCCTTGTGGGTCCAGGGTCCAGGCTCCAGGAAGGCAGAGTTCAGGCCTTGAGCTTCTCAGGCCCGTTTGGCCCTGCAGATGCCAGGAGGCCTCTGCTCTGCTTCTCCTTTGCTCCTTAGGGGGCTGCTGGAGCAGTGCTTGCTTCTCCAGGAACAAGGCCCTTCTACTAACTTGGGGACCAGTTCAAGCCCTGGGTGTTACCTGTCAATGCATTTACCTTGGTTCTCCGGCATTGCAAAGCTGACAGCCTTTGCTGTGTCTTCAGAGATCCAGTTAAACTCCAGCTGCACGCTTCCCGAATTAATCAGTTCAAACCTGGAAAGAGTTCAGGGGACAAATGTGAGGAATGAGCTGCAGATGGTTTTGGTCCTGTCTGCACATTGCCTGTACTATTAACTTTTAAAAGTCAGGTCATGTTGTTTCTTAAATCTTTCTTCAAAGGCAGGTTTTAAGCAATTTAACCTGAAGACACACATTCGATGTATTATTTTATATTTCCTCCTAAAATACATAAAATATACACATAGCTATTAAAAGTAAAAGAATCCAAATGCTTAGCCCTTAAACCATCTTGCTTACCACTGGCACCTGGTGCAGGGAGCTTTCAAGCCTGCACCACCGTCATCCCAAAAAAGTCCCGAGAGAGGAAATAAAGTCTGTTTCACAAGACAGTACTTCTCTGGGGTGCAAATGCCAAAGCTCTCCCTTCCTGAATCACCTCTTGCCACAAACAGTGTCCTCATGGTCAGAAACCACGGGACCCCCGCCTGAGATGACTTCGCTGGCTGAGACGTACACCTGCCTGAAATTCTGAATGAGCGGAGGTGTCTGGGTTTAAGGAAGAAGTGGGAGTTGAGAGTTGGGGTTAGTTCTAAAGGAGCCATCATCCAGTCCAGGAAGACCATGCAGCTATGCCTGAAGGCAAGTGCCTTTGACCTCAGGGGCTTGAGTGACTTTAGGAGTTGTGTGGATTTATGAGTGCTGGTCTTTATCCTAAAGAAAACTTGTATAAAGGGGAGGAATCTCAGCGGCAAAGAACACTTTTGGTCAAAAGCATATTTGATGTGGGTCAGGGGTCAACAAACTTTTTTTTGTAAGGGTGGGGTAGTAAGTTTTTTTGGCTTTGGGCACCAGAGGCCTCTGCAGCCACGACTCCCTCTGCTGGTAAATGCAGAAACAGCCACAGACAATGTGGAAACAAATGGCCTGGCTCTGTGCCAACATGATCGACAAAAATAAGCCACTGGCTGGGTTTAGTCCATGGCCATTGAGTCCAGGGCCATGGGTTGACCCCTGCTGTAGGCGAAACGGCCATCGGCAGAAGATCCCACCTCCTGCCTTCTATCTTCTGGGTCTATGATAATTTGAGAGGATACGTTAAGGGCCACAAATGCAAAATGAGTTGAGCAAGTCAATTACTGATTTTTTACAAAGTAGATACGTCAGTGGTTTCTGTTTTTGTGTTTGTAATTCTCAAAGAACAGTCACAGGCCTTCTCTCTTTACCCGTCTCTGTGTATGTTGCTCTTTTGGCCTGAAGGTCCATTTTCTCGCTTCTTCACCAGGCCAGCTCCTCTGTGTCTCCCAGCGTTCAGCTGGGGCACCACTTTGGACAGCCTTTCCAGACACTCCCTCTCTCACCACGTCTTGGTCTGTTTTAGGGACGCCCCCCCGGCACACCCAGAACACTGTGCTGCCACCATCAATGTGCCTATTTTCACTCATTCCCCCAACACCGGCTGTGAGCTCTCTGAGGGTGAGACCCACAGCATCCCTGTATCATCTGAGTGTGGATAAAGGGTTAACATAACCCCTTCTTCTTAGGACAGTTCTGACTGAATTAACTGGCTGGCTCTGTTTCTGTGGAAGCCTGATAAGAGAAAGGTCAGCTATATCATCAGACAACTTTGTAACTGATTGGTCACTTGCTTGGAGACTGGGGGGGGGGGCACTCATGAGTACCCGGAGGGAAGCCCTAGCACTGGGGTTCTCCGAGAGCAGTGGCTCTTGTAACTGGGCATGTCTCCTGCAGGGGTCTTGGAAGCAATAGCCATGGAATGGTTATGAGAAACGTTGGCTTCTGTTGGTCAAGGGGCTTCCAAGCTAAGAGGGGCCCCAATGCCCATGAGCGTGGACACTATCTGAGCTGTCACTTGGGTGGCGGGGCTGGGGGTGGGGGCAAGAATGGTCCCCAGGTGGTGATGTGGATGGTTGACAGGCCTGTTCCCACTCATGCCACCCTCCTGGTACTCTGCATTTCTAGATGTATATTTTGAGGTTCGTAGGGAACTGCTGTAGTTTTGCGGGTCGGAATGTTTCAGTGAGTCCACGTAGACCCTAGGGTACACCTATGTGATGCCTGGGCCTTGCTGTCGTGGACACTGAATAAATGTTTGATGAAGGAGAGAGGGAATGATGGGATGAAAGAACTTCCTCAAGAGGGTCGGGAGGCTTTTGATGACTCACTCGAACACTCGGGTCTGGTAAACCAGTGTTTCCTTAAAGTGTATGTCGCTCACGTGGCACTGGTATGAGGCGAAATTCACGTTGGCACTGATCTGCAGCTGCAGCTCTCGGTAGTTCTCCTCTAGTACTGAGTGGGCAGGCTCCGGATCCGTCTCTATCACCTGGAACAAAGGCCACCGTGTCCCAGGGACGCAGACCCAGCTGCCTCACAGGAATCATGGGGAGCTGAGGCAGTTCATTCCACTCATGCAAATGAGCACCAACTCACAAACTCAAGCTCTAGAGCAAATGAAGGCAAACCTAAAATGACTCATTCATATGAAAGGGGGACACTGAATAACAAGAAATTACTGAGAGCATCAGGATGGCGCAGGCAGCAACTGTGGGGTCAGATATGCTCCAAAGATGTTAGAGTAAGGAAATCAGAAAGATAGGAATAGAAACTCATGAAACAGAAAACAAATCTAAAACAGAGAGGACCAGCAAAGCTAAAAGTTGTTTATGTGAAAAGATTTAGAAGACCTGTGGTGGGCCTGGCTAAGAAGAAAAAAGAGAAGATACAAATAACCAATCATAAGTGAAAAGGGAGACAGCCCATCCATCCTACAGGTAATTAAACAGATGATAATAAGATATTATGAATAATTTTATGAGGGTTCATGTGAAAACTTGGTTGAAAGGCAAATTTCTAGAACAACACCTTAATATAAAAATGGATCCAAAACCAAGTCTACAACCTGAAGAATCTTATTACTATCAAAGAAACTGAATGGTAGTAAAAAAAAAATCTTTAAAAAGACCTAAATAAAGAGAGAGATATACCTTGCTCATGGAAAGGACAAATTGATATTATGAAATTGTCAATTTTTCCTAAACTGATTTATAGATAGAATCCAATTCCGATTAAACTTCCATCAGGGTTTTCACAGCACTTGGTAAATGGATTCCCAAATTATATGAGAGAGTAAAGGGCCAAGAACCATCAGAATAAACAGCATGGAGATAACCAGGAGAAAATACATTTGAGAAAGCCAAAACATAAGCGATAAGTAATAGTGAGGACAATTTGCAGACAAATATAGGAACAAAGAACTCATCCCAAAATAATGAAGACTCATATTTTGCCAAATAACACACAAGTGTCTTCCAAAGTGGGCTCCATCTGTTTATACTTCTGCTTCCACCAAGCAGCAGAAAGCCACTCTGGAAACACTGTGCATCACCTTGGAAAGCTGAAGAGCCCACGATTCCTAAAACTCAGCAATTCCACTTCCTATGACCCAGTTTAGGAATATAAAGTCTGGCAAACGAACACCATGCTCATGGAAATAGTGTCCATAGTAGCAAACCCCAAATAATGTTCAAAAGAAGAATGGGTAGGTATCGATGGAGATTTAAATAGTAGTGACAGGGGTGCACTACAACCACATGCAACAATACGGATGACCACGCGCAATAGCCTTTAGCAAAGGGAAGTTACAAAGGACAACTAAACAACATGCCTTTTCAGATGCACAGGTTCGAAATAGAGAAAAAAAATGAAGGGAATGAGCAAACAAGATTCGGGAGAGCGCCCGCCTCTGGTTGAGGGGTTGGGGCTGAAATCAGCAGGTCATCCTTGTTTGACTTCCTGCGTTGGGTGTGCCTTCATCTCTGTTTATTCGATTCTTAGAAAGAAACCAACCAAGGAATGATTAAAAGACAAGCATGCACGGACCAAAGAGGAGATTCTGTCGTGAACCAGAGACTAATTAACCTCATTCTGGACACTGAGGGAAAAGGGAAGCTGCTGTGATGTTTCTGAAAAAGAAAAAGCGGGGAGGACGTGCTCAGCCAGGAACTAGATTTCAAGACTTAAATGAAAGCCCTGCCAATCACGTGTGCGGTTTGGGTGGCACGTGCAGTGAGGACGGCAGGCGGCCGGCCACTGTGGAAATCCAGCTCAGGTGAATGGGGACCGTTTTCTTTTCCCACGAGAGAAGGAAAGGATGCAACACCGAGTTGGAGAGCAGTGTCTGTTCAGAGAACGGCGGTCCTGGCCACACCGGGCCTTGGTGTCCCTACTCACTTTTCGCTTTGTGGTGAAAGTCCCAGGCACGTTTCTGAGCACGTCCACCCACTTGACCGTGCGCATGCGGTCGTCCCAGTCGGGGACCTGGTCTGCGGGGACCTGAAAGGTGATCTTGGAGAGCTTGCACTTGATGCCCATCTTCTTCAGGGTGATGGGCACGTCTGACTTGATGGTCCCCACTATGTCCTTGGCGCAGCCAGGGTGGAGGTGGCCTATCTGGGGAAGAGCCTCGTGTTAGTGCTTTGGGGAATTCAATCTGGAGGACTCACGACGCCTGATGCTGACATTCTAGGGGTAGAGCCAAAAGTCTTGGCAAAACGTGCGGAAGTGGTCCAGATAAGTGGGAAATCCAATTTGATTTGAAGGATAAAATCAACTGGGATTCAGCATACATAAAAGCACACAACACTAAATATCTAAATATACACTATATATTGTCCTATATATACAGTCCTTTCATGTTTCTAAGAGATTAAAAAAACCCCTCCCTTCTCTGGAAAGGGAAAGGAGAGGAAAGTGTGATATTTCTCCAGGTGCGCGTGCGTGTGTGCGTGCGTGTGTGTGTGTGTGTACGCGTGGCTGTATGTCCGAGTGTGTGAGCATGAGTGTATATAGAGGGACTATAAGAAGCTCACGTCAATCAACTATAATACAAAAAGTAGAAAAAAATAATGATAAAAAGCAATTTATCAACTAAGAAAAAGGGCAAACATTAAAAAGATTAAAAAGGATATTATGAGCATCACTATACCAGTATGTGACAATTTAAACAATGCCGGAGAAAATACAAAAAAAAATAAATAAATAAAAGCCTCCTTTGACTAACACTTTACAGCTCTCCAGGAAGCAAAATATTTCTTCCTGATAGCACCCTGAGATTTAAAGGTGACAGAGTAGCGTCCCCAGCCCTCCTCGCTCTATCCTCCTAGAGTTCTGTGCTTGAACAGATTTGGTGGCTGAAACAGAGCAGGTGCCTTCGGACACATCCAGGGTCCTGGGAACTGAGATGTGAACTCTCTGGAAAAAGCAAGCACCCATCAGAGGTGAGACTCTGCTGCCACGTTGTCCTGGGCCTTGTTCAATGTTGAGCTTTGGTCAGCAATTTATAAAATGTGTGCCGTGAGATGCTGAAAGAAGGGGTTAGAAAATTCCAGGTAAAAAAGCTGACTAGGTCTTAATATGCTGAAGGGCACTAGGAATCTCCAGCAGAAATATGTAGCATTTTCTAAATCTCCCTTGTCCACCAAACCTACCACCCCATTTTAGTTCGTGATGTACCACTTGTGCAGGACGAATGCGCTAAGGAGCACACACCTAGGAGGACACAGGTCCACACTCTGGGAAGCAAGGACTGGGACCTGTCTTCATCCATGGAGGTGTCCATGTGATTCTGCGTCATCGGCCTAGCACAGTCCTGGCAGCCCTCGTTCCCTGCTCATGACCACAGGGGACATGTCCGCATCCATCCCACCCCACGTGTCTGTGGGGATGGACCGACAATCAAACTGGGCTTGGCTGAGGCTCAAGGGAGGCCAGGAAACAGGGACTGGTTTTCACTTACCTGTGGAGAGAAAGACACTGTAGCCAGAAGGGGCCATTCGAAGCGCATCACATTCACTTGGCTGTGGTTAGTGATGGTGAAGCTCGCGCTATAGCTGTTTCCAATGCGGCAGTCCCCAAACTGGATGTGGTCCACCAGAGCCGCTAGGGGACAGAAGCAGGAGGCCGTGAGTCCCCACGGAGGCAGCACCTGACAGGCACTGTGTTTCACCCTCGTGCAACCCCACCCTCCTTGGAGGGTTACACTGGAAACATCCAGAGTCCTGCAGCAGGAAGCTTTCCTCCTAGGGGAGTCTATCTGTCTGTCTGTCTGTCTGTCTATCTATCTATCTATCTATCTATCTATCTATCTATCTATCTATCTATCATCCATCCATTCATCCATCCTCCACCTCCATTAGCACAAGGGAAAACATTAAGCCTCTCAATCCCAGTACTGTTAAAGGTTCGACTATAGGAGTTTCCATTAAATTTGAATTACAGATAAATGATGAGTGATTCTTAGTTAAAGTGTGCCCCATGCAAAATCTGGGGACACGAATACACTAAAAAACTGCACGTGATTTATTTAAAATTCAATTTTAATATTTAAAATTCAAATTTAATGGGGACTCCTGCCTTCTGATTTTCTAAATCTGGTAACCCTATTATTAGTAAGAAATCTGAGTTCTGAATTAGGGTTCACTGCTGGATCCTGTTTGACCCCTGATAAGAGAGATGTCGCCTGAGCTACAAACAGACATGAAACGTCAGATACATGAGCAGCACTGATTTTTTTTTTTTTAATTTTATTTTCCCACTGTACAGCAAGGGGGTCAGGTTATCCTTACATGTATACATTACAATTACAGTTTTTCCCCCACCATTTCTTCTGTTGCAACATGAGTATCTAGACATAGTTCTCAATGCTATTCAGCGGGATCTCCTTGTAAATCTATTCTACGTTGTGACTGATAAGCCCAAGCTCCCGATCCCTCCCACTCCCTCCCCCTCCCATCAGGCAACCACAAGTCTCTTCTCCAAGTCCATGATTGATTTTCTTTTCTGAGGAGATGTTCATTTGTGCTGGATATTAGATTCCAGTTATAAGTGATGTCATATGGTATTTGTCTTTGTCTTTCTGGCTCATTTCACTCAGTATGAGATTCTCTAGTTCCATCCATGTTGCTGCAAATGGCATGATGTCATCCTTTTTTATGGCTGAGTAGTATTCTATCGTGTATATATACCACATCTTCCGAATCCAATCCTCTGTCGATGGACATTTGGATTGTTTCCATGTCCTGGCTATTGTGAATAGTGCTGCAATGAACATGCGGCTGCATGTGTCTCTTTTAAGTAGAGCTTTGTCCGGATAGATGCCCAAGAGTGGGATTGCAGGGTCATATGGAAGTTCTATGTATAGATTTCTAAGGTATCTCCAAACTGTTCTCCATAGTGGCTGTACCAGTTTACATTCCCACCAACAGTGCAGGAGGGTTCCCTTTTCTCCACAGCCCCTCCAGCACTTGTTATTTGTGGATTTATTAATGATGGCCATTCTGACTGGTGTGAGGTGGTATCTCATGGTAGTTTTGATTTGCATTTCTCTTATAATCAGCGAGGTTGAGCATTTTTTCATGTGTTTGTTGGCCATCTGTATATCTTCTTTGGAGAAATGTCTATTCAGGTCTTTTGCCCATTTTTCCATTGATTGATTGGTTTTTTTGCTGTTGAGTTGTATAAGTTGTTTATATATTCTAGAGATTAAGCCCTTGTCAGTTGCATCATTTGAAACTATTTTCTCCCATTCTGTAAGTTGTCTTTTTGTTTTCTTTTTGGTTTCCTTTGCTGTGCAAAAGCTTTTCAGTTTGATGAGGTCCCACGGGTTTATTTTTGCTCTAATTTCTATTGCTTTGGGAGACTGACCTGAGAAAATATTCATGATGTTGATGTCAGAGAGTGTTTTGCCTGTGTTTTCTTCTAGGAGTTTGATGGTGTCCTGTCGTATATTTAAGTCTTTCAGCCATTTGGAGTTTATTTTTGTGCATGGTGTGAGGGTGTGTTCTAGTTTCATTGCTTTGCATGCAGCTGTCCAGGTTTCCCAGCAATGCTTGCTGAATAGACTTTCTTTTTCCCATTTTATGTTCTTGCCTCCCTTGTCAAAGATTAATTGACCATAGGTGTCAGGGTTAATTTCCAGATTCTCTATTCTGTTCCATTGGTCTGTCTGTCTGTTTTGATACCAGTACCACACTGTTTTGAGGACTGTGGCTTTGTAGTATTTCTTGAAGTCTGGGAGAGTTATGCCTCCTGCTTGGTTTTTGTTTCTCAGGATTGCTTTGGCGATTCTGGGTCTTTTGTGGTTCCATATAAATGTTTGGATTGTTTGTTCTAGTTCTGTGAAAAATGTCCTGGGTAATTTGATAGGGATTGCATTGAATTTGTAGATTGCTTTGGGTAGGATGGCCATTTTCACAATATTGATTTTTCCAATCCATGAACATGGAATATCTTTCCATTTTTTTACATCTTCTTTGATTTCTTTGATTAAGGTTTTATAGTTCTCGGCATATAGGTCCTTTACCTCTTTGGTTAGGTGTATTCCGAGGTATTTGATTTTGTGAGGTACAATTTTAAAAGGTATCGTATTTTTGTATTCCTTTTCTAATGTTTCATTGCTGGTATACAGAAATGCAACTGACTTCTGAATGTTAATCTTATATCCTGCCACTTTGCTGAATTTATTAATCAGTTCAAGGAGTTTTGGGGTTGAGTCCTTAGGGTTTTCTAGGTATAGAATCATGTCATCTGCATACAGTGACAGTTTGATCTCTTCTCTTCCTATATGGATGCCTTTGATTTCTTTTGTTTGTCTAATTGCTGTGGCTAAGACTTCCAAAACGATGTTGAAGAGCAGTGGTGAGAGTGGGCATCCCTGTCTTGTTCCAGATTTGAGTGAGAAGGCTTTCAGTTTTTCCCCATTGAGGATTATATTTGCTGTGGGTTTATCATAAATGGCTTTGATTATATTCAGGAATGTTCCCTCTATACCCACTTTGGCGAGGGTCTTGATCATGAATGGATGTTGAACTTTGTCAAATGCTTTTTCTGCATCTATTGAGATGATCATATGATTTTTGACTTTTTTTTTTGTTAATGTGGTGTATGATGTTGATTGATTTGCGTATGTTGAACCATCCTTGTGAACCTGGGATGAACCCAACCTGGTCATGGTGTATAATTTTTTTGATATGTTGTTGGATTCGGTTGGCTAAGATTTTGTTGAGAATTTTTGCATCTATATTCATCAATGATATTGGGCGATAGTTTTCTTTTTTGGTGGTATCTCTGCCTGGTTTTGGAATGAGGGTGATGGTGGCCTCATAGAATGTCTTTGGGAGTATTCCTTCTTCTTCAACCTTTTGAAAGAGTTTAAGGAGGATGGGCACCAATTCCTCTTTATATGTTTGATAGAATTCACCTGTGAAGCCATCTGGTCCTGGGCTTTTATTTGTAGGGAGTGATTTTATGACCTCTTCAATTTCATTTCTAGTGATCGGTCTGTTCAGTTGGTCTGTTTCTGCTTGATTCAGTTTTGGCAGGCTGTAAGATTCTAGAAAATTGTCCATTTCTTCCAGATTGTCAAACTTATTGCCATATAGTTGTTCATAGTATTCTCTTATGGTTTTTTGTATTTCTGCTGTATCCGTTGTGATTTCTCCTTTTTCATTTATAATTTTGGTGATTTGGGTTCTTTCTCTCCTCTTTTTAGTGAGTCTGGCCAGGGGTTTATCAATTTTGTTCACCTTTTCAAAGAACCAGCTCTTGGTTTTATTAATTTTCTCTATTGTTTTTTGAGTCTCTATTTTATTGATTTCTTCTTTGATCTTTACAATTTCCTTCCTTCTGCTGACTTTAGGACTTCTTTGTTCTTCTTTTTCTAATTCATTTAGGTGGAGGGTTAAGTTGTCAATTTGGGATCTTTCTTCTTTTTTGAGAAAGGCCTGGATTGCTATAAATTTCCCTCTGAGCACTGCTTTCGCAGCATCCCATAGATTTTGAGAGGTTGTGTCTTCATTATCATTTGTTTCGAGGTAGTTTTTAATTTCCTTCTTGATTTCCTCATTGACCCATTGGTTTTTTAGTAGCATGTTGTTTAGTCTCCATGGAGTAGGTTTTTTCTCTTTGCTTTTCCCATGGTTGATTTCTAATTTCATGGCATTGTGGTCAGAGAAGATACTTGAGATAATTTCTATGCTCCTAAATTTATTGAGATTCGCTTTATGTCCCAATATGTGGTCGATTCTTGAGAATGTTCCATGAGCATTTGAGAAGAATGTGTATTCTGACTTTTTTGGATGTAGTGTCCTGAAGATATCAATTAAGTCTAACTTTTCTATTGTTTCCTTTAGGATCTCTGTTGCTTTATTGGTTTTCTGTCTAGAGGATCTGTCCATTGATGTGAGGGGGGTATTAAGGTCTCCTACTATGATTGTATTCTCATCAATATCTCCCTTTATGTCTGTTAATATTTGTTGTATGTATCTGGGTGCTCCTATGTTTGGGGCATATATGTTGATGATAGTAACATCCTCTCCTTGGATGGATCCCTTAATCATTAAATAGTGTCCTTCTTTGTCTTTCTTTATGTCTTTTGTTTTAAAGTCTATTTTGTCTGATATGAGCGTTGCAACTCCTGCTTTTCTGTCATGTCTATTGGCATGAAATACTTTTCCCCAGCCTTTCACTTTCAATCTATATGTATCTTTTGTCCTAAGGTGAGTTTCTTGTAGGCAGCATATTGAAGGTTTTTGCCGTTTTATCCACTCAGCCATTCTGTGTCTTTTGATTGGGGCATTCAGTCCATTGACATTTAAGGTGATAATTGATAGATGATTATTTATTGCCATTTGATCCTCGTGTTCCAGTTGATTCTATGGTTCTCCATTCTTCTTTTTTTTTTTTTTCTTTTTTCTTTGGTTGGATGGTCTTCTGTTATTATCTGCTTGAGTGTATTTTTTTTTTCATTTTTTGCAAATGCAATATTTGGTTTTGGCTTGTGGTTGCCCTGTTTTTTAAGTATGCTAACCCCTTCCCATAATTGTGTGTTTTAGCCTGATGTTCCTGTAAGTTCAAACACTTCATTATTATATTAAAATTAAGAAGAGAGACATACATACAAACAAAAAGGATTATTTACCTCCTGACATCCCTTGCCCACATTTTATGGTTTTGATGACTCTTTTATTTTTTTCTTTTTAATTTTATTTTGTTTGAAGCATGTTCATGATTAAATCTGTATGCTGGCTTATTTGAGTGACTGCTCTCTGATTGCATCTTCCTCAGTCCTAGTTCTTCCTCTTCTTCTTCTTCTTTTTTTTTTTTTTTTTTTCTTTTCTTTTTTCTTCCCTTTCCTTCCTTTCTTTTTGGTTTAGAGAAGCCCTTTCAATATTTCCTTTAACCTGGGTTTTGTGTTGCTGTATTCTTTAAGTTTTTGTTTGTTGGGAAAAATTTTTATTTCCCCTTCTATTTTAAATGATATTCTTGCTGGATAAAGTATTCTAGGTTGCATATTTTTTCCTTTGAGCACTTTAAATATCTCTTGCCATTCCCTCCTGGCCTGTAGTGTTTCTGTAGAGAAATCAGCTGATATTCTTATGGGGGTTCCCTTGTAGGTAACATTCTGTTTTTCTCTTGCTGCCTTTAGGATCCTCTCTTTATCACTAACTTTTGCCATTTTTATTATGATGTGTCTTGGTGTGGGTCTGTTTGGGTTCAGTTTGTTTGGGGCCCTCTGTGCTTCTTGTATCTTGAATCCAGTATCCTTTAGATTTGGGAAGTTTCCAGCGATAATTTCTTCAAATATATTTTCCATTCCCTTATCTTTTTCTACTCCTTCTGGAATTCCTATTATGCGTAGATTGGCCCGTTTTATATTATCCCATAGGTCTCTTATATTGCTTTCCAGTTTTTTGATTCGGTTTTCTGTCTGTTGACCAGATTGAGTGATTTCCATTATTCTATCTTCCACATCACTGATTCGTTCTTCTGCATTATTCATTCTGGTTTTTACTGCCCCTAGTTCAGTTTGCATCTCTGCAAATGAATGTTCTAGTTTTTCTTGGCTCCTCCTTATATTTTCTAGCTCCTTTCTGAGGGTATCTGCATTGCTGTTCATATCTTCTCTTAATTCCTTCAGTATTTTCACTATTTCTCTTTTGAACTCCAGGTCTGTCAGACTGCAGAGATCAGTTTCATTGTTGACTGTTTTAGGTGAGTTCTCCTGTTGGTTTGACTGGGGGTGGTTTCTCAGCTTCTTCATCTTGCTTGTTGTCTTCTTTCTCCTGAGGGAGTTGTACTCTCCTTTATCGGGTAGTGTTTGCCTTGTCACTGCCCTGGAATATTTCCTGAGGGCTGTCGTTGTTGGTCAATCTTTTTGGAGGCAGTGTGGCTTTTCTGGAGTGTTGATGGGACTAACAGTGTTTCTTTGAAGCAAAGGAGGACTTCCTGAGGGCAGACAGGACTGGGAGGTCCACCCCACGATGGTAGCAGATTTCACTTGGTTCTCAGCACCCCCTGGGGTCTTGGGCGGGTAGCAGGGCCCTTGGAGACTCAAGACGTTCCTCCCCAGGGCAGCCCGACTCAGAAAGACCGTCTGAGATCTTTTCCCGATTCGGCCAGGCTTGTTGCAGCTTTTCTGGGCTGCAGGGGGTCCTGCCTGGAGCTGGCAGTCCTATGCAGCTGGTCCACTAGGTCTCAGCACCCCCTGGGGTCTTGGGCGGGTAGCAGGGCCCTTGGAGACTCAAGAGGCTCCTCCCCAGGACAGCCCGACTCAGAAAGACCGTCTGAGATCTTTTCCCAAGTCGGCCAGGCTTGTTGCAGCTTTTCTGGGCTGCAGGGGGTCCTGCCTGGAGCTGGCAGTCCTATGCAGCTGGTCCACTAGGTCTCAGCACCCCTTGGGGTCTTGGGCGGGTAGCAGGGCCCTTGGAGACTCAAGAGGCTCCTCCCCAGGGCAGCCCGATTCAGAAAGACCGTTTGAGATCTTTTCCCGATTCGGCCAGGCTTGTTGCAGCTTTTCTGGGCTGCAGGGGGTCCTGCCTGGAGCTGGCAGTCCTATGCAGCTGGTCCACTAGGTCTCAGCACCCCCTGGGGTCTTGGGCGGGTAGCAGGGCCCTTGGAGGCTCAAGAGGCTCCTCCCCAGGACAGCCCGACTCAGAAAGACCGTCTGAGATCTTTTCCCGATTCGGCCAGGCTTGTTGCAGCTTTTCTGGGCTGCAGGGGGTCCTGCCTGGAGCTGGCAGTCCTATGCAGCTGGTCCACTAGGTCTCAGCACCCCCTGGGGTCTTGGGCGGGTAGCAGGGCCCTTGGAGACTCAAGAGGCTCCTCCCCAGGACAGCCCGACTCAGAAAGACCGTCTGAGATCTTTTCCCGATTCGGCCAGGCTTGTTGCAGCTTTTCTGGGCTGCAGGGGGTCCTGCCTGGAGCTGGCAGTCCTATGCAGCTGGTCCACTAGGTCTTAGCACCCCCTGGGGTCTTGGGCGTGTAGCAAGGCCCTTGGAGACTCAAGAGGCTCCTCCCCGGGGGAGCCCGTCTCAGAAAAACCGTCGGAGAATTAGTTCGATCTATTCACGGCCTGGCTAGGCTTGTTCTAGCTTTTCTGGGCTGCAGGCCTTTTCTAGGGAGCTGGTGGTGTTTGGTGCTGCTCTGTGGAAGTGTAGCCCCTCCAAAGGGCAAGCAGGCCTGTGCAGGGAGAGCCCCTGCGGTGGTAGGCTTCAGGCAATTGTTGAGGCCAGCCCTCCTGGATGGCAGGCAGCCCCAGGTTCAGCGAGAGCGTAGGGGGTGGCGGGGGTGGGGGGAGGGAATGCACTGGGAAGCACAGCTTTCTGCTAGCTAGCGGGCCTGTAAGCTTGCTGTGGCGTGGGGGGTATTCTATGGGGACCCACCCCTTCTTCTCTCCGCTCCCCAGCACGGGCGCAGACCAGGCTCTTCTCCCAGGTTCCCTCTGAGGCGGCTTTCCACTTCCCCGCCCCTAGAGTATTGCTCCCTTCCTCTGCGACAGCTTTGTTTTCTAGTCTCCCAGGCAGTCTCTGCCCCGTCAAATGGTTTAGAGACCTCCCAAGCAGTTTCCGCTCTTCCCCGCCCCCCTAGCCGGGGGACTAATCTCTGGAGCCGAGGTCTCGGTGCCCAGCCCCCCCCCCCCCCAGGCATCCCCTGGCCCTTTCTTGGGGACTAACCTTCGGAGGCGAGGTCTCGGTGCCCAGCCCCAACCCAGGCGTCCTCCGGCCCCCTCTCGGGGACCAACCTTCAGAGCTGAGGTCTCGGTGCCCAGCCCCCACCCAGGCGTCCCCCGGCCCTTTCCCGGGGACTAACCTCTGGAGCCGAGGATTCGGTGCCCAGCCCCCACCCAGGCGTCTCAATTTTTGGTGACTGTGCCCGTAGTTCAGATGGTCCGTTGGGTTCTTGATCGTTTTTCCGTACTCCGACTTACTGCTACACTCTTCTCTGCATCTGGGGATTCCTCCGGTTCATTTGATCTTTCGCCCGGTAGGAGACTTTCCAGGGTGCAGGATCCCTTTCTCCTCCGCAGTTCCCTTTCGGGAGCGCCCGTCCCGCTCGGATTCACCTTCTCTCACTCTCCTCTTTTCTCCCGTTCTGCCCAATAATGTCACGAACTTCTTGCCGTTATTGGAGTTTAGGTTCCTCTGCCAGCGATTGGTTGTTGTTCTGTGCGAGTCATTTCTTCTATAGATGTGCTTTTTTTGTTGTGTTTGTGGGAGAGGGCGAGCGTGTCCCCCTACTCCTCCGCCATCTTGTCCTCTCCCAGCAGCACTGATTTTAACCCACGTTGTAGAGACGGCCTGATGCTACATGCCAAGACTATAACTAAGCTCCTAGAAGAGCTGTGAGGCCATGCTTATGACTCACTTCATAGCATCAGCAACACAATTAGCGTGTTTAAGAAATACTTTTTGACAATAAGGATGAAGTACATTTTCTCCTGCCCAAAGAACATAATCAACCAAACGAAGCTGCAGTGCTTGACAGACCACGGAGCAGCGCGTCTTAAGCGCTCATACACACACAGATCACCCGGCGATCTTGTGAGACTGCAAGTTCTAGTTCAGCAGGTCTGAGGTGCTAGGGTGGGGGTCTGAAATCCCATTCCTAACAAGCTCCCAGGTGCTGCTGATGCTGGAGGTGCCCACACAGGGGGCTGAGCAGTGAGACTGTGGAGAAAGGGCTTCTCAAGGCAGCACAAACCTACACCTTCTCTCATTGAACCAGCCCACCATCACTCTTGGAAGGTCTGGGATAGGTGCTGCAGGTGAAACAGACAACGCCTACACAGGCCGGCTGAAAGGTACAGACAGGGAAAACTAGAGCGATGGGTATTCACTTCTTAGCTAAGCTGGAATCTGAATCTCACTTATTACCGAAATTGGAATTTGGAGCTCAAAGAATAAGTCTGCGAACTCCAGGGCTCAGCGCTTGGCACATGCACACTGATGCGCCATACACGTTCCTTGGGGGAACGCACGGATGAATGCAGGGTCTGAGCCAGGCCCGCGAGACAGGAGATTCGGGCCCAAACTCTGGGAGGCGAGCCAACCTGTTATTTACATGTCACTCTTATTTAAAATGACCCAAGAGCCGAGAGGTGTCAATCCCTCACTGCTGCTTCTCTCACCTGCCACCAAGCCTTCCGTCGTGTTTTCCTCCGTGATCTCGGTGACGTCGGAGGCCTCCGGGCCGGGGGAAGCCACCAGCCCGTGGATGTTGTCCAGCGTGATGTCATCCTCGTAGCTCTCTCCCACCATGTGGATGACCGTCTCCTCGAACTGGTTGTTGATCACTGACAAGCGGATGGTGCCTGCCATTCTCCCCACCTTCTGGGAGCGGAAAACAACGTCAAATTCAGCTGTTTCTCCAGGAGGAACAACCAGGGAGGCTGTGTGAGCTTTCTTGGCTGCAACGAGAAAAGAGAGACGTGATCTAGAACCAGTTTAAAGGAAGATCCATCCATAGGACTCACGGGAGAGCAGGCCTACTGTGGGATGAACCTTGCCCAGAGGGGCCATTGAGGACAAGACTGGGCATCTGACTCCCACTGGGTCTACCTTAGTCCCCTAACAAAACAGCTCCTGGGGCCTACTGCTCGCTGGAAGCTGTACTCACTCTACTTACCTTTTGCCTGTGGTTTGTTTTCCTCTATGATGTAGCTGTAGGAGGTAGAGGGCTTCCCTTTCAGGGAGAAGACTCCCAGTTGGTCCTGCAGGTCAACATGCAGCTGGCAGAAAGAAGACAAGAGTGGGTGTTACGCTTACAGGCTGCTCATGAGTTCTGAATCAGGAGTGAGATGCTGTGCAGTTTGGAAAGTGCCCAAAAGCCAAGTGCCTGGTGCTCACTTCTTTTGAGTTTCTTATTAAGAGGGAGATATAATAACTATCACATCTGGAGAGGACAAACAAAAATTCACGTCAGCCCTTGTTCTTCAGGTAAGGAACCAGAGGGCGGGAGAGTGCAGGGGACATTCCAGATCACGCAGCCACGTGGTGACAAAACGGGGTAGCCAAGGCCCTGTTACTGACAGAAGCAGTTGTAACACATACACTAGACTAATAAGATGGAAATGAATAGTTTTCATTCCTTGGGGGTTTGCATGAATGTGAGTTCCTAAAAAAACCCAGTACAAATGTATGTGGCCTAATGATGTCATGTTGAGCATCCTATCAAGATAAGACGAAACCCAAGGTGGGCATCTGACTCACTTGGAGAAAAGGGATGCTTTCCAGCCCACTGGAAGCCGTGTAGCTGATTTAAGAAAAATTAAAACCATACATCTGGTTCTATGTATGAGGAACTAGCAGATGTTTTTAGAAGAGAGACATGCTGGCACCGTCATGAACAAGATTGAACAATATAAAAATGAGGTATGAAGAGGGGAGAAAGTGTGACATCACATAGGAAGCTTCTGAGATAAAAATATGTATTTAGAAATAATCTTGATAAGAAACGATACAGAGGAATGAAAAAAGACTGATATAAAATAAGATCTAAATAAGTGGGTTGGAATCCTACGTGTTCCTGGTGGAGAGCCTAAATTCACTAAAAGCAGAAATCCTCCCCAAATCACTCACGGGATGCCCAGTGGGATTTTGTGAGAAACACTGTCAAAGGACGTCAGAGCCTTGCTTCTAAATGGTCCTCCCCTTTCCCCTCAAGCGTCCCCCTCCGGCCATACCTTGGCGGGGATGGTGCCATTGTTCTTGAGGACGAGCGGCAGTGTCGCTGAATGACCAAGCAGAAGCCTCTTGAAGAGGAGCAAGGGGTTTCCGTACTGGTTACAGAGAACTGGCCGCACAACGGTCACCCGAGGGAGGTTCCCCTCTCCGACGATATCAAACACGAGGCTCCGGTTCTTGGCCAGGTTGCTGCAGGGAACAGGAAGAGCGAGGTTGGCCAGCCTGACCTGGCAGGGATGACATGCCACGGGGGGGGGGCAGGCGAGGGAGCTGGGGAGCTGGTACCTGGGCAAGCCGTCCAAGGTCGCCTCGAAGATACACTGGTAGGTCTGCATGGTCTGCGGGGTGAAGGACACTGTGGCAAAAGCGTGTGAGCGGCTGGCGACACACATCTTGTTGGGCTCCACTTCAAAGATGTCAACGATGCGGGCGAAGATCTGGTTGGGGTGGGGGCGGGGGAGCCGGGATCAGGGAGCTGGCCACTCTGTGTCTGCACCGGGCTGGCTGCTCATCCCTGTTGGCCCTGCTGGGACATCTCCCTCCTCTAAGCTCTGCAGTAGGCGCGCCCCATTGTCTGCACAGTCACGCTCCAGGAGGAGCAGCCTGGGTACTCAGGGACCCAGCCCTGAGCAAAACTGGCTGGACTTGGCTGGAGCTCTGGCCTTTGCCTCAAACAGGTGAACTAAACCATAACTTGCTCAGATCACTGTTGCTCTCTCTCTCTGAACAACTGAGATGCCAGAGACCCCTGGTAGTAGCTGATACGAGGCTGAGCTGGAAGCCAGACTAGAGAAAGGAGCAATGAGACACCATGCACGAGAGACGTGTGGCCCTTGGCAGGTGGGCAGCCTCAGGTGGTCATCTGCAAGTTGGATTGGGTGGCAGCTGCAGTCCCACAGAGCTCTGGCTGCATCTGTGTCTGAGGTCTCGGATTCGGCACCCCTCGCTGAAGCACACCTCACTTTGCTAGGGGGCCATCCTGTTTGGGCTTGAGCTCCCTGCAACTCCAAGGGCTTTAGCCAGAATCACACCCACAGCACTTTTTCCTGTCCCGGGGCAATGTTGTGGGAAGCCTGCAGAGATGGTAGGGACCTCTGGCTCGGCCTCAAAAGGACTTTTTATTCTCATGGGAGGCAGGTGGCATTCAGGACTGACTCTTCCCTTTAGTTCTAAAACTGAGACCATAAGGTGTCTGTGCTCTTTCCCAGGGATAATCTGCAAATTAAGGAGAAGGATGCCCCCATGTCTGCAAATCCCTGTTACAAACTCACCTCTGTTTAGAAATCAGGCTCGCTGACTTTTCATGCTTGTAGCATGGAACAGGGAGAGAGCTGCCCCTTCGTGTTCCCGGTAAGGTCTGAGAGCAATGACAGTCCCTCCGTCTCTGCCCCTCTGCGGGGACAGTCCCCCAGGAATGCACACTATTCTTGGCTCTAGACGAGCCAGTCCTCTTGGCCATCTCTCCCCACCGTCAGCCATGAGGACGATACCAATTCTGTGGCACAAGGACACCTGGGCCAAGGTTCTACCTTCGGGCAGAGAACTGACGTGGCGGAAATGAGACAAGGTGGCATTTGCAGCACATTGACCAGAAATGAAGGGTGAGTGAAACCCAGTGACTAGGCCTCTCTCTTGGTGTCCTGAATTTGCTCTTCCACTGGGAGGAAAAAGGGTGTCAGCATGGTCTGACGCGGAGAGGAGGGCAGTTTGGGGCTGGCAGATCCTGTGACGCGCACCTATTATCTCCCTTGTACATGAATGAAGCTTGGCTTTAAACTGGACCCTAGAGACCTCAGATCTGGGACCCGGTAGAAGACTTGGGCTTTACTAAGCCTCAATTTCCCTGACGATAAAATGGGGATAATAATACCGTGGATGATACGAACTTGTGAGGATGACATGAGATGATGAATGAAAATCAACTGGCACCGTGCTCAGTATAGAGCAGGAGCTCAAGAACTGCTCATCACTGACCTCGTGCTTCTATGCGAACGTCCCCCAAGTCTCCCTCCCAGACCCACATGTGACCCAAGGCAGCCTGCCTGAGCTGGGGCTCGTCTCTGCTCTCCCCACGGCGCTGTGTCTCAGTGGACACATGGTGAGTGCTGGATGGATGGGTGTGTGCTGCTCCCTTGTGTGAACCAGTTTATCTCAGGTGTACCCACGGGAGACGCCGACTGGGACAAACGTATGGCTCTCGGCCTAGAGGAATCCCCCCTGGCCGGCTCTCATCACCTCCAGAACTCTAGTGGCCCCTGAGAGTCAGGTTATCCCCGCTCACAATCTGGGCTCCCGAGCAGGGGTTTCCATGACTCCTGCCCTGGCTTTGTGCCACCACCGTGGGCCGGGGCTGGAGCTGCGGGGGCTGCCTACCTTATTGGAGATGGGCTTGACTACAATGTTCACGTCGCAGGCGATCTTCCCCACGTTGCAGATCTTGAAGCGAGCCTTGGCCTGATGGCCCACCAGGACGTTGCAGAAGATGAACTTGCTCTCATCCTCCACAAACAGCCCCCCGCTCTCTATGGTCTGCAGGATGCTGTACAGGTTGGCGCTGCTGCAGAGCTGATGCTCCTCAAATATCAAGGCATTGTTGTCGGTCACGAAGGCTGGGGAGTGGAGGGAAGACTGTGAGAGGAAGCCTGAGAGCCCGGGTCCAGCCGGCCGTCACTCCTGATTTGGAGGCTTAGATTCTGACAAAGGGCAATCAGAGGGGAGATGCAGGGGAGCTCCCACAGTGGGTATGAGTGATGGGACAAATCCTTTCTTCTCAGCCTCTGTGGGACCGCTTTTGCTGGCCTCCAGACTCCAACCTCCTTTTCCTTCCAACGGTAAGGAAGGATAAGATCTAGCGTGAGCTGAGGAAGGAAGGAGGCATTCAACTAATTTTGGTGCGAGGCTGCAGGGGGCCTACGGCCAAAGCAAGAGGAGCTGTCTCCGTGCCTCAATTGAGATCTCGCTGGGTTAAAGTTACTGTATGCTTAGCCACTGACCACTGTTCTCTGTGTGTACACTGCACAGGGAGTGCCTGGCCATGGGCAGGGTTCAGTGTTCCTGAGTCCTGTGCCACACCCCATTGCACCATGAATCCCAGATAACGCTATCCACCTGAGAAGCCTGGACCAAACTCGGAAAGACTAGGAGCTTAGAGCTGCACATCCTCTTCTAGGTGAGCATGCCCTGTAAGTCTTAAAGGAAAATATGGCTGGAGACACCAGAGGAAGTTCTAAAGTCCCACAGGGAGAAGCCGCATCTGTTAGACATTAGCAAGAGGTGGGGACTGTTACAGAGGAAGGTCTTTCAGGGGGTGCCATCCACGCTGAGTGCCCAGTACCTGGTTGACAGGCTTCGGCCAACAGGGTGTATGGAATGCCAGCGGGCTGGTCTCTTGGGTCCCGGTCAGAGATATCAATAGCTATAAACTCCTCACACCTTCCCACGGGGTCAGCCACGCAGTCGACAGTGATGACCTGCATTCCTCCGGAAGGGATGGAGCCAAAGCCAGGATACACAGTGAACATGCCGTGGGTGAAGCGAGACTGCAGGAAGAGTGGGAGGGGTGGAGGCAGAGTTGGGAGGGGGGGCAGAGTCTGAGCCCTTCTACCAGAGTTGTGAGATGGTGTCAAGAGGGACCAGTCTCTCGGGGCTCTCCCCATAGGGGCTCTTCCCAAAGGCTAGTGCCAGGTGTGGATAATAGTACAGATAACCCATTGGACATCTTATTACTGCCAGGCAAGGGTGGGGGTTCCAGTTCTTCACCAGTCCTTGACTGATACCTACCTGGTGGAGAGGGTTAGGAGGGTCTCATTTCTGTTCTGCTGATGCAATGGGGTAGGAGGTCAATTGAGGGGATGGGAGCGACATCTCATTACCACTTGGTTCGGGTGGAAGTCAAAGTTCCCCACGTGTTGTCTCCACTGACAGTGCTGGAGGTGGTGGTAGGTAGTGAAAGGCTGACTCCCTACTGAGTATTCTTGGGCATCACTTTGGCAGAGGATTGGGGCACCTCATTACAGTCTGGGTAGAGTGGGACATCTAGGCTCTCCACTGGATTTTGCTTGAAATATGTGGAGTAGGACCACATATTTCTCTGTCATGTCAGACTATAATATTTTCTTCTCCGAAACTTTTCTATCTTGATAGCAACCCTTTTTCTGGTCCTTTGGCTAGTGGGAGCAGGCTTTTATTAGGGCTGCTCTTGGTCTGTGTTTGTTGATATTTCTGGATTTCTGGCTCTTAGTACCCAGTTTGGGACATATGAAGCAAAAAAGAAATTTTAGGGAACTCACTACTGTGATGTATACTGGGTCTCAAGGACCTGAGCTGGTCTGATTTTCTTTCTATTTTTCAGTTTTCATGCTTCTTTTATATAAAATGTCCATAGCTTTTAGTTGTATTTAGTTGGAGGCATAGGGAAAAATATATCTATTTCATATTACCAGAAGCAAACGTCTTCAAGTCCCCTTTTATTTAAGTCTATCCAAATGGGGTTCTGTTTCTTATCAACAAATGATTCTGGATTAAAACACTTTTTTTTTGTATTTTTAGGGCCACACCCCACCATATATGGGGGTTCCCAGGCTAGGGGTTGAATCAGAGCTGCAGCTGCCAGCCCATTCCACAGCCACAGCAATGTGGGATCCAAGGCATGTCTGCAACCTACAGCACAGCTCACGGCAACGCCGGATTCTTAACCCACTGAGTGAGGCCAGGGATCAAACCTGCATCCTCATGGATACTAGTCGGGTTTGTTAACCACTGAGCCACTATGGGAACACCAGCATTAAAATACTTATAATAAGTAGAAGCTAATTTTAAAGCAATGAGGAGACAATGAAGGTTTTAAAGCAAAAGAGGATTTCTAGATTAAGTCGTAACTCCTTACTTTAAGATAAAAGTGATATTTCATTATAACTATTTACTATTCCTGCCACAGTGGGCATATCCAAAACTGAACACCTAGGGAGGCATTTGCTGCAAGAACTAGCTGGGAGGTGGCCTTTCAGGGCGGCTGTGAACAAGGAAAAGGGTACTCACCTGGCTTGTGATGTTTACATCTTTCTGAACAGATTCAGAGAACTTGGTGGCTTTGGAAGGGCCAGTTTTGTAAAAGCTCTCACTTTCCCGGGACCTTGCATATCTAATATGGCTGATTCTGATCAAAGAAGCAAGAGAACATTCTCAGGCTTGGACGGTCGTTGAACACTCCCTGCCTGTCTGCTTTCAAGGTCCTTTCTCCTAGGGGTGGGGGACAGGGCCTTTCCTTGGCCAAGAGGGCAACAGGGCAGCAGAGTCAGCTTATCCATCATCAGCCAAACTCACTTAACGATTGTGAGATAAGTATGCAGAAACCGTATTTATTAAATACGATTCATAAGGACACTGAAAATTACTGGAAGAAAATAATAATTTAAAAAGTTTACTTGAGTTCACCAGAAAGCTGTGTGTGGAAATTGTTTTTAGACATAAAATCTTTTATCTGATATCATTTGTTCGTGTAGAGGCCAGTTCATCTAAAATATTCGAATGTATGTGAGGTACAATTTAAAGCATTTGAATTTTATATATTTGATCATTCATTTGCTTAACGACTAGAACAACTGAAGTTCAACCCCCCTTTTGAGGGTTTTACATGAATTTCTGCATGTTAAAATGAAAATAAATTAAAAACAACTTTAAGCAAAGCAAAATTATAATATCCATAAATAAACATTAATAAATTTAAAAATAAATGATACCCAATTAGGTTGAAATGAAATTTGGAAGATAGAGACTTTAGACAGTTTAACCAAAACTGTCTTATACGTTCAAACTTTGACAAAATAAAAAAAGGAGAATCCACAACATGAAACAATTACAATGTAAAACTGTGTGTCTGATTTAAAACAATTACTTAGAAAGTCAATCTTAAATTAATAATTAATTATTTTGAAAGTTAATTCTTTAGAAAGTCAAGACAAAGTCCTTGGCAACTGGTAAAACCATCCCTACTTTGCCAAGAATATGACAATCAAAGAAAAGCCAAAGACACTCAAAAAAAAAAAAAAAAAAAAACCAAATAGTTTTGGTCAATTGATTGAGCGCCACCTTTTGAAGAATATGGAATTTTACTGGAACAGTGTGATAAAGTTAGCTGTTGTGATAAGATGTCTTCCTGGGGAGAAGATAAAAACAGTACCAGGAGAAAGAGTGAGGGCATCACCAGGCTTTCTCTATGGTCCACATTTCCAAGGTACCCTTTGCCATCCCCTGTCATTAGCACAGCTAATGATTTCTGTTGGTTCAGCTTGCTGTTATAATAATGACAGACAGCACCATGGCTTACTGGTAAGGACTGCAGCACACTGGAGCACCAACCAGGACAACAGACCCAACCCCAAGCAGAAGACTTTACACTGAGTCAATTAAAATGGATGATATATCCGACAGCAGTTGGAAAGCATGTAAAAATTGGTGTCAGAGATGTGGGTTCAGAACTGAGATCTACTGGTGATTTCTTCCACCGTCTTGGATGAGCCATTTCTAAACTTTAGCAAGCTCGTCCACAAAAGGGGACTGAGTGGGTGAATTAGATAAAATATTTGAGCTCACTGTAGAACATAAAGCACGAATTAACCAGGGAAAGGTATTAGTTAAGTAAATGCTTGTCTTACGCTTTCTTTTGATGAAGGGGGGTCTCGCCTGTCAGCCTATAAAGGGCGTACTTGAAGTCGATCACACCTTGATTTTCTATGGTGAAGGAGCTACTTTTCCGGGTGCCACAGATCAAAGCCCCAAAGTTGATGATGGAGGAGGGGCTGATGTTGTATTTGGAGAACACTGCATTCACAGAAAACTTAATTGGGATGCTGGCAATGATTTCACCTCCTTCTGAGAGAGTGGGTTCAACAATCTAGAAAGAGCAGAAGGATTGGGAAGATGTCAGCCACTCCAGAATTTCCATGACTATTAACTTCATTCCCTCTTTTCATTGTTGACATGAAGCCAGGTTCTTTACTTCATTCTCTTAACATTACTGCATGAACAACACGAGTAAATGCTAACAGAAAACTTCCTATGTACCAGCCGTGGGTCGATGGGGGCCAACTGTGCCTCCTATTCTTACTTTCCCACTCTTCTTTTTCCCATGATGACTCAACTCCGCTTCCCTGTTCCTGGTCTTGTCTCTTCCAAAGACTAGGGGCTACATTTCTGCTCTGGAGCTCTCAATTTCTGATGACTCTGCACACTTCCCACCTGCCCTATCAGCGCGTGTAGTAGGGGACAAAGCCCTGGTGCATCTCTCTGGCTGCCCCCAGGCCAGCCCTCCGTCGCCCACCCCACCCCCAGCTTCTTTTCAGGGCATGAGTCTCACAGTCCTGCCACGGTCTGGTCTTGCCTTTGAGCTTGCTTACCTGACAGCGCAGAACTGGTTGGTGCTCGATCTTTATTTCCTTCTTTGCACGAAAGAACACCTGGACATTTGTGGGTTTTTCCATTGTGGTCAGTGAGCCCTTCTTAGGTTGGGCTGAGATCATGGAACTTAGATTGGTTGTCGAAATCCCTAAGGAGTCCACAGAAAAGCTGAGAGATGAGAATAAAAGTCAGTTTTAGTCATCTAGGGAAACAAAGATACAAGCCAAGAGACTCTAGACTCTTAAGTGCCTGCCAGGTCCCCAGTCCTGTTTAACCACCATGGCTTGCTTGCAGTGTTCACTGTTCTTCGTGCTCTGTGACCCCCTCTCCTTAGTCAGGATTGACCAGGTGAGGCAATGGTACTGGATAGCCACCTCTAGCCTATGGTTAAGAGGTATCCTTGCACGAGATCTCTGTCTAATAGGAAAACGTGATGCTGGATAAGGATCAGCTAGATTATTCCTTTCTGCCTCTCCCTGTCTCTCTCTCACTTTGTCTCCTTCCCTTCCTCCCTCCCCTCTCCGAGACGGAACATAGTACACATAGACAGAACAGTGACACAGAAGCCAGGGGATCTAATACAGGAGGGAATGGGGTGGGAGGCAGAAGTCATGCAATAGAGGGGCTCAGAAGGGAGGCCATGCCTGATGCAGGTGAGGTGAGAAGCCACGGAGAAAAGCTGACATGTGAGATGGCAGGGGGACTAGAGCCGGAGCAAGAAACTGAAGTCGAGGTCAGATATCTGGGGCAGCTGTGGGGACCCCCATGTCACCTCCATGCTCCAGGAGACCTGGCCCTTCACTGTTGCACACAAGGTGCCTGTGCTTCCTCAATTCCCTGCACATCCTTTCAGCAAACCCCGATCACCTGCTCCAAGCCGAAGATGACTCGGTTCCACGCAACTTGAAAGAGCAGAGCTAACGCCCTGTCGTAATCTAAAACAAAACTCACAACGGGCAAGAGTCCATCCAGCACTAATTCTAGAGTGACTGGCTTTCTTCTGGGTTTGTTTAGCTTTTATTTATATTTATTTATTTCAATTTTTGGTTCTAATTAATGGTGGTATTGCGGTGGAACCTCTTGAATTTCAGCATTCCTTGAACTGAAATGAAACTACCAGAAATACACTGAACTCCTTCAAAACAGGTGAGGCGGGTGTTCCCTTTTCAACAGTGAATTCTTCTGCAGGAAGGATGGTCTTCCATAAAATTGACCGGCCGTGGGTGCTGGCACTGCCTGAGGACCTCCTCCCTCCCCATGCCCGGCACCACCTTAGTTAGTGGTTCATTTTCAATCTTGAGGATGAGTACAAACTGGAGCTCTAGTCCACGAGGCTGCTATTTGGAATCTATAACACAGGGTCTTAAAATTAAAAAAGATAATTGGGGAGTTCCCTTCACGGCGCAGAAGAAACGAATTCAATTCGAATCCGTGAGGATTCCGGTTTTATCCCTGGCTGTGCTCAGTGGGTTGGGGATCTGGTGTTGCTGTGGCTGTGGCTGTGGTGTAGGATGGCAGCTGTAGCTTCGATTTGAGCCCTAGCCTGGGAAACTCCATATGCTGTGGGTGGAACCCTAAAGCAAAAAAAAAAAAAAAAAAAAAAAAAAAAAAAGGCAAAAAAAGCAAAAAAAATTGGGAAACCCCTTCTTCACATGGACTCCTGTGTAGAACATCAACTTATAAAACAGAGAGGAACTGAAAGGAGGACAGGACGCTGTGGTGCCAGGGCCCGCACCTCCAGTCTCTCACTCCTCCCCTGGACCTTCCCACTCCCTCCCCTCCCCACGGAGGCTCCCACCACCCCCAACCCCGTCCCCACCCAGCCCCTGTGGCTCCAGTTGGGATTCCATTTATGTGAGGCCAAGAGAAGCTAAAAGCAAAATTGCTTCTCAGGAATTCCTTGCTCAACTTAAAAAAAAAAAAAATGTCCCCTGGGCACCCCTCTTCTCGCTGTAAGAGGATGAGGACAACTACATGCCCAGGAATCTTTGGGTTACCTGAACATGATCTCGTATTTTCCACGGTTCTTCAGTTGCAAGGGCTGCTTCACCTCCTCCAAGACCTTCACAATCCCAAAATCGAGGCCTCCTTCAGCTCCTGCCAGGGCCAGGGTGGGGAGGGGTGAGTGGACATGACAGCGAGAAGCAGGGAACTTCCAACTGAAGTTCTCATGGAAAATCCATGCTGACAATTTCAGAGAATTTGTTTTCTGAAAACACTGAGGCTAGAAAAACATTTTGTGATTGAGTCTTTAGCAAACACACAACAGATACGGCTCTGGCACCCAGTTAATGGAGTGGCTCCCTCTGGCTTCCATCCTACAGGATCACTGTTTTTTCTTTCATGTCTCCCATTAGCTAAAACTCCCAGTGTTTAAAAAAACTCCAGGAGTTTCCATTGTGGCTCAGTAGTAATGAACCCGACTGGTATCCATGAGGATGCGGGTTTGATCCCTGGCCTCGCTCAGTGGGTTAAGGATCCGGTGCTGCTGTGAGCTGCAGTGTAAGTAGCAGACAAGGCTTGGATTCCATGCTGCTGTGGTTGTGGAGTAGCCTGGGAACCCTAGCTGGGGAACTTCCATATGCAGCTCTAAAAAGACCAAGAAAAAAAAGAAAAAGGTGTATCATGTATCATGTGTACAACATGCAGTTGGGACATAATGCATAAATTTACATTACAGTGTTACACTTTGCATTACATCATAAGCATTTCCCCATAATTAAAAACTGCCCCCCAAAATGTGATTTTGATGGCTGCATAATATACCACAATATGACTGCTTAATGATTTATATTGTTCTTTCCACAAATACATTTCATTATAGACAGACATTTAGGGTATTCCTAATTTACCATTATTATAAATTACATTGCAATAAATGCTATACAGAAGTCTAATGCCATGTAGGCAAATAAGAAGCCCTAACATTCTACGAGTCTTGCTGAGTAGGAGAACTATCAGGGAAAGGAGGGCCCTAGGCGGGTGTTGGGGTGGCATGGTGGGTAGAATAATGCCCTGACCGCTGCCCCCCAAAGATATCCATGTCCTCATCCCTGGGGCCTGTAAATACACTGTTTACGTGGAAAAGGGGAATGAAGGTATAGATACAATTGAGATTGCTAATCATCTGATTTTAAATAAGGGAGATTATCCTGGATTTTCTGGTTGGGCCCCAAGTAATCACAAAGGTCCTTAAGAGTAGAAAAGGGAGACAGAAGTGGGTGAGCCAGAGAGATGGCAGTGTGGGAAGGATTTTGTCCCACCTTGCTGGCTTTGAAGATGAGCCAAGGAGCGTGTGTGGCTTCAAGAAGGTGGAAAAGGCAAGGAGATGGATTCTGCCTCAGAGCCTGCAGAAAGAAACGCAGCCCCGCCAACACCTTGATTTTAGCCCAGTGAGGTCCATTTTGGACACCTGACCTATAGAACCGTAAGATAATAAATTTGCGTTGTTTTAAGCCACAGAGTTTGTGGGTATTTGTTACAGAGGTGACAGAAAAGGAATACAGGCAGGCAGATAAGAACTCACTCTCAGATGACTGTTGAGAAAAGAACTCTACAAATTATATACCTTGACCAGCCCCGTTGTCTCTGGACGGAAAGGTGAAGACTCACTGTAATATCGCTAACATCACTTGAGCTTGCATTACACTACTTACCCACATGGCACCTCTCTCTGCAACAACCACTGGTCTCTCTCTACACAAGAAAACGCTGCCCTAAAAGATGTGACTTCTAAACACCCTTTCCTTAAAGGGGCAACAGACCTTTGGGGAAGGTGATGTCCAAGGCAATGTCGTAGGACTCAGCAAAGATCAGGATGTTTTCAATCTGAACGACACCAATGAGATTTTCTGTGTCTAAAACCTGTCGGGGTGAAAGAAATTCTTTAGTAAAAGCAAGACCCACGAGGTGCTTGGAACATGAACTGCAGAACGTGTGTGAAGAAGGGGCTGTGATAAAGAACGTCTTGAAATGAATTTAGCTTCTGTTTTTGCTCAGCTTTTGGTAGGATGAGTGTTCTTCATGAGCCCCTTTGGGGAATGCTGGTGCAGACAACCAACAAAAGGATGGGGAAAAGTGACTGCATTTTCCGGCCTGTTCACTTACTGGGTTTCAATTATTTACAAGACTGGCACAACGTTACTGAAGTTTGGGTTGTGAGTATACCTTGCGGGAAAGTGTTCTTTGAACTTTTAAATCAAATAAACTTGAAGAGCATTTTTCTGACAGCTGAAATGAAAAACTTTCATATGCTAAAGTATTCTTGCTCTGCTAACTTCATCGGTCTGAATGGTTCTACTCTTTGTTTTGGATTCAACGTGGGATCAAAGTGTTAGACTTTTCATATAAAATGTGTAAGGTTTCTCTTTTACAAGTACCTTTCATATTTTTTACATGAATATCATTACTATTAAAATTGGAAATGTTAAAAAAAAAATGGTAAGACTCCTAGCCTCCAGCTGCTCACTGTCCCCTCTGTTGCTGTCTCTCCCGTACTGTCCTGAGGAACGTCTGAAATGGTGTCAGCTGGATCCAACTGTTGTTGACTCTTGAGACTAATGATGGGCAATAAAGGCTCTGTCTGTCAAAGGGAAGAGCCACCGGGCAGTGGGTGTGGCATGCTTGCACCTGCCTGGAAACCACCTGCTTCCCTGTTGCAGCCTCAAGTTGAAAAACTAAGTCCCCAGCTCCCCACTGCTTGTGCCGTAGGTGCCATGGGGGACACCTGTAGCTGTTATAAAACTCAAGCCTTATTTTGGAGTTTCCGTCTTTTCTTTCATCCAGCATTTTGCAGTGTTTCACAGAGCAAATGGACCCACTTGAATTTACCTTCTTTCTTTTGATGCTCAGCCTCTGACAGGGATAACAAGAAGGGCTGGCAGTGGGAGGGAAAAATGAGACAAAGAACTTGGATTATCAGCTCCAGAATTTATATAGTACTTTTCTACTGGCAGATACCGAGTACCCAGAGCACTGCACTTCCTTTGTCCCTGCTAGAGGGACGGGGAGGAGGGGGGAGTATGTGTTGTAATTGAGGGAAATAAGAAAAAATTAAGAGGTACAATAATTAAATAGAGCGCACCAGAGTGCTTTTCAAAGGGGCCAGAAAGCAAGGCATTTCCTTGTGTAGATGTTGCAGGAGGAAGACCTCAGGAGGTCAACCTTAGACCATTTTGGAGGCCTGAGGGGAGATCCACTGTGTCTGCTTTGGCTGGAACATACAGGATATGATGTCAGTTAAGTTACAGAGATGTTTCCATACCAGTTGATAACCAGCTGTCACAATGACTTCCCCAAGTGTCCCCTTGTTGCCTGCCTCCTGCACCTTCTCCCCCCACCTTGGGAACCCCTGGACTCCCCATGGTCTACTAACTAAAGGATAAAGCTGGCACAGCCGGGACCCCACATTGGCTGTGTGGCCTGGATTCACTGGATTCATCTGTGTCTGTGTAGAGCCTGGCGTTAGAAACGTTGCCTCTCACCTCTGGCCTTCAGACACATTTGTGGACTTAGTGAATCTATTAGTATCTGTTTTCAGCTATGTAGCCTGGATAGATGATAAGACAGATTAATTAGACCCACTGACTGCCCCCAAAAAGTAGAAACAGGATTCAGGTGTGTAAATTACACAGAGAGATTTGAGTGCAACCCAAGGAAGAATTAATCGTCAGAGATGTTCAAAGGCAGATCAGGCCACTTGGTAGGTTTTCTATCCCTGAGGATATTCAAAGACAAGCTTGGATGACTTCTTGCTTGTTGCAGAATCATTTCAAGCATAACAGGTCAGTGACATTCATTCACTCATTCATTCAAAAGATCCTACTGAGTGCCTTTTCCATCCTGTGCTAGACACTGGGGGTCTGACGGGGTCGGGGGCTGAATGGCGACTTCCTAAAGGTAATCTAAGTCTTAACTTTTGGAACCTTTGAATGTAACTTTATTTGGAAAAAGAGTCTTTGCAGATGCGATTAAGTTAAAGATCTCAAGGTGAGATCATCTTGGGTTGTTTGGGTGAGCCCTAGATCCATTAAGTGTCCTTGTAAAAGAGAGAAGAAGAGAAGACACAGGGGGAAGCCGTGTGAAGACTGAGGCAGAGATTAGGGTGATGCAGCACAGGCCAAGGAACACGCGGGCCCCCAGATGGAAAAGGCAAGGAAGGATTATTCTCCAGCACCTTCAGAGGGAGGAGGGCCTTGCAAATATCTTGATTTTGAACTTTGGTCCCCAGAACTGCAGGAGAGTAAAGGTCTTGCTTTGAGCCACTCACTTTGTGGTCATTCGTTACAGCAGCCCCAGGAAACTAATATGGGTGATGAGCAAGTCAGGCAAAGTCTTGCCCCAGTGGAGTTCACATAAGTTCACTCCTATGCACTCTGAAGGACAGAAAACAGTGAGTGGCTGCACATAATGAGATTTCTTCAATGAGGTGATTGGGAAAAGCCAGTTGAAGCAGTGCTGTTGCACAGACCCTATGGTGGGAGCCACTCTTGACAGAGCACACAGGGACCTCCTTCCTGGCAGGAAAACCCTGATGTGGATGCTCAGGAGCAGGCGAGGACCTTGGGCTTCACTCTCATTACTGCAACAGGAACACAGCCTCGTGCTTTAGGAAGGAGTGACCTGATTTAACTGACATTGTAAAGGCCCCTCTGGACACTTGTGGGGAGTGGGAAGAGGGAAGCCAGCTAGGACGGCCCTGCGGAAGTCCAGGTGAGTGACAGTGCAGGGGGGATGGATGCGGCAGGTAGCACGGGGACCTGGCTTTGTGTGTGTGTGTGTGTGTGTTGACAGTGTGTGCACCAGGGAACTCAAGGCGTGCACATTTTGATGATCAAGACTGAAGATGCACAGAGCCTTACTTCCAACCGAATCGCCTTCTTGATGTTGATGGGTTTGGAGGGTTGGAAATGCACTTGGAGGTTGTACTCAGCCTTGGGGGCTATGGTCCCCTGCACCGTGGACACGGTGAAGTCTTCACCCAGGTGCTCCAGGCTGGTGATCCGCCAGGCCAGGGGCAGTAGTGTGATGTTGCGGAGAACAACCACCTTGGATTCTTTTCTGTGGAGACCAAAAGAAATTTCCGCAGTTTCACATGATCTTGATTTATTACGGCGGGTCAGAAAAAGCACTTCTGGTTATTTCAATTATTGCTGGTTCGCTAAGCAGTTTTACCAGGGAATGGCACCTACCTGTGATGAACAAAGAATGTAGGTTACACGTATCACTAGTCTCTCCTGGCTGCCGCCAAAATAAATATTCTGTATTTAGAATAATACAGTTCCGGTGAATGAATACCTAAGGTTAGGTCTACCATTCTCTGTTTGTTCTCTAATTTCTAGAGCCAAGATTCTTAACCTTTTATAATAAAGGAGTGAAAATCCAGAAAAGGCTAGTCCTTCTGAGAAAAACACAAATCTGCACACACTTCAGCAGTTGATCTGGTGGGGCAGGGGCTGGAAAGGCGGCCCTTGACCCTACTGAAGCCCATTCACTGAACGCAAGGTGACAATCTGCCGTGAACTGAGAGAGGGTTACTAACAATCCTGATTTGCACAGGACCAGGAGTTTCTCAGGATGCAGGACTTGCCATACTCAACCCAAGCAGGTTCCAAGCAAATCAGGATGCGCTGGTCACCTTAGAGCTAAGTGTTCTTTAAATTTCATCCCCGTTCGTATCATCCAGAACTCTGACCTGTGTAGCAAGAGCCGGTCAAAGTGCAATTGTTTTGGGTCCAGCTCCACTTCGGGGCGGACCCCCTGGCAGCTTAATTTGAAGACAGCTGGCTCTGGGTTCTCCTTGATGCAGCAGACAATGCTGTCTTCAAAGACGCCAACTGCAGTGGGGTAGGCCCAGACATACAGCACCTGACGAAAGAGTCAAAACAAAATACATTTCTTCCGAGGATGCCAAGGCCTTACATTTCCCAAGAAAGCCTTGCTGTGGTGGACTTGTTCCCATGCGACTGTACCTGCTTCTCATTGGGTTTCAGAATCATGCTGATGGGCTCCAGGAAGTAGGTGTTTGCTTTGACATCATTCTGAAAACAGAAGAACACCTCCACGACCATCGGGGAGCTGTTCAGGATTGTGAGGGTCTCCATGTTGCCCGGGAACAAGGAGGACTTGTACCTGGAAATGAACCAAAGTTAGGGGCCTGGATGTGGGACTGACGGAGAGTCCAGGTGGGAGAGGAGACTGTGAGGTGCAAGGCAACTGCAAAGGATGATGTGGCTGCACAGCGGCAGCGGCGTGGTGGCCAGGAACGCAGGCTTTGCGGTTGAGAAGACTTGGAGCTGTGACCTGACCACCCCTCACGTCAACCCCAAGCCTGAGTCTCCTCGTCTCTAAGATGAGATGATAATACTCCTAGGATTTCTATAAATATGAAATGCAATAGTGCAACCTAATGCTCTCAGGACAGCTGCAGATATCAAATGCTCACTAAACGGTAGTCATTACTATTGCAAAGATTTCTAACTGGGAGATCTGGTGCGCTGTCCTTCCCAGGGCTACACTTCCAGGAGAGACGACCATTTGAGTAGCTTGTTCGTTCACATCTGCCTTAGAGGGGACCTCATCTACCACCTCCTCACACACCTGCACAGGATGCGACTGCTCTGATACGGATGCACATGGCATTGTTCACTGTTACAAGGCTGTTTGTTGGCTAGTCCCTTAGGCAGAGATCCACAGCTCAGCACAGACTGCACGGGATGCTGCCCAGTAAATGGTACCAAATAAAAAAGGAACCACAGAGGCACGAAGCGTGTCCATGAACACACACATCGTTGGCAGTCATAGCACAGGTCAGCAAAGCAGGGCACGATACCAAGTGGCACCCAGAAACAGTCTAAAAAACTCTCTGGACAGGCCATGACGGAAGAGGGAAGGAGAGGGCATGGCAGAGCCTAACCCAGAGTCCGAGAGTCAGGACTCTGTGTAACTGCCAGAGGGGGCGGCCTCCACGTCTCACTGGTAATTAGCACCACCGAGTACTGCATGAAAGTTCTAGGTATACGATCCAGTTCAGCCTTCACAAAGCCAAGCAGGAGGTGCTGTTATTTTCCCATTTTGCAGATGAGGCCACGGAGGCTCAGCAAGACTTAAAAGAAAAGATGAATGATACTTATTTCTGGACCACCGTAATGGCCCTCTGGGATCATGGCTGTCTGGCCCCATATCCTGGTTAATCCCAGCGCTGCCCTGAACACACCTCTCTCTGAACAGTCCTCATTTCCTGGAATCTCACCTCCCGGCTGCTCTGGGCATCATGTCCATCGACCTAACCCCTACCTCTTTCTCCTAAGCCCGTCTACTGGGCCCTGAAGCTCTTCTCCATCAACACTAAACCCTGTCCACTTTCATTTTTTACTCCAGCATCTTAGGAAATAAACTAGAGATTATGAAAAGAACATACAAGAAAGTTGGCTCATTAGTTCCACCAAGTAGTGCCACCCTCCACTTATCACAAAAAATGCTAAAATGAAAGAAAACTGGGTTGAGACCCTGGTTTGAGTTATGGTCTCATCTCCCCACCTATACAATAAACAACTTATCTGTAACTGGAAAAATTCATGTCACTCAGTATTTATGATCACCAACCTTACACGGGCCTCTAATTCTGTCTGATAATCTCCATCTATTTCTTCAATGGTTTCCCTCCCCCACTTTACGCCAAACCTGTTTCATATCTTCTCAATTTTTCTCAATATTTTAAACCTCCTTCCACCTGCCTCACTGTTAGCAATGACCTCACATCATTCGTCATGGAGAAAACAGACAGTTGTAGGGGAACTTCCTTCCATTCCAGCCAAATCTGTAAACCAACCTGCACCTCAAGCCACCTCACCTGCCTCTGACCTAGCAGGAGATGATGGTCCCTCTTCCTGGCAGAGGCCAGCATCTCTGCATCTCATGGTGTTGCCTCTTGGAGCTATACCGCCGATGACTTTGCTTTCTCTGGAAACTCTAACTTCTTCTTCCCTACTTCCCCCTGACATCCAAACATGGTAAGACCAAGAGTGTACAAACAGCCTTCCCTGCCCTCCAGGTCTCCCTCCCATCCTCAACTCTCCATCTCCCTTCACAGCCAAGCTTTTCCAAAGAGCAATTTCCATACTCTGTCTCCATTCTCTCACTTCCCCCTGACTCCCCAACTCATTTTACTTGGGCTTCATCATCCGAAATCCACCCAAAGAGCTCTTGCTAAGGGGCCTGTTATTGAACCCTGTGGACGCTGCTGATGTGCCATCTTTCTGCCCTCTCTGCCGCCATGAACATAGCTGACCACGCCCTCTTCTCATAGCTCCATGATGCCATCCTTCCTGGGTTTCCACCAATAGCTCTGGTTCTCTTTCTTATCTCCTTTGCTGACTTCTCCTCCTGTGAGCGGTGGAGTTATGTGAGGCTCCATCCATGGTTCTTCTCTCCTTACTGTACTCTCATCTTAGGTTATCTTATCCTCTGAGAAGCAAAACCATATAGGCTATTGCTTCGTTTTATAGGGGCTACTGGCTATATCTCTGAAGCATCTCAAACTTGACATATCCAAAAATGAACTCTTTTGTTTAGTTTTGTTTTTTTAGGGCCGCATCCACAGGATATGGAAGTTCCCAGGCTAGAGGTCTAATCGGAGCTCTAGCCGCTGGCCTACGCCAGAGCCACAGCAATGTGGGATCCGACCTGCATCTGTGACCTACACTGCAGCTCACGGCAATGCCAGATTCTTAACCCACTGAGCAAGGCCAGGGATTGAACCCCCATCCTCATGGATCCAGTCAGGTTTGGTACTGCTGAGCCACAATGGGAACTCCCAAAAGTGAACTCTTTTTTTTTTTTTTTTTGTCTTTTTGCCATTTCTTGGTCTGCTCCCGCGGCATATGGAGGTTCCCAGGCTAGGGGTTGAATCAGAGCTGTAGCTGCTGGCCTACGTCAGAGCCACAGCAACTCGGGATCCAAGCTGTGTCTGCAACCTCCACCACAGTTCACGGCAACGCCGGATCCTTAACCCACTGATCAAGGCCAGGGATCAAACCTGCAGCATCATGGTTCCTAGTCGGATTCGTTAACCACTGAGCCATGACGGGAACTCCCCAAAAGTGAACTCTTGATCCTACCCCTTCCTGGTCTTCTTCTGGGTTTCCCCAACTAGGAAAATGGAACCCTCATTCATCTGAGTGCTTAGCAGAAACTTGGGGCACAAGAACCTCGTTCTCCTGATTTATGTTTCAGGGATAAGTGAGGCAATGTTAGTAAAAGTTACATCTACACAGGAACTCTGCTTGTACTACTCATGCATCCAACCCAAAGGTCTGAAGTCTGCTTTTTTCTTTTTTCCTTTTTAGGGCCATAGCCACAGCATATGGAAGTTCCCAGGCTAGGGGTCTAATCAGAGCTGTAGCTGCTGGCCTATGCCACAGTCATAGCCACGCCAGATCCGAGCCCTGTCTGTGACCTAGACCACAGCTCATGGCGATGCCGGATCCTTAACCCCCTGAGAGAGGCCAGGGATCGAACCCGCATCCTCAGGGATTCTAGTCGGGTTCGTTTCCGCTGTGCCATGACAGGCACTCCCCTGACATGTGTTTTGAAATAATGGAGCACTTACTTATCTCTGGATTTTCCACAAAGCAGTGGTCCGAAGTAAAATTTCTCCATGCTCATGACATACTTCTTAAAGATGACCTCATTTACCTTCATGTTCCTCTTCCGCTGAGGGAACACCACTCTGCACACAGAGGAGGGAGGAGAGGGGACAGCCGTCTGAACGCCTCCACTTGCTGTTCCCATGAACCCAAGCCTCCCTGTTCAGCAGACGGCCCAGGCGGTCTGGACACAGATGACTCTGAATGTGAGGACATTTCCTGAGTCTTTATTCTTGCACCCCTCCCCTACCCTGAGTGAAGAGAGTCCAGTTTGAACTTAAGAAAAAAGATTCCCAGGGGTGTCTTTCATCATAACATGGGTTGATGATGGGGGTGAGCTGGATTTCTGTTCTAGTGCGCTGAGCTAGAAAATTCCAGAGAAACCCTACGGTGGATATTAACCAATGTGGCTCCTTGGGCAGAAGTGCAAAAAAAATTCCTCTTGGCGGAAAAACTCTAAAAGGCCTCACTAGCTTGCTTAGCCAGGTGCCTTTATGTGGTGCATGAGGGGCTCCGTGTTCCGTGGATCAGAAAAGAAGCTCCTGCCTGTGGAGATTCACACATATGTGGGTACTATAGGATAATAAGTCCTACAGTAAATATAAAATCTGTTTACATTCGCTTAATAGTGAAATAAGCAAACTAGCCAGAGAAAGACACCCCCCCTTCACACCTAAGAGCATCCTCTTCATCTGTCTCATGGTACCGTGTCATCCCTGTGGCTTAGTCAGGGTCCAAGACTTTGGAGCCCAGGACAAGAGGGCCTGAGATGCTGTTCCAGTTTCACATTTGTATCAAGAGGCATCTTGTTCAGCGTACCACGGGGGAACTAAAATGCACCTGTCGACCTTCTCTTTTAAGATAAAACACACTTACTTGGGGTCTTGGCAAATGTATGGGTAAGTGCAGACACCTCGGCAATAAAGCTGGTACTGGCGACGAGTTCCAAGGACCTCAAAGTTAAACGTCTGGTCAAAGATCCCGAGATCATTGGAGGAGAAATGCACACGCAAGGTCACCTCGCCGTTGGCTGGCACGATCCACCGGAAATGATTCAGCCTGCCAATGACCACACAGGCTATTGAAGCAAGAACACTTCCTTTTGGGCCAAGAGAAGACAGGATTGGTGCCTGGGAGGAGACCTGTCCTGCTGGGGTTATGCATGGTGGGCCACAGGGTCCCACAGCCGGGACAGCCCTGTTCCCATCTGGTGCTGTGGCAGCCACACCCTCCACGTGGAGGCTTCGGCCTTCCTCTCCCTGGGTTGCTCTGAGGCCCACCTGGTGAATTTCTCCTGGGAATGCTGCCCAGAGAAGTTGTTCTGCTCCACGTCCGACAGGGGAGTAATGGTTCCAGAAGTTCCCCCAGTAAGGCCCTTCTTGTTGAAGGCCATGCGACGTTTCTCCTTTTGAGTCTCACGGACTTGATCCGTTTTTTCTTTCATTTTCTGTTTGCTCCCCTTTGTGGAGGTGGTCTGCTCCTCTTGGGCCTTGATTAAAAATGAGCACACAGTCTTAAACATTCAGAGATGCCCATGAGACACCTGCAGTCGGGGGTGGCCGCACTGCAGGTTCCGGGTGCCAGCAGTTGCCTGGAGCAGCAGGGCCCTGCCTACTACACCCGGCAAGAAGAGAAGAGGTGGAGTGGAGGGAACTGGAGTTCTTTCCTGGGTACCCCGCTCCCCGAGAAGGCGACCAACCCTCCAGCCAGAGCTCGAAGCGGGCAGGGAGTGGGTTCCTATATTGCATGTTGTGATTGTGCCTCTCTATCATCTTTTAATCTAGACCCCTCCCTCCCTTTCATGCTGACTTTGTGCAGAGACCAGATCTGTGCTTTTACAGAACATTCCACAGTCTGCAGTTTTTGGACGAGTCTCAGAGTGTCATTTACCTTATTCCTTTATTTCCCTGAGAACTGAAAATGAAGTTTAAAATCTTGATCAGATTCGGGCAGGGTGGTGTGTACCTCATACTCCATCACAACAGGAGACAAACAAGGCCAGGCTGACCCACATTCACAGATGCAACGTGTGCGTGAGCACCGTGCTGGGGCACACCAGGTCTGGCCGTGGCAAAGTGAACTTTCCCCTCGGGAGCCGGCCAGCCGCCTGCGGGATGATGCTCTGGCTCGGCTCGTGTGTCTTGCTCCCAACCCACCGGTACTGTGGGTCTCCACCCACAGATGCTCCTTAGTCACTTATGTCACGGGGGCTACCAGGATAGTGCGTTTCTAATTCTACTGTTCTTTCTCCAATTTTAGCTGCCATGATTCTAGAAAGAGGAGCTTTCCTTCCTCAGTTGGAGGTGAACTAGTTCCTCCTAAAACTCTAAGTTAAAGAATGCTAAACTTTTTCCTGTTAATGCTCAATTTTCAGAAAAGAGGTTGGTGTAAGAGTTACCGCTGGCAGTATTCTCATTGTCCTTCTTATTTGGATTCCACTCAGGGAAGGCCTGCCCGCTGATGCTATGACCTCAGATACTGATTTCTGACTTACTTAAACTGAAGTTTGGTGCTCTCTATTACCTAATTGAGCTATAGGCAGGGCCTACAGGTGGCTTTATTTGCTCTTTGCTGATACGCATGCTTCATAGGAAGGAGGCTGTGTGGAGAGATTCAAATTTGGGGCCACTATACACCTCTGGGAACAGAAGGCCTCTCCATAATTTTGAATACCTATACCTTCTGCATATTCTTGGCCAAGTCTATTTTCCCTCTGTGATTTCTTCTATTTGTTGTATCCATAATATATATTTTCTACTTTTACACGATTTCATTTGGATCATTTCTGTTTTTAACCCAGGTGTTATTAATGTTACCGTATTGTGCCAGGCAAGAAGGTAACTTTTGCTTTTGCAACTTTATCCTAAAGAGCCGATCTTCCCCTCATAATTTCTTTGATAATCTGTCCTTTCTCTAGTGGTGTGTGTTCTGTTTACTTAGGTCTGTTGATTCTTCTGACTCTTGTATTCTCAGGCACTGTGTGAATCACCTTAGCTTCACAATACATTCTGGTATCTTTTTAAAAGATCTAGTTTTGCATATTTTTTCTAGGAGATGAGCTTCAGAGTAATCGGACAAGTTCCCTAAAACATCTCACGAGTTGGAAGGCAGGAACCGGTCGTGTTCTGTCTCCTCTCAGGGGAAGAGGAAGGGCCACACTCAGGGAAGGTGGGGCCTGGGGAGGCTCAGGAGGGACCCTTGACAGTCAGAGAGAAACACCACAGTGAGCATGACACCCAACACCACATGCGCCTTTTGGCCCCGTGCTGGGCCTTTCTGAGGTCCTGCCAAGGTCCAGAGGACAACGGCTCCCTTTACCTTCAAGGAGCCTATGGTGGCTGAAGATTCTGCTTCTGCTTCCACTTCTCTTTTCTCCTCCACCAGAGAGAGCTCTTCAGACGGTGGAGTTACAAACACGAAATGCTTCAGGATTTCAGTTGTGGCCAAAGGCTGCCGCTTCACAGGATACGAGATGATGGAGAATAAGGCGGGTGGCGGGACGGGGGGTCCAGAGGAACCCAGACCCAGGATGTCTAGGATCTAAAGGAAAAGCCTGGGATTAATTTCATGTGCGGAGGGCAGGTTACCCCTAAGTGCCCCTCTGAGTGAGCACAGGACAGTCAGACCCCAGCCGCCTTTCTCATAACTTTCTTGGGAGAAGCCCTGAGTAGACAAGTGTCAGGCCTCTGACACAGCTCTGCGGGTCTTTCCAAGAGCACCGGCTGGGGCTCTCGCTGGGGCCTCCGTGCTCCCTCTCTTATCCTAACACTTGTCACTTTACTGTGACTGTCCACTCGTCTGTCTCTGCAACTGGACTGTAAAGTCCATTCGGACGGGAACCAGGGTGATATAACACATGGTCTAGCACAGAGTAGGCACTCAAAAACAAAACGAAACAAAACAAAAAACCTCTGTTTAAAGAGACCCACTCTTGGAGTTCCCTAGTGGCCCAGAGGGTTAAGGATCTGTCATTGTCACTGCTGTGGCTTAGATCACTGCCGTGATGCAGATTTGATGCCTGGCCTGGGAATTTTTTTTTTTTTTTTGTCTTTTTCCATTTCTTGGGCCGCTCCCTTGGTATATGGAGGTTCCCAGGCTAGGGGTTGAATCGGAGCTCTAGCTGCCAGCCCCCATCACAGCCACAGCAACTCGGGATCCAAGACGCGTCTGTGACCTATACCACAGTTCACGGCAATGCCGGATCCTTAATCCACTGAGCAAGGCCAGGGATCAAACCTGCAACCTCATGGTTCTTAGTCGGATTCGTTAACCACTGAGCCACGACGGGAACTCCTGGCCTGGGAACGTCTATATGCCATGGGTGTGGCCACACAAAGCAAAACAAAACAAACAAACAAAAAACCGGAAATAAAACCAAGAGCCCAGCTCTTGAGGTTCTGATGTCTTAGTATAGAGTTGTTTCATCTTTTCAGATCCCCTATTAATTTTTCTTTTATCTTTAAGTGTTCTTTCTTTCCAAAGGTGAAAGAAAGGGTTGGAGCAGGTCAAATACAGCAAAGAAAAGCAAAGGTTCTGAGACTAGTGTAAAAAATGGGAATGAAGTGAGAAATGAAAAAAAAAAAAACCAGCAACTCAAGAGAGACAGTTTATCCCTGTTGCATCTCCCCATTCTGCTCTGATGCTTAGAGAATGAGCCTTCTCCAGAGCGCAGGGCTTGAAAATATAGCAGTAACATCCTTCTCAGCAGGTAAAACCCTCAGAATAAGGATGCTACCCCTTGCCTAAGTGTTGTTATCACAACAATCTGAGTGCATCTTCTATGGGCCATGGGCTATCGGGCCTAGCGAGTAACTATGGGATCCTATGATTCCTGTGGGTCAGGCAGCTGAAGACATTTCCGAAGCTGTAGCTAGAGTTAACTCCCAGGGTTTGGAATGTCTGTGAGGAAAGAGATGAATAATTTGTACCATTCACTGAATTATTAGAGGCAAGGAGCTCTTTGGGCCACAGTCTCACCAGAACTCAGAACGTGGCACGTATAACACAAGGCAAGACCATCCTGGCTCTTGTACTAGTAAAACAATATGAAATGTTTTCTCTCAACGAACTCACTTCTTAAAAAGAAAATGAAAATAATTCCTTCCCCGAGGCTGACCTGAGGCAGAAGTGTGAAACCAGAGGGGTTGGTGCTTTGGGTCCTCGGCTATCCTCGGCCCCTTTGGCCCACCCTGGACCATTCTGGCAAGAGCCTCATGGTGGGGCTATGTCACATCAAAATCTGCCTTCTTGTGGGGTCACCTTTCTTCCCCCCTCAATCCTTACCTGCTTTTCAGCCTTCTCAGGCTCTGTTCTCCACTGTTTCAGGTTGCATCCAGGTTCTGTTAAAAACTATACCAGAGCTGGGCAAATTGAGGCCCCCAGGTCACGCCTGGCCTAACTGCTTTTGTAAATCAAGTCGTCTTAGCACAGAGTCCCACCCACCAATTTACATTTTGTTAGGGGTTGAGATAGTGTCTGACCTGCAGCCTGAAATATTTGCTTTCTGGCGTTTTTGAGAAAAAGTCCGTCCCTGGACCAAAGGCTATAACAACCACTTCCTCCAAACCACTGCCAAAGGGGCTTGTGGTCATGCAATGCTTTTGTTTGGAACAACAAGCTGTCTGATAGTATAATTTCGGCCCCTGTGGCAAGCTTGCAGAAAAGAAATTTTAGAGTAGTTGAGCCTCTTGCTTCACCCCAAAATATACCTGCCTTGCCAACCCCAGTACAGGGTTTTCAGTATTAAAAATCGACTTCACAGCTGGCTTTTTACAAGGTTAGATGAAAGAATTTAGGGCTGTGGAACGTTTTTATGGATTTTCACAAGGCAGGAAAAGGCCCTTTTAGCCATTATTGTCTTATATCCAAGGGGGCATCAGAGATTCATGGCTTTAAGCGGATATGGATTTTGTGTTGAAAGAAACACTTCTCCGACGATTAGCACTGCGAGGCTGCCTGACTTGTCACCTCTCCATCCTGGAGCAGAGCCCGTACCTGATCTGCTCGGGGAAGCCTGTCATTCTCCAGGGCCTGCTTCCAGTTCAAGCCTTCGAGGTCCAGGTCGGGCGTCTGGATGTTTACGAAGGGCACGCCCAGATCCTTCTTCCCTTCGTGGTCCTCGTCCTCGCCATCGCCCGCGTCGCTGCGCTCCTCCAGCGCGCGGAGCTTCTCCAGCCGCTCCCGCTCCGCCCGCTCCCGCTCCAGGCGCTCCCGTTCCGCGCGCTCCTTCTCCGCGCGCTCCCGCTCCCGGTCCTTGCGGCCTCGGCGCCCACCCGACTGAACTTGGCGCTGGTCGGGGGTGTCCTCGTGGCTGGCGTCCTCCGCCCCGGCGTGGTGCAGCAGAACGCCTTGCTTCCGGTCCCAGGACGCGAGGATGCTCTGGATATCTTTCAGAGTCAACTCATAGGTCTTGAACTTCTGGGCCATGTTCTTGTCAGTGTCCTTCAGGAGGTCCCCTTCGCTGTCCTCTTGTTCCTTGTCGAGGGGAAGCCCGAGTGTGTTGCCATCTGCCAGCTGGTTCTTCTTCTTCTTGTTTGGTTCTTCCTTCTCGGCTGCCACCTGCTCCCTAACAGATACTTTTCTTTCTGTTGCGTCCATCTTGACCTCTAGTTTGGAAAAAGTAAGAATCTAGAAGGCAAAACACATAAAATATCCTTAAAAGAGTTCTTTAAGGGAAAGCAAACCTCACAAGGAAGAGCAAGAGGGCGTTTTTTTGGTTTGGTTTTGTTTTGTTTGTAAGAAGGCTTCATAGGATTCCAGGCCTCCTCTACACACAAAGGCTGTGCCTAGAATCAGGTGGGGGCCTTTTTCAAAATATTTGCTGTGTTCCTTCCCCTTCAGGGAGCTGGCTGGGGCCTTGCATGACCCATTTGGTAAAAGGTGCAGAGCGACTTTGAGCTGCTGTTCTGAAAGATCAACAGGAAAAGATTCCCAAGGGATCCTTCCACCGGGAGGGGCCACAGCGAGTAGTGGTCCAATCCCAGCTGTGGCACTTGCTAGCTGTGTGACCCTGGGCGAGCAATCCACATCTCTGTGCAATCTGCGTGATGCTGGTCGTGACGTTAAGAACTACCCCAGAGCACTACTGAGGATGAAGTGTGTGAATACCTGTAAAAAGCTTATCATAGCATCTGCCACAGAATAAAGGATCTCCTAGTGCCAAGTTATTAAAATTACACCCGGGTTTTGTGTAGAATCAGCATTGTTGGGAACAGACAGGGGTTTGGAATCTGGCTGCACTCCAGCCTTTTAAACAAATCTGTTATGTGTGTAATGAACCTGGCATAGAAAAACCAACCTGATTTTTCTTACTCCCTTTTAAATGTGCTTTATGGACTCAATTTTCTCCCCTCCTGGATGAAATTCTCTGGGAGGCTTCACGGGTTTTGGGGGCATTCTTTGATGACATCAGGTCCGGTTCAGTCTAATGATCACTGTGTGCAGTACAGCTCAGTGGCCTCTCTCCCAGTGGCAGCTCTCCTCCCGCCTAAGCTCAGGCTGGGAGGCACGAGTGACCCAGTTGGCTCGTCTCCTCCCCAAACTGAACAGCTCCTCCTCCACTTGTCCGTCTCTACAGCCTGCAGAGAGCTGATGTGACAGTGTGGGCAAAGCTGTCCCCTTCGAGGGGCAGGTCTCACCTTATTTGTGTGTCGGGGGGAAGGGCCTAGTACCCACAGTACCATGTAGGTCACTGCTCAGGTGCCGGGAGTTCTGTGTAGACATCCTATTCAGCAGACATGGATTTTTCATGGAAGAAGGGGCCTGCTGAGGGGAGGGCTTACACTTGGAAGGTTACAGGATCCTGGACTCCAGGCCTGCTTGTTTATCATGCTTGTTTTGGGGCCCAATTTCTATGTGCACGGACCCTGCTCCCTCCTGAGCTCTACCTGATGGGGACCTGTGGACACCGATTCCTCTGCCCTTGTCTCGGAGTCTGGCTTTAGTTTCACACTCAGAACTCACAGTGCTGCAACAGCTGCTGTGCGCATCAGTTAGCCCCACCCCTTGGCCACGGGCGCCACCCTGGGCATTGCTCTGGCCATTCTGCCCTGCCCGGTGGGTAGGGACATGACAGCTGAGCTCAGAAGGCTCAGCTCATGATGGAGTGTCTCCATTGACCGCTGTCGAGGATCAGCTGTTGGTGGCACATGCTGACTGGGGCTCACTGGAGGCAAATCTTTACTACTAGCCTATCTAGCAGCACCCAAGGGGTGTCACCATGCAGGGGACAGGAGAAAGAACCAGGTTTATGGTCCGACACAACCCATCTGGCTTCGTTTCATTCAGCCTCAGATGGGTTCATGTCTCTAAAGCCCCATGGGAGGGCAGGACACCAAAAGGACAGGACTAGGCGAGGGACAGCACAGCACGCGACATGCCATCAGCGCTCAGCAAACTGCAGTCTCTCCCACCTTCTGCTCCACCAGGAAATCGAAACATTCTCAGGCCGGTGTTCTGGAGGGGAGATGTGCTGGGCTGACTGGCGGGTTATAGCCACGGCCTCTGCCTCTGCTAAGGAGCGGGCGAGGGTTGCTACCTGCCGGGTTGGTATGTGAGATTTCTTCAAGGGCGGCTCCTCCTTCACTGGTCCCTGCTTTGGCTTTTTGACCCTCCGTTTAAGCTCATCTTCTTCCTTCTGCCGCTCGAGCTCCTGCTGTAGCTTCTTTTCGTGCATCTCCCTTGCCAGTCTCTCCAGCTCCCTGCATCAAACCAGGCAGAGAAAACATTCAGGAGCCCTTCTGCCCGAGCCCATGCCCTCTGCCTGAGATGGCTGGGTAGGGGGATTTGGGGGAGAGCTTTCTTGGGTATAAAAAAAAGGACAGAACAAAAGGAAGCCAGGTAAACAGGAAGGAGGGAAGAAGGAAAGGTGAGAAGAGAAGGAAAGAAGGGAAGAAAGGAGGAAAGCACGGCTCACATCCATCTTTGAATGGTCATTCGGCAAAACTGACTAATGGAAGCTCAACAAAGAGGAATTCTCAGCTAGTCTATATTTCGGTTCCAATTTCCTGTCATAGGAGGTGAGGCAAGGGCTGGAAATAAGCTTGATGTTAGCACCTTTTAAAAGCAACTTCCAAAGATTGTTCTGATACTGGTACAGATGAGGCCTGGCTTTCTACACTGTCATATCTTAGGTTCAGATGAGAAGAAATATATGTATATATTTTTCTGCGTTGTACTCATGGCATATGGAGGTTCCCAGGCTAGGGGTCGAATCAGAGCTACAGCTGCCGGCCTATGCCACAGCCACAGCCACATGGGATCTGAGCCATGTCTGCTGCCTACACGCAGCTTGTGGCAATGCCAGATCCTTAACCCACTGAGCAAGGCCAGGGATCAAACCTGCATCCTCAGGGATACTACTTGGGTTCTTAACCCACTGAGCTACAATGGGAACTGCAGGGGCATCATTTCTGAAGGTACAAAACCCATCTATTTTCATCTCCATGAATCCCTAGTTGTTCCTGGTTGCTGTGGCTCTCTGCCCACTGAAGCCGACTCATCATTACTTTGGGGGTGTGCGTACGTGTGTGTGTGTGTGTGTGTGTGTGTGTGTGTGTTACACAAACAAGTCATTGTGAGCTTTGAGGATTAGATTTGCATTTTCTAAGTCCACTGTGAGATGAGTGTCTGAAAGTAATGACCTGGATGAGAAAGATCAATTCTTCCTGGAATCCGAAAGCTGAGATTCTCATAGCTCGGAGAACTGGGCATGTTTACGGTGGACCATGCAGGAGAAGAGACGGGGGTACACTGCGTACTGCAGAGGACAGAAAAGCTCTTTAGGGGTCAGTGGGAGGAGTCTGGAGGTGGAAGGAAAGGAGAGGAGGGGATTAAATTGTAGGCAAGTATCTTGGCTCTGCCCCCTTCAAGGCTCGGAATCCTAGGGTAGGGTAGGCAGTAGGCTCCCTGCCTCCCTTGGCATGTTTGAAGATCTGAGGGCGGAAAGGACATGTGTCCTGCTGCCCACCTGTATCTGAGACAGCCTGAGAGAGTGGCCCAGTCATTCCCACGTGGGCACAGAAGGTAGCTGGGGAGCCTGCCCATGGTCTCTGGTGAACTGCCCAGGCTGAGGATCAACTGGGAGAGGCTGTCAGACCTCAGGGGCTGGGCAGCACCACCAAAAGCCACGCTGGTGGCCAGGGAAGGGGGAGAAATGACTGAGTTTTGGAGAACAACCACTGGGCCTATGTCAAGAGAGTAGCCCCTGGGTCACCAGCTGTGGACACCTGAGCACAGAGGTGGAAGAGCCACAGGTGTCATGGGGAGCCAGCAGGAGCCCTGGGACAGCACAGGGGCCAGAAGCACCCCTCCGCCATTACATTACATAACCTTTTCCTGAGTCCCAGATGTCCCCCCAAAAGGAGGAAGGAGAATGGAGACCCAGAAAGGCTGCAGCAAGCAGCACCCTGGAAGTGCCAGGTGTGTGTGTGTGTGTGTGTGCAAACTAGCCTCTGGGGTCTCCCATGGCCAGGGCTGTCCCCTCCCCTCCTCAGAAGGTGACCTGGTCTCTGGGATGGGTCTTGGGCCTAATGGGAGTTGCTCTTGGGGGAAGTGTCTCCGCTCTGGCCAGCCCCTGACTCTGACCTCCTCTTCCTCTCCCGGAGGGCCTGCTGAACCTCTCGATTGAACGTGATTTTCTCCTCCTCCGTCAAAGCATCGTATTCTTCCTCGTCCATATTTTGGAGACGGTCCTTCTCTCTCTGAAGCGCTTCTCTGCGTTTGTGCTCTGTGGGCGGAATGAACAGGAAGGTGAGACAACTCACTCACTGGCTTGGGCCCTAGGGTCCCCCGGTGGCTTAGCTCTCAGCCTGAACGGGCTGTGGAGGCTCTGTGACAGTGAGAGGTGGATGGTGCCACAGCTGACACGCCTCATCCTCAAAGGCAGGCGGGGTTTCCTGCATTCGCACAGTTCCCACAGAGGCAGGTAGGCTGGTTCCCCCAGTATCCACGTCTAATGCCCAGAACCTTACATGGTAGAAAGCACTTTGCAGGTGTGATTAAATTAAGGACCCTGAGTTGGGGAGATTCTGCCGGATTATCTGAACGGGACAAGTATGATCAGAGAGCTCCAAAGGAGGGAGGCGGGGCTGAGGGTCAAACAATGACGCTGAGGTCAGAGGTCTGCCAGGCAGGGGCCACGCGCCAAGGAAAGTAGGAAGGGGCAGAGGATTGTGCTCTTCCTTGTGCTGACTCCTCACGTTTAGCACCTCCGACCTCCGCCACTGCAGGATAACACATCTGCTAAGCCGCCAAGTGTGAGTAACTCATGGCAGGAGCAACAGGAAAGTAATACACCAGCCAGTGACTTTATCCATGATTTTTTTTTTTTCTTTTTTAGGGCTGCACCTGTGGCATTTAGCAGTTCCTAGGCTAGGTGCTGAATCGGAGCTACAGCTGCCAGCCCACACCACAGCCACAGCAACGTGGGATCCGAGCTGTATCTGCGGCCTACACCACAGCTTGTGGCAATGCTGGATCCTTAACCCACTGAGCATGGCCAGGGATTGAACTCATGTCCTCATGAATACCAGTCGGGTTCGTTTTCGCTGAGCCACAACGAGAACTCCATTACCCATGATTAACATGTGCCACCAAAGTGCATACGGGGAACCAGCTTCCACACCCTACAGATTCCAGGCCCTGAGGTGTGGTTCACACTCAGCACAACGGCACTTGGCTTCTTCACACTTCCCTGGGACCATGTTCTCAGCTGATAGTCTTGTAGGTTTGAACTTTGGGCTCCGAGATCTGAGTCTTAAGTTCTTTCTCTGACACTTACCAAGGAATCCTAACAGATCACAATAACTCCTCCTTCACAGGGCTGGTGTGAGGATCAAAGAAGCCCTCGGGAAAGGCACCTGGGCCACTGTCTGGCACATTCATAAAGGTCCAACAAATGAGATTTTAATATAATAATATTGCTACTGTGTGGTGCCTCAGGACTTTTTCAAATGCAAATGAGGCAGGGAAAAGTGACCTATATTGCAACTCTGAAAAACTTCAATCTACAGATAATTGAGAAAATGAAAAGAGAGATTTTCTTTCAAGGTGATTGTGACAGGGAAATGAGCTTTCTGAAAAACTAGGAATCTGAAGGTTGTAACATTGCTGGGCAATGCCTGGCCATTCTTCTTATTTGTCTCTGGACAAAAATATAAGGGAGTGTAGTCTTTGAGTTCTGTTTGGGACTAAGAGAGCTCAGTGTTTGTAAATATTTCCTTAAAATGGAAGAACGTTATGACTGGTGTAGATTGTTCTAGAAGAGAGAGGTAAGGCTGAGTGAGGAAGGGCAGTGATGTGGCCAGAGCTGAGGTCAGAGCAGGACTCTGCCTCCCAGGGACAGTGTCACCGCCTCCCTTGGGGTCCAAGGTTTGCTAGGTCTGCTTCTGACTGACTTGGCCACTTAAGCTCACATTACTTTGTATGTGTGTGTGTATTTTTTCAATCAGTGAAAAAATGTTCCAGGCCACTGGTGTAACGACAGAAAAAGCAAAGGGTTCAGCGTTACACAGACCTTACTAATTCACTTTGTGATCGACAAGAATTTTGACGGCTCTGAGCCTCATTTTCCTCCTCTGTAAAATGAGGGCAATACTCTTCACAGGGTTATGGTGAAGATGAAATGACCCAAAGTGGATTTAAAGACATTAACAGTGTACAAAATGCGTGCTGCGGCATCTGGTACACAGTAGGCTAAACGATAGACATTGTTTTGGAAATATCTCCGTACCCCGAGTCTTAGAGGAAAGTCACAGCTGGCCCCCCAAAAATCAGTAAACCAAGTGGCCACCTGAGTCGGGATGGGACCTATGATGCTGTCCCCTCAGGCAGACTGTGATTGTAGCGACGATGAGGGGATGCAGGGTGATCCTGGGGAAAAGAGGAAGGTGCCTGTGGTCCTCCTTCCTTTCACCATGTCTTGACAGGTCCCTGTGTCTCACATCCTCACATGCCAGGTAGGAATAAGAACTCTCAGTCACCCTTCAGGGCAGAAGTGGGATGCCAAGGAGATGGCAGAGGTCCCAGTTTCATTTAAGCCCAACAGAGGATCATGGCGGGAAGCGCCGCAAAAAGCCTAGCGCTCTGCTTAAAGGAAAGACCTTTAGGGTTTGGGAAGGACAGCCCAGGAGGGTATGGCCTTGCTTTCTCGATCCTTTTTGGCTTTCTCCTGGGCCTTCATGGGCAGAAGTGGGACGCCAAGGAGATGGCAGAGGTCCCAGTTTCATTTAAGCCCAACAGAGGATCATGGCGGGAAGCGCCGCAAAAAGCCTAGCGCTCTGCTTAAAGGAAAGACCTTTAGGGTTTGGGAAGGACAGCCCAGGAGGGTATGGCCTTGCCTTCTCGATCCTTTTTGGCTTTCTCCTGGGCCTTCATGGCCGTGTAATCCTGGGCCATGTTGATGACATAGATGTGCTCCCGGTTGCCGATGGCCTTCAGCAGGCAGAGGAGAGCGGTAGCTGTGTTCCGGGCAAACAGCGTCTCCAGGCTGTCAAACACCACTCCTCGGTAGCAGTCGCTCAGCTGAAACCAGGAGAGCAAAGACAGTTACTATGGCCACAAGATCATGTGTTCTCTGCAGAGAAAGTTGCTTGCTGGTGCTTTTACTGGTGCTGCAATTTGCTTGACACACCTACTGGGTTCGTATGAAAATATTCAACTGCCTTTCCACCTGCTAGATTCAAGGTGCTGTAATTAAATGAGAGAGAAAAATAAAAAATATTCTAGCAATTGTGAAATATCTTTACTATATATATTTGTAGAGTTTAAAGGAGTAATTCTGTCTCTACAGAAATAAAGAAAACAAACTAAATGTTGCAAGGGGTCTGGGAAGATCCATGAAGTACAGGGAAGAAAGAAGCAAAGGAAAAGTGTCTCCATGCAGCGAGGGCAGCAACAGCAGGTGGGCCATTTGTATCTTTCTTAGTGGCATCCTTGTCTTGGAGTGTCATGATTTTGACAACAGTAACTACTGTAGAATAGCCTTGGCTGTGCTGCAGGGCTACTTAAAGTGTAGTGCACACACTGGCCCCCACTGGCTGGGAACTGATCCCTGCCAGCTTCTGATGAGATGAGCATCTCTTGTGTCTGAAGCTCAGCTACTACAATCACTGAATATACTATGTAGTTTAGCTGCCATTTTGTATCCTTCTAGGGAGACTTTGTCAATGAAAGAAGCAGTGCAAACTCCATATCTCATGAGAGACCCATACTTTAAGTCGCACAGCTCTCCTGGTTTACCTGGGGCTTTACCAATGATCCTCAGCCTTTGTTCTGGGTGCATGAAATGCCTGTACACTTACTAGACCTCCTTGCTCAAATCAGTGGAGAGTGATGGTACCTTTAATGCAGTAGCAAACCTTAACGTGAATCATTTCCAGTGATGACATTTCTCCTCTTCCTGGGAGTCTAATTTTATATAACAACTAAATACTGCAATGAATACTACAGCCCAGTCTGGAAAACCAAAGCAAACACAGGACCTAGAACATGGTGAGCAGTTTAGCTTTCCGTAAACTGTAAGCAGTTTACCTGCCCCAATCCTGCTGGACTTGTATTCTCTTTTCTTTAACTGTGTAACACTTATGAAAAATTAAAACAACAGAAGCAGTTACTGTGTCTCTGATTTTAAAAACAAGATGTCACTGCAAAGTATTTTAGAAATGCAGGACGATGATTAAAAAGCTCTAATTCTCCTTTCCAAAGACAACCACAGTTGTCAAGGGGAAGTGGGGCGGGAGTGGAAGGGACTGGGAGTCTGGGGTTAGGAGATGCAAATTATTACATTTAGAATGGGTGGGCAATGAGGTCGTGCTGTACAGCACGGTGAAGTGTGTCCAATCTCTTGGGATAGAACATGATGGGGGATGATGTGAGAAAAAGAACGTACGTATAGGTATGACGGGCTCATTCAGCTGTACAGCAGAAATTGGCAAACACTTTCAACAGTACTTTGATTAGAACACAAAACACTGATATAAAATTGGGCTGTAATGATCATTGTACAACTATAAATGTAATAAATTCATCGAGTAATATAAAAAATAAATAATAAAAAACCCCACAAAAAACCCAAAGATAGCTACAGTTAACATGCACTTTAAGTAGTTTTACTATGTGTATGATATGCAATTCTCAATATTTTTAGAAAAATATAATTGTGTTTTACATACTATTTCCTAGCCTGTTTTTCTCAGTTAATAACAACTTTGCATGGTTCCATTTTATAGTTTTTAATACACTGTTGTAGGCCTGTGCTATGACTGTGTGTTTTCTTGTGTGTGCACATGCGTGCATGCCCATGTGCACTTTATTTTATTTTTTTGTGTTTTTAGGGTTGCACCCATGGCAAATGGAAGTTCCCAGGCTAGGGGTCCAAATGGAGCTACAGCTCTTGGCCTATACCACAGCCACAGCAACACGGGATCTGAGCTGCATCTGTGACATACACCACAGCTCACAGCAGCGCCAGATCCCTGACCCACTGAGTGAAGCCAGGGATCAAACCCACATCCTCATGGGTACTAGTTGGATTCGTTTCCACTGTGCCACAACAGGCTCCCCACACGTGTACTTCCCTGTGCTACCGTCTGCTCACTGATTCTTTAGGGTGAGTGGCCACAGACTAAACCAAGTTCAGAGACTGACAAGGGCTGTCAAAAGGACATATTTCCTTTCCAAGCCCCTGGGTCCTGAGCTACTGTGACTGGGTGATAGCTCAGAATCTCAGCTCACAGCATGGGGACGGTGTATAGGCGCTGCATCTCTGTGCAGGTGGGTGTGGACGCACCTGTATACGGTCGATCAGGATCTGAGTGAACAGCTCCTCAGGGAGCACACAGCTCACAAGCCCGGTATCACCTCCAATACTGGCGCTGACGCTGAGTCGGCGCTGTGTGGGGCCTGAGTGGAGAGGGCTGGAGGAAATCTGTTCAGACAAAGAAGAGTCAGGAGTTAGAATGCAGCTTGGTGTTCCAACAACTTCCACACCTCCAAAGCCTGTGACCTTGGGAAAATCACTGAATCTCTCTGGGTCTCATTTCCTTACCTGTAAAATGGGGATTGTATTGTGAACCTCATCTTGGGGAGAAATTAGGGCTGGAAATAGAAATTTAAGAGTCAGAAAGATATTGAAAATACTTAGGTAATGAAGTGGGTAAGATTTTCTATGAAGAAAAGGTAAATAACTTATATTTTCAGACTTTTCTGAAAAACTAGGAATCTGGATGAGGTGAAAAAACTGGAGGAGTTGAGGGAGTCATTAATGAGGTAGATGGGAGAGTAGAAGAGTATGGTGTTCTGAAAACCAAGCAAGGAGTTCCCTAGTGGTTCAGTGGGCTAAGGACCTGGCATTGTCACTGCTGTGGCTTGGGTTTGAACTCTGGCCCAGGAACTTCTGCATGCCATGAGAAGGAGGGAAGGAAGGAAGGAAAGAAAGAAAGAAAGAAGGGAGGGAGGGATGAAGGAAGAAGAAAGAAATCAAGCCAAGTGAAGCAACTGCTTCCAGGAAGAAGGGATTATCAGCTGCTAAAGAAGTCACATGAAATGAGGACAGAAAACTGGCTTTCGATTGGGCAAGATGAACACCAATGACCTTGAGAAGAGTAGCAAGTGGAGTGGTGAGCACAAAGCCTCATTGGAATAGGTGAATAAGAGAATGGTGGTATGGATGAGGAGGCAGTCATCCAGCAATTCTTTAGAGGAAAGGCTGTGGAGAGGAGCTGAAAGATGAGGTAGTACCTGTAGTGGGATCTGGGGCCATCGGCAGTAATACAGCATGCGCTGATGATGACATGAAGGATTTAACAGCTAGGGGAAGAAGCAAATGAGAGGGGACAACTGCAGGAATTTAGCCTTGAGTAAGAGGGAAGGGGTGGGTCCAATGCACATGTGCAGAGTTCAGCTTTGGATGAGAGCAGGGGCAGTTACTCAGGTTCAGAGAAGGCTTAGCACAGGGTTAGAATGAAGAATGGCTAGCAGATTTGGGGGCAGTAAGGTGGTTGTGTTCTGATGGTTGCTGAGCTTCTCGTGAAGTCAGAGAAGAGATCTTTAGCTGAGGATGAGGAAGAAGAAAACGTCTTAAAAATATGGAGAGTGATGACAATAAGAAATATCTTGAAGAAATGGAGGGCAAATGTACTAGAGCAGATCAAAGGGTCCACTTGAGATTTGTGGTCTTAAATTTAAATTAAGCCCATTCAGGAGAGATAAGGATTTTCTCCATCTATGTTCAGCTGCCCTACATGGAAGAGGTGGAGAATTGGGTTAAAGTTTTGCTTGGAGAGTATGATAAAGGGGAAGGGACAAGAGAATACTGATAGTAACGAACCTTGGAATCCAAACTGAGTAAGAAAGGAAATGAAGAAGTTGGTAGGCAGTGAAGATATGGATGGGAGGTTTCAGTGGGACCAATTACTTACCAGAATAAGTCATCTGGAAAGTTAGAAGATGGTTGTCAGAAAGTAGGATGTGTAAACGAAAAGACAACCCACAGAATGGGAGAAAATCTTTGCAAATGAATCGACTGACAAGGGATTAATCTCCAAAATTTATAAATACCTTCTGTAGCTCAATACCAAAAAAAAAACCCCATCAAAAAATGGGCAGAAGATCTAAACAGACAGTTCTCCAAAGAAGACATACAGATGGCCAAAAAACACATGAAAAGATGTTCAACATCACTCATCATTAGAAAAATGCAAATCAAAACCACTATGAGGTAGCACCTTACACCAGCCAGAATGGCCATCATCCAAAAGTCTACAAACAATAAGTGCTGGAGAGGGTGTGGAGAAAAAGGAACCCTAGTACACTGTTGGTGGGATTGTAAATTGGTGCAACCACTCTGGAAGACAGTATGGAGATTCCTCAGAAAACTAAAAATAGAACTACCATTTGATCCAGCAATCCCACTCCTGGGCATCTATCCAGAGAAAACCATGACTCACAAAGACACATGTGCTCCGATGTTCATTGCAGCACTATTTTTAATATCCAAGACATGGAAACAACCTAAATGTCCATTGACAGAGGAATGGATCCAGAAGATGTGGTACATATTCATGATGGAATATTACTCAGCCATTAAAATGAATGAAATACCGGCATTTTTAGCAACATGGATGGACCCAGAAATTATCATGCTAAGTGAAGTCAGTCAGACAATGAGACCCCAACATCAAATGCTTTCACTGGCATGTGGAATCTGAAAAAAGGACAGACTGAACTTTGCAGAACAGATGCTGACTCACAGACTTTGAAAAACTTTTGGTTTCCAGAGCAGACAGTTTGGGGGGTGGGGGGACGTGCTTGGGTTGTGGGATGGAAATCCTGTGAAATTGGATTGTGATGATCATTATTCAACTACAGATGTGATTAAAAAAATAAAGTAATTATTGATTAGAAAAAATATTAACAGAAAAAAAGAAAGTAGGATGTGTGATATAGAGATCTCAGAGTTTATGCCACTCTTCTCAAGTATGCTGTGCAGCCCAACTTCCTCAACACTGCCCACAAGACCATGCATCCTGCATACACCTTAGAGCCATTCAGCAAGATCTGCAATCTCTGTCCTCCACTGTGCTTCCCCCACAAAATAGCTGTATCTATTTTCACCTTTACTGACTCTAGAGGAAGATGGCTCCCTTATCCTTCAACTGTACTTAATCCTGCCTTCTCTGTTTCCTCTTGGAATCTCATTCCTTCTTGGGTAGATCATACTTGGCCTTATACTTCTCCAGGAGCTCCTATCTTTATAGACCTGCTTGCACTTTTGCCTCTTTTCAAAGAAAGTACTCTCTCTCTCCTTTTTTTTGTTTTTGTTTTTGTTTTTGTTTTTTGGACTGTTTTGGTTTCCCTGCAGCATATGGAGTTCCCAGACCAGGGATCAGATCTGAGCCTCAGTTACAACTTATGCCACAGCTGTGGCAACATGGGATCGGGATCCTTGATCCACTGTGCCAGGCCTGGAACTAAACCTGTATCCCAGTGCTGCAGAGATTCTGCCAATCCATTAAACCATAGTGGGAACTCCAAGAAAGAACCTGACCCTAGGTTTATTCCTCTAATGACTACTCGATCTTTTTTCCGTTTCTTTCAAATATCTTAGAAGCATACACACATTTACTCTGCCTTCTCAACAACACATCACTCACCTGTCTCTCACGGTGCCACCACTGTCTCTAGCTTCAGTCCCTGCTATTCTGCCAGGATTGTTCTTGAAGTCTCTTGGCATGTGATTCAAACTCTCTGGCTTCTCTATGGACTTGCCAAGACTCCCCTGTAGCCTCTCATAATGTATATTCGTGGTTCCACCCTTAATATTTCTTTGGGAGTAAGTTGAACCATGTGAAATTGCTATAATAAAGTTCCCAACTAGTTGAATCTTAGCAATTTCATATTGTTCCACCTAATTCTTTTTTGTCATCAATTCTCATTTTGTTGCAAATATTTGAATGTGTGGTTACCATGTTTATCAGACTCTTAGTGCAGCTTGAGTGCAGAGATTTCACTTTATCTATCTTCAGTTTGCCAGTACCCAACCCAATGCCTATAAGACTGAAGGCATTTGCCTCACACCTGCTGGATGAACACCCCTTTCAGGAGTGGTCCAGGGACAGCACTCAGGTTTGCCTGGCAAGGGCACCTGCAGGAATGAAGTTGTGCTGACCAGGCTGCAGGATGCCAAGGAGAGGGAGGAAGAGGAGGAAGGATCCCAACCTTCCTTCCAGGGAGCCCTGGTTTGTACCTGAGGTGTTTCAGATGAGTGCTGGTGATGCTGCTTCTGAGACCCAGAGCCGTGGCTCTCTGACTTGCCTTTGTTGACCAGCATGCTCCCACGCACAGTCTTGGCAGCTTTAATTTCGGGAGTTACCAGAGTGGATTCTGAAGTTAACTTGCCCAGGGTCTCACTGCTCAGTCGTATTTGTCCCATAGCATTTTGGCTCAAAGCAGCAGCCTCCTGGGCTACATGGAGAAAGTGGGTTTATATTAAAAGGCGCCTTACAATAGTAAGGAAATAGTAGCAAGGATAGCAAGCTGAAACCTAGCGTGATTCTTTTGAGGGATACAAAGCCATCTCTATCGGCAGGTGGTGCAGCAGGGCTGAGAGAAGAGGCTCCATCCACAGAAGATGGATGCATGCAGAGCCCAACCTGGAGCCCCAGGCTCCTTACTGCTTGTCTTCTTAGTGATACTTCCTATGATACTCTGCCCCCCTTTTTCTTCCAGCCTGGAGGGCAATCATTCTGGAAACCATTGGTACTCTACAGCCCTGCCTGCCCTAGAAACCTAACACTTGACTTTTCATGTTTCTAGGCAGAGGAGATGCTAGTGGGTTGGGCATTCTCTGCTGCTGTAACAGCTGCCCAGATGAACAATCTGGCCAAGCAATAGCAGCATGCCTGTTGGCAAATAAGGTTTTAAGATTGATTTCTTAGTTTCACCTCCACCCTCCCTTCCAATCACATCATCTCCCCTAAACACACCCACTCACTGAGAAGCTCCCATTTGGAATCAGTGATTGATGTAATTACTTAAAAGGGTTTCCATGACAGCTGTTCAGAAAAACTCTTGCTAGAGAGCCTTTGGCTTCTGTGATAAGCTCCTGCCCCTCAAGCCCCCAGTGACAATGGCAAGTCTGTCTCATCGTGTCCCCTGGGACTCCTACTCTGCAAGGATAGACCATGTGTCCCTGAAGGAGAATGGAGGTGTCACAGACACCATTTGTGCTTTAGGTAGAAGTGATAGAGCTGTTGGATAGGCAGCACCTACATTTCTCTCTCTCTGGAGGCAGACTCTTTTCATTTTATTTTATTTTTTTAGGGCTGTAGCATATGCAAGTTTCCCAGGCTAGGGGTCAAATTGGAGCTGCAGCTGATGGCCTGTACCACAGCCACAGCAGTGTGGGATTCAAGCTGTGTCTGCAACCTACACCACAGCTCGTGGCAACACCATATCCTTAACCCGTTGAGTGCGGCCAGGGATTGAACCTGCATCCTCATGGATACTAGTCGGGTTTGTTACCACTGAGCCCCAGTGGAACTCCCTCAAGACAGACTCTTTAAGGCTCTTTATTCCTTGACTCATTATTCTTTTGACAATTTCAGCAACTGCATTCCCAGAACTCCCTTGAGAGCTGTCACTCTACTCACGTGGCTCCCTCCTCTCTTCTCCCAGGAGCTAATTATAGCTACAAGGACCCCATACTGCACTTGGGAGGTGCAGAAAGGCTTGGAGGGCTCACAGGCACGAAGAGCCTGAAGTCATCTGTAGAGCAGCTGCACTAAAGTTCTCCTCGCCAGGTCCCGTCACCCTAGTCCCTCCAGGCTCCAGCCCCTGTCACAGTCCTGCTCTCCCTGGCCCATTCCCTCCAATCCCCAGAATGATGGCTGGGGAATTTCTTCTGTGCCCTCCACATGCCTTTTACCTTTTTCTGGCCATAGCATCATTCCTCCAGCTCTTAAAAAACCAGTTCTTCACAGTACAAAACAAATATATTTTCATTTGACCTCTCATTTCTTTCAAGATATCATTTTACTTTTCTTTCCTTCACTGCCCAATTTCTCAAAACAGTGGTCTAGACCAACTCTGTCCAATACACATATAACATGTACCACATAGGTACATAATTTAACTTTTCTAGTAGCCACATTAAAAAAGTAAAAATTGATTTTGATGGTATATTTTATTTAAGGCAATATATTAAAAATGAGATCGAGAGTTCCTGTTGTGGAACAAAGGGTGGGGGGAAAAATGTAATGTACACATGTAAGGATAACTTGATCCCCTTGCTGTACGGTGGGAAAATAAAAAAAAAAAAAAAAAAAAGAGAAAGAGAGAGAGTTCCTGTTGTGGCACAGCAGAAACAAATTTGACTGGGATCCGTAAGGATACAGGTTTGATCCCTGGCTTCACTCAGTGGGTTAAGGATCCAGCGTTGCTGTGAGCTGTGGTATAGGCTGCAGACATGGCTCGGATCCTCTGTTGCTATGGGGTGGGCTGGCAGCTGTAGCTCGCATTTGATGCCTAGCCTGGGAACCTCCATATATCTTGGGTGTGGCCCTAAAAACAACAACAAAAAAGACTTAAGTAGAAATCCGTGGCTTGCTTAATATGGCACATAAATTATAAATTAAAAGCAATAGACACATGAGATGTAACTAGAGCAGAAAACATTTCAATGACATCAGTGGTACTGAAAAATACACACCCATAACCTTGAGTTGCTGAAAACTCAAACTGGACCTCTGAACCATGCTAGCAGCATTAAATATGATAGTGGCTACTGTGGGTCATTCTCTCATTTTGATATCAAAAGAGGGGTTGGGGGTGGAGAGGAGGATGCTTGACCCTGAAAGGCCTTGTAAACCTTACTAAGAAAGGAAGTTCCCAGGCGAGGGGTCGAATCAGAGGTGCAGCTGCTGGCTTACACCACAGCCACAGCAACTGGAGATCCAAGCCAGGTCTGCAATCTATACCATAGGTCATGGCAATGCCAGATTCCCCAACCTAAAGAGTGAAGCCAAGGATCGAACCTGAATCCTCATGGATACTAGACAGATTCCTTTCTGCTGAGCCATGACAGGAATTCCAGGGTCGAATCATTTTTACATAAATACTCAGAACAGCATAACCTGCTAGTTGATAAAACTGTTCTCCTGCCCTGTGGGTCTATAGAAGACCCAGGGATCCAGGATTCTCTCTCTCTCTCTCTCTTTTTTTTTTTTTTTTTTTTTTTTTTTTTGGCTTTTTAGGGCTGCATGTGCAGCATATAGAAGTTCCAGGGCTAGGGGGTGAATCAGAGGTGCAGCTGAGGCCTACACCACAGCCACAACAACTCAGATCTAAGATGCGTCTTCGACCTACACCATTAACTTGCAGCAACACTGGATCCTTAACCCACTGAACGAGGCCAGGGATTGAACCTGCATCTTCATGGGTACTAGTCGGGTTCATTACCACTGAGCCAACGGGAATTCTGAAGCTAGGATTCTAAACCTCTGGCAGGTAAGGCCTCACTACTATGGGGTTTTAAAAACTCAGTAACTTTCCTCTCCAGAAAACTTTCTCCTCCTCCTCTCAGGTTCCCTATCTTGGTGAATGACATGACTCTCTTCCTGTTTCTATAGCTGGAGATCTTGGTGTGATTATCTTGGATGCCTCTCCCTCCAATTCCCTAGTAAGCAGGCGGCTATCAGTCAGCTGGCCCGGCCCCATTCACACTCAGCTTCACTGGTGCATCCTTTATGAGACGTCACCAGAGCTCCTTTCCTACTGCAAACTTCTGACTATTTCTCATGTGGGATGAAAACTGCCCAGCTCCTCTTTTCCTTCAAAATAAAATGCAAATTTCTAATCTTGACATCAGCATCAACTGTGATTAGCCTCAACTAGCCTTCCTACCTCTAATTTACTGTCAGCGCCCCTGCTTCTCCGTCTGGAATGTCCTCACCTTCATCTTTGCCTATGAACATTCTCCTCCTCCTTCAAAGCCCATTTCCATGAAAGCTCCCCCAGATCATGCTTGTTGGAACCCAAATACCCCAAAGTTGGTCTCTTGCAGAAGCTGGTATTTCTGTTATGTGATTTTTCTCTGTTCTGAATGAGCACACGTCTGCTCCCCTACAGGCATCACTCCCAAAGCTGTGGGTCACATCCATTGCCCTGTTCCCTGCAGTGCCAAGTGTACTCCTGCACTGGGCAGCCAGGAGAGCTGTGGATGTTGGGTGAAGAGAATTCTCTGGGCTCCTAAGTGGGCAGCATGTTATAAGTCAGCCTTCAGTAGGGCTGGGAGAACAGCTCAGTGGGGGAAACTGACAAGATGCATGAAGGCCACCTGACTGCACACATCAGGGGCAACGGCTCTCACCAGACTCCTCTTCTTTCATGGACTGCTCGATGGCAGCCCTGATGCAGAGCTCACGGGCCCGGATGCCCGGGACGTTGTTGCTGTCAGAGATGGCTTCCAGCACGACAGAGTCCATGTTCAGGCAGGCTGCACTGTAGTACTTGGCCATGCTGACTGCGGTGGCTGACTTTCCTAAAAAAAAGGTCAGAGGGATGCATTTCATGGTTCTCAATTGTTCAGTGTCCTAGACACAAGAAATTTCTAGAACAGGCTCCTGTAAAGTGATTCCTGTAAGTGCCCTGCTTCCAAGATTCTCATGTGGCTAGAGGCAGCAGCAGAAAAGAGAGGGAAGACCTGAGTCAGAAGCCAGGACTGTGGATTCTGGCCCCAGTTCTACCACTGATGAGCTGTGTGCTATGGCACCTCACAGCCACTCTGGATTTTCTCCTTGGTTTAAAAAGTGATTCTGTCAGATGAACTTCAAAAATCCTGTTGTTCTTACCGCCTCTGATTCTAATGGGAACAGTTTTTTTTTTTTTTTTTTTTTTTTTTGGTTAACCTGTGTTGGTCTTTTTTTTCTCATTTCAAAATACCTGCTCATTAAAAAGAAAGCAGACAATTCATAACAGGAGAAAAGACTCATAACTTGCTCCAGAGAGATAACATCATATGGTTGCCAAGTATGCATATGTAATGATTCCATTAGCATTTCTTATATATAAAAAAAAGCACTGGGTTACTGGTAGCCTGAGTAATGGCCCTCACAAAGGTGTCCACATCCTAGTCTCTGGAACCTGTGATTATGTTACCTTATTTGGTAAAGGGGCTTTGTAGGTATGACTAAATTAAGAATCCTGATATGGGAGACTGCCCCAGCTTATCTGGGTGGGCCCAGTATAATCACAAGGGTCCTTGAAAGAGAGAAGTAGGATCATCAGAATAGGAACAGGTGATGTGATGATGAAAGCAGAGAAAGAGAGACTAGAAGATGCTACAATGCTGATTTTGAAGAAGGAGGAAGGGGCCATGAGCCAATGAATGCAGGTAAGGTTTCTAGAAGCTAGAAAAGGCAAGGAAATGGATTCTCCCTTAAAGCTTCCAGAAAGAATGTTGACCCATCTTAGACTTTTGACGTCCAGAACTCTGAGAAAGTAAATTTTCATTTTGTAAGCCACTGAATGTGGTTATTTGTTATAGTAGCAATAGGAAATTAATACAGACTACAGATTGTAAGCACAGCATTTTTTGCTCACCTAAAATCATGTATCATGTACATTATTCATTCAATATGCTTTTATGGCACTTTTTTTTTTTTACTGTGATTGTATACATAAAAATGTTACCATTTTACCTGTTTTTAAGTGGACAGTTCAGTTGCTAAGTATATGCGTGTTGCTGTGCAGCCGTCACTGCCCTCCGTCTTTAGCACTGGTTCATCTTCCCAAATGGAAACTCTGTGCCCGGTAAACAACACCCTTTCGTTCCTCCCTTTCCTCAGTCCCTGAAAACCACCATTCTACTTTCTGTCTCTATGAATATGACTAGTCTACATGCCCCGTATAAATGGAATCATACAGGAGTTGTTCTTTTGCATTTCACTTATTTCACTGAGCATAATGCTTCAGGGTTCATCTATGTTGCAGCACGGGTGAGAACCTCCTTCCTCTTTATGAGCGAATAGTATCCCATTGTACCATACTTAGTTTATCTATTCATCTGTCAGTGACAGTGAGGCTGTTTCTACCTTTTGGCAATTGCGAACGATGCTGCTATGAACGAGGGTATACAAGACACTGGTGATAGAATTCACTCCATGAACGTACTATGGCTTAACTAACTAGTCAAATGATGATCTAAATAAATGCTTCAGTTGCTTCCACATTGTTAGTATGGGCAACAGTGTTGCAGGGAACACTCATGCAGTTAATCTTTGTCCATATGACTATTTTCCTAAGATAAACGTTTAGAGGTCGTACTGCCAGGTCAAAGAGTTTGGCCTTATCTTCCCTCTCTCTTTTTAAGTAACTTAATGTTTTGGATTTGTCTTTAATATTTTAATGTTATTAAATTATTGAAGGACTAAAAGCTCCAACAATTCAGAGACGTATTAATTAAAAATGAGGTGTCTTTGCTCTTTCTCTAACCCCGTATTTCTGAAGGTGACAGTTTAACACCTTTGGGGATGATCCTTCGGTATATAAATTTCAAAGACAAGACTCTTTTATTGCCTCAAAAATTACACGTGCCAACTTCACCATAAACCTAAAAGGGGGCTGCCCCTCAGGGCTGTGCACACCTGACAGGGGCGTCCCGTGGATGATGATGGCGATGCCCTTCCGGTTCCTGGCCATGCGGCCTTCTGCAGAAACGTCAACGCCCAGGTGGCGAGCGATGGCTTTGCTCACTGGGTTGCTCTCTACTTCTCCAACCTCCTCTGTGGAGTGGCTGTCAATGCTCTGAATCTTGTCAGCTGCAAATTAAAAATAGATGTGTGTGTGTGTGCATGGTGTGTGATGCACATGGAGTGACTTTTTCTTATTAAATTTTATTTCAAAATGACAGACAGGATCTGCTGCAGATGCTGCTGCAGTCCTCACTCCCCCTTCAGCATGTGAAAGTGCCCTTTCTGGCTAATAATTTGTCCATAGCTGCTAGAATTGAAAACACAGATATTCATTGACTCTTAATCCCATATGGGGGAATGTCTCCTACTGAGAATACTGAAAATGAGCTGAACTTTCACCAGTAGGGCAAATGACTAAGAACTGATGGCATATTCATGTTACAGAATTAATATGTAATAGTGTTGGGAAGATGCATTTTATGGGGAGAAGGAAAGGCACTGAACAGCCTTCCCACTTCTGCTTAGAGAGACCTGGTACTGAAATGTTAAAACACATGGTTACTTTGAAACATGATTTTCTCCAGGCTTTCCTCATCCTCCTCTTCTTCTGGGTAGGTCCTGGACTCAACCATTGGGACGTGCCGCTCTTCCAGGTTGGATGTGACAGAGATCCCTCGGCTCAGCGAGGTCCTCTTTGTGCTGGCAGAGGTTCCCTGTTCTGACAAGGGCCCATCGTCTTCTTCTGCCAGGGGCAAAGGATGGAAACACAGGCAGAAAGAGTTGGGAGGAGGACAAGGGAGATGGGGCAGAAAAGGGAAGAAACACAGAGAGGAGAATCATTGAACTGCATACCATCACCCTGGATAATCAATCCAACCCAAATAAATAAGAACTGCGGGCAGTCTGCTGATAAGTTTCTCTGCCCACAGTGTTTCTACATTTTTCACAGAAAAAATAATTAATTAAACTGGAGTAGTGTGTTAGCTTCAGGTGTACAGCAAAGTGATTCACTTATACATATATTTATTTTTTCAGATTCTTTTCCCTTATAGGTGATTACAAAATATTGAGTATAGCTCCTGGTGCTATAAAGTAGATCCGTACTGATTATTTATTTTACAAATAGTCTATGTTTTAACATTGAAAAAATACCAAAATTAAACATTTGCTCCAGAAAATTTAGGAAATTTAAAAGAACAAAAACTAATAAAGTTTAACTGGAGAAAGAGATATACATGGACAAAGAAATGTTTGCAGAAGAACTGCAGCTTAATTTTATGAGACCAGTACAGGAGGGCTGCAACCTCTTAGATTTTCAATTTTAATTTTTCAAAACTGAAGTGGGGATCGTACTGTATGTATCAATTTGTAACCTTCTTTCCCCCTTAATTCATCATGAACTTTTCTCCATGTCACTGGCAAGCATATCTACCACTGTGTCTGTCTTGTACCCTCCTCGCTGCCCCATCCCCCTGAGTTTCAGGGGATGCATTGGGCTGTCATTGTACAAGGTGATTTCCGCCCCCCCAGAGGGGGGCAAGACATCCTCTTTGTTTGGATTTGAGTCAGAGAGGTTTTGACTCTCTTGAGAATGGCAGGGATGTGACTTGGAGCTGCCGACTTTCCCTGGACATGGTCTGGAAGCAGAAAAGGACATGTGCTCTGTGAGAGCAGAGCAAGCCGATACTCGGAGAGGTGCTGGTGGGAAGCAGAATGAGTACCTCTCTGGGCTCTTACTGACCCTCAGGTCCTGGCTTGAGACCGCTTTTCCAAGTGCCAAAGGGAAAAACAAACCCACAACCAAGGTGTGTAGGATGAGGAAGAGAGTGACAGGGCCCTTCCTGGCCCTTGCTAAGTCCTCTCCTGTAGCCCCTCGTGGCTTTCTGCCTCAAGCTGCCGGGCAGTCCTGAGTTGAAGTGTCTACCCCCCGACCTCTTTCTGACTGTGAGCTGGGGCTGGTCTCGCGGATCTTTCTTCCAGCACTTCAGCTCAGTGCTTGGAACATAGTGGTGCTTGTCATGGGCTTAACTGGCTTCCATAAAATTCATTTGCTGAAGTCCTAACCCATGACCCCCAATATTCAAGAACATAGACTACTTGAAGCCAGGGCCTTTAAAGAGGTAATTAAGTTAAAATAAGGTTATATGAGTGTACTAATCCATCCATAATCCAACATGATTGATGTTGTTATAAGAAGAGATTAGGACACTGATACACACAGGGTGAAGTCCTTGTGGACACACAGGGAAGTGATAGCTATCTATAAGCCAAGGCGGGAGGTTCAGAAGAAAACAATTTCACCAACACCTTGATGGTGGATGTCAAGTCTCTAGAATTAGGAGAGAATAAGTTTCCTAGGGTTAAGCCGGCCAGTCTGTGGTATTTGAAAAGCCAGTTCTAGTGAGCCAGTATGCTCAGTGGATATGACCAGGAGACCGGGTGGAGAGCAGCCTTCTTCTCTCATCAGCTTCTAAGGCAAACAAGTGTTCTATCTCCCTGAGAGACAGCAAGGCAGGTCCAAGGGCAGGACTTCATTCATTCACTCATTCATTCATCAATCCACTCTTACAGCACCCATTCACTGGGTACTGGATGTATCAGGTGCTGATTTATGCACCAGGTTTGCATTGGCAATACATGATCACAGCCTTTCTGGGGGCTTCCTGTGCCTTTCTGGGGGCTTCCTGTCTAGTGAGGAGATGGGTGAAAGAAAATACACGTGATGAATGTCATGTAGAAGGAGAGAGCAAGTAAGACCAGGGAGGGCACAGGGAAGCAGGGAGAAAAGCAAATGCCCTGACAAGCTGCATGATCCTACAGGTCACCCTGGAACTTTGATGCTCAGGTGCACACAAGGGGGTGCTGGGCCAGAAAGGGCAAGATTATGGGTAACTTGGGGGTGCTGGGCCAGAAAGGGCACGGTTCAGCTTTGCAATTGCTGTTCGGCCTTGAGTGCCATGGAAGGGGTTCTTCCTCGTGTGACCCCTCCCCCCACCTCTCACAGGGCACCAATATCTACCATGCGTGACGGATCACCATGCATGGCATAGGCGCACACATGGAGGCCGTGGAGTAGAGTGGTAACCGTCATGGAGTCAGAGACATGGGCTCGAGCCCTGATTCTGCCACTTAGAACCACGGACCTGGCCTCTCAGTGCCTCATCTTTCATCTTGCATGTGTGAAGCCCTTAGCACCGAGCCTGCTGTCTAACAAGTGTTCTTCTACACCAACAGTAGCTGTTTCTAAGTCTTAACTTCCCCCAGACTCCGGTGAGAGCAGAATGTGCCACCCCGCCCCCCCGACCTCTGTGTCCATGCAGGGGGCAAGACAGGACCACTTTATAAGGGTTAGAAATGGAATATATAAGGTGCTCAGTGCCTGCTTGGCACCTGGCAGGTGCTCAGTAACTGGCTGATTCCCCAGTAGAGAAAATCCAAAGAAGCCAGGCCAGTGGCTGGACTGGGGGCTGAGTTCTCACCATTCTCCTGTGCCAGACTCTCCAGATATTTTGCCTTCATCTGCTCCTCTTTTGACCGCTTCATCTCCTTGAAGTACTCAATCACCTCTGGGGGCAGCTTCTCCCCTGGAAGGCGGGGAGGCAGCAGCAGAGAGTTGTAGGAATCGTAGCCCTTCAGCATTCGCAAGATCTGCTCAAGGAGAACAGGAACTGTGGTTGGTCCCACTGGAAGCTTCCTCTCCATGGCCCCAGGTGGCTCTGCCACTCACCTTGCAAAAGCCCTGCTCCTGCCTGAGCCTGAGGTGTGCACAGATACTTTCTGGATTTCTAAGGGCAGGGTCCTTTGCAGAAGTCTAAAGTATAAGGATGAGCCCTGAATCTTGGGGATATAGGATTTTTTAATTTTGTCCCATTTGAGCCTGGGCGTTTCCCATGTGGAAAAGAATTTTCTTCTTGTTTTAAAAATAACATTTACTGTTTTTCTTTTGTTTATTTTTTCCCCACTGACAAAAGTTCAGAACTCAACTATCCATTTTGAGTGACATGTTATTGATAAGCATTGTGGTTAGCAATAGTATACTAGGTAAAGGGGTTGTCTCATAAATAAAGGATTCAGAGAAAAACAGGTAAAATGTCATTAAGTATGTGTGTGTATATTTGTGTGTGTGTGTGTGTGTGTGAGAGAGAGAGAGAAAGAGAGAGAGAGAGAGATGTATGTTGGGGTTGAGAGATGAAGCACAGGATGCATAGTTAAATTTAAATTTCAGATAAGCAATGAATAATTTTTAAAGTATAAATCTGTCCCATGTTGTTTATATGGATACAAATTTAATGGGGGCAACCTGTTTTTCTTTCTACTAAATCCAAAACCCTAGTGTACATATATTTATAAAAGACGGTAAGCAATTATGGAACTATATGACCTAATTCACTGGTGTGAAAAATCAGTTTTGTTAGGTAACACTTTGAAATCACCAGTTTTAGTTGTTTGAAAACAAATGTTAATGAGCTTATTCTAAAATCTAGATGGAGGCTAAGAATAGTTAAAACACTAATGAAGAAAAATAAGAAAGAATCGCCCTACCAGACATCAGGATTTATAAAATTGGAGCAAGAGACAGGGTGGTATCTTTTTTTTCCTTTTTGGCTGTCCTACATGGAGTTCCAGGTTAGGGATCAGATCCGAGCTGCAGTTGCAACCTATGCTGCAGCTGTGGCAGTGCCAGATCCTTAACCCACTGTGCTGGGCCAGGGATTGAACCTGTGTCCCAGTGCTCCAGAGATGCCACTGATCTCACTGTGCCACAGGGGGAACTCCTAGACAAGGTGGTGTTGATGCTGGGATAGATAGACAAATTGACCAACAAAACAGAAGAGAGAGCTCAGGATAAAGCCATGTGTATGTGGAAAGTGGACACAGAACAGAGGTGGCACGGCAGACCAGCGGGGAAAGATAGAACCATACCAAAGACTGGTTGTTGCTGAGACACAAAGGCCTGGCCAACGTGCTTCAACTGGGGTAAGCCTAAAGAGGCAGCCCAGCTCCAGAGCTTCCTGTGGGATCAGCTGAAGTCTGTCCAATCTCATCACAGTTCACCTTCTCGGTCCACCAGTCCCATGCCCCTTATTCTTTACAGGGGTTGTCCCTGTGAGTGCTCTCTGATGAACCTTCTACATGCAGATCTCAGTCTTAGATTCTGTTTCTACTGACCCTTACCCACAACACAGCAAGTTGTGCCAACATCAGCTACGGAGCATTTAATAAATACCTAATGTAAAGACTTGTTTCTAAAGGGACAGAATCCCATTCTGAGAAAAATTCCTAGACGCAGAATCCAAATTGGGCAGAGCATAAACACTGGATGTAAAGAAGATAGAGATTCAAAGCCTGAGTTGGGGGAGGGTCCAGAGGAAGCAGAACCACCTTAGCTAAGTCATCCCCAAATTTCTGAGCCATAGCAAACAGGAGAAAACAATGGAGGAATGCATTTAAGATATTCAAGTACAGAAAATGTGAGCCAAGGATACCTGATCCAATCAAACTGATCCTTAAGCACAAAAGCTACAGAAAAAAAAATTATGAACATGTGAGTATTCAGAGAATACTGTTCCCATGGTTCCTTCTTGAGGAATCCACTAGAGAGTTAGCTGAAAATCTAGTAGTGATTGGAGACGCTTCATCACAAAGACTAATGCTGAGCATTGAATATATTCAAGTGTACAACTAAGACTATACAATGGAAATTTGGTTGTGACATCTTAACACTGTAAGCTCTGACACCATAGGTTTAATACAGGAAGCAAAATGAGATGACTACCCACTAGGCACTAACTGGAAGTTAAAAAAAATACGATTTTTAAAAATTTATCACATCTGTAGTTATATAATGAAAAGAAATACCATTTTAAATTGGGCAGTGGTGAGGACAGGGAAAAAGAGATTACTAGCTAATTTCATTATTGCTCATAGTAGGGAAGTAAGAGGCAGTTTCCAAAAAGTGAGATACTAAGAGCATAAGATATAGGTATAGTTTATATATATTAGCCTCGAGGTAGGAGAGCAGGGTAGAGATAGTCATAATGAACCTGGATAGATGAATGAAACAGAATAGAGATCCCTAGAGATCCCAGAAATAGACTCAAATAAATATAGTCAACTGGTCTTTGACAAAGGAGCAAATGCAGTATAATGGAGAAAATATAGTTTTTTTTTTTTTTTTTTTTTTTTTACAAGTGGTGTTGTAATTGGACAGACACAGCCAAAAGACCAATCTGAATGGATCTTAACTCTTCACAAAAATGAACTCAAGTGGATTACAGGCCCAAATGAGAAATGTGAAACTAAAATTTCTAGAAGGTAGCATAACAGAAAATCCGGATGACCTAGAGCAGGATGATGATTTTTCTAATACAAGTCCAAAGGCACAGTCTAGGGAAAAAATAATTGATAAGCTGGACTTCACTAAAACAAAAAGTTTCTGCTCTGAAAACACAATGTCAAGAGAACGAAAAGACAAGGCATAGACTTGCAAAAGATACATCTGATAAAGGACTGTTAGTCAAAATATATAAAGAACTGGTCTAAGTCAACCATAAGAAAACAAACAACCCAGTTAAAAACTGGGCCAAAAACCTTAATAGACAACTCACTAAAAAAGATACACAGATGGCAAGTAGGCATATTAATATCTGTTTCACATCATATATGTCTTCAGAGAAATGCAAATTAAAACAATGAGACACCACTATACACCTATTAGAACAGACAAAATCCAAAACCCTGACAACATCAAAAACTAGTGAGGAAGAACAGCAACAGGAACTCTCATTTACTGCTAGGAGAAATGCAAAATGGTACAACCACTTTGGAAGACAGTTTGTCAGTGTCTTACAAACTAAACATACTCTCACCATATGACCCAGCAATCATACTCCTTAGCATTTACCTAAAGGAGCCAAAAACTTATGTTCATATCAAAACCTGCACACAGATGTTTACAGCAGACTTATTCATAATTGCCAAAGCCTGGAACCAAAAGCTTTCAGTAGGTGAATGGATAAATAAACTGTGGCATTACCAGACAATGGAATGTTACTCAGCACTAAAAAGAAATGAGCTATTAAGCCAGGAAAAGATATGCAGGAAACTTAAGTGCATATTACTAAGTGAAAGAAGCCAATGTTAATCTCTACATACTGTATAAGTTCAACTTTATGGCATTCTGAAAAAGGCAAAACTATGGAGACAGTAAAAATATCAGTGGTTGCCAGGGGTTGGGAGAGGGAAGAATGAATAGGTGGAGCATTTAGGGCAATTAATATACTTCCTTTGACACTATGATGATGGATACATGTTATACATTTATCTAAACCCATAGAATTACCAGGGGTGAACTGTGATGTCAACTATGGACTTTGGGCGATTATGAAATTCTAGTGAGGGATGTTGATAATGGGGGAGGCGAGGCATATGTAAGGGCAGGAGGTATATGGGAAATCCTGGCACATTGGGCTGTGAATTTAAAACTGCTCTAAAAACAGTTAAAAAATGGACAAGGAGGAGCAATTGTAAAATGTGCAGCCCAGACACACAGGAAAAAGAAAAAAAAAAAGCAGATTTAAGCCCTAATATGATTATTAAATGTAAATGGTCTAAATACGTCCATTAAAAACAGAGACCAGCAGAGCGTATTAAAAAAGACCCAAACATATGCTGTTTACAAGAAACTCACTTCAAATACAATGACTGTGGCATATGTTCTTTTCTGTAAGCATGTATTAGTTGTTTAAAATGTATAATGAGATCACAAAGAAGCAAAGAATTCTGCTCAGGGCCAGGGAAGTAGGTCAGGAAAGGCTGCTAAGTGATTGTTAAATTGACAGGGAAGAGTTCAGGGGAAGAAGGGGCAAAGGTCAGTAGGAAGTTGTCCAGGCAGAGAGAAGAGTACCTGGCAGGGCCCAGCATGTGTAGGAAAATGGAGTTTGATTTTGGTCTCTGCTCACCTTCTCTTCTACATGATATTGCTGGTCAAATTCTAAGGAGTAAAATTCAATGGGAAAGTTGCAGGGGTTCTTCACCACCACCTCGGCCTCGTCTCCAGGTGCATAAGGCAGCAGTGGCCCCAGCTCCAGAATCGACGGACTAAATTCCAAGCGTGGCTCTAAACCTTGCCCCTCTGCCAGCAGAGTAAGCTTTTGAGCACTCTGGGCAATCTGGAACATCAGGGTTTGGCTGTAGAATTTCTGGAAAACATAAAAACAAAACAAACACCTGGATTTTTTCTGTCATGTGCCATGTAAAATTGATAAACACTTGGGGGTTGGGGGGCAGCAAAATTGATCATCTAGATTAAGAGAGAAAACTTTTCTTATAAAATGGCATGAGAACAATTTATATTAGATTTTTGATATTGGGTATCTAGCATGCCAGGCCCTGTACCTAGCGCTTTGTCACGGCCCCTCTGAATGCTGTTCTCATATCTCTCAGATCCTCCAGTGTGCTCAGATGTCGCACTGCCACTATCTGCACTTCTGCGTCTGTACGTCTGGGCTCTTACTTCATGGGCGCTGCTGCCCATGGGTAGGGCAGGGCAGTGGAGGGCAGAAGTGCTAGGCAAGTATCACCTTCTGGGAGTAATCCTCGACCAATGATTCTTGGGAGTTACTGTATAAAGACCCTAGCTCCTTCACTCCTGGGAAGGCATAATTCTGAAATGTGTATTTTGCATATTTCTGTAGAGCTGCAGTGGGATTAAGCTCCAGTCTCCAAGGCAGCTGTCTCATTCATACACCTTATTGGCTGCTTTCCTTTTCCTTATCATCTTCTACTTCTCCATCAGTATTCCCTAAACTCCCCTCCCCCCGACTCCCTACACTTCTTCAGTAATCTGCTTGCACTCAAATTCTTGTCTCCAGGTCTGTTTCTTGAAGAATCTGAATGATCATATTTCTATTATTTGAAGACATGGTTAAACAGCTGGTCAGAGGTGATCAGCTAGGGCTTTCAGTTTATCGGAAACCATTACAATCCAAATACCAGTTGATAGTGATACCAATTACCCTAATCTGGTTTTACGGAGGGCCCTATTAAAATGCATAATCATAGGCCCCTGACTTGGTAGGGGCACAGTAAGGCTGGGAATCCTTTACTTGTAGCAGATGCTCAGGTTGTTCTGATAGAGTTGGGCTCACAGCTTAGGCTTAGAAGGCATGATTGGTACATGATTTGGAGAGCACTAAACTACCTTGGCTAAAGGGGGGAAATCAGATGGCTGGAATGTGTAAGGACATAAATACAAGTTGAGAAAAATACCTATTGCTGGAGGCAGTAAGAGAATGAATTATTGGCTAAGAAGGCTTTTTATATAGGCATAGGCTTTGCAGTTTCTGTGATCCAAACTTCTACATCTTAACTGCTTTTTATGGAACTATTTCTAAAACATTTCATTCATCTCCTTGCTTTCTAACTCAGGGTATTCTGAACACATGTCCTAAAGTCTAGGCGTTGTTAGTAGGGACATCAGTGGCCTCTGTGCTGCTAATGCTGGCGGAGAAGTAGGTGTGGATCGTGTGGGTTGCCAGGCTAACCAGTTCCTTGTAAACACCGAATAAATTCCTCTCCCAACTCTAATTTAAAACATACACCCCCAGTGTTCATAGCAGCACTATTTACAATAGCCAAGACATGGAAGCAACCTAAATGTCCATCGACAGAGGACTGGATGAAGGAGATGTGGAACATATATACAATGGACTATTACTCAGTCACAGGAGAGAATGAAATAACGCCATTTGCAGCAACACGGATGCAGACAAAGACAAATATATGATATCACTGCGGAATCTAAAATAATGATACAAATGACTTTACATAACAGAAATAAACTCATCGACATAGAAAACAAACCGATGATCACCAAAGGGGATAGCGGGGAGGTAGAGAGATGCATTACGAGTTGGGGATTACCATATACACACCACTACATATAAAATAGGTAAACAATGAGGACCTATTGTATGCCACAGGGAAATATACTCAATATCTTGCAATAACCTATAACAGAAAAAAATCTGAAAAAGAATGTGTGTGTGTGTGTGTGTTTCTTGGACACTAGAAATGAACCCAACATTGTAAATGAACTATACTTCAATTTTTAAAAACTGACACTTAACCCCCCCCCCCATTTGGTGGAGACATTTTATTACTTTGACCAATTTCAATTCAACATTTATGGAACTGCTCAAACAAATCTAATTTTTTTTTACTATATTTATTGATAATTAACCTCATTCAGTAAAACATCCAAAATCTTGAATAAACACTCTGGCAGTCTTAAGACACTTCAAGAATGACACACAGAGGAATTTTCTTTTCTTTTAAAAGGGTTGGGAGATTTTGGTAATGACAGAAACAGAGACTCTATTTCAGAATCAGATATGAAGTCATTCACTTTTCTTCCTTCTCACTGTAGATCCTTAGCATTATTCTCAAAACCATTACCAGGAAAACGGGAGTTAACCACAGGTATTTTATAAAGCTCACATCGATTTCTTCTTTTAAAAGAATAGAGAAAAACATTTCCCAAGTGCCTTAGGCTTTGAGCAAAAGTCTTTACAGCGTAACCTCTTGAGATCCTCTCTGGTTCCAGGATTTTATTATTTTTCACTGTGTTCTTTGCCAGGAGTAGCTCTGTGCTGATAGTAAAACACGTGTGTGGCCCAGGGAGTATGTCTACCAGGAAGTACTCAGTATCACAACAACGGATGATAATAGTAAGTAGATCTTGAGTCACTGCATATAGAGCAGTAAGCTATGCATTTTATTCGCATTAATTCATTTAATCTTCCAAATCACCCTAGGAGATAGCAATTGCAGGTGATAATGTGTTATCTGAAATCCAGGGGCCAGATGCTTTCACATTCAGATTTTTAAAAAGGTAAACACAGTGCTCATATCCTCTGCTACAGAGTATCCTCAGCGGGGCCTGGAGCAGGTCCCCTGTAATCAAACTCATGACTATTTCTGCAGTTGCAGTGTGTGAGTCTGCAAACCAAGGGGCATAAATAAAGGTTAAGCAGTCTCATGACAGTTCAGATTAGGTTTTTTCTGCCAAGTGAGTTTGGGACTGAAACTTATGAAATTTTCTTTGCTAGGTTTTAGAACTTATTGGATTTTGGAAGTGCAATGAGGGATTTTGGACCTGTGATATTATTTTTCATTTTACCTAGGAGCAAACTGAGGTTTAGTGAGGCTGAGTAATTTGTCCAAAGCCATGCAGCCTCTAAGGGCAGAGGCAGAAGGTCACTAAGCCAGGTCTGCTGCTAACAGTCCAAGTGTCAGACAGACCTGCTGATTCCAGAGCCGATGCTTGCAAGCACCAGGACACAGCTCCTGAGTAGACCAGAGGGCTGGATGTCACACTGCAGATGGTGAGGGACGAGTCCCGCAAAGTGACCCCGAGAGTCTGCGTGAGACTGCATCTCTTCAAAGCTTACCTCTTCTTTGGGCATGAACTTCACTTGCACATTGGACCTCTCGCCTGGATCCAAGACCCCAGAGGTCGGCTGAATCTCAAAGATCCGTGTCTTTGGCTTGAATTCAGCACACAGTTTCCGTCTTAAGTACTTTGGAATGTGTTTCTCCAGCTGGTTAATGAATATTAGACAATTAGATCATTTTCTGTGCAAAATAGGCTTAGTCTACCCTCCCTTCATTCAACCTACGTTTACTGATTGCCTCCCAGGTGTCAGGGGATGTAGGGAAACCAAGGACAGAGATAAAACAGACGTTTGCCAGACGGCATGACCTCCAGGTCCTTGAGTGCTGGGCTGAGGGCCTAGATTTTATTCAGGAGGCAGCGGCTGTCACTGCGATTCTTGGAGCAGGAGGGTGAAATGAAGAGAGTGAAGGACTGGAATTACAACCCGGGTTGAAATGGAGATGGAAGAGAAAAGGGGACAATGGGCCACACCTCCTTTACCTTGCTAGCTTGCTTTTGTCGGTGGATGAACCATTCACAAGGGACTTGGAGATGATTGGAAAGCTGAATAGTTTCCACGAGGCACTGGCCACACTGAATGGTGGCAAACTCCACTTTTCCACAAGACAGTGTCATACTGGGAATGGTCACCTTTGCTTGGAGACAGATGTGAACTGCTGGCCCTCCAACCACCTAGAAGGGGCATAAAATCGCTGCTGTCATGTGGCCTGGCATTGGAGGAAGAAAGCCCGGCTCTACAATCAGAACTGGAGCATCACAAGGGTGATCGGCAAGCAGAGCTCGAAGTTGGAGGACCAGCTGGGCCCAGTGGAGCATCTTACCTTGATGGGCAGAATGACCTCTTTGTTTCCAACAGAAACATTGCCCCCTTGTGTGTCAAATCTCACTTCGAATGTTTCTGTTTCACAGTAAGGCAGATTCTTGACACGATCTAACTCAATACTGAAGCCTGGACCAAAGCAAACAAAATTTCTTTGTGGGCAAGAAAGAAAAAAAAAAATCAAGAGCTGCTCTAGACAGAGCCCATGGGAGGCGGGATGACCACTCAAAGTATCAATTAAAGGCCTAAACACTCATTCACATGATCCCAGAAGAGGCACAAAAGCTACTCCAGGACAGTACAGAGGGCCACCTTGGTGAAAGGACATTTCAATAGGAAGCCTGGTTACCTGTGTCGTGAAGGACACGCTTTTCTGCATGGAAGGACACTGGGAAGTGACTAGTGTTGGTGATCTTGATGATGTGGGTTCGGACGTCACCAAGGACGATGTAGCCGAAATCCAGGATATACTCTGGAAGTTGGACTCTGAAACAGTTAATGAATGCTCCTTACTGCTGACTTTTCAGGCGTGAGAAAGCATGAGGCTCTCTTCTGCCTCTTTTACTATTCTACTCTCTGGAGTGGAGAACCAACACTCTCCAGAACGGAGAGGAGGAGCAAGACACGCCCCCCAGAAGTCCACACTGCTGCTGCAGCTGTCAGTTCCAAAGGTATCCCATGCTGGCCCCTGAGGACCTGAAGCCGGGACTGTCTGTTAGACAAAGCAGAGGTTTCTGACTTTAAGAGGCAGACACCTGCCCGGTTGGCTGGCTGATAAACAGCAGATACATGAGGCGAGTGGATGTCCTTCCTACTTGGCCAACTGCTCATATGGGGGAGGGCTCTGGGGAGGGCACTGCCTGCTGCCCTATGCCCCAAAACGAGCATGATCAGGAAGGGCACTCACTTGATCAGTTTGCGGCGATGGGAGAAGTCGTCCACGGAACCAGGGACAATTGATTTTTGATGTTCAAGGGCGTAGCCTTGGACTATAAGTCGCTCTACTTCAATTTGGAGCTGAGCATTTAACTGGAGCAGGAGAGAAGAGCAAGCGAGCAGATTCTTTTAGAACATGCATTCCCAACAGGGCAATATTACCCTAAAGGGGCAAAAAGTGCTTCATGAAGGGGAGTGGGCAAAAAATCTTAGGTATTACAGTGGTCTGTGGCCCACCAAAGGGTCACAGTATATAAATAGATGTACAGTATATGTATGGTGTCAAGTTTTTGTTTGGGCACATAGGGTGAGCTAAACAAATTGATACATCTGTGCTACGGAATATTACTCAGTAATGAAGTAAGGAGTGAACTATTTATGTTGATGGATCTCAAGGGCATTATGCTGAAGTAAATAAAAGCCAGTCTCAAAAGGTTACATACTGTATGACTCCATTTACCCGACATTCTAGAAATAACAAGAGTACAGAGATAGAGAGCTACAGTGATTGCCAGGGTAAGGCATGGGGTGACGGGGGATAGCCACAAAGGAGTAGCACGCAAGGGAAAAAACAAATAAAAAATAAGAGGCTCAATTCTCCCTGTTGAAAATAAGGGAAGAGACTTCCAGCTTCTTTTTCTTAGAGCCTTTACTTGAAAAAACTTGTGAGTTCTTTCTCTGCCTCTCTGAAATATATAAATCAGTCTTTTTATAGGCTAACTAAGCCTTTTATCAGCTTTACAACCCAGAAGCGTCTTGTTCAAGGACCTGAGAACCATCTCTCTGACATCAAGAAAGAGAGAGTCCCATCTCCCAGTTTCTGTGGGAGGGTAGGAGTCTGTCATAAAAACACAAGAGGTTTGTTTCTCCTTTGGCTAAAGTTAATTGGCTAACACAGACAGGGACCCCGATGGCCATGTGAATTCAGCACGAACTACATGCGACAAATGGTGCTGTCAAGCCCTCTTACTTGAGGACTAGTTAGAGTTCCTCCTTAAGGACTAGTTCATGTTTACCTTGAGAACACGTATATGATGGGTTATATCTGCTTGGCTCTGTAAAAGACTGAGATTTCATTCTGTCTTTGCATCTCTTTGTGGGCTGACAGTGACACAAAGGAACCCGTCTTGCTTTTAATGCTTATCAATCATAAAATTGTATTCTTTCTTTTCCACCTTTGTGGAGAGATTTTATGTGTTGGAAGGAGATTTTGTTTGTAATTCTATTTCCCACCATGCATAAAGGATATTTATGGAGTTAGAAGAGGATATCTGTATCTTTGCTTTGCTTTTTTTTTTTTTTTAATAGGGCCACACCCACGGCATATGGAAGTTCGGATTGGGATCGAATCAGAACTACACCTGCAAGCCTACGCCACAGCCACAGCAACGCGGGATCTGAGCCACATCTGTGGCCTACACCATAGCTCATGGCAATTATAAAACTTGGACCTTACTGAGTTTTATGAGATTATGCCAGATCCCCAACCCACTGAGCGAAGCCAGGGATCAAACCTCATCCTCATGGATACTAGTCGGATTCTTTTCCACTGTGCCACGATGGGAACTCCAAGAATTCCATATCTTAATTGTGGTTGTGATTACATAAAACTACACATGTGAAAAAACTGGTAGAAGTGTATACACACACACACACACACACACACACACAGATATGCATACACCCAGGCATGCAGACACACGAGTACATATAAGCTCTGTGGCTTGTACCAGTATCATTTTCCTAGTTCTGATACTGTTCTACAGTTGTGTAAGATGCTACCATGGGGAAAAACTTTTTTTCTTTTTTTTTTTTTTTCAGTTTCCTGCGAAACTACTTCCTGTGCAGAGTGAAGCCCATCTTACCTCAAGAGATTCATCTTCGGACACTTCCTCAGGTGTCTCTAAGTGATCAGATGTTTCATATTTGTTGTACTCTTTTTCTAGGTTTTTTCTGGCCTGATTTAAAAAGATTTCATACTTTTCATTTCCTGTGGGGGTTGGAAGGAGAAGGAAGTCAGGATGGCTAGAAATACATAAATTATGCCTAAGACACAAACTATCAGCTGAGGACCAGTAATGTGAGAAGGGATGGGACCTTTGTGATACTTTGCCTGCCATGTTTCCTCTGCTGCAGAGGGTACAGGGTGAGGGAGTTGAATTTGTATCAGAGACTGCACTGCATTTTATGAGGTTATGCTTTAGGGAGCTACCAGCTGGTTCTCAACAACGAGATGGCAATAACACCTTAAGCCACGCATAGGATGACAAGCTGGATCCCAGCTTACATGCTACTTTGCCAGTTCTAGCACCAGTGGCTGCAGCACTTGGGAAACCCCTCCATGCTGGACAAACCCAGACAGATGTTCACCCTGTAGGTTAGTCTTTGTGTTTATTAATTCTCTATTAACAAAAAGAACATGCTTGGTTTAAGTTGCTTTAACAACACCTAAATACGCTACAGTCCCCTGAATCAGGGAGGCTGGACAAGTGGAGGGGAGATTTAAAAGGCTGAGGTGTGAGGGCTTAGTCTGAAGCTGCTTAGGGAAGGTGGATTTCAAGGAGCCCAAAGAAGGATTCTCAAAGGAGAGTGACAAGTTTCTCTTGACTCTTTGTCCTGTGCCCTATGTCAGAACGAAAGGACCCGAGTCAGTCTGTGCTAAATGAGCTGCTGCACTGAGCTTCAGTATCTGTCAAGGCAGAAATATTCTGGAACAGAGGGATGGCTCTGGGAGCTGGGTGTTACCCAGAAAAGCCTTGGCTAGGCATGTGAGTAGATAATTATTAATGGTCTAAATTAGCCTCCAAACTGTGTAATGCCAGCATAAGGGTGGGAACCTTGGGTACCTATCTGTACAGTTTATTTTTGAGACCTGTACTCCTTGCAGTAAGACCAGCCTTCTTCTCAATGGCGATCTGTGAGTGACAGCTCAGGGCGAGGTTGTAGCTGGAAGGAACACGGCAAAGGAGGAAAAGGTTTTTGGAAGTGTAATTTCCTGATCCCTTGATAAGTAATTTAATGATGGCAAGATGGCCCAGGGTCCTAATTTGGGACCACCCTGGACCACATCCTGTCTCACTCATCTCAAGGCACCAGGTCAATTTCAACTCGATGTTTCATGCAACTGAGGAATAACAGAGAAAGGAACTTGGGATGACGCCAAACAAATAACGCACGTTGCCATCAACGTTATCATCAGCAGCTGAAGCGCATCTTGTCATCCAGTGGGGAAACAGGAGAGCAGCAGAAGTACCTTTGAGGTTCCTGGGGAGATCGAGGCAGATTCGGGGAAAGATTCCTTCTCCAGTCAGAGTGATATTTTCTGGGTCCAGGTGGGCAATCTGTATCTGGAAACTCCTTTGAAAGACCTCAGGGACTCCAGGTAGATAGGAAACCTTCAACACCTGCTCTTCTTGTGAACTGATAAAACCCTACCCAGCAGAAAGACCAGAGAGAACTTTAAAAATTATGGACTCCTGCTTCTGGCATTTTGATGGACTAGATGATCCCAAGGGCTTATTGTGCTGGTTACTGTCCATGCACTCTCCCCGCCGAGATCCATTCCCATGAAGCCATTAGAAAATGGCAAATAGAGAAATTAGGCAGCACATGTGGGTGGGCATTTCATAAAAGACGAAACATGAATGGCAGATAAATACAGTAAAAGCTACGCATTCTCAGAAGTAATCAGGGATATGCAAACTAAGATCATAGTGAAAAAATTTTTTAGGAGTTCCTGTCGTGGCTCAGCAGTTAGTGAACCTGACTAGAATCCATGAGGATATGGGTTTGATCCCTGGCTTCACTCAGTGGGTTAAGGATCCGAAGTTGCTGTGTAGGTCACAGATACAGCTCGGACCCCAAGTGGCTGTGGCTCTGGCATAGGCTGGCAGCTACAGCTCCGATTGGACCCCTAGCCTGGGAACCTCCACATGCCGTGGGTGCGGCCTTAAAAATACAAAAAAATATTTAACTATAAGATTGGCAAAATTGACCACATTTTGGTGAGAATGTGTATCAAAAGAAACCCTTATATACAGCTGGCGGGAATGTCAATGGGAAAAGCCACTGGGAAAACTGCGTTATAAAGCACCTCCTTATAAAGTTAAACATATGCATAGCCCATGACCCAGAGATTTCACTCCTAGGAAAATTCCACCTGTGAGCCTGGTGACAGGTATAAGGATATTTGTAGCAGGATTATTTAATAGCAAAACTTGGGGGAGGGGGAATGTCCCTGACTGTGTTTTGACAGGAAAAAGGAAAATTACTTTCTAGTAGTTACAAAAGGAATATCATTCATTAATGAAAATAAATGAACTATAGCTACATGCAACAATGGGGATGAGCCTCAAAACCATAACAGTGGGTGGAAAAAGAAATTGCACAAGCTTACATGTATTGAAATCATTGCTCGAGATAAAGCAAAATCCCATAAAACAAAATCTTCAGGAGGGCAAGCATATTTGTCTGTTTTGTTTACTATTCTATCCTTAGTGCTGGAAAAATGCCTGGTCAGAGCAGGTGCTTAGGAGTTTTAAAGAATTAATAAACTACAAGTACTCAGTATAAGGATGTATATTTATGTACTAGAACTGTATGTTTAAGAGGGAATGATAAACACAAAATTCAGACTAGTGGTTGCCAGTTGAGGGTAACAAACAGGGGTATGAGAGAGAAGAGGAACCCAGGTGGGTTACAGGGTGTTAGATTTTGTGCATCAACATACAAGTGGCTTCAAACCTATAAGTAACGTTCTGGTTTGGAGACCAGTGGTGGGTCATGGTGTTCGTCTTATTACTGTGCGAAGTCAAACACGGTGACAAGGATGTCTTCAGTGTACGTCAAATATCATAGAATAAAACCTTAAAAAACTATGAAAAAGGTCACAAGATACAACTTCTAGGTCAGTAGGGTTGACTTTGGACCCCTCCTACCAGGATCACGCGGCCATCACGGGTGGGGAGGTGCCTTACTGAGAGAGGCAGGATGAGCGGCACTCCGGGCAGAAGGTTGTCTGGTGAAGACTGGTGGTCCGTCAGAACCTTGAACTCAAAGCCAACTTTCCCAGTGTTCTTGAGGGTGATTTCCTTCTCTGTGACGTGGTCAAACAGCTCGGGGGGGAGAAGAAGGACAAGAGTGATGACTCTGTCACCCGCCCTCCAGGATGCCGCTGTCATCCTGACAAAGGCAGATAGCCCAGCATGCCTCATGAACATGGACCTCGTTTTTCATGAGGCAGGTGCTGGCCAATCACAGTTCAGTACGACATCCCCGTGCCTACTGGGTGGAAGGAGCACGAGACCTTGGAAAGTGGCCCTTAGTTCTTCTAACAACTTGGTTTAGTATGGCGGTGGGGTGAGCGTCTAACCTCCCTGGACCTCCATTTTTTCACCACCAAGAATTCACATTAGAGGATTTTTTTTTTCTTTTCAGGGCCGTGCCTGAGGCATATGGAAGTTCCCAGGCGAGGGGTTGAATCAGAGCTACAGCTGCTGGCCTACACCACAGCCACAGCAATGTGGGATCTGAGCTGCATCTGCGACCTACACCACACAGCATATGGCAAAGCTGGATCCCCAACCCACTGAGCGAGGCCAGGGATTGAACCCACATCCTCATGGATATTAGTCAGATTCATTTCTGCTGTGCCACAATGGGAACTCTGTGTTAGAGGATCTTAAAGTAAACTTTTTCACATTAAGATTTGCTTTTTTGGATAAGAGGTGAGCTCAGAATTTCCTGTAATGAATTTTTTTCTACTTTTCCAGAGATACAGGGGAGTAATAGGCCAGACATGTTCTTTTTCCTAAGATTTTTACTGACATAATTCAGAAGGTCCAATAACGATAAACTAAAGCCACTTTGGGTTCTTAGGATAAGCTAGGGCAAGAATGAGATGCTTCAAATGATACACTCTTTGTTGAGCCAGAACCAGTTGCCCAAAGATGCTGGAGATGAGGAGCTAAAGAGAATTCTATTTGGTCATTGAAATGCACAAGGTGTCAATAGGGGTTGGGTGCATTTGATTTTAGGCACGATTTTTAACCTATAAACATACATGTACACATGCAATTCAGTAATTATACATGTAGTGGCTGGATAATGAGGATCTAATTCCCATTACAATTCGGTAGGGGATATGGCATCTGAGTACATAACACACATTCCAATTGGGAAGCGAAGATGTACGGATGCAGAATTAACTGACAAGTATTTCAAACCCAAGTTCGTTTATATTATGGCAAAGACTATATGTCAGTGCTGAGAGACTGTAAAGTAAGAGGAAGACAACAGAGGGAAGGAGGTGAGCTGTAGCTTACAGTATGTGTAGGTTTGGGGTTGGCCGAGTGGGAGACAAGCGGGGTACTGCAGGAGGGAGGATGGAGGCAGGAGAGGCTGGGGCGTGTTAGGGACACTGGGTAAACCAGCCTGGCCATAAATGAGTGAGTGGTCTATAATGGGAAATTATGAGAAGCAAAGTTTAATATGTAAGGAGCCTCAGTTAATAGAAGGACTTAGGTATGATACCCTTGCCCAGGTGGAGGAACCTGGCTCTGAGCCATCAGGTGACCCATGACTGACGGCCTCCTCTGACCCAGGCACAGTACTGACCAGACACTTCATTTAAGTAACCAGTACCTCCTGATGAAATCGGAATTGTGACCCTCATTCCCATTTTGCGGATGAGGGATGCCAAGGGGTGGAGAGGTTAGGGGTGGACCTACTGTTACAGTCAGCAGGAAGTAAAGCGAGGATAACATTCTGGTTCTCCTGACGATAAAACCAAGCTCCTCTCTCTATGCTGCTTCCTCACATGCCACTGGGGTTAACCGTTCAGGGATGGATGGGCTGAAAATGCAATTCTGGGAAAATCCATCTACCTGGCACTACTCTTTAGAGGGGTTAGCATGGAAACTATGAATGCATTGTAATCCCTTGCTTCCATGGGGTTTGTGGACCAGCAGAATCGCTGTCACCTGGGAGTGTGTTAGAAATGCAGATTCTCGGAGTTCCCACTGTGGCTCAGCGGTAACAAACCTGAGTAGTATCCATGAGGATACAGGTTTGATCCCTGGCCTTGCTCAGTGGGTTAAGGATCCGGTGTTGCTGTGAGCTGTGGTGTAGGTTGCTGGTGTGGCTTGGATCCTGCATGGCTGTAGCTGTGGTGTAAGTTGGCAGCTGTAGCTCTGATTTAACCCCTAGCCTGGGAACCTCCATATGCCACAGATGCGGCCCTGAAAAGCCAAAAAAAAAAAAAAAAAAAAGAAAGAAAGAAAGAAAGAAAAGAAATGCAGATTCTCATGCTGCACCCTGGACCTACAGAATCAGAATCTGCATTTGAACAAGATTCCCAGGTGATTCGTACACACATTGGAGTTACAGCTGCTGTAATAATTTAAGCACGGTGTAATGAGATCCTGCAGTGTGACAACCACAGTGATGATGGGAAAGAAAAACCAACTCAGAGGGATTGTGCTGGATGACTTAGCAAAAGCCTGAACGCTGTAAGAATGTGGGGGGAGGCAAAGAGAGTGCAGTGGAAAATGCCTTGGAGAGGAAGTAGTTTTACTGAAAGGAAGGGAGAGGTTGGAACAGGCTTTGGATTGAGAGGAAAGGTGGAAATTCTAGTGTCTAACATGCAGAATTTCAGGAGATGGTGAGAAAAGCAGGTGACAATGTCTGGCCAACGGTTGGCAGTGTGAGGATGATCAGGGTTAGGGAGCAGATTAGGGTTCAAGGATAGGGGCGACAGTGATGGGTTCCAGGAGAGATGAGAACACAAGGCCTGTGACCAAAGTTTAGGGCAAACCCAGAAGAACCTCCTCCCGATGGGTGACAATACCTGCAATCCATAGTTAATATCCTTGGTGTCAAAGGAGTAGTTGACCAGGGAGGCCTCTCCCCTTAGTATTATCTCATAGGTGGGCCCTCCTTCCACTTCGCACAGAGCCTTAGCCTGTGCGACGATGTCAGGGTGTCCATAGAAGGTAAAAGATATCTGGTGGCTACTGTGTGGCCACAGCACTCCATACAGGGGCAAAATATCAAACACCTGCAGAGAGAGTCATTCTCTATGAGAACCTGCAAAGGGTACGTTACAGTTTAGCCAATGTACAGATTCCTGACTTTACCCTGTTTGATTCCATGAAAGGACTAGTGCAGCACCCTGAAAATACACCATGGTAATGGCAGTGATAGGGCCCGAGCAAATTTAAATGTCTACCTTGGGGCAGGTGCTTGATAAGAAGAGTTAGTGTCGGATGCCTGGAGGACCCACGAGGTGTTACTTACTTCTTCTATCCCAATGGACAACATTTCATCCTGTTCAAAGATCCATGGCGATTCCTGAGACTCTGCTTGGCTCTGGCTTGGGTCTATTCTTTCTGTTTCAGCAGAGTTCATTTTTAATCCCTAGGAATTAGAGGTATGAGGACAAACTTGCAAACATTCATGATTCATCATCAATGTGCTCCTCCCCATGACTGACAGAGAAATGATGTATGTAGTGTATGTTTTTCGAGTACAGTTTTTCCTCCTATGGAAATAATTGGACAGGTGTCCCGGAGGTACAAGGATGTTTACTGCCGTGTATAACAGCAAAACTCTGGAAGCAAACGGTCATGAGGGGATCACTTTAAATGAAGGATGCATGGTACCTGTATCCATGGGGATGATGCAATGTATATTCATGGACCGGGACCTGTGCACCACATATTACTGAGTGAAAAAGCAGTTCTGATTATATACAATTACACATCCCTACGAATCTCACCTGAAGGTGTGAGTGTGTGTGAATGCATCCAGAGATTTGCACACTCGAATAGAGCTCTCTGGGAGGTTATGTGCTAACATTTTTCTAAGAATGGTGGGAGTTTGAGGATCTGTGCTTTAATTTTTCTACATTTTTGAACTTTTTATGCCATCTTAAAATATATATAAAAAGAAAAGAATTAACATGTAAAAGGCAAGTGTTTTATATACACACATGTACTTATTCTATCCTAAAAAAATTGGAAAATACAGAATGCTTCAAAGAGAGAAATACAAATCAATCGATTATGCTGCAGATATTATGTATGTGTGTTTATGTATGTATATATTTGTATTCTGATTTTTAAGCTGACATTATAGCATGAATGTCACCTTCCTGTATGACTATTCTCTACAAGCATCATTTAAAATACTTTTAAAAAAAGCCCAGAACAGGGTTGTATTTTTTATTTAATATTATCAGAGATCACTCCAAATCAAGAAAAAGAGCACCTTCTCATTTCCTAAAAAGGACTTAATTGTATTGCTTTGTGTAATTGAGTTTATTCAACCAGTCTCCTACTGGGGGAATTAAGTGGTTTCCAATTTTTCTTGCTTTTACCGACAAAGCTGCAGTGTACAAGGATGGTGATATGTCTTTATGTAAACATTAAGGTGTATCTCGAGAACAATATCCTGGCAGAGGAACTGGGCATTTAAAATGTTGGTAACACTGGCCAAATTGCACGTCATAGAAGCTATACCAATTCATACCCCTACCTATAAAATGTGGAAATGTGTGCTCACCTCCATTGTGCCACTACTGAGACAAACCCTATTTTAAAAAAGTATGGAGTTCCCATGGTGGCTCTGTGGTAACAAACCCGACTAGTATCCATGAGGACGCGGGTTCAATCCCTGGCCTTGCCCAGTGGGTTAAGGGTCTGGCATTGCCGCAAGCTGTGGTATACGTAGCAGACGTGGCTTGGATCCTGCGTTGCTGTGGCTGTGGTGTAGGCCGGCAGCTACAGCTCCAATTGGACCCCTAGCTTGGGAATTTCCATGTGCTGTAGATGCAACCCCAAAAAACAAAACAAACAAGCGAACAAAAAAGTGTATATGATTATGGACATACAGGAATTTCTATTCCTAATTTTTTGCTATTTCTAAAGTGTTGTAACACACATTTTGTACCTACATCTTTGTATTTCTGATGATTTCCTTAGGCCATCATCCTAGAAGAATTTAAGACTATGACTTTGTAAACTCTTGTGATCTCCTCTTTGTTTTTACTACAGAATTACTGAGGAAGAAGTTCTCCTTTTGCAGCATCTATCTAGGGGCTGAGATAAGCACAAGATCGCCAAGATGAGAGGTAACTGGTTTTTCCGCTGCAGAGAAAATCTGTTTGCTGAGGTGTCTGGGTCCTCACGGAGGTGTCAGATCTGTGGGTGTTTGGTTGGGAAGTGACCCCGATAAAGATTTGCAGCCCACCCGCCCCAGGGAAAGGAAACCGTACATCAGAGATGGTCACAGGGGACGCTTGTGCTTTTTTGTCTTCTCTTTCTTCAGACCCAACATCTTCATCCACGACGACAGTCCTGAGGGGTTTTAACGAAATGGGGAGAATCACTTATTTGGCAACCATCACACCCCAGTCTGCAGCTGTATTTCGGCTGTCTTCCTCTCCCCTCTACTGTGCTTGCAGAATATGCAGGATTCTCACTTGCAGGACACTTTTCTCAAGGGTCAGCAGGTCAGTGCTCTGCTACCCCCCGCCTCCAAACATGCAGGTCAGGGCATCAAACCCGTCAGTTTTCCATAGGCCCCAACCCTTCTTTCCGGGCCTATCAAGCCCATGTCTGACTTATAGAAAGTTCTTAGAGGCTCTGGCAATTCTTCAGACAATTTGGTTGTATACCCTGTGCTCAATGTTAAGCTTCATCATTTATTGGAACATGTTACTGTAAGAATATCATGTTTGGCCAACTGTCATCTCCTTTTCTGTTTGCTGCCCTTGACTGGACCCTGGCTGTAGGCCTTGGGCAGATGGAGAGGGCAAATGATAGGAAGAGCTCATTCCTCCAGCACTTGGGAGGCAATGACCTCCTGAGAGCAGAGATGCTTTCAGCTCAGTATCCCAGATGCCTAGTCCAAGGCCTAACAGAGAGAAGGCACTCAATAAACTGTTGGCCAGTGAGTAGTTGGGTAAATAAATGAAGGATGAGTTTGAGAATGTAGGTCAATGTACAGAAAAGAATGCTAGTTCAAAAAATCCATTCTGGAACTCCCCTTGTGGCTGAGTGGGTTACAAATCTGACTAGTATCCATGAGGATGTGGGTTTGATCCCTGGCCTCACTCCATAGGTTAAGGATCCACTGTTGGTGTGGCTGTGGCGTAGGCTGGCAGCTACAGCTCTGATTCAGCCCCTAGCCTGGGAATTTCCATATGCCACAGGTACAGCCCTAAAAAGTCAAAATAAAAAATAAAAATAAAGAAATCCATTCTGGTTTTCTATTTGCACTTACCTGACAAAGTCGCTTAGATCAAACTCAGGGGACTCGACTGCTGGGACTGCTGGAGAGCTGACAGATGCAGAGGTTATTGGGATGGACTCCACCTGGGACAGGGGGGCACTGTCCGGCTTCCTTGGACACGTCACAAAGCTACAAAGGCACGGGGTGGGGGACACAATCACATCAGCTGTTGCAAGTCAGCGCCTGGATGGGGTCTTGGTTTCTAAGCTCAAACTCCAACTCCTAGACCAGACAAGTCAAGAAGGAACTGCCCTCCACCCTCTCTTGTGCTCTTGGACTGACCTTCTTCAAATCACAACTGAGGTTTCAGTTTCTCCTAAAAGTTTGCTGACCAGCCCCTCCCAGTTGGGTCCTTCCTCTGAGAGCCTAGAGCCCCTACTTGCTTTTCCCCTTCTTATTAGACTGCAAGCTCGCTAAAGAACTGGATCTCACACGCCATCTAACACGTGCCTGGCCTGCAGTGGCCAAGCAGCCCCGGCCATGAGCCAGTGAGCTACCAGGGCTCCTGCCCCTAGATAACCAGAAGCAGGATGCACGTGTGAGGCAGTCGCTCTCGGGGTCCTTATAGGAAGGCTCAGCCTTGGTGAGACCCTGCCTCCCCTCATGTCTGTTCTGGGCTCCTTGACTGCTCTACCATGGTCCTGGCCATGCCACTTTGCTTTGCCACCGCTCAAGTTCTCAGAGCAGAGTGTCGAGGGGAAAATTGGTGATGATGCTAGGTGGTACTGAAGCTCATATGCCCAGGTGTCACTGAATGGACGTCATAAAGGCCAAGGTGATGGGGCCACCCTGATTCTTCTTGCTTCCCCGGGGTGCATGTGGCTTTTTTAGGGACTCCTCCCCTTCCCCACCTCAGGCCCTTGATATTAATTTCAACCCAATTTCACTTAGATATTCATTCTGGCCCCACATGCTCTCTGCTTCTTCTCAGAGGCTCAGCAGAAATATTATCAGTTATAGGAAGCTCCCACCATAGATAGTCCCATCTTCCTAGTGGAAGAAATTTTTCCTCCCTCTGAGGTTTCACAGCATTTCAACCGAGCATCTTGTAGGATAGTGGCCACTCTCTACCACATACCTGAGTGCCATTCCCTAAACGTTGGCTGTTCAGCTACTGACTTCAGGATTGCTGCCCTGGTGAGTATCACCTAATCTATTTTATTGAAGTGTAATTAAAATACACAATGTGGAGTTCCTATCATGGCGCAGTGGAAATGAATCCGACTAGGAACCATGAGGGTTCGATCTCTGGCCTTGCTCAGTGGGTTAAGGATCTGGCATTGCCGTGAGCCGTGGTGTAGGTCACAGACACAGCTCGGATCCTGCGTTGCTGTGGCTGTGGTGTAGGCTGGCAGCTACAGCTCTGATTAGACCCCTAGCAGGGGAACCTCCATATGCCATGGGTGCGACCTTGAAAAGACAAAAAATAAAATAAAACAAAACAAAACAAAAAACATACACAATGTACTCATTTAAGCATGCAGCTTGATGAGTTTTTGCAAAATATATACATACCACCGTAATCACTACCATAATGATACATAGAACTTTTGCCATCTTAAAAAACTTCCTTGGACCCCTACCCCTGGCCCCAGAAAACACTCTTCTGCTTTATATCTTTTACAGATTAGGATATGCCTACAGTCTCATATAAATGGAATCATGAATATGGACTCTTTTGTGTCTGACTTCTTTTGCTCAGCAAAGTGTTTTTGCAAATCATCCATGTTGGAGCAAGAAGTAGCCGGTTCTTTTTAGATCACTGAGCAGTACTGCATAGTATGGAGGACCAGTTTGTTTATCCATCTCCTTGTTGGTGGATACCTTGGCTTTTTCCAGCTTTTAATACCATGAATAAAGTTGCTAAGAACAAGTGTGTACAAGTCTTTCTGTGGACATATGTTTTCATTTCTCTCAGGTAAATTCCTGGGAAGGGAACTGCTGGCTTGGATGGCATAAGCATGTTTAACATCATAGGAAACTCCCGGTTTTCTGCAGTGATTTTATACTATTTACCCTACCACCTACAGTGATGGGAGAGCTGACTGGTCCACATCCTCATCCACCCTTCATATTCAACCTTTTTAATTAAGAGCTATTCAAATGAGGGTGTAGTGATAGCACAGTGGGTGCTAATCGATAGGCTTATTGTAAAGGAAATTTTTTGTATCAGTGGTATAAATTAAAAACCACTTTTATCTGCCATAATTAGAAAAAGTAACAGGATGGGAAAAATTAATGTGATTATTTTCTTGCCTGGTGAAGACTCTGAGCTGACTCCTGCTTGCTCTTTTTAAGAAGAGAGATCAATTCCCCTGGGAAAACCCTGGGCTAGCACCAGCCAAGAACAAGGTATGCCCTCTTCTCAGCTCGCAGAGCCCAGGGTCTCATACACAGAGCACAAGCTTGACATACATCTGATTGAGCGGGTAGGTGGATGGATGCACAGTTAGATGAGAACAGGTAAGCAGCACGCCAGGTAATGTGGCTATTCTGCACCCCCACTTCCACCCACCCTACCTGGGAGGGCCTCAGAGAAGAGCCGAAAAGCTCTTTTCATGGTCTTCTACAAACTTCCATTTGGTTTATTCCAGCTTGGATGTCTGTGGTTGATATTATCTTAGGCTGAAATCACACCATTTGGGGAAGAAGCACACGTTGGGCTGGGTGCTGGGAAGCGTATTATAAGAAAGATCCTTGAACCTCATTCTTGGGTACATTCCGATTCAGCAGGTCTCAGGTAGGGCCCAGAAATAGGTTTTTAACAGTCTTCCAGGTAATTCTAACATACAGCCAAATTTAGGAACCGCCGTGGCTAAGAAAGGCAACACAATGGCTAAGGGCTGGAGCTGATAATTAATGTGGGGCCACCGCTCAGCTTTACCAGCTAGGGACAGTGGAAATCAGCAGAGGATGATTTGGAGCACTTATTAAATCACCCCAGGTCAGCAGAGGCCCTGGTGGGACTGTTGGATCACTGCCCCACATAATAGCTCTCTCATCCAGCACTTGCACACTCCTGGGATGCTGTGCTGAATGAAGGAAAAAAAAAAAAAAAAAGCCTATGGGGATATCTGAAAGGGAAAAACCCAACACTGCAGTGTCTGCAGACCTGACGAAAAACAACACTTCAGCTGACAATGAAACCTGGACAACGGGGAAGTGAGAGGTCTTTTGGAAACAAGCAAAGGAGATCAGCAAAGCAGGCTGGCTGCTAACGGAAGGCAGACAGCAAAACCTTTATCATAACGAAGGCTTTAACTTATCATTAAAATGGAAAACCTGCTCCAAAGAATTGAAATAGAATGTTGGGAGAGTGTTTTGGATCACATTCCATATTACTCTCAGGAACAGATGATTATTTTCCTGTTATGCTGACCCAAACAGGATTCGATTCGGTTATTTTTAAAAGAGAATGCGTAGCCAACAAGAAAAATCAATATTGCTCCAGTTCCAGGGTTACCCCTATCAGAATCGCAGGAGAAGCCAGCAAAGAAACCTTCCCTTCAGGGGTGACAGGACTGCACGAATGTCAGACACCCTGTCCATCATACACACTGGTTTGGCCTCAGCACTTTCCCTCTTCATTTTGCACTTTGCATTCTTGGGTAAGTTGAGATCAATACAACTTTTTGTGTTGCAAATTCAAAGAAGTCCACCCTCCTATTTCCTATTCTTCCTTCACTGGAAGCTGTGCTGCATTAAAATAAAGCCCCAAAGAGCAGGTTTGTGTTTCAGTTAACATTGTGTGCTGTGGTCCAGATGACGTTTGGAGATAGGGTGGTGTATATGGTACAACCACTCCCTGCAATGCAGCTGAGGTCTTGAAAAAAAGGGGAGGGGGACAAGGAGGCCAGCCTTGTAGGAGATACAAGGACTTAATGACTTTTAATTCGCTGATGCATAGGATTCATTGGACCTGGATTCTGCAAGTGTCCACGCAGAAGGTAAAAACAGCCCCTGGCTAGATAAAAAGGCCTTGCAAGTGTGTTTGGTTTGGCTCATACGTTGCCTAATATTTTTTGGCAATTACTGGCAGTAGCAGATGCTGTCAGTGCACTGTCTAGATCCCCTTCACTAGAATGATGCACCCAGCTCCTGGGTGCTGTGGGTGCTGGCTGCACCTTTCCCTGGAGCACTGCCCTGGCTCAGTGGGAGCTGCCTCACCCACACTGAACTGCCTGGGAGATTAAGGTTCTCACCCACCATGGTCTGAGTAACTTGAGACTCAGCTACTCAGTTATGTCCCACCAAGTTCCACTTCAGCATAGGCAGCCAGGTGGAAGCTTCGGGGACAGAACAAAGGGCTGAGGCAGCTTGCCTCCCATGCGTGTATGGCTGCAGTGGGCCTCCCCTGCTCACGTGGCGGAGCTAGAACGTGCTGGTGGGGACGGCACTGAGCCAGCCCCATCTGTTTTGTCTGTCATTTGCTTCCCAATGTGGGAGGATCGGCAAGTGTAAGACCACAAAACCCAGCAATAAATATGGAAACGTGGCTGGGTCTTTGTTTGTGCCCAGAGAGGTTCAGGAATTTGCCTACTTTTAGTAAGATTTAAAATGATGCATATAATCTGCTTCCTTTAGATGCAGGAATCAGAGGGCAGCTATTAATCTGGAGCAGGCTTGTGATGTGCAGAGTCTAAGGAAGGGAGGGAGGAAGAAAAAGAGAGAGAGAGAGTAAGAGGGGTTTAAGAAGAGAGAAGCAGCAATCAGAGGAAGAATGGGAATGTAAAAAGTCACCTGATCAGATTTAACAAATAGGAGTTCCCGTTGTGGCTCAGCAGTAACGAACTCGACTAGGACCCATGAGGAGGAGGGTATGATCCCTGGCCTTGCTCAGTGGGTTAAGGATGCAGGATTGCTGTGAGCTGTGGTATAGGTTGCAGATGTAGCTCACATCTGGTGCTGCTGCTGTAGCGTAGACTTGCAGCTGTAGCTCTGACCCCTAGCCTGGGAACTTCCATATGCTACAGGTATGGCCCTAAAAATCTAAAAAAAAAAAAAAAAAAAAACCTTAACAAGTAAAGATTCATGGCTTTCTTAATATGGCACACAAATTATAAATTAAAAGCAATAGACACATGAGATATAACTAGAGCAGAAAACATTTCAATAAAATCAGTGGTACTGAAAAATACACACCCATAACCTTGAGTTGTTGAAAACTCAAACTGGACCTCTGAACCATGGTAGGAGCATTGAGCATGATAGTGGCTACTGTGGGTCATTCTCTCATTTTGAGATAAAAATAGGGGTGGGGGATGGAGAGGAGGGGACCCTGAAAGGCCTTGTAAACCTCACTACGAAGTCTGCTTTTTCCTTAGGAAAATGGAGAGTCTTCCAAAAGGTTTTCAATGGGGGAAGTGAAATGATCAGAAAAAGGAGGGTGGGTTAGAAGAGGACAACCCTGCAATGACCAAAACTCTGAACCATGCTGCAAACGGTGATGGAAAACATAACCCAATAGGATGCCTTCTGCTTTTATATCATTTATATAAAAAAATAATACTCAGGAAGCCCACAAATTAAACAGTGTTAGGAATCCAGGCAAAAGCTAAGAGTTCCCTTGGTAAAGGAGGTTGAAGTGGAGATGGGGACAAGTGGGAAGTTCCCGTGCATTTAAGGAGGTCCCCTGGCAGGACCATGGCCCTGGGGTGAGGATCTCATCAGAGAGCCCTTCCCACACTGATGCCTCCTGGCTGTCCAGGAGCAAGGCTGAGGGCCTGTCTAGAACAGTGGGGAGAGAGGGGCCACCACGGACACTGGGTCACCTATGTTCCCCTACATGTGCTGTCTATGCTTGATACCCTCCTCTGTCCAAGGCCAGGAGGGAGAGGTGTGTGAGAACAGTAAAAATCAAGTGGCAGGAGGAGGATGAGCACCTCTCCTGGCCTTGTGGTGGATACCCCCGCCTGCCATGCCTACCTCCACCGCCGTCCAGCTCTGACTCCTGACTCACGCTTCTCTAGTCTTCAGCATCATCGTCACTGTCACATCGTCATCAGCTGCTTCCATGTGGCACCTCCATACTCCCTCACATGGGAGGCAGCCTGCCTCAGCCCTTTATTACGTCCCAGAATGCTTCTTCCTGGCCACCTGTGCTAAGGTGGAAGTTGGTAGGACGCAACAGAGTAGCTGAGACTCAAGTTCCTCAGACCATGGTGGGTGAGAACACTATTTCTAAAGGTTCGCAGAAGTAGTTGCAGTTGGAGCTTCTAGAACAATGGCTCTCACTGCAGCTGTCCACTGGGATCACCTCCAGAACTTTAAGAACAACCAGTGGTTGCATTCCAGCAGCAGAAATTCTGTTTTACTTGGAGTCAGGATATCTCAAAGCTCCCAACATGATTCTAATGTGCATTCAAGGACGAGACTCAATGACTTAGAAGATGGTGGCAAGAAAGTCACAAAGAATGGTGATAAAACAAGAGCCCAATATGGTTTGTGTCCCCCCACCAAATTTCATATGTTGAGACCCTAACCTGTAAGGTTATGGCATTAGGAGGTGGGGCCTTTGGGAGGTGATCAGGACAGGAGGGCTGAGCCCTGTGATTGGCTTAGTGTCCTTATAAAAGAGATCCTAGCAAGCTGGATTGTCTCTTTCACCACATGAACACACAGTGAAAAGATACCACCTATGATCCAGGAAGTGGGTCCTCGCCTGAGAGCAAATCTTGTCTGTGCACAGTCTTGGACCTCCCAACCTCCAAAGCTAGGAAATAAATGTTTGTGGTGGATAAGCCACCCAGTCTCTGGTGTTTCGTTACAGCCGTCTGAACGGACTGGGTGGCCCTCGTTAAGTAACTGCGGCCAACACTTATTTATCACATACTCCCGATCAGATACCATATTAAGCACTTAATCAGGACTGCTTAGCTAAATCTTCAAAACACCTTGATGAGGTAAGTTCTATGATGATCCTGTCTTTAGATGACAAAACTGAGGCTCAGAGAGCAAGTGAATGGCTGAACTAAGCGGGCCTGGCTCCAAAGCTCATGCTTTTATCCACTTTACTGGACAGTCTACTTGATCAAGAGACAGGAGCTACTCTGTGGCCACGTCATGCCATGCCATGCCTTTGGCAGTGACTCACAAAGTAGGCCTTTTCATTTTAAAAGTCACTGGACAACAACCCAATTGAAAAATGGGCAAAAGGCCTGAATAGACCTTTCTCCAAAGAAGACATACAGATGGTCAACAAACACATGAAAAAATGCTCAACATCACTGATTATTAGAGAAATGCAAGTCAAAGCTACTAGGAGGTAGCACCTCACACCTATCAGAATGGCCATCATTAATAAGTCCACAGGAGTTCCCGCTGTGGCTCAGTGGTTAACAAATCCAACTAGGAACCATGAGGTTGCAGGTTCAATCCCTGGCCTTGCTCAGTGGGTTAAGGATCCAGCATTGCCGTGAGCTGTGGTGTAGGTCACAGATGTGGCTCGGATCCCACGTTGCTGTGGCTGTGGTGTAGGCTGGCAGCTGCAGCTCCAATTTGACCCCTAGCCTGGGAACCTCCATATGCCGCAGGAGTGGCTCCAGAGTGGCAAAAAGACAAAAAAATAATAAGTCCACAAATAACAAATGCTGGAGAGGCTATAGAAAAAAGGGAACTCTCATGCAGTGTTGGTGGGAATGTGAATTGATACAACCATTATGGAGAACAGTATGGAGGTACCTTAGAAAACTATACATAGAACCCAGCAATCCCACTCTTGGGCATATATCCGGACAAAACTTTCCTTGAAAAAGATACATGCACCTGTATGTTCTCTGCAGCACTATTCACAATAGCCAAGACATGGAAACAACCTAAATATCTGTCAACAGATGAATGGATGTGGTGTATATACAGAACGTAATACTACTCAGCCACAACAAAGAACAAAATAATGCCATATGCAGCAACATGGATAGAACTTGAGACTCATACCGAGTGAAGTAAGTCAGAAAGACAAAGACAAATACCACATGATATCACTTATAACTGGAATCTAATATACAGCATGAATGAACCTTTCCACAGAAAAGAAACTCATGGACTTGGAGAATATTCTTGTGGTTGCCAAGGGGGAAGGGAGGGAGTGGTATGGACTGGGAATCTGGGGTTGATAGATGCCAACTATTGCCTTTGGAATGGAAAAGCAATGAGATCCTGCTGTATAGCACAGGGAACTATATCTAGTCACTGATGATGGAGCACGATGGAGGACAATATGAGAAAAAGAATGTATATATGTATGTGTGACTAGGTCAGTTTGCTACACAGTAGAAAATTGACAGAATACTGTGAACCAGCTATAATGGAAAAAATAAAAATCATTAAAAAAATAAAAATCACTGGAATCTGCAACATTTAGAACATACAATGCATTGTCTAGAAGCTTTCTTTGGATACTCTCCTGACTATACCTAGATAGGAAAAGCAAGACACATGCCGTCGTGTCCCTGAAGTGGCTTCCGACACAGAGTTTTGCTGCAAAGTGAATCATGGAGGGATGTGCTCAGAATCTACCTTGAAGCTCTCCAGAGGGCTTTCTGTGAGATGGGACCACTTCTATAAAAGCTCCAGAAGGTGTCTCCACTGCTACATGCTCTCAGAAAGGCTGCTGAACAGGTGGGCTGTGAAATCCTTACGATCAGCTTCAAAGCTCTCCAGAAATATTTTCAAAACAGGACAGTTTTTTTTTTTTTTAAATGTAAATGTCTGGTCTTCAGCAGATGTAGCTAGCTTTGGGTGGATTTTTTAATTAGTATGAACATGTAGAGAAATCAGATCACTATATGAACCAAGCAGACATCATTCTAACTCTGGTTCAGATATGCATTGATAACTTGCCACTGATTTCTTTAGAAGTCGGCTTAGTTCACACTGAATATCTAAAAGCCTGATGCCCTGCACTGAATCTGAGACATTGGGAAGATGCCTTAAAAAGAATGAATCTATAACAAGGTACCTAGAGTTCTTCTATAATAATATAAAAGCCATACAAAAAATTAACGACACTCGTAATTGAAATGAAAAACAGCTCAATTCATTTCTTTGTGGGGTAACAGATATCTCGGGAAACTGGACCAGACTGACCTGCAAAGAGCAGCAGGTTATACTGATCCTTAACCCGGCGGTCACTTCTACTACATGTAAAGAGAGGGAAAGGCCTCCCTCTGCTTAGACTCGAGTCCCTTGCAGGCCAACTACAAACGGAGGAATTGTTTCTGGAAGCTCAGACTTGAGAGATGGTGTGTAGCCCTCCCACTAGTCCCAGAGGCTAATTGGATCCCCTGGTCAGATAAATGAGCTTGTCCGTCACAGCCAGAGAGGAGATTCTGGATGGATGGGCTATGCAAAGCTTGGGCCTGGGGGAGCTTGTGGGCGTCAGCCCGAAGGATGAGCAGGTTTGCTGGGGGTCCACCTCATGCTGTTCTCTTTCACGAGGGGCTTCACATTTACTAATAATGTTATCTTTATAATGGGGGTGATAAGACATGAATGTTTGGAGCTCCCATTGTGGCGCAGCAGAAAAGAATCCCAACTAGGAACAAGAGGTTGAGGGTTCAATCCCTGGCCTTGCTCAGTGGGTTAAGGATCAGCGTTGCCATGAGCTGTGGTGTAGGTCACAAATGAGGCTCGGATCCCGAGTTGCAGGCTGGCAGCTACTGCTCCGATTAGACCCCTAGCCTGGGAACCTCCCTATGCTGTGGGTGCGGCCCTAAAAGGACAAAAGACAAAAAAAAAAAAAAAAAATACTTGAATGTTCAATTCATTATTCTTCTTAAACTGTGTCTATGTATCATATACAATTCTTCATGCATGATGTAATTTCACAACAAAACAGCAAGAGTCAAGGAATACGGTGGCGTGAGAAAGGATGAAATCATTATTAACCTTCCAGAGAGGGATGATGAGTAAGAGGATGGCTGGGAGCTGAAGGGAAGGATCAGTCCAGGAAACACTTCTGAGGAAAAACTGGCAGGATGTACTGACCAACTGGGTACCGAGGAGAGAAGGAGAACCGAGGGAAGATGACACAAAACCAGACAGACTAGAAGACTGGGCATAGCCTTGGGAACATGCGTGATCAACTATCAGCCAATGATACATTGCCTTTCAAAGTTACTGTGTCAGTGTACACGTCCATCCGCAATGAATCAGCTTCTAACCTTCACACCTTCACCAACATTTGGTGTAGTCGTGTTTAATATTATCTAACCTGGTGAGTGTGCAATGGTGTTTAGCTCTTGTCTCACTCCATTTTCGAGGTTATTAATAGAAGGAGCATCTTTTTATATCCTCACTGGAAATTCATATTTCCGCCTTTGTGAAATAACTGCTTATTTCCTCTCGTTTAAATTGAATTAGGAAGTTTCCATCGTGGTTCAGTGGTTAACGAATCCGACTAGGAACCATGAGGTTGCAGGTTCGATCCCTGGCCTCGCTCAGTGGGTTGAGGATCTGGCATTGCCGTGAGCTGTGGTGTAGGTTGCAGATGCGGCTCGGATCCTGCATTGCTGTGGCTCTGGCATAGGCTGGCTGCTACAGCTCCGATTAGACCCCTTGTCTGGGAACCTCCATATGCTGCAGGTGTGGCCCCAGAAAAGACAGAAGACAAAAAAAAAAAATTGAATTATGTGTTTTTTCCATCTAAGGCATACTACATATAATATGCATTCTAATAATTTGAAGGTAATGTGTATGCTAAAAGCTTCTTTCAATTTGTGACTTGTCTTTTAATTCTTTCTATGGTGTTTTCTTCATGAATAAAAAGTTCTCAAATTTAAGGCAGTGATTATGAATAGTTTCTTTATGGTTTGGGGCTTTTTGCATTCTGTTTGAGAAACTCCTCCTTATTTAGAGATCATCAAGGCATCATCCTATGGTTTCTTCACGTTTAAAAACCTGATCATCTCATTTATAGCTTTAACCCATATGGAATTAATTTTTTGCGTAGTGTGAATTTAGAGATCTATTTGTGCTTTTTGTCTCTATAGATAGTGGACTGCCCCTAGATCATTTACTGAATAGCTCATTCCTTCCCCTTTGTTTTACAATTTCAACTCTCTTATGTCTCCATACATGTAAGGGTCTGCTTCTGGACTTTGCTCTATCCTTTAGTCCCTTTGCTTATCTGTGTACCAATGTCATACTTTTTTTTTTTTACATTTTTAAAATTATAGATGATTTACAATGTGATATCCAGTAGATAAAAACCTAGTTTGGAGAGGCTGGGATAGTCTCACTGCCCTTTCGTAAAGATTTTAGAATCAATCTATTGGGATTTTGATTAGAATTGCACTGAAGCTATAGATAATTTGGGAGAGAAATTACATTTTTAACAAATTGAGTCTTATTTATTTATTTATTTTAGGGTTGCAGGTGTCAGGCTAGGGGTCGAGTCGGAGCTATAGCTGCTGGCCTATGCCACAGCCACAGCAATGCCAGAGCCAAGCCACATCTGCAGCCTACACCACAGCTTGTGGCCAATGCCAGATCCGTAACCCACTGAGCAGGGTCAGGGATCAAACCTGTGTCCTCATGGATATTAGTCGGGTTCCTTTCTACTGATCCACAACGGGAACTCCCAAACTGAGTCTTTTAAATCAAAGAACATAGTATGTCTCACCTTTTATTTAGGTCTTTAATGATTTTTAATAAAACTACGTTATACGTAGAGATTTTGCAGTGTTTTGTTAGATTTATTCCTAAGTACATTAAAAAAACTTGCCTTTTATTTGTCGCTACCACACAGAAATGTACCTGGCTTTTGCAACTCACATCCATCCATCCTCACTAATTTTTTTTTGCTAATAATCTGCTTGTATATTATTTTCAGTTTTCTATGTAGATAATCATAACATAGCAGTTTCATTTCTTTCTTTCCAAATCTAGTATCTTTCAATTTTTTTTTTTGTATTTTCCTATACTGGCTAGGTTTTTAAATAAATTGTTGAATAGAAATGCAACTCTGTATTGTTTCTGATTTTAAAGGAAACAAATTTAACATTTTATTGTTTTCTCAAGTTCTCCTTGACTGAGTTGAGAAGTTTTCCCATGAACAACTGTTCAATTTTATTAAATGTTTTTTCCTTAATATACTGAGATGACTGTATAGTTTTCTTCTTTAATGCGGTGATGTAGTAAATGCAATGATTAGATTTTCTTAAGTTGAACCAGCCTTGCATTCCTGGAATAAGCCCAATTTGTTCATGATATCCCATCTTTTTATCCTTTGCAGGATTCAGTTTGCTAATTTTTGGTGCATATTTTACACCTGTATTTTTAAATTAAGGAGTGAGAATGACATGAAATATTTATGTCTCTCTCTGACCTGGTTTAATTGATTTTGGCTAGACTGGTTTCAAAAAATGAAATAATACTGAATAATATTTTCTCTTTTATTTTTCTCTGAAAATAGTTGTGTAAGTTTGCAAAAGAAACCTTGACAAAATGAAAAGACAACCTACTGAATTGGAGAAGAATACTTTCAAATGATATAACTATTAATATCCCAAATATATAAACAGCTCATATAACCCAACATCAAAAAACCTCTCAAACAACCTGATTTAAAAATGGGCAGAACACTCAAATGGACATTTTTCCTAAGAGGACATGCAGATGTCCAATGGGCACATGAAAAGATGCTCCACATCACTAATTATCAGGGAAATGCAAATCATAACCACAATGAGATATCGTCTCACACCTGTAAGAATGGTTATCACCAAAAAGAACACAAATTTCAAATGTTGGGAAGAATGTGAAGAAAAGGGAACCTTCATATGCAGTTGGTGGGAACATAAATTGGTTCAGTCACTGTTGAAAAACATATGGAGGTTTCTCAAACAAACAAACAAACAAACAAAAAAAAAACACACAACAAAAACCCACTAGAAACAGAACTTTCATATGACCAAGTAATTCCATTCCTGGGTACATATACAAAAAACAAAAATATTAATTTGAAAAGATACATGCATTCCAGTGTTCATAGCAGCATTATTTATAATCAGCAAGCTATGGAAGCAACCCAAGTGTCCATCAACAGACAAACAAGTGTCCATCAAAACAGATGAACAGAGAAAGAAGATGTGGTACACACACACACAGACACACACACACACACAATAGAATACTACTCAGCCATAAAAAAGAAGGAAAATTTTCTGTTTGCAAAGGCATGGATGGACTTGGATGGTATTATGCTAAGTGAAATAAGTCACACAGAGAAAGACAAATACTGTATAACATCACATATGCAGAATCTAAAAAATACAAAAAACTAGTGAATATAACAAAAAAGAAAGATTCACAGATGGAGAGAACAAAGTAGTGGTTACCAGCAATGAGAGAGGAAGGAGAGAGGGGCAAAATGGGGGTAGGAGATTAAAAGGTATAAACTATTTTTTTTTGTCTTTTTAGGGACGCACTCACGGCATATGGACGTTCCCAGGCTAGAGGTCTAATTGGAGCTGTAGCTGCTGGCCTGTGCCACAGCAACACTAGATCCAAGCCACATCTGCAACTTACACTATACCTCAGCAATTCTGGATCCTTAACCCACTGAGTGAGGCCAGGGATTGAACCTGCATCCTCATGAATACTAGTCAGATTCGTTTCCACTGAGCCATGATGGGAACTCCCAAAAGGTATAAACTATTATGTATAAAATAATTTACAAGGGTGTATTGTACAGAGAATATGGCTAATATTTTATAATAACTATAAATAGAGCATAACATTTAAAATTGTAAAACTATATTATACACCTATAACATAATATTGTACATCAACCATACTTCAATAAAAAATAAGTAATACAAAAAAATTAGTATAAATTTGGAATTATTTGTACCTTGAATGCTTGGGAAACTTGCCTTTGCCTATCAGGACTAGTGTTTTATTATGGAAAGACTTGAAATTATTTATTCAATTTCTTCAACAATACAATGGAGAAAAGACAGCCTGTTCAATAAGAGGTGATGGGAAAACTGGACAGCCACATGGAAAATGATGAAATTAGAACACTTCCTAACACCACACATAGAAATAAACTCAAAATGGATTAAAGACCTAGATATAAGACCAGACACTATAAAACTCTTAGAGGAAAATGTAGGTCAAACACTCTGACATAAACGACAGCAACATCTTCTCAGATCCACCTCTTAGAGAAATGACAGTAAAAACAAAAATAAATGAATGGGACCTAATTAAACTTAAAAGTTTCTCCACAGCAAAGGAAACCCTAAACAACACGAAAAGACAACCCACAGAATGGGAGAAAATCTTTGCAAATGAATCGGCTGACAAGGGATTAATCTCCAAAATTTATAAATACCTTCTGTAGCTCAATACCAAAAAAACAAACAATCCCATCAAAAAATAGGTGGAAGATCTAAACAGACAGTTCTCCAAAGAAGACATACAGATGGCCAAAAAACACACGAAAAGATGTTCAACATCACTCATTATTAGAGAAATGCAAATCAAAACCACTTTGAGGTACCACCTTATACCAGCCAGAATGGCCATCATCCAAAAGTCTACAAACAATAAGTGCTGGAGAGGGTGTGGAGAAAAAGGAACCCTAGTACACTGTTGGTGGGACTGTAAATTGGTGCAACCACTCTGGAAAACAGTATGGAGATTCCTCAGAAAACTAAAAATAGAACTACCATTTGATCCAGCAATCCCACTCCTGGGCATCTATCCAGAGAAAACCACGACTCGCAAAGACACATGTACTCCGATGTTCATTGCAGCACTATTTTTAATATCCAAGACATGGAAACAACCTAAATGTCCACTGACAGAGGAGTGGATCCAGAATATGTGACACATATACACCATGGACTATTACTCAGTCATTAAAATGAATGAAATACCAGCATTTTTAGCAACATGGATGGACTCAGAAATTATCATGCTAAGTGCAGTCAGTCAGACAATGAGACACGAACATCAAATGCTTTCACTGACATGTGGAATCTGAAAAAAGGACAGACTGAACTTCTTTGCAGAACAGATACTGACTCATAGACTTTGAAAAACTTTTGGTTTCCAAAGGAGACAGTTTGGGGGGGTGGGGTGGGGGATGCACTGGGGTGGTGGGATGGAAATCCTATAAAATTGGATTGTGATGATCATCGTACAACTATAAATGTAATAAATTCATTGAGTAATTTAAAAAATTTCTTCAACAATTAAAAGTCCACTTGGATAATTTTTGAAGTTAGTTTTGATACATTTCCTTTTTCTAACACTGTCCATTTTAATACAAATTTTCAAATTTTTACCAGAAAGTTACTCACAAAACTTTCATCTTTTTCATACCTGCTACAACTATAGTTATGTCCTTTGTGTATTCCTAGTAATAGTTGTATCTTTTTTTGTCAGTCTTGCCTGTATTTGCCAATTTTATCAAATGCTTCACATTGTCAACAGAAGTTGATTTGTTGATTCTTTGTATTTTATTTTATATTCTTTTTCATTAGTTTCTGGTCAGACATCCAGTATTTTCTTCTGTTGCCTCTCTTTGGCTTTATTTATTTATTTACTTGCCCAACGTTTCAAGTTGTGAATGTTCAACTCAATTTTCAACCTTTCTTCTCTCGTAACTTAAGCCTCTAAAGTAGGGTTTGTCAATGGCAGCACTATCACTATTTTGAATAGGTAATTCTTGTTGTTGGGAGCTGTCCCATGTATTGGAAAGTATTCAGCAGCATCCTTGGCCTTGATTCACTAGATGCTGGTTGCCTTGCCCTGGTTACGGTGAGGATGATGAGGAGGATGAGGAGGATGCTGATGTTGATAATGATGGTGTCTCCAGACATTGCCAAGGGTCCCCTGGGGGACAAAACTGCCGTCAGTTAGGAACCGCTGATTTAAGGCTGCACATTTCCATATAAGTCCACTTTAGCGTCATTACCACTGTTTTTTCTTTTTTTAAATCATCCTTCAATCTAAGTATTTCCTGATTCTCATTGTGACTGTTTTCACCCATAGGTTGCTCAGAAGTGTATTTAAAAATGTTTAAGCCTATATTCTTGTTTCCTTGTTTGTTTTAAAATATCTATCTGTTACTGATTTCTAATGTAACAGATTTGTTGACATTTGCTTTAAGCCCTGGTATATGGTATTTTTTTGGTAAATGTTCCATAAGGCTGGAAGAGATTTTTCTTAGTGGGATGTTCTACATACGTCAATTTTATCCAGCCTGTTAACCGTGTTCACATTGTCTGTGGGAGAGTTTGTCCAATAGAACTTTCTGCAGTGATGGAAATATTCTACATCTCTGTTGTTCAATACACGAGCCACTACTCACATGTGGTTCTTGGGCACTTGAAATGTGGCTAGTGTGACCAAGGAACTGCATTTTAAAAATTTATTTTTTTTATTTTTATTTAAAAAAATTTTAAATTGTTATTTCCCCAATACAGTTTTTTTTCCTACTGTACAGCATGGTGACCCAGTTACACATACACGTATACATTCTTTTTTCTCCCATTATCATGCTCTATAGTAATTGACTAGACATAGTTTTCAGTGCTACACAGCAGGATCTTACTGCTAATCCATTCTAAAAGCAATAGTTTGCACCTATTAACCCCAAGCTCCCCATTCACCACACTCCCTCCCCTTCCCTCTTGGCAACCACAAGTCTATTCTCCAAGTCCATAATTTTCTTTTCTGTGGAAAGGTTCCTTTGTGCTGTATATTAGATTCCAGATATAAGTGATATCATATGGTATTTGTCTTTCTCTTTCTGACTTACTTCACTCAGGATGACAGTCTCTAGTTCCATCCATGTTGCTGCAAATGGCATTATTTTGTTCCTTGTGATGGCTGAGTAGTATTCCATTTGTGTATATACCACATCTTCTTAATCCAATCAGCTGTCGATGGGCATTTAGGTTGTTTCCATGTTTTGGCTATTGTGAATAGTGCTGCAATGAACATGCGGGTGCATGTATCTTTTTCTTTTTTTTTTTTTTTTTGGTCTTTTGGCTGTTTCTTGGGCCGCTCCCGCGGCATATGGAGATTCCCAGGCTAGGGGTCCAATCGGAGCTGTAGCCACTGGCCTACGCCAGGACCACAGCAACACGGGATCCGAGCCGTGTCTGCAACCTACACCACAGCTCACGGCAACGCCAGATCGTTAACCCACTGAGCAAGGGCAGGGATCGAACCCGCAACCTCATGGTTCCTAGTCGGATTCGTTAACCACTGCGCCACGACGGGAACTCCGCATGTATCTTTTTCAAGCAGAGTATTGTCTGGATATATGCCCAAGAGTGATATTGCTGGGTCATATGGTAGTTCTATGTATAGTTTTCTAAAGTACCTCCATACTGTTCTCCATAGTGGTTGTACCAGCTTATATTCCCACCAATAGTGCAGGAGAGTTCCCTTTTCTTCACACCCCCTCCAGCATTTGTTATTTGTGGACTTATTAATGATGGCCATTCTGACTGGTGTGAGGTGGTATCTCATGGTAGTTTTGATTTGCATTTATGTAATAATCAGGGATGTTGAGCATTCCACTAAAATCTGGAACAAGATAAGGATGCCCACTCTCACCACTGCTATTCAACACAATACTGGAAGTCCTAGCCACAGCAATCAGACCAAAAAAAGAAATAAAAGGCATCCAAATAGGAAGAGAAGAGGTAAAACTGTCACTGTATGCAGATGACATGATGCTATCTATAGAAAACCCTAAGGACTCAACCCAAAACTACTTGAACTGATCAACAAATTCAGCAAAGTAGCACAATATAAGATTAACATTCAGAAATCAGTCGCATCTCTGTATACTAACAATGAAATATTAGGAAAGGAATACAATACCTTTTAAAATTGCACCCCCAAAAATTAAATACCTGGAAATATACCTGACCAAGGAGGAAAGGACTTATATGCCAAGAACTATAAAACGTTAATCAAGGAAATTAAAGATGTAAAGAAATGGAAAGGTATTCCATGCTCCTGGGTTGGAAAAATTAATATTGTAAAAATGGCCATACTACCCAAAGCAATCTACAGATTCAATGCAATCCCTATCAAATTACCCAGGACATTTTTCACAGAACCAGAAAAAACAATCCAAAAATTTATATGGAACAACAAAAGACCCAGAATTGCCAAAGCAATTCTGAAGAACAAAAAACCAAGCAGGAGGCATAACTTTCCCAGACTTCAGGCAATATTACAAAGCCACTGTAATCAAGACAGTGTGGTACTGATACCAAAACAGACAAACATACCAGTGGAAGAGAATAGAGAACCCAGAAATAAACCCAGACACCTATGGTCACTTAATCTTTGACAAAGGAGGCAAGAACATAAAATGGGAAAAAAAAAAACAGTCTTTTCAGCAAGTATTGCTGCGAAACCTGGACAGCTACATGCAAATCAGTGAAACTAGAACACACCCTCATACTATGCATGAAAATAAACTCAAAATGGCTTAAAAACTTAAATATAAGACAAGACATCATCGAACTCCTGGAAGAGAACATAGGCAAAACATTCTCCGACATCAACCTTACAAATGTTTTCTCAGGTCAGTCTCCCAAAGCAACACAAATAAAATCAAAAATAAACCAATGGGACCTAATCAAACTGATAAGCTTTTGCACAGCAAAGGAAACCCAAAAGAAAACAAAAAGACAACTTACAGAATGGGAGAAAATAGTTTCAAATGATGCAACTGACAAGGCCTAAATCTCTGAATTATACAAACAACTTACATAACACAACAGCAAAAAAGCCAACAACCCAATGGAAAAATGGGCAAAAGACCTGAATAGACATTTCTCTAAAGAAGATAGACAGATGGTCAGCAAGCACATGAAAAAATGCATTTTAAAATTTAAATTAAAAAAACTGAAATAGCTACATGAGACTTGTGGCTACTGTATGGGGCAATGCAAGCTACAAAGTCTTACTGATTTTTTGTCTGCTTGAGAGAGTGTTATTAAAGACAGTGGATTTGTCTATTTCTACTTATGGTTCTATGAGTATATTTGCTTTATGAATTTTGAAGTTAAGAGTTATATAAAGTTTAGAATTATTATATCTTTCTGGTGAACTGAATTTTTAAATGACCTAGTAACCTTCTTGAATTCTAGTAACGCTTTTTTGTTGTAAAGTCTATTTTCTTTTTTTCTTTTTAGGGCCGCATCCACAGCATATGGAAGTTCCCAGACTAGGGGTTGAATCAGAGCTAAAGCTGCAGCCACAGCAATGGGGATCTGAGTCTTGTCTGCCACAGCTCACGGCAGCAATGGATCCTTAACCCACTGAGTGGGGATTGAACCCTCATCCTCATGGATCCTTGTTGGGTTTGTTAACTGCTGAGCCACAAAGGAAACTTCCTCTTGTAAAGTCTATTTTAACTGATGTTTCATAGCTTCCTCAGAGCTCCCTTCAGTATGTGCCTGTTGTATCTTTTCCCCTCCTTTTACATGACTGTGTCATTTTTTCCAGGTGTCTCTTTTTAAAATAAGTATGGGTAAAATTCAGAAGCATGATCATTTCCTCAGGTAGTTTCTTTTCCTTTTTTTTTTTTTTTTTTGTCTTTTTGCCTTTTCTAGGGCCGCTTCCTGCAGAATATGGAGGTTCCCAGGCTAGGGGTCTAATCAGAACTGCAGCCACCGGCCTGCACCACAACCACATCAATGCCAGATCCGAGCCACGTCTTCGACCTACACCACAGCTCACAGCAACGCCAGCTACTTAACCCACTGAGCAAGGCCAGGGATTGAACCTGCAACCTCATGGTTCCTAGTCAGATTCATTTCCACTGCACCACAACAGGAACTCCCTCCTGAGCTAGTTTTATTTATGTTGATTCAATTACCAGTATGTATGGATTTATTTTATCATCTTATTTTATAATTTTTATTTGTTTAATTATTTATCTGTATCTTTTCCATGTCACCCCTTCCCTTACTTTTTTTTTTCTTTTGCGTCCACACATGACATGTATGGCAGTTGCTGGGCAAGGAGCTGAGTTGGAGCCGCAGCTGCTGCCCTATACCACAGACACAGCAATGCCAGATTCAAGTCACATATGTGATCTATGCCACAGCTTGGAGCAACACTGGATCCTTAACCCACTGAGTGAAGCCAGGGATTGAACCTGCATCCTTATGGACACTATGCCAGGTTCTTATCTGCTGAGCCACAATGGGAACTCCTCCCTCATTTTTTGATTTATTTCAGATTTATTCTATTTTCTCCTTCATTTTATTTTTTCCTCTTCCAGTTCCATACTTTTATTTCTTTTCTTTAATTATACTTAACAATATCTAAAGTTTACCTTTTCCCTCTTCTGTAACAACTCAAAGACATAAAATCTTTAATTTATCCCCTTTTATACTGTACAGTATTTCAGCCCTATACTGATATTATATTAATTTCCCCAGATTATACATTATTATTATTATTATTATTTTTATGTTGAAATTTTATTTTTATTTATGTTGAAATTTTATTTTTATTTTTTACAGAATAAAATACAAACATTTAAACACAATTACATTTCACACAGATTATTATATCATGGATCTTAAGAAACAGATTAAGTGACTCCTTGGAGAAATGGAATGGAAAATATGCTGAGACAAATAGAAAATTTATTCTATTCTTTATCCCATTTTGTATGGCTTTCATCCTTACTATTTAGTATTATCCATTACATTTCAATTTTTCTTTAAAAATTAGCATTATATTAAAATTGCTATATTATGCAACTAAAATTTATAAAGAAAGCCTTATATACTATTAAATATTTTATATAGCATAATAAAAAGAATAACTTAACTGGTAAGAATAACAAAAATAATACACCCTCTGAAAATAAGTAAAATATAAAATGCATAAATTGGTTAAAAAACAGTGTAACTTTATAAATACTTCCTCACAATTTGTTACATCTTACTGATTCTTCAATATAGGCATTACACCATTCCAGGTGATGTGATAAACAAGACATTATAGACCTTACATTGTACCATGGAGAGAAATGGTTATTAATAATACAATTGTAGAACTGTAGTATTTAATTGTATAGTTGCAATTATTTAATTATAGCTATCATAAATTCTTTGGAGAGGAAATCAGAATCAGATGTAAGAAGACCTCAGCATTCCAAGAATGATGTCATATGACCCCCTTCATGGTGGATTATGCACTTATTTACTACGAGATATATTTCTCCTCCAGAGATTCCTTGTTTACATATCAATTGTAGATTTTTGGTTTGCAGTCATTCTGAAGTTTTGATATGAGTCTATATGTATATGAGATTGTTTTAAGTTGTTATTCTCTTAATTGCAAGTTCATCTCCAGTGTCCTACATTTGCACCCACCTCTTCTCATGATTTCTGATTTTGGTGGTATAATTGTGCATGGATGATTTCGTATCTTTACTGTATATATACATTTACTGGTGAGCCTTGTCATTTGGGACATTTTTGTTTCTGTTGCTGTCTTTTCTTTTCTGCCTAGAGAAGTTCCTTTAGTATTTGTTGTAAGGCTGGTTTAGTGTTGCTGAATTCTCTCACTTTTTGCTTATCTGTGAAGGTTATGATTTCTCCTTCAAATCTGAATGAGAGCCTTGCGTAGAGTAATCTTGGTTGTGGGTTTTTTCCTTTCATCTTGTTAAGTATATCACGCCACTCCCTTGTGACCTGCAGAGTTTCAGCTGAAAAATCTGCCAATAACCTTATTGGGGTTCCCTTGTATGTTACTTGTTTCTTTTCCCTAGCTGCTTCTGAGATTTTCTCTTTGTCTAATTTTGGTTAGTTTGATTAATATGTGTCTCAGGGTGTTCCTCCTTGGGTTTATTTTATTTGGTACTCGTTGTGCTTCCTGGATTTGAGTGAGAGGTTCCTTTCCCATGTGAGGGAAGTTTTCAGCTATTATCTCTTGGAATATTTTTTCTGTCCCCTTCTCTCTCTCTTCTCCTGGCACCCCTATAATACAGATGTTGGTGCGTTTCACATTGTCCCAGAGTTCTCTGAGACTCTCTTCATTTGTTTTCAATCTTTTTTCTCTTTTCTGTTCTGCATCCATAATTTCCACTAATCTGTCCTCCACCTCGCTTATTCCTTCTTCTGCCTCCTGTATTCTGCTGTTGGCTGCTTCTAGTGAGTTTTTTATTTCAGTTATTGTGTTTTGCATCTCTTCTTGTTTAAGTTTTATATCTTGTATCTCTTTGGTCAGTGTTTCCTGTAAGTTATCCATCTTTGCCTTCAGTTTATTTCCAATGTCTTGCATCATCTTTATCATCAACAATCTAAAGTCTTTTTCCTGGATGCTGAGAATCTCCTCATGGCTTAGCTGATTTTCTGGGGTTTTTCCTTTCTCCATCATCTGAGTTATAGTTCTCTGTCTTCTCATTTTTATAGGTTTTTGGTGTGGTGACCTTTTTACAGATAATAGAGTTGTAGACTCTCTTACTTCTGGTGTCTGCCCCCCTTGTGGCTGAAGTCAGTATAGGGGGCTTGCTGTAGGCTTCCTGATGGGAGGGGCTGATGCCTGCCCCCTGGTAGGTGGAGCCGATTCTAATCCCTCTGGTGGGTGGGGCTTAGTCTCTGGATGGGATTAGGGGCTGCTGTGTGCCTGAGGCTCTTTAGGTAGCCTGTTTACTGAGGGGTGGGATTGTGATCCCACCTGGATTATTGTTTGGCCTGGGGCTTCTCAGCACTGACTGACAGGTAGGGCCAGATTTTCCCAAAATGGCCACCTCCAGAGAAAGGCAGCTGCTGAGTATTCCCGAGAGCTTTGCCTTCAATGTCCTTCCCTCACAACAAGCCACATTCACCCCTGTTTTCCCAGGATGTCCTCCAAGAACTGCAGTCAGGTTTGACCCAGATTCCTATGGAGACCTCACTCTGCCTTGGGACCCAGTGCATGTGAAAGTCCGTGTGTGCCTTTTAAGAATGGGGTCTCCATTTCCCCCAGTCCCGTGGAGCTCCTGTGCACAAGCCCCACTGGCCTTCAATGCCAGATGGTGCAGGGGCTCTTTCTCCCAGTGCCAGATTCCCGCACATGAAGTTTTGACGTGTTGCTCAGAACTCTCACTCCTGTAGGTGAGTCTCTGTGAACCAGCTAGTTTTCAGTCTGTGGAGCTTCCCACCGGGAGCTATGGGGTTGTTTATATCGTGAAATCACCCCTCTTACCTCTTGATGTGGCCTCATCTTTTTCTTCTGGAGTAGGGTATCTTTTTTAAGGTTTCCGGTCCATTCGGGTAGAGATTGCTCAGTCTTTAGTTGTGAATTTTGTTGTTTTTAGGAGAGAAGTTGAGTTCTAGTCCTTCTATTCCTCCATCTTCTATACATTAGTATTATTATTTTAATAATAATGGCAGTCTAAGTTTATCCATAATGTTCCATTTTCTGTTTTTTGTTGTTGTTGTTGTTTGCTTTTTAGCACCATACCCATGGCATATGGAAGTTCCCAGGCTAGGGGTCAAACTGGAGGTACAGCTGCTGGCCTACACCACAGCCACAGCGACATGGGATCTGAGCCTCGTCTGTGACCTACACCATAGCTCGTCAGATCCCCAACCTGCTGAGCAAGGCCAGGGATCAAACCCGCATCCTCATGGATAGTAGTCGGATTTGTTTCCACTGAGCCACGATGAGAACTCCTGTTCCATTTTCTTAGTTCAGAAATCCTCCTTGCATCTTAGACATTATGTCTTAGATAATTTTCCTTCTTCCTTAAATATATCCAGTAGAAATGCCTTTGAGTCTGTTCCTCCTTGAATGCACCTGTTCACAATAACCTCCTTCAGTTTTTGTTAATCTAAGGGCTGTTGTTGCTGCTGACTCTGGTTCAAGGCAGCCCACGCCACTTTCTTACTTTAAACCCTCCCATGGCTTTTTACTACATTTTTAAAAACGTCAAACTCCTCAGCATGGCCTAAAACACCCAAACTGACCTGACCCCACAGGGCTACTGTTTCCTGACACATGGGTTTCTACCACCCTGGCCTTTTCATGTTTCAAAAGTTTACTCAAAAATTTACTGATTTAAAATTTTTAAATTAAAGACTGTTACAGGCTGAACTGATGCCCCTTGAAATACTCTGCTGAAGCCCTAACCCCCAGGACTTCTGCCCTTCTGCTCAGGAAATATGCTTAGGTCAACAGCCCCTCGTCTCTCAGCCATCCGTAACTCAAAGGAGCAGGTCGGACAACACCTTGAGTTGGTGAGGGAGGCCACAGAGGTTCTGGTTAAGTCTCTCACCTCTTGTCCCTTGGGCTCTGTGCTCCTTTTCTTAATCTCAACTAGATTAATCCTTTGGGCATGCACCCTACTTCCTGCCAGCATCACGTGCTGGTGATTTCTTACAGCAGCAACAAGAAACTAATACAGCCAAGGAGGATAGCCCTGTTGGTTCTGGATTCATTCTCTGGGCTGTGAAATTGTCATTCTGGCTCAGACACGAGGAGGATGGGAGTTAGGGAAGAAAGGGGCGGGAGGGGCCTGAGAGCTGACCTGGCACTGTGCCCAAGGCCACTATGGCTACTTCTGCTCCCTCTTTTGACCCTTTCTGCTCCCTCATCAGAGCTGCCTTCCCTCCAGCCCTCAAGCTCCATGCTTGCTTTTGTCTCTTATCCAAACTTTTCTGGGAGGTGGAAAAGAAACAAATATGACTGCAGAAGTTTAAAGGACTCTGTGCGGTGTGGGGCCTGTGGGGAAGAAAGGAGGAGATTTATGGAAGGGACAAAAGCTCGGACCAGCAAGAGACACCTGTGGCCCTCAGACCCCCAGGGCTCCCTGGCTCCTGTTGCTTCTTACTGATTTCAGGAGATGTCTCCAAGCTGCCTCTGGGATCCTACTTTTCAAGGAGGGCCTGTATTCGCAATGAACAGGTGCCGATCCACCTAAACTGCTCCATGAAGGAATGGCTGTGACAGCTGACATTTACTGAGAATTTATTATGGGATGGGCCTGTGGAGCCAAGAGCTCTGCGGTGTGGGCTGAGTCAACACTCACCAGGTCCACATGTGGGAGGTGATGTCGCCCTCTGGTGAGGACGAGGGAAGCCAAGGCTCAGGACACTTAGCTGTCCACCAAGGTCACAGGGGGCAGGCGGCCAAGCAGGAGGCTGCCTTAGGGGCCAGGGCCAGGCTCTTATCACGCTGAGCAGCCCTGGAAGCCTGGGGTGCAAGGATCCCCCGTGACGGGCCCGAGTTTCAATAAAATGATTTTTGATTTGAAAGAAAAAGAATCATGTTTCATTTTCCCCCTAAAAATTTTTGTTTTCTCGGCAGGGCCCTTGGGCAAAGTAAAGGCCTATCCATGCTCAGAGGTCTGGGGTCCCCTGGCTGCAGGGAGGAGTCGGGGGACAGGGAGGTGCTCAGGCCTGGCCCTTCTGACCACACACGGCCGGGGTCTGCGAAGGCTCGCTTCAGCCTTGATGAGCAGGAGTCTCTATTCTTCTTCAGAAGGAAAAGGGGTCTGAGTCCACCTCTTGGCGTTTAAGGACCCTATAGTCCAACACTTAGGGATTGTGCTTCATTTAGCAGCACTTGGTGGGAAAAGATGAAGAAGAAAAAGAGACCCCTTAAGACTGGAAAACAGCCACCAATTACAGGTTTTTCTTTCATGTGTCATCTCAGAGACACATGTACTTTATAAACGTATCTCATTTAATCCCCACAATGACTCTCTTCGGTGCCTACATCATCCCCACTTTACAGGTAAGTAAAACATGATGCAGGGTCACATGGCTCGGAGGACAGAGCTGGGAGTCTAGCCAGCCGTGTCCGATGCCACAGCCCAGGACCTCAACTACCATCGATGCATCACAGCTTAGTAAAGTCCCATTTCGAGGCAACAGGAATTGAGGGGTGATGAAGAGACAGACAGAAGCATCTGGGAAGTGAGCATCCCTCCACTGCCCCCTCCAGCGCTTCCAGCCTCCTCTCCCAATCACAACACCAGACAACTGACAGGCACCACAGAAAAACCAGAGGGAGAACAACACACTTCCTTTGCTGTTGGGCTGGGCTCCCTTGGGTCCTTGTATCTGTTATTTATAACCTGATGTGGGAACAAAAAGGCGGAGCTGCCTCTGGAGACCGTGTGGCACACATGCTCTAAGTTCCGGCATCCCCTCAGCCTGCGGCTCCGCGTCTGGGCACAGGTGCCAGCCCAGCCTGCATCCCCATGGCTGTCTCTGGCCTCTTAGAAGCAAAGCCTGGTTTGAGTGTGGGCTTCCCTGAGCTCCTCTTTCACACAGACACCACGAAGCATGGTGTTCTTACCCAGCTGAGCCATCAGGCCGGAGAAAGGGCATGTTTCTGCAGTGCCGGCCACACCGGCATCCGCACCCAGCCTAGATGTCATCACAGCTTCCTCATGACATGCAAAGGGGTGAGCGCATGGATGGTCATCCACCAGAGTCGGTGGGGACCCTGCCCTGCATGTGGACTCATGCGGATGAGCAGGTTTCTAAGGCAGTGACTGGCTGGCCGCTTACAGAGTGATTACCTAACATGCCTGTCCACCTCACTTCTTTGTTCATGCTTCTGCGACATGAGGGCCAACTTGCAACAAAGAATATGCTTAAGCAAGAGAGAGGCCCAAGGGCCCACGTCAGAACTGCCTACGAAATCTCTCTCTCACACACACACACACACGCACGCATGTACACACGTACTCGCTCCCACTCCCGCCCAAACACACACGCGGCTGATGCCTGCGTGTTGGGATGGGCAGGGATGTTGAGAGCTGTCTAGGCCTCCTTATAGCCTGCCTGATAAGAGAAAAATAAACTCCTCTTTTATACTTTTGTTTCTTTTACTAGTTGTGAGGCGTAGAAGAATTCAGATTGGAAAAGAAAGGTGCGTGTTGGTATATCTGATGAAAGTGACCTTTAGCCAATAAGTGGTTCATGTTTTTCTTATGGGCTGCACAGACAGGGCCTGTCTAGACAGCAAGTGGCTTTTTTTTTTTTTCTCTTCAAGGTGGCATTTATGCCTTGAGCCTTTTCATTTGGCGGGTGCCAGGAAGCTGACAGAAAAGAATGTTAAACCAGTTATGAAATTACTCTCCTCCCATGACAAATACCAGGGGCAGGAGGAGCAGACGATTAATTAGAAAATACCCTTTAAGGACCTACTCTGTGCTGCGGACTGTGATGGGCTCTGGGATCTGGGGCAACAGAACTCCCTGGCCTCCTGGGGATTAAGAGCCAGCTGGGAAGGTGAACGCTAGTCAGTTGCGAATGTGATGTGCCACCAAGGAGTTGGGCTACCAGTGCCTGTGACAGGGGACCGCGTGTGGGGAAGGGTCTCAGAGCAGGCCTCCTGGGAAGGACATTTGCGACTTGAGGGAACAGGATGAGCTTGGTGAGGAGAGGGGAGAGCTTCCAGTGAGACAGGAATAGCACCGGGCAGGAAAGAGGCCAGAGTGGTGGGTACCCAGGAAGAAGGTGAGGGAAAGAGAAGTGAGAAGGAGCTGGAGAGGAATACGGGGGCCGCGCATGCTGAGCCTCATGGAAGCGGAAGTATTTTGTACTTTGTTCAAGAAGCATGGGTACCCATTCGAGTGGGAAAGCAGCTCATCACGTGGCTGCTGAGGGGGGAGGGGATGGACTGTGGCACAGGAATGGAAACAGAGAGCCCAGTCAGGGGCTGTCACAATGGTCCAAGCAAGAGGGGACGGGGACTTCAACTAGGGTAACAACTGTGGGCACGGGAACGAGAAGGCTTTAGAAAGTGCAAGAGGGAGAACTTGGGGATATATTGGATGGGGTGGGTGGGGTAAACACAGGGTAAGGGAGAGGAAGGAGTCCGGATGCCCCCAGGACAGTGATGTTATTTACTAGGACAGGGGCCCTGGTGGGGACAGGGAGGACAGGAGAGCCTGAGTCTGGAGTGGGGCAGTTTGGACACAAGTCCCTGGGGAGACATTCAAGAGGAGAGGCCAAGGAAGGAGGGCTCTAGCTGGAGACACATATTTGGAAGCATCCAGCAGCGGGGTGGAGATGGGGCTGTGGGCGGGGGCACCTGCCAGGAAGAGCAGAGGGCCCGGGAAGAAGCCCTGCGTCCTGTGACTCCAGCAGAGCTGTTGAAGGCCTTGGGCTGAGAAGCAGTGGGCAGTCGAGGGGACAGGGGAAAAGCAGGAGAGTAAGGTTTTAGTCAAGCCAGGAAAGGAATGTCTTTCAGGAAGAAAGGGTTAGACAACTGTGCTGAATGCTGCTAAGTTATCTTTCTGAAAAAACCTGATCCATCACTTTCCTGATTACAAATCTCACTGCTGCCCCCCAAGAAAGAGTCTAAGCTCCTTATCATGGAACACCAGGCCTCACACACAAGACTGCCAATCTACCAGCCCAGACTGTGTCCCCTGATTCCCTGCCACCTGGGAAGTCTACGCTGTGGCTGCGCTGACCAGCCCTCTGCCTCTCCAGCTTTCTTTCCCCCACACTGTGGTTTATGTCTGGGGATCTGCCCTACTTTCACTGCTTCAGCCCATGTGGTTCTGAGGTCACCACTCATCAGGCCAATGCTAATCAAGGGCTTCGCCCTCCCCTGACAGTGACCGGTCAGGGGAGGGAGAGGAAAAGTGTTTAAGCTGGTCCCATCAGGTGAATTTCCTAGAAATCCTGGGATCAAAGCTCATGTTCCAATCTGGTGGTTCAGGGTTTGCATGGACATGGCCCTGGGATGGCCAGCAGCATTTGGTGACCATGGGAGAATAGCTGATCTGAGAACATGTCTAACACATGAAGGAGAGCAGAGCTGAGACAGGGACTCTGGCTCCCGCGATTGAGTCCTTGCTTTAAGCCAGCTTGGAAGCCAGAATGAACTTGGACTTCGGAATGTGGGCAACAGTGAATGACCTTTGCTTTTCATTTTGCTTAGGGTCAGGTTTTCTGTCACGGGCAGCAGACTCCATGAGTCCTAACTCATACACGTGCTTCTCCTGTAATGGCGAGTATGCTTCCCTGCTTCTCCTCCTTGGAGCATCTACCTGTCTCTCAGGGCAGGCTTCTTGTCCGACTCCTGTGAGCATCATCCCCTCTCTGTCCTCCCTCAGAGCCTGGCATGATCATGTGTTCAGCGTGGTTACACAGCGGCTTTCCCCCAAGCCTCAGTCCAGGGATCATGTCTCACTCACTTCCATATCCCTGATGCCTCACACATGATCTGGTGCTTAAGAGTCACCTATCAAATGTTTTTTGAGTGAATCTCTGAATGAATATGTGAATTATAAGCAGCAGCCCGGTATCAACATATTGGAAGATACTGAAGGAAGGACAAATGTAGTTAGATGAATGCTCAAGCCAATGAAAGAGTAAGTGTATCATCTCCAGTACTGGCTAAGCACATCTTCAAAATGTCATTATTTTAATTATGAAAACGGCCTCTTGAAAATAAAAAATAAATAAAGCGTATCCATTGCTCCCAGATGGAATAAACTCATTTAGCTATGTTACATCAGAATAACTTCACACAATCTGGTATTTGAAACTCATTAGGTCAGGTTGGCTGATTTTTCCATAAGTATTTTAAATGTTTATCACCTACAGAATTTCATCCCAAACCTGAATGGTCCTTGGCACATAATGAGCAGGGTCCCTTGATCAGGTCCAGACCCAGCTTCAGTGCTATGCTGCATCGTCATCAGATGTCTACGGAAGACATCCAGAGCAAGCCATGGTTACCAAGGTAACAGGTGCGGGAGAGGAAAGGATGGCAGTCATACACGAGAAGAGGACCGTGTAAAGGAAACAAGGACCAGCCAGGAAACAACAGCCAGTTAAGAACAGCCACTCGACATTCAGGTGCTGAAAACCAAGCTGTCCAAACATCCAGTGCGGGAATATACAGAAGCCCATTAATCCTGACCATCCATGGGCTTTTGATCCATCAACTGAAGCCTGGCTGAAACATTTTTTTAAGGGAGTGTTTTCCAAATTAAGATGGATTTAGCTTTGAAATGCGCAGAAGAGACATTTCTAAACCCAAATATTATGAGACAGATGTTCCCTTTTGGTACTCAGCAACTCTATTTTGTGTGTATATATATGTGTGTGTGTGTATATATGTGTGTGTGTGTATATATATATATATATATATATACACACACGTACACATATGGGTCAGAACTCAACCCACTGAAACATGCAGAAAATGGAGCTCAGGGTAGCACATATCTCATGTACTGTTGTACCCAATTTGCGCTTTGGGTTTGAAACGCTTATTAAGGAAACCCTACAAAGACTATTTTCAGTGGAAAATTTCTAACGATCCAATTGCTCGATTCCAAATTACAGCAGGCTGAGGGTTACTGCTTTGTTATTTTTGGTGGCAATTGGCACATTCGAAGATGTTTTATCTGCTTTTCCTCTTTGGAAAACTAGGATGGACCATGGGTCTTTGTTCCCTCTGTCACAGATTAGTTGTTGGAACTGAAAGTATTCACGAAAGACCAGGACTCAGGATACAGGAAGCCCAGTGCAGAGCTCAAAGGAGAGGAAAAAAAAAAAAATGAAGCACAGAGAAGAGCTTGGCAAGATGCCATGCTGGTTGGTACCTTATCTGATTTTCCTCCTCGTCCACCAGGAAGAACCAGCGAAACTTCACAACAAGGGGGCTGCAGTTGGTGATCGTGATGTAGCGGATCACCTCGGTATCGTTCAGGATACAGCCAAAATCCAGCTCCATGGTCTCAAAGGTGAGGTTGGGGTAATTCACCTCTCCACGCAGGTGCAGGCTGTCTACTTGAGGATGCTCCACATACTTGATGGCTAGGATTTCTTCTGCCACCCAGTTGTTCAAGTCGTTTTTGTAGGAAGGGTCAAATTTGACCAGCAGGTTTTTTTCTTCACCGGTCTCCAATTTAATAGGCTACAAACAAGAAAATGGGGAATTACCAACCTCTGTACTAGGCATTTCCAACCTGATACACGAAAGAGGACAACCAAAGTTATTCATATTTATGTACACAGACATACATATACACACAGATATGCACAGATAAGCAAGAGGCACACGTGTATCCATACTTGATCCATAATTGCATATCTACGTATATATAATTAAACAGCTAGTCTATCAATATTGATATCTATTCATGTCTATGTATACAGACACAGACATACATACTTTTTAATGGTTGAAAATGAAAGCAAGAAAAATTTGGAGGGGAACTATTTGAAGGAAGAGATTTTGATCAGCATTATGAGGTTCTAAGGATTGAGGAGGTGTAAAAGGAAAATCTGCAATGAATAACTATTAAAAAATATTCTTAACTGAAAATAAATTAGATGGTAAAATGCTCTTCCTGGATAAGTGGGAAAAGTTCTTTGCTTAAGAAAAAATTTAAAAGGTTTTGGAAGGGGCTCTGTAGAGGGTGACCCAGAAAGGCACGGATTAGGTAATTTAATTTCTTCTTCTAACGTCTGCAATTCTAACTCTTAAGCACAGTGTTATTCACGTTCTGCTGTTTTCTATTCAACTTAAAATGACACTCCAGAGCTGTGCAAAGTTTGTTCAGTAGATTGTGTTTGTTCTTTTCTCTCTTTGACTCAAATCCCCATGTGTTCCTTGATGCCAAGGCCACAGAAACACTTTCCCAGAGAAAGCCTGGCTCTGAGTTGGCTTTTTTAGGAATCGCTTAATTCCCACATTTAATCAGCTTGAAAGCCACCTTCTGGTTTTGCACAAAGTGCCCTGAAGCATTCGGGAGGAATACACACAGGAGCAAATCTGTTTACAGGGCATTTCCCTCTCCACTGAGTTTCAAGGTTCAGGTATTTAACTGTGCACTTCAGTGACATGATTAGATGGTTTCAGGTGATGAAGCCAATCACCCGATTCAAGAGTCAGAGAAAGGGTAATGACTCTTCAGTTGGCTAATCTCCTCTGAAAACCTCACCAGCCACTGGGCACAGGTGGCTGGGCACAATTAGGAACCCACTCTTATAGATCACGGCATCTGGAGCCCTAGGTATCATAATGCTTGGTGTTTAAACATCTTGGAAAATTGACTTAAACATTTTTTTCCCCCCAGAGGAAGGATTTTGTTGCTTTGTGGAAATGATACGTACCCACAAAATTTTACTTCATATAAAAAAGCATGAAGAAGTTAGAAACTAAGATTTCACCAGGTATTATTTCTCAGAGTTCACTTCTGGTAAAACCTAAGTCCAGACATGAAAGATGGATAAATAAAATTTTATGAAAATGGAATTGGACTAATTTATTTTTTAAAAATTCATCTTTGAATTAAAGAAAAACCTGAAAAGAATTTTCTTATGCAAGTGATATTTACTGTAAGATCATGAACTCTGGGGCCGGACTGCTCGGGTTCAAAGCCTGGCTCTGTTGGTCACTAGCTCTGTGAACTTGGGCAAAGTTGTTGGGCATTCCTAGATCTCAGTCTCTCCATCTGTAAAACAGGGGCAATAATAGCACCTAACTCTTTTAAGAGGATGAAATAATATATTTACCATGTATTCAGAGCGATGCCTGACCCATAATGTATGGTATATAAATGCCAGTTATTCCTGTCATCCCTTTCTGATCAAGAGAAATGATCAGAAAGTGTGAGGTCCAAGGTTAGTCTAAGATTTTCCCTTGGTGAGTCTCTCTTTCCTGCTTAGATGCCATAGATTCCTCGGCCATCAGTAAGACTGGGAACTAAGATATGCCTCTCTGTTGAATAATTTGTATCATTGTATGCCAGGGCAAGGTGTGGTCTTAATTTCTAAAAAATCTTTTTTAAAAATTTCATTTTTATTTTTGAAAAGATTGAACAATGAGAAGTAGGTCACCTTTGTGCCCATCTCTCCTCCTGTAACCCAGGCCAGCTATGCCCCTTACACAAGTATCTTATCTTTGTCTGAATATAAAGATAATGTATGCCTATAGAATCACATTCATATATGTGTTTTTTATTTTTTAAGCACGTGGTAGCAAACTATGGCCCTTTTTCCATACTTTGCTATTTCTACAGGGGATAACTCATCAGTGCACATGGAGCTGCCTCACTCACCACTCCCCCCCGCCCCCCCCCCCATTTTTTTTTGGCTGTTTATGGCCACAGTTGCGGCATATGGAAGTTCCCAGGCTAGGGGTCGAATTGGAGCTGCAGCTGCTGGCCTACTCCACAGCCACAGCAACACAGGGTCTGAGTGGTGTCTGTGACCTATACCACAGCTCATGGCAACACTGGATCCTTAACCCACTGAGCGAGGGCAGGGATTGAACCTGCGTCCTCATGGATCCTAGTCAGGTTCTATACCACTGGGCCAGGGCAGGAACTCCCTCACTCCCTCTTTTTAATAGCTGAATTTACCCCATCATAGAAGTCTGCGTCATTTATTTAGCCAATCTCCTATTGATGGATACTGGCTCCCAGTCTTTTGCTCTTGTAATCAATGTTTCAATGAATATCTTTGTATATATCTTTGTCATCTTGTATATTGTGTCTATGTCTATAGGATACATTCCTAGGAGTGGAATGTCTAGGTCAAAGGGGATGGGCATTGCAAAAGCGGAAAGCCACTGCCATACTGCCTTCCAGGGTACACCGCCCTGACACCACAAGGGAAACATCGGTTTCCACATGCTCTCCCTAACACAGGGCATTCCCCAATTTTTGTTCTTTGCCAATCTGATAGGAAAAAAATGTTTTTTCAAATTAATTTATATTTGCATTTCTTCTAACGTGAGTAAAGTTGAGCATATTTTCATATATTTAAGAGATGTTCTTTTTGTAAAATCTTTGTTCATTTCCTTTGCCTATTTTTTTTTTTTTTTTTCTTTTTCCACACCCATGGCATATGGAAGTTCCCAGGCCAGGGGTTGACTCAGAGCTACAGCTGCTGGCCTACATCACAGACACAGAAATGGGGGGATCCAAGCCGTGTTTGTGACCTACACCACAGCTCACAGTAATGCTGGATCCCCGACTAACTGAGCAAGGCCAGGGATCAAACCTGCGTCTTCACGGATACTAGTCAGATTCGTTTCCACTGAGCCACAGTGAGAACTCCTTTTTGCCTATTTTTCTATTGCTTGTTGGTATTTTCCTTGCTAATGTGGAAAAGCTAATTTTAAAATTATATTTTATATGCTTTTTATTTAAATTATTCTTGCAAGTCATAAAAAAGGTCAAACTGTACGACAAGAGTTACTGCAAGATACTGTAGTTCCTGACCCAGCCTGCATCCCAACTATTGCAAGGCCGCCATTTCTCAATTCTTGCAGCAGGGCGGGTCTACAGAACAATTTTTGGCAAAGAGGGGAATGATCAGACAGTGCACATAACTCAGAGACCAGGGATTATCCTGCGGTATCAACACTGACACAGAAAATGCCAAATTTCCCAGAACATTTTTATGGGGTTCTTTGGGACAGAGCATTTATCCTTCTGTCTTCGAATAAAAGCTAACTGTCCACATCTTCTGAGTGGGGTCGGCCGGGACAGCTTTCTGGCGCACATGGAATATCTGCTGTCAGCACTCTGCTCACACGCTTGTCCCTAAGCCCAGGCTACCTGGACTGAACGATTCCCACTTCCTTGCAGCCTCACTGGAGAATGTTCTAGGCCTCAGGTTTTTGTGCCTTTGTCCACCCACTCCTTCCTCATTCTAGCCTCTAAAGTTTGTTGTAATCTTTCATTATGTGGTTATACGCGTCCTCTTCCCCTTTTATTTGATTGTTCTCAGTGTTTTTCTTTTTGAACATTTCTATGTTTTTCTTATTAACATTTCAGGACGGACAAGAGTGGGTCTATCCTACCCCCAGACAGAGAGTTGGTCACGTCTGTGTTTTCATTTTCTCATCTCATCTCCTTTGACTTCCTCTGCTCTGCGAGTTCATGCTTCATCTCCTCTTAGAACACGTGCATCTGGTCCTTGAACCCTTTTTAAAGCCATCTCTGTAATTTCTTGGAGGCTGAAGGAAACGCCTGGTTTGTACTCTGGGTTTTCTTCCTTGCACAAGTTCCCATGCAGTCAGTTTCATCTGCTTATGAGCATCTCCTTTTACTTCTCTGTTCAAAGATCTTAGCTGTCCCCCCCCCCCCCACCAAATCATGCTTGAATATAACCCACTCAAGAATCAGTGAGGCAGAGCAGGGGAGGGTGGTGGTGCAGGACTGCTCTGTCTGCTGCCCCCCACAAATATCTGTCTCCCTGAGTGTGGCTACAGCAAACGTCCTTAAGACACAGGGTCCCTCTTCTGAGACCTTGGAATTGCTGCAGCTGCTGGCCCGCCCTTCCTGCTCTATACCACTCTCTGTGAGCTGTCCCTGTAGACTGGGGCCCAAACACCATGGGGTGTGGGTCTGGTCTCTCTTTCAATCCTCCTTCACCTCCGCTCTGCATGGCCCCTTGCCCCAGGGCCCAGCCGTTCTGGTGTCTTCCCGCCCAGGCAGGGATTGCGAGGATAATCTTGTAGGAATGTTCAGAGAACAGGGGGATCCTGCCCTAGACGCTGGCCAGGTGAGCTCCCAGCCTCCTCCCTCAGCCCAGGTCAGCTTTCCCAGTATCTGGAGATGGGCTGGGCTGGTTTAGAGTCGGCACTTTGAGGACCGAGGTTTGGTCAGATTGGAGGGGGACTAGAAGATCTTTATTGTCCTTGGAGGCAAGTCACTGTTTTCTAAAGATCAGCTTTGTTATGACGGGCAGGGAGGCAAGGGTCATAAAAAATGCACAGGAAGTTCTCACAGCGTTAATAACAGTTTTCCTACCCACTGATGCTGGAAGTTACTTATGACTCACTTTCGATGTCTGTGCTATTTTTTCCTTTTTATTTCCTGGATTCTTTATATCTTTCTGGGCTGCAATCAGGCAGCGTAACAATACTACTCCCTCCTTCTGTCACACATACAGAGTTGGGGATCCTCTGTCCAGTTACCTTAGGCGTTCTGGGCAGCAAGGATCTATCGGTCTCGCAGATCCAAAAGGGTCCTCCTGTCGAGAGCAACAGGTTCACGGGCAGGGTGGAGATGTTCTTCAGGACCAAGGGCTGGTAAGCGGGTTCCAGGAGAGTGTTAGGTTTCTACGAAAAAAGAGAAAAAAGAGGAAACAAACCAACATGTGGTAAACACAGTAAGCCTTTAGCAACCAAAGCCTGATATTCATCTTTAATAGCAGCATTGGCATTCTATTTATATCTATAGATTATAGATTTATATTCTAGCTATTTACTTATCTAGCTATAGATAATATACATATCTCTATATATTGTAAGGATCACTTCTCAGTAGTTGATCATACATTCCAAATGGTTTGTCTACATTTCGACAAGGGATTGATACAGAGATTTTCTATCTATCTAGATGGATATCGATATAGATTATCTACCACTGAGAAGTGATCCCACATAAGCTGGAAAGTACAGATTCGATTTTCTTACTTTCTGGTTGCCTGATATATATATAATAAAAAAGCCTATACGAGCCATGCCTCTGTACAGAACTATTACTACAGAGGTTTCCAAAGTGTCCTAAAACGTGATAAGTTATGGAAGAGCCCATGTACCATCACAATGAATAAAAGATTTTGCTCCATGCAACACTCTTTCATGCTTAAAATACCCAATGTGCAAATATACCTATCCTGCTCGTAACTATTTCTTGTAAAATTTTCCTGGTAACACTGGAATAGTTGATTTAGAAATATCTTTTCACTCTGCTAGAGAGATCAGAGTTCACATTTCCATTCGAAAAGGCATCAGCAAAGGATCTTGAGCTGAACATTTCTGGTCAGACTGGAGTTTTCTCAATCTGATGTTGGGGTCCCCATTATCTCCTCTGTGCCCTGGAAAGGAGGTCCTTTAATAGCAGCAGGAGGTGACTGGCAGCCTGAGTCTCTGGCCTCCAAAGACAAGCTCCCCTGCATTTCCCGGCTTTTCTAACAGCGCTAGCCTATTTTCCCCCGGCTTCTCTGTTTTGATTTGCTCCCCCCCAACCCCCGTTCCAATTTCAGTTAAATCCTCCTGATTCCACATGGCACTTTGTCTCTGTCTCTGCTTCTTTGTCCAGCATAGCCTTTCTTCCAGTGCGGTTCCTGGAGGCCCTGGCTCTGAGTTAGCTTGGGGGCCCAGTGTCCATCATGTCTTAATTCAGGCTGCTATAACGAATACCACAGACTGGGTGGTTTAAACAACAGCCACTTATATCTCATAGTTCTGGAGGCTGGGGAGTCCAGGATCACGGGGGCAGCATATCCGGTATCTGGTGAGAGCCCACTTCCTGACTTGTAGGCGGCTGTCTTTGCACTGGGTCTGCACATGGCCGAGACAGATCATCTTTCTCGTCTCTTCTGACAAGGGCGCTAATCCTATTCATGAGGGCTCCACCTCCACGACCTCGTCATCTCCTCAAGCCCCACCTCCAACATCCTCGTATAAGGAATTAGGGCTTCATTATATTAATTTTGCAGGAACACAAATATTCAGTCCATAAAGTTGGCTTGAGCCTCCTGCCACCAGCCCCCTGTGCACTCCTAAAGTTCTTTCAGAGGTTCGGTCTGGCATGTACCACGAGTTACAGCCACTGCTTCCTCCCCTCTAACATGGCAACAGAGGTACTGGGTCCATCTTACCCTTTGAGATTGCAAACTACAGTCTGGGGAGGGATGGAGCAGCACTGCTGACCTTCCCCCAGGCTGCTGTGTCACCGCAGGTAGCTCTGAAGTGAGGAAGCCACACTTGGTTGGTTTTGGCGAGAGGCCATGTCAAGGTTAGTGATGAGAAGGAGACAATGCACAGAGAACTGGTTCTATTTTAAAATGACCCCTTCTCTCCAGCTTGTTTGTCTTGCCAAATATCAGGAGGCAGGATTTGCTGCTGGACTTCATGAAGCAAAGTGACTGCTAGTTTCAATTGACCTTTTCAATTCCACAGAGATGTGGTTTCCTCTCTGTGGCTTATGAATGGGATGACAGGTATACAGTAGATCAAATGTGAGCAAACGGTTATCGAAAAATTCTTCCCATAGTCAGGGCTGGTATCATTATAGTCTAATGTACGAAATCAGATACACTGTCTTGAGCTGAAAACAAGGAGACAGAAGGGATAATTGGGTGTTACGTAATTAAATCTGAATACCAAGACCCAGCAGGTCTCTTGGAAATGCTGGGTAACAAACTTGCGTTTCTTCATTGTCCCTGATATGGATCAAATGTGAGCAGGAAATGAACAGTGAAAAATACAGTAGTAAGACAGATTTCAAACTTGTGATAGTTGGGAGGAAGGACAGAAGGGCAAAAATAAACAGGGTACTGTGACTCAATTTCTTTCCTAATTTAAGATGTCATTATCATACTCGAAATATTTGCTATTTTATTCTAGTGATAAATCCAAACAATAGACATTTAAACCAGAATATGCTTTAAAAAAAAAAAAACTAGGCTTAAGGATATAAAGAGAAGAGGAGGAACAGTACCCATACATTTTTATGAGGGTTTATGGGCTTCAGAGAAAATCTAATAAGAAAATAAGCTGCATATTTAACATAGATTGTAATGTCTTGCACAGAATAGCTCTTCAATAAATCTTCACTGAATTTTCTCTGAATAGCTACATTTAGAGGAAATATGATGCCACCAAATTTGGCACAGCAGTCGCCAATAAATATCTTTTCTGGTTACTCAAAATGGGAAGAATTTAAAACAGCCATGAAAGCTTAACAACTGTAGCAAGAATTCTTGTAGTAGTTTCTTTTTATATGTCTCATGGAGATTGTCACAGTTAGTCTGGCATCCTGTAACCAAAACCCTCATCCTACTGCTTCAATGTCTCCATTCCCCACTAGTCTGTGAAGCCAGGGCTTCTGCTGTGTCTTTACTGCCTAATACGCTGAAGCTGCTCCAAGATTATTTGCTGATTTGGATAGAATTTGTACATCTTACTTCCCATACTGACCTATAATTTCCTTTATCCATCTCCCAACAGAGTACCTTATCCACGGTGGCTGTGCAAGAGATATTTATTTAATATGACTAGTGTGGAAATTGTTCATATTAATTGTTCACATGTTTCATGTGAACATTATGGAAAGCACTACTGGAAAAATAGTCCTGAACGTTCTCCTGCAAGCCTCCAGGAGTGAAAAGAACTCTGGTTGGTTCCCCTATGACCAATCAGGCACCACGACACCTGCTCCTTTTGTAGAGGTAACACCATGGGAGCTTCCTTAGTGCTTGGTCTTCCCCATTGGCTGTGAGGTTCATCAGGGAGGGACTGTTCTCATGGTTGTACCTCTCATGAACCAATAGAGTGCCTGGCACAAGGTAGGGCTGAATAAACACCCACTCAGCAGCCGGTGTGACTGTTTCAGTGAATATATCTGAGCACGTCATTCCCCTCCCTGAAGCCGTCCACCTAGAACAAAACCCAAAGTTTAGAACCTGCAGCCCAGTCCTGCCATGTCTGGCCCCTGCGCACTTCTCTAGATGGACCTCATGTCATTCTTGGCATGGTCCCTGCCTAAGGTGGCCTTTCAGTTCTTTACGCCGACCAAGCTCTTGCCTGGTTCAGGCCATTTCCATGTCTGTTCTCTCTGACAACAATTCACTCCCCCTCCCTCGTCACCAGAGTCACTTCTGTTTGTCTTTCAAGTCCCAACTCCAGGCACTTGCTCGAGGAAGCCGTCTATGAACACACATGCAAGTAGGGTCACGTCTCCTGATAGATGCTCCCATTCCACCTTATACCTCTTCTTCACAGCACTGCAATGAACTTTAATAGTCTGTTTACAGTTTGGAACCTCAACCAGCCTCTTTGCTTTGACTCTGTCAGATCTTCAGCACACATGGGGTCCTTGACTCATCCCTGTTTCGAACATAACTAATTCTCTGCTGGAAGCCTGGAAGCTGGGAGGAGGTCCAGCCCTGCTGCGGTATCCTTCCCTCCTCTTCACCATCCCGACCCCTGCCTGGAGCAGCAGTCACCCCGTCTCTTCCCTTTTCTGAGCCTCCCTGCTTTATCGCTCATACTTAGTGGCATATAAAGTCATGAACAGTTAGAGGTATATACATTAGAGAATGTGAATCGAATAGTTCAAGTGATTATTCTCAAGCAGTGTTGGGCGATCCACAAGATAGCTGAACTTGTGTCTCAGTTTCCTCATGGGAAAGATACAGACCCTTCTACACAGATTGTCCAGAGGGACAGCTGGGAAAGTGTATGGAAGGAGCACGGCTCAACGATGCCCAGCACCTACCAATCCATAAGTGGCAGATACTCCTACTGGTTATCGTAATTATTAATCGTTCTTCTCCAACCACTGCTATACGGTGATGTTTATTTTACCAAGTTAGCGTAAAATGGTGGATCAAAATGCGTTCTCAGTGCACAGGAAGACCCCGTCTCATGGAAGGAAGATTTCCACGGCAACTCACATTTCAAAGGCATCTAAGTTTAGATTCAGAACTTTGAGATGAATGCGTACTGGTCTCTGAAGCTTAAAAAACATTGGCTGGGTATCAGCTTCCCATTAATTTTGCTTTCTGAACAAAAGGAACCCCAGCCAGAGCGCCTGGCCCTCCCCCGCACAGCGCCGCTGACCTTCTCTAGTCGGTACAGGAGCTGCTTGGTGGACGGCTGGATGAGCGGAGCCACGAACTCACAGATGACGGTCACGGTCATCACCAGGCTCCGCCCCCTCTGGGTCCCGATGGTGGAGTGGCACACTAGCTTCTCTTGGACTACCTGCGGACGAGATATACCAGCATTTGTGACAGTCGGCAAACTGATTCTCAGTCGCCTGCCTGGGGACACCAGAGAAGAGCACAGTCTTGGGAGCAGTGCATGTCGGGGACAGGTCCCTGTCACACAAGTAAAGTCTGATGGGTTAGACAAGTCCAGGACGGATCCTGTGTCGACTTCTGGCTGGTGCTGAGGGCACAGTCAGTCTCATGTGTACAGACGATCCATTATGCATCAGGACTAAGGACTGGCTGTGCAAAACAGGGATGGACGACACAGATAAAAAATCCTTCATGGGCTTAGAGTTCACTGGTAGTTACCTGTTCTTATCAAGCTAGTTGGAAACTGGCTGGAAGAGTTTTGCTTTTCACATTTGAATATTTAAAAACCATGTAGGGTAAGTAATATTTCTTTGGACCCAAGAGGCATAAATTCTCATAAAGAAGAAAGGACCCAAAGTTAATTTATATTGTGAATGGCCTGTACGGAAGAGAGTTCAGGTTTCAGATGTTAATGAATTCAAGTCTATTCTCAGTTGTGTAGCAGAACGTGGATGAACAGTCAGGAAAGCTTTCAGCAAAGCTAAAATTGAATTTAGAACCTGGAAGTTCAGCTTGGGTGTGTTTAAAAATACAGCCAGCTCTTGATAACAACACTGAAAACAGGCTCCTTCAACAAGCGGTGTCCGGAGATGAGGGGCTGCACTCTAGTCATCTCTGCCCCTTTGGTGCCTAGCATGGTGTTTGTCATGTGCTACCTCCTCCACGGAAGCTGGCTGAGACCTGAGTAACAGACAGAACACGTAATACACTCCATAATGGAAGATAACCTTTTTTAAAAATTGAGGACGTGTTTTCTCTGAAAATGCTCTACGAAGAAACAATGCGAGTGAAACAACGTGCCCTCTGTGACCCTAGAGGAACGAAGCCATGGACCAGCTTTCCCATCTCGTCGGATGGGAGACAAATTCTTACTGTTTCCTATTTCAAGGGCAGAAAGTATAGCATTACCTCCTAATTTAGGGAACATTAGCAAGAGCTCAGGTAAGCACTGGTTCTCATTCACACAGTCTGTCTTTGTGAAGAGGCTTGTACGTGATTACAGAAGACTTCCTTTTAGGTTTTTGATGGAATTCCATGAGGGTATGAGAATAAACAGACACATGGTTTGGATCTGCCTAAATGTTTTAGGCAGAATGGTGGTAATGTAAATAGGAACAAAATATCAGAGCTGCTGAAGATAATAAGCACGGCTCTTCTATCAATACATAGAAAGATGATGATCATAAATGTGATACGTGTCGTGTCAGGCTGAGAGAGAAGGAACCAAGGTTATCCCGATGCCTGGATGGGAGAGGCAGCGACAGTATCTATAAATATATCTTTTTGTGAATAAATATTACATGAATACTGATGTGTTAACAGGAGGCTGAGCTTTGGCTGAATGCTGCATGTCCCTCTACCACAGACTTGCTGGCTTTGTTGACTCTGGGGAAGAGAACCTGCTTTACATGGTATATTAAGATGGGGTTCATGGTAGCTGTGGAAACAACACTCAGCAGAGCTGAACCTTGAAAGCAGTGGGTGCTGCCATGGTAACTCAGTGCTGTTGGCGATCCCTGAGAAACCACATCCTTTCTTCAGATCAAGGTCCAGGGACTCCGGAGAAATAGAGCAAAGGTTTATTTAGGAGAAAAAGAGCTTCCAAACGTGCTGTCCTCTTACCCCAGGGCTAGCAGAATAGCCTTCAAGTATGACATCGATGGTCTGGCCTGGGCACAGCTCCATCCTGATGGGGTGGAGCTGAAACACGGGGCTCTGAGGAGTCCTGGATGCCTGGGAGCACTGGGGATGGCTTTTTGAAGGTCCCTTCCTGGCCAGGCCCTTCTTGCTCTGCTTTTCCTGGGGACAGAAATCTTCATTCATCCAGAACAACTGTTGGACCCGACGTCCTTTGTTGGTCAGCTTGAAGCGGTAATAATAGGTGTCCAGGCTGGAAAAGACGAGGCAGGGATGGAGAGGACTTAACTTCTGTTTATCACGACACCCTTGGGACTTAGCCCTCTGGAAGTAGTTAAAAAGTGAACAACCAAACAGACCTCTTTTTTTGTGTTGTTTTGTTTCTAAATATAGGAAGGCTAAATGGTGATGCCCCTAGGAGCTATCACAGTCATGAAGCAAGGTCCACCTACTCATGGGGTCATTAGATTTGAGTCAAGGCCTTGAGTTTGGCCCCTGCATTGCCATCACCGGGGCACGGGAAGGGGCTGTGGGGAAGCAGCCCCACCCATCCCCAGTCTTTCTCAGCAGGTTAAACTGCCACAGCACACACAGACACCGTTCATGGGAAAACCACTTCAGTTTATGGGAGATGGTTCCAGGGAGTGAAAGCAAAATCCCTACTGGAGGAGAAGCACGTTTCCCATTGTGTTGAATAAATATCTAGTGACTAGTGAAATGTCTCGTGATGGACTCAAGGGGAAGGGAACGTCAAAGAGAAACAACACTATCCTCTAGGCCTCACTAAAGGTCAAGACGACTGTAATGGATCAGAACACCAGCTGGATTGGTCATTTTTCTCAGACTAACATACTTCAAAGATGCTACTATTCTTCCTTCCTCCCTCCCTCCTTTCCTTTCTTCTTCTATTCCACAAATATTTTTAAGGACTTCTGTACTTTCTGGCTCTTTGCTAGACAATGAGATTTCTTAAGGCAATGGAAGTGGTTTTATATATAATTTTTTTTTTTTTTTACTGATATATAAGCTTACTTTAAAAATGTTCTTTTTCTTTTCAGGGAAAAAAACACATCTCAGGACAGTTTTTATTTATTTATTTATTTGGGGGCTTTGAGTTTTCATCCCACCTGCCCCTCCTTTGAAAAGACAGCATCTTCAATAAGCAAGTTGAAGCTTGGTTAAAAAATAAGGAGAATTTGCCAGTCGTCAGGTACAGTCATTTACTCTGTAATTTGACTTCACAACTAAGGGTAGGTTTCAGGGGGAACCAATAAATAATACCTGCTATTTTATAAATTAGGCAGGGTCTCTCACTTATTCATAGTATATCTTTTAATCATCATAGCTACCCAATAATGCATAATTATATTTACTTCCATTTTATTGATTTAGTCCCATTTTATTGAAGAAACAGAAGCTCTGAATATTTAAGGGAGTTGTCCAAAAATATGCCATGAGAAGGGATGGCATATGGGTATTCATTTAGACTTTGAGGCTGAAAAGGTTGGCAAACTTTTCTTATCGAGGATTGAGTAATGAATATGTTAGACCTTTTGGGCTACATGTGCTGTCACCATGACTCAACTCTCCATTGTAGCGTGAAAGAAGCCACAGGAAATACATGCACATGAATGGGCATGGCTGTGTTCCAACAGCACTTCATTTATAGAAACAGGCAGTTTTTCCCACTCCTGCTTTTTATGATTCTTTTGGAGATTGCTGGCATCATGATTTTCCGTCAAAAAGAAGAGTGATAGGGTTTAGGCAGAGTGAAAATTGGCAGCTAAAGGCTACAGGTTGTTTCTATATTCATAGAGAACTATCAGCTAACCCTCCAATTCCAGGCAAGTGTCAGAATATCCTTTGGGGCCATTTGACACTATATATTAAGGAGAACATGCAATTCAGTCTGGCTTGCAGTATATTGTTTTCTATAACTATATTTGAATGTGCTTAACAAAAAACTTGAAAACAGAGGCATGGCATGCAATGATGAAATGCCCTAGCTTACAGTCAATGGGTGGGAGGAGAGGAGAATTTTTTTTTTTGCTTCTTTCTAGGGCTGCATCCATGACATATGGAAGATCTCAGGCTAGGGATCAAATCAGACCTATAGCCACTGGCCTACACCACAGCCACAGCAACAGCAACATGGGATCTGAGCCATGTCTACAACCTACACCGCAGCTCACGGCAGCACTGGATCCTTAACACACAGGGTGGGGTTAGGGATAAACCTGCATCCTCATGGATACTAGTCGGGTTTGTTACCACCTGATAAGATATATTATAATACATTTTTACCTTCCTGGTTATACCCTACTTAGGTTACCACTAAGATGCATCTGTATTTTCCATATTCATGGAAAAGAATAATTAGTGTATTGGAACCAAAGAAGAGAAATCATGGTTGAGATTCTAAATTTGTCAAAGAAAAGCCACTATAAGTTCTAGAGAAGGAGGCCATCCTTTTAAGTCATCCCTTCTCTAGTGTAGAGGGATATGGCTTGAAAAAAGTAACCAAGATATGACCAGGACATATCTTACGGTGGCTGATGTACCCATCTGGAGGGGGAAGGGCTTAGGAGGCTGGGTCTGTCTACTTAAAAATAATTTTCCAAAGTAGAGGTGGTGCTCAGCTTATGCAACGTATCTGATACGTATAAAAATTGGTCCATGATATTTCCTTACCTAAAATGTGCTCCCAAATTGAGTTCTGGAGCAAAGGGCTTATCTGTAACAATCGTGGAGCCAATTCCTGAAGCCTGGACAGGAATCTGGTAGGTGTTGCTATTTTCAATGTCCAAAATGACTTTGTCTTTGAAGGTCAGTATGTCGTTCAGGTTGGCGGTCAGTGTCAGCTCAACATCACTTTCCGGGGGAACCTTGCCTTCCTTGGGTTCAATCGTCCAGTGGGACTTTTTGTGTGCCTGAAACACAAAACCGCAAGTTAACAGTGAAGATATTCTTGGCTTTTCATTCTGCATATGTCAAAGCCCTCTATACTTCAAATGGATGGCACTGTAGAACTCAACATCAGAGACAAACATTATTTATTTGAATCAAAGCAGCTGGGTGTTTGTTGGCTTTTCTTTTCTTTTTTTCCAAAAAGCAATATGATTCTGAAGAGCAAACCTCTAATTCTACCTTTGAATGCTTTGTGAAAATTCTTTACATCTCTTTCTCAAGATGACAGCTCAGTTCTCTAACAAGCTTATAGGAATTATCAGCTCTAACCTCCAAATTCTGAGATACCAACAGAAGGTACAAGATCCCCCCTGGAATTTGGAATTTTTAAAAGAAATGGTTTTTCAAGGGCAAAGTTTCTATAATGCTAAAGTAGGGATGAACAGCTTTCATTAATAAACACAATAGAGAATAAATTAAAAAATAAATAAATAAATAAATAAAAAATAAACAAACACAATAGAGGAAGTCATCCTGATTTCTACCGTTTCATAATAATCAGAATCTCATTTGCTAGAATTCCAGAGTTATTTTGAAGTGTGTTATAGGACTAAATTATAGACTTGGAAGTGACCCTTACCAATCCATTCCCTTTAACTGCTTAGATCCTCATAGCTCACCCTCAGGAAAAGGAGGAAACCCTAAGGTCTTTAGCCAAACAATATCTCTCAATGAAAGCTACTCTGATCATCACTTTTTAAATCATAAACCTTCCCCCAACTACTCCTGATCTCCTTTACCCTGTTCTATTTTTTCCCCTTTTTTAACACGGTGCAGCAATGACTTATCATGCTTCTGTCCCCTGCACTACAGTATAATCTCTCTGTAGAAGGGATTGTTGTCTTTTTGTTACTGTTGTTCACTGATCTATCCCCAGTATCTATTACTGTGCCTAGTACATAGTAGATGCTTAATAAATATTTGTTAGATGAATTCAAATTCTTTTAATCAAATCCTTTGATGTTAGAGAATTCTTATCTAAAAGTAAGTAACTTAGATAAAAAATGAGTTTTAACAAGCTAAATTGCTATTTCTTCTTTACATCAAGTAGATATATATATATATATATATATTTTTATTTTTTTCCTTTATTACCTTCCCTAAACTGGTACTTGGTCTACTTCCTTGGAGCTAAACAGAATAAACTGAATCACCCTCTTTTGCTTAATAGCCCTTTAAATCCTGAATCCAGCTTTAGAAGAAAGCTTTAAAATCCAGCTTTCCACATGGCACAATCAGGCTCCAAAGTTAAAAATTTGGTTAAAGTGTCAAATAATAAAAAATGACAACGCTACAACTAATTTAATCTAAAAATATAAATTCTGTTTTCTTTGTTGTAATCTATTTTATCAGGCTGTTTTTAAGATTTTTTTCTCCTTGAATTTGATTGAGTATAATGCAGGTTCACTACAGTGTGTCTAATTATAGCTTATTTGTATATCCTGTTTGTAATTTGCTATTCTTCTAGAATCCATGGTTTTATATCTTTTATTTCTGAAGAATGCTCAACCATCATGTGTTTAAATATTTTTTTCTGCCTCATTCTTTCTCTTTTCCTTGTATTACTCTATTATATATGGGTATGACTTTCCTAGTGTAGCCTCTTCTTATGTCAGTCTTCATTTGCATTTTCCAGTCTTTTACTCTCATGATTTCTTTGGAGCTAGTTTCCAGTTCACTAATTCTTTCTTCATCTGTGTGCTAATTCACTGTTAAATACACCTATTGTGCTATTAACTTCATTGTTTTGTTTCTTTTTGAATTCAGGTTTCATTATTTATGTTTCTTTTTATACTTTTTCGGCCTATTGAGATACTTTAAAATCCTGATTATGACATTTGGACTTGTTAGATATTTTTCTTAGTCATTCTTAGTCATCTACAAATTTGGTAAGCAAACGGTTTTTAGGACTTTTCAAGTAAATACAGCAAATACACATTCAATTTTTCTAAGGTCCGTGTGCGTGTTGTGGGAGACATAAAAATGTCCAAAGTACATTCTGTGTCCCCAAGAAGCTGACAGTAATGACATTCAGAGAGATCAACTTGTAAACAACAAAATGCAAGTCAGGAGGAGGCTGGGGTGAACGTACCTCAGGGAAATCTAAAGAACAAGATGCTTTCCTAGAGCAGAAGATATTGAAACTCTTAGATTGTATGACAACTTGTACCAGATGCATTTTCTTTTCTGCCTAAATGTGAAATTGGGCTTAATTATCAGGTAGTGTGATCCCTTACTATATTATGCTATTGATTTATAAAATTCAGGTTTTTTTCCTACACTAATTTCATTTATAAACAATTATCTCAAAATTAACGCAAAGCATCATATCCCTATTTTGATTGCTGTGTCATTTAAATCAATTGAACAGTCCTGTTTTACTTTGGGGAAGAAATTCCTAAGAAATATTTATAAGGATTGATAATCATAGAAAAATTTAGTGATGACTAAGAATGCATTGGGAAAAGGCTGGAAAGAGAAGAGGTATAGTGATCATTTAGAAACTTCCAGGAAAATAACAGAAAGGCAAAACCAAATCTGCCACTTCAGAGAAGAAGAGTTTGATTATTCCCTCATGTCTTGTCCTTAGCTCCTCATACTCTTCTGAGTAAGGAAGCTCAGAGTAAGCCCTCTAAAGATAAGCACATAGAAGAAAATAACTGAAAAACAAATGTGAAATACACTCTGGGGGATGGATTTGAGAGGGCATTCCAGTCTATTTCATTTCTATGGTGTGCTTTTTCCAGCAAGAGCAAAGAAAGAAATGTAAAAACACATGTAAGCTCTATGAGGGCTGAGGTACAATGCAAAGCTACAGGTCAGAAACGTCCTGACAAGCATATACCAACTTTGGAATAGAACTGATGATGGCTGTAAACAAGAATGTAGGTTGCAATTTGCAGGCAAGAGTTAGAGATTTCAACCAGGCTGACTGTCACAGGAGGGCAGTGCCTTGGATTGTCACCTAAATTCAGGTCTGGTCCCAGTGCAGATTCAGAGACTGGATTTGGTCAGTGAGCCCTGAATGGTCACTCTCTTGGGAAAAGGCTCATAAGTACTTAAACAAGGAGAATCTAATATTTAAACCTAAAAGCCAATTTCCCAATTAACAAGTAAGGAAAATCCTATTCCACAGACCAATGCTAATTACATTTCCTCTTGGTTTGAAAATCTACATGGAACCAGAAATCAACTGCTTTTAAAATTTTAAATAAATTAAATAAACAAATAAGAACAGTTCTCAAGATGATAAATTGTTTTTAAAGAGGATGCAGATGAGTGATGATGAGGAAATTTTAATTTTGGTATTAATGGAAATTATAGCTTTAAGTCAAGAATCCTATTATTATTCATTATCTTTTATGCGACATGTCTAGAGACATAGACAGAAAAGAAAATAAGCATTAAATACTACACTAGATAAACCAGGGCTGAGAAGGGATATTTGCATGCTAATTATCTTTATTTAGAGGACACTTGCTGAAGGAAATGTTGATGCTTGTAAGACTCAAACTGTTTTTCCAAAATTTCTCTCGAACTTTTCTACTCATAGCAAATTAGCCCTAGTGGAGTACTAAAATATTAAGAAAACAGTAAGCAAAGTCTGTCTTTCCAGAACGTTAGCCTATATTTGTGTCTAATTTTATTCTAAAATATTAGCAACAAAAAGATAATGATCCTCATACATTTAATTTGGGGGATTATAGCTCAATTAGTGTTGGTAAGAGAAACTGCAAAGGTAGAATGTCACTATATTCTGCTCATGCCTAGGTTCAAATAAATAATTACTTGGCATCTTCTTAATTTATCCACTACTTTAAAAAACAGTGATAGTCCAGTCACGGCTGCAGGCTTCTTCTGGCACGCATCTCAAAACTCTTACAGCCTCAGCCCATTACCCAGTTCCAAAGCCGCTGTCACATTTGTAGGCATTGTTACAGCGGTACTCTACTCTCAGCACCGCTATCTATCTTAGTCAGCTGCGGCTACTGTAACAAAGTTCCATCCACTGTCTGGGTGGCTGATAAACGGTAAAAATTTACTTCTTAACTTCAGAGGCCGTAAGTCCGAGATTAGGGTGCCAGCATGGTTGCGTTCGGGTGAGGGCCCTCTTCCAGACTGGAGACTGATGACTTGCATCCTCACAAGGGCAGAGAGCAGAGCAGAGGAGGCGAGCTCTCTTCTGACCCTTATGAGGGCACGAATCCCATCATGAGGACTCTACCCTTAGGACCTCATCCAACCCTGAGCACTTCCCAAGGCCCTGCCTCCTGACACCATCACATTGGAGGGTAAGGTTTCAACCTATGATTTTTGGAGGAATACGAACCCTCAGTCCATGACACTCTGCCCCAGGCTCCCCAAATTCATGCCTTTCTCACATGCAAAATATACCCATTTCATCTAAATAGCCCCCAAAGCAAATAACTTGTTTGGTTTCACAGGTTCACAGCTGGAGAAGAATTTTACCTCAGGATGGATGGACCCTCAGTCTCACTCATACCTGACTTAAGTGATGTTTAGAGGAGACTCTGGACTTTAGAGGCGATCCTGGAACAAGGTAAGACGGGGCGGGGGGGCGTGCTGTCGGGATGAAATGAATGGATTTTGCATGTGAGAAGAACATCAGTTTGGAAGAGCCGGGATGGAATGTTATGGACTGAATGGTTGTGAGTCCCTCAAATTCATGTTGAAAGCTTACCCTCAATGTACTGGTCAGGAGGTGGGACCTTTGAGAGGTGACCAGGATTTGGAGAGGTCATGACGTGGAGCCCTCATGAATGGGATTAGTGCCCTTAGAAGAGCCATCAAAGACATTCTTCCTCTGTTTGGCTCTCTGTCACGTGAGGATACAGTGAGAAGTCACTGGTCTTCAGTCTAGAAGAGGTCCCTCACCAGAGCCCCACCGGCTGGCATGCCGATCTTGGAGTCGCAGCCTCTGGCACTGGGAGACTTGGGCTTGGGAGAAATAAATTAGTGTTATTTAGAAGCTATCCAGTCTACTGGTACCTTGTTATAGCAGCCTAAATGCACAGTTATAAGTGCAAATACTAATAATCCTCTGACATATTACTCATAGAAAAGAACACAAAAGTGAGCTCTAGAGAGCTATACATGCAAATTAAATTTTATTTTCCAGGGCCGCTCCTGCGGCACATGGAGATTCCCAGGCCAGGGGTCCAATCGGGGCTGTAGCCGCCAGCCTACGCCACAGCCACAGCAACACCAGATCTGAGCCACATCTGTGACCTACACCACAGCTCACGGCAATGCCAGATCCTTAACCCACTGAGCAAGGCCAGGGATCAAACCTACAACCTCATGGTACCTAATCGGATTCATTAACCACTGAGCCAAAACGGGAACTCCTCCACAGATATTTTAACTGGGTCATTATAGTTTCATTTCATCAATTTTCATTACAATAAATAGAGGTCTTTGACACATCATTTTCAGTCTGACCTACACAAAGTAAACATGGATATAGATTTCCCATGCTTGAGTAACCAGCCCTTTTTCTTACTTAGAACTACTTGTCTTATTTTTGGTTTTTTGATTCCAGGCTACTAGCTGAGATAAAGTAATGCCCGCTGCTAACACGGAAAGATCCCTGATGCTCAACGGCTTAATACAATTGATGCTTATTTCTGGTTCACATGCATTCCAGTCGGTGGCAGGAGTGAGGATGGGCCTCTGTTCCATTCAGACATTCAAAGACCCCAGCTAAGCAGATTCTGACATGTTTAATTTATGGCTTCTAAGCCAGTCTGGACATTGACATCTGCCTGGCCAATGAAAGAAGAAAGAGAATAGAGGGTCGTATGCTAAGATTTTATGCACCAAGCCTGGAAGTGGTATACATCGCTGGCCAGAACTCAGTCATGCGGCCACACCTAACTTTAAAGGAAGCCAGGAAATGCCACCTGCTCAGGGTTCAAGAGTATAGGATGGCGGCCATGGTGAACTACTCTCTGCAGAAGCTACCTTGTTGGTTCAGTCTGCTGTCCTCAGATCTCACCCCAACTGCCTTAGATCTCAGAGCTTGGAAGTAAAGAGTTCACTCCACCAGAACACGGTAGGAGTAGAACTTGGTATTTCAATTCCTATGGGAATTGTAGGCCTGGAGGTTTTATCCACCTGCTGTTAGGACAAATGGAAGGGCAGCTAGAAATAATAAAATAATAAATAATAAAAATGTTCTAGGCAGAATCATCTTACTTGGTTTGCCCTTCTTCCCAAATATGTGACCTCGAGCACTCCATATAGTTTATTCATTTATGAGGCCCAGCCTACAATTAAAACATAAACCAATGCCATTTTTGTCCTTCATTTGTTAAAAAAAAAACAAATGCCTTTCAGAAGACAGAATTGTCAATGTCATCTTTCCTGTTCTAACCATTTATTTTCCTCTTCTAGCCCGTAGCATAGGTCAACCCTCCGTCCACCATAAAGAGAAGGTGTCACCAGCATAAGTGCTATTTCAAGTCAGGAGGTATTAGTTTTCAAGGGATGGGTACCATTTCTATTCTGATTCCTGCTGACATAGGTTGGCTGCTTTGGAAGGAAGACCTGAAGTTCCTCTCCAGGGCTGAATTGATGAGTTTTCTTTTTGATTAAGCTTATTAATCAATGGTTGGCATAAAACCAGACAGCAAAGTATATCCTAGGATCCTAGAACAAAGCACATTAAAGAGCCATCTGCTAAAGGTATTGGACCCCCCTTACCAAAAGTCAGGCTCTAAACCACACTCACCTTGGGTCCTCTTGGTATCTGGCTTTTAGGGGTGTCTTTTGTTTTTAGGGAGGACTTGGTCTAGGTCACACTTTCTGTTATTAGACGGCAAATGTGACTAAATAAAGAATGGATGAGTGATAATCATATGTGTGGAGGACATTCAGTAACCCTTTCAAAATCACAATACAGCAACACAACGACTGACGGGTTAGGAAGGAGGGCTCTGAAGGAAATGAGATGTTATAGTTTGAGTCTCAGATCTGCCACTTTGCAGCTGTCAGACACTGCGCAGTTTACTTAACTGTGCCTAGCCTCAGTTTTCCCATCTGTAGCTCATGATACTGACAGAACCTCCTGCACAGATTGATGGTTAAATGAGGTGATGCATATAAAACTCAGAATAGCGTTTGGTAAGTCCCCATAAATCACAACTATTGTCATCATTTTACCAAGAGCCTAAAATGGCCTACATGACATATAATTATGGATTCAGTAGGGTTTTCCCCTAAAATACATTACAAAACTGAGAAAATAAGGATGGATGCCAGGAAAGCATTTAACATACAATACTCTTGCCAGAGGAGAGGCATCTCATAAAGGGTTTAGAGGAAGCAGGAGTCTAAGATGGTCCCAAGAACTCCATCTCCCGGTGTCCGATTATTTTCTCCTAGTTATTTAATCAAACAGTAGCCTAGGCACAGCTGTGAGGGATTTTGCAGATGAAGTTAAGGTCCTAAATCAGCTGAGAGTAAGGAGGGGAGATTATCTTGAGTGGGCCTGACTTTATCAGGTGAGCCCTTAGCAGGGATTGGGCTCTTCCTAAGGAGGAGAGGCCAAGCACGAGGGGGGTCTATGGGGGGTGCTATACGGTGGAAACTGTTGGGGGCTCAGCAGCTGAGAGCAGTCCCTGGCTGGCAACTAGTAAGAAAACAAACTCTGCCAAACCTGAGGGGGCCTAGAGGTGGACCTTTCCCTAATCAGGTCTCTGGAAGGGGATGCTGCTCAGCTAGCACCTCAAATGTCAGCCTTCTGAGCTCCTAAGGAGAGGATCCAGCAGAGTCATACCTGGACTTCTGACCCTTGGAAACTGAAGTGGTAAATTTGTATTGTATCACTAAGTTTGCAGTAACTGTTTACATAGCAATAGAAAACTAATACCAGGTTTCATATATTTGTTCCATCGATGATAAAAATTAGCTTCCCTAAGGTTGCCACCAAAATTTCAGCAAGAGGTGCTTCTATATTTTCCATGCACATGGGCCTGAGTCATGACAGCAGCCCAGGAACAACACAGACAGCCCAGGAAGTCGCTATGTGTAAGTGTGTATGACTGTGTGAAAGATGGAAAAATTGTGATCTCTTGCAATGTGGAATCCCAGGCACACGGGTAATTAGTCTTACGTCCTCCTCCTCCCCGAGGTTACACTTATCTTTTTATTTGACAAGAAGGCACCTGTGCACTTCTTAGGAAGTGCTCAGGTCCCGAGGTAAAACAGCCTGAGCGTATAAAAGTTACCCTATCATGTATGTAATATTTGCCACAAAAGACAGGGTTTTCACATGTCGTTTCAACAATCAACGGGAGCGAGGACACCCAGGCAGACCTCCTGTCCCGCAGTGCTAATGACCATGAAGCTTGAAGGAAACAGCACTGTGCCCTTTTCTCCAAAATGACTCATCTGCCCGTTGAAATCTGCTGGAATTTCCTTCCGTGGAAGGAGAGGACACAAATAACAACAGGAACCAAAGTGCAGAGTGAGGGATTTCTTTGGATTTATGCTATTATCTCAGCAGATGATCAGTTCTTTGTGGAACAAGAACAATGAACAGTCACTGAGGCCCTTCTCTTTTTCGTCCTCTAAATGGTATCTCTAGTCATACGGTTCTCTGCCTTGAAATGAGTCACTTTGCTGCCTCAAATAATTAACTCCATGTTAGGAGAGGAAGTGCAAAAGAAATGGTGCCAGAACTTGATAACAGAGGCAGAGAGCCTCATGATTAAAAGAAGGGGCTTTAGTGTCACATGGTGACCTGCTGATCAGCTGTGGATTCTGCTGTTTGTCATCATGCAACTTGGGACTATTTTAAAAAAATCTAGGTTTTGGGGTTCTCATCTGTTAAATCTGTGTTACTTGAAGATGAAATAAAATGGGTGCTGCGCATCGAGCCCTTTGTCTACTGCGGAGTAAATACTCCCCAATTGGTGGTTTCTTTCAAAACTTCCTGTCCAGTTCTTCCTGCGTGTGCCCTTCCCCAGTTGGTCTTGTTGACACGAATCTCTTTCACACACCTGAGCCTGTGCCTCTCCCGCTGCAGATTCTGGATGGTTCTCCAATGTCTGGATTCGTGGTCTGACTATTTCTCTCCCTTTGAGAAAGCTATGGAACCCCTCCACAGAAAAAGCACACCCGCCCCACACACCCCTACCACCACACTATCCATACACACACACTCAAACACATATCCCAACTTACATATAATATCCAAAGTTCAGGGACCCTAAACCTGGTGGTTATTTGTCATCTTTTCTGTGTGAAACAAGAGCCTGCAATCAACACTGATAGGAGCCTCTGGCCCTGAGGATCTATTCCAAATTCTTCGTCATGGGCCCCAAGGCACTTTTCCAGGCTTAACTCCCAGGCACTGTCAATTTCCAATATGCACCCTTGGCTTCAGCCACATCGGGTCTTCCCAAGTGTGCTGTACCTCATCCCTGTGTTTAACTAGCTGTTCTCTGGAAATGTACACCCCACTCCTGGTCCTCCTTATCCCTCAGGTTTCTGCTCAAATGTGCCCACCTATGAAGTTTGTTTGTTTTTGTTTTTTTTTAGAGCCACACCTGTGTCATATGGAAGTCCCCAGGCTAGAGGCTGAATCGGAACTGTACCTGCCAGCCTCCACCACAGCCATGACAACGCCATATCCAGCTGTGTCTGTGACCTATACCACAGCTCACAGCAACACCGGATCCTTAACCCACTGAGCAAGGCCAGGGATCAAACCAACGTTCCTCACGGATAATAGTTGGGTTTGTTACCACTGAGCCACAACTGGAATGCCTTCCTGTGAGCACTTTTAAGTTTATGGAAGAATTAGCCACTTCCTCCTCTGTGCTTATATATAACATAGCACACGGTGCTGTTTTTGTATCCATTTCTTTTTTTGAGATTGTAAATTCTTTGAAGAAAGAGATCATTCTATTTATTTTTATGTCTCTCCTTTCAGTTAGCACAGTTAGTACCAGGCATGGGGAAGATGCTCAAAAACAAGTATTTATGGGTCAGTGTATGAGAAATGTTCAGCATCACCAGCAAGCCCAAGAAACACAGACTCAACCATCAACACAACATTTTTTTCATCTGCCAGATTATGCAAAACAAACAAAACACCTTTTCTGGGCGATAATTTCCAAAGATGTATTGAGGCTCTTAGTTATGTTCATGCCATTTGACCCAGCAACTGCCTTTCTAGGAATTTCGTTGAAGGAAACAGTTAAAGTCAGGAGCAGCGAATAGGACTAGGACGTGAGAATTGTTTAAATTGGAGAAAAACCAGAAGCCACCTATCATTAGGGGATTAGTTAAATCAACGGTGGTGGAGTGAAATAATGTAATAAATTCAGTCACTGAAAACGATCTGCACAGGAATATTCCTTAATAATTCACATCAAGACGGATGACACTACATTGATGAATGAAAATAGCTTGTAACGAAATAGTGGGAGGCAGCAATCTACAGACAGACACACCTACACAGCCAAGTTTTGGAAGATGCATACCAAAAATTTAACACCGGTCCATGAGATCCAGCTGTATAGCACTGGGAATTATATCTAGTCACTCAGGATGGAGCATGATGGAGGATAATGCGAGAAAAAGAATGTATATATGTATGTGTGGCTGGGTCTCTTTGCTGTACTGCAGAAAATTAACAGAACACTATAAACCAGCTATGGTGGAAAAAATAAAAACCATTAAAAAATAAAAAATAAAAAAATTTTAAAAATGAAAAAATAAAATCTAAAACACCATTAAAAAAATTTAATAGTGGTTATCTTCAGGGTGGCACGCTGAGTGATTTTTTTTTTCTTTAACTTCTGTTTGTTCTAGAAGAACGTTATTTATGTAATAAGAAGACACACATATTTTTTGAATAAATAAATCATCCTCAGGAAGGACCTGTGCAAACACATGAGTAAATAAGCTCTAAGCAACTAAAGAATCAGAAAGTGAATGGATTTGAAATTTCTAAAGTAACTTCTTTGCTAATAAACCACTTTTCTTTGATATGGAAGAACACATGTATTCATCAATAAAAATGTTTTATGTTTTGCAAAGTAGCTTCACTGTCAAAATCTTAGCGAAACAAGGGAAGAGTGAGGAAAGAGGCAGCATTAGAGCTCCCACTTGACAGAGCACTGTACTATATGAATCAGTGAAGTATGAAACCTCAGGGCCTCTCTGAGCATGCCTTATTGCTTTTTCCTTTTTATCTAAGAAAAAATATAAAAAAGATCTCAGGATACAGTGTCATAAAAATCTAAGTCTTTCCACAAGTCATTTCACCTAGATATTTTTGCCTGTCAACATTAATAATCAAAACCACCACTTTTTTTTTCTTTCTCTTTTTTCTGTCTGTCTTCTCAGGGCTGCACCCGCAGCATATGGAAGTTCCCAGGCTAGGGGTCCAATTGGAGTCGCAGCTGCCAGCCTATACCACAGCCACAGCAACACAGGATCTGAGCCGCCTCTGTGCCCTACACCACAGCTCACAGCAACGCCGGATCCCCAACCCACTGAGCGAGGCCAGGGATCGAACCCGCAACCCCATGTTTCCTAGTCAGATTTGTTTCTGCTGTGCCACGACAGGAACTCCCCAAACTACCACTTCTTGAATGCTGAGTGCTTATTTTTCACCAGGTGCTTTCTACATAGATTATCATGTTTAATTTTCTAGATACCATTATTAGCTTCATTATATGTGGAATCTAAATACAGCGCAAATGAACCTATCCACAAAACAGAAACAGACTCACAAACATAGAGAACAGACTTGGCGGTTGCTGAGGGGGAGAGGGGAGAGAATGGGATAGACTAGGAGTTTGGGGTTAGTAGATACAAACTATTACATTTAGGATGGATAAGCAATGAGGTCCTCCTATAGAGCACAGGGAACTATATCCAGTCTCTTGGGATAGAACATGATGGAAGATAATATGAGAAAAATACTATATATTTTTTTCTGGGTCATTTTGCCGTACAGCAGAAATTGGCACAACATTGTAAATCAACTATACTTTAATAAAAAATAAATACATAAATAAAAAAGAAGGAAACGAAGCCTCAGAAAGATTAAAGAACTTGCCCAGAATTACTGCATGCAGAGTTAGGACTGGATTTCAGATCTGTCCAAATATAACACCTTCCTGTCAATAGTACAGGATACTCCTTCAGGACTCATACACTTGACCACTCTTTGTCGTGTGACCACCCCATGTGAGACCATGGCCACCATCAGATAATGCTGTCCTCCCCTCCCCGACTCCAAAATACCCCAGCTTAGCATCCTAAACACCCAGCGCGGAGATCTTTTTCTTCCAAAGTATGAAACAATGCTGCATACAATTTCAGCACAACTGACAGGTAAACAAATTAAAAATAAATAAATAAAAATAAAACGAAAAAAAGAAAATAAATTTTCATTGGTGAGCATGTTGTAGAGTATACAGAAGTAGAAATACAGTGTTGTTCACCTGAAACATATGTTATAAATCAGTGTAACATAAACAAACTAATAAATAAATAAGAAAAGAAATGCCCCAAATGCTACCGTACGGAGAGCTCTACCATGCTATATATGCCTCTCCAGTCTCTTTCCTTTCACTTATGGCAGAGGAGATGAGTGGGACTGAGGAAGAAAATGCTTTGCACCCTGAGCAATATCATGTAATCTTGATAGACGTGTGTCCGGATTTCATATCATTAATAAACTTTACACCATGCTCCTTAATGCATCACTTCTTGTCTTTGCCCATTATGTAAAGAGTTTATTTCATCTTGTACTAGCTTATTACTGAAGATGAATGTTTACTGTCAGTACACAAAGAGGCAGAATCAACTCTTCAGTTGATAATGACAGTGACAGGTATCCCTTCAAAGTGACATGAGTTGGTGTCTTAGTGTGGGCTGCTGTAAGAGAATACCACAGCCTAGGTGGTTTATAAATAACAGAAATGTACTTCTCACAGTTCTGGTGGTTGGAACTCTGAGATCAGAGTGTCCACATGGTCAGGTATGGGTGTGAGCCCTCTTGTGGGTTGCAGACAACCATTTTTCTCATTGTATCCTTACGTGGTGGAGAGGGTAAGAAAGCTCTCTGGGGTACCTTTTATGGGGACACTAATCCTGTTCATGAGGACTCTAACCTCATGGCCTCACTGCCTTCCCAAAGCCTCACCTCCTAACACCATCCCACTGGGGAGTCAGAATTTCAATAGATAAACTGGGGGGGAGGGCACCAATATTTAATCCATTAGTGTTGGGCTGATGAGGACGAGGGTACTGGGGAAGAAATTACACATTTTTATGGAGGCGGGAAAGTAGAACTTGAAAAACATCCATACGTGACCCATATGAAGGAAATTTTGCCTTAATCGCCCTCTGGGGTGACAAGTATTAACTGTATGCCTGAATCATAATTAATTAGAAAAAACAATTTGCTAAAGCCAATTAAGAGCTGGAACAGGCAGAATGAAGATGGAAAGGCTTACAAGTATGGAGGAAACCAATGTGTTTTTCTTTTATTTCCTGGATAGCTCTTTAGTGACAATGGAACCAAACCTCCTTTCATTTTGGCTCTAACTTATACTCGAACTAATCATATTCAATCAGTAGAGCTGTCACTCTAAATTCAGGGAACGTGCTGACCCTAATCATTAGGTTACCCAACATCCAATCAATAGCTTTCCTTCTCTCGGGGAGGTTTATAATCAATATGACCTATTGAAATCTGTATTCTGTGTCTCACATTTAGCTATGCTAAAGTAACAGAGGTCTTAGGGGAGGGTGGGAGTGCGTGGCTGGCTCACAGCTCTCTGTCAAGGACAAGCCTTTGCTTCTGGAAGTCTCTCGATAACCTGTTGTCACTGAATGAGTCACGTATATGGCTCCGCCAGAGCACAGTCCATTTTGGAATGGCTATGACTTTTATGTAGTCAAAGAAAAGATGCCCACCGTAATAAATTAGAATGTTTTTCTCTTCTTATTTCCTTATTTCTGTGAGTTTATGTTACAGATTTTTCACAATTAAGGCCGAGGCACAGGAACTCTGCTCTCTTGTGCCAAGTGAAGACACGTTTCATCATCCTTTGGTCGGTGCTCAATGATAATACATAAAGTACTATAAAAAGCAGTTAAGAGGACTGACTCTAAATCAATGGGTTTAAGCTTTACAATATGTCTTTCAATCTAACACATAGGAAAAAGAGAATATTTTGAAATATTAAAAGCCTAGCACAGTTGTTTCCGTCTTGGCAATTGTAAATAATGCTGCTATGAACATTGGGGTACGTGTATCTTTTTGAATTAATGCTTTTTTTTTTTGTCTTTTTAGGGCCACCCGAGGCATATGGAGGTTCCTAGGCTAGGGGTTGAATCGGAGCTGTAGCTGCTGGCCTACACCACAGCCATAACAACGCAGGATCTGAGCTGCGTCTGCGACCTACACCACAGCTCACAGCCAACACCAGATCCTTAACCAATGAGCAAAGCCAGGGATTGAAACTGCATCCTCACGGATACTAGTCAGATTAGTTTCCGCTGAGCCATGAGAGGAACTCCAGTGTTTCTTTTTGTTTGTTTGTTTGTTTTCAGTGATATATCCAGGAGTGGAGCTGCTGGATCATATGGTAGGTCTATTTTTAGTTTTTTTGAGAAACTTCCATACTGTTTTTCACAGTGGCTGCATCAAGTGTACAAGGGTTCCTTTTCCTCCACATCCTCACCAACATTTGTTTTTTGTTTTCTTATTGATGACAGTCATTCTAACAGGTGTGAGGTGATAACTCACTGAGGTTTTTATTTGCAGTTCCTGATGATTAGCAATGTTAAGCATCTTTTCACGTGCCTATTGGCCATCTGCATTTCCTCTTTAGAAAAAAATGTCTATTCAATTCTTCTGCACATTTTTAATTGTGCTGTTTGTTTTTATAATGTTGATTTGTAATGAGCTGTTTGTATATGTTGGATATTAATCCTTTATTAGTCATATCATTTGAAAATATCTTCTCCCATTCAGGAGGTGGTCTTTTCAATTGGCGGTGGTTTCCAGGCATAGTTGTACCTCCAAACAAGGTAAACATCATATGGACCAGAAGTGGAAGAGAAACAATAAGGGCACATGAAACCACAGACCTCCTGGGCTCTAGCTTCTAAAACCAATAAAGGAAGCTCATGGGAGAAAAATGGAAACCAAAAAGACCTTCCAGGAAGTAAGGGATAAGGGCCAAGATCCCCAGCTAAGGGAGCTTCCTTGTGTTTAAAAGAAGGCTAAACACAACTGTGATACTCCTGAGGCTACGGTCTGCACAAAGGTTTGTGCCAGTGATGGTGGACTTGGTAGTGATAAAATAGAGACTGTCAGGTAGACAGGCTCTCAGCCAAGCCCTCTGCCCAGTATGATGACTGAATCTCTACTCCCATGGAACAAATCTTCAACATCTGATTTTGGACTAGTGCTATTTTTGTTCAGGGTGAAGATAAATATAAAAAGTGCTAGATAGGAAGCTAAGAGCACTGAGAATGAGAGAAAAACATTCCTCACATCTGATAATTTCATCACTTAAAATGCAAATACAAAGAGGAACAACTGGTTAATGAATTCATTCCTGCACATCAATAGAGGTAAAATGAAACAAATTAGAAAATGTGCCTGAGATCCTCCAAGAAGTGCAGGAAGGATAACATACATAAAACAAGGATTGTGAAACAAAAATATTGAGATATGAATTGAGAATTGTGGCTATGAACAAGCAATTCTAAATTTTAGGGTTGAAAAATATAGTCACAGAAATTAAACGAAAAAGTAAACAGATAAGATAAACTTGAGATGTGCCAAAATCAAAGACAAAATTTGTAAATTGGAACATAGCACTGAGGAGGCACCACAGAGAGATGAAGAGGTGAAAGATATGGATGAGAAATAAATATAAGCATGTAGAATTGAACAGAAACATTTGTGGGTGCTTGTGTGTACATGTGCATGTGTGTATATTTTTTTTCCTCAAAGTAGAAAACAGAAGAACTGGCAGAGAAAAAACACTTGAAGAGATGATGACAAGAAATTTTTCAGTATTTAAGGGTCAAATTCTCAGATATAGTAATAACAAGTTTAGGAAAATAAAAAATAAAAACACAGTCTTAAATGCAACTAGTGAGAAAGACAAATTAGCAATAAAGCAGTAATAATCAGATTAACAGCAGAATTTCATCAGCAACAAATGATGCCAGAGATAGATCTACAAAGAAAAAAACGCTGTCAAAAAGAATCTTGTATACAGCTAAACTACTATGTAAGACTGAGCGTGAAATCAAGATATAGTCAAATATACATAAACTATGAGATCTCTAGTACAGAGCTAATTTAGCAAGAAGAAATACAAACCAAGAAGGAAACAGAGAGATCCAAGAAGCAAAAAAAGAATAAAGAAAAATTAGCAAACCACTTTGATAACTAGTGAGTGGTTAATTACCAAATGACAAAAAACAAACAAGTAAACAAAAAAACAACTCAGTGGTAAAGAGGAGAAGATCCAAAATTCTACACAATAACTAAAAATTAATAGACCTGGGGAAAGGTCAAGAGATACGAAATATGCAATAGGGTCTTTGCCTTATTCTTGAGAAGGACAAAGACACTAAATCCCTTCATTATTGTTAGAAAAAGATAAAACGTATTTGTTAATAATGTAAGTAGAACTACTTAAAAATATAAAATATAAAATATCGATAGCTTCCAAACAAGTATAGGAAAAATGTATATAAGATAGCAGTGGTTGGAAGGGGGCTTGGAGAAAATGTATCAATCTAATATAAAGCAGAAAATGAGAAAATAGAGTATATAGGAAATGACATGGTAGAAGTGAGTCCATATATTTCAATAATCACAATAAATTTTAAAGGTTAGTCTTCGTGTGGTGGGTCGAATAATGGCCCTCCAAAGATGTCCATATCCTAATCCCTAACATCCGTAAATATGTTGCTTTACATGCCAAAAAGCACTTTCAGATGCAAGTAAGGATTGTGAGATGAAGAGATTATCCCAGAGGACTGGTGTGGTCCCAATGTAATCACAAAGTCCCTTATAAGGAGGCAGAGAAGAATGGAAGCAGAGCTCACAGACCAGCAAAGATGCTAGGCTTTGAAGCTGGAGGAAGGACCAAAGAGCCAAGGGATGGATGCAGGTGGCCTCCAGAAGCTGGAAAAGTCAAGGAAACAGATTCTCCTCCAGAGTCTCAAAAACACACGCAGCCTTAAAACTATTTTAGACTAGTAACCTTTAGAACTGGAAGATAACAACTTGTTACAGCACCAATAGGAAACTAACATAATTGTCTGTTAAAAGAGTCTATCACTAGATTTTTAAAAATACAGCTATGTGGTATATGAGAGATTCTAAACCAGTCAGCAAATCAATACACATCAAAAAATCCTAAAAATAAGGGAATGAAAAAGATGTACCAGGCAAATGTTAACTAAAGGAAAGCTGATGTAGGAGTACTCTTGTGGTGCAGTGGGTTAAGGATTCATCACTGCTGCTGCAGTGGCTCTGGTTGCTGCTGTGGCATGGGTTTGATCCCTGGTCTGGGAACTTCCACATGCTACAAAAGGACAAAAAATTTTTTTTAAAAAATAAAGAAAGCTGATGTAGCATTATCTCTTTCAGACAAAATAGAATTTAAGTTAGGAGGCATTAATAGGGATTAAAATGGACATTATATTATGAAAAAGGAATAATATATCAAAATACATGTAAGTCATGAATTTATATGCACCTATCAACATAGCTTTGACCAATATGGACAAAAAATTGACAATTACAAGGAAAAATGGAAAAGTGGGAGATTTTGATAAAATTAAGAAACTGTTATACAAATCATTAAAGCAGTAAAAGATTTGGAAAATACAATCAATAAGTTTGATTTAATACAAACATACATATAGACAGATGGTTAGTCTGTTACATTCAATAATGAGAGAATCTATATTCTTTTTAAAGGTCACATGAAATATTCATAAAGCCTACCATAGCTATGTCACCCAAAACACAAATTCAAAGACTACATGTCATTCAAAACCATGTATTCCAACTTCATTACATTTAAAACATATTTATTAAAATTCTATTAAAAGGGAAAATCTTAAGAATTGAAAATATATACCCATATATAACTCATATGTTAAAGAGAAAAACACAGAGGAGGTTATCAAATATTTATAACAATTAAAAGCACTACAGATAAAAATGTGTGCCATGCAGCTAAAATGTTGCATAAAGAGAATATTTATAAACTTTAAATGCACTATAAAATTAAGATTTAAAATATGCAAATTAAACATTCAAATTAAGGTGCTTGAAAAAGAACAAAATAACTGTAAAGAAAGGAGATGAAAAAATGGTGAAACTAAGAGCAGAAATTAGTGTATGAACATTTTGAAATCATAGAAAATATGTGAAAAAATTTTATGCCAATACATTTGTAAACTTAGATAAAATAAAATTTTTCTAGAAAAATTTAAATCTAAATAATCATTATAGAAAATGATTCATTAGTTAAAATTTCCTTACTAAGTCCCAGATACCTTCCACCCTCAATAAACACACCAAGATCCTGTGATGAAATGGCTTTATCCTTAAGGGATGGATCCTACTTTATCTGAAGTAGATAAGATCTCTTCAAAGATTAGAAAAAGAAGTAAAGCTAACTCACAAGGATACAATATTCTTGATATTAAAACCAGAAAAGTGCAATGTAAAATAAAATGTAAACAAACTGATGCAAACACCTAAATAATAATCATATCATTAGTGTACTCAAATAATAGTATATTACAACTCATTGAGTGACTTCATCCTAAGACTGTAAAGGTGATTCACAACCAGAAAATCTATTAATTTGATTCATCATATTAACAGATTAAGGGAGAAAATCGTATCATCTCAATAGATATAAGTGCATTAAGTTTCAGTACATGTTCATGGTAACAGAATAGGGATGGATGAGAACATCCTTAATGTGACAAGTATCTACCAAAAACATGTAGGAGATATTATGCTTCAAGGGAGACATCTGAAGCTTATTCATTACGTCAGGAATAAGACAGAGATGTTCACTCTCATTCTACTATTTAATACTACATTGAAGATCCTATCCAATGCAATGAGTCAAGAACAAGAAACAAGGTACAAGGACTGGAAAAGAAGCCTGCAGATGAGAGTTTACCAACAATGAGAATTAAGAGCGGTGCAGCAAGACTGAAGTCCAATACAGATGAATATACAACATTCAGTAGTGTTCCCATACATGATTAATATCTAAATAGAAAACACAATGAGACTAAGGTACCATTCACAAGAAGGAACTTGGAAGAGATGACAAAGGCTGTGGAAAACTTTATGAAAGGACGTGAGAGAAATCTGCATGGATATTCAGACTAATTTTTAGCTGAGTACCTCTAGTGTTTGTTTTCTAGTTGCATTAATTTGTTCACTTATTCATCATCCCTGTGCCTTCATCAGTAAAGTAGAGCAAATAGAGCTAACAATAAAATCCACCTAATCAATTTGTTGAGAATTACATAAAGTATTGCATACAAAGGATTTAGAACAGTGACTGGTAGCTGATAGATGTTAGCTATTATTGCTTTCATTAAGCTGTATCGTTGAAGACAGTGGGGGTACTGACACTGGAGTAGAGGAGAGGAATATAATAAAATACTCAGAAACATACCCAGGTGCATATTAGATCTGGAGTATAACAGAGGAGGCCTTATAAATCAGTGGAAAATGAACTGTGAAGTAACTGGTGATGGAACAATTGGCTTTTTATGGGAAAAAAGACTTCACTTACATTATAAATAAAAATAAATGTATAGCTGATTAAAGGGCCTAAAATTATTTAAATAGAAGAGCAGGGATATATTTCTTAAACCACAAATAATGCAAAAAAAAAGACACAGGAAAGAAAAGATTCATAAAGTTGACATCAAAATTAAAAACATCTATTAAAAAATTCCAAACCATACCATAAGCAAAAGGTTAGTATCCACATGTTTAAAGAACATCTATGAGTAGATATTTCATAATAGATAATTGAAAAGAGGATACCCAAAGGAAAACACTCTCAGCCTCAATAATAATAAGGGAAATATAAATTACACTGTATTTCATTTTCAGTCTAGCAAGAACTTGGGTCTGATCACTGTAAGTTTTAGCCTGCTAGAGAATAAATACCTCAAACACTCCTGGAAGGGCACACTGACATAATAACGTTGCAGAGTAATTTGATAATATCTAATGAAGTTGAAAACGCACCTGTGGATAAATACCCTATCTATATAAACTTCCAAAATATATGTATCTTGCATACGTACACAGGGAGACATATATTCTTTTCACTGAAAGACTGTTAGAACTCAACTGCCAACTATTTAGGCAAAGAAATAAACATACTACTGGTAAACTGAATATACACAGAAGCTAAAATAAATTAAACAGATGTTTATATATTAACATGGATAGGTGTTAGATACATAGTCTTAAGTCTAAATAACAAGTTGCAAGGAGTTACACGCTGTGGCGCAATTTATATACATTTTAAAGTAACAAAATGCCACTATGTATTATTTATGAAAATATATACACCTGAAATAAAATATAAAAAAACATGGCTTAGACACACATCAAATCCATAATAAGGTTACCTCTGAGGAAAGAAGAAAATTGGACTGGCAAGGAGAATATATAAAACTCCAAATTTAATATTTTATTTCTTTAAAATAAAGGATTTGAGGTAAATGTGGGAAAAGGTTAATGTGTGTTAGACTTTGGAGTCAAGAATGCATCTAGAATTTTTTTTTCTTTTTCTTTTTTGTCTTTTTGCCATTTCTTGGGCAGCTCCCGCGGCATATGGAGGTTCCCAGGCTAGGGATCGGATCAGAGCTGTAGCCGCCGGCCTACACCACAGCCACAGCAAAGCAGGATCCGAGCCGTGTCTGTGACCGACACCACAGCTCACGGCAATGCTGGATCCTTAACCCACTGAGCAAAGCCAGGGATCAAACCCGCAACCTCATGGTTCCTAGTCGGATTTGTTAACCACTGAGCCATGATGGGAACTCCTAGAATTTTTCTGTATTAAATAAATATACACAGTTCCCAACCTTGAGGATCAAACATTTCTGTGGTGGGACAGAAAAGGACTGAACTAAAATTCAGAAAATCTGAGTATGGCAGAGGGGCTGCCACTCTTTTGCTGGGTAACCTCAGGCATTTCTCTCAACAAGAGACCCTTAGTTATCTGATCTGTTGTAAAGGGGTGCTGCAAACCTTGGGGAGTGGGTATGTGTTGCGGACACAAAGCATATGTGTGCTATGGCATAAATCATATTCAACATAAGAATTTAGCTGTGAGCTAAAAATCTTATATCATAAATGTAATGTCTTAGTAAACAAAGCCACTCTTTTGCAAAACCCATCAGAAACAGAGAGAGAGAGAGAGAGAGAGAGAGAGAGAGGCGTAACAACTGTAGTTGGTCTCCAATTCATGCCCATTTCTTTGCTTTTTCCTTATACCTTATTTCTTACCCACTGACTGCCTTCCATAGAAGTAATGGTTCACCCCCAGGGCAGAGCTGATCTACACTGAAGGCTGAGAAACAGCTCATTCTATCTATCTGCTCCTCACATATATTGTGAGGTGTAATATCTTAAGAACATCATCTATCAAACGGTCTTGAAAAATTATTGCTTCTCCTTTAGAAATCTCTCTAGCACAGATTCTCTAATACAGCAAGTGCCCCCAAGGGAGGACCAAGTTCTAAATCTAAAACGTGAGCTTCAGGTATGCAGAATGGTGACATGCGTGAGGTACAGCCATAGACTTCAACAAACCAGTTGCTGTAACAAGTCACAAAGGAGCTCTCTGGAATGGCTACAATTCCACCATCTCCTTAAAACGGACAGAGTTCAGCACCAAAAGTCTGGATCAATATGAAATGCCTGCCAATATCCTTTTGGGTTTGCCTATTTTGTTAAAATATGGTTGTAATTTTAAACCTCTTTTAAGAGCTATAGTAGTAAACAGTCTTCACATACATTTATATATGTGAATTGAATGTTTGGCCACACCATATTACCAAGTATCCTCAAAAAAGTAGGAAAGTTGGAGTTCCTGTCATGGCTCAGTGGCTAACGAATCTGACTAGCATCCATGAGGACACAGGTTCGATCCCTGGACTTGCTCAGTGGGTTAAGGATCCGGTGTTGTTATGAGCTGTGGTGTAGGTCGCAGACGCAGCTCAGATCCTGCATTGCTGTGACTCTGGCGTAGGCCTGTAGTTGTAGCTTTGATTGGAACCCTAGCCTGGGAACCTCCATATGCTGTGGGTGCGGCCCATAAAAGCAAAAAAGAGAGAAAAAAAAAAGTGGGAAAGTAGATATGTCTTTATTTCAGATATACAGTGGGAGGAATTATGGTTGGTTGAAAAATGACTTAATGGAGATGATATGTATACATACATTTAAATACATCTCTGAATAAAAAGTGTCCTGTCCTTTTGTTTATTTCAGAAATCTTCCATAATTTCTTCTTCTATCCTTTTTTAGAAAAACCTGTTCTTCTAGGGGTGTCTGCCTTTAATTATTTGTTGTGAACATGAAACCAAAACCCTTCACCATTTCCAAGTACATGTGAACAACCACTGATGACCTGGAGTTAGGCATTGCAGTAGCTCCGTGGAAAAGAGCACAGGCTCAAGTCAGACCACCAGGGTTGGAACCAGCCTTTGCCACTTAGAGGTTATGGCAATTTGCTTTCTTGTCTGTACCTCTGTTTCTACCTTGTTAAAATGGGCATTACTATCTTTTTTTTTTTTTTCTTTTTCAACTGCACCCATGGCATATGGAAGTTCCCAGGCCAAATTCTTAACCTGATACACTGGGGATCCAATTGGCACCTCTGTGGAGACAAGCTGGATCATTAATCCACTGTGTCATAGTGGGAACTCCAAAATGGGCATTATTAAAACAGCATCTTCCTGACAGAGTTGTAGTAAATGAAATGCTGCATACAACGTTGCAGAGAGAACCAAGTAAACACTAATCATAATTAATGTCATTATACTGTCATCATAATTGCCAGGTCTGCTGCTAGGTGCCAGGAATTTAAAACAGAGATGTTGTCATTTGAGGGAGACAGATGCAGAAATAAGTAAATATAGAAAGGGGGGAAGTCTTTACTTAAACCAGGAAATGATCCAATGGCTTAGGATCTGAAGGAGATGCGAAAGCCTGATGATCACGGTGATGCCACATCACTGTGTGTTTCGATGGCAAATGACCAAGAAAATGTTTGAAAAGAACCATGCCTGAATGAGACATCAGAATTCCTGTTTCCTGGATCCTCGCCACTCTAAAGATCGAACTACAGAGGCATCTCCCACAGATCACAGTGGGAAAAGGCTGCTGTGAAGATGTTTTATGGCATCTGACTCCCAAGGTGCCACTGACATCTGAACACAAGTTCTTGAGTTAATGGTACCCGAGGCTGAATCAGAGTCAAGGGTAAATGAAAAAGAATTTCAACAGCTTTCAAACAAGTGCTGAGCCACACACTTGCCCCACCAAGCAAAGGGCATCTCTGCAAAGGTGGCATCTATCTCCAGCCCAGTGTTGAGGTCCCAAAGCCCAGGGGAGACCACCATGTCCTTGTCCCCATTTCTGCTGTCACTCAGAGAGAGGGAATCTATCTTCCTGAAGAAGTGCTGTGTGCACAAGCAGAGCTCACACACTCTTGCCAAAAGGGCCTTTCTATTCTCTGGTCTCATATTCTGATAGTTTCTACCCCATCCAAACCGGAGGTGACTTACTCTATTGTTTGGAGTTCTTCAGCTTAATCCAAGCAAGTCAGCGTATTCGAAACCTTAAGGGTAGGCTGGCATTTCAGATATCCAAAGCAAAGTATGACAAACGGCTGGCTGGCAGTGGTGCTGCATCTGGGGAGGGTGGATGTTTTGACTGACAGCCAAAAGAGGAGAGAGAATGACCCCTCCCCTTTTACGGCACCCAGCAGAAAAGAGACCTTCCAGACCCGGATTTGTAGTAATAAAAGAAGAAATGAAGAATGCCCTTGGCCCTACTTATACCTGAGTGAATGAAAAATTAAATGCAATAATTACCTGACCACCACTTGCCTGAGTCCTGAGCACCGGGCTTAGGGAACAAACAACTATTAATTGAAACTCTTTCCTAATGTTTAGTAATGTCTGTAGGAATGAATTTAAGGTTCAGTACTGGACATCAAGTTGAAATTTAATAAGTGGAATTTCAATTTCGTTCCACTGTAGTTAATTCCTAAGTTAGTACCATTCAATTTCTATAATAGTAACACATATAGTATTTACTAGGAAATGCACCAAAAACCTAGGTTGAAATATGAAAGGTATTTAATATTCACCTATGAGAACTACAGATGAAACTACTTTCATGCTAGAAAGATAATCAACGCTATAAACACTAGTTTTCCAAGAGAGGACTGAGGGAAGAACACATCCTAACAGTAGATCATTTATATCACACATTGGGTTGCTTGGAGCTGGAGATGGCAGCTTTAAGATGCTATTAAAGAATCAAATGATGGAATGATGAAAACTTTTATGGAAAAGAAAATGTCCCATTTTAACAATCAGCTAAAAAATTCAATATATATACTATATCAGTTTAAAGAAACCCAACAGATCCTTGATGTGCTTTTTTAAAAAAAATTACAATGTACCAAAAGTTGCCACAAATAGTGAAATCTGGGGACATCTGAGAATGTAATCCATTGGGACGCTTCTGTGTTACCTCTCATCATCCAGGACAGGTCGGCTGAGTCCTTTCCTGTGATCTCTGCACATAAAAAACTGGACCAGAAGTGATGCTTTCTAAACAGTATCCTGTGCTTCCACCAAACACACCATTGAACTCACTGGATAAAGACTAGAGAAGATACCTTTTCTGAAGGATTTTTCTTTGAAACATTATTGTTTATACAAGATCAATAAGGCACCAGAGCAAACATTATTGTTATACAAGATCAATAAGGCACCAGAACCTCTGAATCTCACGTTAAAAAGAGCAGTGCCTCGAAAAGATACATGTACTCCGATGTTCGTTGCAGCACCATATACAATAGCCAAGACATGGAAACAACCTAAATGTCCATTGACAGAGGAGTCGATAAAGAAGATCTGGTACATATTCACAACGGAATATTACTCAGCCATTAAAAGGAAAGAAGTAATGGCATTTGCAGCAACATGGATGGACCTAGAAATTATCGTGCTAAGTGAAGTCAGTCAGACAGTGAGACACAAACATCAAATGCTATCACTTACATGTGGAATCTAAAAAAAGCACACAATGAACTTCTTTGCAGAATAGGTATTGACTCACAGACTTTGAAAAACTTACGGTTTTGAAATGAGACAGGTTTTGGGGGGAGGATGCACAGAGGGTTTGGGATGGAAATGCTATAAAATTTGGTTGTGATGATTGTTGTACAGCTATAAATGTAATAAAATTCATTGAGTAATAAAATTAAAAAATGAAAAAAAAAAGATCAGTGACTGTACAGGAAATGGCTGCCCTTACAAGGAATAATGACAAATGATAATAAAAATAATGATTTCCAGGTCATATGGTAGTCCCATATTTAGTTTTCTAAGGAACTTCATACTGTTTTCCAGAGCAGTTGTACTAATTTACATTTCCACCAGCATTTGTTATTTGTTGACTTGTTATTGATGGCCATTCTGACTGGCATGAGGTAGTAGCTCATTGTAGTTTTGATTTGCATTTCTCTAATAATTAGTGATGTTGACCATTTTTTCATGTGCCTGTTGGCTACCTGTATACCTTCTTTGGAGAAATGTCTATTCAGGTCTTCTGCCCATTTTTCAATTAGAGGGTTGGGTTTTTTGCTATTGAGTCATGTAAGTTTGTATATTTTAGAGATTAAGCCCTTGTCAGTTGTGTCATTTGAAATTATTTTCTCCCATTCCATAGGTTGTCTTTTTTTTTTTAATGGTTTCCTCTGCTGTGCAAAAGCTTTTAAGTTTGATTAGGTTCCACTGGTTTATTTTTGTTTTTATTTCTGTTGCCATATGACCCAGCAATCCTGCTCCTGGACATAGATCTAGATGAAATTTTCATTGAAAAAGATACATGCACCCCTGTTCATTGCAGCACTATTCACAGTAGCCAAGACATGGAAGCCTCCTAAATGTCCATCAACAGAAGAATGGATCAAGAAGATGTGGTATAGGAGTTCCCATCATGGCTCAGTGGTTAACGACTCCGACTAAGAACCATGAGGTTGCGGGTTTGATCCCTGGCCTCGCTCAGTGGGTTAAGGATCCTGTGTTGTTGTGAGCTGTGGTGTAGGTAGCAGATGCAGCTCAGATCCTGTGTTGCTAAGGCTGTGGTGTAGGTATACATACACAATGGAATACTACTCAGCCATAAAAAGAACAAAATAATGCCATTTGCAGCAACATGGTTGGAACTAGAGACTCTCATACCAAGTGAAGTAAAGAGAAAGACCAATACCATATGATACCATTCATATCTGGAATTTAATTTATGGCACAAATGAACCTATTTTTAGAAAAGAAACTCATGGACTTGGAGAACAGACTTGTGGTTGCCAAAGGGAAGGGGAAGAAAGTGGGATGGACTGGGAATCTGGGGTTAACAGATGCAAATTATTGCTTTTAGAATGGATAAGCAATGAGGCCCTGCTGTATAGGACTGGGAACTATATCTAGTCACTTGCGATGGAGCATGATGGAGCATAATGTGAGAAAAAGAGTGTGTGTGTGTGTGTATGTGTGTGTGTGTGACTGGATCACTTTGGGTTTTTTTGTTTTTTTGTTTTTTGTTTTCATTTTGCCTTTTCTAGGGCTGCTCCCATGGCATATGGAGGTTCCCAGGCTAGGGATCTAATTGGAGCTGTAGCCACCAGCCTGCGCCAGAGCCACAGCAACGCGGGATCCGAGCCGCGTCTGCAACCTACACCACAGCTCATGGCAACACTGGATCCTTAAAACACTGAGCAAGGCCAGGGATCAAACCTGCAACCTCATGGTTCCTAGTTGGATTCGTCAACCACTGCGCCACGATGAGAACTCCTGGATCAATTCATTATGCAGTAGAAAACTGACAGAACACTGTAAACCAACTTAATAGAAAAAAATAAAAATCATTATAAAAAAAGAAATATCTGACAAATGCAAACACTAAATATCAGCACTCATTCAAATATCAATGATTTGGGACTAGGGCTATACTATTTAAAATTTTATATTTAAATTTGGAAAACTTCTAAAATCTACAATGCTTTCAATTACTGGTTTAGAAGTTCCTCGTTTCTACCCCCAGATGATATATCTGTTTAAAAAATTAGCTTACAGAAGATTAGTAGACTAAATGTCACTATAGATCGCACAGAATTAAGACAGACTCATTTCTAGAACCATCTTAGATCCTTGTATCTTGGTTTTGTTGTGTTCTTTAATTTCTACTTTTGGCAACTACCAACTATCTTGTTAGACTTCCTTATAAACTATAATAAAATGATGCCAGAAGGAAGAGAGAATAAAATAGAATAAGCATACTAATAAATAGCCCAAATAAACACAAGGAAGCATTTTAAGTTATAGAGACATTTAAAAAGTGGGCTCAGGAACAGTTCAGTAAGGAGATCTCTGAAGCATCTTCCCGAATTGGGATTAGAGTCAATATATTTGCTTATTACCCAACTACATGCATATCGTGCTTCTTAATCAACACAAGGATTATTATAAAGAGGAGCTGGGGATGAGAACATAGTTTGTTGTGGTTGAACGATGTAAATCTCTGCTTCTAGTGATCATTTTCAAAGTTGTGTTGCTAAAAGAAGGCCACTGCCTATAAGATACAGACAAGCCATGTTTTCACTATGTCTACTCACCATGTGTGCCTTGAATAATGCGGGGATTAAGGACTGGTTAGAGAGGGTGAGGGTCCTGAAGGAGTCCTTCAGGACGTAGATATTGCCAAAATCAATTTGAGTGGGATGTACGTAGACAACTGGGCCTTCTCCGATGCTCTTTACATGGCAGACCTGTATTGCATGTGACAGAAAGAACACAGGAATATCTGAAAAAGGCTGGCCTTTAAAACCAAGTTGAAACAGAATCTTCTAAAGCACCCCTGGCCCCTTATAAAAAGCGGGGAGGTAAAACTGTGCTTATTAGAACTGACATCCCTTCTCCCTGTGTTGTCAGTGGTCACAGGGATGGCCATGCTGATCAGACCTGGGAATCCAGGCTGGAATTCCTCCCTTCAAAGGATGAACCACTTCCTTGGGTCAGCCCAGAGCCGTGCACCAAAGGTAAACCAGAAGAATGGTCCTCACAACGGCCACCCAGCACTCCAGCCTCGAGAACACCTATGGGTTAAGGGCTGGCACATCAGTGTTGGATGCAGCTGGACTGAGTCCCAGATCTCTTGCACCAGCAACATGATAAGGCCATCTGCAGCACAATGTTGTGTGGGGTGGGGACTGAAACCCACTTGCTTTGCTCCCCCTTAGCCAGGCACCACGTCTGCCCAAGAAAGGGAATCATTTTCTTTGATAAAGAGGTCCTGCTCAGCAAGCAACCCTCTCACATGTTGCACCCAGGTAGGTGCAACATAGGCTAGTAGGAGACTTGCACTGTAGCACATTTTGGGTGGCCTGCCTTAATGATGTTGCTTTGCAAATTGGGTGGCTTATCTATGGCATCTTATATGGAAGAAATAAAATCAAAATCCTAGTTCATTATACTCTCTGAACTTCAAACAAATGTATGCTGATATCACCCAGCTTCTAAGTAAACCCAATGGCTAGGGATTCAGAGCCTGCTGGGCGACTTCCTTCAAGATTCAAGAGTCATCCTTTGATTCGGCCTAAATAACAAAGAGCTTTCTCTATCTCTCTCTCCCCAGGCTTGGAGAAAGACTACTTCTCTCAAGACTTTCAGTAAGTCAGTTTGGGATATACGTCCAATTATATAATATGTCACAGCATATAGTTGTATATATATCCAATAAGTTATAGGAAAAGATGTGGTGAGCAGTGAGTGAAACCCATCTCAGAGCCCGCATGTAGCAAGCCAGAGATACTCCGCTTTGTATGAGGAACAACTGAGGAGGCTGCAAAACATACAGATGTGCTGGCCCTCTCCTCTCAGAGATTCTGATTTAACAGGTCTGGAGAGGGGTCAGGTGTATCCATGTGTGCAAAAAAATCAATTGCTATAAAGCACCATTTTTAGCTGTGTTTAAAACAGATTCCTGAAGTAAGAGCCCTGGTATTTTGCCACTAGACTGAAAATGAAAAACTCTAGTACCACAAACAAGTAGAAGATATGCAAATATGGTGTGTGCCTTATATGCAAAGGGCTGGAATGTCTGACAAGAAGTAATTATAACTACAATTCTAAAAACGGGCTCTTACCATAGGAGGGTCCTGGCTCCCGAAGATGGAGATGTAAACTATGGCCTTGCATTTCCCAGGGATTTGGGTCTCCAGGGCCAGAGGGATGTGAACGGTGCTGTGGGGGGGGATTATCCCACAGGGGGCGGCACTAGAGAGCAATACGGGAGGCAGGTCCTCATATATCTGGTAGGAGAGAAAAGCCAGAGCGATAAGCAAGCTTGGGGGACAGTATGAAACCAAGAGTGTGTTAGATTATTTTGAAACAAGCATTGCCCTGAGTTTGTGGAGGGTCTAGAGAAATGTAGCATCATTAAGGCAAGTGAATGGGGATGAGCACCCCAACTCAGCCAAAAGGAACTCTAGCTAAGTGAGGTGTGCAAAAGCCCCCAAACCAGTGTGCGACCCAGCAAAGCACAGAAATTATCCACAATGTGAGTTAGTTTGGGCTGTTCATGCCTTCGTGCTTTATTCCCCAACCACCTCACCCCTTGTGCTCCAGTAGTGGAGGTTGCTGAACACATGACCCTGCTTCCACCTCCAACCCTTGGCATGTGTGGACGCTCTTCCTGGAAAGCCCGAACCCTCTGACCTGCCCACACACTCATCCTCATACCCCAAGGGAGGCCCAGTACTCCTTATTTTGGGCGCTACCTCTGTCCCCAGGGAGCATCCTGCAGGGGAAACAGGTAGGAGAATTGGATGGACAAATGGATGAATGCTGCCTGTTGTTTATGAATGTATATGCCTCAGAACCCTGCTCTGTAGCATATTACTAAGATTTTATGCAACAACAAATAAAACTTTTAAAAATCCCATGGCCAGATAAGTGGAAGCAATTCTGGAAAACACTTTTCAGGGCCTCAGCTCCTGGAGGGAAGGGCAGAGCGTGCAGGTTTCACCATCTGCAGCACCCCATGGTCTTTCCACAGCTGGTCTGGTCTAGCATGGCCTAACCTGACCCCACATCCCTCTGTAGCAGCGCTCTGCCCAACCTTCCTGGACCCTGAGGCCAGAGGAAAAATCAGTAATACTGATTCCACCTTTTCCTAACGTTTTAATATTTTTACTTAACATGGATTTTTTTTTTGCATTAGTTTTAATTTCTTCAAGTGTGACATGAAAATATCTGTCTTGATTACAGAGCCTTTTGGCTCCCCCCTAAAATCTGTGCTCCAGGGAAGTACATATCACCCTTTTCCCAGCCCAGCTGTGCAGAAACAAAGCAACCACTTCCCCATCACCCAGGTGATGCTCTGAGTGCTGGAGAGGACTGTGTCCTGAGCAGGGCTTAGCCTATTCAGCTGCTGAACATCTGAAGGTTAGAAAAGTTGTCTCTTGTCACCTCCATTCTCGGCTTCTGCTTTTGTCTCAGAGAAGCCCACAGAATAATTCAAATTCCCTTTTTTCCGCTATAGCCCTTTGCCTAGTGGTAGCTATTTCTTCCTAGCCAATTCTCTGTTCCAGATTAGACACTGTGCGTGCTCCTCATACGACTTGGATTTCTAGATGATGTAGACTGACATTCTGGTTACTCTAAATACGATTCTTTTTTTTTTTTTCGAGTTTCCGTTTAAAAAAATACTCTGTCAAGATCTGAAGGCAAGGAGTTCCCATCATGGCTCCCGGAAGCAAATCTGATTAGCATCCGTGAGGATGCAGGTTCAAACCCTGGCCTCAGTGGGTTAAGGATCGGGTGTTGCCCTGAGCTGTGGTGTAGATTGCGGACGTGGATCGGATCTTGCATTGCTGTGGCTATGGCGTAGGACAGTGGCTACAGCTCTGAATTGACCCCTAGCCTGGGAACCTCCATATGCCGCAGGTGCGGCCCTAAACAGCAAAAAAAAATCTGAAGATAACATTCCAGTACTGTTTTGATGGGTGGCTCTCTCCTTTCTTTAGCTGTGGAACCCTGTGTTTCTGTGATGCAGCCTAAACTTGTCTTGGTGAGTGGCCTCAACACTGATCTTTTGGAAGTCCAACGTGCTCTCCATTGCACCACAGAGTCACCTCACTGGTCTTTTAGCTTATTTTGAACTTGTATCCAAACCTCCCATTTGATTTTTGAGTGAATTTTTATTAGTGTACTACTTATAGAAGTGAATTTTTTTTTTTTTTTTTTTTTGTCTTTTGTCTTTTTTTTTTTTTGTTGTTGTTGTTGCTATTTCTTGGGCCGCTCCCGCGGCATATGGAGATTCCCAGGCTAGGGGTCCAATCGGAGCTGTAGCCACCGGCCTACGCCAGAGCCACAGCAACGCAGGATCCGAGCCGCGCCTGCAACCTACACCACAGCTCACGGCAACGCCGAATCGTTAACCCACTGAGCAAGGGCAGGGACCGAACCCGCAACCTCATGGTTCCTAGTCGGATTCGTTAACCACTGCGCCACGACGGGAACTCCTAGAAGTGAATTTTAAACTCAAATGCATCCTTCGTAAACTGCATCTCATTAGTAACCTTCCACTATTCTAATCTATACAGATCTTCTTCAATCTTTTTTTCCGTATATGTTGAACTGCTTAGTCTCCCACCTCACTAGGTGTAGTGGCATGTGGGCATCCCCATTTCAAAAAACATTAAGAAAAAGTTTCTCCCTCCTATATTATCTCTAGCCTTTTGGGCCTACCAGTTCATTTATGAATATTGCATTTTGAAGTCTTAATGATTCCGTTCAAGTCACAACCATGGACATAAATAAAAACTCCTAGCTCTGCCTCATTTCCTATGCATGGTTAATTTGCAGGCAATAATGTGCAGGTGCAACTTCTGTGTGTTGGCCTAATTGACCCTTTCCCTTCTTGATCAAAGGCAATTTCCCTGAGAAATTACCAACTGTTTCCACCTGCAGTTGCTCATGCATGCAGGTGGCAATCCAGTGGGGGCTTTATAGCCCCATCCCCAGATTATCCCATGGTTCAGAATCAAAATTAGGTAAAGTCATGGGCTCAGGAATATGGCTCTTTGGAGGATATCTCTCTCTCATCGAGGGAGTCCGACTGAAGAAAAATGAACACTGAAAAAGGATGGAGTAACTCACCTGAGGCAGGACCTGATAGCATCCTGGGAGGTCAGCATCATTGACAAGCTGGATCGTTTTCTCGTATGGGTACTTGAGGAAGCAATGCCCGAAGTCTACCTCTCCATTAACCACCTGGAGCTTAGGTACAATACACCTGCCCGAAGGAAAGAGCCCATTAAGAAATTCAAAAGGATGGAGGGACAGCTTGTTTACATGTGGAGAATGCAGAGTCCCAAGTTAAACACATTTGTCACTGCCACACAGGCATGTTCCTATAATAACAACATTAATCATTTTCAAACCTTCTCTCCTGTCATCCCTCTCCCTTAGCCCCCAGTCACCACTTTTTAATCAAAAGAGGCCTAGAAGGAGGATTCCTTAACGACTGCCTTGTGTGGGTAATGACGAACATGTCCACGGTTGCTCATATCTGGCCTTTCTTTGGCAAGGGACCCCCACGGTGCAAGTTCCTTAGGGCAGTGGATCTGTTTCCATGACAAACAGGGCCAATGCCACCAGCATGGGGTCCTAACAAGCTGTGACACTTTGGACCCGTCAGAGTCCCCTGAGGACTAGCAACAGCTCACACCATCTAAATAATGGTAATAATTCTAATTCCTATGCAGAACAGCTGCCTTGAATCAGCAGGCTCAGGCAGCTGCGCGACCCAGAACTGGCACTGTGACAGTGGTGCTCACTATGGGCGGGGGGGAGGAAAGGGGGGGATGGGTTTTACTTTGTGTCTGTTAAGTCTTGAAGTCTGCCCTGCTCTACCACACAGGAAGCAAAATAGTGGGGAGTGCTGGCTTTGAATCAGTCAGAGCCAGGTTCAAATACGGACCTACCGTACCAAGTACGACCTTGAGCAGCTTGCCTCCTTCGAGTCCCATTTTGCTCATAGGTAAAATAAAGGTTATCAACCCTAGGGGTGGGCATTAGCATCATTAACTCTTAGGGAAACAGGAGATAGCGTGAATGAAGGGTATGGCCTGGGGCTATGTGATGGCTCAGTAAGAGGACTGCCCTGTGGGTGGCGGAGGCTGTGGGCAGCCTGGCTCACTCTCTGGGAGAATTATTTTAGGGAGCACGTTTGAAAAGCAGCTCTTCTGCGGAGAGTCTTTGAGCGGTTCTCACTGATGGCACGAAAGTAGTGACATGAAAAGGAGTTTGGTTGACCCCAAACTTTGGGTTTTAGCACAAGATGAGTGTTCATTTTTAGCCAGAATGGAAGTTGTCAGTTGACCCAGTGACTTCTGTAAAGCTACTCCTTTACTACCTGAAACTCTGTGGTTAAGAGGATTTAGTATTTGACTTGGTCACAAAGTAGACATAGTAGGAAATACACAGCTTCCTAAACCCCCCATCCCCTTTTTTAAAATTCAGAATTTCCTCCTGACAGCTGCAGGGGAAAGGGGGCTGGAAAGGATCAGAATAAATCCGCATAGGAAAGAAATGTTAAGACTAGACAAAAAGCCAAACTTGGGGAGAGAGAGGACAACACAAAAGGTTTTCATTGTTTTTAAACAAACAAATAATTACTTAGGTCTCTGGAGGGAATACTAAGCAGATTATGGCAAGAACCTGACCTTGAAGTTCTTCTAGGGCTGTCCTTTGACTTCACTCAAGCCCAAGACACAGAAAAATGGTGCCAGTTATGATGGTCCTGCCAACCGGCACATCTGGACCTTCTTAAAGGTACATCTTCCTGAGATTCATGAAAGTCCTAAATTCTAGGGATTGGTGCAGTGTCAGCTTTACCAAGTATCCTTCTCTGTTTCCTTCAGACTGTCAGTTCATACACACACTCTCAAGACCCAGATCTGGACACCCATTTGCTTTGGCAAGAACATGGCCCGTGATCTTATTTAGGATAACCGGCACCATCAGTAGGTGACACACCACTCTCTGAAAGACCGTAGCTTAGTTAAGGAGACACGGTTGACAAACGGCAGAGCCAGGATCTCAACCTGCCTCCAGAGCCCACTGCTGCCTTTATTAAAAAAGAGAGATGTGGAGTTCCCGTTGTGGCTCAGTGGTTAGCGAATCCAACTAGGAACCACGAGGTTGCGGGTTCGATCCCTTGGGTTAAGGATCCGCTATTGCCGCAAGCTGTGGTGTAGGTTGCAGATGCAGTTCAGATCTGGTGTTGCTGTGGCTGTGGTGTAGGCCGGCAGGTGCAGCTCCACTTTGACCTCTGGCCTGGGAACCTCCATATGCCGTGGGAGCAGCCCAAGAAATGGCAAAAAGACCAAAAAAAAAAAAAAAAAAAAAAAAAAGAAAAGAAAAAAGAGAGAGATGAGGTCACGGTTCTGAGGAGTTCACAATAAGGGTGAGGGCCTCATTTTGGGGCCGCCTACAGCCTACCTTAGATGTCATAGCGACACTGTCCTGGAAGAGGATCTTCCACGGTGGGCCTGTGAGCACCACTCTTCCTGCTGCACGCCTCTGAAGTACTACCTTTAAAGGTTAAAAAATAAAAACCACCCCCTGTTCACCTCTTTCTGCTAAAACCTGTTCAGTTAGACACTCGGAACATCAGATCCGTTAGAGAGCACAATTATTCTAAATGCTGCAAAACACACAAGTCCCGCTTCTTATCTCCACCAAAGGTGTGTTTGCTGTTCTAAAACCTTGTCACCTGAATACCAGATTCAGCTTCCCTTCCCAGGAAAGCAGAACAAACTCTGTGTGAACTGGCTGCAGGGGTGCTGTCTTCCTGAGAGACAGCCCATTACCGGGGGCTCAGGGGGAGACTGGGGAAGCGAAAGCAGTGAGTAGCTACCTCGCTGTAATTAGGAGCGCCAGCACTTCTTCCCCGATGCCCTCCACGTCCACCACCAGGGCCAGCTCATATTCCTGCACGGTGTTGGAGCATAAGGTCACCTGGAAAGAAAAAGGCAAAAAGCTGCTCTTGTGAAAGGCCAGCTCTCCCTCTGGCACAGGGGAGACGAGGGCTGAGTGCAGACTGCATTGATGCATGTGGCTTTTAGGCACTTTATCAGGGGATGTATGGCATTTCACATTTTGAGTTAAATAAGTTACATTTTGGGGTCAGGGCATGCTGAGATTTTTCAAAGGCCCGGTTAGAAACGACCACCTGGCTTTTGGTACAATAGCTTTGCTGATTTCCGAGAGGTGGTATCAAAGGAGCCATATAACTGCGTGAAGGGAAACAAGGCCCTGAAGGAGAGGCAACACCAAACAAACTTTAATTTAAACTGTTCCTTACGCCTCCGGGCTACATAAATTATGAAGATTCAATACACCGATAAAACATTACAGCTAGATTTCTATTACGGCAGAATAAAGGAAACGTGGCATAAGAAATCAACTGGATAGTGTTTTGTTTTCTAAACCAAAATCTTGCCCTTCCTTTCCACGCCCCATATTCACAATTAGAGAAGAAAACAGGAAGTTCCAAAGAAAGGCCAATCCAAGGACAGCATCTGGCCAGTATATTTTACCAGATATATATACATTTAATTACTCAATGAATTTTATTACATTTGTAGTTGTACAACATTCATCACAACCAAATTTTATAGCATTTCCACGCCAAACCCTCAGTGCCTATTTTTATTTACTGTTGTGAAACCTTACATTTAGGCTTTTGAAGCCTTGCTACAATTTTTAATTGCTTTAAAATGATTTGCACTGGAAGAGATACTTGTTAGTGTAGAAAACAGCTTCTGGCATAGGTGATGGCCTTTCTATCTATAAATTATGTATCGGGACTAATTAAAAATTTTTTTGGCTGGAAAGGGAATTGTTGGATGCAAATTTGAATTCACACAGACGTGGTTAAAGTGCAGATCAGGAGGGAAAATTGGGACTTGGAGAAAACTTTTCCAAACACAAAGGAAAAATTAAAGAGGGAGTCAACGACCATGAAAGGAAAACCTGTCAGATTTGGAGAAGCGGCTGCCCCACGTGCAGAGATGCCTGGAGTGACTCCAGCCCTTGTTTATGTCTCTGAGCTCGGGTGAGAACAAGTGCTTCTGACAGACGGCTGCTAGATAGATGCTCTGTCTTCTGAAACCTTCCTGTACCACCTGGGAGAAGCCTCCCAAAGTGGGGAATGGTAGGTGATACATAAGCCGAGCATAACCAAGTGAAAAATAAACTCATTGCAGCTGCACTTCTTCCTGGGCCGGTCACAGTTAGCAACTGCTATGATCTGAATGTGTCCCTAACTGTCCCCAAATTGATAGGCTGGAATCCTAACCCCCAATGTGATGGTATCAGGAAGTGACAAGGTCATGAGGGTGGAGCCCTCGGGACTAGGATGTGTGCCCTTATAAAAGAGGCCCTTGTCCCTTCACCATGTGAAGTCCTAAGTACCGATGAGTTCTTAAATATCGTCATATTAGTACTGGTGGGTGTATGTTAATACACCCACCACAGAGCAGAGGTTTCAGCAGAAATTGCTAGAATTCACTGTTCTAGTAAAGGCACTGCATTTAGGTTGATGGAGACCCGCTGGAGCAGTGTCAGCTCTTTTCCCACTATATTTGTATGGGGCTTCTTTTGCCGCAGTAGTTTCTTTCCTTGTAGACCCACTTCTCTGTATGAATTAGAGTCACTTCCTCCCATTGACAATGGGCATTTAAAGCAAACCCTAGACACGGTCCCAATAACCACCGAACAGTTCAGCTGCTTGGCCACATGTTTGGAAGGCTGTGTACTTTACCCTGATAGCAGCAAATCCTTGGGAGCGAATGGTGCCACAGCTAGGGGTGATGGTGAATTCTTGGGGTCTCATTACAGGTGCTTCGGCCTTGTTCCAAGATGATGTTTTCTTGTCTAAGTAGTGCTCACAACTTGAAATGCTTTTATGGCCAACGCCATCCCCAGGGATACGCAGTTTGAACGTCATGGGGACTAAGGAGGTATTATTGAGGGAACATATCAGGGTATGAGGAAACCCTAGAAAACAAAATGTAAGGGGAGAAATAAAAGCTCCACAAGAGCGTCCCTTTAACTCCAACCTCCCCTCAAACCGCCAAACCTCATAAATGAATTAGCATGCAATTCATCACGACTTAACTCCAGTTCTGCTCTATATTGTTTTCAGTTGCATAATCAATAGATACATTTCACCTACTCATGCATTCATTCATTCATTCATTCATTCAATGAATACTTATTATGCATTTGCTATGTTACAACAACAGAAGTGAAACAAGCATCCAGGTCCCTCTCTAGAGGCAGTCTCTAAATTAGTTTGCTAAATAATCTTCTAGGAGCCCTTTTTGCATTTAACTTTTGCACAGAAATACAGATATCCCCCCCCCAAAGAATAGAATCATACTTGCTCTTTTTATTTGCCCATGTGTGAAAGAAGAAGCCTGTGCAGTTTTACCCGCTGTGTGACCCAGAGCCTGCCAAGGCATTATATAACTCATTCTAGACTCGTCTAAGGCTCATGCTCCCAGGGTCGATGACACAAAATCGAAGAATAGCCTCTCCGGAGAGAGACTTTACGATCTGCTTTTGAGCCAGCCAGAGACTAACATAACACATCAGCTTTTCCCTTCCTTAGACAAAGCTGCCTTTTAATGTTATTTCTAGCCCTCCTACCTTCAATTCAGGGAGACTGTGTTCCTTTCCTAAGAGATGTGGATCCTGCTTGCCTGGTAAGCAATAAACTGAACTGATTTTGGACCCCCTAGGTGGCCATTATATCTGCTATCATTTTCAGAACAAGAATGATCTACAATCATAACAGAACAAATATGCATATTTGTACTAGATGCAAACACTTTCTACATTGACCCCTGCGATAAAACACAACTGGTCTCCTGAAGTAACTGCTGCCTTGCTGATGGGGGTGTTATGAACGGAGCTCCCCATGTCTGAGCCTTTGTTTACAGATTAGGACTACTGCATCCTTTGCAATTTCATACCTATCAGTGCATTTGGAAGAGTCTTTTTTTTTTTTTAATGGAAAAAGCAGTCTGAAAGATTACTCTTGGAAATTCTAGAGGTATTGCTAGAAAGTCAGTTTCACAATCACGTAATTGCTACATTTGCTACATTTGACTTTTTGGAACTTTCCGAACAATGACTAGCAAACTACAGACCCATTATTCTACCTGACCATTTATGGAATAAACACTCTTCAAGGGGAGGGTATTATTATGGAAGTGGATTCTATAAAGATTCAGATGGATCTTTCCAAACCATTGCCCAGACTACTTCCCCAAAGCTAGGAGTTTTTCCCAAGAATAAAGCCAAGTACAACCTCCTAGCTAGAACAATTCCTTGTACAGTTTTATCTGTAATATTCCATGTTGCTTCTCAAGAAGCCTGAGTAAAAGGGATATTGTTTATTAAAGACTGAAGTATCATTAACACCAATGTTATTCCTGGGTTTCTGGTTGCACCAAATCCTCATTAATGACTACTCTATAGTCTTTAGTACTTTAAGGTAAAGACCTCTAGTCTCCCTTCTTTAGCATCTAATATGTAAAAAGCAACAATAACATTTATGGGCCTTTTCTAGGAATATTAACAACAGGCTTGGTCAGAATGCCTCAAAGACTCACAAAGGTACCTTCATACCCCTCCTAGTACTTAAATCATCATTTAAAAGATGATAGTCTACATGCTATACAGCAGAAATGGACACAACTCTGTAAATCAACTATACTCTAATACAAAACAAATTAATTTAAAAAATAAACGACGACAGTCTCAAGAAGTTTGATTCTCGTTCAATGTGTGTATTTTCATGTGACCTGGAAAGCCCCTAAGAGGAAACTTGAGGAAACTAGGAATAAAGGATCTCAAGGCCGCAAGGAGAAGATTTAGCTCTGATGAAAGGTGGTACATTATTTAAAATATTATCTCTCTACTAAGAATGGACCCTAGCTAAGGAGAGTGTTAAATTGATTCAGCAATACCCAAGACCAAAAATTAAATTACAATTGATGAATTTTGGGGGATTCATGGGATATTTCAGACAATGGATTCTTAATTTTTCTTGTTAAATAAAAATCTCCACAAAGCAAAGTGAAATGTGTTGGGAAACCATTGTGCAAAACAGGTGGTACTTTTGTAGCTGTCTATAGAAATAATTCACAATATGGGAGATCAATAAGCACATTTGCATATTCCATTTTGAACAGAAAAAATTCAGACCTAGAAAACAAACATTACCTAAAATGGGGTCCTCTGTTTGCTTCAATGGTCTCTGGCACACCAACTACGACGTGCCCCAAAGTCTGAGCTGGTCTTTGACAAAAATCTTATATTACATCAAAAAGAGATGAGATAATCTCTAAATAAGAGTGGATGGAAAAATTTCTCCTCTGTAGCTGGGGATGTGGCTGACTCCTGCTTACATCCTGCTATCACACTGCAGGAAAACTGTGCACCGAGTTGTGGGTCTAAACCATACTCCAGAAGACCTAGCAAATGTAGATGGGCTGTGCTTAAATAATACGCTTAAAATATGGTTTTGGGGTTTTTTTTTTTTTTTTTTTGGTCTTTTGTCTTTTTAGAGCCACCCCCACGGCATATGGAGGTTCCCAGGCTAGGGGTCTAATCGGAACTATAACTGCCAGCCTACGCCACAGCCACAGCAATGCCAGATCCAAGCCATGTCTGTGACCTACACCACAGCTCAGAGCAATGCTGGATCCTTAATCCACTGAGCAAGGCCAGGGGTTGAACCCGCAACCTCATGGTTCCTAGTTGGATTCGTTTCTGCTGCGCCATGACAGGAACTCCAGTTTTGGTTGGTTTATTTGTTTTCTGTTTGTTTGTTTGTTTTTTTGGGTTTTTTTTTTTGTCTTTTTAGGGCTGCATCTGTGGCACATGGATGTTACCAGGCTAGGGGTCGAATCAGTGCTCTAGCTGCCCGCCTACACCACAGCCACAGCGACATGGAATCTGAGCTGCGTCTGCAAGCTACACCATAGCTCACAGCAACGCAGGATCCTTAACCCACTAAGCAAGTCCTGGGATACTAGTCACGTTTGTTACTGCTGAGCCACGATGGGAACTCCTAAAATATGTTCTTGCAATTGTCCGTAAATTCTTAGATGAATTTGAACCTTCCTATACAGAAAGGCTAATGCCATAAATGTGACTAAGACTCTGTTCGCTGTAAATTTCCCGCCTGGGGAATACCAGCCTTACATAGAAGAGTTATAAAGAATCTTACAATGTTATAACTATTTGATAAAAAATTTCATAATCCACAATCCTTGGGAAATGAACATAAAAATATCAATATTGATCTTAAACTGACCAAGTTCTCTGAGGCTCTTGGAGTTCTTTGGTGAAGAGTTTTACCTTTAGTTCTAATGCCCATCAGATCAAGTTAGCATCCTCTGGAACTCATGGACAATTCACTTTAAGAAATAATGACTAGAAGATCCACAAGATTAAAGTCTTTTATCAATCTGAATCAAGCTTGCTTCATACAGACATAGCTAAACAGAACCAACCGATGTCCGGTCAAGAACCAACTCACCTATAAGTTCAAGAAGCCTTCCCTAAAAATTTACCCTCAAAAGCTTTCCCTTCTTTCAACCTCAAAAGTGAAAAAAATATATCAAATAGTCTTTAGAGCCTTCTAACAACTGACCCTGCAGTTAATTAAGAGGTGAACCTTTGGGTAAAAAGATACCCAAAGAAAATGAACTGGCTGAAGACACAAAGAAAACTACTCTTACTGGAGATTTGAGATGGAAGTTTGCTAAAAAACAAAAACAAACAAAAACCTTCCCAAAGTTGATGCCCTTCAGCAATACGCTGCTCTCCCAAGCTCCTCGGAACAAGCAGACTCTACATGAAGTAGAAAGATTCTGCCCAAGAGTGATGAAAGAGGACTTTGCGATGTGCCTGGCATTATTGATTCTCATGTTTTCCTTATATACTCTTGTTCCTTATCATTCTGTCATATTATTCTCTATTTACTATCTTAAGGTTATAGCAATTCGGATATCCTGTTATGTTTCCTTTATTGTTAATGATAACTTGTTCAGGTCTAGACTTTGCTCATGCCTATTATAATCTCTTCTGCCAATCTTTCTATGATTGTGATAATTAGGCTTTGCCCCTGATTCTACTTAACAGAATCCTCAGGTAAATTTAAATACTCCTTCTTTAGTAAAATATTGCTAGTTACACCTGGCCAAGAAAGAGACACCTATCATATATATATATATATATATTTTTTTGTCTTTTTGCCATTTCTTGGGCCGCTCCCTCGGCATATGGAGGTTCCCAGGCTAGGGGTCTAATCAGAGCTGTAGTTGCCAGCCTACGCCAGAGCCACAGCCACGTGAAATCCAAGCTGCGTCTGTGACCTACACCACAGCTCATGGCAATGCCAGATCCTTAACCCACTGAGCAAGGCCAGGGATCGAACCCGCAACCTCATGGTTCCTAGTTGGATTTGTTAACCACTGAGCCATGATGGAAACTCCCCATGTATATTTTTTTGATGCTTATATTTATTTATCCCAATACCTCTGCCTTCACTCTATAACTTCTCTGTTCATATTATCCAATGGTCAAGTTCACTGAGCACCTGATGCTTCCAAATTCCTTATTCTTATTCAGCACATTCTTGTTCCTCCCGAAAAATAGTGAATTTGCAGATACTTATCCTGTCCCTTTTGGTCTATCACCTGACATACAGGTTATTACTTGGTCCATTTTATTCTTTGAGCAATCTGAGGAGATATCAAAGCCTCAGTGTTCCTTCAGGGACAATCACCACCAAAACTCTATAATTTAACTCTCTCATGATACTGTAACTTCAGTCAAACTAATTAACTTTTAGATATGTCATACAATATCCAATCCTACCACCAAAATCTTTAGTCATACTTAAAAAATTTTTGATACCAAAAGTACTATTACCTCTCATCTACTTTATGGTATTTATAATATCCTAACAGCATCAATACCAACAGACCTGGATGCCAAATCTAGATCTTCATCTCTAAGCAAGAAAATACCATGTCTACATCCTAGCTTATAATAGGCACCTCTTCAGGAATGAGATTTAGTGTCAATACAGGGACAATATTATCAACTTTAGTTAGCTTGATGTACTCCCTAGCCCTACCACAGTCTCTGCAAACCTTTAACTCCACACAATGTATGTATTATCCTGAAATGACTAAAAAGTTCTGCAATTTCTGGCTAGGTCCCATAACAGTCAATTTCTCCTTTGCATCTGGAACTAACTGTATGCATCTCTATTGGCCTTTCATTCCATATGCCATGGGTGCAACCATAAGACAAAAAAAAAAAAAAAAAAAAAAAAAAGACTATACAAAATAGAGAAGAGTTTTCAACTTGGAGGGATAAAAAACCTGCATTAAACCCATCACCAAGTTCACTTTGTGTGTGTGTGTGTGTGTGTGTGTGTGTGTGTGTGTCTTTTTTGGGCAGTACATGCAGCATATAGAGGTTCCCAAGCTAGGGATCGAATTGGAGCTGTAGCTGCTCCAGCCTACACCACAGCCACAGCAATGCAGGATCCAGCCGCTTCTATGACCTACACCACAGCTCATGGCAACACCAGATCCTGAACCCACTGAGCGAGGCCAGGGATTGAACCCGTGTCCTCATGGATACTAGTCAGGTTTGTTAACTGCGGAGCCACGATGGGAAATCCACCAAGTTTACTTTAAATTTGAGGGCATCTCTATGAAAAGGTTGCTGTGTAGCCAAAGTGGTAAATTGGATTCTGCATATGAACACAGAATGTTCAGAATGTTCAGATAGTGGACTGAAGCATAAAGGTTTCTGTTGTTCCAATGCTGGAAGTGGGGGGACAACCATGGCCTGACAGCTCTTAGCACCCAGGACATGGTTACAACGTTCATCTAAAACTAAGAAATGGCACCAAAATGCTGCAGATAAAGAAAAATTCTGGACCCTCTCAGCTAGTACCTACACAAACTGGTAAGAGAAGTTCTTTGTAAATCTTCCTCCCCCTCTGTAGAGAGCAAAGTAATTCTTCTCAGTTTCTAATTTAGAATGGAAAAGTACTCACCAAAGGCAACATCACCAAAATGCAGAGCAGGGACATTAAAATGGAAGGTAGGTCCAATGACACAGCCCCTGGAAGCAGGAATAAAAGGGCATGGAAAAAGAATTCAGTGAATTCAAGGGAACAATCAAGAACTGAGAAGAGGGTAAGCACTGAAAACCTTATTTTTGCATTAAATAAGTGATAGATCAAATGGTACTTCTATTTTTAGTTTTCTGAGGCATCTCCATACTGCTTTCCACAGTGGTTGCACCAATTTACAATCCCACCAACAGTGTACTAGGGTTCCTTTTTCTCCACACCCTCTCCAGCACTTATTGTTTGTAGACTTTTGGATGATGGCCATTCTGGCTGGTGTAAGGTGGTACCTCATAGTGGTTTTGATTTGCGTATCTCTAATAATGAGTGATGTTGAACATCTTTGCATGTGTTTTTTGGCCATCTGTATGTCTTCTTTGGAGAAATGTATGTTTAGATCTTCTGCCCATTTTTTGATGGGGTTTTTTTTTTGGTATTGAGCTACAGAAGGTGTTTATAAATTTTGGAGATTAATTCCTTGTCAGTTGATTCATTGGCAGAGATTTTCTCCCATTCTGTGGGTTGTCTTTTCGTGTTGTTTAGGGTTTCCTTTGTTGTGGAGAAACTTTTAAGTTTAATTAGGTCCCATTCGTTTATTTTTGTTTTTACTGTCATTTCTCTAAGAGGTGGATCTGAGAAGATGTTGCTGTCATTTATTTCAGAGAGTGTTTGGCCTATGTTTTCCTCTAAGAGTTTTATAGTGTCTGGTCTTATATCTAGGTCTTTAATCCATTTGGAGTCTACCATTTTGATCCAGCAATCCCACTCTCAGGCATCTACCCCGAGAAAACCACGACTCGCAAAGACACATGTACTCCAATGTTTATTGCAGCACTATTTACAATATCCAAAACATGGTAACAACCTAAATGTCCATCGACAGAGGAGTGGATCCAGAAGATGTGGTACATATACACAATGGACTATTACTCAGCCATTAAAAACGAAATACCAGCATTTTTCGCAACATGGATGGACCTAGAAACTATCATGCTAAGTGAAGTCAGCCATACAATGAGACACCAACATCAAATGCTTTCACTGGCATGTGGAATCTGAAAAAAGGACCGACGGAACTTCTTTGCAGAACAGATGCTGACTCACAGACATTGAAAAACTTATGGTCTCTGGAGGAGACAGTTTGGGGGGTGGGGGGATGTGCTTGGGCTGTGGGATGGAAATCCTATGAAATCAGATTGTTATGATCATTATACAACTACAGATGTGATAAATTCATATGAATAATAAAATAAAATAAAAGATCACACACACAAAAGTTACCTATAGCATCACCTTGGACTTAAAGAAACTATGAAATGATGGTCTGTCACAATGGTTCTTAGAATTATTAACTCTTAAACCGTTGGGTTTTAGCAAATGATGCTATAGGTAACTTATCACCATATTTCTACTGGTGACGAGATAGAACAGACACATCACTGAACTAATGGCACAAAATGTTAATGAGGATGAGACACATAACATAAAAAGTTATTAACACAGGCGGAGTTCCCGTTGTGGCTCAACGGAAACAAATCTGCCTAGCATCCATGGCAGGTTCGATTCCTAGCCTCGTGCTCAATGGGTTAAGGATCTGGCATTGTCGTGAGCTGTGGTGTAGGTCACAGATGCGGTTCGGATCCCATGTTGCTGTGGCTGTGGTGTAGGCTGGCAGCTGTAGCTCCCACTGCACCCCTAGCCTGGGAACCTCCATATGCTGTGGGTGCAGCCCTAAAAACACCAAAAAAAAAATAGAGAACATAAAAATGTAATTACTCAGGCAAGGAAAAAAAAAAAACTATAGGTCTCATCATATGATAAACATGAAAGACTATCAATTTTACCAGTATTCCTTACCCCATACTTTGATAAAACTGTTCTAATCCACTTCCTACCAGCAACTAACGATGATCTTAGCCATCACTTTATCACTGTAGACCCCAGCTTCTTTTCCTAATGGATACAACATAAGACCAGGTGTTCCCACTGTGGCACAGTGGGTTAAGAATCCAACTGCAGTGGCATGGGTCACTGCCAAGGTGCGGGTTTTGATCCCCAGCCTGGCACAGTGGGTTAAAGGATCTGGCATTGCCACAGCTGCAGGGTAGATCATAGCTGTGGCTCAGATTTAATCCCTGGCTTGAGAACTTCCCTATGCTGTGGATTCAGTCATAAAAATTAAAAAATAAAAGACTGGAATAGTGATCTTATAGACTCTTTTTTTACATATATACATATAATGATTTTTTTTCCATTTTTTTTTTACCACTGTAAACACTGGTTTACAGTGTTCTGCCAATTTTCTACAGTACAGCATGGTGACCCAGTTACCCATACATGTATACATTCTTTTTTCTCCCATTATCATGCTCCATTATAAGTGACTAGACATAGTTCCCAGTGCTACACAGCAGGATTTCATTGCTGATCCATTCCAAAGGCAATAGTCTGCATCTATTAACCCCAAGCACCCCATCCATCCCAATCCCTCCCCCTCCCCCTTGGCAACCACAAGTCTATTCTCCAAGTCCATGAGTTTCTTTTCTGTGGAAAGGTTCATTTGTGCCATATATTAGATTCCAGATATAAGTGATATCATATGGTATTTGTCTTTCTCTTTCTGACTTACTTCACTCAGGATGACAGTCTAGTTCCATCCATGTTGCTGCAAATGGCATTATTTTGTTCTTTTTGATGGCTGAGTAGTATTCCATTGTGTATATATACCACATCTTCCTAATGCAGTCATCTGTCAATGGACATTTGGGTTGTTTCCATGTTTTGGCTATTGTGAATACTACTGCAATGAACATGTGGATGCATGTCTTTTTCAAGGACTCTTTAACATTTTTTGGTCTGCTTCTCTCTCAGGGCAAGGTTCATGATTTTGCAGTGATGCTCTAGTTAAAATAAATAAGATTCTACAGCTTCTAGCTGACTTCAGGTGTGGTAGATAACGTAATGGTCACCAATGACATCTACATACTAAGCCCCAGAATCTGTAAATGTATTAGATTACTTGGCAAAGGGTAATGAAGGTAGCAGAAGGAATTAAGGTTGTAACTAACTGATCTTAAGACAAGGAGATTGGCCTGAATTATCAAGGTGGGCTCAATGTAATCACAATAGTCTTTAAAAATAGAAGATGAAGGCATGGAATTCCCACTGTGTCTCAGCAGGTTGAGAACCCAACTAGTATCCATGAGGATGTGGGTTCGATCCTTGGCCTCATCCAGAGGGTTAAGGATCCAGTGTTGCCATGAGCTGTGGTGTAGGTTCCAGATGAGGCTTAGATCTGGCGTGGCTGTTGCTGTGGTGTAGGCTAGTAGCTGCAGCTCCAATTCGACCCCTATCCTCGGAATTTTCATATGCTGTGGGTGCAGCCCTAAAGAAAAAAAGAAGAAGATGATGATGATGAAGTAAGAATGAGGTCAGGTGAGAAGGACTCAACCAGCTTTTGCTGGATTTGAAGATAGAGAAGGGGAACCATGAGCCAAAGACTGTAGGCAGCTTCAAAAAGCTGAATAAGGTCAGAGAACAAATTCTCCCCTAGAACTTCCAGAAAGAAACCCAGCCCTGCCAACACCTTTATTTTAGCCCAATAAGACCTGTGTTGGACTTTAGAGCTAGAGAACTCTAAAATAATAAATCTCTATTGTTTTAAGCTACTAAGTGTGTGGTAATTTGCTACAGCAGCAATAGAAGAGTAAAATAATAGATATTTGTTTATTCTTGTCTTTCTCCATGTTCCATGTCCTTACAATCTCTAGACCAAAGGTTAGAACTGAAAGCATTCCCCATCTCTGGGCCATGCTTTTAAAAGTTATGGACATACAGAAACCAGAAACCCCACTAAGCCTGGGTCTCCTAATTCACCCCGATCCAGATGTTGGTGGTGGAGGTGTGTCACACCGTGCGCTGAATGCACTTGGTGCCCTAGTGATACTTCCAGCGACCACAGATCTGACTACAATGTGGTAGAGCAGCCGTTGCAAGCCTAGGAGGAGCGATGACAAAAAGACTTTGTGCTGCAAGTTTCAGTCCTGAAAACCTTTTCTATTTCATGCTAATGATCTGAAAGGGTTTCAAGAGAATTGGCTGGTACTCAGCAAGGAATTAGGATCCAGCTGAGAATGAAGTCACGCAGGCCTGCACATGAGATACTTGACTTGTAAAAGAAGTTTTGGGGGGCCAGAATAACAAGAAGATCAAAAGCGTGTGACGTGACTAAAAGGCTTTAAAAAAAAAAAAAAAGATCACAAAATTGTGCAAAGCAGTCGTTTAATCAGTGCAGAAATAGGAAAAAAACCCACTAGAGTTAAACCATATTTGTTCAAAGGCACATATAACTAAGGGAACTGCAGCTGAATACCATCTGGACATAGATAGGGTCACAGTCATTCTAATAGAGATTCTGAATATTAGGACAGTTTCTGCCAAAATAGTACCCTCCATCAGTGCAATGATCTGTTAAAATTAGAATTTTAAAGACTAAGAGATAGAGTCATTGAATTACTATGCTACATTACATAAAATAGGCTGAATGCAAAATTTATCTCTGGCATAGCTAAACTTTATAAAGTTATGGAAGTTCCCATTGTAGCTCAGCAGTAACAAGTCCGACTAGTATCCATGAGGATGTGGGTTCAATCCCTGGCCTTGCTCAGTGGGTTAAGGATCCAGTGTTGCCGTGAGCTGTGGTGTAGGTCACAGACGCGGCTCAGATCCTGCGTTGCTGTGGCTGTGACTGTGGCTGGCAGCTGCAGCTCCAATTCATTCCCTGGCCTGGGAACTTTCATATGCTATACCTGAGAATCTAAAAAGGAAAAAAAAAAAAAACTTTATAAAGTTACGTATGCAAAAACAGGAGGGAACAAAACTGCTCATGGATAAGTTAAAAAAATCACATTAACTTTACAGTGTTGTTTATTCACCCTTAAAAGCCCCTTAAAATATGGGGGTTACTCCTCCAGCCACGTGACAGCCATATGTCATGTGGCTGGAGGAGTAAAGAGAAATAGTAAAATGTAACAATCATTCTGATCTTTCAAGGCATATTACCCAAAATTATATGCTATTGAGGACAAAACAGCACCTGGTAGTAAAAGAATAAGAAATAAAGTTCCAGAATCCACAATATTAAGTTTATAGAGAGTTCTTGGGCTACGAGGCCCAAGAAAGTGTTCCTGGTAAAGTCATACGTAAAAAGCTGGGAATAAACAATAAATTATACATGTATTTCACCCTTTATCATTAGACATTTATTTGTGACACTAGATATTTACCAAGTTTTCAAAATTGTTGTTTCTGGTGCTAGAACACTTTCGGACAAATGCAGTTTAGACAAGAATATTTCTCTTAGCAATTTGTGATTAGTTTTAGGATGAACAGGAGACATTGCTTCCACAGTCAGATATTCCTTTCCTTTGAAAGAGACCAGGAATGAACAACCAAAATAAGAAAGTGACACGGGAGTTTGGGTGAATGGCAAGGTACAGAGGATAAAATAAGAGGCTTAACCTCTAGAGAGCACTTAGGAATATTAACTAGTTCAGGTTTACTTGTGAGTAGGTTCCCGGAAGATTCCTAAATCCCAATATATACAGGACACCTTAACCTATTCAGACATTGCTAATGATATGCACTACTAGTTTAGGATTTTTAGAATAGATCAGAGATTTAAAAAATTCACCCATGAAAGGATGAAACTATTATTCAATATTACAGGATCCTGTAAATTAAAAAAAAAAAAAGTCTCATTGAAATATAATTCACATGCTACACAATTCACCCACTGAGAGAGTATAAATTAACAGGTTTTGTATGTTCACCTGTATGTGCCGACACCATCGCAGTGAACTGCAGAACACTCTCATCATCTCAAAAAGAAACACCACACCCTTTAACCATCACCCTCCATCCCTCATCTTGACCTCCAGCCCTAAGTACCACTAACCTACTTCTTATCTATATATGGATTTTCTTACTCTGGACATTTCATATAAATGGAATCATACAATACATGGCTTTTTGTGTCTGGCTCCTTTCACTTGACATCGTGTTTTCAAGGATTCATTCATTGTACCATGTTGTAGGATGAATATCCTTCATTCTTTTTTAGAGTCTTAAAAACATTCCATCATATGGATATACCACATTTCTTCTCTCTTTTTTTTTTAATGGCCGCACCTGTGGCATATAGACATTCTCAGGCTACGGGATGAATCAGAGCTGCAGCTGCCAGCCTATGCCACAATCATAGCAATGCCAGATCTGAGCTGCATCTACGATTTCCATTGCAGCCTGCAGCAATGCCGGATCCTTAACCCACTGGGCGAGGCCAGGGATCAAACCCACATCCTCATGTATACTAGCCAGGTTCTTAACCTGTTGAGCCACAACAGGAACTCCAGGATATACCACATTTTGCTTATCCATCCATCAGTTGGCAGGCATTTGGATTATTTCTGTTTTGACTCCTATGAATAATGCTGTCATAAACATTCACATCCAAGTTTCGATGGATTTATATTTTCATTCCTCTTGGGTATGTATCTAGGAATGGAATGGCTGGGTCATAGGTAACTCAATATTGACCTGTTTGAAAAGATGTCAAACTGTTTTCCAAAGCGGGTGCATATTTTACACTCCCACCACCAGTGTATGAAGGTGTTGATTTCTCTACATTCTCTGCAACACTTGCTATTTTCCACTTTAAAAATTATAGCCAACCACGTGGGTGTGAAGAGTATTTCACTGTGGTTTTGATTTGCATCTCTCTGATGATTAATGATGTTGAGAGTCTTTTCTCATGTTATTGATCATTTGTATATCCTCTTTAGAGAAATGCCAGCTCAGATGCTTTGTCCATTTCTTAACTGCCTTTTTATTATTGAATTGTAAGTATTCTTTATATATCTCAGATATATATCCATTTTCAGATATGATTTACAAATACTTTCTCCCGTTCTGTAGTTTGTCTTTTTCCCTTTCTTATTTCTATCCTTTGAAACTCAAAAATTTTTAATTTTGACAAAGTCTTATTTTTTTCTTTGCTTGCTTATGCTTAGATATCATATTTAAGAAACCTTTGCCTAATCCAAGATCACACATATTTACACCTGTGTTTTCCTTTAAAGGTTTCCTTTAATCGATTTTATATATGATGTGAGGCAGAGAGTCCAAATTTATTCTTTTGCATGTTGATATCCAGTTGCTCCAGAATCGTGTGTTGAAGAACTATCTTTTTCCCATGGAATTATATTGATACCCTTGATAAATATAAATTGACTGTAAATGTATGAATTTGTTTTTGGATTTTCAGTTCTATGTCATTGATCTATATGTCTATCTTTATGTCTAGTACAACACAGTCTTGATAACTGTATTGAAACTAGAAAGTTTTGAGGGAAGAAGTGTTAGTCCTCCAAATTTGTTCTTATTTTTGAAATTTTTTTTGGCTATTCTTGGTTTCTTGCATTTCCATACAAGAAATTCCATTAGTATCAGCTCATCTATTACTGCAAAAAGGGCAGTCGAAATTTTTATGGGAATCATGTTGAATCTATACATCATTTTGGGAAAGAGTGCCATCTTTGATTAATCATATTAAGTCTTCCAATTCATGAACATAGATGTCTTTTCACTTATTTAAGTCTTTTTTTTTGCAGGGGAGACCATACCCATGGCATATGGAAGTTCCCAGGCTAGGGGTCGAATTAGAGTTGCAGCAACTGGCCTACACCACAGCCACAGCAAGGCAAGATCTGAGCCATGTCTGCGGCCTGCACCACATTCATGGCAACACCAGATCCTTAACCCATTGAGTGAGGCCAGCAATCGAACCCACATCCTCATGGATACTGGTTCGGTTTGCTACCACTGAGCCACAATGGGAACTCCTAGGTCTTCCTTTAAATTCTTTTCAGCAAGTTTTGTAGTTTTCAATGTACAAGTCTTGCACTTTTTTGTTAAATTTATTCCCAAGTAGGTCACTTTTTGAACCTATCATAAATGGAATTTTCTTAATTTCATTTTTTAATTTTCATTGCTACCATCTGGAAATACAATTGATTTTTTTATATTGATTCTACACCCTGCAATTTTTTAGAACTCATTTGTTAACTCTAGTGTTTTGGTGGATTCCTTAAGATATTCTACATACAAAATCATGTCATCTGCCAAGAAAGATAGTTTTACTTTCTTTCTATTCTGAATGCCTTTTATTTCTTTTTCTTGCCTAACTGCCTCATAGAACCTTCAGCACAATACTGAGTAGAAACCACTTTCAGTTTTATTAATTTTCTTTATTTTTTTCTTTTCTATTTCATTAATTTCCACTCTACTCTTTATTATTTATTTCCTAGGGCTAGCTTTGGATTTAGTTGGCTCTTCTTTTTCAAGTTTGCTAAGTAGAAATTTATGTTATTGAGATCTTCTTTCTAAATGCAGGCACACATATAGCTATCAAGAATCATTTTCACTATATCACAAAAGTTTTGGTATATTGTGTTCTATTTTCCTTTACCTCAAAGTATTTTAAAATTTGTTGTGATTTATTCTTTAATCCACTGGTAATTTAGGAGGATGTTTAATTTCCACATATTTGTAAATTTTCCAGATTTCCTTCTATCTGTATTTGTTTCTTTAAACAAAGTTTTACTGGAATACAGTTGACTTACAAAGTTGTGTTAATTTCAGGCGTACAGCAAAGTAAATCAGTTATGAATATACATATATCTATTCCTTTCCAGATTCTTTTCCCAGATAGGTTATTACACAGTGTTGAGTAAATTTCTCTGTGCTATACAGTAGACTGGTCCTTGTTACTTGTCTACTTTGCATATAGTAGTGTGAATGTATTTTACATTTTTAATTTATTTTTTTCTAATTGAAGAACACACTCTGTATGATTCAGATCATTTACAATTTATTGAGACTTGTTTTATGGCTTATCACGTGGTCTATTCTGGAAAATGTTCTGAGTACACATGTTGGGTGGAGAGTTCTACAAGTGTCTCAGGTCTAGATGGTTTATAATATTGTTCAACTCTTCCATTTCTTTTATGATGTTCTGCCTAGTTGTTTTATGCATCTCTGAAAGTAGAGTAGTGACATCTCTAACTATTATTGCTGAATTACCTATTTCTCCCTTACTCTGTAACGTTTTGCTTCATGTATCTTGGGGCTCTGGTGTTAAATGCATATATGTTTATATGTTATATCCTATCAATGGATTGACTACTATTATAAAATGTCCTTCTTTGCCTCAAGTAACAATTTTTGTTCTAAAGTCTATTTAGATTTTAGTATAGCCACTGCAGCCTTCTTTTAGCTAGTGTTTGCATGGTGTATCTTTTTCCATCCTTTTAAAAAAGTTTCAACCCAGTCATATTTTCAGATTTAAGTGTGTCTTGTAGATAGCAGGCAGTTAGATTATATTTTGTATGTGTGTTTTTAAAATATATTCGCCAATCCCTGCCTTTTGATTAGAGTATTTAATATATTTACACTTAATGTAATTACTGATAGGAAGAATACATGCGTTCCATTTCACTATTCGTTTTCTACATGTCTTAATGTTTTTGTTCCCCTATTCTTCCATTATTATATTCCTTTGTGTTAAATGAATATTTTCTAGTGTAGCCTTTTAAATCCTTGGTAATCTTTTTTACTATATTTTTTAGTTTAGAAAATAATTTAGGGAATGGAAAATCACGTTCTGATCTTGGGGTCCAAGGTTAAGATGGTAAGATTCATGCAACCAGGAATGTCTACCAAACCCAAATTCATCAGTCCCTGCACCTACTATACAATCTTGCATGTAGGAGGTGCTCAATAAGATTTTATTAAACAAATATCCAAACTATATGTTTTTTTCTAAATAGAGCAGCAATGTGTGTATGTTGATAGTCAGAAACAGTATTAATTATTAGGCAGAACTTAAAATGCAGAATGGCTGGATGAAATTGGGATGGGCTTTCTTATTTAACTTGAAAAACAATTAGCCTCTCTTGGCCAGCATTTTGATTTTTCTTTGTCTACATGGAAAGTAAAATTATGGTCCTTTAACATCCTATTCTTTCTTATGTCCAGATAGGACTATTATTTCTTTTAAATTAAATGTTTTTAAGAGCAGAGCTTTAATGTTTTATCTTTATCACTTTTGTATGGAGGCCTGTTTATGATGCTTCTATGGATGGTACTCATGATTCTGAACAATATTTCCTGATTTAAGAAGTAAGAAAGCCCTAACTCAGTTGCAGCTTTCAAGAGCTGATCCTCTGGAACTTACTGAGGGCCTTCTAGGGGCCACATGATCTATAAATGGTAAACAAATGTTGCATTTGCAGGCTTGCTCTTCCTGTTTCTACAGATAACCACCTCCACTGCTTGTTATGAGATATGAATTGTTACGGAGGTGGGAGGTGAACCAAAGTTCATATAATGTGAAAAAGTATTCCTGTTCTTCTCATATTCTGCACCTCCCCAAAGGATGTAAATCATGGCTAGGATAAACATGATGCATCTTCTTAAAGAGCCAATGTTATTCAAATATATGGAAAGTAACTCTGATTTTTTTTTAACACAAAGATACACTGTGGAAAAAAAATGTAAATGCATTGTGAATGTTTTGGATAAGTCTTGAGACTTTTTTAAAAAAAGTTTATGATTATGGCAAGTCTTTGCCATGTCACAGAACCCCTGAGGCATATGCATCCACTATCCTTACTTGTTAGGGGTTGTATTCACCTGCTAGGACTATCATAACAAAGTTTTAGAGACTAGGTGGCTTAAACTACAGAAAGTTATTGCCTCACAGTTCTGTAGGCTGGAAGTCCAAGATCAATGTGTCGGTAGGGTTGGTTTCTTCTGTGAAGACTCACTCCTTGGCTTGTAGAGGGCTACCTTCTCCCTATGTCTTCACATACTCTTTTCCTACTTGTGTATCTATCATAATGTTCTCTTCTTACAAAGTCACCATTAATACTAGATCAGGGCCAATCATTTGAACTCATTTCACCTTGAATTATTTCTTTAAAAGTCCTATTTCTAAGGGCAGTCACATTCTGAGACATTGAGTACTGGGACTTCAACAAACAAATTTTATGAGAATGTAATTTACCATAACAGACATAATTAGGTGAAAGAATTGAGAAGAAATGGTAATCACTTTTGAGTTGATTGTAAGCTTCTAAATTTCCAGTGGATATCATGAGATCATTAAGTTTTCCTAGGGTCCTCCAGGCCATATATATCTGTTCTTTTCCATGTTATCTCCAGATCCCAAGGAGACCCCAGCTCTAGATGGAGTGATGTCCTGCTAGGTTACTGAACTATGCTAAGAGAGACTACCATAGTAATTAACAACCTGTTGTTGTGGAAATCCAAATAGAACCTGCAATATGTTCTGAAGCCATGATCTTTTTAAGCACCAGGAACCAAAGTTATAGATCTGCCCAATGTATTATTCTTTTTAAAACCTAAGAACAAAGAAAGCAACTGGAGAAGCCGTTGAAATACTTCTAGCACAGGAGTTCTGTTGTGGTGCAATGGAAACAAATCTGACTAGGAAACATAAGGTTGTGTGTCTGATTCCTGGCGTCACTCAGTGGGTTAAGGACTGGGTGTTGCCATGAGCCGTGGTGTAGGTTGCAGATGCAGCTTGGATCTGATGTTGCTGTGGCTGTGGTGTAGGCCAGCAGCTGTAGCTCCAAACAGACCTCTAGCCTGGGAACCTCCATATGCCATGAGTGTATCCCTAAAAAGCAAAAAAAAAAAAAAAAAAAAACTTTCAGCACAAAAGTGGCAAATGTCTGGTCTTGGCTGACTGACAGTATAAGTAGACTCTTTTATAATTCCTGGAAGCATTATAGGTGAGAGCATTTAAATCATTTCCTTAAATAAAAACAAAAATTAAGGTTTAAAGAAACTGCAATAACAGGCAAAGCATAGTCAAAGAGATGATTTTATCCAGATGTTAATAACTTACTTTCCCTAGACATACTAAATTACAGAGAGTAAGTAGAAAACAATTTAATGTTTAACTCCTTATTTTACAAGGTTATATAGCTTACAGAAAAACTAGATCCAAAAATAGCATATGCATCCATATTAAATAGGTTACACATGTTCAAGAGGGAAATAATGGGTAGAAATTTAAGACAACCCAGTATGTTGATATGTGCATATCAGCAAAGACCGTTATGGACATTCAAGACATTATCTAGTTTTGGATTTTTTTTTTTTTGTCTTTTGTCTATTTGGGGCTGCAACTGTGGCATATGGAGGTTCCCAGGCTAGGGGTCGAATCAGAGCTGTAGCTACTGGCCTACACCACAGCCACAGCAACACCGGATCCTTAACCCACTGAGCAAGGCCAGGGATCAAACCCGCATCCTCATGGATACTGGTCGGGTTCGTCAACCACGGAGTCATGATGCGAACTCCTAGTTTTGGATTTTTAAAAGAATTTTATGAAAGGATTTTATTTTTACATTTTACTTCTGTGCTCAAACATTTAAAAGCAATCAGTAGGGAACCGAATGGTTATTATTTTCAAATGAGTATCATTATTGTTAATAAAAAATGAATATTTTGGCAATCTATTAACTCTCCAGTAATGTGTGAGGTGATGTAGTTCTGAAGTTTAAGAAATCAGAAGGTAAAAACTTCAGTTAGCGTCCACATTACCTGTAGAAGTAACTTACCTAATGGTCAGTTTCACAGGCTCAGGTGATCCATTGACACTGACCAGGAACTCTTCCTCAAAGTGCCCCAGGATGGCAGAACTGAAGGAGATCTGGATAGCCTGCACTCCACTCGGTTCAATGATGCCTTCCTTGGGACTGAAAACAAAGCAGGCCCCCACGGCTGAAGTTGGAGGGATCACGCTGAAGAGAGCATCAATGCTGCCTTTGTTGGAGAGTACCGCCTATGTCAAAAAGGCAAGAAGGAAAAGTAGGCAGTGCGCCTCTGACTTCTTTTCACATAAGCACCAACACAGAGACAGCTGCAAGAATTAGAATAAAGAAAACCTCCAGGGGGAATAAATGAACAGTCTTCTGTCTTGAATGTTTGAAGATAGAAATTCCAAGCCAGAAAGTAATTTTGTGTTTTTATCTCCTCTTTAAAATGGAGTTAGTCATGTGCCTTATACTCATGCTATAAAGATTGATCGTAATCACATCTACTGAAGATGAGCCTTAAAATACCTTTTTGGGATGAAGTAAACAAGGGAAGGCATATAAAGTATTTCTCTTATATATTTAAGAAGGCTGGGATTAAGTGGCGTGTAAAAAAATAAAAAGTCAGAAGAGAGAAGCAAGAACTATCTGAGCTTATGTTTAAAATGTAGCTTGAAGAATATAAATGAGATATTATGGTGGATTCCAGATTGCAAGGATACTACTCTTTGTTGTACCATTAGATTTCATCCTATAAGGATATTTTCGTCTCATCTTCTATTGGATGGATAATGGTTTGGGGATGCTTATGTGAGCCATTGTGTCACTACAGAAAAACTTTATTCCTATATGCTAGCGTTCTAGAACCAAGTCACTGCCCATATTTGCTTGTGTGTGTTAAAAGCTCATGCCTGGCATTCAGAGACCTCTACAGCTGATGTAGTCTACCACCCCCACTCCCATCTCTCACAATTCCTGTCCATGAACCTGTACTATATCTACATGGTTTTATTTCTGGACTTCTAGAACACAATCACTATTCCTTGCCAAAGCTTACACCTGAAGGGGTAAACAGCCATTCTCTCTATGTAGGAAGTGCCCTTGACCTACACTCTAGGCATTGGAGGAAAAAAAGAGGAGATCATGAAGGAAGATTCAGAAAACAATGGGGTATGCATCAGAAACCTAGAAAGCCAAGAGAGAATTTCCAGAAGGGGTTAAATGTGGACAGAAGTTAAGGAGAATAAGCTTTGATAAAATATCAAATTTCTCAAAGAATAAGCTTTGAGAAATTTTTAAATATTTATTTATTTATTTAGGGCCACAGGTGTGGCATATGGAAATTCCCAGGCTAGGGGTTGAGAGCTGTAGCTGCCAGCTTATACCACAGCCAGAGCAACGCCAGATCTGAGCCACATCTGTGATCTACACCATAGTCTGATGCAATGCCGAGTCCTTAATCCACTGAGGGGGCCAGGGATCAAACACACATCCTCCTGGATACTAGTTGAGTTTGTTTCCACTGAGCCACAACAAGAATTCCCAGATGTCTTTATTTTTAATTAGAGGCTATCCCTGCCTTTGAAGAAGAAAGTAATTTTAGTAGGGCGTGACTGTAGAATCCAGAGTACAAGTGTTTAGGGAGTGAGTAGATGCAGAGGAAATAGTGGTTGACTGTTCTTGTTTTGAGAAGATTAGTGGTTAAAAGAGAAAACTGGGGGGAAGGCAGATCTAGTCTATCACACTATTAAATGAGATGATGCATGCTCAGAGCCCAGCCTAGATGCGGTAAGAAAAGGGGACTAGGTAACCAAGGGAGTAGGGCCTGGGTGAATGTAGGGGGTCCCACTAGATCAGGGAGCCTCCTGAGAAGCAGGAAAGAAGGAATCAAGAGCATAAGTAGGACAGAGTCAGGGAGTCTCGCTAAGGAAGACAATCATTTCTGCCAGGAGAAACACGGTTAATGGATGTGTTATTCATCTTTCTATGTTTGTTGCCCGTCTCCCTTGTTCTAAGTTCCCTGGTGGAGGAATCATGCTTCATCCTTTAATCCTTTTAAAAAGGTCATCTAGAAAAGTGATTATGACCGGAGACTCAAAAGCCAAATACCTGGGTTCAAATCCCAGCTTTTCCAATGACTGACTTACTAGCTCAGTGACCTCACAGAACCTGCTTAGCTTCTTCTCTGTGCCTGTTTCTCCACCTGTTAAATATAAGTACTATTAACTCCTCAAATCGCTGTGGAAATGAAATTTATTAATTTACGTAATATTTATGCATTTATTTGCTTTTTAGGGCTGCACCTGCAGCATATGGAGGTTCCCAGGTTAGGGGTCCAACTGGAGCTGGAGCTGCTGGCCTACACCGCAGCCACAGCAATGCAGGATCCGAACCGTGTCTGCAAGCTATACCACAGCTCACGGCAACGCCTGACCCTTAATCCACTGACCAAGGCCAGGGATTGAAACTGCAACCTCATGGTTACTAGTCAGATTCATTTCCACTGTGCCACAATGGGAAGTCCTAATTTATGTAACTTTTAGAATAGTGCATGGCAAAGTGTGCTCATAAACCACAGGGATTGTTATTTATGTCCCCAGCGCTAAGCAGAAGGGGTTTAAGATTTACTCGTACTTGAGAAGCAACAGACATGCACTAGTGGTAACTTGAAGGCAACTGAAAGGTCTTAGTGGCAATTTGAAGGACCCCTGTTCTTCCCTTGGAGTTGGTGCACAGAGGCCATTTTTGCTGTTGTTCATAACAATATTTTACCCAGATTTTCTATAAGGTGCCAGCTCCTCTATTTTCAAGAATATGCATTTTTCATTTTTCTCCCCCTGACAAAGCAGCACCTCCTTATGTACACAGAATCCAGCAAATTGTTTGGGACATAGTTCTTACATCTTTTGATTCCTAGCAATGCTTTTACCCTTGCCGTCCAATTCCTTGAAGAGGAGAAAATGTATAGTAGAACTTCACCTCTCATTTGTTTTCCTTCTAATCACACTGGGGAATAGTGTATACTCTTGGGGTTATTCTTTATGTATCTGCTAAGCTCAGCAATGACTAAGAGCAATAGCTGGTTATTCAAATTTGTCTCAAGTAAGTAACGTAATAAATTGAAAAAGAGATGCAATGAGGCATCAGCATTAAATACGCAGAGAGTGCAAAATATTCCCATAAGAAGCACCTTACTGTGTCCTTCTCTGCCACTGCACAGCTCTCAAAACTGTCCAATCTGATGCAGCACCTCATTTAACACCTATTTAGCTGGCCATGGTTTCTTTGCTGTTCAAATCTGGGAGAGCAGGAAGCGATGGTCTCAAGCACACTTTGTTAAATATGTAAGAAATTAGTATTACCTTCAGGGCAACCCTATCCATTTTGCATCAGAACTAAAGGTCCTTTTCCAATGTGGCATCTAGGAGACATAGTCTGCAAGGCGTAAGGGAATACACACTGGATAAATTATAGACAGAAAATCAATTTAACAAGAACTCCTGTACCTTTCTTCCCTTCCCTAAGTGACCATTTTTTTTTTCAGAATGCAATACAAGACACTGTAACATAGCAGCTGTGTTCCTTTTCATTTTATAATAGTCGTGTGGCTGTTTACCTCATTTAATTGTGCTCTTATATATATTCCATCTCATCATGACCTTAACAACATTCACATCATCCCATTTGGGCCATAGTTAACGCCAATGAAGGTGAGATGAATGACACTGTAGGTGGCCCTCATCATCCACTGGGCACTTACGCCCTTGCCAGGTTAGGCTATGTTGAGAGCTGAGCTGGCTGTAGACCAGATTGGCCCCTGATGAGAGCCTGAGGGACTGAAAAGCAGGCAAAGTGCCTTCTCTTCCCACAGGATATAGGGCCCTAGCAACCAAGTGCTCACAAATATTTACAAGCTGTGTGACCTGGCCAAGTTACTTAACAAATGTGGGAGTCAGGTTTTGCCCTGTCAGTGAACCCATATCCTCTTCTTCCTGTGCCTACAGCTAGACAACATCTCTCAGCCACCCTTGCAGTTACAGAAGCTAACAGGATATGAACAAACGTGATACACGCAAACTCTAGTGCTACCTCCTATAAAAACCTCCCACGTGCATAAACATTAAAGCCACACAAAAAAACCAATGGGACCTAATTAAATTCAAAAGCTTTTGCACAGAAAAGGAAATCATTTTAAAAAATATGAAAAGACAACCCATGGGATGGGAGAAAATCTTTGCAAAGGATGCAACAGACAAGGGCCTAATCTCCAAAATATACAAACAACTCATGCAACTCAACACCAAAAAGAAAACAAACAACTCAATTGAAAAACAGGTAGAAGACCTAAATAGACATTTCTCCAAAGAAGACATACGATGGCCAATAGGTATAGGGAAAATGCTCAACATCACTAATTATTAGAGAAATGTAAATCAAAACTACAATGAGGCATACCAGCAGGAATGGCCATCATTAACAAGTCAACAAATAACAAATGCTGGAGAGGGTATAGAGAAAAGGGTATCCACCTTCACTGTTGATGGGAATATGAACTGGTACAACCACTATGGAAAACACTGTGGAGGTACTGTAGAAAACGAAATATAGAACTGCCACATGATCTCGCAATCCCACTCCCAGGCATATACCTGGACAAAACTTCACTGAAAAAGATACATGCACCCCTAAGTTCACTGCAGCACTACTCACAATAGCCAAGACATGGAAACAACCCAAATGTCCATCAACAGATGAAGAAGATTTGGTACATATGTACAATGGAATATAAAAAAGACAAACTAATGCCATTTGCAGCAACATGGATGGAACTAGAGATTCTCATACTAAGTGAAGTAAGGCAGAAAGAAAAAGACAAATACCATATGATATTATTTGCGGAATCTAAAATATGGATCAGATGATCTTATCTAAAAAAAGAAAAACAGATCACAGCCAAAGAGAGCAGACTTGGGGTTCCCACGGGGGAAGGGGGAGGGAGTGCGGGACTGATGGGTATTTGGGGAGTTTTTTGGATGCAAACTGTTATATTTGGAATGGATGGGCAATGGCGCCCTACTGTACAGCACAGGGAACTGTGCGTGATTGGGTCATTTTGCTGTACGACAGAACTTGAAGAAACATTGTAAATCAACTATACTTTAATTAAAAAAAAAAAAACCCTCCCATGTGAGCCTCTCCATTCTCTTCTTCCGTCTACCTGTGACACATCTCAGACTGCTGTCAGGCAGGTCACATATTACCGGTGGCAGAGCTGTGAAATGGAAGGAGATTGGGGTCCTGGTCCTCTGCTGGAGGAGAACCATCTGCTGAGGAGCAAGCTTGTTTGGGACTTCATGTTGGCCACAAAAGAGATTTTTATTATGTCCTAGAGCATATATATTATTGCTTTTGTTTGTTACAGTATATAGCATTTCCTTAACTGTAAAATTTCTCGAAGCCTTGGCTTCCTCAGCTATAAAAAGGATACAGTTACTGTACCTTTGCCATAGGGGTTTTGGGAGAACCAAGTGCACCACTGCACGTGGGCTCAACACACATCGGCAAGGCTGTTGACTAAATTAACCTCTGTGTGTCTCATGTTCTCATTTGTAAAACAGGTACAGTAAAACCTACCATTCACGGCTCCAGGATTAGGAACGACACACACATATGAAGACATGCACATGTAATAAAGTATGGAACCTGACACCTACTTGTCACTCATTAAATAAATGTTTTTAGTATTACCTCTATAGCAATATAAACACTAATAATTTAGGAATATTTCTACAATAAAGTTTCCATGGTTATAGTTTGATACAGTGTAAACAAGTATCCTGGCTACACATGTAGTGAGGAGGTGACACTGAAGGAGCTTGGCCCTCTCTAACCCATGGATATGTCATGTAAAAAAAATCATTGTCTACTTCATTGGAAAGACAAAGCAGGGAAGTCTCTTTTGGAAACCATGATGACTGGTTTTTTAATCAGAGAAAATTAAAATTTTAAATTAGAAAAAATTCTGAAGTGTGCGAACAACTATCCTCAGTAGGACATTCTGGAAAATGGACAAGGTTTTCTGTCCTCTGATCAGTAGGATTTCTGTCATCAGAGAACAGGCATTAAACAGACGGAGAGATGTATTTACAGTGTTGCCCCTTACAGCTTACAAAACAATGATGATGAAACCAATTAAATTATGGCTGTGATGATTTTTGTGACGTTAGAGGGGCTGAAGAGGATGGAAAAAGCTTCCCTCAACAGGGCTAGGAGGGAGGAGGAGGAGTCTGATCATTTGGGGTCGGGAGGGGTATTAATGGCCACAAAACCATGATTGCATAAATTTTCTATCAATAAAAACACATTAAATGAAACCAAAATATCCAAGTACTTTTGAGTCTCGATGAGCAATTCTTGTGCTTACCTCATAACAATGTACAGATCCAACAAAAACTTTTCCGATATCCAGCAACTCAAAGTCGAAGTGAATCTTTGGCCCCATTCCTTCCCCCTTGATTCGGAGGGGCAGACGGATCTCTCGGCCTGTACAAACAATCCAGACTTTATTACCCTAAATGATGCTTTACTACCTCAGATTACCCGCAACTTGCTATTAAGATAAGCATTCAAGATTATTGCACCAACTCTGCACTGGACTAAGGGGACTGTCATTTAACCAATGCTGAAGATCTAGCTCATCTTTAAGAAACAAGAATACTGTTAGTTTCTTAACTTTAAGGGACAGTTTATGTTGTAATTTAGGCTGACATTTTGGCAGAATTTTTTTTTTTTTTTTTTCCTTTTAGGGCCGCACCTGTGGCATATGAAGGTTCCCAGGCTAGGGGTCTAACCGGAGCTACAGCCGCTGGCCTATCCCACAGCCATAGCAACACCAGATCTGAGGCCTTATTATTAGTTGATCTGCGACCTCCACCACAGCTCATGGCAACACTGGATCCTTAACCCACTGGGTAAGGCCTGGGATTGAACCTGCAACCTCATGGTTCCTAGTCGGATACATTTCCAGTACGCCATGACAGGAACTCCAGAAATTTTTTTTTTTAATTTTAAACAAATCTTAAATGTATTCTTAAGTTTCTTATAAAGGAAAGTAATTTCTCTAAATTGGAGAAGAGTAACCCTAAGATGAGAGTTGTCGCTTCGAGAAACATGTTCACCCGCATTGTCCTTAGGTTTAGGCAGATCCAGGGCATTAAGGGACCTGGGTCTAGGAGTCTTACCTGACCCTCACTTTTCAGCTTCTTTCATGCAGAGGAAATGGAATCCACTAAACAGTATCCCTTACTACACATGCACAGTGGATCCAGGGTCAGTACAGAGCATAAGCCTTGAAAGTACTAACCACTTTTGTTTTCTTTTTAAATTTTAAAAATTTTTTTGTAAGATTTTTATTGCACACACACTCTCACATTATCTTCCATCATGTTCCATCACAAGTGGATGCGCAAGGAGATCTGTTGTTATAGCATAGGGAACTATACTTAGTCACTTGGTTTTGGTTTGTTTTTGTTTTTTGTTTTTGTTTGTCTTTTTAGGGCCACACCTGTGGCACATGGAGCTTCCCAGGCTAGGAGTGGAATCAGAGCTGTAGCCATAGCAACGTCATATCTGAGCTGTGTCTGTGACCTACACCACAGCTCACAGCAATGCCAAATCCTTAACCCACTGAGTGAGGCCAGGGATTGAATCTGCGTCCTCATGGATGCTAGTCAGATTCGTTTCCACTGAGCCATGATGGGAACTTCCTTGTTTTGTTTTTTAAAATGGGGTCTATCTGCACTTGATAATATCCAAACATTATAAAAACATTATAAAGTAGAAATTCTTTGTTGTTGTTGTTGTTGTCTTTTTGCCTTTTCTGGGGCCGCTCCCACGGCATATGGAGGTTCCCAGGCTACGGGTCTAATCAGAACTCTTGCTGCCGGCCTATACCAGAGCCACAGCAACGCGGGATCCAAGCCACATCTGCAACCTACACCACAGCTCACGTTAATGCTGGATCGTTAACCCACTGAGCAAGGCCAGGGATCGAACCCGCAACCTCATGGTTCCTAGTCGGATTCGTTAACCACTAAGCCACAACTGGAACTCCGAAAGTGGAAATTCTTTCATAATTCTACCACCCAAAGATAACTACTGTTAGTATTTTTCATGTCAGCTCTTCCACGTGTGATCACATTTAAGCACTGTTAATGTAAATGAGAGCATATGCTGTATATTATTTTGTAGCCTGCTTTTTTTCACTTCACAATACACCTGGAACATTTCTCCATATCATCGCCTAAAGATGAAGTAAATATTTTTAATTAGTCTCTCTTATTGGATATTTAAGTGGTTTCCAACTATTCATTACAACAAATTATAATGTAAATAATATCCATGAATACATTTATAATCAATTTTCCTATATATCCTTTAAGCACTTTGAAGATGTCATTCTGTTATTCCTTCCACCATTTCTGTTGAGAACTCAGCTTAGGGCCTTATAGCTCATTTGAGATAATACATCTTTTCCTTTGACTGTTTGAACACTCTCTTTTTGTCTTTGGTTTTCAGCAGTTTTACTATAATGTGCCCAGGTTTGTTGGGAAACTTTTTGGGGTTTATTGCACTTGAATTTGTAGATGAAGATCCTTTATCAAATTTGGATTTTTTTTGTCATTATCTTTTTAAATATTGCTTATGCTTCATTTCTCATGTCTTTCTCTCTCTATGTATAACATATATACATATCATATATATACACATATATATATAGAATGATCTTTTTTGCCACATTTCACTGAACTCTTATACTCTTTTATTTATTTAGTCTCCATATACTTTAGTGTGTCTATTTTCTTTGATTTACCTAAGAAAAAAATTACAAAATTTACCTCTGGCTGTACCTAACAAGCTATCTACTGAGTTCTTAAATTTATCACTATAACTTTTCAGTTCTAGACTTCCTATTAGTTTTTCTTTAATAGTCTCCAAGTCTCTGCTCAATTTTTTCTTTAGTAAGAACATTAAAAAAAAATCTGTGTCTGGGAGTTCCTGTTGTGGCTCAGCAGGTTAAGGATCTGACATCTCTGTGAGGATGCAGGTTTGATACCTGGCCTCATTTAGTGGATTAAGGATCTGACATTGCCATAAGCTGTGGCATAGGCAGCAGATATGGGCTTGGATCTGGTGTTGCTGTGGCTATGGTATAGACTGGCAGCCACAGCTCCGACATGACACCTAGCTTGGGAACTCCCATATGCCACAGGTGTGGCGATAAAAAGAAAAAAAAAAAAAATCTCTATCTAAAAATTCTATTACCTGGCTCTCTATGAGTTTCTTCCTATTGTTTATCTTGGTGTTCTATCAGATTGTGTTACTGCCTCACGTAGTTGGTTATTTTTGAGTGAGTGCTAACTAGCATATGTAAATAACTTTAGAGAAAATCTGAAACCCTAAGATGTTATTTTCCTCCAGGTTCTGGCTGGTAACTAGGGGATATTAGCAATCCCAGACAACCTAGTCTAACCTTTGGCAGAAAGACTCTGTGGGAGAATTAAGTCCTACAGAAAATCACTAGAGTGACTATTTTCAACATTTTCCCAAGAAGGTTAGGTAGTTAGCAATAAGCTAGACATGTAGAGAGAAAATTAATTCCTCATATGTAATCGATACCTTGAACATTAGGGATTAACCATCCCTTGGAAGTTTAGTGGAGAACGGTCTTAATCAAATCTATAATTAGAAAATGATCCAAAGCTGAGATCTAGTTTTTATGAGAACGGGTCCATTTCCAGTCTCCACTCTACTGGGTCCCACCCTCAAACCTGGGAGATCACCAGGGCCCTTTCTCCTTCAGCATCCTATGAACTCCTACGTTTTCTTCCTTAACGCTGCTTAAATTTTCAGTCTCTGCAGTATCTTCCCAAAAAACAGTTACTAAGGTTACAGAGGCCCCCAAAGTCTAATTGTTTCATTTCTTTCTTCTCCTGGATGTTGGCCCCCCCAAACCCCCCACTGTTCGGGCAGCTCTCTTTTCCCTTCAAAACAGTCTTGAAAAAATATTTTGCCTTGCACTTTTAGTTGAGAGAAAGAGAGAGAAAGAGAAGAGATCTAAATTCCCCAGTCCACCAGCCCACCAATGAAAGTGGAATGCCAGAACAGAGGGATGCAGATTTGACAGTTTGACAGCTATGGCCATACTGCCTTCCAGAATGGTGGTACTAATTTACACACAAACATCACCAATATTTAATGCTTTCTATCCCTCCACATCCTCCCTGATAGTATTAACACTCTTAAAAATATTTGATAATTTGAGAGGTTTTCCTTAAATTTGCACCTTGAAAATTTCAAGTTATTTAAGGAAAAATGAAACATTTTGAACATTCAAAACCACTTTTGCTACTCTGTTAGATATAATTTTCAGTATTACAGCAAATACACTTTGAACAACCGATATTTCTAATTTATTATCATCATTATATATTCCACTGTCTTCTATTGTTATTTAGCTTCTGTATCTTTAACACTTTTTCTCCATGACTATCCTTTTATTTTTATTTATTTATTTATTTTGTCTTTTTTTTAGGGCCACACTCACAGCAAATGGAGGTTCCCAGGCTAGGGGTCTAATCGGAGCTATAGCTGCCGGCCTACACCACAGCCATGGCAATGCCACAGCAGATCCGAGCCACATCTGTGGCCTACACCACAGCTCACGGCAATGCCAGATCCTTAACCCACTGAGCAAGGCCAGGGACTGAACCCACGTCCTCAACCAGTTGGGTTCGTTAACCATTGAACCATGACAGGAATTCCCTCCCTGACTGTCCTTAAAGACAAGAATACTTGTCTCTGGGTCCCCTCTAGTGCTTGGCAGCACAGTGGTCATTAGGCAAGTATTGCTCTGATTATAAGAAACAAGAGCAATCTTGGCAATATTTGGGACAGTTCATTTGTTCAAAGGGTTCCCTCGACCCACCTGACCCCTGGAAAAGACGTTCCTCTAAAGGTCAGGTGTTGGTTTGACAAGACTCTAGAACATCAGTAACACTTTCAGAGAGTCTAAACCTCATCACCTACTCCATTATTTTAGAGTTCTTATCTTCAAACCTGTTTTCAAGACAACGTTTTGTACTCCATGGTCAAGAGAAAAGTATTTTGACAGAGATCCAACTTTTGGAATGGCAAAGAAAGAGAAGTGCAAATACATTGTGGAATAAACTGCAAGACTATTTATAACTGTCAGGCTTAAAGCTTTCCCAATCTGTTACCTTGACTGCCTTCCTTAATAAAAGGGAGAGGGAGGGAGAAAGACGTGGTGTAATAAAGCAGTGAGCCAATGCTTCTTTGGGAATTATTAATTGCTTCAAAGGAGATTGTCTTATTTGTAGTCAGCCATGTTCTTCACGCAGGAGAGAATAGGGATACCGGTAACATCCAGCCTTGCATTTGCAAGAGTTAGTCCAAATTTTAGGATTACGTTACAAATGATAATTTTCCATAAGGTTGTTGAAGTCGGGATTTTTCCTATCTTGGCAAAGGCAGCAAGACGGACAAGCCAGAAGGAACTAGTAAGCTCTAAGGAGAGATTCCTTATTAGAAGAGAAAAATATTATGACATTTTTAAAATAAGGTAGCTTCTCATCTATGGTTACAGTGTCCTGGTTTCACACATGAGAAGCAGGGAGAGATATTGTAGAACCCCTTTTATAGCCCAAAAATCCATGAATGTGATAAATTACATTGCATTAAATACCAGAAAGTACAACCATGGGCTTGCAAAAACTCTCCATCTAAGATATCTCAGATGTCCAATATGACACTTGAACTCTATTCCTGTGCAGTAAGATAAGAAAGGGGGGGGGATGTATAAATAGGGGAAAAAACTGTCCATTATTCACATATTTTAGGACTATCTACCTGGAAAATCCTAAAGAACTTACATAGTTTTAAAAATTAACAGAAGAAAGTAAGATTGATGGTTACCAAGTCACTATACAAAAGTCAACATAAAATGGGAAAAAGAAAGTCTATTCAGTAAGCATTGCTGGGAAACCTGGACAGCTGCATGCAAAGCAATGAAATTAGAACACACCCTCACACCATGCACCAAAATAAACTCCAAATGGCTGAAAGACTTAAATATACGACAGGACACCATCAAACTCCTAGAAGAAAACATAGGCAAAACACTCTCTGACATCAACGTCATGAATATATTCTCAGGGCAGTCTCCCAAAGCAATAGAAATTAGAGCAAAAATAAACCCATGGGACCTCATCAAACTGAAAAGCTTTTGCACAGCAAAGGAAACCAAAAAGAAAACAAAAAGACAACTTACAGAATGGGAGAAAATAGTTTCACATTATCCAAATGACAAGGGCCTAATCTCTAAAATATACAAACAACTTATACAACTCAACAGCAAAAAAGCTAACAACCCAATGGAAAAATGGGCAAAAGACCTGAATAGACACATCTCCAAGGAAGATATACAGATGGCCAGCAAACACATGAAAAAATGCTCAACATCATTGATTATAAGAGATATGCAAATCAAAACTACCATGAGATACCACCTCACACCAGTCAGAATGGCCATCGTTAATAAGTCCACAAATAGCAAATGCTGGAAGAGGTGTGGAGAAAAGGGAATCCTCCTGCACTGTTGGTGGGAATGTAAGCTGGTACAGCCACTATGGAGAACAGTTTGGAGATACCTTAGAAATCTATACATAGAACTTCCATATGACCCCGCAATCCCACTCTTGGGCATATATCCGGACAAAACTCTACTTAAGAGACACATGCACCCGCATGTTCATTGTAGCACTATTCACAATAGCCAGGACATGGAAACAACCCAAATGTCCATCAACAGATGATTGGATTCGGAAGACGTGGTGTATATATACACGATGGAATACTACTCAGCCATAAAAAAGAATAACATCATGCCATTTGCAGCAACATGGATGGAACTAGAGAATCTCATACTGAGTGAAATGAGCCAGAAAGACAAAGACAAATACCATATGATATCACTTATAACTGGAACCTAATATCCGGCACAAATGAACATCTCCTCAGAAAAGAAAATCATGGACTTGGAAAAAAGACTTGTGGCTGCCTGATGGGAGAGGAAGGGAGTGGGAGGAATCAGGAGCTTGGGCTTAGCAGACACAACTTAGAATAGATTTACAAGGAGATCCTGCTGAGTAGCATTGAGAACTTTGTCTAGATACTCATGTTGCAACAGAAGAAAGGGTGGGGGAAAAATGTAATTGTAATGTATACATGTAAGGATAACTTGATCCCCTTGCTGTACAGTGGGAAAATAAAATAAAATAATAATAATAATAAAAGAAACTGAAAAAAAGTCAACTGCATTTCAATACATAGCAACGATCAGAAAAGTTAATTTTCAATATATTATTTACAACAGCATATAAAAATATAAAGTACCTAGAAATAAATCTAACAGTATACCTAAGACATTTAAAGAGCAAATTATAAAACTTTATTGAAAGATATTAAGAGAGATCTAAATAAATGGAAAACTACATTATGTTCTTGAAAAGGAAGGCTCAATGTTATAAAATTGTCCATCTTTCTCCAACTGATCTATAGCTATAATCTTAATGCTCTACTAAACAAAATGCCAGGTAGTAGAATGTGGTGGAATTTGATGGCTCACTATAAAATTTAAGTATAAAATCAAAAGGCTGGTAATGACCAAGTCATTCCTAAAGAAAAATAGATTGAAGGGACTTGCCCTTTCTCATATTAAAATCTACTGTAATTGAGATAATATAGTATTGGGGTAGAGAGTGAAACATGTCTAAGGAAATAGAATACAAAATAAATACACACATATATGTAAATTTGCTTTATGATAGAGCAAGTGTTGAAAATCAGTAAGGAAAGAAGGACTTCATACAGAACTGTATAAAGACCTAAAACAGCTGGGCCCCCATATAGGATCTGTGGTAGGCTGAATAATGGCCCCAAAGACATCCACACCCTAATTCCTGGAACCTATAAATACCACTCACATGGCAAAAGGGTGAATATTGCCTTATGACAAAAGCTGCAATTAAGTTAAGAATTTTGAGATGGAGATATTACCATGGCTTATCATGACTACTGTAACTTAACAGTCATCTTAACATCAGGTCATAGTAACCGTCCCATTTTATTCTTCTTTTCCAAAGTTGTTTTGGCTATTCTAAATTCTTTGCTTTTCCATATGAATTTTACAGTGAGCTTGTCAATTTCTACCAAAAAAGCAGCTGGGACTTTGATGTGAATTGCATTGAATCTATAGATGAATTTTTGGAGAAAATGACATTGTAATGATGTTTAATTTACCCACCTATTAACAATTTAGGTCTTTAATTTCTCTCAGCAATGTTCTACAGTTTTCAATGTATATTCTCACACATTTTTTTTGTCAAGTTTATCTCTAAGTATTTCATATTTTTAATGTAAGTAATATTGCTTTATAAAAACTCAATTTCCCATTGTTCACTGTCGAGAAACACCACTGATTTCTCCCTATGTAAATCTTGTGTCCTGAAACCCTGTTACACGTTTAACTTTTTTAGTCCTTGTTAAGAGATATCATCTAGCACTATCCATACATTTTTTTTTTTTTTTTGTCTTTTTGCTATTTCTTTGGGCCGCTCCCACGGCATATGGAGGTTCCCAGGCTAGGGGTCTAATCAGAGCTGTAGCCACTGGCCTACGCCAGAGCCACAGCAACGCAGGATCCGAGCCGCGTCTGCAACCTACACCACAGCTCACGGCAACGTCGGATCGTTAACCCACTGAGCAAGGGCAGGAACCGAACCCGCAACCTCATGGTTCCTAGTCGGATTCGTTAACCACTGTGCCACGACAGGAACTCCACATTTTTGATTCAATAAAACAGATGAAACCCAAGAATCTACATTTTTAATGAGCAGCCAGAGTGACTCTATGCAGGTTCTCTAAGGACATTGCCTCGAGAAACACATGAACACTGTTTACTACCTTAACTTCTGACCACATGGCAGAGCAGGCTGACTCAGTCCATGCTTCTAGTTCTAATACACACACATAAAAAGCTTATTATAAGTATGACAAGAACATAGTCTTAACACTCATCCAAGCCCAACAGAAAGAAAGAAAGGAAAATACCAGGTGCTAGAAATAAAAAGGAAACTCGGAGATCCGCAAAGTACAGACAGCTTTATGGTCTGATGGCTTCAGTTTAAACACACCCTCACAGAAACAAGGCATGTGGCTTTGTTCCTATCTGGGAATGAGGAATTGAACTTAGATTCTTGCTAAATCCAGAACCTTGAGAAGAATACCTCTTTCCAAAAAGGAAACTACAGCAATTCTACCTATTGGTCTAGGGAAGCAGTGATGAAGCTTGTCCTCTACCTTATACTATGAATATGGGACAGAGAACCCTATGAGAAATTAAAGTTCTATATATAGGTATAGTACCCAAATGGACACAATATTATAGGTGAAAGAATCAGAAACTGAGAAAAATAGAAGTTGTAAGGGCTTAAAGAAATAAAAAGCTGTTCTGAAGGAACACACATCCAGTACCCTGCTGTCTTAGTCTATTTGAGCTGCTATAAGAAAATACCATAGAAAGAGTGGCTTAAACAGCAAACGTTTATTTCTCACAGTTTTGGAGGCTGGGAAAACGAAGAGCAAGGTGCTCTCACCAGACATGGAATCTGCCAGCACCTTGCTCTTGGACTTCCTAGCTATGATCCAGTACCTGCTGTGGGGAGAGCTCACTCCTGGTTCATAGATGCTATTTTCTCACTTACACTGAGGAAGGGGTGAGGGAGTTTTCTGGGTCTCTTTTATAAGGGCACTAATTCCATTCATGAAGGCCTAATTACCTCTGAAGGTCCCATCTCCAAATACCATCACACTGAGTTTCATGTTTCGAAAATGAATTGTGGGATTGGGGGTGGAGCCAGGAACCAAACACTCACTCCATAAGACAGGCCAAAAATGAGCTAACAACACAAACATTTCAAGCCATCTGAGGAATCAGTTCAATATGAGCAAATCCATGGTTACCACAAATGTGCAGATTAGTACCCCGAGTTTGAGCTAATAGAAAAGTCTTAAAGAAAACTCTATCATAGCATTCTCAAAATCTTTAAAGAGGTAAATTAAAAAATAGAAACCATTTGAAGGAGAAAAATGAATATTAAAATCAAGTAGAACTTCTACAACTGAAAACCCAAGCTGATGAAATAAAAACTGAATAAATATACCACAGTAGAAACAGCTGAAAAAAGAATTAGTCAACTGGAGGAAAGATCTCAGAAAAACCCCCAGAATGTATCATACAGAGACAAAGAAGTCAAAAATGTTAAGGAGAGGTTAAAAAACGTTGTGGGAGTTCCTGTCGAGGTGCAGTGGAAACAAATCCAACTAGGAAGCATGAGGTTGTGGGTTCAATCCCTGGCCTCACTCAGTGGGTTAAAGGTCCGGCATTGCTGTGAGCTGTGGTGTAGGTCACAGATGCCGCTCGAATCCTCCATTGCTGTGGCTGTGGCATAGGCCAGAGGCTGTAGCTTGGATTGGACCCCTAACCTGGGAACCTCCACATGCCATGTGTGCGGCCCTAAAAAGAAAAAAATAATAATAATAAATAAAAATTTAAAAAAAAAACATTGTGATTCCATGGGAAAGACATATATCTAATTTCCAGAAGAAGAAAATTAAGATAACAAGATGAAAAGAATACTTAAGAAATAAGTGCTGAGATTCTCCAGAAGTGATAAAAGGTTTCTAGATAGCAGAGGCATCTCAAGGACTAATCCTTAATAAATAAAGGCAAATTCATCTCAATGAAACTATAGAACGTCAAAGCATAAAGCATTTCATAATAACAATCTGATTTTAAAAGAGATAACCTAAAGAAATGACAATTAGACTGCAGTAGTTTTCTCATCTCAACACTTCAGTCCATTGTTCATGCTCTGAGGAAGCAAGCAGCCACATGCAGAGAACACAGATAGCAGTTCCAGCAAACAGAACCTGGTGAGGTCCCTTTCAATAGCCAGAATTAAATACCAGATATGCAGGTGGAGGAGCTATAAAATAATATTAGCTTGTCCAGCTGTCTCCATGTGGCGCAAAGAGAACTGTCCTTGCTGAATCCCAAATCACAGATTCGTGAGTAAAATAAGTGATTGCTAGTTGTTTTAGCTACTAAATGTAGGGTGGTTTGCTATGCATCAAAAGATAAGTAGAACAAAGTGACAAACAAATTGGGGCTTCTATTTTGCTCACGTACCAAGGACACTGGGAAAAATGGATTTGGAGGAGGATAAGATTTAGAGGATTAGGACAGGATGCTGCTGATGATAATGACTGGTAAGGATGAAAAGAAAAATGAATATTGATGTGATGGCTGTTTTCTCTTCATGTTCATGAGCCATCTAGTTGTATTTATAATAGGCTTTATAAGTTTCAACATATGGTGGAGCCAGTACACCTAACAGTATCCTTGTTGAATTTTCTAGGCAACCCTCTTTCACTCTTCCATAAGAATTTTAGAATCAACACAGTTTTTAAAAAAACAACCTTATTGATCTTATCACTGGGATCACATTACATTTACCAGGAGAAATGACCTATTTATAATGTTGATTTTCTCTACCAAAAACATGGGCATTTCCATTTGTTTTCCTAAATCTGGGTATGTATAAAAGATACTGGTGTATTATTCTCTGTATTTTTCTTTATGTTGGAAATATTTTGAAGTATTTGATGACTGAAAATGTAATTTAAAGTAAATGAAAAGTAGTTGATCAAGAAAATAATTTCTCGGGAGCTCCCATCGTGGCTTAGTGGAAACAAATCTGACTAGCATCCATGAGGATGCAGTTTTCATCTCTGGCCCCACTCAGTGGGTTAGGGATCTGGTGTTGCTGTGAGCTGTGGCTTAAACCAGCGGCAATAGCTCTGATTTGACCCCTAGCCTGGGAACCTCCATATGCTGCGGGTGTGGCCCTAAAAAGACACACACTCACACACAGAAAGAATTTCTCAGAGTTCCCATTGTGGCTTAGTGGTGATGAACCCAACTAGTATCCATGAGGATGTGGGTTCAACCCCCGGCTGCACTCACTTTTTTCCCTGCTTGACTAACAAACCTCTCAAGAGTCATTTTCTCTAGGGACCTTTCCTTGAAAACCCTAAGACTGAGCTGTGTGTCCTGTATTTTTTTCTGTTATTATCATTCATTCACTCCATAGTATTACTTAACTTTTGGTTCATGTATCAGTCTCCCCCAGTGATCTCTGTGCCTTCTGAGGGCAGGAACTATGTTTTTGTACATTTTTGTACTTAGGGTGCCTAGATAGAAAAGCTTTCAAAAGAGGAAGAGGTTGCAGTTGGAGAAATGGGTTAAATTTCATGTATCCCAAGATGCCTCCCTCACAACCAGTGACACTGGCCTTGCCTGCTGCTTTCTTTCTCTGAACATACATTCACAGAACGGAACACTATACAACAGGGAAAATAAAATGCAGCGAGATCTGTAAGTAAAAACGTGGATGTGGCATGCAGATTGATTCCGATTATGTACATTCTGAAAGAAGGCAGCACCGAAGTATAATGTGTAGCTTTATGTACAAAGGAGTGAAAACTATAAATGAAAGCAAGGAGATAATAATCATGAAGGACAGAATGGCGAGTGTCTTAGGGGACGGGGAAGGGAGTGAAGGGCGCGTGACTGGGGACGGAAAACGCAGGCTGGAAACAAGTTAATTATTCATCTTGGTGGCAATTACCTAATAATGCCTGCTTTACAATTATTTGTTACGCTCCCCATTGCTGCAATAACAAATTACCATAAGTTTAGTGGTTTAAGGTACAAATTCATTATCTTAAAAGTTCTGGAGGTCTACATCCAAAATGCATGGGTTAAAGTCAGGGTATTGGCAGGGCTGTGTCCCTTTCTAGAGGGTCTAGGAGGAAATCCATTTTCTTGCATTTTCTATTTCCTGGAGGCTGCCTGAATTTTTGGCCTCTCCATCTTCAAAGCCAGAAAGAGCTGGTACGTCTTTCTCATGGGGCCTAATTCTGACCCTGAGATGGATATTTGTGCCTCCCTCTTCAACGTGTAAGGACCTTTGTGAAGATTCTTGAGCCATCTAGGGTATTTTCCTTGCCTTGAGGTCAGCTCATTAGTAACTTACATCTCATTTTCTGCTTTAATTCCCCTTTGCCATGCAGTGCAACACATCCACAGTGACACATTCACAGGTTCTGGGGAATGCACATCTTGGGGAGGCCATTACTCTGCCTGCCACTGCACGAATCACGTACATTCCTGAATCTGTGTGCTGTTTCTCAGTGACGAAAAGGTTAACAGTCAAATGGTGGTATGTAAACACAAAGGATTCTTATACAACCATGAAAAAAGAATGGCCCTTCTTTATTTACTGCTATGGAATAACCTCTAAGAAATATTTAAACAGCAGTGATAGGACCATTGTATAAAGTATGGTGTCATTTATGTAAAAAGTTATGAGGAAAAGCATATCTATATGTATCTGCTTTTATACGCTCAAAGTACATAGGAAAACAAAAGCAAAGCAAAGCAAAACAAAACAAAACAAGGCGGGGGGGGGAGATTTTCTATTTGCCTAAGAAGGAGTTCTCAGTGATCTAAAACCAGGAGGCTTTAACAATTCTTTGAAGATAATAGTAAGGAATGAGCACCAGCCTTTGAAAAGACACATAGAATTGCATGGAATTTACAGGGAAGATAATATGGAATTACTATGTAAACAAAACCCTTCCCTGGCAATCGTATCTTTTAATAAACCACTAACAAAATAACGAAGAATGTCAAGCAGATGGGAAATTACACTATTCAATTTACCCAGGATGTGAATTCTGTGGCAGAATCCAGAATGGCAAAGGAAACAATAGATGAAAGCAATTATTTATGTAATGTTTGGGAACCTCCTGGAGAGCAGCCAGCCCCCTGGAATATGGCCAAGCACGTTGTCTCAGGGGAGCCATTGATGGGAGGGAGGTCCCAGCACCTGTGATGTGGGGGCTATTGGCCCATTTCCAGCCTGTGTCTGAACAATGATATACCAACATTTCCTCCAGATCCATTAAGAAGTCCAGGGTAGAGGATCCTGGTTTGAAGTGTGGAAACAGACATGCCAGTGCAGAAACTCCTGCTCCACTCTGCATTCACTCTGGGGCCATCTTGAGAATCCCCATCCATGGGCAAGGGAGAGATCAGATCAAACTAGGATTCATTCACTCGTTCATTCATGTTTTAATTTATTTGCTCATTCACTTAATCAATATTCATTAAGTGGATTTATCTTCCGAGTGCTAACAGCATAAGACATAGAATATGATTTCAATATATAAATTTTTAAAACTATATTATTTTGCTAAGGGGGATGGATATATAGGTAAAATCATATATGAAAACAAGAAAATAGCTATACTAAAAGTCAAGGCGATGGTTACATCCAGGGAAGATAACAGAAACATCATCAGGAAGGGATGCACACCTGGGGGAGGGGAGGGGGCACAGTCCTGGGGTAGGCAGCCCATTCTTTGACTGCCTGACCCTTTTACACACAGAGAAAACTGACTGCATAGACATGGACTGAAAACATGCAGGGTATAGCAGAATGGTGGCATTTTTGCACTCGGGGATATTAATGATTGTGTACTCTTATTATTCCCCCCTCAGGTTTAAAATAACCACAGTCATATTCCGGGGAGACCTGCATATTAAACAGCAGAGGAAAGTAGTACCAGCTACCCTGATAATTAAACCCATTCCCTTATTCTTATATACAAATAGACCACCACAGAACAGAAGACTTTGGAAGAAATCCTTTGAATGCATGATAGCTATTACCCTAGATTTTTATGACTAACAAATGTCAGCATTTCTCTGGGCATCCTGATATAATAGCTCTAAGTGTCATTTAATATCATTTATTATGCATACTTGAGGGTCAAAATCTTGTCTTGGTCAACTACAAAAATAAAACCCTAGAAGAGATGAGAGAAATACCAGGCCACCTGTAAAGGCATGAGAATTAGGTGACCTTCAGATTTCTGAATTTTTACAATAAAGTTTGCACAGTGTCTTCAAAGTTCTGTGAAGAAATTATTTTGAACCTAGAATTCTATAGTCAGCTAAATTATCAAGCAAGTATGGAGGAAGAATATGACATTTTCTTGCAAGAAGGATCATAGTTTCCCTTCTAGTCTTTCTGAGGAAGTTACTTGAGCAGAGTGAGAAGGAAAAGATATACTGGAATGCAGATGGAATTTTTTTTTTTAATTCCTGTAGAACAAGTGTCCAGGAGGCTACTGATCTAAATTAGATTAAGAAGCTGCTGGGCTCTGAGGAAATGTCTTCAAGGAGGAGAGCATGAATTCTAAAATTAGATAGGAGTGAAGAAGTGAGGAATCAGAAACCAGGGGGAATGGGGGCGGTTGGAAATACCAAAAGCGGTATAAAAGAGGCAACCCAATTAGGAAGTTGGCTAAAACAAGGTATAGTTGTAAGAAACTGGAGGAAAGTAAACCAAGAGAATCTGTAAGGTGCCGAACTTAGGGACATCCTAAGGGTCAGAACACTCAACCAACAGAGGATAAAATGCAATCCCAGGATACAGCTTGGCCCTCCAGTGTATAAAACGTATGCGGGCAAAAGAGAAGACTTGAACCCGGTTATTGACCACGACAATATATAAGCAGAATAACTCACAGAAGAAGGAGAAACAGGGTTGAACGGTGGTGGGCAGGTTAGAGGTCACAGTACCCTTATACATCAAGAGATATCTGTAGAGGTGATGGACCCAAAAATATAAGTATACAAATAAAGGCTATTTTAAGGCAATACATAAAACGTGTAAATAAGTATAATGAAAATAATTGGGTTGCCAGGGGCTAAGGTGGGGAAGAAATTGCCTGCAGATGGGGCATGAGGAGTTTTTATGGGGTGATGGAGAGATTCTATACCTGCTTTTGGTGGTGTTTGGGTTTCCCAAAGTTTACAGAACTATGCAGAAAGAGAGTGAACTTCATCACATGTAAATTACAACCCAATAAGCCCAGGAAGGGGTAGAGGAGATGGATGTGAACTCAGTCCTCATCTTTCCATGCTAAGCGCTCAAAAGTAATACATGAAATTGATAACTCAACAAATAGCCATATAAGCATGGAATCAGAAAGGGAAATTTCCACCACAAGAAATAGCTAAAAGTACTTCTTAAAAGCAGTACTGGAGAAAGAGACTATTATTTAGCTTTATAATCTCTGTGTGTGTGTGTGTGTGTGTGTGTGTGTGTGTGTGTGTATACTTTACCTGTTTCATGGCATCAGCACTTTAAAAAATTCTGAAACACTTAAAAAATACTGAAAAGTCTCTGGAATACTACAAAGATTTAACTACTTTGCCCAATAATCTTCTGTGCAGGGAAAGATCCAATCCGGGCTCACAGGTTGCATCCAGCTGTCATCTCCCTAGTCTCCTTCAATCTGAAGCAGTTCTTCAGGTTTTTTTTTCTTAACTTTCATGACCTTGATATTTTTGAAGATTACAAGCTAATCACCTTGTTTGGTCCTTCGGTTTGGGTTAGTTTGAAGTTTCTTCATGATCAGACCCAAGTGAGGTATTTTGGCCCTAATATCATTGAAGAGATGCTGTGTTTTCACTGCATCCTAGTGGGTAACTCACGAGGTTGGTTTGCTCTGTTTCTGCTAGTGTTAACTACAGCAACATCTACCAGGTTACTTTAGCGAAAAGTTAATTTTCTCCTTTTTATAATTAATAAGTATTTTGAGAGAGGATATTCGGGGACGATGTTAAATTTTGTACCATACTCTGCTTTCACTGACTACTTTTTAAGATTCATTTGTGCTTTTCAACAGAATTGTTGTTATGATGATTGCCAAATACCAATTTTTTTTTTCTTTTTGACTGTGCCCACCGCATGAGGAAGTTCCTGAGCGAGGACTCAAACCCATGTCACAGCTGTAACCCAAGCCATAGCAAGTGACAATGCTGGATCCTTAACCCACTGCACCACCAAGGAGTTCCCTAAATGGTAAATTTTACTGAGTAGATTCATAGATTCCTATTTGTTCAAATGATTATAATCTATTAGTGTCATTATTTATTTTGATTCTCAACTTATTCCACATTTGGTCAGTGGGAGTCCCTTAGCTGGCTTCTGTGTCATTTGGACATATGTGTCATTCCTGGAGCATGTCCTTATTTTCTAGCACAAAAGGATGTTCCAGGCTTATCTTGTTCTTTCTCTGCCTCAGTTCTAGAATCAGTCAATTTTCCAAGCTTCCTTTAAGTGGACGGCAGGATTTAGAAACCAAGATTTGGGTGCCATGTTCATGGCTATTGTCATTAGAGTCTCAAAGCTTCCATGACTTCCTAATGGACAGAGCTAGGAAATTTTTATGTACATATGTGTGCATCTGTATGTACATACATATATGTATATATACATTCATTTCTTTGTCTATGCATATCAGCAACCCTGAGTTCATACTGATAACTCCAATTCCTTTCTGATACCAAAGGGCTCATCTTAGGTTTCTTCCATCCCATTACTGTATCTCTGTCCTCCAAGAGTGAAAAAAACTGGCTCTTGTTATACTCGATGTATTTACTTTTTGGCTTAATTCCTCTGTATATGTATCCAATCCTCTAAAGCCATAAGTTGCCCCCTACTTATACACCCTCCTGCGGCTCTGGCTAATGCCAGGCTGCCTTCATATCTCATTTGGCATGCATTATTTTGATATAAACTTTAAAAGGGAAAGTTAAGTAGTCAAATATATTAAAAAAATACAACATTATGAGAATTTATATCAAGTCTATTCTTACGGGTCTAAACATCAAGGGTAACCCAGATCCATGGTTTCTCATCCCACCACAACTGTAACGTACTACAAAGTGTGATCTGTTCTAAAAAGAAGTGTGACGTGCAAGCTTGACTCCATTGTTCCTCTATTGACATTGGGCACTGCCCCCCTCCCAGGCCCACCGCATACACACACACCACTTTACGCTCTGGGCACTTGGTAACCTGAGTTTACCCCACGGAGGGAGTCTTTACCTGAAATGTCACAGTAAACAGTCTGCTGGTAGAGCTTGGCTTCCCGAGGGTTAAAGTACACAGTGATGTCAGCTGATGAGTTGGGCCAGACCTCACCTTCCTAAAAACATGAAAAAAAAATCATTTAAAAAAACCCACTACAATGAAGGGAAGCCACTGCTTTTAAATGCTATTGTTATAATTTCAGGAAGGGTGAAGGAAGTATTTTTACAACAAATAAAAGAAAGCACGATTCTTCCCAACAGATAGGAAATTTCTACTACTGGTTAAGAGGTGGTTCAAGTTGGAAATAAGCTTCGAAGATCATTTCGTGAGTTCATGAATATAAAATTAGTTACTAAAGGAAACTAGGATGCTTGGAGCATTTTTAAAATTTGTGAATTCAATTAGTATTCACTATGTGCCAATATATGTCTAGCACTAGGCTTCAGAGATGAAGAAACGTGTGGTCTAAGATTGCACAAAGCTCACATTTTAGAGGGATAATAAAAATGTACACAAATATCTTATGATATATGTGCTAAGTGCTGTGCCTTACCTATATAAGGTCCACAAAGACCACAGAGAAAGAAGTATCTAACTCATTTGATGGAGAAACCACATAAGGAAATACTAACATATAAGAAAGTTCCTAACCACATAAGGAAAAACCCTTATTTTGTGAAAACCCAGCAATGGCCCAAGGCAGAACAATGGCCAGACCAAACTCAGGTTCTGGTCCAGTGTGATATTATTTCTTGTTTTAACACAAACTACTCAAAAGTCATAATAAGAAAAATGAGGTGTTGAATTATAATGCAACATACCATGTATCAGAATCCCCTTGAGATATGCTTGGAAAAATATTTTTGCACTAACCATGTAATTTCTCAGGGCTGTAAAAGGTGATACTGTAGCATCTGCCTCTAAGAGTTTCCTAAGATCTGGATGTGAGGCGATCTGGCGGGGACATCCGTCACCCCACTGATCACCACGGTTGATTCGGCCGATCTGACTGGCTAGGCAGGTGTCCCCTTCCACCCCCACCACTCCATGTGCATCCCTCCTGAAGCTGCGAAAAGGTTGACCGTTCCCGATAGAGGAGAACCATTCTTCCATCAAGGGTATACAAGTAGCTGCGCTCCCCCTCTAGAACCTCCAAACAAGCTCTCGAAGGGTTTCCTAAGATCTAAAAAAGTCATGCAGGTAAATGCTTTTGCCCTGTGTTTAGTCCATAGTAAGAGCTTGTTAAATAACTTTGCTATGATTGACATTATATTTATGCCACTTGGAAAGACTAAGAGGAAAATAGCAGAAAAATCAGGGTGGGGGAAAGTACTTTTTCCTATGGTTTTTTGTTTTGGTTTGGTTTGGTTTTTGGCTGTGCCTGTGCCATGGGGAAGTTCCCAGGCCAGGGTCTGAACCTGCATCTCAGAAGACAATGCCAGATGTTTAACCCAAGAGGCTGCCAGGGAACTCCTTTCTACGGTTTTTGTAAACAGGGCCAAGTAGGGCATCAACAGATAAGCACATCCAAAAATCTATAAACAGTCCTACCAACTAAACAGAAAACTAAGAAAAGGCAACTTAATAACTAATTAGGATCGGTTTCAGACAGTCCCCCATGCACATTCTATTTCCAGACTGGGTCAAAATGAACACTGTGCTGGAATAAAGAATCCAGCAGAGAGCAAAGTGGTTTAGAATAGAGACATGAAACAAAAGGGGAAAAACAGAAAACTAGAGCCAGTTTGGATTTTCTCATGAAGCTAACAGTCTGGTGAGTGTGATTCTTGGGCAGTGTTGTCCTGCTTCTGAAGCATGAAGGGCACAGAGGCTTCAAGAGGTAGCAGTGAGGGCTGTGGTTGTCACATGGGTCCTGGGAACTCTCACATCCATATCAGCCCACTTACAGAGATGCCTCCACGCAGGTGGATGCTGTTCTATCTCTGGCACCTAAACCAGAGGTGGCTCAGAGTATGTGCTCAATATGTTTATTAAATCCTTGGTATGTACTCAGATTGCAGGTGCCTATTCACCTCTGCAGCCTATTTCTGCCATCTTCTTCTCAAATGGAGCCACAAAAGTCATACAATTTTAGAGCTGCCAGGGCCTTCTGCAATCATGCAGGGAAAAGGGAAGTCCATTGGCTTACTTGGGCAATTCACTGGGGCGTTCTTCCAAACCTTGAAACAGGTATCAGTTCTCTTCTGATAATGGCAAATACCTGGCCCATTTTGACTTGTGGGGGTTTAGTGATAGAATGTTAGGAACACTTAGGGGCAAGAATGAGCAGAAAGGCCGGGCAAGAAAAGTGGTTCATCCCCTCACTGGTGTATCCATGGATAGTCCATCTCAGAATGGCTGAAGACCTGGCTTACTCCTAACCCATGAGACAAATGTATTCCTCTGGTAGGTTTCGGCTCTGCTTTGTTTGGACGTGCAGAATGGACACAGCTAATCCGATCCTATTCAAACTGACTGACCACAAGGGCATCCTGGATCCCTAGAAAACCTGTGCGAGAAGAGACTCAGCAGAATGGTAGGGAATGCCCCCAAAAGGATACTCTGCAAGTCAGAGAAGCTCAGTGCGTGGGCAAATTCAAGGGGCTTATGATTTGGACTGGGCCAGACCACTTTCAGAAGCATTATCCAAGCAAGAAAAGCCAGGGTCTGCATGCATACAAGAAGGCAAGCACCTCAGTCCTACCCCAGAAGCCCTCTTGGACATCCCATCATCTTGGAAAACAGTGAGACGGACATGCTCCAGAGAGGCAACCAGAATATTCTGGAGGAGGGAGCACTGACACTTGGATGTGATCCAGGATGGGATCGTTGGATAGGGAAGCCCCCTGGAGGCTGAGAAGCCCTTCTGCTGGGTCAGGCACCATGCGTGCGAGGGAATCTGGGTTCAGACGGAGCGCACTGGACTGTGGGCACAGTGCTTTCTTATCCTGGGGTGCAGCTGTTTTGTTGTGCCTACGACATCTGCTAGTAATTTACAGCTTTTACTGAGCCCCAGGAGATAATTCAAGGACAAATTCTATTCTAAAACCCCTCCTGGGCTTGTATCAGGTAAATGTGCATTAAGAGGGCTGAGTGTATCTGTGAGAACAGAAGTATGGGCATTCAGTTTCCTCTCACAGAGGGATGCTTTCAATACTAGGTCATTTGAAGGAGTTAGGAACGTGGAGAAGGACACTTTTATTTTTCAACTGGGATTAAAATAAAAGTTAAAGAACTTCAATTCCTTTAAAGCAAAAACTCGCTGCAGCATTTTCCACCAAATCAGAGAGAGTAAACTCCAGAAACAGGCAATCAGCCTGCATGACCCTACTTGTACTTACGTATCTTTGATACCTTTAATATTACTTTTCCGACACTTCTGAAGTTAGCTTCCGTGTCATTTATGTCTCTGAAAGGAATTTTTCTTTCTTTCTTTTTGCTCAGTTTTAAAGTTTTTTTTTTTTTCTGAAAGCCAAAACATTCATAATATTTCCTACTGGGTCTGACATCAATAGCCTTTCCCCCTAGTCCTGTGGAACCAGCCTCATCATACAGAACCCCTTGCTGTTCTGCTTTCCTTCCATATATGACTCCTTTCCCATCACCGTCCACTTTTCTGCTCCAAATGAGAGACTGAATGTGTAGAGTATAATCTGTAAATGAACTTTATCTTATTTGTTGAAAAATGATTACCCAAATGACCTTCAGTTTCACCGTAATTATCTTCTTTCTTGGTCTTAGTGTTTTGTTTTTCCCTCAGATCCATGACTGCATTTCACTTGCTAATCAAGTGACCTGCTAGAAAGAATCAACTTTGAATTTTCAGGTCTAAAGTTAATTCCCATGTTTGCAGTTTTTGCCCAAATAGTAAATACCTCTGGAAGTGGAACTTCTGGGACATTCTGGAACAAGAATGACCAAGTGACTCGACAGGTATAGTTCTGAGGCTTTCTGAAAGCTGTCTATGAACATACTGTCAGTGGTTCATGATAGGGGATTAATATGATCATGAGCAAAGTGTCCCATTATGATTATTTCCTTAAAAAATTATATTCCTTAAAAATATAAAAAATATTTAAAAATTTAAAAATATAAAAATTATTCCTTAAAAATTAATTTAAGGAGGCACTTGAAAGAATCTCTACTGAAAATCTTTAAATAAAAGTAAAATATTTTAAAAATCACCGTTCTCCCCCCCTCTCAATTTCGCATCTCATTCCTTCCTTCTTTCCAATGCAATTGTTTCTTGACAATTTTGCAAACTCAAAACCCAAAGTGCAAGACCTGAGGGTTACATATGCATTGAATTTACTTGGTTTATCTGGAAAGCAGCTTACAATATGACTCAATGCCTAAATTTATCAAATAAAATAGCTGCATTTTAATCCCCAATTTACCCATTAAGAGGAGCGATCCAAATGTCTGCCCACTCAAATGTTATACTTTCCGATCACACTCTCTAATCTTATAAAGAGATTAGACTATAAGACTGAATTGTATCTAACTCCAAATCATAATATTTGCAACCACTGACTGAGAGCTCATGTTCCCAGCACTGTACTAATTGTTGTTATACATTATCTAGTTCAATCTTTACAATCCTGTGAAGTAGGATTATACCCATTTAAAAGATGAGAAAACCAAGGCGAGGAGAAGTTAGGTACTTCACCCAAGATCACATCAATAGTAAGTGGCAGAGCTGGGATCTATAATACTTTCTTCTTAAGTTTCCTGAACCCTACTGCAATTATAACAAAATGTCAGGTCTCACCTTTCTCACATCTTTTTTGGCCTCAGCCATGGCATGAGGAAGTTCCCGGACTAGGGACCTAACCCAAGACACAGTAGTGACAACACCAAATTCTCAACTGCTAGGCCACCAAAGAACTCATCTCACATCATTTTTTAAAATGCCAGAAGAAACTTAAAAACACTACAACTGACAATCAGGCTTAATTGAAGCCAGCATGACCTGGTGCTTCTGTCTGGCGAACACAGTAGGACACCCTGCATACTCATGTGTTCAGGCACCTCGGAAGGTGACTCACGGGAGGTTCTTGTGGATAACACAGTCAACATCAGTATGCTGCAGCTCTGAAGAAATGCACTGGTTAGGTAAGGGTATGGTCAGCTCAGACCAAGGTCAGTGAATGATGACTGCAAGAGCAGCCATAATGTGTAATAAATTCCATCATGTTCCACCAAAATGGTTATGCAAACAAATATTTTCAGCTACCTTATCCCATTTAAGGGAAATTTTAAGAATTTCTCTTGGGAAATAAAAACATCCTCTTAAGGTCAAATTCTATCAATCAATAAGAGAGTAAAAAAGCACTGACTGGAAGCCATAATCTATGTCACTACCCACAATTGCTTTTTTAGAACCTTCCAGATCGATAGGAGAAATTGCGGCTCTCTTTATTGTCACTAGGGCAAACAGAAGTGTCTCAAAGAGAAACAGGGGGGGGGGAAATAGAAGCTAAAAAACTGAAGATAACTCCTAATAATCACTGAGAGAAAAGGTTGAAGCGACACATGACATGAGATGAGATTTTTCTATTCCATGGTATCTCCCGGGACAAGACACCGAATTTAGTAAAGTTCTGATTCTCAGAATAATAACCAGAAAAGTTTCCAAGAGCAGGGCTTAAGATTTGGCCATCTGTCAGAGAAAGTTTCATAAAAGGTGTATTCTATCTTGGGTGAGACACGGCAGCCCACCTATGGTGAAAGTTCCAGTGGGATTTTGTAGAGCCAAGGTAGTTGTGTGTGATGTTCATGCCTTTCGCTAGAGAGAACAAACTTGCGTCTCTTCCAACAAGAAGGGTGCTAATTTATTTAATGAGCCATAGGGAACCTTGCTGTTTCTAAGACTTCCCTCAGCCTCCCTCCACCTCCACAGGTTCTCTGCTGTAATAGCGAATACACCAGCACAAATGGAAAAGGTTCCGCAGAGCACAAAGATCTGAAAAGGATGAGAGGTAATGAAGGGAGGCTGAAGGCGGAACAGGAAAACTAACCGGAGAGAAGAGCCATGATGTGCCAAGGGCAGTTCGCTCTCAGCAAATCCCTGTCCTCCTTTCTCCTTTCCGGTGTCCATTTCCAAGGCGTCAGCGCCCACATGTTTGCAATGTGACTCGTGGCTAATGGGACAAGAATAAAAACCTAGATCTTTCCCCTTGGTAGCAACCTGGTTCTGCTGAGCTCACACCCTATGCCCATCTGGGAAAAATAAAGTAAACTAAATTTGAGCTGTGCTTTCAAAGTCCGAATTGCTGAACCACATGTTTTTGGCAGGCTTGGGTGACGAACAACCATGGTTTACTGTTACTTATATGGTAATAAAGAAATGATCAAGTTTCCCTTTTTAAGGATTAGTTAAATTAAGCCAAAGCTTCCCTAGGGACACTGGATGAAGTCTGCTTGGATGGAAAATACGCGTGCTATACGGAAGCAGAAATGTTTTTCCTGCTCACTGATGTCAGTTGGCCTGTCAGCCAGGGCCAGTCTAGGCAAATATCTTTAAATTTTCAGACCTTTCTTTTTGAGAAAATATCAAGTGTTCAACATTCAGAAAATTGCTGCATCTTAAAAGTGTGTCTTGAGCCGGCAGTACCGGAGTGCAGACACAAGACCCGCACACCTGTGCTGTGATTTCTCAGAGGACTCCTGGATGCCCATGGAATCAAAAGCTTAATTCTCTCTTTTTGCCCTGTGATATTCTTCTGCCTTTCAATTCTCAGAATTGTGTTTTCTGTCTTTGAATCTCTCTCACTCAGGGTACCCAAGAGACCTAAGCAGAGGAACTAACAGAATGAGACTGTCAAAATTCTGTACAGCCAGAGTCCATCTGGTAAAATAGAATATTATAGTTCTGAAAGTAATCAATTCCACTTATTTTCTAGAAGGCACAAAGCATGCATAACAGACTCAATTCTACGATTCCTTTCCAAAAGGGGAAGAAATTCATATGGGTGCCAGTGGCTTGAGAAATGTTCAGTATTCTATAGAACCCAGAACCTTCCCTATGTAAAGAATAAATAAGAAATTTTAGGTTAATTACATTAGTATTTCAAGATGTTACCAAAAGAACTGACATGAGGAATTTGATATAAATAGTAGTAATATAACACATGCTTTAATGACTAGAACAACAATTACGGTCACTTGTAGAATATCAGTAAGTTACCAAGTAAGGCTGAAAAGAATTCCTCCCAGCCCATTTCCTGAATCCGCCCAGGACTGCCTTCTCCCTGGGGTCACTCTGGGTCTTTGCCCATGTCTTCCTCTAACAGTGAACATATCTTCGGTCTCTCAAAAGACAAACTCCCACCTCGGCACTCTGTGACCACATCAGCACCAAAGATGCCCCAACATAACTCCTCAAGGTTCTGGCAACAGACCATATGACAACGGTATCCAATGAGCGTGATGAGAAAAAGTGATCCAAGACAGTGGAACCGACCAGTGGCCAAGTGGGGAACAGGTAGTAGGACAGACAAGGACTTGAGTTCTAGAGTTTGGGGTCAGTCGTTTTTATAGCATTGAGTCCAACTACTTCTTACGTGATCATATAAACAAAATTTGATTTTTTTTTCTTTTTTACGGCTGTACCTGCGACATACGGAAGTTCCAGGTTAGGGGTCAAATTGGAGCTGCAGCGGCCAGCCTATGCCACAGCCACAGCAATGCTGCAGCCGAGCCACATCTACAACCTACATCATAGCTTGTGGCAACACCAGGAATGGAACCTAATCCTCAAGGATACCAGTCAGGTTCTTAACCCACTGAGCCACAACGGGAAATCTCAAAATTTGATTTAAATTCAAACCCATCATCACCTCTTGACAATTTAAAGACAGTGACTGATCTCTCAATCTTAAATGCACTTGCTTTAAACTGGAAAGAGCCTCTAAAATAGGAACAATGTTCCCATAAAACACTCGATCTGCAGAGAACACAATAACGGCTAAACTAGCCTTTGTTTTAGATGATGCATTTAAAGAACCAGATACACAGACAAAAGTCTGAGAAAATAAACCTACCATTTTTTAATTTCTTTTCAGACCCTAAGGTAATAAGGGTGGTGTGTGTGTTTGTTTTTATTTACTTTTTACATTTACTTCATCTGAAGATAATTTCCTTCCTTGGCGGACACAGGGGCTGAAAAGAAAGCAAGCAAGGTGGTCTCTAAACTCTCGCATCAACCTTTAATTTTTTTCTAACAGGACATCAACTGGAGATTGACTGTCAGATCAGTAGGTAACACTGCTTGTTTTAATCATCTCTGCGTCTACTGTGAACTCAGCTCATATCAAGATACTAATCCAAAGGAATCACATCCTAATTAAAAAAACTAATTGCTGATGCAAAGCCCAACTGTCAGAAATTAAATAATGGCCATTTGGCATGACTGATCTTATATGTGAACAAGATTCAGAAGATCCTTCAGTAGAAAATGGTGATGAACAAGGCATAATGGGGTAGAAGGACATGTAGGATAGGCTGGGGAGCTCTTAGCTGGCTGGTTCTCCACTTGGCCATCCTTCCTTCTGAACTCAGACTCTCCTCTCTTTGCAGCTCTCTGAGCACCTAGGGGCTGTTCTAGGCCCTTTGCAAATATTCTTCTTTGTTCCACTCTTAGAACTTGCATCCACTTTTCATGCCTTCAGTGGAGACCTCCAAAGGATACTCACAAATCATGCCTCCAGTCCTGAGTCCCATACCACAAATTAAGTACTGCATTTCCAAAATTATTTGGACATTTAATGTTCTTACAAATTCAACATGGTCAGAACCAAGTGTACTATCATTAATTGATTTCTATTTGTTTGCTTGTTTCTCCCTTCATCCATCCGTTAATCGGCACTGTGCTAGGCCTGAGGTATAGATAAGGATAAGGCACTCCTTGATGTTGAGGAGCTCAGTCTGTTCCCAAATTGGAGAATCACGCTCTACTATTCAAAAAGGATCAACATGCCCTAGCCTAATATCCTTATTTCATGTATAAGGCAACTGATGCCAAGGGAGATCAAATGGCTTAAGGGCATTTGTCATTGGAATTAAACCTACAACTCCTGACTTGCTAATTTCTACCAAAGGAAGCATAATTCTCCTACTCACTCTACTTCATATCTGAGAAGACATGCGATTCCTCACCGTGTATCACCCTCAGTGGCCATCAGTCAAAAAGCACTTAAGTATCTTTCTCTTGGAACATCCCTCGCATCCACCATTTCCTTTGCTTTCTGACCCTCACCAGGCTGTTCCAATATCACCCTCACACATTACCTTGAACATGCCTACAGAGATGTTCAGGTTCCCTGACCCTCCCGGCACTCATGAATTTCCCCTGCCTGACCAGCACTACCCATCCCACCGTCTATCCATTCTTTTCCAATTTGATCTAAAAGTGGATGCCAAGATAATATTTCTAATATACCATAAACACATCCTGTTCCTGCTCCAAACGTTGCAGTGAGTTTTAGATACCCTTAGCACCAACTACCAAGCTGGGATCCACAGCATACTGGCTCCAATGGATGCTGTGTGGGGAAGGGGTCTCTGGTCCTAGGGAATACTGCTTGAACTCTTTCCCTGGAGAATTACCTTCTCTTGAGCCAGAATTTCCCAGACTCATTTGACCACAAAATTCTTTTTGCAAGGAACACACACTACCACCCCTCATATCCAGTGGTTACAGAAACACACTGTGGGAGAGAGTAGGTCACAGCACAACAGCTTGCCCAGGCAGCCTTGATACACCTACGCTCCTTCTCAATCTCATTTCTTATATTCTCCATGGCCACCTGCTCCAGAAAAACTGATCATTTCATTGTTATTAAAGATGCTATGAACCTAAGAGTTTCCCTTCTCTTTGTTTTCCTAATTTCTCCAGTTGGAAACATTCTCCTTCTTTCCTTTTTTAAATTAAATCTTACCCTTCCTCCAATATTCAGTTCAGATCTCATCTTTTCTATAAATACTTTCCCAACTCTCATCTAAAACTACTCTAGCATTTATTTACGTGTATTAGAAAATCAAAATCTCAACAGTGGAAAATAACCATAGTCCACATTTGAGGCAAGAAGCTAATGAAATGTCACAATTTTCCCATCAAATACCTTCAAAAGTAATTTATATGATAAAATTATATTACACTCACAAGAGCTGTATTTCTATAAAACTATCAGGATCTTTAAGTGGGAAGAAAAGGAAATTTAACATCAATAAATAATTCACTATAACTGACACCGAGTTCTGTTTTGACTGAATAACACTAAGGAAGACACTAGAAAAAACTTATGCCTTCATTTTGATTCTGCAAAAATTGTCAATAACCAGCTAATACTATCATGAGAAGAAAACCTGAATACTGTACAGAAGAGACAAAATCCTTACAGATGCCATAAACACGGCTTATACTCTAAGCAAATGTTATCCACTTCCTGGTGATTTTTTTCATACAAGCTAAACAAAACAGCCTCATTTATTTAAAATGCACCATTTCTGAGTATAGCTATTTTAATTTTAAAAAATTGGGGGGGCATCACTATTTTTAAAAATGTTTTTATTCCTAATGGTGATAAGATGCCTTGTGGGGAAAATGTCCAATTCAGTTCCTATCTATAAATCAAATCAATCACATTAAATGTCACATTTTAACACACATAATCTGTATCATAAAGCTTTAGATTATGGAAGAGAGCATGAGAAGAAAATCTGAGGTAAGTGTAATCTTTCTACTTCTGAATTGGAAATACATACGACTTTCCTGTGGGCCTCCCTTTACCAACTAACTACCAACATTTCCCATCCCAAAGCCATCTACTCCCAGAAGTCATGTGAAAAGGACAGCAGTCATCAAGCTGATTTCCTAGTACCAGCTGGGAAAAATCCTGGAATGTCTACACTCTGGATCTAAGATTGCCATGATTAATTGCTCTTTCCTGCCTCTGCCCCACTCAACTACTTGCTTTTTTGGACTTGCAATGCCTTCCCGATCTTCTCAACATCTTTGGGCATGACCTACTTGATAGGTACCTATCCTGTCATTACAAGACTAGAGGTTCACTTTTAAATTAACCTCTTTGTGGTCTCTTTATATCTGAAGGTCCCTTTGCTCAACTGAGACCTGGATAATTTTCTGACATGAAAGAATATTCAGCCTCAACCCATATCTCCAACCTTGTTTTCCTACTTGAACCCTTTACTTCAAGCAAAACTGATCCATTCATGGAGAACTGAATGAAGCATGCCATGCACACTCCAAATTTTGTTTGCCTAAAGGGCCATCTTATGAGACTCAATTCAAGGCTCTGCCCTCAAAAAAACCTAGTCTAGCTTATTAGCCTATGATAATCACCTCAGCCTCTGGACTAGTGTCCTGACTGTCTTTACCAGTGATGCACAGAACAAGCACTGCTAAATATTAATTCCAAAGGATATTTCCAAGGGGAAGGCTCCCTCTTAGAGTTGATAGTGAACATTATCATACGAAAGTCTTTTAGAAGTCTTACAGCAAAGAAACATTTCAAACAATATTGAATCCAGTGTTTCTCACACTTATTTATTCACAGAATCCCTTTTTTTTTTGGTATTTTGTCCTTTTAGGGTCACACTCATGGCATATGGAGGTTCCTAGGCTAGGTGTCTAATCAGAGCTATAGCCACCAGCCTACGCCACAGCCACAGCAACACAGGATCTGAGCCACATCTGCAACTGACACCACAGCTCATGGCAATGCCAGATCCTCAACCCACTGAGCGAGGCCATGGGTCAAAATTGAGTCCTCTTGAATACTATTTGGATTCATTTCTGCTGTACTATAATGGGAATTCCCAGAATCCTTTTTCTATGTTCTATTATTTAATAATAATTTGGAAGTACAGACATAAGGGATAACTGGTCTACACAGGTCAATGGCATTTCTCACAAGTGATTTTGTATTCTAATGTGTCCTCGTGCCCATGTCTTCTCTCCAACTGGTTTGAAGGTAACAATCCAGCAGCTCTAATTAGCCATGGGCTTTTTCAACTCCTATTGTTTTCTTTATCCTCACATCACTCTATGCTTGTTAAGTTTAAGTTAATGTACAGTGCCTAGCACATAATAAATATAGATGACTTTGGTTACTTTCATTCTGAGGCAGTGGGGCAGAGTGGTCAGGACTACTGTCTGTAGCACCTAAATATATAAAGCAAATATTAGCAGATATCAAGGGAGTAACTGACAATAAATACAATAATAATAGGAGACTTTAAACACCCCATTTACATCAATGGACAAATCATCCAGACAGAAAATCAATAAGGAAACAATGGCCTTAAGTGACACATTAGACCAATTGTACTCAATAAATATCTATAGGACACTCCATTCAAAAACAGCAGAATACACATTCTTTTCAAAGTGCACATGGAAGAGTCTCCAGAATAGATCAAATAATAGGCCACAAAACAAGTCTCAACAAATTTAAGAGGCAGAAATTGAATCAAATATCTTTTCCAACTGTAATAGCCTGAAATTATAAATTAATCACAGGAAGAAAAATGGAGAAAACACAAACAACATACTACTAAGAAACTAATGGGTCAATGAAGAAATCAAAAAGGAAAGCTCAAAACACTTCAAAATGAATGAAAATAGGACACAATTTTCCAAAACTCTTATGAGATGCAGCACAAGCAGTTCTAAGAAGGGCATTTATAGCAATATAGGAAACAAAAAAAACTTCAAATTAACAACATAACCTACCATCTAAAGGAATTAGAAAAAGAAGAATAAACAAAGTCCAAAATCAGTAGAAGGAAGGAAATAATAAAGATCATAGAGGAAATAAACAAAATGGAGACAAAAAAAAAAGAATAAGAAAGATCAATGAAACCAAGATAAATAAAAGCGATAAGCATTTACTTGGGCTTATTAAGAGAAAAAGAGAGAGAGAGAGAGTTCCTGTGGTGACCCAGCAGTAACAAACTCAACTAGTATTCATGAGGATGTGGGTTTGATTCCTGGCCTCACTCAGTGGATTAAGGATCTGGCATTACCATGAGCTGTGGTGTAGGTCACAGATGTGCCTTGGATCTTGCATTGCTATGGCTGTGGTGTAGGTCGGCAGTTACAGCTCTGATTTGACTCCTATCCTAGGAATTTCCATATGCTGCGGGTGCAGCCCTAAAAAAAAGAGAGAGAGAGAATGAGAGAGGATTAAAATAAATAAGAAGAAAAACTACAATTGATATCATAGTAAAACAATTATAAGAGAATACTATGAACAGTTATATACCAACAAATTGGACAACCTAGAAGAAATGGATACATTCCCAGAAACTTACAATCTTCCAAGACTGAATTAGGAAAAAAAAAGAGATAACCTGAACAGACCAACTACTAGTACTGAAATTGAATAAGTAATGGAAAAAACTCCTGACAAAAGTTGTGGACTGGACAGTTTCACAGGTGATTACTACCAAACCTATCAAGAAGAGTTAATACCTACCCTTTTCAAACTAATCCAAAAATTGAACAGCAGGGAACATTCTCAGACTCATACTATGAGTCCATTAACCTGATACTAAACCAAAGATACTATAAAAAAGAGAAGATTATAGGCCAATATCTCTAATGAATACAGATGCAAAAATCCTCAACAAAATATTAGCAAACAAAATTCAACAATACATAAAAAGCATCACACATCATGCTCAAGCAGGATTTATTCTAGTGGTGTAGGAATGGTTCAATAAATGCAAGTCAATCAATGTGATATGCCGCATTAATAAAACAAAGGATAAAAATCACATGATCACCTTTCCATCGATGCAAAAAATCATTCAACAGAATTCAATACCCACTCATGATAAAAAAAAGTCTCTCAATAAAGTTGGTGTGAAAGAACATATCTCAACATAATAAGGGCCAATATAATAAATACACAGCTATTATAACATTCAACAGTGAAAAGTTAGAAGCTTTTTCTCTAAAATTAGGAAGAAGACAAGGAGGCCCACTCAGTCTCAGCCACACCAATAAGACAAGATAAAGAAACAAAAGGCATCCAAATTGGAAGGGAAGAAGTAAAACTGTCAGCATTTGCAGATAACATGATACTACACAGAGAGTCCTATAGCTATCTAAAAGTCTCCACCAAAAAACTAGTAGAACAAATAAATTAATTCAGTAAAGTTGCAGAATATGAGATTAATAACTGGAAATCTGTAGATTTTCTATACACTTACAAGGAATTATTCGAAAGAGAAAGAAAGAAAACAATTTCATTTTTTTTTCAATCCCACTGAAAACAATTTCAGTAAAAAGAATAAAATACAGAGGAATAAACAACCAAGGAGTTAAAGGACCTATACTCTAAAAAGTATAAGACACTGATGAAGGATATAGAGGATAATACAAATAAATGGAAATATATCCCATGTTCATGGATTAGAAGAACGAATATTATTAAAATGTCCATACTATCCAAAGCTACAGGTTTAATACAATCCCTATCAAAACATCTATGACATTTTTCACAGAATTAGAAAAAATAAACATAAAAATTTTACAAAGCCGCAAAAGACCACAAATAACCAAATCAAACTCAAGAAAAAAGAACATGGCTGGAGTTATCATTCTCCTGGACTTTAGACTATACTACGAAGTGTACAAAAAGCAGACATATAGATCAATGGAACAAAACAGAGAGCACAGAAATAAACCTACACACACATGGTCAATTAATCCATGAAAAAAGAGGCAAAAACATAAAATGAGGGAAAGACAGCTTCTTCAATAACTGGTGCTGGTGCTGGGAACATTGGACAGCTACATGTAAAAGAATGAAATTAAGACATGTTTACACATGTAAACTAAAAATTAATTCAAGACCTGACACCATAGAACTCCTAGAAGAGAGCATAGGCAAAACACTATTTGACATAAATCATAGCGATATTTTTGGACCTAACTCCTAAGGCGAAAGACATAAAAGCAAAAAATAAACAAATGGAACCTAATTAAACTTAAAGGCTTTTGCACAGTGAAGGAAGTCATCAACAAAATGAAAAAGACAACCTACTTATGAAGAAAACATTTGCAAAAAACCTAACCTGATTGATAAAGGGTTAGTATCCAAAATATAAAACCAAAACAACCTAATTTAAAATGGGCAGAAGACCTGAACAGATATTTTTCCAAAGGGGACACACAGATGGCTAACAGGCACATGAAAAGATGCTTATTATTGCTAATTATTAGAGAAGTTCAAATAAAAATAAAACAATGAGATATCACCTCACACCTTTCAGAATGGCTATCAACTAAAAGTCTACGTATAACAAATGTTGGAGAGGATGTGGAGAAAAAGAAACCACTGTACACTGCTGGTGGGGATATAAATTGATGCAGCCACTATGGAAAACAGTATGGGGAGTTCCTGTCGTGGCGCAGTGGTTAACGAATCTGACTAGGAACCATGAGGTTGCAGGTTCGGTCCCTGACCTTGCTCAGTGGGTTAACGATCTGGCGTTGCCGTGAGCTGTGGTGTAGGTTGCAGATGCGGCTCAGGTTCTGCATTGCTGTGGCTCTGGCGTAGGCTGGTGGCTATGGCTCTGATTAGACCCCTAGCCTGGGAACTTCCATATGCCGCGGGAGCGGCCCAAGAAATAGCAAAAAGACAAAAAAAAGAAAGAAAACAGTATGGAAGTTCTTCCAAACCCTAACAATACAGCACCTCTATGATATACAATGTACCCACTCCTGGGTATATATCTGAAAATAAGAAACCACTAATTTGAAAAGATACATGTACCACAATGTTCATAGCAGTGTTATGTACAACAACCAATATATGGAAGCAATCAAATGTCCATCAATAGACAAATTATGTGTAATTATTATCATTATATACATATAATGAAATATTATTTAGATATAGGAAGGAATGACATTCGGCCATTGGCAACAAGGGGATGGACCTAGAGAGTATTATGTTTAGTCAGGTAAGTCAGATGGAGAAAGACAAACATATCACTTCTATCAGATCTATATGGACTCCGAAAAACAAAACAAATGAAGGTATACAGCAGAACAGAAACAGACTCACAGATATAGAAAACAAACTAGTGGACACCAGTGGGAAGGGGGAAGGAGGCAAGGGCAAGATAGGGGTATGGAATTAAGAGATACAAGATACTATATATAAAATAGACAAGCAACAAGGCTATATAGCAAAGCACAGGGGATAGTCATTATTATTATTTTGTCTTTTTGCCTTTTCTAGGGCCGCTCCCGGGGTATATGAAGGTTCCCAGCCTAGGGGTCCAATCGGAGCTGTAGCCACCGGCCTAAGCCAGAGCCACAGCAACTTGGGATCCAAGCTGCGTCTGCAACCTACACCACAGCTCACGGCAACGCCAGATCCTTAACCCACTGAACAAGGGCAGGGATCGAACCCACAACCTTATGGTTCCTAGTCGGATCCGTTAACCACTGAGCCATGACAGGAACCCCCGGGATAGTCATTATTTTGTAGTAACTTTAAAGGGAGTATAATCTATAAAATTATCAAATAACTATGTTGCACACCAAAAAAAAAGAGTTTGGTCTGTGGAATCAGACAGACCCTGTTCTAACTCTGCCTCAGGTCTCACTAGACAGAGTTAGCTGTTTTGTTAGAATGATGTTTTGTTCATCAATGCCTGGTACAGATGCAGTGCCTGGTACAGACATGCGGTCAATAAGTATTTATTGACCGAATCAAGGGCAAAGCAGTTCTCAGAGTGAGTGATTTTGCCCATCAGAGGACATTAGACAACACCTGGACAGAGTTTTGGTCGTCACAACTACCATCTAATGGATAAAAGTTGTGGCTATCATTAAATATTCTATAATGTACAGGACAAAGACTTATCCAGCCCCTATGTCACTAGTGCAGAGATTGAGAAACCTTGGGTTAGAGTGAGACTAATTAGGGATACATTTCTAACTACTGACACTAATTATTTGGCCTTGAGTAAGGTATCTAATTTCTTGACATCTTAATCTTACCTGTAGAATGGGGGATTGATTACAACTGACAATATACATACACATGCGGTAACTGGGTAATGTATGTGAAGTGCTTAATGACGATTGGTGCATAAAAAGTATGACCTATAAACATGACCTCTACACATTCTTACCATAACCCTTTATTCACTGTCTCATAAAGAGGATGCGGCTTCTCAGATGCTTTTGGAATTCACCATCTCAATCTCAGAGTGAGTGCTCAAAAGTCCTACACTCCCACTATGTTGACTGTAAGGTCAGACAATATTTCTGAGCTTACCAGAGGGTCAATAGTGAAAATGTCATTCAAGAAGAGCATGCTGTCTGTTTGAACCAGGCTTCTCTGATTTTCAAAGGTGCGGGAAAAAATGGAAAGACGTTCTCGGAGTGAAGGATCAGTAACACACTCCTCAAGAAACTCATCGATCTCATTCTTTTCCTCTTTGATGAGATCATCACAAACCCTAAAAAAAAAAATAATAATAAAGGTAAGATTCATTTTGATACTCCCATGAAGAACATTTTAAAGGACTCCTCTCCAGCACAGCCTTCTGGAAATGTTCTCATGCTAGAACCTGGGATGGTCCTTCCTTGCCCTGAGGCTGCAATATACCAGCTAAATGACTCTATAACTTCTCAAGAACCTCAGTTTGCTTCCTTCAAGAATTCCTCCCAGGCTTCCTGTACTACCCATTTGCTTACTCCTGAGCCCTTACATGTATTTGGACAAATGTTTTCTTTTAGGAAGTTATGTTTTTCAGGTTGAATTTTCAATATTTAACACCTACCCTGCCTCTCACACTTTAAAGGAAATTTTATTTCTTCTAAAGTTGCTTAGGAGTTCCCTAGTAGCTCAGTGGGTTAAGAATCCAGTGTTGTCACTACGGTGGTGGAGGTTCAACCTCTGGCCTGGGAACTTCCACATGTCATGGACATGGTCAAAAAAATTTTTTTAATTAAAAATAATTTTTTTGAAAAGTTGCTTAGCTTTGATTCTTTTCCAGTTGTTAGTTACTGAGAGAACACAATCTGAAGCTAGCAAGGACTAAATTTTGATACTAATTCTATCTATTTACTCGCTTTGTGACTTTAGGAATTACCTAAATCCTCTAAGCCTCAGTGCCTTCATCAATAAAACAGAAATAGTAGGAGCTCCTCCATCATAAAGATGTGTTGAGAATTAAATGTGATCAAGGACCTGGTATAGTTCCTGGGACAAAGCATGTGCTCAACAAATACGAGTTTTCTCCCTGTATCAACTGGAAGCAATTACCAGACTGTCAAGCTTATAAAATGCTCAGACTACACCTGGAGACACCGCCTTTCTTCTTTTTTTCTAGCTCTTCATATCCCTTGTGATAAGTCAGAAAAGCAGCCTTCCCCAAACCTCTGCTTACAATGTTCTGTCAATTTCTGTTATACAGCAGTGATCCAGTCATACACACACACACACACACACACACACACACAGAGACACACATATATATATACACACACATTTTTTTCCTCACATTATCCTCCACCATGCTCCATCACAAGTGATTAGATATACAGTTCCCTGTGCTATACAGCAGGATTTCATTGCCCATCCACTCCAAATGCAAGCGTTTTCATCTACTAACCCCAGATTCCCAATCCATCCCACTCCTCCTTGCAAACTCAAGTCTGTCCTACATGTCCATGACCTTTTCCGTTTTGTAGATAGACCATTTGTGCCATATTTTAGACATGTAAGTGATAGCATATGGTGTCTGTCTTTCTCTTTCTGACTGAGTTCACTCAGTATGAGAGTCTCTAGTTTCATCCATGTTGCTGCAAATGCCATTATTTTGTCCTTTTTATGGCTAAGTAGTATTCCACTGTATATATGTACCACATTTTCCTGATCCATTCATCTGTTGATGGGCTTTAGATTTTTTCCATGTCTTGACTATCGTGAATAATGCTGCAATGAACAAAACAGGTGCATATATCTTTTTCAGTGAAATTTTTGTCTGCATATATGTCTAGGAGTGGGATTGCTGGGTCATATGGTAGTTCTACATTCAATTTTCTGAGGTATTTTCATACTGTTTTCCATAGTGGTTGTACCAGTTTATATCTCCACCAACAATGTAGAAGCATTCTCTTTTCTCTACATCCTCTCCAGCATTTGTTATTTGTTGACTTGTTAGTGATGGCCATTCTGACAGGTGTGAGGTGGTGCCTCATCATAGTTTTGGTTGCATTTCTCTAAAATTGGTGATGTTGAGCAGTTTTTCATGTGCCTGCTGGCCATCTGAATCAGTGACTGCTCTACAACGCAAAAAGGGGAGGAGGGCACCAGAAGTCATCCTCTTTGCCCTATCTGCAAAATGAGAGTCATGGCTTGAGAGCCTTAGAAGGAAATGTGTGATGCCACCTCGAGCTGGGTTGACTCCAACAAGGGCTTCAGTATACCTCAAACTATTATTTTGTCATCTTATTCTACTGATATTCATGGTCTCTGACATTCAGAGGTGGTTGTTTCACAGATGAAGACACCTTTCATCAGAAAGCATAACAACTCAAACGCCTTCTCTTTCTGTAAAACAATGAATTTAACCCACTTTCTCGAAAAGTCTGGTAGCCCAAATACCCATCATCTTCAGGCTCCAATTACAGCCCTGCCTATGGACTACAGTCAATGGGGAAGATTTGTGCCTCAAGTACAGCAGGGTTGAGCCATTACAGCCCCCTCATCTTCAGTTCCTAGAGACCTGCACTCTGCCCCTTTGCAGTACCTCCAAGAGGTGGTAATGGGATGCTGAGCAGATTATATGAGGTCAGTCAGAAAAAGAAAGACAAATACCATATGATAGCACTTATATGTGGAATTTAAAATATGACACAAATAACCTATCTACCAAACAGAAACAGACTCACAGACATACAGAACAAACTTGTGGTTGCCAAGGTGGAAGGGAGAAGGAGTGGGATGGACTGGGAATTTGGGGTTAACAGATGCAAACTATTACATTTAGAATGGATAAGCAATGGGGTCCTACTGTATAGCACAGGGAACTATATCCAACTTGGGATAGACTGTGATGGAAGCTAATATAAGAAAAGGAATGTATATATATATATATATATATATATATATATGTTTGACTGAGTCACTTTGCTGTACAGGAGAAACTGGTACAACACTGTAAAACAACTATACCTTAATAAAAAAGAAATTTAAAAAAATTTTTAAAAAGAAACTTGACTTTTTATCAGAAGAAATACTCCCATGTCCGCAGCTGGCATGGAAAGGATGGAGCCATCCAGCGTCAAATGGACTGCGTGACCCTGGACACGGAGCAACTTTGTGATGGCTAATGTAAACGGAGGATGAGAGGTCTTCTTCGGGTTTATCAAGGACTACTCAAGTCTTCAGATTCTTGTATGACTAGGAAAGGGAAGGGCTCCCCCAAAACAATTGAGGTTAAATTTATTACTACCTGGCTGGCAGGCCTGAAGCCCCAACACAATGGATTTATATAGAGAAATATGTCATTTTGTACACTGGAAGGTTTTGGAACATATCCATGCTGATCACTTGGCGGGGGCTCCACTGAAGATTCTATAAGTTCACGTACAGAGCAAATCTAGAATTAGAGCATCTGCTATCGAGACAATGGCCATGACCTTGACAGAGAAGTGAGAGCAGAAATTCTTAAAAGCCCATGCTGAGTCTCTGGATATAATAAACAGCGAAGAGACTGAGGATGAAAGCATCTTGTGGAATGTTTTATAATCCCTCAGGCCAAGGTAGAGGAAGTAAGGAGGAATGAATTCAGCTTCAATTTTTGGAGAGATTAATTTCTCTGCAAGTCCCAGAAAGATATCAGAAAAGAGAGAAACCCAAAAGAAAAATTTTTAAGGTTCTTATATTGACTCCTAAGGCTTTCCAAAAAACACAGGAAAAAAAACCTTTAAGCCCAGAACTTCTTTCTAGGGGAAATGGCATCTTCACTGTCAGAACCTGGAGTCCAAGATTAGCCCAAGGTCCCCAAGTCAGTCCATATGTCCTAAGGTTTGCACCAGCATGTTTTGGTAGGCAGAGAGAGGAAGTCATCCTTCTAGGATGGAAATGATAAAACTGCCAGAAAGGAACAGGGCTTCCTATTCCTGAGTAGGGCTGAAATTCCCCCACTGGGAAAAGGGATAAACAAGTCTCTGCTCAGGTACCCCATCAAGATGCTGGAGGACAAGAAACCAAGACGGCTGGAATAAGGCTTTGAGGGCATCCGTAATGCTAGTGATTAGAATTCTCGAAGCAACCCTCAAGCAACTTTCAGCCCCTATAGATGAATGCCTGAGGATGACTTCGAAGCCATGTTAAAAGCGAAAAGTAGTGGGCGAGTTCTTGATTCTCACCTAAAAATCTACACTCAAGTTCATACATTTTAGGTTGTCAGAGAACTGCAAAGGGAAACTTTAATCTTAAAGTATGTGTGAGCCCATTCAGATCATCTCTGCTCCAAGTTCAGAACCTAAGTCAACCTTTCTGTATACACTTTAACTACAGAGGCTGCTCAAGGAAGAGGAAAAAAGAAAGAGGTTGTGCACCCTCAGGAGCAGGAGAGTCAAACATCAAAGAGAAGATTCCTGGGATTCCTACCCTGGCCTTCTGGGGAGTTTACTCACTGAAGATCTCACTGCTGCTTCTCAGAGAAGAGAACATCTCTGCCCACAAACAACCTATCCAAGAACATTCTGCTTTATCTGCCACTGATTTGGGCCTAAGAGACAACCGGAGGCTTTGTGACAAGGAGGACGGGGGGCCTGCACCCTCAGCAAGAGTGCTGCCACCCATGAAAAGGGGCCACTATCCAAGACAGGAACAAAATGTTCAGGAAAGAGCAAACCTCTCTATTTGCCTTGCTTTGTGAGAGGATGGGCATTCTGTGGCTAGTTACATCCAGGACAAGAATCCATTGCTAATAATATGAAAGTTATGGCGTGCTTGGGGATGTATCAAGGAACAGGAGAGGCTTGGGAGAGAAGAGATACCTGGTCAAATAAGAGATGAGGCAAATGGCCCTCGCAGGGGGATAGGGGCAGCACACTGAATAGATTTTCTTCACTTAGATCAACCAATCCAGTTTGTAGAAAGATGAGTTATGTCGCTATGTGCCACCCACAGGGAAGATAGACGTAGTCTTATTTAACCAACTGAAGCCACTTTTCCAGTGCATTGTTTAAGAAAGGGTCATTATCCAAGATGATAAAATTAGGCTTCCAAACATGGTTACGAAAAGGCTATCCTATATTGTTCCCTTGCTACCAAAACTGCTAGGGGAACTAACACAAAGAGCAAGAGAGACAGTGAAAGAAAGGCAGAGACAGAGAAAAGAAAGACTAAGACTCAAAGATAATATTAGACATAGGGCTATGAGTGTTAGAGGAGGTCAAGGGGGTTAAAAAAAAAAGAAAGAAAGAAGAAAAGAAAAGAAACACCCATGCACAGGTGATTGAAACCATAATCTTTATACCTTAGCATTTCTGAGAGTAAATGGTTTGAACTTTTCTTGAGTTCATTGTTGAAATTAACTTCCTTAAATACTTTTTTGGACACAGCAAGGCATTAGTCATGCCCTAAGCCTTTGGTCAAACACATAGTTGAAATGATTACTTTTTTTTTTTTTTTTTGTCTTTCTGCTATTTCTTGGGCCGCTCCCGAGGCATATGGAGGTTCCCAGGCTAGGGGTCTAATTGGAGCTGTAGCCACCGGCCTACACCAGAGCCACAGCAACGCGGGATCCGAGCCGCGTCTGCAACCTACACCACAGCTCATGGCAACGCCAGATCGTTAACCCACTGAGCAAGGGCAGGGACCGAACCCGCAACCTCATGGTTCCTAGTCGGATTCGTTAACCACTGCGCCACGACGGGAACTCCCACATAGTTGAAATGAAAGCTGGAGCTCCTGCCATGGCTCAGCAGAAATGAATCTGACTAGCAGCCATGGGGACGCAGGTTTGATCCCTGGCTTTGCTCAGTGGATTAAGGATCTGGTGTTACAACGAGCTGTGGTATAGGTCACAGACATGGCTCGGATCTGGAGTTGCTGTGGCTGTGGCTTAGGTCAGCGACTACAGCTTTGATTTGACCCTGAGTCTGGGGACCTCCATATGCTGCGGGTGTGGGCCTAAAAAGACAAAAAAAGAAAAATAAAAAGAAAAAAGAAATTAAAGCTGACTTGCCCTTTGATAGTATATACTCATTTTCCCCAAAAGATTATGCCCATGGCACAAGCAGGATCCTGAAACACTACCATTATTGCCTTTTCTGTATTTGCACCTGATCTCCCATTTTTATCTTTAAACATGCCTGGACCATTCTGAGTGCTGGTCTGTACAAGTCAGCTGGGGAATCAGGTGAAGCAGTGCATGAGCAGTTTCCCCATGCCTTTGAAACTACTGGTATTTCTATACCATTAGACAAAATGAAGTTTTTAAGGCAGGAAAGGCTTTTCTTTTCTCACTTTTTAAAGATGGCACAGTGGCAATCTGGTGATTAAAGCTCATTGTCTGAATGATAAAGCTTCTGGTCCACTGTGTCCTATCATTGTCACAGCTCCTTCTGATTCAATTAGGGACAACGCACTAGGGGATTTCTGCCTGGTTTCCACAGACCTAAGACTTTTATTTTTAGCACATACTAACTTGGTTTTAAACAAAGCTTTGAAGCTTCCCAGGGCTAATCTTTAATGAAAATGGAGAGGCAAATAAAAAAGGATGAAATAAATTCCAATGAAAGCAGAAAAAGTGCTAATTCGGGGAGGATGGAAGAAGATAAAATTGCAAATGGAGTTTAAAAGAGTCACGAGTAGCTTCTGTAAAAAGAAATACTCAAAATTTAACAGTGATGAGATTAATTAAAACAGTTTGGTTTTCCTTTTTATTCATTTTCTCCACTGCCTGAAGCATCCTTTTCAAAAGCAGTAGATTACAGATACCAACAAGAAATCATTATTAAATTATATGGCTAGCAGGGACTTAGCAATGCTACTGATACTGAAAATATAAAAGCTATTCTATGTAAGTCCTTCTTTTTCCCCACTCTTCCTATTTTCTGAAAGTATTTTTTTTCACTGGAAAAAAAAAAAGTCCACATTGATCCAAATTCCAAAGAAATTATTTTTAGAAACCCTATAAAAATGGATCAATCTGGTTAAGGCTATGAAAAGAAAGACAGCCATGTAGATTAGTTTTGAGAGAATAGTGAAGAATGACGTATTTGGTCTTTAAAATCCAGGAGTTTGGCTATTGATAAATTATAACCAGGATAAAATTAACTGAGGAGGGACAGTGTTGTGTTCCACATGGCTCAGCTCCAGTTCTTTAAACGAAAAAAGGAGCATGTGTGCACTGTACAAAGTTACAATAGATTTGACATTGTTTGAATTGGCTAGAAACTCACTGCAAAAGTCAGAATTTTTATAACTGAGTTTTGTGTTCCCCCAAATTATCTAGACAGCATATGGATAGCAACTTTTCTTACAAACCTGTGCTTTACCCGGTTGTCCTCTTCCTGGGTAGCAAATACCTTCCACTGGAAATGGGCAATGATGTTACTGAGGTTGTGAATAGTTACAGTTCGCTGATTGACCAGAGTAATGTAAGTTTTCTCAAGGGTCAAGGAATTCTTGTCCAGCCTTATATTCATATCTATGGCAGCTCCATATAGAGATATAAACACTTTTTCACCTAGAAATTAACAAAGTATAAATTATTCTAGAATGATGCTACAAGGCTTATTCCTGTGCCCCCCCCCCACCCCCAAAGCAAAGCTAGGAAATACAACACAAGCATTAGACATTTCATTCCTTTTTTTTTTTTTTTAAGATTTTCATTTTTTCTATTATAGTTGATTTACAATGTTCTGCCAATTTCTGCTGTACAGGACATTTCATTCTTTTCCCTCCATCAATCTAGAAATCAAACATGGTCAGACACCTTAAATGTTATGTTTGGGGCAGTTATAGAGAAATAAACTGTCTTGCTTGGTTATTTAAAAGATACATAAAATATGAATAGTGGCGGTAGATGGTACCAAACCTTCTCTTCTTTGTAATAGTTTTAAATCCTAGAGTCTGATTACGAGGGTACCTGTACTAGAATTATAACCATTAACCTCATCTTTATTCTAAGCATGAGCTAGATTTCTGAAAGTAACTGCACCAAGTACATGTGGGACGAGCTGCTCAGCCTGAGAAGATCTAATTTCAAACAAAGGGGATCAGGAAGGGAGAATTAATAACTTCATTAACACAAAACTATTTAAAAGGAACCACATCCCTAAACAACAGCAGTTAAAATAATAATGCAGCATGCATGTACACCCCCCCACACACATCCTATGTCTGGATAGTGGTTACATAGAAAGAAAAAATAGAAAGACAAAAGCTATGTTTAAAATTTTTAATTTTTCAATGTTAAGAACATGATTCAGCATATCAGTTTAGTCCTTGACTTCATTCAAGATGTACCAACCACCTCGATTCTAGGTGTATAAATGAGGCCCCTTGGGCTTCCAAGAAGACACAAAGCTACAAACTATATTCTATCTGATCTCTGCAATATCACAGCAGCTGCCTCACTCTGACATCAAAGTGGAAAAAGGAAATATTTCAATACTGTGAACGTTCTGTTGATCCGAGCTGCTCCCATTTTAATCAGAACCCAGTAAGCCTAATCTCTTGAATTTATATTTTAGCAAATATTTCTGCTACATTCATGGTTGTATGAATCAAGCAGCTACTTAGTATACTGATAACTCTTTATACAGTGCAAATGCTTTTTAGGCCCTATCACTTTGAACAGAGCAAAAACTTCCCCAAAGTTTATGGAAAAAGTACCTAAGCATTGGACTCTAAAATTATACGTTTTTGCTAAAAAAATGTACACATTAAGCAAAAAATACAAGTACTATAAAACGTATGCCATGAAAATAAAATGTCTTCCTCCCCTTCACTCCATGCTTTTTAGAGGTAAGAATTATTAATATTTTCAAGTACTTCCTTCCGAAATAAGAGTTGCAATCTCATCAACTTTTTTTTCAATAGTTATTTCCCCAATACAATTTTTTTTCTACTGCACAGCATGGTGACCCAGTTACACATACATGTACACATTCTGTTTTCGCACATTATCATGCTCCATCACAACTGACTAGACGTAGTTCCCAGTGCTACACAGCAGGATCCCATTGCTAATCCATCCCAAAGACAATAGTTTGTATCTATTAACCCCAAGCTCCCCAACCACCCCACTCACCCTCCCTTCCCCTTGGCAACCACAAGTCTATTCGGCAAGTCTATGATTTTCTTTTCTGTGGAAAAGTTCATTTGTGCTGCATACTAGATTCCAGGTATATGATATCATATGGTACTTTTCTTTCTCTTTCTGACTTACCTCACTCAGGATGAGGGTCTCTAGTTCCATCCATGTTGCTGCAAATGGCATTATTTTGTTCTTTTTGATGGCTGAGTAGTATTCCATTGTATATATATACACCACATCTTCCTAATCCAGTCATCCGTCAGTGGACATTTAGGTTGATTCCATGTCTTGGCTATTGTGAATAGAGCTGCAATGAACACGCGGGTGCATGTGTCTTTTTTAAGGAAAGTTTTGTCCGGATATATGCCCAAGAGTGGGATTGCAGGGTCATATGGAAGTTCTATGTATAGATTTCTAAGGTATCTCCATACTGTTCTCCATAGCGGTTGTACCAGCTTACATTCCCACCAACAGTGCAGGAAGGTTCCCTTTTCTCCACACCCCCTCCAGCATTTGTTATTTGTGGACTTATTAATGATGGCCATTCCGACTGGTGTGAGTTGGTATCTCATGGTAGTTTTGATTTGTATTTCTCTAATAATCAGGGATGTTGAGCGTTTTTTCATGTGCTTTTTGGCCATCTGTACATCTTCCTTGGAGAAACATCTATTCAGGTCTTTTGCCCATTTTTTGATTGGGTTGTTGGCTTTTTTGCTGTTGAGTTGTATAAGTTGTTTGTATATTTTAGAGAGTAAGCCCTTTTCAGTTGCATCATTTGAAACTGTTTTCTCCCATTCTGTAAGTTGTCTTTTTGTTTTCTTTTTGGTTTCCTTTGCTGTGCAAAAGCTTCTCAGTGTGATTAGGTCCCACTGGTTTATTTTTGCTTTTATTTCTGTTGCTTTGGGAAACTGACCTGAGAACATATTCATAAGGTTGATGTCAGAGAATGTTTTGCCTATGTTCTCTTCCAGGAGTTTGATGGTGTCTTGTCTTATATGTAAGTCTTTTAGCCATTTTGAGTTTATTTTTGTGCATGGTATGAGGGTGTGTTCTAGTTTCACTGATTTGCATGTAGCTGTCCAGGTTTCCCAGCAATGCTGGCTGAAAAGACTGTCTTTTTCCCATTTTATATTCTTGCCTCCTTTGTCAAAGATTAATTGATCATAGGTGTCTGGGTTTATTTTTGGGTTCTCTATTCCGTTCCATTGGTCTGTATGTCTGTTTTGGTACCAGTACCACACTGTCTTGATTACAGTGGCTTTGTAATATTGCCTGAAGTCTGGGAGAGTTATGCCTCCTGCTTTGTTTTTGTTCTTCAGAATTGCTTTGGCGATTCTGGGTCTTTTGTGGTTCCATATGAATTTTTGGATGGTTTGTTCTAGTTCTGTGAAAAATGTCATGGGTAGTTTGATAGGGATTGCTTTGAATCTGTAGATTGCTTTAGGTAGTACAGACATTTTTACAATATTAATTTTTCCAACCCAAGAGCATGGAATATCCTTCCATTTCTTTAAATCTTCTTTAATTTCCTTGATCAATGTTTTATAGTTCTTGTCATATAAGACTCTCATCAACTTTTAAGCTTTCTGATAATTTAAATTTACCAATCTGATAAATAAAAACTTGTTGCTTTAATTTGCATATTCTTAATTGTAGGTAATTATTTCATGTATTAATTGGTTACATATATATGGCTATATCATTCCTTGATCATTCATCAAAGAAGCTATCTTTCTTGCGGGGGCAAGAGAGAAAGAAATCAAAGCCCTAAGCCTACAGAATGGGGAGGTTAAGGCAAAAAATAAAAGGCTGTGCTCACAATAAATAAGCTGATTTCCAGAGGACTATGCTCCCAAGACAGAGGTAAATGGGAAGTAGACTAGCCCTAGTTCAGAGTTAAATATTATCCTGGAATTGCCTATGTTCTGCAGAGAACTTCAAATCTTGAATTTGGTAGTCATGGACTGTTCTGCCCTGAGAAATCTGGAATATGGAATTCATTTCTCTTTGGAGTGTAAGGTACCTGCATCCAAAGTTTCAAATTGTTCAACCTTTTTTCTAAAGACAAACATAACCAGGCATGCAAAGAAATAAAACTCCATATGTTGGAACCAGCATATACAAGAAAAATAGAAGTAGATCCATAAAGAATCAGGTACTAGAGCCAACCATACTTGGTAGCTTGAAGAAACAAAGAATGAATGTGAAGCTCTATCCATGGTATATGAAATTTTAAAAAGATCTGGAAAATCTGAAAAAGAGCCATGCTCTAGGCTCTTGTAGAAATAAATTAAAATTAAATATCCTAAATTTTTTAACACTCTAAGAATATATTTAATGAGATGATGCTAACAATTTTATGAAAAAAATAGTGAAGTGGCAGATGCTTCCAAGCATACAAAAGGCAATATAAAGAATTAAAGATAAATGGAAAATGCAAGATGAATGGGTAAAAGACCAGGCAGATTGAGTGAGAAGGTGTGAAAGTGTTTAAATGACAACTCAGAAGGAAGGGAAAGAAAAAAATGAAGAAAAGACAGTATTTCAAGAGAGGATGGCTAAGAGTTTTCAAGGATTTTTAAAAGTATCAGTTTATAATTCAAAACCTGCAATGAATGTCAAGTGGGATAAATTAAAAGAAATTCATACTTAAATACATCGCAGTGAAACTAAAGACAATCAAAGACAAAGAGAAAATCCTAAGAGCACCCAGAAAGAAAAAGATTTATCTTTAAAGGACCCATGGTTAGAATTTCAGCTAACTTTTCAATTGCAACAATGGAAATAAAAAAAGAGTAGTATGGCTTCTTCAACATAATGAAGGAAAAACAATGGCAACCAAGATTTCTATAGTTTTTCAGCGTGTTTTGGTCTACAAATTTCTTTGTTCTGTCTTCACTTTTTAAGGTTATAAATGGGTTCAGGATCCTAAATGAGCACTTTCTTTCTTTCAGCACTTGCATAACGCCATTTTACTACATTTTGGCTTCCATAATTTCAGCCAAAAAGTTTGCCATCAAGCATCGTTAGTGTCCCTTTCATGGTAATGTGTCTTTTTTCCTCTGACTACTTTCATGATGTCCTCTACTTTGGTTTTTAGCAGTATTTGTCCCACTAAGTGTTTGGTGAGCTTTGTGAAATTTGGGTTAATGTCATTGATCATTTTTTGGAAAATTCTCAGTCACTATCTCTTAAAATACGTTTACTCCATTCCTTACCCTAATTCTAAGGCTCCAATTATGTGTATGATGACCTTCTGATTGTGTCTCACATGGCTTTTTCTGTTTTGTTCCTCCTCACCCTACCTCACCTACATTCTTTTTTGTTTCTCTCTTTGCTTAAGTTTGAGTATTTTCTATTGATCTGGCTTTAGGTTCATTAATCCTGTCTTTTGCTCTGTCCCATCTAATGGTAAACTAACACGATTTTTTTTTTAACTTCCAACACATAGTAATGGTGTTGAACAATGAACTAACACAGTTACAGTTCAGTATAACACTGTTAAAGCCTGACAAAGATAAAACAAATAGGCTAAAATATAGGGTGATTACACTTCTAAATATTAATGGAAAATACTAAATAAAAAATTAGCAATCATAATTCATGAGCATATTAAAAGAATGATACATCACAATCAAGCGGAGTTTATTGCAGGAATGTGAAGATGACTCATTATTAGAAATGCTATTGATATAAAACATATCTAAGTACAATTATTATAAGATCTTCTCCACTGATGCTGAAAAAGAATTTGCAAAATTTAAAATATATTTTTTAAGAATTCAATAAAATAGGAACTTAGAGAATTAAAAGATAGTATAAGTAATTAAGACAGCATCGAGAAACAGATCAACAGAATAGAATGAAAAGTCAAAACAAACCCCAATATATGTTGGAATTTATTATATTATAAAGGCTGTGTCTTAAATCATTGGTGTACTGGTAAATTTTTTTAAAAGTGCTATTGGAAAACCTTGGGAGCCATATGGAAAAACGTGTATCACATTTAACATAAGATAAAACCAAATGAATCAAATATTTAAATGTTCAATATAAAACCACAAAAGTAGAACAGTACACAAAAAACTTCTTCATTCCTTTTTTTTGTCTGTGCCTGCAGCATGTGGAAGTTCACAGGGCAGGGATCAAACCCATGCCACAGTTGTAGCCTGCACCACAGTTTCAGCAAAGCTGAATTCTTAACCCACTACACCACAAGGGAACTTCTTCTTCATTACTTTTAAGGGGAAAGTTATCTAACTGTGATTCAACATTCAGATCCCTCTTATAAAATTAAGAAATTTGAATACATAACAATGAAAAAAGAAGACATTCCTCATGGCACAAAAAGTCATAAGCAAAAGCAAAATAAAACTGAGTAAAATATCTGTAATCCATATCTGAGACAAAGAGACTAAATCACCAAACATATAAATAGTTCTTAGAAATCAGTAAGACAATCCAATGGTAGAATGGGATAGAGTTGCAAAAAAGAAATATAAAGGTCCCCTACACGTATTCAAAAATATTCAACTTGAGCAACAACTCATAATAAAACAAATACAATTAAAGATATATTTACATACCATTTGCCCCCATCAGATAAGTAAAACAAAAGTCTGAAATCAAAATTTGTAGTCAAGCTACGGGGAGAAGACACACTTATACATTCTGGGGGAACGCAAAATAGTACTATTCTTCCCAAGTCCAGGAGCAAATTTGGTGACACAGATCAAAATATTAAAATTACAAAACTATCCTAAGACCCACTCTTCTAGGAATTCATCCTATAGATGAGTCAGAACAAGATAAAGGGTATTCATTACAGCATTGTTCTTAATAACAATAGAATGGAAACAGCCAGAGAACCCATCAAGAGAAGACTTGTTAAACAATCTGTGCTACTTTGTGGCAGAGCAAAAATTATCATAACATTGTAAGTCAATTATACTTCAATGAAACTTAATAAATTGAAAAAATAATCTGTGCTACACACAGAAGTGGAACACTGTGCAGGTATAAAAAAGTACCATATGGGAAGATTTCTAAGATATATGATTAAGTAGAAAAAGCAAGGTTTAGAACCATTTACATAGTATATTATTTTTGTGTAATAGGGGAAAATAAGAATATGCATCTATTTGTATAAAAACACTTAAAAGATATACAAGAAACCAATAAAATGAGAACAGGGTCAGGTGAACAAGGTAAAATGGAAATAACACCTTTCAACATATATTTTTTCTAAATATTGCTTTTTTGGAACACATGAATATACTATCATCCAAAACTTAAATGTAAAAAAGGACTATAGGGCATCCAGGAAACATGTAAAGCTGCTAGGCAGCACTAGTAATGAGGCAAAGACAAAATAAAATAAAGTACAATTTCAAAAAAATAAAAATCAATAAAATGCAATTTCATAACCATCAGATTAACAAAAATCCAACATTTTGACAGTGCTGTTTTAGCAATGTACTGGCAAGCACATAGAAAACCAAGAATTTTCATATACTGCTGATGGAAATACCGATTGGTACAACCACTTGATCAATCACTGTAGTGTCCAGTAAGCTCGAGAACCATTTGCTCCATAACTCAGCAACTTCGCTTCTGTATATCTATCCCTGAGACAATTCCACATAACTGCACAAGACATGTACAAAGACATTCATTGCAGCGCTGTTCATAACAGCAAAAAACTAGGAACGTCCTAATATTCAATAGGTGAATAGATAAATTACAGTATTTTCACATGCCGGACTGTACTGCCATACAGCAGTTAAAATGAATCACAACTATATGTCTATGGGTTCAAATCTCTAAAACATACCACTGAATGGAAAAATGAAGCTGGGAAATGGTGTATAGAGGATAATACAATGTATATGAAGTTAAAAACTACACAAGACAATGGTGTATATTGTTTATGGAAGAGTAAATACATAGGAATGGCATTAAGATGCACCCTATACATTTAGTCCTCCTCTGAGGACTAAAATATGGGAGTTAGATCATGGAAGGTGACCCCAAACCTATAATCAGCTTAGTTATTTATAAAATAAAACATCTGAAAGAAATGTGTACAGCACAAGGTTGAGATGTATTAAATATAATGGTTGTCAATTACATTATTTCTGTGCTTTTGCACTTACTTCAACTATTTCATTGTTTACAAAGCAAATCAAGGAAAGGGATTCAAGGGCTTACTCCTTTCATACAAATCTAGGAGTCAGAGAGACTAATGTCATCAGCTTGAGCCGATCACTGCAAAATGCTCCTTCCCAGAAATATAAAAGGAGTCACTGTATTATTTTTAAGAACCATCTAATGTTGTTGTTTTTTTTCACTATCTTCCAAAAGTCATTAGATCCACAAAGGAAGGAAGCAGTAACTCTTGTGCTGCCCCCACAGCTATTGAAGAAGGTGCTTTTCACACCCACTTTCATGAAGATAACCTTAAATAGGGTCCCCAACACTCAGCTACTTAGACAAGTGATAGGGTGGAAAGGGTGCTATGCCTGTGGGAATGGATAAGGCTGCTGTGCTCCTCCTTAGAATTTTTGGTGCCCTTGGAGTGTCTGTGCCCACCATGTGTCCTTTCCAGTTTCTGGGGCTGAGTTCTGCAGTCACTGTAGACGAGGTTAGCCACAGACATTTATTACGTCCTAGGAAAGACATACCTTGCGGAAGGTCTCATTACCTCTTGCAAGGTTTGCTACTATCAATCAAACAAAAATAGATACGAACAAAACTAATTTTACCCCCCAAATGTGAAGCTAGCTATATACACAATGCATTTCATACTGGGATTTCAGTTCCTTTCCGACAAGGAAGGACAGTAAATAAAATATATGAGTGGCGCCGCGGATTCTCTAGGGAACGAGTAGGTTGATGGAAAGAATGTTCCCCATCTCTTGGTCAGAGCAGGGTCAAAGTCACCACTCAAGTGAACTGCTCAGTCTAACTTCTTTGGAAGTGCTTCTTCTTTGAGGGGTTCAGAAAACAAATCATGCAACTTGCCTGAGCACACACAGCACACCAGTGGCGATGCCAAAATCAGTGTAAACAGTGTAAACAGAAGGCAGTGTAGGATTACAGAGGCTTCCAGAGGAAGCCAGAGACCTGGTTCAAGTGCCAGCTTTACTTAGGTGTACAGTCATTTAATGCCTCTAGGCCTCAGGTTACTCATCTCTAAAATGAGGGAGTTACAGAGGTGTCCTCTAATGTCCCTTTAAATACTAACACCTAATGACTTGAGAGTCTTTGCTTGCCATGTACTTTTTCTTTTTTTTTTAAACTCTGACACCACTGAAAACATAAAATTATCAGATACAGATTCGACAAGACAAAATAATCTTAATGTGACAAATTTTATAATCTAATCCCACTACCTGTTCTTAAAGTACAGTTGATTTACAATGTTGTGCCAATTTCTGCTGTACATAAAAGTGACTTATATTTTTTATAGATGTAAAACATTCTCTTTTTATATATTATTTTCCATTATGGTCTGTGTAATTACATAATTACATGGTCTATGTAATTACATTGCTATGTAATTTTTAAAAACATTCTCTGATCATCAGGATATCTGAACTTCTGCCATTTCCTATCCTAAGCTGTGAAATAAGAAACAAAGAAAAGGAAAGCAGGTCAGGGAATGCGTGCATTGGCTCTAAAGCCATGTTTAAAACATTTGCTTCTTTTACAAATAACTGTTTTGCTAGATTTTGTAATTATAGTGGCCCATGTTTATAATTCATTACAATAATCACACAATTGACACAAAGCTCATATAAGTAAGTCTGCATGGATAAATTCAGATACATATCACTTAGCAGTTTCAACTATAAGATATATCACACTCAATTACTACTTATATTTTGGTACTCATTTACTAGTCTTTAGGAGGAAAAAAAGAGTTTCTTCCTGGTTTATTAGAGTAAAATATACAATTGACCATAAAGCTGTTCTGTGAAGTACTAATATTATGCTTGGTTGTATATTTAATCATCACACCTTTGGGGAAAAGAGCTTGTTTGCCAACTTCTGACTCCTGAATTGAAATATCTCCTCCTGAGTAAGAGACATAATACTTTTTAAAATGCTGAATAAGTGCATCAGCTCTATTTCCTGCTTATGCCAGTAGTTAATGTCACCTCTAAGGTGACAGCAACTTTACCAGGCATTAAAGAAAAAACACTGCTATGCTCCTACTTCTAGTGCTGATTCAAGTAGCCAAAGTTTTGATAAGAATATCTATTTTTAAGCCTGTGCTGAATACCAATATTTCCTTGAATCCTTAGATGACACAATTGCTCAATACTCAGTTGAAAAGCATAAAACTTAAGCAATTACCCATTTGTTTATCTCACAAAGTCAATATTTTCACTTCTCATTTTTATTACAATGATAGAACTAAATGACTCATTGTTCTGTTTTAATTTAATTTAGTTTTGTTTGGTTGTTATCACCATGTAGCCTCGAAAAACTGATGTCTTAATCTCCTCTGGAGGGATTAGTTTGTAAAAAGTTACTTCAGTTCTTTCTCAGTTTTAGACTATAATAAAAAGATAATTAAGGAGTTCCCATCATGGCGCAGTGGTTAACGAATCCGACTAGGAACCATGAGGTTGCGGGTTCGGTCCCTGCCCTTGCTCAGTGGGTTAACGATCTGGCGTTGCTGTGAGCTGTGGTGTAGGTCGCAGACGCGGCTCGGATCCCGCGTTGCTGTGGCTCTGGCATAGGCTGGCAGCTACAGCTCCGATTCGACCCCTAGCCTGAGAACCTCCATATGCCACGGGAGCGGCCCAAAGAAATAGCAAAAAGACAAAAAAAAAAAAAGGTAATTAAGTCATTCCTGGAGTAAAATGAATTGCTTGAACAAACCTGATTGAACTACAGAAGGGCACACAAAGGAGGATAGGAGGGGAGAGTTCTGGTTCAGGAAAATGCTAATGAGTAAAACATTAGATAATGGAGAAATTTATACTTGACTTCCTTAATTGCTAAGAGCACTGGTTCAAACTTCAGTTGAAAATGCAAAATCTCCTAGCTGTATTTAAACAACAATACATCCAGTGGAAGACCAGCAATGGAAGAGCATAAACACAACAGTTAGAAATGTGACTGAGGAGTTCCCATTATGGTACAGTGGAAATGAATCCAACTAGGAACCATGAGGTTGCAGGTTCCATCCCTGGCCTTGCTCAGTGGGTTAAGGATCTGGCGTTGCCATAAGCTGTGGTGTAGAACACAGCCGCGGCTCAGATCCTGCATTGCTATGGCTGTGGCATAGGCTAACAGCTGTAGCTCTGATTTGAACCATACTGTGGGAACCTCCATATAATGAGAATGTGGCCCTAAAAAGAAAAAAAAAAAAAAAAGGATTGACTACTTCCTGCTGAGGAGTAGAAATGCTCCTTCTTCTGGGACATTGTTGGAGGAAGTATGAAGAAAGACTGATGCTAAATTTCCCTCCTCAAATCAATTCATACTTCAAACAGCTGCACAAAGTTCAATCAGATGCTTATTTAGTGAAATAAGAAGCCAATGATCAAGGCTGCTTGGAAAAGCTCTGTGATTGTCACCTAGGTAGTCATTACTGCTTTTCACTAATGAAAGGTTATAGATCCCGGTCATTGATAACCCACAATAAAGATGAAAGCATATTCTTATCTGAAGTTCATTTCATTTGAGGAAAAATTCTACAAGACAGTTTGCCCCTGTCTGCAATCTTTCAAAAGTGACTTTATTTATAAATCAAAGTTGACACCAGAACCTCAGGGTATGGAAATCAACTTTTTCATGGATGATTAAATTTAGACTATTATTTTCCTTTAGCACACTGGACTATAAAGGTAAGTATAAGTGTCAATCCAAATACTTCCATAAAAGTAAAATCCAGATTGAGGGCCACTGGGAGAATGCAGCTGCATTTCAAAGTCCACTGATCAATGTAGTAAAAACGCACAGGTAGTCATACAAGAGATCAGGGAGATGATCTGGGATGGGGAAAAGGCACTGCACAGGAGTTGAGAGTCTGTGTTTCTGACTGTTATATGCCCATGGGCAAGCTACTTAATTCCTTACGGCTTCAGGTTTTCATGTGCAAAATCTAAGGACTGGATTAGATTATCACTGAAGTCTCTCAAATTTTGAGTCTTTTGATCTACAATCACTCTAAGCTTGTTGGGCTTTAAACTCAACCGAGTAAAATATTCTGACATTATACACCCAACATTTACAAACTTGTTTGTTTATAAATGATACCCATATACTAGAGTAGTTGCATGTCAAATGTATTAAAAATAAAACCCAAAGGAATTCCCACTATGGCGTAGTGTGTTAAGGATATGGTGTTACTACAGCTATGGCATAAGTTGTAGCTGTGGCTTGGATTCAGTCCCTGGCTGTGGAATTTCCATATGCCTGGAGTACAGTCAAAAAAGAAAAAAAAAAATACAACCCAAAATATCTTAAAAGGGTGAGATAATAAACAATATTTATAAGATAATTTACTTAATATATTTACCAATTTACCAACAATTAATTATTTTAGTAAGAGCAAAAACATTGACTAAGTTTCTTTCTTTTTTAAACTCCTGGTTTAAAACATTGTGATACAGTGATTTGAAAAAGGTAATTCTAGGTCACAGATTTTTCCAATACTTAATTTTAGGAACTTACATAAACAAAATAATGATACCTCACAAAAATATGGAGATCCAGATGGCACTCCTATACCTGGGCACATATCCAGACAAAACTACAATTCAAAAAGATATTTGCATCCAAATGTTTCGTTGAAGCACTATTCACAATAGGCAAGACATGGAAACAACCAAAATGTCCATCCCAGATGAATGAATTAAGGAAATGTGGTACATAAATATAATGGAATACTACTTAGCCATAAAAAACAACAAAATAATGCCATTTGCAGCAACAAAGACTCAACTAGAAATTCTCATTCTAAGTGAAGTAAGTCAGAAAGAGAAATACAAACACCATATGATACCACTTATATGTAGAATCTAAAATATGGCACAAATGAACCTATCTACAGAACAGAAACAGATTCACTGACATAGAGAAGAGACATGTGGTTGCCAAGGGGGAGAGAGAGAGAGTGGGAAGGACTGGGAATTCGGGTTTATAGATACAAACTATCACATTTAGAATGGATAAGCAATGAGGTCCTACTGTATAACATAGTAAACTATATCCGATCACTTGTGAGGGAAGATGAGAAGATAAAATGACAAAAAGAATGTATATAACTCCTAGCCATAGCAATCAGAGGAGTAAAATAAATAAAAGGAATCCAAATTGGAAAGGAAGAAGTACAAGCATCACCATTTGCAGATGATGTGATACTCTACCTAGAGAATCCTAAAGACTCTACCAGAAAACTGTTAGAGCTCATCCATGAATTTGGCAATGTTGCAGGATACAGAATTAATACACAGAAATCGACTGCATTTCTATATACTAACAACAAAAGATCAGAAAGAGAAATTAGGGAAGCAATCCCATTTACCATCACATCAAAAAGAATAAAATACCTAGGAATAAACCTACCTAAAGAGACAAAAGACCTGTACTCTGAAAACTATAAGATGCTACTGAAAGAAATCAAAGACGATACAAACAGATGGAAAGACATACCATGCTCTTGGATTGGAAGAGTCAACATTATCAAAATGACTATACTACCCAAGGCAATCCACAGATTCAATGCAATCTCTATCAAATTACCAAGGACATTTTTCACAGAACTCGAACATAGTACTTTAAAGTTTGTTTGGAAGCACAAAAGATCCAGAATAGCCAAAGACATCCTGAAAAAGAAAAATGGAGCTGGAGGAACCAGGCTCCCTGACTTCAGACAATACTACAAAGCAACAGTCATCAAAATCATACGGTACTGGCACAAAGACAGCAATATAGATCAGTGGAACAGGATACAAAGCCCAGAGTTAAACCCACGCAACCACAGTCAACTAATCTACGACAAAGGAGGCAAGAATATACAATGGCGAAAAGACAGCCTGTTCAACAAGTGGTGCTGGGAAAACTGGACAGACATATGGAAAAGAATGAAATTAGAACACTCCTTAACACCATACACAAAAATAAACTCAAAATGGATTAAAGACCAGACACTATAAAACTCTTAGAGGAAAACATTGGCCAAACACTCTCCGATATAAAAGACGGCAACATGTTCTCAGATCCATCTCTTAGAGTCATGACAGTAAAAACAAAAATAAACAAATGGGACCTAATTAAACTTAAAAGTTTCTGCACAGCAAAGAAAACCCTAAACAAAACGAAAAGACAACCCACAGAATGGGAGAAAATCTTTGCAAGTGAATCAACTGACAAGGGATTAATATTGGATTATATTAAATATTGGATAATATAATCCTATATTAATACAGGATTATAAACACCTTCTGCAGCTCAACACCAAAAAAAAACCAAATAACCCTATCAAAAAATGGGCAGAAGATCTAAAGAGATAATTCTCCAAAGAAAACATACAGATGGCCAAAAAACACATGAAAAGATGTTCAACATCACTCATTATTAGAGAAATGCAAATCAAAACCACTATGAGGTACCACCTTACACCACAGAATGGCCATCATCCAAAAGTCTACAAACAATAAGTGCTGGAGAGAGTGGTGGAGAAAAAGGAACCCTATTACATCATTGGTGGGAATGTAAATTGGTGCAACTGCTGTGGAAAAAAGTATGGGGATTCCTCAGAAAACTAAAAACAGAATTACCATTTGATCCAGCAATCCCACTCCTGGGCATCTGTCCAGAGAAAACCATGACTTGAAAAGACACATGTACTCCAATGTTCATTGCAGCACTATTTACAATGGCCAAGACAGGGAATCAACCTAAATGCCCACCAACAGAGGAGTGGATAAAGAAGATGTGGTGCATATACACAATAGAATATCACTCAGCCATTAAAAGGAAAGAAATACTGGCATTTTTAGCAACATGGATGGACCTAGAAATTATCGTGCTAAGTGAAGTCAGTCAGTCAATGAGACACCAACATCAAATGCTATCACTTACATGTGGCATCTAAAAAAAGGACACAATGAACTTCTTTGCATAACAGATACTGACTCACAGATGTTGAAAAACATATGGTTTCCAAATGAGACAGGGTGGGAGGTGGGAGGATGCGCTGGGGGTTTGGGATGGAAATGCTATAAAATTTGGTTGTGATGATTACTGTACACCTATAACTGTAATAAAACTCACTGAGTAATTAAATAAATAAAAATAAAATGAAAACCAGTCTTCATTCCCCCCCAAAAAAGAATGTGTATATATATATATATATATATATATATATATATATATATATATATATGTATGTATGTATGTATGACTGAGTCACTTTCTATACAGCAGAAATTGACAGAACATTGTAAATCAACTGTACTTTAATTTAAAAATTTTTAAATTCTATCACTCTGATAAAGAGTACCCAGTAAAGATATCACACTAATTGATGAAACCCTGAGCATGTCCGCTCTGAGACTGAGAACCAGAGAAGGTTGTTCACTATCATCATTTCCATTGAACTCTGAACCATGATTATTTGCTAGTGACTGATTGTGTATAAACAAATATCAAGACCATCTACAGATAAACTATGAACTGATAAGTAAATTAATCAACATCTGTAGATGAAGGAGCAACATACAAAATTCAACTGTTTTGACATACCCACAAAAAATTTAAAAAATAAAATTAGGGAGTTCCCGTCGTGGCGCAGTGGTTAACGAATCCGACTAGAAACCATGAGGTTGCGGGTTCAGTCCCTGCCCTTGCTCAGTGGGTTAACGATCCGGCGTTGCCGTGAGCTGTGGTGTAGGTTGCAGACGTGGCTTGGATCCCGCGTTGCTGTGGCTCTGGCGTAGGCCGGAGACTACAGCTCCGATTCAACCCCTAGCCTGGGAACCTCCATGTGCCGCGGGAGCGGCCCAAGAAATAGCAACAACAACAACAACAAAAAGACAAAAGACAAAAAATAAATAAATAAATAAAATAAAATAAAATTAGCAAAAATACTAGTTACAAAAGAAAAAAACGATACACTGAATTTCATCAAAATGAAATTATTCTGCTATCAAAAAGACCCTGTGAAAAAATTAGAAAGATCATCCACTGATTGTGAGAAAATATTACAATAATTTCTAAAAGACTGGTACTGCAATATATAAAATCTGCAAGGTAATAATAAAACGATAAACAAACCAGTGAAGAATGGGCAAAAAACTTGAATACACACCTGGGAGTAAAAGACATAAACACAGTCAGAAGCACATGAAAAGTTACTAAACATTATACGTCATTAGAGAAATGCAAATTTAAAGAAGGATACCACTTCACTTTCACTAAAATGACTAAAATTAAGACAGAACAAATGAATAAACATAACAAAACAGAAACACACTCAGATGCCGGGAACAAAGTGATTGCTGCCATAGGGGAGGGGAATGGACGGATGGACAAAATAGGGACAGGGGATGAAGAGGTCCAAACTTTCAGAGTCCCCGTGGTGGCTCAGTGGAAACGAATCTGACTAGTGTCCATGAGGACACAGGTTCGATCCCTAGCCTCTCTCAGTGGGGTAAGGATCCAGCATTGCTGTGAACTGCCATGTTCGCAGACGCAGCTTGGATCTGGCGTGGCTGTGGCTGTGGCTGTGGCTGTGGCTGGCAGCTACAGCTCTGATTTGATCCCTAGCCTGGGAAACTCTACATGCCGTGGATGCAGTCCTAAAAAGACCCAAAAAAAAAAAAAAAAAAAAAAAGAAGAAGAAGAAGATACAAACTTTCGGCTATAAAATCAGTGTCATAGGGACGTAATACACAACATCAACTATACAGTGAATATAATCAATAATATTGTAGTAACTTTGTGTGGTGACAGAGAGTCATTAGACTTATCATGGTGATCATTTTGCAATACATAAAAATAATCAAATCCCTGTGTTGAACACCTGAAACTTTATAATATTGTAAGTCAATTATACTTCAGTTTAAAAAAAAAAAAACACTGACATGACCAAGAGTTGATGAGGATGTGGAGTAATACGAAACCCTCATACGCTGTTGGTGGGAATGTAAACTACTTCAACCACTTTAGAAAACTGTTTGCAAGTTTCTTATAAAGTCAAGCATATATCTTCTCTATGATCCAGCAATTCTACTCCCAAATACTTAATCCAGGAGAAATAAATCAAATGTACACACACAGAGATGTACAGACATGACTTGTGTGATAATAGTTATTAAAGCTTTATTCATAATAGCCCACAACTTTGAACAATTCAAAGTTACCTTAACAGGAGAATGGATAAACTGTGTATAACCATACGGTGGAATACTGCTCAGGAATAAAAAGGAAAGTACCAAAACACACAATAATGTGAATAAATTTCAAAAACATTATGCTGAATGAAAGAAACCAACATAATAGAGTGTATACTATATGAGTACATTTATCTGAAGTCTAAGAACAAGCAAAGCTAATACAGGGTGAAAAAGACCGGAATTCTGGGATTGGGGATGGAGAGATTGATTGGGAAGGAGCACGAGGGAACTTTCTGAGGTGACAGATGTTCTATATCACGAATGGGTTATACAGATATTTACACCTGTCAAAATGCATCAAACTGTAAATTTAAGATCAATGCATCTTATTGTATCTAAATCATACCTCAATAAAAAGTAATAAAAAATTACTTACATGATCATCAAAGATGAATGAATATGTAGGAATAAATATACTCAAAATGTTCCAGATTTATACCCAGAATACTGCTGAGGGAAATTACAGAAAACCTAAATACAGGCAGGGATAAACTGTGTTTAAAATGTGACAATACAGAAAGCTTCATGGAGTTCCCACTATAGCACAGCAGTAACCCAACTCACACCCATGAAGACATGGGTTTGATCCCTGCCCTTGCTCAGTGGTCTAAGGATCTGGTGCTGCCATGAGCTGCAGTGTAGGTCACAGACACAGCTTGGATCTGGCATTGCTGTGGCTGCAGCTCCAATTCGACCCCTATCCTGGGAACTTCTGTATGCTACAGGTCCGGCCCTAAAAAGACGAAAGAAGAAAGAAAACTTTGTAAAGTAGAAAAAGATGAACTACTGCATAAATATTGCTGAGTAATATGAAAAGAGACATACCTAGAGTCAGTTTTAAACAGCAAATTGAACTGGGGATTGAAATAACTAAATACTTAATATTTTTGAAATTACTTTATAATCAATCACTAACCTGATAGGAAAATAAGGACATCAAAATGAAGTGAAGAATATCAGGAAATAATCTAGTGCCAAGGCTGTCCTTTGCCCTAGTGGCTTTTTGTTAACTCTTGAACTTTTGCTTTAACCACTACATTGGGTGCCTAGGACTGGACATAAAGTTCAGGGCCCTGCCCAAGGTCAGAATGCTAAATTTAAAAACTTCAAAACACAAAGAGGCATAGGAAATGATGGCTTTCGGGGCACACTACCCCGAATATGGCACCTTGGCAAACTGAATAACTCAAGTGGAAGGAATATAAGCAACAGCAAGTGCAAGAGGGATTTTTTTTTTTTTCCTTTTTACAGCCGCACCTGTGACACATAGAAGTTCCAGGTCTAGGGACTGAATCAGAGCTGCAGCTGCAGGCCTACCCCACAGCCAGAGCAACACTGGATCCCAGTCACATCTGTGACCTACGCCACAGCTTGTGGCAATGCCGGACTCTTAACCTACTAAGTGAGGCCAGAGATCAAACCCTCATCCTCATGGACACAATGTCGGGTTCTTAACCCACAGAGCCACAACAGGAACTGCTAAGACGGATTTTCTTAACTTCCCCCTGATGCAGGTCATGAGATCCTCCAAGTGAGAAGTGTCCTCCAGTACTCAGTGGGAAGACACATCCTTACCTTCAAATTTAGAGGGACACTAAGAGGAATATGAATAAACAGGGCGCCCTGTTTCCTCAGTTTACTCCACTTAGCGCTAACCCTTTTTTGTCCTATCACATTACCCTGTGACTCTGTGCTCTTCATCAAATCTAGCATAAATACATTCAGATCTTACTGCTTCTTCAGGGCTTCATTTCCCTATGAACACTCGCTTACCACATAGAACTTATATTAAATAAACCTTTATGTTTTTCTCTTGTTAATCTGTTTTTCTTGTTTTGTTACAGGGGCCCTATCTTAAAAAAACCTAAAAGGGAAATATATTTTTCCTCCTCTACAGATACCATGATTAAAAATCATAAGAAACAACAAATGGGAAAATAAATAAATAAATGAGCAGATTTAATATGTTTAAATTGTCAGATACAGAATATAAATAACTATGTTCAATATATTTAAGAAATAAAAGGGAAATGTGAAAAACAAAAGAGTAGAGAGCAATTAGATTTGACAAGAACCGGAGTTCCCGTCGTGGCTCAGTGGTTAATGAATCTGACTAGGAACCATGAGGTTGTGGGGTTCAATCCCTGGCCTTGCTCAGTGGGTTAAGGATCCGGTGTTGCCATGAGTTGTGGTGTAGGTCGCAGACACGGCTCGGATCCTGCATTGCTGTGGCTCTGGTGTAGGCCGGTGGCTACAGCTCCGATTCGACCCCTAGCCTGGGAACCTCCATATGCTGTGGAAGTGGCCCAAGAAAAGGCAAAAAGACAAAAAAAAAAAAAAAAAAAAAAAAAAAAGATTTGACAGGAACCAAATAAAACTTTCAAAAATTAAAATAGTTATAATGATTGGAAAATTAAAACTTAGCAGATGAGTCTTCACTGAAGAGGGAATTATTGAATGCTGTAATAGATAGGAAGAAAGCATCCAGAGCAGTTTACAAAGAAATGGAAAACATAAAATTAAGGTTGAAAGAAATAAATAATAGACTAATAGTAGGTTAAGCAATAGAATAATAGGGAGTTCCCTTCGTGGCTAAGGGTTAATGAACCTGACCAGGATCCATGAGGTTGCAGGTTTGATCTCTGGCCTCACTCAGTTTGTTAAGGATCCGGCATTGGCGTGAGCTGTGGTGTAGGTCACAGATGTGGCTTGGATCCTGCGTTGCTGTGGCTGTGGTGTAGGCTGGCAGCTGTAGCTCCAATTCAATCCTAGCCTGAGAACTTCCATGTGGAGTGGGTGTGGCTCTAAAACAGCCAAAAAAAAAAAAAAAGAATAGTACATTAACTAGTTGGAATTCCTGAACAGGATAATAGAATGGAGAAGAACTAATAATCCATATGGGAGGAAAAAAAATACACAGTCTGTACCTGATACTTATACAAAAAGAAATCAAAGACAGATCATTAACTTAAACATGGCAGCTAAAACCATTGCCCTTCTAAAAGTAAATACAGGAGAATACATTCATTATCTTAGAAAAAGCAAAGATTTAGTAAGAAGGGAAAAAGCATTAATCCTAAAAGAAAAAATGATAATGTGGACTCATCAAAATTAAACATTTCAGCTCATCAAGAAATAGCATTAAGGAAATGAAAAGGCAATCTACAGACTGGCAAAGAAAATCAACAACACATATATCTGCCAAATGACCAGTATCAGAACAAGTTATAAAGTGCTCTCACAAATTAATGATAAAAGGAAAAACAACTCAATAAAAAAATGAGCGAAAGACTTGAACACTTAATTTAAAATGATATATGAAAAGCCAGTAAGCACATGAAAAGATGCTCAACATCATTCACCCATCATTAGAGAAATGAAAATGAAAACCGCCAGAAGACATCCCCTTATACCTCTAGTATGCCTAAAATGAACAATACAACATTATGTGTGGGGGAGGAGGTAAAGCATCATGAAGAAACATGAATGTGAAGCAACTGGAACTCCCATGCTTTGTAGAGGAGAGTGTAAATTGGCACTACTTCGGAAAACTGACATCCCTGATGGGTTATGTGCTGTGCAAAAATCTTCTGTTGGGTTAAATGAGCCCAAACTTCCCCCTTTTGCTTCAGCAAGTCCAGATTAGCTTTGTCTTACTAGCATCCAGTGAATTGTGGACAACACTAAAAGATAAGAAATGTATATTATGCCACTGATTATGGGCTGTTATGCTGGCCAGTGTGGAGGCAGAACCACTTAACCACACTCAGGTCCTTAGGCAAGGGCTTTAATGGTCTTGCACAGATATGCATCCATAAATCCAGCAACGCTTAACTGTGACCCAGATGTCCTGTGTTGCACTTTCCCTGGCTGTGCACTTCTGCTTTCTCCCTACGGTGCCCTTCTGATACAGACAATCAACATGAATAGGTAAAAAAGAAGTCAGAAGGAAATGAAGAGAGTTATGAACTAATAAATAGTAGTAATAAGTATTAATTTGAAAACCAACTTTGGAGACCTGCATGATGTACATGCAGTTTATATGACCACAGACTAAATATCTGCAAACACAAAAAGTGAATTATCTGGCACAACCACTGTGGAAAACAGTATGGAGATTCCTCAGAAAACTAAACATAAAACTACCATAAGATCCAACAATCCAACCCCTGAGTATATATCCAGACAAAACTATAATTAAAAAAGACATATGCATGCCTATGTTCCTAGAAGCACTATTCACAATAGCCACAGCATGTAAGCAACCTAAATGTCCATTGGTAGATGAATCGATTAATAAGATGTGGTACATATAAACAACTGAATCCAACTCAGTCATAAAAAGGAATGAAATAATGCCATTTGCAGCAACATGGATGCAACTAGAGATTATCATACTAAGCAAAATAGGTCAAAAAGAGAAAGACAAATACCATATGATATCACATATATGGAATCTAAAATATGGCACAAATGAACCTATGCAAAACAGAAACGGACTCACAGACATACAGAATAGACTTGTGATTGCCAAGGGGCGGGGTGCGGGGAGAGAATGGGATGGACTGGGAGTTTGGGGTTAATAGATGCAAACTATTACATGGATTACCAATGAGATCCTACTCTATAGCATAGGGAACTATATTTAGTTCTTGGGATAGACAATGATGGAAGATAATATAAAAAAGGGAATGTACATATATGTGTGAGTGGGTCATTTTGCTGTACAGCAGAAATTGGTCCAATGCTGTAAATCAACCATACTTCAATAATAACAAAATATAAGTGAATTATTATTAAGCCTTCAAGAAATTGCTAGTGGAAATAGAGTGCTGGATTTAAGTGAATATTATGTGAGATATCTGCATATTCTAAGGATTAAAGTAACCAGATCTAACATAGACTAGAGGGCAGACGCAAGAACATTTTGAACTGGGTTTATATTTTCAAATGTTAGACAAATGCAGTCGTAAATGGAAAATCCATAGGATATTAAGTGACCTACAAGTTTCCATTTACATATAAATAACCTCAATCTACCAGTTAACTTCTGTTACAGGATCCTTCCCTTCCTTTTGAACCCTGTATTGCTCAGGCTTTCAAGCACTGGAGAAACTGTTAGGTGGGATTTATATCTGGCTCAGCATTATTTCATTCTTTAGTTTCTATGTTGAGAATCTTAGCTGACTCTAATGCAGCCAAATAACCAATTCCCATTTTGCTTCATCGTATTTTTCCATCTGACCTTTCTTAACACGTAGAACTTTTAACAAAGAATAATGCATACCTGTATCATAACCCACGATAAGCCTTTGGCTGTGATTGCCCACTGTCTGTGGCTGAAAATCCACTTCCATTTGCATTGACTCTCCTACATTAAGAGTTCCAACAGATGGCTCTATAGAGAAGGGCCTGCAACACACATGGAAACATACCATCAGAACACAAGCCTGCGTAGTGTGAGGGGTGGTGGAGAGAAGTCAGGAGTTCTAACTCTGCAGAGAGCACAGACCTGACACCACAATTCAGTGATTCAGAGATATACTTCCCCCTCATGTGAGAGAACTTTAGTTTTAATATTAAAATAACAGTAATAGATCAGCAAATGTAAAAAAAACTTAAATGATGCCTAATATTCTTATTATATCCTTGTCATTCAGCCATTCTCTTAACATTCAATGAGTGATTCCAGTAAAGAACAAACTTATAATATGCATGCAAATACTGTAATTTGCAAAAGAACAGTACCTTCAAAGTCAAATTTTGCAAAAGTTATGAGAAGAGAGGGTTTTATAACAGAAAAATATATCAGAGTCTCAAAAGGAAAGTGAACATACAATCACAGGAGGATAAGGCGAGGACAGTTTAACAAAGGGTCTATTTAAAAGAGAGGAAGGGGTGTAGAGAAATTACAAGAGACAGTGCAATGGCCCAGGGTTATTAACAACAGAACTATTACCCTTTCTAAGTCCGAAGGGCCAAGGAGAAGGAGTGGTTTTGAAACCCATCAGATGCCTAAGAGAAAGCTTCCTTATGAGGCACAAAGAGCTTTGGTCAATAGAGACAGCCGGCCCAGGGACCCTGACATGTAAGACACTAGGCAGAGAAGGATCCTGACTTCACATCCCCTGTGACTGCCTGCTGGGACTCTTGTTGGCTGAACCCAACCAGAAACCAAAGGCACGAGAACCTGGTGTGTGCCAAACAGGTCAGCGTCCTGGGTGAGAGTAAGCTGGAGAAGGGCAGAGAGCATTTGGCAAGGCAAACTGGGGACATGCTCTGTGTCCTGAATACAGAGTTTGGGCATGTAGACCTTATGCAAAGGTAGGGTGGATTTGCAAAAAGGAAATGGTTATGGTTGGGTTTTTTGTTTGTTTGTTTGTTTTCTTTTTAGGACTGCACATGAGGCATATGGAAATTTCCAGGCTAGGGGTTGAATCAGAGCTGTAATCACTGGCCTGATCTGAGCCGTGTCTGCAACCTACACCACAGCTCACGGCAACAGCAGATATTTAACCCACTGAGTGAGGCCACGGATTGAACCCGTGTCCTCATGGATACTAGTCAGATTCATTACTGCTGAGCCACAGCAGGAACGCCCAGGAAATGGTTAAGTTTAATTGTCCTAGAAAGGACTAGTTAGAGAGAAGCTGGATCTGAGCATGAAATATCTTAAATAACTTACAGAGCTCTTCCTTCTAAATGGGAAACCCAGTCCATTAAATTATGTTTTATGGTCCATTTCACTTCTTTAAATTGCTAGTTTTTCAGTAATGTGTTGGACAACGTATCTGCCCGGCTAAGTTGTTTCTGATTTTTTACTTCTTTCACACAATGGTTTTTTTAGAGTCTTCATTCCTTAAATCGTCCCTTAGATAGAGAAGTGAATTTCAGAAGATCTAAGCTTTCTTCTCTGGGGGTACACAGTTTACAGCAAAGGTAGCACTTGGTGCTACCTGAGATTATCACTGCAGGACCTGTTATGCTTCCTACCATGGGCAATCATTTATTTTCTCTGGACGGCCCTCTCCTTTCTACTTTCCCATCCCTGTGTCTGTCCTTTTCCCATACCTTCAGCACCAGTCCTCCAAGAAACCCCAGGCAGTGCTGTAGGGGCACCACAAGGTAGTAGTTACTAGGCTGGAGCCAACTGAATAAATTCTAAATCTGGTTCGGCCATGACTTTGGGCAAATCACCTCATCTATAAAATAAGGGTAGTGAAAGCACCCACTTCATAGTGTTGTAGTGAGGATTAAAGGAGTCTAAAATGCTTGGAATAATGTCTGGCACATAGGAAATACTAAACAAATGTTTATGATTATTTTTGTTATTGCTATTGTTATCTTCTCTTTGGCAGTCCCTAAATGAAAAAGGAGCCAGAGGATGATCTTGGGTATTTAGATGAGTTCAAGTTTGTATCATTCTCCTTTCAATCCCTCACAATACTCTAGAAATACTATAAAAAATACACACAGGACCTAACACATCAATGGCCCCCTTCAGTGGACCACCATAATCTATGTAACAAACTTCAAAGTCCTAGATATTCAAGGGGCCACACGATCTTTTCCTATCCAGTTGTGGCCTTCTCATTAAACAGATACATCTGTCCAAATATCCTATACACCTGCCACACTCCACAACAGACTGGGGTTGGACAGAATGGGAGAGAGCTTTAGTCTCTCACCCTCGCCTTTCCTAGTACTGTACTTCCTCTCCCTTACAGCCAGACAGTGCCCCTCTTCATGGACATTCCAGAACTTCCAGAGTCACGTAGGAGCACTCACCATTTTCCATGTCATATTCCTTTCAAAGTCACACATCTCAGCCCAGACGCTAAATCACCTCTTAAGCAGACTCTTTAATGATTCTCCCTCTTAATAATGTCTCCTTCCTCTGAGAGGCTGTAACTTTAACTTTTACTTCTTTAGTTCACCTTGTACTATAATTAGTTTTCATGCCTGGCTCTATCAATAGCTAGAGACTCTTGAGATAAAGGAAAAGAGAAAGCAACCAAAATTTTACAAGCACCTACCTACTCTATGCTGGGTACTACACTGGGCACTTTATAGCTGTCAATCTTTTAATCCTTAAAAAGCCTTGAGAAAGCAGGTCTTATTATTTGCATTTGAGACATGAGAAAACAGATGCTCCAAAAAGGCAGGCCACTGGCCCAAAGCTACCCAACTAGGTAGTGGTAAAGCAGGGATGGAAGCCTGCCTTCAAGTTCAAGTTCCTTCTGCCTACCTCAAAAGCCCTCTGAATGTGGAAGCCACTGGGTTAGGTTCATCTTTGTGTCTCTCAGCACCTCATGCATAGATAGCTCTTTACTCCTAGGAGCCTCTTAAAGGAGGTTGCCAAATTAAATTATAATCAACTTTTAAAGGGAAATAAAAAATATCTCCAACCTTTAATTAATCTTTATAACATCTTGGAGGAAGAGAAAAAGGGCAGACTTTTGGTATCTCAAGAATCTTGATGGAAGATGAAGGCGAGTCTCACCATCTTGAAAGCTCTTTCCTTCTTCAGATTTCCCAGTTTCCTGCCTTTGGGAACAACACCGTAACATTTTCTTCTATCTCTGCTTCCCTACTTCCTAGTATTTTGCTTCCTACATTGTTCTTTCATTTTCTTTTCAAATATTTCTTAGCAGCAAAAGAACAGTTTTAAAATAAATTGGATAGTATTACATTAGAGAACCTAAGCTAATTTTCTATGCACAAAGAGACTCTTCTTAGGGCCTCCAGAAATCCTAATTCCATATAGTGGTAAGACAGTCTTTCATTGTGTGCTAATTGTTGAGCTTATATTACCCTCAACTTCTTCAGTAGTTAGAAAATCACCTGAGATAGCCATTGCTACTTAGAGCTGCCTAAGCTTCCTCAATAAATCAGACATTAATTGGATAGAGTATGCTACATTCTGATACTTAAACATTGTCTATAATTTGATTTTGTACTTCATTTTACTAAAGGCAGACAGGATGAATAGGCTGGAGAATATCAAGTACCAGAAAATGCTCTTTTAAGAGGTAAAAGGTATTGCTCCTCCAGGGTATAAGGCTGACTTTGTCTGCCAAAATGTTTGGTTTTCATATCACATCCTCATTAATACTGAATACTTGATTAAGGGAGGGAATGCAGGTTTGTGAAAAAACATGAGCCACGAGAAAGATTTTGAGTTTTTCTTTAATCCACTACGAACTGCTCTTAGGAACTAAAAACTATTCCATCCAAGTGATTCAATATTTTAGAAGAAGACTAAATATTGGTTCTATTATATTAAATACTGAATGTAATATTCATATTTTTCCTTCAGATAATCTTTCTTATTAACTGATTCTAAATTGAGGTTTTAGATTTTGAATTGCTTCTTAATCCTTTCTATTTTACTTTCCAAAATTAATCCTACCTTAATAGTCAAAGTTATTCTGGTACCTTCGAGAGTTTCAGGTCAAATTTGCAATAAAGTTGAAGAGTAATTGTTAACGTTCTCTGTATATTTTATAGCACATTGCGGCTCATTTTATTAGTGTAAAAAACATTATGCCTTTTTTTATAGTACTTGGAGCATGTTTTTTATTTTAAATTATTGTAGAGGTTTATAGTTGTAGCTCTGCCGTCATGATATATGGTTGGTTAGGCATCTTATAAACATTTATTGAGCACTTATTTATTCCAGACACTTTGCTAGAGGCTGGAGACATACAAATGAAAAGAGATACAATCCTTGCATTTAAGAAGCTTACATTCTAATGGGATCAACAGACACATAAAGCTTTATTTTTCATAATGTATATGAACCTAACCATTTATAATTTAACCATTAATTAAATCATTATTTCAGTGAAAAGAATATGATTTCTTTTTTAAACAATTTTCTGTGAGATATTATTTTTAACTGTATAGTGACTATAAAAGTAGCAAAATCATGACTATAAACCCTGGGTTTTTTCCTCCAAATTCTCAAACTGGATCCACTGCTCTACTATGTCTATTGACAATCACTTTGAAAGAGTGGTCCTTAACTACATTGTGTGTCTGGGCATCACAATCACACATGCGTTTTTTTGTTTTTTTGTTTTTTTGTTTTTTTTAGAATGGATACTTGTCAGGGAATCTCCCCAGAGATTCTGATCCCATACAGCACGACTACAAATTCATCATAACCTTTCTCATTGTAGTCGTTCGATTTCTCAGTAGCAAACAACAAAAGCCAATTCTGGCTAACTGAGATAGAAAAAGGATTTATTGGAAGGATTTGAGGTAGCTCACAGAACTGACATCATGGTTGGAAAACACTTATTTCGTGGAAGGAACATAAAACTACCATTTCATGCACAGTCTAAACAGGAAGACAAAAATAAATAGGAAATATAATTGAAAGACTTTGTTACAAAGCAGATGAAAACCAGAGAAACTCAGCATAAGGTGGTGAGAAAGCTCAGGGACTAGTGATAGCACTAAGCCATCACCACCACAGGGCTGGAGACAAAAGAAGTGGAGAATGAATTACCAGATCCTAGGGGCATGGCAGAAGTTGGGACCATGGCAGGTCTGTCTGCCTGGAGCTAGAATCATAAATGAGCTGCTGCTGCTTGCTGGGGACTCTGCTGAAATCAGAAATACTCTGGCTTCTTTCTACTTTCCAGTCTCCTTCCAGCTGGAATCCAGCAGTCCCTGGAGGCTGGTGGGGGCTAACACAGCCACAACTGATACTGAGCTGAGCCAGAGAAGGGTGAGGAATGGATCTGAGGGTAAATAAGCCCAGAACTGGCCCATGTTTGTCTTAATCCAGGTTTTGTTATTAATTTACTGGGGGAACTTGGATAAGTTATTTCCCTTCTCAGACTTTGGTTCTTCTGTCTGTAATATGGGAAGGTTGGACTAGAGTTTCTAATGCCATTATGATTCCTCAAGCTAGCCCTTGAGTTAGCTCACCGTTTTACCTTAGAAGTGTTTCTCTATTAGGAAAAGAGGATTCACATTCATAGTTACATGGAGAGAAAAGCTTTAGATTTTTTCCCTGCAATTTCACACTATTCAATTTGTGATTTTATTTCACTTTACATGAATGTAATATGTAAGAATTGGCATTTATGTGTAGTTTTTAAGATTCAGCCCAATAGTTCAGGAAGGTATGCTGCCTACACTTGTTTCTCCACCTTAGGTGGATTCTCTTTTTCATTAGAACAACATCACATATAAAAGGAAGTTTTTAATGTGTATTATGGATAGTGGTTATAAGAGATTTTTGTTAATCAAAAGAGCTTGGCTCTTGGTGAACCAGTTGAACAACTTGCTCTCCTCTCCTTCAATCAAAATACATGAGTCTCATCATTAAATAACAAACAAAGGCTGTATAAGCACTTTGAGAATGTTAGGAGACAATGATTTTCAAAAGAATTTTTCCTTTGCCTTTGATAGTTGATTTATCTAAAGTGGGTCAGTGTCCTGCTTCCATCTTGGGTAGAGAGAGCTGGAAAGAGTGTTTTTCCCCAACCCCCAAAATGAAAAAAACTAAATAAACAATAAAAATCATGATTTTTCTCAAACCTACCAGAAAGCTGAAGTTGCAGGGCAAACAAAAATGGACAATTTCCTGCTGCTAAAGGAGATGAGACATATGCAGACTATTGCACCTGTGGTGGACAGAACTTTCCTATGAGCAAAAGAAATGGTGAGAGAAGATGGAACAAAAGGAACACTTGAAGAGATAATGGCTGAGATTTTCTAAGAATAAAGAATTCAGGAAGTTCAGAGAATCTCACACAGGAGTTAAATCAAAACTAAATAAAAGCAAAATAAATCCTTAAAACAAAAACCAAAAACAAAATCCACACTTAGATATATCACATTCAAACTACTAAAAACCAAATATAAAGACAAAACCTTGAAGGCAGTTCAATAATTACATACAGAGGAACAAAGCTAGGAATCACAGCAGACTTCTCATTAGAAAAATGTAAGCCAAAAGACAATGATGTGGTATCTTCAAAGTACTAAGAAATGTGTATACATAACTGTCATTTCACAATTCTATATTGAGGAGAAATCTTTCAAAAAATGAAGCAAAATACCTTTTTTTCCAAGTAGACAAAAACCAAGAGACTTTTGACTACATCTAAGAAATATTAAAGCAGTTTTTTTAGCCAGAAAAAAAAAGTGATCCCAGATGGGAACTTGAATCGACATGAAATGGTTCAGAGATAGTGATGCTTCTGGGACACGAGGAAGAATAAACACAAATATCCTCCTGAGGAATGTGCCTCAATCCATATTCTGGCATCCCTGCTACTTAAATATGTCAGACCAAGTAGCCTCAAAATGCCTACACCAGAAAAGACATAGAACAGCTGGATAAAATATAACCTATATAAATGTGTATCTGAGCATGCAAAAAAAAAAAAAAGAAAAGAAAAAAAGAAAGAAAGAAAAAAAGCAAACCCACAGGGTTCAAAAACACAGAGGAAATAAAAACCAGAGCATTAATCCACTGATCCCTTGAAGTCTGGATTTTAACATTCCTGATGGAGCAGAAGACAAGGTCCTGGAATGGTCAAATCAGAAGGCTGGTAACAAAATCCCCATATACAACCAGGAAACTTGAAGGGCTACCAAAACATTCTCCCATTAGCACAAGGAAAAATAATGTCTATCTTAGTTGTGAGCAATGGAAACAAAGACTCTCTAGGGAATTCACAACTTTGAACATGTGTCTTAGGCAGGTTTGAGGTTTGGAATGCCTAAGTGAGGAAATTACCAGAGGTGGTCTATGTAGTCTATCCTTTGGGAACCAAGCAGAAGCAAATGCTAATCCTTTCTGGAGAGATGTGGCCTTAAACTAGCAAAGGATTCCACAAATAAAGCCCTTCTGGAAACAAGCTCATGATCCAGCTCAATACATGTACTATTTTTTAAAAGTCATAGAAGAGAACTCGACCCTCTATGTCCTGTCTTCTCAAGCTGGCCAATCTTCTTATGGCCCTGCTATTCAGCCAATGTCTTTGTGTCCCATAACAGTCGTTCTTTACCATCTTATAAGAGAGATCCTTGAGGGCAAAGATTGTCCTATCATATTTATATTGTCCCACAGTGTCTACTACACTGTAGCTATCCCATAAACAACCAGATTAAAATCGAACACCTTCATTTACTAGCTATGTGCTCTTGGGCACATATATACAACCTCTCTATCACTCAATTTTCTCATCTTCAAAGCCAGTAATAGCAGATTGAGTTCTTTTCATATCTCATCACTCTGAACTCTTCTTCTTCTGCCTCCTCCTCCTATTTTCAAAGATACTTGTGATTACACTGGGCCCACCCAGATAACCCAGGATAATCTCCCCATTTTAAAATCAGCTGATTAGCAGCCTTAATCACATCTACAACCCCCTTTGTCATGTAACACTACACATTCACAGATTCTGGGGATTAGGACATGCACATAGTTGAGGAGCCATTATTCTGTCCACTACAGCGGGCAGTAGCTCCTTTAAAGAAACAACAAAAGGAGAAACGTTTGCTATATTTCACTTACTATATACAGCAGTTTATGTTTATTATTTCATTTGTTCCTCACAACAACCCTATAAAGTGGCTACTACATGTTTCCCCATTTTTCAGATGACAAAACTGTGGGTGGCCCCTAAACTGGAAAAGACAAAGAAATGGATCCTCCCCTCGTGCCTTCAGAAAGGAACACAGATTTGCTGACACTTGGATTTTAGTCCAGTGAGGCTTCTGATTTACTGAAACGCTGAATAATAAATTTGTGTTGTTTTAAGCCATGAAGTTTACGGTAATTTGTTACAGTAGCAGTAGAAAATTAATACAGCCAGTTACGAAGTTCTGTCAAAACAAAATATGTTTATTAATAGGTTCCCATGAGCCATTCTCCATGCTAAATAGAAAGACTCCTATCTAGCATTTCAGAAAACCATCCGTGCCTAAACAGGTAACCTTGAATTTTGGTTTCCTCATGGGATGAAGAGGAGGTCTGTCCCACATCAGTGAAGTCTCCCAGCCCTGCAACTGAAGACTATAAAAAGCATTTGCATTCTGACTGCTATTCTATACTTGTGCTGATGAGATTTAGCAAGAATCAATCGAAAACAAGAGCTGAAGGAATGCATACCTATGAGTTTTGATATGAAACACAGCATCCTTGTTGCCAATGTTTCGCACCAGCAGAATCTTCTGAGTGCTGTATTTGACGGGGCAAGTAGAAAAATTCAGCATGTCAGGAAAATCTAGGATGGCTCGTGCACCTCTAGCTCTGATGGGCACAATAAACTTTTCTCTTTCAGTAACGCAGGTCAACATATGAGCATAATCCTACAATAGAAGGGTACAATCATTACGTGTGGAAATACTAACATGATTGAAATAATTGCAAGAAATATGGCTCTATGCCAAGCACCTTGCAAAAACAACTTAATATATGAAAACTTCTAAAGATAATTATAGATGTACTTTCAATGAGATACTCTATTCTGAAAGAAAGAGAACAGTTCAAGTATTAAATCTACAAGCCAAAAGAGGTGCTTATGTTTCTTGTGTTTCCCAGATATTAGGTGGGAAGCAGAATAGGTGGGGAGGCACATTCTTCTTTAGATCAGAGGAGGTTCTCACCAGTTCCTCCACATCCTCCTTCTTAACTCCACCTGCTTATCCTTTATGCCCATGTGTTAGACGGATGGTTGCAATTAATGGTCTCTCTATGATCGCACTCTTCAATATGACTGCACAAAGCTTCTCCATCATGAGTGGAGTCTGTTTATTCACCCTATGCTTTGACCAATGGAATGTGTTAGAAGCTAGGCAATGCTAGTTCCAAGCAAATGTTTCAAGAAGCTTTAGGCATTTCCAGTCTTGCTCTCGAAACTCTGCCATGTAAACAAGCCTGGTCTAGCGAGCTGTAGAATGAGAGCCCCAGTGTCACAGCCAGAGCCCTGCTAGGCCAGCTTATGGCCCCAGATATGTGAGAGACCCTAGCCAAGTTAAGTGGAGTTACCTACTCAACTCACCAGTGGGCCCAGTCAAGATCAGTTAAACCATAGACTTATGAGCCATAATAATTGAATTTGGGAGTGGTCTGTTATTATACAACAATAGCTAACTGATACACAGCCGATTTTGAACTTCACCCCTTGTGCAAAGCCATTACTGATTATTCCAAATCTGGGCATCTATCATCCCCAGTCTTGAGTCTAGATATAACAGAAAAGCTGAACAAAGTAACTCTTTATCTCCTCTCATAAGATAGAAAAATGGAACTCTCATTCTTAAGGTAACAAAGTTAAAAATAAACCCTCGTCAGGAGTTCCTGTCATGGCGCAGTGGTTAACGAATCCGACTAGGACTAGGAACCATGAGGTTGCGGGTTCAGTCCCTGCCCTTGCTCAGTGGGTTAACGATCCAGCGTTGCCGTGAGCTGTGGTGTAGGTTGCAGATGCAGCTCAGATCCCGTGTTGCTGTGGCTCTGGCGTAGGCCGGAGGCTACAGCTCCGATTAGACCCCTAGCCTGGGAACCTCCATATGCTGTGGCAGTGGCCCAAGAAATAGCAAAAAAAGACAAAATAAATAAATAAATAAATAAATAAATAAATAAACCCTCATCAGCAAGCAAATATGAATGTGAAAGGAAAGAGTTAACAGTCCCCTCAAGCAAAGGTCAGAAGTCACCTTGAAAAGAATGTGCTGTCTAACCAGGTCCATTTGCCTTTATTTTTTTTTTTTCCTTTCATAATTATTTTTTTATTACTAAATGAATTTTATTACATTTATAGGTGTACAACAATCATCACAACCAAATTTGCCTTTATTAAGTTTCCCCATCACTTTCGTGTATGTTTTGGCTACAAGGCAATCTTGCTAAATATGAATTCCTCTTGGAAGCCAGGTTTCCTTTTGGTAGTCATGTCGTAAATGCTTTTCAGTGCTAGGGAGGTTTGAAAAAAACTCTTGGGACTTCAGGCATAGAGCAGGAATGGGAATGTCTGACACACTGATTGACATATAGACCTGGTCATGCACTCAATTTCTTTAAACCCAAGGGACAAGTGGAAAGCAGTAGTATCACAAATTAGTTTATTCATTGAACCACGGTTATTAAATGTTTAGGCACCAGGCATTGAGCAGGGTCTGGGCATACAACTGAGCAGTAAACACAGACAAGGATCACTTTGAGCTTACAAAGCAATGGAGGAGATAAAGAACAAGTAAAGAAAGCATATCTCATGTACAATGTAATACATATACCAGGAGATATAAAGGTAAAATCACCAGGAATGCTTCCACGACAGAGCCTTTACATCTGCTTCTGTTGTAGTCTCTCTGACTGCTTGCACTCAAACTCATACTCAGCAGCCCAGCCAGCATCTCACTGGATACAAACTGGCCCAAAGCAAAGCCCCTGAGTAATGCCACTGCCTATAACTGTGCATAAAGATACTCTACCAAGGGGAGGAATGGGGCCTGAAATCCAGTCCACTCTGCTGGCTCCAAGTGCATCAGCCCAGAGGGGGAGCCTTTTCTCATAAACCCACAAAGGCTCCACAATGCCAAATGAAGTTCGGCTCATGCCCTTCCTTCCACCCTAAATCTGTTCCCTCACTGACTCCCCATCTTGGTGCTGGCATCTCCATCCTTCCAGTGGCCTGGATTTAAGACCCTGGAATGAGGCATCCTAGATTACTCCATTCCTCACTTTCTCAGGAAACACTGTAGAACTGACATTCAAAATACATCCAGACCTTGATCACTTTTCACTGCCTCCACCCTGCCCCACCCCCGGCCCTAGCCACCCCCATCTTCCCTGGTCTGAATGGAATCTTTATTTTAACCCTGACTCCTCTAAAATCTCTTTTCCACACAAAGGTCAGAGGGATCCAGTTATAAGTCAGCTCAGGAAGCCCTCCATTCAAAATGTCTCAAGCAGAGAGCTGGGGTGCTCTGAGTGCTATGGCCCAGCACGCCTGTCACTTCCCCAGCCAAATCTCCCTTCCTCCCCCACTTGCTCCTCTGCTCTGGCTCCAGCTTCTTGCTGCTCCTTGAGCATTCGAGAGATGCTCTACCTTCAGAGCCTTCAAACATGACGTCCACTCCCTCCAGAATACTCTTCCCTCTGGTTATTCACTTTGCTCACTCCCTCACCTCCTTCAGGACGTTGCACAAGGTCCATTTTCTCCCTGAGGCCTCCCCTGATTGCCCTATTTTAAACTTAACTCTCCCTCTCCTGTCCCATCACTCCCTAGCCTTTCACCTGCCTTTGTTTCCCCAAAGCCATCTAACATACTATATATTTTACGCATTTACTGAGTCTACTGTTTGCTTCTCCCCAGTATCTCCGTGTCAACAGATATTTTGCCCATCGTATTAACAGACCTCACATATCCAGTGCCTTGAACAGGGCCTGGTGCTTAGTAAATATTCAACAAATATTTGCTGAAGACATGCAAATGAGTAACATAATGCTGACCGAAGAGAAATAAAGCATGATAAGAGGATAGAGAGTGAGTGGAGAAAGGCCTTTATGAGGAGGTGCCATGTTCAGCAGAGACCTAAGTGAAATGAGAAATGAAGCCCTGGGGGTGAGTGGTAATCTGGGCAGAGCGTGATTCAGAGCCTGGCCAGAGGGGAGCAAGGTAAGGAGAGGTTAGAGATACAGCAAGGAGGTTGAGGGGGGCAGATCACACAGGATCTTGTAAGCCACTGGTCGGACCTGAGGATGGCTGAAAACATTAACGAGGCTGAAAGCTGATCATGATGCACCTGGTTTATGTTTTAGAAGAATCACTGGTTGCTATATAGACAACAGACTAAAGGAAGGTAAGGTGAAAAGAGGATGGCCAGTTAGGAAGCCATTGCAGCAGTCCAGGCAAGAGATGACAGTGACCTGGCCTAGGGCAGTAAATTCATAGCCTAGTGCTTGGCGAGTAGTAAGCACTTTATAAATGTTGACTGTCATTACTAAAATGTTGCATAAAGTACAATGATTTGTATAAGGTACATAGGAAAAACTCAATTTGTGTTTACACCTTTGTTACAAAAATAAATGATAAATCCTGGTAATGATAATGATAATAGGACAAGATAATATCAGAAAACAAGAATGATTTAGAAAATAAAATTTGGTAAAGTGATAATGTGGTGAGGTGCTGCTTTTAAGTAGAACAACCAAAGAGGCCTTCCTGAGGAGGTGACCTTTGGATGGAGGCCTGAAGAGCCAAAGCATCCAGTCAGAAGAGATCTAGGAATGAAGTGTTCCTGGTAAGGGAAGTTGCAAACGAAAAGGTCCTAAGGTAGAGCAAGCAATAAAAATTAATGGACAGTATCCATGAAATCTATTAAAACTGCATGGTAATACCAGGCTCAAAAATTATGCTGTTCATGGAGTTCCCCTTCCTGGCTCAGCGGTTAACGGACCCGACTAGGATCCATGAGGATGCAGATTCAATCCCTGGCCTCATTCAGTGGGTTAAGGATCCATGGTTACTGTGAGCTGTGGTGTAGGTTTCAGACACAGCTCAGATCCTGTGTTGCTACGGCTGTGGTGTAGGTGGGCAGTTACAGCTCCTATTCAACCCCTAGCCTGGGAACTTCCACGTGCCATTAGTGCAGCCCGAAAAAAAAAAGAGAAAAAAAAGAAAAACAAAAAGAAAATTATGCTACTCAGATACAAGGAAGTACAAATTACATGAAGCACATTTGATCCTAGAAAACCCCACAGATTTCAACACAAAACAGTCTAGTCTGATTAAAATCAGAATCCTAAAGAGATAAGTACTGTTTTCATTTTTTCTTAGGAGCTCAAACCCAGCAAGCAAAGGTTTTGTTGGGAATTAGAAACTGGAAAGATGCTGGCACATGTGGAAACTTAATATTAACTGAGGCTTTGAGAGAAAGAACAAAAGATGCTGCAGAATCCAGCATGAGAGGTGATCCCTGAGTAATTTATCCTATGTTTACAGATTCTGCCTTTATTCTATAAGGAACTGAAGACAGCTGAAAATAGCTTCGGAAGCCAATTGAAATATTCATAGAGATGTTTTCAAATCTTTTCAGATTTCCAAATGAGTAAGATCTGAAGTCTGATCAGAATTATATGTTTTATTCATAATCAGTTCACATGCTCATAAAAGAATACGAAGAAATTCCTTAAGCAGCTCCTTAAAAATGTATTCCAATCTCTGAAGTTCTATATTTAATATGACTATATTAGATTATATAATATATGCTCATATATTGCTCTACTGGCTTAAAATTAAATCAGATGTTATGACTTTGGAGGCTTTGTCAGCCCGCAAGCTAAGCAATTTACTTCGGTTGATGGACTTCCTTCCACTGTATTTAAATTCAGAGCAATCAGGTCACCATTCAGCACCAAAATACTTATTCCAAGCCTTTCCCCTCGATTAGGAGAGACTTAGCCATGAATTACTTTAGATCCCAAAATGTTATCCTATATAACAATGGTCTCCAGATGAAATTTCCAATCCACTTTTTTATCCATTAGCCTTCCTTCCATCAGGTCTATCTTCCAAACTTAAAAAAAAAAAAAAAAAAGCAGTGAATATGAAAATGGCAGATTTGACTCTGAAGGCTGGAAAGAATGTATCTGGATTTTATATTAGCTCCATGATAGAAAGCAAGCATGGCAATAATTCTGTCCTTTAAAGTCTCAGGCAAAGGAAAATGCTGTCTTCTGCTGCAGCAAATGACTCCCCAGGCAATCAAGGGCGAGCACAGCCAGCGTGGTTAAACCCTCTCAATCCTCTTTCCGCCTTTTCTCCACTCCTGAACTTGATGGTGGAATAGCTAGCACAGAGTAAAACCAGATTTGATTAGGACGTAGGGCATTTAATACTCACTGCCCTGAAAAACATTATAAATTCCCTAACCAGTTAAAACTACTTATTTTTTAGTATCTTCTCAATCAGAAATTCACCTCTCAAAAGGGAAGAATCAGTTCTCAAGTCCTAATCAGTTTAAAAACAAGACTGATATGTCTCAGGAGCCTTACCCTTCGCCACTCTGACTCTTCATATGACTTGGCTGGGATCTCGGCCTCCGAGCGGGCATCTACACTTCTCCAGCTATTAAAAGGGAATGACCTCTGGCCTTTGGCTTGTAAAGAGATCTGAGGACTTCTGGATTTATTTTGACAACTTTTATGATTAGTATATGATAATGTGGTTACTCCATGATCCGTGTACAAATCATCCACTTAAGGCAATTAATTTCCTCTTTAGCTTTGCTTTCTAGGTTACCTTAAATGTACCAATATATCTGTATCTACACCCATACACCCTGTCTTCATTCCTGTTCTTATCTAAGACCAACCCCTTTCCTTGTGCACTAGGTTTTCTTTCTTTCTTTCTTTCTTTCTTTCTTTCTTTCTTTCTTTCTTTCTTTTTCTTTCTTTCTCTCTCTCTCTCTCTCTCTTTCTTTCTTTCTTTCTTTCTTTCCTTCCTTCCTTCTTTCTTCTCTTTCCTCCCTTCCTTCCTTCCTTCCATCCTTCCTTCTTTCTTTCTCTGCCCACACCTACAGCATATGGAAGTTCCCAGGCTAGGGGTCAAATAGGAGCTGCAGCTGCCAGTCTACATCACAGCCGCAGCAACCTTGGATCTGAGACACTTCTGTGACCTACATCATAGCTTGTGGCAACACTGGACCCTTAACCTAATGAGTGAGGCCAGGGATTGAACCCACATCTTCATGGACACACTGTCAGGTCTTCAACATGCTGAGCCACAACGGGAACTCCTTGTGCACTAGGTCTTAATCCCTTTTGCTTCACTTAGAATTTTCCTGAAGCATCAATTTTCCCTATTTACTGAACATTCACTCATCATCTTGTAACAATGCTCGGATAGCCTTGTCTTAAATATTAAACAACATACCTCCGGTGCCAACATTCACCCCCAACTACTGCCCATTTTTTAGGTGAGGGACCTTATCATCTAGAGACAAACAATGACATATTTACAGTTGAAATGATGTATAGGACTTGCCTCAAAATCCTCATGAGCAGGGGACAGGATGATGAAGCAAGACTGGTCATCCACAGAGAGCTTGAAAATCTGGGTGATGACACTTCTCTATGCTCTTCTCTATGCTTTTACATATGGGTGAAAGTTTCCATAATAAAAATATTTTAAATACTTTACAGTGGCTTTCTATTCTACTTTGCATGATTTCTAAGACCTCGTAGCCTCACTCTCTACAAACCTTGTCTCCTACCATTTTCCCAGCAGCTCCCTCTGCTCCAGCCACACTGGCCTTGTAATTCCCAGACCTGCTGCCAGACATGTGTCTGTCAAGGGCCTTTGTAAGTGCTGTTCACGCTCCCAGACAAATATCTTCCCTCACATAGCTGCAGGGCTTACCTGAGTTCTCTGACCAAATGTTCCCCCACTGGACAAGTCTCCCCTGATCTTCCTACTGAAAGGAAACAGTCCCACTTTCTATCACTCTGTGTTCTCTATCATATCAATATCGGACATTAAATGATACATTCGTTTATTCATTGCGGAACACAAGCTCCATGAAGGCCAAACTTCTACCCACCACTGGATCCTGGCCCTAGCACAGAGTAAGCGAAGTAATATTATTCATTTTAATCTTTATTCGCCTACTAAAAGGTTGAAGAAGAAGGAACACTCCCAAAGACATTCTATGAAACCACCATCACCCTAATTCCAAAAGCAGACAAAGATACCACCAAAAAAGAAAACTATAGGCCAATATCTTTAATGAATGTAGATGCAAAAATTCTCAACAAAATTTTATCCAGCCAAATCCAACAACATATCAAAAAGATCGTACACCATGACCAGTTGGAATTCATCTCAGGTTCACAAGGATGGTTCAACATATGCAAATCAAACAATGTCATCCACCACATTAACAAAAGAAAAGTTAAAAACTACATAATCATCTCAATAGATGCAGAAAAAGAATTTGACAAAGCCCAACATCCATTCATGATAAACACTCTCACCAAAGTGGGTATAGAGGGAACATTCTCTAACATAATCAAAGCCAATTATGACAAACCCACAGCAAATATAATTCTCAATGGAGAAAAGCTGAAAGCCTTCCCACTAAAATCTGGAATAAGCCAAGGATGCCCACTCTCACCACCATTATTCAACACAGTACTGGAAGTCCTAGCCACAGCAATCAGACAAACAAAAGAAATAAAAGGCATCCAAATAGGAAGAGAAGAGGTAAAACTGTCACTGTATGCAGATGGCATGATACTATATATAGAAAACCCTAAGGACTCAACCCAAAAACTACTTGAACTGATCAACAAATTCAGCAAAGCAAGATATAAGATTAACATTCAGAAATCAGTCGCATTTCTGTATACTAACAATTAAACTTTAGAAAAGGAATATAAAAACACAATACCTTTTAAAATTGAACCCCAAAAAATCAAATACCTGAGAATACACCTGACCAAGGAGGTAAGGGACTTATACACTGAGAACTATAAAACATTAATCAAAGAAATTAAAGAAGATTTAAAGGAATGGAAAGATATTCCTTGCTCTTGGGTTGGAAAAATTAATATTGTAAAAATGTCTATACTACCTAAAGCAGTCTACAGATTCAAAGCAATCCCTATCAAACTACCCAGGACATTTTTCACAGAACTAGAACAAACCATCCAAAAATTCATATGGAACCACAAAAGACCCAGAATCGCCAAAGCAATTCTGAAGAACAAAAACAAAGCAGGAGGCATAACTCTCCCAGACTTCAGGCAATATTACAAAGCCACTGTAATCAAGACAGTGTGGTACTGGTACCAAAACAGACATACAGACCAATGGAATGGAATAGAGAACCCAAAAATAAACCCAGACACCTGTGGTCACTTAATCTTTGACAAAGGAGGCAAGAATATAAAATGGGAAAAAGACAGTCTTTTCAGCCAGCATTGCTGGGAAACCTCGACAGCTACATGCAAATCGGTGAAACTAGAACACACCCTCATACCATGCATAAAAATAAACTCAAAATGGCTAAAAGACTTACATATAAGACAAGACACCGTCAAACTCCTGGAAGAGAACATAGGCAAAACATTCTCTGACATCAACCTTATGAATATGTTCTCAGGTCAGTTTCCCAAAGCAACAGAAATAAAAGCAAAAATAAACCAGTGGGACCTAATCACACTGAGAAGCTTTTGCACAGCAAAGGAAACCAAAAAGAAAACAAAAAGACAACTTACAGAATGGGAGAAAACAGTTTCAAACGATGCAACTGAAAAGGGCTTACTCTCTAAAATATACAAACAACTTATACAACTCAACAGCAAAAAAGCCAACAACCCAATCAAAAAATGGGCAAAAGACCTGAATAGACATTTCTCCAAGGAAGATATACAGAAGGCCAACAAGCACTTGAAACAATGCTCAACATCCCTGATTATTAGAGAAATACAAATCAAAACTACCATGAAATACCACCTCACACCAGTCAGAGTGGCCATCGTTAATAAGTCCACAAATAACAAATGCTGGAGGGGGTGTGGAGAAAAGGGAACCTTCCTGCACTGTTGGTGGGAATGTAAGCTGGTACAACCGCTATGGAGAACAGTATGGAGGTACCTTAGAAAATTATACATAGAACTACCATCTGACCCAGCAATCCCACTCTTGGGCATATATCCAGACAAAACTCTCCTTAAAAAAGACACACGCACCCCCATGTTCATTGCAGCTCTATTCACAATAGCCAAGACATGGAATCAACCTAAATGTCCACTGACGGATGACCGGATTAGGAAGATGTGGTGTATATATACACAATGGAATACTATTCAGCCATCAAAAAGAACAAAATAATGCCATTTGCAGCAACATGGATAGAGGTAGAGACCCTCATCCTGAGTAAAGTAAGTCAGAAAGAGAAAGACAAATACCATATGATATCACTTATATCTGGAATCTAATATACGACACAAATGAACTTTTCCACAGAAAAGAAAATCATGGACTTGGAGAATAGACTTGTAGTTGCCAAGGGGGAAGGGGAGGGAGTGGGAAGGACTTGGAGCTTGGGGTAAATAGATGCAGAATGTTGCCTTCAGGATGGATTGGCAATGGGATCCTGCTGTGTAGCACTGGGAACTCTGTCTAGTCACTTACGATGGAGCATGATAATGTGAGAAAAAATAATATATACATGTAAGTGTAACTGGGTCACAATGCTGTATCGTAGAAAAAATATATATATATATAAATAAAAGGTAAAAAAATATGTGTATACTAATCTATCAAGAGTTCTTCAAAGCGAGAATGCCTAAGATTCTCATTAGCCGTATTGTAAAATGCTATGCATCAGATCCAGAAAGCTAGAAAGTAGTGATGTGACGCACTGAAGATACCAAAAAAAAAAAAAGGGGGGGGGGGGCGGGGAGGAAACATTCTTAAAGAAGACTTCTTAGACATCTTTCTCAGGGTTGAAATGACGGAGTAAAAGTTAACTTCTAATATATTCATGGCACAAAAAGATATTTGAGTCTCCTTTTTATATGCTTGCTTGCTTTTGTCATCTGTAGGCCATCCTCAAGTTAAGGAAACTACCTTATATTTTCTTGAGATTAACCTACTTATCTCACTTGGCAAGTATTTACTGCATACTTCCTATACCTTAGGCCCTTGCTAGGCACTGAGGTTACAGGGGCAACCCAGACAGAACTACAGAAGGCAAATTCCAGGAAGGAAGAAAGCTAAATCCCTATCATTATTTCTGTCAACAAAAATCGTTGATTGTGGAAAATGTTATGATGTGTGTACTTTAATTCAAAATGGGGTACGCCAATTCATTACTTTTGATACTGACACAGAAAAATATGTTGGAGTTCCTGTCATGGCTCAGTGGCTAACGAATCCAACTAGGAACCATGAGGTGGCAGGTTCAATCCCTGGCCTTGCTCACAGGGTTAAGGATCGGCATTGCCATGAGCTGCAGTGTAGGTTGCAGATGCGGCTCGGATCCCGCGTTGCTGTGGCTCTGGCATAGGCTGGTGGCTACAGCTCCGATTAGACGTCTAGCCTGGGAACTTCCACATGCAGCGGCAGCTGCCCAAGAAATGGCAAAAAAAAAAAAAGATAAAAAAATATGTTAACGTTTTTCTACACTTCTTGGGCTGTGTTTTTTAAATTTCATAGTAACACATCAAAACTATTTCGACAACAAACTAGGTATTTTCTCAAAACATAACTGAGCAATAAAACTGCATCATTCATAATTCCTCCAAACTACTGTGACTATTTCCATATGCCAACACTATTACAAACAGATGCTTTCTTAACTTTAACTTTCTTTACTTAAGCCCAGGGGAGTACTCAGTTTTGCTATCCTATAAAAGCCTGTACTCCTTTTCATAGTGAAGATTCAAATTTAAGAGACCAAGAAAAATGCTAGGCTCCAGAATTCTACAATGTTATGATAACATTGACTATTACATTTCAACTGTCCATGACATGTAAACTAGGATTACTAGATAAATAACATATCCAAGCTTTTTTTTTTTTTTTTTGAATTCTGTGTGAGAAAAGATAAGGAAAGCCAAAGTGAATTTGCTGCACCTGTTCTCGGTACTTGGCTTTCTTAACAAGTTAAATTTCCAGGAAGCTAGATTAATAGATGACAGGAAAAAAATGTAAATTGCATTATCATCTTCGACATGCTAATATACATGGGCGCTGAAAATCCAACTGAAAAGCAACTGTCTTATTAAACTGTGGCATGCTGCAATTTACATATCTCAACCTCCAGATGTGAGGAGGGTAAATGAGAATGGAGTTTGTTCAGATCAGCAGGGGAGAAGGAGGAAAAATACATATGTACATTGGCCATCAATTGGCCAACTGGAGAAAAACTGACACAGTGATAGGATTGACTTTTATTCTTCCTAAATAAAGCTGGCTCTAGCAACTGCTCTGGAGCAGCCCTAAAGACAGCATGGCTTACCCTAGCTGGTCATTCTGTACACAGCCCTGTTGGTCTTACAACAGTAAGAGTGAATATAGATGCCCAGACGGCTGAAAAATTACTGGAACGGAGCCCTAATGGTGGTGCAAGGGTGGCAGAATATTTTCAGGAAAAAAGGGCCAGAAGGAGCTTCTGCAAATACCACCATCGGTTTTAGACAGTCAGCAAAAGAAAAAATCACTCCATCCTTAGAAAAATAAATTATGTCAATTATTTTATAGCTTCGAGATCAATCCACCACAAAATTCTAATGTATCCCAAACTGGATAAACTCCTTACAGGAAGCCATTATTTTCACTCTAAGTCTCTTCATACATGCATGTAACCTCTGAAAAGTTTCAAATAATTAAAAGAAGAAATAGTAAAACAACATTTAACTTAATTTTTTTTTAATTAGGGCTTTCCCAATAGACCATAGGCACTGTTGGTGAAATGGAATAGTTACAAGGACAGCAAACTGGGAGTAAAATAAGCAGCCACAAATGGACCTAGAGACTATCATACTGGGCAATAAGTCAGGAAGAGAAAGACAAACGCCATACGACATCCCTTATACGGGGAATCTAAAATACAACACACATTAACTTATCTCTGCAACAAAAACAGACTCAGATACAGAGAACAGATTTATGGTTGCTAAAGGAAGGGAACATTGGGAGTTCGGGATTAGCAGAGGCAATCTATTCTATAAAGGATATGCATATGTTATCCAACCATAACAAGATCCTAATATACAGCATAGGGAACTATATTGAATATCCTGTCATAAACCATCAGAGAAAAGAATATGAAAAAATACATATCTGTGTGTATATAACCGAGTCACTTTGCTGCACAGCAGGAATTAATACAACATTGAAAATCAACTATACCTCATAACATTTTTTAAAAAGATAAACAACTATGAAATAAAGCACAGTAATAATTCTCCATGGAAATGCTGGCATTTCATGTGTGTAAAGTAAATATCAACTTATCTAAAATATATTTCAATTATTTATTTGTTGTATAGATAAGCAATAATAAAATATCTCTCCCTTTGCTTTTAGCTTTTGATTAGGGAAAATTTAAAACATATACAAATGAAACAGAACAGCACAACAAATACCATGTACCCATCCCCCAGGTTCAACAGTTATTAACATTCTGTCATTCTGGCTTCATCTGTACCTCCATCCATTCCCCTTTCTATTGTGATTATTATATTTTTTTAAGTTTTTAAGGTGAAATTTAGATATACTGGAAAGCAAAAATATTAAATGGACAACTCTGATGACTGAATTCATCCTGTAACCCACACACCTTTCATGACATAGGACTTTCTTCAGAAAGTTCTGTGGATCCCTTTCTCAGCCAGACTATCTGCAGGTAGAATAATTTTCTAGCAGAAGACATTTTCTCCAGAACAACAAAAACAACAAAAAATTAAGGAAAGCCAACTCCTCAATTCTAGCAAGCTTTATATTTCAAGCTGCACAAAGGGTTATTTGTAATCATGCAGAAATGAGTGTGGGACGTTGACACCCAAACTAAATTCAAGTACTGTTCTCTTCACAGACAGTATTCAGATATGGAGCCTGGAGAAAAAAACAAGGATTTCAATAACGTATACCCAAAAGTACTATCTTTTTGTTTATTTCAATAGTACCGCAAATAAAATTACAAGTTCATAAACACAACCCAAGACGTAAATAGTAATACTACGATGTGGAAAAATAATAACAGCAGTGTTATTATAATGGAATTTCTAACCACTGGCTAACTGCCATGTGTGGCAGTTCACACTAAATTCCCTATCCCTGCTCTTCAGAAAAGTAGAAACAGTCATGAGAGCAGCAGAAACACTGGTAATGACATTTACAGCAGCACCGGTGATGGAGGAGCAGGGATTCCGAGCCAGTTTACTCTGTCTGCGTTATGCTTTTTTGATTCCAACCGTAATGGCACAATACAGATAAGCACATACTCTTAACATTAGATACAGCCTGACATCTGTGATGCCTATTTAAGTCTTGCGTTTTGTTCTCAATCCTCTCCCTTCCCTACATGTCCCCGCTTTGGCCCTTACAGAGGAAAACTTAACCTACAATTTTGGACTTTAGTAGAAGGTCTGAGGAGACGCCTCCTCCCTTAGTACCCCTGAGCTGATCCTTCCTTCCAAGAGGATCTGGAATTTATACAACTGAGGAGAGTCTGAGAACGGGCTAGATTCTCCAGAGCAGTGGTGGTGTTGGGGGAAGTGGCCTCGTTTTGAACTCAGGCTCTTTCTAGCCGGCCGATGTGCAGACAAGGGTAAGCAGACAGGGTAGGTCTCTGCTTTCAGCTCTAGCCTCTACCGCATGCTTGGGTGGAGCTATTGGTTAGATCGGCCCTTTACTGAGGACTGGTTATCGCTCCATCATTAGGGAGCAGGAGGAGGCCTTATCTGGGCCTCAGGTCTTGGCCACATTCTTTTTCCATTGATGAGTTTGATACCATGATCAATATCTGGATCTTGGGTCTCTCCTTAAAAAGTTAGAGTCTGGGGAGGAGGGATGTTACTATCAAGCTTCCAAAAAGCAATCATCTCCATCCTTTGTCTCGGCTCCCTGCATCTGGACAGCACCTTTCCCTTTGTGGTGTCTCTCTAGCTGTATAGTCTGACATAAATACGCTGAGGTAGGTGCCAGGGGCGTATCCAGAAGGACTAGCCTTCTTCACACTCTGGCTACTTGCAGCTCATATAAGCCCTCATCACTGACAATTCTCACTTAATCCCAGGGGTGCACCATCGCCTTCTCTCACCCATCCTTGTTATTCCTCTCACCTCCGTCATCACCACCACCACCACCAGCAGTGACACCATCAATACCACCAGCATCCATACCACCACCAACACCAACATCACCAGCAATGGCTACCACCTAAACAACCCCACAACCACCAACACCACCACCTTCATGAATGTTCAAGACTGCAAACTGCTAGTGACAAGCATTCAACCAATTTCTTGCCAGCACTGCTGTTACCTTGTTCTCCTCTGGAGTGAAGAGGATTCGAAATACAGATGGCACTCCTGGAGCTACTTTGTGGCTAATATCTTTGGGGCTGATTACTTTAAAGTAAGGTGAACTTTCCTCAACAATTTTCACCATCCTTGGAATCTGCAAGGAAAACACATAACCATGGCCATCATGCACACGAAAGCAGAAGAAAAAGGGCAGGCTTTGTAGTTATGCGTGAAATCTCCATCAGCAACTTGCTAGCCATATGACTTTGGTTAGGTCTGAACTTCAGTTTCCCATCTATAAAAGGAGAAGACAGTACTTACCTTTACCCCAGTGCCTCACGCAAAGGAAGCACTCAGTGCATTTTCATTTTATTGTTTTATAAGCATTATTATTATTACTCAATTTGACTGTGATTGCAAATATTTATTTTATTATTTAAATGTGACCATCTTCAAAGGCTAACTGCTTAAGCATCTAAAACCTCACCCCCACTGTGGAGTTGCTGTGGACTTCCCAACATGTGAGAACTGCTCTGGGAGAAGCAATCATAGTTACTACATGCTTGCTCTGGCTCACCCACTGTTCATGACATGCCACTTGATCTCCACAACCACCTCTGAGCTTCATCACGACTCTTTCTACAGATGAAGAAACAGGCACCGGCCCTGAGCGCTCCAGCTTTACCTAGCAATGGTGTTTAGCATCAAGTCTCAGCCTAACTTCACCTGCCCCCTCCATGGGATTGTCCTGTGTAAACACCACTGTGAAACAAGGACCCAGAGGGCAGTACAGTATCCCCAAGGCCAGGCTCAGAGAAGCTTCAAACAGCTCCATCCTTTTAAAGTCTTATTCCTCCACTCTGCGTTGCCTCACCCAGAGTACGTATTTCTATATCAGATAGCCTGAGCAATAAGAGAAAGGTAATTGTGAGGAGAACAGGGGGAGGTCAGGGGTGGAAGTCCTGGGAATGCCAGGAAGGAAGAGGATTTTTTTTTTAAAGGCTGAAAGAGGGTAGAAGATTAACTATCGTTAAGTATGTCCTAGGAGTCTCAGGTGAAAATAAGGGAAAAACAGCACCCATAACCTCTCAAAGCTGAAACCGAGATGGAGAAGGAAAGAAGAAACACAGAGAGAATTCAGACAGACCCGAAGACTACAGAAGGAAGAGCTAAGGAAGGGATTGTGCAAATCTCATAGGAATAGAACTGGCTTTGCTGGTAAGAGAAATATACAATGGCATTTAAGATGCCATATGAGCTTTCTGGGAATACTTTTAGTGAAAGTATAACTGTGGATTAAAAACTAGAAAGGAAAACAATAGCAATGCTACTAATAATAACAACAACAACGACAGTGATATTATTTAAGTGCTTACTATGTGACATGTACTGAGCTGAGTACTCTACCTCCATTATCTCATTTTATATTCCAAAGAGCTTAGTGAAATGGGTGCTGTTACTATCCTCCTTGCTTGGAGAAGTGAAGTGACTTGTCCAAGGTCCGCAACTGAGAGACAGCGCACCTAGAATCTGCACCCAAAGTAGCCTGACTATGGAGTCTGGGTGTTTCTAATTGTATGCCAGGTAGAATCATGTTATGGCTTATAGAGTGTTCATGGTTTACTTTCAACTTGTGTTTGAGAGGCATAGAGAAACAAAGACCAAACAAGCTCTGTCTTTTGCATCCTGTGCCAGTGAGGAAACAAACAAAAGATAAATGAGACAGAAAATATTTCTAAGTGCCCCAAATTTGTCTGACTCCTTACATATCCAAGAACTAGGAAGCAGAGAAGCAGGCTTACATCAGCCACCTCGAACAAGGGGCCTGGGAGTAACTTGCCCAAGAACAAGCCTGCCTAGCCTAGAGAATCTGTCTTCTTGTTAGTAATTGAACTTTCCTTGGATGAGACCCTTCCTATCAAGGGGTCAATACTCTCACAGTATCTTACCAAAAGGTATGAGGTATCCATGGGAACTGAGTGCCCTTTGGCAGATAAGACTTATACAGGCCTCTTAGCCTTGATAAGGATATGCTCACATACACCCACTGACAGTCATTTCTTGTTTATGGCCAGGAAGCAACAGACAAAGTACTCTTTGGAAAAGCTCCTCTCTGCCTTTAATAGCCTAAAAAGAATTGGAACAAGACTCAAAAAGTAATGGAGAAAGGGAAAAAGAGAACTGGAAGTTAGAAACTAAACTGGTTGGCAGTCCTACATGAAAAGAGAGAGCCCTAATTTCTATATAACGTATTTCTTCTTGAGGTCTAGGAATATAACCCTGAAGACCTCAGGTCCTTTTTCTTCTCTCCGCCCAGCCTTTATCTTCTATCCCATGAACTTCTCTTGCTAACACTTCTGCAGCAAAGAACTAAATAGACCATCTTCTCCAAAGTCTGACTTCGCTGTCACTAAATCACCCCCTTGATCTCTGAAAGGCATCACTGATTCCTTTAATGAGCTACTGTACTGAATGTAACTGCAGGTCTTCCCAGTGCCTTGAATTCTTGCACAGTCTTCACTAATTTTCCCTTATTTCTTATACCAGAATTTGGTCTTGACATTCTAAGACTCCTCTAAGTCTTCCTACTTGTCCTTATACCTGACATTAGACATGTCTTCCTCCCTGTCTAATTATTTTTTACACTTAACTGTGCTCCATTCTGACCTTCTTTCTTTCTTTCATTATCATTCATGTCAAGTAAGTCTTCAGGCATTTAATACCTTTTCTTGAAATAAATCCTAATTTCTCTTTGAAGGAAAAGGCATAAGGATGGAGACAAAATCATCAGTTGCAACCACAAAGAAACAAGGTACAGACAGTAGAAGAAGCCATCCAAAACTATCTGCAGACAAAATCTGAAGGCTGTCTGAGGCAGAAGGGAGGAGACAGAAAAGAAAAAAAAAAAGATCTTCATTTTTTAAAGTTTTCTTTTTTTAAATTATTCAAATGAAAAAGTTTTCTTTAAAATACCATGTGCAGAATCTAAATGCATTGGTTCAACAACTGCAGTTCACAAGAGTAGACTCTAACTGGGGAAGTGGTGGCTCTGATGTGAAGTATGTAAACATGAATAGTAACCACCCTGTCTCAAATGAAAACCTAGCCCAAAGGGTCATCATGAGAACTTCATGACACTAACACAGTCAATTATGTTTTTGCTTTGTCTCGTTTGCTTTTTAGGGCTGCACCCAGGGCACATGAAGTTCCCAGGCTAGGGGTTGAATCAGAGCTCCAGCTGCCAGCCTCCACCACAGCCACAGCAACTCGGGATCCGAGTCACCTATTTGACCTACACCATAGCTCATGGCAATGACAGATCCTTGATCCACTGAGCAAGGCCAGGGACTGAACCCATGTACTCATGGATACTAGTTGCATTCATTTCCTCTGAGCCATGTCAGGAACTCCTAATATAGTCAATTCTTTCATCCACAGAATGTTAGTGCACATGTTGGGAGTTTACTGTTTCTTGGGTACTGCATGGTACTGAGCATTTAGAAACAAACCAACCAACACAGTCTCATTTTCATTAAGTTTATAGTCAAAGGGCATGTTTTCATCTATTTTCCTTAGTGTATTAAAGTAAAGAACCTATCTAAGATCCTATAGGATCCCGTCTTATTTAGTCCCTTCTTAAATAGCCATTAAAAGTACAGTCATGCAAACAAACATACTCACTTTGTCATTGTTCCTCAAAACCAGTGGAACTTCATAGACTTCACAGGGAGTGTAGTTCTGAAATACAATTTCTGATGGAAAGGGCTGGAATAAGGCTTGGTCCAGATCAATTCCTGGAAACTGCAGTTGAAAGAATAAATTAATTATATAGTCATGCAGTGGAAGAAATGACTGGGGAAGATAAGAAATTATTACATAGACCTATGAATACTAAGAACAAAGGAAACACTCAAAAAGGGATAAATACCACAAATATTATTATAATTAGTATGGTTATTGTCATCAACTTCTTTAATGCAAACTGCAAAAGCCATAAAGAAAGATAAAGGACACTATATAATGATAAAAGGATCAATACAAGAGGAGGATATTACACTCATTAACACATATGCACCCAATATAGGGGCACCTAAATACATAAAACAAATAATAACAGACATAAATAGAGAAACTGATGGGAATACAATAATAGTGGGAGACTTAAACATCCCACTAACATCAATGGAAAGATCTTCCACACAGAAAATTGATAAATCTCTGTTGATAAATCAACAGAGATCCTAAGTGACACAATAGAAAAATGAGACACAATTGATATTTTCAGGACATTGCATACAAAAAAATACCTTTTCAAGTGCACATGTAACATTCTTTACAGTTGACCACATACCATGACATAAAACAAGCCTCAACAAATTTAAGAGGATAGATATTATTTCAAGCATATTTTCTGACAACAGTGGCATGAAACTAGAAATCAACTACAGAAAGAGAAATCAGAAAAAAAATGATTACATGGAGACTAAACAAAAAAACTACTAAAAAACCAATGGGTAAACAATGAAATCAATGAAGAAAATTTTAAATACCTTGAGACAAATGAAAGGAAAATATGACAATAAAAAAACATATGGCTCCGATTAGACCCCTAGTCTGGGAACCTCCATATGCCGCGGGAGCAGCCCAAGAAATGGCAAAAAGACCAAAAAAATATATATATATATACATATACATATGTATATATATATATGGGATTCAGCAAAAGCAGTTCTTAGAAGTTCATAGCCATATAGGCCTTACAACAACAACAACAACAACAAAAACCCACAAATAAACATCCTAGCCTACCACCTAAAAGAAATAGAAAAAGAACAAACAAAACCTAAAGTTAGCAGAAGGAAAGCAATAATATAGATCAGATAGGAAATAAAATAGAGGTTAGAAAAAAATCAATAAAACCAAGAGCTACTTTTTTGAAACAGTAAAAAAAAATCAACAAACCCTTGGCCAGGCTCACCAAGATGAAAATAGAGAGTATCCAAATAAGCAAAATAAGGAAGAAAGAGGAGAAACAACAACCAATATTAGAGAAAAGAGAGAGAGAGAATACTATATACAATTATATGCCAACAAATTGGACAACCTAGGAGAAATAGACAAGTTTCTAGAAACATAAAGCCCACCAAAATAACTGAATCAATAAAAAAATAATTTGAACAAATTGATCACCAGAATTGAAATAGAATCTATAATTAAGAAAAAACTCCCTGTAAACAACAATCAGGGGCCAGATGGCTTCACTGGAGAATTGTACCAAACATACAAAAAAGAATTTAGAGCAATCCTTCTTAAACTCCTCCAAAAGACTGAGGAGGAAGGAACACACCAAAAGTGATTCTATGAAGCCCCTATTACTCTGATACCAAAACCAAAAACAATACTAAAAAAGAAAATTATAGGCCAATATCTTTGATGAATATAGATGCAAAATTACTCAATAAGATATTAGCAAACAGAATCCAACAATACATAAAAAAGATCATGTATCACAATCAATCTGGATTCATCTCAGGATCACAAGAATGGTTCAACATATCAATGTTAAATACCACATTAACAAAAGAAAAGACAAAAACCACACAATCATCTCAAAGGATACAGGAAAAAAAGTGTTTGATAAAATTCAACACCCATTCATGGTAAAAAACAAACAAACAAACAAACAAACAAACAAACAAACAAACTCTTACCAAAGTCATTAAGTACAGAGGGAATATATCTCAACATAATAAAAGCTCTTTATGAAAAACCTACAGCCAATATAACATTCAACAGTAAAAAATTCAAAGCCTTCCTTCTAAAATATGGAACAAGAGAAGGATGCTCACTCTCGCCACATCTATTCAACACAGTATTGGAAGTGCTAGCCAAAGCAATAGACAAGAAAAAGAAATAAAAGGTATCCTAATTGGATAAATAGGAAGATAATAGGAAATGACTTGATACTCTATATAGAAAATCCTAAAGACTCCACACAAAAAATACTAGAACTGATAAATTCAGCAAGGTAGCAGGATACAAGATTAACACACAAAAATTGGTTGCATTTCTTTACACTGACAATGAAATATCAGAAAGTTTAAAAAAAAAAAACCTTTTAAAATAACTTCAAAAAAATAAACTACTTGGGAATAAACCTGACCAAGGAGGTAAAAGCTTATATACTGAGAATTATAAAATGTTAATAAAGGAAATTGAAGATGATTCAGAGAAATGGAAACATATCCTGTGCTCTTGGATTGGAAGAATTAATATTCTTAAAATGGCTATAACATCCAAAGCAATCTACAGATCAATACAATTCCTATCAAATTAACCATGACATTTTTCACAGAACTAGAACAAATAATCCTAAAATTTACATGGAACTATAAAATTGCCAAAGCAATTCTGAGGAAAAAGACAAAGCTGTAGGTATAAGCCCTTCCAGACTTTGGGCAATACTACAAAGCTTCATTAATCAAAACAGCACTGTATTGGCACAAAAACAGGCATATGGTTCAGTGGAACAGAATAGAGAGTCTAGAAATAAACCCATACACCTATGGCCAATTAATCTTAACCAAGGAGGCAAGAATATACAATGGAGAACAGACAGTCTTTTCAGCAAGTGGTGCTGCGAAAGCTGGACAGCTACACGTCAATCAATCAAGTTAGAAAGCACCCTCACATCATACAAAAAAGTAAACTCAAAATGGCCTAAAGACTTAACTATAAGAAATGACACCATTAAAATCCTAGAAGAGAACATAGGCAAGACATTCTCTGACATAAATCATACCAATGTTTTCTTAGGTCAGTCTTGCAAGGCAAGAGAAATAAAAGCAAAAATAAACAAATGAGACCTAATGTAACTTCTAAGCTTTTGCCCAGCAAGGTAAACCATAAACAAAATGAAAGAATACCTATGGACTGGGGGCAAATATTTGCACCAAGTATTTAATTTCTAAAATATACAAACAGTTGATACAAGTCAATAACAAGGAACAAACACAACCCAGTCAAAAAATAGGCAGAAGACCTAAATAGACATTTCTTAAAAAAGGACATACAGATAGGCACATGAAAAGATGCTTATTATCACTAATTATGAAGAAATGAAAATCAAAACAACAATGAGGTACTACCTCACCCCAGTCAGAATGGCCATCATTAAAAAGTCTGTGAATAACAAATGCTAGAGAGGGTGTGGAAAAGGGAACCCTCCTACACTGTTGGTGGGAATGTAAATTGGTATGGCCACTATGGAAAGCAGTATGCACATTCCTCAAAAAAACTAAAACCACAGTTACTGTATAATCCAGCAATCATATTTCTGGGCATACATCCAGACAAAACTCTATTGTGAAAAGATACATGCAACCCTATGTTCACAGAAACACTATCCACAACAGCCAAGACATGGAAGCAACCTAAATGTCCATCAACAGATGAATGATAAAGAAGACGTGGTATATATACACAGTGGAATTCTACTCAGCCATAAAAAGAATGAAATAATCCCATCTGCAGCTATGTAGATGGACACAGAAATTATCATACTAGGCAAACTAAATCAGACAAAGGTAAATACCATATGATATCACTTATATGTGGAATCTAAAATATGACACAAACTTATTTGTGAAACAGAAACAGACTTGCAGACATAGAAAGCCAACCTATGGTTAACAAAGGGGAAACAGGGTGGGAGAAGAGTAAACTAGGAGTTTGGGATTAGCAGATACAAACTACCACATATAAAATAAATCTAAAATATATTTTAAAAAAACAAGGTTCTACTGAATAGAATGGGGAACTACATTCAATACCCTGTAATAAACCATAAAGGAAAAGAAAAAAATATTAAATGTCTCCCATTTAATGATCATGTTAGCATAACTTTCATATACCTGAGAAAGACCTGCCTCAACAAAGGATGTGCAAAGGGCAAGTCCAAGAAGAATTCCCTTCTTTATTTCAACGATGAGTGATAATAATAATCACAATGACAAATCAAGCCAGCATCTATACAAAAACACTCAAGAAAACAGAAGAAGCAAATAAAATGTCAAATGAGTATCTACCAGAAAAGTGCCGCCATGAAACAATAAAAATCTTAAATACCACATTTCATCATAAATGCAAAGAACATAATGGAAAAAAAATCAGAGAGCACAAAGCAAATATTCAAGAGTGCAAGGAATATTAAGCCACCAAAAGAGATGAAAAATTCATGTATTCATTCAATAAATGCTAATAAAGTTTCAAGTATTTTCCATATGTTGAGCATACGGTAGTAAATAAAGTTAACACAGCTCTTGTCTCACGAACCTGAAATGTCTGGGGAAAGGAATTAAAAAAAATAAATACATAATATGAGGTCAGGCAGCCTTTCTTCATAAGGCTATGAAGACAACCAAACCAGGACAGAGTGAATGGGAGATGGTTGCTCCTTAAAACAGGCAGTCAAGGGATGGTCTCTCTGAGAAAATGACCTGAAGCAAGTGATGCAAAGACATGAGACAACAGCATTGCAGTCAGAGGGAAGAACAAGTGCGAAGATGGCAGAGGAGTAAAATGTCACATGCACCTTCTCCCAAAAAAACACACCTATGAGTAAAACGATTCACACAGAACAGAAGAACTTAAACCTCCAAAAAAGGGCAAGAAACCCTCCACATGACTGGGTCAAACAAAAAAAAAAAAAAAAAAAAGAGAGAGAGAGAGAGAGAAAGGAATCAGATGAAACTAGCACTCCTGAGAGGGAGCTGATAAGGGCAAAGCAGAGGGAAAGCTGCATAGATCATATGCACCACCGTCCCAGACACCACAGCCTGAGACACTCGGATCGGGGGCTAGGTGCTGAGACTCAGGCTCCAGAGGTCAGTTCTGGGGAGAAGACTAGGGTTGGCTGGGTGGGGACAGTCTGAGAGGTTAGGGAGCGGTGCACCATGGGCTGGGGAGTAGAATGCCGCAGCCAAGAGAACCCTGGAGGAGGTCTGGGCCCACAGGAGAAGCAAGATGCCATTGTTGGGGAGGGCAAGAGAAGGAAATGCGGACCTCCATAGGAATCTCTTCCTATACAGGCACAGGCTCTCAGAGTGTGGGGTGCCTCTGGCGCAGGCTACAGGTGGTGAGAGGCCATTTGCTTGGGCTATGGGAGACTGGGCACCTCATGTGTAGGTTTCAGGTGGCTGGGCACATCTTGTGTGGGCTAAGGGTAGCCAGGGGGTTGGGGGGGGCTAAGCACAACATGGTGCCTCTTGAGTGATCTACAGTCACTGGGAACAAACCACAGCAGTCATCTCAGAAACCAGAGGGAGGTGTGGCCTGCATCACTAGGGGTCTGTGAACAGGTTACACCTGCAGCCCCAGTCACCTCAGATGTTGGCAAAAAAGAGGGCACTGCACCCAAGCACCACCCATTGTTGCTCTCACTGCCCTGGGAACACATCTTCCCTGCAGCTGCCACTGCCAAATGCTCTGGGCAGCACCCACACATGCCTGATCACTGTCACTTACCAGTACCTGCAACTAGGAGCAGACTGTGTAGCACATCCTGCATGGGCTAAGCATGACAGGGTGCTTCCTGTGTGGTATACAGGTGTCAGGGGAAAACCACTGCAGTTATCTCTGACTCCAGAGGTGGGCATAGCCTGCCACCACTAGGGGTCTATGAACAGGCACCACTTGCAGCCCCAGTCACCTCAGAGGGCACCATAGAGGAGGGCATTGTGACCGAACACTACTTCTTGTTGCTCTCACTCCCCTAGGAACACACACACCCTGCCAATGCCACTGACAAATGCCCCGGGCGCCATCTAAATCTGCCTGAGGCTCATGACCACTTCCCAGGGCCCTGCAACTAGGCGTAGCCTGCACCGTCTTCCTGCAGGTCCTTTCTACTATCAAGAGCCCAGCAACCAGGCACCGACTCCTAGCTCTACCCAGTGCCTCCTTCTCCCTGGAAACACACACGGCATCCTGGGGATAACAGCCTGATAACATTGAAGACAGAGACAGCAAATATCCAAACTCCTGTGCCAAAAATAAATAGTAACCCCCCACAAAGTACAAAGGGGCACTCATGCATAGAAATAGCCCTACAAGACTACAGTTTGATTTCCCTAAACTCAGAGAAAAACAAACAAACAAAAAATAAGTGAAATAAAGAAGCTCAGGAACCATTCCCAGTTAAAAGGACAGGAGAATTCACCAGAAGCAGCAAACAAGGAAACAGACCTCTTCAGTCTAATAAATACTGAGCTCAAGAGGGAGATAGTGAAAATACTGAAGGGATTAAGGGTGAGTATGAAGGAATTAAGAGTGGATATAAACAGTAATGCAGATTACTTTAGAAAGGGACTAGATAATATAAGGAGGAGCCAAAAAATTAGAAAACTCATTTGCAGAGACACGAACTGAGCTAACGGCACTAAAGAGCAAATGAATAATACGGAAGAACGAATTAGTGACTTGGAAGACAGAATAATGGAAATCACCCAATCAGGACAGCAGACAGAAAACCAAATGAAAAAATATGAAAGCAATATAAGAGATCTATGGGATAATATAAAGCAGGCCAATCTATGCATAATAGGAATTCCAAAAGAAGAAGAAACATAAAAGGGGATAGAAAATTATTTGAAGAAATTATGTCTGAAAACTTTCCAAATCTAAAGATACAGGAAGCACAGAGGGCCCCAAATTGAACCCAAATAGGCCCACACCAAGATATCTTATAATAAAAAGGCCAAAAGTTAAAGAGAGGATTCTAAATGCAGCAAGAGAAACACAAAGTGTTAATTACAAACTCCCATAAAGCTATCAGCTAATTTCTCTACAGAAACACTATAGGCTAGAAGAGAGTGGCAGATATAGTCAAAGTTCTAAAAGGGAAAAATTTGCAGCCTCGAATACTCTACCCAGCAAGAATATCATTTAAAATAGAAGGAGAAATAAAGAATTTTTCCAACAAACAAAAGCTAAAAGAGTACAGCAACACTAAAACCCATTCAAAAGAAATACTGAAATAAATAAAGAAATACTCTAAATAAAAAAGAAGTAAGAAGAAAGAGGATGGAGGAAATCACAATTGAAAAGCAACCACTCAAGCCAGTATACAGATTTAAAAGGAAAAAAAAAACCCTATTGTAAAAGTGATGATAAACATAAGAAACAGCAAAAGGACAAACATGAAGATGTTAAAAAAACGACTTCAAAATCGTAGAATGTGGGAAAGTAAGAAAATCTAGACTCTTTTTTTTTTTTTTTATAATGTGTTTGAACCTACATGACTGTCAGGCTAAAGCATGCAGATATAGGAAGGGGTTAACATACTTAAAAAACAGGGAAACCACAAATAAAAACCAAACATTACATTCACAAAAACTAAAAAGAAAAAGCACAAGCATAAAATAAATGGAAATCATCAAAAAAAAAAGGGGGGGGGAACAAAGGAGAAACACTGAATCAACTGGAAAACAAGGTTTAAAAAGGCCATAAATGCATATTTATTGATAATTACCTGAAATGTCAATGGACTCAATGCTCCAATCAAAAGACACAGAGTGGCAGACTAGATAAAAAAAGCAAGAGCCTACAAATAAGCTGTCTACAAGAGACTCACTTTAGGGCAAAGGACACATATAGACTGAAAGTGAGGAAATGGGAAGATACTTCATGCCAATGGGAAAGCCAGGAAAGCAGGAGTTACAATACTCATACCAGTACAAATAAACTCTAAAATGAAGGCCATAAGGGTTCCCATCATGGCTCAGTAGTTAACAAATCCAACTAGGGACCATGAGGTTTCGGGTTCGATCCCTGGCCTCGCTCAGTGGGTTAAGGATATGGCATTGCCATGAGCTGTGGTGTAGTTTGCAGATGCAGCTTGGATTCCTCGTTGCTGTGGCTCTGGTGTAGGCCAGTGGCTACAGCTCCAATTAGAACTCTAGCCTGGGAACCTCCATATGCTGTGAGTGCGGCCCTAGAAAAGGCAAAAAGACAAAAAAATAAAATAAAAGAAGCACTGCAAAGAGACTAAAGAGAACCTAAAACTTATAAAAACATTTTTTTAATTAAAAAAAAAACAAAGGCCATAAAGAAACACAAAGAAGGACTCTATTTAATATAAAAGGAGCCATTCAAGAAGAGGATATCACACTTGTCAATATATATGCCCCTAATATAGAAACACACAGATACATACAACAAATACTAGTAGACATAAAAGGAGAAATTGATGGAAATACAATAATAGTAGGGAATTTTAACACCCCACTCACATCAATGGACAGATCCTCTAAACAGAAAAATCAATAAGGTGACAGGGATCCTAAATGACACAATAAAAAAGTTAGACTTAATTGACATTTTCAGGACTTTACACCCAAAAAAATCAGAATATATATTATTTTCAAGTGTACGTGGAACATTCTGAAGGATTGACCATGTACTGGGGCATAAAACTGACCTCAACAAATTTAAGAGTATAAAAATTATTTCAAGTATCTTCTCTGACCACAATGGCATAAAACTAGAAATCAACCACAGGAAAAGAAATGAGAAAAAAATGACTACAAGGAGACTAAACAACATGCTATGCAAAAACAAACAAACAAACAAACAAAAAAACAACAATGGGTCAATAAGGAAATCAAAAAAGAAATTTAAAAAATACCTCAAGAAAAATGATAATGAAGACACAACCATTCCAAATTTACAGGATGCTGCAAAAGCAGTGCTTAGAGGGAAATTCATGGCAATACAGGCCTTCCTCAAAAAAGAAGAAAAATCTCAAATTGACAACTTAACACACCACTTAAGCAAATTAGAAAAAACAAACAAAACCTAAAGTCACCAGAAGGATGGAAATCATAAAGATCAGAGAGGAAATCAACAAAATAGAGATTCAAAAAAAATGGAAAAAAAATCAAAGAAACCAAGAGCTGGTTCTTTGAAAAGGTGAACAAAATTGACAAACCTCAGGCCAGACTGACCAAGAAGAGGAGAAAAAAACCCAAATAAACAAAATAAGAAAAGAAAAAGAAGAAATCTCAACGGATACTGCAGAAATACAAAAAAACTGTAAGAGAATACTATGAACCATTGTATGCCAACGATTTGACAACCTAGAAGAAATGGACAACTTTCTAGCGACTTATATCCCACCAAAACTAAATCAAGAAGAAATAGATCAAGTGAACAGACCAATCACTACAAATGAAATTAAATATGTAATAAAAACCCTCCCTACAAACAAAAGCCCAGGACCAGATAGCTTCACAAGCGAATACTACCAAACTTACAAAGAAGAAATTATACCCATCCTTCTTAAACTTTTCCAAAAGGCTGAAGAAAAAGGAACACACCCAAAGACTTTCTACGACACCACCATCACTCTAATACCAAAATCAGACAAAGATATTACCAAAAAAGAAAATTAGAGGCCAATATCTTTGATGAATATAGAGGCAAAAATTCTCAACAGAATTTTAGCCAACTGAATCTAACAAAACATAAAAGAAGATCATACACCATGACCAAGTAGGATTCATTCCAGGTTCACAAGGATGGCTCAACATACACAAATCAATCAATGCCATACACCACATTAACAAAGGTCAAAAACCACATGATTATCTCAATAGATGCAGAAAAAGCATCTGACAAAGTCAAATATCCATTCATAATAAAAACTCTTACCAAAGTGGTATGGAGGGAACATACCTTAACATAATAAAGGCCATTTATGACAAAACCACAGCAAGTATAATACTCAATGGAGAAAAGCTGAAAGCCTTCCTGCTAAAATCTGGAACAAGACAAGGATGCCCATTCTCACCACTCTGATTCAACATAATATTGTTAAGTCCTAGCCACAGCAATCAGACAAACAAAAAAAGTAAAAGTATCCAAGTTGGAAGAGAAGAGGTAAAATTGTCACTGTATGCAGATGGGATGGTACTATATATAGAAAACCCTAAGGATCCACACAAAAACTACTGGAAATGGTCAATGAATTCAGCAAGGTAGCAGGATATAAGATTAACATTCAGAAATCAGTTGCATTTCTGTACACTAAAAATGAAGTATTAGAAAAGGAATACAAAAATATAGTACCTTTTAAAATGATACCCCCCAAAATTAAATACCTAGGAATAAACCTGACCAAGAAGGTGACAGACTTACATGCTAAGAACTATAAAATATTAATCAAGGAAATTAAAGAAGATTCAAAGAAATGGAAAGATATTCCATGGTCCTAGGCTGGAAGAATTACTATTGTAAAAATGGCCATGCTATTGAAAGCAATCTATAGATTCAATGCAATGCTTTTCAAACTACCCATGACATTTTTCTTTTTTTTTTTTTTTTTTTTTTCTTTTGCCATTTCTTGGGCCGCTCCAGTGGCATATGGAGGTTCCCAGGCTAGGGGTCGTATTGGAGCCATAGCCGCCAGCCTACACCAGAGCCACAGCAATGCAGGATCCAAGCTGAGTCTGCAAACTCCACCTCAGCTCACGGCAACACCGGATCCTTAACCCACTGAGCAAAGCCAGGGATAGAACCCACAACCTCATGGTTCCTAGTTGGATTCGTTAACCATTGACCCACGACAGGAACTCCACCCATGACATTTTTCATGAGAAGGTCTGAGAAGTGGTTTCACTGAAGATATAATTGTGAAGGCAGAGTGTACTAGCACATATTGTTGGATTTCCAGCAGAGGTGAGAGAAACAGAGGTATCAGAGAAAACTCCAAGGTTTTTGGCCTGAGAAAAATGTATAAATGGGGGTGCTACATGCCGGAGGGAGGAAAAACAAAAGAGGAACAATTACTTCTATAGGAAAGGGATGTAATGCAAAAATGAGATCTTAAAGATATTAAGTTTAAGCTGCCAATCATACATTGAGCTGAATATAAGATCCAGAGTTCGGGGGCTAGGCCATATCAGGAGATGGAATTACCAAAGTCATCATTTAAAAGGTGAAATTTAAAGGTTTGTTCCTACAAGGGATCACCTAAGGAGTGAGTTCAGGAGAGAAAGAAGTTTAAGGACCTGGGGAGCTACAATGTTTAGTGATCAGGAAGAGGAGGAAGATCCAACAGATAAGAAAAAGGCAAGTGAATAAAAAGGTACAAAAAAGACAAAAAAAAAAAAAAGATGCTGTGTGTACAATGCTGTGAGACAACCCAGGTGTGTTGAACTGGCCAAGTTTAAGAATGACTTTTAAGAGAAACACAAATACATGTACAACTCAAAGTAAGCGATACAGAGGATAAGCTGATGAGTATAATTACAATGAAATGTAAATGAAAAGGAAGTTTAATGGGTTAGAGAGGAAATATGAGACATAGAAGGCAAAGAAGGTCCAGCATATTCACAATTGATATCCCTAAAGAAAAGAACCAAAATGGGCATGAAAAAATACTTGATAATTCAAAATATTTCTAGAAATAAAATAAGGGTACATAGTGTCTCAGGAAAAATTGAGTCACATCCTAATAAAATTATTGGACATTAAATAAAAATTAACAATCTTTGGGCATAGAAGCTAAAAGATTAGAGCATCAGCAGTAGGGGAAATAAAGATGGCTTCCTACTTGCACTCCGTCATTTAAAGCCAGAAAGTAATGGACACAATGTCTGCAAAGCTCTTATGGGGAGAATGTGTGACCCAAGAATTTTACATCCAAAATTTAAGCCTGCAGTTCATCTATAAAGGCAATAGGCAAATACTGTCAAACATATACCATCAGGGAAATATAGTTTCCATAAGCTCTTTTTGAGGAAATTAAAAGAGGATGACTCTCACCCAGATAAGAAACAAATGAAACTTCCCAAAATAAAGTAAAAGTACCTGAGTTGAAAGAAGAAAGAGGAGAGACAATGAGACATGGAATACTAATTTCCTCATCTTAATAGCAGGAGTCAACATGCATTAAAGCACATACATACAAGCAGTACACAGAACAATATGCATACTCTGGTCTTAGTTATGCTATGGGAAAGGAGCAAATTCATCCTAGTAAGGATGAATCAGCTTGGGGAAAAGCTGTGTTCCCTGCCCTCAAAGTTAGAGGGTAATGATGGGGAAGAAAAGAAACAAGAACTAAAGCTGGCAGTGTCCAGAAGAAGAGTAAATTTTTTGCATAGCCTAGGCAGGCGAGGCAATGGCATGACCATGAGATCAAAAGAGCCTGAGGAAATTCACTTGTCATGTGGGAAGTAACTGTGAAACACCCTCAGGAATAGCTGGGGAATCCTTCAGAGGAGGCTCATCTCTAGCAGGTCAACTCCTAGAGGCGCAAACTCTAAGGTGAAGCATATAATTCAAGAAATTAAATAAAAAGTAGGAAATAAAATCTTACTTTATAATCACATGCTCCTAACGCCTGGAAAAATGGTTTACACCAGATCACAGACACATGTTAAAACAGCTATTCTTTAGAGACTAAAAAGGATGCATTTGTTACTGGAAATGAGCCAGAATAGACAAAAACGCCTATTTTGAAATAAACCAGTCCTCTTTCTTTCTGTCTAGTAATGACAGCTCAGGTAAGGATGGATTTCTTGTACTAGGAAGATAACCTCACAGGGCTTGGCTGATATAACTCTTGGAATTACTCCTATTCTATAAACAATAGTGTCTAGAAGTAGCTAAGGAAGAAATGTGACTAATCAAAAGTTATTTGTACCCTGTAATTCTTTCAATTTCAAATTAAAGATAGCAAGATCAAGAGAGGTAGAAAGAGAATATATAAGACAATTCCAGTAAGGGACTGCTTGGCCCAGAAACAATAAGTATTGCTTAGCCTTGTTCTGGAATATTCACATTTTTCAGGGCCTACTTCATATACAAGTATGACAGAAAGCAGCTACCTTTTGCCGTGTTGTTTCTCCCATATCTAAAAGTTCAATGATCTGCGGTCGGCACATAATACGTGTATGAGCCAGTCTCTGTTCTGTGGTGAGGGACATTTCCTTCAGGAACTCTGAGGGCGTCAGCTAGAATTTAAAACAACAGGAGTCAAAGATTCATACATGGTTATACTGAAAAAATGTTTTCATAAGTGCCAGTAATGAATAATTTGTGTTTGCAGCTTTTAGGATAATTCTGGAACGCGACTAAGTTCCCTTATAAAATATTTATAATAACTAAATAATATAAGCAAAGTACCCATGCACTTCTGAGCTCTTTGCACAATAATTTGAAATGACATGTGGTTGCTGTTTCCTTATGATATGGAAGGAATCACACAAAAGTACTGGAGGAGAGGAGAGGGAGGTCAAGAAATTGCACAAGAACATGTCTAAAGAGCTTAACATGTATGCTCAGAAGTGCATAAAACTCTAGGTTTCCAAAAATCACTTATGGGCTTCAGAGCTAAGGGGTCTGCAACATTTCTCAACTGAAGATACAACATGCAAGTAAAGCTTTGGGGTGTTTATCAAGTGATATCAGGTTAAAGAGAAATCATATAAAATGTAAAGGATCTGAGAGAGGTGACTGCACTGCATGGAAGTGAATTTGAACATTTTAGAAATCATAAGAGCACATTCAGACCTCGTTTTAAATGAGCTCTAAGCCAATCAGATCCGGCAGCCAGTCACATCCACATACCCACATAAAAACGTGATATGCCTTAACACTTTCTAATGTTAGGAGAGAAAAAATGTAACCTATCAGTTGAATAAAATCATTTAAGTAAGGTCTTAACTGTTGTTTTGGAATGTTCACTTTGTTTCAGGGCCTACTTTATATGCAAAGAGATTGTGATCACTGGCAGCAACATAATGCTTAACTATGCGCCAAGACTTTTTAAAATACTCAGGGGTGTATAATTTAGCTGATTCATTTTGTCTTGGGTTAAAATCGATGCTCTTCAAATTCCCCACAAAATTAATTTCTGTGATCGATTCCACTAACTGAAGGCATATTTCTTATATAGATTCCAACTTGGTTTTTTAAGGTTCTTTTTGATTGGAACACAGATTAGAATGCTACAATGGTCAGAGGTATCAGCTGTGTTATGATTTAAATAAAAATAAACTCTTAAAAGCAAAAAGGAAGGCATTACTTTAAATATGAAACAATAACCACCACAAAAGAAAATGATGATTTTATTTTTCTAACCGAAACATAGCTTGAGACTAGCTTTTAAAATGCAGTGAATACTATCTTTAACATTTTCAATTTCTACTGATAGTTCCTATGGCATGTAGTTTATAATTCAGTTCTCACCCAATGACTAGAATTCATTAAAAATGTAATCATTTTCTATCTTAAAGGACAAGAAAAGTTATGCATTTTTCCTAGATATGATACAGTCTTCATTTTAACGATCTTTGTTCTATAATTACACAAAAATGATTCTTGCTGATCAACCAGTAATTATTTACGTTAAATCAATGAAATTCTGATATTTGACTGGTTTTGTATTACATAAATGTCAGGTTCTTAGGATTCAAGCTATTACTGAGAAAAACAATCATTTGCTTGCATAGCCTTATTTCAGCTGATTAGTTTAAGAAATTTAAGCCTCTATTTGATGTATGTAATTTCATTTTCCCGGCCTGAAAAGATAACTATGCTCTGCATTAAGTAAACATGTTAACTAGATTGATATTAATTATCAGCCAGTAATTCTCTGATATTCTGAGAATGCCAAATAACAACTGTCATTCTCCTCAGAAGAAAGACTGAATTAAGTATTTTACTCTGAGATTCTCTCATACATTACCATTCGATTTACTTCTTCTTCTGTAACCACCTTCGGACTCAGAGGTGGCAAAATCTTGCTTTGGAATCCTTTAAGCATTCTGACTAACCCCATCTGAACAGCCCCCATGGACTCCTCAAGACTTCTACTTGCCATTTTTAGTTATTTCCTTTGTTTAACCTAAGAGTAAAAAAAAAAAAAAAAAAAAAAAAAAAAAATAGAACAAATACAGTTAGTTCCTGAATACAGATCATATTTTTCAAAGCTTTGTTAAATTACAGAAGGTTTAGAAAATACTAATCTTCAAAATATATCCACTGCTTGGAACAAATGCCTTAAGTGAAGGAGTCCATTCTATAAACCTGTCTAGATTAAGCTTTATCTGAAAGTCTAGGATCCCTTTTGGACAAAGCACATAAGTACTTGCTAATCTCAGAATAAACAGGAAAACACAAGCAGTTCCTACATTTTGGTATTTTAAACTTCCCTGGATAAACAAACAAAAGCTGCTCAATAAATATACTTCACAGTCTGCTACTTTATCTGCTTGGCAATTCTTTCTCATGACACCCTTCAAAGAGAATAACATAAGGCTTCAGGCCTTTTGTGAACTGGGCAGAAAATTGAAAAAGTCAGTATGATGATACAGCAAAGAAGTTTCTGAAAATTTTTTGAAGTTTATGATCATAAATAAGATCTTAAACAGCTACCCAATACGTCCAAATCAAAACATCATCAAATATGGTATCTCCCCTTTGTACGTATTTCCTTACATTTGCAACTTTAGGGGCCCATTTATGACTGAGGGATTTCCATTTTCAGTAACAGCAGGCTAGGTTGCTCAACCTGGTGCCAAAAAAACAAAAAAAAAACAAAAACCAAAAAAACTTAATACTAACTCAAATAAAAAACCTTAAAATCATTAAAAGTTCAAAAGACAGTAAGGCACTGACACAGCAAAACAGAAGGGAAAACAGTGCATAAAGGAAAATAGATTTGAATGAAAATGTAATAAGGTACATGGAAATAAATCAGGAAAATACCCAAAGAAATGCATATGAAATTTTGAAAGAGGAGAAAAGATTACAGAAAAAATTACTGAAATAGAAGACAAAGGAATTCTAACATGTTTTTACTGGAGCCCATAAAGAAGAAAAATAAAGTCTTGAAGGGGCACTGATATTTAAAATTATAATCCAAGAAAAATTTTCAGTGGAATTCCTGCTGTGGAGCATGGGTTAAGAATTCAACTGCAGTGGTCCAGGTTGCTATGGGTGTGTTGGTCCAGTGTAATAGATCAAAGGATCTGGGCCCTGCTGCTCAGATTCAGTCCCTGGCCTGGGAACTTCCATATGCGCTAGGTACAATCATCTTAAAAAAAAAGAAAAGAAAAGGAAGAAAATAAAAATTTCCAGAAAAAACAATCCAAAGGGACCGGTAGCTACCCAGGAACACTGAGCCAAAATAATCAACTCTTAGTCATAGCTTAGAAGAACTACTAGACTAAAGAATTTTTAAGTCTTCATGGTCTCTAGGCAAAAAGTCAAAATAACATACAAGGGCAAGAGAATTAGATGTCATTAGATTTTGTAAGAGCAACCTACAAAATGGGGAAATGGAAGAGCAGCATTTTCCAAAGACTTTAAAAAGCAAGAGCCCAGGATTTTATAAGCAGCCAAGTTCTCCTTCCATGATCGAGGCTACAGCGAAAGGAATTCTGAACATGCAGAAGCCCGGGGAATATTATAAACATGTTGCCCCCCTCTGAAGGATATACTAGAGGATGGGCTTCATCCAAACAAAAGATGACTGGGAAACTTCAGCAAAATATTAGTATCTCATATATTTAATTGCAGAGCTAAGATTAAAATAAAGCCAAAGACATGAAAAGAAGTGAATTTCAACATTATATTTTCTGACAAAGTATGAAAGTACAATTTTACATGAAAAGAAAAACAAAGCTGAAAAGTAAAAAGATTATTAACAAAGTAATAGGTGGTCAAACTGTTTAGCCACATAGAATAAAGGAGGACTAAGGGAATTAGGGCAGAAAGCCCCTACTGAGGGCAGTCCATGATACCTATTTCCAAACATTCATGTATTTATATAATCCCCTCCCCTTGGTTGTGGGCTGCACTTAGGTATTCTAATAAATACAATACAGCACAAGTGATGGATGTTATATCTGAGAGTACAAAGATTTCATTTCATCTTTTCTTTTTTGTCTCTTTCTATCTCCAACCCTTGGAAGTTGCTCAGTTATTTTTTGTTTTCTGTCTTGCATGGATCTGACACTTTTGGAGAGTGCCTGTCTTCTTTTTTTTAAATAACATTCCTCAGTTTGGGGTTATCTGCTGTCTGCCCCAATTAGACTGAAGCTACGTATGACTAGAAAGGATGCCAAATGTGCTCTTTCTCAGTGCCCCATGTTGGAGGACACACGAGACCTATGTGTCTTATTACTGGTGATGTTACCCTTGATTGACTGTCTGAGGAGGTGTCTGCCAGGTTTCTTCCCTGGAAGTTTACTGGGTTTTGCTTTGTAGTTATTAGTGCACTAATTTATTACTTTGGTGTTCTAACAGTGGTTTTCTTTTTTTTTAAGATTTTAATTTTTTCCATTTTAGTTGATTTGGTTCTATCTTGGGCAATATCTGGCTCGGCTCTTTCTTGGATCACCAGCTGCCACACTGTAAGCACGTTCAGTAAACCTATAGAGAGGTCCATGTGGTGGGGAACCATGGCCTGCCAGCAAAGACATGAGTGCACTTGGCGGTGGATCTTCTGAGGCCTGCCAACAGCCACGTGAATGAAAGCAGAGTTGCCAGCCCCAGTTGAGCCTTGAGATGACTACAGTCTGGGCCAACAGCTTGACTGGAGATGCATGAGAGACCCCAAGTAGGAGGCACCCAGCTAAGCTTCTCTTAGTTTCCTGACCTACAGAAACTAAGAAAGCAAATATTCACTGTTTTAAGCTATTAATTTGGGGGTAATTTGTTATACAGCAATAAATAACAACATAGGCTCTATCAAGGGTTTATATGCAAAGAAAACTACTGAATGTAAAGATAAACCTTCCTAAATACCAAAAGTAATTTTAGAAAAAGCAAATAAGATACACTAGAGAAAGATAAAGACTCGTATATAATATACATAATCATTACAATATAAAATAATACAGGCATTGTGATGTCACCAACAAGGGTGTTGCCAAATTCAGTCCCCCTCACAAAAGACCAAGTAGCAATTATCCATAAACAAGACCTTTCTGTGAAAGTATCAGGACCAAGGGTGAGACTGAAGCGTCTTCTTGGACCAGAGACACGGAAAGCCCTCTAAAACATTTTTTAAGTAAAATAAGCCAGTCACAAAAAGCCACATATTGTATGAGTTTATTCACATAAAGTGACCAGGACAGGAAAGTCTCTAGAGAGTAGATTAGTGGTTGCTTAGGTCTGGTAGGAATGAAAAATATTGGGGTGATAATTTTAAAATATGGGATTTCTTTTTGAGATGAAAATGTTTAAAATTGACTGTGGTGATGATTGCACCTGTTTGTGAATGTACTAAAAACTGTTGGATTGCATGTATACTTTAAATGGGTGGATTGTGTGGTGAACTTAATGTGAATTATATCTCAATAGAGTTGTTAAAAGGAAATTTTAAAACATATTTTGGCCACACCCACAGCATAGAGACGTTTCCAGGCCAGGGATAGCAGGGACAATGCTGCATCCTTAACCTGCTGCACCACCAGAGAAATCCCTAAAACATTTTTTAAAATTAATTCTTAGAAACTGAAAACTAACTGAAACAAATGAACTTTGCTGTTTATCAGGTCAGTGTCATAACCATAAAAATAAAACAATTATTCTAACCTACCTTAAAACAGAGCTTTTGACTATATATGTTCAGTGGATAGTAGGCTCATTGTTGGTCATTATATTAGCAATAAGAACCACCATGTGATCCAGCAATTTCACTCCCAGGCATACACCTGGTCAAAACTTCCATTCAAAAAGATACATGCACCACTATGTTCATTGCAGGACTATTCACATTAGCCAAAACATGAAAACACCTAAATGTCCATTAACAGTTACATGAATTAAGAAGATATGGTACATATATACAATGGAATACTACTCAGCCATAAAAAAGAACAAAATAATGCCATTTGCAGCACCATGGATAGAACTAGAGACACTCATACTAAGTGACATAAGTCAGAAAGAGAAAGACAAATGCCACATGGTATCACTTATATCTGGAATCTAATATATGACACAAATGAACCTATCTCCAGAAAAGAAACAAACTCATGGACTTGAAGAACAGACTTGTGGTTGCCAAGGTGGAAGGGGAGGCATTGGGATGGACTTGGAGTTTGGGGTTAGTAGATGCTAACTATTGCATTTGGAGTGGATAAGCAATGAGATCCTGCTGTATAGCACAGGGATCACTTGTGATAGAACATGACGGAAGACAATATGAGAAAAAGAATGTCTATATATATATGTATAAATGGGTCACTTTGCTGTATAGCAGAAACTGAGAGAACATTGTAAACCAACTATAATAAAATTTTTTTAATTTTTTTTTGTTGTTAGAAACCAATCATTTCAACATTTACAAAAGTATAAGACCAGAGTTCCCATTGTGGCTCAGCAGGTTAAAAAACCAACTAGTATCCATGAGGATGCAGGTTTGATCTCTGGCCCTGCTCAGTGGGTTAAGGATCTGGCATTGCCGCAAGCTGTAGTGTTGGTTGCAGATGCGGCTCCGTTCTGGAGTTACTGTGGCTGTGGCGTAGGCTAGCAGCTGCAACTCTGATTTGACACCTAGCCTGGAACTTCCATATGCCACAAGGGTGGCCCAAAAGGAAAAAAAAAAAAAGTATAAAACCAAAAAAAAGTTCTTCTAGTAAGAAACCCTACAATCTTAAATTTAAAATGAAAATATAGGAGTTCCCATCATAGCTCAGTGGAAACAAATCTGACTGGCACCCATGAGGATGCAGGTTCGACCCCTGGCCTTGCTCAGCGGGTTAAGTGAGTTAAGGATCCAGTGTTGCGTAATCTGTGGTGCAGGTCGCAGACACAGCTCAGATCCTGTGTTGCTATGGCTGTATCTCCGATTTTTGACCCCTAGCCTGGGAACCTCCATATGCCACAGGTATGGCCCTAGAAAGACAAAAAAACAAAACAAAATAAAATAAAATTAAATTAAAATATGTATGAACTACAGATTTTTTTATCATTTGTTTATATATATATTTTTTCTACTGTACAGCATGGTGACCCAGTTACACTTACATGTATACATTCTTTTTTCTCACATTATCATGCTCCATCATAAGTGACTAGACAGAGGTCCCAGTGCTACACAGCAGGATCCCATCGCTAATCCATCCTGAAGGCAACATTCTGCATCTATTTACCCCAAGCTCCCAGTCTCTCCCACTCCCTCCCCTTCCCCCTTGGCAACCACAAGTCTATTCTCCAAGTCCATGATTTTCTTTTCTGTGGAAAGTTTCCTTTGTGCCATATATTATATTCTAGATATAAATAATATCATATGGTGTTTGTCTTTCTCCTTCTGACTTACTTCAATCAGGATGAGAGTCTCTAGTTCCATCCATGTTGCTGCAAATGGCATTATTTTGTTCTAACTTGCCTACTGAAAGAGCCCAGAAGTAATGAAAGCTCAGTAAGCAATGACAGTCCAACAACATATTGTGCTCTTTAAATAACATTTCCCACTAAAAGAAACCACAGCTCCTTGGAGAAACGGGTAATTCTAAGTTTAGGGTACCAAATGTATAGGATGATCTTGAAACATTTTATTGTACCGTAAAACAAGATAATAGCAAAGTCTACTGGTGTCAAAGTCTACTGGGGTTATGTCTAAAGGACCCAGAGCAACTTGAAGGAGTTCTCATTCACCAAACACAGGACAATTTGGACATTAAAAATAAAATCTGCAATAGATAATCTTTTTAAACCTGAGTTCAAAAGATACTAAAAAAAAAATCACTGATCACCTTTGGAAGTAGCTAGGAAAATGAACTAATTATTTTGTAAATAATAAGAGGGAAGAATCAACTATTTATCCTGCACTTTTCTGTACAAATCGCATTGCAAGTTAACCAAATAGCTGATGAGGGGAAATTATAATTATTATTATTATTGGTTTTTTTTTTCTTTTTAGGGCCACACCCACGGCATATGGGTGTTCCCAGGCTAGGGGCTAAATCAGCAACGTCAGATCTGATCTGAGCCGCATCTGCGACCTATACCATAGCTCATGGCAACGCTAGATCCTTAACCCACTGAGCAAGACCAGGGATCGAACTCTCAATCTCGTGGTTCCTAGTTGGATTTGTTTCTGCTGCACCACAACAGGAACTCCGGGAAAATTATTCTTTATAGAAGAACTCCAGCTAATAAGTGCAGATGAAATGACAGAAAAATAATCACCATTTGCAGCCCCTAATGAAACAAAGGATTATCAATGCTAATAGGAAAGGTGTTGCTTAAGAACTTTATAATGGCTCAATCAGGCTAACAACACCTGAGCCCTCTAAATCAATCTTAACACTAGAAGAATGAAAAACAGACATATTATGTGCCTCCTGATGTGAAGCAGCACATAGCACCACCTGTGTGGAACTATAACAAAAATCTAAACCTAAATCTAATTAAGTCCTACCAGCTAGGCTGCAGGAATTAGAGGAACATATGTATTCTGGAAGAATACAATTAAACCTAATCTAGATTGTGAAAAATGTTATAAGAAAATGACCTAGTTCACTCAGCAAATGAATGGTGTGCGTGTGCAAACATGAGCCCTTGAGAAAGAGTATAGTTATGAATTAAGACAATCGCTTCAACCATAATGATATAGGTAGATTATAAGTAAAACGGAGAGAAAAGGCATATCATGAAAATGTTAATCAGAAGAAAGCAAGATAGGTTAGAGTAATAATAAAGTCGACTTTAAATCAAAGAAAATGATCAGAAACAAAGAGGAACATTATGTAATGTAAAAGGGTGAATCTACCAAAAAGATAGTAATCATAATGGTAAATAAACCAAACAACTTTTAAAATATGTGATTTGAACCAAGCTTTGAAATACATAATGCAAAAACTGAAAAGAATTATACGAGTCCACAACTGCAGCTGGAGAATTCAACATGCCTTTCTCAAAAACTGATATAAGCACTACATAGAAAATTAAGATACAAAGGAACTCAACAAAACTAGTCATGTGATTTAATCAGCATTTATAGAACAGTTCACCCAACAACAGAATGCATTTTTTACATGTCCGAGGAGCATATACTAAGACAGACCATATTCTAGGCCACTAAATAAAGATCAATAAAAATAAAAGAACTGGAATCATGCAGAGGGTGCTAGTTGACCACAATGAAATCAAATTAGAAACCCCTAACAGAAAGATAACCAGAAAATCTCTTAACACTTGGGAACTAAGCAACACACTTCTAAATAATACGTAAGTCAAGGAGGGAAATCAAAAAATACATTGCAGTGAATGAAAATGAAAATACAACATTGCAAAATGTTGAGGAGATAGCTAAAACAGTGTTGAAATTAACTCTAAACATTTAGATTAGAAAACAATGAAATTGTCATCCAAGCTCCTAAGTCCAGAGAAAGAAAAAGAAGAGCAAACAAAACAACAGCAAACAGACAGAAGGAAATAATAAAGAGAAAAATCAATAAAATTAAAAACAGAAAAGCAATAAAGAAAATTAAGTAAACAAAGATCTGGTTCTTTGGCGAAATCAATAACATTGACAAACCTCTAGCAAAGAAAGAAAACTTAAATTACCAATATTAAGAATTTAACAGGAGAATACAAACCATACAGACATCGAAAGGGTAATAAGGGAACATTATAAACACTCCATGCTTATAAATTTGACAACTCAGATGAACTCCTTCAATTCCTCAAAGAACACATACTACCACAACTTAATATGAAACAGTTAATTTGAAAAACTCTATTAAGGAAACTGAATTCATAATTTTATAATTCAAAAAAAAGAAATCTCAAGGCCTAGATGGTTTCACTAGAGAATCACAGCAAACATTTAAAGAACTAATATGGAGTTCCTGTTGAGGCTCAGCAGTTAACGAACCCAACTAGTATCCATGAGGATGCAGGTCTGATCCCTGACCTCGCTCAGTGGGTTAAGATATTGGCATTGTCAGGAGCTGTGGTGTACGTCACAGACATGGCTCAGATCCCATGTTGCTGTAGCTGTGGTGTAAGCTGGCTGCAGCTCTGATTCGATCCCTAGCCTGGGAACTTCCATATGCCACAGGTGTAGACTTAAATAGCAAAGGAGAAGGAGGAGAAGAAGAATTAACACTACCAATACACCTATACTACCAATCCTTTCCAGAAAGGGGGAAAAAAAAAGGAACACTTTACAATTCATTTCATGAAGCCTTAGAAAGTACACACACAAAAAAAGAAAAAACACTAAAAACCAATATCCCTCATGAATATTAAGAATAAATTTTAAGAAAATCTTAGCAAAATCTTAAGTTATTTAGCAATATGTAAAAATAATTATATACCATCACCAAACACGTTAATTCCAGGGCTATAAGTCTAGTTCAATATTCAAGTATCAATCAATGTAACCCACTGTATTAACAGGCTAAAGAAAAAACGTATCAATTTCCACAGAAAAAGTATCTGACAAAATTTAACACCGTTCATGATAAAAATTTCCAGAAAATAAGAAATACAGAAGAGCAACATAAAGAACATATACAAAAGACTTATAGCTGGCATCACACTCAGTACTGATGAAGACTGAATATTTTCCCCCTAAGACTGGGAACAAGGCTAGGATGTCCACTCTCACCAGGGTTAACAGACATAGTACTAGAAGTTCTAGTCAGTGCCATAAGAGAGGAAAAAAGAAAAAGAAAAAACATACAGAGCAGAAAATAAGAAATAAAACTGTCCTTATATACAGGAGGCGTAACTGTCTACATATATAGTCCCAAAGAATGTACAACAAACCTCCTGGCACTAACAAGTGAGCACAGCAAGGTTACAGAATATTAAAGATAAACATATAAATATCATTCATATTTCTGTATACTAGCAAGGAAGATGTGGAAACCCAAGTTTTTAATACGATACCATTTATAATTGCCATCCCTTCAAAAAAGAAAAAGGTGTAAATTAAAACATATACTGGACGTGTATGCTAAAAATGACAAAGTGATGATCAACAAAATCAAAGAACATCTAATTAAAAGGGGACCTGTGTTCATGGACTGCAAGACTCAACATAGCAAAGATGTCAATTGTCCTCAGATTAATACAAACTTTAATGTAATTCCTATCAAACATTAGCACAATTTTTCTTTAGACACAGATAAATTTATTTTTAAATTCATATGGATGGGCATAGGCTCTAGAATAGCTAAAATAATCTTATAAAGAAGATGGAGTTACTGCTGGGCGCAGAGGGTTAATAATCTCTATGGAGGCACAGGTTTGATCCCTGGCTGGGCACAGTGGATCAAGGATCCAGCGTTGCTGCAGCTGTGGTGTAGGTCACAGCTGTGGCTTGGATTTGATCCCTGGCCTGGGAACTTCCATATGCCAAGGGTGCAGCCAAAAAAGGAGGAAAAAAAATGAAAAAAATTATTCTAACCAATATCAAGGCTTATTATATAGCTACAGTAATCAACACTATGTTGTATTGGCAGAAGGACAGAATGGAGACCCCAGAAATAGACCTACACAAATATTCCAAATTGATTTTTGACAAATATGCAAAAGCAAATCAGTGGAAGAGAAACGGCCTTTAAACAAATGATGCTGAAGCCATTGGCACTCTACAGGCAAAAAAACAAGGCTCAATCCAAATCTCACGTTATACAAAAGTTAATTCAAAGTGGGTCATATGTTTAAATGTAAAATATAAAACTACAAGCTTTTAGGCAAAAAAAAAAAGAAAAATTTCTAGACCTAGGGTTTGGTGAGTTCTTAGACACGATACCAAAATCATCATGAAGAAAAGAAAAAATTCAATGAAGAGGACCAAATCAAAACTTAAAACTTTTGGACTGGGAAAGACAATTTTAAGTGGATGAAGAAAAAAAGAGAGAAACAGGAAGAACATATCTGTACATTTCATGTCTGAAAAGGACTCATATCTAGAGTTCACAAATAACCATAAACTTGTGGCTTGAAACAACATAAATTTATAATCCTAAAATTCTGAAAGTTAGAAAAAAGAAAAGAAAATTCTGAAAGTTAGAACTCTAACAGAGATCTCATTGGCCTAAAATCAAGGTGTTTGCAGGGCTGTACACCTTTCTGAAGGATCCAGGGAAAATCCATTTCCTTTCATCATGGCCTTCTTCCTCTATCTTGAAAGCAACTATGGCAGGCTGAGTCTTTTTCACACCATGTCACTCTGACCTTCTCTTCTGCCTCCCCCTTATACCATCAAGGAATCTTGTCATTACATTAGAGCCAGTCTGATAATCCAAAGGCACTAGATTAGTCATGTTAATTCCACCTGCAACCTTAATTCTCCTTTCCCATGTAATTAACATATTCACAGATTTGGGGGATTAGGACATGGACATATTTGGTGGAGAACTGACATAATTCTGCCTAACGCACAAGCCAATTAGAAAATGAGTAAAGGGAGTTCTTGTCATGGCTCAGGGGAAATGAATCTGACTAGCATCCATGAGGACACAGGTTCGATCCCTGGCCTCGCTCAGTGGGTTAAGGATCTGGTGTTGCTGTGAGCTATGGTGTAGGTCGCAGATGCAGCTCAGATTCTGTGTTGCTGTGGCTGTGATGTAGGCCAGCAGCTACAGATCCTATTTGATCCTTAGCCTGGGAACCTCCATATGCCACAGGTGCGATCCTAAAAAGACAAAACAAAAAACAAACAAAGAAAGAAAAAAAAGAAAATGAGTAAAGCACATGGAGTCATTTCACCAAAGATATATCAGTGGCAAAAAGCATAAGATGTTAAACATCACTAGCCATCAGGAAACACAAATACCACGATGAAACAATACAACATACCTATCAAAATAGGTGAAGTAAAGCTATGGAAGATATTATAAATTCTAGTGATCTGCATAACACAGCGCCTATAATTAACAATATGATACTGTGCCCTTAAAAATGTGCTAAGAGGGTAGCTCTCATGTTAAGTGTGGGTCACAAAGAAATTTGAGAAGTGCAGGATATGTTTATTACCTTTACTGTTGTGAGGATTTCACAAGTATATGCATAAGTCCAAACTCATCAAATTGTATACATTAAATATGTGCAGGCTTACATGAGATAATGCTTCTATATGCCATCTAAAATATGGCGGAAATGAACCTATCTACAAAACATAAACAGACTCACAGACATAGAGACAGACTTGTGGTTGCCAAGTGGGGAGGAAGAGGGAGTGGGATGGACGGAGAGGTGGGGGTTTGGAGATGCAAACAATTGCATTTAGAACAGATAAGCAATGAGGTCCTACTGTATAGCACGGGGAACTACATCCAGTCTCTTGAGATAGACTATGATGAAAGATAATAGAAGAAAGGCAATGTGTACACACACACACACACACACAGAGTCACTATGCCGTACAGCAGAAATTGGCCCCAAATCAATTCTGTAAATCAACTATACTTTAATTTTTAAATTTGTGCAGGTTGGGGTTTGTTTGTTTGTTTTTACCAATTATACCTCAATAAAGCTGTTAAAACATTCATCATAGAATTTCTATTCTCTGAAGTATATGGATCAAAACAGTATTAGTAACTTCAAATTTTTCTGCTAGTCTAATCAGACCTCTAACTTAAAAACATCTAGCAAACAATTCTTAAAACGTATGATAATGAGTTGTCATAAAAGTTTTGTAAAACTTCGCTATTTGCTTAAAGATGAGGTTTACATGGAGATATTTCAAATGGGCATTATATGGATCTGTAATACAATGTTCTAGGCATTTTTAAAATAGTGACAGTATCAAATGCTGGTAAAGATGCAGAAATACTGGCTCTCTTATTGCTGATGGGGATACAGTTTGACAGTTTCTTGGAAAAGTAAACATACACTTATGACCCACCAGTCATATTCTGGCGCATTTATTCCAGAGAAAAGTTATATCCACACAAACACCTAGGCATGATTAGTCATATCAAATTTAAAAACCAAAGCGTCGCTCAGTAAGTGAACGGTAGACCTCAGTGTGGTACATCCATACCTTAGAATATTACCCAGCAAGAAAAAGAAGCAAACTATCAATATACACAACTTAGATGGACTTCAGGGACAAAAAGAAGTGAAAAAAGACCATTCTTTTTTTTTTCTTTTCCATTACGCTTTATTACAGGATATTGAATATAGTTCCCTGTGCCACATAATAGGACCTTGTTGTTTATCCATTCTATATGTAACAGTTTGCCTCTGCTAATTCCAAACTCCCAATCCAACCCTCCCATGCACTCCCCTTGGGAACTACAAGAGTCTGTTCTCCACGTCTGTGAGTCTGTTTCCATTTCATAAATAAATCTGTGTCATATTTTAGATTCCACATATAAGTGATCATATGGTATTTGCTTAGTATGGTAATCTCTGGGTCCATCCATGTTGCTGCAGATGGCATTATTTCATTCTTTTTTATGGCTAATATGCCATTGTGTGTATATACCACATTTTCTTTATCCATTTATCTGTTGATGCACATTTAGGTTGTTTCTGTGTAAAAAAGACACTCTTTGTAAAAATTCTTTATTAGAGCTGATTTACAATGTTCTGTCAATTTTTGCTGTACAGCAAAGTGACCCAGTCATACATCTATACACACTCTCTTTCTCATATTATCCTCCATCATATTCCATCACAAGGGATTGGACATAGTTCCCTGTGCTATACCGCAGGACCTCATTGTCTATCCATTCTAAATGTAACAGTTTGCATCTATTAACCCCAAACTCCCAGTCCATCCCACTCCCTCCCTTCTTCCCCACCCCTTGGCAACTACAAGTCTGTTCTCCATGTCTGTGAGTCCGTTTCTGTTCTGCAAATATGTTCATTTGTGCCATATTTTAGATGCCACATCTAAGTGATACCACACGGTATCTGTCTTTCTCTTTCTAACTTACATCACTTAGTGCGAGAATATCTATTTCCATCCAAAAAAAGACATTCTTAACAGGTCACATATTGTATGGTTTCATTTCAATAATATTCTCATATGACAAAATTATAAGGATGAAAAACAGGAACTTCCAGTTGTGGCTCAGTGGTAACAAACCCAACTGGTATCTATGAGGACGTGGGTTCGATCCCTGGCCTCCCTCAGTGGGTTAGGGATCCGGCATTGCTGTGAGCTCTGCTGTAGGTCACAGACGCGGCTCCAACCAGGCCTTACTGTGGCTGTAGCATAGGCACCTGTCGCAGCTCCGATTAGACCCCTAGCCTGGGAACCTCCATATGCCACAGTTGCAACCCTAAAACAAACAAGCAAACAACAACAACCAAAAAAACCCCAAAACCCCGAACAAATCAGCCGTTTCCAGTGGTTGGTAGGAGTGGGGAAGAATGACTAAAAAAGAGATGTCTGAGGTGACAGAACAGACACATAAGTAAGAAATAAGATGACGAGTAAAATCCTGAGGCTTACAGAGTTGGGGTAAACAGAAAATTTGCTAAGAGCAAGCTTTTCACTTCCTATAAGCTATGAGTTCAATTTCTAGTCTTATCACTGAACCCAATAAAGGCATTTTCTGTATCTTGATTGTGGCGGAAGTCGTACAAATCTACAGATGCAATAAATTGACACAGAACTATATATACACATACATTGTACCAATGATGACTTTTCTGGTTTCGACATTATACTATGATTATGTAAGATGTGACCACTGAGGGTCACAGGAGGTAAGAGGTATACGAGACCTCTCTGTGCTTTCTTTGCAATTTCCTGAGAATATATCATTATTTCAAAAAAAAAAATTTTTAGGGAGTTTCCATCGTGGCTCAGTGGTTAACGAATCCGACTAGGAAACATGAGGTTGCGGGTTTGATCCCTGGCATTGCTCAGTGGGTTAAGGTTCCGGCGTTGCCGTGAGCTGTGGTGTAGGTCACAGACATGGCTTGGATCCTGTGTTGCTGCAGCTCTGGTGTAGGCCAGTGGCTATGGCTCCGATTCAACCCCTAGCCTGGGAACCTCCATATGCCATGGGAGTGGCCTAAGAAATGGTTAAAAAAAAAAAAATTAGTTTTTCAAGAAGAGAAAGAAAGACTGGCAAAACTCATTATTGATGAGGATATTGTGAAGTGGGCGCTCTCACACTACAGGCAGAATGTAAATCAGTAACTTCATTTTTGGCCATTTTTTAAAACTGAGGATACATTTCGATGCTGAAGAATTTTCCCCAAGTAGGAGAAGATGCATTCATAAGCTGTACTGTAACTTAGATTGACTACTCTCTTTCAACAGAATAGAAGTAGAAAGTCTTCCTTTCATCACACCCAAATACAAAGCGGGTATCTTCTTAAACTCTGATTACCCAGGTATTTTTATTAAAACCCATTTATTTCTATAAGTGCTTCATTAAGTACTGTTAAAATCTTGACCATTTTCCTTTTTTGTGCCTCGTCACTAGCACTGTATTACAATTCCAGCCTACTGTACGTGGATCATGTTTTACAGCCCTGTATCTACAAAGATTAAGGTTATGTTTCCCTAAAAATCTGCTCCCACTTCTTCTGACTGCAATGTCCTTTCTTTACTGGCATGGATCACTTCCTGATTCAAATGTCATTTCCTTATCAAAGAAATTTCTAAACCTACAAGCAGAAGTGATTGCTCTGCCCCTCTGAGCTTTTAGGACCTTTTAAAATGTTTTTCCCTCTTTTGTGACATCCAAAACTTTCTACTTAGCAATTATGTATCTGCTTATTCCAATCTTAAGAGACTACAAGCTCCTTGAGGTGGAGACTGTATGCATGGTGCCTTGTATGTAACGGATGCTTGTGAATTTCTAATAATCTCTCACCCAGTAAATTAGACAGAGTCAATACTCAAGAATGTCATGAAAAATGATAATCACCTAGCCCACTGCCCCAATATCTAACACAGGACTGAATCCATGCATTAATGCCCCTGGAATACCTTGAGTCATATAATTCATGGGTTACCTTAACACCCTGCTTTAAAAGACCTCACACCAGTCAAAATATGGTAAAAGAAGCCATGAACCACAGAACTTTTTACCTAAAGAGGTCTAGATAACAATACTTTTACTAGGGCACTTACTATTATATCTAGGCTTATCACCAAAGCTTCAGATTCCTTCCAGAGGACATTTTTTTTAAATTAACTTCACAAACTCATGGAATTATATCTGCATTAAACAGCCATTACATTTCTTCCCACCCTCTGTTCCCATATACAACCTGCACATGTCCTCCTCGTTCTTTCTCGTCCTCGGTTTGTCATCATCTTGGTTTTCACTCTCATTGTTGCAAGCCTCAACTCTCCTGTCCCCTCACGGCCACACTATCAGTCACTAGGTCCTGCCCTTGAACCTCTCGAACGTCTCCTTACCCACATCCCCAAGCTCTGATATTTTTCCCGGGACCACAACAGTCTCCCAACTGGACTGCCTGCCTCCAGTCTTTCAATTCTTCAAAAGCTTTAAAATGTATATATTTCAGCTTGTATTTTCCCTGATGCCCATTCCTTGTACAGCTCACATTTTCCTTGCCTGGAGCCTGCCTACTCGCACATGCTGCTCCGCACCCCTCTCTTACTGGCTTCCCTGCTTTCATCTCTTCTGTCTACTCACATTCTCACACTCACCCACTGAGGATTCTGCCATCTGCCTTACTGTCCTCCTTCCTTCCTGACACCTGCCATCGTCCTGGGTGACTGCAGTATCCGTAGAGGTGCAAACCCATTCGAACACTCTCATTGCCACTATGATTTAATCTGCATTCCCATGGATGCCCTTTCAGGCCTTATCATCAACAGATAATGCTCTATACCTGAATAAAATGTTTAATTTAAATATCCTGCTCTCTGGAATGGTGGCTGTCAGGGGCTGGGGGAGAGGGAGATGGGGCGGTATTAGTCAACAGGCACAAGGGTTCCGGTATACAAGATGAGTAAGTTCTAGAGATTTACAGTAAAGAATAGTGTGTAGAATTGGCAGTAATGTATTGTACACTTAAAATTTTACTAAGAGGGCGAGTATGAAGTGTTCTCTCTCACACACACATACAAACACACACACGTGCACGCACTGATAATAATAATAATAATAATTAGCATGCCCAAGGAAACTTTTGGAAGTGGTGGCTAGGTTTATGGCACAGATGGTGGGGATGGTTTCATTGGTGTATACTTATCTTCAAACTCAGCAAGTGTATACACTAAATATGTACAGCTTTTCACATGTTAAAAGAATAATTTTAGGGGGAAAAAAGGAAAAAGCCTCTCAATCCACCTAAAAGTCATAAAGGAAAAATTTTTAACAATAATTAAAATCACTTTGGATAATGAATAAATAAACAAATAAAGCCACCTTTGAAAATTAAGTGCACAAGATTTTTCTTTTTTTTTTTTTTTTTTTTTTTTTGTCTTTTGACTTTATAGGGCTGTGCCCACGGCATGTGGAAGTTCCCAGGCTAGGGGTTTAATTGGAGCTGTAGCCACCAGCCTATGTCACAGCCACAGCAACATGGAATCCAAGCCACGTCTGTGACCTACACCACAGCTCATGGCAACGCCGGATCCTTAACCCACTGAGAGAGGTCAGGGATCAAACCCGCGACCCTATGGTTCCTAGTAGGATTCACTTCCACTGTGCCATGACGGGAACTCCCAACACAACAAGAAATTTTTATGGCCAAGGTATATGAGAAGAAAAGCAAGTTTCAGAACAATACATAAAATGTGATTCTACTTCAGAAACAAGACTAAGAAATAATGCATAGAAAAATAGGGAAGAGTATATACTAAACTATTAATGATAGATTTAAAATAATACACACTAAAAACTACGACAATTAGAATAAGGGACTTCCACTTCCTAAGTGGATTTGAATTTCTAGTGTTTGAACTTTCCACAAAAAAAAAAAAAAAAAAAAAAAACATGTACAGCTTTTTAAGTTTAAAAATAATAAAAAACCCCTATGGTGGGTCATGGAGAGGGCGCCCTCCCGCCGTGAGATCAGGCTCTCTCTCGTTCCCAAAATACCTGGTTTCAGCATCCTCGTGCCCTTTTAGCTCCTAGCCTCTCTTTGCCTCTCTCAGTCCTCTCACGTCTCCACTCTTTCCTCCCCCGCCTAAGCCTCACAGTGTATCCTGCCCCCAGTCTCTTAGCAGTACTGTCACTATGCTAATTCCAAGTCTTGCCACTACAGCCAGTAAAAGCCCCACACTGGGTCAGTCTAGCTGTTCACCCTTCTCTCCTACAAACAGGCTGTTGGGACTGCTGGAGAGAACCGCACATCGGTCCAGATCACAACACTGCAAATTCAGAGGCTCCAGCCACCCCTGGAGCCTCTACACCTCCCAGCCTCTTTCCCTTGACAGCTCTCTTGCCAATAACTATTCCAGGCCTACCTTCTACTTCTCACGCCCCAGCCAATACCCTCCTGCAGTTCTAGAGGATTTTTCCCACCCAGAGCCTTCTGAGCTCCACTTTGTGACTCCAATGCCTACAAGATGTCTCTGCCTGGGGGTCCACAAGCACCGCAAGCCCCCCCTGTCCCCTGGACTTGCTCTCTCCTGAACCCCTCTGTGAATGGGAGCACCATTCACACAACTGTCCACACTTAGAATCCAAGTGTCATCTATGACTTCTTTTTCCCCCCATCAATCACATACTAACTGTTTATGGAACACCTACTATATGCAAAACAATGTTCCAAGAGATCATGAGCATTAATTTAATCACCAGAACACCCACAAATGAGGGTGCTGTCCTTTTCCCCATATCACAGATGAGGAAACAGAGAAGTAACCCACCCAGTTCTCACACTAGGAAAGGGGAGAGCTGGGAGCTGAGCCGGTCACTCTGGTTCCAGAGCCCACAGTTTTTATGGGTGACATTCTCTGTGTCCACCTTGAGATGCTACCTTCTGATATCTCACAAACCCATCTACTCCTTTTCATCCTTCCTTTGTTAATGTCACTCTCATGTCTTGCCCAGGTGACTACAGCAGCTCCTTCACTGACCTCCCTGACTCCAGAATTTTGTCCCCACTTCCACCCCACCTGCATACCCTAGCCATTCCCTGCACTGCAGCCATGGTGACTTTCCTAAAGGGAGAATCTGGCCGCGGCAGTCACTTCCCTGCCTAAAATTCTTTAGTCCGGAATGCTTCATAAACTTCTCAGCATGACACAGATCTCAGGAGCCTGCCCTTCTTGCACTTAACACTCAACTCGCAGTTCACAAAGTCTCAGAGGCTCACACACCTCCAGACTAGCACATAACACCCAGAATGCCTTTCTGCTCCCCTCCTCCCACCAGATGAACTCTCATTTGTCTTTCTCTACTCAGATGTCACCTCTAACAGAAAGCCGCCTCTGACACCCCATGGCTGCCCCTTCTTAATGAACTCACAGGTCCTCAGGCTCACCCCATCACAGTTATTTATCCATCTCCATCTGCCATGAACCTGTCAGTTTCTCGAGCACAGGATTTTACCTCTCCTATCACTGCATTCTCAGGATCCATTACAGCACCTTATACATATGCTTATTCAACAAATGTGTTAAAAGTAATTCATGAAAATGACTGTCACTGTCCCCAACATGCCAGACTCTTTCACACCTCTATACCTTTTTACAGACTCATCCTTTCTTCACACACCCCTATCCCAGTGGCCTTGCAAACTTCTACTCATCCTACAAAACTCATCTCAAACATCCCCAGAAGCAAGGCTTTCCCCAGTGCACTCAAAGAATCCCAATCACTTTGTCCTTTGCATTCGCCTCTATATTGAATCTAATACATTATACTACAATTAGTGGCTTACAAACCTGTCTCTATCTCCAGAATGTAAGCTTTTTGACTACAGGGACCACGTATGATTGGCATAAAGAAGGCGCTCAGTTAATTTTTGTTGAATTGAACTGAATATTAATAATGGTACTCATTAAAAGAGAATTTCCACTGCACTAAAACATTTCTCAGAGGAACTCTTTCCCTCTTTTTCCTTAATTTAAATATCAACCTCCAGCTCCTGTCAGTGTTTTCACATAACAGTCTAGTTAAATAAGTGTTCAGTATATATGACATAGTATCTTCTTTCAGAGAAAACAGAGCGAAATGCATTCCCAGTTAGCTTTTAGGAAAGAGCACCCGGCTTGGGGTCTCTGAGGATGCAGTCAAAGGTGGTCGCAAGGGCTGCAGTCAGCTGAAGGCCTAACTAGGACTAGAAAATCCACTTCCAAGATGGCTCACTCACACAGCTAGCAGGTGGTTTCTAGCTGTTGGTGAGAAGCCTCAGCTGCTCCCCTCGTGGGCATCTCCACAGGGCTGCTTGAGCATCCTCATGGCATGAGGACTGGCTGCTTCCAGAGCAAGCAGAGTGAGGGATCATGGGAGAGGGTGCAGTGTCCTTTGTGACCCAGAAGCCACAATCATCATTTACACAAGATCTATTAGTTGCACAGATCGGCCCTATTATCACTGGGACAGAGGCCACACAGGGAGGTAAATGCCAGGAGGTGAGGATCACTGGGAACCCTCTGGGAAGCCATCAACCACATCTACCTCATACATGTAAGATGAGGATTAAATGAGATAATATTTGTACAGTACTTCACTCTGCACAGTACCTGGAATATAAATGTTCTTAGTGTTATTAGCAGAAAATTTGAGTTTTTTTTTTTAAAAAAAAAAAAAGCTGAAAAGATGAGAGAATTCCACTGAATTAAACCCTGCTTACTGGAAATAAACAGGAGTGTAGGAAACTACTCACAGGTCTTCAAGTTCTGCTACTGCTAAAGGAAGGTTAGGGGCAATTATGCTCTGGGATGTGGGTAAATAATTCTTTACCCTAAGATACCGTTTTAGCAGGAAAACGTCAAAGGAAAAAACTAGGGAAAACACTCAAGGAAATGCAACTTGACTTTTGTTGTCAGTGAGGGGATCTCCAGGTACTCAAAGAATTAATTTTCTTATTTTAATCCTGCTTCTTCTTTTGGTTTTCTACTGTTTCCAAAGCTGTTACATCCCTTGGTTTCTATTTGTTTGATCTCTTTTAAACTGGATCACTTCGTATTTCAGAGGTCCCACATTGGCCTCTGCTGTCTTCCCCCTGAAATACTTCCAGAAAACAACCTGTCTTTGCAAGATCCGTGACTTAACTATACCCGAGGTAGACACAAGGGAAACAAATTTCAGAAAGAATCTTCTTATTTGACCCAGGTTGAAGAAAAACGAAGGTGTATTTTGTTTTGATTTGTTTTAGGCAAGAAGTAGATTTATTAAGATAGGATGATTGAGAGAGATGCAAGCCAGCAGGCAAGGAGGCTCTGAAGAATAACTTTGTATTTTGTTCTGGTCACCAATTCCAACATGCATGTGTGTTTCCATGTATGTATGGTGTGGGGGGGGGGTGTTCCCCACAAAAATGAGTAATTTATCAACATGGAGATGGTATTAGATTCCATAGGTTAAGCGTTCAGTCCAAAAGACTGCCCCCATACTTCCACCAGTCACCAGCCCAGGTTGTTACCCGTGCTTCTGACCCACCAGCACTAAATCAGAGGTTTCCAAGACCCTGGAATCAGGTTCAATTAATCAGTGGCTCCCAGAACTCAGAGAAACATTTTACTCACTAGATTAGCAATTTATTACAAAAGGGTATAACTTGGCAACAGCGTGATGGAAGAGATGCACAGGGCAAGTATGGGGAAGGGACACAGAACTCCCACGCCTTCTCCAGGGGCAACACTCTACCCAAATCCACATGCATGTATTTGCCAACCCAGAAGCTCTCAGAACCCTATCCATGTAGGTCTTTACACATGCTTCATTACATCAGCAATGGATTTAACCTCCAGCTCCTCTCCCCTAGAAGGGGTAGGGAGGTGCAGGAATGAAAAGTCCAACCCTCTAATCACAGGGTTAGTTCTCCTGGTAACTGGCAGCCCCATCCTTAGGTGGGGTCCAAAGTAACTTCATTAGCATAACGGACGATGCCTTTATCTCTCTTGCTACTTAGGAAATTCCAAGGGTTTTAGGAGCTTTGTGCCAGAACCCAGGGTGAAGACCAAATACATATTTCCTAAGATAAATCACAGTATCACAAGATGCACAGTGAAAATTCATTTTTCCAAAGCCTCAAATTACAAAAAGAACTGCTTCTCTAAAGGAAAATGTCAGATGCTGGAAGTCTGCTCAAATTGTAGAAGATTCCAGGCCAGACACAGGCAGGGAAAAAGTCAAACATCCAACTCCAGGCCATTTAGGGAGAAGGAAACAACTGGAACAGAGAGAGCTATATGTGCGGAAAGTGATTATTATGATCTGTGGGCCCCAATTCACATCATTTTTATGATTTATACCAAGAATCTACAAGTATTACAGTTCTAAGCTAAATTATGTTTCTCACTAGGGAATTCAATCGTCTTTCATTTTAGTAAATAGTAGAGTATCTACTATATACAAAGCAGTGTATTAGTTAATTACAAGTAAAATCATATTATTTTGAGGAATGAAGATGAAAGTTAGCAATATTTGGGAGAAAATAATTTCAAATGATACAACTGACAAGGGCTTAATCTCTAAAATATACAAACAACTTATACAACTCAACAGTAAAACAAAACAAAACAAAACAAAAACGAACAACCCAACTGAAAAATGGGCAAAAGACCTGAATAGACATTTCTCCAAAGAAGATGCACAGACAGCCAACAAGCGCATGAAAAAAGGCTCAACATCACTAATTATTAGAGAAGTGCAAATCAAAACTACTAGGAGAGGAGGTATAGCTCAGTGGTAGAGCATTTGACTACAAAACTACTAGGAGGTACCACCTCACACTTGTCAGCATGGCCATCATGAATAAGTCCATAAATAACAAATGCTAGAGAGGGTGTGGAGAAAAAGGGAACCCTCCTGCACTGTTGGTGGGAATATAAATTGGTACAACCACTGTGGAAAACAATATGGAGGTATCTCAGAACACTAAATATAGAACTACTGTGTGACCCAGCAATCCCACTCTTGAGCGTATATCTGGACAAAACTCTCCTTGAAAAAGATAAATGCACCCATATGTTCATTGCAGTACTATTCACAATAGCCAAGACATGGAAACAACCTAAATGTCTATCAATAGATGAATGGATTAAGACGATGTAGTATATATACACAATGGAATACTACTCAGCCACAAAAAAGAACAAATGAATGCCATTTGCAGCAACATGGATGTAACCAGAGACTCTCATACTAAGTGAAGTAAGTAAGAAAAGGAAAGACAAATAATACCATATGATATCACTTATATCTGGAATCTAATATATGGCACAAATGAACCTTTCCACAGAAAATTAACTCATGGACATGGAAAACAGACTTGTAGTTGACAAGAGAGAGGGGGAGGGAGTGGGATGGACTGGGAATTTGATGTTAATAGATGCAAACTATTGCCTTTGGAATGGATCAGCAATGAGATCCTGCTGTGTAGCACTAGGAACTATATCTTGCCACTTACAATGGAGCCTGATGAGAAAAAGGAATGTATATGTGTACATGTAACTGGGTCACCTTGCTGTATGGTAGAAAATTGAGAGAACACTGTAAACCAGCTATAATGGAAAAAAATAAAATCATTAAATAAAAAAGAGAGATGAAAACTATTGCATTTGGAGTGGATAAGTAATGAGATCCTGCTGTACAGCACTGGGAACTATATCCAGTCACCTGTGATGGGACATGATGGAGGATATGTGAAAAAAAGAATACATAGGAGTTCCCGTCATGGCACAGCAGAAACGAATCTGACTAGGAACCATAAGGTTGTGGGTTTGATCCCTGGCCTCACTCAGTGGGTTAGGGATCCGGCACTGTCGTGAGCTGCGGTGTAGGTTGCACATGTGGCTTGACTCTGATGTTGCTATGGCTGTGGCATAGGCCGGCAGCTCTAGTTCCAATTGGGAACCTCCATATGCCATTAAGTGCGGCCTTAAAGCAAAAAACAAAACAAAACAAAAATTATATATAATTGACAGAACACTATAAATCAACTATAATGGAAAAATGAAAATCACATAAACTTAAGAAAAAGAGCCAATAGTCCTCCCACCCGCCCAAAAAAGTTAGCAATATTAGCATAGGGTAATAAGCACCCAGAAATCTAACTGGATTTTGACTTTGGCTTTGCCCATGTGCCTGCTTTCAGGCTTTATCACATCTCTAAGTGAAAATCATTGCTGCAATTTGATAGCGAGTATGATAAATTTTGTTTTTAGTTTCACCGAGGTGGATAAAAGATAAAGTGATATGGTTTTCTAAAAGACTTTATTGTGAAATATTACACACATATAGAAAAATGTCTCCAAAACAGCTGAATGAATGATTACAAAGTGACTACTGTGTAATGATCACCCAAGAAACAGAACATTGCCAGCCCCTCAAATGCCCTCTTCATCACTAAACCCTCTTATATTCTTTTTTGTTTTTTTTTTTATTTTTTCGTCTTTTCTAGGGCCACACTCGCAGCATATGGAGGTTCCCAGGCGAAGGGTCTAATCGGAGCTGCAGCCGCCGGCCTATGCTAGAGCCACAGCAATGCCAGATCCAAGCCACATCTGCGACCTACACCACAGCTCACGGCAACACCAGATCCTCAACACACTAAGCAAGGCCAGGGATCGAACCCACAACTTCATGGCTCCTAGTCGGATTCATTTCTGCTGTGCCTCAACAGGAACTCCCTTCTCTTTTCTTTAATAATCTAAGCATATATCCCTAAACACTAACATTTAGAACAATGGGATCACACAGTATGTAATATTTCATGTCTGGCTTCTTTCGTCCTACTTTATGCATCTATTTTGTTCCATTTAACTATAGTCTATTTATTTTCATGTAAGTACAATAGTTCACTTTTTGACTATGGTATTTACTAATCCATCCTGTTATTGGTTAACATTTAGGTTGCTTTTAATATGAGGCTATCATAAATAATGCAGCTATGATGGAGTTCCCTCCATGGCACAGTGGGTTAAGAGTCCAACTGCAATGGCTGGGGTCGCTGAGGAGGTATGGGTTCAATCCCTGGCCCAGCACAGTGGGTTAAAGGACCCAGTGTTGCCACAGCTGTGGCACAGATTCGGTCCCTGGCCCAGGAACTTCCACATGCCATGGGTACAGCAATAAATGAAAAAACAATAATAATAATGCAGCTATGAGCATTCCCTGTGTGTGCAAGGACCAAAAGATAACATAGCTAGGATTATAGCTGCTGGATCAGAAGATATGCACATCTTAAACCTTGGTAAACAATGCTAAACAATTTTCCAAAGTCGTTTTGCCTATTTATACTCCCACCAGCAATGTACAAGAGATCTGGCTCCCCTCCCACCCTCCATGACCTTTCTACCCCTTGTTATTAGCAACCTCAACTTTAGCTGTTTTGTGGATGTATTATGATAGCTCATTGTGGTATTAATTTCCATTTCCCTGATTACTGATGAGAATGAGTATCTTTTTACATGTTGACCATGTGGATGTCTCTTTTGTGAAGTTCCTTGTGAAGGGTTCACATCTCTTGACTTTTTTCCATTGGATTGTCTTTTTATCATTGATTTGTGAAAGTCCTTCTAGATGCAAGGCTGTTGTCAGTTACACATTTTTGCAAATGTCTTTGCCCAGTCTACAGCTTCTTTTTTCATTTCATATGGCTTCCTGGGCTAACTTCCAGTTCATCCCTATGCCTTCGAGGCAGCCCTTTAAAGTCCAAACCCAGGAGTTCCCATCATGGCAGAGGGGAAATGAATCTGACTAGGAACCATGAGGTTGTGGGTTCAATCCCTGGCCTTGCTCAGCGAGTTAAGGATCTGGCATTGTCATGAGCTGTGGTGTAGGTCACAAAGGCGACTCGGATCTGGCATTGCTGTGGCTGTGGTGTAGGCTGGCGGCTGTAGCTCCGATTAGACCCCTAGCCTGGAAACCTCCATATGCCACAGCTACGGCCCTAAAAAGACAAAATAATAATAACAATAAAGTCCAAACCCAAAGAGAAGTGGTTGATCTCTATCTTTGCAGGCCCTGGTCATCAATCCCTGTTGCATGAGCCCATAAAGACTGCCCAACATCTTAGTCTCTCAGCTTCTTCCTTGAAATTTGCATGTGCTCTCAAGAGCACCTAGTTTGGGGCTAACTCTCCTAAGCTGCTGTTTCCCCAGACCTGACCTGATAAATCTTCACCATTTGTTAGCCTCCTAGTGCCGTGCAGCAGGCCTCTGTTTACAACTTGCCCAGTTCTTCTAGTTGCCCTTAGCAGGAGGATGGGCCTGCATTCTTACCATTCTCAGAAGCAGAAACCCTCATTTACCAAGTGTAGAAGGTATACAGTGAGAATTCCTAACCCTTGCCTATAGAATTTTCCAATTGTACACCTTTTTGGAAAATCTGAAGATAAAATGCAAAAATGAAGCACAACACAAAGAGTGCTCAGCACTAGTAGAAATGTGCTTGGAGCACATATCAGTGAAATTACCCTGATAACCCGTTCATGCCACTAATCTAAGACATATGGAACTGATGTCTTGACATCTTGGTTGTCTGGGATGGACACTCAGTGTATTAACACCGAATATCTACTTGCAGAACTTTAATGGCCAAAAGTAAACATTTTTAATTTATCTACCAAGCAGCCGAGGGCATATTTTCCAACTCTTTTTCACTTGAAGAGCCCTCAAAAAGCAAAACATTTTGAAAAGGTATACTAAAACTGACTCTCTGGACTTTAGCTAGACCTTCTTTCAGAAAGAGGCTTCATCCATGTATAGATGCTGAGGCTCACTTATCACAGATAGCCTCAGATGACATGGTGAAACGCATAGTTCTTATCTCTGCAACGCCCAGCCTCTCCTTCCAAGTTCATGAGCCCTATGGATACCACTCTGTCGAGGTTTTCAGGCTTCCTCATTTCTCCTGATCAAACCGCCGGGTTACTTGGAGGTACAACCTCTGAAACCCTCTCCTTCCATCTCACTCCCTTTCGTAGATTCATGAGGTTTCAGCTGAAACATCACTACCTCTAGAAAGCCTTTCCTGCCTCCTTGAAGCCCCCTCGTTACATGCTCTCACAGCAATTGCACTTTTCACATAGTAAGTAAACTGTTTGTGTAACTAGATTTTTACATCTGCCTTCCTCACCAGAGGGCAAGTTCCATGAGTTGAGAGATCTTGAACCATCAGGTTCACCACTGGTATGTATGCCTAATATAGTGCCTGGCATGGAATCAATAAATATTTATTGAATGGTTAATGGGCAGCTAAATAACTAGACCATTTATGATGTGTTTTTCTCAAGGATATCTTCATTTTATAAAAGAATCATTTGGCAGATACCAATTGGTTTTTAATACTCTGTATCCATTCATTCTCTTTCTGGGATCAATATCATTTTTCCTTAGGGAAACACCCCCACTCCTTACTCCAATCCAGAATGGCCTATCCCAATATCATATCTCCCCGGCCACAGTGACTGGTTCATGACAGGGAAAATGACCTAAGTCAAATGAATCAAGAGTCAGTGAGACTTAATTCTGACTTTACTGGAACTGATGAAAAAGAGGCATGCTTTCCTTTCATTGATGTTTCTGAGAAATGAGACCTAAGCTTAATGCTGCTGGAAGCCCCCTTGCCCTTATAAGGGGAGAAGGTATCCGAGAATGAAGCCACACAAATTAAAGCAATGCCAAGAGACCGAATTTTGATGGCATCATTTGAATCCTTATTTCCAGTCAGGAATTTTTGAGTTATCTGAGCCAATTTATGTTCTTTGACACAAGTGTCATCTGAGCTATGTGCTATGGCCACAGTTTCTTGACAAAGTGGATGGCTTACAAATAATTGCAGTCCATCTATTATTTATACTGTATTACCATAGAATGAATAACTTGAGAGGTATCCAGACCATAACTTGTAAAAGCAATTTTAATGGTCTTGTTCATTTTGTCAAATATACTCATTTAAACGCGGCAGACAAGCTATTTTAAATCCATGCTTGCCTTACTAAAATATAATCATTTCTAATATATTTGCCATTGATTCTGTTACCACCAGAGTCTAAAGACCAACAGGTTTGTAAGAGCGCAGTGAGACTGCCTTTGGTTTCTACAGCTATTATACATGATGAATGTTCCTTTGAAAAATTTGCTTCAATTCACACACACACACATATATCACTCAAGGTAACCTATTTTATGAGCTTATGAATGCTAGGCAATGTGTATTATTTTCATTGCAGCAAATTCATAAACATATGCACATTTATTTATGAATTTGCTGCAATGAAAGAAAAAATATTGAAATTATCATTCGTTGATAAATAAAATCCATTATATTGGATCCAACCATTAAATCAACGAGGGCTTATTCATATTTTAATATCAACAACAGAAGAAATGGCTTACACCTGCTGGTTTAGCAAAAAGAAAAACTAATTTTTAAAAAAACCGCAGTCTGTAATTCCTTGGTGACTTCTTTGTGGAAGAAATCTAAGAAAAGGAAAATAATAATTTCTTTTCCTAACAAAACAATCCCTAATTCAACGTCCTTTTCTCCGGTGTGCTGTATCAATTCCTCTAATCTATGGAATTTTCTAACATGAAAAAAAAAATCTTCTCATATGACTATAATGGGTTTAGTGGATCATTTTCTCAAATCTATTATCTTACTTGGATTCAAGAATGTGTACTCAATTAAGGATACCCTTTAACCCTCTATAACAATCTATTCTTGTAAAGGATTTCTGTGCCCAATATCATTCCCCCTCCTACTCTCCTTCTTCTGTAAGAACCCACCGCCTTGTCCAGAGGGGTAAGCAGACCCGGCCAATCATAGTATCCTGTGCTCACATGCTCTGGTCTTGGATGTGAGCATGTGACCCTAATAACACCAACCAGAATCCTTCCCTTGAATGATAGCTGAACACAGGGAAACAGAAGTTCTTTCTTTGGACCTTATGGGCTGAAAATGAATTTAAAGATATCAGAAGGCACAAGGAGAAGGCGTTCTGACCAACAAAGCCATGGGGATAGAAGCAGAAATATGAGCAGGAAGGACCGACGACAGGAGAGAAGAAGGATGACTATAAGTGAATCACAGTCATATTGAAAGTAGTTCTAAACTTTCAGCCCTGGTATCTGTAGCTCATTTTTTGATACTATGAGCATCCTAGTGTCTTAGTGTTCAACAACATGGACTAATAATTTTCTTATTTTGTTTAAGCAGTACTGAAACTTGAAATCTAAAACTCTCTAATGATAAGTGTTTTATTTGTATGAATTTATCTGAAAAATATCCCTGGTGTTTAAGAGGAAATTTTTCTTTTTTTTTGTCTTTTTTTTTTTTTTTTTTTTTTTTTTTTTGTCTTTTTAGGGCCGCACCTGTGGCATATGGAAGTTCCCAGGCTAGGGGTCTAATCGGAGCTGTAGCTGCCAGTCTACACCACAGCCACAGCAATGCCAGATCCAAGCTGCATCTGTGACCTACACCACAGCTCACGACAATGTCGATCCTTAACCCACTCAGCAAGGCCAGGGATTGTACCCAAAACCTCATGGTTCCTAGTCAGATTCGTTTCAGCTGGGCCACGACAGGAACTCCTGTAAATTTTTCTTTCTTTTCTTTTTATGGCTACGGCCACAGCATATGGAGGTTCCCAGGCCAGGGATAGAAACTGAGTTGCAGCACAATGCTGGATCCTTTAGACCACTGTGCTGGGCTGGGGATCAAATCTGCACCTCCGCAGCCACCTAAGTCACTGCAGTTGGATTCTTAACCCACTGCACCACAGCAATAACTCTGGGGAAGATTTTCAAATAACTATTATGCAAAGGTATGAGTTGTTATTTCCAAATCAAGTTGAAAATGCCTCATTTCTATTAGGATAGGAAATAATAAATTTATATAATTTGCACTTATATATAATGTATAGACTAATTTGTACCATTAAATATACCATCCAGTAAAACTCATGTTTTCTGGCAATCCAAGAAAAACTTAAACATAAAAAATTTTCTCTGCCAAAAAAAAAATATATATATACCATCCAGGATGCCTAGAAATCTGGAAATCATGGGAAATCATTGGATATTTGGATAAATAACCCAGGACAAGGTAATTCCATAAAGAAACTATTCTTTTTTTTTTTTTTTTTTTTGCCTTTCCTAGGGCCGCTCCTGCGGCATATGGAGGTTCCCAGTCTAGGGGTCTAATCAGAGCTGTAGCTGCTGGCCTGTGCCATAACCATAGCAACGAAGGATCCGAGCCGTGTCTGCAACCTACACCACAGCTCATGGCAACACCAGATCCTTAACCCATTGAGCAAGGCCAGGGATTGAACCCATAACCTCATGGTTCCTAGTTGGATTTGTTAACCACTGAGCCATGATGGGAACTCCCATAAATAAACTATTCTTCTCTTACCAAGCCCACACTCGAATATGACTAGCATATAGCCAGGTCTCTGCAGAAGCTCACATGGATCCAAATATTCTGATCATCCAGAATGTCTGAGTCCACAAGAAAGATGGGAAAATATTTCATTTTCAAACTTTAATGATGAAAGACTATGGACAGTTACAGTGAAAATCCCTTAGAGAAAACTGCTACATTTCACATCATCGTCTCAATACACACAACTTAAAAGTTATTTGCAAACATTATTATTAAATGATGTTGCTTGTTAACCAAATCCTCTGACAGAAATAATGCCTGGGAATCAGATTTCCTTCACAAAATTTCTTTAATAAAGCCAGCCAGTCACCTAACAGCAAACCTGGATTTACTCACTGACCCTTCCATGGCTCCAACTGACGCGAGTAAAGAAAGGGACCAATGCTTTGATCAGTCTCCACCAGCCCTTAGAGATACGGCAAACCCCAGAAGCAAGGGAACAGCAAGCGAGCTTGACCCTGCTCAACTGAGTGCTTTCAACACGGATCACTGTCTCACACATCCTCACTAGCAAGTACTTGTTAAATGTTACATGGCTACCTTTTATTAAAATGTCAAAGGGAATTCTTTTAATTCATTTTGGATGGCTGTCATAACAGAATTCAGTAATGAAAACCAATGACAGAGATTGGTTACAGACTAGAACGGCACGTGAGCTGTCTGGCATATAACAGGGCCGTTTTCCTTCTTTCCGTTAATCTCACTGGTAAATACTGACTTGGAAATTCTGAGTGTGGCACTTTCACAGGGTTTGGCTATATCGATTCTCATTAAAAGTATGAGAAATGTCTACATCCAGCCTTTATCTCTAATGAGAACAACAATAAAATTTTCTCCTAAAATTACAGAGGATCTCTATCTCCAGTAATGGTAGCTAACAGTTGAACCAACAATTCACGTGGACACAACTAAAAATTCCAGGTGGAAAAAAAAAGGTTTAAACCCTTGAAAGCATTAGAGAGCTTTCAGAGTTGCCTTGCGGCACAGCAGGTGAAGGATCCGGCATTGTCACTGCAGTGGCTCAGGTCACTACTGCAGTGGCTCAGGTCACTGCTGCAGCACAGGTTCGATCCCTGGCCTGGGAACTTCTGCATGCCATAGGTGTAGCCAAAAAAATAAAATAAAATAACAACAACAGAGAGAGAAAGAAAAGTATTAAAGAGCTATCAAGATAGTAAGTAATTACCAGACTAAAATCCAAAGGAAATCAAACACCAGAGGCAACAGCAAAGCACTAGAACTTACAGTTTTAGTTTGCCCTTGGGCATTTGTTAGTCCAGAAAAATCTGGGCTTTCGTTTTGTTGGCCTGGCTGGGCAATGAGACAGAAATCAATGATTATAGTTCACTCAAGATGGGAAGTATAATGAGAGATCTTTTTCACCTTAGGCTGGGGCCCATAATTAAAGCTGGCTATTCCATCACCAATGCCAGAATGCCAATGTAAAATTTGTCATGGTGCTAATGAGACAAAGAAAAGAAAAAGAAAAAGGGAAAAAAGTACCCTAAAAAGTAGGGTCACTCCTGACTCACATTTGCAGCCCAGGTTCCAGCCATTTAAACTGTCCACCCAATTTCAAGCCATGAGCTAGATTTAGGGTAGTCCCAGACTGGGACTGGTCAGAAGTGAATATAAATCTCCTGTGGAGGAAGGCACCATCTACCAGATCTCAAAAGATAAAAATCCCAGGAGTTCCCATTGTGGCTCCGAAGGTTAAGAACCCAACCAGTATCCATGAGGAAGTGGGTTTGATCCCTGGCCTCACTCAGTGGATTAATGATCTGGCATTGCCGCAAGCTGCAGTGCGGTGTAAGTCACAGTTGCTGTGGCTGTGGTGTAGGCTGGCAGCTGCAGCTCCAATTCAACCCCTAACTCAGGAATCTCCATACACTGCAGGTGCAGCCCTCAAAAGAAAAAAAAAAAATCCCTACAAATAATATTTCAAAAACAATAAGGAACAAAAACTGGAAAACAAGAAAACAAGACCCAATGAGCAAAATTAACAGCAGAAGGATCATCAAAGATTTCATATAGGGGACTTAATGGATACAGACTATAAAACAACTACAACTGCTGTGTTTAGAGTACTAACTGACATGCTTGATGATCTCTTCAGGACACAGAAATCTATAACCAAAAAATTATACAGCAGTTTTGTAAAACAAATGGACTCTTCAAAAATGTTAATGTCCTGGAGTTCCCAGTGTGGCTCAGCAATAATGAACCTGACTAGTATCCATGAGGACACAGGTTCAATCCCTGGCCTTGCTCAGTGGGTTAATAAGGATCCAGCCTTGACTGGATCCTAAATTTAATTAAACTCACACACAGACAACAAGAGACATTATTGAAAATTGGGGTAAATATGAATACGGAATCTATTAGAAAATACTTTACCAATTTTCAGTTTATGGACTGTAATAACAGTATCACGATTATGTGAAAGAATGTTCTTAGGAAATATGTTAATACACTAAAGAAGCAGTGTCATCATGATATTTCCCTTCTGTAACTTACAAATGTGCTCTCAAGTAAAGTGGGTTTTCTTGAACTGAGTCTCAAGTTCAAGAAAAAAGGAGAGAGAACGATGAAGCAAAAGCAAATGTGGCAGAACATGAACAACTGATGGCTCAGAGTTCCTGTCATGGCGCAGCAGAAATGAATCCGACAAGGAACCATGAGGTTGCGGGTTCAATCCACGGCCTTGCTCAGTGGGTTAAGGATCCAGTAGGTTGCAGATGGGGCTCGGATCTGGCATGGCTGTGGTGTAGGCTGGCAGCTTCAGCTCAGATTAGACCCCTAGCCTGGGAACCTCCATATGCCATGGGTGTGCCCCTAAAAAACCAAAAAAAAAAAAAAAAAACCCTGATGACTCTAATTCAAGGCTATTTGGGTACTATTACTTTGCGTTTTCTTTAGATTTGGAAATTTTTAAGAACAAAATGTTGTAGGGGGGAGGAAGTCATAGATTTCAAAAGATCCAGATAGAGTATCTAGCAATGAAAGACACAGTTACTAAATTTAGAAATTTCTTGGGTATACAACTGAAGCATACAAAGGACAGAGATCTGACATCACAGGAACCTTGAGAGAAGGAAGCGGGTCACAGTCAATATCTAAAAAATAATAGCTGAGAATTTTCCTGCAGTGTTAAAAAAACAAACAAACAACATATAGATTCAAGAAGCCCAACAAAACCCAAGCTAGATAGATGGGGGGGGGGCGGGAATCTACATCTTGACTCAGAGACAGTGAAGAAAACCAAAACCAAACAGATACATCATTTAAAAAGGCCAATAAAAAAGACAAATTATCTTCAAAGGAGCCATGGCTAGACTGAGAGCTAAATCCTCAATAAAAGAGAAGCCAGAAAACAGGAGAATGATGCATTCAAATGTACTGGAAGGAAAAACTGCCACCTGTTAATTCTGCAACAAGCAAAGATATCCTTCAAGAGTAAGAGCAAATTAAAGACAATGTTGGACAAACAAATGTGGGAAGATTCACCATAACAAACCTACTTCATACGTAGGTATTTGGCACTGACTGAGACTAACCTACACTGATGTTTTAGATTCTGCTCTCCAAATCATGGACTTGGAGAAGAGACTTGTGGTTCCCTGATGGGAGGGGGAGGGAGTGGGAGGGATCGGGAGCTTGGGCTTATCAGACACAACCTAGAATAGATTTACAAGGAGATCCTGCTGAATAGCATTGAGAACTATGTCTAGATACTCATGTTGCAACAGAAGAAATGGTGGGGGAAAAACTGTAATTGTAATGTATACATGTAAGGATAACCTGACCCCCTTGCTGTACAGTGGGAAAAAAAAAAAAAATAGATTCTGCTCTCCAGGATTCTGCTGTCTCTCAAACAATCCATCTGCTAAGTCACAAGAATAATGAACTAGTGGTGAAAAGGACTTTGAAAATGTTAATACACAAATTACCCATTTTAAGTCTCAATGATGCTCCAAAGTTGTCATTCACACAAGTTCATGAGGACATGTACATCCACGCGGAAGTACAACTTTTCCAAAAGGAGAAATCAAAATAATGTGACCTCAGTAGGGACATCATTTGTCCCTGACTCATAATACTATGAGTCTGTTCTATGGTTCCATACTAATTAGTTTACAAATAGAAATATCACGACCCATACATAAGTTCTCTTCTAAACAAAACAAAACAAAAATACATGCGTGGTGACCTCAAATTGAACCGGTTATATTTAGGGACTCATTTGCAAAGGTCAGTGTCCTTTGCTACAGATCCATTTCTTATGCAGATGAGAAGTTTAACCTGACCTATGGCGCTGGGCATAATTAGCCAGCTGCACCCTCATAATAAGGTGCAGATGGTTAATTATACCAGCAAATAACTGCCTATTGGTGGGCACAAAAGCCTGTACCTAAAAATCATTGAAAGTATACTGGGGCCTATTTCTGCTCCCACAAACACATCACTTATTTCCAAGGTTTCATCTGTGAGCAGACCACCGTGGGCTCCAGCCATTAACATCTCTGAGGTCTGGTTCAAGGAAGGGATGGACGCCAGCCACAAACCACATTTCAAGTAGGGAGATCTTTCGTGGGGTCCTGAATCCTTGTTGAAAAGTCTCCTAAAGTCAACTGGTAGTAGTAAGAATCTTAAATAAAGTGAGACTTTGGTTTCCCTAGAACCCAAAGTAAACTCTTTATTCTTCCGATTAGCTCTGAAATGAAATAATGCTTTTTCACAGGCAAACACATCAACATTAACTGTCTTTTGAAGGGGGCGGGGAGAGCTAATTTTCCTGTGCCCTTGAGGAATTTCTTGGGCCAGCTAAACTCCTGGAATCTAAAAAGCCATGTTAGATACCACATATCCAGTGGTTGTATCTGTTGTACCTGAGACTGTTTCAAAGATGACACTTAAAAATACATTTGATTAATCCCCATATGGCAAGAACGGGATTGAGGAAAAAAGCAGAGAAGAGGTAAATACTAAACCCAAATTTAGTAGTTCTCTGCCAGCTGCGGTGCTCTCAGTGTGCAGGGGTCAAGATGACAGGGCTGGGGAACAAAATGCTCATCTACTTGAATCTGCACAGAACTTTTCCTCTGAAGAACCCACAGGGTGTGTGATTCTATTCAGTTTAATTGTATGTTGGGGGAGAGGAAAAGCTGCTTACCATGGTTTTAATTGCTAAGAAGACACTATCTTTTTAGGAACCATCTGTTTAATTGTAATTACAAGCAGCGATGAAAAAACACAAATGATTAACAAGCACAAAGCTTCCCTACCACTAAGAGTTTTAGCATAACGAGCTAGGCTGTGAAAGAGCACGTTGCCTTTTTCTTCTCTGCAGTATTTCATGATTTCACAACTGAAAACCTACCATGTATTACAGAATCTCATTTTGGGAGAGCTAAAGTTATTAATTAGTATTCTCAGATTACATTTCTCTGTGATTCCTTTTGATTAAACTTTAACTCCCTCTGAGAGTGACAGGGATTATATCAGAAATGAAATACCTAAGGCTCCTATTTTCCACCTCCCACTAAAATCTTTGAGATTTCATACAATACACATCACCTATAACTAATTACCAGAGACATTCCAAAGTATTGCAAGACTAATTTTTGGCTTTCATAGACACAAATTTCTGCCTTCTTGATTTTGAAATATGCTTACCCTGTTATTATTTTAAAAGCCACAGGTATTGGTAATTGTTTCCAGGCATGAATAAAAACAGCATAACCTTGAAATTTATTTTAATTAAGGCTTTTTCAAAGCCATTGGCACAAACCTGGGTGGATTGTTTATAATAAAAACAAACATCAACAACATAATTGTACAGAACATAGAAGACAATTAGGCAAAGTTTTTTAACTTGGGCTTATAATAGTAGTTTAAAGAAATAGAAACAGGGAGTTCCCATTATGGCTCAGTGGAAATGAGTCTGACTAGTAACCATTACAAAGCAGGTTCGATCCCTGGCCTTGCTAAGTTGGTTAAGGATCCGGTGTTACCATGAGCTGTGGTGTAGGTCACAGATGCTGCTGGAATCTGACATTGCCGTGGCTGTGGCGTAAGCCAGCAGCTACAGCTCTGATTTGAACCCTAGCCTGGGAACCTCCATGTGCCATGGATGTGGCCCTAAAAAGACAAAAAAAAGAAACAGAAACAGACACAGATGAAGTCAGATCATAGTGTTACTCAGAGCAAATATATTCAGGACTTTCTTTTTTTTATTAAAACATAGTTGATTTACAATGTTGTACCAATTTCTGCTGTATGGAAAAGTGACCCAGTTATACATATATTCTTTTTTTTCTATTATCTTCCATTACATTCTATCCCAAGAAAGTAGATATAGTTCCTTATGCTATGCTCTAATCAGGACATTTTAGATAGCCTATTAAAGCAAGGAGGTGCCATTTAAAGTTAAAATGCAGAAGGTGATTTCAAACTGGCAGTGAAATTACAAGAGGTTTCTTTCTTAGTCAGATTAAGGACTAATTTTTCCTTAAAGTCAGGAAAGCTGACTCTTTGGTGTTTGTTTTAAGTTGAAGACCATAACTTTAACAATATCATATACTTTCTGACAAGACTTTCAGCCACATACAAAACACTTTTAAAAAGCCCACTCTTCTTCCTTACCAAGGGAAGGGAAAATATGACCCTTTAAAAAAAAAAAAAATCAGACAACTAAAGTACTCCAAATCTTCAAAGAAGTAAAAAGACTGGTTCCACAGCTTTTCCAATGAAATTGCAGTAGAGGCATTTTGTGATATACCAATTCCTCACTTACGCCCTCCCATTCTAAATCCTTCTAGCCATGATCCTGCAATGATTTTCACCTTGTTTCAAGCCTCCTTCTCCCTTGCAAGACATTGTATATGAAGAGCAGCCAAATGCTAAGTGCCTCTGCAGTGTTAATGAGGAAATAGATCTTAGGAGAAATTACATGAGAGAAAGAAACCGCCCTCGGGAAACAGTTGCTTCTTCACTTTTAATGACGGCAACTGTGATGGAGCGTGCCACTGTGCCCCGTGTTGTGAAATGTGCTGCCCTAAACCCGTCATCTTTAGCCTTAGAGGTTCAAGTCCCTCTGGGAATAGAGTAAAAACTATGAACGCTGTCCCCCAACAGATGAACATAAACATAAAATCTAAAGGTCCACATGTGCAGGGTCAAGAATCTCCACCCTATGCAGATCCCAAACTTAAAACATGGTATCTTTTTTTAAATATATAATGATTTTTATTTTTTTCTATTATAGCTGGTTTACAGTGTTCTGTCAATTGTCTACCGTACAGCAGGGTGACCCAGTTACACCTCCATGTAGACATTATTTTTCTCCCATTATCATGCCCATCATAAGTGACCAGACATAGTTTCCAGGGCTACACAGCAGGATCTCATGGCCTATCCATCCAATACTCACAGGCTATGTGGGTGTCTTTCACACTTGATAACAGTTTTCATCTTCTAAATGTTTTTCATTCTTTGAGAAAAACATTCTGGAAGCTATATTGAAGCTTGTGAAACTGTAACAATCAATAACATGATAACTTCCCCTCTATGTTGCGATTACATAAATCATTCTCACAAACAAGCCAGAGGTGGTACTGTGTCTTCCACACATAATTCTACCTTTGCTCATATACAAAACAGGAAATAAAATCCTAAACCTACAAAACTTCAAGAAGAAAATGTAGAAGAATATCTGTGCTACCTTGGGTGAGTCAAAAGGTTTAGATAGTGTGGAATCCATAACAGAAAAAAAAAAATGGTAAATTGAACTTCACCAAAAACTTAATCAAAACTTTTGGCTTTAAAAGACAGCTCAGTAAGAAGACAACTGAGTAAGACGTGGGCAAAGACATGGACAGAAACTTCACCCCGGAAGAGGCAGAGTAATAAATAAGCTCATGCTGCTCAACATCACTAGTTGTCAGGAAAATGCAAATTGAAAACAGAATGAGAAACCACTACATGCCTGCAAGAATAGCTGAAATTAACAAAACTGTCACCAGCTGACAAGGATGTGGGGCAGATGAGACTTTCACATAATGCTGGTAGAAATGCAAAATGGTATGGTTACTTTGGAAAACAGTTTGGCAGCTTCTGATTTACCATAGCAATCCCACTCCCAGGTATTTATCCAATAATAATAATAATAATAACATTTGTTCATACAAAGACCTGCCTGTGAATGTTTATATCAGCTCTATTTATTTATATTCTCCAAACACTGGAAGCAATCCAAACGTCCATCAACTGGTGGTATATCCCATTCAACAGAATAGCACTCAGCAATAATAAGGAAGGCACTACTGTTATGTATAAAACACAAATAAATCTCAAAAGCAGTATGTTAAATAAAAAAACAAGCAAAAGTGTTGTGTATTTTATAATTCCATGTATATGATATTCTGGTAAACGTAAAAATCAGATTATTGGCTGCCAGGGGCTAGAGGTGGGGAAAGCAGACCGATTGACTACAACAAGCAACAAGGAAGATTTCTGAGCTAAAGGAATCATTCTATACATTTATATAGATACATCACTACATATGTTTCAAAAATCATAGGACTGTACATCCTAAAGGGATGAATTTTGGGAAAATGTCTATTCTCATCCTCTGCCCATTTTAAATGTGTTGGGTTTTTGTTTTTTTGTTGTTTTTTTTTTTTGATGTTGAGCTGTATGAGTTCTTTGCATATTTCGATATTAATCCCTTATCAGATATAGTGTTTGCAAATAGCTCCTCCCACTCCATAGGTGGCTTCTTCTTTTGTTGATAGTTTCCTTCACTGTGCAAAAGTTTTTTAGTTTGATGAAGTCCCATTTGCTTATTTTTGCTTTTGTCTCCCTTGCCTAAGAAGACATATCCAAAAAAATATTACTAGGACCATTCTCAAAAAGCATACTGCCTATGTTTTCTTCTAGAATTCTTATAGTTAAAGGCATTTAAGTCTTTAACCCATTTTGAATTTATTTTTGTGCATGGTGTGAGACAGTAGTCCAGTTTGACTTAGTGGACTGTCCATTTTCCCAGCACTTTTTATTAAAGAAGGTGTCTTTTCCCCATTGTGTATTTTTGCCTTATCTGTCATAGATTAATTGCCCATATAAGTGCGGGTTCATTTCTGGGCTCTTTATAGATGGCCAACAGGTACATAAGATGCTCAACATCACTAATCATCAGGGAAATGCAAGTCAAAACTACAATGAGCTATTACCTCACACCTGTCAGAATGGCTATCATCAAAAAGACAACAAATAACAAGTGTCAACGAGGATGTGGTAAAAAGGGACCCCTCATGCACTGTTAGAGGGAATGTAAACCTGAGACCGCATGTTCACTGTGGCGTTATTTACAGAAGCCAAGATATGGAAGCCACCTAAGTGGCCATCAAAAGATGAGTGGATAAAGACAATGTGATATCACACACACACACACACACACACACACACACACTACTCAGCCATAAAAAAGAATGAATTCTTACCATCTGTTACAACATGGATGGATCTAGAGGGCACTATGCTAAGTAAAACAAGTCAGCAAGAGAAATACTATATGTTATCACTTATATGCAGAATCTAAAGAACAAAACAAATGAATAAATTCTAAACAAAATAGAAACAGGTATAGATACAGAGAACAAACAAGTAGTTGCCCAAGGAGAGGAAGTGGGGGGAGGAGAGAAATAGGTGAGGGAGATTAAGAGGGACAAATTTCCAGTAGCAAAACGAGTCATGAGTATGAAATATACAGTGTGGGGCATATAGTCGAGTTAAGTAACATCTTTGTACGGGGAAAGATAACTAGACTTACCACATTTTGAAATGTACAGAAATACTGGATCACTATGTTGTGTAACAGGAACTACTCTGGGTCCCTTATACTTAAACAAACTCATAAAAAAAGAGATCAGATTTGTGGTTGCCAGAGGCAGAGGGTGGGAGGAAAAATAACTAGATGAGGACCATCGAAAGGTACAAACTTTCAGCTATAAGATAAATAAGTACCAAAGATGTAACGTACAACATGATAAATACAATTAATACTGTCGTACTTGACGTATGAAAATTGTTGACAGTAAACCCTAAGTGTTCTCATCACAAGGAAAAGGTTTTTTTCTAGTTCTTTAACGCTGTATCTCTGTAAGATGATGGATGTTCATTTCATTATCTATATAAGCCAATTCGATATGCTGTATACCTTAAACTTATACCATGCTGTATGTCAATTATATCACAATAAAAATGGAAGAAAAGAAAAAAGGGGTAAATTCTACAATATGTAAATTATACATCATAAAACTGACTTTTAAAAAATGGCTAAGAACACTATGAGAAAAGACTAACTTAAATTATATCTCAATATAATATCAATATCTCAAAGTATCAACACCCAGGGTATGTACTGTAATCAAATCAATATAAAAAGGACAATCAATTTTAAATTGGGCAAAGATAAAGATGAAATCCAAAGATCAATTATCAATAGTCAATAATCATAAACTGCTTGATCTCACTAGTAATTTGGCAAACATGGATTACAACAAAGTGATCAACATCCTTTTCCCATCAGAAAGACAAAGTTCTAAAAGACTGAAAATATCTAGTGCTGATGCCTATGCAGGGCAAGCATAATCTCTACAATAAGACCTCAAAAGAGTTACATCAATGAAGGTGATGGAAATTCAATTTATTCATATTTAGCTAAATCAAAAGACAGAAAAATAACCTTTAAAATAGTCTTTGCTGTTTCAGTCAATGGGCTATAGAGTGAGGTGGGACGGTAGTACCGAAAATGCTGGTGTCAGTTTCATCAATGACAGAACAGTGAGTCCAGTGCAGACCCAAGAAAGATGCGTAAATGATTCTAAGGCTTTACCAGCTCCCCAAGCAAAGAGTGATGTCCAGGTAGCCACAAAGATGGTGAGAGCCTCATCAACCTTCTCATGGAAGACACTGAAGAATGAAATGAGGGCCACAGCAAAATTTATAAGAACAAAGACATAATGGAACAGGTTAATTTATCCTTCCACTCATTTATGGTGACAAAAAAGAAAGGTCTACAAACTAAAAACTGGCTGAAATGTGTTTAAATGTTCCCAGAATTAAAGCTTTTCAGTGGTTCAGTTTCTGAATTGGGTTGCCTAGAGGTGATTTAAGGAATTTTCCAGGGATATTTTTGACTGCATTCAACTTTGACCTTAGCACTGACTCTGAACCTGAGAGAGTAAAACATAATTCCATATAATCTCATCAAGGGCACAGATCCTGTGCTAACGTTTAACCCAAGAAACACTTGGGTTAGTACTAGACATGAAGTAGACCTCAGTTACTTTAAGGAGCAAAGAAGAGTGGGAAAGGAGTTCCTTTGTGGTACAGCAGCTTAAGGTCCCAGCAGTTGTCAATGCAGTGGTCTGTGGTGGAGGTTAGTTTCCTGGCCCAGGAAAATGCAGCCCAAAAATGCAGCCAAAAAAAAAAGAAGAAAAAGAGTGGGAAAGAATCAGGGAGATAAAATGCACGCATAGTGGTTGGAGTCCTCGGAAGTAAAAAGGGGAAATCCCAATAGAGGCAGGAAGCAAGAAACCAAAGGTAAACAGGTAAGCACGCAGAGAGGCCACCAGGTAGTTACCATAGGTGGTGCTTAAGAGTCATACCAAAGCTACCCACTAGCCCTGACCACGGGACGGGGCACTATCTGAACCGACTGCTGAACTGTAAAAAGGGGTTAATCATTACAGTCACTTTACAGGTATGGTTACGAAATGAGACTATACAGGTAAAGCGCATCTGAGGGTGTACTGGCCATGCATTTGATCCACAAAGCCCTTATGAGAAGACAGGAGGACAGGAGGGAGAGTGGGGGCATGGCACCCCATTTTCCTGGGAAGGAAATACAAAAAATTATTTGTCAAGGCCTCACAGCTAACTAGAAGTTAAAAGCAAGGTGAACACCCAAGTCTCTGCCTTTTCAGCTGAGAGGTAGTCTGGCTGAGGAATCCCAGGAACAGAAATCGGAGGTTTCGCTATTTTAACGCGCAGTGAGGAGAAAGGGCCAGGAGAGGCTGGGGAGGGATGGGGTCTGGAAATCTTGAACTCTTGGGACAAAGGGCGGAAAGGCGAGGAGGGGACGTATCGGCTAGTCCCGTACCCCTAGTATTGTGGCCCCACGAGCACTGTGAGATTCTCCGACCCTAGAGCTCCTCTGACTCCCTGTCAATCCTGCGTCCTATTATCTACCAAGACCCCGCATCCAACTCACAGAGGCTGCGGCCAAGGGGTTCGCCACACAGCTTCAAGCAGCTGGCTCTCCTCCTGTGCAGACGGGTTGCAGAGCTGTTGCCATCCGTTGCCACAGCAACCACAGCGCCGCACAGCTTAGCAAGCCGCTTGATGATTGGAGAAGGCAAGCGTCCATAGCAACCGCCAAGCAGCAAGAGTTGGAAAGAATTTGATTTTTAGGAATTCTTTGGACACACCCTCTCCCTAAAGGCACCCTTCACCAGACACCTGTGCTAGTTCTTTTAAGGTGCATCATGCATTATCTTATTTAACACTTGTCTGCCCATGCCGCTGTAAGGATCCTCATTTCTACAGGAATTTTTAACTTAAAGGTCCTTTTACTTCTTCAGGATGTCTGTGAACCCTTAAGTTATACGCAAAAGTTTATGTCCATTTACCCATTAGGATGGTCCATAACTGTAGAGTCTTTTTTTCTTCTTCTTCTTTTTTTGGTCTTTTTAGGGCGCACCCACATCATATGGAAGTTCCCAGCCTAGGGGTCCAATCCGAGCTGTAGCTGCTGGAGTACACCACAGCCACAGCAATGCCAGATCCCAGCCGCATCTGCGATCTACACCACAGCTCATGGCAACGCCGGATCTGTAACCCACTGAGGGAGGCCAGGTATCCAACCCACACCCTTATGGATACTAACTAGTTGGGTTCTTAGCCTGCTGTGCCACAATGGGAACTCCCATAACTGCGGAGTCTTAAAGGAGCCAGAACTAGAACCCAGGTTGCCGATGCCCAAGGAAGTGCTAGAGAATAACTGCTCTATGCATTCACCCCATCTTCCTTCTCAAAGACCTCAAATTTAAAAAAAAAAAAGAAAGAAAAGAAAAAAGTGCAGTTCTTCCCAGACTCCTTTTTTGTTGTTGTTGCTGCTGCTATTTCTTGGGCCGCTCCCGCAGCATATGGAGGTTCCCAGGCTAGGGGTTGAATCGGAGCTGTAGCCACCGGCCTACACCAGAGCCACAGCAAGGCGGGATCCGAGCCGCGTCTGCAACCTACACCACAGCTCACGGCAACGCCGGATCGTTAACCCACTGAGCAAGGGCAGGGACCGAACCCGCAACCTCATGGTTCCTAGTCGGATTCATTAACCACTGCGCCACGACGGGAACTCCCCATACTCCATTTAAACTGTGCTCTCATTCAAATCCTGCCTTGAGACATCTCCCAAAGACCTGAACTCTTGACCTTTATTCACTCATTCAATAAATATCTATTGATCACTAATTATGGGTGGGGCATTTATCACAGAGACACTTTTCTAGCCACTGGAAGTAAGAAATTGTCAAAATGGAGTCCTTAATTTCTTAGAGTTCTCCTTATGGTGTGGGAGACAACAGATCATTTCAGAATCTGATAATAAACACAATGTGGTGACATGGTGGCGAGTGTCTAGGTGACGAGGGAAATGCGCACTGAGGAGCTGGTTATCTGAGCGAAGATGTGAGACGGCACCGGCTATACAAGGTCAAGGAAGACAGCAACACAGGCAAAGGAAACAGAGTTAAAAGGAATGAATACAGGGTGTGCAGGCAATGAAAGGCTCATGTGGCTAAAAAGGAGAGATCCTGTACAACTGTGGTGAGACACATCAGATGGCCCGTCCCCAGCTCTCTGAGGCCAGGCTACTCCCTTGCTCTTCTGACCCCTAGTTACCTTACCACATCACCCTAGTTATTTCTTTCATGATCCTCGTTACTTTTTTTTTTTTCTTTTTTTCTTTTTGTCCTTTTAGGGCTGCACCCGCGGCATATGGAGGTTCCCAGGCTAGGGGTCTAATCAGAGCTGTAGCCACCAGCCTATGCCAGAGCCACAGCAACTCCAGGTCCAAGTCAAGTCTGCGACCTACACCACAGCTCATGGCAACACCGGATCCTTAACCCACTGAGCAAGGCCAGGGATCGAATCTGCAACCTCAAGGTTCCTAGTTGGATCCATTTCCGCTGCACCAGGATGGGAACTCCATAATCCTTGTTACTTTTTAGGCTCTGTGAGTTCCATGAGGGCAGAGACTGTGCCTACATTGTTCATTAGGGTGTCCCCAGCACCTGAAATGACTGGCCCTGCATGAATACAAAATAAATATTTGTTGACTATGTGAATCTTCACTTCACAGTGCCAGGAAGTATGCTAGACGGGGAAGACAAGACAAAGATACCTCTGTGTTCACAGAGCTTAAATGCTTGTGGAATAAATGCATTACATTTTTTTTTTTAATTTTAAGATGTGTGTTTTCTAGTTGGTTTGGGGAAATATTTTTTTGGAATTGATCAGAGACAAGCCTAGGTAGAAGAGATAGCTAGTTAGATTCCAAACTATCTTTTAAGAGATGCAGTTTCATTACTTTTCTGTGCAGACAACTGTCTGGGATAAGAGAGCCTCTCCTCTGTAGGGAGTTCCCGATTTATGGTGCAGGAGAAACGAATCCAATAGGAACCATGAGGTTGCGGGTTCGAACCCTGGCCTTGCTCAGTGGGTTAAGGATCCAGCGCTGCCATGAGCTGTGGTGTAGGTTGAAGACACGGCTCAGATCTTGTGTTGCTGTGGCTACAGTGTAGGCCAATGGCTACAGCTCCTATTTGACCCCTGCCTGGGAACCTCCATATGCTGTGGGTACAGCGCCCCCCCCCAAAAAAAGGCCTCTTCTCTGTAAAGTTCCTTGGGGAGGCTGCTTCAGTGTTCAGAACAGGAAATGGTGGCTCTGAGAACACTTTGCTGGCCGGCAGTGGGCACCCTTCAATGCCATTCCTCTTTGAACCATTAATATACCTCTTCCTTCCTATGGCTGTAGAGGTGATGAGGATGGAAGCAGGTCTAAGAACATGAAGTATCTGTGCCCAGTGATCTCAGAGGTCTTGGGTTCTCCCGGTGTCTGGACTCACTGAAGTTCAGGTTTTTCATGCCTCTGCACTGAAGGAATTCAGTGAGAGACAAAGTGATGGGCAAGAAATAGATTTACTGAGATAGGATGCTTGTGAGAGATGCAAGCGGGCAGGTACAGAGGCCCTGCCTACAATTTCATTTACTTTTTGGGCAAAGAAAATGTGTGCAGAATTGAATGATTGAGACTCGAAGTGCTGTGGGAAGCCACCGAACAACTTCCTTGATAATTTCTTCATTCAGTTACCTTTCAGTTCAATTTCACCAATGTGAATGCCTACTACATACCAAGCACTGTGGTATCTAGCAATGACAAGGCAAGAACACCACCAATCTTGCCACAAGAGCTTACATGCCATGATGTCCATTATAGGAGCCACTAGACACTTATGACTGTTGAGCACCTGATGTGTGTTTGCCCTGAACAGGAATATGGGGCAAATATAAACTCTGGATTTCAAAGGCTTAGTGCAAAACAGGCATGCAAAATATCTCATTAATAATTTTCAACACTGATTTCATATTGAAATGATACCATTTTGGATATACTGGATTAAATAAGATTATTAATAAAATTAATTCACTTGTGCCTTTCTTTAATCTGGTTGCTAGAAAGTGGTAAATTATATATGGGGCTTGCATTGTTTTCTGTTGGACAGCACTGGTCTAATGGGAGTTTAACACCAGTTGAATTAAACAAGTAATATCTTATTACAGATGTTTGAATAGACTTTTCAGTGGAGGCGCAATAGGTAGCAAATTTCAAATGGAGGAACTAGACAGAGAATGGACAAAGAAAACAGGTAGTCAGCTCTCAAGCCTTTCAAGCCTGGAGCATATAAAAGGGGCAGAAGTAGGTGATTAAGGATTTCTTCAAAACTGTGAGCCCCACTTCCTAATCTCTAGTCCAAAAAAGGAGTTGAGGAGATACTCGATGAGTTTAACATAGTGGGCTTGGGTCTGAATCCAACCTAATAGTTCTAAAGAGCAAGAGATGAGCAGACTAGTGGGCAGACAGCAGAGCAAAGGAAGAATTGCTTGGCTGGGAACAGCACATCACCTTCCCCCAGGATTTATCAAGGGTAAAAACGCATGAGTGTTTCCTATGGTTCTACAGATTTCTCTTGAGAAATGCGTAGGGTCATTTTGGGTCCAATGGTAAGACAAAGACAACTCAGCCCAGGCATGCTGAGGGTAATGGGAGGTTCCAGGGGCTAAAGGAAAGCAAAGAACCAGCCACAAGAGAGATGCATTTGAACCCCAATATGAGAACTGCAGGGTACAGATGCCCAGTGATGACAGTAAGTGTAAACTGCTCCACTGATGGAAGTATCAGTCTAATCACAACAGCATCAGACAAGTAACAACTTCCTTATCACCTCTTCATCTCTTTCTTTCTCCTGATCTAATCCCAGAGCAGCCAGAAAATAGTTACCCAACTGGGGGCACAGTATGGTGGCTGGCAAGGAACCCAAGTAGAAGACAATAGGAAAGAAAAAAAAAGAAACCTTCCCCAATGGCAGGTTTCCTGTTTGCAGCAGGCACAAACTGAAAAAGGAGGGAGCCGGAGTTCCAGTTGTGGCTCAGCAGTAATGAAGCCAACTAGCATCCACGAGGATGCAGGTTCGATTCCTGGCATCACTCCGTGGGTTGCCATAAGCTGTGGTGTTGGTCACAGACGCAGCTCAGATCTGGCCGTTGCTGTGGCTGTGGCTGTGGTGTAGGCCAGCAGCTATAGCTCCAATTCAATCCCTAGCCTGGGAATTTCCATATGCCACCAATGCAGCCCTAAAAAGATAGATAAACAAATAAATAAGAAAGAAAGACATAATTTTAAATTAAAAGTTTTGATTACCACCTTGGTCAGAACATACTGAGACTGTGTTTTGACACACAAGAGGGTCCGTAAAAGTCTTGGCACACACTGAATTCACCCAGAGGCAGGAAAAAAAAATTGCCCCACAGACACATTTTAAAGACAGACTAGAAGATAAAAATTATGTTGCTTTATGACTGTGGGCCACGAGTCATGCTTGCCTGATTTAAGAGTTACATAAGAAAGATGAGGCGGGCTATAAATAAAAGCAGCATCAAGTGTGACATCTGAAGAATTCCCAACAGTAGACGATGTATAAGGTGAAGGATTCAAGTGCGTACTATTGTAGGAGGAAAAGAAATTCTCTAGTCTCAGCCTCAGACCTAAGACTAGCATCTAAGCTCCCGTCCCCAGAGGCCTTGCAGGGGCTGCAGCCAGTGACCTTGGTCTCTACGCCCTTCGGGCCCATCTGCAGCTGCTGCCTGATGACGGAAACCTGATTTGCTCCCAGTGCCATAGAGACAGGCAGGCAGGCAAACACAGGAAAAACAACACAAAACCAAAAAAGCAATGCATCCAGAAATGAATATCCAACTGAACCCTCATTATAGAATTAAAAAGCAGATCCAATTTAAGAATCACTTTCGTTAACCTGCAACCAAAAAGGCTAACAGGAGGTATGAAGACTTCTCCATTCTTATGCTGCCGGACCCCCAGGGAAGCTCACATTTGAATCAAGTCACAGAGATAAGGCCAGAGCCTTGTTCTTTCTAAAATATGAGCAGGTCCTTGAGTCAATTACCCAAAGACTGTGAAGATGGAGACTTCTTCAGACTTCAGAGTGAAACAGACCCATTATCCTGAGGGCCTCAAGACACCAAGACCACCTTAGCAACCCTGGTTCATGCAACCCATGCAGAGGAGGGCCTTGGGCAAGATACCCAGAAATCATGGGCTTATCATTTGAAAGAGCTCAATGTGTATAAAATTCACAGACCATCACAGTTGCTCAAAACTTGAGCAGTGATTTTTCTTACTATTACGAGATGACTCCGGTTCTGAATGTATTCCTTGTGTGGAGTTTGCTACTTAACCTTTCTGTGCTTTGTGCAGTTTCCACATCTGTAAAACAGGGGCACTACCTCACAGGATTGCTGACGACTAAATAAGATAATAATAGACATCAAGGGCTTAATAAAAGAAAACTATCATTCTTGCTAATATTGTCACCATCCTTCAGTCTCAATCTTCTTTTGACATCACCTCCCAAATAGTCATCCAGTGCTAGAGACTGAAGGTTCGTGTCTCTGTCCTAAAACCCAGATGCTGTGAATGCTACCTTATTTGGGGGGGGGAAAAAGGTCTTTGTAGCTTTAATTAAGTTAAAGGTCTTAAGATGAGATGATCCTGAATTACCCAGGTGGACCCTGAATCCACCGACCTTGTAAGAGAGAGAACAGGAGAGAAGATACAAACACATAAAGGGGAAGAAGCAATGGGACCACAGGGGCACAGCTTGAAGAGATACAGCCAAGGAGGCCAAGGACCACCGACAGCCGCTAAAACAGGAAGAGGCAAGGAAGGTGTCTCCTCAGAGCCTCCATAGCAAGTGTGGCCCTGCCTGTGTCTTGATTTCAGACTTCCGGCCTCCAGACTGTGAGAGAAGTTTCTATAGAGGGAAGCCACGTGGGGAGTGGTAATGGTTGCAGCAGCCTTAAGGAACAAATACACTAAGTTTTCATTCCAAGTTCCTGGGAGAGAAAACCTGACTGGTTTAGGCTGATTCACATACAACATATCCCCTTGAGTCTGTTCACATCTACCCAAGGGAGGGTCACACCGGATGAACACAGCTGCCAGGCCATTCCTGTGTGGAGGGTGGTTGTCCATTCTCAAGAAAGTGAAGGTGGGCTGGGCAGAGCTCCCAAAGGCGGTCTACTATCTGGGAGTTCTCCGGGCATCCAGGGGCCAGACTTCATTTTTCAAGCCTTTTTTCCTTCATCTCTGCATTGGGTTCATTTACCATTTTTGGACCAGTTCTCCTTGCCTCCAATTTTTCTGCAAATTTTCCCACTTCTTTCCAACTCCCCCACCACCACTCTGTCTCAAGCCAACATCCTCTCTTGCCTTTGTCTACTGCCACAGTTCCCAAACTGTGTCCTGAGGCACCTCAGGGGGCCACAGTGAACCCACAGGGGTGTCTCAGGTTCTTTTAAATCTTCATGGGAATCACAGAAATATCTGTCAGAAACTACTAGCGTGACGTAATTCAGTTTAAATGTTACATTATTACTCTGCTTCCAATGACTAAATATTTTCAAAGCTGGGTGTTTCGTCATTGCTGTGAGGAAGGCAAGTACCATGTGAAACTCAGTGTGGAACAGGAAATGAGACCAGTGGTATCCGATATGATTCCAAGGCTTGAGAAGGTGTGCAGTGTTCAAAAGGCATTAAACCGTTAGAACACAAGTGCTGATACAGCTATTTGGACCTGCTTACTTAATAAATGGGAGTTGTTACTCATTTCTTTCAGGCCAGAGATGCTGTGAAACAATTACTAAGACACGAAAAATGGTGCTAACTTTTGCACTGTTATGTTCTCAAGAGTAGGAGATAGAACCAACTGCCCTTTCAAAGACAAGCACCATTAATGCCCCTGAAGAAGAAGACCTACTGGACTTCTCTGAATAGAATGAATTTCTGAGATTACCTGTTGGATCATTGAGGAAATACAAGTTTGCTTTCCTTCCTCTTGTGGGAAGGTCTAGGTTGTTGAAGTCAACTCAAAAAGCATATATTGAGCATTTACTGAGTGGCTTAGGATAAAAAGCCTGAGACTGAGGAAATCGAGGCTGGAGACTCAGTTCTACCATCTATCACCTTCACGTCCTGAGTCTAGCTGCTTCACCTCGCTGAACCTCACTTCTGCAGCTATTAAAGAGGGCATAATGCAATTACTCAAAAATGTTATTTATGAACCTATCCTGGGCTCACACTGTTCTAAACTGCGAAGCAGTGTTCTTGACTTTTTATTTCATTTTTGCTCCCCTAAGGAGCCTTTTTAGACAGTTTTGGTCCTAATTATGCTCCCAAATTTTAGTACCATGTATATACAGTGTATCTGGTTCATGTACTGTATATAAGTCTGTGCTGTATACACAAATAGAGTGAGGTTTTTGCCCCCTCAAGAACTAGCTTTTGCCCTCCTGGGGACAATATTGCCCCTGTTAAGAATGCACACCCTAAGGAGACAGAGGATATTTCTGCTCTCACGTAACCTACATTCTAGCATGAGAAGTTGATCTAAAAAATATAACAAGTAAAAGTATCAGATGTGAAAAGTGCTTGAAGTAGTGAAACAGGATGCTCTGGTGGAGAAGGACTGTGGGGATGAGCCAGAGGCCTCTCTGAAGAGGTGACCCTGGTGGTAAGATCTGAATGCCAACAGAGGCAGCCGGGCATCTTCAAAAGAGGAGCCTCTCATGCAGTGGCCCTCTGCTGGGCACCAGCTGGGGGAGAGGCTACAGAGGGCTGTCACCAGCTGGTGAGCTCGGATGACATCACCACTGCCAGTGGAGAGTAGTTTTCAAGACTGAGTGATACAGCAGAGACAATACTTTGTAAATAGTAGATTGCTGAATGAATGGGAGGGATCATTATGTTCCAAGTGCTGCTTTTCGGCACTGTGGGCAGAAAATGACTAAAGCCCTAGCACCTGCTGTCAAAAAGAGTTGTTTCTGAAAAATAGCTAAAGAGGCTAGACTGTAGGGAAAGTTTAAACATCCAAAGATATCCATCTAGATAGATAGACAGAACTAGAAGAGAGAAATGGTAGAAGTGGGCAGATGATATCTAACATTTTTAAGTGCTTATTCTGTGCTACTGTGCAGGGCCTGTTACACATGAATCCTCACGACCCCACGGGATTCTTCTCCTCATTTCACAAGTGAGGAACAAAGGCTCAGAAAACAAAAGTGTCTTGCCCCAAATCACAAAGGCAGTAGGTGGCAGGACTTAGGTCTGCCTGACTTGGTTCTAAGGTCTTAACCAAGATGATACAACCCCCAGTTCCCTCGTCTGGTCCTTTGAGGCACTCCATCTTCCATGCCTGCCCTTCTGCTACCAGTGATTTATGTTAATTCAATTTGTAGAACTGAACTTCTCCTGCTAGGATATCAGACTCAACCCAACAATTAAAAGACTAATTATAATGCTTTTACAGGGTCTAGGAACAAAAACTGTCCATGCCATGATTAATCACCCACTGTTTTGGTTGTCGGGGAGAAAATACATCTTATCTCATGTCCTAAGAATGACATCATGTCCTTCATCAATACAGACAATGTCTGTATTGGAAGAGAATTTAAAAGCAGATTCTTCTTGGTCGTGGACTCCCTAAAGATGCAAATCCCCAAAATTCCAACAAGAATGCACCGCCAGTGATTAATGGTCAAGAGGAGATCCAGAGGGAAACGCTTGTCAGGAGAAGACACTAAGACACGTGCTGCTTCCTTTGGCTGTGAGACATAATTTAAAGCATAGGAGACGTGAAGACCAGGATCTGGAATTGATTCATGATGTGAAAGTGTCATGCAGCTCTGGACCCGAAAGAATATGGTAGAAAAGACCTGTGGTTTAAAAGGGGTGGAGCCAGAGCTAGTCTGTGAAAAACTCTTCCAATCATCAGGCATGCACAATTAAGTATAAGCAGAGGATCTGGGTCTTGTCAATATCCAGACAAAATAAAAATCATCTCCTATCAGGAAAATACTTGACAATGCAGAAATACAATTATAGACGAATGATGTGCTTTCTCCATTTTCTGATGAAAATCTCACAAAAGAGAATCCTTGTGTTTGTAGGACCCAAAGGTGCAGAAGTACCACAGACTGAATAGGTCTGTGTGTGTGTAGCACATAAAGATACACACACAATTGACAATAATAAACACACTAATTTATATCAACCATGCTCGAGAAAAAAAAAACTGATCTAATCTGTCTAGAAAATGAGACTGAAATCATTGGGAAAGAAGGCAGAGAGACATGCAAATATTAATGTGCAATATATCATGACATAAATAGCACTGTAATCATTCACATAAACATTCAACAAACACAAGGGTGGTTAAAAAGGGAAAGACTGTGGTTGGTGGCTCTTATCAGGAAAGCTTCGGGGGAGGTTGAATTTAAAGTGGCCATTGAAGGAACAGTAAAATTTTGATTCACTGATTAATATGTCCTCTGATGGATTCATCAAATATTGTATGGAATCCTCACTTTAGAACATATCTTGATGGTCACTAGGGGCCCTGGAAAGCTCACAGCCCCTTCATTTATTCATTTAACATATTCATAGCTATTCATGAGTATGTGCTCCATCCTAGGCACTGGAGATGCTGCTGTGAACAAGCCAGAGCCCTAGAGAGCAGAGGAAGAGGAGCGGTGAGACTTCCAGATGAGGGGGCTACAACATCCCTCTAAGTAGCCCAGCAGGGCTTCACCAGGATGAAGACGATAATTTCCAAGACAAAATTGAGTCTTAGATACTTGGAACAAAAGACTCGAGCTTGGCAGAGCCAGGAACCATATAAAGGAGAAATGGAGATGGGCTACGACTTTGATTTTAGAGAGAAAAGGTTGCAACAAGTCTCGAATTCTCTTTTCTAGCAAAATGAGGAAGGATTTGTTAAGTGTTCAGGTGCCCTAGAAGAGAAGAAAGGTTTGATTTGAGTCCATGTAAAAATTTTGCTCTGATAATGATATCCTGTTACAGAAATGGAGAGGAACATATAAGAACACGTCCATTCATTCATTTAGGCACAAATTTCTCAAACACCTAGGTAATTTGAGATTGTATCAATTGTGTCTGATACTAGGGACAGAGGGAAACTCTCACTTGCTAATCTTCCGGCTAGTCTAAGCATGAAAGGGTGCAGCCTCTATATGACATGGGAAGGGGAACAGGAGGAGGCAGACGCCGAGCCAGTGGTCTTTCACTGGCTGTCTAGGCTGAATGTTAGAAGGAAACAACAAAGTCAAATTTAAAAATACCCCATTGCCCTTGTCTTCTCATTGGACCAACTCTGAGGCTTTGGAGAGTCCTCAGCCCCAAGTCTCATTAGAAAAGCAGATGGACTTATCAGAGGGTTAATGGCAGCCAGGGATGACCCCGATATGATTTGGCCCTAGCTGATGACCTTCGAGAGGTGGTTGTGACTTTGAAAACTGAGGGCAACAACCTTTGGTGAGGAATGAACAAGGTAAAATCTAAATTTATGTTAGGACTTAAGAAAATAATCCCTCCCACAGAAACAGAAAAAGGGAGAAATAAAAATTAAAATATAGTAGTAACATGCCCAATTGTTATACAATCATATAGTCCCCCTTGCACAGGTAGCAGTGTCATGGATAATACACCAAAAAAGAGTATTTCAAAGTATTCTTAGCTATTCAACTAATGAGGGCAAAACTGGGAGCCCAGTGGAGGAACATGACTGACATACACATGGATGGATAGTGTGTGTGTGCACACGCGTGCACACATGCGTGCGTGTATGTGTGTGTGTGTTTTTCTTGAGAGCCAAGATGAAGATGGAGACATAAAGTCTAAGTCCACAGGCATGGAGTGAAATTACATGATGTGTTCTGTCCACATGTTCTGTTTATTTCTCACCAATTGTCTTGGCCTGTCAGTGTCTGCACCTTACCACGCAAACCCTTAATAAGAGCCCTTGCTCCTGCTGCTGGCAACACAGAGATATCCAAGTCCTGTGAGACTGAAGCACTCTATTCCATGGATAAATGGGATTCCCAAAGAGTGTGAGACCCACCAGGGGTTTGGTTACAGCAGCTGCTTTTATCAGATAAGCTGGGGATGTTTCCCACCCCAGAATAACACGTCTTGTTCCACTCTCAGAAAGCAGGTTCATTACTGAGGAGCTCAGGAACGAAAACAGTTTCCAAATCAGTCGTGATGGTTTCTGCAGTCTCTGCTTTTCCCCTAATACAGCTTCAATGAGGGGCTCAATAATCGTAAGTATGCAAAGAGCACATTAGTCTTTCTGATTAATTAATCCAATGACTTATCTCCCACCTGTGAACATTCTGGGACCCCTGGTTTATGCTCTGCCCACTCTTGTTTCCACACCTGTGTTAGCCCTTCTCTTTGTCTAGCGTTGGGCATAAACATGGCCCCTGGTCTGGACTGCCTGATGCATTCCTCAGTAGGCTGTCTAAATGCGTTTGCAAATTCCTTGTGCACTTTAAACTTTAATAATGAGGACCGTGGGCTTACACGAATAATAGGCAGATGGAATTTGAAAGCCAGTTTCTTTTGCTCGTTAAAATTGAGGACAGTCATATGATACAGTCAAGCACAATAGATTCAGATCACATCTTGTGACATGGACAACTGGCTCTCCGAGGCAAGAAAGAATTCAATTTCCATTTAAACACCATTCCCGGAGTGTGACAAAAGCACTCTGAATTAAAGAAGCTTGAAGTAATAGAGGTTTAGCCAGTGAATTTTAGAAAGTGTCTATGACCAAAGTGCAAAAATGAGTGGAGAAGCCAATACCTTGATTCAAGCAGCCCTGTGAGAAAGTCTGAGGCAGGGGAGCTGGGATTCCTGACCCACAGAAACTGAGATAATAGACACTGTTGTTTTAAACCACTAAAAAAGGGAAAGTGAGTGGAGCTTTTGGTAAACACCCACACACACTTCTGGGTGGGTATTTTCTATGAAGGGTATTTTCTCTTCACCTTTTCCTCCTCCTTCTTTTTTTCTAACTTGATAAAACTATGCAGCAAGTGGACTGGTCATGTTCATATTAGACTTTAAGCCATGGGTAGTCCTTTTTTTGCAGCTAAAGGTGTGACTTGAAGAGGTACACAGCCCCAGTGAGGTATGCACATAACACACTCTCTCTCTCTCTTTCTCACACACACACACACACACACACACACACACACACGCCATTTAATTTAGTCTTCTGGGGGGAAATTAAGAAAACACTCATTTTTTCTGGAGATAAATTCCCCAAAACCACTAATTATAGAGTAAGGGAACTAATATTTACCATGGCAAATGAAATCATTTGGAGCTAGAACCAGAAAAACCTCAAATTCCACATCAAGAAATGTAAACATTATTATGTGTGTGATGGGGAACTATTCTGAAATTTCTGAAGGTAGAGTTGATGTTAGACCAATAGTTAATGTAACAGGAAGACTGAAATGGATAGGAAAGGAAATGGAAGCAGAGAGAATAGTTGGTGGACCACGGTTATACTTTGTGGAAAAGAATAACAGAGTTAACCAGAGACAGTCTGAACGAGACAGTAGGGAAAATACATAGCTACTGGGGCAGGAGCAGCTTAGTAACAGACAGCTAATTAGATGAAGGATGGAGAAGAAAGCGGAGAGGGAGTTTCTAGTCTTCATGACTATGTGTGGGACAATGCCATTAACTGAGGCTACAAATTCCAAGTCCTCTGTATACCATCTACAAATTCAAATTGTCTCTGTATACAATGAAATTGACACAAAATAGGAAACAAATTGACACTCAAATAGGAAACCCAGAAGAGACACAAGTTTGAGGAGAGGGAGAGGTAATTAAAGGCTCCGGTTTTTTAAAGTGTACACGTGACATTGAGTCACTGTGTTTACTTGGGCTCCTCTCTGCTGTGACAGTTTTGGATGTGACTCTTGATAGGATGTGATGACATGACACTTCACCTCTGTGATCTTTCCCCCTAAAACACAAAACCCCAGTCTAATCTTGAGAAAAACATCAGACAAATTCCAGTAGAGGGACATTCTGCAAAACACATAACCAGTACTTCTCAAAACGGCCAAGGACATCCAAAACTGTCCCAGCAGAGAGGAACCCAAGTAAACACGGGGGGGTTCGATGTCACGTGTTCTCCTGGGTGGGATGCTGGAACAGAAAGGGACATTAGGGAAAAACTAAGGAAAACTGCCTAAGTAATACACTTCAGTTAACTGTTAAGAAAAAAAAAATCTATTTTCTAAAAGTTTGCTTTTGATATCTGCTCACCCATCATGGGAAACTGGGTAAATAAACCAGGACATGAGACCTCATCACTGCTGGCTCTCACCTCCCCACCACCCACCGGAATGAGAAAGCTGAAATGAAGGAAAGCAACTCCTTGCCTACCCTTAAAAGCTAGAGTTTCTGGTACTAATGGTGAAATGAAGATGGGACACATAAGGATGAGACTGCAATGTGACAGAAGAGGGGGAAGCTGGCCTGAGAAGAGCAGTTATTTTGTTTTTCAATGGCTGCACTGGGGTTGCAAACACACTATGATCTTATAACCCAAATGTCTGTGCTTTTGGATTCCACCCAACAAACATCAACTCAGCACTTAGACAAGCTGTGTACTGTGAGATGCTGGGGATATAAGAAAGAATGTCTCACAGCTCCTGCCCATGAGATGCTCACAGTCTACTCTAGAGACAGAATGGCAAATGATTGCAGTACACTCTTAGAGCAGGGGCATTATGTCCTAAATAGTAAAAAAATCATTTGGGGAATGGATGAGAAGGTAACAGTGAATTCTACCTACAGAGGTGGTGAGGAAGGGCCATACCAAAGACAGAACTTGGGGAAGTTTCCGTGTGGCACAGCAGGTTAAGGATCCAGTGTTGTCACAGCTGTGACACAGGTTGCAACTGCGGTGTGGGTTGCATCCCTGGCCCAGGAACTTCCACAAGATGCGGGTATAGCCAAAAAAACAAACAAACAACAGAGCTTTGCACTGGGGCTTCAAAGATAAGCAGGCTCCTGCGGCATTAAGTGGTAGGATTCAGCATTTGCACAGACATGGCGACATTCAATTGCATGGTATACTTGGGGAAGCTGCAGCCAGAGTTTCAGGTATGGACTTACTACCTCTGGGCCATGAAAAATGTCAATCAGGGAGGAGAAAGACTAGAGTTAGGGAGACCAGGTCAGGGGCCACTGTAATGATTCAGCTGGAGATAATGAAACTCTACAGTCAGGAAGAAATACCAAAAATACCCCAATTCTCCTACCTCCTCATTTTTCCATCAACACATTCAAGCAAAAGAAACTGATTCCCCAGTGTCTTCTGCTCTTGGCAATGCAGGAAGGCCTAGCATCTGTTTCCTGAGCAGCTAGTGGCTAGAGGTTGCCAGTGTCCAGGCCTCCTCTCATTAGAGAACCCTGGGGGGCAGGCCCATGCCTGTTTTGGAATTCACCAAGGAATTTCACATACACCCTCGCCATCTGCTGAGTAACCCTCCCTTTCTCCCCAGTACAAGCCCTCTCGGCTCTGGCTTTTAGAAAGGGGCCATGCTCACAGCCTGCCTGGGAGCAATTTGGCAAGCTTCAAAAGCTACAGATATTTCCATATCTTTTTTTGTTTCCAGGAAAATGTGGTCAAGGCCATGGAAATATAGGCTTCTTTTTCCCTTGATGGTGGGTGAAGATAACCTATGGCAGATACTTTGCTTAGAAGTCAGATGGCCTCATGAAACCTCAGGGTTTGGTCTCAGATTCTCATGGGTTTTGTCAGTTGACAGAACTCAAAGAACTCAAGCTCTGTGACCAGGAGCAGCAGTTCCTGTTAAGACATAGGCCCTACATCTCTGCTTTCCTGGTTGTTGCTGAGAAGCAAGTGGTGGGAGAGTGAAGGGTACAGACTTGTAGACAAAGACTTAGGGAATCTCGGCTCCATCATGTACCAGTGATATGACTTTAGCCAACTAGTTTACTTTTTCATATCTGTTCCCCATTTGTAAAAATGGGCACAACAAGAGTACCTACTGCAAGGGCTGTTGTGAGGGTTCAACACTATACTCTTGTCCACAGCCTGGGACATCGTAAAAACTTTGGTTAAAAGTCAAAGTTAGCTGGTAGACTAGCTGGCCCACCTGCACCATCTCCACCCCGTGTCCCTGGGTATGTTACACTAAAACAGCACACAAACTAAGTCCTAGAAGTTGTGGGTAGTGGTGCATAGAGATTAAGGTTTGGAATTCAACTGCCAGGGTTTGAATCCCAGCTATACTCCACTTCCTAGTTGTGTAGCTTTAGGCAATAAAGTTATCTTCTCTGTGCTCAGTTTTTCTCACCTATAAAATGGAAATCAAAATAACTCATAGAATTACTGTGAGGAGAAAATGAGATTCATCCATAGCGCTGCACATAGAGTTCATTTGTTCTCACTGCTGTATACTAGCCCACTTTCCAAATATTCTGATTTATTTATTCATTCTACCCTTGACGGAGGTTTCAGTTGTTTCCATTTGGGGGTTATTATAAGCAGTGCTGCTATGAAAATTCTTGTACATATCTTTTGCTGAAACTATGTATACAATTTTGGGTCAAGTGGAATTTCTAGGACAGAGGGTATCAGTTTTAGCAGATACTTCCAACCAGTTTTCCAAAGTGTTCCAATTTAAATCCCTGCTAGCACTGTATGAGAGTTCAGCTGCTCCACATTCTCACCAACCCTTTGTATTTTCTGATATTTTCATTTTAGCCACTCTAGTGGGTTTATAGCACTATTACACTGTAATTTCAATTTGTATTTCCCTAGTGACTTAGTAAAGTTGAACATTTTTTCCATGTATGAATTAAACACCATATCTAGCATATGGTAAGCATGCAATAAATGCTAGCTACTATTTTTTTATGCTCTGTTCACCAAAGCACAGCTTTTCAAAAAGGAGCATGGAATTTCCAGAAGCTTCTAGACATTTCATACTCTCTTGAACCACCTTTCATCTCCCATGTGCGCCTTTCCTCATGCCTCCTTCTTCTCTTGGCTGATTTCACTATAAATTACACTCCTTGAGTCTCCCATAGTGAGAGGAGCTGGAAGCCAAGTGAGTCTTCTGGCCTCTCCACTCCTAAGAGGTTCCCACCTTTGCTCAGATGTGTCAGTTCCAAGAAGAGCTGAAAGAATCCTTACTCAAAAACCCTAGACCACCCAGAGTCTCATTCATCTGACCTCACTTCCCTCTAACTCCATCCTGATGAATGGTTTTGACAACTTCCTCATTATTCCAGCCTCTGGTCCGAGATGGAATTGAATCTTTCATGCCTTCCGTTAGGAAAGATGCATCAGTTGTTTTTTAAGATGCACGCTCGATTCCCCTTGTAAAGTCAGTATCCTGAGGGGTTTGTTAATGCATAAAGCCACATACCTCTAAAGAAAATTCCACACTGTCCCTAAAACAAGGAGACAATTAAGCTCTACCGTCAGTTTAGTCTTTTCTATTAAGCTCCAGGAGAGCAGAAAAAAATGGCATTGTACAGTTGGGGATGGAGTTGCATCTTACAAGATCTTGGGAAAGAGAAAAAAGGAAGGCAGCTTAGTAATTTCCAAATCAAATCAAAAATGTTCACCCATGTTTGTATAAAATATTCTTCATTATGTAATGTAATGGACACAACTTTATTCTTTAAGTAGCTGGGTAAAGACTTTCTCTTAGAGGAGACTCAATATTCTTGAGAAAATTTCTTGGTGTTTCCTATGAAATAAAACATAGGACCCCTGCCACCAAGGACCCTTAGAGATAGAAGTACTCTTGATGAGACAAGAGAACAAATTTGCTGATTCACTGAAGGGAACAGAAAGAAAGAGAGGGATATTAAAAGCCAGTGGCATAGTTAAAGGCCATTCAGTGGTATGTGTGACCTCTTAAGTCACCAGGAAAGTTGCTTACTTCATTAAAGGCATAGGACCAAATGAATCTTTTGTGGAAATCCATGAAGGAACTGAGGTTTGTATGCAGGGCCTCCTGGAGTAGAACTGAGAAGGCCTGAATAAAGGAGTCATAACAAGGAGGCAGAAAAAATTAAGCAAGAGTGCTGAATTCAGTCAAGCTCAGGGTAACCAACTTGTTATGAATTGTGTAGGACTTTTCCAGTGTTACCATCGGAAAGTTCCCATTACAGGAACACCCTCTGTCCCAGGGAAACTCTAGCCAGGCTGGAAAATGGAGGATTTAAATGAAGTTTACCTAAATTTCCCAGGGCCAGGGAGGTCCCAGTTGACAAATGAATTGTAATTATCATAGCACATATATGGTTCAGCTTTTGTTTTCTAAATATGACTTCTTCCCACACAAAAACATATACATAGAAACACAAATAACAAAAGTATATGCAAAAATTAAAATCAATGTTTTCTGACAAGCTAAATCCCCCTGCTGATCAATAATTTATGTTTTTCACCATGGTTTACTAAGAGCTTCCATTTCTTCATGCATTGAGGACTTCCCGTGTGGCTCACAACATTTTTTCATGCATTTAGAAAGATCCACAGCTTTGCCTCAGCTCCTGTTGAAACCCCCCAAATCAACTGCCTTTCCATTGGAAGACTTTTGTTCTGATGCTGTACTTTTGCCAGGGAGAGAATAAGCAGCAGAGCAAGAGGCTCCCCGCCAGGGCTCCCCTCATGCCCAATATGTATGTATGCAATATGGAAGAACTGACCCAGGAAGGACTTGAGCGTTTCTAAAAATCTGGGCCCAATGATTTCCTCGGCTAAGATGAATTATATTTTCAATAAGTTTAACTTAGACTTTCAATTTTTATAGTCTCAGAAACAAGGAAAAATAATTTATTAAGAAACTGTTTAGAGGGTGCGGGGATGTGCTTGGGTTGTGGGATGGAAATTCTATAAAACTGGATTGTGATGATCGTTGTACAACTACAAATGTAATAAATTCCTTGAGTAATAAAAAAAGAAAAAGAAACTGTTTAGAAATTCATCTGATTTCCAAATATTCACTCAGTTTAGAAAGTCACTCCCAAACTAGAGTACAAATTCCAAGACTCAAATCAGAACTCCATTTCAAGCTAATGGGATTAGAACAAAGCAGTATAATCTATGTGTGTTTTAAAAGAAGGTATGCCTGGATTTTAACAACAAACCTGGCAGGAACAGGCAATCTGGCCTTGGTCACACTCCCTGTGAATGAGGGGTATGAGAGAGTGGGAGGAATCAAGAATCTGGGCCTGAACATTTGCAGTAAGATGGATGGATGGACCCAGAGATTGCCATACCAAACGAAGTAAGATAGATAAAAACAAATACCACTTATCACATATGATATCACTTTTATGTAGAATCCGTAAAATACAATATAAATGAACTTACTGACAAAACAGAAAGAGACTCACAGGCATAGAAAACAAACTTACCAAACTTACCAAAGGGGAAAGGGATAAATTATGAATCTAGGATTAGTAGATACAAATTACTATATATAAAATACTTAAATGGCAAGGTCCTACCGTATAGCACAGGAAATATATTCAATATTTTGTAGTAAAGTATAATAGAAAAGAATATGAGAGGGCTATATATAAATATATATTTGCAAACTGAATTACTTTTCTAAACACCAGAACCTAACACAACATTGTAAATCAACTATACTTCAATAAAAATAAAAAATAAATAATTTGGGCCTGAAGAACTAAAAGAATGAAACTGAAATGGCTGGGGTAGAGCAAATTTATGAGGAAAGATCAAGAGTGCCATATAAGATATATTAAGGAGAAAGTTTTAGACTGGAAATATAACGTTTTGGAGTCACAGTGATCCCTGGTGGCCTAGTGGGTTAAGGATCTGGCATTGTCACTGCTGTGGCTCAGGCTCAATCCCTGGCCCAGGAACTTCCACATGCCACAGGTGCAACCAGGAAAAAAAAAAAAAAAAAAAAAGGTTTAGGAGTCACTGGCATATAGATGGTACTTAAAGCGGTGACTAAATGGCATCAGCAAGGAAGTGATAGCAGAGAATGAAATGCCTGTATGTCCCTGGTTGTCCTACATGGGCCGGCTGACCAGTATTCCTTGCGCACTCCCTCTGCCCCTGCACTGGTGTTCAGTCAGGCGCCCACGGCAGAAGCGTGGTGATGACAGACAGGCTCGGGCTGAGATCGGCCTCCCAAGTGTACTATCTTAGGCAAATCACTTAATTTTGACGAGCCCCTTATTTCTTCACCAGTAAATTAGAGATAACATTATCTTTGAGTATTGAATAAGTCAAATAAAAATACTTTGCAACTATAAATGTAATGAAATTCACTGAGTAATTAAAAATGGGGAAAAATTAAAAAACAAAAACCGGAGCTCCCATCGTGGCTCAGTGGTTAACGAATCAGACTAGGAACCATGAGGCTGTGGGTTCAATTCCTGGCCTTGCTCAGTGGGTTAAGGATCCAGCATTGCCGTGAGCTGTGTGGTGTAGGTCACAGATGTGGCTTGGATCTGGTATTGCTGTGGCTGTGGCCTAGGGCGGCGGCCATAGCTCCAATTAGACCCCTAGCCTGGGAACCTCCATATGCCACGGGAGCAGCCCCTTGAAGAGACAAAAAATAAATAAATAAATAAATAAATAAAAACCTAATGAGAAAGGGAAAAAAACACTTTGTAAAGTGCTTTTATTTTTTTCTTTTTATGGCCTCACCTGCAGCATATGGAAGTTTCCAGGCTAGGAGTCAAATCAGAGCTGCAGCTGGGGCTTACGCCACAGCTACAGCAACATCAGACCCAAGCTGCATTTGCAATCTATGCCTCTGCTTGCAGCAACACCAGATCCTTAATCCACTGGGCGAGGCCAGGGGTCAAACCTGCATCCTCACAGAGATGTCAGGTCCTTAACCCACTGAATAACAGTGGGAACTCCCATAAAACGCTTTATGCTCTACAAATTATCATTTATCTCATCATCTCCCATAACTGAGGGTAGAAGATGCTGTCTTTCTATTAGTGATTGCATATAAAGTTTAAGACGGTGCCTATCAATGTTTAAAATGCACGACCCTTTAAACATACCTGTTACTCTTACCATCATTCAAAATTCATATCCCCTTTGTTGCCGCAATTCCAATTACCCTACAGATACAGCTGCACAAGCATAAAAGTAAATGTGTTATGCCCTGGTAATAATAATATATTGGAAATATTATAGATCAGTTGTGGCTTGGGTAAATAAATCATGGTACATTCATACAGTCGAATATCAGTTGTTAAATGTCATGAGAAAAAAAAATGTACGCTGACGTGAAAAGATGCCCATGATATTTATATAAAATAATAGCAAGCAAGTTGCAGACACTATGTATGGTATAACCCAATTTGTTTCACCTCGCCATGTACACACCTGGATATGTGCCTAAGAAAAGACTAGAGGGGCTGGTAGCAGTCACTAGGATCACTGCGTGTGGCTGAGGAGTTCATGCCCCTCTGAGAAATGTGATGGGTACTAGAGAGAATTACTTTTACTTTTTCCTTTTGACACTTTGGAATTCTTGGACGTTTTATAACCAAAAAAAAAAAAAAAAAAAAAGCGAAAAGGCATATCACAAACCAATCCCTGAAGCCTGAGGTTCTGGAGAGTGGATGCATATATCCAGGTCCAGAAGAACGTCTCTGGTGGGTTCCTGGTTTATTTCAATTTGGCAAGCCATGGCTTTCCTTCCCACCAACACATGGGGCAACCTAGCAGAAGTGGTCTATTGTGGGTGTGTGGGGGGAAACATAGGCCGCAGGGTTAGGCCACTTTGGGAAGGAAAAAGGAAATGCAAATATATTCTGGAGACAGATGGTGTATGGAAGAGAAAGTGTGTTTGGCAACAAGAAGGGAAAATCACAGGGGGAGGAGAGAAAAGCAGTAAAAGGGAAAGAGCCAAAGGAGGTGGTAATTAAGTGCAAAGCGGAAGATTTCCAGGGGGATTTTTCAGCTTTGGCAAAAATCAGGCCCCTGGACAATTCTACCGAAGTGTGCAAACACTGTTTGACATTTCTTTTATTTATTAAAAATATTCCAAGGAAGAATAGCTCGGAACCATGATATTGTGTCACCCGTGTGTCCCCAATGGCTCAAGTATTGATGTTTTCAAATAACATACTTTTCATTACAGTTAAAGAGGCCCTAAAGTGAGCCCTCTCACTCACGGATACTCTGATATGCCTCCCGGGGTGGAAAAGAGAGGGTGAAGTCACTGCCAGTGTTGAGGGAGGTGTGTACAACCCACAGGCTATCTGTCTCACTACCTCCTAACATGGTCACTCTTCTGTGGGCTCAGGAGGTCCCCATAGGCCAGGGGTAGGGTAGACAGGACACCTATACATTAGCAGATGCCTGTAACAGTCAAGAGTCATGCCATGTTCCACCTCATTTACAGTATGAACCAAGGTACAGGCATCAGAAATGTCCAATAACAAAGAGATTAACTGATGAATTATTTTGCACTAAATTCCTGGCTGTTGCAGCTGCTCAGGATGTCAAAGAGCACCCAGGAACTATGACTGGTCGAGCAGGGAACAGCTGTAGGGGCCAGAAGCCAGCTCCCCTACCCAGGGAGGGAAGGACGTCTTCGTGTCTGTACTGACCCCTCCTGTCATACCGGTGGTGACTCGCAGAAAGGATGACGAACGCTGGTTTTGCGCTTGGTCCTAAATAACGGTTTAGTGTCACAAAAAGCTGAGCCACAGCCAAGAATACATTATGAAGTCTCAAATTATCAGTTCTATCTCTGGGATAAGATGGATACCCTGGCACCAAACTGAAGGTCAAGAGATGACTCTTTTTTCTCCAGACGTGGTTAAAACCTTTCCGGGTCTTATAAAATGAGGCTTGGAATTTAAGTTTACTTTAGCAAGGGGCTTTTAGACTGCAGACTTCTAGACATTGGCTATAGAGGGCTGAGATTCCAGATACTTATAGACCAAGCTCAAGTTTAATCTCAAATCATAATGTATGTATAGATGGATGTATATATGCATGTATGCATGTATACATAGTGAATACATATGTGTGTATCAGCACATATGTATGTATGTATGGAATAGTAATTTATTTAGATAGTCCTTTATACATCTATGATTATCTCAGTTAAGCTCTTTGAAAGCAAAGTTCATCTGTAAGTATGTCAGGTGCCTCTCACAGATAAGGATTATTTTTAACATAATCACAATATCTTTATCACACATAACAAAATTAACAAGTCCTTAATATCACCTAATTCCCAGGTCCTATAAATTTCAAATGTCTTTTTACAATTTGTTCAGTACCCGAAAGGTCCACACGTTGCATCGCACACACACATTCCCTGGCTCTATCTACCAGGGAGGTGAGAGAGGCTGAGGGCAGCAATACCAAAGAGCAATAACACCTCTTCTAAACACCATTCTCCACTAAAAGGACCAGGAGAATGGCCGATCCAAGGGTAAGAGCAAGGAAAGTTTAAGATGTGCTTGGGACATCTTTGGGCACAAAGTGAACAAGTACTCAAAGAATAATGGGACATATCAGAGACACAAAGGCCAGATTTATGGGGCTCCTTCATTTCTAATCTGAGAAAGCTGAGCATCAAAATAAATAATGACAGTAACAAGTTATAACCTATTGAATAAAGTAAGAATCCAGGAGCTCGATGATATAAATAAAATAAATGTCTGATGAAGGAAATTTAAATATTTTCAAAATATCACCTCATAAAATCCAAAAGAAAGGAGTGAAAGACCCTGAGAGAAGCCCCCCCTTAATCAAACGATCAAAGTGAGTATCACGGGTAACGGACAAATCAAAATCATAAACCCCTTGGCCAAAAGGGGCAACAGGACGAACACAGCTTCCGTTCTTACCAAAATGCATGACATGACTCTAATCACAAGGAAACAAATCCACTTGAAAGACAATCTACACAATAACTGACCTGTAATCTTCAAAAATGTCAAGATGACGAAAGTCAGATTGAGGAACTGCTCCAGAATGGAGATGAAAGCAACATGACAATTAACGCAACACACTGTAACCTAGCAGGATCTGACAGGGCCTTGCCGGACGGACCCCTCTCCCATTGCCTCTCAGAAGCACCTAGTAACAGTATCTGAGGCACATTTCCTGAATTGTTTCACAGAGGCTAAGAACCCCAAGAAACATCTTCCAGACATTAACTATTGACGCCCTTGAGCTTATAGCTCCCAGACCTATTTACCTAAGGCGTGATGGGGTTAACCCCTGTGACACTGCCCTGTTACCTCACCATCAACCCTTCAGAGAATTGTGCACAAACTCATCACATACCTGCAACTCCCCTCCCTCACCTTGCCGTTAAAAATGCTTTCCTAAAACCCACTGGGGAGTCTGGGGTGTTTTGAGCACTAGCTGCCCTGGGCGTCTTGCTTGGGGCCCTACCACAAATGCTGCATTTGCTTTCACCACAACCTGGTGTCAGCAGATTGGCCTTCCTGCATGCACACATGCGTGCAGGCCCGAGTTCGGTTAGTAGCATGATTCTGAACAGAACCCTTTTGCTATAAAGGATGTTATTAGGAAAAATGGACATCAGTGTTCCTTTTCTAATTTTGATGGTTTGTATTGTGGTTGTATAAGAGAATGTCCTTATTTATAACAAACACAAAAGTATTTCAGTATTCAGGGGTGGGGGAGCGTCAGGACAATTTATTTTTAAATGGCTAGTGGGGGGAAGTAGTTTGTTATACTATACTTGACATGTTTGGCAACTCAAAGATTGCTTCAAAATTAGAAAAAGTGATACAATAAAAAAAGAATTTTCCTCATTGGCTATTTTTCCCTGAACATAGTTTATGTAGGAAAGACAGAATAATTGCTTGATTCTGTACCTTTATTAATTTTCAGAATAATGAATTGGTGCCATAGTAATTTCCAGTGATAGCAATTTTTAAAGTAATATTATGAACTAAGATATCTTTATATTTTATGTACTTTAATCAATTATAGTGATTACTCTTTCTGATTCTCAAATTTTCTCTGTGTCCTTTTGTCACAATTCCAATAGTCAATAGTATCCTTTCTTTCTGTACAAGTTGTTCAAGGTTCATCATTTACACTTCCTGCCCCAAACCTGGGATCAATTTTTGGACCTTGAAAAACTCACAGAAGTCCTTCCCTTCAAAGCCTACTTAACCAGGAGTTCCCGTCGTGGCACAGTGGTTAACGAATCCAACTAGGAACCATGAGGTTGCGGGTTCGATCCCTGCCCTTGCTCAGTGGGTTAAGGATCCAGTGTTGCCGTGAGCTGTGGTGTAGGTTGCAGACAAGGCTTGGATCCCACATTGCTGTGGCTCTGTCGTAGGCTGGTGGCTATGGCACTGATTAGACCCCTAGCCTGGGAACCTCCATATGCCACAGGAGTGGCCCAAGAAATGGCAAAAAGAAAAAAAAAAAAAAAAAAAAAAAAAAAAAAAAAAGCCTACTTAACCAAAAAGACAACCCACAGAATGGGAGAAAATCTTTGCAAGTGAATTGACTGACAAGGGATTAATCTCCAAAATTTATAAACACCTTCTGCAGCTCCATACCAAGAAAACAAACAAGCCTATCAAAAAAATGGGCAGAAGATCTAAACAGACAGTTCTCCAAAGAAGACATACAGATGGCCAAGAAACACAAGGAAAGATGTTCAACATCACTCATCATTAGAAAAATGCAAATCAAAACCACTCTGAGGTACCACCTTACACCAGCCAGAATGGCCATCATCCAAAAGTCTACAAACAGTAAGTGCTGGAGAGGGTGTGGAGAAAAAGGAACACTAGTACACTGTTGGTGGGATTGTAAATTGGCGCAACCACTGTGTTAAACAGTATGGAGATTCCTCAGAAAACTAAACAGAGAACTACCATTTGATCCAGCAATCCCACTCCTGGGCATCTGTCCTGAGAAAACCATGACTTGCAAAGACACATGTACTCCAGTGTTCATTGCAGCACTATTTACAATAGCCAAGACATGGAAACAACCTAAATGTCCATCGACAGAGAAGTGGATCAAGAATATGTGGTACATATTCACGATGGAATATTACTCAGCCATTAAAAAGAATGAAATACTGGCATTTTTAGCAACATGGATGGACCTAGAAACTATCATGCTAAGTGAAGTCAGCCATACAATGAGACACCAACATCAAATGCTTTCACTGACATGTGGAATCTGAAAAAAGGACAGACTGAACTTCTTTGCAGAACAGATGCTGACTCACAGACTTTGAAAAACTTATGGTCTCTGGAGGAGACAGTTTGGGGGGTGGGGGAATGTGCCTGGGCTGTGGGATGGAAATCCTATGAAATCAGATTGTTATGATCATTATACAACTACAGATGTGATAAATTCATTTGAGTAATAAAAAAAAAAAATGAAAGAAAAAAATTTAGGGCACCTTATTTTAAAACCCGCCTGTTGAAGCTTGTTATTTTTTTCTCTGTCAGATATCTGACCAGCTAGTTCTGTACTTCCTCCAAGAGGAATGGCAAGCAAAAAAGAGGATCTCCAAAGCCACGCTGTGTGGGTATTACAAGCACTTGTTTCTTAGGTTCATGGGAGAAGGTGGTTATATGCTAATCCTTTTATTAACTCCCTTGAATCAGAAACCACTCCTTTGACCATTTGCTATAACCATTCATAGAACTCAGGGAAATACTTACATTAACTGGTTTATTATAAAAGATATAATAAAGGATACAGACAAACAGCCAGAAGAGGCACACAGAGCAAGATCTGACAGGGTCCTCCCCCAGGGAGTTGGGGTGTGCACCAACCCAGAAGCTCTCTGAACCTCTTTGGTTATGTTTTTATGGAGGCTTCATTATGTGGGCATGGATGATTAAGTCATTGGACAATGGTGACTGAACTCAGTCTCCAGCCCCTCTTCCCTCCCTGAAGGTCAGGGCTGAGACTTCCAATCCTTTAATCGATCACTCAGTTTCTCAGGCTACCAGACTTCACCCTCCAAGAGTCACCTCATTAGCGTAAACCCAAGCTTGGTTGAAAGAAAGGTACTTATTATGAATGACAAAAGATGCTCTTCTCACCCCTCTTAGGAAATTCCAAGGAGTTTTGGAGCTCTGTGCCTGGAACAAGGAGGAAGATCAAATATGTATTTCTTATTTTGTTACAATAGCACAATGACTAAATTTATTATAACTTTTCTCATCTCTGGCACTGAGAAACAGATAGGTGAGCCTACTTGTTTGCTTTATTTCTCTAATAGGAACATTTAGAAGTGGTAAGCCAGTCAGTTTCTAGAAGCATCTCATCCTGAAGCTTTATCTCATCCTACAGCTAGAGCTGGCCAATACTGTATTGTTCATTCCCGTCTCCCAACATTCAAGTTTGACCTTCATTCTGCCTTTTTTTTTTTTTTTTTTTGCCATTTCTTGTGCCGCTCCCGTGGCATATGGAGGTTCCTAGGCTAGGGGTCGAATCGGAGCTGAAGCTGCCAGCCTATGCCAGAGCCACAGCAACTCAGGATCCGAGCCACATCTGCGACCTACACCACAGCTCACGGCAACGCCGGATCATCAACCCGCTGAGCAAGGGCAGGGATAGAACCCACAACCTCATGGTTCCTAGTCAGATTCGTTAACCACTGCGCCACGACAGGAACTTGACCTTCATTCTTCTTACATAAGGAAGGCTGACCTAAAACCATTCATCTTGCTAGAAGGAATTCACACATTCATTCAACAAGTTTTCTGGAGTACCTACTAAGGGCCAAACACTGTTCTTGGTAGTAAGGGTACAAGTGTGAACAAAACAGGAATATACTCCTGCCTTCACGGAGCTTACTTTCAAATGGGGGCAAACGGACCATAACAAAATAGATATGTAAACTATAACATACAAGAAAAAACAAGGCAGGAATGAGCAATGCAGAGGGAGACACAAACTTAAAGTGTTTTGGGGTGAGATTTGAAGGAGATTAAAAAAGCAAGCCATGTGGTTTGCTGGGAGAAGAAATTTCCAAGCAGAGGAAACAGCTGGTGTGATGATCCAGAGGTACAAACAGGCTTTGGTATTTGTGAAATAGTAAGGAGGCTACTGTGGCGGGGATGGAATGAACAAGGTGAAGAGAGGAGCAAAGGTCAAAGAAGTAAAGTGAAGGTCAGAGGGGACAGAGCACCTAGGCCTGGGCATTTATTCTGCATGTATGAGAAATCATCTGATTTTTAGAAAGAGGAATGAACTTATCCAACTTATGTTTAAATGGCATAGCTCTGGGTGCTGTGTTGAGCACGGAATGGAGGGGAGCTAACATAGACACAGAAGCCAGTCAAGAAGCTATTGTAATAATCTCGCTGGGAGATGAGGTGGTTAAGCAGGGAAGGAGGTAACAAGTGATCACACAATGTCCATCTTTAAAAGTAGATCCATTAGAATTTGCTGAAGGCTTAGATGTAGGTACAAAAAAGAGGAAGGAGTCAAGGATAATCCTTAAGGTTTTGGTCTGAGCACCTTAAAGGGTGGTCCCATCAGCTGACATGATGAAGACCGAAAGAAACAGGACTGGGGGGCTGCTGCTCGGGGGCTCAGTTTTGTCACCTCCTAACAGAGATGTCAAGTGGGTGGTCGAACACAGGGTCCTAGAGTTAAGGAGAATGGTCCGGGCTGTAGACATATTATTTGGGCATTTGGGTATCACAAGTCACAATGATGAGAGAGACACATGAATGATACCCACTCAGAGGGCAAAGTTTTTCATACACAGGGACTCTTGTCACCAGCGAATGTGGCCCAACTAGAATCCTGCTATACTTCCAATTAGATAGCACTCTTTCCCTGTGTGGGAGAGAAGGTGTGAAAGTTGGTAGCAAGAGGAGGAGAGAACGGGAAGACTTCCAAGTTTCCTTTACAGACCTCCGCTATTGACTCCCCTTTACCATAGGATGTAGTCCGAGCCTCCCGAGGCCCGAAATTGTTACATGACATATACCCTAAGTCCAAGGAAGTTAACATAGTATCTTAAGAGCAGGAAATTTTTTTCTTAGGAAAAACATAAGGTCATCAAGATAAAAATATGCAGTCTTCCAGGACCCAACATTCCATGTCAGCTATAGCTTCAGGAAACATTTAGTTTTGCCTTCCTTCCCCCCAAAATTCATGCTACAAAACAAGGACTGAAATCATCCATGGAATATTCTTGTGGCCTGAGACAAACAGAGCCCAAGTAACACTGCCTCACACTGACTTTAAATTATCTGTTTAGCTGTTTATTTTCTCCACTAGACTTCGAAGTCCTCAAAGAGGTGAGAATGTGCCCTTTCTTCATGGAACAGCAAAAACAATAATCTACCAACGTCCCATTCACTGAACTAGTAATACATGTCAGACACAATGCTAATGGTTTTCAGGCATTTAATCTTCACACAACCATATGAGTGTGTATTATTTACTCCATTTCTCAGATAAGAAGCTTGAGATTCAGCAAGGTCATGAAACTTACTTAACAGTCAGGCTCAGGCAGTCAGGGTGCCCTTGGAAGACAGGACAAAATGCAGTCCTAGTTTATAGCTGTGATTTAGAGTCACAGGGGCTGAAGGGAGAGGGGATGAGGGGAATTAGATATGTTTATGTTTTATTTCCTGTAACAATGCCTTAAACATCACAATGATTCAAGTGAAGTTATAAGCAGCATTAGGAAGAAGACAGACAGAAATCATATTTTACAAGCTAATTCCTTTATAAAATTATTTCAGAGCAAAGTGGAACAGTGAATACACTTGCACATGCTGCAAATGCACATAATCCTACCTGCCTCTTTCTCTGAGACCACCGTGGCCAGTACTTTAAACATGGAAGATGATATCTACTTTGTTAGTAACAGTAAGGAGATAATTTTCTGAATTAGTAAATTCATCACACCTCCTAGCTTAGCTCCTTAAGAAATGAAGAGCTGGAAGTCTGAAAACAGCTTAGGTTTCACAAGTGGCTCAACGTGCCATGAAGGATTATTTCCCCTTTCTGTATCCCAGTTTCTCTGGCCAGGTTAAAATCCTATACTGAGTAAAAACTTCAAAACAGTTTTTGATCCTTTAAGAACAAGTATTAACATAAGGAGGACAAAGCTGAAGCAAAAACTAGAAGCAAACATGTAGAACTCAATTTCAAATCCACATACAATTGTAGTCCATAATCTATTTGTAGTTGATATAGAAGGTAAAATAAATTATTGGGTAGATGTAAGGTAAAATCCGTCCCTGCCCTTGGTCTAGACCTTCTGATTGGATCAGCCATTCCCATGGCATTCCCAGCTTCCCTGGTTTTGCCGCCAAGGTTCTCAGGGGTGCTGAGTGGCTCTGGAATTTGAATATATCACACATGCTGGGTGGGGCGGGGGGGGGTCCATTGAGACCACCAGAAACTCAATCTATTTGTGACCTGAGACAAGATTTTATTGCTTCTCAGGTTAAGAGTTAAAAATGTTTTGCTTTTCTACCTCAGGGGTATTAGTTTGATGTATGAGGCAGGGCGATTATTAAATCTTCCATGCCTTCCAAAGATGTAAATTAAACCGCAGCATCTCCTTGGCCACCTTCCCTGTATGAGCTGGAGGTTTATGATTAACTTGTCACTCTTGCATATTCATCAAAACAAGCAGCGCCATAATTCACTACACCTGTTTATTTAAGGGTACCTGCCATTCCTACTTTTGGTGGACAGGATACTAGTCTCCTGATTTCCTGGCAGAACTATAGCAAAGCTTTTAAAAAGGAGGAAAGAATTACTGTCCTCAAATTTGTGTCCTCGTTTCCACAAATATATTTGAAAGAAAGGTGGCTTATACGTAACCATGTGTTGTTCTTTTTGCTTTAAACAAAACTGCACTGCGTTTGGCTTCCCTTGCCTGTTCACAGACACCACATTGGCTAATTCTGTTCATCCGAACGTCTTTCCAACACTTGAAGAGGTCCAGATGAAGTGGACGTAAAACTCTAAAATTCTCTTGTCATTTCTGTCACCATTCAATTCAACAAATACAATATTTATTAGGTCCCTTCTATGTGGGAAGCAGCAAATCAAATTTAGCCTTTCATTTCTTCATCCAATATTTATTTAATGTCTTTCATATGCCAGTAAGAGTACTAGATGTACCATTCGCTGTTCAAAACAGTGAACGGTCCTTTCCCCCACGGAATTTACAGCCTTGCTACCCACTTCCCAAGTCTCTCCATACTATGAAAAATGGGGAGAAGGGAGGGACAGTGAGAACCTCAATAAAAGGGAAGAAAAGCAGAACATATCCCTTCTAAGGTAAGTATACACAAAATAGACATTAAATTGAGCTAGGATTAATCAGACATCTGCAAGGTTCATTTCCTCCTCCTGGTCCAGTGTAGGTCTGCAGGACTCAAGTGCACTGAAACCATAGCATTTTGCCTCTTTTTTCTCCCCGTGCTTGTCATATCACCAATTATCTGGTTTGCTGAAGCAGAGGAGGTTTTCAAAGGAAATTTTCAGCAGGACTGCCTGACCTCTGATCTGCCACAGGAAAAATTCACCTTTACCCACTTTAAATCTTAGGATAAATACCTTTCATTTTTAAGAAATAGAGTCCTAATTATATCCTTAGCTCTCTTTTCAAAAGTTTTTGTTATGGAAATTGGCAAAAAAATATGATAAAGATGAGATAAAATAATGAACCCTCATGGAGCGATCAGTGAGTTCATTAATTATCTGTATTTTGCCATTCTTGTTTTTATCTATCACATGTCTCTCTCCTCTCACCTTTATTTCTGTTTTTGATTATTTCAAAATAAATTCCCACTTAATACCACTTCGCCTAAAAATTCATCAGAATTTATCTCTGACAAATAAGATTTTTAAAATATAGCTGTAATGTTGTAATATTTAACCAAATAAGAATAATTCTTTAATATCTTCTAATATCTAAGCCCATGTTCAAATGTCTCTGATTGTATTTTTTAAAAAATCCTCTTGCAGAGTTCTGGTTGTGGCACAGCGGAAATGAATCTGGCTAGTACCCATGAGGTTACGGGTTTGTTCCCTGGATTCCCTCAGTGGGTTGGGGATCTGGCGTTGCCGTGAGCTGTGGTGTAGGTCACAGATGTGGCCTGGATCTGGTGTTGCTGTGGCTATGGTGTAGGCTGGCAACTGTAGCTCTAATTTGACCCCTAGCCTGGGAACTCCCATATGCCATGGATGCAGCATAAAAATAAAAGCAAAAATAAATAAATAAATAATCCTTTTGAATTGAAACAGGATCTAAACAAAGTCTACACAATGGATTTTGGTGATGTGTCTTTAATTTACACCTTTTCTCCCCTTATCCTTTTGAATACCACCAAAAGAATCATCCAGTAGTAGAGACAATAGAGGGTAAAAAAGATTGGGTCTATAGGTTCTACTTAGGTATGGAGAGCTGATAAAGACGTTATGGTTGAAAAAAAAAGAGGTTGAACAAACTGCAAGTAAATGACTTTTCCTGAAACCATCAAAAAGCTAAAGTTGAGTACTGAGCCCCAAATCTGAGAAACAAATGTCCCCAGGAAGACATGGAATGCAAGCACTGTTTACTTGGAGCACTTGAAGAGTTCACCTGGAATTGTTTAAAAATTTGTAGAGGGTGAGCACTGGCTGGTGAGCTCTAAAGGCTGCAGATACAGGGGAGTGCACATCACTCACAGGCTTCTAGCTCTACAGATTCCAATGCGTACTCACAAAAAATGATGGCAAGAGTCCTGAGAAAGCGTCCCTTGTCGCACAGGCTTAGGAGAGGGGAAGAACAGCTGCTGCAGGAGGGCCATGGAGCCTGCCCAGATCCTCTTCTCTATCTCCCTATAAAAAAAAATTACCAGTAATGTGGTAAACGAAAATAAGCAAGGGAAAGAACCCACAATACCAAGAGATAAAATAATCAACAGAACCAGATTCATATATGACACAGATATTGGAGCTAACAGGGAATTAAAATAACGATGAAAAGTATGTCAAAGGCTCCAGTGGAGAAAAGGAACAAGCACTGCCAAATGAGTAATTTCAGAAGAGATGGAATCTGTAAAAAAACAAATGGAGATGGTAAAACAACAACAAACAGTACTAGAGGTCAGGACTGTTATTGACAGGCTCAGCAGCAGACTTAACAGAGCTGAGGGAAAAATCAGTGAACTTGAAAACTATACAAACAGAAGACAGGATCCGGGAACTGTAGGACAACATCAAATGATCTTATAGATGTGCAATTAGAATTCCAAAAGGAAAAAAAGAGAATGGTGGAGTTCCCACCTTGGTGCAGCAGAAATGAATCTGACTAGGAACCATGGAGTTCCCGTCATGGCGCAGTGGTTAACGAATCCGACTAGGAACCATGAGGTTGCGGGTTCAGTCCCTGCCCTTGCTCAGTGGGTTAACGATCCGGCGTTGCCGTGAGCTGTGGTGTAGGTTGCAGACACGGCTCGGATCCCTCGTTGTTGTGGCTCTGGCGTAGGCTGGTGGCTACAACTCTGATTCGACCCCTAGCCTGGGAACCTCCATATGCCTCGGGAGCGGCCCAAGAAATAGCACAAAAAAAAAAAAAAATGACTAGGAACCATGAGGTTGTGGGTTCAATCCCTGGCCTCGCTCAATGGGTTAAGGATCCAGTGTTGCTATGGTGTAGGTTGCAGACATGGCTAAGATCTGGCATTGCTGTGGCTGTGGTGTAAGCCAGCAGCTGTAGCTCTGATTCAACCCTTAGCCTGGGAACCTCCATATGCCTCAGGTGTAGCCCTAAAAAGCAAAAAACAAACAAACAAAAAAAGAGAATGGAATAGAATAAATATTTGAAAGGATAATGGCTAAGAATTTCCAAAATTAATGGCATACATAAAGCCATAGATCTAAACCACTAACCAAGATAAAATACCCAAGCCAGAGACAGACATATCATATTCGACCTCTGAAAACACAAAGAAAAAATCTTAAAGGCAGAAAAGGGGGGGAAAGACATGGAGAAACAAACATTGCAATTATAACAGCATCTTGTGAGAAACCATGAAAGCTATAAAACAAGTGTGACATTTTTTAAAGGTGTAAACCAGAGAATGACATCATCAAGGTGGTGGAGTAAGAGACTTTAGCTATTAGACACTTATCCCTGAATGAAAACAGCTCTGGGAAAGCTCAGGAAGCTGCTTACAAAGCTTCAGCAACACAATGCAGCAATCGATCAATCAAAATAACCATATAAAAAGGGTAGCAAGAAGAGTTTCATTTTGCCTGTATCGTCCCATCCCCCAGGCTGGCACTGTTCAGTGATAAGAGGGAGCTCCTCAGCCTGAGAGTTTCCCTTACCCATAAGATCAAAGTGTGGTGAACAATCAGCTTCCCCAGCCTTTCAGAGCACTGCACAAAGAACCCACTTAAGTTCAGCCCACCCAGAGACCAGCAAAGTTGAGACTTCCAGAGATGGGAAGGAACAGAGAAGTGCAGGAGCTACCAGTGTCAGTCATGAAGCACAAGCAACTGCAACTCCCAGGGGCCTGCTCTGCAGAAGACCACAGAAGTCTTCACTGCTGAGGACCTCGACAGCCCTTACTGACACCATAGGCCCCCTTCCCCACTTTCATCACTGAGAATCTCATTGCAGATTCCATCACTGCTTACAAAGGCCCCTAACAGTTTTTGCTACTGAGAAAATCAATGCCAAGCATAGTCACTGTGGACCCCTTACAGTGATTTCGCTGCTGAGATTTTTCACCTCACACATTTTCATGCTCACAGACACCATCTGTCCAAGTCTCTCCATGTTCCCTCCCCACCAAAGCCCAGAATCCACCCTAGCTACCAGTCAGTCTCTGCAGCCTAGGCCCCCAAAACTTATCTGCACTGCTGTGCATGTACCCATGGCCAGCTACTGCAGCCACGAGTACATACTAATAGCCAAGGCCCGTCCCCCTCAGCTGCTTGTGGACCCAGAGATGGCTCTGACTCCTGTTGAGAGCTGGTATTACTACATGGGCAATTCAGCACCTACATGCTGCCATCTCCAGGTCCCATTAGCAGCCTCCACTGCCTTGCACTTACCTGAGACTAGCTCCTCTAGTCAAACAAGTATATGCAAACAGAAAGGGCCTCCATAGCTGTTTGTGCACCCACAGTAGTTTGTCCCAGCCCCTACTGCTTGCCCTGGCCTTTGCCACTGCCTGCCTGAGTGTCTGCAGCCAGCCCCTGCTACTATGCATGCACCTGCAACTGCCCTCACAGTGTGTGCACATCCTGGTTCCAACCACCACTACCATGTGCCCTTGTCCCTAGACCACCAATGAAGACCAACAGCCCTTGAAGTCCCTGTAGATCCCCACAGCTCTTGCCAAGGATCATGTAGTTGTCAATGTCATGAATCCCAGCTGCCTGAGCTGAAAAGACATCATGCACTCCTGGACCCAGAACCACGATACACCCCATTTGATCCCCCTACAACTACACCTAGAGTCACAAAATGTTCCAGCATGCCACCACCCAAAGGTGAAGATTTTTCTGTACCAAAGATAGTCCATAAAGTAGAAGAGGTGACTGCTTGTTCAAATGTGCAGATGCCTATACAAGGCTACAGAAATCATGAAGAATCAGGGAAACATGATGCCACCAAAGTGACACAGTAAACTTTGAGTAACTGACCCTTTCAAAGAAATAGAGATCCAGAGATTGGCCAATAAAGAATTCAAAATATTTTTTCCAAAGATGCTCAAATTGTTACAAGGGAATATGGATATATGACTTAATGCAATTAGAAAAATTTTAAACAACAAAATGAGGAATTCAACAAAGAGATAGAAAACATTGAAAAAGAACCAAATGGGAAATTTGGAGGTGAAGAATTCAATGACACACTGAAGAATCCAATAGAGAACTTCAACAGCAGACTCGACCAAGTACAAGAAAAAAAAATCAGTGAGCTCAAAGACAGGTTATCTTAAATTATCCAGTCAGAAGGGTAAAAAAAATAATAATAATGCAAAAGAATGAAGAAAGCCTAAGGGAATTAAGGGGCATCAAAATCATCATTATTATCATCTATTGATTATTGGAATCCCAGAATGAGAAGAGAGGGAGCTAAGGGCAAAAGTTTATTTAAAGAAGTAATAAATACAAATTTCCCAAATCTGGGGAGGGATTTAGACATCAAGATTTTGAAGCTCTTTGGTCCCCAGATAAAGTCAATCCAAAAAGATTTTCTCCAAGACACATTATGATAAAACTGCCAAAAGAAAAAAGAAAAAAAGAAAAATCCTGTAAGCAGCAAGAGAAATGAAGTTTGGCATTTATAGGGAACTCCCATAAGACTGTCACTGAATATCTCAGCAGGAACCTTGCAGTCCAAGAGAGAATGTGATTATATATTCAATGTTTTGAAAGGGGAAAAACTGCCAACCAAGAAAATTTTACCAGGCTAAGCTGTCCTTCAGAAAAGAATGGGAGTGGGGGGTGGGGTGATGTGCTTGGGCTGTGGGATGGAAATCCTGTGAAATCAGTTTGTTATGATCATTATACAACTACGGATGTGATAAATTCATTTGAGTAATAAAAAAATGAAAAAAAAGAAAAGAATGGGAGATAATGCTTATACACTCAAAAAAGTAGCACCTAAATATGTAAAACAAATATCAACAGACATAAAAGGAGAAAAAGACAGCAATACAATAATAATAGGGGACTTTAGTGCTCCACTTTCATTAATGCATAGATCATCCAGACAGAAAACAATAAGGAAGCACTGACCTTAAATAACATGTTATGCTAGAAGGACTTAAATATATCCAGAATATTCCATTCAAAAGCAACAGACTACACATTCTTCTCAAGCACACATGGAACATTCTCCAGGATAGATGACATGTTACGCACAAAACAACTATAAATAAATTTAAGAAGACTAAAATCATATCAAGCATCTTGTCCAACTACAATGGTATGAAACTAGAACTCAATTACAAGAAGAAAACTAGAAAATTCACAAATATAGGGAGATTAAACAATATGTTACTGGATAACCAATGAGTCAAAGAAGAAATTAAAAGAGAAATCAAAATACACCTTGAAGCAAATAAAAATGGAAATACAACATAAAACATATGGGATGCTGCAAAAGTAGTTCTAAGAGGGAAGTTCATAGCAATAAATGCTTACCTCAAGAAACAAGAAAATTTTAAAATTAATAATCTATCTTTATACCTCAAGGAACTAGATAAAGAACAAACGAAGCCCAAAGTTACTACAAGGAAGGGAATAACAAAGATCAGAATGGAAATAAATGAAATAGAGACTAAGAGCACAACTGGGAAAGATCAAAGAAACCAAGAGCCTGTTTGTTAAAAGACAAACAAAATTAATAAACTTTTAGCTAGACTCACCAAGAAAATAAAAGTGAACTCAAATAAATAAAATCATAAATAAAGGAGGAAACACTGCAATCGACACCACAGAAATACAAAGGATAGTCTCTTATAGAGACTATGATGAAGAATTAACTGTATCCCAACAAACTGAACAACAACAAATTGTAGAAGAAATGCATAAATTCCTAAAAACACTACCAAGACTGAATCATGAAAAGAGAAGATCTAGACAGCTTACTAGTAAGGAAATTAAATCAATCCTCAAAGACACTCCAATAAACAAAAGTTCAGAACCAAATGGCTTCACTCATGAATTTTACCAAACATTTAAAGAAGAAATAATACCAGTCCTTAAACTCTTCCAAAAAATAGAATAGAAACACTTCTAAACTCATTTTACAAAGCCAACATTATCCTGAAACCAAACCAGCCAAGGATGCCACAAGAAAAGAAAATTAAGGCCAATATCCCTGATGAACACAGATGCAAAATCCTCAATGAACCAAATTCAATAATACATTAAAAGGATCATACACTATGATCAAATAGTATTTTTCCAGGGATGCAACGATGGTTCAATACCTACAAATCAATCAATGTGATACATCACATTAACAAAATGAAGGATAAAAAGCATACAATCATCTCAACAGATTATCATTAAACCACAAGAAGATATCACCTCCCACCTATCAGAATGGCTATCATCAAAAAGACAGCAAATAACAAGCACTGGCAAGGATGTGGAGATAAGGGAATGCTTGAGCACTGTTAGTGGGACTGTAAATTGGTGCAACCACTATGGAAACCAGTACGGTGGTTCCTCAAAAAATTAAAAATAGAACTATCATATGATCCAGAAGCTTCACTTCTGGGTACTTATCAGAAGAAAACAAAAAAAAAGAAGAAAGAGAGAGAGAGAGAGAAAGAAAGAGAGGGGAAGAGGGGGAGAGAGAGAAAAAGAAAGAAAATCAAGATGAAATAAATAACACTCTAAGTAAATATACCAAAATTGACACTAATGAAAGCTCTAAACAAATGAATTTTGTAAAAAGAAATATAGGAAATCATAAGAATTCCTCTGCCAAAAATATACTAGGCTGAGCTCATTTCACAAAGTCAACCAAATTTTTAAAATCGGATAATGCAAATGCTATTTAAACTATTTCAGTGCACAGAAAAAAAATCCAAATTATTTTTTTATAAAGCAAATATAACATTGATTCCAAAAACAGAAAACACTGCTCAATAAAGCAAAACTACAGACCAATTTCATTTGTAAATATTAATGCAAAAATGGTAATTCATATTAGCAAACAGAATCCAATAATCCATCATGATCAAGTAGGGCTTAGTCCATAAATATAAGAGGGGCTCAATATTAAGAAATTCATTAATACAACTAATCATATTAACAACTAATCATATCAACTAAAGAGAAAAATAAGTTCATCTCCACTGATTTTTAAAAAATGGAAAAATGAAACGTTCATGTTTTTAAAAATCTCAAAAATAGGAACTAAAACCTCATCAATATAAATAAAAATAATTAAATAACTTTTAAAATATCAGCAGCTGATATAATGGGGAAATACGAGAGGGCCAGTTCTCAAAATATGTTATGTGGACCCAGACATTATTTATTTCCCCCTTTCGCTATGTTAAATAGTTAATGTGACACAAAAGCATGGACATTATTGCTGATGTCTTAACACAAATCAAGGTAATGGCAACAAATCATACTAGTAGTTGTTGTTGTCTTCATATTCAGAGTAGAGGGGAAAGCCATTTTTAACTAAGAATATCTTTAATGAAGTAGTAAAAATGATGAATTTATTAAGTCTCAAAACTTGAGTGTGTCTTTAATATTCCAGGTGAAGAAATGGGAAGTACACATAAAGCATTTCTGCTGCAATATCCAAACAGAATGGCTGTGTCCAGGAAGAGTATTTGAGCAACTGAGCTGTAAACTGAGGCTGTGCATTTTGCATGGAACACCATTTTTAAAAAACAACTGGCAAATTACAGTTATTCAGACTTGAGTATCTGGCACATATTTTCTCAAAAAATTGATAAAGTGAGCTGTCACTTCAAGGAAAACAACTGACAATAATGTTGCCATGACAAAATACAAGCATTCAAGCAAAAATTAAAATTTTAGAAATAATTCTGTCTACCACCCTGAGCTTGACAGCTTCTCGGTACTTAGATTTCTCTGATGGGATTAGGGGAGATGTTGAAAAACGCAATTTTTTGATACCATACAACCATCGAATGTGTCAACACTTGCAGGATCCACAAATCTCAATGAACCAGTATTCTCCAAACGACAAATCCATAGTGTTACAAGACCACATGTAAGTAAATGACCCACTCAAAGTACATGACAAACCAATGGATTTTAGCGTAACAGAGTATAAAAGGTCATTGACAGAGTTTTAAGACTCTTCATTGCAACCATCTTTTAAGAAACTATCACCTGTGAAGTTCTGGAGTAGCATCAAAAAATACATGTAATTACCAAAGAGGTCATTAAATTCTCTTCCCTCTTCAAACCACATAGCCATGTGGGGCCAGATTTTAAACATTTCAACCAAGACAATGTGTTGCAATAGACTGAGTATAAGAACAGATACAAGAATCTAGCTTTCTTTTACAAAGACAAAAAAAAATACTTGTAAAAAATGTAAACGATGCCATGCTTCTCACTAAATTTTGTTTTAAACATTATTTTTCATAAAAATATTTATGTTAACATGTAATGGTTTGCGTCATCATTTTTTAATTAATGAAACAGTGTACAAGGCCCTGTCTTTGTCTTTTGAAGTAAAAGGCTGACTAACTCAAGAGTTAATGACTGGGAAATGTGAAGATGCAGAAACAAAGAATAGATGCTGGGCTAGGGAACTCGGAACAATTTACACTATAAATCCAGCCACATATCAGAATCACCAAACTCACAGTTTCCTGAAAGATATAAAGGCCTGACACACATTCCTAAATTGTCTTTATGGGAAGCAGATCCCCACCAGATGAAAACTGCTGACCACAAGAACAAAGAACCTAGACTGGTTGGAACCAGAAGGCTGATGATGCTAACTCCTAATTACTTCACCACCAACAAATCAGAACAATGTCCAGAAGCTGATTGTGCCCTGCTCTTTGAATCATTGCTGTAAGACTTCTCACTACCCCTCCAGGTCAGGACACACAGTCTTGGGGACATGAGCCTGCTCTGGCTTCCTTCGCTTGGCAAAACAATGAAGCTCTTCTTCTCTACTTCACGCAAAACTCTGTCTCTGAGATTCAATTTGGTGTCAATCACAGAATTTCAGAATTCTGGGTTTCAACATTATTAATAAAACAAAACGTTTCCCAGTTTTAATTTCTGATATGGAAAATATCAACAGATATAACTACCATAAATTAAATCTCTTTGGATTTCTCAGTAACTTTCTTAAGAGGGTAAAGGGGACTTGAGACGGAAAAGTTTGAGAACCACGGCGCTACAGACATTCTCACTAAGGTCAGGATGATATCAGGTCTGGGCAGAAAATATACAAGATGAAACTGAAACAGAGGCCAGCAAGTAAAGCACAGAAACTATCAAACACTTTCGAATTATGTTTAAAAAAAAGACATATGTATCAATTTGAAGAAGTCTCTCTCACCCACCGGTGCCAAATAATTTGAGCATTGAGTAAGAAAAATAATTGTAATTAAGATACATCAAATATATAATCACCCATAAGTTACTAAAGATAGTTAAAAAAAACAACTACAAAAAAATTTCATTAGTTACCTTTGGAGGTTGCTAAGATAACAACTGAAAACTGATCAAAGTATTTTTTAAAAATTAACCATTTGTGGAGTTCCCTGGTAGCCTAGTGGTTAAGAACTCTGTGGCTTGGTTTGATCCCTGGTCCAGGAACTTGTGCATGCCACAGGCGTGGCCAAAAAATTTAATTAATTAAATTAAGCAATTGTGGAGTTTTGAGTTGTGGCTCAACAGAAATAAATCCGACTAGTATCCATGAGAATGCAGGTTTGATCCATGGCCTCATTCAGAGGTTGCCATGAGCTGTGGTGTAGATCACAGATGCAGCTCAGATCCCGCTTTGCTGTGGCTGTGGCGTAGGCTGGCAACTGCAACTCCAACTCCACCCCTAGCCCGGGAACTTCCATATGATGCAGGTGCAGTCCTGAAAAAGCAAAAAATGAGAAAACAAAAAATAAATTTAAAAAAATTAAGCACTTGTAAGACCAGAAACCATAAAATTCCTAGAAGAAAACATGCAGAACGCTCTTTGACATAAATTGCAGTATTTTCTTTAGATCTGTCTCCTAAGGCAAAAGAAACAAAAGCAAAAATAAACAAATGGGATCTTATTAAACTTAAGAGCTTTTTCACAGCCAAGGAAACCAAAAACAAGACAAAACAACAAAAAACAACCTACCAAATAGAAAATATTTGCAAAAGCTATGACCAATAGGGGTTAATATACAAAATATATAAACAACTCATACAACTCAATACCCAAAAAACAAAAAACCTGATTTAAAATGGGCAGAAGACATACAAATGGCCAACAGGCACATGAAAAGATGCTCAACATCACTAACTATCAGAGAAATGCAAATCAAAACCACAGTAGATCTCACCTCACACCTGTCAAAATGGCTATCATCAACAAGAACACACATAGCAAATGCTAGGAAGGCTGTCCAGAAAAAGGGAGCCTATGTACACTGTTGTGAGAATGTAAACTGGTGCAGCCACTATGGGAAAACAGTATGGCAGTTCCTCAAAAAAATAAAAATAGAACTAACATATGATTCAGCAATTCCATTCCTAAAAACATATCCAAAGAGAACAAAAACACTAATTCAAAAACATACATGCACACCAATGTTCAAAGCAGCAGTACTTACAATATCCAAGATATGGAAGCAACGCAAGTGCCCATGAACAGATTAATGGATAAAGAAAATGCATATATATATATATATATATATATATATATATATATATATATATACACACACACACACACACACACACACACACACACACACAATGGAATACTACTCAGCCATAAAAAAGGATGACATAATGCCATTTGCAGCAACATGGATGGAACTAGAGAATCTCATACTGAGTGAAATGAGCCAGAAAGACAAAGACAAATACCATATGATATCACTTATAACTGGAATCTAATATCCGGCACAAATGAACATCTCCTCAGAAAAGAAAATCATGGACTTGGAGAAGAGACTTGTGGCTGCCTGATGGGAGGGGGAGGGAATAGGAGGGATCGGGAGCTTGGGCTTATCAGACACAACTTAGAATAGATTTACAAGGAGATCCTGCTGAATAGCATTGAGAACTATGTCTAGATACTCATGTTGCAACAGAACAAAGGGTGGGGGAAAAACTGTAATTGTAATGTATATATGTAAGGATAACCTGACCCCCTTGCTGTACAGTGGGAAAATTAAAAAAATAAATAAATAAATAAATAAAAGAAAGAAAATGCGGCATACATATACAATGGAATACTACTCTGCCACAAAAAAGAATGAAATTTTGGCATTTGTAGCAATGTGGATGGACCCAGAGAATATTATGATAAGTGAAATAATTCAGAGAAAGACAAATACTGTATGTTATCACTTATATGTGGAATCTAAAAATTAAAACCAGCAAATATAATGAAAAAGAAACAGACTGACAGACAGAAGAACTAGTGGGAAGAATGAAGCAGGGAGTAGCAAGAAAGAGGTAGGAGATTAAAAGACTTTATACTACAGACTACTACACTATAAAATAAATAAGCTTAAAGGATATATTGCACTGCACAGGGAACATGGCCAATATTTTATAATAACTATAAATGAAGTAAAGGCTATAAAAATTTTGAAGCACTATGTTGTAAAACTAAAACTAGTATAATATTGTAAATCACTATACCTCAATTAAAAAATTAAATTTTTAAAAGATTAACCATTTTTCCACCTTTTCCTGAACAAAATATTTCAGAAAAAAAGAAATTGTAGATGACTTCAAGAACATATAAAGTCTGGAAAACTGGACAGATGCATGTAAATCTATCAAACTAGAACTCACCCTCAAACCTTGCACAAAAACAAACTCAAAATGGCTTAAAGATTTAAATTTAAGACAAAACAGCATAAACCTCCTAGAAGAGAACACAGCCAAAACATTCTGCCATAAACTGTAAAAATGTTTTCTTAAGTCAGTCTCCCAAGGCAGTAGAAATAAAAGCAAAAACAAACAAATGAGACCTAATCAAACTTACAAACCCTTGTGCAGCAAAGGAAACCACTAAAAAAAAATATGAAAAGACAACTTACAGGATGGAAGAAAATAGTTGAAATAGTTGCCAACAACACAACAACCGATAAGGGCTTACTCTCCAAAATATACAAACAGCTCTTACAGTTCAACAACAACAACAAACCCCAAACGACCCAGTCGAAAAGTGGGCAGAAGACCTAGACAGATATTTCTCCAAAGCAGACAGACAGATGGGCAAAAAACATATGAAAACAGGCACAACATCACTAGTCAATAGAAAAACACATATCAAAAGTACAATGAGGTACCACCTCACACTGGTCAAAATAAACATCATCAAAAAGTCTAGGACTTTCTCTGTTGCTAACAGCCTAGCTACTCAGTGTTGTCTTTGCAATGGATCTGGTTTGATCCCCAGCCTAGGAACTTCCATGTCACAGGTATGACCACATGTTTTTTAAAAAGTCTATATATTAGTGGTTATACCAATTTACATTCCCACCAACAGTGTAGAAGGGTACCATTTTCTCCACACCCTCTCAGGCATTTGTTATTTGTTGATTTGTTAATGATGGCTCTTCTGACAGGTGTGAGGTGGTACCTCATAGTAGTTCTGATTTTCATTTCTCTAATAATTAGTGATGTCGAGCATTTTTTTATGTGCTTGTTGGCCATCTCTACATCTTCTTTTCTCGTCTATTCAGGTTGTTTCCCATTTTTCAACTGCATTGTTGGGTTTTTTGCTCTTGCGTTGTATAAGTTGTCTGTCTATTTTAGAGATTAAGCTCTTGTCAGTAGGTACCTCAGAAAATTAAATATAGAACTACCATATGACCCAGCAATCCCACTCTTGGGCATATATCTGGACAAAACTTTCCTTGAAAAAGATGCATGCACCCGTATGTTCACTGCAGCACTATTCACAATAGCCAAGACATGGAAACAACCTAAATGTCCATTAACAGAAGAATGGATTAAGAAGATGTGGTACATATATACAATGGAATACTACTCAGTCATAAAAAATGAAATAATGCATTTGCAGCAACATGGATAGAACTAGAGACTCTTACACTAAGTGCAGAAATTCAGAAAGAGAAAGACAAATTCCATATGCTATCACTTATATCTGGAATCTAATATATGACACAAATGAAACTTTCCACAGAAAAGAAACACATGGACTTGGAGAAGAGACTTATGGTTGCCCAGGGGGAGGGGGAAGGAATAAGATGGACTGGGGATTTAAGTTAGTAGTTGCCAACCATTGTATTTGGAGTGGAGAAGCACAGGGAACTATATCTAGTCACTTGTGATGGAAAATGATGGAGGATAACGTGAGAAAAAGAGTGTGTGTGTGTGTGTGTGTGTGTGTGACTGGGTCGCTTTGCTGTATAGTAGAAAATTGACAGGATACTGTAAACTAGCTATAACGGAAAAAATAAAATCATTAAAAAATTTAAAAAACAACAAAAAATTTTTTAAAAGTCTACAAATAACAAATGCTGAAGAGGGTGTGGAGAAAAGGGAATCTTCCTACACTGTTGGTGGGAATGTAAGTTGATGTAGCCACTATGGAAAACAATATGGGGGGGGGTCCTTAAAAAATTAAAGTTGCCATATAATCTAGCAAACCCACTCTTAGGCATACATCCAGACAAAACTATAATTCTGAAAGATACATACAATCACCTCAGTGTTCACCTCAGCACTATTCACAATAGCCAAAACATGAAAAGAACCTAAATGTTCATCGACAAATGAAAGGACAAAGAAGATACAGCACATATATAAAATGGAATACTACTCAGCCATAAAAGAGAACAAAATAATGCCATTCACAGTGACGTGGATGCGACTAGAGATTATTATACTATGTGAAGTCAGAAAGACAAATACCATATCACTTATATATGGAATCTGAAATATGGCACAAATGAACCTATCTACAAAACAGAAACAGACCCACAGACAAACAGAACAGACTGTCGTTGCCAAGGGGGAAGGGGGAGGGAGTGGAATGGAAGGGGAGTTTCGGGTTAGTAGATGCAAACTATGGCATTTAGAATGCATAAGCAATGAGGTCCTGCTATATAGCATAGGAAACTATATCCAATCTCTTGGGATACACCATGATGGATGGAAGGTAACATAAGAAAGGGAATGGGTCACTTTGCTGCACAGCAGAAATTTGCAGAACATTCTAAATCAACTTTCTCTAATTTTTAAAAAATGTTTTAAAAAAACATATAAAGTCCAATTAATACAGATGAAATATTAGAAGAACACTAAAAGAGCTAACCCCTAATAGAGCTAAATAGCAATATTCAATAAAAGTTAATGCCATTAAGTTAAAGATAGAAAACTTAGTAGTATGGAAATAAATTTGATATCTGAACCTGATTAACCCTATGTCACTAAGAGGGGGCAACCAGCCCTTGTGCACTTCGTGACAAGATAAAATTGTAGGTACACAACACCACTTAAAAGTATCCTTGCCAAAGCAATCAATTCTATCTAAATGCCAATTTACAGAAAAGTGTGTGGCATAGAGATACAGATAAAAGATAAAATAACCAGCCAAATTCAGAATGTGAAAGATTATAGGAAAATTAAATTGGCATAGAAAAGAAAATGCTAGGAGAGGGACTAGATAGATTGAGAAACTTCAGAGACATATTAAGTAAATGCAATGTGTGAGCCTTATTTAGATCTTCATTTGAATCAACTGTAAAAAGGCATTTTTGAGACAATCTGGAAAATTTAAACAAAGACTAGGTAATGGGTGATATTAATTTTGTTAGGTGTAATAAAGTTCGTATCTGTTAGAGATACTTCATGAATTTGCTTTAAAATACCCCAAGGAAAAAAGTGGAGGATAAAATACGTTCGGCAGAATGTAAATAGTTACAGAATGTATGGGTGAGGGTACACAGAAGGTTGTTAGATAATTTTAATGTGATATATACTTTAAAGTTTTCTATATTAGAAAAGCATAATCAAATAGTGTTCTGCAGACACTTACATTGACATGAGGTAACAAAAAAATATATGTCATAGTGCTTTGCCCTTGAGTTTATAATTCTGCCAAGAAAAATGAAAGAATGGAGAAAACAAGAAAGAACAATGTAAGCAATGCTCAAGTGCAATATAATTTTTTTTTTTTTTTTTTTTTTTGTCTTTTTGGGCCGCTGCTGAGGCATATGTAAGTTTCCAGGCTAGGAGTCGAGTCGGAGCTATGGCTGCAGGCCTATGCCACAGTCACAGCAACACCAAGATCCGAGCCTTATCTGCAACCTACACCACAGCTCTCAGCAATCCATAACCCACTGAGCAAGGTCAAGGATCAAACCCGCGTCCTCATGGATACTAGTTGGTTTGTTACCACTGAGCCATGACGGGAACTCCTCAAATGGACTATAATCTTTAAAAATTATGAACTACTGTGCTGTATACCTGGAACTTATACAACACTGGATATAAATTATACCTCAATGAAAAACTATATATAAAATGCCGTAAATAAAATAAAATGTTCCAGAGAGCAGAAAAATCAATCAATCACAAATTGAATAAATGAAGCAGTAAGTGCAATAAAAATAGCTCCAGGAAGAGATTAACAATACTACAGTTAATGGTTAGTTTTAAGAATGATGTTTATTCTAGCAAAAAAAAAGAAATTTGTTAAGGTATGTTTGTGGTTTTAATTTTCTCACCTACTATAAAGACTAATTGTTCAATCCTGGCATTCACTGGAAACAGAATAGAAACTCCAAGTCTAGACAGGAAAAGCACAACTGTCTTTGCCTAGTAAATTAATTTCATGTTGATGTACAATCTTAAGGAGGAAAAAGATGCAGATACACATATAAACAAAACTGTTTTATCCACAAATATACTGTAGACTTTGAAAAAACAAGTCTTTTCAGCATAATATACAGTTTAGAGAAAAAGAACAATCTCTAAAAAATGTGTTCCTTAACTACATCATAACAAATTTAAGCCAAAAATCAACAATGTGGTTGCAATATTAAATAATATCAAATCCCTGTTAACAGGTTAAACTGATGTTCCTGCACTTGGTATAAATGAACATAGAATGATTACACCTAGTTAATCTACTAAGACACTCTGTAAAGGACACAACAACCCAGATTTCAAGAAAATTAAAGAAACAGCAAGAAACAGCCTTAACACTATTAAGGCATAATCTGTAAACAAGCACACAACCTATACACGAAAATAAGCAGGTTAGCCTATGTTTTGTTTTGTTTTTTAGGACCGTACCTGTGGCATATGGAAGTTCCCAGGCTAGGGGTCAGACAGAACTATAGTTGCCGGCCACAGCCACAGCCACGCCAGATACCAGAAACATCTGTGATCTATACCACAGCAAATCACACCACCAGATCTTTAACCCACTGAGAGAGCCCAGGGATTGAACCTGAATCCTCATGGATAATAGTCGGGTTCATTACCACTGAGCCACAATGAGAACTCCTAGACTTATATAAAACTTTTAGGTGAGTGAAATTAAATGTTAACGTATGCGCAGTGACAGAGAGTTCCTAAACAGTTTTACTAATAAAGAACAGCTGGCATTTTCCATATCTGTGGCCATAAAGTAGCTTCACTTCTTTCCAAAACATCCCAGTATAAACTTATACTTACCCAAAAATAAGTTACCTTCATTTTCTGTATTAGCCAAAACTAAGAAAAAAACAACTAACAGAATGGGGGGAGAGGGGGAAATCCTCCTTCCTGAAAAATGTTATATAAACTTTCATATAACCAAAGAATGTACTGACTGGAAGGGCAAAATAATAACTAACAACTTATTACAAATTTATTGAAGAGTATTGCTTTTTAATTACATGACCTAAAACATACAAACAGGGCTTAATACATGTACTATCAAGCATTTAGTTTTTGCTACTTGGCCATTAGGCCAACCCAGAAAAACATTTACCGTTCAAATAGAAATTTATTAGGGAAATGGAAATTTTATACTTATTCTACTACGACCAGCTATAAATGAGTTTTAACTTAAAAAAAAAAAAGGGTGGGGAGACCTATTATCAAATAATTGAGTCTATCTTTTCAACAGTAACTATGTTATAAACAAATTTTCAGCCAAGTCTTGCATATCTGTATCATCTAAGTATAATAATAATTTTTCATCATTTAAAAAAGGGATTAACCTATATTAAATCTAAGTTCTGTTCAAATTGTATCACAATTACAAAAGATATTTAAATAAGGCTCAACTGTACCAATGTAATCAATAAATATTTTTATTTTTCAGAACATAAAAATTAACAGAAAACATTTTATGCTTTGGTTAAAATATTTATAAGCATGTACTGGTCTTATAAAAAATGTTCACCATTTACCGCTTAAAACAATTTAAAATACTGAAGCAAAACTGAAAATCTTTTTCTCTTTTTCAGCTTGGAAAGTAAAAATACACTAAACGAAATATTTTGCCCTTTTTTAAAAATCAAGGAAAAGTATTAAGTGTTTAAACACGGAAAGTAAGATTTTATTGGGTTTATAAATCAACATTTTCATTTCTAAAAGTGTGAGGTATTAACTGATTCCATATATTCACACCATAGTATGATAACTAATGTTAAACTATTCAATTAATGATCTCATCTGGAAATAAAGGATAAGGTTTAGTTCTCAAAACCTGGTTAACAAACGTACCAAGAAACATGTTTTTTCCAACTCTCCTAATATCTTGCTTCTTTCATTCCACTCCAAGATCTTCAGAGTAGAAAAAAACTTTTTTTAACACAAATTTTTTGTTGTTGTTGTCTTTTTAGGGCCGCACCCTCAGCACATGGAGGTTCCCAGTCTAGGGGTCAAATGGGAGCTGTAGCCGCTGGCCTACACCACAGCCACAGCAACACCATCTATGACCTACACCACAGATCATGGCAACACCGGATCCTTAACCCACTGAGCAAGGCCAGGGATGAAACCTGCATCCTCACAGATGCTAGTCAGATTTGTTTCCACCAAGCCACGACGGGAACTCCCAACAGAAATCTTTTTAAACAAAATAACTACCATAAAGATGGAGAAAGTCCACGAAATTGGATTTTAAATTTATTTCAGAAAAGGTATTTTCAACACATTATTTATGCAACATTAAGATAACATACAAAAGCCCTCATTACAATATAAAACTATGGAGCTCCCCGTGACACAGTGGGTTAAGAACCCAGGTGCAGCAGATCAGGTGGCTGCAGAAGCACAGGTTCAATCCCCAGCCTGGGACAGTGGGTTAAAGGATCCTGCATTGCTGCAGCTGCAGTGTAGGGAACTTTCATATGCCACAGGTGTAGCCAAAAAAAAAAAAAACAAATAAACAGACTTTTTCCTTAGGGAGAACAAAAATTAATATTGAAACTAAAAGTATAAAACTTCTTTCTCTAAGTTCATTAGGAAACACATCTGTGATGTTTAAGTTTTCTAGCTGTTAAAAATTCTTGTCAAAGAGCATCACAATTAAGTTAAAAATCATAAGACCTACCAAAAAAAGTTTTTTAAATAGCAGTAACTACCTTGATAAACTATACAAACTATCTCTCACCTCACTGTCCTTCTCTACTTTATTCATTTTTGGGACAGCTCTTTTCTTCCCCTTTTTCTCAAAGAGAAATTCCTATAAATCACTGGTACCTATCAGGTATCCAGTTCAATTTGAACCTTCAAGCTGTTCTCATATTTCAAGCAAATATAAATCCAATAAACTAGATAAACAGCAAATGATCTCAAACAGCGGATTAAAAATCAAAACACATTCTAGTATACACCAGCGTGTTATATATTCCAACACAGGTTAATGTTCTCTTCTAAGCACTCAATACTTATTTGAGGGGCCTAAAGTAAAATTTTAATACCAGAACCTGGACCTAGGCTTTCAGCTTTATTATAGTCAACTGGTTTTTAAAAAGAATAAACTAAGTGATTACATTGGACTAAAGCAAACAAAGCATAAAGACTATTAAGTGCAAAATGGTTTCCCAAGAGTGGTTTTTAATTCTCTCTTGGTAACCAATTTTCTATCAGATTTCTATCACTATATAACTGTAACATCTTCCATAAAATCACCAGTAGGAAATCACATTTCTTTCAGAAGTCTACCTGCAGGACTCAAACCCTCCCAGGCAAGAACTAAATCTACCCCCTTCCTCCCTCTCTTAAGTATTCAATTTCTTTCCCGAAGTAAAGCTTCCATAAATATTACAACACTAAGGACTAGATTTTTAATGAATACAAATCAGAGGAAATGAAGGAACATTAACGCCCATTCAAACCCTCCTTTAAAAAAAAAAAAAAGTGTTTCTAAGCTATATTTTTAACTTACCCCATGATTCTCTTTTAAAAAAATGAACACAAAATCTTTCTGCTAATGACTTTATTCATGACTCTATAATGGAACTTAAAATAGCAAAGAACATGAAAAAAATCAGATTAATATTTATCAACCGAATACATCAAAGAATGTCTTTTTCATAAAACTAACAAAAATGTCTAAAACGTACATGTGAAAATACAAATATTTTCCACTTTAATTTCAAAGTAATGAAGACCTGCTTAATACAATCGGCCAGAATAGCCCACTTATACTGGCAAATACATATAATTCAAAAGAAATCAAACATAACTGATAAAATAACCCTCTCCCGGTTAATCTTTTGGTAAAGTGCTACTTTCATCCTGAAAAAAAGAGTACTATTAGTAAAGACTAAAAATTTCTAAATGTTATACCATCATTCGGAAAGTGTTAAATTTTTTCTTCAATATTCACTATATTCATCACATTCATATGTCCCCAATACGAATAAGCCATAAATACTGAATGACCATAAACACTATTTTGTAATTTGAAAAAATCTTTTCATTCTCAGTTGTTTCCCAGAAGTTCAAAATTACGACAGTTGCTAAATGAAGAACTTTCATGATAGAGGAGTGTTTAAGACACAATAATTTCTCATTGTTTTAAACATGATCTTTGGTTTGAAGCTGTCCTGATATCCTTTCTGGTTTGATGGCTGTGGTTGTAAAATATTTACAGAACACCACGGTAGCTTCATTTGAACCACAGGAGTAAATTGGATCAATGACCTAAAGGCAATGAGTGGCACATATCAGGATGTCTGGCAAGATGAGTTCCTCAAATCCACATTAAGGGAAAACAGTGTTGCTGAAGAGTGGCTCATCTACTTTCATCAGCAATCTCCATCAATTCATTAACGGTATTAGCCACTGAGAAAAAATCAGTTGGAAAAAAATCTAATTTGAACGAAGGCACACAGGTGCAATTCTTAAGCAGATAAGTAAGACCAACTAAACTGCATACGCAGACATGGGTGTGTTCACCCCACGCACATACACAACTCTTAAGTTTGAGGCTGAATATCATCACTGCACAGAATCTACCACATGGAAAACTCGCTGCCGTGAGTGTGTGTGTGCTAGAGGTCAGAACTAGCTGACGGCTTTTCAGAACTAGCTGACGGCTTTCCAGAAATAATGAGACTTTAAATGATGCAAAAGTTGGCCTTTCCTCAAAATAAACGCTTTTAAATTAGTAGCATAAGGTTGCAATAACAATGGCAACTGTAAGAAGCCATAAAGTTTAAATCTCAGAAAGGATGAGTTCAATTTCACAACTGAAGGCTGCTGATTTCTTCTCTCTCTCCTTGAATAATCAAATGCAAATGCCTTTTAGCAATGGCAGCATTCAAATCCCACAAAAAATCCAGTAGTGAGCCCTTCAGGAGCACCTCCATTGGCACAAACTGTAAAACCTGCTGGGGTGTGTCAGAGTTAACCGAAGCACCCAACAACTCATTCACATTCTGCAGATATTGGAAAACTGGATTTGGAAGGTCCTGATAACCAACACATAGCAGGACTGCACAAGTGTTCAGGGGCTCAGAGGATACAGGACAAGAAAACGTGATGAATCTAAAACAGCTGTGGAGTACAAAGATCAAACCAGCCATAAATCTTGTAAAACAAGAAAGTATAGGCAAAATCATAACATCTCCCACACGAAGCTGCTGCAATGAATGTAGAAGGCAGTCCAAAAATAACTGCTGGTATGCTGGGTCTCCATCATGAAGCAATGAACAGCTACAAGTCATGAGTTCAGCTGATTCCAGGAGATGAACTTCCAATGGTATACGCATTTTGATATCATGGAGCGTTGGAAAACCCACAAGCAGGCACTTTATGTGGTTGCTAGGTTCTACATCCTGTTCATCCTGAAGGCACTTGGTAAGGCTAAACAACTCAGAAAATATCAATTCTTCAGAAAAAACGTGACAAGAACAATACTGATGTTTTGGTTTAAGTTTGGAATCCAAATTCAAGGCTCCTCCTAATGACTTTTCAACTGCTTCATTAAGAGCCTTTAAAATTTCACCATCACAGAAAGGGGAACACTTTACCTTTGGCAGTTTCTTTCCCTGTAAAATCTGCCATAAATGACACTCGAGATTGGAAGCTGTCCCTTCTAAAACAGAACTCTGCCCAGGATGATATTCAACATGTTCTTCAGCCCAACTATTAAAGTACCCTTTGGCCACCTTATCTTTCCATGAAAGGGTTTCCAGCATTTTCCTTTCATTATACGTTTTAAAATACCTGTTCCTCTGCCCAAACCATTTTGTATTTGTACTACAACCAATATTAGATTTTTTTACTAGCCAATTATTTCTAGAAAGAGGCTTCAACTGAAACTTTTGCATGAAATACTGAACAGCATAATCCCTTAAACTATTCAGCTTTGCTTGTTCCCCTTTTCCCATGCACTCAAACAGACGAATGTTCTCAGAAATGGTCTCCAGCTGGTATTTATGAAAGAACATACAACATTCTTCATGTCTTTTAAGAAAAGATTTGGGAATCAGGTGATGGGGAAAGAGAGCTTTCCTGGTCATTTCAGACCCAAAATTGAGCACCATCTTAGACAACAGAGGATCGACTGCCTCTCTTCCCTTATAGCAGAGACATACTACATAGACTTCTGAGTTTCCTGCCTTGCTAGTAGCAGGTTTGAAAACATGGACTTGGTCAAAAGAACAGTTTAGCAGGTACATCAGGTTTATGGAACAATGTTCAAACAAAGTAAACATCTTCAGAACAAAAGAGCCACCATTTCCAAGAGTCATCAGGGCAGTGACAACTTCACAGTAATGCAAAGAAGAGACTAAAGCTTCTTGTTCACCTGGGTTTCCTTGGCAATCAAAACTTCCATCTGCAGTGATCAAGTGAACAGTAGCCATGCTGCTTATGAAATTCTGAAGTCCAGTCAGATATTTCACGGTCATGATATCCCCGGTGTTATCTGGACCAAAGTACCAGCAATGCAAGGTATTTGCAATAAGTCGGTCATCCATAATCATCATAAGATTGTCATTTGCTTCATGGTATGGATTCAGAGTATTAGCTACCCAACTCCACTCACAAGGGAATCGATGGGATTTTAAGTAGTGATTGAGACTAGCTATAAAAGCTCCAGGAGCTTCACAAAGGTGGAGAGAATTCAGTTTTCCATTCTGAAAAGCTTCCTGAGGAACAAGTGGAAAGCTGCACAAAATTTCATGAAACTTGCACCACGCTTGAGTACAAAGTTCAGCATTCATAGATTTCCTCACATGAGAAATTATTTTCCCAGCTTTATTAGTGAAAGCCGTGTGCTCGTGCCACTCATCCAGTTTCTTATCACTAAGCAAGTTTTTTACTTCATTTAGGGAGTTCTTCAAATCAAGAAATGCATTAAATTCCATGTGGTCACAGGTGAAAAGCTCACTGGGATCTGGTAACTGCCACTCATTATTAGGTGACTTACCATAAGAAAAGTTCTTGGCAAAAAGTTCAAAAATGTCAGCAAGAATATCTGGGCTGAATGTCTCAGGACTTGAACCCAGTGGTGGCTTTCTGCACTTATTCATTTTCAAATTAAATTAAAATCTAGAAAAAGAAAACACATAATTAAATGACTCAAATTTATTAGTGAGTGAAATCTCATCCACAGCAAGTGGGATCACACTCATGACAAACCACATAAAATGGGAAGATAAATGTCAGCACCATTCATTACATAATGAGGCAATCTGTCATAAAGAAAGAGTAAAGGTTTTGATATCCAACAGGCCAAGGCTCAAACTCCAGCACTGCCACTTACAGTTTGGTAAGTGCCCTGAGCAAATAACATTACATCTCAGTTTCTTAAAAATTGAGGTATCACTTTTTTAGGTGAGGGTAAAACATGCTAGCATATAAAAAGCATATACCAAAAAATATTCATCAGCGAATGGCAGCTTTTAATACCAAAGTAAACCATCTAGCTCCTCCCCAAAGTTCTCCTCTAACCATGGCTGAGATACTACCCACAGGGCCTCAAACATTTGCTCAAACTAAGATTCATCCCTGAATGACCTCTGATCAAATTCTAACAAATGATTTTTAGCTTTTTTTTTAAGCTCCCTCTAAATCTCACTTCTTTCCAGAAGAGGTTGCTGCACCTAAACCCAGCACTAGTCCTGCTACCAGACTTCTCTGCCACCACCCACTTACTCACCTACCAGGACTGCCAAATATGTTCTCTGTCCACATCACACTCTCTTGCTAAGTCAGGCACTTTGGTGGTACCAACACCTGTACAGGCCACCAACTGACACTCGTCACCATACTGCTTATTAACTGTGATATAACAGACGGGTTAGTCTCCTGCCAGTGCTTAAACTGACCTATAGTTCATCCAGGCATGTCTCTAAAATACAGATTCCTGTCTCACCGTGTTGGTCAGACAGCTCCATGCTGACAGTCTGACAGTACTATTATTTTTTCTTGCCACAAAAACTTAAGACACTTCAATAGAGTAATTTTTTTTTTTTTTTTTTTTGGGTCTTTTCTAGGGCCGCACCCGAGGCATATGGAGGTTCCCAGGCCAGGGGTCTAATTCGAGCTGTAGCCACCGGCCCGCGCCAGAGCCACAGTAACACGGGATCCGAGCCGCATCTGCAACCTATACCACAGCTCATGGCGATGCCGGATCCTTAACCCACTGACCGAGGCCAGGGATCAAACCCGAAACCTCATGGTTCCTAGTCAGATTCGTTAACCACTGAGCCACAACGGGAACTCCTAGAACAACTTTTTTTTTAATTTTAGGGCCGCACCCACAGCATACTGAAGTTCCCAGGCCAGGCACTGAATCCTAGCCACATCTGCAAACTACACCACAGCTGTGGCAACATCAGATCCTTTAATGCGCTGCACCAGGGATCAAACCGCACCACCGCAGCAACTCGAGCTGCTACAGTCAGATTCTTAACCCACTGCACCAAAGCAGGAACTCTGAGAGAATAATTTTAAACTGAACAAATACCCTTACTGACTATACCTATTACAAATAGTCACCCTACAATCTGTGTTCTAACACTGCCTAAGAAACCAAAAACATCTGTCCACTGGAAAAAGAAAGGGGTATAAAAAATGTAAGGCTTAAAGGCAGAGTGTTCGAAAATCTAAATTCCAGCAGATAAGCAATGAGTACTACATGGCACTTGTTGACACAGTGGTAATCAAGAGGTGCTTTATGGGATCTACTTAGCATATTCAATACATTCTATACCGGTCTGATGATTAAGAGTGGAGTTAAGGGTGAGATAGCACTACAAAAAATACAGTAACAGCCAGAAGAATATATTCTATTAGCATTTTTGTACTGTTCTTTTTTTTCCACAGTTTAATATATTTAATATATTTGATGGTATTAAATAATTAGTTATTACCCTATATCTATTTTATTCTGTACTGTTAACACACTTTTTTATACTTTTATATTTTGTTTAAATTGTTTATAAGTCTTCTCGCTTCTTAAAATATCTCCCTAGTCATTTCTGTTTAACACAATATATTTACATACTGCATGAAAATTGTGGATAAGAGTCACAATTACCTATTAACATCTTTTTCTTATCTTAAATCTATTTTTTTACTGGTAGAAGCTATATTTAGACAAGTTTCTGAAAGAAATTTCTGAAAGAAGAGGCAAAAAGGAGGCATTTTCACACTCACTAAAACTGTAAATAAATGCAAATTAAAGTTTCTTACAAAAAATTATTCTATCCTAATTCACACTGTGCTCACTGGAAACTACAAACACTTTTACAAACATCTCAACTATTCCCTATTTTTGAAAAAGTCTGATTTGAGTAATTAAACTCACATACTAATTAATGGCTGGAGGTAAGCTCTGAAATCTTACCTAATAGGCAATTACTTTCACAGGAAAACAACTAGTGATTCAAACATCCCCCTTGTTCATGACTATACCTGTGGCGCATGGACCAAAATCATATATATTTGCATATAAATTATATATTGAATGATGTTCAGATCGGTAATCCACAACTTATCTAAATATTGTTTCCTACTATCAAATTTCCAGAATCCAACCACTTCTCACCCACCTCCAGCTACAAGCCTCCTGACTGTCCACACTGTCAACTCTCTCCTAGATTACTATCATAGCCTTCTCACTGGTCTCTTTGCTATCCTTACTTTATACATTCTATTCTGAACACACTGACCAGAGTAACCTTGTAAAATCTAGAGTGTATTGCTGCTCTGCTCAAAACTGCTGCAACGTGTTTGTTCCCCATTTCATTCAAACTGCCCAAGTCTTTATTTAGAGTAACCTCCAAGGCCCTAGAAGAGGTATGCCCTCCAGCCCCGCCCTATCTCTCACCCAATTTTCTAATACTACCCCTCTGATACTCATTGTGTTCCAGCTACACAGGTTTTCCTGCTGTTCCCTGAAGTCCCTAGGCACACTGCTACTGGAAAATCTTTGCATAGGTCATAGGGCCCTCTGCCTGGAATGCTCTTCCCTCATTTCTTCATCTCCCTCACGTATTTACACAAAAGTCATTTTCTCTGTGAAATCTGCCCTGACATCCGAATTTAAACCAGCACCTTGCATTACCAATAGTAAAAGTGAGCACCTAGCTTTATTTTTTTTTTCCTTTTTTCTGTGGCCCTCTCTTCCTTCTAATATGTAATTTACTTATTTATGTTTACTGTTTATTACTTGTCTTCCCAAAACTACAATCTAAGCTCCAGAGGGCAGGGATCCTTGTTTTGTTTACCCATTTATCATCCCAAGAGGCTAGAACAGTGCTTATTACAAACAATAAGTATCTCTCCAACAACTGGCACAAAAGGCGCTCCACTGATTAGGTTGTGAATGTTTAAGTCATAATAATACACTTCAACTTGACTCTACCACCTCGAGGTACAACAACAAAAAAGCTTGTGCTTTAGGGGATATAAGGGAAAAGTTTCCAGTGTGTTTCTTTGTCCCTTTCATTAAGGAATCCATAGAGCTTTGTGGCATCATAATTCTGCAACGAGGGTATTGCCATTCTTCTTGTGCAGAGTCGAGTAGGAAATCATGTAACCCCCGCCTAAAGCTACACGGGAATAAGTGCAAAATTCACCAGCCTAACACAAAACCGCCAAGATCTCAACAGTTGTCACCGCTTCAATTAACACATACAAAGGAGTTTTAGAAGTGTTTCCACCAACTCCTGCTCCCAGCAACGGTGAAAATAATGCCGAGTGGGTAACCAGCGCATTACTCTGGGCCAGGGGCACCCAAGACCTCGTTTCTTCTGGTGGAAGTGAGTCCCAAGCTCCACTCTAGCGGCCCGCTCCCTGACCCGGAGAAACTTCAGTCCCAGTCCCTGCCTCTCCCGCCCGAAAAGTTGAAGGAGGTAAGGGCTCCGAACCCGGGCCAGGATTACCTTCGCTCACGCCCACCTCAGCCCCCAGGGTCTAGGGCGGCTGCGCTTCACTCACTCTCCTCACTGGAGGAGGGCATTCTCCCCTAAGACTCCCAGGGAAGATTCCCGGGAGCGACGCCCCTTCAGGTCTTCGGCGCCCCACCCCCGCAACAGTGACGGGAAGTGGCGCGCTCAGAGGACCGGAAGGAGGGCTGGAAAGATGCAGGGCACCGCCCTCAGGACGGCCAGAGCGGAAGCATTCCCCACGGCCGCGCCGCCGCCGAACGCCGGCCGACTGCAGCCCGGAGAGCCCCGACACACGTACTGCGCGTGCGCCTCGAGGCAGGCTGGCGTCACGCGTCAACGTTACGCACGCCGGCTACTCGCGCAGCGCGGAAACCTCACCTCTGCAAGTTTCGCTTTTCAGCCTCCCGCCCTAAGGGCTGTATGGCACCTGCGCGCGCTGAAGAGGCGTCCTTTGGCCCCGCCCCTTTGTGGGTGGAGGCGTAGGATGGGGCGGGGCCAATCGTTCTTGGATAAGCTGGTCACGCCCACCAGGGCCCTTGCTGTCCGAGGCTTTTAATCGCTCTCCGGTCGAAGATAAAGCAAGCGCTCAAAGAACAATTTGAAATTAAAAAGCCAGACTAGGGAAATTTTGAGATAACACTCTGTTATAACATATATATGTTTATAAACCAGTAGGAAAAGAAACCCTCTGAAGAAAAATGGGAGAAGGTTTGCATAGGCCATCTAAAAGTAAAATAGCAAACAGGGATATGGTACAAAGTTTAAAAAAAAAAAAAAGAATTGGAAATGAAAACAATCAGTTTTCATTTAGCACAGATTTTTAAAAGCTCCATAATGGCCACTGTTGATGAATCTATGGAGAAACAGGTTTACATCCTGTGGGTAAGAGTAAAATTTGCCTTGCAGATGGCATACCTCAAAATGGCCTTGCACCTTAATCCGGCAGTTACCACTCCTAGCAGTTTATCTTTAGGAAACAAACAGCTGGCTCACTTTAGACAAAATGTGTCATAACAAGAACAAAAAATAGAAGATAATTTCCTCTAAATGCCTGCTTTAAGAGAATTAAATTATGGTACATCCATATAACAAAATACCATGCAACCCTTAGTAGGCTGTATGTACCAACACAGTATTATGTGAAAATAGGAGAATACAGTACTTTCCATGACTGGTCTCAGCTCTTTAACTCTCTGGGTCTCAGTTTGCTCATCTGGAGATAAGGAAAATGGCTATGTCCATGAAAAATTTTCTTCCAGAAAATGCATTAATGGAGAAAAAGTCTTTAAAAAAAAAAAACGGTGCTAGGATATTTGGATATCCATATGGAAAAAACTTTATTTGGACTCTTACCTCACAGATTTCATTTGGATTGCCAATCTATATTTTAAATCTATATATAAGAATGGACTTCCTGTGTGGCCCACAGCATAACTATCTTTAACATAAGAAAACATGAGGGAATATCTTCGTGACCTTGAAGTGGGCAAAAATTTATAAAAGGAGAGAAAAAGTCCTCTATCAACTGAACTACATTAAAATTCACCAATTCATCATAAGATACTACTGAGTGAAAAGGCAACCTATAAAATGAGAGGAGATATTTACCATACATATATCCGACAAAGGACCTCAATCTAGAGTATGTAACTCCTATAAAAAAATGAGAAAAGATGTCCCACTGGAAAAATGGGCAAAATACCAGAACAAAAACTTCACAAAAAGATGATAACCGAAAGACTAAGAAACATATGAAAAGATGCTCAACTTCATTAGTCTTTGGGAAAATATAAACAAAACCCATAATGAAATATAATTACACACTGACTAGCTAAAATGAAACACTGAAGATATGGGTTATAGAATTTGAGGGGACCAATGGAAAATTGGAAGAAAAAGATCTTCCAAGATTTTCCAGACTCACAGATTGGTTTTCTTTTTTTCAAGGTATAATTTACATATAGTCAAATGCTGAGATCTTAAGTGTGCTATTCAACCACTTTTGCCTACTGCCTATCAAGTATTCAAAAAAACTCCCTTGAGCCCCTTTGCCATCAGTCTTCCACCAAGAAGCAACCAGTAATCTGTTTTCTAACACTATAGTTTAGTTTTGCCTATTCTAAAATGTCATATAAATTCTATCATTAGTTTACAGTTTTTAGTTTCCAGCCCCTTTCCACTCAATGTAATTACATATATAAATTTATGTATCAGTGTAAATATATATAGTAAGGGAGAAAAAAGTCTTTCTCTTCTACCCTTCTAGGTTCTCAGCTGGGACTCTGTAACAAAAGATAGATTACCAAGAGAAAGGCATATAAATTTATTAATGTTTTGTGTGACATGGGAACCTTCACAAGGAAATGAAGATTTGAGGAAACTGTTAAACCCGAGTGTTTTTATACTAGGTTTGATGAAAAGTGGAAAGTCGTGGGAAAATGTAACAAATAAGTATGAGCTACGAGTGGTAAACTGGGGGAAGTTTGGGGAGCTGTGTTTGTCCAGATTCCTCTATATGTCCTTTTGTTTTGGAGATAAGGATTTTTCTTTCCTCCAAGGATAGAGAGGGCATCCCTAACCCAATTTTCTTCTGATCAGCTTTGGGGCAAGTTTAGAGAGTCTTTCCTGTACCTATCATTTCTCCAATTTCTTTAACTCAAAATATTCACTGTGCCAAGGCACCACACTGCGGAGCAGTGCATCCTGAACCTTTTCATCTATGTTGTCTTATGCATCTGTAGTTTGTTCCTTTTTAGTGATAGGTAGATGCCATTGTATGGAGAGACCACAGTTTATTTTATTTTTATTTTTGCTTTTTAGGGCCACACCCATAGCATACAGAGGTTCCCAGGCTAAGGGATGAGTGGGAGTTAGAGCCACTGGCCTACACCACAGCCACAGCAATGCAGGATCTGAGCTGTGTCTGTGACCCACACCACAGCTCACGGCAACGATGGATCCTTAACCCACTGAGTAAGGCCACAACCTCCTTGTTTCTGGTCAGATTTGTTTCTGCTGCACCACAATGGGAACTTCAAGAACATAATTATTAAAGAAAGAAAATATGGTAAAAATTGTAACCAATTTGTCTATCCAAGTATGGGTAGAACATCTACATGGTGGTATTTGTAGGAAAGTGCTTGAAAACAGCAACCTAGTCTTTTTTTTTCTTACTGTTTAGAAACTAAAAATTACTAAAACCAATAAATTTTTAAACACAAATGCAAAAATTCTAAATAACATCTTGTTATAGCAGTTTTGTCTGTTTTGGGTGCTATCACACACAATTAAACATCATTCTGCATTTTATTTTTATTTTATTTTATTTTTTGTCTTTTTGCCTTTTCTGGGGCCGCTCCCCATGGCATATGGAGATTCCCAGGCTAGGGGTCGATTCGGAGCTGTAGCCACCGGCCTCTGCCAGAGCCACAGCAACGCGGGATCCAAGCCGCATCTGCAACCTACACCACAGCTCACGGCAACGCCGGATCCTCAACCCACTGAGCAAGGGCAGGGGCTGAACCTGCAACCTCATGGTTGCTAGTTGGATTCGTTAACCACTGCGCCATGATGGGAACCCCAAGACATGGTCCACTCTTGAAGCATTAATCATTTCATCACAGACACGAGATGTTAACAACAACAATAACAAAATTATACAACTAAGCGCTGTATTACATGGTAGGTTAAGTGTTGTAGGAAGTGGGAATGCAGTAGGGAAAAGATGAGAAAAAGAGAATCATTTTTCCTTTAGGAGATTATTACTTGGGGAGAGGGAGTACCAGCCAAGCTAAAGAAAATAACAGATGAAAAAATACTGAAGACAAAGGATAACTGCAGAAAAGGGATGGAAAGTCAGTAAGATCCAATGTCCTATAGGGAGTGTCTTAGTTCAGGCAGATATAACAAAATACAGACTGGGTATCTTTTTTTTTTTTTTAAACTCCTTTTTCTGTCTCGCCCTTGGCACAACTATGGAAGTTCCTAGGCCAGGGATCAAATCCAAGACACAGCTGCAACACCGGACCCTTAACTCACTGTGCCAAGCTGGGGACCCAACTGGCATCACCACAGAGACAAACCCACTGTGCCACAGTGTGAACTCCTAGACTGGGTATCTTAAACAACAGAAATTTGTTTCTCACAATACAAAGTCCAAGATCAAGGCAGAGAGAGAGAGTGAGCAAGCTCTTTGGTCTCTTCTTATGAGGTCATGAATTCTGTCATGGGGGCCCCCTGTCTCATGAACTCATCTAAACCTAACCACCTCCCAAGGCTCCATCTCAAATTCCACATTGAAGGGGGAGGGCCTCAATTTTTGTGGGGACACAATTCACTCCACAGCAAGGAGTGAAAAACCAGAATAAAGAGAATCATGGAGGCCAGGCCGAGGTGCCAGAATCTGCAACAACTGGAGATTGTCAAGAAGAAAGGGATGGACAGGGAGTTTGGGGTTAGTAAGTACAAACTATTGCATTTGAAGTGGATAAGCAACGAGATCCTGCTGTATATCGCAGGGAGCTATATCTAGTCACTTGTGATGGAACGAGGTGGAAGACAATGTGAAAAAAAGAATATATATATATATATAGATGTATGACTGGGTCACTTTGCTGTACAGCAGAAATTGATAAAACATTGTAAATCAACTATAATAGAAAAAAATCTTTAAAAAAAAAAAAGAAGAAAAGGAAAAACTATGTTTTTTATAGAGTTAGAGATGATAGAGGAATAGCCAACCAGAAATATCCTGGAGGCAGTTTAAAATCAGTGGGCGGCTGAAGTTCAAGTGAGAAAATTGAACTGAGGTAACACCTGACCCTGTGAATTTTTAAGTAAGTACTTTGTTACTGTTTATTATTAACAATCATTATATAGTTAATGTAGAAGTGAAATCAATACCAAGAGTTGTTAAAGCACAGCCCTCGGGATTCTTACTGTTAGTAGCTCACTTAGAATTGTCCCTCTTTGGAATATGGTTTCTCTTTTTGAAAGGTTAAGCATATCAGCTCTAGCATCTGAGTGCCTAGGTTAAAATCTCCACCCACTAGCTCTGTAACCTTGGGCTAGGAAGCCCTCCAAGGGTTGCACTGAGGACTAACAAATCAAAGTAAAGTGCTTATTATCGGTCTCTGCACTTAGCCAGTATCTGATGATAGGTGCTCCTGAAAATGTCCATTCTTTTCCGGAGGATAGGGTGCTAAATTCAGACCCACTTTGCAGAGTTTTCTTTCTTTTGCTGTTTCTTTTTATATTCAAAATCCTTAAGAGAGGATGTCTCTTGTGACAAAGCAGGTTAAAGATCCAGTATGGTCACCGTAGCTGCCTGGGGTGCAGCCAAAAAAAAAAAAAAATAGAATAGAGCAGGAGAGGGAAAAGAAGAGGGAGACCCAGGAGAAAAAAGGGAAAACAGAGAAGACAGTTGAGGCCAAAGTATGTCATATCTGCCACTGAGAAGCTGTCAGATGTATCTACTTTCTGACTTAACAGTTTGGGCAGGTTTCAAAGAGTGGAAGGAGGCCCAGGTGGAAAAATGAATGAGCACAGAAATGAACGTGTCCGTGTCTCCAAAACGCAATGTGGATGATAAAGGCAAGTGGCAGAAGTTTTACACTGCCTCACCATTTGTGTGATATTTTAAAATGCATGAAACTGTTCTGTTCGATGCTTATCGATACAAACATAGTAAAAATATGAAAACACAGACGAGGAAGCTGCATGCTAACTTCTCAGAATAGTAACCTCTGGGGAGATGGAAGCAATGGGAAAGAGCCCCCAAAGGGATCTCAGCTGTATCTGCAATCTTTCTATCCTTTTTATTAAGCTCTGAAGCAGTGGCAAAATACTAGCACTTTAAAAATCTAGGTCGTAGATACATGGGTATTATATTATTTTCTAGACTTCTTTGAACGTTTGAAATGTTTCCCCAAAATTTTTAACTTTAAAAAAAGAGGACAATCTACCTCATTCTTAAACCCATTCAAACTCCCATACGCCCGTAGAAACCCGTTTGTTCAGCTAAATCACATGGATGAATAATTTTCAGGAATGAGTATGCTTCTCAGATTCAATTTGAAAAGAGTATAATGAATCTTTTTAAAAATAGATTACGTTTTGTGTTATGTTTACCTTTCCGAAAGGATGTCAAATTCTGGATGCAATTACACATATTACCATATTAGTGAGGTTTTTATTTCATTTCACTTTATTAACACTTGATAGTAATGCCACATTGCAATTAGAGGGTGCTTTGTAATTGACAAACTGATTGTGTATACCTTAAGATCACCAGTAGGTTTCATCACAGGGGCAAACTCTGATTGCTTATTGGTGGCTGCCCAGAGCGCTGTGTTGGGCCAGTTGTGAAACCTTGTCTGGGTTCTGCTGGATGGTCACTGATCAGCTAGGGAGGTGTGTCTAGGACAGGGTTCTTAATGGTGCCCTCTGTGTCCCACTGATACCCTGACACTTAGTCTCTTTCTGCCTCTCTCACTGTTCTTTCTCCATCTCCCTTCACCTATCTCTTCTATCTAGGTGCTAATAAGAATTCCCCTTCCAAACCCTCCTTCCTACACTGTGGTGGGAATGTAAGTTGGTGCAACCACTATGGAAAACAGTATGGAGGTTCTCCAGAAAACTAAAAATAGAATTACCATATGATCCAGCAATCCCACTCTTGGGAATACACTATATTCAAAAAGATACATACAGGAGTTTCCATTGTGGTACAGTAGGTTTGGGATCTGGCATTGTCTCTACAGTGGTGTGGGTTCAATCTCCAGCCCTGTGCAATGGGTTATGGATCCAGTGTCGCTGCAGCTATGAACTATGCCAGGTATAGGTCACAGCTGCGGCTCAGATTCCATCCCTGGCCCAGGAAATTCAGTGTGCTGTGGGTATGGCCAAAAACAAAAAAACAAAAGATATATGCACCCTCTATTCATAGCAGCACTATTCACAATAACAAAGATGTGGAAACAACCTAAATGTCCATAGACATATGAATGAATTAAGAAGATGTGGTACATATATGCAATGGAATACTATTCAGCTACAAAAAAGAATGAAATAATGCCTTCACAGCAACATGGATGCAACTAGAGATTATCATGCTAAGTGAAGTGAGAAGGAGTAAAACAAATACCATATGATATCACTTACATGTAGAATCTAATATATGGCCCAAACAGGAGTTCCCATTATAGTTCAGTGGGTTAAGGACCCAACATAGTCTCCATGAGAATGTGAGTTTGATCCCTGGCCTCACTCAGTGGGGTGGGGATCCAGCACCGCCACAAGCTGCGGAATGGGCCACAGGTGTGGCTCGGATCTGGTGTTGCCACAGCTATGGCATAGGCCTGCAGCAATTCAACCCCTAGCCCAGGAACTTCCATATGCTGTGGGTGTGGCCATAAAAAGAAAAAATATATATGGCACAAATGAACCTTGACAGGTTCTACAAAACACAAAGAGAATAGACTTGTCATTGCCAAGAGGGAGCTTGGAGGGAGCAGGAGATGGACCGGAGTCTGGGGTTAGTAGATACAAAGTATTCTATCTAGAATGGATAAACAACAAGGTCCTACTGTACAGCACAGGGAATTCTATCCAGTCTCCTGGGATAGACCATGATGTAAAAGAATATTTAAAAGGATGTGTGTACACAGCAACGTACACAGCACTGTACAGCAAAGTATCTCAGCCTGCAACAATCGCTGGCTGATTTCATCTTCATCCACAGCAACCCTATATGCTGATGAGTCCTTCCTCTTCAGTTTTCCTGTGAAGTCTTCCTAGATGCATCTGGGCCCAAAGAGACACCTCCACTACATCCCATGGCAGGCACAGAGCATTTATCTCTAAGTATTCCAACTATTTGTTTACCCATCTATCTCTGCTGTTGGGCTTTGAAAGAACAAGCCTGGGTCTTATTGATCTCTGCACTCCCAGCTTCTGGCACATAGTGAACAATCAATAAATGTTTGTTAAATGAAAGAATGATTTAAGGAATGGTGTCCTATTCCGCAGAAAAGAAAACAGACTCAGAAATTGGGGTTTTCTCAAGGTTATCCTTCCTCCAGAACACACCCATCTTTCCTCTAGAATGGAAGGTGGACAAACATCCTCTGTAAAAGGTAAAGCCTGTAAATATTTTCAGCTTGGGGAGCCACAAGGCCTCTGTCAAGACCATTCAACTCTGATGTTGTAGCTGGAAAGCAACCACAGACATGGCTGTACTAAAATACAGTTTTAGCGCAAATTAGGCAGTGGGCCAGATTTGACCATAGATCAGGCCATAGCTTGTGGACCTTGCTGCAGCAGACGGTAAATAGATACTTCTTCATGTCTAGTTCCTTCGCTGAACATCCTCTCTCTGCCTCAACCCAAGAGCCTGCCTCTGATGCTGCCACAGTCCCTGTTGGAGTTAGACGGACAATCCTTTCATACATCCAAGCCAAGAAGTTGAGGAAGGCTCATGACAAAACTGGCTGCAAAGCTGAGACCAGGAGAGAGGAGAGGAGCTTGTTGATAGGCTCATCAGAGACCTAGAGGAACCCAAGCCCAACTTATCCACATGCTCCTTGATCATTCATTATGAATCCCCTGAACATTTCAAAAAAAGAAAAGAGGTCCATGTCTTGGGTACAGTGGACAAAGAAGAAAGTGGAACAAACAACTCTGTCCCACTCCCTTGATTCCCTTTCTGTATCTCCAAATGACCAGTCTTTTTCTTTTCCAGAGACTACCTCAAACTCTTCTCCTATTTCCTACCCTGTCGTCTTCTCATTCGTTGTCAGGAGATGACCTCACTGCCTCCCTCACTAAGGAAGTAGAAGCCATTGGAAAAGAACCCCTTCAGAACTCTGCCACTCATCCCAAATGTATCTGCATCTTTACCTACTCTCTATTCCTCCCATTATAGTGCCATAGGGTCTAAAATTAACTCCTCCTTCTGTTCTCTGTGTCCCAGGTCTTTCCACCTTCTCAAGGAATCTGATGCCATCAATCATTTTTCTCTCCTGTATCTCTCTCTACTGTATCACTTTTCTTCTCCCTCTCTGCCTTTCTCTCTCTCATCTTCATTCCAAAGGCAGAGAGGAGCCTCTTCCCCTTCCCTCTCTCCTGGTTCCATCAACATTTAGGTATGTACATCTCTACCATCTTAAAAATAAGTCTTCAAATCCTCGTCTTCCTCCAATCTTTGCCCTATCTCTCCCCTACCTCCTTCATGGTCAAAGTTCTTGAAAGAGTTGTGTGCTCCTGATTTTCACTGCATCATCCAATTCTTCAACACATGAAAAATTTGTTTCTCCTATTTATATCTCTGAAACTCTTCCCTTGGAAGACCTGAAATAACCTCCTTTGTTGCCACATCCAACCTGGAACTCTCTTGGCATTATCTTAACTGAATTCCTGGCACTATTCAACCTTGTGGTCTTCTTCAAATATTATCTTCCTGTGGCTTCCATGACAACATGATTTTCTGGTTTTCCTCCTATGCTCATTCTTTTTTTTAACTTATGAATTATTTCTGGAATTTTCTATTTAATATTTTCAAATCACATTTGACTGCAGGTAACTGAAACCATGGAAAGCAAACCCGTGAATAAGGGGGGACTACTGTAGTTATCTTCAACAGCCCTTCCATTACAAAGAGTTGGTTCAAAAAACACACAGTTTGGAGGGGCTAATGATCAGTTCTTTGAGAAAGGGCAGGCACAGTTTTCACTGCTTGATAGATGAAAAGCTCTAGGATTAGAGAGCACAGATGTAGACCTACGAAAAGGACAATGATTTGGAGACTTTCTGTTTTGTTTTGTTTTGTTTTGGCCACCCCACAGCATATGGAGATCAAATCCAAGCTGCAACTGCAATCTACGCTGCAGCTGTGGCCAACGCCAGATCTTTAACCCACTGTGCCAGGCCAGGGATCAAACCTGTGTCCCAACACTCCCAAGACACCACTAATCCTGTTGCGCCACAGTGGGAACTCCTGGAGACTTTTATTTCTAAGCCTTCTTCCTAGAATCTGGTTTCTAGCCTCCCAGACAAACACACCCCTAGGAGCACCTACATCTTGCCCAAGCAAGTGGGTCTGCCTGGAGCATTCTGGGATGAGCACTTCCCTAAATTAAAGACTTTGCTTTGAGAATCCTATGCTTGTTCTTCCTTAAGATTGTATATAGGTTCCAATACCTCTGCCTATGCTTTAAATCTTTTAATGCTGGTGTCCTCTAGCTCTTCCACTCTTCTCAGTATACATGCTCCCCAGGATGTCTCATCTCATCTCCAGGCAATCTTAAATAAGTTGATGACTCTCAAGATTACTACTCCAACCCAGAGCTCACCGCTGAGACTAGAGCCAGCCAGCTAACTGCCTATAACTCTTCTCCTTTATATACCACATCCGGTCCCATCTTTAAAAAGCATTATCTTGACCCCATCATCCCAACCAGCAACCTCCCCGCCCCTTTTCTTCACCCCACATGCAACAACACTTCTTGAAAACTTTCTCTTAAACTCCTTTCAATCAAGCTTTCAACTATACAACTCCACTGAAACAGCTCTTGTCAACATCACCTATGGCTTCTGCACTGCTAAAGGCAGTGGATAATTTTCAAGTCTCACCTTTGATTTCTCAACTGCATGTGACACAGTTAATCACCTACTTTTCTTTAATACCCATTCTTCCCTTGCTTTCCAGATAACACCCTCTTCTGGTTTACCTCCTTCCTCACTGCATTTCCTTCTCAGTCTTTGCTCATTTCTCCCTTCTGATTCTTATTACTGGGGTTCAGCAAGGCTCATTCCTTGGCCCTCTTCTCTGCAGTAATCCCCTGAGTAATCTCAAGACATAATGTCAATCTCAAGCCATAAATGTCATCTCTACATCTATGGTTTCCAAATGTATATCTTCAACCCAGACCCCTCTTCCAATCTCTAGTCTCTTATATACAGCTGCCAACCAACATCTCTATTTGGATGGCTCTGGGCATCTCAGATTAAACTGAAATTCAGTTCCAGTGCCAAACACCTCTTCTGCCCACAGCCTTCCACAAGTCCATAGATGGGAACTCACTCTCCCAGTTGTACAGTTCCAAACCTGGTGTCATCATATATAAGCTGACTCATTTCCTTCTATATGCTTTCTCCATATATGTCTTTTTACTGTGGTTTCAAGAATTTTTTTTTTCAAGAGGGCTCCTAGATGCTAAGTTTGAGCAAACGTAAAAAATATCTCCTTTATTCTCAAAGGACATTTGGATTTTTGTTCCCTCATACGTTTGTAGGATTTGTTCCATGATCACCTGGTAATGAATGTTGCATTAGCTCTTCTTTCCTGACCTCTCCATTCTTGTTATGGTTTGTTGAATTTCATCACTGAAACTGGTGGGTTTTTTTCTTTTAAATGTGTGTCGTATTGAATTCATGTTCTTATTAATTTCCTCTGTAGCTCCATTGCAGGGAACTAGCTTCCTTGGATTTGGGGGAAAGGAGCAGTCTTTCATCTATTTTGTGCCTGCTGTGCTTCTTTAAGTCTCCCTTTCATTCACCTGCAGAATGCTTCCTTAATTACCGTGTTGCTTCTTTTCATGTTGCTCATGCTTCAAATGGACAGCTCTACCCAGTTCTTCATTTAGCTTTGACAGAAAGAAGATGAATTCTCATTGACAATGTCTTAACCTTACCTGAGACCTTTTTCCCCAGCTATATCTTGAGGCCTTGGGATTGTTTTCCATCCACTTTCCCATAGCCCCGTGGGTAGGAACTTGGAAGGAGCTTGGAAAACTTCCTGCAGCCTTTGGTACAGGATTAGGCTTACCCCCTCTACTGAGATTTTTGTCAATGTCCAGGTTGGGGTACCTCCCCACATTTCCATGGGGGTGGGGGGAGGAGTGGCATCCTGGGGTGTCATCACAGTCACCTGACTCAGCCTGGAATCCTGGCAGATGATGATATGTGGGGGCTTTTCCAGGCTCAGCTGTGATACCGAGATCATAGGTGGGAACCTCTCCCTGCTCTTTTCTTTTCTTACTTTTCTCTAAGTTTCCTACTCCCAAATTTGTCCACGTCTATCCAAATCAGGGGCACTGTGAGAATTCTCAAGGTTTTGCATCTTCCTCCCTTTTTATCACTTTCTGGGGGAAAGAGTGATGTAGGAGCTACGCCAAGCCACATCAAAATCTGCTTCTCTTTTTGCTGGATGCTTTTCAGTTTATAGCATGAGGATAACCTCTTTCCTTGTATGGTCATTGCTGGTAATTCTTTTTAATTCTTTTATTTCATTGAGTGATGGGGGGATGGTGATTCTGGAAGCAAAAAAAAAAAAAAAAAAAAAAAAAAAGGTGTTGCTTTGTAATGATGAGGAGACTGGCCATTTCACCCTACCATCCTTAGGAACAGGGTTAGGTGGGAGAGGAGATGAAATAAGATGAAGTCAGCAGACCCCAGCCTTGGGGCAGTGGCCGGCTCCTTTCAGGAGCCTAGTGTTTTCCTGAAAGTTATCTGGCTACCACACCTCTTATTTACTCCTTCTGCTGCCCTGTGTTTTCTCAGCAAGGAGCAGTGTCACCCTTAACACAGAAAGGGCTTCTGTTGTACTTGACTTTAGGACAGCAGAAGTGGGAGAAACAGGGAGCTGCTCCCCACTATGCAGCCAGGCTCAGGAAGGAAGCAGCCCACTAGTGTGAGTGAGCAGGGATGTGGGTAGGCAGGCTGAGTCCCAGGTACTGTAATAAAGACACAGCATCTCAGAAGGAGACGGGTGCAGGGGCTTTGGGATGGAGTGAGGGAAAGATGGAGGTGAGGTAGGTGGGAGATTTGCAAATCTGACATCTCCGGCCATCACACAAAGTCCACGGCTCCCAGCGGGAGAAAAACAGCATCCCCAAGGAGTAATGAAAACATGGTAACTGAGCACTGGAGCTTGGAGTTAATGAGCAAATCCCATCAAACCCTTGACACATGGGCTTCGGCCTCAAAAGGCAGAAACCTTTTAAGCACCAATGATCATCCCTGTATTCTTCATCTTCAGGCTCCGTCGTCTCGGTGATGGATTGCCGCCTGTGTAGCGCCCTGGCATTTCCACGCACAAAATAATTGGCTGCAGAAGGCTGTTGGATGCCTTTGTGTGAAGGAAGCTGCAAAAACAAATTCTATCAACATTCATATTTTTTGATGTTTTGAATCGGAGCGCACAGATTCTGTTATTTGATTTTTCCATGATAAGAAATTGTTCTGTAGGATAAAATCAAAATAGTCCTCCATACTTAGCAGTTAAGTAACCATTTGCTTCAAAGAGATTTTTAGATATTTTAGGTTCTTCTCTGTATCATGCCTGATATCTTGAAGAAGAAACTGAGGCAGCAATAACCCCAGTGCATAGGGTGAACAGAGCTGTGAAAGCTGTGAAATTGTTACACTTTATCAAAATTGCTAATGTTAATTAATGGATGAATATTAATTAGGTAAAGGAGTGCTGGTACTGGGTCACTCATTTAATCCAACAACCACATTATTACTATTAGCTCTATTTTGTAGAAGAGAAAGTGACTTAAACAGGTTCACTAGCTTGCCCAAATCCACACAGCTGACACAGGGTGACATCAGGACAAGACATAGGTTATCTGACCTCAGAGTCTCTCTGGTCACCACGTGCCTTGCTGTGATCTATTGCTGCATAACAGACTAGCCCAAAATTTAGTAGCTTAGGGAGGGAGACTTCCAGATTGATGGAATAAAACTTAGCACCTTAAAACAACATCTGTTATCTTAAGAGTTTCTGAGCCCAGCTGCCTGCCTGTGGCTCTGGGTCCCTCACAAGCCTACAATCAAGGTGTCAGCCAGGCTGCAGTCATCTCAAGGCTCAGGTGGGAAAGCATCTGCTTCCAAGTTCACGCCCGTGGTTGCTGGCAGGGTTTAGCTCCTTGCAGGCACTTGGCCAGATGCCACCTTCAGTTCCTTGCCCCATGGACCTCTCCAGAGGGCACAGCATGGCAGCTTGTTTTATCAGAGCAAATAAACAAGAACCAGAGAGAACAAGTCTGAGCAAGATGGAAGGCCCAGTCTTTTGTAAGCTAATTTTGGCATAGCCTGTTCATTAGCAACAAGAGTCACTAAATTCAGTTCACATCCAAGGGGAGGAAATTCACAGAGTTGTGGATGCCGGGAAGCAGTGATCACTGAGAGCCATTTCAGAAGCCACCCACCACAGCATCTTTCTCAGGTAACTGCCCCCTCCCACCACTCACAGGCGTAGGCTAAACAGTATGAGTGTATAATGGGACTATGACCCCTTAGCCACAGTCTAGAGATGGACACCGGGTGGCCAGTTAGATACGTTCCCCCAGGAATTCAGAATTGTGATCCAGAGACCCTGGATGGTTTCTACTAGAGGCTTGAAATGGAACGATATTAACAGGAGCGATGGGGCTGCTGTCATCTACTGTGATCAAAAATAAGCAGAGAGAGGGGTTCTCTCATGGCTCAGTGGGTTAAAGACCCCGTGTTATTACTGCTGTGGCTCTGGTTATAGCTGTGGTTCAGACCTGACCCCTAGCCCGGGAACTTCTACATGCTACAAGTGTGGCCAAAAAAAAAAAAAAAGGGAGAGAATCATAGGGGGTGGGGGCAAGGGTTGTGCAGCAAGAGAGGAAGACAGACAGACAGGCAGACATGCTATGCTTCCTCCCCTGGATTTGGAGAGGTACAATAAAAAGGTAGGTTTCTGTCACTCACAACCAAGGATGATAATCATAATGTTGAACCACCAACAAGGTCCAAATGCCAACCAATCCAGAGGGAACTCACCATAAACACCTGGTGCAGCCCCACTGCTGGACCCTGGGTGCCCATCGGCTCTCTGCTGCCCCAGAGCTCACCTCCTTCTCCCCTCGACCACATGCTGCCCTCAGGGAGTGAGAGGTCGCAGGAAAGCGGGACCTAAGAACTTCAGGATCCCCTGAGCAGGAGTCACACGGCAGCCTCGCACAAACTTTGCTGTGATTGCAGATCGCCTGGTGAGCCCCCTGGGGAGTCCGTATCACTGCCAAACTCACAGACGAGTTGTCGTGATAATGTCAAGTGTATCCACTGTGATCCCTGAGCTAACACACTCACACACGCGCACACACGCACACACACACACACACACACACACACACGGATGGAGAGCTTCCGTCTGATCCGTGTGACAAGGGGCTGGATCCACTACCAGGTAATGGGGTTTGGGGAACCTGCCCCTCCCTCTGGAACAAGACCATGGAGCTCCTTGAAACACTCCAGGGGACTGGGAACACTTGACCGTGGGCACAGAGTGTTGTGGGTACTCACAGGTATGCATGTAACATCAGATGCTCCAACGGTATGACCCAGACAAAACAAAACACAACAAAAGAGGCCAGGAGGCACTGCTTAGGGAAAGGGTCAGGCTTATTTTTATCACCTTTTAAATGAGAGGTAACAAAATCAGTGAATGCTCACGCACAAGGAGCTGATGCAGCGTCCCCTCCAGGACAGAATTTCCACCCTCGCTCCCCCCAATTTTCCTTCTCCATTCAGAATAACGTCAATGAGTGCCACTGGAAAGCCGGCGAGCGATTGATCACTGAAGGAAGTTTTGCCTTGAACATTAAATGGAAATCTGATTTCCTTGGAGATCCCCTGTTGAGTGAAACTTTGCATGAGAGCTCTAGAGTCAGACGATTTTTTTCCTATATTAGATACTCTGGATGATTGCTCTGTTTCCTTGTTCAATGGAATATGAGGTAAATTGTTACAATTGCAACAAAAATAGATTTATGCCCCTGTCTCACAAAGGAGCATGGTGTGCACATTTCTTTCTTTAAAAAAAATAAGGTCTACTTCGATGCATTGAGGTAGAGATCGATATTCATAATTATAAGTCATAACTCACAATACAAGTTTTCTTTGAATCAGGAGTTTTTCCCTAGAAGAGATTTTGTTTAAGGTATATGTCACTTTTATAACTAAAGAAAGGAAGAAAAAAATATGTGATCATATTTTTTAATCAAAGCATCATATGAATTGCAAAATTCTGTCCTGCGTTACCAGTTGGACCCGCAGCAACCACACAGCTGTATGCAGAGATGTCCTCTGGAGTTTAAGTTCATCATTATCAGCCAGAGTGCATATTCTTTTTTGAGCACTCACTATGTGCCCGGCACCACACCAAACACAAGGCATGCACTGGCTGATTTTACCCTCCCAATAACTGTTATTATCTCCATTTTACAGAAGAGGAAATTGAGTCATAGAAAAGCTCAAAGATTTGACCAAAGGTGCACATTTAATAAGTGGCAGAGCAGGTATTTGGAACCAGGTCTGTTTTATTCCAGCATTTACTCTGACCTGCTATGTACTGTCCCTACCTTGAGACTCTGAAAATATCAAGTTGCTTTAAATAATGTTGTTAATAAAGTTCCAAATAGTTTCACCCACCATAACCCACCTCCTTCAATGGGCCTACGTAGAACTCTAAGTACAGTATCAGTTAGCTATGGCTGCATAGTAACCTCTCCCAGAACTAAGCAACAGGAAGCAGTAAGCATGTGTTATTGCTCATGAGTCTGGATGTGTCAGCTGAGCGGTTCTTCTGGTCTCTGCTGGACTTACTCATGTACCTCCGGTCAGCTGTGGGTCAGGAAGGTGGTCCTGCTGGTCTTAATGGGGCTCTCACACATTTAGGGGTCTATGGGCTGTAGCCTGGTCTGATGGCCTCAGACAGGACAACTGGCCTGTGCTCTCTGTGGTCCTCGGCCTCCAGCAGGGTAGCCCTAGCTTTTTCGTACAGTAGGAAGAAGGTTTCAAAAGCAAGCAAGAGATTGCAGAAGAATGCAAGGCCCCTGGAGGTCTAAGCATGAAACTAACAGGTCCCACATCCTATTGTCCAAAGCAAGACACAAGACCAGTCAGGAGTCAGAGGGGGCAGAGACCAGAAATTCTCCCTCCAAAGGGGTGGTTACAGGGAGTCATTAACTGGAGCCATCAAGGTAATCAATCCATGAGTAGCTATGGAAACAGTATATCTCCTATGTTAATACCAATGGCAACACTGGTATGTGTGGACTATGTCACAACTGCTCTATTACAACGGCCCCTTATATGGAAGGAAACTGAGACTTAAAGACATGAAGAAATTTGCTCACAATCCAGCAGTTCTGCCCAAAGGACACAGCCTTAACTCTGGTTGGCTCCCTCCAACCAGCTGGGCTCTGAGCCAGAGGTTCTGGTAGCTTCTTTTCTTAAAAAGCACAGAGGTGGATCTATAGCTACCTAGTCCCAAGTATGTATCCAAGGTTTAGCCCTTTGACTGCTCCTCCTTCCAGTGGGGAGCTCTATGAACTCGAGAGGACCCCAGAGTCCACAACTCTGAACGAGTCCCTTCCCAGTTTCCTGCTCTGGCAGCTTTTGCTAATTCCAAAGGCATGATAGCCTTCTCTGAATGGGAAATAAGATCAGTCTCGGCTCTGGCTTTCACATCCTGTGGGTGCACTGTGGATGACAGAACGGGGGCTAGAGACTGGGCACTGCCTCTGTTTCTTCACTTGAAAATGGTAAGTGTTTAACTTGACCCTGTCTCTCTCTCAGAATATTTAGGATGACCCAAGAAGAAAATGAACTTCCTTTACAAAGATAAAGGTGAAACACGGGGCTATGAGGCGGAGAGAGGATGTGAGGAAGCAGAACAGGAGACGAGGAGAGGGGGTAGAATGAGATCCCGAAGAAGAGAAAAGGGGGGTTCCTGCACCCAGAACGTGCCCAGAGGAGAGCACTTTTAGGCTATAGAAACTTCCCCAGACCCTCCTGAGAAAAGCAGACAACCCCTCCCTCACAAGAAACAGATTGGCTACACTGCCCCCTGCTGACCATCATGTGTAAGAGCACAGAGAGCGAACGCAATGAACTTGGATTTCCGAGACCACCAGACCACAGGTATACCAAGGAAACTATGAGAACTTTCTGCCTCCTCAGCCCCAAGACTGCTTATCTGGTCTAGTTCAGAACAAAATAATGTCATTTTCAGAAACACGGATGGAATGAAATAGTTTTTTAATTTTAAATTTTGTGTTGAATTGTTGACTTTCAAGATTGTGTTAGTTTCCGGTGTCCAGCAAAGTGAATCAGTTATACATATACATATATCCATTCCTTTTCAGCTTCTTTTTCCATATAGGTTATTACAGAGTATTGAGATTTCCCTGTGCTATACAGTAGGTCCTCGTTACTTACCTATTTTATATACAGTAGTATGTATATGTTAATCCCAAACTCCTAATTTATCCTTCTCCCCAACATGTCCCCTTTGGTGACCCTAAATTTGGTTTCAAAATCTTGGAGTCTTTTTCTGTTTTGTATATAAGTTCTTTTGTATCATTTGTTCAGTATACTTCAATTCTTGAAGCTTCAGTTTCCTTATCGATAAAACAGGAGAATAGAATTTACCTTACATAACTATGACAACTATTAAACAAAATGAAGCATATGAAGCAGGTTGAACAGAGCTCGGCCATACTCAGCACTTAAGAAATGACAATGGGAGTTCCCGTCGTGGCGCAGTGGAGTTCCCGTCGTGGCGCAGTGGTTAACGAATCCGACTAGGAACCATGAGGTTGCGGGTTCGGTCCCTGCCCTTGCTCAGTGGGTTAACGATCCGGCGTTGCCGTGAGCTGTGGTGTAGGTTGCAGACGCGGCTCGGATCCCGCGTTGCTGTGGCTCTGGCGTAGGCCGGTGGCTACAGCTCCGATTCAACCCCTAGCCTGGGAACCTCCATATGCCGCGGGAGCGGCCCAAGAAATAGCAACAACAACAACAACAACAACAACAACAAAAAAAGACAAAAGACAAAAAAAAAAAAAAAAAAAAAAAAAGAAATGACAATGACTTGTTCTTTTTGTAATTGTTCCAACTGTACTGAATCCATTTACTGTTGGGGAAAAAAAAAAAAAAAACCTAGTTTTTTAACCCCTGGTGCTGCCATTAACTCACTATATGATTAAGGAGTTATCATTCATGTAGATCATAGCAGAAGCCTCGTGCCTATACGCCATCCTTTTCTGGGACCATCTCCAACGGACTATTTTTCTTAGACAGCTCAGAGGATCCCTTTTAAAATAATATCAGATCTGAGTTCCCGTCGTGGCTCAGTGGTTAATGAATCCAACTAGGAACCATGAGGTTGCGGGCTCGATCCCTGGCCTTCCTCAGTGGGTTAAGGATCTGGCGTTGCCATGAGCTGTGGTGTAGGTCGCAGACACAGCTCAGATCTGTGGCTGTGGCGTAGGCCGGTGGCTACAGCTCCAATTCGACCCCTAGCCTGGGAATGGCCCAAGAAAATGGCAGAAAGACAAAAAAAAAAAAAAAAACAAAAAAAAAAACCTATCAGATCACTTTGATTCCATGCTTAACACTTCCGAGTGGTTTCCCATTGCACAAAGAACAAAATCCAAAACACTTGCCCTGACTCAAAGAGCCATGCATGACATGACCACTGCCCATCTCTCCCACCTTGTGGCTCGTCTTCCCTTCCCTCGCTGTGATCCAGTCACCCTGGCCTTCCTTCTGTTCTTGGTGTAACTTATGCCCACCCTGCGGTATTTGCCAGAGAGGCAGCTAGAAAATTCTTCACTTTGATCTTTGCAAGGCTGACTCCTTGTCATTCAGTTCTTATTTCAAATATTCATCATAAAGGCATGTTCCCTTCTTCAATGGCCAACCCTTTCCCAGTGACAGTCTTATGACCTTGTTTTATCTTCTTCCCAGTATTCACCATTGCCTGAAATTATTATATATTTGTTGGACTGGTTTTCTGTCTATGTCACTCCATGAGAATGTAAACTTTCTAAGAGCAAAGAACGTACTTAGAACATTTTCTGTTTGTTTACTGCTGTGGCCCTGAAGGGACACAAGCTCAGCACCTGGCACCTCGTAGATCTTGAAGATACAGAGGTTGAGTTAATGAAGAGAGGAAGGAGTTCAAGGAGCCTAAGACTCATTTATGAAACAAGATCCCTTGGACTCAGTGACATCAAAAGATCTTTCTAGCTCTGAAATTCTAAGAACCCAGGGGTTCTGAGCCAGTACAGGGAAGAGAGAGCAGTCTTCTGAACTGAGCGATTCTAGGAGATGTTACTGATAATTGATGTTTGCCCAGGGATGGGAACAAGACTTTCATCATCTTCCATATAACTCAGACACTCGTAATCTGTCCAAATGTCCCCCAAACTTCTCCCACTGTAATATTTCAAAACCTTCTCTTGGTTTTAGCTTTCTTATTTCTCCTGTATTCCCATAATCACATCCTAAAACAAGAAAAAGGGCACTATCAGAAAAGAGGGTGGTTGACACTGGCTGATAAGGCCTTTGCCTCTAATCCAGAGATGTTCGTTGACGCTCAGAGTTCTCATTTTAGGGGTATTTTCTTTTGAGAATGTCCCACTTTCTACCATCCAGGAACAATGAAAACCCTTTATAGACAGACCCAAGTTATATTCGACATCTCGGCACTAAAACTATCATGTGGGTATTGCCCAGATCATTTTTTATGTCATCACTTCAACATACATGTATTCAGCACCTGCCATGTGCAGTCAATGGGAGATCAAAAGAGATACCTGTTCTTACAGACTACTAATTGATCAACCACCAAAACTATATACGTGCTACTTATGAACTCTGATAAGCAGTCGACAGCAAAATATTCTCAGGAATTCTGTACAGTAAATAAGAGAATGCAGGTTGAGGGCAGATACAGATAAAGAACAAAGGGTAAGAAATATTAACCCACGGAGCTCCCATTGTGGCTCAGTGTTTAACGAATCCGACTAGGAACCATGAAGTTGCGGCTCCGATTCCTGCCCTTGCTCAGTGGGTTAAGGATCTGGCATTGCCATGAGCGATGGTGTAGGTCACAGACGTGGCTCAGATCCCGCGTTGCTGTGGCTCTGGCGTAGGCCGGAGGCTACATCTCCAATTAGACCCCTAGCCTAGGAACCTCCATATGCCACAGGAGCGGCCCAAGAAATGGCAAAAAGACAAAAAAAAGAAAAAAGAAAAGAAATATTAACCCACAATGTAAGTAGAGTTCCTAACTACTTTCTGTATATAAAGACCACTCTCTTTTGAGACTTAGCTTGCTTATAGAGTTCTAGTCAGTATGTTTGAACAGAAATTGAAGAACTACAGGGAGCCAAGCCTATCATTTCTACACAGAAACTCACTTCTCTAAAATCCTGACTGTCATCACAGGAGGGTCCCCATGCACACATTAATTTGTGGCCGTCTCTGGAGAAAGTAGGGAGGAGTTTGCAGAAACAGAAAAGAAGAACAGAAAGAGGCAAGTGAGGCCTTAGGCGATTCACAAAGCCGTGTAACAGGCGGTTCTGGAAGGGAGGAGATTGCATCAGCCTCAATAGCAGATGAGCCTTGACTTATTTTTCTTTGCTCATCTGACCAGGTACTCCATAAATGTCAGACGGAGGACGAGAAGAAGTAAACATGTTATTATAAAAAAAGAAGGGAGCCATCTGGTTCATGTCAGATGTCTGGACTGTAAAATATTGCAATGCCCAGGTGACCTTGGGGAAGTTTGCCCTGGTATAATACCAGCATTTACGTAGCTATATTAAACTCTGTGCTTTGAGCTAGAGGGTATATTTACGGTTTGCCAGTAGAGGTGCTCTTTGAACATGTGTGCTCTCTTGTCATGCTCTTAAGTTGCCCATGTTCTCTTTGGCTGGATTTTCTCTAAGCCAACAAACATATAGGCATGTGGAGGGGGTGTTTGGCTGCAGGATGGCCTGCTGTGTTTAGCAATCCCTCAAAACATAAGAGAAGCATTTCTCCAGAGGGCAGGGTGCTTTGGGTTCGGAGGAACGTGTTTTTGGCCATTAGCAAGGCTTCGTCCTCAGTATTGGCCAGTCATGCCCTGATCCTCACAGGCAGCTCCGCGCTGTGACATTCCTCCACGGCTCTGGGCCCCGGGGTGAGTCTTGTTATTTGGACCTTCTGTGAAAAGGTAAATACTGCACAGTGGAGTTGATCTAAATTATTCAACTCCTATACTTACACATCTTAAGGAGAATTATTTTAAACAACTTTTATTTTTTCCATTATACTGGGTTACAGTGTTCTCAACGTTTTATTTAAAATCTTTGAGGTCACCTGGAGAGAGAACAGACTTATAGTTGCCAAGGGGGAGGGAGTGGGATGGACTGGGAGTCTGGGGTTAATAGAGGCAAACTATTGCTTTTGGGGTGGATAAGTAATGCGATCCTGCTGGATAGCACAGGGAACTATATCTAGTCACTTGTGATGGAGCACAATGGAGGACAATGTGAGAAAAAGAATGTGTGTGTGTGTGTGTGAGACTAGGTCACTTTGCTGTACAGTACAAAAGTGACAGAACACTAAAAACCAGCTATGATGGGAAAAATAAAAATCATCTTTAAAAAAAACTTCTACTAAAAAAATTTTTTTAAATTGTAAAAAAAATGAAAATAAAATCTTTGAAGTCAGACAGGTCTGGATTTAAATCCCATCTCCACCTCCACATAACCACATAACCTTCTCAAGTTCTAAACATCCTTGGAATCCACTTATTTATCTGAAAGCTAAGAATGGTGTCTACCTCTTGCAACCAAGAGTTATTACGAGGCTTAGGAGGGGTAAGACAGGCAAAGGGCTCAGTACGGTGGCTGACCGCTAGACAGGACTGTTTTCGTTGCACATGATTCTGCACTGATACACCAGCCCTGTAATCAGAGAATATTTTTCAGGGTGGAAAGAGGGGAAACTGAGCATAAACACACATCTTCTGGTGGCTAACTCGAGAGGTTTTAGGATGCCTTTTTTCACACACCATATCTATGTAGGGGCATAAATCAGCACTGTGGACAGCTCTACTAACACAAACAGGGCAAGAGTTGCTGGCTTTGAACTTGGACCATCTATCTATATTAGAGTGGATGTAGCAAAATCAATACTAGAGGGTTATGACTAGCAATTTTTTTTTTTTGGCTGCACCCTCGGTATATGGAAGTTCTCAGACCAGGCATAGAACCTGCACCACAGCAGCAACCTGAGCCACTGCTTTGACATCTCCAGAACGTTAACCCACTGCACCTCGAGGGAACTCCGTTACCAGCATTTTAAAAATAAAAGAATGGAATAAAAATGCTCAATCAGGAGTTCCCATCATGGCTCAGTGGTAATGAAACCAACTAGTATCCATGAGAACATGGGTTCCATCCCTGGCTTTACTCAATGGGTTAAGGATCCAGCGCTGGCGTGCACGGTGGTATAGGTTGCAGATGTGGCTCAGATCTGGCATTGCTGTGGCTGTGGTGTAGGCTGGAGCAGCTACAGCTCCGATTTGATCCCTAGCCTGGGAACTTCCATATGCCATAGGTGCAGCCCTAAAAAGACAACAACAACAAAAAAATGCTCCATCAGGGTAAGTAGTTTCATGAACCTTCTGTCTGTATACTGAGATTTATATTTGTACATACAAACATACACATATGTCAATAGTTAGAAAACCACTAATCTGGAGTTCCCGTTGTGGCACAGCGGAGACAAATTCAAAGCAACCATGAAGTTGCAGGTTTGATCCCTGGCCTTGCTCAGAGGGTTACGGATCTGGCATTGCTGTGCCTGTGGCATAGGCCAGCAGCTATAGCTGTGATTGGATCCCTAGCCTGGGAACCTTCATATGCCGCTGGTGCAGCCCCAAAAAGCAAAAAAAAAAAGAAAGAAAGAAAGAAAAAAAAAAGAAAAGAAAAGAAAGAAAACCACTGATCCATTAGATCACTTTTCCTTAGAAAAATCCATTCTCAAACTATTTCTGGCTTGACTGATCATTGGTATCTCCCTTTGATTAAATTCACACATGCCATTTCTCCTGGTCTAGCCACAAGGAATAAAGCAGTTCCAGAGGCCCAGTAAGCCTCACCTCTGGGGATCTTAAGTTGGCACTTCAAATACCAAAAAATATTGAGTTAAAAATTCAGTCAGATATCTGGGGTTCACTCTCCCTGATGCTAGACAATTCTATTTGTCCCCACAAGGCTGATAAATTGAGGAGTACTACCTCAAAGTTGGTACCTCGGTAGGAGTGCTTATGAACTGGGGAGGCCTCTACGGATTCATCTGCTTTAGAATAGCAGCCTGGGCCACATCCCCCCAGGAGAGACCCTGGGAAGTCTGTCTTGGCCTCAGACCACAGAAGGTTTTCCTGGAAAGCATCTTGTCAAAGATCTCTTCTCACTGGTTACTCAGTGAAAGATCTGAGATAAATACCCTTTTTGTTAAATCACACATCTGTGGGAGGGGTTTATTTTACCTACAGGAAGCTCACAGTTGAACATAGCGGAAAAATGAGAAGCTGTCACTTCTGGTACAATGATATTTCTCATTCAATACACAAGTTTAGTTAGCACAATCATGCAACATGAAGATACAAAATCCTTGAAATAGCAAAAGGCACTTCTTTGTCATAAATGGTTAGAGGGTAAATATCGTCTTTATTTTCCAGCTTTACGGTTTATGGCAAAACTCATCTTCTTCCCATCCCACAGTCATTCCACTAATCAGCAAGGGACCTAAGTTTTTCTTCTCTAGATCTGAAAAGGCAATATATTTGGACGCATCTTGGAGTTCCCTGCTGGCTCAGTGGGTTAAGGAGCCAGTGTTGTCACGGCTGTGGCACAGGAACTTTTGCATGCTGCAAGTGTGGCCAAAAAAAAAAAAAAAAAAAAATAGGAGGGGGATATATCTTGCCTTTTGATTACCCAGCATACACTCCTTTTTCCTAAAAGCACCTCTATGTCCTTTTGAGAATTTACCTCTTTTCTTTGAGATGTAATAACCTGGGCCTTGCCCTTTGCTGCTCGAATTGTGTCCAGTGACCAAAGCCTGCAGTAGATACCCTCTGGATTTCAGTCCTGACCAGAGAGGGAAAAGACTGACATTTGTGGGGTCCATTCCTGACCAGCATTGGTGCTGACCACGTTGGTGTCTCCTGCACCATGACACTCAGGATTGGCCTTGGTTCTGCCAAATCGCCAGCCTGATTCTTCAGCCTTCAAAAGATTTTGAGATCTCAGCTCCTTCCAATGAATGCCCCTTTGCTTAAACTAATTTGAATAAATTTCTGATACTTGCCACTAAGAGTTATATTCAAAATATTTAACAGCCAGCCATTTGAACCAGATTCCCTGAGCAATCAGGGCAGACATCAGCTAGAAGCAACTGGTGTGACTGATATCAGGGTATCCTGGCTGAAGATCAGCCCAGTTTGCAGCCACAGGAACTTGACAAAAATCAGGGCAAAACGTCCCAGCATTCATGACCCAAGGAACTAATCTCATTTAAGAGGGGTCATAGGGTTGGGACTCTCTGCCTGGTTTAGAGTAGAGATCTAATGACTTTTAAATCAGTGAATGAATTAAATGAACGAACAGCTTCCCACAAAAAAATGCAAGAGAATGATGAAGCTGACTATTGCCTACATATAATCGGGGCTAGGCATACTCTTCTTTCCTCACAGAAGCATTTAGGCCTAAGGTATTCTATTGATGGCAAAAAAAGTATAATTAATCCATGGATAAACATTTAAAAACTGGAACGCTTAAGTAATTTATCATGTCTCCTTGTTACCTTCCATTGATGGCAAGTACTAAGAGTTTTGGATAAATGGTAATAAGTTTTCCCCATAAAATAAATTATTTAAGCAAAAATATGGATCAATTGTTTTAAACTGCATAGGTAAGAACACAGGTGGTACAACGCTGCGTTAAGAATCATTACGGCAACATAAGAACACATGACGACTAGGAAATACTCTATTACTCATGCTAAGAAGAGGCCCTAAATTCAAGATCAAGACTTGAATCTTGGCTCCTTCTTGGTCTCTTTAAACATAGCAGCCCATTCTGTCTCCACTTTGGTGTCTACAGCCACTAAACAGGAAATGACAATGCTGGTAGCATTTGCATATTTGTTATGAAGGGTGGCATCTAAGCTCAGCCACAAAGTGGTACCGAAAAACTAAATATGATAGCAAATCAAGATCCAGTCCTTCACACACAGTCCACTGAGCAGCAGTTGCTGTTTCCATGTTTTGGACAGTTTTGCCTTCGGCTTGATTCTATGCAGTGACCTAGACATGAAAGACTGTCTGTGTCCCAGTTCTAAGTTTCTGAGTTGTGTTGTCCTGTCCCTCTGCCACCGTTTTTTTCTCTTTTTTTTTTTTTATTTGCTCTTTTGGGCCATATGTCTGCCATATGGAAGTTGCCAGGTAGGGGTCCAAATGGAGCTGCAGCTGCCGATCTACGCCACAGCCACAGCACTGCAGGATTGAAGTCGCAACCCGTGACCTACAGCACAGCTCATGGCAACAATAGATCCTTAACCCACTGAGCAGGGCCAGGGATCAAACCCGTGTCCTTATGGATCCTAGTCAGACATTACCACTGAACCACAAGGGGAACTCCCCTGTCCGGCTGTACTTACTGTTCATATCAAAGCAGGCTCCAAAAGACCAAAGAGTTTTCTGATAATACATTCCTTTCTTTTTTTCTTAAACAAGGTAGCTTTAAAAAGTAAAGTAATGCCTACATAGTTTACGTTTATGCATGCATTCTCTACACTTCAGTAATTTCGCTAGCCAGAAGGCATATTTTAGAGAAATTATTCTTAAGTGGTGAGAGTTGCAGGCTAAAGTCCCACTCTTGAATTTTTAAAAAGATTAAGAGTAGCAAGCATGAAACAGTATCTCTTAAATGGGGGCTGCCATTCTATGTAATCCACTGGGTTGCTATAAAACAAAAATTGCAAACCAACAGCCCACAGGTTGGATCAGACCTAGGGATGGGGGTGGGCTGGGGAATGTTGAGGGCACAGAGCAGGGGTCGGGCAGGGGAGGATTATTAGAATGAATTTCCTCAATCTATAAACTGGGAGTTCTCACATAAAAATGTTAATTTCCACCTTTTTTTGACAAAATGAAAATATCTGAGAATACTAGTGCGTGGAAACACATTCAGCTGGAATTCAGGAGCAGCTGTTCCCTTTAGGGAGGCCATGCACTTTCCAGTTAGACTTCCTGCTTATCCTGCTTGTACTGCACCCAATCCCTTGGCCTTCCTTCTATTACCTGCCTGAGAACAGAGAACAGTGAAAGGTCACCGTCACTTTCCGCCATAGAACTGGCCTCCTCTGTCCAAAGGTGCTCAGGAAGGAGAAGGTAAGTCTGATGGGGATATGTCCTAAAAGACAGAGAAACCAACTGAAAGAGCTCTCAAGGGTCAAAGCTGGAACAACGTCAGCCACAAAATAAAGATCTGCTAGATTAAAACCCAAAGTATAAAATAAAAATCTGTGTGTCTATACTAATATTAATGATTGAATGAGTACATAAATAAATGGAGGAAACTAGCTAAATGCTGAAGAATTTGAAATAATTTATGAAGATCCTCTGCCCTCAAGGAGGTGGAGCGTGATGTTTCTTAAGTGTAGTCTGTGCAGAATGACCCCCTTTCAGAGAGTACAGCATGGAAAGGGGGCAGAGAGTAACTTCAGAGTAGAAAAAACTAAAACACATTGTCTCATCCAGATGACCAAGTTTAACACCCACATGGTAGTAGTTCCTGTTGATAGACTGTCCCCTTGATACGATATAATGAGAACAGCACTTTAACTGCAGTCTTCCTCAACCCACAGCTCCAATTACAAAGGAAAAAAAAAAATCAGACAAATCCAAACCGAGGGATTTTCTACAAAATACTTGGCCAGCAGTCCGCAAAACTGCCACGTTCATCAAAAAACAAAAACAAAAAAAACAGGTAAAGTTTGAAAAACTGTCACAGTTGAGAGAGGCCTAGGGACACATGACTGTTCATGTCATATGGTGCCCTGGATGGGATCCTAGGACAGAAAAAGGACATTAGGTAAAAACTAAATAAATCTGGATAATGGATGGACTTTTGTCAAGAAGAGTGTATCAATACTGGTTCATTAATTTTAACAAACATATACTAGTATGTGTTAAGAATAGGGAAAACTGGGGAGTTCCCGTTGTGGCTCAGTGGTTAACGAACATGACTACGATCCATGAGGATGAGTGTTCGATCCCTGGCCTCTCTCAGTGGGTTGAGAATCTGACGTTGGGGTGAGCTGTAGTGTAGGCTGCAGACGGGGCTTGGATCCTGCATTGCTGTGGCTGTGGTGTAGGCTGGCAGCTATGGTTCCAATTGGACCCCTAGTCTGGGAACTTCCATATGCCATAGGTGCAGCCCTAAAAGCAAAAAAAAAAAAAAAAAAAAAATAGGGAAATAGGGAAAACAGAATATAAGGTATATGGAAATTCTCTATTATCTTCACAATTTGTTCATATATCTAAAACTATTCTAACATTAAAAGTTTATTAAAAATTAAATTCCTCCCACAGTAAAATGCAGGCCTTAACATCTCACAAAATGGAAACCCCATTTTGCCAGGTGCTCAGACCAAAACTTCTGGAGCCATCACTGACCTCGTTGCCTTTCTCCCACACCATAACCACCACCACAGCATCCCCATCTCAGAGCCTTTGCAGCTGACGATCCCTCTGCTTGGAATGCACTTCACTCCGACCACATCGCCTCCTCCTTCTTAGCTGTTACGTTTCTGCCCAAATGTCAGTTTCATCAGTGAGGCAGGCCTTCCCTGAGGAGGTCTATAAAATAAAAGCACACCCCCCACTGTGCACCTGATCCCCCTTGAACCGCCTTGCTTTTCTTCATAGAAGTCATCACCAGGAAGAACAAAGAGCCCTAACAGCCAAGAATTTGCCTGGCACTGGAAGCTGAGCCACGGTACTCTCTGGATGACCATAAACAGTTTCACAGAACCGCACCACCAGACAAGGCCGCTCTGTGTCTGTGATGGGTCAAGACAAAAACAGGACCATTCCCTAATCATGGTTAGACACAGACAAAAGTATGAACATGGTCCAAAACCCAAAAACGCCCAAGTATCCCCATACTCTGGCTCAAATGAGTGAGTGCTGCTACTTTACCATAGCTCTGGCTTTGCTCCAGTCCCCTTGACTCCTGGATAAGAATAACTAGACACAGTGGTAGCCTGAATAACATACCTCCCCCCCAAGAGATCCATAGCCTAATTCTAAGAAATTGTGAACATGTCGCCTCAAATGGCAACAGGGAATGTGTAGATGTGGTTAAGTTGAAGATTTGTAGTTGGAGAGATTATCTTGAATGATTGAGGTGGGCCCAATAATATTACAATGGCCCTTATAAGAAGGAGTCAGTAAGGCCAGAGTCAGTAGACGGGATGTGACGATACTGTGCTGCAGATGCTGAAGATAGAGCAAGGACTACAAGCCAAGGAATGCAGGCGGCCTCTAGAAGTTGGGAGGGACGAGAAGACAGATTTTCCCGTGGAGCCTCCAGAAGGAACCAGTCCAGAGGACATCTTGCCTTTTAACAGTGAGACTGATTTTGGACTTATGACCTCCAGGACTGTAACATGATGAATATTTGTTGTGTTGGGCCGCTGGGTTTGTGGTGATTTGTTACAGCAGCAACAGGAAACTAATAGAGATACCCACTTGGACAATTATCCCTACTTCCTCACAGCATTCAATCTGGAACAAAGCCCCAGTTCCTTGAACTCTCCCCCAAATTACCCGACACAATCCCAAATCCTGTAATTAGTCCTTTCAAACATCTTCCTGAGAAGCCCCTCAGTCCTCCAGGGCACAATTTCTGAAATTGCCAAGAGCCCATAAAGCCAACCTTGCTCAACTACAGTTGTACCTCTGGTGGTCTTTGGCTGTAGAGCACCGATGACCATCTGATGTTCCAAATATTTAACTGTTTTTGTCTAAGCCAGCACTGCATCCCCTGAGCCAGGGTGATAGTGGGATACAATAACGAAACCCCTAATCCAAGAATAATGAATTATTGTAGAGGATACTCAAACAAATACGAGGAAAGAGAAGCCTTCTAGAGCTGTGTGCCAGGTAAGCTAAGCCAGTCAAATGAGACTTCTTTGCCTAATTTTTTTTTTTTATTTTTGGTCACTAGAAGGGTTCATCATCAATCCTTCTTTTCTTAGTGAAGTTCCACTAGAAAAATTCTGGCCTTGGAGCAATGGGACCACCTGGCTGGATTAGAGATGAGGGTGGGCAGGAGAGAGTGACCAACCCAGAGGCCAACTGCGCTGGTGACATCACAATAACTGTTATGATGTATTGACCCTCTTACTAGGTGCCAGGTGCTCTCAGGCAAGGCTATAAACAGCCCAAAAGTTGGGGACAACAATTGCCCCATTCTACTAGCAAGCAAACCAAGTCTCAAAAAAATGAAGCGATTTTCCTGAAGGCACACAGCTAAGAGGCAACAGAAGCTGGATTTGGAGTCACATCTGTAAGATGCTGAAACTTAAGGTCTTGACAGCCATACTATACCCATCAGACTCTAGGGAACGCCTGGGACCCGGGACGGGACAAGGGATCTGGTAACAGGCTTATGCTCAGTGAGGAGAGTGCCAGGAATACCCATGAGCTGGTCTCCACTCCTGTAGAGCCAAGGATCATATGTGAGTTCTCAGAGTTTCCTACAGAACTTCCAGTCTCAAGAGTCATGAGTTATGGAGGCCATTTGTTCATGTATTCAGTATTTATTCATTGAGTACCTAGGATGTGCCAGGCACTGAAGCAGGTACAAGGCTTCCTGCCAAATTATTTACAACTTGAAGATATTCCCAGTAGGTGTGGTTTGCCATGGTTTAGCCTGGAGATCCAGGAATGGACAAGAAGACAACAGCATTCCCTTCCAGCTTTGAGTCTGCTGGTCCTGGGTGCTCCTGAAAGTGATCAGACGGCCAGTGCAAGTCTCTGAGTGACCGACAGGACAGACAAACTCCAGGGCTGCATTTCAGCCCAGTAGCCCATGCATCCCAAATGCCTGGCTGCACAGGGCTCAGTCCTTGAATGAGGCTGGAGAGTCTTAAAATAGCCTCATGCGGTCCCTATGGGGTCTCCAAGAAGTTTGCTAGGGTCCAGTTGGCATTTGCTATACAGATCCCTTAAATCCGGGCCTTCTCCCTACAGCTAAGTCCCTGGGACAGCTGCCCCTGCCAAAGAGGTGGGAAGAGATATAAAGTCACACCATGGACTGGAACCACAAAAAAACTGCCTGTTTGGTGTTGGCAGAATAACTCCATCTGCTACAGACCTTTCCTCAGGGGCCGCTGCAGGAGCCCGTCTTGAAGGGAGTCACAATGCTTGGGGACAGCAGCAAGTTCAAGAGCTACTGCTCACAGAGTATGGCAGAAAAAGGTTACTGTGGGGCTAACTCATTTACTGCCATTGATTTTCAGATCAAAGAGGTTTAGCTCACAAATCAAAAGATGCTTCTGGTTCCCTCCCGCTAATCTGCAGCCTCTCCCAGAACCTCACCAATCTTCCTTTGGCCTTGATTAGCCTGGACGCCTCTAGGTTAGAACGCCCTGGAGGGGGTAGGAACCTGAGGCTAATCTGGCCCCCATCAGTCAGCCTACCTGGGGTAGCGCTTTGAGATCCTGGGCGATGAGGCCCTGCTGCTCCGTGGTGGCGAGGGTTGGGAGCCTGGATCTTGATGTCATTACCACCCACTTGGTTTATAACCTTTCCCAAGTCATTTTAACTCTCTCGGGGTCTTTTTCTCAGGAGAAAAAGAGCCACTCTAGCCTTATGGTTAAGGAGCCGGGGCTTCGGCATCAAACAGAACAGGGCTCAAATCGTAACTAAATCCCTCTGTGATCTCGGGCAATTGAACGCACCCCTCTGAGCGTCCATTTCTTCCTGTGAAAACTGGGTTTCCAGCAGTTCCAGGCTCTCAGGCCACTGTGAGAATGAGGTGATGTGAGGCCTGTAAACGCACTAGCCTTTCCACAGCGCGTGGCAAGATCCACAAACACCACCTGCTATGGTACCCCGAAACCAGACTCTGCTAAGAATAAAACAGAACCATGTGTGCAAAAGAACCTTGAAAAGTACAGAGTCATTTTTTAAAAAAAAAAAAAATCTCTAAAGTTTTCTGGGAATAGCATTTTGGAACTGAGGGGTTGGAGGTGGGGTTCTCCTTCCAGGAGGGGGTCAAGGGCAGGGAAGTCCAGAGTACATAGAGGTACGAGACCAGAGGAAAGCACTGCAGTTCAGGACAGATGAATTTCAGGACTCCAGGATGTTTTCTTGTGACACTGACGCTCCTCACCCCACCAACACCCCCAGAAATGCCTGCTCTGTGCCAGCTGCTCTTAAAAGTAAGAGCCAGGGAGGTAACACTGCCTGTTGGCAGAGCCTTCCAGCAGAGACAGGGACTGCGAGACGCTTATCCCAACAACCTTCTCACCTTCCTCCTTTAGGACAACAGGATGCCAGTTGTATTTGGGCAGCAATATTTGCCAGGCTCTCTCTTTTTTTTTTTTTTTTTTTTTTTTTGTCTTTTTGCTATTTCTTGGGCCGCTTCTGCGGCATATGGAGATTCCCAGGCTAGGGGTCCAATCGGAGCTGTAGCCACTGGCCTACGCCAGAGCCACAGCAACGCGGGATCCGAGCCGCGTCTGCAACCTACACCACAGCTCACGGCAACACCGGATCGTTAACCCACTGAGCAAGGGCAGGGACTGAACCCGCAACCTCATGGTTCCCAGTCGGATTCGTTAACCACTGCGCCACGACAGGAACTCCTGCCAGGCTCTCTTGAATCTAGATATAGCCAGGTGACTAAGTTCTACCCAATAGGATGGAAATGGAGACAACTGTTTAGGACTTTTGGAAATATTCTTTTATTTTAATGTAATTTAATTTTATTTTGCTTTTTTAGGGCTGCACCCACAGCATATGGAGGTTCCCAGGCCAGGGGTCTAATCGGAGCTACAACTCGGCAGCCTACACCACAGCCACAGCAACACAGGACCCAAGCCATGTCTGCGGCCTACACCACAGCTCACAGCAACACCGGATCCTTAACCCACTGAGCAAGGCCAGGGATCAAACCCACAACCTCATGATTCCTAGTTGGATTCATTTCCGCTGAGCCATGATGGGAATTCCTGGAAATATTCTTTTAGAAGGAAGACATTCCCCTAACCTACTTTTTTTCCCTCTGTGACCTGGCCCTACGGCTTGGCATGGATAGCTAATGGCCATGTCTCATGAGGTGACTTAAGGCTGGCCATGCACTCGAGGTGGCGAAGCAGACAGACCTGAGTCAGCCCCATGATCCAGGCCAGACCACCAGCTCTGGACCTCTCCTCTGTGAGAGAACAAGCCTGTGTGTATTTGAATCTGCAATCCTTTTCAGCTTTTGGATGAAGGGAAAGAGTCAGACTGCCTTGAACTGTTGAAAATTCTGCTCAAGGCCCTGGCATTTGGGTAGGTTATTCCCACCCTGAGCCTTCACTTGAGACTCAGTTCTATTGGCTTTCAAATCAGCAGGAAACAAGTCTGGAACCTGTTCCTCACCCTTCCTGGTAAGGGACTAACCAAGGTTCTACCTGTGCCTTGGAGAGAGGAGCGAATGTGGGCTTCTCCACTGAGGGTCTGTCGCCCAGGAAGAGGATGGCTCTCTCATCTGGAGGAGCCAAGGAGCATTTCACAGAGAAGCAATGAGGACAGGTCCCAAAGAATGAGATACTTCAACCAGCCAAAAAAAAAAGGAGAAGGGATGGAGTTCCTTGTAGTATATGAGGTTAAGGAGCTGGCATTGTCATTACAGTGGCTTGGGTCACTGCTGTGGTAAGGGTTCTCTCCCTGGCCCAGGAACTTCCACACGCCATGGGCACAGCCCAAAAAAGGGACGCCAGACAAAGGAAACGTGGTAACCAAAAGCCAAGGCAGATCATCTTTGGAGAAGATTACAGACAGGTTACTGACAGCTTTGGAAGTCATATCAGAATATTCAGGCTGTTTTGTACATAATTGTCCCTCTGAGAAGTTCAATAAGGAATCACTATTTTTTAAAAGATAGTCTCAGAGTTCCTGTTGTGACTCAGCACTAACAAACCCAACCAGCATCCATGAGGACGTGGGTTTGATCCCTGGCCCCACTCAGTGGGTTAAGGATCTGGCATTGCCGTGAGCTGTGTTGCAGGTTGCAGATGGGGCTTGGATCTGGTGTGGCTGCAGCGCAGGCCAGCAGCTACAGCTCCGTTTTGACCCCTAGACTGGGAACTTCCATATGCCGCAGGTGTGGCCCTAAAAAGATTGTCTCAAGTCACAATTGTTAACAGCTCAATCACAATTTCATAAAAGTATTTATTATACATGTATATAATATACAGGTTACACATAATACACATAAAAAATGTTAGGATTGGAATGAGCTAAAAATAGCTAACACATTGCGCATTTATTACCTTCTGGGTGTTCATGGTGCATTATTTAATTTGATCCCCATGACAACCCTCCAAGGTAGGTATTGTCATTATCCCTCACTTTGCAGACAAGAACTTTGGTCAGTTGCTCAAGTTCTCACATTTAGCCTGTGGCAAGACCAAGACTGGAACCCTGCTGGGTGTATTTAACTCCAAAGTCCTCTCCTTAATCACCAAGGTCAACTCTTTCCAGAATGATTCACATCGAAATGTCAACAGTGGTTACTTTCTGATGGAGTGATCATGGGTGGTCTGTCTTTTTCTATTTTGTAATTTTTCCTTATTTTCTTAACTTTCTACAGGCAAGGTAAATTTTTTTTTATATTTTATACTGTGCAATATAACACATCCAGAAACACAAGCAGAAAACATAAATTTGCAGCTTGGTAAGCTGTAGAATCAACACTCGTGTAACCACTACTCACATCTGCCCTCCCACAGAAGTGCCACTATGTCCTTTCTGATCATAGAAAGCCCCCTCCTTTCTCACTAAAAATAGCCTTTCTCCTCAGCATCTTCTTGTTCACGCCCTTGTTTTTTCTCAAAATCACCCCTTGACCATGTGTGTGTGTCAACAACATCATTTAATTCTTTTTGAATTTTCTATAAATGGAATATATCCTCTGTACACTGCTGTATCTGGCTCCTTTCACAAAACATGGTGAGTTTTCATAATAGGTTATTTAATAACATAGGTCATTGTGTTATTTTTATAATCTGCAAAAAAATTAGTGTGACAAAATATTTTAAAGCTGGAGTCACACAAGTGCCTCCAGAGCCTGACTCAGTGGGTCCCTTCCCAGTGATACCTTCTAAGTAGAACTAGAGTACTTTAAAAAATAGGATTTGTTGCCTTTAAAAGCCCTGGCTACGGACAAGAGGGGACAGGGCCCAGAGCCGATCCCATTCCCCTCTTCCCTGCACTTGTGCTCCCGGCTGCACTTCCACCAGGCCAGCTCAGCCAGCTGCTCTAAATGGATTATCCAACTCACTGCCATGATTTCCGAATCACTGCCTAGGTCACCAGTCATGTGTCTCTGCCCGGTAGGCAGTGTGACCTCTGGGGCGGAGGGACGTGCTTGCAGTGCCTGGAGGTACCTGGACTTCTATCTCTGAGGACAACCTCAGAGTCCCCTGACTTAGGAAACGTAGGCAATGTCCCCCTCTTTCTTCTCCCTCTTTTCCTTCTACTAAAGCAACTTTGTTTTTTTTTTTTTTTTCTTATTTATTTATTTCCCACTGTACAGCAAGGGGATCAAGTTATCCTTACATGTATACATTTTTTCCCCACCCTTTGTTCTGCTGCAATATGAGTATCTAGACATAGTTCTCAATGCTACTCAGCAGGATCTCCTTGAAAATCTATTCTAAGTTGTATTAAAGCAACTTTGGATGGAAATTTTCAAACATAGGCAAAAGGACAGAGACTAGTCCAAGGACCCCCCCATCAAACCAATGAGCAGCATGTGTCCCATCGTCTTCCTTCTATACCTCCACCCACTGCCACCCCCCCCCCGCCCCCCATTCCTATTGGATTATTTTAAAGCAAATCCAAGAGATGTCTTCTGTGAATACGTCAGTATGTATCTTTAAAAGAGAAGGTCTCCTTTTCAAAAACATAGCCGAAACACAAATAGCACAATTCCTTGATTTCATTAAATACCAAGCTGGTCTTCAAATTTTTCCAATCATCTCAGAAATGTCTCTTAAAAGTGGTTCTGCTCAAATCAGGATCTAAACAAGTTCCACACGCTGTACGTGGCTGAAATGTCCCCTTTACCTGCTGAACGGTATTTGGAGACTATAACGGAGCCCTGGGCTTCTTGTTGCTATGGCATCGAAAATTGTTCTAGGCTTTAGGAGCTTACGCATGCAGGAAATACAAATAGTGTGTGTGTGTGTGTGTGTGTGTGTGTGTGCGCGCACACACACGCGCGTGTGCACGCACATGTGTTTTAAAAGAGAAAACACATCATCAATCTCAACTATTTCCAATTCAGATGTTAAATTACAGACTTTTTAGTCTTAAATTTAAATCTGCATCTTTTTTTCTCATGGAAATCTTGGTTTCTAACAACATCATTACTTATTTATTTTACTGTGTCATGTGTGTGAAAGAGAAAGAGGGAGGGGAAGAGAGAGACAGTTTTCAATACCACTACTGCTATTATTTCGAATGATATTTTTCCTGAAAACAGTTAAAGATCTATTTTTCAGTTATTTTGCCCTTAGGATATATTCTACTAGATATGAACAATTAGATAGTATGTTTTAAAAGTCCTATGAAATCATTTTTTTTGTTTGTGCTTCCAACTTGGTACACAATCAGATTCTAGTGGTTCAAGTTTCTTTCGGTTTTCAGGGATTGTAATTTTCTTTTTTTTTTTTTTCGGCCATGACTATAGCATGTGGAAGTTCCTGGGCTACAGATTGAACCTGTGCCACAGCAGTGACCCAACCTGCTGCAGTGACAACACCATATCCTTAACCCACTGCACCACAACAGGAATCTCGGGAATTATTTTCATTTTTCAGTTACTTGGGGTTTTTCTTTCCTTTTTTTTCAGTTAATATTGTTTTATAATCTTATAAAATACTTATACTTTTCCAAAGTCAAATGTACAGAAAAGATAAATTCTGAGAAGTTGGGCTTTGAATGCTGTACCCTCCTCCTATTCCTTCTTCCCCTTTAGGTAACTAGTTTTAGCATCATCATCATCAGTTTATTACTTTATCTGTTAATCTTAAAGAATGGATTTCTAAGTGCCAAAAACTACTTTTTAAAAAGTAATCACAGGAAGATCCCGTCATGGCGCAGCAGAAACGAATCCGACTAGGAACCGTGAGGTCTCGGGTTCGATCCCTGACCTTGCTCAGTGGGTAAGGGATATGGCACTGCCATGAGCTGTGGTGTAGGTCACAGACGTAGCTCGGATCCTGCGTTGCTGTGGCTGCAGCAACAACCAGCAGCTGTAGCTCCGATTCGACCCTAGCTAGCCTGGGAACCTCCATATGCCACAGGTGTGGCCCCAAAAAGCAAAATAAATAAATAAATAATAAGTAATCACTGAATGCTTTTTAATGAATAGCATTGCTATATGCTGTTCTTTTGTTTCCTCTGAGAATTTCTGAGTGTTCAGAGTCACTCATAAGAAGAAAGATTTACCCACTTTTATCAATAATGAAAGAGGAAAAAGAATAAGAAAATTTCCCAAAATCACACAGCAAATTCCACTAGGAAAGATTCTCACTGGCTACTTTTTAGGCACTAATCCAGCCAGCAGATACACAGGCCAGCCCCGCCTGAGGCAGTCTGCTTCTCCAAGTCGAAAAGTACACGTGTGTTTTTACAGGCTCCCTGGGTATTTCTAATAAGCAGTGCTGGTGGATAACCACCAGGATAAGCCAGTGACAGACAATCCGACTTCTCTTTGTGAATCTTGCAGCAATTTGTTGTTGCAGGAGCTAATCTTGTATCCAAGACTCAGAACTGACTGCAACAAACATAACCTTGTTTTTCTTTGATGCAACTTAATCTCTACTTCATTTCTCATCCCGTCAGAGAACAGACACCAAACCTTGGCCAAATCAAGGATCCCCATATACTTGCATCTAAACACCTAGGACTGTTGAGGAGTGGGGTAGAGGAAAGTTTGGTTCTGGTTGTCCGCTGTCCACTCCAGCCTCCTTGGATCCAGCCATCACCCCATCCACCCTTATCACTGGTCCATACAGAAGATGGCCCAGAAAACTGATCTGGCCACAGGATTGGTCAGTCTCAGTGACTCCTTGGCCAGCTCTGATGCTATGCCCACAGCACTGGAAAAATCCCACTGCCCCTCACCCTTGGCTGCCCTGTCCGCCTGGAATTATCACGCAGCCCTTTCTTTCCTGGAGCTCCACCAGGGATATGGGGCACAATGTCCCACAAAATCACTGAGACTTTTTTTTTTTTTTTTTTTTTTGGCCATGCCTGCAGCATGTAGAAGGTCTCAGGTCAGGAATCAAACCTGTGCCACAGCAGCAATCTGAGCTGCTGCAGTGACAACGCCAGATCCTTAACCCACTGTGCTACAGGGAAACTCCTCCAATGAGATTCTCGATTCTGCAAACCGAACTGAGATTTTTGCCACACCCTCCCACCCTAACCAGGGAGCTGAGTGCAGGGTCCTGTTCCGAGGGAGCCACTAACTTCTACGAATTTATCTCTTCTCCCTCTGATAATCCAAGGAATCAATCTTTATTTAGACTGAGGCTGTAGAATCCTTCTTAGTTTTCCAACATTCCCTCATCCTTTTATCTATACTTGGAATTATTTTGTTCCCCTAAGGCCAAGGCTCTTGAACGCAAAATCCCTGAGGCATCTCACCTTTCTTTTGTTGTTATATCCATTTTCAGGTGCAAAATTCGGTGAGCACCGACTGAACTTATGCAGTGCACAACCTGAACAGTTGTATGCACATCCACGGTGGTATGTGTTGCAAAATATTGATCACACAGTCATATAGTTTGAATGGGGAGAACAAAAATCCCATGGGGAAATAACATTAGTTAATGTTTCATAAATAGTGTCATGTGGCTGAGGGTGGGGGGGTAGGGATGGACTAGGGATTTGGGGTTGGCATATGCACACTGAGGTATTTTTGAATGGTTGGCCAATGGGTACCTGCTGTATAGCACAGAGAACTCTACCCGATATTCTGTGATAATATATGTGGGAAAAGAATTTGAAAGAGAATGGATGTGTATATGTGTACAACTGAATCACTGTCATATAGCAGAAATTTTCACAAACTTGTAAATCAACTATACTTCAATCAAACTTAAAAAACAAAAACAGCATCCTGCTGGGGATCCCGCTGTGGCTCAGCACAAACAAATCTGACTAATATCCATGAGGATGTGGGTTCGATCCCTGGCCTCACTCAATGGGTTAAGGATCCGGCATTGCCGTGAGCTGTGGTGTAGGTAGCAGACACAGCTTGGATCCCGCGTTGATGTGGCTGTGGTGTAGGCTGGCAGCTGCAGCTCCGATTCAACCCCTAGCCTGGAACTTCCAAGTGCCTCAGGTGCAGTCCTAAAAAGAAAAAAAACAACAACAACAACAACAAAAAACTAGCATCCTGCCACTTAAAGAAAGCTTCAGAGGCAAAGGGTTCTCCATGAGCCTGAATTATTACTTGGAAATATGACGAGAACAGACTATTAAAGGTATATATGACCTTAATCTCCCTGTCTTATCATACCCCTTCCCCAGTCTTATAACCCATGGCATAACAAAAAAAATCTCAGCCTGCCTCATCTGAGTACCAAACAACCTGGGATCCAAGAGAATAAGATGGACATGCCACAAAGACAACCAGTGAAAGTCTTGAAAGGTCCCTTCCCAGAAAGAGGGAAGCACAGTGTTTGAGCATCATGGAGCACTTGGGCCAAGTCGGTTCTCACTCGTGAGCTTCCAGACACCAGCACAATTCAAAGAGAGCCCTTTAAAAGGTATCCCTGGTCTGTTCCTAGTACCCCAGTTCTAAGATTCAGCCAGTTGCCATGGCAGCTGCTGCCCGATTGAAATATCCACATTTATAGAAGCTGGCTAAAGCATTTGAATCTGACAGGGCTGGCACACCAAGCAGAGAATGTTGCTCCTCTAGACACAGAAGGACGTTTCATCCAGAAACCATGGCAGTACTGCCCTCGAAACCGAGCAGGACCCTGCAGGACCCTCTCTAGTATTATAAGCACCCCATCCCCACCCTGTGTCCTATCTCTTGAAGTGAAAGATGTCAGGCTTCCCTGAGTCTCAAAAGGCTGGATGGAGAATTAATGATTAGGAAAATGCGAACATGCGGTAACAAGAATAACGGTTGGACCAGGAAATTAGTGGTCATTTAAACACTAGGTCAGCCACAGAGCAGAGTCACAGGACCTTCTGTTCCTCCCCATGGGACATAGATAACAATGCCTGATATACATCCCTAAGTTGTTTTTACAGAAACCAGATTCCCACCAAATGGAAACCACTAACTACAAACACATAGACCCCAAGCCGGTTGGGACAGGAAGGTGATGATGGTGACCCCCCACCTAAATAAGTAAAAAAATAAAAATAAATAAAATTTTTTTAAAAAGGAAAAAAGAAATTAAAAAAAAAAACAAAAAAAAAACAAAAAAACCCTTCCCTGAAAGCCATAGGAGAGTTTAGGTCTTTTGAGAACTAGCTGCCCATTCTCCCTGCTTGGCACCTGCAATAAATGTTACACTTTCCTTCACTGCAACCCAGCATCAAGAGACTGGCTTTGCTGCCTGTTGAGCAAGCAGACCCAGATCCAGGGCCAGCGAAAGCCTGGGAGCCAGAACCTGAGACTTCAGGCCCTGTCACCTACAGACCACATGACCGTGAGCAGGCACTCCGCCCAGAAGACGCCTCCGGCTGACACTGAACGGTGCCTATTTCATCATTAATCCATTCACTCAACGGCACCCAACACCCTCTGCGTGTCAGGCAAGGCAGTGAGGATACATGATGAGCACTGCAGAGTCCCTGTGTTCCCCTGGGCGGTGTAGTCAGGGAGGCCAAGAAAAAAAGAGAATTACAACACGGTGGGAGCCAAAGAGTGGCCACAGAGGCACCGGTCTGTGGACAGGGGTGGTGGGAAGGGTTCCCAAGCGAGACCTAAGTTAAGTCTTGAAGGCTGGGCAACTGAGCAAATGGACAGAACAAAGAAAAGGAGCTCCAGGCAGAGAGAATGGCACATGCCAAAGCCCAGAGCTGGCAGAGAGCATCCAGGGTGCAGGAAGCTATTCGGTGCAGCTGCAGCGTGGAGGATGGGGGTGAAGGCGAGGAGAAGGGCAGCTCCAGAAGAAAGCAAGTCCAAGAAGGGGAGGCCCTGGGTTTGTCATGGGCTTCCAAGGGCAGCTTTCCACTTTAAAACCCAACAGTGCAAGAAGAGATTAGGTGAGAAGGGGCTCTGAGTTTGAGGTGGAGGGAGCAGAAAGGGGAGAGGAGGGGGTTCTGTGGCCATACTTCTCCAGTGCCCATCAGTCCAGCCAGCTTCAACCCCTGCTCCATCAGCGGCTGCTCATGAAATAAGACATCCGGTCCGCCTCCCCCTCACCCCCTCAGCATGTCACCCCTGCTTCAGCCCCCGGAACACGCCATTTCAACTGCTCAGCCATTCCATTCAGCTCTTCCAAGAGATGAAATTACAATTCATTGCACATCAACTTGGGCTTAGCACTGTACTCGCTACTTCAAATACGAAATTCACTCACTCCAAAAATTACGTTTGCATACCTTCTATGCAACAGACAATATAATCCAGACACTGGGGACATGGTCGTGAAGAAAATAAACTCCTAGCCCTCCAAGAACTTATATTCTCAGGAAGAAGGAGAGATAGACAAAAGCAAGTAGACATGTCATGTGTCAGGAAAGCATAGGGGTCTAAGAAAAATAAAATCCAATATAGTGACAGAGAGTGATGGACAGGGGATGGTCAGAAAGGGGCTTGACCATCAGAACCAAGACCTGAAGGAATTGAGGAAGTCAATCATGTGGAGATCTGGACAAATAATGTATCGCACTGAGGGAACAGCAAGTGCAAAGGTCCTGTGGTAGGCATGCTACTGACTATTCCATTGGCGAGGCGGGGGGAGTAGGAGGGGACAAGGACAGATAGATGGCTGAGAATAGATCATTGTCACTGTAACACAAAAAAGCCAGGCACTCTTGTTGTTCCAACATTACAAACTGAGAAAGTAAGGCTAAATAATATGCCCAAGATCCCAAACTTCTTCTAGACAGAGCTGGGAGTCAAACTCAGCCGCTCAGTCTTCAGAACCTGTACCTTTAACCACTTTCTTAGAATGTCTAGTCAAGAAGCTGTAGGTAAATTAGAACAGATCCATAAGATTCCTGCCTCCCCAAAGTTACCCAAAGCCCCAGCAATTTCACGCCTAAAATCGTAAGGGGATCCTCAATGAACAAAGGTTTAGCTACTCTGTTTATAACAGCAAATAACTGGAAACAATATCTTTTCCCCGATAAAAAGGAACTGGTAAATTGTCATGATACATGCATACCAAGAGTCTATCATGAATGGCCATTTGAAAAAACATTGTGGAAGGATATGCAATGACATGGAAAGATGGTCAAACTATGTCACTGAAAGGAAGCCATGTGTGCAGTAGGATCCCATTTTTACAATATATAATGTATGAATATATACACAGGCACGAGAATGAAAGGACTTAATAAATTGCTAGCCCAGGGGGTAGGATTGTGGGTGGTTTTTCTTTTTGTTTGGCAGCATCTACTACAACGAATATAAATTACTTTGGCTCAGAAAAAGTGTACACATACACAAACACACAGAAAACTGGCCAGAAAGCATCTCGGTTTGGCTGCCACTGGGTGGGACCAACCTGGGCTCCTCCAGCCCCGAGCCCACTCCTGACATGCGAGGAACGCGAGGATCTGCCACAGCGCCATCAGAATCACGTTCAGGTTGGAGACCCTTATAAGGAAGCAGCTCCCTTGCCTGAGCTGGAAAATTCGGGGTGTACTGACAACCTCAATTCACTCCTTCAGGATTCAAGGCTGGGGGAGCGCTCCAAGTCCTGCGGGCCGACAGCGGCGGCAGCACGCTGGCCAGGGTGCCAAAGCCGCCGGGTAATTACCACTAAATTTGTCCAAAAACCTGGTGCTGTTTTAAAAGTCCTTCCACCACAGAAATTTCACAAAAGATAAGATTCCAGGAGTCCTCCTCAGTCCACTCCGTGCTTTAGGAAGGCAAATGCACCGATAATGGTTTAGAAGTCACCCAGAAACTTAGAGTCGCTGCACCACCCCACCCCCACCAATACACCTGCTACTCCTCCTTCTGGAGATGGAGGCGAGTTAAGCCCACCAGAAATTTCTTCCCTGCACCGTGTCCTTTCACCCTGGAAGACACCTGGAGCCAATGGCTTACTGGACCCCCAATGCAGGGAGCATTTCCACACTGAGGCTTCAGAGCCAGGCTGTCAGCCTGCCACTCACCAGCATGAGGCCTCTGGAGGGCTACTTAACTTCTCTGTACCTCGGGGGCTTTTTTGTGTCTAAAAATGAGGATGTGACAGAGCACCAAGCTTCCAGGGCTGTTGCCTTTGGTCTAAAGTCAGCAAACCATGGCCCCCAGATTCAACACAGCCCACCTCCTGTTTCTTTAAGAAGTTTTATTGGAGGAGTTCCCGTCATGGCGCAGTGGTTAACGAATCCGACTAGGAACCATGAGGTTGCGGGTTCGATCCCTGGCCTTGCTCAGTGGGTTAAGGATCCGGCGTTGCTGCCGTGAGCTGTGGTGTAGGTCGCAGACGTGGCTCGGATCCTGCATTGCTGTAGCTCTGGTGTAGGCTGGTGGCTACAGCTCCGATTGGACCCCTAGCCTGGGAATCTCCATATGCCATGGGAGCAGCCCTAGAAAAAGGTAAAAAAAAAAAAAGAAGTTTTATTGGAGGACAGCAAGGACACACACATTCAGTACTGCCTGTGGATGCTGAGCATCAGGATGGCAAGAGTTGAGTAGCTACGACAGACTATGAGGCCCCCAAAGCCCAAGATATGTATTAAATATTTATTATCTGGCCCTTTCCAGAAAAGCTTTGCTGATCCCATCTTAGGTCAGACCCTGCCAGAAGTGGAACAAGGATTTGGGGAATGTTATTAATAAGGAAATGCTGCCAGGAAGAGCCAGCTGGGCCGGGGGTGGGGGGTGGGGTGGCACGGGGGAGCAGGACCTGGAAGCGAAGGAGGCCAAGCCAGGGCTTGGTATCAGGCAACGTTTGGCTTCACCCGCAAGAGCTCTTCCCTTCAAGGGGAAGTGGCTCAGGTGGCAGCTGAGGAAGGAGCAGGTGTGGAAGCTGCTAGAAGCAGAGTTCGCAGAAGCTGTCACATGCATGTTGCAAGCACTTTGGGGACAAATTTGACCCCTTGCCTCAGTGACGGGGGGGATGTATGTGACGTCCACGTGCCAGCTGAGAGTTAGGCGAGATCATCCAGGTGGGGTACCCAGCTTGTCACCCACCACACAGAAAGCCCCCAAGAAGAGGTGCCACTCTAGCCTGGGTCAGGGCGTGTGCTGAGTTCCGGGGCCCCAGAGCCCCGTGACTGGTCCCTGGGGAATCTGGCATGTCACCTCCACTAGCCCTACCTCGTGTTCCTATCGGGGAGGTCAGAGGAGGCAACGGTAATGAGTCTGGAAGGAGAAGTGGGAGCTGTTGGGGGGAGAGGGCGGCGAGCTCTCCAGCATGGAACCCAACCCATGCGGGGCTCGGCCTTGCAGGACCCCACACACACGCTGGTCGCTGTGAGGAGCGCGGTGAGGGTGGATGCGGGCCAAGTGGGGAGGTGGGAGGTGAGGCCAAGGGCCTGGGGGCCACGCAGGGAGCAGATCTTAGACGACGGAGAGCCCATGCGGGTCCTAAACCGGAGGTCTGTGGTTTGGCTGCTGTATGGTTTTCCAGAGCTGCCACAACACCACAGAACAGCATGCGTGACTCACACCAGAGAAACTTATTTTCTCAAGTGCTGGGGGCCAGAAATTCAAGACCCAGGTGTTGGCCGGGGCGGTTTCATTCTGACCTCTCTGCAGCTGGCAGGGGGCCACCTGCTCACTGTGCAGTCTTTGTTCTGTGCAGCCCCAGTGTCTCTGGGTCCAAATTTTCTCTTTCTAGAAGGACACCGGTCAGACTGGGTTGGCGCTTACCCTGAGGGCCTCCTTTTAGCTTGATTACCTCTGTAAAGGTCCTGTCTCCAAATACAGTGACAGGCTGAGGTACTGGAGGGGTTCGGACTTCAACATATGCATGGCGGGGTGGGGCAGGGCTGGGGGGCCGGGATGGTCACAGTTCAGCCGATACCAGCAGGCATTTCAGAAAGTGCTCTCTGGTTCTGGAAGGGAGGGCAGCTTGGAGAAACCAGAGATGACAGGCTGGCTGAAACCCATTGCAGCTATCCAGCCTGAGAGCCTGAAGTCAGGATGGCTGAGTCCGCAGTCTGGGGACCCGCTGTGCAGCACAGCCAAGCCGCCCCGGCCCTGCCCTCCGGCTGGGACTGACCTTCAGATCTGGGCAGCAGCGGAGAGGAGGACAAAGGTAAGCTTCTGCACAAAGGCAAGCAGCTGGTACCCAGAGCACCAGAGCCCTCGGAGCAAATGTCCAGGCCAACACAGGCACAAAGCCAGCTGTCAGCTGTCCTCTGGCCAGGCCATGGGGGCGTGACCTCCTGGGCGGCACCTAAGGGGAGGTGGTGGTGCCCCCATTGTCCTGACTTGTTCACAGACTACATGTCCTCCCAGCACTGTCTGCTCATCAAAGAAGCCTTGTACCTTCTGGGTAGACAGTTCCCATCAAGAAGCATCACACCAAAAAAAAAAAACAAAAAACAAAAAACAAAAAAGAGTTCCCATCGTGGCACAGGGGAAATGAATCCGACTAGGAACCATGAGGTCGTGGGTTCGATCCCTGGCCTTGCTCAGTAGGTTAAGGATCTGGCATTGCCGGGGCTGTGGTATAGGCCAGCAGCTACAGCTCCGATTAGACCCCTGGCCTGGGAACCTCCATATGCTGCAAGTGTGGCCCTAAAAAGCAAAAAAAGAAAAAAAAGGAAAGAAGAAGCATCACACCTTCTCTAACCTGCCCTCAGAAGTTCCGGGGGGCTACTGAGGGGGCTCACGCTGTGCATTGCCAGGTGGTACATTCCCTACGAAGCTAATGATCTCTTTCCTGTGCAGCTTCCATCCTTTGTGATTACACATTTTTCTCTCTTGCACACACACACACACACACACACACGGTCCTCAGTTCCCAGGTTCCACCACTCAGAAGATTTATTCCTTCAGTCCGATCTCCTGGGAGAAGGAGGGCGCAATACATTAAGTCATCCACACCTTAGTGTGAATTTATTAATCAGGTTCTTGCCTCTGCCTTAGCCAGGCGTTAAGAAAGTACCAACCATTTGCAGGGAAGGGTTATTGAAAAGAGACGGAATCTCAGAGGGAAAGCAAACCAACCATTTGCAGGGAAGGGTTATTGAAAAGAGACGGAATCTCAGAGGGAAAGCAAATGTAAGCAGGAGAGAGACGATGCTCCCTGCCACCCAGACTCAGCCAGCCCAGGGCACTAAGTCAGGAGTCGACCAGCTTTGTCTGAAAAGAGCCAGACAGTGCACATTTTTGGCTTCTCTGGCCGTAGACTGTTGCAATTACCGAATTCTGCCATCATAGCATGAGGGCAGGCGCAGACACTTCACAAATGAACAGGCGAGGCTGTATCCCCATAGAACCTCACTGATAGACACTGAAATTTGAGTTTTCTATCATCTTTATAAAACCTTCTAATTTTTTCCAACCACTTACAACGTAAAAACCATTCTTAGCTCGCAGGCCATGCAACCATAGGAGGTGGCTGGATTTTGCCTAGAGCCAGAGTTGCTGCCCCCTGCCCCCTTCGTGGGAGACAGAATTTGCACCTCTCCTATATGGCCACAATGTCCTCTCCAAAAGAACGAGCCTGTGGTCATTCTTTGCTGCTTGCCACCCTCACCTCTCCTTCTTCAGTCCTCAAGAAAAAAAAGCGGCTCCTTGTTCTGCGTGTTTTGTCCGTGATCCCCGGGGATCTGCTTTCAAGTGAGGAGGAGATGACAGGGTGACAAATGGGCTGGCATGCAGGCAAGCCACAGGCAGCAGGCTGCTGCAGAACAGCGGCCTCCGGTCCTTGCCAGCTGACTGGACTGAGGCGGGGAGGCGGCGGCGGGGGGGAGGGGGGGTTCGGTTCCATCTGTCTGTTCCCCCACCCACCCACCCAGCTCGCATCCAATGGATCAGGCCCTGAGGGGTCCATCTGCCACACTTCTGGGCCAGTCTTCAGGCATCTCTCCCAAGTTAGCAAAGGTTTTTTATCACCATCATCATCATTATTATTATTACATCTGACTTTAGACATCTCATCCCCATAATAAAACAAGACTCACTTTGTACAAGGCACTCGGTCTGTAGGTGCAGGTGTCATATAAACATCCTATGGCTAATAGTCCCTAAGTGGGTCAGGCTCGGTCGGAAGGGCTCTGATGTCCTTAGGGCTCTCAGGAACGTATGCCTTCAGCACCAGAGTTCTCTTCATCTTATGGATGAGAAAACAGAAAGGAGCTAACGCAGCTGTGTGGGTCTATCTGACTCTAAAGCCAGGCTCTCTGTCACTGGCTCCTCAGCCCTCTCTATCCCAGAGCCACGTCCCAGTTCCTCAGATGCAGAAAGAGAAACCCTGAGAAGTTCAAGTCTTAGTCTAAACAGATGGCCAGTAGGCACATGAAAAAATGCTCAACATTACTAATTATTAGAAAAATGCAAATCAAAACCACAATCAGGTACCACCTCACACTGGTCAGAATGGCCATCATTAATAAGTCTACAAATAACACATGCCAGAGAGGTTGTGGAGAAAAGGGAGCCCTCCTATACTATCGTGGGAATATAAATTGGTACAACCAGTATGGAAAAGAATATAGAGGTTCCTCAGAAAACTAAATATAACTACTATGTGATCCAGCAATCCCACTCCTGGGCATATATCCAGACAAAACTCTAATTGAAAAAGATACATGCACCCCTATGTTCATTGTAGCACTATTCACAATAGCCAAGACATGAAAACAACCTAAATGTCCATCAACAGATGAATGGATTAAGAAGATGTGGTACATATACACAGTGGAATATCACTTGGCCATAAAAAAGAATGAAATAATGCCATTTGCAGCAACATGAATGGACCTAGAAATTATCATGCTAAATGAAGTCAGAGAGACGGTGAGACACCAACACCATAAACTATCACTTACATGTGGAATCTTAAAAAAGGATGCAATGAACTTTTTTGCAGAACAGATACTGGCTCACAGATGTTGAAAAACTTATGGTTTCCAAATGAGATAAGTTGAGGGGAGGAGGGATGGATGGAGGGTTTGGGATGGAAATGCTATAAAATTTGGTTGTGGTGGTCACTGGACAACTATACATGTAATAAAATTCATTGAGTAATAACAAAAAAATAAAAAATAAAAACAGGACACAATGAACTTTGCAGAACAGATACTGACTCACAGACCTTGAAAAACGTATGGTTTCCAAAGGAGACAGGTTGGGGGTGGGGGGATGGCCTGGGGGTTTGGGATGGAAATGCTACAAAATTGGGTTGTGATGATCATTGTACGACGACAAATGTAATAAAATTCAGTGAGTAATTTTTTTAAAAATAAGGTGGAAGATGAAAAAATAACAAAAGTCTGTATAAAAATAATGAATTTTCATATATTTCTAGAAGATGTAAATTCATTCAACAGTTTGTATAATGTTATAAATTTTTATATGGACAATTTATTGGAATATGGCTTTATAATTAAATATCAATTTAAAATTTTAAAAAGACACTCTCATACTAAGTGAAATAAGTCAGAAAGAGAAAGACAAATACCATATGACGTCACATATGTAGAATCCAAAACAGGCACAAAGGAACCTATCTACAGAACAGAAACAGACTCACAGACATAGAAAACAGACTTGTGGTTGCCAAGAGGGAGAGGGTACTGAGTGGGACAGACTGGGAGTATGGAGTTAATAAGTGCAAACTATTACATTCAGAATGGATAAGCAATGAGGTCCTGCTGTACAGCACAGGGAACTATAACCGGTCTCTTGGGATAGACCATGACGGAAGATAATATAAGAAAGGGAATGGGAGTTCCCATCGTGGCGCAGCGGAAACAAATCCAACTAGGAACCATGAGGTTGCGGGTTCGATCCCTCGCCTCGCTCAGTGGGTTAAGCATCCCGCATTGCCATGAGCTGTGGTGTAGGCTGCAGACGCAGCTCAGATCTGGTGTGGCTGTGGCTGTGGCGTAGGCTGGCAGCTGTAGCTTTGATTCGACCCCTAGCCTGGGAACCTCCTTATGCCGCAGGTGCGGCTCTAAAAAAAGACAAAAGAAAGAAAGAAAGAAAGAAAGAAAGAAAGAAAGAAAGAAAGAAAGAAAGAAAGAAAGAGAAAGAAAGAGAATGCATACATATGTATGACTGACTCACTTTACTGTATAGCAGAAACTGGCACAACATTGTAAATAATCTATACTCTAATAAAATAAATAAATAAAACTGACTTTATTAAATAAATAAAATCTTGGTCCAAGTTCATGTAGCTGATAAATGCTGGTGCTAAAACACTTTGTTAGAATGGCTGACGTGCTGGAAATATCCTGCCTTCTGGTGAAAACACACATTTCTAGATACTGTCAGAAACCAGGGTCGGAGACTGAAGAGTGGGGCTTTCCAACAAGTGTCTAGAGAGGAATCTTAGTCGGAGAGTGTGCCTGCGACAGGGATTCTGTGCAGGTGAATCACTGAGGGAGGCGGGGTGCAGGCAGGCAAAGGTGCAGGTTCCGAGGCCGTCTGGCCTCCGGACCGTCCAGCCTGGTACCTGAGAAGCTATGGAGCATGAACAGATCAGAGTTCTGTCTCCTTAGGGCAGGGGGCTAGACCGGGAGAGACCCTGTGTCTGCCCATCACTGGTGATGGGGTGTCCCCCTGTGGGGGTAGGGGGGCATCTTTGGGCAAGGCAGCAATTCTCCAGAGACCAGTGCCCTTTGAGCCCCGGCAGTCAACACTCACAGCAGCTGGGTGGCGCCGCAACATCGTCAGAGGGGACCTCCGCAGGCACAGTTGGCATCTACTATGGGCAGATGACCCTGGAGGCCCAGACCTCACCGTCTGTCTCTGCGATCCTGGAAAACCGCATTCCCTGGCCTCCCCTCCCCACTCCCGCTGTTCCTCTCTTCCTTTTGGATGGAGCCCTCTGTCACCCTCCAGCACTGGCTGGGCTGCACCTGGCCTGGGCTTCTGGCTCCAGCATCAGACCATCAGCCAATCACAGCTGGAGCTGAAGCTTCCAGGAAGCGCCCAAGTGTGGCTCCTTCCGGCCCAGGCCTGTCCCCCGTGCCTGTGAGGGGATCCCCACTGACGCGAGCAGGAAGGCAGGGCAGGGAAGCAGGGATGAGCCAGGCCTGGGGCTTGACAAATGAGGGAGAGGATGAGAGCCAGGCAGCTCCTCTCACCAGAGGAGGCTGCAGCCCCCAGCAGGGAGAGCAGCTGCCCGCCCGAGGGTGACCTATGGGGGCCTGAGGCCCGGGACCTGATTGTCAGGAGTGGAGCTGGCCAGGTTGGTGCAAAGGGTCGTTTCTAGAGCTTTCAGAGGGTCCTGATTCTCTAAGCAGAAACAGCTTCTTTCTTTCTCCCTCCCTCCCTTCGTTTGTTCATTCAACCACTATTCATTGAGTGCATGTGAGCCACAAACAGTGCTGAGAGCCGGGAAAAAGTAATGAACCCAAGAAACAGGGTCCCCCCTCCATTCCAGGGGGGATGAAAAAGAACTGGGCGTAGGGGGGCCACACATCATTCAGATAGATGCTCAGGGAATATACAGTTTCTTCATTTTCAATATTGCTCCAACCTGCCAAAGTGCCCCCAGCCCGCTGGGCAGCGGGAGCATAAAAAGCGGGAGATTCTTTAAGAGGGCCACTTTACGGCACCCCCACACTGCTTTGCTCAGAAGGGCACTTTTGGAGGGGTTGGTTTCCCTTGGAGAAATGTTCCGTCTTTTGCATCCTCTCAGCCCCACAGTGGCATCTGAGTGGGGAGGAGGGCAGTGAGAAGGGGTAACTAGTGCTGCGGAGGGGAGGGCACGCAAAGGAACACCAGGTCCTCCCTCCTGGCCGCTGCTCCAGAGAGGCTGGCCCCATCTCTCCCTGCCTGGACTGCCCAGAAGCACCTGTCCTTCTGGGGTGTAGCATCTACTGCTGGGGCCCCACCGACTCCCCCTCCCTGACCAGGGCTCCTACCTCACAGCTGCTGCAGGTGTTGGCTGCTCAGTGGTCGCACCAGCGCTCTTCTCCAGGGATTGCCCTGGTGGAAGCGAGGTACCCCCTCCCCTGGAGATGGACCCCAGTCTATGCCTACCTCTCCGGGGTCACCCCCACCACACACCGGACACACGACTACATTTCAACCCCACTGGCCTTGTGGCAGTGCCTCCACCATGAGGCATGGGGCTTAAATCCTAGGAATGTTCCCCCCGCCTCCCCGCCCTGGCTTCTCCCAGTTAATTCACGCCCATAAGCGCTTAGATAGTTCGAGGACTCCTGTTACACACGTGTTAGCACTTCTGTGATCCACTGTGTGGCTTGAGCAATATGTTTCCCCCACTCAACTTTAAACTACCGAGGGGAGGGACTATTTTTGGTTTTCTAGCCAGCGAGACCCTAGAGCCTAGTACCATGCCTGGCACAAAGCCGATGGTTATTAAATAGTTTTCTGAAAGCATGAATAATTCCATTTTAAATGAGCTTGGGAATGAGTGGAATGCAGCCCTGATCGCTTAGCGCCTCACTCAGCCCTCCCTGCTTCATCCTGAAGAATCCTGGATGCTCCTCTAGGGACCCTTTACCTATTCTTGGTGGAAGGAGCCAAATCCCCAGCCACCAGGAAGTCCTGTTCTGGCAGGAAATGAAGCAAGTTTGCAATCCAGCCCAGGGCTCCTTGCCAGGTCCCGGAGCAGAGGCCAAGTGGCTTCATACGGAGGACCAGCAGGTCTGGATTCATTTGCAGCTACGTTTCCTGCTGGGCTCCTTGCGTGAGCCTCATCTTTCTCAGTCTCCTCCACCCCTGTCCTTTGGTGATCTACTCTAACCTTCTGGAAAGAGGGGATTATCAGTTCCCAGCTCATCTCGGAGAACATGAAGACACTTCTAGATTCATAAAGCAAACTGATGCATCTAGAATCCAGTTATTCTGAGATCCCACCCAATGATCAAGAGAAATAAAAGCAGCCACTATCTATCTACTCTGTGCCAGTCACAGGGCTAAGCAATTTACATGCCTCATTTTACTGAATTATTACAATTCGTCTACGTAGGTTCTATTAGCATCTCAACGTCGTAGAAGAAGAAAGTGAGTCTTTAAGAGGTTGGAAAGAGCCTAGAATTTATTCTACTAGATCACAGATCAACAAACTATGTCCCACAAGCCAAATCCAGCCCGGCGCATGTTTATCTAAATATAAATGAAGTTTTATTGAAACAGAGTCATGTTCTTTTACACATCATCCTTGGCTACTTCTGTGCTACAAGGGCAGAGCTGAGTAGTTGAGACAGACACTCTACGGCCTGTAAAGCCAAAAAAAGAAACAAAAAAAGTTTTACATGACCTTTACAGAAAGTTTGCCAACCCCTGTTCTCGACGACAGCCCCTCCAGTGGCTCTTTTACATCTGGACTCACTGATCAGCAAACATGCCCCACTGCCTGGTTGAGTTTTCCAAGTTGAGTGCCCACTGCTAGAGGTGTTCGTTAATGCTGCGCCACGGTGCCCACAACTCCCTCGAAGGGAAACAGCAGCCCCACCCCCAGCCCTGTCCCCGACCCTGTTTGCCTCCCGGCCCCCCAGCCACCGCTGCCTGGGAAAGGGGTGGGTCCCATCCATAGCTATGCAGCAACCTATGATTTGAGTGGCTGGACATAAACAAGACGAAGTAGACCCATCAGATCCTTTTCTTGGGCATTTGGGGAAAGGAAACAGAGAGGCCAGGCCACTCGGGGAAATAGAAGCGGTGACTCTTGAGGCCAGGTGGCTCTGAGAAGCAGGGAAAGGCCAAGTCGTGAGGCCGCGTGCTGTGGGAGAGGAGAAGCCAGAGAAACTGTGCAGATGGAGACAGAATCTGTGCAGGAGTGGCTGGCTGCCCTAAGAAAAAAGGAGAGAGAGGAGTCTGGCTCCTGCAGGTTTCCCAAGCCCAGGTTTCATGAGAACAATTGTCCTCTTCTGGGATTTTCAGTTAGAACTTTTTGGCTACAAATGAAAGAAAAATCTAGCATAAATGGGCTTAAACCATAATGGGTATACGTCAACTCATATAACTGAAAAATCCAGGGTACTTCAGGCTCAGCGTGATCCAGCAGCTCAAATGATGTCACGTGAACTCAATTTCTCTTGGCCTCGCCTTTTACAATATGGACTTTTTCCTCCGTGCCCGTTCTGTGCCCTTCCCCATCTTGGGTCACTCTAGACTCTTCACTCATGGTGTCAAGATGGCTGCAGCAAGTCCAGACTTTACGGCTGCATGGCAGTCCATTTGCCATAGAGAGAGTGTCCCTTCCTGTGGCTCCTTCACATTCTGGAAGGTGATCTCTTCTTGTCTATCCCTGATTGCACTTTGGCCAAGGAAGACGGGCTGCACTGACTGGATGAGATCCCCTCGGCATCAGCCTTCAGTTTTCTCACCTATAATAACAACGTTCAAGTGTCTGATATGTTCCAGACCCTACATCACTCTTTGCATGCACTGCCACTCTTGAAGCTCACAAAGGTCCTGTGAGGAAGTTATTACTAGAATTATCCTCATTTTACCAAAAGGAAAGGAAAGCTCAGAGAGGTTGCAAGCCTTGCCCAGGGTCACACAGCCATCACAGGATAGAACTGCTGATTAGCAGAGGAACCAAGAGTTAAAAGGGTCCTGCGGGAGGGCGTCAAACAATAGCCCCCAGCTGCTGCCGTTCCACTCCTACTGCTATCCTGGTGACCCAAATCCTTTGCTCAGAGGGAAATATTTGTCCAGACTCTCAGGCTTCAGACCCAGTTTTTGCAAAAGTCCTATTCCCACCTCTGGGTTCCTCTGGACTCTCTTCTCCCTCCACCTGATCCGTTTCCATGGAAACTGCTGGGCTCCTGCATCCCTTTCATCCTTCTTTCTGGGAAGCAAGGCCAGCTCTCTGGCACCCCGGTAGCCAGGACTAACCATTATAAAGACCAAAGAAGCAATATCTGGAAGAAAGATTTCCAAGCAGGGGGAGGAAGGGAGCGGGGCTTCTGACTTTTTCTTTGATGTTCTCCAAAATAACACCAGGTGCTCTGAGCAGCTCTGCCAATTACCTCGGCCCAGTGGATACTGGCTGCAAAGTTGTCTGCCATCTGTTCTCCTACATCTCGCCATCTCACAGCAGCCCTCCCGCCCTTCTTGGGGGAACAGTTCCGGGGTCTGAGGCAGAGAGCAAGTCTTCTTGCCGATGCTTGGACCTGGGCTGCAGCTCTTACGATGCAGCCACGGGGCTGGGGGTGCAAAAGGGAGAATGGCACCCAATTTGCCACTTCTGGAGAAGGAGGAGCCAGCCGTCAGCTGAACACCCCGGCTTCTCAGACACGGAAGATTGGCATCATCCGTGCAACTCGGGGCAGCCTGGCGCTCAGTAGTCAGAACTTGGGAAAAGCCTTGGACGTGTTGTCCAGGGCCTCGGCATCTGCTCCATGAGGACTCCACCAACCAGAAGACCCAGAATGTTCCCTCTATCCCACCACTACCAGGTCTTCATTGGGAGAATCTCTCTGAGCTTTGGTTTCCTGATCTTGAAAAAGGGTCCAGTTCGTGCACTGAGAGGCTAGTTGTGAGGACCTTACTAGGCAAGATGCATTGAAGCCCTCTTTTTTTTTTTTTTTTTTTTGTCTTTTGTCCATCTAAGGCCACACCCGAAGCATATGTAGGTTCCCAGGCTAGGGGTCTAATTGGAGCTACAGCTGCCAGCCTCTGCCAGAGCCACAGCAAAAGCCCTCTTTTTAAAGTCGCCTAACGTTCCTGGGGTCACCATCCTCATCCTCATGGTGATCAAATGTGGGGGTGAAACAAAGAAACACAGGCTTACTTCTCTTTAAAAAAAATAATAAAAAATAAAAATAAATAAAAGGCAGAGCCTCAGACATCCAAAAATAATTACAAAAGTCTCAATCCATTGAGATAGAAACATGCACGGGTTTTGTTTCTATAGTCACTGCTTCCAAATATGCTCACTGAATCTCTTGCCCATCCCTGAGAGGTTTCTGGATCTGAGTCTGTGTTTTAATTCTGATGTTCAGACATTTAAACTCGATGGGGTCCAGCTGAAAATTCCAGTCCCTTCTCCTATTCAAAGCTCTCCTCCTCCCCCACTGCAAACCAGACTAGGCTCTTGCCTTAGGGCTGAGCCTGGAAAGGAGGGGTGGGCTGGCTTTGAGACACCTCCTCCCTGGTGCCTGGGGGCTGGGGGCTGGGGCTGGAGGAGACCTTCTGACCTATCTGGTCACCCGAGGGCTGCAGGAAGGGCGGCTGGGCTCTGGGGAGTTTGAGCCTCCTGCACAGTTGAGTGGAGGCTTTCGTGCAGCCCTTTCAGCTCCACCCTAGCTTCCTTCAACACCAAGGATCCAGCAGCAGGATCTGGCTTCTGCTCCTCCTTTAAACTTCATGCCCATTTCCCAGGAGCCACAGCGGCCGCCCAGGGCTGCAGAGAATGGGGCACGACCGCCCCTGTCTTCCCTAGTCCCGGGACAGGACAGCCTGGGCCTTGAGACAGCTCCACATCAGAAACAAGCACCAGTTCTGACCTCATATGGGGCCCAGACTCCAAAATTCTGCTTCCCAGGGCAAGTGGGCTCGCCAGCGTCCCCTTACTGTAGGCATTACCCCATGATCTGGAGAGGTCTTCTAGAGTCTCCCCAACCAAGTGTGGCTTCAGAGGAGCCATAAATGCTGCACACCCCCAAGACTAAGGCTCCTCCCTCTCCCCCAGGCAGCTTCTCCTTTTAAAGCCAATAGCCTTGGTTAGAAGTGGAGGGCAGCCCAGGAGGCAGGAGGAGCCTGGCTTCTGGGGAGAAGATTTACAAGTGGGGTATTCAGCTCCTTTTGTGCTGCTATTTCAGAACAACAAGAAAAATTCCTAACATCCTATGTTAATAACATCCCCCCACCCTTTTTTTAATTTGGCTGCACCTGAGGCATGTGGAAATTTCCAGGCCAAGGATCCAACCCACGCCACAGCAGTGACAAATGCCAGATCCTCAACCTGCTAGGCCACCAGGGAACTCCTGATCACCTTTTAATTAAGCACTTACAGCTGCCAGGAGTCTTGCTCGCTCACTCCTTGACCACCATATTTTCGGTCTCTACACCGACTTTGTGCAACCAGTGAGATTATTACCTCTATTTTTAGAAAATTCAGAAAGGTTAAATAGCTTGTCCAAGGTCTCCAAGCGGGTTTTGCACATCTGTCCAACCCCAGAGCGGGGACTTGAAACTCCGAGATGTGACTGCTGCTGCAGCACGCAGCTTGGGGACAGAGGGACCGTGCTTGGGCTCTGCAGCCCTCCTTGAGCCTGTGTCTTGGAGAGTTAGGGGTGGGTCTCCCTCCCAGAAAGAGTCTCCCAGGATGCATATAAAATGAACAACACTGGGCTGTCCCAGTGCGGGGTTTGGAGGCCCCTGTGGTCACCCTGTGGTCATCCTCAGACCCCTCCCAGCCAAGCCAACATCTTCCCCCATCTCAGCAGCTCTGGAGAGTACACAGCAGGAACTCCACTCTCTTCCTCACCAGGAAAACCAAAGCAGCATGGGGGGCCCGGCTCTGGTCTTTGGAGAGCCAGCGATGAGCCCTCTCACCCCAGAGCTGGGCCAGGGGAGGGCACAAGAGGTGAGCCAGTGGAGCCCAGATGACAGTGTCAGAGCTGGGAGGGGCTGAGCCACAGGGGTTAAAAGCTTGCGTGGCCTCACTCTGGGGTTAGCCCTTCTAGAAGCCATTAGCTACCCCAGGGGAGGGATGCTGGCCAAGGAATTTCTTGCCAAGCCAACCGCGGCTGAGCTCTGTCTCCACAAGGGGCAGCAGGAACATGAGCTTATTTAACACTCAAAACAATTCTATGAGGTAAATACCCACATTCCCATTTTGTAGTAGAGAACAAATGAGGCACAGATAGGTTACGTAATAGCCCAAGGTCACACAGCTTATTCTGGGATTCAAACCCAAGAACCTGATTCTAGAGTACCTGCTCTTCTCCACTGAACAATCCTGCCTCCCAGTCGCTCTGGTGAATTTCTCAGCCCTGGACCCTCCACTGGCAGCAAGGGGGGTGGGGATGCATACAGGTCAGGAAAGCTGGCGTTTTATGACTCCTTCTCTCTCTGAGCCTCTGCCTGCAGGTAACTCTAAACACATTTGTGCTGGGCAAAAAAAATTCAGTGGTTTTGGAACCTCCACTTTGTATGGCCTCTTTCAGACTCACTCCAGGCGCGTCCCTCCCCCAAGGGACAGCCTGCCCCCTCTGTCTCCTCCTGGTGTTCCTCTCTCCCCTGGCGACCTCTTTTTCATTCTCACCTCCTTCCCTTTGCTCTCCCTTTGGAAGGCAGTTCAGCTAACACTCATTAGCACATGCTAATGAGCATCAATTCCTTTCACAGTCACTCAGCGGGAGAGGGGAGGAAGGGGGGCCAAGCTGTCACTTTGGGGTAATGGTCCACAAGGGCAGGACAGGCCCTCAGGCTCCAGCCACCGAGGAGAATGGGGAGGGAGCCCCAGGGACCCAGCTTGGGGATTCCTGTCTATATCCTCGAGCTGTACCCTCTGCAGATGCTTCCAACTTCTCCGAGACCAGCGCAGGACATTCCTAGGTCAGCGTGGGACCTTCTCTGCCCACCCACCTAAGCAAGTACCCACGAGACCTGTTGGTGGGCATGGCTAAGACCTGGTAGAGGTGGATCTAGTTCTGGGACTCTCTGAACAGGTGTCTGAAAACCCCCAGAGCCTGTCCAGGGTGAGGGAGGGACCAGAGGTGGGAGGGAGGTACCCAGGCGAGGGCAATCGTCAACACGAGAGGACAGTGGAAACCTCTCCTCCACTCCCTTCTGGATCCTCCCTTGGGGGTCGCTGATTCCAGCTGCTCCCCCCCGCCCCAGCCCGTAAAGCCTAGAGAACACTCAGCTTCTCCCTAAGGTGGGGCTCCATTAAGGGGCCATGAGAGCGGGGGCCGGGGCGGGAAGGGGGGAGTGGTTGCGAGGGAAGAGCCAGGCTGGGCAAGTCTTTTGGTCATTTTAAGTCTTAAGTGCCCTCATCAGAAAAGTGGTCCCTGGTCTTCTTGCTATGGAAGGGTCAGTTGGGAGGAGGCATGGGAACTTCGAAGTCCAGGAGCTAAAGACCCATCAAACCTCCATTATTATTCCTATTGGTGGGGTTGCTGTTAGCACCGTTGTTATTGCCCTGCTAGTGGTTAAGTGGTGATAGAGGTTGCATTTAAGACAATCAGAGAGGAGAGAGAAGGCAAGGGCAGCCCCTCTCCGCTTTGCACCCAAGAGCCTCTGTTCACTGGCCAAGAGCGAAGTGGTCTCGGCTCAGATGGGCGCCCCTAGTCTGCGAACCCCTGCGGAGCCCCTGGGCAGCCGCCGCCCCGCTGAGACCCAGGCCAATTCTCTGAGCGAGCGCGCCCCCTGCTGGCAGCCTGGCGTGGGCGCAGCCTCCGGACTGTATATAAAGGCAGCGTGGCGCGCAAGACCTGGCCGAGAGCGGGGAGCAGAGCCGGCGCGCAGGGAGAGCGCGGCGCTGCCTGAGGTCTCTGAGCGGCTCGCCATGGCTGGCCCGCAGCAGCAGCCCCCTTACCTGCACCTGGCCGAGCTGACGGCATCGCAATTCCTGGAGATCTGGAAGCACTTTGACGCAGACGGTCAGTAAAACTCCCAACTTGTGTGTCCACTCGCCCCCAGGGGACCTGCGGTGGAGGGGAGGGGGCAGTGATGATGCGGGAAGGTGTACGATGGCCCCAGGGGGGCGGTTTGGCCACAGAGCCGGCTGAGGTCGGGGATCTCGAGTTTGGGTGACACCCGGCTGCCCTGGTGACAACTGTCAGGAACTTTTCTGTTCTCACCGAGAGGACAGAGCCCACCGGCTTTTGCAGCCTCATTCTGGGCAAGTGGGAGCTTTCCCAGAGAGGAGGCCTGGACTGGCGAGGTTCCCCCTGACTCTCCCCTGCCATCCTATCTTTCCCACCTGTCTCCACAAGGTAACACCCTGTTTTCAGCGGCTGCAGCCACAGGTCTCAGAAGCCCACTCACTTCTTCCCTTGAGTTCCCCTTCTTCTGAACACCAGCTTAGCCGAGGCACACCCTGGGGGTCCGGGCAAGCTGAGAGGTCCTGAAGGGATATTCGGCCTCCCAGCCTGTTTGGTGAGAGCAGGAGTGGAGAGGGCATCTGGACCAGGAGCACCCCCTGGGCTTCCTCTGCCCAATATCCACCCTCATGGGCATGCTGGTCCCACTCACAGCAGGAGTAGGGGTAGGGGGCAGACTTGGGGTGCTAGCCTGACACACTGCCCCACGTGATAACCCTGAGTGCTCTGGGTGACACCTTCCTTCTCTGAGTTGGGGGAGGCACCATCTTAAATGCCCCAGGAATTCCTGCAGGAGGTGGGTAGATGATTAAATCTTTAAATGCTCCCTCTGCTCTTTGGAGTCTTGACATTGACTCACCCAAAAACCGAGGGCTGGACCGGGATGACCTTTGGAAGTGGCCCTAAGTGCTGGGATTCCAAGGGTCTACGATGGTCTGACTCAGGCATAAAGGGAGCCCGCACCACCACCACTCCCCCTTTAGAGGCTTCTGATCCCACTGGAGACTTTTTCTCCAACACTCAAAAAAAAAAAAAAAAAAAAAAAAAAAAAAACCCTAAGGGATCTGAATGCCTTCTCAGAGGTCCTGGCTGGAATGGGCATCCAAAATGTTCTGGCATCTCAGACCACTGGCAGGCTGGTAGCCCAGGGGGATTATCCGGGATTGAGAGCAAGGGGGATGGGGAGCAGGAGGGGACCAGGTCGGGGGGACTCTCCCTTCCCATCCTCACCGAAGCACCGTGGCCCTAAAGGTGGCTAAAGAGAGGCCCTGTGCCCAGAGAGGCAAGGCTTCGTGTCAGGGTACATAACGAGTGAAGTTTTGTCCCTTTGGAGCCAACTGAGAAATGTGGGGGTGCGGAGGACTGGGCATGAGACGCCTGGACTAGGACGGCGATCTGCCGATGAATTCCTGCAGGAGGTGGGTAGATGGTTAAATCCGTAAAATGGGGCCAGGGAGGGGCTGTATTTCCAATCCCTGGCTCCTGCCGCCCCACTCCCTTGGGGGAGAGGGCTGTGAGAAGATTGCAGATGGCACGCACACTCCCCGAGGATGCTCCTGCTCGTTTATCTGCACCAGAGACGTGCATGATTCAAGGAAAGTTACCAAGTGGCCAAGGTTACACCACCGGCCTCCTGCCAGATGAGTCAGCGCTAAACAGAGGCCTCCACCCTTCCACTCTCACCCTCTTCTCGTGGGGACGACCAAGAGCCCTCTCTGTCATCACGCAAATCCTCCGACATTTGTCGGAGACGTTGCACTTTTCAAAACACAACTGCACCTTCTTGAGTTGTGCACGGTGAGGCTGTGGGCAGACCAGGATTCTGCCTGCCCAGATGAGGGATCAGGTATAAGTGTGACTTCCCTGAGGTCGAGGAGTGAGATGGGGGCTGGGGAAGAAGCTGGTTCCCCGCCAGAGTTTACACGCCCCCCCCCCCCCCCGGTGTCTGGACACCTGCTTTCCCTCCCATTCATTCATGGAAGAGCCCCCCACCCAGCCTCGGAGGGGATGGGAGGTTCCTTTAATACCAGAAAGGGGGTCCTCAGCATGGCTAGAGCCTAGCTAAGCTACAAGGAGCCCCGAGAGTCACTGGAGCCTGCCAAACGCTGTACCTCGGGCTCCCTCCTACTAGGGAAGCGAGACTGCTCCTGGCTTCCTTGTCCCCCACTGTGTACCACTGACCTCAGCTCACCTCTTCGGGAAAGCCCCAGAGAGGGACCGTGGACCTGATGGAGAAGGCAGGCAAAGAGAAGTAAAAAGCCAAAGATGGTGCAGAGGTGACTTGGGAAAATGAGAATATAGCCAGACTGAAATTCCACGAAAGGCCCCAGAATTAGGCTGTGGGCCACCTTGCCCTGGCACCTCCCTACCTGTCCCTTCCTGAACTCCCAAAGCTGCCAGGGAGCTCCCCCTCCTCCCCAAGGCCCTCCTCTTGCTCACTCTGGCTTCTGTTTTCATCTCAGCGTTTCTCCCTGATTCTCAGAGTTCCCCTGCCACTCACAGAGCTAAAGAGCTCTGGGGGGACTCTCCTTCACAGCTCTCTGGGTCCCTGGAGTGAGCTTGCTGGAGCCCAATTAGTCACAGCCACCAGCGGGAGGGAGCACCAACCCATCCCCTAGTAAACAGAGCCAAGGAGTCCACAGGAGAAGCTGGACTCCGAGGAGAGTGGGGCTGGGGTGGGGGATCTGACCCTACCTCGGTGCATCTCTAACCAGGAGGAAGAGGCCTCATCCTGGTGACTCTGCCCAAAGACTTAGATTATTTTACAAATTATCATCAGCCTTGCGGTGGAGAGGGGAAGGGGCAGAGGTTTAGAGAGCGTGAAATTGGGACTCAGAGAGGGAACGTTCTTGTCACAAGATCACAGGGCCAAGAGAGGAGGTGGGGGGACCCAAGAGTCCTGTCTCCTACTCCCCCCCACATACTCCTCCTCAGTGTCAGCCAAGGCCACGCACTTGGAAGGGTTCAGGTGTCATCTCCCAAGGTGGAGGTGGGGAGGACAGCAGAGCGCACCCTATGAGCCGGGTGGGGCCTGGGGCTCATGCCCTCCATGCTCGGAGTGACCCTCACGTGCTCTGCAGGTTGGGGTCCACTGTTCTGTTGTTTCCTGGCCACTTCTTTGTCAGGAACGTTCTCACTCTGCAAGATGCAGGCATCAGAGCAATGCACAGCTCAGAGCTCACACTGGCCTCTTTGTGGTTCTGACCACACGGCCACCAGGCTCCTATTCTGCTGACAACCAGGAGGCGCGTTTCGCCCTTGGCCTTTGCAAGCACCTGCAGTTGCGGAGATGTTCTCGCTCCCAGAGGCCAGCAGACACTCAAAGACCACGCAGGGAAGCCCACTCACCCCAAGAGTCTATCCTATGGGGGTGCACTCATAGATATGCATCAAGTTATATGAATGAGGGGGCCTAGTACCGAACTTTTTGAGATACTGAATATTTGAGAAAGAATGCGCTTCCCTGGGGAACAGAAAACTAAACCCTGCTTATGTCTACAGTAGAATATTATGCAACCAACGGGATTGAGACGGGATTGAGATGAGTACGGACATGGAAAAATGTCCAAGATGTATTAAGACTTTTTTTTAATTGTAGCAAGACCTGATTATACTATGAGCCCACTTTTGCTATTAATGAAACGTGTATGCTGGAAAATACTTGAAAGAACAGCAATGGTGGTCGTCCTCTCTGCAGAGTGATGACATAAAAGGCATTTTCTTTAACTTTCTAAGCTAATTTCCATAGTGTTTGCAACTTTTACAGGTTCGTGTATTTCTCGTGTAATCAGCAAAACGATAGAAATGCGAGAAGAAAATAATTTTATGGGCACCTTCCCCTCCCCCGCAAAAACATGCATATCCATCTGCAGGTGTGGGAATCTACCCAGAGTTTTATAGGTCTTTTGTCTGCCTCCAGGTGGCTCTGGTGATGCAGGGGGTTCTCAAAGCCTTGCACAGAGACTGAGTCTTGTTCCTTATGGATGTGGCCCCAAGGACTTTAAAATCAGGGACAGGAAGGGCCACCAAGAACTGAGGAAGGCCAGTTTTTCCCTCCCCTCTCCTCCTTATACCCAGGGGTCCTAACAGAAGCTTCCTCCAAACCTACCCACCCGCCACCGGGGGACACCGGCCAGACCACAAGGGCCCAGGCAGGCCCTCCCAGAGCACTGGTCACTGCTGAGTTTGTGTCCCTGGTAGGGGAGGGGGAGGAAGTCCGCACAAGAGCGCCTCTCAGAGGTGGAGAGAGGCCTGGGCGGCTTGCACTGCAACTGAATGAAGAAGGCTTTGGGAATACTGCAAAGACCTGCCCAGACAGGGTTACAGAATATCCACTACATAGTAAGCATTTACGCAAATACTCTAATTGCTATTCTGCCATACAACTGTGCTATTCATAAGATAATTATAGGATTTATAAATATGATGGCTTCTTGGGGCGTTAACGTCAGAGGGGTCTGGTGCCAGGAGGGAGCCGGAGTTGTCTGATAAAGGCTTTCTTTTAACCCTGCGCTTCTCTGTGGGGTCCATCAGGATTTGGGGCTTTTTTGGGGGCAACCTCCTGCGCCACCCCCAACCCTGGGGTAAACCCTAGGAATTAGTCCCCCACCCCAGCTCCGTTTTCACTGCCCAATCTCCCACTTGTTTTGCCAACAGCGCCCTCCGGTGTCCAGTGTCTGCAGCGGGCCAGCCCTGTGCTGGGTGCCCTCTGCGCAGACCTCATGCCCCACGCCCGGCCTCCTGGAGGGTGACTGCGCCAGCCTGGGGGGGTGAGGGGGGTGGGCAGGGCAGCTGTTTCTGAGAAGAGCCGGGGCTCCCTGGGGAGGCAGCTGCCGGGACGTTTTCACAAACAAGATGCTCCAGCCCGCCTCGCCAGGGCAGCCACCAGCCCAGCTATCCCACACCCCGGCCTTACTCGCCTTGTTTATTCCCCTCTAGTGGTTTCACCAGCCGAGCCCCTGGGGGAGGTTTCCAGGGCTAAGGAGACTCTTCGGGGAAATCTCTTCCAACACGCAGGGAGCGGGAATTAATAGAGCAGTTCTTCAGGAAGCCAGCCCCAGGCCTGGGGGCTGTCCTGGCCCATCGCATCCGATCCCTCCTCGCCCAGCCGTCCCATCTGGGGCCTCTGGCTCTGGCCCTCTCCCCTCCTCCCTCGCCCCGTCTGCCCCATCCTTCTGGCCTCCTCCACGCCTGGGAGTCGGCCCAGCACTAGGCTGCCAGATGTCCACAGGTTCAGGGGACCCAGCCCAGCTCCGGAGCCACTGTGCCAGAAGCACCAGAGCCCAGAAACACAGATGAAAAGTCAAGTGTCTGAACATTCATCCAGGAGCTGTTCGCACTGTCCCCCCACCCCCCGGCCCACCCCAAGAGCCTCTGGCAGAAGAGAGAAAGAGAGAGAGAGAGAGTCTACTGACAAAGAGAGAAATGAAAACAAATACAGACAAGGACAGAGGCCATCCCCGGGGGGAGGAGAAGGCACACAGGCAGTTAGCTGTGACTCAGTCCCTCTCCCCTCAAGCCCCTCTCTCACATGAAGTCAACAACCCCTGTCTGCTCACCTGGCAGAGACCTGAAGACCGGAGGGGGCAGGGAGTGGGCAGCTCTTTGTAAATGGCGTGAACTGTGCAAAGTCTTAATGATGTTGAAGCAGAGCCTGAGGAAGCCAGTGCCTTGCCCCCAAAAGGTGGCATCTGTCGCAGAGGAACTCGGGCTGGAGGGTAGAGGGCCATGTGCCCTTCCCTAAACCTCCAGCCCGGAGGCCTAGAGGCCTGGCCTCACAAACACTTTCTTGTTCGGTTCACAAAGAGGTGGAAATTGCGTAACCCCCACCCTGATTCCTCTAATTCCCGCATCACAGAGGAACGCCGCCCGGTGGGCACCATGTGGCCTTGGCCCTCAATGCTCAAACTTGAGCGCAAAGAGGGACCCAGTTCCTATGCAGATTTCCGGCCTTGCTCCCAAGGATTCAGATTCAGTAGGTCTGGGGTTGGCGGGGAATTTGCATTTCTAACAAGCTCCCGGGCGAAACTGACACCGACCCACTGCTCTGTGGAGCGCTGGGCCAGGCCCCTCGTGTTGAAAGAGGTGCTGCTGTCACCTGTCCTACCCTCCTGGCGTTCACACCAGCCCCCCTCCGCCGCCCCCACCGACCTCAACCGAAGGCACGGTCTCTCTAGGGAGAAGGTGCTCACGTTCAAAAGCCATGGTTCTCTGATGTTCATGCTCCCACATTGTTAAAATGCAGCTTCTGGTCAGCACGTCTAAGGTGGGGGCTGGGATTCTGCATTTTTAACAAATTCCAGGGAATCCCAATGACATGGTTCCACCGACCACTCTCTGAACCGCAAGCTCTCCTACTCCAGGCCTACAGAATTAGACTCTCCTTTTTTTTTTTTTTTTTTTTTTTTTTTGGTCTTTTTGCCATTTCTAGGGCCACTCCCGCAGCATGTGGAGGTTCCCAGGCTACAGGTCTAATCGGAGCTGTAGTCACTGGCCTACGCCAGAGCCACAGCAACGCGGGATCCGAGCCTCGTCTGTGATCTACACCACAGCTCACAGCAACGCCAGATCCTTAACCCACTGAGCAAGGCCAGGGATCGACCCCGCAACCTCATGGTTCCTAGTCGGATTTGTTAACCACTGAGCCACAATGGGAACTCCAAGACTCTCCATTTTAATCAGCTTCACCCGGTACTTCTTGAACACCTTAAAATCTGAGACGCGACCACTCTATAGTCCTTGATCCTGACTGCACATCAGAATCACCCGGAGGGCTCTGACCTCGTGGCCACGAGCGCCACGCCCCCACCCCATCAATTACATCGGGAGCTCTGAGGGTGGGGCCCAGATGGCTGTGCTGGTCTGAAAACGTCCCAGGTGATTCTAAGACAAAGCCTGGGCTGAAAACCAGGACCCTGAAGCTGCAGGTGTGCTGGAACTCTTTGGGCTAAAGAGTTTCCAGTCATGAATTAAGCTCACAGTTTAAAGTGGTTTAAACATGGAATAAGAGCACAGGGTATTAAAAATGATGCTTTCTGTTTCTGTGAGATTTCACATTTTCCAGAATGCTTTCACAGCCTTACCTTGCATGGCTGTCACAATGGCTCCATAAAGTGGAAAAAAAAAAAAAAAAAAAAAAAGCATAAATAGTTTTGAGCATACATAGTTACACCCATTTTAGAGACCGAGAAACTGAGACTTGGAGAGGTTGACTTGCTCAGCATCACATGGAAAGTCACAGAGTTGTAGCATTACAATTCTTACTCGGGTTCCTCTTAACTGTTCAACTCTCAGGAAAACTGTACATACAAACTGCAATGAGAAACAAGCCGCTTTCCGCTTTGTTCAAGACCTTCCAAATGCCTGTGAGCAGACTAAAAAGTGTAAAGCAGTGTCTCACTTCAAAATTTGGGGAAACCAGGGCATGGTGCTGGTGAAGAATGGTAGCAAGCCTGGCGCAAAGAAGGATGGAGGGCCCCTGGCTCCATTCAGCCCCTTTTCCCTGAGGTCCACAGGCTGTGGTTTGATACCGAGGTTTGGAGTGATGGTTGCTATGGTAACCACATCTTTCTCGATGCCCAGCCGCGTGAGATCTGCCTGGTAGCCAATCACCCACCCCCCTGTAAGGCCGTCACAGAAAAAGTAAACCATTTGCTTAGTGCTGATGCTCCCTGGGAGCAGGTGGGCCTCCCTGTCCTTATTCCCGCCTTCGATATGCAGTGCCTCCTGGGTGATGGGTGGGGAGTTGCTCAGAGGGAAGCCGAAGTAGCAAAGGCCTGTTCCCCAGGGATGGAAGGTGTCTGGGCCCGACAGCCCCTGGCTGCCTATCGAATCTCTGCTCCCCACGCTCTCCCTTCAACTGGTAGATTCCGGCTGATCTTGCCTGGCTGCCTTACACCAGTGCACCATCAAATGCTCTTGGTAAACAGGCCTATGTCTATACTTGGCTATAGCTCCCTGAGCTCTGGCCACATGACGAACTGTTGTTCACCTGAAAAAAATAGTGGCCTGTGGTACCACATTTCTGTCCCTTTGCACAGAGCAAGGTGGTGGCAGGATTCCTCGCCAGGCAAGAGGGGCTCATCCAGCTTCAGGGAGCCTCCTGCTGCCCAGGCTGCTCAAGCCAGATTCAGGGAGGGGTTTCTCCCACAGGGACACTGGCCCAGCTTCTGGCCTCCCGTCCCTGCCTCTGCTAGTAGCTGGGCCTTCTCAGCGAGGCCTTCCCTGCCCACCCTGTCCAGGGAGCCCTCGTGGTCATTTTGTCTGCCGCCTAATTACACTCAAGAAACAGACTCACACGCACTGCCTCACGTGTCCGCCCAGCCCCGGCCCCAGCCCGCTTCTGAGGCCTCTGCTACGCTGAAGGCCAGTGCATGCTCATGGTGTAAGCACCGGCCGCATCTCTGATGCCTGCCTCTGGCTTCTGAAGCTGCTCCTGGCCCCAGAGCTGAGCTCAGCTTCTTGCCTGAGAAATGGAGGAATTGCCAGATCACAGCAGGGAGTGACAGGGCGAGAAAAAGTACTTGCTCCTCCAACTCAGAGGCACCATAAGCTGGACAACCCCATTTGCCTGGAACACCCTCCCTCCCAGACTCCAGCTGGCCCCGCAGGCAGTGGGCATACGCTCAGGAAATTCCAGCTCTCCCAGTACCCTTTGCAGAATATCCCAGAAGAAAGATGACCACTCTAGCCGAAGGGGAAAAACTCAAGTCTCATCTCCCCCTAACCTCCCAGCAATTACAATCCTATCTTTCTGTACAACTAAAAATACCTAATTGAGGAGTTTCCACTCTAGTGCAATGGGTTAAGAACCTGACTGTAGCAGCTCAGGTCACGGAGGTGGTGTGGGTCAGACCCCCAGTGCCCGGCACAGTTGCGGTTCAGGTTCAATCCCTGGCCCAGGAACATCCATATTCCACAGGCGCAGCTATTAAAAAAAAAAACCATAATTTAATCTCACCCGCTTCTCTCCATACACTAGTCATTGTGGCATCTTCCCCACTAGAGGGGGCCACTGAGGTTATTCATTCCAAATGTAAATTCTCAGGAGGCACTGGGGGGAGAGGCTAGAAAGAACATACACCCTACCTGCACCCCCGCAGTCCCCTCCACCTCCACAAAGCCTCCACCAAAGGTAAATACTTCTTCTTTATTTTCTATGTTTAGTTTGTAACTATTTGCCCTTGAAGCGAGCTACCATCTCCCTTTGCTGTTCAAGTTGAATATTCTCCATGGGAAACTTGCCCAGCTGCTTTAGATCAGATTTGGAACTTGACTTTAGGCCAGTGGTTTCCAAACCTTGCTATATATATGGCAATCACCTAGGGAGCTTTTTAAAAAAAAAAAAAAATCATGATGCTGAGTTCATGCCCTGAACCAATTACATCAGAATGTTTGGGAGTGGGAGTCAGACCTTCCTTTATTATGTTAAAAAAGATGCTAGGAGATTCTAATTCGCAGCAGTCCAGGGAGCACTGCCTTAGGCCTGTCTGATTTCCTACTACAAATGACTCCCCCCCCCAATACAGTGACCTTGGCCATGGACTCTGTTCACCCTGGGTTCTAGGTCTTCTGGGTTCAAGTGCTAAAAGCCTAAAGGACTTCTTACTATGTCTGTGATCTTGCAAGTCAGGCATCGACCTTGGGACCTGGTCGGCCTTTCTCTTTCCACCCTTGTCTTCTTCGTTGGTTTCCTGGAGCTGCCATAACAAACAGCAGAAAAGAGTTATTCTCTCACAGCCCTGGAGGCTAGAAGTCTCTCCATGTCTCCATTTGGCCTTCTAATAAGGACACCAGTCACTGGATTTAGGGCCCACTCTCATCTAGTCTGACCTCCTCTTAACTATTTGCATATGCAAAGACACTCTTTCCAAATAAGGTCACGTTCCGAGTTCCAGGTGGATGTGGATTCAGGGAGGACAATCTTCAACTCAGCACACCCTCCTACCCCAGAGACCCAAGTTTCTGCCCTGACTTCATTCACCCTAGTGACCAGGGCTTGCCACCTGCTGACAAACCTCGAGGTTAATGACCTATCCCCTGTCAGATCTCCAGTTCCTGCTGCGGGTGCAGCTGGCAGGAGACAGACAGCTCCCAGCTGCTGCTCCTTCTGCCCACATGGTCCAGATACTGACTGGTCCCTCCCAGCGTTCTCTGATCACAGAAGGTATACCCCAAAGACAAGATTAACGGCTGTTAATCTTGGATCTGAGTGGCTGCGATGCCCCGAGGGCAGGACCCGCATCCCTAACAGTCAGTCCTGGGCTAGCGCAGGTAGTTGATGACACTAGTGAAGAGAACAAGTTCTCCAAGAAGCCCTGGGCTGCCCCACCCCACCCGACACAGGTCTTACTATTTAGCTCTGAGGCTCACTGCTTCTTTCTTTTGCTATGATTGCAGGAAATGGGTATATTGAAGGTAAAGAGCTGGAAAACTTTTTCCAAGAACTGGAGAAGGCAAGAAAAGGCTCTGGCATGGTGAGTCCGGCCCCCTCTCCATTGTTTGGGGTTTTCTGTCATCCTGACCATGGCTTTGAGCATTGTCTGTCCTAGGTCGTGCATTCCATCAGGAGCCTGCCACCCCTCCGGTCCTGACCCTTAGGAGTTTTTCTCTTACTGGAAAGGATTTTTAAAAACTGGAATACTCCCTAAAAAGAGTGCCTTGCCTGACTATCTTTGGGTGCCTGGGATTGAGGGGTGTTCGTGGATACCACAAAGTGCAAACTGCAAAACTTTGTGTCTGGGTGTGTGAAAAGTATTTTTTCTTAGGGAGTAATCCATAGCCTATCTAAGATGCTCAGAGGGGTCAAGACTGGAGATTGGATGCCTATGGGGTTTCAAGTGCCTTTATTCGAGACTGAGTTTCCCAGCCTCACCACTACTGATGTTTGGGGCCAGGTAACTCTTTGTCATGATGCAGCAGGGGGGCTCTCCTAAGCATTGCACGATAATTAGCAGCAACCCTGGCCTTTACCCATGAGATGCCAGTAGAGCCCCTCCAAACTGCGACAATCAAAAATGTCTCCAGACACTACTAAGTGTCCCCTGCAGGGGATGCAGAATCGTCCCTACTGGAGAACCACTGGTCTAGACCAGCAAAGGATGGAACCTCAGCGAGGACCTAGAGAAAAACAGAGGGTTGCCCCGAACCAGTATCTGAACCAGAGAGCCCTGGCTGACCGTGCGTGTGCAGGTGTCAGACTGCCCTTTATGGCCTGCCTGCAGTGCCTCCAAATCACGTCCCAGCCCCTCAGCACGCACAGTTTCCCCTGGTGCCAACCTGGCACTACTGAGCTCACTAAAGCCTCTTGGGGCAGAGGAGGCAGCATCTGAAATACAGGGAAGGTAAGGTGCTTGGAGCGAGTTTCTTGTGATTCCCATGTCTCTTTTCTTGAATATAAGGAGTCAGGTCTACTCCCTACCCCCAGCTTGTGGGTTGTTTTTTTGGGGGGAGGGGGTCTCTCTGCTCTCCCCTGCTGCATGTCTGTGGGTCCATCCACTGCTTCTTAGCAAGTCTTTGCAGGACATTTTGGGAGATGAGTCACACATCCACGGCCGAGCTCCTGGTTCAAAGCCGGGCAGTGCGCCCCGGTGGGAAGGACGTCCAAGATGGGCTTAAGTGATGGAGGTGATTCATGGGTTTGTTTATCAACAGTCCCCCATCACCCCTCATTACCAGGATAATGAAGCCTGGATCACAGCGAACACAGGCTTTACAACTGGTTCTGGGATTGTGGGGTAGATGGAGGAATGTGTTTTTATGAAGTGCTTCAGATCTGAAATCCTTCTCTTAGTCATTCCCTTCCTCAGACAGCATCAGAGGTGATTTTCAAGTCTGTCAACAACAGTCTCGACTAACCTCATCCCAGACTGGGTCTCAGACCAGGTGTTATGGGGTAGAAAAAGCACTGGCCTTGGAAGCCGGAGCTATGAGTTCAAATTCTGGCTCTCTAACTGATGACCTCAGGAGAAGTCCCTTCATCTCAGCCTTCACTGGTGTGTGAAATGGGCAGGCTACCAACCCCATGGGGGCTGCTCTGAAGATTAAATATAATGCCACATTTGTGATAAGGGCCTAGGACCATGTCATGCATATGAGTATATGTAAACCAATACGCATTGATAAACCAATACATATGGGCAAATTGAGACCTGTTCTGAAGGTTAAAAACAAAACAAAACAACAGACTTCTCCTTGGCCCAATCCTAGGAAACATACAGCCCACCAGGAAGTCATCAGATCAGCAGAGGCATCAAATACCAAGCTGATTCATCAATGATTAGGGATAAGGAAGAGCTCGCCAATGCACATGATTCATCAGCTGCGCCCCAAGCCAAGGGAACCTCTGAGCGCTTAGAGAGCGACTTCCATCTAGGTTAGGTGAACAATGATAGCCCAAAGGAGCTTTTGAAGTTCTTGCCTTTTCTTTTCTTTTCTTTGTCTTTTTTTTTTTTTTTTTTTTTTTGCCTTTTCTTGAGCCGCTCCTGCGGCGTATGGAGGTTCCCAGGCTAGGGGTCCAATTGGAGCTGTAGCCACCAGCCTATGCCAGAGCCACAGCAACGCGGGATCCAAGCTGCGTCTTTGACCTACACCACAGCTCACGGCAACACGGGATCCTTAACCCACTGAGCAAGGCCAGGAATCGAACCCGCAACCTCATGGTTCCTAGTCGGGTTCTTTAACAACTGCACCACGACAGGAACTCCTCTTTGCCTTTTCAATAGTCGCCTTCATCTGCGGACTGTTTAAACGATCACACTCCACCCCTACCCCAGCCATATGAACTTTCTCTTCATATTCTCCCTGACAGAAAATCAGAGCGAAATACATTGTGAAGCTGCCAGTGCGTCTTTAAAGAAGAAAACGAGTGACTCCCCCTCGCTCTGGAGGAGTGCCTCGAACTTACTGGGGGGCCTGGCAATAAGCTGGGCCTATGAGAAGCTGCCTCGGTAAAATGCTGGGGCCTGAGTTCTCACATCCGAGTGGTGGGAATAAGTCCTCACCCTTCTGATGGGGTTGTGGAGGGTCTAGTCGGTCCCAGGGGCAGAGCGGCCTGTTCCATCACATGGTACAGGGCGAGTCCACGTGTGCCGTTCTCTTCGAAAATTATGTTCCTGAGATTTCGAAGAGAACACTTAGATCTGGCGGGGCCTTGAGAGGAAAGGGTACAGAGGGTGCAGCCCTGAGGACACAGAGCATTGGTTCAGCCTGGTTTCCTGCCTGCGTGTTTGGGGTGCAAAATGCTTCCCCACCATTGCTGCGCAGAGAGGGCAAGAGATCCCTGGTTCACAGGGGACCCAGCAGCAAAATGAGCCCCCTTTGTCTTTCGGCAGGTGTCAAAGAGTGACAACCTGGGAGAGAAGATGAAGGAGTTCATGCAGAAGTATGACAAGAACGCGGATGGGAAAATCGAGATGTCAGAGGTGAGCCCTCCTGTCCTGCCAAGAGCTACGTGCCCCTCCCGTGCCCAGCATCCTCTGGGGATCTGAATGAGGTGGCGGGCCTAACGACCCACCCCCAGCCTGGCACTTAGGCTGATCAAAGAGAACAGATGGCACTTTTTCTTTGTCTCACAAGGAAGAGGAAGCAACAAACAGGGGCGTAAGACAAGGATGAAAACCGTGAATGCCCTCAGGGCCCCACAGGTATTTTATAAACTGTAAATGTGTGATGAGCTCAGCTGAAGAGAGAAGGCAGGGTGAAGACTGGGGAACAGGAGAGTTCATGCCCCACCTAAAAGCAACCAAAAGGGTGTGTGGTGTGTGTCTAAGTGTGTATGTAAGTGGGTGTGTACACATATACACACATATGTATATACAAATATAAAAGGTATATGTATTTATATAAACACATTCATTATGCATGGATCTGTTGGTAAAAGCTAGACTGAGCCATATTAAAAATTTTAAGAAACGTTCCCCTATGGCCTAGTGGGTTAAGGACCTGGCATTGTCACTGTGTGGCACGGCTGCAATCCCTGGCTAGGGCACTTCTGAATGTTGTGGGCACAGCCAAAAAAAATTTTTTAAGAGTTTACTTGAGCAAAAAATAAATTTGAATGGGGCAGCACCAAACCTGAAATAGCTAGGAACCCTCCACCGATGATAGATAAGGAAACACTTTTGTACAGAAGCGACAGAGGCAAAGCAACGACGTTATTCGATTGGCTAGAGCCTAAGGGGTTGCATTATTCAGGAAATCCTAGTTAGCTGCTCCGGCTGTTCGTTGAGATTGCAGTTTGCTTATGCAGGCTGCGAAGGCACTAAGGCCACCTCAGTCTAATGGCTTCCTTGTTTACAAGTTTACACACACACGGACACACATACACTTATACATATACATGTGCGTGTGTGTGCAAGCCTAACCAAACACCTCTGGGCAATCAAGGTGCAGCCCACGGTCCGGGGGGCCCTAGTCAGGATGGCGGCACACACAGGAAGGCACAGCTCCTGCCCAGTAGACGGGCTGCCGTGGTGCCTTAGGTCAATGCCCCTGAAGCAGAGGCTGAGGCAGAGGCCGGAGTGGGTAGGACTTATTGAGGGAGGACTCTCAAGAGAAGGGAAGAGAGAGCAGCAGGAAAGGGCAGAGGAAGAAGGTACGCAAGGATGTGGCCTCAGCCGGAACCTGGTCTTGGGGGGCTGTGGAGTGTGGACTGTGCCACAGGGTTGGTCCCACCTTGAAGCAAGAGATATAGGATGGTCCTTTGAACCCCTATGTCATTCAGATGTTGGATGCAGACTGCCCACTCCAGAATGGGGGTTAAGGGGGATGGCTGGGGCAGCCCTAGCTTGGTGGAGGGCAGTTCTGCAGGAGGCCGCTCTCAGCCACTGATATTCATCTTCAGAGCAGCGGAGGGATGGCCCACCAGCCTCGCTGAGGGTGATCTAGGGGAGGTGCCAAGAGCAACCACTAGAGATGCCTCAACTCCAAGCCTCAAAACATCCTGATTCAAATAGGCTTAAGCCAGTAGTCAGCAGGCTTTTTCTGTAAAGATCCAGACCATGTCAATGGCTCAGGGTTTGCCGGACTTACAGTCTCTGTCACGACTCTTCAGCAGCCACCATGGCACCAAACCCCCATGAATAACATGTAAATGAATGAGCACTGCCATGTTCCAATCTAAGCTTATTTGCAGAAAGAGCCATCGGGCCAGATTTGGCCTGTGGACCATACTTCACCAACTCCTGGCTTAAACTACTAGAGGTTCCTCCTGAGAAAGGGCATGGGCAAAATTGGCTCCCAGGGAAGGAGGCCAGGTCTCCATACCTGCTTCTCTGCAGTTCTCTTGGTTCTGTTTTCTGCCCCTAAAACAGCTTCATCCTCAGGCTGGTAGCAAGCTGGCTGCAGCAGGTCCAGGCATCACATCCACAGACAACTACATCCAGAGGCAGAAAGAGCCGGCCTCATTTGGTCCCTGATAGAGCAAGGAAATCTTTCCGGGAAGTACCCTCAGCAGAACTCGTCCTACATTTCATTGGCCAGGACTGGGTCACATGCCTACCCATAAGCCAATCACTGGCCAGGGAAACAGGATCATCACATTCACCTGAGAGGAATTAGGCTTTGCCTTGTGACCCAAGAATGCTGGGAACAGAGAAAAGGGGAAGGCCACCTGGGTGGGCAGCCAACAAGGTTTGCTACACAAGAGTCGTGCATTTTTCTAAAAAAAATCACATTTGTTGCGGTATAATTTACATACAATAAACTGCATCGATTTGAAGTGTCAAATTCCATGAGTTTAGACCGTCATGCGCAGCCATGTAATCACCACTGAAATCAAGATACATCATTTCCGTTTTCCCCAAAGGTTTCCTCTGCCTGGTGCAGGCCATCCTGCACCAGCAACCACCAATCTCAGATAAGCCTGCATTTTCTAGACTTTTATATATATGGAATCATCTATTACAGATTCTTTTGAGTCTGGATACTTGCGTTTTAAAGTGGTATCCCTCTCTGGCCCTCCAGCTGCTCATCCTCGAAGGTTTGGGGTGACACGTAAGAAGCCGTCCTTCTTCCCCTTTGAAGGGCTGCCAGCCCCTGTTTTCAAGGAAGAAAACAAAAGGGAGCAAACTGTGACTCCCACGCTGCTCTGGCCCTGGCTATGTTCCATCCGCCCTACAGGAAAGTCCGCCTGCTCCCTGGCTGGGCTCTCCACATGCTTACTGTGGCTCTCTGATCCCCACAGCTGGCGCAGATCCTGCCAACCGAGGAGAACTTCCTCCTGTGCTTCAGGCAGCACGTGGGCTCCAGCACCGAGTTTATGGAGGTGAGACCAAGGCGCTACCTTCTCTCTGGCGCACGGGGGCCTGCCTTTCTCTCAAGTTCAGAGCCAGCCCAACCCCGAGCCTGGGAGTGGTCCCTGGAAGACACTGAACCCCTTGGAAGTAGCTCAGCTACTCAAAGTGTGGTCCATGGACCAGCAGCATCAGTGTCACCAGCACCTGAGTGCTTGTTAAAAATGCAGAGTCCCCTGACCCACTGAAGCAGAACCTACCTTTTTTTTTTTTTTTTTGGCCTTTTCTGGGGCCGCTTCCTGCAGCATATGGAGGTTCCCAGGCTAGGGGTCTAATCGGAGCTGCAGCCACTGGCCTACACCACAGCCACAGCAACGTAGGATCCAAGCTGCATCTGCAACCTACACCACAACTCACGGCAACGCTGGATCCTCAACCCACTGAGCAAAGCCAGGGATCGAACCCGCAACCTCATGGTTCCTAGTCTGATTCGTTAACCACTGAGCCACGATGGGAACTCCAGAACCTACATTTTAACAAAGACCCACAGGTGGTATGCATGCACATTACGGTGTGGGGAGTAAGGGAAGGGCCAAGTGTGGGTCAAATACCTTTGGGAAATAATGTGTATGTGCTGTTTGCCCTTTGGGGTTTGTCATAGACGTTCCCATATTAAGGATGCAAGAAATCTAACAGGAAAGAGACCTGTTTCACTCAGCTTTTCTCCAAAATCTCCCCTGTTTTCCTCTCTCTCAATAGCATTAGTATGGAATCGAGAGTTCCACGGAGCAAGCTTGGGAAGGAGGGACGAGATATACCCTCCTAAAGCTAAAGAAGCCCAGTGAGAATTCCCATTTTCAGTGTCTTCCAAGTTGGATCTTTGACTGTAGTCTGGGCTTCGCTGCCCACCTTGGAGATGGATGTTGCCATCTTTGCCATTGAAATTCTCTGAGATCCTCGTGTGAAATAGGACATCCAAACCCAAGTGTCTTTGGAGTGATATTCAACTGATTGAACCATGCGAAATGGCTCATATTTAATCATGCTTGTTTACAGAAATCGGAAATTCCATACAGTTTAACCCAACATATTACTAATCATGATGTCCAGCAAACTACTTTTTTTTTTTTTTTTGCTATTTTTCTGGAGCTCTACACCCTAGCCATTCAATGTACGCATCCCTCAAGGTGAAATTCAACCCATACCTCCCCGCCGCCACCACACACATACACACACCCCACCCCCTACACTGTTTGCTGTGATAATGACTGGCCTTCAACACAACTCCAGCCGCCACTTGTCATGTTAGATCCATTCCCAGCCACCAATAAGCCCCTCTCCGTGATTCACTGCTTGAAACAACTAGGGAGCAAGTCTAGAAACACACATGGCAGTGAGTTCCCATGTGGATAGAAAAATCAGTTAGAAATAATGGATTCTCAGGGCAGAAGACTCATTTTTTTTTTTTTTTTTAAGTGGCAGCTTGCCTAAGCATCAGATATGGATTTAATTTTATGGTGCTTTAAAGGATTTTCTCCAGGTTTTTTCAAGATGGCAAATCCCATAAGCTGGTAATTGACAGGCTGGGTTCTGTTCCGAGTCCCTCTCTTGTGCGTGGAGGAGGAATAACCTGCATTTGCATAGAACTTGTCAGGGTGCTGCTTTTGTGAAGGTCAATTTTTCTGTCTTTAGAAAAGGGAGCACTGATACCTGACTGCTTCTTTCCCGATAGGGAGGCAGCCAAAGATTGGCCTCTGTTCCACCTATGATCTGGCAAATGGGGATGGGAGCTTTGCAGGGGGCAGAGATGCTTAAAGAGGAGAAAGAAAAAAAAGCAAAACGTCTAAATTATCAGTGGTTTCTCTCTGTGGTGTTAACATGGTTCTATATTCTTACCTGCCTTTATCCTTTAAGCCACAGCACATCCACTGAGCCAGCACCACCACCCTCTGGCAGGATTTCTGAGATCCCACTATCCTACAGGGCCATGCCCTCCTGGGGCTGTCCATGTGTTCCATCTTCATCAGGTGGAAATATGAAATGGCCCCTCGGTGGCCCTGAAAGGCGTGTGCTCTTAGATGGCTCCCATCCCACTGCTCACAACATTTTAATTTCTAATTTTAGTGGCACCTCAGGATTTCTTTGAGATTTCACAAAGCCCAGGTCTCTTGAACTCTCTTCCTTGAATGGGAAGAGAAGAACCACCCACTGATGGCTGAGCACAAGGTGTTAGCGGGGAGAGAAGTCCAGCGTGAGAGCATGGGGGTGGGGGTGGATCGGGGAGCCAGGGAGGGAGGTCAGAGCTGCTGGGCGGCTCTCACTCTGAAAGCAGCTGGATGCTCTGCTTTCTTTGAGGACTGCTATCCCATTGGGCAATTTACAGAGTGTTTCCTTTCACCCAGTCAAGATTCAAGCAAGAGGAACCAAATTCTATCGCACTAAATGCATGCAGGCAGTTGGTGAAGTCATACTTGAAAATCTGCGCATATTTCTTTGTGTGTACTCAAGGGTAGGCTTTCAGGGCATGGGAAGGAATATTTTGATGGAAACGGGCATTTTCTCCCCCAAGCAAGTAGTCTCCCCTAATCAAAACCATCTACCAAGATTGTATGTAGATTTAAATCTCTTTTTTCTTTGTGGTTTGCCAGCAGCATGAGGACTTCCCAGCCATGGATCAAACTCCCTTCACAGTTGTAACCAGAGCCACAGCAGAGACAATGCCAGACCCTTAACCCACCGAGCCATGAGGGAACTCCAAGTCTATCTTTTTATTGGAACTTGCTCATTACCTCATAACTTAAAAAAAAAAAAAAATCAGGATCAAATTCCTTGACCTACTACTATACCATGAGAATTACACAGCCTTGTTTGCTGGTGTGATAGAAAGACCCTAAAATATCTATAAATTCTCATACTCCTGCCAATAAAAAGGGACATGATGTGGAGAAGTCAGAGAGGCAGGAGATCAAATCTGCGAGAACTGGTGCCTGCGGACTCTCAGAAAACCAAGTGTTGCTGGGGCCTAGGTGTGCAGCTTGGAGCTCAGGTTAAGGGAACAAAAGGGAAGAAAACTTGGATGATCAGGCACCAAAATAGACCAAGTATTAGGGAAACAGGGTTCCCTGGGCCTTGTGTCACAGATAAACCCATCCCACCCTGCTCCACGGTCTGCCCTCCTCCCAAGCCAACTCGATGGCTTGGGTTAAAGGCTGGGGTTTTAAGAGAGCGGCCTTCAGGACCAGATTTTTTCAAGACCATTGTATGAGTTACCTCTTGCTGTGTAACAAATTACCCTCCAAAATTTAGCAGCCTGAGGCAACAAATATTAGCTCAGTTTCTGTGGTTGAAAATTTGGTACCAGCTCAGCCAAATGGCTGTGGCTCAGAATCTCTCATGAGCTCGAGGTCAAGATTCAGCAGTGCTGCAGTCATCTGAAGGCTTGACTGGAGCCAGAAGATGGCAATTCCAAGATGGTGCATGCATGTGGCTGTTGGCAGGAGGCCTCAGCTCCTCACTACATGAGCCTTTCAAAATGGGCTGCTTGAGGGCTTCCTCTAGGGTGAGTGAGCCAAGAGAGAGAACAAGAAGGAAGCCCCAGTATCTTCATGGCCTAGCCCTGGAAGTCACACGGTGCCATATCTGCCATATCCTCTTCATTAGAAATGAATCACTAAGTGCAGTCCACAGGAGAGGAGAGAAGAATTAGGCTCCATGTTTAGAAGGGGGGTGAACAATTTGTGGGCATTTTCAAACCATTCCGACTGTTTCCTTGTTTCTCCTGTATAACGTCTGTTCCTGCTCAGATGGCCAGAACAGAGGAGGTGGTCAGACCCATAGCACCTGCTGAAGCTCTGCTTCTCTTTGATCCCCAGATGCTGTGATCGGCAGGCACCTGGTTCCTCTCAGGGACCCAGCACATGCGCCAAGTAACTGGGACTCAGATCAAGAGCCCAGAACCAGTATGGGACAAGATCCAGGGTGGGACCCATTGTCCAGGCCTAGGTCCCATGCCTGCCTCGAGTTGGGTCAGCCCCTCTTGAACCATATGGGCTCAGCAAAAGAGAGGAGTGGTTTCCTCAAAAAAGGGGGGGGGGTTCAGTTGAGGGAGATCCTTTTTATCAGAAAGATGCAGGAGTAGCCTTGAGATGGTCTCAACAGATTACACTACCCAGTCTGTTCCACCTTCAGACATGGCTGCCATATGCATCGTGATGGAGGGGTAGAGGAGGCAGTACAGTGAAGAGCAGCCAAAGCCTGTTTCTGCCCCTTCCAGAGGGTTCTTACTCTTGCCCCCAACTCCCACACAGAGAATGAGAAGCTTCCAGAACAGTAAAAGGACACCCAGTATACTCACAGCAAAAATGGGATCCACCAGATCCTAGTGCTAGTGCTGGTAAAATCTGCCTGGTTACCACCCTAGAAAACCATAACCGTTACAAGATGATCCAGAAAGAGACCCAGGCCTGTAGCCAGTTAAAGTAGGGAGACCTTGTCCCAGCAGGTTTTTTTCCTTCTGTATGTGACCTTGGCCTAGATACTTTCTCTTTATTTCTTCCATCTGCAACATGGGAGGCCCTGGGCTAGACCATCTCCCTGTCTGCATCCCACTGCAATATCCTTCCATATCAAGATCCAGCCTGGCCCATTAAAGGGAGAAGTAGGGAGGCTTATAGGTGTGAATCTTTGTGAACAGGCTAACATTCCCCTTGTAGGCCTGGCGGAAGTATGACACAGACAGAAGTGGCTACATCGAAGCCAACGAGCTCAAGGTAGGATGTGCCTTGGGGATGGCATGGAGGGCACGGAGAATGGTGGTGGGTCTAAGGAACCTGGGGAGGGAGGAGATGTTGGGTGAGGAATACAGGTCTGTGGTCTGCTTAGGAACACTCAGGCCTGGCTCTGAATGGTTAGACGCATGTAGTCATGTGAAGTCAGCAACATGGAGCAGTAGGGCCATCGCATTCAACCAAGCCACACTCCTCTGCACATCAGTGCCCAGAACAGGCATCCTCACGGCATTCCAGCAGATTGGCCTTCTGGCTTGTACGCTGACCCCTAAATTCCTCTGGACCCCCAGGCCCTGCTGAGCCGTGTGTCCTGGGCTCTCTGAGGAGCCAGAGCCTGTTTCTACCACCTGTCCGATGGGGTGAGGTTGCATCCAGGAGCTCCCCCACCTTCAAGGTGACTCCACAAGCATTAAGGGGTGAGGGAATTGTAAGGGCTACAAGCTGGGCAAATGTGGATCTTGAAAAACAATGCTGAGTGACCGAATGAACAGCTCTGAAGAGGCCATTTGTATTCCAGGGATTCCTGTCCGACCTACTGAAGAAGGCCAACCGGCCGTATGATGAACCCAAGCTCCAAGAGTACACCCAAACCATAGTGAGTGGCCAGAAGAGTTCCTCCTCCCCTGGCGCAGGACATGGGCCCCAAACCGGTGGGATGTGGGGTTTGCAGGGGTCTTTAGTGGGCTGCTCCTCCAACCCCAGTGAAGTGACTCTGGCAGCCGGCAAAAGGGTGCTAGTTCATGGCCCCCCACAGCCTCTCTCTGAGGTCCCCACTCAGCCAGATGCTCCTGGGCCAGTGTGAGAGCATCTGTTTCCATGACAACCTCTGCAGCTCTAAGAGAGGATAAACTTGGGAGAGGGTGGGCCTTTGGTGCTGGCCTGCTGTCCTCCGCGTCCCTGCCCCCAGGAAGGGTAAAGGGGAGGGGGGGGATGGAGTCCCTGCTGTTTTCCCAGTGACCGATTTAGCCCACGCTGGTCCCTGCCTCCAGGTGACCTCAGAGGACACAAGGGCACCCTCCCCCCATCTTCCTTCCTCTCCAGCATAGGGGATGGCAGGTCACGGTCCCACAAGAGAGGAGGCCAAAGCAAATAACCCAGGCACCCCTTTCTGTCCCCAACAGTTACGGATGTTCGACTTGAACGGGGATGGCAAACTGGGCCTCTCGGAGATGTCCCGGTGAGTGTGTGTCCTCACTCCCCCAGCACCACGGTCACAGGACCCCTGCAGACCACACTGTGCTACCGGCCCTCCCGCTCTCAGATCCGTCCCTGGGGACAGTGACGGCTCAGGCGTCACAAAGCTCAAATCAAAGTTAGATAAAACTGTGATCAGCATCACCTCAATGTTCCATCTCCTTCTTTTTCCTCCCCACTGACTCCTCATTACCGAGAGCTCAGAGTTGGTTTGCACAGGACAGATGCTCCCTCTGCATATGCCCCCAGTCTGAGTGGTTCTCGCCTCTGCTCTGTCTCCTCATCGCCGCTCTAACATTCTCTTTCCAGACTCTTGCCTGTCCAGGAAAACTTCCTGCTTAAATTTCAGGTAAAAGAGCCGCTTTGCTCTCCTCCAACTCCTCCCTCCTCCTCATCCCTCTAAGCTCCCCCTCATCCTTCCAGCCTCCAAACCCGACGACACACAGACACGCAGACACACATACACACTGCAGGGCTTTGGCCTCTCTCTTTAACGCCTTGGGCCTTCCAGGGCATGAAGCTGACCGCGGAGGAGTTCAACGCCATCTTCACCTTTTACGACAAGGTAAGACGGAGGAAGGGGTGGATGGAAAAGCCTTGCCACCAGGGCGGCCCCCGGCCTGAATGGCTCAAGCTGGTCCCGTAGCTGTAGACAAGTATCGGGGCGCAGCCTGGGCCACAGGCAGTTTCTTCCTGTCCCTCTGGATACCCTGTAGTGTCTTCTGCTATGTGAGAAGCTAAATGACCTTCACAGTTCCTGGCCTGGGGGGCCCCAAGGTTTGGGTTCCTTAGAAGCACAGGAGAGAATAGCTGCTCCGTCCTGCTCCCCTGGTGCCGGGTCAGAAGCTTGTCTTCCTAGGAGGTGGGGAGGGCGGGGCCCCACTTACCACCAACACGTCTCCCTTAGCTGCCCCTGCCTGGGTGACTCCAGTGACTTCCTTGAACTGCAGGGTTGGGATAAACTTGAAAGAGCCCCTGTGTCCATCCTGACATCCTACTGTGGGACTGGACTCCTGGGGAGTTAGCTAAAAAGCTTCTTGAACCTCACTTACATTTTCAACGCACAAGAAAAACATGGGAGCTGAAGGCTCCCTTCCCTGTGACAAGTGACATGCTATATTTTGACACCTCCTTTTGCTCAAAGGCTGTTAGCAATGTTAAGACTCTGGTTGGCACAAAAAAAAAAAAAAAAAAAAGGAGTTCCCGTTGTGGCGCAGTGGTTAACGAATCCGACTAGGAACCATGAGGTTGCGGGTTCGGTCCCTGCCCTTGCTCAGCGGGTTGACGATCCGGCGTTGCCGTGAGCTGAGGTGTAGGTTGCAGACGCGGCTCGGATCCTGCGTTGCTGTGGCTCTGGCGTAGGCCGGTGGCTGCAGCTCCTATTCAGCCCCTGGCCTGGGAACCTCCATATGCTGCGGGAGCGGCCCAAGAAATAGCAACAACAACAACAACAACAAAAAGACAAAAAAAAAAAAAAAAAAAAAAGACTCTGGTTGGGGTTGGGGGCCTGAGTTCTAGAGCTCTGTGCTGACTCTCTGCTCCCGGCCAGGATGGAAGTGGCTACATCGATGAGAATGAGCTGGACGCCCTCCTAAAGGATCTGTATGAGAAAAACAAGAAGGTGAGCAGCCGCGCCCAGAGGTGGGGTGGGGGGTGGGAAGGAATGCCATGGACTGCGTTTTCCTCTCCTCTGATCACCCGCAACAAGGCAACGGCAGTCTTTTGGTTTGGTTTGGCTTTTTCTGGTTGATTTAAAAAAAAAAATACACACAGCAAAGTTTGCCATCTGAACCGTTTTTAAGGGTGCATGTCAGTGGCATTATGTATATTCACAGCGCTGTGCAGCCCCAGCAGCATCCAGCCCTCTCTTCTCCATACCACAGTCACCCCACCCCTTAGTCTCCACCCTCCTCCAACCACTGGCTCTCACCATTCCACTTCCTGTCTTGATGCAATTGATGGCTCTAGATATTTCACATTGAGTGGGATCAGGCAGTATTTTTCTATGTCTGGCTTATTTCACTTAGTGTTACGTCTTCAAGGTTCATCCACGTAGTAGCACATGTCAGAATTCCCTTCCTTTTGAAGGCTGAGTATCATTCCACTTTATCCCTCGTTTTATCTGTTCACACACAGAAAGACTCTTGGGCTGCTTCCACCTGCTGGCTGATGTAAATAATGCAGCTATGAGGCAATGGCAGTTTTGATGCCCTTAGAAGCGTCAGCCACAGTGCCAACAAAAAAGATGTTTTATTAAAGTATGGTTGATTCACAGAGTTGTGTCAATTGATGCTGTGAGCATAGTGTAAATCAACTATACTTTAACAAAAAAACTGAAGCTCAAAGGATTAAAATTAAAATTAATGTGAACATAAAAAATAAAGGCGGCAAAGCAATTTCAAAAAAAAAAAAAATAGAGGGCTTACACAAGGAGAGATCTGGGAGAGCAGAGAGGCAGGCGAGGGGATTCTGAATTAATTGCACAATATTCTGGAGCTGGGGAGGGGCGACAAGGAGTCACTGGAGAAATGTGGCCTCTGGAAGAAAAGTCTGGGAACCGAACTCCACTCCTTTGCTGGGTCATGTTGCCTCTGGGACAGGCCCACGGGCTCATCTCGTGGCCCGGAAGGGAGGACGCAGATGGAACAGGAACCAGGAGATGAATCTTGGCAGCTGTCTTCCTTCACCTCCCGGGAAATGTCTTTCTCTGAGCAAATGGTTTTGCGGCTTTCTTTAATTAGATGATGAACGCCCTATAATTCCTTGCGTTTTGTCTAACTGCCTGGGCTGTCAGGCAAGAGCTAAATTTAATGCTGAATTTCAGGGGGAAAAAATTCACTGCAGCCTCTGAGTCTATCTGTCTCCCTCTCCAATTGCCTTCCGACCTCTTAATCTTTATCCTGGGTATCATCCTTCATTTCTTTCACCCCAAGTTTATTTTTTCCTTCCCATTACCTTCAGTTACTTTTTGAAAGAGGCAAAAAATAAATCATAAGCAAGCAAATATTTCCTAGGAAGAGGAAGGTACTCACTACATGTTTCAACTCTGCACTTTTTCCAGGTACCAACCTCTAGGAAAAAATTGTGCATCCTTATGTGTCCAAGGAAAGTCGGGCATCATAATGGAAAATACCTTTAATTGTATTAATGAGGCATAATTATTCTCCATATGGCCCTGCTTTATGCCGGGACTGATGGGCCTTGAAGGCAGGCATTACATCTCGGGAGTGGCCTGGACTTCCTGGTCATCAGCTAACTGGGCTCTTCCTTGACTACTGCCGAAGAACACGGCTTGACTGGAGAGGTGGAAATAAAAAAAGAGTCAGGAGTTGGGGTTAGGAAGCAACTTTGAAGGTCAGAGAACAAGGATGACAGTATGGTTGTTCACCTGGGAGCCTTCCACCTGTACTAAGCTCCAGATTTAGCACCTGGGGATCCAGAGATTGAATCGGGAAAGAGAGAAAGAGAGGAAGGGAGGGAAGGAGAGGGAGGGAGAGAGGGAGAGCATGCTACATGCCTATAAATAGCAGCCACGGAGTTGGGAAAGGAACACCATTTTTAGGTGACCCCACGTGGCAGATGCATATGTCATTTTTTCGGTAGCTGCACTGGCTGACTGATTGATTGCATGTGCCATGTTGATGGTGCCTGCATGGGCAGTGGCCCAGCCTCTGAGCTGGTGGTTAATGTTTGAGGTTCCTGAGAGACAGGCTGATGAGCTCAAACTCTGATATTTCTTAGCACCTCTAAGACCATTGCAATTCCTAAAGCCACCTCCTGCTTCAAGCAATACTTCTAAACACAGAAAGCAGCCCCCTCCCTCCATACTAAAACTCTTGTTTTTTTCTTTCTAGGGCTGCGCCCATGGCATATGGAGGTTCCCAGGCTAGGGGTCGAATCGGAGCTAGAGCTGCCGGCCTATGCCGGTGCCACAGCAATGCAGGATCCAAGCCGCGTCTGTGACCTACAACACAGCTAACGGCAACGCCGGATCCTTAACCCACTGAGCAAGGCCAGAGATGGAACCCTAGTCCTCATGGATACTAGTTGGGTTCCTTAACCACTGAGCCACAATGGGAACTCCCCCATACTGCTCAAACTCTTGATGCCACACTGAACCAGAGGGTTTTCCCAAGCTCATAGGTGACATACAGGGACCCTTGAGCGGTAAATCACTCAAGCACAACCCAGTGTTACAGACAATGCGACATTTCCAAGAACTTCACAACTTTAGGGAAAATGTCCCTCAAAGCCAGAGATGCTTGCAAAGAACCTTTGGGCCAGTGGCGGCACAAAGCCAGAAACCAGTTCCGTGAGGGGATGTCCACCAAGAATGCAGTAAAAGACTGGCCTTTGAGCCCCGAGGATAGGAAAGCCAAGTACAGAATTACACAGACTTAGGACGCAAGGGACTAAGGCTATTAGAGCTGGTCCTTTAGCCAATGCCTTGGTCTTCACACTTCAATCTTCTAATTAGCTGAAAGGGAATGAATGACCTATCGGCCTGGAAGGGTAGGTATTTAAAAAAAATAAAGACCGGGAGTTCTTGTTGTGGCTTAGTGGGTTAAGAACCCGACATAGTGCCCATAAGGATGTGGGTTCGATTCCTGGCCTCATTCAGTGGGTTAAGGATCTATCGTTGCTGCAGCAGGTCACAGATGCAGTCTGGATCCTGCGTTGCTGTGGCTGTGATATAGGCTGGCAGCTGCAGCTCCAATTCGACCCTTAACCCAGGAACTTCCATATGCCACAAGTGCAGCCCCCCCAAAAAATAAAAATCTGCTGATGTGTTCCATACAAGAGGAGAAGAGGAGGAGGCACAGGGAGAGGAAGAAAGGAGAGAAGGAAGGGAAAAAATGATAAGCGATTTTCCAGTGCTGCTGAAGATGAATGTTGCTATGTTTCAGTACAACTGGCTATTTGCATCCAAAGCAACACAATGCATAGCAGATGCTGGTGTTCTGTGGACAGATGTTCATGGGTCACCTGTCTCAGTGGCCTCTGAAGGCCACAAGGAGCCAGTGAGTGGTCCACAAATAGGCTAATGAGCTTTGCCGCTGAAGAGACAGGAGTTGGAATTCCTTGTTTAGCTGGGTGAGGCTTAGGGATGGTCCAAGGGGCCTGAGACAAAACCAGGGAGTTCCCCTGGCATCCTCTCCCTCACCTGTAGGGCCACAGATTGCAGCCCAAGGAGGCAGAGGCACTTAGACACGTTATGCATAAGATCAAGACTGTCACCAACAACGACTGTTGTTTGGCCTCCATGCTGTGTGTCAGGTGCTGTGCTAAGGGATCATTCATCTCCTCATCTCATCATCCTCGCGGCTCCCTGAGGCAGGCTGATTAGTGTACCCATTGTACAGATGAGGCAGCTGAGACCCAGAAAGGTTGACTATTTTCCCCAGTGCATCTGGAATGAGCCTGCAGGCCATTTGGGCGGGGCTGTCCTCTGAGCCGGCTCTTACCCTCTCTCCCCTCTGGCTCCTAGGAAATGAACATCCAACAGCTCACCAACTACAGAAAGAGCGTCATGTCCTTGGCCGAGGCGGGCAAGCTCTACCGCAAGGACCTGGAGATTGTTCTCTGCAGTGAGCCCCCCATGTAAAAGGGGGGATAGGGTTGTTCCTCCATCTCCCCACTCCCCGGTCCTGCCCCCGCTGCCCCGCCACCTCCACCCAAGATCCGGAAATCCGGAGCATCCCTCCCGCTGCCCCCGCACACACCAGCCCCCGCCAGCCCCGCCCTGACTGACGCGGCGCAGCGCCCCGCCTGTGGTGGGGACACCAACTGCATGGAGGGTGGGCAGGGGCACGGGTGGGGGTTCCCAGGTTCTCTTGGCCAGTGATGCATGAGCTCATTCGCTGTATGATTTCAGCTTCTGTATCCAACAGAGTGGACCCTCCCCTCTGCCCCCCGCCCCCTGCACCGTGCCACCACCCACCCGAACCCCCAGGCTCCACGCACCACCTTGCTAACGGTGTAGCTGTTTTCTCAGAGTCCTTGTCTGTGGCGGGCCCTTGTCTTCTTGGCTCAGTGTGCACCCTTCCCCTTTGGGTTTCTTGTTTACCAAAGAAGAGTTCACAGTTAATAAAAAGGAAATGTCCTGCTGTGCAAACTCCTGGGAGTGCAGAGCCGCGCAAATGCCAACATAGAGGCACACAGAGCCCCCGACCCGTTAATATCTGTGTTCCCCTTTCGTTGTGAAACACAACCATGCATCCTAGACTGTTTCTGTGAGGCTCAAGATAACCCTGGACGCACACACACTGCCCAGGGCCCAGCGTGGAGTCCGTAACTGGCACCCGTCAGGGGGACATGCACTGCGCTTGGTGGAGCCCAATCACCAGATGTTCCCTCCAGTTCCTGTGGCTGTCCCAGGACCCTCAGGGACCCAGCCAGTTCCAAACTGGGGAGTGTGACATTTCGGAGAAGGCGCCCACCCAGTGCACCACCTCCTCCTTGGCGGGGGCGGGGGGGGGGGGGGCGTCCTCCAAAGCTGTCAGACACCCCAGGGGGACAGTTCTGGCTGCCATGGCCCAGAAGCTGACCTCGTGCACCCACCCTATGGGGCGGGTCTCAGAAACTGCCCAGGGGCGTGGCTCAGGGTGCTTAGTCCTCCTTGCACGCCTGTCCTTTGTTTTGGCTCAGAGACCGCAGTCTGCCAGGAGAACCTGTCCAGAAGCCCCTGTCAGGGTCTCAGGTTCCCCATCTGTAGGATGGGAAGCTTGGAGTGGAGGGTGTGCAAGCGGCCCTCAAAGTCGCACCTCCTGGCGTCTCCCTGAAGAGTGTTTTCTAGAGGCAAACACATCAAAGACACAAAGACAACTGACGTCATGAGCCCTTAGGGAGATGCCAGTTAAAGCCACAGTGAGATCCCACTGCACACTGGTGTAAACTGAGTGTCATTTTAAAATGTCTTTTCTCTGTTTACAAAAGCAGAGTCTACTAAATTGTTGTGGATCAGGGAGCTGGAGAAAAGGCTTCCTCACAGAGGCACAAATAGCACTGAAACATTACCAATGGTTTAAGCAAAAAACCACAAAGAAATCCTCAACGTCCCTTCAAGCAGTGCGATGTAATTCCTTCTTGTACTGCTGGTTCTTGGATTAGCAGTCTGCTTTCATGAAGCCGTCTGCTTCTGGACCAAAAAGAGTGCTGGAAATTCCGACTCAATCCACAGCTATAGTCTGAGAGCTGCTTAAGTGACCTCAGCTCAGAAGCCTGCACCCAAGGGTCTCTTCTTTACATAAAGTAGGCATGGCTTGAACTACCTGGTACAGTCACTTATCACAAGGCTCTAAGACTGTCCTTTTTTATCAAAGACACAAGCTGCAGCCTGTAGCTTAGAGCTGAGTCTTCAGGCAAGCATCAGAGCAAATAAAAATATCTGTAAGGTGACAGAGACTTCGCCATGTGGTTAATTTATTGCTCTAACCAATTAGATCAGAATAGAGGAGAGCAAAGGTCTTTCTGAGGCTACAGTGCAGAACTAGTTCATGAGACTTTAGATGAGCGTTCCCCCCCAAGGATAAAAATATACAGACCGTGAGGCACTAACAAATCGCCAGGAGCTTCCATAAAACATGCAATTTCTAAAATACTTACATTAACATGTTATCCATTTAAGCCTGACCTCGGGAAGGGCGAACATGATTTCTGATCTGACAACACCTCGCGCGTGAAACTTACAAGAGTAACACATCAAACACACCTCATTATTTCTAGCATCTGTCTTTTAATAAGATGCAAAAACAAATCTTCGTGATTTTCCAGGGCTCTGAGAAATCTCAAAAGATTATTGCAGGTGTGAAAGATAGTTCGAGAGTTCCCCCTGTTTTTTCTATATTTATAAAATTATTTGAAAAGGCAAAATCCAGAGGTACCAGAAGAGATATCCTGGGGGTCTGAGAGACAAGCCTTGGTTACCCATTTAATTAACATTTTAAAGGTAAACAGACCCAAGAGTATTGCAGAAATCTGTCCATATAAAAATTTGCACACAAATATTCACAGCAGCATTATTCATAATAGACAAAAAGGGTAAACAAACCAAATGTCCATCCACTGATGAATGGATAAATAAAATGTGGTGAATCCACACAATGAGATATCCCTCATAAAATGGAGTGAGGCGCTGATATGTGCTACAGTGCGGACGAACCTCAAAAACATGACACTAACAAGTTACATAAAGAAGGCCACATATCGTATAGTTCCATTGATGGGAAGCGTCCGGAATAGACACTGAGACCGAAAGCAGATGCATGGCTGACCAGGGCCTGGGGGAGTCGTCATTTTGACAAGGTTCTGGAATTAGGTAGAATTAGAGAGTGGTGATGGTTGCACCACCTAATGACATGCTAACCACTGACCCATACTCTCTAAAAAGGTGAGTAATATCTTAATTTCTCTTTTAAAAAGCGTAGGCAGCCATTGATTATGAAAAAAAAAATAAACCAGAGAAGTATACATACAGCCTATTCATAAGTGAGGAGCTTCTATTTTTTTGTGCTGTAAAAAGATCGATTCCAGGACACCATAGATTCAACCTATAGCACCAAAAAAAAAAAAGTTTTCTGGTAAGACCCAGAACCTGTACTATCTAGAAGAACCTTCTACATTGTAGGCAATGGTATTAGTCAGTCAACCAAGGAAACAAGCCCATCAAACCTGAGTAAAACTTTGCTAAAATAGAATACATTTCAGAGTGACTTTTCAGACAAAGGTGCTATAAAGTAATGCAAATAAAATTCATTTTCCCGGAAGTTCTTATTGTGGCTCAGTATCCAAGAGGATGCAGGTTCGATCCCTGCCTTGCTCAGTGGCCTGTGGTGACCTGTGACCTGTGGTATACATCGCAGACGCGGCTTGGATCCCATGTTGCTGTGGCTGTGGCTGTGGTGTAGGCCAGCAGCTGCAGCTCCGATTCGACCCCTAGCCTGTGAACCTCCACATGCCATGGGTGTGGCCCTAAAAATTGACAAAAGACAAAAGACAAAAAAAAAAAAAAAAAAATTCACTTTCCCAACGTTGTCCTTCACCACACCCTTTCACTTTCCGGAACAGAATGATACCTGACTGGTAGGACAGGGAGTCTCCAGGGGTCAAAACTATTTTCACGATAATGATAAAATGTTATTTATGTTAACATACAATGTGTTCATCACTCCTATTTTCAAATCAATCAATCAATAAGCATTTTCACAATGTCTCCATTTGGGTATCGATAGTTTTAACCCACATAAACAAAAGCTCTTTGGGTAATCTCGCTAAGGTTAAAATGCAGAGGGACAGGCCACATCCTAAAACAGTGTTGAGAAGGGAAAGAGATTATAAGCAGCAGAACAATACCACCCCTGGGAATTCAGAGTACTTTACACCCAAGACAGCAAAGATGCTTTATTAGCTCATAAAAAAAACCCAGGAGTTCCCGTCGTGGCGCAGTGGTTAATGAATCTGACTAGGAACAATGAGGTTGTGGGTTCAATCCCTGGCCTTGCTCAGTGGGTTAAGGATCCGGCATTGCCGTGAGCTATGGTGTAGGTTGCAGATGTGGCTCGGGTCCTGCGTTGCTGTGGCTGTGGCATAGGCCGGCTGCAGCTCCAATTTGACCCCTAGCCTGGGAACCTCCATATGCTGCGGGAGCAGCCCTAGAAAAGGCAAAAAGACAAAAAAAAAAAAAAAAAAAAGAAATGCAATTGAAAAAAAAAAAACCCAAAGACAGCCATTGAGTATTGCAGAATGGCAGCCTACAGGGAGAGGAAGCTGCAGGAGTGAAGTCTCAGCCAGAGGGACTAACACAAGGGAGCGACCTTGCAAAGACCACTGATAATGACCTGGCACAAACTGAGACGTGTGCTGACATTCCCCGCCTCCAGCCCGACCCTGAAGCCCCCCACCCCACCCCCACCACAAAGGGAGTCGCAGCTGCCCAGGACAGAGCCGGCGCCACACAGAGAGCCCAGCGTGGGCTCCCAGCATCATCGTCTTCCTGCAGGTGCTGCACCCGGAGGGCTGTCTCCAGCAAATCCACTCGAGGGGAGGGGCGGGGGCTGGGCAGGCACCCACATTTATCCCGTACGGACCAGCTCCACTGACCAAAGGGGTTGTTCAGCTGCGGGATACGGGTGGGAAGCATGTACCTAACAAGGGAATAGGCAGAACGGATGGTGGTGGTTGGAGAAACCAGCTGTGCCGTCTGTCATCCTGTTACGTGGACGTTTCTAGAAGGCGCATGAATGGGCGCATCGAGGTGCCTATGGTGAGGGGTGAGGGAGAAACGAAGAACCCAGGAAAGACAAAAAGAAAACAGATGGGGGGGTCAGAAGCTGAGAGAAGGAAGCTCTTCAAAGGCGCAGTGTGAGCACCCCGGGCTGGAAGCCCCTGGACAGGCACAGGAGCCATCACCTTAAACCAACAGGGGAGGTGTTGGTCACCAAACCAAATCACCCGCCGGTTTCCGCTTAACCAGCACCCTGACCATCTGGACCAGGCTGCTTGTCAAAGAAACAGATTTCGCTGTCATTCAGCTGGGTCACCAAGTTTGTCATTGTTTGACAATCACGGTTTGGAGCGTGAACCACAGGCTGTGAGCGCTGATAAGCTCACACTGGGGTTTATAGAATGAAGAACCACAGCAGACCCTTCCCCTCCCAGGCAGAGGAGACGGCAAATACTTCCAGAGGGCAAATGGTTACACAGCACTTTGGCCTTTTTGAGTCTGGCACAGAATGCAGGATGAAGGACTCTAGCATCCTCCTGACTCCGTTGATTCCAACGCAGCCCGGTCCCCTTCCTCCTCCCTCGCCTGCCCTCCATGCCCGCCCTCCTCAGCTCAGTCTCCCGGCACTGCCCCTTCTTCCCTGGCTGCCCCCCAGCACTGTTCCAGGGACACGCTGCGGTCTGTAACTGCCCCTCTCCAGGTCCCACCAGGGCACTGATTTGTAAGGCTCAGTGCTAAAAGAAAACATGGGACCCCCTTCTTAAAAAAATTATAAAGAATTTCAAGGCAACAATAGCAGAGCATTAAATCAAGCTGCACAGGTCACACACCTCGAGAGCCAGCACCCGCACCCTCCATGTGGAGAGAGAAGTGAGCTTACTGACCACCAGCCAAGGAAGCACAGGCCGGATGTCTGTTCGCGCTGTCCAGTCTGTGGCCCATTAGCTTGTCCTGGGCAGGGGACAAGCTCTCCTCCCTAACTGCCCCCAGCAGGACCCAGAATCTCACCAACTGCCTTTAAAAGGCATTGCTAACATGTGTTAGAGCAGAAAGTGCAAACGGACCTTAAGAGTTAAAGAAGAGCAAGGTTCCTGAAGATTAATCTTAAAAACCAAGGCGAAGCTGTGAAGAGTCCTCCGTGACCACAAAACTATGCTCTGAATCGCAAAAGCCCGCCTAGCGCACCCCGACAGTTACAGTGGGTGCGCACAGGGCAGCACGCGCCCTGGGGACAGTGCCGGCAAACAGAGAGACGAAACGGGGGGCGCACCAGCCGACCCCGGCATCAGGGCCTTGAGCAGGAAGAACAGTCTGATGGCGAGGGTGGCCTTTCAACGTCCCCATCGTGGTGGCAGAAACCAGAGCCAGGTTAGCTGGCAAGAAGCTGAAGAGCCCAGGCCAAAGAATAAAGAGGAAAAGGAATGGACCCCAAAAGGCAGGGAGGCCACAACTTCCGGAGAGTGACCACCTGTGGAGCACGCCTCCGCCAAGGAGAGACCGTGCTGGGTGGGTAAATACCCCAACCTCCTGGTGCCATTTCCCGTGGCTCACCCCCCCCGCCCCCGCCCAGCATCCAATGCAGCACCACAAGCGGAAAGCAGCTAAATCTCAGGATGAGAAAATCAGAAGTCTGATGAGTTCAAGTATGACGACACAATCTCAGGACAAAACACCACCCACAAGGATCGAAAGAGGCAGCCTCCTTCCCCGCCAAATGGACAGCGGAAGCATCCCGGCGCCGCAGCTCAGAGACAAGGGAGGTGTACAGCCCACGCCCCACTGAAAAGTCAAAAGGACCATCCCCCGGGCCTTCAGAAGGCCAGCAGCAGCAAGTCATAGCCCGATGACACACATATGTCGGGCAGAAAGGGAACGGCTCGAAACACATGCAGCCGTCCAATCCCACGAGAGATAATCTGTCCAGCAGAGAGGTGTGTGAAGAGGCAGGGAAGCGGTGAAGGAGGCAGGCGCCCCCCTGGACAATGAAGGCAAAACCACAGGGGCCCTAAGGAAGGCCGGCCATGGGCCTGGAACCGAGCAGAACCCTGAGGGGCTCCTGGGCACAAAAGCCTTTCTGTGTTCCCCCATTTCTTGTTCTTAGGAAACAGGCCCCCTTCAGCCTCCATGGCCTTCCCGGAATTCCAGGGGGCAGGTTCAGACAGTTGCTGATCAGAGAAGGAAGCGGAGGCACAGACAAGGGGGAACAGTCAAGCAACAAGAGTACAGCCCGGGGGCAGGATCCCGGTTCCCTCTCAAGGGATTCACACACCAATACAGGCATCTCAGGCACCTGAGAGAAGTGTTATGGTCCCTACGCTTCTTTTTGAAATGAATTCTTCGAAAGTGAACAGCTTAGAGTCCCTCCTGGTCCTTCTACACCCTAAACACAATCACCCGCAAGCTAAAGATCAGGCATCCTGAGCACAATCGCCTGTGGGTTAAAGATGATTAGCACGTCATGTTTTTCAGGAACTTCCCTAGTTTGTTCTTGTCTCTGATCCGCGTGCCCTTTTGGCAAGTACCGTTGTTCTAGGCAATAACCCCGAAGTCCACCGCCAGGATCACACCCTGATCTCCAGACTCGCTTTGACGACTAAGAGTCCCCCAAAGAAAGAAGAATGCATGTGTGTCCCAATCCTGATTTCTATCTGGAAGCCTGTTTTTCTTCTTTTTACTATAAAACTCCTCCCAGGTGGGGAGGTTGGGGCACAGTCTTGAGGGCATGAGCCTGCTGTGACCCTCCTTTGCCTGGCAAAGCAATAAAGCTATTTTTTTTCCCTCCTTTACCCAAAACTCTGTCTCTGTGTTTCAATTCAGCACCAGCAGACAGAAGCCGAATTTCGGCAACAGGCCACGGAGCGCACTGGTGCACAGACAACCAACCAGAAGGAGAAAGAGAAGAAGCTGCTTGAGGAAGTGAAAATGAACAAGCAGAAAATCCAAGACCTGGAGGAAAAAAATCAGCAAAACAAGAAAGGTCCTCTAAAAATTTACGCTTGCATCTCAACGAACTATCTTGCTCTTGGTCCGGGATGTTAAAAGAGCCCTTGCCACAGACAAGGTGGCAACTGCGAACTTGAGACATGTTTTAGGACAAACACAGCCAGAAACAGAGAGACGCTTCCACCAGCCATGTCTCTCTAAACAGCTCCAAGAAGTGAGCAGTCACCAGAAACTTCCTGGAAGACGCCCTCAACGACCAGAGAGTTCCTCTGGCCCAACCACCACAACAGGGGAAATCCTGCTGCCAGCATCCGTAACAGGCCGACCTGTGGCGCCTTCTTCTTCTTGCAGAAGGAGCCCAGCCTGGACTGGAAGTCCCAACAACCATTCCCAGGGGCCACCTGCGGCCTCGAGGCAGTGCCTGCCTCCTGGCTGCTTCAGCCGAGTGCCACCAACCGATGCAAGAAACCCTTCTCTTCGAGAGAGCTGGATGGCACAGGCCACCTGTCATTTCCACAGTTTCCGTTCACACAGAAACAAAGATGCCCACCCCACCAGGAAGACCTCCTGTGCCCCCCATCCCTCCACCTATGGTTCCCCTTAGACCTACTGAGAGAATACAATCTGGGTTTCCCCCTAAGTAAGAACTTCCTTTTGCCCAAGAGGGTACATGCAGACCACAACCTGAAGTTTGGGGTTTTAAACAACTGTCTGACCACACTGTAAAGACCACTGGCTAAACCGTTTCCTCTCACCACCACCACCACCACCGAGCCAGCCTACGAGGTCCTCCTCACAGCCCCCCGGGAGAGGTCGGCCTGGACTCGGGTCCAGGCCTGCGGAGGACACCCCTCCACCTTGTCCTGGGCTTCCCTGTTCTGATCGCACAGCTGCGCTTTGCTGAAACCCTTCACTTTTGCACATTAGTGTAGACGAGCCACTGCATCATAGAGTCAAAGAGGAACCAGCTCGATTCCTACAAGCACAGCCAACCCAGGGCCAACCCCATCCTGCTCCTCCTCAGCAATGCTCCCTGGCTCTTCCAAGGGAGAATTCTAAGACTGAGCGCCCCCTGCACCCCCGCCCCCGACCTGTGGAGACGGGACCTGCTCCAGCGTCAGCTCCGCTGCCTCCACAGCAAATGCTTATGAGAATTCACACCACAATCCTTGGTGCAGTGTGACCTGCTTGAGGAGGTGCCACGCGCAATCAACCCCAAGCCCGAGAGCCCTGCTCTGTAGCTACCACACTTACATGGGGAGCCAGAACCCCTGAACCCACACATGGGTGGTCATCTGCAACATCGACTCGGTCTGCGTCACGCAGCCCTCAACAGCCTAGTAGCATCATTTAGAGACCCCGTGACATCAGGCATATTCCCTCTGCAGAGAGCCTCCTCCGGGCTTTTAAGGCACCAGCCACGCTGCACACACCTTACTAATCCTGATGCCTCCATGTCATATGTTGCACTTGTCCTGGCACAGCCAGGTGTCACCAGGTGCTCGTTGGAATCGAGTCACCAGGCTCACAGAGCCAGCTGTGCCAATGACCTCCAGGCCCACACGCTGGGAAGAGGGACTCAAATGGCCAACACTCAGCGCTACTGACGCACACCTCCCAGAGTCCAACTTCACACTGATCCTTATGCCTGGGGGTCCTCGTCAAGATCCCCAAATCTTACAGAGCGCAGGAGCCACTCAAGGCCAAACCGGCACTTGGGTTCCTCCCCAGAGGTGGTCCCTGTTGCACCCACACAGCATTTCCAAAGCTCACTTCTGCTGCCTGTACCAGGCACCACGGCCCCGACCCCTGGGACTCGCAGGCTGGCAGACCCACAGCAAAAGAACTGCCCAAAGCAGGCCAGGTGAACATTAAGAGAAAAAGCTTCCAAGACTTGGAGGGACATTCCTCACATCTGAGCAGCAACACATCCTGGAATCGTCTGGAATTCCTGGGGCGATGTCAGAGCAGGTGTACAGGGAATCAAGCAAGAAAAGGAGAGGCACCCCTGACTCGGCTCTGGAGGGGGAGCCATCGATTAAAAAAAAAAAAAAGAGGAAAAAGGCCAAAGACCCTCACGGCATCTAGGCTGCGCCAGCACGAGGCACCCCAAGCACGGTGCTTTCACAGCTCTCCTACCTAGTGGGGGCCGCCAGCACTGCCACTTCTCCTCCTTCCTGCTTGGCCTTCTCCTTAAACCCTTCTCTGGTTTCTCCCCTGAACAAGCACCTACCCCTAAGAAGGGGATGGTGTTCACCATGCAAGAAGGTTACCTCGAGACCTTGTTCCCCAAGAATGAACCGCTTAGTGGCAGCTCAGGCTTTCATCTGTAGTAAAGGCCTGAGTGATTTAGAGTATGGTGTGTAATGCTCTAAAAACCTTTGGGTTTGAGTGAAAAGAATTACCATAAAAACCGAGTTCCAGCCCATCCAGCTGCCCAACCAGGTTTGGGAACCAGCACCTCCGATCAGAAAGGGCTGGGGTTGGGAAAGTCCATGTCCGTCAACTTTGAAAAAGCTTCTGCCACGACTTCATCGGACCCTCCAGACGGTGCACAGAAGAAGCAGGAAGAAACCACTGAGGGGGCAGGAGAGCTCTCCTGCTAAGCTCAGCACAGCACCTCATAGCCGCCTTCTGGGGCTCCCTCCACAGGGAATGCTGCAAAGCAGTAGTTCTCAACCAGAGGCAGTTTTGTCCCCATCTCCTCTCCCCAAGGACACGTGGCAACGTCTGGAGACATTTCTGACTGTCACAAACTGGGAGGGGATGCTCCTGGCTTTGCAAGAGGAGAGCTAGGGATGCTGCTAATCATCCTGCAATGCACAGGACAGCCACCCCCGGCACAAACAGGGATCCAGCCCCAGGTGTCAGCATTGCCCGGGCTGAGAAACTCCCGTCCTAAAGGCACGTGAAACCCCCCTGGCATCCACTCGTGAGTCAAGATCCCTCTGAGCATCTTAGCCTGGAGACCTGGTCCCTAAAGGGTGGGGGGTGGTATTTAAACACACATGCGAAGACCCAACGCTCTGCAATTTTGCAGGGTCACCCGTACCTGATGCCCAATCATAAAACACACCCAACCCCCAACCCTCCCTCACCCGCCCTGCAACTTTGCAAGGCACTCAAGGATACTGAGGTCAGGTACTCTTTTTAGAGAGTATTCCCAATGTTTAAAAAATGCTTCAAAATAAAAGAAATCCTGCTCCAAAGATCCTTCAGCACTTATTACCTCATTTAAGGCTCACGGCCATCCAGTTGGATTGGGACGCAGGATCACCACATGACAGAGGAAGAGACGAGGGCACAGAGAGGTTTAGGTAACTCTTACAAGGTGACACCAGTGAATGGCCGTGCCATAGGTGCGGCTGGGCCCTCCTGGTTCTGAGACCACTGTGGAACCACCCAATGGGGGCCCAGCCAGTGGGGAGCGTTGGACCCCAGTCTGGCATTCCAGCTCTCAGCTTGCACCTCTTCGGCGGCTACCCTCCCCTGGCTGGGAGGCGAAGTCATCAAAGGTGCCCTGCCAGCCCTCTCACATCGCCCTCACCCAGGAGGGTGGCTCTCGGGGGCAGGCGCGGGGTCATGAACGTGGATACCTGGCGTGGGGCTGCCAGGTCTGCGAGGACGGGACCCCGCCCCTACTCTCCCACCGCGCAGGTCTCTGCAGGTGTTGCTCTGGCGCCTGGCTCCCTTCCATCTGCAGCCAGGCTCACCAGTGACCGTGACGAGCAGCACCTGTAGGAACTACTGGTTCCCAGCAAGAGTCAGCTCCAAAGCCCATCACCTGTGCATTTACAGGCCCCCACCCCCTCACCCTGCCGGCTCACAGCATCCACCGGGCCCTCGGTGCTCCTCCGAGGCAGCCAGCCAGTACCTGCAAATCAATGAGTAATGGCGAGTCCCTGAGGTGTCCTTATTTTTCCTCCTTTAAACCTCGCCTGGGTTCCCTCAGCCTGTCTCTCCTTTTGTTTCACAGCAAGAAGGTGCTAGTGGACCAGGCAGCTTACAGGAACCAATCTCACTCTCCTCCTCCGGCTGGGACTGGTGCCAGGCTTGGACATTCATGCCCCAGGCTCGGCCAGAGTCCTCATGTCCTGGGCGTCACACTTCAGTCTGATCATCAGGTTCCTGCTGCAAACCACCCAGCTGGGCACCTTTCCATCCTGGAGGCCTGTGACAATCAAGAAACAGCATTCAAACTGTGTTCACAGGCACACTGCTTTCTCATACTTTGCAAATACATATGTACTCAAATCTAAAATTTCTCTTTCAGAATACGACCAGACCAGATTTAACCAACGTTACCCCTTTGCTGTGGGTGCACTGGAACAGCTTTTTAACAGAGTAAACATTATTCTAAAGCCAGGCCCCACCCCCACCCCCCAGCCAATCTCTAGCACAAGCACTGTCTGAGTCAACAGAGCGCCCCTTCTCTGCACACTTCTTACTGCTATACGACACTTGTGTAGCCAAACCAACATGCCATCGTGCCCGGGGGTTCTGACAACTTGCAGAAAAGGCATCATACTGCCCACGTCTGGAGCCTAAGTGGGCTCATCTTTTCAGGGACCCCAGCTCCTTTTCTTGACTGCATATCTGATCCCTGCCATGGTGCAAAGGTGGCTTTCGGGAAGGGGATGGAAATGCCAGCTTAGGCGGGTCCCCACAGCTGGGGAAGGTTGACTTCCGTGACTCTACTCTCCTAAGGGCAATATTCGAGCACCACCAGGCCCCTGAATGATTCGGGGGGATGCTCTACATCCTAGAACAGCCCGGAAGGGATGAACCTGCCACTGGATGAAGGAGAAGGCCCAGAGAGGGGAAATTAATGTGTCAAGATCACAAAGTCAGTGGCGAGGCAGGGACTAGACCTGCACTCTTGGCCCTGGATCATGAGCTTATGGCATCATCAGAACCTCCTTTCTCCTCCTCCTGGAAAGAGGAGGCTATGAGGATGGGGGTCCTCCTTCCCCCCTGTACTCAGCCTGGAGAGGAGCCAGCCAGCTGCAGGCAGCCATGCCCTGAGGACCTAAAACGCCACAGCTCTACTGGTGGGCATCCTGCCTGCCACTCACATCCCCATTTCTGGTCAAGAGAGAGAATTAAGGAACCAGAGGTAGGAATCTAGGTGGCGCCAGAGCGCCCCCTGCTGGCTAACTGCTAAGTAACCCAAATCTTAGGTCTACCTTTCAGATTTCTTGTGGTCCCCACCCAGCAAAGCTGAGGGATGCATTCAGGGCACAGTCCTCCTGGGGAGATCTTCCTTTCAGTCTAGATCACTCCTCAGGGGATCCCCAGGATCCCTGCTGATGGAAAATTCATGCCTGCCACATACAAGACACTTTTTTTCTCTCACTGCCTCCCTGAACGCCTCCACCCAGCATCACCCATTGATGGCTTCCTGCAGGCCAGCCGCTGGGTCCTGTACTTTGGGGACTGGAGATGACAAGACTCTGTTCCAGCCCCTGTGGATTTTTTTTTTTTTTTGTCTTTTTAGGGCCACACCTGTGGCATATGGAGGTTCCCAGGCTAGGGGTCTAATTGGAACTGTAGCCGCCGGCCCACGCCAGAGCCACAGCAACGCGGGATCCGAGCCGTGTCTGCGACCTACCCCAAAGCTCAGGCAACGCCGGATCCTTCCTTAACCCACTGAGCAAGGTCCGGGATCAAACCCGAAACCTCATGGTTCCTAGTCGGATTTGTTTCCGATGTGCCACGAAGGGAACTCCAAAGATCACTGCAGTCTTTTTTTTTTTTTTTTGCTTTTTAGGGCTGCACTAGTGGCATATGGAGGTTTCCCGGGCTAGGGGTCGAATGTGTGCTGCAGCTGCCAGCTGGGATCCGAAGCTCACAGCAATGCCGGATCCTTAACCCACTGAGTGAGGCCAGGGATTGAACCTGTGTCCTCATGGATGATGCTAGTCGGGTTAGTTAACCGCTGAGCCACGAAGGGAACTCCCTGTGGAATTTCTTGAGTGAGGCAGACAACCAAGGAAACACCGTGAGACAAAGATCTGATGGAGTGCAGCAGGCTGGAGGAGTAGCAAGTAGACCGAGTACCGAGGAAATGGATCAGCGGGGATCAGTGGAGACCACGTGTCTGAGCTAAGCTTTGAGGAGGAAAGAGGTAGAATGTGGAGAAAGGAGAAGGCATTTGTGGGGAATGGAATAGCCGTACAATGCCCTCCTCACTTGTCCTCATCCCAGCTGCTTCCTCTCCCTCCATCCCTGAATTCATCATGGGTCACAGTGAGTTAAGGGTCCACCTCCAGCCCCCACCCTCCTCTCCTGGCTTCACCTCCCCTCTCTGGCCAGGTCCATTATCTTGAGAGATTCCCATGACACACTCTCTCTCTCTTTCTCTCTCTGTCTCTGTCTCTGTCTCTCTCTCTGTCTCTCTCTCAGCCATCACAGCTTGACCTGGCCAACAAACATCGGGTTTCCAGAATCCTGCACAAGCCTGTCCACAATCTGGACACTTGAGAATCCAGTACCTGGAAATCTTTCTCATGTAGGGGATTCAGCAAAGCCTACTTTGTCCCTACAAAAAAGAAGCATCCCAGGGAAGGAGAACAGGTACAAAAGGGTCACGCTGCAAGCAGTGTCTCTGCAAGCTCAGAGGGAAGGAGCTGGTTCTCCGCAGGCCATAAAGGCAGGAGGAGATGGGGAAGAGAGGGCGTGAAGCCCAAGGGCAGTGGCGGTGGGTTCTGTATGTGTGGGATGCAGACGGGAGTCAAGAGCAAAGACTGGGAGCAGGAAGGCACGGGATGAGCCCGCGGGTCAGCGCAAGGAGGGAGAGTTCCCACTAAGCAACTGGGAGCCACTCAAATTTTAAAATAAACCAATGGGACCTAATCAAACTGACAAGCTTTTGCACAGCAAAGGAAACCAAAAAGAAAAAAAACAAGTATAACTTTTAAAAATAAAAAATTTAAAGACCACTCCCTCAAAGTGTATTTAAAAGATCCCCAGGACAAAGGGTGCCCCAGATTCTGCAGTGGCTGTGATCAACCTGTCCCCTGCGGGGACAAGACGGGCAGCGCTGGCACCAAGGCTCCTGCCCCAAGTCCCCACCCCCACCCTCAGGGGCACAGCCTTCCCTGCCCTCAAGGCTTGCTGGGCAGAACCCCTCCTGCCCCGGGGGTGAGCAAGCAGTGCCCAGCTGACCCCAGGCCCCAAGGAACCTCGCCAGAGGGTTTGGTCCTGATGGGGCTCCGAGGAAAGGTGAGCTGGATGGGGCCCGAGGAGGTGGACCCCAGACAGCTGGGTCTTTACCCTGCACCTGCCACTCAACTACTAAGGAAAACCCCTTTCTTCTCAGCCTCCCAGGCCTTCTGTCGGCCCCCTCAGCCCTTCAGTCAACAAGAGATAGTAGTTTTACTTTGCCGGTGGTTCGCACTCTGGGCTTTTGCATTAGACATCGGTGGAAACAAAAACACAGACTCGTTGAGGTCCTGGAATCACGTCCGCTCCGCGTGCACACCCAGCTCTACCAGGCACTGATGCCAGCTGGCATCCAGGCCCAGCTGTCTGGGCTGCTCCCTCAGGCCTCCCTGCTTTCCAGCCCAACCGGAGTTTCCCAACCCATTCAGGCGGCCCCCAGGATTCTGAGAGTGAGGCCCTTGTTTAAGGGATTCGCTTCACTCATGGCACAGTGGGTCCTGGAGGCGTGAGGAAGCCCATGCCCCTTGGGCGGCAGCCGTACTTTCTCTTAGGTTCTGGGATTCCCATCTCAACTGGGCAATCAGCGTCAGCCAGAAATCTGTGCAGAAACAAGAGGGCCACCAGGGGGCAGCAGAAGACAACAACAGCTTTCCCTGAAACGCGCTACTTCCTTAAATTCTCTGCCCACAAGGTAAAGCAGTGGTTCCCAGCCTTGGCTGCACAGTGGATTCCCACTTGGGGAGCTTTAAACAAGGACACCAGGTTCCTGCCCCCAAGGAATTCTGACTTAATCTTGGCCTGGGGTATAACACTAGCGTCATACTTTTTGGTTTCCCCAGAAGAATTTTACTTTTTTTTTTTAATGGGAAAGAAGTGGGAAGCAGACACCTCTCAGACCATTCTACTTTTCAGCCAGAGTTGAGAACCACCGGGCTAGACCTTCATAACTCCAAGTGTGGTTCTCAGACCACCAGAATCAACATGAGCCAGAAGCCTATTAGAACTGTAAAATCTCAGGACCCAGCCCAAACCTACTGAATTAGAATCTGCATTTTTAACCAGATCTCCAGGGGATTTGTGTGCATATAAAAGTTTGAGGAATGGAGTTCCTGTTGTGGCTCAGGGGTTAACGAATCTGACTAGCATCCATGAAGACACAGGTTCGATCCCTAGCCTCCCTCAGTGGTTTAAGGATCTGGCATTGCCATGACCTGTGGTGTAGGTCGCAGACGCAGCTCGGATCTGGTGTGGCTGTGGCTGTGGTGTAGGCCGGCAGCTACAGCTCCGACTCAACCCCTAACCTGGGAATCTACCTCCATATGCTGTGGGTGCAGCCCTAAAAAGCAAAAAAAAAAAAAAAAAAAATTTGAGGAATTCTGGTCCCAGGAAGCAGAAGGGCCCTTGGGGAGATCCTAGCCCAACGCCAAATCTACAGTTTATAGATGTAGAGACTGAAGCCAGAGGGAAGAGTCCATTTGCTCAAGGTCATTGGCCATATGCTGGGTGGGATGGCACAAACCTCCAGACCTTGACTCCCAGACCAGGACTCTTTCTCCCAGAGCAGCACCCTGATCCTCCAACCCAGAGCTGGGCCTGGGCACCAGACGGCCATAAATGGTGGCAACAGTTTGGCAGGGCTTTGGAACTTTCCCCGTAGCTCTCAGCACTTGGCCTGTGGGCACCGCAGAGATGGCTAAGGTACCATCCCTAGCTCGAGGAGATTCCATCCTCATTTATAGCTCAAAAGAGACACACAAGGTATCAGCCAAATATAACCTCTCACCTTGAATCATGCTGTGGGACCACCTCTAAATCTAGGAAAACAGAGAAGGGAGAAAGATCAGTGTGGACAGATCTGGAGTCAGGGAGGGCTGGGCTCATGAGAAGGGGTGGGTGAGATTTCAGAGGCTGGTAGAGGGAGGGGCAGCGTTTCAGGCCTGAAGATGGAGATGAATGGAGGGTATTAACAGGGCAAGAAGCCAATCGGCGTGACCAGGGCACCAGGTAAAGGGCAGCAGTGAGACAAAGCTGGGTTGGGAGAACAGAGACAAGGCCCTGAAAGCAGACAGAGGACTGCTGGAGAGATCTGATTCAGTCCCTGGGCTGGAGGCCACAGGGAGCCATGGAAGGTGCTGGAGCCAGGGAAGGGAGACTCAGCACTGCCAAGACCTTCTGGGGTGTGTGGGACATGGTGCAAGGGAGGAGGGGAACTCAACAAGGGCACAGCTGGAGGTCTCCTCCAGCTGCCCATATCCATGGGAAGCCAGCCTTCAAGGCAAGGGCCATTTAATACTCAAGGTCTAAATCAGAACAGAAAATGCAGGTCACGCTCTTGTGACCTTGAACTTGTTGCATCAGAAAGTGGGGGTGGTAACAGAAACTCCCTGACGAGGGTACAGTGATGACGCAGGTTCCATACCTGGCATCCAGCTGGCGCTCCGCGTCACGAGGACTCCGTTCTACGTAACACCTGCTCTCCCAGGGCCGCAGCCGGCACCGTTTTGCTGGGCAGCCCTTCAAGTCGCTCCTTCAATCTCTTCTCCTCCCTAATTAATGCAGGGGTCTGAGCACTGGACCCATATGAAAGGCTGAGCTCATTGAACCTGCAGGCAAGCTCTGAGGCGGGTTCTATTCGTCCTCTGACTTGAAGGGGAGATGGTTCCTGCGTGCACACAGAAAGGGTTTGAACTGGGTCATTGGCTCAAGCACCCCTCTCCCAACCACACTATCTTATGGCCTCCATGTGGGATGGCCCGGGACCCTGCAATGGCTCCTCCACGACCCCCCCACCCCACCCCGCTACATATTCTGCCTCCCTGACTCCTCCTCTGACAGTTGCTGGGGCAGGCCTCAACTGCTGCTTTTACCCTTCATCTTCTCCTTTGACTGACTGACCCACATTCCCTAAGGCCAACGAGATACAAATCCAATGGGGAAGTCTCGGTGTCCTCTGACACCCAACCAGCCCCACCCTTCCTCTGGCCTGAGCCTGGCAGCTCATGCCTTATACCCACTAAGTTCTTCCATCCAGAAGCGTGGCCATGCTGGCCTTTGCCCCCCACATGGGGCCCTAGAGGGCAGGGAGCTGACCTCAGGTGCCTCTCAGAGCCAAGCACAGTCAATGCAGGACTCACCTACCTCCCAAAGCCGTGTCCCTTCCCAGCTCCCCTACTTCACACCAGGGCCTCTGAGATCTTATACCTCCCCCCTGGACCACCCTCTGCAGTGCTGTCTCATCCCCTCCATGGTCCTCTGCTCAGAACTGCCTCCCAACTGCCACGTGGATTGGTCCCTTCCCCCACATTCCAACAGACCAACTGTCCCCCACCTCCTGCAGGCTGGGGGCAACTCCAAGCTCCCAGCAGTCTTGGCCACACTCTGGCCCCTGTTAGAGTTAATTCTCAGTGAGTGTCTTACCCAGGGAACCATAAACTCCTCGGGGGCAGGGACTTAATTTTTTGTCCCCAAGACACTGATCACAGGAACACACTAAAAACAGTAATGAACACACACACACACACACACACACACACACATATATTTTTAGGGCTGCGCCAGTGGCATACGGAGGTTCCCAGGCTAGGGATCTAATTGGAGCTACAGCTTCCAGCCACAGCCACAGCCACGCCAGATCCGAGCCACACCACAGCTCATGGCAACGCTGGATCCTTAACCCTCTGAGTGAAACCAGGGATCGAACCTGCAACCTCCTGGTTCCTAGTCAGATTCATTTCCACTGTGCCACAAAGGGGAACTCCATAATAAATACATTTTGAGTAAAATAACTTGGGGATTTAGTTAAAGCAGAAGGTGTATGATTCATAGGGAGCATCTGGGGTTTTTTTGTTCTTTTTTTTTTTTGACGTAGAAACTTATAAAACTGCCCACATCCACAGCCCAGGTCACTTGGCCCCCTAGCCGGCACACTTGCTGTGTTTTTAGCGATTGATTTGGTTTTTCTGTTTTCACCCACTGATGTGTACTGTCCATTCAAACACTTCTTGAACTGGTGAAGGAGAGACATTAACGGTCCCCAATCCCTGAGAATTTACACCTGAACAACTGAAAACACCTAGGAAGTTGGTTAAAAGGACCCTCCCCAAGCCCACTTCTGAAACTTACTGAATTGGAATCTCTGAAGGAAGGCCTGAGGGCTTCTACTTTCATTGCTTTGTTTTAAACTTTTAACTTTTCCTTTCAAAGTAATTTTCAGGCTCATAAAACAGTTTGGAAATAAAAATTCCAATATACCTTTCACCCAGCTTCCCCAGACGTTAACACTTACAAACCTACAACACAGTGATCAAAATCCAGAAATTACCATCGATCCAGGAACTCATTCAAGTTTAGCCAGTTGCCCCCTGATGTCCTCTCCCTGTTCCAGGCACCAACTCAGGATCTGATAGGACACTCGTGTCCCCTTAGACTGCCCCAATCTGGAGCAGGCCATGGTCTCTGCCTTTCACACAACCTTGACACTTTGGAAGAACACTGGACAGTAATTCTGTAGAATGTCCCCAAATGGGTTTATCTACTACTTGTGAATAAATCCAGAATAACAGGAATAATACTATGTCCTTGGTACATCATATCAAAATGTATCACTACCATAAGCAGGGAAGTGAGGGATTCTTCCTGGAGAAAGAAAATAAGAAATGGCTTTCTTTCTTTTTTTTGTTTTTTTGGCTTTTTTTTAGGGCCACACCCGCAGCATATGGAGGTTCCCAGTCTAGGGGTCAAATCGGAGCTACAGCTGCCAACCTATACCACAACCACAACAATGTCAGATCTGAGCCACGTCTGCGACCTACACCACAGCTCACGGCAATGCCGGATCCTTAACCCACTGAGCAAGGCCAGGGACCAAACCTGCATCCTCACGGATACCAGTCAGATTTGTTACCACTCCATGTTACCATGGCCATGACGGGACCTCCAGGAATGGCTTCCTTGATATTAGAGACCCCATTCTGGCCTAAGCCATTCTGTAATCTAAGCCTGGCCACCATGCCTGTCCTTGAACAGGTCTCAGGAATCAAGGATCTTAGGGAAGAAAAAAGGCTGTCACACAGTAGCGCAGTGATAAAGCTGAGTCCTGGATCCTCTGCAAGTCACAGTCATAATCATACACCTCTGAGTCCTGCAAGAACTACGGCCCCACCAGGCCAGGGATGGAATGACAACACCGACCCTCCAGACTTCAATCAGCTAAAGCCTGGACTCTGTCAACTCTGGCGCCAATTCTATGCTGATTTCTCTGCTCAAGCCCTTCATGAATCCGAAGGTACTCTTAGCTTAAACCTTCCCCAATTCTGATGTTCAAGGAGACACTGCTTTAGGTAAGATCCCTGGCGTTCCTACTTCCTGCAGGTAATAACAAGCCCTTCTTTCTCCATCTTTGGCTTGGTTGTGACTATTGGCTGGACACCCACTAAGAGGTGAACCCAGTTTTTGGGTAACATGACTGCTGATTTTAACTTTGATGACTTGGAAAAAGGTGATATCTGCCACCTTTCTCCACTGACTTTGCCCCCACTGACACTTCTTGCCTGTCACAACCGTTACTGTGCTGTGTGTCAAATGATGACTTTCTAGTTCTATCATGCTTTTTTTTTTTTTTTTTTTTGGTCTTTTTGCCTTTTCTAGGGCCACTCCTGTGGCATATGGAGGTTCCCAGGCTAGGGGTCCAATCAGAGCTGTAGCTGCTGGCCTACACCATAGCCACAGCAACGCAGGATCCAAGCCGCATCTGCGACCTGCACCACAGCTCACGGCAGTGCCGGATCCTTAACCCACTGAGGATCCTTAACCCACTGAGCGAGGTCAGGGATGGAACCCGCAACTTCCTGTTTCTGCTGCAACACAAGGGAAACTCCCACACCGACTTTCAAAGCTGGTGTTTGGTGGCCCCCAGGACTGGTTCTGGTGGGCCTCCTTCTTCCCAGAATGAAGAATGCCTCATCAAGTAGTTCTTCCATTGATTGGGGGTTTTAGTTCCACAGAAAGGCTCAAAGATATTGTTATGCATATTCCTTAAGAAGGAACCAGGACCCTGGCCCAAGGCTGCGCTATTGTTTCTGGAAGCTCCTTCCCGGTCTTCCCCTCCCTTCCCTGATTAGCAGCTGCCCTTTGGAACTCAGGGAAGGTCATGGAGGCTGAAGTGTAGTCCCTAAAAATAAGAAAAGGAGGACACAGAAAGGCCCAGGCGCCCCACAGGGCCCTGCTCAGTTACATGACCTTGCCCGGTGCACCTGCCACTTCTCACTCCTCCCCCTGTGACCTTGGCCTAGTCACCCAACCCCAAGCCTGAACCCTCAGGTCCTTTGTAGGCCTGTCTACAGAGAAATCTCTAAGGTAATCAAGTAACAAGCTTAAACTAGTTCTTGTGTACCTGCTGCAGAGGATCCAGAAAATTCCAAACCAACCTCTGCCCCAAAGAAAAAGAAATCAGCTCAGGGAAGATACAGTGTGAGGAAGTGATGGTAAGAGAAACTCTCTGCTAGCTGTGGGCCTCTGTGCAAGAGGAGCCCAGGACGGAGGCACTCAGTGGGTGACGGACATCGGGTTAGGATGCGAGGCTAAGGGAAGAAGGACAGAGCAGAGGCCGTGAGGCAGGAAGGCTCTGGGTGGGTCTGGTCTGACTCATCCAGCCGAGAGGCTAAGGGTTGGCCTTATCAGTGCTGGGACCTGAGAAATATCTCCCCAAAGCCAGTGAGGAGCCACTCAAGACTGGGGGCAGGGACAAAATATAAATTCAAAATGGATTAAAGACATAGATGAAAGGCTGGATACCATAAAACTCCTAGAGGAAAACACAGAACACTCTCTGAGATAAACTAGAGCAGTATCTTTTTGGATCCACCTTCTAGAGTAATGAAGATAAAAACAAAATAAACAACGGGACCTAATTAAACTGAAATGCTTTTGCACAGCAAAAGATACCATTAAAAAAGGGGGGGGGGGGGAGTTCCTGTCGTGGTGCAGTGGTAACGAATCCGACTAGGAACCATGAGGTTGCAGGTTCGATCCCTGGCCTTGCTCAGTGAGTTAAGGATCTGGCGTTGCTGCGAGCTGTGGTGTAGTTCGCAGACGCAGCTGGATCCCACGTTGCTGTGGCTCTGGCGTAGGTCTGCAGCAACAACTCCGATTAGACCCCTAGGCTGGGAACCTCCATATGCCGCGGGAGCAGCCCTAGAAAAGACTAAAAAAAAAAAAAAAAAAATACGAAGGACAACCTACAGAATGGGAGAAAATCTTTGCAAAGGAAGCAACGGACAAGGGATTAATCACCAAAATACACAAACAACTCAAATAGCTTTATATCAAAAAAGCAAACAACCTAATCAAAAAATGGCAGAAGATCTAAATAGACACATCTCCAAAGACAGACAGATGGCCAAAAGCACATGAAAAGAAGTTCAACATCACTAATTTTTAGAAATACAAATCAAAACCACTATGAGGTACCACCTTACACTTTCAGAATGGCCATCACCAAAAGCCTACAAACAATAAATGTTGGAGAAGGTGCAGAGAAAAGGAAACCATCCTACAATGCTGGTACAATGTAAATTGGTACAATCACTACAGAGAACAGTATAAAAGTTCCTCAGAAACTATAGAACTGCCGGAGTTCCCGTCATGATGCAGCAGAAACAAATCCGACTACGAACCATGAGGTTGAGGGTTCGATCCCTGGCCTTGCTCAGTGTGTTAAGGATCCAGGGTTGCTGTGAGCTGTGGTGCAGGTTGCAGACGCGACGAGGATCCTGCGTTGCTGTGGCTCTGGCGTAGGCCAGTGGCTACAGCTCCAATTCGACCCCTAGCCTGGGAACCTCCATATGCCGTGGGAGCGGCCCAAGAAATGGCAAAAAGACCAAAAAAAAAAAAAAAAAAAAACAGAAATAGACTCAAAGATTTCAAAACCAAACCAAAGAGGAAATATTTTGTGGAGGGATCAATTAAGAGAGTGGTATTAACATATGCACACTACTCTACATAAAAAACAGATAAGTAACAAGGACGTACTGTATAGCACAGGGAAATATACGCAATACTCTGTAAATAACCTTTATGGGAAAAGAATGGATTTATGTGTATGTTTAACTGATTCACTTTGCTGTACCCTTGAAACTAACACAACACTGTACAGTCAACTACATTCCAAAAAAATTAAAAAAAAAAAGACTGGGTGCCAGGACAACTTGAAAAGTGTTTAGAGATTTTTAGAACAAACCATGTCCATCTACCTATGGCTTCTCAAGGTGGGAGCGTTGGAGGAAGCTCCACTGCCAACACTCACGCCCCTGAGAACCTGTCCCACTTGGGGAGCTGTCTATCCCAGGGCCAGTTTCTTCCTCCAGTTCTTGGGGCAGAATTTGTACCACCCCAGGATGACCAAGAGGGGAAGCCACAAGGTCAAGGCTGGGTAGTAGCTGAGAGAAAACAGAAGCTAAGCCCAGGCTCCACCACGGCTCTCTGCTCACCGCACTGGCCCCTCCAGGACCGAGTCTGGCCAGGAGATGGAAGCAGAGAGTGGCCTGGAGTGCGGTCTAGAGCCTCCCTTGACCATCCTTCGGAATGCGGTGTTCCCAGGAGGGGCCCTCTTGTCTCTGGGTCACAGAGCGCCCAGTCAAGGAGAGAGGGTGGATTGACACATAAAGAACAGTTGAGAACAATTTGGAACCAAGTTGCTCTACAGTCACTAAGTGCCCTAGGAAATCAAAGCAGCACGAGAGGATGACTGCGAGCAGCTGCCCTAGAGAGGCGGCTGAAACCTCTGTCCAATTCAGCACCAACTCCCTGGAAAGGGCAAGTAGGGGCAAGGGGCTAGACCCACCAAATATGAAAAAATATTGTTCCCTGGGGACAACGCGAATTCCACAAGGGCTGAGACAAAGAATTAAGCTGCCCAGTCCAAAGCAGTCATCTCACCCCATAACAATGGGTAAATGGGGCGAGGCATCGAGTCTTTGGTAGCCATCTATTATGGGCGTCCTTTTTCTCCCTCTGTTTTTCAACGGAATCGACATTCTAAAGTTTTCTGGAATCTCTCCTCCCTTCTCCTACCTCACCCCACCCCCAGCTCAGGACCCCAGGGCCTGGAGAGTTCACGCCCCAAACTCTTCCGAGACCCTCCTTCCTTCCGGCCCCGCGCGCGTGCGCCCCACGGCCCTTCCCACCCTTCAGGGGTGCCCCCGACGCCTACCTGCAGCCGGTGGCCCCCTCTAGCCTTCGTTCCCCGAATACCCGCCGACACCCGCCGTTTGTCAACATCCGGAGCCTGAGTTCGCGTCCCGCGCGCTCCAGCTACGGTGGCCGTCAGGGCCGACGAGCTCAGGGCCGACGAGCTCAGGGCCGACGGCCGCGGGCGCCGCCTCCGGCGTGCGCTTCGCGTTCCCGCCTGCCAGCCTCCCGCCAAAGCCAGGCGCGTGCTCTCCGGGGTCCCGAGCGAGCGCGCGGGCGGGGTCACCTCTGCAGCCTACGCCTCCGCCCCGCCCCCGCGTGTTCCGCCCCGCCCACTCCTGCTCGCCCCGCAGGACCCCATTGGCTGAGTCCCTTCCCATCCCAGCCCCCAAGTCGTACGGCCGCACGTGCCCACCTCCTCCTGAGAAGCCTTTGCGCCCAACCCGCTGCCGCCGCCGGGCGCGGGCTCCCCTCTGTCCGCAGCACAGTTCCTCTCCCGGAGTAGGGACCCTTCTCCGTAATGTTCTGGGACCTGCCAGGCCTCTGCCGAGAGACACCGACCATTGGGAGGCAGATCGGTCAAAGGCAGGGGCCACAGGAACTTTCCCTTTAGTGAAGAGAAAGTGACTGTAGCAGCCCTCTTAGCGCAGTGGGCAGCGCGTCAGTCTCATAATCTGAAGGTCCTGAGTTCAATCCTCAGAGAGGGCACGACGTTTTGTTGTTCTATCCCCAAGTGCCATTAACAGAAAATAGAAAGTGTTCCAGGATGACTCTTAAAGAAGCCCGGCCGGCCAGGTAAAAGCATCACCCCGTGCTTCCAGACTACCTAGGTCTAACGGAGACTGTTACACTGCTAGCCACAATCTTTGTTCCCTCTCCCAGAATAACAAAATAAAATGAATGGCCGGTAAACGTTCAAATACTCAGTGTTGGCGCGACTGGAGGAAAACGGATACAGCGCAGAGGACAATTCCTCTCGCGACACTGATGAAAAATCCGTCTCCTGGATCACTCCCTATCTCCTTTTGCCCCAAATTTCTCTAACCTGGAGCAAGGCCGGGTCTCCGCGTTTTCAGCTGTCCCGGGAGACTGTATCCTTGCTCCAGGCCAGATCTAGCTTTCAAGAGCCGGTCCCCTCGGAGAGCAAAGTGGGGCGTGGCGCTGATGACCCAGGAATGGCCAAGTTCTAACCATAGCTTTAGCGGAATCCTTCAATTTTTAATTATTCAGCTTACAATAGCTTCCAATTACTTTATGATTTAGCCTCTCTTAATTTCAAAAGCACGTTTCTTAATTTCCCAAATAAGGAAATGTCTAGTTTTCTTTTTATTATTTATTTCTATCTTAATTGCATTATGGTCATAGAATATATACTCTATAAGAATTAAATACTCTGAAAGTTATGGCTCAATATTTGGTCAAGTTTTGTATTTCCTTGTTATTACATAATTTAATTTACATTAGGTCAATATCAAATTAAACAGTATACTATTAATAGTGAGTTAATAATAATAAAATTATATTAATTATAAATATAATTAACAAAATTATTAATTATGTGATTATATATTATTATACACTATTATTCCAGTATTTTTCCTCTACAAATTACACTACACCTCGATTTATCAAAACAACTATTGAGGAGTTCCCACTGTGGCGCAGAGGAAACGAATCCGACTAGGAACCGTGAGGTTGCGGGTTCTATCCTGCCTTGCTCAGTGGGTTAAGGAACTGGCGTTGCCGTGAGCTGTGGTGTAGGTCGTAGATCCGTCTTGGATCTGGTGTTGCTGTGGCTTTGGCGTAGGCCGGCGGCTACAGCTTGGATTAGACCCCTAGCCTGGGAACCTCTATATGCCCTGGGCGCGGACCTCAAAAGACAAAAAAAAAAAAGGCTACTACTGAGACGTTCTTTTTTTTTCTTTTTTTCTTTCTTTCTTTTTTTTTTTTTTTTTTTTTTTTTTTGCTTTTTAGGGCCCCACATGCTAGATATGGAAGTTCCCAGATTAGGGGCCAAATTGGAGCTGCAGCTGCCAGCCTATGTATGCCACAGCCAAAGCAACACAGGATCCAAGCCACCTCTGTAACCTACACCACAGCAAGGCCAGATACATAACCCACTGAGACCAGGGATGGAACCCGCATCGTCATGGATACTAGTTGAGTTCGTTACTGCTGAGCCACAACAGGAACTTCACATTGTATTTGTTTTATATTTATGAAATAGCACATATTTATCTGTTCATCCATCAATACGACATTTATTACAGAAACACTTGAAGTCTATTTGTTACCAGAGCCCAGGACAATTGACCTACTGTTGGACTCTACCCTCTGTATCATATTTTTAAATGGATGCTAAAAATATATTATTTAGAGGCATGCTGGCTATAGCAGGAGTCAGCAAAGTACAGCCAGCAGACCAAATCTGGCCCACTGCCTATTTTTATAAATAGTTTTATTGACATACAGTCACATTCATTTATCTGTTGTCTATGGATGCTTTCATGCTACAATAGCAGAGCTGAGTAACTGGGACAAAGACTGTAGAGTAGGAGTCCCCGTCGTGGCGCAGTGGTTAATGAATCCAACTAGGAACCATGGGGTTGAGGTTCGATCCCTGGCCTTGCTCAGTGGGTTAAAGATCTCATGTTGCTATGGCTCTGGCATAGGCTGGTGGCTACAGCTCCAATTAGACCCCTAGGCTGGGAACCTCCATGTGCTGAGGGAGCGGTCCTAGAAAAGGCAAAAAGACAAAAAACAAAACAAAAAAAGGCTATAGAGTAAAACCTAAAATATTTACTGTCTGGTCCATTAAGTGAAAATTTGCTATTTCCAGAGCTTCAATAATAAATAGACTCCAACATGTACAACAATTTGAATACAAGTTTATTTATCTTACTTGAAATAAAGTGAGCAGCTGTCCTATTTGATTTGTGGACATAGGATCCTTTCACCTCATTGTTTTGCAGTCCCCCCAGGCTTCCACATCATTTGCCTGAAGCTGGTAGAAGGTGACAGAGCCTGGAGGGGACGCCGACTCCTTTAGCCTGGGCCCAGAAATGAGACATTCTTCACTCATCATGATCCATCAGCAGGAACCAGGTACCTGATAGTATCTCAATGCAAAGGATGGTACTTGGTCCCTGGCTTTGTGCCTCCCCCAGGGTGACCTCTAAGCTGCAGACTGTCTCAGCCATGCCAACACCCAGCAAAGAGGAGGCGGGGTAGAAGATGACTAGAAATCAGACCCCTATGGCTTCATTTGGGGAGTTAGGGCTCTATCAGCCTGGCAAAGGCAAAACCAAGTATCACACCTTCAAACACGACAAAGTTGCCCTGAAACAGAGATGGGCAACTTTTGACCAGCACCAAATGCCAGAATGAGGATCAGGACTTTGAAAGACTCAGATAAAGCCGGGGCTCCTGAGGAGGGAAGCTAAAAGGAGAGCTCTTCCCAGGACATGGTTAGACTCGCTCCTGGAGTCTCAGCCTGTGCCAAGAGTTGAGTATTGTTGGCCCACCCACACCCCGATGCATCCTGAAAGTCTGTACCTGAGCGTCCACTGCTTCTTCAGCTTTCTTAAAATTCCAATCATTCCCTGACTGCCCACCACCACAAAAAAAGCTAAAAACAAAACTAAGGCTGGTCAAAAATTCCTTCCGCACCCTGGAATCTGCTGAACAGGGGGCATAAGCAGTCCATCACAGTGACTTAGCTATTTGAAAGAACCAACCACATATCCAAGTCATTTTAGTTTTTGCTCTATTTTATTAATGACAAAATCCAGAAATTCGAGGTAGAAAAATAACAAAGGAAAAATCTCTAAGGCATATAATAAAAACCTGGAAGGGCAGGAGGGAAACGGACAGAGGACTGGCTGGGGAGGAGACGGTGGGGGCGTGGAAGGTGAGGACGCTGCGGGGCACCCATGACATCTCCTCCGCTCTCGGCCTTCTTTGGGTCTTTGCCACCGGGACCGGGATACGCAGCCTTCAATACAAGAGCTGGTAAACCGTGGCACTGTTTTTGGAGCCTGTGACCAGATACTGGTTGTCAGAAGACACGTCACAACACAGGATGTCTGTAGACTCCTCTGCCTGGAGGGAAGGAGAGGCCACAAGGGGGATGACATGCAAGGGCCAGGCGTGGGCCAGAGATGCAGGCTTCATGCAAAGCTGTTTCTAGGCTCTGTGTGGACCTGAGGCTCTGTTTGGAAACCAGACCGGGTTCAGGGGTCAAGGTGTCGTCCAGGAGTTCACAGGACCCAGAGTCCTTGTCGCCCCACCCCTGTACCTGATGGCCCTGGATGCCATCTCAGCAGTACTTTCCAGCACCGTCTCTGGGGCCTGACCAACGGGGATCGGGGGCTGTGAGCTCCTTCTGCCTGGGTCTGCGCACCCCCTCCATCCAGTACCTGAAACAGCCTTTGTAGAGAAGGTGCAGCCAGGCAGTGGATCGACTGGTCCAGTGTAGACACAAAATAATTCCCTGGTGAAGGAAAGACAGATGCAGGGGCCAGAGACCAAGCCCGCCTTTCAATCCCCAGCTCTGCTCCCAACTAGACGGGGGCATGGGCCACTCCTTCGCCGCCTCAGTTTCCCCACCTATAAAACTCAGATGTGTCACCCAAAGCAGTCCCTCATCTGCCCGCACCCTCCAGCCACACCCAGGATCATGGTGAGGGTCACAGAACAACAGGACAATGACATGGGGCTTCGTGGCTCTTCCATCTGCCCGTGTCTTCGGGCTGTGGTTCCGGGTGGGAAGAGACCTTCACTGACAGAGCCACAAGGGAGAGAGGGCGGAAAGGGAGAAAGAAGCGGGGAAAGGCAGCCAGGCCAGCGGGGCGGGGGGAGACCTCGGAGGCAGGAGAGGCAGACACAGAGGCGAGGGCAGTGGGACCTGGGCCTGGCCGGGGGGGAATGAGGAGTCTGAAATAAGTCCGGGCCCAGACTCTACAGGTGAGAACGGGCCTTGGAGGGTGACAGGACACCCCGAGGTGTCCCCTGTCTGCGCACTCACCACAGGAGGAGAACTTGAGATTGTGGTGGTAGATGTACTTTTCAAGGGAAGCCTTGAACTTCTCCTTCCGATGTGTGTGCAGAATGATGATCTCACTCATTTTCAAGCCCACTAACAGCCACTCCTCGCTGGGGTCGTGGGTGATGCTGAGGATCTGTGTGTGGGGAGCTCTGGGGTCAGGGCCATCGCTCCCGCCCACCTCTTCAAACTCAGGCCCCACCCTTGCAGACACCCACCCCCAGCCCCAGGCTGCACCCGGCCCAGCGGCGGCCTCTGGGCACCTCGTGCTTTAGATCATGTTGCTGCAGTCGCTGGTAGCTCCTCAGGTCCCAGGCATACAGGCGGGTGTCCTCGCCTCCCGTCCAGAACTGATTGCCCGCAAGGTCCACACATCGGGACCCGTACACGGGGACTTCGTGCTTCCTGGAGAGAAAAACAACTCAGAAGTTTGTGCACAGGCGGGACCCTCAGAAGCATCGGGCCCAAGAAGGCCCTAGATAGGAGCCCCGAGGCGTGCTCCACGCTGACTCCCCGAGTCCTACCGCGGAGGGGACGGGGAGCCAGGGAAGGGGCCCCGCGCTCCCAAGGGCCTCCCCGCCAAGCTCTCCCATCCCACGTCACACCTGATCAAGATCTGGTTCTGCAAATCCCAGATCTCGACAAATCCTTTGAAACAAGCCAAGCAGATCTGGGCATTGGAGGAGATGGCCAGGGAGTAGCACTTGGGGCCTGTGGAGGCCAGCTGCGCCCTGACGCGGGGGGTGGGCGCCAGGTCCCAAAGAGTCAGGGTCCGGGACACACCGCCCGTGATCAGGCTCTGCTCGTCGGGAAACAGCTTGCAGGTGAGGACACAGTTCTGACGGTCCTGCAGGAACGGTGTACATTCTTGAGTCACCTCCCGGAAGCCCAGGCCCTGAGAGTCCGGTCAAGGTCACGTCTGGGCACCCGAGCCTTCTGGAGGACTCCTCACCTGGAGGTTCAGCTGGGCCTGGGGGGCCTGGTCCCAGGCGTGCAGGGCGCTCTCGTCCCACACCCTGATGTAGCCATGGCCACACGTGTACACGTGGTGAGTACTGCTGCTGATGGCCACAGCGTAGACATTCTTTCCATGGTGGAGTCTGCCAACCTTCCAGGAGTCACGTGGGGCCCTCCGCCTGACCACTGCTTCGTCTGGAACAGGAGGCTGGGGTGGCCGTAGAAAGGTCACAGGCTTGCCCTGCCCTCTGACTCAGTTCCTAAGCCTTCATCTGACAGCTCCTCTCTGGCGCCCAGGCAGAACTGTGCCCTCAGCCGGGGTCCCCAGATCACAGTCATCCTTCTACACTGGCCCTGCTTTGACTCCCTGATAAACAGACCACGTTGGAGTTCCCGTTGTGGCGCCATGGTTAACAAATCCGACTAGGAACCTCAAGGTTGTAGATTCTATCCCTGGCCTTGCTCAGTGGGTTAAGGATGCCACGTTGCTGTGAGCTGTGGTGTAGGTCGCAGAAGAGGCTTGGATCCCGCGTTGCTGTGGCTCTGGCATAGGCCGGCGGCTAAAGCTCCAATTGGATCCCTGGCCTGGGAACCTCCATATGCCACAGGAGCGGCCCTAGAAAAGGCAAAAAGAAAAAAAAACAGGCCATGTTCTGAGACAATGCTGCGGACTGGCAATGAGGGCAGAACCTGGTTGAGTCCCCTAGGACGCAGCTCTAGAAGCGCTCCTGTGAGCCGGGGCCCTCACGCTAGTGATGGGAGGACATGGGGCCTGGCGCGAAGGAAGCAGGGAGTCCAGTCACCACCTCTGGGAGAGGACAGTGCATGTCCCCTCCTTTCTATCGCCTTCTGGTTGGTGGTGGGCGGGAGGGCAGGGGCAGTGTAACGAAAAGGGAATGATGCCAGGTTAGGAAGAAAAAAAAAAGATGCTTACAATTGTTCTGAGAAGCGACCAGACTTCTTCACTGGGAGGAGGTGAGGGACACGGCTGACCTGCAGGGCGAGACCAGCGGCCACCTGCTCACAGAGGGGGTCTGGTAGCAAGAGCATCACAGGATCCGGGGAGAAGGCCACCCTCTCGACCCAGGGCCGTGTTCCCTGTCCCCCATTGCAGGACCAGCCTCGGGCTACACCCCGCCCGCCCACGCCGCCCACACCGCCCTAGCTGGGACTTACCAAGCTCAGATCCTGGTGGGGAGCTGTGACACGCAGAGGAGAGAGGACCGAGACAGGGCATGAGAAGGGCGGGGAGCTCTGTGCTGGGATCCCTCTGCCCCGGTTCAGGTGAGACCTACCTGAAGCCAGACTCTGCGTCTTCCCCTAATTCCGCCTCAGGAAGCCAAGAGGCCTGCAGGTCAGAGCTGTCCAGGATCTGGGGGGCCCACGGCGGCGGACTCTCCCAGCTCATGTCTACATAAGCTGGGCCACTCTGCCTTGGGGAGCCCGGGGGTGGCTGGGGGGACCCGTATACCTCACCCAGCTGCTCAGGCTGGGAGGAGAGGCCGGGGCTCTCCGGCTCGCTCCTCCTCTTCTCCAGTTCGTCATAAATGGTGAGGATACTGAACGAGGCCTCTTCCTTCTCTTCACTCATGTTCTTGGATCGATCAAGCGCCTGAGCCACCTGGTTCAAGGGTTCGAGGGAGGAGCCCGTGGCACCGATCCTGGGTTCCCACTTGGTCCTGATCCCCTGCAGCAAGAGGGAGAAGAGACGCCAACATGCAGAGGCGCTGTCTGGGGTCTACAGAGAAAGCTCGGAGACCACCCCTCCGGGTGAGGGGATTCAAAAGACTAGTCAGCGACTAACTTGGCTTAGCCAGCTGACGAAAGCTAGTCCCTGCAGGCAGCCATGGTGTTAAGGGTGATATTTCACACAGGGCGTTTTGAGATATTAGTACCAGGTATTATGTTTTTCCTTCTAGACACACAGTCTGCATTTCCCATCCTCTAAAATCAGACTCAGGGAGTTCCCATCGTGGCTCAGTGGTTAACGAATGCGACTAGCATCCATGGGGACGTGGGTTCAATTCCTGGCCTTGCTTTGTGGGTTAAGGATCCTGCATTGCCGTGAGCTGTGGTGTAGGTCACAGACGCGGCTCGGATCTGGCATTGCTGTGGCTGTGGCGTAGGCTGGAAGCTTACAGCTCCAACTGGACCCCTAGCCTGGGCACCTCCATATGCCACAGGTGTGGCCCTAAAAAGACAAAAAGGCAAAAATAAATAAATAAATAAAAAGAAAATCAAACTCAGGAAGTTCCTGTTGTGGCTTAGCAGTAATGAACCTGATCTAGTATCCATAGGGATGTGGGTTCGATCCCTGGCCTCGGTCAGCAGATCGGGGATCCCACGCTGTCATGAGCTGTGGTGTAAGTCACAGACGAGACTCAGATCTGGCGTGGCTGTGGCTGTGGCCTAGGCCAGCAGCTGTAGGTTCGATTCGACCCCTTGCCTGGGAACTTCCATATGTCATGGGTGTAGCCCTAAAAAGCAAAAAATAAAAATAAAAAATAAAAAACTAAAATCAAACTGACCCTTTGATCTAACCATATGCTTTTCAATAAGGGCTCATCCTCTGCCCCCATGTAAATGAGACGGGAGGCCACAGGAAACTCCACACACACGTCACAGGGTCCCTGGCCCCCTCGGGGGGATGCTGTGGAAAAATTCAGACCCAATTGGGTGGCGGGCAAGGCTGCAGAAGGATGAGGTTGGCTGGTGGTGATTTCATCTTTCCCATCCCCGGGGAATAATTCTAAGACCGGAATGGAATCATGTGTGTAAACTACTCAGCATCAGTAAGGCCGGAAGCAAACACTCAATACAAGGGCCGATAGTGCACTTATTTGGGGACGGCGGTGCCAGGGACGAGTGCTTTGAGGATCTGAGGCACATCCAGTGCCTTCTTCCTTCAGGAAGCTTCCATCAGAGGCTGCCCAGTAGCTACCGCAGAAGGCCCTCCAGAGACCCAGTGTTCCGCTGAAAGGACACACCGGAAGCTTCAGGACAAGATGACAGGGAGAGCCGGGTGGGGATCTCCCAAGTGGAACCAATGCCTTGGTGACCGGGCTGAATCCCTGGCTCTCAGACACCCTCTCCCCGAGGGCTCAGCAGACGCCCCAGGGCACTGGGGCTGCCTGGCCTTGGGAAGATGCAGGGGTAGCTGTGTGGCCAGACTCAGCACTTGCAGGTCTCATGGTGTCGTTGGCCCTGAACCAAATGCTTCACAAAGCTGGTCCCATCTCATCCACACAACAGCGTGGGCCATGATTCAGAGGTTCTGAAAACGGAAGCTCAGAGCAGGTGAGAAAATTGCTAGAGAGCCTGGAGAGGAGGTTCAAATTCCGCCCTGTCTGACTCTACACTGTCTCTTTTCTACCCTCGTCCCCCCAGTCAGAGGAAAGAAGGCAATCTCCAGCACACTTACAGCGCAGTTACCCTCCGACCCAGCACTTCCAGTTTTAGGAATTTGTCCTAAGGGAGCCCTTGAATAGAAGCCAAATAAATCTATGTCTAGGCTGAAGCATTACAGCACCGCTTGTAAGAGAAGAGGACGGGACAAACCCAAGGTCCAAAGGGAGGGACTGGAGCAAGTCACAGTATATGCCTGACAGGGAGCACACCAGAGCTGTTAAAAACAAGGAGGGCAGGAGTTCCCTTGTGGCTCAGCGGGTTCAGGATCCTGTGTTGTCACTGCAGTGGCTCGGGTTGCTCCCGTGGCCCAGCTTCAATCCCTGGCCCAGGAACTTGTGCATGCTGAGGTCGGGGGTGGGGGAGGACACAGACGCCTGGACAGGGAAAATCCCAAAGTATGTTCACAGGGGAAGGGTGGATGCGAGGCACCTGATGCACAGCTTTGGCGTAAAAGAAGGATGGAAGTTAGAACCGATCTTTGCAGATGTTTGCACGTCGAACGAGGAAAGACCCTGCCTAGAAACTGGCAAATAGGAAAGAAGAAGGGGAGGGAGGGAGATGGGCTGGCTCGGCCCTGGGGAGGGTGAAAGGGCGGAGCACACGCACACACCTCCGCAGCCCTGAGAGAAGATGAGGTTGAGCCAAGCGGGAAAAGCCTAAAGCAAAAAAGTTTAAAGCAAAGCGTGGGTAAAGCTTAAAGGCAGAGAGGCCATTTAACCAGGATTTCAATGGACGAGGAGGATTACATCCTAAGAATAAGACAGAGCTTTCTAGAAACTGTACCAGGAGGAGTCAATATCCCCGATCTTTTCTCTGCTCTACCTGTAAAGCTGGGAATACAGGCAATTCTCTTCCTCAAGCTTCACCACAAAATACTAGTGCCGGGGGCCCACCCTGTCCCGGGGTCCACCAGGGTCCCCGGTGGCCTGCAACTCACCTCTGACGGGCAGAAGGTCAGACCTGGAGATGGGAAGTCAGCGGAAGGGCAGCGGCTAATGCTGGGAACCTCCGGGAACCTCCCTCCACACCCAGGTGCTGCCCCTTCCCCTCCCCTGCGGGGCTGCTATTTTACTTAATTGATAATCCCGGGCTGGGTCAGAACCTGGGTCAGGTGTGGGGCCCTGAGCGGCTCCGCAGTTACTGGGAGTGGCCTTAACCACCACCTGCTGCGGGGCCACTGGCCTGGCTGCCATTTCCAGTAACGCCCGAGTCCCGGGATGAGGGATCAGACTGGGCTCAGTCCGTTTCCGGCAGGAAGCTGGGTGGAGGGAGCCCTTTCCAGCGGATGGGGCTCCGAGTTGGGTTCAGGCTGCCCCACAAGGAGACAGTCTTTGCACAAAGACGGCAGGTTGGGTTGAGCTGTGCCCAAGAGCCATTTCAATTTCTCCTCTGCACAGGGGAGCCCCCTTGGCTCGGGGCAGCCGGCTCTGGGGTCTCTCATCTCTCACCCGTGTCTCTAAAAGTGAAGACCCGGGAAGACTTTCTGCAGCGGCCTCCTCGGTGCTTCTGACACTGGAGCACTGAGAGCCCCGGAGTGGGGGGGCTCGGGAAAGCAGAGCACTGGGCCCACCCAGGAGATGCGGATGCTGCGGATCTGGCTGAGGCCTGAGCCGTCGTATCTCCGGCAAGTGCCCGGGTGAGGGCGTCACTGCTGCTGCTGCTGCTCTGGGGACCCCAACTGAGAGGCACTGCTTAACCCCTCTGCCTGGCAGGAAGGGAAGGGGTGGGGAGGTTGGATCCTCTCCTGCTTGGCTCCCCCCATTCACCTCCTGCCACTGGCCAACCCCGCCCACTCAACACGCTCTCAATTCCACTCTGTTCTTCTCATTCATCAACTTCCTTCTTTCAAAGGAGAAGTCCTGAGATGGCAGCTGCTTAGAGAGAAATCTATGCCACCCCTGAGCCCCAATCTCCATGCTGTTCTCTCATCCAGCAATGCTGTTCCCTGCCCACTCATGTATCAAGCGTGTGCTCTCATATATTCTGAGCACCACCCCAGGGCCTGGGCACAGTGCCAGTGACCAGGGATCAGCCTCAATCTAGCCCAAGTCCTCAGAGAGCCTCATTTTGAGAGGCGGGATGGGGGGTAGAGAGGACTTGATATAAACACACGTAACTCCCTGCTTGATGCATGATCCATTTTTGGAAAATTGTCTTTTTCGATTCTCACAGGAAGTGCAACAGTGAGGGACATCAGCACGGATTGGATCCCCAATTTTCAAAGATGAGAATTAATCGGGGTGTCAGAACCTCAGAGAGACTTATTTTTGGCTGCACCCATGGCAGCATGAGGAAGTTTCCAGCCTGGGATCGCACCCGCACCACGGCAGCAGTTCTGAGCCACAGCAAGGACAGCACTGCATCCTTAACCCACTGCGCCACCAGGGAGCTGTGATAATGCAGAACATGCATGTCCAGTGCCCCGCGATGCTCCGAATGATGATCCAGATGCTATGGCCCTTCTAGAAACCCTTTCCTCCCTGGGCTGCCTCACTGACCAGCCTCTCTCAACCTGCCTGTTCTCTTCCTCAGGCCCCTAAGAATTGCTAACCTGAACGAGCATTTAAGTTTGGCAGCTTCAAAGCCCTGTTAACCTCTGGGTATGACCACAGCCTTACGAGGATTGTAATCTTACCATCTCCATTTTACACGTGAGAACGCTGACGCACAGGCTGGCAACCTGTCACAGCTCATGCTGCCTGGAACTGATGGCCTGGCTTCAAATCAAGACAGTTTGACAGAATGGCCCGGTTGCTCATCCCGGCACCACTGCTTCCCCCAGAGCGAGGCCCAGGCATCTACCCTGGACCCTCTCTGTTCCCCACAACCTTTTCTAGACAGTGCCAAATACCTAAATTTCATAGATCTGGATATGAGAGGTAAACTATAGAAGATTCTAGAAGAAAACAAAGGGAGTGATCATTGTGATATTGGGGTCAGCAAATATTCCCTAATAAGGCTCTAAAAGAACTTCTCTCAGAAGTTCCTGGACAGTTGAACTGGCAACTATAGATCGGAAGAGAAAGTAACAGGAGGACAAGGGCGGGCATGATGGGGAAGCACCGAGAAGGGGTCCAGAACCCCAAGGTCAAACGTTGTGGGGAGCCAGCGAGGTCTGAGACATGACAGACTGGAGGCCGGGTGGGGGTGGGGGTGGAGGAGAGCATAAGAGAATGTTCTAGGCAGAGAGAACACCACATACAAAGGTATGGAAGGGAACGGTCTTTTAGCAATTGGGAGTTTTCTAGAGGCTGGAGCGCAGACAGTGCGTGTTTTGGAGGCAGGGATGTGGGCTCTATTCTTGGAGGAGCATGGGTGGGGGATACTGAGGGTCCTGAGCTGGGGGAGACAGGGTCAGACTTGTGTTTTGGAAGGACCCAGCTTGTGCTTCAGCGGAGTGACTGGAGTCTGGGAAACCAGGTAAAAGAGAAGATGCTCAGGGAGTTCCCGTCGTGGCACAGTGGGAAACGAATCCGACTAGGAACCATGAGGGTGCGGGTTTGATCCCTGGCCTCGCTCAGTGGGTTAACGATCCGGCGTTGCCGTGGGCTGTGGGGTCGGTCTCAGATGCGGCCTGGATCCCGTGCGGCTGTGGCTGTGGTGTAAGCCAGCAGCTGTAGCTCCCATTCAACCCCTAGCCTGGGAACCTCCATATGCCGGGGGTGCAGCCCTAAAAAGCCAAAAAATAATAATAATAATAATAATAATGCTCAATGTGAGTAGTCAGCAGGAAAATATAAACCCAAGCTGAAATGAGGTACCACTTCACACCTGAACTGAGGTACAACTTGACACCCGCTAGGACGGATAAAACAATAACAAAACTAACCAAGTAATAAATGTTGGTGAGGATGTGGAGAAACTGGAACCCTCAGAAGAGGCTGATAGGAATGTAAAATGGTGCAGCCACTGTGGAGAACAGGGTGGCAGATCCTCAAAAAGTTAAACCCAGAACTACCCCATGACTCAGCATATCTACTCCCGGGTACGTACCTAAAAGAACTGAAAACCGAAGCTTTTTGTACAGCAAAGTTCACAGCAGCATTATTCAAAATAGTCAACAGGTGCAAATAACCCAAGGGTCCATCAACAGACAGATGAAGAAACAAAATGTGGTCCCTCCATTCAATGGAATGTTAGTCACCAATTGAAAAAAATGGGGAAGTCCCTGGTAGCCTAGGGGTGAAGGATCCAGCATGGTCACTGCTGCGGCGCAGGTTCGATCCCCTCCGATGCAGCAGGTATGGCAAAAAGCTAAATAAATATAGATAGATGCTACAGCATGGATGAGCCTTGAAAATATCACACTAAGCGAAAAAAGCCAGAAAAATAGCTCCACATTATTTGAGGCCATTTATATGAAATACCAGGATAGGCAAATCCATAGACACAGAAAGCAGATTAGCGGTTCAGGGGCTGGAAGATGGCGAGTACTGGGAGTAACTGCTCAGTGGACATGGGGTTCCTTTTGGGATGATGACAAAGAAACTATATAGGGGTGATGGGTGCACAGCTTCGTGAATGTACATAATGCCACGGGACTGGACACTTTAAAAGAGTTAAAACGGTAAATTTTATGTGACTTTTACCCCAATTAAAAAACAAACAGGAGTTCCAGCATGGCTCAGCCGTAACGAACCCAACTAGGATCCAAGAGGACGCAGGCTCCATCCCTGGCCTCGCTCAGCGAGTTAAGGATCCGGCATTGCCGCGAGCTGTGGCGTAGGTCGCAAACGCTGCTGGGATCCCGCGTGGCTGTGCTGTAGGCCGGCGGCTGCAGCTCCAATTCGACCCCTGGCCTGGGAACTTCCATAAGCCGCAGCTGTGGCCCTAAAAAGACTAAAACAAAAACCAGACAGTGTCCATGAGTCAGAGGCCTTACAAGTTGTAACAGCATTTTTTTCCTTTCATCTACGAAACCCCATGCTGTTTAGTTTAGTGGATAGTTTTCTTACCTTTGCTTCCCTAGAAGATGCGCCAGCCAGCTGCAGGTTCCCTGCCCAGAGACCCTGGCCAACCACAGTCAAATGAGGGCAGGTAGGACCTCAGCACCTGGCGAGCGGACGGGGAGGCCAGAGTTTGGATCATCTAAGCAGAACCTCAAACAGCAGCCTCCGATCTGTATTTGGGGAATGGGGCGCCCTCTGGCGGACAATCGGAGAGGAAACCAATTCTAACCCCGTGTAAGAAGTTTGTGTTCACAGCCCCTGGCAGCTGACTGTGCTCAAGGTACTGCTCCGCGCCCTGGAATTTCTCTTTCCGCACTAGAGCCCCTGGGAATTTACCTCGGCACCTGTCGTCGATGAAAATGTATAACTATATAAACACTAGCGCAAAACTCCGCTTCACTTACTAATTCATCGACATCATCCACTCCACACAAATTATTCACGAACAAGTTCCAGCCTAGTCCGGCGACCTGCCCCCATAGAGCTTGAGGTCCACACCGAGAGCCAGTAAACCAGCAGCTCCAAGTACTGAGGGCAGAGAGTAGTAAAAATTAGACGGAGGTGGGAGCAGAGAGCTGGTGGAGGACCCAGAGCAGGGGACCCAGTGCCAACCAAGGAGATCAGGGAGGCCAGCCAAGGAGAGGTGGCATTTAGCCAAGGTGGGGGTGGGGGGGTGGGGGGGAGTTCTCCGGGTATAAGGGACACTCCTCATTTTTCACCTGGTCCCTGCGCCTCTTCTTTCTCCCTCCTCATCGGAAGCCTCCAACTCACCATTCCTTACCCTGAGCCCTTCCCAGGAGAGCATGGTGGCGGGTTCCAGCACCCACATCTCATACAGTTCTTCCTACCCAGCTCACACCCGGCCCGACTACCGAACTCTTGCATTCCGAATCCTGCGTTCCACTTTCCAGTCTTGGATCCACCTCTAACCTCCCAAGGGACGCGCTGGCAACTGCCCCCTCCTCGCAGTCCTACAGCAGCTCTACTCCTGTGCGTTTATAGGAGTAGACTTCACCAGGGGGAAAAAATAGATTATGCTTCTTTTAAGAAAAGTTTGCAATGCGTTGGCCTAACCGTTCTTTTTGTTATTTTGATTTTATGGCCACACAGCGCGGCACTGGAAGTTCCTGAGCCAGGGACTGAACCCCAGCCACAGCTGCCACCTACGCCAGATCGTTAACTCACTGCCCTGGCGGGGATCCACCTGCACCTTCAGAGCCACCCCTGAGGCTGCAGTCGGATTCTTAACCCACTGAGCAGTGGCGGGAACTCCAGCCTAACCGTACCGAAAGTCCTTCCAACTCTGGCCTGCAGGGTACCGGTCCAGGCTGCAGCGCAGCTCCCCGTGATCAAGGGCCCCTGCAGGCTTCCCGGGTCTCTAAGCTCGTGTCCGCCTCCTCGGCTACCCTGTGGATCCACAGGAGATTTTCCGCCAAGAGCTGACACCAGCTGCCCCAACACTGTGCTCTGGAGACACCTAGGTTTGAGAGCAGCAAGAGCCCGCTGACGCGGAGGGGACCCCGGCAGCCTCGCGGTCGCAGTTCTTCTCTTCCCGCCTTGCAGTGAACGGACCGGCCACCAGGGGCACCAGGGGACCAGGCCGACGGCCAGTGCCTCCTAATGGCTTCTCGCGCCCAAAGCGCCTGCCTCCGGGCCCCGAACACGCAGGGCGGGCCTCCCCGCTCCTTTTCACACAGAGGGGGGAAATGGGGCCCCAGGGCGAGAAGGCGTGCGTCCAAGGCCGGTGGGGAGGGAGGCGGCCGCGGGTGACTGCCACCCGGCTGCCCGCCCGCGCGCCTGTGGCCCAGAACGACTGGGACCCTGAGCCTTGGTGCCCATCTGGAGCACGCGGGCCCTGGGCGCCCGGGCCGCACACGGCGGGCGGACGCGCCAAACCGGTGGCAGGACGCCGGCTTACCTTGGAGGGCCGAGGAAACCAGATGGGAGAGGCGTGTGCGATCAAGGGCTTCCTGAAGGCCGGGCTCAGGCTGAGCGTGGCGGTATTTCAGTGGCCCGGCGGAAGTGGGGGCCACGCGTTAGGAGCACTGGAGCCACCGGGGCACCAGCCAGCGATGTGGGAGGGAAAACCAGAGCCAGAGGGAGTCTTGGGCCCCTGGCAGCCCGCCAGCAGGCGGAGGACGCAGGGCCCCGCGGAGCAGGCTCAGACCCGGGCTGGCGGGCAGGAGCCCTGCCAGATGTTGGATTTGCTGAGACCACGTGGTCTCTGGTGCGAATGGGGCCTGAGAGTAGACGGAAGGGGCCACAGGGAGCTTGCACAGGGAGCTCGCAAAGAAGAAGGCCGTGGTTCGCTCATTTCAGTTTGCTCTGCGCTTGGCAAACCCTGGCCTGTGGAGCGGCCTGCAATCTTGTTACTGAATTGAATAGACCGCGTAAGGGAAGGGGTGCCCTCCCTCAGTTACCGGTCAGGAGAAAGGAAACAGTGGGTTTGTGGACTGTGGGATGGGGACTTCTGAGGCTGATAGGACAGAAAGAGGTCCAAAGCCTCTTCTCAGAACCCCGAGCCCCATCACAAGGAGAGGGCTGCCAACCAGGCGGAGCTGTGCTGTGTCTTGTCGTCATTCCCACCCACCCCCATCCCCATCCCCGCCCCCACCCTCGCCCATGACCCTGAAGCCCTGCCTCCACCCACCCAGGGACCTTCCCAGCCCCGTTTAGGTCTCTCTCACCAGGCTTCCCTGATCCGTGGGGGGCCCTGCAGCAGTGTTTTCCTCTGAGCCTCAGTTTCCCCTCCTGACCTGGACTGAGGCTCCTTCCAGTGTGACTGGCTGGATGGGAGGGTGCCTGTGCTGCAGAGATGCAACATGCTGCCCTGCACTGAGGGAGAAACTTGATTTAATCTTCCAGGCTCATGGCTCCCGTTCAGAAAAGTGCTTTTGCGAGGGGAAAGGGGTTTCCAGTGCCCTGGTGCCTCTTTATCTCCCTAAGGCCTCCACTGGACCCAAGCAGCTTTTGGCTAGAGTGAACACTGAGCCTACAGGGTGTCAGAACCACTGGGTTATGGGGCCATGTGACTTCATGAGGTTTTGCAGGCATCTGTCTTCTTCACCCTTGTATCCCTGGCATCAGCACAGAAGGACCTGCTGTGGACAGTAACAAAGTCATCTGGGCCAGAAGAGCCTTGAGCCCTGGGACCAGTCCCCACCCTGTCCTGAGCAGGAACCTGACACCCAGAGGCCAATGTCACACAGGACATTGGTGGCTGATCTGGAACATCAAGTTCTGTCCTCAGTGATTTTCTGCCCTCCTAGAGTCCCTGCTTTGGCCCTGCCCTACTGGAGCAGAGAAACTGTCAGACCCTGCTGGGTAAGAGGAATGCAGGACTTCCTGTGCTCATCTCCCCTGTCACATCCAGAGACATCAAAACTATTCATTATCTAGGAAGGATGGGGTGAGCCACGGCCTTCTGGCCTCTCCTGTGGCTTGGGTAGGGGACCACCTCAGGCACTGATTTGCTGTGTGATCAGGAGGAGTACCATCTATCTCTGGGCTTCAGTTTCTCTACAAGCAAATCAAGGACTTGGACCCCAAGGCCCAGGGCACTTCCGGATCTCAGTGTGTGGTCTGGAATTGCCCAGATCAGGGCCAGATGGTCAGGGGGAAAGACCCAGCTCCCTCGTTTGGGCACTCCAAGGTCTGCCCCATCAATGAGCAGCTCCCATGGGGATAACTTACACAATGGCCCTGGACATTCTGCTGAGGTCCTATACCATGTCATTAGCTTTCTGACAGGAATGACTCCTTCAAGGTACTCAGGACAGCCCTCCGAGCCATGCTCGTCTGAACTACAGAGTGCAGGTATGGGTAGAGGGGCATTATGGGGCTGTGTCTGTGGGGCATGCTGTGTCTATGAAAGAGTCTGTGTGTATGTCTTGGTGGGAGAGACGTTTGAGGGCTTCCTGTACATGATTGTGTGCATGTTTTAACTTTCACTCCTTGGGATACTACTGAGACTGAACATCTTTATTAGCAATTTTTATATTTTAAAAGCTGCTTGCTATTGTCATTTGCTGGGTTTTATTGAGATTAAATTTCCCTTAATTGAAAGACCACTGTATATTAGATATTACACTTTTTTTTGGTTTTTTTTTTTTTTTTTTTTGGCTTTTTAGGGCCGAATCCTCGGCATATGGAAGTTCCCAGGCTAAGGGTGGAATCGGAGCTACAGCTGCCAGCCTACGCCACAGACACAGCAACATGGGGATCCGAGCTGCATCTACAAACTGCACCTCAGCTCACTGCAGTGACAGGTCACCAACCCACTGAGCAAGGCCAGGGATTGAACCTGCATCCTCATGGATACTAGTTGAATTTGTTCATTACCACTGAGTTATGATGGGAACTCCTAGATAGTACACTTTTATATTACAAATTTTACAGTGTTTCCACTTTGTGTGCTTATCTTTTAAACTTATTTGGGATTATTTAAAACAAAAGCATACATATTTTTGAAAAATCAACTTATCAACATTTTCCTCATGGTTGGTTTCTATAGCCTTATATCTAATGCTTATAAAAACTTTTTCTATTTCATGAAAATAAAAAGATTTACACTTTTTTTTTTTGCTTTTAAAGGAAATCTTTATTTTTCCTCTTTATAAAAGTGATACATGCTAGTAAAAAATGAAAGGGCAATAAATTAATTTAGATATGTAGTATCTTTGAGTTTTTAAGAACAAGGTATCAGGAGTTCCCCTGTGGCTCAGCAGTTTATGGATCCAACATTGTCACTACCATGGCAAGGTTTCAATCTCTGGTCTAAGAACTTCAGCATGTGGCAGGTACAGCCAAAAAAAAAAAAAAAAAAAAAAAAAAAAAAACACACACAACCCAACAAAAGAACAAACAAACGTGGTATCATAGCTCTATCCACCCCCTGCCCCACATTTATTTAACTTTTCTTTTGTGGCCCACAGTGGAGATTTATTACTTCTCCACATAGGCCCCACATAATAATTAAATCTATACCTAGAAAACTGACTTTTTTTGATGCTGTTGAGTATGGAATATTTTCTTTCAATTTATTTTCTCTTGGTTATACAAACTATTTATTTTCCTGTTATTTTTAACAGGAAAATTGGTCATTATTCCTAATTTTATATTGAATCAAATGGAAAGGATTTGTTTTCTTGTGAAGACTCTGCCATATTCATTTCCTTTTCAGGGTTTTTCACCCTAAGAGAATCCGAGGATACTTAATCCAATTCAGCATTAACCTTCAGTTTTCTACATCCTTCTCATTAGGATTTTCCTTCACTATGGACACTCTGATGCTGACTAAGTTGGAAGCCAAATCTGAAGGCTTTCCCACACACATTACACATATAATGTTTCTTCCACGTATGGACAGTCTGATGTATAATACAGTCAGAACTATAGCTGAAGCCTTTGCCACACTCCACACATCTGAACGGTTTCTCTCCAGTGTGGCTTCTCTGATGCCGAATTAAATGGGCATTAACATGGAAGGCTTTTCCACACTCCTTACATTGAAAGGGTTTCTCTCCAGTATGAATTCTCTGATGCACAATATAGTCAGAACTACAGCTAAATGCTTTCTCACATTCCATGCATTTGAAAGGTTTCTCCCCAGTGTGTATTCTCTGGTGCCTAGTTAGTTTGGCATTGATGCTAAAGGCTTTCCCACATTCCTTACATTGATAAGGCTTTTCTCCAGTGTGGATTCGGTGATGATCAAGTAGGTTTCTTTTAGAAGTAAAGCATTTCCCACACTCATTACATTCAAAAGGTTTCTCCCCAGTGTGAATCCTCTGATGCTGCATTAGTTTTGCATTAACGTTGAAGGCCTTTCCACATTCATTACATTCATATGGCTTCTCCCCAGTGTGGATTCTCAAGTGTTGCCGAAGCTGGGCATTACACCTAAAAGCTTTCCCACATTCTTTACAGTCATAGGGTTTCTCGCCTGTGTGGATCCTCTGGTGCTGGATTAACTTCCCTTTGACACTAAAGGCTTTTCCACATTCAGTACACTCATAGGGTTTCTCCCCTGTGTGAATTCTTTGATGCTGTATGAGTTTTGCATTATTACTAAAGGCTTTTCCACACTCCTTACACTGATAGGGCCTCACTCCAGTGTGGATGCTCTGATGCTGCCTAAGCTGGGAGCTGCACCTGAAGCCTTTCCCACACTCATTACATTCATAAGGTTTCTCTCCAGTGTGGATTCTCTGATGTTGAATTAATTTTGCATTAACATTGAAAGCTTTCCCACAGTCATTACATGCATAAGGTTTCTCTCCAGTATGGACTCTCTGGTGCGTGATATATGCAGAACTGCAGCTAAAACCATTCCCACACTCCTTGCACTGATAGGGCTTCTCTCCTGTATGGATTCTCTGATGCCTACTTAGACTCCCATTAACACTGAAGGCTTTACCACACACCTTACACTGATATGGCTTCTCCCCACTGTGGATTGTCTGATGTGTGATATAATGGGAACTATAACTGAAGCTTTTCCCACACTCCACACATTTGAAGGGCTTCTCCCCACTGTGAAGTCTTTGATGCCAAATTAATTTTGCATTAACACTAAAGGCTTTGCCACACTCCTTACACTGATAGGGCTTTTCCTTAGTGTAGCTATATTGATTCTGATTAAGCTGAGCGTTACTCCTAAAGGTTTCCATTAATTTTTCACACTTGAAAGGTCTTTCCCTGAAATTAATTATTTCATGCTGCATAAGTTTTGTGTCAAAGCTGAAGACTTTCTTGAATCCTTTACACTCAGTGGGTTGCTCCCCAGTAGAGATGGTATGACATTTATCCAAATTTGGACTTTGAGTAAAGAAACACTCCTCCATGGGGCCTGTATTGTCTTCAACTGTCCCATCAACATCACTGTTTTCTTTCTTCATACTTCCTACTGAATGGACTTCCTGGTGTTTCTCTAGAATAAAGACTTCTGAAAAGTCTGTTTCCTGGGAAAAGTCCCTTTGAAGTTCAAATGATGTATTATGTTTTTCTTCATACATGTCCTCTGTCAAATTATTGTCAGTCTGGATCTCAATATCTAGTATAAAAAACAGAAAACACAAAATATCATGTAAGCACCATGTTAGAAAAAAAGAACTGTAATAGGATAAAGGATCGTAATAATCAAGGGGCTCTTTAAAATCACCAGACTATATTTGAATGTAAGGTTAACCAATAAGGTGGAATAACATGTAGCTGTTAGAAAATAAAATGAGTGGTGGGAGGTCCCTTGTGAAACAGTCGATTAAGGATCTGGCATTGTCACTGCAGTGGCTTGGGTTGCTGCTAAGGCATGGGTTTGATCTCTGGCCCAGGAACGTCCACATGTTGTGGTGGAGGCCAAGAAAGAAAGAAAGAAAAAATAAATAAATAAATAAAATAATTCTATGTGTGCTGACATGAAAAGACGTCAAAGATACACTGTTAAGTAGTAAAGCAAGTTGAGAAATGGTATGTAGAGTATCTTTCATTTGTGTAAAGGAAAGTAAAAAGGGCTAACACAGAAATATTTGAAAATGCCTAGAAAACTACTGCAAGTACACACAAGAAACTGAGCAAACTAGCACAGGAAGTTCGGGAGATGTCCCCCTTACTCCCACTTTCTACACTTTCTTTACTGTTATGAGCATATGCTGATATTACAAATTTTAAAGTAATGATTTTAAAAGATCACCAGTCTCTAAACCAAAAACCAGTAATAAGAAGGTTAAAAGTTACAGCAGTGGGACAAAATTCTAGGTCTTTCCACCAGATCAGTGTTCTTTCCATCACACCATACTTTACTACAGCTTGAAGTTTGTTAAAGAAAAAAGGAAATTCTTTAAGAAGGAAAAGGCAGAGTATCCAACAACATGTGGCAACAAGGGATGACAGGTGCTACCAGTACTAAGAGGCAAATGGGAACAGATCTTATTTCTTAGAACTGAGACTCTGGGCTTTCAAACTTTTTTCTCTATTTCAGAAAGACTTTGTTTAGGCCCATTTGATCACTTTGTTACCATCTCTTTCCACCTCCTCCAGAACACTATTGCATTCTCTTTGCCTTACCTTCTACCTCTTCCCTCGATCCTATAGTTGGTCACTCCCTAAAATTCCTTCCACGATCTCATTAGTCTTTCTATAATTCCCATAGTCCCAGTAGAACTAATGGTCTCTGCATTTGTTCATAAATTTCTTAAAATTGGCTCAAAATGCTGCACCTATTTTTTCATCACTCATCTCTCCTCAGCCATATGTAATATGCCTCCTACCCCAGTATTGTTCACTATAATCGCCCTCAATGGACACAAATAACCTGGATTTCTCTAGCAACCACTATCAAAATACTGTCGATCTTTTCCTGATTATAAAAATAATTAGTCTGTAGTATGAGACGTAAAGAAAAAATTTCAAATTACTTGCAATACAAAACCTAAAATCAGAAGATTAGCAGTAGTTTGCATCCCCTGCACAATCACTTTCCTAAAATCATACATGCGTTACCTTTTCAAAGGTAAAAATGTTTTTCTTCTTTAATAGTCATGATGATAATTTTCTAATGCCTTTAGATATCCTGTAAAAATTACTTTTTTTTTTTTTTCATTTTAGGGCTGCACCTGAGGCAGATGGAAGTTCTCAGTCTAGGGGTCAGATCAGAGCTGCAGCTGCCAGCCTATGCCACAGTCATGGCAACACCAGATCTGAGCCACATGCCACATGTGCAACCTACACCACAGTTCACGTCAACGCCCAATACTTTACCCACGGAGGGAAGCCAGAGATCAAACCCGCATCCTCATGGACACTAGTTGGGCTCATTACTGCTGAGCCACAAAGGGAACTCTTATAAAAATGTACTTTTTAATTGCTAAACAATATTCCATCCTGCAGCAATCTTAATTTACCATTCTACCTGTACTGAAAATTCAGGCTGTGTCCAATATTTTGTTATTATATAAAATTATGATGAATTTTTACACATATCTATATCTATATTTTCATCTATATCTCTGATTATTAGGATACTGCCCTAGAAGGGAATATGCAGGTTACCAAGTACAAACTTTAAAAGGCTTGATATGTATTGCTAAAGTACTTTCTAGAAAGATGACCTATTTCATTCACCTCCAGAAGTCTATACCTGCTTTGCTGTACTTTCACCATAACTTACTATAATATCATTGTTCTGATAGGTGAAACATCTCTCACTGTTTTAATCTGCATTTCACTGGGTTTTTTTGTTTCCTCTTACCTTTTTTTTGTTGTTGTTTTCGTTTCTGTTTTTTCTTTTTAGGGCTGCACTGTGGCATATGGAAGTTCCCAGGCTAGGAGATGAATCATAGCTGCAGCTGCTGGACTATGCCACAGCCACAGCAATGAAGATCTGAGCCATGTCTGCGACCTACAACATGGCTCGAGGCAATACCAAATCCCAAACCCACTGAGTGAGGCCAGGGATAGAACCTGCATTCTCATGGATACTAGCTGAATTTGTTTCTACTGCACCATAAAGGAACTCCCTCAATGGTTTCTACTAAGGGTGAACATTTTTCCCATTGATTAAAATTTATACTTCTGCCATCTAAATCAACTATGCTTTAATTTAAAATTTAAAATAATTAATAATTAATTTAAAAATAACTAAGTAGTATAATTAGTTAACTGTTAGTATAATTAGTATAATAACTATACTAATGGTTAATATAATTTTTTAACTGATAGTTAAAAAAATCATACTTTCTATGCAGCCACATCAACGCCAGACCTACTGAGTGAGACCTACTGAGACTACACCACAGCTCAAGGCAATGACAGATTCTTAACCCACTGAGACCTACACCACAGCTCAAGGCAATGACAGATCCTTAACCCACTGAGCAAGGCTAGGGATTGAACCTGCGTCTTCATGGATACTAGTCAGATTTGTTTCCACTGAGCCATGACAGGAATTCCTATTTATATTCTTGCGTGTGTATCTGTGTGTGCGTTTGGTTTTTTTTGGCTGCCCTCAAGGCATATGGAAGTTTCTGGACCAGGGATCAAACCAGGGATCTTGCTGCAGCACAGACAATGCCAGATCCTTAACCTGCTGCACCACAGTGGGAACTCCACATATATATATATTTTTTTGGATAAAAGTTTTTATCAAAGGAAAACATGCGTACAGTAAAAAGGACAAATCTTATGTTTACAGCTGAATTTTGTTTTTACAAAAGCCACATTTCTGAATCTGAAGCAGCATTACTAAGGTATAAATTTCTGTATTACTGAAATGTTTGGTGATTTTTACTAAATTTATACAGTTGTGCAAGCATCACCTCACTCCAATTTTAGAATGCTCCCATCACCCCCAAGTTTCTTTCTTCTAGTCATTTGCTATTCCCACCTCCCAACCCTGGGCAATCACTGAGCTGCTATGTCAGTCTGTTTCACTGCTTCAAAATAAAACTGGTTTGAATCCACAAAGCAAAGACAGTAATCCAGGGTCATCTTTTTCTTCCCACAGGGAAATCTGGCAGAAATGTCCTTTAAGGAGCTGTCTTACCTAACCCTATTGCTCCTTCTCTCAACAGTGAGTGTAATAAGACATCACAGACCCTGCCAAAGAGAGACGATCAGGGTACTGACAAAAAAATCTTGGAAGCCCCTAAAACAGTCAAGGATTGTGAAGTTGTTAGGATCTCAAGAAAACAGGACTCAATGCAGAAGTAAGCTTTAATTAAATTAGCACGTTTTCCCAAAGAGCAAGGAATTTTCAGCCTGTTCTGATACTTGAACATGAATATTCTGGGTCCCCTGGCACAGAGCTTTCCTACCTCACTCACTTATATTCTTTGCCAATTTTTCTACACCAGTGACCTTCTATCTACATATCCCATGGTGCAGCACATGCTGCTGGTTGTTTAACCAATATCCATTCTCTCTTCCTTACTAGCATATCCTCCATTTTTTATGAAGTTGTAATAAGAACTGCAGCTAAAAACTACATTTTCTACCCTTTCTTGCAATGGGGATCCAGATGACACAGTTCCAACAAGTGAGATTTTAGTAGAAGTCACTAGGTAGGGCTTCTGAGAAAGTTTTGTTTTGTTTTTGTTTTTTTAAATCAACTCTGCTGACATGGGTCTTGTGCCCTATGATTTTCCCTTCTGCCTGCCTAGCATCCATTTGATTCCTTACTCTAATTAACCTATGCACACTGACTAGGTGAATGTTTCTACCCTCAGCTAAGATCATGATGGGTTGTTCAAAGACTTCAGGACTGTCTGCTGCTTATAAAGTGAAATCCAGACTTTTTTGACTAAGAAGTTTCCAATATCACTTTCTTCTCCCTCTATCTGTCAAGCACTTTAAACTTTCCATTTCTAAAACATGTCTTCCTTGGTCAGTGAACATGTGGTTGAATGGTCACAAGGAACAAAAAATCCACTGAAACCACTTTTTTTAAAAAAAAAAAGATGATTTGGACTTCCCGTTGTGGCTCAGTGGAAACAAAACCAACTAGTATCCATGAGACTGTGGGTTCAAGTCCTGGCCTTGCTTAGTGGGCTGGGGATCCAGCACTGCCATGAGCTCTAGTGTAGGTCACCGACACGGCTCAGATCCCGAGTTGCTGTGTCTGTGGCATAGGCTGGAAGCTGTAGCTCTGATTTGACCCCTAGCCTGGGAACTTCCATATGCTGAGGGTGAAGCCCTAAAAAGCAAAAAAAAAAAAAAGAGAGAGAGAGAGAGCTAATTCATCAAAAGAATGCAAGAGAATCTTATGGACCCCAAAGGCAGCAAGTAAAGCTGGCCCTCACAGAAAATGGGAAATCACCTGGCAGCTACTATGAATGAGTCAATGAGAACCTCACTACTTCAAGTGTGGTATGGGAACCAGAAGCACTGGCATTACCTGGGAACTTGACAAAAAATGCAGACTCTTGGCCCTGCCTCAAACTAACTGAATGACAATATGTGCATCTACAAGACACCCAGGTGATGTGTTTGCTCATCTTTTGAGAAGCACTGAACTGATAGCATTACTTCCTCCTTTCCACCTTATTTCCTACAGCTTATTGTATACAGTTTTCTCCTCAAAATTAGTAATAAAATAATTTTTTTTCTTTTTGTGGCTGCACCTGTGGGCATACGGAAGTTCCCAGGCTAAGGGTACAATCAGAGCTGTAGCTGGAGCCTATGCCACAGCCATAGCAACACCAGATCTGAGCCACATCTATGATCCATGCTGCAGCTTGCAGCAGCAGTGGATCCTTAACCCACTGAGGGAGGCCAGGGATCAAATCTGCATCTTCAAGGAGTCTATGTTGGGTTCTTAACCCACTGAGCTACAATGGGAACTCCTAATAACACTTAACTCAGCACACATTACAGGCCAGGTACTTGGTATATGTTATCTCATTTAATTATCAACCCACAAGAATAGCACTATGACCTCATTTTATTACTGTTATTCCATTTTCAAGGACAAGAACACTGATATTTATTTATTTATTTATTTTATCTTTTCTAGGGCCATACCTGCGGCACATGGAGGTTCCCAGGCTAGGGGCCTAATCGGAGCTGTAGCTGCCAAGCCTATGCCAGAGCCACAGCAACTCGGGATCTAAGCCGCATGTGCAACCTACACCACAGCTCACAGCTACCAGATCCTTAACCCACTGAGCAAGGCCAGGGATCAAACCCGCAATCTCGTGGTTCTTAGTCGGATTCGTTAACCACTAAGCCACAAAGGGAACTCCGAGAACACTGATATTTAGAGAATGCAAATAAGTGACCTGCTCAAAGTCACACAGTAGGAAATAGCACAGTTGGGACTGGACTTCAAAAAGTCTACTCCACAGTCTAGTTAAAATGACTGTTAGGAGTTCCTGTCTTGGCTCAGTGGTTAACGAACCCAACTAGAATCCGTGAGGATGCGAGTTCAATCCCTGGCCTTGCTTAGTAGACTAAGGATCCGACGTTGCCGTGTGCTGTGGTGTAGGTCGCAGACTCAGCCTGAATCCCGAGTTGCTGTGGCTCTGGCATAGGCCAGCCAATACAGCTCCAATTGGATCCCTGGCCTGGGAACCCCCATATGCTGTGGGTGTGGTCCTAAGTAGACAAAAAGACAAAACAAACAAACAAAAAAGGCTGTTAATTCTGTATCCTTCACATCAAATAGAGACTGCTAGAAAATAGCAAGGACCCAGAAGAGTACTGAATCCATTCATTTTGTCTAAGAAAGGTAGAATTCCAAAATTAAGATTGAAAAGAATTACCAAAGCGGAGGGGGAGGGAGTGGAATGGACTGGGAGTCTGGGGTTAAAAGATGCAAACTACTGCACTTGGAGTGGATAAGCAATAAGATCCTGTTGTACAGCACACGGAACTATATCTAGTCACTTCTGAGGGAACAGGATGGAGACTAATGTGAGAACAAGAATGTGTATATATATGTGTGCGCATGTGTGTGCGTGTGTGTGTGTGTGTGTGTGCGCGCGCATATGTATGTATAACTGGGTCACGTTGCTATACAGCAGAAACCTTGACAGAACATTGCAAATCAACTATAGTAGAAAAAATAAAAATTTTTTTAATCTTTTTGTCTTTTCTAGGGCTGCACCCATGGCATATGGAGGTTCCCAGGCTAGGGATCCAATCAGAGCTGTAGCTACCAGCCTACACCAGAACCACAGCAACGTGGGATCTGAGCCACGTCTGCAACCTACACCACAGCTCACGGCAACGCCGGATTCTTAACCCACTGAGCAAGGCCAGGGACCGAACCCGCAACCTCATGGTTCCTAGTCAGATTCATTAACCACCGAGCCATGACGGGAATTCCGAAAAAATAAAAATCTTTAAAAAAGATGGAAAAGAATGAGAATGACGCATTTGAAAAAAGATCTGTTCTAGGAATTAGAAATAGCAGGAGTTCCCGTAGTGGCGCAGTGGTTAACGAATCCGACTAGGAACCATGAGGTTGCGGGTTCGATCCCTGCCCTTGCTCAGTGGGTTAAGGATCCGGCGTTGCCGTGAGCTGTGGTGTAGGTTGCAGACGCAGCTCGGATCCCAAGTTGCTGTGGCTCTGGCGTAGGCCGGTGGCTACAGCTCCGATTCAACCCCTGGCCTGGGAACCTCCATATGCCAATAGCAACAACAACAACAACAAAAAGACAAAAGACAAAAATAAATAAATAAATTAATTAATTAATTAAAAAAAAAAAAGAAATAGCAGGAGTTCCCGTTGTGGCACAGTGGTTAACAAATCCGACTAGGAACCATGAGGTTGCGGGTTCGGTCCCTGCCCTTGCTCGGTGGGTTAAGGATCCGGCGTTGCCGTGAGCTGTGGTGTAGGTTGCAGACGCGGCTCGGATCCCAAGTTGCTGTGGCTCTGGCGTAGGCCGGTGGCTACAGCTCCGATTCAACCCCTAGCCTGGGAACCTCCATATGCCGCGGGAGCGGCCCAAGAAATAGCAACAACAACAACAACAACAAAAAGACAAAAAAAAAAAAAAAAAAAAAAAGAAAGAAATAGCAAACTATGAAAATAGAAAGGTCTCAATTGTGCCTATCTCTAGAAATCATCAGAATTTATTTAAATGTTACTTTGTACATTGGCCAATATGTGTGGCATGCCTGTAAGTTGCTAAAGTTGACTTCCTTCCTCAAGAGCTAAACTCTGCAGCATAATGGGCAACATGTGCCTCCCTTACCAGTCCAGAGGTCCTCGGGGCCTGAGCCTGTTCCAGAAGCCAGTGGAGATGGGCCCCCCAGCTCAACTCCTCCCTCCAGTTGTGCAATCACAGCAGGCTTGAGAAGAGGAAATCCTGTTTGGGGGAAAGGAAATAAGAAAGACAGGTGGATAATCTCCCACAGATGATTTTCTAAACCTCTTCTCAGTTTGTGTCAGCAATGGGAAGGGAAGGAAGGAACCCCAGGGGGTCCTTGCCTAAGAACTATGGGAAAGTTGGGGGGGGGGGTGAGGCAGGAAGATATATGTGTAGCGTCAGGTAGGGGTGGGAGGAAGAGGCTTGAGAAGATGTGAGAGAAGTTCGGAAGGGGCCAGCCTGAGACTTCATGCAGGGCAAACAGGGAGATTCTGCCTAAAGGGATACCATTTTTTGTCCACTGCCCAAAACATTCAAAAGACACAGAGACCCTTGGAAAAACTCAAGAGATGCAGGTAAGAGAGGGAACCTGAAGGTAATGCTTAGAACGGTAAGTTATTTTCATCTACACCATGTTCAAAACACAGCCTCCATAGGATGGCTCAAGAGTGCGCACCAGTCCAGCAAAGTCCTATACTGGGCCCCCAAAAGGGCTTGGGGTTCACCGTTCCTAGCGACCCCAGGTCTAGAAGAATGGGCATCAACCCCTGCAAGTTCCTACTCAGTAAAAAATTACCAGAGGCCCCATCTCAACCAATAAGGGGGAAGGAAGCCAGGGAGCACCAAGCAACAGAGTCTGAGTCCCAGGAGGAGAGAGGTCTTACCCAGGGAGGCCACATTCCCATAATTCTCCAGCATCACATCCCTGTACAGGGCCCTCTGTGCAGGGGACAGGCCGTCCCACTCCGTCTGGGTGAAGTACACAGCCACGTCCTCGAAGGTCACCAACTTCTGAAACAACAGTTTCCTGCTGCCCTAGGGCCAATTCCATGGCTCAGGCCCTAAGTGAGGGGCAGAGGGCAGTATGAGGGCTTAGGGAGGGGCTTGTGGAGAGCACAAAATTAACAACAAGGGGAAAGAGTTCAGAAAAACACCTGGAAAGTAAACCATGGAATATCTGATTTCTCTCACAGCAGAGAAACCTCATGCCATAATTCACTTACAAAGGATGATATAAGTTGAGATGAAAGAAAAAAAATTCCCATGACCAGCTACCCCTAATGCAACTGCCTTCTTTCAGGTACGCCACGCCGACCTCACTGGCAGAGGCAGCTCCAGACCAACACACATGCTCTCCCATTCCCTCCCTTGAGCTCTTGCCTTCTGTGTCCAGGATGACACACCTCACCCTCACTCTCAAACCTCAAGGCACCCCCAAACAACAGCCACGGCTTCCATCTCATCCAGCCCTCACTTGCCACCCGGTTTCTGCCATGGACCCCCTAGGACAGGCTGTACAGCTTCTGCTCCTGCACCTCCAGCCAAGGAAGCCCAGTGCTGCCAGGATTGGCTGGGGGTGCAGGGGCTAAAGCGTGGGGTGAGAGCTGGCAGCCCAATCTGCTTCCAAATGGGTCTTGCTGAAAACCCAGCATTTTTTGTTACCCGCTCCCATTCAAGCCTCATCCTGTCCAACTTCACTGCCTCTCCAAGAAGGTTTGGGCAAGAAGGGAAGTCAGCCATCCTTTGAGCTGCTCTCTGCATCACTCCACTAAACAGTTAGCAAGCCACCCCCCCCCCCCGCCCACTGGCAACTGCCACCTCTGGCTGCCCTCATTCCGCCCACCTCCGCCTTAGGTAACAACCCTGGGAACAGTCTGGCAGTGATCTGTCTCTCAATCTCAACTCCTCTCTGCCAGCATCTGTCTTGCTTGACTGTACTGGCTTCTACCCATCAACAACTCTAGCGCACTTGAGAGTGTTTTTGTGAGTCACTCACTGTGTGACGTGGATAGTCTAATAACTCCTCTACACAAAATTAAACACCTTCACTGCTGGCCACCCCCTTTTCCCCGACAGTTGGTGCCTCCTCCTGAACTGAAACCGCAGCTAGTATCATTGACTGCCACCCCCCTTGTTAGCAGCTACTTGCCTTAATGAATCCTACATCACCTAGACCAATGGGACTCTTTCTGAGGTGGCCACCTTGCTTTCAAATCTCCCCTGAAAATTATTCCCTACATAAGACATCATAAATCTGACGACGTTAACTTCATTTGCTCCCCATGTGTCACAGGGCTGAACAGTTACGACTCACGCAATGACTGAGTGACCTTGGATAAGTCATCCAACTCCCTTGTGCCTTTCGTTTGTAGCAGAATGAATACAACACAGCACCTATCTCCCAGAGAGATATGTGGGAGTATGTCAAGTGCTCAGTATGGTGCCCGCAGCACACTAAGCCTCAAATGGTGTCACTGGAGTTACTGTGACTATGAGGTAGTCCATGGAGGTCCATGAAGTCCCTGAAATCATATGGAAAATGTGGTTCGCATGTTTCTTTTTCTGGGGAGAGGATCCAGAGTTCTTATCAGAGACCTAAAGTTTGCCCACTACACCCCAAGCCCTGAAAGCATCTCCAGGACACAATGAGACATCCTGTCCACAGGACTTCCTGTCTTCTTTCCCTCCATTGACCCCACTCTGCTCATCCTCACCTTTCCCCAGAATCAGAGGCACGCTCATCTTCTATTTGGATCTAGTCCTGCTACTCCTCTTCATCTACAGTCCCTCCCTGGAATCCTAGCTCTCTGCCATCCTCCTCCACTCATGGGCAGCTTCCCTGTCTATCATTCACCAGAGCCCTCTACTGGGGGAGCAAGGTACACTGGTGTGCACGACACTACACTTGTCTATCAGGCACACCCTCCTGCTGCCTTGACCTTGGCTGTCCTGGTCTCTGGCCTCCGTCCCTCCACATCACCACTCTTTCCACAAGCTCCATTCTGGCAGGCAGAAGCTCCAGCTCTCATCGCAAGGCTCATCGGCTTCGCTTCCCAGTTTTCATCAATGTGAAACTGCCCAGGTAGAGTTGAAGGACTCACAGCTCACCTGGAGCCAGGCTGTCAGAAGCATGGCTGCCAGCACTTGGTCTCCCTCTGAGAGAAGCAGTGGTGCTGAGGAAAAACAGTGAGACAAGTGTGAGACAAGCCACCCCACCAGGAACAATACAGCCCCTTGCAGAAGATTGAGACACAGGTGGCCAGCATCCACACGAAAGTGCGAGCAGGAGCTGTCATGGAACGAAGGGAGAGATCTGTTCACTGGCTCTGCACCCAGGGCTCCTCCTAGCCATGACATTGATGCTCACTGCCAGGCACCCTAGAATTTTATAATTCTGACACATCATACACACAGAAGAGTGTATATAAGAAATGTAGGCAGGAGTTCCCGTCGTGGCACAGTGGTTAACAAATCCGACTAGGAACCATGAGGTTGCAGGTTCGGTCCCTGCCCTTGCTCAGTGGGTTAACGATCCGGCGTTGCCGTGAGCTGTGGTGTAGGTTGCAGACGCGGCTCAGATCCCGCGTTGCTGTGGCTCTGGCGTAGGCCAGTGGCTACAGCTCCGATTGGACACCTAGCCTGGGAACCTCCATATGCCATGGGAGCAGCCCTAGAAAAGGCAAAAAGGAAAAAAAAAGAAAAAAAAGAAAAAAAAGAAATGTAGGCAGAGCCTAAAGGTTAATAAAACCAAGACTCAGGTAGCAACAACTCAGCCCAAGGGACAGAACAGTCCCAAGATCCTGGGCTTATTCTCTTCCTCTAAAGCATCACCTTCTGTGATACTGTCAGAGAAGTCAGGCTGGAGGGGCTGCAGCCCCAACACAGAGGACTTGGAGTCAGGTCCCAGGGAGGCAGCTCCCGGAGAAGGGGAAGCTGCCCCCTCCCATCCTGCCCAGGCTCACACAGCTGAGTGTCCTCAGGAGTCCGGATACCTGTAGAGGTTAGGAGGTCGGCCTCCTGCATGGCCCAGGCTTACCTTGAGGAAGCTGGGCCACAAGAAGCATGAGGCTGGCTCCTCGTGCCTTCCAACATTCTAAGGGCAAAGAAGCCAAGGCCTCAGCAGCTTGAGAGGGAGGATTACTACAGCATCCAGAATCCCATGACGCAGCACTCTTTGTCCATTATATTCAAAGCCACATAGACTGGTTATTTTCTGATTTTTACTGCTCCCAAAATCAATCTTGAAATTTTAATTTTTTCTAAAAGTATGTGTCTTCCAGAATTTCAACTTGCACATAGTTATGGAAAACACTGGCTCATGACTTTTTTCATTTCCTCCCTATCTGGAGCTCCTTTGCTTTTCCTACTTCTTTTGAATATATACGCTTTCAAGACCCTATAGCCTTAGTTAATATTGGACTGATTACATCCCCCCAAAATTTGTATGCTGAAGCCCTAAATTTCAGTGTGACTATATTTGGAGATAGGACTCATGAAGAGGTAATAAGGTTAAACAAGGTCATAATCTGATAGGGCTGGTGTCCTAATAAGAAGAGGAAGAAACTCCAGAGCTCTCTCTGCCATGTGAGGACACAGTGAGAAGGAAGCCACCTGCAGCCTGAGAACCCTCACTAAAAACTGAATTGTCTGATACTTTGAGCTTGGACTCCCAGCCTCCAGAACCGTGAGAACTAAGTTTCTATTGTTTAAGCCGGACAGTTTATGGTATTTTGTTAGGGTAGCCCAAGCAGATTAATAAACTATGATTTCTCTACGGTTAATGTTGTTTGATTTTCAAAGAACCACCAGCCTTTCTATTTATTTAGAACACCACTCCCTTTTCTATTTGTTTTTAATTCATTAAGTTCTGCTTTTTACATCTGTCTCTTTAGCTCTGTAAGAGACACCTTATGCACCTCCCCAAATCCTCTTGTACACTCAGTCCAGTTCCAGAGGCTTTGACCAGCTTTAAGCAACTACAACCAACCAATGGGTCTACACCACACAGGTGTGGCTCCTGCCCTGAGGCTTCTCTGCCCTGTGTGGGACATCTTCAGACACCTGCTGGGTTCTGAAAGACAGGGAAGTCAATGCCTGTGAGGCCACCCTTGGCCAACAGCAGACAGAAGTCAACGGATAAACATGTCTCCCTTTAGTCCCCCACGTGTTTAGCCATAAGATTCTAAGGCTCCTCAAAGATCCTGCAAGTCAGGGCACCAGTCACCTCAGGGGGGTGGCCAGCCTGACAATACATCCTAGTATACTCTGTCCATCCTTCTCTATTTGAAAAGACTTCTCTTGTCTTTCACCCTGCCCTGGGACTACATTCCCAAACAAACTGCCTGCACACAAACTTCTGTCCTATGTTCTGCTTTGTAGTCTGCTGTTAGCTAGACTACAAAAAACTTTTTTCTACCTTCCTGAGGTTGCATGATTCATTCACCTATTTTCATTCTTTCCTACGTGGCTGTCGAAACCTTTAAACAGTCTACTGAATATATTATTAACCACATTCCAGAGACTTTTTATATGTTTTAATTATTATTTTACAACTTGTCAGCAACTGTGTTCTGTCTCTGAACAAAGAACTGTTTTTTTTTGTTTTTTTTTTTGTCTTTTTGTCTTTTGTTGTTGTTGTTGTTGTTGCTATTTCTTGGGCCGCTCCCGCGGCATATGGAGGTTCCCAGGCTAGGGGTTGAATCGGAGCTGTAGCCACCGGCCTACGCCAGAGGCACAGCAACGCAGGATCCGAGCCGTGTCTGCAACCTACACCACAGCTCACGGCAACGCCGGATCGTTAACCCACTGAGCAAGGGCAGGGACCGAACCCGCAACCTCATGGTTCCTAGTCGGATTCGTTAATCACTGCGCCACGACGGGAACTCCTGAACAAAGAACTGTTAAGGATAGTGTGTTGTTAATTTCTTCTCTGGCTTTACTGCATAGTGTTTAGATAACTTGATCTATTCACTTCTGCGTTACAGATTTCTGAGGGGCTTTTGTAGCTGCAGCATCCATTTAAAACATGTTCTATGGATGCTTCAAAAGAAAACATTCTATGATGGAAAACAATATAATCTATCTGAATCTAATAAATCAACTCTACTGATTTTATCATATAGATTTTTTTTCTCTGTAACCCATGATTACCTTTCCCTAAGTAAACTGAGAGAGCAGTACAAAGTGAACTATCACCAAACTCTGAGCCCATATTTATCATGGGCAAATCCTTTCAAATCTTTAAGAAATCAATAATTCTAACACAACTTAAACTGGAGCAGGAAACAGCAAAGTAAGTTTCCCAGTCTTTTTTATGGTGTCAGCACAACACTAACACAAATACCACAGACCAGTCTCATTTATGAATACTGGTGCAAAAATCCTCAATATTGAGGAATAGACTCCAGCAGTTCATTAACATGACACATCATGCCTTAGAGGGATCATTCCATGAATCCAAGTAAAGTTCAGTATTAGCATACAGACTGTACTTTTCCACATTAATAAATCAAAGAAAGATAACCATACTTTCTATCTCAGTGGATGCCAAGCTTGTTTGATAAAATTCAGTATTCATGATTAAATTTTAATATTTATATCACAGAAAAACTCATATGTAGACAATACACACATTATTATCAGCAGTATTTTAATAACAAAAAACTGGAAACTCCTATGTCGAGAATACACAAAGAAGCTGTCATACCATATTTACAGTGGAACATTACTCAGCAGCAAAAAATGAATGATTCACAGCTACACACAAAACATGGATGAATTTAGGAACATAATGAGTTATGCAAGTCCCAGAAGCCTACAGATACCATGATGCCAACTTCATAAAGCTCAAAACCAAAATTAATTACATTACTTGCAGATAGATGTATATGTGATAAAAATTATTTTTAAAAATAGGTAAGGCCATGACTAACACAAATTCAAGAGTTGTTAGCTCTAAGGGCAGGTAAGAGGGAGTTGGGTTGAGAAGGTGCACACAGACACAGTGGCGATGTTCTTCTTAATGGTGTGTTGTGTTTAATGGATGCTCACATTACTTCTATACTTCATAAATGCCATGCTAGATGCAATCTTCTATATATAGGATTCACTGTATATATCCAGGATGGGATAGGGGCAATGACCTCCAAAAAATATAAACAGCAAATGAGCCTAACTCTACCACAACATAACCACACTGAAGTGATGGGAAAGAAAATAACTAAGTAACTTTGGAAAACAGTATTTTAACTAAACACTCTAAGGCCTGTTACTCAAAGGCTCTTGAAGTTGCATGATTTTTAAATTTATTTGTATTCTTTCCTATTTGAAAATCAAAATCTATAAGGCCACAACTTTTCCTCTGAATACACTATCAACCACATTCCAAAAGTATTTTTTTAAATACATATTTCACGTTTTCATTAACATTTCACAGTATATTTTAGTAAACTTGCTTTCATGAGGATATGAATGAGCAGTTGTGAAACTGTTTCAGGTGTATTCTAGGACCGAGCAAATCCGTACACTCTTCATTGTAGAAATCATTCCCAGATCATTGTCATCCAACAGCCCAAGAGAAGTTAGGCCGGGTTACCTTTTGGAAATAACACCGCTCCAGGAGACAGTGTCCTCCAAAAGTCGGCCGCCTTCTGCTCTCGGGTGGCCTGGAGGGGCTTTGCTTTTTCTGCTCCCCCACTCGTCCTGATTCACCACCCTGTGTTGCGAGCCTGGGTGAGCCATACTTGAAACGGAAACAGGTAAAAGCCCCTGCACGACCTCAACATGTCAAGACACATGATATCACCTCAGGTCGCTTCACCCCTGCCAGTATTCAACTCTCTGTCGGCTCCAACACGTTCCCAAAAAGCCAGTAGCATCTTCCCCAGATAAAGTGCTAAACGCTCAGAGCTTCGTGACTGTGACAGTAACACAGACTTCGCCTTCCACGGAACGTAATCACCACCAGGTCCAAAGCAGGCGGTGAGACGAGGAGGAAGAGGACCCCAGACAGCCGAGACCAACCTCCACCCAGGGTGGAAAAGCACCCCAACCGCGCCCAGAGCGTAGTGGCTAGGCACCTCCCCCGCCTCCCGCAGCCCCGCACCCCCGCACCCCACACTTACCTCTGCTGCCGACAGCTCCTAGGCGCTGCCGGAAGTGCGTCACCAGGCCGCGGCGGCGCCTCTCTAGGAGCAGCGCCGCTCCCTCTCGCCGGTGCTCTGGCCCCGCCCCCTGCACGGAATCTCCGGTATTCTGAGGCCCTAGTCCCCGCCACCGTTAGCACTGGGCCCAAGCCCAGGGTGGCGCTGGAGATCTGTGTCATTTAGTAAAGCTGCAGCTGCAACCAGATCTGGGAGTCTCTGGACTGGATCGCACGCTGTCAAATCTAAGGCCCCTTTTTGGAACAAGTATTTCCTAATGACCACCATACTCTCCTGCCATGAAAGGCATAGACAGTGGCTTAGAAGAGCATAGACAAAGCAGAAATTGACAGAACATTGAAAATAAACTACAATACAAAAAATAAAAATCTAAAAAAAAAGATCATAGACAATATAAACAAACTGCATTCTTAAAAGTAATATGGAAGTACCCTGGTGGTCTAGTGGTTAGGACTGGGCACTTTCACCGCTCCTGCCAGGCTTCAATCCCTGCTCTGGGAATTGAGATCCTACATCAAGCTGCTACACACTGCGGTACCCCCTGACCCCCAGAAAAGTAATGTTGTGTACTAACATTCACTTAGTAAATGAAAATAACTTATAAAGTATCCATTTCAAGAGTTCCATGGAAGCTCAGTAGGTTAAGGATCTGGCCTTGTCACTGCTGTGGCTTGGTCATTGCTGCCGTGTGGGTTTGAGCTCTGGGTGGGGAACTTCAACAGACCAGCTGTGGCTGGCGTAGGCTGGCAGGTGTAGCTCTGATTCGACTCCTAGCCTGGGAACTTCCATATGCCACAGGTACAGCCCTAAAAAGCAAACAAACAAACAAAACAATGTTTATTGAATGCCTCCTATGTGCCAGGCCTTGTGCTCTTGGAGATAATGGTGTTGAATAAGAGAGCTGCTGCAATGACAACACCAGATCCTTAACCTGCTGTGCCACAGGGAAATCCCAACATTGGTTGTTGAAGAGGTCCAAAGGCTTCAGGCTCAACTCCTCGGTAGAACCTTTCTTTACCTCTGTGCAACCAGAGGTAGGCTGTATCTTATACCTGGGCTCATGACACTGACCAGGAGCTCTTCTCTGATTTGCCCTGACCCTGATCATCAGTTGCCCAAGTTGAGCGCCTTAAATGGCTCATCTCACTCAGATAGTAAAATGGTCTCATGACTGAGCACAGTGAATGGGCTGGGGATAACATTGCTCTTGGCAAGAAGTGCTGTTTCCATTTCTTCCTAAGCTCAGAAAGCAGATCTTTAGCTAGGAATGAAGCCTTGTCTAAATAAACAAGAAGGAATTAGACCACAGTGTCACATAAATGATGGTCCCAAATGTTGGATCATAAACCAGCTGTCTAATTTTATAGGTAAAAAAATAAGTCCTTCTAAATAACTATGAAGCTCCTACTTCTAAGAGTGCTGGAACAGGTGCAGGCCAAGTTACTAAGGCTCCACAGAAGGCCTGGAGAGGCAGCGTCCACTCCTTGTCTGCCAACCTCTATTCTCCCCTTTTATAGATAAAAGAATCTCTGGCAAGGCAAAGAGCCAGAGAAAATAACACACTTCCCAGCCTACTTTATGGCCAAGTGTGAATATGTGACTAACTTCTGGCAAATGGGCTACAATAAAAAGCAATGCTGTGCTGCTACAGAGAAGGGGCATGCCCTCCCTGGCCTCTCATCAAGGGAATGCTGACAGGGGTGTGAGCATCTTGGATCATGTGTATAAAGATGGGGGGATGGAAGATCAGCCCTAGCAGCCCATACCCTAAACAATAATCCTAGAAATGAGGGCTAGTGGAAAAATCACACAACAGTAAACAACTTAAGTTGGCTCTCATAGTTCAGTGTTCTGGAAGTCCATCTTTAATGCTGGGCCTGCAGCCACATTTCCTCACACTCAGCTCTAAGGCTTGTTCTTCCGGACCCTCTGTTCCTGCAATCCCAAAGATTCCCTAAAGCCCTTTCTCCTTGCCTGCCAGGGAAACTGATGATCTTCTCATAGTAAAAAGTCTCTTCTGGTGTTGCCAGTCTCAAGATGACGGAGTAAAGATAGTTCTGCCTGTTTCCTCTTGAAAATAGTGGGAAAACAGTAAGGGCCTGGTTGGGGTTCATTCCAAGAGCTCAAGAATGTTTCAATATTACAACATCTTCGTTTATTTATACTGTGAATTAAATCAGTAGATCATTCAACTTACTGTGTGTAGAAACACAGTCACATGTCTGGCTTGATGTCAGGTCTCCATGTCGATGGCACATGCCTGGCTTCACATGCCCAGCTTTATGTCATGTGGAGAAATCTTATTCAAAAAAGTAATGAAACAGCCAAAAATATTTAGGTGTTAAATTTAATAATAAGTGTTCAAGACATAGTTGAAGAAAAATTTAAATACTCAGAGACTAAACCAACAAGAAAGCTTGTACAAATAGAAAGGCACAGGTGATTTTTCAATAGGAAAAATTTTCATTTTGGCCTTACCTATAATGGCAATTTCAACCAATTTTTTAAAAAGAGAATAAAGTGGAAGGAAGTGACCTACTCAAATAAAACCCCATTGGAGTTTGTCTTAGAACTGTGAAAATGACTCTAAAATTCACATAGGGAAAAAGAGATATACTTGCACTACTAAAACATAAGAATGAAAAATGATTGAAAAGTAAAGAATGGAAGAAAGATATGCCAGAGAAGTACTAAATTAAAGGGGGAAATGGCATAGTGATATTATTATCTCACAGCAACTATTTTAGGACAAAATTATTAGACAGGGCTCCCTTTCAGGCAATGCAGTGAATGCTATAAACTAGCATCTAGAAATTTTGGATAAGACATAATTTACAAGATCATTTTAAACAATTAGCTCATAAGAAAGTATGGCCAACTGCCAAAATTAGCAAGAACTTAGTGCTGTCTAGTCAGTAAGTTCGAATTACTTAGCTGCTAGCTTTTGAGGCAATATAATTTAGTGGATATCAAAGGGAGGAATCCTGGTTCCTTCACTGACCAGCTGTGAGACACTGGGAAATCACTTAGCTTTTCTGTAACTTATTCTTTTGAAAAATGGGATAACAGTACCTAGTTGTAAATACCACGTATTGTTTCACTATATGACCTGGGATTCAGTACTGGCTCGATTAACGTTAGCTTTTTTCCTCCTCCACCTGAACTGTATATCTGACTGATCACCCTTACGTATTTTTCAGTAAAGGGATAAATAGTACATAAGTATGCAACTATATTACTGCAATTATGGGAAAGAGGCTACAGTGCAAGCTCCCTCAGAATTTTGTTTGGCTTGATTTTCACTAAAACTTGCTAACAACCAACTTCAGAAGCTTTTGCCATGGTGAAGGCAAACCCAATTCACTCTTTCTGAAAAGAAGTTAGTGGGAGGGTAACAAGTGAGGAGAGGGGATAAGAAGCTGCTTGTCTCCAAATGAATTCAGCATATACTCTTCCCACACTTTTTCACTAACAGCTTGTTTCTTACATGTGCCTAGGAAGAACCCTGAGTAGTATTCTCTACATAGCACAATCAGGCATCAGATATTTGCTCCTAACTTTAAGGATGTTGGCTCCCGGAATAATACAGAGATACTGGGTCTCAAAACCAGAATTCCAACAGAGTCTAATTGTGAGCCTTGATGCTTAAGTCAACCAGAAGGAAAAGAATCCCAGCCCCATACTGTCATAAAGAACCTTCTGAAAGAGTGTTCCCTTTAGGGGATTACAACTGTTAGGCACAGGGGAGTTAAACATCTCAGGAAATTAGCAGAATCCACTGCAACATGGATTCAAGGAGTCCACTGCAGAAGGAAATAGGCAAAGTGTGGTGCTGTCCAAGGTGCTATGTGATTTTGAGCTCTCCAAGGTGCTGAGTCAGAACTCAAAAATTTGTTTTCCCACCTGGTGATGGTCCCTCTAAACCCTGTCTCATTCTATCTTTCCTTGAATGCAACTAGCCATTATCTGGCACATAGCGCTGAGCCCCAGCTCATGCTTGCCTCTGCCTATCACCCTGTTTCAAAATATAGAGAATTCCAAAGATAAAGATTTACTATGCACCCGGAGTTGCTGTCGCGGTGCAGGGGGAACGAATCTGACTAGGAACAATGAAGTTGCGGGTTCGATCCCTGGCCTCACTCAGGGGGTCACAGATTCAGCGTTGCCGTGAGCTACGGTGTAGGTGGCAACTACAGCTTTGATTTGAGAGAGCTACAGCTCTTCAAGATTTGATCGTTCTCTAACTCTCTTTTGCTGTGACGATTTGATATTCTCAGCCTCCGCAAGAATGGAACAGCTCCTCTCAGCTTTCAGATCAAGGAAAACAGTTCTTCTTTCTCTTAACTCTTGCCAAATTCTGGGATTCTAACTGGATCATCTTGCGGGAAGGGGATCTGCAGCTGAGCTGGGCCTGTGTCACACATTCTACCCGAGTGGAAGATGATTTCAAAAGGAAATCGAGTGTACTATTACCAGTAAAAGGGGGTAAAAAATTCTGGGAGGCCAAAATGACCAATGTCCAGCACAGGCTTCTCTCCAGGGTGGGCATGATCTAGCTGGGAATAAGTCCTAAATGTTTTTTCATACTTGACACACTCATAGGGTTTCTCTCTAGTATGGACTCTTTGATATTGAAGCAGATTTCTTTCGCTAGTAAAGACTTTTCCACACTCATCACAAACATAGGACATCTCTTGTATATGTTTTCTAAGATGTCTTTTTAATTGATCCTGAGCACTAAAGGCTTTTCCACAATCTACACAGTCAAAGCATTTCTCCTCGCTGTGGACTTTTTGGTGCTCAGTTAGTTCTGTTTGAAAATTGAAGGCTTGCCCACATATTTTACAAGAATAAGGTTTTTACCCTGTGTGAATACACTGATGCTGACTAGGATGAGAAGTCCTTCCGAAGCCTTTGCCACACTCATTACACTCAAAGGGTTTCTCTCCAGTATGGATTTTTTGATATCGAAGTAGTGGTGAACTACCAACAAAAGCTTTCCCACATTCATTACACTCATAAGGTTTCTCCCCAGTATGGATTCTATGGTGTATAACAAACTCAGAACTACTTGTGAAACCATTTTCAGACTCCTTGCAGAGATAGGGTCTGCCCCACTGTGGATCTGCTGATGCCTGATCAGATTTGTGTTATTATTAAAGGCTCTCCCACACTCTTCATACTGATAGGGTTTCTCTCCAGTGTGGATTCTCCAATGCCCAATTAATGACGAATTGACATTAAAGGCTTTACCACACTCATTGCACTCAAAGGGTTTCTCCCCAGTGTGAATTCTCTGGTGTCTAACATAATAAGAAAAATAGCTGAAGCATTTCCCACACTCTTCACATCTGCTAGTCGCAGAATCTGACATAAATAAAAAGGTTTCCTATCATAGTGGATTCTTGAAACTTTTCCTCTAATATTTTTCACTGCAGGGATTTCCTGGTGCTTCTCCAGTTCACATGCCTATAGGAAGCTGCTTCTCTTAAGAACATTCTTCTGCAGCCTACATGGTATCATCATGCCTCTTTAGGAATTCCTCGTGTTGGTATTGACTCATTGTCAATGCTAGTCCCAGAATCTGACATAAATAAAAAACAAAAATGCCAACTGAGAATTACACTAGAAACAAAGGGACATTGAAAATTATAGCAGCTGGAGTTCCCGTCGAGGCTCAGTGGAAACTAATTTGACTAGCATCCATGAGGATACAGGTTCAAACCCTGGCCTCGCTCAGTGGGTAAGGATCTGGCATTGCCATGAACTATGTTCCAGGTCACAGATGTGGCTTGGATCAAGTCACTCGGAGCCACAATGGGAACTGCCTTGGACTTCCTGGGGACCCAAAACATCTGACCCATCATCTAACATCAAATGCATCCCCCGGCCTTCCCTTCCACCTGCCAAACTGGCTCTATTTTTAATCCACAAAAATTAACTGGCATAGTGAATGATAGCATTGTTTCCCTTCCTGGTTAACAGTACCAAGTTCAAGTGAAGTAAATCAGAGAAAGATAAATATTATATGAGATCACTAATATGGGAAATCTAATAAGAAATGATACAAAAGAACTTATTTACAAAACAGAAACACTCAGATTTTGAAACCAAACTTTGGGTTATCCAAAGGGGAAATGTGATGGGGAGGGAGGGACTGGGAGGTTGGGATTGGCACATATAAACTACAATATACAAAATCATACAGCACTGGGAACTATATCTAGTCACTTATGATGGAGTACGATGGAGGACAATGTGGGAAAAAGAATGTATATATGTATGTGTCACTGGATCACTTTGCTGTACAGTAGAAAATTGACAGAACACGGGAAACCAACTACAATGGAAAAAAGAAAAATCATTGAAAAAAATCAATCAATACTACTATGTAGTTTGGGAAAATTTACTCAATACTTTGTGATGGCCTACATGGGGAAAAAATCTGAAAAAAGAATAGATATATATGTATAGGCATAACTGAATCCCTCTGCTATACACCTGAAACTAATAAAACATTGTAAGTCACCTATACTCCAATAGATTTTTAGAAAAATTTTAAAATGTGGTCTGGAGTTCCTATTGTATCTCTGTGCGTTAAGAATCCCACTATTATCCATAAGAATGCAGGTATGATCCCTGCCCTCTCTCAGTGGGTTAAGGATCCTGAGTTGCTGTCAGTGGTGGTATAGGTCACAGACATGGCTTGGATCTGGTGTTGCTGTGGCTGTGGTGTAGGTTGGCAGCTGCAGCTTTGATTCAACCCCTAGCCTGGGAACTTCTATATGCCAAAGATGCAGCCTTAAAAAAAGTGAAGTTTAAGAAACACTCACACAAAATAGTACCAATTTCAGCCCAGTCTCCTAAGTTAGAAACTTGCGATTCACCCTAGGCTAACTTGCCCTAGTAACTGATCATTTCTAATAAGCAGGTGGTAATCAAATCTTGCCAATTTTATTGTCTAAATATTTCTGGAATCTGACTCCTCTTTGCCATTCAGTACACTAGTACCAGCTGTGTATACTTAATTCCAATTGCAGGCCTCTCCTGCACTGAATCCACCCTCAGCCAGCCATACAATCACCAACTTAAAACGACAAACTGACCCAATCAAAGAACGACTTCCCTGAATGAGTCATGTATGCAACATGACTCTAAGCTACTGGGTAAATAAATCCAAGGAAGAAGGAAATGGTTAAGGAACACCCAACAACTTATCACTCTCAAAAAATGAAAATTCAAGCAATCAACTTCCTTGTCCCCAAAACTTAAGGTACTTAATGTTTACCTTACAGTTGAAGTTAAGGTGCAAAGAGGTTAAATGACTGGCTGAAGGTCACAATGCCAGTGAGGCTTCACAGGATCCCTAACTTCAAGTGTTCTGGCCTAGCGCAGACTTTTGCTATTATAACCCCCTGCCTTGATTAGCCAACAGCACTGACCTCAAGAGATATATTTTCCCTGATTCTAAGCCAAATTCTTTCTTTCTGAGAATAAATGACACAAGCCCCCTTCTTCCTGCCATCACTCTGCCCCCACCTCCCAGGAACCTTGTAAGCTCCTGATCTCAATTCCTCCCACTGTGTGATGGACACCTACAGCACAGCTTGAGTCCTTCATTCTCACATGTTCCTCTGCAAGAGGAACCACTGAACTGGGAACCCTCTAGATCAAATGAGACCCTCAGAATGCTGTAGCCTATACTTAGGCTTCCCAGGACACTCTCCAGCCATTGCATGCTGGGCTTCTGGCTGCTCAGCCCCTCCTCATCAGCTCTCCCCCAGCATCCAGTCCTACTGAAGAGAATCATCTGGGATCTTCCTACTGCATTGGCTTGAACACTTTTGCTAGAAACACCTCTCTCATTCCCATTTTATTCCAATCAGACCTCTCCAAGGCCGATCTGAGGTAATCACAGCTCACCTGCTGCCAGGCTTTCAGGGGCATGGCTGCCATCACCTTGGCTCCCTCTCAGTGAAGGGCAGGGAGCAAAGAGAACCAAGAGTAAGCCCAGCCCAGACAAAGCTCTCCTTTTTTTTTTTTTTTAAGGTCCACTTAGGTCCGCACCCTTGGCATATGGAAGTTCCCAGGCTAGGCATCGAATCGGAACTACAGCTGCCAGCCTACACCACAGCCACAGTAACAGTGGATCTGAGCCACATTTGCAACATACACCGCAGCTTGGGGCAGTGCACCAGATCCTTAACCCACTGAGCAAGGCCAGGGATCGAACCCACATCCTCATGGATACTAGTCAGGTTCCTTATCGCTGAGCCACAGTGGGAACTCCCCAAAGGCTCTCCTTTAAAATAACCTGCCAATAACAGCAGCTGCAATCACTTACTAAATGTCCTTCAGTAAATGGTATATAAATATCTCCTCTTTTACTCCACACTATTCCTCAAGGTTTGAATTCTGAGGAAACCGTTAATTTGAAAGGTATGTAACCTGCCCTTGGGCACCCTGTACTCACCAGCATCATTCAACACTGCCTGTCCTAAGACATGAAGACAGGGAAACATGAATACGCAAAGAGCAAAACAAGCAAAAGACACCAGAAAACTCAAAGCAAGCCATAACAACAGGAAACCTAGACCTTTATTTAAAAAAAATTTATTGAGAAATATAAAAATTAAAAAAAAATACCCACAGTGGGAGGAAGTGGGATGGACGGGGAGTTTGGGGTTGGTGGATAGAAACTGTAACATTTGGAATGGATGGGCAATGAATGCGCTCCTACATAGAGCAAAGGGAACCGTGTGTGATTAGGTCACTTTGCTGTACAACAGAAAATGAAGAAAACATTATAAATCAACTATACTTTAAAAAATCAGAAAAAAACATTAAATTGTATTTGAACATTATGTTATTAGTTTGTAAGTCAGATGAATCTGAAATGACTGAGCAATAAAAAATCTATTTTTCTTAAAAATATTAAAAAAATTTTAAAAATCAGAAAAAAATAGAAATATGTTTTTGGATGAAAAATACACACCTTCTCATTCAGTCTCCACAATAATCCTTTGAACTTTTTCTTTTTCTCAAATAAGAAAAAAAGAGTCTAAGAAAATAGTTTTCTCGGAGTTCCCGTCGTGGCGCAGTGGTTAACGAATCCGACTAGGAACCATGAGGCTGCGGGTTCGGTCCCTGCCCTTGCTCAGTGGGTTAACGATCCGGCGTTGCCGTGAGCTGTGGTGTAGGTTGCAGACGCGGCTCGGATCCCGCGTTGCTGTGGCTCTGGCGTAGGCCGGTGGCTACAGCTCCGATTGGACCCCTAGCCTGGGAACCTCCATGTGCCGCGGGAGCGGCCCAAGAAATAGCAACAACAACAAGACAAAAATAAATAAATAAATCAATAAATAAATTTTAAAAAATTATAAAAAAAAAAATAGTTTTCTCTACCAAGGTCACTCGGCCAGTGGAAGGATGAACCTGGATCCCAAACCAGATAGGCCAGATTCTAAAGTCCATGCTTTTAATAACTACAACAAAATGCTTCCCATTGTAATCCCAATCGAATTTTTTTAAGAACTTAATAAAGCAATTCTAAGGCTAATATTAAGAATAGGTAAATGTAGACCAAAAAATTTCAGAAAAAGAGTCTCAGAGTAAGGTTTCTCTTTCTTGGACTTTGTGGCAAGCATATTTTTTGTTCATCACTCCATTCTAGGACCCAGTGAAAGCCCGAAACCAATTAGCAAAGGACCATGAAAAGGCCACTTCAACATACTAAGATGTTCAGGTTATTACTTTAATTATATCATCCCCTAGAGACACTGAATTCTTGTCAAGCAGTCATATTCTACCAAAAAGCCAGCATCTTTCTAAAAGAAACTCACTGCATACTGCGATTTCCTGCTAGCCTCATCTTATACCATCTCCTCCTTTCTCTTAATTTAGCCACGGTGGTCTCCCTTCAGTTTCTCTACTATGCTAGCTCAGGACCTTTGTACCTGCTGTTTCCTCTGCATGAACCACTCTTCTCCAACCTTAGAACTTTTGTACCTGATGTTCTCTGGTGCAGAACTCTCTAGCAGCCTGGCCTCTCTAGATAACACCAGTTCACCCTTCAGATCCTAGCCTGTCTCTACACACCAGATCAGGCCTGAGATTACACACTCCACTAGCACTGTATTCCCTTTCCTACATACCACCTCTTCTGGTTTGGATTATACACTTATTTGTGTTTTCTTCATCCAACAAACATTTATCACAGGCTTAATTCATTTCAGGCCAAGTGTGAGGCACGGGAGATACAGTGAAGAAAGGTGTGATCCCTTCCATCATGGAGTTTACTTTAGACTAAAGGAAACACAGGTATCAATCAAAGATTCTCATAATTAGCTTTTAAGACCACAATTGTGATTAGCGTCGGGGGCAATTTATGGTAGATGGGGACGCTTAAGAATAGGAATTAACTAGATCAAAAGGAAAATCTTTACAAAAGTAACAGCACGTGCAAATGCATGTTTGTAAAGTTAAAGTCTGTAGCCGAGCCAAGGGGAGTGTGAATATGAGTGTGAAGAAGGTGCAAGAGACCAAGTCACGCAGAGCCTCATGCACGTCAAGGACTTGGTCTTCAACGTAAAACCAAGACCACAACTACTGGTTCGGGTTAGGCGGAGTGAAATGATGAAATGATAGCACTGGATTAATAGGTGACTTTCCATTAAACTGAAAGCTCCCTGAGAGAGGGGCCCAAGGCCGTCTCATTCGCAGCTGCATCTTGGGAACCTAGAACAGCAGCTGGCATTTAACTGCTCTGTGAGAAGTCTTCGGCCCAGGGGGCAGGGGAGGTTATGGATGTGTCTAGTCAAACGGCGTGTTCTTTCCATCCACAGCCCCATTTCCGGGGGCGGCCCCGGCGGGTTGGGATGAAGGCACCGAGGGCGAGGGCAAGCGGAACTGGCCAGCAGGCCGCCCTCGCTCCCCGGACCCGGTGGCGCCACCCGACTCCTTCCACCACGGCATCAAGGACGAAGGCGACCGCCTTTTCCAGCGGTGACAGGTGTGTTCCCAGTCGGTTCAGGAACCCTGAAAACTCACCTCAGGAAAGGCGCACTGCGGCACGACCGGAAGTGCGTCACCACGTCGGCCACGGCGCCCAAGTGTCGCGTGCTTCCTCTCTAGGAAGCCGAAGCCCGCGTCTCCGTGGTCTCTGGCTTTCCTCCGGCGCCGGACTTCTTCAACCTGGGCCCGCAAACAGAAAAGGCTCCTTGTTTAAGCTAATCTCTAAACTGAAACTGCATTTTCTTCAGTTAAGTGTTGGCAAAAACCACAATAGCATCAGCAGTGCCTGTGACTTTGTCAGCAATAAAAATCACAGATGTTTTCCTCTCACATTACCATTCATGAATTTAGAGTGGAACTTAAATTTCATGCACAGTCATTTCTGCCTTGCTGACAAAAAAGTACAGTTAAACCAAATGTTTTGCTGCAGTATCTAGATTGACTTATGATTTGATGTGATTATCTCACTGCAGCTGAAAACATACTTAATGGTAAGATTGGCAACAAGGCAGGCAGGTACGTTCTTCCCAGTACTATTTGACATCACACTGGGAGTCCGAACAAGTGCAGGAAGGCCAGAAAAATAAATGGCGTAAAAGTTGGAAGTAAAGAAATAAAACTTATTATTTGCAGAGGACATGACTGTCCACATAAAAAATCCCAAAGAATCTACAAAACTTGTAGAACTAACAAGTGAGTTTAGCAAGGTCACAGAGTTAAAGTCAAGGGGCAGGGGTTCCCGTCGTGGCGCAGTGGTTAACGAATCCAACTAGGAACCATTAGGTTGCGGGTTCGGTCCCTGCCCTTGCTCAGTGGGTTAACGATCCGGCGTTGCCGTGAGCTGTGGTGTAGGTTGCAGACGCGGCTCGGATCCCGCGTTGCTGTGGCTCTGGCGTAGGCCGGTGGCTACAGCTCCGATTCAACCCCTGGCCTGGGAACCTCCATATGCCGCGGAAGCGGCCCAAGAAATAGCAACAACAACAACAAAAAAAGACAAAAAAAAAAAATAAATAAAGTCAAGGGGCAAAAAGATCAATTGTTGGAAAGTGAAATTTCCAGCAATAAAATTTCCTACAATACAACTTTAATACTTAAAACCAACAGTATCATTTACAGCAGCACAAAACCCAACAAAATATTTAGGTATAAACCTAACAAAATACGTACAAGATAGGCATGCTGAAAACTATAAAATCATAAAAAAAAGATGAAAGGATATCTAATAAATTGAGGTACAATGTTCTGAAAAACTCATTATTAAGATGTCAATTATCTCCCCCAATGCTGTATATATTCAAAGCAATCCAGTCAAAACCCCAGCAAGACCTTTTGTAGAAATTCATAAGCTGATTCAATTGCATGCCAATCATTTAATAGAGCTGATAAAAAGCAGTGGAGAAATAAATTATGCTGAAACATTTGGATATCCCAATTGGAAAATAAAATAAGATTCTTATTTCACGCCATCACTAAAATAAATTCCATGTGGATGAAAAATCTAATTGCAACAAATCTACAACTTTGATGAGAAAGTATGGGCAGTATTTCTATAAATGTGTTTCATCATGTTTGTCCCCACATCTGATGTGTGAACCCTGTAATGGATACCTCAACATGGAGCTGCTCAAGTTACATCCAGCACTCCCAGGAGATGGACATGGGGCCCTCAGAGGCATCTCACGTGGCCTCCCTGTACATGTTTTTAGCCCCCTGCCACCTACCTTGCCCAGCGGCAGTGATTACCTCTTTACATTCCAAGTTTTTTCCTATGACTGCCCCTCCTACCTTTTGCGAGCCAAGGAGAGAAGACAAAGCAAATCTGATACCACCTTGGTTTTGGACTTCCACACTGCAGATTGTGAGAAAATAAATTTCTGTTGTTAAACCTCACAGTCTGCGGTATCTTGTTACGGCAGCACATGCAAACTACCTTAGACATGCCGGTAGTGTCAGAGACTGCTGGTTGCCTACACAAACAGCCATTTGTCCCTTATTTAGTAGCAGAAAACTGAATTATGGGTTGGCACCTTACTTCTTTGCTAAAGGGCATTTCTTGCCACCCTTGTAAGTCTATGGCTCTCCCAGGACTAAGTTCTCCCCAATGAAGTGGAAGTATTTTCAGTACTTACAGGATATTTCCTTGAAAGGAAGGTGACATGCTCTTCTTCCTTTCCTCCATCCTGCATCCTAGAATGGCTGGAGCTCTAGCCATTGCTTTAGATCATGAGGATATTGCCACATCTGATGGATAGCAGATGGCTGGTGAACTGAAAGGAGACAGAATTCCCACTGATGTTGTGCAGCTGCCTATCTCCAGTTCTCTTTTTAAAATTGGAAAAATCAACACTAGTCTTATTTTAAGCTCTATTCGTTTGGATTTGTAGTTACATGCAGTTGAACCTAACCAAGCCTGATCCAAAGACAGTTTACTCAGTTGGAGGGGGCCTCCAGAAGTGGTACTTAGGTCCCAAATGAATAATCCACTAGACACTGGATTCTAGGAAGATGGAGCTATTTCTATACCTCAGAGATGACTGGCACCTCGGGGTCCAGCTCTATACCTCAGGCAATTACTATGAAGGTACTACTTTCAAATAGTTGTAGCAGCAAAAATGTCAAGGCCACACAGCCACTAAGCCTTAATGGCAAATCTAGGAACCCGGGTCCTCTGTCTCCTAGAGTTGTATCTTCTTTCTTTCCTGCTTTCTTTCTTCCTTCTTTCCTTTCCTCCCTCCCTAACTTCCTTCTTTCCTTCCTTCTTTGCTTTTTAGGGTCACACCCACGGCATATGGACGTTCCCAGGCTAGGAGCCAAATTGGAGCTGCAGCCCTATGCCACAGCCACGAGGTAGCTGAACCATGTCTGTGACCTACAGCACAGCTCATGGCAATGCTGGATCCTTAACCCACTGAGCAAGGCCCAGGATCAAACCCAAATCTTCATGGATGCTAGTTGGGTTTCTTACTGCTGAGCCACAATGGGAACTCCAGAAATACTTTTAAAAAGGGGTTTTCTAACTAATACATTCATCTTCCCTAAAGAATATCTGCTAGAGATTTCATTTTACGGTAATTTGAAATTTTCATTAAAGTGCTTAAATTGCTATAATTTCCACCCATTTGGGATGCCTGGATACTGACCTGGCTTAACTGATGGTTAATGGCTTTCTCACATTCACAACACTTGAATGGTTGCCTCTGTGTGAACCATCACAATCATAGTGACATCTTCTCCAATACATCACTCATATGAAAGGTTTCTTCGTTGTACAGGCTCAGTGGTGCCAAATCAATTTTATGTTAACCCTGAAGGCTTTGAAATATGTGAGACATTGAAATGGCTCAATATCAGTAAGGATCTGTTACAAGGGAGAGAAATCCCAAATTCAAACTACTTTAGTAAAAAAATTTATTGATTCATGTCACTGAAAACTGGTTTCTCCATCACTGTCTGTCACCAGCATGGCTGGCTTTCTTCTTAGCCTCCGTGTGGATCAAGGCTAACATCCATGTCCAGCAGAAAAGAATGTCACTTTCTGGTAGGTTCTGCAATTAAAGGGTCCATTCTGATTGGATGAACTTGGGTCACCTGACCCATCACTGTGCCTGGGTGGAAGGAAGATGGGCTACATTAGGCCACATGTTCCACCTTTGCAGTGGGGAATAGAGCCATAGGAACAGTTGAGTGGGAGCAGAGTGGTTTCTCCCAAAAAATTAGGGTAGCAATTACCATGAAAAGGGGGTAAAAAGTGCTAGGAGGTCAAAAGAACCAAGATTCAGGACAGGCTCCTCTCCAGGATGAACATACTCATGGTGATGCAGCTGCAAGTCCTAAAGATTTTCCCACACTCGCTACACTCATTTGGTTTCTCTTCTCTGTGGATGCTCTGATACCGACTTAATGTTGACCTAACAGCGAAAACTTTTCCACACTCCATACACTCGTAGGGTTTCTCCCCAGTGTGGACTCTCTGATGTATAACCAGTTCAGAACTACTGGGGAAGCCATTTCCACACATGGTTCAGAGATGGAGGGGTCTGTCCCCACTGTGGATTCTCTGCTGCTTGATCAGACCCGCACTGTTATTAATGCCTCTCCCACCCTCCTCACACGGACAGGGTTTCTCTCCACTATGGAGTCTCTGGTGTTGAACATAGTAAGGAAAAAAGGTGAAGTATTTCCCACACTCCTCAAATCTAAAGGATTTCTGTACATATTGAAGTCTCTCATCCTTTCTTTAAATATTTTTTTACTGTAGAGATTTCCTGGTGCTTCTGCAGATCACATGTTTCTGGAAAGTCAGTTCCTGAGAAACACTCTTCATTCGGCAGCCCCCCTAATATCATCCCATGTCTTTCTTCAGAAAATCCCTGTGTTGATGTGGACTTGTCAATGTTAGTCCCAACATCTGATATAAGAAGTGAAAAACATGTGAGAATTATAACAGAAACAATAGAGCACTGAAATTACAGGGCCTTTAGAGATTACTATTACAACCCCCATGTGGCCTGCCACAAAGAGAAAGCTATTAAAATGAAAGTGCCAAATGTGACAGAGGCTGAAAATAGTAGCTGTGGAACAGGAAGTTAGATTTTTGAACCCCTCAGTCATTTTATAAGTTTGCTTTCTATGCTTTCCCAGACCTACAGAGGATACCCATCCCTAATAACTTGGGACTTCCTAGCACGTAAATGCCTGACGTACTCATGTAGGACGCGGCAATCCCTGATGGCTCACAAGAGTTGAGCTGGAATTCCCATCGTGGCTCAGTGGTTAGCGAACCTGACTAGTACCCATGAGGACGCCGGTTCCATCCCTGGCCTTGCTCAGCGGGTTAAGGATCCAGCGTTGCCTCAAACTGTGGTGTAGGTCACAGATGTGGCTTGGATCCCACATTGCTGTGGCTGTGGTGTAGTCTGGCAGCTGTAACTCTGATTTGACCCCTAGCCTGAGAACCTCCATATGCCCCAGGTGTGGCTCTCAAAAGACAAAAGACAAAAAATTTGAATGTATGCCCTATAACAGTTAGAACCTGCAAATTTATATACTGTTGTCAGACCCCAAAGTATCTGCTGGATACTTGGAAAGGGAAAAAAAAAGCACAGTTTGCTTCAAGACCCAGGAGACTTCCCAGTGCCCTTTTCATATTGAGGAAAATGAAAACCTAAAATGAGAAACATAAATAATAACATATTCTGTCCAGTGGCACTGGTATTTCTGAACACCAGCTGACATTTTAACTGTTCATTTAAGTTTATGTCTTTTTTTTTTTTTTTTGTCTTTTTAGGGCCACACCCAAGGCATATGGAGGTTCCCAGGCTAGGGGTCGAATCGGAGCTGTAGCCACCGGCCTATGCCAGAGCCACAGCAACGCGGGATCCAAGCCACGTCTGCAACCTACACCACAGCTCATGGCAACGCCGGATCGTCAACCCACTGAGCAAGGGCAGGGACCGAACCCGCAACCTCATGGTTCCTGGTCGGATTCATTAACCACTGCACCACGATGGGAACTCTGAGTTAAAATTTTTTTAAATTTATATTCTATTTTGGGTGGGCATCTCTTTTTAGGGCCACACCCACAGCATATGGAGGTTCCCAGGCTAGGAGTCAAATCAGGGCTATAGCTGCCTGCCAATGCCACAGCCACAGCAATGCCAGATCTGAGCCGTGTCTGCAACCTACATCACAGCCAACTCACAGCAATGCCGGATCCTTAACCCACTGAGTGAGGCCAGGGATCAAACCTGCATCCTCATGGATACTAGTCAGATTTGTTTCTGCTGAGCTACAAGGGCACTCCTATATTCAATATTGATTTTTATCATTTTTTACTCTTCTATTAAGTATTTACATTCTAAAATATTGGCTTCTTATGACTTTTGCAAAATAAAGCTATGTACTGAACACTTGCTCTGTTTTTCCTTTTCTTTACAAATTAGCTGTCCTTGACCTTAAACTACAAGAACATAATAAGCTCCATGAGAACAGGAGCTTTCTTTTCTTTCCTGATGTCCTGGGTGTCCAATACCTTGTACATAGTAGATGCTAAATAAAGATGATAACTAAATGATTGGATAATTATTTGTTACTCTGTGTAAGTCAGCAGACAACTCAGGTATTGCAATAATATAATTATTTTGCCTCAAAAATAACTGTATAATTCTAGACCTGACCTCTCCCCAAGATTAGAGAGCTGCATTCTCAACAGCTGCTATACTCAGGGAGGTGGATATCCCAAAGAAATTCAAACTTCATGGGATTAGGTCAAATGTCATCTTCACCATAAAAAACTGTTTTTATATTGCGACTCCCCTAGGTTACCTGATTCATTGACAATCTTACTGCCAAGCTCTGTTGATGCTACATGACACTTTTCACAGTCCTTCTCATCCCTGTATCACCCTGTCCCCATCCTTGGGTAGGCCTCCAGAGTTATGGACTGCAATATAATAACAATGGAACAGGGCTTTATGCCTTCATTTTCCCCTCAGTCCAGCCAGTTACAGGCCTCTGTCACTACCCAAAGGTGTTATGGTGGGGCCACTGTTCCTGTGGCATGTTCTCAGTTGTCTGATCATTTCCTGTTTCCATGAAGTAAGTTCCCTAAGACAGAACTCTTCAGGTTGGCCATATACTCTGTGTTCTAGACTTGCCACATGTACCAACAATGTTTATGCAGGGGTGGCTCAGTAAGGGGGCTTAAGGATGTGCTCTGCAGTAGAGCGGGGATGTTCAAAAGAAACATAACATGAGGCGTTCCCGTCGTGGCACAGTGGAAACGAGTCCGACTAGGAACCATGAGGTTGCGGGTTCAATCCCTGACCTTGCTCAGTGGGATCTGGTGTTGCCATGAGCTGTGGTTTAGGCCGCAGATGCGGCTTGGATCTAGCGGCACTGTGGCTGTGGTGTAGGCCAGAAACTGTAGCTCCGATTGGATCCCTATCCTGCAGGTGCAGCCCTAAAAAGCAAAAAGGAAAAGAAAAAAGAGAAATATAACATGAGCTGCAAATGCACGCGCAATATGTAATTTATGTCTTTTTTTTTTTTTTCCATTTCTTGGGCCACTCTTGCGGCATATGGAGGTTCCCAGGCTAGGGGTCGAATTGGAGCTGTAGCCACTGGCCTACGCCAGAGCCACAGCAACACAGGATCCGAGCCGCGTCTGCAACCCACACCACAGCCCACGGCAACGCCGGATCGTTAACCCACTGAGCAAGGGCAGGGACCGAACCCGCAACCTCATGGTTCCTGGTCGGATTCGTTAACCACTGCGCCACGACGGGAACTCCAACAATATGTAATTTAAATTTCCTAGTAGCCACATTAAAAAAGTAAAAAAGAACAAGGTAAAGTTAATTTTAATAATATTTTTATTTAACCCAATAGATCCAAAACATCACCTCAACACAAAAATTATTAATGGGCCATTTACATTTTTTATATGAAGCCTTCAAACTCTGGAAAACACAAGACATCTCAATTTGAATCAGCCACACTTAGAGTGCTCACGAATTTAATAAGCACATGCAGCTTGTGGCTACCGTGATAAAGCCCAGAAGTAGAGAAAAGAAAATATTGTTAGGCTTTTAGTATTAAGCCCTATGCTCTTGAATGTTTACTTAAAAAAAAAGAGAATGAATGCCTACAAGCAAGATCCAGAAATATCCATTCTTAAATGGATTCTCCTGTACATCAAATCATGAAGCTCTTCACAATTATAACATGTGATATATGTGATAAGTATGTAGTGATAGCTCAGTGTGGTTTTATTAGTACTATTATTGTTATCGTCTTTTTAGAGCTGGACCCACGGCATATGGAAGTTCCCAGGCTAAGGGTCCAATCCGAGCTGTAGCTGCCAGCCTGTGTCACAGCCACACCGAATCTGAGCCGCGTCTGCTCTGATCTGGTGTGGCTGTATATCCTCTCTGGTGAGATGTCTCTTCATTTCTTTTGTGCATTTTCTAACCGGATTGTTTTCACTCTTGAGACCTGAGGGTTGTATATGTATTCCAAATATTACTCTCTGTCGGATATTATGCCAGAAATTACATTGAATCTTCTATTCCCTTCCCTCAGGCAGACTATATTTCTTTTTTCCCCCATCTGCAACCCCTCTTACTTGTTGAACTCAGAACAAATGGCCCTGCCACTGGGAGGAACATAACTCGATCTTCTAAGTGGGAATTACTCTAATCCTTCCTTCTCCTGCGCTCCCACAGCCCACAGCCTATATATAAGCAATAGCACTTACATCCTTTTTGTTTTTACTTAAATTTACTTTTCTTTCTATGGCCGTACCCATGGCATACAGAAGTTTCCAGGCTGGGGAATGAATCTAAGCCGTAGCTGCATCCTATGCCACAGCTGCGGCAATGCCAGATCCTTTCACCCAATTGTGCCAGGCTGGGGGTCAAACCTACACCTCTGCAGTGACCTGAGCCACTGTACCATGGCAGGAATTCCCATCCTCTCTTTACATCTGATTCTATAACCAGTATCCTCCAGAGCCTCTTAAAGAAGTGTCATTTTGGCATAAAGCAAGTGCTCAAAAAATTGCAAACCACATATCTGACAAAGGATGAACGTTGCTGGTCCTAAATCTGCCTTAGTTAGCTTTACAGGCATCTTTGCTCATCTTCTGCAGGTGGATTGTCCTGCAACTCCTCAAGGCAAATCCCCTCCCTCCACAAAAGAGATTGGGGCAAGTTTGCAAACTGGGTACCCTGACAAGGAGGAGAGAAAACAGGGTTGGAGGGGAGTCTCACTTAAAAGTTCCTAAGGCACCTGGTAGCTTGGTGGCTGCTGTCAAGAGAAGGAGACCCCAAAGCAGCTCATTAAGGATAAGGCCTGAAGAAGTGGGGTGAAGGGTGAAGAAGCCCAAGGAGGTTCTGAACAAGAGGAAATGGAGCACTTGGGACCTCCTCCTAAAAGGCCCTTATTAGCAAGATCCTGCTCGACACAAGGAAGGAATGATGGAAGTCCTCCTGAGACACTGAGCGAGCCAAAGGAAGCCAAGAACTTCGACAGGAGATACTTCTTTCCCACTGTGACGTACAATCCTCTTATGATGGTAAGTGTCCTCACCACAGTAGCTGGGCCTTCATTAGACCCAAACTAACCTCAGGCTTCTCCCTCCCTCCCAGCCTGATATCCTCTGGGGCTCAGGGATTAGGAACTTTTGTCCCTGGAAATACCTAAAAGGTTATGAGATTCATGCCATGATCTATCCATCCCCCTGGTCTATGAATCTGAGTTCCAAAGGCCTTACCCAGGGACATCAAGTTCTCATAACTTGTCAGCATCACTTCCCCGTACCGGGCCTCTGTGCAGGAGAAAGTCCAGCCCATTCTGCCCAGGTGAGGTACACAGCCACGTCCTCAAAGGTCACCACCTAAAACAAGAGGTTCCTGTGGCCCTAGAGCCTGAGGATGGGGCACAGGGAACACTACGAATACCAGAGGGAAGGAACTGTGACAGGTGGGAGACGAAGAAGGGGTGACAGAACATGGACAGGAGTGCTGAGGAATCCAATCTGAAGCTCCCTCACTACCACAGCAGCTTCTACTTACACACAGAGTTACTATTACAAGGAGTTCCTGTCGTGGCTCAGCAGAAACGAAACTGACCAGCATCCATGAGGATGCAGGTCTGATCCCTGGCCTCGCTCAGTGGGTTGAGGATCCAGCACTGCTATGAGCTATGGTGTAGGCAGCAGATGCAGCTTGGATTCTGCATTGCTATGGCTGTGGCATAGGCCAGCGGCTATAGTTCTGATTAGACCCCTAGCTTGGGAACCTCCATATGCCATAGGTATGGCCCTAAAAAGACAAAAATTAATAATAATAATAATAAGATTTACTATTACAAAAGGCCATGTCACATTACAGAAAAACTGGAACAGAGAACGTTTCTCGTGAGTTCACCTTCCTGAAGCAAACCCTCTTCCTTTCAGCATGTACCCTCCCAGGCTTTCAGACTTTCCACAAGCAGGTGACTGCCTGTCTCCCTGGTGACACGTCAGGATCTACCTGCAGCCTGACTCCACCTCATTGACTGAGGGCCTGGCCAACTCCTCCCACTCCCTGAGCTTACACTGAGCCCTGCTTTGTTTCCACACCTGTAGACCCTACCCCAATCCTCACACGCGCCTCTTGAGAACAGTCACGGTTTGTCCAAATGGGCTTCTGCCTCCAGCACATGTGATGCTTGCACCCTGCTGTGCCACCCACCCTCCTACCTCCAACAGAAGGGGGCTGTGAAGCCTCTGCTTAAGCCCCTCCAGCAGAGGGAACTCTGCTGCCTGCACAGCCTACTGAACTCCAGACAGTCTTCCTAGGAGAGGGTGCTTCCTGATTGCAGCGGCTGCTAGATAGTTGCTCAGGCCGTCTCTCTTTACACCTCTCAGAGTCTCTCCCCAACCAAACCTGCCTGCCAGCCCACTGCGCCTTCCTAGACAGTGCCACGATTTGGTCCTCCTGGCCCCCTTGGGGCCTTCCCTGTGCAGTGATGATCCTCCCATCTCCTCACGCCAAGGTCTCGGGTGGTTCTGGAAACATCACATAGCTAACTCATGATGCTCTGGTGACTGTAAAGGAAAAAAAAATGTCGCTTGCCATTCCACTTCTGCAAGGATCAAGCCATTAGCCATGGCAGTCACCCACTGACCCCTCACTGAGGGGAATTCAGGAAGGAGAAAAAGAGGAAGCATTCTGAGCTTTAGATCCTGACCCCTAGTTAGTTAAGATACATACCTAAGGAAAAATTTAAATGACCCCAAATTCTTGCATTTTCCCACACACAGAAAAGCACCAAAATCATTACCTTGAGATATCTGTTCTTGGTGTTTGACAGCTATCCTTTGATGGTTAGCATGTGTTTATTTTCCAACAAAAATATGCATATATATCCTGATTCCTCCCTTACCTCTTCAGAACAGTTTCTCGGAGCTATCTGAGATGCAATCTCCCAGGCTACAGTCCTCAGGAGGAAACTGAATAAACTCAACTCACAGCCCTTACATTGTGCATTTTTTTAAAGCCAACATAACCTTCACAGCAGTTATGCTGCTGATACATCTGAGCCACAATCCAATTTTGAACACATCTCTTTCCCTAAACTGGCTCCTCCTAGTTCATATGAACTTCTCAGTACATGAGAAAGAAATGGTAAGTGCTCAAACATGATATTGGTTCTGATTTTGATCCTGTCTCAGTGACAGTCAATAGCACCACTTTCTTTTTTTTTTCTTTTTTTTTTCCCCCTTTGGCCGTACCCATGACATGTGGAAGCTTCCAGGCCAAGGATCAAACCTGTGCCACAGCAGCAATCCAAGCCACTGCAGTGACAATGTCATATTCTTAATCCAGTGTGCCACAAAAGAACAACCCTCACACCACTTTCAGCCTGGTTTCTTATGCTAGAAAACTGAGAATCCCTCTTAACCGCTTCTCTAGTCACTTAGTTCTGATATGCAATCAGAAATAAAATCCTGTCAGTTTCAGCTCCCAAATATTTCTTGGATCTGACTCCTACTTACTATCATTAGTCACCATGTAATTCAGTTTCTCAGCCTCTGTGCTGTGGACCAGTGCAACAGTCCCTAACTTCAGACTCGCCCTCCGAGCCCACCTTCAGCTTAGCACATGGAATGATCTGTATAAAATGGGAAGCCAGCCTCAACTCTATGGGGTAAAGAACTTAACTGGGATCACCATACAACAACAAACTTAAACCCAAGATGCTCAGCCTAGGCTCTATAGGCAACTAATGCCAGGTGACATGAAGGCCCAAGAGTAGAGACAAAGTAAATAGCTAGGGGTCCTGCTGACATGTCCTAGGTGAGGGATAATAAAATCAGAGAAGCCATACAAAGAAGGGGACAAATGGGGACTGAGACAGAAACGAGAGGATTTAGACTGAATGGATAAGGTGACAAAGGAAGGTGATGTGTCAATAATTGCTAAGAAATCTAAAAACAGTGACCAGCACGGTGACACAGCTATATCAACAACTGCTAGGAAGTGCAGGAGAATGAGAGGTACAAGGAAGAAAATGAAATGCAGTAGTTCCTGTCATGGCTCAGCAGAAATGAATCTGACTAGCATCCATGAGGACGAAGGTTCAATCCCTGGCCTCGATCAGTGGGTTAAGGATCTGGTGTTGCCATGAACTGTGGTGTAGATCACAGACTTGGCTCAGATCCCTCATTACTAGGGCTGTGGCACAGGCTAGCAGCTGTACCTCCAATTAGACCCCTATCCTGGGAACCTCCATATGCCACGGGTGTAGCCAAAGCAACACTGGATCCTTAACCCACTGCCAGGAATCGAACTCACGTCATCATGGATCCTAGTCAGGTTTGTTAACCGCTGAGCTACGAAGGGAACTCCTGAAATGCATTTCTGATGTGTTGAGATTAGACTTCCAGGCAGGGTGATATTTAAGGGAGAGAGCTTTTTGTTGACTGGGTAAAAAAAAAAAAAGCACAACCTAAGAGTTAAGAACTTTCTGTTATTCAGCAGACTTACTGAGGACTGGCCTAGGATACAGACTCTCAGATAGCTCAGAGGGATTGTTGAGAAGAGGAGAGGAAGGAGCCAGGCTAATAGGAGTTTTTGATGAAAAAGATAAACAAACATGTAGTCAAACATCAAAAGATTACTGCAAATCACAAAAAACAGACATTTCAGCTTAATGATTTTAGGGCTTTTATATCTATGAATGGGAAGATGCAAGAGTCTGGGCTTACTGAGATCATTCCTTTGATATTCATTTTCACTATCTAGGGCCACTATCCTGTTTTCCTCCCCCCTGAATCCCCTCAAGGAACACTGTAGTGGCGGGTGGGGTGGTTTGCAGTGGCTAACGGCTTCATGGCCACAACATCCTTTGTTTACTGAAATGGCAAGCAACATTCTTTGTCCACAGCAAAGACAGTGAGTGGATGTTCTGGGATTAGTATTTGGGATAAGATCTCAAATGCTGAGACTGGAGACAGAAAGGCTCTAAGAAGGAGTTCCCCATCGTGGCTCAGTGGTTAACGAATCCAACTAGGAACCATGAGGTTGCGGGTTCGATACCTGGCCTTGCTCAGTGGGTTAAGGATCTGGTGTTGCCGTGAGCTGTGGTGTAGGTCACAGATGCGGCTCGGATCCCACGTTGCTGTGGCTGTGGTGTAGGCCAGAAGCCATAGCTTCGATTCAACCTGTAGCCTGGGAACCTCCATGTGCCTTGAGGGTGGCCCTAAAAAGTAAAAAAAATATATAAAATAAAATATAAAATAAAATGCAATCATGGTAATCAAGAGGCTGCAGATAATTTTATAGTGTAGGCTGGCGGCTACAGTTTCGATTAGACCCCTAGCCTGGGAACCTCCATGTGCCTCAGGAGTGGCCCAGAAAAGGCAAGACGACAAAAAAAAAAAAAAAAAAAAAAAAAGTAAAATTGAAAAGCTCCAAGAAGATAAAGCCCATCAAGCAGCACTAAAAACCACACCAGTCTGCAGAGTTGAAAGATATATGACAAAACCTTTCTCCCTAACCCAAGAATAAATGGTTTTGTCGTAGCTCAGCAGGTTAAGAACCTGACATCATGTCCATGAGGATGTGGGGTTGATCCCTGGCCTCACTCGGTGGGTTAAGGATATGGTGTTGCTGCAATCTGTGGATCTAGGTTGCAGATGAGGCTTGGATCTGGTGTTGCTGTGGTGAAGGCCAGCAGCTGTCACTCCGATTTGACCTCTGGCCTGGGAACATCTCTATGTTAAAAAAAAAAAAATTAAAAGTAAAGACATGGAGTTCTCCTGGGTGCAGCGGGTTAAGTATTCAGCATTGTCACAGCAGCTGTTGGTGTGGCAAGGGATATAGACACTGAACTTGAATTGTCAATGGATGGGTTGGACAGCAGAGTAGATGCAGTTGATGAGAAAGTTAGTGAAACTAAATACATATACAGATTGTAGCACAGTTTGGCAGAGATGGAAAATATAAAACTACTATACTAAACATCAGTGAAAATCAATGAACTTTAACTACATGGTTAAATCTCAATTCCATACTGTCGAATTTAAAAAGTAAGCTGCAGGAGCTCCCACTGTGGTGCAATGACAACAGCAGTATCTCTGAAGCACTGGGATGCAGGTTCCATCCCCAGCCGGGTACAGAGGATCCCCCATTGCTGCAGCTGCAGCATGGGTTGCACCTGCTGCTCAGATGTGACCCCTGGCCCAGGAACTCCATGAGCTGTGTGGTGGCCAAAAAAAGAAAAAAAAAGTAAGCTGCAGGAGAAGACATTAAGTATATTATTTACATAAACTTAAAATGGGTGAAATGATGTTATGATATTTATAGAAGCAACCATACATAACATGTTTAAAAGTATCTATGGGCACGAATAACAACAAAGTCATATGGTAAGTATCTCTGGAACCATAGAGAGGGAAAAGCAATTCAAAAGAGGCATATGGGGGGACTTCAATTCTATCTGTAATGCTTTAGTTCTTAGAAACATATGGAACAGCCACGACAAAATATTCAGATACGATAAAGCTGAGAGGTGATACACAAGTGCTTGTTATTCTCTTCATTTTTCTACACTTGAAGTATTTTAAAGAATTTTTTAAAAATCTCATTAGTTCCAGTAGTAGAATAAAACCAGGAGAAATATCTTAAAAAAAGAAGACTGATAAAAGAGCAAAGAGGAGTTCCCGTCGTGGCTCAGTGGTTACCAAATCTGACTAGGAACAATGAGGTTGGCGGCTCGATCCGGGGCCTTGCTCAGTGAATGAAGGATCCGGCGTTGCTGTGAGCTGTGGTGTAGGTCGAAGATGTGGCTCGGATCCTGAGTTGCTGTGGCTGTGGCGTAGGCCAGAGGCTACAGCTCCAATTGGACCCGTAGCCTGGAAACCCTCCATATGCTTTGGGTGCAGCCCTAAAAAGACAAAAAAAAAAAAAAAAGAGTAAAGACAGCAAAAGGGACAAAATAGGACACAAGTAATCATGAAAGACTAAAAGCATTCAAGATAACAGATGTTAAGACCAAAATTTATCACAATAAATGTAAGTTTGTTAAAATATTCTTAAATGCATCAATATAACAAGTGGATGAGACATACTCTGCCTAAATAAGGGTAAATAAGCCTATGAATAGGGTGACTGCCTTTACCTGGACAGCCCTCACAAACAGAAGGGCTCCTCTTTCTAATACCTGGAGAGCCCTTGCTCTTTTCATTTGAGAACAAGACCCCATATACCCATGAGGTACACTGATCTAAACAGAAATTTCTAAATTACTAAGACAGCAAATTAAACATAAGTGAGGTCTCACGAATCATTTTTCTATAGTTCGCATACAATAGGCGCCTGCCTGATATTTCTTGCCAAAGCCCAGGAATCATAAAGATGTTGGGGACAATAACTTCTGTGTTACATGTGGATTCTTGTACTAAACTGGTGAGTCTGGATGCTCCAAAACAACCGGACACTTCAACAGCTTTCACTGAGAAAACCCTGGAGGCTACTCCCCATTCTAGAACTGTGGCCGGCCTCCTGGCCTCTTTCCCTTTGATGCAGAGCAGTGCCATCTGCACACACTTCCTCAAGCTCCTCGCCTCTAAGCTGCTGTATTTCTGGCTGGAGCTGGAAAAGCAGCGCTCAGTGAGGGGTGCAGGGGTGGGGAAACCACTGCACCGAGGTGAGGCCCTCCACCCAGGGTGTCTTCCTAAGAGCCTGGACGGCCCCAAGCGTTACCTGGCTCAAAGGATGTGAAAGAGAAAACCAGGGATCAGGGAGTTTTAGTAAGGCCACAGCAACTGTATAGTGGGATCAGGAAGGAGGAGGAAATGAACAATTTCAAACACCTGAAGGAAGACCTCCCTGGGTTCTGCAAATTAAGTAGCAAGCCTGAGCGTCAGCTACGTTTTTCACAGTACAATGGTGACACCTAGTGTTAGTGGGATAAATCTCAGCTAGCCCTGCAACTGACCTGCAATTCAGAGAGTCTTGGTGCCTCCTTTCCCCTCAGGATTCTCACCTGGGTTCTCTGCAGGGCCAAGAGATTCATTTTTTGTTGTTGTTTGTTTGCTTTGTTTTTCTGATTTGTAATTTGTCTTTTAATTGTGTTAACAACTGCTCTTTTATTTTTCACACTGCTGAAATAAAACTGATATACAACAGATGGGATATTTCTTTTTGGCCACGCCCATAGCGTGTGGAAGTTCCCAAGCTAGGGATCGAACCTGTGCCTCAGCAGTGACCAGAGCCACTGCAGTGAAAACACCAGATCCTTAACCTGCCTCACAAAGGAACTCCTGAAATTTTTAAACTGAAACATATTTGACATAACATTGTATAAACTTAAGGTGTATATAACATGTTAATTTGATACATTTATCTATTGTCATATGATTGCCATTGCAATGACTGATAATAGCACCTCTGCCACATTACACAATTATCCTTTCTTTTCAGTAGCTGGAACAATTATGTTCTAATCTTTTAACAAGTTTGATTATAATATCATTGACTATATTAACCACACTGTGCATTAAATCTCTGGGATTTATCTTCTACTCAGTGCCAAGTGTTTGGCCTTGAACAACATCTATCCCATCCCCACACCCAAACTGGACTTTTTTTTTTTTTTTTTTTGGTCTTTTTTTGCTATTTCTTGGGCCGCTCCCACGGCATATGGAGTTTTCCCAGGCTAGGGGTCTAATCGGAGCTGTAGCTGCCAGCCTATGCCAGAGCCACAGCAACACGGGATCCGAGCCGCGTCTGCAACCTACACCACAGCTCACGGCAACGCCGGATCGTTAACCCACTGAGCAAGGGCAGGGACCGAACCCGCAACCTCATGGTTCCTAGTCAGATTCGTTAACCACTGCGCCACGACGGGAACTCCTGGACTTTTTTTTTTGGTCACACTCACTGCATATGGAAGTTCCCTGGCCAGGGATCAAATTCCACTTGCAGCTGTGACCTATGCCACAGCTATGGGAACCCCAAATTCTTAACCCTCTCTTAAGGGGGGAATTCCCCAAATGGACATTTTTAGGGTGTACGATTTGGTGAGTTTTGACCAGCAGAGAACAAAATAGACAAAAATCCCTGTCTTAAAAGAGCTTGCATTCTTAGTGGCCAAAATTATGTCACATGGCTACTCCCAACAGCAGAGAAATTTGGAAGGCAAGTTTTTAACTTTTTGGCTAAAGGGTGTTGTGTGAGCCAGACTACAGCTCTGGCCACCATGGGACTAAGGAGCACGCTCTAAATGTGTAAATGCTTATGTACACCAATCAGGTTTAAAACATGTTTCAAAAATACTGACATACCCACTTCTTCAGCCAGCTCCATTTACTATTATTGATAACCTAGATGTCTTCTTACTTGAAGACAAGTAAACAGATCCCCTAGCACAAGATCCTGGCCCACAGGGGACCTCCACTCAATGGTAGATACTATCTCGGCACCGATAAGGTACACCCCAAAGGTCCTCAAGGGTTGCTTTAGACCTTTCATTAGCTCACTGTAAAGATTCCCTAAGTTACAGGCTCAGCTTGCTTTGTTAGCCTCTCATGATGTTCATAGCCTTTCTCTTTCCCAAAGTTCCCTTGATAGAAAGAAACAGATGCTTACTAGACAGGATAAATGGCATTGCTCATCTGGCTTAGACTATTTCCATTCTTACTGAAGCAATATTAAATCACAGTTTATAAAAACCCACTCCAAAAATCCTGGGACTTTCCACCAGGATACACTTATCAAGGTCTTTTGGTTGTTACGACTGGGGCAAGGTGCAAGGGACATCTAGTGGTTAGAGGCCAGGGATGGTGCGAACATTCCACAATGCCCAGAGAGGGAGAAAGGCCTCCATAGCAAAGAATATTTGATCCACAATGTCAATAGGGCCAAGACTGAGAAACCTCACAGGTTTGACTCTCTAGGTATGGGTTTGACTCTCTAGGTATGAGCTTTAAAACCCTCCCAGGTGATTCCAATACGTAGCTAAGTTTTAGGGGTAAAAGCTATAGACTTGTTGCTAGAAAACATCTGCATATGTAGCAATATGGCTTTCAGCACTATGCTACTGAGTTTCAACTGGAAAATTCCCACATCTCATTTGATTGTGAGTTGGGTTGGAGACTGAAGGCGGCTGGAGGGAGGAACAGTTGGTTGTTTTAGAGAAACCTAGGTTTCCTACAACATGCTGGAAGAGACAGCTCCAGAGACACAAGTTTTGCTGCTTATTATTCACCTCACTTATGAGTCAACCTTGCTGGTATAGTTCAGGAAGATCGTTGACTACAGTCAAATGGTCACATCCTGGGGAACAGGCCACTAGGAGTTACACATGGAAGAAACAAGCTAACCACTGCCCGTACCCTAGGTGAGTGAGAGCTTCTTCAGGGGAAACTGCAGGAAGGGCCACTGCGGTGTACAACTTCAGGGGCACTGCTTACATAAAACACAATGTGAATGATGCTCCCTGACTTCATGGCCCCCAAAGTAAATTTTTACATTCAGCAGATTGTCTAGACTTTTTCAATTTTTATTTATTTATTTATTTTGTCATTTTGCCTTTTCTAGGGCCACGTCCCGCAGCATATGGAGGTTCCCAGGCTAGGGGTCGAATCGGAGCTGCAGCCACCGGTCTACGCCAGAGCCACAGCAACACAGGATCTGAGCCATGTCTGCAACCTACACCACAGCTCACGGCAATGCCGGAACCTTAACCTACTGAGCAATGCCAGGGATCAAACCCGCAACCTCATGGTTCCTAGGCGGATTCGGTAACCACTGTGCCACGATGGGAACTCCTATCTAGGCTTTTAAATCAGGCCCTTTCACATATTTTGTGACAAATGAAAATATCCAACTAGCTCTATATAGTGATATTTATATTATCTCAGATAATGCTAAGGAGAATACATTTTATATTACATATACAATATATGCATTGTATGTGTGTGTATATATATATAACCAATTTTAAAATGAAAATGGTATCATATTAAACACACCAACTGCAAATTGTTATCTTCATTTAACCCTCTATATTGCCTACTCCACAGGTCCAGACACGTAGATATGTTATTCCATTTAACTACTACATTGTGTGGAACTGAAGACCTTAAAGAATAGCTGCTTATTAAACATGGGTGGCTTGAACACAGGAATTCCCAGAATCCCATGAAACTAAAAGAACAAAAAGGATGAGGATCTACAAAGACCAGAAAATGAGATGGGAGATGAAAACAGATGAGAGATGTCCACACAGTGTAAGCAGATGGAAGGGGAGAGAGAAGCAGAACCAGAGAAAACTGGAAGCCTTGCATGGGACTGGGGTGGGGAGGAGGGTGGTTAGGACACGTGGATAATACCACAAAGCAAGCTGATTTATCCAGTGGAAAGGCTCGAAAATCAAGCATCAGGCACTTTATACGGCAGAGACAAGCCACAGGAAAGACAAAAGGGGTACAGTGGGAACTGGACCTGCATATCCCATCCCTATATACACAGGCCACAAACTCCCATAGCATGGGTTTATTCTCTGGAGGGAAAATTGCAAAGGGCCAGACTGAAGCAGTGAATTTAGAACAAGAAGATGAATGAAAGTCTGCATACAGTACGAAGAAACATCACAATGCCTCCCCTCCATCCCCAGCCCTATTCTCCAAACTGGTTCTATCAACCTGTCTGCCCTGAAGCCTGGAAGAGCCTTCTTTAGAGGCAGTGAATAACCCCTGATAAATCTACTGTGTGAGGATGTATCAACAAAAAATTCAAGTCTTTTCTTTATTTCAAAGTGTTGGATGTGATCCTGAGGTCCCAAGCATGGCTATGCCTATAAGTAGCTTGAAGGTAATAGAAATAAAAAGGGGAGTTCTTGTTGTGTTTCAGCGGGTTAAGAATCCGACTAGTACCCATGTGGAAGCAGGTGTGATCTGCATTTTTATGGTAGGTGTGGCCATAAAAAGAAAAAAAAAAAAAGAAATGAAAAGGAAGTAGAGGGAATACTCTAAAATTAGTGGCCAAGGATATAGGGGATATGTTTAAACTGTGGATGCCAGAGACGGGTGGGGCTAATGGAGACCTACTGCGGATGTCAGATGGAGACGGATGGGAATGAGAGAGAATCAGGAGCAGCAACCAGAATGTCTATTTCCTAATTCCCACCAAGCAGATAGTCATCATGGGACCGAGTGTCACCAGGGCACTTTGCCATTCAGCAGTCATCCCGTATGTACCTACCAGGAGCCTAGGGCTGGGTTAGGGAACATACACAGACTTAAGACTAAGACTCCGCTCTTGTCCTCAATGAACTAACCAATGAACTATCCAGAGCAGAACTGCCATTCGTAAAGCTCTCTGCTGTCCTAGGGAGGACAAGGGGTCCTGAGATGCTCCTGTCACTTCCACAGATCTGTGCCTAGGCACGACTGTGTCTGTGCAGACCCCTCCTCAATTTCCTCACTTTCTCCAGCCTGACACAGAAATTTCTTTCTCTTAACACTCCACTCACTCTGTCAGAATCCCAATTCTGCAGAGCCAAAGGGCTCTTCCCATTGTCACGTCAAACTAACAAATAAGCACGGAAAATGCTCACTATGTGCAAGTGGCATTCAAATTTCATCGCAGAACCCTGGAAGCTTAGCATTTATAATGTCTTCAAGACAGAGGAGGGCTAATCTAGTAAGTAGCAGAAAGGTTTTTGTTTTGTTTTGTTTTGTTTTTTGGCTGTGCCTGTGGCATGTGCAAGTTCCTGGGCCAGGGATCCAAGCAGCTGCAGTGACAATGCCCGATCCTTAACTCACCGCACCACAAGAGAACTCCAGAAGATTTTGTTTTCTATTTGTTTAGTCATACTCTCAAGCCATCCCACCAAGAGGGAAGTTTTTAAGATTATAGTTCTGTCCTTCGAGAAGGGAGAAGGGTCCCTCAGACAAATTCTCCCAAAGCAATGGGGCCAACCATGATGCTGCTGGAGAACAGAGGGCAGTCTGATAAAGAACTTCAGAAGCGCAGCAGCTTAGACCTAGACCCATGGTCCACACATTTTTTGTTTCTAACACTCCCCAAGATGATTTTGTGAAAACTAGATAGTCATGGCCAACAAGCATATGAAAAGATGCTCAACATCGGTAGTTATTAGGAAAATGCAAATCAAAACCACACTGAGATACCACTTCACACCCACTGAGTTAACCATAATTTTTTTTTCCTCTCTTTGCCTTTTCTAGGGCTGCTCCCACGGCATATGGAGGTTCCCAGGCTAGGGGTTCAATCGGAGCTGTAGCCACCGGCCTACACCAGAGCCACAGCAACGCGGGATCCGAGCCACATCTGCGACCTACACCACAGCTAGACGCCGGATCCTTAACCCACTGAGCAAGACCAGGGATCGAACCTGCAACCTCATGGTTCCTAGTCGGATTTGTTAACCACTGGGCCACGATGGGAACTCCAACCGTAATTTTTTTTTTAATGGAAAATATTAAGAGTTGTCAAGGATGTGGAGAAATTGGAACCTTCACACATTGCTAGTGGAAGTATAAAATGCTGCAGTGGCTGTAGAACAGACTGGCTGTTCCTCAAGAGGTTAAAGAGAATTATCAACAACTTCACTCCTAGGTATAGACCCAAAAGAATTGAAAATGGGTATTCAAACAAATACTTGTACACCTATGTTCATGACAGCAGCACTATTCATAATAGCCAAAAGGTAGAAACAGCCCCAGTGTCCACCAGTTGATGAGTGAACAGGCACAATGTGATATTCCATTCAGTGGAATATTATTCAATCATAAAAGGGAATGTAATACTGATACATGCCACAATTTGGATAAAAATTGAAAACATTACACTAACTGAAAGAAGCTAGACAAAGTCACATATCGTATGATTCCATTTATGTGAAATATTCAGAGTAGTAAATCCATAGAAACAGAAAACAGATTGGTGACTGCCAGGAAAAGTGACTGCTTAATGGGTTCAGAGTTTCCTTTTGAGGTGATGAAAGTGTCTCGGAAATAGCGGTGATGTAACCACAACACTGTAAATGTACTAAATGCTATTTTAACGTGGTTAATGGTTAATTTTATGTTTTGTGAATTTTACTCAATATAAAAATCCATAGAAGAAAAAAAAAACTAAGTAGTCCCCATACTCATTTTTAGTTAATATTTAACATTTTGGAACATAAGTTCAGAGTTGCAAAGGATGTAATTTCTGGTATATGACACAGATGCTGGCTGTGCCAAGAGGACAGCGCCCTGGTATAAGTAATGACTTTTTTTTTTTTTTTGTCTTTTTAGGGCCACACTTGTGGCATATGGAGGTTCCCGGGCTAGGGGTTGAATGGGAGCTGTAGCCGCCGGCCTACACCAGAGCCACAGCAACGTGGGATCCAAGCCGCATCTGCAACCTACACCACAGGTCACGGCAACGCCGGATGGTCAACCCACTAAGCAGGGCCAGGGATTGAACCCGAAACCTCATGATTCCTAGTCGGATTCGTTAACCACTGCGCCACAAAGGGAACTCCAAAAAAACTAAAAAAAAAAAATTTTTAAATACATGAACAACCTCTTCTTTATTTTTACTTTTTAGGGCCACATTATTTTATTTTAAATGGGCAGTTTTCAACAAAAAAAAACCCCACTTATAAGATATACACAGGAAAAAAGAACGATCAGATATTTTACACCATTCCTTTCCTCCTTGAAGCTATACTGCCATTGGAGTTCCCGACATGGCTCAGAGGAAACGAATCTGACTAGTAGCCGTGAGGACGCAGGTCTGATCCCTGGTCTCACCCAGTGGATTAAGGATCCGGTGTTGCTTTAAGCTGTGGTGTAGGTCAAACACTTGGCTCAGATCAGGCATTGTTGTGACTGGCAGCTATAGCTCTGACTCGACCCCTAGCTTGGGAACTTGCATATGCTGCGGTTGCAGCCCTAAAGTAAGTAAGTAAGTAAGTAAGTAAGTAAATAAATAAATAATAACTACACTGCCATTAAATTTTCCCATATATTTTTATCTTTGTGTGATTTTCTTAAGTTTTTGTTTTTAGTTTCCTGACACCAAAGATTCCAAATATTAAAAATCTCTTCTGGATTGGGTTGTGGTAATTGGTATTAGTATACTTGATAAAAACAACATAAATATTACGAGTTTTGATAAATAATATGATTACTAAACACGAAAAACATTTGTTGAAAATGGAGATATCTTAATAGAATGAATGGAGATTTTTTTTCCCATTTATCCATGAACTCATGGAGTAATATCACCTCTTACCAAAATGAAAGTTCAGCATATACTCTTATTTGATTTCATTTCTACACATTCAAGCATTGTTCATATAAATGAGTCTATGGGAATAAAGGGTTTTGTTATGTTGATGTCAGTCACTCGATCCTTCCATGGTGTATATGCAAAAATTACCCAGTGGTCAATCATGAAAAAATTAGTTTCTGTGATCTATCTGCTGACAACTAGATTAGGCATTTCTTCAATTCTTTTTTTTATAATGATTTTTATTTTTTCCATTATAGCTGGTTTACAGTGTTCTATCAATTTTCTACTGTACAGCAAGGTGGCCCAGTCACACATACATGTGTACATTCTTTTTTCTCACATTGTCATGCTCCATCATAAGTGACTAGATATAGTTCCCAGTGCTATACAGCAGGAATCAATGAGTTCTTTACTATAAAGCTCAAGTGTACACAAATATAGAAGAATAATGAAACAAATCTCTACATGACTACTATCAGGCTTTTGACAATTTTACCAACCTATGGCCAATCTTGTTTGATCACTATCCTTCTCTACTACCTGTTCTCCACCCCTGACCCTTTCACCAGGGCTGGATTATTCTGAAGCAAATCTCAAGTATCATACCACTTCACCACTTCATCTGTAAATATTTCTATTATAGTTCTAAAAAGTAAGGACACTTTTTTTTTTTTTTTTTTTGCTTTTTAGGGCTGCACCCTCGGCACATGGAAGTCCCCAAGCTAGGTCACTGCAGCCACAGCAATGCCAGATCGAAGCCACATCTTCGACCTACACCACAGCTCATGGCAACACCAGATCCCCAACCCACTGAGTGAGGCCAGGGACTGAATTCGTATCCTCATGGACACAAGTTGGATTCTTAACCCACTAAAACACAACGGGAACTCCACCATCGTAAGTTATTTATAAAGCAAGAAATATGAGGGAAAGTATGGCATTTCTTTGATGTCTGCATGTGCATATATCAATAGCAGGTGTTCATCTTCTGAAAATAAATAAAATTGACGTATAAATATTACAGTTAACGTTACTAATTTTGCTTGATATCATCATGATTGAACTTTTTCTACGAGAGAGAAAGGTATATATTGTACTAATTGTCTAACTGTTGTATTATTAACATTTTATAAGAGAAAAGATGAAGATTGACTTCTATTGGAATATTTCATGATATATTTTGACAAAAATCACCTTAATTAACTATCAGATTGACTACTGCACAGAAAATCTGAAAGAAATCACATAAAACTTTTTCGGCAAGTTTATCCAATGTATCTTTTTTTTTTTCTTTTTTTTTAGGGCCATGCCTGAAGTATGTAGAAGCTCCCAGGCTAGGGGTTGAATCGGAGCTGCAGCTGTAGGCCTATGACACAGCCATGGCAACTTGGGATACAAGCTGCATCTGTGACCTATGCGGAAGCTTGCAGCAAGCCTGGATATGTAACACACTCAGTGAGGCCAGGGATTGAACCCACATCCTCATAGATACTAGTTGGGCTCTTAACCCTCTGAGCCACAAAGGGAACTCCTATCCAGTATATCTTGAATAGTTTATTCATCCTAGAACATATTAAGTCTCTTTGAGAAGAATCAGCATTATTAGCTTGTACCACCCTGTTGGAGGCACTTTTTTTTTCCTTAAAAAAACATGTCCTGTGTTGAGGATTCAATGGAATGGTTTACCTTAAATAGAGAAGAGGAAAAGGCATTTAGAGGATTTGATGTTTGCTTTGCTTTCATGGTTTGTTGTTAGGAACAAAGTTTTCTTCAACAATACCCGAAAGACAAAAGTGTCTCTAGGGATTTCCCGTCATGGCACAGCAGAAACAAATCCGACAGGAACCATGAGGTTGCAGGTTTCATCCCTGGCCTCGCTCAGTGGGTTAAGGATCTGGCATTGCTGTGGCTGTGGTGTAGGTGGGCAGCTGTAGCTCCGATTAGACCCCTAGCCTGGGAACCTCCACATGCTGCAGGTGCGACCCTAAAAGGACAAAAAGACAAAAAAAAAAAAAAAGTGTCTCTATCACACTTCATATCTGAATTCAGAATATCCCAATGCAGATTAATTCCTCTTGATAGAAAAATGTAAAGACAACAGAAGCCAAATGGTGGGCAGTTTGTTTTTCCTTTTTGACTAATTATTAAAGGAGCCTTTTCAGAAGTCCATATTTCAAAATGTCCCTCTGTTTGATGCCCCAAAGGTTTTCTTGGAGAGGTTCAGGGCAGAGCAAAAGTGAGCATCCCCTTTGTGGTTCAGTGGGTTAATGAACCCGACTAGTACCCATGAGGATGCAGGTTCGATTCCTGACCTTGCTCTGTGGGTTAAGAATCTGGCACTGCCGCAAGCTGCAGCACAGGTTGCAGATGAGGCTCAGATCTGGCATTGCTGTGGCTGTGGAGTAGGCTGGCAGCTGCAGCTGTGATTCATCCCCTAGCCTGGGAACTTTCATATGCCACGGGTGCGGCCCTAAAAAGAAGAAAAAAGAAAAGCGTGGATTCCTTTTGTAAAGCAAGAGAAGGTGGGAGTATGACAGAGACTTCGGCAGGACTAAGTAGGCCTGCTTTCACAGATGCAGCTTGAACTGAGAATCTGAAAATGAATTCCTTTAGAACGCCCCATACTGCTGCTTCCACCCTGAAGACCACTAGCTGCTGACCTCTGCTTTGAGGACATTTTCTTAGACTGGGAAACAGTAAATATGGAAGGCTAGACTACTGATTCGCTTCAGTACTCAGGAAGTCTTTAGCCCTATTGTTCTAATCGGAAATGTATAATCAATATGTGGTTTCTTGTTTCCCTCCCGTGGTATTTTGCAAATTAATCATGAGGACCAGTTAATAATACTACCTTGGTTTGCATAGTACTTTTAACTTTCTAAAAGACTTCATTGTCTGAAACTTGTGTTTTCTTCTTAACTGTCCTTCAAAGGCAAGTCTTATCCTTGTGGACAGAGGTGGGTCGTGGAGACCCAAGGCAAGACTTATCAAAGATCTCACGGCATATCTGCTGTGACCTGGTTGGGAATAGCACCTGCTTACCTCCTTTCTCCAAATGCATAAGCATGAGAAAATACGGAGAAAACAACAAAAGCAGGGCCCTAGGAAACCACCAATTAAGCACCAGCAAATAAACACAAAGTATGAAGTATATCCAGCATTAATACGCTATACAATATACAGTATACCTAGGTTTATAGTACATGCAGATTTTTTAAAAAATCACTTTTTCTGGGGGGGGAGGACTGCACCCAAAGCATATGGAAGTTCCTGGGCCAGGAATCAGGGATGGAACCTGAGCCATCGCTGCAACCTACTCCACAGGTGCTGCAACCCTGGATCCTTAACTCACTGCACCAGAGCCAGGGATTGAACCTGTGCCTCACTAACAACCTGAGCTGCCACAGTGAAAACTCCCCCAAATCATTTTCTTAATAGTAACAGAGACCAGTAATATTCTTAGTTTACTCTACCAAACTATGACTCAGTTAACTGATAAGGGAAAAAACAAAAACCTGAAGCTCCCAAAGGCATCTTTATTCTAAAATGCACATTCATTCTTGATAGTGCAGTGACCTATGATATATTTCCTATTCTGTAACCACCCTGCAAAGGTGATGCCCTTGCTGCACGGAATGTTGGTGACCAAACAAGGAAGTTATTAGAAATAACAACGTTTCAGGATACGTTTTTTTTGTTGTTTTGTTTTTTCACTTCATTTGAAGCCAAGTTTTATTTTCTGATTAATAACACAAAAGGTATTACAAAAGAGGTTTCCCTTCCACCCCTTTTCTCCTCCGCCCTGCTCCTCTTGCCAGACGTAATCAATGAGAAAGAATTTAAAACCTGCAATCTGTTGTAATCCTGTACATGCTGGGGGCAACATGAGATAAACCTCTGGAGGCTAATCCGTAGCCCAGGAAGTGTGTGGGTATTGCAAGACCTTTGTTATGGAAGATGAAGTACAGAAAGTTTGGAAGCAGGGTCAAGATAAAAAATGTCACAACATACAAGCAGGGAAGATGAGAGACAAAGGGTTGAAATAAAGAATCTGGGAGTGTTGACTCAGAACTGTGAGTAATGGGTGAGCCCAAGGCAGGAATGGGAGTTTTCACAAGTCCCCGAACAGTTAAAATCAGAATAAATCCAGGTAACCTAGACCAGTCCGACAGTGTGAAGCCTAGGCACGACTCTAAGACTGCCCCTCTTTTCTGAGACTGATTAATGATCCTGAGCCTCTGCCTCTGCCTTCCCAAACTGCTTCATGAACATAGAATGCTGACATTTTAGAGCTGAGAATAAACTCAGAAAATATCTAATACATCTATTCTCAAGGAATTAGGTCTCAGGACACCATAACACTCTTTTTTTTTTTTTTTTTTTTTTGGTCTTTTTGCCTTTTCTAGGGCCACTCCCATGGCATATGGAGGTTGCCAGGCTAGAGGTCTAATTGGAGCTGTAGCCACCGGCCTACTCCAGAGCCACAGCAACATGGGATCTGAGCTGCGTCTGCAACCTACACCACAGCTCACGGCAACGCCAGATCCTTAACCCACTGAGCAAGGCCAGGGATCAAACCTGCAACCTCATGGTTCCTAGTCAAATTCATTAACCACTGAGCCATTAGGGGAACACCTACCATAACACTCTTAAAGATACTGAGGACCTCAAAGAGTTTTTGTTTACATGGGCCATGTCTATCGATATTTACCATAGTAGAAAGGAACACTGATGAATTTTTTAAATAGTTATTAATATATTTTAAAAATAACAACAAACACACTACATGTTAACATAAATAGGACTTTCTATGAAAAATAACTATATTTTCCAAGATAGAAAAAAATTAAATGGCAAGATGGCATATCTCACATTTTTGAAAATCTCTTTAGTGCCAGACTTAATAGGAGACAGCTGGATTCTCATCTCTACTTCAGCATTCAAGGTGTTTGATATCACATGGCATGTAGGAAAAACACGTATACACACAAGAGTGGGTTTGAACACACAGACTTTCTTCTCCAGGGGTCTTGGGACTGTCGTTGTTTTTGGACCACAGTTTGAGAACTACCAATTTGATGTAATTTAGGTTTGCACATAACCTGTAATGCCACTTAATAGCAATGCCACCTTCAGCAAATCACTTCACCTCTCTAGACCTCAGCTTCCTTAGGGGTAAAGTAGGACTCATAATAAACGTCCTTTTTATGACTGTGTGGATTCTTACAAATGTGTATCCTCACAGGCATTTAAAATATATAAGCAAAAAAAAAAAAAAGACACACACAAAAATAAAATATATAAGCAAGGTGATACGGATGTTTAACACAGTGCTTGGTCCAAAGCAATCACTCAAATGATGGCTCTTCTACTATTGTTGTTAATATTTGTTATAACAACACGCCAAGCATTGTGCCAGGTACCAAGGATCATATCAAAGTAAGATAGCCTGAGTTGCTTAAGCGCAGGAGAGATAAAATAAATATACAACTATAGAACAAAAGATTATGTCAAGAGTGATAGAAAAGAGGGAGAGGTCATATTCATTCTCAACAAATATTGATCAACTGCCTTCTGTTTTCCTGGAGCAAGAGAGTGGGGCCAAGTGAGCTACGGGAAGGGTGACAGGAGGTCTGGGGGGTTAGGAGAGATATGGGTGGCTCACCAACACGTTGTGTAGGCTTTGGAGGCCACCACGATTTGGGACTTTCATGAAAAAGTGGCATTTGAGTTAGAATCTGACAAGGGGTAGGATCTGGGAACAGAGTTAACATACACATTCTTTTATTCACTCATTCAACAAACATTTGATTTTTCTGCCAAGTTTGCCCCATGTTGCACAAATTAAGGATCTCTACTTTCAAAGAAGGTATTTTTGCACTTAACTGTTTATATAAGAATTATATGATCACTTAAAAAAAAAAAAAACAAACCTAGAACAGGAGTTCCCATCGTTCCTCAGTGGTTAACAAACCTGACTAGCATCCATGAGGACTCGGGTTTGATCCCTGGCCTCGCTCCCTCTGATTTAGACCCCTAGCCTGGGAACCTCCATATCCCGTGGGAGCGGCCCTAAAAAGACAGGGGAAAAAAAACAAAAACAAAAACAAAAACCTAGAACATGCAGATGAGCGAAAATAAGAACCACTCATGATCTTCCAATCCAGAGAGCACCACTTCAGGGCCAGGATAGGGTAAGGTTAGTGATGCATTTGCCTGAGGTGCAAAATTTAAGCTATAGGGTAAGTGCTAAAAAGTTCAGTAGTATTTTAATTGTTTTTAAAAATCAGAATTATTGCAAAACATCCAGGATGACACAATACCTAACTTTGAAAGAAAGGTAGGCTCCAACCCTGTGCTTGCCCCACTCCGCCTCACTGACTGCTTGGTCGTTCCCTTCCGTCTCGCCACCAGACCCATTCTCTGGGCTCTGTCCTGCTCTGATCTCTGCAGGCATGGTCCTTGAGAGCTGATCAAGGACTGCATCAGCGGGCTTCTTTGCCTTCTGGCCTCTGGCTGCATTCAGCCGATGGGAGGCACTTATTAGCAACCAGAGGGTGGAAGGAGAGAGAGGTTGGAGCATTTCTTTCCCCACTCCATCCCTTCGCATCCGTATGCTCTGGTGACAGCTGCTGCTTCTATGAATATAACTCCTGTCCAGAGGCCCTTCTCCCACACCCTCTACTTTCACAGAGCTCTCTTCAAGCCTACTGCCAGACCCTGGGAACCTCTCCTGTGGATTCCCTTCATGCTGCCCACATTTCTGTAAACTGTCCCTTTAGAAGGAATTCTCTTCTAAATTGCAAATTAGGGTGTCTTCTGTTTATTATTGGAAACTTAGTTGTTACAACCACTGTCAATTTTGGGTCTAAGGTGTTTGGCATTTAAAAAAAAAAAAAAAGATGTTGGTTAATTTCAAAGTTCCGAGAAAATGCTATTATTGGAGTTTCCTGGTGGCCTAGTGGTTAAGAATCCAGCATTTTCACCACTATGGCTCAGGTCGCTGCTGTGGCACAGGTTCAATCCCTGGCCTGGGAACTTCTGCATGCCATAGGCGTAGCTAAAAAAAAAAAGAGAGAGAGAGAGAGAGAGAGAGAGAGAGAGAGAGAGAGAGAGGGAGAGAGAGGGAGAGAGAGAGATGCTATATATATTACATGTTTTATGTGATTATATGTTTAGGAAAAATACAAGGAAAAACCATCATCTGTGCCTTTTCTCTCCTTGTTCCTTCCTCTGCTACAGGGAACTGGTCACCCCCACTTCACTGTCTCCTTCCAAGACAGACCCGATTTCTACCAATTTCTAGGCTGGGGCTTGAGATCTGAGATGACTTAACCTGAGCTGTCCCTCAGTGAAATGAAAGGGTGTGTGTTGGGGAAGGGCCGGACAATTATCTGAATTGTGTGTCACTGGAAGCTGGAGCAGTGGGGCCACCTGTGTCCCGCTTTGTCACAGATTTGAGGAATCCAAGGGGGAAGCAGCAGCACCCCATTCCTGTGCCCACCTTTACTTTCCCTAACCGGCCCCCCACACGGCCCCTGAACCAGGCCTGCTCCTTCCCTGTGCTTCTGGCATCCTGAGGATGGGTTATGCATGAAGCTTTAGGACTCAGCTTCCCCAAAAACCACCTGCCAGATTCAGCACTAAGTGAGCAAACCAGTGCTTACGTCCAGAGGGAGCTCGAAGGAGCTGGAAGGGCAGGTCTGCCAGGGTGGACTTCCTCCTCACCCCCTAAATAAACCGCTTGCTCTCATTGGGTCCTCACCACCTGCTGATTACTCATCACGCCTGTCTGATTATAGATTTGGAAAGTTAGAAGGAACATTCGCTGTATAAAAGAAAACATTGTGGGGCCCAGTGGAGGAGGCCCCCTCCGCCCACTCTCCCAGGAAACCCGTGGGGGAGGTGGCGGGTGGAGGAGAATGCAGTGGGGAAGACGGATCTCCTCGGAAGGAGGGGACGGCACTCCTGGGTGGAGGAACCGAAAGCAAACAAGGGCAAAGGGAAGTGAGGCGTGAGCATCCAAGCGGGAAATTAGGCAAGACAGAAAAAGCAACCATGCTCCGAGGGGCATCCAGGAGGGGTCGAGGTTGCATAAGAAGAGAGAAGCACTCAGCAAGCAACGCAGGGGGTGGGCAGGGGAGGGGGGCCCTGAACTGAACCCCATAAAGGGGCTCACATTTCCCTGATGGCTGTGAAAACTCCTTTCCCAAACATGTTAAAGCAGGAAGAGAATGAATCTAAGTGGGGATGGCTTTAGGGGCTGCCCCTTTGTCTTTTTCTCAGACCGTTAACCGAGTTTAGACTCACCCCCCTTGGATGCCCATTAACTGAGCACCGACTATGTGTGAAACACTAGGCGTGGAGCTGAGGGAAGACGTGCAATGCCCCTCAAGTCCAACAGGGGAGACAGACACGCAAAAGAATGTGTATAATTACAGCCCGGAGAAAGAGCATGTCTACGGGGGGAGCAGCGAGGAGACAGGACTGAGCTCAAGGATAAAACGGTGCGTGGATGAGGCGTGTCTCACCAGCGTTTAGAAAGCTGAATGGGAGTGTGTAAGGTGGAATGGAGGCAAGGTGTAGAGGAATGGAGTGTGAAAAGATCTGTCACTAACACGACATAAGACTTTGGATAAGATGTTTATCCTTCTTGACTCTACATTCCACTTGAGTTAAGAAGAAACAGTGACACACCACCTAGCAAATACAGTTTGTGGATTACAAAACATGTTTTGAGGACAAAATGACACCCTCAGACCAAAAAGGCAAATGCCACCACAACACAGGTGAGATGCGCTCTTGGAAAAGGCGCTTAGAATAATTTATTCCAATGTTGATTCTGGTTTTGATTACATGGAGTCTCATTTATTCTTACTTCTGACTTTTCCCTCTGGTATAATTTTTTTTTCACACAATTAGACCCAAAGGAGCCAGGGGAGCATATCGAAAGCAAAGCAGAAGAAAATGAGACAACCCCACAGCCAGAGGGGGCAAAAAATCAATTCATGGACTCACAATGGATAGCAGACTAAATGACTCTCAGGGAGAAATTAGCAAACCTTTTGATCTCAAAGTAATACCTTGGTCATCTGCAACCAGCATAAATCTAGACTTTAACAAAGATGTGATTTAAAAATGAACAGGACAATGAGATCCTGCTGTATAGCACTGGGCACTTTATCTAGTCACTTATGATGGAGCATGATAATGTGAGAAAAAATAACGTATATATGTATGTGTGACCGGGTCACCGTGCTGTTCAGTAGAAAATTGACAGAACACTGTAAACCAGCTATGATGGGAAAAAAAATCATTTAAAAAAACTCAAAGTGGCTTGAAAACTTAAATAATAATAATAATAATAAAAATAAACAGGAACACTATCTGCATGATGGTATTTTGTTTTAAATTATGTGATATGACGATCAGTCATATCTCTGCAAAAATCCCACATCATACTGTTAGAATCTAGCAACTAAGACAGACCCAACATTTCATTGCGTAACTCCCTTGCTCAAAAGTTAACTATTTCCTGCTGATTAAAAGATAATGTTAAAATGCCCTTAACCTTATATTCAAGGATTTCTACAACTGGGCTCCACTCTGCCCTACTACTCTTAGCCTTTAAAAAAAAAAAAAAAATTTCTCTACAGAAACTCTCTCCTTTGGCTGAACTCCTTTGCTCAGTGTCCCCCAAACATGCCATGTGACTGCTGCTGTCCTTTCATAAGAAAGATATTCTTGCACTCCCACCCCCATACCTGACTAGGTTACTAGATGTGATATTTTTCTCTGCAGACCCTTAGTCAAAGTTCTTTCTTTTTTCATATTGATACAAATACTTTTAAAAAAAAGCAATGCAAGTTTTTGTCTTTTTTTTCTTTTTGGCTGCACCCATGGCATATGGTAGTCCCTGGGCCATGGATCAAATCCAAGCTCCACCTATGACTTATGCCACAGCGGTGGCAATGCAAGATCCTTAACCCACTATGCTGGGCTGGGGATGGAACTCGCCCCTCAGCAGCCACCTGAGCCGCTGCAGAGACAATGCTGAATCCTTAACCCACTGCAATATCACGGGAACTCCTTAAGCACGTGAGCTTCTTGACATGATTTAGGTAATGTCAGTAGTTACAATGATTTGGTACTCTGTGCTGAAGATAATAGTAAGGATATCTAGACTGAGTCATATCTACTTACTTACACTCTACCCTTTAGCCGTGATCTATACAAAACAGTAAAATGTAAAACTGATTGCCCAATGTTTAAGAAATGGTCACAGTACCTGAGGTAGAAAAGCACTTTAATCTGTGATGATAGTTTATTATACATTGTAGCTTCACATATCTTGTTGAACCAGGTTTTCTCTGGGTGCGTCTATTTGATTACATTGTTTAATTATGGGGAATTTTGCACCTGTTGTGCACAAAGCAGTAAGGTCCTTTGTAAAGGCTTAACAAAGGTTCATTCATTCATTCCTTTCCTATGGTTTCACTGAGCGCCTTCTATGTGCCAGGCACTGTGCTAGGCACCAGATGTACACAGCCCTGTCCTAAAGGAGCCCCTAACATTAGTTCATGAGACAGGGCCAAGGCTTGTAACAGAACTCCCAAGGGACTCTGTGTCAATGATCCAGTGCCATAATAATGCTGAACCAACCACTTAACTTCAGCACTGTCAATTTTTCATGCATCTTGGGTGATTGCCTAGACAGTCCTGCTGATTTGGGGTGAACTCAGTGAAGTATCTGGGGGTTAGCTGCTGTTAGCTGATCTAGAATGACCTTACCATGTTGATCTGGCTCTGTTTCTGTCTCTCTCATCCTCTAGCAGGTATATTCTCAAGGCAGTGGCTTTTAGACATAAGAAGACAACTACACACATGATTTTAATATAAAATATCCCATTGGTCAAAGTTAAGATGCATGACTGAGACCAAGATCAAAATTCCATGGCCCAGGGCTTGGATAAAGAGATGGCAGAATTGGGATTGTTATTGCAATCTATCACGGTCTCTGAAAACACACACTCAACCGAGGGAGGTAAAGGAATGGTTTCTCCAAGAAGGTGATGCTGACTTGAGTTGAATTTTGAAAGAGTAGATGCAAGTTAGCTAAGGAATAAAGAAGGGAAGATGTTTCCGAGTAACCCATATGAGCTGCTGTAAGTACTTCCATACTTTTGCCTCAAATATACACATACTCCTTGCCTGTTAACCTTTCTTCCCTTTCCCATTTGGAGTTTAGATGTTGAGTTCTAGATGTGCAGCCATCTTCTTCTGACCATGAGGCAGGTTGAATGTCTACAGAAAGATAGCACTTAACAGCATCCCTGAGCCACTGGAACAGCCCCAACTAACTATGCCTGGACTTCTTGTCACATGGGTCAGCACAAGGAACTCCTGCAAAATCCCCCGAAAAACTACCTCAACTACCTCGTTCTTCAGTGTTTCACGCTCCACCATTCCTTTCCTTTCTTCCTTCAATCAAAGCTCCCAATCCTTCAGTCAAGCCGACTCCAGAATTTTTATATCATCCAAAGAAATGGTGACACCATCCTCAGAATAATGTTTCTAAATTTCAGGTGCTCTGGATAAGGCAACACCTCTCCCCTGGCCTCTATATCACCAATGTCAAGAGTAAGGCTGGGCCATCCTTGGACTCTCCCTGGCAGGTCCTTCACACCTTCCTTTCCTCATTATTCACGTTTGGCCACCTCTACCTGCCTTGAGACCATCATTATCTGTTATCACTGGTCCCTTTATCCTGGCTTATGCCAGTCACACAAGAAGCCCAGGACCCTAGGTTGTTCCTTATCCCTTGCATTTCATCCCAAATGGCCCTGTACATTCTATTTTCTGACTCCATTTCCTACCCTCACCATCTCCTGAAATTCTCAGAAATTGGGTTGTTGGGATCAGTAAAATCCTTCTTTTTTTGGGGGAGGGCACTTGTGGTATGTGGAAGTTTCCAGGCTAGGGGGTTGAATCAGAGCTGAATTTGCAATGCTAGAGCAACAGCATGCAGCAATGCTAGAGCAACAGCATGCAGCAATGCTAGAGCAAGGCCAGGGATGGAACCTCCATCCACACTATGTCAGGTTCTTACCCACTAAGCCACAACGGGAACTCCCCTCTTTTCTTAGAGTCTCTGAATTGTTTCTTCCCCTTCTTGTTCTAAAGGAAATCTGGTTCTCCTTTGAGGACAATGCCTCTTCTGCAGCCCTCTCAAGTGGTGGCTGCTTTTCTCCCACACCCTACAGTAGAAAAGATATCCTCTTTGTCCTTACTGCTGCTTCCAGACCATTCTGATTCTTTCCTTCCCCAAACTGCCCTTCTTTTTTTTTTTTGGGTCACACCCACACCATGTGGAAGTTCCTGTGCCACAGCAGCAACCTGAGCCACCGCACTGATAACACTGGTTTCTTAATCTGCTGAGCCACGAGAGAATGCCCCCATCTTTGATTGTGATGTTACCCAGACTATGCTAACCTCATTGCAGTCAGATGGCCACTGTCACTCTCCAACCCTGCTCCTACCTAATCTCAGTATCTTTCTACAGGATTCTTCCCAAACACTAATTTCTAAAATCCTTGACCTCCTTTCCTCCAAAAAAGAAGTCCTCTACTTGAGCTCAGTTATTCCCTTCATTCATATCCTTGTTTCACCTCTGATCCCGCTTAGATTCCATGGTCTGTGGTTATAATCACTCCTTCACATATAACCTTGGTTGCCTTTCCCCTCTCTTGCTTCATTGTACTTTTCTGACAGAACACAAGCCTTAATTAAATCTAAGTCTCCACTATGCCTGCACAAGTGCGGCAGCTCAACATGACTGGAAAACTCGTACTCTGATGCTCACTGCTCGCATTTTCAGTTTATGACCACTCACCTTGAAAAGATCTTCAATGTCATTCATCAATTCTGCTTACATTGTCCTAGCATGATCATTAGCCCATCCTCACAGATGGCCATTCCATACCTTCCCCCGCTTTCTTTTCAAACTCCGTAACTTCCTTCCCATCCTAAGGTGACAACCTTGTCACCCATGAACCTTTCCCAGTTCATGGAAAAAGTAAAAACGACGAGAAGGTCCACAAGGACCCCACCTCTCGGCATCCATGCTCATACTCTGCTTTCCCTCCTATTAATAACAATGAATGGCATGTGCTCCTAACTTGGGCCAACTCCTCCGCTTGTGGGCACCTGATTCCATCACTCCAACCATCTCCTCTCTCTCCTGGATCATTTCCAGCAGCAAAAAAACAAGCTGTTTTTTCCTCTCATCTTTTTCTTTGCCCACGATCATGGCACGTGGAAGTTCCTGGGCCAAGGATTGAATCCACGCTACAGCAGCAATCCAAAGCTGTAGAGACAACGCTGGGTTCTTAACCCACTGTACCACAGGAGAACTCCATCTTCTCTTTTTTTTTTTTTTTTTTTTGTCTTTTCTAGGGCTGCTCCTGCGGCATATGGAGGTTCCCAGGTTAGGGGTCTAATCAGAGCTGTAGCTGCCGGCCTACGCCAGAGCCACAGCAACTCGGGATCCGAGCCACGTCTGTGACCTACACCACAGCTCACGGCAACGCTGGATCCTTAACCCACTGAGCAAGGCCAGGGATCAAACCCACAACCTCATGGTTCCTAGTCAGATTTGTTAACCACTGAGCCACAACGGGAACTCTATCCATCCTCTCATCTTTAAAAGCAAACCAAAACAACTTTCTTGATGTCACTTCTCCTTGAAAATACTGTCCCATTTCTCCTCTCTTTAGACAATGAGAATTGGCTGTCTTGCCAACTCCAATTCCTTTTCTCCCATCAGATTTTTATGTTTATGACTCGCCAGAACATCCTCTTGACAAGATCATTAGTGACATCCACATTGCCATATCTAACGCTAAGTATCTATCCTTAATCTTTCTGAAGCTTTTAACACAATTGATTATTCCTTTCTCCCCAGAACACGTTCTTCTCTTGGCACCCATGGCACCACATGCACCTTGTTTTCCCCCTATTTTGCTGGTGACTCCTTCTTGGCTTCTTTTGTCCTCTTACTCACCCTGCGTGCTCTGACTCAGCCTCGTGGCTCTGCATACCATCTCCACGTTGATGATTCTCACATGTGTATTTCCAGTCTGGACCCCTCCTTTGCAATCTGTATCTATATCTAGATTTATCTACCCACCTATCTATCTATCTACCCACTTACCTCTCTATATTTCCCACTGCCTGCTCAACATTGCCACTTCATTGTCCAAGAGGCATCCTGAACTTTACACATCCAAAATCTAATTCCTGATTTCTGACTCCAAAAGCTAACTCTTCCCTTTTTCGAAAATGGCAACGACATCCTTGAGTCAGCCCTGACTCATTCCCACATGTGATCCGTCAATGAATTGACTCTACCTTTAAAATATGTGTTAATAGATATTTTAGAATCCACTACCTCCACGACTACTACCCTGATACAAGACACTGGCCTCCTAGCTGACCTCGCAGCTTCTCTCCTTGAGCCTCTTCTGGTTTACTCACCTCACAATACGCCAAATGGTCCTTTTAGAATATAGATCATTCTTAAACTTACACGCTCCAGTAACTTTCCATTTGGCCCCAAGTCACACTCCAACTGGTAACGATAATGCTTTCCTACATCATTTCTTCTGTTCTGCCTTTGGTAGCTCACAACCTCCTGGTTTATACTCTCCCTGCTCACTCTGATCAGTCACACCACTTTCCTTGGGGTTCCTGGTTCAGCACCTTTGCAATTACCTGCTCCTTTTGCCTAGAATGGTCTTTCCTCGTAGGTTTTCTTGGTTTTTATCCCCCTCACCGCCCTCAGGTCCTCACCAAAACGTTACTTTCCCTGATCCCGCTATCACAAACTGGAAGAATCCCCACCCGCACACCCCTGCCACAATCTCTTCCTTTTATTTTTAAAAATCTCTTCTTTCTTATTTTCTCCATAGCACTTGTCACAATCTGTTATACTATACACTTTATTTATGTATTTGTCCCCCACCCAACAGAATGCAAGCTCCAGAGACATTTTGTCTGTTTTGTTCGCAACAGTTTTCAGGGCCTAGAGCAGTTCCTGGAGTGTAATAGGCACCAAAAAGATGTTTTTGGAATTTACTGCATGAAAGAGATTACAAAGAAGAATAGACAGACAACAGCTTCTTTTAAAAATGCGTAGTGGCATGCCAAGGAGTTTTCTCCTCGTCCGATAATCAGCTCCACTGCAGCGCTTCCATCAGAAAAGTGATGTGGATCAGGTCTGTACAAGGAAAGATCACTGCAGAAAAGACTGCAGTGCTGGGACTGGAGGTGCAGGGAACAACTGAAGCGTTGTTGGCAGAAATTCAAGCGAGAAAAATTGAGAGCCTGAGCAAAGACAATGGCTGGGGACACAAAAAGAAAGGGAGCAAACATGACAGCTATTTAGGAGTAGAAGAGACAGACCCTGATGATCAACGTGATACATGGAAAAGCCCGTCAGATTTCACCCCCAGAAAGCCCTTGACTGGGCCATCATGGATCACCTGCAGTCTCTGGAGAGTTTTGAAAGTCTGGAGGCAGAATTCACATCCTGTCCTGATTCCAGATAAGGCATCTGCTGTTCAACACTGTCAAGCTTCTGAATCACCAAGAACTTCTAAGTTTGGGCTTTATGAGGAACTCCTGGCTCTACTCATCTTCTCATCCACTCTGACCTGTTATGGACACTCAAGAGAGCAAGAACCAATAAGAACCTTAAAACCGGAGTTCCCGCTGTGGCACAGTGGTTAACGAATCCGACTAGGAACCATGAGGTTGCGGGTTTGATCCCTGCCCTTGCCCTGTGGGTTAAGGACCCGTCATCGCCGTGAGCTGTGGTGTAGGTCACAGACGTGGCTCGGATCCTGCGCTGCTGTGGCTCTGCCATAGGCTGGCAGCTGCAGCTCTGATTAGATCCCTAGCCTGGGAACCTCCATATGCCACGGGAGCGGCCCAAGAAATGGCAAAAAGACAAAAAACAAAACAAAAGAACCTTAAAACCATTGATTATCTTCTACCTTAATCCAGCTTGTTCTCCCACTGTTTAAACTGATACCTCTAACACAGAGATAAGCACCATTCTATTGCCAGGGGATCCCCACAGGTGTCCTCCCCCAGTGCCCAGATCAAGGAAGCAAGTTCTACTGAAGGCAACTGTCCATTGGATAATAGGATTTACAGCAACCCAGATTCCCTTCCTGGCATACGTCTTCCAAAGGTCTTGTCTCCCTGAGATGCTTAACATCCAACTGTTACGTCTACAGATGCTTAACCAAAACAGAAAGCTCTAGTCTTCCAGAATTCATTCTTTTAAACCCAGCTACTTAGCCAATACCCTAGCCAGGACGGACACTAGGCTCTGGTAAGCCACACAGGGCTGACGACCAATGGAGGGAGGGAAGGAGGGAGTGTAAAGCCACTCGAGTTTCAGGCCTTGATAACCACACCGCAGGCTGATGCCTTCTGAGTGAAATGAGGAATGCCAGAGCCGCCACATGAAAAGAAATGCAAGGAAAGCTGGACTGTCCTGTTAGTGTCACTGTGGACAGGAAAGACCAGGAACCAAGTAATAGCAGTGAAGAAACTCCAATCCTAGTACACAAGGAGTAATGGTTTGGATGAGAGTAGCAGGAGCGGGTAGTGTAACCAGAAAGGATTAAGAACTCCTTGATCTCTGAGAACATCTGACTCTGATTCAGGGGCTGACACATGGAGCTCACAGCTCTGCTGAATAGTGGTTCCTGGGAGACAAATGTCTTAAGAAAACCGTAGTCTGAGAATACCTGAAGTGCATGCAGTTTTTTGTAGGGATTCTTAACTTGGGACCCCTTGAAATTGGACACAGTATTGTGTTTGAGTAAATGTGCATTCTTCTAGAGAGAAGGCTTTATCTTCCATCAGATTATCTGAGGCTTGAAAAGAAAGTCCAAACTCCAAAATCAGTTGCTTTTACAGGCCACCATAATTTACATGTGTTCCTATACTTATAAAAAGCTTCCTCATCCTTTTTTTTTTTTTTTGTCTTTTTGTCTTTTCTAGGGCCACACCCACAGTTCCCAGGCTAGGGGTCTAATGGGAGCTGTAGCCGATGGCCTACGCCACGGCCATAGCAATTCAGGATCCGAGCCGCATCTGTGACCTACACCACAGCTCATGGCAACGCCAGATCCTTAACCCGCTGAGCAAGGCCAAGGATCAAACCCGCAACCTCATGATTCCTAGTCGGATTCATTAATCACTGAGCCACAATGGGAACTCCTCATCCTTTTTTTTTTTCCTACTCAAAGTCAAGTGAAATGTTGGTTCCATTTTCCCTGGAGAGTGATGGTTCATTTAATTCCAGCAATAAAGCTTCCAGGAAGAAAGCACCATTTAAAGGTCAGTGTCAATAACACAGTGATTATGCAATTCATAATGTGACAAAGCCAGTGGTTACACCTATGACTGACTACCTGACATAATCCAAGAATACACAGTGTAAGAGGATCTTTGCCTCCCATAAAGAAAGAGAAGTCAATTTGTGTGTGTGCTACAGTACAGACAACTTCCCTCCCAGATCTCAAAAGTGAGTAAACATTTATCAAATGGTTTCTGAATTAAACTCCATGTCCTGGAAGCTACACAGGCTATTTTTCATGGCTGGATCAAGGCCTGGGAATTCTAATGTGCTGCTTTACAAATTTGGCCTTCAACCTTTAGTGATCTGCATATCCTCACTTGTACAGTCATCCTTTCCCTGGTATTTGCAATCGGACTGGTTCTAGGACGCTCACTGGCACCAAGCTCAAGGCCCTTGTATAAAATGTATCATATATACATACAACCCACACACATCCTCCTATATACTTTAAATCATCTCCAGATTATGCACACTACTTAAAATAATGGAAATGATATATGAATAGTTCTAAATACACTGTAAAGCCTATGTAAATAGTGGCCAGTGCCTGGCGAATTCAAGTTTTGCTATTTGGAACTTTCTGGGAAAAAAAATTTTTTTCTTCTGATTATTTTCAATTGAGGTTGGTTGAATCCTTGGATGCAGAACACAGGGATAAGGGGGGGACAACTGTCCTTGGTGTCTATGACTGGATAACAGGCCATCATAATAAGATTTTAACTTGCCAAAGTATTCTTTATTTAATTGTTTTTAGAGATATTATAATTTCTTTTCTCTTAAGAATATTTTGTAAATGGTAACCAAAACCCATTTTTTAACTTTGCTTATGATATTTTTAAAAATTTTATTTTACTGAAGTATAGTTCACTTACAATGTTATGTTATTTCTGCTGTATGGCAAATTGATTCAGCTATACAAATATGTACTTTCTTCTTCTCACATTATCCTCCACCATGTTCCATCGCAAGTGACTAGATATAGTTCCCTGAGCTACACAGCAGGATCGCATTGCTTATCCACTCCAAATACAACAGTTTGTACCTACTAACCCCAAACTCCCAGTCCACCCTACTCCCTCCCTCTCCTGCTTCATAACCAGAAGTTTGTTCTCCATGTGGATGCAAATTTAAAAGGGACTTTTTTTTACAGTCTTGTTCTGATATTTACTTGTTGGTTTAAGGAAATGCAACTGATTTCTGTACATAATCATATATCCTGCTATCTTGCTGAATTCATAAAAAAATTTATTTTGTTTTGCTTTTTAAGGCCACATCTGCGGCATATGGAAGTTCCCAGGCTACAGCTACCAGCCTACACCACAGCCACAGCAACGCAGGATCCAAGCCGAATCTGCGACCTACACCACAGCTCACAGCAACCCCGGATTCCCGACCCACTGAGTGAAGTCAGGGATTGAACCCACATCCTCATGGATACTAGTTGGGTTCATTTCTGCTGTGCCAACACGGGAACTCCCGTAAACAAACACCTATACACACCTCTGTTTTAAAAATAAGGAAGCAAAAAATTGTTGCCCAAATTCTGAGGTCACTGACATTATTTTCAAAGACAATGCCTGCCACCTCCTAATCTCTTTCAGAGAAAAGAAGTGGTCTATGGTCAGGTTTTTATTTTATTTTATTTACTTATTTATTTTTTTGTCTTTTTGCCATTTTCTAGGGCTGCTTCTGCGGCATATGGAGGTTCCCAGGCTAGGGGTCCAATCGGAGCTGTAGCCACCAGCCCACGCCAGAGCCACAGCAACACTGGACCCGAGCCACGTCTGCAACCTACACCACAGCTCATGGCAACGCCGGATCCTTAACCCACTGAGTGAGGCCAGGGATCGAACCCGAAACCTCATGGTTCCTAGTCAGGTTCGTCAACCACTGCGCCATGACGGGAACTCCTGTAGACGTCTTTCTGTACCTTTAGTTATTTATTTGTTCAAAGTAATTTTTAATGATTGGAGATATGTACTCTGAATATGCACACATATCCTTTCAATGAAAATAAATATATCTTCTACACTGTTTAAAGTCTTCTGTCACATGTGACTAGGGAATCTAGAGGGATGGGTGGGGGAAGAGGGAGAGAGGTATACATGAAAATTCTATAAGTATTTCTTGTTAATGTGAATATGGCAAAGGGTTTTAAATTTTCATCTGTTAAAATTCATATGATTTTAAAGCACAAACCTGGATATGATGTCTGTTTAAGCGATTAAATATTTTAATTTTACATCATGAGTTACAACAAAGTACGCTTTTTTTTTTTTTTTTTTTTGTCTTTTTACCTTTTTCTAGGGCCGCTTCCTGTGGCATATGGAGCTTCCCAGGCTAGGGGTGGTCTAATCGGAGCTGTAAACACCGGCCTACGCCAGAGAGCCACAGCAACTCAGGATATGAGCCTCGTCTGCAACCTACACCATAGCTCACAGCAACGCCTGATCCTTAATCCACTGAGCAAGGCCAGGGATCGAACCCACAGTCTCATGGTTCCTAGTCAGATTAGTTAACCACTGCGCCACGAGAGGAACTCCCAACAAGGTATGCTTTAAATAAGTCATTTAGAGCATTAAGTCACAAGACTGAAATAGATAATTATTTCATTATTAGTCTCACATATATAATGTTCTTGTTGATTTCTCCTTTTAAGGTTGTCAGTGGTTGCCTTATATATTGTGGTGACCATATGTTGGGTGCATAGATATTTAAAATTGTTATATCTTCTTTTTGTATTGATCTTTTGATTATTATGTAGTGTCTTTCCTTGTCTCTTAAAATATTCTTCATTTTAAGGTCTATTTTGTCTGAAATGAGTATTGCTACTCCAGCTTTCTTTTGATTCCCGTTTGTATGGAATATTTTCTTTCATCCTCTCACTTTCAATCTGTATGTGTCCCTAGAAGTGAAGTGGGTCTCTTGAAGACAGCATATATATGGGTCTTGTTTTTGTATCCAATGAGCCAGTCTATGTCTTTCGGTTGGGGCGTTTAGTCCATTAACATTTAAGGTAATTACTGCTATGTATGTTCTTATTGCCATTTTATTAATTGTTTTGGATTTGTTTTTGGAATAATTTTTATTTAATAAATTGAATGTATTATTTATAATTAATGAATTGAAAATAATTTAATAACTTGGGTGACTGAGTTTTTTAAATTTAAATTCATAAAAAATTCACCTATTGTTTTATATTCACAATAATCATGTAAAGTAGCTCAGACTAGTTTTGTGATTTGCTCAAGTACATATAGCTAGTAAGAAGCTATAGGGTTTTTTGTTTTTGTTTGTTTTTTGTCTTTTTGCCTTTTCTAGGGCCGCTCCCACGGCATATGGAGGTTCCCAGGCTAGGGGTCGAATCGGAGCTGTAGCCACTGGCCTACACCAGAGCCACAGCAACGCGGGATCCGAGCCGCGTCGGTGACCTACACAACAGCTCATGGTAACGCCAGATCCTTAACCCAGTGAGCAAGGCCAGGGATCAAACCCACAGCCTCATGGTTCCTAGTCGGATTCATTAACCACAGAGCCACGACAGGAACTCCAAGGAGCTATAGTTTTTAATGAACTTGTATCTTTTTTCTCTGAAGGAGAAATTTCTTTTCCTGTACCCCAACTAAACACCAATACACCTATGTCCTCCCAAACAAGTTATTACATCTAGGTAGTACATCTAGTCATCACCCCCTGCAAGAAGGGTTAAGATGCTGCATAAAACACGGAGGCCAAAAAAAAAAAAAAAAGGTGTAATCTTCCTAAATCCCAGTGGAGTAAGCAGGAAGGTGCAATCCAGAAATACCTTCAAGGTTTTCTCAAGAGCAAGGTTTCACATGTGTCCATGTTGGCTATCATAGTCTGGCAATTTCCCTATCAACCTACCAACTTCTGGGCTTTCTTTTTTCCTTTGGCCCTTAGGGAGTTAACCTGCCTTCAAGGAATCTCCATCACCTCCCAGTTGTGGAAGAGAATGCTTCCTCCTTGGCTCCTCCAAGCCCAGCCCATTCAAGCAGTCTCCCCACCCCCCTGAGTCTTTCACAGTTAAAGCTGCTAATATCAAGGCTCTCGAGGAGTGAGGCTTTCTTAACCCCATCTTGGCAGGTGGGTAATTTTTGGCAGGAGGGAGAAGCCAGCGTTACTTGCTCTGAGTAGAGATGGTTATGCAAGATGCAAGGAGGAGGAGGAAGCTGAGAGGGGAGCTGGTGAGTCAGAGGAGAAAAGCTGCACAACTTGGCTAGCAGTGAGCCTTTAGAGCACTGGCGAAGCCTAAGCCATTAACAAGGTAAGGAGAGAATTTTCTCTTTACTTCTTCAAAGCAGGGCCATTTTCACCAGGTTACTGGAGCTGAGTATCAGATGACCTGGGGAAATTAAACTGGGGATTTTGTGATGGCAGAGGGGAGGTATTGGAGGGGGGTCGAATCAGAATCACCTGGATAATCTTCCCAGAAAAGCACAAGCTGCCTGCCAGCAGCTCCTCTATCACCACCCAACTCTATCCCTAAGATTCTGAAAAAGCAGCCTAGAGTGTGGTGTATACTTTGTAGCTAGTCTCCCTGATACAACATACTCATTCAAATGCTGGCTTCCAACCTCAGATCTCTGTATATCCGGCAGCTTCTCCTCTGTTCAGGTGCTGGGAGCTAGAGGTTTTTTCTAGTTCAGGTGAGATTTAGCGTGATAACTGAACTCTCAGACCTGGGACCCAAAGACATGGGTCTGATCAAGCAGAAGCTATTTCTATCGTTGATCCAATTAATTAAACTCCACTTACTCTGAAAAATGGAGGTGTGGATCATCACTGTTCTATATATTTAATTGGACCACTGTCACTACGGTTGCTAAATGCTTTCAAAGTTGTGCGGCACCACTCATATGTAAAATAAGGTTAAATCACGAGGCCAGAGAATTAGCCAAGGTAGAAGAGACTTCTATCTCGATATCCTTGAATAAGTCTGCAACTTCTAATTGGAAGGAAAAAAACTTTGTTTTTTCTTAGTGCCATACCCAAGGCATATGGAAGTTCCCAGGCTGCAGGTCAAATCAGAGCTACGGCTGCCAGCAACAGCCACGGCCGCAGCAACTGGGGATCCAAGCCATGTTTGTGACCTATACCACAGCTCATGGCAACACAGGATCCTTAACCCACTGAGCAAGGGAAGGGATTGAACCCACATCCTCGTGGATCCTATTTGGATTCGTTACCACTGAGCCACGACAGGAACTCTGGAGGTAAAAAACCTTTATATGCGCAAAATAAAAATATCTTGTCTTCTTTTCATTACCAAGTTCAACGAGGGCACAGCAAACAGTAGAAAACACTCTACAAATGTTTGTTCATTCAGTCAATTGATTCAATAGATGTTTCTTGAGCCCCACTAGGTGCCAGGCACTGTCGTTGTTACTAGGGGCACTGGGATTGCAAAGATCTTTCGGCTACTTAGAGCCTGTTATACGGACACTCTGTCCAGGTGCTTAGCTCACAGGCTTCCGGGTTCTGCAGCTGCCAATGTGGATGTAAGTTTCCCCAATCCAGCTCTCTTCTCTCTCTGTGCAAATGTCTTCTGGCATCTCCAATTCCTGGTTTGGGGGGCATAATAACTTGGAAATCTAAGTGAGTTATGTGTAGAGATCACTTAGAAATGTGTCAGTGGCTAGAATCTAGGGCTCTTAAACTGGTGTCTGTTTCGTTTTCTCCTCAGAATTCCTCATTTTGTTTCTAAAATGTTACACAGTATGGATTTGGGGGTCATCTCTAATTTAGCCCTATGTTATCAGGCTGCTGGATGAGGTCACCCATCCTGCAGCCTCATGGTCCCTGTGCCTGATATAGGTGCTATGTCATTACCATCCTTTGGTGTTTTTCAAGATCCTAGCGTTGTCTGACTTTGATGGACTGTCCTTCCTGTGCTAAGACGACACTACTCACGCATCATTGGGGCCACATATTTTTAAATTAGTTTTTTGGGGACTGGAGACGACAGGTTGTCCTGTGGGTTTTTCCTTCCTTTTTTCTTCTTTTTCTAACTGAGCAAGGAAAATATTGTGAGTAGTCTGTTGCCCTGCAATGGGGCTTTCATTTCTTACTGATCAATATTTTTAAAAAATAATGTTCATGGTTTATTCCTCCTAGTTCTAATTAATACATGCTCCATAAAGAAACTTTTTTTTTTTTTTTGGAATGAGGTTCATTGTGTCATATTGCTTTCAAATTATGCCTCTGACGTTTTTAATATCTTGCTCCATGCAACTGAAGCGGTACTGGTTTTTCTTTTTTCTTTTTGGCTGCCTCACAGCATAAGGAGTTCCTAGGCCAGAGATCCGATCCGAGCCGCAGTTGTGACCTATGTGGCAGCTTCAGCAATGCCAAATCCTTAACTCACTGTGCCAGGCCAGGGACAAACCTGCATTCCATCACTCCAGAGATGCTGCCAATCCTGTTGTGCTACAGCAGGAACTCTGAGACAGTATCAGTCTTGTGCTCAATACTCAATGAAATCACCCAAATTTTATTAGCTGATACTACAGGGACATCCACGTGCATTTTAGAAAAAAAGAAAAGTTTCAGTTTCTCCATGGATCTCATTCAGGTATCTGTTCCCTAGAAGTGACTAAGCAACAAGCATTTAATGAGCCCTAATCACTTGTACCTTTTAAGTGTCTGTAAATAAGATAAGACATAGACTTTACCCTTATGTAACGGCAGCCCAGTGGGAGAGACACTCATCTACAGCTGTTTACTGCAGAGTGTGAGATGCGAGCGAAAGAAGAGCTTGGGCGAAAACTAAATTTGGGGAGGAAACAAGTTATCTTTGGGGGAGAAAGCCGACAGGTGGGTAGAATCTTGAGGAAAGGATGGTCAGCTCGCAAAGTCTCCGGGCTTCTAAACAACAGGGCAAGTTGGGAAGAACTGAAAGTAAAAAACCTGGAGCCTAAGGTGCTGAAAGGGAGGGGAGTGACAGGGATCAAAGATCAGATTACGAAGGGCCCTGGGCACAAGAACTGGGGATTGAATCCTGTGGCAGAAAAGTACTGAAAGAATTTAAGGAAGGGAGTAATAGGCTTGTGCTTTAAAAAGATAGATTCTGGCAGCAGTGGATGAGGGCGGGAGGAGCTGAGGGAGAAAAAAATGAGCAACACAAGAGAGAGGCCACGTGCTATCAAGGGCAGGCTAGAGATGATCCTGATTCGATCATAGGGAAGGCAGGATTCAAGAACGCAATCGAAGAGCCCTAAAAGAACACTCAGGAAGGTGGACTAGGGACTCCGACTTGGAAGATAAGATAAGCCTGCCCTATCAAGGGCAGGCTAGAGATGATCCTGATTCGATCATAGGGAAGGCAGGATTCAAGAACGCAATCGAAGAGCCCTAAAAGAACACTCAGGAAGGTGGACTAGGGACTCCGACTTGGAAGATAAGATACGTCACGGACTTCTCTTAAGTGCTCACCAACCCCAAAGACTACAGAGGAGGTTACTGCAGGACAGTAACAGCTGGGGAGAGGTGCTGTTAGATTAGAGGATTTTGTCCTAAAAAGCCTCGAGTTTCCTTTTCTTCAGGGAGCTGCCTCTCCCACTGAGTCCAGACTCTGCAGAGACACACCCTGAAGTGTTCCCTGGCTATTCCGATCAGCCCCATCATGGGTGGCTTGGATCCAGGATATGTCTAGATCTCAGCAACAAGAGATTACAAAAGCATATTTTCCTTCTGGCCAGGGAACTTGCTTATGGAAAGAAAGAGCAGAGAAAGAAGTCAAGATTTCCATGGGAATTCCTGAAAACTGTGGTCTACTAAAGCCTGAGGACAACCTGGGGACGAGTTAAAATAGCCAGGCCACAGCTCTGGTAAGAATGGGCAGGAAGCCAGGAGCTACTGGCAGGCAAGGAGGGCTCAGAGCATTCAAGGCCGCTCAGGACCCCGAGCTGGTCCAAAGCCAGATGGGAGAGGGAGAGTATAACTGAAAGGTCTACACTGCTAATCCCTAGGAAATGTTAGCTTTTTCCTGAGCTGATTATAGGCCCTGCATATAAAATTCTATCACAGTTTCCTTATAATTATACACAGGTCAAGCTCTTTACTTTCCTCTTTTGCTCCATTATTTCCTACCTTTGTTCCAAAATTTTGCTCCTGGTCATACTGCCTTTGGGAGAAGATCTCTGGCTGGTCATTTCCTCAATCCTTGGGAGGAGTGTGGTGGGGGTGGTATTCTTGAGCCATTATCAAAAATGGCATCGTTTCTATTCATTTCCTGGGTTCAAGTTTGAAAGAACTACGAGTACCTCTTAGCTGGCCCTGTTCTAACTTGCAAGGCCAAGACAGGGATTACCATTCATTGCTATTTTCCTGACATATAGCAAAGTGCTCACTGAATCCTTTTGGCACATGTGGAGGAAATACATTGTTGTCATGAATGGAAGAGAGGGGTTTCTGGGTCACTGACACACGAGGTTTGGCTGAGCTCATTACACACTTCCCAGAAGGTTCAGGGGACTTCCAAGGGAAGCCCATGGGCCCGCAAAGCTTCTCCGCCTCTTCAGGAAGCAGCTACAAACCTCAAGAGTCACATCGGAGGCTGCCTGATTCCTCCTTCAAAATCTACTCCCTAGAATCTCTGGAGCACTAGACATACACAGTGGTTTATCACCAGTATGAAGGCTGTCTGGACAACAGAAACCAAAAATACACATACACACAGTCTCTGACTCAGCAGTTCCACTTCTGGGGAGCTAGCTTACATACGTATATAATGATGTATGAGCATAAAGGTCACTGAAGTTTCTGAAATGGCAGAAGACTGGAAACAACCCAAACGCTCATCAGTGAGGAAACTGGTTAAATAAACTGTGGTACATCTGCACAGTAAAATTGTACGTGGTGGTAAAAAGGAATGAGGAAAGGCTTTAAGTACTGCCATGGAAAGCTCTCCAAGAAATACTGTTAACAAAGCAAGGTGAAGTACAGCTATTAAAAAAGGGGGGGGGAATTAAGAATATGTACACATTTTCATTTTCTTTCCTTGCTTGCTTGCTTGCTTGCTTTTCATGGCAGTACCTGCGGCATATGACGTTTCCAGGCTAGGGGTCGAATCAGAACCGCAGCTGCCGGCCTACACCACAGCCAACACCAGATCTGAGCTGCACCTGTGACCTACACCACAGCTCACCACAACGCCAGATCCTTAACCCACTGAGCGAGTCCAGGGATTGGACCCTCGTCCTCACGGATACTGCTCAGGTTCTTAACCTGCTGAGCCACAAGGGGAACTCCATACATTTGCATTTTCTTGTGTACACATAATAACGCAACCGAAAGGACATGTGAAAAATGAACCCAGTTGCCATGTGGGGGCAGGGTGGGCAGTGGGCATAGGGAGGACATGGGTTGCAAGTAGACTTTTTGCTGTATAGTGATCATAAAACACCAGCTCATAGATAAACACCAACGTAAACAGAAAAGAGGTTACTGAGTTATCGATTCAGCAGCTGGTAAAATTCTTAGGTATTCTTTCCCCTAGGAAACTACTGTGACTCCTTTAAAAAATATGTCATTAGCCCTGTCTACAAAGAACTCTAGAAATTTTCTAATTTATGACCACAGGCCTCCTCCACAGACATAACTGTTGTCACAGGATTTCCCCTTGCTAAAGACCTGGAGTGCGACAGGCCAGGCTACAGGATGGCAAGCACTTCCCTCACTGCCCTCCTGCATGTGGAATCTTAGGAAGCCTTCTTTTAAATTCTGAGTCTATGGATTTAATGTCCACGATACTAACACTTTAAAAAACAATTTGAACCATGTGACTATTACCTATTAAAAACTTGAAAAAAAATTAGTGATAAGCCCTGTATCACCAGGAAAATAGCACTTTCTAAATCTAGCTCCAATTACTGTCCAGAAACATTATTTATCTTTTTTATTAAAGTTTGAAGGAAGAATGCCTTGTGTACAGAGTGATATGTAAACTAGCACCTTGCTGCTATTAATATCTGACATTATATGAAATACCTATAATATCTCTCAATAGTTATTTATGCCAGTAGGTCACCCCAAATAATCCAGAGTCATCTCAGCCCTTAAGACGGGTTAAGATTTCCCTTGGAATAATATTCTAGCTTGGCACTGGCAACTGTGATCTTTTCACACAAAACAAGCCCTGAGGGTGAAGGGAGTAAGTTCAGGATGGGCCATGTTGGGGGGGCAGTCTGTTTGAGCCTTAGTGTGAAATTCCTTTCTCTACATATTTTACATTTGGCAACTACAAAGCTATCCTGATGTATTTATTCTGTGGGACCAAGATACTTTACTGTCACTTACCAGACATTTTAAAATAATACATATCTTAAATTCTTGATGACGTGGCATTCCCTAAGGCTGGGCAGTATACAACCTGCTCAACTGTACTGAGCAACCCTGAGTAAACTGTGTCAAGCGCTCAAGCTTTCCTCCAAGCAGCAGCACAGTGGCCAACAAGCCAGTGTCACTACTGCAGCTCTTGGGTTGGTTTGCCTCAGTTTCACAGAGTTGGCTGTTAGGGAGACAACAATTCAAACCAAAGAGATTCAGATAGTTTATTACCCATACAGACATGAGGTCAGCATCGGGTCAGCTCCTCATGTCCCTCATAGGATGAGACCAAATCAGAAGAGACCAGATGACAGGTGCCATGGGCACTTAGCTCTGCATCGAGGAAACTACTCCAAACTAAAGCCAAGAGGTTTTACAGTCTGCAGCCATATCCTTCAGGGTACTAAAAGTCCTGTGCTTAACTGAGATAAAGGAAGACAGTGAGAAATGGCCTTGGCAATCTCCCTCAAGATAAGACTATCTTCCCAAGTCAGCTTATATCCCTTCACTTCAGAAGGAATCACAAGGAATTCACGGGTCAGACTGTGACTGAGCTTTGCCTACATGGCCTGTGTGAAGACATGCATGTCACTAGGGTGCCAGGATGGACCTGTTGCCTATATTCATGAAATATGGATGAGTCCCTAGCTCAGTGGATGAGAAGGAGTAGGAGGGAGGAAGTAAAGAGCTTAAAATAAATAGAGCTCACTGACACACTAACTGCAAGGGACAGGAATTGATCTATAGATGGGTGTGTGCGATCGGTTGCAACAAGACTCCAGCAGTCTACACTGCTCCTTTCTGGGGGTCAGGGAGAAGGCAGCGTTGGCTGGAAAGGGGAGAGAAGGCAGATACCAAACAGCAGCCTAACACGGCCTCTCTGATTTCCCCCTGAAAGTCTTCCACTTCAGCATGACACTGCTCAAAAAAATGAAGCTACTGCTGTTCCTGGCTTCCCAGATGGCCATCTTTGTTCTGTTCATCCGCCTGTACTGCCACAACCTCAACTCCCTGCATATGAAGGAGGAGCCCAAGTCCACACACATGCACGTGCTGATCCTGTCTTCGTGGCGCTCTGGTTCCTCTTTTGTGGGGCAGCTTTTTGGACAGCACCCAGATGTCTTCTACCTGATGGAGCCTGCCTGGCACGTCTGGATGACCTTCACGCAGAGCACCGCCCAGAGGCTGCATATGGCAGTACGGGATCTCATACGGGCTGTCTTTCTGTGTGACATGAGTGTCTTTGATGCCTACATGACACCTGGCCCCCGAAAGCAGTCCAGCCTCTTCCAGTGGGAGGGCAGCCGGGCCCTCTGTTCCCCACCTGCCTGTAACATCTTCCCACGAGATATGATCATACCCCAGGCTCACTGCAGGCTTCTGTGCAATCAGCAGCCCTTTGAGGTGGTAGAGAAGGCCTGCCGCTCCTACAGCCACGTGGTCCTCAAGGAGGTGCGCTTCTTCAACCTGCAGGTGCTCTACCCATTGCTGAGAGACCCCTCCCTCAACCTGCACATTGTGCACCTGGTCCGGGACCCCCGGGCAGTGTTCCGCTCCCGAGAACACACCACACAGGAACTCCTGATTGACAGCCACATTGTGATGGGGCAGCATCACCAGAAACTCAAGAAGGAGGATCAACCCTACTACGCAATGCAAGTCATCTGCCAAAGCCAGCTGGAGATCTTTGAGGCTGTGCAGGCCCTGCCCAAAGCCCTGAGGCAGCGCTACCTGCTTGTGCGCTATGAGGATCTGGTCCGGGACCCCCTGACCCAGACTGCCCAAATGTATGACTATGTAGGGCTGAAATTCTTGCCCCAGCTCCAGGCCTGGGTGTACAACATCACTCGAGGCAAGGGCATGGGCAACCACGCCTTCCACACCAACGCCAGGAATGCCCTCAATGTTTCTCAGGCCTGGCGCTGGTCTTTGCCTTACGAAAAGGTGTCTCGACTCCAGAAAGTCTGCAGGAATACCATGAATGTGCTAGGCTACCACCTTGCCACATCTGAGGAAGAGCAGAAAAACCTGTCACTGGATCTTCTGTCTACCTGGAGCCCCTATGAGCAAGTCTCCCAAGAGCGCTGAGGAGGCTCTGTCTACACCCAGCACCAGCTTCAGCCACGTGAACCGAAGGCAGCCTCTGAGCCGTGACATGTGTGTCGGTGTATGTGTGAACATGAGTTGTGCCCATCCATGTTCAAGTCAAGAAATCTCTGTATCTCTGCTCATGTCTAAAAGAGCAACTCAGGAACCTCACGTGAGTGGCACGTTCACCAATGAACGCTGGCTTTCTTATCTGCGTATACCTGAGATTTGTGGCCTGGGTCCTACATGGCGCCAGGCAGTATCATTGGGGTAAATTCATAAACTTCTCTGTTCACATCCTACCCAACAGAAAAGGAGAGAGAGACAGAAAAAAAAAAAAAAAAAAAAAACAGGAAAAGACAGGAAATCCACCAAGACAGGAAAGCCCACCAGCACCTTCAACAGGGATGTGAACTCTGAGCCCTCAGAGCTCCCTGTGGATTGAGAAAGAGAACAGAGGACAGGGCTGGACCCTTACCCGGGAGCGTGGCCAGCATAGCCATCGGTTACCACAAACGCAAAAGCACATCTCTGCACAGCAAAAAAAGCTCTTAAGTTCAAGGGATGGCTGGGCCTGGCCCAGACGCCGGTTCCCCTCAGGGTTTTCCTATTTTTTCCTATGAAGCTGCCAACTGTTAACACGAAAATTCCAAAATAAGATTGTTTGGAATGTACCTTTTTTTATGCTTTCTAATTACGGAGGAGTAAATGCTCCTTCTTATGGGATCCTAAAAGCCTAATCATTTTTTTCCTTGTTATCATTCTCTTTTTAAAAAAACTTTTTACTGGCATGTAATTGACTTACAATGTTGTGTTAGTGGGTGTAGAGCTCAGCAAATCAGAGATATATATATCTATACACATATTTTCTTTTTCAGATTCTCTTCCCACATAGATTGTTACAGAATATTGAGTAGATTTCCCTGTGCTATAGAGTAGGGCCTTGTTTGTTATCTATCTTATATCACACGGTAGGGTGTATATGTCAATCCCAAACTCCTAATTTATCCCTTCCCCCCTTCCCTGTTTCCTCTTTGGTAACCACACGTTTGATTTTGAAAGCTGTGAGTCTATTAAGAGCCTAACCATCTTTATAGATGTTTAAAAAATACTATTATTATTTATCATCCACACATGGAAAAATTAAGACAGTATTTAGCTCAGATGAAGAACTAAGTCTAAACTGATCAATACTGATTGGTACCCTGCCCTGTTAAGAATGTGTAGAAAGTAGACAACCAGCAGCTAATCCCTTTCTTGTGTGAGGCATCAGCTGTAAAAATACCAGATGCATCACTCCAGGTTCTAGAGTTCTTTGGAGCTCATCCTCAGCCAGAGACCTCGTGTAGAGGATGGCCGGTGCTATTCGGCTCTTTCTAGTCTCCTCCCCTAACAAGAAAAGGTGTTTCTCCCAGTCTCTCCACAACTCCCCAGATCTAGCTGTGCGGCAGAATCACCTGTTAAAGCTGTGCCTTGCCGTGTTCAGATCTGCTGGAATTGCACATCATGGAGAGGCTGGGAGTCTGTGTTTATCAGGTGACCCTGCGTGGCTCTCCCACAGCCAGCCTGACAATGGTACACCCTGCCCTGGGCAGCAGCACTGTTTGCCTTCTTGCTCTAAGACAGGTGACCTCTCAGCACATGCTGAGTATCGAAACCACTTACTTCTGACATAGGTGCTGTCCACAGGCTGGAAGGAAAAGGAAAGTCTATTTATGGCTTGAACTCCATGGACCTCTGAGTCCCGACTTTTTAAATATTTCACCCTGTTCAGATCTGAGAGATACCATCATTTCATCTTTTCTGTTGTTCTCACTCCCGCTTTTTGACATGGCCCTCACTTGATAAAGAAGCTCCCTCAGTGTCAGGTGGGAATTCTCTCTCTCGATTCCAACCACGTAATTCTTGGGCTGCACCACCACCTTTGCCAGCCGGGTCTCGGAAGTGAATTTACATGGGCTTTAAAACAGTGAATTTATTCTACTATTCAAACCTAAGCCACTCTAGTCTCCTCGAAAGCCTAGAATCTCCCAGGCATATACTTCTTGCCTCTACAAACCTTCCAAAACTATAAAAATTTCCCTAATGTTGAAAATAAGGCAAGGGCAGTAGGTGACAATGCAAACAGAGTGAAGAGGGCCAGGGAGGGGGTGAGGCAGTGACAGGCTTGACCAGCTCTGATTTCTCCTCTGAAATTCCAGCCTCTACCTGAATTGTCTTAAAGTCAGCAACTTCCTGAGGAACCACCTTGAGGGGATGCTGGAGTACAAAGCTGTCTGAATGAATCGCCCCATCTCAAGACAAGGAAAGAGACTAGCCAAGTGGAAACCTCAGGCTCTTATTTAAGATCTACTTTAAAATAGCTTTAGGAGTTCCCATTGTGGCGAAGCAGAAATGAACCTGACTAGTATCCATGAGGATGTGGGTTGGATCCCTGGCCTCGCTCGGTGGGTTGTGGATCCCGCATTGCTGTGGCTCTGGCGTAGGCCAGCAGCTGCAGCTCCGATTCGACCCCTAGCCTGGGAACCTCCATATGCAGCAGGTGTGGCCCTAAAAAGACAAATAAATAAATTAATTAAGATTAAATTGTGTTCCTCTAGTCATGTTTCAAGTGCTCAACAGCCATGTGAGGCTAGTGGCTACTGTACCAGACAGCACAGATATAGGTCATTTCCGTCACTGACGAAGTTCTATTGCACAGCTCTGGTCTAAATTTATTTCTCTCTGTGTGGAGCATCTTATCTTTAACCTCAAACTGCACCCCCACCAAAAAAAGTTTAGAGACTATATAACAATACTATAATGGCATCCTTCTCTAACAGAAGACTGTGTAGTATTAAAATCATGCTATTTAACCTCTTAAACTCTGACCTGGTGTTGAGTGAGATTTAGAGAGCAAAGAACATCTCCTATTGAAGGTTCAGGCGACTGGAATTCAGCGATGAGAGAGGCAATACACACAATTATGGGACTCGGGGAATTTGGGGAGCTGCATACAGAGGACTGTGTTCTACTAAATATCCTTTCTGCCTTGGAGACATCTGTTCCAGCCCCCAAGCCTAGCCACAGGAAGCCATTTGTTTGCCTCCTAAGCCTCCTGAGCTGCATGGGGTCTAAGGATGGGTTTGAACATGGATGAGGGATGAATCTGATCTAAATTCCTCAGGGCTAGTAATCAGGTTTGGGGAATAAGCTCTTCCAGGTCTAAGAAAACATAATAACCTGAAATGCCCAATTGCAGGAGAGCAATTGATGTTTTTACAAAGAGCCATACTGGGCAAGTGCCCTAAGAAAGAGGGGAACCCAAAAACTTAAAATCTTTTTTAACAGACAAGAAAGGGCTAGTTGTGAAACAAAAGGGCTTTGCCTGTAATTTAACTGTGTTATTTCGTGGCTTCATTTTCTACAAAATGAGAGCAACTGCTAAGTTTTGAATAAATTTTAATTAAAACTATATTCTTTTTAGCTTAGGAATAGTAGTTACAGGGAGAGAAGATACGGTAGACTCAACTTCTGATTATTTCTGTGCAAAAATCTACCACTGAAGTTACTGAACTGTCTACAACATATTTCTTTAAAAAATAGTTTCTAATTTACTATGTGTTTTAGACCCAAGCTAAATATAAATTAAGTTCTCTGACTATGCATATTATTATGACTCTCTTGAATTACTTTCACAGCCTAGCAGAGCAAAATTAAAAATAAACATATGTGAGTGACACAGGCCAGGTAACAATAAAGCTCTGGCAGGCATCCGCTCTGGATCCCCAGTACCCTGGCATTCCAACTAAGAGTTATTGCCCCCTCCCCTTTTTTTTTGTATTTTTGCCTTTTCCAGGGCCGCACGTGTGGCATATGGAGGCTCCCAGGCTAGGGGTCTAATTGGAGCTGTAGACACCAGCCTACGCCAGAGCCCCAGCAACGCAGGATCCGAGCCGCGTCTGCGACCTACACCACAACTCACGGCAACGCCAGATCCTTAACCCACTGAGCAAGGCCAGGGATTGAACCCGCAACTTCATGGTTCCTAGTCAGATTCATTAACCACTGAGCCACGACGGGAACTCCCCCTTTTCTGCATACACGTTCCTGGTCACTGAGACAAAGATTATTTTTAAAATGCAGTCCTGAGGGGAAAAATGAAGACAAATAACCAGAGCAAGGAGACTGAATACAGCATTCAGTTAAAGGAGGTCTTCATTCATTCCACACACATAATGGCATCTACTCTATGCCAAGGACTGTTCTAGGTGCTGTGGATACAGCAGCAAACGCAGCAGGCAAAGCCCCTCCTTAGTCTGTCGGGGCACGCAGGAACAAACAGTATATACATGTCAGATGATGATAAGTACAATGCGGAAGAACAAATCTGGGCAAGGGGCTGGGAAGTGAAGAAGGTGCTGTTTAAAGAGAGTAATAAGGACTATCTTTTGCTGAGAAAGGGATATTTGAGGAGAGACCCTTGAGAAGGAGAGGTCTGGGACAAAGGGCCCTAGTAAATGCCAGTGTCAGTAAGGACATAATCAATGCGTCAGGTGAGAACCTGTTACGTGCTTGTACTCCGCTGAGTGTTGTGGAGGAGAAAGAAGTACTGATGTTACAGAGGTTATGTGCTCAAAAGCACGTGGGCTCCAGGATCGGGCTGCCTGGGTGACTTTGCTATGACCCGTTGGGAGGAAGTGAGTGTAGCCAGGCTTCCCGGACAAAAGGGTCACTCCCTGGCCAATCTCTGCCTTAACTGGTTTTCGCTTATGTCCAGCCTAATTCAGTTAGCTGTAGCTTGAGGAGTTTAAGGGGGCAAGACATGGTCATTTAAGGCCTCGGGGAAGATGGGCAGACAAATGAAGCCAGAAGCAAATACTATGCTAGAGAAATGAGGTGTCTAACATCTGGGGGAACAGAAGAATCATTTTCAAATGTCATAAAGGTCCACAGGTACCACAGGATTTAAACCATAATTCCTCAACCTTTTTAAAATTATCACCCTCCTACCCTCAACAAGCCTTTTTAGATACTTTTTCCCTAATGGCCCCCATCATGAAATGCTAATGCCACAGAGTTACTGCATGTCTGTTTTTGTACAGTGGCCCTTTGGTGGGTCACAAACCTCTGTAACAGCTACTGTTTTTTGGTTTGGGGTTTTTTGACTACCCAAGAAAGCAAGAACTGCTGTCTTAACTCCTTGGCGGTTCCCACCTCCACTGAGTATGCATGCTTTAGACCACTGTCCCTAATATTTTTAAGCTCCTTTACCCTCCGGCTCCTCTTTTTTTCTCAACAGGTCTTTCCATTTGTCATATCCCCAAAACCATGTTCCTTACTCTCATCAGTGATAAGAGTTGGACCGTGCTCAACAATCGCTGAATGTGATTATGTAAAATAACACATGACAGCAGTAAGCTGTAAAGATCATAAAAGCATTGATTATTATTCACCATAAAATAATAACACAAGTAACTCTGACTGCTGCCCTTCCTGCCAGCACTAATCCTAACTATTTGGGATGGTCCCGCTTTCCCTGCTGGCTTTCACATCTGCTTCTTGTGGTCCTGGGAGAACAAGGAGGAAGCTACTTTACAGTTTGTTTGTTTTTTAAGTTTATGACAAGGGTTGGTAACAAATGGAATAGATACATGAAATAGGCTCGTAAAGAATGAGGTGTGTTTCAGAAAAAGTTAGCTATTGCTCTGCCTTATATCGATGTGGATATAAATGCCTAATTGTAGATAATTTAAACATATTGAATGAAAAGAAATAAAGGCTTCTCTGTCCTTTTATGTAGTGGTAAGGTGAATGATTATCTGATCCATCACAAACCAAACTATGAGAACTCAGCGGATGCAACACACATATACATACACACACACACACACAACATTCTAGATGCAAATAAAGTTGAAAAAGCGATGATACTAAATTTAACTGGGTTTTCAAATGTAAGACTCAGAACTTCAAATACGTTTATGTGCATATTAAGAAGGGATTAGAATATATAACAGTTCTCCCAAACTTCTTTGACCAAGCAAGTTTTTTATCCTCAATATACCTATTAACATCTGTCAGGGGACTGTTTTGAGAAAGACCAGTTGGAGAAATGCAGAATTGTCTTCAGTAATCAGAACCCTGGACAGTCCCCAAACAGGTTTCTCCTTGACTTCTCCCAAGCCCAAGCAGGCAAGTGTCGGAGAAAATCCCGTGAGGGCAGCTTAGTTTACGATCACGGCAGCACTCACCTGCAACTCTTTCCTCCTCACTTTCCCCAACCATCTTCTGACCACACACCTTCCACTGCTTCCCAGAGAAAAGAAGAGCATCACACATGGACTTCTCAACTACTCTGTGCAAACATCCAATCCCCCTTAGCATCTGTCTTCCTTCTTATATTGTGTTTCGATACACATGTTGGTCTAGCTCCTGTCAAGACCACCAGAGCTCTGGATTCTATCCCCTCTCAACTTTTCAAAAACTTTAATTTTTTTTTTTTTTTTTCATTTTTGGTCATCCCAAGGCATATGGAGTTCCAGGGCCAGGGATCAGATCTGAGCCACAGTGGAGACCTAAGCCAAAACTGCAATGCCGGATCCTTAGTCCACTGTGCCAGCCAAGGGATTGAACCTGCGTCCCAGCACTCCCAAGACACACCAATCCCGCTGCATCTTAGCAGGAGCTCCAAGAACTATACATTTTTATATTCACTGTCTCTTCTGAAATCAACTTCTCTTCAAGTGAATCCTTCTCTTTGGCTTTTTAAACTTAATTTTCTCCTTTCTTGAAAAAACTCTCCTCATTCCCATATCCTTATCCAATTACTAGCCTTTCTCTCCACACCTTCCAGCCAAACTGCTCTAAAGAGTTGCCTATAGGAGTTCCTGTCGTGGCGCAGTGGTTAACAAATCTGACTAGGAACCACGAGGTTGCAGGTTCGATCCCTGCCCTTGCTCACTGGGTTAAGGATCTGGCGTTGCCGTGAGCTGTGGTGTAGGTCGCAGGTGGCTCGGATCCTGCGTTGCTGTGGTGTTAGGCCGGCTAGACCCCTAGCCTGGGAACCTCCATATGCCAAGGGAGCAGCCCTAGAAAAGGCAAAAAGACAAAAAAGACAAAAAAAAAAAAGAGTTGCCTATATATATCCCTTGGCTTTATTTTTTTCACCTCCTACTTCCTCCTCAACTCCCTTCAATCTGGACTTCACCCCCTTCTCCAAACAGCTCTAACAACAAAACTTAAACTCCAGGTCGCTCACTCACTGCAATGGACACCTTCCTGATTCTCATTTCACCTTAACCTTCTGAGCAACATCTGACTTGATTGACCATTTCCTCCTTCTTGAAATACTGTATCCTGGTTTTCCTCCTATTACTCTGGGCACTTCTCAGTTTTTCGTAGAGAAGTTTTTTTTTTGTTTGTTTGTTTGTTTTTTTTGTCTTTTTGCCATTTCTTGGGCCGCTCCTGCGGCATATGGAGGTTCCCAGGCTAGGGGTCTAATCGGAGCTGCAGCCACCAGCCTACACCAGAGCCACAGCAACGCGGGATCCAAGCCGAGTCTGCAACCTACACCACAGCTCACGGCAACGCCGGATCGTTAACCCACTGAGCGAGGGCAGGGACCAAACCCGCAACCTCATGGTTCCTAGTCGGATTCGTTAACCACTGCGCCACGACGGGAACTCCAGAGAAGTTTTTTATTCTTGGTCATCTAGCTGTTAAATGTTGGAGTAACCTTAAGACTCAGCATAGATCCTCTTATTTTTTCACTGTATGCCTTCTCCCTAGACTATCTCATCCATGCCTGCATATGCGTAGGTACCCGCAAATGTCTATCTCCGGCCAAGACGTCTCTGAGCTCTAGATCTCTACTAAGTCCAACCATCCATTTAACATTTCAAAGAACAGCTCAGACTCGACATCTCCAAATGTTCATGAGTCTCCTTTCCTCAACCTTCAAGCATGCCAAACATCTTCCTCTCTCCTTTCCCACCTGTTTTCAAAAACCTGGACATGGCCCTTGAATTCTTCTACCAATCAATGTTACCTCATCCACTTCTCTTAGGTTCACGTACTTCTCCTCCCCACCCCCAACCCCGAGCTTCTTGGCCCTGCTGTGTTCATGCCACTAGCATCTCTTTCCTAAACCAGTGATTGGTCTTCCTGCCTCCATGCTGCCCACATCCATCCAATATGCAATCTGAATTAAAAATTCAGAAAGTCTAGATTTTTTAATACAGTTTAGAAAGCCCAGAGTTCCCATTGTGGTGCGGCGGAAAAGAATCCAACTAGGAACCATGAGGTTGCAGGTTCGATCCCTGGCCTCGCTCAATGGGTCAAGGATCTGGCATTGGCGTGAGCTGTGGTGTAGGTCGCAGATGCGGCTTGCATTGCTGTGGCTGTGGCGTAGGCTGGCAGCTGTGGCTCCAATTTGACCCTTAGCCTGGGAACCTCCATATGCTGCAGGTGCCAGCCCTAAAAAGCAAAATAAATAAATAAATAAACAAAATATAAATAAATTAAAAAATAAAAATTAAAAATCACTGCAATTCTCACTTAAAATTTAAAAAAAAAAGAAAGCCTTCCATGATCTAGACCCTGCACCCCTCTCTTATAACTCCCTCTTAGTAGACTCTATTTCCCACATCTCAAATCTAAAGTTCTACCAAAGTATCCCAGATACGTCTGGATCTCAAATCACACTGCTTCTCCCACCTGGAATACTCTGTTCTGTCCTACCTTCTATCTCTCTGGCTCTTTTTTTTTTTTTTTTTTTTTTTTTTTTTTTTTTTTTTGCTTCCTCAGTTTTCTACTAAAATATATCCTGGAAGTTTTTCCTGGCTTGATCCTTAAGCCTCTGCTGAGTGCCACTTTTACAGGCTTTCTTTGTGTTAGCATTTATCACACTGTAATAAAACTACCCAATTTATGTGGTCTTTGAGTTCTTTGAGGGCAGAGTCTATCTTACTCACTGGTATTAACAATGCCTAGCACAGTTCCTGGCATCTAGTAGGCACTCAATAAATATTTACTTAAAGGATGAAATCTTTTTTTTTTTGCGGGGGGGCCACACCCTTGGTATATGGAAGTTCCCAGGCTAGGGGTCGAATCGGAGCTACAGGTACTGGCCTACACCACAACCACAACAACCCAAGATATGAGCCCATCTGGCCTACACCACAGCTTATAGCAACACCGGATCCTTGTCCCGCTGAGCGAGGGCAGGGATCAAACCCGTGTCCTCATGGATACTAGTCGGGTTCGTTAAACACTGAGCCATGAAGGGGAACTCCAATGAATGAAATCTTGACCTCAGCTGCATTATATGCAAAGGGATCATTCTTTACGTACACTTTTTTTTTTTTTTTTTTTGCTTTTTAGAGCCACACCTTTGGCATATGGAGATTCCCAGGCTAGGGGTCTAATTGGAGCTACAGCTGCTGCCTATACCACAGCCACAGCAACACTAGATCCGAGCCACATCTGAGACCTACACCACAGCTCACAGTAGCCAGATTCTTAACCCGCTGAGGGAAGCCAGGGATTGAACCCGCAACCCCATCATTCCTAGTTGGATTCGTTTCTGCTGCGCCACGACGGGAACTCCTATGTAACACTTTTTATTTATTTATTTTTTTATTTTTTATTTTTTTTTGTCTTTTGTCTTTTTTGTTGTTGTTGTTGTTGTTGTTGCTATTTCTTGGGCCGCTCCCGCGGCATATGGAGGTTCCCAGGTTAGGGGTCGAATCGCAGCTGTAGCCACCGGCCTACGCCAGAGCCACAGCAACGCGGGATCCGAGCCGCGTCTGCAACCTACACCACAGCTCACGGCAACGCCGGATCGTTAACCCACTGAGCAGGGGCAGGGACCGAACCCGCAACCTCATGGTTCCTAGTCGGATTCGTTTACCACTGCGCCACGACGGGAACTCCTGTAACACTTTTTAAAAGGTGGATCACAGAACCTTCTATTCTGAGAAACACAGGGACATATTTAAAGATTCAGATGAGCAATAACTAACATTTAAGAGTTTCCTGTCTGAGAGAAGTGAGGGAAGTTGAATCTTAAAGCCAATAGCTCTGAAGTGCTAGGTCAAGTGGGGTGGGAGATGGGAGGGTGGATAGACAGATTCAAAAATTAAGTTGACTTGTAGTTCTAATAGTGAATTATCATGGCTAGAGAAGCTGTAAGTCACCCTGGTTGTCTGAAGAGTGGCATGTGCTGTTAGGGTGAAGCATATGAACTAACCGAATACCACCTGGAAGCACTGGCAAATACTTACTTAGTGATAGCCTTCCAACCAGTTTTCAGCCAAATCTCCAAGAAAAAGTTTCTGGTTTGTTTTTTATTGCCTGTCCACCCTCATAATGGCAAAGTACGGTTTAAGGAACCACTTTTGGGAACAGAGTCATCTTTGAGTCTTTCTTTTCTTTCACCTTCCATATCCTATTCATCCTCACAGCCTTTAGCTAGACTTCTAAAATATTCCCTGAACCAGACCACCTCTCACCACATGCACTGCCACAATGTGCATCCAAACCAACCTCAAATCTTACCTTAACTATAAGACTATCCTAACAAGTCTCACAGCCCCACCCTCACAGTTCACCTCCCATTTACCAACTAGAATGACCAACCTAAAGGATTAATTAGATGTCAATTCTCTGCCCAGAGCCCTCCAGTAAATTATAACCTCCATGACTGTAAACAAGAGACTGGAAAAATAAGCTGGTAAATTCATATCATGCAATACTATTTGGTAATAAAAAGAATAAACTACTGGTACCTGCAACATGATCCCTCTCAAAAGCATTAGGTTAAGTGCAAGAAGTTTCAGGTGACAGAGTTCATAGGAAATAATTTCTTAATACATACAGTTCCAGACCAGGAAAAAAACTAATACACGGTGGGTGGGTGGGGGAAAATCATAACAATGGTTGCCTCTGAGGGGGCAGGGGTGGGGGGAATAGTGACTGACTGGGAAGAGATACGGGAGAACTTTGTTGCGGGATGGAAATGATTCACATCCTGATGGGAGCATGGATGGCACAGTTGCATGAATGTGTCAAAACTCAACGACTGTACACTTAAGATTTATGTACCTCATTGTATGTAAATTTTACCTTAAAAGAAAAAAAAATTGTAAACAAATATTGAATTCTACCTAAAGATACACATGCTGGAGAATTTACAGGAAGTTACTGATGTCTGCAACTTACTTTGCATTACATTGAAAAATACATCAGAGTGAATGACAGACAAATGGACAGATATATGATACAACTACCAAAAAACATTAATGGTAGACTCCTGATAAGGAGAATATGGCTATTTACTGTGAAGTTCTTCCAACTTTGCTGTTTACAGTTTTTCATACTAAAGTGATGGGGAAATCCCTCTAAGGTGACCACACTTCTCAAACAGCTATATAATAAGCTCATTTGACATGTCCCCGTTGAAACAAAGATTTAACTGGTGAAATTTATTTTAAAAAGAACTGTTCAAAAATCTCTGGATTCTCCTGGGATAGACCAAAAATTTTTTTTAAATATACATTTTAAAAGAATATATATATATATATATATATATATATATATATATATGTATGTATAACTGAGTCACTTTGCTGTAGAGCAGAAATTGGTACAACATTGTAAATCAACTATACTCTAATAAAAATCTTTTAAAAGTAAAAAAATAAATAAAATCTCTGGATATTGTCCTAATACTATACAGAAAATGTAGAAACATTCATTCAAGAAAGTTTAGTAAATCTCGATAGGAACAGTAGGAGTCTCTGGCATTTGAGCCACTATCTGGTCCTACCCCCTCTCAGCTCAATGTGACAGAAGTGCTACTCCAAGCAGGGAGGTCAGCTCCCTTTCGCCTTAGCTCCTAGTCTAGGACTATGGTTTCACCCAGGGCAGGGCAGGTGGCCAGCACATCATGCCTTTTTCAGGTAAGGGTCGATACTGGGACTCCCTCCCAAATCCCAGTTCCCACTCAGGGTGGAAGCTTTACTTGGGCACAGAAAGCTGAACATATTGGGTGTCCCAACTGCCCCTACCCTAGATCACTCATAGGTTCCATGCCAGGAGCACAAGCTGAAAAGACTAGGGGCTGCCATCGACATCTAATGTCCCACTTGTGGAACAATGCAGGTGTGTCACTTCAAAAGAAGAGGACCACAGGACCCGCCCGGCTCTGATGCAGTAGCACCGAGACTCTGTTGGGGGTGGGGGAGGCCATGAGAGCAGATTGCTCAGTAGCCCTCCCTAAGGGGACATACTTTGACAAAGAGAGGAAGTTGATGCCTAAGGGTGGTGTCAAAAACAATAAGGATTTTGGTGGGTAAACAGTTAAGAGGAGGCTCTTAGCTCCCTGAAACTAACAGCAACCATAGAGTGGTAGACCAGTTAGAAGTTTAAAAGAGTTAAAGAGCCAAAGAGACAGTTAAGAAGAGCCTTTCTGGGAGTTCCCGTCATGGTGCAGTGGTTAACGAATCCGACTAGGAACCATGAGGTTGCGGGTTCGGTCCCTGCCCCTGCTCAGTGGGTTAACGATCCGGCGTTGCCGTGAGCTGTGGTGTAGGTTGCAGACGCGGCTCGGATCCCGCGTTGCTGTGGCTCTGGCGTAGGCTGGTGGCTACAGCTGCGATTCGACCCCTAGCCTGGGAACCTCCATATGCCGCGGGAGCGGCCCAAGAAATAGCAACGACAACAACAACAACAACAAAAAAAGACAAAAGACAAAAAAAAAAAAAAAAAAAAGAAGAGCCTTTCTGGAGTTCCTGTTGTCAGCAAGGTATGCTGACAACATCTCATCCAACAGGGAATATCAATAAGGAAACAGAAAAAAAATTTTAAATAAAAAATAAGAATGAAGACACAAAATACCAAAACTTATGGGATAGAGGTAATACAATGCTTGGAGGGAAATTTTTATCTATAAATGCCAACTTAAAAAAAAAACTCAAATCAATAAATGTCCACCTTAATAAACGGGAAAAAACAAAAAAAAATAAAACCCACAGCAAGCAGAAAGTAGAAAACAATCAAAATTGAGTAGAAATTAAGAAAATAGAGAATGGAAGAAAACAAAAAAACCGTTTCATTCCTTGAAAAGATCAACAAAGCTGACAAACTTTAATCTAGACTGACCAAGAAGAGAGAAGACTAAAATTCAGGAATGAAAAAGGGAACATTACTACTGACCTTATAGGGAATAAAAAGAATTGTAAGAGAATACTATGGACAACCATATGCCAACAAGTTATACGACAAACAAAATGGACAAAGTCCTTGGAGACACACATTACCAAAATTAACTGAGTTAGAAATTAGAAAGTCTGGAAAGGCCTATAACAAGTAAAGAGATTGAATTAGTAATTTAAAACTTTCCCCTAAGAAAATCCCAAGCCCAGAAGGCTTTACTGGTGACTTTCACAAAACATTTAAAGAATTTCTTCCAAAATATAGGAGAGGAGGAAACACTTATCGAACTGGTTCTATGAGGCCTGTATCACTCTGATGCAAAAATCAGAAATACATGTTACCAAAAAAACCTACATACCAATATCTCTTATGAATATAGATGCAAAATTCTCAACAAATACTAGTCAATTGAATGAAGCATATAAAAAGAATTATAAACCATGACCAAGTGGGAATTATCCTAGGTTGATTTTTACATTCGAAAATCAATTAATTCAATGTACCATTTAATAGAACAAAGGACGAAAATCTTTTGATCATTTCAATAGGTGCAAAGAAAAAAACGTACTTGACAAAAATCCAAAAACCTTTCGTGATTAAAAATACCCAATAAACTAAGAATACACAGGAACTTCCTTAAAGTGAAAAAAAAAGAGCACCTATGAAAAACCTACAGCTAACATGATAATAGTGAAGCAATGAAAATTTCCCCTGAAAGAGCAAGATAAGAATGTCCATTCTCACCCTTTCATTCAAAAATGTATTTGAACACTGTAAACCAGCTATAATGGAAAAAAATAAATATCATTAAAATTTTTAAAAACATATTTGAAATTCTATCCAGGGCAATTGTGCAAGAGGGAAAAGGTATCCAGATTGAAAAGGAAGAAGTAAAATGATCTCTATTTACAGATAGCATGACCTTATATATAGAAAATCCTAAGGAATCCACTAAAAAAAAATATTAGCTGGGTTGCAGGATAAAAGATGAATAAACAAACACCAATTCTATTTCTACACACTAGCAAAAATCCAAAAATGAAATTTAAAAACAATTTCATTTCAGTAGCATTAAAGATAAAGTACTTAATGCATTAAACAAAAGAAGTTTAACACCTGCACACTGTTGAAAGAAATAAGATCTAAATAAATGGAAAAGTATCCCATGTTCATATATTAGAAGACTTAATACTGTTAAAAGGATAATAATACTCAAAAACCTGATCTACAGATTCAGTGAAATCCCTATCAAAATCCCAGGTGGCTTTTTTTGCAGAAATCGACAAGCCAATGCTGAAATCTTGTGGAGAAAAAACAAAGTTTACTACAAAGCTACAGAAGTTAAGACAGCCTGGTACTGCATCAATCAAACAAGAAAAAGAAATAAAAGGTATCCAAATTGGAAGGGAAGAGGTAAAACTGTCACTATGTGCAGGAAGTTCTTTCCTGGTACAGCAAGGTAAAGATCTGGCATTCCAAAGCTGTGGTACAGGTCATAGCTGTGGTATGGGTTTGACTCCTGGCCCAGGAACATCCCATGTTGCAGGTGTGGCTAAAAAAAATTGTCACTATGTGCAGATGACATGATACTATATATAGAAAACCCTAAGGACTCCACCCAAAAACTACTTGATACTGATGAGTTCAGAAAAGTATGAGGATACAAGATTAACATTCAGAAATTGGTTGCATTTCTGTATACTAACAATGAAATATCAGAAAAGGAATGTAAAAAAAAAATACCTTTTAAAATTGCACCAAAAAAAATAAAATACCTAGTAATAAACCTGACCAAGGAGGTGAAGGAATATATGCTGAGGACTATAAAACATTAATCAAGGAAATTAAAGATAATTCAAAGAAACAGAAAGATATCCCATGCTCTTGGAAAGAAGAATTAATGTTGCTAAAATGGCTGTATTACCCAGAGCAGTCTACAGAGTTAATGTGATCCCTGTCAAATAGCCTATGACATTTTTCAAAGAACTAGAACAAATAATTCAAAAATTTATATGGAACTATAAAAACCCAGGATTGCCAAAGCAATCCTGAGTCGGGCGGAACAAAGTAGGAGACATAACTCTCCCAGACTTCAGACAATTATTACAAAGCTACAGTAATCAAGACAGTGTGGTACAGGTACAAAAATAGACACGGATCAGCGGGAGGGAAGAGACTGCCCAGAAAAAAACACAGACATCTATGGCCAATTAGTATTTGAAAATGGAGGCACCATAAAATGGGAAAAAGACAGTCTCTTCAGCAAGTGGTGCTGGCAGAACTGGACAGCTGCATGTAAACCAGTAAAACCAGAACACACCCTGTGTTTTATTTTATGAACAAAAATAAACTCAAAATGGCTTAAAGACTTAAACACAATAAAACTTGACACAATAAAACTAGAAGAAAACAAAGGCAAAACATTCTCTGACATAAATCATATAAATGTTTTATTAAGTCAGTCTCCTAAGGCAATAGCAATAAAAAAAAATTAAACAAACGGGACCTAATTAAACTTAAAAGCTCTGCACAGCAAAGACAAAAAAAAAAAAAAGACAGGAGTTCCCATTGTAGCTCAGTGGAAACAATCTGACTAGTAACCACGAAACCACAAGGACTCAGGTTTGATCCATGGCCTCACTCTGTGGATTAAGGATCCCATGTTGCCGTGAACCGTGGTGTAGGTCGCAGACATGGATCCCATCTGGCGTTGCTATAGCTGTGGCACAGGCCAGCAGCCACAGCTCCGATTCATCCCCTAACCTGGGAACCTTCACATGCTGAGGGTGAGGCCCTAAAAGACAGAGGAAAAAAAAAAAAAAAAAAAGACAACCCACAGAACAGGAGAAAGTATGTGCAAATGATGCAACTGACAAGGGCTTAGTCTCCAAAATATATAGGCAACTCATATAACAACAACAAAAAAAAACCCCAAAAATCCAGCTGAAAAATAGGCAGAAGAACTAAACACATATTTCTCCAAAGAAGTCATATGGCCAGTAAGCACATGAAACATTTCTAATTATTACAGAAATGCAAATCAAAACTACAAAGAGGTCTTATCTCAAACTGGTCAGAATGGCCACCATTAATAAGCCTACAAATAACAAATGCTGGAGAGGGGGTGGAGAAAAGGGAACCTTCCTACACTGTTGGTGAGAATGTAAATTGGTACAACCACAATGGAAAACAACATAGAAGTTCTTCAGAAAACTAAAAATAGGATTACCATATGATCTGGCAATTTCGCTCCTGGGCATATATACAGACAAACTATAATTTAAAAAGATAGGAGTTCCCGTCGTGGTGCAGTGGTTAACGAATCCGACTAGGAACCATGAGGTTGCGGGTTCGGTCCCTGCCCTTGCTCAGTGGGTTAACGATCCGGCGTTGCCGTGAGCTGTGGTGTAGGTTGCAGACGCAGCTCAGATCCCGCGTTGCTGTGGCTCTGGCGTAGGCTGGTGGCTGCAGCTCCAATTGGACCCCTAGCCTGGGAACCTCCATATGCCGCGGGAGCAGCCCAAGAAATAGCAACAACAACAACAACAAAAAAGACAAAAAAATAAATAAATAAATAAATAAAAATAAAAAGATAATTCACTCCTATGTTCAGAGCAGCACCATTCACAAGAGCCAAGACATGTAAATAACCTAAATGACCATCTACAGATGAGTGGATTAAGAAGATATGGCACATGTATACATAATGAAATACTACTCAGCTATAAAAAAGAATGAAATAATGGCATTTATAGCAACACGGATATAACTAGAGATTATCATACTAAGTGAAGTAAATCAGAAAGAGAAAAACAAATACCATATGACATTACCTAAATGTGGAATCTAAAATATGGCACAAATGAACCTTCCTACAAAACAGAAAGAGACTCCTGGACATAGACAACAGACATGGTTGACAAGGGGGAGGAGGGAGGGAGGAAGATGGACTGGGAGTTTGGCGTTAGTAGATGTAAACTATTACATTTAGAAATGGATAAGCACTGATCTTACTGTACAGCACGGAAGACCATATCCAATCTCCAGGTATATGTATATAAAACTGAGTCACTCTACTTGTAGCAGAAGCTGGCACAACACTGTATCTTGACTATATTTTGACAAAAAAAATTACTCAGCAACAACAACAAAAAGACAATGTGGTACTGGTATAAAGACAGACAAAAAGGAGTTCCCATCGTGGCTCCGTGGTAATACACCCAACTAGTATCTGTGAGGATGCAAGTTTGATCCCTGGCCTCGCTCAGTGGGTTAGGGATCCGGCACTACCATGAGCTATGGTGTGGGTAGCAGACATGACTTGGACCCTGCACTGCTGTGGCCATGGTGTAGGCTGGCAACTGCAGCTCCGATTAGACCCCTAGCCTGGGAATTTCCATATGCTTCGATATGGCCCTAAAAAGACAAAAAAAAAAAAAAAAAAAAAAAAAGACAGACAAAAAGATCAATATAATAGCCCTCTAATAAACCCAAGTTTAAATGGTCAAATAATCTTTGACAAGGGTGCCAAGACCACTCAATGAGGACAGAATAGTTTTTTTTTCAAATGGTGCTTGGACAACTAGATACCCACATGTGAAAGAATGAAGCTGGCGCTCTACCTCACACCAGACACAAAAATTACCTCAGATGGGGGAGTTCCCATCGTGACCCAGCAGAATCGGATCGGACTAGCATCCATGAGGATGCAGGTTCGAACCCTGGCCTTGCTCAGTGGGTTAAGGACCTGGCATTGCCGTGAGCTGTGGTGTAGGTGGCAGACATGGCTCGGATCTGGCATGGTGTGGCTATGGCATGGGCTGGCAGCTGCAGCTCTGATTGGACCCCTAGCTTGGGAACTTCCATATGCTGTGGGTACAGCTCTAAAAAGACAGAAAAACAAAACAAAACAAAACACTGATAAATGGGTAAACACAAATAGTATATTTCTACTGTGTAACATTACCCTGCATGAAAAGAAATGAAGTACTGATGCATGCTACCACGTGGATTAACCTTGCAAACATTATGCTAAGTGAAAAAAGGCAGCTACAAAAGACAGTATGTTGCATTATTCCATTTACATGAAATGGCCAGGATAGGCATACTCCTACAGACAGAAAATAGATTAGTGGTTGCCTAGGGCTTAGGGTGAGAATGGGACGTGGAGGTAGAAAATGAGTATTAATGGGTATGAGATTTCTTCTGGGTGATGAAATGTTTGAAAATTGGTAACGGTTGCACAACTCTGAATATATTCAAAACCATTGAACTGTACACTTTAAATGGGTGAATTACATATGATTGTGTCTACTAAAGCTGTTAAACACAACAGAAACTTCCAGGGATTCCCAATTCCCCGTGGCTCTTCTCTCATCCACTCACCTGCACCCATATTCTCTTCTTTGCCAATGTGTGGTTCCTATTTAGAATACTCCACCCCCAATGATCTCAAGTTGGCCTTCTTATTATTAATTCTTAATTCAAAAGAATCCTCCTCAAAGGAGGATTTTGCCTGATCATCCCAACTAAAGCAGTCCCTCCACCTTAAAATTGTCTTTTATCCTCCATCGAGGAACAAAAAATAAAGTATATGACATTCAGCTAACGTGTGTCAGGTAGCATCTCAAAATTAGCTAACTCTTGGAGCTGAAGCAGGACAGAAATTTTTACAGGGCAAGCAGAAGACAGGGGTATATGGCTATAGGATTGTTCCAAGCTGCATTTTTCTTTCCCTGTAACTGCTGCCCAACTTTGCAGTTTAAAAGGGTGAGCTGTGTTAGGGTAATCCCGCCCCTCTCTCTCATGACTGTGGATGCAGTCTTATTTAGGTAGCAGTTGAAAGGGTTCTTCTGAGAGCTGTGTAAGCCCTGTGGATCACCTAACGCTAATGAAGGTTCAAGGGAAGGACAGATGGATTGAAAGGGGAAAGAGGAAAGGAAAGGAGAAAGGAAATTTAAAAAAGGTGAAGTCTTAAACAAGGTTGCACAACTCTGAATATATTCAGAACCATTGAACTGTACACTTTAAATGGGTGAATTACATATGATTCTGTCTACTAAAGCTGTTAAACACAACAAGGAAAAGCAAGGTCTGTCTCAATTCTTTAGAACACGTCTTGGTACCTGAAATTGTCTTAGTTATTTGTTTGTATGTTTATTTTCCGTCTCCCCCACCACTGGGAGGTTTCTGTCTTGTTTGCCCACATAGCAGATGGTTAATAGGTGGTGGTGACTGACCAAATTCCACACCAACCTGATAATCTAAGATGAAATCATGAGCAAATCATTTGAAACTTTCCAACCACTCCTCCCATTTCTCACAACTACATGCCTAGTCTCCATCACCTGGGTGCTTAATTAAAATAAAAAATTCTTGGGCCACACCTCCATAGACTGATTCATCTGTGCTTTTTAACTATACATCTGCCTGCCTACAGAAACAAATATTTTAAAAGGTAAGGAAAAGTCTGTGTGACATCCTGGACAGGGCTTCCATTGCCTCAAACTAGACACTAGGATTGTTGACTGTATAGCAGAAATTGGAACAAATTCACTACAATTTTTTGCAGGGGTTTCAAGTCTTTAATTCAAGCTTGCTTTTCTCCTCTTTTTTTTTTTTTTTTTTTTTTTTTTGCCACACTTGCGGCATATGGAAATTGCTGGGCCAAGGGATTGAACCCAAGCCGCAGCTGACAGCTTACACTACGGCCATGGCAACACTGGATCCTTAAGGCTCTGTGCTGGGCCAGGGATCAAACTCAGGCTGATGCAGAGACAATGTCAGATCCTCAACCTGCTTTACTACAGCAGGAACTCCAAGCCCGCTTTTCTTTTTCCCAAAAGTAGGGGTAGAATCATTGTGCTTAGTTATTTCTGCAATTGCTAGAGATCAGAAACAAAGACTTGAAGAATTTAAGTGCTGGAGGGAACTTCAGGCATTGCTTATCTTGTTTCCTTTTTATCGTCTGTATCCAAGATTTCACCTTCTAAGAACACTTCCCTACTCAAAGTACTTTCTCATGTCAGCATCGCTGGCATTACCTAGAAGCCTGTTTGGAAATGCAGGATTTCAACTCCATTCCAGAGTTATGGAGTAAAAATTTGTAATTTCACGTGACCCCACCCCAGGGGATCTATGCGCAGTTTTAAAAGCACCACAGCACTTTTGGACGTGCAGAACCAGCGCCCACTATCTCCAACAAAGTGCATTTTTCCTTAGCACTTAGCTGTCAAGCTGGACTAGTGGAACAAGAATTCATAAGTGGAAAGTCTTCCCAAATGTCTCCTGTAGAATTCAGGGACCTGTGTGTTAGGCAAAGAACAGAGAGGCTCAAATGATAAAACTTTTGGCAAAGCTTCCTGGCAATATTGTGACAATCTGGAGTTCCTGCTGTGGCGCAATGGATCGGTGGCATCTCTGCAGCACCAGGATGCAGGTTCTGGCCCCAGCCGAGCACAGTGTACTGCTGCAGTTGTGGCTTGGATCTGATCCCTGGCCCAGGTAAGGCAGCCAGAAAAAAAAAATAGTGATTCATTAAACTACTCTATTTTTGTATATGTATGAAAGTTTCATGTTAAAATACATTTTTTTTTTGGTCTTTTTTAGGGCCGCACCCACAGCATATGGAAGTTCCCAGGCCAGGGGTTGAATCGGAGGTACAGCCTGGGGACTTCCCACAACCACAGCAACCGGGCATCTGAGCAGAGCAGTGTCTGCGACCAACACCATAGCTCACAGCTATACCACAGCTCGCGGCGATGCTGGATCCTTAACCCACTGAGCGAGGACAGGGATCCAACCCGTGTCCTCATGGATACTAGTTGGGTTCATTACTGCTGAGCCACAACAGGTACTCCAGATAAAATATATTTTTATTATTTTTTTTTTTTTTTGTCTTTTTTTGAGATTTCTTGGGCCGCTCCCGCGGCATATGGAGGTTCCCAGGCTAGGGGTCCAATCGGAGCTATAGCCACTGGCCTATGCCAGAGCCACAGCAACGCGGGATCCGAGCCGCGTCTGCAACCTACACCACAGCTCACGGCAACGCCGGATCGTTAACCCACTGAGCAAGGGCAGGGACCGAACCCGCAACCTCATGGTTCCTAGTCGGATTCATTAACCACTGCGCCACGACGGGAACTCCCTATATTTTTAAAAAGTATTCTCAAGTTAGTGATAACTACCAGGCCCACCAAGAGGCACCTGTGGCAGGAAAGTGTAGTGAAGAATGCTGTGCATCTGCCCCAGTGTGAAGGTTGAAGGGTGATGAAGGTTTACTGACAGAACACTTGAGTACAAACCACTTCATCTAATTCCTCATTACAGCTCCCTTAGGTAATGCCACCTCAACCAAGTGACCAAATGAATTTAGCATCACCAATTATGGAACAAACTGCTATGGTCTGCCTCCTGGTGGAGTGTGTGGGAAGTACAATCTTCATCGATGTCCCCTTGCCAAAAATATTGCACCTGAATCTAAACATGAGGCAGCAGTCAAATGTCAAATATCGGACATTCTACCAGACAATGGACCTAGATACTTCAAAAGTGTCAGTACTGTGAAAGACAAAAGGTTTTAAAAGTCAGGTGAACTGTTTTAAATTCAAGGAGACAAGAGACAGGACATCTAAATACAATGGGTCAACTCTGATTGGAACCTAGGTTCAAAAGAGTCACTGGGGGGACAATTAGAAACTTTGCAAATGAACAGTGTAATAGATTATTCTTTTAAAAAAACATATATTAAATGTATTGAGTGTGACTAAAAAAACAGCCTTATGAGGTAACTGGTACCCTCTTTTAGAGACTAGGAAACAAGTTCTGAGAGATAAAGGCACTTGCTCAAGAATCCCCAGCTGGTAAATGGCAGTACCAAAATGGGCCCAGATTCCCCCATCTCCAGAGCATGAACTCTTGGCTGATGGATGCTTCTTCCTCCACAGCATCTTCAGGAAGCAAGAGACAGGGCTGCGCCTCCAAGGGGCTGGTCGGGGGTAAGGGTAGTGCAGAGGACTGTGCACTGTTATGCCACCAGCAGTCATCCGCTTGTTCAAAATTTATCTGCTGTGTGACAGTGATAAGAAAAAACTCGCAGTTCCTAGACTCTGATTACTTACAGCCTAGTGGGGGAGACAAGACATCAATCAAATGTTAGGACCACCCAAAGGAATACATAATAACAAAAGGAGATGAGATCCATGAAGAAAAGGTGATCAAAGCAGAGGGCCAGCAGATGACTTCTATGAGTTGTGCTTCAAAGAATAAAAAGAAGTTAGCGATGCAGACAGGAGGAAAAATGGGAGCAAAAGGCCCATGGCAGAAGGAAGCATGATCCTGCAGTAGGAAAGTCCTGAGAGCGAGCAGGTGCATGGTGCAAGGTAAGAATGGAGTAAAGCAGGCTGGGCTGGATCTGACCATGTGGGACCTCGAAGGCCATGCTAGGAATTGCGTTCAATTTTATTTATTTATTTATTTATTTTTGTATGGCTGCACCCACAGCACATGGAAGTTCCCGGGCTAAGGGTCAAATTGGTGCTGCAGCTGCCAGCCTACACCACAGCCACAGCGACACCAGATCCAGGCCATATCTTTGACCTACACCACAGCTCACAGCAATGCTGGATCCTTAACCCACTGAGTGAGGCCAGGGATTGATCCCGCATCCTCGCAGACACTGTGTCAGGTTCTTAACCTGCTGAGCCACAACAGGAAATCCTGTGTTCAATTTTAAAAGCAATGGAAAGTTATTGAAGGGTTTAAGCAACTGACAAAATCAAATTTCAAGTTAAAAAATAAAACTTTGGCAGCAACATACTAGTTAGGATGTTGCGGTAGCCTGAGGTATCTAGTAGAGTGAGCAGTGGAGATATAAGGGGCCACATCCAAGGGACATTTGGGAAGACTGGATATGGAAAAATGCAGGAGAAAAAGGTGTGGAAGATGAATCTTAGGTCTATAGCTTTTGCACTTGGAGGACACCACCAACTCCCCAAGACATACATCATCAAGGAAAAAAGAAAAGTAGAAACGTGAGATTTCCCGCTATCTTTCATATTGAGGGGAAATATAAATCTGTATCCCAACTTGCTTGTCTGAGGAAATCATGGAAGGATACACAGGATACTAAAAACAGTGACCCCCTCCCATAGAAATTACCACAGGTAGGGATGGGGAAATGAGAAAGAAGGGTGAAAGGAGGTCTTCTATCGCATGACTCTTTTTACTTAAAATTTTCTGAACTTTGTGATGACATTCCCTATTCAAAACACTACATTTTAAAGTATGGGAAAGTGTTGTTTCCTGATATAAGTTTCTAATGAAGTTGATTCTGCCCAGGGTGATATTTTTATAATTAATTTTTTTAGATAATTGTATATTCACAGGCAGTGGTGAGACATAAGGAAGCATCTAGTATATCCTTCACCCAAGTGCTCCCACCCCCAAAGACAATACTTTGCAGACACAGAATAAAACTTCACAACCAGGATATTAACACTGATACAGTCAAGATACAATTTCCACTTATCACCACTGGGTGATATTTTTTAAATATTGAAGATAGGTGATCTAGTAAATGAAATAACATATCTTACAAATCAGAATGCTTAGTATAATCCCACATAAAAAAAAGAAGTCTGGAAGGAAATTCAGCCCAGTAAAACGGTAATAGCGGTCATCTCTGGGCATGAGGGTTACAGGTGGCTTAACTTTTTTTTTTTTTAATTACTTTTATTTTTTCCATTATAGTTGGTTGACAGTGTTCTGTCAATTTTCATACACATACACACACATATAATATATATATATATACACATTCTTTTGCTCACATTATCCTCCATCATGTTCCATCACAAGTAACTAGATACAGTTCCCTGTGCTATACTGCAGGATCCCACTGCTTAGCCACACGGTGGTTGTTTCCAAGGTGAAACGACCATAATATTAAATAACCATTCTAAACTGTATAATTCAGTGGCATTTAGCATATTCATGATGTTGTGTAACCACCTCTCTTTAGTTTCAGAAAGAATACCCCATCTCCCCGACCCCCTACCCCATCTCCCTGACCCCCTATTCCATCTCCCTGACCCCCAACCCCATCCTCTGACTGCCTCTAGTCTGTCGCTATGGATTTGCCCATTCTGGATATTCCATACAGGAATAATCATACTAGAGATGACCTTTTGTATCTGACTTTTTTTTAACTTAACATAATATATATATATTATGTATATATTATATATATTATGTTATTATATATATATATATTATGTCCTTCTGTCTTTTCTAGGGCTGCACCCATGGCATATGGAAGTTCCCAGGCTAGGGGTGGAATCGGAGCTATAGCTGCTGGCCTATGTCACAGCCACAGCAACAAAGGATCCGAGCCGCGTGTGCGACCTACACCAAAGCTCACGGCTACACTGGGATCCTTAACCCACTGAGTGAGGCCAGGGATCAAACCCACAACCTCATGGTTCCTAGTAGATTCATTAGCCACTGAGCCATGATGGGAACTCCTTAGCATAATATTTTTAAGTTTCATCCAAGTTGTAGCAGTATCAATACTCATTTTTATGGCTAAATAATATCCCATTTTAGGTATACATCATAATTTTGTTTCTCTCTTCATCCCATGATGGACACTGTTTCCATCTTTCGGCATTACAAACAGTGCTGCCAAGAACATTCATGAACATGTTTTTTGTATGGACTACTGTTTTCAATTATTTTGGATATAAACCTAGAAGTAGAGTTGCTAATAATTCTATTTTTATCTTTTTGAGGAATCAACAAATTGTTTTCCACAGCAGCTATACCATTTTAGGGTCCCACTGGCAGCATAAGAGAGTTCCTAATTCTCCACAGCCTTGCCAACACTTGTTATTTTTTTATTTGTATTTTTATGATAGCAATCCTAGTGGGTGTGAAGCGATATCTCACTGTGGATCTGACTTGTGCATTTCCTTAGCCATCAATGATGTCAAACATCTTTTCATGAGCTTACTGGCCACTGCATATCTTTTGTGGAGAAATGACTCCAAAGCCTGTGTAATTTTTTTTTTTTTTCTTTTTTTTTTTGCTTTTTAGGGCCACACTGGCAGCATATGGAAGTTCCTAGGTTAGGGGTCAAATCACAGCTGCAGTTTCTGTCCTATGCCACAACCACAGCAACGTAGGATCCCAGCCATGTCTGCAACCTACACCACAGCTCATGGCAACACCCAATCCCCAAGCCACTGAGTGAGGCCAGGGATCAAACCATATGGATACTAGTCAGATTCATTTCCACTGCACCACAGCGGGAACTCTGCCTGTGCTATTTTTACTTGTATCATCGATGGTGTATTTTAAAACAAAGGGATTAAATTTTACATTACTATTTCTTAATATAATTTTCTCTTACTACTGATGAAAATTAAACTCTCAAAATGGTATCTCATTGCATTGGTTAGGGCAATGGCAGCTCCTGTAACATACAAATTCTCAAATGTTTGATAGCGCAAACACGATTGAAGGTTCCTTCTCTCACAAACAAAGCCCAAAACGTTTAATTAAGTAGCTCTTTTCTAAGCAGTAATGCAAGCACTTGGGCTCCTTCCATCATGTGGCTCTGCCATCTTCAACTCAAGGCTTCTAAGGCAGCACTGGCCTGGGAAAAGGATTTTCAAAGGGAGGTTGGAGACCATGTATCAATAGCACCAATTGACCTCATTTTTATTTTATGGAGGAAGTTCAGGGTTAGATTAATCCCAAGTAGAGACTTTCCACAGCTGATGCTATACAAAGACAAGGAAGCTGAGAAGTTCAAGAGGCTGGCAAGAACATGGGTGAATACTGCACCACAGGGTATATGTTGGGGGAAAAAAAAGCAGAAGAGTAAGAATGCAGGGAAATTAATGGCCACTTGAGCAAAGTGCAGAGAGAAGATGGTTGAATAATACCTAGATGTAAACTTGTGAGAGCGCTGGAGGGTGAACAGGTTATGGTGAGTTAGTTAATTATACATCGGGGTTTAAGAGTCCTAAAACAGTCTAGTTCAAGATCATGATAAAGAACAATGGGACTCTGAGAGTGAGTGGTCACAATGGTATAGGATTTATAGCTGCTCAAGTTCAAGATAGGCAGGAAGCCTTGATAGGTGTTGGCTAGGTTATCTACAGAAATACTGAAAGTTCCCACATGTTAAGGCTCTAAGTAAATAAAGGAGGTTATACAGAAAGGGTATAAAGCAACGTAGCCTATATTTTAAAGGATAGTTATTGCATGACTCTGAGAAAATAAAGATGCTGAAAGGATAACTTACATTCTGGACTGTGAAAAAAAAAAGCAATTTCAAACTGGCTGTAAAGCCAAGTTACAGTTAAAGCAAAGAGGTAGAGGAACTATTCCAAAAAATTGGGAACAGCAGGGAATTTTATCTGCCATGGAAGAAGAATTCCAGGGGGACAATATTCTCAAGCTGGAGGGAGCTAAAAGTGTGGGAATTTCTCTAGCAGTATTACAGACTAGATAATGTGAAAATGTGTGGGCGTCTTAATACCTAGATATGCTGTATCAAATCTAACACATTTGCACATTCAGAACAAACCTTGCAAGAGTATAAGCGTACCACTCAAAGAGCACAAATAAAGAGGGGACTAAAAACTAAGGAAAAAGAGCATGTTTATACTGATGCTCTCTCAGTAACAAGGGGTCTGGATTTAACACTAGGAAACAAATCCGAATAGTATCCATGAGGATACGGGTTCCATCCCTGGCCTCACTCAGTGGGTCAGGGATTCGGTGTTGCTGTAAGCTGTGTTGTAGGTCACAGATATAGCTCAGATCCCACATTGTTGTGGCTGTGGTGCAGGCCGGCAGCTGTAGCTCTGATTTGACTCCTAGCCTGGGAACGTCCATATGCCACCATATGTCACAGGGAACTGGAATTTGAATTCTGCATGAAGTCAGAACCCTCCAAATGCAAAGCTCAAATGAAAGGATGGATTAAAAAGAAATCTCCTTTGGTTTGGCTTTTGGGAAGAAAAAAACCCTCCCATGAAAATCTGTAACCATAGGCATTCCTTCACATGGGCTTGGTGTTCAAATGCATTCTACCTGAATGGTGGGGCTTCAAGCTGAGTTCACATGAAAAGTGGTCCTAGTCCAGGCGTTTTAATACCAGAGAGAAGGAGTATGTCCAGCAATCTGCCAAATGAGTTCATATTTTTGTTGCAGAGAAAAATGATCAATAAAATACCTTCAAGGTTAAAAAAGGGTTACACTAACATAAAAATGGATGAAAAATGTGGAAAAGAAAGACAAGATCAGGAAGGAAAAGTAACAACGGGTAACTTCCAATATCGCTATTTCAGAAAGCAGGCTCTAGAGCTAAATTCCATTTAATGGATGTGTGGGGCTTAGAAGAACAAGTTAAATGACACCACAATAATGTCTGCCCCATCCAGAATTGGGACATTTCATAGGACAACTGTCTCAACAATAAGTCAATGGCATGAGAAGATTAAGAGAAATTTTTTTTTTTTTTTTTTTTTTTTTTGCCATTTCTTGGGCCGCTCCCGTGGCATATGAAGGTTCCCAGGCTAAGGGTCTAATCGGAGCTGTAGCCACCAGCCTACGCCAGAGCCACAGCAACGCAGGATCCGAGCCGCGTCTGCAACCTACACCACGGCTCACGGCAACGCTGGATCGTTAACCCACTGAGCAAGGGCAGGGACCGAACCCGCGACCTCATGGTTCCTAGTCGGATTCGTTAACCACTGCACCACGACGGGAACTCCAAGAGAAATTTAAGAGACACAAAACTAAAAGTAATATCTGAATCTTGTTCAGACTCTAATCCAAACGAACCAACTATAAAAAGATATTTTGGATACAACTGAAGAGATATGATTATTTAATGCAATGTGGCACTGTAATTAAGTAATTTTGTTTTTGGAGATGCATACTGAGAGAATGAAATACATGCACCTAGGATCTACTTTATAAATTCTTCATCAAAGAAAACAAGAAAAAGAAAGAAAAAAGATATATGCCAAAGTCCTAATAAAGAATGATGGGTATATGGATATTAATTATACTATTGTTTCTACTTTTATACATATATTTTTTTCCTTTTAGAGCTGCACCTGCAGCATATGGAAATTTCAGGGCCAGGGGTTGAATCAGAGCTACAGTGGCAGCCTAGGCCACAGCCATAACACTGGATCCAAGCCATATCTGTGACCTAAACTGCAGCTTATGGCAACACCAGACCCTTAACCCACTGAGCAAGGCCAGGGATCGAACCCTCATCCTACAGAGACAATGCCAGGGCCTTAACCCACTGAGCCACAATGGGAACTCCTTCTGTTACATATACTTAAAATCTTCACAGTCTGAATTCAAAATTATTTTAGAGTACACATTAACAATGACAACAAAAAGCACTAGTGTAACTAAAATACGAGCTAATTCTGCTTTGTACAGAAATATACCAAGCATGTCCCTAGTAATGTCTTATTTTTCCCAGGATGGAAGCCCCACTGCCACTTTGCCCTACTTCCATTATGAAATGCCAGAATCAGGAAGAAAAAGCACTTTGTATCCTGAGATGAAGCAACAATGATGAGGTCACCCTATCTAGTTGCAGTCTCGAAGGAAAACTTAAAACTTAAAAACTAAGTAATTCCTGTACAAGTGTGGATTCCTTAATTTTTTTAAAAAACGGTATTATCTCTTTAATTTTTCTATCATTCATTTATTTATTTTGTCTTTTTAGGGCCGCACCCATGGTACGTGGAGGTTCCCAGGCTAGGGCACCCATTGGAGCTGTAGCTTCTGGCCACAGCCACAGCCACAGCAATGCCAGATCCGAGCCACATCTGCGACCCACACCACAGCTCACAGCAACGAGGGATCCTTAACCCACTGAGTGAGGCCTGGGATCAAACCCAAGCCCTCATGGATACTAGTCGGGTTTGGTAACTGCTGAGCCACTACAGGAACTCCGTCTTATCCCTTTTAGAAATGGTAATGTCTGAAATAGGGTCACAATCTTTGTAGATATGTTAACTTGAGAAAAAGTTACTGTTTCCTACCATGAATAGGTAATTTCTTGGGCCTCTTACCTTTCTTTTAAAAACTTGATATTCCTTTTAAATGCTAAACAAATATCTGAGTTGGTCTCCCTGAAGTCTGACTTCTTTGTACCTTTAAAAAAGAAAAATAGCACTGAGATGTAGTTATATATTATACAATTCACCCATTTAATTGTACAATTCCATGGGTTTTAGTTTATTCACAATTATGCCATCAACAAAATCAACTTTAAAATATATTCCTCACCCCAAAAAGAAAGCCTGTACCTCCACCCATCTCCACACCCACCCCTCAACTCTAGAAAAACAATGATCTGTGTTTATGAATGTGCCTAGTCTGGACATTTGACATAAATGGAATTACACAAAACATAGTCGTTTCCACTGGTTTCTTTCACTTGGAACACTATTTTCAAAGTTCCTCTATGTTGCAGCATGTATCAGTACTCTCATCCCTTTTACTCTCAAATAATATTCCATGGTATGGATATATCACATTTTATCTATCCATTTGCCACCTGATGGGCATTTGGGTTGTTTACAATTTCTGCCTATTAAGAATAATGCTGCTCTGGACATTCCTATAAAAGTTTCCATAGGCAAAAGTTTTCATTTCTCTGGTTATCTTTTCTCTAGGAGTGGAATGGATGGGTCATATGGTAACTATACCTTTAACCTTTTGAGAAACTGCCAAACTGTTTTTCCAAAGTGGTTGGGCCATTTTCCATTCTTACCAGCAGTGTATGAACATTCTGATTTCTCCACATCCTTGCTACCACTTATTATTGTCTTTTTTTTTTTTATAGCCATTCTAGTGGGTGTTAAGTGTGATGTTGGTTTGCATTTTCTTTTTTGTTTTTTGCTTATTAGGGTCGCACCTGTGGCACGTGGAAATTCCCAGGCTAGGGGTCAAATAGGCGCTACAGCTGCCAGCCTCCGCCTACACCACAGCCACAGGAATGTGCCATCCAAGCTGCATCTGCAACCTACACCACAGCTCATGCCAGTGCCAGATCCTTAACCTACTGAGCGAGGCCAGGGATCGAACCCGCATCCTCATGGGTACTAGTCAGATTCGTTTCCGCTGAGCCACAATGGGAACTCCTCTCCAGAACTTTTTCATCTTGCAAATGTGAAACTCTATACCCACTAAACAACTCCCTTTCCTCCCGTCCCCCAGCCCCTGGTAATTTTTTGTTTCTATGAATTTGCCTACTTCTCATACTTCATATAAGTAGAATCATATACAGTCTTTGTTATTTCATGACTGGCTTATTCCATAACATAACATCCTCAAGTTTCATCCATGTTAAAGCATTTCTTTCCTTTTTAAGGCTGAAGAGTATTCCACTGTATGTATACATCACATTTTGTTTACATCCATCATCCACTAATGAACGTTTGGGTTCCTTCCACCTCTTGTGAACAACACTATGAACATAAGCATACAAGTATCTCTCTGAAACCTTGCTTTCACCTATTTTGGATATATACTCAGAAGCAGTATTGCTCAATTATACCATAGCTCAATTTTTAACTTTTTGAGGAACTGCCATACTGTTTTCCATGGTGGCTTCAGCACTTAACACTCTTACCAACAGTGTACAGATCTTCTCCAATGCTCTTTTCTGAGGAGCAGTGATGTTCTGCATTTTTTTTTTTTCTGTCTTTTTTTGCCATTTCTTGGGCTGCTCCCGTGGCATATGGAGGTTGCCAGGCTAGGGGTCGAACCGGAGCTGTAGTCGCTGGTCTACACCAGAGCCACAACAACGCGGGATCCGAGCCACGTCTGCAACCTACACCACAGCTCACGGCAACGCCGAATCCTTAACCCACTGAGCAAGGCCAGGGATCGAACCCACAACTTCATGGTTCCTAGTAGGATTCGTTAACCACTGCGCCACGATGGGAACTCCTGATCTGCATCTTTTTGCCTTTCACTTCCTCAGTTAGATTTATTCCCAAGTATTTTATTCTCTTTGAGGTTACTGTAAATGAAATTGTTTCCTTAATTTCCTTTTAAGATTGTTCATTGTTAGTATATAGAAATACAATTGACTTTTGTATGTTGATTTTGTATCCTTCAACTTTGCTGCATTTGGTTACCGGTCCTAGTATGTGTGTGTGCGTGTGTGTGTGTGTGTGTGTGTGTGTGTGTGTGTGTAATCTTTAGGGCTTTATATAAACTCGTATCATATAAGAACATAGATAATTTTACTTCTTCCTAATTTGGATACCTTTTATTTCTTTTTCTTGCCTATTTTCTCTGGCTAGGACTTACAATACTATGTTGAATAAAAGTGGCATGAATAGGCATCCTTACTCAGCCATAAAAAAGAATGAAATAATGCCATTTGCAGCAATGTGGAGAGACCTAGAGTTATCATACTAAGGGAAATTAGAAAGCAAAAGATAGGGAATTCCTGTTGTGGTGCAGCAGAATGAATCCGACTAGTATCCATCAGGGTGCGGATTCAATCCCTGGCCTCACTCAGTGGGTTAAGGATCTGACATTGCCGTGAGCTGTGGTGTGGGTTGCAGACTCGGCTCAGATCCCACGTTGATGTGGCTGTGGTGTAGGCCGGCAGCTGTAGCTCCAATTCGACCCCTGGCCTGGGAACCTTCCATATGTCACCAATATAGCCCTTAAAAAAAAAAAAAAAAAAGTTTAAAAAGAGAGAAAGATAAATACTATATATCACTTATATGTAGACTGTAAAATATGACCCAAATGATTATCTACAAAACAGAAACAGACTCACAGATATAGAGAACAGGTTTGTGGTAGCCAAAGGAAAGGGGAATGAGAGAGGGATGGATTGTGAGTTTGGAATTAGCAGATGCAAACTATTATATATAGAATGGATAAACAGCAAGGTCCTACTGTATAGCATAGGGAACTATATTCAATATCCTGTAATAAACTAAAATGAAAAAGAATGTGTGTATGTACACATACACAACTGAATCACTTTGCTGTACAGTAGAAATTAACACAACATTGTAAATCAACTAAACTCCAATTTTTTTAAAAAAGAATAGGCATTCTTGGAAAAGCTTTTAGTCTTTCAGCATTGAGTATGATGTCAGCTATGGGCTTTTCATACACTGCCTTTATTGTGCTGAGGTAGTTTACTTTTATTTCTAGTTGGAGAGATTTTAATCAACAAAAGGTGTTGAATCTTGTCAAATGTTTTGTCAACATCAACTGAGATGACCAGGTCGTTTCTGTCTTTCATTCTGTTGATGTGTATTACACTGATTTTTCATATGTTGAACCATTCTTGTATTCCAGGAATCAATCCCACTTGGTCATGATGTATAATCCTTTTAATGTGCTGTTGAATTCCAACTGCTAGTACTAGTCTCATCTCTTCTGCATTGTTCCAATTTTAGCATATGCACTGCGCAAGACTCCCTGTGGGTTTATTTTTTAAATGGGAAATAATTTACTTTGAATTTCATAGTGTACTTTGCATTTCAATTTTCAAATGGGTCTCTAAGAGCAAGAACTCTTTTCCATGCCTGAAATACTGACAAAAATTAAGACACCCTTGCTAGATTGCAGATTGTTTTCTTTGCAGAAGTGCCATCACCTCCTACATAACATACATACCTCAATTGGATCGTCAGAAAGTGACTGTTTCTTTGGGAGGTGCTGTGCAACAATCTGACCCATAGAGAGCATCCAGATTTGCGATTTCTGTGACACCATATGAAACCCGTTTGTAAACATACACACACTAAATAAGAGTATGAATAAGATGCACTGGGAATTCGGTTCTTCTCCAGCAGATTCAATAGTTCAACCTTTAGCTGGAGTTCCCGTTGTGGCGCAGTGGTTAACAAATCCGACTAGGAACCATGAGGTTGCGAGTTCAGTCCCTGCCCTTGCTCAGTGCGTTAAGGATCTGGCGTTGCCGTGAGCTGTGGTGTAAGTTGCAGACGCGGCTCGGATCCCGCGTTGCTGTGGCTCTGGCGTAGGCCGGTGGCTACAGCTCCGATTAGAGCCCTAGCCTGGGAACCTCCATATGCCGCAGGAGCGGCCCAAAGAAATAGCAAAAAGACAAAAAAAAAAAAAAAAAAAAAATAGTTCAACCTTTAGGGTACTTAAAATATAGCCCCTCCTGTATAGCAATGTGTGGAGTGTGTGGACCATAACGAGGAGTCACCTGGCTGAGTCGAAATCAGAATATATCGCTGGGCACTAGGGACCGTGAAGAAAACGATTCTTTGGGAAAAAGTTCCGGGGACCTTACTTTGGAAAACTGACAACCGTTACCGGGAATTTCAGCTTTTTGTAAGTCTCCTGGACTTACTGGGACACGCCAACAGCTCGGGAAAATTTAACAGGTGTTTACAATACCTAGGGATGACTTGTCGACTTTCTGGAAGCCTCTCGCCAGCAGCAGCCCGAATAGAGACCAAAGGAGGAGGCGACTTTCTCAACAAGGCGTGGGTCCGGGAAATACGTTGGAAGAGGAAACAAAAGGAGGACCCAGAGAAAAGGCAGCTACCACCTAGCGGCACTGACCCTAGCAGTCGCCTCAGGTTTTGCGCCTCCGCCGAGAGCGGCGTCTCGTCCCCAGCCCATGACTGCGCATGCGCCCTAAACTTTGCGGCGCCCTCATTCTAATCTGCGCCTGCGCGGGCATGGGTTCGTCCTCGTTCAGACCTGCCCCCACCTCGCCCCTCCGGCCCCGCTACCCCCATATTCCTTAGCTACCCACAACCCCAGTCTTAAAACACCGCCACCCAGTTCAGGGTGGGGGCGTTGATGGCCGCTAGGGGCTAGAGTGGGAATGTTTGTGGTACCGGGTTAAGGATACGTCGCCAGTTACCCCGTAGGCGATGCTTGGGCTTAGAAAGGTGAAGTCACAGCCGAGAGCCCTTGTGTCCGAACTTAAAACGCATTCTCGGAGTTCCCGTTGTGGCGCAGTGGTTAACGAACCCGACTAGGAACCATGAGGTTGCGGGTTCGATCCCTGGCCTTGCTCAGTGGGTTAACGATCCGGCGTTGCCGTGAGCTGTGGTGTAGGTTGCAGACGCGGCTCGGATCCAGTGTTGCTGTGGCTCTGGCGTAGGCTGGCGGCTACAGCTCCGATTCGACCCCTAGCCTGGGAACCTCCACATGCCGCGGGAGCGGCCCAAGAAAATGGCAAAAAAAAGACAAAAAACAAAACGCATTCTCTGTTTTATACTGGGACGCTCGGGATGGCGCCATCTGCGAAGCAGCTGGCAGTTATCTCTTGGGAATGGTAATCTTGTTAGGAAGCAGTCCCGCCCAAGAGTTTCTTTTTTATCTGGAATCATCCGGGACATGATGGACGTCTGCAAAGTGTCATCCCTCCTTTGACTTACATTGAGTAATAGTTGTGTGAAGAAAGGAAAGATAAAGAGGGGAAAATTCACACGCAAAAGCGTTTACTTACATGCACACAAAATAGCCTCAAAAGAATGAATCCGCCAACTGCTCCTGTGATTACCTCAGGGGAGAAGAAACTGGGTGGCTGAAGGACGGGCATGTTTTGCATTGTTTAAAATGTGTCCAGTGTGCGTGTATTTTTTTTTTTTTTAACGTGTGAATGTTCATTTGACTGCTTTACCAAAATGTAGATATCAAGGAAATTCAGCAATTAAGTTTGTTTGGATTCCGTAATGCAGGATGGAGTTACACATACGTGTGAAAAAAGTTTTTGTGTTAAGCCACTAAGTCTTCCTGTTTATTTCTGGACAGAGATCCTTGGGAGTTGCGGCGGAAGCTACAGGAAAAGAAGAGCCAGGGTTTGGGAAAAATTATCGGCAGGGGTGGCATACAGGAAACATTTTTATTGTCTCAGTCATTGTATATTCCTTTTGGATTTGCTGAAGAAAATCGAAGGGTGAATTTTAGTTTGAGTTCCCTGAAGTCCGACATAGCTTGGAAGAGGACATCTGATGTTTATTTTTGCAAAGGAAATTAATTGGGTGTGGCTGGCAGGGTTGAGACTTGGAGTTCCTTTTCTAGATAAAGGAAAACATCCCTTCGTGAAGAATCGCCAGATTGATTATGGTATATTCCTGCTCCTAACCTTGCAAGACCACTCTATGATCACTTCTCTAAAAGAAACAATGAGGAAAAAAATTAGGAAACTGTGCCTGAGAGGGTTTACAGACAAAAAGATCATACTGAAAGAAGTTCCTGGACATACCTCATTCCTTGAATTAAATAAGCCAGTTCAACTTGCTACCCAGTGAGCGAGCTGTGGCTCTAGATAAGCATAGGAAATTGGAGAATGAAGATCCCTAAATTTGAGTGTGAAGTCAGAGGTCAGAGGTATACAATGTTGCTTAGTTAGTATTGTTTGTAAGTACAAGCCAGAAGTTGAGCTCCCAAATAAAGTATTTTAGTAATAGTGTTTCTTAGGTGATTTCAAATGTTAGTACATCTACAAAGAAATAAATGAAACCTAGTAGGTAATACATTCATCAGAGTGAGCAATAAGCAGGACCTGGGGATAGAAATTCCCCCACAGAGGAGAAAAATTACATCACAGAAAAGAATACTCAGTAAAATTTATTTTTAAAAAAGGAATACAATAATTTATGCCCTTGGCAAAATAAAAGATCTTTTCAATATACACGGGTTTTTTTTTTTAGAAAACATATGAAAAGATAATATAATACATGTATATCAATAAATCGATATCATTGTTACAGCAAAAGTAATAATGATTCTATTATAACAGTGACAAGTGATATTTCTGGCCCTTACACAGCATTTCTGGAAAGTCCTTTGATTCCTTCTGTTTTTAGTACAGATGTGTCCTTATTTTAAGAAAGCCTGGAACACATATATCTAAATTTAGAAACTTGATCAACCAAAGGATATTTATTTGCATCACAAAATAATTCTCTACAAAAATCAAAAAGGTTTCTGTAAGGGATCATTCAGATTAGCAAATGTCCTAATAGGTTTAAATTAACCAAATACATGTGTCCCCAACCTCTTTCCTTATAGCACTATTGCATAAAGTGAGGTATTCCTGAAGTGAGGCTCAACAGAGTTGGGCTTCAGACCTGACTGGGGAGAGTATGAGGAAATGGTTGGGGGCACACGTTCCCTGAATCTTGTGTTTCTCTAATCCTGAGCTCTTCATTTGCTTGTCTCTCCTGCTTTCAGAGTAACTTTGTTCACCCGGTACCCTAGAGAAAAAAGGAGAAAGTCTTACAGGAGAGGGTGGGATTAATGAATCAGTGAGTCACTCCAGCAGAGCAGAGTGAGGTGAGAATCTGGGGCTCAGAGTGTGTGTGTGGATATAGCTGGGGGAAAGCAGGAGTCATTCTGAACTCTTGATGAGTTGTCTTTGAGGCCGCCCTCCCAGCAGGGGCACCTGACTCCCTGAGGAGCAGCAGGGTTCAGTCTGACTCTCCCCAGGCGGACCGGGCATATACTCAGGAGAATAGACTCCAGCCTATTTGTCACATTCTTCCTGGGTCCCTTCAGCACACTGGTAGTGCTGCTCACAGAACTCCTGGATCCGGCTACAGGCCTCCAGCATCATCACTTTGGGGACTGTGATTACCACTCGGAAGAAATTCCGGTACTCGAAGCACTGCAAAAATAACGCCTGTTATTCTCAGAGCAACTGAATCTGGGACTAGACCACCCCAATACGGCCAGAGCCCTAATCAGCAAGAAGCAATATGCCATTTACCCAGGACTGTCAACTCACTCAATTCCCACCATTGGGGAGCAATGCTAAGTCAGGAACTGAGTTAATTTATCTTAAAAGGAACTTGTGGGGCAGGCACAATTTTCTCTCACTCGCAGTGTTCAATCACAACATGTCTTCCAGATCAGATGGCATAATGATGGGGAAGAAATAAATTTTAAATAGCGGTTATGAGACCTACCAGTTTGAATCTTTTAGATGAGAATACAGTAGTCCCTCAGTATCTGTGAGAAGTTGGTTCCAGGACTCCTGAGAGTACCCAAATCCAAGGATGCTCAAGCCCCATATGTAAAATAGCATAACGAGTTCCTGATGCGGCTCAGTGGAAATGAACCCGAATAGTATCCAGGAGGACGAGGGTTCAATCCCTGGCCCGCTCAATGGGTTAAAGGATCTGGCATTGCCGTGAGCTGTGGTGTAGGTCACAGAGGAGGCTAGGATCTGGCGTTGGTGTGGCGGCGGTATAGGCCACTAGCTGTAGTTCCAATTTGACCCCTAGCCTGAGAGCTTCCATGTGCCGATGGTGCAGCCCTAAAAAAAATGAAATGAAATGGCGTAGCAGTTGCATAACCTACATATATCCTCAAGTGTACTTTAAATCATCTCTAGATTATTTATAATACCTAATACAATGGGAATGGGTAAATGGTTGCCAGTGTGCAACAAGTTCAAGATCTGCTTTTGGAAATTTCTGGGACTTTCCCCCCATAATATTTTCCATTGGCAGTTGGCTGAATCCTCTGATGAGGAACTTGCATGATACGAAGGACGACTATATGCTTTATTGGGGTGGGGGCTAAAAACCAGCTCAGGGAGACCACCTGGGACTCTAGAAACGCTTTAGAGTGTCCTGAGAGAAACATAAGCACTCACCATTCCTGGGAGGCAGTGGACGGATTGCTCAGCAACCAACCGCTCTGTGAACTCCACGTCATTCTCAAATTCTGGGAACTGTTCCATCTCAATTCCAACCTATACCAATAACAGGGAGAGGTAAACTTATCAGAAGCAGGGGAAAGCAGGCCAGCTCCCTGTGCCAGAAATTAAGGTAGGGACTGCTCTAAAAACTGTCTTGGAATGCTGCTACTGATAACTACTAGTTCCTGCCCTTATGTGCTCATGGAATTTTTCATAAGGAAGAGAGGATATATTTATATTAATATTCTAGTTTATTGAAGGATTCCTTCTGGGATGCTGACAAGTGGAAGCTGGAAATAGGATGCCAGTGTTTCTCCAAAAAGTTACCATCAGCATTGCAAACCAGGCAATTGTTGATTGCATGGAACTACCCTGCCCATTGATAGATAGTTAGCATCCCTGGCCAACAAAATACCCAGAGCACCCCTCAGGGATTCTGAAAACAAACAAAATTCCTATATATTCCCAAGTGCTCCTAGGGAACAAGTATCTCTCCCAGTTGAGAATTACAGAGGTGTGGAAAGCCTCTTAATCTTTCTTTTTAGGGCTGCCCCCGCAGCATATGGAGGTTCCCAGGCTAAGGGCTCAACCAGAGTTACAGCTGCTGGCCTGCACACAGCCATAGCAACTTGGGAATCTGAGCCACATCTGCAACCTACACCACAGCTCATGGCAACACTAGATCCCTGACCCAGCGAGTGAGGCCAGGGATCCAACCCACATCCTCATGGATACTAGTTGGTTTTGTTTCCGTTGAGCCACAACAGGAACTCCTGGAAAGCCTTTTCTTTGTGTCTTACGTTGTTCCTTTATCTCTGTATAAAATAGTTCTCTCTATTGAAGAATTAAGTCATTTTAGCAGTTTTTTTCTTTTTCCTTAGCACTGGGGTTAAACCACGTCAGTGGGACAATTCAGAACAAAGGCGTTCCTAAAATGACTGGCTCGGCGGCCCATCTGGTTGGTTCTGTGTGCCCTGCAGACTGGCTTCCCTTGTCTGCTACCACATGCCTGCCACCTGCATACACACCATGAGATACATGGCCCCACAAGGACGGATGGGCCGGAGACCAGGGACAGCAGCCAAGGCCCCATAGCAGAGGTCAGCGTTGGTCTAGGAGAGGAAGCAGAGACATCAGAACAGAAAGTTAAGCAAGAGAAAAACCAAGTAATTAAAACAGAGCCCACATCAAGGGGATGGGGGGCTAAATTTTCTCTGCTGGAGTTACAAGGAAAAACTCTGCCACTGGAAGCTTTTGGCCAGGAGCAGCATGGATGGCCAGAAGTTAGAGAATGTATGGGTGGAGATTTACACTGATGCCACCTCTTGGTCTGGAAGACCCATCGGTAATGGAGCATTGCTCCGGAAATGAGGACCCATAGTTCCAAAGTCCACTGCAGGCATTCCCCAACTCCCCAGGTGGGGAATCATGGGCTGCGCTTACCTTGAGGAAGCTTAGAGTGTTATGGTAGAACTCTTGAGGGGTGCGGCGCAGGATGCTTTTCAGAGCTCCCTGGACCAGGGTGCAGGGTCCCAGGATTCGCTGACTCAGCTTCACCAGCCCATCTCGGATCTAAACCCACCCACCCCCAGCAAACAAGTTATTTAGCCTTTCTTAAGCATCCCCACTTTGGAAATTCTTGTTCTGACTGTTGTTTCTATCAAGTTTTTAATCTCTGGAGACGCAGTGGTGCCTGGTGTCATTCTTAGATCAGACCACCAGGGTGTGTAGCCCAGCTCTGCCACACACTGCCTGTGTGACTCTGGGCAAAGTATGCAACCTCTCTGTGTCTCTTTTTTCTCCTCTGTAAACTGGAGATATGACTAATACTGGCCTCCTACGGCTGTTGGGAGAATTAAATTGAAATAAAGTATATAAAGCACTGGCACCTTGGGTGCCACAAACAATATTAGGTGTCATTACTTCTATTGTTTCCTTTTTTGTGGTTCTAAAATTAGAGGTAGATGGACCTGCTTTACCAAGATAGGAAAACTGAGTTTTTTGTTGTTGGTTTTTTTTTTGTCTTTTTGCCTTTTCTAGGGCCGCTCCCAAGGCATATGGAGGTTCCCAGGCTAGGGGTCAAATCAGAGCTGTAGCCACCAGCCTATGCCAGAGCCATAGCAACACAGGATCCGAGGCATGTCTGCAACCTATACCACAGCTCACGCAACACCGGATCCTTAGCCCACTGAGCAAGGCCAAGGATTGAACCTACAACGTCATGGTTCCTGGGAACCTCCATATGCTGCGGGTATGGTCGGATTCGTTAACCACTGAGCCACAGTGGGAATTCCTGAAAACTGAGTTAGCTAGTACTGTCTTTATCCAGTGTCTCTCCAGGCACACAGAACTGCAGGGCCAAGAAGAAAGAACAAACTCCTCAGCTCCCTACCACTGTGCATACAAAGTCAACAAATAAAAAACAAACAAATACATATCCTGTATCAGACATACTCTTCACCCCATTGCTCTCACCTCATTGCCAAAAATGTCCCTGCGATCGTGGATGAGGATCCAGCCCAGCCTCCAGCCAGGAACCAGCCAGCGCTTGGCCAGCCCTCCACAGGACAGGATGGGGACATTGCTGCTCAGGGTGGCTAGAGGCTCAAATTTGGAATCTGAAAACACCTGAGGAGAACAGTGCTTGTTATATATATTTTTAACAGTGCTTAGTATAGTTGTCTTCTGGCTTACTTTCCTCCAAACCCCTTGCCTCCCCCAATTTTCCTTATATCACTAGGGAGGGAAATGTTCTCACAGTTAGAGGCTCATCCCTACCCTGAAGCATGACTGGAATCCCAAGGGCTTCAAAGCAGACTATCCCCAAACATTGAAGCTGATGTCTCACTGGGATTAAAGGATCAAATGAGGAAAATGACCCCAGCCCCGTAATATGTACAACCTCTGGCTCTAGGGAATGAATGACTGTTGGAGTTACGGATTTCACAATAAACTATGGGTCCATAATCTCTTATGGGAAGATCCTGGCCTCAAGTATGTTGCAAAATGGAGAACTGTGTGGATTTTTGAAAAGATCACGTAGCGCATACACCATGTAACAGCCCCAGGGCAATCTGGGTCAACGCTCCTAATCAAACACAGTGATTGTTCCGCCCCTTTCCCTACACTCTTATGTAGATCCCTAAGTAAGATAAATAAAGATTGACAGTTATCCTTCTATCAGACCAAATGAATTGCAAAACATCTTCAGATTTTCACAGCATTTTAGATTTCGGAAAACTGGCTAAGGGGTGGTAATCTATATATTTATTGAGAGAGCAGGGATCCTGATTAGTGCTGCCCTGAGATGATTAGGAGTTGCTTCTGATTATTCTAGGTGCCACCTCTAAAGGTCCCACGAGATAATTTGGAACTTAATTGGATAATTTGGATGCCGCCTGCCCAAGACTCACCATGTCTCCATAGATCTCATCAGCTAAGATGGGGACACACTGCCTGGTGGCCACTGAAAAGAGAAACATGCCGAAATCACTTTTAGTGCAAATGGACTTCGCACTTAATATTTGCCTAGGCTTACTGTACCTTGCACTTCGTGTGTGTGTGTGTGTGTGTGTGTGTGTGTGTGTGTGTGTGTGTGTGTGTGTTTCACCTTCCTCTTTAAGAACTATAAACTCAAAGAGTTCCCATTGTGGCTCAGTGGTAACGAACCCAACTAGTATCCATAAGGATGTGGGTTTGATCCCTGGCCTCACTCACTGGGTTAAGGATATGGTGTTGCCATGAGCTGTGGTGTGGGTTGCAGATGTGGCTCAGATCCTGAGTAACTGTGGCTAAGGTGTTGGCCAGCAGCTACAGCTCTGATTAGACTCCTAGCCTGGGAACCTCCATATGCTACGGGTATGGCCCTAAAAAGACAAAACAAAAAACAAAAAAGCACAAAACCTATAAACTCTTCTTATACCCTTCCAGGTACAGAAGCTAAATCTGCTGTTTAATTACCCTCTCTTCCACATGATAGGAGTGGTAAGAGGCAAGTATTTCTTCTTTTTCGCCTCCTTTCAGGCAAGTCCTCCTTTTCCAGCGGCAAACCACCCACTATGGAGCCTGGTAGAGCCCTCCCGCCTCCATCCTAGGCTTGGAACTCAGTGAAGGACTCCTTTCTCATTTCAGGAAGGAGCTAAGAGATCCCATCCCCATCTTGTCCTGTGTCAAAGTCTCCTGGCCTTACCTGCCAAAATTTTCTGGAGATGATTTCTACTGAACACTGACCCACAAGGGTTTGATGGATTATTGACGACAAGACAAGCTGTCTTTTCATCAATCAGAGACTCTAGATGTTTCAGGTCAATTTCCCAAGACTTCTCTGGCTGGGGAGGAAAAAAAAAGGGTTAGACTAAGGTGATTCTGAAAAAGTTAGGTGGAATACCCAGTTCACCTAAAGGCATAGAGTCAGTAAAGTGTGGCTGTGGCCTTGATCATCCGCTTCTAGATCCTTCTCTGCTAAGATAATGGTCCTATATTTTTGTGAAATTGTAATTGAACACTTGTATCTACAATTAAAAAGTCATTTACCAACAAATTGTAGAGTTTGACCTCGATTCCCATAGATTCAGCCAGAGTCCTGTAGAGAGGGAAACCGGGTCTCGGAACCAGGATGTTTTGGCCCGGGTTAGCCAACACAGCTAAACAAAGTTCAATAGCCTGACTGCAGCCGCTTGTCAGAATGACATCCTGTGAAGAAAATAAAAGTTTCATTTTGTTATGGATTCCAACAGCAACAGCAGACAAGAGCTTATCAGATGGATGAGTAGGGAGCCAACGTAAACTTACAAATGCTATGCAAATTTGTAGGAATGCTATGAAGCCAAAATCGAAAGAAATGCCCATGCTTAAAGGTGGTGGAAACTGTCGGCCACTTAAAAGAAATAAATTCCTTAAAAAAAGGACAGGATGACTGTGACTCAGCAGACCTCCACGAGAAATCATTTTGACCTTGGACTCTTTCACCTGGTTATTTATTTACTTTTGACTGGAGGTTTGAAGCCTGACTCTTTTCTGAAATACAGACGAAGGGCACCGCTTACGTTAAGAAATGTCAACCTCACTCAGTAGACAATAAAGGGGAGGATGGCATTTAAACATGGCACTGCCATCAATCCAGTATGACATACCGCCATCTATCGACTAAGTGGCCTTAAGGTGAGTGAGTGAAGCTACAGGTTAATAAAAGACCCTACTGGTAAAATGTTAAATTTCAATTTTCTGGTGTTTATTAATTACTGTTTTTCAGTGATCTTTTTGCCGAGAATCAAATACAGGGTGCCCTCTGAGTCCTTTGAGCCTCCTTGGGACAGACACCACATACGCTGTATGCAATTATTATTATTATTTTTTTTTTTTTTGTGGCTATTTCTTGGGCCGCTCCCGCGGCATAGGGAGGTTCCCAGGCTAGGGGTCTAATCGGAGCTGTAGCCGCCAGCCTACGCCAGAGCCACAGCAACGCGGGATCCGTGCCGCGTCTGCAACCTACACCACAGCTCACGGCAACGCCGGATCCTTAACCCACTGAGCAAGGGCAGGGACCGAACCCGCAACCTCATGGTTCCTAGTCGGATTCGTTAACCACTGCACCACGACGGGAACTCCCTGTATGCAATTATTATTATCATGCTGTGATGAAATTAAATATAACCACTGATTAGCAGCCTCATCGTATGAAAAGTCCCCAAGTTACCAAAGGGAAATTATCCTTAGTATTTGCGCCCCTTGAAACTCTTACTCCTCGTGAAACAGAAACAAGGAAAAGGGTAGAATTTGTCTAGTATTGCTTTAGCACTGGTACCCCATCTGGGGCTCACCTTAGCTTCCAGGGGTGCCTCCGGACAGTGGTAATAAGAAGCAACCTCCTCCCGACTGGACAGGTAGCCTGAGAGAAAAGAGCAGAAGGAAGAAGCTGGAAGTTTTCACCCCACCACTGACAGCTCTGCCCTTAAGTCAGCAGGGCTTCAAGGCAACCTTCAGAGCACATACCATTCAGTTTAGCTCCAGGGCACTGAAGGTAAAAGAGATTACCTTCCTTCATATCTTACAATTTTATGGGCACAAATGTATAAATAATAACAAGAATTACCACACACTATAAAATTATCTGCAGCCTCTTGCTTACGTGATTGCATTTTATTTATTTATTTTTTTTTTTACTTTTTAGGGCCACCCTCGAGGCACATGGAGGTTCCTAGGCTATGGGTTGAATCAAAGCTATGGCTGCTGGCCTACACCACAGCCACAGCAATGCCAGATCCAAGCCACATCTGTGACCTATGCCACAGCTCATGGCAACACAGGATCCTTAACCCACTGAGTAAGGCCAGAGATGGAACCCACAGCCTCATGGTTCCTAGTCAAATTTGTTTCTGCTGCGCCATGACAGGAACTCCTTGTTTTATTTTATTTTAGATTATTTATTATTTAATCTAAGTCCCTTCTAAGAACTATATATATATATATATATCATTCTATTTTATTTTATTTTATTTCCTTTTTAGGGCTGCATCTGTGGCACATGGAAGTTCCCAGCTAGAGGTCGAATTAGAACTGCAGCTGCCGGCCGTAACCACAGCCATGACAACATAAGATCAGAGCTGCATCTGCAACCTACACCACAGCTCACGGCAACACAAGATCCTTAACCCACTGAGCGAGGCCAGGGATGGAACCTGCATCCTCATGGATGCTAGTTGGGTTTGTTACCTGATGAGCAGCAATGGGAACTCTAAGAACTATATTTTTTGAAAACTTGTAATTAATGCATTCAGTACATTGGGTCCATTTAACTTTTTCACATTGTATTGTATACCTATTAGTATTTTTCCTATTATTCCCTTTTAAACTATTTTTAAATTAACTTTCCCCTTTTGAATTGTACTCTCATACAATATCTCCAAGTGTTGGCGTATCAGCTTGAAGTACACACAGTTTCATACAGATTATTATGTTTTACACAATTGCTCTCCAAAAAGATTATTTTTAGTTACCAAGGCTAGAGGCAATATTCATAATATTTGTTAAGTTAATAAGTAGAGATGGTTCTCTTGAAGTTATGCAAATTGGCACTTTCCTAATTATTAATAAAGAAGAGCATTTTCTAGATATATATTATTATCTGTGTTTCTTTTGGCATGAAGTGTTCATATCCTTTGACTATTTTTCAAATGGAGACTTGGTTTTGGTTTTTCAGGTTAAATCATTTTCCTACTATTTTGGATGTAAAAGTCATCATACACTATTTTTAGGAGTTCCCGTGTGGTTAGCAAACCTGACTTAGCATCCATGAGGATGTGAATAAGATCCCTGGCCTCGCTCGGTGGGTTAAGGATCCTTGTTGCTGTAAGCTGTGGTGTAAGTTGCAGACGCAGCTTGGATCTGGTGTGGCTGTGGCTCTGGCATAGGCTGGCAGCTACAGCTCCGATTCGACCCCTAGCCTGGGAACCTCCATGTGCCTCGAGTGTGGCCCTAAAAAGATAAAATAAAATAAAATAAAAATAAACTATTTTTATAACCTAACTTTTGATCTTACTTTGTTTTGACTTTTATTTGTGAAACTTTATAATATGTAAATAATCAAGCTAAAAATCATGTGCTTCATATCTATTTAAAGTGCTCTTAAAACTCTATTTTAGCATGAAACTGGATTTTTATTCTGCATTAAGAATGTTTCTGCGTGCACATATACATGGAGGAAAATGTGCAACACAAAACAAAATCAAAGAATCACTTGTTTTGCCAAAGTGTTTAGGGTAGAAATGTTTAATAGATGAAGAGAGTTGAACCTAAGTAAGAATAATTTCTTTCTGTCATAAACAACCTTCTATCCTCCGGAAGGACAGCCCACTCTTTGCTGTCCTTGGTTTTTTGTTTTTGCATTCAAACAAGCATGATTACATTGGGAGTGTCACCAGGACCATAAATAAAATAAACCTTGAATGTGTAGAAAAGGAGAAATAAAGCCAAGAAGCTATTTACATAAGGCAGTAAGGAAATTAATTTAGGACCTATAGAGCTCTGTAAAGAAGCAGCTGCAGGAGTTCCATTGCAGCTCAGTGGTAACAAACCCAACTGGCATCCATGATGACGTGGGTTCAATCCCTGGCCTCACTCAGTGAGTTAAGGATCCGGCGTTGCTATAAGCTGCAGTGTAGGTCACAGACAAGGCTGGAACCTGGCATTGCTGTGGCTGTGGCACAGGCCAGCAGCTGTAGCTCTGACTCAGCCCCTAGCCTGGGAACCTCCATATGCTGCAGATATGGCCCTAAAAAATTTTTTTAAAAAGAAGCAGCTGCTGCAGCCAAACTCAAGGCCTGTGTATAGAATTAGCAATGGTAGGTAGGAGCTTTATTTGAGAAATAAGTATGTCCTGGGAGTCTAGAGAGGAGAGGTGCCATAGCGTCAGAAGAAGCCAGGAAAGAAGATGGACCTTGATGACTATGAGGGTAAGCATTCTGAGACTCCTTTCCCCAAATCCAAACAGCCATTTTATCTTCGCCTCGCTTTAGGAATTATGCATCAGGAAGGCAAAGAGAATTGCTAGACACTTACTCCTATTAGAAAAACACCAAATATTTGGAAGCCACCAGATTAGAATCTCAGGAGGAGCTTACCAATGGAGGGGGCATAGCCGTTATACTTCCCCGAGTCCAGGGCATCTTTCATTGCTTGAGTTACTTCCTGGTCTGTTGGCAGGTTTCCAAACACAGTAGGGTCCCCTTTTCACAGGAGCAAAAAAAAAGAACCACCAAGAGGTTATTCTTCAGGCCCAGGGCTCAGACCCACCCTCCACTTTCATCCTTTCCACCCAGCCAGCGAGGATGGGGGTGAGAGGAACAAGGCCTGCCTCTTGGTCAAGTGTCCCCCACTCACCAATTGACAGAGATATTGTGGTCTTGTTTGGGTTCGGTTTCACCTTCATGCTGTCCACGATGGCCCGGATGGGATTGCAAGTCTTGTTGGACATGTCCGAGGGCCTCACGGACCATCTGGCCTTCCTGCCTTTCATTTTTCCTGGCACAGGGATTCTACCAGCAGTGTTGACATGCACATCCAGAACGGAGGGGAGGTTGCCATGGCCGTGCATCTGAATCACGTAGGGGTCCATCACCAGCAAGACTCTGGGGAAAAGAAGAAGGGGTCACTTTGACACTTAGAACGAACACCGTCCAGGAGGGGGCTGCAGTTGGACCCAAACATGGGGGTGATTTCACCAGACATCTTTCCAAACCCCTTTCTCATATAAAGTAGCTTTGTTATGCATGAAGGGAGTTTTAAGACTTTTTACTGAGATGGAAAATAAGCAAGAATCCATTCTAAAATATGAGCAGAGCGTGTTCTGTTGAATGCTTATCTACTGAGACCCTTAATTCCCACGAAACTTTAACCACGCCCTCAGTGGAACCAAGGGAAAAGGACATGAAAGTTGGTCGGCAATGACGGTGTAGGTCTTCCCTCCTTTCCTGGTAAGTCAGAGTCTCCCTAAGACTTCCACAGACTGTGTGCACAGAGCCAGGAGGAACCCTTCCACATGGCTAGAAATTCAGTGTTAATATTACCATTAGTAAAAATAAACCCCTATTCCATAAGTGTCTTGGTGCCCTGTGGAAAAAACCAGTCAAGATACCACAAAGAAAAAAGTGTGCATCCTGAATCACTACCACTAGATTAGGTGAGGATTGAGATTTTACCTGTCAGGTACTGGAGCAGCGGCTGCCAGGTAATCAGACCAGGAAACTGTCTTAGTCCTTTGACAAGTTACCGTGACAGTGATTTCAGAGGTGATGCCTGACTCCTGAAATAGCCCCATAAATGGGCGTTGGGCCTGAAACTTTCATGCTATTGGTTGGGGTGAGAACAGGGCAGCCCTCCTCTCTCCTTCCCTCCCCACCTTTTTTTTTTTTTTTTTTTTTTTTTACCTCTAACCCTGCCTCCACCCCCACCACCAAATCAGGAGTTTGTCCTCACTTCAAACATCTGGAATTCTCTGTGTTAACTCTTTCCAGGCACTTTGTGAGATGTTTGAGAGGAATGTCAGAGGGGGTAGTTAGGATGACAGCTGATAGTTTTGTTTGTGTGTGTGTGTCTTTTTAGGGCCACATTTGCAGCATATGTAGTTTTGAAGGCTAGGGGTCAAAAGGGAGCTGCAGGTGCCAGCCCACACCACAGCCACCGCAACTCGGGATTGGAGCCACATCTGCAACCTACACCACAGCTCATGGCAACGCCAGATCCCTAACCAGGGATCAAACCCGCATCCTCATGAATGCTAGCTGGGTTCATTACCGCTGTGCTGCAACAGGGACTCTCTGATAATTTTTATGAAATTGTTATTTTATTTTGTGACAAGATAACCTATTAAAAATGTAGTGGTACAGACCAGGTTCAAGGGAAAAAGCAGGAGTCCTTCCTTGCACCTTCTATCTGTACATTTTATTCTCACTCCCGGTGGCAGGCAGTGGTAATGGTTTGACCATTTCTATCCATTCACCAAGACAGACAAATGACAGGACATCAGCAGATTGATCGATGAGAGATAAATCCATAAAGCCAGAATTTTATAAATTTCCAAAACAGAGCTGAGACCTGCTCCACAAGTTGTTCAGCAGCAGGCTTATTTACTGCCTGCATCTCGGACTCTTTTCCCCGTCAGTCCACAAAGTTCTTCTGTGATTGGAACAAAGCGGGCAATTAGAGAAAATCAAGGCCAACTTCATAAACATCGTAAAAATATCGAGTCTCTAAGGCAATCCAGGCCTGTGCCATTTTATCCTTATACTGTGGATTCGCCTTCATTTCCCTGCTAAGGAGTTACTGGAAAAATAAGATGTCAGGTGAGATCTAAGTCAAACAACTTGGCTAAACAAGCGCAGCAGAGAACCTGGCATTCCTGTGAGCCCATGAGAAATACTGTCCGTTCAAGGGTTAAGAGAGCTTCGTAACCCCATGGCTCAAATTCTGTTTATTTATTGGAAGACAAGGAGTTGTTACATAACCTCTGATAGGAATAATGTTATTAACTCTTGCATACAGGTTTTTGTATAAACATAGGTTTTCAATTCTCTGGGGTACATACCTTGGAGTAGAGCTGCTGCGCCATATTATGGACAGTTTTTGCACTGTGAATTATTATTTTTTATTTTTCAATGAAATTTTTTGCATGGTGAATTTTTAAATTACACCATGAAGTTTTCCCATGTTATGAAAAACATTCTATCAGAGAGAGGCATTAGAATTTATTGAAGAACTGTCCTATTGTTGGACATGATGTGGAGTCTAGTTTTTATCTTTGTAAGGAATGCCGCCAAGCGCATCCTTGTACATAAATGTTAGTTCATATATTTGATTATTTACATAAAATTTTACTATACATTGATTTACTGCATTGAAGAGAATAAACATTTTTTCTTTTACTTTATTAAAGTATAATGTATTATCAAAAAGTAAATTCAAATCTAATGTTTATCAACTAAACCCTGAAACCTTCTTTCTCCATAATTTCCCCATAATCCCATATCATGAGAATAGCCAGTTTAGCCATTTCTGGTTTATCTTTCCAAGTGTTTTCTTTTCTTTCTTTCTTTTTTTTTTTTTTCTGTCTTTTTGTCTTTTCTAGGGCCGCACCTGTGGCATATGGAGGTTCCCAGACTAGGGGTCCAATCAGAGCTGTAGCCACTGGCCTACGCCAGAGCCACAGCAACTGGGGATCCAACCCACGTCTGCGAGCTGCACCACAGCTCACGGCAACGATGGATCCTTAACCCACTGAGCAAGGCCAGGGATCGAACCCGCAACCTCATGGTTTCTAGTCGCATTCGTTAATCATTGAGCATGACAGGAACTCCCCAAGTGTTTTCTATATCTACATAATACTTGAAGAGCTGGTCTTGGTGTTGTCAAAAAAATATATATTATATGTTTATTCTATAGCTGCACTGTCCTTTATTGTAGCCACTACTCATAAGTGGCTACTGAGGACTGGAAATGTGTTTTGTCTGAAGAGAGATGTGTTGTCAGTATAAAATATACAATGGGTTTCAAAGACGTATAAAAATAATGTAAAATAGCTCATCAATAATTTTATATTGATTACATGCTTAAATGATATTTGAATCTACTGAGTAAAATAAAATAAATTCTTAAAATTAATTTCATCTATTTCTTTTTTACTTTTAAAAATACTTCTATTAGAACATGTGAAATTGCTATGTGATTTGCTTTCCATTTCTGTTGAATGATGTTCTGTAGCTTGCTCTTTAAAATATTTTGGTAATATGTTGTGTGGACGTTCTTTCCATTTTCATACATAGGGATCACCTTGATTCCTCTTAATGGCTAAGTAGTGTTTGTTTAACATTCCACTCTTGTTGGACATAGGGTGGCTTCCAATTTTTCTTTCTATGACAAGTAAATCCTATTGAAGACTTATTATTTATGACTGGGAATTTTAATGAGTATCCTATACTTTGTGGAATAGATTCCTAGAGGGAGAATCATGTTTCAAATATGGATAGACCTGCCAGATTGATCGACTCATGGACTACAAGAAGAAGAGACAACACCAACATGTGTTATTTTGACAACATCTTGGAGTTCAGAGCACTTGTCAAGATGATACATCCTTTGGGGAAATAACAATAAAAAAAATTTTTTTTAAGGTGTTATTCCAATTAAAAAAAAAAAAAAGATACATCCTGCTTGAGGAGTGACATGGGGAATCAACAGAGTGTTACAGCAGGGGTTCTCCAGGAGGACAGAGGTTAAGACCCTTCTTCTTGATAGTGGCCTTTGCAAGAGTTAAGTCAAACAAGGATGGGACTGTCTCAAAGTTAGAAGCAAATGTGACTGATTTCTGTCACTCCAGGCTTGGACTTTCAAGTAACCCAGCTCCACGGAAGACTCACCTTCAACTCCCCCTTCTATACACTCGCACAGCCTGTGGGCTTAGTGTCCTGTCTCCACCTGGACATTAAACCAGGAGCCTAGATGATGTAGACTGATAATCCCCCCTGAGGCAGCAGCAGTGTCAGCTCCCCTACATCTTTGGTTTTCTGGCCTCCTCCAAGCTTGGCCCCAGGGCATACTATTTTTACCTCTGGAGCTCAATTAGGCATCTGATTATATGTTACCCAACGTTTCCAGATGTTTTTACATCTGGAGATCTTCTAGGTCTTCCTGACCTCAATATTGCCAGAAATGGAAGTCTCTCCTTGTTAATATGAAATTACCTTGTACTAAATTCTCTCTCTCCCTAACCTTTTGTGGAACATTATATTCTAGAATGAAAATTTTTACAGTTCTTGATACACAGTGCCGACTTCCTTTGGGAATGGCCGGTTACCTTCCTATCAATAATTGTTCACAGGAGTTCTCGTCATGGCGCAGAGGAAATGAATTTGACTAGGAGCCATGAGGTTGCAGGTTCAATCCCTGGCCTTGCTCAGTGGGTTAAGGATCCGGTGTTGCCAGGAGCTGTGGTGTAGGTCGAAGACGCGGCTCGGATCTGGTGTGGCTGTGGCTCTGGCATAGGCTGGCAGCTACAGCTCTGATTAGACCCCTAGCTTGGGAACCTCCACATGCCGCAGGTGCAGCCCTAAAAAGACAAAAGACCAAAAAAAAAATTATTTGCAAAGGCTGGGAATTATTTTCTAGAAAAATCTTTGCCAAACTGATTGACAGAGGGGGGGAAAAAGGTATGAAAACGTTGTCTTTGTGTTCCTTTTTATTTGAGTGAGGGTAGTCATTTTGCATATATTTATTAGCTCTTTGCATCTTGTGAATTACCTTGCAAAGGGGCTCACCTTTTTCTTAGGTGAGGCCCCGGGCCTTGCCACTGCAAGGCAACAAAACAGCAGCTCTGAGATCACTGGCTCAGCCTCCTCTGTCTCAACTCAGCTGGTCCAGACTCAGGTTTACAGATCAAAGAACAACCAGCAGTACCCGGTTTTGGCGGGTGGTCCTGCAAATAGTGCAGCTGACGCAGGACCTGCAGGGAGGAGGGGTGTGAAGGGGGCAGGGACTGCTGCATCAGGTCACCCCCATGGCACGCCCTCACTCAATAGCTGACAAGTGGACCTAGACCAGAAGGAAAAACAGAGCAAACAAGTTTTGGTAACAACCCTCTTCTGCAGCTCATGTTTTCTCTTGATGGAAAACTGAGTGGGGAAAATAAAAAGAGGGTCAGGAGACATGTCCTACAATATTTTCTTAGCCTCTTTGTTTCTATTTTCTATACTGAAAATTCCATCTTGTCCTGCTTTACTTTATCCCATATTCCTGCTTGAAAAGCAGTCACAGTGCTGGCAAATGACTTAAGCTTAAGAACAAAGACCAAAAGACATTAAGTTATTCATGTGGTCAGCTGAATGAGGACATAATGCTTTGGTCTAGGCATGCCGGACCTGTGCAGACTGGCATGTTTGCACAGCATGATATGTCCCATTAAAATAAGAGAAAGGAACCTCATGGCCCCAAGTGGTTTATGAGCGGTCGTTAGGAGAATATGCATCTGCAAGGAGAAGGAGGTGCAAACCTACGCACGCAGGGTTGCTGCAGATAGGCATGCCTTTTGCGGAAGCACAATGATGATTCTCTAGATGCTATGCAAAGATAGCTAAAGTCAAGCTTCCTCAAATGCTAATGATTGTTAAATGCCTAAAGGTCAGAGTAAAAGCTTAACCACCTACCAGCTATATGCCTTTTAAAATAATAAAAGAACTTTTAAAATTATGTAAAAAACTACAGCCTGTACCTATAGCCCCCTCCTCACTTGACTGTAATCCTAAAGAGCACAATAAAAGCAGTGTGGTTTCTGAGACCTTGAGTCTCCCGGTTCCCACCTTTAACTAAGATAAAAGTCTCTGTGTCTTGTTTTATGTTAACTTTTTTCTTAAGTTTCACAGCACCCCTTCTTCGGCCCTCACCTGCTGAGCTGGTCTAGGCAAAAGAGAAGACACAAATCTACTTAGGAGGCCTAAATGACACCAGGTAGCCTTCTCTGGGGGGTCAGGGCCAGGGAGCCGAAGAAATACTCACTAAAAGCGGCACCAACCAGCCATTGCTAAGGCTTTCACTTAAAAATTAAACTTTCATTGATTTTGTTCTTAAGCACCAAACTATTATATTTGCCATAGAAACTTCTTATATGTATTGGTTAAAAAAAAAAAAAACACCATGGGACATTAAATTTATCCTTTTTAAATGTACAGTTTAGCAGCGTTAAGTATATTCATATTTTTGCACAATGGATCTCTAGGACTTTTCATCTTGCAAATCTGAATCTATATCCATTAAATACTAATGCTCCCTCTCCCTTCCTCCCAGCCTTTAGCAACTACCTTTCTACCTTCTTCCTTTCTATTTTCTGATAGAAAAGTATTTTCTAAATAGTCCCACCACCCAGAGATAACCACTGGGCACAATTTTGCCCACTTAATATTTTGAAATAGGAGTTCCCATTGTGGCTCAGTGGTTAACCAATCCGACTAGGAACCATGAGGTTGCAGGTTTGATCCCTGGACTCGCTCAGTGGGTTAAGGACCCGACATTGCCATAAGCTGTGGTGTAGGTCACAGATGTGGCTTGGATCCTGCATTGCTGTGGCTGTGGCGTAGGCTTGCAGCAACAGCTCCCATTAGATCCCTAGCCTGGGAACCTCCATATGCCGTGAGTGCGACCCTAGAAAAAAAAAAAAAAAAAAGGCAAAAAGACAAAAAAAAAAAAAAAAAAAAAAAATCACAAAACTCCACATTTTATTTGGATTTCACTAGATTTTTCCATTACCACCCTTTTTCTATTCCAGGATCCCATCCAGGAGACCAAATTACATTTAGTGATCAAGTCCCCTGAATCTAATCTAATCCAAGACATTTCCTCTCATCTGGGGTGATTTTTCAGACTTAATTTCCGTGACCTTGGCAGTTTTAATGGAGGATGTTCTTCAGTTTGGGTCTGTCCAATGTTTTTCTCACAGTGAGAAAAGAAGTTGAGCTTTCAACTCACATTCACTTCACATTGGGGCTGTAAAGGTTAAAAAGGAAATAAAGCCTTCATCTGCTTCCTGGTTGAAGCACCTGCTGGCTACTTCTCTCATGGAGTTCAGCCAATAACACCATCCTGTTTGTTTCATGCTTTGCATAATCATTTAAATCATTCCCCAGTAACTCAAGTCATTTCTCTTTGGGCAGAACTTGGTGTTCTTTTATTTGAGGATGGCCAGAACTTCTGTCCCACTCCAGTTCTTAGTGTTTATCAGGAAGAGTGTCATTTGTAATTACAGAGGGAGGCACCAAGTAAATAAGCTTAGATTCTTGGGAAATAATTCTGTGTTCTTGCCATTCTGATGTTCAGAATTATCTAGAGACTAAATCCAGAATTATCTAGGCTCTAATCCATCAGCCTATCTCTGGACCATGATTTCTCATTATTTTTGTAATAATAAAAAATACTGGACTTCCTGTCGTGGCTCAGCAGTTAAAGAACCTGACTAGAATCCATGAGGACGCAGGTTTGATCCCTGGCCTCACTCAGTGGGTTGGAGATCTGGCGTTGCTGTGAGCTATGGTGTAGGTTGCTGACATGGCTTGGATCTTGCGTTGCTGTGGCTGTAGTGTAGGCTGGCAGCTACAGCTCCGATTCAACTCCTAACCTGGGAGCCTGGGAACCTCCATATGTCATGGGTGTGGCCCTAAAAAGACCACCCCTCCCCCAAAATACTATGTTTTTTGAAATTGAGAAGAAATTCATATTCCCTAAAATTCAGCCTTTCCAAGTTTACCAACCAACGGTTTTTAGTGTATTTACCAAGGTTGTAAAATCATCACTACCATCTAATTCCAAAACATTGTCATCAAGCCAAAAAGATACCCTGTACCTATTAGCAGTCACTTCCTATTCCCTCAATCCTGCCTTGTCCCTGGAAACCTCTAATCTACTTGAAATCCCTATGAATTTGCCTATTCTGGACATTTCCTATAAATGGAATTATATAACATGCAGTCATCTGTGTCTGAATTTTTCCACTTTGCATAATGTCCTTAAGTTTCATCCACGTTGCAGCGTGTATCAACATTTCACTCCTTGAAAGGCTGAATAATATTTCATTGGATGGCCATAGCACACTGTGTTTTAACCATTCATCAGCTGATCGATACTGAGTTTGTTACTTAATTGATTGTGTTTTTGATAGCTGTTCAATATTTGCCAGTTGACACAGGTCCTGGCATCATACCTCATCCTCCTAATTCTTTTTTTGTTTGTTTTTTTTGTTTGTTTTTTTTTTTTGCCATTTCTTGGGCTGCTCCCACAGCATATGGAGGTTCCCAGACTTGGGGTCCAATCAGAGCTGTAGGCACTGGCCTACGCCAGAGCCACAGCAACTCGGGATCCGAGCCACGTCTGCAACCTGCACCACAGCTCACAGCAACGCCAGATCCCCAACCCACTGAGCAAGGCCAGGGGTCGAACCCACAACCTCATGGTTCCTAGTCAGATTCATTTCTGTTGCACCACAACAGGAACGCCATTATCTTCCTAATTCTTAACCCCCATTCATGTCCTACCTTCATCCCCCATGAAAATATAGCCAACAGTGGCTATAGCTGAAAACAAACACATAAAAAACACCACAAAGACCACCTCTATAGATATCATTGTTGATTTTCCATACTATTCATTAACTGACTGGCACATAGTTACCGAGTACCTACTCTTTGTTAAGCACTGTCCTAAGTCCTACAGATACAGCGTTTAAGAAGACAGATACAGACCCTGCTCTCAGGGTACTTCTACAAAAGTCTGGTGATAGACATAGATATTAAGCGGATCGTCATGCAAATAGATATTTCAATGGCTACTAGGAGAAGTTCCACAGAGAAATGCAGAGAGAACATCTTGGGTGAGCACAGGGGTTGGAAGAGACTTCCCTGAAGAAGTTGTGTTCAGCTTGGGTCCTGGAGACAAGGGTTTGGCCAGAGGAAGGAGAGAGAGAGATTCCAAAGCTGTGAGACTAGCATGCTGAAAGCCTTGAGGGGTGAGGGGCTGGAGAGAAAGCAGTGGGGCACCGTGAAGCAATGGGGGGTGGGTAGGAGACAACGAGGCTAGAGAGGGACAGAGGGGTCTGACCAGATAGATTCTGCTCACAGAAGAGCTGATCAGTAAATGTAGTACCATCTTCTTGACGAAGGAAAAGGCTTCATCTGTTTCCAATACACTGGGGCAGTTAGAAATCCTTCAAGTTGCTCGACAGTCAGCAATTTTCTTTCCAGTTCTATGAGGAGCAGCTTTGGCCCTAAATTTTGTTCTTAACCATGGGTTACACATCCTAGATATTTTGTTATCCACTGAGATGCTGGATATCTTCCCTCTGCCTCTTCCAGTCCACTCTTTGCCTTTTCCCCTTCTCTACGCCCCAGGAAGATGGCTTGCATGGACCCCACCAATGGGATCCCTTGGCCACTGTGACTCACTGGCAGGAGACCTGAAGTGGGGTTGGGGGGGTACACAAAGTTGGCTCCCTTCTGGCTGCGTTGCATCTTCTAAAAACCACAGCTTCTATCAGGAGGCCGCCTCTCCAGGTTCTTGTCACCACTTCCTCCTTTGCCCCTCCAAGTGTGGACGGCTCCCCCATGGGTTCCCTAATCCCTATTTATACCTTTTACCGCAGATGTAGTCACCACCCCCCCAAATGACTGCAACAGTACTCCTAGTCCACCTGCTCTTCAGCAATGGGGCTTTGCTATCTCTCCATTGAAAAGTGGAATCCATCCCTCCATCCTCTTAAATCTGGACAAATTCTGGGACAGCTGTGATCAATGGAAGCTGAGGGAAATACACCACGCTGGTTCTGGGTACAGTCCTTAACTGGTCTATCAACTTCTGCTCCCTGCTCTTCAGACTCTGAACCTCCATGTAAGAAATTCAGTTTATTCTTCTAGAGACAGAAAGGACCCCCTAGGGAAGCGGGCAGATGCCAGACGTATAAGTGAGGAAGCCACCTTGGATGTCCAACCCTTCTGAGCCTTCACATTACAGCAGACCGAGATACCTACGATCACATGAGAAATCCCCAAAGAGGGAGTTCCCGTCGTGGCGCAGTGGTTGGCGAATCCGACTGGGAACCATGAGGTTGCGGGTTCGATCCCTGCCCTTGCTCGGTGGGTTAACGATCCGGCGTTGCCGTGAGCTGTGGTGTAGGTTGCAGACACGGCTCGGATCCCGCGTTGCTGTGGCTCTGGCGTAGGCCGGTGGCTACGGCTCCCATTGGACCCCTAGCCTGGGAACCTCCATGTGCCGCGGGAGCGGCCCAAGAAATAGCAACAATAACAACAACAGCAACAACAACAACAAAAAGACAAAAGACAAAAAAAAAAAAAAAAAAAGAAATCCCCAAAGAAACCCACCCAACTATTCCTAATCAACCCTCAGAATCACAGGACATCCAAAATAAATTATTTTATGCCAGAATACCTTGGCATGTGTTTCCTTTATTCAACTCTCTTCAAATCGCCTCATTTGCACGCACCATCTATTTCTGCTGGGATCCCATAGTCCAGCAACAAAAATCCCACGCTAAACTCTAACCCGAATCACACAATCCTATGAGGGACGGGAAGTGAAATAATCCTGAAAAGCCATCAGCTTGAAGTCATCCTGCATCCTGCAGTCTCTATTTTATTTTAAACAGAGGACCTCAGTCACCTGTTTCAGGATTTTTCACAAGCCATTTTCAAGAACACATGTAACAGAAGAGATCATCCTGCTGCACAAGGAAGTGGGGGTGTTTTGGCCACTCCTGTGGCATGTGCAAGTTCCCCAGGCCAGGGGTCGAAATCATGTCAAGCAGACCTGAGCCACTGCAGTGACAACACCAAATCTTTCACCGGCTGTGTGACAAGGGAACTCCACATTGAAGTAGTTACATTCTCAAGAAAGTGTCAACTTTTTCTTTTCCAGGCCAAACAAATTGGGTCTTCTAAGCTTCCTTGGAGGCCCTATAGTCAGTCAACCCCTGCATTTTTTTCCTTGTCCTCCCTGGAAAGATTTCATGGGTGGTGGTATCCAGTGTGGAGCTCAGATCTTCTTGTAAATGTCTACCTAGTTTTGTAAGTAAGAGGTGGGTATACAGACATAGATATAATGTATACATAAAAGAGGAAGAGAGAAAGAAAGGGATTTTATTCCTATCAGTCTAAGCTCTGAGCAGCCAACTATAAATAATGACGTGAAATACAGAATGTTTCTCTCTGTTGCTGACACTTAATGGGATCCCTAAAGCCTAGGGGACCCACCCTTTAACCCATATCACTTCCTTCAGTGAGTGATCGGAGCCAGAAGACAGACTTCCACGAGGAAGAGCATCTCGGGGTACTCAGCACAAACTTAGGCATCCCCTGCCTTAGTGGGTAACATAAGGTCTTCCTTCCAGACAAGGCCTTGCTTCTGCGGAAAGTCCTGAATAGATTTCCAAGCGTCTGCAGCTCTGAAGAAGTCTCTAACCCGAGGAGCACAGAATGTTCCAAAGGTCAAAGGGTTTGCTGTCACCATCCCCCAGTGAGGCCTCAAGGACACTCCTTTACTCTTTTGCCTGGAAACAAGTGCCAGAGGTGGTGCAACTCAGCAAACTTTATGCAGATTTACTGCTGGGATTCATGAAAAGGAGAGGACCATCGGTGGGGGCCAAACCATAGTGAATTACCCAAGTTTGGGAACATTAAGTTCCCGCAAGACCCTGATGAAACAAAGAGACACAATGGGGTCTCTAGTGTTTGAGAACAGAGCCTCAGGGTAGACATCTCTCTCAGTGGGAGGACTGGGAGACAGAAAATTTTCAAGGAACAAGACAGGGTCATAGGATCCAGGTTTGAACCAAGTCAAACAAGGAGAGCTGGGGCATTGTGCCCGCTTGCCACTTAAAGCTCTTCCAAGCCAAGAGTTCTGCGGCCAATTTTCTTTAGCAAACAAGTATTTACAAGCCAGGCACTTTCCTAAGTCCTGGGGACACAGCTGTGAAGGAAGTAAGCCAAGCCTCTACACTCCTGGACGGGAAGAGAAGGAACCAACCAAGAAACTCAAGAGGCATCAACATCACAAGAAAAAAGAAAGCCCGGGGGTGGGAATAGAAGAAACCTTATTTTGTGTATGATCAGTTACAACAGCACCCCCCCCCGCCACCCCCTCCCCAAGGTCGTGGCTTTTAACGGGAGAGGGGAATGAAGAGAGAGCACCAGTCCAGCATCCCAGCAAAGGGAACAGCAAGGGAGAAGCCTTGAGGTGGGAGAGTGCCTGGTGTGTTCAGGGCGTGGCCAGGCCAGTGGGCTGAGTGAGCAAAGCGCAGGGTGGTCGGAGATGTGGCAAGAGAGAATGTGCCTCAGTCTTGCTTCCAAGAGGACTACCTAAGGCTGTTTAATATAGGAAAATTCTGTTTCACGGCCCCAGATTAGATCTCCAGCCCCAACTCCACCACCCACGAACGCCTTTGGACACGCAGGGCTGGGAGTGCTCTGCACCCGTAGCCACCCTATGCCAGCTAAAATACAGCCTGCAACAACAGCCGTGTGCTGCAGGCGGTGGGTCAGCAGCATCACTTCATTCTGTAGCTGTTGGCCACAGACTGGAGGGACCCAACGGAGACGATGGGAAGGACTTAAGGGGCTGTCCTCCTGGTGGAGTCTGTACAGAACTGGCGCTCGGCTGAGGAGATCCCGTAGCCACCCCAGGAACTGATCCCACCCCACAGGGATTTTACACACACCCTACTCCATCTCATCCACGGGCCTTCAAATCCAGCTGTCCCCCAGGCCCTCATCTGAGATCCTGTAGAGTGACCGGGTACAGGAAGAGTGATTTCAGTGGTTAAGGCTATAGGACCCTGATGGGTTTTATAAGAAGCATGGGAAAGCTATTAAGGTACTAATTTATTATTACTTTTAGAATTGGGCTATTGAGTATGTGTTATTGAAATACAGTTGATTTACAACGTTGTTATTCTTCATTTTTAAATAGCTCTCTCTGGTTCTAGAAATAATTAGGCAGCCACAGATGGTCACAGTGTGGAAGGATGTCCCCCGGGGTGACCTGATCGCACCCACCCAAGTGCTAGGGCTGGGCTTCCCCCACCCAAGCGAAGGCAGCCTCCCCCCTTCTCCCTCTCCTCTCCCTGCCCCAGGTAGCAGGCCCACATCTTGTATCTGGGGCTAGGTGAGTGTCCCTGGCAGACGAACAGGTGGTCCTCCGAGTTCAGTTTCTAGGTAGGAGGTCTTCTGCAGGACGGTTAGGGAAAGGCAAAGAAAGCCGCAGAGTCTCCAGCTCCTAGTCCCCCATGCACCTCCCACGCTTCCCCCCTTGTCAGGGAAAGACAGTTTGCTTTTTCCTCTTGGCTCTCTTTTCTGTTTCTCTTTCTTTCTTCCTTCCTTTCTTTCTTTCTTTCTTTTTTTCTTTCTTTCTTTCTTTCCTTTCCTTCCTTCCTTCCTTCCTTCTTTCCTTCCTTCCTTCCTTCCTTCCTTCCTTCCTTCCTTCCTTCCTTCCAAGACTGGCCTTCTAATTTTCGTTTTATCTTTTATTTTGTAAAGTTCTAGTTGATTTACAATGTTGTGATCATTTCTGCTGTACAACAGAGTGAGGATTCAGTATAGACACACATCCCTTCTTTTTCAGATTCTTCTCCCGCATAGATTATCACAGAATACTGGGGAGCATTCCCTGTGCTATACAGCAGGTCCCGGTTGGCCACTCATTCCAAATACCACAGTGTACCTATGCCAATCCCAAACTCTTTTCAATTCACTGCATATAAATAAACTCTGCCCCTTCATTTGATTTGTCAAAACCTTCTTCCTTTCTCTCATAGAGCAAAGAGGATCAAAAACTCGGGCTTTCACCATTGTTATCCCTAAAATGGCCTTTGAGAATTGTTTTTGGAAGTCTGAAGCTGAGCTTAGGTTCTCCCTCGGCTTTAAGAGTCCTGGTCTTGGAGTTCAAGTCGTGGCTCAGTGGTTAACGAACCCGACTAGTACCCATGAGGATGCGGGTTTGATCCCTGGCCTCGCCTAGTGGGTTAAAGGTCTGGTGTTGCTGTGAGCTGCGGTATAGGTCGCACATGCAATTCGGATCCGACCATTGCTGGGGCTGTGGTGGAGGCCGACAGCTGCAGCTCTGATTCAACCCCTAGCCTGGGAACTTCCATATGCCACTGGTGCAGCCCTAAAAAGACAAAAAAAAGAGTCCTGGTCTTCCCTGTGAGGTGGGTACCTCTGAGTGGAAGGCAGAAAGTCATAGATGGAAAAAAAAAAAGAAAAGCACCTCAATGCCCCTTCAAAAGAATACTTAATGATCCGTTAACCCAAAGTTATTTATTATTGTGATATTAGCACCCACTTTTTTTTTGGCTGCGCCCATGGCATACAGAAGTTTCTGCGCCAGGGATCACGCCAAGTCACAGCAGCAACCCAAGCAGTATCTTTAACCTGCTGCGCCTCAAGGTAACTCTGACTAGTGGCCACTTCTTGAGAGCACAATAAAGATAACGGCTTTCTCTGATGTTTTTCTTAAATCAATCCTCTGTCTTAGGAAACAATTTTCTCTTAAAGCTACGCACACTTAACCATACGACCCCAAGAAAAGACATCCTACCACAGGAAAAGAAAAAAAAATCTATACACACAAAAACCTGGATATGAATGTGAGCTTTTTCACAACTGCCAAAAATGGGAAAGAGCTTAAATGTCCTTCAACTAGTGAATGAATAAACAAATTGTAGGAGTTCCCACTGCGTCACGACGAGATGGGCAGCATCTCTTCAGCCTTGGGACACAGGTTCGATCCTGTGTAGTACATTCATATAACGGAATACTACTTGGCAATAAGGAATGAACTACCAATACACACATCACCGTGAATGAATCTCAAATGCATTAGGATAAGATAAAGAAGCCAGACTGAAAAGGCGGCATAGAGTATGATTTCATTTATAGGATATTCTGGAAAAAGTAGAGTTATAGGGATAGAAAATAACTCAGTGGTTTCCTAGGGGCTGGAAGTGGGGGAAGGAAAGGGATGGCTACACGCGGGAATGTTGGAAGATGAACTGTTTGGTATCTTTGTGTGTTTTTTTGCTTTTTAGGGCCACACCCACGGCATATGGAGGTTCCCAGGCTAGGGGTCTAATCAGAGCTACAGCTGCCAGCCTACGCCAGAGCCACAGCAACGCCAGATCCAAGCCGTGTCTTCGACCTACACCACAGCGCATGGCAACGCCAGATCCTTAACCCACTGAGCGAGGGCTGGGATCGAACCCGCGACCTCATAGTTCCCAGTCAGATTCGTTTCCGCTGTGCCACAATGGGAACTCCAACTGTTCGGTATCTTGATTGTGGTGCCGATTGTACAACCATTCGCGTTTGACAAAGACTGCAGAACTGTACTCCCCCCAAAAACCCAGTGAATTCTGTAAAATGTGTAAATTATACCTGTTTGTAAATTACACCTTAATTTTTCAAACAGAAGAATAAGAGCTTACCTCCAAAAGAAAAAAAAAAAAAGAAAAAAGAAAACCACATAAACCCAAACTAACCCACCTGTGCTGAGAAGGGTGCCACTCAAAGTGATTTTGCAGAAACAGATGGGATGACATCACTTGGAGGGTGGTGGTTGTTCTTTTAGGAAGGAAAGATGTCCTTTGTGGACGAAATATCCAGCATCAGGAGGACACTGGCTTGGAGGTGGTTTGCCAGCAAGAATCTCCTGCGTGGGGTATGTTTGCAAGCAGCATGGAACAGAACCAAGTTAGAGGACTCAAAATTTCTGTCTTCATCGCCACGGCACAGTCATTCGCAAACCTCAGCTGAATTGCTTGCCCCTGAGGCCTGGTCTCCTTATTTCATAGCCAGAGAGATCTCAGACTTCACCTTCCTCCTCCAAGCCTTCCAATGGCTTCCCATTGTACTTGGAAGAAAATCCAGACTTTTCACAAGGTCCCCACGTGAACTGACCCCCCATCAACCCCTCGCACACCATATCCTCTCTACATGCCCACCCTCCTTCAAGCTTGGCCTCATTGGTCTTTCAGGTCCTTGAACAAGCCAAGGTCACCCCCACCTGAAGACCACTGCCCAGCTAGGTCTGCATCACAGTCCCATCATTTCCTAACTGTATCAGATGGGAAAATTACTTAATCCTCGTGCCTCAGTTTCCTCATGGGTGAAAATGGGAATAATGATATCACCAGCAGCATAGGGATGTGGTGAGACGTGGTCAATGAACACACGTAAAGGACTTAATGCTGAGACGTTGTTAAGTCTTCCATCAACGTTAGCCATAGCCATTATTAGTTCTGGTTCTCTAAGCTCTTGTCTTTTGTACCTTTTTGTCCTATAATCCAGAACCGTTTTTGTGCACGAGGGGATGTAGGGGGTAAAACATCTTACAAAGAAAGAAACTGTGTCCCAACAAATCAGTTATTTCACAGAGTGGCTTCAAGTGCACTAATAGCATTTTTGGTTAAACTTCTTATCTGGGAATAATAGTAAATATACAGAAAAATTGTAATGAAAGTAGAGTACAATATAAAGTATGGAAGATTTTTTTTTCCTTTCTTTTTTTTAGGGCCGCACCTGCAGTAGATGGAGGTTCCCAGGCTAGGGGTTGAATCGGAGCTGCAGCTGCTGGCCTAAATCATAGCCATAGCAAATTAACACTGCTAATTGTTTCGAAAATTTCACCAGAATGAGAAGTCAACATAACTACTAATAACCCAGTGATACTTTTCAATACCTAGTCTAATCAGAACATAAAATTAAGCAACTAAAAGAAGAAAAACAAAAACAAAAGAATACCTAACCATCTTGTTTAACAATGCACTGAGAATTTAAAAATAAGAACTTTGGAGTTCCCATCGTGGCTCAGTGAGTTAAGAACCCAACACAGTCTCCGTAAGGATGCTGGTTCAATTCCTGATCTTGCTCAGTGGATTAAGGAATTGGCATTGCCATAAACTGCGGTGTAGGTCACAGATGTGGCTTGGACCCAGTTTTGCTGTGGCTGTGGTGTAGACATCAGCTACAGCTCCAATTTGATCCCTAGTCTGGGGGTTTCCATATGCTGCAGGTGTGGCTATAAAGAAAAAAATAAATGTTTAAAACAGAAATAATAATTTCATTCATTACCCAACACCAATGGAGCATCTCTATATACTCAGCCCTTAGGCAGGTTCTAAATATTTTGCAAATGTTAACTCATCTATTTCTCAACAACAACACAAGGTAGGTACCACGAGCCCTGTTTCACAAATGAGGAAACCCAGGTCCCTAAAGGTTAAGGAACCTGCCCAAGATCACACAGCAACTAAATGGCAGAGTTGAAACTCGGGCCAGGGCAGCCTGTCGTAGGCATCTGTATTCTTACCCACCAGGCTAAAATCTCACAGCCACTAAAACATCCTGTTCTGTACGGATGGTACTTAAATGGAAGTGAGAAATCACTAAAACAGTAAAAATCGTGAACTTTGGTGACTCTCCCCCGCCCCCACCCTCTGGTTCATTAGGCCACTCAGTTTTCTGGTCAAAAGGAAATCAGAGCCTACTCTGGTTGGCTTTTGTCCTATTGACATTCCCTAGCACCCTTGATGTGACAAGGTGCAGTCAGGATGAGCCCAGAGGAAGCCAGAGGACTTTGCGGACCCCTGGGCGGAAACTTGAAGGAGAAGTCAGCTGGCCAAGCAGAAGAGCAAAGGAAGGCGGGACTCCCTGCCAGGCCAACCTCCCGCCCTCCGGGCCCGAGGCTGAGTGGACTCATTCTCCTCTCTTTACAAAATGGTTTTGGCTGCCCTGGAACAACAGATCAACCCACACAGCCTACCTCTGCCAGGATAAATATTGAGAAACGTCAGGCTTGATGACTCCAGGGTTGCACCTTATTGCGTGTGCCGCAGAGTGGATCTATCTTCCCGGCCCTGCCCACAAAATGAGCAGCACGTAGTCGAGGTAGCGCTCAATCCGAGTAAATGAGATGGGGACAAACAGGGGCTGTGGGGGGGCCACAGGGGTTGGGGAAAGAACAACAACAAAAAGTGACCGGAGAGTGATCCTGCAAAGTTTCCCAGCCACGAGGGCCCGGGGCGTTCAGAGATGGTGATGAAACATTGCCTGACATCGGAGCGATAACCCGAAACTACAAGGCCTGGGAGTGCCAGCTGTTCTGGGGTCTCCCAGGAGCTGCTTTCTCCTGCTTTTAAAATAGAATTTTAAAATAATAGTTACAAGTATATCCACATGTATACAGCAGTGTTTTTACACACACAACAAAGTTTATACATGCTCAATCTATCCAAGTGACCAATTAAAATGCTTACAAAACTTCCTGATTTTTACTGCTCTATTGATTTTTTAACTACCAAGTTTCCACTTAGATGTCCGTGAGCCCTAACATGAAAATTATTAACTGTAATGCTTATGTGTCTTGCAAATATTTGATCAATGTGTTCCTGGCTTGTGCTTTTGCTAAAGTGTGGACTCTGGGAAAGTACCTACTATATCTCTGTTTCTTTTCAGGTTTGTGCATTTTTGAGGGCATGGGCCATATCTGTTTGACTTGTTTTATATAGTGTTAGATAGTTCCACGCACAAGGGACTACCTAATCCAATTTAATCAAGAAATGAATATTTATTCTAAGAGGAAGAAAGATATGAGCACATTTACACATCGCAGTGGGTTTTTTTTTTTTGGTCTTTTTAGGGCTACACCCATGGTATATGGAGGTTCCCAGCCTAGGGGTTAAATTGGAGTTGAAGCTCCTGGCCTACACCACAACCACAGCAATGTGGGGTCTGAGCCGTGTCTGCGATCTACACCGCAGCTCACCGCACTGTGGGATCCTAAGCCCGGTGAGCGAATGGGGCCAGGGATCGAAATGAAAGTGGGAACCATGTCTTACTTCTGCATCTCCAACACTTAGCTCATAAGATATGCTCAGCATCGATGTCTAAATAAGAGTGAATGTGTGCACACATCACCCAAAAGACACCACTTCATGACAATTCACGCTTAATGTCAAAGAAAACAGAAAAACAAAGTTCTACCCTCACACCCTGAACAAAAATCAACTCAAAACGGCTTAAAGACTTAAACATGAGGAGTTCCCTTAGTGGCTCAGTGGTTAACAAACCCAACCAGTATCCATGAGGACGCAGGTTTGATCCCTGGCCTCGCTCAGTGGGTCAGTGTAGATCACAGACATGGTTCAGGTCCCACACGGCTGTGGCTGCGGCGTAGGTCAGCAGCTGTAACTCTGATTCAACCCCTAGCCTGGGAACTTCCATGTGCCGTGAGTGTAGCCCTAAAAAGCAAAAAAAAAAAAAAAAAAAAAAAAAAAAAAATTTGTGCTACATATACAAGATGGAATACTGCTCAGGCATAAAAAAGAATGAAATAATGCTATTTGCAGCAACATGGATGTAACTAGAGATTCTCATACTAAATGAAGTAAGTCAGAAAGAGAAAGACAAAAACCATATGATATCACTTAGATAAGGAATCTAAAATATGGCACAAATGAACCTATCTACAGAACAGAAACGAACTCATGGGTATGGAGAATGGATGTGTGGTTGCCCAGGGAGAGGGAGTGGGATGGACTGGCAGTTTGGGGTTAGTAGATGCAAACCATTGCATTTGGAGTGGATAAGCAATGCAGTATAGCACAGGGAATTGTATCCAATTCACTTGTTTTTTTTGTTTTGTTTTGTTTTGTTTTTGTCTTTTTGCTATTTCTTGGGCCGCTCCCGAGGCATATGGAGGTTCCCAGGCTAGGGGTTGAATCGGAGCTGTAGCCACCGGCCTACACCAGAGCCACAGCAACGAGGGATCCGAGCCGCGTCTGCAACCTACACCACAGCTCACGGCAACGCCGGATCGTTAACCCACTGAGCAAGGGCAGGGACCGAACCCGCAACCTTATGGTTCCTAGTCGGATTTGTTAACCACTGCGCCACGACGGGAACTCCTCCAATTCACTTGTGATGGAACATGATGGAAGACAATATGAGAAAAAGACTATATATATGTCTGACTGAGTCACTTTGCTGTATAGCAGAAATTGACAGAACATCATAAATCAACCATAACAACATTTTTTAAAAAAAGAACAAAGTTCTAAAATTTACGTTATTGAAAAAAATTTTAAATATGTGTCTAAAGGAAACTTGTAGAGAAAAAGGACCCGATGAACATAAAATTCACCTATTTTTATCACACTTTTAAAAATCACTCCTGGAGTTCCCGTCGTGGCGCAGTGGTTAACAAATCCGACTAGGAACCATGAGGTTGCGGGTTCGGTCCCTGCCCTTGCTCAGTGGGTTAACGATCCGGCGTTGCCGTGAGCTGTGGTGTAGGTTGCAGACGCGGCTCGGATCCCTCGTTGCTGTGGCTCTGGTGTAGGCCGGTGGCTACAGCTCCGATTCAACCCCTAGCCTGGGAACCTCCATATGCCGCGGGAGCGGCCCAAGAAATAGCAAAAAGACAAAAAAAAAAAAAAAAATCACTCCTGATGTAATATTTACTATGCTATATTTGTAGGGCTCTTCTAGGTTCACAGGAAAATTGAACATTACATATGGAGATTTGCCATATATCCTTTGCCCCTACATATACACAGCCTCAGAGTGGCACTTTTTTTTTTTTAAATGAAGGATGAACCTACCCTGACACATAATCATCCAAAGTCTATAGTTAAACATTATGGTTCACCCTTGGTGTTGTTCATCTATAGGTTTGGACAAATGTATAATGACATGTATTCATCTTTTTTTTTTTTTTTTTTGTCTTTTCTAGAGCTGCACCTGCGGCATATGGAGGTTCCCAGGCTAGGGATCTAATTGGAGCTGTAGTCGTCAGCCTATGCCAGAGCCACAACCACTCAGGATCCGAGTTGAATCTGAGACCTACACCACAGCTCACGGCAACGCAGCAAGGCCAGGGATTGAACCTGAAACCTATGGTTCCTAGTCAGATTCGTGAACCACTGAGCCACGGCGGGAACTCCCCATCGTTTTAGTTGTATAAAAAGTAGTTTCACTGAACTAAAAATTCCCTGCGCTCCACCTATTCATCTCGCTCCCCCTCACCCCTGGAAACCACGGCTCTTTTTACTGTCCCCATAGTGTTGCCGTGTCCAGAATGCCATAGAGCTGGAATCACATAGAAAGTAGCCTCTTCAGGGGGGCTTCTTTCCCTAGTGATGGGCATTTATGTTTTCTTTACGTCTCTTCAGGGCTTGAGAGCCCCTTTCTTTTTAACACTGAATCAAATGCCACTGTCTAGATATATCCCCCCGATTTATTTATCCATGTACCTATTGCAGGACATGTTGGTTGCTTCCAGGTTTGGGCAAGGACGTCGTAAGAGTGAAAACAACAGTGCCTACGGAGCTTCCACTGGGGGGCGGGGCCGCGGGGGCGGATGTTATAGGCACAGATATTTTGTCCCTCCCTGTCAAAGTTTACTTTGAACAGATTACGGGGGCGTGTGTGTGTGTGTGTGTGTGTGTGTGTGTGTGGCAGAATAGACTGCAGCCTGCTGGAGGGAACCTGTGTTGTGAAGGTCGTGAGCAGCATGCTTCCTCCGTGTGTAGATTTTACCGGAAGCTGGCTCCTGGAGTCAGAGCTCCATCCTCCCTTGTCCAAGGCTTCCCCTTGCATTCAACTACCTTCCTTGGGAAGCTGTGAATCACCTACGCCCAGTACTCCTGATCAAGGTGGGGCTGAAGGACAGGGCGGAGCATACTGCTGATGGTGGGGCACAGGAACCCGCAGGGGACCCCTCGGGTTAACTGATGCAGGTGCCGTTTCTCGGGAGGGCAGTGCTTTCTTTGAGTCACCTTTACTTTATTTTTTATTTTTTGTCTTTTGTCTTTTTTCTGTTTAGGGCCCCACCCCCGGCACACAGAGGTTCCCAGGCTAGAGGTCGAATGGGAGCCACAGCTTCTGGCCTACGCCACAGCCACAGCAATGCCAGATCCAAGCCACTGCTCACCGCAACGCTGGATTTTCAACCTACTGAGCGAGGCCAGGGATGTAACCCGTGTCCCCGTGGATACCAGTCAGGTTCATTAACCACTGAGTCAATCCCGGAACTCTTGAGTCACCTTTTGAGGCAACATACTGGGATGGAAAGGCTGGAGGAACCTGTTTTTGGATATTGTAGATGTGTCCTTACCGACATCCTAAGGTTTAGAGAATGGCCACTTTCCCCTGGGGCCTGGTGGCTGTCTTCGCTGGGTGCCATAATGTGCAGCAGGGCTCAGAGGGCATCACAAAGAGCCTGAAGCCATGCAGAGGCTTGGAATAGAGACGAACAATTACACAGGGCTTTGGCTGCCATGGCCATGTTATCAAAGTGGCCTTTTGAGGAAAAAAAAAAAAAAAGCAGCGAGACATACCTAGACACAAAACAATCTTGGACCCCTGGAATTCCACTCTTGAGAATTTATCCTAAAGAAGTAATTTATTTCTGTATTAGATCTAATATCAAAGCATTGAAAACATTCTAAATGCCCACAATTTGGGGACAACTAAATAAACTGTGATAACACCAATTCACAGGTGCAGGTACTTATTACAATCACAATTTTAAAGATACGTATACTGACATAAAAAGTCTAGTTTAGAAAGTTTGCTATGTCTGCCATAACCAAGTACAGGTGTTCCTTGGTATCTAAGGGGGATTGGTTCCAGGACCCCATGGGTACCAAAATCCAAGGATGCTCAAGACCCTTGCATAAAGCAGTACAGTATTTACCTGTAACCTATGCATATCCTCCTATAAACTTTAAATCATCTCTAGATTATAATACCTAATACAATGTAAGTGCTATATAAATAGTTGTAGACACAACAATAATGCCAGGTAAATGATACCAACACATGGCAAATTCAAGCTTTGCTTTTTGGAAATTTCTGGAATTAAAAAAAAATTATTATTATTATTATTTTTTGTCTTTTTGCCTTATCTAGGGCCACTCCCATGGCATATGGAGGTTCCCAGGCTAGGGATCTAATCAGAGCTGTAGCCACCGGCCTACCCCAGAGCCACAGCAACTCGGGATCCGAGCCGAGTCTGCAACCTACACTGCTCGGCAACGCCAGATCTTTAACCCACTGAGCAAGGCCAGGGATCGAAGCTGAAACCTCATGGTTCCCAGTCGGATTCGTTAACCACTGAGCCACGATGGGAACGCCAACTTATGCTTTTTAATGGATTCAAACAAGTTCTTTGCCAAGATTCTCTGGTTGTTGGGGGAGTGGGGAGGTGCTTCTGTGAGAAGAGACCCTGAGGTTCTATACCAGACACACCATTTCCATTTTTCTTCCCTTCACTGATCCCCTCTCTTGAGCCTATACGTGTGATTACATCTCTCCTTCTAGAAAAAGAGCCTCCCGTCCTCAGGGCCATGGCCATGTCTCCTACTCTTCTCATCTAAGAGTATAATCTGGTTCCTTCCTAGTACCCATCTGGTGATCTAGCCAAATTCACTGACACCATCCAAACACAATGAGTACTTTCTAATCTTGAATTCACCTGGCTTCTGCATAACAAAAAGTGTTTGGTGCTACATATATATATAACATTTTTTTGGGGTTTTTTTTTTTTTTTTTTTTTTTTTTTTTGCTTTTTAGGGCCACACCCGTGGCCTATGGAGGTTCCCAGGCTAGGGGTCCAATCGGAGCCACAGCTGCCGGCCACAGCCACAGTCACAGCAATGCAGGATCTGAGCTGCATCTGCAACCTACATCACAGCCCATGGCAACACTAGATCCACAACCCACTGACCAAGGCCAGGGATCAAACCACAACCTCGTGGTTCCCAGTTGGATTCGCCTGTGTTGCGCCATGACAGGAACCCCTAGAGCTACCAATATCTGTCGTTCATTGAGTACCTGATGTTCTCAGAGTATCTGTCTTTCATTGAGTATTTCACACTCCGTGACCAACAATCTTGGCTGCTCACTTAGCACTAATTACAGATCATTTGCTTCTTCATGTTTGTGAACTGTTATTTCCATACATTGCCTAAATCCACTTCCTCTCCATCCCCAGTGCCAAGGCCTTGCTTTGGGCCAGCTCTCTCTCTCTCTCAAACATCCTGGAAGGTTATTTCTACAAATTTTTTTTTTTTTTGTCTTTTTGCCATTTATTGGGCCACTTTCACGGCACATGGAGTTCCCAGGCTAGGGGTCTAATTGGAGCTGTAGCCGCCGGCCTACGCCAGAGCCACAGCAACGTGGGATCCGAGCCGCATCTGCAACCTACACCACAGCTCACAGCAACGCCGGATCTTTAACCCACTGAGCAAGGCCAGGGATTGAACCCACAACCTCATGGTTTCTAGTCGGATTCATTAACCACTGTGCCACGACGGGAACTCCAATTTCTACAACACTTTGACTGAGGTATTTCCCTGATAAAGAACCATCCCTGGTGGCCCATAGAAACACCAATATACAAGCATTTATTTATAAGTTTTATCTGTGTACCACAGTAAAAAATATTGCTTACATCATAAGTCAACACAGAAAAAGAAATTCCCAAAGAGGTAACATTTACAAATTAGATAGTTCTCATCCCTTTCCCTCCACTGCAGTGGAGGTTGCATGCACTTGCTCAGAATCCACAGACCCCCAGGGGTTCGTCCAAGCACACAGGGCTGACTTTCAGGGTTTCCCGTGACCTGGCCCCTGCCTATCTCTTCTGCCTCTTTCCCCTTTGCTTCCTCTCTTGCTCTTAGTGCTGTGGTCCACAGGGAAGGATTTGAACTGAAAGCTCCCCTCACCAGCCTCCTTTCTATGTGCTGCCCTCCTTGGCTGGAAGACTGTCCCCTGTCTGGGCTCCCCAAGCTCCAAGTCCCTCCATCTTATTTATTCCTAAAACTCCTCCTTCCTCTGGGAAGGTGTTTTGTGGTTACCTCTGCCTCATATCCCACCTACACCACACACTTCTTTTCCTTTGCAATTGTGTACAACGCTTATCTCTCTGCCTCTCTCAAGCGTGAGCTAACAAATGATCTTGTTCACTTAGGGGGGTGCACGGTGCTTCATAAACAATAACAATGGTAGTTATCACAGCCAATATTTTTTTTTCCTTTTCTTTTTTTAATTATGTGGCCACACCGTGGCACATGGAAGTTCCTGGGTCAGGGATCCAACCAGAGCCACTGCAGAGACAACAAGCCACAGGGGAAGTCCCAGCCAAAACTTTTATAGTGGTAATATATGCCAGCTATAGCGTCAAGTGTTTTACACATATTTGCTTTATTTAGTCCTGTTTGATGGGTGCAGTTATCCCTATTGTGCAAATGGGGACACTTAGGCACAGAGGGGTTGAGTAACTTCCCGAAGTCGCTAATGCAGAATGCGAAATGCAGGAAGTACTGAACTAAACTGAACTGTGTCCTTTCCAAGTACCTGTGATGAGAGAAGCATAGTCAGCTAGGCCCAGGTAGGCGAGGAAATGCTCAGACTGAAGAAGAGAGAGACAGGGCCACTCTGCCTGAGCTTGCACTGCCCCCTGCTGGCCAGGTCTGCTCTCGCTGCAGACTCAACCAGCTCAGAACTTCTACCCCTTGTCTGACAAGCAGAGGATATTCCATGCGGGAGAGGGAGCCAGAAGATGACCAGGAGAAGGTGCAGGGATTTCCCCTGATCCACACACTTTAGGGACCATCTCCCTGGTGGGGATGCTGAACGAAACCTCACCAGAGTTAGAAGAGAAGTGGGAAAGTAGGAGAGGAACAAACAATATAAATAAATGTATACTTCCCAATTTTGAGACCAACATATGAAATACATGTTCTCTATTCCTCCCTTCACCTCACAGCATGAAAACCTCAAATTTTCAGTAGGGTACATAGCTACACTTCCCAGCTTCCTCTGCAGTTACCTATGGTCATATGACTGTCTATGGCCAACAGACTGTGAGCAGTGATGTCTGCAATATGTGTCTCACTCTTAAAGGAATGAGAAGAGCCATTTCCTGGTCCCCAATTTTCTTTTCTTCCTGTGGGCTGGAATGTCCACAGTGTTGACATCTTACACTTTGCAGATGAGGGCAGCATCTGAAAGGAGACCAACAAGAATGCAGAAGGAGTCTGAACTTCCCAAAACTTCACAGAGCAGAACCACCAACTGGGCTCAGACTTTTCCAAGAGAGAAATAACTTTCTATTGTATTTAGGATATTATTATGTTGGGTCTCTGGCCCACCCAGACCATCTCATAACCTAACCCTGCCAAGTCTCAAAGGAGAAGGGGATACTCTGAATATGAAAATTAAGACAACACTGCTGTGTAGGGCTCAGGAGCAAGCATTCTCCAAATGACAGAGCAACAGGGGTAATGAGATATTCAGGGAACAGGAAGGTGTGGCCAGGAGGCACTGAATGAAACCACAAAGACTAATGAGTGGGGCACAAAACTCACCTTAACAAATTACAAGTATAGAAATTATTTCAAGCATCTTCTCTGACCACAATGGCATAAAAGCAGAAATCTACCACGGGAAAAGAAATGAGACAAACTGACTACATGGAGATTAAACAACATGCTGCTAAAATCCAATGGGTCAATGAGGAAATCAAAAAGGAAATTAAACAGTATTTTGAGACAAATGACAATGAAAACACAACCATACAAAATGTATGGGATGCGGCAAAAGTGGTTCTTAGAGGGACATTCATAGCAATACAGGACTTACTCAAAAAAAAAAAAAAAAAAAAACCAAGAAAAAACTCAAATCGACAACCTAACCTACCACCTAAAAGAATTAGAAAAAGGAGACTAAACAAAACCTAAAGTCAACAGAAAGAAGGAAATCATAAAGATCAGAGAGGAAATCAATAAAATAGAAATTCAAAAAACAATGTGAAAACTCAATAAAGCCAAGAACAGGTTCTTTGAAAGGGTAAACAAAGTCATTCTCTGTCCAGACTCACCAAGAAGAAGAGAGAAAGAACCCAAATAAACAAAATAAGAAATAAAAAAGGAGAATCTCAATGGATACTACAGAGATACAAAAAAAAAAAAAAAGAGAGAGAGAGAGAGAATACTATGAACAATTATATACCAACAATTTTGACAACCTGGAAGAAATGGACATGTTTCCAGAAACACGCAGCCAACCAAAACTGAATCAAGAAGAGATAAGTTGGAGTTCCCATCGTGGCTCAGCAGTTAACAAACCTGACTAGCATCCATGAGGACACAGGTTCAATCCCCGGCCTCACTCAGTGGGTTAAGGATCCAACGTTGCCATGAGCCGTGGTGAAGTTCACAGACACCATTTAGATCCTGTGTTGCTGTGGCTCTGTTGTAGGCTGGCAGCTACAGCTCTAACTGGACCCCTAGCCTGGGAACCTCCATATGCCACAGATGCAACCCTAAAAAGACAAAAAGACCAAAAAAAAAGGAAAAAAGAGATAATTTAAACAGACTGATCACTAGAAATGAAACTGAATATGTAATAATAATAATTTTAAAAAATGGAGTTCCCGTCGTGGCTCAGTGGTTAAGGAAGCTGACTGGCATCCATGAAGACACAGGTTTGATCCTTGGCCTTGCTCAGTGAGTTAAGGATCCGGCGTTGCCATGAGCTGTGGTGTAGGTCGCAGACGTGGCTTAGATCCTGAGTTGCTGGGGCTCTGGCATAGGCCGACGGCTACAGCTCAGATTGGACCCCTAACCTGGGAACTTCCACATGCCAAGGGTGAGGCCCTAGAAAGAGAGAAAGACAAAAATAAATAAAAATAATTTCTAAAAACCTCCCTACAAACAAAACTCCAAGACCAGATGGCTTCGGAGGTGAATTCTACCCAGAATACAAAGAATTTACACCAATTTTTCTTAAAATTTTCCAAAAGACTGAAGAAAAAGGAACACTCCCAGAGACAGTCTATGAAACCAACATCACCCTAATACCAAAACCAGACAAAGATACTACAAAAAAGAAAATTATAGGCCAATATCTTTGATGAATATAGATGCAAAAATTCTCAACAAAATTTTAGCAAACCAAATCCAGCAACACATAAAAAAGATCATACATCAGTATCAACTGGGAGTCATCCCAAGTTCACAAGTATGTTTCAACATACACAAATCAATAAACGTTCACACACCATATGAACAAAAGAAAAGTAAAAAACCCACATGATCATTTCAATAGAGGCAGAAAAAGCATTTAACAGAATCCAACATCCATTCATGATAAAAACTCTTACCAAAGTGGGTATAGAGGAACATATCTCAACATAATACAAGCCATTTATGACAAACCCACAGCCAACATGATACTCAATGAAGAAAAGCTGAAAGCCATCCTGCTAAAATATGCAGCAAGAATAGGATGCCCACTCTCATTTCAATTCAACATAGTATTGGAAGTCCTGGCTACATCAATCAGACAAAAAAAAATTAATTAAAATAAATAAATAAATAAAAGTTATCCACATCTACAAACAGAACACGACTCACAGACATAGAAGACAGACTTGTGGTTGCCAAGGGGGAGGAGGGAGGGAGTGGGATGGACTGGGAGCTTGGGGTTAGCAGATGCAAACTATTACATTTAGAATGGATAAGCAATGACATCCTAATGTATAGCCCATAGAACTATATCCAGTCTCTTGAGAGGCTATGATGGAAACCATAAGAATTTCACTATAAGAATTGTCACTTTGCGGAGTTCCCGTCGTGGCGCAGTGGTTAACGAATCCGACTAGGAACCATGAGGTCGCGGGTTCGGTCCCTGCCCTTGCTCAGTGGGTTAAGGGTCCGGCGTTGCCGTGAGCTGTGGTGTAGGTTGCAGACGCGGCTCGGATCCCACGTTGCTGTGGCTCTGGTGTAGGCCGGTGGCTACAGCTCCAATTCGACCCCTAGCCTGGGAACCTCCATGTGCCGCGGGAGCGGCCCAAGAAATAGCAACAACAACAACAACAAAAGACAAAAGACAAAAAAAAAAAAAAAAAAAAAAGAAAAGAAAAGAAAACTCTGCCAAAGGGGAAGGGGAGGAAGAGGGATGGACTGGGAGACTGCAAACTGCTACATTTAGAATGGATAAGCAGGAGTTCCCGTCGTGGCGCAGTGGTTAACGAATCCGACTAGGAACCATGAGGTTGCGGGTTCGGTCCCTGCCCTTGCTCAGTGGGTTAACGATCCGGCATTGCCGTGAGCTGTGGTGTAGGTTGCAGACGCGGCTCGGATCCCGCGTTGCTGTGGCTCTGGCCTAGGCGGATAGGCGGGTGGCTACAGCTCCAATTCAACCCCTAGCCTGGGAACCTCCATATGCCGTGGGAGCGGCCCAAGAAATAGCAACAACAACAACAACAGCAACAACAACATCAACAACAACAACAGACAAAAAAAGACAAAAGACAAAAAAAAAAAAAAAAAAAAAAAAAGAATGGATAAGCAATGAGGTCCCACTGCACAGCACAGGGAACTAAATCCAGTTTCTTGGGATAGACCATGATGGAAGATAGATAAGAAAGGGAAAGTGGAGTTCCCACTGTGGCATAATGGGATCGGCCGGGTCTCTGAAGCTCCAGGGCGCAGGTTTGATCCCCATCCAGCACAGGGGGTTAAAGGGGTCAAGTGTTGCTACAGGTCTGGCATTGGTTGCAGGTGCAGCGTTAGGTTACAACAGTGGGTCAGATCTGATCCCCGCCCCGGGAACTCCAGATGCAGCCAAAAAAAAAAGTGAGGGTGGAGTTCCCATCGTGGCTCAGCGGAAACAAATCTGACTAGCATCCATGAGGACACAGGTTTGATCCATGGCCTTGCTCAGTGAGTTAAAGATCTGGTGTTGCTGTGAGCTGTGGTGTAGGTCATAGAAGCAGCTTGGACCTTGCATTGCTGTGGCCCTGGCATAGGCCAGCAGCTATACCTCTGATTTGACCCCTAGCCTGGGAACCTCCATATGCCACTAGTGTGGTCCTAAAAAACAAAACAAACAAACAAAAAAAGGTGGGGGGGAATAAAAAAAAGAAAGGGAATATATGTATATAAGTATGACTGAGTCACTTTGCTGTACAGCAGAAATTGGCATGACACTGTAAATCAACTATACTTAAAAAAAATAGAAACCGCAATTTTGCAACCACCACTATAATAATTCATTCAAACAAGAAAGGTTAAGGAGGAACTTACAGTCTCAAAGTTATTAAATACAAATTGCTTGGAGAGGGGCTTCCTTTAAAACAGGGAATCTGATGGATACCACCTTATCCAAGCAATCAAATTCAACACATCACTCATGAGACAAATTGGCATCTTGTATCTCCTGTTAGAACATACCAAGAAGGATATAACATCACCTATTTTAATATTCCTGCCAAAAATGTTGAACCAGAATTTAACCATAAGGAAATGATCAAATGTGAGTGTAATTAAGATTTAATGGAGTGTCATGTATCTAGAACTTACACGCAAGTGTTTCATCAAAAAAAAGTTTACAGGAGTTCCCGTCATGGCGCAGTGGTTAACGAATCCGACTAGGAACCATGAGGTCGCGGGTTCGGTCCCTGCCCTTGCTCAGTGGGTTAACGATCCGGCATTGCCGTGAGCTGTAGTGTAGGTTGCAGACGTGGCTCGGATCCCACATTGCTGTGGCTCTGGCGTAGGCCGGTGGCTACAGCTCCAATTAGACCCCTAGCCTGGGAACCTCCACATGCCCCGGGAGCAGCCCAAGAAATAGCAAAAAGACAAAAAAAAAAAAAAAAAAAAAAAAAAGTTTATAGGAGTTCCTACGGTAGCACAGCGGAAGTGAATCCGACTAGGAACCATGAGGTTTCGGGTTCAATCCCTGGCCTTGCTCAGTGGGTCAAGGATCCGGCATTGTCATCAGCTGTGGTGTAGGTCACAGACGTGGCTTGGATCTGGTGTTGCTGTTGCTGTGGCTCTGGCACATGCTGGCAGCTGTAGCTCCAATTAGACCCCATAGCCTTGGAACCTCCATATGCAGCGAGTACGGCCCTAAAAAGACAAAAAGACAAAAAACAAAAAAAAAGTTATAGCTATATAAAGATAGAACAAATGTGGCAAAATGATAACAATTAGTTTATAAAAGATACAAAACAAACAAACCCCCAAAAACAAATGAAACAAAAAGGTGAGCTGGCATGGGGGTTTGGGTATTCAAAAAGAAGGTTCAGTGGTTAACAAATCCGACTAGGAACCATGAGGTTGCGGGGTTCGATCCCTGGCCTTGCTCAGTGGGTTAAGGATCTGGCGTTGCCGTGGCTGTGGTATAGGCCGGCAGCTGTAGCTCCGATTTGACCCGTAGCCTGTGCACCGCCATATGCCGTGGGAGCGGCCCTAGAAAAGGCAAAAAGATGAAGAAAAAAAAGAAGGTTCCAGAAGCCCAGGGGGAAGCTCTGAGAGAGAAAGGACTTTGCCACTTCACAAACCAGCCTCTGTCTGCTTGTGCACCAGCCTCCATGATAGCCACAGTTGTCTCAGGCTCAAAACAGGGCTTTGTTTAAATAAATGTTTATATAAGCTCCTAGGATTTGATCCTCTGTCCACTCTGGGACGAGAGTCTGGTGGAGCTCACAGAGCACTTCTGTGGGAAGGGGGTTGGTGTCTGGGCAGACAGGCCTGGTGACACCCCCTCCTGGATTTCCTCCTGCCTCCTTACTCAGTCTCCTTGCTTTTGAGCCATAAAGGTTAGATTTTCCAGGGGCTCGGCCAAGGCCTCCTTTTCCTTTCTAACTCCCTCCCTCCATAGGTGAGTCCTTTTACTCCTTTGGTGCATATCCAGCCCCACCCCAAAATCCCGCTCCTGCCCCCAACTGCATACGCACTCACATCCAATTGCCACTGGACATTTGGATGAAGCATACCCATCTCAAATTTCACACATCTACAGTGGAACTCTCCAACTTGCTCCAAACCAGGTTCTCTGCAGTCTTCCCATCTCAGTTAACGATACCTCCATCCAGAAGAGGGAACCCGCCTACATTGTTGGTAGGAATGTACACTGGTGCAGTCACTATGGAAAACAGTAAGGAAGTTTCTCAAAAAATTAAAAATAGAACTATCACATGATCCAGCAATCCAGCTCCTGGACGTATGTACAGGCAAAACTGTAATTCAAAAAGATACCTGGATCTCTATGTTCAGAGCGGCACTATTCACAACAGCCAAGACATGGAAATCACCTAAATGTCCTCTGACCGATGAATGGAGTGGATTAAGAAGATGTGGTACATACACAGAGTGGGCTACCAACCAGCCATAAAACGAACAAAATAATGCCATTCTCAGCAACATGGATGCAACTAGAGATTCTCATACTAAGTGAACTAAGTCATAAAGAGAAAGACAAGTACCTTATAATATCACTAATATGTGGAATCTAAAATATGACACGAATGAACCTGTCTACAAAACAGATTCACAGACAGAGAACAGACCTGTGGCTGCAAAGGGGGAGGGTGCTGGGGTCTGCAGACGGAAGCTATTTTACATGAAGGGAATAAACAACAAGGTCCTGCTGTATGGAGCACAGGGAACTACGTTCAATATCCTATGATAAACCATAATGGAAAAGAAAATATTTAAAATAGTATATATTCTTTACATATATATTCACATACATATCTGAATCACCTTGCTATACAGCAGAAATTAACACAACATTGTAAATCAACTATACCTCAATTATTATTATTATTATTATTTTTTTGGACTTTTTGCCTTTTCTAGGGCCGCTCCCACAGCATATGGAGGTTCCCAGGCTAGGGGTCGAATCGAAGCTGTAGCCACCAGCCTATACCAGGGCCACAGCAATGCAGGATCCAAGCCGCATCTGCGACCTACACCACAGCTCACAGCAACGCCGGATCCTTAACCCACTGAGCAAGGCCAGGGATTGAACCTGAAACCTTATGGTTCCTAGTCGGATTCGTTAACCACTGCGCCACGACGGGAACTCCTACCTCAATATTTTTTAAAAAGGATACCTCCATCCACCCATCCTGTACGTCTTCCTCCAAACCACAACCTAGATCTGTCCACTTCTCATCAACTCAGCTACCACCAGCTCTCACCTAGACTGTTCCAGTTGCTTCCTAACTCATCTCCTGAATTTACTCTTGGGCCTCTGTAGTCCATCTTCCTCACAGAAGCCAGAGTAATCTTTATTTTAAAAACATAGATCAGAGCAAGTCACTCACTCTCCTGGTTCAAAACACTTTAATGCCTTCCCATCACTCTTACGATTAAAATGCAGATTCTTCACCACGGAAACCCTACAGCATCTGCTGCTTCACCATCCAGGACTCAATTCAAAGGCCCCTTTCCAGATCTATATAAAGAAACCTGCCCTCCTCGTCACAGTTTACACGTCAGATTGTCTTCTTTTTTATTGCTTGTTCTCCCTTTTCCACACACTCTAGAATGGGTGCATTACTAGCAGAGTTCACCACTCTATCTCCAGCGACAGCTAGGCTAGGTGCTCAAACATATTTGTTGAAAGAACTCATTAATAGACGGTAATTTTGTATGTTTTAAAATATCCTTACTTGCCAAAAGGTTGCCAATTCTGTGGGGTTCATCATTAAAAAAAAAAAAAAGTTTAAGTCCAGGACTATTGTAATAAATAAACTGGCCTCAAGTCCCCTACAACACAGTTGTTAGGAGGATAACAGGAGAGGGAGGAAGAGAAGGATAGTGGCCGGGTGGATGGATGGGTGAGAGAATGGATGGGTCCACGCTGCAAAGAAAACCCAAGCTGTTAGCTGCGAGCTCAGTTCCCTAGGCCGCCCGTCTTGCAGACGTAACGGAGTGGATACTTCAGAGCAGACGGGCAGGAGGGCGGGCGGTAGGTCTCTCCCAGGTGTGTAAAGCATCTCGACGCTCCAGGACCCCACCAAACCCCGGAACGCTCGCGCCCAGACCCCTGGCCGCGCTCAGGGGCGCACCCTGCCGGTGAACGCCTCCTGGCCCTCAGCGGGGTTAGGGCGCGTGCGCGCAGGTAAGCGGCCCGCCCCACCTGGCTCCGCCCCCGGGCTTGGCCACCTGCCGGGGAAACTTGTGGATTGTTGCCCTCGGGTCGCTCTGGGGCGGGGACGCGGAACTCGGCCATGGAACGCACGTCGGGGACTCGAGAGCCCCGGACTCGGCCGAGAGAGCGGGATCCAGACCGGCACCCTCGCCCGGACCGAGATCGCCACCCCGAGCGACAGTGGGACAGAGCTGGGGACCCACGAAGGGAGAGAAACGGGGGAGAGCGAAGGGACAGGGACCGCGACAGGGAAAGGAGGGACCGCGACAGGGAAAGGGACCGACACTCCCACCAGGACAGACACAGGGCTGGGGACCATCGTGGAAGTGAACAAAGAGTCCCAGAAAAATCTCGCCCAAGTCGGACGCGGGACGGACCCCGGCAGCCGACTTGGGACCCAGCCCCGCCACCCTGGCCCGCGCCTTGGGAAACCCCGAAGCCACCATCCTCGCGGAAGGGGGGCCTTGAACGCCGCGGACCAGAAAGGTGAGGTGGGAGAGGGCTTGACCTCGGCCGGGAGAAAGCCTCGGTCTGAGGCCCGCCTGCGCTGCTCTACGCCCCAGAGACTTGTCCTTGGAAGTGGGTTTAAAGGAAGTGCGATTCCTCCCCTTTGAGCTCTTAGAGGGGATCTGGGAGGGAAGGAAAAGCTTACAGTGTCCTCGCTTCTGGACCTGAACGATTAACAAAGCAGAGAACGCCCCCCCTAACCACCCCCCTCCCCCCGCCTCCTTGCACAGCCGGGGACCAGGTAAAGAGGAAGAAAGGACTTCAGGACTAGAAATGGGAAGGGGTGGGCGGGAGGCTGGGTGGGTGGGGTTAACCTGAGGCTCCTCCCTGTCGTCCTGTGACCACAGGACCGCCCCCTGGAGCTTCACACCCTTGTCCAGTGATTCAAAACCCAAAGTCTCATTCCCTGGAAGCCCCGGCCTAATAAAGTCAGACCCATGAAGAATTCATAGTTTAATGTGTAACCCCTCTCAGGAACATATATGTATTTCAAAACCAGACAGCTGGAAGAAGCAACACTTTTAGCTGAAGAACTGAACGTACGGAAAACTCAGCCCCAAAGGGCAGTTCCCCCGCCCCTTTGTGAGGGAGGTCTTTCTGGGCAGCCTCAGCCTGATCCCACGACTGTTTCGGAATCTACCCTCCTGAATGAAGGAACCTTGTCAACCCTACCTGGTAAAACAAATTTCCTGGAAGGCCTGGAGGTGAGAGCATCATGATATTCTGGAAGACTTTGTGATCTGGGAGAGACTGAGGAGAGGCAGTGGTCCTGGATGACACCCACCCCCCTTCTAAGGAGGTGTTTTTTGTTTGTTTGTTTGTCTGTCTGTCTTTTTGGGCCCGCACCTGTGGCATATGGAAGTTCCCAGGCTAGGGATTGAATCAGAGCTGCAGCAACAACAGATCCAAGCCACATCTGCAACTTACATCTCAGCTTGTGGCAATGCTGGATCCTTAACACACTGAGCGAGGCCAGGGATTGAACCTGCATCCTCAAGGACACCAGTCGGGTGCGTTAGCACTGAGCCACAATGGGAACTCAGGAGGTGGTCTTTTCTTCGTTGCACATTCCATCCAACTCCACACATATTACTGAATGCTCAGATTAGGTGCCAGGCCAAGAAGGGGACAGCCAGGTATTGGAGTAAAGACTGCTTCTGGTTTTTGACACCTACCCTTATTCCTAAGAGGAGTCCAAGATCCTCTCTGCTATGGGACTTGGAGGCTTAAGCCCAGTCTCTCTCCGGGTTGTGTCCACACAGCGGGAAAGCTACTATCCTGAGTTTATGTTACCTTATCTAGAACTAACTAGCCAAATGGTGATAAAGGGTGTGTCCAAACACAGGCACTAGCTTTTGTGTCCCTGCCGAAAGCCACACTGCATTGCCTGTGCCTGACCTGGGAAAATCCAGAGCTTCAGGTTTATTGTTTTGTTTTTATTTTTTTGGCCATACCCACAAAAGGTCAAAGTTCCCGGGCCAGGGATCAAACCTGTGCCCGAGTTGCCACCTGTGCCCTAGTTGTGGCAATGCCAGATCTTTAACCCGCTGCCCCACACAGGAACTTCCCAGAGCTTCAGTTTTAGGTTTTCGTCTAAACTGGTGTCCTGATCCCCCTGCTCGACACCCCCCACCCTGTCCCAGCCCCAAAGCCAGTGAAGGGAATGTTTGCTTCTTTTGCTCAAAGACACTAGGTGGTTTGAAACCAAGAGCGATTTATTTCTGTCTCTCCTCCACATAACAAGCATTTATTTAATAAATGGGAGGTAGGGCCAGAGACAGCAGAGATCGACTCACAGTGTCCACAGTCTCGAGGTGACCGACAAGCAAACCAGCCAATTGCAGCACGTGAGCTACTCCTGAGGGACGGATTCAGAGAGAATAGAGCTAGGGCCCTGATTGGGCTCTGGAATGTTTCCTGCAGGAGTCGGGCTGGCAAAGGAAGAGAGTGAGCTATGAAGAATGTCCAAAGTTATGGTACCACCCATAACCTTAAGAAATATTTCTGATTCAATTCTTGCCAAAATAACAAGGGAAGGAAGAGAATACCAGCCTGGGCATCAGAGTCCTGTGAATGCAAACTAGTTTTGAAAAGGGCCTGTTCCTCCTCACTGAACTGAAAAGCCCCCCTAGGCAGCTGCCAGCATCCAAGGCAAGGCTCAGAATTACACGGATAAGTGAGGCCCTTAGAGGAATTGGGCCAAGTATTTGGATGCCCTGTGGAGCCACTGAGCCAGAAAATTTTTCTGGAGTACGAAATACTGCCCCAGATTTTCTGTCCTGCACATTCTTTAATGTCCAGACCCAGCATGAGGTGTCCTGAGTTCTACTGCCAAGCAAGCTCCTGAATGTGAAGCCCGCTAATGGCCATGTTTGTGTTTGTTTATAGTGAACGCACTTCAGGGAGATATCAGCTCTCGAACCCTGGGCCTGGGCTAGAGGAAGTGGAATATTACCAGTCAGAGGCTGAAGGACTCCTGGAATGCCACAAGTGCAGATACCTGTGCACCGGGAGAGGTGAGCCATGTGGAAGGTGGTTCAACCATTTACTTACTGTTGCTGGCGGTTCTGGAAGGGGTCCGAGCTGGTGAAATGAAAATTCAAGCAGACTTCCTTTTGGTTTCTAGCATTTTCATTTTCATACTTTGCTTCCCCTTTGATTGAAAAGGTAGGCATGAGGTTCCCCTTTGCTTAGAAAAGGTAGGCCTGTCTGCAAGGGGCGGCTGGCTTTCCCGGGTTTCTCCTCGAATGGAGATGGATGTGCCCCGGGTCTGGCGAGGCAGCCGTGGCTGCAGTTTTCAGGCTGCAGGTGGAGCCGCAGGCAGAGCCAGGAGCGTTAGAGAAGGAAGAGCACCTGGAGATGGGAGCCAGGCTGAGCTCGTGCCCCGGGATAGGACAGTGGATGCCCAAACACGCCCTCACGGCTGTTAAGTGCTGTCGACTGAGACCCACAGTAAGAAATACCTTTTACACTAAGAACGAGTTCACGTGTGTGCCCCTGAGCGCGCGCACGCGCACACGCACACACAGCCTGAAACAGTAAGACCCTATCACATACCAAGTACACTGACAATGTCTATCCTATTCTGTTTCATTGAAAACAAACAGAAACAAAAGAAAACACACCCTTAAGAACACGTACACGATACCATGTGTCAGCGCCAAATGTGGTTTCCCAGCGTTCCCACCCTGGCACCAGGCTGCCCTTGCCTACGAAGAAGAAAATCTGGTTTGTCAGCGTGAGCCCTTATGGCTCACAGGATTTGGTGAGAAATATTCCTAGGCTGCCTGTGACTAAAGGGGGAAAAGTTCTCAGCCTAAGGGAGAGAAATCAGGGAACTTAATACCTGAAAATATCTCTTAGGCTGATTACAATGAAATTCGCTCTTACGGAATTATGGAGGACTTTGACGGATGAGCCCCAGGCAATCCAGGTACAAGAATCCTCACTCTCATTTACACACTTGGGCACACCCTGTTGCTTTTAATTCTCTCAACAGCTCCTAAGGCAGGGAGAGGTTGCAATAAGTTACGCAAAGTCACACAACTGTTAAATGAGCAGCTGGAATTGAAACTTAAGAGCTTCTCTGACGCTAAGGCCTGAAATGGTTTACATGCTTGATCTCTTTCTCTTCTGTTTTTCTTCCTTCCTCCTCCCTCCCCCCCCTTTTTTTCACTCCCTCCCTTTCTTTCTTTTCTTTCTTTCTTTCCGCCTGTCTTCCTTTCCGACCTCCCTTCCTTTTTTAACCTTCTCTGGATGATATAAATAGTAGGAAGAAGCCCGAGGCTGCTTAACAGGTTTCTCTGTAGAGGTATTCTTCTGTGATTGATTTACCAAGAGAGGGCAGAGCTTGCCAGGGGACCCCATCAAAACACACCTTGATTTAGCTTTGATTGCTTCTGGCTATTTGGCTTTGGGCCTAGAGGTTGGGTTTCTGAGTTGAGATAGTGAAAGGATGATTCAACAGCAGCAGCTAACAAATGAAGGCTTAGAAAAGATCTCTGGATGTGCAGGGACCCATATAAATACACAATGCTGTGTTGTGTGCAGAGACACAGCCCTTAAACACCGGGGACTTGTCGCAAGCAGGAACTGCATGCCAGGGTAGAGGTCGCCTGAAGGTTTTCAGCCTCCTCTTAGAGGGGATTTTTTGTGACTTCTTTTCCTCATTGGTAAAATGACATCCCCCTGCGACAAATTGGCAAAAAGGGTAGGCAGCTGTGGCTCTAACTTCCTGGGGAGACCCTGCAGTTGGGGCTGAGTCACCGTGAGGAAGTCCAAGGGACACTGACAAAAAGAGATAAACCCCGAATTCATGGTTACAGGCATGACTCCTCGGCTACTAACATCTTTAAAGGCTGAGGATAAAGATCAGATAAAAACCAAGTGCAAATGTCGAGTGCGCATATCAGATCACGAAATCCTGGGCATGCATGGATTGTGCTCATTTATTATGAAGTAATACATGAAACAACAGGGGGGACCAGTGACGAGTGAGCAGTTCCCTGGGAAGAAGGTACCGGTCTGCTCCCCTCCCGGCTCCTCCCAATTTGCATTTGGAACAGCGTCTCCTTTCCCTTCTGTCCTCTTCCTCTCCCTTTAGACCCTTGTGCTCCAACAGTGAGGGAGAAGCTTGTAAAAGGAGTGCTGTGCCAGTGTAACAGGAAAAGTATTTAAAATAATAATAATAATAAATAAATAAAAGGGTGGGGTCTGCATTCAGCTTGTAGCCTTAGGTGCAAAGCAGCCTTAAAGGTTTAATTTCATTCTCTCCCCAAAGGCTGTGATCTCTGCAGTCAGGGGTGCTGTCTGTCACACAGAGCCTGGCATTGCGGTTTTGGAGATGGCTTCTCAGTGTCAATGGCATGGACTTGTGGTCGCCCTGAAAAGGGTCCAAGGGATAGTTGTGAGGTTTCGGCCTCTCAAATTGCATGCTCCACCCCATTTATATGTTTATTTAATACCCTAACCCACTGCTTAACTGACTGAGCTTATATTAAGATTTCAGTTGACTTTCAGAGTGTTAACTCATTAACAGATCTGAAGGATTCAGCCAGAATCAGAAGAAGGAATGACCTAAAATGCACCGCTGCTTCTTAGTAAAGAGAGATGCTGACTCAGTGAACCAGATCCTTTCAAGGGGCAAGTAAGGCCTAGAGAGACTCTAGGCCTTTCTTTTTAAAAGCACATGCCACCAGACCTCTCCTCTAGCCCTGATGCTTTCTGATTCTATTAACGTTATAGCAGAAATAGCGCTTGTGGAGCCTCTGTTCTCCTCAAACTCTATTAAGAAATACATAGCATCTATCTCTCCCAATGGCAAAACATCAGGAAAAGCCTAAATGTCATTTATGTTGGAATTATTTAAATTCATTTTAACATTCTACACCGCCTTTAAAAATATGAAGTAAAATGGAGTTCCCTGGTGGCACAGTGGGTTAAGGATCTGGCATTGTCACTGTTGTGGCTCAGGTCACTGCTGTGGTGCAGGTTCAACCCGTGGCCCAGGAACTTTCATATGCATGAGCACTGCCAAAATAAAATAACAAATTAAAAAGTGAAAATATTAAGGAAACATATTTGCTGAGGGAGAAAAAATGTTCACACTATATTAAGTGGAAAAATGGGTTATATAAAGTAGAGAGACTAGAACCCTCTTCTTACCTAAAAGCAAATGAACAACAGCAAAAAGTATGCACATGTGGTAGAAAAGTCCAGAACAGGTGTTTGTTCCCTGGTGGCTCAGTGGGTTAAGGATCCAGTGTTGTCACTGTTGTGGCCCTGGTCACTGCCATGGCACAAGCTCGATCCCTGGCCTGGGAACTTCCACATGCCATGGGTGCAGCCAAAAAAAAAAAAAAAAAGTCCAGAAGAGAAAGTAGTGGTAACAGTGGTTATTTTTATTGTTTGGATTTTAGATAATTTTTACAATGTATATTTCTGTTTTATCAAGATTTTCCAACATTGGCTTTGGAGTTCCCATCATGGAGCAGTGGTTAACGAATCTGACTAGGAACCATGAGGTTGCGGGTTTGGTCCCTGCCCTTGCTCAGTGGGTTAACGATCCGGCGTTGCCGTGAGCTGTGGTGTAGGTCGCAGACGCGGCTCGGATCCTGTGTTGCTGTGGCTCTGGTGTAGGCTGGCGGCTACAGCTCCAATTCGACCCCAAGCCTGGGAACCTCCTTATGCCGTGGGAGTGGCCCGAGAAAAGACAAAAAGACCATCAGGGTGCATTACTTTTATAATTGAAGAAATCAATAATTTGTTTGCATTTGGGGAGGAAATTGCAGAGTGTAAAGCTGATTTGTGAGAGGACATGGTTTCAATTAGGGAATGCACAGGTGTAACACAGCTTCATACTAAGACAAATGCGGTTCTTTAAGAGCCGGGGAGATAGGACGGCCTGACCCTACAGTCAGGTGACCCTTTAGAACTGTACCAGCACCTCACCTCCCAGCTCAGAAGCACCCAACTTTATATCACGCTGAGAAAAAGGAGCCACACACAAGACGGTATATAACTGTATGAGTCCATGTGCATGAAATCTTAGGAAAAAACAAACCTAATTCCTGATGGTGGAGAGCATGTGGCCTGAGGAGGAAGTTCACCGCAACGTGTTACCAGGGAACTTTCTAGATATGAAAACAGTCTATATCTTGATGACTGCACAGCATAGCTCTTTGTCAGAATTCATCAAGCTGTATGCTTAATGCAGATCTTTTTGTTGTATATGAGTTGGATCACAATAAAGCTGACTTTAAGCAAAGCAGCCCACTTTGGTGGAAGAGCTAAAGCTGTTTCACTGCCCAAGACAAAGCTGCCGAGGGTTCTGAAAAAAAAAAATCCAGCCCTGGGAAGTATCATAGCCCAGATCTGCTCTTTAGGGAAACTGAAAGAAAACAAAAGTAAACTTTAAAACATACTCGTTGAATTAAAGTTTAAGAACAGTACAACCAATTCTGCTGCTTCATTCAGTGAGCCTTCTAGGTTTAATTAACCTACCCTTTCCCACTTCTAATACATACAAACCGAGGTTAACATTTTGATGGATAACTTCCACGCTTTTTTCCGACTTCATCGTTTATGTTCTCAACGCTATGTTGCAATTCCCTTCACCCTTGGAGACGTTTCCTCTTTCAAAGTGAAGCTGGCCCCAAAGCACATCCAAAGAGGGCATAGCTGTTTTTTAGTCTTCTTGGCAGGGGAGCGCTAGGGTGTCTAGATAGGATGCCTTTCTTTCCGCTCACGGGACACATCCTCCCCACATCGCCCCGCGGCCCACGTGGGGCTGCTTTGCTCTTTGGAGAGTTGCCCTTCTTGGCCCAACGTACTCTCAACATCATTTCTGGAGACCACAGTTCCCTGCCACCATCTCCTGCTCATCAGGAAGCTTTGGCTGCCCAGGCCTCCCTGAGCGCAGAGTAAAGAGCCGGCCGCCGCCGTGTGAGCGGCCGCGGGGAAGACTGGCCTCCAGGTGCAAGTCCCCGCGTGCAGCACGGCCTCTCCAAAAACAGTAACACGCCCTTCTTTTGCAGCCTGCTGCCAAATGCTGGAGGTTCTCCTGAACTTGCTGATCCTGGCCTGCAGCTCTGTGTCTTACAATTCCACGGGGGGCTACACGGGCATCACCAGCCTGGGGGGCATTTACTACTACCAGTATGGAGGGGCTTACAGTGGCTTCAGCGGTGCTGATGGGGAGAAAGCCCAGCAGCTGGATGTCCAGTTCTACCAGCTAAAGCTGCCCACGGTCACCGTGGCCATGGCCTGCAGTGGCGCCCTCATGGCCTTCTGCTGCCTCCTCATCGCTGTGGGCGTCCTGCGGGTCCCGTGGCACTGTCCCCTGTGGCTGGTGGTCGAAGGCTTGTTGGGCATGCTCGTCGCCTGCGCCTACATCCCCGCTTTGTACTTCTACTTCCACAACCTGTCCGCTGCCTACGCCTCTCCCGTGTGTCAGGAGAGGGAGGCGCTCTACCAGAGCAAAGGATACAGTGGCTTCGGCTGCAGTTTCCATGGGGGAGACATAGGAGCTGGACTCTTTGCTGTCCTGGGCATTGGGATCTTTGCCCTGGGGGCTGTGCTGGCCTTCCGGGCTTACAGAAAGGTCCAGAGGCTGAAAGAGAAGCCTGCGGAAATGTTGGAATTTTAGGCTTTTTAAAACGCGCTGCCCAACGTGAGTGATGGAAGTTAGGCTGACCTACTGGTTTTCCCGGAAGACTTTGTGGTGGTGCTTCCTGATCCTGTTACTTCTCCACAGGACGGTTTGGTTTGCTGGGCCTGGCTCCTGGGGACGTGAGGCAGCATTGCCTGGTGTCACAAGCCCTGGTTCTGGAGCCCTCTGTTGATGAGGGACTCGCCAAAATTACTTAAACAAACAAACAAAGGAACAAACACTAACCAAAACTGGAGCCCAAAACCCACAAGGAAAAGGCCTGAGAGCAGCAAAGTAGACTTCAGTAAATAAAGGGAGATAATCAAGTGAATTTGAAGAACCGTATCCTCAGAGTTCATGAAAAGCCACATGGATGGGAAACAGTATTTCAGCCCGAAGTTCTCTAAATACAACTGGCTCAGGCTGATTAGCCTCGAATTGCTTTCCTTACTGAACTCTCAGGGTCCTTTGCTTCCCGAAGGCTCTGGATGGCAGGAGTGGGGATGCTGGGGAGACTATTTCTGTAAGATTTAAGTTGGAGGGAGGCGGGGGCTGAGAAAGGAGGAATCAGATAAGTCCACTGGGTTGCAAAGAAGCTATTCTAACAAGCTCCTCACAATGGGCTTGAAAGCTCAATAAATGTTTTGTCCTCTTGTAAATATACCATTGTATGAGGAATTCGACTCAACATCTGGAATTCAGGATCCATCCCAAATTAAAGAATGTAAAATCTTTCCCAGCAGAAGAATGCTACTTGTGGCCAATTTCATGGGTTCTTACTACATGGTTAATTATGACCTGTGGCCCATTACCACATATTCTTGGTACAAGTGAATCTGTTCTTTGCTTTGTTTGACTCCAATAAAAATCCAAAGAAAAATTTTATTTTTGGAGGTGATGGTTCTCTTTACCTTTACAGTATAATTTCCGTACTTATTATGTTTAAAAGGTGAGTTCCATTTGGATTTAGAAAAGGAAGTACATTTTCTTGCTTGAAAATTATTATAAAACTTCTTAAAGAATATATAAGAAATAATAGTATTTGCTTCTGGAGAGGAGATTTTTGTTTCATTTTATGTAGGACTTGACTGCACACATATTAGTTTTATTTTAATTTTTCTTTTGGCTGTGCTTGCAGCATGTAGACATTCCCCGGGGCCAGGGATTAAACCCATGCACAGCAGTGACAACACGAGGTCCTTAACCCACTGAGCCACCAGGGAACTCCTAGTTTTATTTTAGAAAAAAATTTTAAAAGTTTGAGTTGCTCCCCTCCGTTTTTTTCATATTTACAGTGACAAGGCAGATAGTAGGCGTATAATTAAGCAGAATATTAAACGATCAGCCACAAAGGCAGCCTCACCCAAAAAGGTGCTGTTTTATGATAAAAGTCTCCTGTCTGTTTCAGTCTCTGCTTCCCTCTACAGAGCCTTCTGCTGTCTCTCCAGAGACTTGTTCCATCCCACTGTAGGGATAAACTGCTAGCTCTGGTAGCCACGCTTTTCTCCAGATGTCCGTGAGCATACCTGGAAGTACCTGAGCCCATCTGAGGTTTTCAGTGAAGCCAGGTCAGGCCTGTCCAATACTCTGGTAATATTCAGTGGTCATATTCCTTCATCGATGGACCCGGCAACGGGCCATTCACTCCTGACTGTTGTGGTCAGTGGAGGGGGGTGGACAAGATCCAGATACATCACACCGCAGCCTATCAGGCATGAGCTGCATGGATTGTGGCTGCCGTTTGGCAGAATCTGGCCCAGGAGGAATGTCCAGGTTGTCCATACTCTGCAGTGGTCACAGTATTTCTGCTCCCCTTCAGGGTGAGACGTTAACCTGCACCCGGAGGGGACGCCAAGGCAGAGAAAGGTGTTGCGGGGGGGCGGGGGGAGGACAGCGACTCGCCATGAATTAGAGGGGTGTCCGGGTCAATTCGCTTGCCCTGCAGTAGGGAGAGTAGCCAGTAGCTTATGGTGCCTGGGTGGAGAGTGGGCAGTTCTGGTCTGATGTTATTTTCAGATTTAACTTAGAGGAATGTAGCTTCTCAACCGTCAGAGCAGAGCTGTTAATTGCAGTGTCCCGTGAACCGCCTAGGAATGTGTGTGGGCCCAGCAGAAGATGGGGTCAGCAAGCCCATAGCTGTTGCCCGAGTGTGTTAGACGCTGGTCTTTAGCAGCCAGTGATAAACATCATGATGCCCCCTTGGGTATTAGAGGGTTTCCTGATTTCTGGGAAACCACGCTTTTCATAAATTTGTCCCATTTCTTCTTTTTCTTTTTTTGTCTCTTTTAGGGCCACACCCATGGCATATGGAGGTTCCCAGGCTAAGGGATTGAATTAGAGTTGTAGCTGCTAGCCTACACCACAGCCACAGCCACAGCAATGCCAGATCCGAGCCGAGTCTGCAACCTACACCACAGCTCACGGCAACAACGGATCCCCCGCCCACTGAGCAAGGCCAGGGATTGAACCCGCGTCTTCATGGATACTAGTCAGGTTTATTACTGCTGAGCCACAACGGGAACTCCTGTCCCATTTCTTCTTATGTCTCTTACTAATAATTGCTTCCATTGTATAAATTTTACTGGGGAGCATCGCCATCCAGTTGTATGAACTTTATGACTCTCTCCAGGCACCCGTCACGCACTTACTCTCATTTGGGCCCCACCCTAGCCCTGTGGGATAAGACAGACAGGCCTTATCTTCACTTGTCAGATGAAGGGTCTGAGGCTTAGAGTCAGTGCCTTGGGCATGAGGCAGGAAAGAGCGGGCGTGTGAGCCTGGCATTCCCACTCTCTTGGTCCATACGCTTCTCCCTCACCTCTGACCTCCGAGGGAATGACAGGAGGCCTTCTCCCAGGAATGCGCCTAAGAGGCTGGGGTCTCTGTCAGTGATGGACAAGAAGACATTCGACTCCATATACCTGTTGGCTTCTGCTGCCCCATGGCATTTGTGGGTTCCTTCAACCTGCAAGAACCCCTCTAATTGCACAGGCCACGTATCCAGCAGGAGGATCCCCGATAAACAGTCTGGTCCATCCACACGACAGGGCTGAGGCCATATAACAGCGTGTGCACATGGTGGGCGCTGATCTGGAAACCTCTCTAGGAAGAGTAAACAAGAAATGCATGATGCAGAGTGGTGCGTGCGGCCTGCTCCCGTGTGACACATCCAGGGAAAGGAGGATGAAATTCAGATCTCAGTATTCTTACTTGCACCAAGGAATGCTGGAAAGTTATACTGGAAAATAACGAAAGTGACTGGGGGCAGAGAACAGGGTAGTTAGGGACATGGGTGACTTTCCTTAATTTATACCACTTTATGTCTATTTGATTTTTTAACACATTTAAAATGTGAAATAATTATAGACGCACAAAACATGGCTACTATAGGAGAGATCCTGCATACCCCTAACCCAGTTTTCCCCACTGGTGACGATAGTGCAGTACCACAACCAGGAAACTGGCAACCTCCAGAGCTTGTTTGGATTTTGCCAGTTCTCCATGCACTCGGGTTGGTGTGAGTGTAGGTCTGTGCGGCCTTATCACATGTGTAGGTTCATGTGACCGTCACGCCCAGCCACAGAACTGCCGCCCCTCATCCGACACCCCTAGTGCTTTCCCCTAAGTCACCCCCCTCCCCCACGCATCCCCATCCCCCGAAGACCATGGATCTGTTCTCCAGCTCTGTAATTCTTTTTTTTTTTTTTTGGCTTTTTAGGGCCACACCTGCAGCATGTGGAGGTTCCCAGGTCGGGGTCGAATTGGAGCTATAGCCGCTGGCCTACACCACAGCCACAGCAACGCGGGATCCAAGCCGAGTCTGCAACCTACATGGAAGCTCACGGCAATGCAGGATCCTTAACCCACTGAGTGAGGCCAGAGATCGAACCTGCGTCCTCATGGATACTAGTCAGATTCGTTTCCACTGAGCCACAACGGGAACGCCAAATCTAAAAAATCTTAATTTAGATTTTTCCAATGTGAGTATAAAAAACAAAATCCAAGGATGTTATGGTTGAATCCGACCGTGTCCCCAGCATCAGGTACTGTTTCTCTTGTCTGACCGTGGAGTTTGCCTGGGCGAGTGCTGTCAGTGTTAAATCCCCAATCTCTCTCCTCCTAGGTGTGATACAGATAGTGGAGGTGATACTGAATGGGATGGTTCTCATGTGTATCGTGGCCTCCTACTTTGTCCTTGCGGGATTCAGCGCCAGCTTTGCCAGCGGCGGCGGCTTTGGGAACAATTATTACTCACCGTTTGAGGGCACTGAGCTGGAGCAGGTTCGGCAGCTGGACCAGCAGTACACGATCCTCCGGGCACCACTGATATACGGCGGCGTGGCTGTTTCTCTGGGGCTGGGTGTCCTCACCATGGGTGTTTTACTCCGAGGAGCCAAGAGTCTAAACAAACTGCCGAGGAGGTGGCTCCTGCTGGAGGCCGCCTTCAGCCTCCTGGCAGCAGTGGGCTACTGCGCGGGCATCGGTGTTTACCTCCACGCGGCCTTGCAGATCAATGCCACAGACACCTGCAGGACACGAGAGAGGGTTTATGCCCGCAAGGGTCTCACCTGGATGAACTGCCAGCTGGCAGGCACAGATGGAGCAGCAGCCACCTTTGCCTGTCTGCTGGTGATGATGTACGGTGCCAGCGTGGTGCTGGCCCTGCGGGGCTACCGGGAACAGAAGCACAACCAAGCCAGCCGAGAACCGCACAGAGGCTACGCGGACGCACCGGAATACCTGTGGTCTGGAACACTCTGAGTCTTCTTCGGGAACCTAAAAGTCAACCCACCTCCCTTGCTTCTCTCAAAAAGACGGGTCCATGAAAATCGAGCATGAGGCAAATGTTTTGACATTCTTGATTTTGTGAGCGCTTCCTTTGGCACCAGTGCAAAGCTAGACAACCATCCCATTTTTCCATCAATGTCTTGTTGGCTGAGAGCTTGAAAAAAATACCTCCGCCTTTGCTACAAAGCCTACATCTAAGTTTGCCTATCGTACAGTTATGATTTGGCTCAGTGTTTACAGGAGAGATATCTTGATTGTCCCAACGAAAGTCACTAAGAAAAACATGCCATTCCACCCCCCACCCCCCGAGAGCTGTGCTTGATCCCAGAGCAATGATTTTAATCCCAGTTGAGATTCCAGCTGAGAAATTACCTTCTGACTCTCTCCCGGAGGACAACTCTCCTGCCCATAGGACAGTGTATGGTGACCACACAGTAACCTCATGGGTCCCAGGAAGCCTTTCTCCATCAGAGGCCGGAGGCCGGAGGCCGGAGGCTGGATCCCTGGTGCCTGAGGGCAGGTGCTTTCAGCCTGCTTGTTCCTTCTCGGGATCCCTGTGTTAGGGCTCAGAGAAAATGATTTTTGCCGCTTTTCCAAGCCAGTTTCTTTTTGTGTCAAGTCACTCGACTGGAATTCACTTTCCTGAAGTACTTTATAATTTCCTGAAATATGAGGCTTTCAAATAGTGAGAAATAAAATTCACCAACTTCTTAACTGTGTTATTCAGCTGCCTGCAAAGATAAAGCCGTTGATTTTCCTTGGAGGCTTCTTTATTTCTGCATCCCTTCCAGCGCCCTACAGAGTAGGTTTTCCATTTTGATTGTAATCTCTCCTGACCCTGAATCGTTTCCATAAGGTAACAGATCATTAACACCGAATCTCAAAAATAAATTTCTTTCAATAATTTTAATCTAAAGTTTGAAAGCTGTCCTTATACTTTACAACTAGACTCAGATGTTCAATGCATGTCAGGTGCAACTAGAAATATACATGTTCTTATAAAGGGTATTTTTTTCCTTATCTTTTTTTTTTTTTAGAAGATATTTTTTTTATTTTTTATGTTTTTTTTTTTTGTCTTTTTTTTTTGTTGTTGTTGTTGTTGCTATTTCTTGGGCCGCTCCCACAGCATATGGAGGTTCCCAGGCCAGGGGTTGAATTGGAGCTGTAGCCGCCGGCCTACGCCAGAGCCACAGCCACGCGGGATCCGAGCCGCGTCTGCAACCTACACCACAGCTCACGGCAACGCCGGATCGTTAACCCACTGAGCGAGGGCAGGGACCGAACCCGCAACCTCATGGTTCCTAGTCGGATTCGTTAACCACTGCGCCACGACGGGAACTCCTTTTTTCCTTATCTTTTTTTTCCATGTTTTATTTTCATAAGTTAGATTGAACTCAATAAATTCAAGGCAAGTTTTGGTTCATTCTAAAAACAGCAATTTTGACATAAATCTCGGACTCTCGAATCTATATAGTTAATAAGAAATCAGCAAACGGAAGCCTGTTTCAATGTATGCCAAAGTGTCTATTAACAGAAATTAAGCTGACGTCATTTTCCACTGACGCTTATTGGCCATTTTTACTCCTGCATGTTTGCTGACTCTTCTCCCTGGAATCTATGACCTTTTCCCTCGCCTAAACCCTTCCTATTGCTAATTCTTTTTTTTTTTTTTTTTTGGCTTTTTGGCTTTTTGCCATTTCTTGGGCCGCTCCCGCGGCATATGGAGGTTCCCAGGCTAGGGGTCTAATCAGCGCTGTAGCTGCCAGCCTACACCACAGTCACAGCAACGCGGGATCTGAGCCACCTCTGCAACCTACACCACAGCTCTCGTTGTTAACCCACTGAGCAAGGGCAGGGATCAAACCTGCCACCTCATGGTTCCTAGTTGGATTCGTTAACCACTGCGCCACGACGGGAACTCCCCTATTGCTAATTCTTATGGAACCTATCCAAGGCAAGGGATCAAAACTAAACTGCAGACAGGCGTTCTAGTCGTGGCTCAGTGGGAATGAATCTGACTAGCATCCCTGAGGATGTGGGTTCCATCCTGGCCTCACTCAGTGGGTGAAGGGTCCTGCGTTGCCATGAGCTTTGGTGTAGGTCGCAGACACGACTTGGATCCCGAGTTACTGTGGCTGTGGTGTAGGCCAGCAGCAACAGCTCCGATTAGCCTAGGAATCTCCATCTGCCACAGATGTGGGCCTAAAAAGTCAAAAGACCAAAAAGAAAAAGAAAAAAAAAAAAAAAGGCAATGGGAAGATATCTAAACTATACTTCTACAAAAACTAAAGCTTGGAGGAAAATAACTAGAAATCAACATAGCTAGGTTAAAATACAAACGTCCATGCCCCGGAATGGTGCCTCCACTCCCCTATCTTAGCCCTGAGGCCATGGCTGGAGTCCCCCACAGTTCTGAGTGATAAGATGCAGCAAAAAATCAACCCATTTCCCACCCTAACTCCCACGAAACTCCCCCCCCCCCCAACTATTCTCACTTAGAATTTATTCCCTGAAATGTGTCCTGAGTGGATCATTTTCCACGTCTGGGTCCTGGGCTTGGGGAAATGAAGTCTTTGGCTTCTCTGATGCCCAGATCCAGCTACGATACTGCTCCCGAGATTCAGCGCCTCTCAATCACTTTAGCAGCACTCCGGAACATTCCAAATGTTCTAGCAAAACTTGTAATTACTACCACTTGTCAGGGCAGCAGGTCAAGATTTCTTATTCACATGTAACAGATAAGGAGACAAGCTTCAAGAAGGCCACGTGGCTTACCCCATGGTGGACACCGCATGGACTGCTCACTGTGCCAGGTCCAGGACCGAGCTAGGGGAGCCTTTGTTGGCATCATCTTGCTCTAGCTCACAATCGCTGAGAGACAGTTACTCCCCTTTAACAATCAAGAAAAGACAACTGAGCCTCGGTGGGGTTAATTTGCCTAAAGTCGAATCTTTTTAAGTAGCAAAGGCAAAGCTCAGACCCGATGACACACACTGGGCTGTGTTCTGAGTGACTAATGTGCTCTTGCGGAGTTCGAGGTACCAGGGAAGTACGACCGCACGAGGCAGAGGACACAGTGAGAACTCACTTCTGCCACCCCGCAACCGGCAGGTGCGTCTCATGGGGCTGAGGTGTTAAGCAGACGGGGGTAAGGTGCCCAGCACCCTGGAGGTGCTCAATGAACAGTGGGGGAACCAAGTTTTCAAATTTTCATTCTGCTAATGAGGAAACCGGCAAAACAACTTCAGCAGGGCCTTTGTCAAGAGAGAGGTAGCTGAGGAAGTCCAGGTTGCAGGCGACAACCAAAGCGGGAGGGGGGCAATTCAGAGACTTACCCAGATGAACAGTATCGGTGGGAGTTCCCGTGGTGGCGCAGCGGAAACACATCCAACTAGGATCCATGAGGACACGGGTTTGATCCCTGGCCTCACTCAGTAGGTTAAGGATCTGGCGTTGTTGTGAGACACAGTGTGGGTCACAAATGTGGCTTGGGTCCTGCGTGACTGTGGCTGTGGCATAGATCGGCAGCTACAGCTCCGATTCAACCCCTAGCCTGGGAACCTCCATATGCCACAAGTGCAGCCCTAGAAGCAAAAACAAAAAAAACCAAAACACAAACAACCGTGAACCAAAACCCACTTCTATGTTGAGCTTTAGCGCCAAGGCCTTTCGGACAGACATGCTGGCCAGGTGACCCACTGCATGCCTCTGCACCGTTGTTAGCTCTGTGCTTTGTTTAAGAGGAGCTGCAGATTATTTACAAGTTGAGTTCCCGCTTGTCAGCTCATAACCTGCACATAAAGAAGGACCATGTTTCCTCTCTTTGGGGTTTCTTTAAATATATAAACCAAGTCAGAATATAGTATTTCTTAATGTAAAAAAATCTTTATTGCTATTTCAGCTTAGAAGGTGATCAAAAATATTTACTCTTGCCTTAACTGAGAGCTTCATAGTGTCATGGAATGTGGTTTTTATTTGCAGTCTTCCCCTAAAGCAAGAAAAAGCAGTAAAATCCTAAAGTTGCTTTTGATTAAGAAACTAATTCTACATACATACAAGTTAGAGAAAATTACAGTTCCATGCTAAAATAAAGTACTTACAAAATAACAGGTATTCTCCATTTTAAAACAAAGCCATGAAAAAGATACTCCATTTTATTTTATTTATTATTGTTATTTTTTACAAACAATAGATTTGCTGCAACATGCTCTGGCTCATATTATTGAATTAAAAAATTTAACACATTTCAAAAATATCAAAAATACACTATAATGAGTCTTAGGACTACAATACGATGATTGCACAAAACCATAAGATATGAACTCACTGTCTGGGTGACCTCCACTGGCAACAGTGAGAGAAAATTCTAGAGCATCTGGGAGAAGTGCATGAAATTGAGAATACAAGGAGCTTATGTGTGATTGGATGATCACCAAATAAGGGAAACAGAGCAGGATTTACTGTAGCTGCTTTTCTCAATCTAGGAAGTGCTTACCCGCCCATGGGGCAAAGTCACTAACTGGAGAAAAAGATTAACTTGCCTCCAGGACTGGGTGAATGGCCCCACCCAGAGGGAAGTAAAAAGTGACAAGAACAAGACAGTTCTAGAGTGATGCTGCAGACATCACTGAATGGCTTGGCGACTAATTATTTAACAATTGGTACATGTATTATCGATAACAGCCAAGTGCTCCCTTATGGAGGTCTCTTCATTAGTAATTATTGAGTAGATACAGAAGGGGAGCCTGTGGCTTCCAAGTACCTGCTTTTGCTGAAAGTCTACGTGGGAAGAAGGGCATCATTTGATATTCAGTAGATCAGCCGAACCTAACTGGCTCCATCTAGGAAATAGCACTCGCTACAAACAATTAAAATAGCACCCAATGATTGCCAAGCTGCTCGTGTTGGCTCTTCTATACACCAGGGAAATGAATTCATCAACCGATTGCACACGTACACTCTACAGTAGTATAGGAAAGCCCTCGCTTGTACGAAGAGTGGTAATTCAGTGACTCTACGGTAGCTTTATGACATACTAGCCTTCAAAGTTTCAAATGTATTTCCAATCCACCTGGATGAAACTAAAAATACCATGGCTGCCAAGACTCCTGTATTGTTCTTTCTTCCATGGGACTCCTGGACTGCTCCCATAAGCAGGAGTGATGTTCTGTCAGAAATTCTCTCAAATCTCTCTAATACATGGGAGGTACACACAGGGACCTGAGAATCGTGCAGAGGTTGGGATCTCTGGGGGCGAGATCAGCAGGCCTCTGCCCGCCTAGGGACCAACACTGCCTCTGGGTAAAATCTTGGGAAGTAGACTACATTCACCTGGAGACAGATTCCTGGCTTCCACCACCTGACGACCTAATTGGATCACACACAACTGTAAATGACTTCACATGTCAAGCGTTCCGTGTATTTTTGGTGATGGGCTATGGCCTTTTTAATCCTCTGTTTTAACACAGAGCAATTATTGAGGGAAATGAGTTAAAGGAAGTTATTAAAAAGAATTGTTTTGATATAGCCTATATTAAAGGTTTTCAATAAAACCTAATGTTTCCTAGACATAAATCCACCACATAGTAGAACAGTAAGTATTTCAGAGTTCTTCTAAACTTTCAGTAAAGTCATTTCATATCTGGATTTCGTGGTGGTTCCAAAAAGTATGGTGGGAAACAAAGAGAAGAAAAGGGTTCACAGGTGAAGGACAATTTTTAAGACACTGTACTATTCAAGTGGTATAGTCCCAAAATAATTTCCAGCACTATCATCTTGGTTTTTTCCTTCATTTTCATTTTTCCTTCATCCCCCCCCCCTTCCCATATAAAAATAAGGCGGCAACAGACTATTGTTCCCATCTTTCTAACAGCACCTGAACGTCGCATGAATCACTATGTTCCCCACTTCGAATTAAGACCTGAGTTCTAAAATTCTTCAGTAGCTAACCAGTAGTTTGACACAGAAAAGTTAAGTGTTTCTGACAATCTGGGGACTCAAATTCAGATTCTTGAGGGGTTGAGCATTAGACAGTCATTGGTATGGAATCCCCCAAGAGGGTACCCCACTGACACGAGCAGGTGGGTACAGGGCCTCTGAGAAGGTGAAGATACATAACCATTCGTGGACAGGCTATCTGGTTTTCTATTACTGCTTTAACAAACACTTAAAAAACAAACAAACAAACCCAACATATATTGTATAGATCAACTCTAACACTTTCTTGGGAGTTCTCTGGTGATCTAGTGGTTGGGACTCAGCACTTTCACCATTGTGGCCTGGGTTCGGTCCCTGGTCTGGGAGCTGAGACCTCACATCAGGCTGCACTGCAATGCCATGGCCAAAAATACCCACCACATTTAGTTAGGAGTTCCCGCTGTAGCACAGGAAGTTAAGAACCTGGCTGCAGCAGTTCACTGCAGAGGCACCGGTTCAATCCCCAGTCCAGAGCAGTGGGTTAAAGGATCCAGCATTGCCAGAGCTGCAGCTCAGATTCAATCCCTGACCTGGGAAAATCCATTATGCAGGGGGGTTGCGGCCTTAAAAAAAAAAAAAAAAGAGAGAACAAAAATAAACAAAAAACACATTTTGTATCTCATGAAGCAAATTAAAAACGGTTCCACTCTGTTTTCTATTTAATTGTCAAAGTATTCTAAAAATTCAAAAAGTACATTCCCCACTGGGTCAAATTAAGCAATATCAAAACTTTGTAGGAATAAAAAGGAAGTAAATCTTCTAACGGAAAAGGCAAGAGAACAAAAATACAGAAAGAACTGCATTTTGCTAGGGTTACATGGAATGTGCAAAAAACACAGTAAACCAGGTTTTCTGTAAGCTTAGGAATTTCTCAGTTAAGTGTTTCAGAAATTGAGCCCAGTACGCTGAAGAAACCACGTGGGGTGGATAAGCAGTTTTCGGAAGACGACTGTCAAACACTAAGAGGTGAACCTGCAACTCCCTTCCGACCTTTGAGAAAACCATCCCTCTGCTCTAGAGAAGGAACTTGTCTAACCTGTAAGCTCCATCCGTCCATCTATTCTCATTCAGCCTCATCTGTTCAGCGTCATCTGCCATAGATCAAGGTTTCCTGGATGCGAGCAGCATCGGCCTCGGCCCTACGTACCAGGAGGCAGACTGCCGGCTCCATCCCACGCCATGGAAAGAGGCCAAGTCCCAAACGCCTCTCCTGTGACCCCCTGGGAGCTTCCTAGCAGGTGTCAGTGACTCTCTCTGTGATTTGCGGGGAGGTCGCCTCAGTCCTCACTCCTTCCCGGTCTTCATCCCCCAAAAGAAGGTCCTCCTCCCCTCGGTGTCTCAGGAACTCTCTCCGTCTGACGTCCCCCAGGGAAGTCAGTTTCCCAGGGCCCTTCCTACTTCCTTCTTCCTCAGCTCCGACATCCGACGATCCTTCTGCCTGCAGACAAAGGGGCTGGGCTGCCTCTAAGAAGTTTGGCTCGAGTGCAGATTTGAAAATAAAAAGTTCACAGTCAATGAAAAGTGCTCTCATTACATTACGTACATATATTATCTGTTTGATTGGTTCTACATTTCCAATAAACACCATTTCGATAGGCTGTATTCTCGTAGAGAAGAAGGAAAAGCCATGTGACTGGTCACATCACATCCCGTCAGTCAGGCTGAGACAGAAGGTGGCTCCTCTGTCACAGAGATCCCGCAGCAGCAATCAGTAAAGGGAATCTACCTGCAGTTCTTTCCTCCACAGAAAGAGTCCCTTTCCTGCCCAGGCAGGCAAGTTCTCGAAATGATCCTAGGAGAGAAAGGGTTAGTGGCAGGTGGTCGGAGGGCGGCAGAGCGACGTCCGCTCGCCGCCCCGGGACTCTGGGAATTCCGATGCAGGTTCGATGCGAAGCTTAACACTGACGGTGTTTACTAGCTTATCCAGAGCGAGACCCTGGCAGCGCTCACCATTTTTGGCTCCAAGATCTACCCCCCCAAGCCATCTGTGGTCCGGAAATGCGGAGGTCCAAGGCCGCTGGCGGGGTCTCCCGGCCCAGGCCTCCGCCCGGCCCGCGCCTCGGCGCCCGCGGAGGCCTACAGCGCCGTGTCAAACTCCTCCGGGAGCTCGGTCCGATCCTCATCGCTAGGCTCGGGCTTGGGCCTGCTCTCCTGGTGGTGTTTCATTTGCTCTTTCACTTCTTCTTCCAGGTCGCGAGGGACCACAAACTGGTCCTCCGGCTCCAGCTGCGTGGGGGCGGCAAAATAGCCGGTCTTCTTCTTGGGGGCTTCTGTGGCCACTTCGATGAGGTTCAGGCTGTCTTCCAGGGGCACGACAGAGCCGTTTGAGAGTTTTTTTCCGTAGAGACAGGACGTGGAGGGGGACTTCTGTAACTCTGCCTTGTCCTTGCTCCCCGGCAGCAGGATGCCGCTATTCACACTGTTCTGTCTTCGGATCCCCAAAACCAATCCCCTGGCACGCTCCTCGTGACAGGGGGTGGGCGCCCGCTGGGGAAGGGTGGGCGAGCTCTCGAGATCCCTCCCCCTGCAGCAGTGGACGTCGACTTCTACTTCCACTCTGCTGCCATTGCTGATGACCCCTTCAACGGGCTGGTCGTCGTCACTGTCCAGGCCGTTGTCGGACTGGTTACTCGAGAAGGTGGCACAAGAGGGCTGGCGCTGAAAAACCCCTGTGGCGGGCGCGGGGTGCAGGCTGCAGCGCCTCTCTGGCCTGGGGAGCAAGCCGGCCTCCAGGCCAGCGGTGTTATGCTCGTCGGAAGCAGTGGACCCCACCTCGCTGCTCACCTCCGAGGTGGACATCTCGCTGCTGAACTCGGAAGCGATTCCGCTACTGGAGGAAGGCGTGGTTGGCTTGGGCGGGTCCTTGATGAGGGCGGTGGAAGGGAATCCCACAGGCCCCGGGAGGGTGAGTCCATTCATTTCGCAAGTGCAGCCTTCCTCAGCAATGTTCAAATAGACCACCATCGCCCCCACGTTGTCCTGACAGCCATAGCTCTGGGCTAAGGTGCACAGCTTCTTGGCAGCGGCTAATGGGTCCTGGACGTGGCGTACTGCGTTGACAGCTTCTGCATAGGACAAGTGTTCCCACAGGGCTCTGTTTCCCAGAATCAGCAACTCGTCTTGGATGGTAAGCGGAGTGGAAGCTATGTGAGGCTTGGGGAGGATCCAGGGGTAGAGGTACGTGCAGCCCAGCATCCGGGTACAGCAGGTGACCCCGTTCACTTTGTTGTCCTGGAGACAAGCAGAGTGCAAACTCTGAGAAACAGGCAACAACCACGCACAATTTTCTATCTTTCTAGATCACAGTAAGATAGAATTGACATGGTACATGTGTTTCCTAGGATCTGTGTAATGTTCAGTGGACTTATAACAAAAAAGTGTAGAGAATTCTAAAAGGACAAAATATCAAATTGTTATTATACCACAAAGAGTTCAGAGGACTGAGTTAAATCCGATCAAAATTAAGTGGATAAAAGGCATCTCTGCCTCAAAAGATATTTGTTTTATGGAGTTGCCATCATGGCTCAGGGGAAACAAATCTGACTAGTATCCATGAGGACACAGGTTCAGTCCCTGGCCTCGCTCAGTGGGTTAAGGATCTGGCATTGCTGTGAGCTGTGGTGTGGGTCACAGATGCAGCTCGGATCTGGCATTGCTGTGGCTGTGGTGTAGGCCAGTGGTTACAGCTCCTATAGGACCCCTAGCCTGGGAACCTCCATATGCTGCAGGTGTAGCCTTAGAGGAAAAAAAAAAAAGATATCTGTTTTAACGGGAAGTGTGGACCTCAGCATGTCACCGAATAGAGAAACATCTGTTAGGAAAACAAGCAGAACTATCATTAATTTTTTCTCCATCACTGGTATTCTCAGAGAGGCCAAAATTCAGACGGTTCACTAAAAATGACTTCTCATTTAAAGGCAGAGTTGGGACTGAAAAGATATTAAATAGCTAAAGCACTGAATAATCTCTAAAGCTATTTAGCATAGAAGAGGAAAGTCTCAAATCTGTGGCATAATTTACCTACTCAGTAACGGCTGCACCAAGAATGATATAATTCTAAACTCAGAGGAAAAGGAACAACCCTGGTTGCAGGCTGAGAATGTTCATCTGTCGGACACTTTATCTTGATTTCTTCTCAAGATAAAACCAAACAAAACCTCGAAAGCTCCCAATATATTAATTTCATAGTTGCAGTCATTCTTTGGGTGAAAATCTTGCCTCGCTCATTTAACATTATGTGTCACAAACTCTATACATTTTATTTTCCTCATCTATAAAATAAAAATAAAAGTACTTTGTTCATGAGGGTTACTGTGAAATTTAAACAATGAAAGTACAATGCTTGCCAAATAATAAGTAAACCATAAATGTCCGCAGTTACGATAACATTTATAAAAATGTTTCCTACTTGTCTAGGATCCCCTAAGAAAACTCTAAACAACATTGATCTAAATTCTGTAACAGACGAATCCAACAAAAAGTTATCTTTTTTCTTGCATTTGTTTTGAATGAAGGACCTTTTCCTAAGACTACAGTCCTAGAATCGCGATAGTATAATCACATCGTAATGACACTGTTTTGGGTCGTGTGCTTCCTTAGATAAGAACCTAGCATGGACAGTCCTTAATACAGAACTCAGCCCAGAAGTGGACCCACACAAATAGAGTCCACTGATCTTTGACAAAGGAGCCAAGGCAATTCAGTGGAGGCAGGACAGTCTGTTCAAAACAAGCTACTGGGACAACTGGACATTCACATACAAAAAGGGAAAAAAATCTAGACACTGCATGCCGTTTATACCGTTCACAAAAACCAATTCAAAATAAATCACAGACCTAAACGTAGAACGTGAAAGTTCCAGGAAGCCCCATCGTAGCTCAGTGGAAATGAAACTGACTAGTTCCCATGAGGACTTAGGTTCGATCCCTTGCCTCACTCAGTGGGTTAAAGATCCAGCGTTGCTGTGAGCTGCGGTGTAGGTAGCAGACACAGGTCGGATCTGGTATTACTATGGCTGTAGTATAGGCCAGTGGCTAGAGCTCCAATTCGACCCCTAGCCATGGGTGCATAAAAAGACGAGAAAGTAAGAAAGAAAGGAAGGAAAGGAAGGGAGGGAGGAAGGAAGGAAGAAAGGAAGGAAGGAAGAAAGGAAGAAAGAAAGACAGAAAGAAAGAAAGACAGAAAGACAGAAAGTTCCAGAAGATAACACAGAGGGAAATCTAAAATGACTTTGGATTTGGCAATGAGATTTTAGCTAAGACACCAAAAGCAAGACCTATGAAAGAAGAAAATTGGTAAGTGGGACTTCATTAAACTAAAAACTTCTACTCTACAAAAGATACTGTTAAAAGAAGGGAAGATAAGCCACCAGACTGGAAAAAGTATTTGCAAAATATATCTATAAGGACTTGTATCCAAAACACACAAAGAATGCAACAATAAGAAAATAAACAGTGCAATAAAAAATGAGCAAAAGATCCGAACAAAATCCTGATTTGCAGTAAACAATGTAATTGCCAATGTTATGCTAACTTCTGAAAAAGGAAAAAAAAAAAAAAAGCAACCCTATAAAATAGCAGAGATATTGATGCTTCTTTATTAAATAAAAAAAAAAAAAAACGACCAGAGGATACTCAGCGATATACAATGTCAACTAGAAAAATACTGGGGGGAGTTCCCGTCGTGGTGCAGTGGTTAACGAATCCGACTAGGAACCATGAGGTGGCGGGTTCGGTCCCTGCCCTTGCTCAGTGGGTTAACGATCCGGCGTTGCCGTGAGCTGTGGTGTAGGTTGCAGACGCGGCTTGGATCCCGCGTTGCTGTGGCTCTGGCGTAGGCCGGTGGCTACAGCTCCAATTCAACCCCTAGCCTGGGAACCTCCATATGCCGCGGGAGCGGCCCAAGAAATAGCAACAACAACAACAACAAAAAAGACAAAAGACAAAAAAAAAAAAAAAAAAAAGAAAAATACTGGGAAACTTTGTATTTCAGAACAGGGATATCAAACTATAGAACTTTTTCTTCTGTTTGGAATAACAAACCAGATGAAAATTAACCAAAGGGAACATTTACATTCATTTTTCCATGCTAGCTACAAATCCAAGGGACCACAAATTAGGATTTTTCATTTCTAATTAAGTTGCTTTTTCTTTTTTCCTGGTCATTCGCAGCTCATTCGATTCTCTTCTAGTGCTATTATCTGGATTGAATACAGTTTACAAGGCTTGAAAGGAAGAAAATGGACCTTCTCTGTTCCATGCAGAAGAGCAGTTGTTAGATGTGGGGAGCAGAAGTAACGGGTAGAGATTCACCTCTGTTATGATGGCTTTTTGGTCCTTTACCCTCTGAGCCTCCTCCGGATCCTGTTCCAGGCTGAAGACTTTAGAGAGGGGCACTGGTTTCCCACTTCGACACAGCACTGCTTGGCACGTGCCAACGTTGGCCACAGTCAAGCTAAAGCTACTTGTTGGATCGGCAGTGTCAGGGCGGATGTAACAGAGGAGAGCAGAAGAGCCCAGCTTCTGGCCAGCCATGCCTAACTTCCTGTTTAGAAAGAAGAGAAAATGAAACCATGGCAGCTAGTTTTAGAAGAAAGCGGTGGGCCTTCATGTCCATGGCTTCCACATTCTTCTGCTACATGACGGTGAACCCATATTCATCGGAAGGCAATCTCTTGCTATGAGAGCCTTGCTAAGAAATTTTAGCAAAAGGGTAGGGGTACAGGAGACCATGAAGGCGCAGCTTTCTCTGTTGCTTCTACTTGTCTGATTACAGACTACAGTGACCTGATTCAGTGACTTCCAGCTTTTGCACAACAGAATCTCCTGAAGGGCTGGTTGAAAACAACTCTGGAGAGTTCTCTTGTGATGCACGGTTGTCAGCGCAGTGGCCTGGGTTGCTGCTGTGACGTGGGTTTGATCCCCGGCCCAGGAACTTTCACATGCAGTGGGCCCGGCCAAAATTAAAAATAAAAGTAACCACTCTGAGCTCATTCCCAGTGTTTCCAGTGATGTGGAGGCTGCTGATCCTGGAACAACACTTTGTGAACCACTTCCTCAGGTTGTAAGTTCCCTGAAGGAAGGACCGCAGTTGTCCTTGTATTTCTCCCATATTCATGGTGTCCATCCCCCCCAGCACGGGGGACACATTTCTAAGCTCAGAGCAGATGCTCTTAGAAAGATTTGGTTTCAAGTTCCAGCTTTTGCCATTCATGAGCTGTGGATGCTCAGCAAGTTCATGCTCTGAGACATTTTTCTGATTAAAATACCCACCCTCTGTGGTTTGTTATGGAAATGAAAGATAGAGTATAAAAATGCTCAGTATAGTGCCTAGTGCTTGGGAGGCGTGTCAGAAACTGAGTTTCCTTTCACAAACCCTTTATTTTGCCAAGTCCCTGGCTCAATTCTCTTACTGAAAAATGGACTCCTTTCCCAGCACCTCTGTGTTCTGGTGACAGATTAAACAGCGCAGGCTCCAGATTGTTCCATTTCAACCTTGATTATACAAAGGCGCAGCCTCTCCGTGGTACCCTTCATGCAGCCCACCTCATGTGCATGATGCTCTATGAGCTGAGCATTTGGTTCGTAGGGTTTGGCCCTTGAGTGGCTTAGACTTCAGTGAGAAGATTAGCTATTAAGTCCTGAGTAATAAGTACTCTAAACATGAGAATCTGATGAGTGCTTAACCTTTTGTAGGTCACTGATGCTTTGGAGACTCTTATAAAGGCTTACTATCTTCCTTCACCCAAAAGCACACCCCCCCCCCCACAACCTTCTGTGTGTGATTTCTGGACTTTCCAGGTTCTCAGCAGCCTTTGGCTTCAACAGAGAAAACAGATGGCTGCACAGACTCTTTAAAGAGCCAAAGTCTCCGCATCCCACGCTGATGGAGAGAATGGCCTCGGAACAAAGAGCAAGATCTCACCTTGCTCCTGTCCCTGTAATTGAGACCCTGACCTTCTGGCTTAGTGAGATGTGTTTCCAAAAACAGGAACTATTCAATCCACCTGCTTACCTGTGAGAAACCAAGAAGGTGTGCGCCATGAAAACGGTGTCGTTTGTTGACTGCTGCACCTCTTCCAGAAGCACATCCGCCATGGTGCACTGGAGGAGGCGCGGGAGCTCCTCGTTTCGATCCCCGTCAAACATGCCATACACAGCTCCCACCCCCTCTGCAAAGGTGTCCACAGCCAGAGCAGACACACACAGCCTACCGCAGAAAGAGGAGGAAGACAAACGACAACGTTAGTGGTAAAGCATTCTTCTCCAGGGAGCCTGCTTTTAAAAAAGTACTAACTGAAGATGGACTGGAACAGCAGGAAAACCTAATAAGTTACACATGAGAAAAGTGCTACAGACGAGAAGGAGCACCTTAAAGAGCTGATGTCACAAGAAAAGGGGGAATCCAGCCACACTCGGGGGCAGCACAGACTAGCTTTGCCATGCTGCACCAGGCTGGAAAGGTCAGGCGTTTTCTCTGAATAGTGATTAAGGACTAGCACCGATGCCCTTCAAAGACACCCCCCACCACACCCCGGGGCACCACACACCTGTGGCTGAACACTCTGCGACAAGAGAAAGCACGTCGTGGGACTCTGGGGCATATAAGGGGGTACTGGAACAAACCTAGTACCGGATCTGGGCTTCGACTGGGTCATTCTGGGGACGGTCGAACGAAGCAGGGATCCGAGATTGGGTGCTGTCGGAACCACACTAAACTGAGTGTGCTTCTGTTGGCTATCTCAGTCAATCTTATCTCCAGGGAAGGAAGATGAGCATGGGGACAAAGCTGCGACGCGTTAAGGAAGCAGCAATCACCCATCTCTGTCACGAGAGTGGATCATGGGCTCAGAGGGGTCTTAGCTGACCGTGGCCTTCTGTCATTTGTCTATGCTCAAGAGGGTAACAGCACAGCCTGGCTTTCAGTATCAGATCCATCCTCCGACGGCAGGGGAGCTTTTCTGTCTCCACGGCCGCGACACTCACTTATTTCTCTGCCCCGCCATCTCAGCCAGTCCGTGGCTCCAGAAGGTGGATGTAACTGTGGAATCAGTGGTGGGCAAAGGTTTCTGATCAATTTTCAAGGTTGTGATGTGGCTGTGAGAAGTGGAAAGAGGCACGTTTAAACCATATACACTTCTATACTTTCCAACGACTATCCCAACAATGTTTTTTTATACAATAATCTGTGGGGAGACCAAGATTCGCTTTCAGAGAGACTAAAGGAAGTTATGTGCTGAACCACCGGCTAGGAAGTGAGACGAAGGAAAGGGGTGGGAGGAAGACTTGGGGGCCCATTATAATCGATGTTGTTCATTTCAGTGAACAACTAAGCACAACAAGAGATTTCTAAGTTTCAATCAACTGTCTACTTTTAAGTGTACTGATAAAGTGAAGTCTTGATACAATGACTGTCTCTTAGATGCAGTGTGCCACCTAAACCGCCTATGTCTGCTGTGTGATTGGGCCACTCAAGATGGTTGTTCTCTTGTTCTCTATAGATCCCCTGCTTGACCAGTGCCTGCCTCACCCTTAATCACAGAGCCTCAGAGTTCCTGTTGTGGCTCAGTAGTTAACGAATCCGACTAGGAACCATGAGGTTGCAGGTTCGATCCCTGGCCTTGCTCAGTGGGTTAAGGATCCAGCATTGCCATAAGCTGTGGTGTAGGTCGCAGACGCGGCTCAGATCTGGCGTTGCTGTAGGCTGGCAGCTACAGCTCTGATTAGACCCCTAGCCGGGGAACCTCTCCATATGCTGAGGGTGCGGCCCGACAAAAAGACAAAAAAAAAAAAAATCACAGAGCCTTAAGAGTAAATGCCTACATACTTACCTTCCCTCAACCACCCTGGCTAGTGATTGTTCTCATCTTTAGATCAGAACTATCTGTGCTAGTTTATCAAAGGGGCATGTGCCTCTGCTGGTTTCCCAGGTAACCGATGAGCCAACCGGTTACCCTCGGTAACCTCCCTCTCCCCCAGTAGTAACGACTAGCACCGTGTCCTGTCCCCCATCTGCCACACGTGGTGGGGTGGTGGGGTGTTGGAGTGTCGCCTCAGGACCTTGACTCAGACATGTGGGCTCTCCCTATCCATTAACTGTGATGTCTCTGTCACCGACTCTGGGCTCTCTTTTCATCTTGAGGCTGGGCAAGGACAGGGCTTTCAGGCTGTGGGGTGCGGCCCTGCACCTGCCCTGTCTTGAATACCGGGCTGTGGCTGAGCAGAATCCACGGTGCTGAGCTCTAACAGACATGGGCTGACTGCTGGGCAGAACATCCATCAAACACAGAACCAAGGAAAGAGAACCAATGGCCTTTCTGATCTAAGCCTTTCTACTCCTTTCATGAATCAAGGTCTCAATTGTCCTTAAGAAAAACCACACAAGCCTGGTGGGACTAAAAACACATGTGGATTCCATTCCAAAGGCTTTGCTACCTAAATGTGTCCAGCGTCTTGTGTTCCAGAACCAGGTTTGTATTTCCAGTCAGGTCCAGGTCTTGTAACGTAGCCGGCAGGGCCTCTGGAATCAGGATTTCAGTCAAGTCGTTGCAACTTAGGTCTACAAACTGAGATGGAAAATGGGGAGATTAAATTAATTCTTATCTCCCCAAAGCTCAGTCTCCTACTACATCCTCAAAGGAAACTCAATTTCTTCCCAGGAGTCAATTAACTATACTGTCTGTGATCCCAAACTGCCCCTTCCCTCTTCCTTACGAGAAGAGAACCACCTCGGGCTCACTGTGGTTACCCCAGGAGGACCTCACTGCTGCGCCCAGAAGCACCTGGATCTGAGGCAACTGCAGAATCTCCGGGAAGATGCTGATGTTGTTGGAATGCGCCACCAGCGTGTGCAGCCTTCTGCAGTTGGCGATGGTCGTGGGGATGGTTTTAAGCTTGTTGCCACTTAAGTTCAGTTCCTCCAACTGCTCCAATTTATTTAGTTTGCTGAAAAAGAAACATCAAAACACCATATTGCACCCAAAGGACCAGGTGCAAGGCAAGTTCCATGGCAGCCAGAGCAAGAGGTGACCGGCCCGCTGCCCAGAGTCCGCTGCCCGTGCAGGATAAAACAGCCACCAGGGTGAACGGCTGCTCCTGTGGGGCCCCAGCCTCATCTGCCTCTCAGGGTGATCGAGGGCTGCAGCTTGCCGTGCCTCTCTTGCAGCTGCTGGATCTTCAAGGCCTGAACATCTTCCTGTGACTGACTTACAGGAAGCAGCTGAATCAGCACCAGCCTAGGGCTGGTCAACTCGTTATGGCACTTGCTTTAAAATACTGGGTAAGTCTGTGGAGTTCCCGTCGTGGCGCAGTGGTTAACGAATCCGACTAGGAACCATGAGGTTGCGGGTTCGGTCCCTGCCCTTGCTCAGTGGGTTAACGATCCGGCGTTGCCGTGAGCTGTGGTGTAGGTTGCAGACGCGGCTCGGATCCCGCGTTGCTGTGGCTCTGGCATAGGCCGGCGGCTACAGCTCCGATTGGACCCCTAGCCTGGGAACCTCCATATGCCATGGGAGCGGCCCAAAGAAATAGCAAAAAGACAAAAAAATAAAATAAAATACTGGGTAAGTTTGTGTCAGTGGACGTCAATATCCTCAGCCGTAAAATAAAGAAGTTATACAAAATCATCGCTAAGATTCCTTTCAGTTTTAAATGTCTACAGTTATGTATTCATAACACAATTTGTCTTCACTAAACATCTGAGCGCCTGTAATACATGCAGCATTGTGCGAGGGACCAGAGCACAGGCGAGGCGCACTGTTCCAGTGGGGTGAGCAAAGCTTTCTGCCCACTGAGTAAAATACATTAACATGGCGTAACTCCTTTATCTAGGTTATTACAAACTGCTCTGATTTCTCTTTCTCAACTGATTTTAAAAAGTATAAAAATGATACACTGCAGTGACATAGCAAGTTTGGAAAATAAAATAAATCAACAATCATACCACCAATCTGAAAAAATGACTTTTTTTTTTCTTTTTTGGTTGTCTCTCGGTATCTGGAGTTCCTGGGCTAAGGATGAGAACTGAGCCAAAGTTGCAACTGATGGTTCAGCTGTAGCAATGCCGAATCCATTAACCCAATGTGCCAGGCTGGGGACTGAACCTGCGTCCTGGCACTGCAGAGACACCACCAGTCCCATTGCGCCACAGCGGGAACTCCTGAAAAAATTACTTTTGCTTTTGCTGAATTCCCTGCCAAACTTTCCACATGCATATTTATTTTACATGAAATTTATATCCCGTCCTTTCCACATAAATATCTATATTTCCACAGCTAGAAATTTGATACTTTATAATAATAAAAGCTCAGCAAGTTAAAATTATTTTCTTAATACAACAGTAATAATCTGAAAAAAATAGAAAAATAGAGACAAGCAAGAAAAAAAAATCTCAATCCCACTGCCAGAGATAATTCTGATGACATTTTGGTGGAGCGTATTCTTGTCCTTTTTAATGTATGAAACTCTATTTTTCAAATTAAAACGATGCTTATTATATATACTGGGGTTTGTTTTTATTGTTTTGTTTTCGCGGCTGCACCTGTGGCATATGGGAGTTCCCAGGCTAGGAGAACTGGAGCTGCAGCTGCCAGGCCATCACCACAGTGGATCAGAGCCACATCTACAATATACATCGCAGCTTTTCGCAATGCCAGATCCTTGATCCACTGAGCGAAGCCAGGGATCGAACCCGCAATCTCAGGGTTACTAGTCTGATTCGTTTCTGCTGCGCCACAATGGAAACTCCTAATAGTATATTTTTAAACTGTTCCCCTGTCCAAATTTCATGCTATTCTCTTACATGATTACCTATGTAGAGCCCTCTGACTTATGGATAGAAATGCAGCATCTGTATCTCAGTCAGCCTCTGACTGAGCACCCTGAAAATAGTCCAAAAGAAACAGAAGACTTGAATGTGCCCAGGCAGTTACGACACTGTTCAGGAGATGACAGCAGATTTATTATTCCGTATAAGACATACATTTTCTTTAGTATACTGTTCCTAAATTCTAGTGTTTTCATCTGTGTTGAGATTACTCTAATTTTGTACAATCACCTATCGATTCTTGTCTTTACTCCTAACTACTTATTTTCTTATTCGTCGGTGTGTTTTAAGTTTTCTATCAACCTGCTTTGGGCCACTCCTACAGTCAGTATCATTAAATTAGGTGGAATTCATTAGCTTCAGAGTATTACATCTGGTTTCTCCCAACAGCTTGATAAACTAATAAACTTGTCAGTTCTAAGTCATTTTCTTTTACTTTATGTGAAGCCAGCTGAATTAATCTGATATGATTTCAGGAGATCGATCACATCCTGAAAAGAAGATTCTGCATTCCCTTCAAAATTCTGTGCAAATGCTTTCAAGGAAGCAATCAAGTTTATCCCACTTGTCTTCTACATGTTCCAAATATCTAATTTCATAATAACCATAAAAATTATAATCTCTCTTCTCCTGAGTTTAACACACTTCTACGAAAATGTGTAAAACAGAATTATAATAGTTTTTGTTTTCAAATTGTATCAAACATGATATAATTTTAAAGAAAGACATGTATAATTTCATTCAAATTATAGCAAATGTCATTTCTCTTTGCTTTTTGTTTTTGAAAGCATGACTTTTAATGACTACCTTCATGGTATAGATGACTTTTTCTGGTGTCAAATTTTCTAAAAAAAATTTTTTAAGTCAAATTTATTTTGGAAGGTATTTTTCCACTGACACTGTTTAAAACTTTGACATTAAACATCTCTCTCTTTCCCTTTTCTTAATTTTATGGCTGCACCCATGGCATACGGAAGTTCCTGGGCCAGGGACTGGATCCAAGCCACAGCTGCAGTAATACCAGATCCTTTAACCCGCCGCCCTGGGCCGGGATGGACCCTGTATCTCCGCAGCAACCTGAGCCGCTGGGCCTGGATTCCTAACCCGCTGTGCCACAGGGAGAACTCCTCTCTTATTAATGGAGCCTGGCTAAAGACTGTTCATCTCTCCCCACAGGCAGGCCAGCACTTGCAGTGTAGCTACCCATGCATATCTTTAACATCCTGCATTTATGACACTGCACTGCAACTGCCTTCATATTCATCTATTTCCCTAATCTGACTGTAAGTTCCTTGAGGACAGAGAATGTAACATAATCACCAGTTTCCCTAGTACTTACACTGTACCTGACATACAGGAGACATTCAACATATATAAAAACAAACAAATAAATGGATTCGACAGTTTTTTGTAAAAGTGCTGACAAGAGAAAAGAAAGAATTATCCTCAGAATTTAATTTATTTCATAAGTCTGTACTTTCTAGGTTGAAAATTCTCAGACCATTATTAAGTAAATAGAACTAAGGATGAAACCCCTTTAAACCACAATCTCTGTGGCTACTGATATTAAACAACTGGGTACAAACGGTTTTCCCATTCAACTAGCGGATCACAGCATCAGTAAGTCAGTCAACAAAAGCAAGAGTACCCAGTAAGACAGCTGTGCTGGAGGCCGAGGGATGCAGAATCACGTATGTATCTGAAATGACCAGAGAATGTGTTGGTTTACCTTGCGGGAAAGGTCTGTAGCTGGTTGTTTGCAAGATGCAAGATTCGCAGGTGGGGGTGCCCCACCAGGACGGGCACACACTGGTCTGTCAGGAGGTTGTTGGTCAGGTAGAGCAGCTGCAGTGCGCTCAGACTCTCCTCCCCGGCGCAGGCCGGTGGCAAGGACTCCAGACTATTTGCAGATGCGTTCAAGTATCTGAGGCTGACAGAACACACACAAATCGTCATCCCCTTTACGGCTATTTGCTGCCTTCCTTCCTCTGGGGAAACCATTATGCCATCTCGGTCCGTAACACTGCCTTTCCACCCTCTCAAACTCACGACAAAAGTGATTTCCTTCGGGTGGTTTTCTCTGATTGATTCTACCCAACCAAAGTTCCATTTATTTATTCATTCATTTATGGCCGCACACGTGGCATACACAAGTTCCCAGGGTAGGGGTCAAATTGGAGCTGCAGCTACTAGCCTACGCCACAGCCACAGCAATGTGGGATCCAAGCTGCATCTGGAACCTCCACCACAGCCACAGCAACACGGGATCCTTAATCCATTGGTCTAGAGGCCAGGGATAGAACCCGCATCCTCACGGATACTAGTCAGGTTCATTCATTACTGCTGAGCCACAATGGGACTCCCAAAGTTCCTTTTACTCAACTCACGCAAGCCAAGCAAAGAACAAAGAATAAAGGCTCAGTTGTGTTCCTGGGCTTTGGATGTGGCCCGATTCTAACCCAGCTTCACATCTCACTGTCTGGATGCCTACCAAAAGGATGCTGTTGAGCATCACATTCACAAATATCCGAACTATGAAGACACTCTTTAGAAAAAGTTTCGTCGGCGTTCCCGTCGTGGCTCAGCGGAAACGGATCTGACTAGTATCCATGAGGACACAGGTTTGATCCCTGGCCTTGCTCAGTGAGTTAAAGATCTGGTGTTGCTGTGAGCTGTGTAGGTCACAGAGGCAGCTCGGATCCCACCTTGCTGTGACTGTGGTGTGTGTAAGCCAGTGGCTACAGTTGATTCGGCCCCTAGCCTCGGACCTTCATATGCCGGGATGCAGTCCTAAAAAGACAAAAAAAAAAAAAAAAAAAGAAAAAAAAAGAAAAAGTTTTGTCATTCTAACAGAATCATATTTATTTAGCCAATCCCCCTAAGTGGGGGCCTACAGGCTATGTCCAGCATTTGCTACTACAGACACTGGAATGAGCGCCTTTGAGTCTTCATCCAATTATTTGTTTGGGCTACATCCCCAGAAGCAAACCATGAAGGGTCTGAGGCTAGACATATCGTTAAGATGTGTGGCAAATTGATTTGGCCTCAGGAAGGCTCTACCCAACTACACCTCCACAGGAAGGACATAAGAAGGTGTCTGCTCACACCTTTGTCAGCACCGAGCACCGGAAGTCCTCTTCATTTTCACCAATCTAATAGGTACATCGTAGGATGATTTTCAACACTTGCCTAGCATGGTGTTTGGTACAAATAGAACATGCTCAATAAAAGGCAGCTAACATTATTAAACTTGTGTGATCTTAATTCTTCAAACTGTGTGATCCACTTTGCTGATTAGCTTTCAAGTGGTTGATGGTGTCTGTCTGTGTCTCTGTATGTCCCACAGTGCTCTGTGCAGAGTTTGTATCAGGTATTATTGACAGGATGCTACAACTGCTGGGTAACAACTATCGAATCTAAGGTTGTAAACTAATTTTATTCAGACGCTCATCAGAATGAAACACACTGTAATGCATCATTAACATTTTTTTTTTTTTTTTTTGCTTTTTAGGGTCACCCCCTCAGCATATGGAGGTTCCCAGGCTAGGAGTTGAATCAGAGCTACAGCTGCAGGCCGACACCAGAGCCACAGCAACGCGGGATCCGAGCTGTGTCTGTGACCTACACCATAGCTCACAGCAACACCAGATCTTTAACCCACCGAGCGAGGCCAGGGAGCAAACCTACACCCTCATGGTTCCTAGTCGGATTCATTTCCGCTGCACCACGATGGGAACTCCAATGAATGAAATCTTGATTTCAGTTGCATTCTTTATGTAACACTTTTTAAAAGGTGCACCACGACGGGAGTTCCCCAAATACTTGTTAATTAATAAATGTTACTGCACTAAGACTCCACATAAACTTTCCCAAAAGAAAATTTTCCTCAAATATTTTTTAGAATTTCCAAAGATTTTAGGATTTCCCGTTGTGGCTCAGTGGAAACAAATCTGACTAGGATCCATGAGAATGCAGGTTTGATCCCTGGCCTCCCCCAGTGGGTTAAGGATCCAGCATTGCCGTGAACTGTGGTGTAGATTGCAGACGCCGCTCAGATTCCGAGTTGCTGTGGTGTAGTCCAGCAGCTATAGCTCCAATTTGACCCCTAGCCTAGGAACCTCCATATGCTGCGGGTGTAGCCCTAAAAAGATTAAAAAAAAAGCATTTCCAAAGATTTCATTTTTTAAGAAAATGCAACCAAGCATACTATATGTTAAGAGATGAATAAGCTGCCAAACAAAAGAACAAGGCAGACACTTGTGGGCTAAGTGCTTTTTGTATGCCTCCTGCAGCCTCATGCTAAATTACTACTGCTTATCTGTGCTTTCTCTGTCTAAATTGAAGACAATACTGCCTTCTTCATACTGCAGAAAACTATAATTAAAAACTAGCTTTCATTTAATGGTGACACACATGTTAAATAAACCTGATTATGGGTATTAAAATAGGAAGACATCCTATCTATTTGTTAATTTACGATGAGAAAGCAAATAATACTTTTGGAGCAACGTTACACTGAAATGCACAGTTTTCAAAGTAGGAAGTAAAAGAGCCCCACAAATAAGGAATGTAACTTAATGAAAGCTTGTAAAGCTAGAAGCGAAAACTAAATTAACTTCAGTGGTATGTCCTTTTCTCGCTAATGGAGATGCTGAAAACTGCCCCCAAAGGCTGTATCAAATCGCTGCAATCTCTCTTCGAAGATCACAACCTGTGTTCCTTTTCTGAGATGAAAGCCCAAACCTTTCCAACGTGTTTAAACCTGCTTACAATACCATAACTTCCAAGTATTTGATGGTTAGTTCAACTTCTCAGTTGTCCTAAGACAGGGTCCTATTTGATTCCTTACGAACTGCAAATAAGTCTCCACCCACAGCTGGACCACGAGGTAAACACTCTGCAAGGGTAGTTGCAAAGGTCACTCCAACACCAAGTCCAGGCAGTTTGCTTAGACAACGACCCTGTTCTTCTGAATGAAATCGACAGCACTTACTTTAAGGCCTTCGAGAAGAGGGTCTCCGGCAGCCTGGTGAACAAGTTATGCTGAATATCCAACACCTCGAGAGGGATGTGCTCCACCAGTGCTGGGAGGTTCTGCACGTGATTGTGGCCCAACATTAGTTTCCTAAGACTCAAGCTACTAAGGATCCTACGGGGAGGAGCACAAAGACACAACAAAAATCTGACTTACATCTCTTTTCCTGAGTCTGCCCTTGGTTATTAGCTGAAGCCAGGAAACTAGCAGGAACGTGGTCTTCTAGACAGTATCCTCCTCGACAGGCACCTGCGCCAAGAAGGCAGCAGGACCATATGTTCACCCGCCACCCACCAGGAAGCCATTCAGGTCACTCTGGGAAAGGTGAGTTAATGAAAACACACATCCCACGACAAAAACTGCTACTTATTCAGTGCTTAAAACATCCAGGCCATTTAATTCTGACGTTCGGATAGGTTACGTGACTTTGATTTGCCAAAGATCTCACATCCAATGTGGTAAATGGTACAGTCGGGATGTGAATTAAGGTCTGACTCCGAGGTGGTGTTCATACCTCCTATGCTACCAAGGCTCCACTAAGCAATAATCTCGGTACTTTGTAATATACCACCCCAGCCCCCAAGACCTTTATCTTTTCCTCCACATACACAAACGCCACCGTCTTATACAGGTCAATTCAAAGAGGCCTGCTCCATGGAGCATTCTCTAATTACTCAAAGTTCTGCATTTCTAAAACCTTTTATTTATACAGCACAGTGACTAAGAGTGAGGCTTTGGAGTAAGAAGGACCACATCCAAATACCAGCTGCTATTCTAGTTAAGTGACACCTTGGGCAAGTTACCTAACCATGCTAAGGTTTAGTTTCCTTATTTGTAAGATGAAAATAACAGCACCTATAAAATGAGATTGATACAGGATTAAATAAGATAACAAAAGTAAAGTTCTTAGAACATTGCCCAGCTCATAATAAATCATCCAATACAAATGGGCTGTTACCACTGTCCTGTCACCAGCCTACGTCAGCAACTCTTGTAACATTTTATCACAGTGACCTGCACAAGCCACCTCAACTATGCGCTTTCTACATTCCTTGTGGGCCAAGACCATGCCTGAGACATTACTGTACGTCTTACGGCACTCAGGACGCCCTGCTCTCAGGAGATACTCAATATTTATTGAACACATGATGGAAAGGACCATTGAAAGGCAACCCCAATCTAGGAAAATAAGTACACAGGTAACATACATTAACACACACATACCTCATAGGAACCTCGGTCAGAAGGTTATGGCTCACATCTAATATTTCTAACTTCTTCGCTTCACAGGCCCAGTCAGGGACACACTCTAGCAGGTTTCTGCAGAAAATAAATTACAGGCAATATTTAAGACGACGAGTGCAACTCTTTCCATTTCACTACTCTGTTACGTATCTCATTCCATTTCACAAGCCTCTGAGCTCCCTGAGGGCAGAAGCATTGCCCCCAAGGCACCCCTGGTGCGCTGCCTGGTACACAGTAGGTGCTCAAGGAATGTCACTGATGGAAAGGTGGAGAGAGACAAGTACATACACAAGCCTGACACTGGGTCAACTGTGCTTCCTGCCCGATGAACACACAAGGGCTTTCCACGGTGGAAAGGCACGAGGTGGTGGGACGGGGCGAGGGCGAGGGGAGGAAGGACTTAACGGAAGAAGAGGCATTTTCAACACATCTCCAAAGACAAGGGGGAGTTCCCCAGGTAATAACCGGGGGAGAAGAGAAGCAAATTCTGAGGAAAATGAACCAAATAATTAAAGGTGAGGAAGCAGGGACAAAAGAAAACTAGTGGGGAGGAGGTTCCAGATCATTTAATCTTCAAATTCAAATATTTAGCAGAGCTGCCAGGCAGATACTCAGTCAAAGGAATTTTTTTTTTTTTTTTGTCTTTTGTCTTTTTGTTGTTATTGTTGTTGTTGTTGCTATTTCTTGGGCCGCTCCCGTGGCATATGGAGGTTCCCAGGCTAGGGGTTGAATCGGAGCTGTAGCCACCGGCCTACGCCAGAGCCACAGCAACGCGGGATCCGAGCCGCATTTGCAACCTACACCACAGCTCATGGCAACGCCGGACCGTTAACCCACTGAGCAAGGGCAGGGACCGAACCCGCAACCTCATGGTTCCTAGTCGGATTCATTAACCACTGCGCCACGACGGGAACTCCAGGAATTTTATTTTCAGATGTTACTTAGCTTCTCCAAGCCTCAAAGCATCTATGGATCTATAGATCAAGAGGATGAGGCAAAATGAAACACACGCTGTAAGAGAAATGCTCTGACTGCTCCGTGAAGGAAGCATGTGGCCTGAAATGGACTGAGGCAAGTTCCTGAAGAAATATGACTGTGGGGGTAGAATGTTGTACAATGACCTGAGGCGAACAAGCAGGAGCTGAGCCCAGAAGCAAGGGAAGACTGAGCCACCCAGTGATGCCGGGGCAGAGGGTGGAAAGAAACAAGGCTGGAAAGATCTAGTCGTGTCTGGGAGATTGTGACCTTATCCTGCTAGTGCAGGGGGGGGGTCAAAGGAAGGTCTGTGAGCAGCGGAGGACAACGTCAATTATGCACTTAAAAAGCAGAGAACTGGTTGAGGTGGTTAGAGCAGGAGAAGGAAGAGTGATCAGGAGGCTGCTACAGAATTGCAGACAGAAATGACAAGGGCCTCCATGAGAGGTGCGATGCCTGGAAAGGTGGGGGGCCAGAAGCATTGAAGAGCAAAAAGCCTGACTTGGAGATGGAGTAGACATGGGAGCAGAGCAGAGGGAAGACTCAAGTCACATTCAGGCTTCAGCCTAGATGACCAGGGAGAAAAATCCTCTCCAGAGAGAGGACTGATAAGCTCCAAATGAGGTTGGGAATCCTGCATTTCAGCGCTGGCCATCTGGATCTGACCGACTTCTGACAATGCCCAAAGCTGAAACAGACACGAGATGCACAAGGTAAAGTGGGAGCAGAAGGGTGGATGATGCCTTTAATTTTGCCCCTATCTGAGGTACATGGAGAGGGGCGGACTGGGCACATAGGTCTGAGGTGGAAAGAAGGGGGCCTGGGCGGCTGCTGATGACACTGATGTGGAGTGAAATCATCGGAGTGATAGGATCGTGTCAGATGAGAAGGGAGTGGGCCAAGAACAGACCCTGGCATAACCGACCTTTAAGGGCTTAGCGAAGGAAGAGGAGCATGGAAAAGAGGCAGAAGGACCGGTCAAAGGGGCCTGCGCTGCAAGGGCCAGCCAAGGAAACAGCAGGTCTGAAGAAAAGAGAGCGAGATGAGCAATGTCAACGCGGACGGGTCCACAGGAGGAGGGCTAAAGGCACTTGCGGTGGGCTGAACAAATGGAACCAGGGAACTGAGCCAACAAATGCAAACAACTCTTGAGAAATTGGACCAAAAGGGGATGGGGGACTAGATCGCAGCTAGAGGGTGTGGAAGATAAAGGGAACGCTTTCTGTTTGTTAAGACAGAGGAGATGAGCGCGCGGACAGAAAAAGAAAAACCCCAACCACGTGTGACAGGGGAGGAGGAGGACTAGTGCAAGGTCCAGGCAGTGAGAGGGGAAGGGATCAAGGGCAGAGGCCTGCAGCACAGGAGAGAGGCTGAGAACGGATGTGAATCTACATGAATTTAAGCAAGGGGGTGGGAACCGGAAGGAGACCACCCACGGTGGCCTCTAAGTCTCAGTCACGGGGGAAGCTGAGCTCTACAGAGAAGAGCTGGAGCTGAGACAAGCCAAGCGGGATCAGAACCCGGACCCTGAAAGGAGCTGATGGAGGAAACACTAGAGACGAGGCTGGAAACTGTGAATCTGGAGTGGTGTCCATGTGACTTGCTTCAGTAATGCTCAAGCTCAGTGGGGAAGGTAAATCTTAGTCTTGATCTATGCTGGGGTTTTGCTGGGAAGATAGGACACAAAGAGATGGATGGAAGGGAATCTAGGACAATAGCTTAATAATAATGATGATAAAGTATCAGGAAGAAAAGAAACCTCGCTATCACAGCTAATATTTCTTGAGACTACTTTATGCCAGGCACTATGCTCCGTATTTTCCATCTACTGTCTCGTTGAATTTTTGTGACAACCCTGACCATACAGGACTCTGTTCACTGCCCCTTCACCTGCTCCCAGCCCTTTATGCTCCCAGTGCTTATGATGCTGCCCTCTTACTGCTTGTTTGATTGTCCAATTCTCCACTAGACTGTAAAACTCAGCCACTGACTCCTGAATGCCTGACACAGGGTAAAAAGTAAATGAAGGAAACAAAGCAAACCTCATTCCTGTTTCTTCCTGACTACCAAGAGAAGAAACAAGACCCTGATTATAATTAATAGCTCTCTGAAAATCAGATCGACATAGATCACAAGAACATCAAAAAAATTAAGACAACTGGAATTCCTATCATGGCAAAGCAGAAACAAACTGACTAGGAACCACGAGGTTGAGGGTTCGATCCCTGGCCTCGCTCAGTGGGTTAAGGATCTGGTGTTGCCGGGAGCTGTGGTGTAGGTCGAAGATGTGGTTTGGATCTGGTGTTGCTGTGGCTGTGGTGTAGGCCAGTGGCTACAGCTCCGATTAGACCCCTAGCCTGGGAACCTCCATATGCTGCAGGTGTGGCACTACAAAAGCAAAGAAAAAAAAAAATTAAGACAACTGATTTTTAAGTCCTTAAAACCCAAAACTTATCTGATTCGAATAAGAAAAAGGAACTCACTACCAAGGAGGGGTAATAGGTGTTTGCAACTCAATCTAAATCCACCAACTTTAACAATGAGTAATTTAGAGGCACCTTTCTGATTTAAGAGGACCTTTGATTTAAATACATAGTCTGGCCATTAAACTTATTCCTCTATTCAACCTTTTGCCCTTTTCCAGGTTATTTGAACATTTCAACATATTTAGATTTCTTGTACCTCAACACTGCCAAAATGCCCACACACTTTCAATATTAGGAATATTAGGAATAATCAATATTAGGAATCAAATAGGCACCACCCTCATGAGACACACTCACCGGGAGAGTTCTAGAGAAGTGAGCAGACTGGGCACTGGATAGACATTCACTGCTGTCAGCCCTGATCAGAAAACAAATAGGGGTTAGTGACATTCTCTGAAAAAGAACGTAACCGAAGGAGTTCCCATCATGGCTCAGCGGAAGCGAATCCGACTAGTATCCATGAGGACGTGGGTTTGATCCCTGGCCTCGCTCAGTGGGTTAAGGATCCAAGCGTTGCTGTGAGCTGTGGTGTAGGGCGCAGACGTGGCTCGGATCCCGTGTTGCTGTGGCTGTGGTTGTGGCCGGCAGCTACAGCTCCCGTTCGACCCCTAGGAACTTCCGTATGCTGCAGGTTCAGCCCTAAAAAGAAAAAAAAAAGAATGTAACCAAGAGTAAATGGGGGGCGCTGGGGCAGGGGCTGATGACAACTGATGTCATCTACTGAGACGAACTAAAGATAAAAGCCACTGGGTAACCACACTAACTTTAACCACTTGACCCCAATTTGAAAACCAAATACAGCAACTAAATGAAGGACCTTGCTGCTGCACCAGATCCACAGCCCATCAGGCAGCTGGTAAACACTAACTATTGGTTTTTTAACTTAAAAAATTAATAAGTGGATTTTGGGAGTTCCCGTCGTGGCGCAGTGGTTAACGAATCCGACTAGGAACCATGAGGTTGCGGGTTCGGTCCCTGCCCTTGCTCAGTGGGTTAAGGATCCAGCGTTGCCGTGAGCTGTGGTGTAGGTTGCAGATGCAGCTCGGATCCCGCGCTGCTGTGGCTCTGGAGTAGGCTGGCGGCTACAGCTCCGATTCGACCCTTAGCCTGGGAACCTCCACATGCCGCGGGAGCGGCCCAAAGAAATGGCAAAAAAAGACAAAAAAAAAAAAAAATTCATAACTGGATTTTTACTGACAACACTTTAATTTTTAGTTAAAGTAAAACATGGAGTTCCCCTTGTGGTTCAGTAGGTTAAAGACCCGATGTTGTCTCTGTGAGGATCCAGGTTCAATCCCTGGCCTCGATCAGTGGATTTAAAGATCCGGCATTGGCACAAGCTGCTGCACAGGTCACAGATTCGGCTTGGATCCAGTGTTGCTGTGGTGTAGGCCCACGGTGCAGCTTTGATTCAAACCCTAGCTGGGAAACTTCCATATGCTGCAGGTGCAGCGTAAAAAGAAAAAAAAAAAAAAAAAGTAAAACATAGATACAGAAAAATGCACCAATCTTTTTTTTTTTTTTGTCTTTTTGCTATTTCTTGGGCTGCTCCCTTGGCACATGGAGGTTCCCAGGCTAGGGGTTGAATCGGAGCTGTAGCCACCGGCCTACGCCAGAGCCACAGCAACGCGGGATCCGAGCCGTGTCTGCAACCTGCACCACAGCTCATGGCAACACCTGATCCTTAACCCCCTGAGCAAGGGCAGGGATTGAACCCGCAACCTCATGGTTCCTAGTCGGATTCGTTAACCACTGCGCCACGACGGGAACTCCAAAATGCACCAATCTTAAATGTATAGATCTATGAAATTTTTGCAAAAAGAACATACTGGTACAATGAGTACTCAGATCAAGAAACAGAACAGTACAGCTGCCCCCAAATTTCCCTCAGCCTCCTCCCTCAGTCACTACCCCACATACAGATTACTTTTGCCGGTTTATATAAATATACACATTCAGTAGGTAAATTTTTTTGGTCTGGTTTCATTCACTGAACACTGTGTTTGTGAGATATGTGTTCCTATGACTGGTTTTGGTAGCAGCTCATTCATCTCATGGCTGCACAAAAGTTTTTCTGTGGCAATACTGTGCCTTATTTACCCACAGGAGAGTGGGTGGGCATTTTAGTCTTGGCCAGTTTGGGGGTACTATGAAGAGGGCCTTCAGGAATATTTTGTCCATATCTTTTGAGGACTAACTTAAGCACTTACGTTGAATACAAGCTTAGGAGAGGAAGCACTGAGACGAGAAGGTGCATATGTGTGACTTTAGTAGATACTACTGTGCAGTTTCCCAAAGTGGTTGCACCTACATACATGCCCAACAACCGACCCTGGTATTTTGGGCCTTCTTCATTCTAGTCATTCTGGTAGGTGTGCAGTGGGGTTGGCACACTACAGGTTCACATCCTCCTGACCAGCGAGCGCCTCTCCCTGTGTTAATGGACCATTTGGATACATTCTTTGGCAAAGCTGAGTTCTCTACTTCTGGAGTTTCAAAATTTCAAGTGTTGGTGTGAATTCTTCCAGGCTGTGGTATTTATGGATTCTGTGAACTGAGGAGCTGACTTCAGACAAGCCCCATTTACAGTCCTGCGACAGAAACTACCCAGAAGGACTGCCTGTCAGTGGCCTTTTCCGAGGGGGCCATTTGGATTATCTAGATATACTCAGAATGGAGAGTAGGCCTGGAAATAAGCATTTCCGTGCCAAAGACCTACCTCCATCTCACAGGATCTACAACCGGCACGAATCAGCAAACACCTGACACTCTTCCGACCTAAGCAATTAATCTAAGCTACTATCTGAAGCTTCTAAAACATGATAAAAGGTAACAGAGAGAAATCCTTAACCATCTTTTATCCTAAAAATATATTTTAGCCATACAGAAAAGTAAAGTGAATAAAGTAATGAACACTCCTGCACCCATCATCTGGCTTTTAACAAATCTTCACAGTCTGCCTTAAATGCTTCAGACTTTTTTTTTTTTTTTTTTTTTTAAGAATTAAAACACTGCACATACCAAGAGGCAAACATCATCTGGAATATGATTTTTATCATTCCCATAGATTCTTTCGCATGGCCATGGCATACTTATAGCTAAGAAAGCAAGACTTTTGTGTGTTTTAAAAATTGATATAACTATCATGTGTACTCAACCACCGAATCCTGAATGCCTCACAGATGGTTAAAAAATGAGGAAAGCAAGCCTCATTTATGTTTATTCTTGACCACCAACCCAAGTAACAAAAGCCTGAATATAATTACTCTCTCCAAAAATCAGACTAATATGTCACAAGAGTATCAAAAAAGAGAATACAATTTTAAAAAATAAGTCACAAAACCAAGAATTGTCTGAACCTAATTGGCAAAAAGCAAATCACTGCCATGGAGGAGTAATAGGTCTTGGCATCTCACCCTAAATCCACAGGCTTTAAGAATGAAGAATTCATAGACCCCTTTCTGTTTGTTTTTCCTTTCTTTCTTTCTTTTTTTTGCTTTTGTTTAGGGCTGCACCCGCAGCATATGGAGGCTCCCAGGCTAGGGGTCTAATTGGAGCTACAGCTCCCAGCCTACACCACAGCCACAGCTACGCCAGATCCTTAACCTGCTGAGTGAGGCCAGGGATCGAACCTGCAACCTCATGGTTCCTAGCTGGAGTCATTTCCACTGCGCCAGGATGGGAACTCCTGTTTCAAGAGGACCTTTCCTTTAACTGCATTGTTCTTTAACTGCAGGAAATCAAAACACACACTTTCTATTTTTTGCTCAAAAAATTCCTGAGATTTATCAATATTAAGACACAATCATGTCCATTGCTGTGCAATATTCTCTCTCTTTTTTTTTTTTTTTGTTTGGCTTTTGTTTTTGCTTTTTTAGGGCCGTACCTGTGGCATATGGAAGTTCCCAGGCTAGGGGTTGAATCAGAGCTGCAGCTGCCGGCCGATACCACAGCAGCAGAGCTGCTCGAATACGGGCTCTGTGCATCTGGGTCTTCTCTAGCTCCATCATACTGTACTCCATGGTGGTTGTACCAACCACCCTCGCAGTGTGTGAGACCTGTTGCTTTTCTACCTCTTCAATAAGCGCTTCCCATTATTAGTTTTACTGAGGAGTATAAAATGGTAATATCTAAACATGGATTTTTCTGACACGTGGTAAAACTGAACATCTTTTCTTTTTCTCCTTTAAACACAGAAAAAGTAATTACAGTTGATCTTTGAACAATGCGGGGTTATCAGTACCCTCCATGCAGTTGAACACATGCGCAGAACTTATATACAAATAAGTAACTACTTCAGTACAATGCAATTTGTGGTTGGCTGAATCTACAGATATGGAATTGCCCATACAGAAGGCTGATGACTGTAAAGTTACACTCAGATATTCCACTGTGTGGAAACCCTGTGTTGTTCAAGCATCAACTGTATTTACTACTGAAAAATATCCGTGGATAAGGGGAGCTGTGCAATTTAAACCCATGTTGTTCTAGTGTCAACGGTATAGCTTCTTTGGTAAAGAGCTCTCTATAAACAGGACTCCTACCATGGCGCAACGGGATTGGCGGGTCTTGGGAGCGCTAGGATGTGGGTTTGATCCCCAGCCTGGCACAGTGGGTTAAGTACCTGGCATTGCCACAGCTGCGGCTTAGGTCATAACTGCGGCTCAGATCTTATCTCTGGCCCAGAAGCTCTATATGCGGCAGAGAGGCCAAAAAGGAAAAAGGAAGAAAAAAAAAAAAAAAAGAACTCTATAAATAGAACAAGCTCAACAAACATGAAGCCCTTTACACTGAAAAATATTTCTGGGGCAAATGACAGAGTTCCTGTCGTGGTGCAGTGGAAACAAATCTGACTAGGAGCCATGAGGTTTCAGGTTCAATCCCTGGCCTTGCTCAGTGGATTAAGGATCCAGCGTTGCCATGAGCTGTGGTGTAGGTCACAGATGTGGCTCAGATCTGGTGTTGCTGTGGCTCTGGTGTAGGCGGGTGGCTACAGCTCCGATTCGATCCCTAGCCTGGGAACCTCCATATGCCGCGGGTGCGGCCTCCAAAAGACAAAAAGACCAAAAAACAAAAAACAAACAAACAAAAAAAAATTCTGGGGTAAATCAATATTGAAATGAGGGGCTTTTCATTCCAGAACTGAGTCAGCACAAGGTTTCAGACCAGACTGGCAAAGCTTTCCTGTAAAGGTTTAAATATTTAGTAAATATTTTGGCCTTTATGGACCATGGGGTCTCTCTTACAACTACTCAGTTTTGCCAGCGTAACATAAGAGCGGTTAATATGTAAAAAAATGAATGTGGGTGTGTTCCCATCAAACTTTATTCACGTAAATTTAAATTTCATATAACTTTCCCAGGTCAAAATTATTCTTCCTTCGATTTTTTTTTTCAAACACAACAACCTTTAAATGTAAAATGTAAAAAATCCATTCCTTACGGGCCATAGAAAAACAGATGGTAAGCCAGATTTAGCCCTGGGGCTGTAGCTGGCCAACCCTTGTTTCAGACTATTACTTTCTTTTGATCATGCCTGCCTAACCTCCTGTCATTTTGCAAAATACCCCTTATTATTACATTCACTTAGTGACTCTCAAAGTCTCCTGCAATCTCTATTTATGCATAACTCAGCCACTGAAGTGTTGACAGCAAAACCTAAAGCAGGGTCTCAATGAACCTCAAATTCCACTTCTCAGAGTGGCTGAGGAACACCCCAGATGCCACTGTGCCCGGAAAGCTCAGACAAGAGCTGCAAGAAGGAAAACAGGGGGCTGGGCTGAGAACTCACTGTTGGAACTGGCGTAGAGCGTTCGAAGGGAGAAGCCACTGAGCGTCAGCTCCCTCAGCTGGTTCCGCTCACAATGCAGCTGCTCCAAGTTGCACAAGGAGCTGAGATCTAAGTCGGTCAGCTGATTGTCCCGCAAATCCATGTGGGTGATGTACTTATTTCCCTCCAGGTTCTCAATAACCATGGTTTTCAGGTGGTTCATCCTTAACATTCAGAAATAAGAAAATCATTAGAAATAAATACTAAATGTGCCTACCAAAAGAAAAATCAAAGTATGAGACTTTTTTTCTCTTTCCTTAACAACTTAGGAATTTCACTATTTGCCCCATTTTGCAAGGGACTAAGTAAAATAACCACACAGCATTGTACCTTGAGTTCTTTGTTTATAAACTGAGTTAGAGACCATTCAGATTGGCAAACACATGTACAAATTAAATAAAGAGACAGGAGAGGGGGCTGTGTTCACAGCTGAAAACGTGCATCCAAATACCTAGGAAGGTTGGGCAGGGAGGAGGGAGCAGACAAAGGAACAAGAAGACGAACGTAACCTTTCGGGCTGGTGAGGAGCCGAACAGGCCTGAGGTACCCTGTCAAGAGCAAACGGAAGCAGCCATACTTCCTCTCGCTGCTCTGCTTATTCTCTGCAGGGCGGAGCCCCAGGGCAGTAGTTAATGGGGAGGAAAAGAATCTGTATCTATACAGAATAGTTCAAGGGAGAATGACCTAAAACGACAACTTTGTTCTCTTCTATACAAGCGTGGGATTTAATGCACGCAGGCCCATCTCCTTTTCCTGTATTTCAATAAATTTTTCTGTTACTGTGTCTTTACAAGGGGCATCAATGGCTTAGTGTAAATGACAGAACATCCTAGCTTCCCTTTTAACATTTTACTAGCTTCCTTTAGGAAACGATAATAAATAGAGAATAAGACTCTGCTAAAAATTATTAGTAGTAAAACTGTTACCATTTTAATCATGATACAAGGCTATCAAGAAGTCCAATGATTCCACAGAAAAATGGTCAAGCTGATGGAAAAATACAAACTACCAATACACATACAAAAAGATACTCAGCATCGCTCATAATAAATGTTGCTGAAAACAATGAAATGCTGTTTTTTACCTACTACACTGACCATAAGAAAAAAGACTGCTAAAATCCACCACTGGTAAGGATGTGAGAAAGTGGGAGTTCTCATAAGATGTTGCTGGGAGGGTTAAGTCAGAAAAACCTTGGTCAATTCCACAGTCTCTACCCGTACATCTGCCTCCTTTGCAATTTCTCTGCCACTGAGTGAAAAATGAAGCTTTACTACAGCTTTGAAAACACATACTGTCTCAAAACGCTACTGTTTTAAAAAGTCTTCATAAAAAGAGAACGTGAAAGCCCATCAGAGGCCCAGTTAAAGGAAGGTACATGGAGAACCGCCTTACCTGAAATCCACATGTTTGATGTGGCTCATCCGGTTCAGCAGCCCCAGGTCTAGGACTTCCAGTCGATTTCCTGCCATCACCACTTTATCTAACATGGTAAGTTTCTCATACACCTCAGGAATTTGACTAAAGTTGTTGAAGGAAATTCCCAGGGAAGAAAGCTGTTGCAGATTTCCCAGTTCTTCAGGTAAAGTAGTCAGAAAGTTGCCATCAAGACAGAGGGTTTGAAGACTGTGAGAAAAAAAACAAAACAACTTTATGAAAGGTTTTAATTGGAATGGATTAGAACTAGAATTAGGGATTTTGACTTGTCATGAATTTATCATGAATCCGATAACGATAAAAAAGCCCCAAGTCTATCTAAAGAGACTTGATAAACTAATACAAGCATACAAATCAACCATACTCCAATTAAAATTAAATTTAAAAAAAGAGACTTAATAAGATGACTTATGCATAAGCAACGTGGATGGTCCCTCTGACATCAAAGGGGGATGTTAAGAGCCTCTGCTGTTAAAACTGAAGGACCAGTCACCACTGCAGGCAAGCTAACTGCTGCTGACTAGCATCCTCGTCATTCCATGATTTATTTCACTTCAAGAGCTCACAGAACTACCTTCATTCCAAATGCCAGATGAGTTCCTTACTCTGAAAATAAAGGAGAAGATGAATCTAGGAAAAAAAAAAGTCATATACTTACTTTAGCAGATTGCCAATCTGACTCGGCAGGTCGTGGAATCCGTTACAGGAAAGGTTGAGCTCGGTCAGGGTGGAAATCTCACATAACAACACGGGAAATAACCCAAGCTTATTATGGGACAAGTTCAGGCCCTTCAACTGAGAAAATCTAAAAAGCAAAGGCACAATGTACTATTGAATGAAAAGTAATCTATTTTAAAGGTCCATCAAAAGTTCTGCTCTGCAAATTAACTACTGAGCACTCAGTATGTGCCTAACAGCATGTGTGGCACAGACGCTAAGATGACTGACAGCCAGTCCAAGCTATGAAGGAAACCAGGCCGGGAGCTCTTCTCTCACATCTTTAAAAAGGCAAAATATCTCAAAAAGCTCACCGTCGTACAACTACTTTGTATCAAGTCATACTGACATGCTTCGAATCTTTTCCCTTACTGAATTTCTACACGCAAGATACAAAAGCCTAACAACATAATCAACTCATGGATACAGGAAAAGCTAACAAACCTGTCGGTCAAATCCCATTATAAGCAGCGTCTTATTTTGTAATGAAATTATGTTGGCTCAAAAGCCACTTGAGGAGTTCCCATCGTGGCGCAGTGGTTAATGAATCTGACTAGGAACCATGAGGTTGCGGGTTCGATCCCTGCCCTTGCTCAGTGGGTTAAGGATCCGGCGTTGCCATGAGCTATGGTGTAGGTCACAGACCCAGCTCAGATCCCCAGTTGCTGTGGCTCTGGTGTAGGCTGGTGGCTACAGCTCCGATTGAACCCCTAGCCTGGGAACCTCCATATGCCACGGGAGCGGCCCTACAAAAGGCAAAAAAAAAAAAAAAAGACAAAAAAAAAATCTCATTACTAAACATAGGCTTATATTTGAAAAACTCTGCAAAACAGGTAAGAGAAAAATCATATGCTCTCTTTGCATGTAAATCAATGAAATTAGAACACACCCTCACATCATGCACAAAAATAAACTCAAAATGGCCTAAAGACTAAAACATAAGACATGACACCACAGGAGTTCCCACTGTGGCCCAGTGGGTTAGGAACATGACATAATGTCCATGACGATGTGGGTTCAATCCCTGGCCTCACTGAGTTAAGGACCTGGCATTGCTGCAAGATGCAGTGTAGGTTGCAGATGCTGCTCAGATCCAGAGTTGCTGTGGCTGTGGCGTAGGCTGGCAGCTGCAGCTCTGATTTGACTTCCAGCCCAGGAACTTCCATATGCTGTGGGTGATGTCCTAAAAAGAAAAAATTAAAAAAAAAAAAAAAAAAGACGTAAGATATGGCACCATACAACTCTTAGAAAAGAACATAGATAAAACATTCTCTAACGTAAACCATACAACTGTCTTTTTTAGGTCAGTCTACCAAGGCAACAGAAATAAAAACAAAAATAAACAATTGGGACCTACTCAAACTTACAAGCTTTTACACAGCAAAGGAAATAATAAAACAAAAAGACAACCTACAGAATGGGAGAAAATAACTGCAAATGATGCAATCGACAAGGGCTTAATCTCCAAAACATACAAACAACTTATACAACTCAACAACAAAAATATCAACAAAACACAACCCAACTGAAAAATGGGCAGAAGACTTAAGTAGACATTTCTCCAAAGAAGACATACAGATGGTCAGTAGGCACATGAAAAGATGCTCAACAATGCTGGAGTTCCCATTGTGGCTCAGCAGTAATGAACCTCACTAGTATCCATGACATTGTAGGTTCGATCCCTGGCCCTGCTCAGTGGGTTAAGGATCTGGCATTGTCATGAGCTGTGGTGTAGGTCGCAGGTGCGGCCTGGATCCCACATTGCTGTGGTTATGGTGTAGGCCAGCAGCTGCAGCTCCAATTCAATCTATAGCCCTGGAACTTTCACATGCTGCAGGTGCAGCCCTTAAAAAAAAAAAAAAAAAAGTTCAACATTGCTAATTATTAGAGAAATGCAAATCAAAACTACAATGAGGTACCCACCTCGCACCAGTCAGAATGGCCATTATTAATAAGTCTACAAAGAGGAAATGCTGGGGAGGGTGTGGAGAAAAGGAAACCCTCCTACACTGTTGGTAGGAATGTAAATTGGTACAACCACTATGGAAAACAGTATGGCGGTTCCTCAGAAAGTTAAATAGAGAACTACCACATGATCCAGCAACTCCACTCCTGGGCATACATCTGGACAAAACTATAATTCAAAAAGATAATGCATCCCTATATTCATAGCAGCACTACCCCACAATAGCCAAGACATGGAAACAACCTAAATGTCCATCAACAGATGAATGGATTAAGATGTGGTACATACATACAATGGAATACTACTCAGCCATAAAAACAATGAGGTAATGCCATTCACTGCAACATGGATGCAACCAGAGAACATCACACTAAGTGAAGGAAGTCAAAAAGAGAAAGACAAATACCACATCATATCACTTACATGCGGAATCTAAAATACGGCACAAATGAACCTATTTACAAAACAGAAACAAATTCACAGACATACAGAAGTTTTGTGTTTGCCAAGGGAGGTGGTGGCGGGGAGTGGGATGGATGGGGAGTTTAGGGGTTAGTAGATCCAAACTATTACATTTAGAATGGATAAGCAACAAGGTCCCCCATACAGCACAGGGAACTGTACCCGATCTCCTGGAAGAGACCATGATGAAAAATAATATTTTAAAAAAAGAATGAAAAAAATCATGCTTTCTGAAAATTATTCTAGAAGTACTAGTTATTAAGGAAGTATGTAAAATATTTCATTTTATGGAGTTCCCGTGGTGGCGCAGTGGTTAACGAATCCGACTAGGAACCATGAGGTCGCGGGTTCGGTCCCTGCCCTTGCTCAGTGGGTTAACGATCCGGCGTTGCCGTGAGCTGTGGTGTAGGTTGCAGACGCGGCTCGGATCCCGCATTGCTGTGGCTCTGGCGTAGGCCGGTGGCTACAGCTCCGATTCAACCCCTAGCCTGGGAACCTCCATATGCCGCGGAAGCGGCCCAAGAGATAGCAACAACAACAACAAAAAAGACAAAAAGACAAAAAAAAAAAAAAAAATTCATTTTAATGTGCAGTTATCTTTTTAATCACGATGCAATTTGAACACTTTTATTTCCAATTTCTCCCCTCCCCAAGAGAAACCCAGACAATCACTTACACCATATATTTATTCACTTCCACCTATTTTCAAAGGGAGGAAGGAGGTGAAATGGGTGGAGGGCGGGGATGGGGAATATATTCTAACAAAGGAGATGGAAAAATATATGGGTCATTGTCCCTTAGAACTGAAATGGCTCCTTTATTAGAAGAGAGGTTTCACAGCTGACAAAGGCTTGAGAGTTGGCAGGAGCAGGTGCAAAAGAAAGATAAAAGCCCTATCCTAGGAAGGGAATTCTTGAAATTAGCCCTATTTCCTTTAAGTTATTTAAGTTTGAAACTTTTGATTCAAAAACTTCCCATATATGGAATCTCTCAATTTACTCTGGCTGCAGATCAAGCATCGCTGTCAAGGACTTATATAAAAAGATTATCCAGATCAAGGGCAGCTCAATCTTGCCTCCATAACAGAACCTTTGCATCTAACGTCTCTTATATGGGGGGGACAAAGGAAGAAGGAAGACTGTGCGAAGAAAAAAATCTTACATCCTTTTTTCAAACATATATATGATGGTAAGCACGTTCGCTTACAGGGATTGAGTACGACCGGTTTTGGTAACAAGTCAGTCTGGACACCTATGCCCCACATACTTGTAGAAAGTGTCAAGGCCTCCTGGTCTTTCTAATTGCATGAAGTTGTGTCGCAAGTTGAGGTAGGTGATATCTTGACTGTAGAAGAGATGCTCGGGAACCTCCTCAAGGCTGTGACACGAGAGGTCGACTGTACTGATGCGCTGGGACACCACCTGGACAAGGTCAAAGAGAAGAGCCATCTGAGCCAGCCGTGAACGTCTGTCACCCAGCGGAGGACAGAACGGCGTTTATAACAAAAAGGCGCCAATCAAAAAGATGGGAAAGAAAAGAAAGGTCCTGAAACCCAACCACCCGTTTAGAAGAATCAGATGATTTTTCACTTTTTCCTAACACCATAAGCTGCTTGAAAAACAGAGAGGTCTAAGCTGCAAAGTGTCTACAAGTAAAAGGTTAAAAAAAAAAAAAAAAAAAAAAAAACCCAATCATAAAGATGGACACTTCACACGGGAAGTAAAGTTAAGATGATTCCAGGAGTTCCCGTTGTGGCTCAGTGGTTAATGAACCTGACTGGCAGCCATGAGGATGCAGGTTCGATCCCTGGCCTTGCTCAGTGGGTTCAGGATCTGATGTTGCCATGAGCTGTGGTGTAGGTCACAGCTGTGGCTTGGATCCCGCATTGCTGTGGCTCTGGCATAGGCCAGTAGCTACAGCTCCAACTAGACCCCTAGCCTGGGAACCTCCATATGCCACGGATGCAGCCCTAAAAAGACAGAAAGAAAAAAAAAAAAAAAAAAGATGATTCCAAAAAACTGCACAAAACTCGAGGAGGGAGTATGATACTGAAAAACACTGACCTTTTGCAGCCACATAAGTTCTGCTCCTTACTTGTACAGTTCCTTCATCTGTCATGAGGATAAAATTAAATAATCATGCACACAGCATGCTGCTTAGTGTGCAAAAGGTGCTGCAAAAATATTAATTTCTCTTTATAAGGGCAAAGAATGGACTGGCTATTTAAAATCAAAACTAATTTTATTCAGAGCAGCTTTTATTACCGCAAGTGCAGAAAATTCAATAAAACCAAAACAGGGTTTATACTGCTGTAATAGTATGCCAATAAAACAAGGGCTGTGACAATGCATCTAAAACAAATAAAATATCACTGCAAAAGGCATACATGTTTTGAAGGCATGTCATTATAATGAAACTATCCTTTATGCAACTACCTAGCTTGATAAAGAAAAATGTGTTTAAATTCTGCAAAGTTGGCAAGAATAAGAGAACTTGGAAAATGCAATATAATTTAAGAGCACTTCATCTTTAAAGGCTAAGAAAGCAGAAATTATGCTGAAAAGCCTATTATCCTCAGCACACAGGAATAACAGTTTGTGACAGGATCACAGGTCATGTCCCATCACTAAGTTCCAACTTAAAGTGGTTCATCAAAGCTGTGCAAAATATATACACTAGCACTAGGCTGGGAATCACTGACCACTATGGTTGAGGGACAGTCAAATGCATCTCATTGTCCCTCTTTTTTTGGGGGGGGGGCCACACCCACGGCATATTCACAGGCCAAGGATGGAACCCGAGGTGCCACTGAGACCTACACCACAGCTGCTGCAATGCTGGATCCATAACCCACTGTGCCACAGCAGAAACTCCTGAATCTCATTGTGTCTCATATCTTTCAGGCTGTACCTTCCTCACAAGATGGTATAAAGGTAAATGCACCCCAAAACACTTCTGAAAGCATTCTGTACTATGCAAATACAAATACTAAGTTAAGGACCTGGGAGAACTCCATTTCATTCACTGTGTGCTCAGAAAGACCTGGCGTGATGTGCATAAGAATTATAATGCAGGGAGTTTCTGTCATGGCGCAGCAGAAACAAAGCCAACTAGTATCCATGAGGATGTGAGTTCAATCCCTGGTCTCACTCAGTGGGTTAGGAATCCAGCACTAGAGGGAGTTCCCGTCGTGGCTCAGTGGTTAACGAATCCGACTAGGAACCATGAGGTTGCGGGTTCGATCCCTGGCCTTGCTCAGTGGGTTAAGGATCCAGCGTTGCCATGAGTTGTGGCATAGGTTGCAGGCATGGCTCGGATTCCACATTGCTGTGGCTGTGGCATAGGCCGCAGCTACAGCTCTGATTCGTCCCCTAGCCTGGGAACCTCCATTTGCCACAGGTGCAGCCCTAAAAAGACAGAAAACAACAACAACGACAAAGAATCCATTATTGCTGTGAGCTGGGGTATAGGTCACAGATACAGCTCGGATCCCTTATTGCTGTGGCTGTGGTGCAGGCCAGCAGCTATAGCTTCAATTCGACCCCTAGCCTGGGAACTTTCATATGCCCCAGGTGCAGCCCTAAAAAGAAAAAAAAGCCCAGAAGAAGAAGAATTATAATTTGATTTCTTGGGAGTGAATTCAGTTTTAAAATACATTTCTGTTGGATTTCTCGGCTCTTATCTCCCTATCAGGAAGTCTGACAGCTTCTCACCTTGGATGCCTGCCGCTGCCATCTCTGGTACTCAGCCAGCGTCTCAAAGCTGACGTGATAGGTCTGAGCTTGGGCTCCAGCTGAGCTGAATGCAAGGGAGAACTGACGTCGCTTCACTTCTTCTACCTGGAGAAAGGGAGGGAACAAAACATCCATTTTTAAAAATCCCAAACAAAAATCGAAAGACAATAACAAGACAAACAACTCAAATTTTTAAAGTCAGCAAAGGATCTGAATAGATATTTCTCCTAAGAAGACAGAGGAACAGCCAGTAATCACATGAAATGAGGTTTTACATCATTAGTTATTAGATAAATGCAAGTCAAAAACCACAAGCTACCATGTCACATCCATTAGGACAGCTAAAATCAAAATCACAGATACGTGTTGCATAAAAAGTATTAGCAGGAGTTTCCGTCATGGTGCAGTGGTTAATGAATCCGACTAGGAACCATGAGGTTGCGGGTTTGACCCCTGGCCGCGCTCAGTGGGTTAAGGATCTGGCGTTGCCGTGAGCTGTGGTGTAGGTCACAGACGCGGCACAGATCCCCCATTGCTGTGGCTCTGGCGTAGGCCAGAGGCTACAGCTCCGATTGGACCCCTAGCCTGGGAACCTCCATATGCCACAGGTGCAGCCCTAGAAAAGACAAAAAGACAAAAAAAAAAAAAAAAAAAAAGTATTAGCAAAGATGCAGAGAAAATGGAACCCTTATACACTGCTGGTGGGAAGGTAAAATGGGACAGCCACTTTGGAAAACAGTCTGGCAGTTTCTCCAAAGGTTAAATATACAGTTACCGTGTGGCCCAGCAATGTCACTGCTATCCATATACCCAAGAAAACAGGCATCCACACAAAACCTGTATGTGAATTACAGCAGCGTTATTCATACATCCGAAAGTAGAAATAATCGAAATGTTCAACAATGGGTAAACGTATAGACTTTCATACAACGTAGTGCTCGCCTGCAATGGAATATTACTCATCCACAAACAGGAATAAAATACTGATATGCACAACACACATGAACCGTGAAAACCCTGTGCTAAGTGAAAGAAGCCAATCACAAAGAACCACACACTGTATGATTCCACTTATATGACATGTGCAGAATCAACAAATCTATAGAATGAGAAAGTAAATTCAGGGCGCCTGGAGAAGGAATGGGGAGATGATGGCTCAGCAGTGCAGGATTTCTTTTCAGGATCATGAAAATATTCCAAAACTGACTGTGGTGACTGTTACACAACTTTGAATATACTAAAAGCCAATGAGTTGTACATTTAAATGGGTTAATTATAATTATGAATTAAATCTCAACAAAGCTGTTTAGAAAAAAACCCAAAGCAATACTTATTTAACAGGTATACTGAAGGAGTAGGACTCATGGGCTATAATCTTAAGTAAATTTATTTATTACACTTTAAGTCACAAATTAGCCTCAGTGTGGTCATCAAATATCTGTTGAATGAGTAAGTTTTACTGCTGTGGGTGCTGAGAACATATAGCAGGGGCAAAAACAACAAACGCTCTGCCTTCGATGGAGGGTACATTTGAGAGGGACCAACACTAACACAAAACGGGTGACATGATCTAGCACAACATGATAAAATACAGAAGGAGTCATGTGAAGAAAAATAAAGCAGGGTACGGGCTTGGAAGGGTACAGGGGTGGGTGGTCTGAGGTGTGAACAGGGCAGTCAAGGACAGAGTCACTGAGGGTAGGGACCCCATGGGGCTTCAGGAGCAAGATGTGGGCATGCCCAGCTTAGCAAGTACAAGTCCCTGTTTCAGAACAGGAGAGTCTGCAGGCCCACATGATAAAAGCCAAGCTTTCTACTTCAAAGGTAAGGCTGCTCCCCCCTTTCCTCCACCAGTGGGCTACACCAGAGGTAGCTGCCTGCCTGCAAGGGGTGCCCTGGCTGCTTTGTGGACTCACCTCCTCCCTTACTTACTAGGTGCTGAGCTAGAAGCCATTTCTGACCCCCTGCAGCGTTGGAGTGGGACAGCAGAGATGCCAGCCCAAAGGTTCTCAGGAGACCGGCAAGGTCAGAACTTGACTTCACCCTCTCTGGGTCCTCTGCAGGGCTCTTTGGATACCCCACGCCCCAATCCAACCAGTGATGCCCTCTCCCCTAGTGGGGCTAACACATGCTACTCCAGCAGCTGACCACTCCCTCCTGAGACCTGAAGAAATCTGGAGGTCCAATGACAGCCCGTCCTCCAGCGCAGCCTGTCTGCCCCTCCACGTGGCCCCGCCAGACTTGTTCTAAGAGAATCCACCCATCCACCCAACACCTCCTGCTGTCTCTCCACCCATCTGGGTTACACAGTGACAAGCCCAAGGAGTTCACCATGATCCCAACATGAGTTAAACTCTTTGCTCTGTCACCTAACCAGCTGGTGGCCTATCTCTTGTCCTGTAGACTTCCTGGTCAGAAGGCAGGACACCAGTCCACGATGTCCCCCTTACTGCAGGGGACCTACTCAAGGCTCTCTGGAGTCCTGTTGAAACCTCTTTCACCAGGCCTGAGTAAAGAGGCAAAAAATTCCCCCATTCCCATTGTAGGGAATCACAACGCATCAACTGTCTTCAACAAGCCAAGCTGAAGAGCTCTGATTTAGGATGAAGTCTTTTTATAGTTATGGAACCACTTAGGTCTTTGACATCTCCCTCTGCTATATCATAGCTACTGAATCTTGGCGACTCCGCTGGAACCTTCCAAGTTATTATATTCATAAATCATTAGATTTCGGGGGCCAAGTAAAGACTGAACCAAATGACAGAAACACAAAATACAGCAAAAAAGAACCATATTAGAAAGATCCAATAAAATTAAATAATATTCAAAACATTCAATGGTGGTCCTTACAACATGGTCATTTTTCATTAGTAATAAATCACTGCATTTCAATGAGTATGTGTCAAAATAAAGGATCTTGGAGTTCCCGTCGTGGCGCAGAGGAAACGAATCTGACTAGGAACCATGAGGTTGCAGGTTCGATCCCTGGCCTCACTTGGTGGGTTGAGGATCTGGTGTGGCCATGAGCTGTTGTGTAGGTGGCAGATGCGGCTCGGATCTGGTATTGCTGTGGCTGTGGTGTAGGCCGGTGGCTACAACTCTGATTAGACCCCTAGCCTGGGAACTTCCATATGCTGCGGGTGTGACCCTAAAGAAGACAAAAAATAAATAAATAAATAGAATAAAGGATCTTGTTGAAGAATAGATATTAATTGCTTTAGAACAATCCTTGCTTTTAAATATTTTACTATGGGATGTTTGACACAGAAAAAAAACAAATACTGTCAAATACTGAAAAAGGTTTGTAAATCTCCCACTAGAAGTTAATTTGTCAACTCCTGAGTAATTATTACAAGTTTTGTATTATGCATGTTGAGACTACATTGTAATACATGTACAATTTCAGAATTATTAAATATTCACCATGAAACGTTCCCTTCATCATTTTGTGGCAAGCCTCTCTCTCCCTATTAATACTTTTGCACATTAAAGTTTTTAGGGGGAGGCAAGTTTTATTATAGTGCAACTTACATAAAATTTGTGGATTTTTTTTTCCTTTTTCGACTGCCCCACGGCATATGGAGTTCCCAGGCCAGGGATCAGATCCGAGCTGCAGGTGCGACCTATGCCATAGCTGCAGCAATGCAGGATGCTTTAACCTGCTGTGCTGGTCCGGGAATTGAACATATGTCCTGTTGTGCCACAGTGGGAACTCCACGCGTATTATTTTTTTTTAATTCACAAATTCTAAGTGAATGATTTGGTGGATTTTTATAAATGAACAGAGCTGTACACTACACTCTATCACTACAGTTGTTTGTCTTTTTCTTTTAAATTTTTTTTATTATAGTTGATTTACAATGTTCTGCCAATTTCTCCTGCACAGCAAAGTGACCCAGTTACGCATATATATGCATTCTTTTTCTCATGGTATCCTCCAGCATGTTCCACCACAAGTGATGAGATACAGTTGCCCATGCTCTAAGGTAGGGACCTCACTGCTTATCCGCTCCAAATGTAACAGTTTGCGTCTACTAACCCCAAACTCCCGGTCCATCCCACTCCCTCCCCTGTCTTTTTCTGCATTTGAAATAAATGGAATCATGCAATAAGCAGACATGTTTTCTTTCACTTAAAATAAGGCTTCTGAGACCCAGTCTTGCTCTTGGGTGTATCCGCAGCTCATTCCTCTTGACTGCTCGGGAGCATCCCACTGCTTGGATACAGCACATCTCCTTAGCGAGTCACCAATCAAGGAACATCTGAGCTGCTTCCAGTTTGGGGCAAATATAAACAAAGTTACTAGGAACATTCACTTACACTTTTTGTAAAGATTTGTGTTCACGTCTCAATATTGAGGAGAACTGCTGGGTCATTTGATCAGCATATGTTTATCTTTGTAAGAAACAATAAAACTGTTTCCCACCAATGAAGAATGATTGTTGCAGCTGCTCCCCACCTTTGCAAAACTTGTTATTTATCAGTCTTTTGACAGGTTACTTGTCTATCACCGAGTTGTAAAAGTCCTATGTTGCAAACACACTGTCCTACGTTTTGTATGACGTTAATATAATCACACCAATTTTCTTTTGGTTGCTATTTGACCAGTGTCAATTTTCTATCATTTCACATTTAGCCTTGTAAACTTTAGGTGTGTCTCCTATAAACAGTAAACAGTAGGATTTTAAATAATAAAGTGACAAATCATAATTATTGTGATTACTGATATATCAGGATTTATTTCTGTCACTAAAACTTGTGGTAACTCGCCATGCTAATTTATGTTGCTTTTTCTCAATCCTTTTCTTGCCTTCTCTTAGCAACACAGAATATTTTTAATAGTCTCCCTTCCCCTCTACATAGTTACACTTAAAATGTTTAAATTCACACTTGACAGTTTTTCTAATAAACCCTAACACTGTGTTTCTTTCCTCTTCTCCCAGGACCGCATCACACCTCCTTTATTGAACACACTATCGCATCTCGAATACCGTTCAGAGGAGTTTGAGCTTCAGTAGTTTAAATTTATATTCCAAATATAAAACATTTTAAACCTTTCTACAATCAACATTAAACCATATTTTATCAGTGTCTACACTCATCGGCTATTCTTTATCTCATCCCTTTCCTTCGAATGTACTTTCCTTTGCTGTCACTGTCTTCTTCTTCTTCTTCCTCTTCTTTTGGAGGGGTGTCATTTTTCAGACGTACATCCTTTAGGAGTTCTTTCAGTGAGGATACGCCAGCTCACTAGTCTTTCTGTGTCTGAAAAGGTCCTATTTTTGCCATGAGTCTTGTGAAATAATTTGGCTGACAAAAATACAGGTTGACATTTATTTTCTTTCAACAATTCTGCAAATAGTCTTCAACATGCATTGTTGGTGTAAAGAAAGCTGTTAACAGTGTCAATTCTTTGTAGGTAATCTTTTCTCTGGAAGCTTCTGTGATTTTCTCCTTCGTCTTCTGCAATGTGTCTACGTATAGATTTATTTTTATTAATCCTGCTCAGGATCCAGTGTTCTTTCAATCGGAACACTCATGTCTGCCTTTATTTCTAGAAAAATCTCAATCGTGATTTCTTCGGATATTGCTTATCCATTCTCCTCTCTTCTCCTCTGGAACTGCCATTAGATGTATGTATACTAGAGGCTCCCTGGGGCTCCTTTATATATTTTATCTGTGAAATTCTTCAGTGTGTCAGTTAATTACATTCAGCGGTAGGACACTGGACCTCCCGAGGAGTCTGTGATGTAAATAAACTTGGTTTGTGCTTAAATTAGCCTGAGTGGGTTTCTTTCATTTAAACCTAAGAATGCAAAAACTCTGTGATATAATCTTTAATAATGCTCATGCTGGCTCCTGTGAAAAGATGTGAAAAAGCTCTGAAAAACACATGTGATGTTTTTTGAATTAAGATGATCAAAGGAAGAATAATTCACCTCTGTGAGTCTTACCTTGCCCCCAACCAGAGGCAAAATGTGCATCTTTCCAGTCTGACAGTCCTTCACGGAGGAAACGATGAGGCAGGTGCCACAGAGAACGACCAGGCGCTCAGCCCACTTATGCAGCTGGGTCTTTCCCTTGCGTACGTTATAGATGCCAGACAGGAGGATTCGATCCAGATGATCCATCTGGCATGGTTTTTCTGCAGAGAAAACAGTATTTCAGAAGCCACCATTAAAGTAGTATCAGAATACTAAAAGGGAAAAAAGAAAGTATTACATGTCAACATTCAATGACCCTAATGTAGGTTTAAGTAACCAGGCAATAGAAGTATTGCAAAATAAGATCTCAGTCCTAAAATGTTATTCATTCCTGAAGTTAATCACGGGCACATTGTGAATTTGGGTCTAGAGAGCAACATGTTATTTTGGATGCCACTGGTACCCCTCCCAACAGCCGTATTTGCCATGTAGACAGAGAAAGGCAGGACTTGGGAGTCAGACAGTCAACCTTGAGTTTTGACTCTTGATTCTGCCACTTACTTTGTTTCCTCGAACGACATAATCTCACTGACCTTGACTTTCCTCATTTATAGTCTGGATTATAATACTACCTATCTTCAGAGGGTTCTTATAAAAAATTAAGACAATGAATGTAAAGTACTAATCATAGTTTTAGATACCAAAAAAGTATGGAATAATTGGTGTGCTTAGTCTACTCTCCAAGGAAGAAATTAATAACCAGTTCTGTACACAACCCTCCATCCTTCTGCTCTTTGTAAATAAATCCTTACATCTGACATTTCAATCAACTATCCCAGTCATGAATGCAGAAACTGATATGTGCACGCAGAAGCTTCTGTTTTTCGCTACCCTTTCAAAATCCTAACATGACTGAGATACTGTGAACAAACCAGAGGATTATGACAGAAGATATGTTCTTGATTAAGGCACTACTAAAAACAGACAGTAACTCTACACAGCAATGACCAAGAGCAGCAACAGTATGAGCTTGTACAAAGAGCAATAAACTGGGAACTGAGAAAACTAGCATGTACTCAATATTATTTATTACATAATAGATGATGGAACCCTGGGCATCACTTTGCCTTTTAACCACATCTCCAATATAAAAAATGAGGAAATGGGAGTTCCCACTGTGGCGCAACAGGACTGGGGCTGTCTCTGGAGCTCCGGGACACAAGTTCAACCCTCTGCATGGCACACTGGGTTAGGATCCAGTGATTTCACAGCTGCGGCATGGGTTTGCAAATGTAGCTTGGATCTGATCCCTGGCTCAGGAACTCCATGTGCCACAGGGTGGTTAAAAAAAAAAAAAAGCTGAAGTTCCTGTGTGACACAGTGGGGTAAGTGTCGGTGTTGCTGCAGCTGTGGCGCAGATCACCACTGCAGCGTGGATCTGATCCCTGACTGAAGAACTTTCACAGGCTGTGGGTGCGGCCAAAAAAAAAAAATGAGGAAATGGGCTAGCTTACGTCAACGTTTTCAAACTTTGTATGTTAACGCCACATGAATGGGAGGGCCATATCTCCTTTTATGGCAGTCCAATCTGTTCATCTATGCTCTAAATTCCACCCTCCGTGGGAAGGTTGGTTCTTTGGTTCTTCTTTCTTCTCACTCAACTCCACCCTCCCTCCTGTTTCTCTCAAGGCCACACCAGCACTCAAGTATTCTCCCATTCCCTCTCCGTCTCTGCTGTAGAATTCCTTTAGTTCAGGGACTCCCCAGTTGCTAGGTGCCCAAGAATTCTCTGAGAATTACTTTAACACGCAGACTACCAAGACCCGCCCGCAAGTATCCCAAGTAATTTAAACACAGATGGCCCGCAAGCCACGTTTTGAGAAACTTCATAAGTTTACTCATTTGAGGCTCTTTTATCATCTGTGCTTCTGTATTAGCTATCTCGGTTACCTCACCTTTTAATTACTCAATTTACTTCAATCTGGCTCCCACCTCCCCCAAACTACACTGTTCATATGTAGATAATGGCCTTCCGATTTCCATCTCCTACCCTGATCTCACCTTAGTTCAGAGCTCATATACTCAGCTGCCTGCTAGACATGTCCAAGAGATGTCCCCATGCACCTCGAATTTATAGATGCAGAGACTCACAGACATAGGAAACAAACATAAAGTTACCAAAGGGGAAAGGAGGGAGGGATAAATTTGGAATTTGGGATGAACAGATAAAAACTACTATATGTAAAATAAACAATAACACACTACTATATATAAAATAAAAAAGTTATATATACAGTATACATGTATAACTGAATCACTCCGTTGTACACCAAAACATTGTATATCAACTATACTTCAATTAAAAAATGAAATTTTCAAAACACTTGAAAGATTAAAAAAAATTTTTTAAAGATTCAAAACCAGTATCAGACTGGAAAGAAAAACTAACTTTTTGAAAATCATATGATCTTGTATAGAGAAAACCCTAAGTAAGCCACATTTTTAAAAAAGACTATTATAACTAATAAATGAATTAAGCAAGGTTACAGGATACAAGATTTTTTTAAAAATCAATTTTATTTCTATGGACTAGGAATAAACAATTCAAAGGTGAAATTAGGAAAGCAACTGCATTTACAAAACTATAAAAAAGAGGGAGTTCCCGTCGTGGCACAGTGGTTAATGAATCCGACTAGGAACCATGAGGTTGCGGGTTCAATCCCAGCCCTTGCTCAGTGGGTTAACGATCCGGCGTTGCCGTGAGCTGTGGTGCAGGTCGCAGACGCGGCTTGGATCCCATGTTGCTGTGGCTCTGGCGTAGGCTGGCGGCTACAGCTCAGATTTGACCCCTAGCTTGGGAACATCCACATGCCGCAGAAGCAGCCCAAGAAAATGGCAAAAAGACAAAATAAAATAAAAATTTTAAAAAGCTATAAAAAAGAATAGTGCAAAATTTGCATACTGAAAACTCTAAAACAGAGTTAAACAAGAAATTAAAGACATAAATGAATGGAAAGACATCTGGTGTTCATGGTTTGAAAGATTTAATAGATAGCAAAATTCCACAAGTTGATGTACAGACTCAACACAATCCCTATCAAAATTCTAGCTAACATCATGGCAGAAACTGACAAACTGATACAAAAATTCACATAGAATGGAATGGACTCAGAACAGCCAAAACAATCTTGAAAAAGCAAAACAAAACTGGAGGATGCATATTTTCCAATTTCAAGACTTACTACAAAGTAAGGAGCTAGCATATAATGTACAGTTCTAACACAAGGACAGACATAGAAAAATGGAATAGAATTGAGAGTTCACAAATAAATGCCTACTTTACAAACAACTGATTTTGACAAGGGTACCAAGATAATTCAATGAAGAAAGAATACTCATGTCAACAAATGGTGCTGGGAATTCTGGATATCCACATGCTAAAGAATGAAACTGAATTCCTAACGGCACACCATATGCAAAAATTAATTCAAAATGAATAACAGACCTAAATGTAAGAATTAAAACTCTTCAGACTAAACACAGGAAGAAATCTTGTAACTTAGATTAAGCAAAGGTTTCTTAGACATTGACATAAAAAGCACAAGCAACCAAAAGGAAAATACAGATAAACTGGATTTCAAATATAAAAAAGTGTTATGCTTCAACAGACACCATCAAGAAAGTAAAAAAAAAAAAAGGAGTTCCCTGCTTGCTCAATGGGTTAAGGATCCAGTGTTGTCACTGCTGTGGCTCAAGTCACAGCTGTGGCTCGGTATTGATCCCTGGCCTGGGAACTTCTGTATGTTGCAGGTACAGCCACAATTTTTTTAAAAAGGAAAGTGAAAGAGGACTCATGACACAGGAGAGAATATGTGCAAATCATATATCTAATAAGAGACCTGTATCCAGAATAAATAAAGAACTGTTACAAATCAGCAATAAAAAGACAAAAATACCCATTTTAAAAAAATGGGCAGAGTTCCCATCATGGCTCAGGGGAAACGAACCTGACTTAGCATCCATGCAGACTCAGGTTTGATCCCTGGCCTTGCTCAGTGGGTTAAGGATCCGGCATTACCATGACCTATGGTGCAGGTCGCAGATGCAGCTGGGATCCAGCATTGCTATAGCTGTGGCATAGGCCAGTAGCTATAGCTCCAATTCAACCCCTAGCCTAGGAACCTCCATAGGCTGTAGTGCAGCCCTAAAAAGACCAAAAAAAAAAAAAAAAGTCAAAGTATTTGAATCAGTATTTCCCCAAAGAATATATACAAAAGACCAACAAGCACATGAAAAGATGTTCAACCTCATTAGTTATTAGATAAATGTAAATCAAAACCATGAGATACCAGATTGTACCCACTAGGATGATTATGATCAAAAAAGACAAAAAATAAGTGTTGGCAATAATGTAAAGAAAATAGAATCTTCTTGGCTGATGGGATTATGAAATGGTGCAACCTCTTTGGAAATCAGTCTGATGGTTCCTTAAAATTTAAACACAGAGTCCCCATATGACCCAGCAATGTCATTCCCACATCTATATCCAAGAGAACTGAAAGCATACGTCCACACAAAAACTTGTACATGGTTCAGAGATAAATCCTTCATAATAGCAAAAAGTGGGAACAACCCAAATGTCCATCAATTAATAAGTGTATAAACAAAACGCAGTCTATGCATACAGTGGACTCTTATTCAGTCATCAAGAAATGAAGTGCTGATGCATCCTACAAAATGGATGAACCTTGAAAATATTATGCTGAGTAAGAAGCCAGCCACAGAAAGCCAAGCATGTATGATTCCATTTATATGAATTGTTCAGAACAGGTAAATCTATAAAGACAGAATGTAGATTCATGGTTATCAAGCGCTGTCGGAGTGGGGAATGATCCGCTAATGGATAGGGGGTCTCATTTTTCAGTGATAAAAATGTTCTAAATCTGGAGAGTGGTGGAGTTCCCGTCGTGGTGCAGCGGAAACGAATCCGACTAGGAACCATGAGGTTGTGGGTTCCATCCCTGGCCTCGCTCAGTGGGTTAAGGATTCCAGTGTTGCCATGAACTGCGGTATAGGTCGCAGACGTGACTCAGATCTGGCATGGCTGTGGCTGTAGCCTAGGCCAACAACTCCAGCTCTGATTAGACCCCTAGCCTGGGTACCTTACCTCCATGTGATGCGGGTGTGGCCCTAAAACACAAAAGACCAAAATAATAATAATAATAATAATAAATTAAATTGGAGATTGGTGATAGTTGTACAACTCTCTCAAAATACCAAAATCACTGAATTGGACACTTTTAAAGGATGAATTTTATGGTATGTAAATTATATCTCAATAAAGCTGTATTCTTTCTTTTTAAATCTCATCATTTTCCCAAACTTGCTATTGCTTTTATATTTACCATCCTGGCTAACTGCGTCATCTACTACAAAACTAGCTAAGTTAAATAAAAATGGGACTTCATTACAGCTTATCATGCTTCCAATTTGTCTAACAGTCTCTTTTAAAGTTTTCATGAAACAGATGTTAAATCAATCCACATATAATTCTTCGAGTCTCTTTTTTCTTGGCCTAATTTCTTTATATTTCATTACAGAGAAAACCCCTAAATCTATCCATCACCACTCTCAGAAAGGCACATTCGGTTTGACTGGGGTGAGGGGGAGGATAAGTTATTTATACATGAAATAACATGCTGTTTTCTAGATATTCAACGTGCCTCAAGTCTCTGATCTTCTGAAAGTGGTAAAAAAAAAAAGAGAGAGGCATCAAGAGGGGGAAAAAAAAGACAGAATGAGGAAATTCTGAGAAGTATCTGGAATGTCTAACAGCTCTAATTAAAAAATAGATTTACAGGAGTTCCCGCTGCGGCACAGCAGAAATGAATCAGACTAGGAACCATAAGGTTTCAGGTTTGATCCCTGGCCTCGCTCAGCGGGTTAAGGATCCAGTGTTGCCGTGAGCTGTGATATAGGTCGCAGACGTGGCTCGGATCTGGTGTTGCTGTGGCTCTGGAAGAGGCCAGCGGGTACAGCTCCAATTCAACCCCTAGCCTGGGAATCTCTATACGCTGCAGGTGTGGCCCTAAAAAGATAAAAAGACAAAAAAAAAAAAAAAAAAAAAAAAAATTTAGGGGAGTTCCCGTCATGGCTCAGTGGAAATGAATTCGCCTAGGAACCATGAGGTTGGGGGCTCAATCCCTGGTCTCGATCAGTGGGTTAAGGATCTGGTGTTGCCATGAGCTGTGGTGTAGGTCACAGACATGGCTTGGATCCCGCATTGCTGTGGCTCTGGTGTAGGCTGGTGGCTACAGCTCAGATTCAAACCCTGGCCTGGGAACTGCCATATGCCTCAGGTACGGCCCTAAAAAGCAAAAGAAAAAAAAAAGAAAAAAGAAAGAAATAGATTTACAATCTCAAAAGCCAAGATTCTAACTGGAAAAGTAGGGATAATTTTAATTTCCTTATATGTTTATACTTTGAAATGTTCTATAAAGAAAACAGATTGCTTTTATAATTTACAAAGTTTCTAAAAAAAGAATCAAGAACAACCTTGCAGCAATGAGTATTTTTATTACCCACAGTATAATCCCTAAATATCATTCTTCATTAAAATGAACCAAGAGTCCTTAGAAAAATAATCTATTCCCAGTCTGAGTCAGAAAAGGAAAAGATCAACTCAGGACATCTTATGGTACGAGAATTTAATGGAAAATCCAGAATGCTATCTATCAAAGACTACTGGGGTCACGCTGGAAGGACACAGAAGCCAACCTGAAGGAGCCCCCAAGAGCTGAGAGGGGACAAACCGAGCATCAGCAAGAAAAATGGCCATAATGAACTGAAACAAATACATACTCAAGCTTGTGAGATCACAATGATACTCAAAACAAAGAGAAATAAGAAATGAAGTCACAGAGATTGTGAATATAAACTGGAAGGCAAAGCAATATAGCTTCTAGGAGTAATAAAGGGGAAGATGGTTAAGTTGGACTATATTAAAATGAAGTAATTCTTTTAATCAAAAGACACCACGAAGGTTCTTGTTTTGGGAGTTCCCGTTGTGGCTCAGCCGTAACGAATCTGACTAGTATCCATGAGGATGCGGGTTTGATCCCTGACCTCGCTTAGTGGGTTGCCATGAGCTGTGGTGTAGGTTGCAGACTCGGCTTGGCTCCCATGTTGCTGTGACTGTGGTGTAGGCTGGCAGCTGCAGCCAATTAGTTCCCTAGCCTGGGAGCCTCCATGTGCCATGGGTGTGGCCCTAAGAAAATAAAAATTACAAAAAAAAAAAAAAAAAAAAGGTTCTGGTTCTGAGTAAGACAGAGAAAGCACACTTCATCCTGTCTCTCCCACTGAATCACCTATAACACCTGGACAGAATGCCTGGAGCAGCTATGAGAACACCAAAAAGGAAGGAACAGCAGGCAGACTGGGAAAGAACAATTCCAAATACCACCCAATGAGTGGTGAGTTTACCATTTTCTCCTTTTCTGATACCCCCCAGCCAGGACTTGAGAAAGCCCAAAACTCAGAAGTGGGCACACGTGTGGACAACACTCTAGAAGAAGCCCTCAAGTTCTGTCTTGCGGGGTAGAGAAAGGGTCTCTCAGCACCAGAGAGAGAAGGTGCTTGTTTTCCCTGTTTTTTTCTCCCCCCTTCCCTTCCCTTTCTCAGGCTCCAGCTCCAGTCCCCCAGGGCAGCTGCAAGGGTCGGGGACACAGGTGTCCGGAACCCTGAGGAGCTGAGCTTTCCTCTCTGACTGGAAGGTCTGCAGTCCCAGGAGAGCAGGGTAAAACCTGACACATTTGCTGTCTCTTCCCACTGCTGCGCCCTGGAGTGTGGGCACCCTTGTGGCAAGTGCCCAACAGGGCTGATTAAATAAAGCCCGAGGACACTGAGACCAGGAAGGAGCTCAGGAAAATGACCCCATAAAGTGGTCCATGAACTTCTGGGCTCACCCCTGAGGTCCGCAGGTGTGGATGTGATCCCAAACAGCAGGCCCCAAATCTGGAACATTAGTAAGGGATAGAACCAGATAAACCAGGACCAGACTAAAACAGGAAACCTCAGAACAAATTTCAGACTGACAACAGGTCCCCCATGCAACACAGAAACACATCTGCTATTCACACTATGTCAGTCCAAAACCTTGAGAAGCAGTGGTGCTAAGCAATTCCACCATCTGGTTTGTGACCCGGAACAAATCTTATATTTTTAGGGCTTAGTTTCCAACTTGAAGACCAAGGAGTTGGACTAAATCTCTAGTCCTTCCCACTTCTCACATTTTATGGATTCCTCTTATTCCTCTAAACTCTTTCTCCATCAACTATATGGTGGAACAGCTTAGAAGTTAATGGGATGAGATTTAGAAGCAGACTTTTCTGCTTCCTAGCTAGGCTATTTTATTGGGGCAAGTTAAAACCTCTCTGGAGTAACTGTATCTACCTCGAAAGTTGGGAGGAGTAAATGAGGAAAGATATGCAGAGGGCTCGACACCTTAGGATGTGCTGAGTCAGAGTCAGCTTTGCCTCTTAGATTCTTTTCCTCAACTCCCCTTTTCTTCCTTTTTTAATTTTTTTTTTTTTTTTTGGTCTTTTTAGGGCTATACCTGAGGCATATGGGGGTTCCCAGGCTACACGTTGAATCGGAGCTGTAGCTGCTGGCCCAAACCACAGCCACAGCAATACCAGATACAAGCCACGTCTGAGACCTACCCCACAGCTCAAGGCAAAGCCAGATCCTTAACTCACTGAGTGAGGCCAGGGACTGAACCTGTGTCCTCATGGTTGCTAGTCAGTTTCGTTTCCACTGAGCCACAACATGAACTCTTTTTTTTGTTTTTTTTTGTTCTGTTTTCTTTTTTGGCTGCCCCACGGCAAATGGAGTGCCCAGGCAAGGGATCAGAACCTACGCAGCTGCAGCAACACTGGGTCCTTAACCCACTGTGCCAGACTGGGGATTGGACCTGTGTCCTGGTGCTACAGAGATGCCACCAATCCCGCAGATTCTAATGCACCACAGTGGGAACTCCTTCAACTCCCCTTTTCAATCAACCACCAACACTTACTGATTATTCCCTCAAAAAGTCTCTCACATGAATGATTCCTTCCCATTCCCTAGTTCAGATCCCTGTAAATTCATGCCTGAATTATTACCCACTCTGGTGCCAGATTCATCTTTCTCTGGACCACTTGGATCCCATCACTTCCTGCTGCCATTTGCCAAATGAAGGCTAAACTCCTGATACTGGACTCAAGGCCCAGAACAATCTGGATGCCGATTATCTGTGATTCACAGAACATGCAATGAAATTCCGAATCGACTTGTGGCTGCCTGATGGGAGGGGGAGGGAGTGGGAGGGATCGGGAGCTTGGGCTTATCAGACACAACTTAGAATAGATTTACAAGGAGATCCTGCTGAATAGCATTGAGAACTTTGTCTAGATACTCATGTTGCAACAGAAGAAAGGCTGGGGGAAAAATGTAATTGTAATGTATACATGTGAGGATAACCTGACCCCCTTGCTGTACAGTGGGGAAAAAAATAAATAAATAAATAAATAAATAAAATAAAATAAAGAAATTCTGAATCTCCCACCTCTGTCCTTTTCTCTTTTTTTTCTTTCTTTTTTTTTTTTTCTTTTTAGGGCCACACCCACAGCACATGGAGATTCCCAGGCTAGGGGTCTAATCGGAGCTACAGCTGCAGGCCTACACCACAGCCACAGCAACGCCAGATCTGAGCCGCATTTTCCACCTACACCACAGCTCGTGGCAACGCTGGATCCTTAACCCTCTGAGCAAGGCCAGGGATCAAACCTGCGACCTCATGGTTCCTAGTCAGATTCGTTAACCACTGCGCCACGACAGGAACTGCTCCTTTTCCTTTCTGATTATTAAAATTCTGCCAATTTTTCAAGAACCAACTCAAACACTACTTTTTCAGAAAGACTTCCCTGAGTCTAGAAATCTCCCTGATTTTCCAGAGAAGAAAAGTGATAGGGGCCTCCCTTTCAACTATCAAAATCCATCATAAAAAATTCTACTGATATCAGCATAAGACAAAGAGATCAATATAAGAAGACAGTATCTAAAAATAGACCCCTGCCTGTATATGAACTTAATAATAAGAAAGGTAATACTTAAAATTAGTAGGATGAACTATTCCATAAATATTGCTGGGACAACTGAGAAAAAAGGAAAGTTAGATTCCCTACCTCATATCATATTTTAAAAATATAAAATTACTGGAAGAAAATGTAGAGTATGTTTATGACCTAGGATAGGGAAGGAATGCAAATGTTTTAAAGGAAAAGACTGATTAAATAAAACCTGCACAATAAAGAACAATAAAATGAAAAAACAAGTTAAAGACCAGGGGAAAAAATGTGTCACAAAAACATTCCAGAGGATATATATTCAAAATACATACAAAAGTCCTTTAGAGCAATATGAGAAAAAGATAACACAAATATCAATGAGTAATTCAAAGGAGAAGAAACCTAAAGATCCAGTATAAATATGAAACAGTATTCAACCATACTAGTAATTATGGAAACAAGTTCCCGTTGCAGCGCAGCAGAAACGAATCCAACTAGTATCCATGAGGATGCAGGTTCGATCCCTGGCCTTGCTCAGTGGGTTAAGGATCTGGTGTTGCTGTGAGCTGTGGTGTAGGCTGCAGTCGCAGCTGGGATCCTGCATTGCTGTGGCTGTGGTGCAGGCCGGCAGCTATGGCTCTGACTCAACCCCTAGCCTGGGAACTTCCATATGCCACACATGTGGCCCTACAAAGCAAAAAAATAATAAAAATAATTAGGGAAACAAAATTAAAACATTCAGACCATCATTTTATCCATCATATTAGTAAAAATGTTCAATGCTAATAATATTAAAAGGTGAAATTGTGAGCAAAGGGGTACTCTGATGACTATACATTTGTTTCATGGAAGTAACTATTGCTAGAGACTTACAGCCTGCCAAAACTGAATCAAGAAGAAATAGAGCAACTGAACAGACTGATCACTAGAAATGAAATTGAATATGTCATAAAAATACTCCCTACAAATAAAAGTCCAGGACCAGAGGGCTTCACAGGTGAATTCTACCAAACATACAAAGAGGAACTTATACCCATCCTCCTTAAACTTTCTCAAAAGGCTGAAGAGGAAGGAACGCTCCCAAAGACATTCTATGATGCCACCATCACCCTAATTCCAAAACCAGACAAAGATAACACCAGAAAAGAAAACTATAGGCCAACATCTTTCATGAATATGGACACAAAAATTCTCAACAAAATTTTAGCCAATAGAACTCAACAACATATAAAAAAGATAGTATACCATGACCAGGTGGGATTCATCCCAGGTTCAACATACAAAGGATGGTTCAACATACGAAATCAATCAACATCATACACCACATTAACAAAAGAAAAGTCAAAAACCACATGATCATCTCAAGAGATGCAGAGAAAGCATTTGACATAAAGTCCAGCATCCATTCATGATAAAAACACTCTTACCAAAGTGGGTATAGAGGAAACATACATTAACGTAATATTTCAAATGTGAATAAATATCCTATGACCTAATAATTTTATGTTTAGAGATCTACTCTGAAGAAACACAGATGCACAAAATGCAATTTTATTACAGTGATGTTTGCAATAGTCCATTGCTAGGGAAGTTGTTACATAAACTGTAATATATACATGATATTCAATACTACGTAACATAAAGAAAGGCACAGAGTTAAGGGGAAGATGGTTAAGAAAAAAATCTCCAAAACACTGCTGGGGGAAAAAGCATGAAGACCAATACCAAGTGATATCATTTATGGAAACAAAATAGATTTCTGTAAATACATATTATACAGGAATGAGTTAGAAAATTCTGAACATATACCAAATTGACTGTTATATCATAATAATCGTATTATATATCACCACTTAAATAGACAACCACTATGAGTATATACATACCAGTACTGATTCAAATTCTACTTGTAGGAATCACTTCCTCCCTCTACTGAGAGGTCAGCCATTCTCTTGACTTTTATAATAATCGCTTCCTTGTTTTCTTTTTCTTTTTGCTACTGTATTAGTTATAGCAGTTTAAACTACTGTAGCAAAAAGAGTATGCTGGCCCAAGCACAACAGAAATTTAATTCTCTCCTAGGGTGGGCAGTGTGGATTTCCAGGGGCCAATTAGGTTGAGAGACTTGGGCGGATGGTGGCTCTGCCATTTTCAACACATGACTTCAACAACTACTGCTCTGCTGACTGCCTCCCCAGCCTACAGAAGAGGCAAGGGGCAAGAAGCAGCACGCATGGGAGGTTTAAAAGAGGTACACAACAAATCCACTCCATGGCACAGAAGAACCCTGTCACCGTGCCACCTCTAAGTGCCCCCCCTCATTCTTACAGGGAAGGAGGAAAGGGCAGACGTGGAGGGACAGACATACATCTCTACACAGCACGGCTGAGTTTTGCCAGGTTTTGAACTTTCAATGAATGGAAATATACCATGCGAGTCTTTCTGTATCTGGTTTCTTTTGTTTGTTTATGCTTCTTGGATACAACTGTCTCAAACAAAGTGTGCAGAGCATACAGGAAAAAAAGAAATGCTCAGGCTGGGTGCCCCGCTACCTGAGCTATTCAGTCCCAGAACTACAACCACACCAGCAAGTCACACCTTCTGGACTCTGCTTCCTCAGGCACGACAGGGCGTTGAGTAATGGGCTCGCGGTCTCTCTGATCAATCACGCTACCCACTCATTCCTAGTCCCATATGCTCCTTCATGGCTTTATATCATGAATGTGCACTGAGTCACTCCACACACTTTCCCCCAGCACCCACCCCGGCAAGACAGATAGACTAGCATTTGCATAACGGCCACCTGGAGTACTGGGTACTTTTTCATACCCAGCAAACACAGCAAAATTCACTTGTTTGAACTTGGGGCCTTCTGACCCTGGCCTCATTAACACTATAGTCTAACTAAGCTAACTCACCAAAGACTCCACACATGAAATACTGAAAGCGGATTACTTCACTATTTGCTTCAAAGAGAATACTTCAAATTCATTAAGAGTCCTCTCTTCAAAAGGTGAGGCCTAAGTCCCTTCTCGAGAGTGTGGGCTGTGTTTGGTGACTCTGTGCCAATCGACAGAAGGTAGTGAAATGATGGTGACTTAGGAGGCGAGGTCATGAAAAACAGAGGCATGGGTGCACATGTGCGTGTGGTGTTTGCAAGCACACAGTCATGTGCACGTCTGTGTGTCTCATCACTGCGGGCACCTAGAGGCCACACCATGAAAACACTGAGGCAGCCCTAGAGAGGGGTCCACACAGCAAGAAATTGAGATCTCCTGCCAAAAGCTGGTGAGAAACTGGGGCCTTCTACCCAACAGCCATGTTAGACATAAATCTTCCAGCCCCACTCAAGCCTTGAGATAACTAGAGCCTCACCCAGTATAGTGAGCACTATTCCTGAGAGGCCAGGCCAAACCAGCCAGCTAAATTACTCCCGGTTTCTGACAGATAGAAACTGTGTAAGATAATAAACATTTATTATCATGTTAAGTCACTAAGTTTTGAGGCAATCTATTACACAGCCAATAGATAATATTCTTATCTATCTACCTACCCATCTGTCTATCTAAACACACGCACACATACATATTTTTAATCCTTTATTTCTGGTGCCACATACATACATCGCCTATTTAAAAAAACAAACAAACAAACAAACAAACACAGCAGTTCCTGTTGTGGCTCAGTGGTTTAACGAATCTGACTAGGAACTATGAGGTTGCAGGTTCGATCCCTGGCTTTGCTCAGTGGATTAAGGATCCAGAGTTGCCGTGACCTGTGGTGTAGGTCACAGACCCGGCTCAGATCCCGCGTTACTGTGGCTCTGGTGTAGGCTGGTTCCAACTGGATCCCTAGCCTGGGAACCTCCATATGCCATGGGTGCGGCTCTAGGAAAAAGACAAAAAGACAAAATAAATAAATAAATAAATAAATAAAAACAACTAGCTTTTAAAAACCTCTTTTCCAAACATAATTTTCCCATTCAAATTATACTAGCTTTTCTGATGTAACAGAGCTCACTTTTGGAAATGTTCTCTGCTAAAGACCTCCCAAAATATAGTAAGTACTACAAACTGGTACTTTTAGATTTTCCTCATGTTTCACATCAATCTAGCAATCATTCTTCCTTCATGAACTAGCCAAGGAAAGAAACTAATGAAAATAAAATGGAAAAAAACATACAAGGAACAACATGTCACAAAATACTGTGATGAAAAATTATTAGTAAAATCTTTTGTGAAGTGCATTTACTAAAACTGGCTTATGACACTGTCACAAGAGTTGTAGCAAGAAGTATACAGAGGAGTTCCCGCTGTGGTGCATGGATTAAGGATCCGACTTATCTCTGGCACTGCCGGTTCGATCCCTGGCCTAGCACAGTGGGTTGAGGATCATGCATTGCCACGAAGGTGGCATAGGTCACAGATGTGGCTTAGATTCGATCCCTGGCCCGGGAACTTCCACATGCCTCGGGTGCAGCCAAAAAAGAAAAAAAAAACTATACAGAGATGAAATCAAAATGAGAACAGGGAATCTTAGTAAATGGTTATGCCTACATACAGTAATAACTTAGTTGTTAGCTTAACTGTTTGATAAGTAGGTCACATTTATTCAAACCGACTGGGTGGTAAATGGCTCTGTTATTTACGACCAGCATGACCCTGAACAAGTTCTTTAAGTTCTCTGTCTCAGTAACTTCTCATTCGTAAAATGAGACAAGAGTGCCCAGAGCATAAGGTGGCTATAAATGAGTAAACTGGGGAATTTACAGGCATAAAAGCACACTGCAAGCACTCAAAAAATGGTACTCGGTAGGACTACGAGTAGACTATGTGTATTTGGAAAGTATCTGATTTCACGGAGTCTAACTTTATTGCCAAAGTGATCAGGTGAAAAATAGTCAAGAGGGGACGGTGCACCAAAAGAGCAGAGCAGGTAAAAAAATCCCAGATTTAAAGCTTACAAAATTCAACAATATACACATTTGACAGATACATTCATCAAAAGTTAAGTCATATATGATAATAACCACCTACTTTTCAACATTCTGGAACTATCTAGGAGTTCATGGAACTTTACAAGGAACTTGAAAGTATAACGGATACTAAAGCTATGATTTCATCCAGATGCTGGCAAAAGTACACAATGATTTTGTTAAGTTGGCAAAACACTGGAATAAAAAGAGCAAAAATAAAAAGGGAAGATTATATTCACTGTTGTTTCTTAACTACCTCGGTCAACTGGCTTTAAAATGGCTTTTGATAAAATACCTTTGAAGGGCTGAAGACAGAGGTACAAACAATCAACTAAAAATAGCCAACATATTCACAAGGCCACTGATAAATTCTTACCACCGTAGAATCGAAGCATACAGCCGAGGTCAGGATTTGCCGCCTCCTCCTGTATGCGCAAGGGGTCATCAAACCCCAGCCTGGATAAGTAATCATAAACAATCTGAAGAGGTCGTTCAGTGGGTTCCAGCCTCCTGCTTACACAATTCAAAAGAAAAATACATGATAAGTAATAACACACTTCATTTAATCTTTATTTACTTATTTATTTTCTTGTTTTTAGTCACACCTTCGGCATATGGACATTCCCAGGCCAGGGATCATATCCAAGCTGCAGCTGCAACTTACGCCACAGCTGCGGCAAAGCCAGATCCTTAATGCACTTAATACCAGATCCTTAATACCACAGTCAGAATTCCCCACTTTTTTTTTTTTTTTGCTTTTTAGAGCTGAACCCACAGCATATGGAAGATCCCAGGCTAGGGGTTGAATTGGAGCTGCAGCTGCCAGCCTACACCACAGCTCACAGCAACACCAGACCCTTAACACAATGAGAGAAGCCAGGGATTGAACCCATGTCCTCATGGATACTAGTCAGGTTCATTATTGCTGAGCCACGATGGGGACTCCAATTTTGAAAAATCTTTTCATATGCTCAGATATGTACTTCTTAATCTAGATTTTAACATCAGATAATACAACTAATCTAAGCCAGTGGTGCGCAAAGATTTTGGTCTCAAGTTCCCTCTACAGTCTTTGAGGCCCCCAAAGAGCTTTTGTTTCTCAAGGGTCTATCTATTGATATTTTCTGAATGAGAAACTAAAATTAAGAATTTCTAGAGAGTTGCCACTGTGGCTCAGTGGGTTAAGAATCCAGTGTTGCCACAAGCTGCAGTGTGGGTCGCAGATGTGGCTTGGATCTGGTGTTCCCATGTGTATGGCACAGGCCAGCAGCTGCAGCTCTGACTGGGAACCAGCCTGGGAACTTCCATATGCCATAGATATGGCCATAAAAAGAGAAAAGAATTTCTATATATTTATTCATCTGTAAATAACAATAAATCCATTATATGTTAATAAATATTTTATGAAAAGAAGATTTTTTTTAAATAAAACAAATTTAGTGAAAAGACACTGTTTTACATTTTTGCAAATCTCTTTAATAGCTGGTTTAATGGAAGACAGCTAGATTCTCACAACTACTTTTACATTCAGTCTGCTGTAATATCTTGTCATGTAACCTCTAGAAAACTCTGTATATTCATGAGACAGAGTGAAAAAAATTAATACTCCTTTATCATTGTGAAATACTTCTGACCTCATGCACCTCTTTAAAGAGCCTCAGGGGCTCCACAGGGTCCTTTGAGAGCCTCTGGTCCAAACTTACAGGCACTGAAATTATGAGATAGGAAAGATTCTACTTGGCCATAGCTGCTTTCATGCAAGGTACACATGCAATTATAAATGGAGACTTTGGCTTGCTGACCATGTCCTAGATATTTCCTCTGGCTTCATAGGTTATTTTTATTTTTTATTTTTTTCAGAGCCACACCCGCAGCATATGCAAGTTCCCAGGCTAGGGGTTGTAACAGGGTTGCAGCTGCCAGCCTACACCACAGCCACAGCGACACCAGATCTGAGCCACATTTGCAACCTACATGACAGCTTGTAGAAACACCAGATCCTTAACCCACTGAAGGGGCCAGGGATCAAACTCACATCCTCATGGATACTAGTTGGGTACAATACTGCTGAGCCACAATGGGAACTCCCGCCTTCGTAGGTTATTTTGCCATACAAATTGGGAATTGATTGCCCAGTAATTCCCCAGAAATCACTCTGCTAAAACCAGAATGTCAATAATCATTTCTGGCCTCTGGTGACACTGCGTATTTTAAATCACAGACACTTAAGACAGGTGTTTCACAATTCTTTTATCAGAAAGCAAACAGTCATAAACACAGCTGCTAAGAGCATGAGCTCCAAAAGTCGGATGCTGGGCTGGGAGTCTCACTGCTGCCACTTACCAAGTGCATGTGTACCCCCGGATAAGGTTTTTGTTTGTTTGTTTGTTTGTTTGTCTTTTTTAGGGCATATGGAGGTTCCCAGACTAGGGGTTGAATTGGAGATACAGCTGCCAGCCTACACCAAAGGCACAGAAATGCCAGATCCAAGCTGCATCTGCTACCTACCCTATAGCTCATGGCAATGTGGTTCCTTAACCCACTGAGAGAGGCCAGGGATCAAACTGGCAACCTTATGGTTCCTAGATGGATTCGTTTCTGCTGCACCATGACGGGATCTCTTGGACAAGCTATTTAAGACCTCACTGTTTTAAACTCCCCATCAGTATAGTGGGAATACAATAGCGGCTAAGAGTTGTTATTAAAAGTATTTACTTCCTGGGAGGTCCCGTCGTGGCTCAGTGGTTAACGAATCCGACTAGGAACCATGAGGTTGCGGGTTCGATCCCTGGCCTTGCTCAGTGGGTTAAGGATCCAGCGTTGCCGGGAGCTGAGGGGTAGGTCACAGACGCGGCTCGGATTTGGCGTTGCTGTGGCTGTGGTGTAGGCCGGCGGCTATAGCTCTGATTAGACCCCTAGCCTGGGAACCTCCAAATGCCACGGGAGCGGCCCATAAAATGGCAAAAAGACAAAAAAAAAAAAAAAAAGTATTGCCTTCCTTACAAGAAGACCTCATATAGTATGCTTAGCAAATTATTTCACATGAATCATAGTGTTTGATAACATACTGACAATTATTTGAAAAATTCTTAGGACTCAAATAAAACTTTAACTAGAATAAAAATAAAATATCTCCCCCATCTGAAACAACAACTGAAAAACAAGTATAGGAAGGCCTATGTGTTCAAAAGATCATGAAGAACATTACTCTTCGGGTCTTAAAAAGGATTCTGTTTAGAAAACTTAAGACGTATTAATCAAAAGAAACATGATATACTCATGGCAAAAAGGTATGTGTTCTGTGGTTAAGGAACTAGAAAATTCTGTTGGCAATAAAATTTAATTAAAAATAACAAGGAATAGGAATCCTACAAAACTGTATCAAAGTAATAATTTAGGAATGAAAATCATATTGATGAGTGCACGCGCACACATACACACAAAATCCCCAAATGAGGCCACTACCTGGCCCCTGCTGGCTGCTCAGTTCTAACTTCGGGCTTCCATAAACTCAGAACTACTGCATGGGGAATGACCAAAGAACTAAAAGCCTACAAAGACTGAATTTAAGAGAAATAGAAAATAAACTTTTCAGAATAAAAACATCAGTTATAAGTAATCTCCAGTCAAATCCACAAAGGGCTGTGACAATATTAGCACCTTCCCAGTACAATGATAGAATTTGTCCAAGAAGGACACATTTTAAGAGAGACTTCTAATAAACTGTATCCTGGAGGGGTTAATCAGCCATGTAATAGGAAGACTGACTGAAGGATTAACTTGAAGACAAGGTAACCAACGACAAAAAGAACTATGTCTATCTTTCAATGTCAAGAAGGATTAAGGAGTTCCCTGGTGGTCCAGCATTTAAGGATTTGGCGTTGTTGTCATTGCTATGGCCACAGTTCCATCCCTGGCCCAGGAACTTCCACATGCTATGGGTGTGGCAAAAAAAAAAAAAAAATGATTAGATTTACTCTTGATTGCTCCAAAGAATGGGACTAGGACCAAGGAGAAGTTGACAGGTAGACTTGGATTATAAATGAGCAAGAATCCTAATAATCAGAGATGCCCAATAATGAAACAGATGGTATCTCAAAATAGAGGAGTTCCCATTGTGGCTCATCAGTAATGAACCTGACTGGTATCCATGAGGTCTCGGGTTTGATCCCTGGCCCCACTCAGTGGGTTAAGGATCTGGCGTTGCCAGGAGCTGCGGTGTAGGTCAGTCTCGGTTCAGATCTGGCATTGCTGTGGCTGTGGCGGAAGCCGGCAACTGCAGCTCCGATTAGACCCCTAGCCTGGGAATTTCCATATGCCACATGTGTGGCCCTAAAAAAGCAAAAAAAAAAAAAAAGGCTCACAAGAGCTGGAGAGCCATCTGTCACAGACATTTTAGGAGAGGCTCCTCCAAGAATCAAGTTGGGCCAAATGATCTTTAGGGTCATTTAGAACTCAAGCATCTATGATAGGACACCTTCCTGATAGAATACAAATTCTTCCTGTACACTGCTATTATTTTTTGATATGGAGCTCAATATATTTAAATATAATTCCATAAAGAATAACAAAATTTTTTTAAAAAACATAAAAATAAGAAAAAAAAGACGAAAAATCCCAAACTAACTAACTAACTAAATAAATATAATTCCACCTAACGACCACATATTCAAGACCAAGAAAGAGTAAGTTCAGGCTAAATCTCACTAGCTCAATTTTTCTATTTCTCTCTGGAAAATCAAGAGAAATGGAAACATCCTAATTCTGACATGTTCTACGTGATCTGATTTCCTGGTCTGAAAAGGCTCCATAGATTTTGGAAACCCTCTTTATACACATCCACCTAAAGAAAGTAGTTTCCCTGGTGGGAGGGGAGGAAAAAGTCAAGAAAATCTCAACATCTGCTCTTATTAATTTAGCATAAATGAACAAACAAGAAATATTTCAAGAACTGCAAAAACATGTAAAATGAGGGACTAATGCCATTTACTCATTAAACTCATCTGCTTAAGAGAGGAGAGAGTATGGGGGAGGGAAATACTGTAATATGCTTACAGATCAATTTTGCGTTTCAAAGTTCCAAAAGTTTAACAGGCTGCTAATTAGCTCTTTGTTAAATACATTCTCACAAATCAAAGGAAATATATATACTGCGAAACAGGTGTAGGATAGAGTAACGCTGGCAAAGCAATGTTCCATTAGGCATTTGAAAAACTACTGCTTAAGGAGAGACAATAAGACTACTGTGAACTACTGTTCATTTCTAAGGCTTCTAGGAGCTGCTATGGTCCTTGTAAATCTGAATATACGTGTGTATGGTTAATTCTTTCCAAACCAGCCAACCAACACAGTAATGATATCAATGGCATTTATAGCTCTTCACCAAGTTATCCTAAACAATGCCCAAAGTTGAGATACAGGTAAGAGAAGAGTAAATTTCAATCATTTCACAAGAATTCTAGTTAATAGTGGGAGGCAAAAACATACATTATTAAAACCCAACATATTGTATCCAAGACTCTAGCAAAGCACAGCAGCAATTCTCTACATCAAAGTCAGATTAAAACTCAATCTCTGGCCACCTATAAAGAAAAGATCTGCAAATGTTTAAGACCAACTATACAGACAATACAAACAATGACAAGGACAGGACTCCATACCTGACACGTTGCTGGAAGTGCCTAACATTTTATAAAACTGGGCCTATTTTGCAAACAAGAAAAATGAGGTTCCAAGAGTCACACAATTAGTACACAGGTCATCAGGGTCTGAACCTGGGTCAGGTGTCTTTACAAAGCACAGCCTCCCTTAGGCAAACCACCTTATTTTAAAACGAAGTTAAAATAATTTAGGCAGAAGAGAGCTCAAAGCACTGCATATGTTAACTTACTTGGTTTGAGGTAACCAAGGCACAGAAAAAGTTATGGACTTCATTAGTCTAACACACCATCATTGGAAAGATATACTACTTTTATGTACACCTTTGTTGTCTAAGACTCTTACTAGCCTTTGTTGTCCCTGGCTCCTGGGAGGGAGGTTCTAAATCCCTGGAATTCCCTGAGTAATGGCAGTGTCTCAGTTATTCATGAGCCCCTTGGATCACCCCTCTGTGTATGCTGAGAGATGCGCTGACTCAGGATGGGGGCTTGTCACCAGAAAGACCGGCCACATGAAGAGAAGGCTGGGGCCTACAGCCTGTCCAACCTTGGGGAGGACAGGGCTAGGGCCTTGAGTTCAAGCCGGTAGTCAATGATTCAATGCATCAAGCCTACCCAATAATAATACCTCAGTAAAAACTCTGTAGGGAGCTCCCTTGTGGGGCAACCTAGTTAAGAGCCTGGTGTTGGCACTGCTGTGGCTTGGGTTGCTGCTGTGGTGTGGGTTCGATCCCTGGCCTGGGAACTCCCACGTGCTGTGGGTGTGGCCCAAACCAAACCAAACCAAACCTCTGTAAGGAAGTTCCGTGGTGCTTCCTGGAGGATGACCATACTAACCATACTAAAATTGTCATCTTACGATGGCTTTCTTGAGTTCTGTGAGACATTCCAGGGAATTACTGAACCTGATCAAGGTCATGGGAACCGCCGAATTTCTATCCAGTTGGCCAGAAGTGCAGCTAGAGTCTGAGGTCAGGGCAGTCTTACTGGAGATCATGCCCTTACTGTGTGAGGGCAGTTTGTGCAGACTCTGGGTGGTGTCAGAACTGTGCCGCAGTAAACCAGATGGCATCGCAATAACCATTGGGAAAGAAAAACACTGCCAATTAGACTCTGACCCACTGACAACTGTAAGAGCCACGCTGATTTCAGAGGTATTAAGGTGTAAAAACAAAACAAAAAAGTTTTAATACAAACAAGTTAGGTAATGTATAACACATTCTTCTCAAGTTTTAAAATAGTCCAAAAATACAAAGCACAAAACAACAATAATCGCCTTTTCCTTCCTCAGTGGTAATCTGCTCAGTACGTATCCTGAAACAGGACTTTTCATTCTACTTTTATGATATCAAAATATGGTATGCAAAACGCCGGTGACTTGGAAGGGGTTACCTAGCAAGTCAGCGATAGCAAAAGAATTAGAACTTAGGACCCCAAATCTCAAGGGCATTATTTTCTGTTAGATTCATCTTATTCACAGCTTATCTTAAAAGATGGCCTATCAAGCACAGAAATCTTAGCCATTTTGATGACTAAAAATAGAAATAAAAATATATGTCCATGAGCCAAAGGGCACTCCGTTTTGTTACAACCCTTCAGACTGAAGGCGAGGATGACACTAAGCTTCACAGCGAGTCATTTATTACTTCAACAGTTCAATCAACCAGACAGACCAAATATTATCACATCAAGCGCAGTGGGCTGGGAGACAGGCCTCTTGTGTTCCAACTACAGCTCTGGCACCAGGCAGTTGTGGGAATGTGCTCTGGACTTGAACTCTCCAGGCCTGGCTTGCAGCTATAAAACGAAGGGACCTGGTTTCAGTCATTTCCATGGGGGAGTTACCAGCCTTTTGGGCCAGACAATTATTTGCTGTATAAGACTGTCTCACACAGGAGTTCTCGTTGTGGCTCAGTGGAAACAAATCTGACTAGTAACCATAAGGTGTGGGTTCGATCCCTGGCCTCACTCAGTGGGTTAAGGATCCAGTGAACTGTGGTGTAGATCACAGACATGGTTCGGATCCAGCGTTGCAGTGGCTGTGGTGTAGGCCAGAAGCCGTAGTTCCAATTCAACCCCTAGCCTGGGACCTTCCATATGCCATGGGTGTGGCCCTACAAAAAAAAAAAAAACTGTCTCACACATTAAGGACATGAGGCTCTCTGGTCCTTGTTCTCTAAATGCTGGTAATTCTCTCCTGCAGTTGTGATAACCAAAAAGCCGTGGCCCCATGCACACCTCCAGATGGAAAGTGTGGGGTGGGTAGGATGGGGGATTAGATTCGGTTCATCTTCCTAGTAGGTATCACTCTCAGGTTCCTTCAAGTGCTAAAATTCTATAAATTAGTAATCCCTCAGTTATACTCAAGTGAGAAGTCAATGATTTAAAAAGAATAAGGAAAGAAGGAAGTCATGGATGATTTAGGAAAAACATGGGGTAATTTTAGTATCAGTAATCCTATGTCTTTTCTTTCTTTCTTTCTTTCTTTTTTTTTTTTTTTTGCTTTTTAGGGCCACACCCGAGGCATGCAGAGGGTCCCAGGCTAGGGGTCAAATCTGAGCTGAAGCTGCTAGGGTATGCCACACCCACAGCAATGTGGGATCCGAGCCGTGTCTGCAACCTACACCATAGCACTCAGCAACGCCGGATCCGGATCCTTACTTAACCCACTGAGCGAGGCCAGGGGTGGAACCTGCGTCCTCATGGGTGCTAGTTGGATTCATCTCCACTGAGCCACCGCAGGAAATCCCCAGTAAGCCTATTTCTAGGACAGAGCCCATGGAAATCAACAATGTAAAGCTTTATGGGCAAAGGTTTAGTCATCACACTCCTAAGTGCTGGATGACTTCAAATGACCCAAATAAGCACCACTTACTAAGCACTTACTAGGCCCAAGCACCATTTTAAGTACTTTACTCCCTTGCTCCTCTAAGTGTAGAAAATCACATCGGAGTTCAATAGAAACAGACCCACAGACCCCACCCCAGACCTAGTGAATGAGAAACTGTACTGCAACAAGCTTCCCAAGTGGACATCAGAGTTTAAGCAGTGTTAACAGCTATTAATTCATTCACTCTTCATTAACATGCAGAATTTAGTCCTCGTGATTAAACTCTAATGTAAATATTATCATCCTTCATTTTACAGACTAGTAAACTGAGGACAAAGAGTTGGGTACCTTGCATGGCAGTGGTCAGAGCCAGGATTTGAGCCCATACACTCTCCATGCAGACTCCAAGCTCTAAACCACCACTGCATAGTATTTCTCAAATTTTAAACAAGTTATAGTATATACACACAACAGAATATCCTATAGCTCTTAAAACTGCTATCAGGAATTTTTAATGACACAAGGAGATTAACTGAAGTTGGCAGTAAATAAAAGTGAATATACAGTGTGGGTCCAAATACGTAATTAAAAAAAAAATTATACACATACACTCATTTCAAAAAAGATCTGGGGAAAAAAAAAAGGGACTGCGGTGGGGGAGGGGGAGGCAATATATGGAATCTGGGGTCAGAATGCCAGAGTTCAAATTCCAGCTTACACTTCCCAGCTGAGTGATTCTAGGTGAGATGATTAACCTTTTTAAGACTCATTTTCCTCATCTATAAAATGGGGAAAGGATTTACCTCTCGAGATTGTTAGGTGGATTAACTGAGATAAACTACACCAAGCATAAGCATTGAAAATTACTCTTTTTCTTCATACTTGTTCATTTTTCAAAACTTTCTACTATGAACATAAATTACACATCAGTAAGCAACAACAACAGCAAAGTTAGTAAAAAAGATACTGCCTTAGCCTGCCAACTATCTCTTGAAAGGCTATTATGAAGATAGTACCTATTCTTCTGATTAGATAAATGTTAGACTGAACTCAAGCAATTAATAGCTGAGTAAGAGATCGGAAAAAAGATCTTTAAACAGGTATGATTAAAAAATGACCCTGAGTGAGGGATGCTGTGCCAGTTCCCTCCAGGAGGGCCTTTAACTCAGAAGAAAGTCCACCATCTATCACAGTTGATTTCAGCATTCCAGCTGCTTGGCAGCGCCTGCTGGCCTTGAACAGGTAACTGGACCTCTAGGAAAGCCTCAGTTTTCCTCATCGGAAAGGAATGAGCCTACCTCTCCTAGAGTTATTGTGAGAATGGAATGAGAAAATGTGCATAAAGCAATAAGCCTGCTGGCTAGCAAAGAAAGCATTAATGCTGGCTAAACTCTATCCTCACCATCCTCACTTCTTGGGATGCTGAGACTTCTTGAGCTCCCAATGAAAATATTCGTATCTCATATGCTACACGGCATCCTGTATGTGGAATCTAAAAAACACAACAAACTAATAAATGTAAAAAAAAGTAGCAGACTCACAGACAGAACAAACTAGTAGCCGTGGAGGCAGGGCCGGGGGTGGGGAGGCGTGGGAGGTCCAAATTACTGGGTGTGAGGGAGGCACAAGGGTGTCCTGTACGATACAGGGGAAAGAGCCAATATTGGGTAATAACTGTAAATGGTTTAACATTTTTTTAATCTTGAAAAAAAAGACAATATATCCATATCTTCAAATCACAGTTCAACAGTGTTTTTCAACAGTGTTTTTTAAAAACACTTTGGGTTTTTCTGTTTTTTAAAATTTTTGTTATGATGGATTTACAATGTTGTCAATTTCTGCTGTACAGCAATGTGACCCAGTCATACATATACATACATTCATTTTCTCACATTATACCCCACCATGCTCCATCACAAGTGATTGGATATATAATTCCCTCTGCTATATAGCAGAATCTCATTGCTTATCCACCCCAAACGCAAAAGAGTTTTCATCCACTAACCCCGAAATCCCAGTCCACCCCCCATCCCATTTGTCCTTATCTTTTCTGTTTTGTAGATAGATCATTTTCAGTAGCGTTTTCATTATTTTGTCGTCAATTATCTCTTCAAAGAGCTATTTCAATACAAATTTATCAAGGTCACAGGGCTAAAAAGAGACAAACTCCACTCTTTAAGCACAGTTTAGATTCACAAAAGTAAATTATACTACATTTGGATTCTTAACTAACTACACAACTGGTCGCAGCAAGCCAATTCAATAGGGTTTTCTCCACTTTTCTTTTTTTTTTTTTTTTGTTGTTGTTGTTGTTGTTGTTGTTGTTGTTGTTGTTGTTGCTATTTCTTGGGCTGCTCCCGTGGCATATGGAGGTTCCCAGGCTAGGGGTTGAATCGGAGCTGTAGCCACCGGCCTACGCCAGAGCCACAGCAACGCAGGATCCGAGCCGCATCTGCAGCCTACACCACAGCTCACGGCAACGCCGGATCGCCAACCCACTGAGCAAGGGCAGGGACCGAACCCGCAACCTCATGGTTCCTAGTCGGATTCGTTAACCACTGCGCCACGACGGGAACTCCTCCACTTTTCTAATTATCATACACACTGATACACAAATGAGTAAGTCTTAGGTTTAAATACTTGAACTCCATCAATCACTACCAGCTATAATGTAGGTCAAGGCTTTCCACCTGATAAAATTAGATCGGAATCAGTGTTAAGATTTAGAAAAGCCTAAGGATCACCCTGTCTGATCCTTTCATTTTACAAATGGATTTAGGAAATATAGTTAACTGGTGAACAAGGAAAACATTCAAGTGCTAATCTACTTTTTCAGGCATTAGTCCAAATCTTAAAAGGCACATATAGTAAACCTCAGTTTAGACTTTTAAAATGGTATCAATTTTTAGCTCAGCCAAAGGTGTTACTATTACTACCACATTTTTAGGTGTGTAAGTGAGAGCCTCCTTTCTCACTTGCAACAGTATTAAATCCACAGTCTTGAATTCTATTTCAAAATAGTTATTACAGGGGAAGGGGAGGAGAGAAAGTCTACAGTCAAGCAATGAAGGAGCTCTTATTTGAGGTCTAACTCAAAGAACTAATAGTAGTTTTTTGGGTTTTTGTTTTTTTTTTAGAAAAGGTGAATCCAGGTTAACGATCTAGTGTTGCTGCTGCTGTGGCAAGGGTTCAATCCCTGGCCCCGGGAACTTTCACATGCTGTAGGTACAGCCAAAAAAATTAAAACAATAAAAATAAAAATAAAAGACTACTATGAGAATACCTTTTTTCTTCATGTTTATATAAGAAATTTTAAAGAAAACACAAATGACTTTTAAACCTATAAAAATGTGCTCAACCTCACTCATTAACATAAATAAAAATTAAAATGAAATAACAAAATTCTATAAGATTTGAAAAAAAGCTATGTCATTAGGCTTGAAAAAAGATGTGTCCTTGGAATGCTGAATTTAGGATTCTCTAAAACCTGCTGACAATCATTTCCTAGATGATCAAGTAGGTGCACATGCATGAGGACATGTTTATGTATGTAAATTTTTTTTTGTCTTTTTGCCATTTCTAGGGCCACTCCCCTGGCATATGGAGGTTCCCAGGCAAGGGGTTGAATCGGAGCTGTAGCCGCCGGCCTACACCAGAGCCACAGCCACAGCCACGGCCACACCACATCCGAGCCGAGTCTGTGACCTACACCACAGCTCACAGCAATGCTGGATCCTTAACCCACTGAGCAAGGCGAGGGATCGAACCTGAAACCTCATGGTTCCTAGTCGGACTCATTAACCACTGCATCACGATGGGAACTCCTATATATGTAAAATTTAACACTAACACATTCTAGATAAAGTAAGGGGAAGATAGGTATACTTCAATCACCAGGGTATAATTTCTATGAAGAGGAATTTTTTGTGTGTCTTTTAGGGCCGTGCCCTCGGCATATCAAAGTTCCCAGGCTAAGGGTCTAATCGGAGCTGTAGCCGTGGGTCTACACTGCAGCCATAGCAACACCAGATCTGAGCTACATTTTCGGCCTACACCACAGCTCACAAGGCCAGATCCTTAACCCACTGAGCGAGGCCAGGGATTAAACCCGCAACCTCATGGTCAGACGGATTTGTTTCCACTGAACCATTATGGGAACTCTAGAAGAGGAATTTGACAACACTTACCAAAACTGTAAATAAGTCAGCAATTCCACTTCTCGGAGTTTATCCTGCAAATGACTTACTCACAGGAGACATATCACAGGTCAAGGATATTCATTGCAACAGTGCTTAGAGTAGAAGGTTGGTCATAGTCTACATGTCCGCTAATAGGAGACCGGCTAAAATTATGGTACACTCATAAGAGCAAATACTATGCAGCCATTATATAAATATAAAAATTATATAAATATTAATATGGGATATTAAGAGATATTAAGTTGACAACATGTTCCATGCAGCAGGATTAGTTTTATTTATTTATTTACGTACTAGGTTTTGGGTTTTTTTGTTTTTTTTTTAGGGCCACACCCGTGGCATATGGAAGTTCCCAAAGCCATGATGGGAATTCCTAATTTTTTTTTTGGTCTTTTTTTTTTTTTTTTTTTTTGCCATTTCTAGGGCCACTCCCGCAGCATATGGAGGTTCCCAGGCTAGGGGTCCAATCAGAGCTGTAACCGCCGGCCCCCACAAGAGCCACAGCAACTCGGGATCCGAGCCGTGTCTGCAACCTACACCACAGCTCACGGCAACGCCGGATCGTCAACCCACTGAGCAAGGGCAGGGACCGAACCCGCAACCTCATGGTTCCTAGTCGGATTCGTTAACCACTGCGCCACGACGGGAACTCCGGAATTCCTAGTTTTAAATTTATATACCAATAGAGACACATACTCATGCATAAGCACATGACTCTCTCGTTCTATTTCCTTTTATACATTTCCATTTTATTCTATTTTCATGTTTTTACTTTTTCAAAAAAAACTTTAAAATATTTGTTGTGAAGTTCCCACTGTGGCACAGTGGGTTAAGAACCCAACTGCACCTGCTGTATAGCACTGGGAACCATATCTAGTCATTTATGACGGAGCATGATAATGTGAGAAAAAGGAATGTATATGTGTATGTGTGACTGGGTCACCCTGCTGTACAGTAGCAAATTGACAAAACACTATACATCAGCTATAATGCAAAAAAATTAAAATCATTAAAAAAAAAAAAAAAAGAATCCAACTGCAGGAGTTCCCGTTGTGGCTCAGCAGTAACAAACCCCACTAGCATCCAAGAGGACTCAAGTTTGATCCCTGGCTTGACCAGTGGGTTAAGGATCTGGCGTTGCTGTAAGCTGTGGTGTAGGTCGAAGACTTGGCTCAGACCCCAAGCTGCTGTGGCTGTGGTGTAGGCTGGCAGCTACAGCTCCGATTCAACCCCTAGCCCGGGAACTTCCATATGCCTCGGGTGCAGCCCTAAAAAGACAAAAAAAAAAAAAAAGTTAGCTTTTTAAAGTTTTCTGTTTCTTTTTAGGGCCGCACCTTTGGCAGGTGAAGCTCCCCAGCTAGGGGTCAAATAGGAGCTGCAGCTACCAGCCTGTACCACTGCCGCACCGGATCGAGCCGCATCTGTGACCTAGACTGCAGCTTGCAGCAACACAGGATCTTTAACTCACAGAGTGAGGCCAGGGATCCAACTTGCATCCTCATGGATACTAGTTGGGTTCTTAATCCACTGAGCCACAAAAGGAACTCTGAAAAAAAAATTTAATTTAGATATCTGACCTATGGGTAATTCAAATGAAGTAACACTATCGAATTTTCTTTCACTGAGAGTCTTTAAGTTCAAGAATCTTCACATCAGCATCCAAAGGATAAAACCTTTTTTCAAGCCTAGTGACTCCATAACCATCATTAGTTCTAGCACGAATAAAGTCCTAAAGCCCACTTGCAAGCAGAAACATGTGTGAAATAGCGCAGGAGAATTAGGGTGGTACAACTCAGACCTCACCTGACCAGGTCTCCATGGAGCTGTAAATAAAGACTTTCCTTTCCTTCTCCAGCACAAATTTCTGATGCTGGTGTCTCTACTGTGCAAAGGACAAGATGTAAGTCAGACGAGGAGGCAGAGGCAGAGGTGCTGGTTGGCGTGGCAGTGGTTGTATCTGCTCCATATAGGTAAACACAGCCTCTCTTCACGTCTTCTCTCAGCCAGTCTCTCTCTCGAGACCCAAACCGACTTCTCCTATTCAAACAATTTCTGCTCCCATTGCGTTTCATATTTCTCTACAAAATGTCAAGAAAAAGAAATCATTAGCTCCAATGTCTGACAATTAGTCGTGTTCAGTCCTCACCCCTCCTTTCCACTCTGTTTTCACCAAAAGCCTCTGCAGAGCTGCCTCATCTCACAGGGCCCGCTGCACCTGCCACACCCACTCTCACACTGGCAAACGGCATTCTCTTTACGGCTAGACATCCGAGTCTCTGCACATCATCTTCTGACCCTTTTTTCCCTTATGTTTTCGGCAATGTGTCAGGAATAAGAGTAGTGTACCTACTACCCAACTTGCACAAATTTTAACATTTGCTACATTGACTTTAATTATTATTATTATTATTATTATTATTGTTGTTGCTTTTTAGGGCCTCACCTGCAGCATATGGAAGTTCCCAGGCTAAGGGTCAAATCAGAACTGCAGCTGCCAGCCTATACCACAGCCAGAACAACGTGGGATCTGAGCCAGTGTCTTCAACCTACACCACAGCTCACCACAAGGCTGGATCCCTAACTCATTGAGCAAGGCCAGGGACCGAACCTGCATCCTCATGCATACTAGTGGGGTTCGTTACCACAACAGAAACTCCCTACTATATTTAGCATTTATAAACACTCTACTATATTTAGCATTTATCATCCCAGGTATTTTTTTGTTTGCCATATATGTATATATCTATAAACTCTATATAGTATTGTTTTACATAATTTAAAACTTTATCTAAAACCTAATATACTTAGGTTTCACCTCATAATTTTTTTAACATTAGTTTAAGATATGTCTATGCCAATACACCCAGCTCATTCTCTTGAATAATACTCATAATTATTATTATAATTATACTTCCTTTCTTATTTGAATACACCAAAATATATCCATTCTCCTGCTGATGGCATTTAGTTTGTTTCTAATTTTTTCACTGTTGGAAACAATGCTGCAATAAACATGTTTGCATGTCTCCCTATGCAAATTTAAAACTTCTCTAGGGTCTTGATCTGCTGCCTCACACCCCAAATAAGAAAGTACAGAACCAACACAATATGCACAAATACTCTTTTCATTCTCACATTGCAAAAAAAATTATTGTTGCAATGTGATATACACTGTGAAGTCACATTACCTCAAGACAAAACAACTGCTGCAGCAATATAACAAGTGTCTAGAGATCAATATTTACCTGCTCTATTTTTATAATGGGCCATTTCTGTTGCCGTTATTAAAAAACTAATTTCCACCATTACACAGTCACACCTCTCCAGGGCCACTCCCCACTGGATTCACTCTGTTTCAGGCATATCCTCCTCCCCAGATACACCAACTATTCCACAATTCTGTGACTTGTCCGAAATGTCCTTCCCAACATGTCCATTTTCTCTTCCTACCTAGAAAGGATAACTCTGCTCCTCAGAATTTCTTCACCTTAAGCATACTTCCATTACTCTGTAAATCACAATGAATTTTTAATTATTTACTTGATACTTCTTCTTCTCTTAAACACCGAGAACCTATTATAGTGCCCGAACACCTGAAGAGCAGAAACGCATGCAGAACCCAGCTGACGTTAGAGAAATTTATTCCCCCTCTGTACTTTAGCCAGTTAGCTCTGGCAACGAGTTGAACAAACTTGGGGAAAATTTTTTCCATTTTTACAGGAAACCCTATAATCTTTTCCTTGTATCAAGCACAAAGCAAATATTGCTACTTTTGCTACTATTCTTCACTGGAAAACAGAAATAATAATTTTGTAATCACGGAGGTCAAATATTTTAGGATAACTGCTGCACCCAAAATTCAGTCTCTAACAATGGTAAAGAAAGGGGAAGGTGGAGTTCCCATCATGGCGCAGTGGTTAACAAATCCTACTAGGAACCATGAGGTTGCAGGTTAGATCCCTGGCCTTGCTCAGTGGGCTAAGGATCTGGTGTTGTTTTGAGCTGTGGTGTAGGTCACAGACGTGGCTCGGATCCCGCGTTGCTGTGGCTCTGGCGTAGGCCAGAGGCTACAGCTCCGATTGGACCCCTAGCCTGGGAACCTTGACATACTGCAACAGCGGCCCAAGAAATGGCAAAAAAAAAAAAAAAAAAAGAAAGAAAGGGGAAGGTAAAGTTGGAAGGTATTCCCCACTTGGAGAGAAAGAAAAACAAGAAATGAGAATGACTTGATTGTTTAAATTGAGGATAACACAGGTAAATCTATGATCATTTTACAGATCTTAGGGATTTGAGTACAGATATTCAAAAGCATGAGTATTATTACTGATTCTACCTTTAGATAAACAGGATAAACTCCTGCTACAAGTGTGAGCTGGGCCCCTTTCTTCTCATCAAGAGCATTTTCTCAAAGCTGAACATCTCAGAATTAACAAAGGGCTTTCAAGAACTTTTATAAACACAGGGACTGTCAGATTTGCACCACTAAATAATCTTAACCACTGCATAATTACTCACTGATTTTAAACATTCTTTATTTTTAATCATTGGGAAAGAGTAACTGATCTATCTGAAAACAGAATTCTACATGGTACAGTAACATTTATACAAAGAAGCTCTGTATTCTGCACTAGTGGAGAGAAATTTTGCTCACTGCTATTAAGAAAGGGCAAGTAGGGAGTTCCTGTCGTGGCTCACTGGGAATGAATCTGACTAGCATCCATGAGGACTCGGGTTCGATCCCTGGCCGTGCTCAGTGGGTTAAGGACCCAGTGTTGCCGTGAACCATGGTATAGGTTGCAGATGCGGCTCAGATCTAGCATTGCTGTGGCTGTGGTGTAGGCCAGCAGCTACAGCTCTGATTGTACCCGTAGCCTGGGAACCTCCACATGCCGCAGGTAGGGCCCTAAAAAAAACAAACAAAAACAAAAACAAACACGAAAAAACAGGGCAAGTAGACACTACCCCACACAACTACCAAAAAGCTTATTTAAAACTTCTTAAGGTCAAATAATATCCTACTAACCTTCTCAACCTTAGAAAAGTTAAGACAGACCCCCAAAAGTATTATATTAGTCCATCTGTGACTTTTCTGTGAGGATTTTTTTTTTTTTTCTTTTTTAGGGCAGCACCCTCAGCATATGGAGGTTCCCAGGCTAGGAGTCCAATCTGCTGCGGGCGTACACTACAGCTCACGGAAACACCAGATCCTTAACCCACTGAGCAAGGCCAGGGATCGAACCTGCATCCTTATGGGTGCTAGTCAGATTCGTTAACCACTGAGCCACGACAGGAACTCTTTCTGTGAGGATTTTTAAAAAAGTCATTTTTAAATGTGTATATCTATTTCCCTTAAGACTATAAATTCCTGAAGAACTTTACATTGTTGAAACTCATGTGTTGTTGGTCAAGGAATGTAGTATCTCCTGTTTATATGACATATTCCACTCTAAGAAAATAAACTTCTGAGTTATAGCTTTAATAGATCTCCACCACCTAAAGCACCAGCTACATATGAGAAAGAAAAGTACTGGCCTCTGAGGTGCTTGCAGTTTTGAAAGCACTATTACACTGGAATTGCTAGACTGAAAACATTTTATTGCCTCCCTTACTCTTATATAAGAACTACTGACAAATTTAACTAAAAGCAAACACAAGTATAATCATCCTCACATCAAACAAGTGTATAAAGGGCACATTTAAGGATATTTCTATTTTGTCTTTTTTATTTTATTTTTTTGCCTTTTTCTTGAGCTGTTCCCGCGGCATATGGAGGTTCCCAGGCTAGGGGTCCAATTGGAGCTGTAGCTGCCCGCCTTCGCCAGAGCCACAGCAACTCGGGATCCGAGCCACATCTTCGACCAACACCACAGCTCATGGCAACGCCAGATCCTTGACCCAGTAAGCAAGGCCAGGAATCGAACCCGCAACCTCATGGTTCCTAGTCAGATTGGCTAACCGCTCCGCCACAACAGGAACTCCAGAAATTTTTTTTTTTGTCTTTTTGTTGTTTTAGGGCCACACCCGCGGCACATGGAGGTTCCCAGGCTAGGGGTCCAATTGGAGCCAAAGCCGCCGGCCTATGCCAGAGCTACAGCAACAGGGAATCTGAGCCGCGTCTTCGACCTACACCACAGCTCACGGCAACACCGGATCCTTAACCCACTGAGTGAGGCCAGGGATCGAACCCACATCCTCATGGATGCTAGTCAGGTTCACTAACCACTGAGCCATGACAGCAACTCCCAAAGATATTTCTATTTTTTTTATTTTTTATTTTTATTTATTTATTTTATTATTATTTCTTTTTTTTTTTGCTATTTCTTGGGCCGCTCCCGCGGCATATGGAGATTCCCAGGCTAGGGGTCCAATCGGAGCTGTAGCCACTGGCCTACACCAGAGCCACAGCAACGCGGGATCCGAGCCGTGTCTGCAACCTACACCACAGCTCACGGCAACGACAGATCGTTAACCCACTGAACAAGTGCAGGGACCGAACCCGCAACCTCATGGTTCCTACTCGGATTCGTTCACCACTGCACCACGTCGGGAACTCCCCAAAGATATTTCTAGAAAGCAGAAATCTTCACAGTAAACCATGAATTAAGTACCCACTTCAGTCTTACACTTAGCTCTCTGAAAAGCGAAGACAACACTGAGGGCTCTAATCAGTTCAAAGGTGACAAACCATGAAACACCCACATACAATTAACTCTAAGATACGCATGGTAGAACAGGGTCTAGTAAAGTAACTCTCCATACTCAGTGAATTCTACTAGACTGTGAAATAGTCTCCAGTCAGAGCTATGTTCCTACACTCAAAACTTTAAAACATGGGCTCGTCTCTAGGAATACACATGTTAAGGAATATTTTGGGAGGGGTGGATGAGATGAGGAAGAATACTTCAGTTCCCTAAGATCGTTTTGGATTGACTGTAAAAACTATATACACACATTATTTTGATAAAAACCTGAAACTATTATTGAAAAAACAGATCTCTTGGCATTCACTGACTAGACTAGTTATAACTTTGTTTCTTCTACAGACTGAATTAAAAAAAAAAAAAAATCCCCAAATTGTAGCAAACATCTGGAAATTTCTGCTTCAAAGACACTCCCAATAAGAGAGTACTAAAAATATCATACTCACATTCTAACTACAATTATAAAGGAGTATAGTGCTAAATAAATCTAGAGGTAAATGCTGAATCAAATTTTCCAATACTCCTTAGAGTGAATGTAGACCTAACCTAGCTAAGTTGCACTGGCTTAGTCATTTTAGCCTTTTCATGAAGGCCTACACTCTTGACAATATGATGTCCGTAATTTGGTATTAAGTGTAAAAGAGTTACGAAAAACAATGATAAGTCTTTTTTCAAAGTGTTTTCACAGAAGAATATGTAGGCGACACTATGACTTTCTTCCCAATTCAGAAATACTTCTACTTATACATTCCTTTCCAGTTTCACCTGGCACAAAATTCAACCGCTCTGCTATTGAAGAGAATTTGTAATTGTAGAACACCTGTTCTTCACAGCCGATCTTATTTATTTGTAAAGGACACAAGGGTCTTAGACACTGTCTGTTTCCCATACCACCAGCTCAGCACCATGATCAAGATTAACTTCTGGAATCTTTCTTTCTTTTTTTGGCCACACCCATGGCATGCATAAGTTCCCAGGTTAGGAATCCAACCCGATCCACAGCAGTGACCAACTAGATCTTTGACCTGGGGCAGCCCCCAGGGAACCCCTGCAATCTTTCTAATGTTGCCCAGACTGGAACCCCACTAAACGAGGGGTAGGACCACTTCTTGGAAGTGGTTGGAAAGTCGGACCCTTCAGGAAAGATCCTTATTTCTCAATTCCTTCCCTCCCACAACTCACTCCCTCTCCATCAAAAAAAAAAAGTTGTAAAAATAGCCAAGGTTGTTTACCTTCTAGGCCAGAGGGCATTACCTATCTCTCAGACCTGCCCTTTCCTGATAAGCAGGCCAGAAGATCATTTTTTGAAGTTCATTCACAATATACATTTTTGTGACTTTATAGTTTTAAGTAAATATCCAAGTCTTTGAGTAATTACATTTAAAACATGATTAAGTATTTTATAATAAGTATATACAAGGCCTATGCAGAAGTGAAGATAAACTATGAAGTTATTTCTCTAAGTCACTGCATTAAGAGTGGGAGGTAGTAGCAGCAAAAAAAAAAAAAAAAAAAATGTTTTACATTTTACAGAGTTCTATTTCATGTAGTTTCATGTTTTTATCAGATGCTCCAAATCTTTTTTTTCCCCAGTGTTGCCATCTTTGTGATGTCCTAGGAATAATCTAATAACAAGTATACAGCACTCACCCTCAAGACTGAAGAGCAACTACTGTAACTAAGTATTTTCGTTGTTCCGCAAAGTATTTCTGAAACACGTCCAATCTAAATTTTATTTGCTCTCTTCCTTTTTCTCTGGCAACTTTTAAATCCTCTGATTCCTTTTCTAGAACTCGAGAAGGAATTCCATTCCATCTCCAGAAGGACACCTAGTTTACATATTTGACCTACAGAAAAATTCCTCTCCAACTCTTTCAAAGGCTAGTAGAACTCTATCCAGGGAGTGTCCCACAACCCCTGCTTTTAACCACCTTCACGGTACCGTCCCCGCCCTACATTCCGTGTGCATTTTAACTTCTTGTCATCATCTTCGAGACTCCACTCCCCACCTCCCGCATCTGCCTTCAATTCCTCCTACTCCCCCCAATTCCTGCCAAAAAGCCCCGTTAGTTGCCTGTTGCATAACTGCTCCCCATTACCGTCTCCCTGGCTTGTCAGCCCCGCTCCCGCCAGCAGGAATGCCCCTTTTTGTCCAACCCCTCCTCCCTCTGCAACACGCCCAGCGATTCCCCGAGATGAAGCTCCTCCGGGGATTCTCTCTCCAGGCCGGGCAGGTCGTGCTTCCAGGCCGGCGCTTCGGAGCGGGGAGCGGGTCTTAACTTTGGTGGTGAAGCTCCGAGGGCAGAGTCGGCCCGCTCCAGCAGGCGCAGCTCCGAGCACACCGCAGCGCCCGGCCAATCACCGCCGCCATCCTCCCGCTGGGGTGATGTCTTCAGGTGTCCGGGGAGAAAGCCCTGCGTACTTCCAGCTCCGCTCTCCGGCCAGGAGCCGCCGGCCCCGGGGCTGCCGGCGCGGCCGAGAGAGGCAGAAGCGGGCCCCCGGGTCTCGAAGGAGCCGGGTGGGCGGCGGCGACCGGGTGGACGCCGGCCCCAAGGCATGGGCCTGCGAGGCGGGTGGCGCGCGGCCAGGGATGGGCAGCGGCGGGGACGGAGGCGGCCGCGGCCTCGGCGGGGACCAGGCGCAGAGGCCTCCGCCGGTGCCGCGGCCCCTCCAGCTGGGTCTCGGGGCAACCAAAGAGCAAAGCGGACGGACCAACGCGAGGCGGGGGTCGCCGGCAGCTTCGGCCACTGCGCGGGGCAGGGGCGGCCTCTCCCTGTTCTTGCTCCCTCCCCAGCCCGTCTGCCCGCCTGTCTCACCTTCAGGACCCGGATCCCGCCCAGCCGGCGGCTCGCGGGCGCTTCGGGCGGCTCCGGGGGCTCGAGCGGGCCCGCGGGCCCCGGCTCCACCTCCCCCATCGGCGGCTGGCTGAGGCTGCACAGGGACGCCCGGCCGGCGCGACGCCGCGCGGAGCCTCGGCGGCGCGCGCGAGCAGCCAGCGGCCCCACCCCCGCGGCCCGCCAGCCCCGCCCCGGGCCCCGCCCCTCCCGCAGCCCGGCCGGCCCTGCGTAGCTGCGGGCGCGGTGCGTCCCCCGGACGCTGCGGGCCGCCTGCCCGCGGACCCCGCCGGCGAAGCCAGGCAACACCGCAGGGCTGGGCTTCTGCCGTCTGCCGCCCTAGGTTTGGCGGCCTGAGGCACAGGCGTGTTATTTCTTGCTGTCCCCGCCTCCGAAGCACCCGCAGGGCTAGGGGCAGGGGAAGCTCTGCACCTGTCAATAGTGACTGGAGGACGCTGCTCTCCGCAGAGGGTGGTTCTTGTAACTTAGCTCTTCCAGACGTTTCCTCTGTGCTCCAAAACTGGCCTGTCGCCCTCACTTGCAAAGCCATTGAACGGATTGTTGAGAACACTCACCTGAGCAAGGTGCTTTCTCTTATCAGAGATGCTCATGACATTCTCAGTGTACAAAATGTCAACTCACCTCCCTTTCTCCTCACGTAGTAAAATTATTAGAATTCTGTTCTCTGTTTGAAGGAGCGATGTGGTCTATGAGCCATTTTATTATTTGCAAGGCTAATTTAGAAATTTTTAATTTATTTTTTCTTTCAGTTCCTTCCGTGATAGTTTTGTGACCAGGCCAATGGGCCAAATTTGGAGTCAGCCAGCCTCATTCCAAATATCAGTGCTACCTCTTATTTGATCTAAGCCTTTGGTTCTTAGCTGTGAAATAGAAATTGGTATCTGTCTAGTAGTTATTCTGCAGACTTTGCAAATGCATCAATGTGCTTACTTAACACATAGTAGTGATTCGTAGTAACCATTACAATTATGAATTTCCAAATTTAAGATATACTCAGTTCCTCAGAGTCCTCTCCTTGTTAATCCAACTCTAAATTTTCCTAGGAAATCTTCTAGACCTCTGGATTTTTAGGTCTTCCCCTCTTACAGACGTGTTGAATCTTCAAGCAACTTGTAAGGAATTCAGCAGAAAAAAATTTTCTTACGCTTTGGATAACTGGTATAAACGGTATCGCCTATTATCCATTGCTTCAGCTTGCCTAGTCTAACCCAAATGTATGTTTAGTACAAGAGAGTTTGAGACCTAACAGTGCAGTCTGTGCCCCTCTGTCTACATATATGAGATATCTATTTGTAAATTTTTTTTCTTTTTTTTTTTTTTTTTTTTTGCATTTTTAGGGACACACCCATGGCATATGGAAGTTCTCAGGCTAGGGGTCCAATCCAAGCTGTAGCCACTGGTCTACGCCACAGCCACAGCCATGTCAGATCTGAGCCGCACCTGGGACCTACATCACAGCTCATGGCAACACCAGATCCTTAACCCACTGAGCAAGGTCAGGGATTGAACCTGCATCCTCATGGATGCTAGTCAGATTAATTTCCGCTGAGCCACGACAGGAACTCCGTGTGAATATTTTAAACTCTAAGGCAAAATTTGAATAAGACAAAGACTCCGACTCTGTACAAATTATTTCTTCTGTGAAAGTTTGGTCATTACTTTCTCCCTTGACATGCGTTACTTGGTATGTGTCAAAATTCCAGGTTCCAGTAATCTTCATTTTTTTTGTCTCATTTTAAAGAATTAAAAATTGTCTCTGAATCTGGTGTAAGGTGAAAAAAGCTCTTAGGCTATCTTCCTCCTGCATTTCCTTCTACCTTGAACTTACTTTCAAGAAACTTAGATTAGTTAGAATCTCATTTCAGTGCTGAGTAACTTCTTCCAGCAAGAACATTGGTCTGTAAGGAATAGGCACCAATATGGAGACAGAAGTGGACTTGACCAAGTGCAGACAGGCAGTGGAAAGAATGTACATGTGGTTCAGATTAAGTGTTTCTAAAAGCCTGTTTCTTGAGGTATTGCCCATTACCTTCTCCAGATCTCATGAGCAGAAGGTCTTTACTGTCACTGAAGGGGAAGGATCTTGTCCCAGGATCAGCATTTCCGTTCATACTGGGGAATAGCAGTGGTCTGTTGTTGTTTTTAAAATTAATGGGGAGTTCCCATCGTGGCGCAGTGGTTAACGAATCCGACTAGGAACCATGAGGTTGCGGGTTCGGTCCCTGCCCTTGCTCAGTGGGTTAAGGATCTGGCATTGCCGTGAGCTGTGGTGTAGGTTGCAGACGCGGCTCGGATCCCGAGTTGCTGTGGCGCATAGGCCAGTGGCTACAGCTCCGTTTCGACCCCTGGCCTGGGAACCTTCATATGCCGCGTGATTGGCTCAAGAAAAGGCAAAAAGACAAAAAAAAAAAAAAAAAAAAAAAATGATGGGATAGTGAGCGAACATATCAATTCAGAATATAAGCCTGTACTAAAAAAAAGTTATGTATTTACTACTTCTTCAACAACCAGGGTAGTGCTTCCTTCCAAAGGAGGAAAAGAAGAGCTACAAGCCCAGGTGTTACAGGGAGTAATTTATGGTACAGCTCTCTTTAAAGGTCTCCATGGTTTAAGATCCAATTCAGAAAAGGGTGACAACCAGTTGATCCTGAGTTTTCTTTTCAAATCACATACTGCCATTCACATTTTATACTGTTGCAAAGGTCATATATTCATGTTCTCCCCCAGTTCAAGGCAGTGTGCATTATGTATGCCAAGGGTTATGTAACTACAATTTCTGGAAATGGTAAACAGCTGAGACTAACCCTAAAAATAAAATCCTCTGAGATTTTTTTGTGCAAAAATCCATCTGCCCTCACTGCAGGTTCATCATTACAAAAATCACTGTTTGGATCAAGCCAAGAGACAGCGAAGTCCTCAGACTCCTTCCTTGCTGTAACCTTCTGACAAGCAGGAGAGCATAGCGCTCTCTCTCCACCTGGAAGGGGCTGGGGAGGAGCTGGGACACACACACACACACACATCTATCCCAGCTTTTCCTAATTCTCACTACAAAATGGAAAGAAGGTCTGGAGATGGAGAGTTGGGAGAGATGCCGAGCGTTTACTACGTTGACATATTAATAGCTTGTTCCCGCTCTGTCGATGATCACAGGTCATCTTTAGGCCTCAATCCTTTGTTATTTCTACCACAGGTTGAACAGATTTAGATATCCCTTATAGTTTCAAATAAACAGGTTTGTATCTGCCTGCCTTGTAGGTCTGAAGAATTTTTTTCCTTGGACATTTTAATATTTTTCGATTGTGGGGGCAACTGAACTAGGGAAGGAAATAGCATGAAAAACTCTTAGAAGTGATCAAAAATTACTTTTTTGGATGGAAGTTGAAATCTGAGCAGTATTCATTGTATTGTTAAGTAAATGTCTGGAGTCTATTACTGGCCTACCTTTTCTATCATAGCTTTTATATTTTCATCTCATTACACGGAGATGAAGGTGTCACATCAATTTAATATTAGAAACAAAGATAAATTTTAACTATGCCGCATATAAGGAAAGATTATAGAAATGTCACTTATCAAACAGCACCCAAGGGCACTTCTGCATAAACTAGATAATTGCCAAGGCCTACTTGCTTCTTTTCAGGTAGGAGACTATCACATCTCCTCCTATTCGATGAAGGGACTGTCAGAGATCATCTGGGTAACAGAACACCTAAAGCTTCCAACTTCCAACCATTCGCACTTCTATGGAGGAGTTCATATAAACTAGATCATGAAACAGAATTCATTTGAGCTGATCAAGCCTTTCTCTTCCTCATGACAGATAAACCTTAGCGAGTCACAAAAAGAAGCTTATAACTAAAATTCCCATGAGCACCCCTAATATACATTTCATCTTGACATGATTTCTCTGCCGTGTTTGAGAATTCACCCATGTGGAAAACACTCACCAGTTAAATTTTCCAAGTGCACTTGTTCACTGTCTGTAACTACAAGTTTTTTTTTAATTTGTTCAAATTCCACTCGGTGAGATTTCTGTGTAAAAGGAAGATTAATGGGTAAGTTTAGCTCAAAGCTCTGAAATAAGAACTCATCCAAGGCTTCTCTAATGCACTTGTAAGAAGCGAGGAAGCAAAATTTAAATCATTGAGTATTGACTTTTTATTATTAGTCACTGTTCATAATTTGTTTCAACCAAAAGACAATACACAGCAGAATTCTAATGCATCCCATGTAAATGTTTACATCCATTTTATTCCTCACTCGCCTCTAAGACTTATCATTTAATTGTAATTTTTTTTTTACATCTCAAAAATATGTCTGCAATAATTAGAACTTCATTAGCCGTCCCAGGTGGAAACAGCCTTTTAATATTTTTACAGTAAAGAAGATGTGATGGGGCTTAATGAAAATGTAACTTACAACATTATGAAAGAAAAGGGCCTATACAGGGACACACTGGGGGTTCACAAAGGAAAGAATTCAGAAGCTCTTTCCCATGAGGCCCCCCAATAGAAAACGAAAACGAAACACACAAAGCGCAACAGCAGATTCCAAAAACAAAAACAAAAAACAACTCCAATGCTCCATCTTGAAGCCAGAATCAGCCTCATGGAAGTTTGTGAAGCAACTGTGCAAGCTGCTTCAGCTTTTTCTTCTGTTTAAGTGTTCCAGGTCCTGGAACCCCACTCACTGCTATTGCTTGAAAAAGAGTTATTCTCTTCCAGTTTTACAAGCAGCCCCACCCTCCTGAGCCACAGCTGGTCAAAGTGTTAACTTCAGGACTTTGTGAGCAATTCTCTCTTCAGTGATCCTCCTCATTCCCAAACTCATGAGTACACAGGCATGTACCCCCTCTTCGCCAACCACGAAGGTCATGAATACCCACTTTTAGCGCTCTGTTTAAAACAATGCGGATAAAATACATTCACTAGAAAAACATACATATACACATTCAAACTTCCCTTCCCCTAGTTCTCATGGCCCAGATGTTGTCCAACGCAGAAGATAATGAAGTTGAACCTAAATAACAGCATCCCCCTCACTTCCAACTTCTTCTAGAAGAACATAAAAACGGAAAGTATGTCATGTATTAGGTGGAGATACTCAAACCATTAGTGCTGGACAGTTTTCCTACATAAATGGGACAAACAAGGGGTACAAACCACATCTTTTAACCCAGCAAGAGGGAAGAATCCCCTCCCAATGTCACACTGAGGAATGTCTCCTTAAATGAGAAAGACCTTAAAATGAACAGATGATCACTATACACAGCATGAAACATTCCACGACTGTCCAAATCAGCTCAAGGTATCAGCACCGGAGCACTGCGGGAGCGCTCTCGGGGAGAGCACCCTTCCTACAGTTCCTTGAGATTACTTAGACGAACTCTCCCTTAGGATGACTGTGGGGGTGGAGAGGGAGCAGAGGATACAAACTACTTTGGAAGAGGGGGAAAATGAGGTAAAAGTGCATGTGAAATTGTCCAAGTAAGTGTAGGCTCACGGCTTATCACCCTGGAGTTATTAAAACAGCCACAGAAATCACCCTTCCCTCACAATGGCTCTGACGATGTAAATCTTTCCAAATGTGCTCCCCCTTGAATGGTTATACTCGGGAAAGAAATTACTGAAATGTGCAAGTATTCGTAGAAATTAAGAGATTTCTCCTTTAGCAGCAAGGCCAAGTGAGAGGAGAACAAATTCTGATCCTAGAAACTAAGGCACGCTGAAGCTTTCAAAGATCTCATCATTTGAAACAGTCTTCACAACCATCAGTATCCTAGGCAGTTATCTGGCTGCTAGACCTTCGATACGGCTGGCGCTCAGGTTCACTCTCTGGAATAATTTCATATTCTACACGGCACCCTTCGCGTTAAGGCTGTGATTTCTACGCTGTCTAGACAAAGCTATGGGTGGTCCCATAACTTCCCCTCGAAACTACTATCACCCAGGGAGACATTTTATTCCTAGCGTAGACCCTTCCAGCCCCATTAGCTCGCACTGTCTTACAGCATGATCTTCAGCAGGTTTCTGAGAATCGACTCAGTTCAACTAAAGAAACTTGAGCTGCTTAAGTATAAACGTGAGAGAGAAAATCAAGCCTCGACCACAAAGAGGAATGTTAGACAAACTCTATTCAAGAAATCCACCAATATTATGTTAATCCTATCACATTTCACAGCATTAAGTATCCATCCAATGAAAACAGTCTGCAAAGACATCTTTAAAGGCTGTTTTTCATTGCCCAGGCACAGCAATTGTCTGAAATATACACGAGTTCACACTTTACTGAAAACTATGCACAAAATAATATCCTGTTCTTGACTCAGTTAACCATTTACCCAGTAGAATAAGTTCTAGCAAATCTTATATACTAAAATCAGACCAGAAAGTTCCCCCTTTAGAGCCTTTAGTTCAACTCCAGCTTGTCAATTGTTAGGAAACGCCTAGCATCTGATACAGAGCTAGATGTGACAAGACACTGCAAATTTTAAGTAAAGGCTTGGTGAAATGGGGGGAGGGGGGGAATGGATATTTGTACCCGGGTTTAAGACCAAAGCCAAAGTAGTTCTTACTGTACTCGATACAGTAACGACGGCAAACATTTGAAGAGAGAGGTGGGCCTGACTTTTCCTTGTCTTTAGTATGTGGCGCCTGTGCACCTGAACAGATACAGTCCATTCAACACGTGCCACTACACGTGCTTACCTCATTCCAGCAACTCAGTGTTAAGATTTGATAGCAGGAGGGGCCTTTCTAAAAGCACTCAGCATTCTCACTAGTTTAAATAAAAAGCTCCAGACCTCAAGGCTTCGATGGAGATATTCATGAGACTGGCCTCTCTGAAGAAACCAATTTCTCAGACTCAGGAAAGGATACTCCTACCCTATGGTGTCCGTAAGACTTCCTCTGACAGGGGGGCAAGGAAGCTACAAGGCTTCATTCCAACACCATAAAGTACGATATAGGAAAGATTTCTTTAACCGTGTGGTCTTTATTTCAGTGCCAGTGTTACAGATACAACACAAATGTTCCAGTTAGAAGAAGGAGTTCAAACGGAATGCCAAGGTCCAAGCCAGGCTCGGGAAATAAAACGGGAGGTTTGGAGTGATGGAGAAGATGACTCCAAAATGCTCCGGAGCAAGTCTGATACTTGCTCTTCTTTTGGGAAAGGTGCTTTTGTTAAGGAGTCTGTACTTTAAAAGCGGCAAACTCCTATTTCCACCCATTTACCATAGTTCATCAGGCAAGTTATGGGTTTAGGAGAAACTTTAAAATTTGTGGTAGGAATAGGGGCATCAATAACTATTAATATATCTCTTAGAAGTTATCTGCTTTGCACTTTAAGGGGAATCAATTTTGAAAATCATGGAGAGTACTCATGACTACAGCTAAAGAATGGAGAGAAAGGGGAGCTGGAAGAGCCTTGGAAGTTTCTATTACAAATAGAGCACCATATCCTTCATGCCAAATCTCAACAAAAGCTCTTTTTAACTGCATCTGTCCAGTGTTTACAAATAACCTCTCAAGGTATGACCAGTTCTTGGTAACAAACATACATACATGTGTGTGTCTGTGTGTACACAGCAATGCACAGAAAAGGCTACCAGGAGCCTTATGCCTCTTTCAAACATTAGGGGGAACCAGTAGAAAAAGGCAGGGCTCCCTAATGTCCACTGTTACACTTCCATTTTCTGAATGCCAGATGTAAAAAGCGCCTGAAGATGGTAACCCAGCTAGTGAGGAGTAAATACCCCACCTTGCCCAGTCCACAGAGAAACACAGTAGAAAGAAGGGGCAACTCTTTGCTGCAGAGACAGAGTGAGTGTTTTCTTGTCATGGATTCCAGTCCTCTCCTCCAGACCAGCTGCTGATTTCCTCAGGGGCCCAGGGAATGTTGATTCTGGCTGTAAATGGGGGAGGGCGGAGAAGTGCGGAGAAAGGAGAAGAGGAGGAAGAGTGCAAAGTAGCCTCCAGAAGCAGCCGGCCTCGACAGCGGAGGAGAGGAGATGAGTCTTTAACAATGCTTCAAGGTCAGCAATAACTTTAGGAAAATCCTCCTCAACAGTTCTCTTCTGCTCCTCATGCCCATGGTACAGTTGGGGGGGACTTGCCAGCGATCACAACCTCCTTCCCAGAGTTCCTTTGATTGAGTGGGATAAGAATGAGAATGGTGCTGGACCCTCATTGCCAGGACTGAGGGGGAAAGTTGTTCACTTCTGCTAGATCTTGCATTGCTGAGCCCTTGTGATTATATGTGAGCTTGATCCGCATTCGTAGCTGTTGCTGTGAGAAGGAAAGAGAATAAAAAATTATACACTGAAATAAAATCTCTAGAATCTGTACAGTGCACAAACACACTTCTAATCTTAGAGAAAACAAATTATTTTAAAGCAGAACTGTCTCTTAAAAATGACACAAAGGCAAACAACAGCAACAAAAAACCATCTAATACTCCATTTGCCAACGTTATACAGTCAAGCAGAGCAAATGCATCTCCAAAACATTGTTGGCGTCAATCCTAGAACCGCATTAACGGGACAGAACCACTCGGAAGCATTTTCATAGTCACATTTGCTGAGTGCTTTTCACAGAGATTCAACCCTTGTATCTAATTTTCTAGAAAAACCAGGTAAACTCAGCTTATGCTTTACATTCAGAAAGCCTAGCTGTTTTATCTGTAAAACCTATAGTAAATGTGAACACTAATTTGTTTTCTTCCCAAGGAGTAAAAGAAAAAAAATTTTAAAAAGAGTTACTCTGTGATAACAGCAGTAGTTTTTGCTTGTTTGTTTTCTGGCTTTTTAGGGGTGCGCCTGTGGTATATGGAGGTTCCCAGGCTAGGGGTCGAATCGGAGCTGCAGCCGCTAGCCTAAGCCAGAGCCACAGCAACACCAGATCCGAGCCACATCTGCAACCTACACCACAGATCACAGCAATGCCAGATCCTTAACCCACTGAGTGAGGCCAGGGATTGAACCTGCATCCTCATGGATGCTAGTCGGGTTCGTTAACTGCTGAGCCATGACGGGAACTCCGTAACAGCAGTAGTTTTAAGAGAACTCAATTATGAGTACTTTTACTTTATGTGGCAGATATCAAATACTAACACACTAAGAAAATTTTTACTCTATATGTCAGATTATCAAAGGAATTTGTATTTGTGTTACACACAGATGCTCAAAGTACAGCGAACAGCAGAAGAGAGGCAAAGTGTACCAAGAGGAGGAAATCATACTTTTAGGAGACACTGCTAGAAATCTTCCATGGTAAAGAAATTCTCTGAGCCATTTCTGAAAACTGTTGAAAACTAGTCAATTGATTACTATTAAGTGGAGTCAACTGACTTCCTTGAGAAGATATAAAAATGGTGCTTAATTTTAGTTGCTAGAGCTATTTTTCATTTGTTTGCTTCACTAAAAATGTCTCTACTTTTGCTATGCACACTTAATAATTATAGCAGTAAATGAAGATTTCTGGTTCCACAAACGCTCTTAACCCCAGACTACAACTTGCCCAAAGATTAAAAGGTATAAGCGCCTCTGCCCCCTGCAAAAAAACTAGACCTTTAAGTTTCTGAAAAGAGCAATTTTAAAGCTGCATTTTAATAAGATGCTGATAAACCATTTAGGGTGTCTGGGCTTCATTTATTATCTACAAAAGAACAAGGAGGTTAGACCAGACATTTTAATAGATTTCTTTTCTGTTATGAGTCAGAAAAACCCAGAGAAACAAAGCAATTTTTATTTCACAGAAAATCCTTACATTTTGCTTAGATAACATCTTCAAATGTGCTACTCACCTTCTGTGGGTTCAGAACTTTAATGACTTGGGTGATGGTCCCCGTGTTAAACGCTGGGACAATGCTGCTGCTAGGAGACAGAAGCTGCAGCTGGAATGTCTGAGGGGAACAAAGGGCACTCTTCAGAAAAAGGAATACACTTGCCAGAAGCGTCAGGAAATAAAAGACACTCAGATGATGGTTCAGTTAATAGATTTACCTACTACTAGATTCTCTTGGTTTTCCAGATATCAGCAATTCACAGCATGTGGACTGATGATCACTTTATGGTATTTATTTATTTATTTTTTGCCTTTTCTTAGGGCTGCACCCTCGGCATATGGAAGTTCCAAGGCTACAGGCTGAATCGGAGCTACAGCTGCCAGCCTACACCACAGCCACAGCAATGCCAGATCCTTAACCTACTGAGTCAGGCCAGGGATCAAACCCACATCCTCATGGATCCTAGTAGGGTTTATTAACCACTGAGCAACGAAGGGAACTCCACTTTATGGTATTTATAAAACCCCATTGTTTCTAGCAATGAGCTGCTCTTTCCTTTCTGGTACTCTTTCCTTTCATCACTGTTCAAAAGGTGAGCAATTCTTTTTCAGGCAACCTCACTTAATAGTAACTGATCAACTATGCAGGCTAAAAAAACAAAACAAACAAAAAAACAAAAGACAGGGGCCTGTGGCTAAGAAAAAAAAAAATTAGTTGAGTATAGTTCCCTGTGCTCTACAGTAGGTCCTTGTTGGTTATTTACTGAAAAGCTTTCTAAAAATAGTAAACCAGGGACTTCTGCTGTAGCACAGCAAAAACGAATCCGACTAGTGACCATGAAGATGCGGGTTCCGCCCCTGGCCTCGCTTGGTGGGTTAAGGATCCGGCATTGCTATGAGCTGTGGCGTAGGTCACAGACGCAGCTCAGATCTGGCGTTGCTGCGGCTGTGGTGGAGGCCAGTGGCTACAGCTTCAATCAGACCCTAGCCTGAGTCGAATAGAGCAACCTCCATATGCCACAGGAACGGCTCTAAAAAGCTAAATAAATAAACCAGTAAACCAGACAGCAGTCACCAACTACAGGCCTTTATGCTTTTGTGTATTTAGATGGTTGTTGGGACCAGAGACCTAAACCTTTGTTTTCTAAAGCTTATATGATTTGGAACACGTCAAGGATTACTCCTACATAACAGAGGTGAAAGAAAGGCTGGGAAGAGCCAGCTTGTCCATATATGTATGTGGAACACATCAGGATCTCTACATCTGCAACACAAAGCCCTAAAAGAAAAATTACATGCAGAACTAGCCTGTATAGCAGAAGACCTGGAAAAGCCAAATACCATATTTTGTTGAGCGCTGGTGGATTTTGTTTGTTTACAGGGACGAGGGACAAAAGTGCTATGAGCAAGATAGGTAAGTCACAGTTGGCACAATATAGTATGTATGTAGCTGTTTTTAAAAAAAATTCTCTTGGAGTTTCTGTTATGACTCAGTGGAAACAAACCTTACTAGTATCCATGAGGACACAGGTTCAATCCCTGGCCTCGCTCAGTGTGTTAAGGATCTGGTGTTACCATGAGCTGTGGTGTAGGTTGCAGACACAGCTCAGATCCTGCTGTGGCTGTGGTGTACGCCAGCAGCTTAGCTTCACTTCGACCCCTAGCCTGGGAACTTCCATATGCCATGGGTACAGCCCTAAAAAAAAAAAAAGAAAAGAAAAGTAGAAGAGGAGGAGAGATAAAGACAGACATATAGGGAGAAAAAAATGGAGAAGGACAAAGGGGAGAGAGAAAAAGAGAGGGAGGAAAGGAGGGAGGGAGGACCACTGGCTTACCAAGACTTTAAGGCCAAAAATTATAAGTAAAGATTGAACCTCAAAGCAGAGACTTATTACATTGGGACTTACTCATAATTCCACTGTCAAGATAAATTATCTAAGCTAAAATATTATTCATTTATTTACATTTATTTTGTTAAATGTAAAATGCCGTAAATTGTAATTAACACCATTATTACATACACCACTGAGAAAATATGCTGCCAATTAAACCATGACAAGGGTATCAATTTTAAAATGCACCTTGGGAGTTCCCGTCATGCTGCAGCGGAAACGAATCCAACTAGGATCCATGAGGATGCAGGTTTGATCCTTGGCTCTGCTTAGTGGGTCAGTGGTTTGAAATTGGCATGAGCTGTGGTATAGAACACAGATTCGGCTTGGATCTGGCATGGCTGTGGCTGTGGCGTGGGCTGGCAGCTGTAGCTCCGATTCAACCCCTAGCCTGGGGACTTCTATATGCCGTGGGTGTGGCTCTGAAAAGACAAAAAATAAATAAATAAATAAATAAATAAATAAAAATGTACCTCAATTTCAGAAATAATAAAAATAACAGTATTAGTAAAACCTATGAAATACGCCACTTTGAAGTTTAAAATACATCATTATATGCAAATAGGCATTATACAGTACAGCAGCAAGAATAAAGCCATGCTTTAAAGCAGAGACAGGATGTTGCTAGCATAGCAGCCTAAGGAAGTATGTGTAAAGCCCTAAGTTGTAGCAGCTAACACTTACTGAGCTCTGAACAAACAAAAAGTGCTTACAACAGTACCTGGCACACAAAACCCATGTATTCCTCAAAGAAACTCTATGAAGTAGAATGATGATATGCCCTGCCCCCACCCGCCCCAAACACACACACACTTTTTGCAGTGGAAGAAACTGAGGCATAGAGGTTAAGGAACTTGCTTAACATCACACAACTAGTATTGAAACCATTCTACTGCTTCTAAAATATCTACATTATTCTGGCTTGTAAAAAATGCAAGTAAAGAAAGCAGAAAAGTTAGCAGAAGCCACAAACAGAAAAGGCCAAAACTGTGTTGTTTGTATGTCATACCTCGCACGTCACTGCAAAGAGCAGATTAGCTTAATCTCCCCCAGAGGTTGGCAAAATACGGTCCATGGGCCAAGCAGGAATGACCCGAAACTGTTCCTGCAAATGTTTTGTTGGAACAGAGCCACACCCCTTTATTTATATACTGCCCGTGGCAGTTCTGCACTATGTCAGCATGTGGCCTAGAATGTTTACAACATCTCATCTCTTACAGAAAAATTGTGCCCATTCCTCATCCAAAATTTTTATTTTCAAAACTTATTCAACGATGGACATAAACATTCCTTAAACTACAATTCGGTATAAACAAAACTTCAATTTACAAAAACAAGTAGTTGCTGTATCAAAAGTAAACTAGATGGTAACGAAGGAGGAGTGTGTCACTTATATTACTAAGAGACCAAATTTTTTTTTAAAGGCTGCACTCATGGCATATGGAAGTTCCTAGGCCAGGGACTGAATCCAAGCTGCATGGCAACACCAGATCTTTTAACCCACTGCACTAGGCTGTGGATTAAACCCGTGCCTCTCTGCAGCCAACTGAGCTGCTGCGGTTGGATTCTTAATCCACTGTACCACAGTGGGAACTTCAAGTCTCTCATCTTGTTTTAACTTTAATTCCATGTTAGAACAGTGTTTTTTAGGTCTTTACCACTGTATCGCTGCACTCCAATCCATCTTCAATGCCCTGAGCATTAACGACCTACCTTGTAGAATTCGCTCTCTCACTACTATTAGAATGTCCTTCCTTTATCCTATGATACTAATTGTAGGAATATTTATGACCAAGCAAGAAGTATTCCTTAAAAATGACATGCTTCAATGAATCATAATAGTCACATTATTGCTAGCTTGAGTTAAGCCTGCAAATTTAATCTCTAAACATTAAAATATACCCCTTATCAAATGCATAACAAATAATCAGCCAATCTTTAATCCAAGGATAAAGGCCAAGAAGACAAATTAGAGTACCTTTGGTACTGCAGCCTGAAAGACAAAGTCTGTCATGTCCAGCTCTGTGCTGTTGGAGGCCTGTATCGTTATCACTGTGACACTGGGGTTGGTGTTTGATCGTTCAAAGGTGAATTCTATCTTCAAGCCATTCTTACTGTACGCTGTGATGGAAGGGATGCCTGGAAAAGCACAGGGAGATGAGTCTACTTGAGTCTGCCTAATGCTTACAAAATTATGACCTCCTTTCTTCAGTGGCGACCTCTCATTGCTCTAATGATGATAAACACCAGTAATCATACCTGTAGCGATGTCATTGAAGAGAGGCTGTGAGGAAAGCCCATCCAACAAGAAGGGGGGCTGGGATATCTGTGGGACTGAAGCAGGGGCAGGAGCAGCAGATGGAGCACCTACACGAAACAGCCCAAAGTTAAGTCAATCTTAACCAGCATGACAAATCTCACCAAGAAAACACAGAAGAAATCCATTATATCTCAAATTAATGGAAGGAGCCTGAAGCAAGATGCAAAAAGCTTAAACTATATAAAGGGAAAGAACTAAAAATTCAAAAACTTAAAAATGAGTAACTTCTATTCGTTAAAAAAAGACAAACAACTAGACCAAAGGCAGAAGAAAATGCCTGCTACAAAAAAACCAGATGAGTATACAGAGCTATAAATATCTTCCACAAATCAATAAAGAAAAAAGGTAACTCAGTTTTATTTATTGATCGTCTTTTTTTCTTTTTTTTCCTGCTTTTTAGGGCGCATCTGTGGCATATGGAAGTTACCAGGCTAGGGGTTGGATCGGAGCTATAGCTGCTGGCCTACAACACAGCAAAGCCAGATCCCAGCTGTGTCTGCAACCTACATCACAGCTCACGACAACGCCGGATTCTTAACACACTGAGCAAGGCCAGGGATCGAACCCTCATCTTCATGGGTACTAGTCAGGCTCAGGTTGGTTATTGCTGAGTCACAAAAGGGACTCAAGAGTAAGAAAGATGAACAAGCAACTCAAAGAAGAAGGAATCTGAATGAAAAGGCAATCTTATGAACGAGATACTCAATCTTAAGAGTAATTAGGGACATGAAATCAAAATCACAATGAGATACTACTTCATATCCTCCAGAACAGTGAACTTTTCAATGTCTGGTAACACTAGACACTGGTAAGAATACGGAGCAATGGGGACTTATAACCTCTGCCATAGGGACACAAACTGGTGCAACCAAGGAACAATTTGGCAATAGGAGAGATGAACCTGAGTATAACCGTTAAACTAAAGGTTCCCAACCTTAAAACTAATGAAATTTCAGACTAGGTAAGTCTTTGCTGTAGGGGCTTTCGTGTGCACTATAGCATGCTTAACAGCAGTGCTGGCATGCTCCCAGTTCTGACAAGCAAAAACACCTTCATACACTGCCAGCCCCTCATGGGCAAAAATCTCCCTCAGTTGAGAACCACTGCTTTCTTAGGAATGCTTTTGATTTTATCCTTGCATATATACACAGGGAGACATGTACAAAAAGTGTGCCAAACAAGATAATTTCTTTTTTTTTTTTTCGGCTGCACCTGTGGTATATGAAAGTTCCTGGGCAATGCCAGATCCTTAATCCACTGCGCCAGGGCGAGGATGGAACCTGCACCACAACAGAGACAATGCTGGATCATTAACCCATCCATCACAGCAGGAACTCTGCAAGATCATTTCTAACAATTAAATGGTAGAAATAATCAAAAGGTCCATCATCAAGATAATGGGTTGTATAGCAAAGAAAAACCATAAACAAAACAAAGCGAAAAAAGAAAACAAAACAAAACAAAAAACAAAAACAAAACTCTGTACTGGAAGAAAATATTTCCAAAACAATGTGACTGACAAGGGCTTAATTTCCAAGATGTACAAAGAAACTTAAACAATTCAATAAGGAAAAAACAACCCACTCAAAAAACGGGCAGAAGACCTAAGTAAACATTTCTCCAAAGAAGACAGATGGCCAACAGGCACATGAAAAGATGCTCAACATTGCTAGTTATTAGAGAAATGCAAATCAAAACTACAACGAGGTAGCATCTCACAACAGTCAGAATGGCCACCATTAAAAAGTCTAAAAAACTGCTGGAGAGGGTGTGAAGAAAAGGAAGCCCTCCTATACTGTTGGTGGGAATGTAAACTGGTGCAGCCACTATAGAAAGCAGGATAGAGGTTCTCTAAAAAACTAAAAATACAGTTGCCACATGATCCAGCCATCCCACTCCTGGGCATATATCCAGACAAAAGTATAATTCAAAAAAAGACACATGCACCCCAATATTCATGGGATAACTATTTACAATAGCCAAGACATAGAAGCAACCTAAATGTCCATCAACAGATGAATGGATAAAGAAGATGTGATATATTAGAATACTACTCAGCCATAAAAAAGAATGAAATAACGCCATCTGCAGCAACATGGATAGACCTATAGATTATTACGCTAGGTGAAGTATGTCAGAAAGAGGAAGAAAAATAACATCACTTACATGTGGAATCTAAAATATGACACAAATGAACTTATTTATGAAACAGACTTACAGACACAGACAACAAGCTTGTGCTTACCAAAGCGGAAGGGGGTGAGGGAAAGATAAATTAAGAGTTTGGGATTAGCAGATACAAACTACTATATATAAAATAAATAACAAAGTCAGACTGTACAGCACAGAGAACTATACTCAATATCCTATAATAAACCATAACAGAAAAGAATATGAAAAAGCTTACAACTGAATCATTTTGCTGTACACCAGAAACTAACACAACACTGTAAATCAACATTTCAATTAACAAAATAAAAAGTAAAAAATGTTTTAAGTTAAAGAAAAAGATAACAGGTAAATATATCGTGGTGCATTGACAAAATCCTATACATACACAAACAACAGTAAAAGTATGAATGCACTAGAAATACACATAACATGGATTATTCAAAAATACGATGTTTAGCAAAAAAGGTACAAAAGTACACATTTGGTTGGATATGAATTCTAAAAAGGCAAAAAAATGGCAAAACAATATTACACACTGTTTCATTCTAGAAACGCACAGGAATGGGAGAAACACCAAAGCCAACACTGCTTTAGGATAGTGAGTAGTTACCTCTGGGATCAAGCTCGAAGGAGATGAGGGGAAGTACACAAGGAATGGGGAAAAGAAATCACCAGACTACCATTTTTACTTGATCTTCCCAAATAAGAACAAGTTAAGGAAGGCGAGTAATACAACATAACCATAAAGTGACAGAAAACAAGATTCCGAGAAGAGGCAATAAGAAAATTCAACAAAGGAGAATGCATTTTATGCTTAAGTAGATTCAAACTATTTATGAAATTAAATGAATTACACCATTTTCAAAAGCACTAACAAAATGAAACAGAGAAAGGCTGAATTAGCTTTCAAAAAATGTCCAAGTAAACTTAGGGGGGAAAAATGACATACTAAAAATTACCAAGAGGTAGAAATACAAATGGCTAAGCAAAGCACAGGAGCTAAAACAAATGTGAACAAACACCTCAGGATATGCAGTCAAATAGATCACCAATGAAGAATATAAAGAAACATTCAAATAGTTATACTAGTTTTTATAAACCTAATGTAGTAATTTCCCCACATTTTCCATTTTCAAAGCAATTTAGAAATGTGTTCCCATGAAAAACCACAGGCTACCCAAGACACAGACAGGAAAACTCATTGCTCCATTTCTCTAAAAGCACATCTAAATTTATTTCCTAATTTCTACTATGCATTAGGATATAACTATAATGATGGCTTAGAGAATTTAGAACTCAAAATTTTTACTTAAAAATGTAAGGGCACAGTAGGTATCGCCATCAGCTTCATAAAAATGCAAGGGCAGCTCCAATATGACCCCTGGCCTGGAAACCTCCATATGCCATGGGTGTGGCCCTAAAAAGCAGAAAGAAAAAAAAAAAAAAAAAAAAAAAAAGGAAAGAAAATGGAAAAACGTGTTTAAAGCATTATGAATATGGAAGAAAAATCTAGGCTTTTTAACATTTTACTTTGTCATATAACACTAGAAAAAAAAGAAGGTAAGAAAAAAAAAAAAACAGGAGTTCCCGCTGTGGTGCAAAGAGATCAATGGCATCTTTGAAGCACCAAAGACACAATTTCAATCCCCACCCAGAACAGTGGGTTAAAAGATCCAGTGTTACAGCAATTGTGGTGTAGGTCACAACTTTACCTTGGATCTGATCCCTTGCTCCAGGAACTCCATATGCCATAGGGAACCATCCCCCAACCCCGAAAAAGAGAAAAAGAAAAAAGATCTCAGGATAGTCCTGCTATCATGACATAGCAGAGAAAACTATGTCCAATCACTTGTGATAGAACATAATGAAAGATAATATAAGAAAGACAGTGTGTAGAGAGATGTATGACTGGGTGACACTGCTGTATAGCAGAAATTGACAGAACAGTGTAAATCAACCACAATAAAATTCTTTAAAAAAGACCTCATGATAAATGAATTAAAGGATACAAAAGGAGTGTGCAAAAGGGAAATCCATGCATAATGCAAACATGGATAAATATAAGACATTCCCTGTGACTGAAAAAATAAAAATGAACAAAATGATAGGACCAGTCTGTTACCCATTAGGGTATCTTAAAAGTGGTAATATAGGAGTTCCTGTTGTGGCTCTGTGGTAATGAACTCAACTAGTATCCATGAGGATGCGAGTTCAACCCCTGACCTTGCTCTATGGGTTAAAGATCCAGTGTTGCTGTGAGCTGCAGTGTAGGTCACAGACATTGCTCAGATCTGGCGTTGCCATGGATGTGGCTGTGGCTGTGGCTGGCAGCTGCAGCTCCAATTTGACCTCTAGCTTGGGAACTTCCATAGGCCGTGGGTGTAGCCCTAAAAAGCAAAAAAAAAAAAAAGCAATATATAATATTTAGAACCATATAGTGAAAATCGTGGGCACATACACCAAGAACAAAATAAATAACATTTACCAAGTACCTACTATGTGCCACATATGCACTAAGTCATCGTTCCTCACAAATACTCTATAAGTATTTGTCATTCTTTTTTTTTTTCTTTTCTTGTTTTTCAGGGCTGCCCCCGCGGCATATGGAGGTTCCCAGGTTAGGGGTCTAATCGGAGCTGTAGCCACCAGCCTACACCACAGCAATGCAGGATCCGAGCTGTGTCTGCAACCTACACCACAGATAATGGCAACACCAGATCCTTAACCCACTGAGCAAGGCCAGGGATCGAACCCACAACCTCATGGTTCTTATTTGGATTCGTTAACCACTGAGCCACGATGGAAACTCCAGTGTTTATTATTCTTATTTTAATCAGAATCAGAAAGATTAAGCCTAATGATGATATCTGTTGAGTCATCAGTTATAGGAGAAATCTAGAAACAAACAAAATGCCCAATAGCAAGGAACTTGGTAAAGAAGGGTACAAACTTCTTAATGAAATATTAGACAACCATTTAAAATTATAACTTTGGGAGTTTCCGTTGTGGCACAGTAGTTAACGAATCTGACTAGGAACCATGAGGTTGAGGGTCCAATCCCTGGCCTTGCTCAGTGGGTTAAGGACCCGGCGTTGCTGTGAGCTGTGGTGTAGGTCGCAGACGCAGCTCAGATCCCACGTTGCTGTGGCTGTGGCGTAGGCCAGCAGCTACAGCTCTGATTCGACCCCTAGCCTGGGAACCTCCATATGCCGCAGGAGTGGCCCTAGAAAAGGCAAAAAGACAATAAATAAATAAATAAATAAATAAATAAAAATAAAATTATAATTGTGAAGATTATGTACTAACATGGAAATGCTAATACGTTACTAAGTAAAGCCTATCATGTTTTAACCATGGGGTATTTTTTTGCTTTTCCATATATCCAGGATAGCTCTGGCATCTGAGGACTTGAAATTGACTATTTGTGAATGAGTGACTGTAAGCATATGACAAGTAACATTCTGGAATATTGTTAAGACATAAACATAAACCATAAGCTCTGGGAGACTGCTGTGTTAGGAAAAAAATGTTCAGTCTGTGAAAGCCAGTCTAGATGAGTGCTCAACATTCTTATCCTTTAGCTGTTTCCTGCTTAAGACCAGGGATTGAACTTGCATCTTCATGGATACTAGCCGAGTTCATTACCGCTGAGCCACAACAGGAATGTGTTATTACTCTCCACTATACTTTTAAAGAAGTCACTCCAGGAGTTCCCGTCGTGGCGCAGTGGTTAACGAATCCGACTAGGAACCATGAGGTTGCGGGTTCGGTCCCTGCCCTTGCTCAGTGGGTTAACGATCCAGCGTTGCCGTGAGCTGTGGTGCAGGTTGCAGACGCGGCTCGGATCCCGCGTTGCTGTGGCTCTGGCGTAGGCCGGTGGCTACAGCTCCGATTCAACCCCTAGCCTGGGAACCTCCATATGCCGCGGGAGCGGCCCAAGAAATAGCAACAACAACAACAACAACAACAACAAGACAAAAAGACAAAAAAAAAAGAAGTCACTCCAGAAAGAAAGTATATGCTACAGAGATATTCTTGTCTCTCCCGAATCATGTTCACAGTGTCTCTGAACACATTAATTACAAATATCTACTATATATAAACAAAGAAAAGATACTCTCCAATGAAAAGTTATTTTGAATATTATAATCATGGATGATTTTCTCCTTCCATTGCTTTAATACCAGAGAGACAGAGAGGAAGAGAGCGAGGGAGAAAAATGGGTTAATTATCTCTCCACTCTCCACCAATGGCCAAAGCTCTTGAAAACTAACCATGAGTAGACAGAAATCTAGAAAAAAGTGATGTATTTCTTGGGACATATTTCTTTTCTAGCCTGAGACAGTCCTTTCTATCTTAAAATACTATGAGTAATTTATTCTCCAAAAAATTAAAAAGCAGACTTTAAGGAAACCCTACAAATTATCTCTAGAGCATTAGTGCAGCAACTAATATACCAGATATTGTGAAGATTCTTGCTTTTCACTTAGCCTCTCCTATCTTCAATTGCTTCCTGTGCTAGAAAGTCTATGCTTAGTGCAGTGTTGCCCTGAGGTCCACATACCTCGCCAAGCAGGAAAGAGCTCTAGCTCTAATCTTGTCTCACCTGTAAGGTTGATGTCTCCCAGCAAATCAAGAAGTTCTCCACCAGCAGAAGCTGGTTTGCTTGTAGGTGCAGTTGGAATAACAGGTGTTATATCATTTCCTCCCAACAAATCCAATAAATCATTGGCCTAAACAAGGAAATAAGACTCATCCATTAGTTACTATCTAATCTATATCTAATGCAAAGCCCTTTCAATGCTTAAAAATAAGGAAGAGAACAATCAATCAATCCAGGAACATTGAAGGGAATCAGCTAAGAGACAGGTTCTGAGGAAACTAAGATCATGAGGATCCCCAGATATGCAAGCAAAAAGCTACCTGGCTGGTGGGCTGCGGCCCAGAGGGTGGTGGTTTGGTCTCTAGAGGAGCTGGTTCTGTCTCTCCGTTTGTCTGCACAATCTCAGTAGGGCCATTTGTGGTGACTTTTTCCATAACAGGCATTCTCTCAAGCAGGGCAGACCTGAAATAATCTGAAGTGGTTAAATTCTAGGCAGTTAAACTGGATCCCCCACCCAAAACAATCACTGTAACTATACTGGAGCCAAACATGGAGAGACACAGCCCCTCCCCACTTCCCAACTCATACACTAAAATAGAAGCTGGATTATAAGAATACATGACCTAAATTCCTGGCTGGATTAAGGGCAGGCAAGAAACCTTGACTGAACAAACTGTTCACCTAAATCCCCAGAGACTGGGATTTCTCAGTGAGAGAGAAACTGGAATGAAAGAAATGTAAGTAAGTAGGTATTAGCAGCTTCAAGTCAGACACTACATAAAAGTAGGGTGAGAAAAAGATAACACACACCAGGAGTTCCCACTGTGGCTCAGCAGTAACAAACCAGACTAGGACCCATGAGGACATGGGTCTGATCCATAGCCTTGCTCACTGCCATTAGGGATCTGGCATTGCCGTGAGCTGTGTTAGGTCGCAGACGTGGCTGGGATGCAGAGTTGCTGTGGCTGTGGTGTAGGCTGGCAGCTGCAGCTTTGATTCAACCCCCTAGCGTGGGAACCTCCCTATGCCACAGGTGCGGTCCTAAAAAAAAAAAAAAAGGTGACACATCAAAATATTAATAGTAATGGTATATGAATGAGATTCTCTTGAGAAAAAACAACTCCTACTTCTTCACCAAATAAAATGGAAAATGAGGCAAACTTTCCACATTAAAAGAAGGGGGAGAAGGGAAATGAAAAAACATAGTTCACTTATTTCTTCAGAGGCTAGGCAAAATAGAACATGGACAAAACAGGAGTTCCCAAAGTGGCTCAGTGGAAACAAACACGACTAGTATCCATGAGGATGCAGGTTCGATCCCTGGCCTTGCTCAGTGGGTTAAGGATCCAGCGTTGCCATGAGCTGTGATACAGACTGGCAGCTGTAGCTCTGATTAGACCCCCAGCCTGAGAAGCTCCATATGTTGCACCTGCGGCCCTAAAAAAAAAAAAAAAAAAAAAAGAAGAGGAGGGACAAAACAGAAGCAGTCAAGCAAAGAGAACAAAATGGAGTTGGGAAGCCCAGTTAATAAAGTATGAGGAATGACTCTCTTTTACGGGTTATCATGACAATTTATTTGGGATGCTACATGCTTTGCTTAGTTTCTTTTACTTACCTCATATGGTCGTATTTCTTAAAAAGTGCATTATATTCTACTGCCCTCTGCTGGAGTTCCACATCAATGCTGCTTCCATAAATGGAAACCACTTTCTTAATTCGGCTTTAGGATAAAATGACAAACAAATTCATATACCCAAAAGAAAGTTCATAAACAAGCAGAGAGAATAATGTTTAAAACAGAGCTTTTTGGTTAAAATTCTGAAATGCTTATCTTTTCAAAACAAAACACTTTTCCTTTATCTTCATTCATCCAACACATAGATCAAGACCAATAGTTACCATTATACATACTTATTCTAGCTGTAATGCCAGATTTTGTCTCTTAAACATCCCATAACCTAGAATGCGCTAGACGAAAGTACCAATTATTAATTTGCTATAACAGAATAAATTTATAATATTAATTCTCTTCTTTAACAACTTTAAAATAAACATTAGCAAAAAAGGGTCAGGGCATCAGAGTTTTACCAAGAAAGGGTCATTACCTGACACCAAATTCTTCTACTTCACAATTTAAATAGTAAAAAACATCATCCTTCATGAGGCCTTACATTAAAAAGTAAATCACAAGGTCTAAGAAAACTAAGTTTGTCTTAAACATTAGTTGGGGAACTGACAAAAGAATGGACTTTTATTCAAAATACTTTAAAAAAAAAGCAAAATTTAAACATTTAAACACCAAAATCTTCATAATTTTCTATTCATAAAGCTCAAAATATTACAATAAATCAGAACTTGTATATGGGAAAATAACTTTGCTACTTTAGAAAACAAGCATCAGGCGTTCTCTTACGGCACAGAAGGTTAAGCATCGGCACTGTCACTGCAGCAGCTGGGTCGCTGCCATGGTGCCGGTTGGATCCCTGGTCTGGGAACTTTCACATGCCACAGGTGTGGCCTAATTAATTAATTTAATCAATTAATTTACTTAAAAAAAGAAAAAAGGAATCAGAAACCAAATTTTAAAAACATTGTTTTTTACTTCCAAAATAATCAGTGGTGGGTGGGGCGATGAGAGGGAGCAAAGTACAGCTAAAAGAAGGATTAACCATGAATTGGTGATTGTTACTGTGGAGTATTAGGTGTGTGCAATTCTTATACCTTTGCTTAAAATTTCCCATAAGGTAAAGTTTTAAAAAATTACAAGACAATGTGTTTACCCTACTTTTTCTCCATACTCACTTTACAGTACAGGTGAATCGAGTAGAAAGTTTCATAATGGCAGTGAGGGCATAACCTCGGGTCACAGAGGTGGACATATTAGAGATTAGGACACTTTCTAAAATATCCAACACTTCATCCTCTGTTACCTGGGGATTAAAAAAGGCAGTGTAAGATGAATTTTAACAGTAAATATGCAAATCTCACATCAAGTCACAGGATGCCACCAGAAGAACAATCCTGATGTCCTTACCAAAGCCTTTAATACAATCTCTGCTTTGCCAGGGTACCTGTCCAAGCTAATCCATCAACCAGAAGTAGGTAGGAGGAGGTAAAAAAGAGTGGAATACACCCACTGGGAGCTGAGAGGCATTTTATAACTTGGAGAGGCAGAAGTAGAGGAAGAAAAGAAAAAGATAAGACTACGACTGTTGTTGCCACAGCTTGTCCGAAATCCAGTCCTTTAATGAACAAACAGAAACATGGATGCCCACCTCATTTCTTCTCATCAGTCAGAGCGTAAGAGAAACACTGTCAGTCTGATGGGATGGGGAATAGGTCCTAAAGGTGGTTCTAAAATCTCACAATGGCCCAGTAAGTTCCACCTCTAAAACTGGCAGGGTTTCCAATGTCATTCTGGAACTGCTTCTTTTAAAGGTTTTCAAGGGATCAACCTCAACTCATTAAATACTACCCTCTTGGAGTGCCCATCACGGCTCAGCAGTAACCCAACTAGCATCCATGAGGATGTGGGTTTGATTCCTGACCTCGTTCAGTGGGTTAAGGATCCGGTGCTGCCATGAGCTGATGTGTAGGTGAAGACTTGGCTTAGATCTGGCATTGCTGTGGCAGTAGTGTAGGCCAGCAGCTACAGCTCCAATTCGACCCCTAGCCTGGGAACACCCATCTGCCCCTGGTGCGGCCCTAAAAAGACACAAAAAAACCAACACTACCCTCTTAAGACCAAAACCACTATTTTTCCACTTCCTTAACCAAGAGTGACAAAGGGTACCTGAATAGGCTCTTCCTCTTCACATTGGCCAGATACAAGAAGATCTCCATATTCACCTATACACCATGCAGCCACCTGCACCAAAGGTTGCTGTCAAGAGAAAATCAAAGGTTTCAGTCCTTGAAAGGTGTAATACAAATCGCAGGTCATCTAATCATAAAGGTCAAAACTGAGGCACATCTAGAGTGATAGTAAGAAGAGCATATCAGGAAAATAAAGAGGAATTTCCTCTCTAAAGTAAAAGTACTTACCTGAGAATAATCACCAAGAATTGCTTTGTACAAGCGCTGGACGGTATAGGCATGCATCTCCACACTGTTGGTTATTAACTGGATCAAGTTGGGAACTGCATCATCACGAACATAGCTCCCTGCCTAAAAGGAAATGCAGACAGTTACCCTTAGAAACATACAGTAATGATAAGAAATGTTAGCTAGTACTGCGGTTGTTCAAAGGAGACTACACAGAACACCCTCAAAGGTAAAGTTATTTCCAATTCTCATTCTCATAATTATACACCTCAAACTTCAAAGTCTTACATAAGTGAATATTCTAAGTTTGATTTTACAAAAAATGAAATAAAATCTCTGTCCAAAGTAAAAATAAATATAAAGGTTGAAAATATCAAGAGGTGTTCCTGGAGTTCCCATCCTGGCTCAGTGGAAATGAATTTGACTAGCAACCATGAGGATGCAGGTTCAAACCCTGGCCTTGCTCAGTGGATTAGGGATCCAGCATTACCATGAGCTGTGGTGTAGGCTGCAGATGCGGCTCGGAGCCCACACTGCTGTGGTTGTGGCGTAGGCCAGCGGCTATAGCTCTAACTGGACCACCTAACCTGGGAACTTCCATATGCCTTGGGTGCAACCCTAAAAAGACACACACACACACACACATACACACACACACACACACAAAAGAGGCGTTCCCATTGTGGCTCAGCAGTAATGAACCCAACTAGTATCCATGAGGATGTGGGTTCAATCCTGGCTTCGCTCAGTCGATTAAGGATTTGGTGTTGTCATGAGCTGTGGTGTAGGTCGCAGACACGGCTTGGATCTGGCATTTCATGGCTGTGGCGTAACTTCTATATGGCACAGGGCAGCCTTCAATAAATAAGTAAGTAGGAGTTCCCGTCGTGGCTCTGTGGTTAACGAATCCGACTAGGAACCATGAGGTTTTAGCTTTGATCCCTGCCCTTGCTCAGTGGGTTAAAGATCTGGCGTTGCCATAAGCTGTGGTGTAGGTCGCAGACGCGGCTTGGATCCCGCATTACTGTGGCTCTGGTGTAGTAGGCCAGTGGCTACAGCTCTGATTCAACCCCTAGCCTGGGAACCTCCATATGCCACGGGAGCAGCCCGAGAAATGGCAAAAAAAAGACAAAAAAATAAAATTAAATAAAATAAAAATAAATAAATAAGTAAAATAAATTTTGGAGTTCCTGTCTAGGCGCAACGGAAAAAAATCCGACTAGGAACCATGAGGTTGCAGATTTGATCCCTGGCCTTGCTCAGTGGGTTAAGGATCCGGCATTGCCATGAGCTGTGGTAGAGCTTGCAGACAAGGCTACATCTGGCATGGGTGTGGCTGTGGCATAGGCAGCCACAGCTATGATTAGACCCCTAGCCTGGGAACCTCCATATGCCATGGGTGTGGCCCTAAGAAGACAAAAAATAAATAAATAAATAGTATTTTAAAGTTAAAAAAGAAATTAAAAACAAGAAAAAGAGCAATCAAAAAAGATTTAAAAATTATAAAAAATTTAAAAACATTAGCAAATCAAATAAAGTAATGTATAAAAAGAATTATATGGTACAACCATGCAGGATTTATTCTAAGTATGGACACCTGCTTTGGTATTTGAAATTCAATTAAAGTCAACTGTACTTTAATTAATAAATACTTTTAAAAAAAATCAATTACTGTAACCTAGCACATCAACAGGCTAAAAAATAAAAAGCGTATGATTATAATCAAAGAACTTAAGTCAACTGGACAAATAAAAAGTTGGCGCATTTTTCTTAAAAAAGAGGTTTGGGAGTTTCCTGATGGCATATTAGGTTAGGGATCCAGTGCTGTCACTGCAGTGTCTAGGTTTGCTGCTATGGCACAGGTGAGATGCTTGACCAGAGAACTTCCATATGCCACAGGTGCAGTCAAAAAAAATTAAAAATTAAAAAAAAAATGTTTTAAAGTATGACAAAATATTAAAAAGAGGGTTTAGAAAAACGAGGACCCTGAATTCTCAAATACTAAACATTCCTTAGTTTTAAAAGGTTTTAATTTTCATAATCATTCTTCTTCAGGAGTTCTAATTTTTCCCTTCTTTTGAGCCTCATAAAACCTTTAGGAGTTCCTGTTGTGGCGCAGCGGAAATGAATCTGACTAGGAACCATGAGGTTACAGGTTCTATCCCTGGCCTCACCCAGTGGGTTAAGGATCCAATATTGCTGTGAGCTGTGGTGTAGGTCACAGATGCAGCTTGCATCTGGCGTTGCTATGGCTGTGATATAGGCCAGCAGCTATAGCTCCGATTAGACCCCTAGCCTGTGAATCTCCACATGCCACAAGTTTGGCCCTAAAAAGTCAAAAATAAATAAGCAAATAACAACAACAACAAAAAAACCTTTAAAAAATATGTCCTGATTGATTCATCCTATCTTTTAAAAAATAGTTCCTTATTATTAAGTACATTTATTACCTTTTACAAAATTAACTCATTGTAGAGAAAATATTTAACTGAAAATTTTATTATTTTATTATTATTATTATTTTTTGTCTTTTTGCCATTTCTTGGGCCGCTCCCACAGCACATGGAGGTTCCCAGGCTAGGGGTCCAATCGGAGCTGCAGCCGCCAGCCTACACCAGAGCCACAGCAACACGGGATCCGAGCCGCGTTTGCAACCTACACCACAGCTCACCACAACACCGGATCCTTAACCCACTGAGCAAGGGCAGGGATCGAACCCGCAACCTCATGGTTCCTAGTCGGATTCGTTAACCACTGCGCCACGATGGGAACTCCTAACTGAAATTTTTAAACAGTTAACGATAACATTCTCTCCTACAGATGTTTCATAATTTATTTAACTCATGCCCAGCTGGAGACTCCTAGCTGTTTCCAATTTTCTCCTAGTATAAATAATATTAGGATGAACACCTTTGTATATACATTTTTGTACCATGTCCCTTTGTTTTTCCAAGACAAAGTCCTAAAAACAGAATTAACAAATTAAAAGGTATAAACAAAGACTTTTGCTACACACTATCAAACCGTATTCTGGAAAGATGACACCATTTAAACCCACAAAGCAGTTCCTATTGTGGCTCAGTGGGTTAAGAATCTGAATAGTATCCACAAGCATTCAGGTTTGATCTCTGTCCTCCGTCAATGGGTTATAGATGAGCCACAACGCGAACAACTTTGTAGATTTTTTTTTTTATTTTGTTATACAAGTTTTAAAATTTCATGTGGTCAAATTTGGCCTTTTTAAAAAAAAGAAAAAAAAAACAGTTGTTTTCTTTTTTTTGCCTTTTGCTTTTTTAGGGCTACACCCTCAGCATATGGAGGTTCCCAGGCTAGGGGTCTAAGCAGAGATACAGCTGCCGGCCTACACCACAGCGACAGCAACGCCAGATCTGAGCCATGTCTGTGACCTACACCACAGCTTATGGCAACGCCAGATCCTCAACCCACTGAGCAAGAGGCCAGGGATTGAACCGGCAACCTTATGGTTCCTAATCGGATTCGTTTCTGCTGCACCACAACGGGAACTCCCATATAGTTGTTTTCTTTATATGCCACTACATTTTCGTTTTTAGTCTTAAATCTCTAATCCCTGATTATTAACTGAATGATAAACAGAAAACCTACAAAATTTTGGAAGACTACCAAAGAAAGAATTTCCTATACAACCACAATTTAAAATCGTAACTTAAAATCCAGAATAAGAGATTTCTGGTGGCTTAGTGGTTAAGGATTGGGCATTATCACTGCTATGGCTCAGATTCCATCCCGGGCCCAGGAACTTCTGGATGCTGCAGGCGCAGTCAAGAAAAAAACATGAAATCCAGAATAAATTTAGCCATTCAAAGTTTTCCGATGATTTCCTATCATATACAAAATAAAATCCTAACTCCCGTGAGTAGTCCCTGTATCAATCCTACCATTCTCTGCTTCTTTCACTCTACTGGGTTCACTGGCCTTCCTGATGCTCTCCAAACAAGTCAAGCTTGTTGCTACCCTAGGGTTTTGCAACACTTACTATTTCCTCTGATTTGTACACTCTTCCCCCAAATCTTGCATAGCTTCTCATTTCACCTCATTTCAAGTGTTCCCTCCTTTTGAGTGATGAGTCAGTGGTGCCCTGACTACCTAAAGAAACCTTGCTCATAGCCCCATACCCCACCTCTGCCATTATTATAGCCCCTTATGCTGCTTTACTATTTTTCATAGCCTTTCCCCTGCTTGACACAATTGTACATATTTCCCTATGAATTTCCTATGTCCCCAACTAGAACATAAGCTTCATGAGAACAAAGGCTTTGTCAGTCTCATTAATCAACACATCCAGCACTTAGTATATGGTGTCTTTAAAAAAAAAAAAAAAAAAAAACTACTTACCGTTGTCAGAACACGCATAATTGTGTCTATATGCCACCGTTTGGAAGGTGCATACCTGAGAAAATAATGGCATCAGCTTTAAAAATTGGAACCTGTAAACTAAGCTCTGTTTAGTAAGTTTCAAAAATCCTGTTCTACCATCTTTTTTAGGTTCACAGGTTAAATGATTATATCTAGATATGTTTTACCTTCAAAATGAGCAGTAATTCCCATTTCAAAGGGTGATGAAACTATACGTAATCAAATTCAGCTGTCCCAACTTCTGCAACAGAAGTTGCTGAGCTGAGAACTAGGGACTCTGTCTCCAGTTTTTCGGAAAACAAATCATAGTCAGGATAGGAGAGGACAGAAAAGAAAGAAGAAAAGGGGCTGTTCTCAGAACCAGGCAACACCAGGACTAGCAACGTGTTCCCTTAAATTCATAGTGAAAAGAGGAGAAATACTCATACTAGTAAAATCTTGAGGTACTTCTTCCTAAAAGTTTTACACAGAATCACAATTCAGATGCTGTAATGTGCTATTCTTTTCATTAAAAGATAACCATAGAAGAGAAGTTAAAGAATAGATATAGAAGGAGATTTTATAAAAGTAGGGGGTTTTGGTCTTAGCGTAATGCTTAACATAAATACTGGCTACAATGGCCTTCTCAAAGCTAATTTCTAATGGAAGCCTGAAATAAATGTTACATGCTTAAACATGTTAACATTTTCCCATATTTTAAAGATGCTTCCAAAAAAGTTCCAAGCATTTTTTACTGATGAATGTAAAAATTAAATCTTACTTTTCTGCAGCAAGGAAGATTCCAGATGCACAGTCTGCTTTAAATTCTGGCTCACATGAATCCAGAAAATAAAGTAATTCCTTCATCATGCCTCGGATATTATTCCCGTTTACCAGGGCAAAACTCAATTCCATTGCACGCCTTGCGGAGGGGGGGGGAGAGAAAAATTGTGATATTTACAGTGGGGATGAAACTACGACTCAGGTATGCTGTCTGTGAACACCAAGTACCAGTGGATGTATGGATGTCCTTGCATTATCTTGTCACTCCAATCTTTGCAAGTGAGATAACCAAAGTTATAAAGTTATTTTTGTTATTATTTTATTTCCCAATTCACTATTATTTTTTTCTACTGTACAGCATGGTGACCCATACACATACATGTATACATTCTTTTTTCTCACATTATCATGCTCCATCAAAAGTGACTAGACATAGTTCCCAGTGCTACACAGCAGGATCTCATTGCGAATCCATTCAAAGGCAACAGTCTGGAGTTCCCGTCGTGGCGCAGTGGTTAACGAATCTGACTAGGAACCATGAGGTTGCAGGTTCGGTCCCCGCCCTTGCTCAGTGGGTTAACGATCTGGCGTTGCCGTGAGCTGTGGTGTAGGTTGCAAACGCGGCTCGGATCCCGTGTTGCTGTGGCTCTGGCGTAGGCCGGTGGCTACAGCTCCGATTCAACCCCTAGCCTGGGAACCTCCATATGCCGCGGGAGCGGCCCAGGAAGTGGCAACAACAACAACAACAAAAAGACAAAAAAAAAAAAAAAAAAAAAAAAAAAAAGGCAACAGTCTGCATCTATTAACTCCAAGCTCCCAAAAGTTATCAAAGTTATTTTTGAATCTTCATCAATACTTATCTTCAAAAATTCCCAATTTTTGATTGGGATACACTACTAAAGACCAAAAATGCAGCTTGGCTTCAGTAGTTTATTCTATGAACCTGAAATTTAGAATACCTAAAAGGCTCAAAAATTGAGGCAATGAAATACTACCCAATTATAATACCTCTCTGCATTATTCCTTAAAAACATGATATGTAGTCACTATACTCTTCTTTTATTATTCACTTCAGTCCAAAGACGATGTAATATAGTTTACATCAAATGGTATATAAAAAATTTGAATAAAAACAAACCTTGAGAGCTAAGTGAGGTAAGAGAGAGAAAAACAAATACTGTATGGTATCACTTATAAGAGTAAGCTAAAAAAGCTGAATGCACAGAAACAGAGATTAGAAAGTGGTTACGCCACGGTCTGGGGGTAGACGTGGGCAGATGTTGGTCAAAGAGCACAAACCTCCACATTTAAGATGATTAAGTTTTCGAGATCTAGCACACACCATGATAACTAAAGTTAATAATGATGTATTAGGGAATTCCCATTGTGGCTCAGTGGTTAATGAACCTGACTAGTATCCATGAGGATGCAGGTTCGATCCCTGGCCTTGCTCACTGGGTTAAGGATTTGGCGTTGCCTTGAGCTGTGTAGGTCGCAGGCACGGCTCGGATCCCATGTTGCTGTAGCTGTGGCATAGTGTGCAGCTGCAAATCTGGTTGGACCCCTAGCCTAAGAACTTCCATATGCTGAGGGTGTAGCCCTAAAAAGCAAAAAAAAAAAAAAAGTATTATATATTTGAAAGTTGCTAAGAGAGTAGATCTTAAATATTCTCACCACCAAAAAAAAAAAAGGTAATTATGTGATATGATGTAGGTGTTAACTAAGCTATGGTGATAATCATTTTGCAAGAGGTAAGTGTAACAAGTCAATGTGATGTACATCTTAAACTTACACAATATCTCAAAAAACCTTGGGGGGGAAAAACTGAAAAGGGGAATGAAAAGAAAAAAGAACAAAAAGGCATGTGCTATGAGAGCAAATAAGTTTCTATAACTGCCTATCAAATTGGCAACCAAGGCCAATATGGACTATGTTTAATATATAAAAGTTATAAGGTTACTATATGCATCTTTTCATACTTTGGTCAATATTGTCAAATAAGGCATATAAATTGACTTTCAAAAATACCAATTTAATAAGTAGAAAACACTTTCATCTTAGTTAATCTACAGACAACAAACACTCAATCCTGGGAATTCCTGTCTTAGCACAGTGGGTTAAGGATCCAGTGTTGCCACAGCTGTGGCATAAGTTGCAGCTACAGCTCTGATTTGATCCCTGGCCTGGAAACTACCATTTGCCATGGGTGTAGGGGGAAAAAAATGACACTTCGATCCTTACAGAAATGCAATTACCTTACATGTATTAATCCAGTTAATCCTACATAACCTTTTGAAGTGGGTACCCTTGTAACCACATTTTATATATGGGGACAATCGAGGCACAGAAGGCTGTGACTAGACTAAGTTTATTAAGGGGAGTGCTAGGATTTGAAATGAGATGCCTTCTGGCTCCAGAGTCTAAGCTCCTACTGTTATATAACCTTTAAAAGAGACCCAGGCTTTATTTTTGATATGCAAAGCCAGTCAGGAGCTATGAAGAAACAATACAACAGAAGTCAGAAAGTCTGATTTCTATTCCCAGGTCTGCCATGTACAAGGGATAAGGTTTAGAGTAAGTTATTTGATTTGGGACTATATTTTAGCAAATCTGTTAATGGGGGAAGAAGTAATTGCTTAGCCTCTCTTACTGGCTCTGACAACCAATTGAGAGGGTGTTTATAAATCCTTCTCAAAACATTATGTGAAAATTGTTACTGAATCTAGGTCTTATCTTTAGTTTGCCCAAGCACTTAGCAGCTGTTCTCTGTGAATAAAAGGAACTCAATTACCAATAAATATTTGTTAAGTGAATGGTATCAAAGATCATTTTGAATTTAATTTTTTCTGGATATGAACGGTAAACCAAAAAAGTTCATTGAGGCCAACTAAAACGAGGTTGTACAAACACCTACAGTTATTCCAAGAAGAGAATCAGCAGAATTACCCCATCAAGGAAAAAGCATACATGATTTCTCAAAGTGCTGTATGCTGCCTAACATTCCTAGATCCACTGTTCCAAGAAACAGAGCCACCTCTAGTGACTTAGGGCATAAGTACTGTGAGAAAACGTGTGCTGTCAGCAAGGTGAGTTTCAGCATTGTGATAAAACACTCGGCCGATGGATCACTCCGTATTTTCATCCTCCAGCACACAGAACACAGTACCACCGTTAAGTGAACGTATGCCCAGCTTATCTGTACCTGTTTTATTTATCAAATAACCAAGAACAACTTCAGTGTGCCCTTAAGTATTCCTTACTGGCCTCTTTCATTGACCTAAACGTACCCCTGCCAATCCTTTCGAAAAAAGATGTACTCTGCAGAGCATTCATCTATGGAAATAAAGACTAAATGTCAACTTTTGCCGTCTCAAACCTTTACAAAGTTATCAGGTAGGGGGTGGGAAAAAACTTTAAGGAATCTGTTACCGTTTTATTGAGACATCCAAATCTTTCAGACAGTCCACAATTGTGCTTCTGTGCCTCTGTACTGCATTATGATCTGTCTGCACAGTCTTCAACAAAGATGTCAAAGCTACATATCTGGATAAAACAAGGTTATAGAAGAACAGAATTAAAATGTAAAATTCAGGATAATTATCTGCTAATGACAAAGAAAATGACCAGAGACTAAGGGAAAGCAAACACTTGTAAATATTTAAAAGACAAGAGAGAGTGAGCAAAGTGAAATGGAAACATCATAAAGACATAAAAAATTGTAATCTAAAGTTGTGGAAACCAGGAGGCTTGGATTTAAATCTACATTCATGATCAAGTCCATTTAAACTTTTAAAAAGTGGTTGACTCAATTCTTTTGAACTCTTAAATAGTACAACAAAATAAGCAGATAGGATGCCTTTGCTCAGACTGTCTGAGCCCCAAAACGCAAGAGGAAACTATTCCAATTTTATCACTTACAATTTCTCTGCTCTTGTTTGCTGTCAGTACCAAAACTACCCTGCAAAAATTTGAGTTTAAGTATTTAAAAATTCTCCTGGAAGGAGAAGATAATTCAGGGTACCATAATGATTATGTCCACATTTTTTCCAATCTTAACATGGTAAGAATAAAAGATAACACTAATAAATTCATAAACTTTTAAAAAGTACTTGGAGTTCACAAACATGTTGCAGGTTTACAAGTGAAATGCTATGTTTTTCTTCTTAATTTAGAGCAGGGGTCAGCAAACTACAGTCTACCCGCAAAAACCCAGCCCTTTACTGTCTTGTTTTATCCGTTAATTTTTATCAGAATATACGCACACTCATTACTTACACAGTCTATGGCTGCTTTCACACCAAGAAGTGGAGCTGAGTAATTGCCAAGGAGACCCTAAGTCCCAAGGAGTCTAAAAGGAACATCTGGTCCTTTATAGAAAAAGCTTGCTGGGAGTTCCCTTTGTGGCTCAGGGGTTAACGAACCCGACGAGGATCCATGAGGATGCGGGTTTGATCCCTGGCTTTGCTCAGTGTGTTAAGGATCTGGTGCTGCCGTGAGCTGTGGTGTAGGTCCTAGACGAGACTAGGATCCCTCATTGCTGTGGCTCTGGCACAGGCCAGGAGCTGTAGCTCCAATATGACCCCCAGCCTGGGAACTTCCATACGCCAAGGGTGCAACCCTAAAAAATAAAGGGAAAAAAAAAAAAGAAAAAGCTTGCTGATTCCTAAACTATAAGGAGACTAAAATTTAAGTCATAAGGCAAATCCTCAAATTCTTAGCAAAACAGTTAAGACCAGACTAAAAATAAAAATCCTTAGGTGGAGTTCTAGGTATGTTGCTCAATGTATGTGTGATCTTCAGCTTATAATATCAAGGTACAAGCTGTTTTCCAGTTGACTTACCTAATATTCTTGTCATTGTTCAATAAGAAGCGACCCAGGATATTTATGGCAAGGACCTATAAAGAAAGAGCATTAAGTTAAAAATTTAGGAAAATTAAATGTCTATATTGTTTAAGAATCACTTCCTGGTCTCTGATGGGTGCAAAAAAAACACGGTTAATTGGTACTTCCATAGATTGCAAGCCAAAAAAAAAAAAAAAAATTCCTGAAAGTGAATTCTTAAAGCCATATTCTATTTCAACAGTAAATGCTGAAAGGCTGTTTTAAAGTTTTTATATTGTTAGCAGAAGAATAATATTGGCACAGCCTCACTGGAGGGAAATCTGGCTATAACTTTAAGTACTTAAAATGAAAATACATCCTCTGCTTCAACAATTTCACTTCTAGGAATCTAGCTGACAAATATACTTATACATATGCACAAAAATCTATAGCAACACTATCTATAATCACAAACAATAGGACATATCTAAATGTTCAATAGCAAATTTATCAAATGCACTATGGCATAGCCATACCATGAAATATATACAACATTAAAAAGAATGAATTCTGATACATGCTATATAACACAGAAGTACCTTGAAGACATTATATTAAGTGGGATAACTCAGACACAAACACCCCATATTAAATGATTCCACTTATGTGAAATGTTCAGAATAGGCAAATCCATAGAGACAGAAAGTAGAATGGTCATTGCCAGGAGTTGGACACAGGGGATAATGGGAAGTTTCTGCTGAATGGGTACACAGCTTCAGTTTGGGAAAACCAAAAAGTCCTGAAGATAAATGGCAGTGTTGATTGCACAACATGACAATGTACTTAATGACACGAAACGATACAGACTTAGATGTGGTTAAAATGATAAATTTTATGTCATCTGTATTCTACCACAATCTTTTTATTTTTTTAAATTTATTTTCATTTTTATTTTTGTCTTTTTGTCTTTTCTAGGGTTGCACCCGCAGCATATGGAGGTTCCCAGGCTAGGGATCTAATCAGAGCTGTGGCCACCAGCCTATGCCACAGCCACAGCAAATGCAGGATCCAAGCCACGTCTGCGACCTACATCACAGCTCACGGCAACGCCGGATCCTTAACCCACTGAGCGAGGCCAGGGATCGAACCTGCAACCTCATCGTTCTTAGCTGGATTCATTAACCAGTGAGCCATGATGGGAACTCCTGCCACAATCTTTTTAAATGAGAGTGGTCTCTATACATGAATGTGGACTAGCTGCAGCATAATGGTTTCACCTAATGTGAATATACGGTAGCAGACAAGCTAGATGATGAAAAGAATTGTACATAAATACTGTAGTGTAGTTAGTAAATTTGTTTCTTACAAAGCTATGGGCTTGCAATTCTTAATATGTGGTTGAAGGAATGAATAAATTCTTGGGGGAGAGTTTTTCCTTACAAATGAATTTCAATTATTTAATGAGGAAAAGATGAGGGAAATAGAAAGGTATCATTAGAATACCAACCTAATAACTGTTGCAGACAAGAACCTTAATGGATAATAAAATTGATGGGCAAAAGTCTGAGGAGAACAGGATATCTGCATAGTCTCAGAGAATTTCCTCCAAAATATATTTTCTTGTCTTTTAACGGCCACACCCACGGCATTTGGAGGTTCCCAGGCTAGGGGTCAAATAAGAGCTGTAGCTGCCAGCCTACACTGCAGCCACAGCAACACGGGATCTGAGCCACGTCTTCGACTTACACTACAGCTCATGGCCACATCAGATCCTTAACTCACTGAACAAGGTCAGGGATTGAACCCACGTCCTCATGGATACTAGTCGGGCTCATTAACCACTGAGCCATGATGGGAACTCCAATATTTTTAATTATAAAGGGAAAAAGAACGATTATACAGTGGGGAGACACTGCATACACCACTTTCACCAAAAGATCAAGGTTAGTATCACCAGTAATGAGACAAACAGATAGCATGTACTTCCTGATATGCAACTGAGAAAGGCATACCATTTCTATAGTAGTCCTGCCAAAAATGTATAACCTCAATCTAATTACAGGAAAATATCAGAGCCAGACTGAGGGACATTCTACAAGGTAAATGATCAATACTCTTCAAAAGCGTCAAAGTCATGAAAGACAAGGAAAGATGAGGGAACTATCACAGGTGGGAGGAAACTAAAGAGACAGGACAATAAACACAATGTGGGATCAGAGATTGGTCCTCGAACAGAAAAAAGACATTAGTAGAAAAACAGGGAGTTCCCATTATGGCTCATTGGTTAACGAATCTGACTAGGAACCATGAGGTTGTGGGTTCGATCCCTGGCCTTGCTCAGTGGGTTAAGGATCCGGCATTGCCATGGGCTGTGGTGTAGGCTTCAGACTGTGCTTAGATACCGAGTTGCTGTGGCTGTAGGTGCAGGTCAGCAGCTACAGCTCCGATTTGACCCCTAGCCTGGGAACCTCCATATGCCGCAGGAGGGGCTCAAGAAATGGAAAAAAAAAAAAAAAAAAAAAAACCTGGTGAAATCTGAATAAGGTTTGTAATTTAATGGCACAGAACCAATATTAATTTCCTATTTTGATAATTATGCCTCAATTATTCAAGATGTTAACAACAGGGGAAGCTGAGTGAAGGGTATATGGGAACTCTGAACTATTTTTGCAACATTTCTGTAAGTCTAAAATGATTTTAAATAAAAAGTTTTTAAAAGTGGAGAAGACAAGAAATACACACGTACAGACACATTTATTATTTGTTTTATTTTGGTTTGGTTTTTTTGGCCACATCCATGGCATTTGGAAGTTCCAGGGCCAGGGACTGCAGCAGCTTCGGTTGCTGTGGAAGTGTGGGTTTGATTCCCCGCCCAGGGCAGAGGGTTAAAGGATGTGCTGTTGCCACATCTATGACGTAGGTCACGGCTGCAGTTCAGATTCAGTCCTTGACCCAGGGACTTCCATATGCTGCAGGTGCGGTCATCTAAAAAAAAAAGAGTTCCCACTATGCCTCAGCAAGTTAAGAATCTGACTAGTATCCCTGAGGATGCAGGTTCAATCCCTGGCCTCAGTCAGTGTATTAAAGGATCCAGCATTGCTGCAAGTCGCAATATAGGTCACAGACAAGGCTTGGATCAGGCATTGCCATGGCTGTGGTAGAAGCCAGCAGATGCAGCTCCAATTTGACCCCTAGCCTGGGAACTTCTGTGTGCTTCAGGTGCAGCTCTAAAAAGACCAAAAAAAAAAAAAAAAGAATGAATTAAAAAAAAAAAATGAACTCAATGATATCTGGTCTTATTTGAAGTGATTGAGCCCAACGCAAATCGAGGATCTAATAAAAGCTTATTCAGAAATGCAGGGGGGTTCCCACTGTGGCTCAGTGGGTTACGAATCCAACTGGTTTTCATAAGGATGCGGGTTCAATCCCTGGTCTTGGTCAGTGGGCTGAGGATCCGGTGTTGCTGTCAGCTGTGGTGTAGGCCAACAGATGCAGCTCCAAATCAACCCTTAGCCTGGGAACTTCCATATATTGCAAGTGCGGCCCTAAAAAGCAAAAATTAAAAAAAGAGAAGAAAAGAAATGTTACCTTCACTCAACATTATCTATATACCTACCTATACCTAAAATCTTCCAAATTTTATTATAATCAGTATTAAGCCTTCAGTGGAGGAAATGAAACTTCGGCCACCAAAAACACAGCATTACACATTCTGCATCATTCTTTCCTAAAGCTGATTTCCAAATGGAATTCATTTCCAAGAGAAGAAAAGATTAAGACTTACTCGCAGTCCACTTTCCGACTTAATATCCATGATAGTCAAAACCGTTTCATAAAGAATAGCATTTCCTACATTTTTACTAGTCTCCGTGTTAGTGGCAACCTGAAAAAGACAGGGTGTTAGTGATAAAACAATGCTTCCAAAAAATATGCAGATGTAACAAGGACATCTTGTGACTTAAGATGACAACCACCAATGAAAAAACGAATAAAAATTGCTCCATATAATCACAACCATTCTACTCTCTACTACACTGAAATGAGTATTTACTATAATGCAAGTTTTGGTCTACTCACCTGTGCTAGTATGTCATTCATAGCCTCACTTGAGTCATCATCATTTCGTCCTAAAATTCTTAATAACCGCAAAATTCGTACCTAATGTGCAAAATACGACAAATGTCAACAAATCCTGTCTGACACAAAGAAACTTTGCTTGGTATGAAATTCAAATAACTTAAATGAAGTCTTAGATTCCAAGAGAAATGGTCAAAATTCAAACAGAAAAATTTTAAACATTATCTTTAGAGAAGTTACATATGGTTCCGTGTCTCGGCAAAGTCACTACACAACTCATTCAACACTCCACAGCCTAAGAATACCACCACCTGCAGAGCTTTATTACAGTGGTACATCAAGTTTCTATGTAGTACATAATTCTGACTATTACGACTATAATTTTTTTGTCTTTTTAGGGCCGCACCTGCAACATATGGAGGGTCCCAGGCTAGGGGTCCAATTGGAGCTGTAGCTGCCGGCCTACACCACAGCCACAGCAACACGGGATCCAAGCCACATCTGTGACCTACATTACAGCTCACAGCAACGCCAGATCCTTAACCCACTGACGAGACCAGGGATTGAACCCATGTCCTCATGGATACTAGTTGAGTCTGCTACTGCTGAGTCACAACGGGAACTCCAATATAATTTTATTTTATTAATCTAACAGAGAAGTACGTCACTATTCATTTATTAACATAATTAGTTGATCAATTAACTACCAAATCTCTGCCCAATACAAGAAGATAGAAACAATCTATTTCAACACAAAACTTTCTTTCCACCTCACCTGTAAAAAGGGATCACTGATACCAGAAACATCATGTTCTGGTGAATATCCGGACATGATGAGGTTCTTTAGAATACGAACTAATTGGGGCACAAGCTGCAGGGAAGAGAGATGCATCAAAAAACAGTGAACATTAAAGAATTTCTGATGAACAGGCAAGTGATTTGGCTTAGGAAAAGGGTGCAAGGGCCTGAATCCAAGCAAAGCTATTGATACAATATACTAGTATGTTGTTGATGTTGGATAAATATAACTTAGGAGTGTTTTGGCCAAGAACTCAAGAAGAAATACGTACATTATCTGAATTAAAAACAACCAGACATTTTTACTCCAGAGTTATATATGCAAGGACACTACAAATAACAGTAGGTTAAAAAACCTATGAGAACCAAGGAAAGCAGATGCCTATGGGGCATAGTGCATTTCTCCTGCAGGACTTAACATATCCAGGTGGCACAAACATGTTCAGGTTTTTATCTATTCAAAACATGTTAATGCAAAATGCTATTATAACCAAAATACTGGTGATTTTATTATGGTTTTACAACAAACTAGCTCAGATAGAGAAAAAAATTCTCTCTTTGAGGTACTGGGTAGTTATATCCTTTCCAACAAATGGCAGGAAATACCAGAGCCTCCAACATTGACCATGTAGAAAAAATATATGAAAAATTCTATCTTTCACACTTAGAAAACAGCAAGGCCATGAATAATTTCCTTTTCCTATTCTTAACTCATAATGCACAAATTTTTGGTAAAACTTAATTTTAGCACCTAATTTGTTTCCTATCTTATAAATGAAACTATACATTCCTTAGGTCAGAATTCCCTCTTCTCTTTCCTTTACTCCAACCATTAGAATCAAAACACACAGCAGAGGCAATTTTATTGCCAAGCTAAACTTTAAAGATGCTTTAAATATTACCATTCATTTCACTCTGGACAATCATTTAATGTTAAAACCCAATTCCACAATGTTTGTCACAATAAGAACTTTTCCAATCTTCAACCTCAAGCTCAATTTAGCTATATACACAACTCTAACCACTAAAATTAAGAAAAGAAGTATCCAAAGCAAATGTAATCATATCTAATTTGGAGGCAACTGGAACAGCCCCAACTTCACTGCAATTCCATGATTTTTTTTTATCTGGATTCCTCCCTACTATGCAATTCTAAAAGGGGATCAAGAATGAAACAAAAGTCAAGCTGTGTCCAAGGTAGACACTCAAAACATTCACAACACTAAGTCTACTGCTAAATACAAGACAATTTAATCTTTGTGAATTTAAGTAAGTTTGGCCATAACACCTCAGAATTAAGCGATTCATAAGTCACCTAAAGAAAAATCTAATTTGGACAACTTCAAGATTAAAACAAATTTAAGCTATAATGACCTGTAAATTCTAAACAGACGCTTCATTAAATCTGCTAACTGTGGGCAGATTCATATTAGAGGTCAGAATAATACTGCAGTATAAACTGCTTTAAAAATGTAATAAAACTGGGATTAACTAGTTACCAAGCTCTGGGCACAAAGTAGCTCACCTCACATACTGTGCAATGGTCTATTCTTCTGTACTACATACATATACCCTTAATTATTTTTTTTTAATCTGATTTCTGTCCTGGAGAAGTGCTTTTTCCTTCAGCTACTAAACTCGGAAATTGTTTTATTGACTGCCAAAAGACTAGCACACCACGAAAGAGCACCCTGGGACAAAAAGCACAAATGTCTAAGTGTTCAGGATAAAAATTCTTAGAACCCAGCTTTATTTTTCAGACAAAAATGCAGGTTACTAAAACTGATGACAAGACAAACAAAATAAAATGACAAAGGGAAAGGCTGCAGCCATGAAAATCAGTTGATGCCCACCCACTCTACCTCAAAAAAACTTTTAATATTCCAAAATTTCAAGGCAAGATTGAGTGCAGGTAAGGGGGAAATAAAAGCTCTAAGTCTGAATTGAAAGTTCAAAAGTACATACGGAGCTTTTTAAAGTATGAGGTTACGCACACAGGGCTCTAAAATATCTACTTCGAAAAGAAGCAGTGTTTGATATCGAGGCTCCAAACTGATCTGGAGCTGCCATCACCAATACCACTGGGAAACTGCTCAAAGCTTCTCAAGGGAAGATAAAGGAAAGGCAGAGAAGGAGGCTTACAAATCAGGAAAGGCTGCAACTGAAATCCAAGGCTGACTTTGGAGTTAAGAGTTTAAGTGACGAGACAAAAACTGGACTAGGGAGTTAGCCAAAAATGCTAGGACAAATAACTCATAGTATTAAGCACAGCTTCAGCATTAGTATATTTTTTAAAGCCACATTTGTGGATGAATACACAAAAGCTACTAAGAACCTAATGCCAGCATGCACCATCTAAAAGAGGGTTAATTCTTACCTTTTCATTCTAACATACAGCGGGATTCCAAACAGACAACAGGAACAAAACATACAAAGCAAGCATTAGGGACAGATACGGGCCTCATACTATTTTACAGTAATTTAATCAAGACATGAACATCTAAGGGGGGAAAAGGTCCCCCAAAAGAGCTGCTATCAGAGCTTCATTAGATCTAATGTACAGCGTAAGCCCCATTTATGGAGTGTTCAGCGCCCTATAAAAGGAAGTAAACGCATGAAATTACCCAAAGAACAGTCTTTTTCTGAGTCCTCCTTATTACCGCCTTCTAAAAGTAAGTGGAGAAACAAAAATGTCCACTTTGGAATGCTATAAGAAAGGGAGGGAACTTAAGAAAGCTAGAATTTCTATCACCGGAGTCAACACAGCCTAAAGCGAATAGTGGAGGACCCTGTGTTAGGTAAGAGTAATGTCAAATTTCAGTTTGCAGTTTTCACCTTAAAAAAAAAAAAAAAAAAGGAAGAAACTACCTGCCTTAAAAACACACACACACACAATTCTTGTTTATAATTTGACCTGAGATTACATTTCCTAACTTCAGTGTGAAAACTGCAGATAAAGCACGTAAGGGAGTGGCCTGTCTGCCAACAACGTGAGAAGACGTCTATTACGAAAGGGAAAACTGTACCATTGCCAGTTCTTATATGCCTAAACCTGGCTTCTAGCCCTATCACACAGCAGGGCTGGTTAAGTCCTTTATTCAGCTCCATAGCTTCCTTTCAAAAGAAAATTCATTAAGTAAAAAAACTGTGTACTTTTTAGAAAAACTACTTTCAATTAAGAAAGGCTTAGATACCCCAAATGGTACCTACCTTTCTGAAATGGGCAAGCATGTCTGGGCTTCGCTCACACATTTCTGTGAGGAGGACTACAGAAGTGTGAAGGACACCTGAAAGAAAGGAGCCAGTGAAAACCACAAGTGAGGCTATGTTCTCCAACTTCATAGAAAAGAGCTTTGAGTTCTGCAGGTTAATTCCAAAAGGACAGCTGCTACTTTTGCTGTTACTAAAGAACCTAAGCGTTGCGGTGAATACAAAGAGATATTAATAGATACCTGCTTAATTTAACATTGGTGAAGTCAGTCAAATCAGAATATTCTAAACAGCTATGTGACCAAAATAACTGCTAAAAAAATGACCATCAATATACATGTCTCTCCATTTGAGAATATTCATTAAGACATACTCAGAGTCAACATAAACGGGGTATCATCTGCTCCATACTTAATAAGCTCCTAGCTGAGTTTTGACAGCTATTTCAAGAAGCAAAAATCTTGGTAAGATTTTAAATTTCCAAATAAAATGTACCAAAAATCCAAGGTTATTGTGAATAATAAAGTAAATTTGCTTGTGCAGGAAGAGTGAGTGAAAACAATCTCATAACAATTTTCACTAAGTAATAAATAAGTGCCCTAAACATTCACTTATTCAACAACTATATTTTGAGTCGTGTAGGCAAAGGACTGCATTAATCAAATTAAACACACATTACCATTTTTTTTTCTCTTAGCATTTAGGACACATGAATTTTCTTCACTCAGACCTTGTTTCACTGACTTCAAAATAAAAATAAAATGTTCAGGAAAGAACAGCCACATTTCACTTAATTCCTCTCAAGTTTTATATAAATATATCTAAGCACTCATTACAAATAGCTGTTACAAGTCACCTAAAAGGAGTTTCACAAATCTTACACCATTATGGCAAAGCAATAAATAACTTTTTCTTCTATTATAAAAGAGCCCGGAAATCACAGCGTTCACACATGAAAATGAAGGCTAGGATCACTTGCGATTACAGAGAATATTACTTAAGATAGTACTTTTAACATAGCAAAAGAGGACAAGAAATTAAAAACGAGCTTACTATAAAGGAATCAATCTTTAACTATAAAACTAGGATATGAGAGGAGAAGAGAGATGCAACTCATTGGCCCTTCCTGGAAAAGTGTCCAAGCACAGTAGAAAGGCGTGTCTACTGCAGAGAGATGGCCAACACTGCCTGAAGCCTTTTCTCTGTCCCCTTCTCCCTCAGAACTTCACGAGTGCATCCAAATCACATTACCATGGTTCTTTTCATTCAATAAATTTTTTGTTGCTGGTAAAAACATCTCCATAAGTTCAGGAACCTTCCTGATGACGTGAACAGCACACAGTGCTGCCTATAAAAAACAAGAAGGACAAAGGAAGATTTATTTCAATCAAGTCAGGACAATCGATCTTATAAGCAACAACAGTAACATTTCACCTACGTGAAAAAAAAACATTTCACCTACATGAAAAAAGAAAGGCGTTAGATATCAGATCTATTATTTATTATTATCAGATTTATTAGTTATAAATTGGTTAGGGCTTTTCAATTTATACTACTACACTACTGAAAACTTCTAGCTCACCAATCCCTTCAGTCATATTTACCAAGAAAGTGGACAAAAAATTTCTAGACCAGACCACGGTCAACATGAATTTATCAAACATGTTAAATATAACTTATGCGGAGTTTTTGCAAAATAAAAAATAAAGACTTCTCTCTGTGATAATCATTTTTCTAAGTAAGATGACCAAAGGTTCATAAAAACATTATGTAGTTGAAGATTATATACATATAGCAGATGCTTTAAATCTACTATTACTTTTTTTTTTGTCTTTTTAGGGCTGCACCTGCAACATATGGAGGTTCCCAGGTTAAGGGTTGAACTGGAGCTGTAGCCGCCAGCACACACCACAGCCACAGCAATGCCAGATCCAAGCCACATCTTCAACCTATACCACAGCTCATGGCAACGCCAGACCTTAACCCACTGAGCGAGGCCAGGGTTCAAACCTGCGTCCTCATGGATGCCAGTCAGATTCATTTCCACCGAGCCACAATAGGAACTCCTCTACTATTACTTTAAGTAATACTATACTTTTCTCATTTCACTCTCTGCTAACATCAAGAAAATCATTTGAAAGAACTTAGCTAGTACTTTAGTTAAGTCTCAGACTTAGCTAGAATCTACTGAAAAGATGGTCTTTTAGCTTGCTCACAGGAAACAAAGGGATATTCAAAGCGCCTGATGTTGGTTATCTTACCCTGCCCCAAAGGAACCATAACTGCTATGTGTTGGAGGTACATGCCACAAAAGTTTAAATACATTAACGAGAAAAGATGTCAGCTAACTCTTTCCATGCTATAGTTGGAGGAAACATTTTTTCCCCTAATCTGCAAGAACACTTTATTTAATGAAATAGTATACTTTCTGAATAAAAACAGCCCTCACATTCTTTAAGAGAAAGAACTGGCTTTGGTCCATAGCCATCATTAACAGTGTGTGATTCTGGAAAATAGCTTGGCCCTTTCAACACCTCTGACTCACACCATTAATACAGAGGCACACAGTAAATGCCAACCAGATGATATTATGTATTCACTTCTTAAGAGTCCTAAATTTTATACCCTTTGTTTACAAATGTTTTAGGATTTAAGCACAACAAAATGTTTATACCAACAAATAAAAGCAGGTAGGAGAGTAAGATTGTTGTCTTCCATTACTACTTCTCTTAGATAAACCAATTTTTTTTTTTAATATTTTTTGTCTTTTTGCCTTTTCTAAGGCCACTCCTGCGGCATATGGAGGTTCCCAGGCAAGGGTCTAGCCAGAGCCACAGCAACATGGGATCCAAGCTGGCAATGCTGGACCCTTAACCCACTGAGCGAGGCCAGGGATCGAACCGGCAACCTCATGGTTCCTGGTTGGATTCATTAACCACTGGGCCATGACGGGAACTCCTAGATAAACCAATTTTAGAAAGTATGTTCTAAATCTAAATTCCCGGAGTTCCCGTCGTGGCGCAGTGGTTAACAAATCAGACTAGGAACCATGAGGTTGCGGGTTCGATCCCTGCCCTTGCTCAGTGGGTCAAGGTTCCGGCGTTGCCATGAGCTGTGGTGTAGGTCGCAGACGCGGCTCGGATCCTGCGTTGCTGTGGCTCCGGTGTAGGCTGGCAGCTACAGCTCCGATTCGACCCCTAGCCCGGGAACCTCCATATGCCACAGGAGCAGCCCAAGAAATGGCAAAAAGACAATAAATAAATAAATAAATAAATAAATCTATCTAAATTCCCTAATAATTATCTAGGCCCCAATGGAACTGCACTTCCAAGACTCAAAGGCACTACTACAAAGACATAGGCACTAAAATAAATTTATAAAGAGCTATTCATTATCACTCTAATACTTGGAATTAAGAGAATTAAAGCATTCACAATCACCAAGTGAAGAGTTAAATAACAATAAAAAACCACCTCCCAAATTAGCGTAAAAAATAGATTTTGATTTATAAATACCTGATTATATATAATTCTTTAAAATATATCTACTGCACAGAGAAAGACAAATTATCATTAGAGCTTTCAAAAATGAATAATCTGCCTTCTCATCATCTAATCCAAACATAGACATTCATTTCCATTGAAAGTTACCTTTTTTCTTAAGTAAGAGTTGGAGGTTTTCAGGAGTTTCTCTACCTCTCCTGCAAGATCTCTGCACATCTCTGAGGAGCCCATGCAGCCGAGGGTACAAAGTGCTAGCCCCTGTACATATTGCGTGCTATGATTAAGATCACTGCAAAAGAAAGAAGGTGGGAGAAATGAACATGCCCTGCCTGGTGTTCCCCATGAAGAAGCTTCATAATGTAACGAGGTAGTTCTGAACAAGTCACAAATTTCTTTACTAAGGAAAATGATTACCAAGTTTATTTTTGCAAAAAATATTTATTCTAACTTTTACTACAAATGACAGTACACTCAAATGACAGTCCATCCTACATACCTGCAACCCAATGTTTGCAAACACCAAAACAAAAGAAACTGGAAAACATGATATTTGTTGGATGTTAAAAGACAACTCTCTTTAGAAAACTCAGCCAACCACTGAAAGTAAACACTAGCAAAAACAGACTATGAAGCACAACTGTATCTTTAAAAGATTTTTAATATATTCTACTACAACAAAAACGTTAATCAAAACCTTAAAAAATTAGAAAACACAATCTCTACTGCTAGAGCATTTAAGATACTTAAATATCACAACAGAAACATTCTAAAATCTTTGATCTTATCATATAGTGTTAACCTTGATGTTACCCTAAGCTTTTCACTTTTATTTATTCAAAAGAAGAAAAAAAGTTAACTAAAAAGATAGCTAATTAAACCATCTTTAACAAACTAAGCTAGATGTTCTTAGTGAAGCTCAGCATCTACTGATACAGATACACAAAAAACCTATTTCTCTCTCTCTCTTTCTTTTCTTTTCTTTTTTTTTTTTTTTTTGCTTTTTAGGGCCACATTTGTGGCATATGGAAATTCCCAGGCTAAGGGTTGAATCGGAGCTGTAGCTGCCAGCCTATGCCACAGCCACAGCAATGTGGGATGTGAGCTATGTCCACAACCTACACCACAGCTCACGGCAACACCACATCATTAACCTACCAAGCGAAGCCAGGGATCAAACCTACATCTTCATGAATACTAGTCAGGGCCATAAGCCACTGAGCCACAATGGGAACTTCCCAAATTTCTGTTTCTTTTTTTTTATTTTTTATTTTTTTTTTGTCTTTTGTTGTTGTTGTTGCTATTTCTTGGGCCGCTCCCACGGCATATGGAGGTTCTCAGGCTAGGGGTCAAATTGGAGCTGTAGCCACCAGCCTACATCAGAGCCACAGCCACGCAGGATCCGAGCCGCGTCTGCAACCTACACCACAGCTCACGGCAACGCCAGATCGTTAACCCACTGAGCAAGGGCAGGGACCGAACCCGCAACCTCATAGTTCCTAGTCGGATTCGTTAACCACTGCGCCACGACGGGAACTCCCCAAATTTCTGTTTCTAACAGGCATTTGATTACTGTACAAAATTATTTCTAAGCTGGCAAGGAAGTATATTTTCAGAAAAGTTGAAATATTAAAAGCCTGAACCAGTAAACTTAACTATATATTATTACATTCAACTTTTACTATTCAGAAGTTAAATTATTACATTGAGTTATGCTACTTCTACCAGTTTTAAGAGCACAAAATTTTTAAATCTTTCAGTTCAGTGGTTCTAAAATTGTGATTAATGAATCTCTGGAAGTCCCCAAGACTACTCAGAGGGTCCAAAAGATACGAACTATTTTCACAATACTAACTTGGTATTTGTCAGCTTTATTTAACATTTGCATTGAAAGTGCAAAGGCAGTGATGGGAAAAACTACACATGAGCACAAATCAGTGCAGGGGCACCAAACTGTACTAGAAGACACTGCATTCACTGCCATACTCTTATAGTGAAAGAAGAAAGGGGATGGTCAACTTAATATTGCCCATGACAAAGCAGTAAAAATGACTACCGAGCACACATTTTCTACTATTTTGTGTAACGAAATGGAAAGTGTGCATAAAGTACTTCTGATGTAAAGTGCCAATCTCAGAGAAAAGTACTTGGGTATCTGTTTCATCTGCAAGCTAAACTATGAACTAGCTGCTTTTAAATGAACATCATTTTTATTTGAAAAATAACTGACAAGACAACTCTAACTATTAAGATGTGGGTATTTGGAGGACATTTTCTGGAAGAAGAACCAAGTAAGCCTAACACTTCAAGAGCAACAAGTGACAGTATTTGTTGCCAAGGATAGAATTCAAGCTTTGAAGTGAAAACTAGAGTTTAGAATATTTGTATTGCCACCATAAACCTGATCATTTATTAACACTTTTTTTTTTTTTTTTTTTTTTTTGTCTTTTGTCTTTTTGCCTGTTGTTGTTGTTGTTGTTGCTATTTCTTGGGCCGCTCCCGCGGCATATGGAGGTTCCCAGGCCAGGGGTCGAATCGGAGCTGTAGCCACCGGCCTACGCCAGAGCCACAGCAACTCGGGATCCGAGCCGCGTCTGCAACCTACACCACAGCTCACGGCAACGCCGGATCGCCAACCCACTGAGCAAGGGCAGGGACCGAACCCGCAACCTCATGGTTCCTAGTCGGATTCGTTAACCACTGCGCCACGACGGGAACTCCTGAATTTTAATATAACAAAGTACCAAACTTCACTGATAAGGTTTCAGATTCCACACTGCAACTAACCCTTAAGAAATGACCACTTGGAGTTCCCTGGTAGCCTAGTGGGTTAAGGATCTGGTGCTGTCACTGTCATGGCTCAGGTCACTGCTGTGGCAGGGGTCTAATCCCTGGCCTGGGAATTTCTACATGCCTCAGGTAGAACCAAAAAAGGAAAAAAAAAAAAAAAAGAAAAAGAAACTATCACTTGTGAAGTTTTGGTATAGTATCATAAATGATTAGATGATCCAGTTATCTGAAAGGCTATTAAAGTCCTCTTCCTTTTTTCTAATTACAGTGTCTATAAAAGGCTAAATCTTCTTCATATACTTCAATCAAAACATAACATAAGAAAAAATACAGAAGCAAATAAGGAGCATCTAGCTGAATAGCACAGAGAGCTCTACTCAGTATTCTGTGATGATCTATAGGGAAAAGAATTGGGAAAAAGGTGCTTTTCCATATGATAGTAAATAAATGTAAGGCCTATTTCCCCCCTTAATACCCTTTGATATTAGGGCTTTGTCTTATTTTCCTATATTATGGGATATTCTCTCAGGTATTTTATTTTTGAACAGCAAAGTACCATTTGAGAAATAAACACTGACTTAGAACAACAATGACAAAAAAGAATCTGAAGAAGAATGGATATGTGTATATTATAACTGAATCACTGTGCTATACAGCAGAAATTAACAATACCATAAAGCAATTACACTGCAATAATTTTTTAAAAATAAAAAAAAGACTTAAGAAATAATGCAGAGGCAAATACGAGAGCATACAGCTGTTTTCCATTAGGCTAGATATAGAGATTTACAAAAATGTAAAATAATGCCATTCTCCCCACTGAATTATTTTTGTTCTGGAAAATAGTTAACTTTTTCATAAACTATTAATTATTAACATGTAAAGCGTTCATTATCGGTAATTTTAAATGAACTAAAAAATGTTTTAGTCTTCCCTGAAGAACAAAGAAAGGAAGAGAAAGTAAAGTATAAATCAGATTTGCTACTTTCTACTAGTTTGAATATTAAGATAAAAATTGCTGGTAAAATAAAGCTCAACTTAACTATGGTTTTACCACCTAGAGTCCTAGTTCCCAAGAATATTTAATTGGCTTTTCATTCACTTTTCAATGATTAAGAATACTGGTAAATACAAGCTCTTAAAACACCATATTCAATTTTTAAAAATTTAATTCCAGGAGTTCCCATCGTGGAGCAGAGGGAATGAATCTTGACTAGGAACCATGAGATTTCGGGTTCGATCCCTGGCCTCACTCAGTGGGTTAAGGATCTGGTGTTGCTGTGAGCTGCAGTGTAGGTCGCAGACTCGGCTCAGATCCTGAGTTCCTGTGGCTGTGGTGTAGACTGGTAGCTGTAGCTCTGATTAGACCCCTAGCCTGGGAACCTCCATATGCCATGGGTGCAGCCCTAAAAAAAGACCAAAAAAAAAAAAAAAAAAAAAAAAAAGACAGTTCTTCTGGGCCAATGAACAACGAGGTAAATGTTATTTACTTGATGGCATACTATGATGCCCTACAAAGGTAAAAACACAAAAACTCATAAACAAATAAACAAATAACTCATAAATAAACAAAAACTCATTCATTAACAGATTTAAAAACAAACAAACAAACAAAAAAAAAACCCTGAATGATCCAAAGCCCTTTAACTGAGCTTAGACTAAAGTGTCAGATCAATCCCCAACTATTAGTAGCTCTCTCCTAAATTCACTTAGGGCTTGGCTAGGTCTCATTACAACTAAGCACAGCAGTTCCCGACATGGCTCAGCAGTTAACCAACACAACTGGTATCCATAAAGACATGGGTTTGACACCTGGCTTTGCTCAGTGGATTAAGGCTCTGGCGTTGCTGTAAGCTGTAGTGGAGCTCCCAGACGTGGCTCAGATCCAGCATTGCTATGGCTGTGGAGTAGGCTGGAGGCCACAGCTCCAACTCGATCCCTAGCCTGGGAATCGCCATATACTGCCAGTGTGGCCTAAAAAAAAAAAAAAAAAGACAAAATTAAGATTGGTACACTGTAAATCAACCATACTTTAATTTAAAAAAAAAAAGAAAAAATTAAACACAAAGATTTCTTCTTAGCCTATCTGCCTCATTTTTCAATTTTTATCAGCTATAAACTTACACTTGAGTTTGGTATTAACTCTCTAATATGAACTTGCTGCTAAGCAGAACTGCCAAATGATCAGCATGTGATTGAAGGCTTGAGTAACAAGGGCAACAGAGCATGCAAGAACAAAAATTAAAGCCTCACAGAGGCTTGTCCAGAGTAAATATATACATCTAGAATGTAACCTCCATGATACCAAGGAGTTTTCTCCATTTTTTTTCACTCTCCATCCCCAGATCCATATTCATTTATGTATACCATCCTGGCATACATAAATATTTGTTAAATAAATGAATCAACTTAGCATTTTCATTATTAATATTTATTTCAAGCCCCAAAAAACCAAGATTATCCTAAATTAAATCACAGACTCAATATTATTTACATGATACATTCTATACTGACAACCAAATCATAATTCTCATTTTTTGGAATTTTTCGTTATCCATCGGGAACTTTTAAATTAGAGTATTATTTACCACAGCAAAATATTAAAGAGTTCAAAGTCTACAAACTGATCACCTATGTCTCCCTGCTTCTACTTTCTGTCAAATATGGAAATACTGTAAAATAAAAAGAAATTTTAAAAAAGGAGGTTAAGGGAGTTCCCGTCCTGGCTCAGTGGTTAACGAATCCGACTAGGAACCATGAGGTTGCCAGTTTGATCCCTGGCCTTGCTCAACAAGTTAAGGATCCAGTGTTGCTGTGAGCTGTGGTGCAGGTCGCAGATGCAGCTTGGATCTGGATTGCTGTGGCTGTGACACAGGCCAGCGGCTACAGCTCCAATTGGACCCCTAGCCTGGGAACCTCCATATGCCATGGGTGCAGCCCTCCCCCCAAAAAAAGGAGGTTAAACTGACAGACAAACCCAGTACCCTATAATAATAGTACCTTTAACCAATAAAGCCATCAGAACGTCCATAACTTTCTCACAGAAATTTATTATAAGAGAGATCCTGAGAAGAACAGTTAATTTCCTACTCATAAGTCCTCTAAATTCTCCAGGACGGCAAGCATTCTTTAGTTTGTAAGTTAAACATGTTAACTGGACTAGTAAATCAGTAAAGCACTCATTAGATAAAAAAGGACTTATATACAAAAATTCACAAACAAATGAAATCTGGGATTGACAACTGACAAGATCTCTCTTTTTACCTTTAAATGGTATTTATTTGGAATACACACTGGTAATTATTAAATAAATTCAATGCTTCATTATTCATGGTATGCAAAAATACATACGAGGAGTTCCCACTGTGGTGCAACAGGATCGGTGGTGTCTCTATAGCACCAGGACACAGGTTTGATCTCCAGTCCGGCACAGTGGGTAAAAGGATCTGGTGTTGCTGTAGCTGTGGCATAGGCTGCAACTATGGTCTGGATCCGACCCCTGGCCCAGGAATTCCATATGCCACAGGGCAGCCAAAAAAGAAGAAGAAGAAAAAAAAATTATATATATATATGAAAGCTCATATTTATCAATGCTTTTTCTGTTTTGTTTTGGGTTTTTTTGACTTTTAAAGCTGCACCCATGGCATATGGAAGTTCCCAGGCTAAGGGCCTACACCATAGCCACAGCAACATGGGATCCAAGTCGAGTCTGAGATCTACACCACAGCTCACAGCAAGGCCAGATCCTTAATCCACTGAGCAAGGCCAGGGATCGAACCCATGTCCTCATGCATGCTAATTGGGTTCGTTACCACTGAGCCACGACAGGAACTCCTATCAATGCTTTTTCTATTCTGGGAAGGCTCAAATGCTTATTTCATTGCTAAATAGCTGCTATGATCTAAGATGCAGAGCAATACTTTCATTTAGCTAAATTAATCCCTACAGAAGTTTTAATCCTTTACTTAGCCTCTTTTACATATAAGCTACAGAATCAAAAATAACTCAAATATATTCCAGACAGTAAATATAAAATCAATAAATAGAATCTCTTGATGTTATATTATAAACAAGAACTAAAAGTACAAAACATTTATCAAAAGAAAGCTAAGACTTACTTCTTGATACAGTTGGTCATGAGAAGATGGACATCTTGTCTTTCATCTAACAGAAGCATTGCCCCTAAATAGCCAATGCGTTTGTCTGTGAATTTCTGAGAGGCAATAAGCTTGAGGCACTCCAACTATAAATTTAAAAAAAGAAGAAGAAATTAAGAAATTGTTATTACCACGATGTTTAAACCCAAAATCAATGGATTACTAAAGTAAACAGATATAACCCGTATCATGAAACCACCTAAATAAAAGGCAAATATTTGCCATCTTTCAATATCTTGGTCATAATAATCAGAGTTCCCTGGTGGTTCAGTGGGTTATGGATCTGGTGTTACTTCTACAGTCCAGGTCGCTGCTGTGGCACAAGTTTGATCCCTGGCCTGGGAACTGCTACATGCCACAGGTGTGGCCAAAAAGTCATCATCACCGTCATCATCATCAAGTTCTGGAACAGATCATCTCGTCAAAGTCCTATGACATTTGCCATCCAAATCTGCGAAGTTTATGTTACATCCACACTTTCATACAAGTATAATAACAAGGTATTAATAAACCTAATTCCTAATTTAATTTCCAGGTTATATTAAACAAGCATCTAGCTCACATGACTATTTTTTAAATTTTTATTTATTTATTTATTTATTTATTTTGCTTTTTAGGGCCACACCCAAGGCATATGGAGGTTCCCAGGCTAGGGGTCATATCTGAGCTACAACTGCCAGCCTACACCACAGCCACAGCAACGCAGGATCCGAGCCAGTCTGCGACCTACACCACAGCTCATGGCAACGCAGATCCATAACCCACTAAGCGAGGCCGGGAATGGAACCCGAAACCTCATGGTTCTTGGTCAGATTCATTTCCACTGCACCACAGCAGGAACTCCTCACATGTATACTTAAGGTCTGGTTCCTATTTTGAATATTAAAAAACTCAATACCTGAAAACACACAAAAGTGCCAAACACTGTCCTTAACCTCAGGAATGTACAATTGAAGAAGAGACTGACAATAATTTTAACGCAATGTGGGTAAGTGTCATATTTAGGAATCAAACAGAAGGAAACAAAAAAAAGTCAGAGGAAAAATCAGTAATGGAATTAACCTAAAACCTTTCATGATTTCTTCTTTACACAATCCTCAGGGTTTAAGAGTCCTTGCAGTTGTTTATAATAGCCAAGACATGGAAACAATCCAAGTGCCCATCAATTAATGATTGGTTTAAGAAGGTGTGTGGGTGTGTGTGTGTGTGTATTAGTCATAAAAATAAATTTACCATTTGCAGCAACATGGATAGATTTAGAGAATATCAGACTAAGTGAAGTAAGTCAGACAAAGGAAAATACTACATGATATCACTTACATATCGAATCTGAAAAACATACAAATTAATCTATTTACAAAACAGAAACAGACTCAAAGAAAATTTATGGTTACCCAACAGGAAAAGGAAAGGGAGGGTGTTAAATTAGAGTATGGGATTAATAGATACAAATTACTAGACATAAAAGAGATAAGCAACAAAATTTATTGCACAGCACAGAAACTATATTAAAATTATTTTATAACAACATAATGAGAAATAACCTGAAATATATATATATACATAACTAAATCACTTTGCTGTACACCTGAAACTAACACAGTTCTGTATCTAAACTGCAATAAAAACTTTAAAAGTCCTTGTGGTTAAACAGTCTGTCTCTCTACCTAGCTTTCTCTTTTTTTGCTTTTTAGGTCTGGGCTGCACCTGCAGCATATGGAGGTTCCCCAACCAGGGGCCAAATCAGAGCTATAGCTGCTGGCCTATGTCACAGCCACAGCAGTGCAGGATCCAAGCCATATCTGCAACCTACACCACAGCTCATGGCAATGCCAGATCCTTAACCCAATGAGCAAGGCCAAGGATCAAACCTGCATCCTCATGGATACTGTTCAGGCTCGTTACTGCTGTCCCACAATGGGAACTTCCTACTTAGCTTTCTTGAATATCACAATCACTTTGATATACTTTATCATTCCACCTTGACTAACATGGAAGTGGTCAAACATTCCTTCTAGAGCAGTGGTTTTCAAAGGGTGTACACAGGTTAGACTCTTCAACAGGAGTTTTTCAAACTATGCTCCCATTTAGAATCACTGCGTTCCAAGGAAAGAAGCTCAAATGCAGACCAATGTACACAAAACTGTAAGTGAGATCACATAAGACTACTGTCCATATGAATTTGCCTATAAATTTGAAAGTCAAATTGAGAAAAGTGAAAGAACTACAAATAAAACTGTTTCAAGCTATTTAAAAACTGTTCTTTTGATGTACCTACATTAAAAGCACCTAAAGGCTGTAAGTTGACTCTACCATCATAAGCAAGTCAAAGAAGCCTCCAAGGGAGAGTGACCTGGACCCCAAGAAAACCTGAAATGCCTCTGAGATTGACAAAGATTATCTAACAACCCTTCCCTTCCTTCTACACATTCAATTTAAATTTCAAAAAATAGATGATGATTACAACGTCTTACAATGTTGGCAGAAAAATTACTGCTGATGGAAATACGAAAATCAGGATTTAAAATGTTATTAGAAAAATCTTTCTCTTTTTCAAACTGAAAGCTTTTAAATTTCCCATTTAATCAGTCATGCTATACAAAAATATTTTAGCAGTTAAAGAAAATGTTCTAAGAGTCAGGTATCACTAAAAGGTTTATCATGCTTCCAGCAAATACCAGGCACTACGCAGATAAATTATCCAAAAAAACTTTTAAGGTGAACTAATGAGAGGACATTAATATTACTCTACATTTTTAAAGGCCAAGTTTTAAGACAGTCACACTAGAAGTCATCAGGGATTGTTGAGTACAATTTGTTGCTTTTTGTGACAGTTGTTACAACATAACTAAAAACTACAGAGCAAAAAGAAAAACTAAAATTAAAGGGACAAATATAAAGCAAAAGTGACTTTGCTTCAAGAATGAGTGTTTTTTTGAATGCGACAAATTTAAGATTCTATACTGGAAATGGCATCTGAAATACATCCTCCAGTGAAACATTATCTCTGACCACACTTTACACTTAAATGTGGCAGTGGCCCACAAGAGTGCTCAAAATGTACCACATGTCATTTTTAAGTGTCATCAGAGTTTTCAAATGTTGAAAAAAGAAAATGATTGGAGGGGAATACAGTGGGGTGTGGGTAAACGTGCAGAGAGGATATCCATTTTTGAGAAGCGATCACTAAAAACACTACTCAACACTTACATGAGTTACAGAAGAAAAACAGTAACCAGTTAAATGTATCCACTTCTTAAATAACCTCAAATTCATCCCAGTACTCCTCCTCACTTAAAGCTACTGTGAAAATCCCCCCTGAAACACTGTTAACCCACAAATCTAGGGGTTTTTTTTTGTTTTTGGTCTTTTTTAGGGCCACACCCACGGCATATAGAAGTTCCCAGGCTAGGGGTCAAATCAGAGCTGTAGCTGATGGCCTACACCAGAGCCACACCAACACCAGATATGAGCCGCATCTACAACCCACACCACAGCCCACGGCAACACTGTACCCTTAACCCACTGAGCAAAGTCAGGGATCGAACCTCATGGATGCTAGTCAGATGTGTTTCAGAGAAGCCATGATGGGAACTCCCTACACAAATCTAGTTTTAAATACACTACAGTCACCACCAAGATAACAGAAAACTTCTGTTTTTACCCCAAACTGTGAGCAAAGTTAAAAAACAAATGACAAACTTGAACAAAAAATTCGCAAGTCATTTACAGACATGAAATCCCATAACAAAATCTTATAAACTGATTTTTAAAAAGACCGACAACCAACATAAAATAGACAATATGAACAGACCGTTCAAACTAAACAAAAATAATTCAAACATATGAAATGAAGTTCAATATCCTCATAAAACAAATGCAATTAAATTTACTAAAACAAAAATGTAATGACCTATACCTGAAAAGGGTGAATTATACGATGTGCAAAATATACTCAATGAAGTTGGTAGACAAGAAAAAGAAATATAAATCAGGAGTTCCCATCATGGTGCAGTGGTTAACGAATCCGACTAGGAACCATGAGGCTGTGGGTTTGATCCCTGGCCTTGCTCACTGGGTTAAGGATCTGGCGTTGCCATGAGCTGTGGTGTAGGTCACAGACACGGCTCGGATCCTGCGTTGCTGTGGCTCTGGTGTAGGCCGGTGGCTACAGCTCCAATTGGACCCCTAGCCTGGGAATCTCCATATGCCGTGGGAGTGGCCCTAGAAAAGGCAAAAAGACAAAAAAAGAAAAAGAAAGAAAAGAAATACAAATCAAAGCTGCACTAAGACACTACTTTTTAACCTCTTAGCAAAGATAAAAAGTTGCCGAAACTGCAAGGAAACTAGTAATGGAAGTATATAATGGCACAAGATATAGTAAGAAAGATTTGATCTATCTAAATTACAAATACATACACCCTTTGACTCAACAAACCGATTTTAGGAACTTACACTGCATTTACATTTGCACATAAAAAAAAAAAAAAAAGATATTACTCCATTGTAGTTTTAAAAGTAATATTTTAAATAAATGCCCATGAATAAGGCATTAGTTTAATAAGTTATGATTCATACATATAAAGGAATACTAGGCTGGATATACTATCATGAGCATATCAATAAAGCTGGAAAAATGATAATCAAGGAAGCTCTATAAACTGGTAGGGCTAATCTTCAAGAAAGATTAATAAGTGGACAGTGCAGATAATATATTACAATATATTTTTGGAAGGGGTGAGAATATATACATATGTCCATTTCCTAGAGATGTATAAAATGTCTCTGGAAGGACAGCCAAGAAACAGTATGTCACAGGTTGCCTTCAAGGGGGGAAATTATGTGATTGGAAGGGGACAGATGAAAGCAGAGTTTTCTATCTTTTAGTGTTTGCATCAATGAACTGTCATTACTTATTTCAGAGACTGGGCTGGGAGGGGGAAAAAACTGCAGGATAAAGGGAACTTATGTCTTACTTGTAGTGAGAAAAGTTAACACAGTAACATTATAATTAAAAAGAAAAAATCAACTAAAATCATTTGTTCCCCCTCCAAAGTTGAACAACATATATTTCAAAAAATAACCAAAAAAAAGCATTTGAGGAGTTCCCGTCGTGGCGCAGTGGTTAACGAATCCGACTAGGAACCATGAGGTTGCGGGTTCGGTCCTGCCCTTGCTCAGTGGGTTAACGATCTGGCGTTGCTGTGAGCTGTGGTGTAGGTTGCAGACTCGGCTCGGATCCCGCGTTGCTGTGGCTCTGGCGTAGGCCGGTGGCTACAGCTCCGATTCAATCCCTAGCCTGGGAACCTCCATATGCCGCGGGAGCGGCCCAAGAAATAGCAACAACAACAACAACAACAAAAAGACAAAAAAGACAAAAAAAAAAAAAAAAAAAAAAAGCATTTGAGTCTTAAGATCATTTCATGGAAAAGATTTTGAAAATTTAAGGCTAGAATCTTACGAAAATATAACTCAGTAAATAGAAACAATCAGCCTTTTTTTTTTTGCCTTTTTGCTGTTTTTTGGGCTGCTCCTGCAGCATATGGAGGTTCCCAGGCTAGGGGTCGAATCGGAGTTGTGGCCACTGGCCTGCGCCAGAGCCACAGCAACTCGGAATCCAAGCCGAGTCTGCAACCTACATCACAGCTCACAGCAATGCCGGATCCTTAATCCACTGAGTAAGGCCAGGGATTGAACCCTCAACCTCATGGTTCCTAGCTGGATTCGTTAACCACTGAGCCAAGACAGGAACTCCCAATCAGCCTTTTCAAGTTAACTTTTTCAGGGGAAAAAAAGTGCTAGGAGTTCCCGTCAGGGCTCAGTGGTCAATGAAACCGACTAGCATCCATGAGGATGCAGGTTCGATCCCTGGCCTCTCTCAGTGGATTAAGGATCCAGCATTGCTGTGATCTGTGGTGTAAATTATAGACATGGCTCAATCCCACATTGCTGTGGCTGTAGCATAGGCCGGAAGCTACAGCTCTGATTCGACCCCTAGCCTGGGAACCTCCATATGCCGTGGGTGCGGCCCTAAAAGACCAAAAAAAAAAAAAAAGATAACTTTTTCAATAAACAGAAACAATCAGCCTTTTTAAGATAACTAAATTCATAATGAACAATTATTGTTCTATCCTATCATACCTGTGAGGCTATAAGAGCTTGTAAAGAAGTATGCTTCCTCCTTATCTCTGTTCCCCAGGATGGCAGTGCTTTTTTCTGCTACTTACTTTGTATTCTTTGCCTACTATCAATTTCTCCATTAATAACACTCTTAAAATACTGGCTTATCCACAACAACCTTCTCCCTCTTCCCCCACCTACCATCCCAAAGGGCTGGTTGTGAAAAGTCTTTGCTACTCACTGATTTTTTTTTTCTATGTTTACTTTTCAACTGCTTTGAGACACTATGATTTTGCTTTAATTTAGCAAGCTCCTGCTGTGTACAAGCCAATGTGCTAATCATTCTCACTGATAAACAAAAGGGCACATAAAAGAAAACCGACATCTGGATATTTATAATAAGGTATGATATAAATATACTGTGATAGTCATGCACAAGCTACTGTGAAAACAAGTTAGGAAGATGCCCGATTCAGGTTAGAAACAGTAAAAAAACATCCAAGAAAGGTTCCTATCTCTTTATAAAATGCAGAGTGGAACAGAAAGAAACCAGAGTTGGGAGCTATGCCTCTCTAATCCTGATTCTACCTAAGGGACCTAAGAAAGTTATTTCAACAATCTGGGCCTAGTTTTCTCATCACTAAGGTAACTGAGCCACATCATAGAAGACAGAGCCCTAACAGTCATCCTAAACTCCATGTCTTCAAGGCAAATAGTCACTGATTCTCTCCAGCTGATCCTTGAATTCTTCACAGAATTTTTTTTTTCTCAGCAGAAGCATTCCAGACAGCCATCAGCAACAAGCCTATGGGACTGAAGTTTAGAACATAGTGTTGCCTTAAGAAGTGATCTCTGGAGTTCCCGTCGTGGCACAGCGGAAACGAATCTGACTAGGAACCATGAGGTTGCAGGTTCGATCCCTGGCTTTGCTCAGCAGGTTAAGGATCCGGCACTGATGTGAGCTGTGGTGTAGGTCGAAGACATGGCTCGGATCTGTTGTTTCTGTGGCTGCGGCGTAAGCCAGCAGCTGTAGCTCTGATTAGACCCTTAGCCTGGGAACCTCCATATGCTGCAGGTGCGGCCCTAAAAAGCAAACACACACACACACACACACACAAAGGAGTGATTCCCAAACGTGACTAATTAAACTCACCTGGGAATGTTATGAACTATATAGGTCACCCCAAAGATATTCTGATGGAGTAGATCTGAGGGAAAGCCTGACAACTTAATTTTTTTTTTTTTCTTGTCTTTTTAGGGCTGCACCTGTGGCTTATGGAGGTTCCCAAGCTAGGGGTCAATTCGGAGCTGTAGGTGCTGGCCTACACCAGATCCACAGCGATGTCAGATCTGAGCCACATCTGCAACCTACACCACAGCTCATGGCAATGCCGGATCCTTAACCCACTGCGCAAGGCCAGGGATCAAACCTGCATCCTCATGGATGCTAGTCAGATGTGTTTCCACTGAGCCATGATGGAAACTCCCAGACAACTTAGTTTTTACATATTTTTCTCAATGTCTCTTAATGTTCCAATTTTCTTTGAATTTCAAAGCAATTTTTAAAGAGAGCTTTACCAGTAAAGCCAATAAATTGTTACTAGCCTTGTTAACAATTTTCTGAAGCAAGTACAAATAGGCCTTTAATCAACATTTAATCTGGTTGCCCTTTAGAAAAAAGCCGCACTCACTTTGTTAGCTTTTAGAACAATTTCCCAAAAGGTCAAATGCACATATACATTTGCTTTTAAATATAACACTTAAGCTTTATGATATGAACAATCATCTTGATGAAAAGGTGCAATTAAAATATTGTAAACATTAATGGATCTGCAACTGATTGGTTAGGTCTTTTAAAAAGTTACTTTTATTTCATTTTAATATTCAGAAATAGCTTTATAGTTTATACACACACACACATTTTTTTTTTTTTTTATCTTTTTGTCCTTTTAGTGCCGCACCCACGGCATATGGAGGTTCCAAGGCTAGGAGTCGAATCAGAGCTGTAGCTGCTGGCCTACGCCAGAGCCACAGCAATGCCAGATCATTAACTCACTGAGCGAGGCCAGGGATCAGACCTGCAAGCTCATGGTTCCTAGCTGGATTTGTTTCCACTATACCACGATGGGAACTCCCACACACACACATTTTTGAAGAATAAGACTTTAACTGCTTTATCACTATGTAGTCTAGCAACATAAAATCCATATGGACCAGAGCCTGTTTTTCCATTTTTCTGGCAGAAGGGGAAAAAAATTAGTATTCCTATTGCAATCCTTTTTTCTCTTAAGAAAATTATGAAACATTTAATTCAAAAATTTGACCCACCAATGAGCTTTATCAACTCAACATTTTACCTTATTTAATCTTTAAAAATGTGTACAGCAAAAATTATCACAACCTTGTAAATCAACTGTATTTCAATAAAACTTCAAAAAAATTTTTAAATAAAAATGTAATACTACAAATTCAGCTGAATCCTTCTGAATATTCTGCTCAATCCCATTTCCCTCTCTCCATCCCAGGAGTAACCAAAACTCAAAACTGCTGTTCATCATTGCCATGTCATATGTTCTTAGCTATACCTGTAGAGACATGTTTTTGAATATTTTAAACTTTATATAAAGCATATTGTATTCCTGCTCTTTTCACTCAACATCTTTTGAGTATCACATCCAGACAAGAAGCTCTAATTCAGTCATATTCACTGCTATACAGTATCATACATAAAAATATACTGCAACTTACCTATTCTTTCTGTGGACATACAGATTGTTTCCAATGTTTTCCTATTACATTAAATAGGAATAAATGCTGCAATAAACAGTTATGTCTCTCTTTAAATGGACAAGGAACCTTGATCAGAGTCAAGTTTATCAGTCTGTGTTTTGATTTAGCAAATATAACTCCTAGGTGGTAGTATAAACTTTCATCAGGAGGCATATAACTATTTCTGGTGCTTCTCTCTTTTCTGTAACATCAGCAGCACTGGTGATCATCAGGGGTTGCAAAACGTTAATATTCTAATTCTTCCATTCTTTCCTAATTTATTACCTGGGCTATTATTCCTCTAAGGAGCAACTTCTCTATACATACCATTGGGTTACCAACTGTTCCTTCAGAAGGAACTTGGCGATAATTCCTTTAGAAATAACTACTAGTAAGGAAAGGCAAGATAAATATTTCTTTCCCTTTATTTACCAGTTTTCAAAATAATGAGTCTGTTCCCTAGTATCCTCCAGAGAACCAACAAGGTTTTTAAAAATTTTTTTTAAATTATTATGAACTTATTGACATAAATTTACTTGATATGTCTTAATTACAATTATCACTCTCTTACCAAAGCTCAAACTTTCTCATTTTGATGCATGATAGCCTCCTCTACTGGCTAACAAATCCTTTCAATATGATATCCTGTAGTCTTTCTTGATTTCTAGCACAATACAACAGTTAAAGCTTATTTTGTACATTTCCCGCCCAAGATTTGAGATCAGCCATCTTTCTAATGGGTCTGGCCGTTTTAGAGTGAAATAGTATCTGGAGACCACAATCTGAGCCTAAGGGTGCCCAAGACATGGATGGCTATCACTTTTTTTCAATATTGAACTACACAGTATAGTAAGGAAACAAGAAAATGTTTAAAGACGGAAAACACTTGCAGACAGTAGTACTGACTATATGGAAACAACAGAGTCCACAGGGACTCTTAGAACCAAGTTCAGTAACGTTGCTAGGCAAATAAACAGACAAGAATCTGTCATATTTCCATATACCTATGACATAAGTATTAAAATTTTTAAAGCATACTATTTATGATAGGAACAAGAGCTTCAAAGAACCCATGAAGAAATTTCCCCAAAGATGTGTTAAGATCTTATGGGGAATACTGTAAAACTTTAGAGAACCTAAGGAAGTGGTATGCTATACTATACTATATTAATACTAAAGGAAAGACTGTTAATGACAGGTCAGGAAAGGAAATGGGAAGAAACAGAAACAGAACACATGCATGTCCAGCCTGAAGAAGGCCCCCAGGCTACTACTTTCCTGAGAAAATATGGATCCAGTGTTGCCAGGTCCTCTGACTTTCTAAGATAGACCAGAAATCCAGATTTCTATGAGAACTTCTTTGATTTTCCTACATTGGAGGCAAATTCAAAACACACCTGTGAAAGAATTTGGGCCCCAAGCCACCAGTTTCTACTCCTACATCTACCCACTGCATCAGATGCTCCAACTTTATTTCCGGGCTGTGTTTAAGCCAGACGTGAAAGGTTACAAAACCTATAGGAAATCTATCATACTTTTGTTGTAAAATTGTTGAGGATATTACCTCTTGCATTACTAACAGACTCCTAAATAAAAGACCCATGTAAGAACATCTCTTTTAGAATTCAGTGCTTTTTCAAAAATTTTGTTTGCTGTCCCTGAGGAAATGGTAAAATAAGTAATGACTGACAGGTTTTTAAGAACAAAACATAAATGTTTAACATTTATTAATTCACTTAACTTTCAGAATAACCATATGAAGTAATATTAGGATTGTCCCCATTTTATATATGAGGGAAAAGAGGCAAGAAAGGTTAAGGATCTTGCTCAAACACACACAGACAGTAAAGTAACAAAGCCAGAATTCACATCGAGGCCATCTGGTTCCTGTAGTTGTGCTCTTAAATTCTAGTAATAACTGTATTTTTTTTCTTGCATGACCTGCCTCACCAACAGCAACTACACTGGCTTTGTGTTCTGAATTCTTCCTTCTCCTAGCTCTTACTTTCTACCATTTTTCCTCTTTTAAAATATGCAAGTAATGTACACTATCTCAAATTCTTTACACACACCAAGGGCTAAAAATTTGGATAATGAATTAATGAACTTAATGCAAATAGCTATTTATAGATTTACACACAAAGAAAGAATAGGTTTTAGGGTTATACTAAGTTGAGTTCTAACCCTTTCCCTAATATTTATGAGGTATGTAAATTTAAAGTCAAACTCTGAATTTCAGTTTCCTCATCTGTACTATAAGGATATTACCTACCTGACAGGTTGTATCGTAAAATTTAAATAAGACTTTTTAAATATGGTTTCTAGAAATGTTTAAATTATATATCTGGCTCATACTTTATTTCTATGAGATAGCATATGCTAAGATATGCAGTAAAAAAAAAAAAAAGAAACAGGTGAAATTAGTTTTAATAATATATTTTATTTAACTCAATATATCTAAAATATTATTTCAACATATAATCAACATAAAAATTATATTAGCTATTTTACATCTTTTGCTTATACTGAAGCTTCTAAATACAGTATGCATTTTATACTTACAGCACATCTCAACTTGTACACTATATATCCACCAAATATTTGAACTATATTAAGATCTCACAAAATTTACAATTGATAAAATATCCACATATCCAAGTTGTCTAAAACATATTTAAAAGATTTTCAATAAGTGCATCAAGTCCCCCCCAAATTTATTTTCCTTATTATTGACCTCACTTGAACTAGCCACATTTCCAAAGACCAATGGCTACACAGCTAGTGGCTATCACAGTGAACAGCACAAGTCTAACAAAAAAAATGCAATTAAAGGTTAGCTGTTTTACACATAAATGAAAATGGCACTATGATTCACAGACGCAGGCAAGAGAACCTCAACACAAACCTTTTTATGGGTACATTATAAAGGCAATTCCAATGGGCAGGATACCAAAAAACTGATATGGATAAGGTTTTGACTTATTCAAATAGAGGAAATAGAATAAAGGCCTTAAAATTATGATTCCTATTCCCACTTTCAAAAAATCTTTATTTTTTGTATCAAAATTTTAAGTTTCCGGAGTTCCCGTCGTGGCGCAGTGGTTAACGAATCTGACTAGGAACCATGAGGTTGTGGGTTCGGTCCCTGCCCTTGCTCAGTGGGTTAACGATCCGGCGTTGCCGTGAGCTGTGGTGTAGGTTGCAGACGCGGCTCGGATCCTGCGTTGCTGTGGCCCTGGCGTAGGCCGGTGGCTACAGCTCCGATTCAACCCCTAGCCTGGGAACCTCCATATGCCGCAGGAGCGGCCCAAGAAATAGCAAAAAGACAAAAAAAAAAAAAAAATTTACATTTCCTTGAATATTAACTCTCCATCTAACACTTAAATGTTTTATCTAATTATGTTCCCCCAAAATGCCACCTAGATAGACCTAGAATGCATATTTTATTTAAACATGTTAATAGAAATGAACCTTAGAAACACACATAGAGAAAGCTCGTTTACAAAATGAAATATCACCAAAGTCTTAAACCTATCCAACAACTTTAAATTCAAGAGTTTGTCTTTAAAGAACTCCCTTTGGATCTTTAAATCTACTGTTTCCATGATGTTAACGAGTAATCTCTGAGTGGAAAATTTAAGAGGCTTCCCCTCACTTGACTATCTAACCTAATGTGTCTTCTCAAAATTAACCAAAAAGATAGGAGTTCCCGTTGTGGCTCAGTGGTTAACGAATGTGACTAGGAACCATGAGGTTGTGGGTTCGATCCCTGACCTTGCTCAGTGGGTTGAGGATCCGGCGTTGGCGTGAGCTGTGGTGTAGGTTGCAGACAGACGTGGCTCAGATCCCGTGTGGGTTGCAGACGTGGCTCAGATCTCGCGTTGCTGTGGCTCTGGCATAGGCGGGTGGCTACTGCTCCAATTAGACCCCTAACCTGGGAACCTCCATATGCCAAGGGAGCGGCCCCAGAAAAGGCAAAAAGACCCCCCCCCAAAAATTAACCAACAAGAATATATGAACATCTATTTGCTTTATACTAATTATGTCACGTGCTACAAGGATAACCACCTAGATCAATTTCTGATATGGTAAAAGCATATAACATGTTTATTTATAGGAGACAGCTGTTGTTTTTGCCTGCCTAGTATCTAGTCCTCCTTTCTGCTGATATTAACAGCTCACTTTTCCTCTGGAGAATTAATGCTCTCCCACTCGCAATCATTATTTCAAGAGGCTGATCTCATTCCCAGCTCCAAAATGAGCATAAAAGTAAGCAAGTCAGCCTGGTAAGATTCAATCCCATTACTTTTCTGTTTTATCTCAGGAATGGGGAAATCCTCTTCCACTGAAGTTACTGAGCTGAAGAGAAGATAACCTGATGCACATTCTTTTAATTTTGCAGTCTTTTCCTAAAGAAGACTATTTAGCATACAATTCTTTTTTTTTTTTTTTTTTGGTCTTTTTGTCATTTCTTGGGCAGCTCCCGCGGCATATGGAGGTTCCCAGGCTAGGGGTCTAAATGGACCTGTTGCCACCAGCCTATACCAGAGCCACAGCAACACGGGATCCGAGCCACGTCTTTCTGCAACCTACACCACAGCTCACGCCAACGCGGGATCCTTAACCCACTGAACAAGGCCAGGGATCGAACCTGCAACCTCATGGTTCCTAGTCAGATTCGTTAACCACTGAGCCATGACGTCAACTCCTAGCATACAATTCTTAAGAGTAATAAAATCTAATAGCATTAATAAGAATTATAAACCCATTATACCCTTCTCTGTGACTCAATCCCCCTTACCATGTATAAAAGTGGAAAAAAGAAAGCACTAATCAAGAATACCATGCACAGACTAGCTGTATCAAATCGTATGTGTTTGTGTGTGCAAGAGACTCAACAGGCAGACTTGCACTGTGGTTGTAATCATCATGGAATAAGGTAATCAGGACAAAATCCTGAAATGCCATTACCTGGCAACCACCTAATTTCTTTTACTTAAAAACACCTCTCATGAGTGTTTCTTCTTATAAATATCATGCACTGAGAAAATAATTAAAAATATATTTAGCAAACTTTTCTTAAATATTTACTCATTATAGTCCAGGCCATATGACAGAATAATCATAATCTACTCGTTAACCCTGGTTAATCTTTAAATTCACTGCCACCATCAAGACATACTCTAATCCACATGAACAAGAAATTCCCTATGGAATGGACAACTGATGGCAATATCATGCCTTCCCAGGTCTGCAGCTTTCTCTCTCAATTCTATCCTCAGTTCCCCAATAATCAAACTACAAGGACATCAAAAGCATCTGTCCTCCTTGACAGGAAACACTACAGTCCCTGACCTACTGACATTCAAACAAGAGTACCCTGCTAGATGAAGTCTCAGCCCAGCCTACCTGTCCAAAGTGAGCAGGGTAGCCCAGCATGTGCATATACAGTAATTTTGCCACGTTCCGACACCGGTACGTATTGTCTTCTTCTCTAAAAGATGACCGGATTGCAGCACATTCTTTCTGGATCATTTCTCGTTCTTCGGCTTGGGTTCGGGCTGTCCGGATGGTCCGGATCAGTTCCCGTAACCTGATGGGGGCTGGCATCCTCTGGATATGGAAAGACATTAAATAAAAATGTTCACATTTTTTACTACCAAAACCATTCACACAACTTTCCACACACATTTCTGATTTTAAGAATTTAGGACTTGCTAAGTCCAGTAATACTAAGCTTCAACAAAGCTATTACATACAAACCCCTCAATTCTTTAAATTTCTGGAAAGAACACAAAAATTTTTTAAATTAACTAAAGCAAAATAATACATAGAATATACCAATGATGTAAAGCCCATCACTAATATAAAAATAACTTAAGAACCAACTCCACTCAAATTTTCTTTTTTTTTTCTGCTCTTTAGAGCCACACATGCAGCATATGGAAGTTCCCAGGCTAGGGATCAGATCGGAGCTGCAGCTGCTGGCCTACACAACAAGCCAGCAAATCGAAATCTAAGCTGTGCCCGTAAGCCACACTACCAGCTCACAGCAACACCGGATCCTTATCCCACTGAGCAGAGCCAGGAATTAAACCTGCATCCTCATGGATACTGTCGGGTTTGTTACCACTGAGCCACAATGGAAACTCCTCAACTCAAATCTTTAGCCAATCTTAAATTAATAAGGAAAGGCCTATGTCTAATCTTAAAGAAGATAAGATATTTTCTGTTCAACTCTAGTTAAGCTCAACACAGCTCAACAAAGTATCAGATGAATATTGAATATGACCACAATCAAAGCTCAACTCGGAGTTCCCTTGCAGCAAGCACAGTGGGCAGTTCTGTAGCTGTGGCATAGGTTCCCCTGGCCAGAGGAACTTCATACGCCGAGGATGCAGCCAAAAAAGAAAAAAAAAACCAAAAAAACAAAAGCTCAACTCAACAAAATGAGAGATTAGGAGAAAAGACCAATTATCAGATTTAACACCTTTCCAAGAAATATAATCATCTCAGGACACTAGGTACTCTTTAAAAATGTGATGAGGAAAAAAAAAATAATAAACCCATTGCAGAAGATAAAACAGTCCGTTGACTAAAAAAAGAAAATATGTATACAACCTAAAAGTTGAGAATTATGTTTTATTTAAGGCATTGCAAAGACTTTAATCCAGGAGACAGCCTTTCAGACAGCTCTGAGGGACTGTCCCCAAAAGGGAGGAGTCAGGATATACTAAAGATTTTCCTGGAAAAAAAAAACCACACACACACACACACACACACACACACACAGATAAATATGAAAAGATGACTGCTGGAGCTCCCACTGTGGCACAAGGGTAACAGGGGCATCTCTGCGGCACCAGGATGCAGGTTTGATCCCAGGCCTGGCACAGTGGGTTAAAGGATCCAGCATTGCTACAGCTGCCCTGTAGGTCACAACCATGGCTGGGATCTGATCCCTGGCCCAGGAACTCCAAGTGCCACAGGGTGGCCAAAGAAAGAAAAAGGAAAAAAAAAAAAAAAAAAGATGACTACTAATCTCAAAAGCTGACAACTCACATAAATAATCTTAGAGCTTTTCTACGTATGGGAAGAGTTTGGGCTTACTTGAAATCATATCTTTGATATTCATCTTAACTATCTAGGACCAGTACCCTGTTTTTCTCCACCCAGAATTCCCCTCAAGGTATACCATTGTGAGTTGCTGCAGTGGCTGGTGGCTTTACAGCAGTAACATCTTTTGTTTACTGAAATGGCAAGTGACATTTTTTGTTCAGGGCATTAGTGTCATATTCTCATAAATTTTTTTTTTTTTGTCTTTTTGTCTTTTGTTGTTGTTGTTGCTATTTCTTGGGCCGATCCCGAGGCATATGGAGGTTCCCAGGCTAGGGGTTGAATTGGAGCTGTAGCCACCGGCCTACGCCAGAGCCACAGCAACGCGGGATCCGAGCCGCGTCTGCAACCTACACCACAGCTCACGGCAACGCCGGATCGTTAACCCACTGAGCAAGGGCAGGGACCGAACCCGCAACCTCATGGTTCCTAGTCGGATTCGTTAACCACTGCGCCACGATGGGAACTCCCTAAATTTTTTTTTTAACAATTAATAGTAACAGGAGTTCCTGTCGTGGCTCAGTGGTTAACGAATCAGACTAGGAACCATGAGGTTGCGGGTTCGATCCCTGGCCTTGCTCAGTGGGTTAAGGATCCGGCGTTGCCGTGAGCTGTGGTGTAGGTCACAGACAGAGCTCAGACCCCTGTTGCTGCGGCTCTGGCATAGGCCGGCTGCTATATCTCTGATTAGACCCTTAGCCTGGGAACCTCATTATGCCACAGGTGTGGCCCAAGAAAAGACAAAAAAACAAAATAATAATAATAATAATAATTAATAATAACAGAGGACCAAAACAATTATGAAAAAGGAGTTCCCATCATGGCTCAGTGGTAAGGAGCCTGACTAGTGTGCATGAGGATGTGGATTCAATACCTAACCTCATTCACTAGGTTAAGGATCCAGAGCTACTATGAGCTGTGGTATAGGTCACAAACACAGCTCAGATACTGCGTTGTTGTGGCTGTGGCGTAGGCCAGTAGCTATAGCTCTGATTCTGCCCTGGGAACTTCTATATGCCAAGGGTGAAACCCTAAAAAGCAAAAAAAAAAAAAAAAAAGAAGAAGAATAAGTAAAGAAAAAAAAAAGAAAAAAAATGGAAGAATTTGCTCTACCTAATTTTAAGAAATACTACAAAGCTACATTAATCAGTACTGTGTGGAACTGAATTTAAGGACAGACTTAGAGAATAACGAGCAAAACAGAAAGTTTAGGAACATACATATGTATGTTCAATTGATTTTCAACGAAGGGGCCAAGGTTATTCAATAGGAGAAAGGGTAATCTTTCAACAAATGACACTGGCACAATTGGATATCTACATGAAAGAAGAAAATTAACCCTGGACCTTAACCTCACACAGTATACAAAAATTAACTCAAAATGGGATACAAGTGGGAGTTCCCATCGTGACTCAGCAGAAATGAACCTCCATATGCTGAGGGCACGACCTACACAGCAAAAAAAGAAATGGACATAAGAGGAAGTCTTTGGGAATGTGGGTTAAATAGAGATTTTATACACAGGCACAAGATAAATAAGAAAAAAAATTTTTATTTATTTATTTATTTTTTTTTTTGCTTTTCAGGGCCACACATACAGCATATGGAAGTTCCCAGGCTAGGGGTTCAACTGGAGCTGCAGCTGCTGGTCTACACCACAGCCACAGCAGCAGCAGATCAAAGCTGCATCTGTGACCTACACCACAGCTCATGGCAACGCCAGACCCTTAACCCACTGAGTGAGGCCAGGTTTCAAACCAGCATCCTCACAGATACTAGTCGGGTTCATTACTGCTGAGCCACAACAGGAACTTCTAAATTGGACTTTGTAAAAATGTTTAACTTTTGCCCTTTAAAAGATGTCATTATGGGAGTTCCTGTCGTGGCTCAGTGGTTAATGAATCCGACTAAGAACCATGAGGTTGCAGGTTCAATCCCTGGCCTTGCTCAGTGGGTTAGGGATCCGGCGTTGCTATGAGCTGCGTGGCTCGGATTCCACGTTGCTGTGGCTCTGGCAGAGGCCAGTGGCTACAGCTCCGATTAGACCCCTAGCCTGGGAACCTCCACATGCTGCCAGAGCGGCCCGAGAAATAGCAAAAAGATAAAAAAAAAAAAAAAAAAAAAAAAAAAAAGGATGTCATTATGAAAATAAAGCAAGGCACAGAAAGAGAAAAAAATGCCATTCCTATCTTATAAAGGACTTGTATTCAGAATATAATTTTACAATTCAATAATAAAACATTCTTATTTTAAAATGGGGGAAAAGGAGTTCCCATTGTGGCTCCAAGCGTTAAGAACCTGACATAGTTTCCATGAGGATGAGGGTCTAATTGCGGGCCTTGCTCAGGGATTACTGCTGCTAATCACAAACAGACACATCAAGTTAATGATTTTAGTGCTTTTTTATGTATGGAAAGATGCAAGACTTTGAGTTTATTGAAATAATTCCTCTGAGGTACATCTTAACTGTCTAAAGCCAGAATCCAATTTTTCTCCATCCAGAACTCGCTTCAGGAAGCACCATTTGGTGCCTGCAGTGGCTAATGGTTGATGGTGGGCAACACTCTTTGTTTACTGAAAACAGGCAGGCAACATTTTTTTTTTTTTTTTTGGTCCACATAGGCATGAATGAAAAATAAAAGTTTATTTACATAGTAAAGAATTTTGGTATATTTCAGAATACATTCTAAGATCAAAACTAAGTTCTGGTTCCAGTGAAGATGGAATAAACAACACTCCATGGAGATTCCTGCCTCTCTCTCCCTCCATTTGCAACTATAAATTCTGAACAAAATACATGCCACAGCTAGCTGAGGGCTGTGAAAAGTCAGTGACAGTGAGCAGACTGGAGAAAGAAAGCAGAATTAGAAATTCCATCAAATTGGCAAGAAGTTATCACTTTCCTCCAGCACTACCCAGCCTGGACCCAAGGGCAGCCCAAAACCCACAAGTGCACACTGAGTACAGAGAAAAAACTCTTAAGAAAAAACCTATTTCTGGCTCAAAAAGCAAAAAAAGGAAAAGGAAGATAAAGGACAAAGGAGGAAATTCTCTGTTTTGTTTTGTTTTTCTTCCCTCTACCCTGCCCCTAGGCAATACTGCAAAGGTGGTGGCTGTGGCAGAAGAGCAATGGCAGTAGCAATGGCAGTAAGAGCAAGGCAGACATCTAAAAAGTGGAGAAGGCACACAGGTTAGATCCCTGGCCTCTCTTGGTGGGTGGAGGATCCGGCGTTGCTGTGAGCTGTGGTGTAGGTTACATGTGGCTCAGATCCCACATTGCTATGGCTGTGGTGTGGGCCGGCGGCTACAGCTCCAATTCCCCCCTGGCCTGGGAACTTCCATATGTCGCAGGTGCGGTCCCCCCAAAAAAGACACAGACACACAAAAACCTTTAAAAAGTGGGGAAGTCGAACTCCTCTCTGACCAGAGGAGCTGTAATCCTAAAGGCATGGAGTAAAACACTCTCTACCCTCCCACTGCTTGATAAAAGAGTAAATTCACCACAAATATACAACAATCCTAACTGCAAACATACCTGACAACAGCACTAAAAACATAAGGAAAAAATTACAGATACAGGAGTTCCTGTTGTGGCTGAGGAGAAATGAACCAGACTAGTGTCTAGGAGGATGAGAGTTCGAACCTCACTCAGTGCGTGGAAGATCTGGCATTGCCGTGAGCTGTGGTATAGGTCCCGGTTGCAGCTCTGATTCTGCATTGCTGTGGCTGTACTGTAGGCCAACAGCTGTGGCTCCAATTCGACCCCTGGCCTGGGAACATCCGAATGCCCTGGGTGAGGCTCTAAACAGACAAAAAAAAAAAAAATTACAGATACGAAAGGAAAAATAAACCCCTCAATTATAGTTGGAGACTTCAACATGCTCTCCAAGTAAAGGATTTAACTACAGAGAGCATCAGCAAGAATATAAAAGATCTGAATGCCATCATCATCTAACTGAATCTAACCAACGTTTACAGAAGACCCCAAGCAAGAGAAATTTTCCTGAGCCAAAACAAAACAAACAGAGTTAATAAACTTAAATGAATGGAAATCATACAAAGTATGCTCTCTGTCCATAATGGAGTTAAACTACAAATCAATAACAGAAAACTAACTGGAAAACTCTCCATGTACTTCGAAATTAAATAACAGACTCCCAAATAATCAATGGATTCCATGGGTGAAAGAGGAAATATCAAGGGAAATTAGTAAATATACTGAAAATATAAACACACAAAATAGAGGTATACACTAAAGCAGCGTGTAGCAGGAAATGTATAACATTAAATGCTTGTACCAGAACAAAAGGAACATCTGAACAATCTAAAAATCTAAGCTATTACTTTAAGAAACTAGAAAAAGGAGTTCCCACTGTGGGCAACAGGATCGGCAGTGTCTTAGAAGCACTGGGAGGCAGGCTCAATCCCCAGCCCAGCACAGCAGGTTAAGGATCCACTGTCGCTGCAGCTGCAGCTTAAGTCACAACTGTGGCTCAGATCTGATCCCTGGCCCGGGGGAGGCCAAAAAAGGGGTTAAAAAAGAAAAACACTAGAAAAAGAGCAAAATAAACCCAAAAGAACTAGGAAAAAAGCAAGCAATTATTGTTTTTAAAAAAAGAAAGAAATTAAAAACAAAAAACAGATCCAGTCAATGACACCAAAGACTAGTTCTTCAGAAAGATCAATAAAATTGATACCTCTGGCCAGACAATAAAAGAGAAACAATACAAATTAGCAATACCAGGAATGAAAGAGGGGATATATCACCACAAACAGTAAAAGGATAACTAGGTAATACTATAAACAACTCAATGCACATCACAATTGGACATCCACAAGCAAAAATAAACAAATTCAACCTAAATCTCACATCTTATTAACAAAAAATGGACCACTGATCTAAATGTAAAATACAATACGTTCCCATTGTGGCGCAGCAGATTAAGAACTGATATAGTGCCCGTGAGGATGTGACCTGGCCTCGCACAGTGGTTTAAGGATCCAGAAATGCCACAAGCTGCAGTGCAGGTCGCAGAAGTGGCTCAGATCCAGTGTTGCTCTGACTGTGGCACAGGCTGGCAGCTGCAGCTCCATTTCAATCCCCAGCCAGGAATTTCCACATGCCATAGGTGTGGGGAAGGAAGGAAGGAAGGAGAAAACAAAAAGACAGGCATAATCATACTATTGTACATGGAATGGATGGTCAGTGGGGACCTGCTGAAGAGCGCAGGAAATTCTACTCAATGTTCTGTAATAACCTATATGGGAAAAGAACCTGAAAAAAATGGATATGAATAACTGGATCACATTGTTGGATAGCAGAAATAATTATGACATTGTAAGTCAACTATACTTCAGTAAAATTTAAAAAGACAAGTTATAGACTGGGTTATTTGCAAATTACATATCAACAAAAGACATGTATCCCGAACATAAAAAGAACTCTCAAAACACAACAATTAAGGGGTTCCTGTTATGGCTTAGTAGTAACGAACCCAATTAGTACCCATGAGGACACGGGTTCAACCCCGGCCTTCCTTAGTGGGTTGAGGATCCAGAGTGGCCATTAGCTGTGGTGTAGGTCGAAGACTCAGCTCAAATCCCAAGTTGCTGTGGCTGTGGTGTAGGCTGGCAGCTACAGCTCCGATTCGACCTCTAGCCTGGGAACTTCCATACACCTCAGATCAAAAAAAAAAAAAAAAAAAAAAAAAAGGTTAACACTGAACCCTTATTTAAGGGATGGCTGAAAGAAGGTCTCACGTGAGAGGTGAAGTCATTTTCTTTGTTAATAAAGTAGGGATGGGACCTGTGGGGAAGAGGAAACTAAAAAGGGCTCTATTGAGCTAAACCATAAAGGTATCATGCTGTCCAGAAAGGAGTTCCTGAGTGGCAGGCCGAAAGACAGTGCCTTCCAAACACAGGCAGGTTAGAAAGATTGCTGTTAAGCTACATCCCTTTTGGACTTCTAAACAGGGGAACTGAGACTGAAAGAAAGCATGCTTTAAATATGCGGAGGGGACACAACAAATCTTTGGGAACTTGTATTTCTCTTTATTTCTATCTTACATATATAAGAAAAATGTATTCAAAAAATTTCAGTCATTTCAAATAACGAAAAAGAAAAAAACAAAAAATCTGTGTCTATATTTTGCCCAAAGCACTGAAAGGAAGGAGACATACCTCAGGAACTATGCCTTGGGAGTAGTAGCAATTAAAATAAAAGCGAAGTGGGAAGAAAAATTATTTGGGTACAGGATTGGGTTGAGTAAACTAGTGTCTCCTCTCGCCTCCTCCCCAAGTCTTCCCACAATAAACCTTGGAGATTATGGCTTTCTAGTCTTTTTTTTTTTTTTTTTTTTTTTTTTTGGCCAAGCCCACAGCATGCCAGAGCCTTAACCCACTGAGCCACAAGAGAACTCCTGGTTTTGCATTCTGAAAGATTTTCAGTGGCAAAGGTCTTAAATCTTTCAAATATATACTCTTAAGAACATACTAAATATTCCTCAGTTTCTATAAAGAACAGAACATATTAAAGAGAAACGTTAGAGCTGAAATGATCAAAGATCCTAATAATCAATGACTACTGTCAGCCAAGCAACTGAGGACAAGCCATCTGATTTCTCCAAGTCTCTGTTCCATTAAGTGAAAAATGAGGGCATAAAATCAGCTTTAAAAAAAAATCTATGAGAACAAATATTTGATGGTCGCATTACATACCATCCTACCATAAAAGTATCATTCTTTTGGAGTTCCCACTGTGGAGCAATGGGATCAGTGGTGTCTTGGAAGTGCTGGATGCAGTTTCACTGGGATGGTAGGTTAAGGATTCGGCGTTGCCGCAGCTGTCACTTAGGTAGAAACTGTGGCTCAGATCAGATCCTGCGCCCAGGAACTCCATATGCCAAGGGGGCAGCGAAAAAAGAAAAAACAAATAAATAAAAGTATCATTCTTTATAAATCAAATGTAGTCCCTTCACGTGACTGCTTGTACAGTCAAGTAGTTCTACAGAAGGACGATATAATTTTTAAATTTTTTTTATTTTTATCGTTTTTCTTTTTTAGGGCCACACCTGTGGCATATGGACGTTCCCAGGGTAGGGGTTGAATTAGAGCTCCAGCTGCCAGCCTACACCACAGCCACAGCAACGGCTGGATCCGAGCCACATGTGCGACCTATACCGAAGCTCACAGCAATGCCAGATCCTTAACCCACTGAGCGGTGCCAGGGATCGAACCAGCATCCTCATGGCTACCAGTCGGGTTGGTTACGACTGAGCTAACAAAAGCAACTTTCAAGGACAAAAATGAATACGCCAACCTTCAATAAGGAGCAAACATATCATATCATACACTGTACTTAACTGAAATACAGCCATTAAGTTTGAGAATCCTGAATTCAGAAAGCAACAGAAGTAAGGTCTTTAATCAGAAAATGAGGGAAAAAAAACTTTATAACACTTCAGAGCCCATCAGACTACAGTTATAAAACAGAAAATACAAATTACAAATAGCATCAACATAAGCATCGTTTAAATCCATTTCAAAACAGAAAGGGAGAATTTAAAAAATACGGAGTGAGAAGTTAGCTTCATGCACCTCTTCTTTTTCCTCCTTGTTCAATTAGTCACACTACCCCCACTGATGACCTAAGTTTCCTTGTTACAAGGAAACACGTTATACCAGAAAGCACTAATCATTCATTCAACAAATATTTGCTGAGCCTTCTCTATGCCAGACATTGCAATAGGTACTGGGAACTGGCAAGGACATGGTCTCTATCCTTGAGAACTCAAAGTCAATTAAGAAAAACAGATTTTTTAATTCCAGCCACATAACAATATGAGGCAGAAACTGCTAATCAATGACAGAACAGGAAATTATATTTATGGTAAGCCAAATTTTGTCATGGCCAAACTAACTCAATATATTTATGTTTTTTCTTTTGTGAAATTAAGTGATTTCTGAATCAGCCCAACAATTCCAAAATCCCATACAGGAAAAGAATTGTAGCAGAGTACCAGTACACAATTACTAAATTTTAGAAAGGTAATTAGAACTAGAAGACATGGGAGTTCTCACTGTGGCGCCGCAAAAATGAATCCAACTAAGAACCATGAGGTTGCGGGTTCAATCCCTGGCCCCGCTCAGTGGGTTAAGGATCCGGTGTTGCCATGAGCTGAGGTGTAGGTTGCAGACACAGCTTGGATACTGTGTTGCTGTGGCTGTGGCATAGGCTGGCAGCTACAGCTCTGATTAGACCCCTAGTCCTGGAACCTCCATAAGCCATGGGTGCAGCCCTAAAAGGACAAAAGACCAAAAAAAAAAGAACACGTAAAATTCTTAGCAAAGTGCCTGGCATACCATAAGCACTAAACAAACGTTAGCCATAATGCTGGATATATGAACAACTTATCCTTGCATAAATTAATTCTGATCCAAAACAAGTTGCAGAAAGATACACAATATTAATATTTATAAAGATTTAAAACATGCGAAAGTATCTTATCTTTTTAAAAAGCCACACCTGCAGCATATGGAAGTTCCTGGCCTAGGGGTTGAATTGGAGCTGCAGCTGAGGCGTATGCCACAGCCACTGCAACAATGGATCTGAGCCGCATCCTCCACCTATGCTGCAGCTTGCAGCAACACCGGATCCTTAGCCCACTGAGTGAGGCCAGGGACCAAACCCTATCCTCACAAAGACAAGGCCGGGTCCTTAACCTGCTGAGCCACAACAGAAACTCCTGAAAGTACCTATTCTTTAGATGTGATACAAAAATGTGTATCTGAATCACTTTGCTGTACACCTGAAATATTGTAAATCCACTATACTTCAATTTAAAAAATGTAGTAAGAAGAGTTCCCATCGTGGCACAGCGGAAACGAATCCAACTAGGAACCATGATGTTGCAGGTTTGATCCCTGGCCTCACTCAGTAGGTTAGGGATCCGGCGTTGCCATGAGCCGTGGTGTAGGTCACAGACGCGGCTTGGATCTGGTGATGCTGAGGCTCCGGCGTAGGCTGGCAGCTGTGGCTCTGATTGGACCCCTATTCTGGGAACCGCCATATGCTGCAGTGTGGCCCTGAAAAGACAAAAAGACCAAAAAAGAAAAAAAAAAAAAAATGTAGTAAGAGAATAAGAACATGCATGTGAAAGATAACAGTCAAATCCAACGCAGCGACACACTGGGGAGGAGGTGGAATATGACAGGGGACAGTGAGACACAGGAACTGTCAGCTATACTGATGTTTTATTTCTTAGACTAGGTAGCAGGTAAGTAAATACTTATTATTTTCCATATATTTTATATCTGAAAGATTTCTAAAAATTAGATTCAAATACATCTAACCAATGTAGCGAACGTCAGACTACAAAACCTACTTGCTTATATTACAATATTGAGGATTTCCCTACTTTTTCAAAGTTTTTACATGCTTTTCAAAATACCCAAAAAATACAAGATTCCTTAAAATAACCACCTAACATAAATAACAATAACAAACTCTATCCCTTAAAAAAAAACTGGTAAGAATATAAGGTATAGTAATGACTCAGTTATACAGAACACAGCTGAGAGTTCAAAACACATTTTTATAATCTTGTGCAGCCAAAAGAGAGCATCTCACATCAACGCACGTCTTACACAGAACATCTACTTTACTCTATTTGTATGTTCTTATTCAGCTTGTTCCAGAATAGAGCAAATTAAAAAACTGAAGGGGAAAGTGAAGAGGGTAGAAGCTAGGATAGAGAAGCTGTTTTAGGGAAGGATACTGATGGTAGTTAAAATGTCACCTAACGGCAAGGGAAGAAACAAAAATGGTGGTAGTTAAAATGTCACCTAACGGCAAGGGAAGAAACAAAAATGGTGATACTGATGGTAGTTAAAATGTCACCTAACGGCAAGGGAAGAAACAAAAATGGTGTACATAACAAAAACAAGCATTCAAAACAGTAGCAAGATTAATAAATTCTAGAGATCTGATATCACAACACTGTCTCTATACAATACTTTATAGTGCAACTGAAAATTTATCAAGAAAACAGATCTTGAAACCATTTAAAAAAAAAAAAAAAAGACAACCTAATACGGAATGGGAGAAAATAGTTTCAAACAATGCAACTGACAAGGGCTTAATCTCTAAAATATACAAACAACTTATACAACTCAGCAACAAAAAAATCCAACAGCCCGATTAAAAAATGGATAGAAGACCTGAATAGGCATTTTCTCCAAAGAAGATATACAGATGACCTACAAGCACATGAAAAAATGCTCAACATCACCAATTATTAGAGAAATGCAAATCAAAATTTCTATGAGGTACCTACCACCTCACACTGGTCAGAATGACCATCATGAACAAATCAACAAATAACATGCTGGAGAGGGTGTGGAAAAAGGAAACCCTCCTACAGTGTTGGTGGGAATGTAAATTGGTACAATCACTATGGAAAACAGTATGGATTATCTCAGAAAACTAAATAAAGAACTACCTTATGACCCGGCAATCCCACTCTTGGGCATATATTCAGACAAAACTTTCCTTGAAAAAGATACATGCACCGCTATGCTCACTGCAGCACTATTCACAATAGCCAAGAAACAACCTAACTGTCCATCAACAGACGAATGGATTAAAAAGATGTGTTATACATACACAATGAAATACTACTCAGCCATAAAAAAGAACAAAATAATGCCATCTGCAGCATCATGGATGGAACTAGAGATTCTCATACTAAGTGAAATAAGCCAGAAAAAAAAAGACAAACACCATATGCTATCTTTTATATCTGGAATCTAATATATGGCACAAATGAACCTTTCCACAAAAAAGAAACTCATGAACTTGGAAAACAGACTTGTGGTTGCCAAGGAGGAGGGGGAGAGAGTAGGATAGAATGGGAGTCTGGGGTTAATAGATGCAAACGATTGCATTTGGAGTAGATAAGCAATGAGATCCTGCTATACCACACAGGAAACTACATCTAGTCACTTGTGATGGAACATGATGAAGGATAATGTGCAGAAAAGAATGTATATATGTATGTGACTGGATCACTCTGCTGTACAGTAGAAACTGACAGAACACTGTAAACCGACTACAATGGAAAAAATAAAAATCATCAAAATAAAAATAAAAAATGAAGTTTGTGCTCTTACTTTATAGATTTCTATACTATTAAAAGTTTTTAAGGAGTTCCCATCATAGCGAAGCGGAAACAAATCCAACTAGGAACCATGAGGTTGCGGGTTCAATCCCTGGCCTCGCTCAATAGGTTGAGGATCTGGGGGTCAAGGATCCAGCGTTGCCGTGAGCTGTGGTGTAGGCTGGCAGCAACAGCTCCGATTAGACCCCTAGCCTGGGAACCTCCATATGCCACAGGTGTGGCCCTAAAAAGACAAAAGACTAAAAAAAAAAAAAAAAAAAAAAAAGCTTTTAAATTGATTACTCAAAATGGAAAAGATCAAATCACCAGTAAATCTGCCTTAGACTTCCACAGTAATTACCTTAATTTACAACTTTAAAAAAATCCAAAATTAAAACATATAGCTTACACAGTCACAGAGCATAGCAGTCTGAGGCTACTTAGTGTACTAGCAAAAAGTATTCAATACCCTCAAAGCCCTAAGAATATTAACAAATTACAAACAGTACCCTAATTAGTTTGTTGTTTCGTTTGTTTGTTTTTTTCAGGGCTGCATCCACAGCACACGGAGGTTCCCAGACTAAGGGACTAATGGGAGCTACAGCTGCCGGCCTACACCACAGCCACAATCAAGGGAGATCCGAGCCACATCTGTGACCTACACCACAACTCACGGCAATGCTGGATCCTTGACCCACTGAGCAAGGCCAGGGATTGAACCCACCACCTCATGGTTCCTAGTTGGATTCGTTTCCGCTGCACCATGAAAGGAACTCCCCTTACTTAGTTTTCATAATAAGTCCCTGCTTCATCAAGAAATGATTCAAAAAGATCACCATTTTACATTTAAGGCAGAAGGCAGGAAAAAAACGAAACAAAATTATATCCTAACTGTTCAAATTATATACATTAAATGTGCTATATGTGCAATTTTTTGGTATATCTCAATAAAGCTACTTAAAAAATAAAGATAGAAAGTCCATTAAAATAAAATTGTATCTGTGGAACACCCAATTTCTTTTTTTTTTTTTTTAATTTTGTTTTGTTTTTTGTCTTTTTGCCATTTTGGGGGGCTGCTTCCGCGGCATATGGAGGTTCCCAGGCTAGGGGTCTAATTGGAGCTGTAGCTGCCGGCCTATGCCACAGCCACAGAAATGCGGGATCCAAGCCGCATCTGCGACCTACACCACAGCTCACGGCAACGCCAGATCCTTAACCCACTGAGCAAGGCCAGGGATTGAACCCGCAACCTCATGGTTCCTAGTCAGATTCGTTAACCACTGTGCCACGACAGGAACTCCAATTTCTAAAAATTATATAGTTAAGACACTGTCCATTCTTATTGATTTAACTACCTGAGTTATTAAAGACTGAGACAGACATGTGTAAGTCTATTATCATGATTTCGTTTCTGTCAATTTTTCCTTTTATATCTAACCACTTATATTTACTATTTCAATGGTTTTATTCAACACTTACATGTTCATGTGTTTTCTATTTATGTTCTTGTACATGCTTATCAAAACAAAAATGTTCCTCTTTGGCATCTTTTAGGACACTTATTAGGACAAAATGGAAAGGCAACACAGAAAAATTTAAAATCTGACTTGTTGAGGTACAGGGACTGTGGATAAATGTATTCTATTTCATTAATTGTTATTTGAGAAATAATAGTGAAAATCCAGAGGGAAAAAGTGTGAAATTCATTTTAGAAAAATTTCTATCCAACATGGTTGAACAAAATTAGGTTTTGGAGCTTAAACTAAATTAGATTACTTTACATACCCAAAGTAATCAAAATTACAAATGTTTCTTACAGGAAAGAAAAATTTTAAACAGTAAAAGAGACATACACACAAAAAAAACGACTGCGTATGTTCCAGTTCTCCTAAATTTTTCCCCCAAGTGGAGAAAATGGTTATTTTCTATAAATCTCTTTGGGGGACAAAGATTTTCCTCAACATCAAACCACCCCAAGCCATGATCATCTTTTTTTCTTTTAAATACCTATTTTCCCCACTCAAATATAAGCTCCCTAAAGCCTGATCCTTATTTGTTTTATTCATCCTTGTATTCCCCCTGCCAAAAAGAATAAGAACTCAATAAATACAGTATTTATTGAATTGTAAAGGCTAGAAGAGTCTTATCTAAAGAAAATATACTTGTCCTTTCCAAAGCATACAAAATAAAGTTCACAGCTGCTCACTAACAGCTTCGGCAAAGGTATCAGAACTCAGACCTGATCTCTATTCTACTGGGCTCAGTTCACGTTCTTCCTAACTTCTGAGCTCTGAGCTGACAAGCCACAAAAAACACAGAAGCAAAAGGTTGGGGTTCCTGCTGCTATACGGTCCTTCTTCTAAACTTAAAAGTATTTGAGCTCTACATTGAAAAATAAATCTTAAATTAAAAGCAATTTTCAATATTAAAATTATCTCCTTTTCTATCCACACACCTTACTTGAAGTCTTTCTTGCTAAACAATAAGAAATTAGATTTCATTTAACTTTACCACTAATAACTGTGTAACATCTAATCACAGTTTTTTAGGTATAGCTAAGACTGCTCAAGCGACCTAAGTTAGCACTGGGCAAAACCTTCCCAAAGAAGTTACTGTACTTTCTCTCTCACATTCTCCATATGGCATATACTTTCATATCATGCTCCACATAGAACCTCTATTTCAGATTTTTATCTCACATGTATATCTGAATTGCTTTGTACATTTTTTAAATTATTTTTTCCTTTTAGGACCACACCTGCGGCACATGCAAACTCCCAGGCTGGGGGCTGAATTGGAACTGCAGCTGCCAGCCTACACCACACCCAGAGCAACGCCAGATTCAAGCCTTATCTGTGACCCACGCTCCAGCAGCTCTGGGCAATGCCGGATTCTTAATCCACTGCTTGAGGCCAGGGATCAAACCCACATCATAATGGATGCTAGTCAGGTTCTTAAACTGCTGAGCCACAATGGGAACACCAAAATTAATTTACTGATTTATTTTTTTTGTTGTACCTGAGGCAAGCGGAAGTTCCCGGGTCAGGGATTGAGTCCGCACCACAGCAGTGACAATACCAAATCCTTAACCTGCTGAGCCACCACGGCACTCCTATATTCTTTTTTTTTTTTCTTTTTTCTTAATGTTTATGGCCGCATCCGAAGCATTTGGAAGTTCCCAGGCCAGGGACTGAATCTGATCCACAACTGTGGCAATGCCATATCTTTTAACCCACTGAGCTAGGCTGGGAAGTGAACTCCTGCCTCCACTGCACAGCTGCTGCAGTCAGATTCTTAACCCATTACAGAAACTTAGTACATTTAAAACTTGGAAAATACTATGACCAAAATAGTAAGAAAGCTTAATAGGAAGAAACTTAAACCAAATTAACAGTAATATGCTTCAGTGACTTTTTCTTTTTCAGGCTCCACCTATAGCATATGGAAGTTCCTCGGCTAGGGGTCGAATTGGAGCTGCAGCTGAGGCCTATGCCACAGTCACAGCAACAGCAGATCCAAGCTGCATCTGCGACCCATCCCTCAGCTTGTGGCAACACTGGATCCTTAAGCCACTGGGCAAGGCCAGGGATCAAACCCACATCCTCAAGAAGATAACGTCGGGTCCTTAACCCAATGAGCCACAATGGGAACTCCTAACTTTTACTTTCTAATATATCTTATAGGCACCACCTGTGATTAATCTGACATCTGAGTTTTTCCATTGTGTTTTTGTGGTTTTCTTTATTTTGGTGGAAAGGGGTGGGGAGGGGGAGGCTGAGGCAGTGCACATCTATTTCCCCTGTATGAAGAAATACGTTCAAAGAGGAGAAATGTTCTACAGAGTGAAGAGGAGAGACCAACACTAGCACATCATTGTTGGAATAAGAGAGATCAAACCTCGGGATAAGTATTTTGGTCTCTGGAGAGGCAAAAACCATGGTGGGACAGGGATAGTTCTTCCATCAAGTTTCACCAAGGCCTAGATTGATGAAATACTCAAGACCATCCAACTTTTGTGTGTGTGTGTGTGTGTGTGTGTGTGAGTGTGTGTGTGTCTTTTTCCAGGGCCGAACCCACGGTATATGGGGGTTCCCAGGCTAGGGGTCTGTCTAATCGGAGCTGTAGCCACTGGCCTACGCCACAGCCACATCAACACGGAATCCGAGCCACGTCTGCGACCTACACCACAGCTCATGGCAACGCATGATCCTTAACTCCCTGAGCAAGGCCAGGGATCAAACCCACAGCCTCATGGTTCCTAGTCCGATTCATTAACCACTGAGCCACGAAACGAACTCCCATCCAACTTTTTTTTTTTTTGTCTTTTTGCTATTTCTTGGGCCGCTCCCGCGGCATATGGAGGTTCCCAGGCTAGGGGTTGAATCGGAGCTGTAGCCGCTGGCCTATGCCAGAGCCACAGCAATGCGGGATCCGAGCCGCGTCTGCAACCTACACCACAGTTCACGGCAACGCCGGATCGTTAACCCACTGAGCAAGGGCAGGGACCGAACCCGCAACCTCATGGTTCCTAGTCGGATTCATTAACCACTGCGCCACGACAGGAACTCCCCATCCAACTTTTTATAAGCTCTGGTTTCATGTTCACAATGCCAACTTTGTGATTATTAATCATTTTCTCAAGTACCTTGCCTCCCAAATAGCTCCGTAAAAGCAACAGAGAGCCCAGGAAAGTACATACAGGTAATTCAGTAGAAAAGCATAGCCTCTTATCAATTACAACACTGTTATTCTAAATTACACATCAGTGAGTTTGATCAGGATGAATTATTCCTAGGTGAAATATTAAAATGGAACTTCTGGATCTTCAAGGCTCTAAGGCTGTGAAATGTGTGACCACATTAAGATACTACCACACCCTGTCTAGGCAGCCAGCTGGCATCTCTTTAAGAGGGCTTAAGCTCAAGTCTCCTAAAATGCCATGGCATTACAGGAATCTTCTTTTATGTTTAATTATCCCTAACCAAAATTCACCAAAACAGATTTTAAAAATAGACTGTAAATGCCAATATGCCTCCTGAATAATTCAACTGCATTAAAACATATGAAAAGCAAAAAAAAAGCCAAATAAACAATGATAGAGGAACATGATCAACATCAAATTTAACAATAAAATAAAAATAAAAAGCAAATTTTTTCACTCTCCTAAACCCTAATATTAGCAAAATTAGCCTAAAGAGCCCTCAATTATCAAAAATTGTCACTAAATTCTCCAAACAAAATCTTACTTTTTTAAGAAAGATATGCCCCCAAAGGATATAATAAATGTTAAGGGAGATTATCTATACCTAGTGAATATAGGTGTCTTTTTAACTTCTGTATATTTTCTGGTATCTTTCATATAACAAACATGCATAATTTGAGAAATAATTCTTGCTTTGAAGATTCAACCAAATGAACAAAAACCACAAGGATAAATAAAGCAGAACTATAAAATTTTAAATTAAAAAATGACATCATCTTAAAAGGACAGAGTCACAGTTACCAAATGGCATTTTTCTACAGGATGACATTAGAAAGTTATGAAAAGGAGTTCCCTGGTAGCCTAGCAGTTAAGGATCAGGCATTGTCACTTCTGTGGCTTGGGTTCGATCCTTCGCCCAGGAAATTCTGCATGTCAGGGGCACTGCCAAACAAACAAAAAATTTATGAAACAGTGATTCGATACTAAGATAAATTTTCCCAAGCATATTCTTCTTGAATCCAAATTCTCTTAATTTGGGACAGCAAAAAGGTGGCAGAGATAGGGACACTGGTCCATAGGAAATTAAAGACTCATTTTTAACCTACATTTTAACTGACATTAGTTAGAATTGTGGGAAGGTGGAGGGGAGAAATCCCACTGACAAGGATCAAAAACTATAAAACATCTAGGAATTTTACAAATTTATCTTGCTAAATTTAGCAAGAAAGTTGTATGAACTTGATGAAGACAATTATTACATCTATGCTACATCTATGAAACCTATGTCGAAGGACCTAAAACTAAAACAAGACCTCACTAAATGGAAATTCATTATAATATGGAAAAAATTATCATCATTAAGAAAGTCAGGGAGTTCCCGTGGTGGCACAGTGGTTAACGAATCTGACTAGGAACCATGAGGTTTCGGGTTCGATCCCTGCCCTTGCTCAGTGGTTAACGATCCGGTGTGGCCGAGAGCTGTGGTGTAGGTTGCAGACGTGGCTCGGATCCTGCGTTGCTGTGGCTCTGGCATAGGCCGGAGGCTACAGCTCCGATTAGACCCCTAGCCTGGGAACCTCCATATGCCGTGGGAGCGGTCCAAGAAATGGCAAAAAGACCAAAAAAAAAAAAAAAAAGAAAGTCAGGCCTGCCAACATTAACATATGAATATAGTGCCATTCCAAACATTGGGCTTCTTTAAGGTTTTCTGAAGTCAACAGAATTGTTTTCAAACAATACAGATATAAGAATGTTTAAGAACAGTCAAGGAGTTCGCATGTGGCTCAGTGGTGACGAACCCAACTGGTAGCCATGAGGATAAGGGTTCCATCCCTGGCCTCACTCAGTGGGTTGTGAATCTGGTGTTACTGAGGCGTAGGCCAGCAGCTGCAGCTCCAATTTGACCCACAGCCTGGTAACCTCCATATGCCGCAGGTGCGGACCTAAAAAGAAAAAGAAAAAAAAAAAGGCAAAAAAAATGGAAAAGTACAGTGACAGGAGCTGTTCTTAACAGAGTGTAACTTTCAATAAAGCTATTATACTCAAAAAAACAGTAAAATAATGATACAGGAAGAGTAAAACAGAACATCCAGAAATAGAGCGAACACATATATGAACTTAACGTATGATAAAGCAGCATTTAATTCATTGAGGAAAGGACATTTATTTACTCTGGACATAGCTGGCTCTCTACACAAAGGAAAACCATTTAAGACCCCCTACTTCATCCCATATAAAAGTAAATTCCAGATTAAAAAATACATGTGTAAGAAGTAAGATACCATAACATGTTCCTACAAAATAAGGAAAAAAACAACATAAAAGAAAAATGAACCAAAAACATGAACAATTCTCAGGAAAGGAAATCCAAATGGTCAAAAAACATATCAAAAGAGGCTAGCTCCAGCAATACTCAGGGAAATTAAAATTAAGACAAAACTGAGAAACCACTTATCAACTAGTAGACCAGCAAAAACTAAATTAAGTAATTACATCTAATGATGTGATGTCATGGAGATCCGACTGCTAGTGGAGGTAGAAATTACAACAACCTTCTTAGAGAGTAATCCAGCAATAATAACATTTAAAATATAATTCCTTTAACTCAGAAATCCCACCTTGGAGAGTCTACTCTGTAGAAAAATAAAAGCATCAGGAAAGAAGGTAACATGCACAGGGACTTTTACTATATACAGCACTGTTTGTAGGGGAAAAAATCTAGAAAATGCCTAAATATCCACAGGAAAACAAATGAATAAGTTATGTAGAGTACATCCATACTATAAGACATAATAGGGGAGGTCCCTGTTGTGGCTCAGCAGTACCAGGCCTGACTTGTATTCATGAGGATGAAGATTCAATCCCTGGCCTTGCTTAGTGGGTAGGGGATCTGGCATTGCCATGAGTTGCGGTACAGGCCACAGACACAGTTCAGATCCCGCCATACTGTGGCTGTGGTGTAGGCTGGTAGCTGAAGCTCTGCTTTGACCCTGCGCCTGGGAACTTCCCTATGGTGCAGGTGTGACCGTAAAAAAGGAAAAGGAAAAAACTAAACTCTATCAGTCACAAGTAAATGATCTTCAGTAGATTTCCATAAATCACTCAGGACCATGACTGCTTTGGCTTGGTAGGGGAGGGCCTGAACAATTTTTTCTTATTATTTTCATTCAGTTCTGCAGAGTAGCTACTAAGTGCCAAGCACTGTGCTATGTACTAGGGATGCCATAAATTAAATGGTTCTTGTCCTCTGATGCTCAAGAAAAAATTCAACAAGTACTTTAAAAAAAAAAAAAAAAAAAAAAAGGTACTACACTCCTTTGCCTAGGGTAGAGAGGAAGGAAGAAGTTTACTAGGTAGAAGAAAAACATTCCAGATATAAGCAGAACAGGTACAACAAGAATGAAACAACATGGGAGTTCCTGTTGTGGCTCAGTGGTTAATGAATCTGACTAGGAACCATGAGGTTGCAGGTTTGAACCCTGGCCTTGCTCAGTGGGTTAAGGATCTGGCGTTGCTATGAGCTATGGTGTAGGTTGCAGACTCGGCTCTGATCCCGAGTTGCTGTGGCTCTGGTGTGGGCCGGTGTCTATGGCTCCTATTCGACCCCTAGCCTGGGAACCTCCATATGCCATGGGAGCGGCCCAAGAAATGGCAAAAGGACCAAAAAAAAAAAAAAAAGGAATGAAACCACATGGAATATTCAAAGAACAGCAAAAAGTTCAATCTATGTAAATAAAAACAATACAACCAAATGCTAATAAAATCAAATTATAAGCTACTTCCTCATTCTGCTTTCTTAAATAATCAATACTATTTATTAAGCTTGAGAAACTTTCTAAAGAAAATACAGAGCCTGTTCCTTCACTGATAGAAACATACATTTAAAAAAATCACATATATGAGTACTATAAAAATGGAGTTCCCATAGTGGTGTGGTGTAGCAGAAACGAATCCAACTAGGAACCATGAGGTTTGGGTTCGATCCCTGGCCTTGCTCAGTGGGTTGAGGATCCGGTGTTGCCATGAGCTGTGGTGTAGGTCGCAGACGAGGCTCGGGTCTAGCGTGGCTGTGGCATAGGCCAGTGGCTACAGCTCTGATTCGACCCCTAGCCTGGGAACCTCCATATGCCACGGGTTTGGCCCTAAAGGGAGAAAAAGACCAAAATAAAGGGGGGGGGGAGTTCCTATCGTGGCCCTGTGGAAAAGAATCTGACTAGTATCCATGAGGTCACAGGTTCGATCTCTGGTCTCCATCCTTGGGTTAAGGATCCTGCATTGTTGTGAGCTGAGGTGCAGGTTGCAGAAGTGGCTCGGATCTGGTGTTACCGTGGTTGTGGCATAGGCCAGCAGCTGTAACTCTGATTCAACCCCTAGCCTGAGAACTTCAACAAGCCATGGGCACAGCCCACCCCCCCCCAAAAAAAAACAAACCGTGGGCATTCCCATCATGGCTCAGCAGTAACCAACCTGACTAGTATCCATGAGGATGCAGGTTCTATCCCTGGCCTTACTCAGTGGGTCAGGGATCCTGGCGTTGCAGTGAGCTGTGTCACAGACTCAGCTCCGATCTGGAGTCACTGTGGCTGTGGTGTAGGGCAGCGGCTGCAGCTCCATTTGACCTCCTAGCCTGGGAACTTCCATATGTTGCATATGTGTGGCCCTGAAAAAAATAAAGGAAAACAAAAAACAAACAAAAATGTGAGAAAGGAATCTTTTGTGAAGACTCTAAAAAAGAACGTTTTATTAACTTCCCTTCCTTTTCTTCAGCTTGAAACTAAACAATTTCCTAACAGTGAGGCTGAATATAAAGAGCTTCACTAAAATGAGCTGTAAAAACACTAGTGGAACTTCCTCTACTTGAGTCGTACAGCTGTGTGATCATTTACAGAAGTTAAATCTTATAACCAAATAGTGTACATCATCTATGGTATGACAGTCTTAATTTTAACCCCAAGTCCTATAAGGAAGGTAGTGCAAAATGGTTTACAGTTCCAAAGACCTAACTTCATGTCTTTCTTATATTTGCTCTTCCCAAGAATCCAAAGTATTAATATCAAAGCCAGACAAGCTGAAAGCCTAGGATGCTCAGCATAACACAAATACAATCAGCTACAACATGCAAGCTGGAGTGAGCAAAGTAACCTGCAGATCAGGTTACACTGTGACTGCTGCACTATAACAGAGAAAGGGGGGGTAAAAAACACCTGCCTTTAAGATGTCTTTAATTATTAATAAAGTACAAAGGTCACATAAGTTTTCTCCATCTTTAAAATAACCAATGATTTTTTTTTTCTTCTAAGCCTATTTTTCACTGATGTTTAGAACTCACTAATTTTCTCTCTCCAGTGGTCTTAGTAGGTCAAAGCATCAAACAAACAAACAAAAAAAAAGACAAAACTTTCAACTCTGTAATGAAAAAAGCATTTCTTGTTCTAATCATATTATCCTAACCCTTGCCTTTTATTTGAAAGTGTTAGTTAATACTGACTCAACAAGTTTGGCAAGTGTGGGGTTTTTTTCCCCTCTCACTTCGGGACCCTTCGAACTTTAACAAGAGATTGTTCTAATAACAGAACTCAAGGCAAATTAAGTATTTTGTGTTACTTCTCCAGTGAAGAAAAAAATCTTACATATACTTTCAAGGTAGAAATGGCGCCTCTACAGAAATAAAATTTTCTATACAAAAAGACAAACAGAAAAATCCTATTACTTACTTGTTGACAAAGATGATTTTCAAAAACCTTAAGCCAAGAAACATGAATTTAGATAAATCTTTATGTTCTCTTAATTTTAAAATTGCTTGCTACTTTAAATATCCTGCATGAAAGAAACTGAATAAAAGTAACAAAGTGATGAAAGAAAGCCAAAAATCAAGAACTGAAAACAATTTATAAAGCAAAGACTGAATGACAAGTGCCAAAAACAGCTAAACAAGTTGGGGCAGTTTAAAGAAAAATAAGACTAGTTTAAAATTTTCTGAAACTAAATCCAAGTAAGAGTTTTAAAGTTTGATATCAATTAAATCCTGCTATATACATAAAATTTTTAAATCCTCAGCAAATGCAAATACGGGGATTAAGCACGCTGAAATCTGTTCTGGTATGTAGTTTTCCAATTCAATTTTTTTAATTAAAAAATAATATTTTGGAAAATATTCGTTCAACTTTTTCAATTTGTATAGAGTCCTTACAAATCACAAAAAAAGTGAGTGTTTGTACATGATTGATTTCAAGACTTTAAAAATAAATAGTGGAATTAAGTATCACAAAGGCACTGCTGACAATTTTTGTACTTTATAGTTTCACTCTAAAATACACCTCCAAATCTAGAACTCCTGTCAGTGAAACAGATTAGAGAACAGCAATTGCTTCCAAAAGAAAATAAATTGAGGTTTCCTAAATGATGTTAATTTCAAGTACAATCTCAACCTCTTTAGACAAAGTAGATACTCAAGTCTGTGCTAATCAATCGATGGTGTTTTGCTTATCATTTGCAAAGCAAAAGGACACTTTCTCCAACTGAACACAAACCACCTAAGAATGAATGGTATTTAAATACCAGTACACAATTCCATGAAATAAACCGAGTAAATAATACCTATGTGATAGTTCTTCCAATACCTTGTTTTTAAAGTGGAACTCAAAAATGGAATATGTCAGTAGCAACTACAAGAGGATACTTAGTAAATGAGTGAGGATTCCATCTATGTTCTGTTTGACAGTTCTTTCAAGGAAAAGAGAAACTCCACAGCTTCAGAGTAAATACACAAATAGTAACTAATGTATTTTTGTAAAGTCTCCTTATAACAAATAACAAAAACACTATTTACAATGAAAACATTCACTCTTCTGAAAACATGACTAGCAGCGGAATTTATCTACCTGATAATAACCTGAGGATAAGAATAATACACTTATAAATGGATTAGAAGTACTAAAAAATCTGACCCAGTTCAAGTTATAAATCTAAGTTTAAATCACTAGGCTACAATTTCAAGTCAGTTATTATTCTTTTGCAGATGTAAAAATCCAGGCTGAGATGAAATACAAGTGACTCAATAACACTCACCTAACTTGAAATGTAGGAAATAATCAGTGAATTACTGTGAAATGCCTTTTATTCAAGCACGCTATAATATAAACATGTTAAGAGCAAAATAAAAGTAAGATTATGGGTATCTGGGGAGTCTATATTTTTAAACCAAAAAAGTTAAGGTGTATACAGTCTGACAAGTATTATGGGGAATAATGAAAGCGGATATTTAAAATCCAACTATCCCCAGAAAAATACAATACACGAAATTAATCCAAGTACTTTTTTAGAATCAGCCAACAAAGAACATTACTGTACAAACCAACTGAAAGTTAAGGTCACTAAGATATGTTCATTCACTCCTCTCTTCTGTTAAGCAATGCCCAGAGCAGCCGAAAAAGTTACTTTCCTTTCTATCTATGTCAGATTGAAATTCTTTTTCACAGGTAGATTTTCATAGGCAATGATATACACCATACATAAATATCAAAAAGTACCCAAAAGTTAAGTGTTCAGCATGGGAAGGGAACCCCACAAATGCGAAAACATTTGACAGCCTCTCCCTACCACCTCCTCTCCGCAAAGCCGTTTCATTAGCTTTACAAATATTTACACTCTGAGCGAGTGGTTCGACCCGTCTCCTACAACAAAACCCTAACAGGGAAACACAACCAACCGTCCTGACTCTCCCCAACAGTTAAGAAGACCGAGAGAATTATTAGTAGTTGACACCTACAGGATCAGGAGTTTGAGAGAAGATAAGCAGTGTATTGGCAGATGAGTTTAAGAAAAAAAGAAAATGAAAAAGAAACACCCGGAAAACTGGGAAAGAAGTTGGTAGGAAGGTTAGAGAGAGGCGAGGCCAATGTCCGGTTCTAAGAGAACAGCAATGCAGGTGCAGACAGCGACTAACGAAGCATTTGGAAACGCCGATGAGAGTTCTACGAAAGACCTGACAAGGGTACAAGATACAAGAACGCTGATACGTGGCACAGAGAAGACACGCGGGGGTGGGACCCGCCCGAGGTGGGACCCGCCCCGCTAACCCTAGGCTTTCTGAATGAGCCCTCAAAGAAGGATCTCAGCCTGAGAAAGTCAATGGGTTCAAGAAGGCCCACACCAGCCGGGCAACGCCGCAGCACGGAAGGCGGCCGCGCGCAGAGCCTCCCGGTCCGAGGCCTCGGGGTCGGCCCTCAAGAAGTCGAGGAGCTCCTGGGGCTCCGGGCCCCTACAGGCTCAGCCTCCGTCCTCTCTTCTCACCCCCCACGGCCTGGGACCGGACCCCTAGAATTGACAGGAAGTCTCCGGCCGAGCGCTCTTGACAGGCACTGGGCAAAAAAAAGCAGTATGCTCTTAGCGCCACGAGTGACACTCACCGGCCCGAAACCTCGAATGAAACCAGCAGCTTCGGGGGCGGCGGCAGCAGTGGCAGCAGGAACCGAACATCCAAAATGGCGGCTCCCTCAGCCTCACCACCGCTACTGCAGGCGGAAGGATTCTTAGGAGGGAGGGAGTTTTTTTTAACTAACTTCGCACACTATCGCAGAAACTTCAGTCCCTAGCTCCCTCTGCTTGTTGATCCCTTGTCCCCTGGCTGCAATTTCTCGTGCCTCCCCCCTCTTATTATCCAGGAACTCGGACCCCACCGAGGACTATTTGCCAAGGAGGAGGTGACTGCTCTGGCAGAGCGACGCAAAGCGTAGCAAAATTCGGGGCTGTCACTGATGACGCGAGACGCTGCTGCCGAGTCACCGCTGCGAAGAGTAGGAGCAAGAAAGATCCGGTCGACCCCGGGGCCCAGGGACATTGGTTCCGCTTGGGGTAGGGGGTGGGGAAGCTGGGCTACCAGGAAGTGGCGGGGCCACCTGAAGAGGGTGGGGCTTGCAAGGTAGCGGAGGAAGTGGAGAGCCGAGGCAGGTGGGGGCGGAGAACTCTGAGCTAGGCTAAGTGGGTCCTATGCCATGAGAACCCTAGATTCTTTTCCTATCTTCTTTGAGACCTTAGCATTCTCTTTAGGTTTAATTTCAGAAACATACTCCAAGTGATCTTGGACTCTGAGGTTTTATGGCACCTTGGAACGTATTTTGTGAAAATAGAGTTAGAAGGAGTTCCCGTTGTGGCTCAGCGGGTTGTGAACCCGACTAGAGTCCATGAGGATATGAGTGGGTTAAGTATCCGGAGTTGCCATGAGCTGTGGTGTACTCTGCAGACGCGGCTGGGATCCTTCCTTGCTGTCTGTGGCTGTGGCTTAGACCAGTAGCTCAGATTGGACCCCTAGCCTTGGAACTTCCATATGCCACATATGCGGCCCTAAAAAGCAAAAAAAAAAAACAAACAAAAAAAAAAAGCAGAAGACACAGAAGAACAGATTCCAACCCCAGTATCATCTCTCAACCTCCTGCATTGAACAAGACATTTAAAGTCTCTGGGACTCAGTTTTCTCATGTAAAAAAAGAGGATTTGGACTATCGATAGCTAAAACCTTTCAGAGTGTGCCTTCTCACTGACTCCATGCCATGATGACCTGCGCCAAAGACAGGCCAACTATACAGGCCAACCTGAGGCATCAGCCAGGTCCTGGCTTGATAAATAATTACTAACACCTTACACGAATATTTTCCACGTGCACATAAAGACTACCATGATATCTTGGCCTGTTTAAAGGAAAGGTGACCTATCTAAACTAAAATCATTCAGGTAGAATGGCAATAGAATATCCCCAAAAGTGAACAAAGCACAGCACCTAGCTAGATGACAAAGAGCTGAATCAACCACAAACCTTGAGTTTAGGACCTGTCATAGACAGGAGGTTTTTTTCCTTAGCCATTTTCAGGAAGGGATTTCAAAGCATTTTACAAAAATTGAGTAGGGCCACCTTACAATTTTGCTCTTGAACAATTGGGGCATGCCAAGGCTGGAAAGAAAGGAGACCAAGAGTGTAATAATAGTAACATCATTTTTATTAAATATTGATATTGCATTGTATATAATAAGTTCTTCATATATATAATTTAATTTGACCCACATGACCACCTCCTGAGTCGGACTAGCTTAGTTTTAGGAGTTCCCATTGTGGCTCAGCAGGTTACAAACCTACTATCCGTGGGATGCAGCTTGAATCCCTGGCCCCACTCAATGGGTTAAGGATCTGGCAGTGCCCAAGCTGTGGTGTAGGTCACAGACCAGGTATAAACCGGCAGTTGCAGCTCTAATTTGACCCCTAGCCTGGGAGCTTCCATATGCCGCCAGTGCAGCTTTAAAAAAAAAAAAAAAAGAGCTTTGTTTTACAAATAAGGAGACAGACTCAGAAAAGCTGTGACTTGCTGAACTACTCTCCCACTCCCTAACCCATTGGGGTTCTACATGGTGCTACCTTATGAATTAGAAAATAATATACATCCACCCACCCCTCTCCCATACTTAGGGTGGTATCAACCGAGAGCAAATCATTTGGAGAGAATGCTTAAGGAATTCAGTCACCTCATACCCCCTCCTTGCACTGCTCTACAGTGCAGCCCTGGATCACAGGGCAACTAAAGAAAAGTGTAAAATGGGAGTTCCCATCATGGCCCAGTGGTTAACGAATCCAACTAGGAACCCTGAGGTTTCGGGTTCGATTCCTGGCCTTGCTCAGTGGGTTAAGGATCCGGCGCTACTGTGAGCTGTGGTGTATGTAGGTCGCAGACTTGGCTCGGATCCCGCATTGCTGTGGCTCTGGCATAGGCTGGTGGCTACAGCTCCGATTGGACCCCTAGCCTGGGAACCTCCATATGTCATGGGAGCGGCCCTAGAAAAGGCAAAAAGACAAAAAGAAAAAAGAAAAGTGTAAAACGAAAATACCATGATAATGCCAACACAGTTTTCTTTGAGGCATAGCTACGCATGAACGCATGCTAAAGTAAAATATGAGGTTCCTATAAAAGTAGGGTGCTTGCCGGTTGCAAAGCAGTCAGCTAAAGTGTTCTGTTTGCAAGTCACAATTTACTTATAAGTTGAATTTGTGTTTACCATTGCAAACCACAAAATTTAAACCATACTCTTAAGAAAGGGGAAGGAACTCCTACTCTACCAGGCCAAGTGGCAGAACATTAAAGAAAAAATGATGACAAACATCATAAAGTATAAATCCCCTTCATATATTTTTTACTTTATAATCACCAAATTCCTCCACTAATGCAACTGAAAATTAAAAGCAATTGACCCAATATAAAGCATAATCGTCACTATCCTGGGGTCTTTGGTTTCTGTGGCTAGCTATTAAAGCTTGGGAAGACTTAATCCCCCGTCTGCTCAAACATAATCTCAAATTTCAGATAAATAAATTACAGCATATCATGGAGTTCCCGTCATGGCTGAGCAGAAAGGAATCCAACTGGTATCCATGAGGACATGGGTTCGATCCCTGGCCTCACTCAGTGGGTTAAGGATCCAGCGTTACCATGAACTGTGGTGTAGATGGAAGACATGTAGATCTTGGTGTTGCTCTGGCTGTGGTGTAGACCAGAAGCTGCAGCTGCAATTGGACCTGTAGCCTGGGAACTTCTATATGCCACCGGTACAGCCCTAAAAAGCCAAAAAAAAAAAAAAAATTGCAGCATGTCAGTAAAGTGGAATACTATACTGCCAATAAAATACACCTCGATCTTTTTTTTTTTTTTTTTTTTTGCTGCACCCAGGGCATGTGAAAGTTCTTGGGCCAGGGATCAAACCTGTGCCACAGTAGTGACCCAAGCTACTGCAGTGACAACACTGGATCCTTAGCCCATTACACCACCAAAGAAATATCAAACTTCTATCTTAATTAGTATGAAACAGCAAATTTTTTAAAACATATTAAAAATAGTATTATAAAATTAGCTTGTAAAAAGTGTATATATACATAGAAATAAAATTGAAGGATAAGGAGTTCCCGTCATGGCTCAATGGAAAGGAATCTGACTAGCATTTTTAAGGACACAGGTTCTATCCCTGGCCTCGATCAGTGGATTAAGGATCCTGAGTTGCCTTGAGCTGTGGTGTAGGGCGCAGATGCAGCTCAGATCCTTCGTTACTGTGGCTGTGGCGCAGGCTGGCAGCCGCAGCTCTAATTCAACCCCTAGCCTGGGAATTCCATATGCTGAGGGTGTGGCCCTAATTAAAAAAAAAAGTTGAAGGATAAAACTAAAATGTAAAAATGATCATCTTTGGATGATGGGATTATAGAGAACCGTTATTACGTTTTGTTTTTGCAATAAGCATAATTTTATTTGGGAAAAAAAGACTTTTACATTTGGGGTAAAAAGTTTTATGGATCCAAATGCTAAAGGAGGTTTGTGTTTTTGAAACAGCAACAGATTGGAAAAGTTCAAGAAACTTCTAGGAATAGAAAATGGCTGAGAGAAAAAAATATTATTTTTACTTTATTTACTTATTTATTTGCTTTTTTAGGGCCACACCTGAGGCGTATGGAGCTTCCCAGGCTAGGGGTCTAATCAAAGCTACAGCTGCTGGCCTACACCACAGCCATAGCAACTCCAGATCCAAGCTGCAACTGCAACCTATGCCACAGCTCACAGCAACACTAGATCCTTAACCCACTGCGTGAGGCCAGGGATCAAACCCACACCTTCATGGTTCCTAGTCAGATTCATTTCCGCTGCACCACAATGGGATCTCCAAAAATTATTATTTTTGTAGTCTTGGCTTTTTTTTTTTTTTTTTTTAAGGGCTGCACCGACAGCACATGGAAGTTCCTAGACAAGGGGGTTGAATTGGAGCTACAGCTGCCAGCCACAGCCACAGCCACAGCAATGCCAGATCTGAGCTGTGTCTGGGACCTACACCTCATCTCATGGCAACACCGGATCCTTAACCCACTGAGTAAGGCCAGGGATGGAACCTGCATCCTCATGGATACTAATCGGTTTCCCACTGAGCCACAACAGGAACTCCTAGTTTTGTTTATTATTGATAACTTGTATGCTTCAGTTTAACAAACAGTTAAAACAAAAACAAAACTAAAGAGGCATCATCAAGAGGCAAACCACTCATTTGCTTGTCCTGGCCAGGTTTTACTGAACTTTTGCCCTGAGCAAGGTGTTTAATATCTCTGGACCTGTTTCCTCAGCTGTCCAATATTTATTTATGACTTGCTTTGTTCCAAAATGGATTCTAAGTGGCTGATTATTCAGAGGGATCAAATGTGTGAAAGGACTTAGAAAAGTATCCAGCATCATGAGAATGTAAGAATACATACTTTTGTGCTTCCACAATTTAACTAAAGGGTTTATTGATTGCCTACTACAAGTAGCAGTAGTGTTGTGTCTTACAAGTTACAAAGATATTTTCATATATATGTATATATATATATATATATATATATTTTTTTTTTTTTTGTCTTTTTGCCTTTTCTAGGGCTGCTCTCATGGCACATGGAGGTCCCAGGCCAGGGGTCTAATTGGAGCTGTAGCGTCCGAGCTACACCAGAGCCACAGCAACGCAGGATCCGAGATGCATCTGTGACCTGCACCACAGCTCACAGCAATGCCAGATCCTTAACCCACTGAGTGAGGCCAGGGATCGAACCCGAAACCCCATGGTTCCTAGTCAGATTCATTAACCACTGAGCCACGACAGGAACTCCCATATATGTTGATTCATTTTTACTTCTGATCCACCATGAGTTTATAAACCATACAGGTCATTACAGCATAGTAGTTCTGGGCTAGACTTCCTAGATGTAAACTTACTCTTCCTCTCTTTCTTGGGGAAAGGGAAGGGATCAAACCTGCGTCCTCATGGATCCTAGTTAGATTCGTTTCCGCTGTGCCACGACAGACACTCCTCTGAGCATTTCTGAACCTCAGGGCACCTGTCTGTAAAATGGAGTTAATAGTAGCATCAGCATCTTAAGGCTGATCTAATTATGAAATGAGCTGATACATTTAAAGGACTTAGAAACACCAGCTGGCACAAAGTAAGGACTTAATAGATATTAGCTCTCATTAAGATAAATATTAACATCCTTATTTTAGATATGAGACAAAAGAAGCTCAGGGGAATTACATGATTTGTCACATCTTCATACAGCAGAGACCAGATTCAAATCCAGACCTTGCCAGAGTTCCCGTCATGACGCAGTGGTTAACGAATCCGACTAGGAACCATGAGGTTGCGGGTTCGATCCCTGCCCTTGCGCAGTGGGTTCAGGATCTGGCGATGCCGTGAGCTGTGGTGTAGGTCGCAGACGCGGCTGGGATCCCACATTGCTGTGGCTACAAATCCAATTCGACCCCTAGCCTGGGAACCTCCATATGCCATGGTAGCGGCCCTAGAAAAGGCAAAAAGACAAAAAAAAAAAAAAAAAAAAAAAAAACTAGACCTTGCAAATTTGGCTGCATCCTTTAGTCTATAAAGTAATCATTCAATGAATGTACTGCCTGAGTTTTTCCAGGATGCAGAGAATCTGTAACAGACATTTCAAAAGAGATAGTCCTTACCCTACAGATAATTATAATCTCAAGCAGGAAAACTGGATTTTTTTTTAATCCAGGAAAAACATCAGTGATATATAATATCCATGACTTATCAACAAATAAGTCCCGGTTCCAAAAAAAAGAAGAAGAAGAAAAATCAGAGGTCACTGGGCACCAGGGCAGTGAAAGATGGCTTTTGGAAAACATGGTATGTCCATTGGAATCAGTGCTACTAGAGGGGAACCTGTTCTCTTGGGTTTAGATGCAGCAAGGTTCTTAAATGACTCAGTATCAGCAGCTGAAGCCATATGACCTTTGCAGCAGATGGGGGAACACTCTCTCAACAGAAATGTGGTTAGCATTTTTCACAAGGAACTCTTCCTGCTTTTCCACGTGCTAGAAAGGCGAGTGAGGAGGGGACGAGACCCTGTGGGGAGTACACTGACTCGAATCAAAGAGGCAGCTCCACTGGCCTGTTTTGTTGTCGGTTGAGTCACCCCAATCTATAAATAAGCTGGAAAGGCGGAGTGAAAATAGTCCCTCTTTTTTATGTAATGTTCTCAAGAAAAGCGTTTTTACAATTCTTTTCAGGTAGGGATGGTCCCCAATCACAATTTATCCTGGTCTGAGAAAAGGTTTTAGGAATCAATCCTACAGTTAAGACAAAAGCCAGCAATGATGTAAAAATTAATATTCCATACCTTTTTGACTTCCTCTCAAGAGCATTAGCAAAATCTACGATACATTCCCTCAAAGTAAAGACCAACGCACAGCGGATAGGAGGCTCAGCCAAGCTTCCTCTTAGCTCTTTGCAATTTTTTTTTAAGAGGCAACCCAAAGTGCCACTTGAGGTGTTTCATGTCACAATATTTTCTTTTTTCTAGAGTAGTTATACTTGGTCTGTAAATGATTCTGTATTATATTGGCACCTTTGGAGGGAAAAATCATACCAACTATGAGCCTGCAACCAACTCAAACCCCAGTTTGAGGAAATGGGGCCATTCTTCTGTTTAGGGAAGATAAACCCTGGGCAGGAGGTGAGGGGCAGGAGAGTAAAGGAGGGAGGCGCCAGCAGTCAAAAGGTACAAACTTCCAGCTCTAAGATAAATACATGCTAAGGATGTTACGTACAATATGGTAATGAAAGTTGCTAAGAGGATAAATCCTAAGCGTTCTCATCACAAGAAAAAAATTTTGTGTACCTGTATGAGATGATGGATAGTCACTAAAAGGACTGTGATCAACACTCTGCGATGTGTGTAGTCACATCATTATGCTGTATACCTTCATCTTGCACGTGCTGTCTGTCGTCTATATCTCAGCGAAACCAGAAGGAAAAAAAAGAACTGAGGCCACCTGAGAAGGAGGCACCATCAGAGCAGAGCTTCTGACTCATCATTTCCTACTCAAGTAATTTTATTTTCTGAATATGGGCACCATCATTTGCCTAGAAGGATTCATGGCAAGATGGTTTGTTTCCCTTTGGGTACGTAGCCCCATCCTTGTTCCTCTAATATCAGTCAGTCCTACAGATTGCTTTACAATTAGCCTGGGAAGTCCAGGAGGTGTTGGGACATCCACAGTCACTGGGGCAGTGGGTTCCTGGTCCTCAGTTCGGGGAACACCAAACTCCTCCGTCAAGGCACTCACGTGCCAGAGGATGATCTCCAACAGTTCCAGCGTGAGGCGCCTTATCCTGAGAAGAAGAGAAACATAAAGTCTGAGATGAAAGGGATTATGGGAGTTCCCATTATGGCTCAGTGGAAACGAAGCTGACTAGTATCCATGAGGATGAATGTTCAATCCCTGGCCTCGCTCAGTGGGTTAATGATCCGGCATTGCCATGAGCTGTAGTGTAGGTCGCAGATAAGGCTCAGAAATGGTGTTGCTGTGGCTCTGGCATAGGCCAGCAGCTACAGCTCCGATTCAACCCATGGCCTGGGAACTTCCACAGGCCTCGGGTGCAGCCCTAAAATAACCAAAGAGGCAGGGGTAGATTATAAACAAGGAAACTTCAGACCCACACGCAAGGGACCACCTTAAAATGTGTGCCCAAGAGCCCTGATTCCCAAGCAAATAGTCAATCTAAATAAGGAATTATGTGGTTTTCATCAGCAGTTCAAGTCTCTGGTTGAGATCTTCAAATTTGAATTCCTTAGAACAGTAAAGATCAATGGATAGACTTGCTTGAGGTTTACTGATGGCAAAACAAGCAGCATAAATTTATCAAAACCAATCTTGGCTCTTGATTCTGGATTTGGAGAAGTTTGGGTGCTGAGTCCTACACATGCTCATTTCTAAATTTTTCTAAATATTTAGGGTTTTTTTTGTTTGTTTGCTTTGGTTTGGGATTTTTTTGCAAATAAAAATACAATATGCTTATTGCAAAAACGAAACATAATAAAGGTTATCTATAATCCCATCATCCAAAAATAATCATTTTTACATTTTAGTTTTTTCCTTCAAATTTTTTTTTTTTTATTAGGGCCACACCCTCAGCATACACAAGTTCCCAGGCCAGGGGTCAATCAGAGCTGTAGCCGCCGCCCTACACCACAGCCACAGCAACACCAGATCTGAGCCACAGCTCGAGGCAACTCCAGATCCCCAACCCACTGAGTGAGGCCAGGGCTTGACCCCGAGTCCTCATGGATATTAGTCAGAATCATTTTCCCTGTGCCACAATGGGAACTCTCTCTCTCTCTTTTTTTTAATGTAATGGCCACACCCACGGCATGTGGAAGTTCCCAGGCCAGAGGCTGAATCCAAGGTGCAGCCACAACCTGTGCCACAGCTTTGGCAATGCCAGGTCCTTTAACCCACTACGCCAGGCCAGGGATCAAACCTGCACCTCTGCAACAACCATAGCTGCTTAACCCACTGCTCCATGGCAGAAACTCCTCCAAATGTATTTAAAAGTCACAACAAGGAGGAGTTCCCGTCATGGCTCAGTGGTTAACGCATCCGACTCAGGAACCACGAGGTTGCAGGTTTGATCCCTGACCTTGATCAGTGGGTTAAGGATCCGGCATTGCCGTGAGCTGTGGTGTAGGCCGGTGCCTACAGCTCTGATTCGACCCCTAGCCTGGGAACCTCCACATGCCGCGGGAGTGGCCCTAGCAATGGCAAAAAGACAAAAAAAAAAAAAAAAAAAAAGTCACAACAAGGAATTCCCTGGTGATCCAGTGGTTAGAATTTGGCTCTCTCACTGCTGCAGCCCCAGTTCAATCCCTGGTCTGGGAACTGAGATTCCATATTAAGCTGCTACATGCCTCAGCCACACACATGCACATGTGTGCACACACACACACACACACACACACAAAGTTACAACGCAGTCCCCCAGAAAGAAATTCCAGGAGCTCTTTTTGTGGCTCAGCGGAAAGGAATCGGACTAGTATTCATCAGAAGGCAGATTCAACCCCTGACCTCACTCAGTGGGTTAAAGATCCGGTGTTGCTGTGAGCTGTGGTGTAGGTCTCATCTGCGGCTCAGATCTGGTGTTGCTATGGCTGTGATGTAGGCTAGCAGCTGCAGCTCTGATTCGGCCCCTAACCTGGGAACTTCTATATGCCGAGGGTGTGGCCCTAAAAAGACCAAAAAAAAAAAAAAAAAAAAGAAAAAGAAAAAAAAAATCCAGCCTCAAATACAATAAACCATAATTGCTTTCAAAAGTGTAGCATGTAATATGCTTGGAAAATGGGGCCATTCCCCCATCATGGAAATGGTGGGAGTGGTTACATGTGGGTGGCAACCTTCTTCAAAGGCTAAATCTGGAAGTGCTACTTGTGAAAGATGATTTAGTTTAACAAAATTAGAGGACTCTTTTTCCAACAAATAAATGACAAGAACAAAAGAAGAGGTGGGAAGAAGCAACTATTAGAGATGAAAAGATTTAAGAAACATATCAACCAAATATAATGTGGATCTTTTTGGATCTTGATTTCAACAAAATAACTGTAAAAATGCATTTTTGAGACAATCAGAGAAATGTTATATGAATTGAGTATCATGACATTAAGGAATTATTTTTCATCATATTGGGCATCATAATGACATTGTTTTATATTATAAAAGTAAAGGGTACGTGTTAGAGATATATACTGAAGTATTTACAGATGAAGTTATACCTATAGTGTTTGTGATTTACTTTTTTTTTTTTTTTATGGCCAGACCTGTGGCATACGGAAGTTCCCAGGCCAGGGGTCGAATTGGAGCTGTGGCTGCCAGCCTACACCACAGCCACAGCAACTTGTGATCTGAGCCACATCGGTGACCTACCCATAGCTCACGACAATGCCGGACCCTTAACCCACTGAGCAGGGCCAGAGATCTCACCCACATCCTCACAGATACCAGTTGGTTTCATTTCTGCTGGGCCACAGCAGAAACTCCTGAGACTTACTTTAAATTTCTTCTCTCTCAAAAAGAAAAGTGTTAGAGTTCCCTTGTGATGCAGTGGGTTAAGGATCTCACGTTGTCACTCCAATGGCTCAGGTCACTGCTGAGCAACGGGTTTAATCCCTGGCCCAGGAACTTCCACGTGCTGCTGGCATGGCCAAAAAAAAAAGGAGTGTTGGGAAGAGATAGATGAAATGAGTAGCAGAATATTGGTAACTGATGAAACTGAGGGAGGGTTACATAAAAGTTCATTGTATTATCCTCCCTGATTTTGTTATGTTTAAATTTTCCCTAACAAAGTTTTCCTGGTTTTCTTTTTAAATCAAAGGACTTAAATTCCAAGAGTAAAAACTGAGCAATACACAAGGGTGGTTCGGGCAAATAATTTCAATAAGGAAAATCAGAGTTAAATTATGTCTGAAATATAAAATCTTTTTAAAAAAGAGTTTCATTGATTTCCCATCATGGCTCAGCAGGTTAAGGACCCAACATTGTCTCTGTGAGGATTTGGGTTCGATCTCTGTCCTGGCACAGTGGGTGAAGGATCCTGAATTGCTGCAAATTGCAACATAGGTCACAGATGTGGCTCAGAGCCAGTGTTGCGGTGGCTGTGGTGTAGTCCAGCAACTGTGGCTCTGATTCAAGTCCTGGCCGGGAAATTCCCATATGCCACAGGTGCTGCCATAAAGAAAAAAAAAACAAAAACAGTTTCATGGGGTTAGGAATGCTTAGCAAGGTGAAAAGAATAAAACAATTTCTCTTTATTTCATGTTGAAGGAACAAAGGTAAAAAAATTAATGCCTATGTTTCCATTAGTTTTTTTTACTTCTCCAGATTTATGTACACAAAATTATGAGATTTTTATACTATTTCCAACATGAGAGTAAATTGTTATTACATGTAAGTTAAATATATCTAATCTAAATCAGTTTATGTTAAAGACTCAAAATTTGACCAGCTCTCTTAAAAATGTTCTTTGCTGAGTTCCTGTTGTGGCTCGGCAGGTTAAGAACCTGACTAGTATCCACAAGGATACTGGTTTGATCCCTGGCCTCAATCAGTGGGTTAAGGATCCGTCATTGCTGCAAGCTGTGGTGTAGGTCGCACATGTGGCTTGGATACCAAATTGCTGTGGCTGTGGCTCTGGTATAGGCCAGCAGCTGCAGCTCCAATTTGACCCTTAGCCTGGGAACGTCCATATTCTGTAAGTGCTGCCCTAAAAAGAAAAAAAATTTTTAAGTTTAAAAAAAAAAAAGTTCTCTTCAGTCTATACCATACCGCGGTATTGTCAAGCGATTGATAAAACACCATGGGAATTCCCGTCGTGGCTCAGTGGTTAATGAACCTGACTAGAATCCATGAGGACGGGGGTTCGATCCTTGGCATCGCTCAGTGGGTTAAGGATCTGGCATTGCCATGAGCTGTGGAGTAGGTCACAAACGCTGCTCGGATCCTGGATTGCGGTTGTTGTGGCGTAGGCCGGCAGCTACAGCTCCAATTGGACCCTAGCCTGGGAACCTCCCTATGCCATGAATGCAGCCCTAAAAGACAACAACAAAAAAAGACCACAGACCTATTTTCTCATAAATTCGTCATTAAAAACATTAAATATTGGCTACAATGATTGCAAATATGCCCCCGGTCTTAAAAAAAAAAAAAAAAAAGCTTCACAAAGATCTTTACTATTCAAAAGGCCCATTTAGAAACATATTCTAGCACTACTTACGGTCATATTTCAGATTCAGTTTTCTTAACCATACTGACCTGTCTTTCAGGGACTGGAGATGGCACAGGTGAGGGCCCTGGCGCTAATATTGGCAACGCCCCAAGCGGATCACCAATTCCTGTTACAGGTCCACCTCCTCTGCCAAAAGCACCTTTCTTGACATCCTCAGGAAATCCCACATGAACCAGGTCTGCTGGGGCTTCCACCTGAGGCAAGGATCACACTGACTTCTCAAGTTCTTACACATCTGTTTGTTGCATACCTACTGCATGCCAAGCACTCTTGGAAGCCCAGAGGAAGCAAAAGCAAGCAAGGAGACGTGGTTTCTGCCCTCATGAAGCTTAGAGTCCAGTCTAAGTCAGTGGTCGTTGCAACAAACTTCAGGCTTTCTGACCCACATACTTCTTTCTCTCTATTTCAATGGTTATGCTTTAAGTGCATATGAGGTCAGACTCTGTGGTACACCAGTGATTAAGAGCTAGCGGTCAAAGGAGTTCCCATTGGCTCAGTGGGCTAAGTATCCAGTGTTGTCATTGCAGTGGCTCGGGTTCAATTGCTGGCCTGGCATCTTCCACATGCCACAGGCACAGCCAAAAAAAAAGGGGGGGGAAACATTTCTAGGTGAACGAACCAGTGTGTTACAGAAAAGAGCAATAGAGAAAAATAAATAAATAAAATAAAGCAGAGGAGAGGGAAGAGAAGGTTGCTGGGAAGGGCCTCGCAGAGAAAAGAACATTCAAGTAGAGACCTGAAGAAGGGAGGGAGGGACCAGGCAGAGAGCGAGAGAGAACACAGGGTCCCGAAGGACAAAGGTCCTGAGGCGGGAGCAGGTGTGTGTTTGAAGAAGCCCAAGGAGGCCAGTGTGGCTGAGGCAGAGTAAACAAGGGGAGAGCAGAGGGAAGGAGGCCAGTGAGAAGAAGTGAGAGGGAGTGTGGGTGGCCTCCCGAGTCCTAGGAAAGCCATTGCCTGTCATTCTAAGTGAAAGAAAAAGCCTTGGTTTTAAAAGCAAAGGAGTTACATGGTCTGACCTAGGTACTAAGCAGATCTCTGACAGCTACACTGAACATCATTTAATGGGGAAGGGGTGTAAAAGCAGGAAAATCAGCTAAGAAGGTATTGCCATCATCCAGACCAGATATTTTTGCGGGTTAGATCAGGGTGCTGTCAGTGAAGATGGCAAGAAGTGGCAGTATTCTCAAAGGGAGAGGAACCAGGATTTGTTAAAGATGGGTTGGGCTAGGGGTTAGGATAAAGGGAAGAGTCAAGCATAGAATTACTGTTAACTGGAAAATGAGTAGGCTCTTGGATTCCCGTCGTGGAGGAGGAAAAAAAGGCTAAAAGAGTCCTTTTTAGGAAACCATCACAGGCAAAGCATCAGAGAGGACAAATGTGCCTCTTAAACACACTCCGAAATGGTACATCCTTCCAATTTGGAGGCATTAGGGAGAGATTCCTCTCGCCCTGAAAGAGTTCATGACCACCTTTTAAACGCTTCATTCATCCTATGAGATTATGATGAGGAGGATTAAAAGGAAAACTTGATTATTTTTGCGATGTGCCAGGCACTGCATTTAGGTTCCTTATATGTATGAGCTCATTTAATCATCTCAACAAAGGTATGAGATTTGTTAATAACGCTTAACTATTATTATCCCGCTTCTTATAATACAGAGAACTGACTCTTGGAGTGGGTAAGTTTCTTGCCTGAAGTCTCACGTTTAATAAAGGGTGAAGCTAGGATCCAAATATGGGTTGTTTCACTACTGAACTCAAACTCTGCACCAAGTCTAAATGATCTTGCCTTGTACCTTTGAGTCTTATAGACTTTTTCCAAGAGATCTTTATTAAAATGCAAAATAGGAGTTCCCAGTGTGGCCCAGCCACAATAGTAATAGTAATAAACCCGACTATTATCCGTGAGGACATGAGTTCAATCCCTGGACTTGACCGGCGAGTTGAGGATCTGGCATTGCTGCGAGCTGTGGTGTAGATTGAAGATGCAACTGAGATCTGGCGTTGCTGTGGCTATGCTGTAGGCTGGCAGTTGCAGCTTCGATTTGACGCCTAACCTGGGAACTTCCATATGCCACAGGTGCGGACCTAAAGAGATAAAATAAAATAATAAAATAAAATGCATAACTCTCAGATAAAACTGAGATCTTAAGAACTAAAAACTTCTGGGTGTAACACTTGAGTTACTTTCTTTGCTTTTGACTCTGTCGCTAACAGTTCGCAAGGGTCACCTGACAGCAGAAGTCAGGCTCTGCAAGGGAAAGTATGTGGGCGGAGAAAAGGTGTAAATGTTACCTGTCCCGCCAGAGCTGCTCTGGGAGTAACATTCCTAAGTTTAGAAAAAAAATCTTCTGGTGCATAGTAAAAATCTCACCTTTAGGTCAATTCTCCCTTCTCTTTTTTTTAGGGCCAAACCCGAAGCATATGGAGGTTGCCAGGCTACGGGTCTAATCAGAGCTGTAGCTGCTGGCCTACATCAGAGCCACAGCAACTCGGGATCCGAGCCGCATCTGCAACCTACACCACAGCTCACGGCAAGGCCGGATCCTTAACCCACTGAGCAAGGCCAGGGATTGAACCTGAAACCTCACGGTTCCTAGTCGGATTTGTTTCCACTGTGTCATGACGGGAACTCCAATTCTCCCTTCTTGAGAGGTTGCTTTGGATTACTCGGTCACATTATAGTTCTTAGCCATTTCTGTCAGGTACTGTTCCACTAGAACCTGAGGCATAGTGTGGGCAAGTTACATGCTAGCTGCAGAATGATGAGCATAACTCTGGTCACACACATACCTACGAAATAAGAAACAAAAGGAGTTTAAATGGTATTTCACTTTTGAATCATAGTTCATTTTTCTAGTCTCTGTTATGTAAGATATAATTTTTTAAAAGATGGTGCTTGCTTCAGCAGCACACATACTGAAATTGGTACAAAGAAGATTAGCATGGCCCCTGCTCAAGGATGATACGCAAATTCATGAAGCATTCCAAATTTTCCAATATCCTCCGATAAACCATAATTGAAAAGACTATGAAAAAGAAGATATATATGTATAACTGAATCATTTTGCTATACAGCAGAAATTAACACAACATTGTAAGTCAATTATAGGTCAGTAACTTTTTTTTTTTTTTCTTTCTAGGACCGAACCCACAGCATATGGCAGTTTCCAGGCTAGGTGTCGAATTGGAGCTACAGCTGCCAGCCTACACCATAGCCACAGCAACATAGGATCCAAGCTGTGTCCACCGTTCATGGCAACGCCAGATCCTTAACCCACTGAGCAAGGCCAAGGATCGAACCTGCATCCTCAGGATCCTAGTCGGGTTTGTTAACTGCTGAGCCTTGGAGAGAACTCCCAATATTTTTTAGGAAGATGCATAATTTAGCAAAAAGGAAGGGCCCTGCTTGTGCCATAGGACAGCCTTTCCCTGGGGTGAAAGAATAAAATAAGAGGGAAAAAAGAAACAAAAGAAAAGCTGTTTTGAATTAAGCATTCTGATTTTTTGATAAGTATTTCCAATGATGTCAAAGTAGTAGTCAACATATTCAAAAAGGCACTATCCAATCGCAATGGACCTCTTAAAAGATGAGAATGTCTGCCAGCCTGAAACAACTACTTCAGCCACATCCCTAAGTCCCAGTTCAATGTCAGCTCTGAATTATGTATGTGGCCATGATGTAATATGTTCAAAAATTGAAACTTCTAGGTTGGATGAGCCTCCTTCATATTACTAAGAGAGTTACATTTAGGAAAACGTATGCTTTCTTAACAACAACAACAAAAAAATCCACTCAGTTTTCTTGATGCTGACTTTTTTACAAAGATCTGAATTATCCAGTACAAAATCGTTTATTCAAAGTTGTTCTGCCTCCAATGCAAAACTTAACTTCTAAAGGTCTTTCCACCTGCACAAAATTGTATGTTCTGCTTTTGCTCATATTTGCTTTTCCAGGACCTCCTGGTTTAGAAAAATGTTTCTGGAAATGGTACTACCCAAAAGCTGATAGTTCCAATCTCATTGGTTTAACAGCTGACCATATTCTTGGCTGCACTTTTCACACAGCTGACTAGATAGATACCAGCAGCAAACCATAACCAAGAAAGAAAGAAAGGCGAAATTCATCAAGTAATGGCAAACGTGCTTTAGACAAAGAAGCGCCACAAAAGCAAAAACCGCTTTCATGTCACCACATTGGAATCATGTTCTTTTAGCTTCAAAACAACAGCAAGAACAATAAAACAATGCTTTGAAGTGTCTGAGAAACGTGAAACTTAAAACCTCTAATTCTAAACATCTTAAAAATGATAACACCTCTACACCCAGAAAAGAATCTCAATTTCAAGTTTTCCTTGGCTTTGGGTAAGATGTATTTATTTTTTACGATGGTCCTTTAAAATTTTTTTTTAATGTTTTTTCCATTTTAGGGCTGCACCTGCGGCATGTGGAGGTTCCCAGGCTGGGGGTCAGATTGGAGTTGTAGTTACCGGCCCACAACACAGCCACAGCCACAGCAACACCAGATCCAAGCTGCATCAGTGATCTACACCACAGCTCATGGCAACGCCAGATCCTTAACCCACTGAGCAAGGCCAGGAATCGAACCCGAAACCTCATGGTTCCCAGTCGGATTCGTTAACCACTGCGCCATGACGGGAACTCCTATACCAAAATTCTTATCTCCATTTTTGGTGATCATGGATTCTTTTTTTGTCTGTATGTCCCAATGTCTTGGGCGAATGGGGGAGAATGCTCCTGCAGCATGTGGCTGTACCCAGGCTGAGATCAAACCTGAACCGCAGCAGCATCCTGAGCTGCTGCAGTGACAACGCCCGATCCTTAACCAGATGGGCCATAAGGGCATTCCTGTATTTCACAAATTTTCTACTAGACATTTATACTATACTATATCTTTATAGTTCAGGTGTGGGAGAAGAGACACAATTTTGTTGTTGTTGTTCTTTTGTGTTTTTTAATTAATGAATTTTTATTACATTTATAGGTGTACAACAATCATCACAAACAAAAAAAAAAATTTTTTTTTTTTGTCTTTTCTAAGCCTGCACCTGCAGCACATGGAAGTTCCCAGGCTAGGGATCTAATGGGAGTTGTAGCTGCCGGCCTACACCACAGCCACAGCAACGCAGGATCCGAGCCACATCTGCGACCTACACCATAGCTCACAGCAGTGCCGGATCCTTAACCTACTGAGCAAAGCCAGAGATCGAACCCAAAACCTCATGGTTCCTAGACAGATTTGTTAGCCACTGAGCCACAACGGGAACTCCACGAACAAATTTTAAGGCATCTCCATCCCAAACCCTCAGTGCATCCCTCTACCGCACAACCTGTCTCATTTGGAAACCATTAAGTTTTTCAAAGTCTGTGAGTTCAGTATTTGTTCTGCAAAGAAGTTCATCGTGTCCTTTTTTTAGATTCCACATGTAAGTGATAGCATTTGATGTTGGTGTCTCATTGTCTATCTGACTTCACTTAGCACGGTAATTTCTAGGTCCATCCATGTTGCTACAATTGCCGTTATTTCCTTCCTTTTCATGGCTGAGTAATATTCCATTGTGTATATGTACCACATCTTCTGGATCCACTCCTCTGTTGATGGACATTTAGATTGTTCCCATATCTTGGCTATTGCAAATAGTGCTGCAGTGAACATTGGAGTACATGTGTTTTTTCAAGTCATGGTTTTCTCTGGATAGATGCCCAGGAGTGGGATTGCTGGATCAAATGGTAGTTCTATTTTTAGTTTTCTGAGGAATCTCCATACTGTTTTCCACAGTGGTTGCACCAATTTACATTCCCACCAATGATGTAATAGGGTTCCTTTTTTTCCACACCCTCTCCAGCACTTATTGTTTGTAGACTTTTTGAGGATGACCATTCTGGCTGGTGTAAGGTGGTGGTGTTCTTTTGTTTTTTAGGACTGTACCCATGGGCATATGGAAGTTCCCAGGCTAGGGGTCAAATCGGAGCTGCAGTCTCTGGCCTACACCACAACCACAGCAATGTGGGATCCCAGCCGCATCTTTGACCTGCACCACAGCTCTGAGTGAGGCCAGGGATCAAGTCCGAGTCCTAATGGATTGGGTTCGTTAACCTCTGAGCCACGACGGGAACTCCCAATTTGTTTTTTAAAATGGATTTTTAGACTGACATATTCTGGTCAAGTTTCATTTGATCTGAGTAACACCTGTGCAAGATTGGTACGTTATTTGCATTTTACATCTGAAAAAAATGGAGAGTCTGAGAGATTAAGTGGCTTGCCCATATTCGTAGGACTAGGAGTAACTCATTAAATGGGAACACAAGGCCAGATCTTCAGGCTGCAAGTTGCTATGCTTTTCCACTATACTATGCCACATAATGAACAAGTAGGGTCATGTTGGAGATGCAGCAAATATAACCTGTCCCAGGCTAATCCACTGTGATAAGGAAAGTACGACTACCTTAGGTTATCAACTGATGACTGAGCCTGGGGAAACAGGCTTTTCAAAAATCAGGGAAATCTGAGCCAGCCTCCAAATCATAGACTTTGTCTGCCATACCTTAAAAGTGATGCTTATCTTCTAGTCATCAATAGACAGTTACTCTGTCACTGCAAAAACATCTGGACATAAGACTGTGTTTGAATCTGAAATAAATACAAAGTTCAGCACTTAGACATTTGCTTAGCTAAGTCCAAAGTTGGAAAGTGGTCTTTGCCCTGGACATCACCGAGAAGAAAAGTCTCAGTAGAAGTGGACCGTTTCAGATAAGTGCTGAAGTGCTGTCGCACCAATTCTAACATTGGCAAACATTTATTCGGTGCCCAGGCTATAGTCTGTGTTACAAATAGAACATAAGATGTGAAAAAGGATATACGGAGTGCCCTAACGTCAACATTATTATCTCCCTTGAGAAAGGAATACATTTCCTTTGTTTTTCTCAAATCACTCGGGCATTCCATGTTTAAATTTCTCCATTTTTAAGAGGATAAACTTGGGAATTTCTGTCATGGCTCAGTGTTTAACGTATCCAACTAGGAACCAACCATGAGGTTGTGGGTTCGATCCCTGGCCTTGCTCAGTGGGTTAAGGATCCGGCATTGCCATGAGCTGTGGTGTATGTTGCAGAGGTGGCTCAGATCCCACAGGCTGGCAGCAACATCTCCAATTAGACCCCTAGCCTGGGAACCTCCATGTGCTGCAGAAGTGGCCCAAGAAAAGGCAAAAAGATAAAAAATAAAAAATTTAAAAATTAAAAAAAAAAAGAAATGGGAGTTCCCTTCGTGGCTCAGTGATTAACGAATCTAACTAGGAACCATGAGGTTTCGGGTTCGATCCCTGGCTTTGCTCAGTGGGTTAAGGATCTGGCGTTGTTGAGAGCTGAGGTGTAGGTTGCAGATGCGGCTCGGATCCCGAGTTGCTGTGGCTCTGGCATAGGCCAGCGGCTGCAGCTCCGATTGGACCCCTAGCCTTGGAACATCCATATGCCTCGGGAGCAGCCCTAGGAAAGGAAAAAAGAAAAAAGAAAAGAAAGAAAGAACACAGCCTCCATCGGCTACTTTCCTAGGAAAGGAAAAAAGAAAAAAGAAAAGAAAGAAAGAACACAGCCTCAAGTATTGCTACTTGAGCTGTCTCCTGATAAGAGAAATAGCATTTTGTGTGTGTTCTTGAAAAAACCTCAGGAAGCCCTCCCAGAAAAATTTGCCTGGGAGCTCAAACTTAATAGCTCCTGTACATCTGAGAAGGCTTGACCAGATAAAGTTCTGTATGCTTTAGTGGAGAGAAGTCCAGTAACCTGGACATAATATTCCATTTTAAACTATTGGGAACTTCTTTTTAAACTTTTTATTTTGAGTTAATTGTAGATTCACATGCAGCTTGTAAGAAGAAATACAGAACAACCCAGGGGACCCTTTACCCAGTTTTCCCTGATAGTAACATCTTGCAAAACCAAGATACTGGTATTGACACAGTCAAGATACAGAGCAGTGTTTGGAAACTTTTAAATGATTTGATCACTGTAATAATCATTCCCACATTCCCACAGGTTGGAAACATTCCTTTAAATTCCAGAGTTGCTAAGTAAGTTCCCAAGAGATATGTCATGGGGTGGGAGGTAGCAGTGTGGACGATTGCACAGGAATCTGAGAGGCAGCTCACTTTTTTTTTTCTTTTTTTATCCCCAGGTTTTTGTTTTGTTTGTTTGTTTGTTTTTGGGCCTAAACCACAGCACATGGAAGTTCCCAGTTGAATTGGAGCTACAGCTGCCGGCCTATCCCACAGCCACAGCAATGCTGGAGCCTTAACCCACTGAGGTGGGCCAGGGATCGAATCCAAGTCCTTATGGATACTAGTCGGGTTCATACTGCTGAGCCACAATGGAAACTCCATTTTTCCAGGAATTTTAACTGATTGACCATCTGTTGCACCTTGACTCGAAGGGGATCAGCTTTGAAGGCACAGCAGCTCACAACTCCATTGCTGAGCAAGTTTCCCAGCTAAAGAGAGAGTTATCAGAGTTTCTAATTTTTCCACATCCACTTCAATCATTCAACAAACCCATGTAAAGAATTCCTGGCTGCTCACTACTGGCCTGAATTCATTTGCCTCTCTGTAGATCATATCCCCGATATAACTTTTTTTTTTTTTTCTGTTTTTTAGGGCCACACCCGGGCATATGGAAGTTCCCAGGCTAGGGGTTGAATTGGAGCTACAGCTGCTGGCCTATACCACAACCACAGCAACGCCAGATCCTAGCAGTGTCTTCGACCTACACCCCAACTCATGGCAACACCAGATCCTTAAACCACTGAGTGAGGCCAGGGATCGAACCCACATTCTCATGGATCCTAGTCAGGTTTGTTAACCACTGAGCCATGAAGGGAACCCCCCCCCCAGATATAACTTGCAATTCAAATAAGGGTTAGATCGTCTTTCGTTTATTTCAATTGTCCATTGTTTTTTTACTGCAACTTTTGAGAGTTCTGCAGGAAGTTTCTGACAAAAATGAAAGTCTTTGGCAAGTATCTGAGGAAGTAGACAACAGAGGGAGATTCCCCTCCCCAAAGGACATAGAAGTCACTTACGGAGAAATTATAAGATCTCCTTCTAGATAAAGTATTAATATTTGAATTTGAAAGGGAAATCGCCAGTGGAACCTGGAGAGGTTGCATAACATTAAAAGCATGTGGAAATGAGAAGACTGAAAATTGTGCATACCTACATTTGGACAGCTAGAAAACTTTTTTTTTTTTTTTTAAACTAACTTTATTTTTTTTTTATTTTTTATTTTTTTGTCTTTTTTTTTGTTGTTGTTGTTGTTGTTGCTATTTCTTGGGCCGCTCCCTCGGCATATGGAGGTTCCCAGCCTAGGGGTCGAATCGGAGCTGTAGCCACCAACCTACGCCAGAGCCACAGCAACGCAGGATCCGAGCCGCATCTGCAACCTCCACCACAGCTCACGGCAACGCCGGATCCTTAACCCACTGAGCAAGGGCAGGGACCGAACCCACAACCTCATGGTTCCTAGTCGGATTCGTTAACCACTGCGCCACGACGGGAACTCCAGAAAACTGTTTTTTTTTTTTGTCTTTTGACAGCTGCACCCACGGTATATGGAGGTTCCCAGGCTAGGGGTGTAATCAGGGCCGTAGCCGCTGGCCTACGCCAGAGCCACAGCAACACCAGATCTGAACCATGTCTGTGACCTACACCACAGCTCATGGCAACGCCAGATCCCCAACCCACTGAGCGAGGCCAGGGATCGAACCCGCACGTCATGGTTCCTAGGCGGATTTGTTTCCGCTGCGCCACAAGGGGAACTCCTAGAAATTTTTTAAATTTTTTTTTTCTTTCTAGGATCACACCTGTGGCATATGGAAATTCTCAGGCAAGAGTTCAAATTGGAGCTATAGCTCCCGGCCTATGCCACAGCCACAGGAACACCAGATCTGAGCCAGGACTTCGACCTACACCAGAATGCACGACAATGCTGGATCCTTAACCCACTGAGCGAGACCAGGGATCGAACCTACATCCTCATGGATCCTAGTTGGTTTCGTTAACTGCTGAGCCATGATGGGAACTCCTAGAAAACTTTTGAAAAACAATCTAATACCAGGAAGCAACACGTTTCTAGTTGGTTTTGTTAACTGCTGAGCCATGATGGGAACTCCTAGAAAACTTTTGAAAAACAATCCAAGACCAGGAACCAACACGTTTCTAGGGAAAGCTAAATCTGCTATGTACTTCTAACATTTCAATGTACGCTTGAGATTAGTTGTCGTTGTTTCTGCCATTGGATCCAAAGCGAAAAGTTTCATTTCCTAAAATGACATCCTGGCATGCTGAGGCATAATGGCAGGAAGAATGACAATATGAAAAAAGCCACCTACTCCTGTTAGGACATACATGGTTTCCCAAATTACCAGCACTTTCCTCTCTGGTTTGCTCCCTTAACGTCAAAAATAGTTGAGGTAGTTGTTTGCACTTACCCTGCCTGTACTACAGGCCTAGAAAAAAAAATCACCAACAAGGGACTAAGCGAATGTTGAGAGCTGGTCCTGAAACTCCTGCTTGCTTTTAGGGATAGTAACCAATATGGCGGGCTTTTGTCATTGTTTTTCTTCCAACAGAGTAACTCAAGCTCTCTCATTCCACAAATTTAGTCTACACACATCCAAGAAATTTAATATGAATCCAGGGAAAGGGCAGAAGTGGACAAAAGACATTAAAGTTTAACTTAGCCCTCAATACCTTTAAAAGAAAAATCTCTCTTTTTTTTTTTTTTTTTTTTTTTTTTTTAAATTTTCCCACTGTACAGCAAGGGGGTCAGGTTATCCTTACATGTATACATTGCAATTACAGTTTTTCCCCCACCCTTTCTTCTGTTGCAACATGAGTATCTAGACATAGTTCTCAATGCTATTCAGCAGGATCTCCTTGTAAATCTATTCTAGGAGAAAAATCTCTTTTCACAGTTCCCATTGTGGTTTAGCATGTTTAGAACCGGACTAGTATCCATGAGGTTGCAGGTTCGATCCCTGGCCTCGCTCTGTGGGTTAAGGATCCAGCGGTGCCACAAGCTGTGGTGTAGGTCACAGATGCAGCTGGGATTGGCATTGCTGCGGCTGTGGTGGAGGGCTGCAGCTACAGTTCCGATTTGACCCCTAGTTTGGGAACTTCCATATGCTGTGGGTGCAGTCATTAAAAAAAAAAAAAATCCTTTCCATCAGTTCTTAAAACTATGTGGAAACTTAAAAAAAAAACTCAGTGAAAAAAAATGAAGGATTTTTAGATGAGATTGAAAACATCTAACAAAAAGGCAAAAGAGATGAGATGGGAAACAAAAGAATTAACAAGGAAAGTCTCCCGTTTGGGGGTAAATTTGTGAAATTCAATGACTATTTATTGAACTAGTTACAGAAAAAGAGAATTATCTAGATTCCAGAGAATAATACAGATTATTACAGAAATGAAGTAACTTTTGGAGTTCCCGTCGTGGCGCAGTGGTTAACGAATCCGACTAGGAACCATGAGGTTGTGGGTTCGGTCCCTGCCCTTGCTCAGTGGGTTAAGGATCCGGCGTTGCCGTGAGCTGTGGTGTAGGTTGCAGACGCGGCTTGGATCCCGCGTTGCTGTGGCTCTGGCGTAGGCCGGTGGCTACAGCTCCGATTCGACCCCTAGGCTGGGAACCTCCATATGCCGCGGGAGCAGCCCAAAGAAATAGCAAAAAGCAAAAAAAAAAAAAAAAAAAAGAAATGAAGAACTTTTGGTTATTTCAGTATCTTATATCTAAAAAAGTATTAGTTTACTTATCACTAATATTCCTGTCAAACTGTCACGATAGGACTTTCTTCTATCAATATGCACAACCAAAGAAACTAGGATTGCTTGGAATTAAGAGTTCTAGGGAGTTCCCGTTGTAGCTCTGTGGGTTAAGGACCCAACGTTGTCTCTGTGAGCATGTGGGTTCCACCCCTGGCCTAGCTCAGTAGGTTAAGGCTCAGGCATTGCCACAAGTTGCAGTGTAGGTTGAAGATGGGGCTTGGATCCGGTATTGCTGTGGCTGTGGCATAGGCTACAGCTGCATCTCCCATTCAGGCCCTGGCCTGAGAACTTCCATGTGCCACAGGTACGGTCATGAAAAGAAAAAGAAGGGGAGTTCCTGTCGTGGGTGCGATCCCTGGCCTTGCTCAATGGTTTAAGGATCCAGCATTGCTGTGAGCTTTGGTGTAGGTCCCAGACATGGCTTATTCCCTAGTTGCTGTGGCTACGGTGCGGGTCAGGAGCTGTAACTCTGATTTGAACTTCCTTATAATGTGGGTGTGGCTCTAAAAAGACAAAAAAAAAAAAGAAAAGAAAAAAAAGAAAAGAAAAGAACAGAAAGAAAAGGAAAAAAAGGAAAAAGTTCTAGAAGAGTCCTAGAAGAGAATACAGCAGATATGACCCATCCTGCTGGGAATGCAGCACGAAACGAGGAAATCATCTGTGTTTCACCAGTCAAAACATCCTTTTTAATATCAAAAAAAATTAGGCCCTTGCATCACATCATCATGTTAACATCTGGTAGCCAAAAAACTCTTTGTTTGCATCTACCAGTGTCTGCTCCTTCAACTTTGCCTGAAAGCTAGCCTTCTGGGTGCGTATATTGATCTGGGAGAAACTGGTTATCCTTGAATACACCTGGATGGTCCAAAGGTTTCTATTTTGGCAGTTTTAATGCCAGCTTAGCAAGCCAAGCAACAAACTAGAAATCATTCTGGCAGTTAGCAGTAAAATGGAATCACTGAGCAATCACATGACTTTCTTCTTGGCCAAACAGAGAAAAAATAACTGTCATGAATAACATTAATATTCACAATGCAAAGCTCTTTGCTGATTTAGGTGGCTACAAATCAGGAGTGTCACTATGTTTTACCCACTCATGCAAGGCACACGCCTGCATGCTTGCCTGTGTAGTGTTCAATATTTTTTTTTTTTAGGGCACCACCCATGGAGTATGGAAGTTTCTGGGCTAGGGATCGAATTGGAGCTACAGCTGCCACAACAGTAACTCCGGTGTTCAATAATTTTGATAACTTTTGGTACCCATCCAGGTGAGAAAATATCAAAGTTGAGGTCTAAGGATCTTCTATAAAGTATCTCAGAGGAGTTCCTGTAATGGCTTACGGATAACGAACCCGACTAGCATCTATGAGGACTCGAGTTCCATCCCTGGGCTCATTCAGTGGGTTAAGGATCCAGCGTTGCCACAAGCTGTGGTATAGGTTGCAGACGCGGCTCAGGTCCCACATTGCTGTGGCTGTGGTGTAGGCCAGCAGCTATAGCTCTGATTCAACCCCTGGCCTGGGAACTACCATATGCCACAGGTACAGTCCTAAAAAAAAAAAAAAAAAAAAAAAAATTCTTAGCAATCACGTACTTTATAGTTTAACTTACTCATTTTAATATTTCTAAGGTAACATTCTCATAAAAAATCCAAACAATAAGTCCTTTTTGTTTCTTTTGGCCGCCACCCAATTCCAGCTTCCTCTCCTGAGATAACCAATATTAACTAGGTGTTATATATCCTTTCACTCCTTTTCCATAGAAATACATAAAAATATGCAACTATAATGTCATATGTCTTACATCATTAGATACAAGATCTCACACTTATTTTTTCACTTAAAATGTTTTGAAAGCTCTTCTATCTACATTTTACTCCAATCCCTCTATCCAGTTCAAACTCCTCATTTAGAAAAAGTGGAGGAGTTCACGCCGTGGTGTAGCAGAAACGAATCCAGCTAAGAACCATGAGGTTTCCGGTGCAATCCCTGGCTTCACTCAGTGGGTCGGGAATCTGGCATTGTCGTGAGCTGTGGTGTAGGTCACAGATGCAGCTTGGATCTGGTGTTGCTGTGGCACTGGCTGGCAGCTGTAGCTCCAAGTAGATCCCTAGCCTGGGAACCTCCATATGCCATAGGTGTGGCCATAAAAAAGCAAAAAAAAAAAGGGGAAAAAAAGAAAAAGTGGAAAAACCCAAGTCTCAAATAGTAAAATGACCCCCCCCCCAGGGCCGCTCTCCACTGTATATGAAGGGGTCCAATTGGAGTTGTAGACCCCAACCTACACCAGAGCCACAGAAACACCACATCTGAACCACGTTTGCAACCTACAACCACACCTCATGGAAATGCCAGATTCTTAACCTGCTGAGCAAGACCAGGGATCAAACCTGCAACCTCATGGTTCCTAGTCAGATTCATTAACCACTGCACCACCACAGGAACTCTGTAAAGCAACTTTCGTAAGGCTGGATAGTACTTTCAAAATCAAACAAAAGTCAGCTACTACTTACTGCACAAAATTTGCAGCAACTGAAAAGGGGAAAATCTACTCAGAATCCAATCTCTCCAATAGCTAAAGTTATTTTTTTCTCAGCCCAGCTTCTGTCTGGACGCAGAACTACTTTTCGTACATAGTTGTAATCAAAGCACATGTTCAACTGATGTTAATTTTTTTCCACTTAAGTTAATCAGATGTTTATATAAAGTCGACTAGTTAACTGGCAAGGAAGGGTGACCTAATAATAGCTCATGGAGTACTCAGGCCCTCTTGCCACTAAATTAGGCTGCTTGCCATCGTAACTAGCTAACCCCCTTCCTCTCATTCCTCAAGACATTCTAGTCAGTAGCTTCACCTTCCCCTGAATCCTGGGTTCTGTCCATTCTCATCCCTCTCAGAGCCATTTCTAACTCCTAAATCTCTAGGGGAATCCCTTTACTCTCCTGGGCCGGGCTTGTCTCAAAGTTTCCCGAGGTTCCCAAGAAGAGCTTCACAAGACTGTCCAGGAAATGAGGATCGCTGACCACCACGCCTCAGGGCTCTTTTTGTAGCCCCCAAAGTTTATTGAGTAGAGACTGCAGGGTCATTGTAGGGTCAGGGTGAGGACGCCTGGCCAGGCCCTATTCACGTGACCGGACCCAGGAGGAGGAGTTCGTTTTCCCACCAGAGGGGGCGCTGGGGGCAATGGGCGGGTAGCCAGCCTCCTCCCTTCCCCGGTACTCCGGGCATTGCTCGCCAGTCCGGGTCGTGACGTAATCTCCCCGCGCCGGGGGCGGTACGCGCTTGACGCCATCTCCGGGCGCCCGGCTGGGGGGGCGCTGGGTGTGGGGCGGCTCCGGCGCCGGGGATGGCGGCGGCCGCGGTTGCGGCGGCTCCGGGACAAGAGGGAGGAGCCCGGGGAGCGCCGTGAGATGGGCCGGTGAGTGTCGCCGGGAGTGGGGGCTACCGAGTCGGCCTTACTGCGGCCAATGAGGCCTGGGCTCGCAGCTCTGGAGGAAGTGGCCCCCCGGAGCCGGTTGCCCCGCGGACCGAGGGAGCGAAAGAGGCCGCGCCTAGACCCCCGACCGCTTCTCACTGGCCCGGCCCAGAGAGCGGCCCCAGGCTGTGTCCCTGTGGGCCGAGGTATCCGAGTCCTGGGGGCGGGAAGCTGCCCCCAAACAAGGAAGCATTGCCTGCGGGGCCTCGCCCCTGCCCCTCTGCCTGAAAGGTCGACCCCGACTTTCTGACCGCAGATTTCCCAAATTCGGGCCCTTCCTCTGTTGTTGAGAGGACTGAGGGTTCACGGGAAGCCATAACCCCTGGTCTCTTCTAAGCTCCTCTCTTTCTGGCGGGCGCACCTCTCTCAGCGAATTCGAGTCTTAGGCTGGGATCAGCCTCTTGATTCCGGGCTCTGCTGGCAGTGTTGGCAGTTCTCCGGAATGGTCCCCCTTTCCTGTTAGCTCGGTTGGGCTCGCAAGTTAGGTCTTCCCCTGGAGAAATCCTCATTGAGCCCCTACAGTGACGAGGTTTCAGATTCCGAAATGTGTTTTGCCGTCGTGGGAACCTGGTGCTCAGGCTTGGCTCTTTGTTGTCATTCCCGCAGACCTTTTGCCTCTTTCAGTCCTTTTATTAGCTTGTGATTGGCTAACCCCTCAGTGACCTAGAGGCAGGTTTTCTTTAATATTTTAATTGTATGGAGCAAGGATCATTCTGGGATTGAATGTGTGACCCCAGTTTCTCTTGGAAATGAGGGAGAAAGCTAACTGCTTTTCACTTACTGGAACTGCTGGCAAAGAGGGTATACAGACTGTGCCCACTGTGAAAAGTTGTGTTTATGGAACCAAAGATTTGTGTTTCTACCTTGTTTTCCTGTCTTGTCGCATTTATTGTACCCACGCACCGTGTAGATCTTGAGAGAAATGTCTTCAGTTTGGTTTGAGGCTTGCAGGGTTCTGTAGGACTTGGACAGCACAGTGGGTAGTTTCTCCAAGTACTGGTCAGTGCTGCTTTCTCTGTTTTCAGAGGTTAAGACTCTCTTCTTCAGTGCTTATTGTTTCTGGTGTGTGAAGATTCAGATATTGACAGCTTAACATGAATTTTGTTTCCCCATTGTTAGCTAGGTGAGGATGAAGGCAATGCTTTCAGTTTGTGTCACACTTGATTCAGCACTTAGTACAAAGTTGTCACTTAGAAAATTTTACACATGCACACACACACAGGAACCTGTTATTTTTTTTTTTAAACCCTGGAAATCTGTTAATAATGCTTCCTCTTGAGTGACTCCCCCTTGACCTCTTTTTCTGCCCCAGAAACATAAATAATTGTTCTTTTTCCTCTAGTACCGCTTTTCTCGTTTAAATAACCTCCACGTCTGTGTTTTCAACAGTGCTGAATCAAGTGAAATCCATGAGGTTGATTTTTCCTGCTTCCCTTTGTTCACATGGACACAATTTGAGTCTTCCACATTTATTTGTGCATTTACCTAAAATTGGGATTGGAAGTAAATTTAATCTTTGGGAATAGGTACAGATAGAGAATGACGAATACGATGTAGTTCTCATCATGGCTCACTGGTGACAAACCCCCCCTAGTATCCAAGAGGAGGCAGGTTTGATCCCTGGCCTCACTCAGTGGGTTAAATATCCGGCTTTGGTGTGAGCTGTGGTGTAGGACCCAGACGAGGCTCGGATCCCACATTGCTCTGCCTGTGGTGTAGGCCAGCAGCTACAGCTCCGATTCCACCCCTAGCCTGTGCACTTCCATATGCTTTGGGTGTGGCCCTCAAAAGGCAAAAAAAAAAAAAAAAAAGAATATGATGTTAATGAAAGCAGTGAAGTTTGACAGGTGGAAAATTTTTCGCAGGGATGTCTTCCTACAAATTAGAGCTTACTGGATGGCTTTTTCTCTGTTCAACTGCCTGGGCACTCTGGATAAATGTGCTGTTAACTCTGGAGAAAAGGACATGTCAGGGACTCCTAGACTTTTAATATCTTTGTGGTTTTTTTACCTTTCTTGATGATCCTGGAGAGGGTTAGATGCTAGACTCCTGCTTACTTTTTCTCTTTCCTTTTTTTTTTTTTTTTTTAGGGCCGTACCCACAGCATATGGAAGTTCCCAGGCTAGGGGTCTGATCGGAGCTGCAGCTGCCAGCCTGTGCCACAACCACAGCAATGCAGGATCTGAGCCATGTCTGTGACCTACACCACAGCTCACGGCAAACGCTTAACCCACTGAGCAAGGCCAGGGATTGAACCAGCATCCTCCCGGATACTAGTAGGGTTCGTTGACCATTGAGCCATGACGGGAACTCCCTTGCTTACTTTATTTCTATTTCTGTCTTTTAGACTCCCAAGCCAGTGGGGAGGACACTGCTTCTTACTACAGCTGCTCAGAAGCACCACTGGAAGCTCAGGTAACACAGATGCTTTGGATACCTTGTTGTAGAGAAACATCTGAAATTCAGCAGTGGAAAAACCAAACAGTGTAATATCATAGAAATCTCTTTGAAGATCCAAAGACCTGAAGCCTGATTAGAAGAAATAGGTGACAAATTTCATATGGGTTGAAGCATTCAGACCAAAAAGACACTTTATTGCAATGGAAAAAAGCATGTGTGAAAGGTGACAGAGAAAAGGGGGAGAGAACTTTCTTATGAATCACACACACTTAAGATAAATAAACAGGTATATTTGGAGGAATGGAACCAGAATTTTAAAAAGTGCTGCCTAGAGCAGACCTATAATGGAAAAGGAGCCACTGGCAAAGGAAAACACAAAGGAAAAAAGAAAGGGAATGAATGAAGAAGGAAAATTAAAGGTGGTTAATGAGAAGAAAGAAGCATTGCCAGACTAGGGAGTCACCAAGTCTGTGTGAGGTCAGAAGGGGTTTGTTTTGTGTTTTGTGGTTTTTTTATCTTTTTAGGGCCGCACCTGCGGCATATGGAGGTTCCCAGGCTAGGTGTCAAATTGGAACTACAGCTGCCAGCCTACACCACAGCCACAGCAACATAGGATCTGAGCTGTGTCTGCAAGTTACACTACAGCTCATAGCAACTCCAGATCCTTAACCCACTGGGCGAGGTCAGGGATCAAACCTGCATCCTCATGGATGCCAGTCAGATTCGTTTCCGCTGAGCAATGAAGGGAACTCCATGGTCAGAAGTTTTGTTGCTTTTTGGGATAGAGAGATAAATTGTAGAAAATGCCAGAACAGTCACTCTCCCTATAGGGCCCAAGTTTGAATGTAGTATTTCATGGGCAAAGAAGATACTAATCTTCATAACATGACATGTTTAGGGAACAACATTGAACAAACAAAGAAGACAGTCAGACCTCAGGGTCCTTGACACCTGAGTCCTTGGGGTACTGGTGATAGGAGGAAAAGGAGGACAAGAATTTAGCCTGGCCTGGGGTCGTGGGGATGGAGATAAGGAAGATCATAACCCGAATTAGGGTGGGGAAAGGAAACAAGGATGAGGTCATACATTTAGGAAAGAAGATAGCACAGTAGTCTTTGGTGGCAAAAGGAGAATCTTGGGAAAAGGAGCCAGCAGCAAAGACCTTGTATTCAAATTCCCCTTAGGGGAAAAGGCTTAGAATACTCAAGGTCCCCATTAGAGGCACAACTAATCATGAATTGTTGGTTTCCCTGAGCTTGTAGAGCCCACAGGTTATTTACGCATTGTCCTTGTAGGTCTTTGTGGTTCTGTGATTGTTTCTTTCGTGTCCTAGGCTGGATGAGTGAGAAGGGTAGCATTCTTTTCTGGCCCTTTCTCATTCCTCTCTCTTTTTTTTTCCCAGCAGTCTCTTTTGTTACATCTTTCTCCATGGGCGCAGTTTCTGCTCTTTCCTTTGACTTGGTTTACCCCTAGGTTATGTTTCTTTGCTTCTGATTTGTTCCCAAGCAGATGTGGGCGCCCCAGCCAGCAGCAGAGAGGGGTGCAGGGGAGCCACAAAGAAGCCCCTTCTGATGCCCCAAGGAGCAAGCCGACCACTTCCAGGCTCCAGGAACACCACAAAGCAATATGAAACCTGTTCATGAAAGGAGTCAGGAATGCCTTCCACCAAAGAAACGAGACCTCCCCGTGACCAGCGAGGATATGGGGAGAACTACCAGCTGCTCAACTAACCACACACCCTCCAGTGATGCCTCTGAATGGTCCCGAGGGATTGTGGTGGCAGGGCAGAGCCAGGCAGGAGCCAGAGTCAGCCTGGGGGGTGATGGAGCTGAGGCCATCACTGGTCTGACAGTGGACCAGTATGGCATGCTGTATAAGGTGGCTGTGCCACCTGCCACCTTCTCCCCAACTGGCCTCCCATCCGTGGTGAATATGAGCCCCTTGCCCCCCACATTTAATGTAGCGTCTTCACTGATTCAACATCCAGGAATCCACTATCCCCCAATTCACTATGCTCAGCTCCCATCCACCTCTCTGCAATTTATTGGTTCTCCTTATAGCCTTCCCTATGCTGTGCCACCTAATTTCCTTCCAAGTCCCCTCCTTTCTCCTTCTGCCAACCTCACCACATCTCACCTTCCACACTTTGTGCCATATGCCTCACTCCTGGCAGAAGGAGCCACTCCTCCCCCCCAGGCTTCATCCCCAGCCCATTCATTCAACAAAGCCCCCTCTGCCACCTCCCCACCTGGGCAGTTGCCACATCACTCGAGTACTCAGCCACTGGACCTTGCTCCAGGTCGGATGCCCATTTATTATCAGATGTCCAGGCTACCTGCTGGGTACACCTTGCATGAAACCCCTCCAGCAGGTGCCAGCCCAGTTCTTACCCCTCAGGAGGGCCAGTCTGCTCTGGAAGCAGCTGCTGCCAATGGACAGAGACAGCGAGAGCGAAATCTAGTGAGACGGGAAAGCGAAGCCCTCGACTCCCCCAGTAGCAAGGGCGAGGGCCAAGGACTGGTGCCAGTGGTAGAATGTGTGGTGGATGGACAGCTATTTTCAGGTTCTCAGACTGCGCAGGTAGAGGTGGCAGTGCCAGCACACCGAGGTACCCCAGACACCGACCTTGAGGTCCAGCGGGTGGTTGGCGCTTTAGCTTCTCAGGACTATCGCGTGGTGGCAGCTCAGAGGAAGGATGAGCCCAGCCCTCTCAACCTGTCCCATCATAACCCTGACCCTCAGGGTGAGGGGCGAGGCTCAGCCAGGAACCCTGCAGAGATGGCTGAGAAAAATCAGGCCCGAGGGCTCTACACACAGTCCCATCAAGAACCCATGAAACATAGACCTGTACCCAAAGCAATGGTTGTAGCCAATGGCAACCTGGTGCCCTCTGGAACTGACCCAGGCCTGCTGCCCATGGGCTCGGAGATCCTGGTGGCATCAAGTTTGGACGTGCAGGCCAGAGCCACCTTCCCAGACAAGGAATCAACGCCACCCCCCATTACCTCTTCCCACTTGCCCTCCCACTTTATGAAAGGCGCCATCATCCAGCTGGCTACCGGGGAGCTGAAGCGGGTGGAGGACCTCCAGACCCAGGATTTTGTGCGCAGTGCCGAAGTGAGCGGGGGGCTGAAGATTGACTCTAGCACAGTCGTGGACATTCAGGAGAGCCAGTGGCCTGGATTTGTCATGCTGCATTTCGTGGTTGGTGAGCAGCAGAGCAAAGTGAGCATCGAGGTGCCGCCCGAGCACCCCTTCTTTGTATATGGCCAGGGTTGGTCCTCCTGCAGCCCTGGGCGGACTGCACAACTCTTCTCTCTGCCCTGCCATCGGCTCCAGGTGGGAGATGTCTGCATCTCTATCAGTTTACAGAGCTTGAACGGTAACTCAGTTTCTCAGGCCAGCTGTGCTCCCCCAGGCCAGCTGGGAACCCCCCGAGAAAGGCCTGAGAGGACAGTATTGGGACCCCGAGAGCAATGTGACAGTGATGGGAAAAGCCAGCCGTCAGGTGAGAGCTCTCGAATGGCAGAGCCCTCGCAGCCAGAGCCAGGTGCTCAGGCCTGCTGGCCAGCCCCAAGCTTCCAAAGATACAGCATGCAAGGGGAGGAGGCACGGGCTGCGCTGCTCCGTCCCTCTTTCATTCCACAAGAGGTAAAGCTGTCCATCGAAGGGCGTTCCAATGCAGGAAAATGAACCTCTCCCAGACCCAGCCTGGGGCTCTACCCCAGAGCTGGGCCTCACCGTGAGCAGGCAGAGGATTTGCACATGCCGAGCAGGGGGTGGCTCTCTTGGCGGTAAGGTTGCGGGGGAAGAGGAGGCATGAAGGCAGCCTCCCAAGGCAGTGTCTGTTGCCCATTACCCCATGGCCTCCTTTCAGGACAGCCGCAGAGGGTGCTGTGATGGGGAGCAGCAGGCCTGGGCCAAGAAAGGAAGGGGGTGCACACAGAATGAGAAACATTCCAAATATCAGGGCCTCCCTGTTCTTTCCTCCCCATCCCTAGCTCCTGCAAGGGGAGAGTCAGGCTTTGGAGCAGGTGGCAGAGGGAGGGAGCAAAGAAAGAGCCAAAAATGATGATCCACAGCTTATAGTAGCAGTTCAACTGTCTGAAGTCTTTTTTCCTTTCTTTTTGTGATGGGAGGGCGGGAGGCCCCATGGTTGGAAATAAGAGGGTTCCCACCCAGAACTCCTCTTTTGAGAGCCGTGCACTTTAAAGGGTAGTTTTGTTACAGACGACTGTGGCTGGTTTTGGCTGGGGGACTCCCCTTGATCCTCTACTTCAGCCCTTTCCCGTCTCTCCCCACCATCCCTCCCACAAGGCTTCTAGCACCATGAGAGAGAAGCCTCGCCAGGGTTCAGTGTGAAGTACTGCCTTGACGGGGACCCAATCCGGGGCTTTGGGAGAGAGACCTGATGGCCAGGCCGACTGGGCTCTAGGCAGGGCTTCTAGAAAGGTAGCTGACCTAACAAAGCTCTTCCTGCTCAACGTGTCAGACCCACTTTGAAACTGTACCGAATCCCTAGTTGGTAATGATGACTTTTGAGAGAACCAGTGGACCCTTTCCCCAGAACCCTCCACCCCCTCCCTCCGTCTGTCTATGTTGTGCCTAAGTGCCTGCGCTGCCCCCACCCTCTCGCTGCCCTAACTTCTCTGCATGGTGTCTTGACCTGGGCCTAATTCGTAACTGCACTGCCTTTCCCCTTCTGCAAAACTGGTTTTGTCCACTCTGACCAAGACCTCTAGTTTTTGGTGTGTAGGGGTCTCTCTGGTTTCCCTCTCACTTATATTCTCTATTTTTAAAAACTCAGAATCATGTCCCTTTCTCTTCTGCAGCTGAGCTGTTTGGTGGTGAAACAAGAAGGGAACAGGGCAAATACAGCTGGCTGGGCAGTGCCCATCCTTGCGTTTTTTATGGAGTCCGTCTCTTACGCTACTCCCTCTCCTAGGAGTTCAGACTTCTCCAGGCTGTCCCTTCCCACAGCCAGCTCTAAGGTTCCGGGATGGTCTTGATAATCTTTCAATACCTGAAAAGTCTCCTAGATTTCATTTCATGGTGGAGTATTCCTCTGCAAAGAGTATTTTCAATCTTAGTTGCATTTGCCCCCCTGTGTCTTAAAGTCCACTTTTTCTTCAAAACTTTTAGCATCAGCTTGGACAGTGGGATTCCAGTGGATATTGAGGATTAGACTCCCCCCATCTGCTTTCAGATGGGTTGGGTGGGTTTTTTGTTTGTTTTTTGGGGGTCTTTAGACTCTTGAAGCAACTCAGGGTATTGTCCACTTAGCTCTCTGGTGAGGCTTCTCCCAGGGTCTAACCCTGGCATTTCCTTTCGAGATGGACTGGCCGAGGCCTGGCCTATCATCAGGAGTCCCAAACCTCCGAGGTCTGATCTCTGCTCTGTCAAAGACTTTAGGCAAGTCTTGTGACCTCTCGCTCTTTCACTTCCTCCCCAGCTGCCAAATGGGGATAAATAATCTTACCTACCTCCTGGGGGAGGGAGAGTTCTGAGAATGGAGTCATTCTTAATGTTCAGGTGCTACAGGTTGTTCTCCTGGGGGAACAAAGTGACTGAGACTGGCTTGTTTGCTACAAGCCCTACACTCCATTGTTTCATTCCTTGAGAGCAGTTACCTGGTCAGCTTTTGGAGGCCCGCCCAAAGGAAGCTGCTGACCTGACCCCAAGTACTTAAGCATCCGGTTCACCTCGGAACCAAACACCACCCCTGTCTGGAGAACACTCAGCCTTGTACGTGTTTGGGATCATGTCCTTTCCCTTCTCTGTCCCCATTCTCTTTGAATGCTGCTTTCTGTGGCTTGTTCCCTCCAGGGGGCCTGTGAGACTGAGTCCCGAGGAGTCTTCTCAGATGGCAGCCCCAGGAGAAGGCCTCACTAACTGTTCCATGAGCAACTCATTCCTAGTGTCTCATGCATGGGTTTCTCAGAGACATTCTCATTAGGAAGGCTCATCAGCTGAATATAGTGACAGGCACACAGTAGACACTCAAGAAATATCCACCAAGGATACCAACTGAGCTTCCTCCTTATGGGAGCAAACCTGTATCTAATGCAGGCCAAGTAGTTAAAATCAAACAACCTTCGACTTCCTAGCCCGGCAACTTCCACTTGATCCTAGAAAGAGGAAATCTTGTGCACCTTGCCAAGTTGGGCCCTGAACTCTGCTAATATTCCTCTTCTGTCTCTTGCTGGTGAAGCAATACCAGCAGCTCCCCTAACACTGTGCTGTGCATTTGTGGTATGTTAATGCTTGATTCTGCTGAGCTGCAGAGGTGGCTTTCGTAAAGTATGGCCTCCAAGGGAAAGAAGCTCTGTGCCATAAAACTTGGCAAGAGCGGTGGCATTCCTCTTACCTTTTCCCTCTGGTTCAGTCTTTTCTTCCAGGCATGAGGAATAAGAAGAACCGATGGTGTGCCCATTCTTCCTTATAAGGATTTCTTAGGCTTTATTGTAAGAGACCTAAGAGCAGTTTTGAGAGAGAGCATTTTGGTGGCAAGCTATCAGGTTTGGGGGGAATTGGGCGATTGAACAAGGCCCACGTTAGTAGTAGAACAGCCTGAGAGCTTAGGGATAGAAAGGAAAATGGCTAATTCTGACACTAAACAGAAATGCCTATACCAATTTGGGCATTAGGGGAACCGGGTAGAGGACAGGTAATGCATTCAAGTCTTGAATCTTCATTCCTATCAAGATTAGTGTCAACAGGGCGGGGGGGGGGGTACTGGGAGGTCAGAGCTGAGCACTCATACCCGAGGGAAGAGGTTCCAGTAGGTCTGGACTGACCTTTCTACACTCTTGGTCCCAGTTGGCTGTAACACCAAGGGCTGTGGTCTGTGCTGCTTTGCCACTGCTGCTGTCTGCTCACTGTCCTGCCTGCTGCCCTTTATAGCTCCCTGTCTTTCTGTCTTTGGCCATTTAAATGAAATTCAGGCATTCTGTCTATTCTTACATGTGCAGGTGTTATTTTATATCAAAGTCATTGAGTAGGGATAGTATGAAATGCTGCTGGTGGGCTGATAAATCCAAAGGGATATGGCTTCAGTGCTTGTTGGGAGCCCTTTGGCTCTAAATATCTGACTCTTTTGAAGCAGAGACAAGCAAGTCCTATTAGTGGGTGTTTTCTGTGTATTAACTTCTTTCCTTTATGCTATCTTGTATCCTGTTTTAAAAAATAAATGATGAGGAACCAGGTTAGGGCCCGTGTCAGCATCCCAGGGAGGTTTATCTGGCTCCAGTAATATGGATTCTGGGGTCGGGGAAGGGTTTGAAGTTTGAAATAGCCCCTCAACTGGGGTTCGGTTTTATTTTTACCACTGGGCACCGTAGGAGATGCACAGGGTGGTGGTATAAAAACCTGCAACAAGCAGGCATGTTGAAGAGTTGAGTGATCACACTGGAGATAAAGGGTGGACATGGGTTGACTGGGAAAGCACCTGGGTCCATTAGAGTAAAGATCACCTGATTGATTGGATTGGCCTTGGGAGAGTAAGTCACAGTCTTAAAAGCAAAGTAAATTGGGCAAAGGCCAAGTTTTTCGGGAGACGTCTTGGCCTCCTAGGGGTAAGTTTACCAAACCACACTGAAGCTACAGTACTTTCCAGATGGGAAAAAGTGAACACTACAGTTGAGCAAAACCGTGCTAGGTTGGATGTTGACCGGGAACCTATTAGCCCTTTGCTGGGAAGCCTTCATCCTTCAGCTTCCCTGGGGTAGGGAAGGCTTCCCACATTATGCAATAATAAAATAAGCATCTGGGTCTTCACAGCTGTCAGTTGCTCTTTCAGCTCTAGAATCCATCTTTGGGCCAGAAGCCTGGTCTGGGCCTAGAATGATACTGGCCCTTGAGATGCTAGAGTTGGCTGCACTCTCTCCTTACCTGCAGACTATGCACAGTGCCTGGGGCGGAAGGAGGAGAGGTGGTGCGCTTTGCCCTGCTGAGCCTCCCCAGCAGGAACAGTAGTAATAAATGCACTTTTCACACTAAGGTTTCTTTATTAGTTCTCCTGTTGAGCCTAGATCCTTCCCCGGTAGATTGCAAACTCAAAGTCTGTGTGATTTCCCCAAGCCATTCTACTGCAAATGCCCAGCAGTGAAGATGGCCTCAAATTGGGTTCCTGTCTGCAGTGTGTGTGGCGGCAGCCCATGTGCCTTTACCTATTGTCAGACTTGCAAACATTTATTTCTGTCTTTATGACTCTCATGGGGATTGAGGTTCTTTAGAGAGAGAGAGTGCAAGCGCAAGCGAGCTGATGACACAGTGGTTTTACACCCACTCCCTGGACAGGGAGCTTGCATGTAGTTGTGAGCTGTGAGTGGTTGGTGCATCGCTGGTGTTACTGAAGGCAGGGTTCATCCCTCATTTGCTTGACACTCGCATTCAAGAGAAGCTTGTATTGGGGAAGATACTGACTGTATTCGTGGCAAACTTGAAGTATTAAAAATAAGGCTGTCCCTACAACCTTTCTAGTCACACACAGGTTCCCTGTAGCCAAAACAGTATATGTTCCAGCTGCAGAGAGCAGGTTGCTCTCAGCTTGCACAGCACCTTAGGGGAGGGAAGAATAAATGGATGGGGAATGGGGTGGAGAAAGGAGGATGGGAATGTTGTCATCCAGGTGGCTTTAGGGTCCTGAGGAGTAGAAGAGAAGGACGCCACTGGGGAGGTCTGACGGATGGATCTAATTTGTGTAGGAGTTCCCTGTAGATAAATTACTGATCTCCCAACTACTATCCCCAGTATGTAATGGCTAAATTAATATGTAATCAACTGCATTGTATCTAAAGCCTTAGAACTAGTCAGGTGCTCCCCCCACCCAATACCATTTCTTACCCTCTAATCCTACCTGATCTTTAACAAAGCATTAATAATTCTGAGGATAATCTCTATTTTGTTGTGCTTTTTTGTAACTGTTTTAAATAAATCAATTTGTACTGTATATTTGTACTTTTGTGAGATCCTTTTTGCTGTTTTACCATTTTAAGTCTCTGTACTTGGCTACACACAGATTGTATTTTTATTGTTAATGCTCTTCTTATGGATACCTGCATTTAACTTGTGGACTATGTAAACACAATATATATATATATATATATCTCAATATCTATATATCTATATATATCTATCTATATAAACTACTAGCTTTTCCTTTTGGTGTTTGCGCCTTCTTCCTGTCCCAGCCTTAGATGGTGGCCATTGGGTGGGGGCTAGAAGCCCTAGGCGGCAGAGCTTGTAATAGCAAATGGTGCCCATCTTCGTGTGTTGGCCTGGGGGCATATTGTGCACGCTGGTCCTGGAGCATCGTCTGCAGGTTCTGTTGCTCTGTATCTTGGAGACCTGGAAGTCCACCTGTAGACTCAGATACTCTACTAACACAAACAGTCACACAGGGGCCTGTCGGTGCCCCCACTGCTGGCCTCTTCTCCAGTTCTTTTCTCAGGAATACTGCTGGTAATTTCTGGAATAGGTCAGCTCCAATCATAGCTACTGCTTCTAACCTAGGAAGCTGCCACTAGTAAGAGGTCACTCAGATACGTGATAGTTACTCAGACATTTATTGAGCACTTGCGGTGTGCCACCAACTATCCTAAGTGCATTATATATTAACAACCATTTGTTGCTGGTACTATTTCCATTTTTGTTGTGGGTAGGGAAACCAAGATGTTTAAGTAACTTGCCCCGAGTTCCAGCTATTAATTGGCAGTACAGAATGTTAAATCCAGACATCTGATTCCTGAGTTAGTGTTAACTCACAGATTGTTGTGAAAATTAAATGAGATAATCCACTAACGTGCTCAGAGCAGTCAATGACACAACCACTGCTCAACCATTTTGAAACATTCCAGATAGGACTTCAGTATGGGGCTCTGTGAGAGAAGGCCATTGGCTTCTGGCTCAATTAAATGTATTCTTTTAAACGTCCAGTATTTTCTTATAAGCTTATTAATATTTTTGTATTTTTCAAAACGACTCATAGGAATTAACTAGCTTGGTGGTTCGTAGGGGGAGGCGGGGAGTCAGTTAACACTCTTAAATAGCCGTGAACCTATGGAGGTCAGAGAGGAGTCCAAGTTTCCTTGTTATGATATTGGAAGAGATCCACATTCCTGGCATAGTTATTTTTCTGGCTACAACTTAACTAGGGCACTTCCTTCTGGACCTCAAGATCTATAATTATCTAAACTGTACACAACCTTCGGTGCAGGCTAAGGAAAGTTCTGTGCTTGTTCTGTACCATCACAGAAGCTTTTTAGAAATGACCTCAGTTCTTGTCTCCTCCATGGTTTGGCAGCCAGCCAAAGTGCCAGAGTAGTCATTTTGCTCTGGCCTTGACCACCACTGACTGGAGAGCTCATATCCCCTTAATTTTGAATTTTCCTCCATGGGTTTTATTATCTTACCTTGGCTCTGGGGAATAAATAAAACCATGGGTTACCTCTTCTCTAAACATGAGTTCTTGGCGCTATGGACCTTAACATTGCAGGTATTTCTATGACAATATTCCTTAAGGCAGCTGACTGCTATCTGGGGTAGAATTTTAAGTTTGGCAAAGTGAATCCTGATGGGAAGAGTAGCCAGTACCTAGTCTAAATGCTGCATCCTCTTTAGCAAATGACAGTTATGAGGAAAGGCGTCTACTTCTGAGTTTGGAAAGGTAAGTTAGGTTGAAAGAGCTCTTGGGACCACAGGTGATCTTCATTAGGGTCATGGGAAGGGACCCTCACAAATTCCACATCGGTTCGTTCTTCATGCCACCATTGACTTGTGAAGGCCCAAAGCGGGATCTCTGCCTGGAGAGCCTCTCTTGAGGACCACCCTCCCTCAGAAAAGGACAAGCTGCCAGAAGTCACTGACTGAAAATGTCCAGCTGGGTCTCCCCTAGATCACGTCCCTTGCTGGAACGAAATCAATAGAAAGGCAGGAAAGGGCCAGAAAAGATAAAATTAATTTATTTGCCCTCGACTGGGAGGCTGCGCAGGGGGCTCCAGTCCTACGTGCATGCCCTGCAGCAGAGGGCGGGGAGTCCGGCTCTCTGGAGTGCCTGCTCCCTCGCCCATAGCTGCCTTGAGCCAGGTCCCTCCTGACCCCATCATCCTGCTCCCACATGCAAGGGGTACACAGGTCCACCTGCAACACACTCAAGCCTGCCTCCGGCAGCAAGGACGGAGCCCTGTGGGAGGCTGGAGCATGAATCCCTGTGGGCTGGGGTGGCTGGGGAGGCAGGCAGGAGGGTACGGTTCAGTGCAGAGAGCTGTTGTTTTGCTCTTCAAAGGCCATCTTTCCCAGAAGCTGGCTGTCCAACTCCACCCCACTCACAGGTAGCTGGAAAAAGTTCATCTCAGCTGCTAAGGCTGCCATGGCAGAAGGGTCCTGGCCAAACTGAGCTCGCAACATCATGTCCATTTTCTCCAGCCTCCTCTTGAGCCGCTTGGCCTCCCGCTCCCGGATGAGCCGGGCCTGCCGCTTCTCCGGGGTTTCATTGGCGCGCTTCAGTCTCATGGCCTCCCGATCTCGCTGCAGCCGGCGTGCCCGCTGCTCATCCGTCTCCTGCATGCGCTGTAGGCGCTTGGCTTCCCGGTCCCTCATGCGCCTTACCTCCCGCTCCTCGGGGGTCTCATTGTCCCGCCGGCTCTTCTTCGCTGTGCGCTCTCGTTCCAGCCGCTGCAGCCGGACTTCCAAAGGCTCGTTCTGTCGACGCAGGGCCCACTTGCGTACACTGGGGGTCTGCGCTTCTAGCAGCTTCCGGTAGGCAGCACAGTTGTTGCACACAAGCAGAATTCCAGCAGGGTACACTGGAGGACTAAAGGCAATGTCCTTCCCCTCGGCACTGGAGGGGCCCTCACTGTGGGCTGGGGGCAGGGATTCCATATTAAGGACTTCGGGAAGCTTCTCGCTGGAAAGCAAAAATGGTGAATGGTTAGTGTCACCGTCCAGCAAGGCTCCAGTATCCAGGCCTGGGTAACTGTCCTACTAGGCCAGCTGCTCCAAGTTCACCAGTAGGGGCCAAAGAGAATGCTTGGGAAACCTCCCCTAGCTTTCCACCCTTGCCCTTCTCTGGGCTAGGGAGTCTACCAAGTCTTAAAGCCCATATGGAATTAGAGACTGAGCCAACCGCCACAGCCAGCCACCAGAAATCAGACAAACCCCTACAACGCGTGGTCCGTTCAAGCCAGACTGGTGGTACTTATGGGAGCTGTGCAGGGCAGTCCCCTCTGAACTAGAGGCTGTCCAGTCTACTGGCTCAACCTCCCCTCCGCCCACCCTGTGTTGTACACGAGCAAACAAGACTCGGACACAATTCACATGGTTCTAATCCTCCGGGGACACAGTGGTACCCTATAACTCCTTTCTCCACGCTTATCATGAATGTTCTTGGACTTCCCCACGTCTCATTCTAGATGAAAACATTCTGACAGAGAAAAGAAATGGGAGTTCATTTTCCTTTGGGGAAATCTAATGGAAAGGGCCTATTTACCAGCCTCAAGGCTTGTATCTCCAAAGAGTCATGGGTCAGTTGCCTTTGCGTTTCCTAGCTCTAGTCTTCACTTTGACTTGGGAGAGCAGAACCTACACCCAGTAATTTGTTCCCAGCACAGAGGGTTAGGTGCCCAGCTAACCTGTTAAATGTGGCATGGCTGGTGAAGCGGGCTCCACACACAGCACAGTTAGACCGCTGGTCCTCCGAGTGGATTAAGAGGTGGCGACCCAATGACCCTGGGGAGCTAAGGGCCCGGCCACAGACAGGACACATATAGCTCTTGGCGCTGACCACTGCTGCAGTGTGCTGTAAAAGAGAGCCTTAATCGGTCAACTCACGCCACGGCTAGGACAGTCTACACCCTCTTAGGAACTACTTTTGGGGAAGTGTTCCCTTTCCTTAGTCTCAAGTAACAAGGGACTTATTTAGCACCTGGAAGAGTAAGAGTCTCTTGGGTCATAAAGGGTTGGACCATCCAGACCACTGTTCAGATTTCATTCATTCGCATTGTGACCACCTTCTGGGACACGTGGCTGGCTTGGGGAACAAGGGGACTCCAGAGCCAGAGCCCTCTTCAGAGCCTGAGAAGAATTCCTGTTCAGGATAATTTCTCATGGTCTGCTTGCCTCATGTTGTGGAGGTACAAGAGCATTTTGAGGGAAGGTTGAAGGCCAACTCCAGAAGCTGGCTTGGAAGACTGGTCTCCAAAACGTATTTAAATGCACTGCCTTTCCTTCAGTCTTTTAAAATCAGTCTTCTGAAGAAATGCTTCTCTTCATGAACCAATTATCTTTATGGTAAAAGTCAGGCTGCCATATGTGCTGATGCTTGTTCAATACACATCCTAAGGCGCATGTGCTTTGCGACTGGATCAGGGGGAAAAAAATCAAAAGTTTGTCTTGTTCTGATACCCTGGTGTTTACTAACTTTCTCCAGGATTTCAGAAACAGTTAATTCATTTTTTTCTTCTTTGAAACAAAGCCCTCATGATTAATGAATGTTTCTATTCCTGTATTTACAATATGCATTAATTAATTTAGAGAAAAAAGAGACTTTCTTTTCTTTCTTTCTTTCTTTTTTTTTTTTTTTTTTTTGCTGCACCCATAGCCTATGGAAGTTTCCGGGCCAGGGATCAAATGTGAGCTACAGCTGCAATCTACACCACAGCTGCAGCAATGCCAGATCCTTAACCACTGCACCAGGTCCGGGATTGAACCCTTGCTGCCACAGAGGCAAAGCTAGATCCTTAACTCCTTAACCTGCTATGCCACAGTGGGAACTCCTTTCTTTCTCTTTCTCTTTTTGTGATACTTAATTTTCACAGTGTGTCTGCCTGGAAATCCAGAACATATTCACCCAACATATCCCACTTATTCTGTAAAACGTTCTGAGGATTGGAGTGGAGTCTTGGTGGACGCGACAACCCAAGGTTCTTTCAGGAGCTGGTGATTAATCAAGTTGCTGGCCCTCGTGTCCCCACACACATGCACGCAGCTCCCCATGCCATACCTGGTATACGTGCGCAATCAGCTGCTCCCGACTCCCACAGTCTAGCTGGCAGAGGGGACACTGGCAGAGCCCAAGTAAGGGGTCAGAATTCAAATTCTCTGTGACCTGCAATTTAAAAGCAGACAATTCATTAGGACAGTTTACCAGTCTCTTTCCTGCCCCTACTTCTTTTAAGATAGTATCCTGTTAAAAGGAGCACAACCACTTATCACACGTTATTGCTAGGGTCCCCTTGTGAACTGAAGGAAAAAGTAATATGGGAAAGGGAATTAAATTTGCTCCCATCTTCATTTTCTCCAAGGCTTCCTGCCATGAAGACACAGGATTCCTCCAGAGAGAGCTTATCTAATTTTTTCCTTAGTGTAAACTTTATAGAGAGAAGATTAGCTTCCCTCCTGCCATGCCTTTTGCGGGAATCCTCAGGAAACAATTTAGCGAAAAGATGGCACCTCAGTTAACACTTCCACTTAAATTTGCAAGCATATGCAAGAGTACACCTCAGGAAATCAGCTAATAGTTTTACAAAGGTGGATGTTCTTCTGGAAAGGAGTGGGGAGCTTACGAAGGAGAGCTGTGTGTGGGTGTTGTGATATGTGGGTGGAAAAGGAAAGCTGGGTGTGAAGAGAACTGTGTGTCTGAGGTTTGGGTAACTGATGTTGTGAAGAGAGAGGCTTCCTATGAAGGCCCAGGAGAGCTTCAGAGGCAAGAGTGGTACACGTGGAAGAGAGGCATCAGGGCAGAGCAGACGGGTAAGGGGCTCCCGGACTCAGGAGCCATTTGTCACTTGCCTCATGCTCTACCACTTTGTTCCCACCAACAGGCTGTTCTGCATTTTCTAACTCTTTTTCCACTTTGACCACCCCTCCATCTTCCTCTGATGTGTGGGAAGAAACTTCATCTTGTGTGGTCTCCTCTTCATCACCCTCACTGTCACCTGGAACACACAAACTGGTCACTTGTTCTGACTTTTGCATGAATACATCTTGCGTTGCTTTCCACTCTAGAATTTGCAGCTATAATGGAAAATACTTTCAGATCTTCCATAATATAGTTTGTATCAGTGCTTATTTGGGTACAAATCATGTTAAGTGGAAGCCAGCTATAACTGTTGTTTATAATGTCATATACACACTAAAGAGAAAATCGGAGGCAAACTGCAGTGGAAAATGGTTATTAGGCCCTGTGTATTATCATTAAAAATGATAACTTCTTTCACGTAGTTCCCAAATATCTCACACTTCAAATCACACCTCCCACGCACCTCATACCATGCTCATTCCCACACATCGCTTCTGACTTACCAATACTTCTCATTGATTTTATTACTTAGTCTTCTCTGTAACCTCCCTGCACAATTTCTCCATGGTGTCACATATGCTATTCTATTCTGAGACCCACTAATCTGTCCTCTCCCAACAAACTCCAAGGCACACTTACAGAAACGCCAACAGGTTTTTCTTTCCTCTTATCAGTAAAGGTGACAGTAGGAAACTAGGTGGAAATGTTACTTTATTGGGAAAAAGCTGCTTAGTACAGTGGAAAAGTTAGTTCAGCAAGAAACGCTGGGCATTTTGCGATGGTATTCGACTCACTGTGTCCTTACCCTGCTAGTAACTCATCATTCTAAGCTAAATGAGTCCATTGTTTCTGTTAGTTCTTTGGGTGATCTGATGGATAATTGAATGCATTTAAGTGGAGGGAATGGGACATTCATTACTTTAGGATGAAATATAATTTCTTGTGACTAAGGTAAGACTTGTATTTGTTTTAGTTTAGAGGCCAGAATGTGGCTATATGGAGGTTGGCCTATGGCTGGAGACCTATGGCTGCAAGGTTTGTATGAGCTGATTTTTTTCCCTATTATTTATCAAATAGGAGAAAATGATTAAAAAACCACATAATAACATAGGGAATTCTTTCTCAAAAAAAAAAAAAGAGTTCTAGTACTCTGAAGGTCAGGAGAGGAAGCCAAGCCTAGGGAAGCTATCAGACTCCGGTCCCATCTCAACAACACCTAGATCCTGGACTCCTGGGCATGACGGTCAGCAAGGGAAATACAGGATAGAGTTTTACCAGGCTCTCCGCATCAGCAGTGAGACTCTGCTTTCCTAGCTAACAGTGCTTATCTTTTCTCTACTATCTCTTGTATAATTTCTAAATATACCAGTAACTGGATAAGTCTGGTTATATTCCCTGTCTTCAAAAGAAAATTGAAATCTAACCAAATTATCTGGTAGTAGTTACATGTGTCTCTGTCAAATACTCCACTTGGTTGGTGGACTGGATGTGTGCCCTAGAAAGATCTATAGTATGTATGCCTTATTCCTCAGTCCAAAGCTTTAGTTTGAATCCATCTCAGTAATAAGGATTGGCACGGATTAAATCACACCACATTTTCTCACCAGCTTATTTGGAATACTTGTAGTCTAAGACAATATTGTATCAAACACTTTTTGTAATTTATCAAAAATATCCAAATATATCTCTCTACTAGAAAGATTTTTTTAAAAATTAAGTATGCCATCTAGAGGGATGATGCAACTCTTCCAGAATGGAAACCTACCAGACTTTTATAGATGCTGCCATTCCTACCTATTACTCAAACTCATGGCTCCCATAGGCCTTCTAGATTATGTGGGTTCATTTTTCTGTACTTAAGCAATTACTTGTTAAATTACTATTATTTTTGTTGCTGAAGTGTTAGTTTGAGTAGAAACTGCAGTTCTACTTGAGAAGAATGCAGAACTCTCTCCCTCTTCTTTCTTTTTCAACCCCAAATGTGGAGAAAAATCAGAAATGCCAACTTGAATTGACTCTAATAATAACCACTATCAGATGGATCAGATGAACAAAGTGTGGAAATCATCCTAGGAGATAAGACATCTCAGAGTGACTTTGTTCAGGTAAGCTATGGAACAGATGATCCACGAGGCTCAAAAGGTTACCAGCCACTGTCTTTTCCATTTCTTAACCAAAGGGATCTACTTAGGACTTAAGACCTTGACATTAGCATTTTATATGCTGCATAATCTCACTAGTAAAGAAGTCCTTGGGAGCTCCCATCGGTGGCTCAGCAGAAACAAATCTGACTAGCATCCATGAGGATGCAGGTTCGATCCCTGGCCTCGCTCAGTGGGTTAAGAATCTGGCGTTGCCATGAGCTGTGGTGTAGGTTGCAGATGTGCCTTGGATCTGGCGTTGCTGTGGCTGTGGTGTAGGCTGGTGGCTACAGCTCTGATTAGACCCCTAGCCTAGGAACCTCCACAGGCTGTGGGTGCGGCCATAAAAAGCAAAAAAGAAAAGAAATCCTCTTGTAGCACATTAAAACTGGGTCCTCAGGCAAAACTTTCATTAATATCACTCTTACATTTTATTAATTATGAATAAAAAGATCCTAGGAAATAGGGATTTTTTTCCTTTTAATTTGACCTAACCTAGGGACTGCCTGAGCACTAATTATTCTTATGCCCTATCAACGTCACAACAAACCTATCTCTATGTGGCACTGTGCCAAGTACTGCAGTCCAGGAGCTAAAAAAAAAAAAAAAAATGCCAAACCTGTTCTCTCTAGACAAGCATATGCCCATACACCTTAGAACACCTTGGGGAACCTGAGGATCCACAAATCTCCTTCTTCATGTCTTCCTCCCAACCCCCATGCACAACCCCAGAGCACACACACTCTGATAATTCTTCTCCCATTGCCCTGAGTCATTACCAGAAGGTGCAGAACTCACTGCTACTGGAGTCCTGATCTCTTAGTTGTTGGATAGCTTGTCGCTGACTGCCAAGGTCTCCAGGAAAATCAGTTTTCATCATCGCCTGGCGGGCTTGCTCTTCTAGCCCAGCAAATACTTGATCCCCTGGTGGTCATAAGGAAAAATAGTCAGGCCACCAGCTGGGCAGCACATCCCCAGGCAAGCTGGTTGGAAAGTCAGACCATTCAAAGGCAGGGGACAGCCAGGTACCCTGTGGTGGGGCCATTCATCTCCAAGTCAGCTTGTTGCCTCCAACTGTTTCTGGGCACAGCTACTCTTCCTGGGCAATAAGCCAGATGCTCTAGGAAGCATCATTTGCTTCTTTTAAATCCTAAACTTGACTCCATTTAAAAGGTCATCAATTGCGCCTTTACCAATTTAACTTCAAAATCTCAATCCCATTTATAACCTTCCATCAGAATTGGGGAGACAGAGGCAAGAGGAGGCAAAGTAATGGAGTGAAGACAGAACAACAAACCTGGGCACAATCTCTGAACCTCAGCGTAGTAGCAACATGGCCCTGACTCTGTCTCCTTCTGATTATAAACAAGCGCTTCAAATAATCCATCTAAAAACAGTACCTCTTGGAGTTCCCATCATCGCTGAGTGGTTAACGAACCTCACTAGCATCCATGAGGATGGCGGTTCGATCCCTGTGCTCAGTGGGTTAAGGATCCGGCATTGCCGTGAGCTGTGATGTAGGTTGCAGACACAGCTCGGATTTGGTGTTGCTGTGGCTCTGGCGTAGGCCGACACCACAGCTACGATTGGACCCCTAACCTGAAAACCTCCACAGGCTGCAGGTGTGGCCCTAAAAAAAAAATAAAAATAAAAACAGTATCTCTCACCCCATCTTTTATCCATTCTCCTTACAAGACATACTCTGGAAGTTCTCCCTTAACTTTCTCCCATTTATCAGAATTAGTCATGAGCAAACAAAAAAATTGGCTGAATAATGGATTGAAAGGAAAACAGGTAATACTGGATCTCATTTCCGCTGAGGAACGAACTTCCTGAAACATTCCAACCAACTGGCAATGAATATTTCACCTTGTCTCCTTGGTCTACTATTTTTTTTTTTTTTTTTTTAAGTATGGAGTATCCAAAAGCCCTGGGCACATCCATGACCATGCATTTACTCTGAGGGACCCTGTCTGGGATCTGTGGTTACTGAAGAGTTAACATCTAAGTGCTCTTTTATTTCCAAGAGGCCAGGCATAAGGAGAAAAGAGAATTGGGTTTCTCCAGGTTTCCATTATCTCAGTCAAGAGTGGAAACTACAGTCCCCATTCTCTAACCACCAAGAGAGAATAATAAAAAGCTCTGGTGAAATGTCTGACAATAGACTAGGTGCTTTCTTACTGAAGTCAGAAAGAAAAGTAAACAGGCTCAGGTTCCAGGGCTGATACAGTGATGTAGGAGGAACAAACTGGTCAGGTGACCGGTACAACTAGTCCCTGGGCAACGAAAGAACGGATGTGAAGTAGGTTTCATGTGCGATTCACTTAGGTATTTGTCCAGCAGTCACTGAACATCTACTATATGCTAAGGGCTGGAGGCTCCTAATAGTGATTATTTGATACTTCCTAGTTCCAAGCTTTATGTTAAGTCCTTTATAGTTACTACTTCACCTTAATTCTCTGCAAAACTCTCTGTGATAGGTATTACTATCTGTATTTTAGTTATGAGAAAACGAAAGTCTCTGGTGGAACTAAGTATTCACACCCCGGTCTGTCCAAATCTAATAACCGTATTTTTCAATTGCTTTCTAGTAGAGATGTAAAGAGAAGTTTAAGCAGTTCATTAAATGGTTTTACCAAAACCAAATGCTTGTTTCTGTGTGAAAAGGATGGCTCTGATCCTTGCATCAGTGCTACCTTCCTACCATGAGAAACTGATACACAGAACTCAAACATCTCAGTAATGTTCTCAGGGCCAGTACTGACCAAAGGAACCATCATTTTTATGGTTCTGATTCCTTGGGATGATCTACCATGCCTGGGTTAGAAGGTACTAATATTACGGCTACTCTGATACTGTGAGTGGGCGTAAAAGACTTCAAATGTACCTCTAGCCACACGGTCCTCAAGGAAAGGAAAAACAGGCTACTTTAAGTCCATTTTCATAATATTCAAAATGACATACTGGATATAAATTATCACTAGGGAGAGAAAAAAATGAGTTCTGTGTTATAGCGCCTTCTCTTTCCTTTTTGCAAGAATAAAGCGTTTAATTTCTCCATGTTGGTTCCTCTGTAACCACAAGACTGTAGCCAACTGGAGTAGTTACTTAATTCTTCTAAGGAAATGCATGTTTTTGGACCTAGTGGCCATGGGCAGTTATAACATTAAGGAACATTATATGTAGCAGCATATAATTATCAAGGGGCAGAGCATTCTCATCAGTGACATCTCCCCCTCTTTCTTTTTTTTTTTTTTTTTTTTTTTTGTCTTTTTGCCATTTCTTGGGCCGCTTCCCGCCGCATATGGAGGTTCCCAGGCTAGGGGTCCAATCGGAGCTGTAGCCACCGGCCTACACCTCAGCCACAGCAACGCCAAATCCGAGCCACGTCTGCGACCCATACCATAGCTCACGGCAACACCACTGAGCAAGGCCAGGGATCAAACCTGCGACCTCATGGTTCCTAGTCGGATTCGTTAACCACTGAGCCAGGACGGGAACTCCCTCTCCCTCTTTCTTAATAGGGAATCAGCACTGGATTAGAAGGATATCTAAAAGATATGTACCTTTCAAGATCAGCTATAATCCAGTTTAGCCTCCATCAACTTGAGCTGAAAATTTCTGTCTGTCGAAGTTGTCTAAATATTTAGATCCTCATAGAACAGAGTCTGTTTGATATAGCTGCCTATCTAGGATTGTGGGGCAACCTCACCTAGGATAGTTGGAATATATTTATTCTGTCATTCCTTTTTGGCAGTTTGGAAAGAAAAGCTATGCTCTTCTATTTTATTCTATTCCTGATCTGGGAAAAGGCTAAGGCAGACTTTATTCCTCAGGGCTATTCTTCTTTTGAATATCAACATAAAGTAGGGAGTTACCATCGTAGCTCAGTGGAAACAAATCTGACTAGCATCTATTAGGACGCAGGTTTGATTCCTGGCCTCACTCAGTGGGCTAAGGATCCAGCATTGCCATGAGCTGTGGTGTAGGTTGCAGACGTGGCTTAGATCTGGCGTTGCTGTGGCTGTGGTGTAGGCCAGAGGCTATAGCTCTGATTCAGCCCCTAGCCAGGGAACCTCCACATGCCGAGGGTGCAGCCCCAAGAAGACAAAAAATAAAAAATAAATAAATATCAACATAAAGCAAAAATATAAAAACCATAAAGAAGTGATTCTGGCAGACCTCATTAAAAAAAGATATGTGGGAGTTCCCGTCGTGGCGCAGTGGTTAACGAATCCGACTAGGAACCATGAGGTTGCGGGTTCGGTCCCTGCCCTTGCTCAGTGGGTTGCCGTGAGCTGTGGTGTAGGTTGCAGACGCGGCTCGGATCCCGCGTTGCTGTGGCTCTGGTGTAGGCCGGCGGCTACAGCTCCGATTGGACCCCTAGCCTGGGAACCTCCATATGCCGCAGGAGCGGCCCAAGAAATAGCAAAAAGACAAAAAAAAAAAAAAAAGAAGATATGTGAATGATCTCCCAGTAGTCATTATTTACCTAATCCCTAAATCTGGCTACCCAGAATTATCCTTCCAAAGGAAGACAGAGGAGTTCCCACTGTGGTGCAAGAGGATCCCTAGTGTCTCTGGAGCACTGGGACACAGGTTCAATCCCTGGCCCAGCACAGGGGGTTAAGGCTCTGGTGTTGTTGCAAGCTGTGGCATAGGTCACAACTGTGGCTCAGATCCAATCCCTGGCCTGGGAACACCACATGCCTCAGGGTGACCAAAAAAGAAAAAAAAAAAGAAGGTAGAGATACTTGCTAAAAGTATGTCATATTAACTCAAGTACAATGTGATCTATAGAGATACTAGTGATTAAAACGTATTATACAGGAGTTCCTGTCATGGTGCAATGGAAACGAATCTGACTAGGAGCCATGAGGTTTCAGATTCAACCCTTGGCCTCACTCAGTGGGTTAAAAGATCTGGCATTGCCATGAGCTATGGTGTAGGTCGAAGACTCAGCTCGAATCCTGCGTTGCTGTAGCTGTGGTGTAGGGTTGCAGCTGTGGCTCTGATTCTACCCCTAGCCTGGAAACCTCCACATGCCACGGGTGTGGCCCTAAAAAAAAAAAAAAAAAAAGTATTATACAATTGCATGCTTTTATAATGAAGTATTATTATTTCTTCTATTTGGAGACTGTTGGAGTAAGCTAGAAAAAAATCCTCTGGTCTCTAGATATAAGGTAGGGCAACCATCTTACTTAACATGGGTATTTATTTGTCTCTTAATAGTTGAGAAAGTCATCTAAGCTCCATAGTGAAAAGCAAGCAAGGAGACGTGCTACCTCTCCTTTTTGTGGTATGATTTTGGCTAAGGTTTGTCACACCAGATAAGAACAAGGCCACGCAAGTAAGTTTATAGAACGGAAACAAAACTTGAGATGAAAGTTACTGGAGAGGCCAAGATTTTATAATTCTCTTTCTTGAGTCCTTGGTGCAGTTAAATAATGCAATGTCTGGCTGACAAATTAAGTAAAGCAGCTGAGATGTATTCTAAGAGAGCAGATGTTAAATTCAGAAAAAATGAGCTAGTATTGGGAGTGAGGCACTTAGGATTCCACCTCTAGCTGATGATCTCTATAACCCAAAGTGCTATCGCTTGTTGGGGACAGAAACATTTCCCTCACAAGGACACTGATAGAATGAATGAAGACAAAACAAGCTGCAGTTTTTTGAAGAAAAGGGACTTTAAAGGCTTTTTTACCTACTTTTTTGTAAAAGGGGAAAACTTTAATTGAAGTTGGAAGCTTTTAGTCTCATATATACTCTGTAATCTGAAAACCAAAGTCTCTAAAAAAAAGTTTTCCTTTACTTAGTGGTTTGCTTGGAACAAAGTATGCAAAGGATTGCATTTTCAACCTCTCTAGGAACAGTTTACACAAATCTGTACTCAGAAGGGGGTGAGATGAGGAAGGAGGGAGGGGAGAGGTCTAACAGCAGCAGTTCCTCTATGACGAACAATAATTCTAGAGTTATATTCCAGTAGCTCTGCATCAAGTCTATTAACAAACTGGGCAAAACACAAGAGTCTGCCTAGATGTTTCTGGGGAAAGGAGAGATCATGATGGAAATTTAGATACAAAGACAGTCCCGAGGAAAGCCAAGTATATGCCAAAGCAGCCTGCCCGCTGGCTTCTAAAGTGGATCTGACAGATGCTGCTAGGCTACAGCAGTGAGATTCTTAATATATTCTTTAAGGCGGGCTTTGAGCTTCATGCCACACAATCCTCTTCTTCCCAGAAAGCAGATCTAATGGAGCTCAGCCACTACTCTGCTCAGATGCCGACTGGCTCTGACATTTACGCAAAGCTTCTGCAGACTTCCTGCCTCACAGACCTTGAGTCCATTCCACTTACTTTAAATAGATGAGCAGCATTAAATTCAATATGTTTGACTGGTTCTGTTTCACTGCTAGGGGACAGGAGACTCACAGCGAGAAGACTGAAATTACCTATTTCTATTTGTCATTATTGTCAATAAGAAGTATTATGAGAAGTCAATGGACAATGAGAAGATGACCTTTTAAAAAAGACAGGATCAGCTTCAGCTCCAAGATAGTAAATAAGCAGAAGGCCTTCAGAGACCAGCAAACCCCAGTGTCTTTCTTCTTTCTTGGCCCATCACTGGAGATGCCTTCACGATTCCCTGCCCAAAAGCGTCACTGACAATAGTCCCTCCCTGAGGGGTCTGCTTTTGAACTGCACCTGTTCACAGCCCTCTTAACAGTCACCACTGCAGAATCTGCAAAGTCCAACCAGCTCCACAATACCACAATGTTCACTCGATCAGCTCTGGAAAATACATTTCTGTAGTTGAGGATATGATACTCTCTCCTTCTCTGAGGCCTTTTGTCCATCTGTTTTCCAACTCCAATACCAGCTCATCCTGGCTTTGACTGACTATGGTGGGAGGAGATGCAGCTGATGGATTTATGCTATGTGGGCGCAGGCACAGGCAACACAAGCATTTACTGGCTCCCCTGGGTGCTTACCACATCCCTGCCAGCTATTTTCTTCCAAGTCTCTTTGGGCAGGTGGCTTTCATAGGTAAATGCTCAACTCCTATGACTGCCTTATTTGTGAACCTGTCACTCTACGAAAAGTTTCTTTCCTGCCCTGCCTTCTTGGGGTCACATCTGTGTCTTTTATCAATACACATCTCCAGCCAGAGAGAAGACAATCCTCCTGAGCCTCTGAGCTGGATTCCCTAAGTTAGAAAGAATTCATTTGATTTTTCTTGACAATCCTCACATTCAAGGCCCACTAAATTTTACTGTTTAGCAGCAGTTTCTAAATCCTTCCTGAACTTCTTACCCGAATACTAAGCAGCCTTCCAATCCACCTATCCCAGAACACTCTCCTAGAAGCATCCAACTTAATCTCTCCTATAAAACTTTTCTGGGACTTTGAATGAAGAATTAATTGTATATGAAGGTTTGCTCCCTAATCTCATTTAATCTTTAAAACGTTGTGGGGTTTTTTTTCTTTTTTTTTTTTTTTTTTTAGGGATGCACCCTCAGCATATGGAGGTTCCCAGGCTAGGGGTCCAATTGGAGCTGTAGCCGTCGGCTTACGCCACAGCCACAGCAACACTAGATCTGAGCTGCATCTGCGACCTGCACCACAGCTCACAGCAACGCAGATCCTTAACCCACTGAGCGAGGCCAGGGATCAAACCTGCGTCCTCATGGATCCTAGTCAGATTCATTTCCACTTAGACATGAAAGGAACTCCAATCTATAAAATGTTGAAGTCTTCTTAATTCCTCTGTTCCTACTGTTTAATCTCCTACTCTTCAAATTACCCAATAAGATAAGATAAGGTACATACTGCCTGGCATATAGTATGTTTTTAATAAATTTTAGTCCTCTTAACTCCTTGACTAATCTCTCCTTTCAAATGTCGATTTTTTCCCTAAAAAAAAACACTTTCATATGTTATACCACTGAATTCTCCTCAAATGTTGCTGTACTTTCATCAGCCCTTCATAGTAACAGGGAGCTATTTGTCTCTCTTATGGGCATTTAGATGAGGATACTAATATCCCCAGATCACAGGAAACTGGTTAACAGTCTAAAATCTGCATATTAAGTTAATTTAATAAGGCACTTTTGAACACCCTCTATGAGAAGTGGCAGAAGTAGAGAGGGAGCATGGGAATATACATGGGACACAGTGTCTGCCCCCTCTCAATTTGCAATTCAATAAAACATACATATGACACTGCTGGAAATAATGCAAGGCAACAGTGCATAGCTGGTCTTCCTGTTACCAGTCTCTACCTCATGTGATCCATCCCACACACGATTGTGCAGTCCCAAAACACTGCATTCTAAATGTCACTCCACTTTCCCTGCTTAAAAACCTTCAGTACCTCCTTACAGAATGAAGTCTGATCTTGGCCTGGCCTTCAGGCTTCTACAACAACATAGAGTTAAATGAAACATATGAAACTTCTGCTTCATAGAGTCTTCCTGTCCCCTGAACATATCACATACATTCTATCTTTACTCACGTAGTTTTTCCCTACCTGATTTTACCTCTCCTTTCCTCTTTTAAAAAAAATCCACTTTCTACCCTCTAAGGTCCAGTTCAAGTTCATGGTCTAGGTTCCAGTTCAAGGGCCTCTTCCATGAAGTATTCCCTCACCACCTCAGTCCATGGAGCTCTCTCCCTCCTTTTAACTTCTGTAGTATACACAGTCTGTAGCATCCCTATTTGGCACTTGGCATATATTATCTTGCTATGTGCCTGCCTATTTCTCTATCTATCTATCTATCTATCTATCTATCTATCTATCTTATCTATCTATCTGTCTGTCTGTCTATAGCTGTGGTTACATTATAATCCTATAAATCTTTCTATTGTTTTATAGCTTTGGCATCTAGCACAAGGCTTTGCACAGAGTAGGAATCTTTTAAACGTCTGTGACTACAAACACTAAGGATGAATTAAGTACACCTATTCCTAAGACAGCTTTCTAACATCTCCAACACAAACACATTTTAAATCCATCATGTTCAACACCTTTAAGCCTTTTTTCTTCACAAATTAGTGTGAGCCTCTCACCTACTCTTCCATTCCAACCCTCAATGCTCCCAGGTTCCAGAAGACAAAGACCAATACTCACAGTGAACTTTATTTGGATTTGTCTGTTTCCGACGGGACATGTTTCTCTGATCCAAGAGCTCTGGTCTTTCCCAGTTTCAGGACTGGATGTTACTATCTCCTTGCGAGGTGCTAACCTACAATAAAAAGGATAATGTTAGCACATGCCCAGAAATTATACACAATTAAAAGACAGAAAGACTTAAAAAAAAAATAGTTCTTAGTTTCCGTCATGGCTCAGCAGTTAATGAACCCAACTAGCATCCATGAGGATACAGGTTCCATCCCTGGCCTCACTCAGTGGGTTAAGGATCCGATGTGGCCATGAGCTGCAGCGTGGCTCGCAGACATGGCTTGGATCCCACATTGCTGTGGCTCTGGCATAGGCCGGTGGCTTCAGCTCCGACTGGACCCCTAGCCTGGGAACCTCCATATGCCTCAGGTGCGGGCCTAAAAAAAAAAAAAAAAAAAAAAAAAAGCCATTTAAAAATAAATAAATAGTTCTTTATCATGTGAAACTCACCAGTTAACAATCACTGAACTACTTAAAGAAAGAAATGAATAAATCTCTAGCATCAAGGTTCCAAGAAGTCTGGAAGGCAGTTAGGCTCACCATGGTACCACCAATGCTAGATTCCAAGAATTTTGAGAGGGGACTTCAGAGGACTTAGGGTATTCCACTCTAAATCCACCTGTGGAATCCAGAATATTGTTAAGTGATCACGATCAAGGTCATAAGAGTAGATAGAAAAGGAAGGAAAAAATTCAGGCAACCAGCGTTAGAAGCACCTCGGGCTCAAAGGGATCATCCCCACGAATTGTAAAAGGAAGCAAAAAGAAGCTAAAGAGGTGGCAGCTCACATGTCACATGCCCTCTGAAATCAAGCCCTGCAATCTGCACCAATGGGAGCCTCCAGATGTTTTTTTCAAGTTATCTCTCCCGGAGGTGACAAAGGCATCATATCCTTGTGGGACAGGAAACATCTCAAAACTCTTAGGCTCTGTAAATGAAAACATGAGAAAAAGAGCCTCTGTCTAGTGATGCGGACACAGTGCTAGGCACTGAGGATGACAGGGCACTAAAGCAAATCAGACTTGCAATGCTGAAGATGCACTTTCACCAGAAGAGCCAAGTGCTGTCCACATTGTTGAGTACTTATTCAACACCCCAATGTGAAACATCAGCCTGAACCTGCTCACATGTTTCTGAGCAGTGGTCAAAGTTAATAACTTTAGTGCCTCTTCTCAATCCAGCCTCTATGTAGGAAGAATAAAGAGAAAAGGTCCCCAGATGAGAAGTGCTGCAGAGACATGCACCTGCTTCCATGAAATAGGAGGGAAGAGATACTTCAGCCTGGAGGTACCTGGTTAGTTATAGGAAAGATTTTCCCAGCATTAGGTGGTATTAGAGAGTCTGAAATGGATTAGTAATGGAAGCTATGAATTTTCTTTGAAGGATAGAGGCAATAAACAGATAAAGATTAAAAAGAAAGATTTTTCTCTTTCCTACTAAAAACAAGAACATGGATCTGGTCATCCTCTACCTTTTCTTCCAGTTCCTGCCTTCTCAAATTGTACTTGCACTGAATAAGCAAATATAAAATTGTAGCTTATTGCCTTAAGAGGAATTACGAGAGACTACTTACTACCAGCTATACTTTGCACTCTAGTTAGTGAAGACTCACCTCCTGTTATGCCAACTAACTCCTCTCTGTAGCTAGAAAGGACCTCAGACCTGTAATCAGATCCTGCCTTCCCTTACCAAAAGAAGAAAGAAACCGCAAATGGCAAAGACAGGCCTCCACAGGAAGTGGTAAAGGAAGCAGCTTTCAGGCAGTCTTCTATCATATCTGCATATCAAACACAGTTCTTTTTCAGACCTTTAATTAAAAAAAAAACAAACAACTCCAAATGTATACAGTAAAAATCAATTTTAACTATTTAGGGGGGAACTATGCTGAAGGCTAATGCTAATGAAATGTGTTCTCTAAGTTCTGTTTGTGTAGATCATCAGCATCAGCAGTTATTTATTAACCAAAGCAGTGAATGAATTTTACACTCTTGGTTTTTTCCTGTAAGTTTGTGGAACCACAAGTGGAAAGCTGAATCAAGTGCAGGATGCCTATCATTACTTTTCCTAAAATTTGTAAAGCTACAGCTCTCTATTGTATGAGAAAGAAAATGAATTCTTAACTATTCCTTTTTTTTTTTTTTTTGGTCTTTTTGTCTTTTCTAGGGCCGCTCTCACGGCATGTAGAGGTTCCCAAGCTAGGGGTCCAATCGGAGCCACAGCCACCAGCCTACACCACAGCCACAGCAACGCCGGATCCACAATCCACTGAGCAAGGCCAGGGATCAAACCCGCAACCTCATGGTTCCTAGTCGGGTTCGCTAACCACCACGCCACGATGGGAACTCCCTTAACTATTCTTTAAATTTTCTTCGCATCAAGATCAGAAATTAGGAGTTCCCAACATGGCTCAGTGGTCAATGAACCCGACTAGAATCCATGAGGACACAGGTTTGATCCTGGGCCTTGCTCAGTGGGTTAAGGATCTGGCATTGCCCTGAGCTGTGGTGTAGGTTGCAGACATGGCTTGGATCTGGTGTTGCTGTGGCTGTGGTATAGCCAGGAGCTGTAGCTCCGATTCCATCCCTAGCCTGGGAACCTCCATATGCTGCAGGTGTGACTCTCAAAAGCCGAAAAAAAAAAAGCAGATAATCTTGGTGAGACAACAGTTCTATACTAAAGCTACAAGTCAGAAACAAAAATCACCATCTTCATATTTAAATCGCCAGTGTCCACTGCATCTCACAATCCTCCTAGTGGCCAAATGGGGAACCAAGCAGATGGTACCCAGTGAGACTTCACACCTGAGGGATTAAGGGGAAAAAATAAGCAAATACTCTTTCCTCCCTTTAAAAAAAGAAAGCCTATGGAGCTGTGGACTCCGGAAAATAAGCTAAAAATTATTTAATTAATTAACAATAAATAACTAGCCCTGGAGCTACATTCTCGATTGCACAACAAGATCTCTGAGGTTAAACAACAGTTTTATAGGCAGTAAAAGCTAATAAAGCCATGGATACATTGCCCTATAGTTCACTAACTCAGTTTTACTTTCAACACTGCCTCAATTCCCAGGGCTGAATCTGAAACCAACATAAAAATGTAAAAGGAGAGCCTGAACATCACCATCTGGAAGAAAAACAGGATGGGAAGAAAGGTAACCGGTGAGATTCAGGTCTACAAGAGGTTCCATTTACAAAGGGAGGCAGTTTTGTCTGTCTTTAGAACGAGGTTAAGAATCCTTGGGAGCGAGGCCAACGTCTCCCTTTAACACTATTCCTGCTCTCCCACAGGTGTTAGGTTGCAGCTTCCAGGACACACTGGACTTTAGCAAGGGAAAAACGGGTGAAATCCAACCTTTCAAAAAAGAGGGTGCATTCTTACCTCCAGCTCTGGTGCAGTTCCCACGGAGCAAAGTTAATTTGCCTGAATCCCAGTGATTTGTATCTGCCAAAAAGGAGAGGACAGGAAAGCCGGTCACGTAGCCGCCTCACTGCTCACCCTGTTCCCACTTGTGTTTGGTCTGGAGCGTGCGTATAATCAGCCGAGATGGTCCCTCCGGCATCTTCAAGCGTGAGCACAGGTAGATTCCCGGGAATTATCATACAAGAGACAGAGGTCTTCCGATGCGGCTCAGACAAACCCCAGACAACACGGGCTACTCAGAAATCTAAATTTAGAAGCCCGTTTGCGAGACCCAGACGCGGGACAGATACCCCGATCTGCACTCCCACGCCCATCCTCCCCCTCCCCCAGAACAGCCTGTCAGACGCCGGGGCCGTCCCGGCGGTGCCGACTGAGCCCGACCTGGGCCCACGCGGGGAGGGCGGCGGCGCGGACGCCCCTCCCTCGCCCGAGACCGCCGGAGAGACGGAAAGAGGAACGGCCGCCGCGGGGAGGCAGCCAGGTCAGGCCTCGTCGCGGGAGCCCGGGGCAGGGGGAGGGTCAGAGCCTGGGCTGCCCCCGCCCCCCAAGCCGGAGCGAGCCCCTGGTCCCCTCCCCAGACACAGACAGACAAAAGGGCCGACAGCCGGCGACCGAGGGTGGGGGGTGAGGAGCCCTGCATCCTCTGTCTGGCCTGGGAGGGAAAGAGTCGAGGGTCTTTTTACCCGGCGCCTCCGCGCTCCGCGGCTCTCCGGGTCCCTGGGCCCCGCCTACGGACAGACGGACCGCCGGACAATGGGCCACGGGCCGCAGCTCAGGCCGGCCGAACCGGGGCTTTCCGGGACTGGGCCCCAGCGGGCAGAGGGCAGCTCCGGGCCGAGCCGGTGGCGGGGAGCCGAGGGGTGGCGCTGCAGACGGACAAAGCCCACGGCAGACAGACAGACGGAGGGGGAAAAGATGGCGACGCGGGCGGCGGGAGCGCGCAGCTCGCGCACCCGCAGCGAGTGGGGCGCGTGCACGAGCCTCTCCTCTCCCTCCCCCTCCCCCCTACTCCAGTTCGGTCCCCCTCCCCGCTCCCAGGCGCGCGCCCGATGGCGTGGGCGGGGCTTGAAAGGCAAGGGGTCCCGGGAGGTGGGCCTTAAGGGAGCATCCAATCACAGACATTGGAGAGGGGCCTCGCCTCCATCCTCGCGCCGGAGAGACCCCCCCAGCCTCGTACACTCCCACGTCGCGCTATGGCCCTGTCGGCCCCTCAGCTCCCCTATCCTCTCCTGAACCTGAAACCTCCACCGGGACTGTCAGCTCTGAACCTGGTTTCTTACCCCACCTTCGAGTTCAGCCACAAAACCCACATCCCCCAACCACAGCTCCACCGCAGCCACCCCTTCTCCTTCGTTCAACCTTAGTACCCAACTCCTTTCCCCAACCCAAACCCTCTTCCCTTCATTTTCCCTCACCTCACGGTTTCTTCGGCCCCCAAGGAGTTTAATGTGACGGAGACCTAGGGTCCACGGGCCTTTGTGGGAGGGGCTAAGTTCAGCTGTCAGAACCTAAGAGAAAAAGCTTTAGATTTTTTTGACGTTTGTGTCTCCTACATAATTTTTTTTTTTTTTTTTTTAGGGCCGCACCTGTGGCATATGGAGGTTCTCAGGCTAGGGATGGAATCAGAGCTGCAGCTACTGGCCTACGCCACAGCCACAGCAACGCCAGATGCGAGCTGCATCTGCGACCTGCACCACAGCTCATGGCAACGCAGGATCCTTATTAACCCACTGAGCCAGACCAGGGATCGAACCCGCGTCCTCGTGGATACTGGTCTCTCCTACATGATTCTTAACTAATAAAATAACAGTAGCTGTAGACCTAGGGGCGTAGGATTAATTTAGAAGGGTAGCTTGTGCCTCTTTTGCCACTAAAGAGGCATTTTGGGATAATTGAGAGTGGTTAAGCTCACCTCCTAATAAAACACTTCCCCTCTCATCATCCCCTTCTATTTCCTCACCACCTTCCTTCCTTTCCTCCCATTCTGTCGTCCTGTAGAGTGCCTAAGCCTGCCTTTGATATAGCGCACTTGGAGAAGGAGGGCATGCAATGGGAAGAAGATTGGGTCTGACTTTAGAATATCCAGCTTTGAGTCTCAGCTCTCTGCTACTGACCAGCCTGATTACTTTGGGCAAGCCACTTCCCTATTCTGAACTCCTTGGTAAAATATAAAATGGATAATGATGTAATAATTCCTGGCCTCTATTCTCTTATAGTTGTTGTGCTAATTAAGTAAAATGAATATATGAAAGTATTATGCAAATATTCCTTGTGGTCACTGGCCCCACAAAGACAGAGCTAATGAGGATACCGAGCCTTGCTTATAAAGCAACAAGTCCTTGTATTTGCATAAAGCGTTCTTGCAAAATGTTTTTTTCAGAAATCTCTAAGGAGATGATACCATTGTCTTCATCCTGTGTTTAATGTGAAAGGATCTTGGTCCTTCAAATTCTGTGGTGAATGTCTTATTTACTCATTCATTCCTTTGGCTGGGATGAGCTGGGAGTTATTCTTAATTTCAGTTAAGAAAACTTGTAAATTTCATTGAAAATTTTAATTCCTGGGTAGCCAGAAAATGGATTATTCTCATCCCCCCAGAAGGTTTTCAGACAGTGTAAGAATGCAAGCTGGAATAAATATTGGCTTTTGTACTTAACAGTAATTCCTGATGAGTTTAGACTGAGGAATACAGATATAGCTTTATTATGTCACTTTAAATTTGAAGTAGTTGATATTTTCAACATGAAAATAGCTATCAGGTAAAGCATTAGGAGAGAGCCTCCAGTGAAATTTCTTGGCTTCTTCAAATAATAATGTGTAACACTGGGCTGCTTGTTTCATCTCCTTGAGCTGAAAAAAAAAAAAAGGAATCGTAATAAATGTTCATGTGTTCTAGAAACACCTCTGAAGTGTTGTGATTCAGGATTATAGTCAAATGAGGGGAAAATTGTTGAATAAAGAATTAGTTTATTTTTCCTCTGTTCTCACCTAAACTTGTTCTGAATCTAGAAGACTTTTTCATGAGTCATGGATTTTTTTTCAGCTTCATTTTTAATTTCTACTTTCCCAGTCTACTCATGGAATTATGCTATTCTGACACTTTAAGTATATAAACTTTCCCTTGAAATATCTTCTGGTTTATGTTTATTGGCTCCTAGGAAGAACTTGTTAGGACTTTACAACAGTATTGGTAGGACAATTTAAACTTCATTTAAAAATTTATTAGGATATAATTCACATACAATGAAATTCACCCTTTTAGAGTGTAAAAATGAATTTTTTTTTTTTTTAGTATCTTCACAGGTTGTGTAACATCACCGGTATCTAATTCCAAAACATTTTCATCACTATAAAGAGAAACCCCATACTAATCACTTCCCATTTTTCTTCCAGCCCCTGACAATCACTAATCTTTCTGTTTCTATGAATTTGCATATTCTGAGCATTTCACATAAATGGAATCATACAATATGGGGCCTCTGTGTCTGGCTCCTTTAACTTAGCATGACGTTTTCAAGGTTCATGCATGTTGTAGTATGTGGGTCAGTTCTTTGTTCATTTTTATGGCCAAATAATATTCCGTTGTATAGATATAATACCACATTGTCCTTTGATTAGTCAGTTGATAGATATTTGTGTTTCCACTTTTTGGCTGTTTTAAATAATGTTGCTGTGAACATTTGTGTACATTTTTGTGTGAATATGTGTTTTCACTTCTCTCCAGTATAATATAGCTAGGAGTGGAATTGCTGGTACATATGGTAACTGTGTTTTACACCTTGAGTAATTGTCAAAGAGCCTGCATCATTTTGTATTCCTACCGGTGAGGCATGAGAGTTCCAATTTCTCCACATCCTCTGCGAGGCTTGTTATTGTCTATCATTTTTGTTACAGTTATTGTAGTGGGTATAAAGTGATATTGCACTGTGGTTTTGATTTACATTTCTCTGAGGTCTAAGAATGCATGTGGAAATTCCTGGGTGAGGGATCAAACCCTTGCCATGGTAGTGACCCAGGCTGCTGCAGTGACATGTCCTTAATCTGCTGTGCTACAAGGGAACTCCTTGAACATCTTCTTGTATGCTTATTATTGACCATTTGAAGAGTGCCTATACAAATCCTTTCTCCATTTTTGCATTGAGCTATTTGTCTTTTTGTTGTTTTGTAAGATTCGTTTTTCTAATATTCTTGGTACTAGACCGTTATGGTGTATGTGATTTACAAAAATCTTCTTCTGTTCTGTAGGCCGTCTTTTCACTTTCTTGATAGTGTCCTTTGAAGCACCAAAGTTTGTGGGGTTTGTTTTTGTTTTTGTTTTGTCTTTTTTAGGGCTGAACCCACGGCATATGGAAGTTCCTAGGCTAGGGGTTGAATCAGAGCTGCAGCTGCTGGCCAGCATAGCAGTACCAGATCTGAGCCATGTCTGCAACCTATACCGCAGGTCACAGCAATGTCAGATCCTTAACCCACTGAGTGAGGCCAGGGTTTGAACCTGCATCCTCATGGATACTAGTTGGGTTCATTACCTCTGAGCCACCACAGAATCTCTTGTACACCTATATTTTCTCCTAAGAATTTTATAGTTTTAGCTCATGTATTCAACTCTTTGATTCATTTTGAGTTAATTTTTGTGTAGGTGTAAGGTAGGGAATTTCAACTTTACCTTTTTACATGCAGATATGCAGTTTTCTCAGCACTATTTGTTGAAAAGTTTATTCGTTCCCCATTGAGCTATATTGTTATCCCTGTTCAAAATCAAGTGATCACAGGAGTTCCTTGGTGGCACAGTGGGTGTTGTCACTGCTGTGGCTCAGGTCACTGCTCTTATGAGGGTTTAATCCCTGGCCCAGGAACTTCTGTATGCTGTGGGAGTGCCCCCCACCGTCCCCTGCCACTAAAAATCAAGTACAAATTCAAGTGACCACAAATACATGGATTTGTATCAGGGATTTTCATTTCCCTTCCATTGACCTATGTCTGTCCTTATATCTGAGTCATAGTCTTGATAAGAGGCTCATATTTCAAGGAGATAGTTTAAACTTTTAAGTTTATATTTAGAATCTAGAGTTATAAGTTTTCATTCCCTTTTTTTTTTTTTTAAGGGCCGCACGCAACATGCGGAGGTTCCCAGGCCAGGGGTCCAACTGGAGCTGTGACTGCCAGCCTACACCACAGTTACAGCAAGGCCAGAGCCAAGCTGCGTCTATAACTGACACAAAGCTCTCCGCAACACCAGATCCTTAACCCACTGATCACGGCCAGTGATTGAACCCGTATCCTCATAGATACTAGTCAGGTTCCCTTTTTTTTTTTTTTTTTTTTTTTTTTTTTGGTCTTTTTAGGGCCGCACCCGTGGCATATGGAGGTTCCCAGGCTAGGGGTCTAATTGGAGCTGTAGCCGCTGGCCTACACCCCTTGTCGGGTTCTTTACTGGTGAGCCATGACAGGAACTCCAAGTTTTCATTCCTTTGAATTCACTTAAGAAGAAAAATTAAGTTTTTAGGATGATTGCAATTATGATAAATGTCATGAAAACAATCTGATTTGAGAACTCCCTTTTGATCTGATATGTGAACCCAAGTCAATATTTGTAACTGTGATTTAATGCATTTTTCAATGCATTTTTCTTTTCATTTATTGAGAAATTCTGTATACACAAATTGAAGGTAAAACTAGAATGCAAAATATTATGGAAATATGGATATATGAAAATTGTATGATGTGGAGTCTCAAGATCTGTGTTTAATACCTGATCCTGGCACTTAATGATATATATATATATATATATATATATTTTTTTTTTTTTTTTGGCCTCACCTGTGGCATGCAGAACTTCTGGGGCCAGGGACCAAACCTGCATCACAGCAGTACCGTAGCCACTGCAGTGACAATGCCAGATCTTTAACCCATTGAGCTACCAGGGAACTCCACTGCTGTTGATCTTAGATTGGTCACTTTACAGCTCTAAGCTTCATTTTCCTCCTATAAAAACTAAAAGACATTTCTAACCTACAGCTGCTTCATAGGAATGTTGTGAGCCTCCAGTTGAGGTATTGTGCTTGTAAGTAGCCTGTAAACTGAAAAAATGCCATGGAAATATTTAATATGTGTACATTACCCTAATTGTTGATATTGGTAAATTCTCTGAGGAATCATTTCATAGGTGCTCTTTAAAAAATTCTCTCAATTTTTTTCTAGGTCTTAGGAAGTTCAGTTTCTATTTCATTTTATATTTTTTAGTCTAAAAACTTTATAAGACTTTCCTATTTCTAAACGTTAGTATCTAAAAAAAAAGGGCAGAGTTCCCGTCGTGGCACAGTGGTTAATGAATCTGACTAGGAACCTTGAGGTTGCAGGTTCAATTCCTGGCCTTGCTCAGTGGGTTGAGGGTCCGGCGTTGCCGTGAGCTGTGGTGTAGGTCGCAGACGTGGCTCAGATCCCGCGTGCTGTGGCTGGGGTGTAGGCTGGCAGCTACAGCTCCGATTAGACCCCTAGCCTGGGAACGTCCACATGCCTTGGGAGCAACCCTAGAAAAGGCAAAAAGGGGGGGGGCGGCAAATTACTCAATTCTCATCATCTTTCCCTTCTCTCTCATAGAGTGTGTGAGTCAGCACACATTCTACTGTGGGAGTCAGCAGACTTTTCCTGTGAAGGGCCAGGTAGTAAATATTTTAGGGTTCTGGGTTCTGTCACATATTCTTCTTCCTTTTTTTTTTTTTTTTTTTTGGTTTTGTTTTATTCTTTACAACCCATTAACAATGTAAAAGCCGGAGTTCCCGTCGTGGCGCAGTGGTTAACGAATCCGACTAAGAACCATGAGGTTGCGGGTTCGGTCCCTGCCCTTGCTCAGTGGGTTAACGATCCAGCGTTGCCGTGAGCTGTGGTGTAGGTTGCAGACGCGGCTCGGATCCCGGATTGCTCTGGCGTAGGCCGGTGGCTACAGCTCCGATTGGACCCCTAGCCTGGGAACCTCCATATGCCGAGGGAGCGGCCCAAGAAATAGCAACAATAACAACAACAACAAAAAAAGACAAAAGACAAAAAAAAAAAAAAAAAAAAAAACAATGTAAAAGCCATTCTCAGCTGGAAGATCTGTAGAAAAACAGGCCTGCCTGATTTTGTCCTACCTGCCTGTCACAGATTTTTATTTTATTGGGTTTCAGTACTAACTATATCATGTTTTGGTAGCAGCCACTAGTTACAATTGTGTACGTAAAAAAGTGTTAGTGGTTAGTTAACCTAAGAAATGTTATGTGTTATTTTTTATCCTAACAGCGAAACAGGATTTTCTAGAGAAACAGTGTGAGTCAGTTTGTTTTTTTGGATTATGCTCAGCTTCTGATTGAAACTGGTCTGTTCAGCCAGGGACAGAGACATTGTTTTGAATAATTGGTTGGTTGTGGTACAATTCACACTGGTATATTTTAGGCTGTAAATAATTAGGGCAGAACACAGGTGAAGAGTGCTGAATCCAAGCAACTGCTGAGTAGGAATCAATTTTTTTAAGGTAATGTCATTTTTAGCAAGACCTGGGCTCAATGACACTTTTTACCCTACTTTTAAGGTTTGTTCAGGATGCAGTAATGTCAAGGATTCCAAAAATTATCTAAGCACATGGTGTTACCAAAGGCATGGGGAAATAGAAACCTCACATACATTGGTGGTGGTGGTGGTGGTGTAAATTGCTACTTCCTCTCTGAAGGGTAATTTGGCAATATCTATCCACATTAAAAATATACCTACCCTTTGACCCAGTTCTTCTGCTTCTGGGAATTTACCCAATAAATGCAATCCATGCAAGCAAATATCTGGTTTTTGTAGCATTGTTTATAAAGGCAAGATTTTGGAAATAACCTAAATGCCCATCAATAGAGCAGTGCTTAAAAAACATGGTACAGGAGTTCCCATCCTGGTGCAGTGGAAACGAATCCGACTAGGAACCATGAGGTTTCGGGTTTGCTCCCTGGCTTCACTCAGTGGGTTAAGGATCTCGAGTTGCCATGAGCTGTGGTGTAGGTCACAGATGCGGATCAGGTCTGGTGTTGCCGTGGCTGTGGTGTAGGCCAGCAGCTACAGCTCCAATTTGACCCCTAGCCTGGGAACCTCCATATGCCACAGGTGCAGCCCTAAAAAGCCAAAAAAAAAAAAAAAAAAGGTACACATATGCAATGGACTATTATGCAGCCCTTTAAAAGAATTATTGATAACTGCTAACATGGAGCAATATCCAAAAGACATTTTTTTTTTCCTTTTTAGGCCTACACCTGTAGCATATGGAGGTTTCCAGGCTAGGGGTTGAATCAGAGCTGCAGCCTACACTTCAGGTTGCAGCAACACCAGATCCTTAACCCACTGAGTGAGGCCAGGAATTGAACCCACACCCTCATGGATTCTACTCAGGTTCTTAATCTTCGGAGCCACAACAGGAACTCTTCCAAGATGTATCTTTTTTAAAAAATTTTGGAGTTCCTGTCGTGGTGCGGTGGAAATGAATCCGACTAGGAACCATGAGGTTGCAGGTTCAATCCCTGTCCTCATTCAGTGGGTTAAGGATCTGGCATTGCTGTGAGCTGTGGTGGAGGCTGCAGACGTGGCTCGGATCCCACATTGCTGTGGCTGTGGCACATATCCCACGGGTTCGGGAACCTCCATATGCCGCGGATGCAGCCCCCCCCCATTTTTTTTTTTTTTTTTTTTTGCCTTTCTTTAGGGCTGCATCTGCAGCATGTGGAAGTTCCTAGGCTAGGGGTTGAATCAGAGCTATAGCTGCAGCCCTATGCTACAGCAACATGGGATCTGAGCCGTGTCCGAGACCTACACCACAGCTCACAACAACGTTGGCACCTTAACCCATTGAGCGAGTCCAGGGATTGAACCCACATCCTCACATTTACTAGTCGGATTCATTTCCATTGTGCCACAACAGGAACTCCATAAGATATCTATCTTAAAGCAAGTTGTAATAGTATAAACGAGTTGCAGGATACAGTCAGCCCTCCATATCTTAAAAGTTCCACATCCAGGAGTTCCCGTTGTGGCGCAGTGGTTAACGAATCCGACTGGGAACCATGAGGTTGTGGGTTCGGTCCCTGCCCTTGCTCAGCGGGTTAACGATCCGGCCTTGCCGTGAGCTGTGGTGTAGGTTGCAGACGTGGCTCGGATCCCGTGTTGCTGTGGCTCTGGCGTAGGCCGGTGGCTACAGCTCCGATTCGACCCCTAGCCTGGGAACCTCCATATGCCACAGAAGTGGCCCAAAGAAATAGCAAAAAAAAAGACAAAAAAAAAAAAAGTTCCACATCCACAGATTCAATCAACCTCAGATCAAAACCATTGGAAAAGAAACTTCCAGAAAGCTTCTAGAGGCAAATATTGAATTTTCTTCACACTGGTGACTATTTTCATAGCATTTACATTGTTTGGGGCATTATAAGTAATTTAGAGATGATTTGAAGTATATTGGAGGATGTGCACAGGTTATATGCAAATACTATAGCATTTTATGTAAGGGACTTGAGATTTTAATATCCTTGGGAGGTCCTGGAACCAATCTGCTGCTGACACTGGGTGACAACTGTAGTATGTATGGTATTTGTTAAAAAAAAAAAAAAAAAGAGCGTTAGGTATACAAATCATTTTACATGCAGATAATATCACTGGAAGGATTTTGATAGCATTAAACATTGTCTGTCTGACACTGTTTTAAGAGCTTTTCATAATTAATATATTTAATCCTGGTAGCAATTTTATTAAGGTAGGTAATGTTATTCCCATTTTACGGTGAAGAAAGTGAAGCACAGAGAGATTAAGTGACTTTCTCAAAGGCACAAGAATCTGATAATGACGGTTTCTCATAGAGCAAGGGACTGAAGGACTAAGAGTCAGAAAGAGGAGACAATTTTCAATATACATCTTTTCCAGCTGTGTGTTATTGGGGGGTGGTTTGACTTGTTTATATAATACTTTAAAGGTTATTTTTAGGAGGTCCCATCGTGGCGCAGGGGAAACGAGTCGGACTAGGAACTATGAGGTTGTAGGTTCGATCCCTGGCCTCCTTCAGTGGGTTAAGGATCCAGCGTTGCTGTGAGCTGTGGTGTAGGTCACACACGCATTGCTGTGGCTGTGGCTGTGGCTGGCAGCTATAGTTCCAATTCTAGCCTGAGAACCTCCATATGCCTCGGGTGCTGCCCTAAGAATGCCAAAAAAAAAAAAAAAATTATTTTTATTATTTTTTGTTGCTTTGTTTTGGTTTTTTTGGCCACATCCATGGCATGTGGAAGTTCTGAACCCCTGCCACAGCAGTGACCCAAGCCACTGCAGTGACAATACTGGATCCTTAACTCATTGAGCCACACAGGAACTCCTAAACATTATTTTTTAAAGCATCTGCACCATTAGGAAAATGGGCAAAAGACTATCATGAGTACTATTTATAAGACAGTCAATCCTATAACTTCTTAGCTTCAAAAGATTAGAAAGGTTGACAGTACCTGCTGTTGGGGAGTATGAGGAACTGGACATTAGGTGGATAAAGTCATACAACCTTTTGGGAGAGAAGTCTGTTAATGAGTTTTGCTAGTTTGCCTGTGATGCCATAACAAAGGACCACAAACTGGTGTGTGTGTGTGTGTGTGTGTGTGTGTGTGTGTGTGTCTGACTTCAATTCACCTTTCTGTAGGGTCACAAATCATACTGGATTAGGGCGCACACTGATGACCTCATTTTAATTTGAGTACCTCTATAAACAGTCTATCTCCAAACAAAGTCACAAAGTGAGATACTAGGGGTTGGAACTTCAACATGTAAATTTTCATGGAAACACAAATCAAACCACAAATAACATGTGTACCAAAGTTTTATACGTGCATGCCTTCTGAACTGGCAATGCCACTTATGGGAATCTGTCTTTAAGAAATAATCTGTGTTGTGGCACAGTAGAAACGAATCCAACTAGGAACCATGAGGTTGCAGGTTTGATCCCTGGCCTCGCTCAGTGGGTTAAGGATCCAGCTTGCCTGAGTTGTGGTGTAGATCACAGACACGGCTCAGATCTGGTATTGCAGTGGCTGTAGCTGTGGCCAGCAGCTGTAGCTCCGATTCAGCCCCTAGCCTGGAAACCTCCATATGCTGAGGGTGTGGCCCTAAAAAAAAAGCCAAAAAAAAATAATAATAATCTGAGGAGTTTTCATTGTGGCTCAGCAGGTTAAGGACCCGATGTTGTCTCTGTGAGGATGTGAGTTTGATCTCTAGCCTTGCTCAGTGGGCTAAGGATCTGGCATTGCTGAAAGCGGTGGCATAGGTCTCAGACATGGCTTGGATCCATTGCTGTGGCTATGGTGTAGGCTGGCAGCTACAGCTCCGATTCAACTCCTAGCCTGGGAACTTCCATATGCTACAGGTGCGGCCATAAAAAGCCAAACAAACAACCCTCAAGATGCATTAAAGACCTAAATTTAAGACTGGAAACTATAAAACTCCAAGAGGAAAACAGGCAGAACACTTTGACATAAATTGCAGGAATATTTTCCTAGATCAGTGACTCAAGGCAAAAGAAATAAAAGCAAAAATAAATGGGCCTTATTAAGCTTTGCATAGCAAAGGAAACCATTAACAAATGAAATGAACAGACAACCTATGGAATGGGAGAAAATGCTTGCAAATGATGCAAACGATGAAGGGTTAATATCCAACATACACAGACAACCCATACAACTCAATATTAAAAAAAAATAAAAATCAAAAAATGGGTTGAAGGCTTGGCCATTTTTCCAAAGTACGGATGGCTAACAGGCATATGAAAAGATGCTCAACATCTCTATTTATTAGAGCAATGCAATTCAAGGCTGTGGTGTAGGCTGGTGGCTACAGCTCCAATTGGATCCCTAGCCTGGGAACCTCCATATGCTGTGGATGGGTCCCTAAATAGACAAAACAAAAAACAAACAAACAAAAAAAACCCAACAAACCATAATACAAATGACTGTATATACAAAACAGAAGCAGACTCACAGACCTAAGAGGGGGAAGGGTCAAATTAGTGTATGAGATTAACAGACACAAACTAATATACATAAAATAAACAATGCTGTAAATCAATTGTACTTCAGTTAAAAAAAAAGAAAAATTTCCCTTTTTAACTGGTTATGCTGAAACAAAATCAGTAAAAGTTAAAAAAAATACTTGATAGAGAAAATAGTACAAAAATAACTGTCATCTAATTCAACCATTATCAAGACTTTTGCCACCATTTTACCCCTATGTACAGTGTATGTTTTTTTAAAAATTTAAAAAGGACTTTTTGGGGGAGGCTGCTGTCAGCAGAAGCAAGTAACAGAGCTAGGGATCCAGCCAAAACCACAGCAGAGCCTCCAGCTGCTGCAGTGACACTGCCAGATTTTTCACCCGACACACACAAGCGAAGTCCAGAAAAAGGGACATTTTCTTACAAAATCTCGATGACATTTTCATGCTTAACAAAATAACTCCTTGGCATCATATAATACTTGGTCCACAAACGAATTTTTCCAATTGTCTAAAAAATGTCTTTGTTAAGAGACTGTCCTGGCTCAGTGGAAACGAATCTGACTAGCATCCGAGAGGATAGAGGTTTGATCCCTGGCCTAGCTCAGTGGTTTAAGGATCTCACATAGCAGTGAACTGTGGTGTAGGTTGCAGATGCAGCTCAAATCTGGCGTTGCTGTTGGTGAGGGGTAGGTGGGCAGCTACAGCTAGGATTCTACCCCTAGCCTGGGAACCTCCATATGCTGCGAGTGCAGCACAAAAATTTTAAAAAAGATTAAAAAAAAAAAAGGTCCATATATTTGTGTTTCTAAGGCTCTTTAAATTTGAGCAAGCCGCCTCCCTCCCTTTTTTAAGAGGCCATTATTTTATTGCAGAATGGATTCAATTGGTATATGCATGTATTTACAAAAAACAAACAAAACCCACACATTTTAAAGGACCCAAACACTGTGTATTTTGAGGTTCTGGAAGCTGGTTTTAATTTAGAAATAATGCAAGTGGTTGTAAAGACACATTATTTCTAAATTCATGTAAACCTCATATGGTTGAGTGTAGCTCCATCCTTGTCATATGACCGCATCACAATTTAGCAAACCACAATTTTGGGCTCGGTAGATGCAGCCTGTACAGCAGGGGGCAGGATTACCTCATTCTGGAAGCCAAGAGCTCAGGAAAGCCCTTCCAATGCTAGACAGAGAATGGCTTTCAGGTTAAACACAAAGATAAATGAAAAAGTTTTCTCTAAATACAGAGTTAAGGTAAATTCCCAGAAAACATGGTACTGAGTAAACATCTTAAACAATACAGATTGAAAGAGCAACCAGACTTGGTTTAAAAGCAGGGTAGGGAATATCAGAGTGGATATGAGGGCTGGTGGGCAACCTAAGGGAGGAAGGTGAAGAGTTGGATAATAACCGAGTTGCCCGAGAAGGGTAGTCAAATCTCCTCAGCAGGTCATCCTCCCCGCCCCCCACCCATGAAAGAAACTGAGACTCAGGAGGAAAACGCCCACGGCAAGTGGAATCGAGAGAGGGAGAGAGCAAATCTCAGGGGCTGTGAGCGTTTGAGGGTACTGAAACCGACTGTAATGTTTGTTGAAAAGGCAGTGCTGAAGCCGGTTTTTCCAGGAACTGGAACAAACCGGAGCAAGGCACTGGGCGCGGACTCTGAGACTAAGCCTCCGCGGCCATCCTGGCGCCCAGGGCAAGACCTGTGACACCCAGGGCGCGCCCAAGTAGGTGACTCAGCCGGCGAGAGGGAACTCTGCCGCGGACAGTATCTCTGTTGTCGCAAGTAGTCCCCAGCCGCCCAGCTCGGAAAGGAGCTGAGTGAGAGAACCCGTAGGGCCTTGGAGCGGTGAGTCCCGGGCCCTGCGGGCGCGCAGCCAATCCCTGGAAAGGGGGCGTGGCTATCCCCCCCCCCCCCGCCGCCGCGGATCCCTCCGCCCGCTCTAGCAGTGCTGAGGCCGAAGGAGCGGCCATTTTGGATGTTAAGTCTGGATTTCGAAGTCGAGTCTCTGCCTTTTTCGCGTCCAGATTTGGCCAGGTGAGTGTGGCTTCTTCAGCGTCAACGGTCTTTGTTTTCATCCTCACACCGCGCTCTGATATTAGTAGTCCCTACCCCCGGGTTCGAACGAGGTGGCAGGTGAAAGAAAAGGCTTCCGGATGTGGGGGTCGGGCCGGAGGGCCGCGGCACCGGAGGCTGGTTAGGCCCGGCCCGGGGGCGTGGCAGGGCCGCGAGCCGCTTGGAGACCGCTGGTCCCGGATTCTTGACGCCGCCAAACTTTCCTGTTGTTCTCCCTGCCCCGAGGCGTCTCCTTACTGGGGTGGAAACGCCGCGGCCTGGGCTTTGGCCCCCTCCCGTGACAGGGCCGGGCGGCGCTCTCGGCGACTCCCTTAGCCAGCCTCTTCTTTCCCGACAGACTTCGCTAAGGTCCTGTCTCCACTTCCCGCAGGAGTCTGTTCGCCTCCGACTCCGGGAGCCTCCCCTGGGCGGGACTCCTTGCTGGGGTGGTACCTGGGGGCCCCGTACGAAATTGCATTTTTCTTTAGCAGAAGCAAAAAGCGATCTCTGCCCCGTTTCGCCGATTCCTGCCTGTCTGATAAGCAGTCTTGAGAGGAGCCTGTGGCTCCTCTCTTCTTTCTGTTTTCAGCGCTCCTCTTCCGGGGGGCTGGAGATGAGAGGACTTGAGAGTCGATTTGCATAAAGTTTTACAAGGATCCAGAGGCAAGAGCGCGTTTTTAATAATTAGATAGTAGGAAGGGCTCCGCCACTACCACTCTCTGTAGTAGTAAAATTGAAATTAAGAGCTGGTCTTGACTTTTGGGGGATTGTAGTTTAACTTACTGGTAAAATTTCAGACAGACCAAGCTGAAGAGTGTAACGAATTCCCTCCTCGTCCAGCTTCATAAACAATCAGTTCATGGCCAATCTTGTTTCATCTATACCCCCGTTATGCATTTAATAAAATAATTATTTATATATATATCTCCCACCGCACCCCACACAGGCCTTTTGACTCCTATGCCTACGGAGAAATTAACACGGGAAATTGTGTTTACGTTCTCAGAACCCCATCTTCTGGGATAAGAGGACTTAGTAATACCCTTTTATTAGAGGAGAGTGTTTGAAACATCAGTGTTAGTATTCCTTTTTTTTAAATTTTTTTCTTGGCCGCACCCGTTAAGGATCCGAAGTTGACCCTGATCTGTGGTGTAGATTGCAGACGTGGCTCGGATTCACAGTTGCTGTGGCTAGGCCTGCAGCTTCAGCTCTTATTCCACCCCTAGCCTGGGATCTTCCATAGCCACAGGTGCAGCCCTAAAAAAAAGTACACCTTAAGGGAAATTTTTGGTAAAAAGCACACCCAATGAATTTTTTGTTTTGTTCTGTTGTTGTCTTTTTAGGGCCACACCTGCAGCATATGGAGGTTCCTAGGCTAGGGGTGGAATTGGAGCTGTAGCTGCTGGCCTACACCACAGCAACGTGGGATCTAAGCCACGTCTGCAACCTACACCACAGCTCATTGCAACGCAGGGTCCTTAACCCATTCAGCAAGGCCAGGGATCAAACCTGTATCCTCATGGATGCTAGTCAGATTCGTTTCTGCTGAGCCAGGGCAGGAACTCCCCCAATTGATTTTTTTGTAATTTTTTATATTTCATTGAGAAACAAGATAAAGTGCTTTCATAATGCCTACGCATTTCAGTATTTATAGCTTCTTCCAGAAAATCTTGGTGGCTTCTGAATGCTGAAGCCTGCACTTTTTTTGTGAGTTACACATGCTGCTACTGGTTTTGTGGTCCTTTATTAAAATTTTCAATTTTAGCTTAGTCAGTGAAGATTTGATTACAGTTTATAGTGTGAAAATAGAGTGAACTTGGCCTTCTGTAAATGAAACAGTTTTAAGAATTTGACAGTATTTAGAAATGCCTTCTAGCTGGTTTCTACCTTTGTCACACCTTCATATCTGCAGTACCTAAATCATGCCTAAATATGTTCATACCACTTACAACAAAGAAATATTCAGGATAAATAATACATTTCAAAATGGAAGTTTTCCTATATACTACAAAATTATTCTAGCTACTCTTGCCTCCCTCCCCACTTGGTTCTTTTGGAGCCACAAGCTGGTATCTTAGGACCTAAGGGTTTTTTTTTTTTTTTTTTTTCTATTTTTAGCTACATTAACGTTTTCAGGATTACTGCCTCTGGGCAGCTTTACTGTTTTGGGTAGCTGTTCTGAGCTACAGCAGTCTATCCCTTCTTCCCTAAATAACATGAGGAATGATCCAATCCATAGTTTTACACTTTCCCTTATTCAGAATGGAGAGATAATCCATTTTTGTTGTTGTTGTTGTTGTTGTTGTTGTTTTCTTTTCTTGGCTGCCCTGCAGCATATAGAGTTCCTGGGCCAGGGATCAGGTGTGGCAGTGCTGGATCCCTAACCCACAGTGCAGGGTCAGGAATTGAACATGCCTCCCAGCACTCCAGAGAGGCTCCCAGTTTTATTTATTTAATTATTTATTTTGTTCTTTTTTTGACCACACCTGCTGTATTCTGAAATTCTTGGGTCAGGCATTGAACCTGTGCCACAGCAGCAACTGGAGCTGCTGCAGTGACAACACTGAATCCTTAACCTGCTGAGCCACATGGGAACTCTGAGATTATCCACTTTTTGTTGTTGTTTTGTTTTGTTTTTTTCTTTTTAGGGCCGCATCCACGGAGGTTTCCAGGCCAGGGGCGACTCCGAGCTGTAGCTGCTGGCCTATACCACAGCCACAGCCATGCTGGATCCGAGCTGCTTCTGCAACCTACACCACAGCTCATGGGCAACGTCGGCTCCTTGACCCACTGAATGAGGTCAGGAGTCCAACCTGCATCCTCGTGGATGCTAGTCAGATTCGTTTCTGTTGAGCCACGATGGGAACTCCCATTTTTTTTTTTTTTTTAAAGTCCAGTTTTAAAAGGCTTCTGAAGCTGAGTGTTGCAAGAGAGACTAGATAAGTTTGTTGTCCCAATGTTAAGGACTGGGTTAAAGTGAGGGATTGGAAAGAGCCAAGAAGAGCCCATAAGATTGCTGATAAATGTGTGACATAATGGTGTTACATTAATAAAAATAGTATAATACTGAGAACTAGGTTTGCAATCACTAGTTCATAATCCTTTTATAAAGTTTATGTTACAGTTGTTTATGCGTCGTATAGTTTTTAGATTGTGAGCCCCTTGAAGCACTAGGGTCATGTCTGTCTTAGGGTCATGTCTCTTGTCTGTGTTGGCTTAGCACAGTACTTGATAGAATAGTGATCACCATATTTGTGGGTGAATGAATGACAGTAAGGATTGAGGCACCAGTGATCTCTCTGAATCAAAAGGGAATTTTAACTTCCCTATCAGACAGTATTAATATGTGGTAATGTATTCACATATACATATATTTGCTTAAATGTATGTTTTATGTATGTAGATGTTTGTATATGTATAAAACAGTTATTTATCAGAATAAGACTAGTTTATTGACTTTTAGGTTATTCCTGAAATTAATATTACTATTGAAGTGAGGTAAAAAGTTTATGGTAAATAGCTGTAGAACCACAGGTTCAAATCCTGAAATTAAATTGATCTTTTGTATTAGGTTAGTTTTGGGTCTCATGATGTTTTATATATATTGGTAATTATTTAGGACATAGCCTAAATAAAGTAAATAATAGTCATTACCTTTGTGTTTTTGTTTGATTTTTGGGCTGCATTTGCAACATGCAGATGTTTCCAGGCCAGGGATTGAACCTGCATCATAGTTGGGACCTGCGCCACAGCTGAGGCAACACCACATCTTTAACCCGGTGCACCACAAGGGAACGTCTGCCTTTGTGTTAGTGTCATTCTCTTTAATGATTAGTTTTTGTAGGATAGAAATCGCAAAGTTGAAAATCCTCAGAACTTAAGTTACAAAATATTTCAACGAATATTCCTTTCCTTTCTTTCAATCTAAAACAAAACTAGATTTTGTAGGTTAGTGGAATTCAAGAAAACAACATTACATTTAGTTAAATTTCCTATTAATTAACATAATCGAGTGACATCTTTCTACTAAGTGCTATACCAGCAGTATGGGAGTAACAGTTATACTGATTATATACAGTTGAATATAATCAAAACAGGTTAATCAAAAAAGTTAAAGCAGGGGGAAAAAAGATAAAAAGCATACCTTGAACATTTTATTTTAACCTAAAACACATAAAAGTCAGTAAGAGGAGTATAACCTTTAAAAATTGTGAATCACTATATTGTACATCGATTATACTTCAATTTTTTTGTGTTTTTGACTGGACCATGTGGACTTTTCCTGGACCAGTGATTGAAACCACACTCCAGCTGTGGCAACACCAGATCCTTAACCCACTTTGCCATAAAGGAACTTCCTATACTTCATTTTTTTTTTAAAGTTCATTTATCACCTTGTCTTTAGATGATTAGATCTTTTCTTTGAGTATGAGTTGGTTGACTAGAGTTTATTTTAACAAATGTTTATACAGTGCTTACTGTGTACCTATAACCCTATGTGCTAGGCGCTGTCCTCAATTCTACAAATTTTTATATTGGTGCTAATTTTCCTTAAATGTTTGATAGAATTTTCTTAAATGTTTAACAGAGAAGCTACCTGGGCTTTGATTTTCTTTTGGAATGGTTCTAAACTTGAATTCAATTTTTGTAATGTATGGGGCAGTTACATTTTTTTGTTTCTTTGTGTCTGTTTTGGTAAAATGAGTTTCCAAGAGATATGTCCTTTTTGTTCCATTGTTGAATTTATAGGTGTATGTTAGTAATAATATTTACTTTTAATATCTGTAGTTTTAATATCTATAATGATAATCCTCTCTTTCAGTCCTGATACTGGTAATTTGTATCTTCTCTCTTTCCCTCTCCTAACCTTCCCCTCCCTCCTCCTTTTCTCTTTCAGCATTTGGTTTTATTGATTTTTCTGTTTTTCCTTTTTTCACTTTCATTATTTTTCCCCCTCTTTTCATTATAGTTGATTTAGTATTCTGTCAATTTCTACTATATAGCAAAGTGACCCAGTCTTACATATATATATATTCTTTTTTTCATGTTATTCTCCATCACGTTCCATAACAAGTGACTAGATATAGTTTCCTGTGCTATACCACCGTATCTCATTGCTTATCCAAAGGCTGTAGTTTGCATCTATTAACCCCAGACTCCCAATCCGTCCCGTTCCCTCCCCCTTGGCAACCACAAGTCTGTTCTCCAAGTCCATGTGTTTCTTTTCTGTGGAAAGGTTCATTTGTGCCATATATTAGGATTCCAGATAAAAGTGACATTATATGGTATTTGTCTTTCTCTTTTTTCTTTTTTTTCTTTTTTTTTTTTTGCCATTTCTTGGGCCACTTCCTTGGCATATGGAGGTTCCCAGGCTAGGGGTCAAATCGGAGCTGTAGCCACCGGCCTACACCAGAGCCACAGCAACGCGGGATCCGAGCCACGTCTGCGACCTACACCACAGCTCCCAGCAACGCCGGATCCTTAACCCACTGAGCAAGGCCAGGGATCGAACCCGTAACCTCATTGTTCTTAGTCAGATTCATTAACCACTGAGCCACAATGGGAACGCCTGTCTTTCTCTTTCTGACTTCACTTAGTTTTGAGAGTCTCTGGTTCCATCCATGTTGCTCCGAATGGCATTATTTTGTTCTTTTTTATGGCTGATAATATTCCACTGTGTATGTATACTATATCTTCTTAATCCATTCATCTGTTGATGGACAGTTGGGTTGTTTCCATGTCTTGACTATTGTGAATAGTGCTGCAGTGAACATAGGGGTGCATGTATCTTTTTCAGTGAAAGTTTTGTCTGGATATATGCCCAAGAGTGGGATTGCTGGATGGTGTGGTAGTTCTATATTTAGTTTCCTGAGATACCTCCATGCTGTTTTCCATAGTGGTTGTACCAATTTACATTCCCAGCAACAGTGTAGGAAGGTTCCCTTTTCTCCACACCCTCCCCAGCATTTGTTATTTGTAGACTTACTTCATGCCATTCTGACTGGCATGAAGTGGTGCCTCATTGTAATTTTGATTTGCATTTTTCTGAAAATTGGTGATGTTGAGCAGTTTGTCATGTGCCTGTTGGCCGTCCACATTTCTTTGGAGAAATGTCTCTTTGAGACTTCTGCCCATTTTTCTTTTCCCTTTTTTTTTTTTTTTTTTTGTCTTTTTGCCTTTTCTAGGGCCGCTCCCGTGGCACATGGAGGTTCCCAGGCTAGGGATCTAATTGGAGCTCTAGCCACCAGCCTACACCAGAGCCACAGCAACGCGGGATCTGAGCCACATCAGTGACCTACCCCACAGCTCACAGCAACGCCGGATCCTTAACCCACTGAGCAAGGCCAGGGATCAAACCCGTAACCTCATGGTGCCTAATTGGATTCGTTAACCACTGCGCCACGATGGGAACTCCTTCTGCCCATTTTTCAGTTGGATTTTTTTTTTGTTTTGTTTGTTTCTTTGTTTGTTTGTTTTTTGCTGTTGAGCTGTTTTGTATATTTTGGAGATTAGGCCCTTGTCAGTTGCATCATTTGAAACTATCTTTTCTCATTCTGTAGGTTGCTTTTTTGGTTTGTTTGTTTTTTATGGTTTCCTTTGCTGTGCAAAAGCTTTTCAATTTGATTGGGTCCCATTGATTTTTTGGTTTTTTTTCTATTGTTTTGGGAGATCCCTTTTTTGGGAGGGGTGCTTTTTAGGGCTGCAAGTGGGGCATATGGAAGTTCTCAGGCTAGGGGTCGAATCGGAGGTACAGCTGCTGGCCTACATGACAGCCACAGCAATAGTGCAGGATCCAAGCCTCGTCTGTGACCTACACCACAGCTCACAGCAGTGCTGGATCCTTAAACCACTGAGTGAAGTCAGGGATCGAACCTGCATCCTCATGGATAGTAGTCAGATTCCTTTCTGCTGAGCTACAATGAGAACTACAACTTTTTTTTTTTTTTTCTTTTTAACTTGGTTTTATTGTTTCCTTCTGCTTATTTTGGGGTTAGTTTTGCTCTTTTTACAGTCAGATTAGGTTACTAATTGGAGACCTTTCTTTCTCTTTTTTGTTTGCTTTTTAGGGCCCCACGTGGGGCTTATGGAGGTTCCCAGGCTAGGGGGCCAATCACAGCTACAGCTGCCAGCCTACACCACAGCCACAGCAATGTGGGATCTGAGCCGAATCTGTGATGCACACCATAGCGCATGGCTACTCCGGATCCTTAACCCACTGAGCAAGGCCAGGGATCGAACCTGCGTCCTCATGAGTACTATTCAGGTTCATTTCACTGAGCCATGACGGGAACTCTTTTAATTTTTTTTTTTTCCTTTTAATGAGAACTTTTAAGGTTTATTCTCTTAGCAGCTTTCAGACATGCATTACAGTATTGACCATAGAAGCACACTACATGACATGCTCATTATTTATTTATAAGTGGAAGTTTGTAACAAAATGGCTGGTGGGGCATCAAAAGGTACAACTTCCAACTTTCTTTTGATAAATGTTTGATATGCTTTTTCATTCTTTTAACCTACTTATTGAAGTAAGTTGCTTGTTGACAGTATATAGTTGAATCATTTTTTGAACCATTCAGATGCTCTCTCTTTTAATTGTCATCTTTAGATCATTTCTGTTTAATTATTTCTGTAATTATTAGTATATTTGAATTTAGGGCTACCATTTTATCATTGTTTTCTGTTTTTTCTCTTTTTCATTTCTTTTTATCTTTTTTAAAAATTTTATTTATTTTTTTGGCTGGGCCTGTGGCATGTGGAAGTTCCTGGGCCTGGGATTTAACCCATGTGCCCCTGTGCCACAGCTGCAGCAACACCAGATCCTTAACCCACTGTGCAACAGGGAACTCCTGTTTTCATTTTTGATGTATGATGTATGTGAGTTGACTTCCCTGGTTTGGGCAGAGAGACTCCAAATCTCTGTACACACCAGGAGTCACGTTTTTGGTTTCTCAAGGCAGGATGATAGAGGTTCTCTTGATGCTCTTGCTTTCTGTGCCAGTGCTGATTTCTGGGTTTCAGGTTGCTTTTCATCTAGGCCAAGAGTATGAGAAGGAAAAAAAGTGATGTTTATTGCCACTTTAATGGTATGTCACATTCTGGTCTTTCTCCATCTAGCTTCTATTATTTACTTTTCAGACTCCTTAGACAGCTCCTCTGCACATGCTCTTCAGGATTTATAGCTTCATCCAGTGGCAGAAATTCTGAACCTAGAACCCTGTTTTTCACTTTTTTTGTTTACATTTCTAAAGACTACTCATATTGCTCTAAGTGTAGCTAGTTCCTTAATTTTGACTGCTGCATAGTACTCTGTCATGTTTCTGTTACATTTTATATGTCTTGTAATAGACACTTAGTATTCTTCTAAGGCCTTACTACCATAGAATCTATATACATGTGTCTTAATGGTTCTATGTACAAATTTCTGTGGGGGTATATGTTCAGCAGTGGGATTGCTTGATCCTTAGGGTATGCATACATTTACCAATAAGACATTATTTTAAAAAAAATTGGGGGAGTTCCCATTGTGGTGCAGCAGAAAAGAACCAGACTGGTGTCCTTGAGGATGTGGGTTTGATACCTGGACTCACTTAGTGGGTTAAGGATCTGACATTGCTGTGATTATGGTGTAGGCCAGCAGTTGTAGCTCTGATTCAAACGCTAGCCCGGGGACTTCCATATGCCGTGGGTTCGGCCCTAAAAAAACCCCAAAACAACAAAAACAAAAAGATTTCCAAGAGTTGGCTTGGATTAATCTCAATTATCTATGCCTTTTTGCCTATTTCATATAATTCAGCACCATTGGATATTTAGCATCCTGCAGAATTTTAGGATTAAAAGGGACTTCAGAGGTTATATTGTAGGAACTTCAGTTATGTTCACTGTACTGTGTTTTATTATTGTAGAAAGGACATATAAACACACATTTTTATTTTTTCGGACAATTCATTTACCTACAGTTTTCTAACCTGGTTAACTGAAGTCGTAGTACAGTGTAAGTCTGTGGATCTTTGGTGGATCTAGGTCCTGCCTTTTTTGTTCTTGTGTAAAAATGCAGTCCTTGTGCTGGACATCTTCTCTTTCCTCCTCCATAGCCATTTATCATCCCTCTCCCTCTGATCTATATCCCTGGAGGTACACTGGTGCACAGTGTGTATCAATTCCTTTGGTTTCTTCTTCCAACAGGGGTAGGGGGTTAATACCAGTAGGAGTGAGAGCTAAGTATTTATTCCCCTGCTCCTTCCGGCGAGGTTGTTGCAAGTTGTCTGCATGCCTCTACCAGTGATTCTTATTTGGTGGCCCTTTCCCTATAGTGATCCTCTAGAGGGTTCCATTTCCTCATCTTTCCCCTTCAGACCTAAAGCTGTTAATGGTTCTGTGGCGATACACTGTCCTTTGTTGGTTTCTCTAAACGTTATGCACACCTTTGTAAGTAAGAGCTTATTAAAATTCTCCCCACATCACGCAGGTGTGGATACAGTGTGTTTCTAGCTGGTCTCCTGATTGTTAGACTTCTTGAAAGGGCCTATGATTTTATTCACTTTTGTAAATTTGAAAAAATAAATGTTGTTACTGAATCATAATACTTGTAATATGTGTTCGTTTTTACCTGCTTTCTACAATACACTTGTAGTAGGATTTTGAGGGAGTGAAACTCCTCCACACATTCTCTGCCAAGAGATTAACAGCGAAATGTAGACCTAACTGGAGTTCCCATTCTGGCCCATGGAACAGAATCCATCTAGTGTACATGAGGATTCAAGTTCCATTCCAGGCCTTGCTCAGTGGCTTGAGGATCCCACATAGCCCTGAGCTGTGGTGCAGGTCACAGACCCAGCTTGGGTCCTACATTTCTCTGGCAGTGGTGTAGGCCTGCAATGGTAGCTGCAATTTTACCTCACCACCAGGATATTCCACATGCCTTGGATACGGGCCTGAAAAGCAAAAAAAAGAAAAGAAAAAGAAAAAATATAGAATTCATTTGAATATTTTCAACTTTATTCACAAGTTGGATTTATCTTTGCAACATGCTTTTTTTTTTCTTCTCTTTTTAAGGACCACCCCTGTGGTATGTGGAAGTTCCCGGGCTAGGGGTTGAGTGGGAGCTGCCGAGCTGCCTGCTTCTGCCACAGCCAGAGCCAGATGGGAGCCGTGTCGTGTGCCTGCCTCGAGGCTCACGACAAACTCAGACGCTTAAAACCCACTGAGGGGGCCCAGGGATCAGACCTGCGTCCTCGTGGATGCTACTCCGGTTTGTTACCACTGAGCCACAGCGGGACGTTTTAAAGATCTTCATCTCTGCTCATGCACTCAGCCCCTCCTTGAGTGAGTGAAAATCGTTTTGGAAACATATTAGACGTTTAATGGTAAATTCCGGGTTTGAGAGCTCCCCGTTTGAGGTCGCTATGAATCTGATCATGCAGTTTTGACTCCTACTGTCTGTCCGACATTCATCTTGGGACGATGGTAGTGCCTCACATTGGCCACAAGGTGGCGGGCTTGCCCTTCTGAAGAAGTCTCCCTCTTCTTGCCCATCCCAACTCAGCTCCCTCTGTAGCCTGGAAGAGAGGGGTGGCATAGACTCACCGGTTGATAGAAGCGGGCAGAGTTCATCGCCCAATCCCCCTTTGTGAGACCTGAGGTGTCTGGCTCCAGACGTTTTTGCTTCTTTTCCTCATTCCAGAGTTTGGGGAGAAATGATTGAGTAGAGCCCTGGGTATAAGTTTCAGGTGTACAGTGTGGTTGGACCTGCATACATCATGCAGGGTCATTCATGGCTCCCTGTTTTTCTATATATGTTTTGTGATTCAAGACTGCGAGTCCACTCTTCTTAGGAAGGTCGTTTCCTCCAGGCAGGATTTGTGATTGCTTCTACCAGGTGCCTGGAAACACCATTAACCTGGGACCAACATAAAGTAGATTTTTAGCTTGCAGTTTTGGGGCGCACCCAGGCACTGTGAATTCACATTGCAGAGCCACAGAGGGACCGGCTCGTGGTCCTCATTTCTCGTGGGTGATCTTTTCCATGTCTTCCCCTCGTGGCCAAGGATTGGAACGGGCAGTTTACCTTGCAGTCTCGACCAGGAGGGTGTTGACACCTGGAGTCCCAGTTCCAATCGGCCTGTGTGTGTGTGTGTGTCTGTGCCCATGCGCGGCCCCCCCGCCCACCAGAGGGCTGTTAGAGACCCTGCTTTGGATGGGCTTTGAGTTTGGTCCCCAGGTGCCTGTGATTTCAGGACCGAGGAAGATAGAGCTCAAGTTTGCCTCCTCACTTGTCAAATGACTGCCAGGTGAAGACTAGCTTTCAGTGTTCTTCCCTGCAAAGTTATCACTTTGGCTTCTTTTTTGGCCTGTGTATTCCTGGTTTTCCAGCTTTCGGTGCATTTAGTTGTGGAATGGGCACTGCCGAGCTGCCAGCTTTCATCACAGCCATGTCCGTAGCCAGATGGGAGCCGTTTGGTCTGTGTGACCTACACTTCAGCTCTCTGCAACTTGGTATCCTTAACCCACTGAGTGATTCTTTGGATCAAACCCATCCTCACGGACCCTGTATCATGTCCACACAGTCCCAATAGATATATTTACCTATACAACTGATTCCCTTTCGTGTATACCTGAAAGTAATACATCATTGTACGTCAACTATGGTGCAGAGAAATTACATTTAAACATTTGTATCAATTTTGATCATTTAAAACATTTATGTATGTCATACTACAATTTTTAGTGTCTCAAATAGTGTTGCACTATATGACTAAGATCATTCACTTGCGTTTAAGAGTTCGGATGCACTTAGGTTTTTTCTTATCTCTGCTGACTTGTTACTCTTATTGGGCAAGTGTCTGGTAGAAGAAATGACTGTAATAGTTACTGTTTTTCTGGCTGTCTTTCTATTTCTCAACCATTTTTGGTTTTGAATACTTGGAGAATAAAGATAGTGTCTGTAGCTTGTCAGCACTAGAACCTCCTATAGCACCAGACATCTTATAGTTGTTGAATCGAAGTTTTAAACTTAGGATTATGAGGTGTGTGACATTAGCTATAATTAATGCCATGCTTTAACTGTACTAAACTTGTGTTTCTCATAAACCTTCTTCTTCTCTCTGGTACTTGGATTTTACATACAACACTCCCCACCTCTTCGTCCTGGGTTAGGATAGTCTCATCCTCTTTTTACCTCATGCATATCTTGTTTGTCCTTCAGGACTTGGTTTGGGCTTTTTCTTCTGTTAGAGAGCATTCTGTAACATCCCTAGTCAGATTGCATGTCTCTTTTCTAGGTTTTTTTATCCTGGAACCTTTGACATTTGGGGCTGGATATTCTTTGTTTGGGGTTGGGTGTTGTCCTGTTCATTGTCGGATGTTTAATAGTGTCACTGCCCTCTATCCACCAGATACAAGTAGCGTGGCCTCCAATCATGACAACCCAAAATGTCTCTAGTCATTGCCAGTTGTCTCCTATGGGCAAAATCACTTCTGGTTGAGAATCACTCCAGAATTATAGTCCTTACGAATAATACTGTAGTTGCCAGATTTTCTTTCTTTTCTTTTTTTGTCTTTTTAGGGCTGCACCTGAGGCACATGGAGGTTCCCAGGCTAGGGGTGAATCGGAGCTATAGCTGTCAGCCTACGCCACAGCCACAGCAGTGAGGGATCCAAGCTGCGTCCTACACCACAGCTCACAGCAACGCTGGATCCCTAACCATTGGGAACTCCAAGGTGATAATATTTTTTAATTTGGTTCTAAATTTTATAATCTTTTACTACGTGTCATGTGATTTTTAGGAGAAGCAGGATTGATACTCTTTCATCCATTACTAAGTTTCATCTCTGTATTCATGATAGAGCTCAAATCCCATCACTTCCATCATCATCACTGCTAACTTTCTCAGTCTAAGCTAATTTCCATCTTTTGTTTGGACTATTGTAGTAGTCTTGTCCTTGGACCTCTTGCTCCCATCGTTAGCCTTCCCTAATCAGTTCTTCCCACAGCCAGCCAAATGACCTTTAAAAAATGTGAATCAGATCCTGTCATTTGCCTATATAAGAAAACTTCTGTGGTTTATGATGTAAGATGATCCACCCTCTAATTGGTTTTAAGTCCTGAACTAAGTTTCACTTGAAAATAGTCATTGTGCTTCTTAATATTTTTCTAGGAGGAACAGCACAGCATGTTGGGCTCTGGATTTAAAGCTGAGCGTTTACGAGTCAATTTGAGATTAGTCATAAACCGTCTTAAACTATTGGAGAAAAAAAAAAGTGAGTAATGAATGAATGCCTTTCATTTTATTTCCCAAATAACAAGGTAGCTCATTCTAGACTAGATGGGATGGGACTGAATTTGATAAGGGAGAGCGACCCAGGATATAGTAGAAACACGCTCTTCTCTCTTGTGGGGTGGCTGTCTGCCTGCAGGCCAGGGCCAAGTATACTACTGCTGGGTGACTGGAGTGGGATTTGTGCTTTAGCGGAACTGGCCCAGAAAGCAAGAAAAGAGATTGCTGACTATCTGGCTGCTGGGAAAGATGAACGAGCTCGAATCCGAGTGGAGCACATTATTCGAGAAGACTACCTTGTGGAGGCCATGGAGATCCTGGAGCTGTACTGTGACCTGCTGCTGGCTCGGTTTGGCCTCATCCAGTCTATGAAGTGAGATTTTAAAATCTTTTTTCTTAAGCTTCATTGAGGTATAATTGATAGAGAAAAAGTCTGCACATGTTTAATGTATACAGTTTGATGAGTTTAGACATAGGCATGTATCTGTATACCATCATCACAATCAAGTTAATAGTCATCACCTCCAAAAATTGCCTTGTTTCCCTTTCTTTCTTTCTTTTTTTTTGCTAAGAATACTTAAAATGAGATCTCCCTCTTAAAAAATTTTAAGCATTCAGTGCAGTATTGTTTAAGAAGTAAGATATTTTGAAGACCTAAATCAAATCACCTCTGGAATTTGAGAAAGGAGTATAATACTGGTTTCTTCTTAAACGTAGGAGGCTAGCACCAAGGGACACACCCAATGACCTTTCCCTACTGTTCACTTTGAGGGTTTGATCTCAGTGTAGACAACTGTTGAAAAGAAAATGTGGAGTCTGAAATCAAGAGGCCTGGGCGGTGCTGTTGTGCCTCAGCTATAACGAATCTGACCAGTATCCATAAGGAGGCGGGTTTGATCCCTTGCCTTGCGCAGCGGGTTAAGGATCCAGCATTGTTGTAGGCTGGCAGTCACAGCTCCAGTTCGACCCTTAGCATGGGAACTTCCATATGTCATGGGTGTGGCCCTAAAAAGACAAAACAAAAAAAAGAAGGAGTTCCCGTTGTGGCGAAATGGTTAGCGAATCCGACTAGGAACCATGAGGTTGCTGGTTCGATCCTGCCCTTGCTCCGTGGGTCGACGATCCGGCGTTGCCGTGAGCTGTGGTGTAGGTTGCAGACGCAGCTCGGATCCCTAGTTGCTGTGGCTCTGGCGTAGGCCGGTGGCTACAGCTCCAATTGGACCCCTAGCCTGGGAACCTCCATATGCCACGGGAGCGGCCCTAGAAAAGGCAAAAAGACAAAAAAAAAAAAAAAAAAAAAGAAAAGAGAAATCAAGAGGTCTGAGTCTTGGCTTAACCATTTTCTGATTTTGTGACTTTGGGTTTGTCACTTAGTTTGAGTTGTGTCCGTCCCAACAGGATGACAGAGGTGGCTAGAAACCTAGAGTTACCGTGAGAATCCAGTGAGATTTGTGAAACAGTTCTAGATGCTTTCAAGTATATAATACAAATGATAGGGTTTTGTTGGTTTAACAATGTTAAATTTTATTAATTTTTTCCTTAATTAGGGAGTTAGATTCTGGTTTGGCTGAATCTGTGTCTACGCTGATTTGGGCTGCTCCTCGCCTCCAGTCAGAGGTGGCTGAGTTGAAAATAGTGAGTATAACTTCTTTCAGTGATGTATGTAGTTTTTCATATTGTTAGGAAGGTTGGTTAACATAAGTTATTTCTGCTTATTTGACCCGGTTTTTGATGCTCTTCCCATGCTGCCTTTGAAAAAGGCTTTATAAATTTGTGTTTTCCTTCTTTTCAGCCCCTATATCATAGAATAGAATAGTTTTGCAAACTTGAGTAATTTTTCTAAGGGGCAAAGTTACGCATACCCCTGTTTTTTGTTATTTCGTGTGTGTGTGTGTGTGTGTGTGTGTGTGTGTCTTTTTTACACCTGCACCCATGGCATATGGAGGTTCCCAGGCTAGGGGTCCAATTGGAGCTGTAGCTGCCGGCCTCCGTCACAGCCACAGCAACGTGGGATCCAAGCCATGTCTGCATCCTACACCACAACTCAGGGTGACGCCGGATCCTTAACCCACTGAGTGAGGCCAGGGATCGAACCCTCGTCCTCATGGTTGCTAGTCAGGTTTGTTACCACTGAGCCATGACGGGAACTCCACATACCCCTGGTTTTGCCTTATTTTTATTGAAATGTTTTTTAAGTAAATGAAAATAGAAGAGTTCTTAATGGTTAACCAATAAAGTTAAAATGACATTAAAGGAACAGATGTTTTGCTTTATTCATTCCACTAATATTTATTAAACAGATGTTATCAGTTAGGATGGCTCTAGGTACAGTGGTGAGCAAAATATGACACCAGTCCCACTCTTGTAGCCTGGAGTCTAGTAGAAAAGAGAGAGATTAACTGAAAAATTGCCTGCTACAACATGTCTGTGGTACTGACTGCTGAGGTACAAATTCAGTTGAGTTGCTTTCTCTACTGTTTTTGCCAGTTATTCACTAGGAGATTGTCTCACTCTTATCTCTCAAACTATCTTTTTAGATTTCCTTTATCTTCTGTTTGTTTTTATTTTTATTTTAGTTTTTCCTTTTAGGGCTGCACCTGTGGCATATGGAAGTTCCAGGCCAGGGGCCAAATCAGAGCTGCAGCTGCCAGCCTACGCTATAGCCACAGCAACACTGGATGCACGTCAAGTCTGTGACCTACGTCATAGCAGCTTTGCGGCCACAGTGGATCCTTAACCCACTGAGTGAGGCCAAGGATCAAACCCAAATCCCCATGGATACTAGATGGATTCTTAACCCACTGAGCCACATCAGGAACTCCTTTTTTATTTCTTAAGAGCTCTTTTTAATTCTCCAAATATCTTCTTTTTTTTGGCTGTGCCCATGGCATGGGGAAGTTCCTGGGCCAGGGATTGAATCTGAGCCACTGCATCGACCCAAACTGCTGCATTGATAACGCTGGATTCTTAACCTGCTGCACTACAAGAGAACTCCAAATATCTATTTTATTAATAGTTATTTTTTCTTCATGGCTATAGTATCTTGTAACTCGCTAAGAATTTTGTGGTTCCTTTTTAACTTTTCTTGTTTTTGTAATGTTTGTTTCCTTTTTTTTTTCTTTTTTCTGTTTGTCATAAGTATTTATTTATTTTTATTTATTTTTTAAATGTAAATGATTTTTATTTTTCATTATAGTTGGTTTACAGTGGTCTGTCAGTTTCTACTCTACAGCAAAGTGACCCAGTCACACATACATATGTACATTCTTTTTCTCACATTATCTTCTATCATGCTTCATAATAAGGGACCAGTTATAGTTCCCAATGCTATACAGCAGGATCTCATTGCTTATCCATTCCAAAGGCAATAATTTGCATCTACCAACCCGATTCCCTCCCCCACGGCAACCACAAGTCTGTTCTCCAAGTCCATGTGTTTCTTTTCTGTGGAAAGGTTCATTTGCGCCATATATTAGATTCCAGATATAAGCGATATCATACGGTATTTGTCTTTCTCTTTCTGACCTAACTTAGCATGAGAGTCTCTAGTTCCATCCATATTGCTGCAAATGGCATTATTTTGTTCTTTTTATGGCTGGATAGTATTCCATTGTGTGTGTGTGTGCACATATATAGATAAATACACACACACACCACATCTTCTTAATCTGTTGATGGACATTTAGGTGGTTTCCATGTCTTGGCTCTTGTGAATAGTGCTGCAATGAATATACGGGTGCGTGTGTCTTTCTCAAGGAAAGTTTTGTCCAGATGTATGCCCAGGAATGGGATTGCTGGATCATATGATAGTTTTATATTTAGTTTTCTGAGGTACCTCCATACTGTTTTCCATAGTGGTTGTACCAATTTACATTCCCAGCAACAGTGTAGGAGGGTTCTCTTTTCTCCACACCCTCTTCAGTATTTGTTATTGGTGAATTTGTTAATGATGCCCATTCTGACTGGTGTGAGATGGTGTTTCCTTTCTGTTTCCTAGATTTAGACTATTTTTATTTTTTTTAATTTAATTTTATTTTTTTGTCTTTTTGCTATTTCTTTGGGCCGCTCCCGCGGCATATGGAGCTTCCCAGGCTAGGGGTCGAATCGGAGCTGTAGCCACCAGCCTATGCCAGGGCCACAGCAACGCAGGATCCGAGCCGCGTCTGCAACCTACACCACAGCTCACGGCAACGCCGGATTGTTAACCCACTGAGCAAGGCCATGGACCGAACCCGCAACCTCATGGTTCCTAATCGGATTTGTTAACCACTGCGCCACGACGGGAACTCCTAGACTATTTTTATAGTAGAGACTTTTCTTAAAGCTTGGTGATGACCCTTGGCTGTCTATATTTAAGAGTGAAGTACTAGAGAGAATTCATTACTAGTGGTAATGAATCCAATTAGTATCCATGAGGACGTGGGTTCAATCCCTGGCCTTGCTCAGTGGTTAAGGATCCCATGTTGCCGTGAGCTGTGGTTAGGTTGCAGTCGCGGCTCAGATCTGGCGTTGCTGTGGCTCTGGTGTAGGCTGGCAGCTGCAGCTCTGATTCATTCTCTAGCCTGGGAACTTCCATATTTGGAGTTTTTAAAATTTTTTCTTTGTTTTCCTTGCCTGAGGAGACATATCCAAAAAAAAAAAAAAAAACGACCAAGACTGATGTGAAAGAGCATGTCAACTTTTTTTTTTTTTATGGTTTCAGTTTTTAAATTTAAGTCTTTAGTCCATTTTGAATTTATTTTTGTGCATGGTGTGAAAGTATCCCATTTGATTCTTTTGCATGTAGCTGTTCAGTTTTCCCAAAACCGTTTATTGAAGAGACTGTCTTTCCCCATTGTATATTCTTGCTTCTGTTGTAGATTTTTTTTTTTTTTTTGTCTTTTGTCTTTTGTCTTTTGTTGTCTTTTGTTGTTGTTGTTGTTGCTATTTCTTGGGCCGCTCCCGTGGCATATGGAGGTTCCCAGGCTAGGGGTTGAATCGGAGCTGTAGCCACCAGCCTACGCCAGAGCCACAGCAACGCGGGATCCGAGCCGAGTCTGCAACCTACACCACAGCTCACGGCAACGCCGGATCGTTAACCCACTGAGCAAGCGCAGGGACCGAACCCGCAACCTCATGGTTCCTAGTCTGATTTGTTAACCACTGCGCCACGACGGGAACTCCCTGTTGTAGATTAATTGCTCACATAAGTGTGGATTCATTTGGGGGCTTTTTATTGTATACTGTTGGTCTCTTTGTCTGTTTTTGTACCAGTACTCTACTGTTTTGATTACTGTTACTTTTTAGTATAGCTTGAAATCAGGGAGCATGATTCCTCCAGTACTAACTCACTGTTGAATTATCTGAGACCATGAGGAAACTCCAGACTGTCAAGAACTGGTTTTCTTTCCTTGGGTTGGTCATTTTCCTCAGAGAGGAAGTCTTTCTTCTACCTGGAAGGTTTAAGTATTGGCTGGCTGCATTTTTGAGAGCACAGGGGAGAAGGAATCCAAAGGTATCATTCTTCTCCTGTAGAAGCCTTAACACTTAATTCTTCGATTGCCAATATGTATCTCTGCTCTCTGTGCTGGAAGTCGAGTTCCTTTAGTTTAAGCCCTGCCAGAGAGCAAGCCTCCTGTGTTGTAATCGGGTAGGGAGGGTGGTCACAGAGCTTTGTGGGTAGAGGAATGGGAATGTGGAGGCAACCTCTTCTTAAATTTTTAACCTAAATCTCGTCTGTTGGCTTTCCTATACTCCTCCTTTATATCAAGATTAATTCCAGATAGAGGTTTACATGTCTTTTTTTTTAAAATCATAAAATAATTAGAAGAAAATTTGGCAAATTTAAAAAAATAATCTCGTAGTGGGAAGAGCCTGAATATGCCACAAAATCCATAAGCCATAAAGAAAGAGGGATAGATTAATATAAGTAAAATAAAATTTCCTACACAGTATAAAGCAAAACAAAAACCATTATCAAAAGAGAAGTAACAGGGAGTTCCCACTGTGGTGCAGCAGAAATGAATCCAACCAGGAACCATGAGGTTTCGGGTTTGATCCCTGGCCTCACTCAGCAGGTTAAGGGTCCAGAGTTGCCGTGAGCTGTGGTGTAAGTCACAAATGCGGCTCAGATCCTTTGTTGCTGTGGCATAGACCAGCGGCTACAGCTCCGATTAGACCTCTAGCCTGGGAGCCTCCATGTGCTGAGGGTGCGGCCCTAAAAAGACAAGTAACAGGAGTTCTCTTGTGGTGCAGTGGGTTAAGGATCCACCAGTGGCTTGGGTTGCTTCTGTGGTACAGGGTTCAATCCTTGGTTTGGGAACTTACACATGCCACGGTGCACCCCCTCCTCCCAGAAAAGAAAAAGTCACAAACTTATAAGTACCAGGTATCCTGGAAAGTCTGCCTATTAAACTTTGGGTGCTGTCTCACTGAACTAGGTGTTGGGACCACTCTGGTCCAGTAGCACTTGTCATGTCCTTCCTGTACTGTTTACTTTTTTTTTTTGGCTTTTTACGGCCGCACTCGAAGCATATGGAGTTTCCCAGTCTAGGGGTCTAATTGGAGCTGTAGCTGCTGGCCTTCACTACAGCCACACCAGATCCGAGCCACGTCTGTGACCTATACCACAGCTCACAGTAACACTGGATCCTTAACCCGCTGATCGAGGCCAGGGATCAATCCTGCAACCTCACGGTTCCTCGTTGGATTTGCTTCCACTGCACCACGACGGAACTCCATCATGTTGTAACGTCTTAAATGTTCTTTCTACGTCTGCTTTGGCTTCCTTTAGTTTCTTCAACATTCCAACAAAGCACTGATCTGATCCTGTTGCTGCCCCTTGCTTTACAGCCCTCTAGTATCTTTCTGTTATACTTGTAATAGAAACGAAATTCCTGATAAAGCTTGCATGGCCCTGCATTATCTGTCCCCCATCTACCTTCATTTCCTACCACCCTCTTCCTTTGGGCTTTGCACTCGAGGCTCACTTGATTTTATTTCGGTTAGAGGATTGGCCTTGTTTTCCAGTAGAGGCCTTTGCACATACTGATTTCTTTTCTTCCTTCCCTCCGTGTTTAGTTAACTCCTAATCATCCTTACATCTCAGTGAAGCATTGCTTTCTTCAGGAAGCTTTTATCTGAACTTGCTGATCAGATCTGATTCTACCGTCGTAAGCTGATAGCGTGGCGTACTTTTCCCCTTCCACAACTGCGTTTGCCCCTTTATCTTTGTGATTATTTGAGTCATGATTGTTTTTCCCTAGAGACTGTAAGATTCTATAAGATTAGGGATAATGTTTGTTTTTGTGCATCATTTATAGGGTATAGTTTAAGCTTATAATAGAGTTTGGCACATAATTGCAGCTCAGTGGATGAATAAGTAAATGAATTAATATTTACCTTTTAAATAAAAGCTTCACAGACCCAGTCTTTAGGAAATCTTGTAATAGAAGTATGTTTCCTGTTTTTTAATTTTTGTTTTTGGTCTTTTTAGGGCTGTACCTAGCCAGAGGTTCCTAGGCAAGGGGTCAGTCAGAGCTGTAGCCTACACCACAGCCACAACAAAGCGGGATGCAAGCCGAGTCTTCCGACCTACACCACAGCTCATGGCAACACTGGATCGTTAACCCACTTAGTGAGGCCAGGGATTGAACTTTCGTCCTCATGGATACTAGTCAGACTCTTTTCTGTTGAGCCATGACGGGAACTCCAGAAATATGTTTACTGTTGATAGGAGGAAGCTTGAAACCCTCTGTAGGAGTGGTTTCCATTTTTATTTACTGTTCTTTTTTCTCTGTAGGTTGCTGATCAACTCTGTGCTAAGTATAGCAAGGAGTATGGCAAGTTATGTAGGACCAACCAGATTGGAACTGTGAATGACAGGGTAAGAGACATACTTGTTAAACATGAAGCAGTGGGTAGGGTGGGGGCAGATTATTTTATTACCTGCAGTTATTCTACTGGCCTCTCTGAAGTAGGGTTAATCTAGGGTGGCACATTTCACAGTGAGAAAGGGAAGAGGGCTGTCTGGTCGGCAGTGCAGTCATTTCCTTACACTTAACATTGTGGGACTCTGTCGTTGTGTGTCATTCTTTATTTTGTCTCCTGTCCTTTGCGCTGCCTGTGCTCTGTGGAGGTAGAAGTAAGGTGGGGGGAAAAGTGGACGAATTCCAGTGTGGAAGGCAGCAGTATCCATCTTTTACCAGAATTTGGGGCATATGTAACCCATTAAACACATGGGTCTTGTAATGTGTTTTATGATTGAAAAAAATAATTTAACTGGTTGGAGCTTCTTTTTTCCCCTCAGTTTACTTGTAAAATGAGAGGAACCAAGTTCAGAAGTGAGACAGGTTAGGCTTAGGTTGGTTGATATAGATCCATCTCAAGTCTTTTACTTATAGCTAATGCACAAACTGAGTGTGGAAGCCCCACCCAAGATCCTGGTGGAGAGATACCTGATTGAAATTGCGAAGAACTACAACGTGCCCTATGAGCCTGACTCTGTGGTCATGGTAAGTTTAGTCTTTTAGAGTACCAAGGAAAATGAGTCTGAAGATAGCACCGTCTTTGGAAAAGAACCATATTCTTTGCACTTAAGTTTGTGTTCGGGAGAGTTTAAGCCTTTGTCCAGTTATTGCCTTTTGCAGTAACAATAAATATGCCTGTGAGAGAATGAATCAAAGCACTAGGAAAAGGTACAAACCCTAAAACAAATATAAAATGGCATTATTGTTACTTTTCGATGAAGTTCGAGCAATTGAAAGATCCCCCTGTGTTCTGCCCTAATACCTGGAACAGATCCTGAAACATTTTTTGGATGCCTGCCATGTGCACAGAAAGCTCAGAATATAGAGAAAACATGTTAACAAGTTTCCCTGTTCTGAACAGGCTTACAGTGTAAGAAGGGCAAGTATGCAGATAGTAATTCACCAGTTCACATTGCTGGGGTGTAGAAGATACTTTGATGCACTACTCAGAGAACCGTCCCCCAAGCAAATATATTCACACTTGAGAACAGTAGTATATATTCCCCCAGCTCTTGAGACTCCCACTTGTGGTTCATACACAAGTGGTTGTCCCTCCAGCAGGAGCCGTCAGGAGAAGAGTGCTTCCTTACCCAAAGTCTTCTCCTGGGGCAGCTTGTATTTGGTAACTGGTCATTGCAGCAGTTTAAGGCTTCTACCCCTTTGCCCCAGTTGGGGACACACGCTGTAGGCTGTCTTAGCTCCACAGCTCTCTAGGGGATTCAGCTGAGGCCTTTGTTGTGACTGCATGGCAGCCCCACTTCCTTCCCTTCCCCGCAGGTCTCAAAGCCAGGAAACCGCTAATCTCTGTCTCAGTGTCTGCTTCCTAAGGAACCTGGCCTGTGACAGGGCCTAATGGTCTGGGTTCTCTCTTTCTCTTAGGCAGAAGCTCCTCCTGGAGTAGAGACGGATCTTATTGATGTTGGATTCACAGATGATGTGAAGAAAGGGGGCTCTGGAAGAGGAGGCGGGGGTGGGTTCACAGCACCAGTTGGGGGACCTGATGGAACGGTGCCAATGCCTATGCCCATGCCCATGCCATCTCCAAGTACTCCTTTCTCGTACCCGCTTCCAAAGGGACCAGTAAGTATACCTACAAATAAGTATAAACTCCAGAACATGTAACAGAAGATGACAATTTGGTTCTGTGAATAACTCAGAAATTGTAAGCTGTCAACAGAAATTAGCCGTAACACTTGGTATTACCCTAGGAATCATATTGTGGAAAAAAAATATTGGGATTCAGAGAAGGTCTTTTGGTTCACCTATTGGTAATTATAGTTGGACAGTCTTGATAGAAAAAACTTTCTCGCTAGGTTTATCGAACATCTTTAGGACTTGTTGTAGGCACACGAGTAGCTTTTTCCAAATGTCAGTTGTTACCACTTATTACCAAGTAGAAAAACCTCCTTTATAAACAAGATGGAAGTCATTGCTAGTAAGAAAGTCTGGTAAGAATCTTCTCCTGTAGACATTGAGGAATTTCGTAATCAGAAGAATAGCCTTTAGCTACAAATCTTTGAAAGTCTGGAATGCTCCTGATCACACGTGGTATATTTAGGCACGTTTTTTCCCTTTGGGGGCTCTTGAATATATTTAATATATCTTAAATGTATGTATTCACTGTACATATATTCACATTGAGAAAATAGTTCCACAAACACCCTTATTTCTCCCTTCCCATACACAGACTTCAGAAATTGCAGATCGAGGGCAGTGTGTCTGACGTTGCCTTTCTCCTCTTGCAGTCGGATTTCAATGGATTGCCAGTGGGAACTTATCAGGCCTTTCCCAATATTCATCCACCTCAGATTCCAGCAACTCCCCCATCGTATGAATCTGTAAGTGCCTGAGCCTCTTTTATAAGCATCGGGAGAGTGAATCCCATGAAGAGAGAGCAAAATAATGGCTACAGGGAAGGCAAAGTTTTGATCAATTCCTCATACCAGCATTGCTCTGTGCTTTGGATTCTTAAATTGCTTTAGAATTTCCCTGGAAATGGGGAGTGGTGGTGGTGGTGGCAGCAGCATCATTGGCAGTGCTTTGTCTGCAGTCAAGCCAGGAATCGGGAAGGAGCTGCAGATCCCACAAAGTTCTGGGATGGCACTTAACCAGACTTTTTTTTTTTTCTTTCCAGACTAACTAGGCAGAGAATCATGTTGAACTGGTACAATTTTGGTGCAAAAATAATTAAAACATGTTTTGTAAATTCTGAACACTGTAAAGGAATGACAACCAGATTTTAATCTTAAACAGAAGTGTCTATAAATTACAGCCAATAGCATCAATTTTATATTTTCATCTTGTAGTTAAAACTTGCTGTACTAGCAAATAAGGTAATGATGCCTTGAGCAGTAGTGTAAGACCTGTGGTTCAGAATTAGATGATTTCTCCCTGCCTTGTTTCCTGAACGAGGGAGATGTCCCTGTTCCTGAGCTCATCTAGTGTTCTTCCCTTTGGTTTTTATGTTTTGCTTTTGCACGCATCGAAGCATTGCCTGCAACTGTTCCTGGCAATGAGGTAGAAGATCTTCGTTGCTATTTGAGGACTTGGTTCTTAGAGATGGATTTGGTGGTTTAGTGCTTTTTCTCTGACTGGAAGGTGAAGGTTTCAGATGAAAGAGAGGTACTGTGGTGGTAAGAATTTTCTTTTTTTTTTTTTTGCTTTTTAGGGCCGCACCCTCAGCTTATGAAGCTTCCCAGACAAGGGGGTCCAGTGAGAGCTACAGCTGCCAGCCTGCACCACAGCAACACCAGATCCGAGCTGCATCTATGACCTACACCACAGCTCACGGCAACGCCGGATCCTTAACCCACTGAGTGAGGCCAGGGATTGAACCCAAAACCTCATGGTTCCTAGTTGGATTGTTTGTTGTGCCACGACGGGAACTCCCAGAATTTTCTTTTTCTGTGCTTGGCACTTAACAAGTTCAAAGTGGTATCGACCTGGTTGGAAGATCGGGAAGGTAGTGGAAGGCCATTTTCTTTGGAAGAGGTTTTGTTGCTTTTGCTGAGCAGCTAGCTTTTGCAAAACACATGGGCTAAAACCATTGCTTTCACCCGTGGTGCCTTTGCTTTCTCCTGTGGTAATGACCTTTGTGTTTCAGGTTGATGACATTAATGCTGATAAGAATGTCTCTTCGCAGATCGTTGGTGAGTGTGGGTCAGAAACCCTCAGTGGTCAGTACTCAACCCTCTGCTGTGTTTTCCCATCGCTGCTCCCTTAGACTGTTTTTATGTTTGGGGATTCTGCCCACACGCCCTGTCCCTCCCACATGTCATGGTGAAAACCAAACTCATGATTTCCTTCTTATAAAAAGAAAAGATCTTGCCTGGCTCCAAAAAAACCTCCCAACTTCGCTGTTTCTAAGTAGTGGTATCATTATTCTTTGTCACTGTCTAGTTTCTAGTCACCCTCACGTTCTTTATGTTCTCATTGCTTCACCTTTCACTGTGCTGGGAAATACCAATTTTTTTTTTTAAAAATTTGGGCTTTACGAGTTCCCATCATGGTGCAGCAGAAACAAATCCGACTAGGAACCATGAGGTTGCAGATTTGCTCTCTGGCCTTGCTCAGTGGGTTGAGGATCCGGTGTTGCCATGAGCTGTGGTGTAGGTCGCAGACATGGCTTGGATCTGGTGTTGCTGTGGTTGTGGTGTAGACTGGCAGCTGTAGCTCTGATTGGACCCCTAGGCCTGGGAACCTCCATATGCCATGGGTGCGGCCCTAGAAAGACAAAAAAACAAACAAAAAAAAATGGGCTTTAAATAGGGGGAAATAGACAAAAATCGTAAGTAAGTAGCTCAATGACTTTCACAAAGCAGGCATGCTCATGAAACCATTCACTCAAAAAGTAAAACACTACCAGCACTCTAGAAACCCAGATTGAGGGTACTTTTTAAAATTGGGGATAGTTTAATTTACATACAAAAAATACACTGGAGTGTATGTTTTCTTGAGTTTTGATGTCGGTGTGTACACAAATGTATGTTATGTAACCACCATCTCAGTAAACATACAGAACGTTTCCATCGCTCCAAAAGGTTACCCTGTGTTCTTTCCTAGTTCTGTTCCACTCCAGGTGCAAGCACTGTTCTTATTTCCTAAAACTACAGTTTAGGTTTGTTCTAGGACTTAGATAAACATAGAAACATACTGTAGGTAGTGAGGGCAGGAAGTATAAAAGCTAAGACTAGGAATCACATTGTGTCACATTAGACATTCCTTGTCAAATTTTTTTCCCTTTAAAGAGTAACTCATCCCAACAGAATTCTAGTACCACTCCTTGGTCTTTGTTACTGTGGGAACAGACCTTTGTGAAAGGCAACAACCCATTTAAATGAGTCTAGCCCCATGCACCCACACCTTGACTTTCCCTTAAAACCTTTTTCTCATGATGGGAAAATAAAACAGACTCAACTGTAATTAGAAAATTAAAAAAAAAAAAAAAAAAAAAAGGAGTTCCCGTCGTGGTGCAGTGGTTAACGAATCCGACTAGGAACCATGAGGTTGCGGGTTCGGTCCCTGCCCTTGCTCAGTGGGTTAACGATCCGGCATTGCCGTGAGCTGTGGTGTAGGTTGCAGACACGGTTCGGATCCCGTGTTGCTGTGGCTCTGGCGTAGGCCGGTGGCTACGGTTCCGATTTGACCCCTAGCCTGGGAACCTCCATATGCCGCGGGAGCGGCCCAAGAAATAGCAACAACAACAACAAAAGACAAAAGACAAAAAAAAAAAAAAAAAAGAAAATTTAACAGTTAATTCTAAAGGTAAGTAAGTTTTCAGGACAATTTAAGTAATAATAATTGTTTAAAAACCAGTGTTTCCTCCAGTAAGTATTTGGATTGTTTCTGCCAAAGGGGATTGTGGGCTTTGAGGATCTGAGCCATTTCTTTGGGGTCTTTTAACACCATGCTGTTTACTCTAATTCATCTAGGTCCTGGACCCAAGCCAGAAGCTTCTGCAAAGACCCCTTCCAGGCCCGTGGATACCCATGACAACTTTGTACTGCCAGAACTGCCATCTGTGCCAGACACCCTACCAACTGCATCTGCTGGTGCCAACACCTCAGCATCTGAGGATATTGACTTTGATGATCTTTCCCGGAGATTTGAAGAGTTGAAAAAGAAAACATAGGACTCCTAAACCAGGCTATGTCCAAGTTCTGGGAATTGAGACTCAGCAGTTTCTCCTTGTAACAAAGAATCTCCGTGAAATTGTTTCATCTATTAACCATCTCTGAGCACTCTCTTCCTCTGGACTCTCTTTCTGTTCTATCCAACTCTGCTGCTTTCCAGTTCTCTGTCGCTGCTGGAGACTAACAACTGGAAATACTAAGGTTGGAGCACTTGGCTGCTGGCAACTGTGCTTGTCCATTTCCTGTCAGCTTGATGCCTGGTTCTCTTTGCCTGTTCCACTGTCCCTCCATAGGGAGTGAGAAGGTCAAAGTATTGTGAGGAGAGCTGTCAAAGATGGCTGGATAGTGGACAAGAGTGCTTCACAAAGTATCTCAGTCCTGTACAGAGGGATTTGTGGTGCGATCCAACGCCATGGTGTGTACTTTCTCACTTTAATAGAAATGGGAGAGCGAGCAGATGGCTCAGGAAGCCAATTTACCAGTTCTTGGAAGCTGGGTCTTTCCATTGACATATACACTACTCTTTGCTGCAGGGCACTGCTGTTCCACCTGGATCCAGTTGCAAAGTTTATTTGGAAAGTTGAAGGCCTCTCTTAGTCTACTGGATTCTCAGGGAGCCCTCTGTGGCCTTTTGCTTTATTTTGAGTGCTGCATCTCCCTGTTTAGTAGAGGCAGCACTATATAAATTCCTGTTTTTCCTCATGCATGTTCTGTTGGATTGCATTACTGGCCAGGGAAGGACAGATCACATGATGGGCAAAAGTCACCATTCAAGGCTAAGGTGGGCTTCCAGTAGCTTAATAGAAATATTCAAGTTTCTTGGGTAGTGGTCTGGAAAGCCTACAGGGGAAATAGGGTTCCTGTTTTCATTTGAAAACTTTATGATTAGAGAACCTTTCAGAATTGAGCGCAGATAATTCTGCTGCCGAGGGCTGTAGGTGTCTGCTGCTTTCCTTGATGGATAATTGTCTTGCCCCCTTGGTAAGGCCATTTTTCCCCACAGGGGTGGCTTTGGGATTGGAAAATATGACTTCGGCTTCCGTGTGGTGTATCTGTACATACTTGTTTCAGGCAACTTTTCTTTAATGTTTTTGATTGATTTGTATCTCACATCACAATAGCTGCTAATAAAAGTAAAAATTCTGTGCCCTGCTTTCTCCACTGTTTTGGTCAAATCATGAGGGGACAGATTTGGATTTTAGTGGAGATTATTTTTAAGTAAGTGACCCATACTGGGCATAGGCTAACCTTACCTTTGGTTCCTTGGGTAGTGTGAATGGAAGCCTACAGCAGTGAGGAGCCCATTTCAATCTCTGTATTTAAGCCCAGGTGGTATCTCTGAGTTGGCTTGGTTACCTCTGTGCCAGGGCTCCCCATTAGCCTCATCTCATGCTTGTGTCTTTAAGTAAATTGCAGTGAGCTTACTTCTGACTCATTCATGTTTTCCACAGTCCTGGAACCTGAGTGGTCAGTGCTCTCTTGCTGTTTGGCAGCAGAGCTGGTTTATCCTGTTACCACTCTTGCAGTTTTAACCCTTTTCTGACAGTACCAAGTTCCATAAAGAACAATTTGTAGCCAAGGGGATTTTGATTCTTCACTAACAAAATTAACAAATTGCAAAGATCAGTATTAATAATCTAAGAAGTAATAATAAGCCAAGGTAACAGGATTAAAATAGTTCCTCTTGTAAAAACTTCATTTGTCAATGGCCATTGCTGGTAAAGATGTTTGCTCACGTGTATTCTGGGCTGGATTCCTAACAAACTTGAGAGCTTCTGTAGCAGCATATCTACCAGTGCAGCTTCTTTCTTCTGAGTCTATTCGAAAACAAAGAAAAGCAAGGAAACAAATTGTTGTTCATATGTTGGGAAAAAAGAACCAAAAATATATTTTTTTAAAAGTAGCTATTAGAGTGTTTCTGCTACTTAGTTGAGGGCCAGCTATATAAGGACAGGGGATATGGAACACAATGTAGTCTTGCTAAATTGGGTTTCCTAGGAAGATGGTGGGCAGACCTATAGAAACCAGTAAAGGGAATATGCGGATAGTGTGCCTTATATCTGCAATCATAGGAGCAGCTAATTTTGAGTTTTCCCAGTGATAGAAAAATCATAATGTGGTTTATATTTCAATTATTAAGCCATAGAGTTACCTACTTTAAGAGACTTTGTTTACCGAGGCCGTTAAAATGGCAGAAACAGAAAGGTTAATGATCACAAATACCATCAAGACGACACTAGCAAGGATAAGGAGCCCAGGCCTGGCTTTAAAGCAATAACCTGGAAGACAGTGGAACACTTTGCATGTCAACAATGACAGTTTAATTTCTACTTAAAAAATTTAAGTTATATGGTAATGTTTGGGATATATTTTTACATAAAACATTGTCTCGTGGAAGGTAGGGAGAGAAGCAAAAATACTTAAAAGGAAAATACTTTTGAGTGGACAGAAGAGCAAAAATGACTGACTCTAAGGATGTGTAAATAGGAGTTCCATTGTGGCACAGTGGAAACAAATCTGACTAGTGTCCATGAGGATGCGGGTTCAATCCCTGGCTTCACTCAGTGGGTCGGGGATCTGCATGCTGTGGCCGTGGTGTAGGCCTGCAGCTGTAGCTCCAATTTGACCCCTAGCCTGGGATCTTACATATGCCATGAGGGTGGCCCTTAAAAAACCAAAAAAAAAAAAAAAAGGGTTGTGTCCATCATTGTGCCTTCAGAGTTTTCACAAGAGGAAAGCAGATGAGTTGCAATCAAATTATAACTCAAAGCCCATGTGAGTTTTGGCAAGGCTAGAAAATTGTCTCAACACGGAATCTTCAAGGAGTAGCAAAAGTATATTCAAAGAGTTCCCTGGTGACTCAGTTCGTTAAGGATCTGGCATTGTTGCTGCCGGGCATGGGTTTGATCCCTGGCCTGGGAACTTCCCTGGGCTCCGCCAAACCAAGAAAGTATATTAGAAGAATATAAAGATACCAAGAAATGATAATGAAAAACTGTCTCCACCATTCCTTGCACTTTCTACTCTGACACAAGAGTATTCCATTAAGATTTGGAGTTCCCGTCGTGGCGCAGTGGTTAATGAATCCGACTAGGAACCATGAGGTTGCGGGTTTGGTCCCTGCCCTTGTTCAGTGGGTTAACGATCTGGCGTTGCCGTGAGCTGTGGTGTAGGTTGCAGACGCGGCTCGGATCCTGCGTTGCTGTGGCTCGCGTAGGCCGGTGGCTACAGCTCCGATTCGACCCCTAGCCTGGGAACCTCCATATGCCGCGGGAGCGGCCCAAGAAATAGCAACAACAACAAAAAAGACAAAAAGACAAAAAAAAAAAAAAAAAGATTTAACATGTTAGCATAAAAAACTGGTCTTTCATGGTTTTGGGGGGGAGGGTTTTTTTTTTGTTGTTTTTTTTTTTTTTTTGGTCTCATTGTTATCTTGAGAAGTGTCATTACTGAATTTTTCCATTATTTACTTTTCAGCACAGAGATCTTTCTGAAATTTAGGGCTTAGAATGGTTTCCATGACAGTATTCTTTTATTTTAGGTATTCCTTTTAAAAATGATGATTATGGAAGTTCCCATTGTGGCTCAGTGGTAATGAGCCCGACCAGCATCTGTGAGGATGCGGGTTTGATCCCTGGCCTTGCTCAGTGGGTTAAGGGTCCAGTGTTCCCATGAGCTGTAGTGTAGGCTGCAGACGTGGCTTGGATCCGATGTTGCTGTGGCTGTGGCGTAGGCCAGCAGCTGTAGCTCTGATTTGACACCTAGCCTTGGACTTCCATATGCTGCAGGTGCAGCCCTAAAAAGCAAAATGGAAAAAAAAAAAAGGTTTTTCTTTGGTATTGCCTCATCCATTGTCCACTGGGCTCTGTTTTAATAAGACACCCAACAACTTAGAGAATGAATACCTGTAATAAATACCACGGTGATGGGAAATCTGTATGACAACATTTTTCCAGTACCACCTTTTTATTAATAAAGAGCTTAATCGTAACTCCAGGTCACACAAGTAGCCTGGCAATCTGCAAGTTTGTGATGTAAGACTTTTCCCAGTATGTTATACTCCATTTTCCCTTCACATTGTGTGATCTGACTCGAACAGGAAAAAAACATTTTAGGTCAAAAGTAGGTGTTGAAGGCACCCGGTGGCAGGGTCCAGGGCAGTAGGCTCCATGTCGGGCCGTGGAGGTGTCAAGGAGCAGCCCCAGAAACAGGCCAAGGAGACGGAGGAGGAAGATGCGGCATTCAAGCAGAAACAGGAGGAGCAGAAGGAACGTGAGGAGCTGGAAGCGAAGGCTAGTGGGGGGAAAGGCCCCTTGGCCACAAGTGGAATTAAGAAATCTGGCAAAAAGTACACTGTTCATTGTGCCTGAGGAAATGATGATTCCATTATTCCTGTTTAAACATCTGGATTCCCTGCTGTTTTTTGCCACCTACAACTAGAATGAAATGTTGTCTTGGAACCTATTGTACATTTAAGAATAAACTTTTACCAAAAACAACAACAACAACAACAACAAAAACCCAGAAAAGAAGTAGGTGTTAAAGTTCCCATCATGGCTCAGTGGAAACAAATCTGACTCACATCCATGAGGATGTAGGTTCGATCCCTGGCCTCACTCAGTGGGTTAAGGATCTGGCATTTGCTGTGAGCTGTGGTGTAGGTTAGATCTGACTTTACTGTAGCGGTGGCATAGGCCAGTGGCTACAGCTCCGATTCAACCTCTAGCCAGGGAACCTCCATACACCTTGGGTGTGGCCCCAAAATAAGTAAATAAAATAAAAAAGTAGGTGTTGACAAAAGTTAATTATTCTGATTAAAGGTCTTAAGGAAGTTAGTGTTCCAGAGGTTGAGGGCTTCATCCCTAGTGGCTGGGGCTAGAATCACATCAAAACAGTCTACCCAAAGGAGCAGTTGTATTAATCTTTCTTAGATCTCAGGAAGGGGCTAACACTCTACTTTAGAAACTATGTTAATTTACCCGTTTTATTTATTTATTTGCTTTTTAGTGCAGCCCCTGTGCACTAAAGTTGGAAGTTCCCAGGCCGGGGGTCAAATTGGATCTATAGCTGCTGGCCTACACCACAGCCACAGCCACGCCAGATCCTTAACCCACTGAGTGAGGCCAGGGATCAAATTGGAATCCTCATGGATACTAGTTCGAATTGTTACCACTGAGCCACAACAGGAACTCCAATTTACCCATTTTAATTAGTAACATGTGGTTTTTAGATTATCAGAATGGTACAGTTTGATGAAAATCTTGGCAGTTTCACTTTTTTTTGGGGGGGGAGGTTTTTTTAGGGCTGCACCTGCAGCATGTGGAAATTCCCAGCCTAGGGGTCGAATTAGAGCTGTAGCCAGTGGCCTGCGCCACAGCCATGGCAAGGTGGATCTGAGCCACATCTGAGATCTACACCAGAACTCATGGCAGTGCCAGATCCTTTAGCCCACTTAGCGAGACCAGGGATCGAACCCGTGTCCTCATGGATAGTAGTTGGGTTCATTACACTGAGCCACAATGGGAACTCCCAGTTTCACTATTTTAAAATTGTAATTTTTTTCTTTGATCAAACCTATATATGCTATTGTTTGGGAACCAAATCCTCATCTGGGTTTCCTACTTTATTTTATTTTTTTCTAACTAGAAAGGGATTTGGTAGGTAGTCCCTGGGAGAATATAATAGCCTCTCTGAATGAGTATAACTCTAAAACAGAAATACTGTGTTCTTCCTGGAATTGTACTTAATTTTTCTTGTAACTTATGTCCAGTATACACTTAAAAGGGCCATTGAGAAAGCAACACAAATCATGTTAATCTGGCTAAATCTGAGAGTACACGTCCAGGCTCAGTGTCTTTGGCAGTAAGGTTAAGGATACGAGAAGTGAGGAAGGGGGCACTATGTGCTTAGAAAAGGGAAGGATTTCTGAAAGTAACAGCCACTCAGAAGCTATAAGCATAAGTAGTACCATAAAGTAATAGCAAAGGATCTAAGATCTCTCCTGTTTCCAGTATGTGGTAGTTCAGTAGGGATTTGCTTCTATAAGCAGTTCCCTCCTTGTTAAATATATTAAGCCAAATAGAATTCTGCAGGGAAATCAAGATGAGGGTTTTTACCTTATGATGAGAGATTCCCATCAGGAGACCGACGACAGTGACTGCTGAGCTGAAGAAAGTCCAGTAGTTGGAGCTGCTCCATCCAAACAGCAGGTTAAACTGAAAAGAAGAGAGAACAGTCAGGGGTGAAGAGCAGCAGAGCAGACTGCAGCTCATTTGGTCCTGGGCTGCTTGGTGAGGTCACTGTAAAACCAGTGCGATGAAACTCAAATTCCTTAGTGGTCAAATCACCAGGCCTAAAAACTACAAAAACGGAGTTCCCATGGTGGCTCAGTGGTAACGAACACAACTAGTATATATGAGGACGTGGGTTCCATCCCTGGTCTTGCTCAGTGGGCTAAGGATCTGGCATAGCTGTGAGCTGCAGATGCAGCTCGGATCCTGCATTGTTGTGGCAGCTGCAGCTCTGATTCCACCCCTAGCCTGAGAACTTACATATGCTACAGGTGTGGGACTAAACAAACAAACAAACAAAAAAAACCCAACAAAAAACCCAAAAAAACTAAATAAAATTCCTCTGTAATAAGTGTTTTTGCATAATTTTTTTTGACTTTCACATCCTGTGATTTAAATTTTATCCCCATTGAGAGATGAGTCAAATGTCTTGAGTTTCCCATGCTTCTATTTAAGTACGGACCTACACAAATAACATCATCTCTCTTAGGTCACTCGTTACTCTCCAGAACCCAGTGCCAACTTCCACTTACGGTTTTCCATAAAGTGACCTCTTCTAAAGGAAGCAATGTGATTCCAACAGCAGAGAACTTAGGCAAAGACAGACACTGGAAGCGGGTGCTTACAGCAATGTCGTAGCCTGTCGGCAGCATCAGGATGACCAGAAGAAGCCCTGCACCTCGGCCCAGGCTTTGCTATGAGCTCTGCCAATGACTTGCAGTCCGGAGATTTGACACAGCAGGTTCCATAGCTGAACAGTTGCCAATAGAACCAGGAAGCCCATGAGGTGAATGACAGCTAAGTTCACGTTTCTTGCCTCACAGAAGCAGATGAGCCTGTACCAAGGAAAAGCTGACAGTCACTCAGCCTGAAGTGCATGCCATCATCAGGTCCTGCGATGTCAGCGTCTCCATCGCTCCTACTGCTCAAGTGCAGCAACTCAGTCCCGTGAGGTCAGGTCCAGTGTTCGTTGATGCTGCTTGCCAGTGTGGCTGCTTTTACTTGTGAACGTGACAGTGTTGGCACAGGCCACATATTCAATGGGGAGCTGTGCTGAAAAAGCCTTAAAATGTGACCCCTAGCTGATCACTCAAGATTCAGATTCACCCTCTGAGTTGAGCCATTAAGAATTAGGACGGACCAGCCTCTTCCACTGCTCTGGTTTGAGTTAAATCTCTCCTCTCAAAAAGAAGAGGAGGAGTTCCCGTCATGACTCAGTGGCTAACAAATCCAACTAGGAACCGTGAGATTGCAGGTTCGATCCCTGGCCTTGCTCAGTGGGTAGGGATCCAGTGTCGCCGAGAACTGTGGTGTGGGTTGCAGATGTGGCTCGGATCCTGAGTTGCTGTGGCTCTGGTGTAGGCTGGCGGCTACAGCTCTGATTGGACCCCTGGCCTGGGAACCTCCATGTGCCGTGGGTGCTGCCCTAGAAAGACGAAAGACAACAACAAAAAATAGATTAAAAAAATAAATAAATAAAAAGGAGGTAACCTAATGAGATTGGTAATTAGTCTGTTTTCTGTAACAACACTCTAATCCTATTGTTCTCTGACAGTAGATAACTGATTCTATAATAGGTTAACAGTGCTGAGAGGTGATTAAACTAGAAGTGAGGCGTGTTACTTAGCAATGAAGTTTTGTTGATTTTTGTTTAACCCATGAGGGTTTTGTTTTGTGAGAGATGCATTCATAATTTTATGTTGCAGCAACTAGCGTACTTGGAGAACCCCCATAGGGATTAGCAAGTTGGCACTCCATCACAGCTCTCTTTATTGTCTAAGACCAAGGCAGTGTCACAGCAACAGGCTAGACCTCAGATGACAATGCCGGTCAAACCGCACAGACCCCCGACCCTGCATGAACAGCTCTCTATAATGCCTTCCTGGGACAGTGCCTCAGTCATTGATAGAGCAGTGGCCCAGACTGTTGACCACTGAGGGGCTGGAAAAGCACCACAGGTCAATACGTGGTCTGGGAAACAAACATTCTTCCCCACGAGAAAGACCAGAAAAGGTGCCTAAGAGGCACCAGACTGCTTCCCGGGAAGGATGAACGAACACATCAACTCCTACCCACTAAGCAACCCCCGCGGATGAGAGGGTATTCTGTTGTGTTTGTACCTCAAGGATGATCATTTGTCATTTTCAAGGCTTTATTCCTTGGCAAGGGTGCAAAACAAAGGCCCAATTCCAGGCCCTTGGCTTTGTGAAATTTAAGGGCCTTAACCTTGATAAGCGTATCCCTGAGTACTATGAAGGCCGAAGAGCTTTTCGTAGATGATTAGCGGTATAGATGGTTTCTAGCTCATTGTTTTCTCTGCAGTGCACGGTGGTCTGAATTCTGTGTTTAACTCTGGTGTTTTACAGATAGAGATCTGGCGGAGCAGTAGAGGAGGAGGAAGAGTTTGAACGAGTATTTGTATCAGCAGCAAATTCTGGACACTGCTCCTTAGGTTCCGTCTTACCTGTTGTGGTCATAGCAGGACTGTGCCGCGTTTCTCTTATGTAGAGAAAGAAGCTTCACGTCAAGGCCCAAGATGACAAAGCGATTGAGGCTTATGCTCATGCTTAGAATGTTTCTTTTCCCAGTGAAGAACTTCCGCCTCTGCTCTTTCAGCTGGAGACCCTAAGCATAGACCCCACAGTCGCTATCGCTTGCCTCAAGGCCTCGCTAGATCCTTCCCCCAGTGAAGTGTCAGGAACACGGCAGAGCTCTCAGCCAGGGACTGTTTAGATGCCTGACTTGGGCACAGTGGCTTACGGTGCTGCTCTGTAGTCACTCAGGGCTGCTACTCAGAGAAATTCTGGCCTTCTCTAATACAACCTGCATTCATCTCTTCCTTGTTGCTTCAACTTAAGGATAAATAATAAAGTTTCTAAATCAGCAACCCTGAAAACCAAACACTGGGTTCGGCTTACGGGATGCTCTCTTTCGAGTGCAGTCATCTGTATTTCTCAGTACTTGTGCTGTGGACCATTGCTATTACCTTGCTAATACCTTGCTATTATTACCTGGCTTAGGGGTAATGTAATTCTACAAAAAATATTCTTTCTATAAACTTATTTTTTTTTTCTTTTTAGGGCTGCACTTGCCAGCGTATGAAGGTTCCCAGGCTAGGGGTTGAATCAGAGCTGTAGCTGCCGGCCTACACCACAGCCACAGCAACAGGGGATCCGAGCCGCATCTGCGACCTACAGCACAGCTCACGGCAATGCTGGATCCTTAACCCACTGAGCAGGGCCAGGGATTGAACCCGTGACCTCATGGTTCCTAGTCAGATTCGTTCCCACTGAGCCACGACGGGAACTCCAAACTTAATTCTTGAAATCTTGAAAACTCAAAGAGCTACTTGGTGGATAGGCAGTAGCTTTAACTGAATTCAGGGTTCTGGAAAGGACCAAAATCATAGCCATAATCCTAATAACAGCTCATTGAAAAGCTCCCCAAATAGGACCTGTCGACCTTGAGACTTCCTTAAATCTGACATTTTCAGTTCTCCTGTACAAAGGCATAGTAACAGACTAGCAGATAATCGGTGACTTGTGAGATGACAGACCAGGCAAGGTCCTTTGATGTCCGAAGGCAAGTTAAAATGTCCAGTCTCACCGAGGTGGAGAAAGCACCTGAGAGTAACAAAGAACACGTGGAGTCAAAAGCCTTTGCAAGTTTTGCCCCCTTCCCTTCCAGCTCCATCTTGGAAATAACCCCAACTCTTCCCTGTGTCATCAATTTCAAATATTCCTGAGTCTCTACACTCCACTTAGGATTTCTCTCGAGCAGTCAGGAATATTCAACGGGATCTTGTATGCAGAGCTATGTGAGACCCGTGCTGACTGCACCAGGTGTCAGTGGAGGGAGAGGATTATACTGCGGATCCCACGTAGAGGGCAGCGTCAGCGCCTTCACAGCGGCTGCAGGTGTGACTCTCGCCAACTCGGAGTGGCTGCGGAGGTGCAATGACGTTGCCAGGAGAGAAGTGGTGACTACAGGGTAAAGCCCGGGGAGGACGGAGTTACATGTAAGCAGGGAGCTTTGTTTAAGGCTATTTAGATACGTTTCTGAAATTAGTATAATGAAAACGCTTTGAGCCTTTTCAAACTTAGAGAGTTCTATATGTAAAGCACCACTGTTATCCCATGATGATAAGAGCAGCATCCTGGCATATTCAGATGTTCTGGGAATAGACTAAAAAGCCTCAGACGCCACCTTGAAGGACAGTGAGATTGTTCAAGGCTGTCAGATCATGACATGTGAGTGTACACTTTTTACAAAGTCCGCAAAACAGTAAAACTAAGACAGGCCTCCTTGTAGTACAAGTACATTTAAGAACAAAAGCAGCTCCTACTTTACACGGCTAGCTGCTAGGACTTTCCTAGTTTCCACATTTTGGGGGTCGTTACTAACAAAAAAAACCCCATGCAGACCCTCAGGAAGGCTTCATGTTTCACTTAGAAATAAGTCTAGCTGGAGTTCCTGTTGTGGCTCAGCGGTAATGCACCTGACGAGTATCCATGAGGATGTGGGTTCGATCCCTCGCCTCGCTCAGTGGGTTAAGGATCCAGCGTTGCTGTGAGCTGTGTTGCAGGTCACAAACGTGGCTTGGATCCTGCATTGCTGTGGCTATGGCGTAGGCCAGCAGCTGTAGCTCCGATTCGACCCCTAGCCTGGGATATGCCGCAAGTGTGGCCTGAGAAATAAAATAATTAAGTATAGCAGAAATGGTCTACTTTGTGTGGTTTGGGAGGGAAAAAATTCTGATTACAAGTTAACACCTAGTGGGCAAATTCTGGGGGAGAGAAGAAAGGAAGGAGGGGCAAAGCGGCAGAATTAGGACAAACTTCCTGTTATAGGTAAGGGGACTGACCTTACCCGTCTCTTACTAAATGCCCCTCCCGGCTCTTACTAAATGCCCCCATGACAGGCTAGAGTAAAAAGTGACCCAGGGAGTTGCCGTCGTGGCGCAGTGGTTAACGAATCCGACTAGGAACCATGAAGTTGCGGGTTCGGTCCCTGCCCTTGCTCAGTGGGTTAAGGATCCGGCGTTGCCATGAGCTGTGGTGTAGGTTGCAGACACGGCTTGGATCCTGCATTGCTGTGGCTCTGGCATAGGCTGGTGTCTACAGCTCCGATTCGATCCTTAGCTTGGGAACCTCCATATGCCGCAAGAGTGGCCCAAGAGATGACAAAAAAAAAAAAAAAAAAAAAAAAAAAGAAAAGTGACCCAAAGCTAAGAGGAGGGCAGATGAAGGTGACAAACTTGAAAACCAGAAAATAGATGAATGATGCTACCTTCGCCGATTCAAGAAAGCTGAAACCTAAGCCAGCAGTGCAGGAAACCCAGATGTGAGCCAATTCTTACCACAAAAGCCCTACAAAGGCTGAGAAACTGGAGGTTATCAGGTACCTCTGAAGCTAGAAAGTCAAATGGAACCAAAAACAGAATTTATTTCAAGTGTGAACATCATCATTTAAATCCCAGGTTTCCTCTATTCCCTTTGAAAGCAGGTATTTACCACCTATCCTGCCTTCTACCACCCTAAGACTCAAGGGCTAGTTATTTCCTAGGAATGTTCAACTAGAGAGATGCTGACCTCAGGACACCAAGGACATCTGCCAGCAGTTGTCTGCTGGAAAAGGGAATGCAGAGAGACAGTTCATGTACTGCATGGCCAGGTCCTTCCCACTCCCCTTCCTTTGACGGGCTCTTCAATTCTCATGGCAGGAGCCTGGAGGGGCCCTCTCTGTGCAAACCGACTACCCGATAGCATTTATTTGCTTTCTACTGCCTCCCTCATAAATATGAAAGAGCAACCACCTCTAACATTGAAAACTGGAGATCAAAACACCAAAAAATTGAAGAAGCCAACAGGAATTATAGGAAGTGAAGAAGCAGAAAAAAAACCAAACCTATAATATCCTTAGAGAGTAGAGAGGATGTTGCATCCATAAAAGAAACATTGAAAAAGAAGCATTAGGGCAGTTCCCATTGTGGCTCGGTGGTTAACAAATCCGACTAGCAACCATGACGTTGCAGGTTCGATCCCTGGCCTTGCTCAGTGGGTTAAGGATCCAGCGTTGCTGTGAGCTGTGGTGTAGGTCATAGATGTGGCTCAGATCCGGCCTTGCTGTGGCTGTGGCATGGGCCGGCAGCCACAGCTCTGATTCGACCCCTAGCCTGGGAACCTCCATACGCCGCGGGAGCAGCCCAAAAAATGGCAAAAAATAAAAATTAAAAAAAATTTTTAAAAAAGCATTAGGTATTTATCCTTGTGGCACAGCAGAAACAAATCTGCCTGGTATCCATGAGGACGAGGTTTTGATCCCTGGCCTCAATCAGTGGGTTAAGGATCCAGTGTTGCCATGAGCTGTGGTGTAGGTTGTAGACGCAGCTTGGATCCCATGTTGCTGTGGCTCTGGTGTAGGCCGGTAGCTGTATCTCTGTTGACCCCTAGCCTGGGAACTTCCATGTGTGGTGGGTGGGGCCTTGAAAAAGCAAAAAAAGAAAAAGACATTATGAGAACAAACAATTTTTTGGAATTAAAATATTCCAAAAATGGCTTGCAAACTGAACAGTTTTGAAATTGAATTTCTCAGAAACTAGAAGGAAAAAATGAAAAATAAAACCAAAGATGTAAGCAAGTCAGAGGATCAGGTCATGAGTTCCAACATCAATTGCCAAGAAAAATCAGGAAGAAAAAAAAAATAGAGAAATTAAAAAAAACCCTCTCAGAACTTAAGGACCCATTTCCAGATCAAAGGACTCACCATGAATTCCTCTTATAACTTTGAGGACAAAGAGACAATTCTAAAAACCTTTAGGAGCAAGGGCATCATCACACTTCTTTATGGCAATATGAGAAGCTAGAAGACAGAGGAGCTATACTTTTTAAAACTCTGAGGGATAATTGTATCCCGACAGATGAGCAATCAAATGCGATGGGAAAAAAAAAAGTTGGGCATATAAGGCTTCAAAAAATGTTACTTCTTGAAGTTCCCGTCATGGCTCAGTGGTTAACAAATCTGCCTGGTATTCATGAGGACGAAAGTTCGATCCTGGGCCTCACTCAGTGGGTTAAGGATCCAGCATTGCCACGAGCTGTGGTGTAGGTCGCAGACGTGGCTGCTGTGGCTGTGGTGTAGGCTGGCGACTACAGCCCCGATTCGACCCCTAGCCTCAGAACCTCCATAGGCCGCAGGTGCGGCCCCCAAAAAACAACCAACTTAACTTTCTGGAAATGCACAAGAGAAGTGTTAGAGGATATGCTCCAGCAAAGTGGGAGAGTCAACCAAGAGAGGAAGACAGGGACTGAGAAGGAAGGTGATCCAGGAGAGGAGACGGGAGACAGTCGAGGGAGCGTCCAGGCTAAGAGCCCCCGAGGAGGCCTCGAGATGTATTTTCCACACCAAAACAATGAAGGGCCTCCAGAGAAAGTCTCTTAACAAGATAAAGTGATAGATTACTTGATAGTTTTGAACAGAATGAGATTTTTACTTCTAGGAAGAGTCTGGAGGTCAATGACACATGCATGTAAAACCCAGCAAATGAAAACAAAATTGTCAGTTCTAGGGCAAACAAGAAGTGGAAGAAAGGAAATTTAATTGTAATACATGCCTCATCTTTGAGAACATTTATATAATCACAGTAATGAAACTTATTAATCACTGATTATATTACTATGTTGGGAGAATGAGCATTACTACATTGGGGGAATATTTTCATATGTTTCTATGTTGGGATATATGTGGGTTTAAGAAATGTGAATTCTCTACCTACATCAAATGCTTTCACTGATAGGTGGAATCTGAAAAAAGGACAGACTGAACTTCTTTGCAGAACAGATGCTGACTCACAGACTTTGAAAAACTTATGGTCTCTGGAGGAGACAGTTGGGGGGTGGGGGGATGTGCCTGGGCTGTGGGATGGAAATCCTGTGAAATCCGATTGTTATGATCATTGTACAACTACAGATGTGATAAATTCATCTGAGTAATAAAAAAAAATCTGAATTCTCATAAAAAGAGATATCAAAAACTGAAGATTCATGAAATAGCTAATAAGCACGTTAGTAATTTTTTTTTGTGGTTTTTTTTTTTGGCTATGCCTGTAGCTGCAGACGTTCCTGTGCCAGGGATTGAAATCATACCGCAGCTCCAACCAGAGCCACAGCAGTGCCGATGCCAGAGCCTTAGCCCACTGAGCCATGAGGGAACTCCTTTTATGTTTTTTTCCCTCTAGTTCGTTTACAGTGTCAGTTTCAAGTGTACAGCAAAATGACTCAGTTACACATATATGTTCTTTTTCAGATTCTTTTCCATTGTAAGTTGTTAAAAATATTGAGTACAGTTCTTTGTGCTATAAATTAGGTCCTTATTGTTTATCTATTTCATATATAATAGTGTGTTTATGTTACTTCAAAGGTAATTTATCTCAGAGTTCCCCTTGTGGCTCATCAGAAACGAATCTGACTAGCATCCATGAGTACACAGGTTGGAACCCTGGCCTCGTTCGGTGGGTTAAAGATCTGGGGTTGCCGTGAGCTGTGGTGTAGGTTGCAGATGCGGCTCGGATCTGGTAGGCCGGCAGCTGTAGTTGCGATTTGACCCCTAGGCTTGGGAACGTCCATATGCTGTAGGGGCGGCCCTAAAAAGCAAGAAAAAAATTTTAAAAATAAAAACAACCCTAATTTACTTCCCCCACAACCTGAAACATGTTCATTTTTAAACTCCACAGAATCAGTTAAACACACCTGCCTCTGGAGAGCAGTAATGAAGCGGACACGAAGGGAGGACTGCTAGTAGTTCCTGCCTTGAACTATTTCGCTTTTAAAATTATGTGTAATGACTTTAATTTAAATAATGTCATTTAATGGCGTAAGATAGAGAAAGAAATAGGGTCTTCTCCTGAGACACGCAGGTCACAGAGGGCAGAGAAAGGAGGCCTTCGTACCCACCTTGCTGGACTCCAAAGTCAGGGTCTCTCCACAGAACAGGTTCACGCTGGAAAGCGAGGACCGCAAATTCCGCAAAGAGGCTTTCGGTGCAGCGGTCTAGCCAGCGGCTCTGCTCACGCGGCTGCGGAACTCGGGGAAGGGGGAAAAGGCCTCGGCCTCCCGCCGCCGCTCACACAGCACGTGAGAAGCTGCGTTTCCCCATCTCGTCCGCCTGCAAAGTAGGATTTCTAACGTCCCACCTTTCACTCGTGTTAACACGAATGTAAGACTACAAAAAAAAAAAAAAATTAACGTTTTCACAATAGTATTCACACCAAAGATAAATGTTCAATAAAACGCGTCTGGCATTTAAGGTCTGAAGCGGAATTAATTTCATACGCAATGTCAACTACTTGTATCTGAAGTGTTCAATGCTGCGCTTCGCCAACAGCTATTCAGGTGCAAGGAGCTAAAATGCCTCTGTCGGTTCTGAGTAATTTCTTGCTGTGAATATCAATGAAGAGAAAATCATTTTCACCTGGGATTTTTCACACATAATGACAGAGGCGCTCAGGATTCACGGCAGTACCACTCTCTCTGGCAACCGATTTTGGCATTTGAACTTTGGACTGATCATGGCTCCTGAAGGTCAGTGTTGCCTCTTCAATTTGAATACAGTTTGCTCAAGCTAGAGTTTGAGTTCAACCGCAGCTAGAATTGAAACTACTTTGTTTTTCCAGATGAGAAAACGAAGATTTGGCAGAGTTGCAAACCAAAACATACTTGTAGTTTGAAGTTGAACAGGGAATTTTTAAAGATACATTTCCTTAAAAATCTAAAAAGTGTCTACAGGAGTTCTCGTCATGGTGCAGCGGAAACGAATCTGACTAGGAACCATGAGGTTTGGGTTCGATCCCTGGCCCTGATCAGTGGGTTAAGGATCCGGTGTTGCCGTGAGCTGTGGTGTAGGTCGCAGATGTAGCTCGGATCTGGCGTTGCTGTGGCTGGCGTTGTAGTGCAGGCTGGCAGCTACAGCTCTGATTGGACCCCTAGCCTGGGAACCTCCATATGCCGTGGGTGCAGGCCTAGAATGACAAAAAATAAAAAAAAATAGAAACTGTATACAAGTGTCACAGACAGTATAGTAGCTGTCAAAACTACTTAAAGGGGTTCTTATTATTTTTTTGTGTGTTCTCTTAGGGCCACACTTGTGCCATATGGAAGTTCCCAGGCTAGGAATTGAATCAGAGCTGTAGCGGTGGGCCTACGCCACAGCCACAGCCACATGGGATCTGAGCCGTGTCTGTGACCTACACTACAGCTCACAGCAACACCGGATCCTTAACCCACTGAGGAGGCCAGGGATTGAACCTACAACCTCATGGATACTCGTCAGGATCGTTACCCCTGAGCCACAATGGGAACTCCAGGTCCCTAATCCCCAGTTGTCCTAAAAATGAACTTAAGCAAACATCTTCGTCCTCCGGCTCAGGTTCACTCACCTGACTGCAGGACTGGAGTTTCTTCCAAGTCTCACAGCGTATCCTCCTCCTGAGTAAGTGGTAAATTCCCCTTGATGGGATGGCCACCCACGATCTCTGGATTCTGATCATGCCAAATGCAGCCTGTTTTTGTGTTGTTTGCATCAGGGGGCCCCGAGGTAACCCCATGGTTCTCTGCATCATCCTGATCTTGGTGAGACGCTTCACTTGTTCTTGGAGAGACACTGTAGTTAGAAGGAGTGGGGCACCAGGAATGCAAATCTGACGAAGCAGAACATTGCCCAGAAGAAAGGAGTTCCCATCAGTAATAAACCCTAATGAGAGAGTACAGGAAAACATTTTAAAAATTGCTTTATTAAGTTAGGAACAAAGCAGGCATATTTTCACCACTACTTAAAAAAAAATTTTGGAGTTGCTAGCTAATACAATCAGATAAGCAAAATAAATGATACAGACATTTTTTAAAAGATAAGAAACTGGAGTTTCCTTGTGGCTCAGCAGTAATGAACCTGACTAGTATCCATGAGGATTCAGGTTCAACCCCTGGCATTGCTCAGTGGACTAAGGTGGGATGGACTGGGAGTCTGGGGTTAGTAGATGGAAACGATTACATCTGGAGTGGATACGCAATGAGGTCCTGCGGTAGAGCGACTCTATCTCGTCACGTGCGATGAAACATGATGGAGGATAATGTGAGAAGAAGAATGTATACAGATTATGTGTGACTGGGTCTCTTTGCTGTATATACCAGAAATTGACAGAATAATGTAAATCAAATATAATAGAAAAAATAAAAACCTAAAAAAAAAAGGATCCATCATTGATGCAAGCTGTGGCTTACATCTGGCGTTGTGGCACAGGCCGATAGGTGCAATTCCGATTCAACCCCTAGCCTGGGAACTTCCATATGCCGCAGGTGCAGCCCCTAAAAAGAAAACAAAAAGGAATGAAAAAAAGAAAGGAAGGCAAGGTAAAGACATTCTCAGAGAAACTAAAGATGGGGGAGTTCATCCCTGCTGGATCTGCCTCCCCAGGGATGCTAAAGGGGATTCTTCCGGTTGAAAGGGAAGGATGCTATGTAACAACCTGAAAATATGTCAAAGCATAGAATTCACCGGTCAGGGTAAATACTTCGTCAAATTCAAATACTGTATGGTGGGGTGTAAACTGCTTTTATTTCTAATATCAAAGTTTAAAGACAATAGTATTAAAATAATCTTCACTACAATAATTCGTTAATGAATACATAATATTAAAAAGAAGTGAAGTGTGACATCAGTAGCATAAAATGGGGAGGAGAAGTAAAGTTAGTTTTGTAGGTAAAGTTAGTTTTGTAGTAAAGTTAGTTTTGTAGTAAAGTTAGTTTTGTAGTAAAGTTAGTTTTGTAGTAAAGTTAGTTTTGTTAGTTTTGTAGTTTTGTAGGACTGAAGGTATCAGGTTGTTACTGGCTTCAAGTACCCTGTAATAACTCTAAGATGCTTTATGTCGACCCTATGGTAACTGCCTAACAGAATCTGTAGTAGATACATAAAAGAAAGGGAATTAAATCACTACAAAATTAATCACACAGGAAGACAGGATAACAAAGAAACGACAAATGAGAAAACAACAAATTGGCAAGATGAAATTCTTACCTATTATGGAGTTCCTACTGTGGCTCAGTGGGTTAAGAACCTGACTAGTATCCAGTGAGGATGCAGGTTCAATCCCTGCTTTTTCTCAGTGGGTTAAGGATCTGGCTGAGCCCTACAGAACCAAATGGACCCAGCAGACGTGCAACACATTCCCTTCGGCAGCACCGAATACACATTCTCCTCCACTGCACATGGACCGTTCTCCAGGATGGATCGTATGTTGCACCACAAAGCAAGTCCGAACAAACTGAAGACCGAAATCACATCATGCATCTTTTCTGACCACAACAGTTTCAACCTAGAGATCAGCTGCGGGAAGAGAGCTGGAAAAGTCACAAGTACATGGAAATTAAACAACATACTCCTGAACAATCAGTGGGTCGAAGAGAAATAAAAAGGGAAATCATAAAGTATCTTGAGACAAATGAAAATGGGAAGTACGAACATCATACCAAACTTAGGAGATGCAGCAAAAGAGGGAAGTTTACTGCAATAAACGTTTACATTCAGAAAAGATAATCTGAATTATACAACCGAGCTTTACTTCTCAAGGAACTTATCAAGAACTGAGCCCAAAGTTATAAGGAGGAATGAAATAAAGATTAGAGTCGAATGAAGGACTAGGAGGACAAGAGTTGGTTTTCTTGAAAAACCAAAGTGACAAGTCTTTAGCTAGACTAACCAAGAAAAAAAAAGAGGACTCAAAATTTTAACCGAAAGAGGAGAGATTACAACTGGTATCACAGAAATACAAAGGCTCATAAGAGCCTACTATGAACAATTACATGCCAAGAAACTGGGTAACCTAGAAGAAACGGATAAATTCCTAAAAACCCAGCAACCTCTCAAGACTGAACAGACTAAGTAAGGAGACGGAAGCAGTGATCAACAACCTCCCAACAAAGAAAAGCCCAGGACTGCAGCGTTTCATCAGTCAATTCTATCAAAGATTTAAATCCTTCTCAAACTCCTCCCAAAAATTAAACAGGAGGGAATACTTCAAAACTCATTTTATGTGGCATTACTCTCATACCAAAGCCAGACAAGGACACTACAAGAAGAAAAAATTAGAGATCAGTATCCCTGATGAACAGAGACACAACAATCCTCAACAAAATACTAATAAACTGGGAGTTGTCATCATGGTGCGGCAGAAACGAATCCCACTAGGAACCATGGGCTTGTGGGTTCGATCCCTGGCCTTGCTCAATGAGTTAAGGATCTGGCGTTGGCGTGTAGGTCGCAGACGTGGCTCAGATCCGGCGTTGCTGTGGCTGTGGTGTAAGCCGGCAGCTGTAGCTCTGATGCAACCCCTAGCCTGGGAACTTCCATATGCTGTGGGTGCGGCCCTAAAAAAAAAATACTAGCAAACCGAAACTCGACAGCACATTAAAAGGGTCATACATTACAACCAAGTGGGATTTATCTCTGGGATGCAAGGCTGATTCCAAATACAGAAGTCCAGAATTCCCATTGTGGCTCAGCAGGCACAAATTGGATTAGTATCCATGAGGACACAGGTTCAATCCCTGGACTCGCTCAGTGGGTTAAGGATCTGGCGTTGCAGTGAGCTGTGAACTGTGCAGGTCACAGATGTCGCTTGGATCCCGCATTGCCAGTGGCTACATGTCCAATTTGACCCCTAGCTTGGGAACCGCCATATACCACAGATGCGGCCCTAAAAAGACAAAGACCAAAAAAAAAAAAAAAAAAAAAAAAACCAAACCAAACAAACACCTGGAGTTCCTGTCATGGCTCAGTGGTTAATGAATCCACCTAGGAACCATGAGGTTGCAGGTCCAATCCCTGGCCTTGCTCAGTGGGTTAAGGATCTGGTGTTGCCATGAGCTGTGGTGTGGGTCGAAGATGCGGTTCAGATCCTGAGTTGCTGAGGCTTTGGCATAGGCTGGTGGCTACAGCTCTGATTAGATCCCTAGCCTGGGAACCTCCATATGCCATGGGTGTGGCCCTAGAAAAGGCAAAAAGATAAAACAAACAAAAAACACCAAACAGAAGTCAATGAACATGATGCTCCATATTAACAGAATGAAAGATTAAAATCATATGACGATCTCAATAGATGCAAAAAGAGTATTTGACAAAATTCAACATCCTTTCCTGATAAAAACAAATTAGGGAAGAAGAAATATACCTCAACATGATAAAGGCCATATATGTCAAGCTCACAGCTAACATCACCTTTGAATGCGAAAAGCTAAGAACTTTTCCTCTAAGATAGGCAACAAGGCAAGGATGCTTACTCTTGCCATGTCTATTCAACATAGTCCTGGAAGTCCTAACCAGGGAAGTTAGGCAAGAAAAATGAACAGGGGGTTCCCTTGCGGTGCAGTGGGTTAAGGACCTGGTATCACTGCAGTGGCTTGGGATGCTGCTGTAGCACGGTTTCAATCCCTGGTCTGGGAATTTCCACATGCTGTGGGTGAGGCCAAAAATAAATAAGAAAAAGGAGTAAAAGGCATCCAAATAGGGAAGGAGGAAGTAAAACTGCCTCTGTTTATAGATAATGTGATCTTATACATAAAAATCCTTCAGGACTCCACCCAAAAACAGTTGCTAAAACAAATTTAGTAAAGTTACAAAAATCAAAATCAATATATAAAAGTCAGTTGCATTCTGTTATACTAACAATGAACTACCTGAACAAGAAGTTAAGAAAACAATCTTATTTAGGATAGCATCAAAAAGATTAATACACTTCAAAATAATTTTAACTGATAGCCAAAAAAATAATAATAATTTTAACTGAGGTGAAAAATCTGTCTGATGAAAATCTATAAAACACTGATGAAAAATAAAGACGACGCAAGTGGGAAGATGTCCCACACTCATGGATTGGAAGAGTTAATATAATTAAAATGTCCATAGTACACAAAGGGATCTCACAGATTCAAAGCAATCTCCATCAAAATTCCAATGACATTTTTCACAGCCATAGAGAAAACAATCCTAAAATTTGGGTGGAACCACAAAAATTCCCTGAATAGCCAAAGTAATCGTGTTAAAGCAGAACAAAGCTAGAAGCATAACACTCCCTGATTTCAAACTATATTATGAATGTGTAGAAATCAAAATAGCATGGTATTGGGGTAAAAATAGATATATATAAATGGAACTGAATAAATGGAACTGAACAGAACCCAGAATTAAACCCACCTTATTTGGTAACTAATCTATAACAAGGATGGCAAGAATATACAAGGAGGGAGTTCCTGTTGTGGTTATGAAGCCAACTTGTATCCATGAGGACACAAGTTCAATCTCTGGCCTTGATCAGTGGGCTAAGGATCTGGCATTGCCATGAGCTGTGGTGTAGGTTATAGACTCTGCTTGGTTCTGGCATTGCTGTGGCTGTGTTGTAGGCTGGCAGCTGCAGGTCCGACTCTACTGCTAGCCTGGAACTTTTCTATGCCCCAGGTGCAGCCCTAAAAAGGAAAAAAAAAAAAAAAGCATGCACAATGGGGTTAGTCTCTTCAACAAATATTGCTGGGCAAATTGGATTTCTACATGCAAATGAATGCATTGGACCCCTTTTTTGAATGCTATATACAAAAAGTCGATCCAAATGGATATACAACTTAAACCTTAGACCTAAAACTATAAAAACCCCTACAAGAAAACAGAGAAGTTCCTTGATGCAGGTCTTGGCAATTTGGGGACAATTTTGACACTAAAATTACATGCAACAAAAGCCAAAACAAACAAGTGGGGCTACATCATACTAAAGTTTTTGCACAGCAAAGAAAGCAATCAACAAAATGAAAAGGCAATCTATGAAATGGGAGGAAATATTTACAAATTACATATCTGGTTAAGAGGTTAAAATCCAAAACCCATAAGGAATTCATACGACTGAATACAAAAAAAAAAAAACACCTCATAAAAATATGAGTAAATGACCTGGATATGCATTTCTCTAAAGATGACATATAAATGGCCAACAAGTATATGTAAAAATCACTAATCATCAGGAGTTCCCATCGTGGCTCAGTGGTTAACAAATCCGACTGGGAACCATGAGGTTGCGGGTTTGGTCCCTGCCCTTGCTCAGTGGGTTGAGGATCTGGCATTGGCGTGAGCTGTGGTGTAGGTTGCAGACGAGGCTTGGATCCTGCGTTGCTGTGGCTCTGGCGTAGGCTGGTGGCTACAGCTCCGATTCGACCCCTAGCCTGGGAACCTCCATATGCCACGGGAGCAGCCCTAGAAAAAGACCAAAAAAAAAAAAAAATCACTAATCATCAGAGAAATACAAATCAAAACAGCAACGTGGTATCAGCTCACATCTGTTAGGATGGCTGCTATAAAACCGCCAAGAAACACAAGCATTGGTGAGGGCTGAAGGAGCCAACTCTGGGTAGTAACATAGACTGGTACAGCCATTGTGGGAAACAGCATGGAGGGAGTTCCCTGATGGTCTCATGGTTAGGATTTGGAGCTTTTACTGTTGTGTCCTGGGATCAGTCCCTGGTTGGGGAACTGAGATCATGCAAGCTGAGTAGTATAGCCAAAATAAAAAAATAAAAGTCTCACTAAACAAACAAACAAACAAACCCAAAAAACCAGCATAGAGTTTCCTCAAAAAAAAAAAAAAAAAAATAGATCTACTAGGGAGTTCCCGTCGTGGCTCAATGGAAATGAATCTGACTAGTGACCATAAGGATGTGGGTTCGATCTCTGGTCTCACTCAGTGGGTTAAGGATCCAGTGTGGCCATGAGCTGTGGCATAGGCTGGCAGCTGTAGCTCTGATTTGACCCCTAGCCTGGGAACTTCCACATGCTGTGGATGCAGCCCTGGCTTTGTCACCTCCTACGGGCTGAGGCAAGTCACCCAATTAATCCAGCTTTCTCATCTTTCCAAAACGAAGTCTAGACTGAAGGCTCTCTAGCCGAAGGATCTATTCCAGCTCCAAATGACATGGTACAACCGCCAAGATCACTAACAACAACAGAGTGGGTGTTCTGAATCAGCAAAGAGCCTGCGAGGGTGCGGGTGGAACTTACAACTGGCAGCCCAGCAGTGAAGAGGTGCCATTTCAGCAGCTCTGTTCCTGTGTTAGGCCTATGCCAGAGCCAGAAAAATCTCCTTCAACAGGAGAAGCCTGTGGTTAAGGGATAGGCTTTATCCATTCTGATTATTTTCCAATATATATATTTTTAATACAAAAGAGTAGCTCTTTACCAAGACTTTTCAGTACTACATGTTACATTTATATCCAGAGTGTTTTTTTTTTTTTTTGGTGAAAAATATATCTAGGTCCTACTTATATATATCAGAAAGACCTAACTTTTTTTTCTTTTTCTTTTGGTCTTTTTAGAGCCATACCCATGGCACATTGCAAGTTCCCAGGCTGGGGGTCAAATCAGAGCCAGCTGCTGGCCTACGCCACAGCCATAGCAACTCAGGGTCCGAGCCTTGTCTGTGACCTCTACCACAGCTCATGGCAATACCAGATCCTTAACCCACTGAGAAAGGCCAGGGATCAAACCCACATCTTCATGGATACTAGTCATATGCGTTACTGCTAAGCCATGATGAGAACTCCATTTTTAATGTTTCTAAACTACAATGTAGCCCTTCTGATCTTGTACTAAGACTTACTGAGCTATCTCTGGGCACTATCTAAATCTAAGATCAGAAATAAAATTCAAATATTACATTGCATATATACTCACGATATAAAGTTTGAAATAGGCATGACCCATTGATTTAATTGATACTTTCAGGACATTACATCCCAAAATCCCACTTTTCAAGAGTGCTTGGAACATTCTCAAAGATCGACCACAAACTGGGGCACAAAACTAACCTCAACAAATTTCAGAGTATAGAAATTATTTCAAGCATCTTCTCCGACCACAATGGCATGAAACTAGACATCAACCACAGGAAAAGAAATACCAAAATCGGACTACCTGGAGACTAAACAACATGCTACTAAAAAACCAATGGGTCAAGGAAGGAATCAAAAGAGAAATTAAAGATACCTCAAGAAAGAAAAAGAAAACAAATTACCTCAAGAACAATGACAATGAAAATACAACCATTCAAAATCTATGGGATTGGAGTTTCTGTTGTGGCTCAGCAGTAATAAACACAACTGATGTCCATGAGGATGTGGGTTTGACCCCTGGCCTCCATCAGGGGGTTTAGGGTCCAGCACTGTTGTGAGCTGCGGTGTAAGTCAGAGACATGGCTTGGATCCTGTGCTGCTGTGCCTGTGGCGAAGGCTGGCAGCTACAGCTCTGATTCAACCACTAGCCTGGGAACTTCCATGTGCCACAGGTGTGGCCCTAAGCAAACAAACAAAACTATGGGATGCCGCAAAAGTAGTTTGTTTTTTTTTTTTTTCCCTTTTCTAGGGCCGCTTCCCACGGCATGTGGAGGTTCCCAGGCTAGGGGTCGAATTGGAGCTGTAGCCACTGGCCTACGCCAGAGTCACAGCAACACGGGATCCAAGCCACGTCTGCGATATACACCACAGCTCACGGCGGCAACGCCAGATCCTTAACCCACTGAGCAAGGCCAGGGATCGAACATGCAACCCCATGGTTCCTAGTCAGATTCGTTAACCACTGCACCACGACGGGAACTCCAAAAGTAGCTCTTAGAGGGAAGTTCATAGCAATACAGGCCTCCCTCAAAAAAAGAGGAAAAAGCTCAAATCAACAATTTAACCTATCACATAAAAGAATTAGAAAAAGAATAAAACCTAAAGTCAGCAGAAGGAAGGAATTCATAAAGATCAGAGAGGCAATCAATAAAATACAAATTAAAAAAACAATAGAAAAATAAATCAATAAAACCAAGAGCTTGTTCTCTGAAAGGGTAAACAAAATTAACAACCTCTGGCCAGACACACCAAGAAGAGAGAAAGAACTCAAACAAAATAAGAAATAAAAAAGGAGAGGAGTTCCTGTTATGGCTCAGTGGTAATGAACCTGACTAGTATCCATGAGGACTTGGGTTCTATCCCTGGCCTCGCTCAGGATTAAGGATCCGGCATTGCCATGAGCTGTGGTTCTAGGTCTCAGACTTGGCTCAGATCTAATGTTGCTGTGACTATGGTGTAGGCTAGCAACTGCAGCTCTGATTCGACCCCTAGCCTGGGAACCTCCATATGCCACAGGTGCAGCCCTAAAGAGACAAAATATGAAAAAAAAAACAAAAAAGAAAAAAAAAAAAACAAGAAAGAAATGAAAAAGGAGAACTCTCAACAGATGCTGCAGAAATACAAAAAACCATAAGCAAATACTATGAACAATTATGTGCGAATGAATTGGACAACCTAGAAGAAATGTACAACTTCCTAGAGACATACAGCCTGTCAAAACTGAATCAAGAAGAAATACATCAACTCAACAGACTGAATGCTAGAAATGAAATTAAGTATGTAATAAAAACACCCTACCAACAAAAGTCCAGGACCAGATGTTTTCACAGGCAAATTCTACCAAATGTACAAAGAAGAACCTATACCCATCTGACATTTTTTGTTTTGAATTGGAGTGGGATTTTTTTTGAATTGGGTTGAAATGGAGCTGCAGCTGCCTGTCTACACCACAGCTCATGGCAACATGGGATCCTTAACCCACTGAGCCAAGGATTGAACCCACTTCCTCATGGATACTAGTTGGGCTTATTACCACTGAGCCACAACAGGAACTTCCAATATACTCATCCTTCTTAAACTTTCCCAAAAGTTTCTTTTTGTCCTTTTCCCATTTCTTGGGCCGCTCCTGTGGCATATGGAGGTTCCCAGGCTAGGAGTCGAATCGGAGCTGTAGCCGCCAGCCTATGCCAGAGCCACAGCAACGCGGGATCTGAGCCGCATCTGCGACCTACACCACAGCTCACTGCAATGCCGGATCATTAACCCACTGAGCAAGGGCAGGGATCGAACCCGCAACCTCATGGTTCCTAGTCGGATTCATTAACCACTGCGCCACGACGGGAACTCCTCCCAAAAGTTTGAAGAAGGAATAATCCCAAAGACATTCTATGAAGCCACCATCACCCTAATACCAAAATTTGACAAAGATTCTACCAAAAAAGAAAACTACAGGCCACTATCTTTGATGAATATAGACATAAAAATCTCAACAAAACTTTAGCCAATCAAATCCACTAACACATAAAAAAAAAAAATCATATAGTATGACCCAGTGGGTTTCATCCCCAGTTCACAAGGATGCTTCAACATATGCAAATGAATCAACATCATACACCACATTAACAAAAGCAAAGTCAAAAGCCACATGATCATCTCAATAAACACAGAAAAAGCATTTGACAAAATCCAACATCTATTCATGATAAAAGTGGGTACAGAGGGAACATACCTTAACATAAGCAAAGTCATTTACGACAAATGCACAGCCAATATAATACTCAACGGAGAGAAGGCAAAAGCCTTCCTGACAAAATGTGGAACAAGACAAGGATGCCCACTCCCACCACTTTTACTCAACACAGTATCAACATCAACACAACATCAACCTTATAAATGTTATCTTCTGTCTGTCTTTCAAGGTAATAGAAATAAAAACAAAAATAAAACCAATGGGATCCAATCAAACTGAAAAGCCTTGACACAACAGAGCAAACCATAAAAAAAAAAAAAAAAAAAGACATCCTACGGAATGGGAGAAAATAACTGTAAATGATGCAACTGACAAGGGATTAATCTCCAAAATACACGAACAACTCGTACAACTCAACATCAAAGAACCAAACAACCCAATTGGAAAAACAGGCAAAGACCTAAATAGATACTTCTCCAAAGAAGACATAAAGATGGCCGATGGGCACATGGAAAAATGCTCATCATCACTAGTTATTGGAAAAATGCACATCAAAACTACAAAGAAGGAGTTTCATTATGGTGCAGCAGAAATTAATCCACGAGGTGTGGGTTCAATCCCTGGTCTCGATCAGTGGGTTAAGGATCTGGCGTTGCCGTGACCTGTGGTGTAGGTCACAGACATGGCTCAGATCCCATGTTGCTGTGGCTATGGTGTAGGCCGTCGGCTACAGCTCTGATTAGACCCCAGCCTGGGAACCTCCATATGCCGCAGGAGCAGCCTTAGAAAAGGCACAAAGACAAAAAAAAAAAAAAAAAGTTCTTTAATAAAGCATCCACCAAAACTGATTTTTTTTGCACTTAAGTACTTTCCTATCCTTTTTAGTCAACTATATCCAGAGCACTCAACAAGACAGAGTAGAATTCTGGCAGGGGACTCACCAGGAGTGTCAAAGAGAGGAATATTCCAAGATGTGCACCATGAGGGTAAGAAAGTACTGACGAGATTGGCATAAGCAGGCTGGTGACACAGGGTTGAAAGATGAGTGGCTACAATAGGAAAAAGAAAGTCGGTTAAGTTGAAAAGTCTGGGATACAAGTATTTCTATTTTACTTGATTATTATTGGCTAAAAACAATGCAAAGTGTTGAATACAGTAAATCAAAGTGATCCTTTTCCACTGCTGATGCACCTGCCGACAAAGCCAGAATCCTGGAGCAGAACCATCACATCGTTAAGGTCCAACCCCTTGCTGACTCTACCAAGAGCCAAAACTTCTATGAAAATAAAGTTAGATCAATTACAAAGTCATCAGAATATAAACATTACTGCAGCTCTATCTGCCTCATAATTTTACCCGAAGGAGAAGCTCTTAATTAGTCAAGAGCATATTTATTTCTTTTTTCTTTTATTTTTTTTCCACACCTGAGGCATGTGGAAGTTCAGGTCAGGGATCGAACCCACACCACAGCAGTGACAACACAGGATCCTTAACCCACTGCACCACAAGAGAACTCCCAGAGCATATTTCTTTTTTTTTTTTTTTCCTTTTTGTTTTTTTAGGGCCACACCCTTCGCATATGAAGTTCCCAGGCTAGGGATCCAATTGGAGCTGTAGCTGCTGGCCTATACCCCATCCACAGTAATGCCAGATCCAAGCTACATCTGAGGTCTACACCACAGCTCATGGCAACACTGGATCCTTAACACACTGAGAGAGGCCAGGGATCAAACCTTCATCCTCAGAGATGCGAGTCCGATTCATTTCCACTGAGCCATGTTGGAAACTCCAGGTAGAGGGTACTTCTGATAGACTTTGAGAAAATGATCATTTACAACATTTGACCAGATCACCATTTTTGCTTTCATTTTCTTTTCCATATTTTCCAGTAAGAAAGCTGATCTGAGGGCACTATCAGGGTATGAATATGCCTATTTGCTGTGAATTTATTAAGTTGACTTCTTTCAAGGCATAAGCCTCTAGACTCGTTCAAAGTGACCTGGCTATAGCAAGCCTACTTTGCCCCCTCTCTTCTTCTACCATTCCTTCTGTTGTTCACTGGACTGAGCTGTGTGTTTAGCAGCAAAACTCGCTGCAGCTACCACTGTTCTGAGAGGTTCTCCTGACCAGATGCCATGTTTTTTTCCTACCAAATGAGCAGGATGGAGGATTGAAGAAAGAAACTGGATTCTTTTTTTTTTTGTTTTTTTTTTGTCTTTTGTCTTTTTGTTGTTGTTGTTGTTGTTGTTGCTATTTCTTGGGCTGCTCCCGCGGCATATGGCGGTTCCCAGGCTAGGGGTTGAATCGGAGCTGTAGCCACTGGCCTACGCCAGAGCCACAGCAACATGGGATCCGAGCCGCGTCTGCAACCTACACCACAGCTCATGGCAACGCTGGATCCTTAACCCACTGAGCAAGGGCAGGGACCGAACCCGCAACCTCCTGGTTCCTAGTCGGATTCATTAACCACTGCACCACGATGGGAACTCCAGAAACTGGATTCTGAGTCAAAGACTTGGGGTCCAGAGCTGGCTTGTCTTTACTAAAAGTATGTAGCCTTGAGCAAGTGACTTAACCTCTTTGTTTTCTCATCTGGAGAATGGGTGTACTAGTATCCAACAACATGCAAACTGAAGTTATGAACGTAGAATTCACTAAACCAGCACCTCAGATTCGGGTCATTAGGATGATCGCTCCCTGAGCAGAGGGAACTGACCCTGAACTTCAACTGCAGATCCAGTGAGGGCTTATGACCACTAAACAAGCCAAAAGGCTGCTCATCTTAGGGTGATCCAATTTCTTATTCGTAGACAAACATTGTTTTGGCACATCTTGCCTTAAAGATAGGGAAAAATAAACAAAAGGAAGCCTACTAATAGCACTTCAGAACCTGGGAATTGCCTCCAAAAGACTCAGAGGAAAATGTACACCTCTGAAAATTATGAACAGCAAAATCCAGGAAAACACTTCAGAAAGCCATCAAACGTCCTTAATTGAAACAGAAAGACTTAGAAGATAAACAAAGTGAAGCTAAAATGCACAAGAATGAGGTAGATTAAAAGAGAATTAATGGTATTTGAGGATTTTAAGAAAACCAAAAATGCTACAGAAAACTTAAAATCCATGTTGGAGGTAACACACAACAGGACTCGTGGAAAAGTCGTATCAGCGGTACGCAAGGTCAGTGTGAGGCGTTCTCTAGACAGGAAAAACATGGAGGGCAGAAACCATCGGATACTACAGGGATAACTGGTATTTCTTATGGACAAAATCAGAGCAAATGAACTAGAGGGGATAAACGTAGAATAAAACTTTCCTGAGCCAAGAAAAATGTATACATGTAACATCACATTCGAGGCAAAAATCAGAATCATGCTAAGAAAATTTCTTTACTACAAGGATTAAACAATTCTGACAGTAGAATTCATCCATGGCTACAGTCTGGTCCAAGACACTTTCATCAATCCTGGGCTCCCCCCCCCTTTCTTTTTTAATATGGTGGAATAGTAGGACTGGGGCTCAACTTCTCTCCTAAAAACAACAAAATTCACAACCAAATGCTGAGCAATCTTCAACCAAATGGACTGGAAACTTTCAAAAATATATTCTACTCTAGAAGACAAAGATGAGGCCACATCAAAAGGTAGCAGGGGTGATTACGTGATATAAGCAACCCCATACCTCCTAGGTGGGACGCCCCACAGACTGGAAAGTAACTGTATCACAGAGACTCACCTAACAGGAGTGAAAGTTCTGAGCCCCACATTAAAACCTAACATGTGGGGATCTGGCACTGGGAGAAAGAGCCCCTGGAGCATCTGGCATTGAAGGCCAGTGGGGCTTGTGCACAGGAGCTCCACGGGACTGGGGAAAACAGAGACCTCATTCTTAAAAGGCACACACGGACTTTCACATGCACTGGGTCCCAGGGCAAAGCAAGTCTCCATAGGAATCTGGGTCAGACCTGACTCAGTTCGTGGAGGTCCTCCTGGGAAAACAGGGGTGAATGTGGTTTGTTGTGGGGGAAGAACATTGGAAGCAAAGCTCTTGGGAATATTCAGCAGCATGCCTTTCTCTGGAGGTGGCCATTTTGGGAAAATCTGGCTCCACCCATAAGCACTGAGAAGCCCCTGGTCAAACAACAATCCAGGTGGGATCACAGCCCCACCCCTCAGTAAACTGGCAGCCCCAAGACCCCCCGCCCCCAGGCACACAGCTGCCTCTAATCTCACCCAGAGACAAAGCCCCACCCACCAGAGGGATAGGAATCAGCTCCCCAGACCAAAGGGCAGGCACCAGCCACTCCCATCAGAAAGCCTACAGCAAGCCTGCCCTGTATCAACTTCAGCCACAAGGGGGGCAGACGCCAGAAGTAAGAGGCTACAACTCTATTATCTGTAAAAAGATCACCACACCAAAAACCTGTAAAAATGAAAAGGCAGAATTATAACTCAGATGAGGGAGAAAGAAAAAAACCCAGAAAAACAGCTAAGTCATCAGAAGATTCTCAGCCTCCAGGGAAAAGACTTTAGACCATTGATGCTGAAGATGATGCAAGACATTGGAAATAAACTGGAGACAAAGATGGATAATTTATGGGAAACACTGAGCAAAGAGATAAAACATAAAACTTAAGCAGAGAGGAGTTCCCGTCGTGGCGCAGTGGTTAACGAATCCGACTAGGAACCATGAGGTTGCGGGTTTGGTCCCTGCCCTTGCTCAGTGGGTTAACGATCCGGCGTTGCCGTGAGCTGTGGTGTAGGTTGCAGACGCGGCTCGGATCCCGCGTTGCTGTGGCTCTGGCGTAGGCCGGTGGCTACAGCTCCGATTCAACCCCTAGCCTGGGAACCTCCATATGCCGCGGGAGCAGCCCAAGAAACAACAACAACAACAACAAAAAGACAAAAAGACCAAAAAAAAAAAAAAAAAAAAACTTAAGCAGAGATGGAAAATACAATAACTGAAATGAAAAATTCACTAGAAGCAGCTAACAGCAGAATATAGGAGGCAGAAGAACGAATAAACGAGGTGGAGGACAGATTAGGGGAAATACAGTTGGATGTGGAACAGAAAAGAGAAAAAACATTGGAAACAAATGAAGAGAGTCTCAGAGAACTCTGGGACAATGTTAAACGCACCAACATCTGTACTATAGGGGTGACAGAAGAAGGAGAGAGAAGGGGACAGAAAAAATATTTGAAGAGATAATAGCCAAAAACTTCCCTAACGTGGGAAAGGAACCACTCACTCAAATCTAGGGAGCACAACGAGTTACCATATAAAATAAACTCAAAGAGGAATGCCCCAAGACACGTATTAATCAAACTGACCAAAATTAAAGACAAACAGAAAATATTGAAAGCAGCTAGGGAAAAGAAACAAATAACATACAAGGGAACCCCAATAAGGTTATGGCAGATTTTTCAGCAGAAACTCTGCAGACCAGAAGGGAGTGGCATGATATGCTTAACGTGATGAAAAAACCTCCAACCAAGATGACTACCCAGCAGCTACAGCTCAGATTTCACACCTAGCATAGGAACCTCCATAGGCCACTGATGCAGCCCTAAAAAGATTAAATAAGTAATTTTAAAAAAAGGATACAATATGCTATTTGCCCAAGACAAACTGACTCACAGACATTTAAAAACCTTAAAAAGGGGCAGGTTGGGGCCAGGAGAGATGGGCTGTGGATTTGGGACAGAAACATAAAGTTAGGTTGTGATGATGGTTGTACAATTCAATTTAATATTCCCCGAGTTAAAAAAAAACAAATATTAAAAAAAAAGATGAAAATAGGCACCTTGGCAGATGAATCCATCAGAATAAACACATAGAAGTGAGACAGCAGCTTTATAAAGAAATAATGCTCTCTGTGGGGGGGGGGGATGGGGAGGGTCAGTAGTGGGAACTAAAACGTTTCAAATACCAAGAAAATAAGAGTTTGCTATTTAGGTACAAGCTTTCTGAGCAGAGGACTCAGTCGGGGCTACAATGAGATTGGTGCCAGGACATTTTCAGTTTTCAAAGTTCAGTAAGTCTTCATTTCCTGACACCCTTATAAACATACATACGTTTTAGGCTTTTTTTTGGGGGGGGTGTCTTTCGTTCTTTTTAGGGAGGCTAGGGGTCTAATCGGAGCTGTAGCCACTGGCCTAGCCCAGAGCCACAACAACGCCAGATCCGAGCTGTGTCTGCGACCTACACCACAGCTCAGTTGCCGGATTCTTAAGCCACTGAGTGAGGCCAGAGATCGAACCCGCAACTTCATGGTTCCTAGTCAGATTCATTAACCACTGAGCCATGATGGGAACTCCCAGATATACTCTCAATCCATTCTTTACCTAAAGCACAAGCACTCCACCAAAATGTTTAACTTAAATGATCCAAAAAAAACTGGTTAGAGTGTTGTTCAGACTCAAAGAACCAACCAGTAAGCAGTCAGAACGTCCAGATTACAAACCACAGAAGAGTTCGCACGCGCCCTAGCTGAGCGCTCTGCCCCTGGGCGACTCTCCGCCCAGACGCCGGGAGGTCGAATTTGCTGGCGGAAGAGGCGTGATCATCGCGCAAAGCGTCCAACCAGCTCCTAAGGGCAGAGCAGGGCCTTTTCCCGCCTCGGAGGAAGCCAGCCCCACCCTCCTGCCCGGCGATTGGTGAGTCGGAAAAGGGGCGGGGATTAGAGGACTCACCACCATCCTCTCCAATGGAAACGAGACAGAGGCGGGCCCAGTGGAGGAAGAAGCATGGCGTGGCGACAGCTCAAAGTGAGTCCAGCTGGTGCTGATGTACAGCTGAGAGGGAGGACTACTGGGATGCGGACCGAGGGGAGGATGGAGGGCTAGCCTGGGCCAGGTGTGGACCAGAGGCGCTCCAAGAGCATAGACCTCTTTGGCACATTGTCTGACTGTGAGGGCAGCTGCAAATGATCGTGCGTGTGCATTTACACGTGTGCTTGGTCACTGTGTGTAAATGGCAAATGTAAGCCGATCTGTGTCAGCGCACTCGGGCCTTTGTTAAGCCTGGCATAGGGACGCTAGTGAATACAGGACCGCCTAGCCCCCTGTGTTGGATCCAACCTGGAACTAACTTTAGTAAGACACGGCCCCAACCCCTTTAGATAAAATTTTAGGGCAGGGTCTGTGTAACGGCGCTCAGCTATTTGTTGATCGACCTGAGGGGCGTTCCTACAATCTGGAGTCTAGAAGCAAGAAAGTAACTGCTGCAGCTATGTTGATGGCTAGGAATGATCCTTAAAGGCACATCGGATTAGGTCTTTATTACTCCCTTGTTTAGGGAACAAAACACATCTTTATGCTGGCCAAAAATCCCTGCCTGTCTCCCCAGCTTTTTAAGCCATACTTTTCCTCACTCCTTGGTTCCAGATAAACCTTTCCCCATCCCTCATTACTTGGATGCAGCTCATTTTCCTGTGCAGCCAGAGAGAAAACCTGTACACACAGCCATCCCCATCCCCTGTACACACAGCCATCCCAAAGTAACTTCTATTTATCCTATGAACATCGGCTTTAAGGCACTTCCTCAAGGAAGCCTTTCTCTTACCTCTCAGATTGGGTAGGTTCTGCCATCACCCTTTGCTCTTTTTCATAGCACTGTCACAGTTACGTCTGCATGATCATCGATTTGTCTCCTCCTGAGGTTGTACTTTCTCATTAAGACAGGGACTGATAGGAGTTCCCGTCGTGGCTCAGTGATTAGTGAATCCGACTAGGAACCCTGAGGTTTCGGGTTCGATCCCTGTCCTTGCTCAGCGGGTTAACGATCCCGTGTTGCTGTGAGCTGTTGTGTAAGTTGCAGACATGGCTCGGATCCAGCATTGCTGTGGCTCTGGCGTAGGCTGGCAGCTACAGCTCTGATTCGACCCCTAGCCTAGGAAACTCCATATGCCGAGGGAGCGGCCCAAGAAATGGCAAAAAAGACAAAAAAAAAAAAAAAAAAAAAAAAAAAAAAAAAAGACAGGGCCTGGTAGGTTTAGGCCATCTTTGTTCAGTCACTATGCACTGAATGATCGCATTAATGGATTAGTAATTCAGCATCTGGCAGTGATAGAGAAAAGCATTATGAGCAACATCTGAGCTTGATCCTAGAAGACCCGACAGTCCTTTAAAAATTTTTTTTTTTGCAACTTTGTTATCTTGAAATGTAATGTCCTAACTTGGATGTAAAACAGAAATGAATTTATAATAAAATATGTATTTTGACCCATAAATGGTAGGGCATGAGTCACCTAGGTAATGAGTCTGGTGTTTAAACCTCTACTTAGAAATTCTAGTGTGACAGGTACATTTTATTGTCAAACTCAAGCAAAGCACTGAACCATTCTAGATGGGATTTTCTGAAATGGTGAGTGATTCTTGGTAACATTCTGTGCAAAACAGTACAGTCATTCATTAATCTACAAGGTAACTGCATTCCTAGAAAGTCAATGCAGATGAAAACCAGACAGGAGTAGGCATTCCCATTGTGGCTCAGCAGTAACAAACCTGACTAGTAACCATGAGAATGCGGGTTTGATCCCCGGCCTCCATTAGTGGGTTAAATATCTGGCGTTGCTGTGCACTGTGGTATAGGTTGTAGACACAGCTTGGATCCTGCATGGCTGTGGCTGTGGTGAAGGCCAGCAGCTGCAGCTCTTATTCAGCCCCTAGCCTGGAAACTTCCATATGCCATATGTGTGGCCCTAAAACTCAACAACAGCACAACAAAACAAACAACAAAACCACACACAGGAGATTGTGTTGATAAATACAATAAATAGAGTTGGTGGCTCTAGGCTCAGCTATTTTTACCTAGTGAATGTCAGTAGGATGTTCAAATGTCATACGGGTTGGAGACAATTCTGACTTTGCTGGTTGCTGCTCACTAAAAGGATTAGCATTCTCCTCCAGATGCCTACCGCATGTCCCTAGAGGGCAGTACTGCCCCTCTTGAAACCTCTAGCCTGCAGGCCCTCGGCCAGAGGAATGTGTGTCAGCACAAGTGGAGATACAGCCTCCGACCGTGAGGCAGAAACGGAGGAGACCAGGGTTATCCCAAGGCAAGGGACACGGCTTCCCACGAAAGGCGGTCATGTCCTCTCTGTGCAAAGGGCTCCGAGAGGGTGCTGCAGCCTCACCCTGAGGGGGACCCACTGGCTCTCTTTTCCAGAAGCGGGCCCAGGATGCCATGGTGATCCTGGGGGGCGGAGGACTTCTCTTCGCCTCCTACCTGACAGCCACGGGGGATGAGCGTTTCTACAGGGAACTCCTGATGCCGGCTCTGCAGGGGCTGCTAGACCCAGAGACAGCTCACAGGCTGGCCATTCGCTTCACATCCCTGGGGCTCCTTCCTCGGGCCACGTTTCAAGACTCTGACATGCTGGTAGGTGCTCCTGTAACACCTTGGGCAATAGATACAAGGGTCAAGGTCAGAGTCCCCTAATGTATTCAGCTGGGGCTGATCCTCTTGAAAACTAGAGCCCCAGGTTAGCCCCTCCAAGAGTCATCCCCATCTACAGATCAGGAACACTGAGGCACAGGGTAGTTAAGCGACTTACCCAAAGGCACACAGCTGGAAAGTGGCAGAGCCAGGATTCAAACCCATGGAATCTGGCTTGGCATCTGTCCCCTTGGCCACCATTTGCCTGGCCGAGGTCTCAGTAGCTTGGGGCTCACTTCTGCTGAAAAGGGAAGCGTGCCAGCATCTAACATGACGTCAGCACGTCTAGCCAAGCCCTTCGAGGAGAGCATGCAGCTCCTGTCCCAGCCTCATTCCGTGCTTCATTCAACACACAGGCCCCAGCATGGGTCCCCTACTTTTCTGTGTGCTGGGGTCTCTGCAGCTAACAATGTGGAAGCCTCCACGTCCTCATCTCTTGACAGTTTTGAGAGGCTTCTTACCAAATTGGGGGTGGGGGGGGATTACAAGGATTATGAGCATGAAGACAACATCAACAAGCAGCACTCACCTCCTTGGGGAAGGGTTACTTTATCCAAGAGGCCTTTTCTCCATTTTCCCTTTTCATTTTAGAATCTCGTTTACTTCCCGTCTTAAAGTTTTCAGCAGTTGTGTCACCTTTTTTTTCAAGAGGTGAAAATCCTCATTGTATTCCTTTCCGTTCGAGAAAACGGGTACTAAGGTAGGTCTTTCCTCAAAGCCAAGTGGCATAAAGAGACCTTTGGCAAAGCAGGGGGGGTCCCTCTACACAGAGGCTCTGGCCTCATGCCAGCCCCATCTGACCTCCATCGCTGGGCATGAGGACTGTAGGCTCCCTGGAGGACCTGTTGTACAGCCACCCTCCCTGCCACCCAGCCCCTGAGGCACACTCTCAGCTTGGTTTCCCCACTTTTGGGGGGCAGCCTTTCTTCCTCCTGCTTCCAAGAGCAGAGGGTGCCCACCCTGGACCCTTGCCAGTTCCGGCACAGGCCTTCCTGCCACATCAGCTGACAGTGGCGATTCCATCGTCAACCGCTGGCTTTATGATACCCCGATTCTTCTCCAACCTTTTCACGTCTGGGTCTTGCTACTTGATTCGTTGACTCCATCAGGTGGGAATCGTGAACCATTCAGGACTCTGGCTGGACCTGACAGTAAATAGGCCCCGGTCACTTTCACTCTGGCCTAACAAACTGGAATCCCCCCACCCACACACATCTACCAGGGAGGAACCTGCCTCCAGCCCCCTCTGGTTCTGGGGCCCAGCAGCAGGTTCTGCCTGGCCCAGTGCTCTCCTCCCTCTCATACCCTCAGGAGTCAAGGGGACACTGCTGGGGCTTCCTATCAGCTGCCTGAGGAGGGGGAGAGTGGGGGCTGCCTTACTAAAATGATTAAAGGGTTTTGCTGCCTCACTGGTTCACAGTAGTACTATTTGGGGGATGAAACCAACCAGCCACTCTCATCCACCAAGGAAAATGGCTAAGAAGGTGCAATTCTTAACTGTAACTGGAAAAGACAGCACCCTTCTCCTGCTCAATAGGGGAAATGCTGTTTTTCTCCTCAGTGATGATAAAGCCTGATGGTTCTCAAACTGGCTGGCATCAGAATCACCTGGAGAGCACTGTTAAAAATAGAAGCCATCAGAGTTCCATCCTGCCCCAGAGATTGATTCCTTGGTCCAGGGATGGGCCCTGGGATCGGATGTTTAACAAGCAGGATGCAGGTGTGCTGGTGAACATGTTTTGAGAGATACCAGCATAGCCCTGTGTGCCGGTAACTTTGTCTCCCGCTCCTTAGGAAGTGAGAGTCCTGGGACATAAATTCCGAAATCCAGTAGGAATCGCTGCAGGATTTGATAAGCACGGGGAAGCTGTGGATGGCCTTTACAAGATGGGCTTCGGTTTTGTTGAGATAGGCAGTGTTACCCCCAAACCTCAGGAGGGAAACCCCAGACCCAGGGTCTTCCGCCTCCCCGAGGACCAAGCCATCATTAACAGGTAGGTGAGCCAACAAAGGTAAGGCGGCCTTCTTCCTAGCCGGGCACTCCGGGCTTTTTATGTCACGCAAGATGGGCATTTTTCTGTTACTTGGAGTGTTTGGGAGCCTTGCTTAGCTTCCACTCTGTGTAAGCACGAAAACAGGTTTTATGATTTCAGTTTAACACAGACACCCGACGAGGCTCAGAGAGCTACACAACTTAGCTAGTGTCAGAAGCAGCAGGAGAACATGGGTATGGATTTTGGCCTCTGTTACTTTAGAGTTGGTGCTTTTCCTACACTGTTACTGCAGTGCCTTTGCCCAGCTCCGCCATGTATATAATTGCAAATATTCTAATAATCATATTAAAAGTGAAGTCAGACAGTGGGACACAAACATCATATGCTATCACCTATGTGGAATCTAAAAAAAGGGTACATGCACTTATTTGCAGAACAGCAAACTGAGACTTTGAAAAACTTACGGTTACCAAAGGAGACAGGTTGGGGGTGGAGGGAGAGATGGGCTCGGGGATGGAGATGGAAATGCTGTGAAACTGGGTTGAGATGATAGTTATACAACTATAAATATAATACAATTCACTGGGTTTAAAAAATTCTAATAGCCACAAGAAAATAGTAAAAAGAAATAGGTGAATATATATATATTTGATTTTTTAGGGCCAGACCTGCAGCATTTGGAAGTTCCCAGGTTAGAGGTTGCATCGGAGCTGTACCTACTAGACCTCAAGGTTGAATCACCGGCCTGCACCACAGCCATAGCAACACAGGATCCGAGCCCTGTCTGCACTACACCATAGCTTACGGCAATGCAGGATCCTTAACCCACTGAGCAAGGCCAGGGATTGAACCCATGTTAACCACTAGTTGGGTTTGTTAACCACTGATCCACAAAGGGAACTCACAATAATGTATTCTATTTATTATTTGCAGTAGTTATACTGAATAATACTTTATTCTAAATATTGTAATTTTGGCATATGAGCAGTACAAACATGATGAGCTATTTACCTTCTTTTACTTGTCCCAAATCTTGAAATGCGCTGTTTTCCTAATAGCTCTCAGGTTGGACTGGCCGGATTCACATGCTCCACAGCCACATGTGACTAGTAGCTCTGCTCAGACCTCTGCTTTAGTACCTGGAAAATTTAATTGGTATAGACAGCTGCTTTTAGGAGGAGACATCCTTCAAAAGTGTGTAAAGCCCTTCTCTTCATAATCCCTGGCAGTTTTCATGACAGCCAACTCAGCAAGTGAAGAAGTTCTGTTTTGATAACAGAATTTTGAGAGCCTCCTGGAGGGGATTTTGATGGGCACCTTTGAAACCATCAGTGACCTCCTGGGAGGCTGGCGTAAGGGAAGTTAAATTGGCCTGCATATCCTGTTTTATCCTGCTTGTTTCAAGGACAAGGGACACATCGCCATTATCTGCCACTAGACACAGAGGCAGAAGTCCCTTGTTCTCAGCCGTAACCCAGTAGGGGAACTGAAGCACACACACACCTCCTGAGCCAAGAGAAAGAGGTATGACGCGCTTCAGGAATGCCAGCGGGTGAGCAATCATTTGTGGCTGAGAGATCTATGCAAGGAGGGGGAGAGCCTTTGACCTGGGCCAGGAAGAAGCCATTTAACAGGCAGAAAGGATGGGGAAAGGGGGCAGCAGGATGGGTTCCAGGAGGCACGTTCTTGGGGCACAGGCAGGTGGGAAGATGGGTTATCAGCGGGGTGAGGGCCCCGCTGGGGTGGGGGCAGGTGGGGCAGCGGGGAGTAAGGAGGAGTGGGCTGTACCCTGACAGGGCTGATTACAGGGCTAGTTGGCCCATTTTCATCTTTCCTTTTGCATTTGATGGTGTTCTGGCATGTTCTCTAGGAGTTCCAAGGATGTTTAGAAGGCTAAAAATTGATTTTTTCTTTTCAGCTTATAAAGTCTTAAGTAGGAGCTCCCATCACGGCGCAGTGGTTAACAAACCCGACTAGGATCGATGTGGATGCAGGTTTTATCTCCGGCCTTACTCAGTGGGTTAAGGATCCAGTGTTGCCGTTAGCCATGGTACAGGTTGCGGATGCGGCTTGGATCCTGCATTGCTGTGTCTGTGGTGTAGGCCGGCAGCTGTAACTGTTTCGACCTCCTAGCCTGGGAGCCTCCATATGCCGTAGGTGCAGCCCTAAAAAGACAAAAGACAAAAAGCAAAAACAAAACCAAAACAAAAAACCCCAAACAAACCTAAGTAGATGTTGAAAACAGCCGCATAGCTGTCTCTCCAGAGTCCTTGCTTTCCACCTGAGGGCTCTAACCTTGTCCCCTCCCCATCCTCTTCTGTGTTACAGATACGGATTCAACAGTCACGGGCTCTCAGTGGTGGAACACAGGTTACGGGCCAGGCAGCAGACGCAGGCCAGGCTCACAGAAGGTACGGCGGCACCGCATTAGAGGGCCTTTCCTCCACTGGAAAGGAAGGAAACATGCAGGAGAAAGTCCAGAACATTCCTGGTAAAAATCAACATGGTTGAGCAATAGGAAAAACACTGCAGGTCAGGGCTCCTCTCCCAGAGAGATTTTCTTGGCTTGACGACAGCTTTCAAGCTTTTAAGTGAATTTCACAATTGAGCAAAGATGCACTTGGTTCCTACCTCGTTACATAACCTGTGTGAGGTCCTAACTGAGGCAGCCTGGAAGCAGGCAGCGCCTGTGAGCACGTAGGCGGTGGAGATGGAGCAGGGCCTGCGCGCCATCTTCCCGCGTCCTGCTCTCTTGTCCTTTCTCCGTTATATAAAATGACACAGGTTAATCCTAGATGCATTAGTGAATACAGTGAAGCATAAAGAACAGCACTTAAATTACTCACATGCTTCCTCACTCAGGAATAAGCACTCCTGGCCTTGGGCAAATATCCTTCACGTGTTCAGAAACACCAGGCATTTTTGAAGGCTGCCTCCTGAAGTGCTGATTCGCATTACCTGGGGCCCGCCCTCCCTCCCCTCCCTCTGTCTCTCAACCACCTTCCTTGTGGCCCCTCTGGACCTCCTCTGTGGAGTTTAGCCTCATTAGACATCTTGGTGGTGGGAGGAGAAAAACCTTTGCATATATATGGGAGTCATTTCAGGAAGCAAGGTTAAAAGGGCCGAGGCAGGGAGTTCACTGATGACCTAGCAGGTTGAGGATCCTGCGTTCTCACTGCTGTGGCTCTGGTTGCTGCTGTGCGGCGTAGGTTCAATCCCTGGCCCAGGAATTCCCACATACTGCCTGTGTGGCAAAAAAGAAAAAAAGGGGCGGGGGGCAAGGCAGTTAGCAACCTCCGATCTGTGGAGTAGGAAGTGACCTTGTTTGGACTCCCCAGCTCTGGTAGAGCCAGACCCCGCTGTCCTGCAGACCTTCCCATCGGGGGACGCAGGTGGTTTGTGGTCCTCTCCTACCTTGTCTCCCTTCATTGTCCACAGGGACCGTTGTAGCACTTGGCTCCCCTGTTCGTCTTTGCCTCTCCCCTCCCCCTACTCTGATGCTTGCATTTGTTTTGGTGAAAAGCAGCCCATCGCAGAACTCTGTGCATCCTGTTTACCAACTGGTAGAAGCCTTGAAGGCAGCTAATGCTAGCACCGTACCAAGTAGTTCGAGTTGTTACAAGCAGTAGTGCCCTTGGGGATGGAGTCATTCATCAGTTTTGTCTCAAAATCTTCTCATTTTGGGCAAATGACTACTAGTGCAAGACCCATCAGCTACATCCAAGTGCTGCTCTTTTAAGCCTTTTTACCTGTGTGGACAAGAGTTAGCACTTCCAAGGCATCTTCACTTGATTGGAGAAGCTTGGAGAGCTTGTTACATAACTTGTCTCACGGGCTTCCACACCCCCGCCCCCCACCCATGGACCTAGCTGCATCAATCTTATTGACTTTCGGGCTGATGTTAAAACAGGTGATTATACTGAGGGTATGGGAAGGCAGTGAGCAGGACTGGATGTTGTTTTTGATCCTTCCTGACCTGACACTTTTACTGGGTGTCCCAGGTCTTTTTCCAGCCAACAAGTGGAAAAAAAAAAAAAAAAAAAAAAAATCAGCTGGTACCATGGATACATTTTAGCCTTAGGAGAAATACATAGAAGCCCTTGCTTTCCCACAGAGCAGGTTTCTGAAAAGCCTTTTTCTCAAAGTTGAAAATTCAAGTCAGGTGATTAATTCCCTGGATTTTAAAGTAATGTGGCCAGCGAGTTAAGAACCCAACTAGTAGCCACGAGGATGCAGGTTTGATCCCAGCCTCACTCACTGCATTAAGTATCCGGTGTTGCCGCCGGCATTGGTTGCAGATGCCGCTAGGATCTGGCATTGCTGTGGCTCTGGCCTAGGCTGGCAATTGCAGCTTGGATTCTACCCCTAGCTCGAGAACTTCTATATATCGCAGGTGTGGCAGTTATAAAAAAAAAAAAAAAAAAAGAGTCAAGGGAAGTGACCCTATTAGTGTGCAAATTGAGAAAACACAAATTGAGTAGTCGTGCTGAGGCTTCAGGGGTCATCAGGGCTGTCCCGGGAGCACTAGGCTTGTGCTCACTAGGGAGAGATCCTTCTCAGAGAGCAGAAATCAGACCCTTATGCCTCTTCATCTTAGTCTTGAGAATTCAAAGTATCTTCCAGGATTTTCTGCATCCTCTTTGATTTTGCTTTTTCTTCCCAACTGTACACCCAGTCACTCGACTCAAGTCCAACAAGCAGCCCCTGAGGGTAAACACTTGCCCCTCTGGCATGCTATTCATTTCTCCTTTTTGGTTGCATTGCCTTTATTGGCTTACTTTCTCTATCACTAGTGTTTGCATTCCTCATTTCTCCATTTCTCACTAAATTTAAAAAAAAAAAGGGACAAAGCAGTACACATCCTAGTAGATACCCCAGCGTGGTTGCAAAGGTGGAAGGTGGGTTCTTGGTCAGCAGGCAGCAGCACCTCGCACAGTTCATGCTTATCAGCTGGGGCAGGGGAGGACCCACGTGGAGCTGGAAGGGCCTCTAAGGCTGTTTAGTCAAGGATGGCTTCAGAATCTTGCACAGGAAATGGTGTGTGGGGATAAAATCCTGACCCGTGATGTTTACAGATGGGCTGCCACTGGGAATAAACCTGGGGAAGAATAAGACCTCGGTGGACGCTGCCTCGGACTACGCAGAGGGGGTTCGAGTCCTGGGCCCCTTGGCTGACTACCTGGTGGTGAATGTGTCCAGTCCCAACACAGCTGGGCTGCGGAGCCTTCAGGGGAAGGCTGAGCTGCGCCGCCTGCTGACCAAGGTGGGCAATTACATCTGACAGGCCCCACTCCACCAGCCTGTTCTACCTGTTTATTCTCCACTGCGAGGCTTCAACACCAGTTATCCACTATCAAGGAGTTGTCCTTAACACTGGGCCCAGTTAGGACCCCTCACTCACCTCTCACCCCCTATATGACACTGATTGTGCTCAGTAGTGATCAATTGCTCAATTTTCCCTGCTGTTAATCCATCCTGTGAGAGCAGGGACCACACATCCCTCATTTACCACTCTGTCACTAGCCTCTAACACACTGAATGAACATTCAGAGGGTACTTGTGACAGTATCTGTTCTTTTAGGAACCAAAGTCTAAAAGCTTAATATATTAGCCAGTGATATCAAGGACTCATTCTGGGGTATCCCTTGGTGCAGGGGAAAGGAATCAAAATCCTTCTTGATGGGGTCTTTAGCATAACTGAGAGCTGTTTCCTGAAAAGGAGAAACTGCTTTAGTTTGACAGCTGGTATGGAAACTGATCTGCAGCTGCAGTCTCTGGGGTCCCCCTCTCTGGCTCCATGTTTGCTACAGGTGCTACAGGAGAGGGATGCCTTGAAGGTAGCCCACAAGCCGGCCGTGCTGGTAAAGATCGCTCCTGACCTCACGGCGCAAGACAAGGAAGATATCGCCAGTGTGGTGAGAGAGGTGCGTGTCAGGGCCTGGGGGACACCCTCATTGCCTGCAGAGGTCAGCTGGCTTAGGCCAGACTGCAGTCTTTGTGGTTTCCTTTCTGTTATATCGAGGGCTGGTTGGGTCTGTCATGATGTCACTCACTGCATAACAGGCATACCTTGGAGATATTGCTGGTTTGGTTCCAGACCACTGCAGTCAACCGAGTCACATGAACTTTTTGGTTTCCAGTGCATATAAAAGTTTACACTATATTGTAGTAAGTGTGCAATAGCATTGTGCTAAAAAAGTACCGATCTTGGAGTTCCCGTCGTGGCGCAGTGGTTAACGAATCTGACTAGGAACCATGAGGTTGCGGGTTCGATCCCTGCCCTTGCTCAGTGGGTTAAGGATCCGGCGTTGCCGTGAGCTGTGGTGTAGGTTGCAGACGCGGCTCGGATCCTGCGTTGCTGTGGCTCTGGTGTAGGCTGGTGGCTACGGCTCCAATTGGACCCCTAGCCTGGGAATCTCCATATGCCGCGGGAGCGGCCCAAGAAATAGTAAAAAAAAAAAAAAAAAAAAAAAGTACCTATCTTAATTAGAAAAAAAACTAACCTGACAACAAAGAATTGCCACAAACCTTCCAATTGTAAAAAACTGACTATCTGTAAAGCGTGATACAGTGAAGTTCAATAGCTCGAGGTATGTCTATAGTGAAAAGTACATGTTTGAATGGGTCCTGTTTTCCTCCCACCTCCCTCCTCTTCATCCCGCAAGGGCTTTAAGGTCCTGCTTGCATCCTTTCATCTTGGTCAGACTGCCGTGTTCTGTCTCCAGTCTAAAACTAGGTCTCTGTCTTAGGGGAGAGTCCTGGAGACAAACAGTCCAACAAACTTGGGTTCAAATCCTAGTTCCACCACTTACTCCCTGGGGGCTGTAAGATTAAACCCTGACCTGGGGCAACTACACAGGTGGTTGCTCCTGTCGTGTTGAGGCTCATCCGGACACTTGCCCTAGAAGCGTAGTGAGGCCAACTCTAGCTCTTGCATCTGGGGGCTTAAGGTGTGGGTACCCAGCCCGACTGCTGGCTCAGACCCCCAGGGAAGCTTCTCTAAGCCTGGGGTGCCCTAACCAGGGGACTCTTTCTCTGGCACTGCAGCTGGGCGTCGATGGACTGATTGTCACGAACACCACAGTGAGCCGCCCTGCCAGCCTGCGAGGTGCCTTGCGCTCTGAAACTGGAGGGCTGAGCGGGAGGCCCCTCCGGGACTTATCAACGCAAACCATCCGGGAGATGTATGCACTCACCCAAGGCAAGAATTCCGCCTCCTCATCTGCAGATCCACGTGGCTCGGGCTCTGGGGCTGTGAACCGCAGCACTCAGGAGGGGGCCGGGGCTGGAGCCAAACAGCCCCAAGTTCTTCACGCGGCCGGTGCTTCTCTGCAGGCAGCGTTCCCATCATCGGTGTCGGCGGCATCAGCAGCGGGCAGGACGCGCTGGAGAAGATCCGGGCGGGAGCCTCCCTGGTGCAGCTGTACACGGCGCTCACCTTCCGCGGGCCGCCAGTGGTGGGCGGCGTCAAGCGCGAGCTGGAGGCCCTTTTGAAGTGAGCGGGGGTCACGTGCGGCTCGGACCGGGAGACGTTAATGTGGTATCAACTCACACCAGCTTGATTTGAGTGACCCAATTCAAGGAGATGCCATTCACCTGTCTCTATTTAGTCTTCATTTAGAAAGCATTTGAAGGGCGCACCCCAAATGCTGGGGGAAATTGCTCCATTGCTTCTTTGGCAAAGGACAGCTGGCGCCAAGGAACTCAAGGTTACCTTCCAAGGCAACGGTGTTTATAGGCCAGAGGCTTCTGGCCGCATTCCCACAGATTCGATTCGGTATCGTTGGCTTGATGTCAGGGAGCTGTCGGTACTTAACACTGATTCCCCTCCTGGTCTGAAGAGCTGGGTGGATTCCTGGCAGGAGGCAGGGCGTTAGGGAGAGTGAGGCAGGTGCAGCTGGGGACCAGACAGAGCCTGGCTGAACGTGGGCTTCCGGTAAGAACGGGCCCTTCTTTCGCAATTTGCTGAAATTGCTTTATTTTCTTTTTCCAGGGAGCAAGGTTTTACCACAGTCACAGACGCCATTGGAGCAGATCATCGGAGGTGAGGACAGGTCAGTGGGAAGCCTGATGTGGATGGAACCTTCCTGCTAAATCAGGCGAGCCTTCCTGGCTGTTGGAGAGAGGAGAGTCACAGCCCGCAAACCACAAGGGCCCCTCCTCCCGCTGGATTGTAAAAGCCAAGCCCAGGAATCACCAGAAGCAATACAAGGCTTTAATTTCTTTCCAGACCATGAACTGCATCCATGATCTTTTTCTAGATTCAAATTCTACGATCTTTTAATATTACAAGGACATTAGACATTTGGGGGGAAATCATGATAAAATAAAGTCATTTAAAAACTGGACTTGGAGTTCTCTTGTGGTGCAGCAGTAAGGATGCAGTGTTGTCACTGCAGCAGCGTGGGTCACTGCTGTGGCAAGGGTTCAGTCCTGGCCTGGGAACTTCCACATGCCACCAGTGTGGCCAAAATACAAAAACGAAAAAACTGGATTTGAATCCCAGCCCTCTCTCAAGGCCACAGGCTTCACCCAAACTCTACAGGTCTTTCTAGGCCTCTGCTCCCTGGGGTCTGCAGTGGGCTGCCCAGGAGCTTGACTCTCTTTCATTCTATCTGTATTATTATTATTATTATTATTTGTATTTTGCTTTTTCTAGGGCCGCTTCCCAAGGCATATGGAGGTTCCCAGGCTAGGGGTCCAATTGGAGCTGTAGCCACCAGCCTATGCCAGAGTCACAGCAATGCAGGATGAGCCACATCTGAACCTACACCACAGCTCATGGCAACGCCAGATCCTTAACCCACTGAGCAAGGGCAGGGATCGAACCCGCAACCTCATGGTTCCTAGTCGGATTCGTTAACCACTGCGCCACGACGGGAACTCCTCATCCTATCTTTTTTTTTTTTTGGTCTTTTTTTTGCTATTTCTTGGGCCGCTCCAGTGGCATATGGAGGTTCCCAGGCTAGGGGGTCTAATCGGAGCTGTAGCCACCGGCCTACGCCAGAGCCACAGCAACGCGGGATCCGAGCCGTGGCTGCAACCTACACCATAGCTCACGGCAACGCCGGATCATTAACCCACTGAGCAAGGGCAGGGACCGAACCCGAAACCTCATGGTTCCTAGTCAGATTCGTTAACCACTGCGCCACGACGGGAACTCCTCCTCATTCTATCTTTAAGTTTTTAACCGTATTTTGAAACTACTTCCACCTTAGATACAAGTTGCAAGAATAGGGCTGGTGGCTGACTGTCCTTTCAGCGTCCCACATGGTCTTCCCTCTGCGTGTGTCTGGGTCCTGACCTCTCCCTAAAGGGACACTGGTCATGCTGAATGAGCACCCTCCCCAGTGACCTCATTTCAACTCGACTACTTCTGTTAAAGGCCCTGTATCCAAACAAAGTCATGTTTTGAGATACTGTGGGTCCAGATTTCAATATTCCAATTTTAGAGATTAGGAGGTAGGCTTGCTGTCCCCCTGCTTTAATATCTGTGACTAGGAAGCCACTGGGCGGGCAGGCCCCTGGGATGCTTGAAGATACCAGACAAGGCTAAAGAGTCTAGCCATGAACTAAAGAAACGGAAACACTAACCTTTTCAGAACTGAAAAGCAAACGGTGACAAGACGTTGAAACCTTGTCTGGGAAATGCTGTTGATGTCACCACGCCTTCATAACCAAGAGAAAATTACCTTCATTCCCTTCGTCTCAGTACAGGTTTTTTTTTTTTTTTAATTTATTTCTTGGTAGCTCTGTGAAGATGCCTGTAGCTGCTGAAGAGATAACGTGTCCTGTTGCCTCATTATTTAATCTCGGCCTCAGCCTCTGCCCACTCTCTCTGGCAAGAAACCACAGCCAGTCTCCTGCTTCCTTTTTCAAAAATCTTTTTCTGCTTTTTTTTTTTTTTTTAATGGTTGTACCCACAGCACATGGAAGTTCCCGAGCCACAGCTGTGGCAATGTCGGATCCTTTAACCCACTGTGTCTACCCAGGGATTGGACCCAGACTTCCGTAGAGATCCAAGCCGCTCCAGCTGGACTCTTAATCCACTGCACCGTGGCGAGAACTCTTTCTCCTGTTTTTTTAAAAAAGACTCTTAGTATGAAAAGAATATCTACTGATAAATTAAACAGTATAGCCCCCAAATAAATGTTGTCTTACTTCCTTCCCCCTGCCAAACAATTCCGTGTATCAGAGATAATCATTGTTCACTTTTTTATCTGTCTAAACTTTTCTAGACATTTTTCATTGAATATGAAAGCTCATATCCGTAGCTATTCTATCTTTTTTTAAATCTTCATACATACACACATGCGCACACACACGTTTCAGGAAGAATAGTACAAAGAACTATTTTTAAATACTGAATCACATGAGATTGCTAATCTGAGGCCCCATCACCCCAAATATTTTAGCGTGGATTTCTTAGAAACAAGTAAATTCTTCAGCCAACCACAATACAACCAACCAAATCAGAATATCTGCCCTGATACATTAATTCCATCTAATCTTCAGGCCTGGGGTAGGAAGAATTTCTAAAATGGCTTCTCTCTCCCCAAATGCCCCATAGTAGTCTCCATGAGGATGCGGGTTTGATCCCTGGCCTCTCTCATGGGTTAAGAATCTGGTGAAATATCATGATACAGCAATCCCACTCCCAGGCATATATCCGGACAAAACTTTCATTGAAAAACATACATACGGAGTTCCCGTCGTGGCGCAGTGGTTAACGAATCTGACTAGGAACCATGAGGTTTCGGGTTCGGTCCCTGCCCTTGCTCAGTGGGTTAACGATCCGGCGTTGCCGTGAGCTGTGGTGTAGGTTGCAGACGCGGCTCGGATCCCGCGTTGCTGTGGCTCTGGCGTAGGCCGGTGGCTACAGCTCCGATTCAACCCCTAGCCTGGGAACCTCCATATGCCGCGGGAGCGGCCCAAGAAATAGCAACAACAACAACAACAAAACACAAAAAGAGACAAAAAGACAAAAAAAAAAAAAAAAAGAAAAAGAAAAACATACATACACCCCTGTGTTCATGGGAGTACTTCACAATAGCCAAGACATGGAAAAACCCTAAATGTCCATCGACAGATAAATGGATTAAGATAATGTGATACATATACACAATGGAATACTACTTGGCCATAAAAAAGAACAAAATAATGCCATTTGCAGCAACATGGATGGAACTAGAGACTCTCATATTAACTGAAGTCAGAAAGAGAAAGACAAATATCATATGAGATCACGTATATCTGAAATCTAATATATGGCACAGATGAACCTTTCCACAGAAAAGAAACTCATGGACATGGAGAACAGACGTGTGGTTGTTCTGGGGGAGGAGGAGGGGGTGGGATGGACTGGGAGTTTGGGGTCAGTAGATGTAAACTATAGCATTTGGAAAGGATAAGCAACAAGGTCCTGCCGTATAGCCCAGGGAACTGTATCTAATCACTTGTGATGGAACAGGATGGAGGATAATGTGAGAAAAAGAATGTACGTATAACTGAGTCACATTGCTGTACAGCAGAAATTGACAGAACACTTGAATCAACTATAATTTAAAAAAAAAATACCAGATTGCCACACAAACTGCAACATAGATGATAGATGTGGCTCAGATCTGGTGTAGCTGTGGCTGTGGTGAAGGCTGGCAGGTACAGCTCCGATTTGACCTCTAGCCCAGGAACTTCCATATGCCATGGGTGTGGCCCTAAAAAGACAAAAGAAACAAAAAAAGCAAAAAAAGCTAGGAGCCTCCTTGAAGACGGGAAGTTATTTGGGTGAGTCTGATCCAATCACACCAGCCTATTTATTTATTTATTGACCTATGACCCTGCCAAAGCATGGGGAAAGTTCCTGGGCCATGGATCCACCCAAGCCACAGCAGTGACGACGCTGAACCCCGAACCACTAGGCCACCAGGGAATTCCACACCAACCCCTTCACAAGCAGCTTTCTCTGGCTGGGGGAGGAAGACACTGCAGACAGTGCAGACGCAGAGCATGAGAGGGACACAAAGCAACGCTGCTGCTGCTTTGAAGATGGGGGTTGGGGGCCTGTGAGAAGGAGTGCCTTGGCCTCTGGCTGACAGCCAGCAAGGAAACTGGACCTCAGACATACGGCCACAAAGAGCTGGACTTTGCTAACGATCTGAATGTTGATTGGAAGCAATGCAGATTCTTTTCCACGTCTGGATAAGAACTCAACCTGGCCAACACCTGGATGCTGGCCTTGTGACATGGTGAGCAAAGCACCCAGCCAGGCCTCAGCTTCTAACATAAAACTGTGAGCTGCTAAGTGAGTGTTGCTTCAAACCACTAAGCTGTGCTAAGTGTTACACAGCCGCAGGAAGCTCAGGCAGGCCGGCTTCAGGACCATCACATCCTCCACGCGTGAGTAGCCAGCCCAGAATCCCAGGGTGCATGGGCTTGTCGTGTCTCTTTAGTCTCCTTCTGTCTGGACGAGTTCCTACCTGTCCTTGACTTCGTGTCTTTGACAGGTTTAAAGAGGATGGGCCCCTCACGGGGAGAAAGCCCCGCATTTGGGGTTGTCTGGGTTCTTCTGTGTTTGGAGTCAGGCTGTGCCGCTTTGGCAGAAACATGACAGAAGCCGTGCTGTGTCCTCAGTGTGTCCCACCAGGTGACACATGATTACTGGCAATGTTTGCGTGGATCACTTTCAAGGCGTGTCTCCCAGCCTTTTTCACTGTAAAGTTACTCAGTTTTCTTTGTAAGTAATCAAAGAATATACGTTGTTCTTTCTTTCTTTTTTTTTTCAGTGACAACACAAGATCCTTCACCCACTGGACCCAGAGGGAATTCCTTGTAGACTTTTAAATGATGGCCGTTCTTAGCAGCGTGAGGTAGTACCTCATTGTCGTTTTGATTTGCGCTTCTCTAATAATTAGCGATGTCGAACATCTTTTCATGTGCCTACTGGCCATCTGTCTTGTCTTTGGAGAAATGTCTGTTTAGGTCTTCTGCCCATTTTTTGCTCGGGTTGTTTGTTTCGTGGTTATTGAGTTGTATGAGCTCTTTGTACATTTTGGAAATGAAGCCCTTGATGGTTGCATCATTTGTAAATATTTTCTCCCACTACATAGGTTGTCTTTTCATTCTCTTTATGTTTTCCTTTGCTGTGCAAAAGCTTATAAGTTTGATTAGGTCTCATTTGGTTTTTTACGGGTTTTGTTTGTTTGTTTCTTTTATGGCCACATCTGTGGCACATGGAAGTTCTTGGGCCAGGGGTTGAATTGGAGCCACAGCTGTTGGCCTACAGTACAGCCACAGCAATGCAGAATCAGAGCTGCAACCGGGACCTATACCACAGCTCACGGCAATGCCAGATCTTCCACGCACTGAGTGGAAGGTCACTCAGTGCGTGGAACACCAGGTCCAAGCCACATCTACAAACTATGCTGCAGCTTGCAGCAATGCCAGGGGTCGAACCCGCATCCTCAAAGAGACAATGTCGGGTCCTTAACTCACTGAGCCACAACAGGAACTCCCCGTTTATTAATTTTTTATTTTATTCCTATTGCCTTGGGAGGCTGACCTAGGAGAACATTGTTTGTGTCATCACACAAACATAATTTACGTCAGAGAATGGTTTACCTGTGTTGACAAACCATTGCAAAGGAAGCAGTAGATGTCGGAACACTTAACTCCTAAGCTAATTTGTCGCCCGCATCTGCTAAAAGTGGGAATAGATACAGAAACATAATTCTATGATCTCAGCAAAGAAAATTAGCCCTGATTCTCTATTATCATCTAACGTTCAGTCCATAGTCCCAGTTTTCCTATTGTCCTAAAAATAAATTCTATCGTCAATCAAGGCTTACCTCTATGTCTCTTTAGTCTTTTAAAGTCTAGAGCAGTCACCTCTGAAGAGGTTAGGCCAGTAGTCTTATAAACGGTTCTAGATTCTGGCTTCCCAGAAACAAGGCTGTATCTCCTTTAGCCTTTGACCTCCCTTGCAGCTGGGTGGGGTTAGAGACCAAATTGTACTCAGTGAGATGCCTGTGAAAGTGCTGTGTGCAGCTTCTGGGAAGCCTGCTGCCGTCCAGAACATGATATCTGGGGTTTTGGCAGCCTTTTGAGACCTGAGGATCAGGGTCACCTCAGAGGCAGAAGCTGGAAAGAGCTTCACGCTGGCTCTGCTTACCTCCCCGCTTCTTTTATTTGAGAAGTAAAACCTTGTGTGTTGAAGTCACTGTTAAGTGGGAGTTTTGCTCAGAGTTAGCCAAATTTAATCCCAGCTAATAAAGAAGTCAGATTGAGGCCTACCTTAATCTTGTACTTGTCTGGAAGATACCTTATCTGCTTTCTACTTGGCTAAGACACATTTCAAAATCTCTCTTTCCTCCAGGGGCAGATCTCTGGTGGCAGCACACTGTGCGATATGCCCAGACTATCATGTTACCTGACCTCTAGTGTGGTATGAATCTTGGCAGTCAGGGATATTTTTTGTAAGTAACTTGTGGCATGAGTGTGGGAAATGAAGTCAGTGTGGCTTGTCATCTGTAAGGGTAGGAGTGGCCTGGAATTGGCACACAGCGGTGTTTGTGAAACACCTGGGCAGCAATACCAGGGCCAGGTGCTATAGGGCAAGGCTCTTCAGAGAGGAAGTGCAATTAACTTGCAAACTCCCTGCGTTCTTGCCAGCCAGGCAGAGGTTTCCTGCGTGTTGAAAACTCCATTTGGAAAGTGTCCCCCAGGAAACAGGAGTTACAGCATGTGAAGGCAACCTGCCCACACCCTCTGCCACCCATTTAATCACTAGAGTTGACTTGACTGGGAGGAACGAAGCTGTACCTGGAGGGTCAGCATGGTCCCCTTCCAGCCCAGGCGAGCACAAGGCATCACTGTGGTGCTGCCTTTTCGGGCCTTGGTTATCTGAGCAGCTGGCCAGCCTTTCAACCCTTCTCCTGGATGTTGAATTTGCAGGGTTCCTGGATCTAGTGACACCATCCTACCTTGACAGAACAAAAAGTGTGGAATCTATGTTTTGGATCCTTAAAAATTCACTCTGGTTAGACCAGAATTTCAGCTACAGCAGAGATTAATATCACTGTTAAAAAACAAAACCATACAATCATATATGTATATGCACATGTAAACACACATATGTGTATACGTGTGCATGAATACAGCTGACCCGTATTTACTTGTTCCTTCACTCAGGCAGCCTTCCAAGAATCATTTATTGAGATCCTACTTCCTTCTGGTGGCTGTGCTATGGGCTGGGGATGAAGATAAAGGACTTTCCCGCTGTCTTTCCAAATCTCAGAAGACACCAATACGGCTGCCCCTTGAACAAGGTGGGGTTGGTGCAGTCAAAAATCCATGTATAACTTTATAGTCAACCAGCCATGGACCGTGCAGCACTGTAGTATGTATTCATGGAAAAAATCCACATATAAGTGGACCCATGCAGTTCAAACCCTTGTTCAAGGGTCAACTGTATAAGCACCACTGGCCAGGACCCATGAGGTCACATCTGACAGCAAAGGAAGGAGTCCAGGGCTTCCCCAGTTGCCAGGAGGGCCACTTGGCGGCTTGCCAAGTTACAGCTACACTGATTTCTCTGTGGCCAGGACTAATTTTACACTATTTCCTGGAGCTGACCTTATGCAAATCCCTGATTTCTTGTGCTGACTCAAAAGCAGAGCCCCTTTTTAACACCGTTCCTTTCTAGAGAGATCTGTAATGGGACTGGGGTAGACATCTCAACTCCTGCCAAAACCTGTCTGGGGCCCAGGGTTGACGGTTCCCAAATGCATGCCAAGCAGTTTCCCCGATCTACTTCCTATGCATTCCGAAGCCGGGCCCACCGTGCTCTTTTCCTGCTTCCCTGCTGTGGTGCCCCCAGGCCCAGACAGGAGCTCATGCCTGGGAATAGCCAGTGCTTTAGGGTCCTCCTTGGCCTCTTCCTTGCCCGCTCTGCTGAGTATCACTGTCTGGGTCCTGGTTTTAATGATACACATGTCTCTGCATGGCTTTGATAGCCACTCAGAACTGATACCTTTGGCCTGACGACTGCGGTTTGCTAGCATGTGTGTTATCCCATTGCGCAAGTAATACCCTTAATTCAGTAAAGGATTTGTCTCTAGGTGACCCTTGAAAGTGACTCTAATTGAGATAAGCCCAGGCTGATTGTGAGAGGAAGCCTTGAAAATCCTGTAAAGTGCATCTCGTCAGAGAGGCAGTGCCTTAGGCTGGCCAAGAGCTCTGCCTAGGTGTGAATTCTGCCTCCTCTACTTACTGGTTGTGTTACCTCGAGCAAATTCCTTATGATCTTTGTGTCCAGCTGTAAAAATAGGGTTAGGAAACAATAAAAGGATCTACTCTTTAGGGGTTGTTGAAGAATTAAGTGAACATACAGAGAAAGGTCACCCAACGGTGCCTGGCGCATAGGAAGGGCTCTGACAATGTTAGCGGTTATTACTGCGAACCAAGTGCCCACTCTCCTAAGGTACGTGTAGGGCTGGTGCTGCCAGGAGCTTGCATGTCTCTGAGGGCCTGATCTTTATTGCAGATAGAAGCTGACATGGCGGGAAGCATTCACCATGTTGCAGTACTCGTTTCTCCCCAACCCTGAACTCTGAGGGCAGAGGTTCTGTTAATCACCTGTTCAGTTAACAGAACTGAGTTTGGTGCATGTGTGCCGGGCACTGCTGAGTGTAGTGGTTCACCCAGTGTATTGCTGGATGGAAAACGAATGCCAGTATGGCCCCGATCTTGTTCCCTGGGACCTAAAAGAAATCTTGCTTGCTTTCTGTCTCATAAATTCAGTTGAAGAAACTGAGGAAAGTTAATGTGAATTCTTTTGACTATAGATTCAAGGTTTTTGGGTTTTTGTTTGTTTGTTTTGTCTTTTTAGGGCCGTACCTGCAGCATATGAAGTTCCCAGGCTAGGGGTCAAATTGAAGCTGCAGCTGCTGACTTACCACAGCCACAGCAACACCAGATCTGACCCGTTTCTGGGACCTACACCATAGCTCATGGCAGCGTTGGATACTCAACCCACTGAGCAGGGCCAGGAATTGAACCTGCATCCTCACGGATACTAGACAGGTTTGTTACTGCTGAGCCACAACAGGAAATCCCAGATTCAAGTTTTTAAACTTATCCTAAGATCAAATATAATACTCAATGCAGAAAAGCTGAAAGCCTTCCCACTAAAACCTGGGACAAGACAAGATTGCCCACTCTTAGCACTTTTGTTTGATACAGTATTGGAAGTCCTAGCCACAACAATCAGACAAACGAAAGAAATAAAAGGTTTCCAAATTGGAAGAGAAGAGGTAAAAGTGGCACTCTATGCAAATGGCAGGATACTATATCTAGAAAACCCTAAGGAGGCCACACAAAAACTGCTTGAACTGATCAACAAAATTCAGCAAAGTAGCAGGATACAAGATGAACATTCAGAAATCAGTTGCATTTCTGTATACTCTCAATGAAACATTAGAAAAGGAATACAAAAATACAATACATTTTAAAATAGCACTCCCCAAAATTAAATACCTAGGAATAAACTTTACCAAGGAGGTGAAAGACTTATATGCTGAGAACTATAAAACATTAATAGAGGAAATTAAAGAGAATTCAAAGAAATGGAAAGATATTCCATGCTCCTGGGTTGGAAGGATTATCATTGTAAAAACAGCCATGTTACCCAAAGCAATCTACAGATTCAAGGCAATCTCTATCAAATTTCCCATGACATTCTTCACAGAACTAGAACAAACAATCCAAAAATTTATATGGAACCATAAAAGACCCAGAATTGCTAAAGCAATCCTCAAGAACCAAAACCAAGCAGGAGGCATAACTCTCCTGGACTTCACGCAATATTACAAAGCCACAGTAACCAAGACAGTGTGGTACTGGCACCAAAACAGACCAATGGAACATACAGACCAATGGAACAGAACAGAAAACCCAGAAATAAAATGAGACACATATGGTCAATTAATCTTTGATAAAGAAGGCAGTAATATAAAATGGGAAAAAGACAGTCTTTTCAGCAAGTATTGCTGGGAATCCTGGACAGCCGCATGCAAATCAATGAAACTAGAACATACCCTCACACTCTGCACAAAAATAAACTCAAAATGGCCTAAAGACTTAAATATAAGACAAGACACCATAAAACTCATAGAAGAGAATACAGGCAAAACATTATCTGACATCAACCTTACGAATGCAAATGCTTTCTTAGGTCAGTCTCCCAAGGCAAGATAAATAAATAAAAAATAAACAAATGGGACCTAACCAAACTGACAAGCTTTTGCACAGCAAAGGAAACCACAGGAAAAAACCTAAAAAGATAACCTAAGGAATGAGAGAAAATAGTTTCAAAAGATGCAATCGACGAGGGCTTAATCTCTAAAATACGCAAACAACTTATACAACTTAACAGCAAAAAAACCAAGAACCCAATTGAAAAATGGGCAAAAGACCTGAATAGACATTTCTCCAAAGAAGATATACAGATGGCCAACAGGCACATGAAAAAATGCTCAACATCACTCATTATTAGAGAAATGCAAATCAAAACTACTATGAGGTACCACCTCACATGTGTCAGAATGGCCATCATTAATAAGTTCACAAATGACAAATACAGGAGAGTGTGTGGAGAAAAGGGAACCCTCCTGCACTGTTGGTGGGAATGTAAATTGGTGCAACCACTGTGGAAGAGTGTGGAGGTGCCTCAGAGAACTAAATATAGAACTACCATATGACCCAGCAATCCCACTCTTGGGCATATATCCAGACAAAACTTTGCTTGAAAAAGACACAAGCAGCCATATGTTCACTGCAGCACTATTCACAATAGCCAAGCATAGAAACAACCTAAATGTCCATCAACAGATGAATGGATTAAGAAGATGTGATATGTATATTACTCAGCCATAAGAAAGAACGAAATAATGCCACTTGCAGCCACATGGATGGAACTAGAGACTCTCATACTAAGTGAAGTAAATCAGAAAGAGAAAGAAAAATACCATATGATATCACTTATATCTGGAATCTAATATATGGCACAAATGAACCTTTCCACAGAAAAGAAACTCATGGACTTGGAGACAGACTTGTGGTTGTTCTGGGGGAGGAGGAGGGAGAGGAATGAACTGGGAGTCCGGGATTAATAGATACGAACTATTGTATTTGGGGTGGATAAGCAATGAGATACGGTGGTATAGCACAGGGTGCTATACCTAGTCACTTATGATGGAACATGATGGAGGATAATGTGAGAAAAAGAATGTGTGTGTATGTATATATATATGTGACTGGGTCACTTTGCTGTACAATAGAAATTGACAGAACACTATAAACCAACTATAACTGAAAAATTAAAAATCATTAAAAAAATTAAACTTATCCTAAGATCTTTATACCTTTCACCTCTAACCAATTTCATACAGGGAAAGGCAGATTATATTTGAAATTTTGATAGATTGTGGGTTTACCACCCCTGGTTGGCTGTCTTTACTGATAGGAAACTAGTCTGAGGATAATAGTTGATTGAGAAGCCTGGAACTTGGGCGTTCCTTACTTATAAAGTCAGGCTTATGTCACTTCAGAGAAGCTTAAAAAAAAAAAAAAAAGCTTAAAGCACCTGTGTCTATGTCTGCCAGTGGCCCAGTTTTCAAGAAAAGAATTGCTGGCGTTAGGAAGTAATATGCATGTTCCAGGCATAGTAGGATTTCACAGTCTCTGGGCTCTGGTTCCTGAGGAAAAGGTAGATAACCCAGAAAGAGACGTAACAGTGGGAATGTCTTTGTTTACTTTTCTTATCGAGACAAACTGAAATTGTGAACAACATGTACTGTTCTGATTTTAATGCTCAATTAATCATTCTGTTCCAAGGTCATGTACACTCCTGGGAAAATTCAGTGGTTCTCATTCCATGGCTGCCTTTGTGCTTGTGATCACAGAGTTTCACCAATTCTAAGATGTTGATTATTGTTCCATTACAACATTTCTGAAATTGAGATGCACCTTGCACTGACAGTATCAAGCATTTTGTTGGAGTTTAATTGGCAGAATTTTCTCTTTCTTAAAATTCATAGCATATTAAATTTGATGAAATATGACAGTGGTTTCCAAACTTTGCTGCCTTCGGAATCTTTAAAAAATACTGGTGGCAGGTGCCTACCCTCATGCGTCTTGATGTAATAGGAGGGGGGTATGTCCTGGGCATCAGATTTTTTTTTTTTTTCCTTTTTGGCCACCCCACAGCATATGGAGTTCCCAGGCCAGGGATCAGATCTGAGCTGCAGTTTCGACTTATGTCACAACTGCAGCAATGCCAGATCCAAGCTGGGGATCGAACCTGCATCCTGGTGCTGCAGAGACACCACTGATCCCATTACACCACACTGGGAACTCCTCGGCACCAGATTTTTAAAAGCCTCCCAGGACATTCCAAAGTACAGCAAAATTTGGGAGTCATTGAAATATAGCATTTCTCTTTATTCAGGTTTTTCTTCAACTCTTAGCTTTCGTGGATAGCATCTTTACAGATTCTGTTTACTGCACACTCCTTTGTCTCAGTTATGATGTCTTTTCAACTCCAACCACTAATCATCCTTTTTCTTTCTTTCCTTCTTTCTTCCTTTCTCTTTTCAGGGCCCCACCTGCAGCATGTGGAAGTTCCTGGGCTAGGAGTCGAATCAGAGCTACAGCTGCTGGCCTATACCACAGCCACAGCAACGCCAGATCCAAGCCATGTCTGTGACCTACACCACAGCTCATGGCAATGCTGGATCCTCAACCCACTGAGTGAGGCCAGGGATCAAACCCGAAACCTCATGGTTCCCAGTCAGATTCATTTCCGCTGCGCCACAAGGGAACTCTGCAACCGCTAGTCATTCTTCATATTCCCATTGAATGTCAGCTCCAGAAGGGCAAGGGTTTTGTTTGATTTGTTCTCTGTTACATTCTTAGCATCTAGAACACTTAGGCACATTGTAGACACTTGATAAATATTTGATGAATGAATGGATATTCCTCCTTTTATATTCAGGCAACTTCTAGTAAAAGTGTTTCCCCAGCCTAGCACGGGGGTGGGGTGGGGGTGGTGGTTACAGGATCTGGCATTGCTGCAGCTGTGGTGTAGGCTGCTACTACCAACTCAGATTTGATCCCTGCTGGAAACCCCATATGCCATGGGGAAGCCAAAAAGAAAAAAACAAAACCAAAAAATTGAGCTCAATGTTTTCTCTCCCCACCCACACCCCACCATCCCAATCCTAGTCTTTTCAGATCCATCCACTTGACACCCCGAGTCTCAAGTTTATAACCTTGAGTTATTTTCAAGCCTTGTCTTTCCTTTTCCATTTCCATATATGACTACTCACTGTGTTTTACAATTTGTTTTTCTCAAAATTCTCTTAAGTTTGTCCCTTTCTTTTAATTCTTACAAGAGTGAATTTGTCTTTTTGGCGTCTATTTAGTCGCATTTCAAAATATTTACCTGCTAGCAATTGTTTTTTTAAAAATGAGTTTGGGCATTATAATATGTAGCATGAAGTTGATAATATGCTGCAGAAAGGATGATAGAAGGTAAAGAGATTTAAATTGCTGTGGGGGGAAGGGAAAAAATTAATTGCTGTAAAATTCTTGTGTTATTTGGGCAGTAGTAAAGGCATTAACTTAAAGTAGATTATAATGAGTCAAGGATGCATACCTTGAAATCTTTGGGGTAACCACGAGAAAAGCAACACAAGAATATATTAAAAAAAAAAACACTAACGGAGTGGTTTTTTTTTTTTTTTTTTTTTTTTTCTTGTCTTTTTGTCTTTTTCTAGGGCCACACCAAGGCACATGGAGGCTCCCAGGCTAGGGGTCCAATCCAAGCTGTAGCGACCAGCCTATGCCAGAGCCACAGCAATGTGGAATCTGAGCTGCGCCTGCGACCTACACCACAGCTCACGGCAACGCCAGATCCTCAACCCACTGAATGAGGCCAGGGGTCAAACCTGCAACCTCATTGTTCCCAGTTGGACTTGTCAACCACCGAGCCACGATGGGAACTCCCAAGCATATTTTTAAAAACAGAGTAATACCAATAAAAAGGCAGGAAAGGAGAAATAAAGAGACAAGAGCTTATGGATTAAATACAAAACAAATAGCACAGTGGTAGATGAAACAAATTCTATTAGTAATTGCACTAAAGATGAATAAGCTACACATTCCAATCAGGCAAAGAACTGATTAAAAAAGAGTCAGAACTGATTTTAAAAAAAATCAAGTGCAGGAGTTCCCATCGTGGCTCAGCAGTAACAAATCTGACTAGTATGCATGAAGATGCAATTTCGATCCCTGGCCTCACTGAGCAGTTAAGGATCTGGCATTGCCATGAGCTGTGGTGTAGGTCACAGATGTGGCTTGGATCCCATGTTGCAGCGGCTGTGGTGTAGGCCAGCAGCTGTAGCTCTGATTTGACCCCTAGCCTGGCAACCTCCATATGCTGTGGTCCTAAAAAGCTATATATGTGTGTATGTGTGTGTGCCAATTATATGGTAATTAACCAGAAGAAACTTGGTGTGTCTTGAGTAATATTGGACCAAGAGACTTTATGGGAAGACGAATTACTAGAGATAAACAACGACATTTCATAATGATAAACGGTTAATTTAAAAGGAAGACATAATAGGAGTTCCTGTCGTGGCTCAGTGGTTAATGAATCCGACTAGGAACCATGAGGTTGCTGGTTCGATCCCTGGCCTTGTTCAGTGGATTAAGGATCTGGCGTTGCTGTGAGCTGTGGTGTAGGTCACAGATGTGGCTCAGATCCTGAGTTGCTGTGGCTGTGGGCATAGGCCAGCAACTGTAGCTCTGATTCGACTCCTAGCCTGGGAACTTCCAAATGCCATAGGTGCAGCCTTAAAAAGACAAAAAAATTTATAATATATTAAAACTTATGGGAGTTCCCAATAAGGCACAATGGAATTGGTGGCATCTTGGGAGTATTGGGGCACAGGTTCGATTCCTGGTCTGGTGCAGCTTAGGTTGCAGCTGCAGCACTTGTATCTGATCCCTGGCCCAGAATCTCCATATGCTGCAGGGTGGCCAAAAAAGAAAAAAAGAAAAAAAACTTATGGGATAAATAAAGGAGTATGTAGGGGAAAAATACATAGTTTTAAATGCATGCATTAGAAGTGAAAAGTTAGAATTGATGAAAGTTTCTACTTTAAGAAACTAAAAAAAAATTTTTTTTAATTAAAGTAAGAAAAAAAAGAAGGAACTAATAAAGGCAAGAGTGGGAATCACTGAAATAGAAAAGAGGCAAACAATAGAAACAATCAACTAAAGCAAAAGTTCGAATTTAAAAAAACTTAATACAACTGATAAATCCCTAGCAAGATTTTTCAAGAAAAAAGGGAAAGCACAATGAGCAATATCAAGAGTGGGGCACTACTATCAATCCTACTGATATACTAATTATGGGAACAGCTTTATGCCAGTAAATCTGACGTTGCTGGAATGAGTAAATTTCTAGACAAACACAACTCACCACCAGAAAAAACAGAAAATCTGATTCGTTTCTTATCTGTTCGAGAAATTAAATCTGATATTTAAAAACTTCCCACAAGAAACTATAGGCCTAGAGGCTTTCACGGGCAAACTCCTCCAAACAATTAAGGAAACAATAATGTTAATCTTATCTAAACTCTTTATGGAATAGAGAAATAAGGCACACTCTCTAACTTGAATGAAGAAATCACATAACCTTAATAGGAAATCCGGATATTACAAGACATCACAAGAAAGGAAAATCATAGGTGAATATTTATCATGAACTCAGATGGAAAGATCTTTGGAAAAAAAATCAGAAAATCAAACCCAGCCATATTTTAAAATTATCCTACATCATAAGAAATTGAAATTTGGTTTAACACTCAGAAATAGATCAATGTAATTCACCACATTAACACAATACAGAGAAGATTTTAATGGATAAAGAAGCATTTGACATATCTTTATGTTAAAAAAGAAACCCACCTCAACAAAGAATAGAAAGGAACTTCCTTACTCTTATAAGGGACATATATATTTAAAAAAAAATAACCTGCAAACAAAACAAAGCAAACCTAAAACTAACATAATACTTAAGAGTGAAATCTGGAATGCTTTCTGCCTCTCTGCGTTTGGGAATAAGACAAGAATGTCCATTCCCCACTTCTATTTAACACTGCAATGAAAATCCTAATTTGTGCAGTAAAATGAGAAAAAGAAATAATATATAAAGATAAAAGATTAGATAGAGCCTAAGGAGCCATTATTTCCAAATGGCATGACTATGTACCTAAAAAAATGTAGTAATCAAAGTATAAGATTTAATTAGTGAATTTATCAAGGTTCCTGGATACAGGTAATATATGAAAATCAATTGTACGTTTCTATATTAGTAATAAACGATTAGCACATTAAATGAAAGTATTTACAAAAGCATAGAAATCAAATACATAGGAACAAATCTAATGAAAGAGGTGCAAGAGATCTATACTAAAACACACAAGGCATTGAAATTAAAGACAATCTAAGTAAACAAAGAGATACACTATGTTGATAGAATGGAAGACAATATTATATTGTTAAGATATTAATTGTCCCCAAATTGATCTAGAGATTCAATGCGATCCCAATCAAAATCCCAGAAGGCTATTTTGTGAAAATTGAAAGACGATCCTAAAATTTACATGAAATGCAAAGGACCTAGAATAGTCCGAGCAATCTTGAGGGAGAAGAATAAATTTGGAACACTTAAAATACCAGAGAGTGGCGTTTCCATCATGACTCAGAGGTAACGAACCTGACTATCCATGAGGACTCAGGTTTGATCCCTGGCCTCGCTCAGTGAGTTAAGGATTTGGCGTGGCTGTGGCTGTCATGTAGGCTGGCAGCTACAACTCCAATTCTACCCCTAGCCTGGTAACTTCCATATGCTGTGGGGCGCGGCCCTAAAAAAAAGAAGAAAAAAATCCAGATAGCAAGATTTACTATTAATTATTCCTTGTCAAGACAGTGGCATTGGCCCAAGATTAAACAAATAGATTCATGGAACAAAATAAAGAATATAGAAAGAGACCAACACACATATGGTCCCCTAACTTCTCACAAAGATACCACAGCAGGAGTTCCTGTTGTGGCTCAGTGGTTAATGAATCTGACTAGGAACCATTAGGTTGTGGGTTTGATCCCTGGCCTTGCTCAGTGGGTTAGGGATCCGGCGTTGCCGTGAGCTGTGGTGTAGATTGCAGATGCGGCTCAGATCCTGTGTTGTTGTGGCTCTGGTGTAGGCCGGCGGTTACAGCTCCAGTTGGACCCCTAGCCCGGGAACCTCCATATGCCTTGGGAATGGCCCAAGAAATGTCAAAAATACCAGAACAACAACAACAACAACAACAACAACAAAGATACCACAGCAATTTAGAGGCAAAGGATAATCCTTTCAGTACATGACACCAGAGCAATTGCATATCTAAATGGAAAAAATGAAACTGAACGAGTTTTTTTGGATGCACCCAAAGCATGAACTTTAACTTTTATCTCATATCATACGCCAGTGTTAATTGCGCATGGACCAAATGTGAAAAGTGCAACAATAGACTTTTAGAATAAAATTTATGAGAACGTTGCCATAATCTTCTAGGCAAATATTTCTTATTCAGGACACACACACACACACACACATACACACACAAAACCCACTAACCATAAAATTTAAAAACTGATAAATCAGGACTTATGAAAATTCAGAACTTCTGTATTTTTTTTTCTTTTTTGGGCTGAACCTGTGGCATATGGAAGTTCTCAGGCTAGGGGTCTAATCGGAGCCGTAGCCACCAGCCTAGGCCATAGCCACAGCCACACCAGATCCGAGCCGCATCTGCGACCTACAACATAGCTCATGGCAACACCAGATCCTTAACCCACTGAGCAAGGCTGGGGATCAAACTTGCATCCTCAAAGATACTAGTTGGGCTCGCTACCACTGGGCCTCAATGGGAACTTCCAAAACTTCTGTACTTCAGTTTATCAAAGTACATGACTACAAGAGTGAAAAGACAAGCCTTAGAATGGAAGAAAATGTTGATAATACATTGATCTAACAAAGATTAGTTTAAAGGAGTTCCCATTGTGGCTCAGCAGTTAGCGAACCTGGCTAGCATCCATGAGGACGTGGGTTCGATCCTTGGCCTGGCTGTGGTGTAGGTCACAGACGCAGCTTGGATCCAGTGTTGCTGTGGCTGCGGCATAGGCTGGCGGGTACAGCTCTGAACCCCTAGCCTGGGAACCTCCACATGCCGTAAGTGCGGCCCTAAAAAGACCAAAAAAAAAAAAAAAATAAAACAAAACTCCTATCAAATAAACAAGGAAAGGAAATTTCATAGAGAGGATATTTAAGTGGACAAATAACAATATAAAAAGTGTTTTACATATCATTTGATGTCTGAGAAATGCAAATTAAACAATTATTATATTTTGCTACATATGCACCAGAATGGATGAAATTAAAATGTACTAGCAAGGATATGGATCAACTGGGAACTTTGCTATATTGCTGCTGGGAGTGTGTACTGGGGAGCTGTTTGGCAGTACCTAAATATTTCCTTACTTTTGACTCAACAAAATATTTTTCCAGGAGATATGAGTACATGCATCCACCAAAAGACATGCAAGAATGTTCACAGCAACTTTATTTATAATAGCCTGAATTGGAATAAACTCAAACATCCATAAACAGAAGCATGGATAAATCAACTGCGGTTTATTCATTCCATGGAATACTTTTCAATAGTAAAAAAGAAGGAGTTCCCATCATGGCTCAGCAGTAACGAACCGGACTAGTACCCTTGAGGGCTCGGGTTCAATTCCCTGGCCTTTCTCAGTGGTTGAGGATCCATTGTTGCCGTGAGCTGTGGTGTAGGTCATAGAAGCAGCTCGGATCTGGCGTTACTGTGGCTGTGGTGTAGGCCGGCAGCTGTAGCTCCAATCTGACCCCTAGCCTGGGAACTTTCATATGCCGCCGGTGCAGCCCTGGGGGGAAAAAAAAAAAGACAAAGAAAAAGAAGTAAACTAATATGACAACATGGATGATTCTCACAGACATAAAGTGTGCAATAGAAGCCAGAAAAGTTCAAGACGAGGCAAATCTATAGAGAAGTGAGAAAAATGGTTACTTTTGGGGCCTGGGGTACTGCCTGGAAGGAACCTGAAGAAGTTTTCCGGGGTGCTGGAAACATTCCATAGTTTGAGCTGAGGGTTGATTACCCAGGCATTATACATTTGTAAGGATTCATCAAGCTGAACACTTAAGATTTGGTGTTTTTAGTAAATGATGCTGTAATCAATTGGACATTCACATGGAATAAAGTGAACTGGCCTCTTCCTTCCCTATGTTTATGTAAGATATTTATAACAGACTAGTTAGAGTCATGTTAAATTTGGAACAATGAGCGGGATACTTAGCGTATATTTGAGATACACCCTTAAGGTAGAAATACAGCGTGGTATTAAAAGTGTTTTAAAGAGATTTGTTGCAAGATGGAAAATCCCTGTAACAATGGGTGAAAAAGGCAGACCACACAAAAATTCTGTATAAAGAATTATCAAAACTATGTCAAAATGTGTACAAAGAAAGCACTGGACACTAAAGTGTTAATAGTGGTTAGCTACTGGCTGTCATGGAGTGGGGAAATAATGGGAGAACTTTTTCTTATTTTTATTTTTCTGTAGCATGCAAAATTTCAAGACTTTCATAACGGTAGAACAAACTTTAATTTGTTTATTTGGCTCTTTAGGGCCGCACCCGAGGCATAAGAAAGTTCTCAGACTAAGGGTCTAACTGGAGCTACAGCTGCTGGCCTACACCACAGCCACAGCAAGGCAGGATCAGCGTGAGCCGTGTCTGCAACCTACACTACAGCTCACTGCAACGCCAGATCCTTAACTACTGAGCGGGGCCAGAGATCAAATCTGCAACCTCATGGTTCCTAGTCGGATTGTTTCCTCTGTGCCACGATGGGAACTCCAGAACAAACTTTGAAAAATAATTTTTTCTTCCAAAGTCAAAACTGCCCTTCCATCTTCTCCATGAACTGCTGTTCTGGTTTATTCTTTTAAACTTTTATGCTTTCTGATCTCCCTACAAAATATATTCACTGCCTCCTGTGGCTGGCTACACCGAGCCTTCTCACTTTTCACCTCATCTTTTTTTTTTTTTTTCTTCTTCCTTTTTTGGCTGCACCCGCACCAGGGATTGAATCCAGTCTCTGACCCAACAGCTGCAGCAACACGGGATCCTTAAACCACTGCACCGGGCTGGGATTGAACCCATGCCACCACAGAGACAAGGCTGGATCCCCAACCTGCTGTGCCACAGTGGGAACTCTTCCACCTTATTTTGACCCATCCTGATTCTCAATTAAGAGATAACATCTTTGGGCTGGATACTCTTCTCTTTTTTTGCTTTTTAGGGCCGTACCTGCGGCATATGGAAGTTCCCAGGCTAGGGGTTGACTTGGAGCTACAGCTGCTGGCCTATGCCACAGCCACAGCAACGCAGGATCAGAGCTGTGTCTGTGACCAACACCACAGGTCATAGCACTGTCGGATCCTTAATCCGCTGAGCGGGGCCAGGGATCGAACCCACATCCTCATGGATCCTACTTGGGTTTGTTACTGCTGGGCCACAACGGGAACTCCTGGATAGTCTATCATCAAGTTAATAAAGGATACTCAGGGCCGAGAGGGTGTAAATTTCCCTGTTGCCCAAGATTGGGGTTGAAGTAAGAGAGTTCAGGTGCTGTTCGGCTGAGGAATGCAAATTTTTGTTCATCTGGTGGGTGAGCATTTATTCTACAGAGGTGGTGAGAAATATTTCATTTTAGATCCTAACTTAGGAGAGGTGGCTGCAGCCCATGGATAAAGCCTCCCCCTCCATTTCATAGGACCATGAGCTGCCTGGTCACATTGCAGTGTGCACATAGAGTGGGACAAGTTATGGCCATTTAAAAGGCAGATTTGCAGGTCCTTCCCAAATCTGTTGAATCAAATCTCTAGAGGGAGGCCTGGGTTTGCTTCCTACTAAGTCTGTGAGGTTCTCTCTCCTTCATACTTCTAAATGTTATTTGACACCTATAAATATTGTGAGATGTATATGCATGTGTGATGTGTCTTTTTAAAAAATAAAGCACAGGAGTTCCTGTCGTAGTGCAGTGGTTAACAAATCCGACTAGGAACCATGAAGTTGTGGGTTCGATCCCTGGCCATGCTCAGTGGGTTAACGATCGGGCATTGCTGTGAACTGTGGTGTAGGTCGCAGACGAGGCTCGGATCTGTCGTTGCTGTGACTGTGGTGTAGGCCGGCGGCTACAGATCCGATTTGACCCCTAGTCTGGGAACCTCCATGTGCCGCGGGTGCAGCCCTAGAAAAGACAAAAATAAATAAAGCACAATAAAGTGTACTTTCATGAACCTAGCACCTAGCCCAAAAGTTGGATCATTAACAATTTAGGTGTATATATTTATGGGGAACTCCCATATTTATGTTTACTTACATGCTTCTCTCTTAAGCCTTCCTTCTGCCTCCCTATGAGAGGTAACATTTTACCTTTTCTGTTTTCCAAAGTGTTAAAATTTTTAGGGAGTTCCTGCTGTGGCTCAGTGGGTTAAGGATCCCACGTTGCCACAAGCTGCGTGTAGGTTGCAGATGTGGGTTGTAGATGCGGCTCTGATCCAGTGTTGCTGTGGCTATGGCATAGGCCTCAGATGCAGCTCGGATTTGACCCTCAGCCTGGAAACTTACATATGCCACATGTGTGTCCATAAAAGGAAAAAACCCTACATACATACATATGTAAATATGAATTTTAAAAATAAAAGTTTCTGTCTTCTTGGCATCTATGCCTATAAAATATATTGTTTAGTTTTGCTTTTTTTTTTTTTTTTTAAGTTTTCTTATGGCGTTCCCGCTGTGGCGTGGTGGGTTAAGAATCCAACTGCAGGAGTTCCCGTCGTGGCTTAGCAGTTAGCGAACCTGACTAGCATCCATGAGGACTCGGGTTTGATCCCTGGCCTCAGTCAGTGGGTTAAGGATCCAGGGTTACCATGAGCGGTGGTGTAAGTTGCAGATGTGTCTCAGATCTCACATTGCTGTGGCTGTGGCGTAGGCCGGTGGCTATAGCTCTAATTGGACTCCCAGCCTGGGAACCTCCATATGCTGCCAGTGACGCCCTAAAAAGACCAGGAAAAAAAAAAAAAAAAAAAAAAAAAGAATCCAACTGCAACCGCTTGGGTCACTGCAGAGGCATGGGTTTGATCCCTGGTCTGGTGCAGTGGGTTAAGTGATCCAGCACTGCTGCACCTGTGGTATAGGTTGCAGCGGTAGCTTTGATTCAATCTCTGGTTCAGGAACTTCCATGTGGTGCAGTGTGGCCATGAAAGAAAAGCTTACTTTTTTGAATTTTTTATTGTGTTAAAAATATATAATATAAAGTTTCTGATTTTAATAATTCTAAAGTATACAATTCAGCGGCATTGACTACCTTCGCGATGTTTCGCAACCTACAGTTTCCAAAGTTTCCAAAGCTTTTTCATCATCCCCAGCAGAAACTCTGTACCTGTTAAGCAATAACTCCTCTTCCCTCTCTCCCCTTGGCCCCTGGCAGACCTGACTCTACCTTCTGCCTCTATGAATTAACCTTTTCTAGGTACTTCATACAGGTGGAAGCAGATTGTGTTTGTCTTTTTGTTTCTGGTTTCCTTCACGTAGCAGGATGTTTTCAAAGTTTATTCATGTCATGGTGTCTACCAGAACTTCTCATACATGAATGCTATTCCCCTGTATGTATTTTTCACAGAGTCTTTATCCGCTCATCGGTTGAAGGGCATTTGGGTGGCTTCTACCTCTTGGATGATATTGTGGGTAACGCTGCAGTGAACTGCGGTACGGAAGAATCTGTTTGAATCACTTTTCGATTATTTTGTGTACATACCTAGAAGGGGAATTTCTGGGTCATATGGCGATTCTAGTTTAGCTTTTTGAGGAACAAGCATACTCTTTTCCAGGGACTACATCATTTTACACTCCCATCAGCACTTTCAGCTTCTCCTCATCCTCGCCAAGGCTTATGACATTTTTTTTTTTCTTTTAACTGTAGCTATACTTGTAGGTGTGAGGTGGTCTTGTGGTCTGGATTTGAATTTTCCTAATGACATTCTCTAGAAATATTGAACATCTTTTCATGTATTCATTGACAATTTGGGTCTCTTCTTTGGAAACATATTCAAACCACTGGCCCATGTTTCACTTGGGGTGTCTTTTTATTGCTGTTGTTGCTGTAGAAATTCTTTATATATTCTGGATATTAAGTCCTTATCAGATATATCATTTGTAAATATTTTCTCCCATTCATAGGTTATCTTTTTACATTTTTTTTTTGTCTTTTGTCTTTTGTCTTTTTTAGGGCCACACCTGCAGCATATGGAGTTTCCCAGGCTAGGGGTCTAATCAGAGCTGTTGCTGCTGGCCTATATCACAGTCACAGCCATGCCAGATCTGAGCTGCGTCTGTGATCTACACCACGGCTCACAGCAATGCCGGATCCTTAACCCACTGAGTGAGGCCAGGGGTGGAACCCGCAACCTCGTGGTTCCTAATCGGATTCATTTTCAATGTGCCATGATGGGAACTCTTTTTTTTACATTCTTGATGCTGACCTTTGGTGAACAAAAGTTTTTAATTTTGATGAAGTCCAATTTATCTATTTTTCCTTTTGTTGCTTGGGATTTTGGTGTCGTATCTTACTGCTGAGTTTGCTTGGTTTTCAGCTCCATAAAAGTGGCATCATTCTTAATGTAATTTCCTCAAACTTACAATTCTCTTTCAAGATTATGTTTATAAAACTATCCATGTTCTTTCATAGTTCATTCACTCTCAAGCCTGCATAATGTCCTATCACACAAATACACCACACATTATCTAGCCATTCTACTATCAACAGACATTTGTGCTGTTTCAGGTTATTATTATATCAGTGCTATTCTGAATATCTCAAAGGAATTATTCTGTACATTCTAATTTAAGAACCGATAACCTTTTTGAATGAATTATTAAATTTCAATTGCCTAGTACTTGGGATACCCAGCTGCAGGCATTTGACTGAAGCATATCTATTTTTCTCATCTGCCTATTTGGACTGATTACTGGACTATAAAACCATGACAACCACTGCCATTGAGTATGGCTTGTGTCTACACTACAGTTTTAAACTTTTTGTGTGGTTTCTTACAAAAAACAATCAGAGAAGACACAATAAATACATTTTACAGATTTCAGGTTGGAGAGCTTTGCAGCAAAAGGAAGATGGCAACACAGGTCAGGGAAATGACTGTGGAAAGGAAATGCTTACTTTCAAGCCCCATCTCAGCCAGGTTGTAGGAGTGTTTCCAGGGGAAATAACCCAAAGAAGGGCTTTTTTTCAGTGCTGAAAACCATCCAAAACAAAGAGAGACACAGATTGACAGTTCCTCCCCCCAAGCCTGTACAGTGGCTGATTTCGGGGAAACACTTTGGCAGCTACATGGGGTCATGATGTGGCCAGGTTTCTTTGGCTCAAGCATGAAGAACACCAGTTGAAACTCAGGTGTGAAGCAAGAGCTTAACTCTTAACAGGGATGTTGTTTGTGGCTTTATTACTGGAAAATGTGAGTGACCTTAGCAAGGCCAAAGTGTGGAGACACAGGATTACAAAATCTCGAAGGGGGTGGAGTGAGATACTGGAGGCATAAAAGCAGGTGCAGGGGCCCCCACAGCACTGCTCTTCCAGAGGCAGAGGAACCCAAGATGCGGTGAGTGCACAGCTCTGTCCCAGCCCCCTTTACTCTGGACTATTTCATCTCGCTTTGCATGTATCGCTTATCTCCATGACAGCCAGGTACACGAGAGGCCTCCAGGAGAGATGCAAAAATATAAGGCAAATGGGCTAAATTATAGTGAATGAAGGGTTTGGTGTGATAAATACTCTGCTCTTCTGTGTCCATAAAACCGAATGTTTAAGGACAGTGCTGCCTTTCCCACGAGATGTGACTTTCTCCAAGGGCTCTCTTTCCTTGAGGTTATGACGTTTTCATCTCTGCATGGGATGCCAGGTAGGCTTCCTGGCATTTTGAATATGCTTATTAGCATATTTTTTTCCTTTACAAAAAAATATATGATAACAAAGACAAATAATGACACATTTGGGTGACACAATCAAGGCACTCAGATTTTATCAAAATAAAATTCATTTTGGGAGTTTCCGACATGGCTCAACGGTTAACAAATCCGACTAGGAACCATGAGGTTGCAGATTCGATCCCAGGCCTTGCTCAGTGGGTTAAGGATCTGGCATTGCCGTGAGCTATGGTGTAGGTCGCAGACGAGGCTCAGATCTGGAGTTGCTGTGGCTCTGGCATAGGACAGCAGCTGTAGCTTCAATTAGACTCTTAGCCTGGGAACCTCCATATGGCACGGGTGTGACCCTAGAAAAGAAAAAAAGTAAATAAAAATTAAAAAAAAAAAGAAATCATTTTGGAAACAACAGGACTAGAAACAATATAACCAAGCAACCTCTGACCAGTTGACATCCTTCAGGGAGCTGGTTAACTGGTGGCTGTGGCCTGGGCCTCAGTGCTTTCAGGGAGTCAGTTTTCTTCCAGGTAACCTTCTGGCATTTGGGGGTTTGATTTTCTGAAGTCAAATGATCGCAAAATAATAGAAACAACCCTATTGGTGGTTAAAAAAACTTCTCACAGAAAAATTTTAAAAAGTAGAGAGAATAGCATGGTAAACCCTCACCTCCCCATCTTGGAGCTGTCTGTATTTCATCAGCATTATCCTTATGGCCCAGCACCTAAAGGGTGCCTGGGGAGGTTTCTCTTTGCTGCACAGCTCATATATCATTAACAATCTGAGGTTGCCTGAACGTCGCCAGAAACCAAGGCCCAATCCCTATGTGCCTTCCTATCTTGGTTGTTCCTCTCTGAAGCTTCCGTAGGAGTTGCAGCAGCACAGAACGTGCTGGAAGGTGCTCAGGTGCACACACGGGTGGGTGAAGGGTTTCTTGGTCCTGCCGCTTCCGTATGCATCTCCTCTCGCTGGCTGCCTGATGGGAGGGGACTGTGTGGCGGCACGGGGCGGGGCAGGGGAGAATCGGGGAGACAGCTGTGCACTCCTTCCTGTCTTCTCTGCAGCGCCCTGGGAGCTGTCGTCGCCCTCCTGCTCTGCGGGCAGCTTTTTGCAGCAGAAACCGGCAATGAGGCCACAGATGCCACAGGTGGGCCTCTGCGTTGGGGCGGAACAGCCCACCCCAGCACTGCCAGATCCCACCCGGACCCTGTCGGATCTGTTACCCCTATTTGGGAAGAGCCAACTGCTCCTTCCCTCCTAAGCTCTGGTCTTTCAGCAGCAGGAATACTGGGGACACAGCCAGAAATAAGGGGAGGGTGCTCTCCCCTGGGCTTCCACGTGGGGTGGAGGGAGGTGGATGTGCCAAGCAGCTTCTTCTCATCTTTCTGGGTCTCCAGGGCAGATTCAAAATACAAACCTTCTTCTCCTGTTTTTCTTTGCAGATGACAGCTGCCCAAAGCCCCCTGAGATCCCAAAGGGCTACGTGGAGCACATGGTTCGCTATCACTGCCAAACCTACTACAAACTGCGCACGGCAGGAGATGGTACGGCCTGGATGAGTATCTCTGGGCCCTCTCCCATCCCACCGTTCCCATGACTGGAGCCAGGATGACTGGCCAGAGAGTTCATGGGTTCTCTCTGGAGCCAAGAGATTAAGATTCTAATAAGGATTTTGTCACCGGTAGCCATGGCCTTTTGGGCAAATGAACTTTTCTCAGCCTCAAGTTTCCTCCCCTGTTAAGGATGATATCACATGGCCCACCCATCTCAGACTGAAACCTACACCCACAAAAGGCAATGTGGGAGAGGAACAAATGACGGTGACAGTGACGGTAGGGGCGTGTACCTACGGAGCTCTCACTCCTGGCACCATTCAGTGCTTTGCACCTGTCTGTGCGCCTGGTCCTCACAGAACCCTCTGAGGAGGTACCATTATCATGCCCATTTTGCCGCTGATAATGCTGAGGCTTAGGAAGGCTGAGTAATTTGCCCAAGTTCAGGGAGCCCGTAAGAAGGAGAGTAAGGATTTGAACCCTATGCTGACAGCACACTCTCCAGGGCTACCACGACTACAATTCTGTCCTGCTGGGCTTCACTGGCGTCCCCAGCAGTACAGCGCCCCTCTCCTTCCGGCTTCTCTGCTGCTGCTCTTTAAATAGCTTCTCTCCCCGCACCAGGTCCAGATACAATTTCTCTTTAGGCTCATTTCTTTCCGTTTGTTTCAGGAGTGTACACCTTGGACAGTAATAAGCAGTGGACAAATAAGGTCACTGGAGAGAAACTGCCTGAATGTGAAGCAGGTAGGAAGCAGGCACCTTGGGAAGCAGACAAGGGTTGGGGGGCGGGAGCATGGGCAGGCACCGGGCCGAAATGTCCTAGAGACGCATCCTCCCTGTGTGGTCTCCTCTGGGCACACAAGGGCCGAGGCGAGGGACCAGGGAGACCCATGGATGACAGGGGGGGAAGCCATGCCTTCCCATACAGTTCATGAGGATCTCATTCACTTGGGCCTGCGGGGCATGACTGAATCTGCTGACTGCACTGCCCAGGGAGGATCCGCTAGGCTTGGGTCAAGGGTAAAGCAAGTTCCAAGAACAAGTCGAGGGAGGGGTTAAAAAAATCCTAATCTATGGGAGCATGCATGATAACGAGAGGCGGAGACGGGGCGGACCTCCTGCCTGTCACCAGGAGGAGCTGTTGCTCTCCCCTCTCCCTCTGGGAACAGGAGGATCTTGGCTACCCTCTTCTGCTGCCAGGGACTCGGAACTGCTAAGGGCCTGGTTTGAACTGCAGTATCTATTAAGATCTGGGTTCCAGCCAGTGCTGCTTCAGATCCCTCTTTATTCAGAGGGATTATTACAGCTCCTTGCCTTTGCAAAGATTTTCAGGGAATTATGGAGATGCTTTGTTGTGACAAACTGTTTAAATATACATACAGGAGTTCCCTGGTGGCCTAGTGGTTAAGGATCTGGTGTTAGCAAAGCAGGAAATAGAATTCTTAGTGATGTAAACATTCTTTTAAAAAGAACCATTTCAAACTGTAAACACTGGGAACGAGGGGATCACATGGTAAGGGCAGAGCATGTAAACATCTAACTCTGAATAAATGCACAATGACAGTTTAGTCTTGTCTTTCTTTTTAGGGCCGCAACCGCAGCATATGGAGGTTCCCAGGCTAGGGGTCAAACTGGAGCTGTAGCTGCCAGCCTACACCACAGCCACAGCAATGCCAGATCTGAGCCCTGTCTTCGACCTACACCACAGCTCACGACAATGCTGAATCCTTAACCCACTGAGAGAGGCCAGGGATTGAACCCGAGTCCTCAAGGACACCCATTACCACTGAGCCACAACGGGAACTCCAACAATGACAGTTTAGACGGCAGCAAGTCGATACTTTTACTCTTCTTTCCCAGTTGGGAGCTTCTCACACTCGGCCCATAACTTTCTTGCTCTCCTCGACAGTGTGCGGGAAGCCCAAGAACCCAGTGGATCAGGTGCAGCGGATCATGGGTGGCTCGCTGGACGCCAAAGGCAGCTTCCCCTGGCAGGCTAAGATGATCTCCCACCATAACCTCACCTCGGGGGCCACGCTCATCAATGAACAGTGGCTGCTGACCACGGCTAAGAATCTCCGCTTGGGTCATAAAAATGATACAAAAGCAAAAGACATTGCTCCTACTTTAAGACTCTATGTGGGAAAGAAACAGGAGGTGGAGATTGAGAAGGTGATTTTCCATCCTGACAACTCCACGGTAGACATCGGGCTCATCAAACTCAAGCAGAAGGTGCCCGTTAATGAGAGGGTGATGCCCATTTGCCTCCCTTCTAAAGATTATGTGAATGTGGGGCTTGTGGGCTACGTGTCTGGCTGGGGGCGAAACGCCAACCTCAACTTTACGGAGCATCTGAAGTATGTCATGCTGCCGGTGGCTGACCAAGAAAAATGTGTACAGTACTACGAAGGCAGCACCGTGCCAGAGAAGAAGACACCCAAGAGCCCGGTGGGGGTGCAGCCCATCCTGAACGAGCACACCTTCTGCGCCGGCTTGTCCAAGTACCAGGAAGACACCTGCTACGGCGACGCCGGCAGCGCCTTTGCTGTTCACGACAAGGATGATGACACCTGGTACGCGGCTGGGATCCTGAGCTTCGACAAGAGCTGTCGTACGGCGGAGTACGGTGTGTATGTAAGGGTGACCTCCATCCTGGACTGGATTCAGACAACCATAGCTGACAACTGAGGCCGCCAGCCTGGGCCTGAAAGGACGAGGGAAAACTGGACGGGAGCGGAGGGGAGAAAACGTGGTGTGAAGCTGCCGGGTTCCAGCCCCACATCGCTGAGTCAGTCAATAAAGAGCTTCCTTTGATTCCCTCCTGTGCTGTCTGTAGCCTTGAGCTGTTTTCATTCTCTCATTTATGGTACAGCCACAGCGGAGTGGTCTAGAGACTACAGGGAGTGGGTCAGAAGACACCCCAGGCCAACTGGCAATCCCTCAGGTGACAAGCACTGTCCCCTCCGGGGCTCATGCTCACTGAATGAGGCGCCTATGGGATGGCAGGCCTCAGGGGGGAGGTCACTGGTATCGTTTTACAGACAAGCAAACAGACTCAGAGAAGTTAAGTGATTTGCTTAAAGTTACACAGCTATCAAGTAGTGAAGCCCAACCTTGAACCTAGGTCTGTCTGAATCCAAGTCCCGAGCTCTTTCCACTGCCTTCTTTGGCTTCTTCGGAGTGAAATGGGAGACAGAGTACAGGCTGGTGAGGAAGCGGCCAGCTCAAAATGGGATGAAAACAAGTGTTTCGACACTTGGCTGTTTGTCTTTCAACACACCAGCTCTTTAGACCACAGAGTAAGATGGTGTAAAGGCAGGATCTCTGGACTGGCTGGGTCCAGGTCATAGCTGGACAATACACTTGCCAAGTTCCTGAAGCTCCCTGCCCACCGGGTCCCCGGACTTTCCTATGATGGGCTTAAGCCGGACGATCCCTCAGTGCCCACAAGTAATCACCCTGGGACACTGGGTAAAGTTAGAAGTCTCTTCCTCAGGGAGCGCTGCTTTTCCCACGTGGAAGAAACCTACCCTTTACCAGGAGTCAAGATGCAAGCTGTTTGAGTCTTTCATTTCACAAAGATAAGATCTTGCTATTAAGGGTTTCCCAGAAAAAAAGGTTGCAGAACCCAGAACACAAAGCTCTTCTTCAAAGCGCAGCTCTCACTGAACTCTTTCTTGCTGTAAGCCTTCGTTCAGCACAATGAACGAAGGCTTTGCCAATATCCCCTCTGTCACACCAAAACGTGGCCTCTCCTTCTCGTGGTTTAGAATGTCACCGGATGTCACTACTCTCAAGAGGGTTCTGCCTTCACTGTGCTGTTCTTCTCACATGCACTTTCCAGCGCCATCAGTAATTTTCTACGGGTCAGAGCTGGTAGGCCAGTGAAGGACCTAGACCTATGTCCTAGAACCCGTGAGAGGGATCAGAGTGAGTGGTAGTACCTTCAGCATTAGGTTTTCTTGAAGAATAATCGGCTTATACTAAGCGGCTTCTACTCACCACTCGGGAGGAAAATAGTAAGAGAAAACCTCTGGCATCTTCTCGATCCATTTATCCCCTCTGCCTCCCTCCCCAGCAGCACCTTCCACCCGCCTGGCCTTGGCCTTGGGCTTCAGCGACACTGAACTCTGTGGAACCCTCTCGACACGCTGCTGCCTCGGGCCCCTGCGCCTTCCCCCCACCCCGCACCCCCACGCCCTCTCCTGAAATGCCCTCCCCCTTTCTCCAGGAGTACCTCCTACTTTCCTTTAAGGCTCAGGTCCCGTCTCTCCTAAGAAGCCTTTTTTCCATGCAACAGTCACTCGTTTTTATGTAGCATCTGGCCTAAGACAGGGCACACAGTATGTACTTAATAAAAACTTGTGGAATGGGGAGCAACTAAGATGGGAACAAAAACAAAAGCCATGACTTTAGAGCAATATTCCCTAAAGCCCTCAGGAGAGAAGAGATGAGATGCTTACACACACAGATTATTTTTGCTGGTATCAGAGCAAAAACCTTCCACACATCAAATGCTCTGTGGCTTAGGCCATGAGGGACAGACTACAGTGACGGGCAGGGAGGGCGTTTTATCCTCACAGAAGTCTGGAGGGAGGCAGGTCCAGAGTCCGCTCAGTAGCTCAGGCTCAGCGGTAGGGACCCAGGCTCTTTTCTCTCTTTTTTTTTTTTGGTCTTTTTGGGGCCGCACCCATGGTATATGGAGGTTCCCAGGCTAGGGGTCCAATCGGAACTACAGCTGCCAGCCTACACCACAGCCATAGCCACGCCAGATCCAAGCCTCGTGTGTGTGTGTGACCTACACCACAGTTCACAGCAACACCAGATCCTTCACCCACTGAGTGAGGCCGGGGATCAAACCCACATCCTCACGGATCCTAGTCAGGTTCGTTAACCGCTGAGCCACAACAGGAACCCAGGACCTAGGCTCTTTTTACTGGTCTTCTTGGCATGTTCACTGTCCATCCGGGCTGGCTGCCTTCTGGTCCTAAGACGGCTGCTGTAGCCCATGCGTCACGACTACCATGAAAGCAGGAAGCGGGGGCCAAAAGACGGAGGTGGTGGTGAAAGGGTTTTGTGATCTCATTCTGGGAGTGGCTCTCTCCTTTACAAACAAAGGCCACCACGGTCAGTCCAGCAGCCTTCCTTCTATGCCATGCCTGTCAGAACTAGGCTCCATGGTCACCGCTCCCCAGAAAGCACTTGGCAAAGGGGGACGGACCTGCAGCAACACTGCTGCCCTGCACAGTACTGGGCTTTTGTTGGCAAGGTGGCCAGTAGCAGCTCCTTGCGTGCCGCCTGGTGCACTGCCCTCTGCCTCTGCATCTATCCTCTTACCCTAGGAAGTCAGTACCATTAGCCCCCATGAGGTTTTGAGAGGAGCAGGAACTTGTCCAGTGGTGTCTCCTGGAAGAACAAGAATGCCTCATAAAATTGTTAAAACAGGCAAATCCTATAAAGATGGTATTTCTTTCTCATAATTCTGAGCTCTTTCCAGGCTTGAGTCCTTGAAGTACAATTTCCTGTCTCTGAAAGACGTCTGCTCCTACTCACTGAGGGTAGTTAGTTCTTTGTTTAGCTCCACTTGAGTGCTGGATGGTAAAGACTCAAGTTCTCACTTCTTGGGCAATTTATTAACATAAACGCTGGTAAAATGAGCAAACCAGGATACCTTTAAAAGTCTGAGCCTGAAAGGCTGGAAGATAAACAAACTTGCCCGATTATCAGTAGAGAATTATTTTTTCCAAGAGAAACTGGGATGCAGGGACTGGAGACAGGTGAGCTGCTTGAGATACGTGTGGAGGAACAGGCGAGGCTGAGGATGATGGAAGGGGTGGGTGTGCGTACATCTTGAAGAGAAGGACTTCTGCTCTTACGGGAACTGACTTTCTATTTTACTTGTGTGTCAGATAAACGTAGTTGATCGAATTGTACCAGGCAATGTTTAGAAGGATTCTGTATTACCTTAAAGAAGAAAGAAAAGCACAATATAAAGAGAGGGTGAAATGATCCCGCTGGGGCCACTGACCGTGGCTGATGGGGCTGCGCCGAGGTCCGTAGGGGTAGACACTCCGGCGTCTCTGGTCATGTGACCTCAGTGCCATTGCCACACGTCTTCTACCTGGGGACAAGTAAGCTCTACACATATCAAGCCTCTTCTCCGCCAGGATGCTGACCACGCTTCCGCAGGACTCCAGGAAAACAGCACAGCTGGGTTCAGGTACTCTTTCAGGATGTGCCTTTCTCTTCGACTTTGACAGCAGTGAACCTGCTAAATGTCTTGATAGAGCAGGTCGTATTTGGGAATATTCTTGGGATCAATGGGACTTTGGACAATAAGTTTTCCCCTCATTGCTCCTCGATAAATTACTTCAATCAAATCTATAAAGTCTTGTTTGGTTTTGAAACTTCCCACAAACTTGGTGTGATCTGGGGACCTGAATAGCATAGAAGAGAAACAATCCCACTCAGAACTTTTCAGCATGACTTGTAAGACCTTCAGGATAAACAAAATAAGCAGCTTTGTTACTTTCTTCTGATTAGAGAGACTTTAGACACAAAGCCCAATGCTGATTTTCCATTTGCGATTCCAGGGCCCATGTGATATACGACTAAAAGCAGTGCTGTGGGCCACTAGGAGAGCACGTAGGCCCTCCCACCTAAAAAGCTTCTGCCTCAAAACCTATTTTAGCCACTTTTCAACACATCAAGTAGAATTCCCTGGGTGTCAGCGTGGGCTTAGTTTGCCATCGCTGCTGCTGGCTAGGCATGTGCAACGTCCTTGAACTAGTCACTGTCTCTTGAGTTCCAGTCACTTATACTTTTCTGTTTTTTTGTTTTGTTTTGTCTTTTTGCTTTTTCTGGGGCTGATCCTTTGGCATATGGAGGTTCCCAGGCTAGGGGTCAAGTTGGAGCTGTAGTCACCAGCCTATGCCAGAGTCACAGCAATGCAGGATCCGAGCCACATCTGCGACATACACCACAGCTCACGGCAACGCCAGATCCTTAACCCGCTGAGCAAGGTCAGGGATCGGACCCGCAACCTCATGGTTCCCAGTCAGATTCGTTAACAACTGAGCCACGATGGGAACTCCAAGTCACTTATATTTTTGAGTGGTGGGTATTACTGTTTTCTTTCTTTCTTTTTTTTTTTAACTAGTTCAAATATTATGTATGTTTACTGTAGAAATTAAAAAAAATTTTTTTTATTACTCAATGAATTTATCACACCTGTAGTTGTAACTGAAGAAATTGTTTAGAAAAAAATTACCAGTGAGGCCAGAGGCCACATTTTGGTACATGTCCTTTCAACGTGAGTGCATGCATGCATTATTTTTTTTTTTCCCCACAAACATGGAAATTCTATCATGCAAACTATTTTGTAATGTGTTTTTTTCAACATATGACATAGTCCTTTCATATTTTTTTTCCTTTTCCTTTTTTTTAATGACCACACCTAATACATATTGGAAGTTCCCAGGCTAGGGGCTGAACTGGAGCTGCTGGCCTACGCCACAGTCACAGCAACACTAGAACGGGAGCTGCATCTGCAACTTACGCCGAAGCTTGCGACAATAACAGATCCTTAAACCCCTGGGCAATCTGCCAGGGATTGAACCCGCATCCTCATGGACACTATGTTGGGTTCTTAACCTGCCGAGCCACAGTGGTAACTCCTTTATATGATTATAAAGTGATAAGTAGTATCATAAATCATCTTCTAAAAAGATTCACCAAATTAACACACACATCGATGGTATTCTGGGAGAATAAAGAGCCTTAGAAGAGTTGACATTTAACACACTTTCAAACAGATGATTACAAAGCTGGCGCACATATCTAGACTAGTGGTACCTCGACCACAGTCAGAAATGATAGGATTATCATGGAAACATTCAAAATAAATATTAAATACTGGGATGCTGACAGGAGTGGAAAGCATTAAAGACGTCATGTTACTAATTCTTTTTTGGGGTTTTGTTTTTTTTGTTTTTTTGCTTTTTAGGGCCACATCTGTGGCATATGGAGGTTGCTAGGCTAGGGCCTCAATCAGAGCTGCAGCCACTGGCCTACGCCACAGACCCAGCAACACAGGATCTGAGCCTCGTCTGCAACCTACACCACAGCTCATGGCAACACTGTCCATAACCCACAGAGCAAAGCAGGGATTGAACCGGTGTCCTCATGGATGCTAATCAGATTTGTTTCCACTGAGCCACGACGGGAACTCCTCATGTTACTTATTCTTGACAGGTTATGTGGAAGAATGACTTGAGAATTCTCTGAGTGGCAGGGGGACAGGAAGTTTGGCAATAGAAAAGCATGTCTTAATTTGCTGAAGGAACGCTTCTTTTATGGATGCAGTCTATGTGTTCCAAAACCTTAAGAACAATGATATGTTTTGTTCTCTTTTTTCCCTTTTTAGGGCTGCACACTTGGCATATGGAAGTTCATGGGCTGAGGATGAATTGGAACTGCAGCTGCCGGCCTATGCCACAGCCACAGCAACGCCAGATCTAAGCATCATCTTCAACCTACACCATAGCTCACAGCAGTGCTGGATCCTTAACCCACAGAGTGGGGCCAGGGATCAAACCTGCAACCTCATGGATACCAGTTGGGCTCACTACTGCTGAGCCACATGGGAACTTCCATATTTTATTTTAATTAAAATTCCTGGGAAATTTTTTAAAAAGTTCTCTATTTTCTACACTTAAGAATGATGAATGCCCCCCCAAACTATACTATTCTTTCATATTTATGTAGTAAATTAAAATTTGCCATTCATCCTGGAAACATTCTCATTTTGTACCAAAGTTTCCCATAAAAAATTAGAGAGTGCATGAACTGAGGAAACAGTACCAACGTAAAACTCACAAAACAACTATGAAACGTAGAACCAGCTGAGAACTCACCCAGTGGAAGCGATGAGTTGCAATGGGGTTGCCCCCATCACATGCAAGTAAGTGAGGAAACTGCCTAGATTAAAAAAAGTTTTAATTAAGGCTGTAATAACTTCACGTCAATGTAACTTACCCATAATCCACTTTCATATGCTGCCCATTGAAGAAAAACACAGTAGAAGGAATGTAACTGATGTCAAAATAGTGTGTATAGACTGGAGTCTGGTCCACATCTACCAGATATATAGTAGCCATTTTGCTTAAGTCAGAAGAGGTTTTAGAAAGCTGCGTAAGAAGAGACAGAGGTAAGTTACAACATGAGGGGCAGCTAACGTTTCTTCTGTGCATTTTTTTTTTTTTTTTTGTCTTTTTGCCTTTTCTTGAGCCACTCCTGCGGCATATGGAGGTTCCCAGGCTAGGGGTCGAATTGGAGCTGTAGCCACCGGCCTACGCCAGAGCCACAGCAACGCAGGATCTGAGCTGCATCTGCGACCTACCCCACAGCTCACAGTAATGCTGGATCCTTAACCCACTGAGCAAGGCCAGGAATCGAACCCGCAACCTCATGGTTCCTAGTCGGATTCATTAACCACTGAGCCACGACGGGAACTCCTCTTCTGTGCATTTTAACTAGAAGAGTGTTTCCTCTTTGAAAAAAAACTCCTGTTTTTTTTTTTTTTTTCTCCCCCCAAATTTAGCCTGTTTGAGTTCCACAGCAGACTCACTATAACCTTATCATTCAGAATCCAAATCACTGTCAGCAGGGTTATGAGCAGTCCCTGGGCAAACTGTGGGAATACATTTCTTTTTTTTTTTTTCTCCTTTTTTCTCTTTTAAGGGCCGCACCCATGGTATATGGAAGTTCCCAGGCTAGGGGTTAAACTGAAGCTGCAGCTGCTGGCCTACATCATAGCCACAGCAACTCAGGATCCATGGGGAGTCTGCGACCTACACCACAGCTCATGGCAATGCTGCATTCCTGACCCACTGACGGAGGCCAGGGGTTAAACTCACATCGTCATGGATACTAGGCGGGTTTGTTACCACTCAGCCACGCTGGGAACTCCTCTCTATTTTTTACTGTAAAGTTTTTTTTTCTTTTTAGGGATGCACCCATGGCATATGGAAGTTCCCAGATTAGGGGTAGAATCAGAGCTATAGCTGTCAGCCTACGCCACAGCAATGCCAGATCCAAGCCGTGTCTGCAACCTACACCACCGCTCACAGCAATGCTGGATCCTTGACCCACTGAGCGAGGCCAGGGATTGAAGCTTCCTCCTCATGGATACCAGTCAGGTTTGTACTGGCTTCGCCAGAAAGGGAGCTCCTGATCGTGAAAAGTTTTTATGAAGTTTTTATGGATTTATAAAATCCATGCTCACTTAAATAAAAAAGAACTAAGAAATATGCAATGCAGACAATGAAATTCCCCCAAATCTTTCCTTCCAATTTCTCCATAAATGATAATTATAATAAAAATAGCATACACTTCCGTGGCACTTGTTATGTGCCAAGCGCTCTAAGCGCTTTGTACTTGTTGGCTCATTTAGCCCTTGCAACATCCTTGTGAGGCAGGCACTGCTAGAGTCACCACTTCACAGATGAAGAAGCTGAGGCACAGGAAGGTATCGTGCCTCTGGTCACACAGCTAGTGGGCAGTAAGGCTGGGACTTGGACTCCAACAGATTGGCTTCAAGTCTATGCTCTTGACCACCCCTGAAAGCTGAGGGTATAATGCTCTGGCCCCTTTTCCCCAGGTGAACACATCACGCACTCATTTTTATTTGTTTATTTATTTTTTGCTTTTTAGGGCTGTACCCACAGGATATGGAGGTTCCCAGGCTAGGGGTCAAATTGGAGCTGCAGCTGCCGGCCTACACCACAGCCACAGAAATGCAGGACCTGAGCCATGTCTGTGACCTACACCACAGTTCACGGCAATGCCAGATCCTTAATCCACTTAGTGAGGCCAGAGATTGAATCCACAACCTCATGGTTCCTAGTTGGATTTGTTTCCGCTGCACCACGATGGGAACTCCATGCATCCATTTTTAATTATGGTAAAGGGGTTTCTTACACTGGACCCATACTATGGGTGACAGCTATAGAAATAAGTGGGTGAAGTCTTACTCCTGAGTAAGTTTCTCTCCATAATAAGCAGAGACAAGGATAAACTTACTGTCTTACACCAGAGTGTGAAGATGTGTTGAGAAACCAGAGATTGTCATCAAGTTATACACTGGAGGCAGCAACTAGAAAAGCTTATCTGCAGGCAGAGGAAACAAAAGCTCAAATCCCAGCTCTGCAAATGTAGTGGTCCTGTGCCTGTGGGAAGTCACCTGACCTCCCTGGCATTCATCTGCCCCTTGGGAAGAGGAAGTAGTTATCCCACTATGGGGGCAGTGAATAAGCACAAGTTCACGGACACTTGTCAATAACGTTTTTGGTCTTCTGCTGTCCTGTCCATGAAGCTGAGCTTCGGCAGCTGCTAGTAAGGCAGGACAGCCAGACAGATTCGGCACAATCACAGGTTTGGAGAGTCAACTCAGGGCAGGCAACAAGTGGCTCTTAGTGAATGTCTGATAACAAATGACCAGCTATATCCCCAGGTCCTGCCTGCTCCCTTTCATGCACTTTACCAATGTTGAAGTGAGAATGTATGTATAGGCTTTTAATAAAAACTATTTACTTAAAAAAGTTCACTTACAGGAGTTCCCATCGTGGCTCAGCAGAAACGAACCTGACTAGTATCCATGAGGACGTGGGCTGGATCCTAGGCCTCCCTCAGTGAGTTAAGAACCCGGCATTGCCATGACCTGCAGTGTAGGTCGAAGACGTGGCTCAGATCCTGTGTTGCTGTGGCTGTGGCGTAGGCTGGCGGATACAGCTCAGATTCAACTCCTAGCCTGGGAACTATGCTGCCCTAAAAAGACCAAAAAAGAAAAAAAATTTTTTTTTCACTTACAATATCATCTAGCTGCAGACAGACAGGATCCTCGTCTCTCCCAAACCTGAGAACCAACACCTTCTCTGCAGTACTTTTTATCGCCTGGTCTACTTCCTTTTTGCTGCTCAGCTTGGGTAACAGGAAGCTCATGTTGAAATAACCCAAATATCAATCCTCACTGTCAGTCCTGAAATAAAGCTGTGATATTTAAAGAGAAAGTAAAATGCATAAGTCCCAATTTAAATTATTTTCATTATTGGAGTAGGTATCATATTTTTTTTCCAGAGGAAAAAAGGTTTCATACAACATATTAAAAAAGTAGAAGAAGCACATAAATGTGTAAACTGGTGGCAAGTCCATTGTTTAAAAAGAGACTACAGAAAAAGGAGTCTTGGAGTTCATGTCGTGGCGCAATGGAAACGAATCCAATTAAGAACCATGAGGTTGCAGGTTCGATCCTTGGCCCCACTCAGTGGGTTAAGGATCTGGCGTTGCCATGAGCTGTGGTGTAGGTCGCAGACTCGGCTTGGATCTGGCGTTGCTGTGGCTGTGGTGTAGGCCGCAGACTCGTCTTGGATCTGGCGTTGCTGTGGCTGTGGTGTAGGCCAGCAGCTGTAGCTCCGATACGACCCTTAGCCTGGGAACCTCCATATGCCGCAGGTGTGGCCCTAAAAAGCAAAAAAAAAAAAAAAAAAAAAAAAAAAAGGAAAAGAGTCCCGAGCAACATCTCCCTCTGTCTCCTCTCAAGTGGCCTAGCTCCCAGTGCCCAGTAAATAGTTACCAGGTAACTACTTCAATTAATGTCTTCAGAATCTTCCAGGGTTTTGTTACACATTCACAAGAAAACACCAGCATGTGTTCTTATGTTTTCTCCCTTTTTCACCCCAAAGATAGCATATTCCAGCAGTCAGTATTCCAGAAGGAAAGAGCGGACACCTTCAAACTTGGTAATCAGAAGCCTCTCATTAAGGCAGGGGACAGGAAACCAGTAGGTGTAGTGCAGTACCCTGGGCTAGAAACAGCGACAGTGCGAGCAGTTCTAGAACTGCGTGGCTGATATTGCTGAACGGAGAGGGCCGCTATCCAGGATGTCAGGCTGCAGCTAAAGGACGCAGCCACTCTCCTCCCGCCCTCTGCTCACCTGCTAATGCTTCCAATGGTGATTCCAATTGGAACAAAGAGGGTAGGGGAGCTGCAGAGGCCAACAAGCCTCCTTGTCCAGGGCAGTTTAGAGAAGGGGAAAGAGTGGATAGAAGGGGCACACGGCAGACGTCCAGCACACATAGTCTACCCACTCCTCTGTACTTTGAACTTGACCTCACATATGAAGATCTTCTCTTATCTCTAAGCAGAAAACCCACACATTCTTTGTCATAGCAGCATGCTGTGTCAGGCATGTTCACTGAGGGCCATTTGTACCATCATGACTCCTGGCTTAAAGATTTTGGTATATCACATCACATGGCAAATGGACAAACTGAGAGTGTGTAAAAACGACACACACACCAAACTGTAAAATACAGAGAGATGGGGCCCCTCGTTTTCATACCAGTTTGCTCATACTTACACTTCCAGCTACAAGCACAAGGACTAGAACCCATGCTGCCAAATGTCTAGTCCAGACTTATTTTTACTTATATCTTACCACAAGTCTTATTTTTATGATTGAGAAATTCTTTAATCAATTTTTTCCCCTTTTTCTCTTTTTGCCTTTTCTAAGGCCGCTCCCGTGGCATACAGAGGTTCCCAAGCTAGGGGTCTAATCGGAGCTGTAGCCACCGGCCTACACCAGAGCCATAGCAACTCGGGATCTGAGCGCGTCTGCGACCTACACCACAGGTCACGGCTTAACCCACTGAGCGAGGCCAGGGATCAAACCCACAACCTCATGGTTCCTAGTCGGATTCGTTAACCACTGCGCCACAAGGGGAACTCCCAATCAATGAGTTTTTTTTGTTTTGTTTTTGTTTTTTGCTGCACGTGCGGCATGCGGAAGTTCTGGGGCCAGGCACCTGAGCCACTGCAGTGACAATGCCAGATCCTTAATCCTTAAACTTCTGAGCCAACCGCAATTCCAAGGAGCTTTACTTTTGATCCATCCATGATAAACTCCATTGAGATACCTGGTATTTTAAGTTCAGTTCCAAAGTTGTCTAATGCTATGAAAAAAGAGGACTTCCTTCCCTCCCTCTCTCTTATGTGACAAGCAGCATTTTAAGATATGAATTACTAAAATTCGCATAAGAAATGGAACTGTTCCAGTCATGAGCCATATTTTAAATAGGGAAGCTGATTGCCAGAAGGTACTTCATCAAACAGGAATGGCAGAACAAATTCTGAGAGGGAAAGGGGAAAGCTAAAGAAAAGATGGATCTGTCGAACCACTAGAATTCAACCAAACAGCAATTTCTGCGTGTTACTGATAAAAAGAGGAGGAAATGGCAGGAGAGCAAAGTTGTCATCAGAGTGAGTGGGGAGGTGAGGGTGTGAGAGTGGAATTGAATAAATGTTGAAAAAAGGAAAGGGAAATTGAGACCACACCTAAGAAAATGTCTATAGCAAAGGATAAAAACAAGGAATTCAGAAAGAAGACAGACGAGAAAAAAAAAAATTTGGAAAGTTTCACTGCTAAGTAAAGAAAAGCAAATTAAAAGATGTATTTTAGGAGTTCCCACTGTGGCACAGCGGAAATGAATCCAACTAGCATCCATGAGGATGTGGATTTGATCCCTGGCCTCTCTCAGTGGGGTGGGGGGGAATCTGGCCTTGCGTCAGCTCTGGTGTAGGCCAGCAGCTGTAGCTCTGATTTGACTCCTACCCTGAGAACTTCCATATGCTGTGGGTGTGGCCACAAAAAGTAGAAAAAAAAAAGTTATATTTTAAAAAGCCATTAAACTGGCAAAGATTAAATGATAAAGGCAAGAATGTCAGTGAAGGGACAGGCTTCATAGTCCCCCCTAGAAAACAGAGAACAAACCTTGTCTAGAAAGAAACCTGAAATACAACTCCATTTCTGAGAATTATTTCCTAGTAAATAACCAGACATACGCAGAAAGATTTATGTAAAAAGGATATTTGTCACGTTTTTAACAGTGAAAAACTGGAAACAACTTACACTGCCATCGGTAGGAGAATCGTGAAATGAAGGATGGCAGTCCTGTAACATACTAACACACTGTCACTACATATTGCGTTATAGATTAACAATTCAGATACGTGAAAAATCCTCGTAATAAAGAAAAAAGTCATAAAACAGTAGTATACAAAGGGTGATTCCGCTTTTGTACAAAACCTAACTATAATGCAAATATACATATTCACATAGGAAATAACTAAAAATGAATATCCTCAAACACCCTCAGTGGTTTTCACTGCGTGTGAACTTACGAGTGACTTTTACTCACACTGGGGTGCACGTCTTCATTTTTCCAATATCCCCGACATACCTATTTTTTATGATGCCAGTGGCTGGACTACTCCTGGCCCACAAGTGCCGGGGAAAAATGATACTTTATTTGCACGTCATCTTCCTCGCCAGCACTTCAAGGCTTTCGGCAACCCTGACACTTTCTCCAAAAAGCCGCGACGCCGGCGACTCCTTTCTTCTTCCGCAACCGCGGCGGCGACCCTAAACCAGAGTAACCCAGGGGCTGTTGCCAAATAACTCTCGGCCGACCTCTTAAGTGGACGGAAACGGAAAAAGAAAACGCACAAACGCAGTGATTAACGCGCGGTCTGTTCAGTTCAGCAGCCCAATAAGCGGAAGGGCCTATTCTACTCACGGCCAATCTTCCCCGCTGCGACCGGAAGCCTTAGGGTCACTTCCGCCCTTGTTAAACATGGCCGATCCCACCCCGCATTCCAATTAGGGGGCTGCCCAACTCTTAGACTAACCGTGATTGGTCGCCAAGAGACTCGGAAGTGTCTGTAATAAATGTCTTATCCCAGCCTCAGCGGAGGACCGTCTAGTCCAACAAGCGTGGTCCCCTTCCGCCCCGCACTAGGAACTCGCGTTTTCCGGGCTGATCTCGATGGTATCTTTGGACGGATAGAGGGGACCGCGCAAAGTATTATGGGACAACGATGGCCGCTTTCAAGGTGCGGGTTTTGGCTTTCTGAGACGTTCTGAGCGAGGAGTGGCTGCGCCAGCGCCCCAGAATCCGGGACAGAAGGTCTCGAGAGTCGGGCGTGGTGAGGTGAGTGTCCCTTCTTCCTTTCCGACCTTTTCTTACCCAGTCGTGGTGGCTCCAGGCAGCGGATATTGGTCCCTCTTTCGGGTTTGGGCCTAGACTTGGGAATCCTTGTCTTTGTCAGCCAGTGTGCCTTATTCGCTGTAGGGATATTGCGCAGGACAGCCTGCCGCGGCCTTCCTCTTTATTCTGATCAGATCCTGCATTTTGGTGCGTCCCCGCTGAGGTCCAGGGATGCTGCCCTGGGCGTCACCTGCTCCCTTCCTTAGGCCTCCGCATTAGCCCACTCCCAGACGGACTCCGAACCCAGTAGGGGTTCTTTGGGCTTCCTCTTCTCTGTCACAGTGGTATCTCTATCAGGCGATATCCTCTGCTAGAATGTCAACTCCAAGAAGGTCTGGACTTTTGTCTCTTCTCTTCTCTATCTCTAATGCCCAGAACAACGACTGGCTCACAGAAAGCTGTCAGTGAATAATTATTGAATGAATATATTCAGTTTCTTTCTTCACTATTTTCCTTATACCTCTTGTGGCTTCTTTACCATTAATACTTATTCGCAAAACAGCAGTTAACTCCTCAGCCACTCGTTGTCCTGTCAAACTCTTTTTCCTGTGCTCCTAGTACCTGTCCTTGCTGTCTTTAGGAATTTCTGGCTCCCTATCTCCTTTAATCAGTTTAAACTTGTTCATTCATTAATTCTTCACATGGTTCTGTTGTAGGCACTGGGCGTAGTAGTCATTAAGACAGACAAGGTTCTCCTGCATAAAATGACATACTAGGGGTATTTTTTCTAGTTCAGACTACTGAGCAGAGTCTGTATGTCCTACCTTCCTGGATTTGCTCACATGAGTACAGATATCACCAGTAGGTAGCTTTCCCTTTTCCCTTCTACCTAATGGCATTTTTTTTAAAATTTTTTTTGTCTTTTTGTCTTTTTGTTGTTGTTGTTGTTGCTATTTCTTGGGCCGCTCCCGCGGCATATGGAAGTTCCCAGGCTAGGGGTCCAATCGGAGCTGTAGCCACCGGCCTACGACAGGGCCACAGCAACGCGGGATCTGAGCCGCATCTGCAACCTACACCACAGCTCACGGCAACGCCGGATCGTTAACCCACTGAGCAAGGGCAGGGATCGAACCCGCAACCTCATGGTTCCTAGTCGGATTCGTTAACCACTGCGCCACGACGGGAACTCCCCTAATGGCATTTTTAAAAAAGGAAATTCTTGTTTCTTTGACCATACTATGTGTTGTCTGTTTGGCAATATTCTTCTAGAAAGCTCTGCATGTTAATTAAAGCTGGGCACAACAGTCTGGATTCTGGTGGTACCCTAGCACTTGATAGTTCTTTGCTTCACTGACTTGTTGGAATGAGGGAAGTTAGTCAAGCATTCAGAATATTTATAAGTAGATGGTGTATAGTGGGAAGAAAAAGAGGAGTTTGTTACAAGTTGAGTGCCAGGAAATCTTACAGTTACCTAAATACTTTTTCAGAAGTACCATTCCCAAGCCTGATGCTTCTCATCAACATTTTTGGAGAACATGAATTGTCATTAGACAGATTTCAACTGCCGTGAGGTAATTCTTTTCTACTGAACTTACCTGGCCCAGAAAATGCGTTTAAGTATAGACTGCATGGATAGTAGCCTTATCAACATCTCTGCTCCGCTGTAGCTGTAGTTTAAAAGAAGGGAGAGGAGGAAGAACTTACGTAGAAAAAACGATGAGGGATCCAATCAGTGTCTAGGAGCACAGCAAGTGAAATAATGTAACAGCCACATTTCTGTAACTCTTTATGGTTACAGAGTGCTTTTACTAAACTTTCTTGTTTGATTCTCACAACAACTCCAAGGATCAGATAGAGCAAAAAGTATTTTCACTTTGCAGATATAGAAGTTATGCCTAGGAGTTCATGCTTTGGTGCAGTGGGATCTGCAGTGGCAGGGGAGCAGGTTGGATCCCTGGCCCATCACAGTGAGTTAAGGATCTGGCGTTGCTGCAGCTGTGGAGTAATTTATGACTCTGGCTTGGAGTCGATCCTGGCCTGGGAACTCCATATCCCATGGGGCTCTCCCCCCCATAAGTGGGGGAGGAAATTATGCCTAACTGAAAGTTAAGTTATTTGCTTACAATCACACAGGCAGAAAATGTCAAGGGCCTGGATAGTAGAGATTTCTGATGTTAAATCTAGTGGTGTTATCCTTATACTCCCTTTTGAGATACCACCATGCTCTAGTAAGTATCTCTTAGTGAGGTCTGTTCTTGCCTGGATGCTGCCCTCTTGGATCCAGGTGTGTCTGTGTGTGCGTGCAAGTATCTATTTCGGATGTGTGTTGGGGTGGGATTAGGAAGATCTTTTGAGATTGTCAGTGACTTGATGGACAGGTCTTGGTTAAGAGGTAATTAAAGGAATTTTGGTCCTGGAGAAGAGGTCAACGCACCAAATATGCATGTGGCTACAGTTACTCTGGGATATAGCACAGTCAAGCCTTTCCTCTTCTTATGTCTAATGCCAAATGGTTTGTTTTCCTTTCAGAAATCTCAGAGCCTGTCATGGAGGACACCATCGAGGATGCCTCCCTCCACCGATTGGAAGGCACTGATGCCGACTCTCAGGTTGGCGGTCTTATCTGTAAAACCAAAAGTGCAGCTAGTGAGCAGCACGTCTTTAAGGCCCCTGCTCCCCGCCCGTCATTGCTGGGACTGGACTTGTTGGCTTCCCTGAAAAGGAGGGAGAGAGAGGAGAAGGATGATGGAGAGGATAAGAAGAAGTCCAGAATCTCTTCCTACAAGGACTGGGAAGAGAGCAAAGATGACCAGAGGGACGCTGAGGAGGAGGGCAGTGACCAGGCTGGCCGAAGTAGCCGAAGAGACAGGTAAAGGCCTTAGGGTGGCTTGCCCTAAAGGCAATGAGAGTGGAGCCCAGAACATAACATTCTGTGTTTATCTCTCAGTGTTCCTGTTGGACATTTAGGATGTTTTAAATTGTATGTTGATTATATCACATGGAGGGTAAATAGGAATTGATGTTTTCTTCAGATTTGGAGGAACCGTTCCAAGGCGACCATAGAGTAAAATGATGGAGGTTAGAAATGCTTACGATTGTCACCATATGCAAGCCTGCTGCACCAGAGAGAGAAAATGAAAAAGGCCAGATCACTTGTTTGGCAAAGCCAACGGTTTGAGGCAGGTTTTCCTTCTCTGGACAAGCCTTTTACCAGCTTCCCTGCCTGTTTCAGACATTATCGATCGGCTCGGGTAGAGACTCCATCGCATCCTGGTGGCGTGAGTGAAGAGTTTTGGGAACGCAGTCGGCAGAGAGAGCGGGAGCGGCGAGAACATGGCGTTTATGCCTCGTCCAAAGAAGAGAAGGATCGGAAGAAGGAGAGGCCTCGGGATCGAGATGGCGACCGCAAGAGAGACAGAGGTAAAGGGCCCGGCAGAGTTCCTAGTGTCTTGTCAAGTGCCTGCATTAACGTGTTGGCCTTTTCCTGTTGTTGGGGTTTTTATAACGCCCATTAGTTAGGGAGCTCCATTTGGAGACTGTCAGCCTGGTTGGTATTGAGACTAGTGGGCAGTTAAAGAAAAGAGCTGTTACTTGCAACACAGCTCCTTTGCTCTATTTTAGTGTGGAAGTTGATGATAAAGGGGGCAAAGGGTAGTATGTTTGAGAAGCCAGTGTTTGCGCTCTATAGCTTGTGGGCTTGTAACTATTAAGTAGTTATTCATTATAGACTTATAACTACTATTTTTTGAATTCTTGCAGGGAAATAACTGTTACTGTGAGTTTGACACTTTCTAGCGAGTAACTAATTTTTGTCCTTGAAAGAATGGGCATGTGTGAGTTTCAGGAGGCCATGGATTGCGTTAGAGCAGTGAGGTTGCACCTGTGAGTGAGTGGGTAGGCCTGTCCTTCTCTAGGGCAAAGAGGGGTGGAAATTAGGACAGGGCATGTGTTTTCTAAGCTCTGCCTGTAACTCTTGACAGATGAGCGGGATAGAAGCAGGCACAGCAGCAGATCAGAGCGGGATGGAGGGTCAGAGCGCAGCAGCAGAAGAAACGAGCCCGAGAGCCCCCGACACCGGCCTAAAGGTAGTCCGCCCTGTTGACTGATTTATGAGGGCCGAGTATGTGAGAGGCAGGGTGCAAAACTCTATCCTCATTGGGATTGGGTCAGAATTCCTGATTCTACTGTGAACTTCTTGAAATACTTGCTTCTGAGTCAGTAGACTCAGTTGGCAGAGGCGTGGACGTCTCAGTCCAGGTGGATATGGTCTCTTAACGTGATGTGGCAGTTTGCTGAATGGTCCGTTTTCCAAATGGTAGGAGAGAACAGGGAGTGGGGGTGGGGGTGGGGGTGGGGGGAGGCAGAAGAAGGATTTTGTTACAAAGATATAGGTGTATTCAAGAAGAATGTTGACAGATAAATTGGATAGTCCTTAAAAGGTTATAGACACAGGTGAAAATTGGACCATTAAAATTCATATATCTTTAGAAGCTCTCAAAACCGTCTTATCCATTGCAAATAAGTTCCAAGTTTATAAATAGTAAAAGGAAGAAATTTGGAGAATTGACTTTCGTCTAGTGGCTCTAGAGCCAAGTCTCAGTTAAATTAAATGTGTCTTTTATGCTGCAGATGCAGCCACCCCTTCAAGATCTACCTGGGAGGAAGAGGACAGTGGCTATGGCTCCTCAAGGCGCTCGCAGTGGGAGTCGCCCTCCCCAACGCCTTCCTATCGGGATTCTGAGCGGAGTCACCGGCCATCCAGTCGGGATAGGGACAGGTGACATTCTGGGCTGAACAGCCCAGGTCCTCTGGGTGGGTGGCACAGGGAGCCTGTGATTGGGCCTGGGGTGCAGGTGGTGGATACGCCTCAGCCTAGTGAGGTTTGGTGAGGCTGGTTGCACTGTTCCCCAGGTCTGTGAGGAGCAGGTACTCGGATGACACACCTCTGCCAACCCCATCTTACAAGTACAATGAGTGGGCCGATGACAGAAGACACCTGGGGTCCACCCCACGTCTGTCCAGGGGCCGAGGTAAGGCAGGGTGGAAGTGGGAGGCAGGGAAGCAGGGTCACCATCTGGTGGGGTGGGACAGAGCTGTCCTGGGGCTGTGTGGCTTGTCAGGTCTCTCTGAGGCCACTGGGGATATACGGCCTGAGCAGACTGATCTTCTGCATGTTCACCCTTAGGAAGGCGTGAGGATGGCGAAGAAGGAATTTCGTTTGACACGGAAGAGGAACGGCAGCAGTGGGAGGATGACCAGAGGGTAAAAACCGCATCTCTGAGGACCTGAACGAGGGGTGGTGGCCATCTGTAGGTGCGTGGGTGACGGGTGTCAGGGCACAAGGGTCATGGGTGCCACTCTAGTGGAATTGGACGGTCTCAGGAAGCCTGAGCCGCTTTCTGTCCTGAAGCCTGGAGTCTTTCCAGGAAGAGGCTCCATGCTGAGACTTCTCCCCTGATGCAGGGCCAACCTAACTTTTATAGTTGTGTGCTGGTGCCACCTTGTGGTAAATGTAAGAAGTGCTGTCATGGCCTGCACTGTGAACTAAGCTTCACCTCTAGGTGGCTCTCCTTCCAGCAGGGTGGCCTCTGCTGCCCCTTTCACAAGGGTGGCTCCACTGCACCCATGACTTCTTACTAAACATTCCCTCCCATTCTGGCCACATCTTGCACCTTGTTCTCATGGCTGTGTCTTTTGCGCTGCAGCAAGCCGACCGGGATTGGTACATGATGGACGAGGGCTATGATGAGTTCCACAACCCCTTGGCCTACTCCTCTGAGGACTATGTGAGGAGGCGGGAGCAGCATCTGCATAAACAGAAGCAGAAGCGCATTTCGGCTCAGCGGAGACAGATCAATGAGGTGAGGCTCCCGAAGCAGGTGGAGTAGATTCAGCTGGAGAAGCGGCAGGTCCCCTGTACCTGCTGATGGCACAGCTCGCCTCCCCATTACTAAGTGGCAGAGGTTGTGTTATCTTTGGAGGTAGAGGAGTGAGTGAGGAACTTCTCAGTAGCTTTAAGAAAACAGCCCGGAGTTCCCATCGTGGCTCAGAGGAAATGAATCTGACTAGTATCCATGAGGATGCAGGTTTGATCCCTGGCCTTGCTCAGTGGGTTAAGGATCTGGTGTTGCCATGAGCTGTGGTGTAGGTCACAGACGCAGCTCAGATCTGGCATTGCTGTGGCTGTGGCGTAGGCTGGTAGCTGTAGCTCCAATTCGACCTCTAGCCTGGAAAGCTCCATATGCCACAGGTGCGGCCCTAAGAAGACAAGGAGAAAAAAAGAAAAAGAAACCGAGCCAGAGCATAACTTCTCTCTTTTGCAGTACTTCCTGGAGGGGGACTGTTGATGAGAACTGGGAGGGTGGGACCCGGCTCTATGGTCTTTGTGTCCTGATTGAGGCCGGGGACAGTCGCTGTTTGTGTATCCATAAGAGGTTCTGACTTTGATGTAAAGGGCTGCTTCTTGGAAAAAGTACCACAGGTGACTTGGGATTCGCAGCTCTGTCTCAGGAGCCCCACGGTCGAGAGACCTGTGACATCTCTGCAGCCCCCACGGCCCTTCTGTCAGGACCCGAGGTGTCACCGCCATGCCTGGGACCTTGCAGGATGACCTTGCGGTTGCAGCTGAGTGTGGCCTCCTGTTGTGTCCTCACAGGATAACGAGCGCTGGGAGACCAACCGCATGCTCACCAGCGGGGTGGTGCACCGGCTGGAGGTGGACGAGGACTTCGAGGAGGACAGTGCAGCCAAAGTGCATCTGATGGTGCACAACCTGGTGCCTCCCTTTCTGGACGGGCGCATCGTCTTCACCAAGCAGGTGAGGCTCCTCTGTGGTCTGGGAGACGACAGCCCAGGGGGACCTGGAGTGGAGGAGGGAAGCAAGAGGAAGGAAGGTGGAGGAAAAAGCCCCATGATGACGGGGTAGGGTAGCAGCCTTCGTTTCCTAGTGCCGGTGCCAAGTGGACCTTCTTGTTGAGGTTCATGAGCAGTGCGGAGTTTCTCTCTTTCCTCCACCTCCTGCAGCCTGAGCCTGTGATTCCAGTCAAGGACGCCACTTCTGACCTGGCCATTATTGCTCGAAAAGGCAGCCAAACGGTGCGGAAGCACAGGGAGCAAAAGGAACGCAAAAAGGTTTGTTTCTCATCACCTGGGGCCAGGGAGTCTCTACATGTGTCTTTTTTTTCCTTCTCTTTAAAGATGGGTTCTCAGGTAGGGTTCCTCTTGGTGGTTGGAGGACACCTGTGGGAGAAGAATCAGCCTCCAGGGGAGGGCATCGAGTTCCCCCCACAGGGCCTCGCTGAGACCGCCCAGGGCCTGGTGACTCGGGGGCAGCAGGCCGAAGACTGGGGGACAGCAGCTTGGTGCCACCGCTGCCCTGTGGGAACTTACCGCCTGCTCCTTGAAGCCTGTTGTCAGACGGGGTTGGTTTTCTGTTGACCACATTCATACTACGGGGATGGAGTGATTGTCTTTGTGTTTTTTTCAGGCTCAACACAAACACTGGGAACTGGCTGGAACCAAACTGGGAGACATAATGGGCGTCAAAAAAGAAGAGGAGCCGGATAAAGCTCTGACAGAGGACGGTAAAGTGGACTATAGGTGGGTGTCTCGTTGGCAGCGGGTGCCTCTGTGGACAGGGCCACAGGGGAACTGATAGGATTCGTCACTGGCAATAGGAAAATGAAGATGTCACTTTGAGTCTCTGGTCCCTTCCTCTTGGTTTCTCTCCTCTACCATTTTCAGCTTTTCCTAGATAACCTTCTTACTGCCCCCATTGCTGCTGTAGGAGCTTGCTCTGTGCGAGCAGCACAACACACCTCATAGCTGCTGATCATTGGAAGCTCACGGCGATCTCGTGGGACAGGTGTTAGCATTCCCATTTTTCCTGTGAGGAGGTTGAGGCCCAGGCGGGTTTGGAGTCACCCTGCCAGTAAGTGGTGGAGTGAGGTTCACGCCCAGGCAGGCTTGCCTCGGAATGCATGCTCTCAGTCACTCTGCTAGAGTGCCTTCCAGACTTTTGGGGCAGCAAAGTGCACTAGGCCCTCTTAGATTTTGGTCCAACATGAGGAAGAACTATTTTTAACAGAAGTTTGAAAATAGAAGGGGTTGTCTTACCGGGTGGTGACTTTCCTATTCATAGGGGCTTTTAAGCAAATGGGCAGTAGCTGCTTATTGGGCTTCCCTCATTGTGTAGGTGGCTGAACTGTAATGTCCCTTCTGAGTCTCATCCTTTGAACTCCTGTGGAACTGTCGTCTGGGTTAATAATTCTCCCTATCCTGTGAGAAATGAGCAGTTAATGCTATTGATCCACCCTTGTTAGTCTCTGGTTAACCTAATCCCACAGGTATTAACTGTTAGCTGACCAGGAGTGACTGGGACATTAGAAAGCTTGCCAGAGTATGGGGTTGATCCAGTGGAGGCAGAGTCCCCTGGGGAAGGGGCGGGTGGAAATTGTACAGTAACGTAGGTAAGGCAGGGCTGGTGCCTGTTTGCTGCACCGCCTGGCTAACCTACTTGGTGCTTTGGAGTCTGGGGATGAGCGTTGGAGCGTTGCGTGGAAGCTGTAGGTCAATGTCAAGTGGGATTGTTCGCACAGTTCTTTGTAAATAAAGCCTTACAGTCTCTGCTGCCCCAGGGAGTCTGACCTTGGTCCTGACTGTAACCACCACTCCTCTTTCCGCCCTTTACGTGTGGTGCCGAAGTTGCCTGAGGTTGTTCTGTCCAAGGTAATGAATGAGCTGTGCATTTCAGCTCCTCTTCTGGCTGAACTCTTTCAGGGCAGGGGACTTGCCTACCTGCTAATCTGCAAGTCCTCAGAGCCCAGTGCAGCTGTCTGTCCCGGGGGCGTTGAGCAGGTTGTGGGTGATGGATCGCAGACAGTCCCTTAGCCCAGAGGAGACGAGCAGCACCTGGCAGCTCTAGGGTCTCAAAGATTTATGGCACAGTTGAGGCAGTTCTCACTCATGGTATAGGAAGGAGGGCAGTAACCTAGGCTGGAAAAGGCGGGAGACCCAGCAGGGCACTTAGGCTGCTGTGTGTTCTCAGGACAGAGCAGAAGTTTGCGGATCACATGAAGAAAAAGAGTGAAGCCAGCAGTGAATTTGCAAAGAAGAAGTCAATTCTGGAGCAGAGGCAGTACCTGCCCATCTTTGCTGTACAGCAGGAACTCCTCACGATTATTAGGTAACTTCATCCACGGGCCAGGACTCTAATATTGAATCTGGTGTCCCTTTGTCTCCTGTGTGTGCTCTGTAGCTGCTTTTCTCTGGGGCATGACATCTAATGGAGAAGGGAAAGGATTTTATCCCTGACCTGGGTGCCCTGGGCTCTTCTGCACGAAGTAAGCAAGATGACATTGATTTGTTTTAGTTCACTTGTTCAAACCTCTCCATCTTCTAGACTTTTCAGGCGTTGTCTTAGTATGAGACTGTTTTCCCAGGGAAATCCTCTCTAAGCAGGGATGCTCCTTGGACAGCTGGATGTGCAGAAGGGAGGGGCTTTCCGCTGGGGCTGATTCACCCTTTGTCTTCTCTCCCTTGCAGAGATAACAGCATCGTGATCGTGGTTGGGGAGACAGGGAGTGGGAAGACCACTCAGCTGACCCAGTACTTGCATGAAGATGGGTACACGGACTATGGCATGATTGGGTGCACCCAGCCCCGCCGGGTGGCCGCCATGTCGGTGGCCAAGAGAGTCAGTGAAGAGATGGGGGGAAACCTTGGCGAGGAGGTGAGTGGCCCTGAGGGCTGAGCTTTGGGCTGTCACCTGGCGAGGTCTATCATTTGAGCCGATCTGCTGAGGCCTGGACCCGGCTTGCCGGGAGCTGGTGGCGAGCTCGTGCCCAGAGCTTCTGCACCGTCTCTCTGGCCTCCAGGTGGGTTACGCCATCCGCTTTGAAGACTGCACTTCCGAAAGCACCTTGATCAAGTACATGACCGACGGGATCCTGCTGCGAGAGTCCCTCCGGGAAGCGGACCTGGATCACTACAGCGCCATCATCATGGACGAGGCCCACGAGCGCTCCCTCAACACCGACGTGCTCTTCGGGCTGCTCCGGGAGGTGAGGGCTGCGGGTCCACCCCGCTGCACCTGAGGGGCCTGGGCTGGCTCACTGGCACGAGTTTGTGACCGAGGCGCTCCAGGTGGGCTGCGGCCTCCCCAGGGGAAGCTGAGAGGATCGCTGACCAGGCCACAGTTGCCCCCGAGGCCCCTGGTTGCCGAATTCAGACCTGGTGGTGTGGTTTACTCTCTCGCTCAACCAAGTGACTCATGGCTCTTCTGGCTCTGGCCCCGTGGATTCAGTCCTCAGGATTGTTGCAAATCTAATGAGCTCTTTGTCAGCTTTGGCTTCTGTGATGCTGATGAGATTGGAGGGTGCAAGCCAAGGGTCCCAGACCTGTGGGGAAGCCTCTAACTAACTTCTTCTGTTAGGTGGTGGCTCGGCGCTCAGATCTGAAACTCATCGTCACATCGGCCACTATGGATGCCGAGAAATTTGCTTCCTTTTTTGGCAATGTCCCCATCTTCCACATCCCTGGTCGTACCTTCCCTGTTGACATTCTCTTCAGCAAGGTACTGAGGCCCTTTTTTTTTGGACTGACCTCTGGTGAGGAGCCAGTTGGGGAGGGTGGGTGTGGTACTGGGTTGGGAAAGGTTTTGCATGCAGGACTCTGCTCTGGGGAGGTTTTATTTGGTTATTTCTTCGGAGTGGAAGTACAGGGTCCAGGCAGGGCTGCCAGGCCCACCTGGAAGTGCCGCAGCCCTGAGAGTCTAGTCCCCGCCCAGGGACTGGGCTGTCGGTCCCCGGAGGGGTCCCTGGCCCACGTTCCCCAGCTCTCCTCTCTAACGGCCCTGGCTGGTTTGCAGACCCCGCAGGAGGATTATGTGGAGGCCGCAGTGAAGCAGTCCCTGCAGGTGCACCTGTCCGGGGCCCCCGGGGACATCCTTATCTTCATGCCTGGTCAAGAGGACATTGAGGTGCGTGCCTCAGTCATGACTGCGAGGGACGGGTGTGTCCTTCATGTGAGGCTTGGGGCTCTGGTGTCTCACGGCCTCTTTGCCCTCAGGTGACCTCAGACCAGATTGTGGAGCACCTGGAGGAACTGGAGAACGCACCTGCCTTGGCCGTGCTGCCCATCTATTCCCAGCTGCCTTCTGACCTCCAGGCCAAAATCTTCCAGAAGGTGTGACAGCAAGAATGTCTGTTTTGGCTCCCCCAGCCTCCCTCGCCAGGAGGGCAGGAGAGAGGAGCTGTTCTTTCCTGGCGGGGCTGGGGTGTGCCCTTCGCCTTGCATGGTCCTTCCTACCTGAGGGCCTACAACACAGCCTTCCTTCCCTGCACGTCCTGTCTGGCTCCAGGCTCCGGATGGCGTTCGCAAGTGTATTGTTGCCACCAACATTGCTGAGACATCTCTGACTGTCGACGGTATCATGTTTGTCATCGATTCTGGTTATTGTAAGTTAAAGGTAAGAGGAGACACAGGCACTGGAGCCCTGGCCCTTCCCTCAAAACTAACTCGGCCCAGGGGGTGGGAGTGCAGGCCCTGGTCCTCGGCCCTCCAGTGAGGATTGCTTGTGAAGTGGTGTTTCAGCGGCTGACATTTACTGAGTGCTGATCTTTCCGTGTGCTTAACTCATTCGGTCCTTGTGATAATGCAAAGTGCACAGTGTAAATGACTCAATAGGGATCATGGAGCTGGTGTTTAGGGGAAATTTCTTGAGGTTCCTGGTCCCAAAATATGGCTGCCTGCGTCACTAAGATCCTTTACTCTGTGATGTGTAGCTGCCAGGGTTTGTCTCTGTGTGAAGGATGCCCCCCCTTTCCCTCTTACTTTGTGCTTAATCACATCTTCGCTGCTCCCTCCTAGGTTTTCAACCCCAGGATTGGCATGGATGCTCTGCAGATCTACCCCATCAGCCAGGCCAATGCCAACCAGAGGTCGGGGCGAGCTGGCAGGACGGGCCCAGGTCAGTGTTTCAGGTAGGAGTTCTGGGCTGCCTGCTTCCCGGGGTGGAGCCCAAGTTGGGGCAGGCAGGCTTGGACTGTGAGCCGCCTGAGAGATGCTGCTGATCCTAGAGGCTGGGGACCCATGGAGGGCCTGCCCCTGTTGGTTCCCTCATCCTATGCTGCTGAGTGGAAGAAGTCACCTCTCCAGGCAGCCCTGGGGGTGAGCAGCCTTGGGTTGGAGGAAGACCTCTGTAGAATGTACCTGTAGCAGGTGACCAGTAATTGCAGCCTTCCTCCCCCAGGAGATACGTTTGAACACATTACATCATGGGTTCTTTTTCACTTCTCCAGTTATTCTGTCTTTCTTTTTTGTTCTGTTTTTAAAAAATAATGGATTCACTACAGAAATTCAGAAAATACAGGGGGAAAAAAAAAAAAGAAAAAATTTAGCCATAATTCTAGTCCCAGGATCCTTGGTTCCAGAAATGAAGCCAAGCACATAGGACACTTGAGCAGACAGTGAATTGGCAGGACTGAGTTTTTAATAGGTGGAGATTTGTGATTCAGAGAGAAAAGGAGGTGGGGGAAGGCAGGAGGCTTTTCTCTGCACTGGCTGCTCTGGGTGCACTGCCCATGGCGTCGGTCCCTGCAGGCTCTACACCCAGAGTGCCTACAAGAACGAGCTCCTGACCACCACGGTGCCTGAGATCCAGCGGACCAACCTGGCCAACGTGGTGCTGCTGCTCAAGTCCCTGGGGGTGCAGGACCTGCTGCAGTTCCACTTCATGGACCCGCCCCCGGAGGACAACATGCTCAACTCCATGTATCAGCTCTGGATCCTCGGGGCCCTGGACAACACAGGTGCTGCGGCCAGGAGCTGGGCAGGCCTCATGGGCTCTGGTGTCTGGGTTCTCCCTCTTCTGGCACCGTATCAGTTGGCTAGATCTGCTCCTCTGTCCCAGGTGGTCTGACCTCGACTGGGCGGCTCATGGTGGAGTTCCCGCTGGACCCAGCCCTGTCCAAGATGCTCATTGTGTCCTGCGACATGGGCTGCAGCTCTGAGATCCTGCTCATCGTCTCCATGCTCTCGGTCCCAGCCATCTTCTACAGGCCCAAGGTGGGAGATGCTGCCCAGCGCGTCTTCCCAGAGGCCTTGGCGGTTAGGGGCTTGAGAACGGTTGAGAGAGGGGAGTGGTTTCTCTCTGTATTGTATTAAGATGAACGGAGGGGCAGGAATCAACGTTTCCAAAGAGGGATTTTGCTGTTTTATGTTAAGCAGTAGGGGAAGGGATGGGCTAGATCCGTTGCTCTCAGGGAGAGTTTGGAAATATTCGCAAGATCATTTTTTCCTAGTATGGTTGTCCCAGAGCCCTCACATTTTAGATGAAGTATTTCGTTTTAAACTAATTTTTTTCTATGTTGTCAGGCACCATATGGATGTGTTTTAAGTTGTGTGTGCGAGTGGGTGATAGTGTGGGATGGCTCTTCTCAGTAGGCCTGGACTCCCCTGTGCTTGGAGTAAAGGCCCTTTTTCCTCCCCAGGGCCGAGAGGAGGAGAGCGATCAAATCCGGGAGAAGTTTGCTGTCCCTGAGAGCGACCATCTGACCTACCTGAATGTTTACTTGCAGTGGAAAAACAATAATTACTCTACCATCTGGTGTAACGATCATTTCATCCATGCCAAGGCCATGCGAAAGGTGGGGGCACTGGCCCAGATAAACCGGGTGTCAGGACGAGGGGTGGGAGGCAGGGGAGGAGGGCTCTGCTTGTCCGCCTGTGTCCTGCTCTAGGTCCGGGAGGTGCGGGCTCAGCTCAAGGACATCATGGTGCAGCAGCGGATGAGCCTGGCCTCGTGTGGCACCGACTGGGACATTGTCAGGAAGTGTATCTGTGCTGCTTATTTTCACCAGGCAGCCAAGCTCAAGGTGAGCCCCTTCCTGGCCTGATGCTTTGTACCAGGGCAGAGTTCTTCCTTTCTCATTGTACAGCCTGCAACCCTGGGGCTCCCCCAAAAGCCGGTGTCAAAACAGTATGAAGGGATGGGGTAGCTGGCCAGGTGTGGGGTGTTTTGCTGATGCGGTCACCTGCTGGGTCTCTTCCCTAGGGAATTGGGGAGTATGTGAATATCCGGACAGGTATGCCTTGCCACCTGCATCCCACCAGCTCCCTCTTTGGAATGGGCTACACCCCAGACTACATTGTTTATCATGAGTTGGTCATGACCACCAAGGTGAGTCTTTGCCGAGGCAGCTTGCATGACGTAGGCCCACCGGACTGGGCCAGGCCTTTGTAACCCTTGACTCCTGTGATGACCTTTGAGCTTAGGAGCCTTGAAGCCACATGCGTTGCTTTCAGGGGAGTTGGTTTTCAGTCGGCTGTTTGGGGAAATGTATACAGAGTTGTCCTCTAGATTACAATGCCCTTGGCTGTGCTGGCAGGATTGTTTCCTGCTTGTTGCCTGGGACAAGCAACCCCTTATGCTGTTGTTAGAAGGGTTTTCTGAGGGGTGGGCCTTTTCTTTTAGATACCAGGGAGCTTTTTCTCAAGCATGGAGGAATTTGGGTGGGAGAAGGGATTAGAATTCCAGTGTCTAGGGCTTTTCCTTGCTTTTTTCAGTCTCACAGGGCTGGGGGCAGGGGCCCTTCCCACAGAAATCCTGATTGTGGGAGGGACACCTCAAAGCAGTGGCCCTTCTGTGACCGCCCCCTGTGGCCCTTCTGCTTGCAGGAGTACATGCAGTGTGTGACTGCTGTGGACGGAGAGTGGCTGGCAGAGCTGGGCCCCATGTTCTACAGCGTGAAGCAGGCAGGAAAGTCTCGGCAGGTAAGGATCCTGCACTCTTCTCAGGAGGGCCTGTTCGGCTCTGGGGTCCCTTTTGCCCTCGGCCTGGTATCAAAGGTAGAGCATCATCTGACTGCCCTTATTCTCCCTCAAACATCAAAGCTGTGATCCAGCAGGCTGGTCTGTCTCATGTCCTCCCACCTACTCCAGTTGCTTGATCTGCTGAGCCTTAAAAAAACAATTATGGAAAAGTCCAAATGTCCATAAAACTGGAAAAAAACAAGCCATGAATTCCTCATGTAGCCTCCGTAATCATCAGCGTTCTGCCACCTGTGTTGCTCTCATTCCCACCCCCACTCCACGCACATCAGTTTTTTTCCTGGGATATTTTAAAGGCCGTCTCAGACAGTGTGTCTCTTCACCCACAGATTCTCGAATGTGCATCCCTAAGAGGACTTTAAAAAAATTAAAATATAACCTCCCTGGAGGCTTAATCTTTAATGTCGCCTCAGTCTGCCATCTGTTTGGTTTCCCTTTTTATCTCAAGGACAATAACTGACATGATTAAATTAGGGCCCAAATACTGAAATTTGGCATATATGTTAAGTCCTTTGTTCTGGAACAAGCTGTGCCCTCACCCTTTATGGCAGTCATTTATTGGCGAAAACAAGTTGGTCATCTTGTAGAATGTTCCATGTTCTGTCTTGGGCTGATTGCTTCCTCAGGGTGTTGTTTAATTATGCCTCTATCCCGTGTTCCTCGTGTAAATGAGAAATTAATCTAAAGCGTTGGTTAGATTCAGGTTCAGCTCTTCGGAGCAAGGATGCGTAAATGCACGTAGTGCTGTGAACTTCCCTTTAGATCCTGTCGGAGGCACCTACGGTCTGGTGGTCCCACTTCTCATGATGCAGAGATTGCTCAGGGGCTCCACCTGATCCCTGCAGTATAAATTCTCTACCTACTCCTCAGTCTCCTGATGGTCTTAGTGTCCACTGGTGGCCACTGCCTGGACCCATTATTTTGGGTTGCAGAATGTTGTGGACTCTGCTCCCCCCTTCTCAGCATGGCCCTTCCCACACTGGCCTGCACACATCTTCCCATGTCCATCCTCTCCAGCCAGATGTCACTTCTTCCCTATTTCCTGTACTTCCTGGCATGGCTGTGAACTTGGTATGAGCATATAAGCATATGCTGAATTAAATGGAGCCCTGAGGCATGCACAGTAGGGTTAGTGCTGAATTGTCCAACCTCTGTCTTGAGTCTGTGAGAAAAAACAGCTTTGGCCCTGGTGCTCGGGCAGGGAGCTGTGTGGCTCTGCCCCAGGAGCTGGCGCTGGCTACCCAGCACCTGGCTTGCACCAGGGAGATGAGTGCAGACCAGACCTCCTCACCTGCCGGTCCCCAGCGACCCCAGTACTTCTCCCTTCTCTAGGAGAACCGCCGACGGGCCAAAGAAGAAGCCTCTGCCATGGAGGAGGAGATGGCGCTGGCCGAGGAGCAGCTGCGGGCCCGGCGGCAGGAGCAGGAAAAGCGCAGCCCCCTGGGCAGTGTCAGGTGAGCTTTGGCCTCGGGGCCCTGGCTGGGGTGGAGCCCACGTGCTGGACCAGCCAGGCTTTGAGGCAGGGTTGTTTTAGGAGACATTAAATGTGCAGAGATGAATGGGTGACAAGCTGACTGTGGTCATCTGGAGACAGGGGAGGAGTTCCGGGCACACTTTCAAGGGGTGTAATACAGCTCCAAGTCCTGGTCGTCGTCGTGTTGTGTCGGGGCCCCCAGGTGGCCTGGAGCAGCAGAGGGGTTCTCACAGCTTTACCGACAAGCCAGGGCTCGAACACCATTAGGAGAGAGCTGGGGAGAGCCCTGGGCTCCCGCATCTGTGCCGGTGTCGGAGGTTAGATCAGACTGCACGGGTGAAGGGCAGAGTCCCTGCAAGACTGCCTTCACCTCAGTCATCACCTACAAGTTGGGGAGTCCCAGGGTCACCCTCACTTCCCACCAACTTGTTACAGATTTGGGTTTCCCACAGTTTATAGCAGAAGGACAGAGTCAGAACCAACCAAAGGGAGAGACGCATAAAGTGAGGTCTGAGCGTCACTTCCGTTGTCCTCAGGGCCGCAGGACCCTCCTGGCATACCAGGGGAGCTCACCAGAGCTTTGGGGCCCAGAGTTTTACTGGGCTCCCATTTCCTAGGCATGTGGCTTGAATCAGCACCCATGTGCTGACTTAGTTTCCAGCCCATTTCAGAGGCCAGGCTGATGGCACCAGGCTCAGAGCACAGCCCTCTCGTCACATGGGTGGTTTTTCTGGTAGGGCGGCCACCATCCTGAGTCATTTCATTTGCATAAACTCTCAGATGTAGTCTGAGGGGCCACCGTGAATAACAGAGACACTCCAGTCCCTTGGGAAATACCAAGGGTTTAGCAGTTACCTACAGAAGCTGGAGTAGTGGCCTGGTGAGGTGGCGGGACGGCTGCCTGCAGGCTCTCCTAGGGGATCTGAATGGAGTTGTTATCAGGTCCATCACAGCCTGCCTCAGGGACTATCAGAAAGAGGTGATATCTTGTTCTGCTCCTGATCACAAATGGGGAGGCAAGGGGAATGGGCATGTGCTGGAGGAGAAGACCCCGCAGCCCCAAAGTCTGCTCACACACTGTTAGAACCAGCGAGGCCTCGGGCTCCTACTGTGTATCCTGGTCGGAGTGAACAGCAGCGTGATTCCTAACCCCTCTGCTGTGTCTCCAGGTCTACAAAGATCTACACTCCAGGTCGGAAAGAGCAAGGGGAACCCATGACCCCTCGCCGCACCCCAGCGCGCTTTGGGCTCTGAGCTGAGGCTGTGCCTGCAGAGGAGGGGAGCCAGGTGTTGAGTCCTGAGCCCTGTGGCCGGAGCCCCTGGGCCTGCTGACAAAACCCTTTCATCTGTGAACATCGCGGCCTCGGGGGCACCTGTTGAGGCCAGGCCCTGGCACGGAGGAAGTGGGAATTCCTCAGTGCAGGCGCGGGCCGCTGCCAGGACCATGAGAGGTGGCCGGACCCACCATATCCAAATAAACTGTGTCTGGGACACTTGGTGTATAAATGACATGGCTGTGACTGTGTTTTTTAAAATTCTTGTGTAAAGCAGCACAACAGACCTAGAGGGATTTGTAATTTGGTTATAATACAGGATTTGGAAATAAATTTATTGTTTATAAAATGTTATTGCATTTCTGACTCTTCCTTTTCCCCTCACTGCCCTAAATCACGTATAGAGGACAGGCAGAACCCCAGCCGGACTTTCGTCAGGTGGATCCTCCTAGAACCTTAGCTTGCCCTTATTTCTCTTCTCCAGGCAGTGCTTCTTAGAGGAGGGGTTGACAGGGTGGAACACAACTGACAGGGAAGGAGAATGGCCGGGGGCACCAGCGCCTGGCAGGTCAAGCTCTGAGGGCACCCAGCTGTTCCCGAGGCTCGCAGGTCTGGGCAAGGCCATGGTGGTGGCCAGGAAGTGGTAGGAAGCTACCCACCCTCTGCCCTCAAGCCACGAGTGGGTTGGCTGCTCTTTTGCTCAGAATGGCAGACGTTTCTATGGTTATGTATTGTATATTAAGGGAAAATACTGTAAAATGTTGCTTATTGATTTTCACCTAAAAGATGATCCTTACACTGGAGTCACTGGTCTTTTATTTAGCTGCCTCAACAGTCTGCTGAGGCGACGCTTTGGGTATTTGATACGTGGTCACCTCCCTAGGACCTGGCTTCTGGCAGGTGTGCTGATTGGGAGGTCCTGTTGGGGCTAACTCCCTGACAGGCCTGGGGCTCAGAAGCACCCGGATTCTGGGCCAACGCTTTGTGAGAACTCCTGGGGCCTGGATCATGCTGTTTCACCATTTCTTACCATTTCTTCACCATTAGTTTCACCATTTCTCACTCTATTCTTGGGATTTGAATTTCTGTTATAAATCAATATAAGCTAAAATTTAAGTCAATTTTATGGATGGGTTTGGAAGCCAGTCTTGGCCAGTCAGCTACCACCTCCTACTTCCATTCTTTCTATCTCTAACTGCCTTTATTGGGAATGCAGTTAGAAACTGACTTTCACAGCTCTGGAGTGAAGAGAGGGCTTCCTGGCCACTTGCCTGGAGAGGCTTCTAATCTTGGCCCTGGGTTCAAAGGCTAGGAGAAGCTGTCTACCTGCCCTGTGGAGAGATATAAGCTAGGGATGTGATCTGTTTTCACACTTGGGCTCAGGATGCAATACAACAGTTAGAAGACTGAAGTTCCATTTAATGGCTTTGTCACTAAAGACGGACCTCGGTCACAAACTCACCTTCAAGTCCCTTAGATAAGAAAAATGAGGCCGGAGAGGTTATGAAAACCGTGAGTCCAATTCAACCTTCTAGTTTAAAAGTGAGGAACACCTAGTCAGGCATATGTGACGTCCATGGGTGCCACAAGATGACTGGGGAGACTCCCTGCCCCTGCCGGCTCTACCTAAAATCTGTTTTGGCTTTGGGACTTCCGCCCGTGAATCTGTTTACACCTCTGTCTCCAATGCTTTCTTTCTAATTATGGACACTTTCCCTTCAGATACACCTTCAAGTTCCTTCCCGCGTTCATATTCCGTTTAATACTCTGGTTCTCACCATCTCTTTCTCAGGTGATAACTGATTCTTCTTCTTCTAGAGAAACAAAAGCTGTTCTTGACAACAGCCTGGAAATGGATCCCTGAGACTGGCTCTCAGCCTTGGTGTGAAGGAGCAGTAGGCTGTTGGACCACACGCCTCTCCAGGAGTCCCCTGCCTTGCCCTCAGCCATGTGCATCTACACTTTAATGCCTAGTTGAGAGGACCTTAGGAACCTCAGCAGCTGAGGGTCTCAGGCTGAGATAGGGGGCTCATCTGGGGACTCCAGCCCTTGCTTGCTAGGCCCTGCCTGTGCCAGAAAGCTTCCCCCTCAGATGGGCTGTGTGGAGGCGGCTCAAAAGCTAAGTCTATGTGGCAACATGCTGGCTCTGGGGAGCTCCCCCTTCCTTTTAATAAGAAGGTGGCTGAGGTTTGCTCTGGTTTCCTTTAGCTCAGGGGAAGAAGAATTACTCTCCAAAGCGGGTAGAAGAGGATCCGCCACAAAAGATTCTGTGGTCCCAGGTATCAGAATCTGAGTGACATCCTCCAGCTCTGTGGCTGAAGCACTTTAAAACCCCCTTGGCTAAATCTTAGCTTTATAATCACTTCCCTTTTGTTGTTGTTATCTCTTAGAGTGGTTTGAGGGGCACAGCAAAACTGAGCAGGAGGTGCCGAGGTATTCAGTTGTTACAACTGATGAACCTACGCTGACACATCATTATCCCCCCAAAGTCCACAGTCTACACTGGGGTCACCCGTGGGCTTCTATGGGTTTCGACAAATGTACCTATCATACAGAGACCATTTCTTTCTAATGTCGGCTTTTCAGGAACTCACTTTTTTGGTTATTTCTTAAAGAATCAGAGGCAGACAACACTAAGCAACCCTGCCCTTTCTCCTGTATTTCTATGTTTCTCGAAGTCCAACCCCTCCATTCAATAGGGTCTCCTGCTTGGTGGACTTGAAAGGCTAGACGGCCGGGTGGTTCACACACATGCGGCTCTGGCTTGTCTGCCCTCATGCTCCCCATACCTCGCTACCTGCTTTGCTCTGGGGTAATCACCCCTCCAGAAGTGAAAACAACTTTGAAAAAAATGCGCAATATTCAAAATACCCAGCATTGTCACTTTGGCCAACAGATATGAAGTCTCTCTGTAAATTATAGAGACAAAAATGCCCTTTTGGTCGACTACTGGGGATTTTTAATGACACTGAACTTTGGCTTGAATAAATGGGCCACAGGCTAGAACTAAAAACCATTTCACTAGTACCAGATTCTTGATCCTATGTTTTCTCTAGAAAACATAGCCTTATTCTAAATCAAATCAAGGAACACAGTCAAACGGCATAAAAAACCAGACAAGGACCATCACAACCAGAACCACAAGGCATCCCATCACTTCTGCCTCAAAGAACATTTCTAGAATCTGCCCTTCCCAAGTCCTAGCAACTCCTATATACCAAGTTGCTACCAGTAGCAAATTATCTTGGCTTTTGTTTGGCAAGAGAGAAAGGTAAGATATTTAAGAATTGCTCCCAATTAGTGGGTTTCCTCCTTCACTTTTCCCTTCCCCTCACTTAGAAACGCAAACTCCTTCATTTCTTTCTTTCTTTACCTTTAGCTATTTCTCTCAATTTCCTATTGAGAAATATAAATTCTAGACATATGCTCAGTTTAACAAAATCCAGCCACAATAAAATAGTTTAGCTGTCCTTGGAGTTTGTTATAATGGAATTTTACTTGTATTGAGCTGGCTGGGGAGAAGAATAAAATTGTTATAAGGAGGAATATGGCGGCCAGGGAGAAAGCAGATGGCTATCTGTCCTTCTCCATTTGAGAAATGTACCATTTATTTTTCTTCCTTTCTTTTGGGTCTCAGGATTACTTTCCTTTCTGAGGTTTTTAGATATTTTTTTTTCTTCTTAAATTCCAGACAGAGATGGAAGGAATTAAAAAGAAAGAATTATCTCTTGTTGGTTTAAAAACTAATTCAGATAATCCAGAAGCTTGTTTTGGGAATTATAGCTACCCTATATATCCTGAAGAGGACCCTATATGTTTTAGAATTCAGAGAAAATAGGGATGAATACACTGCTGGGGCTTGAGGGGGCAAAAGTGTCTGCAAGACGCCAAGAGCTCACTGAGACTGCTGTGCTCATGTCTTTATTTTAGAGTTTGGGCCTGGAGATGGTAGTATGCTCACTTCACTGCAGGAAGTGGACAAAACTCAATAAAACGTTAGCATCTTGCAGAATAGGCTGGGACCTTGACATATTCCCGTAAGAGCTGATCCAAGTCAAGAGAGAGGAATGGGAACTCACTGTCCTCTGAAAAACATGCGTGGTAATGATGCTCAGGGCAAGGCGCTGATTCTAGCAAAATGAGGAACCTGAGGGAACAGGGAGGAAATGACAGTCTTGATTTGAGGAGAAATGAATGAGGGAATTCCTCAAGGACTAGCTTCATGCCAGGCAGCTCTGTTACAGGTGACTTCTTCCCTCGGGGGTAACATGGGGTCTAGAAGTGGCAGAAAAGGTAGCCACAGACCCAGGCTGTGCAGGGCACTGGGGCATTCTTGTGAGGTTTCCAGAACACATTATGGAAGGAAGCTGCCTATTCTGCCTGTTCCCCTTTCATCTCCACACTTCCCCTAAGGGTCTGGGTCAAAGAGAAGGGATGCGTCTGAGATAGGAGGAACGTGGGTATTATCAAAGGTTCTTGGATCCGAATGAGCCTTAGTTCATTCACCTCCTTCCTTAACAGACAGGAAAACAATGGTCTCTGGTCCAGAGCAGATAAGCAAATGCTGTTTGTTTGTTTTTCCCTATTTGAATGTTCAATCCAGTGTCTCTCAAAAAAGAATACCATGCTAGGTTTTTGTGACCCATTGGACTAAGAAAGACATCAGAGTAAGCAACAAAAGCCACGAGGTGGACGTACCTGAGCAGTGGGGCATCCCGATAAACTTGGTGATGTCCATTCTTTGGCTCACATCCTGGGTGATCCCTCTCCAGCCCATGGTGCCATACATTTTCCCTCTTGGTGTGGGGTCTGTTTTGTTGGGGCATAGGGCTTTGGTATAAACCCGTGAGGGCCCGGCTTTCAGCTTCTTTTCCTCTATTTCATTCTTTAGTTTCTTGTTTTCCTTTTGCAGATGGACCATTACATTGTGGAGATGGCTGGGGAGGGAGAGGGAAGGACAGGTGGGTGGTTGGTCTGTGTCAGCTCTGTGGATGCCCAGTTCCTTCCAGAGCTGATGCTCTCACGCACGTCCTGTGGCAATGGAAGCCCACGTGTATCCCTGGACGAAGCCCAGTCTGGGGTAGGGGTTGGACCCAGAACCTGACCCACAGTGTCTTGTCAGCTCTGGGCTAGTTTTCTTTTCTGTTAGATGAGGACAACTGAGTCTTATCTGCCTTCTGGGGTTCATATAAAAATCCCAGTTTGACAAATGAGAGAGATTTGATCTGAAGAGCCAGAAGAGCCAGAAGAACCCAAAGTCCGGGTCCTTTTGCCTTCCTTTGCTGAAAGGCTGAGAGCATGGCGATCTCGGCTCTGCTGAGAGTTTGGGCAGCTTACTGGTCCCCATCTTATGGATGATGAAATGGCGGCACCCATGCAGGTGACGGGGAAGGGACTGCGCAAACCTCCTGTGGCTCGATAAATGGCAACTGCTACTACCAATGGTCTATTTTTCCAAAGCAACATTGAAGGCAGTGAGTGACAGCGGGCTCTGGAACCAGGCTTCCCAAGTTGGGATACTGACTCTGCCACTTATTGGTCATGAGCATGTAGCCTGAATTCCTCTCTTTCTTCATCCATAAATGGGGATTTTATCTGCACTGAATGTATGAGGGCTTATGAGGATTAAATAAGTTAATACACTTCTAAATAAGTGAGAATACACATTCTAAATGTAAAGCACTTAGAACAATGCCTCACATGGGTAAGCAACACGTATTAGTTGAGCTTTTATTATTATTGCTTTTCAGGGCCATACCTGCAGCATATGGAAGTTCCTAGGGTAGGGGTCGGATTGGAGCTGCAGCTGTCAGTCACAGCCACAGCCATGCCGGATCTGAGTTGGGTCTGTGACCTACACCATAGCTCACAGCAATGCCAGATCCTTAATCCAATGAGCAAGGCCAGGAATCGAACCCACGTGCTCAGGGATACTAGTTGGGTTCTTAACCTGCTGAGCCACAATGGGAACTCTGCTCTTATTATTACGATTAAAAGGTGGTGTTCTTTCAAATAGGATCAATCAAACTCAAGAATCTTGAGTTCTTTGTGAATCAGAATTTTCTGGAACTTGGCACAATATAAGAAAAAGCCAGAAGTGCTGTGTTACCTTCAGATTCTGATAATTTCTTCTTTAGTTAAATCCCTTCTGAAAATGTTTTTGTTCTAGTGAAACATTTCTATGGTCTTTTCTAGAGGAAGTCAAAGATTCCATCCTCACCTTCTTCTGTGGGCGGATGCTTTGCTCTCTTGCTCTGTGAGAACCTGGATGGCAGTAAAGACACCCCCTTCCCTTGCAGCACCTCATATTGCTGCCACGCTCTTTGTACCCCAGGCCTGGAGGTGAGGTCCTTGCCTTGTCCTCCTTACCTAGTTCTCTGCCACCCTCTGTGGTCCACCCTTATCAGCATTCCTGATGCCTTCAACATCCTGTAAATCTTATCCAAGTCCTGGCTTCTCAATTCCTTGACCTCTGTATTCCAATGATTTTTCCCTCCTAAGGCCCAAGCTCAGAACATATGTTTCTAACTGGGGCTGCACAAATGGGTGCCAGGTGTGCTGAGAAACCTCAGCGCCTGGAGCAGGGTTTGGGCATTTGGGGCAGCCACTGGTCGGCCAACTTTGTCACAAGCAAACCCATCCGAGACCCTCTCAGTGTGCCAAGCAAACTGGTCATTTTCTCTCTTTCTCTCTTTCTTTCCTTTGTCTTTTTAGGGCCACACCTGCAGCATATGGAGGTTCCCAGGCTAGGGGTTAAATCAGAGCTGTAGCCACTGGCCTACACCACAGTCCACGGCAACGCTGGATCCTTAACCCACTGAGCAAGGCCAGGGTCAAACCTGTGTCCTTATGGATGCCAGTCAGATTCTTTTCCATTGAGCCACAACAGAAACTCTGAAAGCTGGTCATTTTTTAAGGGTTCCCTAACAAAGGTTGGGAAACACTGTCCCAGAGCTTTGTCATTGCCTGTCACTATACCACCTCTGAAGTCGCACTGTGAGATGTCCGGACCTCCACCTCTGTTCTCCCCTCTTACCACACTCTGTGCTGACCCAGCTTTGCTGGGAACCACAAGCAGAAGGACCCTACCAACCTGGACTGCTCACCTCATAGAGATATTCCTTCTCTGTTCTACATCCTTCGTCTGGAGTGCTCTCTGTACTGCCACTACACTAATAGTCCAGTCTGGGTTTTTTGTTTGTTTGTTTGTTTGTTGTTTTAACCTTTTGGGGCTGCACTCTCAGCATATGGAGGTTCCCGGGCTAGGGGTCTAATCAGAACTACAGCTGCCAGCCTACACCACAGCCATTGCAATGCAGGATCCAAGCCGCATCTGCAACCTACACCACAGCTCATGGCAATGCCAGATCCTCAACCCACTGAGCGAGGCCAGGGATCGAACCTGCAACCTCATGGTTACTAGTCAGACTCATTTTTGCTGTGCCACAATAGGAACTCCAGTCTGCCTTTTTTTTTTTTTTTGCCACACCCACAGCATGTGGAATTTACCTGGCCAGGGATCAAACCCACACCACAGCAGTGATAATGCCGGATCCTTAACCCACTGCACCACTAGGGAATTCCTAAATAGTCTGCTTTTCAGTGCCTGCTTCCTTTTCAGCATTTTGACCTCTGAGAACTGTAGAAGGTGACAGTGGGGAGGGACATAGACACTATTCACCCCCTTTTTTATTGTTGGTGAGGGGACTAAGGCCCAAAGAGGTCAAGTGGTGTGCCCAAGGTGACACAGATGCAAATTCATGACTCAGCGTCTTTCTCCACATATCCAATGAAAAAGCCAGCCCTGGCTCCTGGCTGACTCCTCTCCTTGGGGCCCGAGGTGCGGCCAGGGTGGCGTGGGATGACTTACTCCTTTTCACCAGTCAGCTTGGCGATATATTTGACTTGCTCACGGAGCTTGTTTCCTAGTTTCTCATTGGCAATCCTATAATACAATTCGCAAGAGAGAAGAGTTACCCAAAGCCTTGTGAGTCAGAGCATGAGTTGGCCGAACAGGACATTGGGTGTTCTCAGCAAGGCCTCTGCTGGACCCAGGACCCCCCCCACCCCATTGTCCCCCCATCACCAGAGCTAGAGCCTCCCTAGCAGCTGGCAATTAAGAGGCCTCTCCATACTCATATGCAAAATCACTGTGATCCCAGCTGAGTTCACAGGATCCAGGCAGCGGAGGTGGATGCCAGGTCGGGAAGAGGAAACCTAACCCAGGGAAGGAAGTCCTTCCATCAGGGAGCTGCTCCGTTTCCAAGTGGGTGGGGCCCCTCTATCGTGTTCCCAGTCCTCAGGTATGAGCTGAGACTGGCGCAGTTTCCCAGGAGGGCAGTGTGCATTTGGCTATTCTCCGGCGTATGTGTGATTCATCACCTCAGCCCAGCCCTTGGGACCCTGTCTTACTGTTTTCTTCTCACTTACTTCTGCTCTTTTGCCCACTGCTCCATGTTGCACATCTTCTCATCATTCTCCTGGTGCAGCCTGCATGTGTCTTTGGGTGTAGACCGCTGGGGCAGGCAACAGGGCTTTGGTTCAAGAATAAATGAGATAGTAAGGAGGGGGACCACAGGCCTGTCACCTCGCTGCTCCCAAGTCAGGCCTCTTCTCTCTCCCTGGGAGAGGAAACATTGACTTTGCCGTCCAGCCCTGAGGCCAGAGTTGGAATTGCCACAGCCAGACTCCACTTCCAGCACTGCAGTGTCACAAAGTGACATCTCTGAGCAGACACCATTTGTAGTAGAGAGTCAAAGTAGATTTGTATATTTATAAGAATGATTTTCAGGCCGAAGGTGTTAAAGTGACTTAAGCTAAAGAAGCAAAAAATATATATATATCGGAGCTGTAGCTGCCAGCCTACGCCAGAGCAACGCAGGATCCGAGCCGCGTCTGCGACCTACACCACAGCTCACGGCAACACCGGATCCTTAACCCACTGAGCAAGGCCAGGGATCGAACCCGCAACCTCATGGTTCCTAGTTGGATTCGTTAACCACTGCGCCATGACGGGAACTCCCAAGAAGCAATATAGTAAGCCTTTTTTGGGGGAAAAGATTGGAAAAAAACATTCTGGCAGAAGGGATGATTTTTTTCTAGTTTGAGCAAGGGGCCTGTGGCCATCCCAAGATATCCTGCAGCTTCCTGCCACAAATGTCACTACTCAGATGGCTGGGCATGCCCAAAGGACTTCTTAGCCATTCTATTGCAGGGTAACTGAAAGTGCCTGGAGGTGCTCTGGAGAGGGACTGATCAGAGGATTATTTAAGCCAGGAGCTGCTGATATACCTGACCCAGAGAGAGGACTCCCTCTCCTCTGGAATGGGACCTTTGTTCTGCTCAGTATCTCTATCGACAAAGTCGCAGGAAGATGGCTAGGTTGAGACAGACGCTGTGAGCCTGGGATACAGAGACCCCGCCTTGTACCGAATTCAGGGGGTGTCCTCTTCTTGCTCCCAGGCACTCCCACCCCCACCAAAGGCTCTCTGTCATCTGGTCATGGAGGTGCTGGGGGCGGGGGGTGGGGGCGAGGGAGGGCTGGGAGGAAGTGACCAGAAGCCGAGAAGCGCCCACCTCCTTTTCGTCCGCAAGGAGGTTCTCCTTCAGGGCGGACATTTCCTCCTGGAACGCTCTGAGCTGCTCCTCTTTAGCAGCCAGCATCTTGAGGTCGCTCTGGTGCTGCTTCTGCCACTGCATCACCTGGTTGCTCATCTCCTCCAGCTTCTTGTCAAAGGCATGCACCTGGTCAGGAACGCTCACTGAGGAGGGAGACCCCTGCCCCCCACCCTCCAGACCCACGGCAAGGGAGGTATAGGGCGTTTTCTTGGCTCCAGACTGGGGCGGGGGGCGGGGGGGAGTGGGGGGTGTTTTATTTACAGCAGCCACCAGAGGGCGCTCCTGCTCTGATCGTTGCCTCCGCCGTCAGACGCTCACAGAGCCCGGCAAGAGAGAAGGAACCCCTTGGCCAAAGGGAATGGCTCAGTGAGTTTTGGGGGCATGAGGGGGCCTTGGAGCCCTGGACAGGACAGCAGCCCGAGTGTGTGGCTGCTCCTCACCTCTATCTCACTCTGCTGCTGGAAGCACTGGAGTTTTTTTAATTCCACGTTAAGCTTTTTCATCCTCTCCTCGTAAGCAGCGATTTCTTCTTCCAACTGAAGTTTCCTGTCTTGGGCCTGGGTCAAGCTTCGGTGCAGACTCTTTGTCTCCGAGGTGGAATGATTGAGCTTTAGTAAAGACAAAGGGGTGAGAGTGGCTGTCATTGTGCTCGGGCCCTCTCTGCTGAGTCCTAAATGGAAAAGGTTTCCAGTCCCATGTCCCCTCCCCCCTTCTGCCCAGGGTGGCACAGACATCTGGTCACCTGGCCTGGTGTCTGAGAGAAGGGTGAAAAGGGACAATAGTTTTCTGCATCTCCCCTTCCCTTCTTCCATTCTTCTCTTTCCAATTCTATGAACTGATCAGCCAGACATGATCAGCACAGGGATGGGGCATGAACTTCCCTGAAGACCCTGGTCTTGGGAGAACCTTGCCCTTGGGTCACCCTTAGGCAGAAAGACTTGTTGGATTTGGCTTCTATCCCCCTCCTCCCCAAAGCCTCACTAAGGGGAAGCAGACCTTCTCTGGACAGACATCCCAGGCCATGCAAGTGTTTGCAGATGGCTTTGGTGACATTCAGTCATACAGGAAATCAACTGCTGTACCTCTCATGCTGCTGGGATAACGTGGACATTAAACAGCCCTGGAGATGAGAGAGTGGAGCCTACCTTCTCCAGGGCATGTGTTAGGTCGTCTTGGCAGGTGGCTGACTTGCGGCATAACTCATCATAGACTTCTTTACTGACCATGGTCTGGAGGCATTGCTTCTCTTTCTGTGCAGCCTTGTCCAGCTGAATCTGCAAACTCTCTATGGTCTCTTTCTGAGTGGTTATCTTTAGGGAGGGGTAACAGCACTGTCAACATTCATGGCCATAGAGGCATTCTCTGTGCTCCCAGAAAATGGACCCGGACTGGGCTCTCTTCTCACTGCACTAACCTACTGAGCAGGTTAGCTGCGCTAACACCCACTTCCCCTCACTGTTGTAAGAGGAAGAGCTGCCTTTCCAGGATCTTCTGACTACTCTCCCCACACTTTCTTTCTAGTTAGCATGTCCCCTCAACACAAGGAGTACTGGAAGGGCTGGGCCATGATGTATCAAGACCGTGAAAAGTCCCTTTCACAGACTCTGCAGTGTTAGATGCATGCCAGCCAAACATGCCTCCTATATTTATAACTGGATGATTTCTGTTAACAGTTAATTGTCTTGTGGGCAGGGTTAGGATTAGAATTAACCTGGAATTCAATTCTAGATTAGGAGACATGATGCAACATTTCAATGGTGTGCATTATGCCTCAATTCCTGACATAATTCATTAGATTTGATCCTCCTTGAAAGCAGGACCATGTGTACTTTCTGCGTCACTGAATCCCCACTACTTGTAGCTCAGGGCATAGCAAAAAATAGGTGCTCAGTAAATATACTAAATGATTTGTATGGAATGCATCAAATATTGCATTGGGCAATATTAGGGGTGAACTGAACATATAGTTCTGGCAGAAGTATGTTTAAAATTGAAATATGGACTGTTGATGAAAGGAAATGCATTTTAGATTGTTTTAAAACTAAGCCTCTTTTTTTTTTTTTTTTTTTTTTTTTTTTTTTTTTTTTTTGTCTTTTTGCCATTTCTTGGGCCGCTCCCACGGCATATGGAGGTTCCCAGGCTAGGAGTCCAATCAGAGCTGTAGCCACCGGCCTACGCCAGAGCCGCAGCAACGCGGGATCTGAGCCGCGTCTGCAACCTACACCACAGCTCATGGCAACGCTGGATCGTTAACCCACTGAGCAAGGGCAGGGACCGAACCTGCAACTTCATGGTTCCTAGTTGGATTCGTTAACCACTGCGCCATGACGGGAACTCCCTAAGCCTTTTTCTAATGGCTGTTTCAATTGATTAAAAAATCTATTATATGTGGGGCATGCTTTTTAAAAAATTGAACATGCTCACACACACACAAACCCCTCCAGCCTCTGGATTCCCATCAAAGAAATTCTGAAATTACTGCTGTTAGTGCCACGTTTACATGACTACCTTTCGTTTAACAGGTACTAACAGGCCTATATTAAATACTTAAGTAGTATTCCTTATATTGAGAGCAGTTCCTTGGGGATTTGAGGGATTCAGACCTCAACTCTGGATTGCACTAGATGAGAGATTTGTATCTCTGGAGGACAAAACTCTAGAAACGTCAACGCCTCAGACTTCGGCTAATACGGGAGCCACTAGCCACGAGACTATTTACATATAAATAAAACTAAAGTTAGTTAATATTAAAATTCTAAATTCAGTTTCATAGTCGTACTAAGCCATATTTCAAGTACTCAGTAGCTATATGTGCATATAGTATTAGGCAACTCTAATATTAGAACTTCTCTATCATCACAGGCAGTTCTATTGGGTACTGTTATTCGGAATAACACTTAGAATAGTCATACTATTTTTTGTCTATTTAGGGCCGCACCCGAAGCATATGGAGGTTCCCAGGCTAGGGGTCAAATTGGAGCTGTAGCTGCTGGCCTATGCCACAGCCACAGGAATGTGGGCTTGGAGCTGTGTCTGTGACCTACGCCACAGCTCACGGCAACACTGGATCCTTAACCCACTGAGCGAGGCCAGGGATCGAACCTGCGTCCTCATGAAACCTCGTCAGATACGTTTCCGCTGAGCCTCAGTGGGATGTCCAAGCTACTTTTTTGTCCTCTTCTGTTTTAGAATAGTCATAGTATTTTAAGATGGACTTTTTTTCTTTTTTGTCTTTTTACCATTTCTTGGGCTGCTCCCATGGCATATGGAGGTTCCCAGGCTAGGGGTCTAATCAGAGCTGTGGCCACTGGCCTACGCCAGAGCCACAGCAATTCGGGATCCAAGCTGAGTCTGCAACCTACACCACTGCACACGGCAATGCCCGATCCTTAACCCACTGAGCAAGGCCAGGGATTGAATCCGCAACCTCATGGTTCCTAGTTGGATTCGTTAACCACTGAGCCACGATGGGAACTCCTTTTTTTTTTTTTTTAATTATGAAGGAATCAGAGCCACTTGGTCTTTCATTTATAATTTGCGAGACCACTTATCAAGATGCTGTATTTGTTTCTTGCCCAGAAAGACAGAGTGGATTCAGCTGGGGAAAGTATTGCATTTGCGATGAGGGGAAAAGAGGTTAGATGAGAGCCACATGCTCCATCCCATCACTTACCCGATTAGTCATTCTGAGCCTCAAGTTTTCTTTCCTCTGCAAACCAAGGTTCACAGTATCTCATGGTGAATAAAGCAGATGGAAGGCATGCAAAGGACTTAAGTAGACGGTCGATAAATGAAGACTGAATTTGAGCACAGTGCTTCACATATGTCAGATGCCATTTACTCCTTTCTGCTGTCTTTATGTAATGAAAAATAACCACAGCTCCTTTGATCCCATTTTCGTGCTTTGGGACTACTTTTCGAAGTGTTTCCTAGCAAATTACCACCAACTACGGGCTCACACAACTCTGGTCTAAAATGCAAATCTGGAAGACTTGATGCCAAGCCCAGAAGTTCTGGGGCTCCCCCAGATATTAAGTAAGACCTTCTACATGTGGAAGAGATATTTCTCAGCTAGGAAGTGGGGGGAAGGCGTGTCCTGCTTCCGGAGGGACGTGAGCCTCAGGTGGCCTGGGAGGCACAGAGCTGGGCAGTTAGTGGCAGCTCTGTGTTGGAGGAGAGCTGGGTGCCAGTTTCAGGTCAAGGGTCACAAGGTTCAAATTCCTCACCCCCTAGGGGTTTCTGGCTACTCACCTTACTATTCAGCTCTTGGTTGATTTTTTGAGTGGTGCTTTCTCTGCAGAGAGCAGCATCCAGTTGTGTAGAACACTGCTTTAGCTTTAATGCGAGGTTCTCATTTTCCTCCTCCAACTTTCTCAGATTCTCCTTTGCCTGCTCTCCCGTTAAGGAACAAAGCCCAGGATGGAGGTGTGACCTGAGACTCCTGCAGAAGCCGCTCCTCCTGTCCTCAGCGCAGCTCCCTCTGCTCTGGTATCTCAGGCCTTCTCCTCCTCCCCACTTGCCTCTCACCTCCCTTTCCTTCTCCCTTGAGGGCTGAGCACCCTCGGCCTCTGGATCCCTCCAGGCCCAGTTGGGCTCAGGTCTGGCCCTGGATTCCTCACTCCAAGTCTTCCCACATTCTCCTCACCGTCTTTTCTTTCTTTCTTTCTTCCTGTCGGAATGTCTCGAGCTCTTTTTCCAATATTGTCTCTTGCTCTTTGCTCTTTTTCAAGTGTTCCCGTTTCTCCTCCAGCAACCTGGTTACTTCCTGAAGCTGTTCTTCGAGGCTGCATCTGGAGGAGGCTTGCTCCCTGTTCTGCGAAAATAAACACTGGGCTGAAAGACAGTCTTAGACACTCTATTTTTTTGGGAAAAAACCCAACCCAGACAATTATGCACAAGGAGAGCTGAAATAAATATGACAACAACTCCTTGGTAATTTAACATTATATAATAAAAAGTTTCCTCTTAGGTACAGCAACATTTTTTTCTTTGTTCAATTAGATATACCAACTCATTTTATTTATGGACCCAGTTCCCACTTACCAAACCTTTCAACATAAAAACCTCTTTGAGTGAAGCTTTATTTATTTATTGTTTGTCTTTTGTCTTTTTAGGGCTGCACCTGTGGCATATGGAGGTTCCCAGGCTAGGGGTCTAATTGGAGCTATAGCTGCCGGCCTACACCACAGTCACAGCAACGCTGGATCCTTCCTTAACCCACTGAGCTGGGCCAGGGATCGAACCCACAACCTCATAGTTCCTAGTCAGATTCGTTTCTGCTGTGCCATGACAGGAACTCTGAATAAAGTTTTTTTTTTTTTTTTTTTTTTTTTTGTCTTTTGTCTATTATCTTTTTTGTTGTTGTTGTTGTTGTTGTTGTTGTTATTGTTGCTATTTCTTGGGCCGCTCCCGCGGCATATGGAGGTTCCCAGGCTAGGGGTTGAATCGGAGCTGTAGCCACCGGCCTACGCCAGGGCCACAGCAACGCGGGATCCGAGCCGCGTCTGCAACCTACACCACAGCTCACGGCAACGCCGGATCGTTAACCCACTGAGCAAGGGCAGGGACCGAACCCGCAACCTCATGGTTCCTAGTCGGATTCGTTAACCACTGCGCCACGACGGGAACTCCTGAATAAAGTTTTTAAACAATCTTAGAAATGCCCCCAAAGAATAATTCAGAGATCAAAAACTTTAAATTGACTGAGGATAGATTTTGAGTCTTAGAAAAAAACAGCAACAGCAATATCGTCCTTTTTTTTTTTTTTTTGTCTTTTTACCATTTCTTGGGCCACTCCCGTGGCATATGGGAGGTTCCCAGGCTAGGGGTCTAATCAGAGCTGTAGCTGCCGGCCTACACCAGAGCCACAGCAACGTGGGATCCGAGCCGCGTCTGCAACCTACACCACAGCTCACGGCAACGCCGGATCGTTAGTTAACCCACTGAGCAAGGCCAGGGACCGAACCCGCAACCTCATGGTTCCTAGTCAGATTCGTTAACCACTGCGCCACGATGGGAACTCCTCTCGTCCTTTGACTTTTTTTTTTTTTTTTTTTTTTTTTTTTTTGCTTTTTAGGGCCTCACCCCTCATATGGAGATTCCCAGGCTAGGGATCAAATTGGAGCTGTAGCTGCCAGTCTATACCACAGCCACACCAGCCACAGCAATGTGGGATCCGAGCCGCATCTGCAAGCTACACCACAGCTCATAGCTACACCAAATCCTTAACCCACTGAGCGAGGCGAGGGATTGAACCTCCATCTTCATGGATGCTAGTCAGATTTGTTAACCACTGAGCGATGATGGGAACTGCAGCCTTAGACTGCTTTTAAGCTTAGCCCTTGAAAATGCTTATTCTTGGTTGTGGGAACTGGAGCTGACTGGCTGGCTTAGCATTCCAACACAAATTCTGGACAATTAGTTTGCAAAGGGTTGGTGGCGGCATCTTCCCCCAATAAAGACCAATGCATTTAATCTTAAACAGAGCAAATACTTGGCCTCCGTACCTGGTGCTGAACGATATTTATACGATCTAGCAGTTCACTCAGTTTTGTATCCTGGTCAGTCACTGTCTTCTGAAACTGCCTCTTTTCCTTCTCTGAACATTCCAGCTTCCTCGAGGCCTCAGAGAGTTCGAATGTCAGCTCCTCTATCCGTTTCCTAAAGCACAAAGGCCAAAACAGGTGGAGAGACTTCAGGGTCTGTGTCGGTGGACCGTGGGCTGGCTGTCAGGGCTCTCTCCTGGGCAGCTGCCCACAGGGTCCTAACTGGCTCCCGAGGGACAGAGTCTCTGTCTGGAGATGAACCTGTGGTACCTGCTGGGTGTGAGTTCCTCCTCAACCATCAAGGAATCCTTCTGCAGCTTCTGAATTTCTCTCTGGAGCTCCTGGATCGTCTCTGTCCTCTGCTTCTCCAGGAAGATGGAGCTTTGCAGTTTCCTCTGGGACTCCTCCAGGTTATCCTTTGCCTGTGTGGCCTCTTCTTTATACTGGACTGCTTGCTGAGCTGCAGAGGCAGGAGAGAACCCGGGGGCAACGTCCATGTGTGACGACCCCCCCCATAAGACCAGTAAAAAAGTCCTTTCCTTCATTTGGTGACCTACCTTAATTTCCAACCCGTCTTTCCACTTCATGATCACTCCTAAGGAGCTCTATTAAATTATCTGTCTTCAACTACCCCCAGCCGTGAACTCCTTCTTGACTGCAATTAAACTAATTGGTAGGAATTTCTCGATATCTCTTCTGCAACTCATCCTGTCACTGGGGACAAATCCTGACCCTCATGGAGTTTAGAGACCAGTGAGGGGCTGTAACTGGTTCCCCCAACACAGAGGACATAGTCACGTTACCCTCAGGCCGACTGGCCTTGTGAGTGTAGTCAGGATCCATGTGGGTAAGTACAGATGGAGACGGAGGAACAGAGGCTGGGCTGGGCCTCAGAAGAAGGAGGAGGAAGGGAATTCTCACGGGGTGGGGTGGGGTGGATTTTTGGAGTAAATGCTGTGAACTGAATGGGGGGGACCTGGGGAGAGGATGGAAAGATACCAGTTGAACTGGAAAGGAAAGCGAGAAGGAATGGTGGGAGAGAGAATTGAGTAAGCACAGACAGGGCAGCGGGGGGCGGCGGTGGGGGGGCGTGGAGGACGCTGAAAGCCTGAGAGAAAGGTTGAGATGTGACTTAGGGGTTCTTGAGAGCAGGGACCTTCCATCAAGGAAAGAGTGCTTTAGGACAATTGGAATGGGTTAGAATGGAGAAAGGCTTCTTACAATATCACTTCAACCCATGTCCTTGCCTCCCCTGGGTATGAAGGAAAAGACAGTAAGTGGCTTGCTGGAGTTCCTCTCTGCCAACTATCTGCCCACATCCTATAGGTTCTCCTATTGTTTCTACATTAAATAGACTTATCCTCTTCATTTTTTCAGTCTGGACTCCTGGAAGAAAGATGGTGTCCCTATGGAAATAATTGTACACCCGGAAGAAGGGAGCAGGGTTTTTTTTTAAGCTAGGGAAGAAAGCAGGTTCAGCCTTGGGAATGTGGAGTTAGTGGCTTGCCCAGGTGGAGCTAGTCTCTGAAGACAGGACTGACCAGCAGTGCCAACGTCAGGGTTAGGCTCCTGACATTGGAGTCACCTGCCGAGAAACCCTGCTACAGGAGCGGAGGTGCTCACTGACGAATGAGTGGAAAGGGAGATGGGAAAGCAGCGAGGGCAGCGTCTTAGAGACGGATGATCACTGCCAGGCAGGAGGGAAAAGAGGAAACAGGAGTGAGATTTGTGGAAGAATAAGGGACCTGTTGTGTCTCCAAAATGAAGAAAGAGCTGTTGAGGAGGGGGCGGGGGGCAACAGCCTGGACACAGAGCATTAAAGGAAGGTAGACGTGCTTTGGACCCTCTTTTTTGTTTCAAATCAATGTCACTCACATTAAATTGATAGAGGGTACAGAGCAGCAGTTTCTGGTAAACTCACAAACATTCCCAGCTGACTCCCACCTGAGGACTCTTGCCCTTGCTATTGCCTCCACCTGGAATCTTCTTCAAGACCTTGGCCTGGGGGCCCCCTTTCTTCATCTACTATCAATATCTAATTCCAGGAGGTTTTTTATAACCCCCAAAGCAACCCCATATCCAAGGCAAGAAGTACTGGTGACCTTTGAGAAAGCACTTTCAGCAGAGGGGCAGGGACACCACCTGCAGTGCAAGCTGTGCAGAAGAGAATGTGTTTGGAGGCCAAAAAAAAGGAGAGAGGGAGTTAAAAGCCAGGGAAGGAAGCAGGGAATGAGGTGAAAGAGGTCCTGTAGAAGGTAGAGAGCAACGTGGTGCAAAGAAGCAAGGTACACAGCCCTGTCCTCCTCATGGCAAGAAAAGGAGAGGAGCTTCAGCTGAGATGCTGAGAAAAAGGAGGGCGTGTGAGATCACCTGCTTTGTGGCGGGGGTAGGGGGTGGGAGGCTGCAGAGAGAAGGGGAGGTTTCAGGGAGGGGGGAGGCAAGCAGCTTAGAGGGCGGTGCTAACCGCTGTGCGATAGGGTGAGATCAAGATCAAGAGATAGTTAGAGATCACTGGGCCTGCTCCTGGCCCTGTGTGCAGGAAGTGTGTGGGGACAGTGCTGGCCCAAGCCTCACCAGCCAGCCTCTGCTGCTGCTCGGCATCCTCCAGGCAGTCCTTCAGCTTCTTGATCTCGGCTCGCAGGTGCCCATACTCCGCCTTGCACTTATCCTGCTTCGCCTCCTGGATGGAGAGTTCGAGTTCACTGGTCACACACTGCTGCTTCTCCAACTCCATCTCCTTTTTCACGAGGTTGTTCTGAACTTGCGACATTTCCTTCTCTAGCTCGTGCAGCATTTCATCTTTCTCTTGGAGGAGCTGAGGAAAGCAAAGCGTTAAAGCTGATGAGGGCCTGAGCCGCACAGGGTGAAGTCAGAGGTGATCTTGAGCCCTCTTGGGCCACCGTATTCTCTCGCCTGGACTCCCTGCCACCCCTCAGGCTCTTCCCAACACACCAGCCAGAGGTGGGCCTTTAAAAGTGCAAGTCAGATCTTGTTATGCCTCTGCTCAAAACCTTCCACTGGGTCCATCTCACTTAGAAAAAGGTCAAAGTCCTTACAACTACCTCCTGGGATGCTTACAATCTGGTACTTGGCTCCCTGTCTGACCTCACCTCTTGCCACCCCTCCCCTCTCTGCTTCAGTTGGTCTCCTGGAACATTCCGCACTGACTCCCACCTGAGGGCCCTCACCCTGGCTATTGCCTCTGCCTGGAATCTTTTTTTAAGACCTCAGCTTGGGTGATACCCTTATTTCATTCAGATTTCTGCCCAAATGTCCCCTTATCAAAGAGGCCTTCCCTGACCACTCTGGGTAAAACAGCCACCAAACTGTCTGAGGAATTTATCAGTCCCAAACAACGGAGCACATATGAATTTTGTTGTTTGTCTCTACAGACTAGAAGGTAAGCTCCATGAAAGTAGGCGTGGCGCATGTTTTATTATATTCGTAATGCCTGGAAGAGTGCTTGGGGTATCATAGGAGCTCAGAAATATTTGTTGAATGATTATATGAGTGACTTAAAACTGCTTTTCTAGACTGCTTGCTTCATCTCTCCAAATACCTCTATTTTGACTGGTGAATCACCTCCAGACTTTGAAACAGGAAGTTTGAATGATCAGCCAATCAACTGGATTATTTCTACTAGCTCTGATGAAATTTGAGAGTTGAAACAGTACTGACTACAACAACTTGCAGTGGTTTCAGAGCATTTCTGCCCTTGGTTCCACTCTTAGGCTTTTCCAGGAGCTTGATTCAGGTTGGCAACTACAGATCACCTAGGGCATACATAGTTCCACTAATATTTTCAAACTGCCTGATTTGCATATTCATGAGATATTTGTAATTTTAAAAATTGAAATTCACTTGACATTGTCAACAAGAACGGCTACACATTATTTTATAGAATTTCTAATACCGAGCATAAACAAAAGCATAGGGAACAATAGGAGTGTGTCCCAAACTCCCTGCCTTGCAGGGCAGGGGAAAAATGCTTTCTCATGGACTCCATATCTCTATTATGGCCCCTGATATTTTATTTATTACATGCTATGAGAAATTCCAAGGAAGAGCTCAGAAGTGCCCATGGGCCTGAAGCACCACAGTCTCGCTGCACACATGTGGATGCTCCCCCAGCAATGGTGGTAAGTGCACAGCTGCAGAACCCACTCCAGCCAAGGCCTGGCCTCACGCCTGTCCTGTTGGCAGTTCCACCCAGGGAGTGCCTCACCTTACCTTGTCTTTGTTCAGACCAAGCTTCTGGGTCTCAGTGAGCTGCACCTGCAGCTCCTGCAGCCGCCGTTGCAGGATGATGACCTCCTTATCCTTCCTTTCCACGTGGGCAGATGTCTCCTCCCGCAGCCCATGCAGGTCCAGCTCCAGCTTCATCATGTCTGCATTGGGACGAGACAGAGTGCTTCTTGCTCTGAGGGAGTCTCCAGCTTCCCTGGCTCCCCACCAGGGCAGACTGTGGGCCCACAGCTTACCCTTCATGATGTTTTTCTTCTGTTCTGACACGGCTTCTAGCTCCATGCGCAAGTCCTTCACGAGGTTCTGGTACTCCTCCACGTGCAGGCACTGGCTGTCTTTCTGCTCCTGTAAGTGCTTCAATATCTGCGAAGGTCAAAGAAGAGAGCACAGGGTGAGGACATGGCTGAAGAAGGCTTTCTAGAATGCCGAGTGCCCACAGCGGGCAAATCACAGGGATAGAAAGAAGTGTTGCCAGGCCTTGGGGGGAGGGAGGATGGGGAGTGACTGCGTGTGGATATGGGTTTCTTTTTGGAGTGATGAACATGTTCTGGAATTAGTAGTGATGTTGCCCAGCTTTGTGATGATACTAAAAACCACTGATTGTACACTTTAAGTGGTGAGTTTCATGGTATGTCAATTCTATTTCAATTTTTCAAAAAACAAAAAGGGAGTTAGGAGAAGGATATGGCAGACTTCTCATGCTCACAAGGAACAGAATGTGCACAGGAGCCACCCTGTCCTTCCTGTGATACTTAGTGTCACTGCAGAAGGACCTGATGTGTGCCAGGCACTGTCCTAGGTGCTGCAAATGACACAGACACCAATCCTTGTCCCCAGGGAGTGGGCCTTCTGGTGGGGTGAAACAGACAAAGACCATAAGGTAGTGACTTGTAGTGACTTACAGAAAATGTTCAAAGTTGCTAAGTGCTGTGGAAGAAACACAAAAGAGGATTGGTGGTGTAAGGGGTGGGGGCAAGGGTGTGGGGGTGCAGTTTTAAATAGGGTGGATGGGTTGACTTCACTGAGAAGATGGCCTCTGAACAGGGACTTGCTGGAGGTGAAGAGGTGAGCCACCTGAGGGAGGAGATGTACAGACAGGGGGACAAGCTGGTGACAAAGCTCTGGGGGAGGGGAGAGAACACAGAGGAGGCCAAGTGGTTAGAGTAGGCAGGTGATGGGGAGAGGAGAGGAGGAGGAGGAGGAGAGGTGAGGCAGTTAATGGGCAGTTGTATCACATGGGACTCTGAGTCCCTGGAAAGAACTTTGGCTTCTATCCTGAAGGAGAGGGGAAACCAGAGAAGACAGGAACAGGGGCTAAGGAGGAACAGTTTGTTGTCTGGGCATCAAGAAATGCTGGGGAGATAGGTGATTTCAGCGTTGAGTGGGAGGGAGGGCTGCAGCATGAAGACAGAGCGGGACAGTTGGAGAAATACCAGGCCATCACCATATGACCTGGATATGTGGGACTTCAAGGCCAGCTGAGGGAGGACAGGATGGCTGGTATTTCCAGTCCTAAGAGAGTATTCACATAACATGAAGGCTTTGGGTATGATATATAAAATGGTGGGGGAAAGCGGATCTGCTTTTTGAGGAAGTCTGCATCATTAAAAAAAAACTGGAGTTAATTCATGTTTAGTGGATATAGAGTTTCAGTTTTGCAAGTTGAAAAAGTTCTAGAGATGTATTGCACAACAATGCAAATATACTTAACACCACGGAATGTACACTTAAAAATGGTTAAGGTGGGCAATTTCATGTTACATTTTTTAACCACAATAAAAATTAAAAAGTAAGGGAGAAATAAAGACAATTTTCAGATGACGCCCCCCCCACCCCAAACCATGGAGTGTATGAGATCTTGCTGTAGGTCAGGATATGAATAACATGGAACTGACCTTTAAGATAGATATTGACAGACATCTAAGGAGGAACTCCAAAGTTCATTCCAACTTCATGGGATCAGAACGTCCTGGAAACAGAAGTGTTCTGCTTCCCCACTAGAGGATCCCTTGGAGAACTGATAAGTGTTGACTCTCTCTGCCACTCTCGTTTGCCACTATTTCAGCCTCAGCATGGCCTCATGTGGCTGGCTTTGCCTTGTACCTCGAGACCTCCTAGAAGGGAACCTAACCTAGTTTTGACTATCAGTTGGTTAAATCTTTCGATCTGTTTACATGGTTTATGATGAGATGGAGCACTACTTACTGCATTAATGAGGCATCTGTTTACAGGGTTTAAATGCTTATTTGTTATTAGAATCAATTTTTTTTGGTCATGCCTGTGGCATGTGGAAGTTCCCAGGCTAGGAGTCGAATCAGAGCTGCAGCTGCTGGCCTATGCCACAGCCATAGCAATGCGAGATCTGAGCCACATCTATGACCTGGAACATAGTTCATGGCAATGCCAGATCCTTAACCCACTGAGTGAGGCCAAGGATTGAACCTGCATCCTCATGGATGCTAGTTGGGTTCTTAACCCGCTGAGTCACAACGGGAACTCCATAGATGGTCCTTTGAATCCAGCAAGCCAACAGGAGTTTCTGTCTTGTTTAGGTGTACAGTTGGATGTGCGTTGAGAACCGCAACTGCAAAATTCATTTCCAAAATCTAATCATGCCAGACACACTCCCTGGGGGCTTGGCATGTATTATATACAGTGTCCTTGTGGCAGGGCTAACCAAGGTTACAGAAATGTGAAATAAAATATAAAAATATAAAAATGCAGGAAAACCCAGAATCAGACCCAACTTCACCCAATCCCACCAGGCACAGATGAGCAAAAGTTCTCCCACCTTTTTGATGTCTTCACAATCTTCTGAGGAGCTAGGGGGATGTCGGTGTGTGGCTGTATAGGAAGCAAAGTCTGCCTGTAATTTTATCAAAGCCTCTTCACGCTCCAGAACCTGCAACCGAGCTCAGGTCAATTATGCTGGATGATCAATGGAATGGGGTTATTACTAATGCTATTTTTGTAGTGTGTTCCCTTTCAGCCCAAGTTTTTTGCAGCATTGTATAATTCATATTATACGAATTAGGGAGAAGGAATTATGTTCTCAAACTTATAACAAGTTTCATGAAGGCATAGACAGTGATTTGTCTTGAGTCCATCAGTGGCCACATTTAGGTGACTCTCTTCCTCTTTTTCCTTGTGACTTTATTTTGGGCCTCTTGGGGAAATGTTCTAGAAGGAGACTCTTACCAAAGCGTTACTGCAGGCTAGCTTGTTTCGAAGTTCCTGTATTAGATCATCCTGTTCAGAGACCTTTTGCCAGACTTCAGACAGTCGTTTCAGGGTCTCCTGATGCTCTTGAATCATGCAGGGAGAAGTGTATATACGCACCTTTGAATGATCACCCTTGTTCTCGGTCTCCTGGGACACGTAAAAATAACAAGTGGGTTTTGTTTCACAATTTTTGAGTTAATTTCACAATGTCATGAACATTCTGAAAAACTCTAGACCTATATTCTACAAGTTTATGCTCATATATGTGAATCACTGCTTCTTTAACAAAAGAAAAAAATTAACAAGTGCACACACAGTAAAAAGTTCGAAGAGTTTACAAGAGAATACACTAAAAAGTCAGTCTTGACCTTCTGCGACTCAGGTCCCCTTTTATATGACAGTCTTTGTTACCAGTTTTTTGCATATCCTCCCAGGGATAATTTATGCATATTTATATGCATATCTATGTATAAGTATATAACCCTCTACTTTTTTCCCCACCCAAATTAAAGTCTTCTACTTATAATTCTAAACACTGTGTTTTCACTTGGCAATTTATTTAGGATATTTTCTATACTGTTTTACTTGTGGATCTATCTTCTTTTAAAACTAATTTCAAATTTCACAATATATATATGCATACATATAAAATCTTCCTAAAACACTGTAACATTTCAGACAAGTCTAAATTTCTCTTTGACCACTACCTCTAATCCCATACTTGCTGCATTCTCCAGAGATGACAATTTGTGCATATCCTTCTAGAACTTTATCTATGCACTTATATACATTTAAATGAATATTATAGAATACAGATATTATTTTGTCTTTTTGAAATATGCTATTTTTTTCACTCAACAAGATATCTTAGAAATTTACCCATGTTAGTACATATGTTTCCACCCTTCTCTTTTAAATTGCTTTTCAACAGTCTGGAGGTACCTTAGAAAATTATATATAGAACTACCATATGACCCAGCAATCCCACTCTTGGGCATATATCTGGACAAAACTTGCCTTGAAAAAGACACATGCACCCACATGTTCATTGCAGCACTATTCACAATAGCCAAGACATGGAAATAACCTAAATGTCCATCGATTAAGAAGATGTGGTATATATACACAATGGAATACTACTCAGCCATCAAAAGGACAAAATAATGCCATGTGCAGCATCATGGATGGAATTAGAGATCCTCTTACCAAGTGAAGTAAGTCAGAAAAAGAAAGACAAATACCATATGATATCACTGATCTCTGGAATCTAATATATGGCACAAATGAACCTTTTCACAGAAAAGAAAATCATGGACTTGCAGAATAGACTTGTGGTTGCCAAGGGGGACGGACTGAGGATTTGGGGTTAATAGATGTAAACTATTGCCTTTGGAATAGATAAATGATGGGATCTTGCTGTGTACCACTGGGAACTATGTCTGGTCACTTGTGATGGAGCCTGATAATGTGAGAAAGAATGTACACATGTATGTGTGACTGGGTCACCTTACTGTACAGTAGAAAATTGACAGAACACTGTAATCAGCTATAATGGAAAAAATAAAAATCTTTATAAAAAGAAAAAAAAATTGCTTTTCAATGTGTTTATCCAGCCTCCTACTGATAGGAATATATGTTGTTTCCAAGTTTTTTCTAAAATGAAGCTTAAATGAATATTTTTGCACATAAATCTTTGAGTACCTATTCTAGTATATGTGCAGATTAAATTTGTAGAAGTAGGAATCTATTTAAGTAGGATCTATTTAAAAGTTTGATAGATACTGCACACTTGTCCTTCAATTAAAAAAGTACCAATTGACACTCTCATCAACATGAATGTGTTTTTCTAGAACTGCATTTTTAAAAATAATTTTTATTTTTTTCCATTATAGGGGGTTTACAGTGTTTTGTCAGTTTTCTACTGTACAGCAAGGTGACCCAGTCACACATATATGTGTACATTTTTTCTCATGAGATCATGCTCCATCATAAGTGACTAGATATAGTTCCCAGTGCTATACAGCAGGATCCCATTGCTTATCCATTCCAAAGGCAATAGTTTGCATCTATTAATCCCAAATTCTCAGTCCATCACACTCCCTCCCCCTCCCCCTTAGCAACCACAAGTCTATTCTGCAAGTCCATGATTTTCTTTTCTGTGAAAAGGTTCATTTGTGCCATATATTAGATTCCAGAGATCAGTGATATCATATGGTATTTGTCTTTCTGACTTACTTCATTTAGTAAGAGAGTCTCTAGTTCCATCCATGGGGCTGCAAATGGCATTATTTTGTAGAACTGCATTTTTTTTTTTATGCCTTCCTCTAGATCATCTGAAATCATGCAGGAAGGTTACTACCCATTTATTGGCCTGCATTAATAATGGCGTGAACTGATGCAGACAGGCAAAAAGGAGCCAAAAATCTAGTTTGGATGGTAGATCCTTTCTCCATTAAACTATTTCCCTAATTGGGCTTTTTCAGGCAAAGTTAGAAATTGTTCACATGCACTGAGCATGAAAGCTGCCCATGAGTATATAAATAATTCATACATGTCCCATGTATATGTGGACGAAGGACAAAAAATATGAGATCACTAATATGAAGAATTAATAAAAATTATACAAAAGAACTTATTTATAAAATAGAAACAACTTACAGACTTCAAAAACAAATCTATGATTACCAAAGGCGAAACACTGAGGGCAAGGAAAGGAGGTTGGGCTTAACATACGCACACTACTATACATAAAGTAGATAAGTAACAAGGACCTACTGTCTAGCACAGGGCAATCTACTCAGTAGTGTGTACTAACCTGTGTGGGAAAAGAATCTGAAAAGGAATGGATATATGTATGTGTATAACTGATTCACTTTGCTCTACACCTGAAATTAACATAACTATAGTTCAATAAAAATAAAATAAAAGTAGAAGCTGTCATGTTCCATAGGGTATGATAATTTCTCCCAAATATCTAACTTTAAAGTAAGTTAACATGAATTCGAATTTCACCAAGATGTACAAGAACGGCCAAGAAATATCTGAACATAAAGAAAAGTCCTGCATTAAAAGGAGCTACCAAGACATACTATCAGTTAAAGCCACTCTAAAAAAACCTCTGAGGCTGGTGCAGAAATTGGCAAGTAGAGCAAAAGACCAGAGAATCCAGAAAGACGCTCAGTATGTATATTTAGGTGGTACTTCAAATCAATGGGGAAATGGTGGGGCGTTCCAAGTGGACTAAAGATAAATATATAAAAATACAAAATTATAAAAGTGCTAAAAGAGGAGTTCCCGTCGTGGCGCAGTGGTTAACGAATCCGACTAGGAACCATGAGGTCGCGGGTTCGGTCCCTGCCCTTGCTCAGTGGGTTAACGATCCGGCGTTGCCGTGAGCTGTGGTGTAGGTCGCAGACGCGGCTCGGATCCCGAGTTGCTGTGGCTCTGGCGTAGGCCGGTGGCTACAGCTCCGATTCAACCCCTAGCCTGGGAACCTCCATATGCCGAGGGAGCGGCCCAAGAAATAGCAACAACAGCAACAACAACAACAACAGACAAAAAGACAAAAAAAGACAAAAAAAAAAAAAAAGTGCTAAAAGAAAATACAAGATAATCAGTGATGTTGAGCATTTTTTCATGTGCTCGTTGGCCATCTGTATATCTTCTGAAAATACAAGATAAACTTTTGCAATCTTGGGGGTGGTGAAGGCCCTCTAAACAATACATAAAACCTAGAATCTATAAATAAGTACTGAGAAGTTTAATACCATCAAAACTAAAAAATTTTCATATGTTGAAAAATAGCCATTAGTAAGGTGAAATGAAAACTTATAAACTGGGAGAAAATATTTGCAACTTATATAATGAAGATTACTACCTACAATATATTAAGAACCTCCTATAAGACAAAATGAAAAACACTAACAACCCAATAAAAAGTAGGTTAAGGATTTAAACAAGTCATCTTTAAACAGAAGTCCACAGACTGATACACTGAAGAACAGGGCTCAGTCCTTCATTTATGAGGTGGGCACTGTGATATGCCTCTCAGGTCCCCGTTCAACACTGAAGAACTTACTCCTCCAGCTGCTGAGAGTGCTGCCCTAAGATAGCTCTCATCTGTCGGACCTTTTGGGGGTTTGCTTGGGCTGAAGAAAACTTTTGCCCAAGGTCATGGCTCTTCCTAGGGACAGCTCACATCTAATCACTCGTCAATATGAAGGCAATGGGGCCAGCTGCCTTCTCCCCAGTTCAGAATTTCTCTAAAGGTCCTTCCAGCCTCAGGGCTCCCCATGGCATTGACTGAGGCCTCTTCTGGGACTATCACAACTCACCTTCTCCCTCTTCCCTGCTTCTTTACCCTTCCTTTCCCAGGTGTCGATATCAAGAACTCTCTCTAAAAATGTCCTGGATGCCAATCTGTCTCAGAGTCTGCTTCCTGGGGAACCCAACCCACAACTGTTAGAACTAAAGGAAATGAAAATGGTAATGAGACCCACCCCCCACCCATCCATCCGTTTAGCACAGTTTAAAAATACTGAAAACATACTATGTGAGTGTGGGGAAATTATTGTTGGTGTAAGTGTAAACTGGTAGAACATTTTCGATACTCAATTAAGAATTATCTTTAACGGTAAAAACAAATATATCCTTTGACCCACTAATCCTACTTAGGAAAGTACCTCATAGAAATAAGGATGTTTAGGGAGTTCCCATTGTGGCGCAGTGGTTAACGAATCTGACTAGGAACCATGAGGTTGCGGGTTTGGTCCCTGCCCTTGCTCAGTGGGTTAATGATCCGGCGTTGCCGTGAGCTGTGGTGAAGGTTGCAGACGCGGCTCAGATCCCGCGTTGCTGTGGCTCTGGCGTAGGCCGGTGGCTACAGCTCCGATTCGACCCCTAGCCTGGGAATCTCCATATGCCGCGGGAGCGGCCCAAGAAATGGCAAAAAGACAAAAAAAAAAAAAAAAAAAAAAAAAAAGAAATAAGCATGTTCATTATAGCTTGTTTGTAATAGACAGATCAGTAGACGGTACAGGGTGCAGTCACACCACAGAATACAAGGTAGTAACTAAAAGAGTTGTCAAGATTCACATCTAAAAAGTGAGGTGTAGAACCACATACATAAAATGACTCATTTATGTAAAAAGAAAACCATAACCTTTTATACATACAACTGTATAGCAAAAGGCTGGGGAAGATTGCCAGCACAATTCAAGTGATTGCCTAAGCGGAGGGGAGAGGGGTGGAGAAGGCTGAAGGTGGACTTTTACATTTAATCTCCATAATTTTGTCTAGAGAACCTATATCGTGGGCTATTTGTATAATTTAAAAACGCAATTCAAGGGAAAAAAGTCAGGCATTTTGGCCCTATGCTTTGTGGCTTTTTCCTCCTATTGGATCCTGACGTCATGGCCGGCATGAGTCCTGTGACCTAAACAAGCTCCCCTCCAGACCCCCATGAGAACATGGAAGATTTGAGAGCTAATCTGGTAATTGACTTTCTGCCTTATTTGAAGTGGTGACTGCTTATATTAAGTAAGGAGCCTTGAAAGTCCTAAGGAGCAGTCTTAGAGATGGGAAGGCTAGAAGTTCAAGCGGAGGGCTACAAAACTCCAAGGAAGAATGACATCTGTTTGAAGGTTTGGGTTTCCGGTGAAGAGGCCGGAACTGTCATAGGTTCTACCTGCGAGTGAGTGGTCTGGTTTCAGTCCTACCTGACCGACGATCCCGCTGAGCTCTCCCTCCAGCATTTTCACTTGGCACTCCAGTAACTCGATGTTGCTCAGGGAAGTCTGGTATTTATCTCTGTAGAGGTTTAAACTCCTTTCTAGGGAGACGATCTTATCCCCAGCCAAGGCAAGTTGCTCCTGGGCCAAATGGAGCTTCTCCCCTGCGTTCTCATTATGATTTTCCATTTCCTCCTCGTAGAGAATCACCTGTTGGTGTAGGAATGAAACCACACTGAACCCACAGAAGCAGCTAATGAAGGAAGGACATGGCTATAAGATCCCATGCAGAGGAGTCTTACATCTTTTTTTTTTTTTTTTTTTTTTTTGCTATTTCTTTGGGCCGCTCCCGTGGCATCTGGAGGTTCCCAGGCTAGGGGTCGAATCGGAGCTGTAGCCCCCGGCCTACGCCAGAGCCACAGCAACGCGGGATCCGAGCCGCGTCTGCAACCTACACCACAGCTCACGGCAACACCGGATCGTTAACCCGCTGAGCAAGGGCAGGGATCGAACCCGCAACCCCATGGTTCCTAGTCGGATTCGTTAACCACTGCGCCACGACGGGAACTCCAGGAGTCTTATATCTTAACTAGAAACCCTGATGTAAAGAATAGGCCCAGAACAGAACTAAAAGCTACAGTATATAAAATAGGAATGTTAATGATTAGAAATTAAAAGAAAAAGATTGTCTTATTTAGGTGGTAAGCTTCTTAAAGGCAGGAACCATTTCTATTTCCTGGTCCACCTGGTATGTAGTTTTAACTCAATAAAGAATTGCGAGTTAATTAATAGCAATGAGTTTGTATAGCTCCAATTTTTAAGGGCTTGAAATGCCATTATTTTTTCTTTCCTAGTTACCCTCTAGAGGTCTAATTTAGAAAATGTGGAGCCCCTCATGAACACTGGTCCATGTCAGCAGAGTTGCCTAGAGATAGTGGGGGAATGTGACCTGAAGTTCCTCTGGGATTTGCACTATCCTTATTTATACTTCCTTTTCTTTCTAATCAATTAATTAGTTAACCAACTGACAGATATTTATTGAATGCACATGAACAAAGTCTTGGGCGCTTAGGTGTCTATATACCTATACAACACAGGTTCCTCCCTTAGAGAGTTTACGAACTCTTACGGATTGGGGGAGATAGGATTAAAAATTAGCAAACAGCTGTAGAGTGTGCTAAATTGTACGGCTTACATTGTATGTATTGCAGGAGTTAAGAGCAGGAGCGTCATCAAGGAAAGCTTCATTTGGGTTTAAATAGTTGAGTAGAATTCAGATAAAACGTATTCTGTTGGTCTAAGCTAATTTATTTGCTGTCTGCTATTTGAGATTCACCTTAGGAAAAGATCACTTAGTTTGAGGTGTTTATTAGGTAAGGAAAAGAGGAGAAGAATATTTTATATTCAGATGTTTGTAACAGAAGCTGTCAGTGAAGCCTGCTCACATCCCCTTGACACTCACCATTCCTTTGCATGCTAACCCCATTCCAACCACAAGCATCTTCACTTCTCTGCTGAGGGATGCTCTGGCCCAGAAGCCCACTCAGGCAGAGGAGCAAGACAAGGCCAGTGACAAGTACTGGGGAGTTAATACCTCAACCGATGACTGGGGCATGGGCTGCGATCAGCCTGAATTGCGTTCGACAATATCTCCCAGAGTTCTCGGAAGGAATGAACCTGTGTTTCCCATAGGGGTGATCTTCTTAGCGACTTTCTTTAGGGGCTTCCCATGCTCATTTGATTCACTTTCCTATTCTCTCACCATGCTTCCTAGGATCATCTCCTGAATTAATCAGTACTTAGATTCATCTCCTTGTCTTAGGGTCTGCTGTTGGGAAACCCAACCTTAGACAGAAGTTTGATGCTTCTGTGACCAACGTGTTGGGGGAACTTGGCAGAATGCATAAAGTAATTTTTTCAATGCTTTCCCAGTTTGGGCTGTGTTTCAGTGACTGCTGCTTGCTGTAGCCATGTGACTAATAGCGGCTAATGGTATGTAAGTGGAAGTGTTTGGGGATTCTGGAAAGTGTCCTTAAAAGGAAGAAGTGTGCCCTTCTCTCCCTACCCCACCTCCCACTCCATCCTGATTATTTGGAACAAAGATATGATGGCTGGAGCTCCAGCAACTATCTTAGATGACAGAAAAGGGAAGCCTTGAGCTGATGATGGTGGAGCCTAAAAACAGGACCCTGGGGAGCTGATGACACAGGCAGTTACTCTCACAGTCCTAGACCTCCTCTCTCTGACCTTCTTTTATATGTCATAGAAATAACTATCTTATTTAAGGCACTATTGCTTTGGGCTTTTCTGTTACATACAGCCAAATAGAATCCCAAGTAATTCAGGGTCAATTTATCCAGGCTGGATGTTTAAGTTATGATGAACCAGCTAGTTTTAACACAGCCCTGCATTAGCTTTATTAAACCCCGGTTTATGCTCACAGGCTTTGTCTTGACTATATTTTATAGGATAAATTTTATTTTCCCCCTCAATCCTTTCCAGCAAATTCTCACTGGCCATAATATTTCCTTTAAAAAATTCCATGTGCTTTAAGGCCCATCATGGTTCTTAAATAACAGTACCATTCAACACAGTTCTTGGTATTTAATCTTTAAAGGCAGAGGAATAAAATTCTAGAGGAGGCTGCCTGTTGCATTACTTGGAACCCATAGTTTTACTACTGCTAGTGCTGTCACTACTGATTTTAGTTCTATAGCTTTGGTCTTAGGGACTTTACGTGCGATTATACAAGGAAGATACTCTTTGGCTTAAAAAATACTACTGCCCTGGGGCATGAATAGAAATGAATGTTCAGAACGTACTTAAGTCTGTTTGAGGGAATTCCCGTTGTGGCTCAGTGGTTAATGAGCCTGACTAGGATCCATGGGGACATGGGTTTGATCCCTGGCCTTGCTCAGTGGGTTAAGGATCCAGCGTTGCCATAAGCTGTGGTGTAGGCTGCAAATGTGGCTCGGATCCTGCATTGCTGTGGCTATGGGTATAGGCCAGCAGCTACAGCTCCAATTCAACCCCTAGCCTGGGAACCTCAATATGCCATGGGTGCGGCCCCAAAAAGACAAAAGACAAAAGCAAAAAAACCAGAATGTACTTAAGTCTATTTGATCTGAAACTCCAGTCTGAAAAAAAAATGATTTGGTATTCTCAGTGACTGACTCAGACTCAGTGTCTGGTTATCTTATCAAATGTGCCAGGAATTTACATATCACTGAAATCTGATTTTTCTAAAAATGATTGATTTAATGGGCCTTATACCTTTCTCATAACCCTTAATTAAAGAGAGAAGTTTGAGAAAACGTGCTCAAGATCTTGTGAAGCTCTCCTCTGTTAAGTCCAGTGTTTGCTTTCTAGTGTCGTGGCCTGATTTCTGTAGGTACACAGGCATATAGGACATTTCCACAGTTATTCTAGCTATACCTCATCTTCTTTCATTTTGCAGTGATGGTGGAGAATGACGAGGTCAGAAGTCTGCTTCTCCAGGACGGACTGATACTGCAGGAGGGAACAGTAAGAAGTCTGCAACTCCTCGGTGCGAAACTCTAGTTCTTGTTGAAGGGCCAGCAACTTTTTCCTGAGCTGTTGGAGTTGTCTCAGATGACACTGTTTATTGGGCTCAAACTTCATGTGTGACTCCTCGAATGCTAATGCTTGCTTCTTTTTCTGCAATCGAGGTTAAATATACAGAAAGGCTTTAGAATGACACCACGCAGGCATTCACTCCTTGATTTTTTTTTCACTTGTTCAACCACTTACATCCATCTATTCATCCTTTTACCTTTTCATCTCCAGAGCACTTATTAAACATTTCACTTTATTTACAATGAAACATCACGATATTTTCGCTCTGTAGGGAGGATTTAAAAGAAGGAAAAAAGCATAGTTCATTCCTATTATTTAGATGTTAGCATTCCTATTATCTAGGTCAGAAGAAAAAACCATACACATAAGGGACCTACAGAGCGGTATAATGATACACACGATAATATGCTTATGTTCTGTCTTCGTGTATAAAGATAACACAACTGACCTGGAAGGAAATGGATTTCTGGCCATGGTTCTTGGACTAAGTTTGATTATGAACAACACCCAGATAAAAGGACAGACTCTTAGGGAAGTGGCGTTCTGGAATGCCAGAGAAATGGGAGACAGAGATATTGTTCAGGCACGTCAGGGCACTGACTGTGTCTCCTCCTGAAGGTAGATGTGACTGTGCAAATGCAGAGTGTGTGTGTGTGTGTGTGGGGGGGGGAATCGTTCCTTACCAAAGGATAATCAAGCTGAAATGCTGCTAGACCCCTCTTACATTTTCATTCATGAAATAAACATATGCTGAGAACCTATATTGTGTCAGATATTCTGCTGATAGGACCTGTCCTCGTGTTGTTTATTCTAGCACAATTGAGGTCTTTGCACTGATGCTTCTACATTTTCTTGCCCCACATTCCTGTGACATGTGAAAGGGAGGTGGACGAAGGAGGTGGCCTGTGGGCATTCCTTAGCTCCTGTCTCTGCTTATTATCCTTCTACTTACTCTTTAAAACTCTGTCCAAATCCTGCTCTCCTTCCTGTTTTTCCTGCAAAGCTGCTTTGCACCAATACATGCACTTTACTGATACGTCCTTAATGTGGCATTTCACCTGCTGCCTTGCATTGTAATAATCTCCGTGCATCTTATCTTTTAATTAGATTATAAATTCCTGAAGGGCAGGGGTCATGTCTACTCCTATAGGGCTGGGATTAGAGATTCATACACAGCCAGAATTTGAAGGAAATAAGTAAAATAGTGAATAAGCAATCTTGCTGGCTCCCAAGAATTCAAGCTTGTGGCCCCTTGACCTCATTAACAGAGTGCTTTCAAAATGTTTTAAAAATTAACTTTTTTAAAAAACAGTTTTACTGAAGTATTCTTTATATATCACAAAATTCAACTATTGTAAGGGCACAATTCAATGACTGTAGCAGTTTATAGAGATGTGCAACCATTATTGCAATCCAGCTTTAGAATATTTTCATCACCTCAAAAAAGGCCTTATGCCCATTTGTCACTCCTCCTACCCCAGCTCCCGGCAACCACTAACATTCTGCCTCTATGGATTTGCCCTTTCCATATATTTGGTATAAATGGAATTGTATAACATGGCACCTTTTGTGTTTGGCTTCTTTCACTTAGCATAATGGTTTTGAGGTTCATCCAGGCTGTAGCAAGAGTCAATATTCTGTTCATTTTTATGGTTGAATAGTATGAATATACCATAATTTGTCTGTTCACCAGTTGATGGATGTTTGGGTTGTTTTAGTTTTTGTCTATAATGGATAATGCTGCTATGAAAATTAACATTGCAGCCATTATGTGGATATGATATTTTCATTTAATTAATTTGTTCAGCAAAGATTGTAGTATACCTATTATGTGTCAAGCACTCTACTAGGTAATGGGGATACAGAAGTGTATAAAACAGAGCCCTACCTTCCTGAAGTTTGCACTTACTTGGAGGATGGGTGAAGGTGAGAGAGAGAGGGGGAATGAGAGGGAGAAAGACAGCAGATTAAAGAAGCAAATTATGTAGTTTATTAAAAGGAAGAGGTGCTATGGAGGAGCGTAGTGAAGGGAAGGGAGATGAGGAATGCCAGGAAGGAGGCAGGTGAAATTCTGAATTAAGTGTTTTGGGAGGACCACATTGAGAAGGTGACAGCTGAGTCAGGAGTTGGAGGAGACAGGGGAGGAGCCTAGAGGGAATCTACAACAGGAACACTCCAGTGAGAAGTAAGAACAAGTGCTAAAGCCAAGTGGTGGGAAGCCACTCTGTTCTGGCTGGAGCAGAGAGATTAAGAGGGGGGAGCGGAACCAGAGGAGAAGAGAAAGGAAAGGGAGGTAAGGTCCTTTAGGGCCATTGGGACTTTCTAAAATCTTTAACTTTTCCTTTTAGGGAGATGAAAGGCCATTGGAGGGCACTGAGAGGAGAAGTAACATGACCTTTGGATATTACCAAGGACACACTGGCTGTTCTAGTGAAAATGAATTGCAGGGAGTCAAAGATAGAAGCAGGGAGACCAGGGACTTCCCGTCGTGGTTCAGCAGAAACAAAACTGACTAGGACACATGAGGACGCAGGTTCGATCCCTGGCCTTGCTCAGTGGGTTAAGGATCTGGCATTCCTGTGGCTGTGGCATAGGCCAGCAGCTACAGATCTAATTCAACCCCTGGCCTGGGAACCTCCATATGCCACAGGTGCAGCCCAAAAAAGACAAGAAGAAGAAGAAGACAAAGGAGGAGGAAGGGGACGGGGAGGGGGGGAGGAGGAGGAGGAGGAGGAGGAGAAGAAGAAGAAGCAGGGAGATGAGCGAGGAGGTTACTGCAAGAAGCCAGGTGAGAAGGGATGGCAGCATGGACCAAGGTGGAAGCTGGGAAATGTGGCTGGATTTTAGAGATATATTTGAAAGTAGACCCCATAGGATTTGCTTCTGCATTAGAGATAGGATGATGGGAGATAATGGTCATTCAAAGTGGATGACTCCATGGCTTTGGTCTGAGTAACTGGAAAGATGGGGTTTTAAAGAGATGAATCAGTAAGCGCTGGGACCCAAAAGAAAGAAAATCTTTTCTATGAGAGTGGGTGGGGCAGCACATATAAGATAAGGGAGGCTCAATCCAGTTGAGAACCAGAAAGACAACAGCTTACTGGACCAGTCCAGTCTGAAAGAGAAGATAGAAAATGGGCCATGATGGTCACTAGGCAAAAGAAATCCAAGAAAAAGACAAGCTGAGCTCTTGGCTTGAATATCTGGTGTATGTGGCCAGCGGGAAGTTGATGAGACTTCTTTCCTATGCCAGTCAGAGGTGCATTGTATATTTATTTACTCTATGTGGCTATAATTGCCAACATTTATACTAAAGGTTTTTCATTCATTTCAAGATAAGAATGTTGCTGTTCTCACAACTTACCTGTGATTGCAGTTCAGAGAGAAGGGACTTGGGAGTGGTGGGTGTGCACATAAGCATGTTCCCTAGAGCCCAAGTCCTCTGTCTACACAGGTAAGCTGTGGGGTGGGGGAGGTACTTGGAAAAAGACACAGTTATGAAAAAATACTCACTGTGGGTAGAACTAAAGCAAAAGAGTGAACATCTCAGAAGGGCTTATTTTAGTGAAGAAAATACCCAATAAAATCCTTATCAAATTTTGCCCCAATCCTGCTTCTCTTGGCTTTGTTGAAGATGACTTGACCTCTGAAAATTAAGAAATTGGATTCCTGGTCCTGCTAGGGCTTGTGTGTGCAACTGTTGGTGTGGACCTTCCTCTCCACTGATGGGTATGTGTGACCCGGGTGAAAACCGACTGGTCTCCTCATCGTGTATTCCTTCTCTGCTTCCCCTTATGTCCATGTCCCCGTTTTCTCTTCATTACTCAAAAGATTGAGAGAAATGCTCTTCTACTTCTTCTTCTTTTTTTTTTTTTTTTTTTGTCTTTTGGTCTTTTCTAGGGCCGCTCCCGCGGCATATGGAGGTTCCCAGGCTAGGGGTCTCATTAGAGTCGTAGCTGCTGGCCTACACCACGGCCACAGCAACGCGGGATCCAAGCTGAGTCTGCGACCTACACCACAACTCATGGCAACACTGGGTCCTTAACCCACTGAGCAAGGCCAGGGACCGAACCCGCAACCTCATGGTTCCTAGTTGGAGTCTTTAACTGCTGCGCCACAAAGGGAACTCCAGAAATGCTCTTCTTTTAAAAGAAGCCAGACTCCTTCCTTCAGGCTTCCCCTCCAAGTACATCATTAATAATTAGGAGTGTTCATAACTGTTCTTGGACTTTAAAGCTTCCTGTGGGTAAAGAAGGTCTTTTCCTAGTGTAAAGTTTAGCAACCTGGCAGTGACACTAGGAACTGTTAATAATTTCTCTTCCTCAGAAGTCATGTTAAACTTTCTGGGTTTAATTTTGGCCTGAGGTAACCCGATAGAACAACGAGATGATGAGAGTTCACTAAAATCTTTCACTACAGGGCAAAAGTAGCACCTGACCTAATTTATCTGGTTATAAAGATCCAAGAACTGCTCATACCTGCAGAGAAACTAGAGTTTTCTTGGATGAGAATTGTTAACATTTGCACACTGTAGATACCTATGGGTTTAAAGGGATCAAATTTCAAAGACTTGGAGGAATGCCTAGAGTTACTTGAGACCTATTAAATGTCTACTTATTTATCTTTAAGGGTTCAAAAGATTATTTTTATTATTTCTAAATGAATAGAAAAAGACATGCTATGAATTATGCCTGCATATCACTTATATTTGTACCAAAGAGCAGTATTATAAAGGCATTAATGCATTTCCTATTGCTTCTTTGCTTTTTAAGTTTTCTTCTTAGTGAAGACATAGATATTATATTAGATTCTGCTTTGACCTTTAAACTGAGATCTAGAGAAAAAGAACAAGTTGGAAATAATCTTATGGAAGTAAGATTAGTTCTTAAAATGACCATCCAGAGTTGGACATGATTCCAAAGCCCATCTGGTCCATCTATGTTTCTCAGATAGATTTCTGTCCAGGCGTCAGCTGTCTTAAAAGATAGAGCATTTGGCCACCTGTAGGAACCTGTTCCCATATTTAGACTACATTTCAGCCCTACTAATGGCCAAAGAGATTACAGTTGTTGCTCCCTCCTTGCCTGTGTGGCCACTTGATCACAGGGGGAAATTAATTGGCCTGGCATGATTCACCTTTTGATAAGTCACGTTGGTTTCCACCCAATACTTTGTGCTTTTCAAGTTGATGCTAATTGATTGATGTTAAGTTCTATATTTTCCCTGATATTGAAGTTAAGCTGACAGGCCTATAATTACCAGGACTGTCCTTTTTCCCTTTTTAAAAAGATGAGCACTTCATTCACTTTTTTTTTCAGTCTATAGGGACTTTCTTTATCCTCTTGAGTTCTCAAAAATAATCACGAGCAGCTATGTAATAACACCTGCCAATTCCATAAGTACTCTTCGAAGTAAGTCATTGGGCCCTGCTGCTTTGCCTAAAGCTGGCTTTTTAAAATACTTTTAAACCATTTTATTCTCTCTTTTAGTTTGTGCTCTCTTCTGTCGCCGATTGGCATAGCTCTGATAAGTGGTTCCCTGATGATTTTTCTTTTTCTTCATTTGAGAGGAAAAGTCTCATCTTTTCTCAGTTACTGTCAGAACTTCTTTCCCTATCTTCGAGGTGCAAAGTGAGATATTTCTCCCATAAGCCTGGCTTAGCCTTTTATCACTGGATGGGTTCATCTACTACTTTTTATACCTTCTACAAATTGCATTCTTGTACTTTCTTGTATGAGTGTAGAACTGAGTGTTTAAGTGACATGCATTTCTTTTGGACCCCATCTTCGTGGTTTAGATATTTTCCTCATTGGTGATCTCTGACTATTAGAGATTCACCTAAAAAAAAAAACCCTCTTTTTATTTTGGAATGTTTTGAAAGATTTACAGAAAAATTCAACAGGTGGCACAGAATGTTCCCATATATTCGTCATCCACCTTCCCCTAATGTTAACCTTTTACATAACCTAGGTACATTTGTCCAACTAGGAAATTAATGGTGGTAGATTGCTATTACCTAGACTACATACTTTATTTGGATTTTATCAGTTTTTCTACTACTGTTTTTTTTTTTTTAACCCATCCCAGGAACCAATCCTAGATTCCACATTGCCCTTAGCAGTTTCACTTACATTTTTTCATTCTCAGTGATTCAAAATGATATCTTTGTGTGATAATTTCCACTGAATGTATTAGTCTTTACATATTTGACTAATTACTTTTAGCTGCAGAAACCAAAATGTTCACAGTTTTAAGCTAAAAATAACCTCCTCCATATACTTCAAAGATGAGTTTGGAAATCTGAGCTCTACTGAATATCAGTATTCCCTCCGTGCCACCACCAAGGCTAAAGGAGCATGGCGAACTGTTCCTTTTCTGGTTTGATCATCATTTTATTATGTGTTTGTTGTTCTTTTCTCTTTTCATGTTGAGGCACTTTTGATGCCCAGGCAGTGTCCGGACTAGAGCGAGGTAAGTGACATGTAAGTTTTAAGGAGGCATTCAGACTCAGGATCAAGCAAGTAGAGGGCTGGCTCCTAAAGAGGAAGTGCTCTCTGAGTTTTGCATCTCACTTATTTTACCCCCACCCCAGCTCTCTCTGTTCCTGGTATTTGGAGCATAACACATTCTTGATTTACAAAGTCACCCACCCCCTGCCTACCACTCCTTTGGTTACATATAACATTGGATATAATATTTTAATTTTTTTCCTCATAACTGTGTGCTGAACTATGACCTCCTACTTATTTCTCCAGCTCCTTGTCAGATATTAATCAAAATTTCAGAAAGTCTCAGGTTCACCCTTTGTTCTCATATTATATTTCCTTGTGGGAGGCAGATCTTACAGGGATTTTGTGAGTGGGTGAGTGTGAGTCTATATCTAATTGTGTATTTGTATGCATAGCCTGCAATTTATATTCGGCACTAAGTGCTGGGGAAAAAAAGAGCCTGTTTTAAAGCTTGTTTCAAGCTGTTAGACCTTCTTCTGGGCAATTAGAATAATAAAATGCAACTAATACCTTTCTCCTTCCAAGTTGCCAGGTACATTTATAAGCCACAGAGCTTTTGCTGACTGGGGGAATAAATAAACTTGCAACAGCAATGGTGAAAATATCCTGAAAATGTTAATATGTGGGAAGAAAGTAAATTATGATAATATTCTTCCAGGATCCATTTAGGAAAACCAGTGGATATTTCTATATTTGTGACCTCCTGGGGAAAGGACAGCAGGGCTCAGTAACATGAGGTAGAATTGCTTTGCTGGTAGTGTTTTTAGGGCATTGCAGAAAAACCATGTGAGGTTTCTACAGGGAGTGGTAAGTGCTGGGACAACTCAGACAGACAGAATTAAGAAAGAACAGATTCTTGCCTGCAAACGTTAAGGATGATGGTGGTTCCTGACACAGCGGCTAAGAGGAGAACTTGGAGGTCTAGCAACAGGTCTATGCAACTAGTACCTGCCTTATGTTTTCCAGGAACTCTAGTTCCCAAGCAGAAATGAAGACTGCATGTTAGGAATTCCTGGAAACCCAAAGTGTTTAGAGAGCTATGGGAAAATATCTCCCAGCTGGCTCCCCAGCTTGTGTAGATAAATTTAGAGACTGGTTTAAGGAGCTCAGGGCTAGAATTTCCAAAGACAGAAAACCTCAGGATGAAAGTGAAGTTGCCTCAGCTGATGAAAGGCCTATGCCACGGCTAAGAATTAGTTCAAGATCACAGTCTCAAGAAAGATGGTCATAACAGGAAGTCCTTCTGTTCACACATGCTCAGGATAAAGTGTTGCTGAGTATCTTGGTGGAAGCAAGTCCTATGACAAAGAACCAGGTGTCAAGTAGTAGTTTACGTGGGAGGTTATCTTAGGAAACTCAGGTAGGGGTGCAGGGAAGTGAACAAGGCAGGGAAGGAGGCTTGAAAAGGTAACCTGCTTACTTCTGTGGGCAGCTGGGGCTGAGTCCCACTAAGGAACTCTGGGACAGAGCAAAGAGCATGCCTGGAGTTATCACAAGGGAGATAGGTTACCTAATCCACCATCTCCCCATCAGTCATTGGTTGAGGGCTGTTTCCAGGGCCATTAACTCTCTTGCACTTGAGCTTATCCTACGATTGGATTCCTGCATCCAGAAGAAAAGCTTGTAGGAAGAGAGCTACAGGTGTGGTAATAAAGAGCTCCTGCTCTGCACTGATGGGAAGTGACACCTCGGAGCAAGTGGGATGGTTGTTACTTTCATGGTTGACCTAGAAGTTTGTCTAAAATCCATTAAAAGCTTTATATAACTACAATCTGGTCTTTTCAGGGCAAAGGGCCTCAGGTGCTGCAAATCCAGGTGTGAAAGCCCAGATAAGGAAAAGACAGAGGCTCGGATATGGATGACCTTGGAGATAGCTAGATTGAAAAATTCTGAGGGTGGGGATGGCATTTATGTGTGTGTGTGTTTGTGTGTATGTGTAACTCTCTCTCATTGCTTGCTCAATAAATGCTCTTGAACGACCAGTGGGAGAACTTTCTGTTATTGTTCCTGCCCAAGGGGCAGAGGTGGAAGAGGAGGGAGCAGAGGTGGGAAGCAGCTGCTGAGTCCCTTACATGGCTGCTGTTCATCATTGCCTCCTCCACACAGAGCTGATTTTCCTGCAAGGTCTTCCCCTGTCTCTTGCAGACATCGTGTAGATTCTTGATGTCAGCTTGTAGGCTCAAGAGCTTGCTGTTCAGGCTGCTCACTTCTCTGTCCCTCTCCCCCACCTCGGCAGTCAGAAAAACAAAAGCATCAATTATGAACCATCGAGAAAATGCTTACTTTTCATTCACTGGTTGGCAGAGACTTTAAATTTGCTGGAAATTTGTCCATTAACCCTTGGCTGTTATTACTCATCCTGTGTAACATTTACATGGTGTCCACTTGCAATGTGTCTGAGTGCTCTGCATTATTCGGACAATTACTTATTTACATTAATTAATCTTCACCCACCGCTGTGGGTGCATCACAGACACTTGCCCTGCTTTTCCAGAGGAAGTAAGTGCCTTGAATAATTCCAGGCACCTAGTGGGCTGTCTATAAATATGAATGGTTCTGCCATTGATGAAATGAACATACTGAGATGTCAAACGGACTTGTCAAGACTATAGGGAAACAGTGATGGAATTGATGTGGTATCTGAAAAGTCTCTTAACTTTCCCTCCCACCCGCTAAACCAAAGACCTCCTTCACTGTAAACCCAGTGCTTTTCTTTGGAGATGAATGGGGATAAAAGTAAAATCTCTGGGCTGATTGCATAACATCCTTGTTTTTGATTATGAGTGAAAATGATTAGCTAGTTATTGCTAGGTCAGATGGAAATTAGTGATCAAGATCAAAATAGAGAGTGTGGAGCACAGCAGCTTGGGTGGGGTTGGGGTGTACAGCTGTGGGAAGAGGGTGGTGCTCTGTCATACTATGACGCCACCTTCTACTTGCAGTGTTGTGAGCGGCAACCATGTGAAAAGAAATTAGCAAGAAGCCCTCTGGCAACCTATCTAGTGCTTTAATCCTATCATTGTGCAGACTTTCTGTAACACAGGCACTACCACCCCTGAGTTTTAGATGTTGGACCAAGGCTGGGGCTTTTACGGCAGATGCCTGTCTTTTGTTGCATGACCCAGGGCAGTCTCTCAGGTGAAGATTCACGGCAACTATTAAAGAAATACTCCTGAAGGAAATCAGCAAGGATGTGATGGAAGCAGGACAGGGGAGGGGCAGAAACTAAGAAAGGGCACAAATTCAGGCCAAGTTTTGTGGAAGGGGCCTCAGCCTAATCCCATAGGAAACTCTAGGATGTAAATTACACCTTAGAGTCCATTTTAAGTCAATGAAAGCTGGGCTGTCAGACTCAGCATCAGTCAGTCAATGGCTAAGGGCTGCCTTATGGGATATAAGTTCCCAGGGACGTTCAGCTCTCTGCTCTTATAAGTAAAGGGAGCCCAAGGGTAATTCTTCTAAGGCAACTGTAGGTGCAAAATCACACAGAAGCCATGAGTGCACAGAAATGGCAAAGTGATCCATGTGACAGCGCCTGAGGCCCCACAACAGGTTAGCAGCAGAGTGGGGAGAGTCCTGCTTTCCCAACCCTGTGGCCAGGGCTCTGACACTGTATCCCACTGATTGTGCTGGCCTCTTAAATATATGAGCTACATAACACGTGTTCCCAGGGAGCTGGAGACCTGATATGGACATCATAAATCAAGGCTTACTGGACAGGTCAGTTTAAGAGACCTCTGCACAAGGCCGAGGGGGGGCTGGAGGATAACCACGGGAATCGGACACCGCAATGTCAGAGTATGCGGAATTCAGAAGGTTTCCCAGAAGTGCTGCTGTCTCAGCTGATTTATTCCTTCATTTCCATTTAGTACCTGGATTTTTTTTTTTTTTTTTTTTTTTTTTACCACTTTACAGTTTAATTAGGTTAACGGCATGGCTCTGTCATTAAAAGGATTTCATTATCTCAAAACGCTCCCAGTTCCTCCCTTGCTCCTGTCCCCTGTTCCTTGCTTTCAGAAAAATAACAGTAGATGTCAACTGCCCCAAGCATGTAATTGTCATTAAGACAATTACCAGAGACTCTCTTAAGAGAATGTGTGTAGAGTGGCTAAAAAAAAAAAAAAAAAGGTGTACACTCTTCTCTAACTAGAAAACAAAATCCTTGACCTGACCAGGAGCAGCAGTTTGATCCTAGGGCTTTAAATCCCTGTTGTCATGGCTGCCATACTGGGAATAGAGTATAGAGACTCACTGTGGAGTGGGGGCCTAGGGATCCCCTCCTTTTTTGCCACAAGACTTTCTTTCTCTGGCATTTATGAGCAGGTTAGGTGATAATACTAGGCCTGCTCTATGGAAAGGCCAAATGCCCGATATGCTTGCCTTGATGCTGAATATGTGCTTCCTAAGGTGAGGACAGTGTCACCAGATTGTTGCATAAGGAGGAGCCTGGCACACTGATGACTCGTTAGTAAGGTACCAATGATACACAACTTGAGCCTCTCCATGTTAAAAGCTCAATGCCCTCTCTCTTATGCCGATTAAAAGACTGCTCCATTTTAGATGTCTTCTGAGCAGAAGGCCTGCTAGCCCAATTCTGTGGCACGACTAGGACTTCAGAATTGGATCGTTAATGTAGATGATCTCATCTAATTTGGACATTAGCATTGACTCAGAGTCTCTGAGGCAATTTCTTTGTTCATAAAACAAAGGTTTGGAATAAATAATCCTTTCTTTGAGGATGCCCTAAACCAGCTGAATAACAAATGTGTTTTTTTTGCTGGATGTCAAATGAAATTTGCTTTTGAAATCAGAACCTAATGATTCACTCCTAAAAGCCAAATTATACAAGAGTTTTTGTTCATCAGAACAGAAGTGAAAATGCCGGGAGAGTAACAAGGTTATTTCCATGAACCATGTATCATTAGTATTATTTTTACTATAGGTACTTGTTAGAAGAAGCTATGCTCACCTCAGAACTCCAGAAAGGCAAGTGTTTCTCAGGTTCCAGTAAACTTAATTTCTCGCTAATATCATGCACAGAGGTCACTGGACACTATTTCTAATCCCATCTACTTTATGAAGGCTAAATTCCAGGCAGATGCCTTTTGAGTATCAATATGCAGTAGGAATTGATTTAATCTGACATTTCATCAATCAAAGCTCTGTAACCAGTACTAAGGCATGAGATGAACTGAGAATCATAATGCTGACCCACAGGCACCATCTGATTCTGTCCTAGATCTGAAGTCATTAACAATGGTTGAAATCACAAGCTTCCACTGCTAGGTGAGTTTCACTTACATAAGCCATGCACTTGGACACAGGCATAACTCAAAGATATTATGGGCTTGGTGCCAGCTGACTGAGATAAAGCAAATATCATGATAAATCAAGTCACACAAATTTTTTGGTTTCCCAGTTCATATAGAAATAATTATATTTATACAATACTATAGTCTATTAAGTTTGCAAAAGCATTGTATCTAAAAAAAGTTCATGCCTTAATTTAAAAATAACTTATTGGTAAAAAATGGTAACCATTAACTAAAACTTCAGAGAGCTGCAATCTTTTTGAGCTCTGACCACAGATCATCATAATGAATACAATAATAAGGAAAAGTTTGAAATATTGTCTGAAGTACCAAAATGTAACACAGAGACATGAAGTGAGCAAATGCTATTGGAAAAATGATGTCCATAGACTTGGCTGATGCAGGGTTGCCACAAATTCTCAATTTGTAAAAAATGCAGTATCTGCTGAGTGCAATAAAGCGAAATTCAATAAAATGAGGTGTGTCTGTACCCAGTTTTACTTATCTGGGGTTGGAAGCTGGTCACTTGTCTGAAGGCATGTGACAGCAGCAGCAGCAGCTACTAACCATAGGGAAAACAGTGAGTGCTAAAGTGGCAGGTGCTACCACACTCATGACAGTTATTGGAAAATAGGTTATTTACTGAAGCAAATTTTCTATATTGATTAATGAGTCTTTTTTCAAAGAGCATGCCTTCTCAAACGTATATTTCAAAAGATGGGAAGAAATTTTTCTCTAGGCATCAAGGTATTGACAGTCTCGTGTTTCTTCTTGGGGGAAGCTGATGCTAAACCGAAGCTTATGATTCAAGGATACTCTCAGATCCCAGGTGCATTACAAAGCTTCAAGACCGCAGCATTTCCAGGGATTTGGCTTTTAAACAAGAAAGCTTGGGTGGCAGTTTCTAGAGTAATTCCGGAGTCAACCCATGATACCATAAATCTCATCATCTTTGGAAATGATATTTGCGAGGATAAGGACAAATCTTTAGTAGACAATGGACACTCACTTTAACCACCACTACCATATAAAATATATCAGTTTATAGTGAGTTATGTTTTAAAAAGCATAAAACATTATAAATTAACATCGCTTCAGGAATTTTCACATTTTACTTGTGTAATAATAGTGTTTGGTTATCTACAGTAATTTCAAACATTGTTGTTGATATTATTAACTTGATTCCTCAGTTTACCTTTCCATATATAAAGCCATTGCAGTTTTTGGTTACTTATGATAAGAACGAATGTGCACTTATACAAGGTTTGCCTGTGAGCAAAAATTTTGGAACCAATTATGTCCACATAGTGAAGAACAAGTATATTTTACTGTATCCTAAATTATTTAACAATTGGCTCACTGTTTGAGTGCCAGGCTTAGGATACACATAGTACACATGGCATATGGAAGAATTCTGCCACCTACGGAATATGGGCCAATTTTTGTTGGCACTTGGGCAATTGCTACATACTTTCCTCCATCATATCCTTGGGGAAACTGTTTCGCTAGAAAGTAAGCTCCATGGAGCAGGGATCTTTGTCTCTTTTGTTCACTGCTTTAACCCCTAGAACTATGCCTGGCACATCACAGGTGCACCAAAGATAACAGCGGAATGAAGAAATGCCCTTCTAAAAAATCCATACCAGATCCTTGTTTCCTGCAGAACTTGTAGCAAATCCTGAATCGCTCCCTCTAGTCATTCAACAGGAAGGGAGCTGAAACATCTCTTTTAGAAGTCGCTCACCTCTTGGTAGGAGGACTGTTAAAAATCGTATGTCATGTGGGACAATGGTATACTAACTAAAATATTCCCCTTAAGTCCTTTCGGACAAGTCAGGGAACATACATGAACATATTTTGAACAAAATATTAAACTCATCGGAGTACTCCATTTTCATATCATTCCAGATAAAGAGAGAATGTTGGCAATGATATTTAATATTTATTAAGGGCTTCTTAAGTCCCAAGCACTGATGTTTTACATGCAGTGTCTTACTTAATCCTCACAGCAAGACTTTGAAATAGGTACTCATTATTCGTATTTTCTAGGTATGGCAAAGGAGGCTCAGAGAGTCTAAGTGACATTGTTATTGATATGTCTAATAACACGCTGCTTTGAGATTTGGTCCCAGATCCACCTAGCTCAAGTCTGGGCTCTTAAGTGTTATACTCTGCTGCCCACCTGTGTCTGTGATATTTTGGGATGCTTATTATTGCAATTTTTTTTTTAGGGTTGCACCCCAGCATATGGAAGTTCCTGGGCTAGGGGTCGAGTCGGAGCTGTAGCCACAGCCACAACCACAGCAACGCAGGATATGAGCTGCATCTTTGACCTACACTATAGCTCACAGCAACGCTGGGTCCTTAACCCACTGAGCAAGGTCAGGAATCGAACCTGCATCCTCATGGATACCAGTCAGATTCGTTCCCACTGAGCCACGATGGGAACTCCTACTATTGGAATTTTGAAACCTGAAAAGAAGTCCCTTGTAACAAAAGTTCAACTCCATGTACGTTGATAAGTAAGGGGCCTTACCTCATCTTTCATTTCCTTGGCACCTCTCAATTCTCCTTTAAGCTTTAGCATTTTCTGAGTTTTGTTATAAACCTGAAAAAGTCCAAGAAATTTAAGATGGAAAAGGTATAAATGAGCCTGACCCTTTCAAGATTTTCCCACCTGGATATGTGCTTTCAGCAGGGAGTTTGGAAAAATTTACCAAACTGTTAGCAATGTCTACTTTCCTACCCATATGTTGGTGTTTTCAAAAGTGTATTAAAGCCTTCACCAGGAAGATAGGACCATGGTTTTAAATCTTTTTCAAAAAACCACCACATGGGGGGCTAAATAGTTTCTGAACTCATCCATCCTGGAGAGCAAAAGGTCTGAAATCATCTTTCCTTTTTAGTTTTCTAGAGCTGACATATCATTAACATTATGTACTAATCATGAACCAGCTGGGATGTGCATACCAACTTCATTCTCATGATAACTCTGGGAGGCAGATACCATTACGGTCCCCATTTAACAGAGGAGGACACTGAAGCATAGAAAGGCTAAATGACTTACCCAAGGTCGGGCAGGCTCTCTTACTACTTTGTGGAGAGATTCCATCAATTTCTAATTATTAATTTGGAAATATCTGATGATGTGACTTTTTTGCAGCATCAAGTTACTATATTGTTGGTGCTTGTAAAGTTAGGAAACTTGTAAAGTGCTGAGAATTATCTAAATAAAAAACCTCGAGGGAAAAAAAAATCCTCAAGGAACCAAAGATTTTTGCACCTGTATGTGTATAACTATAGGATGATGCATTTGAGGTCATAACGCACCACACTCATTAAAATGATATAATTTACTACATTTTTAACTCTAAGACTAGAGCAAGTTTCCACCAGGTACTTACCTGCAGAATAGTTCCAAGAATGAGAAGCTATCAAAATACTCATTCTTTGAAATGAACCACATACCCCACCCCTAATATAAGCCAAGAGGAAGAAAGAATGCTGGTGAGAATTTGGAATGTTTTACGGGATGGTATTCCACTGTGCTGCATTGTTTACCCTCCCATGTCTTCATGCACAGAGATGCATCATGGGAAAGGTGATGTAGCTGGGGCTTACCCAGGGAGGAGGCGAAGTGATGAAGTGATGTTACAGTAACGAACAATCTGCACATCTCAGTGACTTAAAACCATGAAGGTTTATTTTTCACTTGCGCTACATGTCCTTTATGAGTCAGCTGGGGCTATGCTTTCCATTGTCCTCAGCTAGTGGAACCTCTATCATCTAGTATGTTGCCTGTTGCCATGGCAGCAGAAAGGGAACTAGGTGAATCACATACAGGTTCTTAAAGTGGAAGTGACACTCTTCACTTCTGCTCACATTTCATTGGCCAAAAATCAAGTCATATGGCTACGCTTACCTTCTTCCTTTAAAATCCCCAAAAGGAAATATTGGTGAATGCCTCCCATGCGAGGTGTCTTAGCCTGTTGGGCTTCTGTAACAAAATATCATAGACTGCATCTTATAAACAACAGAATTTTTTTTTTCTCACAGTTCTGGAGGTTGAGAAGTCCATAATCAAGGTGCTTGCAGATTAGGTGTTTGGTGAGGACACAGTTCAGAGACGGCTGTTTCTTTTTTGCTGTAACTTCACATAGCTGAAGGGGTAAGGGAGAGCTCTGTGGTGTCTGTCTCTGTCTTTCTTTATTTCTTCCTTTCTTCCTCCCTCCCTCTCTTTCTTTCTTTTTTTTCACAAGTTTAAAACATGTATTTAAAATACAATTTATAAAATGCTTAATCTGCTGACTCAGGAGCCCCCGGTGTAGGGTGGGGTAGGGTGGGCAACTGCAGGGATGCACCCCTCCCTCTTTCTTCCTTCCTTCCTCCCACCCCTCTTCCTTCCTTCCTTCCTTCTTTCTTTGCCACCCTCGGCATATAGAGTTCCTGGGCCAGGGATTAGATCTGTGCTGCAGTTGTAACCTAAGCCATAGCTGCTGCAACTCTGGATCCTCAACCTGTGCAGGGCTGGGGACTGAACCTGTGTCCCAGAACTCCCAAGACAATGCTCATCCTGTTGTGCCACAGCAGCAAATACTGGGGCTTGTTTTATAAGGGCACTAGTCCCATTCATGATGGCTCCATCCTTATGAACTAATTACCTTTCAAAGGTCCACCTCCTAATACTATTGCTTTGGCAGTTAGGATTTCAACACATGAATTTTGAAGGGACACAAACATTTACTCTGCAGCGTTAGGCAAATGAGAAGACTAAAGATGGTGTGGCACAGGGAGTTCTCTGGTAGCCTAATGGTTAAGGACTCAGTGTTGCCACTGCTATGGCATGGTTTTGATCCCTGGCCTGGGAAATTCTACATGTCATGGGTGGAACCAAAAAAAAAAAAAGGAGTTCCTGTCATAGCGCAGCAGAAATGAATCCAACTAGGAACCATGAGGTTGCAGGTTTGATCCCTGGCCTTGCTCAGTGGATTAAGGATCCAGCATTGCCTTAAGACTCGGCTCAGATCTGGTTTTGCTGTGGCTGTGGTGTAGGCTAGCAGCTACAGCTCCAACTAGACCCCTAGCCTGGGAAGCTCCAAGTGCTGAGGGTGAGGCCCTAAAAAGGAAAAACAAAAACAAAAACAAAACAACAACAACAACAACAACAACAACAAAGACTATTGTCTTTCCTAGCTCTAGAGTACTGGATCAGTGTTCTACCTTGATGGCTATTCTTCTTTAGTAGGAATTGTGAACTCAGCCCAAATATCACATGAAGATTGGAATGGGATAAACACATCCTTGAGAAGAATATTCCTCTCCAGGCAGACCTACTGGTTAGTCGGGAGATGATCCTTAAATCAAATGACATCTTGTCCCAAAGACAGAAATGTGATTGTCTAGATTGTGATGGTTTCACTTACTCCGGAGTTACACAGCAAGATTTTCAAGGGCCAAGAGCATTTGGAAGGAAAAGCGGTAAGCTTAGGCTCTCATATTTTCATGAGAATATATCAGACTTTATCGAGTAAAATAAGTCAGAGGAAAAATAGCTGAATTGTGTTCCATGAAGGAGACATGGGAATTCTGTGAGTCATTAACAACAGCAGTGGGCAATTTGGAAGTGTTTATGATGAAAAAGGGGGAATGATTATATGATACATTTTTGAAGCATTTGACAGTAATGTTTGCCAGATGGAAGCTTCAAATGCTTATAAAATGATTGTGGAAGCTTCACAATGCCCTCTGAGGAGTGTGGCTGGACAAATATTTTGCAGAGGAGAGAACTCACCACAGAGGGAGGGCCTTTGGGTACTGATCTCTGTGCCCAGAACTCATCTTCCCTCTTCTCAAACTCTTACTCTACATCTTCTCTGCTACTGTGTCCTGTATCTTTGTTGAGACCTTCACATCCTCGTGCCTCATCCCCTCCATCAGCATCTCTTAATTCTTTCATATCGGCCCAGGGGACTGCTCTTTTTGTATTTGCAAGTTCTGCCATCTGCTTTTGTAGTAGGCTTTTTTCTTGGTGACAGCTGTGACCAGAAAAAAAAAAAAAAAAAAAAGCAATTGTAGTGAAATCTAAAAGTTGGTCAGGGGATCTAGCGATGTTTTGTGCCTCTCAAGTTAGCCTCAGCCCTCACACTGAGCACCTTACAGGTTCACAAGAAACATTTAACACTGCATTTCACATGGGTGACTAGTGTAGGAGGTATGAAGTCAGGTGTGCAAAGAAAAGGTAACTTTTTTCTATTACTCACTTCTATTATTACATTTCTACCAAATGGAAGAAAATAGAACCTTTGTTATTTCTGAGAAATGTCCATCATTTTTAGGTTAAAAGTTAATCATTTCATGATTTCTTCCACCTATTTAAGATCTCTTCAAAGTGTGCCCAAGTTCTAGGGTCCTAAGTTGCATCCAGGCATCAGGGGTGGTTTCTGGTCCACGGTCATGGGCAACTTTCCCAGCTGGAATGTGCTGAGATGTCTATGTCCTGGGCATCAGGCTACATCTACTGTATTTTTCTGTTACTGTGGGCTTTGGGTCTGCTGGTCCTCTTTCATCCTCTGAGGAAGCTCCTACAGGGGAAAGAGACAGAGAGAGGCACATGTGAGCCTGGCCTTCGGCCCTCTGCTCTTAGACGTGCTTTATCATCTTTCTATGCCATCATGTCCATCATTCTCTAGAAATGTGTTTAGAGGAAGGGGATAGGATCTTAAGACCTTGTTCACTTCCCTGGCCCCCATTCCTGGAATTGGTCACAAGTCTTTTCTGCCCCTGGAATGGTAAACCTATTGGTGTTATATTATTTTCCCTACTATTGCCAATTTCATTGGTCTCACCAGAGTCAAATACTCGTATGTATGCTCAAAGTCCCCTCTTTTTCCTCTTTCTTAACTTAGAGAGTCTTTGTTTATTTTGGGGAAAAGGAAGGAAAAAGGTACAAGTGAACAGGTTCAATGAGGCACAGGTTGAGCGGGAGCAGGATGGGAAACACAGGGTAGTATTCCACACACCCGAGACACACATTAGGTTACACAAATGCCGTAATCACAGATTACTGGTCTTGGCTCTCTCCCTAAGAGAGAGCAACCGCTTGGGTATCCGGATGGACTACTGGCCTTATAGCAGTACCGCCTGTTCCTCTCCCTTCATGACCTGGATGGAAGCATATAAAGGATCCATTCTTCCTAGAAACATGTTTCTAGGTTTTCATGGAAAGAGATGCTATGTGGTTTAATGTTAAAGCTATCCTTTGGAGTTAATCAGAACTAACAGGTCTACCTACACTTTGCTGAAAGTCTTTCCTTTACTCTTGCTAGGTTTTAGATTTTTCTCCAATGTTCCACCTCCTACTAATGAAAAAAGGGTGATGAGTCCTAGGGCTCTTAATTATTGAAACAATGAAAGGATGTTCAGTGTTTCTTCTATTTTTAAAAATATGTGAGCACCATGAATAAACATAATGTTCCTTGTGCAATAAATACTTCTGCCCAGAATGCGTGTACAGAGCCATAGCATGCAGTGGCCTGGCATGAAGAGCGTACCTTTTTGGATTCAAATCCAGCTCTAAAAGAAAAGAAATCCCTGATCACGTAGTGCATATGTGATAGGAGATTTTAGGAGGTGGTGGTTTTGCCAGGATTTGGGGTTCTGCACCAAAACTTAGTGAATAGGAACCTGACACCAAGGTCACTGACTGGGTCATAATCTATCCCCAGGACTAAGGTTCTTCTGGAGTGGAAGCAGGGCCAGTGGGTCTTCCCAGAAGGAGACTTTGGAATAGCAGAAGAAATGATCCAATGAAGGGATCCCAGGATTTATCAGATTCACTGCCATAGGTGAAAATTTCTCCCCATGGCTATCTCTCTCTTTCTTTCTCTTTCTTTCTTTCTTTCTTTCTTCCTTCCTTCTTTTCTTCCTTCCTTCCTTCCTTCCTTCCTTCCTTCCTTTCCTTTCCTTTCCTTTCCTTTCCTTTCCTTCCTTCCTTCCTTTCTCTCTCTCTCTCTTTTCTTTTCTTTTCTTTTCTTTTCTCTTCTCTTCTCTTCTTTTCTTTTCTTTTCTTTTCTTTTCTTTTCTTTTCTTTTCTTTCTTGTCTTTTTAGGGCCGCACCCACAGCATATGGAGGTTCCCAGGTTAGGGGTCTAATCGGAGCTACAGCTGGTGGCTTACATCACAGCTACAGCCACAGCCACAGCCATGCCAGATCTGAGCCACGTCTGCGACTTACTCCACAGCTCACGGCAATGCCAGAGCCTTAACCTACTGAGTGAGGCCAGGGATTGAACCAGCAACCTCATGGTTCCTAGTCAGATTCGTTTTCGCTGCAATACAACAGGAACCCCTCTCTTCTGGTACTTTTCACAGACCCTGCCAGTTGCCTTTTCCAATATCCATACTTTTAACCTTTCATAGTAACGAACTCAGAATTTTATTGGAGTGTGTATGTACTCATCCAAAAGACTTCCTATCCCAGCCTCTCTTGTTAGCCAAGTATGGCTGTATGTCTCAGTGTTGATAATGAGATGTAAGAGGAAATATTGTGGGAACTTCCAGGAAATCTTAAAGAGAAATGTACAGCTCTTTGTTCCTTCCTCCTTCCTGCTTTCCTTCTTCTTTTTTTTTTTCTTTTTTTAATCTTTTTTTTTAATTTGCTTTTTAGGGCCGTACCTGCAGCATATGGAAATTCCCAGGCTAGGGGTCAAATCGGAGCTGCAGCTGCCAGCCTACGCTACAGCCACAGCAACACAGGATCCAAGCGCATCTGTGACTTACATCACAGCTCACAGCAATGCCAGATCCTTAAGCCACTGAGTGAGGCCAGGGATCGAACCTGAGTCCCCATGGATACTAGTCGGATTCATTTCCCCTGAGCCACGGGAACTCTCTTCCTGCTTTCTTGGAATGCTGATTTGGGCCCTGGTGCTCCAGCAACCATTTGGAACATGACGTGACGCTCATAGAGACAGAACATAGGTCCCTGGTGGTATGGAACCACCAGGTTAGCCCTGGACAGAGAGCAATTTCGACCTTAACTGACTTCTATCTTAAGTCACTGTTGTTTTGGATTTTCTCTCTTATGCAACTAAATCTAATGCAAACGGATAAAGTACGGTTAATTGTATTCCTCTCAGAGAGACCTCTCAACAATCCACTCTCCATTTCTAGCACCTCCACCACCTGCTTCTATCACACATTTTAGAAACTCTGTTTCATTGGGGACCAACTCTTTGACCCTACAAACATTTTTTCTCAAATATCCCTTTCCTTTACTTGACTTGATTTTGTCTTGATACAATCAAACTTTTTGCTTTCACTCTGTATCTTTCTCTCCCTGATGTCTGGATTAGGAAGATCCAGGGTGGGGAAGAGAGCAAGTCCTCCTATTGCCACCGTCATTATTCCTGTTCCATTTAGTAAAATTTCCTCTTGTGAAGTACACACTCCATCCGATCTTGGTTGCCTTTAGGATCAATTGACACGCTGAAAACTCTCCCACTGATTGCTCAACATCTTTCATTTTTATGAGTTATCTTCTTTCTGTCTGTCCAAAACCCACATACTTTCAAGACTCAACTCAGCAGCCATTTCTGTCATCTTCCTTCCAACCACATGCACTATTAGCACTTGTATGGCAGCTACTATATGTCAGGCACTATTCTAAACATAAAAGAACATTAATCTTCACAGGAGCCCTGCCAGGTAGGTAACCCCTCACACTTTCACAGCATTTAATCTGCTCGCTTTTTAACATAACACAATTTGCCTTTATTACGGCTATTTGATTTGCGTTGTCTCTCCATAAAGGTAGTGGTGATTGATTCTGGTGAAAAAACAAGAACATATAGGACTTTCTGAAATAATCTTATATTTCCAGAAAAGTTGCAAACATAGTACAGAGCGGTCCTAAATACCCCTTCCTCAGCTTCCCCAACGTTAGCATCTTACACATCATCAGTATGTCTCTTACCAATGATATTGACCTTGGTTACTTTTACGCTGGTGGCTATGGAGTTACTATTTTCCCCATTACAACTAATACAAAATTTCATAGAATCTTCTTCAAGAGTTGCCCTCTGCAGCCTTCTTCCTGATACTATTCAAGAAGACTCTTTTCTTGAGAAAGGATTTTCCACATTCCCTTACCTTCTCTCTCCATGTGAGCCCCCTCCACCTTCTTATAGTTTTCAAAAGGTTCACTGAAAAAGCCAAGGCCTTTTGGAGTTGATATGATCCGCTGGCATTTGCCTGGCTGTCTGCTCTCCGGCAGGAGAGGGGTTAAATACTTTGGGATAACTTCAGCACTGAACTGCCAAGTCTCTTAGGTTCAGCTCAGCAATCAAACTGCATAACCTAATAGAGCCCCTGGTGCTACGGGAAACACAAGACACTGATTTATATTTTAATATCAGTAATTTCCACAAGAGCAACATTTCTGAGTATCATTTTACAATTTCTGTCAAATGCTAGCTCAGTTTTTCTTAATTCTGTTTATTGTGCCTGAATTTGCAATCTCATCGGCAATGCAGATTCTCGGCTCTCAGGAGAGAAGAACATCTCTGTCTTTCTCTGGAAGGGGAAGGATGGGGGCAGGGACAGAAACGGGCTTATAAAATAACTGGAAATGTAGCTAAAGTACCGTTTATTAAGAATGGTGATGAAGTACTTTTAGTTAAAAGGGGAGGAGGCGGTACTGGACAAACTTTGCAAAAACGTGAAAAACAAATGAGGTGTCTGGAATCCAAACTGGAATCTTTCCTCCCAGAATGGAGAACTGTTCTATACACTGTAAAACTGAGGAAAGGGAACCAACATGGGGACTATTTGGCACATTTGCCGTGGGATCCTTGCTATGGCCATTAGTGCTACAGCAGGCTGTAAAGGGCTTTGGGATCCTTAGGGATCAAAGGTGCATGGCTGCATAAATGCCAGATGTTGCCATTAGGAGGAAGGAGTCTGGTTCTCTCCTGTGTTCTTTGAACATCCAATAAAAGTAAGAACAAAGCTGGTGCTGTTGGCACCAAACCACATCTACTCAGCATGCTCAGGGCTTGGCATGCTTCCTGAGGCCACTGGTGGCAGATGTGTGCCCTTGTATGCCCAGTGTTGTCCACTAGTTTCCTGTGGGCCTGCAGCTCCAGTTTCTACATTAGTCCTTTTCTGGACAGTTCCCGGGAAACCTCCTGAAATAGCTTAACCTAATGCTCTTCTTTGAAATTTGAAATTTAGCTTCAGCTAGAGAGTATCTCTCCTTTGGCTGTAACTTAAAGCCAGCCAAGGGTCAGAAGTGAGGCCTCTGTAACCCAGTGAAGCTTCTTGTGTGACTACTCAGGGCCTTTCCCAAACCAGATTGTCAGTCTGCGTAAGCCTTCTTTTCTCCAAAGCCACAGGCCCACTAGGTCACAGTGAGCCCAAAGCCACTGCTTCCGGTTGCTGTTAAGACCTCATGCTTTTCACCAGCATCCTTCAGTTTCATACATTCTAAATCCAACATCATGTCTTGTTGCCAAACCTCTGGCAGAAGCTGTGTTGAGTTTCTCAGTGGAGCTATCGACCACATTGACTGAAGCCGCAGCAACGTGTTTCTCCCCGTCCAAAAGGGTAAAAATAACAGGAACAAGTTGTCGGAAATGAAATTTCAATTCATCCACGCCCTTTCTACACTTCTGCTGCGACTCCCAAGCAGGGATCAATAGTGTTTAGACAGCCAAGGAGATTTTTTCCCCTCTTAAAGCACCAGATCAATAGTTTAAAAAAAAAAAATCCTCCAGCCCTCTGTATGTGTTGTAGTAAATGTGAACAAATCAGAGGCCTTCGGCTAAACGGATTGACTGAAGGCAGCAGCAGTCCGGCGCTTTGTAACTAAGAGCGCATCAACTGCGCAGGTGGCAACAAGGGAAGAAAGCTGCCAGGCCCGGATGAACCCCGGCGCCCCCGCAGATCTGACAAGAAGGAGGTGTCAAAGGGAATTTCTGTCCCCAAAATGAAGGGGAAAAAAAAGAAAAAGACTCCTGTGCACTGCAGCATGTGGGCGTGACTTGAAAAAATTAGGAGGAGTCTGGACCATTCATACACGTGCGTTTTAGTGGAAGACAGCTTGGGCTGTGGGGTACTCCACACCTCCTCTCCATTCTGTCTTTGACTTTTTAATTTAATTTTTTTTAATTAAAGTTTTTAGCTATCTGTGGTTTTTCTTCATTCCTTCAGTAGTTTCCTTCCCAAAATGTCATCCAACTGTCAGGTATCTTCCCCCTCAGGAAGATTCTGAACTCTGCTTTTCTGGGTTGCCTTCAGCCCAGCACCATGGTCATGTCTCTGATTCACCTGGGTTGCTCATGTGACATCACCGATGTTGTCTGAGGCCTGTTCTCTCTCTCTTCCTCTTGGTCCCATTATTCATGGGAGAGAGAAATTGGGTCAAAGCTCAGTTCTGATTTTCCTCAAATGATTTACCCAGGAGCAACCTTCTCCTCTCATTATGAAAATTTCTGTGTTTTATCCCATCCCTTTTTTTTTTTCTGCCACAGATAAATAAGACAGTGTGTGGATATTCACATGGATATTCTAGCGATTAGACTGTCTTCCAAATTTAGTCCTTCTGTTTCAAGGAGGGAACTTGCAGCCCTAATGATGGTATGAGAAGCTGAAGACTTCTGAGGTGGATTTTCACAACACAATTCTTTAATATCACCTGGGAAAGCCAACCCAAGGACTCAACAGACTGTCACATAGCTGGTCCTACTTTGCAGCTCAGAGGAAACGAACCTGACTAGCATCCATGAGGACACAGGTTGGATCCCTCGCTTGGTGGGTTAAGGATCCACTGTTGCCGTGGGCTGTGGTGTAGGTCGTGGCTTGGATCTGGCATTTCTGTGGCTGTGGTGTAGGCTGGCAGCTACAGCTCTGATTCGACCCCTAGCCTGGGAACCTCCATATGCTGCAGGTGTGGCCCTAAAGAGACAAAAAAAATTTATTGAGTTTGCTAAATTCAAAGATGAATTGCTATGAACTGGATGTCGCCCTTCATTATAAAAGACTTATTATTCTTATCAATGATTATCATGTTAATTTCTGTAATGAATTAAGAGTCTATTTGAAATAAGGCATTGGCTAACTTGAATATAGAAGCATACAGAAATGATACCATGTCAACATGTATTATCCTAGATAATATAGTTTTTTGGTAGTAGTTTTAGTTAACTAAATGTTTATAATCATAGATATAAGAAATTATTCTTACCGACTATGCTATAAACAGCTGCTTCTCTTGGAGTCAGTTCCTGCCTCTTATGTGCCCATACTTTAAACCAGACGTGTTCTCCTTATGGTCACTAGTGTATCTGAAAGGTATCCTAGAAGAAGAGAGATGCATCTCAGTCACTTTAAATAGTCAAGAGGTTAGATAACAGTAGAAAGAGTTCCTCTCAGTGGAGATTTCCAAAGACAAAAAAAGACAAATAGAAACTCTAAATATTAATTTTTTCAGTAGTTTAAAAGTGCCAAGAACTCAGCATGCACCAGGTGAAGCAAAAATGAACAACAAATATAACTACAAGAATAGTTGTGCCATAAAATACCCACTTCCCTCCTTATAGGACCTCACCCATTGTGTGGCCTAGTTAACTATAGCTTCTCCTGCCTTGTGACTCTTCTTTTTAAAAAATCGAAACGTTTGAATATGTAATGTAGTCAAGCGGTTCCAAGAAGTGAAAAGGCGTTCGTCCAGCTTTCTGTTTGTCCCTCCCTTCCCCTTTACCCCTCTCTCTTCTCTGCCCCATGAGGTGGACCTGCAGGCACTGTAGCAACCAGCTTCCTTACCCTGTGGCCTGTGGCCAGCTTACCTGATACAGAGCATTGGCAGGAGAGCTTAGGGAAGGAGGACTGTGCCATATTTGCAAGTGTGCCCTTGGATCTGGCTCTGGCAGATTCCCAGGAGTGGCTGAGACCAGTTACACTGCTGATGCAGGCCCTTCCACACAGTTGCTCTGTTACCCCTTTCATGTAGTCTGCTCCATCCCCTGGGCTTTGAGTTCTGTGGATGCTCAAGGGCCATTCTTACTCCACCTGGTCACTGTGCAATACCTGTAGCTTCCTTATATATCCTGCCTTTTTTTTTGTTTTTTGGTTTTGTTTTGTTTTTTTTTTTTGGTCTTTTGTCCTTTTTTTTTTTTTTTTTTAGGGCCGCACCCACGGCATATGGAGGTTCCCAGGCTAGGGTCTAATCTGAGCTGCAGCCACTGGCCTACGCCAGAGCCACAGCAACTCGGGATCCGAGGCGCATCTGCAACCTACACCACAGCTCATGGCAACGCTGGATCCTTAACTCACTGAGAGAGGCCAGGGATCGAACCTGCAACCTAATCCGATTCGTTTCCACTGTGCCACAAGGGGAACTCCTATCTTGCCTTTTATACCTAGTCCTTTATGAGCCATTCCATGACTTATTCAGCTGCAGCATCCCATCTACTTCCTGCTGAGATCCTGATTAATATGGTAAATGATGGGAAGTCCCATTAGCAGTTATATTAGGTTGCTAGGGCTGGCATAACAAAGTACCACAAACTGCATGGCTTTAACAACAGAAAACTATTGTCTCACAGCTCTGGAGGCTGGAAGAGACAGAGATCAAGCTGTGGGCAGGGTCGGGCCCTTCTGAAAGCTGTGAGGGAGAATCTGTTCCATGCTTCCCACCTAGCTGCTGGTAGTTTCCCCCATCCTTCCCATCTCTGCCTTTGTCCTCACATGGCCTTCTCCCCATGTGCATATCTGTCTCCAAATTTCCCTTTTATAAGGACACTAGTCATATTGAATTAGGGGTGCACCCTTCTCCAGTATGTCCTCATCTTAACTAGTTACATCTGCAATGGCCTGATTTCCAAATAAGACCACATTTTCAGTTACTCAGGGTTAGGACTTCACTGTATGAATTCTGGGGGACACAATTCAACCTATAATGTCAGTTAAATATGCCTAAGTATCTTCCATTATTCAAAAAAAAAAAGTCTCTCCTGATTTCTATTGTCTGGTCCCCCTCCTCTCTGCCACTCATCAGTCATCTTCATGAATGTATTGTTTGCAAACAACTGAATTGTTTGCATCTTTATAGATCCTTAGCCACCTTCCTCTCACCCCCACCTCGCCACCCTCAACCTGGCAGCAGCAGCTCTGACTGGCGAGGTCAAACTTTTTTTTTATTGCACTCTTTAGGGCCTCACCCATGGCATGTGGAGGTTTCCAGGTTAGGGGTTTAATCGGAGCCACAGCTGCCAGTCTACACCACAGCCACAGCAACACCAGGTCTGAGCCGTATCTGTGACCCACACCACAGCTCACAGCAACACCAGATCCTTAACACACTGAGTGAGGCCAGGGATTGAACCAGCAACCTCATGGTTCCTAGTCAGATTTGTTTCCACTGCGCAACGATGGGAACTCCAGCGGGTCAAACTTTTGTTGTCAGACCCATTGGGCTGTTTTTGGTCTTTGCTGTATTTGACAAACTTGACACCAGTGGCTACTTCCTCCTTCTAGAGATACTTTCTGTACTTGGTTTCTGAGATCCTCTTTTAGTTTTCCTCCTGGTTTTCTGAATGCCCCTCAATTTACTTGGCAACTTCTCCTTCTGCCTGGCCATTCCTGAAATGGTCCCCAAGATTCTCTCTTGTCCTCCCCTTTCTCATCCTCCTGATGAGGTGTGGGGGCAGGACTAGATCTATTCCTTCTATTCTACTGCCCCCAAACCTCACTGGTTTCTCATGTTGGTCTGCCTACAGAGGGAGAGTGTGCTGGTCATAGGGACTAAGAATATTTCAGCTCCCGTGACAGTGATTTCTCACTGTATATTAGTTAATTGGCTATTCACTATTTCAGTATATATTGCTGATCATCTGCTTTGTGTCAGGTACTTGTTGACTCACCTGAGATTTGAGATTTGAGTTGTTCGATTGTATTGTCTTGTTCATCATCTCATCTCAAGTGAGTCAACAAGTACCTGACACACAGTAATGCTCAGTAATGTTTATTGAAAGAATGAATAGCCAACTAACTAACACATAGTGAGAAATGACTGTCTTGGGAGTTGGCATACTCTTAGACCATATGATGAGCACACTCTCCCTATAGGTAGACCAACATGAGAAACCAAAGAGGATACTGGTTGACAGAATAGGACTAACGATACCTCAAGAGTCCAATGTTGGAAGGCAATGGGCTAGAATAGCATCACCTAACTGTATCAGCTAGCAAAAGTCTCATCAATGGAGCTGGTATTATCGGTCCATTATCCAAGGCTTTCTGTCTCCTGGACATCCCTCGGAGGGGTCCAGACATCATTCCCTCTGCGACTATGTTTGCCTCACTTTATGCATCAGATGACTGATAATCTCTTTCCTTAAACTGCTCTAGTACAGACTGGTTGTGCAGATTTGAGAGTTATGCTTTGTCTCTAAGGTGACTCTAGATATGGTTATGTTCTCGTAGGACAATGCTTTTCTCATTTCCAAGTTCTGGAGTAAGCCCCCCTGTAATTCATTACAAAGTGGCAAAGTATCCCAAAAGGTTACTCCCATTCCGAGGTACAGTAGTTCACTTTCCACGGGAACAATCAAGAAAGACTATGGAGATGCTTTCATTTGATTGTGCATTTAATTCTGTTATGGGAAGGTGGTCTGCTTTCTAGGATCTTAGGGAGAAATGAGAATTTCCAACTAGAGCTGGAAGAGTAGGAGAGGCAAGTCTGAGAAAAGCTTTAGATGCTAGCATGCAGAGTCTGGAATTTATCTAGAGGCAATAGGGAGCCACTGAAGGTTTTTGAGTTGGAGAGTGACCTCAAGAGTTGCTTCAGGCAGTTTAGCCCGGCCACTGCGTGTGGGAGACAGGGTAGATAGAAGTAGGAAGAAGAGAAGCCCCAGAGAGCTAGACAGGAATTAGCAGATGACTATTATCAAATAAAATTAGCCAGCTGAGCAGAGCAACAGGTAAGAAATCTGTTTCTTTAATTTTTTCCCTATACTAATATAATATTATATCCACATACATAAATACGTCATGCTGAAGTTTCCTGAATACTAATTAAAAGCAAACAAATAAAAAACCTCATTTTTGAAGAAATATTTACTAAAGGGAGACTGGTGGTGAGTGAGATTTAAAACTGCACCAAAAAACTTGGGGTGAATAGATGCAAACTATTGCTTTTGGAATGGATAAGCAATGGGATCCTGCTGTATAGCGCCGGGAACTATGTCTGGTCACTTGTGATGGAGCATGATCACGTGAGAAAAAAGAATGTATACATGTATGTATGACTGGGTCATCTTGCTATGCAGCAGAAAATTGACAGAACACTGTAAATCAGCTATAATGGAAAAATTAAAAATCATTATTAAAAATGAACTATAATACCATTAAAAATGCACCAAAAAATAAAATAAAATTGTACCATTGAAGAGTTCCTATTGTGGCTCAGTGGTAACGAACCTGACTAGTATTCATGAGGACACGGGTTCTATCCCTGGCCGCACTCAGTGGGTTAAGGATCTGGTGTCGCTGTGAGCTGTGGGGTAGGTCACAGATGCGGCTTGGATATGGTGTTCCTCTGGCTATGGTGTAGCCTGGCAGCTACAGATCCGATTCAACCCCTAGCCTGGGAAACTCCATATGCTGCAGGTGAAGCCCCAATCCCCCAAAAAAGAAAAAAAAAATCGCACCATTGGGACAAGACCATATTTCTGAATGGTTCATTTTCTTCAGTCACTAGGTGAGTTTACAGATTAGATCTGGTTGTAGTAGGCTCCAAGATCTGTCCAGAGTCAATTGGTTGGTCCAAGTAGTCTTATGTACTAGTGAAGTACTGAGGACTTGGAAACCTTTTTTGATCTAAATAATTTCTGTTGCAGTTGTGCCCATTCTGCAGCCTGAGTAATTACTTGCCCAACATTTCATTTGTAGCCCTAAAGGACTGTGGAGGTGAGATGAAGGTAGGGCAGGTGGGGGGCAGGTAGACTACTTATATCAAACTCGTTTGTATTTCAAAGTCCTTTTCCTGTAGCTGTTCTCCAGTGATCAAGTCGTGGAGGGAAGGGAGAGTGAGGTGGTTACATATGGGCGCTGCTATTGTTATGTTGGAAAATACTTTTTGATGAACAGTCATTTCCTTCCACTGCCAGAGGGTGTTGATAATGAGCAAATTACCTTTTACTCCCTCTGGTGTGGATGTGAAATTGGCTGTTAATAGAGTTGCTAATGCTACTGGGTTAGCATGTGATTGTTCTATTTTAAGCCAATTTAAGTTATATTTGGGGAGTAGCCAATCAGATCTCGCTAAGAATATGGGCCCAACTGCAGCATTTAATATCAAGAAACCTGCCTCACCCTCAGATGTGGCTGGGACGGAAAGTGCTGAGCACGCGGTCGTTAACATGAAATGTTTTAATACAATGTCTTTTTTTCCTTTGTAGGTACAAGAATGGTCTCATTAGGCAAATACCAAATGTTTTCATCATAGGATAGGACCCGGTTCGAACCTCAATAATATGGAATGCTATCAGCCAATGATGTACTTTGTTTAACCTAACAATGGGTTAATATCGGTCATTTCATTACTGCTTGTTATGCAGTGAAAGCCTACTAGAAAATGAAATGTTCAGAAATTAGTTGAAAGGAGCAAAAAAGGTGAGAGATTTCCCTAAGTTATATGCTCGATTGGGCTAATTAAAGGTACAGATGCATTAGTAGGTTATGGGAACACCTTCGATTTCTAAAGACGCTTGCCCAGGAGGGGGATGGTGTGTTCTAATCGTTTATGGCATTATGAGCCCCCACACCCAATGGAAGGGAGCACAGCTTTTCTCTTGCATTCTTCCTAGCCCTCCCCTTACAGCATCTATTGCCACCTGGCACCTGGTGGCTGAATTGAGTGCATTACTGGGGAAAATTTCTTGATTAAATACAATATTCTTGAACAAAGCACTGTTGATTTGTGATTTTCATGTTTTATGGGCTTTTCATGTTTTAAATGTAAAGCTTATTAGCTACACAGAGAAGGAAACAGGTATGAAGGATGGAAAATAAAATTCGACGGATGTAATACAGAAAAAGAACAGTGTGTGCCATTCTGGTTTGGATTAGTTGGGCTTGGCACCATTATGGGTCTTGTCACCTGATCAGTTCACTGGGCTGAAGAAACTGTGGGGATGGAAAGCGCTGGAGCCTAACAGTACCCCAACTTGCCAAAATACCTCCCAAGCAAAATCGAGGCTCATGCTCTCTGATCTGCCTTTAAGATAGAGTAGCCATGGAAAACCCATTTCTTATGAACTTCCACTCACCCAACAAGTATCGCCTGAGAACTGCCCTGTGCCAGGTTGAAATACAGAGGCGACTGGGACAGGGTCCCTGACCAGAGGAGTACAGCATATCCCAGGGAAATACTTACCTAAGAATATAACACATGGGGATAAGTGGGCTAATAAGAGGTGGTTAAAGCTTGGATGTTTGGAAAATACTTTTAGAGTTGACTTTTCCCCACTTAAACAAACATTCATGGTATTTACAAATGACATTACTCTATGGACTTTACAAATATTAACTCATTAATTCTCATAACAATCTTTGGAGGCAGATGCTATTATTATTTATCTTCATTCACATAGTTGAGGAAATAAAGGCACAGAGAGGTTAAGGTTAAGTGACAAGGTCACACAGATTGTCAATGCAGAATCAGGATTTCAACCCCCATCATCTGGCTCTAGAGTCCATGCTCCCAGTTACTATGTGCTGCCTTCCCATTAAGCCAATCCCTGGGAGATAAGTGAGGTTTGGGCAGATGGAGAAAAGAGGAATGGGTGAGATGAGAGTTTCAGGTTCAGCATTTCCCGCAAAAGGACAAGCTTGTCCAGAGCCACTGACGTGTGACTACACGTGGCACAAGAGGAGAATCCTGTGGTCATAGTAGTAGGATGGGGGGGGGGGGTTGCGCTTTGGGGTGTAAGTGCCGATCTTGGAGGGATGGGCAGAGAGAAAGGGGAGCTGGCAAGGACAGCTGAGGAGCCTACAAAAGGAAAACCAGTAGAAGGATCTCTCCAAAGGGAAGGTGGAGAAATGATGATGGGTGCACATTGTCAGCTGAGGCAGTTTAAGTTAGATGAGGAACACCAGGCCATTTAATTTCATTATTTTATTTTATTTTATTTAGTCCATTTCTAGGGCTGCTCCTGTGGCATATGGAGGTTCCCAGGCTAGGGGTCGAATCTGAGCTGTAGCCACCAGCCTACACCACAGCTCACAGCAACGCCAGATCCTTAACCCACTGAGCTAGGCCAGCGATCAAAACCACAACCTCACAGTTCCTAGTTGGATTCATTAACCACGGAGCCACGACGGGAACTCCAATTATTTTCATTATTTTAGAGATGAGGAGAGAAGACTTGTGTGTTCCTAGCAGAATGCTGGGCAGAGGGCAGGTTCTCAGAACATGTTTGCTGAATGAATAAATGGATCTTATTTACATTTTTATTGTGAATATTATTAAAAAAAGAATATGGCAGTGCTTTTAAAACACTTGGAAACACAGTCATAAAAAATAACATTTTATGGACTGCAAGTCATTTTATGAAATGTTGCAGATACCTATATCCATTCTGCCTGAGGCCTTGAAGTAATAGGACCATTATAGGATTTCTCACTGGGTCATCAAAAAAAAGTTTCATCTCTCATATTCCAGCTACTTCACAGACAGAGCCTGTGTTTTATTAAAAGTAGAGAAAATAACCTGTTTCTGAACCATAGGGTAGAGTTAAAAGTGTTAGGAAAAAAAGTGTTTAAAAAAAAGTGTTAAGGGTATAGTTAAAAGTGTTAAGAAAATTTTACTAGGGTTTTGACTATCAATTTGGATAAATGTTTATTCTCAAAATGTTTCAGCTTTATCTTTCTTCTTCCAGAAAGTTCAGGCACATGCCACTAAAAATGCATTTGCTACATTTGAGAATATTTTTCAAGTGATTTATTGGGGGTAATGTATGGACTATTTATTTAAATATCTCTTATTTCTAGTAATGCCACATCCTCACTAGAAGTGACTTGCCTCATTGCTTAGGCAAAATGATTTTGCTAGTTAGGACCTCTCCTGTAAAAAATAGGCTATTTTCCTCTAACCATTTATCAGAACTGGAGATCTATTTTTAGAAAAGTAGCTGAGAATGGATAAGGTCATAGTCCTGAGCCTCAGGGAATTCCTCCAGAAGTTGTGTCTGATGTACATTCTGCCTCATTTTTCTCCCTTCCGATTCTCCAGAGCGAAGGGGATTCTCTGCTTGAGGTGTGAGGGCTCAGTCATTCCTCTGGGGAATTATGGAATCCCGCAGAGAAGTTCTGTTCTGTATTCTTGATGGCAGGCACCTGGCTGGTAAAGTACAGGGCCTGGTTTCAGCAGTGAAAAACTGCTTATGTTCTTTGGGGACATAGCACTATTTGACGTTATCAGCAAATGAAGTCTGCTAATGTGCGAGTGAGCAACACATAACCACCTCTCTGTGGTTAATACACTCAGATGCTTATAATACAAAAACAGAACAATAAAATGAACACACGTGATCCCTCTGGGAGCTGAACTGTTCCTGACATGGCATCTAAGAGTTCCTTCTGTTTCATTCCTCTGACCTTGTCTCCTCCTGAGAGGTAACCACTGTCCTGAATTTTGTGTGCACTGCTTACCGGATGAAAAAATGCTTTTACCACCTATGTATATACCCCTAAGCAACAAGCTATTTAAGTGTGCTTGCTTTAGAGCTTTATGAAAACTGTATCATACTGTACTTAATCTCCTGGAATTTGCTATTTTCACTCAATGTTGTTTCAAAGATTCATCCGTGTGATTACATTGAGCTGTGGTCCATCCATTTCACTGCTGTCTGAGGGTCCGCTGTGGGAATACAGCACAGTTTGCTCATCCCTTCTCCCACAGATGTCCAGTTGGGTGGTTGGCAGTTCCTTAGCTACGCCAGATAGGGCTGCTGTGGGCATTTTGGGGCATTATCATGCTCTACTGCAAGTTTCTCTAATGTGTATGCCTGCTTTAAAGACTTGCCAACATTTAACTTTATAAGCGCCAGACTGTTATTCTCAACAGTGCCATTTAAATGTCTTACCCAACTGAATGAAAAATATGTCAATGCAGGTATGATTGAAAAAGAAAGGCAGGAATTCCCGTCGTGGCGTAGATGTTAACGAATCCGACTAGGAACCAAGAGGTTTCGGGTTCGGTCCCTGCCCTTGCTCAGTGGGTTAAGGATCCGGCATTGCCGTGAGCTGTGGTGTAGGTGGCAGATGTGGCTGGGATCCCGAGTTGCTGTGGCTCTGGCGTAGGCCAGTGGCTACAGCTCTGATTCGACCCCTAGCCTGGGAACCTCCATATGCCGCGGGGGCGGCCCAAAGAAATAGCAAAAAAAAAAGAAGACCAAAAAAAAAAAAAAAAAAAAAGAAAGGCAGGCAGACAGGCGAAGAGGGAAAGAGGGAAAGGAAAGAAGGGAGGTGGAGAGAGAGAGAGGGAGAAAAGAGAAGAAAAGAATTCCCCTCCAAATGGTATATGGCCAGCATAGAGAGTACATCAGTCTCCTCAGGTGTTTTGATCTATTTAATGATCCAAATCCAAGGGCTGTAGGATGTTTAATATGTTATTGAACTGAAAGATTAAAAAATTTATTAAATCCAGTTGGTGTAAACATGAAGAAACTGGCATTTTCATTTATTGTGTGTGGTCTGTTAATTGCCTTCCTTCTTGACAGCAACACGGAACAAAAACTTAAAAAAGAAGTTCAACTGACTTGGCAATTCCTCTTATAGGATTTTATTCTAAGGGAAGAGAAGAATAAGTATACAAAGATGTTTGTTTAAAGATGTTAGCTGCGGAGTTACTGGCAGCAAAAAGAAAGAAGGAGAAATCATCTAAATATTCAAAAGTTATGGTTAAATAACTACACAGCAATTTTAAGAGGGAAGGATGTGTGTTAATCGTAAGCGGAAGCATATTAGGGGATGATGAAGAAGACAACGATGATTGTGGCTTACCTGTGTTTTTTTTTATAAGAACAATGCATTACTTATCTTGATTAAAATAAAGAATAACGTGTTGCAGTCTGTTTATTAAAGAGAAAGCTTGGATTCTGCCTACACTCTATTATCCATCTGCGGATTATCCTTAGAAAGTTTAACATCATAGATCAGCACTTACAACAAAGACTTTTTCACTCTTGCTTCCTGGTATGTAAACTGATTTTAGATCCACCTAAAGACAAAAATATAATTCTACAACTGACCTAAATGCCTTCCCTTGAACAAAAAGTTCAAATATCTGTATTACCCCCTTGTCCTAAGTTCCAGCTCCAGTCCATCAGCCTGGATCATCTGTTCCACCAACAGCTACTTCCCTCCCCACCAAGTTTTCCTCCAGGTGCTATATTTCTAATTCCATTTGTCATTACGACATCCCTATGAGGCTCGGAGAGTGTGCAGTGGCAGGTATAGTAATTATCAAGGCCACTTTTTTAATTCAGTAAAATACTGGTCAAATATTTTCATTTTACAATCCCCAGTCTCCTGGAGCCTTTGAAAATAATGGCCAGTATTCTGCAAGTTCATTAACTAATTCCCTTAAGGTGGGGGAACGTGCATTATCTGGACCTGCTGATTTACATATTATACCATGTTTTCAAGTATTCCCTTACCTGGTTTATTTCAACATCTATATTTAAAGGTCTTCATTACCTCCTAATTATCTATGCTCTCTTCCTTTATTTTTCTTGTTAAAGACCAATTTAAAGGAGCAGCTCGGTATCTCTGCCACTCAGAGTCATCATTAATTTCACTCCCTTTCTCATTTATTAGTCCAGCCACTTTATTGCCCAGGCTTCCTCCTCCTCAGCCCATTTTCCTCGCCTCTAACCTCTTTGGTGGTGGTAACTCATTCTGCCTTCTCCTCTGCTCTTATCTTTATTTCCTTGACAAACCCTAGAAAGAGTCATACGTTCATTTTGGAGGGGGAGCTCTTTCTCATCCTTTCTCTATTTACACAGTGGGCTTTCTTCTACTTTTAGCTCATTTCAAGGTTCTTTGTCAAGTGCTCCTGGCATTTTTTTTTTATTCAAGGCATCCTGGGCCTTTGTGGCTTAACTGTGATGTGAAAACTTTGTGCCCTTGCCTGTAGTGTTATCTGGGTTTCTTAATTCACCCAAATTGGATTTCTGGAAATCTTTGAACTTGAGCAAGTTCCTTAGTGTTTTAAAGTACAGAGATCAGGTCATATCACCAGGGCGGTGGTGTCGCATGGTCAACAGCAACAAAGATCATTTATAGGAAAGAGAATCAGCACAGATGTGAGGTCATTGTTCATGTTTTGGGCAGGATACAGACATTCTCAGACCCAAATCTATCCTTGACAAAGAAGCTAAAGTGCTATTGATATTTTGGGTTGTAGACATTGAACTTGGTTTCAGCGCCACACCACAGATGGTAGAGCAGCTTGTCCTTTAGAAAGGTGGGATTAATAAACATTGCCCAGGAGTTCTACTTTCTAGTTTATGTTAATTAATGGAGTGAGAAAAAGGGCTGGATTTTAGACTCATAGAATTCGACTCATCAGTCCACATTGCTCCTTCATTCTCTGTTATTGACAGTGTCTGTGTGAGGGCATGTGGGTGTGCTGGCAAATATGTGATTTTGGCACAGTTTCCCTTCCAGTCTGTGGTAATCACAGAGTCTTGCTGCTTAGGTGTCCCTTCAAGAGAGAATCAGCCCCTATGAGTGCAGTTCCCTGGCAGCCTCCAGCTATGAATGTCTCCAAGGCAGCTGCTGGTCAATGAATAGGCACAGCAGTCGTAGTAGGCCTGAATTTTTGGATCTTTACACTACATTTCCCTGTTGGGCTGGCCAACCCCTTCTCTGTTCTGCATTACATTCTGAGGCTCTTCCTATCCCATCTTCTTTCCTTCGCCCTCTTCTTTCCACAAATGTCAGAACTGCTTGGTGGTCTGAAGGCTCTCCCTGGCTCCTGGTGATCTCTCTCCCCTTTAACAGGTGTTAACCCCACTAAATCTCTTGCATATCTACCTCTATCCAAGCAACTGCTTCTTGGAGAACCTGAACTGACACGAGGACACAGCCCCCTTTAATCTTGGCAATCTCTCTAACTTCCCCCAACACAACCCACCTGGCATAAGCTCAGCCATACTCTCTTTTATGTTACTTGATGGAACATCCAAATGCCTCAGTGTCATGCAACACATTCCAAGCTAAACAGAAATAAAATTGGGGGTTACCTACAGTCTGGGATTATATATTCCACTACTCTCACTCATTAATATGGATAATTGATCTCATTATAGTTTGATCAAATTGGTTAGTTCCCAGGAAAAGAGCTTGTACTTAAACCACAGGATCACTAGGTGACGCTGCTGCCCCACATAAGGGCGGCAGCCTGAGCTAGGCTTGGCCAGAGCCATTCTGGTCTGGGGGCCCTGCTGTTTCCTTGGTTGAATACGGTCTACAGGTCTCTAATCTACTCCAGAATCTGAAAAGGTAATTTTCGGATCTATGAGTCCAGGCTCTAGAAGAGCATGTCAAATTCCCTCTCTCTCTCACACACACACACAGTTTACAGAAGGGCGTGCATGCGCGCGCGCGCGCGTGTGTGTGTGTGTGTGTGTGTGTGTGTGTGAAGGAGTTCTCTGGAACTCTTAAAGTGATTAAGAAACTAAGCGCGTCTTCTCTAATTTCTCCAAGTGTCTCCCAGTCCACCTTACATCATTACCTTTCCTTTTGGATCAGCAGAACAACATGGGAGCACTCTCAATTTGAGTGGTATTGACACCAAAGTCTTCATCTAGAGCCCTTCAGCAGAGTTGCACACCCAGGCATCACTCACCTGTGTCAGGAGCGTAGGGAGACACGGAGCACAGCGTGCAGGGGCTACCTCCATGCCTGGTGTCTTCTCTGCTGAACACAGAACATGCATCTCCCTGATTATGTTTCTGGCTTTTGTGCTGCCATCTTTTATGCTGCCTCCCCTACCTTCGTACCTCTGCAGTCAGCAATCTGTAAACATAACACCTGTCTTGTAAATCCTCACAGACAAAGCTGCTGAGTGGGACTGAACATTTAACCCCAGGAGAAATTGATTTGTGAACTAAGTTTCTGCTTCTCCATTTTCTGGCTTTTTAATAAATTTTGCACTGCTTCAAAAAAAAATTTAATCCTAGAATTCAGCCTTCATTCCCGAACAGTCTTATTTGTTGTACATGCACAATATTCCTCTTGGAACTGCTGGATTGGCACATTGGTTAGTCTGAGTTTTAAGAAGATCTTATACATGGGATGAGTATTTCATCATTACATAGAAAACACTTCCATACCAACAGGACTGAATTCATTCATACTTCCATTTGGGACTCTCCAGAATCGCAACTATCAATCCATTCTTTGCATTTCTCTAATATTGCCCAAACTTTTTATTTGTCACGTTTTACGCCAGTAATGTTAGGAATTTCCCAGAAGACTTCTGGTCCACTGCCTTACATAGACATCAGGAGTATATCACTGGATAATCTTTGAAAGATAGCCCTAATATTGCCAATATGTTCACAATCCAAGTGCAATGCTGCTCAAATTTGCTTGATTGCAAAATACAGATTTCCAGGCCTCTTCCCTGGGTATTCTAACTCAGTAAATCTGAGGTACACTTGGGAATATGTATTTTGAACAAGCACCCCAGTGACTCTTATGATCAAGTTAAAAAAACACTGCTCCACTAACCAAAGTGGGTTCTAGCTATGAACTGACATATGATTCCAATCAGACACAGCAGAAGCCACAAAGCAAAAAAAAAAAGATCCTGGAGATTTTAATAGCTAGAGAGAGAACCATCTGTGAGTCACTGGATGCCCTCACCAGGTAATTGGGCACCTGGGGTCATCACAGCCACCTGGAAGCTTCTGACAGAGAAAGCATTGGGGAATCTTTTATTAACATATTTAATGTGCTTGACTAAGGGGAAAAAGTAGAGGCAGCCTTGTTAGCAACTCCTCCCTGTGCTTTGCATGGCTGAGAAACAATGCTTTCTTTCTCCGGAAAGGTTTAGTTAACCCTTGATTGTCTTTCTCTGGGGACAAATCACTGGGCATAATCAAGCCTAAACAGAAGTCTTCCTGAAAGATCTGGGGGTCCCTAGGGCCCCACGGGCAGTGCTGGGAGGTGCATATCGAGAGCCACACTGACCTTTGAACACGGTTGGGGTTCTATGAGGGTGCAGTATGCCCTGTGATGCCAGGTTGCCCTCCTTCTCTCTTGGGTCAGCTTGAGAAGCCCTGGGGATCCCAGAATATTGACCCACCTGATGAGGGATCCTGCCTCCCCTTCCTCATGGCTGAGGAATGAGTGTAGCTTTTTCCCAGCTGGGGACTGACTAAGATAAAGAGATGCAGAACCTTAGTGGGAAGCTACAACGGGAGCCATGTGTCTCAGAGAGCCAAGCAGAAACTCTGATTGCAGGTTTTTCAGGCTACTTCTGTCACTCTGTACTCAGACTAACATCACACCTGCATAGAATTCACAGTAGGTAAGATTTCAACTTTCCCCCTCCCCAACAAAGTTGGCCACCCTGGAGGGAATTTTTTGTGTGGTGGCAATAGCTAAGTGAAAATGCAACACCCTCCTCTCGTCTATAGATAAATCATGCTGCATTGCAGCATCTTTTTGTTTTCTATCCCTGTAAGAGTCTAGGGGTGGCTTTTTTTTTTTTCGCTTTTTTCATAAATAAATATTTTAACTGGAAATTTCCAAGCATATGACAGGCCTAGAATGTGAACTTGAATGTACTGTAATAGAAATCATCAGTTGCCATGGCGACGTGTTCCAAGAGCAGATTGCATGGAGTCACATGGGCAGAGAGTGCTCAGTAATACTAACACATCAGAGAGCGAGGCCACTTAACCTCAATCGCTTCCAGCTATTGTGCAGAATGCAATTGAATTTATTCCTAATTTCTGCCAGTGCTAAGGAACAAAATTTCCCTGCAGATTTTAATCTTACTCAGGCAGCCCCAACCAGTGCTCAGACACTGTTCAGTACCAATATTCAATCTGGTTACTCGCCCACTTTACAGCTCTATTTTCTTATTCTTATTTTTAATAATAGCTTCCCTCCCCCTTCCGGGTCTTGCAAGTCCCCCTGCCCTGGGGAGAACTCCCCTCCTCTTTTCCGAATGGCTGCACAGTTTCTCTGACTCCATTCTGCTAATACAAGGAACACAGCATTCATAACAAAACGGGTAAAAAAAAAAATTAGAGGGCTCCACTCTCAGCAATAGTTTTCTTTTTTTTCCTACCTCAAACCTGTTCAGAAATATAATTCCCTCTAGCTCTGGGTTGTGCCTTGGAATGCCACAATTAACAGCCCCAGCATAAGGCAAACCGGTGGGTCAGTGAATAATGGAATCAAAGTGTGTATTTTCAATCTCTGTGACAGTCACCTCCCCCCTCCACACATACGCCCCCAACCAGGAGAGCAACACAGATTAGCAGGAGGTACAGCCGCCGATCACAGAGCACTCATTGCGAGAGCTTATCCGCTCTTATGAGGGCTGATAAATCAGAGCCTCTCATATGGACAGTCTCAAGTTAGCAGCGTCATCGATCTCCCCTGCCCCTTTTAAGTTATTTGTCTTATTCACTTCCAAAGATGATATCAGAGATACCAAATGAGCCTTTGTTTTCTGCATTCTCGCTCTTCCCAGGGTGAGTGGCTGTGTTGTTGTGGGGGCTAAGAGGCCTGCTTCCTGGGTCCAGCCCTTTCTTTCCAACTCAAGGTCACCTCTCCCCGTGGCTGAGGTGTTGTCAGCAGCCTGCCTGTGTTCTGAGGTAGGAGGCAGCATCCTCCAGGCTGACAGTCTGTGTGGCCCTATTCCTCTGGTAACCTCCCCTCTTTACAAACGTCTCTTTTAAAAAGATGGAAAACCTGCTTTAATAGCCAAATGAAGACAAGGCAGAGCCCAGAGCTGAGAAAGTCCATGTTGATGGTCGAGGAACAGGAAACTTAAAAATAAAGGGAGATTATTGGAAATGTCTTCTGCGGGGGAAAGAAGGGTAATTTCTGCAGTGGCTTCCTTTAGAGGGTAGGTTTTTCTAAAAAGGGGGAAATGTAGTCGGAAATCACTTACTCAGCTAGTACCAAGCCATTGTTCTGACACTGTGCTGGGGAAGGGAATGTGGGGAGGAATTGAGAAGAGAGGTGATGGCAGCGTGGAATTAGGATAAGCGGCTGGTGATTGCTGCGGACCCTAAGCAAGAGAGCTTGGTAACTATAGATGTGTTCATGGAGGCTTCGAGAGAAAAGAAGCCAGAGAGGAAATGAAGAGAAGCCGTGCAATGAGTTTTGTTATCAGCACATGACATTTGGATCTGGAGAGAGAAAACCGCACATCAGGGTCATGGCAGCACACATGGCTCTGTTTGCCCTGCTGCGCCAGCCTCTGGAAGGCCTCTGCCAGACAGCCTCACCCCTTACCTGCCTGTCCACAGGGCTGGGTAGCGGGGTGTCCTCAGGCAGAGGCAACCCTCCAGCTTCTGTCAGAGACTTTAGACCAGGTCAAGCTACCTCTCACTGGGAAGGGTAGGACTGTTGCTGTAACTGGCAAATTGTTCAGTTTTCCACAGATTTGAATATTTTCAAATGAAAATTGGTTTGATTTATCCTGGAGCATCATTTCCACATTTACTAGTTAAAAATACTTGCTGACCCTCTTGCTAGAGCTGCTCAGGCAATTAGAGCCTTGGAAGATTCTAGGAGGATGTCTAATGTGGATCTCAGCAATGTCCTTTTAGGCAGAGTGGCCTTCTGAAAACTTTACCCATATAGGTAAAGGTACACGGCTGGGGACCCCTGAGCCTCGTGGCTTCTGACAGAAGAAAGGGCAAGAAGATGTTAAGAAAAAGCCTAAGCATTTATTCCTGATGGATTTCATTAAAGGAAGGGCTATCTATGCTATTATGCTAATACCTGCAATAGCAATTTTATTATGTTCATTAATCTATAGTCAAGGAATAACATTATTACAGTTCTTACAGTTTTTCCAAGTACTTTCATAACTATTACCTTACTTGAACTACATGACAACCTTATGATGTAGATGGGGCATGCTTTTCCGATGAGAGATTAAGATCTAGAAGAGCTGGAACTAGAACAAAATCACACGGAGTAAAGGTAAGATCTAGATCTTGGGACACCTGATGCAGTGTTCTTCCCACCACCCAATGTGAGTTGGCCAGGCTAGGGGCCAGAGCAACTGCCCTTTCTGAGGGAAATGGCCTTAAGAGCCTCCTCCCTGCACAAGCTGCTATTGTCTTATGTGTGGAAAGAACTGGGCCATGGATGGGGGCTGGTGCCTGGGCAAAGGGTAATCATCTGTGTGTTGAGCACGAGGGGCCAATGCTTCTCGAGTTTGGTGTGGATTCTGCTCACTAGGGTTTTCCAGATGGAACGGAGGAAACTCAACCACACTTCTCTTTTGGGAAGTATGAATCCTGATGGAAAATGAGGAGGCAGGTCTAGTTCTTGTTGCAGAAGGCCTGCTGTATAAGATTCTGCTTAAGAAGAAGCAGGACTCAGAGCAAACATGGCATTTGAGGTTTTAATGCAGTCATATCGACTCTGCCAAAATACAAACTACTGTATCTCTAGCTACTGTGTGATGGAAGAAACAGACCCCTTCCTGTGCCCAGCTCCAGCCACACCCTCTTCCTTACCCAGTCCTTGGTGGTACAGGAATAGGGTCAAGGATGGGTTGAGAGTCAGAGATGTCTGGTAGATACATTATCTAGCAATAGAAAACCAGAGTTTTACCACTGGCTGTTGGGATGAGGCTTCATGGAAGTGGCGCCATGAAAACATCCAGCTTGATGACTATTTGGCTGAAGGGGAAAAAAAAATCCCTGTGCAGCTCCAAGCATCCGAATGTGGTTAGATATTACTTATATATATATCAAGTCTTCCTTCCATTCTTCCTTCCTTCCTTGAGACATGAAGGCAGAAGGATGAGGGCCTAAAAGAGGTTCCCCCAAAGTTGCAAAGAATGATAGGGAAGGAGGGGGAAAGGGAAGAGGAGGAGGAGAGAGAAGTCTGAGACTCCTGACTGCAGAAGGGACTTGTTCCGAGACCTGGCAATATGCCTACGTGAGGGGCAAGACCTCAGAGTGACTGCATATATGGTGCATCTAGGCTAGGGTTTCTCAACTTTGGTACAGTTGACATTCTAGGCCAAATCATACTTTGTTGTGGGATTGTCCTGTGCATTGTAAGATGCTCAGCAGCATTCCTTACCTCTACCCACTAGAAGCCAGTAGCACCCCAACCATGACAATGAAAAATGTCTCCAAATATTGTCAAATATCTCCTGATGGGCAAAACTGTCCCAGTTGAGAGCCATTGTTCTAGGCCAGGGGTTGCAAACTCAATTGCTATAGGAATCAGGTGACACAACAACAGAAACAGTAGTAGTAACAGGTAGTAGTAACTCTTGCATGGTGCTTACTAGGTACCAGACACCATTCTAAACATTTTACAAATTTTAGTTCACTTTGTCTTCACCATTACCCTATCAAGTAGACACAACCTCATCTGACAGATGAGCAGACTGAGGCACAGAGAGACTAAGAACCTTGCCCAAGTTTACACACTGGTAAGTGGCAAAGCCAGCATTTGAGCTCAGGCCCTCTTGGTGGGATCTCCAGGTGTTTTAGCTGGATTACCATCTCCTGGATGACTGTCCACTCACTGCTCCTTCACTGATTGTTTCACAGTCTGAATAGCTCCATGTCCCTGCTCTACCCATGGGGCAGATCCCCAGACTGTCACAGAATCCCCAGTTGTGAGTACATCTTTGTTTTTCCAGCTCTTTTCCCAGCGGTGCTTCAACACTGACCGGGAAGTGTTTGGTGGGAAAGCTAACATTTGGCTTTGAGTCCTCAGTTCTCAGGCTTTCCCTTGTGAGAGTGATGAGATGCTAATTTGAGTTCATAATTTTATGCCGAATAATTACCCTTAGAACAAGGCATTTGGATTTAAATTTAAATTGGAGTTTGAGAGGTGCAAAAGTCATTAGAACTGTGTCCACATTTTCATTATAGATACTCCTCATTCCCAACAGTTGTTAGAAAGTAACACTTCCCATGTTACATCCGGTTTTTAATTCAATTAGAATCATGTATGCTTCCCCTTGCATATTACAGTTAGAAACAAATAATGATTTTCAGAAAAATTCTCCCCAACATGTTAGTGAACACTTCCAGAATACAGAAAGGACTGGCTCTAAAACAAGTGATAATAAAGAATGAAAGGAAAGCTGCCAATGCCAATCCTTAACAATGATGCTAGTCCTGGGACTGGCCTGTATTTCAAGCTCACATTCAACTAAAACATTCACCTTTCCCTCTGGGCCTATTTCCATCCCAGAAAAGGACTAATATTTATTATTTACCAACTATATGGCTAAACATCCTTCTCTCTATATATTATCTCAATTCATTTAAAACTATTTTCAAAGTTCATTATTTAGGTCAGCTTAACTACAAGACTAGATATGTTGACCGACCACTAGTTTTACAAGGTAGGTGCTGGCTAAGCGGCAAGTATCCTGGTTGTTCAGAGGGTCTGAACACCTAAGGACAGGGTGCTCATGAGGGCTTTCACAGAGGCTGCTTCTTCCAGGAAGATCTCCCAGATCCTTCTCCTCATTTCTCTTCAAGCAAAGTTAACTCTCTCAGCCTTAAATGTTCATATTACTTTACTTTACCTGCTGCCTTGAACTGGAGTTATTTATTCATGTCTTATCTCCCTATTAGAGCGAAATTGCTTTAGAGATGATTGTCTCTTTAACTCATCTCCTTATGGACACCCCTGATTAGTATGGTGTGCTATAAATCTTGTACTCAGAAGGAAGAGTAAATTGAGTAGATACCCTTGAATGAATGAATGAATGAATGTGATAATATGGAATTTGAGCTGAATATTGAAGGATCTTGGATCATCATTCTGGAGTTCTTGCTGATATTTTTCTTTAACCATGCATTTTTCCTCCCCTAGATCCCACCTTGATGCTCATTAGGATTGTTTACTAGCAGCATGGTCTTTAGTGACATGGAGGAATATTGGAATAGGGGAGTTGGCACTTCGTTGCAAAGATCCCATTACCTCCCTGTAGGAAGCTGTCACATCCCAAAGTGCACCACCTCTGGTGCCAATCTCCTGCTCTCACCTTCTCCTCCTGACTGCTGGGAGCTCGTAGGCATGCTGCATGTCACCTGCTCCTCTGGCTCTTGACAATCTCCTTCCTTTGTTTCCAAATCCTAAGCAAATTGCTTGGTTGACAATCAAAGCCTGCTAACATCAAACAGCTGCTATAGACAGGTGTATTCTACAGTTACCTGCTGTTTGCTTTCCTTAGCAGGGACTGATATGACAAAGCCAGGAGCTGGGTGCTAACTCCCTGCTAGCATTTTTCAGACTTGGAAATTCACCCTAAAAATAGCCTCTCTCAGTCTTAATCACTGTATGGCTGGGTGGGATGTGGAACATTCACTGGTTCCTGTAGTTCTTTGCAAAAACCTAGAAATCGCAGTGGCTGCATCTGAGCAAAGCGGTTGCACAGTTCTGGAACTCTCGATTTTTAAAGGATACCCAGCTGCCTTAAGGTATTTTCCATATTTTTCTTTCATTTTTAATGTGATTATATGGGTGTCATCTCCTGCTTTCTGCTTTTAGCAGTCTTCCCAAAGGTCTCAGGTGGAAAGTTGCTCTAACCACCTGGAATATGACTGGCCATCCAGTCTTCCATCAGTGGGGGCTATGAAGGCAAGTTGGAGGCAGAATGGATTCCTTTTTCTTCTAACATTTCTTCCTGTGCTTCAGAGCTTGGAAAGCTAGCAACCTATTATTTTCCATCCTCTCTTGTATTTAACAGGTGTTTTTGCACCATGGGTTTCGAATGTGATTTAGGTTCTGCCAGTTAGATGACCCTGGATGAAATGCAGAAGGTGGCATGGGGTGGAGCCCATGTTCTCTGGGGCCACTGTTTCTCTGGTGGCACCACTGTGACAGGGTCAGGGTTTTTGGTGGTGGCTACTTCCTGACTGTACTGCTTCCTGATCATGGTGGCTTCCTGATCACAAAACAGCCAGCCATTTCCTTGGTGGTCTGGTGCTCAGTCACCTGCGAAAGCTCCACCTAGCGTCTTTAGCTTCCTTGGTAATTTTGCAAATCACTTAATACTCTGCTTTAACTTGCTAGAGAGAATTCTCTTCTCTGTGACTGACCCTTAATCGAAACAGAGGGCAAGTAGGCGAGACTTGCATCCACCACTGCTTGGCAGGGTGCACTGAGGTAATCAGCCAGCCGGCAGGGGTCCTTCACAGAGCCTCAGGCTAGAGGCTGGGAGGGAGGAGGACCACTGTTCTGCCAGGGAAGAAGCCACCTGCCTCTGTGTCTCTGCCCAGGCCCTTCCTCTGGCTCAGGACAGTCCTTCCTTCACCTCTACATTCCTCCTGCTTTCAGAGCCATTCCTTTTCCACTCCAGGAGCATGCAGCACACTTCAGTGAAATGATCACTTTCTACTAGTATTAGCCTTACTTATGTACAGTTCTTATCTCCTGAACCAAATTGTTAGTCTTTTAAGAGCAGGAGCAGAATCTGAATCGCTGTGGCAGATCTTGAGAGTTCCAGCGCCTGGGAGTATGCTGTACATATAGACACATGATAATGTTCAAGATAGGAATGAAAGAAGGAAGGAGAAGACCGCCTAGCTGTGCTCCTTGGCTAGCACCTGATCTACGATTTTCCATTATTTGCCTTCACTAGGATTTGGGGGCTTTTCAAAGACCCCATGCCAAATTAAAGGATGGCATCAAGCTTTAGGGCTGCCCCATAGAACTTTCTGTGATGATGGAAATGTTCTAGATTTGTACTGTCCAGTGTGGAGGTCCTCAGCATGGGTGACTTTTGAGCATTTGAAATGTGTCTAGTGTGACTGAAGAGCTGAATTTTAAATTCGTGATTAATTTTAATTAATTCAACTTTAAGGAGCCATGGCAGCTAGTGGCTGCCGTATTGGAGAGTACAACATCAGAGTACGTACTATTCTGACTGGCACACGGGCCAGTCTGTATTAACTGTTCATTCTGTCACAACAGGTCAGAACAGTGTAGATGTCATTCTGGTATTTACGGGCTGCGAGTTTGTCTTCCTGGATGAGGACCAGGCCTTACAGCTTATGAGAAAGACAGAAAAGTGGATGCTTCATTGGGAGACTCTACAACAGGGACCAGCTTTCAAATACACGTCTTCCTTTTTTTTTTTTTTTTTTTTTGTATTTTTGCCATTTCTGGGGTTGCTTCTGCGGCATATGGAGGTTCCCAGGCTAGGGGTCGAATCGGAGCTGTAGCCGCCGGCCTATGCCACAGCTACAGCCACTTGGGATCGGAGCCGAGTCTGCAACCTATACCACAGCTCACGGCAAGGCTGGATCCTTAACCCACTAAGCAAGGCCAGGGATCGAACTTGCAACCTCATGGTTCCTAGTCGGATTCGTTAACCACTGAGCCACGACGGGAACTCCACTTCTTCCTAATTTTTAAAAGTGATCTTACTCTTTAAAAACAAATGATGTTTTGGGAGTTCCTGTTGTGGCTCAGTGGGTTTAAGAACCCAACATTGTCTCTGTGACGATGCAGGTTTGATCCCTGGCCTTGCTCCGTGGGTTAAGGAACTGGCATTGTCTGTGGTGTAGGTCACAGATGCAGTTCAGATGCTGTGTTGCTATGGCTGTGTCACAGGCCTCAGCTGCAGCTCTGATTTGACCCCTACCCCTGGGAACCTCCATATGCCACAGGTGTAGCCATAAAAAACAAACAAGCAAAAAGACAAAAACAAAAAAAAATAATGCTTCCTATTTCTGGCCCTCCTGTAGTGCAGGGCTAGGGTAGTACAGAGGCAGGAATTGGCTAGAAGAATTGTTTGGTAATGTGTTGAGTGGATCTCCTCCCGTGGATCAGTGCTGAATGCATGACTCCTTTTGGACAGGATAATCACTTTCTCATCAAGACATTTTTCCTCCTGTGGCATCTCCTACAGCAACCACAAGTGTGTGTTCAATTGCACTGAAAGTCAAGGATGGAAATAAGCCCTTGTGAGCATCCTATACTGCTGTGGGTATGGTGACCTCAACACATCCTAGTTTCGGCCACTTGGTCATTTCTTCAGTGAACTTGCCAGGGGAGAATATAATCACCAGTCACACTCATACTAAGTTTTACTCTGCTAAGTGCTCATATTCTTACCTAAAAAACTGAGTTTTTGCTTTCTAAATTCTCTCATATATACAATTTCTTTTTCCTGCTGGGCACATAGATTTACACAGAAATACAGTTGAATATTCATGGCCACAATTTGTGAATCTATAATTTAGTGGCACTAGGGGAATCATGTAAATACCGGCTTGATACTGGTTGAACTGCAAACACTTTGGGGTGAACTTCCGGGAAGATCGGCACACCTGCTTGGTCCAGGGAGGGATGTGAATCTGGAATTCTGAATGTAAAGGCCAGGCCTTCCCTGTCATGGTAAATGGCTTCACCAAAGGAGGCGCTGCTTTCCTCTTTCTCCCGGCTCGGCTCACCCTGCTCCTCTCTCCTTAGGCACTGTCATGCACCCTCCCTTGCGGTGCACAGTCTTATAAGCCCAAGTGCGAGTCTATCCTTAAAAGCAGGAGCTTCTGTCTGGTTCACATGGAGGGAAGGGAGGACAAAGAGGGTGGCAATCTCTCTCTTTTCTCCTTCTTCAAATTCCTTCTCCTCTTTTCCTATTAACTCCAGTTTCTTCTTTGTCCTAAATCTCTATCTCTTTCCAGTTCTTTCTGCTGACCGAAAACATGAGAGGTGTCCTCACCCAGGGCATATCAGGCTTTAATCAGGAACTTGATAATGTGCTATGATGAGGGTCCCACACATTCTCTTAGAGAAAGCCTAAAGAATCAATGTTTTATTATGGAAAATATAAAATAGGCACAAAGGTCAGAAAAGAGTATAATGAATCGCTCACCTCAACAATGATCAATAGTTTTCTATTCTTGTTTCATCTATTCCCAACCCACTTTTTTTTTTTTTGGTTTGAGTTTTTTCAATCTTTAAAATATTTATTTATTTAATTGAAATACATTTGACATAAAATATCATGTTAGTTGTAGGTGAATTATACAGGGATTCAACATTTACATTAGGAAATGACTGATCACCCCAATAAGTCTAGTAAGCATCTGTTCTTATATGAAGTTATTACAATATTATTGACCATATTCCTTATGTTGTACATTACATCTCTGTGGCTTATATATTTTATAATTGCAAGTTTATACCTCTTAATCCCCTTCACATATATGCTCAGCCCCTAAGCCCTCCTCCCCTCAGGCAACCACCTGTTTGTTCTCTGTATCTGTAGTTTGTTTTTGTTTTGTTTTGATTTTTAGATTCCACATATAAGATATTTGTCTTTATCTGTCTGATTTATTTCACTTAGACGATACCTTCTAGAATATCCATGTTGCTGCAAATGGCAAGACTTCATTATTTTAAGTGGCTGCATAATATTCCATTTACTATATATGCATCTTCTTTATCCATAGGTGATGAGGATTTCCTTTTCTCCATGTCTTCCTCAATGCTTGTTTTTACTATTTTTTGACAATAGGCATTCTAACAGGTGTGAGGTAATAACTCACTGTGGTTTTAATTTGCATTTCCCTGATGATTAGTGATGTTGAGCATCTTTTCACAAGTCTGTTGGCCAGCCATATGCCTTCTTTGGAAAAATGTCTATTGAGGTCTTCTGTCCAATTTTTAATTGGATGTTTGTTTTTTTGATGTTGAGTTGTATGTGTTCTTTGTGTACTTTGGATATTAACCCCTTATCAGATATATCATTTGTAACTATCCTCTCCATTTCAGTAGGCTGCCTTTCACTTTGTCAATGGTTTCCTTTGCTGTGCAGAAGCTTTTTAGTTTGATGTACTCCCATCTGTTAATTTTTGCTTTTGTTTCCCTTGCTTGAGGAGACATATCCAAAAAATATTGCTAAGAACACTGTCAAAGAGCATACTAACTATGCTTTCTTATAGGAGTTTTATGATTTCTGGTCTTACATTTAAGTTGTTGATTCATTTTGATTTTATTTTTATATGGTGTAGAAAGTAGTCCAGTTTGATTCTTTTGCATGTACCTGTCCAGTTTTCCCAGAACTATTTATTGAAGAGGTTCTTTTTCTCCCATTTTATATTCTTGCTCCTTTTATCATGGATTAATTGACCATATAAACATGGGTTTATTTCTGGGCTCTCTATTCTGTTGCATTAATCTATGTGTCTGTTTTTGTTTGAGCTTTTAAAAAAAGCAAATTTAAATAATCAGATCATTTTTCTCACAAATACTTCATTATCTTTAACAAAGAAGAGCTTAAAAAGTATCACTGTCATGTCTAACAAAATTGACAAAAATTTCTTAATGTCATCAATATGTAAACTTCAGATATACCATTTTACTGTTTAAGCAGAAATTGGTACCTATCATCTTTTGAGAGGGCAATTTGGCAGTAGATTCAAGATTTAAAATGCTTATACCCTTTAACTCTGCATTCCATGTCTAAAAATTTCTCTTAGGATATACTACATCAACTAAACTATGCAAAGATAGTATTGCTTATGAGAGCAAGAAATGAACAACAAACTAAAGTGGGTTTTTGGCCATTTATACTAAATCCATGCAAGCATTTAAAAGAAGGTGGTAGCTCTATGAGTTTTGCTATGAAACCTTCTAAGACATACAGTTATATAAAGATGAATAGCAGGAAGGATATATAAGAAACTTCTGGGAAGGACAGGAGAGGGCAACAATAAGATAGGAAGGAAATTCTTCTTTTCCCTGATAACTTCTTGTGCATTTTGAATTATTTGTATCATGAAGATGTATTACTTCTATAGTTTAAAAATAGTAAATAAAAAGGGTATTCTCATTAGGACAAGTTTGGGGAACTCTGTTTCTGTGTTTCTGGTGGTTTCCCATGTAAATAGTATGGTAGTGATTACTAGTGGTGTTTGCATATACTGTTGTCCTCCCCTTCCTAACCACCCAGGAAGATGACATTCCTCTGCCTATCTACAGTTAGGTAGGGCCATGCGAAGAGTTCTAGCCGCTAAAGTATGTGTGAATGTGACACATGTCACTTCCAGGCTCAGGTATTTAAAGTCAATGTGCTCGGAGTTCCCAATGTGGCTCAGTGGTTAACGAATCCAACTAGGAACCATGAGGTTGCGGGTTTGATCCCCGGCCTTGCTCAGTTGGGTTAAGGATCTGGCATTGCCGTGAGCTGTGGTGTAGGTTGCAGACGCGGCTCGGATCCTGCATTGCTGTGGCTCTGGTGTAGGCCGGTGGCTACAGCTCCGATTCGACCCCTAGCCTGGGAACCTCCATGTACTGTGGGAGCGGCCCAAGAAAATGGCAAAAAGACAAAAAATAAATAAATAAAAAGTCAATGTGCTGCCTCTGTGCTCTTCCCTTTCCTGCCACAGTCACTCTGGAAGCCTCCTGTTGAGATGGCAATGCCCCCAAACTAAGGGAGCCAGAGCCCTGAGGCACTGCACAGAGGACCCCCAATGTTCAGACAGCATGAACAAGAAAAAAGCTTTTGTTGTATTAAGTCTCTAGATTTCAGTGTTTGTTACTTCAGCTTAGCTAATCTCATCCTGACTAAATCGGTAATGACAGTACAACCACTGTAGGCACATAAGAAATAGGCTTCTACAGACTGTGCCATATACCTGGTAACACTGTGTGGAATGGTCAAACACCCCTCCTACTTGATATCACTGGGATAATCATGCAATTAAACTGCAAACAAAGGTAAGTACAATTTCTAGAGCTGAATTTATCCTTCTTCAGGCCATGGTGATGACTTCTGCACTACCAGGGAGACTGCGCTCAGACTTATAACTTAACATTGAAGTCCATTGATGTTTTTCTCCTTCTTTTATATTCTCTGAGCCTCCCTGGCATGAGGACGATTAAACTGTAGCCACAGCAGTGCAGCTCTGCTCATCACCCTCGATGACCCACTGCATAACTTAAGCATGAATGATTTAGAAGCATCAGGTGCTCTGAGAGCTTCAGTCTCTTCCTTTTCCACCACTCTAGGATCACTGTTTGGGAAAGTAGAAGCTCCAATTACAATCACCAGAGAGCCAGGAAAGAAATCTCACTGCTTTGCCTCAGCTAAAAATGAATGATTGTCCGAACAGCTTGTTATTGGTAGATGGGGTTGGGGGATCTGAGGTAGTGAGTGAGAGTGATTTGGAAGGCATGGCAGAGACAGGTATGGCAGGACAAAACCAGAGGCACAAGAAAAAAAGCACATCTAGATCTGAGCTCAAATTTCAGCTGTAGACTTATTAATATGGCCATTCTTACTGGTGTGAGGTGGTATCTCATGGTAGCTTTGATTTGCATTTCTCTAATAATCAGGGATGTTGAGCATTTTTTTCATGTGCTTGTTTTCCTCTGCATCTTCCTTGGAGAACAATCTATTGGTGGAAATGTAAGCTGGGAATCTATGGAGAACAGTATGGAGGTACCTTAGAAATCTATACATAGAACTACCATATGACCCAGCAATCCTACTCTTGGGCATATATCCAGACAAAACTTTCCTTAAAAAAGACACATGCACCCGCATGTTCATTGCAGCACTATCCACAATAGCCAAGACATGAAACAACCTAAATGTCCATCAACAGACGATTGGATTAGGAAGATGTAGTATATATACACAATGGAATACTACTCAGCCATAAAAAAGAATGATATAATGCCATTTGCAGCAACATGGGTGGAACTACAGACTCTCATACTGAGTGAAATAAGTCAGAAAGAGAAAGACAAATACCATATGATATCACTTATAACTGCAATCTAATATACAGTACAAATGAACTACCATAAAGAAAAGAAAATCATAGATTTGGAGAATAGACTTGTGGCTGCCCGGGGGGAGAGAGAGGGAGGAGTGGGAGGGATCGGTAGCTTGGGGTTAATGGATGCAAACTATTGCTCTTAGAATGGATTTACAATGAGATCCTGCTGTGTAGCATTGAGAACTATGTCTAGATACTTACATTGCAACACAACAATGGGAGGAAAAATTATGTATACATGTATGCGTAACTTGGTCCCCATGCTATACAGTGGAAAAAAAAATTCAACTGTATAGCCTTAGGCACATAACTGAGTCTCTGAGAGCCTCTGTTTCACCCCATGGGTGGTTGAGAGGCTGAAACGAGATAACGTTATGTAACAGTCCCCATAGAGTGTCAGACAAATAGAATCAGAAGCACCTCCAGGTACAGGGTCTCTATGACCCACACCTATTTACAACTTTTGAGGACAAGCCAAGCTTGGGGACATCAGGGTGCCCACTCATTCATGACTGTGCTATGGGCATTCCAGGAGGGCGTTTCCATGGGGCAGTTCCAGCACAGCATTGGCAGCTCACCATCAGCAACAACGTGATGAATGCTAAAAATCAGCCTTTATTGTGAGCATTTACTGGTCTAATCACTTTATATAAAGACTTACTACAGTTTTATGAGTGTGATTACTGCTATTTCCATTTTGTGGATGATGAAACTCAGGTCCCAAAAGGTTAAGGGACTTGCCCAAGTCAACACAACCTGTAGGTGGTAGAGCTGGGATTCAAAGCCAGGGGGTTTGGTTTGAAAGTCCATGCTATTGTCATTGCCTCCTGCTCAGCTCACTCAGTGTAGCATGGCAATGATGACTGTAGCTCATAGCTCCAACTGCAAAGTAGGAGAGGAAATGTTAACTCCCTAAAAGCTTTATAGTGATCTTCTTATGAATCATATTTTCACCCAGATTGTATGTATTCTCAAAGTTTAAAAAATGCATGTAGGAAGAGGATTTTGAATTGGAAAATGTGAGTCATTTCTATATTTTTCAGTGTTGGGAGGAGTGCAGGGTGTGTCAGGAGAGTAGTCCTATGCAACATGGCTCCAATACCTGGCGTTCTATTTTGTCCTGATAGCCAGGCTGGAAGGGTAGGTCAGATAACAGAGACACTTAGAGGCTCTGGAAAGAAGTCTGGGCTTTGCTTTGAATCAGTGGAGGTCACTGAGGAGGACAGATGTGATGACTAATGTTCTGCTACAGCCTATCTGACAGTGGTGTGCAGGGTGAAGGAAAAGAGAGAGAGACTGAGGTAATGGGGCCAATGGAAAGGTTACTGCATGTGGGGATGAGGGCTGGGCTAGGGTTGAATCAGAGGGAAATAAAAGAAGGAGTTTCTGGAGAGGAAAGGAAAAATGAATAGGACTTGGTGATTATTGGTTCCTGGGCTGGGAGAAGCAGACACGGAGGCATTCAGCCACTGTAAAAATTAGGAGGAAAAAGAGATGGTTTTGAGAGAAAGAAGATTCAGACACTGAATTTTAGATGAGATGGGAATACTGAGGAGCAATGGCTAATAGGCGGTAGGAGATACTGTGCTGAAAGGAAGACAACGATTCAGGGCTATGACTTAGTAGAGAATGGGAATTACAGCAGTGAGAACTAGAGAACGTTATAAGAAGAAAACAGAGAACCAAGAGATAAAGAAAAGAAAAAAGGACCACAGAGAGGTGGGCAGAATAGTAAGTGTCAGCATCAACAAGGGTGAAGGTGGAGGCCAGCCCAAAGAACCAGACAGGGAGAGCACTGGTGACACTTGAGAGTACAGTTTCAGTAGTGCTGTGTTAGGGTTCTCCAGAAGAACAGAACCAACAAGGGGTGTGTGTGTGTGCGCGCACGCGAATTAAAGAGATTTATTATAAGGATTAGAAGCCAAGAAGTCCCAAGACTTGTAGTTGGCAGGCTGGAAACTCAGAAATGCTGATGTGTAAGTCCAAGTCTAAAGACCTGAAAATCAGAGGAGTTGATGGTATAAGTTCCAATTTGAAAGCCAGCAGGCTCCAGACCCAAGAAGAGCGGATATTTCTGTCTGAGTCTGGAGGCTAGAAAAGACCAATGTCTGTGGAATACAGAACAAATAGAAGAACTAATTTTGGCCCTCAGTTGACTATACGCAAACTGGGGAAACAAACTCCATACACAAGAAGCCGTAGTTAACTACCCTGACTGGGTTGGCCATGGAGGCATATGCAGGAGACTGGGAAGCAGGAGGAGATTTCTTTCCTCTTGCAGCATCTCTGGAAAGGTCACATTCTTCTGTGACTGTAGTTTCTGCTGGGCCACTCTCCTAGTTCTCACTGGCTCTGGTATGCTATGTCCCTCTCTTATCCCCTCCACCCTAGGGTAGTTATGGCTTCCTTCTGTTGTTATTCTCTGGGAAACTCATCTTTTTTGCCTGTTCTTTTAATTCCATCCCCTCCTCTGTCAGTTGCCCCTTCCTTAAATCCTCTTCATCTGTGTCACTGTGTGTATGGAGGGGGTGAAATCTGTTTCCTGTTGGGACCCTGATGCAATGAAACTTACGGAGTTGCAGGTAGGTGGTTGCTTTGCTTCTTGGTAGAGATTCTAATGTGTCAACCAGAACAAATACGTGTCTCATGGATGAGAAAAGGGTTAGCCTTCTCCAGCAGAAGAGGAGGACCATCCTTGAAAGCAGACAGTCTACTTACAGAAAGGAAAAAGCAGGAGTTCCCGTCGTGGCGCAGTGGTTAACGAATCCGACTAGGAACCATGAAGTTGAGGGTTCGGTCCCTGCCCTTGCTCAGTGGGTTAACGATCCGGCGTTGCCGTGAGCTGTGGTGTAGGTTGCAGACGCGGCTCGGATCCTGCGTTGCTGTGGCTCTGGCGTAGGCCGGTGGCTGCAGCTCCGATTCGACCCCTAGCCTGGGAACCTCCATATGCCACGGGAGCGGCCCAAAGAAATAGCAAAAAGACAAAAAAAAAAAAAAAAAAAAAAAAAAAAAAAGCAAGAGCTTGACAGGAACAAGTTGGCGTTTGGGTATACACAAGTCTGATTTGTACAGTTAGTTTTTAGACTTTAAAAAGTTAAATGAATCTTTCCTGGAAGCTTGTGCTTCCTGAACTGTCACTCTTTTGAAAAGAGAGCTACATCAAAGCCCCAGGCACTTGAATTCCCCAGAACCCAAACTTCAGAGCCCTGCTGGGAGACACTGCAGATCCTCAATTAGGAGAGGGAGTGGAGGTGAGCAAGGAACCCTTCCTGCTGTAATTAATCCGGGCATAATATTCTTTTTCAAGCTTTGCTAATTGAAATTAAACAGCTGCCACCTTTGGACAGGGACAAAAAAGAATCCATTTTTCAGCCTTTTCTGATTTAACAAAGACTGACAAGGCTGTGAGGAAACCAGGGACAATTTTACTCCCATGGCTACTGAGTCTCTCAGTGGTTGAACCAAAGCCAAATAACAAAGTGTTGAGGAGGTGAACTGTTTTTCTACTACATGAGTAATAGCATGCTCTCCAGGAGTTCACAGGCCAAAGGACTGATTAAGTTAGTCTCATGGCCACTGTCACGAAAATCATCCAGTAGCCAACTCTTCCTAGTACCCCCCAATTACTGACATATCTACTACCACATGCTGGAAGAGACTAGAAACAACTGAAGAAAAATGCCTGCCAAGTGAATCCTTTGCTAGGTAAATCCTTCTCCAGGTAGAGAATGGTGGCAAGGGATGGTTTTATACTCCAAGGGCCATTATTAGTTAAAGGATGTTGAAGGAAAAATAATTTCTACATTGCACTTAAGGCTGTGCTAAGTGCTTTCAGAGAAGTTGTCAATTCAATCCCCACAGCAACATGGTGACTCAGGTCTTGTGAAACAAACTGGACTTGGAGCTAGATGGCTTGAGTTTATGTGTGGTTTCACCAGAAATTTTTAAGAGATTTTAGGTCTCTGTGTCTCAATTTCCTTATAAATAAAATGAATATAATGCTTAATCCTTATCGGTGAGAGATAATCAAGTCAAGCAAATAGACTCCTTTGGATGAAAAGTTCAGTCTATGTCAGGAAATAGTACTTTATTAATGTGAGTGGAAACAATGAAATCATGTGGGCTAAAAGCAGAAGAGAATGCATAGGTGAATACTCAGTGAAAATATCAACCATAAGGACAAGGGGCTGAAATTTAAAACTTTCTCTAAGTATAGTTCTTTAGTGTGTGTGTGTGTGTGTGTGTGTGTTTGTGTGTGTGTGTGTGTGTGTGTGTGTGTGTGTATGGGGGCTATTTGGTTAAACCACAATTATAGATCCTCTTTAGAAATGGTGAAAGGCATAAAAATCACTCAGGTCTCTGCTTAAGTGCCACATAATCAGAGAGGATTTCCCTGATTACTCTAAAGAATAGCACTCTTGCCACTCATCTCCTTTACCTTGTTTCATTTTCAATACTTAGTTTATCATATATTTTTCTTAAGCTCCAGGAGGGAGGAGATTGTGTCTGTTTCATTAGTTGTGGACTCTTCAGTGTGTACCATGGTTCTTGCTACATAGTAGGTACTCAATCAGTGTTTATTGAATGAATTTAGTAATGATATAAAACAGTGTTAAATATTTTTCCAATTTTTTTGTCATAAAATATATAAAATTTATATCTTAACTATTTTTAAGTGTAGAGTTTAGTGGCATTACATAAATTCATAGCATTGTGCTACCATCACTAGCATCCATCTACAGAGCTTTTTTCAATCTTGTAAAACTGAAACTCCCTTAAACAGCTGCTCCTCATTCCCCTCCCTCCAGCCCCTGGCAACCACCATTCTACTTTCTGTCTCTGTGATTTTGACTACTCTAAGTACCTCATATAAGTGGAATCATACAATATTTATCTTTTTGTGACTGGCTTATTTCACTTAGCATAATGTCCTCAAGGTTCATCCATGTTGTAGCGTATGTCAGAATTTTCTTCCTTTTAAAGGCTGAAGTGTTAAATATTTTGATTCTCACAAAAGTTTTTGTATAGAGGGTACCATGAGATATCTAAATACTTCATCCGATCTTCTAAGAATGTGCTTTATGAAAATGGCAGCAATATTGAAAGTAAATCTCACTGTAAAACAAACTCAGCAAAGAAATATTCACTTCCTTTCACAGTAAGGGTGGTATCAAAAGCTCATGCAAACATCAACTTAGGTGGCTGGAATAAAAAGAAGATTCAAGCATAAAGTAGGAGAGTCAAGGCACAGTCAGCTTGTCCTGCACATGATGTCTTAGTAGCAAGCAAAATATGTGCTATATTGTATCACTCAACGATGAAGTTTTGCATGGCAGGGATGAACCACTTTTATGTAATGAATATTTCCACTCAGACCATTCTTCTAAAGAGTGCTTAGCCTTTCAGATCTCAGTAAATGGCATTCCACTCGCTCAAGGTGATCTTAAAATCTTGAAACAAGACATATAGAACTCTTGATTAAATATGGTGGATTAACTACATGTGTTTATCTCTGCTTACATCTGAAACCTTATTAAAATGATTGTACATTTTTAAAATGATATAAACCCACTAGGAAAAGAGTGAAAGAGTGAACAGATAAGAGTGTTCTATGATTTTTGGAAGTTAGAAAGCAGATGACTAAATGAGATGACTGATTTAGTAAATAACAGAAGTCATAGTCTAAAGTTAATTTAGAGGGTGATATGGATAAAGGGCTTGGGACTTAGGCACAGGTACTAGATAAAATCAGTGACCAGAAGAGCTGGGCTTCCTCCCACCTCCTAGTCTCAATGCATAGAACAGCAGCAGCAACACATCTACCTCCAGGCAGAAAACAGGCCATAGGCTATTACATCTAAACAGATCCTCAAGGAGGGTGAACTTCCCAACACTCATTTCAGATATGATCTATAAAGGGATTTCTTTCCAGAGAGCAAAACTGAATGCTTGTCAGGGTAGAAGGCCTTCGCAATGCCAGTCCCACAGGATTCCAGCATTTGTAGAGAATGTGTAACTGCAGTTAATATACCTCCTTTTCACTTCTTTTCTGACCAGGAATTTTAACTTTAATTTATTTTTGGCCACACCCATGGCATATGGAAATTCCCAGGCCAGATATCAAATCTAAGCAGTAGCTGTGACCTACACCAATGCTGGATCGTTAACCTGTTGTGGCACATCGGGAACAACTGACCAGGAATTAAAAGAAATTTTTTTTATTAAAGTATAGGTGATTCACAATGTTGTGGCAATTCCTGCTGTACAGCAAAGTGACCCAGTCATATATATGTGTATATAGATGGATAGAAAGATAGCTAGCTAGATATTCCTTTTCTTATATTATTCTCCATCATGGTCTATCACAAGAGACTGCATTTAGTTCCCTGTGCTAGAGTAAGACCTCATTGCTTATCTATTCTAAATGTAATACATAGCATCTACTAACTCCAAACTTGCAATCCATCCCACTCCCTCCTCCCCCTCCTTGGCAACCACAAGTCTGTAGCCTATGTCTGTGAGTCTCTTTTAGAGACTTATATCATGATATAAGTGATATCATATGGTATTTTTGGCCCTCTTTCTGACTCATGTCACTTAGTATGATAATCTCTAGTTCCATGTTGCTGCAAATGGCATTTTTCATTATTTTTAATGGCTGAGAAGTATTCCCTTGTGTATATGTACCACATAATCCATTCATCTGTCAATGGACATTTAGGTTGTTTCCATGTCTTAGCTGTTGTGACTAGGGGTGCAATGAACATAAGGGTGCATTATCTTTTTTAATTATAGTTTTACCTGGATATATGCCTAGGAGTGGGATTGCTAGATCATATGGTAGTTCTATATTTAGTTTTTTGAGGAACCTCCATACTGTTTTTCATAGTGGTTGTACAAATTTACATTCCCACCAATAGTGTAGGTGACCAGGAATTTTTAATTCCAATTCTTGCTCCTGACTCACTACAGTATATGGGGTGGAGGTGGGAAGGAAAGAGAATTTTTTCTTTTGGTTCATTGATTGCATGCTAAGAAGAGTTATATCTGGAGAGTTCCTTGGTGGGTCAGCAGGTTAAGCATCCAGGACTGTCACTGCTGTGGCACAGGTCTGATCCCTGACCCGGGGAAATTTTACGTGCTACAGGCATGGCCAAAAAAGAAAAAAAGGAGTTGATGGAGAAATCTGTGCATCATCCAGAGCTCCTGGACCTTGAGCCAGGCTGTATTTATTTACTGGATGGGACTTTGGGTTGTTTGCCCTTGCAGAAAGGTGAATGTGTTCTACATGCGGGGAGAAGAAAGAAACTGATACATTATGACTAGAAGGATAGATGGTGGGAGAGACTGCTATGCGCAGGAATATCAGTTCTCTCCTTTGTGGATATAAAGCTACACTAATTACTCTGTAACCCTTATATCTAGCTGAAATCACCATGTGATTGAGTTCTAGCTAATAGAGCACAGGAAGAGCAAGTGGTGTGCTGGTAAATGTTTAACAATGGCCTCCCTATAAAATATACATAGTCTGCTTCAGTTTATTATAAATTTTCTGATATAGAGGATGTGAAGCACATCACTTACAATGAACAATATAATAATCACATTTAAAAATATGCAACATTAAAGATGAAATGAGAGATTCATTTAATTTTGGTATTAAAAATAATTCTAAAATACAGTGGTCAATATTAGAAATAACAGTAATGCTATGTAACATAATCAATGCCAGTCATCTTCAACATCATATTTAAAACAAAAGCTATTACCTTTGCCTACTCATCTTTTTTGTTTTTATTGTTTTGGGCCACACCTGTGGTATATGGAAGTTCCCAGGCTAGGGGTCAAAGAAGAGCAGTAGCTGCTGGCCTACACGACAGCCACAGCAATGTGGGATCCAAGCTGCTTCTGCAGCCTACATATAGCTCACAGCAACACCCGATCATTAACCCACTGAGCAAGGCCAGGGATCGAACCGCATCCTCATGGATACTAGTTGGGTTCGTTACCACTGAGCCATGATAATTCGTGCCTGCTCATCTTGACTTTTATCCAGTGATCTCTGTTCTTTCCCTGTATAAATTCAGAACTAAAAATATCTCAAAAACAATGCTTCTGATGTCAGGGCTTCCCCTATTATTAATTTACTTGACAAATACTTGGGGTCAAAGACTAGAATCTCACAGTTTTAGGTAAATTGTTACTACTGGTCAGAAGGCTTAAACAAATCCTTTAGCTTAAGATAATGTTTGAAAGGTTCTGTTTTAACAGTAAGAGCTCTAGATAGTAAGGTCTGCATCTGGGTACAGAATCTTATCTGGACCAATTATCCCCTAAAGCTAGAATCTGTGGTCTTTTCTCAGGGAATATTCTGATAATACTCACACTAAGCACAAAGAATCAGAGGGAAAAGCACTCAAAAGATACTTTAATGGAAATTAAGAAATGTCTAGCTATAAATCAATGGAATCTATCAGAACAGAAATGTCTTGAGAAACTATTTTTTTTCCCCAGGCTGAAGACTTCTTAAAAAGTTTAAATATAAACATCTAACCCCAGTTGAAGGGTTCTTTAAAATTTCAAATACAAACATCTAACCTAGAGTATAAAACAGTCCAGAAAGTACAGTGGGTAACAGCTTTGAAGGAAACACATCCCTACAGATGCCTTATCCCTCCATTCATCTGCCAGACAGTCACTAGGTGTCTACCATGTGCAAGGGAGGCATAGGTGGAAGCCAAAGTGTTGGCTAAGGCTTCACGGAGGAGGGGGCACAGAACTGCTGAGTGCAGAATGGAAAAAGGGCATTCTAGGCTTCGCAAAGGGCCTGAACAAAGTGCATGACGTATTTGAGAATTGGGTAATGTACTAGGGGGTCAAATTATATGAAAGACCCTAATGACACACAGATAATTTTTGACTATGTTCTACATACCAGGGGGGAATCTCTGCAGGGTTTTCACCAGTGTTAGAAAAGGCAGCACTCTAGCGTTTTAAAGGCTAAAACATAGATGGAAAACAAGAGGCAGAAGACAGTTGGAAGGATTTTGTCCCAGCCTAGGTGAGAGACAGGGCTCCGAAATAGGACTGTGGGAATTGAAGGAAATAAGCAGCCATGGACATGCTGGGAGGTCTATCCACCGGGCTTGCTGGCTGACTGAATGTGTATGTGTTGGGGGGCTGTGAGGACCAACGGCACTGCAGGAGGCTCCTGTGTCTGGAGCCTGGGGGAGCTGCTCAACAGGGCCACTTTTATCCAGGGTGGGAAAAGTGAGTGAGGAGATATACATTCAGTTTTGTAAAAGCTGAGCTGCAGAGGCCATGGGGCAGATCGAGGTGGAAGTAGGACATGGAGAGATACAGCCTCAACTTTCCATTTCATGAATAAAATTAACACACGTTTGTTGAGTCTTTACTACATGTCATGAGAAGAATTTGGTTCCTGGTCATAGTGGAGCTAATGGTCCAGGAAGTTCTCTAGTAAAAGCAGCCTTCAGTTTAACCAAAACACTTCCCCAAGAACACACTTGGTGGAGAAATTAAAGAAATGCATTTAAATCTGCCAGATAAGAGAGGATTTCTAAAAACTGTAATACTCTATGTTTTGGGAAGACTGAAGAAAGAGATACATTTATGTATTACTGTTAACAGTAAACTGGCATAACTCTTTGGAAAGTAGTTTCGAAATATTTATCAAGAATCTTAAAAAGGATTATATTCTTTAAATCAGTAATTCCTCAGGTGATTCCAGAGGAAATAATCCCTAATTTAAAAAAGCTTTCTATACAAAGATGTTCATCACAATAACATTTGTGATAATAGTTTAAGAATTAGCTTAGATGCCCAGTTACAGTGGAATGGTTTGGTAAATTATGACAAATCTGCTAGATGGAATATTAAACAGCCATTAAAAGCTATGTTTGAGAGAAGTCTGTTACTTATGTTCTAATGTTAACTGGTGAATGATATTCAGTATCACCACAGTTGCACAAAATAAAACCAAAAGCCCATGAACAGAAAAAGAACAATGTCTAGAAGGAAATACCACAATTTTAACAGTGGCTGTTTTTTGGCACTAGAACTTGGTTTTTCTTATTTGATCTATTCATTCCCAAATTTTCTATCATAAGCATTTAATGACCATTTAATCAGAAAAATAAGTTCTAACGAGCAAATACAGAATGAAGAACCATTAATGAGGACTTAGTGGAGACTGCCTGCGGAACCAAAAGCTATCAATCAGCAAGGGCTCAGAGATAGTGCTCAGGCACCTTGCTCTGTGCCTTGCAGGATGCAGAGGTGACTCTGGGTGCCGCAGCTTTGCAGAGACATTTGGGGGCCAGGGTCTCTGAACAAATGGTCAAATGCTAATAAGACACCGCTTGAGTTCTTTTTTCTACTGGTATTTTCCCCTATTCACTGCCTGCTTTAGGAAAGGTTAGATCACCTAGTAAAAGTACCCTCTGGATGTCCTCACTAAGGGCTACTGAGGGTTATTCAGAACTCCCAGTTTTCTAAGAATTGTCTTTTCTCCTTTTCCTGCAGTGGCTGCTCAGACTCAACAAGCTACAAGCTGGTGGGGGAGGGAAGCAGGAAGCGTGCGACTGTTCTGAGACACACCATAAACCCATAAAGTCTGAAAGGTTAAGCAAAGACTGAGGCATGAAGAGTGAAAATTCTCCATTCAACAATAATCTCACCCCCACCCCAACTCTTCTTAAAATGGAAAGAAAGGGTACAAGATGACATTAGGCACTTTAAAATATGCAAAATTAGGTGCTGGTGCAGACCTCATTAACACCCGCCTCCAACATCATTAAGATGTTTCCAAGAAAATTAATTGAGAGACTCATTAAAAATAAATTAAGAAAAATGTGTTGCAGCGCGCCTGCACTCAGCTCATAAATCACAGCTCAGAGCTCCGGCCCGCTGCTCCGGCAATTAACTCCAACCTATTTGTTTTATCCTGACTGTGAAAATTAGAAAGCAGACGTGGAGATTAGATTAGGGACGTCTGTCAAGCGGAACTTGAAGTGAATATTTTAGGATACAAAATGGAAACCAGGAAAACAAAGAAAGCAGAGATTTCTTTCTGAGGAGCTTGTCTTTGAAAAGTGACAGGCAGATGAAGGGTGTTGGAGGGAGAGCTTGGGGAAGGAATACATGCTTGCTTGGGAGGCAGGAAGGGCGGGGGAGGAAAAACAGGCAGAACTATTCTGACCAGGAATAGCACAATGAATTTGCATTATAAATATAAACAGATCCACATCGGTAAAGACGGCATTGAGACGTAAAATAGATGTTTCTGAGGATACTTGCGTATATCATATTTTAATGTTTAGACATAGGGCCCTGTGGCCTAATCACTCCAAACGGTTACTGGTCTCTTGCAATGTGTTATGTATCAATGATGACTACATGCTCTGCTATATGATGTGAAATACGCCAGTCCCTTCCATGTACGTCTTATTTAACAACCCGACCAAAGATTACTGAGGAGCAGGCACTCTGCAGGCCTCATTCACGAACGTGATTTCATTTAACTTTAATATCTTCAGAGAAAAAAATTGTTTTATAAGATGTAGAAACTGAGGCTCAAAGTAAAGTTCTATGCCTGGTCAGAAAATGGCCGAGGTGGGTTTGCAACTCTGGTGTTTTAAATTTAAGCCCCGTGTAGCCCGCAGTGACGTAGCTTCTTTTCATTCAAAAGTACGTACTGGGTCACTGTGTTTTTCAACCCTCAAACTAGAAAAGCTTTTTGTTCTTTTCTTTCTTCTTCCCTTTATCTTCTCCTTCCACAAATATTTATTGCACACCCACAACATGCCAGGCACGGTACCAGGTTTTCAGGGGACATAATGGTGGCATTGTTGAGTTTGGAAAGACAAGCATGAAAAAGTCACTGCAAATGTGAGGGATGTGTAGAGGACAGGCTGAGAACACTGCCAAGGGAAGCAGAGACTGTCCACCATTTGGGTCATTTACTGACTGCCTACTGTGCACTAGCACTGCCTACTGTGTTGGACTGCTGGCTCTCCTACTTACTAATCACGAGACCTCGGGTAAGTTATTTAACCTCTCAGTTTCCACATCTGTACAATGGGGATAATACTAATACTTACCCTAGAGGTTTATTTTGAGGATGGAATAAGAAAATCCATTAGAAGCCCTTAGCAAAGTGCCTGGCTCAGAGTAAGCACTGAGTAAATGTCAGCAGTTATTATTTAGAGGTGACATTTAAGTTGGCTCTTAAAGGAGCAGTAGGAATTTAATCAGAACTCCTTTCCGGGGACAGCTGTAGCCTTATGGGTGGTATTTAAAATTATCTGGCTCTTTCAAATACAAGAGGGAGTGAATAATCTTGAGTGGATAATAAGAGGCATGCTAGCCTGTCATGACACACAGCCTCGCTGGGCCAGCGCTCTGCTGCTCTAGGATGCAGAATGAAGAGTGGAATGCAGCAGGGCAAGGAACAAAGGGCCGCTTTGCTGCTTTGCTTCTTTTCCTCCAAAGCATCTCAAAGGCCATGGGGAAAAACTCCTATGCATAGGGGAGAAGGTTAAGGTTGAGGAAGTGTATCATGTCACAGAATTGTCACAACCCCTTCCTACTTTGCCTAAGAAACAGTTATGGATCAGTAGTTAGTGGACTGGCCTCAAGAGGCTTTAGAAATTCAGTGGCAGTGCAGTGAATTATAGTTTATTCTTTCATTCTGTTTTAATTAAGTTTTCAAAAGATCGGATGTAATTCTTGACTGTAGGTCTGTTGACCCATCCTTATTTATAAAAAGGGTATCCAAGCTGACACTCAGGCGGATGGATGTTCTGATATGGCCCTGAGAGATGCTTGTGATTGTGTTCTTCACAGACCAGTCAGTGACTGTGTTGTAGGAGTTACTCAGTGTTTTAAACATCACCCTTACCAACAAACAAGGCTTGACGAAGGCAAAGTCTGAAATACATGAAACCTGAGAATAAAAATATTTCCTAATTAGTAGGAAAATTACTAGCTAACCTTAGAAATTTCCTTTTTAAAAGTTTCTACATCTACCTGAAAGTTTAGAAATTTGTTGAAGGGCAAATACCTGGGAAGGGTACCACTGTAAACTCTTACCAGGCAGGATGAATTTTATACTCTTTCCAGATGACAGACTTTGACAGAGGAAAGGAAGTAAACACACATGGCCTAGCAGCAGTGGAGGGGTACTGCACTGAGATCTCCGAAGCTTAAATAAGGCAAATAGCTGCTCTTGAGACGTATTGTCTTTAGCTCCATCCTTTCCTTGGCCCCATGTTCAAATAGGTGCCTTGTTCTGTGGATTCTACGTCTTCCATATCTTCTACATCTGTCTCCCCTTTCCATCCCCCTATGCCTGAGTTTGGCTGTCTCTTGTCTGAGCTCTTGCTACTCAGTTTCCTCTCCTCCAGTCTCTCCTCCTTTACTCCACGGATGGATGTATTGTCCGAAAGAATAGATATAAGCCTCTGATATCTACAGAATAAAGTGCAAGCTTCTCAACATGGTCATCTTGAATCTGGCCACTAATCATCTTTTCAGGCATATCTCTCACCGCTTCCTCTTTTTCTAATTATAATTTTTGACTTTTGCCCACCCAGAGCTCTCACTATTTCCCAAACACACCCTGTATGTTTCTCATGCCTTTTACTCTCCCATTACCTTTGTCAAATCTGCCTTAATTCTCCTCTCGCTAACAAATTGTAAACTTTTTTTCAGTTCAAATACTCATTGCCATAAAGCTTTCGACGTTGCCTTCCCCAATCTCAGAGAGAAGTAATTTATTTTTGGAGTATGCACAGTGCCTTCCAAGACTTGCTGAATGACTGAATAAACCTTCTCATAGCAATGATTGCAACATCCATTATATCTCAACTGGTTACAGTCTATGCACTGGTCCACTACTTCACTAGATTCCAAGCTCTCTAAAGTTATGAACTATTATCTTGTTTGTGTCTCCCACAGAATCTTCACCTTGTACATAGTAAGGGCTCCTTAAATTTTGTTATACTTACAATGAAATTTAAATGCTTTGACATTATTTCATTTTTTCTGGGTTACTTATGCAAATAAACATATAGTTGTGCTCTTGATAATGGAGAATTAATGGCTTATATAGATTAACTTATGTGTGAGACACAGGGGTGTTGCTGAGGACATCTCCCCAAACTTCTGGTCCAGTGCTCTTTCAGTCATTGCATTTTATCCCCATATCAATATTCCTCAAAGAACTGGATTACTTCACAATAGTTACTTCCATACCTAGAAGATGATAACCAACTGGAGAAGCAATGTCTGAGCAGGCTAAACTACGCACCCTTCTCTGCGCACTGAATGGTGTACAGATGGTAAATCTGTGCTTGTTTTCACTTACTCTCCAGGATGAAGCTTACCACCTTGGGCCACTCTTTCATCCCAGGACAGCAGGAAATTTTAAGAAGTTGATAGATATCCCCTCACGAAATCCTAGAAATTCTTAGTTGGACATAATCCATAATTATGCTAGGTGAGTAGTCACATTTCAAGAAATAAGGCTGGGCTACAAATGAGCAAATGACCACATTTTGTTCTTTTACCTGAGGCCATACGTGCATGCGCACACGTATGTGTGTGTGTGTGTGCGTGCGCGCGCACACACACAGAAGCAATCTTCAGTGGCCAAGGCATCTCTAAGCTACCAGTAATGACTCTCTGAGAGGCCTTGCCCAATTTCTTCCTGTCAGGGCTCTGTTTTCACTGAACAGGCCCATCCCCAGGAGAAGACTACACCCTATGCAATAGAATCCTTCCTCTCTGTCAAACTACATGTTTTATGCTTTATTATCCAACTGGTCCACGTTTTGTGAGCACTCTCTGTGGATTCCTCTGGAAATTCTTTGTTTACAAGATTATTCTGGGCCGTGGCTATCTTTTATATTTCATAGGAATTATCTAATATTTCCTGCAATAATAATTAGAGCAATTAGCATGGCAGTGGCTTTTGACTTATCTATTCTCTTAAGCTCATATGCAGCTAGGAAAAATTTAACCGCCCTGGTTCTGTCAGGGTCCAAGTGATGCCTAGGTTTCCTCTGCTTAGTCAAGCATTTCTGGGGTTAATTTTCATTAAAATGACCATGACACTAATGACAAGTGACTGTTTCTGCTCCCATTTGCAATTTTATAATAATGTCCTTTTGTTTGCTCTTCACTAAAGGATACAGAGACATTGCCGAAAGCCTCCATTTGTCCCCATTACATATCAATTCTTAATTTTAACCTCAGAATTATTTCTGTAAAAGAACCTTGTCTCTCTTTTAGAATACAAACTATTTGAAAATAGGAATTGTGTTTTTAACAACCAATGTAGTAGGTAAGTGAAACAATAAAACAAATAAACAAGAAAATAAGCAAACAAATAATTCCATATGTGAATGAACGAAATTCTAGGAATTCACAAAGAAGCATTTGGGTCTGAATCTGACTACAATATATCATCAGAGACCTTTTGTGAGTTCCTTAGCTCTTTGATCTACATCAGCAAAAATATGGATAAAATGCTCACCTTGGAAGTCTTTAGCAAAAATGATCTGAGAAAAATGTATATGAAAGCATGGAGTAGTGCTCAGATGCATTCAGTATCTGAGCATATTATTGTATTACCAGATAGCCAAGACCCAGTCAAAGACCCACTCTAAATGCCCAGGAAAATATAACTAGAGCAAGAAGAATTTAATATATTTATTTAATGCTTCCATCTGTTTTCATTGTCCTAAAAAGACCCCTATGAATTTTAGTGTTTTTAGGAATTGTAAAAACTATCTAGCTCAACTTTCTCATTTCCCAGGCAAAGAAACTGAGATCCAGAGAATTTAACTTTAAGTTTAAATGACTAATAATTAACAGAGACCAATTTCCCTTACATTCTGTAAACATGGTAGTTTGCAATGCTGTTCTGAAAGATGTGTTAAAGAACTAACTGAGGAGTTCCTGCCATGGCTCAGCAGTAACAAACCCGACTAGTATCCATGAGGATGCGGGTTCGATTCCCGGCCTTGCTCAGTGGATAAAGGATCCAGTGTCGTCTCTAGCTGTGATGCAGGTCTCAGATGCGGCTTGGATCCCATGTTGCTGTGTCTGTGGCATAGGCTGGCGGCTATAGCTCTGATTTGACCCCTAGCATAGGAACCTCCATATGCCATGAGTGTGGCCCTAAAAAGAAAAAAAAAAAAAAAAAGAATTAACTGACCCCTCCTCTGGAGTCTAGGGTGAGAATGAGTGTAGTAATTCACCTCACATAAGTTTAAAATATATATATATATATATTTAGTTATATATGTATATAAAAGTAAGTTTTATACATATATATATATAAACTTTTTGTTATACTTCCAGTGATAAGAGGAACAGATGCTCATTCTAGACAATTTGGAAGAAAAATATGAGAACACAAATTAAACTTATTTACGTGCAAACTCCCAGTGATAAATATTTTGAACATTTTAATGTTTAATAAAATTGGAATGATTCTATTTTTTTGTACTTGTGTTTTTCTCCATTTGACATTATTCTATAGATGTTTCCCCATATAATTAGTCTTTGAAAATATGATTAAAGGGGTGACTAACATTCCTTCATGGGAATTAATCATGGCTCAGGAGGCAGAATGCAAGACCTTACAAGTTGGACAGACTGGAATTTCCACTCCACCCATTAATAGTTGGGTGATGTAAAACCAACAACTTATCCTCCTTAAGCCTTAGTTCTCACATCTGCAATATATTGGTAAAAGTCACATCCTATGATTTCTTTTGGTCTTTTTGCCATTTCTTGGGCCTCTCCCATGGCATATGGAGGTTCCCAGGCTAGGGGTCTAATCGGAGCTGTAGCCACCGGCCTACACCAGAGCCACAGCAACGTGGGATCTGAGCCAAATCTGCAACCTACACCACAGCTCACAGCAATGCTAGATCTTCCACCCACTGAGCAAGGCTAGGGATCGAACCCGCAACCTCATGGTTCCTAGTCAGATTCGTTAACCACTGAGCCACATGGGAACTCCACATCCTATGATTTCTATCAAAGTTAAATGCTAGAGAGTATATATGCACTTAGCATTGTGCCTATCCACAGTAAGAATTCAATACATGGCAGTTATTTATTATTGCTATTATTTTATCACATTCATTATTGGACATTTAGGTTGTTTATAGTTATAAATAAATACTGAGAAGTATCCTCTCCACAGTCACCAATATAATCTACCTGAAATGTACCTCTGGTTGCTCTCTTACTTAAAGATCTCCCCTAGCTCCTCATCAAAGTTTTCGAAACTTTCTTTTCAGCAGTGAAACCCTTCTTTTATTATTATTATTATTATTTTTTGGAACCCTTCTTTTAATATCTTAAGTAGGAGTTCCCATTGTGGCACAGAGACTAGGAACCATGAGGTTGTGGGTTCAGTCCCTGGCCTTGCTCAGTGGGTTAAGGATCTGGTATTGCCCTGAGCTATGGTGTAGCTTGCAGACACGGCTTGGATCCTGTGTTGCTGTGAGTTGTGGTGTAGGCCAGCGGCTATTGCTCTGACTGGACCCCTAGACTGGGAATCTCCATATCCCGTGGTGCAGCCCCCCAAAAAAAGCTAAAATAAAATAAAATAAAAATAAATATCTTCAGGAAAATTTCCTAGGGAACTAGGGACGGTATTCAGAGCTTGGACCTAGCCCCACCCCACCTCCCAGTTGCAAAAGGCCCCTGATGCTTTTCTGAGAAAACTGGGGCTGCTCTGGACCCACTGGGAGAACCTATGACTTACAGAGTAAAAATGAGGCTCCAGAACACAGTGTACGACATCACCCAACTGTCCATTCCTCAAAGACCTTGATGTAATTTTTTTTTCTTTACCATTTTGCTCATGATACCCAGTCAATTCCTCTCTCATGGTGGGAACCACATCCCCCTGATGCTTTGGACTGCAAGCTCTTAGAGGACTGAGACCATTTCTTACTGACAGTGGTATTCTCAGTTCTCAGCATAGTGTCCGAGGCTAGTAGATGCTCACTAAAATTATTTATTATGAAGAAATTTGGGCGTGCCTCTCTGATGATTTCCTTCGGATAGTTTTGTAGGAGCAGGGTTACTAGATGAAAAGGGATGAGCATTTCCAGGCCTCTTAATACACTTTTGGTAAGATTTATTGCAAAAAAGATGGTAAGACATTCATTTGAAATAATTCTCTCTCCTGTGTCAATTACTATCTCCCATTTGTATTTGGGGGTATAGCTAAAGAAGCCACTGTTTGAACACATAATTGTTGTGGTTCAAACATTGGCTATTTTTTGGTGTCTGATTTGATTGAGGCAGACAGAGGTACTAGCACTTGGGGTGACCAGTGCAGAGTGGGGCTCTTAATATGTTGCTGTCCAGTGACCACATTATCAGATGGCTGGAGATTCATACTAAAATGTTGTGACTTTAGCCACTTTCCCTACATGTAAATATCTAAGCGCATTTTCTCATCTTATAAATGGGTTTATTGATATCTCTTAGAGGGTCATGTGATGATTGAATCAAATGGGCTGACAGACATAAAATCCTAATACATGCATTTATGTCTTTTTACTAATTGTGAATGAGGAGAGATGGATGAGGGGGAGCTGGATGGTCTGGACGACACCAGAAGATAGACTGGGTTCTAAGTTCAGGAGATATTTCAGCTGATCTCTTTGATTAACTTTATTTTTCATAGGATCCCATAATGCCCATATGTAAACTATTAGGATATAACTAGTTTATCCTATTTTATCACATGGGGGATAGAGAAGCCATAATTATAATCTTAAATTTTAAGGGGAAATTGAAAACTGAAATGGCTCTAAGGCACTTTAAAATGTTACACATCTTTATGTTCTTGTTTAATTCTATGGTTTTAATTACTTATGTACCCATGACTTCAAAAAGCCAAATCTGTAGCCCAGACTTCTGTCCTGGGTTTCAGACTCATATATCCAACTGCCTGGATGTTAGGCTGGTAAACTCAGTATGTTTAAAGCTGAAGCCATCACCTGCTCTTTCCCCCTATTTCCCCAAACTTGTTCTTCCTGCTATATTCCTCTCATCACCATCTACCTAGCTACCCTGAGCCAAAAACTGTGGTCATCTTCAACTTTTCCTCATTCTCACCTTCTATATCTAACTAGACACCAAATCCTCTTGTCCTTCTGCCTAAATGTTTCTCAGGCCTATCCTTTCTTCTCCATCACCACTGTCACTGTCCTGGATCAGCCCCTCATTATTTTTCTTGCCTGGATCATTGCAGCAACCTTCCAAATTGTCTCCCTGATTCTGGTCTTGCTTTCTCCACTCCATCACTCACATCCTTGTCATGAGCATATAATCAATCTGGATGAAAAGGAGCTGTAAATGGCAATAGATATCAATGTCTTCAAATCATGTTCTTTAAAAAATATGATGTCATAGGTTAAGACATAATCAGTTAAACATAGTTCTCCTGGAGACAGGTTGACTGCTCAGAGCAAGAATCAAATGAAATATAACAATGAGCAATATATCAGTTCACTTGAAATAATACTTGTGGAGAACCGACATTTATTGGATTGCGCAGAGATGATGTGGAGGTTAGTAACACCGGAAGGGCATGTTGGATTAAGATGAACCTCTCCAGCGTTGCAAGGGCCCCATGGTCTTTGAGAACATGCCAGAGAAAGGATCATTTACTAAAGCCTCTTCTAGCTTGGCAATTCCAGGAGCCAAAGTTACAACAACAGGAATAAAGTTTTCCACTCCACAATTGATATGTTGTTAAAGGGACTGGCAGGGGGCTTCCTCAGCTTCATGACCATGACAGACCCACAGATGCTAAGGGCTTTAAAGGAGGATGTTAGCGGTGCCTCGGGCCTTTAACATACCTACTGCTTGCAAGGTAGAGAGAAAACTGCCTAAGTTTAGCATATTCGGAGAAAATGCCAGTGAGTACAAAATGGAAAGAAGTCTGGAGACTAGGATAAAGCAAATAAGACCTGGACCCTAGTAGAGATGAGACACAGTATTTTAATGACTATTTCCCAAACTATCTGTGGTAAAGAAATTTCTTAAGATATCCAAACCATCACAGATTAATATTTTTATAAAACATAATAAAATGAATACTAGAAAAATGAAATGTAAAAGAAACACAAAATACCGTGCCTTTTTTTTTTTTTTTTTTTGTCTTTTGTCTTTTTGTTGTTGTTGTTGTTGCTATTTCTTGGGCCGCTCCAGCGGCATATGGAGGTTCCCAGGCTAGGGGTTGAATCGGAGCCATAGCCACCGGCCTACGCCAGAGCCACAGCAACGCGGGATCCGAGCCGTGTCTGCAACCTACACCACAGCTCACGGCAACGCCGGATCGTTAACCCACTGAGCAAGGGCAGGGACCGAACCCGCAACCTCATGGTTCCTAGTCGGATTCGTTAACCACTGCGCCACGACGGGAACTCCCCGTGCCTTTTTTTAATGACTAGATTACTCAGACATAAAATTACTCTATCAAGTTGCTCTATCAAAATTGCTAAATGTTCATTCTTTTTTTTAATTTTAATTTTAATTTCTTGTCTTTTTAGGGTCCCACCTGCAGCATATGGAGGTTCCCAGGCTAGGGGTCCAACTGGAGCTGTAGCTGCTGGCCTACACCATAGCCACAGCAACACAGGATCCGAGCAATGTCTGCAGACTACACCACAGCTCCTGGCAATGCCAGAGCCTTAACTCACTGAGCGAGGCCAGGGATCGAACCCATGTCCTCATGGATGCCAGTCAGGTTTGTCAACTGCTGAGCCACAACAGGAACTCCTCATTCTTTTTTTTAAAAAAGATTTTTTTTTTGAAAGATTTTTTTTTTGCCTGTTTTTAGGGCTGCACATGTAGCATATGGAAATTCCTAGGTTGGGGGTTGAATCGGAGCTGCAGCTGCCAGCCTACACCACAGCCACAGCAATGCAGGATCCAAGCTGCATCTGTGACCTACACCATGTCAGCTCACGGCAACACCAGATCCTTAACCCACTGAGTGAGGCCAGGGATCAAATCCATGTCCTCATGGACAGCGGGTCGTTACGACTGAGCCACAACATAAACTCCTACATGCGCATTCTTTATTTCTGTATGTATCTCATCATGAACCAGTAACATGCAGTTCACTGACTGGCACTGGTCTATGGACCACACTTTGAGTAGCACTAATTTAAAGGATTTATTCAAGATAAATGGCAAAGACTTTCCTCACAAAGATATACTCTTAGGAAAACACTAATCTATTCATTAATGTTCATGTATCTTTCTTTCAAATCTAAAATATTTTGGCTGTTTGGGTTTTAGAAAACTTCCATCTCTGGTCAGGTCAAGTTGACACGATCTTTGTGAGAAAATACCTATCAAACCAGTGAGCCTCAAATCAACCTGTAGAAAAACAATGCTTGTGTGGATTAAAAGCTCTCATCAGAAATATATAAGCTGTGACTATAATGTTGGCTGTATTGTTTAGTGATGGATTTTTCAGTCAATCAACCATTAAGAATGTCCCTCCATCCTATCCAGATCTCAATCAATTATCACGATGTCTGATATGATAGTCACAGTGACAGAAATGCTAGTTACAGGGAAAGTTCCTTTGGCCTTTATTGAACAATAAATATTCATCAAGCATGAGCTATATGCAACCTTCTTGCTGTCCTTATTCTAAATACAAGGGCAGCTGTCTCTCTCTGAAAAGACATGCATAGTCTGTGCTTAAACAGCAGATGGAAGATCTCAGCTTCTCAAATCTACTATTGTTTTATTATTGTTGAAAGGGCTAAGAAATATTGAAGGAAGGATAGTGAAAAGATTGGAAGAAAATTTTATTTATTATCTTTGAAATCTTGTTCACAGATAAGTTATTCTCATACTGTGGTGTGAAACCCCATTAGAAGACACATTTAAAGTGACTCTCATGGGCTGTTTCTCATTATGGCTGATGGTGAAATGACGGTTAGTGGTTACTTTATAAATAAAAAACATGGATATAATGCATAAAGAAGATAGGTATTAATTTATATGTCAATGTGTAATTTGAGGGGACTGACACAGAGTTTTTGGAGGAGTGAAGACCTCAGGGAGCTAGCCTTTAAGCAGGTAAAAAACAAGTCCCATGGAGTTCAGAATGGGAGTTCAGAATGGCCAGCACACCTTGAACATGTTCTTAGCACTGGGAATGCAAAGTTAATAAAATGCTGTGTTTGTTTTCATGGTCTGCTGTCAGAGGCAGATATGTGTGCAAATAATTACAAAATAGAGGGAGACATGAAGAAATAGGAATTTGTACCAAGTACAGATGTTGTATAAACGACAGCGTGATTAACTCTATCATGTAGAATCATTGTAAGAAGATTAAAAAGGTACAAAACAATTTATATTGGTAAAATGACTCCCAAAATGTTAAGATAAATCATTACTAGAAGTTGCTACATGGAAACCTAAGGTCTAATTCACCTTCAGTTAAGTATGCATATAAATCTTCCACTTGTAAGGATATAGGTTAAAATATCTTCATCAGGATAATTACTCTTCACCAAAAACTACACATATTCATATCAACACTCCACCCCTAAAACTGATCCACTTTGCAAAACTCTTATTTGAGTAGAACCATTTTGATTGAGCACTGGAAGTATCCACAAAAAGGCAAATAATAATGGATGAAAAGAATGAATTTTGCTTGGCTTAAACCTTCAGAGGTCTATTCCAAGTATCTTTTCAATACTATTATAAATGAAATTTTTTCCATAATTTCATTTTTGGATTTTTCATTGCTAATGTATAGCCAATACCATTGATTTTTGTATACTGATGTTATATCCTGCAACAATTGATCTTATTTACTAGTGTAATAGTTGCTTTTTTTGTGGATTGCTTAGGATTTTCTATATACAAGATCATATTGTCTGAAAATACAGATTTACTTTTTCCTTTCCAACCTAGATGGCCTTTCTTTTTCTTATCTAATTGCCATGGCTAGAACCTCTAGTACAATGCTGAATAGAAGTGGTGAGGGCAGACATACCTGTTTTGTTACTGATCTTGGGGACAGAATTTAGTCTTTCACCACTAAGTATGATATTAGCTTTGGGGTTTTTGTAAACACTCTTTTTCAGACTGAAGAATTTTCCTTCTGATTCTAGTTTATTGCGTATTCTTATTGTGAAAGGGTGCTGGATTTTGTCAAATGCTTCTTTAGATATTTCTCTGTTTTCAAATTTAAAAATTGCATTGCTTAAGTCTGGCTTTTTCAGAAAGGCAGATCAACTACCTAATTAGCTTATGGATTTAGGTGAAGGGGATAAGAAACAGAATGTTACCAGTGTGCCTCAGTTTCTATTTTCTACATTTAACAAGATAATACAAGAATGATAGTGCCCAAGAAAGAACTTGCTCTTTGGAAATGATATGGAAAGATACAACTGTTTTTCATTTCCAACAAGCAAAACGTAAAATTGAGAAATGAGGCTGATTTTTTAAAAAAAGGCTCACATCTAAGACTTAAGATCACCACCTCTTTCCTTCTGTTGATATCTCTGAATTCATTTGGTGGTGCCTATTCAATGCTTTCAGCTGGACAAAGTGATGGAGGAAATTAAGTGATGAATGAACCATAACATGGTTAATCTTCTGCTGGAAGTTGTACACATTACTTTTACGCACATTTCACTGGCAAAAGAAAGGCTTATGCTCAAGCCTAATATCAAAGAGACAATCATCCATATGGATAGGTGCAGAAAGTCAAATGAAAATGGTGGTGTGTATAATCATTTCATAGGGAAGGACAGCCAGTAATTGAGAAGTGAAATAAAATCTGCCTCAGTTTGTTCTTCCAGTGACAAATATTTTCTTTCTTATTTTATAGTAAAATACTTTCACCTTTTTTTTTTTTCCAAAAAAGACACTCCAAAGTCTCATCCAGGTATATATCAGACTCAAAGCACTGGTCTTATATAGCTCCTTTTGATCCATTCACTCATGAAGTAATAATAATAAGCCAATACTTAGCCCCCAACATGCCCACCACATTGTGGTGGCGGAGGGACAGGATAACACTCCCATGTAGAAAGGGAAAGTGGAAATCATGTGGTAGTCACTGATTCATAGCAATTCTGAAATCTTTGTAGAATGACAGGGTAAGGGTGCCCTTAGAGGTAGGGACTGTTCTTTGATTGGGCTCTTGTTCTGCTCCCTGGGGGAGCTTCACAGTTCACTGTTCTTCATGGCTCTGAGAGGTCCATTTCCCCCCATTATCCTTCTTGGCCACATCTGAAAAGGGCATTGAAAAACGTGCTTTCTAGGGTAGCTTGGTGTGCTTTCTATAGAAGACTAGGGGCTTCAATGTCATTTTTGTCTCAAATAGTCCTCTTAAAAAAAAAAATCTACAGGAGTTCCCGTCGTGACGCAGTGGTTAACAAATCCGACTAGGAACCATGAGGTTGCGGGTTTGGTCCCTGCCCTTGCTCAGTGGGTTAACGACCCGGTGTTGCCGTGAGCTGTGGTGTAGGTTGCAGATGCGGCTCGGATCCCGCGTTGCTGTGGCTCTGGAGTAGGCCATCGGCTATAGCTCCGACTGGACCCCTAGCCTGGGAACCTCCATGTGCCGCGGGAGTGGCCCAAGAAATAGCAAAAAGACAAAAAAAAAAAAAAAAAAAAAAAAAAAAGAAAGAAAAAAAAAATCTACAGAGGTGGTTCCCTGGGAAGTGTTGCAATTTTAATATTAAATCTTCCAATTCATGAAAATTTATTGAGGTCTTTGATTTCTTTCAGTATATATTGTTGCTCCTTCACAAATGCAGTTGGCTTTGTATTTATATGATCCTGGTTAACTCTCTATGTCAGTAACTAATTGCTCAATTCTTTTTTTTTTTTTTTTGTCTTTTTGCTATTTCTTTTGGGGTCAATCGGAGCTGTAGCCACTCTCCTACGCCAGAGCTACAGCAACACGGGATCCGAGCCGCGTCTGCAACCTACACCACAGCTCACGGCAACGCCGGACCATTAACCCACTGAGCAAGGGCAGGGACCGAACCTGCAACCTCATGGCTCCTAGTCGGATTCATTAACCACTGCACCACAACGGGAACTCCTGCTCAATTCTTTTTGACACACGTGTCTCTCTAGATTTGACAACAGGTATGTTGAGTTCTGTGGGAGAACCAGCCATCAGTCAATCCATGGGCAACATGAGGAACCACGAGGTGACCACGAGGTTTAATGCACACAAGACAGTCCCTTTCCTGCTTCTACTCCCTACACCCAATAAAGAATTATCCAGCCCAAAATGTTAATAGTGCTGAGGTTCGGAAACCCTATTCCAAACAGGATAGTGACACAGAAGTCCCTTCAATACTCTTGATAGCTCTCCAGAGCAAACACACACACCATGTTTCTCTGTTTACTCCACCAGCCAGATGAATGTTCTTCAATTTTTTCTTTCTCAGAAGCAAAGAGTAGGACCAGGGAGACTATGAGAGGCACTTCTTTTCATACTTGAAGAAATTGCAGTTTTTAAAAATTTTTATTGTCTGCTGACCATCATATCTCCATCCTCCATCTTATTTGTTTGTTTGTTTGTCTTTTTAGGGCCACACCAACAGGATATGGAAGTTCCCAGGCTAGAGGTCCAATTGGAGCTGCAGCTGCCAGCCTACACTGCTACCACAGCAATTTGGGGTTCAAGCTGCATCTGTAGCCTACACCACAGCTCAAAGCAACGCTGGATCCTTAATCCACTGAGCGAGGCCAGGGATCAAACCTGAGTCCTCATGGTGCTAGTTGGGCTTCTTACCTCAGAGCCACAGTGGGAACTCCTCCATCTTATTCATTAAGATTTTCATCACAATACCTGATCTTTTGATCCCCCCTTTTGCTACCAAAGATTCTCTATCATGCTATATTCTCAACTGATATAAAATTTATCTCTCTTTTAAAAGTCTTACTGGAGCCTTTCTTTAGGTCCTTTAAAGGAAAAGCAGAGATACTTGGGAGGACCTGTTCTGGTTTACAATAATGTCTTGTTTATCATTATATTATCAAGGCCTTCAAAAATGTTCCTGTTGTCATTGCGTTTGTGAAGAAAATATATCAGTTTTCACACTAAAATAGGGATATACTTGAGGATGCAAAGGTTTCATGCTCAGGACCTTAGGGTCATTAAGTACCAGGGATATACTTTAATAAAAATGTGCAGAATGTTTCAGACAGAGATTAGTCTAGCAAGAGACAGAATATAGCAAAAGGGAAATTACAGATGCAAAAATACTGAACAGATCATATCAGGTAGACCTTTCCTTAGAAAGCAAGGCAGGATTATCTAAGGATCTAAATTTTAGAAGAAGAGAAGGAAATGCTAGTTTAGTCCTAGTTTCAGCTATATCACAAATTTACAGAACCTATTCAGGATCCCAATGATGACAGTGAGAATCTATGCCTGAATATGACTGAATTATTCTAATATTTCAGATGAAAATACATACCGAGAAAAAGAAAGCAGTGTGACTTTTGCAAGCAGCGTTTGTTTTCTTTGCTAGTTCCAAATGTCTCTACTATTTTCCTCAAAGGACAATTCTGCCTTCTAATAGAATTCCTGACTAGGCAGATCATTTTGTTAGATAGATGTTCTATTAACATTTTGCTTTTCTTCATTTCATACAATTTTTCATTTTATTCCTTTGTATCATGGTTGAAAATGTATATGATTCTTATCTCTTCCTCAGGTTTTTCTTTTTTTCATTGTGACATCTGTGCATTAATCACTGTTTAGTCAAGCTGCAGGGACCTGATTTTTTTTTAAATGGGAAGAGAGCATGGTGTTGTGGAAAGCATGCCAGCCAGCTAGTTAGACACCTGGATGCTAGCCTGGCATCTGACATTCTCTGGGTGAGTGTTGCAGGACAGGTCATTTCTTTATTGTTTTAGTAGAATTAGGGTCTTGCCAAAAGATCTTAAGGGGTCACCTCTGTCTCTAATATTCTCTATATGTCTAATCTTTTATATACATGAGAAGAGTAGCATGGTAGGTAATCGTTTCTTTGCTTATTTTGTAGCTGTCTGTTAAGTATTGTGTGTGTGTGTGTGTGTGTGTGTGTGTGTGAGAGAGAGAGAGAGAGAGAGAGAGAGAGTGGTGAAGGTGGGAATGGAGAATGGAGAGGGAATAGACTAATTAACTTTGGAAGACAATAACAAGATGTAATAATCTAAATATAACTGCGTTGGGAAAGATATGAAGGTATATAAATACTTCTGTTAGAGGAAATATGTAAGCATTCATCACGGATACAAAATAGCATTCTCAGAAATGTCATTGCCTCCCTCTCCCAGGACAGATGAAGCAGATTCTGACCAGCCACTGAAAAAGCCATGAAAACCCTTGTGTTTTATAAAGCAGGACAAGGCTTTGAAGCTTCAGCTTTAAATCGCCCCAGCATCTCCCAGCTGTAATGAGGACAGCATTTTCCCTAGTCAAAACATCCTGGCTCTATTTATAGGCATTCACTTCTCTGAATAACAAATAGAAGTAGCAGGCTATTCTTATATCATTTTTCTTCAACTACCCTCTATTTAATACAGAGCCAACAATAAAAAAAAAAAAAATCCAGAAGCACAAAACATAACAATGGGTTTAGTTAATTACCTTAGAGAAGACACTGACCAATGTATGTTTGAATAGTCGAAGTCTTGCAAGAATATTTGATTGGCCTTTGTTTACCCAGGGTTTCCAATATCTCCCTCGCCATTTCATGGGGGAAAAAAGGTTTCAGTCCTTTAAATGATTCCGGAAATATCCAGTCTCCCTAGTTGAAGGGGGGCTGTATTCATCTGCTAGGTAACCTCCCTTAGCTGCTGTAGCTTTAAATAAGGACGGCAGACAATACAGCATCCACAGAGACAGCTGCAATTCACTTGTATTCTTTTTCCAATATAAGTTTGTATTAGGTTATTTAATGGGCCACATTATATTCAGTAGGTACAGAATCCATACCCCCAAACGGCTGCTGCTTAATTCCAACCCTCCAGTCTGTTTTAACTAAGATGTTTTCTCCAGTGCATATAATCTTCATTATCATATAAGTAATTTTTAATTTATAATTAACATAGTCTCCTTCTCATTATGGATGCCTTGATCGACTTAGACCCTCCAGACACATCTTGTCTGGCGCAGTGCTGGCTGTATCCTGCAGTTCTCCAAATGTGCAGTAGGTGTCTATCTTAGCCTTTCCTTCACCCTTCCTCCTCCTCTCGTCCCTGACACTGTGATATAGTGCATAATTCCAAAATGGCAGCTTTTTGAAAATTCACCTTGATTATCAGACATTAAAAGTGACTCATCCTGCAGTGACTGTCTGGCAGAAGGGATGGGATCAGACAGCAAGACAATGAGGGGACTGGGCGCATTAGCGCACTAGATTACAGAGCCCATCAAAAATACCTTTGTTCTGTCAAAGATCCAATCATTTACTAGTTGTGTTCTGCAGAGGAGAAAGAATGAGAAGGAAAAATCCACCTAACAAACAAACAAATCCATCCAACAATTTAAAACCTCCTCAGATCTCTTTATTCTAAGAAGGGAGGGAAGTGTCTGATCAACCACCTCAAAAGGAGGAAAGATGGGGATTGTGCTTCTGAAATGGGAATCCACAGAACCCTTTCTTTTAGCAGCAAGCACATTTTCTACACTAGATTCTGTTCTTTGGGTCTTGGTGAGAGGAAAATTGACAAGTTAACAGGGTTGGGTTTTGCCTATGGCTGCACACAGCTTAATTTACAGCAGAATATATAAAAGACAAAATATTTCATAATTAAAACATTCATTTTCATTAAAAGGAAAGCTTCTGACTTCTAGCATGTCACATTATAGTGCTAACCAAGAAATGTGTGATGGGTAAGAGAGGAAAATATGTGTAAAAGGACTATTATTGATAAATACTTTATAAGCATCTAAACTGGCTTATATAAAAGGCAGTGGGAATCTTTGAAAACAGAGAGCATATGAATTCTTGCATCAAGCGTGTGTGTGTGTGTGTGTGTGTGTGTGTGTTTGTGTGCAAGGGGGAGGAGGGAACTGGAGAAAAGGGAGGTGAGAGATGAGGGCATTTGTATGAGCCCTGTGTGGGTGTATAACTGGGTGAGATGTGTGCTGAGTCGTCAGCATGACTGCAAGCCTGGCTAGCTTGTCTGATTCTCCAAGGAGACAAAATGCCCAAATGGGAGGCTGGTTCCTGGCTTTCTTCTTCTCCTTCTTCTTCTTTTTCTTTTTATCGTTTTTATCATTTGCCTATGAACTCAGAGGAGCAGTTTATCAGTCATGGAAAATGCCCCTAAGGAGCCCAGATCAAAGGCAGGCTTTGAATGGTGTACTTAGGTGGATCTCCCTGCCAAATACATTAATGCGATTAAAACGCAAATTCCATAAGCAATTATTTTCCATCTGTTTAGCAATAGTAATAGTGATGCTATGTGCCGTCAATGGCATCCTTCTTGTATACAGAGATGTACCGAGTAAATTCAAATGCTGCTTTGCACATGGATGTTGCAGCACTTTGGGAGGATTTAGAAGGTTTTATTCACCAGCAGGGCAGCAGAGTGGCTGCTGTCACCATGCAGGAATCCCTTGATAAGAATCTGTATTTTAACTGACTGTCATTTAGCAAATAGACTCATTAAAACAACTCATTGCATTCCACCAATCGAGTACTATACTTGGAGGTTTGTCATTATCTCTCCTGCCTCCACACTTATTTCTACTGTCAGCTACAGAAAACATACCCCTATTTTGCCCCTCTTAATTATCCCTAAATGACTTCATTCTCTTATTGATGGAGGAAGGCAGATTCAGCAGGACTGCCTAGTTTGAGGGGCTCAGGAATAGTTACACATTCATAGACCGGTTTACATCTGTTTGGATTTACAATACATACTCTGAAAAGGGAGAAAGAGAAACCTATAAGCTTTAAAAATCTCCACCTAAACCTGACCAAAAGATTAAAGGGGAGGGCAAAAGGGGAGGACCCAGACTAATTTCCACACACCAGCATTCGTACCAGGGGTGGATTCATGAAAGAGACCTGCGAGAGTTTTCATCAGCGGAATTTTAATCAGCCCTAAAGGTTAGCCTTCGACTTCGTTAACAAACAGCTCTAGAGATAATTTCCAATTTTCAGTGTTTATAGAATAGTAGTTTCTTGGTCATAATCAAATTTGGAGACTGTTGAGAGCCTATTCTGCATATCCAGCTGACACCGAAACACACAAACCATCAGAAATTGCTGAATGTGGGCTCAGAATCAAATGTCGGAAAAGTAAAAGGAGGAAGAAATTTTGCAAATTAAAATGATCACATTAACCTCCTCTGATGAAATCAGCCCAGCCAAACGAAAAATACTTATTTTAAAAAATCTGCACGGATATTTTAGCTGTTAAAAGAGTAATGATTATTCTAATATTTAAATGGACAGAGACAAGGGGAAAAGAGAGACAATAATGAAAGAGGAAAGCTTCATTCCCAGGAGTGAGAGCCCAGCATCTCTGCTACATGCAAGTGGGTTTCAAAACTGTAGGAAAGAAGACAAGCAAAATTTACCAAGACTGACACTAGAGGAGAGGTCAGTTTGCTGGAAGTGTGTCCCTTTTCGCCTCTCCTTCTGCCTCCCCCCTCCTCCCTCCCCCTGCTCCCCTCCATCTTCACTGAACCCTTGCAGAATGGCCATCATTCTGGCAGAAGGGGAACAAGTATGGCTAGGATTCCAGCACATATAACAAGAGCAAAGGGTAGTAAAACAAAGGACCAAATCCAAGGATTTGTCTTTCCTGCAAACTGACGTAGAGTACCGCTGGATACAAAGTAGACCCCTCGCACTGCAAAGATGATCAATCTCCTAACAGCACTGCAGCCAACAGAAGGGGCCTGAGTCCTAAATGTGGGGAGGAATATTCTAATGTTAGTTCTAAATCTTCCAAGGTAACAAATTCCCTTTTGCGTCTTGGGCTTGCCACTTCCCTTCTTAGTTTGCAGAGGAATGGAAAGGGTTAAAAACAAAAACCAGAAACAAATGAGCTTAATTTCTGTGATTCCAAGGGGCGGGGCTGGGAGGGCTGTTTGCAGAGTGAGCCCCTCCTCTGACTCCCACCACCTTGATGCTCTGGTTGGCTTGTATTTTGAGGGACACAAAGGGCACAAGATTAGTGCTGGCAAACCTGGGTTCCAGTTTTAGTTTTGCAGCTTAGTGTTTACTCCCCATGTAACCTGGATGGGGGCAGTCAAAACCTGTGAATTTTTCCTTAGGATAAAAGGGATTGGCAAATTCAGGTAATATTAGAACTGGGAGGGACCTCGGGGATCATTTAGTCAATTTTCCGTATCTTATAGACAGAAAACTAAATAACACCAGTAATAACAACAGTTAATATTTCCAAATATTTACTATGTGCCAGGCACTATTCTAAGTGCTTTACAAGTACTATCCTACCTACACAATAACCTCATTTGGTAAGTAGTATTGTTACTGCCATTTTACAGACAGAGAAACAGAAGTCAGTGAGGTGCAATATCCGAGATGATACAGCTGGTAAATGGTGAGCTGAGTTTGAAACCCAGATGGCCTGGCCCCAGAGGTATACCTTAATAAGCCATGAATTCCCAATTTACTCTTTGGTGCTTAGGGGGTGCACTCATTTCAGGAAATGAATTAGTACTGCACAAGGTCTTGTAAGTGTGGACCCTACAAAGAGGGGTTCCCAATATCACAGCAATGGCTGACAATGGCCAGTCTGTTCCCTCCAGGTTCCCTGAGGTCACAAGGTCCCTGCAGCCAGGTTTTGTGCAGTTTTTCCAAGATGCCCTCTTCTATACCATGCCCTTTCCAAAGTCAGACTGCCACAGTCTCTACTTGTCAGCTGATCGTTACTCTCTCCAATCATTTCCTTGAAATTCACTTGAACTGTTACAGTTGTATTTGAACACCCAGCATGATACCCTTTATTTCTTTGCTCCAGCACTAGCACTTGCATGCCTTTTGTTCACCACATGGATCAAAACTGCCTCTCAGAGCAAAAACAAATTGCAGGAAGGGAGATCATGGCAGAATAAACACTAGCATTGCAAAAGACACTCAGTGTGGTAGAACACTCATTGGGTAAGACTGTTTGCAGAGTGGTAGGTACATTGATGATCATTGGTTGAGAGAAGAGCCTACAGTTTGTCACATTAGCTTTCATTGGCTAATAGTACCCAGTACTCGGGAGAAATATATGTAATGGACTGTTGCTAAAAGGACAACAGCATTAATATCAAATTATTGCTATGGGGGAAGTGTTAAATACCCTCTGTGTATTCTAAGCTCAAAGAAGCTTGATGACTTGTCCAGACACCTGGGCAAGGCTGTCTAGGAAACTCTTCTGTTTGCCTTTAATTGTACTCACAACATTTCTCAAACTCTTCTGACACCAGATGTGTGCATTTTCCACACCAAACAATTCTCCAACACCAGCTGGGTGTCTAACAACTCAATTCAATTCCGATACTAACCAGAGTTATCGCAGGCCCCACCTATTAAGGGCTCATTCCCCAAAGAATGCTCCCCATTTTGGTTGCCAATTGCAAGTCTAGGGTCCTCGGGTTACTCACAACTTTCATCTGACTTGGCTACAGATTGGAGGTTCCCATGACCTCTTTCTCAGGTCCAGTTATTTGCACAATAGCACATGGGACTCAGGGAAATACTTATGTTTACTGGCTTATTATACGATAAAGGATATGATAAAGGATATAGGTGAACAGCTAGATGAAGAGAGACATAGGGCGAGGTCTGAAAGGGACCCTGAGCACATGGAGTTGGGATCGGCCACCCTCCCAGCACAAAGATATGTTAACTGAAGCTCTTTGAACGCCACACTTATGGGATTTTTATGGAGTTTCCTCACATAATGCAGGATCAATAATTAACCTCCAACCCCCTCTTCTTCCTGGAGGATTGGGGCTGGGACTGAAAGTTCCAAGCGTCTATTCATGGCTTAGTCTTTCTGGTCACTAACCCCATCCTGAAGCTACCCAAGAGCTCACCAAGAGCCACTTACTTAGAACAAAAGTCACTCCTATTACCTAGGAAATTCCAAAGGATTCAGGAGCTCTGTGCCAGGAACTGGGGGCAGAGACTAATACATATATATTCTATTATTTCTCAAAGGCACATATGATCCTTTCTGACCTCACCTCACCTGACACATAGTCCATCCAACCTTGATGTCTTCATAGCTGCTGTCCCTTCTGCTGGAGGCAATCACTTCACTGATGCCCTCTCATCACGCCCCCTTCTCCAGTTGCAAACATCTGTTCATCTGTTCAAGATCTGGCCCCAAAGTTGCTTTCTCTGTAGGGCTTCCTGAGTTCTTAGCACTTTCTGTAGTACATATGGTTAGAGCACTCATGTCGCAGGATTATAATTAATTCGTTATTCTTCTTCCAAATCCCCTTCTTAGCCAGGGGCCTCTTTGAGGACAGAGGCTATGTTTCATTTATCTTTGTATTTTCAGTGCCCAGCACAGAACCTGGATCATCTTATTTACTCAATGAATATAGAAGGAAGGAAGGAAGAGAGGGAGGTGGGAAGATATGTCTTCCTGAAACTATAAGGCATTATAGAAATACAAAGAATTACTTACCAGAGAAAGAGGTCCATTGTCCCCTCCTACTGTGCAGGAATGAGCTTACTGTTTCCACAAGCACACTGCTTAGGCACAATGAAATGCTAGCAAGAAGCAGGCATCTTACTCCTCATTTACTTGTCTGATGAAGAGGTACACAGTTTCCCCAATACAGAAAACGTGTCCTTACTGATGTCAGTCACTAGCAGTAATCTGGTTAGTTGAACAAGTGCAAAACCTAAAGAATACAGAGAATTAAGGAAGTGTTTAATAATTCAGGCTATTAAAATACTTTAACAGGTGGCATGTTGTTTAGTGCACTTAAACATAATCACATAGCATTCTGTGTGGTCACTCTCCTCTGAGGTTGTTAGAAGAACCAGGAGAGAAAAGGAGCCTCCTTGGGGATTTTTCCTTACAGTACAATTTTTACAAAAAGCTGAGTGTACAACTTGCAAAAATAATAAGCTTCAGTGATAACATAAGCTTCTGCTACAATTATCACAAAGAGCAAGGCTACTGCTCAAGCTTCTAACTTATCGTTGTGACTACAGAACTATCTAAAATGTCACATTCGAGTTGAAGCGACTGCAGCCAATTAGGTAATTTCCACCAAATTGGGTCCATTAATACTTGGGCATTATATTGAGGGAAAAATAGGGCTCTGTGACAAGGTGCAATGTGGCTTGTGAAATATTAGTTTTGGACAGTCACAAATCAAGATCCAAGGGCATGTTAAATTATTCAGCATTCTTGACCTCATTATTAAGTGACTTCATATGGGTTTTTGCTCATATTCTTGCAATATTAGGCTCCAAGGAGCTTGATTTTGTTTCTTTCCACCATTTACCTATTTCACCTTTTTTGTCTCCTCCACTCTTTATGTAACAAAGGCTTAGTTTATATTTCTTTTAAAATTGTTTACTTTTATAATTAAGAGGGCAATGGCTACCGTTTCATCTGAGGAACACACAATGAGCACACTCGCTAATACAATGATACATACAAGGAATATGAATATTAGAAATTTGGTTCCCATGCTTTTCTTTGCTAGCACACAAACTCAGGTAATGCAAAACCTTCCAACCTAACATCTGCCTTGATCCACTGTGTACCAAACAGAAATCACTGTGTGATTCATAACACATGGCTTCATAAATGAGTCAGAACCTCAATGCCAAGTCTACTTCTGTAAGTGTTTTGAAATAACAGCAACATTGTTATTTTCCAAAATAATGGGAGAAAGCTACAAAAGCTCTCAAGAAGATCATGTACCAAAGATATTTGTTGACTCCATTTTGTTCCAAAAATGTTTGGAACAATGGTTAGCTGATGCTGACAGGATTTCTATAACCTATAAATGTGTTGAATATTTAAAATTTTAAATTGGTGTTCCTGTAGGTTGTAAAGTACATTAACCAATCATGCCCTTACCCTAAGAATATTACTAGCAGATAATTTACAAGCTAAAATACAACTTGGGGGCAAAGCAATGAAACGACCCTGGAATGTGAACATTGCCAGATAAGATGACTGAATTCGTGACCATCTGCTCCCCAAGAGTTCTTGCACTTGTGTTCTCTATGAGATTAACAAAAGAAATTAGGTAATGTTAGGCTGCTCATGGTACAATATCTTCTTTTAGATACGTGTGTTTTGTAACGTTGCTTATGACTCAAATCCTAACATACACTTTGAAAGCAGAGACACAGGACTCCATTTCATCATCCCCCAGCCAGATGGGACCGGAGCAGGTGTAATCACTTTAAAGTGTTCTTCTCTATAAATCAACTTCTGATTCATTCCAGAGAGGAGCTGTCAGCCCTGAGGCACCCAATGAAGTTGAGAATTTTTAGCAAACTAAACATAGGCATTAAAATAATGTTTGAATTAGTTTTAATCACAGTGGCCTAGATTCTCATGCTTCCCAGAACCCTACTGTATCTCTTCCATGTGTGAGATGCCTGGGAGGGCTGCACATGGGCAAGACTCACTGGACTGCAGAGCAGGAAGGAGAATTTAGGTCAATTACCTTTTGAAGTGTCATCCTTTTAAACAGCTACTCAAGGTAGTATCTTGCTAACGGTGCTGTATATAATAAAAGTGACGGGTGCTATTTCTTTAAATACTGCTTTTTGGTTATAAGCCATCAAAGGATTAAATTTGTGTAAGGGAAAAAAAAAAGATCAAGAGAAGTTTCATCCATGTTCTTTCTGGAATCTATTAGAAAGGATTAGGTATGTGGTTTACCTCTCTGAAAGTCTGGGCTAGAAAGGAGGTGCCTCCATTTCAATCTCTCCCAGTTGAGTCTTTGTTTTCTTCATTTGTGAGTTGATGAGACAAGTGGTTTAGATGTGACCCCAGGACTTGGGTAAATAATGTTTTAAAAAATTATGAAGTGGGTGAATGTGTGGGGAGGTGAGATGGAGCAGGGAGTATGGATCCATTCTCCAAAGTTCAAATACATATATATTGTGTGTGGCTGTGTGTTTTCATTAGTTCTTGTTTATGAGTTTACTTTTATTTTTTAAAATTAATGGCTCTTATGGTTGTAAAAACAATACACTTCTATGGAAAAAAAATTGAAAAATATGCAGTCATATTAAGAAAATAAAGATCACCCTGAATCTTATAATTCAGAAATAACAACTTACTAAGGTTCCCTCTAATATATAATCATACATGTGTGCGCACGCACGCGTGCACACACACACACACACACACTGAAAAGTCTGGAAGGAGATAACTTGCACCTTTAAAAAAGTTTGTTTATTTAAATATTTCAAAGGTTTTCTATCTACCTATTTTCTCTTATTATATACAGAGTCAGCCCAAAAATAATTTTTAGTAAAGTGAAAAAAGTGAGTTCACATCAGGCCTACCAAGAACTACACCAATGAAATGATAAGAACTTGTTTTCTGTCATTGCCTTTCTTCAAACAGGCTTAGGGGTTATTAGAAAGTTTAAGATGCCTTTCAAAGATGAATTAGTTCCAAGTTGAATTTCAACAAATATCCAACCGTGAGCACAGAGCACAAAATCCATTAAGCCTTGTGACTGTTCATTATGAAATTCTGAATTTTAACCAACTAGAAATGTAATCCAAGCTCAGATTTATTTTTCATCCCTCAAGACTGCAAATGCCAAACAGAGCAGGGACCTCTTTTAGCCTAGGAGGCTACAAGCAGGCAGAGGGGAGAAAGCTCCTTTTCTTCCCCTTGGGTCTTCGGTTTCCATGCTTGCCCAACAGCATGGCTCATTCACTAAGCTTGTGGTGTAGCTAACAGAGAGAGTTATCAACTCCTCTGGGGGGAACAGAAAGATGGTGATCACACACACACACACACACACACACACACAGGTCATCTTCCTACAGAAATGCCCAAGGTTGGGGGGAAATGATGTCCTGCCCCTTCCCATCCTCAGTCACATAAACACAAGCCAGGTAGTTGAGGGGAGGGTTTGCTCCTCATTATTTGGTGACAGGGAGAAACTAGGCAGCAGAAAGAGAAGTTAAGACTAATAATATTTCAAACAATTTCCAGGAGTTCCCACTGTGGCGCAGCAGAAGCGAATCTGACTAGGAACCACGAGGTTGCAGGTTCGATCCCTGACCTTGCTCAGTGGGTTAAGGATCTGGCGTTGCCCTGATCTGTGGTATAGGTCACAGACGCAGCTTGGATCCTGCATTGCTGTGGCTGTGGCTGTGGCCGGCAGCTGCAGTTCTGATTGGACCCCTAGCCTGGGAATTTCCATATGCAGCAGGTGCGGCTCTAAAAAGAAAAAAAGAAAAAAAAAAAAAAAAAGAAATAAAACAATTTCCAGATGCTCATTACTGGAGTCTTTTGAGGAGGGCACACAGGCTTTGAGGTCATCAGGTCTCTTATTTATTGCAACAAATACTTAATTAGCCCCTACTATATGCTAGGCACAGCTCTCGTTGCTGAGGAAGCATTAAAGAACAAAACAGACAACAATCTATATCTTAGTGGAGCATAATTCTAGCAAGGGGAACAAACAGTAAAGATAATGTTAGAGGGTAGAAAACACTACAGGAGAATAGAATAGCAAGGTAAAAAAGATTGGGTTTGGGTTATGGTTTTAAATAGGGTGATCAGGAGAAACCTCAAGGATTAAGCAATATTTGAGTCAAAATGTGAGAATGTGAGAGGACGAGCAATTTAAATATGGGGGGAGGGGGTGTTAGGCTGAAGGACCAGCCAGTGCAAAGGCTCTGGGTTGCGAGAAGGCCTGCAGGCTTGCAGACTGAAGGTGGAGAGAAAATGAGATATAATGAGTGGGGAGGACGTGTGTGTGCAGGACCTCGAATGTTATGAGGATTTGTCTTTCTCTTTGGGTTTGGATCATTCTCCCACTATTTGTCAAAGGTCACAGGCTGAGTGACTTTATAGATTAGATTTTCTAGATTTTTCTAATCTATAAAGTGGGAATCTCATTTACTGCAGAGTTATTTTGAGGATTAAAATGAAATACAAAGCACAACATCTGGCATGTGGTATGTTTATACTTCTGGGTATCATTTTGTGTATTTATGTGTCTTTTATAACTGTTCATGTAAACATAAACATAAAAGGGACTGACCAAGAGTTATGCAGAAGAATTCAAGTAGATTATAACTGTGTAAATAAATATTTTTTCTCACAATAATAAAAGTCACATATCACCAATACAAACTAATAGTTTTAGAAGGTAGGTTTGGGATTCAAGGTGACCAAGGAAGTAAATCTTGTATGTATTAACCATTAGTGAGAACTGATATATTAGCAGAAATGTACAGGCAAATCTCATTATTTCCCATTTCCACTGAATGTCTATTTCAAGGTTAGAAAAAAATACTACCTGTCCTTCTGGGGGACATCTGAGCATTCAAACAATACCAGATAAAATAGTCAGCTTGCAAACTTTTGAAAACACCATTGCCTGCAGGGTTGAAAGGGCCTCTCTTAGATATCAATCTGCTCTGCGCTAACTTTTTTCATATGATGGTGGCAGTTTTTCTCTTATGTGGTGGTATCATTAGAGTTTCACTTGAGTTCACAGAAATCATTTTCTGGCTAAATTTTTCACTCGAACTCAGTTGCTATAGAAGTTGAACATCAGTGGGAGACGCAATTAGTTACCTAGTTATTATGATTTAGTACGTTTTTAGCAGAAGGAAAAATGACAAAAATCTAAAATAATTCTATAGAAATATACGAGTGATCTTTTACCTGTAGATCATTAGCACAGTGGACACGATTTCAAAGACACCACCAACACCTATGACATCTTCTCCCTGCTGTATTATTATGCTGTTTTAATCAGTTAGTAGGACTAACAGGAATCATTTTGGTAAAAGGTACATAGTACCTAGTTGGAGGACTTGAAACTAATGGAAGAACTGAAGATGGATTTCTCTTTGTAGGTAAATGGAAACCATACATAAGTTATTGCCAAGACAGTTAGTTATCCCACCTTTGGATATTCTGCTGGTCAAAGGTACTTTTAAGGGCTTTAAAAAATAAGTGCCAAAGAACTTCCTCAGGGGAACACTGGTCTCTGTTGATTATCTTACAGAGTTTGCTCTTAAGTACTGATATATTATTTGATTTCTACCTTCTCATCTAAATTCCTCACTTTACAAAAAAATCTGGATTATCCTCACTTAATCAGATAAAATTTTTTTCTGAAAAATTTGTTTTAAGATTTTTGTACCATATGTTAGGAGCCCAATAAATGTCTGTTAAATAAATGAGAAAAAAATAATTTCCATTTCCTTCTACTTGTCCTGTTAACAAATCAAAGATTGAACATACATACATATGTGCGTACACATATTGTATATTTTATCTATTTTCAATTAAATGTATATAACAAAATACATAGGTAGGTGAATATGACTATTTTAAAAACACACACATCAGAATTTGTATCTCCAAGTGAGTGTTGCTCTTTCTGAAGTCATCTGAAGAGATAATCCATTTATTTCACAGACACGAGTAAACATTTTAGGAACTCTTTCCTGGGCAGTTCTTTCAAGACCTCTGGCCATTATTTTGGACATTAACATTGTTGGCCAATGTTCATCACTTGACAATGGACTGGACTTCTAAAAATAGCTAAAAGTAGGTTGAAATAAGTAAGTCAACAAGATGGATAATACTATTCTTTATCTAAAAATATTGGATACAGTCGTAGTATTTAGTATTGCCTATAAATTGCTTTTCTTTTCTGCTTTTATTTATTTTTAATTTTTTTGTCTTTTTGCCTTTTCTAGGGCCGCTTCCTGTGACATATGGAGGTTCCCAGGCTAGGGGTCGAATCGGAGCTGTAGCTGCCGGCCTATGCCAGAGCCATAGCAACCCAGGATCTGAGCTGCGTCTGTGACCTACACCACAGCTCACACAACACCGGATTCTTAACCCACTGAGCAAGGCCAGGGATCGAACCCGCAACCTCATGGTTCCTAGTCGGATTCGTTAACCACTGTGCCATGATGGGAACTCCTGCTTTTCTTTTTTATAAAAAAGATTCATTGGGAAATAATTCACACACCATAAAATTTAATCATTTAAAGTGTATAATTTAATGATGTCAGTGTATGTACAGATGTGTGCAACCATCATCACAATTTAAAAATATTTTCATTACCTCAGAGAGAAACCCTGTACACTTTATCCATCACTCCTCTACTTCCTCCCAGCCTACCCATTTTTCCCAGCCCTAAGCAATCACTATATCTAGTTTCTGTTTCTACAGATTTGCTTATTCTGGATACTTCATATAAATGGAATCATATTACGTTGGTCTTTGTGAGTGGCTTCTTAACATAATATTTTCAAGGTTTATCTATGTTGAGGCATATATCATTACTTTTTATGGATAATATTCCATTGTATGGATGTTCCATATCTTATTATTTATTGATCTGTTGATAGACATTTGGACTGGTTCTACTTTTTGGCTATTGTGATAGTGTTGATACGAACACTTACATACAAGTTTTTGTTTGAGTGCTTGTTTTTAAGCCTTTTGTGCATATACATAGAAGTAGAATTGCTGGGCTATGTTTAACTTTTTGAGGAATCAGTAAACTGTTTTCCATAGCAGCTACACCATTTTACATTCCTATCAGTGATGTATGGCAGTTATAGTTTCTCTCTATCTTAGCCAATGCTTATTATTCTCTACTTTTTGAAAAATTATGACTATCCTAGTGGGTGTAAAGTGGCATTTCACTCTGATTTTGATTTGCCTTTCCCTAAAAACTATAATGCTGAGCATCTTTATTTCTTCCTGGGGTTGCTAAGCTGAAGTGTAATATTTCCCTGACCATGCGAGTAAAGAATCATTCGTTTAAGCTGATTCTTTGTCATACACTTAGCAATACTACAATCATGGGTTTTTACAACAAATATTTACACATGTATTGCACAGTCATTGATCATATGCTACTTTGGGACTTACTAAATGACTTAACTTTAGTGGCTACAGAATTTCCTTGAAGGAATGTTTATTTTATTGTTTAATCTGATATATATTTTTATTTTATATTTAAGGTTTATTGAAGTATAGTTGATTTACAATGTTGTGATAATTTCTGCTGTGTAACAAGGGGCTCAGATATACATGTACATACATCTATTCTCTTTTGGATTCTTTTCCCATATAGATTATCACAGACTATTGGGTAGTGTTCCCTGTGCTATACAACAGGTCCCCATTGACCAATCATTTCATATACCTCAGTGTGCATATGCCAATCTCAAACCCCCAGGCCATCCCTCCCTTCCCCCACTTGTCCCTTTTGGTAATCATAAGTTTTTCAAAGTCTGTGAGTCTGTTTTTGTTCTGCAAATAAGTTCATTTGCATCTATCTTTTTAAAGATTCCACATATAAGTGACATAATGTTTATCTTTCACTGTCTAACTTCACTTAGTATAATAATCTCTATGCCATCCATGTTGCTTTAAATGGCATTATTTCATTCTTTTTTATGGCTGAATAATATTCCATTGTATATATGTGCCACATCTTGTTTATCCATTCATCTCTCGATGGACATTTAGGTTCCTTCCATGTCTTGGCTATTGTAAATAGTGCTGCAGTGAATACTGGGCTATATATATCTTTTCGAATTATGGTTTCTTCAGATAGATGCCCTATCTATTGGGACTCCTGGATCCTATGGAAGTTCTATTTTTAGCTTTTTGAGGAACCTCCATACTGTTTGAAGGAATGTTTAGAGGCAGCAATCTAGCTGGAAAGAAGATTGCCCTGAAGCTGTGTTTGCATAGCCTTTCCATATAAATGAGAAAATATGATACATTGACCATGAAGAATCAGGGAAGGCTAATGGAGACCATGGGAACCTGAAGCTTCACTTTTCCCCCAGTGGTGTAGCAATCTTACTGTATCTATAATCAACTGAGAATCTGAGAAATTATTATTATTATTTGTCTTTTTTAGAACCACACCCATGGCACACGGAGGTTCACAGGCTAGGGGTTGAGGCAAAGCTGTAGGTGCCGGCCTATGTCACAGCCACAGCAGCGTGGGATCTGAGCCTTGACTGTACCTACATCACAGCTCACGGCAATGCCAGATCCTTAACCCACTGAGCGAGGCCAGGGATAGAACTCGTGTCCTCATGGATACTAGTTGGGTTCGTTAACGGCTGAGGCACAACAGGAACTCTGAGGAACGGTAGCATCTTGATGGGAGAAAATAGGATAAGTGACTAAAAGTATGGATGTGTAGTAAGAGGACTTTTGCTTAGTGTAGCAACACAGGCTGCTAGCAAATAATAATCCAGTATAAATCTTAATAGTCTAAGAGATTAGTCAGCTGAACCACAAAACCAGGTTCTGATAGAGTCCTTTTAAAACATTCAATTTCATCCAATCTGGCACTTCTGAAAGTTAGAAATTGCCTCACTGGGCCCAAGCGGCTCCTACTAATTTTTCCCATCCAGTTCTCTCTAGATCTTTGGTATGGATCAACAGCTCATGAAAAAAGTGAGTGAGAAAAAATTGCATGCATTACTGGCAATCAATATCCAAAAGCTTTAAACTGGAGACTCAAAGTAGTGGCAGCTTTTCCTAGGGCCCTGTAAAGAAAGGACAGATATGAGAGCAGATAAAAACACAAACTGAAAGAATAGGGAGTTTGTGATGGACTTAGGGATTTTCTCACCCCTCTTTGGGGCTTTCTGTTAGAAAACAAGACCAGGAGTTCCCTTGCAGCACAGCGGGTTAAGGATCTGGCATTGTCACTGATGCATCTTGGGTCACTGCCGTGGTACGGGTTTGATCACTGGCCTGGGAACTTCCACATGCCATGGGTGTGGCAAAAAAAGAAAACAAAATCAAAATTATATAATACAATTCCTTCTATACCTTCTCCCTGGCTCAGAATTAAAAACCATCTGCTGAAGACTCTCTCACTTCAAAACCCAGTCAGGTCCTTTCTAGTATCAAGGAGGGTGCCTGAAGAATAAATTGCTCCTATCAGAAATAAAGCATTTTAGTTCTGCCACAAGCGGTGAGATCTGTGTTTATAAGTCTCTCCAAAGGCAACTCCATTTTTGCTGCTCTCCTCTCATTTTCTTTTGATGCATAAAACCTGTAGACTGGAGCCCTGTGATTGCATTCGGCTCTGGAGCAGTGTAATTGTAAATATTCATTGGAATTCAAGCTAGCTTTCCCTGGTCTCTCCTAGGGCTGTGCAGCTATGCAAACAGCAGCCAGAGCTGCATTAGCTCACAGCCCGGAGGCCACCTATTTCTCCACAGGCCCTAGGACCCTTTCTGTAGAGCGAGCGCATGCAGAGAAATGGGCCCTTCGACACCATTTCAATCCACCATTTCACTTGTTTTTCCTTTTCTCCCCATGACTGCTGATCCTTAGTAATTCTGTCTGTCAGTCCCAAATACACATTAAAAAGAAAACCATATCCTTGACTAAAAGCCAAGATTCAGAATGCTCTCACTGAGCATGTGCTCAATTTATTTAGGAGATAAATCAGATTCCAGCTATTCCATGAACACACACACACACACACACACACACACACACACACACACACAAAGACACACACACACATGTATATATATGTGTGGCAATTCTAGCTGAATAGATACCTAGTCTTATTAAGATATGAGTACTCATGAGTTGTTCCATCTTTTCCTAAGTTAAATTTGGCAGGAGTCAAAAATAAATTAATATGGGATTAGAAATACCATATTAGTTTTAATGACCTTACAATAAAGAATTACTTACACATTTAAAACATAAAACTTTAGGGAGTTCCCATTGTAGCACAGCAGAAATGAATCCAACTAGGAACCATGAGGTTGCGGGTTCGATCTCTGGCCTCACTCAGTGGGTTAAAGATCCGGTGTTGCCATGAGCTGTGGTGTAGGTTGCAGATGCGGCTCGAATGTGGCATTGCTGTGGCTGTGGCGTAGGCCAGCGGCTGTAGCTCCAATTAGACCCCTAGCCTGAGAATCTCCATATACTGTAGGTGTGGCCCTAAAAAGACAAAAATAAAATAAAATAAAATAAAATAAAATAAAATAAAATAAAATAAAATAAAATAAAACATAAAAATCTTACAAAAGGAACCTGTATTCATTTACCAGCTGGTTCAATTCCCAATGACCCTATAAGGCTAAGGTTGAAGGTTTAAGTCAGGCTTCCCATACCATTCCCTGATATATATTCAGAATGCCAGATGATTAGATTCCAACAGAATTCAGGGCACCTGCAATATTAACTTCAAAATAATCCAAGGAAGTACTCAGTGCATAGAAAAATGACCTAAAGAAGCAATTTATAGAGTTAAAAAAGAGATGTTATTAATGTTGAAACATTTCAATGCAAAAGTAAGTAGGTTGAAATTCTTTAGACCTGGCCAATATTTAGATCTAATTGAAAGTAAAAAGTTATCTTAAATGGCAAAAATATAGAATGATCAAAAATTCATATCTAGAAGGAAATTTATTTTAAACTGATTTAATCTGGTGAATTCATGAGTAAAAGGCCCTCTGATAGGCATTTTGAGGGATGCAAACATTAATGATATATGCGTCCTATGTTTTAAAATATTTTGAATTTGGCAGCAGAGAGATGTGCAGAAATGCTATATTATGTTACTTTGAGGGAAGAGGTGAGGGGGAATTATGAGCAACTTTATGACAGGGTGAGAATCAACCAGACTCTGAAGCAGTAGAAGGATTCTGACTGATGGAGCTGGATGGAGGTAGAACTCCATCTCCGCAGAGAAGAATTAGGGGTTGCATTGTGTCTCCTCAGAGAGTATGTTTAAGTTCTGTTCACCAAAAACTGTGAGTATGACCTCATTTTTATATAGCATTTACAGATCTAATAAGGTTAAGATGAGGTTGAATTAGATTAGAGCTGGCCCTAACTTGATGACTGGTGTCCTTACAAGAAGGAAGAAATTTGTATTTTTTTTTTCTTTTTATGGCCACACCTGTGGCATATGGAAGTCCCCAGGCTAGGGGCTGAATCACAGCCACAGTAACACTAGATCTGAGCCTCATCTATGACTGTGACAGATCTTTAACCCACTGATTGAGGGCAGGGACCAAACCCGCTTCCTATGGTTTGGGGACACTATGCTGGGTTCTTAACCTGCTGAGCCACAATGGGAACTCTATAGGAAGAGGGAAATTTGGCATAGGAAATTTGATATAGGTTGTGGAGGGAAATTTGGACCCTCTCCTGGGTGGGGGAGAAAGAAATAAGAGATTGGAGTGAATCTCCAATTTACAAGCTAAAGGAATACAAGGGATTGCCAGCAACTACCAGAAGTTAGAAGAAGCAAGGAATGATTCTTGCCTTCGAGCTTTTGCAGACAGCATGGCTCTGCTGACACCTTGATTTCAAACTTCTGGCCTTCAAAACCATGGAGGTATAAAATTTCCATTGTTTTAAACTATTCATTTTGTGGTGCTTTGTTAGGGTAGCCCTAGTAAACTAATACAACAAGAAAAAAAATTTTTTTTTAATGTTGTTAAATTGCATAGGTCACACTGCCGCTTGGATTCCATCTTTGACCAGGGAACTTACCTATGCTGCAAGGTGTGGCCATTAAAAAAAGGGAGGAAAAAAAAAAAAAAAAAAAGGAGTTCCTGTTGTAGTGCAGCGGAAAGGAATCCGACTAGTAACCATGAGGTTTCGGGTTCCACTGCTGTCCTCATTTGGCAGGTGAAGAATCTGGCATTGCTGTGAGCTGTAGTTAGGTCACGGAAGTAGCTTGGATCCTTCATTGCTGTGGCTGTGGGGTAGGCTGGATGTGGCAGCCTGGGAACCTCCATATGCCAAAAGTGCAGCCCTAAAAAGCAAAAAATAAAAATAAAAATAAAAAAGGGAGGAGGAGGAGAAGAGGAGGAAGAGGGGGAGGAAGAAGAAGAAGAAGGAGGAGGAGGAGGAGGAGAAGGAGAAGGAGGAGAAGGAGAAGGAGAAGGAGAAGAAGCAGCAGCAGCAGCAGCAGCAGCAGCAGCAGCAGCAACAGCAGAACAAGAAGAAGAAGAAGGGGAAGAAAGAGAAGGAGAGAAAGAAAAAGAAGAAGAAAGGAAGAAGATGTGGCTCAGAGGTGGGAAAAGTGAACTCTGGATTGGCTGGAGAGCAGTGTGTGTAAAGAACAACAGTAGGAATTATATCTGGGAAAACAAGAGGGCCAAAACTGTGGACTTTGGGCCTTTACCCAGAGTCTATAAAACATTATTACCCAGAGTCTATAAAACATTATTATTAGTGGTGGAAGAGTCAGGATAAGTTGGGAGAATAGACTAGAAGAAATGGGAGCAGTTAGCAGACTGTTGTGATATTTGAGATAAGAGGTGGCATCTTGGCTAGTGGCAGTGGTTATAGAAAAGAAGCTACAGGTTTGAGGGAGTAGAATTGATGGAATCTGGAGACTAATTAGGTAAAGGATGCATAAAAGTAATTTGAACTTTGAAGTCTGGGGGATGCAATGGGAGGATGCCCTTTATCAGAGACAGAAAAACCCAAGAGTTAGAATTGGCTTGGGAGTATGTGTCGACAAGAGTCTAGCTTTTAGTAAACGGAGAAGCCCAGCAGAATGCTGGAGACATAGAATTGAAGCACAAGCGATTAGTTGGGCTAGAAATATCGATCTGGGGTCATCTGCTTTGAGGAGAGAGTCCAGGGCCTACACATAGTTGAGATCACCAAAGGAGCTGAGTGGGTATAAAGGGAAGAGTTGAACTTTGGACGAACGCCTCCGTTTTGGGACATGGAAGAGGCAAAGCAATCAGGGGCAAGAGAGTAACCAAGCTGAACCCAAGTCAAGGAAGCCAAGGGGCATATTTCATGAAAGACAGAGGGATGAGAGACATAGAATGCCACAGGGAGACTGAGGAGGACAACAGCTCATAAGAGACACTGGATATAGAGGTTAAAATGTCAATAGCAATTTAAGAGAAGATAATTTCAAATTTGCGATATGAAAGGCTATTTTAAGAGGACTCAGAAATAAGTAAGGGGTGAAAGAGGGCTAAAATGTATAAATTACTCTTTTGTCTGGTTTAGTAATGAATAGAAAGAAAAAAAATTGTTATTCTTTATGTTTTTAAGTAGAAAAATATATGAGGATATTAAAATGTAAAAGGGAAGGAACCAAGGGTTTGGGAGAATTGTAACAATCAAACCAGAATGAGAAACTGATGGGGGCAGAGTTCTGGAAGGAATAGGGATGCATTTGGATCAAGGCAGTTAAGAGTCTGGAAAGGAGATGGGCATAAAGATAATAGCAGGGGCTATACTTTATCTGGTTGTGGAAGGAGAAAGTTGAAGGCGGTCACGTTAGAGAGCAACATCTCAATAAAACAGAAAGCAGATCAACCCCTGAGAGGTGTGGCTAAGTGGATTGTGAGCTTGAAGGGATGGGAAAGATGTTTTCTTTGGGGAATATGATCGAGTGAATAAAAGATCACTAATAAGCCTAGTTTAGGTGGTAGCAACCGTGCTAATTGAGAAAATTAATTTTATTGGACAAGATGTAACTTCCCAGAACAAGGTATAATGGCTTGGGAGAGTCAGTCACATGGAAGAGCAGATTCTGAGAAAAGGCCAGTGTTAGTTACAGGCCAGGGAAGGAAGGGAAAGCTCAAAACCAAGGGGCCCCAGGGTATAGTAAAGGCTAGGTTAGGACAGGTGTTGGAAAGACATTTTGAGTGGGTATTTGTGTCCTTGTGCTTCAAAGTAATCTAAAAATAGTGAAGGAATAAAGATTCAAGAAAAAAATGAGATTAAGAGATAAAAATTGTGTTATTATTCACTCTTTCTTTTTTCTCATTTACTCATTCTACGAACCCTTGCTGAATACACGTCCATGTCAAGGCATAGGGCAAGAAGGCAGGTGTCAGGTCTGAAAGGTTAGGTTCCTTATCCTAAAGAGGCTGAAACAACAAGAACAATAAGCAAGCAGCTTACACTGTCTACCAGGAATTGTCCTAAGTGCCTGTCCACATATTAACTCACCTAGTACTTGAACCCTCAGATGTGGGAATAATCATTATGCTTCATTTCACTGATGAAGATATTGAACTGCAGAGAAGTTAAGCGACTTGTCAAGGTCACAACGCTATTTGCCACCAGAACTGGAATTTGAACTTTGTGGGTCTGGCTCCAAGAGCTCCAAGAGCCTTAGTCACTAGGCTACATGAACTAAAGAGACTTTGAAATGGGTTGTAAGTAAGATGATTACATATCCCAATCAGTCTGGGACAGACTCACTTTATGCTTGTCCCAGTGAAAGTATTCATTGTACCCCTTTTCAATAGAAGGTTTGGAGGATAAATTACATGGTCACCCCAATTATAAGACAAATTAAACCATCGTTGGCCTCTTTTTCAATTAATTGTTGGCTCATGTGATGAATAGAGACAAAGAACTCTAAAGCATTTAAGAAAAATAAATGAAATGGCTCTCCCTTGCTATGATACCTAGCTTCAAGAACTGCAAAGCCCAGGGTCTTTGATCCCCTTGGTAAGATCACAGCTCCTTCCCCATTCCTACTGGCTCCTGTCTCTCTAAGCACTTTAATCCTACTGCTTTCAGTTAAAGGAAAAGTACACAAAGGTGCATTCTCCAAGCTGACACCAACCAACTGGAGTTCTGCATACCCATTCTTTAAGCAGTAATGGAAAGTGAACACATAAAACCCCACAGCAAGTCTGTCCTCCCATCTCCATCCTCCTTATCTCCTTTCCTTATCTCCACCCTTAGGCCAGAATTCCACCATTCACTCCAAACCTCAAGCATAATAACCACATGTCTTACAGACATGCAACCTTAGCTAGAGCCGGACTCAGACTGAGGCCAGACCATTTGCAGCAGTGTTGGCTACTCTGTGGCTGTTGGTAATGGCTTTACTTCCTGAGCTCCCTCTCCTTATTGTCTTCAGCCCTCAGTGGGAAGCAAGAGAAGAGTACCCATGAAACAATGTATTGTCCTTGACAAATTAGTTCCCTTGGAAGATTTAGATATGTACACTCAACTCCCTATGGACGAATAATGAATCACAAATAATGAACCATCACAAATAATGTTCATTGATGACAGGCACTTATACGACATTGTGATTGGCTCTTATGTGTTATGATGCGAGGAGTTCCCGTCGTGGCTCAGTGGTTAACGAACCTGACTAGCATTCATGAGGACACGGGTTCGATCCTTGGCTTCAGTCAGTGGATTAAGGATCTTGCGATGCCGTGAACTGTGGTGTAGGTAGCAGATGCGGCTCGGATCCAGCATTGCTATGGTTTGGTGTAGGCCAGCAGCTACAGCTCTGATTCAACCCCTAGCCTGGGAACCTCCATGTGCTGCTGGTGTGGCCCTAAAAAGACAAAAAAAATAAATAAACTGCTATGATGTGCAAAAATGATGATAATGCCTAGGCCAGAACAAGCAGAGAACCAACTCAGCAAACTGAAAAGGAGACATCCATCCACGATTTTCAATATCCTGCCAGCGACCATTGTTCTAAGACTTTATTACTCTCTAAGGTTTTAATATGCTGGTCCACAGAGTTCTCTTATTATTTCTCTAACTGCTTTTTCTATTGTCTCCTCTGTCTGTCCTGGGCCTTCCGTTTTTCCTTCCTTTGGACTCACTTGGGCAGTTTATGCATTCACAGTGATTTCAACTACAATTTTGATTACAAATGGCTCCAAATATTCATTGGAGCTGCCTGAAGGGCATTTTACTCTTTCTCCCCTCCTTCCTTGGTAAGCTCATCTTCTAATATGATTTCAATAATAGCTAACATTTATCATGTGTCAGGGGCAAAATTGAAGCTTGGAACATTACAAGGTAAGTACTATTACTGTCTCTCAGAGAAGGAGCTAGTAAGCAGAAGAACTGAGATTTGAACCCGGAAAATTTTGCTGCAGCACCTACATTCTCAGCCACCCCACCATGTTTCCCTTTCATAGTCAACCACCTGGTTTTCTTCCTTGTGGCTAGATCATGCCAACAGCTTCCTGGTACTCTTTCTAGCATCAGCTGAACTCAATACTATCCTTATAGGAAAAGTGTACTGTGTTCTCTACTGATTGCATTTAAAGTCCCTTGGTCTGTGCTCAAAAGTTTTCCTTTCACTTCTCTGTAACCCAAGTCCACCCAGAAGCTATTGCAGCTAAAGATAATTGTATGCCATGCAAATGTTCTTCCTGGAGTTCCTGTTGTGGCACAGCAAAAAGGAATCCGACGAGTAACCATGAGTTAGTGGTTCGATCCCTGGCCTCGCTCAGTGGGCTAAGGATCTGGTGTTGCCATGAGCTCTGGTGTAGGTTGCAGACACGGCTCGGATCCTGCATTGCTGTGGCTGTGGCAGAGGCTGGCAGCTGTGGCTTCGATTCAACCCCTAGCCTGGGAACCTCCACATGCCCTGGTGGGGCCCTAAGAGCAAACAAACCAACAAACAAAAAAACAGTTTTTCCCACTTTTTTAGGCTACTCCCTCTGCCTAAACACTTTTCTTACCTTCTTTCTGGGAAACTTTTTACTTCCTATTTTAAGATTTACCTTTCAGGAAGTCTTCTCCAATTAATTATAAATATGAGGGTAAATCACATTTAATCAGGGATTCTGTCTTCAATTTCATGGCATTTCTGACAAAGTCTGGTAAAGTTTATCACCCATTATACACAATAAGTATGGTTTCTGTACTGATGTAACCATCCTAACCAACACTAGAAAGTACTCAGCTTGGATAGCTGAGAGGCACAACTTAATAATAATATGAGAAGCCAAAGAGTTGGTCTCCATCTATGGGGAGGGTTCTGTGTTGTTTTGGGGCCTGTTTTCAGTTTCCTTCCTTACTCCTTCCCTACTCTGCTCCATATGGCGAGGAGCTGAACTGCTGGAGGCTGCATTTCTAGACTCTAGAGTCAGTGGGCCACCAGCCAGATTTGGCCAATGGGAGGAGCCAGAAGGAGAATGGAGAGGGGGAGGAAGAAACTAGAAACACCTTCCCTTTCCCTCTGCTTTGAGAGGCGACTCCAGCAGCAAGCGCCTTGTGTCTGCAGCTCTGGCTCTACCCATAGGCCTGCCAGGATTCTGGGTTCCATGAGGTGACCCTGGCCCCTGGACTCAGGGAGCACCACCTCTTCCCTTTGTCTCTAGGGGAGGGTAGTGGCCTCCTGCTGTTGTTAACTTGGCCACCCACACTGGCTTCTCAGCTCCCCCATGTAATTCCCTGCATTAAATTCCCTCTTTGTAAAAAGTCCTTGGCATTCCTTGAACAAAAAAGGGTCAAAAGAAAGGAAGGAAAATAAGAGAAAAGTCACCATTTGTGTAGAACCTATACTGCTGAGAGTTGATTATATTCACAAGCTTGATAACAAACACAGGTCTCTCACCATCTCTAATGACGGAGGGAAATACATGTCCTCCTAGCCTGCATCCTTGATCCAATAAGAAACCTATATTGAGGGGAAATCATATACCATTCTCCCTCTTCTCCACAAAACATGCTGGGGGAACATTTCTCCCAAAGGATCTCCACATTCCTTCTCTTTTGGTTTCAGCAGAGGGAATGCACGCAGTCTTTTTAAGAATTCCTCAGGTGAAGGATGCAAGAAAGAAAGGAAATTTTTTTTTTTTTTTTGAGAACTCAGGTTTATTATGCCAGCAGGCTCAGAGGAGGTCGCTCTCCAGAGTCTGAGCTGGAAAGGAAATTTGACTGACACTGTTGGAGTTAGATGGAGGCTGGGAACCTGCAGAAATGTGGAGCTCTTTTTACTTCCTCAGTTGGGCTTTACTAAGATCAAAGGTTGACACACTAGAGCACGTAGGCCAACCACCTTTTTTGGTAAATACAGAGCCCAGCCACACCCATTCATTCACTTATTGCCTATGGCTGCTTTCATTATACAATGGCAGAGCTTACAGAGTAGTTGTGACAGAGACATTCTGACCAATAAAGGCAAAATATTTACTATTTGACCCTCTGCAGAAAAAAGGTCTGTTGGCCCCTGCCAACATAATCAACCCTGAACAGAGAAAGGAGGTAAGAAATCTAAGTGAAAGCACAATCTGAATAAGGAATTTATTTAAAATTGCACCTAAAGCCAGCATTATAATAGAGTTTGACTCTCAGTCAGGACACTGCTCTGCTGCGATAGAAACAGTGGCCTAATGAAATAGGTTTTACTTTCCCACCTCTACATAAGAAGTATAGGTGGTTGCTGGCATTGATGCAGCACCCAAAGCTATCATCAAGGAACCGGGTCTTTTTTATCTCCTTCATTAGAACCAAAGATGCTGAGATTCTTGGCTGCTCTACATATTGCTTGCAAGATGGGTGCTATGGCATCATGTTCATGTTCAAAGAAAGAAGAGTAGGCAAGAAGAAGGATCATGTCCTCTGTGTATTCCTTTCCGCTTGGAAATGAGAGGTTTTCTCAGAAGCCCCTCTCCCACCCTTTCAGCAGACACTGCTTACACCCCATAGGACAAATCACACATCCATCCTTTTTCCTGGGAGTTGAGGAAAACAAGTACTATTTACCACTCCAGCCTCTGTGTGGGCAGGTTGTAAGAGACAAGGGGACTGGGAATGGCTTGGGGTAGCCAATCAACAGTGCTTTCCATAGACAGTTTTTCTCATTTTAGGTCTGTAGGCACAGAAGGGATGATCAATGGATATTTCTTAAGTGACTGAAGGTACAAATAATTGATTATTTCCTTTCCTCCATATCAAAGAAGCTATGTCCAGACAGGAATTGCAAATAATTATCTAAAAGCACTCCCAAGGGTCTCTCATGATGAGAGAATTGAGAAAAGAGCTGGTGAATGGATGAGCAAGAATGCCTCAGACCCAGATGACACCTGTCCTCTTTGCTTACCACATGGTTCTAATTCTAATTGGCACAGGGTCGATGTCCAGCTCATCATAGGTATAGGCATTACCTTGGAATTTGTTTGGGGGTCAAAAGAGTTTGCCCCATTTCCTATAATAGTGTGCACAAAGCTGCTGTGGGGCAGTTTATATTTGAGCATGAGAAACCTGGTCCAACTTCTCCCTGAATTTAATTTTGATGTTCAAGTTGAAAAAAAGAAAACCAGGATTTTCCTTTGGGTGGGTTCAAAAGCAAACTGTTTCTCATGATTAATGTAACTTCTATAAGGGAAAAGTCAAATAATTTCATTCTTTATATCTTTACTTCTGCCATTTGGGGAGTGATTTCTGGCTCTGTATGCCTTGGCTTCTGAAAATAAAAAAAGGATGCAAAGTTGCTATGAAGCTCTGATTCACTGTCATGAAAGAGTAAGACATAAAACTAACGTAATCTCAATTCCAGTGGATCCTTGTGGAAAAAACATACTTTGGGGGTCTCTGAATCACTGACAATACAACTTAGTCATAATTACAAGAAAATTACTTAAAAATTATCTTCTATCCTGATCAGTCTTTAAAAAGAAGCCAAGGAAATGAGCAGAAGCTGTTATGAACCTTCAAATGTCAACACAAGACCCAAGGAAATCGATCTTAGTCATTGCCAGATTATGTGAAATTCAGACGGAAATTACCTGACCACTTCGTTTGCTAGAGAGAGAACAATATTCAACATAACTAACATTTATGAGGTCCCTGCCATTTTCCAGCCACAAGGATAAGTGTCAGGGGACACTGAGGTGGATAGGTTACATGAAATTCATAGCCTATAAGGGAAAAAAAAACAAATAAATTATAATCTGGGGATAAGTTCAACTACAGAGGTTTGATCGAAGTTGTAGCATGGGGAAAGGCATGGTTAAATTTATCTGGGGAGGTCAGGAACGTAATTTCATGGTAGTGGGTAGGTAAGGGGTGGGCCTGCGTAAACAAAAGTGAAAAGCAGGCCTGAATATAAAGGTTGTTTTCAATGTCTTGTCTTTCCTTTGGGACTGTCATGTGGGTTTTCTTTCTTTCTTTCTTTCTTTCTTTTCTTTCTTTCTTTCTTTTCTTTCTTTTCTTTCTTTCCTTTCTCTTCTTTCTTTCTTTCTTCCTTTCTTTTCTTTCTTTCTTTCTTTCTTTCTTTCTTTCTTTCTTTCTTTCTTTCTTTCTTTCTTTCTCTCTTTCTCTCTTTCTCTCTTTCTTTCTCTCTCTCTCTCTCTCTCTCTTTCTTTCTTTCTTTCTTCTTTTGATTTTGTCTTTTTGTCTTTTCAGGGCCGCACCTGCAGCACATAGAGGTTCCCAGGCTAGGGGTCTAATTGGAGCTACAGCCACCGGCCTACACCAGAGCCATAGCAATGCCAGATCTGAGTCGTACCTGTGACCTACACCACAGCTCATGGCAACACCAGATCCTTAACCCACTGAGAGAGGCCGGGGATCGAACCAGAAACCTCATGGTTCCTAGTTGGATTTTTTTCTGCTGCACCATGATGAGAACTGGGATTTTCAACAAAGGGAAGGAAAGTCACTAGACTAGACCACCTCTGCTGGCTTCTCATCAGAAGACCTACATGTAAGTCCCAATTCTTCAATTAAACAAGTTTTGTGACTTTGGGCATATTGGTTAATCCATTAGAGCCCCAGTTTTCACTTTTGTAAAATGATGCAGTTGCACCCTACAGTGGACTTCAAACATTTTTAAAATTTTGTATCTCATCAGTGATTGGATTCTGTCCATACAGTCCAGTTTCCTTCCCATTCTGATCCCTCCTCCGTCCAACCAACAACAGATAGGAGCAAACTAGAAATCTCTTCCAAGCACAATACTTGGATACTTATGCTTTAAATTTTTTTTTCTAGGACATAAGAAATTTTGGAGAGTACATTTAATCATGAATCTGTAAGCATTCTAAAAATCTTCAGAGTTTCCGTCGTGGCACAGCAGAAACGAATCTTACTGGGAACAATGAGGTTACAGGTTCAATCCTTAGCCTTGCTCAGTGGGTTAAGGATCTGGCATTGTAGTGAGCTTGTGGTGTAGTTTGCAGACATGGCTCAGATCCCGCATTGCTGTAGCTGTGGTGTAGGTCAGCAGCTGTAGCTCCGACTGGACCCCTAGCCTGGGGAACCTCCATATGTTGTGGGTGCTGCCCTACAAAGCTAATTAATTAATTAATTAAAAATTTAAAAGGTAAAAATCTTCCATCCCATGTAACCTATTATGTTTTTCTGTTGATTGAGAATCCTCCTAGCATCTCCCTCCACGCTCCTCTGGAACACTTGTGTCATAGGTCTGGACTTCAGTCATCTTCCCTCTTCTAGTTCACATAGCTCAGGTGAAGTGAGAAGGGAATAGCATGTACTTTGGAACTAATAAAAGCAACTGTACATTGACTATAAATACCAAGGGCTGAAAATGTATGTAGAAAGCAAACAGCCTTCCCTTTCGGACAGCTGGAGAGGAAGAAGTCAAGAGCCTTCAAGACAAAAAGAAGGAGTTCCCATTGTGGTGCAGTGGAAAATAAATCCGACTACTATCCATGAGGGTGCGAGTTCGATGCCTGGCCTTGCTCAGTGGCTTGGGGATCCGGTGTTACCATGAGCTGTGGTGTAGATTGCAGATGTGGCTCGGATATGGCGTTGCTGTGGCTGTGGTGTATGCTGTGGCTATGGCCCTAAAAAGCAAAAAAAAAAAAAAAAAGACAAAAAGGAACCCACAAACCTAAGTCATAAACCTTTTGTTTTATCAGTTTGTAGGCAAAGAACTCTAGCAGGGCATCTAGTCAATGATGGTTCCACAGCAGCTGATTGAGGAACAGATGGCAGAAGTTCTGGGTTTGACACTGAGCTCCACCTCTGTTAAGTTCTCTGCACCCTAGTTTCTTCAAATGAAAAAACAGAAATGACTTCTGCCTCACAAGGTGGATGTGAAAATTTCGTATAAATGTTGTCTGAATCTGAACCATGGAAAAATAGTGAAAAAGTAGTAGAGAATGGAGAATCCCTAGTCACCTGACCATAGCTACTCTGGTGGTTAAGACCAGATTTTCAGGTGCAAGGGATTCCAGGAATTCCTATAGGTAAGCAATATTTATGTACCCATTACATGGTAACATGTTTTATATATTATCATAAAATACATATTATTCATATTATATGATTAATACATATTTATATATAAATAATATATATATGTACTATAATTATATACAGTGTAATATAAATACTTTGGGGGCTTCACTGAAGGTGGGATTAGAGGCTTGGAAAAAAAGGATAAGTAAGGATATGCTATCTAATTGAATCAAATTATTCAAAATCCTTTTAGAACAGCTAAATCAGGAGGCAAGAAGTGATATTTATTTCTCCTTTAAAGGGAGATAAAAATCCTTAGTTTTCTGATATTTGGAGGCCCCTTCAACCAGCTTCTCCACAGCCCTAGCTCTCATTCCCCAAAGTATTAAGAACGGAGTTCTCTGCCTCTACATTGATGATTTATCCCGGTCACAGAGGGGACACTCGGCTAACTGAGGTTAACAGCTTTCTCGGTTTCATTTCAAAAAGACATTAGCATGGAGGCTCTATGAAATGCTGATATGCCAAATACTGATTCATTCACCTGCAGAGTTCGCTAGAAGGCAGGGACCTATTTGACAGGCAGGGCTGAGCTCCCAGCCTTTTCCTAAAGGGCAATCCCATAATTCATCGCCCAGAGCTAAATTATACCTGACACTTCACTGAAGACTTCAGGTGCACTCGCCCAACAGTAATAAGTCTAATGCAGAAGAAGAGGGTTGGAAATGACAAAGGTATTCTTTCTGAAAATCATATAACTAATTCAATTGTGGGCGGAAATATCTGTGATGTAATACATTCCCAGGCAGAGTTGGGTAAAGGGCAGGAACTGAGCAGATGTGCATGCTTTGCCTTTGTTTAGGGGGATGTGAACTGACTGTACGCACAGAAGGAGAGGGTGACCCTGGTCATGTCCTTATCCCAGCCGTGGCTTTACGCATGGGGGCCTTTACATTGTGCATCTCTACCTAAGCAACATGTCTGTGGATGTGTCGGTGACTTGGCCTAGTCACCAAAGGAGTGCCAAGCTATAATGTGGCTTTCCTCCCTAATTTGCAGGAAAGAAGACTGTCCAGAAGCTGCAAAGCAGTCGGCTCCTGCTACTCCTCCACATGGCTTTCTGTGGAGCAGCTGGATGATAGGCAAGGAGAAGCAGAACGTCTGCCTCCTGCTGTTCAGCAAAGGGTGTCCCAGTAGCCGACTACTTTAGCCTGGTGGTTTTCTTGTCATCAGTCACGGTAGTAAGAGGCCTTTGGGGGTGATTTGGTGCAAGAGAAGTAAAAGTAACATGACAAGGACATTCATTACCTAGCTTCCTCATGTCCCTATTTAGGACTTTTCTTCTCCTCTTTCAGTGTGTGTAGGGGGTTGTGGGCCATTTTATTTGCTTCTGTGTGAAGGAACTAAGCAGGCACATGAGCCTCGTCAAAGCTCTGGGGAACTTCTGAGGGGTTAGTCTAGTAGTATATGTGCCAGGTGTTGGGGACACTACAGTGAACAGGTAGACACAATGTCTTTTCTCATGGAGTTTCTGGTGAACTTGGAGACATGAATTTAAAAAGGAAGAACAAAGAAGATTAAGAAGTTGAACAGTACCTAGCACCCATTAGGTGCTTGATAAATGTTTGCTGAAAGAAGAAACTGTAAAAGGGAAGCAAAGAAGCAAAGAAGAAGAGGTAAACATTACTGACCTCCATGTCTCAGATTCCATGCCAGGTCCTTTCAATTATGTTGTCTAATTCAGTAGTGGATGAATGGTCAAAGTCAAGGTCAGATTCTGGTATAGGACTTCTGAGACTCTCTTTTCATGGTATTCACATGGGAAACTGTTGTCTAATGGAAAGATCCCAAACCCAGGGATCCATAAAACCTGGGCTTTAATAATGATTCTGTCAGTTATTAAGAGTATAGTCTTAGATAAGTCAGTCATCTTCTCTGAGCCTCAGTTTCCACATACATAATTTGTGGATAATAATATCTCTCTTCCAGGAGAGTGAAGAGGATTTGATGAGACGGTGAATTTGGAAGGGCTTTGATGGTAAATGAGATCCAGCTCTGTGTTGAAGGAAAATCAAGTTTTATCCAGTCCATTTTTAAAGAGTTCATTCTGCTTCTAAGCAATGAAATGTTATATGGTTTCAATAATTCCAACAACAACATCAGAAATAATAGTAAGGTTGTCCCTGAAATTATCAAAATGGTATTTAGAAATATTTGTATCAGAAAGATTCTTAGAGTAAGCAAAGGTTTATTCAAGGTGATCATTTGTCCTAAACTTATGAAATATTTAAGGAAATTACTGATACTCCAAAAGTTATATCCTCTCAAGTTGATATAATTAAATTCTTTTCTTAAAATCAATCTCTTGTCCCTTTAGCATGTCTATGAATTCTTTACATGAATTCAAATTTGGAGCAACCAGGAGCATAACATTTCAGATTCTAACTGAATAAAGAATCACCCTATTTAAGGACAGTACGGTTTTAAAGGTACTTTCTCTAATTAGCGTTTTAAAAATTAAAATGAAAATTGTATGTGACTATATTCCTAGTAATCCTTTGTTCTTCTTTTAGTTGTAAGAAGAGGTTAGGTATCACCCATGTTTAATTTTACTCTATTTTTATTTTTTTAGCTCTTTTTTTGTGCTTAACTGTATCTTGGTTCGTGAAACCTCCTATGTCAAAATCTGTGAATTCTTTAATTTCCTTCCCTTTCCCCAGATCATTAGTGAGGTGGTTATAGGATACCAAGTGGGCATCAGTCCTCAGGATTGCAATGGATACTGTCTCCCACCTAAAGGTGAGGGACCATCATTTGTCATTATTCTTTGTTTATGGTCTTTCAGCCAATTTTCAATCTATGTGACCATGCACATATTCTACCCAATTTGAATTAATTTTGCAAGTGGAAATTCATGGAGCAGTGTATCAAATGCTTTAGTAAAATCATATATATCACCTCTAGTGCATTCCCTTCATCCATTAATCTTGTAATGCGATTTAAAAGAGTGATCGCATTTGTCTGGAATGATTTGTCCTTTATCCTTCCCCAAAAGCTTCCTCCTGCTCTTGGCTCCATTATCCTCTACATGCTCTCAGTTTTCCTCTTTTCAAGTCTGTTTCATTATATTATTAGACATAGAGGTTACATTTTAATAGATGATAATTACCGAGAATAGCTTTGAAAATATTTTTAATTTTCTGTTTTGAAAATATTTTTCTATTTTGAAAATATTTACAATTTTCAAATAATCTTTAAAATGTGGATTACTGAAAATTACCTCCATTGATTATTAAATTCATACGCAAACTGCTTTATGCAATCTCTTTATTTCAAGCTACGATTCTGTTAACAATCTATTTGTCCAGGATTTTTCTTTGTTTCTTTTAAATAAGTTTTTATTATAAAGTATGCTATAGTATTTAAGCTGTATTTCCCATTCTTCTTGTTTTAATAGTATTTCCAGAGCCACATTTTCCTTTCTGTCTGGGAAGCTGTACTGCGTAAATTAAGGGTCATTATAAATATTAAATTCTTGCTATAATTCTAACATAATCATATCAACTATGAATGTCTGCATTTGTTTGCAAAACAAGTCTTAGCAAATGTTTTTCTATGTGTATCTAGAGCAATATGTCTGCTTGCTTAAAATATTTCTCAGCTTTTAGTATGGGGTAGGGTTAGGCCAAATCAGTAAATTTAAGATAACAGTTAGTTAACTAAAATATAAAATGTTTCAAACGAGTAAGGTGAGCAGGAATGAGAGGAATAATAATGAAAGAGAAGAATGATAAAATCAGGGACAAGCAAGCATGTTAAAAGAGCATGCAATAATCAATGTATCTCTCAAAACCTAGAGACAAGAATGTCCGCTAAGGCTATATGAGAACTTCTTTTCAAAATGTGAAGAGGCTCAAATATGAATTGATGCTTTGAGACTAATCCTTCGACCTGTAGTTCCAAGGCAAGGTACTTGCATTGGAACTACAGGTCGAAGGATTAGTTCAATCTTTTTCCTTTACTCCAACACTCTGTTTACGAATAAAGGACTTAGAATACTACTTTTTCAACTTTCTGCTTCAGTGGGTGAAAGTAGATGAATGTTGGAATAAGGGTGAGGTCCACAAGGATATTTAGGCATCTCCTCTGTGGACAGTCACCAACGACCCTGATAAGATACCACCTGTAAGGGACATGCAGTGCATATGGGTATCTTAATAAATGATGGGGTGAAATGAGCTTTATCCAGGTCAAGAACTTAAGACTTTATATTAACTCAGATTCAATTTTGTAATAATTTTTGGTTGAATAGTATATTTCAATAAGATATTCTACAGAGGTATCAAAAGCCATTGAATTGGCAGCCAAAGACTCAGGTTCAACATGTGCTTACGCACAAAAATACTGAATGGAAAATAGACACTAGAAAATAAAAATGGCTATAATTTTTTTTCTAATTTTACCTCCATTTTGAGCTCTATCTTCTTCTTCCTGTGATAAGCAGGTCTATTGTAGATCAAAATCAACTTGTACCCAGGAAATATGCAGCCTCACACTGATATGTAAATACCCATTCATCTGAGTAGGGACAGCAAGTATTTATTGCAGGGAAGGAAGAGGTGCATAAAACATTAATTCATATGTACGAATAAATGCTAGTTTTTACAGGACATTAGCATTAAGAAGTTGAGTGCATGTCTGAAAGTGCACCTTCCTGTGCATAAGCATCTATGCTTATCTGTGCAAAGAACTTGAGGCTTTTATTATTAGTGCTCTATTTTTCAAGGAAATTGTAATAATTACTTTCAAGTTCATATGGTTCTAGGGAGAATTTATACATTTGTATATGTTCCTTAAAATGAAAATCATTTTTTTTGAGTGATAAAAAACCCTAAAAGATCAAGGTGTAAAGAAAGTCCTCTCTCTCTCTCTCCATGTTCCTACCGACTCTTCCTTATCTGTACTAACAAGAACCGAAACGAAAAGAAATAGGTCTGAAACCGGGATATTAATATTATTACATCCTTAATATGGGATTATGATGTTTTTAGGAGGCTATAAATTGCAAGTTGCACTAAAAAGGAAGGAGAACAGCATCCACATGACCATCTTTATTGCCTGGGATATGAAGGTGTTATTGATGGAAAATTTGACTCAAGCAAACATTCAAGTTAGTGACTTTAATTTTTTGTTAATTTTAGCTTTCTGTGATTTATGGCTCCCTTGTTTTTGTATTTTCCTTTCTCCTTATTTTCCCTATCTAGTGAATTCCTGTCATGTGCCAGACATTGTGTTAGGTGGTATTAATATAAGCCGTGACCCAAGCCTTCAGGAATGTGCACTCTTTGGGAGGGACAGACAAGTAAGGTGATGGGGACCCTGTGCCGTGCTCAGTATCCGGTTGGAGAGGTTGTGGGAGCTCTGGGGGCACAGAGGAATGGCACCAACTGGGAGATGGTTGGTGAAGTTCATTAGAAGAGATGATTCAGTTGAGTATTAAAAAAATGAGCTGGAACCAGCAAGAGTGAGGGTTCCTAGCTTGCCCTCCAGCGATTTCCTAAAGAGCCCATGGATAGAATTCAGTGGGTCTGTGAACTTGAATGGCGAAAAAAAAAAATAACACTTTTATTTTCACTGATAATGAACCAAAATTTACCATTTCTTTCAATTATTTAGGAAATAAACCACAGTAATATTAACAGTACAAGTGGCAACATCACCAATAGAAATCTATTTTCACATCACAGCCCTATCATGTATTATTGCAGGTAATCTTAAAATATCTCTAATTCTTATAACTACCTTAAAATTATAGTGTAGATCCAACACTGGAACTATCAACATGTTAATATAAAGTACATATCACATAGAAATTGATTTTAATATTTAATTAATTTTAATATTTTAATAACTTGATTTAAATATAAATTGATTTTCTTCGTAATTCTATATATTTTATTTCATACCCTTAAGAGCATTATTCTGAGAAGGGGTCCATGGGCTTCAGGTTTATGGCAGACTGGCAGCGGGGTTCATGGCACAGAAAAGGTTAAGAACCACTGAACTGGTGAAAACTGAGGGAAGGTGCAATGCTTTTTTCAGGAAGAGGAAGAGTTTATGCTTCATCTTAATACTTCAAATTGTACATAATGTTTCTTTAAAAGTAAATGCCGATAGGAATGATGCCTAAATGTGTGCAGAATGGTTTTGTGAAATATAGTAAACAATACAGTCACTATGTTTTCACAGGAAAATGTTCCTGAGGTGCAAACCTATTGATTAGGCATATTAATAGCTCACAGAATTTCTGAGCCTAACACAAAAGGTCTATCATGATACTGGATTCTGCAGCTAGTTGTGGTGTGACAAAGGGTAAAGAAAGATGCCTGAGTAGAATGCTAATGATCAATTCAGATCAACCCATATTTGCCTTATGGTGCATGTCAGTGGTTGTAACAAGTGCTGGAAACACAGAATATGCTGAAATTTTATCAAACATTAACAGCAGCATTGAGCAGCTTTGGAAGGAGCACTTGACCAGGAGTCTGTAGCCTCAGGTCATAGACCCAAGTCCAACACTAGTATTTGTGTCTGTTTACTGTTGGTAAAATGCAGATAATGACTCTTCCTCTAACTTGCCTCATGAGTTTTCTCTAAGGGTCAAATGAGTATGTCAAGATGCTCAGAAAGGCTTGAAACATTAGATGTATATTATTTCATGGAAATCATGAATATCAGTATCACTGTATTTTGTATTATTAATATAGAGACAACAGTGAAATATTTCTATCCTTGCATTATAATATATGTTGAATGGAAAAACCTATTAGGAAAACGGGATTGAAAAATATATCATTATGTATGAAACAAATATATGAATATATCTATAACATAGAAGTTAAATTTCTACAAGACAAAAGACATTGAAGCTTGTTATCCTAAGCCACTAGATGATTCCATACTAAAATCATTTCCCTATGGCTGGCAACAAGCTCTCAAATATGACCTGTAGGAACAGTGGCACAAGACAGCAATGAATTTATGTATGTGCTATTTAGATTTAGTGGCACTAAGATCACAAGAAAACACATTTAATTAGTGGGGAGTGCATTCAATTCTAAAATTTAGATTACTTTCTCTAAATAAACTTATTCTTTAGAAAAATCATGCAAGCACATGTTGATAAATATTGTAAACAATGGGGAAAAATACCAATTGCACAGTTTTTCTTCAAAAAAAAATCTATTCTTTTTAATTATGCTTTTCATTATAGCCTAGCAGAGAAGGATTTAACTACTAGCCTGGGTCTTCCGTTCTCTAGGTCAATGTTGAAAGTTATTTCCACAGTAAAATACATCTTTCACATTCTGGGTGTTGCCATATAAATCAAACAAAGAGAGCTGCATTCCAATTCTCTCCTTTACCACAGAAGCACGCAAGTTACTAACCAGAACATTCTTACACTTTTAGCTTGAAGTGTTTTTCAACCTCAAGTATGCTTAGAAACATTCTTGAGCCAAGGCCACTGTGATTATACCTATCAGAGTTGTATTCTATAAAAATTATCTAAGCCAAATGGAGTCCAAAATACTGACCCTTGACTGCTAATTGTAATAATTCCTAACCCTCAATCATTTGCTAAATGAGACAAATAAGTTAGATTTGAGTTCTGAAACTACCATCTTGAATAAAAAGAAAAAAATAGCAAAGCTTCATATGAATCTGGGAAAGACATAGTTATGCAAATGGTAGAGAAATCTGGGACGTTGCTCTAATCTGCTTATGTTCATTGCTTCCTAAGTACAGACACCTGCATAGAAATATGCAGACATACATGTATTAACTCACATAGATGGACCAGCGTGAGTAAACATTCTAACACGAGGAGAAGAAAATCCCAACAAATTATACCCACATTTGAGACAGGGTATACATACCCACTAACACACACCCTCCACAAGCATGAGATCCAGAAGTCCTTAAACAATTTTGCAGGCAACAATTACAAATTAATGAACATTGATGACAGAAACACAAAGACACACAGTTCAAGATTAAAGCACTGAAGCAAGGCAGACAACTGATAGAAGTAGTCAGAATTTCCAAAACTGAAAAGATTGTATCCTGTATATTAAAGCAGATTCAGGGTGAACAGATTTGTATCCTGTACACCAAAGCAGGCGATAGGCTTATGGAGCAGACACTGATTTCAAAGACCATTCTCCCTACCACCAAAATTTCTAAAAATTAAAGCTGAACGGTTCCAATCCTCTATTAGGCTGTCCTTGTAGTGGACAAAGCTTTGGCCAATGGTCTTGTTTTTGCTGGCTGGCTTCAAAGGCTTTGCTCCCAGGTCCTTAGCGTCCTTTCTTTTTCCATTCCCTTGGGTAAGGGATGCTCTGTTCACTTCATATGAGCTTAGATTTATGAGGTGCTGAGAAACAGGAGTGTGGGGGCCTTCGCATTGTCCTCCTAGATTTAACACTGTAAGCGAGGCCACACAAGGTCTTGGTAACGGTTAACACGTAAGTGTTATAAAGCTGTTTTTTTACTGGAACCCAGTGAAAGTAAGAACAAAGCAACGACCAAAGAAGTCTTCCCTCATTGCCCTTTCTGCCCAGTAGCCCATTCCTTTCTGAGTCCAGGCTCCTGAATGCACATGAAACTGTAGCCTTGACTGGGGAGAGCGGCACTCCTTCCTCAGCTGGAGGCTGCATTCAGAAAGAATGGATTTTTCCTGGCTTCTGATAGTCTGAGACACTGTGCATGTCATTCAGAGGGTGAGCAAAAGAGGGTTCAAAAGAGAAAATGAGATGTATAAACAGATGCAAGCCAGTGGGAAGAGTGCATGAAATAGGGTGAGGGAAGAGACCAATATCAAACCCCACCCTGGGATGGGCCACTCTAGGCTATTTTAATTATAAATATTTATATCCACGGAAGCAAATTCAGAAGGATTTATATCTTAGGGGAGCGCAGATCAATAGATCTGAGCAAACCTCATCTCCAGGCTGACCACTTAACACTGTTATCACCGATTAGGGCTGCATGGCCCTCTGGGAGGGTGTCAGTTTTCCTCTTGGCCTCTGTAGGTCCACCCCATTCTTGGCCCCAAGAGGAAATCAATTATAGGATGCAGGGATCAATACTCAGGACATCAGTTTGGCTGCAGTGGCTCACCTTAGGATCGGAGTTTGGTTAGCCCTCATCTATCCCGCAAACTCCCATTCTTCCCTCACAACCCCTCCAGCCTCCCAGGGCTGCCGGGGGCATCTCGATTTTGATCTTTAGCTCATTAACTGAAATCAGCAGAAAAACTGCTGGCTCTTTTGAGGAAGGAAAGACTGACTTGGTTATTATTTGCCTCACTTTCCAAAAGTGAGGAAACTTACCAGACCTCAAGGATTGGGTCATTTCCTGCCTCGTGGCCCGTGGCATGTTTCCTGCTGCCGACTGTCTGGCTACCAAGTACTGTCGGAGTGGCTGGAGCTGGTGGGTTTCTGTTCCAAGTCAGCCTGCGTCTCCCTATGCTTGGTCTGCAGTTGATAGATCCTCTGCTCCTGAAGCATCCAGCTATTGACCCGCCCAGGGAAAGAAAGAAAAAAATGGAAAAAAAAATCAATTAATACTAAACGGCTTAACAAAACCCGGCATAGCACAGGCCTGAAGTTTACAGGGTAAGAGCTGGTGTGGTCTCAGTGGCAACAGTGGTTGTGGGAATAGGTTCAGCCAGCTAGAAAAGCTGATGTTCCAGGGACAGGAAGCCAATATGGTAGGCGTGATCACACACTCATGCACACATACACACACACAAACACATGGCTGCTCAGTCTGACATGCCTTAGTCAGGGAGCAAAGAGGACAGTGCAGGTACATGTTCATTGTAAGCTGGTGGAAGGTAAACCACTTACCAAAACAGAAGGACTGAAATCAAACTCATAGAAAGGGTGGGCATTTTTCTATTTTCTGGCTTCTTTTGGGGGGAGTGGGGGTGGAAGAGGAGTGGAAGGAGAGGAGATACTGTTTTGTTCTGAAAAGGTAATACCATTTACGTGTTGCAGGAATGTTACCCCAGGCTTTTCTTCGTGCATCTCCCTATCACACTATCACATGCAGGCACACATGAAGCTTTTTTAAGGGGGGGGGGCAAAAAATGGGGGAGCATCATACCTCAGCTGCCAGGCCCTCTCTCTTCTGCAGGAGCTGGCTTTGAAGGCTCAGGATTTTTGCATCTCGCTGTTCCAGCTGTAAAGAGTTTACATAGGGAGGGAGCAAGGAAGGATCATGAATGTCAACCAATGAGCAATTAGCATGACAAGACTAAAGTATTGATCCACTAAAGCTCACTGCACTGCTGTAGCCCCAGAGGTAGAGCAGCTCCCCTGTCACTAACTCCGACAGTGCATTTCAGAAGCCTGTAATGTAGGGCTGGCTACTTTTGCAGCCCTGGCCCCTTCTAGGGTCAGAGGAGGGTGGCATCCTCATGCTTCTCATCTGCAGCTCTCAGGAGTCCCCACCCCTGGGTGGAAAGCAGAGGAGAACATAAAGAATGGAAAGATTTTGGCTGTCCTACTTTATTCATTTTTAAAAACACAGCTCCCTCCCAATGGCACCAGGCAGTTCTATGTATTGATTGGAGAAGGGCTAGGGCGAAATCCTGGCCTGACAGCTGGGGCTGGAACTAGGTGGTTTACCATTCTGCATGGTCAGGGGCAAACTGTCTTCTGTAGTTCCAACTCTGGCCAATACAAATACATACTTCCTGAGCACATTTTAATCACTTTAAACATTAAGGGTCAAAATGAGAGGGGAAAAGGTGTTATTTCACTAAAAAGGCACCCTTATACCTCGATGTAAAGCTATAATAAATCAAGAGAGAAAATAATGGAGTCTGAGACTTGGCAGATGTGATGCTTAGATGACACTAGCCAGTGGGGGCATTACCCCTGTAAGGTTCTCCATTCTCCATTGATTCCCTCCCTTGTGACTCTCAACCATATTCATATTAACCCTTCTTCTACTTTTCCCTCTATCCATTCCATGCCTTCACAAGTTGACTTCTTATATAGTTTTTGCATTTTTTTCCATACTTTTCTTTAAAGAACCACTAGGAGTCCATCTCTTCCACAAAATCTTCCAAGTAGTGGTGATCATTATTTTTGTGTGAGCTTCTAATTTGTTCTCCAAACTTCTCTATCATTCCGAGCAATACAGATATGGTTTTGATGCTTAAAGAACTTACAGATAGCTGAACCAATGAGCTACTCACTGACAACAAAACCATCCATCTGTCCTCCACCCTCCATGATCTAGCCATCCTCTATCCACTCATTCATCAATTTGTTGATTCATTCAGTCTCTGTTTAATGAGAACTTCCTTTTGTCAGGAACTGCTCTTTGCTGAAAATACAATGGTGTGGCAGATTTGTGTGCTTGCTGATGACTATTTTCTTCTCTTCTTTCCGGATCATAGGTAATCTGTATTCCCCAGCTCTTTTATAATAGGGACTTGTGACTGAATTCTGTCCAGTGGAATATGGGTAGAAGTGATGCAGGCCTGGCCCAGCTCATTAAAACCTCCCACATGATCCTTTTTTTTTTCCCCCTTCCGCTGTGACTTTCATGGCAACATGTTGAAGATGGTGGTGCAATACAAGTCTCCGGGGTTCAGATGGAGAAGAATTGCCTAATCTGCGTCTGACTGTGGCATGAGGAATAAATATTTATGGTGTTAAATTATTGAGATTTTAGGTTTTTTTGGGTGAGGATGAAGTAGCAGTTAGTGTTACTTTTACTAATAAAAACGGTGACCAAGAACAGATATGGCATCTCCCATCATAGAGCCTGCAGTCCAGTGGGTGAGAAAGATATTAAATAAACAATTACAAAAATAAAAGTAAAAGCACCACTGTGATAGGTATAGTAAAGGAGAGGGTATCTGAACCAATATACACGTATATCAGACATCTAGACCATTTACTTAGACTACTGCAATTGCACGTTTATGCTGAGTTTTGAAGGTTGAGTGAACTGGGGGAACATGAAGGTGTGCCAGGAAGAGGGAACAGAATGTGCAAAGTCACTATGGTAAGAAGGAGTGAGGTACATTCCAGGAATGGAAAGAACTCTAGTGTAGGTAGAACACAGAGAAAGAGATATGGTACAGCATGAGGATGGGGAAGTGGGTAAGATCCATTTGGAGCTTTGTAGGTTATGCATTTTAGTTTCCACCTTAAGGTCATTGGGAAGCCACTCTAATTTTAAGAAAGATGGCTAACAAAATCATATTTATATGTGGAAAAATTCTCTCTGGCTGCAGCATGAAAAACAAAATGATAGTTCCATTTCCAGCCATAAGATGGAAGAGATAACCCCAAACCCCCTCTACCAGAAATGTTAAGATGTTTCAAATAAGACAGCATATTCTTTTAAATAAATGGCTAACCTTGCAAGTATAGAACTCCCCAAGTTCCAGGTACAAAGAGGTAACTGAAATGGGAGCAGTAAGCCATGGAACATGTACCTGCCTTGAGGAGGACTGCCCACTCTCAGTGACCCCAGGGATTAGGTTTTAACATCTGTATGGGGATGGTGCCCATGAAAGTTAGGAATCTGCAACTGATAAGCCCTACTAAAACTGAGACAATTAAAAGGATAGCCTGGGGAAAATAAATCCATCTGTTGTCACAGAATGCTTTTATTTTCCTGTGCGTGGATGGGGAAAAAAGTCTCTCCTGAGAATTTGCGACCATGCTTTACAGTTTTGGGAATTTATATTTGCTATCCACCAAGTACAGAATTAAAATCAAACTTGGTCTCAAGCTGATAATATCCCTGCAGGATTTGGTAGGAGCAAATCCAAAAATACTCTAGAGGGCCACAGCTTCATATAGGTCACTTAGGCTTCTCGTAGAAAAAGTCCTGCCAAAGATGTACCCACAGATTACAAAGCTAAAAGCCATGAGTGAGAGTAACAGACAAAGCAAGCAGCAGATTTACACCTCCGAGAACTTGAGGTGACAGAACAATCTGGTAGAGACTGCAAAAATAAGTATGTTTAAAGTGATTAAAGACATAAAGGAAGGTATCAAACTCACACAAAAATAGCAAGACATTATGAAAAAAAGAATGTGAACTGGAAAGGGATAAGAATAATGCATCACAACAAAAAAGAATAATGCACCAGGATCAAGGATGTGATTCTCTTACCAAATGTGCAGGACACTTGGTACATAGGAAGAATTAGGATGCAGTCATTTTTTAAAATCTTTTTCTTTTCTCTAAGTTAAAATATGTTATTTATATAGGACAAATCTCTCACTTGCTTTGTTAGTGACATCTAAAATGTAAGGGCATAATGACTGCCCCAAAGCCAGGAAATATTTTCCATATTTGAAACTTATGGTCAGCTCATAAGACAGTCTCTCTGTTACGACTGCTGAAATGGCTCATAAAGAAAAATATCATCCCAGTGTGATTTCTTTGCTTCTTTGCACTCTTTAGCTTAATGTTCTCTTTCCAGCTGGGCACAAATTGAGGACACTGGCCTTTTCAATGGTGGACAAAGAGCCATAATGGGAGGGAGGCAGCAAGCATCAAAGGAAAGCTCAAAATAAAGAAGGCTCATTATTTTATTGGAAACTTTTTTTCTTGCTACTCTTTCAAAAATTATTCCTATGCCTCACAAAAGAACTAGGAATAAGTAATGCCGTAACATCAAGAGGTTACGAGGTCAGCCTGAGCTGGTGCTCTGGAGGAACCAATGTACCTTCACAAATCCCCAGATGTTCTTTATGGACTCAGGTTTGATTTATAGTAGGGGTTTTGGTAGTGGGTAGACTTAGACGGAACTAAATGATTTCAAGTGTGATGGAATCAGGTCACTTTCACTCACCTCTGTCTCATGAAACACTAATCATCATCAGCATCAACATTATCTTTTACTGAAGTTGAGCTACCTGCTAGACTACATGTTATTTGGTTTACCATCAGAAAACCTCTGCAGAATGGGCATTAGTATCTGGACTTCTCAGATGAACGATACGAAAAAATGAAATCATCCAAATTTTCTAATTTTACATTAGGACCAGCATAAGATAAACCCTATTAGCCTTCCTTAGCAGGTTTGGAGGCAAAGTCATTCACAGTCCTAGGAAGAACAAGGGCTGATGGGGAATTTCCTTTTTTGTGTGCTTTCACATGGCCAAAATAAGACAACAGAGCTCAACTGCATTTGTCTCTCACCTATAGCAAATGCAGATTTAACCCAATGGGAGAGAGAGATTAGGAAAATAGTGATATATAGAATTTGGCATACTTTTGGGGCTGTTTTCAATCAAGAGATGTTTATCAGAGCCCTTTTCTTTCTCTTTCACCCCAACATCCCAAGTGTCCACAGGCCTGCTGGTTGTCCTTTCATATGTGTCCTGGTCTGTCTATACCAATACTCCAAGACCATTCTGGTCCAAGCCACCATCATCTCATCCCTAGAAACTTCCTAATGGGTCTACCTGCCTTCACTCTTATACTTTGGGATCGGCTTTCCCCATAGAAGCCAAGGAAATCATTAATAAGTTAAATCAGAATGCTACTCTGTCTCTTAAAGCCCTCCAAGAGCTTGCATTGTACTTTGACAAATCCTCCACCTCTTTGCCAAGATCTGCCCCACGCTCCAGTATCTGGTCTCACACACTTCTCCCCGTGGCTCTCTCAGCTAGAATCACCGGGCTACCTTTCCAACCAAGAAACACTCAACCATACCCATGTGCTTGGTGTTTGCCACTCTCCTCTGCCTGGACAGCTCTGTCCCTGGATTTTCACATGGCTGCTCCTCTTGTCCTTTAGATGTCTCAGATATCACCTTTTCAGAGAACACCCACCTCAGAGGCCACTCCCTACAACCTTACCCTGTCCTGTTATGTTGCTTTTGAACACTGATTCTCACTTACCAAGCATAATGTCTGGCATGCGGACATTCAGTAATATTCATAAGAGAGAATAAATGAGTTCTGTATCTGCACTGACACTCACTGACAGTCATGACAGAAGAAATGAGATACCAGATGACTAAGAAAAGTTATTAATAAGGCAGTCCTGGAAAGAAAGTCTTCTGCCAATTTCCTCAAGATAGATAATAATCTATGTAAGGAAATCAGAATAAATTATATCTTTTTATTGGTATTATTGTTGTGGGTGAAATGAGGTTAATAATAAAAGTCTGGGGTAGTGACTGGGCGAACTATTTACAAAGTTGCAGCAATAATTAAATATACATTTATATAGCATTTTCTAGTATAAACAGTATTTTGCACATATTAACTCCTCTTTTTTGATAATCTTATGAAGGAGACAAATATTACTCTCTGCATTTACAGATAAGAAAACTGCTAAAGGCCTTTAACCATATTAGTGAGTACCAAGTCTTAATATGGTTTGGTAGACCTAAAAATTCAAAAATCCACCTTAAGAGGATATGTTCATTTACAGGATACTTGGGAAAAGGACAGCTGGTATACACAGAGGAAAAACTTTTGTTTAGGATAGTATATTAACTTCCAATAGGGTGGTATGTTTTTTTTCTGGAGGGTGGTATGTTTGTTGTAACAGATGAGGTGGCTTAATACAAGAGAAATCTATTCTCTCACAATCCAGAAAGCTAGAAGTTCAAAATTGAGCTGTTGGCAAGGGCACACTCTCTCTGTGGGCTCTAGGGCAGGATCCTTCCTTGCCTCTCCCTACCTCTGGTGGCTCCTGGCGTTCTTTGGCTTGTAGCAACATCATTCTAATATCTACCTCGGTCTTCACATGCACTTTTTCCCTCTGAGTCTGTATGTTCTCTTTTCTTATAAGATCAGTCATTGGATTTAGGGTCCAGGCTAATTCAGTTTGATCTCATCTTAACTAATTACATCTACAAAGTCCCTATTTCCAAATAAGGTCACATTTTGAGATTCTGGGTGGACATGAATTTGGTGTGTGTGTGAGGACACACTATTCAACCCCCTACAGGTGGGCAGTGTCAACCTGTAAATGCCTCTCTTTCCTGCTCACCTCGGTTTCTGTATGTGGGTATCTCTATATATGCTTCCTGCATTTGATGTCTCCTCTGCATGTGACTCATATCCCCTGACTCTTATTCCTGCCCCCTCCCCACATATATTTCTTTAACATTCTATGTGGATAAGTCACACACAAACATGTGCAGACTATGAATCTGTGCAATGTAGAATACAACTTGGCTTTTACTGGAATCTTTTCTAGGGTATGAATCCAAATGATGTTCCCAACATCAGGTATTTAGTAGATCTGGGCTAAAAGCATGATGGCTATTAGGTCAAAGAGCAAATAGCCAGTCATTACAGACCAGGAAAGGAAGGCTGGAGGAACAGTTCATCAATAGCTACAACAAGTCATAGAGTTCCTGTTAGTATTTTATAACTAGGATTGTTTCAATATAGGATTTGAGATTTTCAGTCTTTATGGTGTTCTTTTGCACACTAAAGCAAAGTCTAATGAAAAGATAATGCTTATCTAAAAATCTCTCAGGACTGGTCATTTGGAGCCCACAAGCCCTATTTCAAGTGAATGTTTACATAATGTCTATCATCACTGTCTTCATATATATATATACAGAGAGAGAGAGAGAGACAGAGAGAGAGAGAGAGTGAGCAGCATCTCATGTTCATATATATTGTGGTTTTCAATCTTTCCTGTCATCCATTTAATTTTCTTGCACAAGTTATAGAGAAGGACTCATACCTTACAAAGAACTATTTGCGTTTTCTTTGCTTGCAGCTCGAAGTATCTTGTCTCACTGAATAGGTATAACTAGCTCCTACTGATAGCAAGAAACTCTATTGTCAACTTTTTTTTTTAACCTATTAGAGGAAGTTTCAGGCCTTAAAATTCTTCTGGAATGAAAATTAAAAAGAAAATATTTTGGAATTATGCCTTGCACATAGCAGGAATTCCACCAATATTGGATCATTTGGAAATTCAAAGTAGTATTTTGATTCAAGCTGTACTGGAGGAATAAATACAAATTGTTTTTTTTTATTGTGTACTCAGTGATAGAAAAATGGTGTTGGGACAACACCTAAAAACACACCAAAGGCAACAAAATAAATTGCAGAGAAATTAAAGATGTACAAATAAAATTGCAAAATTACTATAAGAAATAATGAGAAAATTAAAAAAAAAAATTGGAGTGAGAGAAGTCCTTGCTGAATGTGAGACAAAACCCAGGTGTCATAATATAAGGATTGATAACATCACCAAAATAAAAAGAAAATAAATTTATATATGGAAGAAAATCATCATAATCAAAGTAAATAGAGCGATGACAGACCAAAAAGTTTTATAATTCGTATCAGAAAAAATTGCTAACTTCTATAATATATAAAAAACTGCTATAAATCAATATATAAAAGTCTAATAACCTAATGGAAAACAAGCAAACCATTCATAAGAAAATGACTTTTGAACATATAAAAACAATCTCACTCAAAGTAAGAGAAATGCAAATTAAATCCTTACCAAGACATGATTTTATACTTAATATATTGGCAAAACTAAAAAATTATTGACAGTACAATGTATTGGTGTGTGGCAAAGCAAGTTTTTTTTCAGACATTGCTGATGGGAATGGAAACCAGCATTAATCTCCATGGGATTCAATTTTCCAAAATCCATTAAAATCACATGCATATACTCTTTGACCTAGCTAGTCCAGTTCCATAATTTATCCTAAATAAATACTTGCACATATGCAAAAGGTTATGCACTGCAGCTTTGTAATAACAAAAGATTAGAAAACTACCTTGGAGTTCCTGTCGTGGCTCAGTGGTTACGAATCCGACTAGGAACCATGAGGTTGCGGGTTCGATCCCTGGCCTTGCTCAGTGGGGTAAGGATCTAGCGTTGCTATGAGCTCTGGTGTAGGTTGCAGATGTGGCTCGGATCCCACGTGGCCATGGCTGTGGCATAGGCCAGCAGCTACAGCTCTGATTCAACCCCTAGCCTGGGAACCTCCATATGCCGCAGGAGCGGCCCAAGAAAATGGCAAAAAGACAACAACAACAACAAAAAAGAAAACTACCTAAATGTCTCAGTAGGTGACTGGTTAAATACTAATGGTTTATCCAACAATGAGAAATCGTGAAGCTGTAGAAATGGCTGAGGACTCTCCTACTAAAAAATCTTCTTTGTAGCCATTTCAGGAAAATAAAGTCAATAACGGGAGAGGTCCAGAAAGACCATAAATATCTATAAGTATGATGTAAAAAAAAAGTGCAGAGCAGAGTGTAAAACTTGCTATTTGTGTAAAAATAGGGAGAGGAGTTTATGCATATATATATATTTACCTGTATATAAAAAAATATCTCTACAAGGACATACAAAAAAGTGAATAACATGGATTGATATTGGGTAAGGGAACTGAGGAGGTAGGAAACACAGAAAAAGGGAATTTTTACTGTGTGCCTTTTGGATTTTTTAAACTTTAAGAATGTATTCCCTACTTAATTAAGTTAATTAATAAAAATACCTCTCATACATGTGCACACCCATAACCACACACAGACCAAAATTTCATTTGCTATCAGACCTCAGATCTAGAAAGATAAGTAAATCCCCAAGTTGCTAGGTTCTTGGCACTATTATTAGGCTACTGAGCTTTGGGAGCTAATGACACGTGTTATAATTAGGGTAAGTGGGTCTCATCAACCAAACATGTCTGTTTCCTGAATTCGCAGCAGTTACCAGGCACACTTGTTGAATGAAAAAATAAAAACTGAAGGATAAACAACAGATTAAACAGCAAATAGCCTTTGTGAATGATCCCAGCTACTGTTTTTCTTTTGGCCCGAGGCATGCAAAAGTTACTAGGCTAGGGATAGAACCCATGCCACAAAAAAACCTGAGTGGCAGCAGTGACTGCTAGGCCACCAGGGAACGTCAATCCCAACTATTAATAAAGTAAAAATACACATAGTTGTTATATCTAGTGAGTCTGAAGGCTTGGTTTCCACTCTGCAGCTATGGGCTTGGTAAAGTCACTCAAGAGGGGAGAGTCGGCTGCCACATTAATAAACAGGCAGTGTGGATTCGATCACTTCTAATGCTCCTTCCAGTTGCATTTCTTCTTGAGGTATTCTAATTGCAACAGAGTGTATGGCCAAGCTCTTCACTCTGGTGTTATGTCTGAGTGTCCAGCTTCCCAGACTGGGAAGACCTCAGAGTCACACTGCTCTCAATCTTTTGTACCTTAAAATACAAAAAAAATCTTCCTATTATCCTCTCTTGAGTAACGAGTTTATCTAACTCTCCTCCCATTTCTCTTTCCTTTATCTTGAATATGGGATTTATACCTGCTTCTCCAATGATTTAAAGTGGCTAACACTTTGGCCATCTGTCTTATTAAGGTAAAATTCATATCACATTAAATTAACCATTTAAAGTTTATAATTTAGTGGCATTTAGTGCATTCACAATGCTGTCCAACTACTACCTCTATCTAGTTCTAAAATATATTCATCACCCTCAAAGCAGACCTTGTACCCATGAAGCAATCACTCCCTGTTCCCTCCTTCTCTTGTCCTCTATCATTTTCTCTTTATGTTGCCATGGACTTAATATTCTGGATATTTCATATAAATAAAATGTGATCTATGTAACCTTTGCTGTCTGGTTTCTTTTACTTAGCATATTTTTTTCAAGTTTCATCCATGTTGTAGCATATTTCAGTGTTTCATTTCTTTTTATGGCTGAGTAATATTCCATTGTATACCACCTTTTGTTTATCCATTCATTAACTGGTAGACATTTGGGTTGTTTGCACCTTTTAGCTATTGTGAATTGTTCTGCTTTGGACATTTGTGTACATGTATTTGTATGAATATCTTTTTTATTATTATTATTCTGGATATATACCTAGGAGTGGGATTGCTGGGTCATAGAGTTAATTCTATATCTAGCTTTTTGAGGAGATTATTTTGTTTCTTTTTGAAGCAGTTTACTTAGGCTCAGATGCAGAAATTCATCATGGGCTCGTTCATTCAGTAACTATTTATGAAGTGCCTGCTAAGAAACAGGCCCTTTGCTCAAATCCTGGAAGCTCTGAGGGTGAGTAAGACCCTTGAAGGGTTTTGCAGTCTGGCATAAAGAAGTAGATGGAGAAATGAACAAAATGTAAGCTGGAAAGCATCTTTCCAATAGTGAAAACCCTCCAGGAACTCATAAGAGCAACCAGAAGAAAACCCAAGTTCTGTACTAGAGGCTTCAAGACTCTGCCTACACACGTGACCTTATGTAGTCTCCATGTGGGAAAACCTCTGCAGGTCCTTAGTAATTGTGAAATAAATGAATGCATGTGTGAATATTATTGTTTTCCCCCTTGGGCCTCCAGGATCCAGCCTTTGTTCTGTACCTTGAATACACCAAGTCATTCCCTTCTCAGGGCCTTTGTACTTGCTGGTCCTTCTATTTGGAATGCTCATTCCCCTTTGCATGGCTACCTCCTTATCATTCAGGTCTTTTGACGACTCTAGTCAACCAACCGCAGCCACTTTCCCATTGTCCCATCTTATTTTCTTCACTGACCTTAATCATTCATGTAATTGTCTTGTTTACACACTCCCCCACCTAATATTCTCTCCTAAAATTTAGCTTGTGTTTATATCAATTGCTGCTCCATCACTTATATTTGGCATGTTAGGAAACTGATAAATATTTGCTGACTGATAAATAGTTGCACTACAGTTGTGTTAAATGATGAAATTATGGTATGTACAAAGTACAGCATTGGCTCAAAGGAAAGCAAGATCCAGGAGGGGTTCTGTTTGAGTGTCTGGACATGTTTGTCTAGTTTCTAGTTTTCTACCTCTGTGTTCACCTTTACAGCTTCTGCAATCATCTCTATGCCCCAAACACACCTGTGTCCAATGCATAATCCTTTATTTCCAACTACCTGTGGACCGTTCCAACTTGTCATTCCCCAGCCAAACTGAGCCCCTACCTAAATTTTACCCTGCAAACAGAGGATTTTAGGGTGTGTTTTGACAACACTTCTTCATCTGTGACATCCAGCTTATCAAAAACATCTCTTTCTTCAATATTTCAAGTCTTACCCTCCACTCCCTAAGAGAACAGACTAATGGAGCCAGATTCCAAATATGTCAGAGTCAGTATATTATGATTCCCAACAAATATGGTCTCTTACTCATCATTGCCTATCCAAATTTTCCCGGTACCTATTTGAGGCTCTTACTGGTCATTCCAGTCCACATTTATTTGTCCCTCATCTGACCTTCTGAGGCCTATTATATCTGCACCCCTCATTAACATACATGAATCTTATTTAAATGGAAATCTTTCACTTACTTATTCCAATATAACGGAAAATTCTTAAAGTGTCAGCTGTTTAAAAATGTAAAAATCATATCCACAAGTCTTTCACACAGAGCTGTATGCACATAGTACACACAAAAGTACGATCTTAATAAAAAATGGATATTAAAAACAATGAGAAAACATAGAAACGTGTTTCCAGAGATGCTAAAAGTAGAGACATATCTTTACTTCCTGTACATCTTTCTTGCAATTTTTCTCTACTTTGGTGCACATTAGAATCACATGGGAAGCTTTACCAATGTCAGTGTCTTGCTCATAGAGATTCTGACAGCTTGTCTGGTTTGGAGCATCAATGTTGTGTAAAACTTCTTTATGTAGTTTTAATGTATAGAACCACTGGGCAAAACTCCCAAAATCTATCAGGTCCTATAATTTCTTAATTGTATATTCCCATGGATGCTTTCCTTTTTTTTTTTTTCCCTTGAGTTTGGGGTTTTATATTTGACAAATGTAGGCATAATGGCAAGTCGTTATATGGCTTACACAGTATAGCAGGAGTACTACTGAAGGAGAAATTTTCTGTTTAGAAAAATCTCATTATTGGGTGTCTGGGGAGAAACAGGGTAAGCTATCCTTTGATAATATTCAAACAATAGAAAAGTGGTGGCAGACACAATTCACTAGCAATTCAAAGTCCAGATTTTTTTCAGGAGGCAATGTGTCTATCCTCAGACTTAAGCCTCTTTGAAGGTCCCATTCTTCTTTGATACTTACCTTCCCAGCCTCTGAAACTAAGGTGGCCATGTGACAGAGTCACGGACAGTGAAATTTATGGCTAAGTCTACCAAGGGGCTACTGGGAAACAGTTTGCATTATAAAAAACAGTCTGGGTAGATTTCCCACTGTGTCCTGATAGGATCTGAGGTGTCTCTGGAGCACAGGTTCCATCTCAGGCCCAGCCCAGTGGATTAAGGATCTGGTATTGTGGCAGTTGCAGCATAGCTCACAACTCTGCCTTGAATCTGATCCCTGGCCTGGGAACTCCATATGCCACGGGGCTGCCAAAAAAGAAGGACGAGAGAAAGATAGAGAGGATGTATGTGCCATCTATTTTCATTTAACTTCCTTACTGGATACTTTGTCAGTCATTAATTACTATAAAGTAAAAAACACAGGGAGAAAAGCCAAGATACTGAAGATGTCACAGCAGAAGGATGAAAAGGTTTTGAATTTGTGATAATATCGTCGAGTCTTTGGAAATACCAGCCTCCTAATATCTTCTTCTAATGTGAGGTTAAATCTTTACTACTAAGTGTTGTACAATAAGAGTTGAATTTTCTGTTATTTGTTGGCAAAAGCATTCTCAATTGACTCAGTTTTCTTGGGTTGCCATTAACAAAATCATGGACTGGCAGCTTTAACAGAAATGAATAGTCTCACCCATCTGGAGGCTAGAAGCCCCATATCAAGGTCTAGGAGGGTTGGTTCCTTGTGAGGGCTCTCTTCCTGGCTTACAGATGGCCGTCTTCTCACCATATCATCGCATGGCCTTTTCTCAGTTTGTGGAGAGAGAAAGAACAGACTCTCCATATCTCTTCATGTAAGGGGTCACATCCCATCATGAGGATCCCACCCTCATGACCTCGCTTAAATTCCATTAGCTCCTAAAGGTCCCATCTCCACATATCATCATTTTGGGGGCTATAACTTTAACATATGAATTTTGGGGACTTCACAAACATTCAGTCATTATACCAACTGATAGAAAGTCCCTGTGTTTGAATATAGCAATATCTTTAGCCTATGAATATGGTCAATGTAAAAGAAAGGCCTTGTATGTGGTCTTATTGGCATTCTTCATGGTCTGGTGAAAATCATGGATTTAACATCATGGAGATCACACAACACATAAAAATGTGGCAAAAATACAAAACATACCACCTGTTCTCAAAAGGTGACCAAATAGGAATCATCTGTTTATGCATTGACCAAATAGCTTTGGACGCATGCTATGGGTACTGCACATTTTGGATATTTAAAGGTGAAAGTTTTAGGGTTCCAGACTTGTGCAAACTGTTAGGAGAGATAAGAGATACATACATGACAAATGAATAAAGAGTATAATATTCACCCTATAGAGATACAAAGCACTATGAAAGTTCAGTGCTAGGAGAAGAAACTTCATGGAAGAGTGAGATCTCTTAGAATTGCAGGATTTCCAAAGAAACCAAATGTGAGCTCCCGAAGGGAGGTACATGAATGCATTTTCTTATCTGCTTTGGGCTGCCTTCCTTCTCTCAGAACTGACTCACCTGTTGGAAGTGGAGAGCTGATCAACTTAGTCATGAATCTGGGGCAAACTTCTAATTCTGTTCTTGCTGATGGAGAGGAATTAACAGTTGCTTGGAGGAAATGTTGCACTTTTATCTAGGGTATTAGCGTTTTCCAGGCAATATAATACTACTTAAGAACTTGGCAAAGTAATTAATTCATAGCTTGTGTTAATACACTTATAAAATCCTTGTTTACTTTGCCATCAGATCCATCATTAGTACCCTTAATTTCTGAAGACATTGATGCTTCAGATTTTAATGAACTGTTGGGAAAACTGCTGGAATTAAGAAGGCCAATACATTGTTTGACCCTTTAAAAAGAGCTAATGGAAATTTATGCCAATCTAAATTATATAACCTCTTCCAAATTTTCATTAATCTCTACCATGTGTACCAATGCCAATGCCACTTCAACTGGCCTACTTGTAACACTTGCAGAACCTGGAGTGAGAGCTTAAATGAAGGTCTCCATACCATATATCTAAATATTATACATTAAATGGTTGCATACAATATGTTCTATCTCTCTACCGTTATAAAATTTGTATCTATATTATATACACACCTTCATAACACCCTGGAAGGCCAGGTTCTAGTCAGAAATCTTCTGACTTTAGATCTTAGTTGTCTGGGGGGACTAGCTCACAGCCCCCAGACTCCAACATATTTCCCTTCTCTTTCTACCTTGGATTTGCTCCTTGCTATGAATGATTTCATGCACTTGTGTGTGGACACTCTGCCTGCACAACTAACGTTCATTTACTACTTCTGCAGTCACTTCTTGGCTACTCTTGGGTCTAGTGGTGCAGACCAAGAGGACGGCCCTGGGGAAGAATCCTACACCGGTCTTAGAAGCACACTTGAAATACTAGCCTTGGGTTGTGGAGTGTGACCTAGAGGTGGGGAGAACTCATATAAGTGATGAGTGGGTATCCTCCTTTCATTCCTTCCCTCAAGCAATAGGAAGAGATAAGATGCAGCCAGAGAAGGGCCAGAGCAGAGCCCTGTAAGAGGGAGCCCAGAGGTGGGCCCCTCTGGCTGCACTTCAGGAACTTCTCCTCTGCTGCTTGTCAGCAGTCAAAAATTACATGAGTTCTTTAAATCATAAGGACCTCAGTTTCCTGATCTGTATATGGGGTCATAAAGCTGCTGCTATTGCTGCTACACATGGTTGCTGAAAGGTCTAAATGAATTTAACAGTGCATGCGAGAGTTCTTTGTACAAGTGTTGTGTGCTAGAGATGCATTGCTTTTTTGGTTTGTTTTAGATCATACCCTGTACTAAATCAAAGGGCAAATCAACTGCTTGTTCTGTATGTGCTTTCATGTTCTCATTAACATATAACCAAAAAAAAAAAAAAAAGGAAATATGGAGAGCTGATGATGAGGGAAGCAAAGGTTATTAAATATCTTTTAGGTTTTATTTTTTCTAAACCTGCTGCCTGATTTCTCCAGGTCTAGAATGATTTCTTTAAGGCCCTCAGTTTAAATTTGCATGGCTGATCTTGGACCCCAGATTGATGCTGGGTAAGAGGCAGGATAACTCCTGCATTAAGCAGGAAGCAGACTGATATCTCATCAGTTCACCCAGCAAAGAATATGCAGTGTACCTTTGTGGCAAAAGCAGGAGACTGAACTGAACGAGTGGGGTGTGAGGGGGAATGAATTATACTGTGAGCTTCTGCATCCATAAAAATGAAGCTGCTCTGGGGTCAGGGAGGCGGGTGATGTGTCGCAGAGACAGGTTAAACTGATTCGACCCTCTGGTTCACTGATTTGAAGCTGACAAAAGGGGCTGTGCTGTGACTCTGGGCTCAGAATGATCTTACCATTGTCTCTGACCATTTTGAACCACATAAAGTCTCTGGATTTTTCTTTTTTAGGATTGTTTTTTCTCTCTTCTTTTTAAAACACATTTCTATTTACACAGAAATCCAAATCAGTTTTATTTGGGGGAGTAGTGATTTTGGTATGTTTGAGGCAAAAATCCCCATATCTTTATCCCCTTTTAGCATCTTGCTAAATAGAACAAACTGTGTTATTTCTAGGTTTTCTTGCTTTTCAAAAGCAATTACTTCCCTGTCATTTCTAGACATTCAGGCAGAAGAGTCTGCCTTGATTACCCATCCTCTACTCCCCTCCCCCTTTCAAGTCCCCTGGCTTCTGGACTGCCAGGGAAGGATTCAATTAAATGAAGTGTCAGTGGAGCTACAATGGTTTCAGGTCAGAGACGTCAGTAAAAAGCTGTGGAGCTGTGCTGCCCTTGTGTATGTAAATGTATATATTTATACCAGGGATGTCAACTTTCAGGACTCTCCTCCTCTGCTCTTCCCTGATCAAAGATGATTGCTGAGGCAATTACTGCAAAGGGAAAAGAAAATCAGGGCCTCCCCTTATCCTAGTGCTGTCGGAGTTTAATTGCTTGGAATAATGGAGCAGGAGCCCCTTTCTTTTGCACACGGCCACACTGAGACACGTACAAACTTTCATGCATGGCTGTGCTAGGACACAAACACACACGATGGCAATGCAGGAAAACATCCATGTACCCCTTAGTCCTGACACCTGTACATGTACAAAGATCTGCCTGCGACACACACAAAATACTGCACTCTATGGCTCATTCAATAAAAGCAATGCACTGTATCTGGCTCACATGAAAACCTATGTTTTTATCTTCTTTATAAAAGACTTACCAATTTTTATCCCTTTACCAAAAGAGATAACTAAAGTTAAAAAAAAATAGAGAGAGAGAAAGGATACAGGGAGAAATCACAGCAACTTTAAAATACACAGATTCCTCAAATTGCTTTTGTTGTTTAATTCTTCTGTACACATAGTCACAGAAGTCCTAGGTCTCTGCACAAACACTTCCCGTGTTAAAATCCCTCTCAAACCCTTTTTGCTTTGTTGTAGGCAGGTACAAGGACAAGCTGAGCATTCTATGCTATTCACTGTGTTCTAGGCTATTCTGTTTTTGTTCTCATCTGACAGGAAGGAGGATTCTTACTTGCATCAACAAATATAAAGAGTGACATTCAGATGCAGAGAATCCTAGCCTTCTCTCTAATTAGTTCTGCTATGTCCAGGCACCAGGAGTACGTGTGGCTTCAGGCTGGGGTGACTCCCTGGTCACGCTTAGAATACAGGCTCTAAAGCATCCACATGGCAGATTTAGGTTTTCATTTCAGGCTCCCAAGGGCTGTCAGATTTTAAATATTATTATTTGGCCTAATTGGTTCTTCCTTTGATGACAAGAGAATAAAGATAGCGAAAAAAATACCCTCACAAACCCTGTCATCAACACAAAGGCACACCACAGACACTTGGCTTTGTGTTACAGCCACTAGAAGTTTTTCTTCTTGTGGATTACGTAGTTAGGGCTGTATGCACGAAGCACACATCCATCCTTTCGAGGACAGTAAAGAATAAATAGAGCCTTCCAGAAAAAGGAATAAAAATTTTTCCCACTGTTGTAATTGTTGAAATTAAGACATTTTTCTTTCCCTAAAAATTTCAGAAAATGGTGGTGGTAGGTAAAACCAAGTGAAAACCAAAAAAGATCTCAAATCACCTTATTTTGGAGATTTGGAGATAAATGTAGCTATGTGGAAGGATATGTCGTTTGAGTATGCAAAACATTCCAATTAAACCCAGGATAATGTCTCTAATGCTCTTGTTTGTTTGTTTTGCTTGCTACGGTTCCTAACTAGATTCTGGGCTTGGGCTTTATATTTCTTTCTTTCTTTCTTTTTTTTTGCCTGCACTTCCACTGCAGCTGCGGTAACAGCAGGAACTCCTATATTTCTTTTTTTTTTTAAGTTACAATGTTGTGTTAATTTCTGCTGCATAGCAAAGTGATTTGGTTTACACACACACACACACACACACACATTCTTTTTGATATTCTTTTCCATTATGATTTATCTCAGGATATTGAAGAGTTCCCTGTGCTATACAGTAGGCTCTTGTTGTTTATCCCTTTCAGGTATAATCTGCATGTACCAACCCCAAACTCCCAGTCCATCCCACTCCCTCCCTGCTACTTTGCAACACAAATCTGCTTTCTATGTCTGTGAGTCTGTTTCTGTTTTGTAGATAAGTTCTTTTGTGCCATATTTTAGTTTCCACATATGAGTGATATCATATGATATTTGTCTCTCCAGTTCCATCCATATTGCTGCAAATGGCATTATTCTTTTGTATGGCTGAGTAATACTCCATTGCATATATACCACATCTTTTTTATCCATCTGTCTGTCAATGGACATTTAGGTTGTTTCCATGTCTTGACTACTGTAAATTGTGCTGTGAATATAGGGATGCATGTATCTTTTTGAATTACAGTTTTGTCCAGATACAGGCCCAGGAGTGAGACTGCTTGGGATTTTATATTTCTGACTCTCTTCTCTAATGGCCTTAAGTGTCACTTTACAAACATGTGTAATTCCAGCTGCAGCTTCGCAGCTGCACTGATGCAGATGATTTTAGACTGTGCCCAGTTCTAAATGTCCAGTTTAATAAGGGAAGCAGAAACAAACAATTACAATATAGGAGAAAGGCCATGATAAAGGTGATGGGAGAATACTCAGGAGGGACAGGGAGGAGATGACGTGGATCCTGTTCTGGAGGAGGTCATTCCTGGGCCAAAATAACCTAGCAGGCTATCAATTACAATGACCAAAGCAGCCAAAGTTACATCTGACATGAATTTTTCAAGTGATTTGATTTTCCCAACCCTCATTTGATGGGAAGTCCAATCTCCTCTTCCAGATTTTTTTAAATGTCTGGCCTCAAGTGGCATGAAGTACAGCTCCTACTGTACATTTGATGTCACTGGTACTGAATTTATTTTGTACAGACCCCCTGGTCTGTACCAATCCAGGTGTAGTACTTTGTACTACGCAAATAACGGGCACTTGGTTTGTATGAACCACCCACACAGGGTGTTTGTGTGAACACCTTGAATTTTGAAGGGATAGGGATTTTACATCACTGTATTCTTTGCCCTTTCTCAGTTTTCCAGAATTCTCTCCCTTTCTCTTTTTTTTTTTTTTTTTTTTTTTTTTTTTTTTTGTCTTTTTGCTATTTCTTCGGGCCGCTCCCGGGGCATATGGAGGTTCCCAGGCTAGGGGTCGAACCGGAGCTGTAGCCACTGGCCTCCGCCAGAGCCACAGCAACGCGGGATCCGAGCCGCGTCTGCGACCTACACCCCAGCTCACGGCAACGCCGGATCTTCAACCCACTGAGCAAGGGCAGGGACCGAACCTGCAACCTCATGGTTCCTAGTCGGATTCGTTAACCACTGTGCCACGACGGGAACTCCTCTCTCCCTTTCTTTTCCACAGCCCCTTTCCTCGGAATCCACCCCTCTCAACTCAACTGTGCTCACTTCATTATGGACAGCAGCAATGTTCTCTACCTCCTCCACTGCTCCTGGCTGCTTCCACATACCCTCTGTGCACATCTACTGTCCTTTAGAAGTGTACTTACGTATGTACACACACACACACACACACACACACACAAGCGCACTCCCAGCAGAGACGTCAAGATTTGAGTATTTTCCTTCTCCCTTGTTCCTCTACTTGTCTCTGCAAGATTTATTTCCTCATGCTGAGGATTACAGAATCTCTTCTTATCCTTGTCCTCTTATCTTGTCTTACAGATGAGTAAACAGGAGCTTAAAGCAGTTCCACTTTTTTGCCCATAGTTGGTCCTTCCCTATTAAAATCCTACTTCCCTTTCTATCCAATCTTGAATCACAAGATCTCCCTCACCCTGAAATTCCACATCATTGCATTTCAGCTCTGACTAAACTAATTTACTACTTGTTTTAAAGGTATTTTTCTGACTATTAGATTGTAAGCTCCTAAAGGGTAAAGGGATCTTTGGCACTGTTCAGTTGGCTGCACAAAGCAGCATCAGTATATCTTTGAATTAATTTAAATTAATAATAGTGGAGTTCCCGTCGTGGCGCAGTGGAAACAAATCTGACTAGGAATCATGAGGTTGTGGGTTTGACCCCTGGCCTCGCTCAGTGGGTTAAGGATCCAGTGTTGCTGTGAGCTGTGGCGTAGGTTGCAGACGTGGCTTGGATCCCGCGTTGCTGTGGCTCTGGCGTAGGCTGGCGGCCACAGCTCCGATTCGACCCCTAGCCTGGGAACCTCCATATGCCACTGGTGAGGCCCTAAAAGGACAAAAAGACAAAATAAATAAATAAATAAATAAATAAATTAATAATAGCATATGGCTTATCTCAAAAAGGAGCTGAAGGTTTCAGGAATTATCTGTATCTACTAGATACAGAATATTGTCCTGGATAGAGCCAGAATTTTGAAAATTAAGTAATAACTGTAAGGTGTAAATCAACATGGCCCCAAACTATTTGATGCTAGTCTGCACTATAATAGGAATAAAAGAATACTGTGGAAAAATCTGAAAATAAGAAGCCAATTTAAGACTCACTAAATAATGAGAGGGCTGACAGTTGCTATTATAAACAATTTACTTATATTTTCAGTACAGATAAATTTTGTACAGCTACCTAGGTCATAATAAATGTGTAGCTACAAGAGAGACCCTATTTCAGATGCTTAAGGTCTACAGCCAGTGAAGGCAGAAGCAATGGTTGTCTGTGCATGTATCCGATTTTCTTCTCTTTGTCTCCTGACAGCGAAGCTGTGACGTGACTTTTTCTCAAGCAAGGGTCAGCAATAACTGGTATAGAATTCCACCATAGGTATGGGCTAGAAGGAATTATAAGTATCTGGTCTCTTTCTTTTGGTAAAGCTAAAGTCTATTTCTCTTTCGTGCACATAATCAATACCTATTTCACATAACTATGGATATACATATAGAAATAGATATATACCAATGGTTAATATAGGGGAAGAGTTGAGGAAATGAAAGTAAAACAAGAAAAGGCAGAGTCGACTACTGGAATAGAAGAGTGTTGGAGGTAGAATATAGACAGTAGGACTCAATAAAGAGAATATAGTTCATTTTTTACTGAGACTATTCTTCATTTTTTAAAAAAATGCATTTGCTTCATTGATTTTCACTGGTTATTGAGTCACCTATTTGCTGGCTGGTGCTGTCATTTCTTTTTTAAGGAAAATTCTTTATTCATAGGCTTTGAACCTCCATAATTTTATTTTATGTGTTGTACTAATCAAAGGCCAGATTGAACAATGTTCCCATTATGAAGATGTGCTTAAAACAGTCTGGTAAGGAGGTTAAAATGTGTACAGTTAGGAAAAAACCTGCAACACTTCTTAACCATGGAGATGATGACGTCTGTGAGTGGTACTCAAGGCTTCCTAGCAACAGTTTTTAAGTTACCTTAACCTCAGTGTGCTGGACATTTTCCATTTGTCCCTCCGGGTCTATCTGCGTCCTTCACTCTACTCTGTGCTGAGGAGGCTGCCCTCCATGAACTGAACGCCTCAGAGCCCAACCGGTGTGACTTTCTCTGGAGGTGGCCATTTTGGGAAAATCCGGCCCCACCCGTCAGTGTCAGCACTGAGAAGCCCCCAGGGGAAATAACTATCCAGGTGGGATCACAGCCCTGCCCCCCCCCCGTAAATGGGCTACCTAAAGACCCCTCAGGCACACAGCTGCCTCTAATCCCATCCAGAGACTAAGCCCCACCCACCAGAGGGATTAGAATCAGCTCCACCCACCACTGGGCAGGCATCAGTCTCTCCCATCAGGAAGCCTACAGCAAGCCCCCCTACTAACTTCAGCCACAAGGGGGGCAGACACCAGAAGAGAGGCTACAACTCTATTATCTGTAAAAAGGTCACCACACCAAAAACCTACAAAATCCCTGCCCCCTTGGAGCTCACTCTCTAAAGGAGGTGACAAAAGATATAATGATAAATAAAAATTTTAGAATGTTAGATAATAGCAAGGGTTAAGGAGAAGAAACAAATCAAGGAAGAATAGGAAACTTTGGGGGCAAGTGTTGAAATTTTAGGTAAGGTGGCGAGGGAAGATGTCACTGAGAAGATGACTAAATGGAGGATGGCCAAGTAGACAGTCACAGGAATAGTACTCTAGGCACCAGAAATAGCAAGTGAAAGATCTTGTGGGAGGACTGTTCTATTCATTGAGCAGAAAGAGGAATGGGAGAACAAGAAAGAATAGCAGAAGATGAGGTCTGAGATGCATCAAGTCCTAGTGGCAGTCACATAATAGTTGTTCAACAAATTCAAAGCCTTTTGGAATTGGCAGGAAAAATGGTTTGAAAGAGCGAGCAGGAGGGACTTCCCGTCGTGGCGCAGTGGTTAACGAATCCGACTAGGAACCATGAGGTTGCGGGTTCGATCCCTGCCCTTGCTCAGTGGGTTAACGATCCGGTGTTGCCGTGAGCTGTGGTGCAGCTCTGATCCCGCGTTGCTGTGGCCCTAGCATAGGCTGGTGGCTACAGCTCCGATTGGACCCCTAGCCTGGGAACCTCCCATATGCCGCCGGAGCGGCCCAAGAAATGGCAAAAAGACCAAAAAAAAAAAAAAAAAAAAAAAAAAAGAAAGAGCAGGATAAGGAAAATCGGTGATAAAAAAAAAAAAAAAAATCCCAGAAGATAACCACAATCAGAGATCTCTCTCCCATTCCCCCTTTAAGGCTCATCTACTTCAAAGTCTTGTCCTTCCCACTTTTTCCTTTCTTTACCAGTGTTAGAAGTGAAAGCACACCAATGTCAGTTACCAGCAGATCCTTCATGATGTTTTTTCAGAATAACAGGTTTTTTTTTTTTTTTTGTCTTTTGCCATTTTGTTGGGCCGCTCCCGCGGCATATGGAGGTTCCCAGGCTAGGGGTCCAATTGGAGCTGTAGCCACCGGCCTACGCCAGAGCCACAGCAACGTGGGATCCGAGCCGCCTCTGCGACATACACCACAGCTCACCACAACGCCGGATCCTTAACCCACTGAGCAAGGGCAGGGATCGAACCCCCAACCTCATGGTTTCTAGTCGGATTCATTAACCACTGCGCCACGACGGGAACTCCTTTTTTTTTTTTTTTTTGTCCAGAATAACAGTTTTGATCAAAACAGATTACTCAGAAGAAAAATGCCTCCAACCCAATAGAAAATTAAGCAGAGCGTTCACAGAAAGAAAAAAAAAAATTATTAGCTAAAAGAATACAGCAAATACAAAGCCCAAAGACGGGAGTGTGCTCAACATAGTGAAGAAACAGCAAGGAGCTTGGTGTAGCTGAAGTACAGTAAGGGGAAGCGTGGTAGAAAATGAGTTCAGAGAGGTAGCCAGGGGCTATATCATGTCAGACCATGTAGAGCCATGCAGGCCATGTAAGGACTTATATTTTATTCCAAGAGTGATGAGGATTCATTGGAGGATTTTGAGCAGAGAGTGACATTATTTGATCTACATTATAAAAGGCCAATTCTGTCTACAGTGTGGGGAAAAGAGCATAGGGGAGGCAAAAGTGGAAACAGAGATGCCAGTTAAGAAGGTATTAGAGTATCCAGGGGAGAAATGATGGTGGCTTGAATTAGAATGGTAGCAGTGAGGTGATAGGAAGAATTAGAATCAGGATACATTTTGTTGGTGGATCAGGGTTTGCTGGCAAATTAGATATGAATGTGAAAGAAAGAGAGCTATCAAGGTTGACTCCATGATTTTTGGCCCCAGCCATTGGGTAGTTCCATTTACTAAGGTAGGGAGTATTTGCTACTCTTATAATTTGACAAAAATTTGTGTGATACTTTGATTCAGTGGGTCTCAACTGGGGGTGATTTTGACCCCAAAGGGACATCTGGCAATGTCTGGAGGCAAGGAAGCTATGAAAGACTATTAGGGTCATGCCAAAGCACTTAGAAACCATCTGGAAGAGAATCTGTCTCATATGCAGAAGTGGTATATTTTGAGTTTCAAAAATTGTTAGAATTGCAATGAATTGAAATCTATAAAAAATGTTTAAATCCATGAATCGAATATCATATATATATATATTAAAAACAATTATTTGGTCATTTGGGGGGAATAATAGGGTGTTAATTCATTATCTTGACAATAAAGTAAATGAACAGAAAGAAACAACCACTTATTTTGCCCTTTTCCTATGAATTGTTCTACTAGGTAGCCAAATGATAGATGAGGGCAAACATGTCTTTATAAAATTGTTCTAGGTAAGGAGTTCCCGTCATGGCGCAGTGGTTAACGAATCGGACTAGGAACCATGAACCCTGGCCTTGCTCAGTGGGTTAAGGATCCGGCATTGCCGTGATGTAGGTCGCAGACTTGGCTCGGATCCCGCGTTCCTGTGCCTCTGGTGTAGGCCGGCAGTTACAGCTCTGATTAGACTCCTAGCTTGGGAACCTCCATATGTCGCGGGAGAGGCCTGAGAAATGGCAAAAAGACAAAAAAAAAAAAAAAAAAAAAAATTGTTCTAGGTAATATATGAAAACAAAACAGAGAGTATCACCATTTTGCAATGCTCAATGGATTAATGGGTTTAGGCATTAAGCATTAATGGCTGTTAACATTTAAAAACAAAAACAAAAGCAAAAAAGCCAGCCATTATTTGTTTACTGATAGAAGAACACAATTTTTTTTTTTTTTTGTGGTCTTTTCTAGGGCCGCATCTGCGCATATAGAGGTTCCCAGGCTAGGGGTCTAATTGGAGCTATAGCCGAAGGCCTAAGCCAGAGTCACAGCAATGCCAGATCCAAGCCGCATCTGCAACGTACAACACTGCTCACCGCAACGCTGGATCCTTAACCCACTGAGCAAGGCCAGGGAACAAACCCGCTACCTCATGGTTCCTAGTCAGATTTGTTCCTATGGGAACTCCAAGAATGCAATTTTTTATCAACGTTTTTTAACCTCCAGAGTTCTGCCTCTGGATCAAACTTCAAACTTGCAGAAAATATAAGGGATAGAGGAACGCACTGAGTTGTATCATGAGTCTCAAATCAGCAAAATCCAGAATAGGATGAAATTTTATAGTTCAAATAGCCTGGATTCCTCAAAAAATAAGTCACAACAAAAGGAGAGGAATGGAGGGCATACTATAGAGGCTTCAATCACACATCAAGGTAAAAAAAGGGAGCAAACTATTGTGTCTAAAGATGCATATTTGGGTGATAAAAACATAAGGAAATGCAAATGTCTAATGTCACAGTCAGGCGGGAGGAAGGAGGCACACTTGTGAATGTACATGGAGGGACATCTAGGAGGTTGGAAAAGTACTTTGTCTATTTTTTTTTTTTTTTTTTTTTTTAATGGTTGCACTCATAGCATATGGAAGCTCCTGGACCAGAGATCGAATCCGAACCACAGCTTTGATCCACCCCAGATCTTTAACCCGCTGCCCTGGGCCAGGGATAGAAACTACAACTCCCCAGTGAACCAGGCTGCTGTAGTCAGATTCTTAACCCACAGCACCACACCAGAAACTCCAACAAATAACTTTGTCTTGATCAAGGTTGTCTTTATAAGGTTGTTTGCCTAATGATAATTCACTAAGAAGGACATATGTCCCGTATAGTTTTCTGTACTTGAGATCTATTTTACAGTAAGAAGGTACACAAAACTAATAATTATAGAATACACACACACATATACAGAGATAGGCAGAAAAACAGAAAAAGAAATAGGTAGATTTTAACTAGTCCCACAGTCTCAGAGATAAGTGGGGTTCTCTTGAACATTTACAAATAGGAGGAGCTGGATAATTTATTAAAGAACAGCATACTGAGCCTACTGGGGCCCTTTCTCTTTTCTCTGTCTAAACCAAGTATTTGTTAGCAGAAGTTTTTGCTCTGTGGTCAAAGCCTGAGACCTACTCTGAAGAAAGGTATTTGGCTGCTCAGGGATGGTTCCTTGGGGGCCCTGGAGATTAACACAGAAGCCACTCTGTATTATCCAGCAAGACCTGGAAACAGAAAAGGACAGTTCTCCTAAGGAATGGTGCATGCAAAAGTGCCCTCCCTCCAGAAGAAAGTCTCCCTGCCTTTTCTAGTCATTGAAATTTCCAACCAGCCTGCCTGCTCCCTACTTCTCAGTCAAAACCTACACAGTCATTTACATGAAACTGGAAATCAGGCTTTACTTTTCATTGGTGGGGCCTACTAGGCAAACATTTATGTCAGAGGAAAACATGATCCCGATTCATAATGATGCATGGAAAATAAAGGAACATTCGCTATTCGAAGAAATCAACAAAATGAAAGAGAATGTACAAGTTAACTACACAGAACAACTTATACTGGAGGAAACAGAGCTATTTGAGAATACAGAAAAGAACTTTATATAAATTCTAATGTATACCCTCAGATAGATTTGAGAAGCTATTGTATTTACTAAATAAGATAATGTCTGTAAGGAAGGAAAAATTATTAGAAATTTAAAATATAATTTCAAAAATAAAGAACTCAGACTTTGACTAATGAAATAGACATAATTGATTGCTACATTGGTGAACTGGGAGATGAAGTCAAGGAAATTTCCTAGAATGTAGAATAGAAAGACAAAATGAGAGAAAATGTGAAATAAAAGTAAAAATACATAGAGAAAAAAGAGCCAGGAGCTCTACCATATTTTTAACAGAAATACCAGGAGAAAATAAATATGATGAAAAGAAGCAAATAATCATAAAAAAATGGACTATAGTGAAAATTTCCCTGAATTGAAAAAGCTATAAATCTTTGGATTGGACCACTGAATACCAAAGAGAACAAGGGAATAATGGCTCACACCTAGAAATATCCTTATAAAATTTCAGGACTTGAATTAAGATTAAACTCTTACAGCTTTTGGTGAAGAAGGAAATGTTAGCTATAACAAAATGAAAAGCAGACTGGTATCAAATAACCCAGCAGCAATATTGGATGTTAGTAGACGTTGACACAATGCTTTCAAAGTTCTTAGAAGAAAAAAATTCTGTACTTAGCTACCTATCAATTAAATATGAGTGTGGAATTAAATGTTTAGATATATAAGCACTTAGAAAGTTTGCCACACACCTATCCTACATTTAGAAATTGCTTAAGATTATTTTGAGTCAATAACAAAGGAACCCAAAGAAGAGGACTGCATACAATTAAAAATAAACAAAAAAACAAACAAACAAAAAAAACATACACAACAGTGACCAAGAATGACACTGAGAAGTAAAGGAAGATAGAAAGATATATGAAGAGATTCAGTAGAGATCTTGGTGCCTGAGATATTCTTCTTCCTTCAAATAACATACTTTCAGTGATTTAGGATTACATTTCTTTCCCTATTGATTCAATTATTCTGCATGGTTCTATACAATCATAGTGTAAAACCTGTACTTTATCTTTAAACTTATGCACAATGCATGTGAGACTAAGACTGCAAATGTTAAAATGCTGACAAAATAAAAATAATACAACTACCAAAAATTTGATGGGACATTTGAGAAAAGTTATGGAGTAGATTTAGTATTTTCATAACCATCTTTTATACTTTCAAGGAATAGGTTTTTAAAGCTGATCATTTAAAATCATAAAGGCAAATGCCACAAGAATTTCAGATACATAGCTAGGAGTTCCCTTTTGGCTCAGGGGGTTAAGGATCTGGCATTGTCACTGCTGTGACTCTGGTTATAGCTATGGTGTGAGTTTGATCACTGGGCCAGGAAATTATATATGTTACAGGCATGCCCCTCACCTCCCCAAAGATATATAGCTAAAGAAAATTGAGGGTAGGGAAGGAGGTGTACATAAGATGATGGAATGTAGTATGAGTGGACAAAGAATCTCAGCCTGGAATCTAACAGGTATCACCAGGGTTGCGTGGATCTACTGGGTAACACCTAGGGTTGAAACATTAAAAGCAAAATGCAAGAACATTGTTAATAGTTGCAATGGCTGATTGGCCAAGTCTAGCTGAAAAGAGATCTGGAAAATGAGTCTGTGTTGTTTTCTACCAAACTCAAAAGGAAGAGAATGCTCCAGTTTTCCACAGGGAATTTAGGTGCTGGGCAGTTAAAAAATAAATATAAAATAAACTGTAGGAGTTCCTGCTGTGGTACAATGGGTTAAGAATATGACTGCAGTGGCTTGGGTTGCTGCAGAGGTGTGGGTTTGATGTCTGGCTGGTGCAGCGGGTTAAAAGGATCGGGTGTTGCCGCAGCTGCAGTGTAGGTCACAGCTGTGGCTTGGGTTCACTCTCTGGCCTGGGAACTTTCATATGCCTCGGGTGCAGCCATAAAATTAAAAACGACAACAACAAAACAAAAACTGTATTTCTACCATGCTTTTAAGATCCTATTCAAGTATCTACTCCTCACTAACTCACCAGGTAGAGGTAGAGTGAGTGTTTTCATCCCTCTGTTAATTGTTGGAAAGATTGAGGACCAATACCAATTAAGTACCCACTTTGTGGCTTTATTAGGTATGCCATTTGCATTATCTCATTTACTATTCCTAATCATTTCATCCTCATTTTACAGGTAAGAAAGCCAATGCTCCTAGAAATTAAGAAATTAGCTCATGGTTATGTACCTGGAGGCAGTGGAGTCTGTAAAACCAAGGCTGGATGTCTTTGAGGTTCATACTTCTCCCATGTCTCCACGTTATATCTCCCTGTTAGTCTGTATTTTTGCACCTGGTATCAATTGTATACACTTTGCACCATGTATGTTTTATCTCCCCCACTAAATTGCCAGCATGTTGGTACAGGGTTACCTGCCTTGAACAATTCCCGTATCTCTCACAGCGCATAATGTGGTACCCTGTGTATGTAACAGGCTTAATCGATATCTGTCTTATGACTCTGAAATCTGTATTAATGAAAAGCAAAGTCATATTTTTGAGGTAAATTGGGTATAATAAAGGATGAGTGCATTGAAACTCTACCATCCTTGAAGCACATCAAAAGGTCCTTCATGTTTCTCCAAAGAAGACATAAATGGCCAAAAACCTCATGAAAAAAAAAATGCTCAACATCACTAATTATTAGAGAAATACAAATTAAAACTATAATGAGATATCATCTCACATCAGTCAGAATGCCCATCATCAAAAATCTACAAATAATAATGCTGGAGAGGGTGTGGGAAAAAAGGAATCCTCTTACTCTGTTGGTGGGAATGTAAATTGGTATAACCACTATGATGAACAGTATGAAGTATCCTTAAAAAACTAAAAATAGAGTTACTGTATGATCTGCAATCCTTCTCCTGGGCATATGTCTAGAGAAAATTGTGATTTGAAAAGATATATGCACCCCAATGTTCATTGCAGTGCTATTTACAATAGCTAAGACATGGAAGCAAACAATGTCCACTGACAGCTGAATGGGTAAAGAATATGAGGGGGATATATATATATATATCTATATATATATATATATATATATATATATATATATATATATATATGACTATTACTCAGTCATAAAAAGAATGAAGTAATGCCATTTGCAGCAAAACGGATGGACCTAGAGATTATCATACTAAGTGAGGTAAGCCAAAGACAAATATCATACCACTCACATGTGGAATCTAAAAAAAAAGGTACAAATGAATTTATTTACAAAACAGAAATAGATCCATAGACATAGAAAACAAACTTATGGCTACCCAGAGGAAATGGGGGAAGGAGTAAATTAGGAGGACAAGTTTTTTTTTTTTTTTTGGTCTTTTTGCTATTTCTTTGGGCCACTCTCTCGGCATATGGAGGTTCCCAGGCTAGGGGTCGAATCGGAGCTGTAGCCACTGGCCTACGCCAGAGCCACAGCAACGCGGGATCCGAGCCACGTCTGCAACCTACACCACAGCTCACGGCAACGCCAGATCCTTAACCCATTGAGCAAGGGCAGGGACTGAACCCGCAACCTCATCGTTCCTAGTCGGATTCATTAACCACTGCGCCACGACGGGAACTCCAGGAGGACAAGATTAACATACATACACTGCTATATAAAAAACAGATAACCAGCAAGGTCCTTCTGTATAGAACAGGGAGCTATAATCAATATTTGATAATAATCTATAAGAGAAAGCAATCTGAAAAATAACATATATATGTGAGTATGTATAATTGAAAAAATAAATAAAAAATGAAATTTGAAATAAAGTCCATCAACTTACATTTTCATCTTTTTCCTCATTAAGTCATTTTCTCAAGATTACAAACAAGAAAAATAAATCAATATCCAATTATTCCTTTTCCTGTTTAAATTTGTCCTTTTCCTGCAGCATTATTTTTAATTCATGTTCCTTGTATTCATCTTTTACTTTCAGTATATTATTAGTTAAAAACACACTTGAGGGCTAGCTTATGATGCTTTCTACCATCTATAACAATATTTCTAAGGAAAACTGGCTTAAATGGCTTAAAGATGGAATTTGGGATATTATACCTTTGTAAACAACAAGCTTCCCATATGCATTCTGAATTTCACAGCATCTAGCTCAATGCAAATGAGAATGCTGGTTGAATCGAAAATAAAATAAGCAGTAAATCTTTATAGACACATTCATTCTTAGTAAAAATGCATGTGAAATATGTCTATTCTTAAATCATTCATATCTTAGGCAAGATGCAAATGCTTCAGTGCTTTATTCTTCCTCTCATTCACACGTCTCCTGGTTGGAGGAGTAAATACGCAATAACCTCACAATTCTGCCAGTGTAGATGGATTTCAGTCCGTGTTTTGTTTCACTACAGCAGCATCTTGTTTCAATAAAAGCTGGCTCTCAGGCATCTTGTGGCTTTTATTCCAAGCTGAGGATGCATGCTTACAAGCTGCCTGTCTCTTTGAGTTTAGCTAGAAGTGTTCACAGCCCCTCCCCCAAGCATCCTTCCCACTGTTTCTGCTACTACTTTTATTCAATTCAACACTTGAGGGGACTGCAGATGAAATGCCTCTGAAACTAAATTGCCAGCAATGGAAATAACAACCTATTTTCTGACCTCCCCTTCCTCCACCCACACTTTTCGAATGTGAGTCTGTCTCCTGGGTTTAGCGGTATAGTGGCTTTCCTAGGGTAGAAAAAAAATTACAACCTCAAATGAAAATCCATTAGGGAAAATATTTGGTAAGAAAAAGAGAGAGTAGTTATGCATAAGCTTATAGGGTGTATATAAATTTGGTGAAATACATGATGCAGAACAAGAAATCAGAATTTACACACCACATGGAGAAGTTGTCACCTTGGGAGATTATACACTAACTTCACCAGCACTAATCGCTGCTAAAGCATTTTTGAAATTTCTCTTACAGAATTGCTCTCAGTGTCAGCACACAAGATATATGAGAAAATAAGCCTCTTAACACCCCATTTTTAAAAATCCTAGACAGTATTACTCAGTTTAATCACTTGCTGGGTTACAAGACTTCTCTATGAATGGATTTTACCAATTTAAAAAATATCAAATCCTCCCTCAAAAAAGTCTTAATATCAATGAAATTTAAAAATGTAATGCAGGCTTTCATGAAAACCCTACTATGTGCCATTAGACAGTAGCCACAGTAAATAGTAGCATTCTCATTTTAGAGTTAAGAAAACTGGCTTAGAGAGATTAGGTAACTTGTTCAAGTCCACACAGCCAATACATGGATAAGGAGATTTACCCGTTTATTCATTTTCCTCCTCGGCAAAGCAGGAAAAATGACAGCTCTGTCTCCCAGGGTTCTTGGGAGCACAATGACTCCCTTGGGGAAGGCTTCCAGAATGCCACAGAGAACCCAGAGTTCTCCAGTTCCCGAGGCTCCAGAAATGGCTGTCTGATACATGGTAACGCGACATGGCTTCAGTGCCAGGGTGATACTGACCACCCGGAAAATCATTTGTCAGGAACAAAGGTGGGAAGAACAACAGATGAAGAAGCAGCCTTCTACTCCAGAGGGGCTCAACAGCTATGACTCGTATAAAAAAATTCAGGACCCCAGTTATACCCTCCTTCTGTAGCTTGAACAGGTTTCAAACTCATGAGAAAGGGAGACTCTTTCATCACAAGCAGGAGAAGAACAGATGTTGTATTGCATTAAAGGATATTTTCCTAAATTAAATAAATAAATAAATAGTCCGAAGACTTACTATGAAAGAAAAAAAAGGACATTTTCCTATTGAGGGTAGGGGCAGATATATATAAACAGAGTGCTATATTAAAGTCTTTGCCCAACTAGGCTATTAAATCAATATCACTGAGAATTAATTTGTGTTCTGATTAATTTTTTTTTTTTTCTTTTTTGGCCACCTGGCAGCACATAGAGTTCTCGGGCCAGGGATCAGGTCTGAGCCATAGTTGGTACCTACACTGCAGCTGCAGCAAAGCCAGATTCTTTAACCCACTGTACCCGGCCGGGGATCAAATCTGGTTCTGGTGCTACAGACAATGACGAACCCATTGTGCCACAGCAGGAACTCCTGTTCTGATTAAATTTTATTTCTATTTTTCTTAGCGTAGATTTATGTTTTTGAATTTTTGTTTGCAAGGTCTTTTGACAGGGACGGTTTTAAACTTTTTTTCCTCTCTCTCTCTCCCCACCCACCTTTCTGTCTAATGGTTTGTAATTGAGATGTTGGTTTGCAACCTCTCAGACACCAAATCTAAAACCATTTGGGATTGAGGACCCCAGTACCACAATGGTATTGGGGACATTATCATATAGTCACTGAGCCAGTTAGAAGACTCATTTATTTTCTGGTACTGAGGTTGTCTGACTTCTCATGAAGCCCTTGGCAAGACTTGGCAGCAGCTCTTCCTTCAGTTTGGGCTGTGGCGAGTCCCCTCCTTAGTCCCTGGTGTCATAAATCCAGTTTGGCTCCTGTTTCCCACCTCATTCCTCACAAGGAACAATTATTTTAGGGACTGGCCTTCCAGTCATCATTGTCTCCATTCCCACAGCCCTCCTCATCCATAAGTTCAACTCCTTCTGACCACTCATTAATTTGAGTTTCTGTTTCATTTTTTGGCCTCAGGATATTTATTTATTTATGAGTGCAAAAATATCTCTTATTTTCATTTTCCTTTCTTTTTTTTTTTATTTTCTTCTTTTCTTTTCAGGGCCTCACCTGTGACATATGGAAAGTCCCAGGCTAGAGGCAGAGTTGGAGCTGCAGCTGGCAACGTACACCACACGTCATGGCAATGTTGGATGCTTAACCCACTGAGAGAGGCCAGGGATTGAACCCTCATCCTCATGGATACTTGTCAGGTTTGTAATCCACTGAGTCACAATGGGAAGTCCCTTAGTTTTCTTTTTATATCTAATTAATTGTTTTTGTGTGGAGTGGGGTTGGGAGGGTTGCTCAAAAAAAAAGAAAGAAAGAAAGAAAAAAAAAAAGAACCATCTTGACCAGAATTCTCCTCGCTGCATTTGTCTTAAGAGATTTTCCCTAGGCATTTCAAATTTAACATGTCTGACTAAATTCATTCCCTTCTCTCACCAAAGCCTGTTCTTCTATATTTACTTTACCCTGATGAATGGTATAGCCACTGACCTAGCCTCCAAAATTAGAAACATCACTTTCATTCTCAATTCTTGCTTTTCTCGCCTTCATCATTTCAAACCTGTCACCAAATCCTACAGACTCTATTTCAACAGAAAGTCCTAAATCCACCCATCCTATGTGACTCCACTTTAGTGAAGAATTCATCATCTCTCCTACCTGAGTGTCATCTATACTCTTCCTGCCACCAATGTTTTTTTCTCAATGTTTCCAGATTCATTTCCCCAAACAAACAAACTTAAAATATCTTTGAAAACTTTGTCTATTACCTACAGAAAAAAGCTCAAGATTGTTAGCAGGGGTGATCTTGGATGGGTAGGTCAAGGCTGAAATGTATGATGTTAAGATATACTGTGTGGCTGAAGTGTCATGTTCAGGATGAGAAGTGGCATTTATGTTTCTGATGTTCTTACATGACGTTAGAGATAACTGCTGGCATGAACTAAGAGGTGAATGGATGGATGGATGAATGTAACTGTCTAGGGATGATGTGCTGGTTATTCTGTTTACTCCCAGATCTATTCTTTGCTCTTCTCTAGCTCTACATCTGAGAAGCTGACCTCTACCGGTTGCATCATCTGGACTTCCCTGTGCATTGGAGGCACCAGCAGGAGGTGGAAGGGCAAGAGGAGATCTGGGCATTTATTCCTCCATTCCATCTTTGTTTGCCATCATTTTGGTGTTCTGGCAGAGGCTAGGTCATTCACAGCTAAGGCTTCCACCTAACAACCCTTCTTCTATGCTCAAGGGGCTCCAGTAAACTCCATTCCTCCCTTTGTCCTTTCAGGCTCAGGGGTGGGTGGTAAGGGCTACCCCTGTAACTAGTCTCAGAGTACCTCATCATTCCTTCTTGATTGCTTTAACCCTGTGCATACCTCTCCAACTAATTCATTAATTACATTATTTTAGGACAAACAAGTTTCCTGCCATACTCAATAAGATGAGAAGTGTGAAGTGTATATAACTGAGAAGTAAGCAAATGTGAGTTTAAGTTCATTTAAGAAAAAAAAAAAATCTCAAAAATACAACATCCTACCTTTTCAGGAGTAAATATTATTTTCTATTTTAATGAGAATTTGGACATTACAGTCCAGGTAGAAGGATATGGATTTACTCTTCTAAATTCATCTCTGAAAGAAGAATTAGTCGGTTTACTATTGAAATAATCTGACATGTATTACATTCTTTTTTGCATTGCTAATTGTTGGTTGTAAACTTTTGGAAGCTTTTTGAAAGAAGTCTATTCGGGAAGCAGGAGGATTGGCAATCTTATAGGTTTTTAATCTATAAAATGCCTATCCATGTATCATAATTAATAAATACACAGTGCTGAGAATATGACACAACACACCTGCTGTGAAAGAAACTGGTTTGCATTCAGTTTTTCATCTAGATGGAGAGGTCTGTCTGACATACGCTCTTACTTATCTGTCCTCCTTTCTAAAGTCAGAAGCACATTTTATTTCTTACATAGTGGTTAAAAAATGACACATTGGGACATATCTACAGGCTGAGGTATGAGCCAATTTCTAGGAACTGAAAACCTTTGCCAAAAAAACAAACAAACAAACAACAAAAAAAAAAAAAACAAGAGAGCAGTTCCTCTGCAAATTCAAATTGTCTCTGTATACTGTCAATGAAAAATAATGACTTGCCTTCTGTGCAGCAACCAGGAAGCAATGTTGTGTGACTCTTCCCTATTCAGCCCCCATCCCTCACAATCCTCCTTCCGCCAACAACCCAAATTTCATTCACATCTAACACTGGAAAAAGCATGTAGTGAAGAGATGAGGGGGAGTAAGTATTGGAATCCTGTTCTTTGTTGGGGAAATCTGCAAGCTCTAGCTTTTTCCATTTGAATAGCATTTCATTTTGCCTAGTTCAGGGTTTGCTGATTGTTCATGATTTCTAGAAAAGCTTGGATTAAACCTTCTAATTTCAGCTAAGTTCTTTTTCTGTAGGGCAAGCCCCTATACTGAAAGTATAGAAATGTGGTCAAAAGGAAAACAGCAAAGTAGGAGAATTGAAGAACAGGAGTTAGGAAACCTGAAGAAATTATGTATTTGATGAATTTAACCAGAATAATGTTGTATTAATCAAGCACCTCTTTTGATATCTATTTTCCTAATTTTTTACACTCTATGATTATGATGCACAAAAAACTAAAATCTTCACCTCCAAAAGAAATCTTCACCTCTATTTTCTATTTCCTTTATATTTTTCCAATAGAAATGATACAAAGATACTCCTTATTAGCTTGAAACATGGATGCCTTTGCGTCCAGAGTGTTCTTTTTATTTGATTCATGTGGAAAGAAAAGCAAAAGTTGGTTATTTCTCCAACATGGAATTTCTGACTTTGATTTACATATGTTACTTGTTCAGCCAGGGCTTCCCAATTCATTAACTATTACTACTTGATTTTAAATAACAGTGAGAAATCTATTCTGAAAAAGTAAACTATTGAGAGGTCTGTGTGTGTATACACATACTCATAGATCTCCACAATTATTTATAACCTTGATCGATATGTCTTAAAAACTTGTTCATTGTTTAAAAATATAGAGAATTTGGAGTTCCCATCATGGCACGGCAGAAATGAATCCGACTAGGAACCATGAGGTTACAGGTTCAATCCCTGGCCTCGCTCATTGGGCTAAGGATCTGGCATTGCTGCGAGCTGAGGTGTAGGTCACAAATGTTGCTGTGGCTGGTGGTGTAGGCCGGCAGCTGTAGCTCCAGTTCGACCTCTGGCCTGGGTACCTCCATATGCTGCAGGTGTGGCCCTCAAAAGTTATTACATATATATAATAACAAACATCTTTGTACTTACTGTTGAAGTTTGAAAGGGCCAACAAATTACATCCCTCATCACCCTAAGTTAGGACTCAGTTGAGTGGGGCAAAGAAGTCAGGCAAACGGAAAAAAAGCCTGCTGTATTATCAATAAAGCCCATGATGGAGGATATGGCCTAGGAATGTGCGCCAACACACAGCACATCTTCCCTTAAACTTCTATGAGCCAAATAAGAGACAAAGACAGGCAGACAGGACTGTAAACGGCAGCTTCTTTCTGGTAAGTTTAGAAAACACAGCGTGGGTGTGGAGAAACCATGGGCTTAGGTACACCTGGACAGTTTTTCCTGGTTTCTTACATTATGCTTACTTTGTAGCCAACAGTACACTAGAGTGTAAGCTCTCTGTAGAGAGGAGGAGAAGCATGCTAAATTGGGGATGCCCAGTTCCCCTCCAAACATACCAATCAGGTAACTTTCTCTCCTTGTGAGGGAGAATGAAGGAGTGTGGCTAAAAGTAAAAGGTGTTTATGGAAAAATAACTCCTCAAGGAAATCAGAGGGAAACTGTAGCCCACTCAGTACTCAGCTGTAACAAATCTTAACATTTTATCATCTTTCATTCATTCTTTTCTTTTACATAAATAATATATTACAGCAGAGTTCCCATCGTGGCTCAGTGGTTAACGAACCCAACTAGCATCCATGAGGATGTGGGTTTGATCCCTGGCCTCGCTCAATGGGTTAAGGATCTGGCATTGCTGTGAGCTGTGGTGTAGGTCACAGATGCAGCTCAGATCCCACGTTGCTATGGCTCTGGTGTAGGCCAGCGGCTACAGCTCGGATTCGACTCCTAGCCTGGGAACCTCCAAATGCCGCTGGTGCAGCCCTAAAAGACAAAAAGACAAAATAAATAAATAATACATTATAGATATTGTTGAGACCTTCTGTATATGCTTCCATGACCTCATCCATCTCCTCCTCCCTTTCCACTGGTGACCACTGCCCTGGTATGCATCATTCACAGTGTGATTTTATACTTTTACACATATATAAAGCTCACATATGTGTGCAAATAAAAAGATACACTGGGCTTTTATGCATTTTACACACTTTAAGTGAATAGAATAACAGTAGGCATATAACTTTGCAACTTCCTTTTTCATGCAACATGTTTTTGAGATTTAACCTTATGGATACTTGTAGCTGAAAAGTTTTGTGTTTTTTTTTTTTTTTTTTTTTTTTTTTTTGTCTTTCTACCATTTTCTTGGACTGCTCACGTGGCATATGGAGGTTCCCAGGCTAGGGGTCAAATCAGAGCTGTAGCTGCCAGCCTACAGCCAGAGCCACAGTAACGCCAGATCCTTAACCCACTGAGCAAGGCCAGGGATCGAACCTGCAACCTCATGGTTTCTAGTCGGATTCGTTAACCACTGCGCCACCAAGGGGAATAATAAAGTTTTTATTAATATGAATAAACCACACTTTTTCCTCATTCCTCTATTGTCAAGTAGTTGTTGATTTATTCGCCAGTTTTCACCATTATAAACAATGCTGACACAAATTATCTTGTATACGTTCCCTTCTGCACGTGAAAAAGAGTTTCTGTAGAGCAGATTCTCAGCTTAGGTGGGATACTGTACCCCTCAGACCCCAGAGAGTGGTTGGAAATGTGTAGGAACATTCTGGATTATCAAATTATAGGGAAGAATACTACCAGCTTTAGTGCTGAGGACCAGGGATGCGCAATGTGTTGGGTGGTGATACGTGAAGAGTTGTCCCATCCCAAATCAAGTAAGTTTACTGCTAGAAACACTGCTAAATATATTCCCACTTGTGGCAAACTGTATCATAGGCTATACATACCCTCATCTTTGTTAGATGTTACTAGGTAGTTCTTCTACTTGGTTTAACAATTTCCTTCCTTTCTTTCTTGCTTGCTTGCTTGCTTTCTTGCTTTTTAGGGCTGCACCCGTGGCATGTGAAGGTTCCCAGGCTAGGGGTGTAAGCGAAGCTACAACTGCCAGCCCACATCAGAGCCACAGCAATGCCAGATCCGAGCCACATCTGCGACCTACACCATTAGCTCACGGCAACGCCAGGTCCTTAAACCCACTTTTTTCAAGCCAGGGATCAAACACGCAACCTCATGGTTCCTAGTCGGATTCCTTCCTGCTGTGCCATGACGGGAACTCCTAACCTCACCATTTCTTAACTCCACATTCTTGTCAACACTTGATTATCCAACTATACAACTATTTTTTTATAATCTAATAAAAATAATGTCTTGTTAGTGTCTTAATTTGCAATTCCGGGCCACTATTTGAGGCTGAACACATTTTAATGTGGCTATTTGAGTTTATTCTGTTGAGTCTAGTCTTCTGCAAAATGTCTGTTCTATTCTTTGCATATTTTTCTGTTGAGTTCTTTTTCTTTTTCTTATTTACCTATGGGAGTAACAGCTCATTTCATTTTGGATATATTGGCTATGAATCCTTTTGTGTATATTGTGACTATACATCAAAGCCGTATACTGCAAATGCCCCATCTGTGCCTAATTTTTGAATTTTGTTTGTTGTATCTTTTGTTGAACAAGACATTTTAAAAGTTTCAATGTGGACAAGTTTAAACATCTTTTCTGGTTTGTGCTTTCAGCATTTTGGTTAAGTTCCTCCTTACCACAATCTCCGATATTTTCTTCATAAATTCTGATGCTCTTGCTTACTTCACTTGCCACATATAGGGTTTCGAACTTTCTAGATTTTTCTTTTTTTGGCGATATGAGACAGAGATCAAATTTTAATTTCCATATGAATTACTTATTGCTCTAGCACCATTAATTTAAATGCCCATGATTTTTCCCACTGATTTTTAATACCCCTTCCCTGTATAGCATGTCTCCTTGTATGGATAAATCATTTAGGACTTTCTATTACGTTCCTATGATCTTGTGCATATACAACACTGGGTTAATTAATATGGCCTTATAATAGTTTCTGGTAATTTGGTACAAGACTCTCACAACTTTGTTCTTCAAAACAGTATTATCTGTTCTTGACTTTTCATTCCTCTATATAGATTTTAAATTCAGCTTGTCAAGTTTCATGAAAAGGCCTTTTTGTAATTGGCTTGGAATTGCATCAAATGTATACATACATAATATGTAGAAAATTTAATCTTTACAATGGTGGGATTTTCCATCCATAAGAATGGTATATTTTTCTATGTATCCAAGTCTTCTCGTGTCCTTCAATAATGTTTTGCCATTTTTTTTTTTTTTTTTTTTTTGTCTTTTTGCTATTTCTTGGGCTGCTCCCGAGGCACATGGGAGGTTCCCAGGCTAGAGGTCTAATTGGAGCTGTAGCTGCCAGCCTACGCCAGAGCCACAGCAACGCAGGATCCGAGCCGCGTCTGCGACCTACGCCACAGCTCACGGCGACGCCGGATCATTAATCCACTGAGCAAGGGCAGGGATCGAACCCGCGACCTCACGGTTCCTAGTTGGATTCGTTAACCACTGCGCCACGACGGGAACTCCCTGTTTTGCCATTTTTATACATAGAGGTTTTGAGATTTCTTGCTAAAATTATTCATAGGAACTTTATAATTTGAGTTTCTGTTTGATAAAGTAGTACATTAATTTTCAATTTAACTTAAGTTACTTAATATTAAGGAAAGGGAATGTTTCTAATTTTGTGGGCATATATATAAATGTTCATCAAGAGTGTTGAATTTTTTTTTTTGAATTTCAATATTTTATCTGTGCATTTTGTAGGATCTTTTAAATAATGACATCATTTTCAAAGAAATGTAACTTTAGTCTCTTTTGTTCCATTTTTTTCTCCCCCTTGCTCTCCGTCTCTCGCTCTCTCTCTTTTCTCCATTAGTGGCCTTATTCCTTTATAATAAGTCCTAATATCTGTTAGTAAATGTTGAAAACTAGGAGTTATAGTGAATATCACTTTTTAAAAATTAATTTTAATACGATCATTTCTAAGCTTTAACTATTCAGTATATCTGCAATAGTTTTTTTTTCCTAAATCAGATTTATTGAAATGTAATTCACATGCAGTAAACGTCACTATTTAACTTAGTTTCGTTAAGTGCATAGTTTTATAAAAGACCACCGCAGTCAAATACAGAACATTTACATCATCAAAAAAATCCTCTCATGACTTTTTTTTTTTCTTTTGTCTTTTCAGGGCCACACCTGTGGCATATGGAGGTTCCCAGGCTAGGCGTCTAATCGGAGCTACAGCTGCCGGCCTACACCACGGCCACAGCAATGCCAGATCCCAGCCACATCTGTGACCTACACCACAGCTCATGGCAACGCCGGATCCTTAACCCACCTAGCAAGGCCAGGGATCGAACCCCCAACCTCATGGTTCCTAGTCAGATTCGTTTCCACTGTGCCATGACGGGAACTCCCTCATAACCTCTAATAGTATGTTCCTTCTCCCTACTCCCAGCCCCTGGCAATCATGGCTCTGCCTTCTATTACTACAGACTAGTTTGCATTCTCTAGAATTTTGTATAAATTGCATTATACTATATGTACTCTTTATTGTTTGGCTTCTTTCACTCGAAATAATTATTTTGAGATTCATCCATGTTGTTGCATTTCAAGATTCATTCCTTGTTATTTTTGAGAAGTATTCTATTGTATAGACATACCACAATCTGTGTATCCAATTTTCTGTTGATGGTCTTTCAAGTTGTTTCCAGCTTTAGACTATTACGAATAAATCCACCATTAATATTCATGTAAAAGTCTTGATACTGATATATACATTTATTTCATTCTCTTGGAAAAATACCTAGGACTAAAATGGTTGGGTCATATGGTAGATACATGTTTGATTTTTAAAAAAACTGCCAGATTGTCTTCCAAAGTGACTGTTGCAATTTATATTCCAGACCAGTAATTTATGAGCGTTCTAGTCACTGCACACCCTTGCCAACACTTGATATGATATTTTTAATTTTAAATATTTGAATAGGAATATGGTGGCATCTTACTGTGGTTTTAATTTGCATTTCTTTAATGACTAAAGATGTTGAACATCTTTTTGTATCCTTATTCACCATCTGCATAACTTCTTTGGTAAAGTGTCTGTCCAAATCATGCCCATTTTAATCTTATTTTAAAATTATTGTTTTGAAAGTTTTTTTTTTTTTAAAAGGGTCTCTCCTGTGGCATATGGAAGTTCCCAGGCTAGGGGCTGAATTGGAACTATAGCTGCTGGCTTATGCCACAGCCCCAGCAATTCGGGATCCAAGCCGGGTCTGTGACCTACACCACAGCTTGTGGCAATGGTGGATCCTTAACCCACTGAGCAAGACCAGGGATTGAACTCACATTCTCATAGATACTAGTTAGGCTCTAAATATGCTAAGGACAATGGTGTCTCTGAATTTTGAAAGTTTTTTTACACATTCTGGTTATAAGTTCTTTATCAGATCTAAGTTTTTCAAACATTTTCTCCCAGCCTGTGGCTTTTATTTTATTTTACTTTTTGGCTGCCCTCTTGCATAGAGTTCCTGGGCCAGGGCTCATATCCTAGCCACAGTTGTGACCCACATCGCAGTTGTCACCCATGCCGCAGCTGCTGCAATGCCATATCCTTAACCCACTCTGCTGGGCCAGGGATCGAACCTGTGACCCAGCACTCTAGCCACTGTCAATCCCTTTGTACCAGCTGGAATTCCTTTATTTCTCAAAAATGTATTTCGGAGTTCCCGTCGTGGCACAGTGGTTAACGAATCCAACTAGGAACCGTGAGGTTGCGGTTCGATCCCTGCCCTTGCTCAGCGGGTTAACGATCCAGCATTGCCATGAGCTGTGGTGTAGGTCGTAGACGCGGCTCGGATCCTGCGTTGCTGTGGCTCTGGCGTAGGCCAGCGGCCACAGCTCTGATTAGACCCCTAGCCTGGGAACCTCCATATGCCGCGGGAGCGGCCTAAGAAAAGGCAAAAAGACCAAAAAAAAAAAAAAAAAAAAAAGTATTTCAAAGAGTAGAATTTAAAAATTTTTGATGAAGTTCAATGTATCAGTTTCTTCCTTTATGGTTCACAATTTTCGTTCTGTATCTAAAAATCTTTTCCTAATCTAAATATTTTTGTATATGTTATGAAGTAAGGACTGAGGGTTTTTTGCATATAGATGCCTAATTTTTCCAGCATCATTTGTTAAAAAGATTATCTTTTCTCCACTGAATGGCCTTGGCACCTTTGTTAAAAGTCAAATTGACTTCATATGTGTGGATCTGTTTTTGGAATCTTTTTATGTTCCATTGATCTATACATCTTTCCAATACTACATTGTCTTAATTGCTGAAGCTGTATATGTATTAAATCTTGAAATCAGATAGTGTGAGTCTTCCACTTGTGTTTTTTTTTTTTAAAGTATTTTGTCTATTCTTGATTTTTTGGTTTTCTATATAAATTTTAGAAACAGTCTATCAATTTCTAGGAGAAAAAATGTTGCTGGAATGAAGACTGGAATTGCATTCAACCTATGGGCCAATTTGAGGATTAACATTTTATCATATTCTTCTAGTCCATGCTTATGATATAGTTCTCCATGTAGTTATATTTTCTTTAATTTCTCTCAGCACACACATCTTATACACATTTTGTTAGAACTACCCATGAGTAATTAATAATTTCTGATGCCATTATTTTTTATGTTTCATTTTCCAACTTGCTGCTATGTGTAGGAAGGTGACTGATTTTTATACATTGACCTTGTGTCATGAGACCTTATTAAACTCACTTACTAAAGTTTTAGGAGCTTTTTTGAAGATTCTTTGGCATTTTCTATAAAGATAATTATGCCATCTGTGAATAAATGCAAATTTAGTTCTTTCTTTCAAATTTGTATGCATGTTATCTCTTATTCTTAGTTTTTTTTTTTGCACTGACTAGTACCTCCTGTACAATGCTGAGGAAAATCTTGTCTTATTACTGATCTCAAGAGGACACCATTGTTTATTACCATTAAGAATGATGTTAGCTGTAAGTTTCAGTTGGGCCTTTTATTAGTTTGAAGAAATTATCTTCTATTCCTAACTTTATGAGCTTTAAAAAAAAATAACGAATGAGCTAAATTTTGTTAAATACTTTTTCTTCATCTATTAAGATGTTTTTTTTTATGTGTGTGGGGAGGGGGAGGAGGTCTGGTGGTTGGTTGCTAGTTACTCTACCAGGTTAAGGACATACTTTTGATTTCTATGTCTTTTCTTTTGTCTTTTTAGGGATGCACACCAAAGCTCAAGGCAATGCCAGATCCTTAACCCACTGAGCAAGGTCAGGGATTGAACCTGCATCCTCATGGATACTAGTCAGGTTCATTACCACCGAGCCACCTTAATTCCTAATTCTAATTTTAAAAAATGTGAATGGATTTTATTCTTGTTTAATGCTTTTTCTGCATTTATTCTGATGACTGTATGGCTTTTATCCTTTATTTGTTTACATGGTAAACAACACTACCATATTTTCAAATACTAAACAATTCTTGGAATCTTGGTATAAAATTTACTTTGAGGTTGATTTGTTTTTGTTTTAATTAAGATTTGGAATTGGAGCCTCTTAATATCCTCTATATCTTCCACCTGATTTTACCTATATGTTATTTCCTTGTCTTTCTGTGAATTTCTCACCACTGCCACCCACATCACTAATTATTTCTTTGCAGTGTGTAACCTAGATTTTAGTCCACCTGTGGAGTTTAAAAAATTTCCATCTCTACTATTAATATGTTATTTTAGGTATAATGCAGAATAGATTTTTAAAAGATAATCATTCTAAGGTTTCTATTCTGAGGAGAAATCTATACTGCAGGATGCATGGACAGAAATAATTTCTTATAATGTATCAATTACTTTATAACTAGATGGATATGTCATATCTTACCTAATAAAGTCCTCTACTGTTTATTCTTATGATAAAATATAAGAATAATGTACTTATAATGCTAGTAATTTTAGTTTTTCTTTAATGGTCTGATTCATAGCTGTCTAAGGAGATGAGGTATTCCATAATTGTTTAAAAAGAACATCAACAAAACAACTGTATCTTAAAAATAACATGTGTAAGGCTGTTTGGAGTCAGTTTTCATAATTCAGTACATTAAGGAGGGATGGATAATGAGTACATTTAAATATTTCAAGTGCAAATAAAAGACAGTTAAGTAGGCACTCCGCTGAATTTATCCCAAATAAATGACTTCGGAACTCATCCAAAACATACAATTCCTTTGTCTAAAAGGGAAAACGTCAGGAAATGGTAAGATACCAGAAACAAAGGTTTTTACTGTAGAATATCTGGCATCATAGTATAGTAGTTAGTATGAAAGTTAAAATGTTAAATTTCAAGTAAGTTCAAGTTAACAGTTATTTCACATTAGATGACTAAATGAGGGTGGTATGAAATGGGATAGTTTATGATGAGATCATTTTAATATATTAATTATTTTTCATCTGAACTGATTAGCTGTGGAAACATTTTCTTTTCCCTGACTATAAACACATCTATTAAAAGGGAAAAATAAGCCTTCTAATATAGCATCTATACTCTTCCACTATAGAAAATATAAAATGGGCAATAAGAAAACAAATTTCTTCTGGATTCTTATAAACCATCAGAAACCTCAGCATTTGACATTAATAACTAGCCATTTCTTTAAATAAAATCTCACTTTTGAATCCTGTTTTGATTCCTTTCTTCCTCTTGTCCCCTATTATTTTCTTTAACCTTACACAGCAAAAGACACTTCTGTCTGTTGTATATTCTCTCTTTTCTGGCCATGCACGCCACATGTAGAAGTTCCTGGGCCAGGAATTGAACCTGTGCCAAGGCAGTGACAATGTCAGATCCTTAACCCACTAGGCCACCAGGGAACTCCTCTCTTTCACATTCTCATTCAAAGTATTAATCTGTTTTCAGGATTTCAAATACTGTTTCTTTCCAATAATCAAAATCTACAGCTCTGATACCATTCTAAAATGTTCATTACTTATTTCCAACTGCCTACTAAACACTCACATCTGGCTACTCAATGAAGACTTCTATACAATATGTTTAAAGTTTATTCCAAAGGAAAATTTATAGAAGACTTAACTATGTCTAGAGCACTGTTCTGAGTGCTAGACCTATATAAATCATGAGGCATAAGGAACTCAAAATTAATGGAGGAGAGAGAATCAGAAACAAATAGTTATAGATACAACATGATGAGGACTGGGAAAAGAGCAATTAAAAAAATTTTTTTTTTTGCTTTTAAGGGCCACACCTGCAGCATTTTGGGGTTCCTAGGTAGGGGGAGATACAGCTTCCAGCCTATCCACAGCCACAGCAACACGGAATCCTTAACCCATTGAGTGAGGCCAGGGATTGAACCCGCAACCTCATGGTTCCTAGTCAGATTCGTTTCCACCGCACCACAACAGGAACTCTGAAAAAAAGTGATGTTCACAGTGTTCTCTGGGTGCTCAGTGAAGCTGGCTAATCCTGTAAAATCTTCCCTCCCTATTCCTGCTTGTTGGAGCTCAAAACAATTTAGTCATCTTTGACTCACTTTTCCTATATTCCATATTGTCAAATTAGTTACTAAATCTCACTTGTGATTTTTTTTTCCAAATATCTCATAGAAATCCCACCCTCCTTTATCCTCCATCCCTTGCTGCCATCATTGCCACTGCTCTGATCCAGTCTTTCTAAATTTTCCATGGGTTGTTTCACTATCCCATTAACTAGACTCCCTGTTTAAATCTACCCTGATGCAATCCTTCCAGTATTGGGATGCACTTTCATCATTTCATTGCCTTGCTTATTGAAAATACAGGTCTACCATCTAATAGCTGTAGATATTGCCCAAGTTGCGTAACTTCCCTGGGCCTCTTTTTCTCATCTGTACAATGGGTTGTATCTCAAAGTTTTAAAAAATACATGTAGGTTTAAAGCTTAGTAAGTATACTGCTATAATGATAATTATTACTCATTCTCTCTCTCCAACTCCTATGACATTTTGTCTCTTACTAAATTTATAACACTTTTACTTTATAGTTTTCCATACACTTTTTTTTTCTTGGTCTTATTAGGGCCCCACCTATGGCATACGGAAGTTCCCAGGCTAGAGGTTGAATCGGAGCCACACCTATTGGCCTACACCACAGCTACAGCCATGCAGGATCCAAGCCACGGCTGCAATCGACACCACAGCTCATGGCAACGCTGGATCCTTAACCCACTGAGTGAGGCCAGGGATTGGACCCGCATCCTCATGGTTCCTAGTTGGGTTCATTACCACCAAGACACAACAGGAAGTTATGACATGGTTCGTTACCATTGAGCCATGAAGGGAACTCCCCATATGCCTTCTCTCATTCTATTTAACCATATGCTCCTTGAAGGCAGGGATTGAATCTTATTTCTCTTAGGGCATAAGTTGTGAATCAACTTTTCCTTAGCCTATGATTTGTCACCCAATAGGATTTGACAGACTCCTGTTTGATTCACAGTTGTTGGGGACAAAAAGCCCCAGAGCTCAATTAAAATGATACTTAAAAGATACCTGATATCACTAAAACCTATGAAATTATGTATTAAATGGCCCCTAAAGAATTAGCTATTTCAAAAATTAAAAATTACAAAGAGGTTAATATAAATTATTATATCATATATCATATACCATAAAAATGCCAGAAGTAGCTTTATTTTATGTTACCATATTTCTTGAGGGTAATCTGTCTGGAAAAGTAAGGCTTGCTGAATATGAATATGGACAAGAAAGCTCATATTCTAAGAAAATGTTTAAAATAGGAAATAACACCCGATATGGTGGTGGAGAACTAGGGAAAATGCAGTTAGGGAATCTCTGAGTCTTGACAGTTTGCAAATCCTTCCATAGTACATAAATGATTTAACAGTAACAGAGTGGCCAGAATAAATTATTTCCATTTCTATCACTGCCCAACCTACAATAAATAACCAGATAAGATGCTGAATGATTATATTGTTACGGTAGATGCTGATCAGATCAGAGATTTCTTTTCTTTTTTTGTTTTGTTTTGATTTCCAATGCCTTGGATCCTTGCCAAATCATTAAGCAAGTCACATCCAGCTGAAATCTGGCTTGAGTAAGTCTCAATATAACTTGGCAAAGGCCAGTTCATCAAAACCCTTAGGATCACACAAACAAGAGAAAAATACCCAGGGGCCTCTCCTATTTGTCTTTCTGGCTATCTGTGTTCCACAGGAAGGAAAGAAAATAACATGAACAGGATTTAAATGCTCTCTTTTGACAGGTTATTAAGATTCCAATCACAACCTCCCTACTCCCCCGATCAAGCCAAGTTCAGAAACATAGCAGAATACTTCTAAAGCAACTATATATATGTATAAAAATTAAAAAAGTGCTAGAAAAGGAGGAAGAGTGGGAAAATCAGGCCAAGATGAATAATTTGGTAGAGTTGTGGGGGGGCTTAAAACCAAGACACATGCAAGCATGGAAGGGTATATCAGTGTAGTTGACTGGCACAAAATTTCCTACACAGAATTTAGATACTGGTGGCTCAAGTGCTGTCAATCTCATCTTGTTTTACTGTGTAATCAATAGTTCCAATGGAGACATCCATGGGAGGCCAGGTTCTTTTCCTCTGAAATTAGAGCCCACCCTCTATGAGATTTCCTACCATGGGGCCAGCTCTGATACTGGCGGTGGGGCACCAACTCTGAGTTCTCTAAGGCCCTTTATATATATTCTTCTAATGACACAAATTTCATTGCAATAGGTACAGGCTTGGGTCCATGTCTCAAACCCTTCTCTCCAAAGATGAGCTGTAATAAAACATGAGGGCTTCTATGGTGAGGGACACTGGGGGATCACTGCTGGATACAGAACTAAGGAGACTTTGAGAATTATAAGAGATGAGACTCTGACACTCTGCAACTACACAGAATGAATTATATAAAAAAGGACTACCTTTAGTGTAGAGCAAGATAAACCAAACTGCAGCCTATGGGCCAAATCTGGCTTCCTGTCTATTTTTGTAAATGAAGTTTTATGGAACACAGCCATGTCGACTCATTCATTTTCATATTATTTATGGCTCTAAGAGGCAGATGGTTGCAAGAGAAACTGTAGAGTCCCCACAGTTAAAATATTGACTGTCGCTTTGCAGAAAAAGTTTGCCAACACCTGTTATAGAGTAGCTGAACAAAATCACTTAGGCTCAGTTCTCTGTAAATTGTGTTTATTTTGGTGGGAAATAATGTGCATGTAGATGAAAATCACAAAAACCTAAAAGAATAGGTCTTACAGCAACAACACTCTCCAGGAAGGCACTTGTTGGTATACTGGTTTTGATATGCAATATATATGGTAGAAAGAGTATCAGCTTTGAACCTGGATTTGACCCACATTTCTGCCATTTATTGGACCTAATAAACCTTTCCTTACAAGGTTATCATCAGGATTAACACTTTGTGCCTTTGTGACAACACTGATACTCATTAGACTATTGTATTTCTTCCTTCTAGTCTCTCTGTCTTCATGGTTGCTGACACAGATCTGAATACATATGCATAGGCAACTTACCTTTTGACACATTTTGAATAAGGAGTGGCACATGTCCCCAATCTTGGCTCTTGCTGGTGCTTTTCATTTGGTTAATGAAGGGCCTCCAAATCCTTTAGGAAGATGCCATTGTGAATGTCTATGATAGTCTTTGCCTCTTTTATAGAACCTAGAAAGCACAGAAAAGAAATGCCATACACAAAAGAGAAGCAGAAATTATTTGCCCATAATTAAGTACAGGTTAAAATATCCATCCATTATTTGTAATGAGAGGTTATTATCAGTCTTGGTGATGTGATTAGATCAATGCTTAACATTAAGAACAACTAAAATTACTACTTTGGTGTCAACATCACCTGTAATGATCAAATTATACTAGTCAATATTAATAACTGCAAATGAAGTCAACAAATAATTGTAGACATGGCTCAAAATAACTTGACATACATTCAAGAAATCATTTTTGTTTGTTGAAAATGTAAAAATATACTTGATGCTGAAAACAGTCTAATAATATTAATGCTATATTATTATTAGTAAGCAGTAGTGGGAAATATTCATTAAGCCCTTTCTGAATGCCAGGCAGAGAAATAGATTGCATATGAATCATCTTATTTAATCTTTACAATAACCTTATGAGGAAGGTAAAATCATTATTCCCATTTTACAAGAAACTAAGATTAGAGAAGTTAAAATGACAACCAAAATATATTAACTGGCAATAGCATGTCACTGACAGTTTATGTTGTTTTTAATTCACAGCAAGAAGATATTTTAAAAATATTTGGCATAAGAGAAAAATATCATGGGTGTGTCAAGTGAGATCGAGCCTACTGCTTTATGGGTCTGCATCTTCTCACTACACTTTTGTGTGCTGAATCCTTTGTTTAGCATTGACCTTTAATCTGATGGACACATAATTTCCTATGTGAGGTACTACTAGTCAATTGTTTTTTCAGATTCGATGTGATTTTAAAAAATTATTTCTACATGTATGTATTTATGTATCTTCTTATCAACATTTTAAAGTAGGTGTTTTTCAAAATCAAAATATTTTATGTTATGATTAAAAAAAAAAACCCTGCAGTTTTTCTCCCTGTTCTATCACTCCTGACCTCCAAAATCCCACTCTTCAGAGTTAACTACTTGCAAACACTTTAGCTATTTCTTCTGGTATCTGTCTCCACATTTTCAAGTAACACATGGCGTATTTTCAGCATCTATTATTTTTTTTTCTATTTTAGGCATGGCATTCTGATTTCACAGGATGGAAGATGAGGCCTCAGTTCTCGTACACTTCCCCTACATGCTGTGCATGCACACATATACCCTTATATTCCCTTTCACCCATTCTCCCAAAATGGTTACGAAACAATTTCTTAGTAAAACATTTGTCAGTGCTTACATTTTTATGACGAAGAATATTCCTCACACTTGAATCACATAGTATGTTACAGGTATAATTTCTTTCCTCCAAAACTTTTTTTTTTTTTTCCTCCTGGAGCCACTAATTACATGATTTTTCATCTGCTTTGTTTTCAGTAACATACTCTTCTCTCAGACTTAGAGCTATATGTAATTCTCCTCCCAAATGGGTCAAATATGTCAGTTGATCAATCTGTTCCATTTTGAAAGGGCATCTCTTCTGTAGCCTTCTGGCCTTTTTGCCCCAACCTGGGCAAATTGCTATAAAGCTGTCATCTCAAGAATTCTATTGGGTCAGTTTATTCAAACCTCTGTATTGTTACTTATTTTTGTCTATATTAGCTATAGATTTCTGACAGAGGTGTTAAAAAAAATCTCCCACTCTGATAAACATTTAATTAATTTCTTGCAAACAAAAAAATTACACTTACGGTTGAGTCTGAATAATCTTTTGTTCACAAGGCTCTTGCATTCCATGTCTTCCTGGTTCTTATATTCATTTTGTTTTTCTCTTGTACGTCCTTGAAATATAATTATTTCATAGAGTATCTTTAGATAGTAAAATCTCTGTCTTTCAACATCTTAAAAAAAAGACTTTATTTTTCCCACTTAGTCATGTTAATTTTTGTTTTCCTGGTTTCACAGTTCTTGCTTCAAACTTATTTTCCTTCATGTTGTTTTGCGTATTTTAATTTTTAACTCTTATGGGTAAACCTGTTACAAAATATAAATTTCATCATTAAAATTACAAAATAATCCTGTGTCATAAAAACAGCTTAGCAGACTTTCTTTAATTTGCCAATATATTCAAATTTGTTTATACAGAATATTAATTATATAAGAGAAAGGTTAAACTGAAATTCAAGTAATAGGGGCCATTGTCAATAGAAGACTGATTAAATAAATGTGAAATTATAATCTAAACCAATATGAGGATAAAATTTAGAATTAAATTTATAAAATTTGAGTCAGTCTAGAATTTTAAGAATTATGCTCATTGTATAAAGTGAGGTATGGTACTTTCTTTTCAAAATTTGATCATTCTTACATTTTACTGACATCAGATTTAAGTTTTTTTATTTGGAATGAAAAATTTTTTTCAATTAAAGTATCTTTTCTAATTCATCCAAACAATACTTTGTAAAAATAACTGATGAATTATAAAGTGAAAATAAGGAAGGTAAAATAGATTGATCCATGTAAATAAACTCAGGGAGTATATGCACAAGTCTTTAAGTTATTCTTATCAAAAAATCAGTCTTGCCAAGGATTGGAAATAGTAACCAGAAAAAGAAAAGGGGTTTTAATACTTAATGAGCACTTACTATATGCCTCATTCTGTATTGACACTTTCTATGCGTCATGTCATTAGATCTTAAACCCTTGCAAAGAACTTATAAAATATATATTATTCGTCCTGTTTTACGGAGAAGAAAACAGACTAAGAAGTTTTGTATCTTGTTCTAGATTAGGATTCAAAGCAGTTCTTACTCCAAGATTCTCTTTGAATCATTGTAATGTGCCTAATTTTACTGAAAATATTTTAGCACCCCTTGCTCTCACCATGAATAAAAACTCTCTAAGACAAATAGATGGCTACTATGTGTCCTACCACACTTTATAACTAAATTGGGACTAGAATTCAGGATTTTTACCCATCAGGCAACTGGTGTTGCTTTATTACTTCTGCCACCTTGGCACAGGTACCCATTTAGTCTTGTCTTCTCTCTCTTCCCTAGTCTCACACTACCATTTGTCTAGCCCACATTATCTCAAACACAGAATATTGTAAAGTCCTCTAGGAAGCTTCCTAAATCTCCTCCATATCACTTCATGTATTGCTATTGATCAATTGTTCCCAAATAGTCTTCTAAGCTGTTATTCCTGGCCAAAAATTTCTGTGGATTTACACTTTACTCCAAATTAAGTACAAGGGTCCAAGGACTTCCACCCAATGGCCCAAACCTTTATTACTCTGCAGAATTCTACCCTCCAAAATGCCCTATTCCTTGTTTCCTGAACCTTTTGATTTCCATTCTGTCAATAGCTTAACTCATCCCATTTCTTCCTCTATCATATCTACTTTTTGAAGTTCCCCAATACTCAGTTTAAATTACACCTTCCCTTGTTTTCCCAATTAGAAGTTCTGCATTAAAAAAAATTATTTGGTTTGAGCTTCTCTTAGGTCACTAATACACAGATGATGGCAGTCAGAATATGTTTTACCTCTCCAATAACTGTTAAGTTCTTCAAAGATAAGGAGTGTAATTTGTTCATTTAATATTTCCCATAGTGCTTAGCAAAACACCCTAAACAAGAAAATTCAGTAAATGTTTACTGAATGAATGGACAAATCTGATTTGAGGTTAGAAATCAAACATGGGAAAAAGGCAAAACAAAGAAACAAAAAAGTATGCTTTGAAAAAACTATCCAGAGGTGTTAAAATGCCTTTTCTCTAATCCTTTGAAATCATTTTTTATGTGCATGTGTATTGTTGAGTTCAAATCTCTTCTTCAGAAGTTTTCTAGAAAGCCAATTAAGATAATAAGGAGAAAAGAGAAGATGGAAGATCGTGTAGATTCAAGAATACTCTCGGGAATGGTGAATGAAAGAAAGTTACAATACTGTGCTAATTCTAGAACAATGGGAACACATTTACCATGATGAGAAATTTCAGTCAGACAGCTGGCCACTCTTATGTTTTTTACACACTTACTATAAAGTAGACTTAAGGAAAACTTATATAGAAAAGTACCACTATGCTGAGTCAAAGAACTCTGGATGGAGAGAAGTGGGAATGTTGTTTTAACACAAGTGTCTTTGGTTTTGTCATTTACGATTTTTAAAAGAAAATATTGAAAAGTATAAATGGACTCTAAGTAAGTGCAAATGTTTATCATTTATGCCTATCTTTATAAATCAGAAAACATACCTTTGAATGGCAACTTTGGTGCCTATTTATGAAAAACTTATTCAGAATATACATTCTCAATTCCAAAAATTTTTTTTTCTTTTTAGGGCCTCATCTGAGACATATGTAAGTTCCCAGGCTAGGGGTCAAATCAGAGCTACAGCTGCGAGCTTACACTATAGCCAGAGCAATGCCAGATCCGAGCCATGTCTGAGACCTACACCACTGCTCACGACAACGCCAGATCCTTAGCACACTGAACGAGGCCAGGGATCGAACCCGCATACACATGGATCCTTGCTGGGTTTGTTAACTGCTGAGCCATGAAGGGAACGCCCTCAATTCCCAATTTAAAAATATTTCCAAATTCCAGGGAAAATATTACTTTGTAAACTCATAATTAGTGAAGAAAAATCCAGTGCTAGTAAGTCAATATCTTCATGTGGTATTTTAAAATCAGTAATTCACAGAAACAAATGAACGAATATATTTTAAAAGTATATATTAAATAATTCAAATTGTGAATCAATAATAGTACTTTAACTTCTAATTGTGATTATTTTTCAGTAAGTCAAAAATATGTTATAATCTTAATGCCCAGCTCTTTACGATCTTGATCTTGGGAGCAGGTGTAAACACTTCTATCTGTACTCTGAATGTTGCATGGGGTTGAATGTACTATAGTAGTACTTGTTAGAGATGCTGATCTTCACAAACATTTGGCAACTATTATTAGGCATTATGACCTTAACTTCCTTACTCCACCTTGCAGCACAATTAGGGATCACTTTCTTGGAAGTGGCCCTAGGAAATGCATTGATGAATGGAGAGGGAGCTGGTCAAGATACTGTCCCTTTCAGAAAAGTGGGCTTCAAGAGTTTGAAAAGATTTAGACAAGAGGTATAAGTGGAATAGGAATTTATTTTAAAAGGATTAAGTGGTTCTCCCCCCCTCCATATTAGCATTATAGGTTAGAGGAGCCAACAGAACATTCTACTTCCTGAAAATTTTCTAAACCATATAGAGCAGAAAATGAATTTTCAACATTTTTTTTTTTCTTTTTAGGGCCACACTTGAGGCTTATGGAGGTTCCCAGGCTGGGAGTCGAATCAGAGCTGTAGCCTCCGGCCTACACCACAACAAAGCTAGATCCAAACCGCGTCTGCAAACTACACCACAGCCCACGGCAATGCCGGATCCTTAACCCACCGATCGAGGCCAGGGATCGAACTTGCATCCTCATGGATGCTAGTCAGATTTGTTTCCATTGAGCCACAACTGGAATGCCTCAACCTGTTTTTTATATGAAAACTACTTGGTTGTCGAGTTTGTTTTGTTTTGCTTTAGCTTTTTCTTCTGTGTGAATTAGAAGTTACTTAGACCATTCTGCAAGCAAGGGTTAAAACGCCATCTCGTTAGCAAAGGGGAAAGGCGGAGGGAGATAAATTAGGAGTTTGGGATTAGTATATATACACTACTATACATAAAATAGATAACAAACAAGGACCTACTGTATAGCACAGGGAACTCTACTCAATATTCTGCAATAACCCATATGGGAAAAGAACCTGAAAAAGAGTAGATATACGTGTACATAAATGAATCACTTTGCTGTACATCTGAAACTAATACAACATTGTAAATCATTGTATATTTATACCCCAATATAAAATAAAAATTAAAAAACAAAAACAAAAACACTCTCTTCTCCCCAGAGAATAAAGCTCAGGCAGTTTTGTTCCTAGAATGTTCTTTCTTATCCTCAAGGAAGGGAAAACTGGTTGTACTGTAGATATTTAATTATTCAAGGATCTATTTCTGTTTTCCTGACTGTCCATCAAGGATTACTGTGAAAGAAAAGAAGACAACAGAAATTTTGGAAAGAGATAAGGGAGTGATACAGCAAGAAAGCAGTAAATACTAAAATGGATGAAGAAAGAGACGCCATCCCAAAGACCCTTAACCAGAAGAATGTTTAAAGGTGGGCCACTGTCTAGGAGCAGCGAGGAAAAGGCCAAAGAAGGATCCCATAGTGGCACACTACAACTGCCACTCCACACTACCACTCCCTTAGATCAGAATTTTGTCTTTGAATTGTCCAGTCCCCATTTTGAACTTGCTGACCAGACATCTAGCCTCCTTGGGAGCAGGCCCAATACCCCACCTGTGCTATATTGTCTTTGTCCTGTCACCACTTGCCTATTACATGAGGACTTCTTTACATAGTAGCCCCCAGAATACTCTGGATACCTAGAAGGGCAGAATGGAAGAAAATCCTTAGATTGGAAATGGACATGGTCATTAAACTAGTTTCCTTTTACTAAATATCATCCATCACCTAAGGAATAAAATATATTATTTATGTTGCACATATATTTCTGTTGAAGTCTCAAAGACTTCAAAAACAAACTATAGTTCCCAAGGGGGACAGGTAGGGGGCAGAGATTGATTGAAGCTGTGGGACTGGCATGTGCACACTATTATATATGGAATGGATGGTCAATGGGGAGCTGCTGTTTAGCACAGGGAACACTACCCAATATTCTGTGATAAACTATATGGGAAAAGAATCTGAAAAAGAATGGATATGTGTATATGTATGATTGAGTCACATTGTTGTATAGCAGACATTATCACAACATTGTAAATCTACTATACTGGAATAAACTTAAAAAAAAAAAAAGAGTAAGCAAGATCAATGGATCAGTATCAAGCATCCGCAGACAGACTCAAGCATATATGGGAAGTGACTTAACAAAATCTTTGAGTGAAAAAACAGATTATTCACTATATGGTTTTGGACAACTGCCTATCCGTAAGAAAAAAAATAAAAATAGATTCCTTTCCTCAACACCCACATAAAATGTTTTCCAGATGGATTAAAGACCTCAAGAGAAAAATAAACTAAAATTACTAGAGTTACTTCAAAGTAAGGAAGGCTTTTAAAATAAGATCAATCCAAAAATTTAAAAATCAAAACTTCTATACAATAAAATCATTCTAAAGTTATTAGATCTGTGACATACTAGAAGATATTTCCATCCTAAATAAAAAGATAAAGGCTTGGTACTAGCTTATGTACATGGAGATAGAAATACAGATGTAGATATAGTCACAGGTTAAATCTCCTAAACATCAATGAGTAGGCAAAAAACAAGCTACCAATAGAAGAAAGGCAAAGGAAATGGGTAGCAGCTCACGGAAGAGTAAATCTGCTTAGCTAGTAAGTACACTCTAAAAACTGCTTTCACAAATAAAACAATAACGCAATGCCATTTTCATCCAGACTGTGAGAAACTTAAATGTCAGACATATCAAATGTAGGTATGAATGTGAGGACTTCATGCAACTCTGGTAGGATTATACGTTGGTATGACCACTTTATTTATTTATTTATTTAATTTTTGGTACAACTACTTTAGAATGTATCTAATAAAATTTGGAAATACATACCCCTATAACAGGTTGCTCCATTTCAGGACACATATCTGGGAAGAACCTTCATATATATGCAGAAAGAGACATGTACACATATGTTCACTGTAGCATTGACTGTAGTGTCAGACATTTGAAAATAACCCAAAGTCTATAAAGGGGAGAAATTATATGATGGAGTTTTATATTGCAGTAAATAGAATGAACTATCAAATAAGTAAGTCCAAAATAAAATTTGAGGAGTTAAAAGAGGCAAAACACATTACATATATTGTATTTTAAAACATATCAGATAATCTAGTATACTTTACGGATTTATGCACAGAAAAATATGTTAAGAATATGATAAATAAATGTGAAGCTGTAGTAGTTGCCTCTGGACAGTGATGGTTGGTGGTTACAGGACTTTAACTTTACCATTAATATTTTATTTTTTAGTGTGGAATGTAAGTGATTGAAGTATTATTCTTCACACTTTTCTATATTTTGACATTTCTTACCCCAGAGTCTACTATGCTACTTTAAGACAGATTCTTTTGACTTTCCAGTGTATAGAATGGACTTTCCTGCACAGCAATGTGTATAGGAAGGAGACAGGTGCAGTACAAAGTAAATGTAAGATGCTCTGCTGCGAAAACTACTTGATAGCAATCTTTTATTTAAGTTTGGGAGAACGGTTTTACTCTTTTCATTATGCTCTGTGAAGAGGATAATAAAATTAAAGAGACTTTGTTCTGACGGGCTTCCTGAGAGATCATTATAAAATAACTCCTTCACTTTATAGATGAAAAAATGAAAGCCCGGAGACCTGCAGAAGGTCACGCAACTTGTTAGTAATGAAGTCAAGATGAGAACTCCTAGATCACACTGGAACGTGATGTAAACTATCATCTTCATTCATCCTCCCTTCCTCACCTCCCCCTGACACACCCTGATAAAATTCCACTCTATTATTATTCTTGCTACAGTCGGCTTGGTGTTAAAAGTTAGTTATGTCTGTCTATTTCCCTCACTAGAACATGAAGTTTTACTCCTGGAAGTCTAGGACTATGTCTGATACATCTTTGTGGGTTTGCACATAGTAGGTGATCAATAACTATTTGTTAAATATTCTACTTCAGTTATTATCTTTATGATATTGCCAGCTTAGTATGAAGGACAATATATTTAAAGGAATTTAGCACTTAGATCTGTTATAACTCTGAGAATAAAGCAACATAATTATTTAATATTGAATCTTCATTTTAGAAATTACTCAGTTCAAGAAGCTGAGCCATAATACCGCTGCTGTATGTTTTGATATATACATCATAAGAAAGACGTGTCTTGAGCTTGCCTTATCACCCTAAGTGTGTGTGACTCAAGACAGCATAGGCAGGCTTTTCTTAGAGGGGTGAGCATGGGTGACCCTTAGTTTTCCCCAATATCATCTTAATCTTGTATTTCTCAATACTTGGCCCCTGCAACTGATGCATGTTTAAAAGATTTTCACTCATACTGTTTGCCAACGTGATAGATTTTATTCACCAGCTGGGATTTTCATGTATTCTGTAGCTTCCTGTGGCTTTTCATTGGGCTTGGGTTTCTCTGCATCCCTCATATTAGTAATGGTTCTAGAATAATGAAAAATGGCTCAGATTCAAGCTTCACAGCAATTTAAATATCACTTTTTATAGTTTTCTCCCTCTCACTTCTGTAGCATCCTGTCTACTAATATTAACACCACAGCTTGAGGCAGGCACAATTTGCTTTTTATGGATTCTTTGACCCCTAAAAGTCCTTGCTCTGTTTCTGAGCTCTTTCAACATGAGCCTGGTATTTGTCCCATAAGCCTGTATCTACTTGTTCCCCATACAAAGGCAAGAGAGAACTAAGGCAAACTTTTCCTTTTCCCTTACACCAAAGACTCTACAAATTATAAGGGTACACAGATCCCTGCTTTCGTTTAGTAGTTCAAGTAGGAAATCTACATATTTAGAGGACATGTAAAGTAGCAGATTGGATTCTTTATTGAGTGACAACATCAGGCTCATGAATGAACTTGATACAAATGAAGTGAAGTCACTGCGGTAGACATACATGAAAAAACTTAGATTCCTAGTGAGGACTTTATGGAATCAAAGTTAAGTTTTTAACATTGTATAAATACTAAGTTTTATTGAACAATGACTAGAAACTGGTGATTATTTCCTACTGAATTCAGAGGAAGTAATTAGAAGAGCATTTTGTATTGAATGCCTTCCTCTATCATAGCACCAAATGAATGATTAATTAAATGTTATATGAAAACATCATGTTGAATCATCCGTGTGCATCTGGGATGAGTCCCACCTGGTCACGGTGTATGATCTTTTAAAAATGTTGTTGGATTCGGATGGCTAAAGTTTTGTTGAGAATTTTTGCATCTGTATTCATCAAAGATACTGGCCTATAGTTTTCTTTTTTGGTGGTATCTCTGTCTGGTTTTGGAATTAGGATAATGGTGGCGTCATAGAATGTCTTTGGGAGTGTTCCTCCTTATTTGACCTTTTGAAAAAGTTTAAGGAGGATGGGTATAAGTTCCTCTCTGTATGTTTGGTTGAATTCACTTGTGAAGACATCTGGTCCTGGACTTTTATTTGTAGGAAGTGTTTTTATGACATATTCAATTTCATTTCTAGTGATCAGTCTATTTAATTGATCTATTTCTTCTTGATTCAGTTTTGGCAGGCTGTAGGTCTCTAGAAAGCTGTCCATCTCTTCTAGGTTGTTAAATTTGCTGGCATACAATTGTTCATAGTATTCTCTCATGGTTTTTTGTATTTCTATAGTATTTGTTGTTGTGACTTCTCCTTTTTCATTTCTGATTTTGTTTATTTGGGTTTTTTCTCTCCTCTTCTTGGTGAGTCTAGCCAGAGGTTTGTCAATTTTGTTTACCTTTTCAAAGAACCAGCTCTTGGTTTTATTGATTTCTTCTATTGTTTTTTCTTAATCTCTATTTTATTGATTTCCTCTTTGATCTTTCTTTTCAGCAAGTATTGCTGGGAAACCTGGACAGCTGCATGCAAAGCAATGAAACTAGAACACACCCTCACGCCATGCACCAAAATAAACTCAAAATGACTTAAAGACTTAAATGTAAGACAAGACACCATCAAACTCCTGGAAGAGAACATAGGCAAAACATTCTCTGACATCAACCTTATGAATATTTTCTCAGGTCAGTCTCCCAAAGCAACAGAAATAAGAGCAAAAATAAACCAAAGGGACCTAATCAAACTGACAAGCTTTGCACAGCAAAGGAAACCAAAAAGAAAACAAAAAGAAAACTTGTAGAATGGGAGAAAATAGTTTCAAATGATGCAACTGACAAGGGCTTAATCTCTAAAATATGCAAGCAACTTATACAGCTCAACAGCAAAAAAGCCAACAACCCAATTGAAAAATGGGCAAAAGGCCTGAAAAGACATTTCTCTAAGGAAGATACACAGATGGCCAACAAGCACATGAAAAAAATGCTCAACATCCCTGATTATTAGAGAAATGCAAATCAAAACTACCACGAGACACCAACTCACACCAGTCAGAATGGCTATCATTAAGAAGTCCACAAATAACAAATGCTGGAGGGGGTGTGGAGAAAAGGGAACCCTCCTGCACTGTCGGTGGGAATGTAAGCTGGTAGAACCACTATGGAGATCAGTATGGAGATACCTTAGAAATCTATACACAAAACTACCATATGACCCAGCAATCCCACTCTTGGGCATATATCCAGACAAAACTCTCCTTAAAAAAGACACATGTGCCTGCATGTTCACTGCAGCACTATTCACAATAGCCAAAACATGGAAACCACCCAAATGTCCATTGACAGATGATTGGATTTGGAAGAGGTGGTATATATACACGATGAAATACTACTCAGCCGTACAAAAGAATGACAAAATGCCATTTGCAGCAACATGGATGGAACTAGAGACTCTCATCCTGAGTGAAGTAAGTCAGAAAGATAAAGACAAACACCATATGATATCACTTATATCTGGAATCTAATATAAGGCACAAATGAATCTTTCCTCAGAAAAGAAAATCATGGACTTGGAGAACAGACTTGTGGTTGCCAAGGGGGAGGGGGAGAGAGTGGGGTGGATGGGGAGCTTGGGGTTAATAGATGCAAACTATTGCCTTTGGAATGGATTAGCAATGAGATCCTGCTGTGTAGCACTGGTAACTACGTCTAGTCACTTATGGTGGAGCGTGATAATGTGCAAAAATAGAATGTGTACATGTGTACGTGTAACAAAAATATAAAAAAACAAAAACAAAAGCATCATAGCAGATGGTCCTTCTGATTAATGAGTATGTAATGAAATAATAAATATGCTGACGAGAAAGACATAAGAGACTGCATATCAGTTGTGCATTGAGTAATTTATCTCAGAACCCAGAAGTCAACCCATGAGAAAGATGTCATGAGCATGAACATTGATTTTCCTTCTTTTTGCCTATCCTGCTTGTCACCTATAAATTCCTCAGATGATCTATTCAAATTACTGAGTCTTCATTGTGAAGTGTCCCAGAAAAATATTCTCAATTCACACAGAGGAAGTTAAAAATGTAATCATATTTTTAAATACATAAGCACAAGTTATAAGGACAGCTGCATGGAAAAGAATGAAATTGGAACATTTTCTAATACCATATACAAAAATAAACTCTAAATGGATTAAAGACCAAAATATAAGATTAGACTCTAAAACTCCTAGAGGAAAACACAGACAGAACACTCATTGACATAAGTGAGAGCAGTGTTTCTTTCTGATCTGTCTTCTAAAGTAAAGGAAATAAATGGGATCCAATGAAACTTAAAAGACTTTGCACAGCAAAAGGGAATCATTGAGAAATGAAAGCCAGCCTACTCCATGGGAAAAATATTTGCAAATGATATGACCAATAAGGGATGAATACCTAACATATATAAACAGCTCATACAACTCAACATAAAAAAGACAAACAACAAAGGTAAAAAGTGGCCAGAAGAACTAAATACATATGTTTCCAAAGAAGATATGCAGATGGCCAATAGGCACATGAAAAGATGTTCAACAGTGCTATTCATCAGGAAAATGAAAATTAAAATCACAATGAGATATTGCCTCATGTCTATCAGAATAGCTATCAGCAAAAAGAAGACAACATGTTGGTGAAGATATGGAGAAACGGAACCCTTATATACTGTTAGTGGGGATGTAAACTGGGGCAGTTATTGTGGAAAACAATTTGGAGTTTTCTCGAAAAAACCAAAAAGGGAACTAGCATGTGACTCAGCTGTTCCACTCCAGGGTGTATCTCCAAAAAAAAAAAAATCAATACCCTAATCTGAAAACATACATGCACCCCAATGTTCACAGCAGCATTATTTACAGTTGCCAAGATAAGAAAGCAACATAAATGCCTATCAACAGATGAATGGCTAAGATGTGGCATGTCTACACCATGGAATATTACTCAGTCATAAAAAATGAAAATTTGCCATTTACAGCAACATGGATGAATGTGGAGGGCATTATGCTAAGTGAAACAAGTCATACAAAGACAAGTATTGTATGATATAACATATGTAGAATCTAAAAATTATAAGAAACTAGTGAATATAACAAAAAAGAAGCAGACTCACAGATATAGAGAACAAACTAGTAGTTACCAGGAGAGAGGGAAGGGGGGAGGGGCAATGAAGGGATGGGGTGTAAGAGATACAAACTATTAGGTATAAAATAGTCTACAAGGATATACTGTACAACATGGGGAACATAGTGAATATTTTATAATAACTATAACACTTAAAAATTGTTTATTTTGTGGGAAATAATGTGCATGTAGATGGTACCTTATAACATATAATATGATATAGCAACTATACTTCAATAAAAAGATACATTTTCAAAAAGTAAAAGGGTAATCTCGTTTTTTAATACACAGCAAAAGTTATGAGAGTAAAAAATGCACTCCAATAATGCACTACAATAATAATGCACTATGACCAAAGAAGACTAATATCAGGAAATCTATCAACATAATGCATTATATCACCACATCCAAAAGGAAAAACAAAATTACTATGTCACTATATGGATGTTAAAAAGACATTTAACACAGTTCAAAAGTTAGCCCTGGAGTTCTCGTCGTGGTGCAGTGGTTAACGAATCCGACTAGGAACCATGAGGTTGCGGGTTCGATCCCTGCCCTTGCTCAGTGGGTTAATGATCCGGTGTTGCCATGAGCTGTGGTGTAGGTTGCAGATGTGGCTTGGATCCAGTGTTGCTGTGGCTCTGGCGTAGGCCGGCGGCCACAGCTCTGATTCGACTCCTAGCCTGGGAACCTCCATATGCCGTGGGAGCAGCCCAAAGAAATAGCAAAAAGACAAAAAAAAAAAAAAAAAAAAAGTTAGCCCTAAGTAATAAGCAGAAGGAATCTATTTATGTACAACAGAGCTGATTTTCCAGAAACCAAAAGACAGCATCATTCTAAAATAAAAAACCCTCTAAAACCACTTAAGTTAAAAGTTGGAACTCCCTAGGAAGGTCCATTGATAGTAATTATTATTTTAATATTATCTTAGAGATTCTAGCAACTGCAAGGGGCCAGGAAAAGTAAATAACATGCATATGCATTGGAAAAGAGTGTGCCGAATTGTTCTAATATTAATGAGATTACAAAGGGGACTATGTTTTTCAGAAGCCCTTCCCTTTGTGGTTTTGTGCAAGAGTTCGCCAAAATCGAAAGCCAAATGAGACTTGGAAGATGGAACTGGAGTAGTAGCCACTATCTCTTAAGTTCTTTTGAGTCAGATATGATGAAGGGCAGAAGCAGAGGTGCCCAGTGAATTCCAATTTGTTGTTGTTTTCCTCTATTCCACTTTCAACACTACCTCCTGGTTGCTAGATCCACTAACCAAAAGTGCCCCAGGCCCTACAATAATGCTTGGCTGAAGACTTCAGAAGTGAGATCTGTGCAAAGGTGTAGCTTTCCAGAAACTTTCTGCCGCTTCCCTTTCATGTTCCCTCTCTGGCACTGGGTGTGTCTAGCTTTCCAGATTGCCATTAACACATCTTGACGAAAGCTAGGTAGTAACTTTTTTCTGATTCTCCAACTTTTCCTTTGGAGCTTTATTTCCTAACATCTGTCACAATTATGTAAGGTCTTGTTCCTACAATTAAACTTCTTTTCACAATACTAGTTGTTCCACTTCTCTGCCTAAATTCTGACTGACAGAATTAATAAAAGTAATCTGTTAAGGCAGCTGGGTACAAGATAAATGGTAAAAACAAATGTTTTCCGTATTTTAGCAATATAGACCTAGGAATAAAAATGGAAAAATAATAGTATTTTGTTCACAATAGTGACAAAAATATAAAATAACTAGGAATAAAATTAGTAGAAAAGCACAGCATTATGTGAATAAAACTATAACATCTTACTGGAGGATATGAAACAAGATTTGAGCAATGGGAAAAACAGTTCATGTTCTCAGGAAAAACAGGTGATAAAGTGGTAATTCTCACAAATTAATATAAAAGAAAATTATATTTCCAATTAGAATCCTTACAGAATCTTTAACTCCTATCAGTTTAAAACTCATATGTGGAATTCCCATAGCGGCACAGTGGAAACGAATCTGACTGGGAACCATGAGATTGCAGATTCAATCTCTGGCCTCACTTGGTGGCTTAAGGATCTGGCGTTGCTGTGAGCTGTGGTGTAGGTTGCAGACACGGCTCGGATCTGGCATTGCTGTGGCTCTGGGGTAGGCTGGCAGCTGTAGCTCCGATTGGACCTCTAGCCTGGGAACCTCCATATGCCACAGGTGTGGCCCTAAAAAGACAAAAGACAAAAGACCAAAAAAAAAAAAAAAAAACCCTCATATGTAAGAATAAATATCCTAGAATAATTGAGAAAGATATGTAAAGGGACAGTATATGTGTGTGGGGTTATTTACTATATGTAAGAACATACTGTACAGTTTTTGTAATTAAATCGATATGGTATCAGCATGAGAATAGATAAATTGACAGGATAGAAAACTCAGAAATAGATCATAACATATGTGAGAATTTAATATATGAAACATTTGTAGCTCATTTTGGTGGGGGTATGTAAGTACTAGCATTTGCCCTAGTTCATATACTGATCTAAGAGCAAGAGAAAAAAACCCTGAAGGATACGCAAAGTTGTCTAGCAGCTGGATGTGGGACATAAGACAGGAGCTGGTGAGAAAAAAGAGGAGTTCCTGTCATGGCTCAGTAGTTAAATCTGACTAGGAACCGTGAGGTTGCAGGTTAGATCCCTGGCCGTGCTCAATGAGTTAAGGATCCGGCGTTGCCGTGAGCTGTGGTGTAGGTCACAGATGTGGCTTGGATCTGGCGTTGCTGTGGCTCTGGTGTAGGCTGGTGGCTATACCTCCAATTAGACCCCTAGCCTGGGAACTTCCATATACTGTGGGTGCGGCCCTAGAAAAAAGACAAAACAAACAAACAAACAAACAAAAAGAGGCAAAAAGAAAAATAACACATCAGGTAAACTTAAAATGTATGAATCATATTCCAGAGTCATATTCTAGGATCATATTTCTAGAGTCAGATTCTTAGAAGGAAAAAAATTATCTTTTAGTGTGATTGTGTATAAATATACACAGAAAAATGTATGGGAGTTGAAGAGAGAGGTAAGAATCTCTATAGTCTATCAGTGAAGAAACCAAGTTAAAGATGGATGTGTATAATTTGATTCTATTTAGATAGAAACAAACAGACACACTGTAATCAGGGTTAGATCAGAGAAAGAGAACTTCTAGGCATCATAGAGAGTAACAAATTTATCATAGGAATTTTACCTCATGTGATGGCAAGGTGGAGCTGGTTAAATAGCTGATATATGACTTCTGCATCCAGTGTTGGGCCTGAAGTCTTTAGGGCAGGCAGTTGGAAGGCAATGATGGGTATGAAGTAGCATGCCATTCCAAGGATAAACTGGAATAGGAGGCCAAACTGAAACCCGGTGGTTTCTTTCACTTCCTTCAAACCTGCAACTTTGAAGATATAGGCAACCTGCCAGAGAGCTGATGCCTTTGGTTATGGAGTGGAGCATACAGCTGACCTAAGAGTAGGTGAAGCTTACAGAGTAGATCCTGTGGCAACTGAAGAATTTGTGGGCCCAGCTTCTACCTGATGCCAACGAGGCAAGCCAACAGATCTACAAAAATGTATATAAACTGTTACAGTATCTTACCCTATACCAACCTTCCCAATCTAATCATTCCTGATGCTTCATTTTTGCCTTTCATATCTCATACAAATTTCTATTTAGCCAATCTTAGCTCAAAACCATACAGGGAAGGGAATTCTGGGGAAAGGAATTATTGGAAATGCAACCAACACACACATACACACACACACACACACACACACACACACACACACACAAACAAGACCCCTATGTAAGAATATGCATACCTTTATGTCAGTATAAATTTTAAAAAGTCATGGAAAGATAGAGCTCAGGTCATTAGGTCTGGTTTTATGAGGGAGATAGTAGTGGAGGGATGTGGCCAGAAGCTAAGTAAAATATGGCTTATGTATGTAACACAATACAATGCAGCTGTTATAAAGAACAAGATGTGTCTTATGTACACATATGGAGATATCCTGATGGAAAAAAATCAAGGAAAAATATCTAAAATATAATCTTATTTATTGAAAAATAATCCATTCTGTGTGGAGACACAGATATAGGTTACTTGCTAGTTGTATGACCTTCAAGCAAGTTATTTAATCTCTCTATACCTTACTTCCCTCATTTGTAAAATGGACAAAATAATAATAATGATAGTATCTGGATTGCAGAATTGTTGGGAAGATTAAATGAGTTCCATAAAGTGGCTAGAATAGTGCTTGGCAAACAGCAAGTGCTCAATAATATTAGTCATCATTTTTATTATTTTGGTTATTTTTTTCAATATTAATACATCTAAATGGAAATCTTTCCTCTTTCTCATATCCTATCAACTTAATTCCAGCCTGTCAAATCAAGGAAAAAAGGAGGAAGAGAAGGGGATCTGATTTAAAGAGCTGCCCCAGAAGGTTACCAATGGCCCATGGGTCAGTGAGTCGTAACCCTGGGTAGTCATTAAAAGGATGTCAAAGGCGAAAAGATGCAAGGTCAAGCAATGCTTATCCAGAAAAAAGCCCAGGATTCAAACAGGCAGTTCTGGCTGTGTAAGCAACTGTGTGCGTGTGTGTGTGCGTGTGTGTGTGTGTGTGTGTGTTTCTCATGTGTTAGCACACACAGACTTGTGAATAAGTTGTAAAGAACCGATACAACAAATGACAATAAATGCACAGAAGGAAACATTAAAATTTCTGCAAAGGTGAGTCAGCGTACTGTATATTTTCTGAACCACACATGAGAATTAAAAGAAGGGACTGCCAGCATACTCATTTATGCACCTGGAGCCCTGCAATTTATTTCACTGTATTTGATGTTAACAAGGAAGCATTTATTTATTTAAAATTACTCGGAATACAGCACAAAGAACTATTCTATAGGTTTGAAATATGTCTAAACTAAAAAAAAACAAAAACACCGAAAAACTCTCTCTGCACTTTTGACACATTGTGACCACAGTAAAACACGAAGCTTCTTTTGTTTCTAGATGCTGCTGGAGGAAATGAAACAATGGGGCCATGAACACAATTCTCAACCTTTTTTTTCTATGGGGTACACGTGGCTGACTAATGTTCCCTAGCATAATGCTCTTCTAAATGCAATTCCCAGCACACTGGCCATTACTTCATCTCATTCACTGCTACCCAAGAGAGCATTTCAGGATACAAATGAGTGAGACTGACATTGCAAGAAGATAACCTTCCAGACATTCTATTTTTTAATTAAAAATGTAATACATGAATATACTCATTGTAAAAGACTGAAACAGTATGGAAATATATAGGATATATTCCTGTACCAGCTCTCCAACAGTCAAACCCCTTCTCTCCACAGAAAGAAGTTAATAAATTATTGACAATTTGGTGTGCATCCTTTGTATCTTAAAGTTACATTTACATATGTTTTATGTATGCATGTGTTTATCTGTGTCTACATCTTTATATCTACATATCCACATATACTAGATTGTTTTCCGGATTATATTTTAGATTTTTTTTGTGGTTTTCTACATAACACAGGAATATCTTTACATATGAATACAGACCTACCTTGTTCTTTATAATAGCTGCCTAGTATTATGTTGTATAAATACACCATATTTTATTTAACCTTTTTCCAGTTGTTAGCTTCTTTTTTATTATTAAAAACAATGTTGCACTCAGCATACTTGCTCATCTTTGTGCATATCTCTGTGTAGAAATGTATTTTAAGAACAGATATGTAGAAGTTGAATTGCTAGGTCAGAGAGTACTCATATTTTATTTATTTGGGTATTTAATTAAATGCAAAATGTTCCAAAAATTTGTACCAATTTACACTTTCTCCAGTGGTGGTATTTTTTCAGTCATTCAAGGATTTACGCAGTGGCTCCTTAACTACATACCTACCCCCCCAGCTACCCCCTATCTAACATGGAGGAGAATAAAGCTGTACAGGAGGTATTACAAGTGGTAGGGGTAGGTTGCAGATTTAAGTTAGGTGGTACAGATACCTTGCCAAAAAAGACAATCTCTGAGAAAAGCCTGAAGTATTGGAGTAATCTACACAACTATCTGAGGGAAAAGGACCAAGGTAGAGGGAACAGCAAGTAATTTTTTTTTTTTTCAGCAAGTAATTTATTAACTGAAGTGAAAAGAAAGAAGAGCAAGGAGGCCAGTATGGCAGGACTGGAGTGAGCAAGGAGGAAAGGAGAAGAGAGAAGAAATGGATGTACAAGAGTATTCATTTCCCCAGGCTCTTTCTATTACCAGGGAACATTCATCTTCAAAGTGTTGACCAATCTACCAGCAAATCTCACTTTGCAGTTGCATTCTGCCTGATTGTTAATGAGATGGAGAATTTTTTACATCTATGTTGGCCATTTTAGTTCTTATTCTACATTGTCTTTTCATAACTTTTTCTCACTCTCAATTGGATTTTTTCTTGATTGATTTTTAGAATCTGTTTATATATTCCGATTATTTATTAACCCATTTCCAATTACACATGTTAACAAATATGTTCTCCCAGCTTGCCTCAATTTTTATGAAACCCAACCTGCACATTTTATTTATGACTTCTTGATATTATTTTTAGTTTAAGAAGACATACCCCACCATAAAATATTTTCCTATACTCTCTTCTGATGGTATTATAAATTTGTTCATTGTTTAACTCTTTAATCCATTTGGGATTTACATCTGTGACTGTGACAGTTAAGCTATAATATTTTAAGTAATATATGCATATATATTATTTTTCCTTTTTCTGATTTGAAATACAAAATTTATTACACTAAAATTTCATATATATTAATCTGTTTCTGGCCTGTCTATTCTGTTCCATTTTTCTATTTATCTGTTAATACCACACTGTTTCAATTATTAAAGCTTTACAGTATATTTAGATATCTGATATGGATCACTTTTCCTCATGGTCTTTTGAAAAATATTCCTGAAGATTTGGAGTTCCCGTTGTGGCTTAGTGGTTGATGAATCTGACTGGGAACCATGAGTTTGCAGGTTCGATCCCTGGCCTTGCTCAGTGGGTTAAGGATCTGGCATTGCTGTAGGCTGTGGTGTAGGCTGCAGACGTGGCTTGGATCCCGGGTTGCTGTGGCTGTGGTGTATGCCAGTGGCTACAGCTCTAATTGGACCCCTCGCCTGGGAACCTCCATATGCTGTGGGAAGCGGCCCTAGAAAAGGCAAAAAGACCAAAAAAAAAAAAAAAAGGAAAGAAAGAAAAATATTCCTGGAGATTCTATTTCAGATGAATCTCAGAATTAGCTTATCAAGGTCCACTTTACTGAGACTTCATTTAAATGTATAGATTAACATGAGGAGGAATAACATTGGTAAATTATTGAATGTTCTCATTTAGAGAATAGATCTTTCTGCTTGTTTAGATTTCCTCTCATAATTTTCTGTACATTTGTATAGTTTTGTTCCACATTGGTCTTGCATATTTCTTGTTATTGATTCTCAGGCCTTTTCTGGTTTGTGTTGCTGTTAATGAAGGGGTTGTATTAGATTTTAGTTTCTACTATCTTGATTTAATTTTATTACATAAATTGAGCAAAACTAACATTCAAAAAACCAAAACAAATCCTGCAGTAAATAGAGATATAAGTGTAACTTTACACTGATGGTAATCATTTAATAATCCATTGCTAGCAATTAGAGCATCTGAATTGATTCCCTCCTCAGAATAATCTCTGGGATATGACAAATCAAAGAGACTACCTTTAGCCTTTGCTTTGGGACATTTATTTACTCACGGAGGAGACAATTAGGCCAAGCCCTGGAGCTCATATATGTTCAATCATCCTGGAATCTGAGAACAAAGCAGTGGGACTGGGACTTCTGCTCCCTCTTTCTACATACACCCCTGCTGTTTTATTTTGACTTCCTTTTGTTTCAAGTTTTTATTCTCTACAACTAAATTTTTTAAAGTGTGCAATATTTTATGCTTATAGAAAAGCACATAAAATAATATGACCATAATTTAGTTGCTGAGTCATTTAATATGACCCACATTTAATAACTTTGTTTGCCATATTTGGCTCAGGACTCTCTTGCTTTTGCTCTTATTAATTTTAAGGAAATAAAATATCAGACATACAGCTAAAGGACCAACTTTTCTCCTTCTTCTTCTTTTTTTTTTTTTTTTTTTTTTTTTGGTCTTTTTGCTATTTCTTTGGGCCACTCCCGTGGCATATGGAGGTTCCCAGGCTAGGGGTCCAATTGGAGCTGTAGCCACTGGCCTACGCCAGAGCCACAGCAACGTGGGATCCGAGCCGCGTCTGCAACCCACACCACAGCTCACGGCAACGTCGGATTGTTAACCCACTGAGCAAGGGCAGGGACCGAACCCGCAACCTCATGGTTCCTAGTCGGATTCGTTAACCACTGCGCCACGACACGGGAACTCCTCAACTTTTTTCCTTCTGATTCACTCTGATATTGGTGTGTTTCACCCTTATGCACATTTAAAATATTTTTATAATTTTTATGTGCAGCTAAGAGTTATATTTATTATCATGTGTCTTCTTACTATTTACATAGTTGGTATCAAAACATGTGTTTTATGTTTGTAGCTTGATAATGTGGGCTTTTAAAATCCACCCTTGTTGAAAAGGACAGTTCCTTGAAGTTGCTCATGGTACTTTTATTTTTATATATCCATTGGTTAGATTTAACCAATCCAGTCACATGGCTATACCCAGTGGGCGAGGCAAACTGAGAAATGCGTTTTTTTAATGCCAGACAACCAAGAACCTGTCTAAAAATCAGGTTTATATTACTAAGGAAGATGAAGGGGACTGGTAGTAGAGTACAGCTAGCTATCTCTGCCAAACACTTTTAATTGTAATGTTTATTGCAGACTTCTGAAATATACCTTTATTTTATTTGATTAGTGGGTTGATTTTTAATCTTTTCTCAGCTTGCTAAAGGGTTTTTAAATTTTTCTTTTAATTAAGAATAGGTGTTAAACTGTTTGGCATCTTCTAATATGATTATGTAGTTTTTTACTTTAACCTGATAATGTAAAATATTCAAATAATAGGTTTCTTAATGATAAACTATCCTTGCATTCCAGACATGAATTTTAATTAATCAAAAACTTGAATCTTATTCTGTTAGAAATACATTATTTTCTTTTTTCTTTTTCTTTCTTTCTTTCTTTTTTTAGTGCCACACTTGCAGCATATGGAAGTTCCTACGCTGGGGTCAAATTGGAGCTGTAGCTGCCAGCCTATACCACAGCCACAGTAATGCCAGATCCCAGCTGTTTCTGCAACCTGTGCCATAGCTCACAGCAATTCCAGATCCTTAACCCACTGAGCAGGGCGAGGGATTAAACTTGCATCCTCATGGATACTAGTCAGGTTCATTACCACTGAGCCACAATGGGAATTCTAAAACATATTATTTTCTTTTAAAGCATGTAGATTTCTTTAGGATTTAAACATATGTTCATAGATTAAATTGGCATATTCGGTTATTATTCATTATTATTTATAGAATTTATAATCAATACCATGATAACCACATAGAGTTAGTGGTGAAGACTTCTATTTTTTTATATTATGGAAAAAAATTTATGTTTTTTGTCTTTTTGTATTTTCTAGGGCTGCACCCACGGCATATGGAGGTTCCCAGGCTAGGGGTCTAACTGGATCTGAGCCTCTTCTGAGACCTACATCACAGCTCACGGCAATGCCGGATTCTTAACCCACTGAGTGAGGGCAGGGATCAAACCTGCAACCTCATGGTTTGTAGTCGGATTGATTAGCCACTGAGCCATGATGGGAACTCCTGGAAAAAATTTTTAACCTAAGAATTATCTGCTTAAATTTTGAGATAATTTACTCATAATATCATTTGATCTCTTAATATCGTTTTTTTCCCTGAGGGATATATATTTGACTACTTTTAAAATTTCTTCTCTGACACTATTGTGTTTTGTTGAGCCAATTTTTGCTATATGCATTTTTCCAGAAAAATCAGCCTTTTAGTTTAGATTTCAAATTTGTTGGCATTAATTCACATCTACCTTTCTTTCACACTTGAAAATTTTTTTTCCATGCCTATATTAATCTTACCTATCTTCTGGAGTTCATGTGTCTCTTTTTGTTGTGGTTGCTCAGAATTGCCAGAGATTGCACAACTGTACTTTTAAAGAACCAGGAAATGGCTTTATTCAGTAGTCCTTTCAGGCTTTTTTGCTTACTTCATTAGTTTCTACTTCTCAAGTTTTTAATTTTCTCTATCCAAATTGTTTTTTTTTCTTTAAATTTATTGCATTTTGTGTTTAAGTCATTATTGGAGACACCGTTTATTGGCTATCTATTCCTAACCTCCTTTATCCCTTTCCTACTTCCACTTACAGAGGCTTAAATACCTAGATACCCAATTTTCCAGACAGCCTTGGAGCTTGGTATAGCCTTGACTTCCAGATGTAAGAGGAAGTTTCTGGGGGCATACTAGGAAAGATTTTTTTCCACTGCTCACTAAAACAGAGAAATATACACCAAACCTCTTTCTTTCCAACTAGTAGATAGAAAAAGAGCGCACAGAGATGGCACACCTGGTTTCTTAAAAGACTCACCCTAAGTGGTACACATCATACCACTGAAGAGAACGCACTCATTTAATTATACTTACTGGGAAGGAAGCAAGGAAATGTGACTACCTCTGTCACTTGCTATGACCCTATTATGATGGAAGAAGAGAACAGATCTGGAAGACAGATTAGCCATTACTTGCAAACTTTCCCAGGTACAATGACAGAGAACTTCAGAACATCAGTGACTCATGAAAGCACCAGCTTGGAAACTGTTCTATAATACTTAAGGGGCCTATATGAAAAAAACTGAGCTTTGAAAATATTCATCCAAATATTGGATAATCCCACCAGCACTGTTGACTAAAGTACCAAAACCTGAGCTTCAAAATGAGACTCAAGTAACCAATGACAGAAATTCTAAGCAGCCAACTTGCATCAATAATGCTATCTAGGAGTTCCCATCGTGGTGCAGTGGTTAACGAATCCGACTAGGAACCATGAGGTTGCGGGTTTGATCCCTGGCCTTGCTCAGTGGGTTAAGAATCCGGTGTTGTGTGAGCTGTGGTGTAGGTCGCAGACGTGGCTCAGATCTGGCATTGCTGTGGCTCTAGCATAGGCCAGCGGCTACAGCTCTGATTCGACCCTCAGCCTGGGAACCTCCATGTGCCGCAAGCGGGGCCCTAGAAAAGGTAAAAAGACCAAACAAAAACAAAAACAAAACAAAACAAAACAAAACAAAAAGAACCTGTGGGGACTATTATCTTTTTATTCAACTTGTCAACATCATTGTCTTCATTAAATATTTTGGAAAACCATCAGGTGCCTTAATATATGGAAATAAATAAATAAGTTCCTAAGGGATTTCCAAATTAAGAGAGAATAAGCATGGACATATTTACAAGAAAGTCTATGGCCTGTGATAACCACTATGCATTTAAGTATTTCCCACCTCTCTTTTTTATTATGGTTGGCCTGTGGGGAAGGGAGAGTGAAACAAAGTGGGTTGAGAGGAAGGAGTGGCTGGATTCAGCAGAATGAAAAAAATACAAAGAGATACAAAGGCAGCAGGAAGAGGGTAGAATGAAGATTGGGGCCAAGATAATATAGGAAAGAGGACTGTCATGCTTTGTTCTAGCTGAGAAAAGCCTTGTATAAAAGAGCCCTTCATTTCGTAGATGAGGAGATAGGCCCTGAGAGGTGCAGTGACATGCTCAACGTCAACTAGAGAAGATGTAGTAGTGCTAGGATTAGAACTTTCTCCTAATTCTCCTCTGATGTTCATTTTACTGTCCTTCATGGCTTATCCTAGTTGCTTTCAGGAAGCAACGGGTAATTTTCCATTTACATTTGCTTTATGACCCCTTATGCCCTACTCTAGCTTTACAAAAGAAATACATTAGCCATCCCCTGCAGATACACTCAGGGCCTCGGAGGTGCTGCCCTCTTGGTCTTCCTGAGAGAAGGCATCTCCACCTTTCTTTACCAAAACCCTCCTGGCAGAGTCCAGGCTTCCTTCTTTGCTTTAATAATGATTCACTGTAGGGCAAGCTTGAAACCTCGACTCTCTCGATGGCATTTTTGAAGGGAGAAACGTTCCTAGTCCCCAAAACCAAACTGAACTTTCAACAAAAAGCCAAATACTTGGGGACTATTTACAAATTTTTGGTGAATATGTAATTTTTTTTCTGTTCTGAAGATGAACGATACATGCCACTCAGATCTGAAACTATGACCTAATATGTATAGAATAAGCTATCTTGTGCACAACTCTCCAAAGTTTCTAGTGAAAATTGAACTCTCCATTGCTATAGCAATTGCACCCATGATTCTACCTCAAATTAAAGATAATGGAACAAAGTGTCTTAACATCTGGAAAACAGGTAGAGTACCTGAGAAAATAAAATGTTTAGTGGAAAAGGCACTGGTGACACTGTCTTAATGCTATAATTCTTTGCTGAAATGTAATTTTTTTTTCAGGTGACCCCTTTAAAAGAAAATAGGATACTTGGATACCAAGTTCAAGTCCACAAAGGAAATTCAAATTAGGTCTACACCAAATGTGACACTTTGAAATGTTTTCCCTGGGTATTTTGTCTGTCTGTCTGTCTGTCTCTCTCTCTCTCTTTTTTTTTTTTAATGTCTTTTTAGGTCTGCACCTGCTGCATTCAGAAGTTCCCAAGATAGGGCTTGAATCTGAACTGTAGCTGCCAGCCCACACCGTAGCCTCAGCAACGCAGGATCTGAGCTGCATCTGCAACCTCCACCACAGCTCAAGGCAATGCCAGATCCTTAACCCACTGAGCAAGGCCAGGGATCGAACCTGTGTCCTCATGGATACTAGTCAGTTTCATTATTGCTGAGCCATGATGGGAACTCCATCCTTGGGTATTTTCATCAGAATATTCTATGCTCAAAAACATTTCTGAGGAGTTCCCATTGTGATTCAGCAGGTTAAGAACCCAACTAGTCGCTATGAGTAGCCATGAGGTTCGATCCTTGGTCTTGCTCAGTGGGTTAAGGGTCCAGCATTGCTGCAAGCTGTGGTGTAAGTCACAGATGTGGCTTCAATCTGGTATTGCTGTGGCTGTGGCTGTGGCCTAGGATGACAGCTGCAGCTCTGATTCGACCCCTAGCCTGGGAACCTCCATATGCCGCGGGAGCGGCCCAAGAAAAAAAAAATAAAAATAAAAAAATTTTTTTAAACATATGTGCACAACACTGTGCTGTGGGGAATGTAAGAAAGTAAAACCACAGTAGAAGGTAGCATATGGTATAGGGACATGTGGGAGGCATAGGATGTAAATATTGTAGGAATTAAGAATTAAGAAATAGAACTGTATGGAACATGAAAGTCTTCATGTAAAAAGTGAAAATTAAGCCAAGCATTGAAAGATAGGTAGAATGTGCATATGTGGAGAAGGATAAGGAGCAGAGGTGATATCTGGTTGAATGTTCTAGGACATCAGCACTGGCATCTACTCTGTGACTGGTGAATCATTCTGTATCTGTTCAATTGGTTATTAGATATTCTGAAGGTCATCCCTAGTGGGCATTCGTGGACACAGCTGTGGAAGTGGGTATTGGGACATCGGGGAGCAGCTCATCTTGCCCAGGCCATCACAAAGTAACCAACTGATCAGAAAGAGAGGTTTATTTTAAATTGTTACTGTATTCAGCTAAGTCTTATATGTCCTGTGCACACATTTCTTCTGAGATTATACAACTAATCTCTCCGTCAGATTAACATCAATCTTAAACTTCATTATCATCTAGCCATCTGTATGAAACTGACAAACACACCCATTGGGTATAAATGATTATTATTATTTTTATCAGCACAAGAACTATACTGTCACTTATAACATTCCGATCCAGTTTCAATCCCTTTAGACACAAAATTTGTAAGAATATCATCAAGAAATAGCAGAGCTGGTTGGGCTTTTCTGGCAGGTATTTCTGCTGTTTCACCTTTTGAAGTAAGTAGCCTCAGGGACATGGAACCAATTTTCAGCAGTGATTTGCTACGATATTGAATACACATCTCAATACCCTCATAGATAGAAAAGGAGGGTCTGATTCATCAACACTTTCCTTTAGGTCAGCAAACACTCAAGGAACAATTAGACTGTTTATAAAGCCTTGGTACCTGGAATAGTGCAAAGTCAATTTAAAAAATATATTGAATATGTGAGCTTTTCCAAATTGTCATCAACTGTTATGACAAGCTATTAAAGAAGCTATTGTAAAAGACTGAAGGAGCAGCTGATTTCAAAACAGTAAATCAAGTCTTGGTCAAGAGCACTGATGAAAAGAGAACAGGATCCTTGCTGTGTTTATGAGTGTCTCAAGACAGCTTTAATACACATCAATCACAGGTAGGCAGTGTGCACTGGTTCGTGCCCTCGACTCTCAGTGTGACCTTTTGTGAGTCACCAGACAGCTTTCAGGCTCGGTTACTCAGCCGAAAACAAAGCCGAAGAGCAGAAACCTCAATGAAAAACAAGCACTGCATTGCTAATGAGATTTCCTGGGGAAATAAATTCCTCACCTCTACAACCCCCTCTCCGTGGCCCCCACTCTAGCCACCATGTCCCACACTTTCAATAGAAGTGGACAAAGTGAAGTGTTTAAGGTATGTAGCTGTGCTATGCTCACAGCTTCAGAAGCATTTACTGGGAAGAATCCACTGTGCTTACATAAAATAGGAAAGCAGAGAGAAAGAAATGTTCACATTTATTGCTTTAGAAACTAGAGCCACAACTTGGGGTTCAAAAATCTCTTAACTGGCTGTGGTTTGCTTAGAGAGTTGGGAGGGATGGCAAAAGAATTTCACCCTTTCAGTTTGTTCTAAACAGTTCATGGCTGTATAACCCATACTGTGAAAGATTTCTACCCCCTCTAAGCAAAATCATTCATTATTGTGAAAATTTCTGCCAAAGTTATAAGATTAGTTGTATGAACATGTAACAGTATGACTGTGGATGAAACAAAGTTTAGAACAGAATAGCCAGAACAGAAGCTTCTGAGGAGGGTAGTAAAGCATGCTGAGGGTGGGCCTGGGGTTTGGAAATACCATCAATGCTATCAGCCTCCACAGCTTCATGGTGCAGTGGGCAACCTGCTGAAGAAGCAGGCTTAGAAGGAAGACGTGGCAGAGAAGCTTTGGCTGCGTTTTTAAGATTTTTGGTCTTTTGGGGTTGTAGCACACATGTACACACATACACGCATATCCACAAACACACAAGTGTCTGTCTGGCACATGTGTCTCCTTTTTGAGGTTAGCCCTTTTAGAAAGGTTACACATGACTGAACACTACTGAATCAGTCAGTCTATTTAGTGGCTTGTAAGAAAAGCTGACGATATCACGGCTCCAAGGCAGGCTGCCACCTCAGAGCCTCGATCGTAACTAATGGGGGTTTAAAAGGGAGATCAGAAAATATCATACAGATAAAATACAGAGATGGGAGAAAAGACCATAACCTCAATCTGCAAAATGTAATAGCTTTGTCAAAATAAAAGCCAAAGCTAAACTCTCCCACTGCTGCACACCTCCCAGCTAGAGGGAACTGTTCAAGCAGAGAGGCATTTTCTATTAGCACAGACTCTGAATACAGCAGGGAGAAACTCAGCCGTAATATCTGCACAACGGCCCCTCCATGCAAACACTACTCCAGTAATGGGAAATTTTAATGATGTAAAGCAGCAAGGTCACACGGTATGTCCAGGCAGCCCTTGGAAAGACACCGCCTCGGCAGATATTACAGAGGAGAGCTGAGAATTGCTCTTGGTTCATTAGGCTTTGCCTGAGGGTTTTTTCCTTCCACTATTAACTACAAACAAGGTTGAGGTTCTTGTTACTCAGTTCCTTATATGCAATGCAAAGAAGTGAAGGGCAGGATTTGTAAATATGGAAAGGCAGACAACTTGGACGTGTTTTTACAATACTTGAAATATTCTCTCTGAATCACCTTAAATATGAAAATTGCAAAAGTCTTATCAATGTTGCAGTGTTTTTTTCCCTAGCAGATGAACTTTTTATCTACTCATGTATAGATAAAGGTACTATATGCACATAAATATACACACATGGGGTGGATTGATTCCCTCCCCCCATCTAATACCACCACATCTTCTTACAGTTTGCCTCCTTCTCCCGGCTTTATGACCCCATTGAGATCACTCTCACTGTTTTCTTCCTCGTTACATTTTGATATTTCAAAGCATGGCCTGGATCTCACTCCCATCTCCCCACTCCACATTATTAATGAATTGGAAAGCAGACATCATTAGTTTTCGGAGACCATTTCTTTTAAAATTTACAGACCCCTTCATCTGAATCCCCAGAGACAGTCTGCTGTTCTCATCTTAGAATCTTATTAGCATCATATCTTCTGTATCCTGCCATGCAAACTGCATGGCTATGCACTTTCTAGCACTTGACCCTTTTGCGGATGGAATTAATTTACTCTTTGAAGATGCAGCAGCATGCTGTTGTGCTTGTTAAAGAAAGAAAAGCTAAGCAAGGAGATGGCAAAGCAAGCAAAGAAAATTCCTGGTTTAAAAGCAAGCTCTTGTAAGGGAATTTAGGTGGAGACTGGGCAGGAGAAACTAATAGCTAGTATCTATTGATAGAAACAAGCAAATTAGCTGATTAGCAGGCATCACTCAGAATTTCAGCATCCAACTACTAACAAGTATTGGAACAAGCTCCCTGGTATAGAACAGATTACAGGAATTAGTTTATACTAGAACCTGTCATTCTTAGACATCTCATGGCCCAGGTCAGCAGTAGAAGACAAGCCAAGTAACTAATTCTGACTTGATCAGACACCTGACCTATCTCCCGAAATCTCTCAGACTTGTTTATTCAGTACTCACTGTGTGCCAGGTATGGTATTGTTTTATATGCAGGAGATATAATGGTGAGTAGTAGGATATCTCATCATTGGCAGAACTTACTTTCTACTGAGTAAAAAAATAGAAAGTAAAAAAAAAAACCAAAAAACCAAACCAAAAATATAACTTCAGGTAGCTGTAAGTGCTATGAAGGAAAATGAAGCCATTTAATAGAACAGAAAGTGTTAAGGGGAATTATTTGAAACAGGATGATTTATTACAGAGTTGACATTCAAGCTGGGACATTAATGATATCAAAGAGCAAGCTCTCTGAAGATCCTGGGGATGAGTGTTCCATTAGAATGTAAAGGCCTTGAGACCAGAACAAGTTGGAATATTAAAAAAAATTTAAATACAGCTGGAGTGGAGTGACAGAGAAGAAAGCAGTGGGACAAATAAGCAGTTGCCAGGAGTAGACTCTTAAAGGCCATGATAATGAGTCTGAATTTTATCCTATGATGGAAGCAATCAATGGCTATATATTTATGTTTTAAGATGAGCCCTGCTGTTTTGCAAAAAACAAAAACAAAACTCAATGGTAGATATAGGAGAGCAGAATTAAACAAACCAGGCAGAAGATTATCTCAGAAGTCTAAATGGGAATTTATTATGGTGTATTGAACTTAAGGTGGTAGTAGTGGAGGTGATGAGAGGTGTGTGAGATTCAGGATATACTCTGAAGACAGAGCTCTAGAACTTGTTGAGGAATTGGATGAGGAAGTGAATGGTGATATCTTTAATTGAGTGCCAGAAGACTAAAGGAGGAACAGAATGAAGATAAAAAGCTTCATTCTGGCCAGGTTAAATCTGAGATGACTATTAGATATCCAAGAGTAGACAGTGTGGAGCTCATAGCAGAGGTCTGGAATTAGGAGAAACAATTTGTAACTACAAATTTATAAAATATCCTTTCAAGCCATGTAATTGGATGAGATCATCACAGGAATGAGTTTAGACAGAGAAAAGGCCCAAAGATGGCTTTGGGACATTCCAAAACACAGGTGAGGAAGAGGAAAAGGAGACATCAAAGGAGACTGCAAAGGAGTAACCAGGGTTACTGGTTAGAGAATAACCCAGAAATGCCACCGGAAACAACCAAAAAAAGACATTTGATAAAGGAGGGAGTAATCAACCATATAAAATGCTACCTGGAGTTTGAGTGAAATGAGAACTGAGAATTGGTTATTTGATGTGACAAAATGGAAGTCAATGGTCACCTTGACAAGAATTTCGTTGGCATGATAAGGACAAAAACTTGATTGAAATGAGTTATGGATAAAATTGGGGATGGTGGTGAAAAAAAAATGAGTAAGAAATATAGACCATTTTACTTAGTGCCAAAAAAACCCCTGAAATATATCATTCACATTTCTGTATTGATTAAATGTTAAATATTTTGGACATACTGCATTAAAGAAAATGTTAGTAAAATTAATGTCACATTTAAAAAACTTAAATGTGTCTACTTAAACTACATACATAGCTCAAGTTATTATTCCCATTGGGTGGTGCTGCCTTAGAAGCTTGCATTTCTGGTGGTAGCCTGAACAGGCATGTTAGGCATGCTGGGATTAGATCTGATAGCTTCTTAGGGGAAGGTGAGACATCAGTTCCAGTTATGGCTATACTTTTGGGACTGGTCTTTTCTATTCCTGCTACCTAGAGTGCAGGCCTTGGACAAATAGCATTGGCACCACCTGGGCACTTGTCAGAAATGCAAAATCTCAGGGTCTGCCTCATAACTACTAAAACAGAATCTGCAATTTAATAAGATTCCTGAGTAAGTCTTATATAAAAGTTTGAGAAGCAATGCTTGAGATGTTTTCTAGTGGTGAGGATAAGTAGAGGGTAGGGAAGGAAGAGGGTATTGGCAACACCTTGCTGGGTGAGTAAAAGTCTTATCAGTGGGTGATTTCCAGGATGGAAAAGAAGCAGTTAGGGAGTTCACTTATGGAATAGTAGGTTAAGGAATGGGTATTGTCAGTGCAGTGGCTTGTGGTCATTGGTGTGGGCTGGATCCCACATACTGCGGGGATGGCCAAAAAAAAGAAGTCTCTGGAAATGAAATGTCTAATGTGGTAGCTAACAGCTATAGTTGAATTGTGGCTGCTCTGTATTGAGATGTACTGCAAGCATAAGAATACACACCAGTTTCTGAAGACTCAGTGTAAAAAAAAAAAAGAGTGTAAAGTATCTCATTAATAAATTTCTAAAGTTTGTAACATGTTGAAATTAAAACATTCTTATATATAACATTTCGTATATCTTAAAAATACATAGTTAAAATTAATTTCACTTTAAAAATGTAATTATTAGAAAATTTAGTGTTCATATATGGCTCACATTACATTTCTATTGGAGAGCACTGCTTCAGACTATGCTAAAAGAGTAAAGTCTCTAGGACATACAGACACTGCAGGCCAGGGCTGACCAACTATGATCCACAAGCCAGATCTGGCTACCATTTGTTTTTGTAAATAAAAATTTATTGGAATACAGCCATATTTGTTTTTTTACACTGTCCATGGCTACTTTCATTCTGAAATGACAGAATTGAATGGTTGTGGCAAAGAATGTATGGCTCATAAAGCCTAAAACTTATCCTGTGGCTCTTTTTGAAAAAGGTTTGCCAAACCCTGATGTAGAGGGAAGACATAGAGGACTTACTGTTTTCTATTTCAGGATAACCTGGGGTTCATATTCAGACCAGAGAAAGTGTTTCTTTACAAAAAGTTGACCATATCTAAAAAAATGTTCTCATAATAGTAGTTGAAAATCAGGATTAGAATCCTTTACCTTTATATGGGTATATTTAATTGCACTATTCTTTTACATTATTGAAATCATGATTCTGTTCTTATTAATTTTTTTTTTTTTTTTGGTCTTTTTAGGGCTGCACCAACAGCATATGGAAGTCCCAGGGTAGAGGTCAAATCAGAGCTGCAGCTGCTGGCCAAAGTCATAGCCATGGCAACACCAGATCTAAGCCAGGTCTGTGACCTACACCAGAGCTCAGGCAATGTCAAACCCTTAACCCACTGAGCGAGGTCAGGGATCAGATCTGCGTCCTCACGGATACTAGCGGAGTTCATTACTGCTGAGCCACAATGGGAACACCTAAAGTATTTTTAATAGGGAATACTCTTCAGAATGTATGAGGCTTTATTTACTAGCTTGGATTCTAACTGTATCCAAATGCTATGAAGCTTTTAATCACTTCAATTGGTTTATCTTCCTTTTATTTTACTATTGCCCATTGCATAATCACTTAGTAAGATGGTACCAAATGCTAGAAGTGCACAGTGACTTTGAGTATGAGACGTTACACAGATTCAAATTAATCCTTTGAGAGGTTATGATGTACCCCTTCATGATATGAAAAGGAACAAGCTTATTAAGATTACAGCTTATCATTCTTATTCTCCCTCCTCCATTCCTGTCACACCATCCTAGTTTAGAGCTTTTAGTAAGTTCTGTGTCTTATGCCAACATTCTTCCCAGCTGACTTTCCCTTTATTAAATTTATTTTCCTCTCTAATCTGTTCTTGCCATTTCTAGACTAATATTTTTAAAATGCTACTTTATATCTCTAAACTCCTCGAAAATTCGTGAGGCCTGCTGAAGTTAAAAAAAAATCCTCTGTTAGATTCATAAACTGGTCCTAGATGATCCTGTAATGTGATTTTCCATTAACAATTTCCATTCTAGAGCAATTCCATATTGCTTCAGTACATACCCTGATTTCTCAGATTGGTTCACTCTTCTACATTCATTCATAACGGATTTGATTAAGGTTATTATTTCTGGTCCACACTATAAAGATCACCTTATAATAAGTTTCACTGTCCCCATTCACTTACAACTTTAATCCAGGGGCTGTATAACTTCTAGGGAATTTTCCTAAATCACAAACATTATTATGTTTTTCCCCATGGCAACAAGAAAAAAACTGGATGAAATTAAAATTATGCAAATATAAGAGACTATTAAATAGTGGTGGATGTGAAACTGAGCAGGGCCCTGTAGGGTTCCTGGGCACAAAACTTTTGTGTCCCCCACTTTTTATTTTTAGGGAATAAGCTTCAGCCTTCAAGAACTTCCCTGAGTTCCAAAGGGTAGGTTCAAACAGTTGTTAATCAGGAAAGGGAGTGGATGCCTAGATAAAGGAGGAGCAGTCAAGAAAAAATAGTGCATCCTTGGGACAGGGTCCTGGTTCTCCCTCAAGGGATGCACATAATAATATCTTTGAGCTCTTTTGCAGAACTAAAACCCCAATAGATGAAAGATGTTAACTTCTTGATGAAGCATTTGTCATTCCAGAAAGGAGGACCACCAGAACCAGTCCTAGGGCCACTATACATCAGCTTTGAAAAATGCAAGCTTGTATCTACCCTGAAGCTTATGTGTGGCCCTATTTTCCACTCCCAAACTATAAGACCATATGCTATTCTCTTAAAGAAGGACACAATCTTTAAGGCATTAGCCTGCTGTGGCCTCCTTTGACTGGTAAAGCAGTAAAAGCTATCTTACTCCCCTTCACCCAAAACTCTGTCTCTGTGTTTCTATTTGGCACCCATGGACAGAGGCTGTATTTTGCCAACAGATACAAGGTAGTCTTGAATTCATCCCAAAGGTAAGCAACAAAAATAAAAAAGAAAGAAAGGAAGGAGAGAGGGAAATAAGGAAGGAAAAAAATAAACCCTTCAAAGGTAAGCAACTCCCCGAAAAAGTCTATGAGAAATGGAGAGACTTTGTGGGGTAAAGAGGAAACCAATCAAGTTACCAGCAATACTGAGGGCTAAAAGAGGCATATTGGAGTCTGGAGGAATCCCATTCACACTACTAGTTTACTTGGCATGATAATTCTTCCTTCATCCCAAATTTTGCTGAGAGAGCATCAGTGAGAGCAGGGCTTAAAAAAATTAAGAATTTGAATCATCTTTTATATTCCTGAGATGCCTGGAAGACTTTAGTGTAGCTAAATACAAAGAAGAAAGGAAATTAGCTGCAACTGCAGGCCAAACCCCTCTAAACTCAATACTGATAAGACAAAAGAGATTAGTTTCTCAGTAGAGGAAGCCCAGGGGAATTGAGCACTGGGCTATCCAACTTATAATCAAGATTAATGGGATTAATCTTTATTAAAGTTGTATCTTAGTCACAGATTAACTTGACCTCTTGTGAAGTTAGAATTATCACTTCTCACCTTAGATACCAGACAAAGAAAGAGTTCACACACTTGGGGAAAAAAAAACAAATGAAACAAAAGAAAATATACTGAAGTCTTTATTTTTCTTCTATGCACAATGTCTGGCATATAAAAAAAATCATGAAACGTAAAGAAGCAAGAAAATATGATGCACAACCAAGAGAAAAAAAAACAAGAAGAAGAAGATCCACAGATGCTCAGATAGTGTAATCAGCAGGTCAGGACTTTAAAACAAATATAAATACATTCAAACATATAGAGAACAAGATGGGCAGAACTGGGGAACAGAAAGGTAATTTTGACAGAGAAAGTGAAACTTTAAAAAAGAAACAAATGCAAGAGAAGGGATGGGGAATGTGGAGACAAGTCAAGAAAAATGATCCAGAGTAAAAAAGAAAATAAGATTAAAAAAAAAAAAGACCCTGAAAAGAGTATCATGATTCATGGAACGATGGCAAGCAGTCTAATACATATGTAATTGAAGTCTCAGAAGGGAAACAATGATAAGAATTATGGCTGATTTTTCATGAGAAACAATGGAAACAAGGAAAAATGAAATTACATTTTTAAAGTGCTGAAAAAAGAATTCTACAGCCAGAGAAAATATCCTTCAAAATGGAGTCAAAATAAAGATATTTTCAGATTAAAACAAAGCAACCAACCAACCAAACCAGAGGTAATCTGTCAACAGCAAATCTACTCTATAAGAAATTCTAAAGAAACTTCAGGTTGAAAGAAAAGGATACTAAATAAAAACTTTACAGGAAGGAATGAAGAGCATTGGAAATAGTTTTTTTTAAAAAGTAGATAAAGAGGAGTTCCCATGGTGGTGCAGTGGTTAACAAATCCTACTGGGAACCATGACGTTGCAGGTTCGATCCCTGGCCATGCTCAGTGGGTTGGGGATCTGGCATTGCCGTGAGCTGTGGTGTGGGTCGTGGATGTGGCTCTGATCCCGCGTTGCTGTGGCTGTGGCATAGGCCGGCAGCTACAGCTGTGATTTGACCCCTAGCTTGGGAACCACCTTGTGCCTTGGGAGCAGCTCAAGAAAAGGCAAAAAGACAAAAAAAAAAAAAAAAAAAAAGTAGATAAACAAAATAGATTTATAATTCCTTTATCAAGCAATTTTTTTTAAAAAGAAAATGGACACACCTGCAGCATATGCCCAGGGATTGACCCGAGCCACAGCTGCACAACACAGGATCCTTTAACCCATTGTGCTGGGCCAGGGATCGAACCTGCAACTCCATAGTGACCTGAGCCACTGCAGTCAAATCCTTCCTTCCTTCCTTTTTTATTTTTTAGGGCCATACCTGCAGCATATACAAGTGCCCAGGCTAGAGGTCAAATTGGAGCTCCAGCTGCCAGCCTATGCCACAACCACAGCAATGCAGGATCCAAGCCACATCTACACACAGCTCACAGAGATGCCAGATCCTTAACCAGGGATTGAACCCACAACTCCACAGTGACATGAGCCACTGCAGTCAAATTCTTAACCCACTACACCACAATGGGTACTCCAACAGACAATTCTTGGAAGAAAAATAACAATATTTCAGTGTAGAGTTTATAAATTATGTAATAGTAAAACATATAATAAAAATAGCATAAAGTATGGAAGAGTGCAAATGGAATTATAATGGTGGTTCTTAGTTTATATCTGAATATAATAATTCAAGATAGACTATGATAAGTTAAGATTGCATATTGTCGTCCATAATGTAACCATTAAGGGAAAAAAAAGAAGTGATACAGATTAAAGGTAATAGAAAAGACAAAACAGTATATCTAAATATATATAATCCAAAAGAATTTAGGAAAGGAGGATCAAGGAAAGAAAGAGCAGATGGACCAAACAGAAAACAAATAGCAAGATGGGAAACATAAACTCAATCATATCAATATTCACATTAAATATAAATAGGATAAATATTTCAATTAAAAGGCAGAGATGTTAGACTATATGGATTAAGTAATATTCTAGGATGTAAGATCAATATAAAAATATTAATTATACATTTAAGTACAAGCAAAAGATAATCAGAATTTGAAATTTAAACACTATCTGCAAGAGAACTGAAAATATGAAATACACAGGAATAAATCTGACAAAAGATGTACAAGACCTGTGCAATGAAAACTATAAAACATTGCTGAGAATTTAAAGTAGGTCTAAATAAATGAGAGTTACAGCATGTTCATGGGTCTGAAGACTCAATATCATTAAGATGTAAATTTATCAATAGAATGAATGCAATCTCACTCAAAAACCCTTAAGCCCCCCGTCACTTTTGGTAGAAATTGATGACTCTTTATTACAGAAATGCAAAGGATCTAGAATACCTAAAATAACTTTGAAAAGAACAAATCTGGGAAACTAAAACTGGACTTTAAGACATATAATAGAGCTACATAGTAATCAAGATATGGTATTCTTGTCAATAAAAACAAATATATAAATGGATTATTAAATATCTGGAAGCGACAGACAGATATAATAGAAATATAATAAATATACTAGACACCACACATTAATAGACAACTGATTATATCAACAAAGTTGTAAATACAATCTGATAGAGAAATACAGTTTTCTTTGACAACTGATACTAAAACTGAATATGCACATGTAAACTTTCACTCATACCTTGCACAATCTACAAGAAGTACCTCAAAATGTATTCTATACCTAAATGTAAATTCAAAAATCTAAAATTTCTATAAATAATTTGAGAAGAAAAAAAAATCTTTGTATTGTTGGGCTAGGCATAGATTTCTTAATATGATATAAGAAATCATGACCTTTAAAAGAAAATTGATAAAATGGGATTTCAACAAAATAACTGCTTTTTTGAGACTTTTTTAGGAAAAGAAAATCCACAGACTGGGAGGAAAAAAAGAAAATTATACATTAGATAAATTTTTTTTTGGAGTTCCCATTGTGGCACAGTGGTTAACGAATCTGACTAGGATCCATGAGGTTGTAGGTTCAATCCCTGGCCTTGCTCAGTGGGTTAAGGGTCTGGTGTTGCTGTGAGTTGCAGTGTAGGTTGCAGACATGGCCTGGATCCTGTGTTGCTGTGGCTGTGGTATAGGCCTGCGGCTACAGCTCTGATTAGACCCCTAGCCTGGGAACCTCCATATGCTGTGGGAGCGGCCCTAGGAAAAGCAGAAAGACAAAAAAAAATTTTTTTTCTAGAATATATAATACTCAAAAGTTTAATAATAAATGGAAAGCAAAAATTTGAATGTTCATAATATTTGAAAAGACATTTCATTAAGGAAGATATATGAAAAGATGCTCAGCATTATTGGTCATTAGGGAAATGGAGATTACAACCAAAATCAAATGCCACTTCATTACAGCTAGGACAGCTATTGTAAATAAGATTATCTTTAATAAATAAGACAGATAATTACAAATGTTGGCAAGGATGTAGAGAAATGGGAACCCTCCTAAAATATTTCTGGGAAAGTAAATTACTGCAGTCATTTTGAAAAACAGTTTGACTTTTTTAACAGATTAAATGTAAAACTATCACACAATTTATCAATTAGACTCCTAGGTTTCTATCCAAGAGAATAAAAAGTATGTCCACACAAGACTGGAATATGGTTATTCATATCAGCATCATTAATAGCTGACCCAAACTGAAAATAATCTAAATTTCCATCATGTGAATGAATGGACAAAATGTGGCATGTCTGTACAAGTGAAAACTATCAATAAAAGGAACAGACTATTGATACATGCTATGACATGGATGAACCTCAAAAATGTTATGCTTAGTGAAAAAAGCAAAAAACAAGACAACACATATTGTATAATTCTATTTATATAAGTGTTAAGAAAGTCAAATTTGTAAATCCCTGGAAACAGAGATTAACAGTAAATGGGGGATGAGGGATTTGAAGGATGAAAATGTTCTAAAACTGATTTATAGTGATCACTGCACTACTCAAAGTTATCAAAAATAATTGAATTGTATCTTTGAATGGGTGAATTTTATGGCATATAAAATATATCTCAGTGAATTCGTTTTTTAAAAAAGAACAATGAAATACCATTGTATGTCTATTAGAAATCTAAAATTAAAAAGACTGGAGAGGGAGGGAGAGGGAGGGAGTGGGAGGGATCGGGAGGGAGCTTGGGGTTATCAGATACAACTTAGAATAGATTTACAAGGAGATCCTGCTGAGTAGCATTGAGAACTACGTCTAGATACTCATATTGCGACAGAACAAAGGGTGGGGAAAAAATGTATACATGTAAGAGTAACTTGATCCTCATGCTGTACAGCGGGAATAAAAAAAAAAAAAAAGAAAAGACTGACCATACCAAGTTTTCATGATATGTTGAGAAACTGGAGTAATCACACACTGCTCGTGGAAATGCAGAAGGTAAAAATTTTGGAAGAGTCTGGATGTTTCTTCAAAAGTGAAACATACACCCACCATATGATTCAGCAAAATAAATGAAAGTATATTTCATTTCATTTCATTTCATTCCATGGGCAAACTGGTATTTACCTAAAAGAAATGAAAGCATATATCCATATAATAAATTGTATACAAACATTCAGAGCAGCTTTATTTGTAATAGCCCAAATTTGAAATAACTCAAATGTCCACCATTAAGTGAATGGATAAAGTGTAGTATATGGTATGGAATACTACTTGGCAATAAAAAGTAACACACTATTAATATATGGAAGAACATCAATGGATCTCACAATAATTATGGTGAGTGAAAGAAGCCATACAAAAAAAAATACATAGTATATGACTCAATTTATAAAAAATTCTAGAAAGTCAAAATTAACCTATAATTATAGAAAGAAATCCAGTAATTGCCTAAGGATAAAAAGGGGTAGAAGGAGGGGACTATAAAGGGGCACAAATAAACTTCTGGGGTGATGGATATGTTTACTACCTTGATTGTAGTAGTGGTGACACGGGTGTATACGTATGTGAAAACTAATCATATTGTACACTACATGTGAGTAATGTACTTCTAGCAATAATACTTTTGAAACTATTAAAAAATAAAAACAAAACAGGACGGCATAAAAGTTGATCAAATCTCCCACTGAATAAAACTAGGGAAAAAACAACAAAATCAAGCAAAATAAAAACACAAGAAAGGAAATCACAAAGACAAAAGTAGAAATTCATGAGGAATGTAAATTTCTGCATTCAAATTCCATTTGTGACTTTAGAGTAATTTTATAGTAATACTACCCTTTCTGATAATATTATAAGCCTTTCAGAGGAACTCGAAAGGTGGAAATTAGACATTTCACCTTTTTTAAAATTGTGGAAACAGCAGAACATCTGAGAAAGAGAAAAGCTAAATAAAAATGCAAAATACAGTTATGTTGTGAGGTGACGTCTCCTTAGATGACTGATATGCTAGAAACTTTAAATTGTAGAGATCCCCTCTAAGATTTTTCCAGCCTTATAAAACTTAAAACATGAAAATTACCAATCATTGCATGTATTTTATTGGAAATTCAGTATACTTTAATAAAATTTCCCATATACAGTAATATACTGATTGGTGAGCAAATTTCATCTTCCAAAATGAGGGTTCCTTCCCCCCCCCTCCTTTGGCTGTATCTGTGGTACAAAATGAAGATTCTTGAATTCTGAAAAAAATTGTGTTGTCCGCTTAGCACTAGAACACTTTTGTGTAATTCACATTGAGATTTGCAGTTGGACTCATTCCTAGGGGATTAATCAGCTTTGGAACAGCCAGTGCTGATGCCAGAAACAGACTGGCAGAAAGCTGATGAGGCAGCACAATGAATGATCTACCATAAAGGCCATGGGCAAGAGGTGGCCATTAGTCTAGAGCTCAGTAATGCACTCTTCAAGTACATTACTCACCAATCCATCAGGCAAACCTGCTACAGGACCAAGAGATTCCAGCACTCTTAAATCTGTAATGCAACGGCTGCCAGCCTGCTCTACATGCCCTAGGTTACAAGGGCACAGTAGTGTGAGAGGAAGGCAATTCATTTGGTGTCATAGCCAGTATTTTTTCTATTCTTTCTTCTTTGTGTACTTAAGAAATGTGCCTTCCATTATCCACAGATTAATAGTGGAGAGAATGCTCTGGTATCTCTGTTAGCATTAACTACCGACAGATACTTTTCCAGTGCCTAATCGGCAGAATTTTCATTAGCTAAAATGAGAAAAAAACTTATATAGAAAAATGCTATATTTCATTAAAAAATGCAGCTACAAAAAAATACAGCTACATAAATTTTCTACTAAAAGACTATCAAAACGAATCCCACTTAGTAAATAAAGCCACAGAAACATAAATACGCTAAAAATTAGCTGTAAATCAAGAGTGGCATTTAAAAAAATTCAGGCAGCATTCACCATATTTAAAGTCACTCTTTGCATATACTGTAGCTACAATTGCAAGTGAGGATTCAGGCAAAGAATGTGTTTACTAATGATAAAATTTCCCTATTTGTAATTAACAAAGATATGTGATTAAACAAAGTACAGTTACAAAGAGAGAGCTCATAGGCTTAACCTAATTATGGTGTCCTTATTATTTACCCTGATATTACAACTTTCTATTTTAGTGTTCCAATATTCTTTTCTTTTATGGCAATAGTAGATGTGATTTAATTTTTGAATGTTCTTTTTTGGTAATATGAAAGGTTGGCAAATCTGTGTTCCCACTCTTTAGAGTAACTTGTAAGATCTAAAGGTGTGAAAAACTCTGGGCCAAGAGAATTCAGTGAGTGTAACAGGGAAGAGAAAGGCATTGCCTCAGGAACAGTTACGTTCCGATGACCACCTGAGAACAGAAGTCTCTGTGGCTTCACTATGGTGATAACCTGACGAGGAAGGAGGGGTTCGATCCCTGGCTTGGGAACTTCCACATGCTACAGGCGCAGCCAAAAAGAATGAAAGATAAATTTGCCTCAATCATAATAAAGAATATTCACTTAGCACATACTCAGTAGAAAGAACTGTTCTATGTTTTGCACATATAGTAACTCATTTAATTCTCACAACAGCCCTTTGAGATCATTGTACCTTTAGAGTAATGAGAAAGTAGAGAGATTTAAATAGTTTACAAAACCACATGAGTCTGGATTTGAATCCAGACAGTCTTGCTTCAGAAATCCTGTTTGTTTGTTTCTTTTTCTTTTTATGGCTGCACATGCAGCATGTGGAAGTTCCCAGATTAGGGGATGGATCAGTGTAGGGGAGGCAGGCCTACACCACAGCCACGGCAACACTGGATCAAAAAAGTACCTGCAACCTACACTGCAGCTTGTAGCAACGCAAGATCCTCAATCCACTGAGTGAGGCCAGGGATCAAAGCCGCATCCTCACACAGTATATTGGATTCTTAACCTGCTGAGCCACAACATGAACTCTTAGAGGTGCATTCTTACACTGGCTCTGGTATCCTTTTCAAAGGTCTCACATCTAAAGTGTTATATTCAGTAGATCTGGAGTGGGGCTCAGGCATCTTTGTTTTTTTAAAACCTCTGCAGGCAGTTCTGATGCACGGCCAGGGTTAAGAACCACAGGTCTAGTTTAGTTATCCATCCTGTCCTTCCTATAGCATGGCTCCTCAGGACTGGGCTTACACACTTGTTTTATACCACAGGAAATACCTTGTGTGCAAAATGGTGTGCACATTGTTATGCGCAACATGTTTTCAAACCTTGTCCTAAATGGGGCAGAAAGATATGGGAACACTGCTCTCTTCTATTCTGGTCATATCCCACTCAGAATACAGGGTTCAATTCTGGGTATCACTGGTAGACAAAAATAGTAAAACAAACAAACAAACAAACAAACAAATGAAAACCCTACAATTATGAAGGAATGAAAACCATGTAAAATAATAACTGGTTGAAGAATCCAGGGAGACATATGGATGGCCAGTAAGTACACGAAAAGATGTTCAACATCAGTAATTATTAGAGAAATGCAAATCGAAACTAAATAAGGTACCACCTCTCACTGGTCAGAATGGCTATCATTAATAAGTATACAAATAACAAATGCTGGAGAGTGTGGAGAAAAGGGAACCTTCTTACACTGCTGGTGGGAATGCAAACTGTTACAACCATTATGGAAAAGACTATGGAAGTTCATCAGAAAACTAAATATAGAACTACCATATGATCTAGCAATCCCACTCCTGGGCATATATCCAGACAAAACTTTCATTCAAAAAGACATGACGTGAGGTTGTGGGTTCAATCCCTGGCCTTGCTCAGTGGGTTAAGCATCCGGAATTGTAGAGAGCTGTGGTATAGGTTGCAGACATAGCTCGGATCCAGTACTGTGGGGTAGGCAGACAGCTGTAACTCTGGACCCCTAGCCTGGGAACCTCCATGTGCCATGGCTGCAGCCCTAAAAAGCAAAAAACAAACAAACAAAAACCCAAAAAAGATACATGGTACTTCCCTTTGTGGCTCAGCAGTTAATGAACCCAACTAGGATTCATGAGGTTGCGGGTTCGATCCCTGGCCTTGCTCAGTGGGTTAAGGATCCAGTATAGCTGTGAGCTGTGGTGTTGGTTGCAGACCTGGCTCGGATCTGGCTTTGCTGTAGCTGTGGTGTAGGCTGGCAGTTGTAGCTCCAGTTTAACCCTTACCTGGGGAACTTCCGTATGCCATGGCCCTAAACAAGAACAAACAAACAAAAAAGATACATGCACTCCTATGCTCACTGTAGCACTATTCGCAATAGCCAAGACATGGAAACAACCTAAATGGCTATCTACAAATGAGTGGATTAAGAAGATGTGGTACAATACAAAATGGAATAATACTCAGCCATAAAAAGAATGAAATAATGCCGTTCATAGCAACATGGATGCAACTAGAGATTCTCATACTAAATAAGTCAGAAAGAGAAAGAAAATACCATATACTACTTGTATGTGAAATCCAAAATATGGCACAAATGAGCCCATCTACAAAACCAAAATAGACTCACAGACATAGAGAACAGATTTGTGGTTGCCAAGGGGGATGGGGGAGGGAGAGGGATGGACTGGGAGTTTGGGGTTAGTAGAAGCAAACTATTACATTTAGGGATAAGTAAAGAGGTCCTGCTGTTTCGTTCAGGTAACTATATCCAATCTCTTGGGATAGACCATGATGGAAGAAAATATGAGAAAAATTATATATATAATGACTGGGTCACTTTGGTATACAGCAGAAACAGGCATAACATTGTAAATCAATTATACTTTAAAAAAAAAGATATTTTGTCTCTAAAGACATGAATTGAGGGCAGATACGAGGGCCATATTCAAATGTCTGAAGAGCTGTCATCTAGGAGAGGAATAAGACTTCAACTGAAACCTCTAAGCATATAATTAGGCTCTATGGATGGAAGTTAAAGGAAGACAGACTGCAGTGTCTAATAAAGAAATAATCTTCTAAGGATTAGAGGTACTCAAAGATCGAACTGGTCACTATAGACAGTTGTTAGTTCCTTGTCACAAACTGAAGTGGTATTTGGTGGCATCGCTATTGAGAAGGTTCAAGCATTGAATACGGTTCATTAGAACCACATTTTGGGGTTCACTATAACCCCAAAGTCTTTTTCTGTATGTATCCTTGGCATAGGCTCAGCTGAAATGCAGCTGCTGGGAAAAGTACAGTTTTAGCAGTTGTTTAATGCCAGCATCTGTTCTAATTGGTTGATGTCCATGAAGCAGGTGTTAATATTTAATACTTTAAAATACTGCCCTTGGGGTATGGACATTCATTTAATTCAACAATCATATTTTGAGCATATTCCCAGGGACTAAATTAAAGAAACCAAAGTAAATAATAAGTCCTACCCCTAATTTAGTGGTGTATACATATACACAATAAATTTAGGTTGAACCATATGGCTTTGCTGACATTCAACCATTCATGACCTATAAAAATACTGATTTAATATGGTACAGCATCACAAAATTAATACGTATTGTTAAAAACCATGTAAAAATGCTATGAAAGCATAGATGAGTGAATCGATTCTGAGCAGGCCTATGGGGAGGATGGAATTCATAGAATTTATTTTAAAATGGAGATTATACTGAGTTGCATTAAAAAGATAAGCAAGAAAATTTTCACATAAATAGGAAAGAGCCTTCTAAGGAGTAGAAGAGAACAAGAACGGAGATAGAGAAATGGGAAGCATTTATGATATAGGTTTAAAAGGTTGATGTTTCCCCATAGTACTTAAAAATCTATAAGACTTGCATTCCCTGTTTTTTTAACCTATTCTTTTTTATTCTTTATATGTTGAGTGGATTTTGGATATTTGTCAACTCCCCAAATACTAGGAAGGCTATAGTAATTATCAGTGTAGCAGTACTTTCCACCATGACTATTCATTTTATGATGATGAGATACAAGAATGCATATGATTGTGTCGAGGAGCTTAAGAGGTAGTAGCTAAGGTTATGAGTATTACAGACAGATTGGCTATGGTTTCCAATATCAGCCCCATTGCTTACTAATAGAGGACCATGGATAAGTTATTTAGCCTCTCTGTGCCTCATTTTCTTCATCCATAGGACACATACAATAATACTATATCCTATCTTTCATGCTAGCACCTGCCTATTTCCTTAGAAAAACAAAAGTCATTTTATGCTCTCTGTTTACATCTGGAGAATATAAAACATTAAAAGATAATTTTTGGAACTTTTTTTTTCCTTCAAGCAAAATGTCCTTTTATATTCAATAAAGTGGGATAAGTTAGAGCTCTTTAGGAGGAAACCAGCTCTTTGTAGTTTCTAGGCTACCTGAAGACAAGAAAAATTGGCTCTTCCAATACCAATGCAGTTAAGTCTGTATTTATGATGAGTGTGGTGATTTTGCTCTGGAGGGAAAAAAAGCTTCCTGCAACCAATCAACTAAATATTCAGGATAGAAGATTTACAGCATCCTTTTAAATATACAGCTGAGCTCACAATAAAGAAACATCCTTAGAGGCAAAGAATCCAGAGTGGTAAACACGCTAAAGCCAGTGTTTACCTTAAGATCATCTGCAAATTTCCAGAAACCTAGAATTTTTATTTGAGAAGTTGGACTGAAACCCCCACTTAAAATCAGGATTGTGAGATGTACACCTTCAAATAAGAGTGAATTGGAAATTCTTCCTTGAAAAGGAGAAATAACAAAACCTCTGTTCCACCTTGGCTATGGTTGGAAGTGACAAAAAGTCTCATTTCTTAGTAATTTTTTGGCTGTGCCAAGGGTAGAAACCGTGCCACAGCAGTGACAATGCTAGATCCTTAACAATTGGGCCGCCAGTTATCTCTTCCTCTTAGAATACTTAATAGGGTGACATACGGTTTATAATCCAAACAGAGAATCTTCTGAGAGTGGAAGAAGGTACTAGTAATAATTACATTAAGACAAAGGACATTTTAACTGGGACTGTTCTGGGGAAATCAGAATGTAGGGCACCCTAGATATTACCATAGGTTAGTTGTGACATGGGTATTAGGACTGAAATCACACTACCTACATTGGTTGAAAAATAACCAAGCTGACAAGTTAAAGTAATTCTTGGTTGAAGATTGTCTCCAGGCACCTTGTAGGAGAAAATGCAACTCCCTCTAGGAAAATGCATTCTCAAAATCCTCATAGAATTTGCTCAAAGTCCTAGTTTACATGATCTCATGATAGAAAAGAAAAAGAAAAATCACAAAACCTATTAGGAAACAAGATGCTATCAGCAGGATTTCCCATCGTGGCACAGCAGAAATGAATCCGACTAGGAATCATGACGATGCACATTTGATCCCTGGCCTCACTCACTAGGATAAGCATCTGGCGTTGCAGTGAGCTGTGATATAGTTTGCAGATGTGGCTCAGATTCTGCATTGCTGTGGCTCCAATTGAACCCTCTAGCCTGGGAACCTCCATATGCCATGGGTGCGGCCCTAGAAAAGACAAAAAAAAAAAAAAAAAAAAGATACTATAGCAAAAGACAACATAAATAACAGAGAGAGTGTGATGAAGGAATATTGTATTTCAAATACTGGAATTATATAATTCAGAATATAAGTACATTTAATATTTGTAAAGAAAAAAGAGAATACACAAATATAAGCCAGATATAAGAATATAATATATGATAGGCATTTTTAAAAATATTCAACTAGATTGTTTATAGAAAAAAACAAAATTTAAAATACAGTGAATAAGTAAACCATCAGATTTGGCATAAATGAAAGGAGAATTAGTGAACTAGAAGATGAAACTAAAAAAATTAGCCAGAATAAAGCACAGAGAAACACAGAGATGGAAAACATGAAAAAGAAATTATGATATGTGTGATATGGGGAGGAGAATGAGAAGGTCTGATAGCTATCCACTATTTTAACAGTGATAATAAAGAAAAATATTTTAAAAATTACTGAGAATTTTTCAAAAATTTTGGAATACACGAATCTTTAGAAATAGAAAGTATAGTGATCTCAAGAAGAATAAATATAAAGAAATCCACACATATATTTTACTTTATCAGAGTGGATCTGCAAAGCACTAAATATGATGAGAAGATCTTAAAAGCCAACAAAGAGAATGACAATTTACCATGAAAGAAACAATACTAATATCTGACTTCTCAATAGCAACAATGGGAACTAGAAACCAGGGATAGAATATATCTAAATTACTGAGAGAAAATGATTTGCAACCTAAAATTATATTCTGAGGAAATAACCTTTAAAGGATGAAGCTAAAATAAAGATATTTCAGACAAAAATTGAGAGCTTATGACCTGACTCAGATGAAATTTAATTATCCAAGGCTACACCTCAAGGAGAAAAATGATCCCAGGAAGAAGTATATGGTGCAATAAGAAATGGCATGCATTCTCTCAATAAAAAAGAAAAAAACAAAATTACAACCTTCACTCAAATGGATTGGAAACTTTCAAAAAGATATCCTACTCCAGAAGATGAAGAGGAGGCCACATCCAGATGATAGGAAAGGGTGACTACACGATATAAGCAACCCCATACCTGCTGGGTGGGCAGCTAACAGACTGGAAAGTAACTGTATCACAGAGACTCACCTATAGGAGTAAGAGTTCTGAGCCCCACATCAGGTCCCCATGCCTGGGGATCTGGCACTGGGAGAAAGAGCACACAGAACATCTGGCATTGAAGGCCAGTGAGGCTTGATCACAGGAGCTTCATAGGACTGGGGGAAACAGAGACCCATTCTTGAAAGGTGCACACAGGCTTTCATGTACACTGGGTCCCAGGGCAAAGCAGAGTCTCCATAGGAATCTGGTTTGGACCTGACTGCAGTTCTTGAAACATCTCCTGGGAAAACAGGGGGTGACTGTGGCTTGCTGTGGGAGGACATTGGAGGCAATGGTCTTGAGAATATTCATCAGTGTGTGTTCCTCCGAAGGTGGCCATTTTGGGAAAATATGGCCCCACCCATCAGTACCAAGAAGCCCCAGGCCAAACAATAATCCAGGTGGGAACACAGCCCCACTCATCAGTAAATAGGCTGCCTAAAGACACTCCAGGCACACAGTGTCCTCTAATCTCACCGGGAGACAAACCCCCACCCACTAGAGGGATAGGAATCAGACACACTTACCAATGGGCAGGCACCAGTCCCTCCCACCAGGAAGCTCCCACACCAACTTCAGCCACAAGGCAGACATCAGAAGTAATAGAGGCTACAACTCTACTGTCTGTAAAAAGGACACCACACCAAAAACCTATAAAAATGAAAAGGCAGAGAACTGTAACTCAGATAAGGGAGAAAGAAAAAACTCCAGAAAAACAGCTAAGTGATCTGGAGATTATCAGCCTCCAGGCAAGATTTTAGACTGTTAATGCTAAAGATGATGCAAGACATTGGAATAAACTGGAGGAAAAGACTGATAAATTACAGCAAACACTGAGCAAAGAAATACAAGATTTAAAATTCAAGCAAGCAGATGCAAAATACAATAACTGAAATAAAAAATTCATTAGAAGCAACCAACAGCAGAATACAAGAGGCAGAAGCAGGAATAAGTGAGGTGGAGGACAGACTAGTGGAAATCAGTGATGTGGAACCAAAAAGAGATAAAGATTGAAAATAAATGAAGACAGTCTCAGAGAACACATCAACATTCGTATTACAGGGGTGCCAGAAGGAAAAGAGAGAAAGGGATGGAAAAAATATTTGAAGAGATAATACCTGAAAACTTCCCCAAATTGGGAAAGGAACCACTCGCTAAAATCCAGGAAGCACAGTGAGTACCATATAAAATAAACCCAAGGAGGAACACCCCAGACATATATTAATCAAACTGACCAAAATTAAAGATAAAGAGAAAATAGTGAAAGCAGCTAGGAAAAAGAAACAAATAACATACAAGGGAACCCTGATAAAGTTAATAAAACAGGAATAAGAACATACATATCAATAATTACCTTAAATGTAAATGGACCAAATGCCCCAACCAAAAGACACAGACTGGCTGAATGGATACAAAAATAGGATCCATACATATGCTGTCTTCAAGAGACCCACTTCACTTCTAGGGACACACACAAATTGAAAGTGAGAGGATGGAAGAAAATATTCCAAGCAAACAGGAATCAAAAGAAAGCTGGAGTAGCAACACTCATATCAGACAAAATAGACCTTAAAATAAAGAAAATTATAAGAGACAAAGAGGGGCATTACATAATGATCAAAGGATCAATCCAAGATGAAGATTAGCAATTGTAAATATATATGCACCCAACATAGGATCACCTCAATATATAAGGCAACTGCTAACAAACTTAAAAGGAGATATTGACAATAATACAATAATAGTGGGGAACTTTAACACCCACTTAAGCAATGGACAGAGCTTCCAAACAGAAAATCAACAAGGAAACACAGCCCCTAAATGAAGCATTAGACAAGATGGACTTCATAGATATTTATAGGATATTCTACATAAAAGCAACAGAATACACATTCTTCTCAAGTGCACACAGAACATTCTCTAGGATTGATCACATTCTGGGCCACAAATCAAGCCTCAGTGACTTTAAGAAAACTGAAATCATATCAAGCATCTTTTCCAACCACAACGTCATATGACTGGAAATCAACAAGAAAAAAAAAAAAAGCAAAAAAACACAACATGTGGATACTAAACAACATGCTACTAAACAACCAATGGATCTCTGAAGAAATCAAAGAGAAAAGTTAAAAATACCTAGAAGCAAATGACAACAAAGATACAATACTCCAAAACCTATGGAATGCAGCAAAAGCAGTTCTAAGAGGGCAGTTTATAGCAATACAAGCCTATGTCAGGAAGCAAGAAAAAGCTCAAATAAACAACCTAACTTTACATCTAAAGGAGTCAGAGAGAGAAGAGACAAGATCTAAAGTTAGCATAAGGAAAGAAATCATAAAGATCAGAGCAGAAATCAATGAAATAGAAACAAAGAGAACAATAGAAAAGATCAAAGAAACTAAAAGCTGGTTCTTTGAAAAGATCAACAATATTGACAAACCCTTAGCTAGACTATCAAGAAAAAAAGAGAGAGGACTCAAATCAATAAAATTTGAAATGAAAAAGGAGAAGTTACAATGGACACCACAGAAATACAAAGGATCATAAGAGACTACCACATGCAACTATAAGCCAATAAAACAGACAATGTAAATGTTAATGTAAATGGTTTTCATGCATTTGGTTGCAAAACTGCATGCAATTGTCAAAAGCCGTTCTTAGAAGAGATATAATACAAAAACAATACCTGAATAGCAATAATACAGGTATAAGCCTCCAGATAAGGAAGTAATTTGATCTAAGAAGAAAGTAAATACTTTTTTAATTTAAAACAACAACAACAAAAAAAAACAGACAACCTAGTAAGAAATGGACAAATTCTTAGAAACTACACCTTCCAAGACTAAACCAAGACAAAATAGAAAAGATGAACAGACAAATCACAAGTAATGATATAGAAACTGTGATTTTAAAAATTCCAATACACAGAAGTCCAGGACCAGATGGCTTCACAGGTGAATTCTATCAAACGTTTAGAGAAGAGCTAACACCTATTTTTCTGAAACTATTCCAAAAACTTGCAGAGGAAGGAATACTCCCAAACTCATTCTATGAGGCCACCATCACCCTGATACCAAAACCAGACAAAGATAACACAAAAAAAGAAAATTACAGGCCAATTTCACTGATGAACATAGATAGAAAAATCCTCAGCAAAATACTAGCAAACCAAATTCAACAATACATTAAAAGGATTGTACATCATGATCAAGTGGGATTTATTACAGGGATGCAAGGGTTCTTCAATATCCGCAAACCAATCAGTGTGATACACCACATTAACAAAGTGAAGAATAAAAACCATATGATCCTTTCAATAGATGCAGAAATAGCCTTTGACAAAATCCAACACCCATTTATGATAAAAACTCTCCAGAAAGTAGGAATAGAGGGAACTAGAAAAAGAAATAAAAGGAATCCAAATTGGAAAGGAAGAAGTAAAACTATCACTATTTGCATATGACATGATACTATACCTAGAAAATCCTAAAGACACTACCAGAAAACTATTAGAGCTCATCAATGAATTTGGCAACGTTGCAGTATACAAAATTAATACATAGCAATCAACTGCATCTCTATATACTAACAAAATATCAGAAAGAGAAATTAGGGAAACAATCCCATCTACCATCGCATCAAAAAGAATAAAATACCATCAAAGCCATTTATGACAAACCCATAGCAAATATAATACTCAATGGAGAAAAGCTGAAAGCCTTCTCACTAAAATCTGGAACAAGACAAGGATGTCCACTCTCACCACTGTTATTCAACATAGTACTGGAAGTCCTGGCCACAGAAATCAGACAAACAAAAGAAATAGATAAATCAAAAATACTATCAGGTCTAGAAAAGACCCATCAAAATTCAATACAATACCACAACCAACCAAGGCATCCAAATAGGAAGAGAAGAGGTAAAACTGTCACTGTATGCAGATGACATGATACTATATATAGAAAACCTGAAGGACTCAACCCAAAAACTACTTGAACTGATCAACAAATTCAGCAAAGTAGCAGGATATAAGATTAACATTCAGAAATCAGTCGCATTTCTGTATACTAACAATGAAATATTAGAAAAGGAATACAAAAATACAATACCTCTTAAAACAGCATTCCAAAAAATCAAATACCTGGGAATACACCTGACCAAGGAGGTAAAGGACTTATATGCTGAGAACTATAAAACCTCAATCAAGGAAATAAAAGAAGATGTAAAGAAATGGTAAGATATTTCATGCTCCTGGGTTGGAAAAATTAATATTGTAAAAATGGCCTTACTACCCAAAGCAATCTACAAATTCAATGCAATCCTTATCAAATTACCCATGACATTTTCCACAAAACTAGACCAAACAACCCAAAAATTTATATGGAACCACAAAAGACCCAGAATTGCCAAAGCAATTCTGAGGAACAAAAACCAAGCAGGAGGCATAACTCTCCCAGACTTCAGGCAATATTACAAAGCCACAGTCATCAATACAGTGTGGTACTGGTACCAAAAAAGACATATAGACCAGTGGAACAGAATAGAGAACCCAGAAACCTATGGTCAAAAATCTTTGACAAAGGGGCAAGAACATAAAATGAGAAAAACACAGTCTTTTCAGCAAGAATTGCTGGGAAACCTGGACAGCTGCATGCAAATCAATGAAACTAGAACACACCCTCACGCCATGCACCAAAATAAACTCAAAATGACTTAAAGACTTAAATGTAAGACAAGACACCATCAAACTCCTGGAAGAGAACATAGGCAAAACATTCTCTGACATCAACCTTATGAATATTTTCTCAGGTCAGTCTCCCAAAGCAACAGAAATAAGAGCAAAAATAAACCAAAGGGACCTAATCAAACTGACAAGCTTTGCACAGCAAAGGAAACCAAAAAGAAAACAAAAAGAAAACTTGTAGAATGGGAGAAAATAGTTTCAAATGATGCAACTGACAAGGGCTTAATCTCTAAAATATGCAAGCAACTTATACAGCTCAACAGCAAAAAAGCCAACAACCCAATTGAAAAATGGGCAAAAGGCCTGAAAAGACATTTCTCTAAGGAAGATACACAGATGGCCAACAAGCACATGAAAAAAATGCTCAACATCCCTGATTATTAGAGAAACACAAATCAAAACTACCACGAGACACCAACTCACACCAGTCAGAATGGCTATCATTAAGAAGTCCACAAATAACAAATGCTGGAGGGGGTGTGGAGAAAAGGGAACCCTCCTGCACTGTCGGTGGGAATGTAAGCTGGTAGAACCACTATGGAGATCAGTATGGAGATACCTTAGAAATCTATACACAAAACTACCATATGATCCAGCAATCCCACTCTTGGGCATATATCCAGACAAAACTCTCCTTAAAAAAGACACATGTGCCTGCATGTTCACTGCAGCACTATTCACAATAGCCAAAACATGGAAACCACCCAAATGTCCATTGACAGATGATTGGATTAGGAAGATGTGGTATATATACACGATGAAATACTACTCAGCCGTACAAAAGAATGACAAAATGCCATTTGCAGCAACATGGATGGAACTAGAGACTCTCATCCTGAGTGAAGTAAGTCAGAAAGATAAAGACAAATACCATATGATATCACTTATATCTGGAATCTAATATAAGGCACAAATGAATCTTTCCTCAGAAAAGAAAATCATGGACTTGGAGAACAGACTTGTGGTTGCCAAGGGGGAGGGGGAGAGAGTGGGGTGGATGGGGAGCTTGGGGTTAACAGATGCAAACTATTGCCTTTGGAATGGATTAGCAATGAGATCCTGCTGTGTAGCACTGGTAACTACGTCTAGTCACTTATGGTGGAGTGTGATAATGTGCAAAAATAGAATGTATACATGTATGTGTAACTGGGTCACCATGGTGTACAGAAGGAAAAAAAACTGTACTGGGTAATACCTATTAAAAAATAATAATAACAAAAAAAAGAATAAAGTACTTAGGAATAAACCTACCTAAAGAAACAAATGACCTGTACTCTGAAAACTGTAAGTCACTGATGAAAGAAATCAAAGGTGACACAAACAGATGGAAAGACCTACCATGCTCTCGGACAGGAAGAATCAATATTATCAAAATGAGCATACTAACTAAGGAAATCTACAGATTCAATGCAATCACTATTAAATTACCAATGGTATTTTTCTCAGAACTAGAACAAAGTATCTTAAAGTTTGTTTATAAGCATAAAAGACCCAGAATAGCCAAAGTCATTCTGAGAAAGAAAAATGGAGCTGGAGGAATAAAGCTCCCTGACTTCAGACTATACCACAAAGGTACAGTCATCAAAACCACATGGTACTGGCACAAAGACAGACATATAGATCAGTGGAAGAGGATAGAAAGCCCAAAATTAAACCCATGTACCTATAGTCAACTAATCTATGACAAAGGAGGCCAGAATATACAACAGAGAAAGGACAGCTTGTTCAATAAGTGGTGCTGGGAAAACTGGAAAGCCACAGGTAAAGGAACACTTCCTAACACCATATACAAAAATAAACTCAAAATGGATTAAAGACCTAGATATAAGACCACATACTATAAAACTCTTAGAGGAAAACACAGGCCAAATACTCTCGGACCTTAACCACAGCAATATCTTTTCAGATCAACCTTCTAGAGTAATAAAAACAAAAACAAAATAAACAATTGGGACTTAATTAAACTTAAACGTTTCTGCACAGCAAAGAAACCCTAGATGCAACAAAAAGACAACTCACAGAATGGGAGAAAATATTTGCAAATGAAGTGACTGACAAAAGATTGATCCCCAAAATTTATGAACACTTTCTGCAGCTCAATACCAAAAAAAAAAAAAAAGAACCCCATCAGAAAATGGGTGGATCTAAAGAGACCATTCTCCAAAGAAGACATACAGATGGCAAAAAAATACATGGGACGTTGCTCAACATCACTAATTATTAGAGAAATGCAAATCAAAACCACTATGAGGTACCACCTTACACTGGCCAGAATGGCCATCATCAAAAAGTCTACAAACAATAAATGCTAGAGAGGGTGTGGAGAAAAGGGAACCCTCTTACACTCTTGGTGGGAATGTTAACTGGTGCAACCACTGTGGAAAACAGTATGGAGATTCCTCAGAAAACTAAAAATAGAATTATCATTTGATCCAGCAATCCCACCCCTGGGCATCTATCCAGAGAAAACCATGACTTGAAAAGACACATGTAATCCAATGTTCATTGCAGCACTACATACAATAGCCAAGACATGGAAACAGCCTAAATGTCCATTGACAGAGGAGTGGATCAAGATGTGGTACATATACACAATGGAATATTACTCAGACATTAAAAGGAACAAAATAATGGCATTTTTAGCAACATGGATGGACTTAGAAATTATCATGCTAAGTGAAGTCAGTCAGACAATGAGACACCAACATCAAATGCTAACACTTACATGTGTAATCTAAAAAAAGGGCACAATGAACTTCTTTGCAGAACAGATACTGACTCACAGACTTTGAAAAATTTATGGTTTCCAAATAAGACAGGTTAGGAGGTGGGGGATGCTCTGGGGGTTTGGGAAGGAAATGCTATAAAATTGGGTTGTGATGATCATTGTAGAACTATAAGTGTAATAAAATTCACTGAGTAATTTAAAAAAAGAAATGGCATGCAAAAACCAATGAATAATAAAAAAAGTCCTACATAAGGGAGTTCTCACTGTGTCTCAGTAGTAACGAACCCAACTAGTATCCATGAGGATATGAGTTCGATCCCTGGCTCTGCTCAGTGGGTTAAGGACCCAGCATTGCCATTAGCTGAGGTGCAGGTGCAGCCCTAAAAAAAAAAAAAAAAAGAAAAAAGGCAGAACTAAGACATCAAACAACAGCAAATAAACAGGAAGAAGAGATTGAGTTAAAATACTCTAAAGTGGTTTTTTTCCCCCAAGTCCTGAGGCATATGGAAGTTCCCAGGGTAGGGGTTGAATCAGCGCTGCAGGTGCTAGCCTACGCCACAGCCACATCTAGGCCAGATTCAAGCTGCATCTGCCACCTATGCCGTAGTTTGTAGCAATGCTGGATCCTTAACCCACTGATCAAGGCTGGGGCTCAACCTCGATCGTTATGGACACTATGTCGTGTTCTTATCCTGCTGAATCACATGGGGACTCCAAAAGTCTTTGTATAGTCCTGAAAGGGGGTAGATGTTTTGATTGCTTTTAGGTTTCATATATGAATGCATATTAGAATTTAAAATATAACCACTGCAATAGTTAGTACTAATATAGCAGCTGACTGCTAAACCAGTGGGGGACAAAATGAAATAAGAAAAAAACAATTCAAAATAAGTTTAAAAACTTTTTAAAAACAGGAAAAGTAGAACAAATTGCTCAAAATAAGATGGCAGAAATAGAAACATATTAGTAACCACAATAAATGGAAAAAAGTCACTAGATAAAATATGAAAGATGAATTTTTCAGTCTAGGGTTTTAAAAATTCTGTTACCTGCTGGTTACAAGAAAAATGTCTGCTATCTAAGGCCACAGGAAGACAGATGGAATATATTCTAAAACCTAATAAGAAAAACAGAAGAGAACTGAGAAAAATGAACAAAAGGAATGAACAACTGTTTCATAGAGTTGGAAATTCAAGGGGCCTATAAACTTAAAAAAAGATCCTCATCCTCTCCAGTAATAGGGGAAGGAAATGTATGAAAAGTTGGGGAAGCCACTTGTTCTGCAATATGTTTCTATCTATTTTTAACCTTTTTTGGCTGCCCTGAGGCGTATGGTGTTCCCAGGCCCGGGATCAGATCCGAGCCGCAGTCTTGATCTAAGTTGCAGCTGGATCCTTAACCCACTCTGCTGGACTGGGGATCAAACCTGCATCCCAGAGCTCCCAAGCCATTGCCATAGTGGGAGTTCTGTTTCTGTCTTGTTAGTGCTTTGAAACACTTATTCAAAAAGACACATGCACCCTACATTCATTGCAGTGCTATTCATAATAGTCAAGATAAAGAAGACAGGAGTTCCATCGTGGCGCAGTGGTTAACGAATCTGACTAGGAACCATAAGTTTATGGGTTCGATCCCTGGCCTTGCTCAGTGGGTTAAGGATCAGGCATTGCCGTGAGCTGTGGTGTAGGTCGCAGACGTGGCTCAGATCTGGCGTGGCTGTTCGCTGTGGCTGTGGTGTAAGCCAGCAGCTGTAGCTCAGATTAGACCCCTAGTCTGGGAACCTCCATATGCTGTGGGAAGCAGCCCTAGAAAAGGCAAAAAGACCAAAAAAAAAAAAAAAAAAAAGATAGAGAAAGATAATAAGATATGCTATACACATTCAAATAAATATTACTTGGCCATAAAAAAGAATGAAATTGTGCCATTTGGGACAAACATGGATGATGTGGAGTGTATTATGCTAAGCAAAATAAGCCAGACAAAGACAAATACAGTATGTTTTCACTTAAGAAATCTATAAAATATAGCAAATACATTTAATGAAGAACAAACTAGTGCTTACCAGAGTAGGGATGGAGTCAGGGGAATGAGAAAACTAGGTGAAGAGGACTAAGAGGTACAAACTACAGTTACAAAATAAATAACTCACAAGGATGTAATGCATATAACAGGGAACATAGTAACATTAAAATAAGTTTTTATGGTGTGTAATCTACAAAAATATCAATCACTACATCGAACAGCTGAAACTAATATAATATTGTAAGTCAACTACACTTCAATTTTTTAAAAAAGGATTTCATTTAAGGTTAAATATGATGCATATAATGTATACACACATAGGGTTACATAATATTCCATAAGCATTAAAAATGAAAAATTACTAAAAATACATGAGTATGATAATATGTATATTGAAATAAATAACTACGCTGGATTTACCTTTGGGTGAAAAAACTTCTGGGATGTCAAGAATAGAAATTGTTTAAAATATGATAGTGCTGATCTAGACAGCTGAACTATCCAGTACTGTAGTCAATAACTACACATGGCTTTTGAGCACTTAAAATATAGGTGGTACAACTGAGGAACTTATGTTTAAATTTTACTTAATTTAAGTGAAATTTAAATAGCCACATGTGGCTAATGCCTTTTGGTTAAGACAGGTCTAGACAACAAATCTTTCTACAAGTATGGTAGTTTCCCAAATTTTTGCTTATATATTTGATATATAACTAAAAAGGACTTCAAAGCATAATGACATTTCTATAATACCTCTCTTCCTATTTCCATCTATTATCTAAACAAATTTTCTCAGGACTTACATCAGCAAAACAAAAATACAAATAAAAATTGATTCAGTCAAGTCAGTAAAATTTCATATACAGACACATTAACTAATTGGGGGAAATATGTCCCCTGCAGATAGGTTTTGATAAAAATGTACTTTTTTGTTTAATAATTATTTGTCAAAAATTGGGTACTATATTTAAGTTGTTTTGATTATATGTGGATAAAAATAATTGTAGTGGTAATTTAATACCAACGAAATTTTAATGCCTAGAACAGAGAGCCCCAAACTTTCTCAATTTATATGGCTTTTAGTGCTGTAGTAGTTTTTTCACGGCTAGAAGAAAATTCCAACAATAGTGGTAATTCAGATCATGGCCAACAGATGTCGCTGTGTTTCTCTCAAAAATTCCACATATCCTGCAGTGTTCGTGTGAGTTGATCACAAGGCGCAGGGGTGTCGGTGCAGTTTGGGATCCATGGATCTAGAGCCTTTGGGGTATGGAAAATAAAGCAACTGGCAAGTGTGGATAAAGGATATATGGAAGTATTTTAAATTCCCAATGTTAGGAGTAGCTTTCAAGAGTCACTTAACTAAAAGAAAACATAGGACACAAAGAAAAAGGCAGATTATAAGAATCTACAAACACTACGACTAATTTGGGGGCAGGCTAGTAGTGAATGGTACAGTGATCTAGGAGTCCACAGATCTATTTTGAAGTTTAGATTAAATATACCACAATAGAAATAGATGCATATACACATATATGACTATATCAGTGTATACAACAAGGAAAATATTTTTAATTGATAGGTTTGAAAAAGCTGTATTTAATTTGGAAAATAATAAGCCTTTCTCAGCCCACCTCCATCCTCCAATTTTGAAGGCTGCTTGTGGCCACTTATTTGGCTGAATGCCTGAGTAGTTATTCCTTGTTTGAGTAGACCATACTAAGAAAACATCCACCTTGGGGAAGGTTCAAATAAATGGGGAAGGGTGTGGGGGGAGATGCAATAAGTGCTATGGAGTGGGAAAGAGAAGCACAACCAATGGAGGAAAATGTTTAAGGAGGGTTTAGAAGAAGGAAGAGGAGTGGTTAAAGGTTAGCATGTGTTTCTTTGAATCTACATTAAGGATAATTGTATTTCCCCTATTACATTATAATTTTTTATGGCATTTTCTATAAACCATCTCTGTCCATAGTTTAAATCAGTAGTTTGTGAAAACCAGGGAAGATTATCAAGAATAGCAGGTATAGAAGTATAAAGTCATATTGAAATGAAATATCTCTAGCTAGACAGATACATTTATTTTAATAATACATTAAGACTGTTTATCATTGAACTCAAAAAAATTTTTATAAGAAGCTTGGCAGAATTTGAACATAGTAGATGTCTTGATATGCTTATGATTGCTTTGCCTTATAAGACACTGTTTGATGACAAACTAAAGTTTTCTACCATCAACAAGGATTTTAAGAGTAGATATTTCCATCTTTAAAAGCCTCATGTGGAAATAATTTTTCCCAATCACAATGTAAAATTTGAGAAACTCAGTGATCTCTCAAATAACTTCTTTATCCAAACTCAGTGTTTTTTTCTTCTGTGTTTCATTCTTAAAGAAATTTCTACAATTAGCCTTTCTTTCAGTTACTTATCAGTACAAATGGGGCAGCAACTGTCATTTTACTAAACTGTTTGATAAGTAAAGACACTGTCTAGGCAAGTCTTGTACAATGCAGCAATGTCATCAAATGTAAACTATCAAAGACACTATTTCTCCATTTTCTCTTACATTGGCTTAAATGATAAATGTGCATAGACACATATAAGAAACATGTCTTATATGTCTTATCTGTGTCTTCGGGTTCTTAGGAGCAGATGGAGGTCCATTTCTCTAGATTTTCAGAGAAGAATTTATGGCACTGTAGATAATATAAGAATCTGGAGATTAAACAGTTTCTGCCAACTCTCTGTGATGTGTGTGTCATTAGTGCATTTTCTCTAATTCTGGTAATTTCTCAAGGTTAAATTCCAAAATTTTTATTCCTTTGATACTCTCCTTCTGAAAGTTCTAGATGAGTATTATGGCTTCAGATACTACCAAGTTTGAGTTACCATACACCCCATCTACAAATACACTTCTTACTGTCTTTCTTGTTCCCTATGCACCACTGTCCACAGAACATTTTAATTTAAATGCCACAGCTCCTAAAACATAGTGAAAAACAAGTCCATTTCTACCAAAGAGGTATCTTTACAAAATCTCCCATAATTATCAATAATTCCTTCAGTGTTTTTCAGCACAGCATTGATGTCATTTTATTTTCCCCGACTCTATTTTGCCTTACAATTAATTACAAATTCTGCTAATCCTTTCTTTGTAATAACTATGAGATCCACTTCCCAGCTTTCAGGCCTAAACCATCATATGTGTGGATTATTATAATGGCTTATTAGAAATTCTTCTCATCATTTAACTTTTCCCCTATCAACTAAACTTTGAGAATATTTGTACAGCATTACTTATGCTTCACACTAAGTATTCACAATGGCTGCCTATTCCTTATTTTATAAAATCTTAGTAAGTCCACCATTCAAGGTTCTTCAATGAATCTATGCTTTAATTAGTCACAGCTTTACTTCAATGAAAATTTTCTATTTCAGTTGCTCTACTACATTTACTATCCTCAAGTGTGTCTTGTCTCCTATGCTTTTGGATCTGCCAAAAATATAATATTGCCAAAAGAACACCTTCATTATTGTGATGAGAATATGGGCGATTATCAAAAGGAAGGGAACAAAGCAGATGATCATTAGTTCTGCACTCAAAACAGGAAATTCAACTGGAATCTTTTTGGGGGGGGGGCTAGGTAGCCTAGAATTTAACTTTATGCCACTGCCCTCTTTCATCTTTAGAAATTCATAAAATTCATCCTCTTCAAAATCCAGTTCAGAATTTAACTTCAGGAATCTTTCTGATTGCAAACACATAAAACAGGTCCTCTATTCCATATCCGAACTCTTTAGTTGTTGTTGCTGGTTTTTTCTTTGGTATGCTGTTGCTGACCCAGTATTACTTTATCAAGTACTTTTCTGTATATATGTTTCAGTTATACATACATGTTTCTTATATGTGTCTATGCACATTTATCATCAGACTATAACAGAAAATAATGTCCTATTCCTTATAATTTTCAAATTAAATGGCTCTATCCCTTTCTTCTCTCCTTAGGATGCTCACTTTATTAAAAACTCCAAGAATTGTAGGGATGCTTATTCAGACTTTCAAGTCAGTTCTGGTAACCATCCTCTGCCTAGTCAACCACGGAGATAAATTCTTTTCAGCTGTTATTAATGCCACTGGCACAAGATATGCCTGTTAAAACTAAGACAACTCAACAGTCCCAGTACTGTCTTTGTTGTTAACTATTAAAATATTTTAGTGCCACCCTCCTTGATCAGAACTGGATGAGCCCCAATAAAATGGCCATGCCTCTGTTGAAAACCTGGGCACTATGCCCAGTGCAAGCCTGCTTAGCTTATGAGTCCATGAGTACTTCCAGTGTGTGGAAGGAGTTCAGTTGACCATTTTTCTTCTGTGACCTTGGTTCACAGCCAGGTCTTCATGTACCAATAGACTAGGTTCGGATCCTTGAGGCCAGTATACAAATATAGATGCAAATATTTTCTCTAAGGCTGCCAGTAGTACCAGAGTGGATAAATTTGAAGAGATTTCCCAATTCAGCTACTACTGCGACTTAAACAACCCTCTCTTCTGTTGGTTTTGCACATCCGCTCTAAGAACAAAAGGTATGTCCTCCCTTCCTTCCAAAGATTACTCACATTTTCTGCTCCATTTCTGTAACAATGATTTCAAGGGGGAAATTTGCTTTGTTACTCATATACCCAGCTAGTGTTAAGGACCAGGCAACCATTTCCTCTCTCTTTTTTTGCAGTCTCCATCATGATAGGTACATGTAGAGATATTGTGGTCTAATTGACCAAGAACCTAATCTCAATATCCTTTACCCATCTCTGCTGAAAGGGGTGAGAAAACCAAATACTAGCTTTTTCCATCTTTCATTAGTTCTGACTACTGACACCCATGTGGAAATACGCTGGGAGAAAGTGTTTGGCAATTAAAAAAAGGTTTTCATCAAATCGCAGACAAATAAAACTCCTTTTCTAGTTTAATAGTAGTCTCAAAAGCTGTAATTTGAAAACAGCATCAACAAATCTTTTCTGAGAGCAGGATCAAGATGGCAGAGGAGTAAACGTGGCACCCACCTTCTTCCAAACACATCAAAAAAACCATCTACATGTAGAACAATTTGCACAGTACACCTACTACTGAACGCTGGCCGAAGACCTTAAAACTCCAAAAAGGGCAAGAAACTCTCCATATAACTGAGTAGAACAACATAAAAAAAAAAAAAAAAGAGAGAGAGAGAAGAGGAAAAAAAAAGAAATTAGGGTTGGTCCAGCATTCTGAAAGGGATCTGTGAAAGAGGAAAGAAATCCCTACCCTGGGAAGCCCCTGACTGATGGCAAGGCCAGCCAAAATGGAGAGGGAACCGCAAAGCCTGAGAGAAAAGTGCAGCAGTTGGACTGAGTAGGGCAAGGCAGAGAGATAGCCTCACAAACCATTGGCACAACTGCCCAGGACACTACAGCCTGAGATGCCTGGGTGGGAGCTGGGCACTGAGATTCAGGGTCTGGAAGTCAGTTCCAGGGAAAGGACTAGGGTTGGCTGTGTGGAGGTAGCCTGCAAGGCTAAGGAGTGTTGTGCCACAGGCTAGGGAGTGCAGCGACACAGCTGAGGCTATGTGGGAGGAGGCCTGGGCCTTCAGAAGAAGCAAGGAGCCATTGTTGGGGAGGGTAAGAGGAGGAGGGACAGGACCACCACAGGAAGGTTTTTCTCTGCACATGCGTAGGCTCTCAGGCAGCAGGGTGGATCTTGCATAGACTACAGGTAACAGGGTGCCTCTTGCATGGGATACTGGTGGCAGAGGCAAACCACCATAGCCATCTGAAACTCCAGAGGTGGCATGGTTTGCCACCACTAGGGGTTCATGAACAGGCACCACCTGCGGCCCCAATCACCTAGGGGTCAGCACAGAGAAGGGCATTGCAACTGAGCACCACCCATTGTTGCTCTCACTTCCCTAGGAACACAAAGCCCCTGTTGCTGCCACCACCAAATACTCTGGGTGCTGCCTACACTGGCCTGAGGGTCACTGCCACATCCAATGGCCCTACAACCAGGAGCAGCCTTAGCCACCTTCCTGTGGATCCTTACCACTGTCAAGAGCCAGCAACCAGGCACTGGGTACAGGTCCTGCCCATTGGCTCTATCTCCCTGGAGGTATGCTCAATGTGTACATCAGTACACTGACTATCAAGGGATAATGGCCTACACACACTGGGGAAAGAAACAGCAGGCATCCAAACAAAAGCAGACCTCAATGCCCCCGCCCCCAAACAAAACAAAACAAAACTGGAGAGAGCCCTTACAAACTACCCAGGGGTGGTCTTGCTTATAAAAAGTGCTCCAAGAATACAGCAGTTTTTTTCTCCTAAACTCAAAGAATAAGAAAAATATAAGCAAAGCAAAGAAGCTCAAGAAGCATTCCCAGTTAAAAGAACAGAAGAATTCCCCTGAAGGAGCAAACAACTTTCTGCAGTCTAACAGACAGTATGTTCAAAAAGTAAATAGTGAAAATAATGAAGGAATTAAGAACAAACTTGAAGGAATTAAGAGCAGATATGGACAGTAATGCAGATTACTTTAGAAAGTAACTAGAAAATTTAAGGAGCCAAGAAAAATTAGAAAATTCATTTGCAGAGTTGCAAACTGAGTTAAAAGCACTGAAGAGCAGAAAGAATAATGCAGAGGAAAGAATTAGTGACTTGGAATATAGAACAGACAAAACCCAAAGGTAGAAGTACAGAAATCATAAAGATTAGAGCAGAAATAAATGAAATAGAAACACAGAAAACCACAGAAAAGATCAATGAAACCAAAAGCTGATTCTCTGAAAGGAACAAATTTAATAAACCCTTAGCCAGACTCAACAGAGGACTTGAAATGTACACCCTGGAAGAAATGCACAAATTCCTAGAAAAGTAAAATCTTCCAAGACTAAACCAAGAAAAAACAGAAAAGATGAATGGACCAATCACAAGTACTGAAATTGAAACTGTCATTAAACAACTTCCAATGAACAAAAGCCCAGGACCAGATGGCTTCACAGGTGAATTCTATCAAACATTTAGACAAGAGCTAATGCCTATCCTTCTGAAACTATTCCAAAAAAAAAAAAAAAATTGCAGAAGAAACACTCCCAAACCCATTCTATGATGAACATAGATGCAAAAATCCTCAACAAAATACTAGCAAGCCAAATCCAGCAATACATTAAAAGGATCATACACCATGATAAAGTAGGATTTATCAATATTCCCAAATCAATCAGTGTGATCCACTACATTAACAAACTGAAGAATAAAAACCATATGATCCTCTCAATAGATGCAGAAAAAGCCTTTGACAAAATCTAACACCCAATTCTGGTAAAAACCCTTAGGAAAGTGCACACAGAGGGAAACTACCTCAACAGAATAAAGGCCATATATGGCAAAACCACAGGTAACATTATTCTCAATGGTGAAAAGCTGAAAGAATTTCTGCCAAAATCAGGAAAAAGACAAGGATTCTGCTCTCGCCGCTACAATTCAACATAGTTTTGAAAGTCCTAGCCACGGCAATTGGAGAAGAAAAAGAAATAAAAGGAATCAAAATTGGAAAGGAAGAAGTAAAACTATCAATATTTGCAGATGACATAATACTATACCTAGAAAATCCTAAAGATGCCACCAGAAAACTGTTAGATCTCATCAATGAATTTGGCAAAGTTGCAGGATACAAAATTAATACATAGCAATCAACTGCATTTTGACATAGTAACAATGAAAGATCAGAAAGAGAAATTAGGGAAGCAATCCCATTTACCACTGCATCAAAAAAACAAACAACCCCCCTCCCACAAAAACCTGGGAATAAACCTACATAAAAGAACTAAAGACCTGTACTCTGAAAAGTATAAGATGCTGATGAAAGAAATCAAAGGTGACACAGACAGACGGAAATATCTCCATGCTCTTGGATTGGAAGAATCAATATTATCAAAATGAGTATATTATCCAAGGCAGTCTACAGATTCAGTACAATTCCTATCAAATTACCAATGGTATTTTTTTACAGAATTAGAACAAAATATTTTAAAGTTTGTTTGGAGGCTCAAATGACCCAGAATAGCCAAAGTAATCCTAAGAAAGAAAAATGGAGCTGTAGGAATCTGACTCCTTGGCTTCGGACCATACCACAAAGTTACAGTCATCAAAACAGTATGGAATTGGCACAATAACAGAAATATACATCAGTGGGACAGGACAGAAAGCCCAGAACTATGCCCATACACCTAGTCAACTAATATATGACAAAGGAGATAAGACTATACAATGGAGAAAACAATTCCCAACACCACTTACAATAAGTGGTGGTGGGAAAACTGGACAGATACGTGTAAAAGAATGAAATTAGAACACTCCTTAACACCATACACAAAAATAAACTCTAAATGGATTAAAGACCTACACATAGTACCAGATACTATAAAACTCTTAGAGGAAAACATAGGTTGAACACTCTCATATAAACCACAGCAATGTCTCCTCAGATCCACCTCCTAGAGTAATGACAATAAAAACAAAAATAAACATATGGAACCTAATTATACTTAAAGGTTTTTGCACAGCAGAGAAAACTCCAAATAAAATGAAAAGACAACACAAAGAAGAAAGTATTTGCAAATGTACTGACTGACAAAGAGTTAATTTCCAAAATTTATAAATACTTCCTGCAGTTCAATACTAAAAAACAAACAACCCCATCAAAAAATGGACAGAAGTTCTAAACAGACAATTCTCCACAGAAGACAGACAGTTGGCCAAAAAACACATGACAAGATATTCAATATCACTAATTATCAAAGAAATGCAAATCAAAACTACAAGAGGTACCACATAACACCAGCCAGAATGGATATCACCAAAAAGTCTACAAACACACATGCACCCATATGTTTACTGCAGCACTTTTCACAATAGCCAAGACATAGAAACAACCCAAATGTCCATTGACAGATGATTGGATTAGGAAGATGTGGGATATATACACAATGGAATACCACTCAGCCATAAAAAAGAACAAAATAATGCCATTTGCAGCAACATGGATGGAACTAGAGACTCTCATACTGAGTGAACTAAGTCAAAAAGAGAAAGACAATGGCGGAAAGACTTAAATACAAGACAGGACACCATAAAACTCCTAGAAGAAAACATAGGCAAAACACTCTCTGACATCAACATCATGAATATTTTCTCAGGTCAGTCTCCCAAAGCAACAGAAATAAGAGCAAAAATAAACCAAGGGGACCTAATCAAACTGACAAGCTTTCGCACAGCAAAGGAAACCAAAAAGAATACAAAAAGACAACTTTCAGAATGGGAGAAAATAGTTTCAAATGATGCAACTGACAAGGGCTTAATCTCTAGAATATATGAGCAATTTATACAACCCAACAGCAAAAAAGCCAATCAATCAACGGAAAAATGGGCAAAAGACCTGAATAGACATTTCTCCAAGGAAGATATACAGATGGCCAGCAAACACATGAAAAAATGCTCAACATCGCTGATTATAAGAGAAATGCAAATCAAAACTACCATGAGATACCACCTCACACCAGTCAGAATGGCCATCATTAATAAGTCCACAAATAACAAGTGCTGGAGGGGTTGTGGAGAAAAGGGAACCCTCCTGCATTGGTGGTGGGAATGTAAACTGGTACAGCCACTATGGAGAACAGTTTGGAGATACCTTAGAAATCTATACATAGAACTACCATATGACCCAGCAATCCCACTCTTGGGCATATATCCAGGCAAAACTCTACTTAAAAGAGACACGTGCACCCGCATGTTCATTGCAGCACTATTCACAATAGCCAAGACATGGAAACAACCCAAATGTCCATCAACAGATGATTGGATTAGGAATATGTGGTATATACACACAATGGAATACTACTCAGCCATACAAAAGAATGACAAAATGCCATTTGCAGCAACATGGATGGAACTAGAGACTCTCATCCTGAGTGAAGTAAGTCAGAAAGAGAAAGACAAATGCCATATGATATCACTTATAACTGGAATCTAATATCCAGCACAAATGAACATATCCACAGAAAAAAAAATCATGGACTTGGGAAACAGACTTGTGGCTGCCTGATGGGAGAGAGAGGGAGTGGGAGGGATCAGGAGCTTGAGGTTATCAGACCCAACTTAGAATAGATTTACAAGGAGATCCTGCTGAGTAGCACTGAGAACTATGTCTAGATACTCATGTTGCAACAGAACAAAGGGTGGGGGAAAAAAAAGTGTAATGTATACATGTAAGGATAACTTGATCCCCTTGCTGCACAGTGGGAAAATAAAATAATAAAAACAAACAAAAAAACAAAAAGAGAAAGACAAAATACCATGTGATATCACTTATATCTGAAATCTAATATATGGCACAAATGAACCTTTCCACAGAAAAGTAACTCACGGACTTGGAGAACAGACTTGTGGTTGCCAAGGGAGAGGGGGAGGGAGTGAGATGGACTGTCAATTTGTGGTTAACAGATGGAAACTATTGCCTTTGGAATGAATAAGCAATTAGATCCTGCTGTATAGCACTGGGAACTATATCTAGTCGCTTATGATGGGGCATGATAATGTGAGAAAAAGAAATGTATATGTGTGACTGGGTCACCTTGCTGTTCAGTAGAAAACTGACAGAACACTGTAAACCAGGTATAATAGAAAAAATAAAAATGATTAGGTAAAAAAAGTCTACAAACAACAAATGACGGAGAGGGTGTGAAGAAAAGGGAACCCTCTTACACTGTTGGTGGGAATGTAAATTGGAGCAACCACTACAGAAAAGAGTATGGAGATTCCTCAAAAAAAACTAAAAATAGAATCACATGATTCATCAATCCCATTGCTGGGCATCTATCCAGAGAAAACCATGCTCGAAAAGATACATGTACCCCAATGTTCAGTGCAGCACTATATACAATAGTCAAGACATGAAAGCAACCTAAGTGTCCATCGACAGAGGAATGGATAAAGAAGATGTGGCACATACACACAATGGAATGTTACTCAGTTATATAAAGGAATGAAATAATGGCATTTGCAGCAACATCGACAGACCTAGAAATTATTGTTCTAAGTGAAGTTAGTCAGACAGCAAGACACAAACATCACACACTATTGCTTATATGTGGAATCAAAAAAAGGATACAATGAACTTACTGCCAGAGCAGAAACAAACTCAGAGACTTTGAAAAACTTATGGTTACCAAGAGAGACAGGGTGGGAAACAGGAGGGAAGGATGGACTGAGGGGTTGGGATAGAAATGTTCTAAAATTAGTTTGTGATGATGGCTGTACAACTATAAATATAATAAAATTCATTGAATTAAAAAAAAGAACCATCATATGATACAGCAATCCCACTCCTGGGCATATATCTGGACAAAACTTTCATTCAAGAAGATATATGTACCCTATGGTCATTGTAGCACTATTCACAATAGTCAAGACATGGAAATAATCTAAATGTCTATAGAGAGATGAATGGATTAAGATGTGGTACATATATGCAATGGAATACTACTCAGCCATAAAAAGAATGCAATAATGCCATTTGTAGCAACATGGAGGGAACTAGAGTTTATCATACTAAGCAAAGTAAAAAAGAGAAAGACAAATACCATATGTATCACTTACATATGGAATCTATTGCACAAATGAACCTATCTACAGAAAAAACAAACTCATGGACATGGAGAACAGACTTGTGGTTGACAAGGGGGAAGGGGAAGGAGTGGGGTGGACTGGGAGTTTGGGGTTAACATGTAAACTATTGCATATGGCGTCGATAAGCAATGAAATCCTGATATATAGCACAGGGAAATATATCCAATCACTTGTGATGGAACATGGTGGAAGATAATATGAGAAAAAGAATGTATATGTGTATATATATATATATATATATATATATGTATGTGTGTGTGTGTGTGTATGTATGTATGGCTGGGTCACTTGTTGTACAGCAGAAACTGACAGAACATTGTAAATCAACTATAATAAAAAATTAGGGAGTTCCCATCGTGACGCAGTGGTTAACGAATCTGACTAGGAACCATGAGGTTGTAGGTTTGGTCCCTGGCCTTGCTAAGTGGGTTAAGGATTCCAGCATTGCTGTGAGCTGTGGTGTAGGTTGCAGACGCAGCTTGGATCCCACGTTGCTGTGGCTCTGGTGTAGGCTGGCGGCTACAGCTCCGATTAGACCCCTAGCCTGGGAACCTCCATATGCTGTGGGAGTGGCCCTAGAAAAGGCAAAGACAAAAAATAAATAAATAAATAAATAAATAAAAACAAATCAAAAAACCCCCTAAATATTTTCCTGTTGAGCTTGCCTTAAAAGTTCATTAACTATTTGGCCCCATCACACTTTGCCTTTTTTTTTTTTTTTTCTTTCGCTTTTTAGGTTATTTCCCACAGCAAATGGAGGTTCCTGGGCTAGGGGTCAAGTGGAGCTACAGCTGTCCGCCTACACCATAGCCACAGCAATGTCAGATCCAAGCTGCGTCTACTACCTACACTACAGCTCACAGCAACACCAGATCTTTAACCCACTGAGTGAGGCCAGGGATCAAACCTGCAACCCCATGGTTACTAGTTGGGTTCGTTTTTGTTGTACTACAATGGGAACTCCTTTTTTTTTTTTCCTTTTTTGTGCACATTTTGCCATATTTTATCAAATCCCCTATATCTAACCAAATTAGTTACTTGTGGTTCTTGGAACACATCCTACTCTTTGACTCGAAGCATTTTTTGCAGTTCATGCCATTCTTTGAACCCAGAATTCTGCACGTCATTTCGGATGACGAAGTAACTTTCTCAAGCTTTAGTGAGATGTTACTGACAAATAAAACTATATTTAAGGTGTACAACATGATGGTTTGACACACACACACACACACATATATATATAGGTATATAGATATACCTATATATCTAAAGATATATATCTATATACATTGTGAAATAATTAGCAAACTAATTAACACATCCATCATCTCATGCAATTATTTTTTCATTGCAGTGAGATTGCTTAATATCTACTCTCTAGCATGTTTCAAATATACAATACAGTATTATTATTAACTACAGTCATCATGCTATGTACTAGATACACAGAACCTATTTTTCTTATAAGTGAAAGTTTGTAATCCTTTGATGAACCTCTCTGACTCCCCAGCTCCAGGCAATCACTATTTTACTTTTTGTTTCAGTAAAGTTCAACTTTTTCTTCCCTTGTAGATTCTACAAATGAATAAGACAATAAGTATTTATCTTTCTTTGCCACTGTGCCAGGCAGTGATTGAATTTGTGTCCTAGTTCTCTAGAGATGCACCTGTTCCCCTTGCACTACAGTCGAAACACCTTCATTTTTAGATTGCATCAGGATTTTTTTTTTTACATTCACTAGCTAGAATGCGATAGAAAACACAAATATATACAACTGCTCTGAAATCACAAGTGAGTACTTCATTATAGGAGGCCATTAAGGTTTTTACAATATTATTACACTAAATATTTGTAATTGATACAATGAAAGCACAATTAAAAACTATCACAGAATGTTCTTTTCTATAGCACTTATCACATTCTAACATATTATATACATTATAGTCTTTGTTTACTATCTATATCCCCCATTCCCACAAGAATATAAGCTCATTAGGGGAGCAACATTATCTTTTCTTTCCCCCATAATATAACAAAAGTGCCTAGAATAGCATCCAATACAAAGAAAGCACTCAGTAAATAGTTGGAAGAATGGAAAACTTGTCAAAAGATGACATCCAGAGACACCTCAACATTCAGGATTCCCAGACTGAGAAATACTGGCGTAGGGGAAAAAGTATTGGCTTAGGAGCCAGAGAAACCTGAATTGGAATATTTTTCTTAGCTTTTAACTCTTACTCTGCTACTTACCAGCCGCATGACTTTGGGTATGTTATTTAAATATACGGAATCTTTTTTTCCTCCCCTTTGGTAAAAGGTAAAATCTGTTAAAGATATTTTAAAATGGCTGGAGTTCCCATCATGGCACAGTGGATATGAATCTGACTAAGAACTATGAAGCTGCGGGTTCAATCCCTGGCCTCACTCAGTGGGTTAAGGATCCGGCGTTGCCATCAGCTGTGGTGTAGTTCGCAGACACGGCTCAGATCCTGCATTGCTGTGGCTGTGATGTAGGCCGGAGGCTACAGCTCCGATGAGACCCCTAGTCTGGGAACCTCCATATGTTGTGGGTGTGGCCCTCAAAAGATAAAAAGCCAAAAAAAAAATTTTTTTTAAATGGCTAATACATAAACTATATAAAATACCAGCATATAAGGAGACCATTACTACTACTCTTAGAGATGTGAAGAAAAAACATTTAATCAAATAAAACTAAATCTTTCCATGTTATCATGATTTTCCCTTTCTTAGTTCATGTTATATTCATAAATAGGAAGCAGATTTGGAATAAATGAAAACAAAAAAAGGAATAGGATGTAAAACTGCCACTAAAACAACTACATGAAAACACAAGATTTTTCATAGCAATAATTTGTCAAATGTTGAAAGAGCTTGGCTGTAATTGGGCTGTAAAATCAGCCCTGAATAACAAATCAACATGAAAACAAATAGGTAAAATACGTGAAAGAGAATAAAGATCATGCTGTGACCTCAGCTGCACAGGAGTAGTTTTTGTCCCCTGGCATGCATATACACTTCATCCATCCACCTTCTTACATACAAGTTCTACTTGGCTCATCAGGAACTTTAACCCCCAGGCCAACCCTGAAGGATGAATTAACCTACTTATCAAACCCTTAGGCAGTATGCATGGCCAGGAAGCTGGGTATTTAGTGAACACAATGAGGTGGTTTCAGCATTTTACTGCAGTATTCTATAACCACAGAAAGAAGAGGTTAAAAGTGATGAACTGCATTACGAAAAAGCAGTGTAAAATTATTCCTTTAAGTTTTGCTGCGAAATGGACTTCTCAAAATACTTTGTACATACAAATGAATTTAAGATCTGTTTCAGGTAAAAATTATCATTTATTTTATAAAAGGAGGATAAAATATCACTTAGTTTTAGGCAAGGGACATATTATTAGTATTCACAGTTCACCAAAAAAAGAAATTTTGGATGGTTAGTTCAGTCTTAACCCAAACTATGTTACAATGTTGCAAATAGGAACTGGTATATGAAAAAAGGTTTGCACTCCAACATCCTTAATAAAACTAAAAAATAACTGAATGTGAAATACACTCCTGAGAATAACTTGGGTATCAGAAGCCTAGCAAACACAAGCCTATTAACTTTCCTTTGCCCTTCCTTGCCACCTATTCTGCCAGTGTGCTAGTTCAACTGTTGATTTTCTTTAATTCCAATGTGTAGCAGAAATGGTATTAACTAACCTCCATGTAAATCATTCACTATACTAACCTTCACTCTTCATTCTCTCTATGAAAACAGGGCTGATAACCACATTACTGAAAGCTGATGGCTAATGAGCTATCCTCCAGTATGGCAAGGCACTTCTTCCTGAAGTTTAAACAGAAGCATACAAAAAAACATTTGTTTGTTTCCAATACTGTTTATGCCAACTGTGCTTGTTACTTTTATTATATAAGCTAATAAAATATGAATATGAAAAGAAAACTGTTACCTGTACAAATAAGAACAACAACTAATTGGAATTCCCATCATGGCTCAGTGGAAACGAATCCAACTAGGAATTGGAGGTTGGGGTTCGATCCCTGGCCTCACTCAGTGGGTTAAGGATCAAGCATTGCTGTGAACTGTGGTGTAGGTCACAGATGTGGCTTGGATCCCAAGTTGCTGTGGCTCTGGCATATCGTGGTGGCTACAGCACTGATTTGACCCCTAGTCTTGGAACTCCATATGCCCTGGGTGAGGCCCTAAAAAGACAAAAGACCAAAAAAAAAAAAAAAAAAAAAAAAGAACAACAACAAACTTAAGCTGAATGGTCTGAAAGGACTCAATAAAGAGGTCACTAAAAATTAACTTGAATAGGTATGGATGAGACACTGGAAAAGACTGGAAGAAAACTTGTAAATATCTCTAAGTATTTTGTATGCATTTGTCTTTACTACTCCAAATAAATCAAAATGGAATCACACCTTATGCATTAAGGCTGTGATTTTGGTAAAAGCATTGAGGAACATTCAAAAACACATGCAAAGAAAAGACCTTGGCAGATTTACATGTAAGGATTGGTGAATGAATACAGTTTTATGTTTCAAAGAAAGTCAAATGCTTAAGTATTAACATTTTTATTAGTTCCAGCTACAAACAAACTTTTTTGGACAACTGATCAATTATAGGTCTCCAGTTGTATTAGATGAGAGGGTTATACTCTATTAATCTTGGTCATTTCTCCTCAGTTTGAAATCAATGCTTCAGATTAAAGCCTTCTCCATTACTTTTAATTTTTACTAAAAAGCATCTGTTAAAAAAATTAGTCATTAGATAGAACCTAAAGGTTTCTAGCCAAATTTCAAACTCGGTATAAGATTTCGAACAATAACAACAAGAAATACAACTATCTGAGAAGGAATATGGATAGGAAGAGAAACAAAAGTAATATAGCTGTAAAAGACTAGAGGGAGACAGGATGAGTGTACTAAAAACATAAACAGTGAATCAAAAGTAGAAAACAATTTAAAGTAACACCAAAGGATGGATGACTAATGTGAATCAAACATGATGATACAATTGTAATTATCGGTTATATAAAACAAGGTTCATCATCTGAAAAATGGTTATTTAAACTATGATGTATTCAGGTTAGGATCAAGATAGCAGAGTAAGAGAATGTAGAAGTCACCTCCCACAACGAACACATTAAAAACTCATTAACATGTGGAACAGCTCTGACGAAAAACTAACTGGGATTGGCAGAAGGGCTCTACAATCAAAGCTGTAAGAAAGATCCACACACAACCAGGTAGGAAGGGGAGAAAAGCAAGTGGGTTGGGACCTGTGTCCCTTAGAGGAGACTCAGAGAAAAGGGAAATGACATGGGTGGACATCTACCCTGGGGAGTCGGCAATCCAAGCCACAGATTGAGAACCCTGGTCCTGGGGGTCCTACCTTGGGGAGACAAGCCCCCTTGCCTTGCTGGAGGACCACTGAGGTCAACAGAAGGACTGTGAAGCCTAGACTATAGGTGTGAGAAGCATATGTGCTGGTGTACCCCAAGAGCAGGGGTGTAAAGATCTCTTCTAGCAGCTGCCAGTTTTCCTGCAACCACTTTGTCTCACGTGCCAGCAGCTGAGTGAATCTTCTGGCACTGCTCATTCCACATCACTGCTCAGCACTAGATGTGGGGTAGCCATGACTACGGAAGAGACTTGAGAATCAGAGAGAGAGGCAACCCAGTCCTCAGTGGCGCCTAGGTAGGGTGGGCAATGGTTATTTTTGGCCCTTTCTAAAGCAACATCTCAGAAACAGCCTAGCTCCCTCACTGTGACTGTTCCACGACAGCTCACCCCACCCCATGTAACATCGATAGGCCATATGGGCACCACCTGCTCTGCAGAGAGAGTATACAATAAGGTAGGTGTGGCATAGGCTTGGTCAGTAATCTGCTGTGAAGGAAAAAGTGGACACGCACCTCAGGCTGCGTGTGAGCAGAGCCATGGGTGCTTGCATGGGCAGTGCATCAGACTTCTATCTGTGGCTGACATAAGCTGAGAGCTGACAATGGACTTCCTTCTTTCAGCATTCCCCTTCTCTGAGGCAAGGATGCGGAGCAGGGAGAAGAAAAACACACACTTAAAGGGAAGAGAGGCAGCTTGGCCAAGACCCTCAGGGCTTCCGCTCCAGCAATTTGGGATCAGACCTCACCCTGATAATGCTCACTGAGCATAGGTGAAGTCCTGCCTCACTCCTGGCTCCAGCTCCATCCCCTACAAGGTGAGAGCTGGCAGCACAAGCTGAGGAAAGATGTGACTTGCATCCACGTCAAATCCAGCTCTCCCATCAAAGGCATTAGGCACACACAGTCTTTATAGGGATCCCCCCAACTTACATAGGACGGGAGCCGATCACCACTTTAAGACAGCAGTAGGTAACTATTTCACCTAAATTCATAGAGGCAGAGAAAGTTAAGCAAAATAAAAGGACACAGGAACTACTTTCAGATGAAAGAGCAAGAGAAAACATCTGAAAGAAAATGAAATAGAAATAATTTACCAGATAAAAATTCAAACCATTGGTAGTAAAAATGTTAGTCAAATTGGGGAAAATAATTGATGTACACAGTGAACAGTGTAACAAGGAATTAGAAAATGTAAGAAAGACCCAATCATAAATGAAGAATTACACAGATGAAATATATAGAGACTAGAAGGAATGAATTGCAGACTAAGTGATACAGAAGAATGTGTGATTTGAAAAATAGAGTCAGGAAAATCTCCCAAACAGAAGGGCAAAAAGAAAACCAAATTAAGAAAAAAAAAACAATTTAAGAGATCTCTGGGTAATATTAAGCATACCAACATTCACATTACAGGGGTCCTAGAAGGAGAATAGAGAGAGAAGAACAGAAATGTATTTCAGGAAATTATAGCTGAAACCTTCCCAAACCTGAAGAAACAGATCCAGGTATAGGAAGCACAGAGGTCCCACAGCAAGGCATGACATAATTAAAATGGCACAGAGGAATCACAGCAAGGCATGACATAATTAAAATGGCAACCAGAAGCTGGATGAGGTAAGGAAAGGTTCTCCTCTACAGCTCAGAGGGAGCACAGCCCTGCCGATGCCTGGATTTCAGATGCTGGCCTCTAGAACTGTGAGAAAATATATTTTTGTTGTTCTTAAGTCACCAACTTTGTGACAATTTGTTACATCATCCCTAGAGCATAATACAGAATCTAATTTAAGCAGCATCCCCACCCTCCTCACACACATGGCGATGTATTCACTATTCCTTCCATGTTGATCCTTTCGTGTCAATGATCAATTTCTAAATAAATCATCATTTGACATGAAAAAATAATTAAAGTAGGTAAAACAGAATTCTAAAGATAGCAAGAGAAAAACAAAGAGTCAAATACAAGGGAATCCCCATAAAGGTATCAGCTAATTTTTCTGCAGAAACTGTGAAGGCCAATAGGGCACGGCAAGCTATATTCAAAGTGCTGAAAAGGAAAAATCTACAACCTAGGATACTTTACCCAGCAAGATTATAATTTAGAATATAAGGAGAGAAAAAGAACTTCTCTGACCAGCAAAAACTAACAGTTCATCAATACTAAACCCACCCTAAAAGAAATGTTAAAGGGTCTTCTCTAAGTGGAAAAGAAGAATCTATAGGAAAGGGAAAAATCCCATTAGCACAGACAAATATACAGTAAGGACTGAGATTCAAGCACTTAACGCACTACAAAGATTAAAAGAAAAAAAATCATAAAACAAAGTATAACTCCAATAAACAGTTAAGGGATAGCATGAAGATGTCAGATATGACATAAACAAAACAAAATGTTGAGGGGGGTAGTGAAAAATGTAAATCTTGTAAAATACGTTTGAACTTAAATGACTACCAGTTCAAAACAGATATAGTTATAGGTCAACATATGTGAACACCATGGTGCCTCCAAATCAAAAAACCTACGATGGATACACAAGAACTGAAAAGAAAGGAACACAAGCATACTACTAAAGAAAATCATCAGACTACAAGGATAGAAACAAAAAGAAGAAAAAATGAATAAAGAACTACAAAACAATCAGAAACAAGTAACAAAATGGCAATAAGTACATATCTATCAATACTGACTTCAAACATTAATGGACTAAATGCCTCAACCAAAAGACATAGGGTTACTGATTGGTTGAAATCCCAAGGTATGGAGTTCCCATTGTGGCGCAGCGGAAACGAATCCAACTAGGAACCATGAGGTTGCAGGTTTGATCCCTGGCCTCACTCAGTGGGTTATGGATCTGGCATTGCCATGAGCTGTGCTGTTGATTGCACATGCGGCTCAGATCTGGCATTGCTGTGCCTGTGATGTGGGCCAGCAGCTTCGCCTCCAATTTGACCCCTAGCCTGGGAACCTCCATATGCTGCAGGTGCGTCCCTAAAAAAAAAGAAAGAAAGAAAGAAAGAAAAAAGAGAACGAATGAAAGAAAGAAAGAAGAAAAGGAAAAGAAAAAGAAGAGAAAAGAAAACCACCTTGGAGTTCCTGCTGTGTGTAAGCCACAGGTGCACCTCAGATTCAATCCCTGGCACAGGAATGGCAGAGCAGCAGAAAAAAAAGGAAAAAAAAAAAAAAAAAAAGAAATCCATCTTGTTGGCTGGGCAGGGAAGATGATTTAAAAAAAAAAGGGAATCCAAAGATACCCTATATAGTGTATAACAGACTCACTTCAGAGATAAAGACACAAACAAAGTCGTGAGGATAGAAAAAGATATTTCATACCAACAGAAATTGCAAAAAAGTGGGAGTAGCAATACTGTTATCAAATAAAAAAGACTGAAAAAAGGCTATAATAAAAGACAAAGAAGGGCATTCTGTAACAATAAAAGAATCAATAAAGGAAGAGGATATTACACTCATTGACATATATGCACCCAAGACAGGAGTACTTAAATATACAAAGCAAATACTAACAGCCATAAAAATAAGAAGTTGACAGTAACATAATAATAATATGGGACTTTAACATCCCATAATATCAATGAATAGATCACCCAAACAGAAAATCAGTAAGGGAATAGTGGTCTTAAGTGACACAATAGACCAGTTTGACTTAATAGCTATCCAGAAGACATTACACTCTAAACCAGCAGAATATACTTTCCTTTCAAGAGTATATGGAACATTCTCCAGGATAGATCACATGCTACGCTAAAAAACAAGTCTCAAAAAATTTAAGAGGATAAGAATTATATTAAGCATTTTTTCTGACCACAACAGTATGAAAATAGAAATTAATTACAGAAGAAAGAAAAGTGGGAAAAGAACAAACATGTAGATACTAAACATACTACTAAAAAAACAATGGGTCAAGAAGAAATCAGAGAGGAAATCAGAAAATAATTTGAGACAAATGAAAAAGGAAACACAACACTCCAAAAATCTATGGAACGTAGCAAAAGTAGTTTTGAGAGGGAAGTTAACAGTGATACAGGCCTTCCTCAAGAAATAAGACAAATCTGAAATAAACAACCTAACCCAGTACTTAAACTATTAGAAAAGCACAAGTCAGCAGAAGGAAAAAATAAATATTTGAGAAGAAATGAAAAAAATAAAGATAAAAATAATAGAAAAGATCAATGAAACCTAGAGCCTTTTTTTTTTTTTTTTTTTTTTTGTCTTTTCAGGGCCGCACCTGCAGCATATGGAGGTTCCCAGGCTAGGGGTCAAATTGGAGCTGTAGCTGCCGGCCTACATCAGAGACACAGCAAGGCAGGACCTGAGCTGCATCTGTGATCTACACCACAGCTCATGGCCACACCGGATCCTCAACCCACTGAGCAAGGCCAGGGATCAAACCCACAACCTCATGGTTCCTAGTTGGATTCATTAACCACTAAGCCAAGATGGGAACTCCTTTTTTTTTTTTTTTTTTTTGTGAAAGATAAACAAAATGGACAAACCTCTAGCTAGGCTCACCAAGAAGAAAAGACAGAAGATTCAAACAAAGTAAGAAATGAAAAAGAAATAACTGATACCACAGGGATACAAAAAAAATTCATGAGAATATTAAAATTATATGCCAACCGACTGACAATCTCATAGAAATGGACACATTTCCAGAAACATACAACCTGCCAAGATTGAATCAAGAAACATACAATGTTAATGGACTGGTCACTAGAAGTAAAATTAAATTTGTAACTTAAAAAAACTCCCACCAGGAGTTCCCGTTGTGGAGCAGCGGAAATGAATCCAACTAGGAACCACGAGGTTGTGGGTTCGACCCCTGTCCTCGCTCAGTGGGTTAAGGATCCAGTGTTGCTGTGAGCTGTGCTGTAGTTCGCAGATGTGGCTCTGATCTGGTGTTAATGTGGCTCTGGCATAGGCCGGCAGCAACAGCTCCAATTAGACCCCTACCTTGGGAACCTCCATATGCCATGGGTGAGGCCCTCAAAAGACAAAACAAACAAACACAACTCCCAACAAACAAAAGTCCAGCATGATCAGCTTCTACCAAATGTATAAGGAACATATCCTTCTCAAACTATTTCAAAAAATTGAAGGAGATGGAACACTTCCAAATTCAATCTACAATGGCCCTGTTATACTGATACCAAAACCAAAGGCACTACCAAAAAAAAAAAAAATTTTTTTTGTGAAGGCCAGTATCCTTTATGACAATACATGCAAAATACTCAAAAACTATTTGCAAACCAAATCTGACAATATATAAAAAGGACCATACACCATGATTAAGTTGAATTTATTCCAGAGACCCCCAAATTGTTCAAATATTCACAATCAATGTGATAGACCACATTAACTAAAATAAAGATAAAAATGACATAATCACCTCAAAAGATGCCCCCCAAAATGTAACAAAATCCAACATCCATTCATGATAAAAATTCTCATCAAAGTGGGTATAAAGGGGACATAACACAAAAAAAGCTATTTATGACAAGCCCACAGCTAATGTCATAGTCAATGGTGAAAGGCAGAAAGCATTTCGTCTGAATTCAGGAAAAAGAAAAGCATGCCCATTCTGGCCGCTTCTATTTAACATAGTATTCCTAGCCACAGGAATCAGACAAGAAAAAGAAATAAAAGACATCCAAACTGAAAGAGAAGAACTAAAACCCTCACTATCTGCAGATGACATGATACTTTACATACAAAATACTAAAGTCTCAACCCCAAAAGTATTAGAATTAATAAATTAATTCAGCAAAGTTGAAGGATATAAGATTAATATGCAGGAATCTGTTGCTTTCTGCATACTAATAATGAACTATCAGAAAGAGAAAGTAAAAAAGTCCCATTTAAAATATCAAAAGGAATAAAATATTAGGAATAAACTTCATCAAGGAGGTCAAAGACCTATATGCTGAAAACTATAGCATTAATGAAGGAAAATGACAATGCAACAAAGAAATGGAAAGCTATCTCATGCTTTTGGATTGGAAGAATTAGTATTGTTAAAATGGCCATACTAACCAAAGCAATCTACAGATTTAATATGATTACTATCAAAATAACTATGATGTAATTCATAGAATTAGAAAAAATCTTAACATTCATATGGAACCACAAAAGATCTTCAATTGCCAAAGTTATCTTATAAATAAAAAGAACAAAGCTGGAGGTATCATGCTCTCTGACTTCAAACTACTACAAAACTTCAGTAATCAAAACAGGATGGTACTGGCACAAAACCAGACAAAATCCAATGTGACAGAGTAGAGAGCCCAGAAATAAACCCACACACATCTGGTCAATTAATCTATGACAAAGAGGCAAGACTATAAATTGGAGAAAAGTCTCTTCCATAAGTGGTGCTGGTAAACCTGGATAGCTACCTGTAAAACAACAAGGTTAAAACATTTCCTCATACCATATTTAAAAAATCAAAATGGATTAAAGACTGTAATGTAATACATGAAACCATAAAGCTCCTAGAAGAGGACATAAACAGAATACTCCTTTACATAAATCATAGCAAAATTTTTTGGGGGTCAGTCTAAGGTAAAAGAAATAACAGCAAAAATAAACAAATGAGACTTAATTAAACAAAAGCTTTTGCACAGCAAAGGAAGCCATGGGCAAAACAAAAAGGCAATTTACTCAATGAGAGAAATTATTTGCAAATGACCAATAAGGGGTTAATATTCAAAATATATAAACAGCCCATACAACTCAACATGAAAAAAGTTTCTAATGCAACCGTGGGGTGCCAGACCCACAGGGATTTATGGAGATAACTCATGGAACTTGATGTTGCTAGAGGCAAAACAGATGGGTGACCAGTAAAGTGTTTTTTATATATAATATATTCAAGAGATCAAGACTGGATGAACAGAATGTTGAAGTTCAACATTTCAATGGAACATCATAATCCCTTGCTCAATTTCCAGATCATACAAAGTTCTTAGATGCAGAATCCATCAATGGAAAGAGAAGCTGGGGTACACTTACCACAGACAGCAAAAGAATACAGTAATGGCTTTCATTATTTTGGGATCTGGTTCTGTGTGTTCTGAAATGTACTACCTTATTATCAATACATCAACCCCAACTTTCATTTAATTAGCATAAACATGGTATATTTATTCCCATTCTTTAATTTTTTAACTAGTTACATGTAACTTTAAAATGATTTTGTTGTAGGCAGCATATACTTGGGTCTTGATGTTTTCTAAACAATTTGACAATCTCCGCTCTTTAATTAGGGTATTTAGGCCATTAACAGTTAATGTGATTATTAAAGATGATATGTATTATCTTCATAATTCATATATTTTAGATTAATCAAGCATTTTTGGTAATTCAATTGTCTCTCCTTTGTTGCCTTGTTAAAAATAATGCTAATGAGTCTTTTTAAGGCTTTATATAGTATACAGCTTTCAACTTACAGTCTACTTTCAGGTAATATTAAGCTACTTTACATATAAAAACTTTTTTTTAATTAAGATTTTTATTTTGCACTTGGAATATAGTTGATTTACAATGTTGTTTAGTTACAGGTGTACAGCAAAGTGGTTCTATTATATGTATACATATATATATCCTTTTTCAGATTCTTTTCCCATATAGGTTATTACAGAATACGAAGTTCCCTGTGCTAAACAGGAGGTCCTTGTTGATTATCTATTTTATATACAGTAGTGTGTCTATAAAATAGATAATTCCAAACTCCTAATTTATATAAAATTTATACAAAATAGATGATCCCAAACTCCTAATTTATTCCTCCTCCTCTACCTTTCCCCTTTGGTAACTGTGTGTTCTGAAGTCTGTGAGTCTGTTTCCATTTTATAAATAAGTTCCTTTGCATCATTTTTTGATTCCACATAATCATATCATATGATATTTATCTTTCTCTTACTTCAATCAGTGTGATAATCTGAGGTCGATCCATGTTGTTGTAGATGGCATTATTTCACTCTTTTATGGGGCTGAGTAATACTCCATTGTATATATGTAATTCTTTCATTTTTATATTTTCTTCAGTAGCTTTTGTGCTGTTTAACTTTTTTTCCTTTCAATACTTTAAAGATTTATTTCCAGTATCTTCTGACTTGCATTAATTCCAACAAGAATCTGTCATTTTTCCCTTTATTCTATTAAGGTATAGTTGCTTTACAATGTTGTGCCAATTTCTGCTGTTACAGCCAAGTGACCCAGCCATATAGGTGTACATATTCCTTTTCTTAAATTATCTTCCATAATGATCTATCCCAAGAGACTGGACATAGTTCCCTGTGCTATACAGTAAGACATCATCGTTTATCCATTCTAAATGTAATAGTTTGCATCAACTAACCCCAAACTCTCAGTCCACCTCACTTCCTCCCCACTTCCCTTTGTCACTTCCTCCCCACTTCCCTTTGTTCTCTATGTGAGTCTGTTTCCACTTTGTAGCTAGCTTCATTTGTGCCACACTTTAGATTCCACATATAAATGATATCCTATGGTATTTTCTCTTTCTTACTTAGTATGAGAATCTCTAGTTGCAACCATGTTGCTGCAAATGATATTTCATTCTTTTTTCGGCTGAGCAGTCTTTCTTTGTGTGTGTGTTTTTTCTCCCCCTTCTATCTGTCCTTCGAGAACTTCAATTACACATATATTAGGCCACATGCAACTGTCTCACAACTGGCAGTTGCGTGCTCTCTCTCTCTCTCTCTATATATATATGTATATATAACATCTTAATCCACTCATCTGTTGATGGACGTTTAGATTGTTTTCATGTCCTGGCCATTGCGAATGTGCTCCAATGAACACAGGGGTGCATGTATTTTTTGAATTATACTTTTGTCCAGAAAGATGACCAGGAGTGAGATTGCTGGATCAAATGATAGTTCTATATTTAGTTTTGTGAGGAGTTCCCATACTGTTTTCCATAATGGTTGTATTTACATTCCCACCAACAGTGTAGGAGGGTTTCCCTTTTCTCCACAGTCACTCCAGAGCTTATTTGCAGACCTTTAAATGTTGGCCATTCTAAATGGTGTGAAGTGATACCTGTTTGCTTTTGATTTGCATTTCTCTAATATTTAGTGATGCTGACTCTCTTTTCATGCTCCTGCTGGTCATCTGTATTTCTTCTTGGGAGAAAGGTCTATTTAGGTTTTCTGCCCATTTTTTTGTTTGTTTGTATTTTGTTGCTGTTGTTGAGTTGTATAAGCTGATTTTTTATTTTGGAAATTAAGCCCTTGTGAGTGGCATTGTTTGCAAATACTTTCTTCCTTTCTGAAAGATTTCTTTTTGTTTAAAATCTGCTGTCATTTTAATAACTTTAAGTGACATGATTATGACATGCCTTAGTGTAGTTTTCTTCATGTTTCTTGTCCCTGGAGTTCACTGATATTGTTGGAGCTGCGGGCTCACTGTTTTCACCAGAATTGGAAAATTTTCAACTACTTCTTTGAATATGTTTTTCTCCCCCATCTATCTGTCCTTCAAGAACTTCAATTACACATATATTAGGCCACATGTAACTGTCTCACCACTGGCAGTTGCTCTGTCCATTATTTTGTATTACTTTCTTTGTCTTTTGGATAATTTCTACTTCTATGTCTTGACATTGACTAGTCTTTTTTTCTGAAAAACCTAATCAATCTCTTCCTGACATCATTCTTCATCTCAGACATAGTTGTTTTAGTCTCTCTATAAGGTCAATTGGAATATTCCTTATTTTCTCTTTCATATCCCCAGCTAATATGTTCCGATTTCTTCTCCATTCTCGAATATATTGAAATCAGTTGTAATGGCTGCTTTTTTCTTGGGAGGCGGGGGGTTGGCTGTGCCTGCAGCATATGGAAATTCCTGGGCCAGGGATCGAATACAAGCTGTGGCTATCTATACCACAGCTGCAGCAATGTTAACTCCTTAACCCACTGCACCAGGCTGGAGATCTAGCCCTTGCCTCAGCAGCCACCCATGCCACTGCAGAGGCAAGGCTGGATATTTAACCCACTGCTTCACAGAAGGAACTCCTTTAATGGGTGTTTTAATGTGTTGTTCTACTAATTCCATGTCATTTTTGACTTTATTTAGATTAATTTATCTCATTATGAGTGGTAAATATTTTTGTCCCAGACTGTAGAATATTTTTTCCCTTATTCAACACTGTCATTCCAAAAAGTTTTCAAATTTTCAAAATTCTAACTCATCAATTTCATTTATGGTTCATGTTTCTTTTGCCTAGCCCAAGGTCATAAAGGTTTTATTTTATATTTTCTTCAAGAACTTTCACAGTGCTAGGTTATTATTTTCTTATAATAATAAATTAAAATGAACAATTATAATCTATGGCAAAGGAGGCAAGAACAGGCAATGGAAGAAAGTCTCTTCAATAACTGGTGCTGGGAAAACTGGAAAGCTATGTGTAAAAGAATGAAATTAGAACACTCTCTAACACCCTACACAAAAATAAACTAAATATGGATTAAAGACCTAAATATAAGGCCAGATACTATAAAACTCCTATAAGAAAACATAGGCAGAATGCTCTTTAATATAAATTACAGCAACATCTTGTTTGATCCACCTCCTAGAATAAGGTCAATAAAAACGAAAAGAAACCAATGGGACCTAATTTAACTCAAAAGCTTTTGCACATCAAAGGAAACCATGAAAATAAAAACAAAAGACAACCCACAGAATAGGAAAAAAATCTTTGCAAATGATGCAACAGACACGGGCCTAATTTCCAAAATATATAAACAACTTATACAACTCAACAACAAAAAAGTCAAACAACCAAATTGAAAAATAGGGAGAAGACCTAAATAGACATTTCTCCAAAGAAGACATATGGATGGTCAAGAAGCACATGAAAAAATGCTCAACACTAATTATAAGTGAAATGTAAAAAAAAAAAAAAAAAACAAACACACCTCCCCCCCAAATAAAAACAAGAAACAATGAGGTATCACCTTACACTGGTCAGAATGGCTAACATTAACAAGTCAACAAATAACAAATGCTGGAGAGGGTATGGAGAAAAGGGTACCCTCCTTCACTGTTGCTGGGAATGTAAATTGGTATAACCACTATGGAAAACAGTTTGGAGGTACCTCAGAAAATTAAATATAGAACTACCATATGATCCAGCAATCCCGACTACTCCTGGGCATATATCTGGACAAAACTTTCATTCAAAAAGATACATGCACCCCTTTGTTCATCACAACACTATTCACAACAGCCAAGACATGGAAACAACCTAAATGTCCATCGACAGATGAATGGATTAAGATGTGGTAGGTATTCACAGTGGAATACTGCTCAACCAAAGAAAAGGACAAAACAATGCCATTCAAAGCAACATGGATGGAACTAGAGATTAACATACCAAGTGAAGTAACTCAGAAACAGAAAGTCAAATACCACATGGTATCACTTATATGTGGAATCTAAAATATGGCAGAGATGATTCCATCTACAAAAAAGAAATAAATCATGTATATGGAGAGCAGACTTTTGGTTGCCATGGAGTGGGGGTGGGGGTGGAGAAGGGGGTAGGGAGGGGTATGGATGGGGAGTTTGGGTTGGTTGATGCAAACAGTAACATCTGAATGGGCAATGGGTTTCTACCGTATAGCACAGGGAACCGTGGGTGACTGAGTCACTTTGCTGCACAAAAGAAAGTGAAGAAACACTGTAAATCAACTATACTTTAATAAAAAATAATTTTTTAAAAAAAATTAACAATTATAGGAGTTCCCATTGTGGCTCAGTGGGTGAAGAACCCAACTAGTATCCATGAGGATGCAGGTTCAATTCCTGGCATTGCTCAGTGGGGTGAAGATTTGGTATTGTTGCAAGCTGTGGTGCAGGTTTCAGATGTGGCTCGGATCCTTCATAGCCAAGGCGGTGGCATAGGCTGGCAGCTACAGCTCCAACTTACCCCCAGCCTAGAAACTTCCATAAGCTGTACATGTGGCTGTTAAAGCAAATCAATCAATAATTATATATAGATAAATATGGGTTAAGGTATTCATTTATTTGGTTCCAGTGTCAAGTACTGAAAAGACTTCTTTCTCCACTGGATTATCTTTGACTTTTTATCAAAAAGTTGTGTGCCTATTTCTTGGCTCTCTATTCTGTTCCACTAATATTTAAGTCTATCCTTATGTAATTATCACATTGTTTTGATTACTGTGGCTCATTTTTTCTACATCCATTAAATTTATTATTTAAAAAATATGATGATATGGTAAATCAAAATGATTGTAGAATGTTGAACCAACCTTTTATTTTGGGAATAAACCTGACTTGGGCATGCATTCTTTTCACATATTATTCAACTCAGTTTGCTAATGTTTTGTTAAAGATTTCTTTTCTTATGTTTATGAGAATTATTGGTCTATAATTCTCTGCTCTTATATTCTATTTGTCTGGTTTTGGCATCAGTGTAGTGCTGACCTCATAAAATGAGTTAGGAAGGGCTCCCTTCATTTCTGTTTTCTAAAAGAGATTGTTTGGAGTGACAGGATTTCTTCTTTGAATGTTCCTCCAACATTAAGGTTGTTTCTTCCTGAATTCTGGTAGTTTGTATTTCAAGGAATTTTTCCATTTCAGTCAGGTTATTAAATTTATTTATAAAGTTTAAATTACTTATCCCATATTATCAATTTACTGTCAGATCTCTAGTGACACCCTCTCTTCCATTCTTTGTCTTTTTTTTTTCTTTTTTTTTTTTTAGGGCTGCAGGTGTGGCATATGAAAGTTCCCAGGCTTGAGATCAAATCAGAGCTATAGCTGCTGGCCACAGCACAGCCACAGGAATGCAGAATCCAAGCCACACCTGCAGCCTACACCACAGCTCATAGCAATGCCAGATCGTTAACCCAAACAACTCCAGGGATTGAACCTGTATCCTCATGGATACTAGTCGGGTTTGTTTCTGCTAAGCCATATTCTTGCTCTTGATAACTTATCTTCTCACTTTTTTTCTTGCTCAGTCTGGCTGGACTTAAACAATTTTTGTATTCTTTGCCAAGAACCAGCTTTTGGGTATATTGATTTTCCCTATTGTTTTCCATTTCATTGGTTTATGTTCTTATCTTTATTATTTCTTTCCTTCTTATTTTGTAATTTGTTTCCTTAAGACACCTAGATTATTGATTCCAAACTTTTCTGGTATCTGAAATAAGGTATTAAAGCTTATTCCTTTGTAAGCACTTCTTTAGCTGCATCTTACAGATTTCGTAATGTGTTTTCATTGTCATTCACCTCAGAATTTTCCTGATTTCCTCTGTGACTCATGCATTATTTGGAAATATGTATTATTTCAAAAAAATTTTGGTTTCTCCGGACATCTTTATGTTATTGATTTTTAGTTCTGTGTGTGTGTGTGTGTGTGTGTGTGTGTGTGGTCAGAAAGTATATCTTACGTGACTTCAATAATTTTAATTTTTTAAGAAATGAAACAGAAGATGGCCTATCTTTGTCAATGTTCCAAGTGTACACACAAAAAATTGTATATTGCTCTTGTTGAAGTGATTTTATTTTCTTAAATAGCTATTAACTTTTTGAAAATAAAACTTCACAAAAAGGAGACATATGTCACACAAGGTTGGTTCAGAAATCTGATGGTTCAATGCATAAGCTGATTTTGAAAAATAAAAAATTATTTTATAAAAAGTATTATAAAATAATAAATAGTTTTCAACATGAACTTGATGATATACATGTACATGAATTAATAATGACATAAGAGACCAAGCACTGGCAAATAGATGCAAATAATGAATAAGTTACCTCTTCACTTGCTTACCTTCTGATCTGTTTTTACTGACTCATTATCTATGCTCCAGCCACACTTGTTTTATCTTAGTTCTTCCAAGCAACAATGATCTTTTCTTGCTTCAGGATTTACTCAGTATGTTCGGGTCCTCCTGGTATACATTTTCATGGCACCCTGTACTTCTGTTTCACAGAACTTATTATGATTAAAATGAAAAATATAAGGCCAAATTAGGTCAGACTATCAAAGATGTTATGACTTCTCAAAAGGTAGAGAATCATCTCAAAAAATTTACCAAAATGAGGCATGGAGTGGCCAAGTGAGCTGACTTAACTAAAAGTGGTTTTTATTAAATGGAATTTCTATTTTGAAGATATTCCTGAAAGTAGAATTATACCTTCAGGAGAATAATGAATGCATCAATCTTCTGTATTACATTTCTAATACATTTAAGAGACTATAATTTATATAATGCTCTACACAGCAGGGCACATACAAAACCAACCAAAATGTGAAATCCCATTTTTCTACCCTCATAGATCCAGACAAATGGATAAACTGTCTGTTTCTCTAAGTCAATCTTTGTTGTAAAAAGGAAACCTGGAGTTCCCGTTGTGGGTCAGTGGTAATGAATACAGCTAGTATCCATGAGGATGTGGGTTGGATCCCTGGCCTCACTCAGTGGGTTAAGGATACGGCTCTGCTGTGAGCTGTGGTGTAGGCCAGCAACAAGCTGCAATTTGACCCCTACCAGGGAACTTCCATACGGCTCAGGTGTGGCCCTAAAGAGAAAAAAAAAAGGAATCCATATACAAATATCAAGTTTGTCTCAAATAATTTTTCTTTTCCAAGTTGAATCTAAAAATTAATGCTTTAGAGTCTCATAGTTTCTTACTAACTTTTAGGCAAAGAATTTGGGTGAAGGCAGTGAAAGGAAAATATTCATCTTTCATAAACATTTGCATCCTTAATTTCTTTTAAGTAGCACTTAATATTACTAGAGAACACTTGTAGGAAAATATATAGCTTTCTTGGCAATGGAGTTGGAAGAGCTGCCTTCCCCATGTCTCTCAGGCTCACTTTGTAAATTGTGTGAAACACTTTTAGACAGACACTGGCACTCATAAATTATACAGCTCATTTGCATATTCCAGTCATGAGACATTATGCAAAGTGACACGATTTGCATAATGGATTCCTCTTGTCGCTTCACTTGCTGCATGCTTTTAAAAAACAAAATGAAATAAAATGAAAGCATGAAAAGGTGAAAGCATCAAGTTTCTAGCTTTGCCTGTCTCCTTCCCAAATACAATATCAATTGTTTTCATTTTCTACAGGGGATTGGGGTGAAGGGGACAGAAAGCAAAAATCTACACATAGAAACAAAAAAGCAAAGAGCTTTCGTATGAATTTTGTTTTTAATTACAATGTATCTACTTTCTTAGAAATTTTTCACTAGAAATAACTCATCTGAATCAAGAGGACTAGCAACAAAACATAACAATGATATAGAGAAAGGAACTTTACGGAACTTTTTCCTTAAAAAAATAAAAACTCCTTTGCCCGTGATATTTAGGAAAGTGGTAACCTTCTTCTTCATAACCTAAAAAAAAAAAAAAAAAAAAAAGCATCAGGTATTTTCTTATTACTAGAAAAAAACCATATTGAGAATGCGATGAATGGTCGGGGGGAGAGATTTTTTTACCCCCATAAGAACTTCTGAAAGGTTTTCCTATTTTTAAAGATGAATGGAGAGGAAGACGGGGCTGTGCTTTGATTATTTAACAAAACATAAAATGGCTATATCTACTGTAAGGATGAGGCAGTACTACGTCGACTTCTATCGGCTCTACTCCAATAAGCAGGCAACGTTCCTCAGCAGTTGCTAGTTTTGCTGCGGGCTTTCCCTGCCCCCCTGCACCAGTGCGAAAGGCAGAGTGTGCCAAGCGGCTGGCGTCTGTACCCTGTGGGAAAAGTTAACTGTAATTCTTCGGCTTTTAAAATCAATTAACCCGTGTGTTAATTAACGTCAAGTCGACGGGAGGAGGAGGAGAAGAAGGGGAGGGAGGGGGGAAAGAAAAAAGCTGCAAGGGCGGATGGCAGAAGAGTTGGCACTGTGCCATCCATTCAGGGGCAACGCCACAGTTTCGTGTGATAGCAGCAGCGGGTATATGTTACGCGGGCCCTGTATGCGGGCCAGACAGTACGGTAAAGCCAAGGGAGATTATCCAGACCCCCAGGAGCGAACAGCAAGCTGCAACCGAAGGCGCAAGTGCCAGGATTACAGCCTAGGCTGCTCTAACTATGAGCCCTTCCTCGGACCCAGGAGCTCGGCTACTTGGGGTTTGGGGGTCTTCCACACCAAAGAGGCACAAAGCTGACTTTAATCACTTTTTTCCTTTAAACTTGATTCTGCCGCAATGGAGCCAGCACAGCGGATGCTTTCACACCCAGCAAGACAAAGGCCGTCGTCTCCGCCATGACACTGTTCTGTTCCAAGCAGAGGCCGGGATCCTGGACTCCTTGAAAAATCAAAAAGAAACAAAGAAAACAAACAACAAATACAGCAACAAACAAAAAATTAACAACTACAAAAACTGTGTGCCCATTTGTCCATGCCAGGGGTGATTTGGGCATCTGTTGCAGCAGAAGGCGCTTCTGTGGGGCTTTTTTTTTGGGGGGGGGCAAGCTGTTGGCTTGTTTGCTATTCAACTTCGTTTATAATTAACTTAAAAAAAACACCATTCAGCATAGTCAACAACAAACAAAGAGAAAAAGCAGACATCGGAAGAGAAATGCCATAGGAAGAGGCATGAATGCATGCCACAGCCGGTGCCACTTGCCATTCGGAAAACCTCAGGGAAAAATGCCAATTCTACAGCTTGGAAGAAGGCAGAGAAGGGAGCAGAAAGGTCTACAAACAGAAATCATAAGGAAAGAATACGGCTTCTACAATCCTGGATTGCAACTGCATGCAGCTTCTGCTGGGAGGAGAGGGAATATTCAAATGGAGATATAGATGGGTATAAATTAAAAGATAGGCAGTTATTGATTGCATATAGACACGTGTAAGGCTGTCTGTGTATATAAATACACATATTTTCAGGGAAATCAAACATTTAGATATGTGTGTATTTGTGTGTTGTAGGTATGGGTATGTATATAGGTGTATATGTTTATGCATATACACACGTATGTGGGATATATGCATGTGTGAGAAAAAGGAGAGGAAGACAGAGGAGAGAGAAGGTGGTGTGTGTATGTGCATGTATGTGTGTGCATACATCCCACTTTTTGACCCAGGTATACACAGAAGACAAAATAAAAATCATACTCCAGCAGCAAGCAGGCAGTCAGAGATTTATCTACATTCACTGCTATCACCAGGGAGATGAATGGGGCCGATCTGAAGCCCTTTTACAAGATCTACTATGGGAGTGAAGGAGGAGGAGGGATGCCACAGACATGCACAAACTTGAAGGCAGAGGGATTTGGAAGGTGCTACTTAGGAAACCCTGGTGGCATAATGCAGGGGAGAAGAAGGGCAAAGAGACTTGTTTCTATGCTTTAGGTGGTTTTTTTTTTTTTTTTTTTTTTTTTTTTTTTTTTTAATCTGAAAGGGGGTTTCAGGAAACGGCTGGTACTTACGTTGTCTGCGTTGCTGTGGATCCTGAAAGGTGTTCTGTTGGCACCGGGCGCTGAGCCAGGGGCAGGCGCTGGAAACAAAAGGGAGAGACAAAAAAAAAATAATAATAATAAAGTCATTCAATGGGAATATTAATTGCTGCTCTTGTGGATTTTACAAAACACACAAACTGTTTTTTTCTTTCTTTTTTAAAATGTGGATTGGCGCGTGTCCCTTTCGCATGGAATATACAAGTAGTATGGGATTTACAGCCCAGTACGGGACTCAGGATTAACCGCGCTGGCATCTTTTGGGCATATTCTTCCTTTTAATGAATGAGCTTTCGCTGTTAATGAGGAATAATCGTTTGGCTAATGAGCTTTGAAACATTAAGAGAAAAGAGGTTTTTTCCGTTTATCGCTCTGGTGCGACTGCATGGATGGATTACAAAAGACAGCAATAGGAACGCAGTACAAAGGGGGGGAACCTTTCCTGGAGTGGGAGAAGCACCGAGATGGGTGATGTGTCCCTGCGTCTTTCCTTCCTTCTCTCTCTTTCACTCTCTGCCAACTGCTATGGGTTTCCATAACTCCGCAATCAAAGTGGATGGTCGGGAAGGATTATTACAAAGATTGAAGCCTCCGCTGTTAATGTCTCCAGTGTTTAATCATCATACAGTAGAATGGTTTTATGCATATTTCATTTGCATATCATTAAACCGTGTTAGCGAGGGGCATTCAGAGCCAGGAGAAGTACAAAGTTGGGGAGAGAGGGAAGAAAAAAAGGTCCCTATGATGCTTATCTTCAAACGGGGACGTGTTCCATGATCTGTCTTCTACCTTTGCTAAAATCATTATGACTTGGAAACCTTTGAAGTTGGATACAACCTTGGATTCTTCTAATTCCTGCAGAGCGGTATATTTTTAAAAACAGCAGAAATGTTCCTGCACTAGACAATTAAAGGAATATAAACTCCAGTGGGTTGAAACTAGTAGCTCTTTGGGGAATGCAGTGGCAGAGGCTTCTACGAATACCAACACTTAAAAAAATAATAATAAAGAACATCATATTAAAACAAAAGAAAACGAAGACAAGAAATATTAAAATGTGGATTATAGTTGTTTCTTTTGGGGGGTAGTGAACTAAAGAGAATGAAGAAATCATCGGTAATTTATCCCTTCATTAATGAGCAGTCACCTTTTTGTATGTGTTTGTTTTTGTCCTTTCTTTTTGAAGAGGGATGTTGTCACTTTTGAAGCGATTAGTCAATTATTCTGTAGCTCTGATCTTTTCCTTCTGCACCCGACAGGAAAGAAAGGTGGTGGTTAGGGAATATGTGTGTACTGGGGGGAATCTGTGGGGAGAGAAGGAATACAGTGAGTTCTTTGTAGATCTAATACATGCACAACATATTAATTGGGAGCTTTTAAAGCTCCCTCAATAGGCTATTTCATTCCTGGTAAAACAGCGGCTGGTTAGCCACTCTTCAGATATCGCTTTAAGTATTTTTATTCTGTTGCTATTGTTGTTGTTGCCTCATTTTGTTTTTCCTCAGTCAAGAATGAGAATATAATATCACTCTTTCTTTATCTAGTCTCTTCTCCTTTATCTTCTTCACTTCCAATTTCCAAACTATAAAAAACAATGTTGGTTAATACTGAATTCTGGTGCAGTCTAACTGGCACAACTTGATTTGAAAATGAGATGCTGTTTTATATTTAAATTATCCCTGCTCCTCCCTTATCCTCCAAAGCTTTGTCTCTGCTATGAATATTCAGATTAGGCAAGATGTGATTACAGTGTACAATTACTCCTATCCATGGTGGTGGCAGGAGCTGCTGGGGAGGCAGAGAGCCAGACAGCCTCCAAGCCAATACAGAGTTTGTTTTCGGTATTTTTCCTATCTCCCTGGCGCTGCGGCACATGCAGATGTCGCTGTTGTTCTTTATAAAACTCTAATGATATGCAAAAGCATAACTACTCAGTTTGGATGCAAAGCATCAACGAAATATTATGGATGTCTTTAAGAAAGGGAGAGAGAAAATCCTGACTGAAGGAATGTCCACATAAATTATTTTTATTTAAACGAATTCAAAGGATGGGGTGAGAGCAAGTCAGAAGGAGTCACATGGAAAACATGCATAATATTAATATGCATAAAGAGTTCTCACCGTGGGGAAGAAGCTCCTCACTACAGCTCACAGGACAAACTGGTTCATTAGGAAATAGCTCAGAGCGACTACAGCATTTTGCTATTTCAATTTTTTTCTTATTTTAAATGAAGAGTCAGACGCATGGCAGCATCAAGATGGATCCAATCTGTGAAATTTGCTGCCCACATAGCATTTCTAATGGAAACTGGAACTAAACAAGGGCATGGATATTGAAGGGAGGGGAGAGGAGAGAATATATGAAGAAGAGTATATTCAGAGCCACAGCATAGCATTTTGTAGTACAGGAGGTTTTCAGAAACCATCTCTGCATCTTCATTAGTCTCAGATGGGGTTGCCCGTGACAGGGAGCTATTGGGGTTTACCAAGATGTACACCAATACAGGCCCTTCTAGGTCTGAGGCTGAGGAAAGCAGCGGCAACTTGGTGCCTATGCCCTGTCCCTGCTGCTGTCTACACCTGGGAAGCCAAAAGCACAGCTACTCCTGATTTGGGGATGCAGTACAGTGCCTCCTGGTCCAGGTATTTCTGACAGAGGGAATTTTTGGTGCTATCATAGTTTATGTTGCTCAAGATTATTTGGATTCCTCTGGGTGCTTAAGCAGGCCTGATAATGTCTGTGCTGGTTAATTCTTAGGGGTAAAGATTACCGTGGTTTTCTAACATTTTCAGAATGGTGAAATTACCAGTGTGGTAGTGCATGTTTATGATGAACAGAGGAACGAACAGTGAATGGCCTACTGGGTGGATTCAGAACTGTTAAAATATTTGCAATATTACTAATGGCTTCAAAGAATTCATAAAACAAAGCAAGAAGTAGTAGTAGTCAGAAATAAAAGATTTCATTACTTCCATTAGTCAGGTGGACATAATTCGAATTACTATAAAAATTCAGGTTAAAACAACTTTAACCTCTTTTTAAATTACCTAAAGATAATGACAGTTTTTGTCTGGTTTGTGTTCCAGCACAAATTTCCATTTGACTGCATAATGTTGACCTGAAGCTGGTCTCTTTGTATATATGAGCATGTAAGCATGTTCTAAATTCTGTCAGTCTTCACCAATTAATCTCTAAAACTTTCATTTATGAGTGTCTTTTAACGCGTGCGCGCACGCGCGCACACACACACACACACACGTCAACTGTTGCATGATTCTCAACTGGTGCAGTATACCAAATTACAGAGAACAATGAATTAATGTGGAGAATGGTTATTTAATCTGAATCTGAATTAGGCGTGTACTTATCTCTGATGACAGAATTATAGGTATTAAATACTGAAACAATGCAGGTAAAGAATTTAGCACAGTATGTGCACATAACAAGCGCTAATAATGTTAGATTTTACTGTTGATATATTATTATTATTTCAGTGTAATGGTTAGCATTTGAGAGAAATAAGGAAAAGGAAATAGCAAAACAAGGAAAAAACATCCAGTCTTTACTGCTACTACTAAATAGCAGTGTAGGTAAAGGTTTATTGAGAAAGCATTAAATAGGTATCTACGGTAGGTAGATTGTTAGTTATCATTAATCAAAAGTCAAACTACAGCTCATATTAATGCAGTTCATAATACATCCATGAAAGAGTTCCCTTAAAAATATATGTGTAATTGTGAACTGATGATCATGATGCGTAATATCTACAGTCTAATAAGAAGGTTCTATCAATTTGCTGTGAAGGGCTATGGGAACTGAGAGGTGCTCACACTGCCAGGGCAAAGCCAACTTTCAGGCTGTTTCAAAATAAGATATTTTTGAATAAGTAACATGTTAACTATTTTCAGGCATCAGTCATTTAAATAATGTAGAAAGCAAAAATTCTCCCTCCTGCTCCTCTTCCAGCCATGAATTTCTAACCTCACCCCTAAATTGGTAATCAGTTCCTGGTTTCTTGTTTATCCTTCCAGATATGAATAAGGTATTTTCCCTCTCATTTTTTTTACACAAATGGTAGTTTTAAAAATGATTCCTTATAATTTTCTGGAAATGCAATGAATTAATCCATGAACAGATAGTTTGGGTCTTCATTTCCAGTAATCACATCCACAAATTTTTGTCTCTAACTTGCCTTATTTCATCGGTGAGTACATCAGCACAGTGTCGAAGAGAAGCGGTGAATGGTGAGAATAAACATTCTTGCTTTGCTTCCAAACTCAGCAGACATCATTGCTTTGTTCCTGAATTTAGGGGAGAAAGGATTCAGGTTTCCAGCATTAAGAAAGATCCTCTTTATCCAAGTGGAAGAGGTATCAGTCAATTCCTAGTTGCAAAGATATTTTTTGTTTTAAATCATGAATGATTGTTTAATTTTGTCAAATGGCTTTTCTGTCTCTATTGAAATAAATAACAGTTCAAAAATGTTATCATGGTCAATAACAGTAACTGATTTTCATATGTTAAAACAACGTTGCAATCCTTGAAAACCCTACTTGCTCAGGATGTATTTATCTTTTTATTTATTGCAATATTTTACCTGCTAGTGTCTTGTTAAAGATCTTTGAACTCATGTTCATGAGACATACTGGTCTATAAATCTCTTTCCTTGAAATAACTTTGGTACTGTTATCAGGGTCTTGGTGGCTTTATGGAATGAACTGAAGAGTGTCCCTTGCTTCTATACTCTGAAAAAGTCTGTGTAAGATCATCTTTGTTTTGTCCTTAAACATTGGATACAATATACCAGTCAAGCTATGGGCCTAAATTTGTGGGTATTTTTTCAATTATAAATTCAATATTTAAGAAAATGATCCAGGAATTCTCACTATGGCTCAGCAGGTTATGAACCTGACTAGTATCCATGAGGACACGGGTTTGATCCCTGGCCTTGCTCAGTGGGTTAAGGATCTGGTGTTGATGTTAGCTGTGGTGTAGGTCCAGCAACAGCTTGGATCCTGTGCTGCTGTGGCTATGGCTGTAGCTGGCAACTGCAGCTCTGATGCAACCCCTAGCCTAGGAACTTCCATATGCTGCAGGTATGGACCTAAAAAGCAAAAAAGGAAAATAAAATGATCTAGCACTTGTCAAAAATTTCAATTTTGGTATTTAAAAAATGAATTTTAATAATCTTTTCAAAGAATCAAATTCTGTTGATCTTTTGATTTCTATTCTTAATTTTATAATTTCCTTTCACTTACTGTTAGGTTTGATTTGCTTCTTTTTTTCCCCCAAGATTTACAAGGTTGAATCTTAGCTAATTAATCCTATACATTTCTTCTTTTCTAACACAGATATGTAGATCTGTGCATGGCCCTCTAAGAACTGCTTTAGTTGTATCCCACATATTTTCATAGGATGTGTATTCATTATCATTTATTTGAGGTTAAAAATATTTCTCTCATGATTTCTTCTTAGACATATTATTTAGAAGTATGTTGTTTAATTTCCATTTAATTATTTTCTAGTTATCACTATGAATTTCTAATTTAATATCACTCTATTCAGGGAATATATTCTGTATAATTTCTACTCAAGATTTGTTTTATGGCCCAATGTATACTATGTGCACTTGAGAAAAATGAATATTTTGCAGTTGTTTTTTCTCTACTCTACAGTTGATTTCCATCTAATTAATTCCTGTCATTATTTTCTATCTTCTATTTTCTTTGAGTTTCCTTTTCTATTCTATTTCTAATTTCTTGATTTTTAAACTTTATTTAAAGCCTACACATTTTCTTCTAAGCATAGCTTTAGATATAACCCCCAGGTTTTCATGTGTAACATACTCATTATCATTTGATTCAAAATATTTTCTACTTTCCTCTTTGGCCTATAGTTTTGTACAAGTATATAGCTTAAGTTCCACATCTTTGGGGAGTCATAAAATTTTTAGTTATCTTAGTGTTATCATTTTTAGGTTCTTGTTAGTGCTTTCCAGATTTCTGTGGTCATAGTCTACTCTGAATGATTTAAATCTTCTATTTTTGAGACTTGTGTTATGGTCAATTTTGGTAAATGTCCACTGGAAAAGAATTACTAGTGACATTCTAGGCGCAGTGTTTTACATATAACTAAGTTATGCTGGATAATTGTGCTACTTAGTACACTTATATTCTTACTGATTTTTTGTCTGAATGTATACTTGTTTTAGAAGTTACCACAAGAGAGGTGTGTTAAAATCTTACTCTGTAATGTGAACCTGTATATATTTTTAGTTTTGTCAATTTTTGCTTTATATATTTTATGGCTGTTATTAAGTGCACACAAATTAAGAAATTTATTGTGTTAGAGTGGCCCTTTAATAATTATGCTATATGTATCTTAATCTCTTGCCTTAAAAATCTACTTTGTCTAGTGTTGTTCCACTCGTATTTTGGTATAGGTATTTTAACTTTGTTTTTTAGTAAAATTTTATCTCTTATTTGACAATTTTGTCTTTTAACTAGAAAACTGAGTCAATTTATATTTAATGTAGTTACTTGTATATTTAAAATTGTATACATATTACCTTATTTTGTATTCTATCTGACTTATGTTCTTTCATTTATTTTTTTTTGACTTCTTTGAGATTAATCAAGTATTTTTGTTATTCCATTTTCTTCTGTTAGCTTAATAATACATTATCTTACTGTTAAGTGTTACCCTAAATATGACATATGCATCTCTTACTATAACCTCTTAATTATAAAGCAGTACTTTTGCCACTTCCTAGATGATAGTAGAACCTTAGTCTCATTTTGTTTACCCTCTTCCACCCTTCATGTTTTTGTTACCATGCATTTTATTGTTCATATATTTTAAACCTGACAAGATACTTGCTTTTTCTTATCTTGTAGTTAAGATTAATTCAGACTTACCAATAGGTATACCTTGTGCATTGTCCTTTATTCCTTCCTCCATTTCCATGTTTCTTCTGAAAATGCTTCTCTTCTATCTAAAGAGCTCCCTTCCTTTTGGTATATTTTTAAAGTAAAGTCTGCTGCTAAGTTCTCTCAGTATTTGTTTGTCTATAAAGTTATTTCATCTTGTTTTGAAAGATATTTTCAATAAGTATAAAATTCTGATTGGCAGTCATTTTCCTTCTGCATTTTAAAGATGTCATTCCATTGGCTTTTGGCCTCCATCATTTCTGTTGAGAAGTCAGCTGTCAGTCCTATTGCTGCTTCTGTGAAATGATGTCTTTATCTTCTTTTAGGATTTTTCTCCGCAGTTTTCATTTTCACTAGTTCTCTTGATGTACCTAGGTGTGATTTCTTTGTATTTATCCTTCTTGAGATATTTGTGGCATGATAACTTCCTTCCATTTTAGAAATTGTTCATTGTTATTGGTTGGAATATTACTTTTATTATAACCTCTTTTTTCCTTATAGGAGTCCAGCTACACATGTTAGACATTTTCAGTAAGTCTCATATGTATTTTATGATTTTTATTTTCCATCCTTTTAGCTCTTCATGCTATGGCTTGAGTATTTTTTACTGATCTATCATATAATAATCCTTTCTCCATGTGTTTCTGAACTGTTAAACCTGTTATAGATGCCTTAATTTCAGTTACTGTATTTTCAGTTCTAGAATATTCATTTAATTCTTTTTTGTGAGTTGCAGCATTTTTGTTCTTCTCAAAATATAATCATTTTGGAGTTAAGAAACTATTTCTGGTAACTCCAATATCTGATCTATATCTACAGTCCATTCCCCCTGCCTTTAGTCGTATTTATTGATATTCCTGGAACATAAAGAATAGATGACAGATATTGTGTGTGAAAATTTTAGAGGCTCTGAATGGTGAAGACTTCATCTGAAGAAAAATGGACCCTACCATTTGGGAGGCAGTAGGACAGAACAAGAGCAGGTCATCTCAATCCAATAAGAATAAGTTAATCTAAAGCTAGACTGTGGTCTTTGCAGGCTCAGATTACACCCAGGTCCCAATTCCTTGAGCGATCGTGAACTCCAGATTTTGTCTTCCCAGCGCTGTGAGAATGCTGAAAGCTCCATTTGTCTTTTAGCCGCTTTCTGCTCTGTGTCTTAAGCTCTTATCCTAGGCAAGGAAAAATCAAAGTCTAAGATATGCTCTAATAATAGAATCTCTCTGAAATAATGCTATCACAAAAGGAAGTGAGGACATTTATTCTTTTTTAAACTGTATTTATCCTAGCAATCAAAATCCCCTTTTCCAAGTGCTTATAAAAATAACTTAAATAACTGATTTTAAAATCAATACAACATTTCTAGAAAATTGAGAAAATTTCCCCTCATATTCAAGTTTCTGGCACCTCTCCCAATCTGTGTATTTTCTTAAAACATCTGTAGTTCCCCTTGCTCAACTGCAAATTCTCATAGTACCTTTGAAAGTAATGTATCTGGGATATGAAATTTGAATTCCAACAATTAATGTTCTTTTTTTATCTTTTTGCATGATCTTGAGCTACAATCGCCAATAACAAATGTTATTCTCTTCTTTCTTATTTGAAAGTCTTTCTGTTGACAGAGAAGTTACAGAAAAAGAATTTAAAGAATAATTCTTTCTCTCTCCCTCCTACTTTCTCTTTCAGTAGTTTCTTAACAGAAGATAAAAATCCTGCAGCAAGTCTCTTACTTTTCCCTAGAAGCAACTCTCAAAATTCTTTCCCTTATATGCCCCTCCTTATATATTTTACACACATTTATTATCAAAATTTAATCAAACAGATCCCTGTGGAATCATACTGCTCTTTACTTACCCACTTTCCCTTTTTTTTGGCCTGACATTTCTTTATATTATCTACCAAAGTTCTTATCAATATACTTACTACGTAGTAAAAAGAGTAAAAGAGACACACTCCTGCCTTAAAAGGAGGAAGTAAGCCAATTAGAATAAAATGTGATATATGTTACTGCAATTTTAGAGTTATTTTGGAGGACCTCCTCATTTTTCTTGAGATAACTTTTTTAAAGACAATGGCTCATAAAGTAAATTTATCCTTAATCTGAATATTTTATTTATTTATTTATTTATTTGGGCCCCACCTGCAGCATATGGAGGTTCCCAGGCTAGGGGTCGAATTAGAGCTGTTGGCCTATGCCACAGCAAAGCAGGATCCAAGCCATGTCTGAGACTTACACTATAGCTCATGGCAATGCTGAATACTTAACCCATTGAGTGAGGCCAGGAATTGAACCTGCATCCTCATGGATACTAGTCGGGTTCATTACCACTGAGCCACAACAGGAACTCCTAATCTGAGTATTTAAAAATCTGCCCTTCTGGAGTCTAGGATAATACTGTCCAGCACTTTCTGCAATCATGGAAATGTCATATCCAGTAGGTAGTGACAACTGAAAAACTGTGCTAGTGCTAGTGCAACTGAGAAACTGAATCTTTAATTTTATTAAATTTTAACTAATTTTAATTTAATGGGTAACTTATAGGACAGATAGCTATAAGGGCATTTCCCTGATTACGTCCAATATTCAACATTCCTGGCCATTTTAAGCTGTAATATTAAATCACTGCTTTCTTCCAGGCTTCTAAATTTTCTTCTGTCTCTCTGAGAAGTTTTCACTTGTTGAGAAATTTAGGCTTATATAATTAGTTTTCCTATCATTTCTTCCTATCTATTGAGGATGCAAATTATTAGCAAGGCCAACCATGAAACTATCAACAATTTTACTTTTGGTACAATGAATCTTTGAGCATGCATTTGAATAGTTGACTCACATGATCATTATATTGAGTTCATGTTTTTTAGCATGTGAATCAGGATACACGCACGCACACACACACACAAACACACACACTTTATTTGGCTAAGCAAATTGTAGAATATTCACCCTAAGCAATTACTTCTTTTTTTTTTTTTTTAGCAATTACTTCTGATTCCTATTTTTATGCTTACCCAGATGCTTTCTACCATGTTTCCACTCAAATTCTGCCCCCTGTTGACGTAACAGTCAGTAATTAGTGCTATATCTAAAGTTAGGAATGCAGTTTACGACCATGGAAGAAACTGCAACCAAATGTCCAAAGTAGGGATTAACACCATGACTTTTAACTCTTTTTTATAATGCCCATTTGCAGTTCTTTATGTGTACAGATACATTCATACATAATACATGTATTTCATAACCTTGCATGAAGCAGAAATAATCAGAAGGCTAATAAACAGGAGTGCAGCACAAAGAATTTAGTTTTATGAAGTGAAAGATGTCCTTTTAAGAATTAATTAGCATCAGGAGTTCCTGATGTGGCTCAGCAGAAATGAATTCGACTAGTATCCATGAGGATATGGCTTCGATTCCTGGCCTCGCTCAGTGGGTTAAGGATCCAGCATTGCTGTGAGCTGTGGTGTAGGTTGCAGACACAGCTGGGATCCCACGTTACTGTGGCTATGGCTGCCAGCTGCAGCTCTGACTTGACCCTTAGCCCGGGAACCTTCATATGCCATGGGTGTGGCCCTAAAAAAAAATTAATTACCAGAGAAAATTTAGGTTTATATTGGGTTTTTAGAAAAAAGTAGAAAAACACTATTCTAATAGAGAAAATCTGATGGTATGTTGCCTGAAAGTGAATGGGGCGGTATAGAAATATCACATGGCCTCTCATAATTTTTGTCAAATCTGAGTATTGTAATGTGTTCACTGCATACATAAAATATATAAACTGATTTATATGCAGGTACTTAAATTATTTTCTAATGAAATATGTCCGGTTGTCCATATTTCACTGGATATCAATGTGTAGGGATAATAGTTTGAGCTTTGGATTAACACAAATCTAAGGAGTCTGTAATGTATAGCTCTTACAATGGTTCCTGACCTCAAAAATAAGGTAACACCCTTCCCATGGTGTCTTTTTGGCAATTATTTCAAGAGATTATAGGTGTCAGTCAACATTATTTAAGAGTATTTTCCTTTAAAAACATTAATACTAAAAATTGTGAAATTCAAAACATAATTAGGGAATTAATTACAAACCAATTCTTTACTTTGTTATAGGTGTTATCCAGATACAATAAACTTTTATACATTTAAAATAGTGTTATTTTTAAAAAGGTTTTAAAATTACTTATAATTTTTCAGAAAACCTTTTGTTACACAGAACTAGATATACATATATCTGGGATAAAAATGCCATAATTGGAGTTCCCGTCGTGGCGCAGTGGTTAACGAATCTGACTAGGAACCATGAGGTTGCGGGTTTGATCCCTGGCCTTGCTCAGTGGGTTAAGGATCCGGCGTTGCCGTGAGCTGTGGTGTAGGTTGCAGACGTGGCTTGGATCCCGCGTTGCTGTGGCTCTGGCGTAGGCTGGCGGCTACAGCTCCGATTCGACGCCTGGCCTGGGGACCTCCATATGTCGTGGGAGCGGCCCAAGAAATAGCAAAAAGATAAAAAAAAAAAAAAAAAAAAAAAAAAAAAAAAAGCCATAGTGACAAAGTTATAATACAAGCACTTCAAATTCGTTACTATTATTACAATTATACTATACCTTACATTTATCTAGGACTTCACAATGTACAAAAAGCACTTCCATATACGCTATTAATTTTAAAAGAAAGAGATCATAAAAATACAAACCTACCAGTTTTTCTATGAATATTGCCACTTTTAAAAAAGAAAAACAAACTATGCTTATCACTTCTGCAGTATAAATATAGCACATCTTTTTTTTTTCTTCAGCCTCTTAAAAGGCATATGGCAAAGCACAGGCTTTGGAGTAAATAACATCTATGTTGGAATCCCAGTTTTATTTACTTACTGCTATGTGACCTTGAGTAAGCTACCTAACCCATATATGCTTCATTTTCCTCATCTGTCAATTGGAAATTCTGACCTCAGGGAGTAACATTAAGGGAAAAAATTTACATATCCTAAAGTAATATCTAGTATGTAATAACAGGAACTCAATCGATAACAACAATATTATTAAAATTATCTATTCTTTCTCACTGAACTCTCTAACATTTCAATAAAGCTTAATATGCAAAGGAAATAATTAGATATGAGACAACGACTGCCTCAGATATAGATCAAGTCAGGAAGAGAGTAAAAGTTAGTCTGTTTCAGAAGCAAATTAGACAGTATAAGCAGGGGAAATGGAACTCATTAGGGAATCTGAGATTTCACTTATGCAGGTTCAAATTTATGATGCTTAAATAGGGGAGAAAGTTCTACCCAAGGTATCACAGGCAATTTTGTTGTAGGAAGAGTAAAATGGAAGCACGTTTGTGATGTGAATGTTTAATGAAATAAGAAAATGGAATGATATCTGAGAAATAAGGGAAAGTATACATAAAATATGGTGGATGCAGGGAAGATGAGGCTGGAATAATTTTATTTGTTTAAGCAAATTAGCTCACTTAGATTGATCACATGGATTATAATAACAAGGGTAAAATTTGACCCACAGTTTTGTGTTAAAAAACTTACCAGCTCCAGAGTAAAAAGACCCTAATAAGTCTCTTCACAAATGTATGCTGTTAAACAAGATGCCTAGTTTAAAATGTCTATTGCTTAAAATAACCAATCACTATTATTATACAAACAATTGAAATTATATTTCCTGTTTACATAAAATTAATACTATCTTTGCATTAACATTAATTCACTTTGATTTTGTCTCAATGTTCTTTAGAGTAGAACAATTTGACAGAGAATTAACATTATTTGAAGGTTCATTATATAGAGTTCATATAAACTGTATAATTTTTATTATTCTCATATTACAGATAAGAAAGGCTAGCTAATAAATGGTGGGAGTAGCATATAAATCAAGTTTGTTAAACTTGTAAATAAATATTCTACCTTTATTCTCCTCATGCTTTTTCCCAAATCAAATATACTAGGTTGTAGTAAAAATTTAGAATGTATCCTAAGTGAAAGGTAGTGTGTTAAGGAAATGCAGAACTGAGTTAGTGCCATAGGATAATATGTGTACCTGATTAGTAGTAAGCACTGAAGAAACATTTGTTCTGGCGTTTCCCAATTCATCTTCACTGCCTGCCCCCAAGGCATTTCCTGATTTTTTTAAGAATTCATAAATTATATTGAAATATCATAGAAAAATAATAGGAGCTTGCTTGAAAACGTTAACAGCTGTGCAGGGCACACAACAAACACTCAATAAATGTCTGACTTATCTGATTTTTAAAATGAGTCATTAAATATTGAAAATCATTTCATGGCACAGAAAGCAAATCGGCCAACACTCAAAAGTAAAGTTACAAAGAAGATGAGAACACTAAGGTGTTGGTATGCTATCTTTTATGATTCTCCTAGACAAAGGATGTCAGAGCAGAGAGGGAACCATATTTGCTCATTGTAAGAATACATTTAGTCTACAGATTTAAAGGCTGTTTTTGCACACTGGGTCTGTAGAGAGACAGGTGATTGCTCTCTGCCACAATTCCAAAGTCCATCTTCTTTACCTCATCAATTTGCAGCTTGGTAGGAGTGAGGGTGAGGGAAGAGTTATATTCCCAGGAGCAAGGGGCTGTTTTCTTGCCTGTCATTCTACCAACCTCCCAGAATAAATTGCTACTTAGAAAAGGGAAAGTCAAACATTTATGAAACATATTGCTATTTAGAAAAAAAATAAGAATTGTTTTGCAAATAGTAGCACTATTAAAAGAGGGAAGGGAGAATAGCATCAGTCATTTTATATTACATATAAGCAGTTTATTAAAGAATTAAATATTTATAGACTATAAAGCAAGGCAGGCGATGAGTCGCAAACAGCTTGCTGAGAAGTACATTATAAAACAATGAGTCTGTCAATGATTGATAAAGAATGGAGAGTGCAAATGCTTTATAAAATCCCTAAGTTAGCCATGAATTTCAAACTAGCAAAATAGGACACAGTAGCCAGCAATGTCACACCAGCTCAAGCTGCTGTGTATGCTAAAAGGCCTTTAGCAAACAAAATGTATATTTCTGCTTTGATCTTTTCACCAATATAGGGGAAAGGGCTGCAAAGCACACAGAACTCCTCGGCAATGAAGAGCTTTATGAATGCTCAGCTCTAAATTAACAGGTATTATATTTAGATATCCACATAAATTATCTTGTTTTCTTCTGATTTTTTCTTACTAGATAAAGAAAGTCTGTAGAATTTCAAAGAAAGATATTCCTCCCTTCTTTACAGAATTATGTACATGAGAGAGCAGATCCCCTAATCTAATTCCGTTAGAGAGGAGGTGACTGATTTGGAAAGTGATTAAGCGATCCATCCAAGCTCTTGCAGCTAGTTAGTAACAAAATAAGGTTTAAAATTTTGGCCTCCTATCTCTTAGATCAGGATTCTTTCAATAGCACCACCTTTTTCCAGTCAAATTTTTTTCAAATTGAGGTAGTTTACTTATTATATCATTTAAGTTTCAGATGTATAACTGAAACATTCAAAAATATTAAAGATTATACTCCATTTATAGTTACAGTTTATATTGGCTATATCCCCTGTACTGCATCCCTGTACCTTGTTTATTTCATACATAATAGTTTGTTCCTTTTAATCCCCTACCCTCTTGCCCCTCCTCTCTTCCTTCTCCCCACTGGTAACTACTAGTTTGTTTTCTATATCTATATTCCAATCCCTTTTAAAAATTAGAATTCTGAGCTCTTTCTGTCCATAAAAGCATTCCTCCAGTTAGAAATTGTGAGTTCTTTCTTTCACAACATTAAATTTCAATCCAGTTTGAACAATGAATTTGGGAAGAGAGAAAAAAGCTTTAGGTAGATAAAATTCACTTTGAGAATTCTTTGAGAGAAATGGAGAATTTAATCTGCCTATTCAAAGTCATTCTAGAGTTTGAGATAACAGGATGCTACTAATGAAATGTTGGCTGTTTCTTAGATAAATTGATGTTATGGCATTTTTGTAATGCACTAACTAGCTGGAAGGATGAATTATTTCTCACCCTTTATGAGACTGATTGGTTGAGACCTAAAGGAATTCATAATTTTAAATGTCAGAAGAAGTTATCTCTTCCTGACCTTGTGAAAGTCATAAGTGACTAAATGTTCTAGATACACTTAATCTGGAATTCTATTCTGCACCTTCAAATTTAAATAATCATTTGCTTTCTACACTGTTGAGCTTGAAGTTCTACTTGCTCTCTTCAAACTGGACAGCAGATACACTGTGAGCCAAATAAAATAATGTATCAAATCCTTTGTGTCTATATAGAAGCCAAAGTACTAGGTAGTTCTGTTTGTAAAAATTGAACCATTGATGTTTCTACCTATATAATTCCATTTTTTTTTTTTTGTCTTTTTTGCTGTTTCTTGGGCCGCTCCCGTGGCATATGGAGGTTCCCAGGCTAGGGGTTGAATCAGAGCTGCAGCCACCGGGCTCCCACAGCAACGCGGGATCCGAGTCGCGTCTGCAACCTACACCACAGCTCACGGCAACGCCGGATTGGTAACCCACTGAGCAAGGGCAGGGACCGAACCCGCAACCTCATGGTTCCTAGGCGGATTCGTTAACCACTGCGCCACGACGGGAACTCCTATAATTCCATTTAAAAAACAAGTATAGTATCACCCAAATTTCTATGAAATTATCCCCCCATAAAGAGAAAATCCACCAAATTACATTAGATGTTTTCTTTGTAGAGCATGATGCAGAAGCTTCTTCATGAGAAAGGATAACTCAATTATTTTTGGTATATATAAGTTCTCTCATTCCCCCACTCTCATCAATACAGAAAAACAGCTACATTTGTATCTCAAAAAAGAATGCCTCAGAGGATAAAGTGAACAGTTAGTTGGTACTATAAATGAACATAACTAAAAACAATGTTGGTTAATTGCTGGCAATAACTTTATCTTTCAACTAGAAATAAATATGGGGAGTTCCCGTCGTGGCGCAGTGGTTAATGAATCCGACTAGGAACCATGCGGTTGCGGGTTCGGTCCCTGCCCTTGCTCAGTGGGTTAACGATCCGGCGTTGCTGTGAGCTGTGGTGTAGGTTGCAGACGTGGCTCGAATCCCGCGTTGCTGTGGCTCTGGCGTAGGCCGGAGGCTACAGCTCCGATTCGACCCCTAGCCTGGGAACCTCCATATGCCGCGGGAGCGGCCCAAGAAATAGCAACAACAACAACAACAAAAGACAAAAGACAAAAAATAAAATAAATAAATAAAAAAAATATGTATCTAGAAAATTAGCTCAATTAGTTAGATAGAGTAAAAATATAATAATTCAAGTTAACTTCTGTCAGAACTGGATCTACAGGTTGAGGAAACAAAAAAACACATGTCAGAAACAAAACTGAGAAAAACATTAAGTAAGGTGATTCAATGATCCATTATGTTAATAACTAGTTTTCTTCTTTGGTGGTTATTAGGTGTTTCCTGAAGAGTCTGACTCAGTGTGTTCCAGCAGCCACAACTGTAATTAAAAATAAAATAGATGGACTGCTGTGTAGCACTGGTAACTATGTCTAGTCACTTATGATGGAGCATGATAATATGTGAAAAAAGAATGTGTACATGTATGTCTAATTGGGTCACCATGCTGTACAGCAGAAAAAAAAATTGTATTGGGAAAATAACTATTAAAAATAATAGCAATAATAAAATAAAATAAAATAAATTAGATGGCGTTCCTGTTATGGCTTAGTGTAACGAACCCAATTAGTATCCATGAGGACCCGGGTTTAATCCCTGGCCTTGGTCAGTGGGTTAGGGATCCCACATTGCCATGTGCTGTGGTGTAGGTCACAGACGTGGCTTGGTTCCCATGTTGCTGTGGCTATGGCATAGGCTGGCAGCTGAAGCTCCAATTCAACCTGCAGCCTGGGAACTTCCATAGGTCACAGGTGTGGCCCTAAAAAGCAAAAAAAAAAAAACAAAAACAAAACAAAACAAAAAAACTGGCATTGAAAAGGCATACTATATGAGCATGAATCCACAAATTGGCTTTTTACATAAAACTATAGGGCATTCATACTTGATATTCTATGTATAGATCTGGAACTTTAAAAATAAAACATTCTAGGTCACTACAAGTTACTAGGGTTAGGGAATGGGGACACAAACCTGAAATTATTAGGATGCCTCAGTCTGGAAAGCTAAGAATAATATTAACAAGATGAAAACTGATTTACCAGTTTATCCTAGAATTAGGGACATCTCTTGAAGTTTGAAGGTGGTTAACATATGACACACGTGATAAATTAAATCCGAGGATTACTTGACATAACAATGTAAAGTTTCAGAAAAAAGTAAAGAGGTTATAAAACAATCTAAACAAGCAAATGGATGACAGATTCATAATATATTATTAAAGGGAAACTGGGATTTTTTTAAAAATTGGTAACATGAAGCACCACAACACAGCTTCAATCCTTCTGTTACCAGAAGTCAGAATACTATAATATTTTTGGTATGGCAATTACATCTTGTTATAAATATTAATTGTAGTCTTCCTTGATTTTCAATGGGAGGAAAGCATGTATGATTAAGTCCACTTAATCAATGAAAAATTTAACAAGACAATCTAATAGCTTTTCAAAAATTCAAGGTCAAAGATTAGGAAGGCGCTACCTTGTGACTCACATAGTAATAAACCACGATGTTACGATTTCTACCAATAGGCTTATACGTTAAAACTCTATGGCAGAAAATAATGGCTAAAAGCTGTTGCTATTTGGTATTATTCTGAAGGAATTTATTAGGACGCAGTTTCCGTATTTCCATGCAAACCACAATTCATTCGTATGTAGTCTTGAAAAATAAATCCAAGATGAGTAACAGGAATGAAAAACCAGCTCTATACCATCTTGGACCCAAGGTTTACAGATCTATTATGAAAGGAGATGTGTTAATGAAGATAGTTTATTAGTAGGTTTGAGAACTTATTTCTTGTGTTGTAAGGGTTTTCACTTCTGTGAAAATAAAAAGCACAAACTGAAACTGTAATTTTAGGACCTGTTATTATAAGGTCTCAAGGCTAATGTTAACTAGATAAACCAAATGTTCATAGACAACTGAAGACCACAGATTTTTTTCCTTTGTCTTTTATTTGTTTTCCTCATTTCTGTCCTTTAAGGCAAGGCTGCATTTGCTTGTTTGTCCCTAGGAAAAATTGGGTATCAGGATAAAGCTATTGTTTCTGAAGAATGACCTCCAGTGTCAGATTTCTCTCTGAAACAGAGGGAGCTGCCTCATTCCCAGTAGGGTCTCAGAGAAAGCTATAGCTTTAAGGCAGATAATTCCCATGTACACATGGTAAGAAGGGACAAGCTGTGTTTTATAGAGTTAATCCTCAGAGAAAGATATGGATCCTCAGGCAATGTTTGCAAACAATGAACAACAGGTTCCATGGGGTGAGTGTATTAGCCCAAATAGCCCATGTGTAAAGTGAGCACCAGTATATTATTAACTGTTTGTGGATGATGGTGTAATGAAGCTCTGTGTGTGTGTGTGTCCATGTTAAAAAATTTATTTATTTATAGCCACACTTGTGGCATGCAGACTTTCCAGGGTCAGAGATTGAACTCTGCCACAGCTGTGTGACTGGAGCCATAGCAATGAAAATACTGGATTTTTAACACACTGAGCCACCAGGGGACTCTTGTTTATTTATTTATTTATTATTTTTTTTCTTTTCACGGCCACACACGTAGCATATGGAAGTAAGCTAGAGGTTGAATCAGAGCTGCAGTTGCTGGCCTACACCACAGCCACAGCAATGCTGGATCCAAGCTGCATCTATGACCTATGCTGCAGCTTGCAGCAATGCCAGATCCTTAACCCACTGAGGCCAGGGATGGAACTTGCATTCTCACTGACACTATGTCGTGGTCTTAACCTGCTGAGCCACAACAGGCCACACCCATGGCATAAGGAGTTACCCAGGCTAGGGGTTGAATCAGAGCTGTAACCATGGGCCTACGGCACAGCCACGGCAACATGGGATCCAAGCCGTGTCTGCAACCTACACCACAGCTCACGGCAATGCCAGATCCTTAATCCACTGAGCAAGGCCAGGGATTGAACCCACAACCTTATGGTTCTTAGTTGGATTTGTTTCCACTGCACCACTACAGGAACTCCTCATTTATTTTTAATACATCGAATTTGTAAAATACTGAGAGAGAGAAATAACATCTGATTAAAAGGATTCCAAAAAATATGTTAAAAACTAATAAATGATGTATGGTAGGAAAGTATAATTTAATACAAATGACCAAAAAACTATGTAACTGTCATGCAGATAATTATTACTGTTACTACTATCTTTATCAAGAAAAACCAAGCCACTTTTCACTGTCTCCATTGCTATTATCTGGGTGTGCTTGGATTATTGCAACAGCCTCCTAACTGGTCTCTCTGTTCCCACTGTTGCTCTCACTCCACAGTACATTTTCTAGCACAGTAGCCACAGGAATAAATCTGTTCATGTCACACCTTAGCTTAAAAACTTCCAATAAGGTCTCATATCATTTAAAGAAAAACAAAGATTTTTTTAGGGCTCTGCATAATCCACTACCTCTAGGATTTCATCCACTGCATTGCTCTCCTTTGTGTACTTTTACCCCTGCATGCTGGGCTTCTCAAATTTGCCAGGTACACTCCTGCCTCATAGCCTATGCATATGCCACGCCCTCCTCATGTTATTCTAGTTACTTATTCTCATGGTTTACTGTTCACCTGCTTCAATGTCATCTTCTCAACAAAGCCTTTCCTTGATACACTATTTTAAACTGACAATACTCCTCATCTCAGAATGATTCTGTATCTTCTTTTATTGCTTTCTTTTTCTCTTGGATTTACTTATCTAATTTATTCTTCGTCTCTCCTCACTAGGATATCAAGTATATAAAGACAGGAATTTTGTCTGTTTTATTTACTGCCGTGTTTCCTGGGGGTATATTGTGCCCAGCATATAATACGCACCCAGAAACTATCAATTTTTTTGGGGGGCTGCCCCAGGGCACATTGAAGTTCCTGGGCCAAGGGTCAAACTCACACCACAACAGTGACAATACCAGATCCTTAACCACTAGGCTACCAGGGAACTCTTTTTTTTTTTTTTTTTTTTTTTTAAATTTCTTTATTGGTTTTAAGATCCTGAGGTGTATTTTCTTTTTTTGTCTTTTGTCTTTTTGTCGTTGTTGTTGTTGTTGTTGCTATTTCTTGGGCCGCTCCTGCGGCATATGGAGGTTCCCAGGCTAGAGGTTGAATCGGAGCTGTAGCCACCGGCCTACGCCAGAGCCACAGCAATGCAGGATCCGAGCCGAGTCTGCAACCTACACCACAGCTCACGGCAACGCCGGATCGTTAACCCACTGAGCAAGGGCAGGGACCGAACCCGCAACCTCATGGTTCCTAGTCGGATTCGTTAACCACTGCGCCACGACGGGAACTCCAACCAGGGAACTCTTGACACCTGTCAGTTTAGTCAATGGAAGGAAATGTATTATTAAGTTTTGAGTCTCTGAGGTTAAGACTGCCAGGGCTTAGATTCTGGCTTTACCATAACCTGTCTTCATAAAACTTCAGTTCCTTTTTAATTAAAGTGGGTAAAATTTTAATTCCCATTTGTAGTGTGCTTGTGAAAATTAAATTACATGGTTTATCTAAAAGCATTTAACAACTTTCTTGGATGATCAGTGGAGTTACTGGTATCAGAATTGCCTATGTTTATGCTCTGCTTGGTTCCTCCTCCCTAGGCTGTGGTCTGGAAAGTGCTTCCAAACAAAAAGCTGGGGTGCTTATGGGAAACCTGGTCAAAATATATGAAACAATTGTTTGAGAAACTGGACAAAAAGCAGCAGAAGCTTATGATCCTGAGAGAAAGAAATAAACAAGGCAAGACCCACAATTCCCTTAGCTTTCTCTTTGGAAGCATTTTCCAAACCACAACCTAGGGAGATGGAACCAAGCAGGGCATGGCAGTTTCATGTGATTGAGGAAACAGAAATAGAAGTTTAGGAAAACCAAAGTACCTGGAATTTACACCCCAAAGGAGGGAGATGGAATAAGAAATCCACAAATCTGCCTAGCGACTCCCAACAAGTGGTGATTCTCAAATTTTTTGGTCTCAGAACCCCTTTATGTGCTTTCTTTTTTAAAAACGAAAGTTGATTTACAATGTTGTGCCAATTTCTGCTATACTACATTCTTAAAAATTCAGCTTTTATTTATGAGAATTATATTTATCAATATGTAGTGTATTAGAAATTACAACTGGCAACTTTATAAATTATAATAGTTTATCAATTCATTTAAATAGAAAGCCATATATACACATTTTAATGAAAAGTACATTTTCTGAAAATAAAAATATAATAGTAAGAATACTAGCAATGTTTTACTTTTTTTGATAGTTCTCTTTATTTTCTGGCTTAAGAGAAGACACGTGAATTTGCATACCTGCTTCTGAGTTCATTTTATTGCAATATCACATGTTATGTAGCCTCTGGAAGACTCCATTGTATCCTGCTAAGTAAATGAGAGTAGAAAGGCTAATAACATCTTAGTATAATTATAAAAAATAGTTTTAAACTCATGGGCCCTGGTATTAAAATAAGTATAGTCATCCCTCAGTATTCAGAAATGCTCAAGTCCTTTATATCAAATGGCGTAGTACAGTCAGCCCTCTCTATCTGTAGTTTCCGCATCTGTGGGTACAGAGGACTGACTGTAGTTCTAAAACTTATGGGTTCCAAAAAGATGCTTAAGACTCCCAGGGGACTCTGGTCACACTTTCTGCCCTATAGTCTTTGTCAATATACTAAACTGCACATGTGCAGGGTGAAAATTCTCAGGGTCAGAAAAAGAACTGTCAAGAAATTCTTAAGTTCAACAATTCTCAGAGCTCACACAAGATTGGAAAATACCCCAATTCTCCAAGTGTGGAGAGACTTGTTAACCATGGAGGACATTTAGTAAACATCTCAGAAGGACCATGCCTTTGCTAGTCATGAGCTAAACTTAACTCTCGAGTAAAGGCCATTTTAGATTAAGCGAAACAGCTTTTTAAAGATAAACTTCAAAAGCATCACACTGATCCATAAGTAACTTAGCTGCCTTATAACACATGTTCAACACACTTTAACTGAATGCAAGAAAATCCAGATACAATAGTGTAATACTTATTCCATTAAAAAAAAAAAAAACAGATATGCAAAGAAGCAGGAAGATGCAACTCAGTACCTAGAGAAAAAGCAGTCCGTGGAGCAGGACCTAGAAACAACAGAGATGACAGCAATACATGAACCATAAAGCAGCTACTATTAATGTGTGCAGACTTTAAGAAAAAAGATGAGCATAATAAGGAGAGAAATGAAAGATATAAAAAAGAACCAAATGGAAATTCTAGAGTTGAAAAGCATAATATTCAAAAGGAAAAATTCACTAAATGGGCATAAAAGCAGAGTGACTGAAGACACCGCAGTGGAAACTATCCAAACTGAAGCACAAAAAGAAATGAGAAAAACATGAACTGAACTTTAATGACATGTGGGACAATATCAACTGATCTAACATATGTGCATTTGGAGTTCCTGGAAAAGGGAGAAACACAGAGAAATATATTTGTAGGAATATTGGTTGGAATTTTTCCATGGCTGATGAAAAGTGAAAAGCCACAGATTCAAGAAGCTCAATAAACCAAAGCAAGATAAGCTCAAAGAAAATCAAACCATGGCGAAATATAAATGAATTGTCCAAAACATTGTAATAACAAGAAAAATCTTAAAAGTAGCTAGAGGAAAAAGAAACATTATAGACAAAGATAGTAATGATTTCTGACTTCTCTTCAAAAATCAATAGTTATAAAAAATGGGATATCTTTAGGGTGTTACGGGGAGCTTGGTAAACTTAGAATTCTATGTCCAGCAAAAGTAGCCTTCAAATATGAAAGTGGAATAAACACATTTGCAAATAAATAATAGCTAAGGAATTCAATTTCCAGAAGATCTAAAATAAAAAAATAAATGTTAAAGCAAGTTCTTTAGGAGAAGAACAATCAGAGCAAATGGAAATTTGCTAGTCTACAGGGGAAAAAAATGGAGCGTACAAGAAATAGTTTAAAGGTAGAATGAATATAACATTTTTCTTATTTTTTACCTCTTTAGAAGACAACTGACTATTTAGAACAATTATCAGTAAACTATGGCCCAAGAATCATATCCATCATTCCTGTTTTGGAAAATAAAGTTTCACTGCAAAACAGCCAAGGTCATTCTTTTACACACCCTGTACAGCTGCTGGCTGAGCTGAGCATTTCAAACCATATGGTCTACCAAACCAAAAATATTTACTATCTGGGTCTTTCTAGAAAATGTTTGCTGACCCAAGTTCAAAGCAAAGCTAGGGTCATTGTATTGCGGGGTTTGTAACTATGCAGGAATAAAATGTTTGGTAATAGTAGCACAAAGGTTAGGAAGAGGAAACAGAAGTATACTGCTGTAAAACAGTAAAATAGTTCTATTATACACAGAGGCAAACTATTATTTCACAGTAGATTGTAAAAAGTTAAAATGTGTATTAATTATAACCCTAGAGCAACTATTAAAAAAATAAATACATATTTGGTTAATGAGATAATAGAGATAAAATACTGAAGTAATCCAAAATAAGACAGGAAAAAAAATAGAAAAAAAAAAGATGAAACAGATAGTTGATTTAAAACAAGAATGTTGATAATGTAAATCTAATTAAATATAATATAAAATTAAATGTAAATGGTTAAACAATTATAAGTCAGAGATTATGAGAATGAATAAAAAAAACGAAACCTAACTATATGCTGTCTACAACAAAACTAATTTAAATGCAAAGATTATAGATTAAAAGTAAAAGGATGCAAAAATATATAACATTCATATACTAATCATGAGAAAACTGTCATGGCTATATTAATCATCAGGCAAAATGACACCAGGATGAAGAATATTATCAGAGACAAAGGGGGGCATTCCATAATGATGAAAGGGCATTAAGAAGTCATGCAAATCTTAAATATATATGTTCCTGATACCAAAACTTCAAAACAACAAGTTGTGGATAAATTGATAAATCTGAAGGGATAAACGGGCAAATCCACAAATGCAAGTTGATGATTTCCACACTCTATATAGATAGAACAAATAGATTTTCTTTCCTTTTCTTTTCTTTTTTGGCTGTGCCTGTGGCATGTTTAAGTTCCTGGGCCAGGGTGGAATCAGAGCTGCAGCTGTAGCCTACGTCACAGCCATGGCAACATTACATCTAAGCCACGTCTGCAAACGATGCTGCAGCTTGTGGCGATGCTAGATGCTAGAACCTTAACCCACTGAACAAGGCCAGGGTTCATCCTAACAGAGAAAATGTGGGTCCTTCACCTGCTGAGCCACAATGGGAACTCCTTAAAAAATTTTATGAAATCCAATTTATCATTTTTTTAATGGTTTTAGTGTCTTTGTTTCCTTTTAGGAAATCTTTGCCTAATATAAAGGTCACAAAGATCTTCTTCTACATATTCCTCTATAAAATTTTCATATAGGTATAAGATAAGGGTCAAAGTCCACTTTTTCTCCCCTCCCTCCCTTCTCTTCGCATATGAATGCCTGCTTCAGAATCATTTGTTGAAAGATCATCTTTTCCCCATTTGAATCAACCTGGCACCAAATATCAATTAACTCTCTCTCTCTCTCTATATATACATACATATATAACTCTTTCTGTACTTTATTATGTTCCACTGATCTGTAGACCTAACTGTATGCAAATATCATTGTCATTATTACCACAGCTCTTTAGTAAGTCTTGAAAACAACTGATATAACCCCTCCAACTGTACTTAACTCTGAGCCTACTTCTGTTAACAGTTTTCTGTCTTGAAACTATTTTCCTTGAGTTTGTGTGTCTTAAAATTTTTTTTATTGAATCCTAATCATTGTGTGTAATATAGTAGAGATTAAGGTAAAAAATACTTATCAACTACTAACCAAATTGACTCAACTCCTCTGTAATAATAGCTACTATCCTAGAGGCTGTGTTGGCTTTTCACCAGAAGTAAGCATGATTTCATGCCTGAGTATAAACAAGAGAAGATCTCTCTCATCTACTGATTAGCAACCCCCATCCCCCGAAATCTTTCTTATGAGCATGTAGTAGAGTCTTTGGAAAAGAGCTTGCAAATAAATGCAGACACATTTGTGTTCAGGACTCCCAGGGATTCTAAAGTGTCACATGCACACTAGGTCTTTAAGAACTTGGTAAAATTGTGGTTTTGTTTTTATATACTCTAATAAAGGCCATGTATTCTTTCTTTACTATGACAAAGTTAAAACAACTTGTGTGTCTCATTACTTTGCAGGAGCTTGTCACTTTGAAATTCAGTTCATCTTGTTGTCTTACAAACTTAACTCTCTGATGGGTTCCAGAAAGACATAATTTTGTAGATTATTTAGCTTTTGTTCACTGTTAGAATGGGGGGAGGTGACATGTCTCTGGCTTTCTACATTATCTTGTAAGTCATTAAAGCATTTTGTGATAATTTCTCCTTGCCAGTACTCTGCCTTCTAACTTTTCTTCCTCAGTTTTATGGTATAAAATTGTCCCTCTTAAACTTCTGCCTGCACTTTATTCCTGTCATTTTTATGCCATACCCTCAACATATATAAACTCTATGGTAAATGGGGATAAAGGGAGGCAAGAAGAGAGGAAAGATACATTCATATATATGCATATACATTTTATGTGGGGGGGGGAAGAAATCAGGCAATTGCAGAATAGATAATCAATACATTGCCAGCTACTGAAGCCATATGGGAAAGTGAGCAATTGCCATGACTCCTAATGCTTCATTAAGCAGAAATTAAGAAGCTTTTCCCAAGAACAAATTTCTATTAGAGGAAGGTATACCTCAGAATGATGCTTCTTAATCTGTAAGGAAAACATATACGATTAAATGCTTTCTAAGGTTTCTTAATATCTAAAGATATGGAATACTTCCATTCTATTATCAAGTGAGATTACTTTTCCTTTCATGTGACAGTATTTATTATGTTCTAGCCAGCTTTGTAGGAATAGGTGTTTTGACTGTGAGCAAAACAGGACATAGATCCCATTCCCATTGTTTACAGATTTTAATCAGTTATATAAGTATATTGTCAAAAATTGAATATGTAGCATAAAAAATGTTATAGGGATCTATGGAAGCACAGAAGAGAGAGAAATGATTCAATTTGGTAGGAAGAATATGGGGAAATTTCCTTGAGGAATTCAAAGCTAAGCTGGGATATGTAAGAGTTACCCAGGGAAAAGGGAGTGAGAGAAAAAAGATCATTCTAGACACAAGGAAAGATCAGTGCAAAGATCTTATTTAATAGTTACGTAAGTGATATAGAAAGTAAAGAAAAGAATGTGACATGATGAAGTTAGAGAGTCAGGCCAAGTCCAGATCATGCTCATTTTGGAATGCCACATTAGGGATGGTAAGTCTTCTTCTTAGAGTAAGTAGAAATGGGAAGCCATGAATTTCATGAACAGGAGAGAAATACTCAGATTTCCATTTTTTAAAAGGATCATCTTGAGTGACATATAGAAGAGACTGTCAAAAGAATGGATATGGGAAAAATAGAAGGTTATACAGTAGACCAAGTGAAAGATGACAGTAATTTGACCTTGGGTGGAACCAGTGGATAGAGACAGAAGTGACTGACTTTATAAGATATTTTTAAAGTAAAATTAACAGAATTTGATATATCAGACATGGGGCAGTGGTTCAAAAAATAATTCTTATATATTGGCAGTTGGATAAACAGTAGAGTTATTTGCAAAAGGTAAGGAATGCAAGACAAAAGAATAGATTTTTGTTTTTATTTTTTTAAGGTGGTGGTGGGATTTGAAGATCCTGAGTACAGTTTTGGGCATATTAATTTGGGCTACACTTAGAAATGTCAGGTAGAACAGATATCTAGACTACAGACAGAAACTTAAGATTCAAAGGCAAAAAAAAGAAAAAAAAAAGGGAACTAAAGGCAGATAATTGAAGTGTGGGTATGGATGAGATCTCCTAGGAGAGAGAATATTCTCCAATTATTTAAAGTAAAAATTAAAAAAACCAATTAATTTTAATGCCTTTTAGAGAAAAGAATACATTTTCTGTACCAAATTCTCATGAGCCTTCTGATGTCAAATAATAATCAGCATTTTAATGTATTATCTTAACAGACTATCATAATCACCTTAAGGGATAGGTACTATCATTATTCTCATGATAAGAAAAAGCTAAGGCTTTGAGAAGTAATTTAACATATTTTTGGAGCCAGAGTTCAAACCTAGGGCTGATCTCCTAACCATTCTATTAACTGTTTTCTCAGTACATGTAATAAAACTCCTTCTTAGAAACAGCAGCAACTATGGCAGTTAACATCTTTTGAATACTTACTATATAGAGTAAGCATTGCATATTTATAGTAATAGTGTAGGAACAAATGATAACAGCTTTACTCTGATACAGACCATGAGTAAACAGGGAGTTTCCATTGTGGCTCAGTGGGTTACGACCAACTAGTATGCAGGAGGATGTGGGTTCAAACCCTGGCCTCGCACAGTGCATTAAGGTTCCGGGGTTGCTGTGAGCTGTGGTGTAGGTCACAGACATGGCTTGGCTCCCACATGGCTGTGGCTGTGGCATAGGCCAGCAGCTTAGCTCCGTTTTGACCCTTAGACTGAGAACTTCCATGTGCATGGGGGAGGAGTTCCCATCGTGGCTCAGTGGTTAACAAATCCGACTAGGAACCATGAGGTTGTGGGTTCAATCCCTGGCCTTGCTCAGTGGGTTAAGGGTTGGCGTTGCCTTGAGCTGTGGTGTAAGTTGCAGACGTGGCTCGGATCTCGCTTTGCTGTGGCTCTGGCTAGGCTGGCAGGTACAGCTCTGATTCGACCCCTAGCCTGGGAACCTCCATATGCCGCGGCTTAAGAAATGGCAAAAAGACAAAAAACAAAACAAAACAAAAAAACCATAGTACTACTGTATTATTGTCATTAGTTGTGATTTACTAGTCTTTTGGGAAGAGTAGAGCTTATAAAAGGTTAAATACCATCTTCCCCCAACCTATCAACCAGCTGCTCAAGCCTCCATTACCAAATCAGGCTCTGAAACCAGTAAGAAAAACCTTTTCCTGCAACCTGCTGAAGAGCGCCCTCTAGTGCTGTTTTACAAACGAAATGTGCTCATATCAAATTTTGGGGGGGGCATGGATTGTACTGCTTCTACTGGACCTTAGGTTTTCTTTGGAACTCGTGCCAAGAAAGAAAGATAAGTGATGCTTTAGAACAATTTTCTGGCTTTTAATGCCAGCTAAGTAAGACTATCACAATATGTTAAAAGAGTGAGAAAGTTTCTTTTTTTTTTAAACTTTCATAAAATGAGGTACATCTATTTTTAAAATAACAGGCTTTTTGTTGAAGGGTTAGCTTTTAAAGAAAATAATTTGCAAAAACTTTAGTGTGATTGATAGTACCTATAAAAAGGAAATTTTTTCCTCAGGGAAAAAAGTTAACAGTGATAATAACTGCTTCTCTCAACTTTTCAATCTTTTGAAACTAATTTTTTTAACTTATTTGTGTTTAATCTTTTTATTTCTGATAACATTTAGTAAAAAATTTTGTTCATGCTTAATTAAAATTCAAAGGGAAAACACAGAAAAACAAATTATTTGACTGTAAGGTAAGTATATCTTTAAATTCCAGGAAAAAAGAAAACATGAAGATAATCCAAAAGGCAGTATTAAATAATGGCAATATATTCCTTTATGTAGTTTTGACAATAGCACAAAGAAATTTAAAGGAGTGAAGGAAATCATTGTTTTCATTGTCTAATACACACCAAGGAATCTGAACCATGAAACTAGAAACTCCATAATCCATCACTTCACCTTGGGCATAATATTTTCCTTTTTAAAAGAGCCTATGCACAATGAATTAAAGCCAGGGTATGAGAAAAATGAGGAAAAGCTAAATACTCAAAAAGAGTATTTACATATACATACTTAACCTACTTAGTATGATTAAGTATGGTTAAGTATGTATATGTGTGTGGTATGTCTGTTTATGTATGCTTGTTTATGTACTGCTGTCATTCTGTTTAATAAAGTGAGGATAAATCAGACACTTGGTCCAGAAGATGGATAAATATAAGATCTCTGAAAATGCGTTTTGGTGAAGAGGAAACAAAGAACATTGATGGAAAAATCAGAATTCATAGATCTATTAGATTTGTTTCTTTTTTTTTTTTTTATTGGTCAGTTTGGCTTTTTGGGGGGATGAGGTATGTTATTCTGCACTGTACACATTAAATAAGTTTACAATGCATGAAATTTGCACAATGCACGAAAAAGTGATTAAGCAAAATATATTAAACACATAATCTTTAAAAATCATTAACTATGTTATATACTTGAAATTTGCATAATGCTGAAAATAATTCATACCTCAATAAAATGTTTTTCTAATTATTTATTTATGATTTTTCCCATTATAGTTTATTTTTAAAATGTTAAATACCAATCCAAAAATATAAATGTTGCAAATAAAAGGTAACATGTCTGAACATTTCTAGAAAAGACAATGTTTAGAGATGAAATATTGTTGAAACATAGCCTTCAAGTACTTGTGTTATCTAAATCCTTGAAGAGTGTCCAATAAGAAAGGGGAGCTCTAGCAAAGCGGTAATAGCGTCAGACGGAGAAATGGGTATAAAAAGACTATGACACTTGGAGTGAGAAATCTCTGGGTTCTACTTCTGTCCCTGACTCATCATTGACCTTGACAAAGTCAGTGATTACCACTGTGATTCAGCTTCTCTATCAAACAGGAGCAATAACTCTTGCCAGAATTCACACAAGAATGTTGATAATGAGAGGATTAGTGTGATAATGAACAGAACTTATAGAAATGTTACTGTACTGTAAACATTTTGGAAAAGATCTTGCTCTTCTGCTACCCCACAAAAGCTTAAGAAGATAATAGATGTATAAAACTTAGGTTAAATTCTATATAATATCTTCATCTCCATCTATCTTGATCATTTCTTCAATGCTGTCTTTTTATTAACTGTTATTTGTTAATATTTAAATTATGTCTAATTTCCCTTCTATCTTATTTGCCTTATTTTTAGTCTTCTATTTACACAAAACAATGAGTTATTCTTGTCTTGAGTTTCTCCCTTCCCTCATTATATTTATAGGTGTAAATACTTGTCTATTTTTCTTCTATTATTCATTTCTATGTTGTTCAACTATAATAAAAGCAACTATAACAATGATACTAGCACTAAATATATGTAAAAGTGCCTTGAAAACAACCTATCTTATTTCACATATTTACTCAAGTTAATCTCAATCAGAAAAACTGTTGATAGGTTATATACACTAAGCTGCAAACAGACAAAATATTCAATAGGAGAAAATGTTCTCCCAGTCACTTTGAAAGAAGTCAGCAATGACACAATAAGCCAACAGTAAATTTTATTGTAATTTTCACAGATGTCCTACCAAATAATAGTATAGATATTTCAGAAAAAAAATCCAAGTTATAAAATATATATTTGTCCTTTTACAGAAGGAGATAGCTTACATTTATATCTTATAGAACATTAGGGTAAAAAAAAATATTTCACATCTCTAGTTTCAACTCTATTACCTTCAGGTGGATAACAGTAGAAATCACTTTACATATATAAGATATGGAAACGACTACCTCATTGTGCTCTTGGAATGATTAATTATGCTTTTACATAAGAACAAAAGCTACATGAACATATGGTATTATTACTTTAATAAGGTAATTCATTGTATGAAACAGCCTTATACAGACCAAACAATAATCACTTACTATATACAATAAAATAAAACTCATATTGAAAATGGAGAAATGCCTCTTTCTGTCCCTAATTAGTTTTTAGTAAATGATACATAATAAAAGGCAACATTCTTAATTTATCACAGTTTAGGCATAGTCTCTGAATGAGGGGTGGGAGTGTATGAACTCTGGTAGCTATTTACATAGCCCGTGAAACCTTCTCTATTAACGGGCATTGTTCTCAAAATTTGAAAAGGTGTACGCTCTCATAAAGTCCTTTCAGGAAGGTGGTATGGCTAACAGGAAGTAGTCCCTATATGGTATAAAGTTCAAACTACAGATAATTTGTCTGGTTTTGGCCTGTATCATTTACTATTGGTCTGAAATCACACACACATGCACAAAGACACAGAGTTTTAGTGAAATTAAAACAAAGAGAAGGACACAGCCTTTTTCACTTCACAGATATGAGAAACAGATTTATATTAATAGTTCTAAATTTTTTCATAGTGTATTCCAACAGACTAGAAAAGCTAGTGATGTTTGTTGTCCTAAGGATCCAGATGGTATTAATTTTCCATATCTGGTTCCTGCTTAATTGCAGCAGTATATTTTGATGTTTTTTCTTCCTCAACTAGTAAAGATAGAGGGATATGTTATAACCATAAGCATTTAACAAATATCTAACAGTGGTATTCTACTTACTATAGGAGAAATATTTGTGTTCTTTCTAAAAGTCTCATCTAGACCTGTCTGAGAAATAAAGCAGGTGAGAAGATGGGTTTTGTCACATGATGGCCTATTAATGTCCAATGAATGTACTCCTACCTCCATGCTCTCATTGCTTTAATATCATATTGCCAGCACTTAAACACTTGTGCATGCAGACAGAGACTTGCATTATCTTGGATTAAAAGAACATGAAAGGAAAACAACTGTTTCCTCTTAAAATGTAGAATGTAATATACTGAGGCTGTGACCAACAATTTCCATAGCACTACAGCTAAAGAAAATATTATTTTATTCTATTTATTCTAAAGAAAATTTTACATAGATTTTCCATAGAGAAATCTTTTTCCCCCTTTGGATCACCCTAGGAGTGTCTTTGTTCTCAAACAGTGTGCTTTCCCTATGCAGAAAATTTTGAGTAAATCCCTACCATGACCAGTTAGATTTAGAAGGTTTAATTTTCTTAATCATCAGTACAAGTATACTTCTTTCTTTCTGTGTGTCCTCAATGGAGTTAAACACACACACAATGTATCCTTTTCATAAAATGGACATTCATATAAACCTAAACCACCTTCTACTATATTTTAGATGCAAACCATCACATCCTTACAAAAATATAGGTGTACCTTTATATAATAAGTATACCTAAAGCATTATGCCTCAACACTGCTTCACAGTGCTACGTGTTCAGATAAACACGTGCACGCACACACACACCACACATCTCTATTGCTATAAAGTCAAATTCATCTAACATTGCATAGTATGGGTGGTATTTCTATATCTTTTTTTCCTTTAAATGTGACTAGCTATTTACACCCTAACAATTCTGGCACAGAGCTGATTTAGCATTTTTATTGGAATGTGAAAGCTCTTAAAAGAAGAAAAAATCTAATCAGGCAGAAGAGATAGAAAACTTGCTGAATTTTCTCTCCTCCCTCCAAGACCCCCCTAAATCCTATCAAAAGCACATCTTCCATTCATTGCTTCCTGGTGTCATTATGACAAGCGGCTACAAATCAATAGCAGAGGGAAAGGCAGGACCAACCCGCACTCACCAAGTGATAAAGATTCACTCTCAGCCCCGATTTGCTAATAGCCCATAATAGCAGCCATTGGCGTCCTGCATTAAATCATACATTTCACTCTGCGTTTATTATGGGATTTTTAAAACTCCTCACCAAATTGGATTTTCTCGATGGTCTCTAATTTCTACATTTATCATTTAAAATTAAACTCCTCTGTGGAGAGGGGGAATAGAGAAGGAGGAAAAGGTAGAGAAAGGGCAGAGAGTACTGTATTTTTCTTCTCACTCTCTGTCTTTTTTATGAAAACCCATAAATAATACCAGGTATCATAGCCATAAGCAGCAGGGTTTTTTTTTAAAAAAACTATAAAAATAATTCTAGAGATCAGGCTGGAATGGTTTGTATGTGCTGGCCTGTAAATGAAGATGACAATCCAAGAGGAATACACACACACACACACACACACACACACACACACAGCAGGTTTAAAACAAAAGGAATTTGGCAAGAAAGGTTCTCAGTAATGCTGAAGGGACAGTGACTTGCAAAAACAATGGAAAGTAAGTTAATGTTACATGATCCAGATACTCCGAGGAGCTGTAAAGTGAGAGCTCAGCAAGCATAGCATTCTAGTTTCCAAAAAATTACACTCACCTAAATCCAAAGCTCAGTGAGAAAAAGACAAAAAGTAAAAATTCTTGCATGAGTTTCTCATTATGTAATAGCTTGCTTAACCCTCCATTCTTAGTTTAAAAAATTTCATGGAATCCAGTAGCTAAAGCTATCTCTTGGCTGCTGCAGCAAACTCTCAAATGAGTTCTTCAATCTCCCACAGATACCACTGAGACAATGCATTTAATCCAAGGGAACTTAAATCACTACAGATTTAAATATATATAATGTCTTTTAATAAAATAATTTTTATTCTTTGAATATAAAAAATGAAAATTAAATTTCAGATATGTAGCATAAAATGAAAGGGCTATATTTTCTCAAGGCTGCATGGTTGGGACTTAGTATGACCTAGTTTTAACCACAGTACTAGCAGGATCCACACACATCAGAAGGGAACCAATCAGCCCATATTCAGAGATGCTTGAAAAGACTAGAGGTTTAAAGAAATGTAGAATGATTCGTCGACTTTTTTCCTTTTGGAGATTTCTTCAGCAATAAAGTCCATCTACAACATTTTCCTTAAGAAATAGACAAATGGGCTTTAAAAAAAAGACTGGAGAGGAGTTAAAAACTCCAGCAAATTTATAATAAGACTTCATCTTCACAGGCCCTCTTTTGTTTTGGAATTTTGTCAGTGATATAACTAGTGATCCTTTAAAAAAAAATCTACCATTGATTACTGTGCCTTTTTGTCATTCTTTTTTTCTTGGTAGAGAACTACTGCTGCATAAACCTCTTTTATTCCTTCTCTAACTCCATATAACTAATAGCCTCTCATTTTAATAAAGTTTTCATTCAAGTAACATAATACTGAAAATCACACAGATCAGAAATGTAATCTGAATTTTCATATACTTGCACATACTTGTGTAACCAGCATCCAGACCACATCAGATTAACTGGGCCTACTTTTGAACTTGGAATCATCTAGTATTTACTATTTCGTTTCTAGATTTTTCACTCAAAATTATGGTGTGATTCATTTACATTGACATATATGTAGTTGTGTTCCTTCATTCTTCTTGCTGTAGATCTGGGGTCAGCAAACTAAGACCAGTGAGCCAAATCTGGCCTGTTCCCTGTTTTTGCATTAAATAAGATTTTCACATCTTTAAATGGTTAAAAAAATCAAAAGATAATATTAATGACATGAAAACTATATGAAATTCAAATTTCAGGGTACTTAAATAGAGGTTATTTAAAAAAATATATAATCATGGTCTTTTAAGTATTATCTACCGTTACTTTTATACTACAATAATAGAGTTGAGTAGCTGGTGTAGAAACTCATATGGCATATAACCTAGAATATTTACTATCTGGCTCTTCACAGAAAAAGTGTGATAACCTCTGCTGTAAAGCATTCTATTGTGTGACTATACCATAATATACTTATTCATTTTACTTTTGACTGACATTTAGGCTATATCTGGCATTGCGCTATTATAAATATATGCTACAAAATTCTAGAAAGTCTTTTGTGAATACACATACCTAGAAGTAGAACTTCTGGGTATAAGATATAAATATCTTCAGTTTTATCTTCCAATGGCGGTTTTTGTTTTGTTTTGTTTTCAATTTACCAGCACTGCATGAGAATTCCAATTACTTTTTTTCTTGCTAACTTTTGATATTTTAGCTATTCTTGTTCTTCCTTTTTTTTTTTTTTTTTTGCTTTTTAGAGCAATACCCATGGCATAAGGAGATTCCCAGGCTAGGGGTGGAATTTGAGCTACAGCTTCCAGCCTACACCACAGCAACACCAGATACACCACAGCTCACAGCAATGCCAGATCCGTGACACACTGAGAAAGGCCAGGAATCAAACCCACAACCTCATCTGTTCCTAGTCTGATTCGTTTCTGCTGCGCCATGACTAGAACTTCAATAAGCATTCTCTTATGTCTAATAAGGTCAAGAGCACTTTCTCATATGTTTACTGCCATTTAGGTGTTTTGTTTTGCATGACATCTATTTATGGCACTATTTTTCTAGTGGGTTATTTGACTTTTTTGTTATTGATTTATAGGAATTATTTGTATATTATGGATACAAGTCTTTTGTTAGGTCAACTTTTGTTAATATCTTCTAGGTCATGTTATACTCCCCCAACCTTTTTTTGTCTTTTGTCTTTTTAGGGCTGCGCCCACAGCATATGAAGGTTCCCAGGCTATGAGTCAAATTGGAGCTGTAGCTGCTGGCCTACACCACAGTCACAGCAACTTGGGATCTGAGCCACGTCTGCAACCTACACCAAAGCTCCTGGCAATGCCGGATCTTTAACCCACCGAGCGAGGCCAGGGATCGAACCTGAGTCCTCATGGATACTAGTCGGGTTCATTAACCACTGAGACACAATGGGAACTGTGTTATGCCTTTTTATTCTTTTTAAGAGTTCCTTTGGGAGTTCCCGTCGTGGCGCAGTGGTTAACGAATCCGACTAGGAACCATGAGGTTGCGGGTTCGATCCCTGCCCTTGCTCAGTGGGTTAACGATCCGGCGTTGCTGTGAGCTGTGGTGTAGGTTGCAGACGCGGCTCGGATCCCGCGTTGCTGTGCCTCTGGCGTAGGCCGGTGGCTACAGCTCCGATTCAACCCCTAGCCTGGGAACCTCCATATGCCGCGGAAGCGGCCCAAGAAATAGCAACAACAACAACAACAAAAAAGACAAAAAAAAAAAAAAAAAAAAAGAGTTCCTTTGATGAACTGAAGTTCATGATGTAGTTTAATGACTTTTTTTTCAGTTAGCCCTCTGTGCTACTTAAGAAATATAGCCTATCCCAAAAAGACTGTGAATTCATTTGATTTTTCACATATATTAGTCATTTCTGCATAATGACAATTTCATTTCTTTCTTTCTAATGCTTGTGATTTTGATTTCATTTTCTTGCTTTATTATATTAGCTAGGTCTTCCAGTACAATGTTGAATAGAAATGACAGATAGTGAGCAGCTTTGCTGTGTTTTGATTCTACTGTGAATTTTTGCAGATTTTCTTAATCAGGTTTAAAAATTTCCCTTCTATCCCTGGTTCTTATTATGAATGGTTATTAGAGTTTATCAAAGCCAAAAACCCTATGGAAATGATCCTGTGATTCTTTTTTGTTGTTGTTGTTAATACAGTGAATTACACTGACTGATTTTGAAATGTTTACACTTTCCTGGAATAAACGCCACTTGGTCATAATTTATAATAATTTCTCTATATTGCTGGATTCAAGTTGCTGGCATTTGTTTAAGATTTTTTTGGCTACGTCAACAACATGTGAAAGTTCCCTGGGCTAGGGATCAAACCCATACCACAGCAACGACCAAAGCCACTGCATTGACAGTGCTGAATCCTTAACCCACTGTACTATAAGAGAACTCCTGTTTAGGATTTGTATATCTATGTTCATATGAAAGATCAGTTTGCAATTTTGTTTTCTTGTGGTAATCTTGTTTGGTTTTAATATTACCTACCTTATATTTTTTAAGTCGCTGATGAAATCACAAGAGCTATTTTTGGCAAAATGCAGATTTTAGTGGAAACTCAGCTGTTGTACTTTATTATAATGATGTAGGGAGCTCAAGTTCTTATGAGTTTTTCTTACTCTGCTCTAACTTCCCTAAGTTTCATGACTCATTATTCCCTAGCACTTTTACTACAGCAGCTTTTGAAAATTCTTCTAAATTTTATTTTACTTCTCACTCTGGGAATTTAAGAATCCACCTTAAGAATTTTTGTTAATTATTACATATTAGACTGGTACTATCTGCAAGAAAAGATATTGTGGGACGTTAAAAGGAGAACTTGTTTCTCTGCCCTCAGAGAAACTAAAATGCAGTAAGCTAAATCAGTCTCTTTAGGAAATTACAAATTATTACACAAATCATCTTCAGTTAAATTTCTTCCTTTGAATTCATGAAGGTTTTAAAAAAATGATTTCTTTTATAATGGGGAAAACAAGTTAATTAAATAAAACTTAGAAATAAAAATCTTTTCAAAGATACATTTAGAAAATATCTTCTATAGATTATATCATTACAAAACAAGTGCAAGGATCGGGAAAAACTTGGAATGTGTAAAATGAAACTCCCTTCTCTTTCTCAACAAATCGGATATGACATTACACCATGGCTCCCAACTCAGAAAGCATCTATTACAATGCTTGGTAGGCCTGGTATATTGGCACATCTCTACCTTTAAACTATTCTCATCTCTGATACACAACAAATTAAGACTTGTGCAAAAAAAAAAAAAAAAAAAAAAAACCTTTTAAATTTGTCATACAACAAAGAAATACATATTGCTATCTTAGAACTGATTTAGCAGAGTGGTAAAGGGTTAGACTGTCTGAGTTTAAAGCCTGGCACCACCTCTCACAAGGCATATAACATTGGTCAAGTTACATACATTCTCTGTGCCTCAGATACTCATCTTTAAAATGGAAGAAATAATGGTAATGACCTCATAGAGTTGTAATGAGGACTAAGTTGAAACAAGTAAACTACTGTTGGGCATGTAGCAGGTACTCAGTAAGTGCTGGTTTTGTACAAGCAAGCTAAATGCCTGCTCATTTTAAATACATACAACGAACAGCAGTACTTGCTGTTTTCACAGTGAAAGACCTCCGTTGATTTGCCTCCACTGACATCCCTCTTCAGTCCTGAAGACTCTGTCTTTTTTTTTTTTTTAATGGCCGCATCCATGGAATATAGAAGTTCCTGGGCCAGCGACTGAATCCAAGCCATAGCTGTGAGCTTTGTCGCAGCTGTAGCAATGCCAGATCCTTTAACCCACTGCACTAGGCTGGGGATCAAACCCATGCCTTTGCAGTGGCCTGAGGCATTGCCGTCAGATTTTTAACCCACTTCACCAGAGTGGGAACTCCAAGACTTTGTCTTTTTAAACTAGTTCATCTCCATTCTTGCTGTCCTATTTTCCGTCTCATTCCTGAAATAATGGAGAAGTCCTCTGCTTTTAAAATTTATTTCTAAAAGCTTGCTTCTATTATGAGGCCTCTATCTAAGCTAACACCACTTGATTTAAGTGGATAAAAGCCAGAATTGAGGAAATGAGGACAAGGGACATGTTAAAACAGGTAGCACTGTCAGGGATTTCTTAGTTTTTTGTTTGACTAATCTAGAATTCACAGAAAACAGCCTATATCTCTTCAATTAAAGGATCAATTAAAGAGCTGGCAATGAAAGTTTATCAATCTGAACTATACAATTAAATATGGAAGAAATTAAAATGAATCTAAAAAAACCAGGCCAGAATCAAGAAAAAATTTTAATAAAAATTCAAAATACAAATGCTTAACAGTTCTTTTTTGTGGTTGGATGCTTTATGTCATCACAAGAGACTGGAGGGATTAGAGTGAACTGGTTTAAAGTCTTAAAATCGGAGTATGGAGGCTTTCTTTAATCTGCATGCTGTTTAACACTGTAGCAATTACAATTTAAGTACTACACAGAATGTGTTAATTTCTTTACTAAATTGCATTGTTATTTTATAAAACATTAATTCTACAAAACATTCTTTAAAAAAGGTTATAGATTCTCTTAGGATATCTATGTAAAAGAACAGTTATAATGGGATAAGGAAGCTTTAATTATGGTTTGGGTTCTTGTACTCTGAATACCAACTTTAATCATTCTTTTTGTGGACTCCACATACTGGCCTCACTTATTTATTTATTTTTTTAAACTGTTTCAGAATCTTTAGCATCCTGTGGTTTATTGATTCTTGTAACCACACACTCTGCCACTAATGTTCATCACTTGTGTTTCTCCTGACTCCTGCCTCTTGAGGAGAATCGAAGGTGGAAAATGTGACACAAGAGTCTCAAATTGGATGACGCAGTTTAAATACTGTATAGGAAAAAAAAGTGTCTTAAACCACCACTAGAAACATTTTCCTTTTGGATGGAACAGATCTTGAAACCCAGTTTAATCCAGCGAATAGGTAAAGAATAACTGAAGTAATAAGCACTTTCAGGACATATTGTTGCATGACAAAAAAACAAAAACAAAAACCTTTAGTTCTTTAGTTTTTTATGGTACTTGCTGATCTTACTCAAATTTTATTTTATCCAGCAGCAATCAATTCTCACCTGGCCTAAATACTGCTACTTAGATTTTTAATTCTTTCCTATACTTTAAGTTAGCCTTTTAATTGTTTATAGAAATGTGCTTCCTTCATCATAAAACTCTTTCACACACTACATGTATCTTTTATAAGACATTTTCCTCCTCTACCCCAAAACTACTTTATTTAGAATTTATTTCTATTATAACCCTCTTCTTTCCATTATCACATCATTGGTTTTATATACTTGGTGGATTTTAAGACACACACACACACTCCTCATAGTACCACCCTGAAGTACAAGAGGCAGTATGGCATTTGGTTAATTAAGAGTGGAAGCAATGAAACCAGCCTGCCTAGGTTGGAATTCAAGCTATGTCTTTTAGCGGCTGTGTGGCCTTGGGCAATTTACTAAATCCCTTTGTGTTTTCACTTTCCTCCCTAGGAAAATGAGAGATAATTATGACCTATTTCATAGCACTGTGGTAAGGATTAAATACATGAATATTTGAAAAATTTATTAGTGCAGAAATATTAACTACTACTATTATTATTATATTTAAATTCCCGAAATTATAAAAGAAGAATCACTTACAGGCATATTCTTTTCCCAACAGCCAAAGGGATCCTTTTAAAACATAAAAATAAAGTTCCCTCCTTTGATCAAAATCCTTCAGTGTCTTCCGGTCTCATTTGATGTCAAAGCCAAAAGGCCTTACCTTGACTTACTAAGCCCTACTTGATCTGACCACTCCCCACCTGCACTCCTCTGACCTCATTTCCTACTAGTTTTTATCTCCTCTCTTTACTGCAGTTTCCATTGATCTCCTTGTTGTTTCTGGAATGTGTCAGATGCACTCTAACTTTCCGAACCGAACCCTATAACTGCTGCTCCCTCTAGCTGAAATACTCTTTCCTCAGAGTCACAAGCCTCCGTCTCTTACTTATTTCTGGTATCATTCCTGATCACCCATTATAAAAGAGCAATCTCTCCCAGAACTTGGCACTTTCTATCTCCTTTACCTTGATTTATTGTTCTCTATAACACTTATCACCACCTAACATAAATAACATAGATTTGTCAACTGGTGATAACAGAATCTATAGGGCTTTACTAATTATGAGTCCTGATTGAAAATTTGTACTATTACCTTGTGCTGGCTTAGAAAACCATGTCATATATTAACAAAGACCTTCAATTTTAAAATGAGTCAGAGAGAATCTTCAGAGAATCACATTCTTTGTAATGTATTAAATTAAATGGGTCTAATCCTCTCCTATAGGAATTAACAAAGGATTTTTTTGTGTGCATGTTTAAAGCTTACATATTTTGAAATTAGTAGCGCCCTCAATAGATCACAAACACGTGACACACATATTTGTCCTGGTAGTGAACTTCAACAGAGTTTTCTAGTTGAGGAAGACTAGAAACAAAAGGGAAAAGACAATTGGCTTCTGCAGGAGGAACCTGAAAATGCCACCTCCCACTTTTGGAGGGGGGGAACTCTTTGAGGATTTTTATAGGTGTAGGGGCTTGGTTTAAGTCTCGTGTGTGTATGCCCTTTGACTTTAGAAAAGGAATTATTTGGAATAAAGAAATGTTTCCAGCTTCTCATTAACAGGTGAAAGGACAAAGCATTAGACTAGCATCACATCTAAGGAAGAGGGAGGAGAGAGATTGGAATATAGATAAAGAGAGATGAATACTAAAAGAGAATAGTTATCATGTGAGGCTCAGCCTGTGAGCTCCCCAGGTAACCAGTACCTTTAATAGAGAGGTTTAAAGCAAACATTTATGCGCCAGCTACACAGGCACAAACTGATTAACTTTACATACATTGACTATATCACTTTCTTTCACAGTGGTGATTTTTATATTTTTATTCTCCCTCTTCCTTTAGGAATTTCTATTCTGAAAATAAGCTGTATGTGGTTCCTGGGTCCATTAGCAAAGTATTATTTGTTTTCCTTTTAAAAAAGTTATCAAATATTTCAAGCATACAAAGAAATAAAAAGAATAATGGCATTAAATACCTTTACAGTCACCATCCACTTTTGTTAAGTTTAATATGTTTCTCTATTTGCTTATTTTTTTTTTAAGAAATAGAACATTACGGTTACAGTTTAAGCCTTATAGAGAACATTTCCTCACCTAGTTTCCCACTCTTCTTGCCTCCCTAACATGTAAACTGCACCCTGAGTCTGATGTCCATCATTCCCATGGATGCTGTGCATGTTTTAGAAGTTATATTAATGATATCACACTGTGCATATTCTGCAATATTTTCACACTTAACTGTGTTCTGGAGTTTATTCCTAATGATACATGGAGCTCTAGTTCATATATTTTAAGTGCTATATATGTTCCACCGAATGACTACTTCCAAATTTATTCAGCGATTCTCTTATTGACAGACAATTAGGTTTTCCTAATTTTCATTATTATTAACAATATAGCAATGAACATTAATTTTAACTTTCTTTGTATACATATATGGGAGTTTCTCAAAGGTACATATGTGCATTTTTGACTTTTCCAGATATTGCCAAATGTCTCTTTAAAGTGACTGCACCTATTTATTACTATCACCTATACTTTTTGAGGTTATTTCTTCATATCTGTGTTTATGAATATTTTAATCTTATTTTTTGTCAATCTGATAAACAGGAAATATCTATAATAATCATTTATCATTTTTTTAGGCTGCACAGTAGTTAAATCCCATTGCAATAATCAGGGCTAGTTTGGGGAAAACTATCATATGTATGATACTTAGTCTTCCCACTAATGAATATATAATCAGATTTTTAAACTTTTAATAAGGTTTATTATTGACTATAAAGATTTTGTACCTCCTTCTGCAGATTTTTTTTCTCTATTATATGTTGTTTTTATTATTGTTGTAAATGGAATTATAAAAATTAAACTTAGATGCAGGTTTTGGTGTAGTAAATGAATGCAATAAATTTACTCTATTAACTATACATTAGAAAAGAAGATTCTCAAATCAGTAATCTAAGCTCAAACTCAAGAACCTAGAAAGAGAAGATTAATATAAACCCAAAACAAACAGAAGGAAAAAAATAATAAAGAGCAGATAGGAAGTTAATGAAATGAAAACAGATAAATAATAGAGAAAAATCAATGAAACAAACTGGCTTTGGAAAATATCAATAAAATTGACAAACCTCTAGTAATTACCAATAACAGGAATCAAACAGAGAATACCACTTTGACCCTTCAAATATCAAAAAGATAATGAGGACATCAAAAAGATAATGAGGAAAGGCTACAGATAACTCCACACGTAAAAGTTTGATAACTTACATGAAATGAACTAATTCCAGAAAAACTTAAACTGCCACAAATCACTCAGTATTTAACAGATAATTAAATGAATTGAATTAATAATTGAAAAAACTACCAAAGAAATCGCAAGGCCCAGATGGTTCCCCTGGAGAATGCTACCAAATGTCTAAGGAGGAATTAACACATATTCTACACAATCTATTTCAGAAAATAAAAGAAGAGAGAGCATTTTCCACCTCATTTTATGAAACTAGAATTACCCTGATATCAAAACCAAAGACAATACCATAGTGAAGGAAGGAAGGAAGGAGGGAGGGAGATGGAGGGGAGGAGGAAAAGAAAAGAAAAGAGAAAGAAGGAATGAACTACAGACCAATATCTCTAGTTAACTCAAATGCTTAACAAAAGATTATCAAATACAATTCAGCAACACACAAAAAGAGTTATATACCATGAGCAAGTGGAGTTTATTACAGTGATAGAAGGCTGGTTAAATATTCAAAATTCAAAGTCTAAATCACATGATTATATCAACTGATGTAAAAACACCCAGCATTTGACTAAATTTATCACCCATTCATGGCAAAATGTTTAGAATGACAAAAATAGAACATCTACTTAAAACAAAAACAAAAACAAAAAACTACACCTAGTATTATACTTAGTGGTCCCAGACTGAATGTTTTACTTCTAAGACTGGGAACAAGAGAAGGATATCTGTTCTCATTGCTCTTATTTAACACAGCTGTAGGTTATAGCCAATGTAATAAGGCAAGAAAAGGAAATAAGAATATATATTGGAAAGGAATATCTGACAAAAGATTAATATCTATACTACGTTTTTAAAAACTCTTACAACTCAACAACAACAACAAAAAGCATACTATCCAATTAGAACATGGGCAACAGACACAAAGAGACATTTCCCCTAAAGAAGATATATAGACAGCAGATAAGCACATGAAAAGATGTTCAGTGTCATTAGTTATTAAGGAAATGAAAATTAAAATCATAATAAGACATCACTACATACTTATCAGAATGACTAAAATAAAAAATAGGAACATCATCAATTGCTGTTCAGGATGCAGAAAAAATGAATCACTCATACATTGCTGATTAGAATGTAAAATAGCAATTCTGGCATTTGTGTTTTTTTCTTTTTCAGCTGCATCAAGGGCATACGGAAGTTCCCAGGACAGGGGTTGAATAGGAGCTGTAGCTGCAGGCCTATGCCACAGATGTGGCAATGCCAGATCTGCATCTGTGACCTATGCTTGCAGCTTGCAGCAACACCGGATTCTTAACCTACTAGGTGAGGCCAGGAATCAAATACAGATCCTCATTGACACTATGTTGAGTTATTAACTTGCTGAGCCACAATGGGAACTCCTGTGCATTTTCTAAAAGAAAAAAACACCTGAACATCCAATTACCATACAGCCCAGCACTTGCATCCCAGGGCATTTATCACAGTGAAATCACAAAAATTGGACACCTGAGTGTTTAGAGCAGTGTTCTGGGTTGAATGATGGCTGCCAAAAAGATATATTTAAGTCCTAATTCCTGGAACCTATGAATGTTACTTTTTTTGGAAAAAGGGGTTTTGCAGGTGTAATGAAGGCTCTTTATATGAAGAGAACATTTTGGATTATCCAGGTGGGCCCTAAATCCAAAGAAAAGTGTCCCTGTAAGAAACACACGGGGATATTTGACAGACAGGAGACAGAAAGACAATATGAAGACAGAGGCAGGAAATGGAGTGGTGTAGCTACAAGCCCAGGAAGCGAGACAAAATCTTAGGAGCTTGTCCAATGGATTATCCTCCAGAGCTTTCAGAGGGTGTAGGGTTCTGCCACATTTCAAACACTGGGACTCAGAGAAATGGGGGAGAGAGAATAAATTTCTCATTTTTTTTTCTTTTCTTTTTTTATGGCTGCACTCACATCATTTGGAAGTTTCTGGGTTAGGGGTCAAATTGGATCTGCAGCTGCAGGCCTATGCCACAGCCATGGCAACATCAGATCTGACCCTCATCTGCATCCTGTGCAGCTTGTGGCAACATCAGACCCTTAACCCACTGAGTGAGGCCAAGGATCAAACCCATATCCTCATGGACACCACACTGGATCCTTAAGATACTGAGCTACAATGGGAACTCCAAATTTCTATTGTTTTAAGCAAAGTTTGTGGTAATTTGTTATGGGGGCCACAGGAAACTAATATAAGCTTTATTCAGAAATAGCTCAAAAACAAAACAACTCTGATGTTCTTCAAACGGTAAACAGTTAAACGGGAACATCCACGCCACTGAACACTACTCAGCAATAAAATGGAAAGAACTACTGATAGGTGCAAAAAACCTGATGAATCTCCAAAGAAGTGTGCCAAGTTAAAAAAAATCCAATTCTAACAGATTATATACACTTATATAATATACATACATATACTTAATATAATATACAGATTATATACACTTATATAACATTCTTGATATGACAACACTATAGAACTGGAGAACAGATTAGTAGTTGCCATGGGTTAGCAGGGAAGGAAGTAGGAGCAGATATAAAAGGCAGCATGAGAAATCCTTGTGATAGAAGTGTTTTGTATCTTGACTGTATCAATATCAACATCCTGTTTGTGATATGGTCTACAGTTTTGCAAGATAATACCATTAGGGGAAAATAAATAAAGTGTACATGGGATTTCTTTATATTATTTTTTATAATTGCATGTGAATCTAGAGTTACCTCAAAAACAAACAAACAAACAAAAACAAAACAAAACAAAAAAAAGTGATCTGCCTGGTGAAGGCCAAGGGTAGGTAGAAAGTAAGAAGTAAAAACAATAAACAAAAAAACAAGCTAGAAGCATCATCTTAAAGATACCAATATAGTCTCAAATAAAATTCAGTCAAAATTTAACACTACAGTTTCTCTTTTGACAAAGAAGTGTTTTAACACATTTCTCTTAAGTGAAACAGCTTTGGTGTTAAAAGGTAACGCCCTCTTTTCCTTTTATTCTTCTCTTTCTGCAATATTAAGAAAGAAGATCATCACCATGCTGACTTAAACTGTTTCAGACTCAACTGTAACTGACACCTGGCTCATTCTCTCTTTTCTCTCAGAAATTCTTTTTTTTTTTCTTTCTACTTTTATTTTCAGGTTGAATTAGAATGGTTCACTACCTTTCATTTCTGTATTTCACTTTAAAGTCAAGGCTATTTTAAATACCATACATAACCCAATTCCCATCCAGGTTAATTACTGCTTTATTTACCCTTACTTAATCAATAACCAAGTGTTTATCTGCATTCTATTTAACCTTGCTAATTTTAAGTATCCATAATGTCACCAATCCCCAAATTACTTGTTTCAGATGTTAGCTTCCTGTTAGGATTCCAAATACCTTAGTAAATGCCCTAATGCCTTCAGTACTTTCTTGAATCATTTGTATTTTACCATAAGGAGTCAGACCACCAACATCAAATGTGAGTCACAGTCTGTACCTTTACAATGTGTCATGAGAATTTGAACACCTCAGGACAAAGATCAGATTCAACATTCTTCCATATTTGTTATAGGTTCTGACAGTCTTGGTAGGAAAAATTTTCAAGATTCTTTTTTTTTTTTTTTTTTTTTTTTTTCTTTTGTCTTTGTTGTTGTTGTTGCTATTTCTTGGGCCGCTCCCACGGCATATGGAGGTTCCCAGGCTAGGGGTTGAATCGGAGCTGTAGGCGCCGGCCTACGCCAGAGCTACAGCAACGCGGCATCCAAGCCGCGTCTGCAACCTACACCACAGCTCACGGCAACGCCGGATCGTTAACCCACTGAGCAAGGGCAGGGACCGAACCCGCAACCTCATGGTTCCTAGTCGGATTTGTTAACCACTGCGCCACGACGGGGACTCCTCAAGATTCTTAAAGTCACCAATTCTTCCTTCATGAGTCTCCTGTTTTGCAACTGATAAGCCCATTATGTCCTGCCTAATGCAACAGCTTCTCATCTGATAGCCCTATACCCAGAATCTTTTAAACTTTAAAACAGACTGCAGACTTTGGTCAGACATGTGTTTGGTTTATTTTTTGTTTTTGTATCTCACGTTGCTATTTGAAGGCATTCAATTGCTTTCCATTTGCTAAGAACAATGTTTTCAAAGGCTACATAATCTTTTGTGAACCTTTTTTTTTCCCCAGTCATGTGTTTGAGTCACAATGTGAGTGTATCCAGTGAATCATGGTTAAGAACAAAAAAACCTGAAAAACAATGTCCTAAAGAATAAAGTCTAAATTTCTACACCAGACATTCAAGACCTATTGCAGTCTCACTTCTAACTACCCATATGTCCTTATTGTTCACTACTTGCTTCACACATTTATCAACCCTCTCATATTAATCTAACTGCCCTACCTTAAAACACACCATGTGTTGCCAACTGTCTTTTGGCAGATATGCCATAGGGATTTTACTAAATATATAATAAATAGAAAAGGACAAAATAGAAGCCTAAAAATAAGTCTATCAAAATTTTACTGATATCAAATGCCTCCCTCTCCATGAAACTTTCTTTCATCACTCTAACAGAGAAGCACTGTTCATTTCTTATAAGACCTTCTCTTTTTACTATTATGATTATGTAATGCTTTTTAATGATAACTTATCATCTTACGGCCCTTCTTGTAACATAAGTACAATAAAATTGGTATTGCATCTTATATATCTTTCTTTAATACAATATTTAATGTTTCTTAAAAAAGTTAAGCACCCAGTCGAAGAAATAAAACATTAAAGATAAAACTGAAGTACTCTGTACAGTTCTCGCCATTCCAAACCCTTCTCCTAAATTCCTGCGTATGTTTTTTTTACATTTTTATTACACATATACCACTATCTCTCCATTTTAAAACCTTAACAGCATTCCAGTGTACACATTATATTTTGGCTTACTGTGCTCTATCTTGCTTACCATATTTGCTCACGTTGATACAAATGGCTCCAGTTCATTCATTAACTGGGGATGTAATACACTTACATTAACTGATCACAGAAGATTTATTTATTCTCTTTTTGTTGGATAGTTTGTTTTCACCTACTCACTCCTACAATGGTATAACAAACATTCCTGTACATGTTTCTCTGTATACATATGAAAGTTTCCTTAGGGTACTACCTACAAATGAAATTGCTTTGCCATAATATGATCTTTTTCATTCTTATTACATGTTACCAAAATGATTTCTCAGTCTCTGGATTGTATTTTCACTATTTATCGTATCTTCTAGTGAACAAAAATTTTAATTTCTTGAAAACTTATGGCTATATTAATTTCTTACAGAATTGCAATTCTATTTGTGTTTTCTAATGGCTTGAGTTATTATTTTTTTCTTTTTACGGCTGCATGTGTGGCACATGGAAGTTCCTGGGCTAGGGGTCGAATTGGAGCTGCATCTGCAGGTGTAGTATCCAAGCCACATCTACAACCTATGCCACTTGTTTAATCCATTGAGCAAGGCCAAGTATCGAAGCTGCATTCTCACAGAGACAACACTGGGTGCTTAACCCACTGAGCCACAACAGGAACTCCTCAAATCAATTTTTAAAAGTTTTATTTTTCTAAAATGGCAAACTGTCCATTCAGCTCAATCTTCTAATTTATTGGTATAAAATAACTTATGTCCACTATGGGAAGTTTTCTGAGCTTAACTTACAATTAGATTCACATAACTATTGTAGGACATTCTTGACATAAATTTCCTGAGCAGAATACAGGCCAGGATATACAGCATACAGTTAGGGAAATGTCTGGCATTTTTCTTGAGTAAGACTAGTCATCACAACAGTCCACCAAGCCAAAAAGGAACTAATCTCAGAACTGAGGGAAGAAAATAACACTGAGTAGGTAAAGGAGTCACTGATATTTCCTTTCATAATTCTACAGGCATAGCTTAAAGTCACCACATTCAGAGAAGTTCAAAGCTATGATTTCTTACCAGGTATTAATAGCTTGTTTACAGCTCTCCCAGGCCAATGTGATTTACGCATCAAGTGTCATTTTTAACACAAGTTTATATCATGGTATAAACATAGCTCACATTCCGAAAGTCAGCTGTGGTTATTATTTGTATTTGCCTGGTATAAACATAGCTCACATTCCAAAAGTCAGCTGTGGTTATTATTTTCTGAGGGAAAAGAGGGAATTGAGTAAGGTAATCCTTGACCCACAAATGTATTTCCTTATGTTTTAAAATATGAATACACCTTTACCTAAACCCCCTTTCCATTCCTAATTATTCATGGATTTCTGCTTTTATCAGTTTCGCTTCATCTTTTATTCTCTTCAAAGAATAGTCTTTTAATTCCATCTTTACTTTTTTTTTTTTTTTTTTTTTTTGGTCTTTTTGCCATTTCTTTGGGCCGCTCCCGCGGCATATGGAGGCTCCCAGGATAGGGGTCGAATTGGAGCTGTAGCCACTGGCCTACGCCAGAGCCACAGCAACGCGGCATCCAAGCCGCGTCTGCAACCTACACCACAGCTCACGGCAACACCGGATCGTTAACCCACTGAGCAAGGCCAGGGACCGAACCCACAACCTCATGGTTCCTAGTCGGATTCGTTAACCACTGCGCCACGACGGGAACTCCCCATCTTTACTTTCTAACTCCTTAATTTCTGCTCTTATTCCCTTCCTTTTACTTTCTCGAATATGGATTAGCTATAAGTTTTCCTCTAAGTATCTCCTTAGCTTCATTTTGCAAGCTCAAAAATACTATTTTTTTTATTATTGTGCTATTCTAAGTATTTTCAAAATTTTATTACAATTTTTATTTCTGACTCATGAGTTTAGAACTGTGTTTTTAAATTTCCAGGGCTAAGGGACGTTTAAAATTATCTAATTGGTTTTTATTTCTAATTTTGTTGGTTAAAGAATACAATTTGTATGGTACTGATTTTTTTTAAACTTCTGTTAAGACTTGCTTTGTGCCCTTGTATGCAGTAAGTTCTTACAAATATCACACATTTGAAAAGTATATTAATTAAATATTGGAATCACTGTGCTAGTCTATTCTTTAGATCACACTGTTTTGTTCAAATCTTTTCTAGCCTTACTAATAATTTGTATGCTTGAGCAATTATCTAGAGAAGGGTATTAAATCTCTCATTATGACTGCAGATTTGTCATTTTATTCTTATAATTTCATCAATTTTTGCTGTATATAGTTAATAGGCACATACAAGTTTTTCTTATATATTTTCTTTGAGTCTTTTCACTTTATAATTTGTTTTTCTCTAATAAATATTTTGCCTTAAAGAACACTGGATCTGATATCAATGTACCATATTATCTGTCTTTTTATTAGTGTTTGCCTCATATATTTCTTTTATTTTTTACTTCTAATCTCTGTGTCCTACTGTGTCAGGGATGAATTTTTTAAAATCTCTTGACATTTTTTAACCTGATAAGATTAGTATATTTTATATTTCTGAAAACTAATATTTGATTATAGTTCTATCATCTTATACTTAATATTTTTACCTTGCTCTTTCTTAGAAAGTCCTTGTCTTTTTCTCCTTTCTACTGACAAAGTTTTTTATTTTATAAAATTATATTAATGAGAATAAAAAGAATACCTATTAACATGTATAAAGTATGTCTATCTTTTGATTTTAATCAGTGGCTAATTATAGCACTCAATTTATTAATATAAGATGAATCTTGAAAAAATTGAGAGATACACGTTAAACACTTCAAAGTAGGCTGGTGAATTTGTCTTTCTCTGACAGTTCTGTCAACTGTTGGCTTATTTTTAGACCCTCTTACCACATACATTTAGAAATGTTGTATCTTTCTAGTCAGGTGAAACTTTTATACTTACAGTAGTAACTTGTCTTTATCTCTAACACAGCTTTCCCCTTAAAGTCTACCTAAAATTTATATCGGTTTTCAAACTAAAAAAAAAGACATGTATACACATACCCATACATCATTATCTTCTTTTTGGTAAGTCCATATAAATTTCTACATACATACCTAGTTTATAACAGCCCAAACCTAAGAAAACCTTATTTCTGAAGATTAGCAGAAACTTAACTTTTAACTTTAATTACTTTGTTCCTTTCTTTTTTCCTTTGGAGTCCCAGCTTTAAGATATTTACTTGGACATGGAGTTCCCGTTGTGGCTCAGTGGTTAACGAATCCGACTAGGAACCATGAGGTTGTGGGTTCGGTCCCTGCCCTTGCTCAGTGGGTTGAAGATCCGGCGTTGCCGTGAGCTGGGGTGTAGGTCGCAGACGTGGCTCGGATCCCGCATTGCTGTGGCTCTGGCGTAGGCCGGCGGCTACAGCTCCGATTCAACCCCTAGACTGGGAACCTCCACGTGCCATAGGAAGCAGCCCTAGAAACGGCAAAAGGACCAAAAAAAAAAAAAAAAAAAAAAAAAAAAATTTACTTGGACACTTCCTGGATTTCAATTCCTTGGAAGCTCATAAAAATCAAAGGTTCAGGAGTTCCCGTTGTGGCGCAGTGGTTAACGAATCCGACTAGGAACCATGAGGTTGCGGGTTCGGTCCCTGCCCTTGCTCAGTGGGTTAACCATCCGGCGTTGCCTTAAGCTGTGGTGTAGGTTGCAGACGCGGCTCGGATCCTGCGTTGCTGTGGCTCTGGCGTAGGCTGGCGGCCACAGCTCCGATTAGACCCCTAGCCTGGGAACCTCCATATGCCGCGGGAGCGGCCCAAGAAATAGAAAAAAAAAAAAAAAAAAAAAAAAAAAAAAAAAAAAAAATCAAAGGTTCAATTCAGTTTAGCAAATGTCTTTTACTTTCTTGCCAATTCATGGATAGAATTGTTTAAAATAATTATGTTCAGCATTTTTACTTGTCTCTAGTGGGAAGTTGCTGTTAGTACTTAGTTAACCACACTGCTAGAAATAAAATTCACCTCCTAAATTTTCTTTTCTTCTTATTTTATTTATTTATTTATTTATTGCTTTTTAGGGTTGCACCTGTGGTACATGGAAGTTCCCAGCTAGGGGTTGAATTGGAGCTGCAGTTGCAGCCTATGCCACAGCTACAGCAACACAGGATCTAAGCTGCATCTGTGACCTGTACCACAGCTCATGTCAACACTGGATCCTTAACTCCTGAGTGAGGCCAGGGTTTGAACCTGCATCTTCATGGATACTAGTTGGGTTTGTAACCCGCTGAACCACAACAGGAACCCCCTAAATTTTTTTACTTTGCTTTATTCCCTTTCTTTTTGCTGGTTTGGAAATCACACATTAATTACAGTTTTATATTTTTAATGAATATACTTAAGCTCTTACTATAGAAAAATGACTTAAACTCTAAAATCAATCAATACATTTTCCTCTCAAATAATACAAGGAATTTAAGACTCCCTTTTTTTTTTTTTTTTTTTTTTTTTTTTTTTTTTTTGGTCCTTTTGCCGTTTCTAGGGCTTCTTCCCGCGGCACATGGAGAGGTTCCCGGGCTAGGGGTTGAATCGGAGCTGTAGCCGCCGGCCTACGCCAGAGCCACAGCAATGCGGGATCCGAGCAGCATCTGCGACCTACACCACAGCTCACGGCAACGCCAGATCCTCAACCCACTGAGCAAGGCCAGGGACTGAACCCGCAACCTCATGGTTCCTAGTCGGATTCGTTAACCACTGTGCCACGACGGAAACTCCAAGGAATTTAAGACACTGAAGAGGAAAATCTCTTTTACGTGATATTACTTTTCAGTGTTTCACTTTCACTTTTATTTTTCCTTTTTAGAGAACTTCTTTTGGGGGCCATACCCATGGTACATGGGAGTTCCCAGGACAGGGACGAAACCCACAGCACAGCAGCGACCCAAGCCGCAGGAGTGACCACAGATACTTAACCACTAGGCCACCAGAGAATTCCCTAGAGAACTTTTAATTTTGTAGTAATTATAGATTCAAAAGAGGTTGCAGGGAGGTCCCATGTACACTTTATTCATTATTCTCCAATAGTTACATCATAAATGTGGCAAAATGCAAAAAAAAACGGAGACCTAGGTGAGTATAGCATCTGTGTATAGCTCTATCCCATTTTCATTACATATGTAGATTTATGTAACCATGACTGCAATCAAGATGCAGAATGTTCCATCATCACAAAGTTCTCTTTCACATTACTCCTTCATAATCACTCCAGTCCTGTCTGCCCCTACCCTACTCATTATCTTTAACTGCTGGCAATCATACTTATGCTCTCCTCATCTACAATTTTGTCATTTTCAGGGTGTGGCATAAATGGAATTACACCATATATGATCTTTTGAGACTGGCTTTCTCCCCTACTCAGAATAATGCCATTTGTCCTTCAAGGATCACTCTCCTTTTACATAAAGTATTCTTTACTGATTCCTTCAGAGAGTCTAAAAGTAAATAAACTCACCTCCTGTTTTGAAAATGTATTTGTTATACTCTCATTCTTAAATAATAGCTAAAGTGAGATTATGTATAAATCATGGATCAGTTAGGAAAAGAGAAACTTCCAGATATTTAAAGTTAAAAAGTCTTTATTATAGAAACTCAGGTGCTTACAAAACTGTTAGGAAAACTCTTAATAACCCCATCAAATATTATCTCTCTCTCATTCTTCTATGGTCTCCATCTGGAACTCCTATTTTACGTATGTTGGATCTTCTCATCTGCCATGTCCATGAAACTCTACTTCATAGTTTCTGTCTAATTCCCTACTGTCTTTAAGGTATTCTTCTCAGATCTGTCTTCTGGCTGTCAATTCTATTTTCACTGGGCAATTTTTTTTCATCTTTATTTGTTCTACTTTAATGTTTTGGTATTTTGTTGCAAGTATTTTATACTCTACGCAATTATCTAAAGTTAGGTCTATTAATTCTTATTCATATTGACTGCATCTTGCATATTTTGTAGCTTTTAGAAAGTGAACTCATGTTGAGTAGTGCATTTTCTGAGGAAGTATAATGTAGCTTGGGTTGATGGTGCTTCCTTCTAGAATAGCTTTTAGCTTAGTCTCTTGTAAGGCACTTAGGGAGTATTTATGTTCAATTACTACTTTTATGCTGATTTCTCAACATATGGATGCAAGCAGTATAAATTTAAACCTTTTGGTTAAAAATCCTCAGGCAAGTTTTTTGGTTTTTGTTGTTGTTGTTGTTTTAATCCACTTAGAAACACAGACCAGGCTGAGAAAAAAATCTACCTGTGGTCCGCCTATGTGGGAGAGTAGATTTTTTTTTTTTTTTTTTTTTGGTGGTCTTTTTGCCATTTCTTGGGCGGCTCCGGCGGCATATGGACGTTCCCAGGATAGGGGTCTAATCGGAGCTGTAGCTGCCAGCCTACACCAGAGCCACAGCAACGCAAGATCTGAGCCGCATCTGCGACCTACACCACAGCTCACGGCAACGCCGGATCGTTAACCCACTGAGCAAGGCCAGGGACCGAACCCGCAACCTCATGGTTCCTAGTTGGATTCCTTAACCACTGCGCCACGACGGGAACTCCGATTTTTTTTTTTTTTTTTTTTTTTTTTTTTTTTAGTATCTTGTTCTTTGATAAAATTCCTAGGACTGGTGGTCTTGACAGCTATTAAACCCATATCCTTGGGCGAGGACATTCCCTCATCCCCATTCTCAAGGTAGCCCATGTTACTATTCATACTCTTATTTTTTTTAACCCTCTCCATTTTTAGGTCTTAAGGGTTTTTCTTTCTGACAAGCACAGCTATCGACTCAAAAACATATCTGTCGCATTAAGCTACCATTTCTGAATGTTTAGTAGTGGGATTAACACTAGATTGTCTAGGAGTTATCTTATAAATCTTTTTATTCTTCGCATAGCGTCTAGCATAGTTGGCAGAGAGCAGTGCATAATAAATGTGTTCAATGACTGATTAAAATAAATTATTATTCTTTATCAGAATTCCTTTCCTTCATTATTTTATCAAACTTTTATTTCTCAAATCCCTCATTACAAATTTGTGAATTTATGTTTTAGGAATTTCATTTAGTATAATTTTCTTACACTGACTAGTAGTCATGGTAATCCACCCTTGAGCTTCTCTTTTTGTTTGCCTCATGTAGAACAGCCAGTCATCTTTTCAACATAAAACTCTTGCCATGTCATTTTACTGCCAATGGACTTGTGAAATCTTATTTTTTAAAATCATTTTTAACATCCTATACTCTTTCTATGCAACTGTACTTTACACTAAATAAGCCAATATCAAATGTGGGTAGGACATAAGATGAGTCTTAATAACTTGTTCTTGATAACTAATTAACTTGAGAAAGATTTTACATAAGGTTTTGTTTTAGTTTCCAGAAGTAAATATAGAAATGGGTCTATATATGTCTCTTTCATATTTCTGTCATGTTCACATGCATCAAGGGTATACCATTTATTTGCTAAAGTGTACACATACATTTCAATTACATAATAATTTTCTTCAAATTTATATGTGTATAAAATTATATTCACATCAATTGTTTCCCCTTTATACCGTAACCCACCCCTGAATGTCTTTCTTGAGTGAAATCTCTTTTAGAACTTGGAATGTCAAGAACCCAATGGACATAAATAAATATTCATTTGTGACAATTGTGATGATCTCACACAGGCTTTTTGAAAGTGATTTTCAGAAATCATCAGCTGTTCTTTAACACAGAATAAGAAACCTTCCCCCAGAAAAGATGACTGCCTATCAATCAGAGAAGAAACAAAATACAGTAAAAATAAGTGAAACCAAGACTTTTTTTTTTAAGCAAAAGACCCAGCATTAAGCCCCATGAACATTTTGGATAAATAAAACTGTATGGAAACTCAAGTGAGTGGCATAAAATTATACATGGCTTAAAACTTTTTCCATATACTGTGGTTTGCACCATAAATTTCAGACTTGTGGTTTGAAATTTACTACCATCCAAGCACTGCAACAGAGCTACAATTATGTCAATGGACATTCTGTGAACATCAGTACTGAAGATTCAAATCCACTGCAGTAAGCTGATTAGCAATGCTAATGTGCATGCTACACAGTTATATAATTAGGAAGAGTTTTACTCACAGTGATGTTGAGGTTATAGGGTTAGGACAGTTTCCATTTCAAAAGAGAGGAGAATCTAGGTGACTATGCTGGGAAAAAGTAAATCACCTAATTTAAGCTGTTGAAAATATGATGGCTTATTTAAATAAAACAACTTTACCTTTCCTTGTGAAAATTACGGTAGATTATGAGTTAATTCTTCCCCAGATGAAAGAGGTTTCTTTTTGTTTGTTTGTTTTTTGTTTTGATGAAGCAGATCCTCAATAGGCATGGCAAATAAAGAATCTCTGCCATGTGAGACTATTATTTCAACTAAGTTGTCACCTCATTGCTCACTTAAGAGAGAGTGGAGCTTGATTAGAGAAAAAAAATCATTAAAATGTGCACTTCTCCCTCCTGAAATTGAAATATGTACAGGGAGATGAGTTGGTAGAGAAGAAGAGGAAAGAAGGCAGTTAGTAACAAACACTTGGTTATAATGACAAGAATCCATTTCCTTTGAGCAATTTCGTTAGTGTTCCTTCTTTACATTCCTTCTCAGCTATAATGACCTATAAAACATCCCTAGGTTTGGAGGTTTCTAACTGGCTAATATGTATAGTTATCTTTGCTTTCAACAGAGAACTCATGTAATATATTTAAAGTTTAAAGAAAAGCCATTTTATTACTGATGTGATTTATCACAATCTGAGTAAATCACCCTCATCATGATACTTTATGGTGGGATAAAGATGTATTGCCACTCTTCTTTAAGAAACTGGAACATTTAAGTCTTGTGATATTTGAATTTTTTAACTTCTTTTTATTAGAGTAGATTTTACAGTGTTGTGCCAATTTGTATTTGAATTTTACATATATGCTGAGATGAAAAAGTATTTTCACAAATGCTTGCATTACATAGGAAAATGTGCACTACAGTTTTAAACAATATTCCAAAAGACAAAAGGAAGCCCAAAGTATCTGCTCCTCAGAAGGACTAAAGGCTAACATACTCTCTCTCTCTCTCTCTCTCTCTCTCTCTCACACACACTCACACACACACACACACACACACCTCTCTCCTGCCTCCTTGGAGAGCTATTTCTATTTTCATAATATGGTTAAGATAGGATTACCCAAGGAAAAAATTTCAAAGGATTTATCATTTAACACTTCAATGGAGTTATTAATGGGAATAATATTGAAGTAGGTCATGCCAAGATCTACCCTCTAACTACAACAAGAGATCAACAACCATTTCAAACACAATAGCCACAAAACTCTCACAATTATTACCAGTGTATATGGTCTAGCATACTGAGAATCAAAAGATCTGAATAGCAACCCACATGTCCAATTACCATCTTACTACTATCTCAGTTAACCATCTAGAAAATAAATGAAGGGTTCATATCATAAAGGTTAAAATAATCATATTAACAATAAAGTAAAAATTTGCTTTTCTCTCAGTTCATAATATAGCCTCCTATAAAATGTATCAAAACTAGAGAAATATGAATTCAAGCTGAGGACATTAAACGAAGGGAATTTCTCTTATCCAAAGGGAGCACAGAAATAATCTCCCAAGGTGAAAATTCCTGGGGTTTATAGAACATTTCCTATACTTTTGAAAATGCTTTCTAAATCATTGACGTAGAAGACACTATAAAGTGTTAATTTTGTTTGATTTTGTGTGTGTGTGTGTGTGTGGTTTTTTGCTTTTGCTGTTTTTTTGTTTTGTTTTGTTTTTTTTTTTTTTGCTTTTTTAGGACTGCGCTTGCGGCATATGGAGGTTCCCAGGCCAGGGGTCTAATCAGAGCTACAGCTGCCGGCCTACGCCAGAGCCATAGCAACGCCAGATCCCAGCCGCATCTGTGACCTACACCACAGCTCATGGCAACACCAGATCCTTAACCCACTAAGCGAGGCCAGGGATTGAACCCGCAACCTCTTTGTTCCTAGTCAGATTTGTTTCCACTGTGCCATATGGGAACTCCTAAACTGTTAATTAATATTAATGATGAAATAGTTTTAAGATCTGAAAAAGAATTATTTATCAGGTCCTCCTAAACAGACCTATACATACATGTCCTAACTTAATTTGTGGTGAAAAAATGTCCTATAAGCTTATACCATTCTCCATTGAGGGAGGAAACATTATAAACAGGGTATGCCTAAAGGAATAAAAACATGTAATGCTTATTTTAAAAAATCTTGTCTATGAACTAAGCCTAAGATCTCACAAAGTTCTCGTCTTGCTTTCTAGCTTCACATCAAAAGTTGTTAGTCTGTCATTCTTAAAATTGGGAACTGGATAAGGGCTTATTAGTTGTCTCAATAAGTTACTTACCCCTGTTCTTTGACTGACATTTATGGTTTGTGCTCATTTGGAAGGTTTAATACATCTTTGCTGTCACATACTACATTGGCTGAAACTACAGTCAAGATGATAACTTGCCCATCAGCTTACTAACATCAAATTACTCAAATCAGCTGAATCAACCACTTGTGACTTAGAGGATGTGGAAGTGAGGTAGGGAGGGAGGGAAGTATTTTCAGGGTTAATAACATTACACTATTTCTAAAAATTATTTCTAATAATTCTTAGGTGAATTAAATGAACTAAGTTTCAAGTTTAGTACTAGCCCTAAACTTGCTCTTAAGAGTTTGCCTATTTTATCTGTGGTGAATTATATTATTCTCACTTCTAGTCAGATATGCTATTTTCTCTCTATTTTTTTTTTTTTTTGTCTTTTGTCTTTTTGTTGTTGTTGTTGTTGTTGTTGCTATTTCTTGGGCCGCTCCCTCGGCATATGGAGGTTCCCAGGCTAGGGGTTGAATCGGAGCTGTAGCTACTGGCCTACACCAGAGCCACAGCAACGCAGGATCCGAGCCGCGTCTGCAACCTACACCACAGCTCACGGCAACGCCGGATCGTTAACCCACTGAGCAAGGGCAGGGACCGAACCCGCAACCTCATGGTTCCTAGTCGGATTCGTTAACCACTGCGCCACGACGGGAACTCCTATTTTCTCTCTATTTTAACACACTTCTATGGATGTGTGTGGGTATTCTAAGAAAAAAAGTAAAGTGTACATTGTCGGTATTTTTTTTTTTTTTTTAAGGATTTGACTTTATTCCACTACTGAGATAGTGGTATCTGTTATCCAAATGCCAAAATGTAGGCTAAGATGTCTAAAAAGAATATTAGGAAAGCTCTTTATAGATTTTCCAGCATTCTTCTAAATATGATTTGTTCCTTGCTATATCCCTATTCTAACAGCTTTTACTCCATTTCTCTGAATGAATGAAAACTACTGAAATTCCTGTTTTCCTCTCAAATTCAAGACCTACCTTTAATTGTGGGATGTAATGAATCTTCTTGTTGATGAAAAAAACACTATGTCTTCACTTAGCAAACCTCAGCAATGGAAAGAAGGGAGCACAACTGGATACTCTTGTGCATTTAAAATCATAATAATGAGGAATTCCCATTGTGGCTCAGTGGTTAACAAATCTGACTAGGAACCATGAGGTTGCGGGTTTGATCTCTGGCCTTGCCCAGCGGCTTAAGGATCCGGTGTTACCGTGAGCTGTGGTGTAGGTCGCAGACTCGGCTTGGATCCTGCGTTGCTGTGGCTGTGGTGTAGGCCAGCGGCTATAGCTCCGATTGGACCCCTGTCCTGGGAACCTCCATATGCCTCAGAGCAGCCCTAGAAAAGGCAAAAAGACAAAATAAATAAATAAATAAATAAAATCATAATAATGAAAAAGAATATCGTAAGTATGATTAAATCGTAATAAAAAGAATATATAAAGGAATCTCTATATTACTTAGATACACTGCCTTTTATACATTTTCTTATCTTGGTCGTTTCAATAACTATCATTTAAGCAGGGGAAGAAGTACTATTCCTGTATTATAGGTAAGAGATAGAAAACACTCCGAAAGGTACGTAACTGCCTCCATGTCTCAAAACTATTAAGTGGCAGAGTAGAGACTTGAACTAGTCAGACATCCTTTTCAGCATGCTTCACTGTGATAAAATTATAAGCACAGCTAGAAATGTTTCATAGTCAATTTTCTTAATGTTTCAATAACAATTTAATAATATCTGTACCAACTAATTTTATATTAAGTACAAATATTTGTAATTAGTTGTATACAAATACACTGGTATGCAACAAATGAACATCAGAGGAAAAAACACTGACATTTGCACAGATTGTAATATAAAAACTTTGTAAATGATAAACAGAATTCAGTAGAATTATTAAATAGTATAAGAGCACTGAGACCAACTATATTTAAAAATTGATTTCTCCCCTTGAGAGAGAGAGAAAGAGAGAGTGTGTGTGTGTGAGAGAGAGAGAGAGAGTGGGAGACTTTAGAAAATATGTTGATTTCTTTGTCTGAATTGAGAAACCTAATTCCTGCTAAGGTCAAGAGAGAAGAGTATTTTTTTCTACAGGGCACTATGGAATCATCCCAGAGGGCTTGATGAGACCTAATTTATGACAGCAGATATTCACATCATCTCTCCTTTGTCCATGCGCACACATCATCAGCAATGACTTCCCATTTTTCAACCAAATGCTCTCCAAAGAGTACTGTTTTTCCCACTTTAATGCCATTTTTTTTCTAACCTCTTGTCTATTAGTATTTCACTCTCTACCCATTCTTCCCTGTCATTTTCTCTGCTACATTCTAAGGAGTCCCAAAGTTATGAAATTAAATAAAAGGTATAAGTATAGCTATAGCCCAACCAAGCCCAACAAAACTCAGAGGCCAAAGTATCCTCAGGAAACCAAATCAGAAGCAATAATGGTAACAATACATACGCATCTGGATAAATGTTTTAGAGATTCTTCTTACATATTTAAAATTCATTAACAATTATTTAGAGGCTTTAGAAAATATTGCATGAGCTTACAATATCTGTTTTTAATTTAATCCATACAATATATTAAGACATTATATCCTTTTAAAAATACTACTAACTTTCAGATGTTTAGTAACATATGCTCCAGTTTGCAGGTTAATCAAGCCTCCTTGAATTTTAAGACCCCTTCTTGAGCTCTGGACAAAGAAAGAAAGAAGTGGTAAAAGAGTAAATCAAGAAAGGTGTAAAAAGGGGTTTGGAGAAGAGATAAAATCACACAGATAAAACAAACTGTCAAAAGTCTTCCTGCCTCCTATTCTTTTTTGCCTGGCTTTAACGCCTTCGCATTGAAGTACGGTCAGGGCCAAGCAGAATGGGCCGAAATATTATCTACCAAGATAATGAGCTGATGAAATGTGTAATGTAATTTCCCAACATGCAACTCTTCTGTTCATTCAAGATCACCATTTTGCTGTACACACACACATAATCATTAAACTGAACAAGTGTAATAATAATAAAAACTTTAAATATCACACTGAAAGGCTATGGGGGCTTCCCATGCCATGAATGAAATTTAGTGCAGATTTCCTATTTCTGCTCATTAACAGGTATTAAGAATACTCAACAATCAATACATCTAGTCTAGTCTAGCAATAAAAACTTTAAATTTCAACAGCATGGCTACTTTTCTTTCCTAATTCTTTCCTGCCATAGGTTGTCCACTTGTAGCAGTAAAGGTGTCTGACTCTCACTTGCAGATCCTCTGGTTTGGGTGAAGCTCTCTTTCTGCTTATTGCTCCTGACAAAATGACAGTTTACTTCACTACTGGGATCACTGTGCTCTCCCGGGTCTAAGAAAACCTCATAACATCTCACTTGTGGATATGGCCTACCTCTGACTCATGAAGCAATATTTGCTCCAAGAAAACTGAGAATATAGGTTACCTAAAACAGCCACCTCTTCCTCACTCGACCTTCAAAGCAGCTGGCCAATCAATCTTAAGTTCTAGATTTTTCAGGACTAGTCAGAGAGCAGTTCTTAAAATGCAGGGGCCAGTTATTAAACTTTCCAGGTTATCTCCTGGAAGCTTCCCTCTTGGATTCGGAACAAAGATGCATCCCTACTCCTCCCCCTTGGAGGTGTGACAGAACACACAGCACACCAACTTTTTCCAAAAATCTTTCTCTTTTTTTTCCCCCGTCTTTTCTAGGGCCACACCCGTGACATTTGGAGGTTCCCAGACTAGGGGTCTAATCAGAGCTGTAGCCACCAGCCTCTGCCAGAGCCACAACAACACCAGATCCAAGCCGGATCTGCAACCTATACCACAGCTCATGGCAAAGTCGGATCCTTAACCCACCGAGCGAGGTTAGGAATCAAACCTACAACCTCATGGTTCCTGGTCGGATTCGTTAACCACTGAGCCACGACAGGAACTCCCAAAAATCTTAATTTCTACACTCCCAATTATTTTATATCCTTCACATGATTAACTAATTGGCTTAAGAATCACACAACTGGTTTTCTCCCTCCTCTTCATGTAAAAACTGAAGAGTGATTTCATACCTTACTCTGAAATCCTTTATCTTAAGACTCCAGCTAAAACAAACAGCAATAGTACCATTTTAAGATCCTGCTACACACTGTTCCAAACCATATCAAATTTAGGAGGTGAGGAGAATAATTATTTTTTACCAAACAGAAACAGCAAATACTAGCAGATGATTTGAAAATTATTATAGTTGAAGATCACCAAATTAATGGTATTTACTTAATACCATGCTTTGATTTGCTAATCATATGCTTATCTTGATAACAATTAAATAAATGTACAGTTACTGGTGATTTTCATGTAGCAAGAACAAATTGTGGCTGAAATCCTAAAAAAATAGACATGACACTCTATGCGCAAAACTGTTAACCTCATTTCCACTGAACACTGAATCGAGGAGCCCAAGGAGAGAAAAATGTCTTCCCTTTTGGCTATTATTATCTACGGAACTCATATGTTCTTAAAGATTAATTAACTTTATAGAGGTTAAATAGATATTTTATAAAAAAGAAAATATTGGCTCTGAAAAAGCCCCAAATATATTGACTTTATGTAGAATAAACAATCAGGAATTGAGTTAAAACTAGCAGTTTTATAATATGGAGAAACAATTTTAAATGGACTCTGATGGGTTTAAAATTTTTCTCAAGAACTTTCAATGGTGCTTGATGATAATCAAGCTTTGATTCCTGTGGTATTTGGGTTTAAAATGACTTCAGGAACATTAGAAATCTTACTATTTCAACCTAACCTTACTGTATTTTTCTGAACATCTGAGATACACTAGCCATACCATTAAGGAATATTTTCTCATTTTAATGAGTCTTTGCTTGGCCTTTTAATATTTTACTTTTTCTTTTATCATTACTTGTTTTTTAAATGATTTTTATTTTTTCCATTATAGCTGGTTTACAGTGTTCTGTGAATTTTCTACGGTACAGCAAAGTGACCCAGTCACACATACATATACACATTCTTTTTCTCACATTATCCTCCATCATATGTGACTAGATATAGTTTCCAGTGCTATATATAGCAGGATCTCACCATTACTTGTTTTTAATGTTGTTTTAGTTTCAGTTTTAAGTATTAGTGCAGATTTATCTAAGTTGAAAGAATAATTTCTAGGAGTTGACCTTAAGGCCAGTGGCTACAGCTCCAATTTGACCCCTAGCCTGGGAATCTCCATATGCTGCGGGTGGGGACCTAAAAAGACAAAAAAAAAAAAAAAAAAAAAAAAGGAAAGAATAATTTCTAGGAAAAATATTAATAATAATAATTAAAACTACACTTCACTAATTTTCACTAAAACCCAAAAAGAATATGATTTATAATGACATCCATCTAGAAATGATTTTTGAGTACCTGTTTTTCTTGCTGATTAGGCTAAAGACCTAGAGAAAGAACTATATGAGCTATACAGTAGGCATGTTAAAACTAAGAGGCAGCATTAACTTAAAATTCTTGGCAGAAGTCAAACTTTTAATTATGATTTTAATAGATTTTCATGCTGAAATTCATGAAGACTCTTTAAAATTTTTTCCAACCCCACAGCCTCATATTACTTTGTTTCTATATTCACTTTCACAGCCTATGAAGCTGGCAAAGGTGACAGGCAAATATTTATAAGCCATAGATTTGTCATAAGTATGATCCAATCAAATGATCAGTAGGCATGTTCTTGTTGCCAGTTTCCTATTTCTTTTGAAAAGGCATTGGAAAATTTCATTTTGTTAATTTCAAATCAGCCAACTTCCTAGAACAAACTGAGGTTCTAGTACCCAACGAAAAGCTGAAGGAATATAACACTGCTTCCTTTCCTTCTCCATGCCTCTCGTGTGTGTGTGTGTGTGTGTGTGTGTTATGTTTGTGTGTACATGAATATAATGAAAATATTATTTTGGCATCTTTTGGCCTGAATGCTTGGCACTCTTTTTGCTATAATTCAATTTATCCCCTTATAAAAAGATAGATATTTTAAGTTACAATCCACACCTCTTTAAAATCCTCATGCAGGCAAGCTTAGCTAATAAATTTTGATTAATGTAGCCAAATACCAACTCCCACCTCAAGCTCCCTCTACTTGAACTACTGTCAGACTGGTTTACGGAAGGAAAGGAAATAACAATAAGGTTGGAAGAACGGAGATAGGGGTAAAAGAGTAATAAAAAGTAATTACATAAAAATGCTAAAGATACAACATCTGGTTTTTTTGCTTAGTCCACTGAGCTTGACAGTTCCAGATTTATGTTATTGTCCATGTATAAACAGATACAGAAAATGGAAAGGGAAAAGAATATTTATGTGAGATTATTAAATAGTGCAGGAAAAATAAGACTCATTATTACACTGGTACGAAAAGAGAAACTCAGTGAAATTTCTTTCCACAGATTTGCCTTTGTGATCTGCAAGGTGCTGTTCCCCTGCTTACATCCCGTTACCCTGGCAACACACTCCTGTAAAATAAAGATTATTAAAGCGCATATGATTATTTTGCTGCTGAGTGAATAAGACAAGCTGCTTCTGAAACGCCTTATCAGAGAAATTCAATTTTAGGCCAAATTGTGTTTTTGCTTCCTTCTAGCTTTCTCCTCCCTGCCCCCTCTTCAAATAAAATCATCATCTCCACAGTTACTACGTGATTTTTCTTATCCATTCACACTCTTAGTATTTTAAATTAGCTTTATTTTAACTTTAGAAACACATTTCCCCCATTTTTTTGTAGCCCCAGTCTATTTTTCAGCTATCTACCATCTGTTTGCAAATCAAGATTAGAAGGCAATGTGTCCTTGCCTTGATTTTATAATGCAGTAGTATTAGAAATACTGGGTTCTACATGAAATATACATGCATATATCATGTACTGAGTATGCAATATTTCACCAAAGAATGATGCAAAGAGCTATGACAAAGCTCACAAGGTCATTTTAAAGGCTACGTACCAACTGTACTAGTTGTCCTCATCTTCGTGCTTTCCCATTTGACACTGCCCTAAGGTAATGTTAGAGATGGGTAACTTTAGCCACTTTGACAGCCAGTCACACCTTTGTTACCTGATATTCTGCATCTGCTATTCAGTTATTGATGATAACAGAGGAAAGATTCTTGAGATCACTGAAATTATTTAGTAACAAACTTCACAAGGTTTGTCAGAACTATCTAGTGATTTTCTTTGAAACTAGAACTTTAAGCATGTTCAGTGTCTAAACAATGGCCAGTTTAAAAAAATGAATAAATAAATCTGTTAACAGCAAACTCTTATTGTATTCATGCTATCTTGTCTTTTTCAAGCTATAATTAAAATCTTTTAATATAGGGTTAAAGTAGCTTTGACATCTGATTAGAAAAAAAGCAAGGTTCCAGGAGAATCTACACAGAAGGTCTCTTAGTCTTCTTACATGTTTCTTAAAACTAATGAGCAGTATGGGCAGACAAGAATGTCTCTGGAGAACCTTCATCCTACACAGTCCCAACCGTGTGGATGGTCATGATGGATGACGTTGTTTATAGGACATTCTCCCACTGCTCCGAAGCACTGACATCCAACCTGATACTGTTGTATCAGAGCATGGAAAAAACCAATAGCATACAGTGCTGATATTCTAATTAAATGTAATTGTTAATTTTTCCTCTGTTAACGTTATTATCAGGCCCAACCAAGTACCATATCCTTACACTGATTAAGCAGGCAGACTCACTGGCTTTTTATTTATCTAACTACAAATCCCTGCTCATTAGTAAGAAATAACATCAATACTTAACAGGTTCTACAAACTAAGCAGAAGGAGAATGGTGTATCAGTTCTTTGATGAAGCAAACTAAATTTAGTAGTGTGGTATGCTAACACCACCTTGGAATTTATGGCTGTAATTCACTCCCAGCACTGCCCAGAAGGTGTCACCACAGCCTCATTGGCTTGAAGGACTTGGGGACATGTGGGGGAGTAGAAAGCAAAGGGAGAAAAACAGAGACAAAGAAAAAAATTTTCATGCAGACAAAAGAAAATGAGACAACTACCAGGCAATAATATTTCCAATTGAAGAAACCCAAATATTCACCCCATGCTAAGACAACAGATCACTACAGGAGGAAACTGACCTCCACTCATTAGTAAGAAAAAAAGTGGGAGATTTGAGGAAGGAGCTACTTGAGGTGGCTTTTTTGTGGAAAGCAAAAAGAGGTGATGAATAGGAAATATCCATGTACTGAGTCTGGTCTAGGTTTCGTACCTAAACTGGTTTACTTGATTATCACATCTAGTTATGTAAACTGCACCAGGCCTCATGAAGATAAAACACCATAAGATAAAACAACAGCTGGGAAAAGATGCTAGGAAGAATCAAGGAATATAAAACGCAAAGTCTTTTACTGAGAAGCTGCACAAATTAACTCCAAATTACTGCCATCGTCAGACAAGAGGAGGCTTCAAGGCACAAAACTTGTTGCAGCACTCCATCTTGCTTTATTGTAGTGTCTTCATTCAAGTACTAGTAGCTAAAAGCCTACACAGTATTATATCTTTACAGTACTACATCTTTTAATCTTTGCTCCTCCCTCCATAGTTTAATTAAAAGATAATGAACCTTTTAAAATAGTCAAATGAAAAATATAAAATTGCACCATTCTATCAAAGTTTAAGATATTTCTGTTCTCAAAGAAGAATTCAAAATAACACACTTCGTATTTTATTACACTCCAGTCATGTGTCATTTCCTCAACAGGAGGCTTTTGGTTGGAAAAGCCTTTTGGAACCAGAAAAGCAGTTTAACCCCAGACTGATAAATACAAGTAAAAATTTTTAAAAAACAATAGTCAAATTAGATTAAATTTTTCTCTAGATTGTTATACTTGATTTTTAGTATAATAGTATTTTAGTATTTAGTATTTTAATATTTTAATATTATTCTAAAATAATACTGTTGTAACTCTGTATTCCTCCTGTGTTTAGCTGACATAGGTCTAAAAATAAGTAGCCTTCTTATTTAAGTATTCTTTACTCAATGTGTTGTCAGTTTTAGGGCATTTTGGCAAAAATAAGATAAATATAGTAAAATATTATTGGATAATGAGCAGGCTTAAATGCTAAGCTTTTCTCCAAGTCTGAAGCCCAAATCTATTAATTTTGGCAAAGGGCACCAAGACAAATCCATGCTGTTTGAAATGTTCCATGGGAGTCTTTAAAAACGAAGGTCTTGTCTACTCTTTATGGACATTAAAATGCTTCATCCCAAGGACCCCTTTATAGCAAATTGTAGGCTGTTCTGTTTTATCTGCTTTGACAAGATGAAGGGCTGAGCTGGCCCTAGAGGGATAGTATACAGAACTTGAGTATTTCAAACTTGAGACTTCCAATAAACCATCTCCTACAATTAGAAAAAAGACATGGAGAAGATTCTATTCAGCAGATAGTTTCAATACATTAAGAATTATTCTATTCCTCCTTACTTATTTCATTACTAAAAACCTAACTGAAATCATTCCCTCCAACTCTCCACTGCAAACCAGCACTAACACTTTAAAACCAGCATTGTAGGAGTTCCCATCGTGGCGCAGTGGTTAACAAATCCGACTAGGAACCATGAGGTTGCGGGTTCGGTCCCTGCCCTTGCTCAGTGGGTTAACGATCCGGCGTTGCCGTGAGCTGTGGTGTAGGTTGCAGACGCGGCTAGGATCCTGCGTTGCTGTGGCTCTGGCGTAGGCCGGTGGCTACAGCCCCGATTCGACCCCTAGCCTGGGAACCTCCATATGCCGTGGGAGCGGCCCAAGAAATAGCAAAAAAAAAGACCAAAAAAAAAAAAAAAATCAGCCTTGTAGAGCAGTGGCATATACATTTCCTTCTTACTCACTTGATTCTGACACCTATCTTAATTCTTTATTTCTTATACATTAGACCTTTTACAATACTACTTTTGCCCTGTTATTTATTCTCTATCCTTAAGCTCAGTTACCTCGTATAGGGTGAAAACTTCTTTTTATTATTATTATTATTTTTTTTATTTTTTGTCTTTTCGCCATTTCTAGGGCTGCTCTCGCAGCATATGGAGGTTCCCAGGTTAGGGGTCTAACTGGAGCTGTAGCCACTGGCCTATGCCAGAGCCACAGCAACACGGGATCCGAGCCGCATCTGCAACCTATACCACAGCTTATGGCAACGCCGGATCCTTAACCCACTGAGCAAGGCCAGGGATCGAACCCGAAACCTCATGGTTCCTAGTCGGATTCTTTAACACTGAGCCACCACGGGAACTCCAGTCCATAGCTTCTTTTTTAATTACTGGACATACCTGGATACCTCATTTGTTAATGAATGCCAGCAAGATAAGTTTTAAGTTTAATTCATCTACAGATTCCTACTACGGAATCTTGGTAAAAATTTCCAAAAATATCGACGAATTCATTAATGCCAAGTCATTCATTAATGCCTTTCCTTTGTCCTTCTATAATTGGGTTTGTGGCTTACTCCTTTTCTTAGAATTATTTATAAAAATAAACACTATTCCAAAAAATTAAACTTCCCGAAGCCACATAAGTGATTTTATAATATAAAAGTAATGAAAATGGACACAAAGAAAAAAAATTTATATCACCTCTGAAAAATTTTTACTGTTGATTTGATTTATAGCAAAATAATTTTTCCAGTTTCATTGAGAAATAATTGATATACATCACTTTATCAGTTTAAGACATACAGCATGATGGTATGATTTACATATATTGTGAAATTATTATTGCAATAGGTTCAGCTAATATCTATCACTTTAAAGAGATAAAATATAAAGAAAGGAAAATTTTTTCCTTTTGATGAGCGCTCGTAGAATTTACTCTTAACAAATTTCCTATATATCATACAACAGTGTTAACTATAGTCATTATGTTGTACATTACATCCCTAGTAATCTGTAAATCTTGAGTACCTTCCTGCCATTCCCCATTTCCTCACCCTCCACCTTTAGAAACTACATGTCTGATCTCTTTTTCCATGAGTTAATTTTCATTTTCTTTTTTTAAATTTGTCCTTTTTCCTTTTTAGATTCCACAGATAAGGGAGCTCATACAGTATTTGTCTTTCTGTGTGTGACCTGTTTCACTTAGCATTATGCCTTGTAAGTTCATACATATTGCTATAAATGTCAGGATCTCTCTCCTTTTTATGGCTGAATAATATTCCTTGGGGGGTGTGTGTGTGTGTGTGTGTGTGTGTGTGTGTGTGTGGTGTGTCTTTGTGTGTATTTATATAATTTTCTTTATCTATTCATCTACTGATAGACATTTAGATTGTCCCCATGTCTTAGCTATGGTACATAATGCTGCAGTTAACAGCCAAAAGTAGAATTGCTGGATTATATGGTAGTTTCCTTTTTAATTTTTTGAGGGACCTCCATACAGTTTTCCATAGTGGTTACACCAATTTAAATTTCCATCAACAGTGTACAAAGATTCCCTTTCCTCCACATCCTTGTCAATACTTGTTATTTCATGTCTTTTTGATGATAGCCATTCAGGTCATCTAACAGTTATGAGGTGGTATCTCACTGTGGTTTTCATTTGCATTTCTCTGACGGTTAATGATGTTGAGAACATTTTCAAGTATCTGTTGAACATCTCTGTCTTCTCCGAAAAACTGTCTATTCCGTTCTTCTGCCAATTTTTTTGATCAGATTATCTGATTTATCTCTTTTTTTAAATTGAGTTCTATGAGTTCTTTACATATTTTTGATATTAACCCCATATTTTCTCCTATTTCGTATGTTGCTTTTATTTTGTTGATGGTTTTCTTCCTGTATGGAAACTTTTTAGTTTGATATAATCCCACCTATTTTTTATTTTGTTGCTAGTACTTTAGGTGTCTGAGCAAAAAAAAAAAAAATCATTTCCAAGGTCCATGCCAAGCAGCTTTATCCCTTTGCTTTCTTCTAGGAGTTTCATAGTTTCAGGTCTTATATTTAAGTCTTTAATCCATTTCAAGTTAATCTTTGTGAATGGTGTAAGACAGGGGGGACCAGTTTCATTTTTTGCATGTGAATATCCAACTATCCCAGAACCGTTTATTAAGGAAATTGTATTTTCTCCACTGAGTATTTTTGGCTCCTTTGTCAAATATTAGTTGACAGCTTGAATTCATTTCTTGCCTTTCAATTCTGTTTCCTTTGCCTGATTTTATGCCAACATCATACTATTTTGATTACTATAGCTTTAGAGTATAGCTTGAAATCAAGAAGAGTGATGTCTCCTGCTGTGTTCTTCTTTCTCAGTATTTCCTTGGCTATTTTGGGTCTTATGTGATTCCATATAAATTTTAGAAGTGTTTTGTCTACTTCTATAAAAAGAATGTCATTGAAATTATGATAACAACTGAAGTGAATCTACAGATGATTTTGGTAGTACTAAAATGTTAATAGTATTAATTTTTCTAATTCATGAACATGGGATACCTTTTGAAATTTTTAACAATGAAAGATCCCACCAATTGAAGGAATGTCCCTCAAACATATTGTGAAATCTTATACTACAGTAAACAATAGCTAAAACTCTGACCAACTGCTGAAAATACCCAATCTATTTCCTTTGAAGAGAAAGTTTCTTCATTTTCCCTATCAAAATATCATTCAAACTGTACTAATTTATCAAAAGGGAGATGAGAAAGGAAACTTCACAAGAATTAAAATATAAAAATATTTAAGAGTGATGTAAACTACAGGCTTTCAAATCAAACAAACCCGGATGTGAATATTGGTTGTACTGACTACTGGCAACTTTTTGAACAGTCTAACATTGTTTATTCTTCTAATAATAACAATAGCAACTCTGCAGGGTAGTTGTGATTAAATAAGATAATATAAGTAAAATGCTCAGAACAGTGTTGGTCATAGAGCAAATAAATATTCAAGTGAGAGTTATCACTGAAAAGATTTTCCTGGAAGAGGAAGAGACCTATCTGATGATGTAAATATAATATTCACTTTATACTTGTTTTATTATAAGAAAATAACATTTCATAGAGGAGAACAAATACTTTAGTTTCAACCTACTGACTATTTATAATTAGCCTAAGAAATAAATACTATTAGTATTTTAGTAAGGAAGATACAGTGACCTCACAATTTGATATAAAATTTGATATATAGTCTATGCTCAAAGTAGAAAACATAGGAGATAAAGTATAACTATGAATAACTAAAAACAAAAAATATTAACAGGCTTATAAACAAGATTTATAACTTTATGGACCAGAATGGAAAGAGAAATGCAAAACAGTGTGCAATGCTGAGGGTTAGTGGCTTGGTGAGTTCTGGAGAGAAATAGTGGCAGCCAGGAGTTAAGTGCCAGTGTGGTGAGGGAGACAACACAGGTTTCACAGAAAAAAGAAATAGGAAGTTACATGGTGTGACATTGACGGATAGTATGGAGTATGCCCTCACACAAAAGATGGTTCAGTGACTTAATCTGTAGAACTTTTAATATCACTCTGGGCTTAACACCAAACTGTCATTAAAAGATCTACAGCTGGACAGGAACCTTGGGGAACCAGATGCAGATAATTGAAAGACTATCACAGGAAGGAATAAATAGAGTCAAATAAAAAGAACAAAACACTCAAAACTTCTCACTCAAACCAAAATTCATACAAATCTAATCTTAACAAATGTATTCAAGAGAATCAGCAAATCAACAATCAGAAAAAAGTTAACTCCACATACAATCAGTTTTATTGAAACTATAAAAAAAGACTTTAACTATGTTTAGAATGTTTACAGGCATAAATAATTTCCAGCAAAAGAACATAAGAAATGATGAAATGAAAGAGGCAGAAATAAAATAATAACAGGTAGATACAGAAAAAAAAATTAGAAGTGAAAATACAGTCACTAAAAGTAAAAACTCAAGTAGATAAACTCTAGACTGGTTCCTGTACACAAACCCCTAAGGAGTCAAAAACCAACGAGAACTATTACATGAGTTCAGCAAGGCTGCAGGATATGAAACCAATATATAAAAACCAATTGTATCTCTACTTACTAAAAATGTATAAAAAACAATTTGAAAAGAAAATTAAGTAAATAATTCCATTTATGACAGCATCGAAGAAAATAAAACACTTAGGAATAAATGTAATAATAGGACAGGAGTTCTCGTCGTGGCGCAGTGGTTAAAGACTCTGACTGGGAACCATGAGGTTGCAGGTTCGATCCCTGGCCTTGCTCAGTGGGTTAAGGATCCAGCGTTGCCGTGAGCCGTGGTGTAGGTTGCAGATGCGGCTCGGATCCTGTGTTGCTGTGGCTCTGGCGTAGGCTGGTGGCTACAGCTCTGATTCGACTCCTAGCCTGGGAATCTCCATATGCTGCAGAAGCAGCCCTAGAAAAGGCAAAAAGAAAAAAAAAAAAAAAAAAAAAGACAGACTTGTACACTGAAAATTTAAAACGCTGTTAAAAAAATTTAAAGACCTCCTAAATAAATAGAAAGTCATCCAATGGTCATGGATTGGAAAACCTAACATTGTTAAGATGGTGGTAGTCCCTAAATTGATCTAGAGATTCTAACTAAATTCCAAATGCCTTTTACACCAAATGACACAATATCTAACTAAATTCCAAATGTCTTTTGCACCAAACGACAAGCTGATCCTAAAATTCATATGGAAATGCAAGGGATCCTGAATAACCAGAACAAGCTTGAAAAAGAAATATAAAGATGCACAACTCATAATTTATGATTTCACAATTTACCAGAAGTTACAGTAATTAAGATTCTGTGGTACTATATAAGGACAGATATATAAATCAATGAACTATAGTTAACATCCCAGAAATAAACTCATATTTATGGTAAATTAATTTTTCAAAAAAGGTGCTGAAATAAATCAATGGGGAAAAATACCCTTTTCAAAAATTCATGCAGTAACAAAAGGATATCCACCTGGAAAATAATTAAGAAGGCCCTTATTTCACACTATATACAAAACCAAGTCAAACAGATACAGACTTATAAGTAGGGCCTAAAACTATAAAACTCTTAGAAGAAAACAAAAGAGTGAAATAATCTTGACTTTCACTTAAGCAATAATTTCTTAGATATGATACCAAAAGGACAAGGAATTAAAATAAGTTTTGATAAACTGGATTTCATAAAAATTAAAAACCTTTGTACATCAAAGGACACCATCAAGAAAGTGAAAAAATAACCTAGAGCAAGGGGGAAAGCATCTGTAAATCACTTATAAGAAATACATATTCAAAAATGTAAATAATGCATAAAAACCTCAATAATTAAAAGACTATATTAAAACCACACAAGCTACACAGGGATGCTCCCACATACAAATAGTCTTCCAAGACTACAGTAAATAATTCTTTCTTAGAGTTCCCGTCGTGGCTCAGTGGTTAACGAATCCGACTAGGAACCATGAGGTTGCGGATTCGGTCCCTGCCCTTGCTCAGTGGGTTAAGGATATGGCGTTCCTGTTGTAGGTTGCAGACGTGGCTTGGATCCTGCGTTGCTGTGGCTCTGGCATAGGCTGGTGGCACAGCTCCAGTTAGACCCCTAGTCTGGGAACCTTCATATGCCATGGCAGCGGCGCTAGAAAAGGCAAAAAGACAAAATAATAATAATAATAATAATAACAATAATAATAATAATAATAATAATAATTCTTTCTCTTAAATTCACAGAGAAGGAGAAAATGAAGAAGTAGAGGAAACACTTCCAGTAAATAGACCAAGAGAATTTCTGTGAAAGAACAAACAATAAAATAGACCTCTGTAGTCTAATAGACACCAAGTCCAAAAAGGAGAAAATACTGAAGGAATAAAGAAAGTTCTTCAACAGAAATGTAAATTACTGTAAAAAGAAAAAGGAAACTATAAGAAAGAGCCAAAAAAATCCAAAAATTTGTTGAGATGGAAGCTCAATTAACGGCAATGAAGAGCAAAATGAGTATTGCAAATGAATGAATATGTGATCTGGAAGATACAATAATGGAAATCACTCAATCAGAACAGCAGACAGAAAGCAATAAAAGAAATCTACAGGATAGTGTAGTGTCAATCTAAGCGTAATAGGGATTCCAGAGGAGAAGAAAGGGAAGAAAAAGAGATAGAAAATGTATTGGAAGAAATAATGGGTGAAAATCTCCCAACCCTAAGTAAGGAAATAGACATCCAGATAGAGGAATCAAAGCAAGTCCCAAACAAGATGAATCCAAAAAGACCTACAACAATATATATTATAATAAATATAAAGACAGTATTCTAAAGTCAACAAGAGAAAAACAATAGTTAATTACAAGGAAACTCCCATAAGGCTATCAGCTGTTTTTTTCTACAGAAACTCTGCAGGCCAGAAGGGAGTAGCAAAACATACTCAAAGTCTTGAGTGGAAAAAAATGTGCAAACTATAATACTCTACCCAACAAGATTATCATTTACAATAAGAAAGATAGAGAATGTTTCAGGCAAGCTGAAACTAAAAGAATAGAGCAATGCTAAGCCTATCCTAAAAGAAATATTGAATGGTCTTATCTAAATAGAAAAGAAGCAAGAAGACATAGGAAAGAGGAAATCACAACTGGAAAATAAATCACTTAAATAAGCCAGTATAGAGATGAAAAAGAAAAAAAAAATCTATTTGTGAAAGCAATGAAAAACATAAGCAAAGGCAAAAGGATAAGCATGAAGACATAAAAGAGGACATCAGGATCATAAAATGTGGGTAAGGAGAGTAAGAAAACATAGATTCTTTTTTTCAGAATGTGTTTGAATCTATATGAGTATCAGTCTAAAGCAAGCATATAAAGAAAGGGATTAACATACTTGAAAAACAAGGTAACTATAAATCAAAATCATACAACAGATTCACCAAAAACAGAGAACATAAACATAAAATTAAAAGAAATCATCAAATAACAAAAAGAAAAAAAGGAACAAAGAAGAAAAACAGAATTAACTTGAAAACAAGGTTTAAAATGGCAATAAATACATATTTTTTAAATCAGTAATAATTACCTTAAATATCAGTGGACTGGATGCTCCAATAAAAAGACACAGTGACAGTTTGGATAAAAGAAAAACCAAGAGCCTTCATGTTGCCTACAAGAAACCCACCTTAAGCCAAAGTACAGAGATATGAGTGGCTGGAAAAAGATATTTCTGCAAATGGAAATGATAAGAAAGCAGGAATCACAATGCTCATAACACACAAAAGGAGGCTAGAAAAAGCCCATAAAGAAAGATAAAGAAGGACACTATTTAATGATAAAAGGATGACCTCAAGAAGAGGATATCACACTCATCAACATATATGTCCCTAATATAGGAGCACCCAAATACATTAAAACATATAAAAGGAAACATTGATGGGAATTCAATAATAGCAAGAGACTTGAACACTCCACTCACATAAATGGAGAGATCTACTAGACAGAAAATCAATAAGGCAAAAGAGATCCTAAATGATACAACAGAACAGTTACACTTAATTGATATTTTCATGACATTACATTAAAAAAACCCGATAATACACATTCTTTTAAAGTGCTCATGAAATATTTTCTAGGATTGACCACAAACTAGGTCATAACTAACCTCAACAAATTTAAGAGTATAGAAATTATTTCAAGGATCTTCTCTAGCCACAATTGCTGAAATCAAGAAGCTGGATCACAGAAAAGAAAATGAGAAAAAAACGACTGCATGGAGACTAAACAACATGCTACTAAAAAAAAACCAATGGGTCAACAATGAAATTGAACAGGAAATTAAAAATTACTTGAGACAAATGCAATGAAAAGACAACCATACAAAATTTATGGCATGCCACAAAAGCAATTCTTAGAGGTAAGTTCATAATGATATAAGGCCTTCCTCAAAAAAGAACAATCTCAAATAAACAACTTAATCTATCATTTAAAATAATTAGGACAAAAAAGTGTAAACAGGAGAGGACAAGATGGTGGAGGAGTAGGGGGACACGCTCGCCCTCTCCCACAAACACAACAAAAAAGCACATCTACAGAAGAAATGACTCGCACAGAACAGCAACCAATCGCTGAGAGGAACCTAAACTCCAATAACGGCAAGAAGTTCGTGACATTACTGGGCAGAACGGGAGAAAAGAGGAGAGTGAGAGAAGGTGAATCCAAGTGGGATGGGCGCTCCTGAAAGGGAACTGCAGAGGAGAAAGGGATCCCGCACCCTGGAAAGTCACCTACCAGGGGAAAGATCAAACAAACCGGAGGAATCTCCAGATGCAGAGAAGAGTGTAGCAGTAAGTTGGAGTACGGAAAAGCTGATCAAGAACCGAACGGACCATCTGAACTATGGGCACAGTCACCAAAAATTGAGACGCCTGGGGGGGCTGGGGACCGAATCCTCGGCTCCAGAGGTTAGTCCCTGGGAAAGGGCTGGGGAAGGCCTGGGTGGGGGCTGGGCACCGAGACCTCGGCCCCAGAGGTTAGACCCCAAGAACGGGTTGGGGGGGCGGGGCAGAGCGGAAACTGCTTGGGAGGTCTAGAAACCATTTGATGGGGCAGAGACTGCCTGGGAGACTAGAAAACAAAGCTGTTGCAGAGAAAGGGAGCAATACTCTAGGGGTGGGGAAGTGGAAAGCCGCATCAGAGGGAACCTGGGAGAAGAGCCTGGTCTGCGTCCGTGCTGGGGAGGGGAGAGAAGAAGGGGTGGGTTCCCATGGAATACCCCCCACGCCACAGCAAGCTTACAGGCCCGCTAGCTAGCTGAAAGCTGTGCTTCCCTACGCTCTCGCAGAACCTGGGGCTGCCTGCCATCCAGGAGGGCTGGCCTCAACAATTGCCTGAAGCCTACCACCGCAGGGGCTGTCCCTGCACAGGCCTGCTTGCCCTTTGGAGGGGATACACTTCCGCAGAGCAGGACCAAACACCACCAGCCCCCGAGAAAAGGCCTGCAGCCCAGAAAAGCTAGAACAAGCTTAGCCAGGACGTGAATAGATCGGCCTAATTCTCGGACGGTTTTTCTGAGTCAGGTTGTCCCGGGGAGGAGCCTCTTGGGTTTCCAGTGGCTCTGCTACCCGCCCAAGCCCCCAGGGGGTGCCCCACCCCCACGGAATAGCTGCTCAGCACCACCAACCCCCTGGAGGACCCCCTGCAGCCCAGAAAAGATGCAACAAGCTCGGCCAGACTGTGAAAAGATCCGCCTACATTCGCAGGCCGTCCTTCTGAGTTGGGCTGCCCTAGGGAAGAGCCTCTTAGGTTCTCAGTGACCCAGATAGCTGCTCCAGCCCCCAGGGGGTGCTGCACTCCTGAGGAACAGCTGCCCAACACCACCAACCCCCTGCAAGAACCCCACAGCCTAAAAACACCAGAGCAAGCTCTGCATGACCAAGTGAAATCTGCTACCATCGTGGTGTGGACCTCCCACTCCTGTCTGCCCTCAGGAAGTCCTCCTTTGCTTCAAAGAAACACTGTTAGCTCCATCAACACTCCAGAAAAGCCACACTGCCTCAGAAAAGATTGACCAACAACGCCAGCCCTCAGGAAATATTCCACGGCAGTGACAAGGCAAACACTGCCCGATCACGGAGAGTACAATTCCCTCAGGAAAAAGAAAACAACAAGCAAGATGAAGAAGCTGAGAAACCACCCCCAGTCAAACCAACAGGAGAACTCACCTAAAACAGTCAACAATGAAACAGATCTCGGCAGTCAGACAGACCTGGAGTTCAAAAGAGAAATAGTGAAAATACTGAAGGAATTAAGAGAAGATATGAACAGTAATGCAGATACCCTCAGAAAGGAACTAGAAAATATAAGGAGGAGCCAAGAAAAACTAGAACATTCATTTGCAGAGATGCAAACTGAACTAGGGGCAGTAAAAACCAGAATGAATAATGCAGAAGAACGAATCAGTGATATGGAAGATAGAATAATGGAAATCACTCATTCCGGTCAACAGACAGAAAACTGAATCAAAAAACTGGAAAGCAATATAAGAGACCTATGGGATAATATAAAGCGGGCCAATCTACGCATAATAGGAATTCCAGAAGGAGTAGAAAAAGATAAGGGGATGGAAAATATATTTGAAGAAATTATTGATGGAAACTTCCCAAATCTAAAGGATACTGGGTTCATGATACAAGAAGCACAGAGGGCCCCAAACAAACTGAACCCAAACAGACCCACACCAAGACACATCATAATAAAAATGGCAAAAGTTAGTGATAAAGAGAGGATCCTAAAGGCAGCAAGAGAAAAACAGAATGTTACCTACAAGGGAACCCCCATAAGAATATCAGCTGATTTCTCTACAGAAACACTACAGGCCAGGAGGGAATGGCAAGAGATATTTAAAGTGCTAAAAGGAAAAAATATGAAACCTAGAATACTCTATCCAGCAAGAATATCATTTAAAATAGAAGGGGAAATAAAAATTTTTTTCCAAAAAACAAAAACTTAAAGAATACAGCAACACAAAACCCAGGTTAAAGGAAATATTGAAAGGGCTTCTCTAAACCAAAAAGAAAGGAAGGAAAGGGAAGAAAAAAGAAAAGAAAAAAAAAAAAAAAAAGAAGAAGAAGAGGAAGAACTAGGACTGAGGAAACTGCAATCAGAGAGCAGTCACTCAAATAAGCCAGCATACAGATTTAATCATGAACATGCTTCAAACAAAATAAAATTAAAAAGAAAAAAATAAAAAAGAGTCATCAAAATCATAAAATGTGGGCAAGGGATGTTAGGAAGGAAATAACCCTTTTTGTTTGTTTGTGTGTATGTTTCTCTTCTTAATTTTAATATAGTAATGAAGTGTTTGAACTTACAGGACCATCAGGCTAAAACACACAATTATGGGAAGGGGTTAGCATTCTTAAAAAACAGGGCAACCACAAGCCAAAACCAAATATTGCATCTGCAAAAAATGAAAAAAAATACACTCAAGCAGATAATAACAGGAGACCATCCAACCAAAAAAAAAAAAAAAAAAAAAAAAAAAAAAAAAAAAAAAGAAAGGAAGAATGGAGAACCATAGAATCAACTGGAACACAAGGTTCAAATGGCAATAAATAATCATCTATCAATTATCACCTTAAATGTCAATGGACTGAATGCCCCAATCAAAAGACAGAGTGGCTGAGTGGATAAAAAGGCAAAAACCTTCAATATGCTGCCTACAAGAAACTCACCTTAGGAAAAAAGATACATATAGATTGAAAGTGAAAGGGTGGGGAAAAATATTTCACGCCAATAGACATGACAGAAAAGCAGGAGTCGCAACGCTCATATCAGACAAAATAGACTTTAAAACAAAAGACATAAAGAAACACAAAGAAGGACACTACTTAATGATTAAGGGATCCATCCAAGGAGAGGATGTTACTATCGTCAACATATATGTCCCAAATACAGGAGCACCCAGATACATACAACAAATATTAACAGACAAAGGGAGATATTGATGAGAATACAATCATAGTAGGAGACCTTAATACCCCGCTCACACCAATGGACAGATCCTCTAGACAGAAAACCAATAAAGCAACAGAGATCCTAAAGGAAATAATAGAAAAGTTAGACTTAATTGATATCTTCAGGACACTACATCCAAAAAAATCAGAATACACATTCTTCTCAAATGCTCATGGAACATTCTCAAGAATCGACCACATATTGGGACACAAAGCGAATCTCAATAAATTTAGGAGCATAGAAATTATCTCAAGTATCTTCTCTGACCACAATGCCATGAAATTAGAAACCAACCATGGGAAAAGGAAAGAGAAAAAACCTACTACATGGAGACTAAACAACATGCTACTAAAAAACCAATGGGTCAATGAGGAAATCAAGAAGGAAATTAAAAACTACCTTGAAACAAATGATAATGAAGACACAACCTCTCAAAATCTATGGGATGCTGCGAAAGCAGTGCTCAGAGGGAAATTTATAGCAATACAGGCCTTTCTCAAAAAAGAAGAAAGATCCCAAATTGACAACTTAACCCTCCACCTAAATGAATTAGAAAAAGAAGAACAAAAAAGTCCTAAAGTCAGCAGAAGGAAGGAAATTATAAAGCTCAAAGAAGAAATCAATAAAATAGAGACTCAAAAAACAATAGAGGAAATTAATAAAACCAAGAGCTGGTTCCTTGAAAAGGTGAACAAAATTGACATACCCCTGGCCAGACTCACTAAAAAGAGGAGAGAAAGAACCCAAATAACCAAAATTATAAATGAAAAAGGAGAAATCACAACGGATACAGCAGAAATACAAAAAACCATAAGAGAATACTATGAACAACTATATGGCAACAAGTTTGACAATCTGGAAGAAATGGACAATTTTCTAGAATCTTACAGCCTGCCAAAACTGAATCAAGTAGAAACAGACCAACTGAACAGACCGATCACTAGAAATGAAATTGAAGAGGTCATAAAATCACTCCCTGCAAATAAAAGCCCAGGACCAGATGGCTTCACAGGTGAATTTTATCAAACATATAAAGAGGAATTGGTGCCCATCCTCCTTAAACTCTTTCAAAAGGTTGAAGAAGAAGGAATACTCCCAAAGACATTCTATGATGCCACCATCACCCTCATTCCAAAACCAGACAGAGATACCACCAAAAAAGAAAACTATCGCCCAATATCATTGATGAATATAGATGCAAAAATTCTCAACAAAATCTTAGCCAACCGAATCCAACAACATACCAAAAAAATTATACACCATGACCAGGTTGGGTTCATCCCAGGTTCACAAGGATGGTTCAACATACGCAAATCAATCAGCATCATACACCACATTATCAAAAAAAAGTCAAAAATCATATGATCATCTCAATAGACGCAGAAAAAGCATTTGACAAAGTCCAATATCCATTCATGATCAAGACCCTCGCCAAACTGGGTATAGAGGGAACATTCCTGAATATAATCAAAGCCATTTATGATAAACCCACAGCAAATATAATACTCAATGGGGAAAAACTGAAAGCCTTCTCACTCAAATCTGGAACAAGACAGGGATGCCCACTCTCACCACTGCTCTTCAACTTCATTTTGGAAGTCCTAGCCACAGCAATTAGACAAACAAAAGAAATAAAAGGCATCCATATAGGAAGAGAAGAGATCAAACTGTCACTGTATGCAGATGACATGATACTATACATAGAAGACCCTAAGGACTCAACCCCAAAACTCCTTGAACTGATTAATAAATTCAGCAAAGTGGCAGGATATAAGATTAACATTCAGAAGTCAGTTGCATTTCTGTATACCAGCAATGAAACATTAGAAAAGGAATACAAAAACACGATACCTTTTAAAATTGCACCTCACAAAATCAAATACCTCGGAATACACCTGACCAAGGAGGTAAAGGACTTATATGCCGAGAACTATAAAACTTTAATCAAAGAAATCAAAGAAGATGTAAAGAAATGGAAAGATATTCCATGTTCCTGGATTGGGAAAATCAATATTGTAAAAATGGCCATCCTACCCAAAGCAATCTACAGATTCAATGCAATCCCTATCAAATTACCCATGGCATTTTTCACAGAACTAGAACAAACAATCCAAGCATTTATAAGGAACCACAAAAGACCCAGAATCGCCAAAGAAATCCTGAGAGACAAAAACCAAGCAGGAGGCATAACTCTCCCAGACTTCAAGAAATACTACAAAGCCACAGTCATCAAAACAGTGTGGTACTGGTATCAAAACAGACAGACAGACCAATGGAACAGAATAGAGAATCCGGAAATAAACCCTGACACCTATGGTCAATTAATCTTTGACAAGGGAGGCAAGAACATAAAATGGGAAAAGGAAAGTCTATTCAGCAAGCATTGCTGGGAAACCTCGACAGCTGCATGCAAAGCAATGAAACTAGAACACACCCTCACACCATGCACAAAAATAAACTCCAAATGGCTGAAAGACGTAAATATACAACAGGACACCATCAAACTCCTAGAAGAAAACATAGGCAAGACAGTCTCTGACATCAACATCATGAATATTTTCTCAGGTCAGTCTCCCAAAACAATGGAAATTAGAGCAAAAATAAACCCATGGGACCTCATCAAACTGAAAAGCTTTTGCACAGCAAAGGAAACCAAAAAGAAAACAAAAAGACAACTTACAGAATGGGAGAAAATAGTTTCAAATGATGCAACTGACAAGGGCTTAATCTCTAGAATATATAAACAATTTATACAACCCAACAGCAAAAAAACCAATCAATCAATGGAAAAATGGGCAAAAGACCTGAATAGACTGTTCTCCAAACAAGATATACAGATGGCCAACAAACACATGAAAAAATGCTCAACATCGCTGATTGTAAGAGAAATGCAAATCAAAACTACCATGAGATATCACCTCACACCAGTCAGAATGGCCATCATTAATAAATCCACAAATAACAAGTGCTGGAGGGGCTGTGGAGAAAAGGGAACCCTCCTGCACTGTTGGTGGGAATGTAAACTGGTACAGCCACTATGGAGAACAGTTTGGAGATACCTTAGAAATCTATACATAGAACTTCCATATGACCCCGAAATCCCACTCTTGGGCATCTATCCGGACAAAACTCTCCTTAAAAGAGACACGTGCACCCGCATGTTCATTGCGGCACTATTCACAATAGCCAGGACATGGAAACAATCCAAATGTCCATCAACAGATGATTGGATTCGGAAGAGGTGGTATATACACACAATGGAATACTACTCAGCCATACAAAAGAATGACATAATGCCATTTGCAGCAACATGGATGGAACTAGAGAATCTCATCCTGAGTGAAATGAGCCAGAACGACAAAGACAAATACCATATGATATCACTTATAACTGGAATCTAATATCCAGCACAAATGAACATATCCACAGAAAAGAAAATCATGGACTTGGAGAAGAGACTTGTGGCTGCCTGATGGGAGGGGGAGGGAGTGGGAGGGATTGGGAGTTTGGGCTTATCAGACACAACTTAGAATAGATTTACAAGGAGATCCTGCTGAGTAGCATTGAGAACTTTGTCTAGATACTCATGTTGCAACAGAACAAAGGGTGGGGGAAAAATGTAATTGTAATGTATACATCTAAGGATAACCTGACCCCCTTGCTGTACAGTGGGGAAAAAAAAAGTGTAAACAAAACCTAAAGTCAACAGAAGGAAGGAAATAATAAAGATCAGAGAGGAAAGAAATAAAATAGACATTTTTAAAAACAAAATAAAAAAAAAATCAATAAAACCTTTGAAGGGGTAAACAAAATGAACAAACTTTTGGCCAGGCTCACAAGGAAAAAAAGACACCCCCCCTTCTATAAATAAATAAATAAATACATAATGAAAAAGGAGACAAACAACTGATACTGTAGAAACACAAAAAACCATAAGGGAATACTATGAACAATCATATGCCAACAAATTTAACAACCCAGAATAAACAGACAAATTTTTAGAAATATACAGGCCACCAAAACTGAATCAGGAAGAAATAGATAAACTGAACAGATTTATCACTAAAAGTGAAACAGAATCTGTCACAAAATAAATAAATAAATAAATAAATCAAACAAACTAAACAAAAAGACCTCCCTATGAACAAATGTCCAGGGACAAATGGCTTCACAAGTGAAGTTTATAAAACACACAAAGAACCTAATGCCAAATCTTCTCAAACTCTTCCAAAAGACTGAAGAGGAAGGAACATCCCAAAGACACCATCACCTTGATACCAAAACTAGAAAAAGACATCATGAAAAAAGAAATTTACATGCCAATATCTTTGATGAATATAGATAAAAAATTACCAGCAAAATATTAACTGAATCCAACAACACATAAAAAATATCATATACCTCAATCAAGTGTGATTCAGCCCAGGTGATTCAGCCCAAATTCATAAGGAAGGTTAAATATATGCAAATGAATCAATGTGATATACCACATCAACAAAAGAAAAGACAAAAACCACATGACCATCTCAGTAGAAGCTGAAAAAGCATTTGACTGAATTCAACATCCATTCTTGATAAAAGCTCTTATCAAATTGGGTAAAAAGAGAACACAATTGAACATAATAAAAGCTATATATGACAAACTCACAGCAAATATAATACCCAATGGTGAAAAGCTGAAAGCCGCCCCACTAAAACCTGAAATAAAACAAGGATGCCCACTTTCATCACTTCTATTTAACAGAGTATTGGAAACCTCGCAATCAAATAAGAAATAAGAGGTATCCAACTTGGAGAAGAGGTAAAATTGATATTGACACAAAACAGACATATGAATCTATGACAGAATAGGGAGCCCGGAAATAAACCCACACACCTATGGTCAATTAATCTTCGACAAAGGAAGCAATATACAACAGGTAAAAGACAATCTCTTCAGGAAGTGGTGTTGCAAAATTTGGATAGCCATATGTAAATCAACGAAATTAGAACAGCCTCACATCATACACAAAAATAAACTCAAAATGACTTAAAGCCTTAAATAAGACATGACATCATAAAATCCCTAGAAGAGATTATAGGCAAAACATTCTCTGAAATAAAGCATACCAATGTCTTCTTAGGTCAATGTCCCAAAGCAATAGAAATAAAAACAAAAATTTAAAAAAGAGAGACATAATCAAACTTATAAGCTTTTGACAGCAAAAGAAACCATAAACAAAATGGAAACACAACCTACAGAATGAGAGAAAAATATTTGTAAATAATGCCACCCACAAAGGCTTAAATTCCAAAATAAATAAGGAGCTCATACAACTCAACATCAAAAAAACCAGTAACTCAACCAAAAAATGGGCAGAAGACCTAAATAGACATTTTTCCAAAGAAGTAATACAGATGGCCAATAGGCACATGAAAAAATGCTAATATTTATTATTACAGAAATGCCAATCAAAACCACTTTTGTAATGTGTGCAAATTGGCACAACCCCTGTGGAAAACAGTACGGAGTTTCCTCAGATAATTAAATACAGATCCACCATATTATATAGCAATCCCACTCCTGGGCATATATCTAGACAAAGTAATTCAAAAAGATACATGCACTCGTATATTCACAGCAGTATTTTTCATAACAGCTCAAAACATGGAAGCAACCTAAATGTCCATCAACAAATGAATGGATAAAGAAGATGTGGTACATATATACAATGAAATACGACTCAGCCATAAAAAGAATGAAATAATGCCATTGGTAGCAACATGGATACAACTAGAGACTATCAAACTAAGTCAAAGAGAAAGACAAACACCATGATATCATCATTTATATGTGGAATCTAAAATGTGACACAAATGACTATCTACAAAACAGAAACAGACTTGTTGCCAATGGGAAGATGGGTGGGGAAAGGATGGAGTAGGAGTTGGGCTTAGCAGATGTAAGCTATTATATATAGAACCGATAAACAACAGGGTCCTACTTCATAGAACAGGGAACTATATTCCATATCTTATGATAAACTATTATCTATTAGGAAAAGACTATTTTTAAAAAGAATATATGTAAATATTTACACATGTATATATACATGTATATATGTATGTATATATATATATATCTGAATTACTTAGCTCAACAGCAGAAATTAACACAACATTGTAAATCAACTATACTTCAATAAAAACAGAAAGAAAAAGACTAAAAACCCAATTTAAAAAATGGTAAAGGATCTGCATAGAAATTCCTATAAAGAGAGTATAGAAAAACCAGTAGGTATGTGAAAAGATTCTCATTAAGGATATGCAAACCAAAACCACAGCAAGATGTCATTTCATGCCTACTAGGATAGTCACAATAAAAAGATAAACAATAGCAAGAATTAGCAAGGATGTGGAAAAATTAGAACTCTCATGCATTGCTGGTGTCATTGTATAATAATGTAGTCACCTTTTAGAGTTCCTCAAAATATTAAACATAGTTATCACATGACCCAGCCTAACAACTCCAAAATATACCCCAGGAAATATTTACACATGTATATATACATGTATATATGTATGTATATATTCACACAAAGATCTGTACATAAATGTTCATAACAGCATTATTTACAATGGCCAGAAAGTGGCAACAACCCAAATATCCATCAAATAATGAATGCATAAATGAAATGTAGTAATATTAAAGGAATGAAATACTGATACATGCTATAATATGGATGAACCTCAAAAATATTATGGTAACCGAAAAAAGCAAGTTACAAAAGATCACATATTATATGATATCATATATCCAAATGTTTAAAATAGGTGAATCTATAGAGATGGTAAGTAGATTAGTGGTTACCTAAGGCTAAGGCATAAGCAAATAGAAGGAGGAATAATAAAGAGTGACAGCCAATGGGTACGAGGTCTCTTTTGGGAGTGATGGCATAAAAATATTCTAAAATTAGCTTTTGGTGATGGCTGTAGAACTCTGTAAATATACTAAAACTTCCTGAATTGTAAACTTAATACAGATAAACTATGGCATGTAAATTATCTCAATAAAGTCTATAAAATGAGGCTGGGGCTGATATGTACAGCAGTAAAATCTCTTTGAAGGACAATATGCAACATTTAATTAAGTTAAATATATATATTTATATATGTTTCATAGTATTATTTTATATACTATATACAATTTAATTTTACATAAAATTATTTTATAATTATTATAAATAATTGTTTTATAATTTATAAAATACATATATAAATATAAAACACTGAGCAATTCCCTAAGATTCATTGTTAGGCAAAAAATTTTACACGAGTACAAGGAGAAAAGCCCAAGAATGGTCAATGAAGCACTGCTTTTAGTAGTTGAAAAACAAACTATCCAAATATTTATGAAGACATGAATGGATAAATTGAGGCATATTCTTTAAATTGATTGCTGCAAAAATGTGTCAATGAAAATAAAGCTCAAAAATAAGTGTTGAGAATAACGCAAACTGCAGACTGACAAACACAATGTGATGCCATTTGTAACTCAAAAACATGCTAAACAATATCACATAACAATTTTGGATACATAAATGTGTAATAATAATGTAAAAATTTTTAGGAATAAAACCCACTAACTTCAAGGTAGGAATTACTTCTGAAAAGGAAGGTAATGAGATTTGGGAAGGTATGAATTGTCTTTATAATGTATCATTATTATTATTTAAAAATTCTGGGAGTTCCCATCATGGCGCAGTGGTTAATGAATCCGACTAGGAACCATGAGGTTGCGGGTTTGACCCTGGCCTCACTCAGTGGGTTAAGGATCCAGCGTTGCTGTGAGCTGTGGTGTAGGTTGCAGATGTGGCTTGGATCCTTCGTTGCTGTAGCTCTGGCATAGGCCGGCGGCTACAGCTCTGATTAGACCCCTAGCCTGGGAACCTCCATATGCTGCAGGAGCGGCCCTAGAAAAGACAAAATAATAATAATAATAATAATAATAATAATAATAATAATTCTGCAGCAAGGACTTCCCATTGTGTGCAATGTAAATAAATCCAACTACTATCCATGAGGATGCAGGTTCTATCCCTGGCCTCACTCAGTGGATCAGAGATCCAGTGTTGCCATGAGCTGTGGTGTAGGTTGCAGACACTACTTACACTAGACCTTTTGTTGCTGTGGCTGTACCACAGACCCACAGCTCAGGCTCTGATTCGACCTGGAAACTTCTATGTGCCGCAGGTGCAGCCATTAAAAAAAAAAAAAAAAGCAAAAAAATAAATATTCTGCAGCAATCATTACAAAATAAGAATTTATTAACCTGTATAACAGGCATATTGGTATTGTTTATATCAGTCCCTATATTTAAGTATGTTAATACATTCTAATATACACAAAAGAGGCATAATCCTATAAAGTTTCCCCAAACAGTAAAGCTCCTTGATAAGATTTTTTTACTTTTCAATCAATATATCAAGGACAAATATTACTTACTTAAGCCAGCATTGGAGCACTATTAAAAGTCAAAGGATTCATTTAGTCAAAATGTTAAATTTTTTTTTTTAAAGGTGAAATTACCATGTATAAATTCAAACACTTTGAAAATCAGCTGCTCTCTGGCCTTACCACTAAGTGTCACCTGACAAGGTCACTGTTTCAAGAATATAATAATTATTCAGGAATGAGAGAGAGAATCCGATAGGGTATTCTCCCTACTGTTTTCTCAGTAGAAATCACAGAAATGACAACTGTAATTAAATCTTTTTTTGAAAAATTACCTATGAGTTTAAGTCAGGAAGAAAATTATTTCTAACCTTGTGAACTTTCACACTGCACTGCACTGAAAGAAATTCCTCCAGTTTTCCTTTATATTAGCAATGCACATGACAGCTTTAAATAAATAGGAAGTCTTCATTTTCGACCTTTCCCAGCTACTCAAAAGGAGTAATTCTATTTGCCATTATTGCACTTACCAAAAATACTAAATGAAGCAAATATAGTATTTAACATTAAGTCATCTTTATCCAAAAGAGCTGAATACTTTAAGATATAAATGTACATATACATATAAATGTAATACATATAAATGTAATCCTACAATATATGACCTTTTGTGACGGCTTCTTTCACTTAGCTAGTTCTTTCAAGATTCAACTATGTTAGAGTGTGTATAAAAACTTCATTACTTTTTACAGTCAAATAATGTTTTGTTGTATGGAGATATCACAGTTTATTTTTCTATCCATCGGTTGATGACTTTGGGTTATTATCATTTTTTAAATAAAAGATTTTATTAGGTATGTTAAGTAATGTAATTCTCAAACATTTTATCTTAGAATTTCAAAGCACTTGACAAATAATACCCATTACAATATATGAAACTGGCATTACTACCATGTTTTTATAGTTACTGAGAATTAAGGAGAAAAATCTATTCTGATTTTCAGTAGTAAAACCAAAAAAGAACCCAGAATTACTGAGACTAAATTTATTGGCCTAAAAACTGAAACAGAAACATTTCCCAAGTATTTTAGCTTTCATAATCTGTAACAGAAGATTTTTAATAGGCTCAGAATCTCTTCCAGTATGGAAATGAGGCAAACCACTTCTACAAAAAAATCATTAGAAGTATAGAGAAGAGACCTATTATTCATACTGAAACCTCATCCAACTCAGTCCAGAAAAACACCAGTCTTATGGGGCCTGACTATTGGCAGAAGTTGGGTGTCCACAGGACCCAGTGCAATGTACCTGTTCTCAATACAATGCCCAATTGCCCAGAATTTACCCAGAAATAATGGCTGATCCCACTAGTTCCAAAGACAGTTTTGCTATATTCCCAGCATCTGTTTAGACTTTACTTGCCATGTCTACCTCTTAGTATATTTTCTCTTTTTGACACTATGAGAGATGCTCTTACGAACATGACATACGAGTTTTTATATGTTTTCATTTCTCTTTATTGTTCTATTCCCAGGAATAAAATTCCTACTTCATATGATAATTATGTGTAAGATTTTGTGAAACTCCTTTTAAAAGTGATTTTGCCATTTACATTCCCAGTAGTAGGATTCCCACTAGTGGGGTTCCAATTACTCCACACCCTTGTCAACACTTGTCATTTTAGCTTTTATAATAGGAATGAAGTGGTATCTAACTGTGGTTCCCATTTGGATTTCCCTAATGATTTAATAATAACATTAAGTATCTTTTCAGGGCTCACTGACCATTTGTATGTCTTCTTTTGAAAAACTTCAAATCCTTTGTAGATTTTTTAATGGGATGATTTGGCGTTTTTTTTTTATTGTTATGATGCAAGAGTTTTATATGTATATATATTTTTTCCTGATGTAAGTTCCTTATGAGGTATGTGATTTGCAAATAATTTTACCCATTCTGTAGGTTGTCTTTTTGTTTTCTTGAGAGAATCCTTTAAAGCACAAAAGTTCTTAATTTTGGTGATGTTCATTTTACTCATATTATAATTCTTCTCTTTTGTAACTGCTTTCGGGAACTACAAAGCAACTGCTTAATCCATGGTCATCAATATTCATTCCTATATTTTCCACTAAAAGCTCTAGCTCTAACATTTAGGCGTATGATCTACTTAGAGTTATTTTTTATGTATGGTTTGAGGTAGAAGTCAAATTTCATTCTTTTCCATCTAGTTCTCCTTGCACAATTTGTTGAAAACATTATCCTTCCCCCACTATTGTCTTGTCACTATTCAAACTCAAGAAAATAAATGCCAGAATTTGTTTCTGGAATTTCAACTTTATCCTAGGTGTGTCCTCACATCAGTACTACAGAGTACTGACTACTGTAGCTTTGTAGTAAGTTTTGAAATTGGGCCCACACAGTAGGAACATATGTATAGAAATACAATTTATTTATTTATTTATTTTTGTCTTTTTGTCTTTTTCTAGGGCCCCACCTGCAACATATGGAGGTTCCCAGGCCAGGGGTCGAATCAGAGCTGTAGCTGCTGGCCTACCCCACAGCTCACAGCAACACCAGATCCGAGCCTCGTCTGCAACCTACACCATAGCTCACGGCAACGCCGGATCCTTAACCCACTGGGCGAGGCCAGGGATTGAACATGCAACCTCATTGTTCCTAGTCAAATTCGTTAACCACTGAGCCACCACGGACACTCCCGATTTATTGTTGTATATTGGCTTTTTATCCTGCAATCTGATGAATTCATTTAATAAATCTAATAAGTCTCACTCAGTGAGTTAAGGATCTGGCCTTGCTGCTGGTGGTACATGCAGCTTGGATCCCACCTTGTTGTGGTTGTGGCATAGTTCTGCAGCTGCAGCTCCAATTCGACCCCTAGCGCAGGAACTTCCATATACCTCTGGTGTAGCCATAAAAAGAAAAAATGTTCTTTAAACATTTGGTACAACTCCCCAGTTAAACTACTGTGCCTGGGCTTGTTGGCAGCTAATGCAATTTCATTACTTATTGGGAGTTTTCATTTCTTGTGGTAGTTTTTCCTCTTCCTAGGAACTTTAACATTTCCTCTAAGTTTTCTAATTTCTTGGTATATGATTGTTTACAATGTTATCTTAGATTTCTTTTTCACTCAATTTCTGTATGTTCTGTTTTTTCCCCTCTTTCATTCATGATTTTAGTAATTTGAGCCTTCTTTTTTGTTAGTCCAGCTAAACTTTTTAAAATTTTGTTCATCTTTCTCAAGAACCAAATTTTGGCTTTGTGGTTTTCTCTATTCTGCATTTTTATTCATTTTTGCTCTAAATTCTTTATTTTCTTATAGTTCACTGTGTTAAGTTCAGTTGTTTTTTTTTTTTAATCACTTTTTAAAATTAGGTTTTTATTTCAGGGCTTCTTTTTAAAATTATTTATTTTTCAAAATTTTATGTTATATACTTTTTACTACAACTACAAATTCATTTTTTATATTTTTCTTTTTGGCTACTCCATGGCATGTGGAGTTCTCAGGACACAGATCAGATAAAAGCCAAAAATGCAAACTATGCCATAGCTGCAGCAACATTAGATCCTTTAACCACTATGCCAGGGCCAGGGATCGAACCTGCATGCTGGCACTGTAGAGACACTTCCAATGCATAGCAGGAACTCTATGCATTTAATATATGCATTATACCCATATGCATATAATATGGGTATTATATTAATATAATATTTTAATATATTTAAAATATGCATTTTTTAATATATGCATTATACCCATAAATATCCATGGTAAGCACTGCATTGCTATAGCCACAACTCATAAATCTTCCTATGTTTTGTTTTCGTTCTTTCTTTTTTACTTTTTTATTTTATTTTATTTATTTATTTATTTATTTATTTTGTCTTTTTGCCATTTCTTGGGCCGCTCCCACGGCATATGAAGGTTCCCAGGCTAGGGGTCTAATCGGAACTGTAGCTGCCAGCCTACACCAGAGCCACAGCAACGCAGGATCTGAGCTGCGTCTGCAACCTACACCACAGCTCATGGCAGCGCCGGATCATTAACCCACTGAGCAAGGGCAGGGACCGAACCTGAAACCTCATGGTTCCTAGTCGGATTCGTTAACCACTGCGCCATGATGGGAACTCCTCTTTTTTATTTTTTATTTTTTGTCTTTTGTCTTTTTAGGGTCATACCTGTGGCATATGGAGGTTCCCAGGCTAGGGGTCTGACCGGAGCTACAGCTGCCGACCTATGCCAGAGCCACAGCGATGCCCGATCTGAGTTGCCTCTGTGATCTACACCACAGCTCACAGTAACAGCAGATCCTTAACCCACTGAGCGAGGCCAGGGATGGAACCCTCAACCTCATGATTCCCAGTCGGACTCATTTCCGCTGAGCCACGACGGGAACTCCTTCCTTTGTTTTGTTTTCATTTTTATTCACCTAAAAGTATTTTCTAACTGCTTTTTTTTTTAATTCATTGGTTACATAAGGGTGTATTGTTTATCTTGCTTGTATTTCTAGATTTCTTTTATTTCCTTCACTTGTTTCTAATTTCACACCAATGTGTTGGAAAACATACTTGGTATGACTTCAATCATTTCAATTTATTGAGACTTTTCATGGCCTGATATATGGTCTACCTTGGAGAATATCTCATAAACATTTGAGAAAAATGTGTATTCGGTCACTGTTGGGTGGGGTATTTTTATAGGTGTGTCTTAGTTTTTGTTAGTTGGTCATGCCATTTGGTCTTACATTTCCTTGTTGACTATTTTCCTAGTTGTTCTATCAATTACTGAAAGTAGGGTACAAAGTCTATTTTTTTTTTTTTTTTTTTTTAATGGCTGCACCTGAGGCACATGGAAGTTCCTGGGCTAGTGGTCGAATCAGAACTGCAGCTGCAGGGCTATACCATAGTCACAGCAACACAGGATCCAAGCAGCATCTGCGACCTACGCCACAGCTTGCGGCAATGCTGGATCCTTAACCCACTGAGTGAGGCCAAAGATTGAACCCACATCCTCACAGACACTATGTTGCTCTTAACCCACTGAGCCACAATGGGAACTCCTATTATTTTTGCATTGTCTCTCTCTTCAATTCTATTAGCTGTTGTTTTTTATATTTTTACTATTTCTGCATATAGGTTTATAATTTTTACATCTTAATAGATTGACACTATTACAAATCATCCTGTTTTCATTCTAGTAATAATTTTTTTCAGTCTCTTTGTCTTTTTAGGGCCACACCCACAGCATATAGAGGTTCCCAAGCTACGTAGGGGTCCAACAGCCACTGACCTATGCCAGAGCCACAGCAAAGCAGGATCTGAGCTGTGTCTGAGACCCACAGCACAGCAAACTGCAATGCCGGTTCCTTAACTGGCTGAGTGAGGCTAGGGATCAAACCCACATCCTTATGGATGCTAGTCAGGTTTGGTAACCACTTAGCTATGATGGGAACACCATTAATTTTGGTCTTAAAGTCTATTTTGTCTGTTATTAGAATAGCCAAAACTCTGTTTTGATTACTATTTCCATCCTTTACCATCAGTCTATGTGTGTCTTTAAAGCTGAAGTTTCCTAGAGATATATGGTGGGAATTAAGATTTTTTTTATCCATTCTGCAAATCTCTGTTGATTTAATCTGCTCATGTTTAATGTAATTACTGATAGCACTTTACTTACATTTGTCATTTGCCTATTTACTTTCTAAAGGTCTTATAATCCTTTTGTTCCTTCATTCCTCTATTACTGTCTTTCATTTCCTCTTCATACAGAGCATCAAAACCAAACAGAGATGAGATCTTAAGACCTGCTCAGGTATTTCTGGGGCCTGCAGAAAGCCTTCATCTGCAATGTGGTCTTCTAGATTTCCAGGAATATGTTCAAGATTTTCATAGCACCCTATAGACATCTCCTTCACCAAATCTTCCATTTATGTATTCTGGTCAGCCTTTTGGTTGGCCCCAAATATGTCACTGCCTTGGGCAGCTATGATATTAAAGAATTGCTTCTAATTGTTTTCAACAAATGCCCTATAAACAGAGCGTTTCTCACTGGGTAAGATCTGAGTCAGGTCAAATAAAGACAAGATCTGTGGATAAGGCTTTTCCAGGAAGCTGCCAGACAGGTCAAATAGTGACAATTATCTGGGGATGGGGCTTCTTGGAGAGCTCTAAACACATTCTGCCTTTTTAAGTAGTTATTAGGCTTCTGGTTTTCATGGCTACTGTGGTTTTGTCGGTTTTCAAGGCTATTGTGCAGCTTGGGAGAGGGTAACAGGTATAAAACAAGTTAAAACACGACAAACTTTGTTGTTCATATTGAGATTCAGCCATTTTTCTTGATTAAGTGCTCTCTAGATTGCTGCAAGCCTTTGTTTATATTACAAATGTCTAAAAAATTTTATTTTGACAATATTTTTGCCAAAGTTTTTGTTGATTTAGTGGAGGAGAATGTTTTCAGAGGTCCTTACTCTGTCATTCCAAAAGTACTTTACAATATTCATCTTAAATACATATTTCATACTAATTTTCATTTTAATACATGTTCTTTCTAATACAGGAAGGTAATGAAATTCACATCTGATACGATGCATTTATCATTTCATACTTCATACAAACATGCTCACTGAGTTCATTATCCATTTTAAAAAGACCCAAGGAAATTCAGTAATGAGGCACATATAGGCCTAACCTAGAATAAATGATTTTCATAAATGATTTCTGTCTGTATCTATTAAATCTAATCTAGACATTGTTTTCTCAAGTTTCCGTCAACTCAGAACATCCTAGAGCTAAAGATCAATTTGTTGGAGTTCCCGTCGTGGCGCAGTGGTTAACGAATCCGACTAGGAACCATGAGGTTGCGGGTTCGGTCCCTGCCCTTGCTCAGTGGGTTAACGATCTGGCGTTGCCGTGAGCTGTGGTGTAGGTTGCAGACGCGGCTTGGATCCCGCGTTGCTGTGCCTCTGGCGTAGGCCGGTGGCTACAGCTCCGATTCAACCCCTAGCCTGGGAACCTCCATATGCCGCGGGAGCGGCCCAAGAAATAGCAACAACAACAACAAAAGACAAAAAGACAAAAGACAAGAGACAAAAAAAAAAAAAAGATCAATTTGATTTCTGTCTCCATGTATATAAATTATTTGACTTCGTATTTTTTCTTGGTTTGAGGTAATGCTCAGGAACATTCCAGTCCTAGTGAATCTACAAATGTACCTCAAGGTTAAGGGAGAAAAGCCTTATAATTCAACTCGACAAGTACTTTGTGAATATAATGTTCAATATTGTGCTAAGTATAAATTTAGTTATCTAAAAAACAATCGCTATGTTATGTGTCATTAGTTTACATTTCATTAAATCCTCACAAGAACCCAATGGGGTATATATATTCATCCCTAATTAGCAGGTAAATAAAATGAAATTACAAAACTATTAAGTGGTAGTGATAAATTTCAACCCAGAACTATCCAATTTTAAAGCCAACATCCTCAAACATTATGTTAAGATTTTTTCCTAATGGTGTGTTCACTGGCTTTACAATCTATCTGTGATTTCAGGTATATTCAGGTCTAAATTTTTAAATTCTAATTCTTAAAAGGCAATACAGGAGTTCCCACTGTGGTGCACTGGGATTGGTGGCATCTCTGCAGTGTCAGGATACAGGTTCGATTCCCAGCCTGGCACAGTGGGTTAAAGGATCTGGTGCTGCTGCAGCTGCAGCATAGGTCACAACTGTGGCTAGGATCTAATCCCTGGCCTGAGGACTCTTTTTTGGGTGCCCAAAAAAGAAAAAAAAAAAAAAAAAAAAGGTAATACACTTAACATGATTTGAAAGTCGATGCTGGGCCCAAATGGATTGAAAATGTGGTATTAATAAGCATACCTAGTACTACATAGATCTTGATATTAAGCATTAAAAGAAACTAGGAATCCTTAAATAAATAGTTTATTGAAGAACTGAGAGAAGGACTATATAAGATGAATCTGGAACATCTTGTTAGATCAGACAGGAAGTTATCAATAAATGCTACAGACTTTCTAAGGGGCACAGGAACCAGCTTGAAAAGGTTTCTACTGGCTAAATTTAGGACAGTGTAAGCACTGAAATAGTGTAAAAGCCATGAGTCATACTGATAAAAATTTACTTTTTAAATGGGAGAGGAGGAAAAGTTTTTCCTTAGGGTAGAACACTAACTAATGTAGAAAGAGTAACAGTTAGTATATGGTAATTCTTTGTAATATTTTTGCAGCTCTACTGATATTAAAATTATTTCCAAATGAAAATTTATCAATAAAGCAGACTACAAAGCCCTAGAATAAACACATAAAGAGGCAAACAGGGCAGCTAACATACCAAATAACATTCATAAAATGTACTCTAGAAATTCTTTAAATTTCCTTTACATATAAGAAGTTAATAATATTGTTACTGTAATAATGAGTATTTTAAAATATTTCTTATATTTCTCTCTTTCTGATACAAAGTGAAATACTTGTGGAAATTTATAGATTCAATGATATGCCTGAGATTGACTTTAAAATAACCTTATGGGAGTTCCCGTCGTGGCACAGTGGTTAACGAATCCGACTAGGAACCATGAGGTTGTGGGTTTGATCCCTGCCCTTGCTCAGTGGGTTAAGGATCTGGTGTAGCCGTGAGCTGTGGTGTAGGTCACAGACGCGGCTCGGACCTGGCATTGCTGTGGCTGTGGCAAAGGCCGGCAGCTATAGCTCCGATTAGACCCCTATCCTGGGAACCTCCATATGCCTCGGGAGCGGCCCTAGAAAAGGCAAAAAGACAAATACATACATACATACGTACATACACACACACATACATACATACATACATACATAAATAAAATAACCTAATGAAGGGGTATTTTGTAAAAGTTTGGGGGTTTGTCCATCCGATAGATAAGAAACTGTGCAGTACAGTTTTTTGGTTTTTTTTTTCGTCTGCCTTTTCTAGGGCTGCTCTCTCTGCATATGGTGGTTCCCAGGCTAGGGGTCTAATCGGAGCTATAGCTACCGGCCTACCCCACAGCCACAGCAACTTGGGATCCAAGCTGCATCTGCAACCTACACCACAGCTTACAGCAACACAGGATCCTTAACCCACTCAGCAAGTCCAGGGATCAAACCCGCAACTTCATGGTTCCTGGTCGGATTTGTTAACCACTGAGCCATGACGGGAACTCCTCAGTAGAGTTTTCAATTGCATTTCTTGTTATGAGCAATGTAACTGCTATTTCTGCTGTCACATATGTCAGAGGATAAAGAATCTTCCCTGATTTATAAGTTTCCATTTAATGCCTTTGGCTCAGTTTCCTTCTCCTGTACCTAGGAACTTACTTATTCTCCATTTCTCCAGTTTCTTTAATATTTCCTTCACTATTTCCTTTCTATATTGAAATATGTATCTTTATTTTTTGGCGAGATAACACATACAAACAATATGGTATAAAGGGCAGAACATGAAAGTAGGATCTCCTTCATATGCTAAATCTGAACAACACCTCCAGAGTGAACTACTATTCTCAGTTTTTGCTGTATTCCTTCAATCACATTCTATACATATAGAGGCATATATTTATAAATTCAATTTTATAGATACATTCAAATGGCAACTTACTGTTTAGCTAAGGTAATGCTAGCTGCTGCAATAACTAAAACCTGCAGTCTCAGTGGTTTAACACAAAAGGTTAGAATGCACAGTGACAGATAGTCCAATGTTCAGTGGGCAGCCTTCCATGAGTTCAGGAGCCTAAGTTCTGCCACAGCTCAGGGCTCTAGAGTCTTCACTTCAACAGCAAATAAGGGAAAATGAGACAGAAGAGAAGGCATAACTGTTTTTTAACCACCCTGTCCAGAAGTCACCAGATCACTCTGTACATATTCTACCGGACACTTGGTCCTTTTAGATGTAGAGAGGTCGGGAAATTTATTCCAAGCTTAGCACTCAAATTTACTCTATGGAAGGGCAGCATAAATTTTTGGAGAGTATCTATTTCTTAAATAAACATTCTCCAGTTTTACTTCATAATGTGTGTGTTTGCTTGATTTATCTTATAGATGTTTCTAGTAGTTCATACAGGGCTCACCCCTGTAAAAACTTTTTTTAAAACTATTTCTGTCTGAACTAGGAAGACACATCTTTCATGCAGCCCATGGCAGTTCTCAAACACCTGAGTTTTTGCAAAATCAGAAAGGGAATTTGCATACATGAAGACTAAGGCAGCTTCTCCTCTCCCAATCCTTTTGGCCTTGACAATCAGGCTTGCAGCTTACAGTGGCAGACCTCATTGCATCCTGCAGCCCAGAGAAGTGGATATCCTCCCTTGCCACCCTTCTGCCCCTTCCCACAAACATCTCCTCTTCTTGCTCATAGCACAGGCCTTAGCAGAGCATAAGGACTTTCCCCTAAGCCACTCTGCCCTTGTAGCTGGTTGGAAGGGTAGGAGAATTAAAACAAAAATAAAAAACCAAATAGTTAAATCTCTCTACCAGTTAAAGCTCTCAGTGTGAATCTATTTCTATGTATGAATATAACTCTTAAGCACCTATATTCCTCTGTTAGCCAGAATTTACAAACAGGACTCCCAACATGACATCGCATCTGTTATTAACTACTTACTTGTTCTTTTATTTCCCTACTTCTCTACCAGTGTTTCTACAGATCACCTCTGAAATAAAAGCCCTCAAATCCTTTAACTTAATTCCTCAGAGTCTTTTCTGGTGAACCAAAACTAAGACATTCCTCTTCCCAGCTTCTAGCCTGTAGGTCCCTCAATAATCAGGGCTGGTTCGGAGCTACCAGGCAATGTTCAAGCTGAAGTCATTATTAATGAGCTAGATAACATATGTATATAAAAGCACTTGAAGCCACTCTTTTTAGGTGCTACATTAATATGCTAAAGAAAATCACAGTAGAATCACTATGGCTTCTATGTTACAATGACACCACTTGTCCATTTACAATGAATTATACATAGAATTATATCAGAGTTTCCTTAAATAGTCCTCTCCTAGTGGACATTTATCTTGTTTTCATTTTTTTGGTATTTATAGACAATGCTGCCAGGACTCTTCTTCTACATTGAACCCTTCACATGTGGGCATAAATATCTTTGGAATAAATTCCTAAATGTAGAATTCCTGGGTCAGAAATCACATCTGTAGCAATTTTGAGAACATTAACAAATTACTTTCTTGAGGTTTTACCAACTTTGACTCCTATTTAGAAATGCACAAAAGTACTTTTTTGCTTCTCACCACTTGACAACACTATAAATACTTTTAACCTTGTCTCCCTGATGAGTGAAAATGGTACCTCAGTGTAGTTTTAATTCAAAATTCTCTTCTTAGAAAATTTGAGCATTTGTTCAGGATTTTAGGAGTTCCTATATTTCCATTTTTATCATCTGTCTGTTTATATTATATCAGACTGTTTGTATTTCTCTTATTGATTTGTAAGAGCTCCTTATATACCAAGGTTATCTTTTATCTACAACATAGAATTGTAAACACATTTCCTTAGTTTATAGTTGTTTTATACTCTGTTTATGGTGTATTTTTTTAATGTACAATTTAAAAATTTTTATTAAATCAATTAATCTTTTCTATTATGACTTGTGACGTTTACGCCATACTTAGAAAGGACTCCTTACCTCTGTGGTTAAAAAAAAAATTCTTGCATTTTTTTCTAATACTTTTATGTTTTTATTTTTTAATATCAAATCACTGTTTCGTCTGAAATTTTTGTTGTAAGGTGTAAGGTAAGAATCCAACATTTTATGTGTGTACTAATGGCTAACCAGTTATCACCATCATTTATTATTGAATAATCTACTCTTCTTTTACTAATCCACAATATTACCTTTCCTATATGCTAAAGTTCCACATGCATTGAGTCTATTTCTGCACTCTCTATGCAATCAATTAATCTGCTCGTCTACTCACATATTCCTACCACACTACTTAAATCAAAACAACCTTATATTATGTTTTAACATCTGAGTGGAACAGTCCATTGTGCCACAGTGGGAACTCCTCATCATGCTACTTTTAAAGGATTTTCCTGATTAATTTTACTTGTTTATTTTTTCATATATACAAGGTCAGTTTGGCTAATTCCAAAATTCACCTAGAAAAATATCTATATGTATTCCTACTGTCTTCTTCAGCCTATTCTCTTTTTCTGTTTATAACTAAGAGTTCCACTTCCCTCCTCTTTACACAAAAACTTTAATATCCTAAAAAGCTTGATTTCATTCTCATTAAAAAGAAAAGTAATCAAGAATTTCTTGGAGTTCCCATCATGGCTCAGCGGAAAGAAATTCAACTAGGAATCGTGAGGTTGCAGGTTTGATCCCTGGCCTCGCTCAGTAGGTTAAGGTTCTGGCATTGCTGTCAGCCCTGGTGTAGGTCGGAGACACAGCTCAGATCCCACATTGCTGTGGCTCTGGTGCAGGCTGGCAGCTGTAGCTCTGATTCAACCCCTAGCCTGGGAACCTCCATATGCTGCAGGTGTGGCCCTAAAAAGCGCCCCCCTCCCCCCAAAAAAACACTTAATTTGTAAATGCAACAGCCTTTCTCACATCCCCTTGTCTCTTTAAAGTTCCAGACACCACTGACATTTACCCTTTCCTGAAACTCTGTCCTTTCTTTGCTTCTCTATCTGCTTCATTCAGATACTAGCATCCCTCTCTCCCTCGCTCCCCCTTATCAGAGAAAGTCATGCAAAAGTATCTGGTGTTCAAACTTCTGCCCCTGGTATACTATTTTCCCTTAAAGATATATAAAGTTATCTAAATGGTCAATCTATACAGCTATCTAAGGTCAATCACTTTATCTATCTATCTGTCCGTCCATCCATCCATCCATCCGTCCGTCCATCCATCCATCCATCCATCCATCCATCCAAAGTCAATTACCACTACATGTCTGAATTCTGAGTACCTAAAAAGCACCTGGCATATGGTAGGTATGAAATAAATACTTAATTGAGTGAATGACCACCAATGTTAAATTTCCAAATTCCTGCTAAAAATTTCAGCTGCGATGCCCCTTTGTTATCAACACATCAAAATATAAAATGTGGGTATATATAGAGGAAATAAAGGCCCTGAATTCTAGATTGATCAAACCAAACCAGGAGCACTAAGATTTATTTGGGGGACCACATTTTTGTGAGAGTGAGTGACAAATCAGAGTGAACCTAAAGCAGGAAACTAAGAAGATGAATAGTACAAAATCCAGATTCTTAGAGGAGTCATCAGAAGATATGATTTAAAAAAGATAAATAAAAGTTTTTAAATGTGTGAAGAACTTACTGGCCTTAGGAAGAAGTGGAGAGAACTGGGAGAAGGAAAGAGGATATGGCATTATTCAGTGACTTCAAAGAATAGAAGCAGAACTTATGGTACAGTTATAGAGAAGCAAATTTCAAGAAGAAATGTACCAACAATGAAATAATAGGCAAATTCTAAAAGTAGTGGGTTCCTTCTCATTAACCTCTCTAAACTTCAATTTTTCTAATCTATAAAACATAAATAAGTAACTACGTACCTACACCAAACAATTATTTAGGAGTATTTATTTAAAAAGGATAAACTATATTACCACTCCATATAATATCTGGTACATAACAAACATTCAAATAATATTTGTTCTCTTAAAACTAGATCATCATCTTTGGGAATGAGTTAATTTCATCTTTGAGACAGAAGCAAATTACTCCCAACTTTAAGATTTTTTTATTTAAAATCAGGGAGTTCCCTGGTGGCTCAGCAGATTAAGAATCTGGCGTTGTGGCTGCTGTGGCATAGGTTCAATCCCTGGCTTGGGAGTTTCCACATGCTGTAGGCACAACCATAATTAATTAATTAATTAAACTTCTATTTTAATCTAAACTAGTCACTCTATTGCTATGTTCTGAGAGGCTCCACACCTTAGTCCTTTTTATTTTCTCTCTTTTCCTCATTCTCCAACCTTAACCAGTCATCAAGTTTCTCCCATTCCAAAGAGTCACCCTGGTTCTTCTTTTACATTCTTTCAAACTTTCCTTTATGTTTCTGTATCATTATCATAATTCAAGCTACTGATGTTCCAAATCTGATCTGCAGTAACGCTTTCTGAATAAGTCTCCCATTCTATGGTCAATTCTATTCATTTAAACCATTTTGTCATATCAAATGTCCTTACATATCATTTCTCTTCTCAAAATCTGATGACTTTTAATATTGACAGAAAGAACAAAACACTTTAAATGGGAAAACCTTTCTATAATGCAATTTCTCTAATTCCTTAGTGTTAATTTGATTACTCTCTTCCCCTTAAATCTTTTTCTTCATTTAAAACTCCTTGTGTTTTTACCACATGGCTGTATTTGATGCTACTACATGATCTCCTTGCTTTGTGTACATCTGTATTTTAAGATATAGTTCAAGTAGCACCTCCTCCTAGAGCTCTGACCACTTCAGAAGTAAGAGATTCCAGCCCACACTGAGAATATACGATACTGTCTAAATTAGGAACCTAGAATTTTCTTTCTTGTTTGGTAGTCACATCTATGTCCTATCCATATTACGGCATTTTAAGATCCTACAGCAGTGTTGTCAAATAAAACTTTTTATAATGATGGAAATGTTCAACATTTGTGCTGTCCAATACAACAGCCACATATACCTATAGAGCATCTAAAATGTGGCTAGTGGCTACATATTAAACAACATGGTCCTGGAGGGCAATAAGTCTTGTGATCTTAGAGTATTTATTGAGAAACACTTACGTTTCAGGTCTTGTTTAAACACTTTATATATACGATTTCCTTTATACTTGTCTTTTATCATTCTGTTTCTCAGATAAATAAACTAAGTCCCCAGAAAGGTTAAAATACTTGCACAAAGCCCTAATTCTTTGTGATTAACAACAGTGATGCCCACCCACAGAATGTCAAGGAGAGAATATTAGAAAATATCAGAAGGAGCTTAGAAAACCAGAAAACTGCATTCTTAAGACAGCTATCATTTTCACTTCTGTTGGTCTTTTTTACAATGTCTAGCACATCACTTTGTATGTACATAGCAATTATATCTGAATGAGCTGAATATTTTCCATGGTTTACAGGTAGTCTTCTACCCTTCTACATAATGTGTTTCAAAAAAACTTTAGTGTAAGTTGATTGTGCAAAAATGAAAAAAATTAAAATGTGATAATGTCCACATAATGGTGTATTATTCAAGAATAAAAAGGAATGAAGAACTGATTTGTGCTACAACATGGATAAACCTCAAAAACATTGTGTTAAGTGAAACAATCCAGTCATAAAAGGCATATATGGTATGATTGTACTTATAGGAAATGTCCAAAAGACAAATTCAGAGACAAAAAGTAGATTAGAAGTTGCTTAGGGCTGGGAGGTTAATAAGGTAGAAATGGGGAATGACTGTTGATGAGTATAGGTTTTTTTCCTGAGGTGATGAAAATGTCCTAAGATTGATTGTGGTGATGGTTGTATAACTGTGAATCTAAAGCATTGAACTGTATACTTTAAATGGGTGAAATACGTGGTATGTGAATTATATCTCAAAATTTGTTTAAAAGAGTGGAATCATCATTTATAGTAGAGTTTATAAAAAAGGGTTCTATTCCTAAGAGCTAAATATAGACTATGAAATATCTAGAATACCCCTTTTACTTTTGGGCATAATCTTTGACAAAAATATTTCTAATATATTTAAGAGTAAAATGAAATAAAACTGTGGTTTTCAAAACCGTTTTTTCAGGAGGGCCAAAAGAGATCTATTTTCGAAACCCAATGAAGTAAAAATCATTTGGAGTTGCTCTGGTTGAAAGAGTGGTGATTCAGACCCCTCTCACTCAGACTCTTGCCCTTTCTTCAAGATTGGCATCTAAGAAACTTTTCATAGGGTTTAGGGAATTTGGAAGTTGCAACAAAAAGCAAAACAAATAATTAATAAACACAACTGAGTAAAAACTCTGCACACTGTACTGTCTACTACCCAACATGCCACCATGTAACAGTAGCTCAGCAGCGTCCTATGTAATATACAAACATATGACTTCTATTTATGTAAGTTTAAATTCTCCTTCTGTGATTACTCTTATGGTATACTGTTTAGAAGTGTGAATTGTTCTAAAGTTAGGATTTATCTCTAATTTTCGTGGGCTATTTTTTGTTACCTACTTAGATTAGGGACTTTAAAAGTGTGTTTATAATAACAAAAAATATGTAAACATCCCAAAATTAAAAAACAAGTACCCTAATTTTGTAATATTAGAAGAACTGCTTTCCTAAAAAAGATGGGTAATTTTCAGCTGACTTGTACTTATTAACTTTTGTAACTCACTTCTACATGGGTCGCTTGTTAACACCTAAAATTTACAGTATAATATTACATATGACATATTATGCTGAATGTTTTAATTGTACCAAAATCAGAACTTATCATTTATTTCCCTCAAAAACATGTTTAATATATTTAAGAGTAAAGTGGAATAAAACTGTAGATTTCAATTTTTTTTCAAGGGGAAGACAAAAATCATTTTTGAAAACCAAATAAAGCAAAATAACCTTCTCAAAATTCCTCATTTCCATTTAACAATTCTAAATCACCAGATATCTATCTTTAAATTCAAATTAGTAGAGTATCTCTTTATACTAGGAACTTATGACCAAACTGTAGTATCAGGTCTTCCTGTCTGATGACCTTTGAATTAGAATTTCAGCTCTGCAGATTTTGGACTCACTAGCCTTCATACTCACAGCAGTGAAATAAGACAGGTCTTATGATCTACACCTCCTTCTCTTTCCTTCCTTTCCCTATCTATCTGCCTGCCTATCTCTCTCTGTCTCTCTCTCTATCGAGCTATCTTTCTATCTCATCATTCTATTGGTTTTGCTTCTCTGGAGAACATTAATATACTATGTCTATTCCAACTTTATACTCCCATTCCATCAGCTCATTTCTTATTAAACTCAACTAGTTCTCCATCCCACTGAATCAAATCTATTTGTCACCTTCTACCTAATTTATGAAATCACTAATTTTTATCTATACCACCTATATTTGCATCTTAACATATTTCTCTCTAGCTTTTTCAAGCACTCCAAGGACAGAAGCCTTCATTTTCTTTACTTCTTTGAACGAAGATAACAACATGAACTAATAACGTGAAATATATAGTGTGTGTGTGTGTGTGTGTGTGTGTGTGTGTGTACCTTAAAACATAAATATATGTGTATATAAATTTATAATTTGCCTCAAAGTCTGGTACATAATTTAATTTTGCTTTTGTTTTTACTTAGAAGAATCACACTTTGGTTTAAAATTGATTGTCATTTAAGAGAATTCTTTCACATTCATTTTGCTCAGCTGGAACACAGAACAAAGTTATAGACAAACTTTAGCCTAGACAATTTAAAAGTACAATTGACAGAATGCTTTTAATGTTGGGATGAAGTGCATATTTTATTCTATATGTTTCAAACTCAGTTATATTGCTTTGCTAAAAGTAAATAGTACCTCCAGGACACCATCTGGTAAAAATCTCCCTGTGGATTAACCCAGAAGAGGAAGTGAACGAATTTTTATATATTGCATAGTTGTGGTTACAAAACTAAAGTAAAAATATGTTTTCAATGCACTGGTGTAAGTGAGACTTCAGAGTTCAGCTACCTCATCTGATTTGATCCAAAAGGCTTGGAATACCTAAGGTCATATCTCATCAACAGAGAAAAGGAGGGGTGTTTTCTTTTCTAGCACTACTAAGACATGGAAGAAAAAAATAATAATCCAGGAAATTGAAGTCCATGAGCTGGAAAATATGAACTTAGTCTTTTAGAAATCATTCATTAAAAAAATAACATGTAGTTCCTTAATGACAGGACATAACATGTCAGAGAAGTCTGAGACCATCTAAGACAATTGGATGAGACCCAACAATGTTATTGAGTGCATCCCTCCCAATGCAAAATGGTCAAATTAGTTTTTACTTTTTTAAAAAAAATAATGTGTTGTCCAAGCCTTGATCTAGTCCAATGACTAGAGCAATGGAACTTCCCCTCACCTCTCTAGGGAGTTCATTCCAGAGACTAATAGATTTTACTGTCAGGAAACATTTCCCCGATTCAGTCTTAAATTTCCGTTACTTAATTTCATCCGATTACTTGCCTACAAATCCCTTATTTTACCTTTAAAAATGACTTGGCTTCCGTGATATTTACATCTTTCAAATATTAGTGAAATGTTATCAAAACAAGACTCAAATATAGATAAATGTTGTATGTTTTATTATTTTAATCTTCTCTGACAAGTTAAAGTCTAAAGCCCATTATATATTTATTTTCCAGCTGGAACACAACAATTTACTTATTGGAGTCATTTATGCCCTAAACTGGTATTCTTGTTGTAATCTCAGCAGTATCATTTAAATCATTTCTATCTCCCAACCATACAATGTGAAGTTTTTGCATATATAGACTAAAATCTCATTGACTGATTTTACTGTCACATTACATTACTAGATCATACATAATTTGCTACCCACTATCATCTCAAAGTCTCTTGGTATTACTGCTTTACAAGTACTGTATATCCTGCCAATTGAATGGCTGTGTTTCTGATTATTTTTCCCCAGATGTATTAGCTACATTTTTCCAGGTTGAATCACATTTCATTTCCTGCCCATATTTCTAACCACTTATGGTCCCTTTTATCTGCCCTCACTGGTTTTGTCAACACTATTCAATTTAATATCATCTGTAAATTTAATTAACATGATGTGTATCCTCTCTTATAAATCATTAATGAAGTTTTCCTATGATTTGTTTATTTTTTTAGACTCTAATGCTGCTCAATGTTTATAGTCTTGCTGTATTCTTCAGAACATACCACTTTTTTACCACTTAATATTTGTTTCATTATTTTAGGAGTGGCTGATGGTGGACTAACAACAGAATCATGCTCAGGGTCACTGTTTTCCTTTGTTGAATATTAGTGCTAAATTACCATTATGATTATTTCTCTGCAGAATCACAATGCTTTTACTGACAATTTTGTAACCTCCTGCAATTGCTACATTTTTCATAAATGTGGTCTTACAGCATGGAAGCCTCACTATCATGTTCTCATGTCCATTATGTAAAAACTTACAAAGATTACTTATTCCAAATTCCATTGTTATACAATTAGTTGCTTAAATTTGAGATACCAATTTACCATGATAATATTGTGTTATGTTACATGAGTAAAGATTAATTTAGAGTGTTTCTATTTTAAATATTTTGGAACTGCTAAGTTGAACCAAAATCAATATGGTTCATGTGAACTAAACAAAACTATTTTGTTCCTCCTTTATAACTGCAATTTCTTATTAATTTATTAGTTATTTAAAATTCTTTTGCTGCAATTAGAACAGATTTTTAATTTTATTTTTTGAGGACATACATCAGATTTCTAAAAGTGTTTTGAAAACAATATTAGAAACAACATATGTGTACCCACCACCCAGATTAAAAAAATGCCAACACCAGTAACCTTAGCAGCTACCTCTATGTGTCTTTCCATACCTCTTTCTCTCTTTTAGGGGAAATTTCTTTTATGAGTTTTATGAAAGTATTTTATGTTTTTTGTTTTTTTACAGCTAAGTACCTTTAAAGCTAAGAAATATTTTTTTCAAGAATTAAAATCTCAGGCAATTTAGTTATCCATTTTTATCTTATACTAATTCATTCTTTTTTCTAAATACTTTGTTTTTCCTACACGAATATCTTATAATATGTTCTCAATAATCTTGGAAGAAAGTATGCATTTTATTTCTTCAATTTTTCCTGTATCTAAATTCCTAGTGTTAGCTTTATATACAACTTTCTTCCCCACTTCTTTTAAATCCATTCCCCTTAACTTATGCATTTTTGACCCACTTTTTTTGTTCTTCCTTTTTGTCATTTATGCGGGTATACCTATTCTTAAATTATTTATTATGGCCTAATTATGGCCATATAGAACCAAATTCTCAAGCCTAAGTCAATAAGAGTATTCCCTCAACCTGCTTTTCAGCCAAGTCTTATACGTCAATATATTTGTTAGGGGATCAGAAAATTAATGTAGCTAAATATAAGAACTATACTTATTCCCTAAAAAATATAAACTTCTACTCCTTTTTACTTATCAAATTTTTCTTGCATAGTTTTTGGTTCCATTTTCATTTCCATTTCTTATCTTATACCTATGCAACAACTTCAACATATTTCCATCTTTTAAACCAAAACTTAACTCAAATTTCATCCTTAAATTATATAGGTATGACATAATAAAAAGCAGATGAGTCTAGAGGTTTTTTTTACTATTTTGCTTATTATCTTGTCACCACTTTTAAAAGATTGCATGTGCTCAATTATTAAGATGTTAAACTTCACTTGTTTATAACAGAAAAAATGGAAACAATAAAATTGTCTAATAATTACAGCTCTTGCTGAACGGATACATTCTACATGGAATACCAGGAAACCTAGTTAAAATCAGTGACTGCCAGTCTTACCCTCTGTTATTAACAGTCTCTTAACCCAATAATATCTGTGTTATAAGAGTCAACTACATAGAGGTGGCCCAAAATAGTTGAATAACAAATACAAGGTTACAAAAGCCAAGCCATTACATCTTGTCCTGCAGTCAACTGTCCCGAGAGGATAATTCTGTGATACTATTTACTCTCCAGGGTTCCCCATGGGGTCAAACTGAAGCTGGACTTCTGAGACCACATCTTTGTCTAGCTTCTTCCTCTGTCCTCTCCTGCTTTCTTCGCTTTCTTTTGAAGAGTACTCTCTTATTTAATCACTATACAAGAATCTCTTTCTTGAGCTCTGCTTCTAAGGGATCCAACCTAAGACAATCAGTGACATAAGTGGACCTAGAAAGCACACACTCTAAGGGTGAGATTCTGGAGATAATTCACTCACTGACTGGCTGGCTGTCAAAAAGGACGAAATTATAGTCATCAGTGACTCCTAGTATGTTGTAGCAGTGCAACTGGGTATAATGAGATGGAATACATGTAGAAAATAATTGATTGCTTGTATGTTATCTCTAGATTTTGTACAGTGTCAGATGAGATTTCAGGGATAGAATCATCAAGACACAGAAGGATGTCAAGAATCTGTGTGACTATGTTATCAGACATTTCATTAAATTCAGTGAAGGCATCTAGAACAGAACACTGTGAGATGAATGGAAAAGACTCACAACCTGGTATAAGCCTTTAATTAAAAAGGAAAAGTAACATGGCGATTGGGAGAGGACCACAGAATGCAAGATAGTCAGTCATATTACTGAAAGATAGTTGTGCCCTAGTAGATTATTTTTAGCTGAGGATAGAAGAATCATGAATTATAAGCAGCAAAAAAAGAACCTGAACAATACTGAGCAACCAATGTCCCAAATACATGGATATATAATGAAGAATACAAAGTAGTTTCCACTCTATGGTGGATTCAGGGGTAGTCAAATTATTCAGGTAGCTCCAAATGCAAGCCAGTACAGTCCTGGATTAATTCCAAAAAAGCCTGAGGACCTAAGATAATTTTTCTCATAGAACAAGTCAAAATAGAAGGATTGAGGCAAAATGGAAGGGTTGAGGAGGAGCAAAACTAGTGAAAGATCAGGAGAACAAGCACAGAGCATTACCTGGATAAGAGTTTGAGATAAAAGAAAGGACTGTACGAAGACTAGTATTTGGGTTCATAACCAAGGAAGATAGAAATAAGGAACATAGTGAATTAAGGAATGTTAGAGAAACTAAAAATGCCTGACACTACAGAAGATATTTTAGATGTAATATCTCCTAACAACATTTTGTGCTGATTAAAAAAGTAAGACTGAGAAGCTGAAAATTTTTCTTGAGGCTGCACATCTATTAAAGAGATGAGTTGTGATTTTTAATCAGTTCTACCTGAATCTAAATTCTATCCTTTAATAATTATGCCCTCCATATGTTCTAAGTTCCAAATTTAGTAGGGATCATTTACACTGAGGTCTCAGTTAAATCTAGAGGGTTTGACCAGCAGACAAGGATATTTGCACAGATTCTGTTGGTGTCACACAAAAAAAAATCCTAGTCCAGATATACTGGGAAAAAAGTAATTCATTTCCTAGACTTCTATCTTGGTAAAAATCCTAAGAGCACCTAAAGGGTAGAAGAACTTTCTCAATGGAGTTGGCTGTGGCATAGACTGGTGGCTTGGAACATTAATCCCAGAGAGAAGTTACAAGTCATTAGTTCCCAAGAAAGATTCATTCCCCTTGTGATGGTAGCAACCTAATCCTGAAGCTAAAGGAAATATGCACTTTGACTTTAATTAATTGAACAACTGAAAAATGAGGGAGTTCCCATTGCAGCTCAGTGCGTTATGAACCTGACTAGTATCCATGAGGATATGGGTTCAATCCCTGGCTTTGCTCAGTGGGTTAAGGATCTGGTGTTGCCATGAGTTGTGATGTAGGCCAGCAGCTGCAACTCTGATTCAATCCCTAGCCCGGGAACTTCCATAGACCACAGATGTGGCCCTAAAAAGCAAAAGCAAAAAAAAAAATTTTTTTTTTGAAAAATTAAAATTTCACTTTGTAGGTTATCAAGACAAGTTTGTATTCTCTGTTTTGCTGTTTCACTTGTACATCCATAAGAAATTGGTAAGAGCTTAGGAGAGCATATAAAAACCAAATTAATTAGTTATTTTGCATCTGGCATTTTTTGGGAAAAATAGAGATTACTGGTAGAAATGACATAAATGTTATGTTTATTTGAATAATTTCTTATATATAAAAAACCATTATATATTGTTGTATATAAATTATATACACAGGAAAAAAACACTAAAAATGAATGATTAGAGTACCATTTAGAGCAATTAATTTCTTCTTAATGCCACAACCTTCTTTAAGAACAAAAGAGAGCTCAGAAAAGTACTCTGAATTCTCTTTATCTGGTCAAAGGCAAAAGAGCAAAAACCAGTGCACTGTTTCACTATATTAATTTTTAAAGTCTAATTAAAGGTAACATCTACAACCTTTCTTCTGTTGTATTTGCCAAATATTTTTAAACATTAAATACAAAGTGCTGACTACAGCAGAAAACCGAAGTTCTTACTGTTACACTCTGCCAGTGATAAAAGATTTGTCCCTGTGGACTAGGCTAACATTCAGTCACATGATACAATGGATATCACAAAAAACTCCATTCTATCCCAAAGGCTTTTTCACCCAAATGACCAATATAGCCTAATGTTACTATTATTTCTGATTTTATTACTATCTATAAAAGCCTAGGCATGAGATTTGGAAATAAGAATATTAAACAAACCAAAAATGTAAAACAGTCTAAGTTTGGAGAGAATTGTTTCATGAGTATTGTTACATATCCTAAACTACTCATTAACATGTGTTTCTTCACAATTTAATTCTAGGAATAAGAGCTTTCTATATTCGGGTAGACTCTCAGGGTCAAATAGTCCAGGGTAAAGATAGGGATGCTATACCCACATATACTTCCTACTAATCACCTTGCTTATAACTAACTACAACAGTTAGCACTCTTCTGGTTACAAGTGACTAAAACTATCTTGAACTGGCTTAGCAAAACTGTACAAAGAAGAACTGTACAAAATGAAGGACAAAGATAGAGTTGGAACTTGTAAAGGGTCTTTATCTCATTTCCATGGGCCAGCTTAATCTTCTATCATCACTGCATTCTGCCTTTTTCCACACAAAGAAAAATATGGCTGTAGAGCTAAGGAGTTGTAGAGTTCACATTTTCAATCATAGTGTTTTAGTCTTAAATGCAAAATTACCGGGAAGGGTTCTCATTGACCTAACTAATGAATCATGTGTCTATACCTGGACAAATTAACTTTGCCTAGGTAGGTGAGGAATTGTGTCCAGCTCGGGCAAAGAGTCTCTGAAGTACACATCTGGGACCAAAGGTTGCGTTAAACATGTGAAAGGGGAACAAAATTTCCAAAAAAGATATGCTGGACACTCTTTCCCACAGATGTTCATTACCCTAAAATATCAAATTTTCTTTCATAACTTCATATATTAAAATTTATTAAAATCACTATGCATTTTTTCTTATTGAACTAAAAAGAGTGACTATACAGAATATAGAACTGATCTCATTTTATTTGGCAGTTCTAACAACTTAAACTTCTATGAGCAATTCAATAACTTCTGGGTTTATTTACTTATATCCTATCTTATTCCAGAAAGAACTTAGGACCTCTTGAACACAATACATTATGTAATACCAGAACATAAATTAAGTGTGAAACAAAAGAGGGAAAAGCAAAAGCGGAAAGAGAATGAAATTGTAAATAATGTATTCTATAATGCGGGGATATACATTCACTACAGGTAGGTTACAAAGTGTTCTGATAACTTTCATTTTTTCTTTAGCTCACTTTATTGTAAGAATACAGTATTTAACACATATACAAAGCATGTGTTAATCAACTGTTTATGTTATAGGTAAGGCTTCAACAGTAGGCTATTAGTTATATTTTCGGTAAGTCAAAGTTATATGAGGATTTTTTTAAATTACTCAATGAATTTTATTACCTTTATAGTTGTACAAAAATCATCATAACCCAGTTTTATAGCATTTCCATCCCAAACCCCAGGCGCATCCCCACAACCCTCCAACCTGTCGCATTTGGAAACCATAAGTCTTTCAAAGTCTGTGAGTCAGTATCTGTTCTGCAAAGAAGTTCAGACTGTCCTTTTTTTAGATTCCACATGTAAGTGACAGCATATGATGTTGGTGTCTCACTGTCTGACTTCACTTAGCATGATAATTTCTAGGTTCATCCATGTTGCTAAAAATGCTATTATTTCTTTCCATTTAATGGCTGAGTAATATTCCACTGTGTATAAGTACCACATCTTTATTCATTCCTCTGTCAATAGATATTTAGTTGTTTCCATGTCTTGGCTATTGTATGTAGTGCTGCAATGAACACTGGAGTCCATGTATCTTTCTGAGTCATGGTTTTCTCTAGATAGATGCCCATGAGTGGGATTGCTGGATCAAATGGTAGTTCTATTTTAAGTTTTCTGAAGAATCTCCATACTGTTTCCACAGTGGTTGCACCCATTTACAATCCCACCAACAGTGTAATAGGGTTCCCTTTCCCCCACACCCTCTCCAGCACTTACTGATGATGACTTACTGATGATGACTTTTTGATGATGGCCATTCTGGCTGGTGTAAGCTGGTACCTTATAGTGGTTTTGATTTGCATTTCTCTAATTATGAGTGATGTTGAACATGTTTTCATGTGTTTTTTTATCATCTGGATTCTTCTTTGGAGAACTGTCTGTTTAGATCTTCTTTGATGGGGTTGTTTTAGTTTTTCTTTTTTTTTTTTTTCTGGTATTGAGCTGCAGAAGGTGTTCATAAATTTTGCAGATTAATCCCTTGTCAATCACTTCATTTGCAAATATTTTCTCCCATTCTTTGGGTTGTCTTTTTGTTGCATCTAGGGTTTCTTTGCTGTGCAGAAACTTTTAAGTTTAATTAAGTCCCATTTGTGTATTTTTGCTTTTATTGTCATTATTCTAGGAGGCAGATCTGAAAAGATATTACTGTGGTTTATGTCAGAGAGTGTTTGGCCTGTGTTTTCCTCTAAGAGTTTTATAGTATGTGGTCTTATATCTAGGTCTCTAATCCATTTTGAGTTTACTTTTGTATATGGTGTTAGGAAGTGTTCTAATTTCATTCTTTTACATATGGCTTTCCAGTTTTCCCATTACCACTTACTGAAGGGGCTATCTTTTCTTCATTGTATATCCTTTATCATAGATTAATTGACAGTAGGTGCATGGGTTTAATTCTGGATTTTCTCTCCTGTTCCACTGATCTACATTTCTGTCTTCGTGCCAGTATCATATGGTTTTGATGACTATAGCTTTGTAGTATAGTCTGAAGGCAGGGAGCCAGATTCCTCCAGCTCCATTTTTCTTTCTCAGAATAGCTTTGACTATTCTGGGTCTTTTGTGCTTCCAAACAAACTCTGAAACATTTTGTTCTAGTTCTGTGAAAAACACCATTGGTACTCTGATAGGGACTACACTGAATCTATAGATTGCCTTGGACAGTATAGCCATTTTGGTAATACTGATTCTTCCAATCCAAGAGCATGGTCTGTCTTTCCATCTGTTTGTGTCACCTCTGATTTCTTTCATCAGTGTCTTATAGTTTTCAGAGTACAGGCCTTTGGTCTCTTTATGTAGGTTTATTCATAAGTTTTTTATTCTTTTTGATGCAAGGGCAAATGGGATTCTGATAACTTTTCTAATAACTGGTTAAGTTTCCTAATAACTCTGGTGGTTAGGTGCATTAGGTAATGAACTAATTGCTTAATAAGCATAAAATATTCACACAAAAATCTATGTGTGTACTTCATACAAGATCAGAAAGTGGCTTCTGCTGGAAATCCTCACTTACCCTGAATTATATTCTTGATTCCTCTCATCATTTATTAGGGACAAAAGGATAGATAACTATGCTAGCAAGGGGGCAAAGTGGGAAAGTTGCTACTTTAGATGTGCTCTGTGATACAGCTCTGCGAAGAGGCTTGAGTAAATAGATGATGCCAACTTTGAGAATATCTGGGAGAACATTCAGGCATAGGAACCAAAAAGAATAAAGCCCAGAAAATGGAATGGCTTGGCATGTTCTAGGAAAAACCAGCTTGTCTGGAGCGGAATCAGTAAGGGGTAAAATGGGCACTATACAACCTGATGAAGACTGGCTGCTATTCAAAGCATGAAGGGAAACCATTAGAGGGTTCTGAGCAGAGAGGTAATACGATCTGACTTTGATTTTAAAAGGATGACTCTGGCTGCTGTGTAGAGACAGACTTTTAGGAGGCAAGAGAAAAAGCAAAGCAATAGGTTAAGAAGCTATTAGAGAGGTTTAAATAAGTGATCAAAATATCTTGGACTAAGTGAGGGCACAAGAGGTGAACAAAAATGGTCAGATTTGGGATACATTTTGGAGGTAAACCTGACAGGTTTTGCTAACAGACCGAATGTAGAGTGAGAGAAGACTGGCAGTTGGAGAACAGTCTCCTAAAGTGGATGAAGATAGACTGGTTAGTATATAATTCTATAATTCTGCTAAAGTTCTTTATCTTGACAGCAAGAGTTAAAAGATATTAACTATAAAATAGGGAAATGAACACGGCATAACTTGATAACTCCTCACTCACCTTTCCTTTAAGGCTTCAACTGCTCATGTATAAGAAGAGAACTTTTAATTACTGCAGACAATGTTACAATAAATTTCAAATTATATTTCTACTAGTCTTACAGAGTGCCTTTTCATGCTCTAGTGTGGCCTTTTTTTAAAAAGGCCTCCCTCAGTATTCATGGGTGAGGGTGGGGAGTGGGGTTGGTTCCAGGTCCCCATGGATACAAAAATCCGTCAGTGCTCAAGTCTCTTCTATAAAATGGCAAAGTATTGCATATAATCTACACACATCCTCCCATATACCTTATATCATCTCAAGATTACTTAATAATACTTAATACAATGTAAATGCTATATAAAAAGTTGTAGTGTGGTGAATTCAAGTTTTGCTTTTTAGAACTTTCTGGAATTTTCTTCCAAATATTTTTAATCTGTGGTTGGTTGAATCCAAAGATGCACAACCCAAAGGATACAGAGGACAGATGTAGTACAATGAGATGGCTGGGTCTACCAGATCAAATCATCAAAGTTGATGAGACTAGAGACCTTCTAACCAGGTCACCTACATTGAATTTGACATGAATTGCTATTCCTACTAATGGGAATGATAGAAAGAGGCTGAGACGTGAACTAGTCTGGAGAGGGTTAATGAAGCTCATTTTCCAAATTATTTAATGATAAGAATCATCTTATGATTTGGAAATGAAGCATTTGTCTTCAAAGGGAGTTAGGAAGAAAGGAGGACAAGGAAAGCAAGTAAACTAGGTATTTTATCTAGAAGCATCAACAATGTTGTCTAAAATCAGCAGTTTGATTAAGATATTTTTCTAGGAGTTCCCATCATGGTGAAGCGGAAATGAATCCAACTAGGAACTATGAGGTTTCAGGGTTCACCCCCTGGCCTCGCTCAGTGGGTTAAGGATCTGGCATTGCTGTGAGCTGTGGTGTAGGTTGCAGACGTGGCTTGGATCCTGCATTGCTGTGGCTGTACTGCAGGCTGGTAGCTATAGCTCCAATTGGACCCCTAGCCTGGGAACCTCCACATGCCGTGGGTGTGGCCCTAAAAATAAAAAAAAAATTTTTTTTCTAAGAATTTCATATCCTAGACAAACAAAAGCTCAGAGAATTTGTTTTCAGAAGACTTGCTTTATAAGAAATAAAGGAAGTTCTTCATGCTGAAGGAAAACACCAGATCTGCGCAAAGAATAAAGAGCACTGGAAATGAAAAACATGTGGGTAAATACAAAAATATATTTTACTTTCATATCTTAATTTCTTTGAACATTGTAAAATTTAACAAAAACAATGGTAGGGTTGTAAAATTTATGTGATATAGGTTATTATTCGAAGGTAGATTGTGATCACTAAAAAGAATATTATAAACCCTAGATTAACCCCTGAAAATAATAATAAAAATATATGGCCAAAAGAGAGAAAAAGATGTATATTAAAAACTTTCAATTAATAGAGGCAGAGAAGGAAGCAAAAAAGAAAAAAGAAAGAAAACAAATAACAAGATGATAGGCTTACCCCAAGGCTTATTCAAAGTTAAATATAAATAGATAAAACATTCCCATTAAAAGTCAGAAACTGTCAGACAGTTAAAAAAAACAAGAACCAGGAGTTCCTGTCATGGCACAGTGGAAACAAATCTGACCAGGAACCGTGAAGTTGCGGGTTTGATCCCTGGCCTCACTTAGTGGGTTAAGGATCCAGCATTGCCATGAGCTGTGGTATAGGTTCCAGATGCAGATTGGATCCTGAGTTGCTGTGGCTGTGGCATAGGCTGGTAGCTGTAGCTTCAATTCGAACCCTAGCCTGGGAACCTCCATATGCCGCGGGTGCAGCCTTATAAAAGCAAAAAAATAAAAAATAAAATAAACAAGAACCAGTGCTTATAAGGAGGATACATTAAACAAAAAAATATAAATAGATTAAAAGCAAAAGGATGGAAAAAAACATATCATGCAAACCTTAAGTGTAAGAAAGTGAAATTGGTTATATTGAGATCAGACAAAATAGACTTCAGAGCAAGGAATGTTATCAGAGACAAAGACTTTTTTTTTTTTTTTAGGGCCTCACCTGTGGCGTGTGAAGTTCCCAGGCTATGAGTCTAATCGGAGCCACAGCTGCCGACCTATCCTACAGCCATAGCAACGCAAGATCCAAGCCATGTCTGAAACCTATACCACAGCTCATGGCAATGCTGGATCCTTAACCCACTGACCGAGGCCAGGGATCAAACCCTCATCCTCACAGATACTTCTCGGATTTGTTTCCACTAAGCCACAATGGGAACTCCAGATTAAGACATTTCATAATGATAAAAGACCAATTCATTAAGATGACCTAAGAATAGTAAAAATGTATCCACCTCATAAAAGAGGTTCAAAATACATTTCTAAATACTGATAGAAATAAAGGAAGATATGGAGAAATCTACACTCATAATTAGAGATTTTAATATTCCTTTGTTAGTAGTTAATAGGAAAATTAAACAAAAAAGAGAATAGAAAACTTGAACAACCAAATTGATCTAAAAAAGAGTTACAGAAGAGAAAAACACATAAACTGCAAAATACACATTCGGTGAAGAGCAAAAGGAATATTCACCAATTCCTATACTGTGTTTCAATGAATTTTTAGAAGTCAAAATAAATTTTAAAAGACAAATCATACGGAGTTTGTGTTGTGACCAAAACAGAATCAAATTAGAAATCAATTACAAAAAGATATCCAAAAGAGCCCCAACTGCTGACAATTAAAACAACTTATTTCCAAATAATACATACTATCAAGTAAGAAATTACATTATAGAATGTTTTGAAATTAATAATAAAATATCAAATATTTAATGCAGCAAAAGCAGTGTTTGAATAGCAATCCATAGCATTAAATGCCTTTTTTTTCTTTTTTGGCCACCCCGAGACATATGGAGTTCCCAGGCCAGGGACTAAATCTGAGCAGGAGTTGCAACTTATGCTACAGCTGTGGCAAAGCCAGATCCTTAACCCACTGCGCTGGGCCTGGGATCAAACCTGCATCCCTGCCCCTGCAGAGATACCTTTGATCCCACTGCACCATAAGAGGAACTCCCTAAATGCTTTAACTAGGAAAAAAAAAATTATTTAGGAATTCCCACTGTGACACAGTGGTTAGGAATTCAACTACAGCAGCTCAGGTCACTATGGAGGCATGGGTTCAATCCCCAACCTGGCATAGGGGGTTAAAGGATATGGCATTTCTGCAAATTTGGCACTGGGTGCAGCTGCAACTTGGATTCAATCCCTGGCCTGGGAACTTCCACATGCTGTGGGTGTGGCCATAAATTTTTTTTAAATTATTTAAAAGCAATTAAGTTTCTATCTTAAAAAGTGGAAAAAAAAAAAGCACACAAATTTAAATCAAAGAAAGCAGAGAGAAGAAAGTAATAAATACATAAGTAGACATAATGGAAATAGAAAAACACAGCAATAAGGGAGAAAACCAGCAAAATGCACATATACTTTAACCTTGCAGTTTATGTATCTATTCAATCACTATCGTATAGTGATAGCCATCATAAAAGAATTCATAATAAAAAACTGAAAACAATTTAAATGTCAGAAATGAAGGAACCTGGTAGATAAAGACATATAACAAAATACTATGATTCTTTTTTTTAATGTGGCAGCTTTATTCAAACTATTATGGTATGATCTGAAATGTCTTAAAAAAGCACGATGCAGAACAGTATAGAAACGATACTAGCAAATCTGTAGGTGTGTGCTTTTTTTAAAGAATGAATGTGTGCATATGTGTGTGTATACATATTCACATACACATAAAACATCCTGGAAATACATACCAGAAACTAATGTATTGGTTGCTTTTGGAGAAGATGACAGCATAGTTTGGATATAATGGTAGTATTTCATTTCACCGGGTAGTGTTTTGTCCTTTAGAATTAATACTGAATAAACATTCCCTTTCAAAAAATACTTTAAGATAAAAAAGTAATAAATATCATTAAATAACAAATAAGGAAAATAAAAGCAAAAAAGTACTGAGGTCAGAGGTCCTTCATAGTTACAAAGACAGTTTGGCTTTCTATATAAGCCATTCTCCTTTGAGGAAGGAGGCCATCATTTAGATAGGAGTCAAAAAACCCCTGAGCTTCTGTGGACTTTTTCTCTTTATCCTTACCATTTGTCTAAAGCAAACATGTCAAATACTTTGCATCTTTTTTGAGCCTGCAGTCCCCTTCCAAGCTACCATGCATCCTTTGCTCTCAATGTATAATGGAGAATAAAAGTAATGGTGCAGTAATTGCTTCATGACCACAGAGAGAGTGTAGTCACAAAAGCCAGCAGTCAGAACCTGTTATTATGGTATTTTCACTGTGTCAAGAACACATCTAAAAGCAATTTTCAGGAAGTAAAGTAAAAATATTTAACTTTCCTTGGATAAAATGTTTGAATTCTCCAGATTTTAAAAATCAAAGTTCCCCTCTGTGTTCAGAACTACAGGAGTAGTGTGACTCTCCAAACATCTAGGTTCTATTTTATCTTCTCGAAAAATTTCACATCTCTTGCTTTTGTTAGCTGCTTCTGAAAAATTTGACTTTTTTTTAATGAAGTATCCTTGACAGACAATATTTATAAGTTACAAGTGTACAATACAGTGATTCACAAATTTAAAGGTTATACTCCATTTATTACTATAAAATATTGGTTATATTCCATATGTTGTACAATATATCCCTGTAGCATATTTTATACACCATAGTTTGTACCCCTTAGTCCCCTACACCTATATTGCCCCTCCCCCTTTCCCTAATGGGAGAGTTTCTCTACATCTAGCTTTTCTTTATCTGTGAATCCATTTTCTTTTAAATATTACTAGTTTGTTTTATTTTTCTGTTGAGCGACACCTAGGTTGATTCCACATCTTAGCAACTGCAAATAATGCTGCTATGAACATTGAGGTTCATGTATCTTTTCAAATTAGTGTTTTTGTTTTTTTCATCTATCTATAGATAGACAGATAGATAGATCAATCGATCGATCCATCTCCAGGAGAGGACTGCTGCATCATGCAGCAGTTCTATTTTCAGTTTCTCAAGAAACCTCCATACTGTTTTCTACAGTGGCTGTGACAATTTACATTCCCACCAGTAGGGTATAAGGGCTCCCTTTTCTTCATATCCTTGCCAATATCTGTTATTTCTATTCTTTTTGATGATAGCCAAAAAGGTGTGAGGTGATACTTCACTGTGGTTTTGATTTGCATTTCCCTAATGACTAGTGATGTTAAGCATCAGCATCTTTTCATGTGCCTGCTGGCCACTTGAATGTCTTATATGGAAAACGTCTATTCAGGTCTACTGCCTATTTTTAAATCAAGTTGGGTTTTTTTGTTGTTGTTCTTGTTGAGATGTATGAACTCTTTATATACTTTGAGTATTAACCCCTATCAGTCATATTATTTCAAAGTATTTTCTCCCACTTGGTACATTACCTTTTTTGTTGTTGATGCTTTCCTTTACTGTGCAAGAAAGTTTTTAAGTTTAATTAGGTTCCATTTGTTTACTTTTGCTTTTATTTCCTTTACTTTAGGAGACATATTCAATAAAATATTGCCACTGTTTAGGTCAAAGAGGGTTTTGCCTATTTTACTCTAAGAGTTTTATGGTTTCCAGTATAGATTTAGGTCTTCAATCCATTACGAGGTGTTCCTTTTTGCATATTGTGTTAGAGAATGTTCTAATTTCATTCTTTTACATGTAGCTGTCCAGTTTCCCCAGCGCCAGTTACTAAAGAGACTGTCTTTTGTCCATTGTATATTCTTATCTTCTTTGTCATCAATTAATTGACTGTGTGCATGTGGGTTTGTTTCTGGGTTCTCTATCCTGTTCCACCAATTTATGTGTCTCGTTTTGTGCCAGCAACATACTTGTTTTGATTACTGTAGCTTTGTAGAAGTCTGAAGTCAGAATGCCTAATCCTCCAGCTCTGTGGTTCTTTCTCACAACTGTTTTGGCTATTTGGGGTCTTTTGTGTTTACATACAAATTTCAAAACTATTTGCTCTAGTTCTGAGGAAAATGCCACTGGTATTTTGATAGGGATTGCACTGAATCTGCAGATTGCCTTGGGCAATATGGTCATTTTAAAAATATTGATTCATCTAATCCAACAACACAGTACATCTTCCCATTTGTTTGTGTCATTTTCAATTTCTTTCACCAATATCTTAGTTTTTCAACTACAACTCTTTTACTTCCTTAGGTAGGTTAATTCCTAGGTATCTTACTCTTTTTGATGTAATGGTAAATGGAATTATTTCCTTAATTTCTCTTCCTGATAGTTCATTGTTAATGTAATGCAAGAGATTTCTATATATGAATCTTATATCCCACAACTTTATCAAATTCATTGATGAATTCTAGTAGTTTTTTGGTGGCATCTATAGGATTTCCTATGTATGGGATCATGTTATCTGCCAACAGGGACAGTCTTACTTCTTCCTTTCCAATTTGGATTCCTTTTATTTTTTTCTTCTCTGATTGCTATGGCTAAGATTTCCAATACTATGTTGAACAAAAGTGGTGAGAACAGGAATCCTTGTCTTGTTCCTGATCTTTAAGGAAATCCTTTCAGCTTTTTATCATTGAGTATGATGTTAAGTATAGGTTTGTTATATACGGCCTCTATGCTCACTTTCTAAAGAGTTTTTATCATAAATGGATGTTGAATTTAGTCAAAATCCTTTTTGACATCTACTGACATGATCATATGGTTTTTATTCTTCAATTTGTTAATGTGGTATATCATATTGATTGACTTGTAGATATTGAAAAATCCTTGCATCTCTGGGATAAATCTCATTTGATCATGGTATATGATCCTTTTAAGATATTGTTGGATTTGGATTGCTAATATTTTACTGAGGATTTTTCCACCTATGTTCATCAGTGACGTTGGCCAGTGATTTTCCCTTTTTGTGTTACTTTGCCTAGTTTTGGTATTAGGATGATGTTATCCTCACAGAATGAGTTTGGAAGTGGTCCTTCCTCTGCAATTTTTTGGAGTAGTTTGATTAGGATAGGTGTTAACCCTTCTCTAAATACTTGGTAGAATTCACCTGTGATGCCTTCTGGTCCTTGTTTGTTGGAAGTTTTTAAATTACTGATTCAATTTCAATAGTGACAAATGATCTATTTCTTCCTGGTTAAGTCTTGGAAAATTGTACTTTCTAAAAATTTGTCCATTTCTTCTATCGTTCACATTTTACTGACATATAGTTGTTCATACTAGTCTCTTATGATATTTTATATTTTGTGGGGTTGATTATAACTTTTTTTTCATTTCTGATTTTGTTGATGTGGGCTCTCTCCCTTTTTTTGCTGGATGAGTTTGTGAAGATTTATCAATTTTATCCATTCAAAGAAGTAACTTTATTTTGGCTATGCACGGCATGTAGGAATTTCCAGGCCAGGGACTGAAACATGCCACAGCAGCAACCTGAGCCACAGCAATGACAATACTGGATCCTTAACCTGTTGGGCTACCAGGGAACCTCAAAGAATGAGCTTTTAGTTTCACTGATCTTTTCTTTTCTTTTTTTAGTCTCTATTTCATTTATTTCTGCTCTGACCTTTAGAGTTTCTTTATTCTTTGACTTTGGGATTTGTTTTTCTTTCTCTAGTTCCTTTAAGTGTGAGGTTAGGTTGTTTATTTGAGATTTTTCTCATTTCCTGAGGTAAGCTTAGATTGCTATAAACCTCTATGGTAAAATTACCTTTGTTGTGTCCCATAGGTTTTGGATCATCATGTTTTCACTTTTATTTGTCTCAAGATACTTTTTAATTTCTTCTGATTTTTTTTTGATGATCCATTGATTATTTAGTAGCATATTGTTTAGCCTCCATGAGTTTGTGTTTCTTGTAGTTGTTTCTCGTCTCATGGCATTACAATTGGAAAAGTGCTCGATATGATTTGTTTTCTTAAATGTACTAAGCCTGCTTTGTGGCCTAGCATGTGATCTATCCTGTGAAACAAATAACTTTTGGTGTTGTTTAAAAGGCTTAAATATCTTTTCAATTTTAATAAAAATAAAAATTCAACAATTTTGGGGGAAGCATATTTTATAAAAGGCTACACAAACTCACTTACTATCTAGATAAATCTGTGTATAAAGCACCTAAATTTGTCTTATTAAAATCACCCATAAAACAAATAATCCTTATTTGATTCATTTGTTCTAACAATACCAATAATACAGAAAAAGTAATGTGATAGAAGTCTTAGTATTTAAAATTTATCTTATAGGAGTTCCCATTGTGGCTCAGAGGAAACAAATCTGACTCGCATCTGTGAGGACACAGGTTCAATCCCTGGACTCACTCAGTGGGTTAAGGCTCTGGCATTGCAGTGAGCTGTGGTGTAGGTTGAAGATGAGGCTCAGACCTGGTGTTGCTGTGGATTTGGTATAGGCCAATAGCTACAGCTCTGATTTGACCCTTACCCTGAGAACCTCCATATGCTGCAGGTGTGGCCCTAAAATTTAAAAAAAAAAAAGGACAAACTGAACTAAACTGAAATAAAATTTATCTTATAAATCCTTAAGTTTTTCAGAAAGTACTCCATTTAAGTCTCCCATTGATTTCCTTCACTTATCAGTAAATGATTATACTATAAAGGCAGAATAGTAATCAGTCCCTTTAGCCCCTTTAATGTAAATAAACTTATAGTAGTGCGTAACAAAAGCAACTATGCATCCATATGTCATTTCTTGAAACATGGACATGGGTTGATATTTAGCTCAAAATGGGAAAAGATCAATCCACAACCAGGGAAAGCTGAATCAGATCAAGAAAATTCTTCAGTTTACTTCCAGTCATCAGCAACTATCCAAGCAAAACAGTGACTACTTTTGCCTTTCTTCTCCATCTTCAGTGTTAAGCTAAAGAGAAAATATATGTATAAAACCAGACTGACTGGTTCGGGAGACTTGAATAAACTATGCATAATTTTAGATTACCTTTTACTTGTTTATCATGCATTTATTTTGAAATGGGGCTTTGGATGAGGCAAGAGCTAAAAATGCCTAAAATCAATGGCAACAAAATTTCATCTTATTGAGTTATAGTTAAAATAATTAACTCAGATACTGCTCATATGAAATGAAAATGTCAATGGGAAGCATATGATTATGTGCAAATATACCCCTTCATTTGAAAATTTTATACATTCCTCTCTATAGAGCATTCTCAAAGAGGTACGAGTTTCAAAGGTGGAATGTTTTAGTGAGAACCCAGGAGAAATATGATAATTAACAATACTGTAGGTAGAGACTTTAGAGACTATTTTCTGCTAATACAATGATAATAAACTACTGTTTCAATAAAGGACATCAAGCCATTCACATTATAAAACACGTAACAATACTTTACATTGCTCACAGACACAAAGACATGTAGTGGAAATATAAAAACATGTATTAGAATGAAAACAATGGATTTATGAAACATTGGAGGAGGAGGGAAGGGAGAGAATGAGATAGGAGAGAACACAGTGGGAACAGTAATTGTATTTATAATGCTTAACTGGAGGAGAAAGAGCAGCGGTGGGAAATCAGGCATAGAGCTAATATTTTACAAAGCTGGGAATACGTCCATATGAGCTCATTACATTATTCTCTATTCTTATCCGTGTATTTAAAACATTTCCCAATAAAATAAATTTTAAAACCATTTACAATAGCAACAAAAGGTATATGTAATAAATATAGCAAAAATAGAAAAGATATATGAAAAATTATAAGGCTTTATTAAAAGATAGTAAGAAAAATATAAATAAATTGAGAGATAATAATGAATGTTTACAAAGAGTGTAATTCTTCCCATATTAATCTGTACATTTAAAAAATGTCAATATCTTTTTCCTTGAATTTGACAAGTGATGATAAAACATATGCAGAAGGAAAGAGCAAGGAACAGCCAATATATTCATGAAGAAGACCAAGCTGGGAGGATTATCCTACCAGAAATCCTCTTCCAAATATGAACTTATTAAAGTCAAGATAAAGACACAGTGGTCACAGCAAAGGGACCAACAAACAAAAGAGAACCCAGAAATAGACCCAATGATCATAAAAACATCATTTTTAACATAGTTGCCATTGATGATCAATGAGAAAAGGTTAGACTAATCAGTCCCATGATAGTGCAATTGGGTATCAATATGGAAAGATATGAAACTGGTTCACTGTTTCTCATCATATACTGAAATCAATGGCAGGTAGATTATATGAGAGATACACTATAAAACCAGGCTAGGCACTCTGGAATATAAGTTCGACATTTCTAGTAAAGGTGAAGATGCACGTATTCTCGACATATTCCACTCCCAGGTAAAGAGAGCCTAGAGTGTATAACCTAATGTGTGTGTATATCAAGTATACAAAATGTTCTTAGCAGCAATATAACCATTAAAGAGTCTAATTTTCCATCAATAATGAAATCCATAAATACTATGTAGCAGTGAAAGTAAAAATGAAAATATAGCTATATTTATCAAAAGGAGTGGAGTTTACAAACATGATTGTATACTAAGAATCATGAAGAGTATATGCAAGATGGCTCCATGTGGATCAAGTTTAAAATCAAGCAAAACTAAAAACAAATCATTTACAAATCCACACATAGTTGGAAAAGTTATAAGGAAAAGCAAAGGACTCAAAATTCTAGATGGCAGTTAACTGAGGAAAGCAAGTGTGATAAAACAGGGAGCAACACATAGGTGCTTCTAAGACACTGGTTTCTCATATTTCTTAAGCTGGATAATATATACATGGATATATGTTTTATTACACAAATATTTTATTCTCTTTTATATGACCAAAATATTTTACCATTTTAAAAGTTACTTTAAAAAAAGTATGATATCAATAAAGACAATTCACGACATTTCACCCTAGAAGCAAGTGGTAGCAGAACATTTCAAAGGAACTTTAGGTCATAACTGTTCTGAGAGTTTAATGGGAAGAAAATGAGCACTAATAAAATAAGAATGAGAGATCTTAAAATAGGCAGATATTAAAGACGAACGTCTGAGCATGAAAACAGACATAATTTTTTTTTTTTTTTTTGGTCTTTTTGCCATTTTCTTGGGCCGCAACCCAGGGCATATGGAGGTTCCCAGGCTAGGAATCAATCAGAGCTATAGCCTCTAGCCTACGCCAGGGCCACAGCAACGCGGGATCCGAGCCACATCTGCGACCTACACCACAGCTCACGGCAACGCCGGATCCTTAACCCACTGAGTAAGGGCAGGGATCGAACCTGCAACCTCATGGTTCCTAGTCAGATTCGTTAACCACTGAGCCACGAAGGGAACTCCAAAACAGATGTAATTTTAAGGTCCATTTACATGAAAAAACACTTCCCTGAACAAAGCTAAAGAGAAAATTAGTGAATTACAAAATAAGAAGAAAGAAATATCCCAAAGTACAGTAAGAGAAATAAAAAGATAGAGGATATGAAAGAGAAGACAGTAGATACATAGGATACAATACCGAACTCTAATATAATAGAAAGCACCAGGAGAAAAGAATAGAGAAAACTAAAGAAGCAATATTTGAACAGATAATGACTGAGATTTTTTGAATATGCAGAAAAATATGAATCATTAGATTACAAAGGGCCACCAAGCATCATTTGGAAGTTAAAAAAAAAAAAATAGCACTCTGACCCATATTATATTGAAACCACAGAGCATTAGAGGAAAAAGAGAAAAACATAGGAGCTGTTTTCAGGAAATGTGTTAGCTACAAAGGACAATTGGATTGACCAGACTTCTCTTCAGAAGTAGTAGAAAGTAATACCAGAATATGGAACAAAAAGGTACAGTAAACTTAGAATTCTATCACGTAAGAGAGAAGATGAAAAGAGGTTTTCAGACATACAAAAACTTTTAATAAAGTAATATAAAGAAAATTTCTATAAGGAAATTTTACTATCCACAGGCTTTATAAAAACAATACTAAAGATGTACTTAAACAGGAAGAAAATCAAACCCAAGAGGAAGCAATGAACAAAGTAAAAATGAGCAAGTAATTAACACAGCAGGCTAATAATTACTAATTATAAAAGTAGTAAATATAATGACAATAAGAATTTGTGTTTACAAACTTGTGTGATGAGACAGTATAGGGTACAGTGTATAGAGTATGGACTCAAACCAGATTGTCTGGGTTTGAATACGAACCAAAGTTCCCCCCAAACTAAAAATGACTGAAGAACACTTATGACATCAAAGAAATATAATTCATATGTTTTGTCTTTGTTGGCCAACTGCCATTTTTAATAGATGAACAACAAAAGAGCAATACAGAGGTTAAGAAGAAAGATGAATGATTTTCAGACTAGCTGAACATCCGTTACAAGTCTTAAGCAAAAGATATTCAGAAAGATAATGTTCTATTGTTCAAGAAAAATTTTCATTATGGCTAGTTTGAATACTCAACCGGAAAGTAAGTATGTAATGTATTTGTAAATTATTCTTTTAAAATATTCTTCTGTAGAAATCCTTTCAGATAGAAGACACGCAGATAAAGGAATAAAATTGTTTTGGAGACAGGTAGCCAACCAGACCAGAAAGAGAACTAAAGTCTTGGATTAATTAAATTGACAAATTTCTTTTAGGCTCTTATATTAACAGTAGCAACAGTGCAGAATTAAGCCTTGCCTGATTTCTTTGAGTCATAGCCAAAAAAACTATTGCAATTCAATTATCTTGTTAGCTGTGTAAGTATTTAAGAGCTTACTATACGCATAGGTACTTAGCAATTTGCAATGAATTGCTTCTTTCTAAAATCACCCCCTTCCCATCATTTTACAATGATGGAATCTCCAATCCCTTCGGAATCCCAAAAGGATGGCCACCAAGTTCAGTCTTGCACTTTTAAGATAACTAGCTCAATTTCAAACACAATGGGCTTTTCTTTGGGTTGAAGAATTCCACCAAATGGCTTTCACTTGCCAAACAATACCTTACTCTTGTTTCACCAGGATCTCCCTTTTTTGTGAGTCATGTCTAGTTTACTGTTAACAACCATTATTTCTTTTCTTTCTTTCCTTTTTTTTTTTTTTTTTCCCCCAGACCCGTGGTATTTGGAAGTTCTCAGGCTAGGGGTCAAATCACAGCCACAGCAGGGGCAAGGAGGGATCCAGACCATGACTGCGACCCACACCACAGCTCAAGGCAATGCCAGATCCCACCGAGTGAGGCCAGGGATAGAATCTGCATCCTCATGGATACTAGTCAGATTTGTTTCCACTGAACCACAAGAGGAACTCCTAGTAACTATTATTTCTAAGACTTTGGTTTTTTTACATCATTCACAGTCTTAAGTTTCTCTCTTTCATTGTTTTGGGAAGGTTTACTTAAATCAGAATAAGTGTTATCACCATATATATCACAAATATATATTGGGCAATCACTACATGACAGCCTCTGTTCTGGTCAGATCATGTCATGTTTCTGCTCAAAAATCTCTTATGGCTTCCCATCACATTCTGAGAAAAGCACAAGTCTTTACCATGATACGCAAACCTATCCATTCTCCCCAATTCCCCAATCTCTCTGACCTCTCCTTTATTCTCATTCTGCCCCCCCCCCTTTTCTTTTGCTTTTTATGGTGGCACTAACTCCATACGGAAGTTCTCAGGCTAGTTGAATCGAAGCTGTAGCTGCCAGCCACAGCCACGAAACATGGGATCCAAACCACATTTGTGACCTACACCACAGCTCAGGGCAACGCCAGATTCCCGGCCCACTGAGTAAGGCCTCGGATTGAACCCACATCTGCAGGGATACTAGTCAGATTTGTTTCCACGGCGCCACAATGGGAACTCCTCATTCTGCTCTGTTTATACTGGCCTTCTTGCTGCTCCTCTAACAGACCAAGGGCATTCCCATCCTAGAATTCTGTGTTTGTTTTTCTCTCAGCCTGGGTCCTTCTTTCCCCAGATAGCCCCAAGATTCCCTCCTTTACCTCTCTCATTTTACGCAAATTATCAGCAAGGTTTTCCCTGACCTTTTGTTAGATTATATTATTAGTCTTAATTTTCCACTCTTCTATAGTAGCATTACACATCCACACTTTGGCCTCATCGTGGCCAAAAAAATATATCCTTGTCCCCAGGCTTTAGACTTGACCCTATGATCTGCTATTTCCATTAGGAAGTTAGTGGACATGATTCCAGCAGAGACGTTAAGAAGGTTCACACTCCTAGGCCTGGGCTTTTATGCTCCTGCCTTTTGCCAAGACAGGTAACATGATTTGGTATTCCACTGGTGCCAGAAAAGTGAGACACACATGGAACAAACCTGAAACTGAGCTACACAGTCTGGAGCCAAGTCTGGCAGGGATTATTTCAATCTCAGGAAGCCTGCAGATGTGCCTGGTGTTGTAAGGCCACTGATTTTTACGAGATATGATACACACATTAGTGTGAAAATAGTGAATAGAATGTGAAAACCACCAACATCCAGATGATCATCCTCATCAGCTTTCCTTAATTTTCTTCAAAGAAGTACCTAAATTTAAACTATTATATATTTTCTTTGTTTATTGTTTATCCCCCTGCATACACACACATAATGCAACATGTGCACACAAATAAAAAGCTCCAGGAAGGAAGTAATTTTTGGACATTTTGTTTATTGCTATCTTCCCCATTAAGGCAAAGGATCTGGCATATAACAGGTATTCAACAAACATTTTGTTGAGTGAATAAATAAAGAAGACAAAGCCCCTACACTCATGGAACTTAAGTTTTAGTGAGAAAAGCCAGAGAATGAACAAGAATATAAATAATATTTGGATAGTTGTGAGTGTTAGTAGGAAAATTAAACAGAGGAATGAGGAGTTCCTGTCGTGGCGCAGTGGTTAACGAATCCGACTAGGAACCATGAGGTTGCGGGTTCGATCCCTGCCCTTGCTCAGTGGGTTAACGATCCGGCGTTGCCATGAGCTGTGGTGTAGGCCGCAGACGCGGCTCGATCCCACGTTGCTGTGGCTCTGGCCTAGGCTGGCAGCTACAGCTCCGATTGGACCCCTAGCCTGGGAAACTCCATATGCCGTGGGAGCGGCCCAAGAAATAGCAAAAAAGACAAAAAAAAAACAAAACAAAAAAACCAAAAAAAAAAACCCAACAAAAAACAGAGGAATGAAACAGAAAACGTTGGAATACAGAGAGGAAAAACTGTGTAGATGATTAAAAAGTTGCCAAAATGGGTGTCATGTAAGCTGAGTACAAATAAAGATCCTTCAGCATGCATCTGGGAGAGGCCATACTAGGCAAAAGTGATAATTAAATGAGGTAGACATAATAGGAAATGAAAACAAAGTAGACAAATACCCTATCACTTAGGGCTTCGTGGGCTTCAGAACAGTCTTTGGATTTCATTCTAATTAAAATTGGAAGCCTTTAGAGAGGTTTATGCTGGGAAATGATGTTTTTAAGGTCACATAGTTTGTTACATGGACTGTAGAAGGGAAGAAGGGAGAGAGGCACAGTGGCTAGGCCCAGGATAGCGGTAGTAGAGGGGGCAAGGTACTTGGGGTATCTTCTGAAAGTAGAGCAGCAGGACTGACTGATTGAATGGATGTGGTATATAACAGAAGGAAAGGCATCTGGAGGCCGAAGAAAGAGGATTCAAGGATGACCATTTAGTTTCTGGTCTGAATAATTTACCAAATGGTTGTTTCATTAACTGAGTTGAAGATGAGCAGTTATGGGGTAACAGACACCATGAACTCTATATTATACATTCATTAACTCCCCTATACAGGGCTGTACCACAGCAGATTGTATGGGTACCTGTTCTAAAGAACAATTATGCCTTCATCTGTTGCTAAAAAGAGTATTTCACAGCTGTGTACACAATGGACTCAACTCAGACAAAAATAAATAAATAAAACAGTCCATGTAAGATGTTATTAGTATCCTTCTCTCTCAGTAAATAAATGAAACCGTCCATGGAAGATGTTATTAAGTGTCCTTCTTTCTCTCTCAGTAAATAAATAAAACAGTCCATGGAAGATGTTATTGGTCTCCTTCCCTCTCTCACTTTTTTTTTTTTTTTTTTTTTTTTTTTTTTTTTTGGTTGCAGCATACAGAAGTTCCTGGGCAAGAGTTAGAACCTATGCCACAGCAGGGATCCAAGGCACAGAAGTGACAATGCCAGATGCTTTAACTGCTAGGTCACCAGGAAACTCCTCCTTCCTTTCTTATTAAAAGAATCTTGGTTTGTTTTTATAGTTTAGTTTGGTCGGGGCAGCTATGTGACCAATTAATTTACAGACCATTTGTGAATTTTTTAAAAAGAGAGCAGAAAAAACCACTTATTTTAATCACATACATTTAAAAATTGTCTAGGAGGATAAAAAAGAGATTAATACCAGGGATTACCTATTTTTTTCTGGGGGGAGAAGAGGGGTTGGGACATGAAAGGGGAAGATGCTCAAGGGAGATTCTAATATACCCTTCTACATTTTGATGTTTTAAGTTTGAGAATATGTTGACTATTAAAAAATAACAGAAAAAAATTAATAATTTTAAAAAATATTCACCTATGAATATACTCATCAATAAAAAAAATGAAATTTTAGCATCTGTAACAACATGGATGGACTTGAAGGGTATTATGCTTAGTGAAATAACTCAGACAGAGAAGACAAATACTGTATATTACCCCATGTGGAATATAAATAAATTAAACAAACTAGTAAATATAACAAAAAAGAATCAGACTCAGATCTAGAAAACAAACTAGTGGTTACTAATGGGGAAAGGGAAGGGAAGAGGAGCAAGACAGGTATAGGGGATTAAAAGATACAAACTACAATGTATAAAATAAATAAGCTACAAGGATATATGGTACAGCACAGGGAATATAGCCAATATTTTATAATAACTATAAGTGGAACACAATCATTAAAAATTGTGAATTACTACGTTGTATACTAGAAACTTAAATAATATTGTACATCAGTTATATCTCAACTAAAAAAAAGTACTCACCACCCCAGATTCCCTCACAACTAAGAGTGACCAGATGACAGTATTAGCCAATGACACATCAACGGAAATCTCAAAGGAGCATTTCATTTTCCTGATAAACACAATTCTAGCAAGATGAATTTTGCCCTTTGCTATTTCTCCTTTCTTCTTTCATGGAATGTAGCTGTACTGCCTGCAGTTAGAACAGGCATTTTGACTGGAAAAACAAAAGCTGCACACTGATGATGGAAGAACAGGAAATTACCAGAAATAACTTGGGTCCTTAATGACTTCCTCAAGTAGGTAACCCAGCACTGGACTACCTACTTCTGAATTATTTGAAAATAAGTAAATACTATTGGAAATTGGAGAAAAGAGTGGATTAATCTACTGTAGTTAAGAAAATGCTATAACTGATAAAGACATAGAACTCACTATTAAAGCTTGTACTATAATGCAAAGGAGGCCGACAGGTGTTCACAATAAGAGCAAAATGTGTCATTAGAAACATAATATTCCCAAGGTATATCTAAGAATAGGATAGCCTTCACAAGTAATCTTAATTTCCAAGTCTCATAATTTCCCCATTGTGGTATGTGTTTGGTTTGCTGGGTTCCTCCCATAAGCAATGTCTAAGTGTCCCCACTGGTTTCTTGTCTTAGGTAAATCATAGAAAGATACTGTGAAAAGCATAGAGCTGAAAATCTAAAGAAAATTCTGGTTCTCATGTCTAACAATAACCTTTAGGTACTGCTCAGGATTTGGTTGAAAATTATTCTAATGCTGCTTTTTTAAAAATAAGCATTATAGAATAGATTTTTAACATTATAAAAGCTTCAAGTTCTATTATTTTAACTGAGAAGATTTTTAAGATGATGATGATGATACATTTTAAGATGAAGATAATATTTTAAGAATTAAGTTTGCAATAAGAATTATTCTTATGTTCAAGTTGATTTATTGCTTTTAATTTACTTTATAGGATGCTATCTCCCTAAAGCACTTATATGAAGAAAAAATGCGTTAGAAACACTCTTTCAACCCCTCTCTGCTCTAGAATGAGGTATGTCATTCAGTATAACACAGAATTTGTTCTTTCTATTTATAACACCACGGATATAAAAAGAAACATTTTTGAGAAATGAACTAGAGTAAAATCAAATATTGCAGCACATTTCCTCCTAACTGAAAATGAAATAAATTTCATTTTTAAAGATTTTTAAGTCATGTTTTTAAGTAAACTATCATATGGCCAGGATAATGTATAAACTTCAAGAAAACTTATATAGAAAATGTTTTTCAAATAGTTGGATAAAAAAGAAAAGTAGAAGATTCTTGCTCTGCTCTAAGTATAATTAACATGACAGATTGATCTTAACTATTAAGACTTATCTATGGAATTAATTTCCATGAAATTGACTAGATACTGGCAAAAACTCTTGCTTATTCAAGCACATTGTATTTCTCTGCTGCAATTAGCCATGTCAAATGGTCACCAACAGACTTGGGCAATTCTGGAAAAGATTTTGATAACAGAACTTAGACTGGTATACATAGTTTTAAAATTACATGTTCTTGGAAGTTAATAAAAATAGGTAGTCAAATCCATGCAGGATTATAATCCAGGGAATCATTTAATCAAGATTTACTAATATGAAAAATATAGTCAATTCAGGTTTTATTTCTAACAGGTAAAGAAAGATGAAATTCAATAAAAAACATTTTAAAAATCTTCATCAAAAGGCCAGAAAGTAGTAAAAGTTTATTAACTAAGAAATGAGTGTTCTCCAAACAGTTCTTTGGGGAGGAATTTTGTTTTACTGTTTATTTTATTCTTGTGCTTTGTGACTAGGAAAATTCTCCTGGGCTCATTCAGTCCCATATGTGTAGACTGATCATCAACATTTGGGATGAACAGTACAAAATGCTCTAAGACTATTTGAGTGTCACTGTGATAAAGCCATGTATATAAGAACTGAGGTATATATAAGCTTTAGTAAACCAGGAAATAATAAAAAATAAGGAAATAAATTTAGTAAAACCAGGAAATAATAATAAAAAAATAGTTATCAGGAAAAAAAGTGCATGCCTATAATTATTATATCTATGTTGGTTGACAAATCCTGAAAACAATTTCATAAATGATGATGTAAGACATACTCATTCCTGAGAAAACATATATGATATACATCAGTCATACATTTCATTCTTCTAAATGTATTATAAATTTTCAGACTTAGTGGTCAAAAAGAATGTGTGACAATACTGATATACAACAAAACAAAAAACACAATACCAAAGAATCCTAACAATCCTTCCCCTCTACCTTTCTGCAGAAGTTTCTACCCATAATCTCTAAAGCAAAAATAACTATCAGATTCAACTTCTACATTTTGGCTTCTTAGTTTTCTTTAGTTCAAGCCCAAACAACTGTCAATACCCTTAAGATCTGCATGGAAAGAAACTATCACAAAAGGTACTTTGAGCTCCAATCTCAGGCACCTCTGTGAGAATATAAAGAGAGATATTACATATTCCTAGTTTATACTGTTTCACTTTTCCTAGCAGGTAAGTCATTCCTGGATAGAGAGTAAAGGACACAGAAAGGTTGGGTAGCTCTTTTAGGTCACTTGGGAACTATCTGTACACAACCACAGATGGACACTAAATGTGCCCCTTCAGTGTATGACTTACTATCTCAAGTCACTCAAGCACTAGGGAGAAAACACTCCACTGTTGTTTAACATTATCTACTAGATTTTGCTGCTATTTAAACTGGAACTTTGCAAAAGTTTTAGAAGAGGATGCTCGAAAGGAAATATATATCAAAGGCTCAGAAAATAATAAAGCTATCAGGCAACTATGAAGCTCAAATTGTATTACCTTTATAATTCAATCTTCTTAAATGTTTTCATGTGAAATGAGACCATTTGTTTAGAGTCAATTTTGACAGTGACTTAAAAGCTGAAGAGGATACAAAAGAACTTACTCATGAAAGAGAAACAGACTCAAAGATTTTGAAATAAACTTAAGGTTACCAAAGTGGAAATGCTGGGGTGAGGGATTCTCATACACATACTACCATACACAAAATCAATAAGTAACAAAGACCTACCTACCAGGGAAATCTACTCAATACTCTGAAATTACCCATATGGGAAAAGAATCTGAAAAAGATACATGTATGCGCATAACTGATTCACTTTGCTATACACCTGAAGCTAACACAACACTCACTGTACGTCAACTACAATAAATTTTTTAAACCAAATTTTAAAAAACTAAAGAGGAGACACATACACATGCATACATATACACATGTACACCTATATGATATATAGTATAACATAGGAGAAATGGAGAAAATAAATATTTCATAAAGCATTGAATGTATTACAAATGTGATTAGAAGACACGGACTGTGAGATCAAACATCCATCTTTAAATTTCAGAGCTTTGGCGATTAAAACAATAAGAGAAAAACAACATTGTTTTGCACTTAGAAACCTGTTTCTAATCAACTGAGCTACTCCTATGGGGTCAAATAAAAATGATTAGCTTATTAAAAGCATAGCTATGCTATTTAATAAGCAAAAATGATTGAAAATTCTGCTCCAGATCCTGATAATTTTAGTGTTTCTAGTTAAGCCTGCAAAATTGCATTCATTATTAGTGTCTAGATTCATTAACAATTCAATTTATAGATATTAATGCTTATAATGCATGCTTCGCTTGCCAAAACTTGAAGAGAAATTGTTTCAATTAGCTTTCATGGATCATGAATCCTACCGGCTGGATATTTTTAGACAAAAGATACAAACACATCCCCAAGCAATGCTAATGCACAGCTGGGACTTGTGTGTAAGGTCACTTGAGCTAACAGTTTAAAAGGAAAAACAGTAAATGAGTTTTACCCAGATGAGCAAGACAGGAACAGTTTTCTGTTTCCAACCAAATATTTGAAAGGCATATACACACCTTGAGAAAATGGCAACAGAATTATTTGCTTTTGCAATTTCTAGGAGATAAAACCACTAGACAGAAATTGGCAATCTCAGCTCAGCAAGCACTATTCAGTATCTAAGACAATGTGGAAGTCTCAGTGAGAGATATTAATTGTCCTTCTGCAGAAAAGAAAGGTGATTTCTTAGAAATCTCACACTTAACAGAAATATAAATTCTTTCACTTGCACAAAGGCCATGCTATATGTAGAAGAATACAAAAATATTGATGTCCCAACATATCCAGATGACAATTCAGATTTATAGTTAATTATCAATCATTTACTTCATTTTGAGCTGCATACAACTATCTCAAAGTTGCTACTTAATGTCAGTGGCAAAGTGTACCCCTAGGTAGAAAAGAGTTCCTGAACTCCTCCAAGTACAATTTCTCTCACACAAATCTTCACGTAAATTGAGGACAGAAGCACATTCTTGCACTTTGCACTTGGTGTACGGGTAGTGCAGTGTAGCATAGCATACCATACCACCACATTTCCATTTCTGTGTGGTCTCAGCTTGTTCACAGGATGGTATTTAGCAGAGTATCAAGGGAATGAGGTGATTTTCACCTTAAAAATAAGAGTCGTTTCATTTGTCTTCAATGAAATGCTGACTCACTTACTTAAGAATAAACTGAATAATGATTCTTGATCACCTCAAGAACAATTCAACTCTCTCAAGTGTCCCTTGACAGAAGTTTAAAGCTAGTAGTATGAAATCAAAATAAGGATTGAGAAAACCAGGAGATTCCAGAAAACCAGTGAAACACTAAACTCTAAGGACATGAATGTCATACAAGTACATCTGGGAGAGAGAGAGCAAGAAAAGCATTTAAACTCTTCAGGAATATTTAAGAAAATGAAGTACGAAAAGATGTAAACCGTTTTTTCTAAAACAAACTGAACTGTGGCTTAAATATTAGATATTGGTCTTGAGGAACAACAAAAATAAGATGTCTAAAAGAAATATTCATTTCCTTATTACATTTCCTTAATACATTTTTTAGCCTTAACAGTGCTATAGTGCTATAACATCTCCACTGACAACTGGGAGTCTATTGCAAATCATAACTACCACAAAAGACACTTAATAAAACTCAAGAATAAAAAGATTAAAATCTAGATTTCTGAAAAAAAAAGTAAAAATGAACAAAAGAAAATAAGATTGTCTCTAGAGGGTTATAAAAACTGATGTATGAGAATAAATAAAAGGACAATGGAGGAAAATGAAAAAAATTCAAAGAAAAGAGTGAAATTTTGTTTTTGATAGAATAGTTTGAGTAAAGATCTTAAAGATGGACAGAAAGAATACTTGGCTAAAAATGGTATGTACATGGGACTAAACACAAAAATCATGATGTAACCTATTTGTTTATTCAGTCAGTACTTCTGTAGAAATACACAAAATACATCTCCTGTGTTGCCATGGGAATTCCCATATTTCAAATTATTCTTGAAAAACTACCATTTATTTTTTTAAGCCAGGTAAGTTATTTAATAAATCAGCCCAAACACACAAACATAAATAGGCACACCCAAAACAAAATGACAAGGGCCAATGGTCAGTGATGAAATCATTAGCACTACCACATTATAATGCAGGTCCATAATTCATTCTTTAGTATTACAGTCCACTGGGGCCTGGTCTGCTTTGCCACACTGAAAATAGCAAACAGCAGGGAACCCTGTTACAGGAAACTCACTTCCACATTCTTTTCCTAAGCTTCTTCAAGCTGTTAAGTGCTCTGATTATTCTTTTGTCTTTCTGTGGCTAACCTATTACTTAAGGTAATTCTCCCTCCCTGCTCCTTTCCTACCTCTATAAAGGATGCAAAGGTCAGTAAACCCCTCAGGAACAAAAACTTTTCAGCAAGGAGTGTGGTGAGGAAGTCAAGAGATTCCCAATTCTGTTAACAGGACCTGAAGGCTATATTCCCTCACCAAAAATCTAACCCATACTTCTGATGCTGACAATTGTATTTTCCCATAATCTTCACTACCTCCAGAGCCAGTGCATTGTGGGTTATAAAACAACAAAGGATGTTTAGAGGATGACAATATACAGCAAAAAATATAACGGGATACAAAGATGATCAGAAATTCAAACTGGCGTGCATTAACATTACAGAGCAGGAGTTCCCGTCGTGGTGCAGTGGTTAACGAATCCGACTAGGAACCATGAGGTTGCGGGTTCGGTCCCTGCCCTTGCTCAGTGGGTTAACAATCCGGCGTTGCCGTGAGCTGTGGTGTAGGTTGCAGACGCGGCTCGGATCCCGCGTTGCTGTGGCTCTGGCGTAGGCCGGTGGCTACAGCTCCGATTCAACCCCTAGCCTGGGAACCTCCATATGCCACCGGAGCGGCCCAAGAAATAGCAACAACAACAAAAGACAAAAAAAAAAAAACATTACAGAGCAGTTTGTAAAGGTGGCTAAGTGTAGAGACCTGGAGCTAACTAAATTTCCTAATTTTGAGGAAACATTTCAGGTGGTGGGGTGACAGTCATGCTACTTCACCCATAATATATTCATTTAAGCTCTTTTCGTAAAATGACCTCCTAGAGGGACAAAAAAATATTTTGTTCAGTGAAGTATTACACAGAATAAATGACATAAATATTACAACTCCATGAAGGCAGGCATACCATCTTAATCACCAATGTATGTCCATGAGCACTGGTGCCAAAACTAGGCCTCCATCCATGAATGCCAAGTAAAAACGCAGAGACAGAGTTTTGGTCAAAGGAGAAAAAAGTACCTGTATTGCTTTGCCAGGAAAATGAGTCATGGGACGCTAATGACCTAAAGACCATGCCCTCTTTGGAAGAAAATAGGAAGTGTTTTTATAGTATGGAAGTGGAAAACAGGGCCACAGATAAAGATAAGCGTAGATGTAAGCTTGTGTTCTTCAAAGTTGTGTCTAGTGGCCCCAGGACTAGATCTGGAGGTCCTCCACTCTGGCTTTCATTTGTTGGGTGTATGTATGTATAAATATATGTATGTGTATATACATATGTGTGTGTGTAAAATTATATATCAGGATGCAATGCCATTCCTCTTATCTTCTGTTTAAAAGACACATCCTGAGATTGGATGAGATGGCAGAGTAGAAGGACTTAAGTTCACCTTCTCATAGGAAAACACCAAAATTGCAACTAACTGCTGAACAAACATCAATAAAATTGACTGGAAACTACCAGAAAAAGATATCCTACAAACAAAGACAAAGAAAAAGCCACATCAAGATGGTAGGAAGAGCAGTTTCATGATATAAGCAAGCCCACACCTGCTGGGTGGGTGACCCAGAGACTGAAAAATAACTATCTCACAGAGGCTCTCCACAGGAGTGAGAGTTTCAAACCCCATGTGAGCTTCCCAGCCTGAGGGTCTGGCATTAGGAGGAGAAGCCCCTGGAACATCTGGCACTGAAGGCCAGCGCAGCTTCTATGCAGGAGCTCAGCAGAACTGAGAGAAAGAAAGACCTCACTCTTAGAGGGTGCAAACAGGATTTCATGTGCCCTGGGTCCCGAGTCAAAGCAGGGATTCCATAAGAATCTGGCTCAGACCTACCTCTGGGTCTTGGAGAGTATCCTGGGAAAGCAGAGGTCGGCTAGGGTTCTCTGTGGAGGCAGGACATTGGAGACAGAAATCCTGGGAATATTCATCACTGTGAGCACTGCTGAAGGCTGCAATTTTGTAATAATCTGGCCCTACCCACCATGGCTGAGAAACAACAGGCCAAACAACAAATAGTGTGGGAATACAGACTCACCCATGAGAAAACAGACTGCCTACAGTCCTGCTAGGCACACAATGTCTCTAATCACACTCAGAGACAAAGCCCCACCCACCAGAGGGACAAGATTCAGCTCCACATAACAGTGGGCAGGCACTAGTCCCACCCATCAGGAAGGCTGCAACAAGCCCCTGTATCAACTTTGCCCACAAGGGGGCAGACATCAGAAGCAAGAGAAGCTACAACCTTCAAGCCTACAGAAAAGAGATCATGCAAAAAGCTATACAAAATGAAAATGCAGAGAAATATGAGCCAGGTGAAGCAAAAGAGAAAACCCCAGAAAAACACCAGGTGAACTAAAGATTAGTAACCTCATGAAAAAGACCTTGGAGTAATGATAGTAAAGATGATCCAAGATCTTGAAAAAAAAAACCTGGAGGCAAAGACTATTAACTTAAGAAATGTTGAACAAAGAAATAGAACATTTAAAGATTAAACAAGCAGAGATACAAAATACAATAAGCAAAATAAAAAATTCACTAGAAGGAACAAAAAGCAGATTATAGGAGGCAAAAGAATGAATAAGTGAGATGTGAGACAGACTAGTGAAAATCACTTACATGGAAAAGGATAATGAAAAAGGAATGAAAAAAAAATGAGGACAGTCTAAAAGAACTGTAGGAACACTTTAAACGTACTAACATTCATATTATAGGGGGGCCAGAAGGGGAAGACAGAGAGAAAGGGCCAGAGAAAATATTTGAAGGTATAAATAGCTGAAAACTTCCCTAACATGGGAAGGAATCATTCACACATATCCAGGAAGCACAACAAATACTATATAAAATAAACCCAAGGAGGAACACCCCAACACACATATTAATCAAACTGACCAAAAACAAAGAGAAAATATTGAAAACAGCTAGGGAAAAGCAACAAATAACAACACAAGGGAAGCCCAATAAAGTTATCAGCTACTTTTTCAGTAGAAACCCTGCAGGCCAGAAGGGAGTGGCATGATATACTTAAAGGGATGAAAGGATGAAAACTCCAACCAAAAATACTCTACCCAGCAAGGCTGTCCTTCAGATTTGAAGGAGAAATAAAAAGTTTACAGACAAGGGAGTTCCCGTCATGGCTCAGTAGTTAATGAATCTGACTAGGAATCGTGAGGTTGCGGGTTCGATTCCTGGCCTCACTCAGTGGGTCAAGGATTTGGCGTTGCCATGAGCTATGGTATAGGTTTCAGACGCGGCTCAGATCCCCAGTTGCTCTGGCTCTGGTGTAGGCTGGCAGCTGCAGCTCTGATTAGACCCCTAGCCTGGGAACCTGGTTGTAGGTACAGCCATAGAAAAGACAAAAAGACGAAAAAAAAAAAAAAAGTTTATAGACAGGGAAAGCTAAGAGAATTCAGCAACACTAAACCAGCTTTAGAAAAAACACTAAAGGAACTTCTCTAAGTGGAAAAGAAAAAACCATAACCAGAAACAAGAAAATCACAAGTGAGAAGGTTCATAGTAAAGGCAAACATACAGTAAGGGTAGAAAACCATCTGTGCACAAATATGATACGAAAACCAGGAATTGTGAGAGAGGAAGGTACAAACTGTACAATACTGAAAATGTACTTGCAATTAAGAGAACAGCAACTTAAAACAATCTAGTGTGTGTGTGTGTATATATATATATATTATACACATATATATAGGCTTCTATATCAAAATTCGTAGTAACCGCAAACCAAAAATATGCAATAGATATACACACAAATAAGAAAAACCAATCTAAACACAATACTAAAGCTAGCCATCAAACCACAAGAGAACAAAGAAACAAGAAAAAAGCTCAACAAAAACAAATCTAAAACAACTAAGAAAATGGCAATAATAACTCACATATCAAAAATTAGCTTAAAGGTAAATAGACTAAATGCTCCAGCCAAAAGACACAGACTGGCTGAATAAATAAAAAACAAGACCCATGTATATACTATCTTCAAGAGACCCACTTCAGTTCTAGGGACACACACAAACTTTAAGTGAAAGAATGGATGATGATATTCCATGCAAATATCAAAAAAAAAAAACTGGAGTAGCAATACTCATATCAGACAAAATAGACCTAAAATAATGTTACGAGAGACAAAGAAGGACGTTATACAATGATCAAAGGATCAATCTAAGAAGATATAACAATCGTAGATATATATGCACCCAACATAGGACCACTTCTATATATAAAGCAAGTGTTAACAACCTTAAAAGGAGAAATCAACAATGACACAATAACACTGGGAGATTTTAACACCCCACTTACAGCAATGGACAGATCATCCAGTCAGAAAATCAACAAGGAAACACAGGCCTTAAATGATGCATTAGATCAGATGGACCTAATAGATATTTATAGAATATTCCATCCCAAAGCAGCTGAATACACATTCTTCTCAAACACACATGAAACATTCTCTAGGATAGATCACATTCTGGGCCACAAATCAAGCCTGAGTAAATTTAAGAAAACTGAAATCATATCAAACATCTTTGCCAACCATTATGCTATAAGAAATCAACTATAAGAAAAAAACTGTAAAAAACACAAATACATGGAGACTAAACAATATGCTACTAAACAACCAATGGATAATTAAGGAAATCAAAGAAGAAATTAAAAAAATACCTAGAGAAGGGAGTTCCCCTTGTGGTTCAGTGGTAATGAACCTGACTAGTATCCATCAGGATGTGGGTCTGATCTCTGGCATTGCTCAGTAGGTTAAGGATCCAGCATTGCCATAAGCTGTGGTATAGGTTGCAGAGGCAGCTCGGTTCTGGTATTGCTGTGGCTGTGGCTGTGGCTGTGGCTGTGGCCAGCAGCTGCAGTTTTGATTTGACACCAAGCATGGGAACTTCCACATGCCACAGATGCAGCTGTGAGAAGCAAAATACATACATACATACATACCTAGAGAAAAGAGTTCCTGTTGTGGCTTAGCAGGTTACGAATTTTACTAGTATCCATAAGGATGCCAGTTTGATCCCTAGCCTTGCTCAGTAGGTTAATGACCAAGCACTGCTGTGAGCTGTGGAGCACTGCTGTGAGCTGTGGTGCACTGCTGTGAGCTGTGGTGTAGGTCACCGAGATGGCTCGGATCCCATGTTGCTGAGGCTGTGTGATGTAGGCTGGAGGCTACAACTCCAATTTGACCCCTAGCCTGGGAACTTCCATATGCTGCAAGTATGACTCTAAAAAAGGGGCGGGGAGGGAGGAAACTTAGAGAAAAATGAAAATTAAGACACAATGATCCAAAACCTATGGGATTCAGCAAAAGCAGTTCTAAGAGGGTAGTTTATAGCAACAGAAGCTCACCTCAGGAAAAAAGAAAAATCACCAAAAAACAACCTAACCTTACACCTAAAGCAACCATACAAAGCAGAACAAACATAACTCATAGTTAATAGAAGGAAAGAAACCAAAGATCACAGAGGAAATATATGGAATAGAGATGAAGAAAACAATTGAAAAGATCAATGAAACTAAAAGCTGGTTCTTTGAAAAGATCAACAAAATTAATCACAGATGCATCAAGACTCATTAAGAAAAGAAGGGACATGGCTCAAATCAATAAAATAATGAAAAAGAACTAAGAACTGATACCATGGAAATACGAAGATCATAAGAGACTACTACAAGTAACTACACCAATAAAATGGACAACTTAGAAGAAATGGACAATTTCTTAGAAAGTATGATCATCCAAGGCTGACCAAGGAAGAAAGGGAAAATTGAACAGAACACAAGTACTAAAATTGAAACTGTGGGAGTTCCCATCATGGTGCAGTGGAAATGAATCCAACTAGGAACCATGAGGTTGCAGGTTCGATCCCCGGCCTTGCTCAGTGAGTTAAGGATCCCGCAAGCTGTGGTGTAGGCCAGCAGCTACAGCTCCAATTCGACCCCTAGCCTGGGAACCTCCATATGCCACGGGTGCAGCCCTAAGAAAAGACAAAAAAACAAAAAACAAAAAACTGTGGAAGTTCCTGTCGTGGAAATGAATGAGTGGAAACAAATCTGACTAGCATCCATGAGGACACAGGTTCAATCCCTGGACTTTCTCAGTGGGTTAACAGTCCTGCGTTGCTGGGAATTGTGGTGTAGGTCACAGACATGGCTGGGATCTGGTGTTGCTGTGGTTGTGGCATAGGCTGGTGGCTACAGCTCTGATTTGACCCCTAGCCTGGGAAGCTCCATACGCTGCAGGTAAGGCCTTAAAAAAACAAAAGGCAAAAAATAAGCAAATAAATAAAATTGTACCTGTGATTTTAAAACTTCCAAAAAGTTCAGGGCCAGATGGATTCACAGGCAAATTCTTTTTTTTTTCTTTTGTCTTTTTTTTTTTGTCTTTTTTGTTGTTGTTTTGTTGTTGTTGTTGTTGCTATTTCTTGGGCCGCTCCGGTGGCATATGGAGGTTCCCAGGCTAGGGGTTGAATCGGAGCTGTAGCCACCAGCCTACGCCAGAGCCACAGCAACGCGGGATCCGAGCCGCGTCTGCAACCTACACCACAGCTCACGGCAACGCCGGATTGTTAACCCACTGAGCAAGGGCAGGGACCGAACCCGCATCCTCATGGTTCCTAGTCGGATTCGTTAACCACTGAGCCACCACGGGAACTCCTCACAGGCAAATTCTATCAAACATTTAGAAAAAAGTTAACACCTATCCTTCTGAAACTCTTACAAAAAATTGCAGAGGAAGGAACCCTCCCAAATTCATTCTATAAGGCTAACATCATCCTGATACCAAAACCAGATGAAGAGACCATGCAAAACAGAAAATTATAGGCCAATATTACTGATGAACATAGATACAAAAACCTTCAACAAAATACTAGCAAGCCAAATCCAGCAATACATTAAAAAGATCATACACCAAGATCAAGTGGGATTTATCCCAGGAATGCAAGGATTTTTGAATATCCCCAAATCAATCAATGTAACACACCACATTAACAAATTAAAGAATAAAAACCATATGATCATCCTAATAGATTCAGAAAAAGCTTTTGACCAAATCCAACACCAAATGCTGATAAATCCTCCAGAAAGTGGGCATAGAGGGAACCTACCTCAGCATAATAAAGGCCACATATGACAAACCCACAGCTAACATCATGCTCAACAGTGAAAAGCTGAAAGAATTCCCACTAAGAATAGGAACAAGTCAAGGAGGTCTAGTCTCCCAACTTTTATTCAACATAATTTTGGAAGTCCTGGCCACACCAATCAGAAAAGAAAAAGAAATAAAAGGAATCCAAATTGTAAAGGAAGAAGTAAAACTGTCACTGTTTGCAGATGACATGATACTATACATAAAAAATTCTAAAGATGCTACCAGGAAACTGTTAGAGCTCATTAATGAATTTGGTAAAGCTTCAGGATATATAATTAATACACAGAAATCTAGTGCATTTCTATACATTAGTAATAAAGATCAGGAAGGGAAATTAGGGAAACAATCCCATTTACTATCACATCAAAAAGAGTAAAATACCTAGGAATAAACATACCTGATGAGGTAAAAAAGAACTGTATTCTGAAAACTCTAAGACGCTGATGAAAGAAAACAATCCTTATCAAATTACCAATGGCATTTTTCACAGAACTAGAACAAAAGATTTAAAACTCTGTATAGAAACACTAAAGACCCCAAACAGCCAAAGCAATCCTGAGAAAGAAAAACGGAGTTGGAGGAATCAGGCTCCCTGATGTCATAATATACTATGAAGCTACAATCGTCAAAATGGTGTGGAACTGGCAAAAAACAAAACAAACAAACAAACAAACCAGAAATATAGATCAAGGGAACAGAACAGAGCCTAGAAATAAACCTATATACCTATGGTCAACTAATCTATGACAAAGGAGGCAAGAATATAGAATAGAGAAAAGCCAGTCTCTTCAATAAGTGGTGCTAGGTAATCTGGATAGATACAAGCAAAAGAAAGAAATTAGAACACTTTCTAACACCATACTCAAAAATAAACTCAAAATGTATTAAAGACCTAAATATAAGACCAGATACTGTAAAACTCTTAGAGGAAAACATAGGCTGAACACTCTCTGACATTAACTACAGCAGTATCTTCTCAGATATACCTCCTAGAAATGAAAATAAAAACAAAAATAAACAAATGGGACCTCATTAAATTTAATATTTTTTGGACAGCAAAGGAAACCATAAACAAAATGAAAAGACAATCCACAGAATGAGAGAAACTATTTGCAAATGCAGCAACTGATGAGGGATTAATCTCCAAAATATGCAAACACCTCCTGCAGCTCAATATCAAAAAACCAGCCTCATTAAAAGATGGGCAGAAGATCTAAAAAGACATTTCTTCAAAGAAGACATACAGATGGCCAAAAAACACATGAAAAAATTGCTCAACATTGCTAATTATTAGAGAAACGCAAATCAAAACTACTATGAGGTACCTTACACCAGCCAGAAAGGCCATCATCAAAATGTTTACAAACAATAAATGCTGGAGAAGGTGTGCAGAAATGGGAAAGGACCCCTCCTACACTGTTGGTGGGAATGTAAACTGATGCAATCACTATACAAAACAGTATGTACGTTCCTCAAAAAACTAAAAATAGAACTACCACAAGATCCAGCAATACCACTCATGGTCATCTATTTGGAGGAAACCGTAATTTGAAAAAATACATGCACCCCCAATGTTCTTTGCAGCACTATATACAATAGCCAAGACATGGAAACAACCTAAATGTCCACTGACAGATGAATGGATAAAGAAGATGTGATATATATATATATATATATATATATATATATATATATATGGATTATAATGGAATATTACTCAGCCATAAAAATGAAATAATGCCATTTGCAGCAACATGGATGGATTTAGAGATTATTACACTAAATGAACTTATACAGTGAAAGACATGCATAATATGATATCACCTATATGTAGAATCTTTTAAAAAAGATACAAATGAACTTATTTGCAGAACAGAAACAGACTCACAAACTTTGAAAACTTTATGGTTACCAAAGGGGACAGGTGAGGTGGAGGGAGGAATGGACTGGAGATTTGGGATTGGCATATGCACACTGTGGTATATGGAATGATTGGCCAACTGGGACCTTGCACAGAGAACTCTACCCAATAATATTTGTGGGAAAAGAATCTGAAAGAGAATGGATATGTGAATATGTATAACTAAATCACTTTGTTTACAGAAGTTATCATAACCTTGTAAATCAACTATACTTCAATAAAACTTTTATAAGTTTAGAAAATAAAAAGTAAAATACACATCTTACTTTCCTTAAGCACCCATGGACTGTCTTCTACATCAGCACTCTACAGATCGGAAAACATAAATACCAATAATTTCTAAAATTATATGCTTTCTTATAGAGAACATCTCAGGGTGGCAGTAAACACATTCATTAAGTCTTTAATACCTTTGGATTCTCTGTTTAGTAACTGATGTCTCAGTTTCTTATTTGCTAATGACATAGCTCTTCTACAAATTTCCATCATTAAACTAATTCAGCACAACTCTACAATTTTATGTTATCAAATATCTAGTAAGATTATTCTTAAGTAGACATTCCTAATATATAATTATTCCTTAAGAGTTCACCTAGGGAGTTCCCTTTGTGGCTCGGCGATTAATGAGCCTGACTAGAATCCATGAGGATGCAGGTTCGACCCCTGGCCTTGCTCAGTGGGTTAAGGATCCAGCATTGCCATGAGCTGTGCTGTAGGTCTCAGATGCAGCTTGGATCCTGCACTGCTGTGGCTGTGGCGTAGGCCTGTGGCTGTAGCTCTGATTCAACCCCTAGCCTGGGAACCTCCAGATGTTGCAAGTGAGCCCTAAAAAAGCAAAAAATAAAAAAATAAAAAAAGAAAGAAAGAAAAAGAAAACGAGTTCACCTAAAAGCTCTTGTTTAAATTTAATTTACCTGAAAAATATTTTTATCATACCAAGTTATTTTTCTTTCTGACAAATTTGCAGCAGATATAAGGTTTTATTTGATCTCTAACAAACCTAGGCACAATGTTAAATTATATTTAACATTAACGACTTTAAAACATGTCTATATTTATCAAACTATCTAGCGTAAGTCACCTTAAAACACCAGATATTAATTTAATGTTGAATACTTCCTGCATCACATGAACTTGAAAGCAATTCTGTTCAGTTACCGTCTGTAATTTTGAGAATTTTTCTAAGCACTTAATTTTTTTTTTAAGCCAAATAAGTAGAGCTCACTTACAAATTAATTCTGATAATATCATGCAAAGGTAAAGAAAAAGAAAATGGGAGTTCCCGTCATGGCTCAGCAGAAAATAATTTGACTAGCATCCATGAGGATACAGATTCAATCCCTGGCATCCTTCAGTAGGTTAAGGATTCGCCATTGCTGTGAGCTGTGGTATAGTTTACAGATGTGGCTAGGATCCCATGTTGCTGCGGCTGTGGTGTAGCACAGCAGCAGATTTGACTTCTAGCCTGGGAACCTCCATATGCCGCAGGTGCAGGCCTAAAAAGACAAAAAAAAAAAAAAAAAAAAAAAAGAAAGAAAAAGAGAATGCACACATAAACAGAAGATAAAACCAGAGATCTCACAGCTTCATTTTCTAAGCTTAGTTATAAATCTGATATCACAATATAAAACACAATAAATTATAAATAACAGTTGGAATAAGTCTTTTCAGTCATGGGCTCATAAGCATATGTCAACCAGTTTGTTAAAAATCTTTCCTAGGTGACCATCAAATGGAACCAGAGAAGTGCTCTCCATTTTGAGTTGAATTAAACACTGGTATGCAAAACTGAAATCAAAACTGGAATCCTCATCAGCCAAAAGGGAGCCATAAACCACAAAAACAGACAGCCCAAGGCTCAAATTTGTTTCCAAGTCCCACTAAGCCAGCGGCCTCAGTCCAAGTGGTGCCTTAAAAATGGGATCGCCCAAAAGGAAAATGGCCAAATGCTAACCAAAGGTTCCCCGGGACAGCATTGAGGGACTCTCACAGTGCACACGGGTGGGACTTACCCCGAAGCTGAAAGAAGTATCATAATGTTTCAGATGCTACTTCTCAGAGTAGCAGGTTTAGGCTGGTGTGGGAAGAAAGAGAGAGATGTCCTCAAGGCAAAGATGGCCTTGGTAGCTGCTAGGGCAGTCTTTCTTTCACTCCAGCCTTGGTATTCCTATTGTAGGAAACTTCCTATTGCAGGTTGGGTATGATTAGGGCACAGTCCTTTGGCATGGATCCCTGGCAATCTGGTCTTTGGCATGGATTCCTGGCAATCTGGTCTTTGGAGGCATCCTCCAACCCTCCACTCTCCTGAAGGACACTAGTGTGGAGAGAAACCCCAAAGCGTCCATCAAGCCTAAGGGCCCCATGGGGCTGGTTGCCCATGAGTCAATCCCAGAAAAGCCCCCCAAATTTGTTGCTGAAACTTGGCCTCTGTCCATGGATACCGAATAGAAATGTGGAGACAGAGTTTTGGGCAAAGGAGAAAAAAATAGCTTTATTGCTTTCCCTGGCAAAGGAGGCCACAGCAGGCTAATGCCCTAAAAGACTGTGACCTCCTTTAGGAGACAATATGAAGTGGTTTTATAGTTTGGAAGTAGAAAACAGGGCCACAGATAAGGATTAAAATACATGCAAGCTTGTATTTCTTCATATTTGGACTTTAGTGGCCCCAGGACTGGTTCTGGTGGTCCTCCTTTCTGGCTTTCATTTGTTAAGAGTTTAAGTTCTGCAAAAGAACTCAAAGATATTGTTATGTATATTCCTGGAAGAGGAACCAGGACCTTGCCCCAAAGTTGCGCAGTTGATGGACTATTCCTCTCTTGTCTCTGCATCCCCTCCTTTCCCTGATTAGCAACTGTTTGACCTGTCCTTTGAATTTAGGGAAGGTCATGGAGGCTGAAGTTCATTCCCTAAAAATAAGAAATGGGGGACACCGAAAGGCTTGAGTGCCCAGGAGCCCCAAGGGGCCCTGCCTGGTTTTACAACCCTAAAATAATACCTGCCACACACAGTAAGCACTCAAATATGTGTTGTATTAATAGATAAATTATTCCTCACAATGTGGCCTAAAATTCTACTTACAGAAAACAAAAGAGCTCTTTTCAAAGGTTGTTTATGAAGATTAAAAGAAACCAACCAGTAAAATTAAGATGAGAACCTGAGCAGAAAGTGAACTCTGGTAAGGGGAGTATACCCAGACTATGCACTATCTTTGCAACTTTTCTGTAAATTTAAAGTTATTCCAAAATAGAAAGTCACTTAAAAAAAACATATCTAGAATGTACACTTGTATGTGTAACTGGGTCACCATGCTGTACAGTAGAAAACTGACAGAACACTGTAAACTAGTTATAAAGAAAAAAAATAAAAATCATTATATAAAAAGTTAAAAAGAAATATCAAGCAAAATACCTATGCCGGTGTTACATAACCATTGACTCAAACTACCCACCTTGACCAGGCACAATAACAGCCGCTTGCATGAGGTATCACACAATAGGAGGCCCTAATAAGGAACATGCTGTTGCCCTGAAAACTAACCCAGAGAATTTGGGAGGAACCAACCAACAGGAGGGAGGATAAAACCAACTTCCCAGAATCCTTGGCAGTGGGATCTATCTTGGCTGAGAGGTGCACATACCACCAAGAGGGAGCCTGAGTCAGAGCAGATATGGGCAGAACAGGATGATCGGCCAGAGACAACCCAGAAACTAACCCCAATCCCATAAAATCTGAGACTGCGAGCCACATAGCAGAGAGTTCCCTTATCCTGGGGCTCTGCACCCAGGCGCCCCTTCCCAATAGTCTTTTGCTTTGTCAACACGTGCATCTCCTCAGGCAATGCATTTGTGAGTGTTAGACAAGAGGCCATTCTTAGACCCCAGAAGTGGTCCCCCTTTTTGCAACACCAGCATCTGATATTTGGCTGGTATGATCAACAAGTATTTCCTGACCCTCCTCTCAGCATCATCCATGCACTCACAAGAATCAAGCATGCAAGTGAGGTTGACCAAGGAGACTAACTAGCTAACTGGCAACTCACAGTAGACATTTGCTGGCTTTTATCTATTTTTGTTAGTTTCTGAAAACTGTAATGGCCCTAAATTATTCTGAATATTCTGACTGGATACTACTAAAGGACTCTACCACTACCAACATTGACTTTCTTTCCCCACCACCCCTGCTCTTATACCTTTTTACACTATTATTGTTTGATTTCTTTGCTGTCCTCCCAAGTGGTACCCAAGAAATGACACTGGCATTTCTTGATGGTGACTTCCATCCTAACAAATAGTCATTAAAGCTACTGCTTTTGGAAGAGAAGAGTTAGACTTCACTCAGGAATCTAATAACTCTAGTTGCCAGATGTTTTGATGCTTTAAGCCTAATATTCATGAATAGGATGGCACCTTAGTTAAAATATAAAAATAGGCATCCCCTAGAAATGCAAAGAAATGTTTCCACAGATAATTTTCCAGCTAATGGTGGAAAAATTGCCCAATATCTGCATCTACATATGAGGGTTTTGGTGAGATTCTTGCAAGTGACAATTACATTTTTAAGTTCTTTCAGAAAAAAAAAAATTCTATACAGCAATTTCTTTTTAACCAGAAGGTTTGAAAAAAAAAAAATTTAACACTGATTATCTGCTTACCTATATTGCTTTTGAAGAGCATACAGAACCAATCCTGAAGGTTTGGAAGTAAAACAAATAGAGTAAATGGAATTATTTTCCCCATAACTTCTACTAAAAACTGGAAATGTGTTACTATTAAAAAAAAGAGAGAGAGAGAGAGATCCTGTTGCATCACAGTGGGTTAACAACACAACACTGTCTCCGTGAGGATGTGGGTTTGAGCCCTGGCCTCGCTCAGTGGTTAAAGATCCAGCATTGCCATGAGCTGCTGTGTAGGTCACAGATGTGGTTCAGATCCCATGCTGCCATGGCTATGGAGCAGGCCACAGCTGCATATCCAATTCAACTTCTAGCCCAGGGAACTTCCATATGCCGCTGGTGCAGCCAAAACAAAACAAAACCCTGGAGTTTCCAGGTGGCCTAATACTTAAGGACTCAGCATTGTCGCTGCTGTGGCTCAGGTTTAATCCCTGGCCCGGAAACTTCTTCATGCCATGGGAGTAGCCAAAAAACACAAAGCAAAACAAACACCCCCACCCCCCTGCAACCATACAATGTTAATTAAAACAAAAACAAAAACCTGCTTCCTTAAAAAAATGGGTTTTTTCCCTTTTTTCTTTTTTTAGGATGACACCCGCGGCATATGGAAATCCCTAGGCTAGGGGTCAAAATGGAACTGTAGCTTTTGGCCTATGCCACAGCCACAGCCCACACCACAGCATACCATAAACATGGGAACACCGGATCCAAGCTGGATCTGCAACCTAGGCTCAGCTTGCGGCAATGCTGGATCCTTCACCCACTGAGCGAGGCCAGGGACTGAAGCCAAATCCTCACAGATACTAGCTGGATTCTTAACCTGCTCAGCCACAATGGGAACTCCAAGTCTTTTTAAATGGGAAAGTCTGCAGATGTTTAAAAAGTTTTATAAAGTGGTGAAATAATGTACATATTTTAAGTGTTGTCATTTTTACAATTTGGGTGAATTATTTTGATGGTATTACCATATCCTAAAATTGTGTAACGTTTGGCAATTTTGTTTGGTGAAAATTGATATTTAGTAAAAAAATATTAGCACATGATATTGGAAACAAAATTTGTTAGTATCTACATGTCACTAATCATTACAGAATATTCAATATTGAAGCACTGATGATAAACACGAAATGAAAAGTCAAACAAAAACACATAAAAACCAGAAAATTTGAAAACAATTACTAAATCATTTTAAAACAGTAATAAACCACTACATATTAACAACACATTTTTATGAAAATAATATTTTCCCTACTGCAGAATATACCCATTATTATCTACATGAAAATAAGGTTTGGAGTTCCTGTTGTGGCTCAGTGGAAAGAAACTTGACTAATATCCCTAGACCCGCTCAGTGGGTTAAAGGATCTGGTGTTGCTGTGAGCTGTGATGTGGGGTCGCAGACATGGCCTGGATCTGGTGCTGTTTGGCTATGGCATAGGCCACCAGCTATAGCTCCAATTGGACCCCTAGCCTACGAATTTCCATATGATGTGGGTGTGGCCCTAAAAAGCAAAAAAAAAAAAAAAAAAAAAAAAAGAAAGTAAAGAAAAAAAATAAGGTTTTATATCCTGAGCATCAAGGGAAAGGGATCCTTCAGGAAAAAGTGCCAAGTTTATTCCCACTTCAGGAAAGCAAAATGTGATAAAATATTTAAGACACCAGTTTAACAAATGCAGGATCTGAGAAAACAATTTCCTCATATGTGAATGACATTTATGGCGGTTTTGGAAAAATTTATATTTGGGGAGAGAAAAGTGTTTAACTGTTTGTGATCAGAATAAACATAGCATGGCTTCTACTTGGATACACTGGTCCTCACCTAGAAGAGCTCCAAGTTATTAATGGTCTCATAATTAAAACACAGCTTACCTTTTGCTCAGAGTTCTTTAACTATGTTGACTCTTTGTAAGATATACTTGGTATTATACCTGTTAATTAAAAACTGGACTGGAGCTCCCTTCAAATTAGTTGAAACTGAAGCTAATTCACAGTATTCTTACTGTGGATAAAAAGCATGTCCTATACAGCTGCATGCAAATCAACGATCAACGAAACTAGAACACACCCTCACACCATGAGCAAAAATAAACTCAAAATGGCTTGAAGACTTAATATAAGGCAAGACACCATCAAACTCCTAGAAGAGAACATAGGCAAAATATTCTGATATCAACCTTGTAAATGATTTCTCAGGTCAGTCTCCCAAAGTAACAGAAATAAAAGCAAAAATAAACCAGTGGGACCTAATCAGACTGACAAGCTTTTGCACAGCAAAGGAAACCAAAAAGAAAACAAAAAGACATCTTACAGAATGGGAGAAAATACTTTCAAATGACACAACTGACAAGGGCTTAATCTCTAAAATATGCAAGCAACTTATACAACTCAACAGCAAAAAAGCCAACAACCCAATGGAATAATGGGCCAAAGACCTGAATAGACATTTCTCCAAAGAAGGTATACAGATGGCCAATAAGCACATGAAAAAATGCTCAACATCACTGATTATTAGAGAAATGCAAATCAAAACTACCACAAGATATCAGTCAGAAAGGCCACCATTAGGAAGTCCAGAAATAAAAAATGCTGGAGGGCGTGTGGAGAAAAGGGAACCCTCCTGCACTGTTGGTGGGAATGTAAGCTGGTACAACCATCTATGGAGATCAGTATGGAGATACCTTAGAAAACTATACATATAACTACCATATGCCCCAGCAATCCCACTCTTGGGCATATATCTGGACAAAGCTTACCTTGAAAAAGACACATGCACCTGTATGTTCATTGCAGCACTATTCACAATAGCCAAGACATGGAAACCACCTAAATGTCCACTGACAGATGATTGGATTAGGAAGATGGGGTATATATACACAATGGAATATATACACAAAAGAACAAAATAATGCCATTTGCAGCAACATGGATGGAACTAGAGACTCATACTGAGTGCACTAAGTCAGAAAGAGAAAGACAAATACCATGTGATATCACTTATATCTGGAATCTAACACACGGCACAAAGGAACCTTTCCACAGAAAAGAAAATCATGGACTTGGAGAACAGACTTGTGGTTGCCAAATGGGAGGGGGAGGGAGTGGGATGGATTGGGAGCTTGGAGTTAGTAGATACAGACTACTGCCTTTTGAATGGAGCAATGAGATCCTGCTGAGTAGCACTGGGAACTATATCTAGTCAGTTATGATGGAGCCTGATAATGTGGGAAAAAAGAATGTATACATTATGTGTAACTGGGTAACCATGCTGTACAGAAGAAAACTGACAGTACACTGTAAACCAGCTACAGTGGGAAAAAATAAAAATTATATTAAAAAAAAGTGTGTCCTATAGACAATTTTTAAAAGTCTTTAATCTGTTATCATCAATAACCTCATACTAAGATTCAATATATTAGCATCTGCGGTTTTATTCAATACTAGATATTACTAACAATTACTAGGATTTTTCACCTCGTTGGATACAGCCAACAACTAGGCTTCCAAATAATTTTTTTTTTTACCTTGTAGAACAGAACTAAGAGAAGCCTCTACATAAAAAGGCAGAAGTTAATGAAAGAAAGACAAATTTTTCCTTGTTTTATTTCTAGCCAGGTAAAAGCTTTATATCTATAGAGAGGTATATAGCAATCAAACATGAATGGTACATACATAGCATTTGCAATAAGCAGGACTGTTTCACTGGTGTGCTTTAGTAAAAACTAAAGTAAGCTACTTTACAGACGGTGTTTCCTCGTATAACAATGTAATCTAGCAATAGTGATTACAAACTTGGCTATTAGACTCTCTATTGGTAGAGCCCAGAAGTCTGTATTTACAGAAAATTTTCCTGGTGATTCTTATGTAGTCAACCAGACAAGCTTTTGGACTGAATCAGTGTTGCTCCGGAGTTAATAAAGAGACATGGATTATAGCATAGGCTTCCACGTCAAAACGTATTTTTCTTTAAAGAGAGAAACTGTATTAAATTAGCTAAACAAACATAGCTGACAACCACTACGCTTCTTTTGGTTTCTTGAAGAGTTAAGTTCATTCTCACCCATTTTACAAATGTTTTTGTCTCTGGCTGCAACATTCGTTTTTATCACACGCCTTCCCTTTTTACCCAGCTCACTCTTCCTCTCAGCCTTCTGGTCTGAGGACAATCATTTTAGTGTCCTAGCCTTCTTAAAGGATCCCTTGCCCCCCATTTCCAACTTCCCCTTCCTTTATTTATCCAGCTTCCTATTCACTTCCTTCAGGGTACTTATCATAATCTAGAATTATATTGTCAATTTGTCTTTTTACTCATCATCAGTCTCTCCCTACCAGATCTTACCTTTCTTTCCACTATGATAATCCTACTGCCTATAAAATTTGCTGGAGGGTAGCTAAATTAGTCAGGGATTTGGGGCGGGGCAAGCAACAGACACCAACCCCAGTTAATTAAAGTTAAAGGCTACCCATCCAGAAACAAAGCCCAAAGAAGCATCCCACAGAACCAGTCTGGTGAGAAAACCACTGTCTTTGGCTCTGGGTGTTCACACTGCTGACTTCACCAAAGTGGAGTGTAGTGATAGAAATGCTGCCATCTAGAAAGTGGATACAGCTTTACTTACTATTCTGCTGGTATAACATATCACTTAAAAAAACATACTAGTCCTTCACATTGCCAGGTCTGATTCAAAAAATTTATCTATTTGGCAGAGCTTAGGTTTGGGACCTGCACCTCTTTCAATGAGGCTGCATTTTCAGCATCTATATAGAGGAGTTCCCAAATATTAGAAGGGGTTCAGCTGCCAGGTGGTCAAAATGAAGGGTAAATGTCTCCATTTCTATAATCTCTCAAATATTTCTTGAATGAATAAATCCTCAAACATACTGAAAAATGGTGTTAGAATATACAGTCTTAAATAAATACATGTAATTATGAATTTTCTGGTGTTTAACTGCTATCAATTTTTTTTTTTTTTTGTCTTTTGTTGTTGTTGTTGTTGCTATTTCTTGGGTGGCATATGGAGGTTCCCAGGCTAGGGGTTGAATCGGAGCTGTAGCCACCGGCCTACGCCACAGCCACAGCAACGCGGGATCCGAGCCGCGTCTGCAACCTACACCACAGCTCACGGCAACGCCGGATCGTTAACCCACTGAGCAAGGGCAGGGACCGAACCCGCAACCTCATGGTTCCTAGTCGGATTCGTTAACCACTGCGCCACGACGGGAACTCCTATTTTTTATTCTAATTCTGGTTTCTTCCTTCTAGACTTGAATAAAAAACCATACTTCCATGCAGCTTTAATTTATTTAACAACAATGTGAGAGAAAATGTGAAGTACTTTACAGATTCCCCTTAGATGAAGGACTTAATGCTCAGCTGCTGGGAAAGTGGTCAACCATCATCTCCCAGGCTGTTTTACGATGGCCTCAGCTGCAGAAAGCCACATTTTCTAAGGCTATGTCTTCTTTAAGGGTAGCCCGCATCCAACGAATGATCAAAATGGGAATATAAGGACCGCACCCCCTTGCCCCAACTCCAGATAACTCTGTAAAGTCAATCGAGACCCAGAGTTCCTCATGGGGTCAGTCCAGGTTGGCACAGCTTGACTTCTCTTGCTACCCAGCCCTGCTCTCTTCCCCTGCCTTCATTTGTGTTGACCCGATGGCACTCCTTAATAAATACTCTACAAGCTAAACTCCCTTTCAAACTTTACATTGTGGGTAACCAGTCTGGTACAATTAGTACTATTAGTGATCCAAGATTAAGTTGGGAACTGAAACACTCACCTCCTGGCTAACAGAAAAGTGGCACAAGGTACTTTTCTGAAGGGACATTAAGTATCTTTACTTAAATTGGGTTAGTATTTACATTTGGATACACTCAAAATTTGTGTAAGTTTGTTTAAATAATTTAAAATAAAAAATCAATTTAAATTTTAAAAATAATAAAATGTTGGGGTTCCCGTCGTGGCTCAGTGGTTAACGAATCCAACTAGGAACCATGAGGTTGCGGGTTTGATCCCTGGCCTTGTTCAGTGGGTTAAGGATCTAGCGTTGCCATGAGCTGTGGTGTAGGTCGCAGATGCAGCTCGGATCCCGCGTCGTTGTAGCTCTGGCGTAGGCTGGTAGCTGCAGCTCCGATTAAACCCCTAGTCTGGGAACCTCCATATGCCTGGGGTACAGCACTAGAAAAGACAAAATAATAATAATAATAATAATAATATAAAATTGTTTATGTAATTTAATAAAATATATTTTATTGTTATAAATAATTCAAGTAATAAATAAAAAGAGAGAAGGCAGAAAATTGAGTGTTTTATTGATTAGTTGGCTTCTAGTTCCTTTCACAGCAGGCACCGACATAATGATGTAAAAAAAGATAGTAGATAAGGAACAAATATCAGATAACAAGTAGTCAGTAATGCCTTCCGGTTGCCAATAGAAGGTGTTAGTTTGGAAAGAAGACCTTTTGTGAGGCATTGTGAATATATAATCAACACAACACAAAGTTAAAGATGATTAGGTTCAACCTACAAATTGTTAAAAAGAGATCATACACTAGCTGCCATATTCTATCTGAATGAGATAAATCATTAGCAATACAGGACAGAAAGAACAGAGTAATTACCAGGATATTTTAATTTCCACCCTTAAACTAAATTGTTTTTCAACATAAATTTAAATACCAGGTACTACTTGAGAAACTATTTGGTGTTAAGTGGTCTTTTAATTTACATCAAAATTCCAGTGAACACAGACCAAACAATTAAATTTGAGGGTAATACACGACTAAGCCTTTATCTAAACAAGTACCTAAACAGCACAAGGATAAAAATTTGAACTCTTTGGTGGCCTTTTATTTAAAAGAGCAAAGAAATTGATGGAACACTGAATGTTCTCAACCAAAAATTAAATGGAAATCAAAAAAATATCACCTAGAACTCTTTTTCTAGTTTTATTTTAAATGTCACTACATGGAAGTCTGGATAACAAATTTTTTTAATTACATTTTTACTCTTCTTTCCTACTACCATCCCCTACTCCCTCCACCCAAATGTTTGATTTTAAATAAGTGGGATGTAACACCTTAGTTACCTCATAGCTGTGGTGTCTGTAATTATCATTTTCAGAATATAGACAGAAAAACAGAATGAAAAATAGTAACTGTACAAGTTGTAAAACAATGAACCAACCAAAGCAGGAATTCTCAATTTTACCTTTCTACTAATAGATTCTAGATTGTGGCCTGAAGAAAAACATGTAACTAAAGATCCTATGCTGGAAAATTATTTAACTTAGAAAATAAGTTTAATCCCCTTCTTGCAGAAGCAGATTTCTTGGTTTGAGATGAAGTTAGTGAAAGGAAACCACTCCCTTATTAAGACCTATCCAATTATGAAAATAATGTGGAGCTCCAAAATTAGTAACAGTTTTATTATTACCATAGTATGGAACTAAATTATGTTCTTTTGCTTTATTACTCAATCTGGTTATTACCCATGTAAAGTTATTCCTGGCAACTCCAAAGCCAAAACTCTGTAACTTTAACACTGTTAGGGTTAGAAGAGAAATATCTGCTTAAAAAAAAAAGTCCTGCTTAAATCTAATCTGTATGCTACACTTTACCTGACTCAAAGGAATGTGATCCAACTACCACTAACACTGAACACTCTGGTTTCAAAGCTAAATAGATAACTTACCTTTTTTGTTAATCCAGACACCAACGTGATATGAGGTGTATTTGCTTTATATATCTCTATCTACATCTATATCTAACAATGGCAACATTCAAAATGCTAGGATAGGAACAGGAAGAAGAAATTCAGAAATTGTTCAATATAAAGCTCATGAGCATCACTGTATTTGGGGGGGTTACTTAGGCAACAAAGCACAACCAACAATTTACAGCACAACTGTACTATTATAAATTATGACAATGCAGAGATTGTCATGCTTGATTTAAAGAAAAAAGATTCAGTTATATGCTCTCCATAAGAGATATACTTCTAAGTAAGTCAAAAGTAAAAGGATGGGAAATATATAATAATTCACATAGCAACCATAAGAAAACTGGAGCAGCCATATTAATACAAGGTAAAATAGGGTTTAAAACAAAAGGATTACTAGAGATGAACATAATCATTTTATAATGGTAAAAATGTCAATCCATCAGACTTAACAATTATAAACATACACGCTCCTAACAACAGAGCCACAAAAATATATGAGGAAATAACTGGCAGAAGTAAAGGGAGAGAATTAGACAATTAAAAAATTATGTTTGAAGACCTCAATATCCTACTTTCAATAATGGATAGAACAACTACAAAGCAATGAAACTATCAACAGGGACAAACAGACATCTAAAGAATACTGCCCAATAACAGCAGCATATACATTCTTCTCAAGTGCACATAAACATGCTCCAGAATAACATTTAGTTATACATTAGGCCATAAAATAAATCTCAATAAATTTAGAATGACTGAAATCATATAGAGTAGATAGAAATTAGAAACCAGTAACATAAATTTGGAAAATCCACAAATATGTGAAAAATAACAACACAGTTAAGTAGTCAATAAATCAAAGATGAAATAATAAAAGATATTAAAAAGTAATTTTAAATGAATGCAATAAAAACAAAACAGCAAAATCATAAGAAAAATTATGGGATGCAGCTAAAGCAGTGCTTACGTAGGAATTTTTATAGCTATCACGCCTACATTAAAGACCTCAAATCAATAGATCAATTTTCCACAATAGGACACTAGAAAAAGCGAGAAAACTAAACTTAAGGCAAGCAGGAAAAAAAAATAAATAATATTAGAGTGGAAATTAATGAAATAAAAGATTTTTAAAAGGCAGAGAAAAATCATCAAAATCAAATGTTGGTTCTTTTAAAAGAGTAACAAAATTGACAACCCCTTAGCTAGACTGACCAAGAGAAAGAGAAGACTTAAATTATTAAAATCAGAAATGAAAGAGGAGTTCCCGCTGTAGCTCAGTGGGTTGAGAACACAACACAGTAACCGTGAGGATGTAAATTCAATCCCTGGCCTCACTCCGTGGGTTAAGGATCCGGCGTTGCCAAAAGCTGCAGCGTAGGTCACAGATGTGGCTTGGATCTGGTGTTGCTATGGCTGTGGTGTAGGCCAGCAGCTATAGCTCCAATTCAATCCTAGCCTGGGAACTTCCATATGCTGCAGGTGCGACCAAAAAAAAGAAAAAGAAATGAAACAGGATCTATCACTATTGACCATACACAAAGAAAAGAGATTAGAAGAAAACACTATGAAAAGCTGTGAAACAACAAATTAAATAACTTGGATGAAATGGACAAATTCCTAGAAAGACAGAAACTACTTCTCGAAACTGGCTAAAGAAGTAGAAAATCTGAATAGCCCTGAATAGCAAAGAAGAGACTGATAGTAGTATAAAAACCTCCCATAAACCCAGGTCTAGAGTTCACTAGTGAGTTCTACTACATATTTGAAAAAGAATTCTATGTCTTCACAAATTTTACCAAAATTCAAGAGAAGGAAACATTTCCAAACTTATTCTAAGAAGTTACACTGATAACAATATGAGACAAAGGCATCACGAGAAAAGAAGACCACAGATCGATGTCTCATTAATATGGATGAGAAAATCTTTGACAAATACTACCAAACTAAATCCAGCAGCACATGAAAAGGATTATACATGATGACCTAGTGAGATATATCCTAAGAATGCAGGAATGGTTCAACATCTGAATCAATACATACCCATATCAATAGACTAAAAGGCAAAAATCACATGATCATCTAAATAGAAACAGAAAAAGCATTTGTCAAACCCCAACACCCTTTCATGATTAAGAAAACACTCCACAGATAAGGAATAGAAGTTATTCAGCCTGATAAAGAAAATCTAAGAAAAACACACAGCTAACGTTATACTTAACAGTGAAAGACTGAATGCATCCTCTGAATGAAAAGGAAAAAAAAAAAAAAACAATCTATTTTAACCATTTTTGTTCAACAATTTATTGGAAGCTCTAGCCAGGATAATTAGACAAGGGAATATAATAAAAGAAACCTGGATTGAAAGCAAAGACATAAAAATACTCCTTTTTGTAAATGACATGATCATACATGTCAAAAATCCAAAGACCCATTAAATATCTATTAGTGGATCATAAACCAGTTCAGTAAAGTTGTAAAAGTGTACTTCTAACATATGCTTAAAATGAGCAATCTAAAAATGTAATTAATAAAGAGATCTCATTATAATATCATCAAAAAGAATACAGTATTTTGGAATAAATTTGACAAAAGAATTTAAAACTTATAGGATGAAAACTACAGAACACTGTTGAAAAACTATAGAATATATAAATGGAAAGATATTCCACATTTATGGATTGGATGACTTAATATTATGATGACAATACTTCCTTCCCAAATTGATCTACATATTTAATTCTATGTACCAAGGTAACAGCTGCATTTTTTTCAGAAATCTTTCAGATTCATATGCAAAGAACTAAGAAGAGGCTGAACAATCTTTCCAAAGAAGAATAAAATTGGAAGATGTAAAGTTTCCAACTTAAAAACTTACTACAAAGCTATAGTAATAAAGATAATGCGGTACTGGCATAAGCATAGCATAGATATATAAATCTGTCAAATAGAACTGAGAATCCATAAATAAACCATTAAACTTATGGCCAATTATTTGTTTGTTTTACAAAGATGCCAAGACAATTCAATGGGGGGAAACAGCATTTTCAACTATTACTGCTGGAAAAACTGGACATCCACATGCAGAAGAATGAAGCTGCACCCTTCCTCATACCATACACACAAAAAATAACTCCAAATAGATTACAGGCTGAAATGTAAGTATTAAAACTATAAAATTCATGGAAGAATACTTAGGGGTAAATTTTATAACCTTAGGCTGAGCAATGGTTTCTAAAAATGACATCAGGAGTTCCCAACATAGCGTAGTGGAAACAAATCTGACTAGTAACCATGAGGTTGCGGGTTTGATCCCTGGCCTCCCTCAGTGAGTTAAAGATCGGGCGCTGCCATGAGCTGTGGTGTAGGTTGCAGACGCAGCTCAGATATGATATTGCTGTGGCTGTGGTGTAGGCCGGCAGCTGTAGCTCTGATTTGACCCCTAGCCTGGGAACCTCCATATGCTGTGGGTGCAGCCCTAAAAAGCAAAACAATAAAAAAAATTAATAAAAATTAAAATGACATCAAAAGCATATGGAACAACAACAAAAAATACATAAGGAGGATTCATTAAAATTAAAATTTTTTTTGTTTCAAAAGACTGTCAAGAAAGTGAAAGGACATTTCCACAAAAGAGGAGAGAATATTTGCAAATCATGTATCTGATGAAGGACTTGTATCTCCAATATATAAAGAACTTTCATAACTCAAAAAAACTCAATTTTTTTTTCATTTTTTTATTACTCAAATGAATTTATCACATCTGTAGTTGTATAATGATCACAACAATCTGATTTCACAGGATTTCCATCCCACAGCCCAAGCACATCGCCCCACCTCCCAAACTGTCTCCTCCGGAGACCATAAGTTTTTCACTGTCTGTGTGTCAGCATCTGTTCTGCAAAGAAGTTCCGTCTGTCCTTTTTTCAGATTCCACATGTCAGTGAAAGAATTTGATGTTGAGGTCTCATTGTATGGCTGACTTCACTTAGCATGATAGTTTCTAGGTCCATCCATGTTGCTAAAAATGCTGGTATTTTGTTCTTTTTGATGGCTGAGTAATATTCCATTGTGTATATGTACCACATCTTCTGGATCCACTCCTCTGTCGATGGACATTTAGGCTGTTTCCACGTTTTGGCTATTGTAAATAGTGGTGCAATGAACATCGGAGTACATGTGTATTTGCAAGTCGTGGTTTTCTCTGGATAGATGCCCAGGAGTAGGACTGCTGGATCAAATGGTAGTTCTATGTTTAGTTTTCTGAGGAATCTCCATACTGCTTTCCACAGTGGTTGCACCAACTTACAATCCCACCAACAGTGTACTAGGGTTCCTTTTTCTCCACACCCTCTCCAGCACTTACTGTTTGTAGACTTTTGGATGATGGCCATTCTGGCTGGTGTAAGGTGGTACCTCATTGTGGTTTTGATGTGCATTTCTCTAATAATGAGTGATGTTGAACATATTTTCATGGGTTTCTCGGCCATCTGTATGTCTTCTTTGGAGAACTGTCTGTTTAGATCTTCCACCCATTTTTTGATGGGATTTTTTTGGTATGGAGCTGCAGAACATGTTTATAAATTTTGGAGATTAATCCCTTGTCAGTCAATTCATTTGCAAAGATTTTCTCCCATTCTGTGGGTTGTCTTTTTGTGTTGTTTCGGGTTTCCTTTGCTGTGCAGAAACTTTGAAGTTTGAGTAGGTCCCATTTGTTTATTTTTCTTTTTATTGTCGATACTCTGATAGGTGGATCTGAGAAGATGTTGCCGTCGTTTATGTCAGAGAGTGTTTGGCCTATGTTTTCCTCTAGGAGTTTGATAGTGTCTGGTCTTATATCTAGGTCTTTAATCCATTTTGAGTTTATTTTTGCGTATGGTGTTAGGAAGTGTTCTAATTTCATTCTTTTCCATGTGGCTGTCCAGTTTTCCCAGCACCACTTATTGAACAAGCTGTCCTTTCTCCATTGTACAGTCTTGCTTCCTTTGTCATAGATTAGTTGGCTGTAAGTGCATGGGTTTAATTCTGGGCTTTCTATCCTGTTCCACTGATCTATATTTCTATCTTTGTGCCAGTACCATGCAGTTTTGACGACTGTTGCTTTGTAGTATAGTCTGAAGTCCGGGAGCCTGATTCCTCCAGCTCCATTTTTCTTTTTCAGGATGTCTTTGGCTATTCTGGGTCTTTCATACTTCCAAACAAACTTTAAAATATTTTGTTCAAGTTCTGTGAAAAATGTCCTTGATAATTTGATAGGGATTGCATTGAATCTGTAGATTGCCTTGGGCAGTATAGTCATTTTGATAATATTAACTCTTCCAATCCACGAGCATGGTATAACTTTCCATCTATTTGTGTCATCTTTGATTTCTTTCATCAGTGACTTGTAGTTTTCAGAGTACAGGTCTTTTGTTTCTTTAGGTAGGTTTACTTCTAGGTAAAAAACTCAATTTTTAAAATGAGATTTGAATAGGCATTACTCCAAAGGAGATAGACAGATGGCCAAAAAGCACATCAAAAGATGCTCAACATCCTCAGCCGTACTGAAAATGCAAAGCAAAAACACTAGGAGAGAATACTTTAATTAGTATTAGTATTGTTGGCTAATATCAAAAAACAAAAAGGAAAACAAGTGTTGGCAAGAGCATGGAATAATTGGAACCTGTATACAATGCTGGTGGGAATGTACAATGGCACAACTGCTTTGGAAAACAATCTGGAAAATGTATGACCCAGCAATTCCACTCTTAGATATTAGATATATAGGAGAAATGAAAACCTATGTCCACATAAAACCTTTATGCAGATGTTCCTAATAGCATTCTAACAGCCAGTAAAAGCCACCCAAATGTCTATCAACTTAAGAATGGATAAGTAAAATGTGATACATGCATATAATTAGTGTTATTTTACATTCAGACCTGTAAAGGACATGATCAGATTGGTTCCTTACAAGATTTACTGTGGTGTCAGTGTGGATAACCAACTGGGGGAAGAGAATACTGAGAATGGAAAAAGGAAGGACATTAGGAGACTGCTGCTATATTCCGAAGATGCAAGAGTAGGTGTGATAGAAAAGATATAATAAATCTGGAAGATATTAAGAGTCTAGAATTAATGGGACTTAGCAAATATTGGAGGAGAAAAGAAAAGTAAAAGGGAGGAGTCATAACAAGCTCCTATTTCTGAGGACTCCACTAGGGCATTACCTTCTCTAAGAAGTTTTTCCTGAATCCACAATTTGAATTCTTCACTTCTTTTGTGTTACAAATGTATATGGTACACACCTCTACCATTTTATTTACTACAATGTATTGCAATGTAATTCTCTGTTCATGTGTCTTCTCCTCTGTCAGTCCCCCTGCCTTCAGACTAAAGGCAGGGACCCTATCTCTGAATGTCTTGGTAGTGGCTGTGTTCCAGAACTTAGTAGCTGGCAGAGAATATTTTTTGAAGAAAGGAAGGAAAGAAGGAAAGAAAGAAAGAAGAAAGAGCAAGAAAGAAAGAAGGAAAAGAAAGAAAATCGAGATAAATAAATAACACTCTAAGTAAATATACCAAAACTGACACGAATAAAAGCTCCAAACAAATGAATTTTGTAAAAAGAAATATAGAAAGAAAGAAAAAGAAAGAAGGGAGGAAGGAAGGAAAAAGCTTATCAAGTAAAGAATGGATACAGTGTCACCAACTAGGATAGAGACTACAACAAGGGAAGCATATTTATTTTGGGGAAGGGACATGCCGAGGTAAGATGATAATGTCAGTTTTTCTTATGTGACTGAACATATCCAAATAGATGGTTAGTCTGAAAGTTGGAGATCAAGAGAAAGATTCAAAATAGAATTAATAAGTGGCAGGATGTAGGAGGTACAGGCAATAACTAAAACCTTGTGCATGTGGACCAGACTGTCCATAAAATGCATGAAACAGAAGTAAGGCCAGATAAAGATGGAAAACTCCTTGGAAAACTCCTACATTTAAGGGGTAGAGAAATAATTAGAGTTCGCAAAAAGAGTCTGAGGAGATTATACAGGAAGAAGAAAAAAATATTAAAGAAAAAACTTCAGAAAGGGCAAAAAGGTATTTACTAGAGTTGACAAAAGTCACTGGTGATTGTAGCGAAGCAGTTTCAGTGAAGAGAGAAAAAAAAGCCATCCTACAGTTTAAGAAGAGCAAATGAAAGATCAGAAGTGGAAACAGTGAAGAGTCAAGAAGCTTGACCATGAAGTAAAGGAGAAAGATTGGATAGCAACTGGAGGGTGGCTCAAGGTCAAGGACAAACTTTGCATTATCTTGTTTGTTTAATTGAGAAGTCTCAAACACACATATATACAGAGTATAAGTTAACAAAGAAGCTAAAGGGGAAAAGAGGGAAAAACTGCTAAAGTGAATCACTAAGAAGGACAAAAGAGAATGAAAGCACATCTTTAGACAGGAAGAAGAGGTAAGGGTATATAAATACTGGGGAGTAATAAGGGGGCTACCAGAAGATAATGGAGCTCCTTCCTGAATGCCTTTACTTGCTTGGTGATGAAAGAGACACAAGCTAAAAGGTAATACGTAAATAGAAACCCTGAGGACAGTGAGAAAGAATTGTTGAAAGAGTAAGAGGAAAGCTGAATTGGAAACAGAACTGCTACACAATACTAGGGGTCCAAATGAGGTTAAATCCAAAAATCTAAACTAAGTATAGCAGTCCCCAAGACTATGTGATTTTTTTTTCCCTCCAGCAAAAGAGGATAAAAGGGTGGGTAAAAGTTAAATAAAAATGGAAATGGAGAAGAGAGAAATGAGATATACATATGCAAAAAATTCATTTAAACTGTATACTGCAAATTTGTTCATACAACGGTAAGTTATACCTTAATATAAATGCTATTTTTTTTTTTAAAAAAGAACTCTATGTCTCAGTTCAAGTACCCCATCCATCCCACCCCTAAATAAAAAGGCAAAAAAAGTACCTCTAAAACAACATCTATTTAAAAATAACAGGTATGGGGGGGGCAACAAAGAGACTGGAAATGAAAACAAAAACCTGGGAAAAGACCCTCATTCCCCTCAAATGCTTGTTTTTAATCTGAAGTAAATTACAGACCACCAAGTATAGTCTGGCTTGGATATTGAGCACCAGTTCCCACACGAAAATTGTTATTGTTGGCTTTAGCACTTTAATCCAAAAAGGAGACAAATTCTGCTCATGTTTGAATAACCCTTGCCAACAAATTGATCCCATAGCAGCAGGGTTGCAAGGAGTAGTTTCAAAGATTGAAGGGAAACATAATTGGGGAAAAATTCAGTAAATATATTTCCTCCTACTTAGAACCTAGGACAGATTTCTTTAAAAAGAAAAAGGCTTTTAATCTTTCCTCTTTTTCCAAAAGCAGCCCAAAAGGGCATTAGAGAACATCTGTAATTTACATAGAAGGAAGCAGTGCCAAAGAAATACAGATTCCACAGCTGTTAACCCAGGGGACAACTCAAATCAAGCAAATCTCTAAATAAGGTCTGCAAGGCAGATGCTCTGCTAGAGGGCAGCTAACTTCCAAAACCAGGAGTATGGAGTGGGCACTTTGGAATACTAATCTGCCTTTATGGAAAGCTACCTTTTGCCTTTATATGGGAAAACCAGAACAAGTCATAATCCCTGTCCCAATTAAGATCTACCCAAAGAAGACTAGAAATTTTGCTTGGATACACCTAGCACATGAACGTAAGTGGGACTTTCCTTGTCATTTCAATATTTATCTTCTTCATCTACTCAAAATTACATGTTGGTTTAACAATGTCACCAGAATGTTAAAAAAAAAAAGCTCCCAAACTGTACAAAGTCAAAAGTTAATAAACTTTCAGAAACTCTCTAACGGGCCATAGAACAGACTCCCTGGATTTAAATCCAGCTTCTCCATTTCCTGTGTTGCTTGGGCAAGTTACTTTACATTTAAGAGCCTCAGTTTCCTATCTGTAAAGTGAAGATAATATCACCTATTCATATAGCTGTAAGGATTAATTAGTCAGTACATCAATATATAGAGATACCCAGAAATATTCCACATACATGCAAATTTTCCATAAGTCTTTAGCTCCTCTTAAGTCCCTACCTTATCAATTTGCAGCAAGCCTATCTCTTTACTATGACTTCTAAAATTTGCAGGGCACCAAGCATTAATTCCTGTAGCTTATACTCTGAGAATGCCTGACAGGCAGAAAAGAATCTCAAGCTATGTTATAGTGAATCTGCTCACCTACTCACAATAAATAGCTAGCAAATACTAATGACTCCATTGTAAAAACAGATACATTTAGACTTGTGATCTGAAGGTTTAAGACTCAATGTACCAACCCAAATTCCCTTGGCTAGCAGCCCTTTTCCATATAATATCTGTGTTTACTGTAATGACTGACTGCCTCTTGCGGAAACGGTCAATATCCTGCATACACAGCATCTGGAAGGATTAAGCAGAACACTAGGGAATTTAAAGATATAATGAAGTGAAAATTAAGAAGGAAACAGAAAGAAAGAGGTATTCTAAATCCCTAGAAAAGTTTTAGGAAGCTTTTATACTTCCCCCTTTTTTGTTAGACTAATATTAAATAGAGTTCTGTCCCTTTAACTGTCAAATGGCTTTCCAGCTTACAAGTAATCTTTCTCCACAGAGGAGTCTTTTAAAAGTTATAAATAAAATATCCCAAATATTTTCTTTTTCCCACAGATGAGAACATTAGAACACTGACATTTTAATCTGTTCTGTACAAGAATGAGTTGTGTCAACACAGTGCTCCCAGCTACAGCACTGAAAAAAACAAGTTTAATTAAAGACAGAGAAGAAACCACACATGCAGCCTCAGCCATTGAGATACAATGAAGAGTGTCATCTTCATAGTCAGTTCTCTATGAACAATCTTTTTGTCAGTCTCAGGAGGAAAAAAAAAAGACAGCAAAGTAAAAGTGTGATGCTATAAAGGAAAAACATGGTGGTGTCAATATTCAGACAGAGAACTAAAAAATAGTATTTATGTAGTACTAACTGCCAGAGTATGAATCACTACTCCTAACATCATAAAACATCTTTGGATATAAATAGATTCCTATTAACCACATATATGTTGTACAAGATAGAGCTGAAGCACAAAAAGGGAAAGAAGCTTAGCCAAGATCACAAAGTAATGGTTTAGCAAAGATAAATAATGCTTTTACTGGATTTATTCAAGAATATTGGTTATATTCTTTCCTCAAATTCTAATTTGAAGAAAAAAGTACCACTATCATGTACTAGCTTCCAAAATTAAGCACAGCTCTAACTATATTCTAATAATAGTTTACTTGCCCATCTCCTGCTCTTCTGTTCAGGCCCCAATCACCAGAGAGGCAGTATGGCACTGGGAAAATGAAACAGGGCAGATGTGCCCAGGTTTCAGCCTCAGCTCTACCGCTTTCCAGCTCAGTAACTTTGGGGCAAGTTACCTGTTTGAGATTCTTTTACCTAATCTATAAAATAGGGATAATAGCAACTAATCGATGATATTAGGCTAAGGATTCAATGAGATAATATAGGTAAGGTATCCAGTTCATTTCTTGGCATATACAGGTGGTGCTCCATGAATAATATTAAGTTTTGATTTTTACAACAGTGACCACTTGTTGATGGCATGTTATCATACTCTCCAGATTAATAGATATTTCTTATGACTACAATTGCTCTTACCTTACAGCCCTACTCACCTTATTGGGAATGTTTAGTATTAGCTATAAGTACCTATTGGTACTATATATATATAAACTTGGCTTTTTCTGCAGCACAGGATTACAGAATGGTTTTCAGTATGGGCTCTATCAGCACTGCCCTCTGTAATGGATTACATTTCAACCTTGGCATTGATATTTAATAGTGTAAAACCTCTGTCAAGTTACTTAACTTACCAATGTCTCAATTTTCTCATGTGCAAAATGGAGACATAAAAATATTTTTTATTTTTAGGGCTGCTGTGAAGATTAAATACATTAAATATACCTAAAGCTAGTAGAATAATGCTAGCCCAAGTATGAGCTTGAAAAACATTTGCTCACATTATTATGCTCCAACATACATGACCAGACATAGTTCCCAGTGCTACACAGCAGGATCTCATTGCTAATCCATTCCAAAGGCAAGAGTCTGCATCTAGTAACCCCAAGGGCTCCATCCATCCCACTCCCTCCCTGTACCCCTTGGCAACCACAAATCTATCCTACAAGTCCATGATTTTCTTCTCTGTGGAAAGGTTCATTTGTGCTGTATATTAGATTCTAGATATAACTGTAAACCAGCTATAATGGAAAAAAATAAAAATCATATTAAAAAAAAGAAAGAAAAAATTTGCTATTACCAGATAAATATATATACACAATGAATATTATTTAATGTTTACTATAATAGTATTAAATATTTCTCAGAATTTATGATATAAAGTTGTCAGGAGAGGGAGTGGGATAAATATCATAAGAATATTAGGAACATGTATAAAGGGAAATATTAAAAAATAAAAATAGAAAGTAGTGAATAAGAATTAATACAAAGAAAGAATCTAGGCTTTACAGAGGGCACCAAACTTAAATGAGTTAACTATGTAATGAAATGGTAAATAATACAACACATAAAACTGCCATATTTTAACTAGGGTCAGCAGTATGGAAAAGACAGTAGGAAGCTTCAGACAGATGATGAAAGAAATACAGGTTGTTTGAAAATAGTAAAAGACATGAGCAAAGGTATGAGAGGAATAGCAAAGGCCCATTTGGAGGCCCATAACCTGATTTGTCTCCCTGGAACGGAGGGTTCATGTAAATACTTGACCAGTGCTGTCAATTACTTTCCCTCCGAGCTTGGCATGCACACAAATGGTGCTCATTACATATCAATGCAAAAGACAGAATGAACTCCAACAGCAACCAGTCTAAAATGCTAGATTAGGCAGAGCTTCCCAGTAAATATACCAAGGCATAGTGCTGTGCTCAGATTAGGTGACAGCTGTACTGAAAGGGTGACTCAGCCCTTAGAATCCAAAACCTCCACTCATAAGATGGCTTGCTTACTACCCTAATCATACCACGCCATAAAAAGTTGTGAAACAATTTTTTTTTCATTTATACTGATTTTTATTTTTTCAATTATAGCTGGTTTACAGTGGTCTGTCAATTTTCTACTGTACAGAAAGGTGACCCAGTTACATATACATGTATACATTCTTTTTTCTCACATTATCATGCTCCATCATAAGTGACTAGATATAGTTCCCAGTGCTATACAGCAGGATCTCATTGCTTATCCACCCCAAAGGCAATAGACTGCATCTATTAACCCCATATTCCCAGCCCATCCCACTCCCTTCCCCTCCCTCTTGGCAACTGCAAGTCTGTTCTCCATGTCCATGATTTTCTTTTCTGTGGAAAGGTTCATTTGCATCATGCATTAGATTCCAGATATAAGTGATGTCATATGGTATTTATCTTTCTCCTTCTGACTTACTTCACTTAGTATGAGAATCTCTAGTTCCATCCATGTTGCTGCAAATGGCATTATTTTGTTCTTTTTGATGGCTGAGTAGTATTCCACTGTGTGTGTGTGTGTGTGTGTGTGTGTGTGTGTGTGTGTGTGTGTGTATAGCACATCTTCTTAATCCAATCATCTGGAGATAGACATTTGGGTTGTTTCCATGTCTTGGCTATTGTGAATAGTGCTGCAATGAACATGCGGGTGCATGTGTCTTTTTCAAGGTAAATTTTGTCCAGATATATGCCCGAGAGTGGGATTGCTGGGTCATATGGTAGTTCTATGTATAATTTTCTGAGGTACCTCCATACTGTCTTCCATAGTGGTTGTAATTTACATTCTCACCAATAATGTAGGAGGGTTCCCTTTTCTCCACACCCTCTCCAGCATTTAGTATTTGTAGACTTATTAATGGTGGCCATTCTGACTAGTGTGAGGTGATACCTCATGGTAGTTTTGATTTGCATTTCTCTAATAATCAGTAATGTTGAGCATTTTTTCAATGTGCTTGTTGGCCAACTGTATATGTTCTTTGGAGAAATGTTGGAAACAATGAGTTTAAAATATGGCTATTAGGGGAGTTCCTGCTGTGGAGCAATGGATCGGCAGCATTTTGGGAACACTGGGACATGGGTTTGATTCCCGACTGGACAGAGTGGATTGAGGATCCAGTGTCGCCACAGGTGAGGCTTGGGTCATGACTGCAGCTCGCATCCAATCCCTGGCCTGGTAACTCCATATGCCTCAGCCAAAAAAGAAAAAAAAAATATATGTATATAATGTATATATGTTCAGATATTAGGAAATATCCAATGGGACAAAGATAAAGAAGACTTCATAGACGAGGATATACTGTACAACAGTCATTGCCTAGTTTAGTGGTACAGTGGAAAATTAATTCAGGAGGGAAAGACAAGTAGCAAAAAGAAACACTCAAAAACTCTTGCAATAGGCAAGGTCCAAAAAAAAAAAAAAAACCTAAATTAGGGTAGCAACAAAAGAGATGAACTCAAAACAGGTTGTCAAAGAGTAACTACTAAGAACTCAATTTAGTTCAGTTCTATAAACATTTACTGCTGCCTAGTATGTGTCAGCCATTTCCCAGGCATTAAGGATTTAAAAAATACTGAAGAAACAATTCCAGTCATTAGAAATTTTTTTTTAGTTATAAAAACAGAATTCCAGGTTTTCCTTAATGCATTCTATTTCACATTAGCTCTAAGAAGAATGGGAATATTAAAAGGAGTTACAAATTTCACTATAAGCCAAAGCTGGTTTTAATTTATCCATTAGTTTCCAAAAGTAAGTCTTTTTCAGTTAAAAGGCACAAGATCAGGAGCCAAAGGGCTATGGACAGAACTCTGTGGACTAGTCATCTAAACACAATAGCTGTACCAGTAGTTTTTAATATATTTCATCTGAATGAGGGTTAGAATGCATGCTATTGGCAAATTCCTTCTAGTCTTTAAGAGATGATAATAACAACTCTCATTTATTAGGGGCTCACTATATATCAAGCATTGTGCCATTTTACATACATTATCTCATTTTATCCTCCAAATATCCCCAAAGGGTAGGTATTATTTTTCCTGCTTTATTCACAAAAGTCAAGGCTTAAAATATTAAGATACCTGTACAGGGTTACCCAGCTAATAAAAATGGCAGGGCCAGAATTCAACCAAGGCCCATTTCTCAAGTCTGTATTCTTATTAAATGCATTTTAATAAATAAGTCATTCAAAAAAGGGCTTTGAGGAGTTCTCTTGTGGTGCAGCAGGTTAAGGATCCAGTGTTGTCACCATCGTGGCTTGGGTCACTGCTGTGGTGTGGGTTGAATCCCTGGGCCAGGAACTTCGACATGTAAGGGGCATGGCCAAAAATGGGAAAAAGAAAAAAGAGAACGCTTTAAGGAAGGCACCTGAGATACAAAGGAAGAAGAGCCACTGAGGCAAACATGGGCAATGCCCATTTGTGCGGATTCTAGAAAAAGGTGTGCTTGCCCAAGGCTTACTGAGTAGATACATGTTACAAGAACTCTAGAAATCTGTCTTAGTTTTTCATTGGTACTACAACCAATTACCATAAATTTAGTGGCTTAAAACACACATTTTAAATGATTTTTATTTTTTCCATTATAGTTGGTTTACAGTGGTCTGTCAACTTCTCCTGGATAGCAAAGTGACCCAGTCATATATGTTCTTTTTTTCACATTATCCTCCATCACGTTCCATCATAAGTGACCAGATATAGTTCCTACTGCTATACAGCAGGATCTCATTGCTTATCCACCCGAAAGGCAATAGTTTGCATCTATTAACCACAGACTCCCAGTCCACCGCACTCCCTCCTCTTCCCCCTTGGCAACCACGAGTCTGTTCTCCATGTCCATGATTTTCTTTTCTGTGGAAAGGTTCATTTGCATCGTGTATTAGATTCCAGATATAAGTGATATCATATGGTATTTGTCTTTCTTCTTCTGACTTACTTCACTTAGTATCAGAGTCTCTAGTTCCATCCATGTTGCTGCAAATGGCATTATTTTGTTCTTTTTGATGGCTGAGTAGTATTCCATTGTGTATATATACCACATCTTCCTAATCCAATCATCTGTCAATGGACATTTGGGTTGTTTCCATGTCTTGGCTATTGTGAATAGTGCTGCAATGAACACAGGGGTGCATGTATCTTTTTCAAGGAAAATTTTGTCCAGATATATGCCCAGGTATGGGATTGCTGGATCATATAGTAGTTCTACATTTAATTTTCTGAGGTACCTCCATACTGTTTTCCATAGTGGTTATATCAATTTACATTCCCACCAGTGGCGTAGGAGGGTATCCTTTTCTCCACACCCTCTCCAGCATTTGTTATTTGTTGACTTGTTAATGATGATCATTCTGACAGGTGTGAGGTGGTGACTTATGATAGTTTTGATTTGCATTTCTCTAATAATCAGTGATGTTGAGCATTCTTTCATGTGTCTGTTGGACATTTGTATATCTTCTTTGGAGAAATGTCTATTCAGATCTTTTGCCCATTTTTCAATTGGGTTGTTGGTTTTTTTGCTGTTGAGTTGTATTAAGTTGTTTGTAATATTTTGGAGATTAAGCCCTTTTTGGTTACATCATTTGTGACTATTTTCTCCCATTCTGTAGGTTGTTTTTTTTTTGTTTGTTTTGTTTTTGTTTTTAATGGTTTCATTGGTTGTGAAAAGCTTTTCAGTTTGATTAGGTCCCACTGGTTTATTTTTATTTCTATTACTTTGGAAGACTGGCCTAAGAAAACATTTGTATGGTTGATGTCAGAGATTGTTTTGCCTATGTTCTCTTCTAGGGGTTTGATGGTGTCTTGTCTTATGTTTAATTCTTTAAGCCATTTTGAGCTTGTTTTTGTGCATGATGTGAGGGTGCGTTCCAGTTTCACTGATTTACATGCAGCTGTCCAGTTTTCCCAGCAACACTTCCTGAAAAGATTGTCTTTTTCCCATTTTATATTTTTGCCTCCTTTGTCGAAAATTAATTGACCATAGGTGTCTGGATTTATTTCTGGGTTCCCTATTCTGTTCCATTGGTCTGTATGTCTGTTTTGGAACCACTACTGTCTTGATTACTGTTGCTTTGTAATATTGCCTGAAGTTTGAGAGAGTTATGCCTCCTGCTTGGTTTTTGTTACTCAGGGCTGCTTGGCAATTCTGGATCTTTTATGGTTCCATAAAAATGTTTGGTTGTTTGTTCTATTTCTGTGAAAAATGTCATGGGTAATTTGATAGGGATTGCATTGAACCTGTAGATTGCTCTGGGTAGTATGGCCATTTTAATGGTATTAATTATTCCAACCCAAGAGCATGGAATATCTTTCCATTTCTTTGAATCCTCTTTAATTTCCTTGATTAATGTTCCATAGTTCTCAGGATATAAGTCTTTCACCTCCTTGGTCAGGTTTATTCCTAGGTATTTAATTTTGGGGGGGTGTGATTTTAAAAGGTACTGTGTTTTTGTATTCCCTTTCTAATATTTCATTGTAGGCACACAGAAACACAACCAGTTTCTGAATATTAATCTTGTATCTTGCTACTCTGCTACATTCTTGATCAGTTCATGTAGTTTTTATGTGGAGTCCTTAGGGTGTTCTATATACATTATCATGTCATCTGCATAGAGTGACAATTTTACCTCTTCTCTTCCACTTTGGATACCTTTTATTTCTTTTGTTTGTCTGACTGCTGTGCCTAGGAATTCCAACACTGTGGTAAATAAAAGTGGTGAGAGTAGGCATCCTTGTCTTGTTCCAGATTTTAGTGGGAAGGCTTTCAGCTTTTCTCCATTGAGTTTTTATTTGCTGTGGGTTTGCCATAAATGGCTTTCATTATGTTAAGCTATGTTCCCTCTATACCCACTTTGGCAAGAGTTTTGATCATGAATGGATGTTGGACTTTGTCAAATGCTTTTTCTGCATCTATTGAGATGGTCATGTAGCTTTTGACTTTGCTTTTGTTAGTGTGCTGTAAGACGTTGATTGATTTGCATATGTTGAACCATCCTTGTGAACCTGGGATGAATCCCACTTGGTTGTGGTATATGATCTTTTTTATATGATGTTGGATTCAGCTGGCTAAAATTTTGTTGAGAATTTTTGCCTTTACATTCATCAAAGATATCGGCCTATAATTTTCTGTTTTGGTAGTATCTTTGTCTGGTTTTGGTATTAGGGTGATGGAAAACACAAATTTATTATTGTACAGTTTTATAAATCAGAAGTCTGACATTGGTCTTTCAGGTCTAAGATCAAGGTGTCAGCAGAGCTGTATTCCCTTTGGAAAACACAGATAAGAATCTATTTCCTTGCCACTTTCAGCTGCTAGAGGGCACCAGCATTCCCTGGCACATTGCCCTCTGCCACATCTTCAAAGCCAACAATGGTGTGTTGAGCTCTTCCCATACTGACACCTCTCTTGTTCTTTCATAACCCCATTACCATTTCACCACAAGAGGGTTCTGCAATTATAAGGAAACAGGTTGGACGGGTCTAGATAATCCACCATAATCTTCCCATCTCAACAACTTTAACTTAATCATATCTGCAAAGTCTTCTTTGTTCTATAATGTTAACAGGTTGTGAGGATTACGACAAAGTTATCCTTTGGATGGGGGGACATTACTCTGGCTACCACAGTGTGACTATAAGAGTCATGCCACACAATGTTTGAACCATGTAACTAGACTTCTTACTTTGATTCTATATGTGCAAGGCAACGTACTGATAACACTTTAGCTTTTCTTATAGGAAGAGAGTGTGCTGTTCAGGGGATACTGTAACCCATGCACTGGGTAAATATTTTACATTATATTGAAGAACTTGCTTTATGAGTTACACATTAGTATCTTGTGAGGGCTGTCAGAATGAATCAGAATCTCTTAGTCCAAAAACTCTAGGACTTAGACAAAATCAATATTCTCTGAATCTTTAAGTTAAAGATCAGAGCCAGGGCTAAGGGTGGTGTGTATTTAATAGGTCTATATCTATGATAAAAACAACCACTGGAAAACATGTTTATGAAGCTATATATAACCAGATATATTTAAGAATGCACTTATATGTTACTCTCTTTGATTTACAAGACTTATAGCAACAAAGAGAACACTCGTGGTTTCCTGATCATAACTGTGTAATCAATCAAATTGTGTGAACTAGAATGTCCTTGGAAGAAAGCAGGGAATTTCAAATCGACAACTTTTAAAACGTGGATCACATGGATAGTCTAGGGCTAGGGTACTGAGGGAGAATAGGGAGTGACTGCTAATGAGTATGGGGTTTCCTTTTGGGAAAATAAATTGTTCGAAAATTGATTGTGGTGGTAGTTACGCAACTCTGTAACAATAACAAAAAAAATCACAGCACTATACATCTTAAAGGAATGAACTGTGTGGTATTGAATCATATCTCAATAAAGTTGGTTAAACTTGGGTAACAAAGAGAAATAATGAGAAGAGGATCTGATTAAATACTAACTTGAAATGGGGCAGAGGGCGTCTTATGCAATTTATGCTATGATCTCAGTGAAGATCTGTCTTTAATCTATCTACCACTTTCTTCCTTGTTCTTTTCTTTACTCCAGGTTTTTACAGATTGTGTTCTTGGAAAAGTCACAACTTTCTTCCTCTTTCCTTTTCTGTTTTTTAATTTACTAATCAATTAGTATACATACACAACATATACAATGAATTTATTCCAAAATTACAAATAATATAGAATGTGATTCTAATGTTAACTCTTTACTAAAGAATAAGGAGGGATGAGGGAAGCATTCCCATCCGGGTCCTGTTTTAGATGTTCATGCTTTGTCATCCTTATTCTGTATTGTGTATCGAGTCTCCTTTTGCCCTAAATCAATCCATGTGCCCTAAAAGCCTGTGTAAAATTCATGCCTTCCTATATCAAGAACCTCATATTAAATTCAAAGAATCTTTGCTCTGTTTTATGGTTGTAACTACTATAGTACTTAATAATGATTCTACTAATCTGTTCAATGTTATCAAATGACCTCTCTGTACTTCTTTTTACCTGCATCCTCTTTCTCAGTGATATCCCCTTTATCTAAATATTACAGCAGACGAAAAACTGCAGGTCAAAGGTCACTAGCTGGTTATGCTTACAAAGTAGGAAGTCAAGCAAGGTTTTTCATGAAGCTTTCTTGTAGTTGATATGAAAACAATCAACTAAATGCCCCTTTGAATACTTTTCTGAAACCCGATATATTGAAGTTGCAGTTTATTTAAATTAATAAAATACCATTATGCAAGCCCATAAACAGGGGTTAGTTCAACCATGAGATAAAATATTTCCTTCATATGAGCTGAGAAAAAATGGTTTAGTTACTTTTCTACATGAGCATTCTAAGAGATCACTCTCCATTCTCAGAATAACAGAAATAACTGAAGTTGCAACCCTAATCCTTGGATATAACTGTGTTTATATATACTGGGTTATCCACCAAACCACAAGCCTATCACACTTTGTTGTATGATTTCATGCAATACAATTTATTTTCATATGGTATACCTAGTTGCATATGCACAAGAACTTGATGTTCCAAGATATATATATATATATATCAATATAGATATTATCAATATATATATACATACATATATGAGATATATCTAAGAATGCATATATATATATATCTCCACACTGTAGTGTAGTATTAATATAATCTCCTTTCTCTTAAATATGAACAATGACCTTCTCAACTAATATACCATAAATTTCAGTTCCTGATGCAAAACTGCCTTTGTCAAATAGCTTATATTATTCATTTTTCCATGATTCTGCAAAAAGTACTGCATTTGAAACTGTATACTTCTGAATGTTGTTATAACTTACAAAGCAATTCACAACACATTTGTAAGTTTGTCAAGATTGTGTTGTTCTTGTTTTAATGTACACAGAAATTCAAGTCCATATTCCAGGGATCCTTTCAGACAATCAAAAGCTGAAATTTTCAGCAGGCAGCTGTAGCTCATTAGATCTGCCATGGACCGTGAAAGCCACTTGCCAATAGTGTCAAAAGACTATTACTCATTTCAATCTCACCAAAGAGGACAGTTCTTTCTTTGACAAAACATCAGTGGGAAAAAAAATGAGTTTGAGACTGTGACTGGAACAGCTCAGCATACACAGATGGAAATTCAATAAAGAAACTAAAGCCAAACAGAGATAGCAGAAATATGTTCTAGTTTTCACCTTCAGAGACCAGAGCTTCCACCTACATTGCAAAGGAAAACAAAAATATCCCTAGCAAAAACAATGCATTTATAGCATGCATAATAATCACACCATCTGACCCAACAGAACTGTCAGTTTGAATGGCAAATTCTCTGCATATGATTGAGTTTTATAATCTCAGGAGCTCCAAACAGAGAAACTTAAGAGGCCAATCAAATCAGCTTTGGATGTCAGTCACTGTCCAAGCAATGAAGTTAATCAGAAAGATCAGGATCACACTCAGAAATTGTCTAAATCCTTGACACAGAGACAACTAAGGGAACTACTGACATTTAAAATTCTGTAAAATTTAACTGAATATTGCCATATTGTCTATGCAGAAGATAAAAATGTAACTATCTGGATAATTTGTACAAAATTTAAGTAGTCTTGCTCTTCAGACAGTTTTAAATCTAGATAAATAAATACTCAACTAAAATTTAGCTGGGTAAATAAAGCATGATGTTCAGTTCAGAAGTTAACAGGAAGAGGGATTCCAGGCTGCAAATTATGTTCAATTTCTTGATCAAGGTGCTAGCAGCTACATAGGTATCATCAGGTTATAAAAAGTCATTAAGCTGTATACGTACAATATGTGAATCTTTGTGTTCAAGGTATCTTTGTGATCAGGAAACATCATGTCCTCTAGTCAATTGCCCCATGAATTTAGTCTCTAAAAAAAGCTATAGTATCAAATCCCTATTTGATCAGTATCATCCCTGCTTTACACTTACTTGTTTTTCAGCTTTTCAAGCTAAACTGTTTAAGGATAGACTCAAGTTAGAAATATTAGAGCAACGGAACATGTTTCATTACATTTGAGTCTATTATCTCATAATATAGTGTATAACAATGAGAACTGTTTTTAAAGACTTAGGAAAGCATTTTTTAAACAGTCTCAGTAATCATGCTGCTTTATTTCTGAAAAGATCTACCAAACCATGATTCATGTATAATATTCTTTAACAGTCACAAAGTACTTTGTGAAAAAGATGTAAGATTAAGTACAATACTTCGGTAAGAGGAAGCTCCAAATATTTGATATCAATGATAGCGACAAATTAAGAGATGTAATAAGACACCATCATAAGTATTCAAGAAATATCATGATGAGGAAAAAAATGAGACAAAGATATGAGTTCAAATTTTGCAAAATACTGTTAAAAGATACATCTATCTTTCAGTTCACTGTAAGAGTATAAGAGATGCAAAAGTCTAAAAGTGAGAGTCAATTCCTTAAAATTATATGTCAGCTTATTATTTTTATAAGGTAGAATCTTAGCTCACCTCAGCTTAGTCTACTATATCCACAGCTAAGACCCCTCCCCTTATTATGAGCCAAGTGTTATACAAATGTGGTATTAAAGAAGCAAGAGATGAGAAAAAAAAAAAAAAGAGTATGGTTTTAACATCGAAAATTCACATGTATAATTTTATACATACACAAAAATCTCAAAATTATGACAGTTAGCATATGAGGCTAAGACAAGTAGTTACTGGCTACATTCGTTAAAAAAAAAAAAAAAAGTTATACCCTATGTTTGTTCTCAGACTAACTATCCAAAAGGCAGAGAAAGTAATTTTATTGGTTGTTACTTGTTACTGTTTATAATACAGCAACAATTTTAAATCATATTCCATGAAAGGAGTAGTCTTCTTCCAAAAAGAACATTTACATTACCCGCTATAGCTTTAAATTACTACAATGGGTCACAATTCTGAGAAAGAAACTGGTTAAATTTTGTCTTAACCTTTAGTTCAAATAAGCTTTTAAATGCCTAATATTAATGTCTATGCAATGCTCAGTGTTTCAACATGAGTTATACTTTTTAAAATGTATTTTTAGCAAATGGACAGCAAAGAGTATTCAACTCAAAGTTCATTTCAGTTCCTCCATAACATTAACCAAGGTTTCAGTGGAATACTCTGCTTAGGTTTAAGTTAGTAGCCTAATATTTTCAAATAATCAAAAGTTGAATTAACTATCAATTCAGGGAGTTCCCTTCGTGGCTCAGTGGTTAACGAACCCGACTAGGATCCACCAGGATGCGAGTTCGAATCCTGGCCTTGCTTAGTGGGTTAAGGATCCAGCATTGCCTTTAGCTGTGGTGTAGGTCACAGACGTGGCTCAGATCCTGCATTGCTGTGGCTGTGGGGTAGGCCAGCAGCTGTAGCTCCAATTCGACCCCTAGCCCGGGAACTTCCATATGCCGTGGGGGAAGCCCTAAAAAGCAAAAAAAGCAAACAAAGAAACTATCAGTTCAGACATAAGAAGCTGCCATTGCTATATGTCAGAAACAGCCAGATCTTGGCAATTTCATGTGGTTTAATCTAATAAGAGTTTTTAGACAATTCAAACTCTATAAAAAAGCAAATATACACACACAAAAATGGTTTACATAATGTGAAAAGACATGTAAAAAAATGTTTCCATAGGAAACAACTAAAACCAAAGGTATACAGAGAAATAAAGATAGTGGACATTATGAGAAAGGGAAAAAAATCAGGTAGTTCAACAGGTTACTAAAATCCAGGTAGTGATCAATAAATCGACTTCTGCTTCACCTTTTATGAAGAGGCTGTACTTAGCAAATCACTGTGTAAGCTGCCCCAGTAACAGCACCTCTGCTATCAAGTTTACTTGCAATGATTCCAACAAAGAAATTAATTTCTCATGACAAGAAAAGGTTATCTGAAACAGGGAAAACACAAGAGACTAAGGTTTCTGCTAATAAAACAGACAAATATCGGTCTAGGCACTGAATTCAGAGCTGTTTTAGCCTCTGCAAATGCCTTGTTACTCCCCACTCAATCATGTGTGCAGTTAAGAGACACACACATACATGTATAAGTAGATACATACTTGCCTGTAACCTGTTTTTGCAAAGTTCCTAGTTTTAGCACTTTAAGTTCCATGATCTACAAACCCAAGCCTAGGCAAACTGGGATGACCCTAATCTCCAGCTTCCAATCCATGCACATGCATCTCTTTGTGTGCATATTAACCCCTACATGCTCACCCCATCCCCATTCCAAACTTCAAAGAATGTTTTCCTATAACTTCAAAGGAATTTATTAACTCTTCAGAAAATAAGTAATGTTATAAAATTATCCAAAAGTTATTACATGTTTTATGACTGTATCAGTAAAATATATAACTAAGTAGTGATCAAAACTGAGAACTTGGAAACTGTCATTTACCAAAAGTCATCAAACCTAATATTTTCCTAAAAAATTTCATGTTTCATTTGTAAGCATTATCAATGATAACCTGATTATAATTATCCTCCAGTTTGTAAATAAAATCTCTGCAGTACTGTATAGATTCAAATCTCAGCTTTACCACTTACTAACTGTAGCTCTAAAAGAAATTGCTAACTCATCAATTTTCTATCTCCTAATATGTAAAATGGGAATAATAATCACACCTATATCATAGGGCTTTCATGAATAGTAAATGATGCAATGTATATAAAATGCTTAGTACAATACAATAGCAAAAAATTAACTCTCAATAAAAATTACGTAGAACTATAATTTCTATTAGTATTATTGGTAAAAACTTTCAAGTGCTTTAAAGGTAACAGTCCCCTTTCCCTATCTTCTTTGATATAAATATTTTCTATGAAAAACAATATATATCCTTTTATAATATTAAGCTTTCCTTCTAACTGTAAAGACTAAAAGAATCTTCAATAGTTTAAAAGAAAGAGTATCTTTATACTAAGATTAATTACTTCTTTATATGGAATTTCTTCCAATTATTGAACTTCAATACTGGATATAAGAGTGCAAATAAAGAATAAAAATCAGATCTCCTTGTCCCCTAACTTTAATAAAATATAACATTTAATGGGATAAAATACATGTGGTAAAATTCTTATCTGTGCTAAAAAACAAGCATAAACATTATAAAAAAACAAGTATAAACACTAAATCTAAATAGAGTCAAATTAAATTTTAGAGTTTGAGGAAATCTTTAAAATCATCCAAACCGATGACAGCATTTTAAAAATAAGACCCCAAATAGGGAATTCCCATCGTGGCTCAGTGGTTACCAAATCTGACTAGGAACCATGAGGTTGCGCGTTCAATCCCTGGCCTTGCTCAGTGGGTTAAGGATCTGGCGTTTTCGTGAGCTGTGGTGTAGATGGCAGATGTGGCTCGGATCCTGCATTTCTATGGCTCTGGTGTAGGCTGGCAGTTGTACCTCCGATTAGACCCCTAGCCTGGGAACCTCAATATGCCGCAGGTGTGGCCCTTTAGAAAATACAAAAAGACAAAAAGTCAAAAAAAAAAAAAAAAAAAGACCCCAAATAGGTGATTTGTCCCAATGTTATATAGCCAGAATCAGAGATAGCACAAGAATTCAATTCTCTTCATACCTATTCTAATTATGTAATATTTAACATGATTCTTTCTAAATCACAAGTGAAAAATCATGAGACAAATTCTTATCCCAAAATTTCTAATAAAAACTATCTTCAAATACACAAAGATAATGAAGAGGCGGTGTAATGAGAAGGACAAAGGAAAAATAATGAGTACTATATAGTAGAAAATACACTCTGAAGTCTAACAGAGGCAGTCATTCCTTCCCTCTGTCATGAGTGAAGTACTTACTCTATCTGAGCTTCAGGTTCCTCATCTATAAAATGGGAATACCACCTAGAACAAAAAAAATAACATATAAAAAGGGTTAGAATAGCACAACAGTTGGGAGTCACACTACCAATCTTTGAATCCTAACTTCACAACTTACTCATTGCTTGAACAATTACCTAACTTCTTTGAGCCATGGAAAGTACTATAGCACAGAACATGACAAAACTGCAACAAGGTTTAGTTTTATAGTATATATAAAACACCTGGTACTTAGTGAGCAGTGAATAACAAAAAAGCCGATACCACCACCAAAACACCTGCTTTTACAAGTAAAACAGATAACAAAGTCAGCATACTTTACAAAAACTAATGCCATCTACCTTAAAATATGCCCATGCATGCAAAGTTCTTTAGATTGTGATTAAATACCAAATTTTACAAGTACAAAACTTGGAGCTCCCATCGTGGCGCAGAGGAAGCAAATCCGACTAGGAACCATGAGGTTGCGGGTTCAATCCCTGGCCTCGTTCAGTAGGTTAAGGATCCAGTGTTGCCTTGAGCTGTGGTGTAGGTTGCAGACGCAGCTCAGATCCCGAGTTGCTGTGGCTGTGGCGTTGGCTGGCTCCAGTTAGACCCCTAGCCTGGGAACCTCCATGTGCTGCAGGTGTGGCTCTAAAAAACAAAAAATAAATAAAAGTATAAAACTTAAAATCTAACAAGTAAATAATTATTCTATACTGACATATTTAAGAAAATTGGGGTTTTCAGCACTCATTTCACAAATCAGAAAAATATGATATGTCAGAAGTTAGGTACTACTAGAAGTATTACAAAGAATGAAATAAAGCTAAAATTATAGCATTAGTACATTAGAAAATCTGTAGACAACCAACTGTGTATAGAAGAAACTGTCAACTTTGGACAACTGTGTCTATTATGATATGGTTTTCATAAACTCCTAATCAAAAATATAATAAAAGAAAAAGAAACAGGAGAAAAACACATTCAACGTATCACCATTTAAGAAAACCAATTCCCAGGTGATTAGAAAAGATCCATCTCTGAACTGGGTGGAGAGGCATGATTCCTAAATCCAAAGGGAAATTAAAACCACAAAGTTTAAACAAAACAGCATGAAAAAAAATCAATACCTCACAAAATAAAAAGGAATAATTTAGTTTTCAGCTTTCTTTTTACAAAAATTCTATTTTTAGATAAGATACAGTGGTTTAAGATGCTATCATGTCTTTAAGCTCCATTTGGTAGGGAAATACCTGTCTCCTACTTTTTAAAGGTAAATAGGAGGGTTTGTATTTAAGTTACAATGTAGAATACTTCAGAGTAACCTCATGCCAAAATGGCACATTTCTGAGGGATGCAAAGGTATTCAATAAAAAGCTTTTAAAGGCATATTTTTAAACTTGCAGCAGGAAAGCTTTTCTGTGTCAAGACAGTAATTCTTTTAACAGCATTGATCAAAATGTCATTCTTTTATGAGTGTACAATACCTTTTAATGGCATACAACAAGCCATTAGGGTTATACACCTCTGTATAGCAGACAGCTTACTGGAAAAAAGGGAACACTGGCCAAGATACAGTCAGTAGGTTTTATAGTTCTAACAAGGAATCTTTTTTCCCCCTAGCTGCTTCATTCTCAAGTCCACAACTGAAATTATCCAAAGATTAAGTGTAAGCTCTCTCCACTTCTGTAATTTAGAAGCATTTTCACAGAGGCCTAAACTGCAAGGTCTAAACTATATCTTTGTAGCTATAAGGTGGCCTTGGAAAGAGCCTCTCACCAAGGGCCAGTGAGAAATTATTCATGAAGATTAGAAAAGAATGATGGTTTTATTTACCTTGCTACTTTCTGGAGAAAGAAGAAAGTAAATCTTAAGAAATGTTATGGGATATTCACTTTTCCTATTTATTTACAAAGCAAAATACTAAAGGAACATTAAAATATCTCTCTTCATCAATTAACATTGATTAGGTAATCTTTCATAGAAGGAAACTATTTAAAAGTCATCTTAAAACAAGTCCTTGTCTTTGTGGTATTCATGCTTTAAGAAAGATAATATATATTCTGAAACTACTTGTAAAACTTAATCATGAGTATACAATTTCACAAAAAAACTTCTATCAATTTACCAAATTTCTAACCATTTGGAGAGTTAAGGGATGAGACAAAAATAGAAAGGGAGACTACTTCTGCTTTTCATGTTAAATCTCTACCTATTTTCCACTAGCAAAGGAAATATGACCTGAGACAAGAAAATTCTTAGAATTAGAGAAATATCCCAGATATTTTGATTGTAGCCTAAATCTCTACCTTCAGAAAACTATTTAAGGGCTTCATAGAGTCTAAAGAATGTTAGCAATAATTACAATTCTGCATGAAAAAGTACAACTTAACTTTACAGACAACAGACACATTTCATAAACCTTTCCCTAAAAGTAAATTTTAAAAAGTAAAAGAATCTGTCTCCTTTTAAAGGTGTGAATATGGGTATGTGGGTGCACAGTGGGAAGAAAATGGTAAGAGAAAAAAAGTTCCTACAAATGGCTTTCCAAATTTCATCATCAAACACAAACTTGTTTTAAGGCAATGTAGAGAACGAAGAGTATCTGCACTGAATCCATCACTGAAAACAAATAAAAATGTGAGGTAATATATAGAAAAATTTCTTAAAATCACCTCGGTTGATAAAATACAAAATCTAAGTCAAAGTGGAAATTCAGAGAAGTTAAGTGGATTGCTGAATCTGCTTTTGTCCATTCTGACAAGAGTTAAAACTTACAGATCTTGTTTGGACTAAAAGATGGAAAATAAACACAATTACCCCTAAGAGTCTAAAAGAAGGCTCTCATTCCAAGAAGGTGGACATGCAAAGGGCTGCCCCTCAAGGTAAAAGTGATCCAAGGGTCTGGGCTTAAGGGACTATAAGAATAGGCATCTTAGAAATGAGCAAAACAGGGAAAAACATGAAGCCACAAGTTGTAAACATAATCTAGCACTCAAGTAAATATACATGCCAAATTGACATCACCCGAATGGGTCCAAAAAATAAAAAATAATTATGCAGGAGTTCCCATCATGGAGCAGCAGAAACGAATCCAACTAGGAACCATGAGGTTGTAGGTTTGATCCCTGGCCTTGCTCACTGGGTTAAGGATCCGGCGTTGCCATGAGCTGTAGTGTAGGGTCGCAGACACAGCTTGGATCTGGCATTGCTGAGGCTGTGGTGTAGGCCAGCAGCTGTAGCTCCGATTTGACCCCTAGCCTGGGAACCTCCATATGACGTGGGTATGGCCCTAAAAAGACAAAAAAAGACCAAAAAAAAAAAAAGTTATGCAATTAGTCACATTCCAAGAAGCCAGACTGCAACAAATACAAATGTTATCTGATAGAACTACTGAAATGATTAAAAATCTCATAATTCTCATCTACAGAATAACTAAGAGACAAAGACTACCATAAACTTCAAATACATGTAAGTAGAGAAATGAATGCTAAAAGCCAGAAAGCATTTCTGAAGCCCATGTTAGAGAAAGAGAGCCACTATGTAGATAAAAGGAGAGAGAAGCAGAGGCTTAGGGGTGACAAAATACAGATAAAATAAGCACTAGCAAGTGGGGAAACCCTAAAAATAGATCTAAAACCTGTTAGATCAGACCATTAATTACTAAGGAATCCTAAAGGAATAGGCTTACAATTGCAAGAAATAGAAGAGAAGTATACTGATATACTGTCTCTATTTTAAAAAATTTATTAATTAAGCAAAACAACTCTACAATGTATTAGAGAAACTCATCTAAAATAAAGTGATTCAAAAAGTAAAAATACAGGAGTTCCCATTGTGGCACAGTGGAAACAAATCCTGCTAGTATCCATGATGATACAGGTTGGATCCCTGGCCTTGCTCAGTGGTTTGGGGACCCAGCATTGCAGTGAGCTGTGGTGTAGGTCATGGCTACCCTCATTGCTATGGCTGTGGCTGTGGTACAGGAGGACAGTTAGCTCCAGTTCTGACCCCTAGCCTGGGAACTTCCATATGACAAAGGTACGGCCCTAAACAGCAAAAAAAAAAGTAAAAATAAAAGGGACAAATGTAGTCAAGGAAAACAACAGGAAAGTAGGTGCTGCAGTTCTGATATTAATCATGTTAGAACTGAGGCCAAAAAGACTTAACATACCAAAAAAAGAACATTTCTTTTAAAAACCAATTCAAAATAAATATGTAATAATTATGATTATCTATGTACCAAATTGCACAGCAAGTACCATGATAAAATAGAATCAAGGAGCAATAAAGATGCAAAAATGAAAGAAAACAAACAGAAGACATCAACATATCAAACTAGATACAAGTGTACAAAAAAGGACATGAAATATATAAACTAAACAAGCTATATCATTATCTAGGTCTTTAAACTCCCATAATAAATAATTTCCTCTTTCAGTACACGTAAAACATTCAAAGACTGACCAAATGTATTAAGTTTTAAAGAAAGCTTCTATATGTTCCATAAAGAAGAAAAAATATAAACAATATTCTGGATGTCCCGTCATGGCTCAGTGGTTAACGAATCCGACTAGGAACCATGAAGTTGCGGGTTCGATCCCTCGCCTTGCTCAGTGGGTTAAAGATCCGGCGCTGCTGGGAGCTGTGGTGTAGGTTGCAGATGTGGCTCAGATCCCATGTTGCTGTGGCTCTGATGTAGGCCGGTGGTTACAGCTCTAATTAGACTCCTAGCCTGCGAGCCTCCATGTGCCATGGGAGCAGCCCTAGAAATGGCAAAAAGACAAAAAAAAAAAAAAATTCTGATCACATAATAAAAGTAGAAATTAACAACAAAATAAAAGTTATTTCACCCAGTAGTTTTAAAGCTTTCTACCAAAGTCTTTATATGTCTATAAAATGACATGAAGAAGAACATTCATTGCTGCTTGAATAATGATAGCCAAACACTGAAAACAACCTCAATGTGTATAAGAAGAAATAAACAAATTGTAGTATATTCATACAATGGAATATTACATAGTAATGAGAAAGAATAAAAGATGGCTATAGAAATGGTGTTTTAAGTAAAATAAATAAGACACAAAGTAACACATACTTTTGGCAGTGGGGAGCTGTGCTCATGGAGCACAGAAGTTCCCAGGCCAGGGACTGAACCCATGTCAGAGCAGTGACCTGAATCATACATGTGACAACTCCCCACCCAACTGCTAGGCCATGAGGGAACTCCAGTAATACCTACTTTTAAATGAGCTAAGTGATGTTAGAGCACTTAGGGGGAAAAAAAAAGCATTCAAAATGGAAAATAAGTAAAATTATCTTGGTTCACAGATGATTGATCTTTTATGTAGAAGACTCTAAAGATTCCACAATAATAATTTCTGAACTAATAAATGGAATCAGCAAAGGAGCAAGTCAACAATCAAAAATCCATTGTATTTCTATAAACTAACAATGAATGATCTGAGAAGGAAATTATGAAAGCAATTTCATTTATAATATCATCAAAATGCATAAAATATTTAGCAATTAACCAAGAAGTTGAAAGACTTCTTTTTTTTTTTTGTCTTTTTGCCATTTCTTGGGCCGCTCCTGTGGCATATGGAGGTTCCCAGGCTAGGGGTCCAATCGGAGCTGTAGCCGCCAGCCTATGCCAGAGCCACAGCAACGCAGGATCCGAGCCATGTCTGCAACCTACACCACAGCTCACAGCAACGCTGGATCCTTAACCCACTAAGCAAGGCGAGGGATAGAACCCTCATGGTTCCTAGTCGCATTCGTTAACCACTGCGCCATGACGGGAACTCCTGAAAGACTTCTATAATGAAAACACAAAACATTGCTGAAAGAAATTAAAGAAAATAAAAATAAATGGAAACACATCCCATGTTCATTGAATAGAATTATTGCTGTTGAGATATCAATACTACCCAAAGTGATTTACAGATTCATTGTAATGATACTTTTTGCAGAAAAAGAAATACTCAACTTAAACATAAGGAAATTTAAGCGACCCTGAACAGCCAAAATAATCTTGAAAAAGGGGAACAAAGCTGGAAAACTTCTATGTCCTGATTTTAAAATATACTACAAAGCTATAGTAATCAAAACAGTGTGATACTGGCATAAAGACAGACCTATAGATTAGTGAAATAGAATAAAGAGCCCAGAAATAAATCTTCACAAATATGTGTGGCCAAATGATATTTAACAAGGGTCCAAAGACTATTCAATGGGAAAAGGGTGGGAAAGCTGGATAACTGGATATCTACACACAAAAGAATGAAATTGATCCCTTACCTAACACCAAATTAATTCAATATGGATCAAAGACCTAAAATATAAGACTTTTAGAAGAAAACACTGAGCAAAAGCTTCATGACATTAGAGTAGGCAATGATTTCTTGGATATGACATCAAAGGCACTGGTAACAAAAGAAAAAGTATACATATTGGACTTTATAAAAATTTTTAAATTTTATACATGAAAAGACACTAATCATAGAGTAAAAGGGCAATCCACAAAATGTGAAAAAATATTTGAAATCATTTATCTGATAAAAGATTAATATCCAGAACACAGAATTTCTAAAACTCAACATCAAAGGAAAAAACAATCTGATACAAAAATAGGCAAAGATAGCTCCCACTGTGGCAGAATACATTGGCAGCATCTTGGGATTGCTGGGATGCAGGTTCAATTCCCGACCCCAGCACAATGGGTTAAGGATCCAGTTGCTGCAGCTGCAGCTTAGTCCGCAGCTGAAGCTCAGGTCTGATCCTTGGCCCAGGAACTCCGTATGTTACAGGGCGGCCAGAAAAAAAAAGGTGGGGGGGCTTGAATAGATATTTCTCCAGAGATGTATAAAACACCCAATAAACACATGAAAAGATGCTTAACATCACTACCATTTGGGAAATGGAAGTCAAAACTATCATAAGATACCATCTCACATCCAATAGGATGGCTACTATAAAAAAATCCAACTCAAAAAACCCAGAAAATAATGAATGTTGGCAAGGATGTGGAGAAATTAGAATTCTTTTGCATTCTTGATAGAAATATAAAGTGGTACAGCTGCTATGGAAATGAGTACAGCCATTCCCTTAGAAATTAAAAACATGGGAATCCCTATTGTGGCTCAGTAGGTTAAGAAGGATGAGGATGGAGGTTAGATCCCTGGCCTCAATCAGTAGGTTAAGGATCCAGTGTTGCCACAAGCTGCAGTGTAGGTTGCAGATGTGGTTCAAATCTTACCTTGCTGTGGCTGTGGTGTAGGCTGGCAGCTGCAGCTCCAAATTGACCTCTAGCCTGGAAACTTCAATATGCCACAGGTGCAAGCCTAAAAAGACAAAAAATTAAAATTAAAAATACAATTCTCATATCATCAGCAATTCCACTTCTGGGTATACATCCAAAAGAACTGAGGGAGTTCCTGATGTGGCTCAGTAGTAATGAACCTGCCCAGGATCCACAAAGACTTGGGTTCCATCCCTGGTCCTGTTCAGTGGGCTAAGGATCTGGCATTGCCATGAGCTATGGTGTAGGCTGCAGACGCAGCTCAGATCTGGTGCTGCACTGATGCAGGCGCAGGTGGGCAGGTGCAGTGCTGATTCGACCCCTAGCCTAGGAGCTTCCATATGCCAAAGGTGTAGCTCCAAAAAGCAAAAAAAAAAAAAAAAAAAAGAATTGAAAATGAAGTCTTGAAGAGTTATTTGTACACCCATATTCTCAGCAGCATTAATTCACATTTACTCACCAAGGTACAAGTAAAGTGTCCATACGCCAAAGAATGGATGAGCAAAATGTAGCATAAATATACAATGGAATATCACTCAACCAAAGGAAATTCTGAAATGTGCCACAACATGGATGAACCTTATTTCATGGTAAGTGAAATAAGACAGTCACATAAACGCAAATCCTACAGGATTCTACTTAAATGAGGTATACTTAACTGTAGTCAAAAGCAAAGGCAATTAGTAGAATGGGGTTGCCAGGGGCTGGAAGAAGAGTTATTTGTTAATAGGTATGGAGCTTTGGTTTACAAGATGCAAAAGAGTTATGAAGACGGATGGTGGTAATAGTTGCAGATTACAAATTAATTTAATTCTAAAATTAAAATGATTTAGATAGTAAATTTTTTCTTACGTATATTTTACTTCTATTAAAAAAATTGGGGAGTTCCCATTGTGGCGCAGGGGAAACGAATCCAACTAGTATCCATAAGGATGTGGGTTTGATCCCTGGCCTCACAGGTGTGGTATAGGTCACAGATGCAGCTTGGATCCAGAGTTCCAAGACACAGCTACAGCTATGGCTGTAGTGTAGGCCAGCAGCTACAGGTCCAATTCAACCCCTAGCCTGAGAACTTCCATATGCTGTGGGTGCGGCCCTAAAAAGCAAAAAAAAAAAAAAAAAAAAAAAAAAAAATGGAGAAAAACCTTATCAATACTGACAATAGCAAGAACTGTGGGAAGTATCTCTGGGAAGACAAGGAGTGGTAATAACTGAGGATGAACACAAGGAATCATGGGATGCTGGAAATGTCCTATATCTTGCACAGACAAATATACATAAAGAAATATACACTGTAAAACAATGCGAAATTTTTACTATACACTTCAGATTAGTGTACTTGATATACTTTATTGCGTACTGAACAACCAAAACAACAAAAAGTCATGAAGAGACATTTCATTTAAAGAAAAGAAATCCCAACAGTTGAAAAACCTAAGTAAATATGCTTAGCCTCATTAGATGTCAAGGAAATGCCAATTAAAATACGACTACAGGAGCTTCCGCTGTGGCACAACATGATCAGCAGTGTCTTGGGAGCATCAGGACATAGGTTCATTCCCCTGCCAAGCCCAGTGGGTTAGGGATCCTGCATTGCCACAGCTGCAGCTTAGGTCGCAACTGTGCCTTGGATCTGATCCCTGGCCAGGGAGCTCCATGCGTTGTGGGGCGGCCAAAAATGAAATAATAAAATAAAATAAAATAAAATAAAATACTACTACAATCCCCACATGATTAGCTAGTACACTATTTGACTATCAGTCAATCATATTAACTAAAATATTGTTTGTGGGAGTGCAAATTGGTGCAACCATTCTGAAAAACTGTTCTATATTTACTAAGCTGAAACATCAAATTCTCTCAAAAAGTTGTTTGGGGAGTTCCCGTCGTGGCGCAGTGGTTAACGAATCCGACTAGGAACCATGAGGTTGCGGGTTCGGTCCCTGCCCTTGCTCAGTGGGTTAATGATCCGGCGTTGCCATGAGCTGTGGTGTAGGTTGCAGACGCGGCTCAGATCCCGTGTTGCTGTGGCTCTGGCATAGGCCGGTGGCTACAGCTCCAATTAGACCCCTAGCCTGGGAACCTTCATATGCCGCGGGAGCGGCCCAAGAAATAGCAACAACAAAAGACAAAAAAAAAAAACTTGTTTGGCTTCTTACCTATTTTGTTTTACTCTGGACCTTAGTTTAACAATCACATCCACAGTTCTTTTCTCAACATTCTTAGGTTTGCTCTATCTCTTACTTTCTAACTCTTTGGCTTCCATCTCTTTTCCTAATTATGATAATCTTGTTCACAAAAGGAGAGTGAGTATCGCTGAAAATTTCTGAGTAAAGAGCTCTGAAAACCCTTTCCTCCACAGAAGCAATGAGAACACTACCAGAAACTATCAGAATCAACTTTTTCAAAATGCTAGAAATTAACCAAAGGTTTGCAGGAACCTAGGGAATAATAACTCAGGAAAAATAGCTGAATCTCTATAAGAACAATGAGCTTTGTGGCATTTTAATTTGCTCTATGCCCATGTGCCCATCCCCAGTTCCACAGAAGTCTGGAAAGAACAATAGCCACAGTCAAGTTTGGCAGTCCAAGAAGTTGGAGTTCCCAGAGAAAGGTCATTATTGGACATGAAAGACTTCACATGAAAGGCTATCATTATGTGAACTTAGAGCTCATTAATACAAAAAGCATTTTCCCTTGAGAGAATTTGTCAAACCAACCAAAGAGCTGTTGAACATAGCTCTTAAAACTAATCAATAAGAAAACAAACCCCATTAATAAACAGGCAAAAGATTTCAACAGATATCTCACCAAACAAGATATACAAATGGCAAAAAAGCGTAAGAAAAGATGGTCAACATCATAATGCATTAGGGAATTACAAATTAAAACAACTAAAAACCACTACACATCTATAAGAATGCCAAAAATCCAAAACACTCATTTGGTGTGGATATGGAGCAACAGGAACTCTCATTCACAGCTGGCAGAAATGCAAAACAGTACAGCAATTCCAGAAGACACTTTGGCAGTTTTTCCTCTTTCTAGAAAACTAAAATAATCTTTTAAGGGTAGATCTGTGTTGATCGGTTTTTTTTTTTTCCACTGTACAGCATAGAGACCCAGTTATACATACATGCATACATAATTTTTTCTCCCATTGTCATGCTGCGAAGTATCTAGACATAGTTCTCAGTGCTACACAGCAGGATCTCATTGTAAATCCATTCCAAGAGCAATAGTTGGCATCCATTAACCCCAAGCTCCCAATCCACCCCGCTCCCCCCGCCTCCGCAACCACAAGTCTGTTCTCCAAGTCCATGATTTTCTTTTCTGTAGAAAGGTTCATTCGTACTGTATATTAGATACCAGATATGAGTGATATCATATGGTATTTGTCTTTCTCTTTCTGACTTATTTCACTCAGTATGAGAGTCTCTAGTTTTATCCATGTTGCTGCACTATCGGCCAATATCCTGGATGAATATAGACGCAAAAATTCTCAACAAAATTTTAGCCAACCAAACCCAACAACATAACAAAAAGATCGTACATCATGACCAGGTGGGATTCATCCCAGATTCACAAGGATGGTTCAACATATGCAAATCAATCAACGTCATACACCACATTAACAAAAGAAAAGTCAAAAACCATATGATCATCTTGACAGATGCAGAAAAAGCATTTGACAAAGTCCAATATCCATTCATGACAAAAACTCACCAAAGTGGGTATAGAGAGAACATTCCTTAACATAATCAAAGCCATTTATGATGAACCCACAGCAAATATAACACTCAATGGAGAAAAATTGAAAGCCTTCTCACTCAAATCTGGAACAAGACAGGGATGCCCACTCTCACCACTGCTATTCAACATAGTATTGGAAGTCCTGGCCACAGCAATTAGACAAACAAAATAAAAGGCATCCAAAAAGGAAGAGAAGAGATAAAACTGTCACTGTATGCAGATGACATGATACCATACATAGAAAACACTAAGGACTCAACACAAAAACTACTTGAACTGATCAATAAATTCAGCAAAGTAACAGAATATAAAATTAACATTCAGAAATCAGTTGCACTTCTGCATACTAACAATGAAATACTAGAAAAGGAATACAAAAATACAGTACCTTTTAAAATATCACCCCAAAAAATCAAACACCTGGGAGTACACCTGACCAAGGACTTTAAGCCGAGAACTATAAAACATTAATCAAGGAAATTAAAGAAGATGTAAAGAAATGGAAAGACATTCCATGTTCCTGGATTGGAAAAATTAATATGGTAAAAATGGCCATACTACCCACAGATTCAGTGCAATCCACAGATTCAATGCAATCCCTATGGAATGACCCATGACATTTTTCACAGAAATAGAACAAACAATCCAAAAATTCATATGGAACCATAAAAGACCCAAAATCACCAAAGCAGTCCTGAGAAACAAAAACCAAACAGGAGGCATACTAACTCTTCCAGACTTCAAGCAATATTACAAAGCCACAGTCATTAAGACAGTGTGGTACTGGTACCAAAACAGACCTACAGACCAATGGAACAGAATAGAGAACGCAGAAATAAACCCAGACACCTATGGTCAATTAATCTTTGATGAAGGAGGCAAGAACAAAAAATGGGGAAAAGACAGTCTATTCAGCAAGAATTGCTGGGAAACCTGGACAGCTGCATGCAAATCAATGAAACTAGAACATGCTCTCCCACAATGCACCAAAATAAATTAATCTTTTCATACAACCCAGCAATCATGCTCCTTGGTGCTGTGTGTGCTCCTCCAAAGGAACTGAAAACTCACATCTACACAAAAACCTACACATGGATGCTTATAGCAGCTTTATTCATAATTGCCAAAACCTGGAAGTAAGCAAGATGCCCTTCAGTATGTGGTATAAACTGTGGCCCCTCAATGCAATGAAATATTATTCAGGGCTAAAACAAAATGAGCTATGCTATGAAAAGACGGGTTGAAACCTTAAATGCATACTAAATGAAAGAAACCAATTTGAAAAGGCTACATACTATGTGATTCCAACTATATGACATTCTGCAGGGGCAAAACTTTGTAGGCAATGAAAATACCAAAAGTTGCCAGGGGTAAGAAGGGTGGGAGGGATGAGTAAGCAGAGCATAGAGGATTTTTAGGAAAGTAAAAAATTCTCTATGATACTAAAATGGTGGATACATGTCACTATACTTGTGTCAAATACCATGAAATGTAAAATACCAAGAGTGAACACAAACTGTAAACTATGGACTTTGAGTGATAATGATGTGTCAATGTAGGTTCATCAATCGTAACAAACGTACTCTGGATACAGGATGTTGACACTGAGGGAGGCTGTGCATATGTGGAAACAGGGGGTATGTGGGAACTCTCCGTACTTTCCACTCAATTAACATTACCAAACAATTGAGGAAGAAATAGCATTTACTCCTCACAGATCTGACTTTAAAAATTAAAGAGGAAGAAACACTTTTTTTCTTTTTGTATTAAAACAACAATACCAAAATCATACAAAGCTATTACAAGGTAAAAGAAAATTATATACTCACAAACTTAAACATAGACATTCTTATCAAAACATTAGGAAATGTGACTTAGTAACATAAAATTATTATAGTAATAATAATAATAATAATAATACACCATAATGAACTGGAGATTATTCCAGCAATGCAAAATAGGCTTCACAGTGAAAAATCAATGTAATCCTCCTTATTAGCAGAATAAAGAAGAAAAACATATGATCATTTTAATTGATACAGAAAAACTATTTGACAAAAATTCAACATCTGTTAGTGATAAAAACTCTCAGCAAAATAGGGAATGAAAGGGAATCTCCTCAATCTGATAAGAGACAACTATGAAAAAGCTATAGCTTTTGGAGTTCTCATTGTGGCGCAGTGGTTAACGAATCCGACTAGGAACTATGAGGTTGCGGGTTCAATCCCTGGCCTTGCTCAGTGGGTTAAGGATCTGGTGTTGCCATAAGCTGTGGTGTAGGTTGCAGACGTGGCTTGGATCCCACATTGCTGTGGCTCTGGCATAGGCCAGTGGCTACAGCTCCGATTCGACCCCTAGCCTGGTAATCTCCATATGTCGCAGGAGCAGCCCTAGAAAAGGCAAAAAAAAAAAAAAGAAAAAGCTATAGCTTTCATCACACTTAATGGAGACAAACTAAATATTTTATCCCCAAAATCAGGAATAAGGCAAAGATGTACCCTCTCTGCTATTAAACATCACCTTGAAGGTCAGAGACGGTGCAATTAAAATAGATAAATAGATAAACAGATAAATAAATAAATGTAAAGGCACACATATTGGAAAGAAAGAAGTAAAACATCATAAACAAATTTTTGTAAATATAACCTAATAGTAAATTTTAGCACGGTCACAAAATTTTATTTTATTATTTCTTATTTTTTTGTCTTTTTGCCATTTCTCGGGCCGCTCCCACGGCATATGGAGGTTCCCAGGCTAGGGGTCAAATCAGAGCTGTAGCTACCACCCTAAGCAAGACCCACAACAATGTGGGATCTGAGCCACGTCTGCAACCTACACCACAGTTCATGGCAAAACTGGATCCTTAACCCACTGTGCAAGGCCAGGGATCAAACCCGCAACCTCATGGTTCCTAGTTGGATTCATTAACCACTGAGCCATGACAGGAACTCCCACAAAGAATTGTGAATTAATACAGAAAAATTAAATGCTTTCCTAAATACTGGCACTTGGCAAAAAAAAAATTACAGGACAACAAAACTTGCAATATTACCAAGAAATATGAACTACTCTGGGAAAAATTTAACAAAATTTGCACAAGATCTATACAAAGAAAACAACAAACTCTGCTGAGAGAATTTAAAGATGATGCAAAAAATGAAAGGACATAACTACATGGATTATAAGAATCATATTTCTTACGCAGATAATTACCAACTTATTGGTCTAATATAGATTCAGTATAATCACAAATAGATTTTCAACAAACTCAGTAGAAAATGACTAGTTGATTCTCAAATGTATATGGGAAAGGGCCAACAGTCACAGAGATTTCTTAGAGAAACATAAGTTGCAAGTGTGACAGCACTAGGTATTAAGTCTTCCAGATTTAGAGAATTATTATACCTTATTTCAAATAGTATGTGGTAGCTGCATAATGGATAGATGTATAAATCAGAAGAACAGAATAGTTAGTCCAGAAATAGGATAATGCACATTAGGTTGACTGCTTGTCAACATAGGTGCCAAGGTATTTGAGAACTTCCTTTAGCATTCCTAATAGTGAAGACCTGCAGGCAGAATATTCTCTAAGATTTGTTTATATGAAATATGTTTTATTTGACCTGCATTCTCAAAAGTTGAAGAGAGAATAAAAGTTTAACAGGCTTTTTGTGTGTGCTTTCAATACTTTAAAGACACCATTCCTTTGGTTTCTGGCCTCTATTGTTTATAAGAAATCAATCTAGTTCATACTGTTTTGTTCTATAGTATGTCATTTTACTCTAGATGTTTTCAAACAGTTTAACTACATGGCTGAACCTTGCTTCATTTCCTAATTGCCCAGCTTTTCGCTATTCTCCTTATCTGTAAATTTGTTGTTCACCTAATTTGGTAAATTTTCATTCACTGTCTTTTTCATATTATTATAATTATTATTATTATTACTGTTATTTGCTCCTCTACTTTTTCTCCTGGGACTCAAATTAGGTATATAATAGATATTGTGATATTGTTCCACAAGTGATTGAGGCTATGTTTGCTTTTGATTAGTCTTTTTTCTGATTTCTTCACAGTGAATAATTTCTAGTGGTCTGTCTCCAAGCTCATTATCTCTTCTGTTACTACACTCTGCTATTAATCCTATCTGGTGATTTTTCTTGGGAGGGTACTAAATTTTCAACTCCAGAATTCCCCTCTACTGCCACTTTAAAAAAGTTTTTACTTCTCTGGTGAGAGTTCCTATTTTTTAATTTATTACAAGCAAATCTCCCTTTATATTATTGAACATATTTGTGATGCTTACTTTAAAATCCTTATGTACTAATTCAACACATCAATTCTGTTGAGGTTTGATTCCACTGACTGCCTTTTCTCTTGGACAAAAATCACATTCTCCCCTTTCTTTGGGTGTCTGTAGACATTTTTTACTATATCATGGACATTGTGATAATGTGTTTGTGGAGATTCTGAATTACATTGTCGCACTTTGAAGAAGGCTGATATTTTATTGCAATAGGCAGTTAACTTGGCTGAAGTCAAATAGTAAATCGTTCTTTTGTAATGAGTAACAGTTGAAATCTCTGCTCAGACCTTTTAAGTTTAGCTGGACTGCTTGAAAACTGAACCATGCAAGTCCAGATACCCTGTATCTTTTTGACAGATTATAACTGTTACCTCAGAAGTGTTGTTCAAAAAGGTTGTACTCCTTCATTACCAGAAACAATGATAATTCAAGTGGGAATGGTAAAAATGGTGCTGGAAGAACTGGATATCCATATAGAAAAAAATTAATCCCAAACACTACATCACAAAGAAATCAACACAAAATAGGTCAGAGACCTAAAGGTAAAAGCTAAAACTTTATATCATAGGAAGAAAATCTTTGTGACTTTGAAGTAGACAAAGATTTCTTGGGACACAAAACTCATGAACCATAAAATCAAAGATGGATAAATGGACATCATCAAAATTAAAACTTTTGCTCTTGAAAAGACATCATTTAAAAATAAAAAGGCAGGAGATCCCATCATGGTGTAGCAGAAACTAATCCGACTAGGAATCATGAGGTTGCGGGTTTGATCCCTGGCCTCACTCAGTGGGTTAAGGATCTGGCATTGCTGTGAGCTGTGGTGTAGGTCACAGACGCAGCTCTGATTTGCCATTGCTGTGGCCGTGGCATAGACTGGCAGCTGTAGCTCTGATTCGACCCCTAGTTTGGGAACCTCCATAGTCCACAGGTACAGCTTTAAAAAGCAAAAAAATTAAATTAATTAATTAATTAAATAAAAAGGCAAATCTCACAGTAGAAAATATTCTGAAGAAACCTAATTAACCGAGTACTTTTATACAGAATATATAAGGAACGTTAATATCTCAATAAAAAAAGACAAGTCACTTTAAAACTGGCAAAATATTTAAAGAGATACGTTATGAAAGATGCGAACACACAATAAACACAAGATGTAAGGTAATAAAACATGGCCAACATCATTAGACATCAGTAAAGTACAAGTTAAAACCACAATGTGGAGTTCCTGTTGTGGCACAGCAGAAAAGAATCCAACTAGGAACCATGAAGTTGCAGGTTCAATCCCTGGCCTCTCTCAGAGGGTTACTGATCTGGCATTGCCAAGAGCTGTGGTTTAGGTTGCAGACAGGGCTCAGATCTGATGTTGCTGTGGCTGTGGCATAGGCCAGCAGCTGTAGCTCCAATTGGACCCCTAGCCTGGGAACCTCCATATGCCACGGGTGCAGCCCTAAAAAACAAACAAACAAAAAAAACAAAATGAGATATAAATTTCCCAGAATGGCTAAAATTTCAATGATTGATAGTTCCAAGTGTTCACAAAGATGTTGAGAATTGCAATTTTCATACATTCCTGAAGGTAACATAAAATCATATAAATACTTTGGAAAACAGTTGACAGTTTCTTATAAAACTGAATGTATAATTACTGTATGACACAGCAATTCCACTCCCTAGGTATTTGGCCAACAACTACACACAAATGTTCATAGCAGCTTTATTCATAATAATTTCAATTTGGAAACAACCCAAATGTCAATCAACATATGAATGGATAAACAAATTGTAATGTATAAATAGATACAGAAATACTATAATACTGATATATACTAAAATATGAGTTAATGTGAGAAATATAATATTGGAAAAAATAAATACAAAATAATACATAGTGTAAAATTTCATTTATATGACATTAGAGAAAAGTCAAAATGAATCTGTAATGTCAAAAAGGCACATTAGTGATTACTTAGTGTTGGAGGTAAAGGGATAGAAAATGACTGAAAATAGAAAAGGTAATTTACTGGGATAAAGGGAGAGAATGTGGAAGAAACTGCATCTGAGAAGATACTGATCAAGAATTTTACAAAACTGGCCAAAGATAGCAAGCCATAATTCAATACTACCAAAGGATAAATAGTATACATTATAAAAATATGTAAATCTAGGCACACCATACTAAAACTACTAAAAATCAAAAAGGGAAAATCTTAAAGAGGTCAGTTTCTTTTAAAGGTATAAAAATAAATCTGACCCCTAACTTCTAGGAAAAAACAGTAGAGACCAGAAGATAATGGAATTACATCCTCTAAGGGATGGGAAAACTGAACTGTCAATCCATAACTGGGAAACTACACCTCATCAGTGAAGGTGAAATATATACTTTTTTCAAATAGGTGAAGAACTGTGAGAATCTGTCCTCAACAAATCCACATTAAAATGAATAGTGAAGGGCATTCTTTAAGCAAAATGAAAATGATCCCACAGAGGGCAAGTAGGATACACAGGAAGGAATGAAGTCACAAAAAATGTAAATTTACAATGATAACATCTCTGAAAATTCAAAATATCTAGAAAATTAAAATAGCAAAATATGAAAATACAAGAATAAATGTAAGGTAATAAAAGATTTGATAAATTAAGAATATAGAAGAGAATAGGAAATGAAATTTAAAAAAATCAGTCCAACAGAAGAAAGGAAAAATATCAGAATGAAGTGATGAAACAAACACTAAATGCTAAGTATGAGACAATGTATTTGCAATTATATTTATAATTACTAACATATTAATTATATTAAATTAGAAAGCGCCAATAGCAGGGGGTCTGATTTCTAACCACTTGACTTTAAAGAGACTCCAAGACCTCATTTCTCGTGGCTATATGCGTCTAAAACTTAAGTCTCTCAATTACAGAGACCTATCTCTTTCCTCTCAGTATAGCAGTTTGATCAGCCTATAGGCCTAATGCTCCTTTTTTCCAGCACTTTAATTGTTTCTGGACCCTAGAGGTTTTCCTTTTGTTATATATATAGGTTATCTTTTCCTCCATTATGCAGGAACAAGAAATCTTAACTACCCAGTATTTTTTTTTAATTTATGTCCCACCAAGCAAACCTAGTAGTCATTTCCATTTTAAGTACTTTATTGCTAATTACATATACACACTACTGTATGTGGAATGGATAATTATCAGGGACCTATTGTGTAGCATGGGGAAATCTACTCAGTATTCTGTAATAACCTATATGAGAAAAGAGAATAGATACATGTATATGTATAACTGATTCACTTTGCTAGTTTACACCTGAAACTAATACACCACTGTAGGTCAACTATACTCCAATAAAATTTAAATAAATAAAAAAAGTATTTTATTGCTAATTGCCACAAGGAAATAAATAGTGCCCAACAAAAGTAATAAAGATGTAGAATGTATTAGTTTCCTAGGACGTCGCTGACAAATACCACACAAACTAAGAGGTTTAGTAGTCGTGCTCGCTGATGAGTCTAGAGAAGAATCCCTCTTTCCCTCTTAGTTTCTAGTGGTTGCCAGCAATCCTTTGTGCTCTTTGCTTTACAGCTACATTAATTCCAGTTTTTGCTCCTATCATCATCACATGGCCAGAACCTTCCCTGAGTGTCTCTGTCCTCTGTTTCTCTGTATCTAAATCTCCTTTTTCTTTCTCTTATAAAGACACCAGACACTGCATTACAACTCACCCTAATAATATATCTGCAAAAACAATACTTACAAATACAACCTCATTCACAAGGGTTAGGACTTGAACATATGTTTCAGTGGAACACAATTCAACCAGAGACTGTCTCAAAATTTAAGAAAACTTAAGCTATACAAAGTTCTAATAATTCCTATACATGTTCTGCAGGTCTGGGTTTTTGGAAGTCCCTTGGGCCTCCTGTTTGCTTTATTTATCTCTGTGGTTAGTGCTCTTTAAATGAACCTAGCCCTCTGAACTGACAACTCCTATAAAGCCCTCTCCACAAAAAATTTCTCTTCCCAGGTAAAAGGCTTGATGGTGTAGTTAGAATAAATGCCTATCTCCTTGAAGACAAGGATCAAATCTTATAATTCCCTAAAACTAGAATGGGAACTGTTAGCAATAAAGTAGAGGCCACTTGAGTATACTCCTCCATCAGCTCCGTAATCTTTCTCAGGAGATCTCCTGATTAGGTGATTATCTTTTAACTGAGTTCCTATGCCATGTGAGAAAGATCTCAAGGCTTTTCCTAATACCCCACCACATCCTTGTTTTCCTCCTTCTGAGACTCTTTGATAGTTTCAAAATCTCCTAGAAGGCATTGATTAAACTTTCTGAAAGTAGCACCACTGTGCAGAACATGCATTAGTGAAATTGCTTGCAAGTCATCATGCTTAATTTTGCTTGGTATGGTATTCCCAAAGGAAATCACAACCTCTTTAAAAGAAGTACATGATTACAAATTCAAGAATGTAGTTCCCATCATGGCTCAGCAGTTAACGAACCTGACTGGTATCCATGAGGACGCAGGTTTGACCCCTGGCCTCACTCAGTGGGTTAAGGATCCAGCGTTGCTGTGAGCTGTGGTGTAAGTCACAGACGAGGCTTGGATCTGGCATTGCTGTGGCTGTGGCGTAGCCAAGCAGCTACAGCTCTGAATCGACCCCTAGCCTAGGAACCTCCGTATCCCGAGGGTGCGACCTTAAAAAGACAGAAGACAAAAAACAAAACAAAACTAAAACAAATTCAAGAACATAAATCAATTCTCCCCCAACATCCTTTTATCAGTTGGTTCTTATCTGTCCTCAGTTGTACATTTGATATTGTGCTCTTAAGTAAAAAAAAATTTTAGCTGATATATCTCTTCCAAGTTCTACCTTCCATTTTGTTGTGTCCTAAGAATTTTCTTATAAAAATTACTTGAAATATTCTAAAGTGAAAAAAATCAAGTAAAACTTCTGTGTATCTATCATACAGCTTAAGAAATAACACACTGCCAAATACAGTTTAAGCACTCTAATAATTCTTCCTTAATGACATTCTTCCTCTCTTCCTGCTCCCCCTACAAGTTCATACCACAATTTATCTCCATAACAAATTACTATCTGGAAGCTGATGTTTATGATCTCCACGCAGTTTTTACACATTTACTAAATTAACAGTGTTCTATATATCTTTAAACTTTAACGTGGTATTACACCTATTATAATAGATTCCTCTGAAATAGTTTTTTTTTTTTTTTTTTTTTGCTCAAACTATGATTGTGAGATTCATCATATTGGTTCCTGTTTCTCTGCTTCATTATTTTAATCCCCTCTTCACTTTTTCATTGAGAATATATGACAATTTTTATACTCATTTTTCTCCTGATGGACATTAAGAAAGTTTCCAAATTTTTGCAATTATAAACAATGCTGTCTGAACAATTCACTAATGGATCACAACTAGTTTCCCTCTTTTTTTAGGGCTGCACCCCAGCATATGGAGATTCCATAATCTATTAGCAGCTTATTGCTAATAGCCAAAACCTGGAAAGAACACAAATGTCCATTAACTGGCTAATGGATAAACAGATTATGGTACATATATATAATGGAATACTACTCACACACAAAAAGGAAGAGACTACTGATACATGCAACGACATGAATGACTCTTAAATACATTATGCTAAATGAAAGAAGCCAGACATAAAAGGCTGCATACTACAGAATTCCATTAACATGATGTTCTCAAAGTGCAAACAATAGTAGCAGATTACCAGATAAATGGTTGCTAGGGGATACATATGGTATCTGAGAATTGATGCTAAGAAGCATGAGGTAACTTTATAGACTTAGAGAAATAAGCTATCTTCACTATGAAAGTAGTTCACAACAGTTTACATTTGTCAAAACTCAAAGAACTATATTCTTTAAAAAATGAATTTTACTATATGTAAATTAAGCCTCAGACTTTTAAAAAAGCAGCAGCTAGAGGGTAGAAAAAAGACACATTACATACTAGAAGAAAGCTCAGAATGACTCCAAATATCTAACTAAAAACAGCATAAGTTGGAAAAAAATAGAATATTAAAGTGCTAAAAAAATTATTTATCCAGTTTAAAAATAAATCTCTCAAAAAGTTAACTAAATCCAATGTTCATTGCAGCACTATATACAATAGCCAAGACATGGAAACAACCTAAATGTCCATCAACAGAGGAATGGATAAACAAAATGTGGTATGCATACACAATAGAGTATTACTCAACCATTAAAAGGAACGAAATAACAGCATTTGCAGCAACATGCTTGGACCTAGAAATTATCATGCTAAGTGAAGTCAGACAGTGAGACACCAACAGTATATGCTATCACTTACATGTGGAATCTAAAAAAACGACACAATGAACTTCTTTGCAGAACAGATACTGACTCACAGACTTTGAAAAATTTACGGTTTCCAAATGAGACAGGTTAGAGGGTAGGGGGATCTGCTGGGGGTTTGGGATGGAAATGCTATAAAATTGGGTTGTGATGATCATTGTACAACTATAAATGCAATAAAAGTCAGAGTAATTAAAAAAAACTTTACTTCAATTAAAAATTAATAAAATTAAATTTTAAAAAATGAAAAAATTTAACTAAAAATATTTTCAAATTAAAAAAATTAACAGAATTCATTATCAACAAGCCATACCGTAAGCAATGTTAAAGGAAGTTCTCCAGGAGTTCCCATCGTGGCTCAGTGGTTAACGAATGCAACTAGGAATCATGAGGTTTTGGGTTCAATCCCTGGCCTCGCTCAGTGGATTAGGAATCCGGCGTTGCCATGAGCTGTGGTGTAGTTTGCAGATGCGGCTCGGATCCTGCGTTGCTGTGGCTGAGGCATAGGCCAGCAGCTACAGTTCCGATTAGACCCCTAGCCTGGGAACCTCCATATGCCGCAGGTGCAGCCCTAGAAAAGACAAAAGACAAAAAAAAGAAAAAGAAAGTTCTCCAGACTGAAGAAAACTGATGAAAAATTGGATCTACAAGAAGAAATAGAGTGCCAGAAATGGTAAGATATAAATAAAATGAAATTGACTTTATTCTCATTTGCTTAATTTCATTAAAACCTCCTCACAAAGAGCAGGATACACAGGTGTTTTCTATCAAATATTTAACAACAACAACATAAATATTGAAAGATTTTGTATAGGATTGATCCTATACAAAATCTTTCCATATAGAAGAACACTACACATCCCAGATCACATATAGAAGTCAGACAGCACTGCCCTAATGCTCAAATCAGAAAATCAAAATATAGCAAGACCAAACTCCCTTATGAACACTCTAAAGAAAACAATTTTAAGATCAAATTAAAAGACATAAAAACAATCATGGTATACTATGTTCATGGATGGAAAGATTGAATACTGTAAAGATGACAACTATTCCCAAATTAATATGCATGGTCAAAGCAATTCCTATCAAAACCCCCAAAAGATTTCTCATGGTATGTAATGAACTGAGTACAAAACCAAATAAGGAGGATTTACGGGTCAAGAATAAATAAGAGAACAACTTGGTATAGGGAGTAGGGGAAGCACTTTAACCTACTTAATATTGTCTTACTTTAGAGATAAGTGAATGAAAACAATGTGTTTTGTTATATGAGCAAGATGAGACAAATGAAACAGACTGGAAAAGCTCAAAAGCAAAAGCAAATATATATACACAGAAACCATGTGGGAACATGACGTTATCCATTCAGGGAGGAAGGGATGTCCTATTTCAGAGGCTGACAAATTTTTTCTATTAAGGGCCAGACAATCATATATTTGGCTTTGAAGCCGATATAGTCTCTTTCACAAGTACTCAATTCAGAACTTGTAGCACAAAAGCAGCCAGAATCAAGTAAAGGAAGGGAGGTGCCTGTGTTCCAATAGAATTTTATTTACAAAAACAGATGGTGAGCTAGTTGTTTTCCAAATACCAACAAAACAAATTTTTTTGTCTTTTTAGTGCCCCACCGGCAGCATATGGGGGTTCCCAGACTAGGGGGTCAAATCAGAGCTGTAGCTGCCAGCCTACGCCACAGCCATAGCGACGCCAGAGCAACTTCTGTGACCTACACAGCAGCTCATGGCAGATCCCTAACCCATTGATGGAGGCCAGATACTGAACCTGTGTCCTCATGGGTATTAGTCATATTCATTTCTGCTGAGCCACAACAGGAACCACAAAACAAAAAAAAATTTTTTTCGTCTTTTCTAGGGCCACACTGGAGGCATATGGAGGTTCCCAGGCTAGGGGTCTAATCAGAGCTGTAGTCGCCGGCCTATGCCAGAGCCACAGCAATGCAGGATCCGAGCCGTGGCTGTGACCTACACCACAGCTCATGGCAATGCTAGATCCTTAACCCACTGAGCGAGGCCAGGGATCGAACCCGCCACCTCATGGTTCCTAGTCGGATTCATTAACCACTGAGCCTTAGCAGGAACTCCACACAAAACAAAAAATTTTAAAGCCATTTCTCACATTACAGATAAAACAAAGTTTCAGGTTAACTAAAATAGTAATGTGAAAAAAATAATGCTCAGTGACCTAAATAATATTCAGGACATGCTAGAGGAATTTCACAATAATAATTATCTTAATATAAGACATATAAAAAATTAAGGCATATAAATTATTTTAACTGTTGATGTTGATCAAGAATTTTCCTAATTTTTTATGTTAATTCAAAAAGATAAAATCTTGCCAATTTACTTCTTGTATGCGTGTATGGCCATATCTTCATCTGTGAATTACCTTCCTATAATTTTAGAAAGCATTTCAGTGACTTCTCTAAAATTCTTAACCCAATATTCATTTGAAAGTTGTGCTACCCCAGACAAAGAAACACAAATATTATATATCGCTTAAATGAAGAATTTAAAAGAAAAAAAAAAAAGTTGCAAATGAACTTACTTACAAAACAGAAAGAGAATCAAAGACAGAAAACAAACTTGAGGTTACGAAAGGGGAAAGGATTGGAGGGAGAGATAAATTAGGAGGCTGGGATTGACATATACCTAGTACTATATATAGAATAGATCAACAAGGACCTACTGTATAACAGATGGAACTATACTCAATGTAGTAAGTTCTTAGGGAAAAGAAAAGTATACTCAGTTTTACACATATATATAAGCTGATAGATCAGTTATATATATAAGTGAACCACTATGCTCTACATCTGAAACTAACATGATATTGTAAATCAACTATACTTCGATAAATACATCCACAAAAATAAAATATTCAGAATACTCAACATTTAAAAAAGGTTGTACTAAGACAACTGCTTCAAACTTCTCAAAGCCCACTTCTTCAGACCAAGACTTTTTTAAAAAAATTTATTGAAGTATAGTTGATCTACAATGCTTTGTTAACAGAACAAGTCTGAATTCAGAAACTGAATGAAATTTAAATTATTTATTTATTTATTGTCTTTTCAGGGCCTCACCTGGGGCATATGAAGGTTCCCAGCTAGGAGTCAAATCAGAGCTACATCTGTGGCCAACACCACAGACACTGCCAGATCCCAGCCATGTCTGTGACCTTCACCACAGCTCAAGGCAAGGCAGGATCCTTAATCCACTGAGTGAGGCCAGGGATGGAACCCGTGTCCATGGCTACTAGTTAGATTCGTTTTCCCTGAGCCACAATGGGAACTCCTAAATTACATTAATTTTTAGAAGTAAAACACTTAGCTGCTTTGGCTGTTGGGGAAGAAATGGGAACACACTTTTGGAAATATCTACAGATATCCATACTTCAGAGTGGTCTTTAAAACTCCCTGAAATCGGAGTTCCCATCGTGGCTCAGTGGTTAATGAATCCGACTAGGAACCATGAAGTTGCGGGTTTGATCCCTGGCCTTGCTCAGTGGGTTAGGGATCCGGCGTTGTCATGAGCTGTGGTGTAGGTTGCAGACGCGGCTCGGATCCCCGCGTTGCTGTGGCTGTGACATAGGCCGGTGGCTACAGCTCCGATTGGACCCCCAGCCTGTAATCTCCATATGCTGCGGGAGCGGCCCAATAAATGGCAAAAAAACAAAAACAAAACAAAAAAAAACTTCCTGAAATTTATATAACGTGTGTGTGTGTGTGTATGAGTGTGTCATATTCTATACAAAAGCTCCAGGTTTTTCTTTTATCTTAAAAGGGACGATGATCCCTGCATCGAAGTTAAGAATCTATGTTCCAATGTTTTGGACACAGAGGACATCTTGTTGAATTATCAGATTGGAAAGAAAATGGAGGATTTTCACAGTCATAGACAGGGGATATAGAAAAGATGTCCATTTATACCGCAAAACTCCTTAAATGGTTCTGAATATCAATTTCAAATTCAAAACCTGGGGGTGGGGTGCGGGGAGTCAGACTGTAATACACGTAGAAGGTTAATGAAAGGAAGATTTTTAAATCAATAGTTGTTTTTACATTTCCGATCAAGCCTGAGTCTGACTATCCTCCAACAGACCTATTGACTTTACTCTGCTGTCTGGACGGGGAATTCATAACACCAACACGAAATGTCATGTGTCAACACGATCCGACCAAGAGCAAAATAATCCTATTCTCCGTATGAATCCATCCTCACTCAGGGTCAGCAGCTAGGACAAGAGCTTACATTACTGCAGCGCTTTATAACGCGCTTCAGGTTGCTCAGGAAAGTTTCCACAGACAAGGGCTCGTAGAAAGCTCCTGATGGCATCGGTGACAGAGACGAGGACAGACCAGGAAAGGCCAGGGAGGAGGGAAGTATGCTTGGGGAAGGTGGAAGCACCGCAGAGTCGGGAGGGTTGCTCCCGCGGAGGGAAGGAAACTGAGGAAGCCCGCTCCTGAAAGAGGGACGGGAGCGTCAGGAGAAGCCTCTTTTCGGGGGCGACGGGAAAGGGGCGGGCGCGTGGCCTCGGAGACGCGACAAAAACCACTTGAGAGAAGAACCTAGAGGCTGCGAGGAGGCGAACCTCTGTCACGCTTGCCTCAGGGAGTGAAGCAGCCCCGCTGAAGTCCTCATCTTGAGGCGGCCTCTCTGACTCAGCGCCCCCTCACCTCGTCCGCCCTTTTCACCTTTCTCCCTCCAGGGTCGCTCACCACCGGGTTTGGGGCTCCAGGAAGACGCCCCGCTCCCTTCTCCACCTCACGAACTCGACGCGCCACAAATTCAAATGCGACCTCCAGAGTCTCGCGGCTCCGTACGTCTTCCAGCGTGAAGGACAGATGGACCAATCGAAGTCCAGCGGACCACAGACGTAGAGGGCAGTGGGCGGGGCGAAAGGGTGGGGCGGGACCAAACAGCGTTGCCAAGACGACGGCTTCCGGGTGGGAGGGATGTGTGACTTACTGCGGGAAGGCGAGGCTCCGCGGGAAAAGAGGCCTTGTTAGAGGCGCGAGGTAGTTTGGGGCTGAAGCCTTCTGCTCAAGAGTAACCTTAGGCCTGTGTTGTGGTCACGCCAGCGGCCTCCGTTTCCTTTAGCCTTCTCCCTCACCAAACGACTTTCCTGTCCAGTTATAAAATGCAAGTTGTTTCCCCAAGGTAAGCGTGTAGTGGTAACCACCCCCTTCTTATCTAAGGGGTAAAGGAAACCGTCCACTCTCTCACACAAGGAGCGGGTAGTAAAAGAAGAAAATGGTGAAAATTTGGTTCTCTAAACATTCAGTAATTTCTTAACCGTGTGAATGTTTTGCTGCGCTAAACACATTTTATAGTCTTTACATAGTGCGGGTAATTTGAGTTACAATTAAATTTAAAATTCTAGTTCTTTCGGACCCTCATGTTTCATCTGACTGAGTAGCGAACAAAGACCTGAATTTTAAAGTTTTCTGTAACAGTCTCAGAATTTCTCTAATTTAAGTCCTTAATTTCTCCTAAATCTGAGGGTAGATGGTAAAATGAGCAGGTGCTTTGAGCCCAAATCATTACAGGAATTGAGCTAATTCAGCTGAGGCTTATTCTTTCTTAGAGAATCTCTTGCATCTAAAATAATTGAAACCAGATGCTAGACATGGCGTCTTTGGTTCAATGTCTATCTCTTTTGATGGTAATGATCTCACACAAGTCTCTTATTTATGGAAGAAAGTAACTTTGTTGAAATGATGAAGGAAAAAATAAGGCTTTAAAAAAAACCCCAAAATTTGGAGCTTTGAAACACATCTTTTAACAAACCATAAAAGTCGGTGTTAAATGCTTATCACCAGAATCTAAGAGAAAACTTCAGCAGAACTTATCTGCTTATCAAGAAGAATTTCTTCTTTTAGACTTAAGACAGGGATGCATTTATGAAAGCTTAGGTCTACGTGTTTAGTTTCCTGCCAACCTGATTCTTAAAATTCCATCTTCAAAATTCCCAGCTAATGAGCACTTCCTCAGCCTCAAGGTTAGAAATTTCATTAAATAAAAAATTAAATACATTAGAATACTTAGGTATGAAACATTAATGAACTGAGTAATACATTCTTCAGAAGAAGCAGCACTTAAGAAAACACAGGCCACCTGCATTGTGGAGCCATTTAACATGATGAGATTTGATAGATAGGCAAGAGATCAAAAAATGGCTAGATTTCAAAAGACAATGTTCTGTGAATTGCTTATTGCCCTCAGTAGTCCATTTGAAAATAAAACCAACTCTTAGCAGAGGCCCAAGAGGCCTCAGAGATGAACCAGACCATCCTTTGGATGTCAGTATTGTACTGAACAAAGTTAGTTACACTGTTATTTATCTGCAGGATAAATATCCTAAGTTTTATAAGGACTTGGGCCATTAATTTAAAAATGTATCATGATTTTAGAGTTTCGAAAGCAGAGAAAGGAGACTTGAACCTAAATTAGATGTTCTTGGGAAAAACGGTGTTCCCTCTAGTAGCATTTGACTTTGTACACTCCATTCCTCTCTTGTAAATGACCTCTCCCATCTCCTTGGTTGAGTGTTACTTATCCTTCAAAAATCAGGTCAAATTGAATTTTTTGAGGTATAACCCATAGTCAACTCCCTCCCTCCAGAACACCTATAGAATTATAAATGTACTGTTTATTTGGCTTTTGTATATATAGTTTTAAGCCTGTTAATGCTTTAGGCCTGTTAATGTTTTTATCATTTATGTTGATGAGTGTACACATAGTTTGCCTCATCTTTTAGATTCTAAGTTACTTAGAATTGTATTTACCACTCTACCTGGCAGAATGATCACATTTGATGTAGGAAATGCCTAAGTTAAGATTGATATTACATATACTTGGTAGCTGTATTAGTTTGCTGTGTTTGCCATAACAGAGAAACCATAGCCTGGGTGCCATAAACAACAGAAATTTATTTTCTCACAATTCTAGAAGCTAGAAAGTTCAGTATCAAGATGTCAGCAGAGTTGATTTCATTCTGAGGCCTCTCTCACTGACATGTAGTTTTGCCTTTGTCTTTACACGTCTTTACTTCATGTACCTAGACATCTGTGTCCACATTTTTCATAAAAGGGTGTCAGTCATACTGGGTTAGGGCCCATCCTAAAGACCTCATTTTAGCTTAGTTATCTCTTTAAGACCTTATCTCCAAGAATGGTTGCATTCTGAAGTACCACAGATGAGGACCTCAGCATATGAATGCCCCTGCTGCCACCCGCACAATTCAGTACATAACAGTAGCCAGCTCAAAAAGCAAAGGTGATTGGTAGCTTTTGTCTGTCATCTTGAGAACTCTCATCTTTACACTTATATATAATATAATTGTGTATGTCTGATTAGTGAAAGTAATAAGGAATGGTAGAGCCTATGGTAAATTGGAGAATATTTGCTCAGAGATGTTAAAATTTCTAAAAAAACCGAAAAACACAACACATACATACATACATACACCCAAGCACACCAGCACAGTGCCAGACCATCCAAACTAACAAACAACAGCAACAACAACAATAAAAAAAACCAAAAACAGGCTGATTAGTTTTGGCTCATAGCGAGCTGGTTTCCAAAAACCACCAGCGTATTATTTCATTTGGAATCTATATAACCTTTTAAGTGAACACCAGACATTTTAAGTATGTTTTTGCATATCCAAAGACATTTTCCCCAGACCCTACTGGTTCACATAACTTTTTTATTGAGTACCTGCAATGTTGAAGGAACTGTACTAAGGGCCTTACTGAGGTTAAAATCCATAACTTTGGCCACATATATCCAAGAGTTACAAGGACATCCAGTTTTTGAGATAATTTATTAAATGCATAACCATGCACAATTTAGAGTTTTTTAAGTACAGCTTTATCCTGTAAATAAATTAGAACTCTGAGAATAATTCTTTTTCAGATTATGTGCTCTTATAAAGCTAAAGCTCTGACCTTAAGTAAATGTGGAGAGAAAAGGAATGATATACAAAAATAATTATAGTTTAAGATAAAAATGAGATCGTAAGAGAATTATAAAGTGCTATGGGAAATTAGAAAAGTAAAAGATTTCTTCCAGGTTGGTGTGTTACAAAAGGTGTTTAATGCAGTTAGAATTAATCTCTCTCAAGGCACTTGGTACTTCTAATATAGCATTAATCAGTTTGGTTTATGTTAGATATTTGCTTATGCTCATATCTGCCCCCCAGTACAATCTAAATACCCAAGATTGTTTTAATCTTTATATGCTTCAGTCTAGTGTTGCTCAAAAGTATCAGAGTCACCTGGGGAACTTTGTAACAATAAACTTTTCTCAATCTAGCTCTGTAGATCCTGATTTAGTAGGCCTGGAGGAGTGGTAGAGGATCTCTGTTTTTAAAAGGTTTCTTCCACTTAATGATTCTGATTATCAGCCCCACTTAGAACCTTCTGCCCTAGAGCACCTGGTATATGGTATGCTCTCAATAAGTTCTTGTCACATTAAATGAGCAGAGCTGTGATTTAGTAAGATTTATAAGGGTCCTTTGTGTAGGATAAATTAGAGTGGAAAATATCCTAGAGGCAAGGGAGTCCTATTACTAATGTCCCACTAAGATGTGAAGCAGTCTTAAAGTAGGGGAGAGGCCATAGGAAAGGAAAGAAACATTGAAAAGGTAGAACCTATAAAATTAGAGGAAACCTGATATAATGTACTAGTTCCCAAAGCAGTGTGCTAAGACTTAATATGGAGTGTTTATTTATCAAGCAGGTTGCTGGACTCTATGTATGAAATTTTGTTTGGTTGGTCCAGAGTGAAACACATGAATGTGCATTTTTAACAACCCTCACCCATGATTAGAAAAGATTAATGAAACCAAGAGCTGTTTGGGTTATTTATTTTTGAACCAAATAATACATTTTTTTTTCATTTTGAAAGGTTTTTTTTTTGATGTATAGTTGATTTACAATGTTGTGATAATTTCTGCTTACAATAAAGTCTTTCAGTTATACACCTATACATAGCCATTTTTTTCAGATTATTTTTCCATATGAGTTAACACAAGATGTTATACAGTTCCCAGTGCTATACAAAAGGTCCCTGTTGACCATCCATTCTGTGTACAGTAGTGTGCATATCCTAAACCCAAACCCCCAATGCATCCCTCCCCCCACCTGTCCCTTTTGGGAAGGGTAAGTTTGTTTTTGAAGCTTGTATGTTTCTGTTTTATAAATAAGTTCATTTGTATCTTTTTTTTTTTTTAAGATTCCACATATAAGTGATATAATGACTTTTGTCTTTCTGTTTGATATATTTCACTTAGTATGATAATCTCTAGGTCCTGCCAGGTTGCTGCAAATGGCATTATTTCATTCTTTTTATGGCTGAGTAATAATCCATTGTATGTACCACGTATTCTTTATCATTCATCTGTTGATGGATGTTTAAGTTGCTTCCATGTCTTAGCTTTTGTACATATTGCTGCGCTGAACATTGGGTACACGATCCTTGGATCCTTTTCAAATTATATTTGTTTTCCAGATTTTTTGGCGGGGGAGAGATTTTCTTTTTGTCTTTTCTAGGGCCACACCCACAGCATATGGAGGCCCCCAGGCTAGGGAGCTGTAATCGGAGCTTTAGCCACTAGCCTGTGCCAGAGGCACAGCAACGCAGTATCTGAACCAAGTCTGCAACCTACACCACAGCTCACGATAATGCCGGATCCTTAACCCACTGAGTGATTGAACCCGCAACCTCATGGTTCCTAGTCGGATTCATTAACCACTGAGCCATGATGGAAACTTCCGGTTTTCCAGATTTATGCCCAGGAGTGGGATTTTGCTAGATTTGTAGTAGTTCTACTGCTAGCTTTTTGAAGAACCTCAATACTTTTTTTTGCAGTGGTTGTGGCAGTCTACATTCCCACCAACAGTGGGAGGGTTCTCTTTTCTCTGCACCCTCTCCAGCATTGATTTTTTTTTAGAGTATTTGATGATGGCCTTTCTGATTGGTGTGAGTGATAGCTCATTTTAGTTTTGATTTGCATTACTCTAATAATTAGTGATATTGAGCATTTTTCTTGTGCTTTTTGGCCAGCTGTATTTCTTCTATGAAGAAATGTCTATTTAGATCCTCTGACCATATTTTGACTGGGTTTTTTGATATTGCACTGTGTGAGTTGTATATTTTGGAAATTAATCCTTTGTTGGTCACTTCATTTGCAAATATTTTCTCCTATTCTGTGGGTTGTCTTTTCATATTCTTTGTGGGGGATTTTGTGGGGTTTTTTTTTTTTTTTTTTTTTTTTTTTGCTGTGCAAAAGCTTTTAAGTTTAATTAGGTCCCATTTGTTTATTTTTGTTTTTATTTTCATTACTCTAGGAAGTGGAACCATAAAGATATTGCTGCAATTTATGTCAATGAATGTTCTACCGGTGATTTCCTCTAAGAGTTTTATAGTATCTGGTCTTAGATTTAGGTGTTTAATCCATTTTGAGTTTATTTTTGTGTATAGTGTTAGAGAGTGTTCTAATTTCATTCTTTTACATGTAGCTGTCTAGTTTTCATAGCATCACTTATTGAAGAGACTGTCTTTTCTCCATTCTATATTCTTGCCTCCTTTGTCATTGATTATGATTGTAGGTACATGGTTTATTTCTGGGCTTTCTATCTTGTTCCATTGATGTATATTTCTGTTTTTATGCCAGAGCCATACTGTTCTGATGACTATAGCTTTGTAGTATAGTCTGAAATCAGGGATTCCTCCAGCTGTATGTTTCTTTCATAGGATTGCTTTGCTTATTCAGGGTCTTTTGTGTTTCCATACAAATTTAAAATTTTTTTGTTCTAGTTCTGTGAAAAATGACATTGGTAATTTGATAGGAATTGCCTTGACTCAGTAGTTTGCCTTGGGTAGTGTACTCATTTTAACGATATTGATTCTTACAATCTAAGAACATGGTATGTCCTTCCTTCTCTTTGCATCATCTTCACTTACTTTCAACAGCATTTTATAATCTTCAGAATACAGATCTTTTGCCTCCTTAAGTAGGTTTATTCTTAGGTATTTTACACTTTTTGATGCAGTGGTGAATGGGATCATTTCCTTTGTTTCTCTAGCATATGTTTCATTGTTAGTGTATAAAAATGCAAGAGATGTGTGTGTTAATTTTGTATCCTGCAGCTTTACAGAATTAATTGATGAGCTCTTTATGATTTTCTATGTATAGTATCATGTCATCTGAAAACAGTGGCAATTTTACTTTTCTTTTCCAGTTTGGATTTCTTTTCTTTTTCTTCTCCAATTGCCATGGCTAGGAATTCCAAAACTATGTTGAATAAAAGTAGCAAGTGAACATACTTGTCTTGTTGCTGATCTTAGCAGAAATACTTTCAGCTCTTCACCATTGAAAATGATATTATCTGTGGATCTATCATTTATGGATTATATTACATTGAGATAAATTCCCCCCATATCCACTTTAAGGAGGATTTTATCATAAATGAGTGTTGGATTTTGTCAAAAGCTTTTTCTGCACCTGTTCAGGTGATCATGTTGTTTTTATTCTTCTGTTGCTTAATGTTTTGTATGACACAGACTGATTTGAGGATATTGAAGAATCTTTGTATCCCTGGGATAAATCCCACTTGATCATGGTATATGATTTTTTTAATGTTTTGTTGAATTTGGTTTACTTGCGTTTTTGTTGAGGATTTTTGTATCTGTATTCATCAGTGATATTGATGTGTGATTTTCTTTTTTTAAGGTATCCTTGTCTGATTTTGGTCTTGGGGTGATGATGGCCTCATAGAGTGAGTTTGGGAGTGTTCCTTCCTCTGCAGTTTTTTGGAGTATAGCAGAAGGATGGATGTTAACTCTTTTCTAAATGCTTGATAGAATTCACCTGTGAAGCCATCTCGTGCTAGACATTTGTTAGAAGTGGGTTTTCTGTTTTTTCTCTTTTTGCTTTTTAGGGCCACACTCACGGCATATGGAGGTTCCCAGGCTAGGGAGTCGAATTGAAATTACAGCTGCTGGCCTATACCACAGCTCAAGGCAATGCTAAATCATTGACCCACTGAGTGAGGCCAGGGATCAAACCCACATCCTCAAGGATTATAGTTGGGTTTGTTACCACTGAGCCACAGAGGGCACTCCTTTTTGTTGTTGTTATTAGAAGTTTTTAAATCACAGTTTCAATTTCAGTACTTTTGATTGTTCTGCTCATATTTTCCATTTCTTCCTTGGTCAGCCTTGGATGATTGTACCTTTCTAAGAATCTGCCCATTTCCTCTAAGCTGTCCATTTTACTGGCATATAGTTACTTGTACTATACCCATGATCCTTTGTATTTCCATGGTATCAGTTAGAACTAACTTCTCTTTTTTCATTTCTCATTTTATTGATTTGAGGCCTTTCCCTTTTTTCTTTCTTTCTTTCTTTCTTTCTTTCTTTCTTTCTTTCTTTTTTTGTTAGGGGGTCTTATCAGAGCTACAGCTGCTGGCCTACGACACAGCCACAGCAACTCCAGATCTGAGCCACGTCTGCAACCTACACCACAGTTCACAGCAATGCTGGATCCTTAACCCACTGAGCAAGGCCAGGGACTGAACCCGCAACCTCATGGTTCCTAGTCAGATTCATTTCTGCTGCGCCATGACGTGAACTCCTCCCTTTTTTATTGATGGGTCTTGATAGGTCTTTTGTTGATCTTTTCAAAGAACCAGCTTTTATTTATTTATTTATTTATTTATTTATTTATTTATTGCTTTTTAGGGCCACACCCGTGACACATGGAGGTTCCCAGGCTAGGGGTCTAATTTGAGCTATAGCTGCAGGCCTATGCCACAGCCACAGAAATGCCAGATCTGAGCCATGTCTGCGACCTACACCACATATCATTGCAATGCTGGATACTTAACCCACTGAGTGAGGCCAGGGATTGAACCCAAAACCTCATGAAAGAACCAGTTTTTAGTTTTCATTGATATTTTCTACTGTTTTCTTCATCTCTGTTTCATTTAATTCTGCTCTGATCTTTATGATTTCTTTCCTTCAGCTAACTTTGAGTTTTGTTTGTTCTGCTTTCTCTAGTTGCTTGAGGTGTAAGGTTACATTGTTGGTGATTTTTCTTATTTCCTGTTGTAAGCTTCTGTTGCTATAAACTTAGCTCTTGGAACTGTTTTTCCTGTGTCCCATAGGTTTTGGATCATTGTGTTTTCATTCTCATTAATCTCTACCTATATTTCTATTTCATTTTTGATTTCCTTTAGTGATCCATTGGTTGTTTAGCAGCGTATTATTTAGTCTCCAAGTGTCTGTGATTTTTTGCTGCTTTTTTCTTGTAGTTAATTTCTTATAGCAATGTGGTCAGAAAAGATGCTTGATATGATTTCAAGTTTCCTAAATATACTGAGGCTTGATTTGTGGCCCAAGGTATAATCTATCCTAGAGAATGTTCCATGTGTACTTGAGAAGAATGTGTATTCTAATGTTTTCAGATGAAATGTTCTGTAAATATCAAGTCCATCTGATCTAATGTATCATTTAAGGCCTGTATTTTCTTGTTGGTTTCCTGTCTGGATGATCTGTCCATTGCTGTAAGTGGGGTGTAAAGTCCCTCATGATTATTTGTTATTGTCTAGTTCTCCTTTTAAAAGATAGTGGTTGTGCCCATGGCACATGGAAGTTCCTGGGCCAGGGTTTGAACCCATGCCACAACAGTGACCCTTTTTATTTTGACTGTGCCCATGGCATGGGGAAATTCCTGGGCCAGGGTTTGAACCCGGGTCACTGCAATGATGGTGCCTGATCCTTAACCAACTGTACCACAAGCAAACTCCCTCAATTTCTCCTTTTATGTCTATCAGCAGTTGCCTTATATATTGAGGTGCTCCTATGCTGGGTACATATATATTTATAATTGTTCTTCATGGAGTGTTCCTTTGATCATTATATGGTGTTTTTCTTTGTCGCTTATAACCTTATTTATCTGAAAGTCTATTTTGTCTGAAATGAGTATTGCTACTCTAGCTTTCTTTTGATTTCTGTATGCCTAGAATAACTTTTTCCATCCTCTCACTTTCTGTCTGTATGTGTCCCTGGATCTGCAATGGATTTCTTGTAGACAACATGTATACGGGTCTTATTTTTTGTGTACATGCAGCCATTCTGTATCTTTTGATTGAGGGATTTAATCCATTTACATTTAGGGAAAATATTGATATGTATGTTCTTACTGCCATTTTGGTAATTGTTTTTTATTTTTATTTTGTCTTTTGTCTTTTTTAGGGCCACAACTGTGGCATATGGAGGTTCCCAGGCTAGGGATCCAATCAGAGCTATAGCTGCCAGCCTATACCACAGCCAGAGCAATGTGGGATCTGAGCCATGCCTGCAACCTACACCACGGCTCATGGCAATGCTGGATGCTTAACCCACTCAGTGAGGCCAGGGATTGAACCTGTGACCTCATGTATACTAGTCGGGTTTGTTAACCTCTGAGCCATGACAAAAACTCCCATTTTGGTAATTGCTTTGTATGTGGTTTTTATAGCCTTTTTTCCTCCTTTCTTCTTTTGTTCTGTGCTCTTGTGGCTTGATAAGTATCTTTAGTTTAGTGTTTCTATTGCTTTTTCTTAATTGTGTATCTCTTGTAGATTTTTCTTGTGTGTGTGATTACCATGAGGTTTTGACAAAGCAGTCTATATACACAGAAGATTGTTTTAAGTTGCTGGTCTCTTAACATCAAATGCTTTTTCAGTAGCCTGTAATTATACTCTTCTCTTCTTGGAATTACTGATTGGATATCATATTTGTGTGTGAATGATTTCCTACTTTAATTATATATTTCCTTTACTGGTGAGCCTTTTCTTTTGTAACATTGTTATTTCTAGTTATAGCCTTTTTGTTTCTGCCTAGGGAAGTTCCTGTAGCATTTGTTGTAAAGCTAGTTGGGTGCTGCTGAACTTGTCTGTAAAGCTTTTTATTTCTCCATTGAATTTGAATAAGAGCCTTGCTGAGAAGAGTATTCTTGATTATAGACTTTTCCCTTTCACCACTTTAAATATATTGTTCCACTCACTTCTGGCCTCAGAAAAGTCAGGTGATAACTTTACAGGTTTTCCTTGTATGTTATTTGTTGCTTTCCCCTAGTTGCTTTTAATATTTTCTCTTTGTCTTTAATTTTGATTGATTTTATTAATAAGAGTCTTGTTTGTTCCTCCTTGTGTTTATCCTGTATGAGACTCAACTGTGCTTCCTAGACTTGAACTAGTGTTTCCTTTCCCATGTTAGAAAGTTTTCAGCTATGATCTCTTCAAATATTTTCTCAGGCCCTTTCCCTGTTTTTCTTCATCTGGGACCTCTATAATGCAGTCGTTGGTGTGTATAATGTTGTTCTAGAGGTCTCTTATTAGACTGTTCTTATTTCTTTTCATTCTTTTTTCTTTATTCTGTTCCACATGAGTGATTTCTACTCGTCTGTCTTCTACCTCATTTATTCATTCCTCTGCCTCATATATTTTGCTATTCATTGTTTCTTGTGTATTTTTCACTTCAGTTATTATATCGTTTATCTCTGCTCATTCTTTAATTATTATTTCTTGTTAAATATTTCTTGTAATTTCTCAATCTTTGCTTCCATTTATTTTCTGAGATCAGATCTTGAATCATCCTCCTGTCATTAAAGTCTTTTTCATGTAGGCTTGCTTATGTCCACTTCACTTAGTTGTTGTTCTGGAGATTTGTCTTATTTCTTATTTTGAAGCATATTTCTCTGCTCTTTCATTTTGTCTAGCTTTTTGTTTGTGGTCTCCTTTCTGTAGGCTGCAGGGTTGTATCCACCCTTGCTTCTGGTGTCTACCCCTGGTCAGTGTTTTTGGTCCAGGACTTGTCCTGGCTTCTGATGGCAGGGAGTGGTACCTGAGTGCTGGTAGATGGAGCTGGGTCTTGTCCCTCTGGTGGGCAGGGCCATATTGAGGGGTTGGATTAGAGGCACTTGTGTGCCTCAGAGGACTTTCACAGTCTTTTGATGGGTATGTCTGTAGTCCCATCCTGTTGGTTGTTTGGCCTGAGGCTTCTCAGCCCTGGTGCCTGCAGGGTATTGGGTGGGGCCAGATTTTTTTTTAAAATGGCAACCTCCAATGAAGCTCACACCCAAAATTATTCCCTCAGACCTCTGCCTCCACTGTACAGCCACCACAGTGACCTGTGGCCTTTGCCTCCCCATGACACTTTTCAAGACCCTCAGGTTGGTCTGGCCTAGATTCTTATGGAGTCCCTGCTTTGTCCTGGGACTCAGTTCACATGAAATCTTTTGTGTACCCTCCAAGGGTGGAATCTCTGTTTCCCCCAATCCTGTGAAACTCCTGCACTCAAGGCACACTGACCTTCAATGCCATATGCTCCGGGGGCTCCTCTTCCTAATGCCAAACCTCCAGGCTGGGGGACCTTATGTGGGGTTCAGAACTCTCACTGCTCTGGGAGAGCTTCCGCAACATAGTTATTTTTCATTCTGTTAGTCTCCCACCCAGTGGGTATGAGTTTTGTTTATATCATGAAAGTGCCCCTCCTACTGTCTTGTTGTGGCTTCTTATTTGTCTTTGGGTGTAGGATATCTTTTTGGTAGTTGCCAATCTATTTTGTCAATGGTTATTCAGCATTCTGTTGTGATTTTGGGTTTTTGTGAGAGGTGATCTAGTTACAACTGATGTCAGAGAATTAGAATCATAAGAGAATACTGCAGACAGTGATATACAAACAAATTGGATAACCTAGAAAAAATAGATAAATTCTTAGAAATGTACATCTTCTACAACTAAATCAGGAAAAAAAATAATCCAAATGGACAAGTTTTTAGTACTGAAATTGAATCAGTAGTTAAGAAATGTTCAACAAACAGAAGTCCAGGATCTCATGGTTTTACAATGGAGTTATGCTAAACATTAAAGAAGACTTATACCCATCTCTCTCAAACTATTCCAAATAAATTGAAGAGGAGGGAAAACTTCCATACTCATTCTATGAGACTGGCATTACCATGTTACCAAAACCAAGCAAAGACACTACAGAAAAAGAAGTTACAGGCCAGTACCCCTGAGGAACATAGAAGCAAAAATCCTCATCAAAATATTAGCAAACTAAATTCTAGAATATAAAAAGGCTCATAAGCCATGATCAAACAGGATTTATTCTTCTGGTATAAGGATGCTTCAGTATCCACAAATCAATCAAAGTGATGTACCACTTTAACAAAACATAGTAGAAAGAGCACATTGAAATTTCCGTAAATACAGAAAAAGCATTTGACTAAATTCAACATTAGTTTATGAAAAATTTTTTTTCTGGAATTCCCAGTGTGGCTCAGCAATAACAAACCTGACTAATATCCATGAGGATGCAGGTTCAATCTCTGGCCTTACTCAGTGGCATTGCTGTGAGCTGTGGTGTAGGTCACAGACCCATCTCGGATCCCGTGTTGCTGTGGCTGTGGTGAAGACCGGCAGGTGCAGCTCCAATTCCACCCCTAGCCTGAGAACTACCATATGCCTCAGATGCGACCCTAAAAAGCAAAAAAAAAAAAAAAAAAAAAATTGTTCAACAGTATTGGTATAGATAGAACATACTTAAATATAATATAGACCATTTATTACAAATCCACAGCTAACATCATACTCAATGTTGAAAGCTGAAAGCTTTTCCTCCATTATCCAAAACAAGACAAGGATGCCAATTCTCACTATTTCTCTTTAGTATAGTATTGGAAGTCCTAGCCAAAACAGTCAGAACAGAAAAAGGAATAAAGGGCATCCAAATTGGAAGAGAAGTAAAACTCTTACTATTTTCATTTAATATGATTCTGTGTGTAGAAAAATTAAAAGACTCCACCAAAAAAAACTATTAGAACTAATGAATTAAATAAAGTTGCAGGATACAAGGTTAATATATATTAATCTGTTGCTTTTCTCTACATTGATTAACTGTCATAGAAATCACAAAATAATCCCATTTTACAATGACATCTAAAAGTTAAAGTACCTAGGAATAAACTTAACCAAAGAACTCACAGACCTGTCTTCTGAAAAGTGTAAGACATTGAAGAAGGAAATTCAAGATGATACAAATAAATGGAAAGTTTTCTTGTGTTCATGGATTGGAAGAATTAATACTGGTAAAATGTCCATACCCAAAGCATTCTATACATTTAGTGCAATCCTTATCAAAATACTCATTACATTTTTCACAGAATTAGGATAAATAATCCTAAAATTAATAGGAAACCACAAAAGACCTGGAATAACCAAAGCAATCTTGAGAAAAAAAATAAAGGTACAGATATCTGACTTCAAACTATACTCTGAAGCAAAGGAATCAAGACAGTGATACTGGCACAAAAATAAACACATGAATCAGAGGAACAGGAAGGAGAGCCTAGAATGAACCAAGGCACATATGGTCAATTAGTCTTTGGCAAAGGTGGCAAAAATGGGGAAAGACAGTCTCTTGAATAAGAGGTGTTGGGAAATTTGGACAGCTACATGTGAAATAATTAAATTAGAACCTTTTTTCATAACATCTGCAAAAGTAAATTCAAAAGTTGACTAAGGACATAAATATAAAACTCGAAACCATAAAATTTTAGAAAAATATAGGCATTGTGCTGTTTGACATTGGTCTTAGCAATATTTTTTGGATCTGTCTCCTCAGGCAAGAGAAATGCTGAATTCAACCAAATATTTAAAGAATTGACACAAATCCTTCTCAGGCGTTCCTGTTGTGGCTCAGTGGTAATGAACCCAACTAGTATTCATGAGGAGGCAGGTTCAATCCCTGACCATGCACAGTGGGTTAAAGATCGAGCGTAGCTGTGAGTTGTGGTATAGGTTGTAGATGCAGCTTGGATCTGGTGTTCCTGTGGCTGTGGCATAGGCAGCTCCAATTCAACCCCTAGCTTGAGAACGTCTATATGCCAATCGTGCAGCCCTAAAAAGCCAAAAAAAAAAAAAAAAAAAAATCCTTCTCATGCTCTTCCAAAAAATTGAAGAAACAAAAAAATTTTTTTTTGGCCTGCCCGCAGCATGCAGAAGGTCCTGGTTCAGGAATCTAATCTGAGCTACAGCAATAACTAAAGCCATAGTAATAACAATGCTGAGTCCTTAACCACTAGACCACCAAGGAACTCCAAGAAAACATTTTATAACTTATCCTGTGAGATCAGCAATATTTTTATCATAATATCAAACAAAGATACTACCAGAAAAGTAAACTATTGGGTAGTATCACTTATGAATATAAGTTCAGATATCCTCTACAAAATTCTAGCAAACCAGACCCAGCAGCCTGTTAAAGGATTATACACCATGGTCAAATGGAAGGCTAGATAAGCTCAAAGCATTCAAATCCATTACTGTAACATACTACATTAATATGAGGAATTAAAGCCACATATAATCACAATTAATGTGGAAAAATCACTTGACAAAATCCAATAATGTCTCATGATTAAAAAAGAACATTCAGTAAACAAGGATTAGAAGTTCCCTGGTGGCTCAGTGGGTTAAGGACCCAGCATCATCACTGCTGTGGCTCTGATTATTGCTGTGGTACAGATTTGATCCCTGGCCCAGGAACTTTTGCATGCCATAGGTGTGGCCAAAGCAAAAAAAACAAACAAAAAAAAAAACACCAAAAAAACAAAAACAAAGAACAAAAACTGGGATTAGAAGTGAATTTCCTTAACATGATAAAGGCCATATGTGAGAAACCCACAACCAGCAAAATATTCAAACATGAAAAACTGGGAACTTTTTTTCTGAGATCAGGGGTAAGGTCAGGATACCCATGCTTACCACTTCTATTCAACATATACTGGAAGTTCTATCCAGAACACTTAGGCAAGAAGAAGAAATCCAAAGTGAAAGAAAGAAATAAAATTAGCTGTTCACGGATGACATGATTACATATGTTACCTTAAAAATAGAAGTATGCATACACACTCACTTTAGAAGTAATAAATGAATTCAGCTAAGTTGCAGGGTACACAATCAATACACAAAAAATACATTTTGTGCAAAACAACAAACAACCTGAAAAGGAAATTAAGAAAACAATTTAATGTATGATATCATCCTGAAGAATAAAATAACACTCAGGAATAAATTTAACTTATGAGTCACTAGACATATTGAACACTAAAATGTACAAAACACTGCTGAAACAAAGAAAACAATTAGAGATCTCATGATCATGGATTATAAAACTTAATATTATTGACAGTATTTCCCAAAGTAATCTAGAGATTCAGTTCAATCCTTTTGAAAATCCCAATTACATTTTTTTTCCCAGAAATAGAAAAATCCATCCTGAAATTCAAAAAGAATTTCAGGGGACCCTGAATAATGAAAACAGTCTTGAAAAGAAAAAGTTGGAGAGTACAACTTCCTGATTCTTAAACTTAGTGCAGTCAACAGTATTCAACACATTTTGTTACTGACATGAACATGGACATATACACCAATGGAATAGAATTAAGTCCCCACAAATACGCTCTCACGTTTATGGTAAAGTGGTTTTCATCAAGACTGCCAAGACCATTTTGGAAGGGGACAGAATATTCTCTTCAACAAATAGTATTTGGAAAACTGTATTAATATATAAAATGATGAAGTTTGAATACTTACTTTACATAGTATCACAGTATACAAAATTTAACTCAAAATGATTTGAAGACCTAAATATTAGAGCTAAAATGATAAAACCTTTATTTATTTTTTTCAGACTAAAACTTTAACATTTTTTAACTTCTGTAATATGCTCAATAGGATACACTTTTTCTTAATTTTTTTTTTTTGCTCTGATTACTGATTAGTGATTTCTGATCACAGAGGTGCAGACAAAAAGCAGCAGCAACTGCTGTCATACCTCTCTTCATTGTTGCAAACCACTAACTTGGGCTGAAGTTTTTTCTTTGTTTTTTTAATAATGATTTTTATTTTTTCCATTATAGCTGTTTTACTATATTGTAGAACATTCAAGCATCCTATTCATCTGTTTAACCATTAAAAACAGTGTTACAAAAGAGACATTTGTGTGTATGCTTTTTCTTTTTTTTATTATTGTTATTTCCCCAATGCAGTTTTTTTCTACTGTATAGCATGGTGACCCATTTACCAATACATGTGTACATCCTTTTTTCTCCCATTATCATGCTCCGTCCTAAGTGGTTAGACAGAGTTCTCAGTGCTACACAGCAGGATCTCATTGCTAATCTATTCCAAAAGCAATAGTTGGCATCCATTAACTCCAAGCTCCCAATTCATCCTACTCCTTCCCCCTCCTCCAGGCAACTACAAGTCTATTCTCCAAGTCCATGATTTTCTGTTCTGTGGAAAGGTTCATTTGTGCTGTATATTAGATTCCAGATATAAGTGATATCCTATGGTATTTGTCTTTCTCTTTCTGACTTAACTTCACTTAGGCTGACAGTCTCTAGTTCCATCCATGTTGCTGGAAATGGCATTATTTGGTTCTTTTTGATGGCTGAGTAGTATTCCATTGTGTGTGTATATACCACATCTTTCTAACTCATCATCTGGAGATGGATGTTTGGGTTGTTTTCTTGTCTTGGCTATTGTGAATAGTGCTGCAGTGAACGTGCAGGTGCATGTGTCTTTTTCAAGGAAAGTTTTATCCGGATATATGCCCAAGAGTGGGGTTGCTGGGTTCATATGGTAGTTCTATGTATAGTTTTCTAAGGTACCTCCATACTGTTGTCCGTAGTCATTGTACCAGCTTACATTCCCACCAACAGTGCAAGAGGGTTCCCTTTTCCCCACGCCCCCTCCAGGAATTGTTATTTGTGGACTTATTACTGATGACCGTTCTGACTGGTGTGAGTTGATATCTTGTAGTAGTTTTGATTTGCATTTCTCTAATAATCAGGGATGTTGAGCATTTTTTCATGTGTTTGTTGGCCATTTCTATACCTTCCTTAGAGGAATGTCTTTTCAGGTCTTTTGCCCATTCTTCCATTGGGTTGTTGACTTTTTTGCTGTTGAGCTGTATTAAGTTATTTGTATATTTTAGAGATTAAGCCCTTGTCCATTGCATCATTTGAAAGTATTTTCTCCCATTCTGTAAGTTGTCTTTTTGTTTTATTTTTGGTTTTCTTTGCTGTGCAAAGCTTGTCAATTTGATTAGGCCCCACTGGTTTATTTTTGCTTTTATTTCTGTTGCTTTGAGAGACCGACCTGAGAAAACATTTGTAATGTTGATGTCAGAGAATGTTTTGCCTATATTCTCTTCCAGGCCTATATTCTCTTCCAGGAGTTTGATGGTGTCTTGTCTTATATTTAAGTCTTTCAGCCATTTTGAGTTTATTTTTGTGTATGGTGTGAGGGTGTTTTCTAGTTTCATTGATTTCCATGTAGCTCTCCAGGTTTCCCAGCAATTCTTGCTGAAAAGAACTTTTAGAAGATCGGGACAAATCTTCATGACCTTAGATTTGTCAATGGTTTCTTAAATAGGACCATATTTTGATGTATTGCACAGGCAATAAAAAAGAGATACATTGACTGCATGAAAATTTAAAACTTTTATGCCTCAAAGAACACTCAGTGAAAACACAGTCCACAGAATGGAAGAAAATATTTACAAATCATGTATCTGATAAGTGTATATTATCTAGAATATGTGAAGAACTGCTACAGCTCAATGACAACAAAAAAGACAACCAATTTTTTTAAATTGTGAAGGACTCGAATAGACATTTCTCCAAAGAGATAAACACATGGCTAATAAGCAAAGAAAAAATGCTAACCTTCATTATTCATTAGGGAACTGCAAATTAAAACCACAATAGATTCCTCTCCACAACTGGTAGTATAGCTGTCATTGAAAAAAAAGGGAAAGGAAAAGTGTGCAAAAGAAGAATAAAGAAAATATTGGCAAGTGTGTAGAGAAATTGGAGCCTTCTTACATTGCTGGTGGAATTATAAAACAGTACAGTTGCTATGGAAAATGGTTTGTCAGTTCTTCAAAAAGTTAAACATAGCAATTCCACTACTAAGTATATAACCAAACACGTATATAAATAGGTTCATGTACACTAATGTTCATAAAAGTATTATACAGTTACCAAAATGTGGAAACCACACAAGTGTCTGGCAACAAATGAATGGTTAAACAAATACGGTTTATCCATATGGTGGAATATTATTTACCCATTAAAAGGAATTAAATTCTGATATATACTGCAGAATGGATGGACTTGGAAAATATTATGCTAAGTGAAATAAGCCATATATAAAAGGCCTGTATTTTATAATTCCGAAAGTTTTATGTTTCACAAAGACAGTATATAGGTTTGAGGTTGTTAGGTGTGATATTTTTTTAAAGTTTTATTGAAGTATAGTTGATTTACAATGTTGTGATAATTTCTGCTGTACAGTAGAGTGATTCACTTGTACATAGACGCACATTCTTTTTCAGATTCTTTTCCTATGTAGATTATCACAGAATATTTGGTATAGTTCCCTGTGCTCTACGGCAGGCCTCCTTTGGCCAACCATTCCATATATACCACAGTTAGACTTACTGAAATTTTGTTCAGGCTATTTGAGACAAAATAAGGAAAAGTTTTCTTTATAGGTGAGATATTTATAAGTTTGGGAGATTCATTATTATTTCACAATATTGGCAAAATTCAGTAGTAGAATCTCAACTTTCATTGTTACTGTTAAGTACAAATTTTGAATTGTTAGTTGTCTATTCTCAAGCAGTTTAACTCAGTTTCAGCTTCTGAAAATGGGGACAGTAGTCCCTACTACATGAGATTTTTGTGAGGATAAAATGAGAAAAAGAAAATGAAGAGTGCTCTATGCAGTGTCTCATACATCAGAGATTAGCATTAATGGTAGTTGTCAGTATTGATTAAATATTACTTGTGTTTCCTGCCTTGATGCAGTTTTATGAATATCACCTCAGAAAACATGAAATATTTTTGAAATTTATAAGGTGGTATATAGACATGTATTTGGCACCTGCTTAGAGATCTCTTTTGTGAACTTCTTATTTTCACCTTCATATAAGCATTTGATGATTTATATTTCTTGCATCTTTCTCTTGCTATTTTAATCTCATCATCCAGGCAAGAATGTATATACTGCTTGAATGTAACTAATATTTCATAGTTTATAGTTCTCTTATGTTTCCTACATCTAGCACAGTACTGTGTTCTTAGTAAAATACCCAATAAATATTTGTTTGCTCTTAGTAATTGGTGATTTCTAAGTAGGTCCTTAAGCATATCATGATTAAAATTAGAATTAACATGCACTCAGGACATGCGATTGCTGCTACACTCTTGAGAATTCTCATTAGTTATAGATGACCTTCCTATATATCCCAACAGATGCAGACCTGACAAAAGTGATTCATACCTGGCCAACCCTCAGCACAGATCTTTGCAATCTATTCTGCTTTCCAATCCACTCTAAAACTAAAGCTATGTAAATAAATTAAACATATTATTTATATAGAGAGGCTGTTACTAATAGAAAACACTATTACCAAGTCTATTGGTAGAATTGACTTAATATTTGTTCTCATGTACAGTCTCAGATACTGCTTCCAGTAAAAATCTTGCAATCTGAATACAGTTATTGGGGAGATTAGCATAGTATATCTACCCTATAATATGTTGTCAATAATTTTTGTGAAATTATATTGATAAAATAACACTGAGTCAGTAGCTCAGATAAAGTATCTAAAAGTCTAACTTGGAAGTAAAAAAAGTTTTGAATTTTCAGCTCGCCATTTATTAACTATATGACCATGGGCAATGTGATTTAAGTCTGTGACACAAGGAGTTCCCGTCATGACTCAGTGGTTAATGAATCCGACTAGGAACCATGAGGTTGCAGGTTCGATCCCTGGCCTTGCTCAGTAGGTTAAGGATCCATTGTTGCCGTGAGCTGTGGTGTAGGTCGCAGACGCGGCTCAGATCCCGCGTTGCTGTGGCCCTGGTGTAGGCCGGCGGCTACAGCTCCGATTAGACCCCTGGCTGGGAACCTCTATATGCTGCAGAAGCAGCCCTAGAAATGGCAAAAAGACACACACACACAAAAGTCTACGAGACAAAATTTCCTTTTCTGTTACATGCATATTATAATAGCTGTCTCATATATTTATTGTATTAAAATAATTCAGGTACAGCACTTAGCACAATACCATGTACCTAGTAAGTAGATATGTAAAAGTAATTTCAACTGCAGTCAAATTTTTTTAAACTTCAAAATCACTCAAAGTTTTGGAAAATGCTTTCTCAAATAAGAAGTTTCAAGATAGAATAGCTCCTAGGTTGGTCATGCCAGCTTCTCAGTGGCATCATCAGGATCCAGATTTTCTCCATTATTTCACTCTGGTATCCTTAAAGTGTTAACCCTTGTCTTGAGACTGGGTTTCCTCAGAGTCAGAAGATGACCACTACAGTTTCATCTAATTCAGTCAAAACAGCAGTCAGCAAAGAAAACACCATGTCTTCATGTGTGTTTCTTTTTGAGAATACTGAAGTCTTCATCCAAAACTTTGCAGCACACTTGCCTTCATGACTTATATTCTCACCTCCTATATGATCACTGGCAAGGAAAAAGCGATTACGAATTACCTCTGAATGGGCTTAGACAAATCAAAATTTATCCTCAAGTTTTTTATTGTGTCACTTTTTAAAGGGTGAATGCCTAAACAAAATTGGTGTTGTATAAACCAGGGGGAGATGAGTGTATACTATAGCTATTAGTCTGTGTAACAGAATATTTGTCATTCTTTTTTTATTCTCACATGAAGATACATGTATCTCAATCACTGCTCAGTAACTTCTCATATCTATTAGTTACATAACTGTCATCAGCATATTAGGCAAAATAATGCCAATTTCATTCTATTAAAAGAATCTTCTCATTCCGTTACATTGCTGCTACTGGCAGAATGTTATTGAAGTGCTACAGCTAAAAATGGCAAATGCCTAGGTTTACCTGAAACAGATCATAGACATAAATAAGATGCTAAATATAGCTACTTTCTTAAGGTGGATTTTATCTTAGGACAGAAGCAAATTTATGGTATACACCTGACTTATAAATCCAATAACTTGCTTTCCCAAGCTAAAAAAAAAAATGCATTAGTTATTTTTCCATTTACTTTTCATTTGGATTTAGGTCGTCTATTGTATTAGCACCAAGGTGAGAATCAAAAGTATTATAGCATATTTGTGAAGGAATTAAAGGAATGGTCTGCAAAGCATTTTTCATTATACCAAAGGGTTTATAAAAAAGAGGGGTGTAATTAGGTAGAAATATATCAGGGGAATGCTTTAATTTCCACTTTCCTCCTCTATAACTGCATTAAAAAATCTGTTTGCTACTATGAATTCGGCTTAATATTTAAATAAGTAATTTAGATAATCTGTCTTGTTATGCTCTATTTCCATAAAAATCTATAAATTGAAAAAAAAAACCCCCATGGAAGCAGTTGGAAAATAGAGGGAGACCTGATTTAGAAGAACAGAATTAAAATTCATTGAAGAAGAAAAATCCCCCCACAAACAACCTACTTGTTAAAAATTTTCTTGGTTTTGTACCATCATAATGTTTTTGTCATAGAGAAGTGCTACACTGATAGTATGTCTCACTGGAAGCATTTTTAAAATATCTGCAATATAGGTAACTAAGAACATACTTCTTTTGTAAATAACCATGACGTATGGTAAAATCAGAACTATCTGAAGAATGAGGCATCATATCTATAATGCAGATTTTCATTTTAGAAAGTTCTTCAATGAGATTGCTAGTGCTTGTTAATGTATTTCCTAAAAGCAATTTTTTTCTTCATGTATTTAGACCATTTACATTTAATGGTTAATTAATTTGTTTGTCTTTAAATCTACCATCTTGATACTTGTTTTCTATATGTCCCCATTTTAAACCTACTTGGGTTGTTACTTTACTGGATGCTTTAGAGATTACAATATTTACAGGCATACCTGGTTTTATCACAGCTTGCTGTATTGTACTTCACAGATACTGTGTTTTTTTTACAAATTGAAATTTGGGGCAAATCTGCAATGGTCAGATAATGGTTAGCATTTTTAGCAATAATGTATCATAAATTAAGGTATGTATGTACATTCTTTACACACAATGATATTACACACTTAACAGACTACAGTTTAGTGTAAACATAACATATATTCTTGGAAACAAAAAATCATGTCTTGCTTTATTATGATATTCTCTTTATTACAGTGATGTGAAACTGACCCTGCAATATCTCCAGGGTATACCTGTACTTTCCTCTCATCCTTCGTACTATTTTGTCATGCATTTTCCATGTACACATTATAAACTCCACAATATATTATTATTTTTTTGCTTTATACAGTTGATTGACTTTTTACATTGTGGTAAAATAACAGAAAATTTACCGTCTTACCCATTTTTAGGTGTATAGATCACTAGTGTTAAGTACATTCACACTGTTGTGAAACTCTCTGGAACTCTTTTCATCTAGCAGTACTGAAAATTTGTGCCCATTACACAACTCCCCAGTCTCTTTCTTACAAATCCATGGCAACCACCGTTCTGCTTTCTGCATTTATAAATTTGATAGCTTTAGATGATACCTCATGTAAGTAGAACTATACAGTATTTGTAATTTTGTGACTGGCTTATATCATTTACTGTAATGTTCTCAAGATTCATGTTGTAGCATGTGTGAGGATTTTCTTGCTAAGGCTGTTGTTTCTGTGTTTGTTTCTTGACAAAAAAGCTATACTAATAAGTGTGACATGGCATCTTGTGGTTTCAATTTGTATTTCTCTAATGATTAGTGTTGTTCACTTTCTTTTCATGTGCATATTGGCCATTGATATATCTTCTTCTGAAAAATGTATATTCAAGTACTTTGACCATTTTAAATCAAATTATTTGGTTTTTGTTGTTAAGTTGTATGAATTCTTTATTCTGGTTATTAATTTTTATTAGATATATGATTTGCAAATATTTTCTTGGAGTCCATAGATTGCTTTTTTACTTAGTTAATTGTGTCCTTTCATGTGCGTATGTTTTAAATTTTAAAATAAGCTCATTTATCTATTTTTATTCATTGTCTTTGCTTTTGTGTCACATGAAAGAAGTCATTGCCAACTATAATATCATGAAACTTTTTCAGTATTTTTTTCTAATAGATTTATAGATTGAGCTCTTATGTTTAGATCTTTGAGCCATTGTGAACTAATTTTTATATGTGGTGTAAGGTAAGTGTCCACCGTCAGTCTTTTGCTTATGGGTATCCATTTTTTCCTGGCACCATTTGTTTAAAAAAGTCAGTTTACTTTCTTCTTTCTCTTTTTTGAAATATTTATGTTAATTTCAGGTGTACAGCACAGTAAGTCAGTTATACAAATACATGTATCCATTTCTTTTAAGATATAGATTATTACACAGCATTGAGTAAGTTTTCCTGTGCTATACAGCAGGTCCTTGTTACCCAAAAATTAATTGATATTAGGTGCATCGTTTATTTCTGAGCTCTTTATTGTGTTCCATTGATCCATATGTCTGTTTTTATACCAAGATCACACTGTTCTGATTACTGTAGCTTGTAATATTGTGTGAAGTCTAAGAGTTATGCCTCCTGGTTTGCTTTTTCCCCTCAGGATTACTTTGGCAATTCTGGATCTTTTATGTTTCCATATAAATTTTTGGACTATCTGTTTTAGTTCTGTGAAAAATGTCATGGATAATTTGATAGGGATCACATTAAATCTATAGATTGCTTTGGATAGAATGGCTATTTTAGCAGTATTCATTCTGCTAAGCCAGGAGCATGGGTTATCTTTCCATTTCTTTGAATCCTCTTTGATTTCCTTTATTAATGTTTTATTTTTTCAGTGTAGAAGTCTTTACCGCCTTGGTATTTTATTTTAAAAGTTTTTTTTTTCAATTCCTATTCTAATATTTTTAGTATATAGAAATGCAATCAAATTCTGAATGTTAATCTTGTATGCTGCTACTTTGCTGAATTCATTCATCAGATATAGTAGTTTTTGTGTGGAGTCCTTAGGGTTTTCTATATATAATATCATGTTACCTGCATATAGTGGCTGTTTTACATCTTCTCTTCCAATTTGGATACCTTTTATTTCTTTTTGTTGTTTGATTACTGTGGCTAGACTTCCAATACTTTGTAGAATAAAAGTGGTGGGAGTGGGCATCCTTGTCTTATTCCAGATTTTAGCAGGAAGGCTTTCAGATTTTCTCTATTGTGTATTATATTGCCTGTAGGTAAGTCAGAAATAGCTTTTATTATGTTGAGATATGTTCCCTCTGTACCACTTTGGTAAGAGTTTTTATAGGAATGGATGTTGAATTTTGTCAGATGCTTTTTCTGCATCTATTGAGATGATCATGTGGGGTTTTTTTACCTTTCTTTTTTCAATGTATTGATTGATTTGTGTATGTTGAATCATGCTTCTGAACTTGAGTTGAATCCCACTTTGTTATGATGTATTATCTTTTTAATGTGTTGTTAGATTCAGTTGGCTAAAATTTTATTGAGAATTTTTGCATCCATATTCATCAAAAATATTGGCCTGTAATTTTCTTTTTGCTAGTATCTTTGTCTGATTTTGGTATTAGGGTGATGGTGGCTTTATGGCATGTCTTTGGGAGTGTTCTTTTTTTCTTCTTTTGAAAGATTTAAGAAGAATTGCTGTTAGTCCTTCTTTGTATGTTTAGTGAAATTTGCCTGTGAAGCCATCTGATCTTGGAGTTTTGTTTGTAAGGTTTTTTGTGTTGTTGTTATATATTTATTTCATTTCTAGTGATTAGTCTGTTAAAATTATCTATTTCTTATTGAATAAATTTTGGTAGGTCTATGTTTCTAAAAAGTTGGCCATTTCTTCCAGGTTGTCAAATTTGTTGGCATGTAATTGTTCATAGTATTCTCTTATTATTATTATTATTATTATTATTATTATTATTATTATTTGTATTTATGCAGTATTCATTGAGATTTATCCTTTTTCATTTCTTTTTTTTTTTTTTAATTTAGGTTCTCTCTCTTTTCTTCTTCATGAGACTGGCCAGAGATTTACTAATTTTGTTTAACCTTTCAAAGAGCCAGCTCTTGGTTTTATTGATTTTTTTTTCTTTTTTTTTTTTTTTGAATCTCTATTTTATGGAATTCCTCTCTGATTTTTATTATTTCCTTCCTTCTGCTGACTTTAGGATTTGTTTGTTCTTTTTCTTATTCTTTTAGTGGTAGGTTAAGTTGTGTATTTGAGATTTTTTTCTTCTTTTTTGAGAAAGGCCTGTATTGCTATGGACTTTCCTCCAAGAGAGGCTTTTGAGCCATCCCGTAGATTTTGTATGGTTGTGTTTTGAATGTCATTTGTAAAGGTATTTTTAATTTCTTTTTTTATTTCCTCATTGATCCATTGATTTTTTTTTTAGTGCCGTTTTGTTTAGTCTCCATGTAGTCAGTTTTTTCTCATTTATTTTTCTCTGATTTCTAGTTTCATGTCATTGTGATCAGAGAAAATACTTGAAATAATTTCTATGCTCTTAAATTTGTTGAGGTGAGTTTTTTGCCCTAGCATGTGGTCAATCCTAGAGAATATTCCTTGTGCAATTGAAAAGAATGTATATTCTGATTTTTTTAATGTAATGTCTTGAAAACATCAATTAAGTCTAACTATTCTAATTGCAACGTTTAGGATCTCTGTTACCTTATTAATTTTCTGTCTAGAGGATCTGCCCATTGATATAAGTGGGGTGTTAAAATCTCCAATTATTATTGCATTTCCAACAATTTCTCCTCATATTTATTAGTGTTTATGTATAAGAATGCTCTTATATTAGGGGCATTTATACTGGCGAATGTAATATCCTCTTCTCAAATTGGTCTTTTATCATTAAATAGTGTTCTTTATCTTACTTTATGGCCTTGGTTTTAAAGTCTCTTTTGTCAGGTATTACTATTGCAACTCCTGCTTTCTTGTCACTTCCATTCGGATGAAATATCTTTTTCCATCCTCACGTATGTGTCCTTTTCGCTAAGATGAATCTCTTGTAGGCAGCATATTGTAGGCTCCAGTTTTTTTATGTAGTCTGCCACTCTTTGTCTTTCAACTGGAGCTTTCAGTTGATTGACATTTAAGTTTATTGTTGGTAAATATGTATTTATTGCCATTTTAAACCTTGCTTTCCATTTGATTCTATGTTTCTCCTTTGTTTCCTTTCTTTTTCTTTTTCTGGTGCATGATTTCCTTTTATTTTATGTTTATGTTCTTTTCTTTTTGGTTTTTGTGAATCTATTGTATGTTTTTGATTTGCATTTTTCAAGTATGTTAGCCCCTTCCCGTATCTGCTTGCTTTAGACTGAGAGTCATAGAGGCTCAAACACATTCTAAAAAAAAGATTCTAGATTTTCTTGCTCTCTTTCTCCATATCTTATGATTTTGATTCCTTTTTTACATCTTCATGTTTATCCTTTTGCCATTCTTTGCTTTTATTATCACTTTGATAAATAAGTTTTTTTTCATTTTGATCTGTATACTGCCTTAAGTTATTACTTTGCAACTGTGATTTCCTCCATCCTGTATCTCCTGATTTGTTTACTATTTAGAGGATAACTTTCACTATTTCTTTTAGGATAGGTTTAATATTGCTGTATTCTTTTAGTTTTTATTTGCCTGAGAAATTCTTTATTTCTCATATTTTAAATGATAATCTTGCTGGGTAGAGTATTTGATGTTACAGGGTATTGTTTTGTTGTTGTTGTTGTTTTTCCTTTTAGAACTTTGATATATCTTGCCACTCTCTTCTGGCCTGTAGCATTTTTGTATAGAAATCAGGGGGTTTTCTATTGTGGTGCAGTGGAAACAAATCTGACTAGTATCCATGAGGATGTGATTTCAATCCCTGGCCTCGCTCAGTGGGTTAAGGATCCAGTGTTGCCATTAGCTGTGGTGTAGGTCACAGATGCAGCTCAGATCCCATGTTGCTACTATGGCTGTGGTGTAAGCTGGTAGATGCAACTCATATTGCATCTACACTAGACTGGGAAATTCCATATGCCTCAGGTGTGGCCATAAAAAGCAAAATAAATAAATAAATAAATAAAATTCCATATGCCTCAAGTCTGGCCATAAAAAGCAAAATAAATAAATAAATAAATAAATAAATAAATAAATAAATAAAATCAGCTGAAAGCCTGATGGGGGTTCCCTTTGTGTTTCTCTTGCTGCCTTTAGAATCCTCTCTTGATCTTTAAATTTTGTCATTTTTATTATAAAATGTCTTAGTGGAGGTCTATTTGGGTTCAACTTGTTTTGGAGCCCTCAGTGCTTCCTGTATCTGCATATCTGTTTCCTTCTTTAGATTTGATAAGTTTTCAACTACAATTTCTTCAAATGTATTTTCAATCCCCTTTTCTTTTTGTGTTCCTTCTGGAATTCCAATTATGCCTAGATTCACTTTAATTATCCCATAGAACTCTTATATCACTTTCATTTTATTTTCATTTGGCTTTCTGTCTCCTGGCCTGATTGGGTGATTTCCATTTTTCTATCATCCAAGTAACTTATTCGTTCCTGCACATTATTCATTCTGCTATTCAATGCCTTTAGCTCAGCTTTCATATCTGCAAATGAATTTCTAATTTTTCTTGGCTCTTCCTTATAGTTTCTAGTTCTTTTTTAAAGTTATCTTTGTACAACTACAGATGTGATAAATTCATTTGAGTAATAAAAAAAGTAAAAAAAAAAAACAATGCTCCTTGAAACTGTAAAAAAATAAATAAATAAAAATAATCTTTGTTACTGTTGGTAGATGTTCTTAATTACTTCATTATTTTCATTACCTGCTTTTTAAACTCAGTGTCTTCTAGACTGCAAAGATCTCTTTCATTGTTTGTTCCTGCAGAGGAATTCTCCAGTTCTTTTGTCTGAACTTCTTCACTTCGCTTGCATTTTTCTCACTCTGTGATTTTAGGGAAAAGTATCTACTGTCGTCTTACTGAGATATTTATATGTGGGAGTGTTGCTGGGTGGCTCGTGGGGGTTACTTTTTTTGGCATTAGGGCTGCTTTGGCTTTGGATGTTTGCTGTCTCTTTGTTCAGTGTGTGCAGGCCATTATTCCTTTTATACAGCATGCCTACATGTGCTTTCAGGAAAGTGGGGGTGATTTTAGTGCCAGAAGGGGCACCTGGTCACTGGGCCTTTGGCAGTACTGATGACCCACAGGGAGGTAGGGGCAACAGACTGCTCCTACTTGAAGAGTGCTTGGCAGTGGCAGTGAACCTCAGGGAAGTTAGGTGATGCCCAGAGCCCTAGGCAATGGCAGTAGTGGGATGTGTGCTTTCCCAGGGAGGTGGGTACCTGGTTGCAGGGACCTCTATGACAGCGACATCTTTTTTTTTTTTTTTAAATGATTTTTACTTTTTTCCTTATAGGTGGTTTACAGTGTTCTGTCAATTTTCTACTATATGGCAAGGGTACTCAGTCACAAATACATATATACATTCTTTTTTCTCACATTATCCTCCGTCATAAATGACTAGATATAGTTCCCAGTGCTTACAGCAGGATCTCATTGCTTATCCATTCCAAAAGCAATAGTTTGCCTCTATTAACCCCAAATTCCCAATCCATACCACTTCCTCCCTCTCCCCTGTGGCAACCACAAGTCTGTTCTCCATGTCCATGATTTTATTTTCTGTGGTAAGGTTCATTCGTGCCATATATTAGATCCCAGATATAAGTGATATCATACGGTATTTGTTTTCCTCTTTCTGACTTATTTCACTAAGAGAGTCTTTAGTTCCATCCATGTTGCTGCAAATGGCATTATTTTGTTCTTTTTGATGGCTGAGTAGTATTCCATTGTATGTATGTATACATATATACATATACATACATACCACATCTTCTTAATCCATGCATCTGGAAATGGATATTTAGGTTGTTTCCATGTCTTGGCTATTGTGAATAGTGCTGCAGCGAACATGTAGGTACATGTGTCTTTTTTCAAGAAAAATTTTATCCACATATATGCCCAAGAGTGGGATTGCTGGGGCATATGGTAGTTCTACATATAGTTTTCTAAGGTACCTCCATGCTGTTCTCCATAGTCATTGTACAAGCTTAAATTCCCACCAAAAGTGCAGGAGGATTCCCTTTTCTCCACACCCTCTCCAACATCTGTTATTTGTGGACTTATTAATGATGACCATTCTGGCTGGTGTGAGGTGGTACCTCATGGTAGTTTTGATTTAAATTTCTCTCACAATCAGTGATGTTGAGCATTTTTTCTTGTGCTTGTTGGCCATCTGTATACCTTCTTTTGAAAATGTATATTCAGGTCTTTTGCCCATTTTTCCATTGGGTTGTTGGCTTTTTTGCTATTGAGTTGTATTAAGTTATTTGTGTATTTTAGAGATTAAGCCCTTGTCAGTTGCTTCATTTGAAATTATTTTCTCCCATTCTGTAAGTTGTCTTTTTTATTTTTTTTATGGTTTCCTTTGCTGTGCAAAAGCTTGTCAGTTTGATTAGTTTATTTTTGCTTTTATATCTGTTGCTTTGGGAGACTGACCTGAGAAAACATTTGTAAGGTTGATACTGGAGAATTTTTTGCCTTTGTTCTCTTCTAGGGGTTTGATGGTGTCTTGGCTTACATTTAAGTCTTAAGCCATTTTGATTATTGTTGTGCATGATGTGAGGGTGTGTTCCAGTTTCATTGATTTACATGCAGCTGTCCCGTTTTCCCTGCAACACTTGCTGAAAAGATTGTCTTTTTCCCATTTTATATTTTTGCCTCCTTTGTTGAAGTTTTATTGACCATAAGTGTCTGTGTTTATTTCTGTGTTCTCTATTCTATTACATTCGTCTGTATGTCTGTTTTGGTACCAGTACGACACTGTCTTGATGACTGTGGCTTTGTGATATTGCCTGAAGTCTGGGAGAGTTATGCCTCCTGCTTGGTTTTTGTTACTCAGAGCTGCTTGGCAGTTCTAGGACTTTTGTGGTTCCATATAAATGTTTGGATTGTTTGTTCTATTTCTGTGAAAAATGTCATGGGTAATTTGATAGGGATTGCATTGAACCTGTAGATTGCTCTGGGTAGTATGGCCATTTTAATGATATTAATTCTTCCAACCCAGGAGCATGGGATATATTTCAATTTCTTTGAATCCTCTTTAATTTCCTTGATTAATGTTTTATAGTTCTCAGGATATAAGTCACCTCCTTGGTTAGGTGTATTCCCAGGTGTGTAATTTTGGGGGGTATGATTTTAAAAGGTATTGTGTTTTTGTATTCCTTTTCTAATATTTCATTGTTAGCATACAGAAATGTGAGTGATTTCTAAATGTTAATCTTATATCCTGCTACTTTGCTAAATTTGATGATCAGTTTGAGTAATTTTTGGGCTGAATTTTTTGGGTTTTCTATACATAGTATCATGTCATCTGCATGCAGTGACAATTTTACCTCTTCCTTTCCAATTTAGATACCTTTTATTTCTTTTGTTTGTCTGATTGCTGTGGCTTGGACTTCCAATACTGTGTTGAATAACAGTGATGAGAGTGGGCATCCTTGTCTTGTTCCAGATTTTGGTGAGAAGGCTTTTAGCTTTTCTCCATTGAGAATTATATTTGCTGTGGGTTTGTCATAAATGGTTTTGATTATGTTAAGCTGTGTTCCCTTTATAGCCATTTTGGTAAGAGTTTTTATCATGAATGAATGTTGGACTTTGTCAAATGCTTTTTTTGCATCTATTGAAATGATTATGTGGTTTTTGACTTTTCTTTTGTTAAAGTGGTGTATGATGTTGATTGATTTGCATATGTTGAACCATCCTTGTGAACCTGGGATGAATCCCACTTGGTCGTGGTGTATGAGGTTTTTTATATGTTGTTGGATTCGGTTGGCTCAAATTTTGTTGAGAATTTTTGCATCCATATTCATCAAAGATATTGGCCTATAGTTTTCTTTTTTGGTGGTGTATTTGTCTGGTTTTGCTATTAGGGTGATGTTGGCATCATAGAATGTCTTTGGGAGTGTTCCTCCTTCTTCACCCTTTTGGAAAAGTTTAAGGAGAATGGAAAACTTCCTCTTATGGTTACTCAAATTCGCCTATAAAGCCATCTGGTTCTAGACTTTTATTTGTGAGGAGTGTTTTTATGACATACTCAACTTCATTTCTAGTGATTGGTCTGTTCAGTGATCTATTTCTTCTTGATTCAGTTTTGGCAAGCTGTTAGTCTCTAGAAAGTTGTCCATTTCTTCTAGGTTGTCAATTTCTTTGTTAGCATACTGTTTTTCATAGTATTCTCTCATGGTTTTTTGTAGTTCTGTAGTATCCATTGTTTCTTCTCCTTTTTGATTTCTTTTTTTTTTTCTTTTTGTTATTTCTTTGGGCCGCTCCCATGGCATATGGAGGTTCCCAGGCTAGGGGTCTAATCGGAGCTGTAGCCACTGGCCTACGCCAGAGCCACAGCAACGCAGGATCCGAGCCGCGTCTGCAACCTACACCACAGCTCACAGCAACGCCGGATCGTTAACCCACTGAGCAAGGTCAGGGACTGAACCCGCAGCCTCATGGTTCCTAGTCGGATTCGTTAACCACTGTGCCACAACGGGGACTCCTCCTTTTTGATTTCTTATTTTGTTTATTTGGGTTTTTTCTCTGCTCTTTGTGAGTCTGGCCAGAGGTTTGTTAATTTTGTTTACCTTCTCAAAGAACCAGCTCTTGGTTTTATTGATTTTTTTTCTATTGCTTTTTGAATCTCTATTTTATTGATTTCCTCTTTGATCTTTATGATTTCCTTCTGCTGACTTTAGGTTTTGTTTGTTCCTTTTCCAATTCATTTAGGTGATGGGTTAAGTTGTTGATTTGAGATTTTTCTTCTTTTTTTGAGGAAGGTCTGTAATGCTATGAATTTCCCTCTGAGCACTGCTTTTGCAGCATCCCATAGATTTTTAGTGGTTGTGTTTTCAGTATCACTTGTCTGATGGTATTTTTAAATTTCCTTCTTGATTTCCTCATTGATGGTTTGGTTTTAGTAGCATGTTGTTTAGTCTCCGTGTGTTTAGTTTTTTCTCATTTGTTTTCCTGTAGTTGATTTCTGCTTTCATGCCATTGTGGTCAGAGAAGATACCTGAAATAATTTCTATATTCTTAAATTTATTAAGCTTAGCTTTGTGCCCCAATATGTGATCAATTACTCAATTTGCATTTGAGAAGAATGTATATTCTGATTTTTTTGGATGTAATGTCTTGAAAATGTCAATTAAGTCTCTTTTCTATTGTTTCCTCCAGGATCTCTGTTTTGTTACTGATTTTCTGTCTAGAGGATATGTCCATTGATGTGAGTGGGGTGTTAATGTCTCCTACTATTATTATATTCCCTTCAATTTCTCCTTTTATATCTGTTAGCATTTGTTGTAGGTATCTGGGTGCTCTGATATTAGGGGCATATATATTGACGATTGTAATATCCTCTTCTTGAATGGATCCTTTTACCATTACATAGTGTCCTTCTTTGTCTTTTTTTATGGCCTTCATTTTAAAGTCTATTTTGTTTGATATGTGTCTTGCAACTCCTGCTTTGCTGTCTTGTCCATTGGCATGAAATTTCTTTTCCCATCCCTTCACTTTCAGTCTATATGTGTCCTTTGCCCTAAGGTGAGTCTCTTGTAGACAGTAGATAGCAGGTTTTTGTTTTTTTATCCAATGTGCCACTCTACGTCTTTTTATTGGAGCATTCAGTCCATTGACATTTAAGGTAATTATTGATAGATATTTATTTATTGCCATTTTAAACCTTGTTTTCCAGTTGATTCAGTATTTCTCCTTCCTTTCTTTTCTTTAGCTGGATGATTTCCATTATTTTATACTTAAGTACTTTTCTTTTTAGTTTTTGTGAGTGTAATGTTTGGTTTTGATTTGTGGTTGCCCTGTTTTTTAGGTATGTTAACCCCTTCCTGTATCTGCTTGCTTTAGCCTACTAGTCATATAGGCTCAAACTCATGATTAAAAAAAAAATCTGTATTTTCTTACTCTCCTTCCCCACATTCTGTGATTTTGAAGTCTTTTTTAACATCTTCATGTTTGTCCTTTTGCTGTTCCTTGTGTTTATCATTGTTTTTGCAGTAGTTTGGTTTGGTTTGTTTTTTTTTTCCCTTTTTTAGATCTGTATATTGGCTTATTAAGTGATTGCTTTCCAACTGTGGTTTCCTCCATCTATTTCTTCTTACTTCTTTTTTAATCTAGAGAAGCCTTTTCAGTATTTCTTTTAGAATGGGTTTAGTATTGCTGGACTCTCTCAGCTTTTGTTTGTTGGAGAAATTCTTTATTTCCCCTTCTATTTTAAATGATATTCTTGCTGGATAGAGTATTCTAGGGTACAGATTTTTTCCTTTCAGCCCTTTCAATAAATCTTGGCACTCTCTTCTGGCCTGTAGTGTTTCTGTAGAGAAATCAGCTGATAGCCTTAATGCTTTTTCTCTTGCTGCCTTTAAATGTTTCCTTTAAATTTGGAATGTTTTCAGACAGTTTCTTCAAATATATTTCAATCCCCTTTTCTTTTTCTTCTCCTTCTGGAATTCCTTTTATGCGTAGTTTGGCCCGCTTTATACTATCCCATAGATCTCTTATATTGCTTTAATGTTTTTTCATTTGGTTTTCTTTCTTCTGTCCTGATTGGGTGATTTCAATTATTTTATCTTCCAAGTCACTAATTCGTTCCTCTGCATTAGTCATTCTGCTCTTAATGCCTTTAGCTCAGTTTGTGTCTCTGCAAGTTAATTTTATAATTCTTCTGTGTTGCTCCTTATATTTTCTAGTTCCTTTCTAAGGGAATCTGCATTACTGTTCATATCCACTCTTAATTCCTTGATATTCAACCTTAATTCCTTCAGTGTTTTCACTGTCTCCCTTTTGAACTCAGTGTGTGTCAGACTGCAGAGGTCTGTTTCATTGTTTGCTGCTTCAGGTGAAATATCCTGTTCCTTTAACTGGGAACGGTTTCTGAGCTTCTTTATCTTGCTTATGGTTTTCTTTTTCTGTGAGTTTAGAGAGCCAAACTGTAGTCTTGGAGGGTTCCTTCTATGCAAGAGCACCCCTTTGTATGACAGTGACTTCTGAGGTAACTGGGTTGCAGGTAGTGCCTGGTCACAGGACCTTTAGTGGTAGTGTGCCACACCCATCTCTGGAGTCTGGGATGGCTGCACTGGTTTGTAGCCCATCCTGTAGCAAGCATAAGAGGTGCCTCCCAACTTGAGAGTCTGCCTGAGCAGAGAGAAAGTAGTTTCTATGATAGTCCTGCCCCACCAGCTATCCCCAACAAAGATTCCTTGTGTCTCTGTCAGACCAGGCATCCACTCACATTTCCTTAACTGTAGAGCACTGCTCCCCAGCCCCCTCCCCTAGGATGTTTCTGCACAGCCAACCCAAGTCCTCTTCCTGGAATTGACCTCTGTAGCCCAAGTTTCAGTGCCTAGCACCTGCCCCATTGTCTCAGGCTGTGAAGCACCAGTTGGTGGTACCCATTATCTATGGGCGCTCTCTTCTTTTTTAATTTCTAATGAGAAGTTAGTCATCATTTTTATTGTTGTTGCCCTGGATAGACTCTCCCATTCCTCCCAATCCTGCTACTTCCATTAGTAAAAATAATTTTTTCTTTACCTTTGGTTTTAAGCAATTTGGTTATGAAGTACCTCATTGTGGTTTCATTTGTGCATCTTGGACCTATAGGCTTATGTTTCTAACCAATTTTTGAAATTTTGTCCAATATTTTATAAAATATTTTTTCTATACTTTTCTCTTTCTCCCTTTCCTCTGGGACTTCAACTATAAGCATGCTGGATTGCTTAATTTTGAACAAACACATAATTAATGATCTGCTAATTTTTTTCACACCTTTTTATGTTTATGCTTCAGTTTAGGTAATTTCTATTGAGTTATCTTCAATGTCATTGAGCCTTTCATGTATACTATACAATGTGTTATTCCATCCAGTAATTTTTTTAAATCATTTTAGATATTGTTTTCTAATTTCTAGTATTTCTATTTGATTTTTTTTGGTATTCATATCTCTTCTAAAATTCTGCATGTTTTTAATTATATCCTTTTTTTTCCAGTACACTCTTTAACTTATGTCATAGCTACTTTAACATCTTTATCTGTTAATACCAAATCTGGATTGTTAGTGAATCCACTTCTTTTGACTTTTTTCTTTTGACTATAGGTTGTATTTTCGCAAATTCTTTCTATCTTGTAATTTTGTGATAATATGTTTCCATTGTGGATAATATGTTTGATAAACTCTTGACTGTGTTGTCTTTGTCTGAAACGTGTTTCAAATATTATTCTAGCAGTGGTTAAATTACTGGTGGATTTTCTCAATTCTGTGGACGCTTGGTTGTAGACTTGGTTCGAATGTATCTATTTCAGTTTTCCCTTTAGTATTAGGCATGAATCTTAAATTATATTTTTTTAGGGTTTCTAGAAAGTCTGAGGTGTTTACCAATACCCTCTAAATTTAAGGGATTCACCTTCCAAACTCTGACTCCTTATCACTTGGAAGCTCCTGAAATTTCTGCTTTCTTATTTTATTTTATTTTATTTTTTGGCTGCACCCATGGCATGTAGAAGTTCCTGAGCCACAGCAGTGGCAATGCTGGATCCTTTAACCATTAGGCTGCCAGGGAACTCCTCTGATTAGTTATTTTAGTCTTTTATGTGTTGCTTTCATTGAGGTTTTTTGGATATCACTCTTCACATGCACAGTTCAGGAATCAACCAAATATTTGAGGGCAGGTATTTGCAGATTTTGGAGCTACCATTCTTCCTCACTCAACTCCTAGTGGCTTCTCCTTGAAAACTTCCTTTTCAATTTCCAGCTGATCTAGCAGCCTCACAATTCAACTTGAGATGCCTCAGCATCCTCCACCACCACACACACCCCCAAATTGTTGATAATTTCAGTATTTATGGAAATAGAGCTTAAGCTCTCTTCCATATGCACCATAGAGACTAGGAAATAATTTCACCAGGAGACAGAAAAATATTGGTGTTGTTTATTGTCTTCCCTTCTTTCAGAAGTTATATTCCCTTCAGTTTCTTCCTGCTCTTGATTGCACCACAGTCCCTTCAAATAGTTGTGTTTTGTTTTTGTTTTTGTTTTTGTTTTTCTTCCTGTGGAGGGATCCTTTGTGCCATATATTAGAGTCCAGATATAAGTGACATCCTATGCTATGGTATGGTAAAAAGAAGTTTTTTCTTTGTTTTTTTAATAATGATTTTTATTTTTTCCATTATAGCTGTTTTACTATATTGTAGAACATTCAAGCATCCTATTCATCTGTTTAACCATTAAAAACAGTGTTACAAAAGAGACATTTGTGTGTATGCTTTTTCTTTTTTTTATTATTGTTATTTCCCCAATGCAGTTTTTTTCTACTGTATAGCATGGTGACCCATTTACCAATACATGTGTACATCCTTTTTTCTCCCATTATCATGCTCCGTCCTAAGTGGTTAGACAGAGTTCTCAGTGCTACACAGCAGGATCTCATTGCTAATCTATTCCAAAAGCAATAGTTGGCATCCATTAACTCCAAGCTCCCAATTCATCCTACTCCTTCCCCCTCCTCCAGGCAACTACAAGTCTATTCTCCAAGTCCATGATTTTCTGTTCTGTGGAAAGGTTCATTTGTGCTGTATATTAGATTCCAGATATAAGTGATATCCTATGGTATTTGTCTTTCTCTTTCTGACTTAACTTCACTTAGGCTGACAGTCTCTAGTTCCATCCATGTTGCTGGAAATGGCATTATTTGGTTCTTTTTGATGGCTGAGTAGTATTCCATTGTGTGTGTATATACCACATCTTTCTAACTCATCATCTGGAGATGGATGTTTGGGTTGTTTTCTTGTCTTGGCTATTGTGAATAGTGCTGCAGTGAACGTGCAGGTGCATGTGTCTTTTTCAAGGAAAGTTTTATCCGGATATATGCCCAAGAGTGGGGTTGCTGGGTTCATATGGTAGTTCTATGTATAGTTTTCTAAGGTACCTCCATACTATTCTATAATGGAAAAAAATAAAAGTCATTGTATAAAAAAATTAGTTGTGTTTTTTTAATATTTTAGTCAGAATTTATAATTGTCATTTTCAGAAGAGTGAGCTAATTTAAGAAACTTTTCTTTTTATGAGTGTCAGAAATTTTTAAAGCAATATTTTTAAGTGGAAAAATAAAGTTGTGTTTTCTACTAAATTGTTGGTTATCACATTATATGCAACTATATTTAGAAATGTAAAAAGCTATTACCTGAAATTGGGAAAGAATTAGGTAATATTCTTTCAGGAAGAATTCCTTGTGTTTTAATAAGGCTGTATAAAATTATGGGCTGTGGTGAGCATGAAGGTGTACTGCTTAGACCTCCTGCTGCAGGAAACATAATTGACCATAATTGACTGATGGTTCCAGGTGCTACTGACTTTTACAACCCATTCCCAAGTTCAAGACTAAAATTCCCAAGTGATCCTTCCAGGCAATGAGTACACGTGTTGGGGTTGTAATCCAGGTTTTTTCCTATGAGATATAGGACTCCTTAAATGGGATATTTTGGCAAAGGATTCCCAGTTGGCTGGGCAGAAGCCTTCTTAGAACTGTGATACAGTCTGATATTCTTCCTGCCCTCTCCTCATCCTCCATCACAGGTATCCTAAGAGTCTCTCTTGCCTTCCTCTTCATTGCCTTTTAAAGGTAAATCTTTTAATAAGCCTTTTGCATGTCTCATCACATCTTGGCATCTGCTTTTTGGATTATCCAAACTAACACAGAAACATAGTCCCAAATGACTGACAAAAAATTTACCTGAATGATGACTTTAAAAAAAGAATATTCTTATAGAAAAATTCTAAATAGTGTATGTAGAAATTCCTTCCTCCAGAAAGTAGAGCTTAATTTCCCCTGTTTGTATCTAGGATGGGCTAAGTAACTTAATTCCATTGACTAGAAAAGAATCTTTCAGTGGTTTTTTTTTTCCATTTTTTGTCACCCCGTTACACATACATAGATACACACATGTTTTTATTTTATTTCATTTTATTTTATATTTTGTCTTTTGTCCTTTTAGGGCTGCACCCATGGCATATGTAGGTTCCCAGGCTAGGGGTTGAATCAGAGCTACAGCTGCCAGTCTACACCATAGCCACGGCAACACAGGATCTGAGCCACATCTGCAACGTTCACCACAGCTCACAGCAATGCCAGATCCCCATCCCTCTGAGGCCAGGGGTTGAGCCCGTCCTCATGGATAATAAGATTCGCTTCCGCTGTGCCACGATGGGAATTCCCTTACGAAATTTTTAATACTACAAATCTACTTTACACCTGTTTATATACTGTATGTTTACCCATGTTTTATGCATAAAAAGAGTGAATTTCCCCCCCAAGAATAAATATTTATTACTTTGGGGCATTATAATAACCATCACAGAGAATGCATGAGATAGACTGGGGGAAGGGAAAATTTCTAACTTACTCTGGAGAAAGCCGGCAGAGACCACTTTAAACAAGTAATCAAAGTTAACATACCACTGATAAGTCAAGTTAATGTGACATACTCTTAGTATATCGCATGAAATGGAAAGGGTATTTAGTTTTTATGGCAGTTTACACTCCAATCGTAACCCCAGTCTTATCATGAGAGAACATCAGACAAACCCAAAATGAAGGCCATTCTACAAAATATCTGACTAGCACTTGTGTTAGGGTAATGGAAAACAGTGAAAGACTGAGGAAACTGGCACAGATCACTGAGACAGAGGACACACGAGTGCTAAATGCAATGTGATATCCTCCATGTCATAACAGAACCCACTCTGCTGTCTTTGTAACTTTTCTGTGAGTCTAAAATTATTCCAAAATTAAAAGTATTAAAAGTTAGAAAAAGTTAGGACACTCACTGTGTCCTCCGAATTCATTACATGAAAATAATAGTGTAAATATTAAAAGAGAAGTAAATATGTAGAGATTACTAGAACTGTACACATTAAGATTAGTCAGAATGTGAGTTTTTAGATATAATATTAGCAAACGAAAAATACAGTAGATGTAGCATTTATCAAATTTAGTGAAGCCTTTGATGCACTGTCTCATGACATCTGTATACAATTAGTTCAGATTGTCCTGGTTATAAGCACAGTTGTATGGATCAAAACTGGTTGGAGAACCATAAAAAATATTGATAAAGCATAAATGGAAATATATCAAGTTGGGAAATGTGTCTAGGTGCTGCAAAGATCAGTGTTTTGTCCTGTCTTATGTAGCCTCTGCATTAATGATGTAGAAAAGGGAGTAAAATGAATGTTAATGAAATTCACAGATGATATTAAATTGGGAGGTGATGCAAATAGCAGTAAGGGCAGCAAAGCAATAAAAAGGTACCCAGAAAATTCAGAAATACGGAGTGGAAACAGCAAAATGAGATTCTACCCTTTCAAAATAAAAACTATGACTGCTTTAGAGACAAACAATAAAACAAAATAGGTATTCAGAGAGAGCAAGATCAGAAAGTCATCAAATGGTCAAAAATACCTAAGGATGAAAATGAGTAACAAAGTAGATAACGAATTAATGACACAGTGATTTCGAAGGTTATGGCTATGTATACTGCAGGCCACAGAGGAAAAATAGAATAGTCTGTTCTTCATACTTCTAGTAAAATGACAGCAGGAAGACAGAACTCATTTTGTGTCAGGTTGGTTCCTAACTGCTGTTGAAAACATAGTAGTAGTAATAAAAATGATTAAGCCTTAGAACAATGCAGACAAGTATATTCATCTTCAGCAAATTATGCTGAGCTATTTTTCTAGTCTTTCCGTTCGTAACTGTTGATTCTACTTTATATCCCATGTACGTGAACCTTCCTTTCTCAGATATATAACTTATACTAAGCCTCAGAGAAGCTTACTGAACTCTCTTTTAAACTCCTCCTCTCTCTCCCAAATAAAATTGACAAATTGCTTCCTTACAATATGTTCTTAATTTATATTAAATTATATATAGGCTTCTTTGATTGCTTGCTATAACTGACTTCAATCTTTGTCACATCTACATCTCAGTACTGCAAGTCTTACTTGCAAATACATACAAGTGCTCCCACCAGCAGCCACAGAACAAAGAGCATAAGCAAGAGCAACATCTGCGGAGAGTATTGCGATTGAAACCTAAGTGAATGACTACCAAAATAAATAAACCACAGATCAGAATTCCCATGCAGTGTTCTAATGATCACGCCACTCATCAGGTAACTCCAAGATGTTATCCATTGGCAAGTAGACATTCAGAGTAATAACTGAAGAAATCTCTTTTCAGGATGACCAAAGATACTTAATTAGTGTTATGTAATGAAAAACAATGCTTTTTAAAAGTTTTCAGAACACAAAGTCTGTATGAATCTTCATTTTTTATGGTTTAGAACTAAGAACACATTTCTTTAACTTTTGCACTGAAAAAAATTCATAAGCATAAGAGCTCACGTAATGTTTAATTTATGTCAGTAAGTTCCAGCTGGCAACAGATACATGAGAATCAATGATGAGTTAAAAGGAATATTTGAGATCTTTCTTGTTTCACCCTCCTCCTTTTAGACCTGAAGTCATGGATGGCAGAAAGACAAAGGAATGACCACGCCCACAAGGTGGGGGAAAAGGTGTTAAACAATAAAATAAACTGATTTTTTGTTTTTGAGAAACTGATAAGAATCCTTCATTGGATGGAGGAGTGGACCAAATCATTTCTAACGTCGCTTCTCATGCTTTGAGGATATTTTTTGTTAATAATTTGGCTACTTGCGTACCTTTGCAATACAAGCACAATTTGGTTGTTTTGAATCTTTACAAAACTAAATGGAATATCACCCATTCCCTTCTTTCAGTGAATCTCCCCACTGAACAGCTCTTCAAAATAAAATACAGTAAATTTCATGTATGATACAGTAAGAATGTATCAAGTATAATAAGAACTCCCTCAATTTGAGCTCTAGTTGCCTAGGTAGTATGCATGGTTATTACATTATTTATTATTAGCCTAACCTTGACCCTCAGAAAACTCAGAAATCTGAGTATTAGTATTAGATGGAGAGGTTAAAAGGCTAAACATAAAAACATTTATCATTAATTCTTTGAAAAACTTCATGATGAGAAATTTTTAAAAGAGGAGTGATACTTCTATACCTGAACAGTTCATACCATTCATTATTATCTTAGGTATTTTTATAGCAAACTCCAAGAAACTGCTGTCTTTGAATTCCTGTCATAATTTTATTCTTACCTGTCAGAGGCATAGTTGTCATTTCTACAGTCACTTCAACAATAGATAGTAAACCTATTGTGTCCACAGATTTAAAACTTAGAAGAATCTGGTTTCACTAGTTTTGCTTATCTAGAATGTAAGTAGTTTCTCTTTTCTTTCTTTCTTTCTTTCTTTTTTTTTTTTTTTTTTTTTTTTTGTCTCTTGTCTTTTTTAGGGCCTCACCCATGGCATATGGAGGTTCCCAGGCTAGAGGTCTAATCAGAGCTGCTGCTGCTGGCCTACACCAGAGCCACAGCAATGCCAGATACAAGCTGTGTCTGTGACCTACACCACAGCTCATGGCAATGCCGGATCCTTAACCCATTGAGCAAGGCCAGGGATCAAACCCGCAACCTCATGGTTCCTAGTCGGATTAGTTTCCGCTGTACCACAACAGGAACTTCCAAAGAAAGTAAGTAGTTTCTTTAGAGAGATTCATATTCCTCAATATCCTTGTCATCTTAGATGCCATTAGTAATAATGTTTTGATTTTTATTTAGGTCTTAACATTTGCATATCTTCCATAGGAACCAAAACCATTCCTTTCATCATGCATTCTTTGCTGCCTGCCATGTCTTTTTAATTTTTAAATTTCTCACAGTGTTATAGCCAAAATATTAGAAGACATTCTATTTATAGTTGAAAAGTGCTATCTTAAGAGGGGTTATCTTTCATTTTAATAATTTCCAATATTCTTCGTAGATAGGACAACCATGAATTCTGCTCTATACTGGCTTCTTGTATTTCCATCAAATAATTTTTTTGGCCATGCCGATAGCATACAGAAGTTCCCGGGCCAGGGATCAAACCTGAGCCACAACAGTAACCTAGCCACAACAGTGACAATGCCAAATTCTTAACCACTAGGCCACTAGGGGAATTCTTCCATCAAATAATTTTTATAGGGTTAAAAAATAGGAAAACTGAGGAACAAAATATTTTTTACAGTAAAATGCATTCTAGTTTCATTGATTTACATGTAACTGTCCATTTTTCCCAGCACCACTTGCTGAAGAGACTGTCTTTTCTCCATTATAGATTTTTGCCTCCTTTGTTAAAGATTAATTGACCATGTGTGTGTTGGTGTATTTCTGAGCTCTTTATTGTGTTTCATTGATTCATGTGTCTGTTTTTGTGCCAGTACCACACTGTTTTGATTACTGTAGCTTTGTAATATTGTGTGAAGCCTAGGAGAGTTAATGCTTCCTGCTTTTTTTCCTCCTCAGGATTGCTTTGGCAATTCTGGGCTCTTCATGATTCCATATAAATTTTTTGATTATTCATTCTAGTTCTGTGACAAATGTCATTGGGTAATTTGATGGGAATTGCATTAAATCTGCAGATTGTTGGTAATACGGCTGTTTTAACAATATTCATTCCTCCAGTCCAAGAACATGGGCTATCTTTCCATTCTTTGAATTCCCTTTGATTTCCTTTATTAATATTTTATTGTTTTCAGTGTAGAAGTCTTTCACCTCCTTGGTTAGCCTAATTCCTAGGTGGGTTTTTGTGTTTTTTTTGGTGCAATTTTTAAAAGGTTTTTTTTTTTTTTAACATTCCCTTTCTGATATTTCATTGTTAGTATAGAGAAATGAAATTGGTTTCTGAGTGTTAATCTTGCATCCTGCTATTTTTCTGAATTCATTCATCAGATTGTGTAGTTTTTTGTGTAGTCGTTAGTGTTTTCTATATATAGTATCATTTCATCTGCATATAGTGACAATTTTAGATTTTCTCTTTTAATTTGAATAACTTTGTTTTTCTTTTTCTTGTTTGATTTCTGTGGCTAGTATTTCCAATACTATGTTGAATAAAAGTGGTAAGAGAAGGCATCCCTGTCTTGTTGCAGATTTTATTTGGAAGGCTTTTAGCTTTTCTCTATTCAGTATTGACTGTGGATTTGTCGTAAATAGCTTGTATTATGTTGAGATATGTTCCCTCTATACCCACTTTGATTATCACAAATGGATGTTGGATTTTGTCAAATGCTTTTTCTGCATCTATGGAGAGGATAATGTGGTTTTTGACTTTTGTTAAAGTGATATATTACATTGATTGATTTGCATATGTTGAACCATCCTTGAATTTGGGATGAATCCCACTTAGTCATGGTGTATTATCTTTTTAATGTGTTTTTGGATTTAGTTTGGTAAAATTTTGCTGAGAATTTTTTTATCTATATTTATCAAAGATACTGGCCTATAACTTTCTTTTTTTTGGGGGGGTTGTATCTTTGTCTGATTTTGGTATCAGGATGATGATGGCTTCATGAAATGTCTTTGAGACTTTTCCCTGGATTTTCCTTTAATCTTTGTATCATACTGGGTGGTAGATTTCTCATATTGGCTCTATCACTCAGAAGTATCTTTGAAAAGAAGTGCCAAATAGATTTCCTGACTCTACAGTTTTCATCCTAAGACCCATTGCCTTAGCCTATGACTTTTGAACCTCTCCATAATAAACCAGTCAAAATCCATATCCACCTTCTAAGAAATCCTCTTTCTTAGATTTCTGTTTCATTCACTCCAAAGCTTAGCTATCCCAGTCCCATTTCATCATCCTTCTTGCATTCTCTAGCTATCTTCACTTGTGACATGTTGATCTTTATATAAGCATGGATGGAAGTAATCTCATGTAAACCTGGCATCTTTAAATGAACTCTGTATTACATATATATATGTGTGTATTTGTGTGTATATATATATATATATATATATATATATATATATATATATTTGTAAACGTCAAGATATGCTTTGGTTAAATGTAGAGTATTTTTATTTCCAACATGCTTACTGCTGTGAGAGTATAACACAAGCTCTGGATTCTTCATAATGTGAACAAAGATGAGAAATACTCTTTGGTCAGCAAAGTTGTAAAACTTTAGTCCTGACAACAGTTAGTGGGAAAATAAAACACACTCAAACACTTGCATGTACATACATTATTTAGAAATAAAGGCATAGACGAAAAGGAGTTGGTATGATATAGCTCAGGAAATTTGCTGCTAGGCCTGGATTTTTTGGATTTTTTAAAGTTTAAGAATAAGAAACTATACAATAGTTATAAGATACACTTCTAAGAAAAAGAAACATAAGGCTTTTTAAGTATAAGAAACATAAGACTTGTTATACTTTGTCATATCTATAGCTCAGCCAGCATGGTACTAGGTTCTAGAAGTAACCACAAAGTATATTTTGTGGTTGTCATTAGATGTTCACTACCCTTCAGTCTCAGAAAGTTAGAGACTTCTAGAATCCCATATACCTCACTGTGAATTTGACTTTCATGATATGTGTACAATTTTTTTTCTAATTTATTATATTCTATTATAGCTTTTGGGCAATGGATTACTTAAGTTTAAGAACCATGGTTATACCCAAATTTACATTATTTTAGTCTGCACATTTGCCCTAGATTCTGAAAAGATTTTTAGTGACTAATGGAAGACGATGGGGATATTTTCTTGCTGCTTCAATGAAAATTAAGATTAGAATTATTGATTGCCACCTATTGTCAAGTTATTTCACAAATTCATCATTTTAAAGATATAATTAGTTTCATTTTAACAAATGGGTAATTTATTTCTGAGTATGGCTCCTCCTTTTTTGTCTGTATATTTTATTTTATTTTTTTTTTGTCTTTTTGCCATTTCTTGGGCCCCTCCCACGGCATATGAAGGTTCCCAGGCTAGGGGTTGAATCGGAGCTATAGCCGCCAGCCTATGCCAGAGCCACAGCAATGTGGGATCCGAGCCGCGTCTGCAACCTACACCACAGCTCATGACAACGCCAGATCGTTAACCCACTGAGCGAGGCCAGGGACTGAACCTGCAACCTTATGGTTCCTAGTCGGATTCGTTAACCACTGAGCCACGATGGGAACTCCTTTTTGCCTTTTTCTGGGGCCACTCCCGCAGCATATGGAGGTTCCCAGGCTAGGGGTCGAATCGGAGCTGTAACCGCTGGCCTATGCCAGAGCCACAGCAACATGGGATCCAAGCCGCGTCTGCAACCTACTACCACAGCTCACGGCAATGCTGGATCCTTAACCCACTGAGTGAGGCCAGGGACCAAACCCACAACCTTATGGTTCCTAGTTGGATTCTTTAACCACTGCGCCATGATGGGAACTCCTTGTCTTTATATTTTCTTTACTTTTTTTTTTTTTTTTTGTCTTTCTGCCATTTCTTGGGCCACTCCAGCGGCATATGGAGGTTCCCAGGCTAGGAGTCAAATCAGAGCTGTAGCTACCGGCCTACGTCAGAGCCACAGCAATGCAGGATCCGAGCCATGTCTGCAACCTACACCACAGCTCACAGCAGTGCCGGATTGTTAACCCACTGAGCGAGGCCATGGACCTAACCCGCAACCTTATGGTTCCTATTTGGATTCGTTAACCACTGCGCCATGATGGGAACTCCTTGTCTTTATATTTTAAATTACTTGGTTGTGTTATCTTTTCAGATAATTTCCCTATGAATTCTTTCCTAATATCAGATTATTGCCCCTTATTTTTCATACTTTTATATAGACTAACCAAATATTAAAATAATTATAGAATTGTTCTAATTATGACATTACATTTCCATATTATTCTGTTTTATTTTTGTCATTTACATATTCTAATCATGAAATGGGATCTCTGTCTTCTTTTTTTTATTGTAATCCACTTCCTATACTATGTAGAAAAAAGGAAGCAAATATGCTAAACTTTGAGTTATGAAATACAACACCATTTATTTTTTCTTTTTTATTACTCAGTGAATTTTATTACATTTATATTTGTACAACAGTAATCACAACCCAGTTTTATAGCATTTCCATCCCAAACCCCAGTGCATCCCCCAGTCCCCCAGCCTGTCTCATTTAGAAATGATGAGTTTTTCAAAGTCTGTGAGTCAGTATCTGTTCTGCAGAGAAGTTCATTGTGTCCTTTTTTTAGATTCCACATGTAAGTGATGACATATGATGTTGGTGTCTCACTGTCTGACTTCACTTAGCATGATAATTTGTAGGTCCAAGCATGTTGCTTCAAATGCTGTTATTTTTTTCCTTTTAATGGCTGAGAAATATTCCATTGTGTATGTGTACCACATCTTGTTTATCCACTCTTCTGTCGATGGACATTCAGGTTGTTTCCATGTCTTGGCTATTGTATCTTTTGCTGCAGCGGACATTGGGGTACATGTTTCAAGTCATGGTTTTCTCTGGATAGATGTCCAGGAGTGGGATTGCTGATTGAGTGGTAATTCTATTTTTGATTTTCTGAGGAATCTCCACACTGCTTTCCACAGTGGTTGCACCCATTTACAATCCCATCAACAGTGTAATAGGGATCCTTTTTCTCTACACCCTCTCCAGCATTTATTGTTTGTAGACTTTTTGATGATGACCTTTCTGGCTGGTGTAAAGTGGTACCTCATAGTGGTTTTGATTTGCATTTCTCTAATAATGAGTAATGTTGAACATCTTTTCATGTGTTTTTTGGCCATATGTATGTCTTCTTTGGAGAACTGTCTGTTTTAGATCTTCTGCCCATTTTTTGATAGGCTTGTTTGTTTTTTTGGTGTGGAGCTGCAGAAGGTGTTTATAAATTTTGGAGATTAGTCTTTTGTCAGTTGCTTCATTTGCAAATATTTTCTCTCATTCTGTGGGTTTTCTTTTTGTTTTGTTTAGGGTTTCTTTGCTGTGCAGAAACTTTTAAGTTTAATTAAGTCCTATTTGTTTATTTTGTTTTATTTTGATTATTCTAGAAGGTGGATCTGAAAAGACATTGCTGTGGTTTATGTTGGAGAGTACTTGGCCTGTGTTTTCCTCTAAGAGTTTTATAGTATGTGGTCTTAAATTTAGGTCTTTAATCCATTTTGAGTTTATTTTTGTATATGGTGATAGGAAGTGTTCTAATTTCATTCTTTTACTTGTGGCTGTCCAGTTTTCCCAGCACCACTTACTGAAGGGACTGTCTTTTCTGCATTGCATATTCTTGCCACCTTTGTCATAGATTAGTTGTGTGTAGTTGTGTGGGTTTAATTCTGGGCTTTCTGTTCTGTTCCACTGATCTATATTTCTGTCTTTGTGCCAGTACCATGTCGTTTTGATGACTGTAGCTTTGTAGTGTAAGTCAGGGAGCCAGATTCCTCCAGCTCCATTTTTCTTTCTCAGGATGTCCTCGGCTATTCTGGGTCTTTTGTACTTCTAAACAAACTTTAAGATATTTTGTTTTTGTTCTAGTGCTGTGAAAAGTGTCTTTTGTACTTTGATGGGGATTGCATTGAATCTTTAGATTTCCTTGGGTAGATTAGTCATTTTGATAATATTGATTCTTCCAATCCAAGAGCATGTTATGTCCTTCCATCTGTTTGTGTCACCTTTGATTTCTTTCATCAGTCTCTTACAGTTTTCAGAGTACACGTCTTTTGTTCCTCTAGGTAGGTATATTCCTAAGTATTTTATTCTTTTCAATGTGATGGTAAATGGGATTGTTTCCCTAACTTCTCTTTCTGGTCTTTCATTGTTAGTATGTAGAAATGCAGTCGATTTCTGTATATTAATTTTGTATCCTGTGACTTTGCCAAAATCATTGATGAGCTCTAATAGTTTTCAGGGAGCATTTTTAGGATTTTTTAGGTATAATATCATGTCATCTGCAAATAGTGATAGTTTTACTCCTTCCTTTCCAATTTGGATTCCTTTTATTTCTTTTTCTTCTCCGATTGCTGTAGCTAGGACTTCCAAAACTATGTTGAGTAACAGTGGCGAGAGCTGATATCCTTGTCTTGTACCTGTTCTCAGTGGGAATTCCTTCAGCTTTCCACCATTGAGAATGATGTTAGCTCTGGGTTATTCATATATGGCCTTTATTTTTTTGAGTTAGATTTCTCTCTATGCCCATTTTCTGAAGGATTTTTATTAGAAATGGGTGTTGGATTTTGTTAAAGGCTTTTTCCACATCTGTTGAGAAGATCATATCGTTTTTATTCTTCAGTTTCTTAACAGGTATATCACACTGATTGATTTGTGGATATTGAATCCTTGCATCCCTGGGATAAATCCCACTTGATCATGGTGTATAGTCCTTTTAATGTATTTTTGGATTTGGTTTGCTAGTATTTTGTTGAGGATTTTTGCATCGATGTTCATCAGTGAAATTGGCATGTAGTTTTCTTTTTTGTGGTATCTTTGTCTGACTTTGGTGTCAGGGTGATGGTGGCCTCTTCAATAACTTTGGGAGTGGGAGTATTCCTTCCTCTGCAATTTTTTGGAATAGTTTCAGAAGGATAGGTGTTAGCTCTTCTCTAAATGTTTGATAGAATTTGCCTGTGAAGCCATGTGTTCCTGGACTTTTGTGTGTTGGAAGGTTTTTAATCACAGTTTCAATTTCAGTACTTGCGATTTGTCCATTCATCTTTTCTATTTCATCTTGGTTTAGTCCTAGAAGATTGTACTTTTCTAAATATTTGTCCATTTCTTCTAAGTTGCCCATTTTGTTGGCATATAGTTGCATGTGGTAGTCTCTTATGATCCTTTGTATTTCTGTGATGTCCATTGTAACTTCTCCTTTTTCATTTTGAATTTTATTGATTTGAGTCCTCTCTCTTTTTTTCTTGATAATCTGGCTAAGGGTTTGTCAATATTGTTCATCTTTTCAAAGAACCAGCTTTTAGTTTCTTTGATCTTTTCTATTGTTTTCTTTGTTTCTATTTCATTGATTTCTGCTCTGATCTTTATGATTTATTTCCTTATGCTAACTTTAGATCTTGTCTCTTCTTCTCTCTCTAACTGCTTTAGATGTAAAGTTAGGTTATTTGAGCTTTTTCTTGCTTCCTGACATAGGCTTGTACTGCTATAAACTGCCCTCTTAGAACTGCTTTTGCTGCATCCCATTGGTTTTGGAGTATTGTATCTTTGTTGTCATTTGCTTCCAGGTATTTTCAAATTTTCTCTTTGATTTCTTCACGATCCATTGGTTGTTTAATAGCATGTTGTTTACTATCCACATTTTTTTGCATTTTCTTTTTCTTGTTGATTGCCGGTCGTGTAACATTGTGGTTGGAAAAGATGCTTGATATGATTTCAGTTTTCTTAAAGTCACTGAGGCTTTATTTGTAGCCCAGAATGTTCTGTGTGCACTTGAGAAGAATGTGTATTCTGCTGCTTTTGGGTGGAATGCCCTATAAATATCTATGAAGTCCATCTTGTCTAATGCTTCATTTAGGGGCTATGTTTCCTTGTTGATTTTCTCTTTGGAAGCTCTGTCTATTGCTGTAAGAGGGTGTTAAAGTCCCCCACTATTATTGTATTATTCTCAATATCTCCTTTTAAGTTTGTTAGCAGTTGCCTTGTATATTGAGGTGATCCTATGTTGGGTGCATATATATTTACAATTGCTAATCTTCATCTTGGATTGATCCTTTGATCATTACGTAATGTCCCTCTTTGTCTCTTATAATTTTCTTTATTTTAAGGTCTATTTTGTCTGATATGAGTATTGCTACTCCAGCTTTCTTTTGATTCCTGTTTGCTTGGAATATTTTCTTCCATCCTCTCACTTTCAATTTGTATGTGTCCCTAGAAGTGAAGTGGGTCTCTTGAAGACAGCATATGTATGGATCTTATTTTTGTATCCATTCAGCCAGTCTGTGTCTTTTGGTCGGGGCATTTGGTCCATTTACATTTAAGGTAATTATTGATATGTATGTTCTTATTGCCATTTTGTTAATTGTTTTAGATTTGTTTTTTATGTACTTTTTAGTTCCCTTCTTCTCTTGTTCTTTCCTGTTGTGGTTTGATGACTTTAGTTTTGTACTTCAGTTTATTTTTCTTATTTGTATGTGTATAAATTGTAGATTTTTGGTTTGCAGTTACCCTGAAATTTTGATATAGAAATATATATATATATATATACACACATATATATATATATGAGATTGTTTTAAGTTGTTGGTCTCTTAAATACAAGTGCATCTCCAGTGTCCTGCATTTATACCCTCTGCTTCTCATGATTTCTGATTTTGGTAGCATATTTGTGCATGGATGATTTCCTACCTTTATTGTATATATGCCTTTACTGGCGAGCCTTGTCATTTGTAGTATTTTTGTTTCTAGTTGTGGCCTTTTCTTCCTAGAGAAGTTCCTTTAGTATTTGTTATAGCTGGTTTAATGTTTCTGAATTCTCTTAGCTTTTGCTTATCTGTAAAGGTTTTGATTTCTTTTTCAAATCTGAATGATAGCCTTCCTGGGTAAAGTAATCTCAGTTGGAGGTTTTTTTCCTTTCATCACATTAAGTATATTGTGCCACTCCCTTCTGGCCTGCAGAGTTTCTGCTGAAAAATCTGCCAATAACCTTATCAGGGTTTCCTTGTATGTTATTTCTTTCTTTTCCCTAGCTGCTTTTAATATTTTGTCTGTCTTTAGTTTTGGTCAGTTTGATTAAATTGTGTCTCAGAGTGTTCCTTCTTGGGTTTATTTTATATTGTACTCATCATGCTTCCTGGATTTGAGTAAGTGGTTCTTTACCATGTTAGGAACGTTTTTGGCTATTATCTCTTCAAATATTTTTTCTGTCCCTTTCTCTCTTTCTCCTTCTGGCACCCCTATAATACGGATATTGGTGCATTTAATGTTATCCCAGAGTTCTCTTATACTGTGTTCATTTCTTTTCAATCCTTTTTCTCTTTTCTGTTTCATATCAGTGATTTTCAGTGGTCTGTCTTCCGCCTTGCTTATTCCTTCTTCTGCCTCCTGTATTCTGCTGTTGGTTGCTTCTAATGAATTTTTTATTTCAGTTGTTGTATTTTGCGTCTCTGCTTGCTTAAGCTTTAAATCTTGTATTTCTTAGCTCAATGTTTTCTGTAATCTATCAGTCCTTGCTTCTAGTTTATTTCCAGTGTCTTGAATCATCTTCACTATCGTCAGTCTCAAGTCTTTTTCCTGGCAGCTTATAATCTCCAGATCACTTAGCTATTTTTCTGGGATTTTTTTTCTTGCTCCTTTATCTGAGTTATAGATCTCTGCTTTTTCATTTTGTTTGGGGTTATTTTTTTGGGGGGGGGGTGGTCTTCTTTTTACGGACAACAGAGTTGTAGCCTCTCTTGCTTCTGATGTCCACTCCCTCTTGTGGCCAAAGTTGGTTTGGGAGCTTGCCTGGGCTTCTTGATTGGGAGGGACTGGTGCCTGCCCACTGGTATGTGGAGCTGATTCTTATCCCTCTGTTCAGTGAGGCTTTGTCTCTGGGTGAGATTAGAGGTGGCTCTATGGTTGGCGGCAGGGGGTGGGGTTCTTTAGGCAGCCTTTATTGATGTTTAGGGCTGTGATCCCACCTGTGTTATTGTTTGGCCTGGAGCTTCTCAGCTCTGATGGGTGGGGCCACATTTTCCCAAAATTGCCACCTCTAGAGGAATGCATGCTGATGATCATTCCAGAGAACTTTCCCTCCAGTGTCCTTCCCCCACAGTGAGCCACAGTCACCCCCTGTTCTCCCAGGAGATCCCAAGAAATGCAGTTAGGTCTGACCCAGATTCTATTGGAGTCTCTGCTTTGCCCTGGGACCCAATGCACATGAAAGCCTGTGGGCATCTTTCAAGATTGGCGTCTCAGTTTCCCCCAGTCCCAGGGAGCTCCTGCACACAAGCCACACTGGCAGCTTTTTTTCCCAATGCCACATCCCCAGGTGTGTGTACCTGACATGGGGCTCAGAACTCTCACTCCTGTAGGTGAGTCTCTGTGATACAGTTACTTTCCAGTCTGTGGGCTTCCCACCCAGCAGGTATGGGGTTGCATATGTCATGTGATTGCCCCTCCTACTGTCTTGATTTGGTCTCCTCTTGGTCTTCTGGAGTAGGGTATCTTTTTTTTTTTTTTTTTTTGCAGTCCATTTGGTTGAAGTTCTTCAGCAGTTGGTTATAATTTTGTTGTTTTTATGTGAGAAGGTGAGCTCCAGTCCTTCTACTCTGCCACCTTAATTTTGTCCATGAAATGTATTTCTTAAATAATAAGACTTGAAATGACTCCTTGATCCATGGGCTGAAGAATGGAGGTTGTGTGAACAGATATGAAAAAGCATGAATCCCTTTAAACATCTCCATCAGAGCTCTCTGGTGACCAGGTTCATTATCAAGGAGCAGTAATCTGTAACACCATTTAAATCATTTGGAAAACTACACCTAGTATTTATTGTAAAATCTTTTCATCGTAATTTGAAATCACTGAGTTATTGTGGCTTTTCTTCATAGGGTTGTTGACATTTATAGAGGTATTCATAATAGAATCTGCAGTATCTTTCAAATTAATTTCCCCATATGGATATCTGAAGCATCTTTGAGTACTACAAATACCTCTAAATGCCAGCTTAAATTTTTTTTTTCTTTCCAACTCACTTCCTCCCATACTACTCTATCTTTTCCACAAATTTTGATAAGAAATTTCAAAGAGTCACATCTTTTCCTTGTGTATAAAACCTAGGAATAGCATAAGTTTTCCATTAACTTTAAAAAAAGAGTCATTGCTTAGAAATGGATAAAAGTAGGAGTTCCCTGGTAATCTGGCATTGTCAGTGTTGTGGCTCAGGTCACTGCTGTAGCTTCAATTTCATCTCTGACTTGGGAACTTATGCAGACTGTAGGCATGGCAAAAAAAAAAAAAGGAGTAATATGGGGCTTAATTCCATTTCTTATGGTTTTTCTATTATTCCTCTCACTGTCGATGGCTATTCTTTATTCCTGGCTTGTTTATCAAATTCTAACATGTAGTATGATGGGCTTTAAGTTCACTTTCTTCACTGAGTTCATTATAGCTGGATGTAATCAGGCAGTATGTGACCATAATGAAATACTGGGACTTCAGTGTCACCTTTACAGACTCTGTCATATAGAATCAGCCCATGATAATTTTATTTTCTTGGAATCTATTCATTATTGTAAGAGGTTTTTAAAATAATAAGTAGGTATTGCAAAATGGCTGATGATATCCAAATATTCCTACTCTCTCCAATTGTAAATTGTCATTATTAGGTAATCTTAACTTTTATGAAAACCTATGTGGTTTATTTGATAAAGATTATATTTTTTCATTTCATTCATAGTATTCTTCATTTTAACTGTATACTTTTCAAAATGTAACCTTGCGCTCTGTCTGGTTATAACTGCATCCCTCCTTTACATTCATAAATTTGATTAATTTGTGGCTACAACTCCCAAGTTTTTCCCCACCTTTAAATATGATTTCATTTATCTTTATAGGTTAAAATCTCAAGATCAAAGACAAGCCATGGGCAAGAGATAAAACAGAATTTATGCTAACTTGAGGGTGGTAGAAATTGAGATAGCATTATGGATTTTTCCCAGAGCTATTTGAAGACTTGGTAAACCAAAACAGTTAGTTCATTACTTAGGCTGGCACTTACATCTGCCTTGGCCTTTTATCATAACTCTTTCTCTTAAAACTGAGTTGCTTTAACTTGGGGGCCCATTGTATATTCATCCATAAATGTATCTCAACTCCTGAAGATTGCTTAAAAGGAGTAAGGATTGGAAGTACCCTAGTCTTGACAATCCATTCACATCTGAAAGTTATACACACATTTGAAATGCTTCAGTGATTTTCTGAAACATGTCCATGATCTCATTAGAGATAGTTTCACTGAAGCAAAAATGCTTAGGTTTGCATCTCTCCATTGTTTAAGGCTAACTCTGTAGATTTGCTATCACATTATCATTGTTCTGTCCTTGAACCATAGCAAATTCTGCTCCAGCGTCACCTAGCAGTATGTTCAGCTTCTTAGCTGATCACTGTCTTCTTATCTTGCGATTTATTTCGGGTGAGCTATATCATTTAACAACTCTTGTTTATTATTACTTTATAGGCTCACTTTCAATTTTCAATTATAAAGTAAATGTTTTTACTTACAAAAAGTTATATATTTACTCTAGATATTTAAAGATATACTGGTAATTAGGCTTCATTTTTCCAAATCATTTTTGAATAAACTTTTGAGAGAATAAAAACTGAAATTCTAAAATTCTCTTTTTACATAGTACCACCCTCATGGACAAATAGAAAAGTGGAGAGAGAGATAAAAATAGCAGCTTTTAAAAGAATAAATGGTAAGAGGGTAAAGTTGGAAGAGAAGACAGAAATTAAGAGCAGTGGTTTCTATAAGTTAATCTAAAGCCTTGTAAATGAAACTGAGGATAGTTGACTGATTAGAAGAACAGAAATAATATTTTATAGTAGGACTGTTTCACTTGGGAGGATACCTAGTGCTTGTGGAAAGCTTAAGAGGGTCAAAGAAGCCTTAGAGAAAACACTAAGTTATCTTTCAGCTTTTGAAATTATTTCTACAGATTCTGTTACAGTAGAGGGATGAAAAAAGGTTACAGAAGAAATCTTAAAAATTCCTGTGTCCAACTGTCCATTGGAGAACTGTCACTAAAAAAAATGAGAGGCAGTAAAAGATGCATTCATGTCCCATTCATCACCATGTTACCGTTAGATGAAGATAATGTTTAGCACACTGCAGAGCTAAAATTTGGTGCAAATTAACATGTTCTTTCCTGATTTCTGATATTTTCCCTTCCACCAACTCAGAATAACTCAGCCTTTTCCTTTTATTTTCCTAAGGAAAACATCATGTGATTCATTTTCTTTTAGAGAAATTTTCAAAAGGTAGGAGTGGCTTTTTTTTTTTTTTTTTTTTGCACCAGAATTAATACTGATTTTGTGGTACAATTTTTATTTATTTATTTATTTATTTATTTATTTATTTTTGTCTTTTTGCTATTTCTTTGGGCCGCTCCCACGGCATATGGAGGTTCCCAGGCTAGGGGTCGAATCGGAGCTGTAGCCCCCGGCCTATGCCAGAGCCACAGCAACGCAGGATCTGAGCCGCGTCTGCAACCTACACCACAGCTCACGGCAACGCCGTATCGTCAACCCACTGAGCAAGGGCAGGGACTGAACCTGCAACCTCATGGTTCCTAGTTGGATTTGTTAACCACTGCGCCACGACGGGAACTCCTGATTTTGTGGTACAATTTTTAAAGGGCAACAGCTGTTCTTCTATTTCATTGCTTCCTCTAGCTTCAGCTGTAAAGTGTCAATTTCTTGTCTGTGTTCTTTAAACTACCTTTCATTCATCCTCAATATTTTTAGGGGGACTGAGCAAAAAAATAATAAATTAATGGCAGCATTGAGCCTAAGTTGCGGTATAAAACTTTTGAGGTGTGTGTGTACTTTGAACCAGAATCAGAGATCATCAGATGATGAATATAAATGTGAAGGTTGAGTAAGAGTCCCATATCCAAACAAAAGTTTAATTATTGTGCAATAACTCTGTGGGATAATTTAATGGGCAAGACTAGATATATCTTTGAACCAATTTTTTCCATTCAGTTCAATAATTTTGCTTTCATATTTACAAAACTAAAACTTGAAATACCATTTTTGCTAAATTAATCCTTTCCCCTGACTACCCTTGGAGTGCTCAAAGCAAAATTTTAAGAGGTCAGAAAAATGTTATTAATGTAGACATTATTGTTAAGGTAACAAAAAGTTTGTTGCCTATACTTCAAAGACAGGTTTTATAGATCCCTTGAATTTCTTTATCAGTAAGTGATTTTTCTCTCATTTTTGTAATAAGTTCACTTCCAAAAGCACAGAATAAGAAAAGGAATTGAAATATTTTTATACTAAATAACATGCCATAAAACATTTTCTGAAACATGTCCGTGATCTGTTGGAAGAAAACCTATGATAAATGTATTATTTCATCATTTTTTTTTCTTTTTATTCATTGTTGCCTTCTCCCTTTAACCCCCATTCCAGTCTTTATTCTGTCTGGCAGTAGTATAAGTTTGCATCAAAACTTTAATTCAACCATTCCTTTCATTATGTTTTGGTTAGGTTATCTGTAGTGTCAGTATATGTAAGGCCACAAGGAGACTCTTTTGCATCCACTGTTATGTCAGTATGGAATATGGGAGTCACAGAGGTTGAAGCATTAATTGTATTTACTGGTTGCTGATTGCTCCTGTGGAAAAGCCGAAAGGTTTAAAGGTCTGTAGATTTCTGAGCTGTATCTCTAATCTTGTTAAATACAGTGATTTCTATATTTGGAGTAATCCATGTAAAATTCCTTTGAAATATCATGTCAAGCTGAATGTTTACTATATCATGAAAATTTGATGACTTGATAATTTACCTAAAATGGACCACTTAAAGCACTTCCTGTATTTCAAGGATAGGGTTTTTTTTTTTAAATTACTGTTGAGAAATTATTGACATATAACATTATATTAGTTTTAGATGTATAACATAATGATTTGATATTTGTATATATTGCAGAATTATCACTGATAATTAATCATCACTACACACAGTTAAAATATTCTTTCTCATGATGAAAATAAATCTCTCTTAAGAGTTTTCAAATATATGATAGAGTGTTATTACCTGTAGTCACCATGCTGTATATTATATCCCCAGAACTTATTTATTTCATAACTGGAAGTTTGTACCTTTTGACCTCCTTCACCTATTTTGCCCACCCCCCTGGAATAGATTCCCTGCTTCTGACAACTATCAGTCTGTTCTCTGTATCTATGAATCTGGACTTTTTTTCATTTTCAATTCTTTGTATAAATTAAATTACATTGTATTCGCCTTTTTCTGTCTGACTTAATTCACTTAGCATAATGCCTCAGTGTTCATCCATATTGCTATAAACATCAAGATTTTCTTCTTCTTCTTCTTCTTCTTCTTCTTCTTCTTCTTCCTCCTCCTCCTCCTCCTCCTCTTCCTCTTCTTCTTCTTCTTCTCCCCATTTTTACCGCCCCGCCATAGCATATGGAGTTCCTGGGCTAGGATCAGATCTAAGCGGATCAGATCAGTTGCACCCTAAGCTACAGGATCCTTAACTGACTGTGCTGGGCCAAGGATCGGACCTGTAACCCAGCACTCCCAAGACACTGCTGATCCCATTGTACCACAGCAGAAACTCCAAGATTTCCGTCTTTTTTTATGTCTAAATAATGTTCCTATATATCTGTGTGGTGTTTTCTTTTATTCTTCATCCACTGATGGGCATTTAAGTTGCATCCATGCCTTGGCTATTGTAAATAGTCCTGCAGTGAACATGGTTGCATATATCTATTGGAATTAGTGTCTTCATTTCCTCTAGATCCCGGAGCAGTAATCACTGGATTTTATGGTATTTTTGTATTTGTTTTTTGAGGAACCTTCATACTGTTTTCTATAGTGTCTGCACCAATCTGAATTCCCACCAGCAGTGCACAACAGTTCCTTTTTCTCCACATCCCCACCATTACTTGTTATTTCTTGTCTTTTTGATGATAGCCGTTCTAATAAGTATGAGGTGATACCTCCTTATGGTTTTGATTTGCATTTCTCTAATGATTAGTAATATTGAGCATCTTTTCACATACCTGTTGACTGTCTCTGTGTCTTCTTTGGGAAAATGTCTATTTAGATCCTCTACCCCTTTTTTAATCAGACTGTTTTAGTGATGGAGTTGTATGAGTGTTTTTAAAATATATTTGAATATTAACTCCTTATCAGATAGGTGATTTACAAATATTTTCTCCCATTGAGTAGGTTGCTTTGCATGGGGTTTTAGAAAGGAATGTTAGTGTCTAATTCTGTATGCTGTCCCAAAATATTGAACACAATATCCAGGATATTAAAATGACTGAATAGGAGAAATATGTAATTATGAGATTTGTAGGCTAATTGATAAATCAGATTACTCCTAAGTGTATCATGAAATAAGTAAAGTTGATAGGACAAATTTTCTGAGCCTTAAGTTTCCTACCTGTTTCTACCTAATTTGTTGATGTGAAAAGAGACATTTCTAAAACAGAATTCTGACTTCCAATCCTAAAAATTTGGTGGATATGTTAACCTGAAAACTGTTATCAAATATTTCTGGGTAAATTATTTTTAAAATCCTTTTGAATGATAACTGAGCTAATAAGAAAGTAAGAAAAATTATTTCCCAGGAGCCCAAAACAAAGAAAAAGAAATCGAGTAAGTGTGAGCTAACATGTAGCTGCCTGGAGGAGTCTGCCAATCTCAATACCCAAGGGTCTAAGTAAGGTTTTAAGTACCTCAAGCTGTGAGAGGCACAGGATTGTAGCTAAGGTTGCCATATATAGTACTGAAATCCTCCAAAGACTACATCCCAAGTGAAAAGGGGAATATAAAAAAATCTTATTGGAACAGTAAGAACTCAGGAAGAGTTAGTCTAACTAGCCATGGGCTCTGGATTAAGAGGATGGGACGAAAGAGAAAGAAACAGAAAAGAAATATCTAGTTTCTCCTTACTATCCATAGCCACAGACCTGCTTTTATTCTGATTTGGGATCAAATTTACCTTACTTGGGCAGTTCAGGAATTCCCAACCTAAGAAACTGACACAAAAAGTCACCCTAGGCTGGAAAAATCCCTGAGGCACCTATAAAAAGCGAAAGCAGACATTTTGAGAAGACATACCCTTATCCAAGGATTCCCACAAATTCCCACTAAAAATGAGTGCGTAATCCAAAATTAGAAAATACAGAAAGTAGTCCATTTTAAGAATCAACAGACCTAACATAGCAGTATTGGATGCCCAAGAATTTCTAATGATAGCATTATCAGATAGAGACTATGAAATTACTTTCTAAATACTTAAATATAGAATGGAAAACATGAGAAAGTAACATAGTATCAAATATCCAGACAATTTAAAAAAAAACATAGAGATAATTAAATTTATTTTTAAATTAATTTTATTGAAACCAAAAGATTCATGTTCAAATGCAAAGTTTCTGAAATTTTCTAAGAGACAAAAATAACTTCCTTCTGAGTTCAACAATGAGATTCCTTATATACACTTTCTTCGCTCAGATCACATACCATTTTGCCAGTGTCCTGTGGATTTTATCATGTGACTCGTAATCTCTAAGAATTGAGTCCCAGCAAATCCCAAACCAGCATGCCATGTGTTAGTTACACTGAATAGCCTCTTCAAAATAAACCACACAACAGTGATGTTGATCCTGTTAGATTAAGACAAATTAAAAATCTAATACATAGTTTTGCTGTCAGGTCCCAAAGGTCAAAGGTCAATATAGTATATTGCAATAAGGCTATAGGTTACCCATCCCTCAATATTTTATCATAATAAGCCAAATAGGGATGAAACACCCAGCAGTAGCCCATAAATTTATTAGCTGTGAACTGTCAATGTCCTATATACCAGGGTAATTTGTTAATTCAGAGCTGGGTCTCTTTTTTCACTAGACCTTGTAAACTCCTTTCTGAAATATCAATAAACCATCTGCTTTGACTTGTTAATCAAATGACTTTATTCAGTCCAAAGCAATTTTTTCCTAATAAAAACAGAGTATTTATCTCCATGGCTATAAAAGAGGATTGTTTTCAACTGTTCACTTATAGTTAAGAAGCACATTTAGTTTGGATTGATTTCCAATGCTTTGGTCATATCTTGTCACTTTCCATTTCTTACACACAGCATCTCAGTTTAGCCATTTAGAAAAGGAAAAACAGTCACATTCTGGATATAGTATGGGGCCAGTGAACAAAAACTAAGAAGAAAGTTTTGGAGAGTAAAGAACTCACCCAAAATAATTATAGATCAACATTTTAAAATCACCATTTCCTTCTGTTTGGAAATTTCCTTGTCATTCTAGATTATTTACACTAGCCACTGTTTCTGCCTCAAATGAGTTTCCATGTGTTTGCTTTTTAGTTAGTATCCCTCTGTTCTGAGTCACGGGGCAGATTATGTTTATCTATGATAGAAACTTTTTATCCTCTCTTAAGCTTTGTTGTGCTAGTGTAAAATAAAGTCAGTCTCAGTGAGATGGGATCATAGCATGTGAAGCTCTGCAAAGCTATCCCAGAAAATTGACCCCCTCTTCTCCCAACCCACCAAACTGAGATAAAATGAGTATTTCTGAGGTATCCGCGGGGATCCTCTCAATGCTCTGTGAATGATCGTCTTGAGGAATCGTCACGCTTCTTGCACCCTCTGTCCTTGGAGCTTACTGCCAGCTGGCAAATGGAGCACAGTCTGTGACCTCTGACCTTGAATCAGCTCCTCTTGGACTGTTAAAAATGATGTCTGGGGAGAGGTCTGGGCATTTGAGTTATTACTGGATTCTGCCCTCTTAAACAAAGAAGAAACTCATAGGTGTTCTTAATGAGCAGAAACCTCAAATGCAGCACAAATTGTGGTGCACACTGAGAAGTATTTCTCAGGGGCACAGCTTCTTTTCCCACTGCAAGTCCCTGAGCAAAGGGAGAAATATGCAGCAAACTAAAAGTGTGATGAAAATGTCTCAAGTGTTTTTCAGACTTGTTTTAATTCTTTTTATTCAGACAATTCCTTCGTGAGCCACCATTCAATATTTTTAAGTTGGAGGTAGCATCATACAGGGAAAGGAGGCCACAGTTCTGTCTCTTTCTCACCCTCCTTTATCTCTTCATTTTTACAGAGTGGATAAACATAGGGAATTTTATGGTCATAGCAATGGGTTTCTAACATGGCAAGTTTTTCCCAACACTTAAATTTTGTTTTAACATTATTTCCATGAGATATTTCTCTTAATACTATTTCCATAAAAAGTGTGAACCAAATATATTAAAGTTAACTTTCCCTCAGGCGTAAAATTTGGCAGTGTGAATATCAACTATTTTTTACTTGATAATAATGATTCTATTTATTGAATCCTAGCCTTCACCTCAGCATTAAGTCTTCTCACCAAATTCACTTTATAACTAGGAAAGATTACTCTGTGAATGTTCTCTATACTGTAGGTTATTTTCATGAGGACAAATAGAGTCTTTTGCTGGAAATCTTGGTAAGTACAGTCCTTCAGGTATGGTTGAGTAATATAGTCTTTGTCTGCATGAGAGGAACTGATGGACAGATTCCCTGACTTGAAATTCAAGAAGGCTAAATTGGGTTGGAATGGAAATAGGAGTACCAGAATATATAAGAAAATTGAGCACATAAATTCAAATTTGTGTGTTAAGTAATAGAAAATTTTTTAAAATGCACATTGTCATTATCAAACTCAATGTAGTAGATGTTCAGAAACAGCTTCTTAAAGATTAATCTATGGGCTCAAGAATAGTATTTTGGGGACAGGGAAGCAGAGCATGGTACAATTATACTTAGAATTCAGAATCAAGTAAACAGCCAATTTATACATTTCATGCCAATGCAAAATATGCTTGGTTTGAATAACTTGAATTGACCATCAGTATGGTCCCAAATCCCCTCAGTATGGGTTGTTCTCTTTTAATCTTGTTATTTGCCTTACTGGCTTTCTGTTTTTCCCTAGTAACATACAGTTTGGATTTGGTTTTTGTAACATGTTTCAGAGAGTTTTATGTAGAGGGTTAGTTACAGAATGAGAAAAAAATACATTGGTTTTAAGTCAATGACTGAAAAATCCCATGGGGATTGGACAATACAATTGAAGGTCACTTTTTTTTTTTAATCAGAGACGAAGATTCTGAGAAGATGAATAGAGTGTCGGGAAGCATTGTGATTAGTTTGGGTTAAAAGATCAAAAAACTGGGAGTTCCTGTCTTGGCTCAGCAGAATCAAATCTGACTAGCATCCATGAGGACACAGGTTCAATCCCTGGCCTTGCTCAGTGGGTTAAGGATCTGGCATTGTTGTGAGCTGTGGTGTAGGTTGCAGATGTGGCTTGGATCCGGAGTTGCTGTGGCTGTTGCATAGGCCAGGGGCTACAGCTCCCATAGGACCCCTAGCCTGGGAACCTCCATATGCTGCAGGTGCAGCCCCCCCCCCCCAAAAAAATAAAAGAACAAAAACTGTGCAGAACATTTTTGAAGATGATTAAGCAATAGATACAAACAAATATTAGGGAAATAAAAATTGATTAAAATGTTCCTACCTGGCAAAGTAATAATTATATGAAAGCTAACATGTAACTGAAGGGAGTATTCTCATGTACTTCTATTTCTTCCAGCAGGAATATACAAGAAAATTGTGTTGCATTTTGAAGATTTTAATAAAAGGAAATTAATGAAACTGAATTTTCAGACATTAAAGAGTTAGAAGGAATTGATATCCTAGCCAAGTTTAAAAGAAATTAATATGTAAGGCTTAGCTAAGCAAAAGCTAAATGAGAACTGGCCATAAACATTTTAAATTTCAAGGAGAAATATAAGGAGTCTAACACGCCACTGGGGGTTATGAGTGTAAGAGAATAAAATTGTTTCTCATTTCTTCCTAAACATGAAATTTTAAACTCGCCACTAGGAAATTTTAACCAAGATTCATTAGGCTAAGTTTTAAAAATGTAATGTTTATCTTACCATTTATTTTCATCCTATAATTCTTTGATCTAATAATTCATTAAATAAACTCCAAATTAGTACAAAAAAAGGTAAAATGGCTCCTGTTATTGGATAATTTCTCATTATACACATCTTGATCTTATTAATGAGATTGTCTTGATTTGAAACTTTCCATTCCATATTTTACATATATAGATATAGATCTCATAATCATGTTTTTTTTTTGTTTTGTTTTGTTTTGTTTTTTGTCTTTTGAGGGCTGCACCTGCAGCATATGGAGGTTACCAGGCTAGGGGTCTAATCAGAGCTGTTGCTGCCGGCCTATGCCACAGCAACGCCAGATCTGAGCCACGTCTGCGACCTACACCACAGCTCATGGCAATGCCAGATCCTCAACCCACTGAGAAAGGCCAGGGATCAAATCCACAACCTCATTGTTACTAGTTGGATTCGTTTCTGCTGCGCCACGACGGGAACTCCTCATAATCATGTTGTAAAATAAGTTTACTCTTAAGTAAAAGATCAGAAAAGATAACTTAATTTTTTCCTGTGCAAAGTTTGCCAGTATATTTGCTTACCCATTTAAGAAAAATGATTTTGAAACTATGGAAGTTCGCTTCATATTTGTCCTTCTTTTTATTTGATAGCATTTTTGCAAAATATACTAGGAATTTTGTTTAAAAGATAATGTTCCTTAACTCTTCTTTAAAGTAGTAGTTTGTGACTGGATGGCCAATTATCATGATATAAATAAGGGTATCTCTCTGATTATTTTTTTCTTCTTTTTATGTCTGCACATGCAACATATGGAAATTCCTGGGCTAAGGGTCAAATCAGAGCTGCAGCTGAGGCCTACACCACAGCCACTCAACATCAGATCTGAGCTTCAGCTGCAGCCTACACAGCAGCTTGAGGTAACACCAGATGGTTAACCTGAATGAGGCTGGAGATTGAACACACATTCTCATGGAGACAGTGTTAGGTTTTTAGCCTGCTGAGCCATTATGTGAACTCCCAGTTTTTCATTTTTAATATACATGTAGGTACTCAGTGAACTGGGATGTGGTTAAAAAATATTTCTGAGTCAGCTAGATTGGAGAGAGAATTCAGGAATTTGCATTTTAAATCAGCATCATGGATGATACTTTTATAAATGATCTGTAGACCAGTTTGTGAAAATTTACTTTGACAGTTAAATATGCTTTTAAAAGTAAGGTATGGAGTTTGGTGTCTAGTAATAATTGTAGCCTAAGTAATTTGGACCACCCCTCCTACTAAGAACAATTAGAAAAGCTGGAGGAAATAGAAAGAAACCTATTTGAGGCTTTGTAATGCTAACAATATAGTAAAAATCTCTGAGACCAACTCAGAGTGCATTCAAGAGAGATGAATCTGGCATTTTGAAGTGCTTTTCCTCCAGAGGTGTCTGCCACTTCCTGCAGACCTAAGTATCTATCATTTCTAATAAAGATGGCTAAAAGGCTGGGAAGCTCAATAGAGATACTCAGAATCACAAAGCCTGTGGGGGAAACTGGAGTTCAGGCCAACAAAGAGGAGAGAAATACCTCATTATATCTAAAAGGAAGGATTAACCTGAAATAGACTAGCCTCCCCAGGGATTGAAAACCAGCTTCATATTATTTCAAATCTTAATCTGATTTAGAGGACACAAAATTGCTAGTGCCCGTACCCATTCCAAGAAATAAACTTAAATCCTTTATAATGAAAGATAAAATTATCCTAGTCTCCCGCTGTCTCTCTGCAATTGTTTATGTATACAATGAAAATTAAAAAAAAAAAAAAAAAAACAGACATAGGAAAAAATAAAACCACCTGATAGAAAATCAAGAGAAACAACATTCAATAGAAAGATACTGACACAGGTGAGTCAGATAATAGTTTTTACGCAGAGATTTCATAATGAATATGCTTAACATAGAAGATCTCATATATTCTTATATCAATCACTTATTAGATATGTGGCTTTCAAATATTTTCTCCTTCTCTGTAAGTTGTATTTTTGCTCAATAGATAGTATACTTTGATGCATCCAAGTTTTTAATTTTCATGAAGTCCAGTTTGTCTATTTTTACTTCTATTGTCTATGCCTTTAGTGTCATATCAAAGAAATCATTGTCAAATCCAGGGTCATGACACGTTTGTCCTGTATTTTCTTCTAAAATTTTATAGTTTTAGCTTTTATGTTTCAATCTTTAATCCATTTTGAACATAGAGTTTTTGGATATGCTGTTAGGTTAGTGTCTAAGTTCATATTTTTGCATGTGGATATCCAGTTTTCCCAGTACCATTTGTTGAAAAGAGTGTCCCTTTCCCCACTAAATAATTTTGGCACATTTGTTGAGATCGCTTGACTGTTGTACTAGTGAGCTCAGGATGCCATGATAAAATACCATGCACTGAGTGACTTAACAGAAGTTAATTTTCTCAGAATTCTGGAGACTAGAAGTCCAAGATCAGGGTGCCAGCATGGTTATGTTCTGGAGAAAGTTCCCCTCCAGGCTTACAAAGTACTATATTCTCTTTTTTGGGGGGTGGGGGTTTGGAGGCATACCTGTGGCATAAAAGGTCTGTATTATTGCTGTGTCCTCTTTTGATAGAGTGAGAGAGCTATAATGTTTCTACTTATAAGACACTAAGTCTATCAGATCAGGATGCTACCTTTATGGCTTCATTTAATCTTAAAGGCCCTCTCTCCAGCACAGTCGTATGAGAAGTTAGAGCTTCAAAATAGGAATTTCAAGTGCATAGAGTTCAGTCCATAGAAAACATATATGTGAGGGTTTATTATTGGGCCTTTTGCTTTATTTCGTTGGTCTGTATGTCTGTCTTTATACCTGTACCAGATTGTTTTGATTACTGTAGCTTTAGTGAGTTTTGAAATCATTAGTGTGATTCTTCCAACTTTGTTCTTCTTCTTCAAGATTATTTTGGTTATTAGGGGTCCCATGAGATTCCATATGAATTTTGGCATGGATTTTTCTATTTCTACAAAAAATACCATTAGAATTTTGGTAGGATGACCTTGAATCTGTAGATCACTGTGTGTAGTGTTGACATCTTAATGATATTACGTAGCCAGTCCATGAACTTAGGATGCATTTGTTTTTTACTTATGTAGTTTTTAATTTCTCTCAACAATGTTTTGTAGTTTTCACTGTACAAATCGTATCATCAGTGGAATTTTATTAATTCCCTTTTCTGCTTTTTTTTTTTTTTTTTCTCCCATTGCCACACTGCGGCATATGGAAGTTCCCAGGCTAGGGGTCCAATTGAAGCTGTAGCTACCAGCCTACACCACAGCCACAGCAACACGGGATCCGAGCTGCATCTGCAACCTACTCCACAGCTCATAGCAACCCTGGATCCTTAACCCACTGAGTGAGTCCAGGGATTGAACCTGTGACTTCATAGATGCTAGTCGGGTTTGTTAACCACTGAGCCATGGTGGGAACTCCCTAATTCCCTTTTCTGACTGTTCATTGTTAGTGTATAGAAATGCAACTAATGTTTGTTGATTTTGTATCCTGCTATTTTGCTCAGTTTGTTTATTCTCACAATTTTTTTGTGTGGAATCTCTGGGGTTTTCTACATTCAAGATCATATCATCTGTAAACAGGTAACTTGACTTCTTCATTTCCATTTTGGATGCCTTTTATTTCTTTATCTTGCTTAATTGCTCTGCCTGTAACTTCTAGTACTACACTGAATAGAAGTGGCTAAAATAGACATTCATTCTAGCCTTGCTCTTGGTCTTAGCAGAAAAGCTAACATTATTTCATGAAGAATGAGATTAGCAGTGAATTTTTAATAAATGGCTTTTATTATGTTGAGCTAGTTTCCTTTTGTTCCTAATTTATTGAGTGTTTTCATCATGAAATAGTGTTGAATTTTGTCAAATACTTTTTCAGCATCAATTGAGGTGGTCATGTGGGTTTTTTTCCCTTTATTCTGTTAATGTCATGTAGTATATTCTTTTGATTTTTTTTTTCTTTCGAATGGCTCATAGTTTCCTGTTTCCTTTCTTTTCTTTTCTTTTCTTTTCTTGTCTTGTCTTGTCTTTTCTTTTCTTTTTTGCTTTTTAGAGCCACACTTGCAGCATATGGAAGTTCTCAGGCTAGGGGTCAAATTGGAGCCACAGCTGCCAGCCACAGCCACAGCCACATCAAATCTGAGCCACATCTGCAAACTACACCACAGCTCACGTCAATGCTGGATCCTTAACCCACTGAGTGAGGCCAGGGATCAAACCTGCAGCCTTATGGTTGCTAGTCAGATTCATTTCCGCTGCTCCACGACTGGAACTCCAGTTTCCTATATCTTTATATTCCGTGTGATTTGTTGTTGTTGTTGAAAACTAGACAAAAACTGAAACCTATATTGTAGTAACTCTGGAAATCATATCCTCCCTGTTCCCCAGGTTTTGCTGTTTGTTCTTGTTGTAGGCTGGTTCTGTATTGGGGATCAGCCTAAGGTGTAAACTTAAGATCTTCTTAGATTGTTTCTATGCCTCCACTTTTCTCTGAGCCTATGTCATGACTTTCTAAATCCCATATATACATTTAGTTTTGAATTTCTTCTCTTTAAGTGTGTGGCTTACAAAGAAATAAAGATGAAGAAGGAGAAAGGTGTCTGAGACCTTTAAATCCCCTGGCAGTCACTTCAGATGGAGGTAGAGGGGCTTATAGCATTGGCTGCCTGAATCTGCATCTGTCAGGAGAAGCAGTCAGCAGTCAGAGACATAGCCTCAATATTTGGAGGACAGGGTCCTTATTGCCAACCATGACTCTCAGAAGCTACATACAACCTGCTCTATGGAACATATGCAGGGCTGCTTGCCATAGGGCTGGGGGATGGGCATGAGTATTTGCTATTGTACTAAGATGGCCAAAATTAACTTCTTAAAAAATTTTTTAAAAATTAAAGTAGTTGAAGTATATTTGATTTACACAAAATATACTGTTTGTTGTACAAACCTTCATTTGGAAGTTATAAGCCTTCAGATAGGGTCCATCATCCCAAAATAGTTACATTATGGCATGATAGCTCTTCTCTTTTTAGTACTGAATAATATTTCATTGTCTAGATGTACCACAATTTATCCATTCACCTAAATTGCAGTACCCTCAGACAAAGTTCATAGTTTGTGCTAGAGTTTACCTTTGGTGTTATACATTTTGTGAGTTTGGGCAAAGGCATAATGTTATGTATCCACCATTATATTATCATACAGAATATTTTCACTGCCCCCGAAATCCTGTGTTCCACCTATTCATTCCTCCCTCCCCTTCCCTTGGCAACCTCTGATCTTTTTACTCTCTCCATAGTTTTGCCTCTTCTAGAATACCATATAGTTGGAATAATATAGTGCTAGATTATATGGTAAGAGTATGTTTAGTTTTGTAAGAATCTGCCAAACTTCCAAAATGGCTATGCCATTTTCCATTCCCACCAGCAATGAATGAGGATTCCTGTTGCTCCACATTCTTTCCAGCATTTGGTGTTGCCAGAATTCTTATTTTTGTCATTCTAATAGGTATAGTGGTATCCAGAAGTCTTTTTACACCTCAGTGTATCACAGTTTCTTTTTTTTTTTTTTTTGTCTTTTTTGCTATTTTTTTGGGCCACTTCCGTGGCATATGGAGGTTCCCAGGCTAGGGGTCGAATCGGAGCTGTAGCCACTGGCCTACACCAGAGCCACAGCAACGCGGGATCCGAGCCGCGTCTGCAACCTACACCACAGCTCACGGCAACGCCGGATCGTTAACCCACTGAGCAGGGGCAGGGAACGAACCCGCAACCTCATGGTTCCTAGTCGGATTCGTTAACCGCTGCGCCGCGACGGGAACTCCCACAGTTTCTTTTACTTCATGTTAGCGGTGCTTCTGTGTATTCATCTCTCAAAAACTGCCTAATTTCATACTTGATTCTAATCAGCACTCTATTCCAAAAACCACACCCACCATTCTTTTGAGACATGTCCTTCTCCCTCCACTTGAATTTACAAGTACTCAGGAGTGCATCACCATTTTGTGGGACTATGTCCTTTATATTTCTAGAAGTTACCGTTTTCCCCTAGGAGAGATGATCTGCAAGGCACCATCTCAGTTCTTCCAGAGGTGTTAACACAAGGTCTAATAGTGATACTTTTGATTTGCTCTTTACTTGGTGTCTGGGGTGTGGTCTTCCCCCTGAAGCTGTTCCTTAATGGCTACAACTTTTATTTGATAAGAAAGTTTAATTTTCCAATCCTGAAATGTCTGGGCAGTTTATAGTCTCTTTAATTCTGTTTGTAAACAAACCACTTTTTTTCTGGAGTCTTCTCTTTCTTGTATTATCTGAGCAGATAAAGCTAGAAACAAACATTTTGTATATTTAACATTTTCCTTAAAATTTTACTTCCCCCATACTTTATTTGCTCCCACAAGTTTATTAAATAATTTTCTGCCAGATAATCCCATGCAACGTTTCTACAGTATGTTTTGCCATTACATGACATCTTTTCCCCAATCTTCAGTAACTGTTTCCTTGCCATTTTTACAGCTTTCTATTATAGCTTCCTCACTTTCTGTTTCCTGGTACCAAATCTACTATTATATATTTTAGGTTTTTCTCCTGGTGCACCCCATTTATATTTTACCATCTTCTGTATCTGTTCACTTTTGCCGCAATAATCCCCCCTGATTCAGTGGCTTAAAATGAAAATATTTTTTTTCTTCTCATACATCTTGGGATAAGTTGAAAGGCTTAGCTTGGCTCCAGACTAGAATCTGAGTCCAGATCAGCTCTTCTTTCTTGGACCACCAATGTAGTCAGGGCATATTATCATGATAGCAAAAGCATGGGCAAGTTTAACTGAACAAGCACATTTCAAGTCTCTGTATGCAGTGTAGCTACTAGCATCTCAAGGCCAAAATGAGTAATGTGACTGAACCCAAAGGCAAAGCTCAGCGAGGTACTCTGCCTCTAGTGGAAGAAAGAGCAGTCACATGGCCTAGGATGTAGCTACAGAAAAGGGTGAAGAAGTAGGGTCAGTAATACAGTGTAACAAATCATTTAAACACTAACTAAGTGAAATATGTGATTACTATATTAAGCTCATATAAAGTCATTTAAAATATATTGTTGTTATATATAAACAGTAACATTTCTTGACAAAATACTTAATTCACCTGGAAGCGAATGTAATTCTAAATAGGTATGTACCTAATGAAGAAAAAAATTTATAAGACAAAAAGAGAAATATGGAAATTCATAATCACAGTGGGCTATTTTAATACACTATTTTCTATGACTTTTAGACTAGACAAAAAGCAATGGAAGGAAAATTTGAACAACCCAATTAATGCTTGATTTATTTATTTCTTATATAAAATCACAATGCACACTATAACTATATAATAAACACTTATGTTTTTATTGAAGTATAGTTGATTTTTAATATTGTGTTATTTTCAGGTGTCCAGCAAAGTGACTCAAATATATTTATGTATATATTCTTTTTCGGATTATTTTCCATTATACATTATTACAAAGTATTGAATATAGTTTCCTATGCTATACAGTATGTCCTTGTTGTTTATCTATTTTATATGTAGTAGTACTGTTAATCCCAAACTCCTAATTTATCCCTCTCACTTTCCATTTTTCTTTGATAACCGTAAGTCTTTCTTATGTCTGTGAGTCTGTTTCTATTTTGTAAAAATGTTTGTTTGTATCATTTTTTTAGATTCCACATATGTGATATCATGTGATATTTGTCTCTCTTTGATTTATAATATTTATTACTTCTAAATGCACACAGAATAGTTTAAAAGTTGGACTCTAGTCCTGCTACAAAGAAATTATCAAAAATTTTGGATTGAAATAGTATGGTGTTTTCTCAGATCATTGTGGAATTAGACTAGAAAGGAATATCATAAAGATAATTAGAAAATTAATTATTTTTGGAAATTTAAAAAATACGCTATGTGGAAATATATTTGGAAATTTTAAGGGAAAAAAATCACAATGGAAAATATGAAACATTTGAAAATAAAAAATAATGAAAATACGGCATATCAGAACTTGTAAGAGAAGGGCTAAGGATCTATCATTGTCTCTGCAGCAGCTTAGGTCACTGTTGAGGCACAGGTTCAATCCTGGCTTGGCGCAGTGGGTAAGGATCACAGCTGCAGCTTGGATTTGATCCCTGGCCCAGGAACATCCATATGTTGTGGGTATGGCCAAAAGAAAAAAGAGAATCATAACTAACCAAATTCAGAAATTAAAAAAACAGGAACCTTACTATGTATCCTAATTCAATGTTTGGCAACCCATGGTAATATTAACAGTGTTCTGCTTAATAAAGTGACATAACTTTTTATTGTGTAAATAATCAGTAATTCTCATGTATATAATTTAGAAAAACAGATACCAAAATAAAATAAAATCCCACCACTTAGGAAAAAGTGTTTCTCAATCCTAGATGCACATTGGCATCACCTAGAATGTATAATTTAAATATTGATGCCTGGACCCTTTAGAGGATCAATTAAATAGGAATTTCTACTTGTATCTCCGTACCAGTTTGTTTTAAAAACTCCCCGGTTGATCCTAATATGTAGTCAATTTGTGAACAACTGATATTAAAAATAATATTGTGTTGTCCTTTGAGACTTTTTGCTTATGTATACATATACTGTATGATTTTTATGTAAATAGCTTCTTACTAAACACACAGCTTTGAAACCATTTTTTTTGGCTGTGCCCTCACTATGCAGAAGTTTCCAGGCCAGCATCAAACCCACGTCACAGGAGTGACCTAAGCCACTGCAGGGACAACACCAGATCCTTAACTCACTGAGCCACATAAGAACTCGGGGAACCTTTTAAAATGTAAACCTTTTAGATTCACCAACATGTCATGAACATCTTTCTACAGGAGTAAATATACTCCTGCTGCATTTTAAGTAATTACATAGTATTCTGTTAAATGGATTGATTATTATTTATGTAACTAATTCACTATTATTGGGCTTAATAGTTAAATATTCAATAGCATAAACACAGTACTAAGATAATATATTATAGAAGTACTGTTCACACATCTATAAAAAAATCACTTGTTAAAAAATCATTTATTTGAATATTTTTGTATCAATATAATGCAAATAGTTTGTGACAGTTGGTAACTAAGTTTTTTATCTTAGATACAAATCCAAGAATCATGTAGGTTATTAAGGTTGAATGAGATATATTAATACCATCTATCTTGCTAACTATATTATCCCTAACACAGGGCTTGATGTATAGGAGGCAAACTAAAATACTTGTTGAATAGGTGAATAAATATAATTCCTTGGAACTAACTTGAATTCCTTAAGTATGTGGACCACTCACATTCAAAAGAAATATGAGAAGCTAAACTTGGAGTCAGTGAGTTAAAATCTTTCACTTTCAAATAACTAAGAAACAAAATACTTGAGATCTAAGCTTAGCTAGCCAGGACACTTTAAATTTGGCTATTTTTGCACGTACATTTTAAGCTACCATTTATTGAATGTTTGTACCCATTAACTCATTTAACCTTTCCAACCACCCTATGTAGAGTATACTATTATTATCTTCACATGAAAAGCAAGGTTCAGAGAGATGAGGCGATATGCTCAAGGTTACAGAACTAGCAAAATTCAGAAGCAGAAATTCAAGTTTGGTTTGTCTGTCAGTAAAAAAAAAAATAGCACTCTCTTTTTTTTTTTGGCCATTCCATGGCATATGCAGTTCCCAGGCCAGGGATCTGATCCCAGCCACAGTTTTGACCTTAGCGGCAGCTGCAGCAACACTGGGTTCTTAATCCCACTGTATTGGGCTAGGGATCAAACCTGTGTCCTAGCGCTCCCAAGATGCCACCCATCCCATTGCACCACAGTGGGAACTCCAAGCACTCTTATTTTTAAACCACTGTGCCTCTTAGGTATTTTGGTTTTCTGATGCACTGGAGTATAATAATTTTTGATGTCTCAATAAAAGTAACATCCTTACAACACCAATACATAATTTTGGAGAAATATCACAAATTTTTTTTTGTCTTTTTGCCTTTTCTAGGGCTGCACGCGTGGCATATGTGGGTTCCCAGGCTAGGAGTCTAAGAGCTGTAGCCACCGGCCTATGCCAGAGCCACAGCAGCGCGGATCTGAGCCACGTCTGCAACCCATACCACAGCTCACAGCAATGCCGGATCTTTAACCCACTGAGCAAGGCCGAGGATCAAACCCGCCACCTCATGGTTCCTAGTCGGATTCATTAACCACTGAGCTACGACGGGAACTCCCAGAAAATTCATATAAGCAAAAGGAATATAAATTATACCTCTACTAATTGTATTATCCTTTGGGGAAAGCAATACTTTTTATCAATCTGAAAGAAGTTCTTCACACTTTTGAAAGTGTTACATTCCCGATCATTCATTTTTATTCACTTCTGTAATCTCGCTTTGGAATTTGGGTACTTGACATGCACGGAAGAAGCAATACAACATATATATTTTAAAGTGACCATTGGCAGTTTCTTCCTAAGCATTCATTTGCGAATAATTCAATCACAAATAAACTCCTGTTTTTTTGCATGCATTCTACCATCTTTTGAGAATGCAATGGTGATCAAAGCCAAACATGGTCTCTGCTCTCATGGAACTCTCAATGGATTTGAAGAGAATGTCATGAATAACAAATGACATTAATAAATGGAAACTTGCCACAGTAATAAGCACTATGTAAGAAAAGGATGTAATTTGTAAAAGGAGAATTTGACCTAGTCAGAAAAGATTTTCTTGTTGGAATAATAAATAAGCTGATAATTTGTTTTTGTTTTTGTTGATGAATTTTTATTTTAAATTTTTTATTATAGTTGATTTACAATGTTCTCTCAATTTCTGCTGTACAGGAAAGTGACCCAGTTATACATATATATACATAAATTCTTTTTCTCACGTTATCCTCCATCGTGTTCCATCACAAGTGCTTAGATATGGTTCCCTGTGCTATACAGCAGGACAGCATTGCTTATCCACTCCAAATGCAGTAGTTTGAATTTACTAACTCCAAATTCCTAGTCCATCCCACTCCTTTCCCCTCCCTCTTGAAAACCACAAGTCTATTCTCCTTGCCATGAGTTTGTTTCTTTTCTGTAGATGGCTTCACTTGTGCTGTATGTTAGATTCCAGATATAAGTGAAACCTACTGTATTGGCCTTTCTCTTTCTGACTTACTTCACTTAGTATGAGAGTCTCTAGTTCTACTCATGTTTCTTCAAATGACATTGTTTTTCTCCTTTTTTATGGCTAATATTCCATTGTGTATATGTACCACATCTTCTTAATCCATTCATCTGTTGATTGGCATTTAGCTTGTTTCCATGCCTTGGCTATCATGAATAGTGCTGCAGTGAATATATGCGTTCATGTATCTTTTTGAATGCAAGTTTTGTCTGGATATATGGTCAGGAGTGGGATTGCTAGATCATGTATAGTTCAATATTTAGTTTTCTGAGGTATCTCCATACTGTTTTCCATAGTAGTTTTACCAATATACCTTCCCACCAAGCTTCTAGGAGGGTTTACTTTTCTCCACACCCTCCCCAGCATTCGTTATTTGTAGACTTACTAATGATGGCCATTCTGACTGGTGTGAGGTGGTACCTCAGTGTAGTTTTGATTTGCATTTCTCTAATAATTAGTTATGTTAAGCATTTTTCATGTGTCTATTGGATATCCATAAGTCTTCTTTGGAGAATGTCTATTCAGGTCTTCTGCCCATTTTTCAAAAATGTTTTTAGGGCTGAATCAGCGGCACATGGAATCTTCCAGGCTAGCGGTTGAATCAGAGCTGCAGCTGTTGGCTTATGCCACAGCCACAGCAGTGCAGGACCCAAGCCAACTCCAACCACAGCTCATAGCAACACCACATCCTTTACCCACTGATAGAGGCCAGGGATCGAATCCACATCCTCATGGGTACTAGTCAGGTTTGTTACCATTGAGACAGAACAGGAACTCCCAGGTTGTTTGTTTTTTTGCTGTTGAGTTGTAGGGGTTGTTTGTACATTTTTGAGATTAAGCGTTTGTCAGTTGCATCATTTGAAACTATTTTCTCTGATTCTGTAGGTTATCTTTATCTTTTTAGTGTTTCATTTGCTGTGCAAAAGCTTGTAAGTTTGATTAGGTCCCATTGTTTTACTCTTGTTTTTATTTCTATTGCTTTGGGCGCCTGACCTAAGAAAACATTTGTACAGCTGATGTCAGACAATTTTTTGCCCATGTTCTCTTCTAGGAGTTTGATGGTGTCTTACCTCATGTTTAAGTCTTTAAACCATTTTGAGTTTATTTTTGTGCATGGTGTGAGGGTGTGTTCCAGTTTCACTGATGTAAATGCAGCTGTCCACTTTTCCCAGCAACACTTACTGAAAAGACTGTCTTTTTCCCATTTTATGTTTTTGCCTCCTTTGTCGAAGTTTAATTGACCATAGGTGTCTGGGTTTATTTCTGGGTTCTCTGTTCCATTCCATTGGTCTGTATGTCTGTTTTGGTGCCAGTACCAACTGTCTTGATTACTGTGGCTTTGTGATATTGCCTGAAGTCTAGGAGAGTTATGCCTCCTGCTTGATCTTTTTTTTCTTCAGGGTTGCTTTGGAAATTCTGGGTCTTTTGTGGTTCCATATAAATGTTTAGATTGTTTGTTCTATTTCTGTGAAAAATGTCATGGGTAATTTGACAGGGATTGCATTGAACCTGTAGATTGCTTTGGGTAGTATGGCCATTTTAATGATATTAATTCTTCCAATCCAAGAGCATGGGATATAGTTCCATTTCTTTGAATCCACTTTAATCTCCTTTATTAATGTTTTATAGTTCTCAGCATATAAGTCTTTCACCTCCTTGGTCAGGTTTGTTTCTAGGTATTTGATTTTTTTGGGGTGCTATTTTAAAAGTTATAATGCTTTTATTTTCCTTTTCTGGTGGTATACAGAAATGGAATCAATTACTTTCTCTTTTTTTCTTTTTTTTTTATGACCACACCCACAGAGTATGAAAGTTCTTCCCAGGCTAGGGGTATAACTGGAGCTACATCTACTGGCCTACCCCAAAACCACAGCAACACAAGATCCGAGCCACATCTGCAACCTACACTTCCACTCATGGCAACACCAGATCCTTAACCCATTGAGCAAGGCCAGGGATCAAACCCTCATCCTCATGGATCCTACTCAGGTTTGTTACTGCTGAGCCACAGTGGGATCTCCCTAGAATCGATTTCTGAATGTTAATCTTGTATCCTGCTACTTTGCTGAATTTCTTGATCAGTTTGAGTAGTTTTTGTGTGGAGTCCTTAGGGTTTTCTATATACAGTATCATGTCATCTGCATAGAGTGACAGTTTTACCTCTTCTCTTCCAATGTGGATACCTTTTATTTCTTTTGTTTGTCTGATTGTTATGGCTAGGACTTACAATACTATGTTGAAGAAAAGTGGTGAGAGTGGGCATCTTTGTCTTCTTCCAGATTTTAGAGGGAAGGCTTTAAGCTTTTCTCCATTGAGTATTGTATTGGCTGTGGGTTTGTCATAAATGGCTTTTATTATGTTAAGCTATGTTCCCTCTATACCCTCCTTGGTAAAGGTTTTTATCATGAATGGATGTTGGATTTTGTCAAATGCTTTTTCTGCATCTATTGAGATGATCATGTGGTTTTGACTTTTCTTTTGTTAATGCGGTGTAGGACATTGATTAGTGTACGTTGAACCATCCTTGTGAACTTGGGATGAATCCCACCTGATCGTGGTGTATGATCTTTTTTATATGTTTGATTTGGTTGGCTAAAAATTTGTTGAGAATTTTTGCATCTATATTCATCAAGGATATCAGCCTATAGTTTTTTTTTTGGTAGTATCTTTGTCTGGTTTGGGTATTAGGGTGATGGTGGTTTAATAGAATGTCTTTGGGGAGTTCCCATCGTGGCTCAGTGGTTAACGAATCTGACTAGGAACCATGAGGTTGCAGGTTCGATCCCTGGCCCTGCTCAGTGGGTTAAGGATCCAGTGTTGCCGTGAGCTGTGGTGTAGGTCGCAAACGCGGCTCTGATCCCGCACTGCTGTGGCTCTGGTGTAGGCCGGCGGCTATAGCTCCGATTTGACCCCTAGCCTGGGAACCTCCATATGCCATGGGAGTGGCCCAAGAAATGACAAAAGACAAAAATAAATAAATAAATAAATAATTTAAAAAAAAGTAGAATGTCTTTGGAAATGATCCTTCTTCTTCAATCTTTTGGAAAAGTTTAAGGAGAATGGGTGTAAGTTCTTCTTTGTATGGTTGGAGAATTTGCCTGTGAGGCCACTGGTCCTGGACTTTTGTTTGTACGGAGTGTTTTTATGACATACTCAATTTCATTTCTAGTGATCAGTCTATTCAATTTATCTGTTTCTACTTGATTCAATTTTGGTGGGCTGTATGCCTCTATAAAGTTGTCCAGTTCTCCTAGGTTGCCAAGTTTGTGGGCATGTAAGTGTTCCATAGCATTCTCCTATGGTTTTTTTGTTTTGTTTTGTTTTTTGGGGTTTTTTTGTTTTTTTGGTTTTTTTTTTTTTTTTTTTTTTTTTTTTTTTTTTTTTTAGTATTTCTGCAGTATCTGTTGAGGATTTCTCCTTTTTCATTTCTTATTTTATTTGAGTTCTTTCTCTCTTCTTCTTGGTGAGTCTGGCTAGAGATTTGTCCATTTTGTTTACCCTTTAGAAACCAGCTCTTGGTTTTGTTGATTTTTTTTGAATCTCTTTTATTCATTTCCTATCTGATCTTTATGATTTCCTTCCTTCTGCTAACTTTAGGTTTTGTTTGTTGTTCTTCTGATTCTTTTAGGTGGTGGGTTAGGTTGTTGATTTGAGATTTTTCTTCTTTGAGGAAGGCCTGTATCACTATGAACTTCCCTCTCAGAACTGCTTTTGCAGAAGCCCATAGATTTAGGAGTTTTTTGGCTTGATTTTTTTGTTTGTTTGTTTTTGCTTTTTAGGGCTGCACTCACGGCATATAGAGATTCTCAAACTAGAGATCGAATCAGAGCTATAGCTGCCAGCCACAGCCACAGCAACACCAGATCCGAGCCGCATCTGTGACCTACACTACAGCTCATGGCAACACCAGATCCTTAACCTACTAAGGGAGGCCGGGGACTGAATCCACAACCTCATTGTTCCTAGTCAGATTTGTTTCCACTGCGCTACATGGAAACTCCTAAACTGTTAGTTAATATTAATGATAAAATAGTTTTAAAATCTGAAAAAGAATTATTTATCAGGTCTTCCTAACAGACCTATACATACATGTCCTAACTTAATTTATGGTGAAAAAATGTCCTATAAGCTTATACCATTCTCCATTGGTGGTACCAATGGTCTGTGTGGCTCTCTTTCTGCTTTGCCCTCCTCAGTCCAGCTGCTGCACTTTTCTCTGAGGCTTTGACGTCCCTCTGTCTTGGCTGATCTCCCCATCAGTTAAGTGGCTTCCCAGGGTGTGGGTTCCTTTCCTCTTTCATATCTCCCTCTTTCTTTTTTTTCCTTTTGTTCTACCCAGTTATGTGGAGTGTTTCTTGACCTTTTTGGAGGTTTAAGGTCTTCTGTCAGTGTTCATTGGATGTTCTGTGCAAAGCCTTCCAAATGTGAATTTTTTTTTATGTGTTTGTGGGAGAAGGTGAATTCCACATCTTACTCCTTCACCATCTTGACTCCACCCCTGTGAACTGATAGTTTAAGGGAAGGTAAAGTAGGGAAGGAGGAGCCTTACAAGTAAAGGTAATAATATTTTCAAGACTCTCAGAAAAGAGAGAGCTGGAGAATGAGGAATATAGAAAGAAAGCTGACATGGTTAAAGATAAAGACAATAGCTGGAGATGGTCATATAAGATGTGGATGGAGAGGAAGGTAAGGACTAAACTATGCAAAGGCCCTGAGATAGACTCCAGAGCAACAAGAATTCCAGCATGGCTAGAGTAGCATAAACAAGGACAGAATGTAGTTTATGAGATTTGAAAGGCAGGAGGTGCTACATAGTTTTGAAATGCTACCTAGTAGCAGTTTCTGCTGTGATAGAAATGTTCTCTATCTGCTGTCTGTTGATATCCACTATCCACTTGAATTGAGCATTCAAAATATAGCTAGGATAATTGACGAACTCAATGTTTAATTTTAATTTTAATAGCATCTAGCTACACTGATGTCCAATATAGTGGCGATATACTGAACTCTGGAAGTGGGGTTAATGTAGCTGGGGAACCTAATTTTAAATTAAAATTAAACTGAAATCGTCAAGTGTGGGTAGTGGCTTCCATATTGTATTGTACAGTTTTAGCCTTCTGGCCTTTGGCTTTTATTCTAAAGTAAATTTAAATTACCTAAGGCCTATAGCCAAATTTGTATTTTGTTTAACTTTTCAGCGAAGTAACAAAGTTTTCTTTTTTTATTTTTATTTTGTATTTTTTTTTTTTTTTTTTTTTTTTTAGGCTTCCCAGGCTAGGGATTGAATTGGAGCTACAGCTGCCGGCCAGTGCCACAGTCACAGCAATGCCAAATCTGAGCCATGTCCTTGACCTACACCACAGCTCATAGCAACACTGTATCCCCAACCCATCAGCAAGACCAGGGATCAAACCTACATCCTCATGGATGCTAGTCAGATTCGTTTCCCCTGAGCCATGGCAGGAACTCTAAAAGTTTTCTTTTTTGATAGGGTAAATGAGAATTGAATGTATATGAAAAGCTAAGGAAATACATCTTTTCCTTGACTCTCATTTTTAATTAATATCTTGGGAAGTACCTCAGAAAGTGAAATGTAGGTAATTTGAGTATATTAGCCTTTTATTTCCTGCCTAAACTTAAATATCTCTTTTTTATTAAAGCCGTCTCAGCAGATGAGATAGTTCCTCTCGGTTAACATTCTCATAGAGCCCTGCTCTTTCTCTTCATATGTCTTGCCATATATTAGTTTATGTATATATTAGTATACTGTTTAATATCTCCACCACAACCCCTAACCACATAAAGATTATTATTTAGGGCAGGATCTGTGTTTTATTTACACTGATTCCACAGTACATAAAATCATAGTAGGCCCTTAATGAATATTTGATAACTGAATAAATGAATGAATAACTATACAGCAGTCTCTTCTTCACTATACTGATCCACATCCTTATTTATCCATACTGTTACCCACCCACTTCTGGCTACAAAAGGTTAGGGACTCTCCTTAACCATTTATTTATCCCATTTCATTAAAACTATTATTTTGTTTTGTTTTGTTTTGTTTTTTTTGTCTTTTTGCCATTTCTTGGGCTGCTCCCGCGGCATATGGAGGTTCCCAGGCTAGGGGTCTAATTGGAGCTGTAGCAGCCAGCCTACACCACAGCCGCACCAACTCGGGATCCCAGCCACATCTTTGACCTACACCACAGCTCACAGCAACGCCAGATCGTTAACCCACTGAGCAAGGGGTTCCTAGTCGGATTCGTTAACCACTGCGCCACGACGGGAACTCCTAAAACTATTATTTTGGAGTTCCCATTGTGGCTCAGTGAAAATGAATCTGACTAGCATCCATGAGGATGCAGGTTTGATCCGTGGTCTTGCTGATGGGTTGGGGATAAGGACATGGTTCGGATTTGACATTGCTGTGGCTGTGGCACTGGCCAGCAGCTGTAGCTCCAATTTGATTCCCTAGCCTGGGAAACCTAAAAAAAAAAAAAAAAAATGAATCCAACCAGGAATCATGAGGTTGCGGGTTCAATCCCTGGCCTCACTCAGTGGGTTAAGGATCCGGCATTGCTGTAAGCTGTGGTGTAGGTCGCAGATGCGGCTCAGATCTGGCGTTGCTGTGGCTCTGGCGTAGGCCGGTGGCTACAGCTCGGACTAGACCCCTAGCCTGGGAACCTCCATATGCCATGAGTGCGGCCCTAAAAACACAAGAAAAATAATAATAATAAAATAAAACTATTGTTTTATGTTTGCTTGTTTGTTTTTGCTTTTTAGACCTGCACTTGGGACACATGAAGGTTCACAGGCTAGGGGCTGAATTGGAGCTACAGCTGCTGGCCTATGCCACAGTCACAGCAAGGCCAGATCTGAGCTGTGTCTGTGAACTTCACTACAGCTCAGGGCAACATCAGATCCCCAGCCCACTGAGTGGGACCAGGGATTGAACCTGCGTCCTCAAGGATACTAGTCAGGTTTGTTTCTGCTAAGCCACGATGGGAACTCCTCATTAAAACTATTGATAAGCATAAGTGTAAGACAGTATTGATTATACTGTTGTTAATCCCTAAATAGTCTTTATTGAGAGACCTTTTCCAGCCCAAGAAGAAGGAATCTAACCATCTTAAAGTAAGAACCAAAAAACTAGTAAAAAGTTAGCTAGCTTGGTGATCACTGTAGCTCAGAACTGAATTACTCTACAGTAACAACCCACTGTTTGTCCCTCAGCTTTCATATAAGTGATGAGAGTCTACTTTAAGTGAATTGCCCATTTTGAGACAGAGTGATAGGGTGTATGATAAATGGCAGTTGTCTCATGGCATTTTGCTTAGCTATCTTTACACAGTTCCACCATTGTTAGGTTACTTAAAGATGTATTTGCCCTTATGTTGAGTTTGTCTTGGGATTCATTCTCGCCGAGAACCCTCAGTTCTAGTTCTGTAGCACATGACAGACTTTCAGTTACTTTGGTTTACAGTGGGACTGATTTCTCTAGTATTTTAAGGAGTTGGAGAATTGTCTGAAGATCTTACTATAATTTTTGAATTTTACTAAGAGGTGGAAACTTATCATTGAGCTATTTTCTTTCATGAAATGAACAGCAATAGGGCTGAAGTGAGCATCCAGTGACCTGGGTTTCAGTGTTAGCCTGCTTCTAACTCACTGTGTCACCTTCAGTGTACTTAATTACTTTGTGCTTCAACCAACCAACTGCAAAGAGAATTCTCTCCTAGTCCCTACCTCTTAAAGTGATATTGAAACCAAAAGAGCTCTGACTTGAACCCAGCCAAAATCCAGATTGGGACGTGAACCCATGGTTTTTAAATTAGTATCACTCATCTGGTGTCTGGTCTTAATGAGGCTCAGGTTCTTTATGTCTCAGTGAGGAAGGAATTCAGCAAGAGACAAAGCGATGGTCAAGAAATAGATTTATAAAGATATAATGCTTGTAAGGGATACAAGCAGGCAGGAAAAGAGGCTCGGCACCGAGGATTATGTGGGCTACATTTTTATAATCCAAGGAAAATGGAGTGTGTGAAGAGACTGCCTTCTCCCTCTTTCTTTGAGTAGACATCAAGCTTACACCACTAGCTTCTCTCTTGTGTTGGGTAAGAGAGTGTTTGACACTATGAGGTCAAAATAAGACTGTGTTGGTGCTTATTCAAATTAGCAGAAGGGTGGTAACATTTGCTACAGTATGTTGAATCATCTCAGGTTTCCATATAATGAGGGTCTCATCTTTGGAATGTCATCTTTCCCTTAAATTCCTGTCCTTGGTCCTAAGGATCATTATCTCGCTGAACTTGAATGCAGGCCTCATTTTATCTTTCACTTAATGACTCGAGGTGTATCTTGTGCTTTTATTTATGGTTTTATAGTTAAGCAATACTGCTTTGTTCCACGACATTCTGATGGCTTTCTTGAGTGATTATTAATTTCCAGTGGTCTCCCAAAGTTCCCTAGGTTTCCCTCTCTACCTATGGCCCCTTACTGGGACTTCTGCAACTGCATGTATAACTATCCTACTCTATCCCTATCAATATTAGAAATAATAAAATCATTCACCATAGTGAAGCATGCTAATATCCTACAGAACTAATTCTATGTAAAGATTGTTGAATGTGTATGTGTAGGATTGCTGGTGTTTCAAGCCCAGAAAAACAGTGGACCCTATTCAAGTCACCACCATAGAGAGCCTCTTAAAAACAGGTTGATTCAGCTATGTGATAGTTTAGGATTTTTATTGATATATAGTTCTCTTTTCCTTCTGAAAGAAAAACCTTGTCTAAAAGGAAGAATTAAAAGTAGTAGATTCTCAGGAAACTAGAGCCACAATGAACTGTATGTATGTCCAAGTTCCCGTTATGGCTCAGTGGAAACGAATCTGACTAGTATCCATAAGGACGCAGGTTCGATCCCTGGCCTCGCTCAGTAGGTGAAGGACCCAGGCATTGCCTTGAGCTGTGGTGTAAGTCACACACGTGGCTCGGATCTAGCGTTGCTATGGCTGTGATGTAGGCCAGCAGCTGTAGCTCCGATTTAACCCCTAGCCTGGGAACCTCCATATGCCATGGGTGCGACTCTAAGAAGGCAACGAAAAAAGAACTGTATGTATGTCAGTTTGTTCTTTAAGGAGGTCTGGCAATTACTTTGGAATCCTAAGCTTTTGTATTTTTTCCAGGTGTTTTTATGTCTCATCATTCCTAATGAAACAAACAAACAGTTAAGAGAAAAGCCACAGGTTATTCTGAAAAGGCACCAGATTTCTCAGGGGAGTGGTTTTCTTAGGTGGTGCTCTGACCACAGTGCCAAGAACCACATTGGTCCCCTGAGTAAAGCATGGCTTCTTTGAATTATAAGATGCTGCACATTTTCTATTCCCATTGTTGTTTCCAGGATTTCTTATCTCCTGCCCTGGCAAATCATAAAACACACACACACACACACACACACTCTTATACCTGATCCCTGTCCAGTGCACCCAGTTGAGGGGAGGGAGCAGAAAAGACAAAGTCATTTATATAATGTGTCTCCCTGCTGAGCCCCTAATGGCCGAAGCTTTTGTTCTGCATTCAGTGGCTGCGTGTGATGGGCAGGGAGCCGCAGTCTCCCTTTGTTCCATGGCCTTATTCAGCAATTTAGATCCATCATAAAAATCAAATATGCATGTTGCAATCGCCTTGCCTACAACAGCTTCAATTTTCACCTTTCTTTAATTTGAACTCCACAGGGGAAGAAAGAAAAGAAAGGGAGAAAGGGAGAATGGGGGAGGAAAAAAATTGCTTTGTATTTTTGCTTAGTGGACTGTGAAAATAGGCAGTAATGAAAAAATATATTTTTAATCTTATAGATGCATCCCATTCAAAACAGCACATACCACCAAACCAGGCTAGTAGAATCCCTTCTGAAAATGCCCTCAAACCATACCAGTTAGCTAAGGCTCAAAAACTGGACATGAAATGATGGGAAAAGAGAAAAGCATGTGAGAAGACTGTCTTTTGGGCTTGAGGAGTCCTTTCTTTTGTGAAAGAAATTATCTGAGGAAAGGGTTCATAGAGGGAATGACAAAGAGATTACAGTTAAATATATATTTCCTTTCCAAATAAAAATGAACACATTGACAGAGATGTTTTTGTCCAGTTATTGATTTGCACACTATATTTAAAATTTTCCCAGAACTTCAAAGGAAATATTCCCTGGGGTTCAAATAAATTTGCATCAGCACAGCTTTGGTATTGATTATTCAGAAAAATATAGAAACCCTTTATCTATTTTATTATTAGACTTGAGCAAAGATTTTACAGAGGGGTTCGTGCCCTAATATAAACAATATGGGCAACATTTATTCAATATATTAAATAAAAGATATGGAAAAACTGTGCCTCTTTATGCCTGGTTTCACTTACTAATACAGATTTTGAAGGCTCAAGCTAAAGTTGAACCTGACCAGTGTGAACATCCTATGCCTATTCTTATAAAGGGAGCTCTCTCAGGGTAATTCCAGGGAGATTTGCTGGAGGGAGGCATCATTAGACAGACACTGAACATAATGTAGGATGGATGCACACTGAAAGACTGATCGTGGGCTTCATTCAAGGTTGAAAAGCCTTTGATTGTCTTGAGTGGAGCTTCTTCCAAAGATGTACCAAATGAGTTTGGGATCAAAACCAATTTCACAAGTTTGATCCAGTTGTAATGTGGAAATCCACCAGATTCTGCTCTGACTAATTAGAGATGTGTGAAGAGGGTTTCTCTTTCCCAACATTATTGATTTTCCTTCCAAACCCCCCAGTTTCACAGAGAAAATCTCTGGCATTTAAAAGTGTTCAATTTAGTACAGTTCACTGATGCATGTAATCTTTGCTAACTGCATCTCATATTCTCTGAACTTGGTTTTTCAGGCCCTCTTATGTTCTGGGTATATTTTAGTTTTACTTTAGGTTTTAAATGAAATCAAAGATGCACCCAAGGACATAAGAGCACAGAGAGGATAAATTTAATATTTGGATTTTTTTTTTAGTTGCAATTTTCCCTTTCCCTCTCTTGGAAATATAGGAAATTTAAAAAGAAGTGTATTTAAAAAAGTGGATTCTGCACAATTTAAGCTTACATATAAGTCAAGAGATATACGGCTTGAATCTTATCTGTCCTGGAAAAAGTGAGAAAATTAAGATGGATAGATAATAGTACTTGGAAATTTACAACATTGGAGAAAACCTGTGATCTACTAGCGTAAGTCAGGCAAAAGCTATGACTGTGTACCATCTCAACTCCTCTCTGCCCAACCATCTTTTAACACTGCCCCACATCTTTTAGAATATTGTGAACGAACACCATACCCTGTAACTTTTCATTAAAGCCAGAGCCAGCCATATGCTGGTATTTTATGTCTTCAACTTCTCTTATATAAGGAAAGATGCTATACAGATGTTTCGTATGATAAACTTTGCATATTGGAGTGTGAAGCCTTTTCTCATTGCATTTAAGATAATATATAAAGTAAATCTTTAATTGAACATTTCCTCTCCCCTTTCATATGGGAACTTTTCTTTGCCCTTAGTTCTGTCTTCTCAAGAAATAAATTGTAGAAGACCTAGAGGAAAAACTGACCATTTTCTTGACCAGTCTTCCTTATCAGGCTGCCGGGTTTACATTTCAGGTCATTCCAACTACTGCCGTTATTCTTACCTTTGCTTTAAACATAAATGTTAATTTTATTTTCTCTCAAGATCTGAGAGTCCCTTTTTCCCCTCAGTATTAAATACATGTTGAACTAATGACAGATCTCAATTACTGATCCTTTCTCTACATATGCAGTCATATAGAAGATGAGGGTACAGACTCAGAATTAAGACATTCTCAGATCAAATTCTGTTTCCATCCTTGACAAGCTCTGTGACCTTGGGAAAGTTAAGCCTTAGTGTCTTTGTTTGTAAGATGATTATATGAGGATAATGGCACCAATTCACAGGATGGTGAGAGTTAAATGAGATTTTGAAAAGTGTTGTTTCAGGTTGGGTTCCTAGGGGAGCAAGCTCTTAGGTCAAGATTAACATTCAGTTCTTTATTATTTATTAGGGAGTGCTCTTTGGATCAACACCTGTAGGAAAGGAGCTGCCCTGCACTCTCAGCAAAGACCTCAGCCAACCCCAAGGTAAGTTTTTTGAATGAGAGGAGACAACTGAGGGCTGCCTTATTTTAGGACTCCCATCAAGAAGTCCTTCATTCTTGAAGGTGGACCTGGGGGGCAGATTATAATGTCTATCAAAAGTGTTTAGTAAGTGTTCAAGAAATATTAGCTAGATGGTAGTACTAATATATTTACCTGTGAAACCATTCTCATTTTATGAAATCCCAAACAGTTGCTCCCATTATATACTTTAGGTACAAGGGGCAGTTTATGTTGTGGTAAGAGCATAGCTCTGGAACTGGACATTATAAGTCCCATTTCCCCACCTATTTGATTAGTGCCTGCCATATAGAAAACTCCATTGTGCCTTTTGTTGTTACCGTTTACTTCTTTCTCTTAAGTTAAATATGTAGTTGAAAAGTACTTTAGAATCAGAGAACTCTTGGTTTAAATCCCAGCTCTGTTACTTAACAGCTCTTTTTATCTTGTGCATGTTTTTTAATGTGATGCTTAGTTTTCTCATCTGTAAAACGGAAGTAATGATGTCCTTCATAGAATCAACAAAGAATAAGGAGATATTATGAAACTGTGTTTCAGTTTCTTTTCTGAAATATAAGAATATCCTGTGGTTATGAACATAGGGGTATATGCCTCACTTTGAATTATAGTTTAGTCTTGATATATGGCCAGAAGTGGGATTGCTGGATAGTATGGCAGCTCTATTTTTAGGGGTTTTTTTGAGGAACCTCCATACTGCTCTCCAGATGGTTTCACCAACTTGAATTCCCACCAACAGTGTGGAAGGGTTTCCTTTTCTCCACACCCTCTCCAGCATTTATTTTTTGTAGACTTTTGATGATGGCCATTATGATCAGTGTGAGGTGGCACCTCATTGTAGATTTGATTTGCATTTCTCTCTAATAATTAGTGATGTTGAGCATCTTTTCATGTGCCTACTATCCATCTGTATGTCTTCTCAGGAGAAATGTCTATTTAGGTCTTCTTTCCATTTTCAGTTGGGGTGTGTTGTTTTGTTGTTTTTGTTCCTGAGATGCATGAGCTGCTTTTGTATTATGAAAATCAAGCCCTCATTGGTCACATTGTTTGTTCTCCCAGTCTGTAGGCTGCCTTTCCAAATTTTTTTATGGTTTCCTTTACTGTACAAAAGCTTGTGAATTTGATTAAGTTACATTGTTTATTGTTGCTTTTATTTTTATTACCTTAGAAGACTGATAGAAGAAAACGTTGGTAGAATGTGTGTCAGGAAGTTTTGCCTATGTTCTCTTCTAGGAATTTTTGCTTGTTTAAAATTTTAAGATTTTTTACTTAAGTATAGTTGATTTACAGTGTGTTAATTTTTGATGTACATCAAAGTGTCAGATATATATATATATATATATATATATATATATATATATATACACCCACACATATACATATACATTATTTTTATATTCTTTTCCATCATTATCTATACTAAATTGTATATTGTTCCCTGTGCTATACAGAAGGCTCTTGTTGTTTATCCATTCTAAATGTAATAGTTTGCATCTACCAACCCCAAACTCCAGGTCTATTCCACCTCCAAACTCCTCTCCCTTGGCAACCACAAGTCTGTTCTGTTTCTGTTTTGGAGATGGGTCTCTTTGTGCCCTATTTTATTTATTTATTTATTTTTGTCTTTTTTGTCTTTTTGTTATTGTTGTTGTTGTTGTTGTTGTTGTTGTTGCTATTTCTTGGGCCGCTCCCGCGGCATATGGAGGTTCCCAGGCTAGGGGTTGAATCGGAGCTGTAGCCACCTGCCCACGCCAGAGCCACAGCAACTCGGGATCCGAGCCGCATCTGCAACCTACACCACAGCTCACGGCAACGCCGGATCGTTAACCCACTGAGCAAGGGCAGGGACCGAACCTGCAACCTCATGGTTCCTAGTCGGATTCGTTAACCACTGCGCCACGACGGGAACTCCTGGGCCCTATTTTAGATTCCACATGTAAGGGATATCATATGCTATTTGTCTTTCTCTTTCTGACTTCACATAGTATGAGAATCTCTAGTTGCATCCATGTTGCTGTGAATAATATTATTTTTATTTTTATTTTTTTATTTTTATAGTAGTTGATTTTCAATGTTCTGTTAATTTCTGCTGGGCAGCAAAGTGACCCAGTTATATATATATAAAGTATATATTCATTCTTCTTTTTCTCATATTCTCTTCTATCCTGTTTTATCACAAGTGATTGGATATAGTTCTCTGACCTATACAGCAGAACCTCATTGCTTATCCATTCTAAATGTAATAGTTTGCATCTACTAACCCCAAATTCCCAGTCCACAAGTCTGCTTTCTATGTCTATGAGTCTGTTGTAATAGGTTCATCTGTGCCATATTTTAGATTCCACATATAAGTGATATCATGTGCTATTTGTCTTTCTCTTTATGATTAGCTTCACTTAGTATGAGAGTCTCTAGTTTCATCCATGTTGCTGTAAATGGCATTATTTTGTTCCTTTTATGGCTGAGTAGTATTCTGTTGTGTATATGTACCACATCTTCTTTATCCATTCATCTGTCAAGGGATATTTAGGTTATTTACACATTTTGAGCTGTTATGAAAAATGTTGCTATGAACATTCTAGTGCATGTATCTTTTTGAATCAAAGATTTTGTCTGAATATATGCCCAGGAGTGGGAATGCTGGATCATATGGTAATTCTATATTTGTTTTTCTGAGGAACTGTTTTCCATAGCATTATTGAAATAATACCATTATACCATTTTACATTCCCACCAGCAACAATGTAGGAGAGTTTCCCTTTTCTGCACACCCTCTCCAGCATTTGTTATTTGTAAACTTACTAATATTTGCCATTCTGCGTGGTGTGATGTAGTAGGTACTTCATTGTAGTTTTTATTTGCATTTTTCTAATAATTGGTGATGTTGAGCCTTTTTTCCATGTGGCTAGTCCCTATCCTTATGTCTTCTTTGAAGAATTGTCTATTTATGTCTTCTGTCAATTTTTCAATTGAGTTGGGTTTTTTTGGCTCTTGAGTTGTATTAGTTTCTTGTATATTTTGGAGTTTAAGCCCTTGTCCAGTGCATTGTTTGCAATTATTTTCTCCCATTCTGTAGATTGTCTGTTTTTTTAATGGTTTCCTTTGCTGTGCAAGTTTGATTAGGTCCTATTGGTTTATTTTTGTTTTTATTTCTGTTGCCTTGGAAGACTAACCTAAGGAAACATCTGTATGGTTGATGTCAGAGAATGTTTTGCCTATGTTGTCTTCTAGGAGTTTTATGGTGTCTTGTCTTGTATTTAAATCTTTAAGCCATTTTAAGATTATTTTGTGCATGGTGTGGGGGTATGTTCCAGTTTCATTGATTTACATGCAGCTATCCATTTTTCCCAGCACCACTTGCTGAAGAGACTATCTTTTTATGATTTTATATTCTTGCCTCCAATGTCAAAGATTAATTGACTGTAGATGCCTAGGTGTATTTCTGAGATCTCCATTCCATTCCATTGATCCTTGTGTCTGTTTTTGTACCAGTACCATACTGTCTTGATTTCTGTAGCTTTGTAATATTGCCTGAAGTCTGGGAGAGGTATACCTCTACTCTCCCCTACCCCAGGGTAACTTTGGCAATTCTGGGTCTTTTATGAGTCCATATATTTTTGTATTATTTATTCTAGTTCTGTGGAAAATGACATGTGCAATTTGATAGGGATCACATTAAACCTGTAGATTGCTTTGGGTAGTATGGCCATTTTAACAGTATTCATTCAGTATTCATTCTTCTAATCCAGGAATATGGGATATCTTTCCATTTTTTTGAATCCTCTTTGATTTCTTTTATTAATGTTTTGTCATTTTCAGTGTAGAAGTCTTTCACCTCTTTGGTCAGGTTTATCCTAAGGTATTTTACTATTTTGTTGTGATTTTAAAAGGTAGTGTTTTTTATATTCCTTTTCTAATATTTCATTGTTAATATACAGAAATGGAACCAATTTCAGAATGTTAATCTTGTATCCTGCTACATTGCTAAATTCATTCATTAGACGTATTAGTTTTTGTGTGGAGACCTTAGGGTTTTCTGTATATAGTATCATGTCATCTGCATATAGTGACAGTTTTGCCTCTTCTTTTCCAATTTGGATACTTTTATTTTTTTGTTTGTCTGATTGCTGAGACTAGAACTTCTAATACTGTGTTGAATAAAGGGGGTGAGAGTGAGCATCTTTGTCTTGTTCCAGATATTAGCCAGAGGCTTTCAGCTTTTCTCTATTGAGTATACACAGAAGGAACAACAAAGAATAAATATGAAGATGTAAAAACATCCTTAAAAATCATAAAATGTGGGGAAGAAGAGTTAGAAAATCTAGGCTTTTTTTGTAGACTGTTTTTGAGACTATATGACTATCAGGCTCACGCAGGAAGATATAGGACGGGGTTCACATCCTTGAAAAACAGGGCAACCACTAATCAAAAACAAATCATACATTCACAAAAACTGAAAAGAAGAGGACACAAGCATAAATTAAAAGGAAATCAATCATCCAACAAAAAAAAAGAGAGGAACAAAGGATAAACATAGAATCAACTGGAAAACAAAGTTTAAAATGGCAGTTAATACATATTTATCAATAATTACCTTAAATGTCAATGGACCGAATGCCCCAATCAAAAGACATAGAGTGGCAGACTGCTTAAAGAAACAAAAGCCTACAATATGCTTCCTACAAGAGACTCATCTTAGGGCAAATGACATATGTAACTTAAGAAAATCATGGACTTGCAGAATAGACTTGTGGTTGCCAAGTGGGAGGGTGAGAGAGTGGGGTGGTTGGGGTTAATAGATACAAACTATTGCCTTTGGAATGGATTAGCAATGAGATCTTGCTGTGTAGCACTGGAAACTATGTCTAGTCATTTATGGTGGAGCATGATAATGTGCAAAAATAGAATGTGTACATGCATGTGTAACTGGGTCACCATGCTGTACAGTAGAAAAAGTATTAGGGAAATAACTTAAAAAATAATAATAATAATACAGTGGAAAAAAAAAATGAGTGGTTGGAGGAATGGCACCCTGGTAATGAACCCAACTAGTATCCATGAGGACTCACGTTTCCCTAGCCTTGCTCAGTGGGTTAGGGATCCAGTGTTGCCATGAGCTGTGGTGTAGGCCACAGATGTGGCTCAGATCTGGTGTTGCTATGGCTGTGGCATACACCAATGGCTGCAGCTCAAATACAACCCCTAGCCTAGGAACTTCCATATACTGTGGGTGTGGCACTAAAAAGGCCAAAAAAGAAAGAAAGTGAGTGGATGGAAAGAGATATTTCATGCAAAAGGAAATGACAGGAAAGCAGGGGTCACAATACTCATATCAGACAAAATAGACTTTAAAACAAAGGCCATAAAGAGAGCCAAAGAAGGACACAATTTAATGATAAAAGGATCAGTTCAAGAGGAGGATATCACAGTTATCAATATATATGCCCCTAAGGTAGGAGCACCCAAATGTATACAACAAATTCTAACAGACATAAAAGGAGAAGTTGATGGGAATGCAATAATAGTAGGAGACCTTAACACCCCACTCACATCAATGGACAGATCCTCTAGAGAGAAAATCAACAACACAACAGAGATCTTAAATGACACAGTGTAACAGACTTAATTGATATTTTCAGGACATTACATCCAAAAAAAAAAAATCAGAATATACATCCTTTTCAAGTGCACATGGAAAATTCTCTAGAATTGGCCACATACTGGGACAAAAAACTCACCTCAACGAATTTAAGAGCATATAAATTATATCAAGCACATTCTCTGACCACAGTGGCCTGAAACTAGAAATCAAGCACATGAAAAGAAATGAGAAAAAACTGACTACATGGAGACTGAACAACACACTACTGAAAACCAGTGGGTCAACGAGGAAATCAAAAGGGAAATTATAAAGTACCTTGTCACAAATGACAATGAAAACCTAATCATTCCAAATCTATGGGATGCTGCAAAAGCAATTCTTAGAGGAAAGTTCATAGTGATAACAGGCCTTCCTCAAAAAATAAGAGAAATCTCAAATCAACAACCTAACCTATCACATAAAAGAATTAGAAAAAGAACAAAGAAAACCTGAAATTAACAGAAGGAAGGAAATAGTAAAGATCAGTGAGAAAATCAATAAAATAGAGATTCAAAAAACAATAGAAAAAATAAATAAAACCAAGAGCTGTTCTTTGAAAGGGTAAATATAATGACAAACCTCTGGCCAGACCCACCAATAAGAAGAAAGAGAGACTCCAAATAAACAAAATAAGAAATGAAAAAGGAGAGATCTCAATGGATGTTGCAGAAATCCAAAAAACGCAAGAGAATGCTACGAACAATTATATGCCAACAAATTTGACCACTTAGAAGAAATGGACAACTTTCTGGAGACATACAGCCTGCCACAACTGATCTAAGAAGAAATAGATCATTTGAACAGACTGATCACTAGAAACGAAATTGAATGTGTAATAAAAACACTCCCTACAAACAAAAGTCCAGGATCAGATGGCTTCACATGTGAATTCTACCAAACACACAAAGAAGAATTTATACCATTCCTTCTTAAAGTTTTCCAGAATATTGAAGAAGCAATAATTGCAGACATTCTGTGAAGCCACCCTCACCCTAATACCAAAACCAGAGAAAGACACTACCAAAAAAGAAAATTATAGGCTGATAGCTTTGAATATAGATGCAAAAATTCTCAACAAAACTTTAGCTGACCAAATCCAGCAACATAAAAAAGATCATATACCAGGATCAAGTGGGATTCATCCCAACCTCACAAGGATGGGTCATCAGACACAAATCAATCAACTTCATGTACCACATTAGCAAAAAAAATTCAAAACCACCTGAGCATCTCAAAAGACGCAGAAAGCATTTTACAAAATTAAACATTCATTCACGATAAAACTGTTACCAAAGTGGGTATAAAGGGAAGATAACATAATATAAAAGCCATTTATGACAAACACACAGCTAATATCATACTCAGTGGAGAAAAGCTGAAAGCTTTCTCACTAAAATCTGGAACCAGCTACTTAAAATGAAGAAAGCATGGGAGGCTGATCAAGCCAAGATTTGTTAACTTTAGTGACTGCTAAAGCTGGGCATGGGACTTCTATCACACTTGGGTAATGTGAAAACCTTTGCATAGCTATTTAAAGATGCATTCTTCTACTGCCATTTTCTGTATTCTATGAAATCTTGATACATTATTGTTTTTATTAAGAATCTCCTTACTGTAATGTTTGCCATTGTGCAGCTCACTAAACATTGCCCTATGTGCTAATTTGATCAACTTTCTCACTTTGTATCTGCCCTGAAATGGTGATAAAGGGCCAAAAGCTTTCCTAGAAGAATTTCATATGAAGCCTTGAACATTTTGTTTTACTTAAAACATCCTTTCCAGGTAACTGAACTATGATGCAAGTTTTTAAGATGAAATTGCTAGAAATGTTTCCAGGATAAACATACAATTTATAAATCTTCAAAAATTAGCAATTAATGAATACATAATAGAATATAAATTTCCTCAATAAACCATAAAAAGTGAGTGATTAGTCATGTGTACTCTGTTAGGGAGGGCTCTTATGACTGGAGACTACACTAGGAGTGGGGTTCTTTTCTACCAGGTATGTCTGAGGGACTTCCTATCTCTTTTTACTTCCCATAGGGAAAGTTTGAAACATTATATGATATCCTAAAAATTAAATAGAATTTGATGAATTAGGAGCAGAAACCTGGATGGAAGTCACTGTGAACTGTAGTGTCTGCCTCTGGTTGTGAAGACTCAGTGGGAAAATCCTTCAGTCATCAATTTGGCAAATAATAATAATTATGATTCCCATTGGAAGTATTATAAGGAACCTGGCTCTGTTTGTCAATTCCAACATAGGATTCGCTTATTGATATTTGTTACCTCAGCCTCATTTTGCAAATTAAAACAAACAAAAAGATCATTTGGCAGCAAAAATGCCAGTAATTGTTTTTGAAACATAATTGCTTCTCAGCTTAGGGTTAGCCAAATTCAAATATGATGTATTTTGCCAAGCTCTGTAGTGGGGGATGGAGAGGCAAGACACAGATTCAGCCTGCTTATTCTTCAGTGTAACATCAGGGCAGTGAAACTGGAATGGGATGTAACCCATGACGGACACGTTCCTAGTTCCTAGATATATCAGCAGAGGAAACATACGAACATCCAGGAGTGTGAGATTGAATTGTCAGCCCTGATGCCATTCTCTCCTCAAATACTCAAAAAAATCCAGTATAACTCTGGGTTATAAACAAAAAGTTACCTGCTCTAACCAGCTGGTTTTCATTTGTTAACTATGGCATCTTAGTCTGTTTGGGCTGCTATGACAAAATACCATAGACTGGTAGTGTATAAACAGAAACTCATTTCTCACAGTTATGGAGGCTGGGAAGTCCAAGGTCAAGTTACCAGCAGTGTCTGGTGAGAACCTGCTTCGTGGCTCATAGATGGGAAGGAGGGGTGAGGGTTCTCTTTGGGGTCTCTTTTATCAGGGCACTAATCCTGTTCTTAAGAGCTCTTTACTCATGACCTAATCATCTCCTAAAGGCCCCACCTTCAAATGCTACCACAATGAAAAAATAGGTTTCAACATACGAATTTTGGGGGGAACACAAATATTCAAATATTCAGTTTATAGCACATGATACTACCTTGTAGCTATTCAGAGCATTATAATTTGTACTAGTCAGAAAAGCAAAAATAAAAACCTCGCTTTTTTCAGGAACGTTTCTGGTAAATGAAAGCAAGAACTTTGCTGTTTGAAATGGCAATAAAAATGTCAAAGTTCATTGAAATGTCACATTTTGTTACTCTTCAGCATTCTACTGACTATCCTTACCAGTGCTCTGAAGGAATCTGAACACTTAGCTAGCTGGGCCCACAACTATGGCAAGAATTTAAATTGAGCTGAGGGGCTTCAAGCAAATAAGATTCCTGATGGCAAATAGAATTCCCTGATTTGTAAGTGTTATTAATATATCTAGTTGATATGCAGAATAGCATCCTGTGGGATATTGACTATTGAAGTAATATTTAAGCACTTCTAAACTGTGAAACATTACCAAATGCGTCTCTTTTAGCGTTGTCCCACTCCAGTTGGCTGATGTAGTGGTCATTCATTCCTTCAGGAAATATTTTTACCAAGTGCATACTATGTGCCAACTACTTTTATAAGTACTGAAAAAATAGTAATAACTAAAACATAACATTTTATACATAAATATATTATGAATAAAACAAAAATACGGAGTTCCTGTCGTGGTGCAGTGGTTAACAAACCCGACTAGGAACCATGAGGTTGCGGGTTCGATCCCTGGCCTTGCTCAGTGGGTTAAGGATCCGGTGTTGCCGTGAGCTGTGGTGTAGGTCACAGACGCGGCTCAGATCCCGTGTTGCTGTGGCTGTGGCATAGGCCGGCAGCTACAGCTCCGATTAGACCCCTAGCCTGGGAACCTCCATATGCCACAGGAAGCAGCCCTAGAAAAGGCAAAAGAGACAAAAAACAAGACAAAACAAAAATACATAAAAAATAAAATGAATGAAATAATAAACTTCAGAAGGTAGTAAGTGCTATGAAGGAGAAGAAGGCTATTGAAGTAGTTTGTGGGCTTTTGATGGAACATTATGGAAGATATTATGAGAAAAATTGTATATATATATATATATATATATATATGTATGTATAACTGGGTCACTTTGCTGAATGACAGAAAGCAAAAATTGACAAAACATTGTAAATCAACTATAATAAAAAATTTTTGGAGTTCCCGTTGTGGTGCAGTGGTTAACAAATCCGACTAGGAACCATGAGGTTGCGGGTTTGATCCCTGGCCTTGCTCAGTGGGTTAAGGATCTGGCATTGCCGTGAGCTGTGGTGTAGGTCACAGATGCAGCTCGGATCCCGAGTTGCTGTGGCTCTGGCATAGGCTGGCGACTGTAGCTCCAATTGGTCCCCTAGCCTGGGAGCCTCCATATGCCATGGGAGCGGCCCTAGAAAAGGCAAAAAGACAAAAAAAAAAAAAAAAAAAAAAAAACCTTTTTTTAAAAAAGGAAATAGAGTATGGGGAAGAGAGTGAGTTGTGGGCAGAGAAGGAGAAATGTTTTAAATAGTTTAGTCAGAAAAGGTCAATATGAAGATCTGAGTGCTGGACAGGCCTGTGGGTGTTGACAAGTCAGCCATAAATTCCAGGTGAATGGAACAAGCATTGTGAAGACCCTGTGATAAGAACAAGTTTGGCCTATTCAAGAATGACAAGAGGGCCAGGTCATGAAGTAAGATCTTTGGAACTTGTTGTCTTAAAGCCACAGAAGGAAAAATGAATGAGAAAAGATAGGAAATGCTAAAATCTCTTTACTTACAAATTTTATTTTTGTGTGGATCTCTTCATAGCTAAAGAGACATTTTATAGAAAAATCTTGATTGTTTGGCTACTTTCCTGTAATGTTCTAAGAAATCTTTATCTTTGATGAGTTCCTGTCATGGCTCAGCAGTTAACAAACCCAGCTAGCATCCATGAGAATGCATGTTCGATCCCTGGCCTCGCTCAGTGGATTAAGGATCTGGTGTTGCTGTGAGCTGTGATGTAGGTCACAACACAGCTGAGATCCTGCATTGCTGCAGCTCTGGCATAGGCTGGCAGCTACAGCTTCAATTGGATCCCTAGCCTGGGAACCTCCATATGCTGCAGGTGTGGCCCTAAAAGACCAAAAAAAAAAAAAAAAAAAGAAATCTTTACCTTTGAATGGCATGTCACCATTCCTCCTCTTTTGATTATTAAGAAATACTCTCTCCAATGATTGCTTTTTGATAAAATTTACAAAGGAAATACAGATTTTTTTTTGCCTTTTCATCATAATCTTATCAAAGAAGATGGAGGAGAGGAAAATGCTACAAAAATACATACTATAGTAATTATACCTTTTGAAGCAAATTCTGCCTTTGTTATGATTGATTCAGGTCATTGTGTTCCATCAGATCCATGCCACTTACTCTTTGAATTTGGGCAGATTACTTAACCTCTCTTGAACTGTAGTTTCTTCACCTATAACATGTAGAGGTCACTACTCTTGATCTCACAGTGCTGGGAGGATTACGAGATTGGAAGCATGCTGTGTTTAGCATTGTACTAGGCACATAGAATACATCATGTTTATGGAGCACTTGCTGTTGTCATGTTACCATGAACATCTTCATTCCTTCCAGTCACCTCCCAGTAAACCTATTCTGCAGACTTTTTCAAGGAACCCCAATAAACTTTTATGTTGGCTTCCCCCTGCCCCTAGCTTATGCCATGGATCAAATGTCTCTCCAGTGTCCAGCTGAAAGAAACTGTATATTTTTGAAACCATCTTTCGTAACAAAAATGCCAGGATCCAGTGGTCTTTTAAAGCCTAGTATTAATTCAGGCTCCTATCAAGCTCCTGACAAAGCCTACGCATACTGTGTAGCTATGCCAGCGATTTCAGAGCATAGATGAAAACATATGAGTATATAGCCCTTGATCACCTGAACTGCATTTGGCAAGGCTCCAGTCATTCATTTCTGTCTAATTAATGACATTGCTGGCATATGGGGAGCATATAGTACAGAATGTGTTCCTATTCTGCCTCTGAAAACCTACTTTGTCCTCTACCTGAAAAAAAAAAATGTCAGCCTCTGCCTTTTGTTTCTTTATTGTGTCATTTTGAATGTAGTTGTTTTCCCTTTCTTCTTCTCCCTTCCTCCCTCTCTCCTTCCCCCTCTTTCTTTTCTTTTTTTCTTCCCCCTCCCACCTTTTTCTCCCCTCCCCTCGACTCCCTCCTCCTTTCCCCCCTTCCCTCCTTCTTTCTCCCTCTCCTTTTTCCTTCCGTTCCTTTCCTTTCACTACCTTCCTTTTCTCTCCCTCTCTCTTTTTTTTTCTTTTCTGGAGAAGAGAGGAGAACCTTTGGAGGGTTGGAAATTGTAGTATAATAGGGAGAAGCTAACATCATCATCTGAACTGTTTCTAGAAGTTTTCGTGAAACTCAAGAATGGTTTGCTTCAGTAATGCTGACATTGTCATGGTCCTCTGAGACCATGACCCTTCCAACTGCAACATGTTAGCATCTGCCATTTTCTTTGCCTAGATGTCGTTTTCTTTTCTTCCATCCTTCAACACCAGTCTTAAATCTCACCACTTCCAGTAAATCCCATTAACTCTGGACTGGATCGATCTTTTTTCTTCTCCCTACTATGCTGTTAAATACTTTTTCTTTGTTATTTGATTCATATTATTGAGCCTTGTATTTAAATTTAAAGGCTTGTTTTCCCAATTAGATTTTAAGTTTTCCTAGAGCAGCAATCATACCACATACATTTTTAGTTTCTCACGGTTTCCATCTCTCCATACCCAGCAATGATCATGTTTTTAGATACCTAAACATTCCTCATTCTAAGGAATAGGGCATGTTAGCAAAGTTCTAGAGCTTAGAAACTGAATCAGAGCAGCCGTATTTATATAACATTATTGGACAAAAGTTAGCTATTCTTGTAAGAAGCCTATCTATAGTAACAGACCCAGGCCAATTTGAAGGCCTCAGGGCATACCTCCATGCCCGGTTTCACCACAGACTTCCAAGTGAGTTTAGAAAATCTGAATCTGAACATCCAAGTCAGATCTAGAAAGTCATGCCAGCCAGCAGGTAAGCTAAAAATCCTTGAAGAAAAACTAGAGGTTTTTTTTTGTTTGTTTCTCCTCTTATATGTCTTATACTTCCTTAGCTTTACCAGAAGATAAAAAATTAACCACTCATTCACATTTTTAATTTTTTCATTGATCACTTTAGAAATTTTGTTAGAGAATTTAGGGGAAAATCTTGAATAAGAAGAAATTTAGAGAGGGTGATTTTCATGTATCCACACCTTTGTTTCATCAGTTAATGACAAACCATAAAAAAAAAGATTAACACATAAAAGGAAGATCGTAGTATATCTTCAGAAGAAAATAATAACTGTTCAAATTTTTTAAATATGGGAGATTTTAAAATAGGATGGTAGCTAGTGAGCTTTATTATATAAACCGAAGAATATTATTGAAATCCTGAATAAATAGATCATCTAACAGAAGAATGTATCTTTTCTTGGTAACTGCATCCTCCTATATAAGTTTAAAAAGGAATAAGAAAATTGAGTGACGTGCCATGTATACCTGTATGTGCTCTATTAAAGGAGATGCTTGATTGCTCAGTAATTGCAGAGCTAGACTCTTGGGGAGGCCTTTGTCATCCCTCCTTGGCTGACACCAGACGATATGTGGCTCTCTGATAAGAAACAGAGGACCATTGTCTCCATGGTAACTAACTGAGCTCTATATATTACACCTCATTACAAATGAAGATAGATAGTAAAAAATAAAAATAGTATCTTAACACAGGGAATATACACACACATATATGCATATTTATATATATATATATATTTGAGTGTATGTGTGTGTGTGTGTGTGTGTGTGTGTGTGTGTGTATATACCCCCTGTCTTCTATCTAGAAAGTGAATAAAATAAAATAAAAATGTGATTACATCGAAAGGACAAAGTTGACAGGCCTTTTTTCTCCATTGGTGCAGGTAAATATTTCATTTTTTAGTTCCTCTGATGGTTTTGTTCTGAACCCACCAGCTGTAACTTGAAAGATTAATGATGGGCAGCGAAAGAACCTGAGAAGAAGCAGTGAGTGAATAGAAACCAGCAGCAAAGAAGAAAGAGTACTGCCTGGCCTTTGGGACAAATAAATAAGGATTTACTAAGTCTGCTAGTTTTATCCCTATAGCAGGAAAACCTGGAACCCATTAGAATAGAAACCTGGAGACATTTATAATATAATGATTCTTAGAGTTCCAGACTTGTACAGACTAGTGACAGGAAAAAAGAAAGAGGAAAGGAAAACCAGCAGTTTTCTTTCTTATTTTCTCTTTCATAGGTATTCATTTAATTTTAACACAAATTTACTTTGTCTCTCCTCACATAAGACCATTCCACCTATCCGTAAATCTTTATAAGGTTAAACACATCTCCTGAAAACTCAGACTGTCTGTATCATACATTTTAAAGAAAAAGACTGAATGGAAGAAGACACCAGTGAATGAACTATTAACACTAGAAATTAAAAGTTTTGATTCAAGACAGAGAATGCAAATATTTGGTCAGAGAATAAAGACCCAGGAGCTTTTTGAAACTATTATTAGCTTTGATGTATTAGTCCATCTGCTTTTTCTTTTCTTTTCTTTTCTTTCTTTAATGGGGGGGAGGCACCCTGCAGCATATGGAGTTCCTGGGCCAGGGATTGGATCCAAACCACAGTTGCAGCCTACAACCTTAATCCTAACCTGTGGTTGTGGCACACCTTAATCCACTGGGCCACACCAGGGATTGAACCTGCATCCCATTGCTGCAGAGGTGTGTTGATCCTGTTGCACCACAGCAGAAGTTCCTAGTCCATCTGCTTTTAAATGAATGATCTTAAACTCTGAAAGAAGGATTCTTGGTAGGCTAGCAGGGATTTTTGCTCATCCCCAAGGTTAGTTCCTTTCCTACCTGTATCTCTTTTTCAACCACTCTAATTCCTGAACAGGTATTTGGGTCATTGCTAGAAATGGCATAAGTGAATTTTTAAAACAGAATGGCTGTTTCACCTAATCTAAGGAACACATTTTTTTTGCCTTTCAATCATTCCTACTGATTTCTTGCTCTTGTACAAGGCTTGTGAAAACTCTTTATTACAGTCTTCCAAGGTAGGGGTGACAAAAAAAGAGTGTGGACTTGGTATATACCAGAGAGGAATAAAAATATAGGTCTACACAAAAACTCGTTCACAAATGTTCTTAGCAACTTTATTTATAATAAGCAAAAAGTGGAAACAGCCCAAACATCTATAACTGATAAATAGATGAATATAAAATGGTATATCCATACAGTGGGATATTATTCAGCACTAAAAAGCTATGAAGCACTGATACACGCTACAGCATGGAGCCTTGAAAACATCATGCCAAGTGAAATAAGCAAGTCATAAGATACCACATATTGTGTGATCCCATTTCTAGGAAGTTTTAAGAATAGTCAGATATACAGAGACAGAAAATGGATGAGTAGTTGCATAGGACTTGGGAAGGGGTATGGGGTGACTGCTAAAGGATACAGGGTTTCTTTCAAGCATGATGAAAATGTTTTAAAACTTATTGTGGTGATATGGTTCCAAAACTTTCTGAATATATTTTAAAAAACATCAAATTGGACATTTTATTTATTTATTTTATAATTCAGTTAATTTCATTATATTTATAGTTGTACAACCAACATCACAACCTAATTTTACAACATTTCCATCCCAAACCCCCAGTTCATCCACCCCCCACAAGCTGTCCCCTTTGGTAACCATAAGTTTTTAAAAGTCTATGAGTCTGTTTTGGTTCTGTAAATAAGTTCATTTATTATCTCTCTTTTAATTTCACATGTAAATGATAGCACATGATGTTTGTCTCACTATCTGACTAAATTCACTTAATATGATAATTTCTGGGTCCATCCATGTTGCTGCAAATGACATTATTTTATTCTTTTTTATGGCTGAGTAATATTCCACTGTATGTATGTACCACATCTTCTTTATCCACTCCTCTCTTGATGGACATTTAGGTTGCTTCCATGTCTTGCCTATTGTATATAGTGCTTCAATGAACATTGGGGTACACGTATATTTTTGAGTCATGGTTTTCTCAGGGTAGATGCCCAGGAGTGGGATTGCTGGATCAAATGGTCATTCTATTTTTAGTTTTATAAGGAATGCCCATACTGTTTTCCATAGTGGTTGTACTAACTTATATCCCCAACAACAGTGTAAGAGGATTCTCTTTTCTTCATACCCTCTCCAGCATTTATCGTTTGTAGCCTTTTTTTTTTTTTTTTTGCTTTTTAGGGTCACACCTGTGGCATACGGAGGTTCCCAGGCTAGGGGTCGAATTGGAGCTACAGTTATCAGCCTGCGCCACAGCCATAGCAATGCCAGATCTGAGTCACATCTGTGACCTATACCACAGCTCATGGCAATGCCAGATCCTAAACCCACTGAGTGAGGCCAGGGATCAAACCCGCAAACTCATGGTTCCTAGTTGGATTCATTCCACCATGCCACAATGGGAACTCCTGCTTGCAGACTTTTGATGACGGCCATCCAGGTTGGTATAAGGTAGAGATTTGCATTTTTCTGATAATTAGTGATGTTGAGCATCTTTTCATGTGTGTTTTGGACATCTGTATGTCTTCTGAGGAGAAATGTCTATTTAGATCTTCTGCCCATTTTATTTATCGGGTTTTTTGGTTTTTTGATATTGAGCTGCAGGAGGTGCTTATGTATTTTAGAGATTAATCCCTTGTTGGTTTCTTCATTTGCAAATATTTCTTCCCATTCGGTGGGTTATCTCTTCATTTTTGTTTAGGATTTCCTTTGCTATGCAAAAACTTTGAAATTTAATTAGGTCCCTTTTTTTTTTCATTGTCATTACTGCAGGAGGTTGCTCTGAGACAATATTGCTGAGGCTTATGTCAGAGAGTGATTGGCCTATGTTTTCCTCTAGAGATAAATTAACCAGTGTAATATTTAGGTCTTTAATCCTTTTTGAGTTTTTTTGGGGGGTATGCCGTTAGAGAGTGTTCTAATTTCATTCTTTTGCATGTGGCTGTCCAGTTTTCCCACTGCCACTTATAGAAGGGACTATCTTTTCTCCCTTCTATATTGTTGCCACCTTTGTCATAAATTAGTTACCATAGGTGCATGGGTTTATTTCTGGACTTTCTATACTGTTCCATTGAGCTGTATTTCTCTTTTTGTGCCAGTACCATACTGCTTTGGTGACTGTAACTTTGCAGTCTAGTCTGAAGTCAGGAAACCTGATTCCTCCAGCTCTATTTTGCTTTACCTATTCAGGGTCTTTTGTGTTTCCAAACAAATTTTCAAATACTTGGTTCTAGTACTGTGAAAAATGCCAGTAATTTGATAGGAATTGCGTTGAATCTGTAGATTGCCTTGGGTAGTATAATCATTTTGATATTGATTCTTCCAATCCAAGAGCGTAGAATATCTTTCTATCTGTTTGTGTCATCTTTAATTTCTTTCATCAGCACTTTTCAGAGTACAGATCTTATCTCTTTAGGTAGGTTTATTCCTAGATATTTTTTTTCTTTTTATTCAATGATAAATGTTTCCCTAATTTCTCTTTCTGATCTTTCATTGTTAGTATATAGAAAAGCAGTCAGTTTCTAGGTATTAATTTTGTATCCTGCAATTTTACCAAATTCTTTGATGAACTCTAACAGTTTTCTGGTAGTGTCTTTAGGATTTGCTAGGTATAGTATCATGGTCATATGCAAACAGTGATAGTTTTACTTCTTCCTTTCCAATTTGGATTCCTTTTACTTTTATTTTTTTTCTCTTCTCTGATTGCTGTGGCTAGGACTTGCAAAACTACGTTGAGTAGAAGTGGTGAGAGTGCACATCCTTGTCTTGTTCCTGATCTTAGCAGGAATTCTTTCAGCTTTTCACCATTGAGAGTGTTCACTGTGGGTTTTTCATATGTCGCCTTTATTATGTTGAGCAAGAGTCCCTCTGTGCCCACTTTCTGTAGAGTTTTTATTAGAATAGGGTTTTTATCTTCTCAATGGCTTGAGAAGAATGTGTATTCTGCTGATTTGGGGTGGAATATTCTATTAATATCTATTAAGTCCATATGGTCTAATTCATTGTTTAAAGCCTGTGTTTCGTTGTTGATTTTCTGTCTGGATGATCTGTCCATTGACATAAATGGGGTGTTAAAATTCCCCACTGTTGTTGTGTCATTGTTGATTTCTCTTATTAAGGCTGTTAGCAATTGCCTTCCATACTGAGGTGTTCCTATGTTGGGTGCATGTGTATTTATAATTGTTATATCTTTTTCTTGGATTGATCCTGTGATCATTACGTAATGTTCTTCTTTGTCTCTTGTAAAATTCTTTAAGTTCTATTTTGTCTGATATGAGTATTGCTACTCCAATTTTCTTTTTATTTCCATTTTCATGAAGTATTTTCTTCCATCCTCTCACTTTCAATTTGTATGTGTCCCTAGAACTGAAGTGGGTCTCTTAAAAACAGCATATATATGGGTCTTGTTTTTATATCGTTTCAGTCAGTCTGTGTCTTTTGGTTGGGGCATTTAGGCCATTTACATTTCAGGTGATTATTGATAGGTATGTTCTTATTGCCACTTTGTTGATTGTTTTGGATTTGGTTTTTGGTTTTGTTGGTCTTTTTTCTCTTATTGTCTTCTTGTGTTTTAATGACTATCTTTAGTGTTGTGCTTGGATTGATTTTTCTTATATGTGTATGTATTGCAGATTTTTTTATTATAGTTACCATGAGGTTTTGATATAGTCATCTATTTATATACAGGATTTTTTTTAAGTTGCTGGTCTCTTCATTGCAAATGCATCTCCAGTATCCTGCATTTGTACCCTCCTCTTCTCATGATTTCTGATTTTGGTAGCATCTTTGTGTGTGGATGATTTCCTCTCTTTACTATATGTTTGCCTCTCCCAGTGAGCCTTCTCATTTGTAATTTTCTTGTTTCTGGTTGTGGTCTTTTTTCTTTTTACATATAGAGATGTTCCCTTAGTATTGTGTGTGTGTGTGTGTGTGTGTGTGTGTGTGTGTGTGTTTTGTCCTTTTAGGGCTGCACCAGCAGCATATGGAGTTTCCCAGGCTAGAGGTCTAATCAGAGCTGCAGCTGCCAACCTACACCAGAGCCACAGCAATGCCAGATCTGAGCCACGTCTGCAATCTGCACCACAGCTCACAGCAACACCAGATCCTTAACCCACTGAGCGAGGCCAGGGATTGAACCTGCAACCTCATGGTTCCTAGTCGGATTCGTTTCCACTGTGCCACGACAGGAACTCCTCCTTTAGTATTTTTTATGAAGCTGATTTAGTGGTGCTGAGTTCTCTTAACTTTTCATTGTCTGTAAAGCTTTTGATTTATCCTTCAAATCTGAATGAGAGCCTTGCTGGGTAGAATAACTTCATTAAGTTCATCACTTGTTCCACTCCCTTCTGGCCTACAGAGTTTCTGATGAAAAATCAGCTGGTAACTTTATCAGGGTTCCCTTGCATGTTACTTGTTTCTTTTCCTTAGCTGCTTTCAATATTTTCTCTTTGTCTTTAATTTTGGTCAGGTTGATTAATATGTCTTGCAGTGTTCCTCCTTGGATTTATTTTATATGGTATTCATTGTGCTTCCTGGATTTGAGTGAGTGCTTCCTTTCCCATGTTAGGGAAGTTTTCAGTTATTATCTCTTCAGATATTTTCTCTGGCCCTTTCTCTTCTCCTTCTCACATGCCTATAATACAGATGTTGGTGCATTTAAAGTTGTCCCAGAGTTCTCTTAGACTGTCTTTATTTCTTTTCAATCTTTTTTTCTCTTTTCTGTTCCATGTCAATGCTTTCCACCAGTCTGTCTTCCACCTCACTTATTTGTTTTTCTGCCCCAAATATTCTGCAGTTGGTTCCTTTTAGTGAATTTTTTTATTTCAGTTATTATATTTTGAAGCTCTCCTTGCTTAATCTTTAACTCTTCTATTTCATTGTTCAGTGTTTCTTATAATTTATCAATCCTTGCCTCAGTTTTTTTCCAAGATCTTCAATCATGTTTACTATTACTACTCTAAAGTCTTTCATGGAGGTTACTAATGTCCATATGACTTAGCTGTTTTTCTGAGTTTTTTGTTATCATTGTTGTTCCATCATCTGGGTCATCTGGGTCATATTTCTCTGCCTTTTCATTGTGTGTATATATTTGTCTTCTTTTTGCAGGCCATAGGGTGGTAGCCTCTTTTGCTTCTGATGTCTGCTCCCTTGTGGCTGAAATTGGTAGAGGGGCTTATTTCAGGCCTCCTGATGGGAAGGACTAGTGCCTGCCCACTGGTGTGTGGAGCTGAGTCTTGTTCTATGGTAGGTGGGGCTTTGTCTCTGTGTGCATAGGAGGATTTTAGGCAGCCAGTTGGCTGATGGGTGGGGCTCTGTTCCCACCCTGTTTGTTGCTTGGCCTGGGGCTTCTCAGCTCTGATGGGTGGGGTCTGATTTTTCCAAAATGGCCACCTCTAGGGGCGTTCATGCCAATAATTATTCCTGAGATCTATGTCTCCAATGTCCTTACTCCACAGTGAGTCACAGCCTTCCCCTGCCTTCCCAGGAGATCCTCCAAGATCTTCAGGCAGGTCTGACCCAGATTCTTACGGAATCTCTGCTTTGCCCTGGGATACACATAAACCTGTGTATACCCTCCTATTGTTGAGTCTCCGTTTTCTCCAGTCCTGTGGAACTCCTGTGCATAAGCCCTGGTGGCCTTCAATGCCAAATGCTCTGACAACCCCTCCTCCCAATACCAGACCCCTAGGCATGGGAACCTGTTATGGGGCTCCAAACTCCAACTCCTGTGGGAGAGCCTCTGTGATAGTTATTGCAGTTGTCCACGTGGTGGGTATGGGATTCCTTATACTGCAGAAGTGCTCCTCCTATTGTCTCAGTGAGCCTCTTCTTTGTCTTTGGTTGTAGGATATCTTTTTTGGTAGTTTCCAGTCCATTTTGTTAATAGCTATTCAGCAGTTGGTGGTAATTTTGGTGTTTCCATGAAAGAAGTTGATCTCCAGTCCTTCTACTCCACCGTCTAAATCCCAACTACACATTGGACATTTTAAATGGGTGAATTGCATGGCATATAAGATGTATCTCTATAAAATGATTTCAAAAATAAATAAAGGATCTAGGTGAAGATGAAGATAGTGATATCTATGACGAGGATGACTGTATGTCCTAATTTGCTCAGAATTGTCCCAGTTTTTGCCACTTGGACCACTGAATTAATAGACCTTCTTTTACTTTCAAAAATGTCCTGTTTAGTTGATATGGCCACCACATATCTAATATCAGAAGTACTGTGACTTTCTGCAATGTATTCTAAAGTTACCTGATGAAAATATCACTTGAGGTTGTTATTAAAAGTAAACCCTCTGAGTCCCTCTCATGGATTCTAAAGCAGTAGATTAGAGGATAAAACTGATGTTTTGTATTTCTAATAATTATCTAGTGATTCTTATGAGTTTTGGGCATTCACTCTTCTACTTTTTATATGTATTAAAAAAAGATGTGACCTACTTACCTTTGGGGTCAAATAGAATTCCAAGGAAGTATAAGGCTATGTAGGACATTTATTGGTCATGAAAGGCTAGAAATGATTTCTGTGAATGAAAATCAAGAGAACAATGAGAGTACCATACAGCCCAAGTGATGCTTCTCAGAAATATTTGTCTCTTCTTCCTTTTCTTTTTAAGAGAAAGAGATATAACACCTAGTATTAGGACAAAACTAGTAATTGTCCAGCTAGAATTTTGATCTCCAGTGTGGCCTAAGGTGGAGGAAGGTAGATTCCAGGAAGGATATCCATGGCTACTGCTGTCTTACCCTGGAACCTGATATCTTCTGCCTTCAGTCAGATCCTTCTGGCTGCTACCATCCTACAGTCCCTGACTCAGAACTTTATTGTTGTGAACCCTTTAACACTTAGGTTCAGAGACAAAAAGAAGAATCCTCAGGTAAGGCAGAGAAGTCTTAGAAACATATCAAGATGCAAGAAACGTGAGCCCCAGGACAATTTTTTTTATTGCCATAGAGTGAAGGTTTATGTCCCCCCAAATTCATGTGTTGAAACTTAATCCCCACTGTGGTAGTACTGAGATGAGATCTTTGAGAGGTGATTAGGTAATGAGAGAAAAGCGCTAGGAATGGGATTAGTGCTCTTATAAATTAGACCCCAGAGAGCTCTTTCATCCCTTCTGCAATGTGAGGTCACAGTGAAAAGATGGCTGTCTTACTAGACATCAAATCTGTTGGTGCGTTGATCTTGGACTTTCCAGGCTTCAGAATTGTGAGAAATGAATTACTGCTGTTATTTATAAGCCACCTAATCTGTAGTATTTTGTTATAGCAGACTGAGAAAACTAAGACAACAATGAAGAACAAAGGAAATTGAGCCACAGCTTTATAAAATAAATATGAGCACTAAGACATATAGCACACTGTGAACCTAACTTGGATAAAAAAGCAGTCTGGTCATAAAACATATGTACATAAAATATGTATATTATTGAATATTTAAAATTATTTGTGGCTTAATGCAGCATTAGCTTCTGTTTAAAATGTTTAGTCTTCATTACATGCTGTTCATATGGAAGAACTCATCCGTTTCAAAGTCTGAAATGAAGAGTTTGTGAAGAAGCCTATGTTTTCCCACATGTACAAAATCATCATAAAATGTCTTGAGGAGGCGAAAGTCATTATGAACCTATTCTCTCATTTGGCCAGATTGCTTTAATTCTTAGCCATTTTTGTCTCTTTAATCAATCAAGAAAAAGCTCTCCTGCAGATTCAGAGCTCAGAAGAACACTCCTCCCTACTCCTGTCCATGCCCAAGCCTCTTGATCTTCAGGGAAAAGGTTGACATCTGGGGAGATTTCTTTGTTTCACTGTATTCCAGCAAACTGTTTGAAATATCCAGGCTTTTTACTGAAATATGAGAGTCTCTTTTCTTTCTTAGGTACTGTCTAAAATTTTTCAATGGTTTAGAAAGGATTCCTAAAGTGTCTTTAAAGGGATTCCTAATTATTTGAGGGACTGTCAAGATCAATGTTTCCATTATTAAACAACACAAATGTGGCTCCTATAGTTCTAAGCTGCTGCATTTTATTTTTATTTATTTTATTTATTTATTTTTGTCTTTTTAGGGCCACACCTGTGACATATGGAAGTTCCAGGCTAGGGGTTGAATTGGAGGCTAGAGGTGGCATTGGAGCTGGAGCTGCTGACCTATGCTATAGCAACAGCAACACCAGATCCAAGCCATGTCTGCAACCTACACCATAGCTCACAGCAGTGCTGCATCCCTAACCCACTGAACAAGGCCAGGGATTGAACTTGCCTCCTCATAGATACTATTCAGGTTCTTTACTGCTGAGTCACAGTGGGAACTCCCTTGCTACTTTTGAATAGAACATTCTATCCATGCCATTTAGGCTCAAACATGATATTAATAAGACATATTAACAGATCAATGTGGCGTTTTAATTAACACAAGAGTATTTCGATGTGCAGTTTGGTACTTTTATATGATTGGACATCCATAGACTGGCAAAGAAAGCAGAAATTTAGCATTGTCCAAAAGGCAAAGATTGGGAAAAGTTTCAAAATGTTTTGACAAGGATTATACTTTTTAATAATGCAGATTTACTGGATCCTGATAAGCAAAGGAATGAATTTTCTGGGAAAAAAAGTATGATGAATTCCAGATAACTGATTTCACATGAAATCCATAAGTCATAAAATATAAGATTTAGTAGATTCACAAAAGTGAGACTACATGGGACTTTAAGGTAATAGACAGGTGACATCAGAAACAAATAAATACTAGGCAAGGCCATGACCTTGAATTTTGTTTATGGGCAGGAAGTGAGGACATTATGGACACTGAGGGTTATAACCAAGACAAGCAGTAGCAAGGCAAACCAGTTTTAAAAACTAATTCTAATGTGTATTTGGTAGGGATTTTATTGCATTTAAAAATCAGAAAATAACAATTCATATTATTTTATTTGTTTCTTCTGATATTGACCTAGTTCTAGGCTTCTATTAAGGAGCTTAGTAAACACAGGCAATCAACCAAGGGCTAATCTATGATAAGGTTATCCATTTTAAATGAATTCAGGTAACATTGAACCAGAAAAAGAAATAGAGTTCGTATAAGGCACTAGTGTGTTTGTAGAAGGAACTGAGTTATGGTGGAAGAGCAGAGTGGCAGTAAAGATACTAGATAGATATCGTTTCCTCTACTTCCTTTCTATGTGACTTTGGCGAGGACTGTGATTTCACCTGTGTGACCTTTGATAGGTCTACAGTTAACTTTAGTGGATATCGCTAGATTTCTGATTTGGTTTTACTATCTTAACACTCCTACCAGCAGTGTTTTAGAGTTCCAGTTTCTCCATATCCTCACCAACATTCTGGTGAGTTTATGATGGTTTCTCATTGTCATTTTTTTTTTTTTTTTGTATTTCACTGCTGACTAATAATATTCAGCACTTTTTAATATCTTTTTTAGACTCTTAGATACACTATTTTTTTGTGAAATACCTGTTCTAATCTCTTGCTTGGTTTTAAAAATGGTATTAAAATAATTATTTTTCTTATTGATCTATAGTTTTTAAAAATATATTACTTTTTATTATTGTAATAATATAAAATATGTACTTATTTTTAATAAGGTATATTTTACTTACAATGCTGTGCCAGTTTCTTCTGTACAGCAGAGTTACCCAGTCATGCACACATAGGCATTCCTTCTCCCGTACTATACTCCATCATGGTATCCCAAGAGACTGGACATAGTTCCCTGTGCTATATAGTGGGAACTTGTTCATCCATTCTAAATGTAATAGTTTGCATCTACTAACCACATACTCCCAGTCCATCCCACTCCTTCCTCTCTATGTCCATGAGTCTGTTTCTATTTTGTAGATAGGTTCATTCGTGCCCTATTTTAGATTCCACATATAAGTGATATCATATGGTATTTGTCTTTCTCTTTCTGACTTACTTCGCTCAGGATGAGAGTCTCTAGTTCCATCCATGTTGCTGTGAATAGCATTATTTCATTATTTTCAATGGTTGAGTAGTATTCCATTGTGTATATGTACCACATCTTCTTAATCCGTTCATTTGTTGATGGGCATTTAGGTTGTTTCCATTTCTTAGCTGTTGTGAATAGTGTTGCTGTGAACATAGGGGTGTATGTGTCTTTTTGAATTGTAGTTTTGTCCAGATATATGCCTAGGAGTAAGATTGCTCGAGCACATGGTAGTTTTATATTTAGTTTTCTGAGGAACCTCCATACTGTTTTCCATAGTGGTTGTACCAATTTACATTCCTACAAATCGTGTAGGAGGGAGGAGTGTTTTCCTTTCTCTACACCCTCTTGCGTTTGCTTTTTGTGGGTTTACTAAAGATGGCCATTCTGACTGGTGTGTGAGGTGATACCGCATTGTAGTTTTGATTTGCATTTCTCTAATAATTAGTGGTGTTGAGCATTTTTTCCTGTGCCTACTGTGCATGCATATGTCTTCTTTGGAAAAATGTCTATTTAGGTCTCCTGCCCATTTTTCAGTTAAACGAATTGAAAAATGTTTTTCTGTTATTGAGCTGAATGTGTTGTTTGTATATTTTGGAGATTAAGCCCTTGTCAGTTGGATCATTTGCAACTATTTTCTCCCATTACATAGGTTGTTTGTTCTTTCTTTTTTTGATGGTTTACATTGCTGTGCAAAAGCTTGTAAGTTTGATTCGGTCCCATTGGCTTATTTTTGTTTTTATTTCTATTGCCTTGGGAGATGGTCCTAAGAAAACATTTGTATGGTTGATGTCAGAGAATGTTTTGCTATGTTCTTTTCTTGGAGTTTTATGGTCTCCTGTCTTCTATTTAAGTCTTTAAGCCATTTTGAGTTTATTTTTGTGCATGGTGTGGGGTGTGTTCTAGTTTCATCGATTTGCATGCATTTGTTCCATTTTCTCAGCACCACTTGCTGAAGATACTGTCTTTTTCCCATTTTATATATTTGCCTCCTTTGTCAAAGATTAGTTTTGTATAGGTGTGTGGGTATTCTGGGTTTATTTGATATCTCCATTCTGTTCCATTGATTTGGTATGTCTGTTTTTTGTTGTTGTTGTTTTGTTTTTGTTTTTGTTTTTTACCAGTACAACACTGTCTTGATTACTGTAGCTTTGTAATATTGTTTGAAGTCTGGGAAGTTAGGCCTTCTGCTTTTATTTTCCCTCAGAATGCCTTGGCAATTCTGGATCTTCTTTGGATTCATACAAATTTTTGGATTATTTGTTCTAGTTCTGTGAAAAATGTCATGGGTAATGTGATAGGGATTACATTAAATCTGTAGATTACTTTGGGTAATAGGCCATTTTAACAATATTAATTCTTCCAGTGCAGGGGCATGGAATATCTTTTTATTTCTTCGAATCCTCTTTAATTTCCTTGATTAATGTTTTATAGTTTTCAGCATATAAATCTTTCATTTCCTTGGTTAAGTTTATACCTAGGGTTTTTTTTTTTGGTGTGATATGAAAAGTTATTTTTAATATTCTTTTTCTAATATTTCATTGTTAATATACAGAAATGCAGCTGATTTCTGAATGTTAATATTGTATCCTGCTACCTTGCTGAATTCAGTTATCAGATTGTGTAGTTTTTGTGTGGAGTCCTTAGGATTTTCTATATATAGTGTCATGTCATATGCATATAAGGACAGTTTAACCTCTTCCCTTCCATTAAAAAATATGTCATGGATATGAGTCCTTTATTGAATATGTGTATCACAAATATCTTCTCTTTCTCTTTGGCTTGCCATTTCACTTTCTAAATAATGCCTTTGATGAGCAAGAGTTCTTAATTCTAATGTAGTCAAATTTCTTTATTTGTTCCTTTATATTTAACACTTTCTGCATCCTCTTTAAGAAATATTTTCTAGTAATTTAGTGGCTTCATTATTATGGTTTTTATCTTTATTAAAAATTTGTTTTAGTAAGGTATATGAGGTAGAAATCCACATCAATTTTTTTCCCAAATGCTCTTTCGGTTTTCCAAAAACGTTTCATAAAGACTTCGTATTTTATTTTTTTAATTATTATTATTGTTTTTTGTCTTTTGACCTTTTAGGGCCACACTGACGGCATATGGAGATTCCCAGGTGAGGGGTCTAATCGGAGCTGTTGCTGCTGGCCTACACCAGAGCCACAGCAATGCTAGATCTGAGCCACATCTGTGACCTACACCACAGCTCAAGGCAACACCAGATCCTTAACCCACTGAGTGAGGCCAGGGATCAAACCCACAACCTCATGGTTCCTAGTCAGATTCATTTTCACTGTGCCATGGTGGGAACTCTGACTTCATATTTTAAATGCTACCTTTAGGGAGTTTCCAATCAAAATGACCTCTTAAGTTTATGATATGAAACACTCCAACACTTAGCAACATTCAATAAAATATTAAAGCACCAAAAGACGCAGGTAAACTCAAGAACAGATCAGTATCTCTGGGGACCAAATATAGAACAGAAAAGCAAAATAGTGAGTGGAGCTGAAGTCACTGTCCTTCTTTGTTGAAGGTTTAAAAAAACAAAAGGGCAATATTTGCCACAAATTTAGCTCCTGTTGGATAAGGAGTTATTCATGTGCTACAGCTGAATCAAGAACGTGAAACCTGGATCAAAACATGAATTCAAGGGCTAGGGTAAGGGATCTTCTCATGAGAAAAAGTCTGGGAGGAAAAGTTTCTATTGGGCTGCAAGTTTCGGGAACTTTAGGATATACCTGAAGGAAGACAAATCCTCATAACCAGAACAGAAACAAGCTGCCTTGTGATCTTTGTGACAGCATCAAGAATATCCCCCACATCAACTTCCTGGGGCAGGAACCCTGACATACCATTATCAGCCCTCATTCTCAATTGGGGGATCAGGAGTTGGGAAGAGGTAAAGATAAAACTACCTGATTAGGGATTGGGTTGAACATTGAAGGAAGAAAGGTGGGATGGAAATAAACCTCAAAATAAGTAACAATTCCTAGTGGAGAAACATGTTTACTTCTCAGAAAGAAACCAAACCAAAAGTAACAATCAATATGAATTCACTCCAAATGGAATTAAGTAAAATATAATAAATAAAATACAGTAAGGGTGTTCAAGGAAATAAAGAATAGTTTCCATGAAAAACAAAAGATGAAGAATGAAGAAATCACTTGTAGAACGAAGACCACAAAGCAAAAATGCAGTCAAGTGGTTGTGAAACAACAGAAAGAAAGATATTGGTTATAATTAAAGAAGTAGAAGAAACAATTGGATGAAGATAACAAGAATATAGAGTGAGTTAACATTCATAAAAGCAAAAGAAGATAGAAATGAGAAAATTTAACATTGAATAAAAGTGGAGAATTAGTTTAAAAGAATTTGAAGAAGAGAGATATATACAAGACAAAGAAGTTTTAACACACACGGGACTATAGTCCCAGGAAAATAAAGCAAAAGAAAATAGAATGAATATTTACAGATGTAATTTAAGAAACATTCTCAAAATAAAAGTTCCAAATATATTACACATTGAAAGGGACACACTGTTTATGTTGAACAAGATTGGCTCAAAATAATCAAAATGAATTTTTTCCTAGTAAACTTACTAGATTCCAAAAAATAGTGAATGCATTCTTCACATAGGAAAAAAATTTATGCCATTTATAAGGAGAAGAAAATGTTAGGCTTACTTCAGTGACTTACACTGGATTATCCGGAAGCAGTTGTTAAGATGAAGTGAGGAGTGCACATAATACCTTTGAAAAAAAGAGAAAGAAGCTCAGTTTGGTGGGGAGAGGGATCAGTCTATGATACTGACCTGACCCAGTCTGTTAGTCCAATGGGGCGATCCAGAGCAAAGATCTCCTATTTGATAAGACCTGCATTTGTCCTGTTAGCCAGGGTGTTGGTACTATCAACTAGTCCAGGCACTGCCGGGCCTGCCCTAAGAAGAGTATGCCTTTAGCTACAGCTGCTTTGCTTAGTTATTCCCAGGTGCTGCACTGGGAAAAGCATAACTTTGATTCAGAAGCTAAAGAAAACCCTGCTGAAACTAACAGCTGGAGGTTGTCAGCTGACTGCGCTGCCCAGAGGTGAGCAGCAAATTCTTTCATAAAGGGGGATTTGAGCAGTACATCAACATGGTTCACCTTTTGTATTAGGTAGATCTAGTCCTCCATACCTATGAAGGCAGCACCTCCTCCAGGACTATAGTGGGTCTCTATTCCTGAGAGGAAACTTAGAATAGGGAAATTAGCAGGATGAACTTCAACTTCACTGTTGCAAATTGGTCTCAGGAGTACAGAAGGTACTCGTCTCTAAATTCTACTTTCTTTGTTTTTTTTTGTTTGTTTGTTTTGTTTTGTTTTTGCTTTTTAGGGCTGCACCTGCAGCATATGGAGGTTCCCACGCTGGGGTCGAATTGGAGCTATAGCTGATGGCCTACACCACAGCCACAGCAACACAGGATCCAAGCCATGTCTGCAACCTACACCACAGCTCATGGCAATGCTGGATCTTTAACCCACTGAACGAGGCCAGGGATCACACCCACAACCTCATGGTTCCTAGTCGGATTCGTTTCCACTGCACCATGACGGGAACTACCCTAAATTCTACTTTCATTCTGAATTCCCTTCACCTTCAGCTGCTAGTTCTGCTTATCTCACTGACTTGCCTGGTAGGATCACCCAAAACAAATCCTCATACTTGTCTCAGGCTGAGTATTGCCTTTGACAATTCAGTCATATTTGGGCAGAAAAAGAAAAAAAGAAAGAAAAAAAATATGCGCAATTGTGTCACTTGAATTTCACACATGTTCCTTTTTGCACTACTGTGGAGCAGACACTCTATTTTCTTCTGTTGTTTAGGGATTGTTATTTCCTGATAAGGTGGTGACTCTTCTTACAAGGATCCCGGAGTGTATTGTAGCCAAAGCTTCTAGCTCCACAATACCAATTTAAAAGAACTCATACTGTATCTCCTGGTGAGAGTGTTCTTTCTTTGAAGACCAGGACCTATAACTCTGTAAACACCAGATTTGGGGAGCTGGGAAACACAAAATCCCCTCTATTCATTGAAAGTGATGGCAAGTGGGCGCCCCTCCTGTTTCCACTCCTTGGCTCCTGGATTCTATGTCCTACTGAAAACACAAGCACCACATAAAGATCTCTGATTCAGTGTGTATACCATGATCTAGAGGATGGTTCTCCATCTTTGAAGGGTATTTCCTCTGAGGTGGTGCTTCAGATATACCATTCAGCAGTCTATTCCAATGTTCCGTTAGGCTGGCAGCTTCTAAATAGTACAATAAGTGATACAGAAGGTAGATCCCATGGACCCACTTCTATACTCCCTTTATTGTGAAGAGGGTTCCCTTGTTGGATGCAGTGTTGTGTGGGATTCCATGCCTATGGAACAAGGATTTCTTAAGGCCCTGAGAAAAAGACAGGCAAGCCCATATCTGGAATAGGTATCAATTCTTCTAAGGGAGAAAACAAAACAAAACGAAATGGCCGGTACTTCCAGTATGAAATGTAATCAACTTGACATCTAATGGTTGGTTGCCATATTGGAGGCTCAGTATTAGTGTCTCTTGCTGGGAGTTGCACATTTGGAAACAGTAACAGCTATATCAGCCTTAAGTAATGAGAGTCTGGAATGTTGGGGCCCATGAATAGTCTCCATCTCTGCTACACGTGTCACTTCATTCATAGGTCTGTAGAGCTGCATGGCCAATAATAAAAATGGAGTAATATTAACTCTCCAAATAATTTTGTTTACTTTGAGGTTTAATGCTCTTTCCATGATAGATGCTTCCTGGTGAACATTAATGTTAATATAAAGATATTTATACTTCATATCTACTCTCATAGTGCTATCCATATGCCTTTGTCTTTCAATCTTTTACCTCCCAGGTCCCTGACCAGTAGGCCAAGCCATTTGTGATTGCCTGTGAGTCCATATACTCTTAGCATAAGCTACTTCTCCTTCCAAAAAGTAGATCACCACTGCCTGAAGCTCTGACCGCTGGGAAGATTTTCTCTCTCCATTGCCTTTTTTTTTTTTTTTTTTTTTTTTTGCTTTTAAGGACCACACCCACAGAATTTGGAAGTTCCTGGGCTAGGGGTTGAATTGGAGCTACAGCTGCTGGCTGAAGCCACAACCGTAGCAATACCAGATCTGAGCCACATCTGCAACCTACACCACAGCTCATGGCAAAGCCAGATCTTTAACCCACTGAGGCCAGGAATCGAATCTGTATCTTCATGAATACTAGTAAGATTTGTTTCCAATACGCCACAATGAGAATTCCTCCTTTGTCTTTAAAGGCCACCCCTGAATAAGGCTAAAATGCAGCTACGGTACATTTTGGTCTTGAGTCTGATGCATTAATTATCTTAAAATTCAGACTTTATCCACCTCCTTCACATGGTTTACATAGGTTTAATATTTTACAAGAGTTGTATATAGGCCATAGGTCAGAGTTGAGGCAGGGCTCTGGTGCACTATGGTAGATGATATGGGGGTCTGGTCTACCTGCTCATGTATCCTTTGGTCCTGCTCATGATTATCCTTAAAAGGGATTACTGGTAGGCCAACTTAACATTACAACTTGGGTTCAGCAGTTCTGGACTTATGGTCACTAGGTGTCCTATGGTCAAATATTCAATCTCTCAGGTTTCAGTATCATGCCAGAAGGTGTTTTTTAAAAGTCATGTAATTTTATGCTGCAGAAGTCTTGGCTTTGCACTAGGACCTCAGGGTGTATGTTCTGATTCTTCCCCTAGGGCTCTCCACAAACATACTGTACCTTTTATCACAACTAATACCCGTAACACCCCAAGCTCTGCTAGATTGTATGACTCAAGTGACTGAGCCACTTGCACCACACCTTTACCTTCTGTAGAGTTCTTTCTTGTACCTGGACCCATTTAAAGCTGGCAGCCTTCTTTACTACTTAATATGTAGGCCAGAGCAATATTTCTAGTTATGGACTATGTTGTCTACGGAACTTGAAAAGGTCTAATAGGTATTGTACTTCCTAAAAATAATGATAGCTTTTCCTTTTCCTTTCCAGCTTAAATCTTATTTTTTTCTCTTGCCTAACTGTATCAGCTACTGTCTCCATAATACCGCTAAATAATAGTGGTGAAAAGTAAACTACGAAAAACTTCTGGGCTTGGAACATTTTGAGGGGGAAGGGTGGCTCTTTGGATAATTAAACATTTTTTTCCTTTGGTACTTTAGATTTGCTTTCTCTTTTGAGGTACATTTTTATGATTTACATTTTCCTAAAAATTTACCCATTTCAGTATTTTCACATATATAGAAAGTTAAAGTAATTTGTTGTAATTTGTTTTATATTTCCTCTGAATCTGTTATTTTCCCATTCTTTTTCTTTCAGTTTTATTGTGATGCTGTTGACATACATTACTGCATAAGTTTAAGGTATATAACATAATGACTAACATATATTGTAAAATGTTATTTCCCTATTCTAATTTTTTATTTCTTTTTTACCTTTTTGTTTTTTGTTTTTTGTTTTTTTTGCGATTTCTTGGGCCGCTCCTGTGGCATATGGAGGTTCTCAGGCTAGGGGTCTAATCAGAGCTGTAGCCGCCGGCCTACGCCAGAGCCACAGCAACGCGGGATCTGAGCCGCGTCTGCGACCTACACCACAACTCACAGCAACGCTGGATCGTTAACCCACTGAGCAAGGGCAGGGACCGAACCTGCAACCTCATGGTTCCTAGTTGGATTCGTTAACCACTGAGCCACGACAGGAACTCCCCTTTTTTCTTGTTTAGACTAGTTATTAGTGAAATGGTTTGCTGGTGCCCTCCAATTTCTTGAATTTTTATTTTATTAACTTGCAGATTAACATAAATTCTTAAGGCTATATATTTTTCTCTGAGATCTGTAGTTATCCTATATGAGCTGATGTATGCTCTTATGTTATTTTAAAAAAAGAAATTGTGTAATCTTGGTTTTGACTTCATTTTTGGTCTAAGGGTTGTTATTTAAGAAAGTTGTGAAAATATTTCTAGGGTGTTTTTCTCCTTTGATCAGAGAATTTTATCTGTACTATTTCTTCATTTTGGGATTATTGAATTTTTTTTGATGGCTAATAAATGATTAACTTTTGCGAATATTCTAGGGTTCTTAAATAGATAATACATTCACCTGAAACTTATATAATATTGTAAATCAACTATACCTCAGTAAAAAAAAAAAGATAAAAGACCATATTATGTATATGTGAGTATATATATATATATATATATATATATGATATATATATTGAACATTAATGTTACTGATTGTTAGATCTTCATTATGGGTATATTAGTTACCTCTTGCTGTATAAAAAATTACTACCAAATTTAACAGTATTAAACAATAAGCATTTATTATTTCATATATTCTCTGAATTAGGAATCCATGCACAGTTTAATTGTGTCCCCTGGATGAGTTTCTCACAAGACTGCAATTAAGGTGTCAATATTGTAGTGATTTTGTTTTTCATTTTTAAAAAAGTTTTATTGAGGTACACTTGATTTACAGTGTGATAATTTCTGTACAACGAGAAGTGCTTCAATTATATATATATACATATGTCCATTCTTTTTCAGATTCTTTCCCTATATGGATTATCACAGAATATTAGGTAGACTTGCCTATGCTATACAGTAGTGATCTGAAGTCTCAACTGTGAGAGAATCAGCTACCAGCCTTACTTACCTGGCTGTTAGGAGGCCTCAGGTCCTCACTAGCTATTTGCTAGAAATATCAGCTCTTTGCCACGTATTCTTCTCTACAGGGCAACTTACAATATGGTAGTATGGTCCCTCAGAGTGAATAAGGGAAAAAGCAAGAGAGACAGTGATTAAAGTAAAAGCCAGAGTTCTTTTGTAACTTAATCTCAGAAATGACATCATTACTTTGCCACATTCTTTTGAAGTCACTAGAGTTAGTCCACACGTAAGGGGAGAGGATTACTCAAGGGCACAAATATAAAAAAGCGGGGATCATTGGGGACCACTTTAGAGGCTGTCTATTATAGACTTTCTAAGTCTAATGACTCATGTCCGTTATACATAAAAAATATATTCATCCCCACTCTCAGGCCCTCCAGTCTCATCAAGTTACAGCGTCAGGTCATAGTTCAAAACTTCATCAACAATTTATACCCTCTTGTAGATAAAACTCCTCAGGTATTCCATAAGAACAACTCTTACAATTCCTCTTAATCTGTAAAACTCCTCCCCACCCACGCCCAACATATATTTGTGAAGGAGGCTTAAGAAAACCACCATTCACATTTTTCTTCAAAAAACATGGGATATTGGAAACACAAAAGAGTCTCTGATTCATTGCAATTCTAAAATCGATTTAGTCCAATGTTGGAAGTTCCTTGATTAGGTCACAAGACCTAGATGAGACCAAGTCATCGATTCTCCATAGGTTTTGACTGCTCTCTCGACTCCTGGTTTCACCTTGAGAGTCATCCTTCCTTTTCCTTTTTCTTTTTTTCATGATGATGGTCAGGAAATTGTTTCATTTTGCTTTTCCTGCCAGTAAATTTTTTTGTTTTTGTTTTTGGTGGGGATGGGGGTGTCTCATGGCCATTTTTTTAAAATTTGTTGTATGTTTCATTTGGACCCTTTCAGATCAAGCTGGTTAAGTTCTTGCTGGTATAATTCTTAAAAAGAAAAAAATTCATGCCCCTGTGAACCTCTTACAGGGTTTACTTCCTTACACAAAAGTCACAAATCAGAAAACTACTCTAGATGACTTCTTCTTTATCTCCTAGGAGTCTATAGGACAAAGCTCTTAAGCTTCCTAGAGATCCTATTGTTTGAGAGGATCTCATCCTTAATCTTTTAAAAAAGACCTTTTGAGAGTTCTTCCCCTGGCTCAGTGGTTAATGAATCTGACTAGCATTCATGAGGATGAAGGTTCCATCTGTTGGCCTGGCTCAGTGGGTTAAGGATCTGGTGTTACCATGAACTGTGGTGTAGGTCGCAGATGTCGCTTGGATCCTGTGTGGCTGTGGCTGTGGCGTAGGTTGGCGGCTACAGCTCTGATTGGACCCCAGCCTGAGAACCTCTATATGCCGTGGTGTGGCCTTAAAAGCAAATAATAATAATAATAAAGACCCTTTGTGTAACTCTGCATAGTACTCAGAAGGTACCACCTTTTTAATTATTTATTTATTTATTTTTATTACTCAAATGAGTTTATCACATCTGTAGTTGTATAGTGATCATAACAATCCAATATCACAGGATTGCCATCCCATAACCCAAGCATATCCCCCCACCCCCCAAACTGTCTGCTCCAGAGACCGTAAGTTTTTCAATGTCTGTTCTGCAAAGAAGTTCAGTCTGTCCTTTTTTCAGATTCCACATGTCAGTGAAAGCATTTGATGTTGGTGTCTCATTGTATGGCTGACTTCACTTAGCATGATAATTTCTGGGTCCATCCATGTTGCTAAAAATGCTGGTATTTCATTCCTTTTAATGGCTGAGTAATATTCTATTGTGTACACCTACCACATCTTCTGGATGCACTTCTCTGCCAATGGACATTTAGGTTGTTTCCATGTCTTGGCTGTTGCAAAGAGTGCTGCAATGAACATCGGAGTAATGTGTATTTTCGAGTCATGGTTTTCTCTGAATAGATGCCCAGGAGTGGGATTGCTGGATCAAATAGTAGTTCTGTTTTTAGCTTTCTGAGGCATCTCCATACTGTTTTCCACAGTGGTTGCACCCATCTACAGTCCCACCAACAGTGTACTAGGGTTCCTTATTCTCCACACCCTCTCCAGCACTTATTGTTTGTAGACTTTTGGATGATGGCCATTCTGGCTGGTGTAAGGTGGTACCTCATCGTGGTTTTGATGTGCATTTCTCTAATAATGAGTGATGTTGAACATCTTTTCATGTGTTTTTTTGGCCATCTGTATGTCTTCTTTGGAGAACTGTCTATTTAGATCTTCCGCCCATTTTTTGATGGGGTTGTTTGGTTTCTTTTGGTATTGAGCTGCAGAAGGTGTTAATAAATTTTGGAAATTAATCCCTTGTCAGTTGATTCACTTGCAAATATTTTCTCCCATTCACGGGTTGTCTTTTTGTGTTGTTTAGGGTTTCCTTTGCTGTTCAGAAACTTTTAAGTTTGATTAGGTCCCGTGTGTTTATTTTTGTTTTTATTGTCAATACTCTAAGAGGTGGGTCTGAGAAGATGTTGCTGTCGTTTATGTCAGTGTTTGGCCTATGTTTTCCTCTAAGAGTTTTATAGTGTGTAGTAGGTTTTAAAATCAAAGTCAAAGTCTGAGTCTTCCAAATTTATTCTACTTTTTCAAGATTTTTTAAAGCTAGTCTGAGTCACATGATATTCTGTATGAATTTTAAGATTTTTTAATTTCTGCAAAAAATTACTGGAATGTTCATATCCCAGATTTTCTATTAACAACATTGTCTTCCAGTCCTTGAGCATGGGATATGTTTCCATTTATTTGTCTTCTTTAATTTATATTTTTTCTAGATGTAAGTGACATATAACATTTTGTAAGTTTAAAGTATGCATGCAGTTATTTGGTATATATATGCATTGCAAAATGAATACCATGCATCACCCCATGTAGTTACCATTCTGTGTATATAGTGAGAACTTTGTGAAGATTTACCCTTTTAGCAATTTTCAAGTATATAGTACTGTGAACTATAGTCACCATGCTGTACTAGATCTCCAGAACCTATAAACGGACAACCTTTACTCATTTTCACTGATGCTGTCAACTACCCATATTTTGTCTGTTTCTATAAGTTTTGTTCTTGTAGATCCCATATACTAGTGAGATTGTGCAGTGTCTTTCCCTGTCTCACTTACTTCACCTAGCATATTTCCCTCAGATTTTATCTATGTTGTTGCAAGGTAGGATTTCCCTCTTTTTTAATGACTGAATAATATTCCAGTTTTGTTGGTGTGTATCACATTCTGTTTATCCATTCATCTGTTGATGGATACAAGTTGTTTCCTTATCTTGCCTATTTTAAATAATGCTGCAGTGAACCTACAGGTACAGGTCTCTCTTTGAGATAGTGATTTTATTTCCATCAGATGAATACTCGGAAGTAGAATTGCTGGATGGCATAGTAATCCTATTTTCAATATTTTCTGAGAAACCACCATACTGTTTTCCTATAGTGGCTGCACCAGTTTAGATTCCCACTAACACTGCACAAGGGTTACCTTTTCTAAACATCCTCTCTAACACTTGTTACTATCTTTTTGACAGTAGGTATTCTAACAGGTGTGAGATGATATCTTGTGCTTTTGATGTTCATTTCCCTGATTATTAGCAATGTTGAGTAGCTTTTGATGTACCTCTGTGCCTGTTGTCCATCTGTATATCTTCTTTGGAAAAATATCTTTTGGGTCCTTTGACTTTTTTTTTTTTTTTTTGCCATTTCTTTGGGCCGCTCCCGCGGCATATGGAGGTTCCCAGGCTAGGGGTCGAATCGGAGCTGTAGCCACCGGCCTACGCCAGAGCCACAGCAATGCGGGATCCGAGCCGCGTCTGCAACCTACACCACAGCTCACGGCAACGCCGGATCGTTAACCCACTGAGCAAGGGCAGGGACCGAACCCGCAACCTCATGGTTCCTAGTCGGATTCGTTAACCACTGCGCCACGACGGGAACTCCTTTTTTTTTTTTTTTTTGCTTTTTAGGGCCTCACCCCTGGCATATGGAGGTTCCCAGGCTAGGGGTTGAACTGGAGCTACAACTACCAGCTTACGCCATAGCCACAGCAACACAAAATCGAGCCAAGTCTGCAACCTACACCACAGCTCATGGCAATACCAGATCCTTTTTTTTTTTTTCTGCGATTTCTTGGGTCACTCCTGCAGCATATGGAGGTTCCCAGGCTAGGGGTCGAATCCGAGCTGTAGCCACCGGCCTACACCAGAGCCACAGCAACACAGGATCCGAGCCACGTCTGCGACCTACACCACAGCTCACGGCAACGCTGAATCCTTAACCCACTGAGCAAGGCCAGGGATCAAACCTGCAACCTCATGGTTCCTAGTTGGGTTCATTAACCACTGAGCCACCACGGGAACTCCCAGCAATACCATATCCTTAACCCATTGAGTGAGGCCAGGGATCAAAAACCCACATTCTCATGGATCCTAGTTGGGTTCCTTGTCACTGAGCCATGATGGGAACTCGTTTTGCCCATTTTTTAATCAAATTATTTGTTTTTGAGTTGTATGAGTTCCTTATACATTTGGGATATTATCTTCTTGTCAGATATATGGTTTGCAAATATTTTCTCTTATTTTGTATGTTCCCTTTTCGTTATGTTTACTTATTGGGAAGATGTTTTTTAGATTGACGTAGTCTCATTTATTTTTTGCTTTTGTAGCTTGTGCTTTGGGTGTTAAGTGCAAAAAAAATGATTACCAAGATCAGTGCCAAGGAATGTTTTGCCTGTTTTCTCCTAGGAGTTTTTATAGGTTTGTGTGTTACATTTATGTCTTTGACCCATTTTAAGTTAATTTTTGTGAGCTGTATAAGATAGGGATCAAATTTTATTCTTTTGCAAATGAATATTCAGTGTTATCTAACCATTTATTGAAGAGATTATCCTTTCCACATTGAGTATTCCTTGGTTCCCTTGTCAAATATTAAAACCTTGTTAAATACATGGGTTTATTTCTGGGCTCAGTTCTGTCTCATTGGTTTATATTTCTGTTTTTATGTCAGTACCATACTGTTTTGATTGCTGTAGTTTTGTAATACAGTTGAAAACCAGGAAGTGTGATGCATCCAGCTTTGTTTTTTTTAAGATTGCTTCGGCTATTTGGGGTCTTTTTTAGTTCTGTTTGTGTTTTAGGATTGGTTTTTCTATTTCTGTGAAAAATATCATTAGAATTTTCATAATGGTTTCATTTAATATATAAATGACTTTAAGTAGTAAGTTATAGACATTTGAAAAATATTAATTATTCCTATCCATGAACATGGAGTATCTTTTTATTTATTTGTGTCTTCAGTTTCTTTCCTTGGTGTCTCATAGTTTTCAGGAAATTCTGCACTTTTAGCAGTTTTATAGTTTTTATTGTATAGGTGTTTCACCTCCTTGGTTAAATTAATTTCATGGAATTTTATTCTTTTTTGAAGCTATTAGAAATGGAATGATTTTTTAAATTTCCTTTTCAAATTCTTCATTGTTAGTCTGTGGAAACAACTCATTTTTGAGTGTTGGTTTTCCATCATGTTATTTTGCTGAATTTTTTACTTCTAACAGGTGTGTGTGTGTGAGAGAGAGAGAGATCTTTTAGGTTTTCTACACATATGATTACATCTTCTGTGAATAGAGATACTTTTTCTTCTGCCATTGTAATCTGAATACCTTTTATTTCTTTTTGTTTCACTGGTCTGGCTAGAACTTTCAGTACTATATTTAATAGAAGTGCTAAAATAAGGCATTCTTGCTCTGTTTCTGATTTTAGAGGGAAATATTTCAGTCATTCACAATCGAGTATGTTGTTTGCTGTGGGTTTTTTTTTTTATTATTATGTTGAGGTAGTTTCTATCTATACCTAGTTTGCTGATAACATTAAGGGTGCTGAATTTTGCCAAATGTTTTTATCTGTATCAGTTGAGATTATGTGGGGTTTTTCCTTTTATTCTGTTAATACGGTACATACATTGATCAGTGTTCATATTAAATTAGATTACATTCCACTTGGTCCTGGGATATAAGCCTTTTAACATGCTGATTTTGGGTTGCTATTATTTTGTTAATGATTTTTCATCAGTGTTCATATGGGATATTAATTTTTAGTTTTCTCGTAGTGCCTTTGGCATTCACATCAGGGTAATGTTGGACTCATAGAATATATTTAGATATGTTCTTTCCTCTTCAGTTTTTTGTAGAAATTTGTGTATTGGTGTTAGATATTTTTAAAATGTTTGGAAAAATTCACTGGTGAAGTAATCAGATCCAGGGTTTTTCTCATCAGGAGGTTTTGATTACTGATTGAATCTCCTTAATAGCTATAGGTCCATTCAGATATTCTATTTACTCATGATTCAGTCTTGATAGGTTTTGTATTTTTAGGAGTTTTTTTTCATCTAGGTTATCAAATATCTTGACATCCAGTTGTTCTTGTACTCTCTTACAGTCTTTTTTATTTTGTAGAATTGGTAGTAATGTCCCTATTTACATGTTTGATTTTAGTTACTTAAGTCTTCTCTCTTTATAAAAATTATTCTGGGAGTTCCTGTCATGGCGCAGTGGTTAACGAATCCGACTAGGAACCATGAGGTTGAGGGTTCGATCCCTGGCCTTGCTCAATGGGTTAAGGATCCGGCATTTCCGTGAGCTGTGGTGAAGGTCGCAGATGCAGCTCGGATCCCGCATTGCTGTGGCTCTGGCATAGGCTGGCAGCTACAGCTCCAATTAGGCCCCTCGCCTGGGAAGCTCCATATGCCATGGGAGCGGCCCAAGAAATGGCAAAAAGACAAAAAAAAAAAAAAATATTCTGTCTATTTAAAGGTTAGTAACTTTTTTTAGTCTCTTCAAAGGACCACCTTATGTTTTCATTGATTTTCTCTAGTTTTTCTATTCTATTTTATTTATCTCTGCTACAGTATTTATTATTTCCCTCCTTTTGGGTTTAGTTTGGCTAGTTTTGGGTTTAGTTTGTTCTTCTGAGACCAAACTGAGTTTGTTGTTGTTGAGTTTAGGTTATGATCTGAGATATGTCTGTTTTCAATGTAAGTATATATAGATATAAATTTCCCCCTATAGCTTTCACTGTGTGCTGTAAAGTTCATTATATTTTTGAAGTTTTCATTCATTTCTAAGTATTTTTTAAATTTCTTGTTTGATCCATTGTTTGTTTAAGAGTGTGTTGTTTAGGAGTTCCTGCTGTGGCACAAAGGGATGGGGGCATCTCTGTAGCACCAGGTTGCTGGTGCAGTCCTTGGCCTGGTGCATTGGGTTAAAGGATCCAGTGTTGCTGCAGTGGTGTAGGTTACAACTGTGGCTTGGATCTGGTCCCTGGCCCAGGATCTCCATATGCCATGGGGTGGCCAAAAAAAGAAAAGAGTGTGATGTTTAATTTCCACAAATTTGTGAATTTTCAGTGTTCTTCTTCTAACTGATTTCTAACATCTTCCTGTTGAGGTTGGAGAAGATACTTTATATGATATCCATCTCCTGTTATTTTATTGTTATCAATACACCTTATTGCTGTATCATCCCTCATTTCATTCGCTACTATCTTCTTTTGTGTTTATTCATTTCTTTTTGTAATAAAGTGTTTAAAATTTTCTTCCACACACTGTTGAGAAAAAGAGAGAGAAAGAAAGAGGGGATCCTGGACACCTAGGCCCAATAATGTCTTTTCTTTCCCTCTTTTAGGGAGGTGTCATGGTGTGTGGTATCTTGATATGGGATCTCAGTTCCCAGACCAGGGATTGAACCCAGGCCACAGAAGTTTAAGAGCCAAACCCTAACCACTAGACCACCAGGGAACTCCCTCTTTTCATATATATATATATATATATATATATATATATAAATTTTTTTTGTGTGTGTCTTTTTAGGGTTGCCCCTGTGGCATATGGAAGTTCCCAGGTTAGGGATGGAACTGGAGCTGCATTTCCAGCCTATGCCACAGCCCTAGCAACGTCAGATCCAAGCCACATCTGTGACTTATACCACAGCTCATGGCAATGCCACATCCTTAATCCACTGAGCGAGGCCAGGGATCAAACCCAAATCCTCATGGATACTAGTTGGATTTATAACCTGCTGAGCTACAATGGAAACTGTTCTTCTCATGTCTTTTTGTGGAAATTCTATTGCTAATTTTTTGTGGTTACCGTGGGATTAAATCTAATATCCTTAAGTTACTACACTTTGAGTTTATACCAGCCTCACCTCAATAACACACAAAAACTCCACTCCTGTACAGCTTTATCACACCTGTTTTACTTACTGATGTTAAAATATTGTATCAGTTTATTATATACATTCTGTTGAAAACATGGACTAATAAATAAATTGAATTAAAATTTTTAACATAAAAACTATTAGTCTCTTAAGTCACATAGAAAACAAAAAGGAGAATTTCAAACCAAAGTTAAAAAGTAATGCTAGATTTTGTAATTGCCTGTGTATTCATCATTATAGAGATCTTTCTTCATTCTATTTCATGTTTCTGTCTAGTGTCATTTCATTTCAACCTGAAAGAATCCGTTTAGCATTTCTCATAAGGCAGATGTGGTGATAATAGACTCCCTATTGTTTATTTGGGAATGTCTTAATTTCTCTCACCTTTGAAGGACAATATTCCTGGTCATAGGACTCTTGGTTGACAGTTTTTTGTTTCAGCTCCTCGAATATAAAATTCCTCTGGCCTCCAATGTTTCTTTTGATAAAAAATCTGCTTCTAATCTTATTGAGAATCCTTCGTATGTGATGATTTGCTTCTCTCTTGCTGCTTACAAGATTTTCTCTTAGACTTTGGATTTTAACAGTTTGATTACAGTGGGGCTTGTTGTGATCCTCTGGGTTTATCCTACTCAGCATTAGTTAAGCTTTTTGGATATTTATTTTCATTTCTTTCGTCAAGTTTGGGAAATTTGCAATTATTATTTCTTTAAATAATTTCTCTGTTCCTTTCTGTCTTTTTTTTTCTTTCTGAAACTTCTATCATGTATGTTTTTCCACTTGATGATATTGCATGGGTACCTTAGGCCATGTTCACTTTTCTTCAGTCTTTTTTCTGTTTTTCATAGTCAGTAATTTCAGCTGTCCTCTCTTCAAGTTCACTGATGCTTCGTTCTACCTGTTCACATCTGCCTCTGAATCCCTGTAGTGTGTTTTTCATTTCAGTTATTGTACTTTGCATTCCAGAATTTCTTTTTAGTTTCTTTTACATTTTCTGTCCCTTTATTCATATTTCTATTTCATTCATCCATCATTTTCTTGACTTTTAACTCTTTGTCTGGATAGCTTGTCATCTGATAATTGTCAAAGACAGTTTCTGTTGATTCAGTGGGCAGTCTGTTGATTTAGTTAAACAGATTTTTCTCTGTCTCCTGGGATTTTTTTTTTAAGTTGTAGCTTTCCTCTGTGTCAGCAGTGAGCCTGAGGTAAACTTAGTATCTTCTCAAGTCTTTTCTGAACCTAGATCTATCCCTTGGTATGTGCAGTAATAGTGATTTTCTAAATCCCGTACGTGTGGTTGCTTTAGAATATACTAGGCTCTAAATTTCTGGCTCCACAAGAGGGAAAAGAGATAAATAAAAGAGAGGAAGTATCCAGCCTTTAAATTTCTTAAATGCCACTTCAGCTGGGTTTGCAGCATTGGTGGTAAGCACTGCAATTATGGCTGCCCATCTCTTTGTTTATCCTTTTGCAATCAGAAGCAGAAATCAGCGATCAGAGGATAGATCTCTGAAATTTGGAGGACAGGGTCCTCATTGCCTACCTTGGCTCTGGCAAATTGCATGCAAACTGTTCCTGGAAAATGTATGTGGCTGCATGCCGCTGGTCTAGAGGGTGGGCAATGGGTAGTGGCTTCTGAGCTAAGAGCTGAAATTGACCTAAATTAATTTACAGTCCAAGTCTTCCTGCAGAAGTTGTAACCCTTTAATACACTCCAGAGTTCCAAAACAGCTAAATCAAGCAGATTCTTCCAGGACAAATGCTGTCTAGGTATGAAGATGAATTTCTAGTGCTTCCTACTCCACCATAATTCTCTAGTTCTGATTCATTTTTGTTTAACTATCCTTCCTTCCACATATCTCTCTGCTCTCTCATTTTATTATAAGCATAAGAAAAAATTAAGTAGTAATCTCAGCAGTTGTTTGGGAATCTCGGCTAGGTCACCGAGTTTGTTCAGCACTTGTCCTGCTTTCCATGTTAATTAAGGTAATAGTGTTGCTAAGCTTTCTGCCTCTACAGAACAGGGATCCCTCTTCTTCTAGTTAACCACTAACATGTTCTTCACTTCCTTTTGTACCCCTAGTGGCAGTATTATCAAAGTGCAGATTTCTATTAATAGTCTAGTAAAGACAATTTAAACTGTCTCTAACATCCTCCTTGAATTCTTTACAGCCTCCACCCACTGCCTGCTTCCAAAGACAAGGCAGTACCCACTTCCAGGTATGAAAATTTCTATTAGTTATCTGTTGCTATGTAACAGATTATCCCAAAGCTCTGTGACTTTTAAACAAACATTTATCATCTCACAGTTTTTGTGGGTAAGGAATCAGGTGTGGGTGAGCCAAGTTCTCAGGCTCAGAATCTCTGATAAGATGATAATCAAATTACTGGCTAGTTCTACAGTCATGTTAAGGCTCATCTGTGAGAAGATCCACTTCCATGCTCATTTGCACACTGTTGGCAAGCCTTAGTTCCTCACTGGCTATTGGCTTGAGATACCAGCTCCTTGTCATGTGGGACTCTCCAAAGAGCAGCTTCCAGTGCAGCAGTTGGAGTCTATCAGAGTGAGTGAGGGAGAAAGCAATGGTAGGTAGAGTTATTTGTAATTAAATTGTGGAAATCTCATTACTTATGCTATATTCTTTTTTTTTAATTTATTGGAATATAGTTGCCTTGCAATGTTGAATTAGTTTCAGTTGTACAACAGAGTGAATCAGTTATACATATACATATATCCATTCTTTTTTCCCCACATAAGTTTAAAGACTATTGAATAGATTTCACTGTGCTATAGAGTAGGTCATTATTAGTTATATATTTTATATACAGTAGTGTGTCTTTGTTACCATATTCTTTTGGTTAGAAGAGAGTCAGCAGATCCAGCCTGCACTTAAATGGAAAGCCTTGGAGTTCCCATCGTGGCTCAGTGGTTAACGAACCTGACTGACATCCATGAAGTTGTGGGTTTGATTCCTGGCCTCGCTCAGTGGATTAAGGATCTGGCATTGCCATGAGCTGTGGTATAGGTCACAGATGCTGCTTGAATTCTGCATTGCTGTGGCTCTGGTGTAGGCCGGCAGCTACAGCTCCGATTTGACTCCTAGCCTGGGAACCTTCATATACCGTGGGTGCGGCCCTAAAAAGACCAAAAAAAAAAAAAAAATGAAGAGCCTTACACAAAGGCATCAATACCATGAAGGAGAGGTAACTGGGAGTTATTTTAGAGTCTGTTTGCCTTCTTTTTTTCTTTTTATGGAGACACCTACAGCATATAGAAATTCCCAGGCCAGGAGTCAAATCTGAGCTGAAGTTGGGGCCTATGCCACTGCCAAAGGAGCCCTGCATCCAAGACAAGACACATCTGCAGCCTATGCTGCAGCTTATGGCAATGCCAGATCCTCAACCCAGTGAGTGAGGCCAGGGATTGAACCTGCATCCTTATGGAGAAAATGTCAGGTCCTTAACCCACTGAGCTATAACAGGAACTTCTATTTACCTTTTTTAAATTATAAAGTACTGCTTTTATTTTAGTCTAATGTTGTCCTGAATACCCGTTTTCCACAGTTTTCAGCAATAAGGTATATTAGCAAATTTGGATGTAATATGTTTTGATTTTGATTTCTTAAAGAATTTTTAAAAAATTCTTGTGATTTACAGTGCAGTGCCAATTTCTGCTGTACAGCAAAGTGACTCAATCATACATAGATATACATTCTTTTTTACTTTCTTTTCCATGATGAACTATCCCAGGAGATTGGATATAGTTCCCTGTGCTGTGCAGGAGGACTTCATTGCTTATCCATTCTAAGTGTAATAGTTTACATCTACTAACCCCAAACTCCCAGTTTATCCCATTCCTTCCCCCCTCCCACTTGGCAACCACAAGTCCGTTCTCTATGTCCATGAATCTGTTACTATTTGGTATATAGGTTCATTTGTGCTATAGATTCCACATGTAAGGGATATCTAATTGTATTTGTCTTTCTCTTTCTTACTTCTTTCACTTGGTGTGAGAATCTCTGGTTGCATCCATGTTGCTGTGAATGTCATTATTTTGTACTTTTTTTAAAAAAAATTTTATTATAATAGATTTACAGTGTTCTGTCAATTTCTGCTGTGCAGCAAAGTGACCCAGTTATATATATGTAAATACTATGTTTTTCTCATATTATCTTCTATACTTTTCAATCAGTAGTGATTGGATATAGTTCCCTATCCTATGTAGCAGAACCTCATTGCTTATCCAGCTCCAAATGAAATAGTTTGCATCTACCAACCCCAAACTCCCAGTCCATCCCACTGCCTGTCCCTCCCCCTTGTCAACCGCAAGTCTGCTTTCCATGTCTGTGAGTCTCTTTCTGCTCTGTAGATAGGTTCATCTGTGCCATATTTTAGATTCCACATATAAGTGATATCATATGGTATCTGTTTTTCTCTTTCTGACTTACTTCACTTAGTATGAGAATCTCTAACTCCATCTGTCTTGCTGCAAATGGCATTATCTTGTTCTTTTTTATGTCTGAGTAGTATTCCATCGTGTATATGCACCATATCTTCTTTATCCATTCATCTGTAGATAGACATTTAGGTTGTTTCCATGTCTTGGCTATTATGAATAGTGCTTCAGTGAACATAGTGGTGCATGTATCTTTTTCAATATAAGTTTTGTCCAAATATATGCCCAGGAGTGGGATTTCTGGATAATATGGTAGTTCTATTTTTAATTTTCTGACGTCTCTCCATACTGTTTTCCGTAGTAGTTGTACCAGTTTACATTCTCCACCAAGAGTATGGGAGGGTTTCCTTTGCTCCACACCCTCTCCAGCATTTGTTATTTGTAGACTTACTAATGATGGCCATTCTGACTTGTATGAGGTGGTACTTCATTGTAGTTTTGATTTGCATTTCTTTAATAATTAGTGATGTTGAGCATTTTTTCATATGCCTGTTGGCCATCCATGTGTCTTCTTTGGAAAAATGTCTATTTATATCTTCTGCCCATTTTTCAGTTGGGTTGTTGGGGGACTTTTTTTTTGCTGTTAAGTTGTATGAATTGTTTGTATGTTTTGGAGATTAATCCCTTGTTGGTTGCATTGTTTGCGACTAATTTCTCCTATTCCATAGGTTGTCTTTTTGGTTTTCTTATTGTTTCCTTTGCTGTACAAAAGCTTGTAAGTTTTATTAGGTCCCATTGGTTTATTTTTGTTTTTGTTTCTATTGCCTTGCAAGGCTGACCTTAGAAAACATTCGTGCAGTTGATGTCAGAGAATGTTTTGCCTATGTTCTCTTCTATGACTTTTGTGGTATTTTGTCTTATATTTACGTTTTTAAGCCATTTTAAGATTATTTTGTGCATGGTGTGGGGTGTATTCTAGTTTCATTGATTTACATGCAGCTGTCCAGTTTTCCCAACACCACCTGCTGAAGAGACTGTCTTTTCCCTATTTTATATTCTTGGCTCCTTTTTCAAAGATTAATTAACTATAGGTATATGGATTTATTTCTGGGCTGTCTGTAGTGTTCCATTGATCTTTGTGTCTATTTTTGTACCATCCCACACTGCCTTGATTACTATAGCTTTGTAATATTGTCTGATGTCAGGTGGAGTTATGCCTCCTGCTGGTTTTTTTTCCCTCAGGATTGCTTTGGCATTTCTAGATCTTCAATGGCTCCGTATAAATTTTTGGATTCTTCTATTTCTGTGAAAAATGTCATGGGTAATATGATAGGGATTGCATTAAATCTGTAGGTTACTTTGGGTAGTATGTACACTTTAATGATTTTAATTCTTCCAATCCAGGAGCATGAGATATCTTTCCATTTCATTGAATCCTCTTTAATTTCCTTGATTAACATTTTATAGTTCTCAGCATATAAGTATTTCACCTCCTTGATCAGGTTTATTCCTAGGTGTTTAAATTTTTGAGTGTAATTTTAGAGGTATTATTTTTTACATTCCTTTTCTAATATTACATTGTTAGTATACAGAAGTTCAGTCCATCTCTGAATGTTAATCTTGAATCCTGGTGCTTTGCTGAATTTGGTGATCAGTTCAAATGGTGTTTGTGTGGGAATCCTTAAGGTTTTCCTTGTATAGTATCATGTCATCTACATAGAGTGACAGTTTTACTTTTTCTCTTCCAAATTGGATACCTTTTATTTCTTTTGTTTTTCTGATTGCTGAGACTAGAACTTCCAGTACTATGTTGAATAAAAGTGTTGAGAGCAGGCATCCTTGTCTTGTTCCAGATTTTAGTATGAGGGCATTCAGCTTTTCTCCATTGAGTATTGTATTGGCTGTGGGTTTCATAAATGGCTTTTATTATGTTAAGTTCCCTCTATACCCACTCTGGTAAGAGTTTTTATCACAAATAGATGTTAAATTTTGTCAAATGCTTTTTCTGCATCTTTTGAGATGCTCATGTGGTTTTTTACTTTTCTTTTGTTAATGTCTGTAACATTGATTCATTTGTATATGTTGAACCATCCTTGTGAACTTGGGATGAATGCCACTTGATCATGGTGTATGATCTTTTTTATGTGTTATTGGATTCAGTTGGCTAAAATTTTGTTGAGAATTTTTGCATCAATATTCATCAAAGATAGTGGCCTATACTTTTTTTTTTTTTGGTAGTATCTGGTTTTGGGATTAGGGTGATGGTAGGTTTATAGAATGTTTTGGGGAGTGTTCCTTCTTATTTCATCTTTTAGAAAAATTTAAGAACAATTGGCATAAGTTCTTCTTTGTATGTTTGGTAGAATTTGCCTGTGAACCCATCTGGTCCTGGACTTCCATTTGTAGGGACTGTTTTTATTACATATTCAGTTTCGTTTCTAGTGATTGGTCTCTTCAAATGATCTTTTTCTTCTTGAATCAGCTTTGGTGGGCTGGAAAGTTGTCCATTTCTTCTAAGTTGTCAAATTTGTTGGCATATAATTGTTCATACTATTCTCTTGTGTTTTTTTTTTATTTCTGCAGTATCCATTGAGATTTCTTCTTTTTCATTTCTTATTTTTGTTTGTTTGGGTTCTCTCTTCTTGATGAGTCTGGTCAGAGGTGTGTCAATTTTATTTACACTTGCAAAGAACCAGCTCTTGGTTTACTTGATTTTTTTTATCTTATTTTTTCAATCTCTATTTTGATTTCCTCTCCAATATTTACTATTTTCTTCCTTCCCCTGAGTTTAGGTATTGGTTGTTCTTCTTTTTTTAATTATGTGGTGGGTTAAGTTGTTGATTTGAGATTTTTCTTCTTTTTTGAGGAAGGACCATATCACCATGTACTTCCCTCTATGAACTGCTTTTGCAGCATCCCATAGATTTTATATGGTTGTATTTTTATTGTCACTTGTCCCAAAATAATATTTAATTTCCTGTTTGATTTCATTGTTGACCCATTGGTTTCTTAGTCGTATATTTTTTAGTATCCATGTAGTCATTTTTTTTTCTCATTTCTTTTCCTGTGGTTGGTTTCTAGTTTCATGCCATTGTGGTCAGAGAAGATGCTTGAAATAATTTTTATACTCAAATTAGTTGAGGTTAGTTTTGTGCCCAAATATGTGGTCAAGCCTAGAGAATGTTCCACGTGCACTTGAAAAAAATGTATATTCTGGGTGTTTTGGATGTAATGTTCTGAAAATATCAGTTAAGTCTAACTATTCTAGTGTATCATTTAGAATCTCTGTTGCCTTATTGATTTTCTGTCTAGAAGACCTGTCCATTGATGTGAGTGGGTGTTAAAATCTCTTACTATTATTATATTCTCATCAACTTCTCTTTTTATGTCTTAGTATTTGTTATATGTATTTGGGTGCTCCTATATTAGGGGCATATATATTGACAAGTGTTAATATCCTCTTCTTAAATTCATCCTTTTATCAAAAAATAGTGTCCATCTTTATCTTTCTTTATGGCCTTTGTATCAAAGTCTGTTTTGCCTGATAGGAGTTTTGTGACTCCATTTTCCTGTCATTTACATTGCATGAAATATCTTTTTCCATCACTCACTTTCAATGTATATGTGTCCTTTGCCGTAGGTGAGTCTCTTGTAGGCAGCATATTGTAGGGTCTTGTTTTTTAAATCCAGTCTGCCACTCTGTGTATTTTGATTGGAGCATTTAGTGTAATGGCAGTTAAGGTAATTATTGATAAATATGTACTTATGCTCATTTTCAACCTCATTTTACAGTTGATTCTGTATTTTTCCTTCGTTCCTTTCTTTTTTTGGTTGGGTAGTTTCCCTTTTTTTTTTTTTTTTTTTGTTTTTGTTTTTGTGTCCTCTTCTTTTTAGTTTTCATGAATGTATTATTTGGTTTTGATTCGTGGTTGCCCTGTTTTCAGGTATGTTAACCCCTTCCTGTATCTGCTTGCTTTAGCCTGATAGTCATCATATAGGTTCAAGTGCACTCTTTAAAAAAAAAAAAAGAGTCTAGACTTTCTTACTTTCCTTTTCCATGTTTTATGATTTTGATGTCCTTTTTTATGTCTTCATGTTTATCCTTTGCTTCCCTCATTTTTATCTTCAATTTTAGAAATGTTTTCCCCTGTTTAGGTCTGTATGGGATTTGAGTAATTTCTTTCCAGTTGTGATTTCCTCCATCCTATATTTCCTATTTTGAGAAGACCTTTCAGTATTTCATTTAGAATGGGTTTAGTATTGCTTTACTCTTTCAGCTTTTGATTGTTGGAGAAATTATTCCTCCCCCCATTTTATTTTTTATTTTTCAATGCTTTTTATTTTTTTCCATTACATTTGGTTTACATTGTTCTGTTGATTTCTACTGTACAGCAAAGTGACCCAATCACACATGAAATCCTCCTGTATAGCACAGGCAACTATATCTAATCACTTACGATGGAACATGATGGAGGATAATGTGAAAAAAAGAATGTATATATATCCTCCTATTTTTCTTGCTGGTTAAAGTATTATGGGCTACACACTTTTCCCTTTTAGAACTTTGAATACATCTTGCCACTTTCTTCTGCCCTGCAGTATTTCTGTAGAGAAATCAGCTGGTAGCCTTATGGGGGTGCCTTTATTATTAAGTCTTTGTTTTTTCTTGCTGCTTACTGTTAACTTTTGCCATTTTTATTATATGTCTTGTTGTATATCTGTTTGGGTTCAGCTTGTTTGGAGCCCCCTGTGCTTCCTGTATCTTGATATCTATTTCCTTTAGGTTTGGAAAGTTTTTAGCCATATTTTCTTCAAATGTATTTTCAATCTCCTTTTCTTTTTCTTCTCCTTCTAGAATCCCTATTATGCATAGATGGGCACACTTTATATTATCATAGATCCCTATTATTACTTTCAAGTTGTTTCACTTGGTTTTCTGTCTGCTGTTCTGATTGTTTTTCATTATTCTATCTTTCAAGTCACTTATTCATTCCTCTGCATTATTCATTCTGCTGTTCAGTGCCTTTAATGCTACTTGTTTCTCTACAAGTGAATTTTATAATTTTCTTGGCCTCTCTTTTAGTTTCTAGTTCCTTTCTAAAGTAATCTGCATTACTGTTCGTATTCGCTCTTAATTTCATCAATATTTTCACAATCTTCTTTTGAACTCTCTGTCTGTTAGACATTAGATGTCTGTTTCATTGTTTGTTCCTTCAGGAGAATTCTCTTCTTTTAACTGGGAAGGGTTCCTGAGCTTCTTCATTTTGTTTAAATTTTTCTTACTCCGCGAGTTGAGGAAAAACATCTACCGTAGTCTTGGAAGGCCATTTATATGTGAGAGTGCCCTTGGGTAGCTTGTAAGGGCTTACAGCACACACACACACACACACACACACACACACACACACACACACACACATATCACATGAAGGCTGCTTTTGGTTTGGATGCTTGCTCTCTCTTTCCTCAGTGTATGCAAGCTCTTATTCCCTTGATAGTGTGCTGGTGTACTATCTGTGTGTGCTTCCAGATAGATGATGGCAATGGGCAGGGCCTATAGCCAGAGACTGGTTTCTGAGCCCTTGTCAAGGACCCATGGGGAGGGGGCACAGGCTGCTCCTGGTTGTGGGGCCCTGGCCAGTGACATTGACCCTTAGTGAAGTGTAGGCGGTGCCCAGAGCCTTTGCAGCAGCAACAGCAGGGTGTATGCATTTCCAGGGGAGTGAAGGCAACAGGTCATCATCAGTTGCAGTGCTCTCCTCTATGGCTACCCTGAAGTTACTGGGGCCACAGGTGGTGCCTGTTCATGGACCCCTAGTGGTGGCAGGCACTGTGGTGGTTTGCCCCTGCCACCCATCGCTTGCACAAGAGGTGCCCTGCTGCCTGAGACCCTGCACATGCACAGAGAAAGATGTTCCCTTGGCAGTCCCATTCCTCTTCCACTAGCTGTTCCCCCAAGCAATGCCACCTTGCTTCTCCTGTTAACCACAGCTTCTCCCTTGCTCCCTCAGCTATGATGCTCTGCAACCCAGCCTGTTGTGCACCCCTCCCAAGCTCCTCAGGTTGTCTCCTCACAGCCAACCCTAGTCCTCTCCACAGATCTGACCTCCAAAGCCTGAGTCTCCACACCCAGCCTCTGCCCGAGTGTCTCAGGCTGTGTCCCCAGCAGTGTTTCCAATGGTCTGTACAATCTCTCTCTGTTTTGTCCTCCTCAGTCTTGCTGCTGCACTATTCTCTGAGGCTTTGAGGTTCCCCCTCTATCCTTGCTGATCTCCCCATCAGCTGGCCTCCCAGGGTGCTCTTCCTTTCCTCTTTCACAGCCCTCTCAGGGCTTTTTTTTTTTTTTTTTTCTCTTCCCATGCTCTCTTTTTTTCTCCTCTTTTGTTCTACCCAGTTATGGGGAGGGTTTTGCCTTTTTGGTGATTTAAATAAGGTCTTGTGCCAGCCTTCAGCAGATGTTCTGTGTCAATCATTCTACATGTAGATGGTTTTTTTGATATGTTTTTGGGAGATGGAAAGTGCCACATCTTACTCTTCTGCCTTCTTCATCCCATGTATCATTCTTTTTTATGGCTGTATAGTATTCCATTGTATATATGTACTATATATTCTTAATCCATTCATCTTTTGATGAGCATTTAGGTTGCTGGATCATATTGTAGTTCTATTATTCGTTTTCTGAGGAACCTCCATAATGTTTTCTGTAGTGATTGTACCAATTTACATTCCCACCAACCATGCAGGAGTGTTCCCTTTTCTCCATACCTTCTCCTGTGAGTAGACCTCCCTGTGCTATACAGTAGGTCCTTGTTAGTTTTCTCTTTTGCATATAGTAGTGTGTATGTGTTAGTCCCATCCTCCCACTCCCCCATCATGTTGTCCCTTTTGGTAATCATAAGTTTGATTTCGAGGGAGTGTTTTTTTTTTTCTAGTTAAATATTCTGTTTCACTTCTAGTGATCAATCTGTTCAAATTATCTATTTCTTCTTGATTCAGTTTTAGTGGGCTGTATGTTTCTAGAAAGTTGTCCATTTCTTCTAGGTTGTCAAATCTGTTGGCATATAATTGTTCACAGTAGTCTTTTTTTTTTTTTTTTTTTTTTTTTTTGTCTTTTTAGCTATTTCTTGGGCCACTCCCTCGGCATATGGAGGTTCCCAGGCCAGGGGTTGAATCGGAGCTATAGCCCCTGGCCTACGCCAGAGCCACAGCAACACAGAATCTGAGCCGCGTCTGCAACCTACACCACAGCTCACAGCAATGCCGAATCGTTAACCCACTGAGCAAGGGCAGGAATCGAACCCGCAACCTCATGGTTCCTAGTCGGATTTGTTAACCACTGCGCCACGACAGGAACTCCTGTTCACAGTATTTTCATGTTTGTTTGTTTTATTTGTCTGGTACCAATTGAGATTTCTCCTTTTTAATTTCTTATTTTGTTTATTTGGATTCTCTTTCTCTTCTTCTTGGTGAGCCTGGCTAGAGGTTTATCACTTTTTAAAAAATCCTTTCAAAGAACCAGTTCTCGGTTTAATAATTTTGTTCTATTTTTAATCCCTATTTCATTTCATTTCATATTTTTTATGCCCACATCTGTGGCATGTGTATGTTCCCAGGCTAGGTTTGAATCTGAGCTGCAGCTGCGACCTACACTGTGGCTGTGGAAATGCCAGATATTTTAATTCACTGGCCAGGGTCAGGGATTGAACACACACCACTGCAGTTGGGCTTGTAACCCATTGCACTGCAGTAGGACGTCCCTCTATTTTATTTATTTCATCTCTGATCTTTATTATTTCCCTCCTTCTCTCATTCTGCTAAGTTTAGGTTTTGTTTGTTCTTTTTATAAATATTTTAGGTAGTAGATTAGGTTGGGTTTTTGATTGTTTATGAGAGTTTCATTGCGTTTTTTATGTGTGCATGTGTGTGAATTTGCGTTTTATGGTCGTACCCACAGTATATGGACGTTCCCAGTCTAGGGGTTGAATTGGAGCTATAGCTGCCGGCCTTTGCCACAGCCATAGCAATGCAGGATCTGTGCTGTGTTTGTGACCTACACCACAGCTCACGGCAATGCCAGATCCTTAACCCACTGAACAAGGTCAGGGATCAAACTGGCAACCTCATGGTTCCTAGTTGGATTCGTTTCTGCTGCGCCATGATGGGAACTCCAGATTTTTCTTGTTTTTTGAGGAAGGCTTGTATCGCTATAAACTTCCCTCTAAGAACTGATTGTGTGGCATCCCATAGATTTTATATGGTTGTATTTTTATTGTCACGTATCGCAAGGTAATATTTAATTTCCTCTTTGATTTCATTGTTGACCCATTGCTTTCTTAGTTGTGTGTTTTTTAGTATTCATGTAATTCTTTTTTTTTTTTTTTCTCATTTCTTTTCCTGTGGTTGTTTTTTAGTTTTGTGCTATTGTGGTCAGAGAAGATGCTTGAAATAATTTTTATACTCTTAAATTTGTTGAGGTTAGTCTTGTGTGCCCTAATATGTGGCCAAGCCTAGAGAATGTTCCATGTGCACTTGAAAAAAATGTATATTCTGGTTTTTTTGGATATAATGTTCTGAAAATACCAGTTAAGTGTGTATATTCTATTGTATCATTTAGGATCTCTGTTGACTTATTGATTTTCTGTCTAGAAGGCCTGTCCATTGATGTTAGTGGAGTGTTAAAATTTCTTACTATTATTGTATTCTATTTCTCCTCTTATGCCAGTTAATATTTGTTTTGTGTATTTGGGTGCTCCTATGTTAGATGCATATATGCTGATTAGTGTAAAAGCCTCTTCTTGTATTGATCCTTTTATCATTATATAGTGTCCTTCTTTGTTTCTCTTTATGGCCATTGTTTTAAAGTCTCTTTTGTCTTATATGAGTATGGGGACACACACCCCCAATTTCTTCTCATTTCTATTTGCATGAAATATCTTTTTCCATCCCCTCATTTTCAGTCTTTGTGTGTCCTTTGCCCTGAAGTTGGTCTCTTGTAGTTCACATTTTGTAGGCTCTTGTTATTTTAATCCCATATGCCACTCTGTGCATTTTGTTTGGAGCATTTAATCCATTGACATTTACAGACAGTTATTGATAAAAATGTATTTATTGCTATTTTAAACCTTGTTTTCCAGTTGGTTCTGTTTCTTCTTTGTTCCCTTATTTTTCTTTTTGTGGTTTGATGATTTCCGTTTACTTTAGGATCATGTTCTTTTTGGTTTTTGTGAATCTCTTGTTTGGCTTTGATTTGTGGTTGACCTGTCTTTCAAGTACATTAACCCCATCCTGTGTCTGCTTGCTTTAGACTGAGAGCCATATAGGCTCAAATACATACTTTTAAGAAAGAGTTCACATTTTCTTATTCTCCTTCACCAGATGTTATTATTTTGATGACCTTTTTTATGTCTTATGTTTATCTTTTTGCTGTTCCTTTTGTTTATCATTGCTTTCACAAATAGTCTTTTTTTTTTTCCTTTTTGATCTATGTACTGGTTTATTTAACTGATTACTTCCCAGTTGTGATTTCCCCCTTCCTAAATATTCTTGTTTCTTTTCTCTTTAGAGGAAACCTTTTGATATTTTTTTAAAGATAGGTTTAGTATGGCTCTATTCTTTCAGTTTTTGCTTGTCTGAAAAATTTTTTATTTCTTCTCCTATTCTAAATGATAATCTTGCTGGGTAGAATTTCTAGGTGCCAAATGTTTCTTTTTCAAGACTATGAATATATCTTGCCCTCCCTTCTGGCCTATAGCATTTCTGTAGAGAAATCAGCTGATAGCCTTATGGAGGTTACATTTTAATTAACTCTTTGTATTTCCCTTGCTTCTTTTAGATGCCTCTCTTTTAACTTTTTGCCATTTTTATTATAACAGCTCTTGGTGTATGTCTATTTGGGGCCCCTTGGTGTATCTTGTTTGGGTCCCCTTTGTGTTTCCTATATCTGGATATCTGTTTCCTTCTTTGGATTCAGAGGTTTTCAGTCATAATTTCTTCAAATACATTTTCAATCCCCTTTTATTCTCCTTCCAGAATCCCTATAATGCATAGATAGGCACACTTTATATTATCCCAAAGATCTATTATATTGATTTCATTTTTTCATTGGCTTTTTGTCTGCTGTCCTGATGGGGTGATTTCCATTGCTCTATCTTCCATGTCGCTTGTTCATTTTTTACATTATTCATTCTGCTATTCATTGCCTTTAGCTCAGCTTTTGTCTCACCAAATGAATTTTCTAATTTTTCTTGGTCCTCATTATAGTTTCTAGTTCCTTTCTAAAGTAATCTGCATTACTGTTTATATCTGCTCTTAATTCCTTCAGTATTTTCACTTTCTCCTTTTTAAACTCAGTATCTGTTAGACTGAAGAGGTCTGTTTCATTGTTTGCTCCCTCAGGGGAATTTTCCTGTTCTTTTTAGCTGGGAAATAGTGTCTGTGCTTCCTCATTTTGCTTATATTTCTCTTACTCTATGAGTTTGGGAGTTATGGGAAATAATTATCTTCTGTAGTCTTGGAGGGCTATTTATATGTGGGAGCGTCCCAGCATAGCTTATATGCCTTTACTGGTTTTTTTTTTTTTTTTGGTGTGAGGGCTGCTTTTGATTTGCTTGCTGTCTATCTCTTTCCTCAGCATGTGCAGGCCATTATCCCCTTGATAAGGGGTGTGTGGTTGCACTGCCTACATGCATTCCCAGGGAGGTGGGGACCCTGGCACCAGTGGCGAGCCCTGGGGAGGTGGGAGGATCAGGTTACATCCTATTGTGGGGCCTTTAGCAGGGTGACAGTGGTGGACCTCATGTGCTCCTGGGGAGGCAGGGGCAGCAGGGAGTGTGTGGTAGTCAGACCTTCAGTGGCAGTGGGCCATGCCAACCTCTGGAATCTGAGACAGCAGCAGTAGCTTGCACCTACCCCTGTAGCCAGGCAAAGTGGAGCCCTCCACACATGTAGAGAAAGAAATTCCCTTGTCAGTCCCACCCCACTCCTCTGGCACTCCTCGTCAGGAGCGCCTTGCTTCTCTGGCAGGCCCAGACCTCCTCCCACACTCCTTGGACTATGGCACACCACCAGCTCTAGTCCTCTCCATGTGTTCGACCATTGAAGCCTGAGCCTCAGCACCCAGACCCTGCCTGCCCCAGCAGACTAGTGTCTCTTTGTGGTGTGAGATAACCAACTGTCCCTGCAGCTCTCTCTCCACTTGCCCTCCTTAGACTGGCTTCTGTGTTTTTCTCCAAGGCTTTGAAGATCCGCCTCCGCTGCAGCTGATCCCCTGCCAGTCAGCAGGACTTTCCTCTTTCATAGATCCCTCCCAAGTTTGCTGGTCCCCTCCTGATTTTTTTTTCTCTCTCCTCTTAATTTTTTCCCCTTATTTCCTACCCATTTATATTGAGAGAATGACATATAAGGCCTTTTATTATCTCATATTTACTTAGCTCTTTTCCTTTTATCTATTGAATAAACTCCTTATGAGAGTCCTGCTGAAATCCCATGTTCATGCACATTGGCATTTTTGTCTGAATGCTTCTTGTGGAAAGATGCCTAAAGATAAGGTCTCCATTGACAGTGATTTTATAAGCCCAGAGCCTTGTACAGTATCTGGCATGCTTACTTTGTTGATTGAATAAATGTGTGAGGTGATCAGAGAATAATATTTCAAAAATAAATAAAACATACCATCATACTCTGACCTGTCCTTTTCTTCTAATTTTCACCTTTTCCAAGAAGACAGCATAGTTGTGCTAGTTAAATATATAGCTTTCTCACAATTTCACAGTATCCAAAGTTATCTGAAACAAAAAGCTAAAGCAGATTCCTGTGGTACAGAAGACCAGCAGGCAAAGCATTTATTTCCCATTCTCTCTGACATCTGGGTGTGGCCAGATGATTAGGTTATGGACAGTGGAATATGAGAAGTAGTAAATACAAATTTATATTTTTAAAGTGGAAGGAGCATGCCTCCCCTCACCTTTCTCCTTTCCTGCTGGCAGGATGAGAATATGAGGACAGGAACTAAAGAAGCATTCCCAGACTGTATGATGGAAGCTGCATATTGAGAATAAGAAAGCAGCAGGAGAGAATGTGTCAGGATACCTGAAATGGTGGAGCCACTTTTTTTAGTCCCACTTCATACTGGGGCTGTTACATGACACAAAAAACTGCTGCCACACTTAAAACGTTGTTATTTTGGCCTTTGTTACAGAGGTCATATTTATATCCTAATTAATGCAGTGCCCTTGGTATATCACATCCCACCCCTGAGATCATTCCCTGCTAATCCATGGTGTCAAGGCAGTATCAGGAAGTTAGGGGATTAGAAAGGTAGAGTACTTGGATCAAGGAAATAGTGAGAATATTATAAAATTGAAGGTGGAAGAAGAGCAGAGAGAGGGAACGAGAGATGAATGTCAGCTGAGGCCATTGTCGAACAGACACTTGTAATGAGCTAAGCCTGCTCCCCATGAGTATGGTGAAAAGTCACTCAGGAACCTTTTCAGGACCAGACAAGGATACATGGCAAATGAACATCCCAGAAGAAGAAAATGGAAGGAGGATGGTATAAAATACTACAAGGAAACAAACACTAAAAGAGCAGGCTGGGCTCTAGTCTATAACAATAATTTAATGAGGTCTAACGCCTGTGATTGTTAAAATAAAACAGTCAAAAATACCAGTGCAGGGGTGAAAGGGCAAAAGATACAGTCTTGGCAAATGGATGCTGAACTCTCATTTCAAGCACCTGGTTCCCATGAATCTCTCATCCCTGTAGACTCTTACAGAGCCTCCTGCTTCTCCCTAACCTTGTTCTGAGCTGGTATGTAAATTAAACCAGCAGCTTTAATCTTTTTAACATTATTGAAGAAGGAATGAAGATAGTAAAAGTTCAGGGTGGAGCCAGAGTCCATAGGATCCAAATATGTAGTAGCCAGATGCCCCCAGTAGGGACCCAGGACAAAAGAAAGAACCACCATAAAACCATATTTTACTTACTGCTTTGAACCCCTATCTTCCCTTTACCCCTTTCCAAAATATGCATACATAGGTCGTGTTAAGAAAACCCTTTCCAGTTGGCCTTTTTCCAAGACAAGGGTACAGCTGGGCCGAAGGGCCACATGTTGAAGTTATTAATATGCCTATGCCCTTCTCCCCCACCGAGTTCACTGATCAAAGGCCCTGCCAGAGCAGCAATGGATAGCCTCGCATAATGGGAACTGAAATTCTACTTAAGAAACCAGCTTTGCCAAAACACACTACCTTTTTAAGTGAAACATTCCATGCACATATTAACCTGATTACAGAAAGGAAGGGGGATCTTTTTTCCTTCTGTACCCTGCTAATAATTTTCTGTCAAGTCTGATTTGGCTTTAGCTGCACTCCAAGTTCTTGTGATGTGCCCCGATCACCAGTAAACTAAAAACAGAAGGTGCTGCACAAACTCTGAGACAGGATACTCTGTCCATGAATACAGATGCTGCGGAATTCAGTTCCTTGCCAACAAGGAAGGCCAGTGACTTTTCCAGTCTCTGACAACCAGCAGCCTGCCTCTGATTCACACAGTCAGTGAAGAAAACACGTGGAGAAAATGGTGGAAATAATTAAGGGTTCTTAAAGTTAACAGAAGCATTGACTCATTACATGCGGCCCCTGCCTCCAAAGGGAGTACACCATTGTGCTTATTAGAAAAAACAACCAGCAACAAAGCATTTTAAAGCCTCAATCAGTTCCAGCCCCAGGTTGAAGAACTGGTTAGGTAAGAGAAAAGAGAAACAAACCAGATTTAAAGGAAGTAGTATCATTTTTCTGCCTGATAAGTAAAAAGAAATGTTTTATGGTTTATTTCACTGTATGCTGGGATGACCTGGTAGGTGCACAGCTGAGAAAATTTTGTCCCCAGACGGGGTAGCAAAGCTCTCGATATTGTACAGCTCTCCAAGTAGAGGGCCAGTCCCTGAAGTGTCTGCACATGATGATCACTTTTCTTTCAGACACATCGGAGAACAGGCCTTGCTGGAGGATAGTTAGATGTGCTTACATGGCTTCCTTGGGAGCTTTAAGCACTCGAATGTGGCAGATTGTGAACTCTGTTAAATTGTACCATCGCTGCCATTCAAATCTCCTTTGCCTACAATTATAGGTAAAAACTCAGACTTCTTTGGAAAGGAATATGTTTTATAAGGAGGCGCCTCCTCTGCTGCTCCAGTCCTCGTCTTTGCCCATACTGTAAGGTGTGGAGCAGTTGCTGTATCCTAGGCATGGTCCAAAAATGACCCAGACAAGAAGTAAATAAAAGGCAGCAATGGTCTAAGCTAGTCATTTTCTCTTTGTATTCAGCAACTATGAAAATCATTTGCTAACAAGGACCAAGGAAGATCCTTTTCAGTGATGTCCTGCAAGGCTTCAAACAGGTTTCCTATCAAAACACATTAAAAACCTGAGGTTTTTATCTGAAGTTGCCACTAAATAAGCAGTACTCTCCCATACTTAGACATGATATTCCATTGTCTCTAGTATATCTGCTAACTTATTTTCCTTCTCTTTTTGATATGTTCTCCTGTTGTGAAAGCTATCAGATTAACCCAGGGTGGATGTCATAAACCTCTTAACTTGGGTTTGGTGCTTCAGTGGACAGCCCTCTGGCTATTTCCAAGAGTCCTAAAAGATTTGTTACTTTATAGATTAGAATATTTTTTTAGCACTGGGATTTACATTCTGTTCTTCTTGGGCAATCAGAGGAGGCCATATTCTAGACTGACAATGTTCATAGTTTCTTACAGTTATGGTAGAAAAGATAAGAACAAGAGGGTTACTTACAAAAATACACTTGGCCTTTGAATCACACTTGTCTCTAAACAAGGAATGACCACTGATGGAATTCAGAACCACAGCAGCCAAGAATCCAATGATTCACTTCTTGGCATTCAATAAAGAACACGGCTTTAAAGTGCTGAGTCCAAACCTAAAACTGAATAAACTGGGATGCTTTGATCTTGAGTGCTTATCTTTATAAATTTTAGCTGTACCGGTTATATAATCAGCTGCAAAATATAGGTAATCATTTGTATATTCTTGTTAGAGAATCACAATTTCTTGCTATGTTAATACAGCCAGTCTATATCTAATGGACATTTAAATTAAAAAAAAAACTATGATAGAAATTATTCTTTAAAGAGAAAGTTAAGTTTCAAAAAATATTTCATTTACTTCAGTAAATTTCTTTCATTTATCTTTATCATACTATATATGGTATGTTTTACAAAAGAATATTTACCAAAGGTCTTGAGCAGCATGACTACCCTACTTCAACTTTTAACTATGAAAACATATAGAGAAGTATATTCCTCGGTATATTGAAAGGAAGGGCATTTATAACCAGTCCCAGGAAATGTGATCATAAACCACATGCATAGGAGGGTGAATGGGTGGGAGAGAGAGAGAGAGAAGACGAGGAGGGAAGAGAGAGAAGAAAGAAAAGAAAAAAGTAAGCGAGCAAGCTTAGGAATGTGTACATGTAGTTCTGATTCAGAAAAGGATTTGAGACAGCACGGATTTAAGGAGTAAGCAAGAGACTAGAACTGGATGAAAACAAAAGATATAATGCACCTTTAGGAAAGAGGATTAAGTGAAGAATTCTTAGCTATATCACTTTTAACTATTGTATAAAATTTTCTGGAGTTCCCATCGTGGCGCAGTGGTTAACGAATCCGACTAGGAACCATGAGGTTGCGGGTTCGGTCCCTGCCCTTGCTCAGTGGGTTAACGATCCGGCGTTGCCGTGAGCTGTGGTGTAGGTTGCAGACGCGGCTCGGATCCCGCGTTGCTGTGGCTCTGGCATAGGCCGGTGGCTACAGCTCCGATTAGAACCCTAGCCTGGGAACCTCCATATGCCGCAGGAGCGGCCCAAGAAATAGCAACAACAACAACAACAACAAAAGACAAAAAAAAAAAAAAAAAAAAAAAAAAAAATTTCTTTCATATTCCTAGCATTAAAACATTACTGAAATTACTAAAATTTTGCTAAATTACTAAACATATTACTAAATAGGAGCTTCCTTCTGATTGTCTCAGTTTTTTCTCCTGTGAGTATTGTCATCCAGAAAATTTTTCTGAGTGTTTAAGAAGCACATTGTAATTCACTTAGAGCAATCTGAGAAAACATTTTTTAGAAAAACCTTAGAACTGTTGAAGTTGTATAAGTGTGCCAGCCACTCATGATTCTGAGCACTTGCTTTAGTGGACTTGCTTTGCCATATAACCAAGTGATATGGGTGGGAGTAAGTTGCCAGGTTTATGGGAGAGTCATGCCTTCATCCTCAGTAAAAATAAAGATCAAACCCAAAGTAGGCCAGTGACACAGTTTTAAGCTTCATCAAGTCATCTGTTTAGGTTCTGTTGTTCCTGGAACCATAGTGAGTTTTTTATCACTAGTGTGTGGTAAAACACATTATGGTGTCATTGTACCAAAACACTTAAAACCGGGGGTGTAAGTTGGTACCAAGCAGGCCAAAGAGGTATACTGTGGCTATAAGAGGCAGCATTTGTGTTTAAATTTGTTCTTCACGGGAGTAAACTTGTGATGGACCCTCTTTCTTGGCCCAATGTAAAAGTAGGCTCCTTTGGTATAAAATGTAATTCTTCTTTGTTGTTTTTGTAAAAGTGATGTACTTGTTAATAAAGTTCAAACAGTAAAAAGGAAATATAATGAAAACTAAGTCTCTCTCCCACTCTTGCTCCCCCCGTTCCTCAAAAGCAACCACTAACATCTTTTGAATCCATTAGAGATAATCAATATACATACACACTCTTACACATATACTACTTATATAGGTATAAAATAAGTGTGTGTTACATATTTCTGTATACAAATGCTGGCATATTATGCAAACTGTATTGGATCTTGAATGTTTTAACATCCATTTTATTTTGGAAAACAAACACACACATACAGAAAAGGGCTTAAAAAACTTAAAAGTACAGTTTAACTGAATCATATAAAGGAAAAAACTTATCACCCAGATTAAGAAACAGAACTCCAGGAGTTCCTGTCATGGCTCAGTGGTTAACGAATCTGACTAGGAACCATGTTCGATCCCTGACCTTGCTCAATGTGTTAAGGATCCAGCATTGCCTTGAGCTGTGGTGTAGGTAACAGATGTGGCTCGGATCCCATGTTGCTATGGCTCTGGCTAGGCCAGTGGCTACAGCTCCGATTCGACCCTTAGCCTGGGAACCTCCATGTCCCGCGGCAGCAGCCCAAGAAATGGCAAAAAGACACACCCAGCAAAGAACTCCAGAAGCCTTCCTTTTTCCACATGCCCCTTTCTGTTCACCATACTTAGAGTGACGGTAAACACTGTCCCAGCTTTCATGGATATTGCATTCTTCCTTTTCTCTAGTTTTACTACATAAGAATTGATCTGTAAATAAAAGGGTTTCCAGTTTAGGGTCTTCACAAAGAGGCCTACTACAAGAAAATTTTGTATTGCAAGCAAGTACCTGTTGGTGAGTTTCTTTAGGATATACAAATAGGAGTAGAATTGCTGGATCATATATCATGCATATCCTCATCTTTACTGGGTAATGCCAGGGTGTTGTGCAATTTACACTCCCACCGTTAGTTTGTAAGAATGCTCCAAATTTAAAGCAGCAATTGGTATTATCAGATTTTTAGCTAATCTTGTAAAATTCAAGATTACATTGGTAATGGTATTACAATGTACTTTTAATCTTTATTCCCCAGATTACTAATGAAATTGAATATCTTCACATGTTAATTGGCCTTTTGAATTTCTTCTTTTGTGAAGTGCCTATTGAGATTTTTTGCCATTCATCCACTTTTCTATCGTTTTCTTAATGACTTTAGGAGTTCGTTGTATAGCTGGAATACTAGTACTTTGCTTAGTTATACATGTAGCAAATGCCTTCACCTACTCTGTGGTTTACAATTCATAAAAGTTTTAGTCTCTTTGATATGCTAAAGATGTCCTTCTTCTTTCTTTAGCAGGGGCATATGATTCCCTGGCTAGCGGTTGAATTGGAGCTGCATCTGCTGGCTTACACAACAGCCACAGCAACACCAGATCCTTAACCCATTGAGCGAGGCCAGGGTTCGAACCTATGTCCTCATGGATGCTAGTCAAATTCGTTTTTGCTGAGCCACAACGGGAACTCCCAAGCAGTTCTTAATACTAATACAGTCAAGTTTTTCAGCATTTCCATTTCTCTTAAATGATTTTTTAAAAAGAAATCTTCCCCCTCCCCAAGATCATCAAGGCATTCTTTTATATTGCCTTCTAATTTTAAAATTTTATATTGTTTTACTAAAAGAGATTTTAGGTCTGTAATCCACTTGAAAATGATTCTACAGAGGTGTCCTATTTCATATTTTTCCACACATGGGTACCTAGTTTTTCTAGTATCATTTATTGGAAGGATCATTCTTTTCCTGCTGCTCTGAATTTTGTCATAAATTCAGTTTCCATGTATGTATGGATCTTTTTCTGGGCTCTTTATTCTGTCGATGTTTTATTTGTCCATCTATGTACATATTCACACTGTTTTAATTACTCAAGCTCTAAAACAAATCTTTTTAATTTTTTTATTTTTTAAATGATTTTTATTTTTTGCACTATAGTTGGCTTACAGTGTTCTGTCAGTTTTGTACTGTACAGCAAAGTGACCCAGTCTCTCTCTCTCTCACACACATCATTCTTTCTCTTATATTATCCTCTATCATGCTCCATTGCAGGTGACTAGATATAGTTCCCAGTGCTATACAGCAGGATCTCATTGCTTATCAATTCCAAATGCAGTAGTTTGAATCTATTAACCCCAGATTCCCAGTCCATCCCACTCCCTCTCCCTCCCTCTTGGCAACCACAAGTCTGTTCTCCAAGTCCATGAGTTTCTTTTCTGTGGAAAGTTTTGTTTATGCTGCATATTAGTTTCCAGATATAAGTGATACCATATTGTATTTATCTTTCTCCTTCTGACTGACTTCACTTAGTATGAGAGTCTCTAGTTCCATCCATGTTGCTGCAAATGGCATTATTTTGTTCTTTTTTATGGCTGAGCAGTATTCCACTGTGTATATATACCACATCTTCTTAATCCATTCATTTGGAGATAGACATTTAGGTTGTTTCCATGTCTTGGCCATTGTGAATAGTGCTGCAATTAACATATGGGTGCATGTATCTTTTTTAAGGGAAATTTTGTCTGGATATATGCCCAGGAGTGGGATTGCTGGATCATTTGGCAGTTCTATATTGAGTTTTCTGAGGTATCTCCATACTGTTTTCCATTGTGATTATACCAATTTACATTCCCACCGACAATGTAGGAGGGTTCCCTTTTCTCCATATCCTCTCCAGCATTTGTTATTTGTGAACTTGTTAATGATGGCCATTCTGACAGGTGTGAGGTAGTACCGCATAGTAGTAAAACAAATCTCTATGTCTTGTAGTACAAGATATTCTATCTTATTTCTTCTTCAAGAGTATTATGGTTCTTCTCCGTTTTTTGTATTTCCATATATCTTTGTCTGTTCAAGCTGCTATAACAAAGTACCACAGATTGGGTAGCTTACAAACAGAAATTTATTTCTCCCAGTTCTGCATGCTAGAAGTCCAAAATCAGGGCACCACCATGGTCAAGGAGGGCCCTCTTCCAGGCTGCAGACTTCCTGTTGTATCCACATGTTGCTTTTATAAGGGTACTAATCTGATTCATTAGGGCTCTGCTTTTATGACCTAGTCACCTCCCCAGCCTCCCTGTCCCCTGCTAATTCTGTTACCTTGAGCATTTTGAGAGGAGACAAAGATTTAGAGTATAACACCACATAAATATTGGAATCAGTTACAATGCAGCCTACTGAGTTTTTGATGGGTATGATATTGAGTCATATACATCAAATTAGAGGGAAGTGACAATTTTGAAAAAAGAATAAAGCTAGAGGATTTATATTACCTGATCTCAAGACTTACTATGAAACAGTGGTAATCAAGATGCTGCAGTATTGATTTGGATAGTTATAGAGGTCAGTGATATATAGTAGAGAGTCCAGAAATAGTACCACATATATATGATCAGCTGACTTTCAGCAAAGACACCAAGGTAGTTCAATGGAGGAATAATAATCTTTCCAACAAATAGTACTGGGATAGTTGGATATCTAAATGTGAAAAAGAACCCCAACCCATGCTTCATATCCTATACAAAAACTCTAGTCATAATGAATCATAGATTTAAATGCAAAACCTAAAATTATAAAACTTCTAGAAGAAGAGGTAGGAGAAAGTCTTTAAAGTGACCTCTAAGTCTAGAGTGACCTTAGGTTTGCACAAATTTCTTGGCTCACAGAAAGTACATACAGAAGAAAAATTGACAAAATCGTCTTGAAATTTAAAGCTCCGGTCTTCAAATAAAATAGAAAGATGGATAGCAAATAAGCACATGAATCTATAGTTCAAGTTGTTTGTCATAAAATAAATACAAAACTGCAATGAGATACCAGTACACACCTTTTAAAATGGTTAAAATTTAAAGAACTGCTGCTACCAAGTACTAGTTGGTCTGTAAAGCAACTGGAACTTTCATATATTGATGAAAGAAATGTAAATTGGTATTACCATTTTAGAAAATGGGCAGAATATTAGTTATTACTTGCCACAAAAATTATGCATATTTGGTGGTTTAAAACTACACACATATATGATCTCACAGTTTCTATGTGAGTCAAGATTCTGAGCTTTACTGGGTCCTTTGTTTAGGGTCCCAAAGAAGACTGCAGTCAAGATGTCAGTCATGCTTGGAGTCTCATCTGAGGCTCAGATGGGGAAAGATCTGCTTCCAAGCTCATGTGGTTGTTGGAAGGATTTAGTTCCTTGTGAGCCATCAGAAAGTGTGAATTCATTGTTGGCTGTGGGTTGCCCTGTTGCTTACTAATAGGCTATCTATATGGCATCTACATCAGAACCAGGAAGAAAGAATAATGTCTGCTAGCAAGACAAAAGTTACAATTTTATGTAATGTAATCATGGAAGTGACATCCTACCACCATTGCTGTATTTTATTGGTTAGAAACAGGTTCCACTTACACTCATGGGAGAGGTATTGTCTAGTCAATATCAGGAGGTTGGAATAATTGGGGGTCATTTTAGAATTTGTCTCCTACAGGTATCTTTTTATAAAGTTATGTATTATATTTACCATATGACCCAGAAATCCCATGCTTAGGTATTTACTCAAGAGAAAAGAAAATATATGTCCACGCTGAGATCTGTACATGAATGTTTATAGCTGCTTTGTTAAAAATGGTCCCAAACCAGAAACAATACAAATATCCCATTAGCTGGTGAATGGGTAACTAAATCATGGTATAGCCATACAATAATAAAAGGGAACTGTTGACACATATAATAACATAGAAGAAACTTCAAAGTCTCATGCTTAGTGAAAGAAGCCAGGCACAAAAAGGTTCATTCTGTATACTTCTGTTTATATCATATTCCCTAAAGCAAACAGATTAGTGGTTCTTGGATTGGGGATAGGGAAAGGACCAACTACAAAGAATGGAAATTTTCAAGGGTAATGGAAATATCCTATATATTGATTTTGGTGGTGTTACACAACATACACATTTGTCGAAACTCATAAAACTGTATACGTAAAAAGTATGATTTTTTAATGTGTGTACATTATACCACAGTAGATCTGACTTAAAATTAAGTCTTTAGGAGTTCCCGTCATGGCTCAGTGGCTAATGAATCTGACTAGGAACCATGAGGTTGTGGGTTCGATCCCTGGCCTCGCTCAGTGGGTTAAGGATCTGGTGTTGCCATGAGCTGTGGTGTAGGTCGCAGACGTGGCTCAGATCTGGCATTGCTGTGGCTCTGGCATAGGCCGGTGGCTACATCTCCAATTGGGCCCCTGGCCTGGGAACCTCCATATGCCGTGGGTGTGGCCTTGGAAAAAGACAAAAAGAAAAGAAGTCTTTAGTACTCAGGGATTTTTTTAAAGGGCACTGGAATTTGAAATGTGGCTAGTGGATATATTTTATTTTGCTAATGAAGTTTTGAAAATTAAAAACCTAAATGTTTGTTTTTCTTTCTGAACTCTGATTTCTCCTCTATGGCAAGAATACCTTCTCAATTTATAGACCATTTACTGAACTGATTGAACATTAAGCTTATCCCATGCCATATTTTGAATATTGAATACAAGTGCATAAAACTTAAAAAAATTAAAACAATTATACTAACACAGGGATAAAAGCCTAATAGGAATCAGTACTTGTACAGGCGTCATGGATAGTACAAGAAGTTTAAAGGATTTTAATACCATTTACTCTCCCCAGCCTTAATGCTAATGTCATATATTTTAATTCTATGTATTTTTAAAAACTACACAATTATTGTTTTATACCAACAGTGTTCACTTATTTATTTATATTGTTGAGATGGTAACTGACATATAACTCTGTATTACTTTTAGATGTGCAACATAATGATTTGATATATGTATGTATTGCAAAATGATTACCATAATAAGTTTAGTTAAAATCCATCTCCTCATATAGTTACAATTTTTTGTCTCATGATGAGAGCTTTTAAGATCCATTCTCTTAGTGACTTTCAAATTTACAATACAGTATTGTTTGTTGATAGAACTACAGTCGTCATGGTGTACATCATGCCCCCAGGATTTAATTATCTTATAACTGGGAGATTGCACCTTTGAACCACCTTCTGTCATTTCACCTATCCTCCAGCCCCTGGCAACGATCAGTCTCTTCTCTGTATCTTTAACTTAGGTTTTTAGTTTCTATGTGTAAATGAAATCTTGTAATATTTGTCCTTTGATTTATTTCACTCAGTATGATGCCCCCAAGTTTGCCATCCATGTTGTTGCCATTAGCAGGATTTCCTTATTTCTTAAAACTGAATAATATTCCATTGTATACATAACACTACATTTTCTTTATCCATTTATTCACTGATGGGTTGTTTTCATGTCTCGGCCATTGTAAACAGTGCTGCAGTGAATACAAGGTGCAGATATCTTTTGGAGATAGTGATTTAGCTTCCTTTGGATAAATAGCCAGAAGTGGAATTGGTGGGTCATACAGTACTTCTGTTTTTAATTTTTGCAGGAATTTCTATACTGTTTTCCATAGTGGCTGTACCAATTTAAATTCCTACCAGCATTGCACAAGGGTTCTCTTTTCTCCATATCCTTGCCAACACTTTTTATTTCTTGCCTTTTTCATGATAGCCATTCTCACAGATATGAGATGGTATCTCATTATGGTTTTGAATTGCATTTCCATAATTAGTGATGTTGAGCACCTTTTAATGTATCTATTGGCCATCTGTATATCTTCTTCACAAAAATATTAAGTTCCTCTGTCTACTTTTTAATGGGATTTTTTTTTTTTGAGTTGTGTGAGTATCTTGATTTTCTTTTTTGTTTTTTTTTTTTTTTTTTTTTTTTTTTTTGTCTTTTTGACTTTTCTAGGGCTGCACCCACAGCATATGGAGGTTCCCAGGCTAGGGGCCCAATCGGAGCAGTAGCTGCTGGCCTACACCAGAGCCATAGTAACGTGGGATCCGAGCCACATCTGCAAACTATACCACAGCTCACAGCAATGCCAGATCCTTAACTCACTGAGCGAGGCCAGGGGTGGAACCCACAACCTCATGGTTCCTAGTCAGTTTCATTAACCACTCTGAGTCATGACAGGAACTACTTTTTTTTTTTTTGTATGTATCTTGAATATTAACCCTGTATCAAATACATGATTTGCAAATATTTTCTCCCATTCTCTAGTTTGCCTTTTTATTTTGTTCATGGTTTCCTTTGCTGTACAGAAGCTTTTTATTTTATTTTATTTTATTTTATTTTGTCTTTTGTCTTTTTTTTGTTGTTGTTGTTGTTGTTGTTGCTATTTCTTGGGCCGTTCCCGCGGCATATGGAGGTTCCTAGGCTAGGGGTTGAATCGGAGCTGTAGCCACCGGCCTATGCCAGAGCCACAGCAACGCGGGATCCGAGCCACGTCTGCAACCTACACCACAGCTCACGGCAACGCTGGATCGTTAACCCACTGAGCAAGGGGCAGGGACCGAACCCGCAACCTCATGGTTCCTAGTCGGATTCGTTAACCACTGCGCCACGACAGGAACTCCAGAAGCTTTTTAATTTAATGCAGTTCCACTCGTTTATTTTTGGTTTTGTTGCCTTTGTTTTTGACATTAAATCCAAAAAATCATTGCCAAGATTTATGTCAAGGAGATAAATCTTTTGTTTTTTTTTTTAATTTTTAAAATTTATTTTAATTTTTTTCCTGTTTTTTTCTTCTGTTTTTTAATTTTAATTAATTTATTTTTATTCTATTTTTATTTATTTTTAAATTTTTTTGTTTCTTCTGTTTTTTCTTTTATTTTTCTTGTTGGAGTTTTATGTTTTCATGTTTTATGTTTAAATTGCTAGTATATTTTGAATTGATTTTTGTTTATGGTATAAGACAGTGGTCCAGGTTCATTCTTTTGCATGTGACTGTCCAGTTTTCCCAACACAATTTAGTTGAAGAGACTATCCTTTCCTCCATTGAATATTCTTGGCTCCTTAGTTGTAAATTAACTGACCATATATGTGTGGGTTTTTTTCTGGATTTCTGTTCTGGTCTATTTATCTATGTATGTTTTTATGCCAACACCATACTGTTTTGATTACTATAGCTTTGTAATGTAGTTTGAAATAAGGAATTGTGATACCTGCAGTTTTGTTCTTCTTTCTCAACATTGCTTTGGATCTTTGGGGTTTTTTGCAGTTCCATAAAAATTTTAGGATTAGTCTGTTACTGGGAAAAATGCCATTGAAATTTTGATAGGGATTGCATTGAATCTGAAGATTGCTTTGGGTAGTATGGACATTTTATCAATATTAATTCTTCCAATCCATGAGCATAGAGCATCTCCCTTTGTGTCTTCTTCAGTCTGTTTCATCAATGTCTTATAGTTTTCAGTGTTCAGGGTTTTCAACTCTTGGTTAAATTTACCCCTAGGTATTTTCATCTTTTTGATGAAATTGTAAATAAGATTTTTTTCTATATTTCTTTTTGATATTTTGTTATTAGTATATAGAAACACAACTGACTTTTGTATATTGATTTTTTTATCCCACAGCTTTACTGGAACCAAATACAAATTTGGTTCTAACACTTTTCTGGTGGAGATCAGTGCTCATTTAGATGCATCTGCATATAATTCAGCTTTTTAAAAATATTCATGTCTTGTTGCATCAGATCTTCTCTCTGGATCATTTTGCTTTTGACCAACATACAACCTTTAGTCAGTCTACAGATTGTAAACTCTTTGTGTTCATTTGAAAATGTCTTTATTTTGCCATCATTCTAAAATTTTACTGAGTATAGGATTCTATATTGGCAAGTATATTCTTTGAACCAGTTCATGATAACATTCCACTGCCTTCCAGCTTCCATTGGTGCTGTTGCATAATCATTTGACTAACATGTATTCCTTTGAAAGTAAAAGGTCTGCTTTCTCTGCCCTACTTTGGCCTTAGTTTTCTGTACTTTTGCTACGATGGGTCTATGTATAGTTCTTTTTTCTTTTTATTTTCTTTGCCTTTACTTTTTACTAGACTTAAAATATCTGAATTTGCATCTTTCATTATTTCTAGAAAATTCTCAGCCACCATCTCTTCAAATATTGCCTCCTCTTTCTCTTCATCTGGGATATTGACTAAATATATGTCAGGTCTTGTCCCTTTGTGATTTATATATTTTACCCTTTCATCTATATTTTTTATCCTTTTATCTTCCCATTCAGCATTTTTGATACATTCTTCTGATTTGTTTCTGATTATTTTGGTTATGTCCTACCTCCTGTTAAATTCATCAATTGAGTCCTTAACTTGTTGTCATTTTTATGTTATTTTCCTATCCAATTAACATATCTTTAAGCTTTTGTTTCATCAAATATAATCAACATAATCATTTTATGATCTGCATTTGATAAATTCAGTATATAAGTCATAAATTATTGAGGCTTTTCTTTTTTTGGCTATACTTGCAGTATGTGGAAGTTCCTTGGCCAGAGATTGAACCCACACCACAGCAGAGACCTGAGCCACTGAAATGACAATGCCAGATTGTTAACCTGCTATACCACAAGGGAACTCCAGAGGCTCTTTTTTATAATTCTTTCTTAAAATTTGTTGGTATAACACAGACTTTTTAAATTGAGGTATAGTTGATTTACAATATTACATAAGTTTCAGATGTACAACATAGTGATTCACAATTTTTAAAAGTTATATTCCATCTGTAATTATTATAAAACATTGGCTATCCTTCCAGTGCTGTTGAATATCCTTGTAGCTCATTTATTTTATACATAGCTGTTTGTATCCCATACCCATTCCTTTATCTTACCCCTCCCCACTTCCCTCTCCCTGCTGGTAACTACTAGTTTGTTCCCTATATTTGTAAATTCATTTCTCTTTTATTATATTTATTAGTTTGTTTTATTTTATTCTTTTTGACCACACCCGTGGCATGCAAAATTTCCAGGCCAGGGATCAAACCCATGCCACAGCCAAGACCCAAGCCATAGCAGTGACAACACTGGACACTTAACTGGTTGAGCCATAGGGAAATCTACTAGTTAGTTTTATTTTTTTTAGATTCTACATATAAGTGATATCATACAGTATTTGTCTTTATATTTCTGACTTATTTCATTATGCATTATACCATTGAGGCACTATTTTTATTGTCGTTTCTCACTTGTGGAGCCTAACTTCCTTGTGTTCTTGGTTGTCTTTTTAAACTAAATACTGTATTTGAAAAGTACATGTAAAGATCATTTTAGACATATGATGAACGGATATTCTAGAGAAGCTTTATATTTGCTGTGCCAGGTTACAATGGCTTAGTCCAGGAAACTAAGTTTAATGTTTGAGATTCCACGGACTTCTTAAGGAATTCGAAACCACATTATACATCTTTGAGAGGCCTATTCCACTATGGATTACACACACCCTAAGGTTATACATTCTTTTGATGTTAGATAATTCCATAAGGTATCTTCTGTTAGAATTCTCTTTTGTGGCGCTCTTGGTTTTAATTTATTTACCTCCTTCTCCCTTAATGATGGTTTCTTAATATTATGAAATTATTAGCCATGATCCAATTTCTAATTGTCTTGAATATCATAACTTTAAAAAAACTACGATTTTAACTAAGACCCAAATAAATCACCTTACCATTGTGTTTTAAATATGGTTTTTAAATATCTTTTATTTTTTTATTTTTTATTTTTTTGGCCACATCTGTGACATGTGGAAGTTCCCAAGCTAGGGATTGAACCCATGCCACAGCAGTGACCTGAGCCACAGCAGTGACAACACTAGATCCTTAACCACTAAGCCTCCAGGGAACTCCTGGGTATCTTTTAACACATAAGATTTTTTTCTTGCCATTTCCTTCACTGTCCAATGGACTTGATAAAGAAATCTGTTCAACTTAGAAAGTTTTCTACAGAGATTGATTTTGTTTATTCCATCCTTGTGTTACTCTATTCTCCATATAACTTGTATATTAGTTTGCTCAGGCTCCTGTAGAAATTACCACAGACCAGAGCACTTAGGTAACAGTTCCAGAAGCTAGAAGTCCAAGATCAAGATATTGGTAGAATAGGTTTCTCCTAAGGCCCTCTTTCCTTGGCTTGTAGTTGGTCCTCATCTTCTAGTGTCTTCAGATGGTCATCTCTCTGTGTATGTTTGTGTCCTAATTTCCTGTTTATATAAGGATTCTAGTCATATTGGATTAGGGCTCCCCTAGTGACCATGTTTAACTTTAATTACCTATTTAAGGGATTCATTTCCAAATATAGTGATGTTCTAAGAAGTTAGGAATATGAATTTTGGGAGGACATGATTCAGCCCAAAACACCTTGGAAACAACTGGTAGTTAAATCTAGACACTTGATCAGTTCAGTGTTTTTGTCAAGATAATTACGTAAATGTTGTTATATTCTTCCATAAGTAGTCACATAATGTTTGGTTGCTTCTTTTTTGTGACATTATGTATAGAACAGTTGGGAGTAAGGTAGTGTTTATGCCTGGAAATGAACATGCCTTTTCTTTATTAGGGGATTGAGTCAGGAGTGTCAAGAACTGGCTTTAGTACACCACAAACTTCACATTCTTCTGATTACAGGCTTCTGTTGGGTGCTTGGGTATCAGAGCAGTTTTCACAGTATTTTTGTTATCCCCTTAGTCTTTCAGCTACTCCTGCATGCTTGCACTGAAGGGAGTCTTTCTTCACATTCTAGCTGTTACTCATCACTCAGTGATAGCCTTAAGTGGGAGCAGAGTAGGAGGCTCTTTTATCTAGGCCCAGCCTCACTTTTAGGGAGGCCCTGTGTACCTTGGAAGGGCCTTTCTCAATGTTCTCGTTCTTCCTTCCCTTGGCAGCCAAACTCTGCCTTGTCCTATGTAGGTCATCCTTGGCAGGAGTTTTCTGCTCCTCCCCCAGTTGTTGCAGACATCTGCATGGTCTTGATGTAGCATCCAGAGCCCAAGAACTTTTCCTGCCTCTACCCTAGGGGTATAGGTTTTTCCCTTCTATTTCCTCCCCAGCCATGAAGTGTCTTTTGCTTGTGACCTGGAGCAACAGGGTTAGATTTCTCTCCTGCTTGGATGTTTTGGCAGAGAGGAGGGTCTGTGGAAGCAGGCAGTGCTTAATGCCTCTTTTCCAGAAACAGCTGATCACCTCCCATAGGCTATACTAGTCTTTTCAGAGCACCTGCTGGAGGCCTGAGGAAGAGTTACAAGTGACTGCCCTCATTTGGCCATTAACATTCTGTTAAATTTGTAGTTGATTTTTTCTTACAGGCTTTTATAGTGGGTACTTCTTTTTCCATACTCTGCTAAAGAAAGGTGACTTTAGCAGGTTGGTGGCTCAGCAGGCTAAGGATCTGGTGTTGTCACTGCTGTGGCTCCAGTTCAATACCTGGCCCCCAGAACTTCCTCATGCTTCGGGCATGGCCTGCTCCCCCAAACCCCCCACCCCATAAAAAAGAAAGAAAGGTGAGACAGTCATGAGCAACCTCTCTCTTTGGAAAGGCTTCTTCCTCTTTGGAACTCAGTTTACTTCATTGTTATCTAACCTCAGCAGTGGATCTCTAGTGGATTCAAGAAAATGATAATTTCATACATTATCCCTTTTCAAATGGAGTTAGAGTCTTTGGAGCTTTATATATCCTAGTTGAAAGCAGAGAAAAAAAATCTTTTTATTTTTTTGAATCTTAAAATTTTCTTTTTCATTTTCTACTTTTCTTAAAGGAATTTTAGTTTTTCTCTAAAATGAACTTTTGTTTCTAATTTTGTTTCAAGTTATCACCTCAATTCTGATTATTCTTAAGCCTAATATCATTTTCTCATATCTTCTGTAGTTATTCTTTTTTTTTAATGGCCACACCTGCAGTTCCCAGGCCAAGAATCAAATCCAAACCACAGCTGTGACCTACACTATAGCTGTAGCAACACTGGATCCTTAACTCACTTCACTGGGCCGAATATCGAACCCATGCCTCCACAGTGACCTGAGCCACTGCAGTCAGGTTCTTAACCTACTTTGCCATGGTGGGAACCCCTTCTATAGTTCTAAAACATTTCTTTGGGCTCATTTTGGAGTATTAGGCTATATAATGTTCATTTGTTTGATGAGCATGTCTTTTCTTTCATTGTAGGAATGTTATTCTCATTACTACTTTTTCTTATATTAATTTTCTTTGAGATTCAACCATAATCCTTTTCTATTGATCATTGTTACGTGATACTGATTTTCTTGAATTTTTGGAGGAATGAATGAGTTGAGATAACATTTTTAGCTTCCTGCCTCTAGTGATTCTTGTTAAAGTTATGCTATGGCATGGGTTTGATCTCTGACCTCAGACCTTCTGCATGCCATGGGTATGGCCAAAAGAAAAAAAAAATTGTCTCATATCTGAGAGTTCTTGGTTCATTCCACTTCCTCAGTTTCTTTTTGCTTACTAGAGTACTGGTTTATTATAAAAGGATGTAACTTAGGAATAACCAGATCAAGGTGTGGAGTAAGGACTCAGAGCTTCCATGCTCTCTTTGGGGTACCACTCCCTCTGCATCTCCATGTGCTCACTAACCCAGAAGCTCTACAAATGCTGTCCTTTGGGGTTTTCTTTTTCCTTTTTAAAAAATTGACCCATAGTTGATGTACAATAGTTTGTTTCAGGTGTACAGCAAAGTGATTCAGTTATATATATATCCTTTTAGATTCTTTTCCATTGTATATTTTTGTAAGATATTGAATAGTTCCCTGCTCTATATAGTAAATCCTTATTGTTTTATCTACTTTATACATAGTAGTGTGTATCTGTTAATCCCACACTCCTAATTTATCCCTTCTTCCACCTTTTCCCCTTTGGTAACCATAAGTTATGTCTCAGTGCTACACAGCAGATAACCCATATTCCCAGTCCATCCCACTCCCTTCCCCTCCCTCTTGGCAACCACAAGTCTATTCTCCAAGTCCATGATTTTCTTTTCTGTGGAAAGTCTCATTTGTGCAAATGGCATTATTGTGTTGTTTTTTTATGGCTGAGTAGTATTCCACTGTGTATATATATTGTTGTTTGTTGTTGTTCTCATGTCTTGGCTATTGTGAATAGAGCTGCAATGAACATTCGGGTGCATGTGTCTTTTAAGGAAAATTTGTCCGGATATATGCCCAAGAGTGGGATTGCTGGATCATATGGTAGTTCAATGTATAGATTTCTAAGATACCTCCATACTGTTTTCCATAGTGGTTGTACCAGTTTACAGTGGTTATAAACTCAAAATGGCTTAAAGAGTTAAATATAAGACAAGACACCATCAAACTCCTGGAAGAGAACATAGGCAAAACATTCTCTGACATCAACCTTATGAATATTTTCTCAGGTCAGTCTCTCAAAGCAACAGAAATAAAAGCAAAAATAAACCAGTGGGACCTAATCAAACTGACAAGCTTTTACACAGCTAAGGAAACAAAAAAGAAAACAAAAAGACAACGTCTGCCCATTTTTTGATTGAATTGTTTTCTTTCTTTCTTTTTTTTTTTTTTTTTTGATGTTGAGTTGTATGAGTTGTTGGTATATTTTGGAATTAAGCCCTTGTTGGTTGCATCATTTACTAGTATTTTTTCCTAGTCCATTGATTTTGTTTTGTTTATGGTTTCCTTTGCTGTGTAAAAGCTTGCAAGTTTGATTATGTCCCATTTGTTTATTTTTGCTTTTATTTCTTTGCTTTGGAAGAAAATATTGCTATGATTTATGTCAGAGAATGTTTTGCTTCAGTTTCCTTGTAGGAGTTTTCTGGTGTTGTATCTTATGTTTAAGTCTTTAAGCCATTTTGAGTTTATTTTTGTTTATGGTGTGAGGGAGTGTTCCAGTTTCATTGATTTACATGCAGCTGTCCAGCTTTCCCAATACCACTTGCAGAAGAGACTATCTTTTCTCCATTGTATATTTTTAGCTCCTTTGTCAGTGATTAATTGACTATAGGTATGTGGGTTTATTTCTGGGCTCTCTGTTTTATTGTCTTGATCTCTATGTCTGTTTTTTGTACCGTGCTGTTTTGGTTACTGTAGCTTTGTAGCACTATTTGAAGTCTGGAGGGGTTATACCTCCTGCTTTGTTCTTTTTCCTCAGGATTGCTCTGGCAATTCTAGATCTTTTGTGGTTTCATATTTATTATAGGATTATTTGTTCTAGTTCTGTGAAAAATGTCATGGGTAATTTGATATGGATTTTATTAGGGTGTAGATTGCTTTGGGTAGTATGGACATTTAAAAAATATCCTTCCATTCCAGGAGCATTGGATATCTTTCCATTTCTTTGAATCATCTTCAGTTTCCTTTTTATCAATGATGTGTGGTTTTCTTTGTTTAGGATTTTTTTCATCTCCTCCTTAGGTTTATTCCTAGTTTGTTTGTTTTTTTTGACATGATTTTAAGCAGGATTGTGTTTTTAGTTTTTCTGACATTTCATTGTCAGTGTAAAGAAATGCAACATATTCTTGTATGTTAATCTGGTATCCTGCAACCTCACTGAATTCATTTATTATTAATTTAGTTCTAGTAGTTTTTGTGTGGAGTTTAGGTTTTTCTATATACAGTAGCATGTCATCTGCATATAATGACAATTTTACATATTTTCTTCCAATTTGGATTCCTTTTCTTTCTTTTTCTTGTCTGATTACATCACCAGGACTTCCTGTACTATGCCAAAAAGAAGTGGTGAGAGTGGGCATCCTCTACATCATTCCACTTTTAGTATATGTGCTACCAAAGTGAGCATGCCATTCCCTCAGTTTTACATGAGGACTCTTGAATGCCTTCATGCTATCTCTCCCCATGTGCTTTCTCTCTCCATTTCTCCCTTTCACCTTCTTCTCTCTGTTACCTAGATTTTGCTCAATTTGAATCCTGTTAACTAGTTTCTTCTCATTGTGATATTTTGTCCTAAAATGGAACTTCACTTTCAACCTTTTCATATCTTACCTTGCCTTGACTATGTAATTAGAACCTGCAAGGGAGTTCTCACTGTGACTTAGCAGTGATGAACCTGACTAGTATCCATGAGGATATGGATTTGATCCCTGGCCTTGCTCAGTGGGTTAAGGATCTGGTCTTGCCATGAGCTGTGGTGTAGGCCTTCAGCTGTAGCTCAGATCAGACCCCTAGCCTGGGAACCTCCATAGGCCATGGGTACACCCCTAAAAAGAAAAAAGAAACAGCAAAACATAAAAAAAAAAGAACAGGAGTTTCTGTCATGGCTCAGTGGAAACAAATCTGACCAGGATCCATGAGGCCTCTCTCATTGGGTTAAGGATCTGGCATTGCTGTGAGCTTTGGTGTAGGCTGCAGACAGCTCGGATCTGACATTTGGTGTAGGCCAGCATCTACAGCTCCGATTTGACCCCTAGCCTTCCAACGTGGGAACCTTCATATGCTGCCATGGGTGCAGCCCAAAAAGAAAAAAAAAAAAAAAGAACTTGGAAAATCTCTCCTAGTTTTAGCTGTTTTCATGAGTATTTGTTGGCTAGTTTAGGGTTTCCCTTTCTCAGGCTCATCTGATTCCTCTTCTTAGATACTTATTGATGCCATGCAGGGCGTGTAGTTTGTCCCTTTCTACTTTTATTTTGGGGTTTGTAAAATGTCTTATCACCTAGTGTTTTTTGTTATTGTTGTTGTGTTGGTTTTTTTTTTTTTCCTTTGGTAGATCTTGTTTGTGGATTTTGGTTTTGTCATTCTAGTCATTCTGTTTTCATGAGGGCAGTTATGAGAGATTTTAAAGTTTACCTTCCATGTCAGCTTTTCTAGAATTTCTTTATTCTCACTCTTAAATGATAGTTTAACAAGATATAGAAACATACACTTTTTTTTCCTCACAGTACCTGGTAGTTATTACTCTATTATCTCCTTTATCTGTTCTTAATGATAAAAAATAATATCCTCATAGTCTAATTTTTGCATCTTGGCAAAATGCAAAGAGAAAAATCATAAAAGCCATCAGAAGAAAAAGAGTTTACAGACTGCCTCTAATTTCACTGGGGTGTGCCTGAGTGTGGTCTTATTTCATTTATCCTTGGTATGCCATGTGTACTTTTAATCTGACAAAATCTTTCCATTCTGGGAAATGGCTGTATCATTATGTCTGTGATTATCACTTATCATTGATCTTAATTCAGTTATTCTACTTTTCATATATAGTGTTTTAAATTTAATTATTTTCTTCAGTCATACCTGTCTGCTTTTGTTTCATAATCACTAGTTGTTAAGATTCTAGGCCATTTGATTTTAAGTAAAGTCTGTCTCCTGATTATTAAGTTGTTGGTTATCTTGGTAAATTTTTTCCATGTGATTTTGGGATTTTAATTTTGAGGATTAAGTGGAAGCCCCCACCCCCACCCCCGCCCCTGCTTAATCCTTAGCACACACACACACATCTCCTTTTATATTCTCCTATCCGTCTCTAGTGGCTTTGAAATTTCCTCTGCACTGGCCTTAAAGACTTGGTGAAAGTTATCCATGAAACATCCTAGGCATGCTCCTTGGGAAAAAGGGGAATGGACAGACAGAAAATCGTAAAAATATTCTATGCATCTTTTTTTTCTAATGAGTCAGCCACAGAAACCAGCTAGTAAATGAGGGCAAATTTGAAACTTCAGAATTATCTAGCTCTATTAGGATTATATTTTAATAGTTTTTCTAGGTTTGGCGTGAGGCCTAGCTTTCAAATTTTCTATAAACATTTGCATTTAATTAGAAAAACATAACCTTGTAACTCCTTTCAAATAACTACCTAATACTACCTTTCAGTTTGGGGACAAAGCTATATAGCGTTTCAACTGGTACCTCCAAATTCCTTAGGCTTTTTTTTTTTTTAATTGTAATTATTTTCTCTCCTAAAAAGAAAACATTTGCCTAGTATAGCTTTTTTGGAGGGGGGATAGAGGGGGAGCCTAGTATAGTTTTTATCCTATCCAATTTAACTTTTTAAAATTGAGTTCTATTCTCCATTGCTCTCTGCTCAAAAAAATGTCCCTCATCCTTTACTTTGTGGAAGGTTTGGGGACTGAAAAAATTTTCAAGTGTTCCATCCTAATTTTATATAATTCTTTCTGTACTCACTCATCCATTTAAGACCTTGCTTCTCATAATACACACAAAGATGAGGATAAATACCTTTCTTTTATTGATTCTTTAATTCATTTACTCAGTTATTCAAACATTAAACATAAATGTAGGATAGTAGGCTATCTAGCTATAGGATATATGCATGGATCATTGCCAAGCAAGGCACGTGCTGCTTTAAGGGGTCAGAAAAGGGACTGGGCAGATGTGATGTGATGCCATGGAGTGAATGACATTAGTTAAGGCTTTAAATATAGAGGGGAAAGTATAGGGTGTGTTTAGAAGGTAAACTGGTTTTAGTGGAGCAGATTGTCTGCAGATAAGTATAGTGGAAAGATATCCTGGAACAAATCTTGAGAGTTTTAAAAGTAGGTAATAAGTTAATACTTGAAGATTTTCACAGGTCATGGATATACTATTATATTCCCAATTTAAGTAGGATCAAATTTCTGCCAAAATAGTAAACACACATAGAAATATGACTCGACTTTAGCAAGAATGACTAGTGACTGCTGGAGCCTGATTTTTATCATTCCTGTATATTACTCAGTGCTATGAAGTCATTTCAGAGTGAGAACCACACTTCCAAATTAATGAATTTCGTTGAGCCACTTTTGGTTAGCCTGAAAAATGATCCATGTGAAGGACACATTGAAATGAAAGTGTTTTTTTTTTTAAAGACTTGAATTAACTTTATGAATAGTAATAACCCTTCTATCAAGGGGGAAGAGCTGAAATTTCCCCATCAGTCATACCTCTGCTTCCATGGGCTGACTTAGAACTTCAAAACCTAACAAGTGGTTTTTCCACTCTATGTGGCATTATGGCAAGGCAAAAAATGGCTTAATTATGCATTTACCTATCTTTCTTCTACTTCTGATCACTGTGATTAAGCAAAAGGATGAATTAGTTGCAACCTTTGATCCAAAGAATAAGTCAGCCTCTGTTATGTCCAGAGAAGTCTGTTGGGGAAATCAGACTCCTAAGTTAATTGAAACATTTTGGGAAATTTCACAAGCATAGGTAGCAACTTAGAAAGGTATGCAGGACTTTTACTGCTTATATCTAAAAACTCAATTTGATTTCTGCTTTCAGCTGAGACAGAGCAATAGAGACCAGATGTACCTTTCTCAGCTGAAACAACTAAAAAGACAAGACAAAATATATGAAAGAATGGTTATTGAGACAGTGGACATCACACAGTGAATGACAGTGATCCCTGAGAGAGAGAAGCAAACAAGGTAAGCCCTTTCATTATTCCACACTCTTGCCTTGAGAGTTTCCAGGCCACAACATAGGGTGAGGAACCTAGGTGGAACCTAGCAGACTCCCTGAGTTGAGGAAATAGTGGTGAATCTTGAGAAACCAAGGCAGCTAGAATTTTCAGGACAGAGTACCAGAGAAGAGAGCCCTCCACGAGTATTCAGAAAAGTGCTGACCAGTGCCTCCATGGTAGGAAGCTACTTGAGGCTGGGAAAGAACCAGCCCAAAAGGTAAGAGGGAACCGCACCTGCTGTGCCTACAGGATGGGGAAGAGTTCATAGAACATTTGAGTGGAGTTCTCAGAAGGATCCTTCTTCAATAGCGGGGAATTATTAGTCCTTAATTAGTGCTCTGGTCCTGCCCAGCAATACTTAAAAACAAGATCTGAAGGGACCAACTGTTTTAAAGTTGCTTATGTGTATCCCCCCAAAAACCTGGAAATTTATAGGAATACAAAAATATCCAGCACTCAAGAAGGTAAAATTCACAATAACTGGTATCCAAAGATTACCAGACATGTAAAGAGGCAGGAAAACACAATTCCTAATGAGGAAAGTACTCAATCAAACCAACTTAGAACTTAGATAGATCACAGTATTAGCAGAGGATGACAGTAAAGCAATTACTCTAACTGTATTTGATACGTTCAAAAGTTAAGTAGAGACACGGAAGATCAAAAATGAAGCACAGAGTAAAGAGCACTGCTGCCTCCCCCAAAAAAGAAACTTCACAAAACCAGAGCATCAGCATGCTCTGAATTAACTTCAAACAGCCTAATACATATATAATTGGAATCCCTGAGGTTGGAGGGGAGAAGGAGGGAAGGAGACAGGAGGGAAAAAAAAAAAAAAAGGATTTGAAGAAGCAATGGTTGAAGAATTTCCAACTTTGACAAGGAGTAGTACCTCACAGATGCATGAAGCTCTGCAAACCCCAAGCACAAGAAACATAAATAAAACTGTCCCAGGGCACATCATTACATGATGTGATAAGACTAGCGATAAAGAGAAAAATCTTGAAAGAAAGTAGAGGAAAAAAGCATGAAAAAATAATGATGACAGCAGATTTCTTAATGGAAACAATTTAAATGGGGCAACAGTGGAGCAATATGTTTACAGTATTGAAAGAAACAAGTTTAGCTGAATACAATTTTGAAAACTATTCGGACAACATCAAACTTAGAACCATATAACAAATCAAATGCAGACACTGTATGATAATAACCTATCTATAGGCAATATGCCAAAGCTTCATTTATAGGTTATTATCCTTGGAAAAAAAGAAAAATGACTTACCAGTCATCCTCCATAGCCTTTACCAGCCCACTCATAACAATACCAGGAACCTTATTTCTAATACCATCCTTGTTTCTGATTAAAAATGGAGAAAGTTCACAGATAGAAGCGCAGTCTCCTAAAGCCCGTATCATTGATGAATTCTTATCTGCAAAAGCTCTTATGCAAATACTCCACCTAAGCCTTTCTTCTGTGTGAGTGCAGTTTTTACTCAGTTGTTCCCACTCCTCTTCCTGATGTTTATTTTGCAGGTTACTAGAATAATAGTATTTTTAAAAGATCTTCCTGTGTTTGGGAATGGAAAGATCCTCTTGCTGCATTTCTTTGGTGCTTTCCTCTTTCAGCTGTGTTTCATGTAAAATTCATTCACTCACAATCTCATCTTGGATACTACAGCTCCCAACCCGTGAATCCAAACCACCTCAAAGCAGTCAAAGGCAATGGGCAAATTATCACAATCTATTCTGTCTCTTCTACTCTCTGTAACCCCAGACATTTAAGCAGCTCATCTGTCAAGGTATGGTGAGGCAGGAATGTCTTTTCTTACAAACAGAAGCAAACTACAAGCCATCATTTCCTCTGACCAAATTAATCATTAGAAGTTGGCCATGGAAAGAATGAAATACAGATGGTACCCTGGTGCAACTCATGAGCAGAAACATCCTGAAAAATCTCTGGACCCTTTAAGATATGTATAGACAGGGAAGCATCAGCTATACACATATATGGCAAAGGCTTGATGGAACTCACTTATACAACTGCAGTCCCCACACCCTCTGTGAAGTAAGGCAAGGGTTAGAAAGCTGAAATTCCAAGGGATTTACAACAAAGAAGTGGAGAGTTAATACTGACAATAATAGTAGCACCAGAGTTTCGGCACTCAGTACATCCTGAGCAGTGTTTGAAACATTTTACAGATGTTAACTTATTTAATCTTCATAAAGAACCTATGAAGATGAGGCCACTCTCCTCATCTTATAGTGAGAGCAAGTAATACAGTTGGGGTCACTGGTGTAGCCCCGTCAGTCTGACTCCTGAGCCCACACCCTCAACCACTCTTCTAACACCGTGTGGGGAGAAGCAGCACTGGACAGGCGGAACGCATGGCTAGTGCCATCCATCTCCTCTCACTCGTTACCTCACTGTCCTGAACAGCCGGGATAAAGGTCACTCACTCTGCCTACTTTATAGATCATTTTGAGAAACAAGCAAGAAATAATTTTAAAAAACTTTACAAAATATCTTTCACGTGTCATGCAAATATAAAGCATTACAGAGGGGATCTAAAAGACAGCAGCAATACATAAATAAGTGAGCTTTAGGGAAGAGCAGTGTTTTGAGAGTAGGAAGGCAAAGCAGAGTGAGTGTCCAAAAGCAGCTTTTGGTCTTAAAGAGGCACAGAATGTCTGATGCCTTTCTCACTTGCTACTCTGTTGTTTCTTAGCTCTCATTTCTTAAGCCAAAGGATCTTGGCATCTGAAAGTTTTTATTCCTGTGCTAATAAGAGAATCCTAAATTAGATTAGTCTTTCTGTCCAATACAGATAAGAAGTGAAGCAATCATAAAGGATAAACAGCAAATTTATTTTTGCATCTGTAATTTAAAAACTCAGAAAGATAGATTAAGAAGAATCTAAGCTAATTGGCTAAGACATTTAAGAAACATATGTCTCCAGTTAAAAAAAGAGGGAAAGAGGGAAGGAAGGAAGAGGGGAAGGAAGGAAGGTTGGAAGGAAGGAATATACCACCTTTGCTATGAAATGGAAAGCTTTGTCGACTTTAACAGCCTCGAGAGCACTAATTCGCAAGTTTTGCTGTTGGCTTGGCTGGTCCACCCACATCAGTAACGTATAGACATTGAGTGAGCACATCTGTCCTGCTGTAATTAAGGCTGCAGAGCAGAGGAGCAGGTGCAAACTTCTCATCCTTCAACTTGACTCTTAAGCTGCTTGTGCTCTTGTAACTTAAAGTCTAAACTTGTTAAAATTAAGATTTGTAAGGTCACTAGTCTATATAACAGGAGCTAGGCACTACAGACATTTCTTTAAAGCAAAATTAGAAACAGCTACCTGACTAACACGAATCAGCCATTTTAAGATGTTGCTATTTCATATTTTCCAGGGGGAAAACTTAATTCCAAGGAGATAAATATCCACATGAGCATTATATTGAAGCCAGATTGGAAGACTTCCCTTTAGTAAAAAGCCTTTCTAGCAACAGAAAGCCTCAATCCTTTCTCAGCGCCATATAGGTGCTCAGAGATTTTCTGATACAAAGGGCTCACCCATCACTGAGGTTTTGTCTTATTTTCTTGTTAAAAATTTATCTTAAGAAGAATTTGAATTATAGTCACCTTCCTCCAAAGAGCTGAAGCAGCAAAACCTCCTTGCAAAACTAGTTCCATTTAAAACATTTCAGTGTGATCCTGCCAGATCCTAAAATAATTATAGCTTAGAAAGGCAGACGTGGCTTTTAGTCTGAACAATTTTTATCATACTGTACCTTTTTCTGGGGTCAGAAGAAAGATCAGTGACATAACTGTGTGCCAAGAAAACATACTGAGATAGAAGCCAACTGCTTCTGCAGGAACACCCAAAAGAAAGGTATAATGCCTGGGAAACGATCAGGATTAGGGACAGTGGCACTACTTGTTTGGCCAGAGGTTTCAGCTATCAGTGAGGGAACCAACTTTCCCTTTCTGAGCACTAGTAATGCCTGTACCAGTTGTAGAATTCTTTGAAATGTTGAGTTAATACGGTCACTGCTTGTTCTTGAATGCCTGCTGCAGGAACTAAGAAAAAAGACTTAGTGGACAATGGCTATCTGAGCCAAGAGAAAAGGGTTTCATAGCTCAACTCCTGGGGTAGAAAAGACCCCTGTTGGCTGAGGGCAGATGTTGCAGACCTTGCAAGGACACAGCAAGCCTGCAATGCCATCCAAGCCCTCTGCTAGAGTTTTGTAAATTATTTATGGGCTTCAGCTATAAATTAGAGATGAATGGAAGGCCTTTGGGCCTGATCTTGGATGTACTCTTTATTAATGAATTCCACGCATTTTTATGCTGTAAGGGAGGATTTTTGAAAAGAGAACTGAGTTTTCTCTTGTATGAAAGAATTACTAATGTTATTACTGTTTTGCAGACTGTTTTTATCTAAAATTCTGCTCTAACAGGAATTTAAAAAGTCCTTTGCTAGGAATGATAAACAGTCAATCATCCACTTAATTCAACTCACCTTTTCTATCCTTCTGTCATAAACACTGGATCTGATTCCCATTTTAGAAAAGTTAAACTTACCTTTCTCCTGGCCATCAGCAAAACTTCCTTGCTTGTGGTTGTGCCAAGTATCTTAAATTCTGTTATAGACATTTGAACCAAAAGCATAGATGTTCTTTGGGGCCAGATATCATCCAAGCTATCAGGCTTATTACCCTTCTCCATGAAATAAACTAGTCAGAGCCATCATCAACACATCCTGCACTTCCATGAGTGCCAGGAGGTGGGAAATACAAGGACACTTAGAAATTCCAAAGGGCTTGTGTATCTTGGAATAAATGTCCCTGCCCGTACAACCTCAGGGTACTGTTCAGATTTACACCTTGCCAGGTGTCAGTCTCTTTCTCATCCATGCACACACAAAATCTAATGATAGAGACAAGAACTTTTGCTCATATTTTTTTTTAATGTATCACAATGAGCAGGAAACATACTTGATGAAATATTTTCAAAGGAGTATATTCAATTACCATCTACAATCAACTTAACTATGACAACAAAGTTTTTGTGACAAATTTTGTTTTTTTCAGTTTGAAAGTTCCATGTGGTTCTGTTTGTTAGTCTCCATGTATTTTGGTACAGTTCGAGATCAGCATTGTTACAGTAACAAAAAAGCTAACAAGACTACATTATAGAAAAACACCAAGAACATCATTTTTGGTTTCACTTGCTCTATTTTTTTTGTTTTTTTTTTGTTTTTTTTTTTTCTGTTTTTTGTTTTTTGTTTTTTTGTACATTGCAAAGGCTGTTCATATACCTCTTCACCTCAGGGTCACGTTCATGTATGCTTTCTTTCCTACCCAAACTTGCCCCCCTCCCCCCGAAAAAAGTAAACAAACAAACAAAAAAACTAGTCAAAGCTTTGTTTCACAGTGGGCAGTATCTCAGCGCCAACAAACAACCAACTCAATTTATGCTTCTATTTAAAATGTTTTAATTTAATTTATTATTTAAAAAAAATATATGTCCATGAACATCAAGTGCACTGGCTTGGGTCACTGCCTCTCTCTTGCAACTTCCTGCCATGCCTGATAAACTCAGGTTTAAACACATGCCGTCTGTTTTACTTTATTTTCAATTGTGTAAAACTTTGGCCACACATTCATCTCTTTAAATAGTTTTTAATTGAAAAAAACTTCCTAGATTTATTAAACTTCTCCATGTGTGTGTTTTCTTCTTGAGTTTCTTTTTGGAGGATGGAGGAAATAACTCCTGTTCTCTGGGTCCGTTAGGTGCTGTGACTGAATGAAGTCTAGCACCAACCCACATTGTGGAGATTTGAAAAAAAAAAAGCAAAATATGAAGTGTCAATGGAAGTGAAGAACCACAGCGAGTTGAGCTATCCTATTCAGGTACTTACTATGCAGCAGACAGGAGTATATTCTCTGAGACCAATCTAAACAGTTGAGAGTCGTCATGAATTCATGCTCTGCAAATGATACTGGTCACAGCCATGGTGATGTCAGCCCACAAACATCTAACTAGCTCAGTGTCTGACCTCTAAGCTTCACCATCACTGACTGCTTTGCTACTTCTGGGTTAATGCTGAGAATTATTATTTTTTTCCTTTTTGAATGAACATGTATGTGGGTGGTTTAGTTGTTGAGGACGGCATTAAGCATGCAACCCACTCCAGGTTGAAACACTCACATAACCCTTCTGAGGAATACTGGTGGGTGGAAGCATGCTTAATCTACCCAGCCGCCTAGCTGTTGCTACACACACCCACAGGTCGAGGCATGGCAATAACAATACTGACACTCACTGCCTCACAGAGGGAGGATGGCATAGTAGCTCAAAAAAAAAAAAACCAAAACCAAAAACAAAAAACAACAAACCCCAAACCAAAAAAAAGGGGGGGGGAGGGGTAAAAAATTACAAGGAAATGATCTTAAAGTTGGGGGAGAGGGAAAGGGACAGAAATTGCACTATTACCAAGCAATTAGCATTTTTAAAAACAAAGTTTTCAGAAAAGACCTAGCAGAATTTGACAGGTAAAGCTAGTGTTAAATTGTTAATTGGTATCACATAGAGAACCAAAAACAAAAACAATTTTTTTCTATATGATACAGACACAGAGTAACATACAACAGTTAAATGGCAAAAAATATATATATATTTCATAGAGTTACAAACGATAAAATAATGGAAAACAAAAACTGTACAACTTTGAAATTTAAAAATGTTCATCTCAAACACAGGGAGAAATACAAGAATTCTTGTTAAAAGGAAATAGCTTGTTAAAACAGCAAATGTTTTGCCTATTTGTTTTTGACACCTTATGCTACAACTGGATACTGGTATGAATAGTTAGATGGTATTCTTTAGTATTTCTACTTAAAAAAACAATTAAAAAAGGAATTTGCACTGTGCATCAATCAGCCTAGTTAGAAATATATACAACAGTTCAGGATCTACTTACTCTGTCATTAAACTAAAAACAAATTCATAAAAATAAAATAGTCCCGGCTAAAAAAGAAAAAGAGAAAAAAGAAAAAAATCCATTTTCAGATCTTGGAATGCTCCAGTCTTTTTGCAAAGTCGATGAGTGGCTTCAGCACTGGGGAAAGAAGCCCGAAAGGTGACCAGATGGAACCTGCATTCACAGTCTTCAAAGTTCCCTTTTGAAACATAAGGAGAGAATGAAGGGGAGAAGGATTTCACACTTTCGGGGCAAGAAGAGATTGTTTCTGTTGATGTTTGGCTATGAAAGTGAAACAGCAAAGCATCTATTTGTCTCCAAAATCTACGTTATAGCAGCACAAAGTTTTCCTTTCAAAGTTCAGACCGTTTGTTTAAGATGAGAAAGGGTGTATGTTGCGTTGTGTGTTACAGGAATACAGATATTAATATAAACACAAGTGCCTCACACACGGTTCCTTTTTTGCTTTCTACGTACATTGCTATCTGCTTCTTTGTTGGCTGCGCTCTGGATCACTCGCCGCTCAGACTGCCTAACACAAGGACAAAACTTTGAAGTAAAAAATGTATCTTTTGGTATATGGAATTGTCATTAACAGTTGCCTCTCTGCTTGCAGAAGAAGCACATAACAACCTGGGAATCTTTTGTTTTACTCTTTCTTTTATTAAACTAAGTCTTGTTTAAATCAGAAACAAATTCTCAAGTAACAAGAACCCTTTCCCTTTTTTTCTGCATCAGCAGTGAAAGGGTGTGTCTTTGGATTTTATTTAAAGCATGAAATTTCTTTTTCTGAGAGAGGAAAGAAAAAACAAAAACACAGAAACCAAACCCCTAACCAAAAACTTTTTTTAGAAAAGAAAAGCACACAGCCCAATTACACAAACCAAAACAAATGCTTTCATTTAGGAAAAGAGTATTTGAAGCATCTACCAAACAAGGAGGGGAAAAAAGGGCTGAAAAGAAAAGCCAAAGGAAGGATAAATTAAAAAAAAAATAAAATAAACGTACACGGCTAATAGACATAGGTAACTAGAATTATATGCCTTTAAAAAGTTTCAACTCCCCAACCAAAAATAATCTGAGGATCCTAATGACCCCTAGAACCCTTTGAAATTCTTTCTTTAGTTTTATAAAATAATTCTGCAGCTACCCTCTAAGAAATGAAGGCAGCTACCTTAAATGGGAGATTATAGGGTGGGAGGAGGGAAGAGAAAATGGAATTAAGGGACAAAGGGGAGAAAAGCTTAGGCGAATCAACGGATTGCAATCTATCTGCTAGGAATGAACAAGACAACATCAAATGAGGAGCTGTCAGCTGGACCATACAAAAAGCTAAATGTACACAAAAGGTTTTTTTTTTTCCTTTTAAATCTACCATACTGCTTCAGTTCATTTCCAATGCAACAATCTACTCAACACCAAAAATGGTCATATCTATCATAAATACAGAAAGTCAGTTTTTAAAACTTATTTTTTTTTTTAAGCTACAAGTCCTCAACACTCTTTGTGTGTATGGGTTTTTTTTTTTTTTTCTTTCTCTGAAAGTGGGAGTGCTTAACTTTTCCCCTTGAAATTGGCTTCAGCAGAAAAGCTATCCTTAAAATCCCCAGAAAGCTAAAGCAGTTCACATTGTTTTTCTCGAATACTTTCTGCCCGTTTTTAAATTAACAAAACAAAATCTTCTCTGGAACGAAAATAAAAACAAAACAAACAAAAAAAAAACTGAAAACATAATATATATAAAACAATGATTCTGAAAACAGAACAAAGTGTGAGCGATTGACCTGAGAATAAAAAGACATTACATTTCTTATTTTCTTTTAGCAAGCCATTGGTATCTGAATGCTAAGATAGCAAGAAATTTAAAACTGTAACAAGGTGGACTGCTTTCCCATACAGTGCATGCCGGGCTCCTCTGTGCTATCAACGTGGGGGTGTTTATTGAAAAGGGGCAAATATACAAGGGGTTTAAGCTCCAAAGACGTAGGGAGGCCCTGCGGACTTCTGTTTCCCAGACCATAGTACCTTCAAAAGGACACAATGTAACAGGGTTAAGGTTTGTTTGTTTGCTTTTAATATTAAAAGAGAAAAGAAAAGAATGTAAAATCACCGGCATAGATAGGTATATGGGAAAACAACCCACGCTTTTTCTTTTTTTTCCTTTTTTTTTTTTTTTTTTTTTTTTTTTTGGTTAGAAGCTTTGGAATTGCAGTTAGTCTATTTTTGAAATTGGTTTGTTATTAATTTTTTTATCTAAATTCATTTGTTTGTACTGTTCATCTTCAAAGCTTACAATCTGAAGGTGTCCGTTCCTACACTGGTCAGACCACTGTCCTTGGGGCAGCTGGGGTCTTTGGGACCCTCCACCGGGCTCGCCGGTCCGTCGGACTTTTGGCTGAGATCCGTGTCAGACTCCTCCGAATAGTCGTCTGTTGGCATCGAGGGCTGAACCCCTGAGGTGCTGCATGAACTTGAGGTAACCGTTGAAGATGAGGAGAGAGGAGGAAAAGAAGGGGGCTTCGCGGCCGAAGCCCGGGAGACCACTTGCGGCCAAGACTTCCTGGAGGCGTGGGGGGAAGCGGAGGACGAGGACGAGGGGGGGGCGGCGGCCGACGGGGGAGGGGGGCTGTCGTTTGAGTGAGCGGCAGACTGCGAGGTAGATGCGGTGCTAGGATCGGGGAAGCAGGCAGAGTGAGGTAATAAACTAGGGTGCTCTTTGGCGTTTCTTGCTGCTCTCGTGATTGTTCTGTGTTTGTGCAAGGCCGACTCGAGATGTTGACTCAGAGCTTCCTCCCCACAGAGCGCGCTCTCGCACGCCAGGCAGTGGTACGAGCCGCCGCCGCCACCGCCGCCGCCGCCGCTGCCGCCACCGCCGCCGCCGCCCGTGGGGACGTGAAGCACCATCTCTTGCAGGTTCACCACAGACTGGCCGAAGAAGCAGAGGGACTTCAGGTGGCTCCTCGCCGCCTCCTCGTCACTGAAGCCCGCCTGGCACTTGCGGCAGACCAACTTGTACTGCACCTTTGGAACAATGAAGGGGTCGTAGAGGGAGTCCGCACTTTTGCTTTCTGCTTCTGGCTCTTCGGGGGGTTTCGGCAGGAGGGGGGACACCTCGCGGGGTGTGTTTTTCTGCTCTTCTGGTTTGGGGGATTCTTTGGCAGGGTCTTTGTCTGGGGAGGCAGCCCCCGGGGGGACTGGGGTTTGGCTTGCTTTGGGCTGCTGCTGCTGCTGCACTTTTTGTTGCTGCTGCTGCTGCTGCTGCTGTAGTTGCCGCTGCTGCTGCTGCTGGATCGCCTCCTGCAGACTCTGCTGGTATTGCTGGTACTGCTGCAGTAGGGAGCCTGGGGACAGCCCCATCAGGGCCTGCGACAGTGCAGGGCTGTATGGGAACAGGCCTTCCATTCCATACATAGGCTGCAGGTACCCGCTCTGCAGGGCGCCAGGGATCTGGGGGGCGTAATAAGGAGAGAAGCCTGGTACAAAGTAAGGGAGGAACTGGCTCGTGAGCAACGCTGTAGGGTCTGAAGTCAAGGCTGCCTGCAGGGCCTGCAGCTGTGCAGGGTCCACTGCATACTCCATGGTGGGCAGTGGCGCTGAGATCGTGGCTGCGGCTCCCGTGGGGGCCTCTCCTTTCTCCTTCTTGGGGACAGGCGGGGGTTCCCCTTTCCCTTTGTGTGCCTTTTCCTTCTCCTTTACCTTCTCACCGTCTTTGTCCTTGCGTTGTTGCTGCTGCTGCGGCGGGAGCTGTGGTGCAGGTGGCGGCTGGGCTGCGGGCGGCGGCGGCTGCACCTGTGGCTGCTGCTGGGGTTGGGGGTGCTGCTGAGGGGCCATTGCCAGGGTGGCTTGTGCTGGGGTCGGGGAGCTCAGCGATGCTGAGGACGGTTTATTTGGTAATCCAGATGTGGGGAGGCCAGGGGAAGGAACTGTTGTGCTGGGCAGACCCATCAAGTTCGGTTTAGGAGATGTTAAAGCTGAAAGGAAACAGAGAAGTCACATGTCAGTCTACTGCGGTGAGGCTGAAGCTCAAGACCTTTCATCTATGTCACTGGCACAGAGGCTGAGAGCTCCGGGTTTGAACTTGAAGGATCCTCTCAAAACCAATGTTTCTGACAGAGTTGTCCCGCCAGGCTCAGGGTTGGATAGCCTGTGTTCTCATTAGGACGCACCCCTGAGTCAATTTCCATGCTTCCCCTGTCTGCAAAAAAGCTACCAACACCTTCCTGCCCAACGCACCATACACATCACTTGCAGAGTTTCTTTACCTTAATCCCAGCCACCATTCACTCTGCCCAAGGCAATGAGTCTGGAGGCCCCCAAACTAGCTGTTGCCAGCTGGGACCCATCTGAACCAACAGTCTTCATCAAAACCCCACAGAGATAGTAGAGCCAAGAGGCCCCACCAGAAGTTGTCTGGAGAAGAGAGCAAAAGCAAGAAACCCAGTCAGGCACCAAGACCCCAAGAACAAACACAACAGGCTCTACAGCGTGTGCCTCTCTGCCTCCATGGCTGTAGCTGAATGGACATGTTAGGGCAGAGAGAAGAGAAATGAGAAGAAATAAAAGGAGTCCATTCAAGGAACATGGGTCCACTGTTTTGGCTCTGCTGCTCTGCTTTAGCAAATGTGCTGAAAAATGTGACTGTCTAGGAATAGGATTCTGGAGTCCACTGGAAAAATGAGCAGTTTCTTCTTTTGCCCATGCCTGAATGACATACAGGAGGGTTAGGGCTGCAGATGTTTGAGAAACTAACCGTAAGAAGAAAAGAAAAACAATGTCAGAAATGGAATGGCCTGAAGTGCTGACGCCAGCAATTCCTGACATCGCAGCCTACCCCAGGCACCACTACTCATGGCTGGCATACCGTGTCCCCAGGCCCACATGGGTACTGCCCCATCCTCAATCACACTGAGGCCTAATCTACTGTTGCCTGTAAAGCCTTTACCCAGCCTCAAGCCTAAAATGCTCCCTGACCCATAGCTGTCTCCTGGGTTGGGTCTTTTGTTCCAGGATGACAGAAGGCGGCGGCGGCTGCTGCTTCTGGTTCATGAAGCTGCACGTGTGTTAAGACAGGCAGGGTGGTGGGGAAGGACAGCACTGACCACATCTGAGGCACTAGGCGGTATGTGTCCCTTCGCTTCGGAGGACACCAAAATGTAAAATCAGAAGCCCCACAGCCTCTCAGTACTTCATCTGGACCCCCTTCCACAAGAAAGCTAGGGTTGGGGTTCCAAACAAGTCACTGTCCTCATGAGGAAAAACACCCTGAAGCCCAGATCTCGGTAAAGACAACATTGATTTCCAGCTCCAAGTCAGGTGGTTAAATGCTACCCCAATGCATTTAAATAAAAACCTTCAGTTTCAGGTGAAGAGATCAAGGTTGCCTACAGTTGCCAATCCCCAGAAAAATGTGGATTAATTTTTAGCCAGAAAGGATGCTTCCCTCAGCATTGCCTAACATTAATTTATTCATCCAAAATGGCAGAAGAGGAACTGTTGAGATTAAGTTGTCCAATTTCTTCAATGCACCTCAGGGACTAAAATCAGGGGAGAAGCTACGTCTGACTTAGAAAAACTCAGTAAAGTCTCATTTGTTAAAGTGGCACAAACGAGACAGAGATAGAACAGATCATGAATTTGAAACCTGGGCCATGGCTCTGTCCACTTCTAGGCAACAGGCTTGCTCTAGGTTTTAGGCTGGAGCTGTAGCCAGAGCCGACAGATCAGCAGGTCAGAGAAGGAACACCTATTGGCCTCCCCATCCCTATGGCATTAAGAACTGACTTTCTCTGTCTTGAACTGACAGTGCACAAAAGAAATTCAATTTTAAGGAACATTTACTGAACCTCTGTTGATGGGGCTCTACATTAGCCATGTTCAACAAAGTAGTTCAGTACATTCTCACAATGATTCTGTAGCCTTAGTTTTCTCTTCTGTAAGATCAGAACCAAGCAAACACACCCCATCCCCTGGAGGCTGCATCACACACCCCTGGAGCAAGACTGATGTGGTGTGGATTATGGCTGACAGACATCTGCTGTGTGATAGTGGGCTTATTAGTTGCCTAGAACCTCAGGTTTCAACACTAGATGGATGTAGGGATTAAATGGAAGGTCATATGGGAAGAGCTTACCATTGGGCCAGACATATTAAACAAGGTCTTTCTCTCCCAACTCCAGATGCAGTGCTCCTGGGAGCTGTGGTACAGCCGGATGCTGGTAAGGGGGCACGCATGGCTGCCTTGAATGATTAAGAGCATACCTTTCTACCTGGAGTCCACCCTATGTGGTCAGAACCTGAATAGCACTAAACATGTACCTGTTGACTGACTAGCTCTTACTGAGTGCTGTGGAAGGAGCATATAGCACTTGGGAGCCCAGAGGCCTGGGTGGGAGCCCTGGCTCCTACTCTAGGTTGCTGAATGGCCTGGACCTGTCTGGGCCTCACTTTTCTCTTCTGTTAAAGAAGGGGAATAGCAAAGACATTCTAATTTTTTCACATTATTATGAAATGTTGGCACTTCCCAAGACCCTGTGCTAAGGTTCCCTGGGCTACAAAAGTAATTCAGTGCCCAGCCATTGACCATAGCCTGTTTATGTCTACTTACATCTGGCTGGCTTTTAGCATCATTCTCTGACATTACTGGCCAACACAAATGAGCAACAACTTTCTATATCTTAATGCTGTCTTTTCTTCTCTTTTGGCTAAGAAACTGAGATCAGGAATGAGGTGGCCTCATGTTCTGTAAAACACTGTCAGAATTACAAAACTTGGATTTAATTCAAGCAGAAAGCAGGGCTGCTCTGGGAAGCAGCAGAACCGCTTCAACCCCTAGGAAGAGGGACGTGTTTTGAAGGCAAGGAGGCACTCTGAAGGGCTCTCCTTCAGCAGATGCGCATTAGTCATTACAGGCTGCGGGGGGCTTGCTGACTTATGCCTAAATCTCACAGGATCCTGGAGGTAAAGGTCGGAAAGACGGCTGGATTCAGAGAAGACGGGTGAGGACAAAGGAGGAACAAGAGAGGTACAGAGGAAGAACCACGAGTAGTTCTCGTGAGTAGAAAAGTAAGTACTAAGTATGTGACTCTGAATCAGAAATGGAAATAGGCAGAAGGAAATGAATGGGGCGACTGAGTCCCCCTAAAAATGACTATTAGCATCTTTTGTCTGTCTGGAAGACTGCGACATGTCAAAATTCAAAACCGTATTGCCCAAGACACGTTCCTGGGTAGTACATCCCAGGACCAAGGCAATCCCATTAGAAATGAACATAGCACTGTGTTTCTGGCTAACAGAGAACCCCAGGAGGAAGGCTCCACCCTGACAGTGCCTCTCTAAAAAAGGAGGCAGGATCACAGGTGAAAGCAGAGAGTTGATTTAAATTCTTCTGAACCAAGTTCCACAGGGCACAGTCCAGAATTAGCTAGGATGTTCAAATATTTTGCATATTCCACATATTTCCAAAAGGACTGAATGGAAGGGTCTATGATGGAAAAGGCTTTCTTGAGAATATCCCAGGGTCTAGTACATCAAGACCCTCAAGTTTATGCCTGTAGCACACACTCTGGTGGTCTGCTGAATACCAGGCATGAGGATGGTTTCAGGAAACTGGTCCAGCCATGAACTGGGAAGTCAGAGAGTCATGGATGCCACGGCTCTAGGGAGACTCAATGGAAGGGACCCGACGCTTTATTGCTGTTAGCGAGCTAGAAAAGGCAGCCTCCCTATCTGCCCAACACCGAGATGTTTTGTGTGGTAGCCACAGAACAAGGGCTCATTCGGTGGGTATTTCAATCGGGAAGAATTGCCTAGAGCAGAACCCACCTGTGTTGGATGGAGTAAAGCCCGGCAAGGAGGGGCTGTTGAGGCCGGGGAGCAACACGGGAGGAATGCCCTGGAGCGCCGGATATGCTGTAGGAAGGTTGAGAGCCTGAAGTGGGGCGTTGTCAAACATCCCTTGCTGCTGAGCTGCCAATCCGAGGACCTCATTGGCCTTTTTAATCCGGTCCAACTCTTGCTGAGCCATCAACTGACGTACAGTGGCTGGGTCAAAGTATTCTTTCTCCTTGTCCAACTGGCTTCCGATGGTATCTTTAACTTTGGAGATATGCTGTTGGGAAAAGATATGGTCACGTACAGACAGCCGAGCGCTGTACTTGATGCCACACAAAGTGCACTCTGTTTTAGGTCCCTCGTAACTTGTTTGGTTTATACCAAAATGCTTGGCCATGCTTAACTTGGACTTCTTTTCCTTTGCCCGGGCATTCTGGAACCAGACCTGAACAACTCTCTTTGGCAGTCCAATGTCATTGCCCAGGACCTCACACTCTAGCATGGTGGGTGTCCTGTAGTCATTAAAGCATGACTTGAGGACCTTCAGCTGCAGATTGGTCATTTGAGTGCGAAAACGTTTCTGCCCGGGCCGATCCCCGCTGTCTCCAGCTTTGCCTGCTGACCCGCTTGCCCCAGGGCTTGGGGAGCAGGGGTCTGCAAGGCTCGAGGTTTCACTGTAGTCCACTGTACCTTCGTTGTCGTATTCTTTGCTGTAAAAACTCGGGGCCGGGCTGACCAGACCAGAGGACAGCCGATCTTCATACTCGGACATCGCCATCATGGCCGCTTTGGTCAGCCCTTCACTGGGTGCAGAAGAGGATTTGGTTTCAGTTGCTATGCCCGTCGCACTGTCATTATCTGCATTCCCCTCGTCTCCAGTAGTGGTATCTGTGATTGCTGTGTTGACAGAAGAACAGTCGTCGTTGTCCAGCTTAGTTTGGTCAAAGTTTAGATTGACTGAGGACATGGAGGGGCTTTCAAAATCTTCAATCCCTTCCACCTTGATGGAAGAAGGGCTGAGAAGAGTTCGGGGAGACAACTCCATGGTTTTGCTCACTGGTGAGAGGGGAACCCCTTGGCCGTCACTACTACTTGGGGGTAGGTGGGAAAAGCTAGTTCCGTCAAAAATATCTCCTTTCATCTGGAGTCCCCCATCACAGTCTAAGAGCATTGCGGACAGAGTTAGGTTGTAGCCAGCTCGCTTGGCTTCATGCCAGTGACGGGATCGGATATGAGCCTCCAGGGCCGTCTTGGCTTTGAAGAGCGCTCTGCAAAAAGGGCATCTCCTGTGGGCCTGCGCTGGGCCCACGGCCCGGAACTGTCCTTTCCTCTCCCGGGCTCGGGTGTTCTGAAACCAGACTTGTACCACGCGTTTCTTCAAGCCCACCTCGTGCGCAATGTGATCCAGCATCTTTCGCGTTGGATTAGAGTCCAACAGGTACTTTTGGTAGAGAATTTCTAGCTGTTCTGGCGTAATAGTTGTCCTCAAACGCTTGTCTCTCTGAGGTTCTTCTCCTCCCGTCCCACTGTCATTTTCGCCAGGGCTTGCACTGGCCTTTTCCTCCAGCTTCCTCTTCAGAGTGTTCATCGTGGAGGTGGGAGTTGAAGGGGAAGTGGCCGAGCTTGCTGGAATCTGAGGTATGGCCCCAGAGAGCAGCTGGCTTGCCAGGAGTGGGTTACTAGGATCAAACAGCATGAAAGGCATATCCAGGGACCTGTCCAAAAACTGGGGATGGATGAACTGGTTCTGTGCACTCAGGAAGTGAAGCTGCTGATGCTCCTGCCAATGCTCAAATGATGGAAACGCCAACTTACACTGGTCACACTGGTAGGGGATTAGCTGAGGAGGTAGGCTGGCCAACTGTTGAGGAGTTGACGTGTGGAGGGGCTTGAGGGGCAGGTGGGAGAGCTGAGAGGGACTGGGGCTCGACTGGGGCAAGGGGCATTGAGGGGGAGGCGCTTGTGGAGGCGGCTGTGGTAACGAAGGCGGGGACGTCAGCTGCGGGAGTTTTTGCTGGGCTGCAGTTGTCTTCTGCTCGGGCTGGTCTTGCTGCTGCAGCTCTGCCTTTGGTTGTCCTTGCTTTTCTTGGGTTTGGTTTGGCTGTGCACTGGGAGGTTCAGCCTGCTTTGGTTTCTCATCATTCACTTCTGATTTTGAAGTGAAGGCGGCCAGTTCATCTGCCTCTGACGTAAGCTGCAAGAAAGCAGAGGAAGCTGTGTTGGCCGATGGTGCTGGGGCGCTGTAAGCCTGGGAGGGCATCGGAGTGCTGCAGGAGGAGCTGGTGGGAGTCAGGATTTCCATCGCATCCATGGAATCCTCATTTTGGCTGTCATCCTGCCCTTCCTCATCCTCATCCTTGTAACACAGCTTCTTCTGATGCTTGATGAGATCAAAGATGCGCTGAAACACCAGGCTACACTTTTTGCACTGGTAGTTCAAGTTGCTTGTTCGAATATACCTGTCATTTGTCAGCTCACGCCGCTCTCCATCTTTGCCCTCTCCCTGATTCTCATAATTTTTCCTGGCCTTCTGTCGGGCATTCTGAAACCAGACTACTATGACTCGGGTTGGAAGGTTCAGTAAATTAGACAGTTGCTCAAATTCATCGTCCTTTGGGTAAGCGTTGGCATCAAAGAAGTCCTGCAGGACCCTCAGCTGGTAGTCAGTAAACCTTGTTCTCGAAGACCTCTTGCTCCCCCAGTACTCCTGCTTCTGAGGTTCCGGCGAAGGGGGCCGAGAGTCGATCTTGAGCTCCTCCAGGCTTGTGATAGGGGGATTGCTGAAGTTGTACGGGGAGTCCTTGTTACGCTGCCGCTCTTTGAAGAGAGTGTTTCTGAACCAGTGCTTGATCACTTTCTGTGGCAGCCCGGACTTGTCTGCCATCTCCTTGATCTGCTCTTCGCTGGGGGAGTTGTTAATGTCAAAATACTGCCGCAGGACTCGGAGCTGGTCATCCGTGATCCTGGTGCGAGGCCTCTTATTCTGCTGCTGGAGCAGACTTGGGTTGAGCTGATGCTGGTACAGCTGGGCCAGGTCTGCAGGCAGAGGCTCCACCGGTCCGAGCTGCGGGGGCAGCTGAGCCGGCAAGGTCTGCAGCGGCATCGTCTGCATCATCAGTGGGGAGAAGATGGGGAGCTCCATGGGCATGGAGAGCTGGGTGAGCGGCACAGACGGCTGGGACGGTGCGATGGTGGGTGAAGTGATAGGTGGGGCGGACGCGGGGATGGCTGGCGTGGAAGCCGGCTGAGGAGGTGCTGCGGGAAGCGGGGGTGGAGGCGGGGGAGGGGGAGGGGGTGGTGGCTCGGGGGTCTGGGGCCTCAGGGGGTACAGTTTATCATAGTGCTCTCGGTACTGTTTGGCAAATCTCTCTAGCTGTTTAAAGGGAAAGTAATTCTGATGAACATGCTCTTGATGACTCTTTAAAATCAGGATGTTAGAAAACAACTTGCCACAGGCCTCACACTCGAGCTTTTCCAGATTCTCCCCCTGCTCAGTCTTCCCGTTCTTTTTCTGCACCTTCTGCTTGTTCTCGTTGTACTGAATGACCAGCTCAAAGCCAAAGTTCTCCAGCAAGGCCTTGGTGGCATTCCCTCTGGCATCTGAGGCAATGCGTGGAGGGAGCATGGAAGGCTCAGAACTACCCCCTGGGGCCAATTCTTTCTTTTCTTTGGCCTTCAAGGCATCTGGCAGTGATTCCTTTGGTCCCGAGTTGCCCTCTCCCCCCTCGGCACTGTCCCTCTCTCTCTGGATCTCCTTTTCCTTTTCTTTGATGACTGATTTGTTTTTCTTTTCAGTGTGCTGGCTGGGCTGAAGGAGGGCAGAGTGACTTTGGGAGAGAGAGAGCTGGCTTTGCTGCTGCTGCTGCTGTTGCTGCTGCTGCAGGATCTGCTGATGGCCCTGCTGTGGGATCTGAACCTGAGCCTTCAGGTCTTCCAGCAGGCCTGGGCCGGTCCCAGTCAGCGTCAGCGCCCCGCTAGTCACCGGCAGGCTCACCTCAGGGTTGAGCTGGAATTCGGCGCTGGGGATGTAGAAGGGGAAGAGGAGATGCTGCTGCTGCTGCAGCTGCAGCAGGGTCTCAGTGGTCATGGGGAAGTGAGGAAGGAGGGCGGGGTTAAACAGATGGGACTGGATCAGGGCCGCCTGCTGCTGCAGCTCCTGCTGCAGATGAGCTTGAACTTGAGCCTGGGCCTGGGCCAGTGTCTGTGCTTGTTGTTGCTGCTGCTGTTGTTGCTGTTGCTGCTGCTGCTGTTGCTGCTGCTGCTGCTGCTGCCTGGATGCAATCATATCTGCCAGCTTCTTCCGATTGGCCTCCTTGGGCTCAGAAGGGGAAGCAATGTTGGCACCTACGGGATTCCCCAGGGGCGGCATTCCCACACTTTCAGTGGGCACTTGGCTCAGTAAATTGGAGCTTGGAGCGATGCCAGCACTGCTTGGATTGGCGGTGGTAAAGGTGTTACTGCCACTGGTACTCACAGGACTTGGGGTGGAAGAGCTCAGGGAGACACTGCTGCTGTTCCCAGTGCCGTTGCTACTGCCACTGGCAGCCTCCAGCTTGGCTGCCCGGGCCTTGGTCTGATGCAGCACAGACCGCATGTGGATCTCCAAAGTGGAGCTCTGGCTGTAGGCCACGTTACAGGTGTTGCACTTGAAAGGCTTGTTGTCAGGGCTGCTGGTGGGTTCTGGCTGACCCGTTGCTGACTCTTGAAGGGCTCTCTTTAACTTATGCAGGTGGGAGACAGAATTGTAGTGCACCAGCAGGATGTTCTTTTGTGTGAACGATTCCTTGCAGACGGTACACTTGTAGGGGCGAGAAGGGTCTAGAAATTTTTCCATGGTGAAGTTGGGGCCTTTTCGGAAAGGTAGAGCTCTCTTGGGCTCTGAGCCCGAGTCTTCTTGTATTGAGCCAGAATCGCTCCCCGTTGGGCTCTGTTTATCCTCCAGGTCACTCTCTTCCTCCTTGTCTTCCTCAACAATTATGGTATGGTCCTCGGCCAGCGTGGGGTCTCCCATTGCCAGGAGGTCCCCATTGGCCAGAAGGCCACCATAAAGCTGCTGGATGTCAGCCTCACTCAACTCCAGGTGGCTCGTCTCAAGGTGTTTTTTCAGAGCCTGGAAAGTTCGGAAACTGCGCTGACAGAGACAGCACATAGTGGCAGCTCTGATCACGTGGTACTGAGAATGGAGCTGCAGCTTTTCCACAGTCTTGAAAGCCAGGCTGCACTGGTTGCAGCGGTACTTGTACACATGGCGATCAGACACGGGCAGCTGAGGCCTCTTGGCATGAACCTCATTGAAGTGCGTCTGGAGGGTGGCAGAAGTTTTGAAAACCTGGTTGCACCCCTTCTTCCAGCACAGGAAGCCTGAATCTTCTTTCACAGAGCCTGGGTCAGCAGGCGAGGGTTTCAAATCTCCACTGTGTTCTGTGCTCGCAGAGGGTAAGATGTTCTTTCCCAGATCCTCTGAGGTTTCTGGTTAAAAAAAAAAAAAAAAGTCAAACCCAATGATAAAGAAGGCTTTGTTTTAAGGATGGCACCCAGAGCTGTCTACCCAGCAAGGCCTCACGAACACGGTCTCACAATGAGGGAAATAGCCACCCTGCACACAATCTCTCCAAGGGCCCCAACCCCCGAGAGCACAGGTTATAAGCAGGTGCATATGATCAGAGGGGAAGGAAAGGACATGCAGGAAGTTTCGACTTCTAGGAGACCATACCGTAGCACAGATTTGTCTTTTAAATACTTGCTGGACTCAGAATCCTCAATTTTTCAAGAACTGGTTTGAAGCACACCCCCTGACATGGATCTGAATTGTAGACTATATGAATTAATGCTATCCTAAGATGGGGGGAGTCTGCAAGAATGTCTACCCACTGTAATAGAAGACATTTTGGAATATATTTTTAGGCACTGAATTTCTTGTTATGACTTCTGACTGTCATCTCTAATAAATACACAATGAATATTCAAGTGGCCAATTATTAAAATACATTAAAACTTTTGCTACAGTGAGATTACCACACCTATAAATATTCTCTGACCCTTTTTCAGATCAGCTGTCCACTGTCTAATGTGGAGAACTCACAAGGGTGGAGTCGGGGCGATACGGTATTAGCCCTTCCCAATTTCTAGCTCAGCTGGTGACAAGAAGTCAGAGATGTAGGAGACACTTGTGAACAGGGGTGTAAGGACTCGCCCAGCTAGGACCCACCATGGGGTGCCACCCGCAGCATCTATGTCTACAAGCGAGTTCTTTCCCAATGCACCTCTCTGCGGCATCCTAAGGCAGTCCTGGAGGTCTCCAAGGAGAACGCTGTGCAGGGACAGCTCCTAGAAAGGCAGCTAATCCACTTCCCTGAGAGCACCTGAGATCACCAGTCCCTCCCGAGTAACTAAGTCCTCCGAGAGGGAGTATTTAACAGGTTATGATGCTAAGTCATGGGTCTCCTGACTGAGATTCTGATTAAAACTCCCTCAGTGTACAGTCGAAGGGGCGTGTGTCCATCAAAAAGCCCACTGTTCTCACCTGATTTTTTTCTCACTTCAAGCCATATGAGGAATACACAAATCACGCCAAGAATCAGAGTCTCAAGTAGCTGACACAACAGTGCCCCTTATCCCTTGAGCAGTTACATTCGGCTTAGGAGTACTGTAAAGAATTCTTGGCACCACTGCTTTTGACCCTGGGTTTCATTTTGTTTCTGTTCTCAGGAGTCAAAAATAATGACACTAACCGGGCTGCTTGGCTGCCTCCTCCACACTGGAGTTCCCGTCTCGATCTGGAACCGCCGTTGGGAGGAACATGCTGCTGGGCATCACCATCTCAGGGGTAGTCACCTGAAGAGCAGGAGGCAGAGAAGCGAGCAGAGTCAAATGGAGAGGAAAGAGACACAAAATGGGGAGATCTGTAAAAATTATTTAATAAGCAAAATTAGCCTTCACCAGTGTGAAGCTGGAGGTGTCACTTTTCATAGCTCACTGAAGACTCATGTTTATTAGACAAAGCTCACATCAGTCAAAAGTGTTTCTACGGTTACATTCTGGACATAATTAGCAGTGCACACTTGAAGAATAATCTTATTATTAATATTTTTCCTTTATGCAGAATTTTGACTTTGATCACTGACAATGTTTTGTCATGGGCTGTGAAACTTCTTGTGCAACCAATTAGGTAGATAAGTTGAAAGGCCCACCTTAAGCTGCTGAAAACATAATAAGGGCCCTAATTAAATCATACCTAGTAAAGTACACTGTAATCTTGAAGCAGGGAGCATTGTAGTACTGTTTTCAAAATGTATTCAGGCAAGAAGAGGAGGGGAATGAGAGCGAAGGAAAGGGTAAGAAGCAGGGGAGAGAACAAAGGGAAGGCTAAGGACACGCAGACACGTTGGCAGATTTTCCAGGAAACAACATTTTGTAACCCTTTACAAGCTGAGATCAAGTGCTAACAAGCACTTCTTATGACTCACTGCAGCCAGGATTTCTCCTGGAGTCTTTGCCCAAGATACACAGCATCAGCGGGAACTCGCAGCCCGTGGCCCAGCCACACGTTCTACAACAGGGCAGGCCCACCTGGGCCAGGGCTGCTGTTTCTTAGTACAGCAATTCCAGAATGAGCCTGGGTCAGAAGAGCTGCAGTTTAAAGTCAGAGCTTTAGATGTTTCTCCAGGCTTCCATGCCATCTGGCCAGAAGCTTGTCCAAACACGGTATCATTTTGTCCTACATTAATGTGATAAGAAGGCCTCAATATCCAAAGTAAGGATCAAAGGTTGTTCATTCCAAAAGAAGCAACATCCGTTTGCCTCCTACAGGGTGGGAAGATAGTTGGCAGTGATGTTCCCAAATGAATTAGAAATCATTCCCTGTTTGATGACAGCCTGAGAAATAGCCTGACCCTGGGGTTACAGGAACAGACACTTAAGGAGTTGCCGTTACCTTTCTACACGGCACCCAGCCCCACCTGGGGGCATTATTTTTCCATTAAACATGACTACTGAGATAGTACCTTGCTGTTGAACACCTAGATTACTGTTCAAAATTAAATATTTAAAATAAGTTACTATTAACTTTTAACGGTTTGAGGACCCTGGCCTGGCTCATAATTGCTGCTGACATGTTCACTAGAATCATCGGTGGTAGGTTTCACTCCTAGAGAAAACCTGGACAGCTGTCCCCATCATACCAAAAAGCCAACTCCCTGGGACATACTGGGGTATTAGAATAATTCCAGCAACCCAGCGGCCTGTAGGAGCAAAAATCAAGCAACAGGCACTGTGGAGAAGGGCTCTGAGAAACCCTGTGTTTACGAAGAACAGGTGCATGGCAGGTGCATGTGACTGACACAGAATTCCTGCTCACACAGACAGACATCTGCACCCTCACACAAAGCTCGTCAGCAGCTGGTTAAGACTAGCTGCTGATGAATCGTTAGGAATGGAGCGGAGATTGCCAAACTCATTCCATCTATTTTCTTTTTAATAGAAAGCATTTCTGACCGGTGTGGTTGGGGAGTCCAGCGGGAATCCAAGAAGTGAAAGGTCACCGATTAATTTATGGTCCTCAACCAAGGGGGAGCACGAGGTTGGGGGCAAGAGGGGGAGAAAGGGAAAGGAAAAAAGACTCCCCCCCACCTCCTTTCTCGGTTGTAGCTGCAGGATCAGTCCTTTCCTGGGATCTTTAGGAATTATGAAAAATGAATCATGAGAAATAAAAAAAAAAGCCCTACAGAGTAAAAAAGAATAAAATTATCTAACACCTCAGCTGCACATCATTATAGAAAACTGTGGGCTTTTTATACGCATTACAGTAAGGCAGACATCCCCTCTAACAGACTCAGTACGACGGATCAGTAATTGTTTTCATACACTTTAATTAGAAAAACTCAGATGGCTATGAATAATAATGGAAAAGAGAGACTTTTGCACTTGAAAGGTTGAAGTCAATCAAGTGTGAATGACGGCAAAAAAGAAAAAAAAAAAAGACACCAATTCATCAGCCCTCTGTTGTCTCGCCGCGACTTTAATCATAATTCCTGATTGGGATTCAAGAAGGCAGTAAGCAGCAGTTCTTTGTCTGCCTTCACCTTCCATCAATTAACTCTCCCCGAAATATAATCATCAACCTCACATGCTCCTCTGCATCTTAATCTGGGCCTCCAAACCTGTAAGTCTTGCCCCATATGTGTTTAAGCAATTACTTTTATCTACCTGCATCTTCTCATCTATAGTGTACCCAACCTCTCCCTGAAAACAAACAAACAAGAAGGCTGGTACATAAAATTTTAATGGGCAAGAAATTCCCCAGAGGCAAAGAAAAAGATCCCCAAAGGGAATCCTAAAGATCTAGACATTCTGCTGGGGGTCTGTCTGTGCACGTGTCTGAACAGAGAGGTTGAAATGGGTGCCTCTTTGGGTGCTGACACTGGAGGACTCCATGTCAGCTCTCAGACACTCATGTTCCCCCTGTCTCGGTCCACTCCTCCCTCTCCTACCAGTTTCTCAAGCTTGTCACTCGAAGTTTCCATACATTTTCATAAAGAGCTAAAAATACAGTCCTGCCAGTGGCTCACTAAGGAGTTCTGCTCATGGAGGAACATGAGAGTTGGCCAAAGGCAGAATTCCTTCAAACACTTGCCTTGGCACCCCTTGTTTCCCAGGCATATCTGGCTGCCAGACTGTGTGGAAGGTTCAGTCATAGCCACAGTGTCTGAGGAACAGCTCGAGGTCTGTGGGCAAGGCAGTCGCTCAGCACTGCTGAGCACAGTTCTGCAAAGACTCTTCCTTTTCCCTAGGAGCACTGGCGCACGCGGCCACGTGAGCGGACCAAACCTGACTACAGCGAAACCAGAGCCACTCCAAAGTGCCCAAACCATGGAGACCCAAGAAGGACTGGATTCCGCCCCCACAGCTCCCCTGCTCAGAGAGCTCGCTCGGTATTCCACCTTCACTCTCCCTCCCTAACTCCCTCCATCCACAGACTCAGAAGCCAAACACAAAGTTTCAGGTTTAGCCAGAAAGCGGCACACAATCAGTCGGAATAAACACCTCCACTTTCTACAGTGACATCCGTGCAGATGGATTCTTCCCATAATCTCACACCCATAAACACTGAGTAGGTTAAATTACATGCCCCAGACTCTGCTCATGAATGTATGGAGGGGACCTGAGACTATGAAAATAGACCTTTTTACCCAAAGTCAAAGTTTTCTGGTAAGGAAATTCAATTGGTTGGAGCCACTACTTCCTCAGAATTTGAGTCACTCAAGATTTGGCAGCAAGAGTTCCCCTCGTGGTGCAGTGGAAGAGAATCCAACGAGGAACCATGAGGTTGAGGGTTTGATCCCTGGCCTCGCTCAGTGGGTTAAGGATCCAGCATTGCCATGAGCTATGGTGTAAGCTGGAGACGTGGCTCAGATCCTGAGTAGCTGTAGCTAACGTGTCAGCCAGCAGCTACAGCTCTGATCAGACCCCTAGCCTGGGAACCTCCATATGCCGAGGTGTGGCCCTAAAAAGAAAAAAAAAAAAAAGAAAGAGAAAAAGATTGGTGGCAGTGGCCATGATCTGGATCCTACGTGTGTTCTTCCCACAACTCTGAGCCAAGTCTACTATGCAGAGTTATGAGAATGTAGGGAGAAAACATCAACTGAGCAGGGGCGCTGAAATAAGACAACGGTGGTTCTAGTACCTTCCTAACAAGTAAATGGGTCTCACATATAACCAGAGAAATGTGGAGCTTGGCTCTGATGCTGAAAATCTTCAAGTTTAAGCGGTTCTTGAAAATAGAAGAGTTCCACACTGATACTAAAAATCTTTGTGCTTAAGCAATTTCAAAACAACTTAGCTGATGAGAAGCAGTGACTCTGCTCATCCATTCATTTGACCATCCTTCACTAAACATTATACGAGGTCCCTGTGCTGCATGCTTTTGAGACAGAGCAAGACAAGGTCCCTGTGCCTGAGAAGCTCACACCCAGAATAATTAACCTTTTAGACATCATAAGCTCGTTAGAAAATATGATGAAAGTTGCAAACTCCTAGAAAAATAGTTTCAAACACAGACTCCTGCAGATAATTTCAGGAAATCACAGGCTCCCTAGAGGGATATTCCTGGACTTGAGTTAACTGCCCTTGAACTACCAGGAAAGGTGATTTCATAAGTACCGAAGTTCCTACCTTCTGATCAGTTCACCATTGTTTTGGATTATGATTTAATGCCTTTCAGATTTCTATGAGGTGAGCGGTCTGAAAGCCCCAAGGACACACCTGAGAAAACCTCAAGTCTTAGCTGCAGGCCGGGTCCCCACTGTGACACCCGGCAGGAGCCAACATCGATGTTTATTCTTTCTGGAAAGAAGCTGGAATTGTAAGGCGCCCTCTCCACTCCTTGCTTTCTCTGGGTCATGGATGTGGAATGGCCAAATATAACACCCTGAGTAGCCAAGGAGTATATAAGCCTCGCTAAATTCTTAATGAGACTGTTCATGCACATTCACCTCTCGAGGCCACCCTGAGGTTAGATCAGTGCAACTAACAAATTCCACACGCCAGAAAGCAAAGCCACTTTCTTAGAGCAAGTATCGAACCTGGCTTCTCTGAGACCCTCATCCCCACAGCCTTGGCATCACTTTCCCAAGCAGAGCTTCCTTCTTTCCCCATTCCAAGTCAAAGTACAGATGTGCCAAAACCTAGATTCCCAAGGAGACTCAAGTCTTTTACTTTTCAGTGAAAAATCCATAGAATGAAGAACCTCAGATGGAGGGGAAACCAAGAGGGAAAGCTTCAGACACAAGCCTTCCTGCATATACCCGGCCAGTCTCTCCACCCTTGTGAATGAGGTACTGGTCCTGTTCAAAAAATTGAAGCATGAAGTTAAAAGCCAAGTGCCTCCAGAACTGAGCATTCTAGCTAGTCGGGTATCCAGAGCCGATGGTACCAGCAAGGGTTTGGTGGCCCACTTCCTCTCCTGACCTCCACAGCTGCCGGGACCCTCAAGCTGGTCTCCATGCGTCTACAGCCAGCAAGCCAGGCACCTCCTGGCAGCAGAGCTTCAGAGGTTTTTCTCTGCTTCACTACCTTACAAATGCGCTGGGCTGGGCACTGGACCACAGAGCCTAAAAGGTTATTTCTCTCTTTGTCTTGTTGTCCTTCTAAAATGTCTTCTATGTGGTTGTCTCCCCTTCCCTGCTTTTTTGGTTTTTTTTTTTTTTTTTAAATCTAAAACCTCTAAGGAAAAAGATTCAGGGTCATCATAACATTCATGTGGGTCAGAAAATGCATCCCTGAACCAGATTTTAAACTAAGAAATACTAAAAAAGGAGGTAGGTGGAGAACAGGAAACACATGAACAGTTCACACACACACACACACACACACACACACACACACACCCCGAGAGAGCGAGCAAGAGAGAGCGAGCGAGAGAGAAGGGAGCTGAGAAGGAGACGGAATTGGCGAGAAAAGCTTCATTAGACTCAGAGAGGCAAGCAGTGGCAGTATACCAAGGTCACTTCTAATTTAGACCATCTAATTGGCAAACAGGCTCCAAATGGCTATCATCTCACAGGGCTTGGAATTAATGAAGCCCGATTATTTTCATTACCTTCCTCTGAGATGGAGACAAAGTGAGAGCTGGTACCCAGGCGGGTGCAACAGCCCCAGGGCCGGTGGCCACCCAAGAGCCCCAGTATGGGGGGGGCCAGGCGACCAGCCTGACTTGGAGACTTGGATGCACAGGCACAGACGAGCACAGAGAGAGACAGATGCTGAGCAAAACAATCACAAGGACAGACTACTGCCTGGGCCGGTGGGCTGGGGGCTGGGGGGCTGAAGGCAGTGAAGGGCCAGGAGAGGAGGAGGATCTGTGCCTGGACAAAACATACTGAATAACTAGGAACTACCAAAGGGAGCAAAGACGAAGGGCTAGAGGAAAAGGTGCTCCTGGGCTGCTTCAGGGCCAATCCCCTTCTCCACTGGGCCACCATACTTTGTGACGTGCTCGAGCAACAAAGACAATTCCCTCCATATTAATGCTCCACAATCCCAGTGGTGTGTCGTGCCACTGAGAAGGACGCATGATCAATTAGAATAATTTAAGAGTACTGAAGTGCATGCTGGGTGGTCTTTTTCATTCTCATTTAGGGACCAGAAACCTGTACCCCACGCCCTCAACCCTCCTCTGCTAAAAGAGTGGGACAAGGAGGACATGAGCAGCAGCCCCCAAGTCCCCACCACCTACTGGCAATCTCTCACTTCTCTGTAAATAGTTCCGTGGCCCTGGCTTGGGGGGTGGGCTGCTCAGCTAGGTCTGGAGGGCACTTGTCCCAGTGCTTTAAGCTTTATAGATGTCCTTTCATATGACGTGGGTAAAGACACCCTTTGGAGCTCTGTTTCCAATAGGCCAAGCGGAATGAAGTGCTGTGGGTGCAGTTTCCATATGGGAGGGCCAGAGCTGCAATTGTTCCCAGCGGAGAATATTTTTCAAGCCTCTTCATCGGTAAAAAGGGGGCCCATGGAAGACATAGATATGAGATGCAGAGCATAAGCAAGCAGCTGTTACCATAGCAACAGACATATTAGACACTGCAGGTTCCTGAAAGCTGTCTGATAAGGTATTATTAAATGAAGCCTCCTCAAAACACTCTCCATTTACAACTGAACGGAAAGACACTGTGTAGAAAGTAATCTATTTCCATTTATCAGGGTGGAATTTACTTTTAGAGGGACTGCAACCCAATTCAAGCCAGATCCTGAGAACTTGGGCCCAGATAGCAAAAAATATTTACCAGAATTTATAGCTTTAGATACCCTGGACACACCCTATATCTGCCATGAATTGTCTATTTGGTGGATTTCTCCAGCTTTTCCTAATCTGCAGCCAAACCATCTGGCAGGGAAGAAGATTCATTCCTCTCACTGCCATCCATCGTAACCCCTCAGGGACAAAGCAGACCTAACTTTTTCCTCCTGGAGGATGAATGACTCACACTGACCATTCCTTAATGAGATGGCTTAGAAAATGGAGCTCTGATTTGAGGGGCATTTCTCATCATGCTGTTTTCAGAGATTCCTGCTCTAGTTGGCCAGCAACAGATATATAGTCAGGGAGCCTAACCAGTACTTTCCCTTGGCCAATTTTCTAATAAAATCACTGTAAAAATATCCTCCAGAGGCATGACTTTAACCACAGGTTCATTATAATCACTTATATATAAAACAATTGCAAATTCCATTTTAACACCAAACTCTTCAGAGGAAGGACAGCAGCAGCTGTTTAATTTGTCAGGGTGGAGACCAAGATCAGCAGCCCAGCCCTCAGACAGGATGCTGCTTCACCCCAATGTGTGGCCACAGATTCCCCTCTAAGCCCAGCTGCTCATCTTTTCCTCTCCATCCTGTTCAAGGATCAAGGTGGTACTGCTTATTTTGGCTCAATGCAAACCATCCTCATGACTGGAGAAGCCAATTCAATACTGACAGCCATGCAAAAACTCCATCTTGTCATGCAAACAAAGAGTACCTTACCTACAGCTTTAAGTCAAGGATAAAACCATCATATGATTATATTTCCCACAACTTTCAATTTTTTTTTTTTTTTTGTCTTTTTAGGGCCGCACCCGCAGCACATGGAGGTTCCCAGGCGAGGGCTCCAATTGGAGCTGTAGCTGCTGGCCTACGCCAGAGCCACAGCAACGCCAGATTCGAGCCATGTCTGCGACCTACACCCAGCTCATGGCAACGCCGGATCCTTAACCCACTGAGTGAGGCCAAGGATCGAACCCGCCACCTCATGGTTCCTAGTTGGATTCATTTCCACTGTGTCACGATAGGAACTCCGTCAACTTTATTTCTGAATCCACTAACTTTCTCTTGTTGCCAGCAAATGAACTTCCTATAGTCAACACATTTCCCACAATTTGCACATTTTTTCCAGAAATGTCTAGAAAACATCTCGCCTATTGTGGAAAGATGAAGTAGGCACACAGGGGTTTCTGTATATGGTGCCAAGTACAGGCCCTTTAGGGAACATGTTTCTCCTATAAAATTATGTTGTCAGGGATTCTCCTCCAATAGGGTTCCTGGTTCCATGGGTGAATATTCTGGTATCCTTATGCTTGCTGGCATTCTGCACATGCAGCATACATGGAGTTTTTTACAGTGGTCATCAGACTTCATTGTGCATAGAATAACCTGGTAAAGCTATTGAATCACTTTCAGTAGAGTCTCAAACAAACAAAAAGGCTGAAAATCATGGCTTGAGTGGGTAACACTCAGAAATATCCTAGGGATTGGTACCAGAGCAAACCCAGCAGTAACAGCCTGCTCTCAAAGATGCTGGTGGTAAATGAAGAAGATTCATAGTCACCACCAGACTGGCTACTCTGAATGTATCATACTGTTGCCGTTACAAGAGTATGACAAACAATGGATGTCTAATTTATATACTGGTCCCTAGGGATGTATAAATGAGACTACTGTCTACTGTAAACCAATCATACAGATCACTACAGGCTCACATTCCCTAGACCAGATTGATATTAAACAGGAAAAATAATCACCAGAGCAAAAGGATAATGCCATTAAGTATTGAAAATGCTTCCCTCCTGTGTCTCTTCCTTGTTCTCCAGGCTCCCAGAGTTCCAGGGTATGAGTGGGAAGTGTGGTGAGGCCTGAGAAAATGCCCCTTGTTACTTCCAAGGTTGGTGAGAATTCCAAGGAAACTTGTAACAGAGAAACCCACCCATCCACAAAAGGAAGTTTCCGTTTACAGAGGATCTTTCAACAATGTTCACCAGGCTATCTATTTGAAAGTACCCATGGAAAGTCAACTTAAACTCTAAATGAAACTCATGCTAGCTCAGCTTTGAGTTTCCTACTGGCTGCTAAGGTTCTTTTGATGCATCATCAAATATATGTATACACGACATCACATTACTCATTAATTTTGCATAACCAAGTGGAAGGGGAAATGCCTAGAGGTTATATGTCTGCACCCAGCACAGGAATCTTCCAGCAAAAAGGCAATCAAATTAACTTCCTATTAATCCACTGTTGAAGGAAGTTAGAGTAAGAATACTTCTCATTGGAGGTTTTCCCTCTAGTCATCAGGAAAGGGCTTTCCAGCAGCCCAAGCACAGATAGGAAGGAGGATATTGTATCACCTATAGTATTTTGAAAAGTTTCCACATTACATTAGATTTAAATCTTGACACTAATCTTTTGGGCCATGTTAACAGTGGCCACTTAGAGCCATGCCCTGCAGGTACAGCAACCTCATGTTCAGAATGCAAAGCCCTCATTCATGAATCAACCATTTAGCCAACGGAGCAGCTTCCTGCTTTGAGAATGAAAGCATGCACTGAGAGACCCCCATATCACAGGGCTACAGTCCTCACATTGGACAATGTGGGCTCAAATCTCAGAATCTGCCACTTACAAGTGGCATCAAGGCAATGAACTTCTCTGAGCCTCAGTTTCCTCAGTCATTAATGTAAACGGGTCACACTTTTTTTAAACAGCGGTTGTGAGGATGCAATACGACATCATCAATCTAAGAGCAACCTAGAAGATAACCTGCTGGATAAGGATTTGGAGAATCTGAATGATAATTTCTTCATGTAAACGGTTAGCTCATCTAGGTAACTGCAGCCTGTGGGGAGAGAGGGTGAATGGAATGTTTTCAGCCCTTTGGGCCAGAGCCAGGCCAAGTCTCGGCAGGTAAGCAGAGGTCCCAGGAAGCTCTCTACAACAGCACAGGGTCGTGTCCACGTTCTGGCACCCCCGATGACCCCCCCGCCAGGGGAAAGAAAAGCCCCAAGGTCCTGCTCCCGCACACCCTACCGTCATGATGAGCTTCTCCACGCAGTCGGGCGCCACACTGTGGAGGTGGGTGAGGTGCAGCTGGAGGTGTATCTTGTTGTTGAGCATGTCCTGGCACAGGGGGCAGCGGAGCATGGGTTGCACCGAGTGCTGCGTCATGGCGTGCACCCGCAGCCGGTTGACATCGGCGTTGCTGTACTTGCAATAGGGACACTGGTACATCTGTGGGGAACACGTCCGCCCCCTGCTGAATCTGCCGTTCCCGCCAGCACTGTGCCTGCCCCCAGCCCACCTGCCCGAGACTGACTCCCCACCGGCCTCTGAAACGCTCCCCCAAGCAGAGCCCCTTCCGAGCTCACCTGCTCCGGTTTGGTCTCCTCCGATGTTTTTGGTCGCTTTGAAGAGAGAGGAGACTCTGAGCTACCTGGAAAGGAGATGCGTTTGGAGGTTGCAGGAGAATCTGTCAGCTCCTTCTCTGCTTGGCTGGACGATGCTGGAAGGAAAAGCAGAAGATACAATACAGCAGCCAGACCAGGCCAGCTCCCAGAGGGTTTGCGTTGGGTGAAAATCAACATTCATTTATAGCACAAGAGTTTCTGGAAACACCAAAATTAAAGTAGGGTGAGCATCCGGACTGATTTATCAGGCATGCTGGAAAAGCAGCAAGTGTTTCTTTCTTTCCCCTGTGAATTTCTGTCTATACAACTTTAACAACTGAACACTGGGGGGAAAAGAGTAAAGAAATGGACTAAAAGGCTCCAAGTTGAAGTGAGCTGAATTCAGTCTATTCTGAATTGCTCCCCCCAATCACACCATTGGATTATGGGGTTTATCGGGAGCAGTCGGGCTGAGGGTGGGTGGGAAAGTCTCTCCAATTGCTTCACCAACCATGAGTCACCCCGAGTACCAGATACACTCTGCCTTCATAGATGGAATGAACTGGGCGCTCCCAATGTTACTGTCGCAGTTCTTGAAATCACAGCGCAGCACCATCACAGGAGATGTGATAAATGTGACCCGAGAAGAGTTCACACGGATATCTGCATGTGAGCATGTGCCAAAAAGAGTCAAGTTTGGATTCAGCAAATTGCTTTTGGGGAAGAAATTAACTCAAGAGTGGAAGTAGATGGGAAATGAGTCCAACTTATAATCTAGCCAAAGCTCCAGACACAAGAGTTTATTCAGAGCGGGTGGTAAGAGGGAGAGTTTCCCATCTGCTTGCCCAAACCATGCCCTCTATACCCCACTCCAGCAAAGGCTCAAGACACCAATGAAGGAGGAGAGTCACACGACCAACAGTGGGTTGGCATAGGGAGTTCTCTGGAGCATAGAAAAGGAGTCTGATGAGAAAACAGCTGGGCTAAAAGGGTTTAACCAGGGTAAATAAGCAGGGCTCCTCCAGTATAAATATGGATCCCCAGATGTTCAGATTTAGTCATTCCAAAACCTGGTCAGTATCTGACGTTTGGCTCTCTCACTTGTTTCAGATATGTAATTTCATTTTTCATAATTTGATAAAAGTGCTAAGAAAAAAAAAAACCCTACTAACAGTGAAGGAGGGTACCCTTTTCTCCACATCCTCTCCAGCATCTGTTATTTGTTGACTTGTCAATGATGGCCATTCTGACTGGTGTGAGGTGGTATCTCATTATAGATTTGCATTTCTCTAATAATTAGTGATGTTGAGCATTTTTCCGTGTGCTTGTTGGCCATCTGTGTATCTTCTTTGGAGAAATGTCTATTCAGGTCTTTTGCCCATTTTTCAATTGGGTTGTTGGTTTTCTTGCTGTTGAGCTGTTTAAGTTTATAATTTGGAGATTAGGTCCGGGTTGGTTGCATCGTTTGAAACTATTTTCTCCCATTCCGTAGGCTTCTTCTTTTTTTCTTTTCTTTTCTTTTTTTTTCTTTCTTTTTTTTTTTATGGTTTCCTTTGCTGTGCAAAAGCTTGTAAGTTTGATTAGGTCCCATTGGTTTATTTGTGTTTTTATTTCTGTTGCCTTGGGAGACTGACCTAAGAAACCATTTTTCTGGCTGATGTCAGAGAATGTTTTGCCTATGATTTCTTCTAGAAGTTTTATGGTTGTCTTGTCTTATGTTTGTAAATTGGTACAACCACTATGGAAAACTTAAAAAATTATACATAGAACTACCATATGACTCAGCAATCCCACTCCTGGGCATATATCCGGACAAAACTTTCATTCAAAAAGATACACGTACCCCATGTTCATTGCAGCACTATTCACAATAGCCAAGATACAGAAACAACTTAAATATCCATCAACAAATGATTGGATTAAGAAGATGTGGTATATATATATACACAATGGAATACTACTCAGCCATAAAAAGAACAAAATAATGCCAATTGCAGCAACATGGATGGAACTAGGGACTCAACTGAAGTCAGAAAGAAAGACAAATACCATATATCATCACATATCTGGAATCTAATACATGGCACAAAAGAACCTATCTACAGAAAAGAAACAAATTCATGGACATGGAGAACAGATTTGTGGTTGCCAAATGGGGGTCGGGGTAGGGGAGAGTGAGATGGACTGGGAGTTTGGGGTTAGTAGATGTAAACTATTGCATTTGGAGTGGATAAGCAATGAGATCCTGCTGTATAGCCCAGGGAACTATATCGAGTCACTTGTGATGGAACATGATGGAGGATAATGTGAGAAAAAGGATGTGTGTGTGTGTGTGTGTGTGTGTGTTCAAGAAGCCTCATTTTTACTCTTTGGTCAAACTGCTTTCTGTCTCTTCCAGTCTCATTACCTCGCATGTGTTGCCAGCTTTGAAATTTGTTCCGACATAGATACCCAAGATGCTGTCATTACAGATGTGTGCTTTAATAAACAATTGTAGAAAATCAATTTTATTCATTAAAATCTTAAGGCCAAATGATAATTTTGAAAAAAAAATTGCTAAATGCAGGAAATATTCCAGGAAGTTGATGCTCTTCCCAGAATGCACATCTTGTGACCTTTAACCCCAGTATCTTGGTAACCTGGTCCACATAAGTTTATAGAACATCTATTATTTAAAAAGTACAAGGACAAGCATCTTACACACAGACCCCTCCTCCTCCAACACACACATTCATAACAGTACTTTAATCTGTCTCGAATCGACTTCAAACCCATTTTGCTCTTAATGGGAGTTATTCATTTTCACTTGAAAGGTAATACATGACGGCTGGATATTTAATGTGATGGACTGGCTGCCGATTAACTAGGTGCTGTAACATTCTAGTCTGGTTCCCCCATGGCCCACTTCCCATCTCCTGGCCCCTGCAGACCTGATCCCTGGAAACCTTGCGTCGCAGGTTTTAGACCTCAGACTGTGATGGGTCCCTGCCTGAACGTTTGCACAATAGGAGTCTTTAATTAATGTTTCAGGGAATTAAGGTCCCCCTGCCCCTAGAAGGTTTCTTATTCTCCATCATTTTTCATTTTTGCTTACTGGTTGTCTTTTATACATTAACCCTGCAAATGAATTCTAAAGATGGGGTGGGTGAAGGCTTCGGCGACCCTTCAGATGGTGACTTGTCAGAGCCAACCCTCACCTTCCCTATGGCCACCTCCAACCCGAAGGATTAGGTTAGGTTCAGGGCTTACAGGTAAAAGCCGCTCGCTCTCTGCTCCTCCTTCCACCAGGAGCAAGCCAAGAGGATTCTAAGCACCCATCCCATCGTTTCGTCAGTCGGCCTGACCTGCAACAACACTTGCTCTTCTAAGGCCAGGACACCACCTTGGCAGTGCCTTCAATCTGCCTGCTCCCTGTTTTACAGCGACTGCCAGCCATGCAGGTGCTCACCAGTTGTGGATGAACGAGCAGGAGGCTGAGACCACCCAACTCATCTCACTGGCTGAAAAGCAAACAGAGTGGAACCCAGTGCAGCATTAGCATCGCTGCAGGACCAAAGAGTCCATCCTCCTTCGAGGTGAACCCATGATGTCTTGTGATGAGGTGGCAGAGGTGAGAATTCTGGTGTCAGAAGCCACTATTCTTTGCCCCCTGCATGGACAGGGGGACTTTTATTACATACATACATACATACATATATATGAATATATATATTACATACATACATACATATATATGAATATATATATATATATATATATATATATATATATATAATACTCTCAGACTGCTCTGGAATTCTAAAGCTTCTTTTGTGAGCAGGAGGTGAGTCCTTACAAAATGTGTTTTAAAAAATAAAATCGACACTCGCTCGCTCATTTCCTCTTTCTCCAGAGGAACACAACAGCCCTGCTATAATGCGAAATACCACATTCACTGGGGTTAAAAACGTCTAAGGCTCATCTCCCTTCTGCTGAGGGCAGCCTTCACTTTTATTAGGATCAGATCTATCTAGAAGTGCACATTAGCCACTGCAGCTCCCCTGGCTGCTTCTCTAAAGCTAAAGCCCTGCCTTTCCGATACTGGAGTGCGTGAGCACCGAGAGACAACCCCACTGTGCTTCCCTGGGTGGTGTGGGCACTGCCCCTAAGAGTGAGGGTCAACTAGGCTGACAGACCCCCTTCCGAGCTTGACTCCAGACCTTAAAATATATCCAATCACTTGTGATGGAACATGATGGAAAACCATGAGAAAAAGAATGTTTATATGTGTATGACTGGGTCACTTGGCTGTACAGCAGACACTGACAGAACACTGTAAATCAACTATGATCAAATTTTTTTTAAAAATGAAACATGTCAATCCCTATCGAAGCATGGAATTAAAGGCTTTCTGTAATTTCTGCAGGCGGGTAAACAGTTGTGCGAGTCCTGCGTCAGCAGGCGGGGAGAGGGTTTACTCTCCTCCATTGCGGTGCCAGGTTTTCTCAAGCTGCTTCTCTCTGATCCACTTCGAGAGGCCAGAGTCCCGAAATCAACTTCTACTTCAGTTCTGTCACTAGCACACATTGTAGGTGTAAGTAAATGAGGTTGTCCAAATACCCGGAGGGAAAATACCGTGGTTTTCTGCTTGGAAGACTTTTTGAAACTTAAACGTAAATTCTAGGAGAGGTGTCACAGTTCTTAAAACATTATTTTAAGAAAATCAATGACTGGTCACTTTAAGGCCTCTCTGACGTCACAGACGTGAAGTGGAAACAGATGAGCTCCAGAGTCGAGCCACGATTTCAGCAGTGCCCAGAACCATCGGTTTGCACTGGTAACAACTTGAAGGGTTACTACCTTTGGTGGCTTTTACAATAATAACAAAATGAACTGGAAACAATCTAGATCTTTTACAATAGAGCACAGTTAAGGAAGCAATGGTACAGCCACTCTATTGAGTATTATATGACATTAAAAATGACAGCTATATGGCCATCATTAATAAGTCCACAAATAACAGATGCTGGAGAGGGTGTGGAGAAAAGGGAACCCTCCTACACTGTTGGTGGGAATCTAAATTGGCATAACCACGATGGAAAACAGTATGGAAAACTTAGAAAACTATACACAGAACTACCATATGATCCAGCAATCCCACTCTTGGGCACATATCCAGATAAATCTTTCCTTAAAAAAGACACATGCACCTGCATGTTCATTGCAGCTCTATTCACGATAGCCAAGACATGGAAACAACCCAAATGTCCATTGACAGATGACTGCATTAGGAAGATGTGGTATATACACATAACGGAATACTACTCAGCCATCAAAAACAACAAAGTAATGCCATTTGCAGCAACATGGATGGAACCAGAGACTCTCATACTAAGTAAGTCAGAAAGAAAAAGACAAATACCGTATGATATCACTTATATCTAGAATCTAATACATGGCACAAATGAACCTTTCCACAGAAAAGAAAATCATGGACATGGACAACAGACTTGTGGTTGCCTAGGGGGAGGGGAGGGAGTGGGATGGATGGGGTGCTTGGGGTTAAGAGATGCAGACTATTGCCTTTGGAATGGATCAGCAATGAGATCCTGCTGTGTAGCACTGGGAACTATGTCTAGTCACATGATGGAGCCTGATAATGTGAGAAAAAAGAATGTATACATGTATGTGTAACTGGGCCACCATGCTGTACAGTAGAAAACTGACAGAACACTGTAAACCAGCTATAATGGAAAAAATAAAAATCATTATAAAATTGTAAAAAGTTTTTAAAAATAAAGCAATATGGAAAAGTCTTTGAGGATTTTGGAAAAAAAAGAAAAGATACAATGGGCATTATACCATGATACAGCTTTGTGAAAAACAGACATTAGAAAAAAAAGATGAAAACCATTGTTGTCTTTAGGTGATGGCATTGTGGACCAGTTCCCCATTTTCTAAGTTTGTCATATATTTATATTATTTTTAATACTAAAGTTAAACAGTTCACCATTTAAATTTGACTGTCCCTGAAAACTTTGATATTTGGATCCGCACTGTATAAAACATCAGGTGGTATTTTTTGCTTTGCTGGTTGAAGCGATTTTTCCTCATTTTGGCAGCTATGCCCTATGAAAATATGTGTTAAATCTCAATGAATCTTCCACAGGCAACACGCTGGGCTCCTGGCACTTCAAAGGGCCTAAAAATGTGGCAAGGAAACGCGCGAGTGCACGTGCTGTCTGTTACACACTCTAGGAAGTGAGGCAGGAGGGGCAGTGGGGAAGGAACTGGTGGGGGAAACCCGGACCACAGCCTCGGGGCACAGGAGCCGTGCATTCCTTGCCACGTGTTAGGAGGTGTGAGGGGTGCCAGGAGTTAAGGCTGCCCCACACGCAAGCTCACCATCTTGCTGGTGAGGCACAAACAGGACCAGCATGTCCTTGTTACGGAGTACAGAACACGCCACGTCGACTTTCTAGGCCCAAAGCCACCACTCCCCCTTAAAGTGTGATGGGGTGGCCACTACGCCTGACAGAAAGAAACACTGAGGCTGACCCGATTCATGACTCTCAGTTTTATTCTCGTAGGTTCCTCTGCATCCTTGGCATCAATCTCATTTCACAGGGCAAGCCAGGAGACTGCACAAGGCTTCCTCAGGAAAAAACATCATTTCTGTGACATCGACTTCCAGATATCCTTTGTTTTTTTAACATATCTGCTTGGGGAATATTTATCTTCTAAAAATACTTGAAAATGTACCCCTTTGGCATATTAATTAGAGGGTGTAGGGACGAAAAAAGAGCCAATTTAAATTCATGCAAGTTTTGTCTGCAATTGTCCAGAAGTGGTTTGATGACGTTCTAAGCACATAGAATAATTTAAAACAAGCCTAGTAAGGCCTCAGGTAGGAGGCGACTAACTGCAGAGCAGGTAAGTACAATTTTGGGTCAGAAAGTGGTCACCTATTGTGGGAACATGGCCCCTTTAACTTCACCCGATAAAACCACCCTTCTGGAGATCCCACAGTGGCTCAGGGGTTGAAGAACGCGACTAGCATCCATGAGGATGTGGGTTCAATCCCTGGCCTTGCTCAGTGGGTTAAGGATCCAGCGTTGCCGTGAGCTGTGGTGTAGGTTGCCATCTGCAGCTCCGATTCGACCCCTAGCCCGGGAACTTCCATCTGCCAGGGGTATGGCCCTAAAAAGACAAATAGGAAAAAAAAAAAAAAAAAAAAAAAAGAAAGAAAAGAAAAGAAAAGAAAAAAAAAAGAAATCTGAAAAAACACTGGAAATCAAGTAGAAATGGAAACTCAAGGCGCCCAGCTCTTGGCTTCTCTCTAATTATTAACCAAGACCCAAGACATCAACTTGCCCTCCAAGAAAATCAAAAGTACTGGAAGTTTCTGCTTCCCGAGCAAAATTCACCCTCTCGTCCCTCAACACGCCAGTGGTGCCGCTGGCCTGGTGGACGTTGTCCGCCACAGAGCCCTGCCTTGGGGCGGCCGTGGGCGTGCGCTGAGCGGCCGAGTCGCTGGGGAGTCCCGTGTGGATATCCTCCTTCCATGGGGCTGTGGCATTTGGAAGCGGTGTTCACCAAAGTGCCCACCCTCTTCCTTCTGGGGACCCCAAGGTGAGCCCACGGAAGGCCGGGGATGCTGCCAGATGTGTCATCCTTGCGGAGAGGCCAAAGGCAGCTGCCGCCCCTGCTTCTCAACCATCAGCCTCTGAGCTAAAGTACCACTGACAGCCCCTCCATCTAAACTTCCATCTCCCAAACCAGCAACATAATGGAGGAGCCAATTAAATGATTATTAATTCATGCTACTTTCCGTAAGCCAGAGGTTCTCATCGCCTTGTGTTCCGTAAACCAGCTCGCCACCTGCCCCAGAAATTTACAGCAATCTTTTATCTATCTCCACTGACTAAGGGGGAAAGAAATTCACACAACTCCATACTTAATGCCTGAGTTGGGATAATGAGCCCAGCACGCCACTCACAGAAGCTTCACTGGATCTGCAAATGGTCACTCAGCTCATGATGCAAATGAACTGAAAGGGGCAGTGAGCTCTCTCCATGGCCTCACCCTCCCCCTCGAGAAAGCAGAAGCGCACGACTTCCGAAAGGTCATCTCTGCTGCTGGACTTTGCGATCTTCACGCTGTTGTGGAATGTGGAGCTGCTCCTGGCCTTTGCCTGCAAGTCCCACCCCAGAGGAGAGGCGAGGGTTTCGTACTCATATCTCCCTCGGAGCTGCTGCACTTGCTAAGTGGCCAGAGGTCTGGCTCGATTCTCTTCCTCCCCAAATACAGAGAACAGTTCCTTTAAAGGGTCTGCTTTGCTGCCAACATGGTCGTTAAACCTGTATGGTTTCATTCTGCCTCCAACCAAGCACTTAAAGATGTTTCAGAGAGGAATCTTGTGGGGGCCGGGGTGGGGAGTGGGGTGTGTGCTGTGTCTCAAAGGCCAGGGCTGCGGGGACTGGCACAGCCAGTGGGGGTCGCCACGGCTCAGCTGCCGCCCTTCCCTGACTGATGGTGTGGAATCTGTCCCAGAGTCCAGCCCAGTGAGGTCAAGAACCTTCTGTTCAAAATGCAATCCCAATTTTCCACGACTGCAAGCTACGCTGCCCCTGTAGCTCTCTAGAAAGCACATTAGAGGTACAACCACTTACTCAATAAGCAGAAAAATATGCCTGGGTAGGTAGAGTGAGACACACAGGCCTCATCAACTTACCAGACACGGCGTCCTGTTTCCACCAAGGATTTCAAAGACTGGAGTCATGCTAGACACGAGGGTACCTGTGCTTGAGGAATAGCTCCCTGCCTCTCTCTGCCAGCTCAAAGATGAACCAGACAGGTCACCATTTTGAAAATCTAGACGCTCTACTGCTGGTATCGTTAATACTTTGCTTTTTTTTTTTTTTTTTTTTTTTTTTTTGCTATTTCTTTGGGCCACTCCCACGGCATATGGAGATTCCCAGGCTAGGGGTCGAATCGGAGCTGTAGCCGAGGCCTCCGCCAGAGCCACAGCAACGCGGGATCTGAGCCGTGTCTGCAACCTACACCACAGCTCACGGCAACGCCGGATCCTTAACCCACTAAGCAAGGGCAGGGACCGAACCCGCAACCTCATGGTTCCCAGTCGGATTCGTTAACCACTGCGCCACGACGGGAACTCCAATACTTTGCTTTTTATTTGGAAATAATTACAGATTCACAGGACGTTGCAAGAATAGCCCAGAGAGGTCTTGCCCCCTTCACCCAGGTGCTACTTTTTTGCCAGTGTTTAGATAAAGACATCTAGGTCTCTGATGGCTTTTCATCATGACCAAACCTCTCCTCCTCCCCCTGGGATCAGGGAGTCCATCTGCCTCTTCCACACACTTCTGTCTTCCAGGAATGCTCAGCACCTCTCTCACACAGGGGGGCTTATGGCCTTGCCCGTGGTTAAAGGAGAACTAGGTCTCAAACTTCACCCATGCCCCAAGATCAGAGCCCCAACATTCTCAAACTCAAGCGTGAGTCACAAATCCCCTGGAGGGCTTGTTAAAACACAGGAGGCGGCCCTACCCGCACCCGCCATAGGTCTGATGCGAAGAACCTGCATTTCCAGTGAGTTCCCAGGTGAGGCTGATGGTCTGACCACACTTCGAGAACCGCTGTCAGAGCCAAAGCTTCCTGGAATGGGTAGGAACCGTCCCACTTCATGGGTGGACTAGAATTAAATAAGGGGGCCTGGCAGGCGTGGGCGGATCCGGCAGTCCACTTTCAAATGACTGACTGAAAATGACACTCTCATCATTTACAGTCGGGGACGAAAGCCAGGCTTGGTCTCAAAGCTAGATGTTTTCCCCCTCAGGCCAAAGGTGAAAGATTAAATGTGGCTGTCCCTCAGGGAACCAGGCTGCTCACAACCAACGCAGATACATTTTCAAAGCCCAGAAATTCAGAAGGAATAACCTGCACGTGTTCTGTGAGCGTGTAATGCAGAGTAATGACAGACCGCCTTGCTGATGGAAGTCTCATTCTTTCCACGTGGCCTGGAGAACCTCTGTGAAAAGGGCAAATACCTCTGGGCTCTTTGCTCTCTGCACAAGGAGAAAGCATCTTTTTGGTGCCAGGCCTTGGCACCTGCAGGCCACACCAGCCCGAGGTTCCCTTTGCTTTAGCCCTGGGGTCGGGGGGACGGGGAGACCCACACGGGCCTCTGTGGCCACAAGTCACTGTTCTGGGAACAGGGAATCACGTCGTGCTTGCCCAGCGAGCAGCCAAGGTGAGAAGGCGGGCCCGTCTGGACGGGTGGCGGCTGCTGCTTGTCTGCATCTTTGGGGAAAAACAGTGCTAAGCTCCACATCAGAGGCATCAATCTGTTGTACTAATTCCTTGTTGAAATATGCATAAGGCTGTTTAACTACACTGATTGGAGCTCCCCAAAGGCCATCCCGCAATTCAGATTCAAGGCACCTTGCTCCCTCGGTGTCAGGTTTATGAATGAAACACCAGTCAAAGCAGAGCCACCAGCCACTGCCTCGTTTGGGCCAACATCAGCTGTCAGTATATTTAGTAACTTGGAAACACTGGGCACCCACCCACCATGAGCCCGGCCTGTGCCATGAGCTGGGGACCAAAGAGGCCCCGACCCGATTCCTCACTCTGAGACACCAAATCAGCCTGCCTGTCTCTGGCCTCCTCTCAGTTCCCCCAAGTGTCCCGTCTTCCCTGGCAGAGCCTCCAAGGCTGTGCACAGACACCTTCTGCAGCGGTGGTCACCGGGTGCTGTGAGGACAGGGCCTCCGAGGGGGCTACGTCGGGATCTGCGTGACCACTCCGCCTTCTGGCTTCATTACAGGACGGTGACGATCATGGACTTGGGAAAAAAACTACAATGGGGAGGACCTTAGCGACACTTGAAGTCACAGGGACGAGTCCAGAGGTGTGAGATGTAGGTCAAAACAAGGGGCGATACGGGTCACGCTGGGGCCAGGCCACGGTTAATTAGCAGAAGCTCATCCTGTCCCTATCGAATCAAACATTAATTAGGTTAGTTAGGGCCTCTGAGCCCCAACACAGCACAGACTCCCGGGGTCTAGAATATAAGAAAACGCTTCCAGTTTTTTCTCCATTCCAAACCTGTCTTCATAAAATACTGCACTAAATTTTAAGAGTGAAACGGCCTTTGTGACAACAAAGGCCTCCGATCGGGGTCCAGCAAGGCGGCAGATAACGAAGAACCTTGGGCGGAACTTCCCAGCACCCTTGCACATCAACTTCCCCCGAGACCCGCCAAGGATTTCTCTTTGCGTGTCCGGGTTGGACAGGAGTATCTGTGCTGGGGACAAAGGCATCACACAGTCCCCCTGAGTGGGCCTGTTCAGTGGGAAAATTCTCGTCTTCCCCTGGAGGTTTCAAGTACCAAGAAGACTGGCAACGGTATGTCTCCTCTTGGATTGTGTGCACTGCGGACAGGGTGTGGCCCACGGGGAGTGAAGTTTCCATCTCACGCTCCACAGAGGCCCTGCACTCAGTTTGCTCACCGCCCCCAAAGGCCCGGGACCGTCGGTGAATGGGACAGGACGTGGGCAGGGGGAGGGTTCGAGCGCACCTGCAGGGGCTCCTCACCAATTCCTGTCTTGCTCCGGCCAAGTTTGCTTTACACAAAGGTGTCCGCCCCCCTTGCTAAGAAACGGCACAGTGGTCAGCGGAGCTGCCACAGCCTGGCTCAAGTCTCGGCTGTGTGACCTTGAGCGTTTCAACGACAACGGTGGACGGTCAGCTTCTTCCCTCAGACAGACAAGGACAGCACTGGTCGCAGGGCGTCTGGGAGGCAAGCAAGAGAGATCAGGCACATGAAGTCCACCAGAGTCTAGCACACGGTGGCAGCTCCAACTTCTCTGCCTGCAGCGTCGGCTTTCAAAGTATCTCTGGGAAATAATATGGTGCGTGTGTGGCCATGAAACTACAGACTGAGCAGAGAGGCCTGGTGTTTAGGACAAGCACAGACACTGAATTTGCCTTTTCTGTAAACCTGCATCGAAGAATCCAACTCGCCCCATGGGTTTGGTGTCCATAAAGCAGAGAGTGGAATGACTTGGACTTGAAAGCTTTTATGGTCATGCTCTTTTACCAAGTGATTGCTAATGAGACACTGAAACAGAGTTCAGCACTAGCTAGGTGCTGGAGATGACAAAAGTGAGTGAATGTGGGGTTAGGGAGAGATGGACAGAGCACACAAGATTTTGAGGGCAATAAAAATACCCTGGGTGACATTATAATCCAGGATATATGTCATTGTACGTTTGTCCAAACCCACAGAACGTACATCGAAAGTGCGTCGTAAGGTGAACTGTGAACTTTGGATGATTATGATGGATCCGTGCAGGTTCATCACTGGTTTAAAAAAAAAAAAAGGTACCATCCTGGTGAGTGATGCTGAGAGTGGGGGTCGCTGTGGGTGGTGGGGCAGACGGTATAGGGGAAATCTCTGTACTTCCTTTTCAATTTTGTTGTAAACCTGACATAGCTCTAAAAAAAAAAAAATAAAAGTCTTGTTAAAATAGGAGTTCCCGCAGTGGTTAACGAATCCGACTAGGAACCATGAGGTTGCGGGTTTGGTCCCTGCCCTTGCTCAGTGGGTTAAGGATCCGACGTTGGCGTGAGCTGTGGTGAAGGTTGTAGACGCGGCTCGGATCCCGCGTTGCCATGGCTCTGCCAGAGGCCAGTGGCTACAGCTCCGATTCGACCCCTAGCCTGGGAACCTCCATATGCCGCGGGAGTGGCCCAAGAAATGGCAAAAAGACCAAAAAACAAACAAACAAACAAACAAACAACTTGTTAAAACAAAACACTAAAATGAATGAACGCCACATGGCCCTGAAAACTGTGTTTGACAACCAGAGAAACAGGATTCTCAAGCTTCTCCAATCGTGATACAGGAAGATAAAGCGACTACGTCCCGCGTTCTTCAGCTCTATCATCTGGGGAATTCACCCCGACCCGGAAGGCAAACTGTGGTCTGATCACAAATCGGACACCTTGGCGTTTCCCACCGATGTGTTTCAGTCCTCCGGCCTCCTAAATAAAGATAATGCTGGATCCGGGAAGAACGTGAGTGCCTAACGAAAAGGCTCTGACGTCCCGTGCGCAAGGCACCACAGCATGTTTTCAAATCATGATCATGATCCCAATCACGAGGCGCTTCCCGCATCAGCACCAAAGCGAAGCCCAAACTAACGCAAGGACGATGAACAGCGCCCCTTGGCGGGAACAACGTGCATGCAAATCTGTAAGGTATTTTCTGTCGTGATGAAAAGCAATTTGCTCCTGAATCTGCATTTTCACTGCCCTCTATACCTTGATGATAGTTCTCAGGACACTGTTATCATAGCTGTATGACTGCGAATGATGTCTCTTCTAGAAGGTGAGTTCCAATTACTTACTACTTTTTTTTTTTTTTTTTTGGGCATATCCCACAATCTCATTAACTATCTGCACCAAAAAATATGTGCTCCAGTGAGGTGGTACCCATCTCGCTCATGACTTAATATAAATTCTCAAAGCCAAGATCTCCGAATTACTGGCATTCAGGCAAGTCCAGATAAACGCCACACCCTCTAGTTCGCCTTCACCACATAAAAATAGCTCACATGGTTTGTTTTCAATTGTGAGACAGAATTCTGCCTCCAGTGACTTAAGCAGCCCAGTTATACTGAAAGGGGTTTGGGGGGGGGGGGAAGGACGGGGAGAGGCAGAGAGGGCGGGGAACAAGGGGACTCTGGAAACGCTGACTTAGCTGCACAATTCCCATCTGTGGGTGAAAACCTAAAACCCAAACCAGTTTCCATTGGCAAGAATGTGAACCACAAAGGGGCATGCCAGCCAGGCTCCCGGCAGTCCCTCACACGTACCCTACTGCAAAGACAAAGTGACTTTCAGGTGAGGTGGAAAGATGGAAGCCAGTTCCAGAAGGGCAGAGAATAAGGCCAAACTGATTTCTGTAGACGCAGGGAATGGCCTGGTTTCCGGCCAATGACAGGGTGGGGACCCGGGGAGCCACTCAAAGGCACCCAGCGGCATCTCAAAGATTCCTGCACCGAGGTCCTCATCACTGGGCTGTGACAGGTGTGATGGGCCCCATGTCACTGGCCCAGGTGAGGCATGCAGTGCTCTGATGCCTCAAGCACGGGTCCCTGTCACTAAGGGGTATGTCCAACCTTCCTGGAAAAAGCCTCCAGGGCCCGTGTGAACTCCTTCTGTGGGTTCTTGACCCACCCGTCTCCATTGGCCAGACATCCAGGAAAGCCTTGCAAGTCCCAAGCACTGTGACCTGAGAAATCAATATTCTCCTACAGTCCACACTACGGTACAACTATCCCTCCTCCAAACCCTTTTTTTTTTTTTTTGCTTTTTTTAGGGCTGCACCCATGGCATATAGAGGTTCCCAGGCTAGGGGTCCAACTGGAGCTGCAGTTGCCGGCCTACCCCATAGCCACACCACCACTGGATCCAAGCTGCATCTGTGACCTACACCAGAGTGTACACCAACGCTGGATCCTTAACCCACTGAGTGAGGCCAGGGATCAAACCCACAACCTCGTGGTTCCTAGGCGGATGTGTTTCCGCTGTGCCACGATGAGAACTCCCAAACCTGATTTTAAGAAGTTCCAGAACTGCAAGAACCCGTTTGGTCCAAACCTACCGCTTTACAGATTGTGAAACTGAGGTCCAGGGACTAAGGTCATGCAGCGCATCTGAGCCGCAGAACCGGGCCTTGAGCCCTGGGCCCCTGCCTCCTCGTAGCAGGGAGCTCTGGCTTCCCTCTCTGCACGTACCTTCGTTTGTCTTTTTTTTTTAAGTATTTTTTCAGCCCCTTTCCTTTCTCTGTGGCAGATTCCATTTCAGGCGCTCCGTTCCCCCACAATGGCAGCCCGATTTATACAAAGCTGTAAACAACGGCGAGAAGAGGGGGAGGGCTGGTAATAGATTTCCACCAGGATGTGCCTGACCTGCTTTTTTTCAACCTCAGTAATTAGAAAGGCAGTGGGGCTGTAGGAATTATTCATACGCAGCAAGAGCCGTACACTATACATTTATGTTAAACATGTCAAATCCGATTGAAATCATGCCTGCCAGCACCATATTCCATAAACACACTTTTCCCCAACAGTCGCCCAGACCCTGCCAGCCCATTAATACCTCCTTCAACAGCAATCTTCCATAGATTCAAATCAGGGACGCTCCACTGCACTAATTGCTCTGTGTGAGGTGAGCACCGTGGATTTAAAAAAATTAATAAAAGAAAGTCCCTTCAGGCCATTCCCCTTGAAACGCCACACTCAAACTACAACAGGCGGACTCAAAACTTCTGGCAAAAAAGACCAACACAGACGTCCGTTCGGGATTTCTGAAGCATTATCACGCTGTCATTGGAAGTTGGACTGTTGCCCCATCGTTGTTGGTTTGTTTGTTTTTTAAAGCGCCCGTACCCCCGGGTCATCTTGTCTCAAATTAGCTTAACTAGACCCAGCTTAGTGCTCTGTGGCTGGAAACCACCTTGGCTGTAGGATTTAAATAACCATCTTGCTATGATTCTTTTGCCAAGAGTTCAGTTTTTTCCCCTCATTATTGGTGATAAAGCATCACATTAATTGTATAGCCCTTAATTTATACCAATTAATGATTGACTGGATAATCACTACATTAATTACTGTTCCGTTGCCGACACTGGGGGCTCTTCAGTCCAGAACACGCACACTCAAATCCACACGGCTGAACGAGAACATGCCAGCACTTTCACACTGCAAAAGAGGAAAAGCACGCAGCTGGACGGTGGAAATGGCTGCGCATGAGGGAAGAGGTCTTGCTTCAAAGAACCTTCCTGAACCCTCCAGTGGCCCACAAGGGTGCTTTACACTTGCCTTGACTAGATGGGACCCTGAAGTGTTTACCCAGGGCTCGTCCCTGTGCCACCGTGCAGCCTAGGCTGGTGGGTGTGTCTTGTCCAGGTTTTGGAGGGGAGGCACCCAAGGCTGCAAGAGGCCAAGGCCACTTGCTAACGGGTGAGCTTCTTGAGTCCACATCTAGAGAGGTCTTTCCACCTCCCCAACCTGCTCTCAGGCAGCACGATGCAGACGTACCACAAGGCAGGTGCATGGCTGACGGCCCCACGCGTTTCCAACACAGAGGTGGCTGTCATGTTACGGTTCGGCACTGCACGACCTCGGGAGGGTGCTACTCTCTAGACTCAGGATGGAGATGAAAACTCAATCAAATGATTAGACTGAAAAACTCCGTTCTTGGAGAGGTGGTGTAGGGCCCTGGTGAGAGCCAGGGCTCTGCCCCAAGAGGGACAGCCCGTATGCAAACTTGAACGCGTCTTATGCCTTCTGGCAGCTCCACTTAGTTATCTGCAAAATGGCAGGAGGGGGTGAGGGGGCTGTTCGTTGCAGCACCTCTTTCACAGAGTGGTGGGTAAGAATCAAATGAAATCATGTATCTGAAGCAGGGCCAGCCCACCTCGTCCTCACGGCCCAGCACAGAGAAAACCATAGCAAGTGAGTATCAAGAGATGAAGGTGCAACTGCCCCTGGCTTCAGTAGCCACCCTCTCCCCCCACCACCCCCATCTGCAGGCCAACCCCTGGGCTACAGAGATCAGTACCCGTGCACCCGAGACTAGCTGTGTGGCATGTGTGGCGTGCCTGCTGGGAGGGGCAGGTGTGACACACTAGAACAGGAACTGGCAAGGAGTTAGAGCTTAGCGTAGCCTTAATTCCAACTGGAAAGTGTATCTTTCAAGGTTCCTTTGCTCCTGAGGATTTCTTGCCGCAGTGACCAACGCGGCTGCCACAAGCCACAGGTCACGGAACTTTAAATTCATAAAAATTAAATAAAATTTAAAACTTAGCTCCTCAGTGGCACTAGCTGCATGGCACGTACTCAGCAGCGTGTGCAGCTAGTGTCCACTATGTCGTACAGCGCAGACACAGCAAGTTCCATGGGACAGCACCAACCCACGGCGAGACTGCTGGAAGACACAGGCGGTCCTGAAATCCCCAGGACCGCGTTACGTCTCCTAAAAGCAAGGCCCATAATCTCAAGGGACCCGTGATCGGTGGAACTCTGCCCAGTGCCCTGCATGTGGTAGGGACCACTGACTGTGGGACTGATGCTGCCATGACTCAAGTCACTGTGCTGCTTATCTTGCTGCCACTCAAAGTGAAAGACCTGACTCCTAAGTAAAGGAAACCCAAAGAGGGTCCATTACCAACCTCCATCAAAAAGGAAATCAGGAGTCCCAACTCAATGCAAAAATAAATGACAAAAAAAATTTTAGTAAAGATTATCCATTCCTGCAGAAACCCCCAAACTACATAATCAATAGCTGAGAAAATGCCAATTATCCAGGCCCATTTGAAATATTATTAATCTGCATCCTGAGCAGCCACTAATCAACAGTACAAATTGTGAAATCACTATTTATTTATTTGCTGGGAGGAAGCACTCCCCATCACATTTAATCAGACAGGAATGGCTCAATTTAGGGAGTAAATGGAACAAATGCAGATTTTTTTTATACAAAATACTAATAAGGATCCCAAAGAAAGCTCAGGAGAGGCTGCTGGCACATGTATCGATTCCAAGATCACATCAGCCCGACTACCTTAATAAAGCCTGTCATTAGACACTCAAACAATATAGACAGAATTATTCTTCAGGTCGAAAGAGGATCATTGGCAGGAGTCGAGGAAGAATTTTCCCTTCTCTCTTTACCACTGTGCAACTGGCAAGATGCATCTCGGGGTTATTCATTCTCTGTCCATCTTTTAGAAAGAAAGCTTAAGTACGGCCAGTCGCTTGAATGAGAAAGTTGAGCTTTATTCAACACTCTTCTTTTGGGTGCTCCTTTTAAGTCTTTGTGCAGGTTCCTGACTGCCAGGCACGTCTGCCGGGGCTGAAGACACATTCCCACTGAAGTATAAACACTCGGAATGAGATTTCACTGAACCCTCCTCACCAAAGCTTGCCCTAACCTGATGTAGGAGTTAGACGAGCAAATACAAGGTGTCCGGCATAGAGCCTAGCACACAGTAGGAGCTTTTCAAATGGCAGCCACTTCTTGTTTTTTTCGTGTCCTTAGCATGCAGAATGCAGCCAACACACATATCACATACCACCTGTACAATCCCACTAAATCCTTCTATGTTCCCCTCAGCTTCTCAAAAAAAAAAAAAAGGAGGACTGGGAGAGAAACTGCCTCTGCTTTTCATCCTTTTATTTATCTAAACTTAAAACAAAACCAAAAGCCCCTCCTGACACAGAGTCACTATATGCCAGGCACTGTTCTAAGCTTCCCACCCTCAAACAGCCCTCACGGCAGGACGAGGGCCATTCTCAATGCCCAGCTCCAGTGAGGAAACCGAGGCACAGAAAGGCACTGTGAGCAAGGCAGTCACAGTGCAAGTGGCTGAAGCAGGATGAGAAGCCAGGCACCCAAATCGTGAGAACAAAGCCCCGACTGGCCTGGAAGGTTGCGCCGTCTCCAAACCTCGCCTGTGAAATCTGCCTCCCGACGCACGTCCTCCAGGCAGATGTGTTAAACCGCTGTCTGCAACGTTTGTTTCGATCTCATCTCAGGACTGCAGCACAGGCTGGGATCCCAAGGCACGAGAAGCAACCCGGGTGGACTCTCCTCACACCCCCAGGGCCTTCGAGCACGGACACCCATCCTCTGCTGCCTTCCTTCCAGATGCCCTAGGGGCTCGGCCCTGGCCCTCCGCACGAGGTGAAGCACAGGCCTCCGGACACCACAGAGCCCGGTTCAAAAGGGGATGATGAGCAGCACGGACGGGCTGCGCATTCGGTGACAGGGACGCCCAGGAAAAGCAGAGCAGCGGCCCACAGGTGACGTGGCCTCTCCCGACACCTGGATGCTATTTCCCTGCCTCTCGGATTTCTCTTTTCTAGAAGGAAGAGCCCCCATTTTTTCAGCTTCTTCTCAGGGGCAGTATTTCTCAGCCTTCAGTCATTTTCATTGCTCTCCCCTGGCCTCTCTCCAAGATTCTGTATCTTGTTTAAATAGCAAAGGCCAACACCGAACATGATTTAAGAACAGGCATGCCTGGAAAAGTAACAAAGGCCCAACCAATATGGACACCAGAAGGTAAATATTTTCTCAAAAAAAAAAAAAAAGAAAGGAAAAAAAAAAAAAAGAAAATCAAACTATTACAATCTTAATAGTGGAAGGCAATAAGAATTAGGTTAACCAAATAAAATAATTGCTGTTGCCTGCCGTATCATTTCCTCTAATTCTTGTGGTGGTTTCTGGGAGACTTCTCTGTCCAGGTAAGTCTTCTCAGAAACAACCTTGCTGCTCCTCAAAAAAAAAAAAAAAAAAAACCGCCAAAGCTTTTCTTCTTAGTTGCAGCAGTTCCCCCCGCGCCCCTGAGATGCACAAATGCCACATCTTGAGAGAGGACCACTCCCCGCGTCTCTTAACACCGGCTTTGCCAGAAACAGCACTTGCCCTCCTGACTTCTTCAATTTCTTCTGGTCAGCCACCCTCCTGCCAGGCTCTGTGGCCTTCGGCTCCCCTCTGGGTGCATCTCAGAGGCCAAGGGAGGGCACCAAAACATGCAGAGGCTGCCTGGGGCCCCAGAGGCAGAATGAGGCCCCCTTCCCCCACAGCTCCCCCTGAGAGATTCCGGGGTGACACCCATCAAGAGCCACGTGGCGAATCCCTGCGCCAGGCTTGGAAGCGGTGGGACAGGCCCTGGACCTCCCACGAGGAAGAACCACACTAAGGGCAAAAGAGCAACAGGGAGGCGGGGCTGGCAAGGCCACCTCAAAACACAGCGGCCCCTGGCACGGAGCCAGACACCTGGGTGATGACCAACAAGCTGGCACAGGGGCCTCTCACAAAACTTTAAAAAACTCTTTACTCTAACATTAAGAGGAGAAGGAAGACGACCAATGAGAAAAGCAAAAATAAAACCCGTCTCCCATCCGCACGGAAGCAGCCAGGTTGGCGCGGGTGGAGGAAGGACGCGCCCGCCCGCGGCCCCGGGGCCTGGCTCCTCCAGCGGAGGAAGCGCTGGAGCTGGAGGGCAGCTACACTCTACCTGTCCACTTGCTCTGGTCCTTGTCGCCTCCACCCTCCTGGTCTTTAGCAAGCTCCTCGGGGTCAGCAGCCGCTTCACTGGGCCCTTCAACATCTTCAATGGCTTCTTCTGAAAGAGAAGAAAGACAAAATGTCAAGGATGAAAAGTAGACAGAAGATGAAGGACTCCTGGCTTCTACTCCAAAGACGTACCGGCCACAAAACGCAAGCAGCCGACGCCTGGCCCCCTCTCCTCCCAGCGGCCCCTGAAAGGGTAAGCGTGCGGACTTCCCTTCCCCGCTCGTAGGTATGAGACTGCGACTCGCCCTAGATGTGCGGACATCAGGTATTTCCGGATGGAATCTGGATGCCTCATTGGAGCTTTTCTCATTGAAAAGCCAATCCTGCTGAAGGAATGACTCCATCCGAGTTCTTGAAATTGCATGCAAAAAAGGAGCCCCATGTTAGCGTCCTGCCTAACTCCACCGGCACTGGGGACTGGCGTTAAACTAGATGCAACCCCACCTTTGACCCTCATAAGGTCTCACGGTGCCTGCGCATGTGCCAGACAGTGGCGGGAGGTTTTACAGTCATTCATATTCTGAAGACTCACAGAGTCTCAGTGCCATGACCGCAGCAATGGGAAGAGGTCTAGAATGTGGACATCTGGGGGCATGCCAGGCAGCAATGGCGAGAAGCTCTATTTGCAGAGAAAAGGGACAAAAAGGGCATTGGAATCCTACATGTCCATTTTGGAGCCCCTGCATTTTTTTACCCAGCACGGGCTTAAAACAAACCAAGGAAATTCTCTCCATCGCCGCACATGTGGCTTGAGGGAAGGAAGAAGAACCATTGTTTCCAACATTAAATTAATCACAAAGTAAAATGCGACTGGCTTGCTGAAGTGGGGATGAGGAGGATAAGACGCTCTGAGGCCGAGGGAGAGGCAGTGAGACTTTCTCTCTGGCTTCCCTGGCCCTTTGGACAGTTATCTAAAGCATTCATTAAGAGCAAGTTGAAAGGAGGAGTAAGCCAGGCAAACCAAAGTGGGTTGATGATGAAACATTTTGGGGGAGACTTTGAAGAGCACACCTTCCTGGGTGGAGACACAGAGGCCCCGCCGCGCACGTCTGCCGCCCAAGGCCGGCACGAGATCAAGAGGTCAGAGCCATGGGACCAGGGATGATGGGATTCGGGGTTATGTTCAATGTCGCCCTAGTTCCCTCTAGCCCCGGCTCTACTTTGCAACATTTCCAGGTGTAGTGCCCCCCGATCCACCAGAAAATGGCTTCGAAATTTCATCTCACACAGGAAGTAAAAGGAGTTCAAAGTAAATTGACCTCAGAGGGTTTACAAAACATCTGAGGAAGAAAGTATCTATTAGGAGCCAGATTTTCCTACCTCTTCCCCCAAAGCCAGTAGAAGTCCCAGAACTGGAAAACTGAACTAGGGGTCAGAGAACACGTCTTCATGACCACCGAGAGGGGAGGTAGGAGGCAGCTGTGGGGAACCCGGACGAGAGAAGATGCTGCCTATCATTCTTCTGCCCCACCAAGAGGCTCCTACACCGAACGTCTAGGTCTCCTCCTGCCTCAGTGTACAGGAAAGTTACCATTGAGTCTCCCCATGCCCACCCTTAGTTCGAACGGAGAAAGATCAGGCAGCTTTGGTCTGAGGTCCATCGGCTATACAGCACCACGTGAACACTCCGTATCCTTTAGGGGAGAAAAATACCCATAGAAAGTGCTAGTTGAGCAGTAACAAGCAAGTTACCCCATCTTAATTATGTCCAGGTAGGATGTTCAATGCACATGTTTAGGCTTTTGATAAACCTGTTCCACACTCTATTATAAAATCCATCCTCGAATGCGGATACTAGCATTCAATCAGTATTATTAAACTGGGTCTACCCCAAGCAGCTAGGTCTCTTAAAATATACTCATTTGCCCTAACACATCCTATGATACAAAATACCTCTAAGTACCCATACACTAACCAAACGCGATTATGCAAAGCGATGGCTCACGGGCCCTCCTCTCCGGCACACACACATAACATCAGCACCTTAGACGGAGGCAGTCTGACGCCTGCAAAACAGGGAATACGCTGATGTGATGGACAGTGTCTGGAGGTGCTGCTCTGCAGAGCAGGGAGGAGTTACCCACGGGGGCGGGGCATCTCCAAGGCCAGTGTCTCTCTGCCGTGTGTTACACGGGCTGCAGCCATTCAAGCCAAGCGTTAAGAACTCGTGGTCACTCTGGCACTGACCCCACTTCTTTGAACCTTTCCAAACCAATCTATTCAGAAGACAGAGCCTGAGGAATAAGCTCATCATTCATGCAAGGCGCAAGGAACCCGCATGGCACTCTGTGACACTCCTGGAGCCCATATTCTACGAGCCTACGTGGGTCTTGGCTTTCTTCTGCCCTGGCCCCGCTACACGCAGAAAAGTGAAGGCAGCTGAGCTCCAGTGCGAGGGGAGACGACAGGGGTAAACTTAGGAACTTCTTTTACTTCTCTCCTTCTTCCCCTCCCTTGCCATTTTCTTTAAGGATTTTAAAATCAGGAGCTCCACTGTGGTGCAGTGGAAACAAATCCGACAAGGAACCATGAGGTTGCAGGTTCGATCCCTGGCCTCACTCAGTGGGTTAAGGATCCAGCGCTGCCATGAGCTGTGGTGTAGGTCGCAGATGCGGCTCGGATCAGGCGTTGCTGTGGCTGTGGTGTAGGCCAGCGGCTGGAGCTCAGATTCGACCCTAGCCTGCCTTGGACCCTCCATATAACGCGGGTGCGGCCCTACAAAGCAAGATAGAAAAATGAAAAATTGAGTCGTCTTCTTTTTCAGTTTTTAGATTTAATATTATCATTTCTAATATATTAGACGCCAAAAAGGTGTTGTGTGCTTGGTGGAATGAGGAACAACTGAGAAACGCCTGGACAAGCCAGCTTCGCTTACATGCAGATCCTCACCCTGCGAGAACACCAGGTCCCATTCAGCCCAGGAGGTGCTTCCCTGCAGTTTCAAGTGTGACCTACAGGTGTCGCCCTCTGCATGGCGAGGCCTGGAAGGGCAGCTCGCCACAGGAGGCAGACAGCGTCTGGGCCGCCTAACCTGAGCATGTGGAAATAATATACGTCTTCAAGTGAACTGTCTGGTCCTGGGGAAATAAAATAGGACATTCATAAGCAGTTACACCATCTGTCTTTATACCATCATCATCAACAGCAAGAGGAAAAATAGCTCTTTAAAATGGATGAAAGCCCAGGCTGACAGTAACCAGAAAACTGTGAGCTCTGAATACCAATAAAGGTAGAGAAATGATTTAAAAACAGAGATATAAACTATGAATTCGTCTGGACAGCTCGGGCCCACAATGCTTTGCAGGCAGGGGATGTTCTACTGGTCCCCCAAGCCTCACAGCCACCTCACTAAGACCCAGGCCTAGGCACCTGCAGACAGGACCTGGGGCTCCCTGTCCTAGAAACACGTGGGGACCGGGAGCAGGATGGCATCCAGCCCTGCAACAGCTGCGCCCATGCTCTGAGCTCCTGGGGCTGGTATGTAGCCCAGGCTCCATTTAGGGATGTTCATTTGATACCCACATGCCCAGAGAGTGCCGCACAGGGAAGGTTTTTCTCCCCACAGATCACAGAATGCATTTCCCCCCAGTGAAGTCAGTGGCAACTGGCTGGGGTCATCAGAGAAGTCAATTTTTTTTCCTCTATAGTATCAGCTACTGACAGATGGTGGGAACATGCAAAAACCTGATGGATGTGGATCCAGGTTTATGTGGAAAATCCTCTTCCTCAGAAGACAAAGTCACTTTCCTTCCCCAATACATACAACAGCCCCCGTGCTATTCTGCAGGCCAAGAAACACAATTCAAAACCATCTTCTCCCCAAAGAGCTGAACCCAGTATCAGAACCCAACCAGAACCCACCAGGAAGGCCTTCTCAGGGGCACAGCCAGGGCCTGGGTCAGCAAGTTCACCTCTGCTCTCTACGCCCTGTTCTTGGCAGGAAGCAGGGAGGCCCAGTGCATCTCACAAGAAGGTCTGTCCTTCAGAAGACTCCAGAGGGGGGTGCCTCTAACCTCCCCTCGAGGCCGCCGCAGACGCCTACTTCGTGGATACACCCTACAGTAGCCCTGAAACTAGGGCACTGCTCCTACTTGGATGTACTTCCACATTAAAGGGTTAGGGAAATAGAAGCAAATCTTGAATAGGTGTGAGGTCTTCCTGGTGTCCCTTCTGCCCTCAATTTCCATGTAAAACACAGGCTGAAGGCCTTTAAAAAAATCTATTTCCATCACCCTCTCTTTCTGACAACCGCTTCTCCTGACAGCACTCACTGGCGCCCACTCCCGTCTCCTGGGTAAGGGCAGAGCCCTCAGGTGTAAGAACTTCAGCAGGCACTCCGTCTAAAAGGGAAGGGCTCCTGGGGCAGCTTAGGTCTTGGAGTGATGATACCACGGCTCCAGAAGATTTCTCCTCAGTTAAGGCAGTTTTATGTCCCACAAATGCCAAATGTTCTCTCTTTTTTTTCTTTCTTTTTTTTTTTTTTAGGTCTTGTGTCCTTTTAGGGCTGCACCCGCGACATATGAAGGTTCCCAGGCTAGGGATTCAATCAGAGCTGTTGCCACTGGCCACAGCCACAGCCACAGCAATGCCAGATCCGAGCCACGTCGGCGACCTACACCACAGCTCACGGCAACACCAGATCCTTAAGCTATGGAACAAGGCCAGGGATCGAACCTGCAACCTCATGGTTCCTAGTCGGATTTGTTTCTGCTGCGCCACGACGGGAACTCCCTAAATGTTCTCTTAACACACCTTCTACTCATGGCGGTGAAGGGGATTGCGTGGTTTGCCCATGTGTGGTGAAGGAGGACCATGGGCCAACTGGCACCCCCTGATGGATGTCGATCCACTGGGGGGCGGTGGGGGCGGTGTCTGCAACAATTTCACTGACCACCTGGAAATTGGTTTGTGGAAAGAGCACGAGGCAGAAGCAAAAACAAAGGTGGCATCGGCACGAGGTTGTCACTCGCCACCACTGCGCCCACTCTCTGACCGAGTCATCCAAGAAAATGGGCCAGCTGCTAAAAAAGGATACTGTGCAGCCAATAACGAGGGCCGAGGGCTGCATCCATGGCGTGTATTTTACAAATCACAGACCTGACGGAACGAGAGTCTATCACTGGCTGAGGCTAGTCCGAACCGCTCCTAACTCCGGACAGGATGATGCAGACTCAGTCAAACCGCCTCCCAAACCTGGCAAGACTCCTGCTGGGCCTTGGTGATAGAAATCTGGACATTCTCCTACGAACCCGAACCGGGTGTCGTGCACGCAAGGCTCAGGCGATCATGTGACTTAAATAATACACTAATCTGGGATCCCTGAAGAATGAAATTGTTCTTTCCTTTTTCTTTGGGGGGAGCAGCGTTTGAGGGCGGGGAGTGAACTAAAGTGCGTCTGCCTGTCGGCAGGCTCAAGAGCCGAGAAACATTAGCTGTCATGAACCACAATCAAATCAGGTTTGAAATATTTAGCAGTGGCTTGGAAAATGCGGCGGTGCAGCTCTGACAGGCGAGATGTGCACAGACACCCACTTTCCATTATAATGGAAATATCAGGCCCGTTCTGAATATGTATAACCCAGAAAAATGTATTGATTTTTCATTCGGCATTAAAAAAAATGAAATAGCCTGCAGCTGTCAAAAGCCTTTTGTTAAAAGCTCATCTTTCCTGGAATGAGGTTTACCAGAAACAAGTTTTAATTGTGTATCGGACCTCTTCTTTGAAAAACAAAATAACCAATCTGCTCACTTTGAAGATAGGGTTAAAGCTTTTCCTTTCTCCATGTTCAACCTAATTAACCAAGGACAACCACCGGAGCTGGCGGCAAAGGCCCGGCACACTCTGACCGGCAGGAGGAGACACGGAGGGTGGCGGCCCCTTTGGCTGCAGCCTCAGTGGTGGGCAGCGGAGGTTTGCCATAATTGCGTCTGGTCCTCTTGTTCCTGTAACTAACCCTCCGTGTCGAGTCCCTTGGCTGTCCCCTCGCAGTGCTGATGGGCACCCCTGGAGAACAAGGGCTGAGGGCTCCAGCTGGCCCCATCCTTGCGGCCTCCTGTCATCCGCAGGGAACCTCTAATGGCTGGACATTTTCTACAAAATACGCAGGCTTTCTTTTGCAAATAGAGGTCAAAGCAAATCCTCCAATATGAAAGATGACGGCGAAGGTCTGCAGCGCTCATTCGGAATCAGATCCGGTGCGTGCAAATTCTGCTACAATTGCGACGTGTGACAGGATATGGTCTGCAATGCGGACGGACAGACAGCTCTGTGGGTCCCCCACTCGACACAGCTCTCCAGGCCAAGGAGAGTACGGGGAATGGTGGCGGCGCTTGTGGCCACACGCTTGGGGGCAGGCCCCTAACTACTCTCTTCTCCCTCGTGATGGTGCTGCAAGCACCACCTCCCTGAATGGCACCTGCAGGTCCCACCAGTACCTAGTGCCTCGGCGACACCCCAAAGGCATAGTGACTTCCGGACACTTTCCCAACACCTTCTCCTCAAACACTGACGCTGTGGTTTTGCTCAACGGTGTCTTTCTGGCCCTGCCTCAGGCTTGGAAACGGCCTGAGAGGTTGCGTTGAGCCATTAGGTTCTGTGACTGGCGATACTACCGTCCCAGAAACTTGCCCATAAATCCAGGTGCTTGCTGCTCACCACACGTGCAGACTATATTCTCTGAACACACTGGTCCTTAGACTTGGCATCATGGTGAAGGTGACTGCACGTCCTCACCGTGTGCACAGGGTCGGGAACTGACCCACCTGGAAGTTCACTGTGGGTCATCATCTGAGTATGATTTTTAATTGTGGGCGAACTTTGTCCATTCTGTTTTCCACATCATAACACGGGGCAGAGTAATTGAGGAATAAGCCAAATCACGGATGAAGGGCCTGGGACCCAGATCCACCATGTGAGCGAGACATTCAGAGATACAATCATCACAGTCCTGGCGGGAAACCTTCAGGGGTGGGGGTGGGGGGGCATGAGAGTGGGGCTGGAGGGTGGAGCGGGGGGGGGGGGGGCTCCAAGGCTGGCACATTCCTTCAGTCCTCAGAGGTATAGTATCGTCCTACCTTCTCAGGATAAGATGCCCTTTCTTTTCCAGCAGCCCCGAGGCCCCCAGTGCACTAACAGAGGCCAGGGCACTGCGTGAAAGGCACTCTGGTCTCGGACACTCCCCCTATGGCCCGGCCGCTCCAAACGCTCACACGGGGCTGGCGCACAGAGCAGGGAGGGCAGAGGTAGGTCTCCCTGTCCAGGTCGCCTCAGTCCTCCATCTTTCCCATTTCTGAGTTCTCGGCCAGGCCAGGCCGGGCCCCCTTGCCCAGGACCCTTCTCCAGCTGCAGTGAACCATCAGGGCTCAGCCTGGTGCCCCCACAGGGAGTAATCTCATCCCAGGGGGCTTTTTTTTTTTTTTTTTTAAGTGACCAAAGTGCTAATCAGATGTCTTAAATACAACTGGCTGCCCGAAGATGACGTTTATAAAAACGACTTTGAGTCCGCGGAGAGGGAAGAGGAGGTGAGCGGGAGAGGACCTGGAGCTGGGAAAGGCTCAGACACTCTGCCCTCCAACAGCGCCTTTTTTCCCCGCTGGGTCCTTTCGGTGATCATCTTACCACGAGGATTCCTTTTACCACGAAGTGTGCATTAAACGAATACTCCTGGGCGGTGGCGCCGGGTGTTTCTAGACGGAGCGTGCCAGGCAGTGGAGGCCGGACAGCGCGCCGGGGGCCACGGAGAAGGCGGCCGCCCCCTCGAGCCCCCACCGCCCCTCTCGCGGCCCCCATCCCACTGCCTTGGCTTCGGTACCAGGCTCAAAGAATCAACACCCCGAAGGCAACATCGGGTATTATTAAAATGACTAATTGGAGAATAGAGACCATTTATGCTTTTGTATATTTGAAGATCTTGCCACTGTTTATAGAAACAAGAAAAATGGGGCTGGTGCAGCAGGAGGGAGCCCAGGATGCTGCAGCCTGCGCAAGCCAGGCTGGCGGCCAGGAGACAAGCCTGGGGCTGGGGGCCTCCGCGGCCGCTTTTCGCTCAGATCCACCCTGGATGTGGACGTGAGCGTGGGCAGGAGAGAGCGGCCTGGGCCTCCCAGAGCAAACTGCCCGGCTCTGAGCTGTCTTCCTGCGCAGACGGCCCTGTCACACGCAGGGCCAGGGTCCTGCCATTTTTCCTCTCCTGGGCAAGGCCACTTGGTCATTTGAACCATTTGTCAAAACCACGCTGGAATTAAGGGGGTGGGTGGGGGTCACGAGAGGAGAAAAAGGGAGGAAACGCCTAGAGCCGGTATTGCAACCGGTTCCATTTATCTGTGTTCTCAGCAAAAGCACCTGGGTTGCCCCCTGCAGAAACACAGAAAGGATGAAAGCCAGCGTGCAGTGACAAAGCACAACGGAACGAAATATGTCGCTGACTCGCCTGGTGGCTAGTCCCAGGAAGATTTTTTTTTTTTTAAATAACTGAAAGATGTGAGTTCCAGTTTGTAAAATACAAATACCCGGCCCTGAAATGGTTTCAGAATCCACGCTACGCCAGAAAGGCAGCCCTGTCCCAGATCTTCGCAGTACGCTGGATTCAGCGGGGATTAATTCCCTTGGATTTCTACGGAGCCGTGATTGCTGCTGTTACTTCCACACATGAAATGTAAAAAAGGCAAATTCCCCGAGCATGTTTGTAGCGGAGCGTGATGTGATTGTGTTGTCATTTATGGGAAATAATCGCAGGCCCATCTCTCCCCTTCCCCCCCATTTTCCAGTCCAAATAACCATGAAAAATTACACTTCAATGTCAGGGCGACGACGAAGGAGGCTCGCTCGCTGGGAGCTCAGCGGATTTGCAGGGGTTTTTCCTTTCTTTGGACAAAAACTACCTTCAATTGTACTTCATTTAAAACGTGATCTAACAAATGCATTTTGACAAGTTCCTTTCTCTTTTCCTCCTTTTCTTTCAAACGGTATTTTGCACAGTTTAACCTCACGCCAAACTGGAATGTTCTGGAAAGGAGAGGCGAGCAAAATAGAAGGTCCTTGAAACCAAGAAGGGTGCCCCCACCCCCCGCGCCCCCACCTCAGCCTTCCATTAAAAAGAAAGTTGCAGAAGAAAATAATGATTCTAACTCAGGGCGCCACTGAGAAAGAGAAGGAGAGCAGAGAGTAAATGGCAACGTCTTAAAGGCAGAAAATCTGATCGGCAGAGGCGAGAAGAGGCAGGGGGAGGAGGAGGAAGGTCTTGATGGAGGAGAAAGGGCCTCAGAAGCTTGCTCACCAGTTAAACCATTCTGCGGATTTGAAAGCAGTACCTAAGGGGTCTGGATGTGCCGTCAGAACTAGGGGTCACGACCACCTGGTGGGTGGGGGAAGGAAGCCTCTCAGATGGGGTACCACCCCCCCGCCCCCCCTCCTTAGAGAAAGGGACATTTTTCAACTCAACAGATCTGCCTGAAAGCTTTTTAACATTCCAGGTGTGAGGCCTGAGCAGTCCCTACAAGCATCTGTCTTTCAATAACACCCTGCTGGAAATAAACACTGCCAGGCTTCCATGGTTGGAGGGGAGAAGACAAGACAGATAAACACACATGAGTGATAGAAAGAGAGTAAATAAAAAAAAAAAAATTAACAGTTTCCATTAAAGAAGCCTGGTGTCACCTTCTGAGTCCAAACTGACCTGGCTTGTCAGAGAGCGATCTTACACTTAGGGCAAAAAATTCAAAAAGCTCAGATGTGTTTCCTCATTTATTTTTACTTGGAAAATGTTGGAAACACATAGGTGACAAACAAAGGCAAGGCAGTCCTCTCAGTGTACTCAAGCATCTCCATACAATGAAGGCGCAGAGGAAAGGAAGGGGATGTGACAGAAGGAACACTACAGGATGACGATTAGAGCCCAGTGGGTGGGAGTGAAACCTTGTGGGAGGGCTCTCGAAACAGGACTGCCAGCGCCAGCGGAGGCCGTCTATGCCGGAATGAGAGCAAAGAAGGCGAGGGGGCCGGTGGTGGCCATGCAGAACCGAGGACTACAGTGCAGGGGAGACAGGATGCAATAATGCCGAAGGGAAAGAGGGAATCGTGGGGGCTGGGACATGCAAGACAGAGAAATGAAAAAGAAACAGGTGAACATTTTGTTTCTGGCCATCCAAACAAACAGCACTCGACCCAGGAAAGGTAAAAGCATGACACCAAGGGTTTGAGTCGTATGACACACAAACGAGGGGCTCGAGTTCCCAGCCCCTTTGGGGCCTCACTCTGCTGCCCACACTGTCCAAAGGGGTCTCCAGCCCATTACGGAGAGAGCTTTGCCCGGGAAGCACGGGACGCAGGCACAAATACCAGTCTCCTCCCATCAGTGGGCAGCAGCGTGAGGAGCTGGCTGTCAATGAGCTTCATTCTGCATGATCATAAGCCACTTATATGCACAGCTGGTAAAACACGCTGATTCATAAAAACAAAGCACAAACAAAGGCTTACGCTTTCCAAACCAGATCTGCGAAACAGACATCAGGCCAATTCCAGGCGACTCTGTAACCCAGAAAAGCGCCAGCTAAACCTGCCCTCCCTCGGCCAGACCCAAGCATGCACAGCGGTCACCACATATCTAACAGCATCCCACGTCCCAGAATGCAGTGCTGGAAACGCACATGAACCTGGCGGTGGCCCAGAAAAGAATCTTTGAGTGCACTGGGAGTCCTCAGGTGCCTACCAGGCGTTCTCTGTCTGGTGCAGGTGGCAAAGCGCCCTGCCTCTGCCTGGAGCATCTGCAGTCACACCCCACCCCCACCCCCAGACATTTGAGGATGCGCCTCCACGTGGAACGTCGAAAGCTGGGCCGATCTCCAACACCATCAAGTCCCCAAACACGCTTCAGTCTGAAACAACTAGGCAGCAGAAGCAACCTGTTTTAGTTGACATTTCCTAGGAAACTGCACAGAAAGGGAAGCAGGAAGCTCAGGCACAGGGAAAATCCGAAGGTTTATGTTCACGAGCTGTCCTGCCTTAATGGGAGAAAAAGCAGATGGACGCATTCAATTGTGGTCATTTTCAACGTGCACCTTGTGAGGCTCTTCTGTGCCCAGAGGGAGAAAAGAAAACTCTTGGATCTCCTCCCCCTTTTTAAAACCTTCTGAGGTTATGCCAATGGTTGAATGCAAAGCCTCTGCATTTTTAAAATGTGGACCTTGTACAATGGTCCTTTTCCACGGTTTCACAAAGTGATGCCACTCGCCACTGCCCACCCCCACCCCCGCCCCCAACACACACCTGTCCTCTCAGTGATTCTGGCTGTGGAGAGCAGCCCATCCCCAAATCTGCCAGGGCTACGAACTGTGATTTAGTCTCAGCCTCAGGACCTTGTATAAATCTATTCACCGTTTCCTCCCGTGAGATGTTGCTTGGACCTAAGAAGAGACTAGTATCCTTTGAAAAGCAAGGAAGCCAGTCTACTTCCCCAAATCTATATACCACCGTGTATCTCAAGGCACAAAAACACAGTCATGATCAACAAGGCAAACGAAGAACTGAATTCTCAATTCACACCCTTCTCCTTCATGGTGGGAACATTCGCCAACAACCCATGCATGAAACCCGACAGACAGAAGATGTGGCCGTGGAAAGAGAAAGTCATTGGGGACGCGGGCAGAAAGGCACAGAGTCGGACGGTTAGGAAAGATGGAGCTGCAGAAGTGTGCTGCACACGGTTACACTTTAAAGAAACAATGTTGGATGGTTAAGCTCTTCTGTGTGTCTACTCCAACCAGAGAAAGTACCAGAAACACTCGACAGGGAAATCCTTCCATCAGAACCTTCCCCGAACTTCCAAAAGTGGGCACCTTATTCAGAGTGAATATGGACCCAAGGCAGAGAGAAGAAGGAGAGGAAACTCACACCCAGTGAAATATTTTGCTTCATCTGATGAGGCCAAGAGTTCCAGCTACGAAAGCAGTAAAACAAGCCAAAGGCGTGAACCAAAAGCAAACCCAAAGCAAGGCGATCTTAAAGTTGAGATGGTCCGATGATTTGTCACTGAACAAATAACTTTAAACATAAAAAGAGGAGGAGGGGTAAGGAGGAGGATGAAGATCGTATCCCACGAGAAACTTTCCTTAAAAACCCCACCTTGGTAAGAGCGTATCTTAAAATTAAATATATGTTAACGGCAGGAAAAAAAAAGATCATTTTTGGAAAGAATTCATCTGCGAATTGACTCAACCTCTGAAAAACTTTGGTGATAGGTTGGAAAGAACAGGAATTGTTCCAGCAGAAGGGAAATGACCAAAAATTGAGCCTTAAAGAGAAATAAATTGAAGCACGAGACAAAGGCAAGAAAGACAAATGGGTCAATAGACTAAAAAAATTGAGGTGTGTAAAGTTTAGCTTGACCCATTAAGGTGCTGGAATGAGAAGTTTGTGTGCTGTAGAAAATATAAAAGGATATCAATGTAAATATGTGACATAGGCATGAAAGCAAAAGGAGAAGGCATAAAAGCATGAACACGAGTCAAAAGCGACGTAAGAAAAAATGGCTGTTTGCAGCAACCTGGTCATCAGAGGGATCTGCCTTTGTTATGAAGGACTGGGGGGACCGGAAGCACCTCAATTCTACTGATCAGGGGCCCAGGGCCTGGAGAAGGGGAGGGCAAGGCTACACGGTGAGGCAGCCGGAAGGAGGGTGTCCAAAGGAGGCTGAGGGGCACCAGCCACAGAGGAAACCAGCGGTCGAGGTGACACTCACGCAGCCAGACAAGCACAGAAAGGAGGAACGGGCAGCCTAAAAGGTGAGGCCTGGTGCCCTGCTCCCTGCACGCTGGCTCCTGGGGAATTTTCATCCATTAAAGCTCTGGCTCCTGGGGAATTTTCATCCATTAAAGCTCTGATAGGAGTTCCCATTGTGGCTCAGTGGTTAAGGAACCCAACTAGGAACCATGAGGTTTTGGGTTCGATCCCTGCCCTTGCTCAGTGGGTTAACCATTCGGCGTTGCTGTGAGCTGTGGTGTAGGTCGCAGATGCGGCTCGGGTCCCGAGTTGCTGTGGCTCTGGCGTATGCTGGCGGCTACAGCTCCGATTCGACCCCTAGTCTGGGAAACTCCATATGCCATGGGTGCAGCCCTAAAAAGACAAAAAAAAAAAAAAAAAAAAAAAAGCTCTGATATTGCAGCAAATGGGTTCTAACGGTGGTACCATAGCTGTTTAAAGCAACTTATGGTTTACCTTTTGAGACAAAAGATAAACCCATTTTTGGACAAAAATGGGCTCACCCAAACAAAAATGCACCAAAAAAACCCAGTCCCTCCGGACCCAGATATCCATGTTTCTAAGCAAATACACCCTGATAACTTCCTGCCCTTGGCCACGTGGTACCCAAAGTAAAACCATCACGTTAAAGACAGGCCAAGCCTTGGGAGTTCCCGTCGTGGCTCAGTGGTTAACGAACTAGACTAGTATCCATGAGGACGTGGTTTCGACAGCTGGCCTTGCTCAGTGGGTTAAGGATCCTGCGCTGCCGTGAGCTGTGGCATAGGTCACAGATGAGGCTCGGATCCCGTGTTGCTGTGGCTCTGGTGGAGGCCGGCAGCAGCTACAGCTCCGATTGGACCCCTAGCCTGGGAACCTCCATATATGCCGTGGGTGTGGCCCTAAAAAGGAAAAAAAAAGAGAGAGACAGGCTAAGCCTGCCTCTTTCCTTTCCCCTGTTTCTCTCCTTCTCCCTCTTTCTCGTTCTTTCTCAATCTCCTCCCACCTCCTTCATGCCCTTTCTGGAGGAGGGGAGCCCAGAGGTATCATCCCAGTGGCTTGGGGCAGGGCCTGTCAGAGATCCTTCAGATCCAGGGTGAGGTCCGAGGGGCCGCCACCGCCCCGAATCCCTGCCGCAGAGAACTAGCAAAAGCCAAGTAATTGCTTTTCCCCTTCCACTAATAAGCTTTTCAGCAGAGGAAGAATTCAGCTTCCTGTAGTCAACAGACCCTTTTTTCCCAGACTCTCCTCGCTCCAAATAATCTAAAGTGACTGCAATTTCAGCCCTGGCTCTCCAGCATTCAGCTCCACTGGCTGAGGTCAGAGGGTGTCAAGTGAGGGCTCTCCAGTTCTCTCTGCTCTGCCTGCACGCCACCCATGCTTCTCTGTAACTGAGGCAACCTGCTTCCCAGCCCTACGTGTCTCCCCAGCCCACGGCACACACTGACTTCAGTCAGGATTCCAGGAAATGTTTTCTAAGGCCCAGAAAACACTGGGGGAGGAAAAAAAAAAAATCTCTTTGCTGTAAACAACTGATTAGTAATGACCAGCTTCAGAGGCTCTGGTGACCTGAGCCACTCATTTCCTGGTTTTGAGGAAATGCACTACAGTAGGATTTTTGTGTGTATGGTGGTTAAAGCCATGTGGCTGGTTATGTGGTTTTCAGTTTAGTTTTATGCAAATGGCTTTGGCTTCGAAATTCTTTCTCAAGATCGTGTGTTGGGCTTCGTACTCTTGGCACTGGTATCTTCAAGCCTGGCCTCTGTCGAATCAGCTGCCGTGGAAAACCGCCCCGCCCCCTCCTCTGCCTCATTTCCCAGATGAATGAAATGCGATTTCAATTAAGAAGGGCAGCACCAGAGCTGCCTTCTCCGTCTTGACGGAGATCTAAGCAGAGCGTGCAGACAGGACTGAAGGTGAACAAACAAACGGACTCGGGTAGATGGATTGAATGAGAGAAAGAACAGGTGTGTGAACAGGTGGGGCCCCCGACAGGTTCCCGTCCCTCAGGGTGATGAAAGGACCTTGGCGCGGAAGGCCGGGCTCCAAGCCGGGGACACAGAGGCAGGTCTGGAAGGATGCTGCTCTCTGGGCCTGCAGCCAGCGCCCGGGAGGTGCCAGGAGGGAAGGAGGGCTGGGGACGGGCACCCCAGCCCCATCCACTCACACACACGCTCACGCCCAGAGGGGAACACTTATTTCTGGCTGCAGCCAGGCCTGTGATGGGAATTTATTTCCCTCAATTATGTGCTCTTGTCCCAGTCTTAGTTCATCAGTGCAGTGCAGCCGAGTCAATGAAAGGCTCCGTAATGAAGTAATCACATGCACAGGGATGGCCCGCCACCTGCCCACTGGGCTGGCCGGGCTGCAGCCACCCCTGGTCCAGAACCCAGCTGACATGGGCTCCCCAGTCTCCCCTGACCCTCTGCCCCACCCCACCCCTGGGACGCTCTCACACTCCACCTCAGGCCACCCGGTCCCACCCCAGGAGCCTTCGGCCTGGGGTGCTGCTTTCTTTGATACAATCACAAGTGCCTCGAGTGCATACAGAAAGTGGACGGGAGTAGCAAAACAGGACTGATCAGAGCAAAATGCCAGCCACGTGCATCCTCTCCTGCCTGGGTAAAATCCTTCTGCCAAGAGCCTGATCATGCAAACCAACACCAGGCCCCTCAGTAGCCTACACTTGCTTAGGCCATTATTACCTAATAATAATCATAATGGCGGGAATACAATCATCACCCAGCTGCAGCAGGTACCATCATCACCCCCATTTCACAGATGAGAAAACTGAGGCTCGGCAAGGTTAAAGTACGAGCAAAGGCCACAGCGCTGGTGCCAAGGCTCATGCTCTTAACCAACTCCCTTCAGAGCTGTGGCCTCCACTGTGGAAGCTACACTTCTGCTCCAGCTAAACGTCCACTCACCCACACGAGGCGTCTCCATGGAACACCTGCTCTGGGCACCAAACAGCTGTCAACAGGACAGGAAGGCCCCTGCTCTCCTGGGGCAGAGGTAGGCGGGAAGTGAGGGAACAAGACAGATGAAAAGCAGCTGAACAACTGGACATAGGTAAGGAAGTGGACAGGGGAGGACAATCAAGCAGGAACAGGGGACAAAAGGAATCCCAGGGTTATTTCATAGACGAAGCTCACGCAGGGTGACACGGAAACCCAGACCTGGACGAAGTGAGGCTCTGAGCACAAGAGCCCTTCCAGACCAGCAAGTGCAAAGACAGGCGAGGGGCCTGGCCCAGAGACAGCTCAGACGGGGATCCCAGGGGCAAGTTCCCACAGGTCCTACAAGCCCACCTCTGGTCAGGGGCAATGCTGATATGTAAGGTGCTTGTGTGAAAATCAGAACAAGGAGCTTCCCTTCAGCACCCCTCCTACTGGGCAGAAATGGCCGCAGACTGACCACCCTGCTTGTGAGGTAGAATCTGGGATGGACTGGGTCCTTGCTCATCCCCTACAGCAGAGGGCTGTGCGGGAAGGAGGGCTGGCGGGGGTAGGGGGGGGGGGCGGCAACCGGCACAGCTTACCCAGCTGCCCTGGGAGGGCTTTCTCACAAACAGGCTACTGTAGTTCTCCAAGCAGGTGTACTATAATATATAAATGCAGATAAAGATAACATCTCCATGAGCCTTTCCCTTTACGGGCAGTGGAGAGGAGCTGGCACTGGTGAGGAAATGCCAAGAGGAGAAAGGAAACGTGGACCATCCCTTGATGCGGGCAGCACGTGGACAGCCTTGACAGCCATACGCCACTAGTACTATCCGACCATCGTGGGCCGAAGCACCTCGCTGAGGAGGTGAGGGGACAGTGCCAAGATGGGGCCATGGGCTCAAAGCACAGAAGGGCCACAGCTCCAACCTAGAAACTCGCCACCAACCATTCTGCACATCCATTCTCTGAAACCATATGGCCTTTCCATGTAAATGAATTTCAATGCACTTTGCAAATATAATCATCTAAAGAAGCTCCATGCCCTTGGCCGGGCAGCTATTGTAACGTGAGCTCTTCTGAGTGCCCGATGAACTTGGGGGCAGGTCGGGGGTATTGTGGAAAGAAGTCCCGCCCCACTCGCCACCACCTAAGAGGTGTCTCCCCCTAGTGACCACCACTGGCACACCAGCCTCCACTGCCTCGGGGCTGGAGCCAAGTAGCTAGGTGCAGGTGAGCGGGCATCACCTGGCTCTTCAGGCTGCCTTGAGTCCTCAGACCAGCCATCTGAGAGTACCCTGGGAGGGCCGAGACAGAATCAGTGGTCAGGCCCCCATGTGTTTGGGGGTGGGGGCTGCAGGAGAACAAAAGAAGGGAACAGGGGGCAGGTGAAGAGGGCTGCCTGGAGGAGCCCCTTCCAGGCCTGCTGGGGCTCCACAGGGGGCTGGGGATGGACCAGTAAGACAAGCCCCGATGCCAGAGCAGGACAAGAAAGCACAAAGCCAGAATGTGGCAGGTGAATGGGACAGGACGTAAAACGCAGCCAAGCCCATCACTGCTTAAAGGCAACACCAACTCAGGTGACCAGCGATGGAGGCCCGAGGAGGTGGCTGGGTAAAGGGGGCTGTCACCTCTCCCCACTTCATTCCACCCAAGTCTTCGGGAGAAGTGTGTTGTGGGGAAGGGGCCAGAGTAGGAACGGGAGCCTTAACTCGGCTGCTGCCTTTTACAGTACACTTCCCAGAATAAACTGCCCCAAGACTTCATCCATCGCCAAAAAAGGCAACTATAAAACACTCGTGGCCAGCCCCTTCCCTCACTCCAGCACAGCCACCCTCCTCGCTCTCTGCTGGGTGGCAGAGGGGCGGGGGTGGCGGGGAGGCGGCTCAGGCCCCTACTAATTGCTCTTGGACGCTGTGCGGTGTGGGGGCCCATCCCTGCGCTGAGCAGTTAGGAACTTCCCAAATCATTAACCTTTCTCGGAGTGCATTGTACTGGGAGCTGCTCCCTCTGCAGCCTATTCAGGAGCCCTATTGATCTGCCGCACACTCGGTGCCTTCAAAGTTGTTTATGATCAATATGCAAATTGCCCATGGCATTGATCTAGTATTAATTTTCAATTAGGGAATCCACAAGGGGTCTCTGAGGGTCAATACCTAACAATGCAAAGGAAACTCCGCTGAGGAGTATCGGGCCTGATGCTGATAAAAGCTTCCCTAAGCCTCCTTCTCAATAGTTCCAGGCCCTCAGGGCTGTCACCTTTGCTTTGGCTCATTCGGTTCCAAAGTCAGACCCCTTTGGCCGCCTCCCAGGCTGGGGCTGTGGCTCTTGCCCTATGCGGCCCCTCCTCTCCCCGCCCCCACCCAGTGCCACAGAGACACTCCCTGGCCTGCCAAGGGTTCTCCCGTCACCCGGCCTTTTGATCGGATGCCCCAGGCTGTGCCTCCGCGTCTCCCCGTGGCCTCCCCACGCCACGCCCAGCCCCGGGACCACTGTCTCCCCCGGCTCCCCAACCACACATACCTTCTTCCTCCCTCTCTCCCTCGCCCTCGTTTCTGCTTAGTCACGGAACGTCACCTTGGCATGCTGCCATGGCTGGAGCTGGCGAGCTGCACGGTGCCCAGAAATCTCAGGCAGTCAGGCAGAGCCGCCAGGCTGCCAGGTTATGCTTGGCAAACAACCCACTGATGTCATTGCAAAAAACCAGGGGGGGGAAGGAAAAAGGCAGAGCTTCAAATCATCTGTTTCGCCTTCTTTCTTTCTTCTCGCAAAATTTTCCTCCCTATTGAAACACGGAGGTAGGGGGCTGGAAAGATGCTAATGACCTCACCAGGCGACCGTTCATGGTTCCCAGAAGAGGCCTCGGCCCGCCCTCCAGGAGCGCAGGGCAGTGCGTGTGAGCCACGGACGGGGTGTCCCTGGGGAGAGCGTGCCCAGCTGGGACCCGAGTGACCCGGGAACTCAGTCATTCCATTACGCCCCTAACAGCCCCTGAGAGACGTGCATGGGAAAGCCGCGCAGCCGAAGGAGCTGGAAGGGGAGAGGGCGCCGGGCTCTCCTCCCAGCAGGTACTGGGGACGAGCTGGGCACAGCTGTGCTCCAGCCTGGGGCCCAGCAAGAACTCCATCTGCCAGCTCTCCTCCGCCTCGGCTCTCAGTGCTCCACGGGGGCCTCCCTTGCTCTTTCGGTGGCGTAATCCTCCGGAGTCCCAGGCTCTGTCGCGGCCCAGGAGCCCGCTGGAAGGCCCACCTCCACACGGAACCGGGCGGTTGCCCGGCCACTTTGGGCACCGCCACTCACGGTGCAAACTGGCGCATTAGCCAGCCAGGCTAATTGGTTTATGGATAACATTAATTACCATGTTGCTCATTAATGGATGAAATCTTTATTGGTGCCATTGATCAGCAGACTTGTTAGCTGGCCTCCTAACCAATGGCGGATGTAACAAGCTCTCTTATTGGCATATCAATTAATGCAATCAATTCCTGGCCAGCGGCTGCCATTCGCTCCCCTGGTTGTTCAGAGGCAGGAGGCGCAGCCGTGTCAGACCAGCCTTCCCTTAGAGTTCCCGGTTCTCATCCGAACTCCAGCTGGCCTCTCTGCCACTCAGGGCTCAACTATCGAGACTCAAAACCCCCACACCCTCAGCACCCCACTGAAAAATCACCTTTCCATGGTCTGGCGGTGACAAGAGTGCTCTTCTCTATCAGGGTAGGTGAGCTAGAAGGAAAGGTGAGAGGGGCCAGGGCTGTTAGAGCAAACGGGAGGCCTGGAAGAATCCGTAGTTTTCTAGATGAGCCACCAACAGAAATGATTAGGTCTCCAGATGGACACTGGACAAGACTCCAGGCAAAGATGGGAGCAGCCTAACAACACAAACCACCATCATCAACCCTCTCTTACCTGGGGAAGCCTCCTCAGACACCCCACCCCCCGCCCCCGGCCGAGCTCTGATCCACAATCACAACTGCCTCCCTGCCCAATGGCATCCAGCTCCCTTGGTGCCTCCAACTGACGGGCTCTGCATGAAAACACGGCCCACGCGTCTTAATCCCAAGCTCCAGCACGGAAAGGACTCATCACGTAGGAACAGTGCCCCACCGTCATCACCAGTAAGTTCACGCACACACGTGACATTCTAATGTGCGTGGAGATGCCTATGATAAGTCACTGCAAGGGCGCTAATACCCCTGTGAAGCCACAGCTGGGCACCAGCATGTCTTTGGGGTCGGTTGTTTCAAAAAGCCTGGGATATGCCGCGCAGGGTGGGGCCGCAGAACCATGTATTCAGAGGGGGACCCTGCCGGTGACTAGCGACCACTTACGCCACTACGAAGGGGATGAGCTGATGTGCCTGTGGCTTTGGGAGAGTACGTGGGGAAGGCCTGACCCCCGAGACAGGCTTTAAAAGGATCAACTAGAGTTTGCCTCCAGAAGGAGCAGTTTGAAATGTTCTTCCAGATTTGTTTCTAAAAGCCAAAAATAAATTAAATTGAAAAGAGGAGGCAAATCACAGAGTTCCTGTTCATGGCTCAGTGGTTAACCAATCCAAGTAGCATCCACGAGGATGAGGGTTCCATCCCTGGCCAGGCTCAGTGGGTGAAGGATTCAGCACTGCCATGAGCTGTGGTGTAGGTCACAGACGCGGCTCGGATCCCGCGTTGCTGGGGCTGGGTTGTAGGCCGGCGGCTGCAGCTATGATTGGACCCCTAGCCTGGGAACCTCTATATGCCAAGAGTGTGGCCCTAAAAAGACAAAGGCGGGGGGGCAAACCACTACCCCACTCAGCGGTGCTAGCACTATTAGTAAACTCCGCAAGCACGACATCTAACTGGAGCAGAGAGCAAACAGGCAACCAGAAGCGGTGAAGAGCAAGTGGGGGCAGGACGAAGCTGCTTTGGGGAGAGCGGTGACAGAGCACAGGAGGCGGGCGGGGCCACGGCCCAGGGACATCATTCTCAGAGTTTGCAAGCACAGCTTGGGGCTTCGAGGATAAACAGTGGACATATTTCCTCTCATTTATAAATAGAGAGTGACGTTTGTCCACGTGGACCCTCCGGCCTTCCACATTCCCAGGACACAGGCGAGTCCTGAAGAGATTGAGGCAGGAGCCCGGGGGAGATGGCCGGTCGGGTGACACCCTGTCGGGAGGGAGCCTGGGAGACGGGAGGGAGCCTGGGAGACGGCAGGGAGAGGAGGGGCCAGAGGCTTCCAGGGGAGGCCAAGACCTCTTTGAGCCGGGGAAGTCACTCTTCACTTGGAACTCAAGGCTTCATCCAGCAGCAGTGGTCACTGATTCAAGAGACTGGGAGATAGCCCAGGCGAGGCTGTTGTCAGCCCCTCGGCATCACAGTGATTTTCCCAGCAAGAACCACCTTGGGCTCTTCCAGCGGCGAGCATCCCAGTGCACTCCTAGGGTAGATTTCCTACGGTGCGACTGTGTCTGAATGGCTCTCCGGGGAAGCTGGTGACGCTGCGGGAGTTTCGCAAACTTTGATTCTAGTTTCATTTCGAGTTGGTTATTAAATGACTGGTTATTATTAAGTGCTGTAATAATAAACATCCTCAAATGTGATATATGCCAACATTTAACACACTGGAGGCCAGGGCGTTAACTGGTGTGGCTAAGTTAACTTTTTTTGGTGAGAACCTTTGAATAAAAACAACTCTTGCCACTCAGATGACAAGGCACACTGCTAAACACCTGTTACCAGCTGGAAGGACACCTCCACAGGAATGAGGATTTATAAAATAATGGAACCAAAACAGAACATATAAGCAAAACAGAAGTTTAGTCCAGACTATTTAACTATCTTCCATAACTCTTAATTCTGATCAAAATGTCGATCAGTTCTGCTTCAGTCTTGTTTTTTGTTTTTTTGTTTTTTTGGATCCAAAAATGCTACAAATCTGAACTCCTCAAATAACTATACAAAGCTTTAAAAAAATTACCCAGCGGCTTCAAATTAGATTTCATCTTTAAGGAAAGGAGAATCCACTCATAAAATTTGACGCCACTTCATCTGGTACACAATTCTATATTCTCTTTTTTCTTTCTTTTTTCTTTTAGGGCCATACCTGAGGCATATGCAAGTTCCTAGGCTAGGGGTTCAATCGGAGCTGCAGCTGCCATCCTACGTCACAGCCACAGCCACGCCAATCCGAGCCACATCTGTGACCTACGCTGCAGCTTGTGGCAATGCCAGACCCTTCACCTGCTGATTGCAATGCTGGATCCTTAACTCACTGAGTGAGGAGCAGGAATCAAACCCACATCCTCACAGACACTATGTTGGGTTCTTAACCTGCCGAGCCACAGTGGGAGCTCCAGACACACAATCCTAGACGAACAGCTGAGGACACTCTTCAGAGAACTTGTCTGTGAAACAACACTGGAAACTTCAAGTTCTAGTAAGAATTGTAAAACTCTCAGCTCAGAGTCAACGAAACACTCTGAAGTACATTTAACCCACTAGCAATACCATCCTGGCATGAGAAAGATACTATGGCAAATGGAGCGAGCTGCATCTAGGTGTGAGATTATAGCTGATATATGAGTACTGTTCTAGGTTGTGTATTTTCTTTTTTGCAGGTGTGTGTGTCCCACATCTGCAGGATGCGGGGGTTGCCAGGCTAGGGGTCCAAAGCAGAGTGCAGCTGCTGGCCTACGCCACAGCCACAGCAATGCCAGATCCAAGCCGCATCCGTCCACCTACCCTGCAGCTTATGGCAACACTGGATCCTTAACCCACTGTGTGAGACCAGGGATCAAACCTGCATCCTCATGGATACCACTTGGGTTCTTAACCTGCTGAGCCACAGTGGAAACTCCTTATGTTGCGTATTTTCTTTACAATAAAAAATAAAGGAGCAGAGTGATCTCTTGATAACCTTCCATGAAGCAGAACCCCAGTCGCTTTAAGAAAGGGCCGATTAGCTCATCTGCAACAGCGAATGCTCAGAGAGGCAGCCGATAATCTAACCAGACAGCAAGCTTGTGTAGCGGTTTTCTCCCCCAAAGACCAGAGCTGAGAAGCTCTCGAAGACAGAAAAGAAGACTTGTCTGTTCATGTATTTCTTCACCAAGTGTTGAAACACAGCCATAAGGTGCACCTACTCCCTCCCGGGTTTTATGGATCCAAGTGGACAAGGACGCATTCCCACCCTTGTGGAACTTACGCTCCAGCAGACCTGCCTTGGGTGACAATAAAATGGTTGTATTATATCCGACGTCTCACTGGACCTTGTCACCAGACCCTCATGTCAACGTGAAGGATGACAAGCTTGGCCAAGAGTGGTCGAACGGGGCTTCCATGTTAGGGTTCCAAGCTGGTCACACTCAGTACCCTCAGTCAACGGCAGGAATCTTCCAAGAATCAAATCCCACCTACTCCAGAAAGATGCTTCATTCCCAAGACTCTGATCCACACTTCTCTGAATCTTCACCTGGGCGATTATGTATCAAGGTTCTTCCACACCAAACACGATAATTAATCAAATCGTATCAGAATTGAGCCATAAATCTGTGAGGACTCCCATAATTTCTAGCCAAGGGAATAACACCACAAAAGTACTTTTTAAACTAATTACTCAGATTCCGAAGTGCTGCCCTAATGAGCCTTCTCTCTGCCCAGAACTTACTAAGAGGAAAAACTACCTTCTGGTGCAGTAATTACTGCTTTCCCCTTCAAACTTCTAACTGGAGATCGATGCTGCATTTTAAGACCCATTGATTTACAATTAGCCTGGCTTTCCTGCTAAAGTGTTTTTTAAGCAGAGTTTACTTTTATTTTATTTTGAAATCTCTGAGATCTTGTTCTTGGATTTTACATCCTCGTGAGAGGGGACTGGAAATCTCAAAGAGGAAGATACACATCAGAAGAGAGAGGAGCAGAGGGATGCAAATCAGATGCAGGAGAGTGGTAAGGGGGAAAGGGAAATGGGTTTGTTCACGGGATAAATTCAAAGAAGCAAAAATTAAAATATATGTATATATAATATATATATATTTTAAAAGCCAAAGCCCGTGCTGAATGGGAAGGAACGAAGAAATCCAAAGAGAGGAAGCAGAAGGCAGGGTGGCAGGGGGAGCAAGCTAGGCACGCAGCCTAATAAGTGTAACTGCTGTCAGGGTGGCTGGAGCAGCTTTTTATTGCCTCTGCTGTTTATTAGCATCTTTGGGAAGGAAAAAAAAAAGAAAAGAAAAGAAAAAGCTTTGTGCATCTTTGCAAAACAAAGCACTAGTTAAAAATAGTGTGTGCAGCAGGGACAGTGTGCTAACATGAGGGTCCTGGCAGCTCCAGCATTTGCACAATCTGTCCCATGAGGAGAGCAGAAGTAAGCGAAGCAATTAAGAATTTCATGCTGATTGCTTCAAGCATGTTTTTCTCTGCCATAAAGATAATAGCATAAAGGATATGGCCTTGCTTCTCTCCCCCTCCCCTGCCTGGAAACTTCTGCGTTCTGTCTTTCGGGCTCTTTCTCGCCTGTGCCTCCCATGGTTGAGGACTCAAGATGCTGGTTAGCTGGCCTGGCACCACTTGATGGAATCTGTCATGTCCAGGCCAAAACCAGTGGTAGTTGTACCTCTCCCAGCCCCTGACCCAAAGCCAACTCAGAAGTGGAGACAGAAGCTGAGCTGCATTATCAAAGACCCGAAGATAGACAGGAAGCTGAAGAAATGGGGAAACTGCCTCTGAGGCCTGGAAACCGGGCATGCGATGGCCCAGCCCTTCTGGGCCCTCCACTACTACGAGCTCCCAAAGATGACTGGCAGAAAGTCCTGAGAGGTGAAAGTGAAAAATAAAATTCCCGACAACAACGAAGGGGGGAAAACAAAAGCTACTAACTTTGTGCTTAAAAAAAAACGTTATTTTATAGCAAGATTGTGTAGGCCAATTTCAAAGACTAATACGAAAAAAAGTGCAATTAAATCCTTGAAAAACTGACAGATCAGCAAAACAAAACCACCCGGAGGAGAGCCCGATTGAGCCTCATTAAGAAAGAGTTCAGCCTGTTTTTAAAACCCTTCTTAACACTTAGCTGGGTACCTCCCAGCAGTGAGGGATCCCAGTGCGGCTGGCGTAATTAGTGTCAGGATGGAAAGGAAAGGGGAAAAAAAAAAAAAAAATTCAACCTAGGAAATAGAAATTACAACACAAATTGAAGGGGTTCACACGGAAAAACCATTCCCGGTTCCACCAACAAACTCCCACCAGTGCCTCTGAGGGCAGTGGGCAGACTGCAAAGTACTCCGCTCCACACGCAGAGAAACGGGCCCCAATTACGCAGAGAAAGGGCTGGGCAGGGTGCGCACATCTATGCCGCCAACTCCCAGCTTCGACCTCCGCCTCTGCTCCCCAAAATACATTCCACCCCGTGGTCACATCCACTCCAGGAGGCTGGACGAATGGCCGACGGATGACACATGGCACCGACCTCACCACCAATTATAACCATCGCGCCTGATAACGGGGAAAATGAGGTCTGGGGACACATTTCCACACCTTCAGGCGTCAGGGTCCCCTAAAGCTGGCGTGTGCGCACATGTGCGACACGGCGAGCGCACACTCGAGTGCAAGGGAACGCATTACATGTGAAACCGCTATCCTGGAATAAGGCGATACGGCGCTGAGATCCATTAGAGACGGGCCACAACAGAAGGAATGCTCTGGAGATGGGGAGATGGCAGGGAGATGAAGCCATTTTATTAAATCAGGCAAATTCTAATTTATTCTGCAGAGACAGAGGAGAGAAAATGGATTCGTTCTCCGTCTTTCCTCTGAGCCAGCTCCCATCACCGCAGCCAGGGGATGAGGGGGGAAAAAGTGCCAAGATTCATCTGGGAATCAAGGGAAGTTTTCCCCTTTAACAAGCGAACATTAAAATGTATCTATTTCCACTCCTGCACCAGGAATATGGAAAATAATGCTTACGCCAGAGAAACACGGGGGGGGGGGGGGGGTTCCTCCAGTTTTCTGATTATTCCAGCAGGTGAAGGGGCTTACACACTTCATTCACCGCAGTGTGACATCAGAAAGGCAACTGGAGCCGAGACAGGATGCTGACAAGGACAGACAAGGGGGATTGTGGGCCATCTCCCCCAGTGGCGAGAAACGCCACCTGCCAGCTCCCCACGTGGGAACCTAAGGGCTGACGTTCAAGGTGGAAAAAAAAGCGAGGGTTTGGGGGAGAAATGCTGTGCCTATAAGAGCACCAGGCACAGAGGTTGCCTTTCATTAACAAAAGGCGCTTGTGTGCAGACTGCAATTAGCAAACCAAGGTTTTAATTAAACAATTACATAAAGTTAGCGTGGCTCCCCGTATGGGCCAACACCTCCCCAGTGGAGTCAGCTTGGCAACGAGCATTCAGAGCCGCGAACGTACATGTGACTGTCGAGCTGGAGCTGGGCCTGTCTGTCTGCGGTCCCCCTGCTCGCGCTAGGACAAGGTCACGGGTGAGACTGACATGAGCCCCTGCACCGCAGCAGATGAGATCACGCAAAGTGTGACCTCGGGGGCCGTATGGGGGGCATTTCTGATGCCTCTGCGTGAAGACCTGCTTCTGCACCGAAGCCAAGTCTCCTTTTAATGAGGAGGGATCTTCAGGGCTTCGACACCTTCACCCTCACAAACCACTTCCGGGAGGGGAGAAAAGCAACTGACTTTTTCACCCGCTGCTTCTAGAGCAGCCAGGGCAGAGGGAAGGGCCCAGGCTCCCAGGGAAGAAGGAGGGGTCGATGCTCCCTAAGCCCAGAGAAAACGCCTCAGTGCTTCCCAGCCATCAACACTCGCTGCGCCCAAGAGCTTCGAACTGATGTAAGAGCGGTTCTTCCAGCATCTGCAGGAGCCTTGAGAGAAAGAAGGTCGTGACATTCTGCTGGGCCCTGTGCATGAACAGCTTGGACCTGGTAAAGGAGATTTTGCCAAGTGTGGGGGGCCTGGTTTAGAAGAACAGACAGGCAGGCTGACCAGCATTCATCCCCACCCGCCTCCAGGGAGGCCGACAGGGACTCCACACTGGCACCTGCAGGCGATGCCTCAGACCACGCCACCCCGGGAGCTGAGTGCAGCCTGGGTTCCAGAGTGCCACCTTCCCCGGGATTCCCAGGTGCCTTGGCATGCTTCCAGCTCTGAAAATGGCCATGTCAGATGCTGAAGACGCTGATATGGCCAGTCAGCCAGCAATTATGGACAGCCTCAGATGTGTCCAGTGCAGGGCTATTTTCTGGGCATTGCTCATCAAAATGAAGCCTTAGTTAACAGAGCCCATGAGGTGGCAAAATGCGTTCCCCCATGTGATACCCAAGGCTCACTGAATTATAGGTGAATCCGTATGTTCTAGGTCTTAAGAAACCACCACCACCATTTTGGTTTTTCAAGAATAGGAAATTCTCCAGACTGCATGAAAAACGGAAAAATTAAAACAATAACGACAACTACAGAAACTCTGAGTTTCAAAAAAAAAAAAAAAAAAAAAGGCAAGGAGAGTTCTTTTTCCTCCATTTCAGGCTACTGCCCTGCTAGGTCTGTAAAGAATTGGGAAATTTAAGGATGACTCTCTAGACTGGGTAACTAATTCACTGCATCGGGGCTGAGAAGCCAAGTCGCTCTGCCCACCAGAATCCTTCATCTTTCAGACAAAGGTCTTTCTTGCTGTTTCCACCACCTGATCGTGTGAACAGCCCGCGAGAGGGAGGGAAGGGACCACAGCGCCGCAGTCTGAATGCGAGGCAGCCAATCAGAACTAATCTCTGCCCTGGAAGTAAATTCGGCGTCTGTTCCCTGATCTGGTGCCCAGGAGGGCTCAGGCGGTGGTGGTGGGGTTGGGGGGGGCTCATTTCCCTTTATGCCCCCTTGCCCCCAGCTGGTACCCCCAAAACAAACAAGGGACTTTCTGGGCAATGCCCTTCAACTCAATCAGCCACGGAAGAAATTATTTTAGACCAGGTCCAAGACTAAATCCAAAGCAATGAACTTGACATTAAGACTTATTTATTTATTTCTCCCTTCACGAACAGAAGGTTAATATAAGAGCAACTCCTTGGCAAACCTTTAAGGGTAATTCAAGCGACACTGATGTGAATCAATGTTCCCTTTGTGAACACATTACTTGGCAGAAACTGGCTTTTTGTAACCCCCTTAAACCTAGCCAGCAAAACAAAAAGAAGGGGGAAAAATGTCCTTCAAACAAAAGGATGAGGTGAAAATAAAGAGTGAGTTGACCGCACTTTATTCTCTTTCATAGAAGCAAATGGATCTGGTGCTTTTATACATTAATCAATCAATATCACTGACTGTACATCAGCAGGGTAGCCAAGTTATGAATGACCTTTCTGGCAAAGAGGACACTTTTAATGCTCATAAGACTGCTCATAGCTTAGCAACTTTCCGAATTTATGCCTGCATGATTACCCCTTAGAGGCGAGTGGCCGTTAGCGCTGCACTAAATATGGCAAGGTTAGTCGTCTCCAATTTGTGCAGAGGGAAGGAGAGACGTGGACACGCTGCCCTGTTTCTGCACCAGCTGTGGCAGCCTGGGCGAGGTGGAGGGCAGAGGCTCTGGCAGCCTCGGGTCCCTGCCCGGCTGGCCGGGCTGGCCCCCCTTCCAGAAAGCTGGCCCACCTCCTGCTCAGCTCCAAGCCAATCCAAACAGGGCCATTTCAGGGAGCTAATCTAGAAAGCCATGCCCGGCTCAACCTGGGCCTCAGTCTGCTTCTCACGCTCAGCTCCCGAGGCCACCGAGCTGGCAGATGGGCAGGGTTGGCCACGGCAGGGCATCCCCAGGCTCCCCCGATACGCTGTCCACTCCGCTCCCAGCTGCACCCCTACAAGCCCTCCCTGAATTGACTGATGCCTCCAACCTGGCGAGAGAACTTCACGTTTCCAAAAAGAGAACTAGCTTTCATCTTGAAGTTGGTTTTTTTAAAAAAGCAATTCACAGAAAGGCATTTCTACCAAAAAGATGAACTGACTTCCTCTCTCCAGAAATATCCAGCTCAGCTAAATAAACAGTTGGTCCAATCCTCTCTTATCTCTCCCTCTCCCCAGCTCAGCCATGTTCTCCAGGCCCCGAAGGCTGGAGAGTTCTCTGGATTCCATTCCTTGTGGGTGGAAATGGGGCAAAGGCCCGTCTGTGGGTGTGGGTTTCCATGACAACCATCACCGGCTCAGTGCGGCCACGTGGGGACACAGCCCACCACCCATCACCAGCGCAGCTTTCCTCCGGCAACTCTCCTGCTACGGTTGTGGTGGAAATCTCCAGAAATCTGTTGGCCCATCCACAAGGCCTTGCTTTTTTTCTGTCTCCCAGAGAGGGAAATGCAGACATAGAGAACATTTAAAATAGAGCCTTTTTTTTTTTTTTTTTTTTTTAAGGGGGGCATAGGGAAGTTTCCAGGCTAAAGGTCAAATCGGAGCTGCAGCTGCCGGCCCACATCGAGTCGCGTCTGCAACCTACACCATGGCTCATGGCAACGCCGGATCCTTAACCCATGGAGCAAGGCCAGGGACTGAACTCACATCCCCATAGATGCGAGCCGAGTTCTTAACCCACTGAGCCACAGTGGGAACTCCCTAAAACAGACCCTTAACTTCACACGAAATTACAACAGAAGAAACCAGAGGCTGAACTCAGCATCTTGACTAGAACACAGGCAGAGTTCAGGGCAGTGGTGAGTTTTACCAACACCCTTCTTCAGTCTTCAGAGAGCTTCCCGGCTACACGAGTAAACACAGGGCACTGGTCAGAGGAAATGAGTCTCCGTGTGGTAAACCTGAAGTCAGGAGAGGTCACTTACAGGGGACCTAAGCCCCGGAGTGGTCCTGACCCCCAGGCAAGAGGCTCAGAGGCCTGTGTGCAGAAATGGGCGACACATGACAACACCAACAAGGAGAAGCCCATGGGTGTGTGTGACTCCGAGGAGCCCGGGGCAACTACACTCGCTGCAGCCCTGCACTGCTTTCCTCCTTTTTGCAGACCCAGTCCTCTCTGTCAGCGTGCCCGACTTAGATAAATAATACTGGGCTCCCGGACGATTATTTTTTAAGAGATTCAGATTTGCGTCCAGAAAATCCACCTTCGGTTTAGAGCCCAGGCGAGCGGGGTGCCCTGACCAAGTTGGGATCTGGGGTGATGCTCAGACAGCCCTTCCCGACTCATCAGGTACTGGTTTGAAGGTCTCTGTTCTCCCGTGGGAAGTTGCAAATACAAGTATTTAACCACTATAAAAACCTTCTTCAGTTTTCACTCATTTTTTCCCCCTTTTCATCACTTTACCAATATCAAAAACTTGACCCTTTCTGCCTTTTTCATAATTTACAAACTTTTTTTTTTTTGGTCTTTTTGTCTTTTTAGGGCCACACCTGTGGCATATGGAGGTTCCCAGGCTAGGGGTCCAATCAGAGCTGTAGCCACCAGCCTACACCACAGCCAGAGCCACGCCAGATTGGAGCCGCATCTGCGACCTACACCACAGCTCATGGCAACGCTGGATCCTTAACCTGCTGAGCCAGACCAGGGATCGAACCCGCGTCCTCATGGATGCTAGTCAGGTTCACTACCACGGAGCCACGACGAGAACTCCATAATTTACAAACTCTTAAGTCATGCCACGAGGCGGGTCTCCCTCCCACGTGGGAAAGGATTTGGCTAAATGCTCCGTCAATCTTCCTTTCTGGGCCTTTACACAAGCCCGGTTGTTCCTCTGACATCTTTCAAAAGTTCATCTCTTATCTAATCACTGTAAATGATGATCTGTGTGTGGGTGTGAGTGTGTGTGTGCGCGTGTGCATGTGCACGAGCACGAGCACAAAGGTGCCTTCTCAGGCTCGCAGGGTTTCCCCAGATGACAAACACCACGTCACCCCCTTTCTTTGCCTTCTTCTCCTGCCTGGCCGACGGCGACTAGCCATGGCATGCCTTTCTCCCTGGCCTTCCCCTCCCTCTGCAGATGATGCCAACCCACCGCCAACAACTGGCAGACACGATCGTGAACATCGGCACCTCTCTTCTGGAAGCACCTTGGTACCTACCGGTCTCTACAGCCACAGGGCTGTCTTGTCACAGCCTGTGTCTGTCATGCAGCACGTCTCCCTTCTGCACATTTAAATCTCTCTATAAAGAGTAATATCAGCAGGAGTTCCCATCGTGGCGCAGTGGTTAACGAATCCGATGAGGAACCACGAGGTTGCGGGTTCGATCCCTGGCCTTGCTCAGTGGGTTAAGGATCCGGCGTTGCCGTGAGCTGTGGTGTAGGTCACAGAACACAGCTCGGATCCCGAGTTGCTGTGGCTCTGGTGTAGGCCGGAAGCTGCAGCTCCAATGAGACCGCTAGCCTGGGAACCTCCATGTGCCATGGGAGTGGCCCTAGAAAAAGCAGGAAAAAAAAAAAAAGTAGTATCAGCAAAGGTGAAGGGACATTAGATCGTTCCTCTAAGCAATGTGGTGAACACACATTCATGGCGGAGCAAAGGGACCATCACCCCAGGGCGAGGGCAGATGGCAACTCAGGCACAGGCAGGTTCCAGACTCAGACCCAGTGGCTGAGCACAAGCGCAGCCACACGGGTGTCCTGGCAGCCTGAGGCCCGGGAACTGGTCCCAAGTGGGGTCTCGGATTGGTCCTCCAAGCCTGTAAATCGAGAGCATTTCCTCACACCAGGGAACCCGGTCACCCTCAGGAACATCAGCCTCACCGGAACGAACTGATGTAAATGACTCCCTGCAAAGTGGAGTCTGGGACTGGAAGATCACAGCAGAGAAACTTCCACCTGAAAAAGCCAACTCACCAAGAGCCTAGAGATTCAAGAACACTAAAGTCCTGACGTTTTAAACATTTGGCATAAGACCAGATGTTTCTGTCTAATTTTCCATCTTCCACTCCCTGCAATAGCAAGCTCTACAAGGACAGGAATGAGTGATAAATTGTATCCTCTGCCCCCTACAGGTAAGTCTGATGGTGTCAGGCTGCTTCGAAACTCCTGTCACAGCTCTCAAGCCTCAGACACAGACCTGCTTACAAAAGGCGGGTCCAGCGTCCCCACCGCCTGCCTCTCCCCTTCCCCGGACTGGCCTTCCTTCTGCCCCCAGGCCTTTGCACCAGCTGGGCCCTCAGCCTCTCATCCCGCACTCACCATCATTTCTCCAGGGCTTTGGAGAAGCCTGGCACAAAGGAAGCTTCAGTAAAACATTAAAACATACAGGCACGTGTACAAACATGACCACAACAAGCACTGGTAGCGGCTCCTTAGGTACTCGCACGCAGTTGTGAAGGGCCAGCCAGGCCATGTCTTAGGAAGACGCAGAAGCGCCCCCCTGCCATGCCGATAATTTAAACACTGCATCTTAAACCATTTAAACAATAGTTTAAACACTGTTATCAACAGATTCTCAGGAATCAAAAGGCATAGAACTCTGAAACCTTTCGACAAACTTGAGAAGGGAGCACCATATGGTGTTGGCAGAGAGGCAGCTGACCTCTCAATGGCTCCAATGTCACCGAGTCATGCTGGTGGCCCTAGGATGACTAGTTCCAGCAAATGTGGCCTCAATTGGAATCCGAACTGAGAATGAAAGCCCTCAACCGTCCACGGGGCAAGCCTGTAGGAAATATCCAGATGCTGCAGCCGTGAGATGGTGCTGAGGGCAACCCAGTGGGCGTGCTGCCCAGTGCATGAGCGGTGGGTGACCTTGCTGACTGAAAAAGCGTGGCCTCCCCTGGAACTGCGGAGGGACGTGAACGGAGACATGGGGCAGCTGGCGGAGCCTGAGCAGGCGTGAGGCAGATGTTGGTCTCCCCGCCAGAACATTTCGCCAAGTGGATTCAGCATTCCTTCCTACCCTCAGGCCAGTGACAGCCGCCCTATCTTAACGAACTATTTTAAATAAAAGATGGCACGACGGCCTAAGAACCTACGAAACTTTTAACCTTCACCTATGACGTGATGGAGTCCCACCCCCAAATACCTACAGGTGACTGCCATGTGCCTGGGCAGAGCTGGAGTCAGATGACAAGACCAAGGCCGAGGACCCGGCAGGCTGGGAGGGGAAGGGGCCAGCGGAAGAAAGCGTTTGTGGCAGGATCTCTCCGAAGTCCCATCCTGGGGACCCAATGAGCTCTCACTTCACAAGCAAGCCCACTGGGTCCTGAATCGGGCCCTCCCCTTGAAGGGGGCTCCATGCTGGGCCATGCCAGGCCCCTGGGCTAGGACAGCCCCTGGCCACACTCCTGCCAGCACCAAGAATGAGCTCAGACCTTGTCCCCACCCAACGTGTCAATCCAAGGGTAGCAGTCAGGACCCAGTCTAAGGGGTGAGCTACAGGACACGGGAAGAGAGGCAGGCTCTTTGCTGCCGAGCTGGAGCCACCCACGATGGGCCCAGGATGCAGGCCACCACTGTGGTCAGGGTCAGGGTCACCTCCAGCTCCTAACAAACCAGTGTCCCTGCCATGAGGGTTGGCCCTTCCCAGTTCCACCAGTGACCAAGGCCCCTGGATCTCCATCCCTTAATGAAGCCACACGCCCTGCAGGCCAAGGACATGGTTAGGCCACTCGTGCTTGTTTGAAGCATGAAATCTGGAGCAGGGCTTCCACTGCCCTGACGGCTAAAGGAAATGCCACCATGAAGACCCTGCATGGCTCCAGAACAGCGTGAGGGGGAGACGGAGACCCGGGGCTTCTCTGAGCTCAACCACCAAGAGGAGAGAAATGGGGTATGGAAGCCGCAGACCCAGAAGATAAAACGATGCTTCCGGCCATGAGATGCCCTACGAGAAGGGAGGGGGAGAAGGAACAAAGAAATCACTGTGGACAGAAAAAAATGAAAACCTGGCCGGCCTCTATCCTGACCAATGATCTGGAGCGAAAGGAGACTTAACGTCCCTCCCTTGGCAGAGGTACCATGGGCCAGGGCACAGCTGACTGCAGCGAGAGGAGGAGAGGGAGCGTGAGGATGGATCGAAAAGAAGGCGCATCAGCTCGGTGCCAGCCTGAGGCCAATCTGAAGCTTTCATCTACCCCCTCTCACTGGCCTGTCCTATGGGAATGGCTGAGACAGACCCCAGGGAGGAGCCCCTGTTACAGATACAAGGATGACGCTTTCGGAGGCGGGCTACCCAGAGCCCCTGAAAGAAACATGTAGAATGTTTTGTTTCCAAGCATTGTTTCTGGGGTGAGGGGTCACTTCAAAGCATCCAAGGACCTGGAAGGTCAGGAATCCCTGGATTATGTAACTTGACCAAAGTCAACCAGCTCGGAAAGCGGGGATCTAAATTACCCTGTGACACTGAAAAGGTCTCGAAACCAGGTCGGATCGAAAAGTCCCCAGTGTTTGCTGCAAAAGAAAAGAGGAGAACCTCCAGGTTTCCCTGGAGCTGAGGAGGTGCAGACGGAGAGGGGACGGGGAGACGGAGAGGGGACCCCTGCAGGGTCACAGCAGGTCTGGGCACCTCCACGCGTCTCTTCACTCCATCCCAGAGGTTCCAAAGCGATTTCATCTCTTTAAAAACAGTCAGTGCACAAGAGCGACCCCAACCCCATTCCCTCCCTCCCTGTAGCTCTATCACTGACACAGGCATGAACCCCCGCCTGCAGTGCGGCTCTGCCTAAGTTCGAAAATGAGTTCCTATCGTGGCTCAGTGTAAAAGAATCTGACTAGCATCCATGAGGACGCAGATTTGATCCCTGGCCTCGCTCAGGGGGTTAGGGGTCCAGCATTGCCATAAGCCATGGTGTAGGTCGCAGACCTGGCTTGGATCCTGTGTGGCTGTGGCTGTGGCGTAACTCTGATTTGAGCCCTACCCTGGTACCCTCCATGTGCCACGGGTGCAGTCCAAAAAGACAAAATAAAATAAAATTTAAAAAAAGAAAATGACCTGGGATCACAGAACAAGCATTAAATATCCAGGCGCCCTAAATTACACTCTCTAGAGAAGGAAATTCTACCAAATATGAAGAGTCATTATCTCTGGGCGGGGGGGGGAGTCTAGTCCCCACAGGCTGTGGGGTTTCCCAACCCACATATAGACACTGTCATTTTAGGAATAGCAAGCATGTCTTGCTTTCCTTATTTTGGAGCAGGAGCTGCTTATAGACTAAGATGCATCTCATTGACACACGACTGTCTCCCAGCTACAGGCTGTACCAAAGTGACCTGGAAGGTCAGGTGTCAAGTCTGACAAACCCAGCGTCAGACTATTCAGTCGGCTTCCTTAGCCCCTTTCGTCAGTGCTCCGACAAGTATCATCTGTGACTCTGCTGAGAGAAGCACACCCCTAGTCATGCATATCACGTGTTACGCGATACCCAGAGTAGTGACACTCAATTTAGAAAAACGAGCCCTTCTTAAGCAGGGTCGAGAAAACCTGGAGTGGCACTGCCCCGGTAACAGGAAAGCAGAAACGGGCACGTCACCCAACTGGAGAGGCGCGTTCTGTGTCATCTGGTGGTGCGGCGGGGGTGGGGTGGGGGGGGCAAGACCTGTTTCTCAAGCACATCCCCCTTCTACCCAGAAGATGGAAGGACACGCGGAACACCTTTGGGGAGGGAGATAGGCCCGGAACCGAAGGTGGTGGGGAGCACTGCTGTAATGCAGCCACGAGCTGGTGCCCCCTGGAGCCAAAGAGTAGCCAGCTCCTCTTCCAGTCACCGAAGCCTGCATACCACATTTGCTCTCAATGGATCAAACGTTTTTGCTCATTTCCTGTCAACTTTCTAGCCAAGGTGAACAAAAGCGGACTTAGGGAGAGATCTTTTGCAGAAACAAAAAAGAAGCGATGCTGTAGGGACCAGGCCCTACCAGGCACTTCTTTCTCCAGGTGGAAGCTTTCCTCTTCTGATGCCCCCGGTCAGTGCACACACCTGCTTGGGTGATTCTTCTGGAGAGTTCTCACGGATCGTCAAAAGGGGGTGAACACTTATTGAGGCCGGAAAAAGACAGCAGCTCTGGGGACATGGTGGAGTCAGGCCAGGTTCAGAGCTGACCACAGGGCCCACAAGAAGCCAGCAAGAGGACCCGTGAGGAAGCATGGCCCTGGCGGAGCTACTTACCAACAGGACAAGCCTGGACCAGGTACCACACAGGCAGCCTAAGACATGCTCCCTGCTCCACAGAGGTTTACGATTTTAGGGATGAAGAGAAAGCAGATATTAAATAATCGGCCAAACGAGGCTGTTAAAGCTCTTTGAAACAGTATGAGATAAACAAACAGTCCATAATTATGATTATGTGTATGGCTCTGTGGCACAGATGAGGCCCTGTGTTCATTATACTCATTTAGAAAAGTGGGAGACAAGGCAGATGAGGTGGTTTCAAGGATAACCTCCCTTCTCAGCCAGACCTCCATCTGGACTTGCTCTCTCCCGCCGGGCGCTGACGGCACCCAGCGAGGCACCCTCGCTGGACACTTCACCGTCACCCTCAGCTGCCTTCTCTCCCTTTCTCCCAGACAGAACCACCTCAATAGCACCAAAGGCCTCCCCCGCACCGCCTCCCCCGCTTCCACTAGCTCAGATCGCCCTCATCCTTCACCCTCCACGAGCTCCACCTTCAAACCCTTCCATCTTCCACCCAGGAGCCCATACTGCTCCCCTAAAACAGGTGAGGCCCCATGGCTCTGCTAAGTATGAGCCTCTTGCGGTTCCTAGTTCCCCAAGAGCAGAGTCTGAGCCCCCGTCTCGGGGAGAACATGGCTCATCCTAGCTCCCTGGGGAGTTACTGTCCACCTGCTCCCACTCGGTCCGCCAGCCACAGGGAACACACCTGCACCCTTTACACTCTGGCCCATCAGCAGTTTTCGGCGTCCATGTCTTTTTAGGAATCTTTCCCTGTTAGACAGTGAGGCTCTCAGCACAACGCGAGCCCCCTTTGGTTTCCCTTCTCCGTATCCAACGCCTCACCAAGGGCTCAACACACCTCTCTTCTCCCAAGGAGTCAGGAGACAGGCTCTACTGTGTGTCCAGCTTTGAAAGGGAGGAGGAATACCCACCTCCAGAAAGGAAGATGGCTAGAGCGGGGCAGCGATTCCAAGAGCAGACAGGAGAGAGAACGGACCATGATTTGATGCAAGAAGAAGAAACACGAGAAGGCTGTATCTCCACCAGAGCCGGGGGAGAGAAGCGTGGCAGGTGAAGAGGAGGCTGAGCCTTCTGAGCCACCCCGGGGCCAAGAGCAGCCTTCCCACCTGCACCCCTCAGAGGGAGGGAGGAGACACAGGTGAACAAGGACGGAGAATTTTATCAGATTTGGCAGAGGCAAAGGAAAGCTAATCAAATGCCCTACTAGGGCTTATGGTCAAGTCCAGGGACTGGAGGGATCCAGGAACACCGAGCAGCACGGCGGACGCCTGAGGCCCCACTTGGCCGTCTATACTCCGCACAAGCTGCCCACCCCATCCTGCCAGAGCCTCCCCGGCAAGAGGCCCCCTGATATCCGAGCACACCGATGAGAACAAGAAGTGCCTGTTTCCCCTAAATACTGAACGAAGAATTGCCATACTCCCAACTTTCACATTCCAAAGGCCCTGTTAATTCGGGCTCTCGCTAGGCTGATGCTTTGCCTTCCTTCTTAGACTCTCATCGTTTCTTTGGCTATTTTCACTGTTCCCCATTCACTTCCACCATCAGTGGTCAGGAGCATTTTTGAACAAGGCTCTTTCCACACTTTCAATATTCTGGATGGCTGAACCACTTAATCATCCAGAAACTGGTAAACAATACATGAGCTTTAAAAATCAACTTTAATGACTCTACTACGTTCAAGCCAAATATTCTATCTATTGATTTTTTATTAGCATATATTTTCCCAAATAATCCCATTTAAAAAATTCAATTCCTTATGAAAGAGACTGAATGTATTCCTCCACTAAATTCTCTAATTACAGAGGGGAAAACAGTGACTTTACAATAACTAATCACCATAACTACTAACTCATCACTAACTTAACTCATCACTATTGCTGTATCTAACTGATCAAAGTTGATATGACCAAAAGAGACAAATCAATACCATGTCCCTCCTGATAGGATGTACTAAGAACAATGTCACTTTTTAGGAATTTTTACCAAAATGCAAAGTCTGATTCTCTTTTTTTTTTTTTTTTTTTTAGGACCACACCAGCAACATAAGGAAGTTCCCAGGCTGCTAGGGGTTGAATTGGAGCTAAAGCTGTCGGCCTAAACCTCAGCCACAGCAACACCAGATCCAAGTTGCATCTGCGACCTACACTGCAGCTCACAGCAATACGGGATCCTTAACCCACTGAGCGAGGCCAGGGATCAAACCTGCACCCTTGTGGATACTAGTAGGGTTCATTTCCACCAAGCCACAATGGTTGACTCCGCAAAGCTTGATTCTAATCATAAGGAAACATCAGACAAACTCAAATTGAAGGACACTGTACAAATTAATTAACTTGTGCTCATCAAATACACTGAGGCTATAAAAGACAAAGGAAAAAATGAAAAACTCTTCCAGATTCAAGGACTTTAAAAGAGGATGGAGAGCTGAATATAACTTCTGATCTAGGAGTTTCTTTTCATATAAGTTGTATAACTGGGAAGATTAGGAAAACTTGAAGAGCTATACATTACCTATTACTTCTGTGTTAATTTTTTTTTTTTTTTTTTGTCTTTTTGCCTTTTCTAGGGCCGCTCCTGTGGCATATGGAGGTTCCCAGGCTAGGGGTCTAAGTGGAGTTGTAGCTACCAGGATAGGCCAGAGCCACAGCAACATGGGATCCAAGCCACATCTGCAACCTACACCACAGCTCATGGCAATGCCGGATCCTTAACCCACTGAGCAAGGCCAGGGATTGAACCCGCAACCTCATGGTTCCTAGTCGGATTCGTTAACCACTGAGCCACGATGGGAACTCCCGATGTTAATTTTTTTTTTTATCTTGACAATTTTTCTGTGCTTATGTAAGATACTGTCCTTGTTCTTAGGAAATGTACATTAACGTATGTAGAGGTCAAATGGTACCATGTGTGAAACTTACTAAGAAACAGGCAGAAGAAATAACAATGTGTTTATCTCTGTGTATGCATGTGTGTGACAGTCAGAGAGCTTGATAAAGCAAATGTGCTAAAATGTTAACATCTGGGGAATCTGGGTAAAGATACATGGGAATTCTTTTTATTCTTTACTTTTCTGCATATCTGAAATCATACCGAAATTGAAAAATTATAAAGTACAAACTGAAGACAAAATACACTAAGATTCCTAACATCTTTAGTCCAATTACGTGTTTTCTGTATTCTTAAGTATCGGAAATTAAACACATTACTGCATAAATATTTTAGATTGTATGCAAATTTCATTTACCACTCATTTTCAAATTATTAATGAACATGTTAAATGAAAGCCAACCTCTCACCAGCCCTTGCAGGTCCCCTGAACACAAAGAGCCCAGAAACCAATGGATTATCTCTGTTTCTTAGTCATCCTTTTAGTCAGGGTTCGACACACGCACGGATTTCTCCTTAGGCTCTGAATGGGAGGGGGAGGCCATGGGAAAGACAGGAGTTTTGCTGTATTTGTTTTTAACACATCTCAGAGAGTCCCACTCGCAATCCCACTTGCCTCTCCAAAGGGCCAACGGGCGTGGTGGAGGGGAGAACGGACGAAGCCATGGAGAATGGGATGGTGGCAGGAGGTCCTCACCCAGGACCCGTTCTCCAGCTGCAAGGCCTGCTCACTGCCCCCCCGCCCCGACCCAATGCCTGACCTCTCTGAGAGCCCCTGCACTCTTCCTCTACCTGCTGCTATCAGGGACAGGTTAGCCCGCCCTGTGGAGCTTCCCCAGTGGTTCAAGCCAAGAAGTCCTCACCCCTTGGGAGGCCCAGGATCTTTGCTGCCCTGCCCTCCTCTCTGGTGATTACCGTCAGTCATCTTGAACACTGTTCTGTGTGTGTGTGTGTGTGTCTGTGTGTGTGCGTCTGTGTGTGTGTGTGTGTGTGAGAAATTCTCCCAAAAGGTGATAGGTGGGGCTGTTTCTTCTATCATCTACTCTTTCACAGAAACGACTGTTTACGACTAGCAGGTACTTAAACAGCTGCTAAGCTCAACACTCCCCCAATTGTTTCCAGAGTAAAAATGGGGGAAAGAACTGCCTCTGAGTCACCCTGGAAGGATGCTTGGACAGAGCGGCGAATGCTTCGGAGGTGCCTCGAGAGCCTGCAGAATGTAAGTGTGCATTTGTGCCGCACACGTTCCCCTTGCCATGAGAACTGACGTACGTGACTTCCTTTCATCTTATTAGCATGATGGGATTTGCGCTTGATGAATCCACAGCGCTATGGTTACTCATCATCATTCCATTATCACTACAGGTTTATAGATTTTCCCCTTTATTACTCATTTTATTTTTTCCATCAAGTATATCTCATACAGAGGATAGTAATTACCAAGTTCTCTACTCCTTAAAGTTTGCCTTTATCCCCTGATCATAAAAGCAATAAGTGCCTATTGTTGAAAATCTTGAAAATACAAAAAAGGGCAAAGGAAGTAAAAATCGCCCATAATCAGTGATAACATCTCCGTGTATTTATATGTACTTTAAAGGAAACTAGGACAGTTATATATGATTTGGGGTCTTGCTTCCCTGTCTACTGAGCTTTCTTCCATACCCTTAAATATTAATCAAGAGCATTATTCCTAATGGCTACCCAGATTTCCACCACATAGTCATAACACAATTTACTTAATCCCCTCCTTATCTTTTAAAAGATGTGTGGCAGAGGCTCCTAATTGCCTTCCTAATAACTGCTCTTCGTTATTTGGGGCAGCAATACCCCCAGTTAAAATCTGCATCTCCCAGTCTCTACTGGTGCCCAGAGTAGTCACGTGACCGAGTTCTAGCCAATGAGACGCAAGAGGAAGTAACTGGCTGAGGCTTTCGGGAAAGCTCTTTGGAGAGGCGAACGCAGGTGGCCCTTTGCTTTTCCCCTCCTGCTTCCTCCTGCCTGGAGCTCAGACGGAGCAGCCATCCTGAGACCATGAGGACGGCGGTGTGCAAAGACGGGAGGAAGCTGGGCCCCTGCTGACTCTGGGGGGCCTTGACTCCTGCACTTGACTGCCCTCCTCCCAGGCCTGCTTACGTGAGAGAAAATGAAACCCCTGATTCATGTGAGCCATCCTGGGATGCCTCTACACAGCTGAATGCTAGGAGGTTCCAGAACACGCATAGATGGAGTTCTCATCATGGCGCAGTGGAAACGAATCCGACTAGGGACCATGAGGTTGCGGGTTCAGCCCCTGGCCTCGCTCAGTGGGTTAAGGATCTGGTGTGGCTGTGGCGTAGGCCAGCAGCTGCAGCTCTGATTGGACCCCTAGCCTGGGAACCTCCATAAGTAGCAGGTGTGGTCCTAAAAAAAAAAAAAAAAGATACGCATACATTTTTTACTTTCCCACCCTCTATCTTCATAGTCTATGCAGCTTTCAAAATACAGGGGCTAAGATCTCATAGGCAAATCAGACATTCTGTGACCATCCAGTCAGACTTGAGACAGAAGGGCGGCCCGGGGAAGAGGGGGGTCTGATCCCCTCTCCTGGGGGGTTACCCAACCTGTGAGGAAGCGCCCACCAGGAGCATATGTGCATTTCTAGTGTTCAGACAACCCCAGCCGAGACTGACCAAGAAGGCTGCCCCTGACTGGTTCAAGTAACTCCCATACAAGAATTCCAAAATTACAGGCTGCCGGGCTGTTGGCACGCTCTCCTGCCGGAGCACAGCCAGCTGGGCGCAGGAGATCCCTGCAAACTTGGGGCAGCCTCTGGGCTCTGGGTGTCTATCTCAGAAGAGAGACTTGGTTTGGGACATCTCCCACTCCCCACAGCTCCTCAGCGAAGCCCCTAGCGCTACCACACTCAGCCCAGAAGCCCAGGGGGTCCCCAGCCCGCAAGGGAACCTGTGTGGAGCATATGGCCTGCGGGGGGCCAGGTCATTCACTCACACAAGCGCCAAGATGAAGCCTCCTCCGTGCAGTTTCTACACAATTCAAGGAACTAGAGTCACAGAAGAGCTGCTTCTCCACCAATGAACCAACCATCCCCCATAAAGATGGCAGAGCAAGTATGACAAAATCTGAATGTAGCCCCAAACTTCAAGGCTGGTATACATTCGGGCTCAGGGAACTACCTGACGAAGTCAGGTTCAAGGATATGACAATGCTTTCATCCTACTGCTGAAAAAAAAAAAAAAAGGCTAAAATGTGTGAGTCCAATTTCCAGGCTTGATGAGAAAGAACAGAGGCGTGAACGCAACTTCACCGTGTGCAGGCGATGCAACATCCTGCCTGATCTCTGATCTCAGTGCCAGATTCCCAACTCAGGCCTCCATGGGGTTTCCCAGGCTCGGAGGAGAGGGAGGTCTGTGCTAAGCCCCTGGGGATGCCAGTCCATAGCCAGGTGATTCAGGACAACTGAATTAACTTTGAAATGAGCTTATTTCACTGCCATAAAGGGAAAAGTAGCCAACAGGTCTGTTCATCTCGGCTCCTAACTGCCTCATTTCACTATCATTTATAGGACAGTATCCCAATTCAAAAATTAGGACTATTTCTGTCCCAACTTTGCTGTTTCGTATAAAACACACACACCCACACACACACACCTCAAGGTTTAGTATTAGGCCTAAAGCAAGTCTTCAGAATATCCAGGTTCAAATACTTCATTGCTACGATAAGGGGTAGAAGACTCTAACAAAAGCAAATTCTATTACTTTCTGTAAATTTAGGCACTTCTTTTTTTTTTTGTTTTTTAGGGTCTCACCTGCAGCATATGGAGGTTCCCAGGCTAGGGGTCCAATTGGAGCTATAGCTGCCACCTACGCCACAGCCACAGCAATGCCCGATCCGAGCCCCATTTGCAACCTACACCACAGCTCACAGCAACATGGGATCCTTTAACCCACTGAGCAAGGCCAGGGATTGAATCCGCAACCTCATGGTTCCTGGTTGGATTTGTTTCTACCACTGGAGTTCGCCACAATGGGAACTCCAAATTTAGGCTTCTTGTAGCGAGAAATGGCTTGGAGATTCAGTCCACTCGAGAACCATGATAGAATAAGACAAGAGTTGAAGCTTCCTCTCTCTCTATTTAGTGAAAGCCATGAGCTTCCCAGGCCAGTGTCTGCTGGAGGTGGATGGGAAGCTTACGAGACGCCGGCCACGTTTCAGCATTGTCACGGCATGCCCTGGCCAGCCCACTGTCCCCAGCCATCCAACCACTTCCTCCCCTTGTGGAGCCGCCCCTTCGAGAGTTTATTAACCAAATGCTTGGGGGTTTGTGTATATTTATATTACCTCCTCCTCTCTCCCTACCAGAGCACGTTGGAAAAAAGAGTTATGATAAACTTTAATAAAAACGAAATTAAAATGATTAAACCTTTCATATCCTCTAGAGATAATCTCGCTTCTGCTGGCTGGTCAAATCTGGGAGAAAACAAATGCAAACCATAGCTTGCTGCTGCTCTTCAATTCCTCCCCAACCCACACCCCCCCTGCCCTTGCCCTAAAAGAACAGACAGAAAAGGCTGCCTGTGGCCAAATTTTTAAAATAAATTAAATTTGTCCTCACACACGGCAGCCAGGTGTGGCTGAAACATTCTTTCCCAATATCCGTGATATATACCAACATCCTTCCCTCCAGGGGCCTCTCAATGTGTGTCTACAATCCCAAGGGGACCGGGACCCTAAGGGAGGAGGAATGGCCCCAAAACACTTATTGAAAAAGAATCACTATTTTCCAATTAGCTGTGTAATACAGATTCACTGAAGGGAATGAAGGCCCCATGCCTGCACAGCATCTACTGCAAACACACACACACACACACACACACACACACCGCAGTCTGCATTCCTGATCAGAGCAAAGCTCAGAGAAAACAGCACAGTGGGGCACAAATCTCCCTGGTCTTATGTGTTCTGAAGAAGTCTTCAGATCCGCCTGGGGTCTGGGCACATGTCCACGGAGGAAAAAAATGGCTGCAAAATTAGATCAGGCCTGTCCATCAAAAGCTGGCTAGACATGCAAGTCAGAGCAGGGTCATCGGCTCTCCCAGGACAGGCTAATGACCTCTGGACAGGCAGCACTGGGACAGGTGCAAGGGCATCGAGCACTCTCGGAAATCCAGTACTAAGTCCGTGAAGAGAAACTCCTGTCCAGGAAACGGACGTCAGCCTCACACACCAAGATGCTGTGTGGCAGGTGAATGCCCGTCAGAAGGGGGCGGGCGGGAGGAGACGCAAGGTGCTCAGTGGGCTCTCAACACCGTCCTGACACACAGCCTGACCAGAGCCGTTTCTCCTTCCTCGTGGTGGCTGTTTACGCCGGACGGGAGGCATCTCATCTTCCAGGCGAAAGGACGCAAGTCTGTTCCAGGCTCCACACTTGGGTCATGAGTCACCGGGAACGGGTTTTGTTTTGTGAAAGAAACCGCTGAGCCCCGGGCTAAACCAGGGAACTCCAAAGCGCTACGGTGATCCCAGGGAGCAGCTTCTAAAGCCGGGCAAGGTCAGCGTTACCCCTGCAACAGGGGTCCTGCAGAGCCGGCACGGTGCCCCCTCCTCACCTGAAGGGCTCTTTTACTTAGGGGTGATGGGGAGGGAGACAACTCACATCTGTGCTACAGCGGACACACAAGTTTCCATGGCAACCTGAACAGTGGAAGTCACACCACCACGCCCCTGCTTCCACCGCGCCCATCCTGATGGAAACAAAATCCAAACGGGACCGCACGTCTTGCTGGGGTCCCACCAGGGTCCGTAGCTCCCTAAGCCCCCTCGCCCACCCTCCACCCGCTGCTCCCGTGGCCCCGCTGCTCCAGGGGCCAAGGGGCTGTGAGCTCGCCGGGCCTCTGCCAGGGCCGCTCCCGCTCGTGTTCTCCGCTCAGTTCCATTGTCACCTCCGGGGAGAACGTTCTCAGAGTACCTTATACAAAACGGCTCCCCCATCTCGCCCGGCCCCTCCTGGTTCTATTTTCACAGCACCTTGCACACCTGACACTCTCTATTTGTTTATTTGGTGTCTGTCTCCCCCTTGCTGGAGGGAAAACTCCAGACTTTCCGTTCCTGCCCTGCTGGCAGGCTTCCCAAAGCCTCGGGCAGTGTGTGGCCATGCTAAGGACGCGGCCGTGTCTGCGGGACTCAAGAACGCCGCTTCTGGACCCACACTGCTTGCTGCTTTCCAGCCGCGGTTTTTCTAAAAGAAGTAAGGAAGTCAAACTGTCCTCCTACTGGCGCCCCCTCGTCACCTCCTCATTGCCAAATGCTTCAGCATTCACCCCCCTCCTATACCTTCTCTCCTTCCCTTTTTCAAAAATCAGAGCCCCAATTTTGATTTTTTCTCTGAGTTTAACTGCCCGCCCAGGCTTCGTTGTTTTGTTGATAATTAAGACCCACCCACCCAACGTCCAGCTAACATCTATCAACAAATGCCCGTCATTACCCTACAAACGTCTGGGGTGGACACTGGCCCGCACGGCCCATGGCCAGGCCACATCCTCATCACTAAATGCATCACCTAAGTGGTGACAGGCTGGGCCACTCGAGTACAGATGCCCGCGTGCTGCCCCTTCCACCCTGCGGGGCTTCTCAATGCTTCTGGGATCAACTCACCCAGGAAAATCACAGAAGGGTTTTGAGTATTAGAGAGACCACGCCAAGTGTGTCCGGGCCTGGGAGAAGATGGAGACTGGAGCTCTGATGGATGAGGAGTCACAAACAACCGTTGCTGGAGTTCCCGTTGTGGTCTCAGGAACCATGAGGTTGAGGGTTCTATCCCTGCCCTTGCTCAGTGGGTTAACGATCCGGTGTTGCCGTGAGCTGTGGTGTAGGTTGCAGATGCGGCTCGGATCCGGAGTTGCTGCGGCTGTGGTGTAGGCCGGTGGCTGCAGTTCCAATTAGACCCCTAGCCTGGGAACTTCCATATGCCGCGGGAGCGGCCCTAGAAAAGGCAAAAAGACAAACAAACAAAAAAAAACCCCAAATAACCATTGCCCCTTCTCTCGCCTCGGTCTTATTTTTCGTTTCTATCCTGAGAGGACCCTGTCGTGGATCATCTTACTTCCAGACGAAGACCCCCAACCCTGCGGCAAAGTACTGCCTGTGCCTGGGATGAGTTCACCACCCAAAGCAAGGAGCAAGACGCAGGGGGGAAGAGCGTGGCCCTGAGCCTCCAGCTCTGCCTCCGTCTAGAGCAGCACGTCCACGAGAACCTCCTGCAGGGAAAGAAACATCTTCTATCTGAGCTAATCCGAGCGTCTGCTACTTATGCACAGAACTGAGCACAAAACAGAGTCTGGAACAGGGGGAGCCTGGAGACGTGAGACCAGCGACTGGCTGAGAAGGAGAGAAGGCCTTACACTCCCGTGGAAGGAAGGCCCTGCCGGGAGGCAGTCACAACACCTGCATCCGGGCGGCACCCGGGGAAGATGAGGGCTGAGAAGGAGGATGTGCGCTCCAGACACCTGGAGGGGTGGGGCCTCCGTGAAAGTTATTATGGATGAAAACAAACATAGGGCTTTTATATAGTGTAGCTGGAGGATTCGACACAGATAAGGTAAAGCCAAGGAGTAAGAGTCCCTCAGGCACCTCCAGCAACCAAAGTCCTCAGGACGGAAGCCCAAACAATTGACAGCAATACAGCCATGGCATGTGGCTCACGGCAAGGTTCTGGGGGGCATTTATTTCCAACCAGAGCAACACCAGGCCACTAAACACCATGCACAAATCCACAAGGGAGTTCTGCCCATCCCTGAAAGCACTGGTGGGTAACAGGGGCTGCTATTTCTATAAACCCTCCCCTACGAGGCTCATATTCAAGTGCCCACTGGAGGACCCTTGGCAAGGGCAAGGTGTCTCAAGGTGAAGGCTGCCAGGTTGCACAGGCACAAGAACGTCCCTACGAGGGGCTGGGGGTCCATCAGCAGAAGGTTTGAGTGGAGCCTGGGTCAGGTCAGGCGAGAAAAGATTCCTGGTTAAGCAAGCACAGAGGACACAGGGCTCTGACCCCTTTCCCGGCCTGACAAGGGGACCTCGCATGGAGTGCCCCGCCAAGGAGCTGGCTGTGTCTCTTCACCAGCCAAGGACCTCATGGAGGACCAAGTGATGAGAGCAGAAGGCTGCAGAGGGACCGGCGGGCAGTGACCAGGCTGCAGAAAGCCTACGTCCAGAGTCTCCCTAGCGCCCTCCACGTCTGTCTCCCACATCCAAAAGGACCACAGAAAAATAAATAAGACACTGAGAGTTCCTTGTGGTGCACCGGGATTAGCAGTGTCTCTGCAGCACCAGGACGTGGGTTTGATGCCCAGCCTGGTGCAGTGGGTTGAGGATCCAGGCTGCAACTGTGGCTCGGATCTGATCCCTGGCCCAGGAACTCCATGTGCCACAGGGTGGCCAAAAAAGAAAATGAAAAAAAAAAAAAGGAACAAGAAGAAAGAAACAAGACTCTGGCCTGAGCTGTCAGAACGCTGGTGTTAAGGCCTAAAACGAGTTCCCCAAATTCCTCTGATGAAGCGCGAACCCCTGACACTTCAGCTGTGACTTATTCAGAGAAAGGGCCTTTAAAGAAGTGATTAAGTTAAAACGGGTGTTAGAATGGAGAAGGGGCTCACCCTGACTGATGGCCTTGGAAGAAGAGGAGCCCATGACATACAGAGAGACTCGGGGATAAGCGCTCGGAGTAAAGGCCACGAGAAGAAGAGAAGGCAGCAGCCGTCTAGACGTCAAGGAGGGTGGCCTCAGGAGAAACTAAACCTTGATCTTGGACTGCCAGCCTCTAGCCCTGTGAGAAAAACGCTGTCGTTGAAGGCACTCCATCTATGGCATTTCGTTACGGCCGCCCTAAGCAAACCAAGGCAGTCAGGAAGGAAAAACTCCGTCCTACGCAGAGGATTTTAAACCAAGGAAAACAGGGAGAGAAAAGCACATAGATTCTTCTTCTGTCTTCATGAGATGATGACAGTTTTGGATAAAACTGAAAACAACAAGACAGGCCTGTTCCAAGAAAAATCACATACCGTCCAATTTTTAATATTCTAATTAGGGCAGAAGTCAAGGAGCTTTTAAAAGCAACAAATCGCTCTTTTTATGAACCACACACGCAAGATTTCAAGAGAGTCCTGAGGTACGAAAGCCGTTAACGCCCCCTCTGAAAGATACATCTTTACAAAGTCCTTTCAAACTCCCTCAAAACGGCCAATGGATTAGGCTTAAGGGGCACAACCAAAAGTAAATGCCTGCTTGAAAACATATTTCTCCCGTACTAAGAAAAACTGAAAGGGAAAGAAGAAAAAAAAGAAAGAAACAAAGTCGGAAAAGCAATAAAGAATACACCCTACCCAGCCTAGCAGAAAGCCGGCAGCAGGCGGGCACCGTGTTCTTTAGAAGGGAAGCCAGACAGCATTAGGGAGAATGCAGCCCAAACCCAGCCTGGACCTGCAGGACCCCAAGAGGAACCCAGTGGCAGGGGCCTTTGGGTCCTCAGAGCTGGCCTGCGCTGTCCAATAGAACCTTCTCAACTGTTCTATAAATCTGTTCTGTCCACCCAGGAAACCATGAACCACGTCCCTAAGAAGCACTTGGCATCTGGCTGGTATGACAGAGACGCTGAATTTAAATTTTTTATTCAACCTGAATTAACTTAAACTTAAGTAGCCACAGGAGGCTTGTGGCTGCTGTGCTGAATGAGCAGACAGAGCATCTGGAGAAGCTTCCTTGCTGTTCTCAAGGGACCTAAAAACCCAAGAACCAGGGGACTATGGACAACACTTATTTCGATTTTTTTTTTTTTTTGGTCTTTTTTTAAGGCCACACCCGAGGCATATGGAGGTTCCCAGGGTAGAGGTCAAATCGGAGCTACAGCCACCGGCCTACGCCACAGGCACAGCAATGCGGGATCTGAGCTGTGTCTGCAACCTACACCACAGCTCGAGGCAACGCCAGACCCTTAAGCCCACTAAGCGAGGCCAGGGATCAAACCTGCATCCTCATGGATACTAGTGAGGTTCGTTAGAGCTGAGCCACGATGGGAACTCCTTATTCTGATTTGGAAGGTCAGAAAACTTTCCACTGCTAGTCAATGTTTGAGAAAAAAAAAAAAAATCACGTGGGAGTCTAATTCTCATAATTGGGTCACCGTCTGAAGGGGGTTCCTTGACATCTCTAAGTCTGAGAAGGCGGCTTTGAGCTATTTCTGTGAAGCAAAGAGAGAGACGCATGTTCTCTTTTCCTCCCTGGTCCCCTACCAAGCTCAGGAACGAGTTTCATATAGGATGTAAGGAGCCCAAGAAATGGATCCTTCAGGTATTTCCAAAGGCAAAAACACCTACACATCTTTATTTCTCTTGGAAAATTGCATGTGAGCAACAAAGGGGGTGCTGGGTGCAGAAGCTGGGATGAGGCTGGGCACGTGGGCTGGGGCAGCCGAGGATGACGGACCCACGCCAGTGCAGTGGTCCCCATCCCAAGGCCCCTCCCCTGGAATGAAATTCAGGGACACAACCCAACCCCAAGCCAGCACAACACTGACACGCAGGCAGGCTGCCCATCTTCGGCTGGGGGCCAAGTTTCAAACTTTCAAGCTCCTCGGATACCTCTTTCACAGGGGACTGGCATAAGGGGGTCACTGAAATGACACTTGGCGTGACATGACACTCTGTCTCCCTTGGGGGTCCCTGTGTTTCTGGGCTCTCCGGCATCTCGCATCCCTAGGCAGGAGACCCTAGGGCTCACCCTCAATACCCACCACCCCAGATAACCCCCCAGAGTCCCTCCTAATTCCAGCAGCCACCAGCAGGTGACTTTTTTCTTTGCTCTTTTTTGCTGTGCTATTTGGTCTCACCTTCCCGAGAGGGGGCGGTCACAGTATTGCTGCCTCTCAGACGGAGCAGGGCGGGTTGGCCCCAAGGGCCCCCCTGCCACTAGCTACCCAAGGGGACAGCACACAAGACAACTATAGCCTCCAGCCAAGGAGGAGGCTAACAGGCAGGCAGTGTATAGCCATGTGCACAGGGCAATGCACGCGCTGTTGCTACGTACGGAAGTAAAACCAAGGCCCTGATGGCCTCGAAAGACCCATAAAATCAAGTAACAAGTGAATGGCGGATCCAGAGTAGGAAAGGGCGAATGAATGAAAATGACTACGACTCAGGCTCCTGCAGCCAGACCTCAGGGAACTCCTCTAAAAGGCGGGACCTCTTGGTACAGACACTTATCTCTCCTGGAGGAGAGAGAGAGGAAACGGACCAGGTGGGGGCTTGAAGATGAGGGCCTCACTGTCCAAGCTACTATCCCGGTGATATCAGGTCCTCCCAGAGGGTCCCTTCCGGACCAGGAACATGGGACACAGTGAACCAGGGCTCTGCTATGTGCACCCCAACAGGCCCGATCATTAGCATATTTTGCAGAAAGCAAGCGGCAAAGTTCAACTGCTTTTAATGACCCGGTTCAAGACAGCTCCCAGATCATGGATCTTGGATTACTTGCCTGCATCCACATCGTTTCCCTGACTCTGGCTTCATTATATCCCTAACCTAGCAGCAACAGCCTCTCCTTTGCCCTGACGGATGCGGAGGTTCCAGGAAGACAATGCCATCATCACAAAGGCTTCTTGTATGAAGAGATGGAGCCTCAGCTCCCACACCAGGGTCTGTGTGTGTGTGTGTGTGTGTGTGTGCGCGCGCGCGCGCGCGCGCGTGTTGGGCATGTACATGTAGGCGTGCGTACACATGTGCGGGAGGAGGAGGGACAGGCGAGCACCTCCTTAGAGGAAGGACTGAGACAAGGAATGTGTAATCAGAAGCCATCACAATTACAAATGTAAATGAACAGGCAATTGGCACTGACCTTTGTAGATTGTTAGAGGACTAATTAAGGCAAATCAGGAACTCTGTTCCAACAAAAAAACAAGACAGTATACACCCTAAGAACTACTCCTGTCCTCTTCACATCGATGCAAAATGCAAGCGAATCAGGCAGTAATCAAACCATGGAGGCTTTACACAGACGAAGCGAAAACTATCTCTGTGAACAAAAGACAGCCAAGATTTACTCCTTGGCATATTGCTAGCAATTCTGCTAATATCTCTGTCAACAAGCACCACTATTATCTAAGCTCTCGCCATGGGCCTGACACTCTATTAGATTTTGTATAAACAGACCCCACCCATGAAACAGCCAGAAACGCCAATTACCAACTTTGCTTAGAATGGTGATCTTAAAAGCTTTAGGAAAAATACTCAGAAAAAAAATAGCATCAAACTCTATGCTCTTCTGAGAACTCCATTTTTCATTTAACAAAATTATATTGCCTTTTCGTGTCGATCCGTAATGATGGCACTTTATCCTTGCATTATAGAGCAGCCTTCTAAGAAAGCACAATGAAATTCACAATCCTTGTCCAAAGAGTCCTCCTTCAGGGAATGTGTTTAAAACAGATAAAGTCGTACTTTCTCTATTCCTCCATGAGCGCTTACACGTTCAGTCGCCCCAATTTGTTTTGCTGAGCTTTTACATTTAACTTTTCTAGTTAGAAACACTTTATCCCTACCCCTTTCCCAAGCCCTGTGGACAAAACATACAGTCACAACGAAAAAGGAGAGAGAGCTATGCTGGTTTTATGAAAACTACACCTCAGAACTGGCCACGATGTACTTCAGCGCTAGAAGAAAAATGACACTGAATTTCCATATAATTCAGCTATTCGTAAAAAAAAAAAAAAAAAAAAAAGATGCACTTCATATTCAGAGGGCAGCCTTACACCAATTTTGAAAAATAAAAACAAAAGCAAATGAGAAGGTTGAAAACAGTACATTTTCTTACTCTCTTAAGCTGTATGAGTTTAGCAGAATTCCCTGGAACTTGGTTCAAAAAAAATAATCTATCAAGTGAAGCCAGTGAGTGTTTCAGTAAACGTTGTCACCAAAACCACATCATCACTTGGCCGGCTGCGTCTGCCTCCCTGACCCCAGGAATTTTCACTACCTTGAGCGCCAAAGATGTGTCAGTGAAAGAGGCTCCAAGGAAAATATTCCCCCCAAGCCTGAATGAGCACGCCCTCTGGAAATTGAGCCCTGGTCCGGTTGCCTGGAAGGCCTGGGCTGGCCTCTTAAGCAGTATATCCACACCAAGGGCTGAGAGGAGGCGTCAGCTGTGCCCTGTCTCCAACTCCAAGTCTTGCACATAGTAGGTGCTCAACAAAGAATCACTCAATTATATCTGTGCAACGTTCGCAGGTCAAGTCCATGTAAAAGCAGCAGTTAAAGCGAGGAGGAGGAAAAGGAGAGGAAGGCCGATGGCAGAAGCACAAAGCACCTCTTGTCTTCTGGAGGCCCAGGGCACCGACAGAGTGAAATCCACTCCCGTTTCACCCGGGAGCCAGAAATGCCTTTTTAATAAGCCAACAGGAAAGCTGATCCTACACGATCCACCTATGAGAGTGTTCCATCTTCCAAGAGCTTCTGGTCAACTGAGGGGAAGCAAACAGCCCATGCCAGCAAGCAGCTGGGAGATAAAACCCAGTGCGGCACCATCACAACGGGCCCTCTCTCCTTCTACCTGTGCGGGGGCATGAAACAGGAAGGCTAAGTGCCCACAAAGTCACAACGCCTGGGCTTGCAGAAACTCCCCTCGAGGCCAACATCCAAAGAGCAGGTCAGATGCAAAAAAAGACTGGGATGGGGTGAACCACATTCAGTTTGATTCCTTTCTTTTCCCTGAGATGGCTAATTCCAAGACATTTTTATTATTTAAGGGGAAGGGCCTATATATGTGTGCGTGTGTGTATCTAGCACAGGGGCAAGAGGTGGCACGCGTAAACACAAAGGCCTCCACCCGAGGGTAGAGCCCGCGTGATACAGGAGCCAGCCTGCCCGCTGACGTGAGGGTGAGGCTGGACCACAAGCAGCCCGTGGCGGGAGGGTGGCCTAATTCTCAGCACACTGTCCACGACCGAGACCCGGGCCCCGGGCGCAGCAGGGCAGGACCTGGATGCTTTACGTCTGGTCACGAGGCCTCTCAAGGGGTAGAGGGGCCAAGGTGGGTGTCAACCCCAGCCACTGCCACCAAGTGCTGAAGGGCAGAGGGGACCTTCACAGCCTCCCCTTCTCCACACGGACACGTGCGCTGGCGGGCAATGTTTCTGTCGCCCACAGGGAAGAGGCCACTGGAGGAGTCACTCCATCAGCCTCGGCAAGGAAAGCCCTGCCACCTGCAGAAGGTGACAGGAGCCTGGGCTCCGAGGTCCCGCGCTCAGAGAAGAAAAGGACGTTCTTTCCGATGGCTTCTGCGTACAACTTTCCCGTATGTGGACAAGACAGGAGGAAAGGAAGGAAAGAGAAAGAAGAGCGTCACCGAACCCGATGATGACAGAGCCCCGGGAACGAAAACCCTAGACAGCAACACCGTCTACATGGGGCTTAGAGTCGGAATAGGCAGGGCTCCCGAAAGGGGCCCAGCAGGGCTCCGAGGTTCCTTTACGCTACGTGAAAGACGTCTGTTCCCAGCTGAAGATTCATATCCCGATCCTTATATCTCAGAGGAGAAACTGGGAATACAGGCAGGGAAACTGGAGGCGATTCCAGGCCACCGCAACAAAGCGAGCATGGAAAGAAGGTGAGTTGGACGCATTCTGCGGTTTCCCAGTGTGTATAAACGTGACGTTTACACTACACTGCAGTCTGCTAAGTGTGCAGTAGCTTTATGTGTTAAAAAAAAAAAAAAAAAGGGAGGCAACTTAATTAAAAAAAAAAATGTTCACTGTCATCTGAGCCTTCAGGAGGTTGTAAAATGTTTGCTGGTGGGGGGTGAGAAACACAGCAAGAATCACCAAAATGTGACACAGAGATAGCACGTGAGCAGACGCGGGTGGGAAAATGGCACCCGGTCTCTGTGCATAGACCCCCACAAACCTTTCATTTGCAAAAGGAGACGCTCACTGCGAAGCACCGTCAAACAAGGCAGGCCTGGATTTTATAAAGTCTGTGTTTACAAAAGAGGATGTGGGTGTCCTTCAAAGTCTTAACTCTGCCAGGTCCACATCCTTTTCCTTAAAGGCATTCTTCTAAGAAGTTTTTAGGAGTCAGTTCCTGGGGGAGAGGAGAGATACATTTTAAGGCAAGTTTTCTTCAAGGAGTTGCTATAATAGAACGGAGTGCCTGTTCATGTCCATATGACTGTCACCTAGTCATTGTTCCTTTTTGTCACGAGTGATGAGCATAAGCTCAGCTAGAGCGTATGAGTGGAGGAGAAAGCCCTCTGAGAAGGGAGGTGGGTGGGGAGCCCAAAGATGACTCCCGGGCCGAAGACAATACCAAAGGCTTTGGAAACAGAGAAAGGAAGTCTACCATCGAGACTAAAGTTGCTCATACACTTCGGGGAAGGGCGGGGGAACCCTAAGACACATTAAATGAGAGAAACCCAGAAGGCAGTGGTGTAAGAAAGCAATTCCAGAGTGACTGCATAAATAGAAGAATTACATTATCAAACAGGGAACTGTTTGTTCCAGTCCATAGACCCCGGGTGAAATGGCAGCTGTACACTATTTAGTTTGGGGCACCTCATTAATAAAAAGGGAATTCTGAGCAGAGTGAAAGAAAGAATTGAGGGGCGAAAGGGACCGGCTTTAAAAAGCGCAAGAGTCAAACAATGACATATGCAGAGCTGGCAGAAAAAAAAAAAAAAAAAAAAATTCTTTTCCAAACCCTGAAATAAATAGGTCTGAGTATAGATGGTAGAGGAAGGAAAATCCAGTGAGACGACTTAATAACAGCATAATGGGGAGTGGCAGGATCAAACACAGGCCCAAATGCCCCAGGAGGAACAGGGACCCCTACGGCCCCATGGCACAGCGGTCTCGGAGTTGGGGCCCTGACGTGTCTGGGGCCCCCATCCCCAGTTCACATGCAGAGGCACGGGGTCAGGCTCCCAACAGAAGCCCCAGAGATTAAGACTGAACTTGGGCCAAAAGGGGGCATCTGAAATACACATGGGAAGGAACAGCCAGCCTTGCAGTGACCCAGATGAGACAGAATTACCCTGGCACCCCGCACAGTCCTTTGCCAAAGCAACAAGTCCGACTGACTGTGGGGAAGACCCCGCCAATCCTCTGTGACAATGCTACTCTAGCAGCAAGGGGACAGTCCCCAGTTTGGGGAGGGGGGGTCCCATCGCCGGGGAATCCGGCTCCGTGTGGATGGAAAATCGGGAGCAAAGCTTCAACCAGGTGATGGAGACAGGAGCAGGACGCCCTCCCGGAAGGTCTCAGGAGGGACGTGTCCAGGAGGAAACGAAGCTGACAGGTCACCTGATGCAGCAGAGCCTGCAGAGATTAGGAAACGTCTGCTCTGGCAGAGGGTTAGCCATGAATTAATCATAGGTACCTGGAAAACCAGGGAAAACAAAAGTTGTACAAGAAGGTAAATGAAATTAGAAAACTCTACATGGCTCAGCTGTGATTAATATTTATAGAGTTAGAATAATGAAAACACTGAATATTAATATAACCCCAAATTATTAATCATAATGGAAGATGGAGGGAGGGGAAGATTGGGGGGCGGGGGGCGCTGGAGAGTGTGGGTACCGAGTCTGTGCGTGAGCACAGCGTGTGTGTGGGGGGTGTGTGTGTGAGTGTGTACGGAGTACAGGGTGTGTGTGGTGTCTGCGTGAGAGTTTGTGGGCGGGGCGCGTGTGATTAGGTATGAATGTGTGGGTGTGTAAAATGGCATACGAGTAAAATCCTTTTTCCAGAGTAGAAAGCCAAGAAATGATGACTAAAATTGACTAAAAAAAAAGTAGTCGAAGGCACATAAAGAAATACAGAAGTAAGTTCACTAAAAGAGCAATTAAACTTGAGAGCCGGTGCTCTGGGGGACAGGACTCGGGGGGGGGGGGGGCAGGCCATTTGTCCCAGGAGGATCCATAGAGCCTTTTGCCTTTAAAAACCCTAACAGTGTGAAATTTGACAACATTAGGATTAAAATCCGCACACGGCCGCTGGGGCTCGACGGCTGCGAGGGTGCTGGAGGCGATGGCCAGATAAAAAGACCCTGAGCCACCAGCCTGGCCAGGTCATTTGCCAACGTGCAGTCAGGAGAAGGAGGCTGGAGGGGAAGTCATGAGCTCGTGTCTACGAGGTGGCACCAGGGAGAAGCCCAGGAAGCTATCTGAAGGCCATGTGCCAATGCCAGGAGCTCAGAGCTTTGAGAGCTTGGCCTCACGCCAGGTGATGTCAGCACACGGGGCAGGCAAGGACCATGAGCTGGCGAGGGGCATGAGGATGCCGAAGAGCAGCAGGAGGACAGGGGAGGAACAGGCAAGGAACAGGCCCCGGGAAGGGTGCTTCCAGCAGGGGCTGGGTGGCAATGTCAAAGCCACGGAAAGAAAAAGGCCGGCACGGAGCCACCGGGCTGGGTGAACCCAAGGTCAGCGGTGACCTTCTCAAGGGCAGCATGACGACGGGAGGAAAGAGGCCACAGCAGGCTGACATGGGAGCTGAGAGGACCCACACAAGAGCGTGGAACACAGGATTAAGGGCGCGCCTTTGCTTTACGGGCCCGAAAGAGCAGTCCTGTGCTGCCAAGTTGAGAGAAAGGGATTGGAAGGCTGAAAAAACGACAGACGACAGAGGGGGGGAATGTGGCCCCGGTGGGAAGGAGAGTCGTGGGGGCGGGAGGCAGTACAGGGAAGGCGATTGCGGGTGAGAACCAGGACGGCAAGCAGAGTGGGCCGAGTCCCCGCTGGAAGGTCTCCGCTCTCTTTGTGGCATGACGGGCACACCAAGCCAGGAACAGCCGGAGTCGCTCTCCGAAACAACCACAACGTTTCTCACAAACACTTGCTTCCATCCTCCCTCAAGTTCATCCTTCCAGACCAGACTCGAGGCCACGCACGGCCCGTTCTCAAGCTGAGCAAGACATAACTTAGCACGTGCTCTCTGGCAATGCCAATCAATCAGCTGAATCTACCATGCCCCCCTCCCCAGTCCCACCCCGGAGGCATCTGGGGAGAGGGGACGCAAGGTCTGCCGGCTTGCGCACGGGGCAGTGGTGTGGGAAGAACAGCGGGGCTAAGTTCCTTCAAGAGAAAGTAACAGGAAAGCAACGATCCACATGTCTCATGCCTTTCACCCGGGGGGCCAGTCGCAGACACGAGGGCTGGATGCACCACACCGAAGCCAGTGCTCCGTCGACCCCTGCCCCTCCCAGCCTCCCGTGCCCACGAGCCCACTCACCTGGGTCGGTGGAGGGGCACCTGCGGATGGTGAAGATCTGGCCCAGGTCCTCGTCCTCCTCTGGAAGGCCCTTCTGCAGCCGCTGCAGCTTGCGCAGGCTCTCGCCGCGCTGGTGCTTCATGGAGCGCACGTGCTGAATGAGGTTGAGCTTGGCCTTGGTGGAGTAGCTGCACAGGACACAGTGGTAGTAGCAGCTCTCACCCTCCACACCGCTCTCGTGCTGCTGCAGGTGCTGCGAGGGCAAAGGACAGGGACATGCCTTGGGTAAGGTGCTCCAGGCCCACCGTCAGCCCATCCTGCCCTGGCTGCGGCCTGACACGGGTGCCTTGGTGGGCTGCCTGGTTTTGCCAACATGCCCTCCCCCAGAGCTCTCTGGACGGGGGGCAAGCTGTTCTCGCTCCCGCCTCCCCCGAAACATGTCAGGCTGAAAACATGGATGGATTACACCCTCATAGTATAAATTATGTGCAGAAGAAACAGACTCACAGACTTTGAAAAAAGTATGGTTACCAAAGGGGACAGGTGCATGGGCGGGGAGGGGGCACGGAGGGTTTGGGATGGGTATCTGCCCACGGTCGTGTAGGGAATGACTGGCCAGCAGAGACCTGCTGTATAGCACAGGGAACTCTATCCAATATTCTGTGACAATCCACATGGGGAAAGAATCTGAACGAGAATGGATGTGTGTACACGTGTAACCAAATCACTCTGCCGTACAGAAGAGATTAGCACAACCTTGCACATGGACTGTACTTCAACCTAACTTTAAGACATGAAAAAAGTGCCCTCCTATGGTAATTAAAAATCAGAAGGAAAAACAACTGGTCTTTCTGGCGCCCTCAGGAAAGGCTCCTCCTTCCAGCCTCTGAAGTGTCCCGCTTTGTTCAGAAACACACACTGAGAACACGCTCTGGCCCACGGTTCAAACCCACCCTGCTGCCTCTTCTATAAATAAGGTTTTATGGGGGGACAGTCACATCTGTTAATCTACGGCTGCTCATGAAAACCAGAGTTCAACAGCTGCAACAGGGACCAACCTGCAAAGCCTAACACAGGAGTATCTGGTCTTCGTGGGAAAAGTTCGCCAGCCCCTGCTTTCGGTGACAGTCTATTTGGTCACCCGACCTGTACACACTTAGGTCAGTACCATAGTGCCAAAGTCACTGTCCGGCCATTTCCCCAGAAAGATGACTCAAGGTTTTGCATTTAGAATGACAGTCTAGGAGTTCCCATCGTGGCGCAGTGGTTAACAAATCCGACTAGGAACTATGAGGTTTCGGGTTCGATCCCTGCCCTTGCTCAGTGGGTTAAGGATCCGGCGTTGCCGTGAGCTGTGGTGTAGGTTGCAGACGCGGCTCGGATCCCACGTTGCTCTGGCTCTGGCGTAGGCTGGCAGCTACAGCTCCGATTCGACCCCTAGCCTGTGAACCTCCATATGCCGTGGGAGCGGCCCAAGAAATGGCAAAAAGACAAAAAAAAAAAAAAAAAAAAGAAAAAAAGACAGTCTAGGAGCAGAACCCAAACGTAAGGTTCCCCCGGATTTAAAAAAAAAAAAAAAAAAAAAAAGACAGAAACATTAATTTCTCCGGACTAGTTCCCTGTCAACATCTCAAAGTCCTCTGGCTTAGGGTTCAGAGGGTCCAAATGACACTGTGCTGTGTTTGTGTCAAGACAGTTCCGGACTCCAGAACGTGGCGGTCCAAGAGGAAGAGGCAGCAGGAAGCAGGCACACACAGGAATCAAGTTCGGGGCACAGAGTGGAGAAGAATTACAGACCATCCAGGCACAGCGTTCACATCCGCTCGGGGCCTCCTGGAGAACCTGCTGAGAAGGACGGACCCTCTTCACTAACAAGCAGGGAACCAGCACGCTCCTGGTAGAGGAAGGCAGGCCCCTTCGTCTCAAACGACTCGTGTGAAAACGAAGAGGGAATTTTTCTACTGGGTGCACAGAAAGCTGGAGAAACAATTCCCGAATGCTGAAGTGGCTCACTCGAGGTGACCCGGCCAGTTACTGCGAGAGCGAGAACTAGAACCTGGGCCTCACAGCCCCCAGCATCCTTTTGGAGGAGGAAACGCAGAGCAGGTGTTCCAAGCGCTCAGGTTAAGACCTCTTTCCCGCCTCCTCCCTGCCCTCAGGGCGCTTTCACCCAGCGCTACACACACCAGGGGGCCCTCCCAGCAGAGGGCAGGGCTCTGAGGCTCATGTGCTCACAGGCACGCCTTCTATGTTCACTGCAAAAGGGGGAACGTTCCAGAAGCAGTGGCCCTCACGGAAAGAGGAAATGGACCAACAGAACGCCGTAGGAAAACGAGCGTGGGAAAGGGGGGTCCAGGACCTCAATCGTGTGAACTGGCTCCACTGCTCCGCAATAACTCTTGCTCTGGGGTCGACCTGCAAGGAACCACATGAAGGGCCTCATGGGTCCAAGAGCGAACAACCTCTTTGTTCCCTGAGACGGGTGGCTGAACACACTTGCGCACAGAGCCCTGGAACACAACACTCTCGCTAGGAAGAGCGGTCCTAGGGCACATGCGACCACGGAGAGCTGAGAGATGCAGCAAGCTCAACGTTGTCAAATGACCACTGAAAACCACAAGCTCCTTGTCTTGAGACACCTTGGAACAGATACATTTTTTTTTTTTTTTTAACGGTTTATCTTCCATGGGCTGCATCTGACATGAGGCTCCTGGCAGAGCATTTCAGGAGGATGGAAAGCAGCAGAGCAATGCTTTCGGCAGGCTGCAAGCCTGGGCTGAAGGACGGTCTGGTGGCACGATGGAGACGGAAAGGATGAGCTTGTCCCCGTGCCTTCTTTGGTGCTTCGCCACCAGGACCCCACCCCCGGCCCCCGCCAAGCCAAAAACCAGACCAGGATATTCCTGGGAGCAAAAGTTTTGCTTGGAAAAGAGGAACAGGAAACTTGTCCAGCAGCCAGGCACTGCCGTCTTGGATCACTAAGACCGAAAGAATGACACTTATTAAAGTTTCAACAAAATCCGACAGAAGGAAAGATAACAAGGAAAATAACCACGGAACCCAAAGCAATCAGGTTCTACTGAGGGATTTGGGGGGGTAGCATAAACTGTAAAATCAGAGTAAGAGCCACTAAAGCCTAAAGCCCACATCCCATTACTTTCCCATGATACAGGATTTCCTTGCAATACGGCTCAGAATCTTAAACATAAAATTTTAATATGAATGTGAGGGTATTTTTCCAAACGGCTGGGTTTTCCAATCTCCAGGCCAAAAGGGAGGCTATCTTGGCCAAAAGGAGTTGGACAGGCGCTGAGATGACAGATGATGTCTTTTGTCCTCAAATCCAGATTCTTGGGAGATAGGAGTGTATAAATCCTGAACTGAGAAAAAATGTACTGGGGGCCTGAGTTTAAAAAATAACTGATCTAGTGATGTTGTCCCCAAGCCATTCTACCCCTGAACTCGTGGTGGTCAGTGGCATTCTCTTCTGCCACCAGGAAGTCTTTTGTCTGACGTCTGAGAACCATTTTGGAAGGGAAACAGGCACACGTTACAAACGGCAGAGAAGAGAAGAAGGAATGTGGAAAACAGAGCTGCGGCCTCTCTCCCTTACTTGCACGGAAGCTTAATTCAAAATTCCAAGCTTACTTATTCTCCAACGCGCATGCACCCGTGCGTGCGTGCGCACACACACCCACGCCACGATACACTATTTCTTGGTTTCTAAGGAGAACCTGCTTATAGCCCCACCCAAACTCGCAGCCACAACTAGCGTCTCCTGAGGTCTACCTGCTTGCGACAGCCTCGGCTCTCACCACATTTTATAAACTCTCGCTGGGTGATTCTCAGGCTGTCCAACCTGGAGCAGAGCTAGCAGCAGGGTCCTGACTTGTGTGACCTTCTCCACACCATCTGGTCACTTCCCAGGCCTTGAGTGGGTCAGCGCCCTGACCGTGTCGGCCAGGCACCCTCTCCCTCCCAGGAGGCACTGGCCTCATCCCCAGAATCCCACCCTCGGAACCGGCCAAATAAGCAGCTGCAGGAGGGGTGGGGCTGGAGAGGCCGAGAAGGACCGCACAGGCCAAGGGAGGACACGCTTTCCCTGCAGAAGATGAGAGTCGATGTTTTCATTTGGAGAAGGAGGGAGAATGATTTGTTCCTGACCCAGCTAATTAGAATACCCTCAATTGGGATCACAATGTATTTAATTAAATTCACTGTAATATATGAAGAATCCACCAAGGCACAAATCCCAGCGGAACACTCAGTGAAGGGGCTGCCTCCGTTCAGAGATCTTGCTCTCCTCGGCAGGCAGGAGATTCTTCTCCCACGCAGATCCCAGATGCCCCCCAACCCTCTCCCCCTCCATCCCGGAGCTCTCCTATCCTTGCGGAGGGGGATCCAGGTCCTGTGTGGCTTTTTCCATTTTTCCTTACCCTGCACTCAAGATTCTTAACTGCTCACCTCTATCAAATCCAGTATGTAGTTTAAAAATAAAACAGGGAGTTCCCATCAGGACTCAGTGGTTAACAAACCCGACTAGTATCCAAAAGGACGCAGGTTTGATCCCTGGCCTCCCTCAGTGGGTTAAGGATCTGGCGTTGCCCATGAGCTGTGGTGTGGGTCACAGACATGCCTCGGATTTGGCGTTGCTGTGGCTCTGGCGGAGGCCAGCGGCTACAGCTCCAATTCGACCCCTAGCCTGGGAACCTCCAAACACTGCAGGTATGGCCCGTAAATGACAAAAGACAAAAAAAGCAAAGCAACAAAACAGACCAGTAACTTCAAGTGTGCTCAGTGTGTCGTAAGGTATGTGTGCCACGTGGGGACCCAAAGAAAACTGGCCACTGAGCCCATCAGACGGGGTTTGGTTTTGGTTCAATTCTACAACACGGAAGACACTATAAAACACACGTGCCCCACACAGAATGTGTCCTACCCAAGGGCCTTAGCCTGCAGGTGATAAGGCAGGGATGGTGGAGACCAAGGGATGTAAGAAGGATGCCCCTGTGGCATGAGTACCAATGTGAGAATACACCTTCCAGCTGGACCAATGGAAATCCCAGTTTGCTCAAGAAAAATGAGCACCTATCCACCCACGACCATGAGGACACAGGATCAACAAGAATATTAAGAAAGGGGGATGGAGTTCCCGTCGTGGCGCAGTGGTTAACGAATCCGACTAGGAACCATGAGGTTGCGGGTTCAGTCCCTGCCCTTGCTCAGTGGGTTAACGATCCGGCGTTGCCGTGAGCTGTGGTGTAGGTTGCAGACGCGGCTCGGATCCTGCGTTGCTGTGGCTCTGGTGTAGGCTGGCAGCTACAGCTCTGATTCGACCCCTAGCCTGGGAATCTCCATATGCGGAGGGAGCGGCCCAAAGAAATAGCAAAAAGACAAAAAAAAAAAAAAAAAAAAAGAAAGAAAGAAAGAAAGAAAGGGGGATGGACGGAGCTCAAGGACAGTGGCCTCGAGGTCCAATCCGAGCACAAGGACAATGGCCTCGAGGTCCAATCCAGCTCGCTCGGGCCGGGCAGCCTCTCCTCTAACCTTGAACCACCAAGGGTTTCCTTGGTGGTTCCGATCTCACGGGCTGGTTTAAAAAGGGCCTGCAAAACACGGGGTCAGAGGAACTGCAAGTTAAGAGTCGTTTCCATGTCTACACTTGGCCAGAGGATTTACTTCCCAAAAGCTCAAAGAGGTACGACGACCTACAAGAAGGGAACCAGTACCCAGCCTGCCTCGTAAACGGAAGCAGAGAAAAGAGCCCAGACTCCACCTTCTCCAAATTACCACCATGCGGCAGAAAACAGACCGTCCTCACGGCGAGCGGGTAGAAACGGGACCTGCACACCTTGTGCTGGAAATGAGCGGGGAAGGGCTTCCCTCCCACGGGTCAGAGACTTCTCCCGCCCATCGGTCTGGTCTCGTCAGAATGGCCTCTATCTGGTAACACTTGTCCCACCTCAAGGTTTAGCTGGAAGGCCACGGTCCCGTGCCCCCGACGTGGAGACAGCCAGGTCCCACATCTTCCCTTCTGGGTCTGGTTCCAGGGGAAGAACTTTGCTAAAGAAAAGACCTCAACACAACAAGAGGCCCCTCGGATAATAAGCCGGGCCCGGACGGCTGAGTGCAAAAAGCAAATGAATAATTAAAACAACAAGGCGAGGCGAGGAGCCAGCCTGAGTTCCTTCGTGGGATTCCACCCCCATTGCTATGTTGGGCTCGTCCAGCCCGGCCGAAGACTGAAAGTCAAAGAGACCAAAAGAGGGCCCTTGTTAGAAAAGAATTCATTGCGAAAATCAAAAAAATGTGTTCCTGTTACTTGTTTCCCAGGAAAACGAACCAACTTCTGTCAGAGGACATTGATTTCTATAAATCTGGAGGGGCCCCGGCCCCCTCCTCCTCCCCAACAATAGGAAACTTCTAACATCTGGTTCTTCATGCATGGAATGCAAAATATTGATCAGGTTTTGTCAAAGCCTCCCTTTTAAAGTAGAAAGAGACAAAGTATACTCTCTCTCTCTCTCACACACACACACACACACACACGGAAACACACAGGATTCTTAAATGAAGCTTCCTCAGAGAATAACACCTGTTAGGGGAACGCACATATGCCCACCCCTCTCGTCACACGTGGATTCACCACCCCAAGAGCAAATCAAACAGGGATGCTCCTTGATGAGGTCAAGCAGCTCCCAGACACCCCTCTGAGCAAGAGGGCTACCCCGGAGACACCAGACACATCTGACGCCTTAGAGAAGCCCTGTGTACAGAAAGGCCCCCAACACACCTGTCAAGCTCGGCCATGCATCTCCACGCTGGCAGGTGGATGGGCCTCTGGAGCAAAAAACAAAGGCCCCCAATGCAAGGGGCTGCTGTCGCATTAGGCCTCAGGAGGGGAAACGCTGCTAACCACAGCAAGCTGGGAGCTCGGGGTGAGGACCGGAAAAATCTCACCGACACCTCCAGTGAGAAGGAACTGGATGAAGGGGGTCCAGAGTTATTGTGCTAATTACCCACTATGATGAAATAAGGAAGAATCAAGTGAGGGAGAATTCACCATCGTACCCAGGGAACAGCATCTACTGCTGGGGAAGCACCTTCACACACTCAGTCTTCTCATTCCAGCCCGAGGTGGGCAGCATTTAGCTCCTGTCCTTGGAGAACCTCAGAAGGGTCAGGTGACTCTCTCTTCCCAAGGTCTCCCAGCACGTGGAAGAAACAGGCCTGGAACCCGGGACTGGAGGCTGGGTCCACGGCCGCCCAGCTACGCTGCACTGGCTGCTGGGAGTTCTGGAATATGAGACTCCCCAGACCCAGGCGTACACCTGAAATGCCTCAAAAAATTGGTTCAGGTATAATGCAACCCAGAAGAGGGGCGGTTAATTTTTTAATCAGGGGTTGTGCGGCAGTTCCAAATTTAAGGCCGTGTTCTTAGGAAAGCTTCCGGAAGGTCAACCTAAATATATATGTATTTTCTGTTTAACGTTGGCTTTTCACCCACTCATGCCCTCATCTTCGGCACATGCTAATTTAGTCCTATTTCACCGCAGGAGCCCGGCAGACAGCGTAAGATATAAGCCCCAACCACGATTTACAAGAGAAAGTGAAAGGAAGTAAAAATGTTCCCTTAGATCCATCCATTTGTGCTGCTCTGACCTACTTTCTGGTTTCTAGGCCAGACTCCTCGTGCCCTGGAACAAGCCACGACTGTTCGCTCCCAGTATCCAAGCTCCAAGGCCAGAGTCAAGACTTTGCAACCCTGCATCGCCTCGCTTGTGTGAATGACACTTCCTCCTTCATAAGTCTCAAGATGAGTGTTCCTTGAGAGACGTATAGTCAGTCCCAGAAGGAAAAAAAAAAAAGCATAAACCTGCAACCATCTATAGGCTGTACCTGCCTTGGCTTGAAATCTTCTCTAGAAAAACGCACATGTAGACGCCTGCGGAGTGCTGATGCCATCCTATTAACAGACTTCATTTTCCTCTGTTGGGAAAAGTGCAGAAGGGGGAGTGGCCTAACTCTCCCCGGAGCGGACGCACGTGGGGGTGTGCAGAGGCCCTCCCCAAGCAAGGGGCCCATCAGAGCACGAGCTCTCAAGAGAAATAAGGGCTCGTTTCCACGATGGGCAAGGCATCGACGTGGGGCTCGGAAGCCAAGGGAAGCATTTGGTGGGGAAAGCAACCAAGTGGGTCCCACGAGGCTGACCTCCAACTGGCCGCCCTCCAGGAACTACCCAAAGCTGCTCGGGTCGGCAGGAGAGGCCCCGCACGAGGACAAGGCCCTGGCAACGGTGACTTTCCTCACTTGTTAGGCTGCCTCCTTCCCTGGTGAGACTTCCCAGCTCTCGCAGGTCTAATCCCACCTACCGAACGAAGGCTGCCATAGCCATGCTGCCCAAACGGTCCTCACTGAAGTCTGTGTCGCACTGCTGCCGTCGTGGTGGCTTAAGGTGCACGCTGGATTAAGGCAGGTCAGGGGGACACTCTCGCCCTGTGGGCAAGTTATGCACACTGGCTGGGCCTCAGTTTCCCCGTCTCTGCAATGCTGGGATGAGAACAGAACCTCCTCACAATACTGCTGGAGGAGTCAATGGGCCACTCAATACAGTGCCCGATGTATGGGTCACCTCCCTGATGAATGCGGCTACTACTGTAACTATCATGATTTTTCAAATGGGTTAAGCTTTGGGATTAGGAATAGAAATGGCTACTGAATTTATCTATTTGACGTTTCCCTCCTTCTGACCAGTCTATGCTGCCCCCTCCCTGGGAACCGCCACCACAAACCATCCCCCAGCCCCAAAGAGGAATCCCCAGTTGGCAGGAAGGAAACAGTGCTGTAGAGAAAGCATGAGACAGAGCGGCTACTGCACACACACAGGGCTGACTTCTTCCTTACAGGCGGTGCTTAAATTTTACATTAAGTCACTTGCCCAAAGTCATGCTGCAGATGCAGGCAGAGCTGGGATCCACACCCCAGGCCCACGTCCTTGGCACAGAACCTTATCTGTTGATTGGATCTCTTTGCCCATCAAGTACCAACATAATGAAAACCTGAAACCATGTGCCTTATCGTGTCTGGAACACCCCGGGTGAGCACCAGGAAAGGAGAATGTAGCTGAAATGGCTTGGAGACACGCGCCTGGTTCCCTAAACCCACTCTGAAGGATTTGCTTATTTGCAGGGCCAGTCCGTGACAGTCCACACGGCAGAAGAGAACACCTGCCTGGTGGTCCAAACAGGTGCGTTACTTCATCTGTAAAATGCAGCTGTTTATGCTTGCCTTGCCTTCCTGGGAGGCAATTTTTAAAACCACATGAGCAAACAAACGTGAAACTCATTCAGAAGATGTGGAACACCACCTGACTATTTGGCACAGTCACTGTCTCTCTACCTGGAGCCCAGATTTTGCTTCCTCACTTCTGATTGGCAGGTGCAACACCACGGGCCTGGCTGGTAATGATGCACACGGTTCTAGCTCAGTGGTTCTCTAACTGAAGCAATCATCAGAAGCTCCTGCCCAACAGGGGGGCACGTCATGCTATACAGAGTGTCAGGCCCACCCCAGGGCTTTCTGATTCACCTGGTCCAGGATGGGGCCCAAGATTGTGCATTTCTCACCATCTCCCCAGGGTGGGAGGGGCGTTGATGTTTCCGGTCTGGTTTCACACTCTGACAACAGTCAACCACTTTGGACAGCGAGTGCCACGGAAAAGAGACCCACGTCCGAATACATGGAGAGGTTCTCCTGTAAGAAGGGAAACTTCCAAGGCCTAAAATCTGCACCACCCACCTTTTCCCAAAGAGTATTTCAGATTCGAGCAAACGGCATTCGATAAATCATGCGGTGCCTGCACAGAGGGATTCACCTCCTTAATGAAAGAGTCACACGGAAGCAGCTGCCTGCTACTGGCCTGCTCCAGATACTTCATAAAAGTCGGAATTGGCTCTATTCATCTTCCTCTCCCCTTTCACACCTGCAGTCTAAATTTTCCCAGGGCTGTGGCTGCAAGCGTGACTCTTGATGGCGAGGCATGAGGCATCACTTTTTCCTCGAGGCCTGGCACCCCGCTGAGCGCACCTGTCCAGATGTCTTGCTGGAACTGAGCCCACGGGAGAGTTTCAACCAAATGGGAGAAAAATAAAATGCTCTTTAAAATTCCTCCTGTGCTCTTGCACTTTCTGGTTGCTGCTGCTGAGAGCATGAATTTGGCGCTCAAACCTGGAGGCTTCCCTCAAGCTCCCACAATCTGCTGACAAATTACCCTCATCGCCTTCATTACGAGAGAAGACGGGCGGGGGGAGTGAGGGCGCACAGGGCTCATTTCTTCCTTGTAGGAGGGGCTTCGTTTTTATTTCATGTTCCCGCCTTGAAACAGAAAATGGGTAAGTGACTGGACAGGAGAGAAAACTTCCCTCTCAACGGTTTAAATGCCTTTGATGTCATGCATTCTGGCTGCTAAGACATGTCACCCTTTCTCCTTAAGTTCTATGGATCCTGTTGAAGGCTGACGAAGATACGTGACCCTCGAGGAAGGGGGACGAGGGCCTGAGAGATTGAAAAGAGAAAAATGCCTCTTTGAGGAAGCAGAGCCGAGAGGCCAGGAGAGGGCTGGCTCCAGAGCAGACAACCACGTGGCGAGAGGGGACACAGGTTTGCAAAAGATAACAGGGCTAGTTTCTCTGCCCTGCTTTCAGGTCCCCCCCGCGGGCCCCCCCCAGTAAATAACCTAAACACCCTCTGCCCTGAGTTTTGCTCTCCCCCCCACCACCCCTTTTAAGTCTCATTAAAAGCCGATACGGTTCGGCCTCAAGATGGAGAGCTCAGCATGGATTTTACTGAACGTTAAATCAACCAGCAAGCGTAGCCAGCAAACTCTGTGGCACTTTAACTTTAAATAATGCAATAATTATTGAATTTCCTTTTTATAACTGAAGTGCTGGAATGTAAACAATGGGGCTGTAATTGCAGGAAGGGGGATCAATAGAGGCAATCGTTTTCAGCCATGTTAATTGTAAATACAATTGCTCCAAGATGTCAGACTTGTTCTTCTTGCTCCCAGAATCATCCTAACGGATGACAGAGTCCAACTTTCCCATTACAGCTGTTCGTTCCTTTAAGAGGTTCTCAATCAGGTCTGATCAATCTGTCAAGATAATGCATGGAGTAAGTAAGACTCTTCCAAACACAGGCTCCCAATCAATAGCCCGGACCAGCTTAATGAGGTGGGGCTAAGGCCCAGAGGGAGGCAGAGGCCCCCAGCTTGCGCCTAGGTTTGGCAGGCCGGCTTCCTCGCATGGCCCTGATAAACAGATCAGCCCTTAATGAGGACATTAGTTATGCATGCTTCAGCAAGCAGCAAGGCACCCGTCCCTTGGGACAGACGGACAGAAAACAAAATAGATTAACAGAAAACAATATGGGGCCAAATTAGGTCTAACTGAAGACTCTTCCCTCCTTCTCCTGCTTTCCTTAATTGTCCAGCAGAGTGGAGGACATCCGTCAAACATTCCTATGGGCATGAGCTCAAGGCCTGGGAGCACCGGGCGAGCTGGCGGGGCTCTGGGTGTCTGCGGGCCTCCCCGGGCCATCGTTATTAGCGCCCTCATCTGCTCGACACCGTTTCCAGACCATAAAATGGGCCTCTCCCAGAAGGACAGAGGAAGACCACGCTGGATCTTGAGGTCCGACGGCCACTTGATGGGGGGCGGGGGGGACTGAAGCCAGCCAAGAACAGAACCACCACTCTTCCCGGGCACCGCCTGTTTTTGAGATCAAGTGGGGGTCCTGAGAATGGGGGAGCCTCCACAGATGAGGAGCAGGGACGTCAAGAGTCTAGAATTCCATTTCGCCCATCCCAGCATCTCCGTATTCACACAGGCACTTCGGGAGGCCGGAGGCTCACTAGAGGATAACCTGGAGGATGCCGAGGACCTGCAGAGCCATCTGCCCTCCCTCGGAGGCCCCCTGTGTGTCCTCACACTTGTTCCTGTGGGGACCAGCCAGGAAGAGAGCCCGCTGGGGAGGTCCTCGAGAAAGGGCAGTGCTGTTTCCTGTGGCCGCACGGCTCAGAGCCGGGCTTCCCAAAGGGCGGTCCCTGGACAAAGAGCATCCGTGCTCCCTGGAGCCCTGCTGGCCCTGACCCGACCTACAGGAACCCTGTGTGCAGCCCAAGCTCATTGGATGACCGCTGCCGTCTTGGTGAGGAAGCTGGCAAGCTGGTCCTTTCTGGATCAGAAACGTTCAGCGCCCAAGATGGATCTATAAAACCTCTGTTTTCCCTGAGGTTTGGATCAGGGCCCACCACCCACCTGCTGCAGAATGCAAGACCTCTGGGAGTAATGAAGCCCCAGGAATGAGGCCCACGTGGAAACTCCATTTTATTAGCTGGAAAAGATCACGGAGTGGGTCGCACGGCTGAATTCCGAAAGTCACCAGTTCTGCATGGTGAATGGACGGAAGAATAACCATCTTCTAAAAGGTACTGGGACGAGCAGAAGAGAAGGAAAAATCTTCTTTCTGGAGATCAGATCCCGCCTTTGTTCCAAGGCCCAGCTCACAGGCCAGGCGTTCTCTGTGGACCTTCCGGCTCCACCTTGCCCTCCCCTGGGCCCCACGAACCGTGCGCAGCAGCATCCACACTGGACGTGTCTCACAGAGTTTCAAACCACCCCTGCCCCACACCGTCAATGCATCTCACCCTTGCGGAGACCAAGCCAGGGCTCTCTATCCCGGTGTGCGGCACAGCTCCCGCTCCATGCAGGTGGCAAGTCTGACCACACAAAGAAACCCCTCTAAGGCTCCGATGCTACCTCCGCCCTGGTCTTCCGCTGCCCCCCAAGACCTAGCTTTCTGAGTCCAATGCCCTCCCCCCAGCTCCGACGTCAAGCCTCCCCACCTCACCCCACAGGCAATCCAAAGCCTGGCAGTTCCCGTCTCAGGTACCAACCCTCATCTTTCTGGTCTCGATGCCCCTCCTGTCCAGAAACCTTCCCCAGAGCCCCCTCCACCTGCTGAAAGGCTGTACCCCCACCAGAGCCGGCAGATGGAACCTAAAGCTGGAAGTCCTTCCCCAACACACCCGGGCTGGAACTCCACCACCTCGCCTCCGGGATATCAGAGCACAGGTGGCCCCACCCGTGCCCACCGTGATTCCTCCTTCTCGGCAGCTGCCTCACTGGACGCTTACACGGGGCTCCCCAGCCCTTGGTGACCAAGATGGGAGGGTGGGAGGGCAGGAATATATGTTTGCCAAAACACACTGCTTGTTTACATAAGGTGTTTTGGGGGGAGGAGATGATTACTCTAAGTGGCTGTGTTTAGTGACTTGATTATTTCAGTGTATGAATCACAAAAGTGCTGTCCATCCCCCTTCAAATGAGCCAAATGTCCCCCAGCCAGAGGACAGCCTCGTCTGTTCCTGTCATTCCACCCTCTGTTTCGTCTGCACCCCTTGCTATATTTCCACAAGTTTAATATCACCGGCCTCTTTTACGACGGAACTGACGAACAACTGCAAGACTTGGACATACTGCGAAGCAGCCAGAACATCTATCTAGACAATCACAAAGACGGGGTAGAGCGCAAACAGCACAGATGCCTCTTGGGGGAGTAACTCGGCCGCGAGAACTCGGAGGATGAGTTCACGGGGTCCACCACCCCTTTGGAGATAAAAACCATTCTGTACACAGTTGAGTTCTAGACATAAAATGTCTAAAAGAGTCAACAGAGTGGCCTGGCAGCGCTTATGCCCTGAGAAGGAGCGGGACGAGCGGGCATCCACGGAATGTGCGCGGGTCTGGACAGCCTCCCGTGTTCAACCAGCAGGATGAAGACTTCTTTTTTCGACACATGCACGCGCACACATTTTTATTTTCTTCCCGAGTTTCCTGTCCTCCTGTGTGCTGAGAACCGCTGCTATGTGGATGCTGAGAACTGGCTGCATCGTACACATGCATCAATTTTCCAGTCCTAGGACCTGGAGGAAACACTCCCCCGCCCCCAGGCTCAGAGGCTGGATGCTTTGATGGGCCTCCCTCTCTTTCCAGGTTTTGCCCAAACTCCTGACTGGCTGGCCAGTCCCGCTTACGGAAGACCCTCCCCAGGGTCTTTCAAACACCTGGGACCAGAGCCACCGTCTCCTGGTTCTGCTCTTGAACCCCCGCCAAGGGACTGTGGCTGGGAGGCCAGTCAGCAAGGGAGAGAGAGATTTTTAAACGTATCTTTAAATGGGGACATACAGGGAGATTCTTCATCGCCAAAACATCCTTTCCTCCTTTGCAACAAACTCCTTCTGGTCCAGCAGGTCCAAGAACCAGTAAGCAGTGAGAAGGAGCACGGTGCAAGGTCTGCTGGGGGCACGGTCAGTTGCACTCCGGGCAGGGGATGGTTTACAAAACCTTCTGGAGAACCTGGAGGAATCTTCAGCGAAAGTCAAAGTTCAAAAAACTACATCCATGAAACCGGCAAGTGGGACCATCTCTTTGAGGACAATGATAGGGTTTAGGACGTCTAGAGGAGGGTACAGAAAAGGCAGTAGAGAGAGGATAGCTGAGATCCCGCAGCTCTGGGCCCCAGGATGCTCCAGCAGGCACCGTGCATGTTAGGGGGGACTGTGTGACTGGGGCACCCTAACGAGCCCGTGGCTGCTTCCTGGGGCCGCAGCATTAGGATGTCATCAGTCACTCGCCACCACCTCAATCTACAGATGACATCTTGGTGGAATCTCAAATCCCGTAGCCTGCTCTGTGTTCATACACACTACAGGTCCCCCCCCCCTTTTTTTTTGCTACAGCCGTGGCATGTGGAAGTTCCTGGGTGAGGGATCAAACCTGCCACAAAGCAGAGACCCAAGACGCTGCTGTGACAACACCGGATCCTTAACCTGCTGCACCACAACGGAACTCCATAGACACTTTATAAAAGTAAGTCTTTTAAAGACTGAAAATATTAAAATAGAAAATTTTCAATGACCTTTCCAGATTAATCTGTATTAATGCGAGGCCAGAGGAACCAACAGCCAGCCCAAGGGACAAGGGACATGTACTTTTACAGTCGTCTTTCTTCCAGCTTGGGACTCACTCATTCCCCATTTGCCCATTCACGTTCCTGCTTCCTGTTTCCTCACGTGACAGTGAGAGCGACGATTAATCTTCTCTGAACAGTGCTTTCATCATTCTCTGTATGTGAGAAAAGTCCTGCACTGGAGGCTCTTACCACCCACCCTCTCCTGCTCTGCACCCCCTTGTTTCCAGCCAGCTCTGCTGTCTACTGATTGGTGTCCCTCGGTGGCCGTGTGTGTGTGTGTGTGTGTGTGTGTGTGTGTGAGAGAGAGAGAGAGAGAGAGAGAGAGAGAGAGAGAGAGAGAGAGAGAGAGGGAGGGAGGGAGGGAGAGAGGGAGGGGTACCGGCTCATGCCCTTCCCTCCCGTGCACACTTCCCTCTGGCTCAGCCAAACCTGCCCCCCTTGTGAAGCGTCACATCTCTGCCCCTCATTTCTGCCCACAATGATTCTCCTCTGAACTCACAGTCTCCATCTCTCAGCACATCTCCCACGGAAACCCCGAGCGCCAGAGATGGGCTTTATGTCGGTGGCGCATTCCCCAATGAGACCGGAAGGTTCCTGAAGGCAGGGACCATGTGCGCTCCTACTGGATGCGGTGCGGCCAGGTCACTGGGCAGCAGGACCACAGGCCTGGGAATTGGGGGTCGTGCAGAGAAGAGGGGGCTCTGACATGGAGCCCTCCTCGGCTGTAAAACGGAATGACGTCACTGCACGAGGAGGGGCGCTGACGCTCCAGAGAGGAAATTACTATGAACCTATTTCATAAATGGTCACGCAAGATTCAAAGAAAAAACTGTGGGGGATGAACCTCGGTTGTGGGGGGGTGGCAGTTTAAGGCTCAGAAAGCCTCCCCCACCATCTGATTTCATTGGGGCCCTCCACCTACACAAAGGCGAATTAATTACTGGGTCACCCGTTCACTTACCTCGCTAATGAAATCACCGGATTTGCCGGGGAAGAACCGGTGAGGAGGACTGGCCAGCCCCTGGCTGTGAGTCCCACCGGTGCCAGCTGCAGTCCCCAGCACCAACATGACTCAGGAGATGACAGTGGGCTTTGTTAAGATGTGACCTTCAGCCAGTCACCCTTTCCCGCTGCAGCGCTAAAGTCTGGATGGCAACACTAAGAACCGACCTCACGGCATTATCGTGACGGAGGAGCACGGCGCACGGCTCACGATGATCAGGGAGCACTCTGCCCTTCTGGAGAGCTATACTGCCTAACATTCAGAATAATACCCGCTGTTTCAGGTTGAGAAAGCGTTCGTGTTTGAGCGAAACTGAAAGCGGAACATATTCGCTAATGAGCAGGGTCCATTCCACAGAAACACTGAAAGCCACTCAGTCTACTGAATAAAATGACCAGCAGTACATTAGCAAGATGCTGATGCAGGTTTAGTTACCATGAAACCAGGGCCGTTGCATCCAACATCTGATAAGCAAATTCTTAAGATCACGGGAGTAAACCAGAGCCGACAGAGTGGACAACGGCGTTTTTAAGGATGGTTTGGGGAGAATCATGTCTTCGTCCACAATTCCCCCAGAATTCATAAAAACACCACCTCTTAAGAGACACGTTTCCATCATCTAAACCAGATGCCTGCCAACTTTTTTCTGTAAATATCTGGATAGTAAATATTTTCGGCTGAGGGCCATCTGGTCTCTGTTACCACTGCCAAACTCTGCCAGCAGAGGACATAAGCAGTGGTGGGCTGCGTTCCAATAAAACTTTATTTATAAAAACTAGTAACTGGCTGGCATTCTGCCCCCTCCCGCCTCCGGTAGTTATGTGCCAACCCCTGATGAAAAACTTCGTGAAAAAATTTACCCATTGAGAATATCAGTGAAAAGGAGAGAAAACACACACACACGTGCGCACACAAATTCATTAAGCAAAATAAGTTCTTTCCAACTTGTCTAAACTCAGTAAGAGCCAGACATGCAAACCTGATATAAACATTGGCTATTTCAAACGGAAGGTCAACAGTAACGGAAGTACCATTTAATTTGGAATTATGAAATCACCCCTGAACAATCAACCTTCATCCTCGTTTTCAGGCATTTGAACCTAAGAACCTGAGTGTGAATGTGCTGTGATGAAGGTACCCGTTCTCGAATTCCGCATCTCTATGACCGCCGTGAACGATGCCACGTGAGCGGAAAGCTCAAGCTATACATGTATTCAGAACTAAACAATACCTGCAACTGATTCAACTTTTAACTAACCTATGGCGGAATTTCTTAAAGACAACAAAAAAAAGTAGGTTTCCTCTGTGCCTTCTAGCAGCTGAAAATACTCCGTGTTTAAAGAGCCAGGGAGCAGAAGGAAAAGGTGAAAATTAGGTCACCGTCATCCCTGTGCACTTCCTGCACGCCATGCTTTTATTTCCCAAGCATCTCTCAGAACGAGAAGGCCAGCAATGATCTTGACATCAAGCAAGCAGTGGTCAGGAAGCCTGGATTTGGAAACATAAAATATTTAAAGATGTTTTCACCAACACCATCTATGTGTACCTAGCCCTGTGCAGACTTCAAGGGGTCTGGCCCTTCTTTAGTGCAACAGATTCTCACAACTGCCCGGGACATGGAGGGGCTCCAGACGCCTTTCTTCACTGCCTAGTGGGCAGAGGACAGAGGCCGAAGATGGCAAACTGTCAGCAACTGGAGAGACCGCGGTCATGAGCTGCCAAACTCTCCGAGGTTTAAACATTCTTCATGAATGACCAGCACTGTAACATCTGTGACGTTCCCACGCAACTGAGAGTTTCAGACTCTATTTTACAATTATCTGGATAAGGCGGGGCAGGCACCCTCCAGCCTGGTGCTGGCACATAGGATGCCAGCACGGCCCCTGTAGGCACGTGGGTTTGTCTCTGCTGGGCTGTGCCGTGTGTAAAAGACAATGTGGCCTGTGAGGGGGGGGACACGGATGTCCACCCCCCCGCCCAGATCCTCTCGTCCTGGATCCACGCTGGTGAGGCCACATGGTGAATAACCCCGTCCAAAGATCCCCCTGGAAACCAGTGCCTCTGCCGGAGTGGCAGACCACAGAACGGAAGGCGGAAAGCTGGGCGATGCCACGCTCAGGCGACAAGGGTGTCGAGGATGAAGGTGGCTGGTGAGGGAAGCCAACTTAATTCTGCCACGGGAGTTAATATTTGTTAATTGGTAGGAAAAGGTAAAATTAATGAGGACATTAACGTAGCTATTTAAAAACAGCTCCATGTTCCTCCCATTGTAACACATGGAACTATCGGGAAGTAATTGAGGGAAAAGGACACTGTCAATTCTCAATTATCTGCATGAATGAAGCGCTCAGTGACACGGATAATCCAAGTCATTTACATTTGGATTTAGAAAGTAACATCTTTTTCCCTCGGAAAACTTACCTTCCTAATTACAGCCTTGCCGGATGTGATGGAGAGAGCAGTTTACCTTCTCTGCTGGAGAAGAGAGCTGTTCGGGAGAGGAGGGAACCTGCTGGGGGGCTCAGACCTGCCACAGATAAGCCAAGGCGAATAACGGGGGGCTCACAGGGCCGGTCCGGGATGGTAGCCAGTAGCCACGTGTGACGAAGTACATGTAAATGAGAAGTTCCACTCCTCGGTCGCACAAGCCACATTTCGAGTCTCTCAGCCACACGTGGTTAGCGGCCACCAGGTCAGTGAAGACCCAGGACATGTCTGTCGTGGGAGGGACATGAATTCTAGGGTCGATGAGAGCCGCTAGTTTCCGGGATTAAGTAGAAAGTGGGGGCAGGGAAGAAAGGCAGGAGACGCTACGCTGCCACTTTTCCAGAAACAAAAAGGAACCTAACACCTGACTCTCTCCCCGAGGTTAATTTCAAGCTCGGTAATGTAGACTCTGTCTAGGGACTAACACACACACAAATAAGCATTCCATTCTAAGTCAAATGAGGCTTTTTAATTAACAAGGCAGAAAAACAGGTGGATAAAAGGTGAGGCAGGAAAGCCTGATTTTAAGCAAACATTTGCCATCTGTACCTGGGCCGAGGGTGGCCATGCAGCCCGGGCACTGGCCAAAGGTAAACAAGGGGACATGGCCGCCCCCGCGGGGCCCGCCCAGGTAGGTGCCTGCGCAGGTGCCATGGGGAGGCATGTCAGGCCCCGTGTCACTTCACATCCTCATTAATTATCTTGAAAGGAGAGGGTTAGTAAACAGCAAGTTAATTAAATTCTCAGATGATGCTAATTTGGGAGGCTTTAGCAAGACGGGCAAGGGCAGAGGCAATATAAATGGGACCTGGATGGGTTAGAAATCTGAGTGGAAAATAAAATTAAGCGCTGGCTAAACAAACATCGCTTAAACCAAGTCCTATGGACGTGCCTACGTATGCCCAAAAGAGCATCTGGAAAAGAGGTAGACTCACACGACAGAGGTGTGCAGTGTCTCGTGTGCATCATCAGAAAGGGAGCCAAAACTGCTTTGTATGGTTTTTGAATACAAACGTTCACGTGCACTGGGAGGTCTGGAAGGAACAGCACCCGTTCACGGTCTCGGCCCTGGAGAGGCATGGCCGCAGGGCACAGGAGATGAGGCGGGCCTTTCCCTTCGTATTCTTTAAAACGGATGGCCCAATTTTCAAACAAGCAGGTATTCTGGGGTTTCTGGTTGTCTTCGTTTGGTTCTAAAAATCTCCTGAGTTTGAAATGAATTTCGATGTACAGAAGAGCAGCCAGGGTAGTACAGAGTTCCCACATGCCCTCAGCCAGCGCCCCCGACGGTCAACGCCGAACATCTCACATCTGGGACGTTTGTCAGAACCCGTTAGTGCGGAACAGGCCTCATACATGTATATGGTTTTCCCACTCACGCCCTTTTTCTGTACCGGGAGCCAGCGTAGGAGCCCACGTGGCACTGAGTTGTTACACCTCCTCCCATCTGTGCTGGTTCCTGTCTCTGGTGACCTCAACCCTTCTGAAGCATGCAGGTCAGGTATTCGGAGAGCAACCCTCAGCTGTGATTTATCCGATGCTTACTCACGATCTGCTCAGGTTACGGACTTTGGCAAAGTACCCGTCCGACGGCAGAGCACCCGGGGAACGTGACATCCCCATGACTGACCGCTGGTCACATTAACCTTCTTCACTCGGAGAGGGTGGCTCTGCCAGGCTCCTCCACCGCCACGGCACCCGCTCTCCCTTTCCACCCCGGATGCGTGACCAGGGAGTCACAGCCCTCAGTCAGCAGGAGGGGGCAGAGGCTCCACCTTCTGGTTACTACGTTGTTCGATAAAAACAAACACATCCTCTAAAAGAGAGGAACGTCTCCTCATGCAAGCAGTGTCGAACGCAGGTGTCTATCTGCAAAGTCAGAGCTGTTGCCTTTGTTTTGAATACCCGGATTCTCAACAACATCGATGGATAAACGCAGCGCCCTCGCTCTCTTCCTGGCAGCACCCTGCCCACTCAGTTCTATTAACTCATTTAATCCTCACAGCAGCCTGATGAACGAGAGGCTACCACGTTACCATGATCGGCTCCAAATTACACATGGGCAAACGTGGCCCGAAGAGGGTCGGTTGCTCGCTCATGTTAACACCATGATTAAAGACGGGGGGAGCAGGATTTGAACGCAGGCCTCCCGGCTCTCCAGCTCGTCTAGAGATCTCTCCGTGAGCTCTGTGACCCTGTTCCTCCATATACAACTTGGAAACGTCGACACAGTCCAATGGAGCTGCAAAGGATCATTCACAGCAAAGAGTGACTTGGGGAAGGATGTCAAGAGCCAAATGGGACAGAGGCTTCTCGAGAAAGATGTACAGCCACTCCCGGAGGCACTCGAGGATGGGCACTGCAGGGCTGAGCAGACCCAACAAAACCGAGGTGCCAGGGGGTGGGCAGGGTTTCAAGAGAGGACTGTCCCCCTTTACGTTTAGGGTGAGGCAAGGAATACAGGACAGCTGAGCTGATGAGAGAGCTAAGAAGATGCTCAAAATCCACGAAGCTCAATGCTGACGGATCCCCCAGCTCATCTGTCATGGAGACCAGCTTGGAAGTGTCTCCCCCAATAACCTTTACTCTTCCTACTCTTCTGAGGCTGCCCTGTGACACCCTCAGAAGACACTTCTGGAGTCGAAACAAAGCACAGAGGTCAGGGCTGGAGCACGTCTGGGGAGAGAGGGGATGCCAAGATAGAAAGAGATCAACTACCCAGATGGCAGAGGGGTTGGCGAGGAGCAGGAGGGGTGGCGGAGGCCCTTGACCTTCTGATCTACAATGTGGGCTAATTCAATCCCAACCATTAGCGCTGATATTTTAACATCGAAAACAAACAAGGAAATGAGTTGCTCTGAGAAAAACGGAAAGAACCAGGAACGTGTGGACCCTGCCACGTTCCCCCCATGGCCCTTGTTACTCAGCCCCCACAGCGACTTACCATCACCCTTCCCCACAGCGAAAAACAACCAAGACGCCCAAGACGCGGGCGGGGAACAACCGCTGCCTTCCTCCTGGACGCCCCCCCCATGTCATCTCTAACTATCTAAACACCATTTCTCCTCTGATTAACTCCGACTTCTATGCTTCTCCAGCTGTTTCACCTGCAGACTTGTGCCTTTCAAATGACACGAATAAATCAACTATATTTCAAAAACTGTTTTCTGGAGTTCCCGTCGTGGCGCAGTGGTTAACGAATCCGACTAGGAACCCTGAGGTTGCGGGTTCGGTCCCTGCCCTTGCTCAGTGGGTTAACGATCCGGCGTTGCCGTGAGCTGTGGTGTAGGTTGCAGACGCGGCTCGGATCCCGCGTTGCTGTGGCTCTGGCGTAGGCCGGTGGCTACAGCTCCGATTCAACCCCTAGCCTGGGAACCTCCATATGCCGCGGGAGCGGCCCAAGAAATAGCAACAATGACAACAACAACAACAAAGACAAAAAAGACAAAAGACAAAAAAAAACAAAAAAAACAAAACAAAACAAAAAAAACTGTTTTCTAAAAATACAAAATTTAGGAGTTCCTGCTGTGGCTCAGTAACTGGTTAAGAACCAGATGGTGTCCATGAAGAGGTGGGTTCGGTCCCTGACCTCGCTCAATGGGTTAAGGATCAGGCATTGCTGCAAGCCCCAGCATAGGTCAAAGACACAGCTCGGACCCTCACTGCTGTGGCTGTGGCGAAGGCCATGGCTGCAGCTCTGATTCGACTCCTAAGCCCAGGAACTTCCATGTGCCTTGGGTTCGACTGTAAAAACAAATAAATAAAAATATCTGTAAAAGGACATCAATATAGAACCACATCACACAAATTCTTCTCGCCCCACCCGGATCCCATCTCACAAGTGGGAATCACACTTGGAATCGCAGAACACGGGGACAACAGGGACAGCCCTGGCACTCGTCTCCGTCTAAGTTGCCCAGGTCAGCATGGTCAGCCTCTGTTTAAACACATCCATCCAGCCAGACCTTCAATGGGAATTTTAAGAGCACATATAGAGATTTTAATAAATGCTGAGGGGTGTTAACAGTAGCAAGAGATCTGGGTGCTCACGGGGCGCCAAACACCGCTTCATGGAGGTAACTGCTTAACATGTCAACACATCCTTTCTCATGTATGTCCATGCTTCACCTCAGTCGGAAACACTAAACTAGCACTCCAGAGGGGCACATTTCCTGATTTTTTAATGCTGCCAAAACCTGAAAGTGAGGGGCTGGGGCATTCGGTGTGGCCAAACACCTACGATCCTTTCAGCAGACACTTGTCAGGACTCAAGAAAGTCACGACTCGCGAGAGGTCAACACCAGTTCACCAAGGACAGAACAAGGATTCAACGTCTTTCTTACCTTAACTCTTCCCTTTGTTTCTGTCCCTACTGCTCTCAATACGACGGAACTGGTGGATCCGCAGATTATTCGACATTAGTGACATCTGCTTATGACATCCTTGTGACGAGGACATGTGACTGTGATATCCTTGTAAGCAATCTGGATTTTACCACGGTGAAGCATCTCTGTCTTAGCAATGTGGCTGCAAGGACACTGACCATGAACGCAAGTCCACGTGGAGGAAAATGCCTACAGTACATCCCACCGATCTAACCACGACCACTCTCGTCCAATGCTGCCAGTAAGATGGCAACAGTCACGAGTGCTGCCCGCCAACCTCCAACCCTCCCCAACAAGGAGTCTAAGAGTCAGACAACAATAAACAGGTGAAACAGAAAAGAATTACTATACTTCAATTAAAACAGTGCTACAGGCCCAGGTCAAGGCAGACAAATGCAACAAGAACCAGGGAAGGAACAGATCCAAATAAGAATGTCATGTGCACGTGTGTGTGTGTGTCTAAAGAATTTCGCATGTGATAGGGTGGCCCTGAGTAAGCACTGCAGGAAAGGGGGTAGATTGCGTAGTAAACGGGGCCGGGGAAGATAACGAATTGAGACAAAAATAAACATGGAGGGATCCTTGCCTCACAACATATACAAAAATAAACTCCAGCTGGATTACAGAGCTTAGCGTCAACACATGAAACCATAGACGAAATAACAGGGAACATAAGCGAACACGGTCTTGGCAGGGAGAGGGATTGCTAAGCTGAACAAAAAGGAAGGAAGCAGAGATGAAAAGACTTCACTCTATGAAAACTTGTAACTTTGGAATCTCAAAACATATAAACAGTAGAAGATAGTGGTGAAGGCGGGGGGTCAAACTCGAAGAGAGCAAATGCATGTTTAGCATTTTTGATACAGAAGGAGCTCTTCTAATTTGTTGGTTTACCTTAGATATTTACTAAAATCTTTATAATAGTGAAAAATGGGAAAAAACCTGAGGAATAAGTGGAGAGAGAGCTAAATAATTCATGGCAGCCTCCTACAGGGGTGCACTGCGTAGCCATGAAAAATCAAGTGGTAGAAACATACTCAGTGACATCAAGAAAATCAAATATCCTAAGTTTGAAAGCCAGTTACAAAATACAGTATCATTCAAATTCTACAAGTTATAATATCCCCATCTGTATAGACAAGGCTAAAATGTCATGTACCAAAAATGTTTAAAATTAAAACCGTCTTTGGGTGGTGAAATTAGGGATTTTTTCGAAAAGCATATGTCCATGCAAAGTCTTGTATGTGAAGGTTCAAAGCAGCTTTATGTTAATAGCCCCAAACTGGAGACAGACCCAATGTCTATGAAGAGGTGAAGAGATGAGCAAAAAGTGATATATCCATACAACGGAATATTACTCAGCAGGAAACAGGAATGAACTAGTGATACACCCCACAGTATGGATCCCCAAATAATTACGCCGAACGAAAGAAGCCAAACAGAAAAGAGTACATACACTGTATAATCCCCTTTTAATAAAATTCTAGAAAACGCAAGCTAATCTGTAGTGAGAGAAAGCAGACGAGTGATTGCCGGGGGTGCGGATGAAGAGGGCGGATAGTGACATTCACACCATGGGGTCTAGTTATGTCCATGACCTTAACAGCAGGGACGGATGTACAGGGGTATACATACGTCCACCTTAAACTTACAATCGGACATACATATATGTCAAAAATGTATGCCTTGGGGGTGGTTTATTGTATGTTGAGGATGCCTTAATAAACTCTTTTTAAAAAACTAAAAAAAAAAAAAAATTAGGGACTTTCTCTTTTGTGCTTCTCTGCATTTCTAGAAGTTTTTTTTTTTTAAACAATAAATAATGAAAAAATACATACATAAAAGAGGACAACTTTACAGTCTCAATCTGCAGACAGTACACCTGCGGGAACGTGGCCAGCGCTCACAGAACAAAATCAACAGGATGAAGGGAAACAGCAGTATATGCCCGGTTCTCTCCTCAAGTTCAGGGGGCAGGGAGGCCTGGTTGAACTGTCAGCTCCGTGGAAACAAAAGCAACGATAAAACTCTGATCATTTCGAGGGACCCCAAGTTCCAGAGAACCCAAGGGCTTGATGCGGCTCCTTCAGAAAAGATCAGAAAGTTGATGATTCTGTGTCTATACGAAGGAAGGAGAACGACCCGGTCATCCACCAGGGGGGTTTCACCACGAAGACGCCACCACAAGAAGCATCGTCACCCAGGAGACACATCCACAAGCACACACGTCAGAGGCAGGGGACAGGGATGTTAAGGATCTTGGAAACCACTTCGGTTGAAAAATTAGAAACACTGGTGAGGTGTGCTCGGTTGAATGGAGAAGGGACACGTGCAGGGACAAGTGACAAAAAGAGAAGGAAGTAATTAGCTGGATAAACTATGGCACCGTCATGCTGGGGTGCGCTGCGCAGCTACAAAAAATTCAACATGTAGGAAAATACTTAGTGATATCAAAAAAGCACATATGGCAAAGTTTAAGGCAACCCGTTACAAAAGGCACACAGTATCATTTGCATTCTACAATAAATAACATCTGCAGGAAAATACTCTTTTGGGAAATGAACAGAAACAACGCTCTCTGCCCTTGAAAGTAATAACATAAAGAGGATCTCAACAGGAAGGGTTCTAATAATGAGAGGTGCCCGCAGACGCCTGTACGTGAAGAAAGTAGAGACATTCAGAGAACGCGATGACCACCGGTTAGAAAAATTTCTGGAAGATGTTCCTTCATCGGGGTGAGTATTGCCTAAATGCTGTTCTGGGACCAGGAGCTTGTTAGAAACAGAATCCCTTCCACTTCCCCAGCCCAGAGCCCCGGAAACAAACTCACAGGCAGAACGCCAGAAACTATGCTTTGAAAGGTTCACCAGCGGACAGGGATCCACAGTCAACCTTGGCAACCCCTGGAAAGGTGGAATCTTTCATAGGTTTTAAGAACTATCTGGGATTTTTTTTAAAGCACTATAGAAAGAAACAAAGTCAAAATCACCAAATTCCATCACTAAGATGAGCACTTCTGGCCAAAAGCCATCTTGACATCTTTAACCCGTATGCATCGTATCTCGCCATTCCACATAAATGAAAGCATCTAAGGACATTTAATGCCAGGTTGAGACCATGTTTCCAATTAAAAGATACACAGGCACCATCACTGTTAACAGCCGCAGCATAATCCACAGTAAGGACTCGCCGTCATGCGCCAAACGACCCGTTTACCAACGTTAAAAAAACCCTTAACGAGGAGCACTTCAAACATATCAGCATCGCCGACGTCAGCGCCTCATCCAGAGAGGGGATAAGCCCACTTTATATTTGGAGGCGCACGGGCAGAAACATCACACTCGTCTCCGCGCTCGTCGACAGGACACACCAGCCCGGGGATCCCCGAGGAGGAGGAGGAGGAGGGTGGACGTCAAGGGTGAGAACCGCCAGTCTGGGCAGAACCTGCAGAGCGCCTTCCCCAAATAGAAGGAGACAACTTACTTATGTTTTTAAAGCAAATTCAACCAAAAGCAGGAGGAACGATCCTTGCAGGACGCAGGGCGTTCTCGGGCTCTTAACCTCCTGAGCCCGGTTCTGAGTTACAGACCCTGCCCCCACCCCCATGCCCCCACCCAGGGCTCTGAGGCAGGAAGATCACAGGGAAACAACCAGCAAAGCTTCCAAGAGATGCGGCTCCTACAGGCACAGGCACAGGCATGCCCTCCGCAGAAATGAGACCTGTTACTCCCCGCCAGGACGCCACAGCCCAAACGCATCCAGCTTCAAGGTACTAGGCAGACGGAGGGAAGCAGGAGAGAGGGAGCTCTACCTGGAGACCATGGGCAGCAGATAGGGGGACAGAGAGCTGAAGAGGGTCGGGTTGCTCAGGTGTGACCTGAGAAAGGTCCTAGTAAAATCATGAGAGCAAACCCCACTGCCATTTGGATGTGGGGCTACACTCCCTCCCGGATAAAGGCATCTGAGTATCAAGGTGACTAACAGAGCAGTGACAGGCAGCATGTCCCGGCCTTCCCTGAACACGGCCAGGCGGCACATGGCCAGTGCGCAGAAAGGAGGAAGGGGTCTGGAAGGAAAGGACCAGGAAGGGCCGGCGGGTACACCTGGCTCCCGTGTGCGTGGGACGCATGTTGGTTCCAGGCCCCGGGAGGCTGGCTGGGGCCTTGTCCGGAGCAAGAAGATAGGCCTCTGCTGGTTTCCTAGCAACCCTGGCAGGCAGCAGGCAGCATCCGAGACAAGGCCACCCAGGGAAAAACTAAAATGGCCACAGACACAGAGGCAAAACGGAAGCAGGCCCAGCTCCCAGTTGGGCCTGGCGGGACCCAGGACCCCTGCCAGCCCGCTCCAAAATCAAGGTCTGTGAAAGGCACTGTGGGCTCCAGTTGACTCGCTTCTTTCTCCTCATTCCTGCAGCATCTGCAGAACCCATCCACGCCTGCCACTCGTGCCCTGCCGCCAGGAAACAGGAACAGCAGACTCCATTTCCACATCTCAGGGTGGGACAAAAAAAAGCGCACGCCCGACCGTGCTGAGAATTTTAACCCCAGGCACCCACCTCCTGATTCTGTTCTCTGCACCCCAATTCTTCCCTCTTCGGTTACCTTGACAAGCCCATGCCCCTCGGTATCACCCGCTAATTAACAGGTTTCACTCCCCTCCCCCATCTCCCGGTCACACCCCATGTCACCCAGCTCAGGCCTACCTGTTCCAGAAAGAGGGCCTTCCCTTTGGCCACTGTCAAGCGTTGCCTCTCCACCAGCCTAAATGCACCACATTCTACTTAACCCATTACACCGACAAAGGCCAAGTGGGAGGCGTGGCCACGGAGATGAGGCCTGATCCTAACTCTGCAGCACATAAGGCTGGCCTTGGATCATAGCACGGAGGTCTGTCAAGTCGCCACCTTCGACCCTGGGGGCTGGAGTCAATGTGGGTACCAGGTCAGCAGCAGGGTGGCCCAGCACATCTTAGGGCACACACGGCCACAGGGCACTGCTGCTCCAGGTGCCTTCCTAGGACTTGGTTTTCATCTATGAGGCTGTGTGCCTCCTGTGAGCCGAGAGTAATCATAAGAAATTGGCTTTCAGTTGCTCTATGCTGTGCTTTTTGGAACTCCTTCGCAGCTATCAGGGTATCCAATCCTAATAACTCTGGGAGGCAGAGGTCCATTTTACAGATGGTGTTCAGGCACCTATACAGGGTCTGAGGCTGGTACAGATCAGAGCTAGGAACGATACAGAAACCCACTCCCAATCTAGCTTCCTGCTCTGCCCATATGTGGTAAAGCCACTGTAAAGATGGATGAAATTAGGAGTGTCTAAGGCACTATATCCTACTTGAAAATCACTGCAAAAATGCCCACGTGTTTATGTGTGTGTGTGTATAACAAACATACATACACTGGCATCCATCCATCCATCCATCATCCATCCATCCATCCATCCATCATCCATCCATTCAGGTATCAAGGATAGAAGGGATATACTTGTACTCCTGACACATGCAAACTCCGCACTTCATTTCTAAAACCAAAGTATTATGTGGATGACTGTCCAGGGTCCCCATTTCCACGGCCCTGACTTAGGCCAGGCAGCCAGTCTCGGGGCTATACTAGATGTGCAGTGAGAAGAAGCACCAGCACACCCAGGAATTCACGAGACCCCAGAGGCAGCAGGGCTGCTTCCAGATCTCTGTCCTGCCCTCGTCAATCTCAAGTCCCTTCTCCTTGGTAGCAGATGAAGTGGGAGCTAATGAAAGAGCTACGGAAATCAGCATCTCTACGGAAATGCCGATACTCATTCGACATCAACGTCCACGGCTGACCGTTTTTTATCTTACGGTGAACGGCCCGTCCCCCACGGGTGCCTCCAGGGCAGGACCGTGTCCTTACATTCCCTGTAACGCCCGCTTCACAATGCTACTGCTCATCAAGGATCAAAATAACAAGTATCCCAGATGGCGAATTCAAAAGTGGGTTAGTCATCTGCGGGCACAGGGTTATTAGTTCCCGCTTGCCCCGGGCACTAGAGTTCAGCCGTCGGAATCTTCCGAGACAGACTGTTCCTTCTGCTGGTTATTTATTGACTTTTTCACATCAAGGAGAGGCTTCCGTTTCCTCTCGTAGAGCTGGTCGCCATAGGGTACACTTCCTGGAAGCCCCATGAGATGGTTTTCACTTTGCAGCTCATGACTTGAGATCTGACCGAGGTCTCTACTCAACACGCCTGCCCGCCAACCCAAGGCGCCTCCTAGGATGGCCTCCCAGCAGCAACACGGCGGTAGCTTCCTAGACGGTTTCAAGACCACCACCCCCACGTCCCTACAGGGAGAGCTGCTGCTGGGAAGACTACGCTGGAGGTACCAGTGGAGGGGTCCTAACCGACAGCTGTCTGATTCTGACTCCGATGCCCACATGGGAAGCCAGCAGTCGAGAGGGCTGATGGGTTTTGCCACAGGATGTTTCAAGTCAGCAGTGGGCACGTCGCTCCAAGTCCCCCGTAGCGCTGCTTTTCTCTGGGAGAGCGCGGGTGGGGTGGCACCCATGCAGCAGCCTGTAGGCTGGGGCCGGAGGGTGTAACTACAACGCCAGCCTGAAAAAGCCAACAGGCTGGTGAATGCCAAGCCCGCACTATTAATTTGCATATGACATTAATTTTGCTGTCAGTGTGTTAATGTGTGATTAATTCTGTCATGGGTTAGAGCAAGGAGAATTAGTTAATTGTCAGAAAGCCTTCTCATTCACTCTCTCTTTCATCCCCCCGCCTCCCTCTGATGTCCCTCTTTTTTCTCTTCTTATTAAACTAACCTCCTGGGTTTTCTTCCTCAGGGCACTTCTTTCCTAAGGGGTGGTAATCCCAGCTCCTCCTACCCTTTAGATAAATGCATGTTCAGAAGTGAGAACGCAGAGTGGGATACCCAACCCCCCATCACCACCACTGGCAAGTCTGAACTCCGGCCAGGCAGTAATGGGGGTGGTTTGAGAAGGTCCTACAACAGGGACACACAGATCCCATTCATGTTTGTGGTCCACTGCCAAGGCCGGCGATACCTGCATGCATTGTACAATCCACTGTTTGTGTGCAATGCAAATAACCGGTGGGGCTGGAACCAGCTGGAATGTGCGGTTGACACAAAGCCATTGCTGTGCTATAGAAACGGGTCAGTCGCTGACCATTTCTCCTGGCTGCCCAGAGGCTGGCAGGCTCCTTCCTTGCGAGCAAGCCCTGGCCACCATGGATGCAGCGCCGAGTTCAGTGTGGTCATTCCAAGGCCACTGCCTTGGTAGTCATCAGTGACGCCACCCGCTAGCCAGCCAGCCACACTTGAAAAAGTCCAATGAAAAGAATCCCAAGGCCCCTAACTCTGTAAAGGCAAAGAGTTCTAGAAAATGTCACAGGGAGGTCTTTGTTGGTGCCACGGTAATGAACCCGACTAGTAAGTGCGAGGATGCGGTTTTGGTCCCCCGCCTGGCTCAGGGGGCTGAGGGTCTGGCATTGCTGTGGCGGTGGGGCAGCTCGGCAGCTGCACGCCAATGTGACCCTTAGCCTGGGAACCTCCACGTGCCCCAGGTGCGGCCCTAAAAAGACAAAAGCAAAAGAGAATGTCATGGGATATAAACATGTCTCGGGGCGGAGTAAGCAGCCCCCAACCACAGCGGCAACGTCAAGGACCCGACCCGCACTTCCAGGTTGTGCTGAAACACAGCCCACGGCTGGACCCTCTCACTCTATTCCTGTGTTTTTCCACTCCCTTATATGACACCTTGAGGTGCCTGGATTTCTGAAGAATGAAGATGGAGGAAGAACGAAGGGAGGAGCAAAAAGCAAATTCATCTGCGACTCCGCAGTCCCCCAGAATCCTGCTCACTTCTGGAGCCCGAGAACCCAGCTGTCACCGAGCGACCCGGTCCTCCCCAGACCAGTTTTCTACGGGGCGGGGAGGGGCCTGGCCACGCAGGAATCGTAGGTTTCACACCCTCCGGAAGACCTGAGGGAAACGAAAAGAGGCAAAGGCTCCTACTCCCCTCCCCCAACAAGCTACGAACACACGTCAGGTTATTGAAAACGGCCCTAAATTTACGTCGGAAAACATGTTTCCACCAGGTGACTGCGATACCGAGGAAAGAGGTAACCCCGACCTATGCACCTGTTGCAAACAACACTCCATGGCCTTTTGACAAAACACAGAGTTCATTTTAAATCCTGGACGTCACTGTTGTTGTTTTTCTGATTGGGGGGCAGGAGGACACATCAATTGGAACTTTTTTTGTACTTAGCCAAGAGTAATGTTCTTATGGGCCATGATGATTATACTGTCTGGTCATTGTATTTCTCATACACTCTCACAGCTAAACTCTAACTAGACGTGGGAGGGGGACCACATATAATTTCTTACGGTCTCCTACTAAACAGCGCCCCAAAGGAAGGCGACTTCTGTGTCTCTCTCACACTCCTCACTCTTGCCCTCTCTCTCACTTCATCCCACCCTCTTACTCACTTCCTTCCCCAAGTAAGAAAAGCCAGATAAATCCACAGAGGAGGCAAAAGATAGGCTCGCCACAGCAACTCTGCTTTCCAAACCACTTGTCCGTATTACAACTTTTAAAAAATGAATTGAAGGAGTTCCCATCCATCGTGGCTCAGTGGAAACGAATCCGACTAGGAACCATGAGGTTGCAGGTTTGATCCCTGGCCTTGCTCAGTGGGTTAAGGATCCCGCATTGCCATGAGCTGTGGTGTAGGTCGCAGACACGGCTAAGATCCTACGTTGCTGTGGCTCCGGTGCAGGCCGGCGGCTGCAGCTCCAATTCGACCCCTAGCCTGGGAACCTCCATATGCTGCGGGTGCGGCCCTAGAAAATACAGGAAAAAAAAAAAAAAGAATTGAGATCCAGAACCCATCGCAAACTATTTCAGGCACTGGCGGAAGTTACCGGAGCAATCCATGAGCTGCAAGTGTCTGTGATCAACAGGAATTTGGTCCCTTCTTCCTTTTCAGATTATGCGTAGCTCTAATTGCTTTAATATGGGCATTATTCACACATGAAACTGGAATTACTCAGCACGTGGGAAATAGGTCCCGACCACCCATGGCCATTAAAGATCCCATGACATTTTTGTAAGTCAGCCAAACTGCAACACGAACAGCAGGCCCAGCGGTTGTTGGGTTCAGAGGAGGAGCGATTTCACGCCCCGGCTGCACCAAGCAGAAACCAGGCTTCCTACCTCGTCCATCCCTAGGGTCTACCGATGATGTCCTCCCCGCCCGCCTCCTCCGGGCACAGCACATCCAACCTCGAAATGGCTAATGCCAACTTTGCTGAGCACTGACCTTCTACACCCAGAGCACCGCCAAGACGTCGGACCCATCGGGGTTTTTAAAGGAAGGTCTCAAATTAAGGAGAGATCAGAAGCTAGAAAATAGGGTGTGTAGCACAGTGGACTGGAGCAGAGTCCTAAGCACAGGGGTTCTGGATTGTTCTCACTGGAAAATTGCCTCTTAAAATCTATCTCAACAGGTCCTCCCTTAGTTTCACTTTTAGAACCTGAACATCCAGAATCTTCGATTCCTCTTTCCTTTCTACATCTTAATAATCCTTACACCATACCTTTTTTTTTTCTCCCCAACTTCTCAATCCCCATCAATCATTTCTTTAAGAAGCCTTCTGGAATCATTTCCCCACCGGAGCAGTGGCTCCCTTCCCAGGGCAACACCTGCTCCAGGTAATGGTCCCTTGCCCTCCCGTTTGTTCTGTTACCTAGAACAAGTCAGTTCTCCAGGCACTGGTGATGCAGGAGGTGACATGCTTCATGGAATTTGGAACAAAGCTGCATGGGGACTTTGGGCAAACGCTCAGCCATCAATACATCCAAGGAAAATACTCTGTGACTTGATCCTAAAGGCTGTGGTGGCCTTCCTGCTGCCCCAGAAGGCGAGCAGCATGGCACTGGGGCTCCCGGCAGGGCCCCCCGCACCGCTGGGGTGGTTGTGCAAGGCTTTCCACACCAGGCACGCTTCCAGCACTGTGTGCTCAGCAGCACGCTCTCCCCCACCAAAAACCCTGGGGCCTCCGGCGTGTACACTAACCACAAGCCTTTCAGTGGCTCATGTATTTACAAACTGAGGCATGTCGAAATCAAAGGGGATACCACATGACATAATTCGCATTAAAATGTCAACAGGCTGACAATTTATAGAGTCAATCCATGGAAGGTGGGGAGGACTAAGTCTTAGTAATTGTTTAATTCCTGCTGAAACCCACGGCCGCTGTGCCTTCGGGAAGCCGGGATGTGCTGGGGGCCTCCAGCTGCGCGCCGCCCCAAGTGGCTGGCACGATGCCAAAGCCAGGGGACAGGTTTAACCATTCAGGGAACCCCAGAGAGAGAGAGAGAGGAGGAAAGGAAAGGGCTTTGGTGAAACATGGCAGAAGTGGGCATGGGGGCACGAGAGCCTGTCCTGGCACAGAGGGGCTCAGGGTGGTTCTGAACAGGGCAAGGTCCCCTTTGCTGGGCCCCTGGCACTCCTTCTACTTCCCACGTGTCCGGAAGCTGGCGATTTGAATATACGCAAAAGGCCCACCAGCCCTGGCTTCTGGCCCGGAGGCAGCAGCCTGCTCACTGAGGATCTCCAAGAAGGGGCAGGGGTGGGGACGGGGGTGGGGGTGTGCCTGCACCTCCATCAGGCCGGCCTCCTACCTCCGGGGCCCACATCCCCAAGGAGCGACAGCAGCGTCATGACCCAAACCAGACTCCTGCTCAAAGAAAATCACCCCTGGAAGTTTCTTCCACCTCTTCTGCTGCCCTTACCACAGTGCTGTTCTGACCTGAAATACAAACTCTGAGGGTCTGACTCAGACTCTCCATAGTCCCCGCACACAGGTATGTTCCCCCTGGACTCCTGAGGACGGTTTTACATGCGTTACTTCAAAGGAACAGACTGTCACTTGGGGAGGGGCCCACCTAGGGGTGTGAGGCCGGTGGATGGAACTTGAGAGTTTAGCAAAGCTTTTCAGAGGGGGGAAGAGGGGTGCCGGTCAACACTCCTGACGGCACCCCAAGACCTGAGCCATGTTACGACTTGTGATCATGACAAGTGCCAGACAACACCAAGGAGGGAGAAGGGGTATGAAGACGACTAGCTGGCGAAGCTGACAGGGAGTCGTCATTATCTGCATTCGCCACAAACAACCGGGCTCCGGAAAGGTGGCTTTGCTCTGCGGGACCCGTCCCCCGGGGACGCCTGGGGCCACGTGAGCTGTGGCGGGGCTCTCGGCACCAGCTCACTCTCTGTGTATCAACAGTGACACCTCGTTCTCTCTTCTACCTCATTAACTGAAACACATTAAAACAAGTGTGCACTGGGAGCAGAAAATGAGACTGTTAAACCAAGCTGATATAATCCTCATCAGCTGTGGGAAATGAGACGGCATCAATTATGCTGAATCAACCACAGTCACGGAGAGGCGCTGGGCTCCGAGACCCCCAACATGAAAAGGGGGACAGAGGGCAAGAAACCTTCACTGAAAAAAAATCATACATGCATATATACTCTAGCATACTTCCCACGTCATCCCTTGCAAACAGAGCTTCCTGCCCACTCTAAACCATGCCCAGGGAGAGGTGGTATCTGATCAAGTGCTCCTTTAAGATGCTTCTTGAACACCTTCCTCAAACTATCTAGAATTGGGGGGGGGACATTTTTTTTTAAAGGGGGGGGTAAGGAATCCTTTATGATCTACTCTTAAAGACAGGCTTTGTAGGTCCAAAGCATCTGGAAGCCAGTGAAAGTCCCAATGCCCAAAATGACCAGGGCACAGGCTGCACATGAAATAGGAAGAACATTTCAAAACTGAAAAGGCGGGGAAGATGACGGGAACCAAGATCTCCAGCAACCAAACGAAAACTGGCGTTTGCCTCCACCTGCCATTGCCCACTGTGAATAATGGCTCAGAAGTGATACCATCTAGAAATACCCATAAAACCCACTAGGGAAGAAAACAAAGATAATGTCCGTAGGCTTCCAAAATAAGGAAGGTGATGATGATCCAGAAGATAAATGACAGAATTGTTACCTACATCCGAGAGCTCGAGAAATGCAAAAGACTCGCAGGCGATGGTTGTAAAATGTAAAATTTTACCCAAGGACTAATATAATGGAGGGGCACAGTAAGGCCCCACATCCTGCGTGTGAGAATATCATATTTGGAAGTAAGAGCCACCACATGTGAAGCGAGTGTTGCTATGCAAAACTTCCTTTTGCCTTTCCTCATTTGTGTTCGAATTTGCAACCTTAGCATGTTACTGCCACTGATTTGCATTTCATCTCATAGGTGTTTCCAAACAGCAGCTGCGGACACATTCCTTACCTGCCTCTTAAGACACCAGCATGAGACTTTCGTTGCCCAAACTCAATCCTCCTAGGAGTCATGAAATTCACCATTCAAATGACAAAGAGCTGCTCTGTTTCTCAAGTATACCTTCCAGATCTGCTCACGCTGATCTCATCATCAGGCAGGCAATGAACTCGGTGAGATTTTTTTTCTTTTCTGTTGCACATACTTTGCACATCATTTCAGATGTTAAAGATTGTTTCACATTAAGTCTTGCCTCTTTCAAATCAAGGAGGGAGGCCACTCCTCCCACTTACTAACTCAGAGCTGTAATCAGAGACCCCCAGATTTAGCCATTTAGTTCATTAAACCAAAAAACAAAACAAAAAAACCCCCCACAGCTTTCAAAAGAGGTGGGGTAGGGAGAAAACAGCCACAACGTGAGTAGCCGATTAACTTCCAATGCACAGATAAGGCAAGAGGAGGGATGCACAGTTTAAAAAAAAAAAAGTTTCAGCCTTAAGAAACATTTCAGAATATTGTCAATTAATGGATAACAAACAGTTGCCATGGAAACATTTTGCGTACTTGACTGCAGGTGTTCGCTACAGAGAATGGAGACTGGGATGGTACAGCCACAAGCAGGGACACCAATGCCAACACCGAACCAAGACTTCTCAGGCAACACTAAACCATCCGTGCCCCCAACACTGCGGTTTCTGGCACAAATGTGCTCAGGCACGGTGGGTGCGGCAGCTGCACCACTCCAGCTAACACCTCACTTGTGTTCGGAAGCTGTCCCCCCTTTACGATAGTCTGTGGTGTTGCCAAGGTTACAAAACGTAAACAGATACAAATACAAGACATGAAAGAGACACCAAAGCCAAACACATTCCCGTTTCACCAGACTGTAACTTTCCCTTTTCAGCCCATGCCGAGCATCTCTGGGTGATCATCTCTTGAGCGTGAATCTGCATTAGCTTTAAACGGAAAATTATACACATATGGAAATGGGGAAAAAAGACAGACTCTAGGTCAGAGTGTGTCGTGCATTCTGAACCAGGTTCCAAATCTAAATTCTTACGTGCACGGAATCTTGGTCATGTCAGGGAAATGTGGGTGTGTGTGGGGATGTGGGGGGAAGAAGCCCTGTTTAAAAACAAAATTAAGTAATGAAGTCCCCCCCCTTCAGACCTCCCAGGTCAGGTAGGACAATATTATACAATTATGTCAGTAAAAGTAACTTCACAACTCATTCCTCTCAGCACTGAAAAGCTGTTCGGTACCTCCCAGAGAAGGGGGTCACAGAAGGAGCGGCAAAAATAAAGCTGGACCGAGGTTACTTTCTAACTTTCCTAAGTAATTCACTAGATCACTTCTTGCTCCATTCCACAGAAGACACTGAAGTCATCCTTAAAACAAACAAACAAACAAACAAAAACCTCCTGTAGATGCTCTTAGTGTGCAGGGGAACCTCATGGCTCCTCCCAACCTGTCCTTCTTCCACTGGGACCTCGGATGAGGGATGGCAGTTCAATTACCTGCCCAAAGGCTTCACTGCCCAAAGGGGTCACACCTCTGAAGGGAAATTCTTTCTCCCTCCTGCAAACCAAAAAACACTCCACCAGCCTTTCTGTCCCCCCGCACCGGAAGCTGCCAAGTTCAAAACGAATGAAAACCAAATTATAAAATGACTTCACTTATGTGGTCTACCTAAGACAACAGAAAATCTAACGCAGGAAAATGGCAATTCCTGAAGGAGAGCGCATTGTTTTGTGCCGTGCTCTGACTTCACTGCAGGCATTTCCCAGGTGCCACCACATTTAGCTTGCCCAAACGTCCTTCCAGGCAGCTTGTTTCAGGAGCCCGATTTGCAGCAGCAGAACACGGAGGCATTAAGTTATACGTCCAGAGCCACACGTCTGTTAAGAAAGGGAGCTGGGATTCAAACCCAACAGCCTCACACCAGGGAGTCTCTCTCTCTCTCACACTCTCCCAAACTCCAAGCTACCTGGGTTCCCCTTACGACACATGGGCATCCTAACGGGAGGTTTTCCAGCTTCAGACATCCACTGAGCATCTGAAACTTCTAGAATGACCAACAGCCTGTTCAACTCCCACTGCCTCTCCTGCAGTGGTTTGAGACCTCTCAGGTGGGCGTGTTTCTGCCTCCAGCAAAATACATGCGTTTGTCAGAGAAAAAGAAAAAGAAAGAAACCAGAAATATCTGAGCCCTCCCTTCAGAAGCTGCCAAGAACATCAATATTACTCTTTCTGTGGCACCGGAAGGCGGAGGGGAGGACAGCGTGGGTGGAGAAGAGACTTGACCATGAACCCACAGCTTGTAGGTAGTGGAGTTCAGAGTGGAAGAAGTACCACCTGACCATCATGTGTTAGTATTTTACACTCACGTGATATTATGAAAAATTTCAATCACCGAGAAGAGTTGAAAAGGCAATCATGGAGTTCCCGTCGTGGCGCAGTGGTTAACGAATCCGACTAGGAACCGTGAGGTTGCGGGTTCGGTCCCTGCCCCTGCTCAGTGGGTTAACGATCCGGCGTTGCCGTGAGCTGTGGTGTAGGTTGCAGACATGGCTCGGATCCCGCGTTGCTGTGGCTCTGGCGTAGGCCGGTGGCTACAGCTCCGATTCGACCCCTAGCCTGGGAACCTCCATATGCCGTGGGAGCGGCCCAAAGAAATAGCAAAAAGACAAAAAAAAAAAAAAAAAAGGCAATCATATAGTAAGTACCTATCTATCCACCACCCAGATGCTAAAACTAATACTTGGTTGTGTACCTGGCATCTTTTTATCCACCCATCAATGAAGCTTCCACTTTTTAATGCATTTCAAAGTCACCTGCAGACACGAGCACACTTTGCCCCACACATTCCCCCCTAATACTTCAGCATGCACACTGTTAACTATGTTCAATATTTGTTTACAGGGTACTTTTTAAAGTATTTTCTAGTATTTTAAGAGATTGTTTGAGCAGACTTCCTTACTAGCAAAAGGCCCCTATTCCAGTGTGTTGCGGACGTGAAGTGTTTGGCTCACAACTGTTTTTTTTTTTTTTTTTTTTTTTTTTTTTTTTTTTTTTTGAGAAGTTAGAGTAACCACAAGTGCATGAAAGGAGGCTCTAGTTACTAAAATCAGTTTAGAATTACGGCCTCAGGTTCAGTATGGGGAAGAAATGAATCTGCCTCTGTCTTCTGTCCAGCTTGCCCGTCTATGGGATCTGTCCCTCTGCAAAGTTAGTCCAAACAAACTCCCAGGAGGTCTGCTGGGATCTAACCAACTGGATGTGATCTCTCTCCTTCCACCTCCTTCCAGACTTGGATAACTCTTGTGTGCACATCCACCAGCCCTTACTGAGTCATCATCCCTTCTTTGTATTCTGCACGACAGTGTTTTTCAAATTGTGGGTCCTGATCCCCCAGAGCAGTGGTTCTCAATCTGGAGCTACACATAACAAGCCCACAGTCAATGAAATCAGAACCTCAGAGGGCTGGGCCAGGCAGCATCCCCCCCCCCCCAGCCTTTTTTTAAAGCTCTCTGGGTAAAGAGTCACTGCGTTAGTGAATCATGGAATCAATGGCGTGAACAGAACCAGCATTTGTGTGTAAAACAATGGAATAGGATAGAAACGAAAGCATCAGAATGTACTACGGATAAAGTTATTTTATAAAACTTTTGTATCAAGAACATATACAAGATGTCTCTCTCTGTGTATGTGCCAAGTCACCGGTGTAAAATATATCTCTTTTGGGATCCTAGTCAACTAAGTTTACAAAAGTTAGGACCGCAGTCTTCAAGAAGCTGCTACATCATCCTGCTCCTTGAAGGTACTCAGACATGTGTGGCTTGAACGTGGGGCAGGAGAGAAGAAGACTGGAATTCCTCCCTTCCTGGCAATACGTTCCACCACCTGGAACGTGGTTCTCCTGGGGACAACCTGATCCGGGGCGAACTAGCATCGCAGCCAAAGCGCTGCAGAGGGAACAGAGCAGAGCCCAAGCAAAGAGAAGGAGTAGGCGTTTCAGGACTGAACCTAATTGTTAAGTTTCTATATTTAAGATTTGGGGCTTCAGGTATCCAATCTGCCGTCGACACTGATGGTCTATCTCCTTCCTGCACGTCTGGGAAGGAAACAAAGCTGGATGAGAGTCAACAGATCCTGCTCTACAGGGTCTTGTTACTGCAGAGCGGAGAAGAACCGCGACGCAAACAGACCACACTGTGACGTAAAAGGAGGAATGTGTCATCACTCTTTCTACCTCTGCATCACATTCGGTGATTGCTGAGAGCCTGGATTTCTGGCTGGGAGAATTTGGGGACACAGAGCCGAGGATGGCTGCATTTGGGAGTTTTTCAAATTACTTGCACACAAGCTGCACAACAGCCCCAGGACTGTTTCTCAGTGGGTCAAGAGAGGAAAAAGGCCACACAAAAGTGACTATAAACAACATTGTTGTGAACAGTGCTGGATGCTCTGGGCTGTGCAGGGCAGCCAGTTTACTCCAACATATGCTTCTGGACTCTCAGTTAGGTCAAGGCAAGTATTCAAACCAGGCTGCTCCTAGGGCAGTGGAGAAACTGTGGGCACATCCCGCGGCCATTCTATAGCTATTTAGGAGTTCCCCTCTTGGCACAACGGAAACAAATCCGACCAGGAACCATGAGGTTGGGGGTTCGATCCCTGGCCTCGCTCAGTGGGTTAAGGATCTGGCATTGTCGTGAGCTGTGGTGTAGGTTGCAGACGTGGCTCGGATTCCGCGTTGCTGTGGCTCTGGTATAGGCCGGCGGCTACAGCTCTGATTAGACCCCTAGCCTGGGAACCTCCATATGCCATGGTGCGGCCCTAAAAGGAGAAAAAGACCAAAAAAAAAAAAAAAAAAAAAAAAAGCTATTTACTGAGCTGGTGTCAGACACTGTTCTAATGCCAGGAATACAACCACGAATAAGACAACCATGGTCATTGATCTTTTGGTAGACAAATAAATAAATGAACGCAAAGAAGAGAGGATAACTGTCCATGCGTAGAAGGAAACTCAGGTGAAGGTATTCTCAGTGGCGACTTGAGGGTGGGTGGTCAGGGAAAGCCCTTCAGAGGACCAGGGCTGGATGTCAAGGTCAAGGAAGCACATTCGAGGCAGTGGAGCCCCAAGTGCAAAAGCCGGCAGAAGGAGCACGCTCAGCTTGCTTAATGAACAGTAAGAAGGCCGGTGCAGGTGAAGCGTAGTGGGAAGAGGAGAGGTGTTACAAGGTGAGGCTGCGTGGTGGGTGGCGTCCAGGTTACAAGGAGGTTTGGAAGCCGGAGTAGAAAGGCTGGGTTTTATTTGAAGCGGGATGGAAAGCCACTGCTGGGTCGCTGCAGCGGAGTGAAATGACCTGACTTCCCTCTTCACGAAACCACTGTGTAGAGAGCGGACTCTAGGGGCAAGGGGAGCAGCAGGGAGAGAGCTGATGCAGGGAGAGAGCAGGGAACACACTTCGAAGGTGGAGGCGACGGGACTTAGTGATGGTTTGGCTCTGGGGGCCTAAGAGGAAGAGGTGGCCCAGAACAATCCCGTGCTCTGGCTCCGGCAGTGCTGGGCTGGCGGTGGCCCTGACCACAGTGGCCCTAACCACGGTGCCCCTGACCACAGTGGCGAGCCCAGGGGAGGAGGGGGTTGGGGAGCTACGTGGTCATCAAGACATCTCTCCAGACCACGCTAAGGCTGAGAAGCTGCCAGACAGACATTCAAAGGGGAATGTCCAGCAGGGAGGTGAGCAAAGGGAAAGCTCAGGGCTTGAGACAGCTTCCAATGTCATCAGAAGGGAGATGCTGCTTAAAAGCATTGACTGAAGGAGTTCCCGTCACGGCACAGCGGAAACGAATCTGACTAGGAACCATGAAGACACAGGTTCAATCCCCGGTCTCGCTCAGTGGGTTAAGGATTCGGCATTGCTGTGAGCTGTGGTGTAGGTCGCGGATGCGGCTTAGATCTGGCATTGCTGTGAGCTGTGGTGTAGGCCGGCAGCTGCAGCTCCCATTCGACCCCTAGCCTGGGAACCTCCATAGGCCACGGATGCGGCCCTAAAAGGACAAAAGACAAAAAGAAAAAGAAAAGACAGCTGGGGAGAATTACACTCAGGAAGGAGAAGGGGGCCTGAGATCTACATATGGTCGCTCGGGATAGATCACGATGGAAGACACAGTAAGAAAGGGAATGTACATATATGTATGACTGTGTCACTCTGCTATAAAGCAGGAATCGGCACATTATAAACCAACTATACTTTAATGAAAACACAAAGAAGAAGGAGGAGGAGGCCAGAGCCAAACCCTGGGGACTTTAGCATTTACTATAAATAACAGAAGAGGAGCCAGCAAGGAGGCCAAAGAGAAGGGCCAGAGAGGGACCCAACAAACCACAAGACGGGTGTCACAGAAGCCAGGAGGGGACATTGTGATTTTGCTCACAGGTGGGCATGGCTGAGGGAGGGCAAGACGATGTTAGCAAGGAGACCCAGTCCTTGTGGCCGTGGGCCGGGGCCACCACCCTCCAGGAACTAGTCAGCTTCTGCAGGCAGAGGCTGTCAGCCTGAGGTCTGGGACCACAGCTATGACCACAGGCCCCCTGCAGAAAACGGAGCCCTGCATCCTGTCCGTTCTTCTCCTATCAGTGAGGGGGAGGGAACGCAAGCACCGCTCCTTCCTGCTTCCCCTGGACACCCCTCCCCCCACCTCCAAGAATCCTTTTTTGTTTCGCCTGCGAGGTTTTCAATTTCGCTAACCAAATCACGAGTGTTCTATAATTTTTGACCATCTGATATCAGAATGGCACCTTTCAGACACTCTTTAGCTACATTCCCTGCCAACCAACTTGCTTTCAGGAGAGACAAGGAAGCAAAGGGAAAGAAACTGGTGGCCATCTAAGGGTGTCTGCCTGTCTGTCTCATGTTGCATTCAAGAGAGCGAGACACTGGTTAAGGCAGATCATCTTCGGAAGAGGTGTACTAACTAACCAGTTGGAGAAACAATCTGACGCATGACACAGAGCCCTCAGTGCCAAATGGGGTAACATACACTCAGGGCAGAGATACCATCTGGGGCTGCAGTAGCAGGAAAGAGCTTTCTGGAAAAAGAGGGATGTGTCACTGGAGCATCGAGGCGGGGCAGGAAGTAAGCTATCCCTTACAAACTTTGATTAAAAAAAAAAAAAAAAAAAAAAAACATTGAAAAAGGGAGGCCTTTCCAGTGGGGCCCAAAGCCTATCTTGGCACCGTGGGTCCAAATTACGAAGAAACGAGCATTTACAGTGACATCTGTTGGATTAATTAGCTGTGTAATTAGTCTGCCCTCAGTGGAGCTAGGCTTTGTAGCTGCTGTCAGGCTTCCCCAGGTGAGATTTTATTCTAAGTGGCCCGTTCCTCCAAGAGGACGAAAGAGCGGGCCAGGCAAAGGAGGAAAGCAGGCGACAGTGTTTGTGGGAGGCAGTGAGAATGCAGACAGAGCGGCCTGGGGGCTCTGGGGGTCCTCTGGGAACTAGAACATCAGGAAAAAAAAGTCATTCCCAGAAGAAAGGCTCAAGGACTCGCTACCTCATAATTAACCTGCAGATGCCCCGAGGAGCCTGAACTTCGGAGAAACTCAAAGCACCAAAGGGCCAGACATGCAAATTGTGGCAGCAAGACGATGGAAAGGCAGAAAGGGGGTGTGGTGGGGGGAGAGCGGGGCATGGATTCAAAGTCGGACACGACGAGCCTGGATCAAATCACAGAACTCCTGTCCCTGGAGAAACAGTGCGATCTTCCCACACGGCGGCCATCGTTAATAGGAACCCCGTCTGGGCAAAGATAAATACAAAATAAAAATGGTTGGATCCTAATCTGAGAACCAGAAGTGGAACAAACACGCACAAGCAGATGCCTCCGGCCAAATGGCTCCCCACGGTGCTTCCTAAATCACAGCTGGCCGCAAAGTCACACTCGCTGACTAATGTCTAGGACACGGAGGACATCGCGGTTTCCAGGACCCACGCCCCTTGGCCCAGCCGACGGGAAGAACCTAGGAGGGCTCTGGGCTCCCTGTATCCTGAATGACTGTAGAAAATGAGGGAGCTGGTAGGAGAAGGGAAACAGAGAAGCCCGAAGGCCTGGCAGGGGTGGGAAGATCACCCTGAGAACCAGCTCGGTGCGGGGTGAGCACTGGGTGGCCCCTATCCCCCCCGACGGCATGCCGCACCTGCAGAGGACTCATACCATGCTGCTCGGACAACTTTCGCAGCCCCCTTGAAAGTCAGAGGTTAGTAAAGACTCGGGAACACAAAGGAGCATATTTTATTATTTTTTATTTTTTTGTCTTTTTAGGGCCACATCCATGGCATATGGAGGTTCCCAGGTTAGGGGTCAAATCAGAGCTACAGCTGCCAGCCTACACCACAGCCACAGCCATGCAGGATCTGAGCCACGTCTGCGGCCTAGACCACAGCTCACAGCAATGCTGGATCCTCAACCCACTGAACGAGGCCAGGGATCGAACCCACGTACTCATGGATACTAATCGAGTTCGTTAACCACTGAGCCAAGATGGGAACTCCAAGGAGTGTGTTTTAAATTGGCAAAACATGTTCTAAAGACAGACAGGGTCACTCCAGGCTCTGGGAGCGCTGACAGCTCATGGGCAGGACCTCCACAGTAACGGCGTCTCCCCCACGAGGACCAGGTGGAACCAGGAGCAAACAGAAAACCCTGATACTGTTGTCCCCACTGTCCCAAAGGCCCTGCGATACGTGAGCATAAAAGCCAAAAAAGGACCTGGGTTCACTCCATACGTGTGCACAAGCGCAGGTGACCAACCAGCAGCCCAGGGGGTATCCATGCGGCACTGACAGTTAAGGAGGACGGAACCCTCTTGGAAAAGCCTTGAGGTCACTCAGGAGTCTCTCCCCCCACCTCCTCCCATGTCAGGGGAGCTCAGGTAGCAGCAAGGCCATGGCTGGCTGCAGGATCTTTCCAGCTCTTTGGCTGGAAAAGGAGATTAAAGGGTGTATTAGAAATAAGTTCCAGCCCCACACAGGATAACTTCTGTGCCCCAAGTTTTTGCAAAAATAATCTCCTAAGTCAGAACTACACCTGGTACCTGCTCATGTCCCCTGGGCTCCCTTCCAACAGGACGAAGGCTTGGAAGAAAGAGCACCAGGAAAAGCAAACAGATTCAGGGGCACGGGATACAAACACAACCACGAAGTACTATCCACACAAGAGGTTTTTAAATTAACATGTGACAAGCTTCACTTCAGGGCTGGGCACAAAATCGACACTTCATAAATGCCACTGACCTGAGGGAGAAAGCCCCTTCCCCACTACATGTGCCCTGGAGACCAAACCAGGGCACGGGGTGCATGGCAGCAGTAGAAAAGCACCTCAGGGAGACAGTGGCAGGGACGCCCCCCTCAGAGAACCAGGTGGATCCGAGGTGGTTACAAGGGCCCAGCGATCCTTAAGAAGGGAGCCTGCGGCCTTGGGGGAGGGAAAAGGAGTGGGAGAAGGAGCGAGAGAAAGGCTCAGCGGGCACAGCAGGTAGAAGGCAATTCCTTCCCGACTCCCCGGCACAGCAGAGCCATTCCCGCAAACGGAATGTTGGTTCAAACTGTTGACCTAAGAGACCAGATATGCTTTGGAGGCCTCCGTCCTGGGTCTGGGAACCTGCCCTGCTAATTAACAGGTTACAAATCAAATAGATCAGTAGATAAACATTTCTAACCTTCTGCCCGGTTTGCCTTTTACAGGAGGGTATAGACCCCAGAGAAGGTTCCCTAATCATTCTTGATTAGTCCCACTTCGGACCCACTTTTTCTCTCTTTCTTTCTTTTTTTTAGGGCTGCACCCGTGGCATATGGAAGTTCCCAGGCTAGGGGTCTCTTCAGAGCTGTAGCTGCCGGCCTACACCACAGCCACAGCCACGCCAGATCCTTAACCTACTGAGCAAGGCCAGGAATTGAACCTGCATCCTCATGGATACTCATTGGGTTTGCTACCTCTGAGCCACAACAGGAACTCTTTTTTTTTTTTTTTTTTTTTTTCCCAGACTCACTTTCAGCATCTCCTACTCTCATCCTGCACAAGAGCCAATGCTCATGGGCTTCGACTTTCTATCACCCACAGACAAGTAACAAGTGCAGAAGGCGGCCGGAGGGGCCCGACCGTGAGCAAGGATGGCAGATGCACCTGGCAAAGCTGCCTGCCACAGACTGAACTGGGCATCCTGCCGTCCATCTCTCTGTGTGATGTGTGACATGAAAGCACTTCAATAAAAGAGTGTAATGAAAAAATTATTGAATAGCAAATTTTAACAAATAGCGCTGGAGAAAATTTCAGATTTCAGTATAGGAAAAGCACTTAATGTAGAAAATGTGAAAATCTGATAGGACAGCTTTCTCTAACAAAAAATTGGAAATTGTCATTAGAGGCATTTGTAATTTTCCTCTTTGTTGGGACCCATTTTTTAAAAAGAGGCTTTACCAACAAGGAAGCCACTCATCTTGCTTTATGCTCCCGTTGGGCCACTGGGTAGGACACTATGAAAGAACTTCATCATCCAGAGGAAGGGTTGCCAGGTAAAATATAGGATGCCCAGGTAAATACGATTTTCAGATACATACATATAATTATATTTTATAGCACATACTTAAAATAAAAAATTTGTCTGAAATTTACATTTAACTGACTTTTTTGTATTTTTATTTGCCAAATTTGGCAACTTGGCCCTGAGACCCCTGCCATGGTATCTGCAATGATTCTGAGGGGCACCAGCCTGAGACTGCTCGTTCCAATCACCTCCAAGATCTCTGTAAGCAACAGATTTCCTTGTCATTGACATTTTTTTTATGGCTGCACCAAGGATGTAGCAAAGTTCCCGGGGCCAGGGATTGAATTTGAGCCACAGCTGCGACCTATGCCACAGCTGCAGCAATGCCAGATCCTTTAACCCACTGCACCCAGCCAAGGATCAAACCCACACCTCTGCAGCGACCTGAGCTGCTGAATTTGGATGCTTAACCCACTGCATCACAGCAGGAATGCCAACGTTTTTGACTTTCACCCTACGTCTTGGTTGCTTTAAAAAAAAAAAAAGTGTTGGAAACCTAATTTTATGAAATATTGAAGTATAAAATGACTCAGTTAGTGCTACCAAAATGGTTTTCGTAGCAACAGCCTTTCCCACCCTACACTTAAAATAGTATTTATAGTTTCAAGTTATGCTGAAAAAGGCATAAAGACTATGGTTCAGGTGTGTTATGTAATTATTTAAAGACTCTTGCCTCCTGACAATGCTTAATTGTTCCCTTACAATTTCCCTTTCAAAACAAAAAACCAGAAACACCTGTTGGAATTAAATGTATTCAAATTTGCCCTTTTAAGCCCAAGTCCTGAGCAAGTTGAAAGGACTCAAAATTGGGTTTACGCCTTTGCCCCCTGCTCGCTGGCACCGCTTTCCTCCGGACCGGGTTTACCTCAAGCAACTGTAACACATGGAATCATTCTGGAATGCGGAGGCAATGGAATAGTCATAGCAAAATTCTCCTAAGGGTTACAGACCACCCCTAAGACGGCAGATGGCATCCGTGCGAAGAATTCCACAAGTACTGTGGCTTATTCCTTGACACCGGGGGTGGGCTGGAAGGATGGAGAATTTGAGGTTTTTTTTTTTCTCTCCCAAGAAGGTCTAGGGCTTTTAGCTTAAGGATTTGTGGGATTGGGGCGGCGGGGGGGGGGGGGGGGGGGGATTTTTTTTCCTGGAATGAGACCTCTGTGCTTCTCAGCCTGAGTCAGGGGCCATAGCACACCTTCTCTAGAGTCCAAAAGACTTATCACCAGTAGCTGAAAATGGTTCTTCCTGGAAATAAGCAGACACAGACTCGCCATCTCCAAATAAGAACTTCAGAAAAGGGAACTCCTTGGACTTTCAGTATTTGTCCTCTATTTTTTTTTTTTTTAAATAGTGAGATCCACAGTCTCCATTAAGAAACAATAAAAAATTCCAACCTCCCCCCCACCCCGCCCCATTAAGACCCCATCTCTCCTGGAGATTCCTTCATCCTGGTGAATTTGATGAAGGCAATTAATACAAGAAATTTCACCCTGGGGAATATGCTTGCGAGGAGGAGGAAGAAATCTCATCCAGAGCTTTACATGCCTACAAAAGGGAACTGTCTGCCCCTGTTCCCTCCTCCTACTCCTCAGGGCTTTCAAGAAGCACTGCTCCATCAATGTGCTCGGACTGACCCACATCTGCCCAATATTCGAGAGGCGCCCTGAGATCTGGAGAACAGGGGATGATGAGCAGGGCTTCTCACCTCAGCAAGGGAAGGATGGCTATTTAAGAAACTGCTGGGGGACCAACCATCCAATTCAAAGGAAAATACAGCCCTACATCACACAATACGCAAAAACAGGGCCCTATTAGTGTACCATACACAAAATACATGCCTCACGGATCAAAGTCTTCGGTGGGGGGGAGAAAGTATCGAAGAAACTATCAATCAAGCCGTGCCAGTTTGCCTGGGTTTGAAGACCCACTGCAACAACACTCCCCAGCTGTGACTGGTCACGCTCTCTGCCTCAGTTTCCCCCGTTTGAAAACAGGTAGATTAAGAGAAGATTCAATCAATTACTACATGTACAGCAGGAAGGGCAGAACCTGGTTTGTGATAAGTGTCCTCGAGGTGCTATTAGTTTTATTATTGTACAATATTAGCAGGGCGCACGCGAGAGCCTCCCTGGAGAAAGGGAAGAGTGAGAAGTGTAAAGAAACAGATGTGAAGATTGCACGACATACACGTGAAAAGCTTCTGTAGCCTGACGCACAGCATAAGCCAAGTTAAAGGCGAATGAAAGACCCGGAGAAACTACCGGAGAAGCACAGTAGGGACTGCAGGTCCTGATAAACCAAGAGCTCTTGGAAATCCATTAAGAAAGAGAACAAGCCCCCAAATGAACGAAGGAATGAGTGAGTGAATGAATGAATGCAGGGCAAAGGCTATGAACAGGAAAGCCACTCAGGAAATTCCAACAGCCAATAAACGCGTGAAAAAGTATTCCACCTCTTTCACAATAAAAGAGACCGACATCGAAACAAAGGTGCCAAGCTGATGAAAACAGAAAAATACGGCGCTGGTCACCACAAGGGGTCTGAACTTCGCCCAGTCCTGGGAGGACATCAGCATTCTTAAAAATACCTGGAATGTTTAAAATATTTAAATTTTCATAGTATTTCAAATGTCCTTAATGACGTTCATAATGTTCTGAAAGGGTCTACCTTCTGAAGGGCCATCAGAAAGTAGCTTCTGTGGGCATATGACGCCCTGGAGGCTGCAGTTCCACGTCTTGGAAGAGCACAAGTGTAGAGAGAGGGATGGACACATCTGTTCCCGAACTCCTTCACTCTAAGACCAAAACTGCAGACAACTCAAATATACATTCAGTGAGGGCCCGGGCAATAAACGGAAAACTATGTAGCCACTAAAACAGAGTGAACCAGATCAATACATAACAACCTGAAATCATTTTCAGGATTATAAGTTGCATGAGAAAAGCAAGCCAAAAGCAGAACGTGTGTGAGCAAAGATTGCTTCAGAGAGTGGTAGGTATGTGTGTACACACACATTGATCGGTGTGAGCAGAGAAAAAAACAAAAAGAAGCTCATCTAAATACAACAGTGATTCGATTCTGGAGAACAGAGTTGGAAAGCAGAAAAAGGACTTCCATTTAAAAAAATTATTGAGGGGTTGCCGTTGCGGCTCAGCAGGTTAAGAAGCCGACTAGTATCCATGAGGATGCAGGTTCAATCTCTGGCCTCGCTCGCTCAGGGGGTTAAGAATCCAGCGTTGCCCTGAACATTGCAGGGGTGTAGGTTGCTGACATTGCTTGGATCTGGCGTGGCTGTGGCTGTGGCGCAGGCTGGGAGCTGCAGCTCGGATTCAACCCTTAGCCTGGGAACTTCTATGCTGCGGGGGCAGCCCTAAAAAGAAAAATAAATAAATAATACAAATTATTGAAAAATACTTAAAGGTTCGAGGAAGGACTATGGTACAATGTTGCAACGTAATTCCAATTTTGTAAGATGCCTAGGTTATAAGAAAAAAAAGAAAAGTATGTTGTCCAATGACAGGATTAGGCTGATAATTATTTCTCCTATACTTCCCTGAATTTTTCTACAGTGAACTTACATTAAACATATTAATAATTTTTACCATAAAAAATAAAGAATCCACATTTTATTACGAGATTACACTTGGGAGAAACATGGAAAGTTAGTCTTGTAAGAAATAATTAAGATGACAATAATATTCTTAAGGGGTCTGATCCGTTCCTTGCCATCCACGAAAAGGACGCAGGGACAAAAAGAGAGAAAATAAAAATGCTTTTGCATTTGGAAAAAAGGGGGGAAGTGTTACGGCTAATGGTTATGAAGATGGTTTTTCAATAGGTAGTATATCTAGTACAGAAACAAACAAACAAAAACCCACATCTAGTAAGATTTCAAATCCGTTATATGGTATTAAAGTGTAGAGCCAAAAGGGGAACAATGACTCAGCCTCCTTGACTTGAGGCTGTGTGTACAACCCAGTAACCAGAGGGTTCAAGACAAAGCTTGTGCTTAAAGGTAAGCAGGGGAATCAATGTGGTGAATGGAGTAATACCCCCTGGAGGGATTCAGGTGAAGAAGGTGGGAAAGTTTTGCCGGAAGCGCGAGACTGCAGTGAGGTGCCACCCTTCCACACCGCACCCACTGGCCATCTGCTGGCCATACATTCCTACAGCGTATGTGGGGGTTCCTACAGCACATGCGGGGGTTCCTACAGCAGCGAAGGATTAAATCTACCCAACACAAGCCCTGCCTCCAGAAAAGATTTAGATGTTGCAACCTTCCTAGAGTCCCCCCGAAGTTCACAGTTGGCCAAAAATCCTGCCAGAGCCCACCTAGGCTCTCCAGCGATGGCCATGTGTCCCAGGAGCACCCCCACCCAGTCTCCCTGCCCAGTCCCAGGAGCACCCCCCACCCCCCATCCTGTGAGCCCAGCCATTGAGTAAGGGAAATGACCTTCAGACCCCCAGCTGCTCCAGGAGATGGAGGGCATGAAGGCAAAATGTGTTAAAATTTACCCAAACATCTGGCTTTTCACACCTTCTAAATCAACCACAGGAAAACATTCCCTGCCTTTCATTTTTGGTTGAAGGCACCAAGGTATGGAGAGAAAAACTATGCACTTAAAAAAAAAAAAAATTGACCTAATGAGAAAACAAGGTTTGAGGAAACTGGTTCCAGAGTGACAATGTAAACCAGATGACACCTGTCCCAGGGCTTCAAACACCATCACACCAGGGCCAAAAGGAAGGGGGAGACTCAGCAGAGGATTTAGGCTTTTTGTTTTCCAAAGCAAGACCAAGGCTGCCAGTCTCCATCTCCGGGCAGGAAGCATACAGTCGTCTCCCCAAGACTCTGCCGCCCTGTGTACCCATAAAGGAGCATGAAGAAAACAAACTGCAAACCCCATCTTTCAACGGTTGTTTTTTTTTCTTGGCCACACCCACGGCATATGGAAACTCCCAGGCTAGGAGTCGAATGGGAGCTGCAGCTGCCGGCCTACGCCACAGCCACAGCCACAGCCACAGCCGCGCCAGATCCGAGCCGGGTCTGTGACCTACACCACAGCTCAAGGCAAGGCTGGTTCCTTAACCTGCTGAGTGAGGCCAGGGATTGAACCCGAATCCTCATGGATCCTAGTCGGATTTGTTTCTACTGCACCACAACGGGAACTTCCTGCTGTACAACGTCTTCTGACGCGTCCATCCATCCTATGGTGAAGTGACTGCCCTGATGGGAGAGGGAGCCTGAGGTTCTCACACATCAGGGAAAGACCTGAGAAGCTGGAGTCTAAAGTAACGGGAGAGTCTGATGCACGGTTTCTTACCTCCTTCCCCTCGAATTATCCCAACGATGGCAAGTAAAAAAGTCCACTGTGTGGAGACTCTGGGGGAATATTTTTCAGTCCGTGGGCGCCAGACTCTACCTCCTGCTTTAAGCCAAGCAGACTGGGCTTCTCACCCCCGATTTGCAGCTCACATGGGGCCCAGACCCCACTCCGTGGTAGACAACCTTCTCTGTGTAGCACTTAAGATTAATACGAAACCTTCGGGCTGGGCCCTATCAAAGAAAACTCAGCTGGGAACTGTTTGAGTAATAGATTCTGGTGGGGCTTAATCTATCTGCTAGAGTTGATGGATTTCCATGCCAACGGCTCGCAGGTGAAGAAAAACATCAAAGTGAAAACCAGATTCTAATAGCTGGCAGGTGTGCACTGATCTCCAACTGTCCTTTCTGCCCCTTCTCCTCCAGGCAGAAAACAAGTCCGAATTTCAGAGAGCGCCAGGAAGGCACACAGCAGGAGAGGCAGGTGAAACACAGAAGAGCTCGCACTTGCTCTGAACCCTCACACTGGGGACGCAGGATCTGCTCCGGTGGAGAAGCACAGAGGACAGGTGTGTATCAGTATCCGCTGCCCCCTATTTAGGACAAGCATGAGCACCCCGCATAGGAGAGGGACGTGGGGGCCGGGGAGCAGGTCCTCGAAGGCTGATCCGTTTATGTGGGAAAGCGATTCGGTGCAGAATTCACTGTCTGGAGCTTCAGCCTAAGGAGAGCCAAGTACCTTTCCCACGGCACGCTTCCATTTGGCTCCGAAAGAATAAGAATCACTGCAGAGAAAAACCCAGGAGCTTGACCAGGGCCCCTGGCCTTCCCGAGGGGTCAGTCCCAGCCTCATGATGGCAGCTGTGAGGTGTGGGCACGTGATCGCTAGGGGCGGGCCAGAGCCACCGCTATTTAAGATGCACACACAAAAGACTCCAGGAATTCAACCATGAGCGCGTCACAAAAGTCACCTTTGAGGCAAGAAAAAAGGAACTAGCTTTCCTTGGACACCGAGGGCTCCCCAGCCTACCCCCTACTCTCCATCACTTCTGGGAGGCAGGGAGACTGCAAGGAACATGAATCTCGATTTAAAAACTGCTCTCACACAATAACCCCAACTAGACACTTGCAGGTGAGGGAGACAGTATCGGCAGGTCTTCCTTTTTGCAAATGAGCCCGACCCTCTCTGGTGTCTGGATTAGAAACTATCGCACGCTTTCAGACAGCTCAGTCCTTAATCCAGCAACGTACGTCCCAGGATTTATGACACTGAGAGAAGTGACTCTGGATCGGTATGAGGTCAAATGACAGACCGGAAAGCTACACTTGTGCCTGCATCTCCTGGGACTGCTGCTCTGCCTCCCCTGACGTGGAAAAGGAAGAGGAGGGGAAGGAGAGGGTGGGGGGGCCCACGAGGAAGTCAACGACCTCAGGGCCAGTGGAGTGGGTGCCGCAGCAAGCAGCGGTGGGCGTCTCCCTGACCCATCAGGAGCGACGGGCCAGAGAACCAAGACCCATCAGGAGTGAGCGAGGAGGGCCTCGTGTGAGAAACCCACCGGTGCCCTCCCCGGGCCAGCAGCATCTGGAGCTGTTTCTCTAGCAGACAGTAAAGAACTCGATTATATCCAGTTAACTGTGCTCTAAACTGATTATGCATGTGCTGGGCTAATGGATTACATTAGCAAGAGGAAAAATAACATGCAATCAATCTCCATTTACCATAGGCCACACCAGGGCCTAGAGAAAAACTGCCTCTCAAACCACCTCCAACCCCCACCTCAAATCCTCAGACTTATAGACCCTGGGAGAGGGACACCCCCCACCACGTCCCCGCCCCCAGTGGTGACGAAGCTTATCTTGGTCACACTGTGGGGACAGGAATGCTCGGGGCAGGCACTGAAATGATACATTTCTGGGTCACATCGGGGGGGGGGCTGCCCCCCCAGCACAGCCACGGGGACAGTCGTTACCCAAGGACTAATGAGAGAGACGAACAGCCTTGGGCGCCTGACACGGGGAATTCACCCCTGGGATGTGCCAGCCAAATGCACTGCCTGGACGCCTCTGCTTCAAGCGTGGAGTCCCATGCTCCACCCGCAGCCCAATACTCGGGGCCCTTTGACTAAAGTGCCCGTTTTGAGCAGGCATTTCTTCCATCTTTTACACAAAAGAGAGAGAGAGAGAGAAGAGGGAGAGAAAAAACCCAGGCAGAGAAGGATGAGTGTGCAGAGCTAGTTCAGCAAAACACAAATGGAAACACTCCAACTGCTGCCCTCACGGCCACCCTGGAAACCAGCTCAGTCCTACTCTCCCGGTGGGACCAGTGGCCAAGGTCTGGACACCAAAGAGGGCCAGACTTGGCAAATCCTCTAGGTTCCAGGATTTGGGAAGCAAAGCCAAGGGCTAGTCATCTCCAGGGCGTGAAGAGTTAATCACCACCCCATGCACTTTATAATTTAAAGGGCATTTTTTTGCCTTTGCCCTTCGCACCACCTCTAAATGACCTCCATCAAGGCTGCCTGACACCTTCCAGGGCCACAGCAAGCCCTTCATACTCTATTTTGCACAGTTGAGTCCTTTGGAAACTGTTTTTCCCACCAGTTTCTCCGACAGGTTTTCGTGACCACACTGGCACCACCCTGTGGCCAGTGAAAACCTCTGATTTAAACGGATGGCAAGCAGCCTTTCCTTCCAGGGGTGGCTCGGCACCCAGGGAGGGTCCTGCTGCTCAGGACAAGGGGGCGGGCTGGCCGCTTGGCATCCCCTCCCCCCCACTCCAGCCCATCCCTGCCAGTCAGCCAGCAATTCCAGAACATTCTATTCCCACTGCTTCATGCCTGCTTTCTCCTCCTTTGCCCAAAATGGTTTCTCATCCAGGTCACACAGGCCTCTCCACAAGCTGAGAAAGCGCAACTGTAAAAGGAATCACGTGTATCCGTCTCCGCGGAGGCCCATATGGGTAAAGGATCAGAGCCTCCTTTTATTTGGAGCCGCCATTTAAGATCACCGTCAGCAGAAAGGAGATTCGAAGGGGATTCGCGCAGCTCAGGGTCAGCAGAAACCCAGCCCTCGGTGGCCCAAAGATGTGGGAAACGGTGTGAAAGGGGAGAGGAGAGACGGACAGCAATTAAGGGAGGGAAATGGGAAGAGAGGGAGAGGGCGTGGAAGGGACGTGGGAGGAGGCCGGGCAGATTTATGGCGATTTGTACCTGATTGTTCATACTAAAGCCATTATGGGATGATTAGAGAAAAAGGTGAGGCTTTAAGTCCAGTGAAAATCAATAGAAACGTCTGGAGCGATTCTGCAGTGCAAGTGAAAGGACTATTTACAGTATCTGAGCACCTCCTCCTCGTTACCGGTACCTTCATTACCTTCTACGGACTGAGAGGAAGAATGGGGGGAGGGGTTAGAGAGGGGGAGGGGTTGGGCAGGGGTTAGAGAAGGGGAGGGGTCAGAAAGGGGGCGGGGTTAGAAAGGGGGTTATAGAGAGGAGGGGGTTAGAGGGGAGGAGTTAGAGAAGGGGAGGGGTTATAGGGGTGGGGCTAGAGAGGGGAAGGGCAAGATAGGGGGAGGGGTTAGATGGGGAGGGGCGGGGTTAGAGAGGGGGAGGGGAGGGGTTAGAGAGGGGGAGGGGAGGGGTTAGAGAGGGGGAGGGGTTAGAGAGGGGGAGGGGTTAGAGAGGGGGAGGGGTTAGAGAGGGGGAGGGGTTAGAGAGGGGGAGGGGAAGGCAGGCAGGGCAGAGAGGAAGAGGAGGTGAGTGGACTAAGCCTGGAAAAGGGGAGGACTTTTAAGTTCTGGGAAGAGAAAGGAGGCACAGAACACAGGAAGCAGAGGGGAAAGAACAAAGGCGCCCTCACCTGACCTATTCGCCCCCACAGTGTCTCCCATATAATTCATCCATTGTGTTGATCGGCCATCCTCCCCAAAAGGAAGGGACGCTCTAGGAGGGCAAGGACCTTTGTCTGCTGAAGGCACGGACTAGGCATGTGCCCAGAACAGTGCCTGGTATATAGGAGGGGCTCAGAGTATATCTGCTGAATGAGTGAATGAATGAATGAACAAATCAACAAAGGACCCCAGGGGGCATCCAGGGGACTAAAAAAGGGGGAATGACCAGATGGAAAAGGAGACCAGAGAGCCTGCAGGAAAGAGAGGAAACACTGGAGCACAACATCAAAGCCAGAGCCAGGAAACAGCAATTGTGAGTTAGGAAAAAAGTCAGTTCTAAAGACAGCGGAACAAGGTAAGTACCTTGCTGCTGCAAACGAGCTCCCCGCCCCCCCAAAACATGAGGGTCCCCGCAAAGAGAACCTTCAGGTCCCAGCTGAACCCTGCCGCCGTGGTGCAGCCTCCTGAAGAAGGGGATGGTGGCTCGCCTTCCAACGCCAGGTCACCTGCCAGCCACCACCTGGCCGGCCGACGGCATGAACTGTCACCCACCCCCAGCCCTCCCGGTCACCCAAGGATCCAACCCACTCCTTCCAGAGACAGCCAGGACTTACCTTGTACAACTTCAGGCTGGCCTCGTGCCTGGAGTTGACCGTGTGCAGCCGCAGCTTCTCCAAGCTGTTGGTGTAATAGTCGCAGGCGTTGCACTTGAGGTGGACGGGGTTGCCGATGGCCACACACTTGAGCCGCCACTCGTTGGCTTTGCCGCCCTCCTTGATGTGGGCCACCAGCTGGTACTTCTGCACGTGCTTGTCCGTCTTGCAGTGCAGCTGGAAGTTGGCCTTGAGCTGGGTGTTGTAGCGGCAGAGCTTGCACTGGTAGGAGTCCCCCATCACCGCCTTCCACTCATCCTCCGGGAGGCTGCGCTCCACGTTCATGTGCAGCCCCAGCAGGTCCAGGTTGTCCGTGGTGAACTTGTTGCAGACGGCGCACTGGAAGAGCTTCAGCGACGGGTCATTGGTCTGGATGAAGCTCTCGCCCAGGTTCATCAGCTCCTCCGACACCAGCTGTCCGCCCCCGAGCCGCATGTCTAGAGGGATCTCACCGCCCACTGCAGGGAAGGAGAGGAGAGAGCATCAGGCCAGGCTCACAGCAGCCCTGACTCCCACGCCACCAGGCCCTCGCCCAGGTCCCAGGAGAAAAAAATGACTTCAAGAGCCACAGGTACCAACCAGGAAACACACACACACAATTGGTGTGTTTCATCTTTCCTACGGACACGGTGAAATCAGTGGAAAACTGTTTTTGTTTTTTGTTTTTTGTTTTTTTTCTTATGGAAAAGAATACCTAGGAAAAAAGTAGGAACCAAAATTTCTCAACTATTTTAATTCGCCTCCTCGATCAGATCCAAGCAAAGACAGAAATAAGCATCATAGAATGCAGAACTCTGGGAGTTCCCGTCGTGGCTCATGGTTAACGAATCCCACTAGGAACCATGAGGTTGCAGGTTCCATCCCTGGCCTTGCTCAATGGGTTAAGGATCCACTGTTGCCGTGAGCTGTGGTGTAGGTTGCAGATGGGGCTCAGATCCTGCGTTGCTGTGGCTGTGGCGTGGGGCCGGCAGCTACAGCTCCAATTGGATCCTTGGCCTGGGAACCTCTATATGCCACAGGAGCAGCTCAAGAAAAGGCAAAAAAAAAAAAAAAAAAAGTAGAACTCTGGTCCTTGACATGTTGGGAATGACTTACAGCTATAATCTAAGATGCCAAGTTTTCATGACAGATCAGAATTGGGCCCAGAATTTACCAAAAGCAGTGATGCCCTACGGAACTTTCTGCGAAGATGGAACTGTTCTGGATCAGCACTGATTGTGTGTCACTAGTCACACGGGGCCACTGAGCAATTAGAATATGGCTAATGTACAACACATTTTTCGTTTTATTTTTAATCTGTTTACATTTAACGTCCCTAGTCACATGTGGCTAGTGGCTACTGTACCAGACAGCACAGCTCTAAATCAGAGACTCTGGAAACCACCTCCCTATTCCTCATCAATATCCTACCTGCCTGTCAGTGGTGCTGGCTCCTCCCCCATCTCCCCAAGAGAAGCATCTTTTCCTTTTCCTGAGCCCCCACAGCGCGTGAAATGTAGGTCTCCTGTGGGTCATGTCACAGTCCACTTTGCCATAAGCCAGCCACAGACAGAGCCACATGCTGGCCAGTGTCCCCAACAGGATGCAGCCCCTTTAGGATAATGGTGTCATCTTCTCCTTGCTGAACCTCCAGAGAGTACCCAGCCCGCTGCACAGAGGCCCAAACATCTGTGCCAGACAAGGGTAAAAAGGAGCCAAAATGTTAAAGCTTTGGGAAGCTGGACAGAGATGGACAGTGAAATGAAGAAGTCAGACGGTGGTCCCCCCCGACCCCCTGCCCCCAGAAAAAAGGGTCCAAGAAAGCTCGGCTCCTCCCTCTCTGCCCCTGCTCTCTTTCAGTCCGTCACCACCCTGCATAAACCAGGGACCGGCTCCCATTTACCAGCGGTAAATTAATACGTTGAGCTCTTACTTATAACACAAGAAAGGCTTGGAAAGAGCAGCCTTCCCTCCATTACCTAGAAGCCTACAGTCAGGCAGAATGCTGAGCACCAGCTTCTATTTTTCGCCTCTCCCCTAAACAAACGCACACTCGAGCTATTGTGCCTGCCCTGCCACTCCCCAGCTGATATTTAAACTTGCCCTTTTACCTGTGGTTGGGCTGAGGTTATTATTATTTTCTTAATGACTGATTAGAATCCAAGTTAGCGGCTAATAAAAAAAAAAGATGTTATTATTAAAAAGCAAAGAAAAAGATTTTCTTATTTATGCTGCATGAGGCACTAAGAGTGATGAACTCAGTGCCGGCTTGACTAGGCAGAGTGGCTGCATTTGAAGCCTGCGCACAGTCTAGCAAAGCCACAGAAATCTTTTGCGCACACATTCCAGAAGACTCGGGAAGCTTTCTGCTTGTCTTCTCTCTTGCCATCTCCCCTGGTGAGAGGAGCCATAACTATGACACTCTTTATAGGACAAGAGAGAAAACAAGCAGGGCGGGGGTGGGGGAGGGGGAAGCCTAAAAGCTCTATCCCTTAATGGGGACGAAGGCCAGGCAGCATCCAGGAAACATCCACACTGTTCAGTGAACGCAAAAACTGCCCGGAGGGTAAGACAAGGAGCAAACATATATTTGTTTCTGATGCCTACCACCTGAAGCATCAAATCGTCTTCACTTTTTAAATTTAACCTCAGCACATCAATATCGCTCTGAAGAGAAATTCAGCTGTCACTTGCCAGATGCCTGAGTGAAAATGAGAAGTCCTCGGAACATGCAGAGGAAATAAGTCCCTCTTCCCATCCCAAGCTCTTAAAATGAAATGCAAATCAAAGAGAGAAGCAGAGAAGCAGGGAAATGAGGGTGACCGGCAAGCCACAGCTCCCTTCGAAAACTATACCCTGGAGAAACACACCCAGGGCTTGCAATCCTACAGATCCACGGAGGAAAGGGACTAATTCAGCCCCCAAGAAGTAGAGGAACCTCACCCAAGCCACATTTGGAGCCGTGTGGGGGCTTATTCCGCAGGCAGGGTGCACAGGTGCTGTTGGAGAGGAGTGGCCCCGCCCCCATACACACCTGACACCTGACACGTGAGTCCGCCCATGAGCACCTCCTCAGAGAGGCCCAGGGCTTAAGACACTGTCTACCAGCAAAAGCAGGCTCAGACGAGCTTTTCAGCTGGTGCAGGTGTCCGGTGGCCAGCTGGATGCCCAGGGAACATGTGGACACCTCAGCAAGCTACCTGTGCCTCGGTGCTGTACTAAACTTTAGTCCAAAGGGATGTCTGGAAGGGCGTTCATCCGACCTCAAGTCTAACATCTTCTCTGCAAACGGAGGGCAGATCCAACCAGACCAAACCAAGGAGGGCAACCTTTCCCCTAAGGGCCTCGAGAAAGAAAGCATCCCCAGCATCAACATCTGTTTGCCAAGACAAAGGAGAAGGGCCTGTCAAAGGGCGAAGGAGAACTTAACTTGGCAAACAGGTGTGAAGTCCACAAAAAACCACGTCCCCCTGTAGAGCCCACAGGCCAGTAATGCCCACGGCCCCCTCACAGAGGCCTCAAGAAAGGTCCACAGAACTGCAGCCAGAACCGGAAGGGACGGCTCCTTCCATTTGCATGTGCTGGCTTCTGCTGAGGTCCCACAACTCAAATGATGAACCCTAGAGATCACATCCTATCTTACCCACACCCACGCCACTTTCCAGAATAAATAACCTATCTGCTGCTCACACTCCATCTAGGTGGCTCTCGGGGCTTCAGGCAGGCACAGGAGGTGTCCAGAGACTCACCTCGGCGGATAAGCAGTGACACTGGAAATTCAAAGGTCCTCCTTGGCTACCTAGACAAGGTCTTTGGAAGGAAGAACTCTATTGTCTTTAAGAAATAAAATCCAGGAGTTCCCGTCGTGGCACAGTGGTTAACAAATCCTACTAGGAACCATGAGGTTGCGGGTTCGGTCCCTGGCCTTGCTCAGTGGATTAACGATCTGGCGTTGCCGTGAGCTGTGGTGTAGGTTGCAGACGCGGCTCGGATCCCACGTTGCTGTGGCTCTGGCGTAGCCCGGTGGCTACAGCTCCGATTAGACCCCTAGCCTGGGAACCTCCATATGCCGCAGGAGCAGCCCAAGAAATAGCAAAAAGACAAAAAAAAAAAAAAAAAAGAAAGAAAGAAAATCCAAATCTTCCCAATCAAAACTACAATGAGGCACCACCTCACATGGGTCAGAATGGCTGGAGAGGGCATGGAGAAAAAGATTACCCTCCTGCACTGCTGGCAGGAATGTAAACTGGTACAGCCACTGTGGAAAACAGCATGGAGGTTCCTGGGAAAACGACATAAAGAACGAACACGCGATCTGGCAATCCCACTCCTGGGTGTATATCTGGACAAGACCACAATTAAAAAAGACACATGCGCCCCTGCGTTCATTGAAGCACTATTCACAATAGCCAAGACATGGAAATAGCCTAAATGTCCATCAACAAAATGAATGGATTAAGAAGATGTGGTACAGGGAGTTCCCTTCTTTGCTCAGCGGTCAACAAAGCCAACTAGGATGCATGAGGATGCTGGCTGGATCCCTGGCCTCGCTCAGGGGGTTAAGGATCTGGCGTTGCCGTGAGCTGTGGTGTAGGCTGCAGAGGTGGCTCAGATCCTGCATTGCTGTAGTTGTGTTGGAGGCCAGCAGCTGTAGCTCCACTTCAACCCCTGGCCTGGGAACTTCCACAGGCTGCAGGTTTGGCCCTAAAAAGCAAAAAAAAAAAAAGAAGAAGAAGAAGAAATGGTACACATACGCAATGGAATACCACTCAGCCATAAAAAAGGACAAAATAATGTCAGTTGCAGCAACATGGATGCAATCAGAGATTATCATTCTGAGTAAAGTAAGCCAGAAAGACAAAGACAAATACCATATGAAATCACACATATGTGGAATCTACAATGTAGCACCAATGAACCTATCTACAGAAAAGAAACTCACAGACATGGAGAATAGACTTGTGGTTGCCAAAGGGGAGGGAGGAAGGAGGGAGGGGGAGTGGGAGTTTGGGGTTGGGTAAATGCAAACTATTACATTTCAAATGGATAAGCAATGAGGTCCTTCTGTATAGCACAGGGAACTATATCCAATGTTTTGTGATAGAACATGATGGAAGATAATATGAGAAAAAGAATGTAGATATATATATATATACATATATATATATATATATATATGACTGGGTCACTTTGCTGTACAGCAGAAATTGACACATCATAAAACAATTATATATGTGAATAATAAAAAAAAAGAACTGATTAAAAATTTCTAGGGGATTGAAAAAAAAAAATCCAGATCTTCTATGTATCGCAGAAGACAAGCATTCATTCTTCTAGGCCTTTGGCACCTGCCATGTGCCAGTAAGGCACGGCGTCCCGCAGACTCACAGACAGTGGGTGTTAAAAGCAAAATATTTCTCTCCTTCTCAATTCAAGCCTTCGTCAGAATTACTGGTTTTCAAGGTAATTAAGAAGTCCTCACTTTGACCCAGTATGAACCCATCCATTTTCTGTGTCTTCATTCCACCTACATTATACTTGATTTACTCCAAAATCTGCCTCCCCCAAGATTTTAAATCTCCAGACAAGAAAACCCCAATTCCCACTGGCTTTGCAAAAAGAAAACTCAGAGCACTGACACCATGCCTAAGTGTACAACCACTGTGGTTCACTCTGGGGACAAATAAGACGATTAACCAGCGCGTAAAACATCCTCAAACTGGTTGGTAAGAAAGGATCAACAGGTCAATGTTCCACAACAGAAAACAAGATTAAAGTAGCAAGGATTCAAATTTAAATGCAGGGCAAGAAAAACAAATTAAGTGCTATGAAATAGAACTCATCAGCAGCAATTAGCACTAAAACACCACGCAGAGATGTGCCAACGGGTGAGGTTTAGCCCTCTGGCATTAACCTAAGCCATTCCGGGATAAAGGTACTTGCACACACTTCACTGCCGAGAACAACTTACTCCCATGTCAGTGAGGGGATCCCGTTTCGTTCAGGACATCCCTGCCGGTCCCAGGAGGTTGGTGGAGTCCAAGAATGGAGACGAGGCAGTGCCCGTCTGAGGCACTGGCAGTGGGGGGCAGGAGGGACCCAGGCATCACACTGCTCCTCACCAAACCGTTTTGTACATATTCTTGCTGCAGAAGCTCTCCGCCAGAAGTGCTCATGATGCTTGGAACACAGACTCTCGGCTTTTAGCATGCTGACCCTATCCTCTTGGTCCCCTCCTAGCTCTACTGAGCCAACTGCTAAGAGCGCCAACTCACTCAACATGGATCCATGTTCTCCATGGCAACCAAGACTCCGCTAACCAGGATCTGACGGAAAACCTTAGCCTTCTTTAAGGTACGCTTTGAGCATTTACTCATTTCTCATCTGTCACACCACTCCTCATGGTGCTCTAGGGCCGTTTAATTCCCAGATAGGCTCCTCACCAGCAGCTCATGGGAAGTAAGAGAGAGAAAGAACGGGTCTCTTTCTTTCATCGAGATCCTGGTGACAACAGTGGAGAGCTTTGAGAGAGGTGTCTGGGTGACTCCCGCTCAGCTCACAACCAGCCTCGGCCTGCTTCCTAAGGTACGCTACAATTTCCAGTTCCTCTTCTACAGATGACTGTCCCTATTTAAAGCGCCAGCTAGAGTTTCTTGTACATTTCAACAAACGTTTAATGGAACCCACACGTTTCGGGGAATTGTCGTGATTTTTCAAATCAAGGAAGGGACAGAGAAACAGGGAATGGGGAACAGAAAGGAGAGGTGACCAGAGGCCAAAAACCAAGAGGAAACCCTTAAATTTTAATCCCGGCCCGTGGAGCTGGCGTGTAACTGTGTCTCTGTTGAACGCATACCATCTTCCACAGGCTCACCCAGAGTTCAGGGATTCTTGAGAAAAAGATGTGATGGCTGGATGCTCAAAGCAACTCTCAAGAAAGTAAGACTCCACCGCAGCCACGGGGCTCGAGAGAATCAACCCGGCCTGTTGAGGACCTCGGCCCACTCTCGGCTGCCCCCGGGTTCATGCCCATCATCAGAACAAACACACACGGAGTCAGCCTCACCTAGAGCAGGAGTCACGGCGCCCATGGGCCCGGCGGGATCCAGCTGGAATCCGCTCATCATGAACTGGGCGTCCGAGGCCGGGCTGTCCATCTTCAGGTTGGGCAGGTTCATGTTCTGGGCCAGGTAGTACTGGTAGAGCTCGGCCTCGGCGGGCGAGGGCAGGCTGCCGAGGCCCAGGTGGCGGCTGTGCTGCATCTGCGTCATGTTCTGCTGCAGCAGCACCATGTTGTGCATGTGCTTCTCGCTGGTCATGTGGATGCGGAGGTTCCTGGCCACGTTGGTCTCGTAATCGCACACCTCGCACCGCCAGGTGGGTTTGGTTTTTGGTTTGGTGGGCGAGGGGGCCCCGCAGGAGCTCCCGATATTGGCCGCAGCCGCCGCCGCCGCGGCCGCCGCCGCCGCTGCCCCGGCCGTGTGGCTGAAGACCTGCTCCCCGCCTCCGTTCTGCAGGTTCTGCATGTTGTTGAGATGCTTGTCGGACTGCATATGAATACTGAGGTTGCCTTTGGTAGTTGTGGAGTAGTTACACACCTCACAGCGGAAAGGCTTGTAACCACACGTGTAGCTCTCGCCTCGCGCCAGCCGAGGGTGGGGCTGCCCGCTTTTGCAGTAGACACAGGAGCCCCCCGGCTCCGGGTGCTTCTCCTTCATGTGTGCCTCCAGCGTCTGCTGGTACTTGTAGTGCCAGTTGCACTTGGGGCACTTGAGTGTCTTGCACGAGTTACGAGAATGCATCATGGTCATGTGGCCGCCCAGCGAGCGGGAGGAGCCCAGGACCGTGTCGCACTTGGGGCACTCCACGCCGCTCCCCGACGGGCACTCCCCCACCCCAAGCTCGCAGAGGGAGCCAGCGTGCTGGTGATGGGGGACGAAGCCCCCATCGTCACCCTCAATGCTTTCATTTGGTTCTGGTGCTGTGGCATTGTCTTTATTGGCACTTTCATCAGCAAAGTCCAGCCTCCTGCCGCCCTCTGCCACGTTGGCCCTGACGCCCTCACTGTTAAAGCTTAAACGATTCCTCCTGTTCGCACCATCAAAGACAACAAAGGAAGAAGTGGAATTAGAACTAGTAGAAGCTGCGCCCCTCGACAGGGTCTGGAGCACATTAGGCATTAAGGGGGAGTTAGAAACGCTTTGGTTTGAGAGAGCAAGGTCCTTTTTGCTGCTACTACCTGCCGCGGCCCCGGGCTCCTCGGGGGGCCTGTCCTCCAGCTCGTCGTCCAACTCGCTTGGAAAGAGTCCTTTGCAGCCCTCGTCCTCCTCCTCCTCCTCCTCCTCCTCTTCCTCCTCCTCCTCCTCCTCCGCCTCTTCTTCCTCTTCCTCCTCCTCCGCCTCCTCCTCGGCTGGCTCTGCTTTCTCGGAGAAGCAATCCGGATCGCCCACTTCCTGCTTCTCTCCTTCTGCTGCCCCAGAGTCCTTGCCCTCTGAGGATTTGGTAGGACTGGAGGCCAGGGGCCCCAGGGGAACTGAGGTAATGGGGGTCTTCAGGACCGAGCTGGTGAGCCCGCCAAGGTTCAAGAGGGTGCTGGGGGTCAAGATACCAGCCTGGGGCTGCTCGGGGCCAGCGGCAGGGCCGCCTGGGAGAGCCTCCTCCCCTTCCATCCGAATGCCACTAAATTTACCGTAAAAACTGTGTCCGGGGCCTATGAGGTTAGCGGTGGAAACTAAAGGGAGTTGAAAGTTTTTGTTTTTTGGTTCCAGAAAACTGACAAGGGGTTCCTTGTCTTTGCCAATCCCTTGGATGATAGCGGAGATGTTCTTATTGCTAAGAATTTTCCGCTCGTCTTCACTCAGGGTCATTCGATGGTCGTGCACCGCGTGGGTCACAAACGAACGGACGTACCCGAAGGAGAGCTTGCACAAGAAACACATCAGGATGGGCTTCCTCTTGCCGTAGAGCACGAAGCCATCGAATTTGGACAGGTCCACATTGTTGGGAACATCTTTGGATACGCAGGAGCTTTTGGCAGAGCCGTCGCTGTTCAGGTAATCCTTGTTGCTTTTGTGTCGCACGTCGAATACGCGGAAGCTGTGCAGGACGGGGCTGAGCCCCGCCAGGGCTGAGGTATTCGGGAAAGCCTGGTCTGGGCCCTCAAACCATTTCCCGAAGGATGAGGCTATGTGGAAAGTGTTGATGATCTGCGGGTAGACGGGTGCAGCACAAGAAGGGTCCCCTTGCTTGCCCCCGGCCCCGGGGAGAGAGTTCAGAAAGAGCGACGGGAGAGGCCCGCTGCCGCCGGCGCCCCCGCCCTGGGTCAGCTGGCTCAGGCTCTCGACGATGTACGCCGAGCCGTCCGGCTGGTACACGATCTCCCCAGCCAGGTTCTCCACGTCACTCTCCTCGTCCCCCTCCTCGCTGCTGTCGCTCCCGCTCTCCTCCCTCAGGGGCGGCGGCGGCCGCGCGCTGGGGCAGTGGTGCTCCATGTAGGTCTGGAGGCTGGCGAAGGAGGCCGCGCACTCGTTGCAGCTGACCTCCTTGCCGGCGGGCTCGGCGGTGGCGGCGGCGGCGGCGGCGGCGGCGGTGGGGCCGGCCGGCGCGGTGCTCTCCGCCAGGCGCTCATTGAAGGGGGCCCTCAGGCTGTCCAGGGGCCCGTGGGTCTCGCTTGCGGGCTGCTCCATGCTACTGGGTTGGTCGGGGAGGTGGGTGCTGTTGAGTTCAGTCCATTGCTGGTGCTGAGGGATACCGCACCCATTGTCCTTCCCCGAGACGACGGGCGAGTCACAGCCTTCCATGGTAAGGCCTGCGTGGAGCTTTCATTGCACCCAGTACGGATCGGACCTGAAGGGCGGAGGCAAGGGGGAGAGGAGGGAGAGAGGGGGAAGAGAGAGAGAAAGGAAAGAGGTTAGGAGGGCCGAGGCTCAGGTCCGCACGGGGCGCTCTAACGGGCTTCTGTCCACACCCACAACGGAGACGCGGGGCAGCGGGGACCCCAGCCATGGCCCCACCCCGTCCAAGGTGTGGAGAGCGGGGAGCACCCCGGGCTGTGACGGCCGGGGTGCAGGGCAGGAGCAGGGGCGCGGGAAGGGGGCATCAGGAGAGTCCCTCTTTGTCTTCAGACTGTCGCTGCTCTACCCCTGGAGACGGGTTGGAATCTGCGTTCTTTGCAAGCACTGTGTTAGAGACGAGCCCCAGGGGAGGTGGCCGCACCAACGCACCAGACCCCTCGGAGGGCAGACACACAACAGTGGCCCCTTCACATACGGATGGCAGTACAGAGCCACCCCGGCCCCGTGCGCTGTCTGGGGGCCAGGGGAACGCAGGAAATGGAAAGACTGGAGCAGGAGGGCTTCGCAGCCTGAGCGAAAGGATGAGAAACCTAGGCGGCAACACACCATTTGATTCAGAGGCGGCATTGTGCGCTTGCTCTTACTGACCACATCTCTAGTTTGAAAAGTTCACAGAACAGAGTTCGAGGGTCGCAAGGTTCAAGGACAAGCGGGCAGGCCTGGACAAGCTCTGCAAAGCCCCCAGAAGGGGCCACAGCTGCAACCTCACCCTCTCCCGGCCTGGCAAACGTCATCCCATTAACCAACAGTTAAACTGAGGGCCTAAATCTAAAAATGAGCCCAATGCCCACCCGACACTGAGAAAGGAGCGTCTCCCAATTCCCATCCCCTCCCCACAAGCCACAGAACACCCTTGCCTGTGACCCAACTGGCTTCAGACCCAAAATACGTAGGTACAAAGAGTAAGCCTGATGCTTCTAGGAAGAACTGCCCAGACTCCCAGTGGGCGGGTGCCCGCGCCGGTGGAGAGGATCTCGCCCTGTGTGGACGGAGCTTGCTCACCACCAGGGCGGGGGAGCTTTTGGCTGTCAGGGATCTTCGCGGCCAGCTGAGATGGCAGCTGGGCTCAGCCAGCCCCCTTTCCACACCTGCCTCTTAGTTATTAGTCGCTACCCAAGCAGCTGTCCTTCAGCCCTGGGGCTTTTCCGTTTCCGACTCCAAAGTGCCACTGAGCTGAATGTGCCCTCTGAGACCTCAAAAGTCCCTGGGGAGGAAGCATCAGACACCAGCCACTGCTCTGCTTCTGTGGCAGCAACATCACAGGATCATTTCTTCTGTCCCAGCACCGCTCCTCCAGGCAACTCAGCGCCCTGCACGGCCCGGATCGTTCGCCTGCAAATCCCAGGCCACCCGCTCCACTGTGCCGCCTTCCTGGAGAGCACGTGGCTGCCTCCCCACCCACTGTCTCATTCACACACGGAGGATGAAGGTTTGGCTGGGCCTGGTCTCCCTCTTCCCTGCAACCCCCATCTTCCCATTCTTTCTTCACTGCTTGATTCTCACTCCACGATGAGCCAACAGCTCCCCCTCGGGAAAAGACAGGGAAGGCAGGTTTGCCAGGAGTCTCAGGAGAAAAAACTTTTTAGAAGAACGTGTCAAGTTTTGTTGCAAATACACACACAGGGGCACACACACACCCCACTTCTCGGTTTACAACCTCAAACTCCATTGCAACAAAGTTCCATGTGCCTTAGAAAAGACGCAGATTTTAAACAAAGATGACTACACTAAACCAAACCCAGCAGCAGAGGCAGGGAGACTTCCTCACGAGGCTCAGCTGGGATACAGGTGAGAACCCGGGGTGGCCCTTCCTAAGGATGCGCATGATTGGCTGGATGACATCTGACTGACAGCTCAGGCCAAAAAGGTTGGCAGGCCTGAAGGGGCGGGAGGGTTAACAGCCCGATTGTAAAATCAATGTCATAAATGCTTGGTAAGTTACAGGAACATGCGGGAAGGGGAGGCCACGACTGATAAAGGAGAACAGCTTTGATGCTTCACCAGGGACTTGTATCGACAGCGAAGCCAATCTCCTCTCCAGCCTGGACTGGGCCGAGAAACCTGCGAGCGTTTACCAATTAATTGGTGGGCTTTTCTTGCTCTGCTCTCTTCTTCCTCCTCCTCCACAAATCACCCAGCGAAGGGACTGCGACTTGGAAAAACTCACCTAACTTTGTTTTCTATTCGTCAGCCAAAGGTGCTGAGAAAAGATGACACCGTGGGCAAGGGCAGGTTGCCAGCCCCGTGAGAGGGGACACGCAGGGGCCCACTCCTTCACAGGGGCAACAGCTCACTGAGAGGCTGGCAGGAAAGAAGAATCCTGCTGCGTATCTAAGGTGCCTGCTCTGGGCCCCCCTTCAGCACATGCTGGCCAGGCAGAAGCTCTCACAACTTTTGCCAAGTCAAGTGCGGTTCAGAGGAGAGCGGCGTCTCTTCACCAGGACGCCTGTGAGAAACACAGACCCTCGGCCCTACCCCAGATCAGAATCCGCATTTTTAACATAATCTCCAGGGGATGTGCATTATCAAAGCTTGAGACACTCTCTACTTGACAACATCAGCGCCAGGTTGCCAGCTCCTCCCTGCTTGGTGCCTGCGCTGCTAGGCAACCAGGCGGGTCCGTCTTGGGCTCACCCACCAGGCCCTGGCAGGTGCAGGGGTGAGGGCGGTCAGGAGGGGACCGGAGCACAGAGATGAAGAACTCTCTTAATCCTGACCCATCCTTCGGCTCAAGGACCCAGGCCCTCCACCACTCTCCCACCCAGCCAGCCGGCAGTTCCTCTCGCTCTGTTTATCAGCCAGTCAATAAGAAAAAGGTAGTTCTTACTTAAGGAGGCAGAAGTCAACTCGGCAGGTCGATCAGCACTCTGTCTGTAAACACGGTTTCCCGTAAAATCAATGATCTTCCGTTACAGAGGGCAGCCTGGGAACCCAGCAGGTCCCCGTGCTCTCACAGGCGGCCCCCCACCCCTGGCTCTGCACCCCTTCCTCATCCTTCACTACTGCCTGGCCCAGGGCACACACCCCAAACCCTCCACCCCTCCTGCAACCCACTTCTCTCCAGCCATTTACACCCCCAAACTCCCTTTAAACACAGAGGCACTGTACAGACGCGCTCCACTGGCAACCACCAATGCTGGACCTGGCGTGGGTTTGCATGTGTGTGTGCGTATGTGTGTGAAGTTTTAAGTATTCAGCTAGATGTCAATAGAACTCATCTCTCCAGTTGAGAGAGTTAAAGGGAAGACACAGGCATCATGCAGCACTCAAGCATTCTCTGCTTAGCGCCTCCACCTGCCTTCTAAGAAGCCGTCCTGCACAGAAAAGCTCCAGCATCTCTCTGGAGAGCCCCCTGCTCTTGCTCCCCTCACAAGGTCGTTTCCTTGGAACCTACCTGCAAAGCCCTTGCATCTTTGCTAATATCAGTCTTTATGTTTCAAAGACTGTTTGAAACGATAAAACTCCACCATCTTATGCTGTCCCCGCCTCCCCCCGCCCCCCTATGTAACAGTCACCCATCTTCCGTTTTCACCTGAGAAGATGGGATATGATGGTGTTATCACATTCCTTTAAGGAGACAGGACTGGGTTCCATGCAACAGTTACTGCGGCGAGGCTGGGGTGGGGGGGGTGCAGCTACTAGGAAGGGGAGGGGGCTCCCGCTGTGGCTCCAGCTCCCGGAGAATTAAACACGAACAGTCGCACTGTGTAATTTTAAATTGTTAATTAGCACAGGGTTAATTAGGCGGTCCTTTCACAAGAGGCTGTTTGGCAGAAAACCAAGAAAGGAAACAAAGGGGAAGAAAAGAAAAACAAAGAGAGCAGAGACGGCGAGAAACTGTTGCCTCTGTGCAGTATCACCAGAGAGAAGCAAAGCAGCGGGTAAGCAAAGCTGGTTCCCGGGTGCTCCCCACCTGCGGGAGGGGGACCAAGGAGCACTGTCTTCCGGAGGGCGATTCGGCCGAGGGTATCAAGAGCCTCAAAAACGCACGTGCCTCTTGACTCACTAATTCCTCCACCCCCGAAACAATCCAAGATATGCAGAGAGATCCAAGATTATTCATCGCAATATTTAGAACAGGACAAGCAGAGGGAAATAATCCGGGGAAACAAGGGACTCTCTAAATTACAGTGTGTGGTGTTCCATAGGATGTTATATATATATATTTTTTAAAGAAACTATTCACAGGCGTGGGAAAATGATCACACAGGATGCTAAGTGAACAGAGCCAATAGAGACCTGCATATGGGCATACGTGAGATTTACATCAAAAGTGATTTTACAACAGCAATTGCTAGGGGATAAGGTTATGGGTGACTTCACTTCCTCCTTTGTGCCTTTATTGCCCAAAGCTTTTAAAGGGAAGCCATCACCTGTTGAGTGCAGTTATCATGGTAAGGCCCTCTTGATGCTCATAACCCCGCTGTGAGATGGGTGCTATTTTTATCCCCGTTTTGAAGATGGGAACACTGAGGCTGCTCCGGTTATGCAGCCAGAATAACAAAAGCATGGTCTGGCGGTGGAATCTGTGTTCTGAGCCATTCTCCTACGTTTTCCTCTACCGTCTGCTTCTCAAAGGCGGCTTCAGGACACCTGACATTAGCCTTCCATCTTTAGGGACCGGGACCGTTCTAGGATCACGTGCTGTCAACACATGTAATAGGAGTTCCCGCCATGGTGCAGTGGGTTAAGACTCCAATTGGGGTGGCTCTGGTCACTATGGAGGCACTGGTTCCATCCCCAGCCCAGCGCAGTGGGCTAAAGGAACTGGTGATGCAGATTCAATCCCTGGCTGAGGAACTCCCAAATGCCTCGGGTACAGTGATTTAAAAAAAAAAAAAGACTGCCATGTAACAGAACACTGCCAGTTTATACACACGTCCTTATTTCCCTCCCCAGTGGGGAGTGGCAGGGGGAGCAGAGTTCGAAATAAATCTCTTTACCTGGATATCTTCACACAGGAGACAGGGATAGAAGAGTTGCCAAGAACTGAATGGTAGGCCCATTATCCTGACCTCTTTCAAGAAAAGGGGTCGGGGGGCAGATTCCAGAACCTATAAACCAAGAAATATATTCCTTCCTTCATTCAGTATTTACTGTGTACCTATTCCGTGTCAGATGCCAGGGAATCAACAATAAACAGGTCTCCGCTTACCTTTTTCCAGGGGAGAGAGCGCAAACAAATAAATGCATCGTGAAGGAGTGGAAAGGCACTAGGAAGTCACATAAGAAAAGACAAGGGAAAGCGGGAGGGGTGTCCTCGTTTGGATGAAGTGATGACATTCGATTTTAAAGGCTACATTGTAGATTATACACTGCAAGTTCCTCACAGTCTTAACACACAGGCAACAGTTGCTGAAGAGCATCTGGGGGAGAAAAAGTCCTGAGGAATTAGCGATTAGCTAGAGATTCTGCAGGAAAATTCACATAAAATAAGCTGAAAAAGAGCTTCACTTAGATGCAATGATCTGAGAAATGCAATAGAGGGTATCTTTCGATTTTAATAACAGATCCCAAAGTGGTATCACTTCCTTGTGTAGCTAGGGTGGCAAACTGTCTTTCAGATAATAAAATGGGCCCTGATTTGAAAGCTGGAGGATTCGGTCACCTAAAGTGCCCACTCAAAGGTCAGTGTGTCTAGGGGACATGCTTCAAGGTTGCCTTCTCCCTGGAACCTTCACTTAAATCAAAAACTTGAGAGGCAGGCGAGACCAAGCACATACAGCAATTTGCAAACACATAAAGTTGAGTGGACTAACTAACCTGCCAAATGATGGAATCAAAACTTAAAAAAAAAAAAAGAAAAAGAAAAAGAAAAAAGACTAGAAAAGAAAAAAAGATCTGACCAAGACAGAACAACAGGCCCAAATGAATAAGATGAAATTTTGCAAGGATAAATAGGAAGCTTTGTGTTTAACACACAATGAACTGAGAGAGGATGGAAGCGACCTGGATGAACAGAAGCTCATGCAAAAAAATACCTGGAGGTACTACTTCACTACAAATCCAGTGGAAGCTGACACAGTGGCCAAAGATGTAAGTATGGCCTCTGGGCTGCAGGTGTACCTCCAGCTGTTGAAAATCTACAGGATCACAGCCCCATCATTTTCTTTGTCTGCAGGAAAAAGGTGGTGAGCCACATGGGGGTACTGACAAAGGAATGGCCGACCATGATGAGCTCAAGAGCACAGAAATGAGATGTCCCCACTGCAGGGCAGGACAACCATCCAGAACCATAAGAAGGCCCCTCCTGCCACACACCATGAGGATTAGCTACTGCACCTTCGTCCTAGCTTCAGGGTTTAACTAGGAATAATGATGGGAATTTATAAAGAATTGGAGGTCACTTCAATGTAAATGAAAACCTTTCTCCAGATTATTGAAGTTCCCAAATGGAATGCTGACCCTGTGAAATCCTGTAGGCTCAGGTTCCCTGAATGGAGGAGAAAGGCATTGTGCTACAGCCAGGAGGGTCCGGCGGGCAGCCCCTTGGGTCCTCTGAAGGGTGAAGATTCCATTCTTTCCTGGTCCATCCATCCTGGTTACTCAGTCAACTCATCAGCTTTAACCCCCTCCTCTGTGACCCCACAGAGTTCCACATAGGGCGACGCCGCAATTCTGGTGTTAGCACCCTGCTGTAATTACCTGTTGTCCGGTTTATTTCGGCCACTAGACTCTGAGCAGCTTGAGAACAGGTTTCCTGTCTCATTCATCTCTGTATCCTGCACACCCAAGACGTGATAGGGGCTTAATAAAACCATGGCGGAAATCAAGGTATTGGGAGAGATGAGAGCATTTGGAGAGGGGAAAAAAGATGACCCCTGGACACATTCTGTGTCTTTTTCTCTTAGCTGAGGAAATGTCTAGTGTGACCATTCACTTCTCCTCTGAAGGGACCCAGGGCTCCTTGGAGAACGAGCCCGTTCTCCGGCTGGGGCAGACAAAGTGCAAGATAAGCCTGGAGCATCTTTCTGAGCCCGAACATAAGGCGGTGCTCTAAGAATGAAGAACGCCCCCGAGAGACATGGCAGCAGGTACTAGGGACTCCCCCTGCCTGAACGTGGGGCAATCTGAGGTATGAAACTACATGAGGGTCAAGGATTATAACCCAATAATAAAATAAGAACCCACCATTCCATTCTTTTGGAAAAAAAAAAAAAACAAAAAACGTGGGAGAAGGAAGCGTTCTTCCCTAGGGGGAAGCTCCAACTACCAAATGCAGAGGGAACGATGGAGTCAGGAAAATCACCATTTCATAACCATCATCATACCAGCCCATTCGGCCAAGAATCAATGGATCCTAAAACTGGCGGCTGGAAGTGTGCGTGGTCACAGAATATTTACACAGTCTCAAAGGATTTCCCCACTAGACACTTACTCGTTACAGAAGGAAAAACAGTAACTTTCCAGTGGAGAAACCCAGCAGACACCATCGTGCTTCACCAGGGATGGAAGTCAGGACCCCCAGGGATGACGCCAATCGCCATCCTGCGCCTCCTGCGAGGACACGCTGGGACGAACACAGCACCCCTTCCCTGACACGGCTGCCGAAAATGCCAAACCTGGACCTGATCATAAGGGGGCCCCAGACAAACCCAAATTGGGGACAGTCTACCAGGTGTCCCAGGCCCTTGAGAAATGCCAGTGTCAGGAGGCGGAAAGACTGTTTAGAGGGGGCTAAAGAGACATGACCAATGAACCGAACGCATAACCTGGATTTTCTTTTCCCAGAAAGGGTGCAAGCGACGACGTGAAAAATCTCATGAAGGTCTGTCCACTGGGTGACAGTAGTAGAGGAGTGTTAATTTCCTAAGTTTGATCACGGCGGTGTGGTTACACAAGAGAATATCTTTGTTTTCAAGGAATCGGTGCTGATACATTTAGCGGGGAAGGGGCATGATATCTCGATTTTTAAGTGGCTTAGGAAAAACCTATGCGACTGTGTGTGTGTGCACCTACAGGCAAAAAGACACATCCATACAGACCAAACTGAGAAAATGCTAACATGAGGGGGTCTGGGTGAAAAGTATGTGAGAAGTCTTTGCTCTAACACAGTAACTTTCTTATACACCTGAAACGATGCCAGCGGAGAAAAGAAACTGTCCAGCGCAGGAACTCTACGTGGGGAACCTCCCAAGATACCTATGAAGAGCCAACCCGGCCCGCTTCCCCTGCCTTTATGGTCATCTGAAATCCATTCCTGGCACAGCTTCAGGAGAGGAATGAGGCTAGCAGGCTAGATGTGGAGGTGCAGACAGACAGAAACAGAAACCTTGGCTCCCCTTCCTTCAGCTGAGAGATGCTAGAAAGAGGCCTCTCTGGCTGCAGACGACAAATGTCCATTCTGACTTGGGCAGAATTTCAAGTGACACACACTGAAATGTATCTATCAAGACACCCAGGATCCTGACTCAGGACAGATTTCCCTACCTTGGTGAAAAGCCATCCTAAAGAAAAGGACAAGGGCAGCCACCACAGAAACAAACAACCCCAGCAACCGACAGAGGGGGAGCACCGCTTAACCTAGATGAAAACATATTAGTGAAACACACAATGAATAAAGTATCTCCATGGCCTTGGGGGGAAAAAAAGCCACAGGCAACCGAGATTCTAAGATAAGTAGAAACCTCATTCAAGGGGCAAAGAAATAATACTCTCATCTGTTTAGCATGGAATCAAAGAACCATATCCAATCCTAGTCTGTGCTCCATACAATAACTGTATTTGTATATTGCTGTTGCGTGTAAGTCAATAAGTGTTAAGCCATAAATAGGTGAGATTCCAGCCTCTTGGTAGCAATTTCCAAGTAGCCTTAAGAATTATTCTGTAACTATGGCGAGCGAGGTCAGAGAACACACACATGCTCGAACAGGTCTCTTGTGTTGCAGGAGGACTGCTGCCCAGAAGGCCCAGAGAATCGTCCAGGCCCTGGGCTTCATGCTTGCTAATAAGTGCATCTGTGCTCTTTCCAGCGTGAACATAAATCAGGCTGGAAGTGAAAACTGCTAGCTCAGTCCATTCTGCAGGGAATCCACAACTACCGCGAGACTCTGGGCTGCGGTGGAGTCGAGGAGGGGTTAGAGGAGGGAGCTGCGAGATCAGAAGCACAGCCGGGCCTAGGAGCCCAGGCTGTGGGTGTTGGAGCAGACAAGCTGGTACTTAGGGAAATAGAATGGTTATTACATATGGAGGCACACCCACCGTTCAAAAACGACCAAACCCGTGAATACAGGAACAAAAAGTGAAACTACCCAGCTCATACTTACTCTCTGTGTTATTCCAGAAAAAAAAAAAAAAAAAAAAAAAAACTGGGATGATTTGACCAGCTGTTTGAGTATCTGTATCCCAACTCTTAGGTACTTACTTCAGTGTCTACTCTGAGACCCTGCCACCATCTCCTGAGGACAGAAGGCTAGCATCCTTTCTGCACCATCTGCCTGAAGGGTTCTCTCCTGACCTGGATTTATTCTCCATAGTGCACTAATCCCCCTGCCGGATGCAAGGCAGCACCTCCTTTCACCAGAGGCAGGCGCCTGACCCTCCCAGCGCATCAACAGCCCCTCCCACCTGGCAGGTGCGTCCCCCCGCCCGCCCCTTGCCCATCCCAGGTTCTCTCCCGGCTGAACGGGACACCTTCTGCCACTAATGTGACCGACAACGTCAGTGCGTTCCCTGCCAGCACCTCAAACGTTTCATCTCCTCCAACTTCCTAAAAAAATCCTCTCAAAAGAGCCCATTTCTGATCTCTCCATTTTTTTCTGTCGGGCTATGGAGCAGAAGTTAGGAAGTGATGTAAATTGTGCCATCTGGCCCGTTACAGTTTCAATCTGGCATCTCGTGATGGTAGATCTATTTTAAATAATTTCGTCTGGCTAAAGCAGTATGTGTTGATTATTTTTAAAAATTCTGGATAAGTGTAGAAAAGCTCAATAGTTGAAATAAAAATCACCTATAATCCCACCAGCCAGGGAGCCACTGGTAGGGAGAAAGGCTTCAGGTTTTTTTTTCTTCTCCATGTCTACAGTTACATATCTTTACCAAGCTCAGATCACATGGCTCCGTAGGTGGACTGCCCCTTTAACTTAATTTAGGCATTAAAGTTTTTCCATGACATGACATATTCTTTCTAAGTTAGAACTGATGGGTACATAGATACTGCATCCTACAGAGACATAGCATAATTTCACTAAATTCTATTAGTGGACATTTAGGCAATCTCTAATATTTTGCTGTGTATGCTGCAATAAACTCTCATAAATCTTTGTGCATATATAATAACACAATAATAAAGATAAGAGGAAGCTCTTTTACCATCCACTTAGTAGGGTCAGGCACGGTTCTAAGCACTTTTTTTTTCTTTTTTTTTTTTTTTAAGGGCCGCACCTGTAGCATATGGAAGTTCCCAGGCTAGGGGTGAATAGGAGCTATGGCTGATAGCCTACGCCACACCCACAGCAATGCCTGATTTGAGCTACATCTGCGACCTACACCACAGCTTGCAGCAATGCTGGATACTTAACCCACTGAGCAAGGCCAGGGATCAAACCCACATCTCCATGGACACTAGTTGGGTTAGTTTCCACTGAGCCACAAAGGGAACTCCTCTAAGCACTTTTTAATTTTATTTTTTGGCTTTTTAAGGCTGCACCCATGGCATATGGGAGTTTCCAGGCTAGGGGTTGAATCAGAGCTATAGCTGCCAGCCTATACGACAGCCACAGTGACGCCAGATTTGCGTCCTATACCATATACATCTGCAACCTATACCATAGCTTGTGGCAACACCGCATCCTTAACCCACTGAGCAAGGCCAGGGATCGAACCTGCATCCTCATGGATGCTAGTCAGGTTTGTTTCCGCTGAACCACAACGGGAACTCCTAAGCACTTTTAAAATAGACATTATGGAGTTCCTGTCGTGGCTCAGTGGTTAACCAATATGACTAGGAACCATGAGATTGCAGGTTCGATCCCTGGCCTTGCTCAGTGGGTTAGGGATCCAGCGTTGCTGTGAGCTGTGGTGTAGGTCACAGACCTGACTCAGATCCCACATTGCTGTGGCTCCGGCAGAGGCTGGTGGCTACAGCTCCAATTAGACCCCTAGCCTGGGAACCTCCATATGCCATGGGTGCGGCCCTAGAAAAGACAAACAATAAAATAAATAAAATAGACATTATTTCATTAGAGCCCTGCAGCAGCCCATTTTACAGATGAGGAAATTGAGGCTCAGAGGGTTAAACCTTACAAGAGTCACATACTAGCTAACTCAGCCTTCAAAACCTGTAAGCTTTCTTTCCTACTTTAAAACCTAGGCTTTTACTCACAATATTCCAACTCTGTTTCCTGAAAATACATTTCTGGAAGTTTAACTGCTGGCTCGAAAGCTAGGAATATTTAAGGCTTTCTGGCATAGGCCAAACTGCCCTCTAGGAAAGTCCTTCCAACTTATGTTCATTGGCACACAAGCCTCAGTTTTCCTGTACCCTCATCAATAGTGGGTATTATTTTGCTCTTTTAAAAAAATGTCAATTTGGCACGCAAGTTATGGCATCTCATTTCCACTTACGTTATTTGCTAGTAAGAAAGAACCAATCTGCAGAGCCTTCTTGGCCATTGATGGGTCTTTTGCGAACTGTCTGTTATGGCTATGGCAGGGGTGTGTGGTCCCTTCCATGACGATTGATTAGAGGGCTTCACTGGCCAGCCCCCCCACGTGCCGCGCTACCACGTGCCACTGCCACGGGGGCTCCTGCATGAGGGTCTGACCATTCACGCCGCCAGTCACACGAGGCTTCTCCCTCCTTCTCTGGGATCTCAACGCCTTTCATCAAGTAGACTGTACCCATGGCTTCACACCCCGCCCCAGGCCACCATCCAAAGCCAGGTGGCTCCCCCAGCTCTGTGTGTTTTTGGACCGCGTGGCACCTACGGCGCTCGGGCTTTGCGTGCAGCAGACCCACCCACAGAGCTCAGTGACAGCTCACACACAGGCGCCAGGCCCCACCCCAGAAGGCAGGCTCAGGCTCTCCGAAGCGGAGGCTCGACATGGCTTTGGGGGTGAGAGGGCCCCTTGTCTCTGAGATCCGGCCCTCTCTCCAAGGTCACCGATGCCCTCCTCAGGCAGCCAACGCCCTTGCCTCTTCCCCGCCTCTTGTCCCATCAGCCTGGCATTCAAGACGGCTGACGAGCCCCTTGAACTCTAACCAGTCTACGCTTCTCTGACAGTTTTCTGGCCCTCCGCCTCCCTTTCTAGCCTCTATCCAGGCCCGGCCCCTTCCCTTCCCTTCAGCTCTCCATGACTGTGCTTTTCCAGTTATTTGAGAAAATTCCCTATTCCTTTAAGCCACAGACATCTCTCCTCTCTGTTCTCCAGCATTTAACCACCAGCATACGTTCCCCCCTCCTTGGCCCCCTGCTCTTATCTCTGTGCATCAACTACCTTAACTACTTCTGTGGTTTCAATTACTGAAATGATGGCCTGACTCCCCAAACAAAAATTTCCATTCCTGACTTATCGCTTGGATACGTGGCTCGAACCTTCAGCAGAGCACAAGACATCTGCAGCGGCGGGCCTCCCATCACCCAACACTCGGCGTGGCTCAACGCGTCCAAACGGAACAGTCCCTCCCCCACCACCGGTCTCTCCGGATGGAACTCCTGGTACCGTCATTGTCGTCGATTCCAGAAAACGGAAAGGAAAGCTCCCTCTAGCCTCCCCACTCTCAAACTCACCCAGGGTCTTTCCCTTGTAAGAGACCATGGCCCGAATATTCAAACGTACGCTCTCCAGTCTGCCTTGAAAACAGGCTAAACTGACTCCCACTCTAGGAATCAACCATCTTTCTCAAGTCTCCGAAGGCGGGGCCTCTCCCCACCGCCTCCCCTCTCCCCATCGCCTCCTCACCCTCACGCAGCCGTGCCTCTCTTTCTGCAGCCCCAAGCCCTTTGAACGTCCTCTCTCTTCAACATTTAACCACATCAGACATCCTGTAAAGAAACACAAGCCCCAGGTCCACGGAGGCAATCAGCTCCCCTCCTGTCACTCAAGCTCATTCACTAATGTCTCTCTCCTCTCTGGACCCCACAGCAAGCACCACCACACTGGCCCGAAGACCATCTCTCTTTGTTGTACCCTGGTTACTCTGATCTCTACAAATGAACCAGAAGCTGCTTGAGGGCAAAAGTCAGCTTCTAGCTCTGTTCATCTCCTAGCTCAGGGCTAAGCGTATACTAGGAACAGAAAAACCTGACTAAGAGCATACTTTCTAGGAGACATCTGAAATAACACTGGTGGGAGCGTGTTGATCTCAACATTACATATAAATTGATCACCAAAGACCCATTCATCCTAATTTTGAGGTTCAGGAATGACACCGGCGGTATTTCAGGATCGTGTGGTTTCCAGGGTTAGATGTATTATTTTCCTAATCCAAAAATTCGGAAGGTCTGAAGTCTACAGAGGCAGCCTTGGTTCCAGCCATCCTAAACAGACGGTCAAGGAAACAAAAATCCAGGAGGCCACGAATCCTAAGCATGATTCTGCATTTGGCGGGAGAGTGAGGGGAATCGGGTCCGGGCTATACACAAGGTTTCTGCCTCATGGCAAGAGCGAGAAAAGCTCTGCTCACTAGTTTAAGAGGTGAGGCGTCTACTGGGGTTCCTGAATTCTTAGGAGGTAGTTCTGAGTCAGCAGAACATTTCATTTGAATAGCTGGAGAAACTGGGGGGGGGGGGGGGTTCAAAGCTGCAGTCACCCAAGAGAAACGGAACTTGGGCAGGGTCTCTGTTTACACTGGCTGTTTCCAGAATGCAGGTAGAAGCAGCCGCCGATGGGCCCTAAGCTTTCTTTTATACGGACGTGATCAAGGTGAGAACAGGTAGTCATTTGCCACGGCTGCTGTTCTCTGGGACGCAGCAGCACCTGGGAAAGCCCACCCGACCTTCCCGGATAGAGGAAGTCCTGCCCTCCGGGAAGGCTGCCACCTGCGGTGCCCGGATGACAGGGAAGCCGGTGGTCCTGGGGAGGGAAAGTCTCCTTCAACGCGCATCTCCAGCATGACTCTTTGAAAAAGGAGTGTGTTTTCCTGCTGGTGGGAAGAAAGCCACATGGTGGGCTCGCCCTCGGCAGCGCACTCTGGCACAAGGCTCCGGAATTGGCACCCTGACAAAACAAACAAGGGCTGCCCTTCGAAGGCTCATTAAGGGGGCAACACACACACACGCAGGGCCCCTCACCAGTGCAGGCACAGCAAGGTCTTCAGATCTTCCCCGGCTTGTTAGCATAAACAGCTTTTCAAGCAGCAGGGAGCAAGAGGCACCACTAAACAAAGCAGGAACACAGGCTGGAAGGCCCAGCCATTGGCACATTGGCAAGGGCACAGCCAGGGGATGGTAGACCAGGGCACAGGGTCTGCCCCAGGCCTCAGGAAGGCTGAGCCCGGGCTGATACCCTCCAGGTTGTGTGAACCCAGCATCTCCCCTATGCCGGCACTGGGAAAGGGGCCCACCGTAGACGGCCACTCCACCCCAGAACAGCCTCCTCAACTGCAGACCTGAGAAGCACCTTTCCTATTAGGCAGTCCTTAAATCCTACAAGCCTAAGGAGTTATTTTATCTATTTTTTAGGGCTGCATCTGTGGCATATGGAGGTTCCCAGGCCAGGGGTCAAATCGGAGCTGTAGCCACTGGCCTGTGCCACAGCCACAGCCATGTCTTCGACCTATACCACAGCTCACAGCAATGCCAGATCCTTAACCCACTGAGGGAGGCCAGGGATTGAACCCACATCCTCATGGATACTAGTCAGGTCTGTTACCACTGAGCCACAACGGGAACTCCCTAAGGAGTTATTTTAAATTCCAGTTTCCCCCCTCCTGGCAAAGTGGAGCAGCAGCTCTCGTGACATTGGAGGACTCCAGGATGCAAGGAGGATGCGGATCCTGCACTGTGAGTGTGTTTTAAGGACCTCCAAATTCCAACGCTGAAAGCTCAACTAGGCGCTGAGTGGGTGGGTGTGCCGCTTGTGGGGGGAGTGACACTTTATGACGTGTCCTCCTCCTCTCGGCCCCTTCTCCAAATCCCACCCGGTAATTAGGAAGCCGATTATGTGCACCGTTACTTTTAATCAAGAAAAACAGATTGAGACATATTTACCACTGGCCACTTCAAAGAGCGGCCCTGGGAATTAGGGGAAACAACAAAGGAAAACTTTTTCTTCAAGTTTAAGGATCCAAGAGATCGCACTTCCTCAACCGTCCAGATGCCACCCAAAGAACCAACAATTATGCCCTCATGAACTCAGCACACATGGCCCAGATGGCCTTTCTCCTCTCGCTGCTCCAAACGCTGCTCTCGGGTCAAGAGCTGCTGTGAAGACTCACCAAGGCCACGGTCAATAGGACTTGGATTAATCACGCTTGAAAGTCTCTTATCCAAACGCTACGAAGACTGAACAACGGAGTTTGGGAATGAGTGCGGTTACACGTTTCTCCTTATTGGCTTCCTGAACACCCTGGTTCGGTCTGATCCCTGGGGGAGAACTGCCAGCGCAAGGCATACGAAGTGATCAATGCAGAGCCAGACTCTGTGCAAAGGGTCTCAGACGAGAGAGGAGAATCGGACTCGAGCAAACACACAAACATGAAAGACGCATGTTCACCTAAAGAACTTCCACTCCACTCCGGAGCGGGACCCCTAGAGCTCGGCTTGTCCCACCAAAACTTCCAGCCAGCAGCCCTCATCTCGGACAGCGCCTCAACAGCAGAGGGTTTGTGGAAACGGTCCCTGCAGCTCCGCAAGATGCCAGCATTAAGCCAAGCTGAGGCTGGGGGACTCCAACCTGGCTGGTTAACAGGGCCAATTTCTTAGGCCCCAATACTAGAGAGGCTACTGGGGTTCTGGCCACGTCGGTCTTAGTTGTAAGCGCCTGTGAATAATGCTGAGCCTAAAGCTCACTAGCTACTCTAATGATTTTTATTCATTCACTCAAGAGATGTTTATTGAATGCCTACAATATACACAGCATCCCTCCTATCAATACAGGCTCCTACCAGCTTGCAAAGCAAGAACCTGGGATGGTGACCATGAGGCCGCCAGCAGGGAGAGACACAGAACTTCACCTGCTGCCGGACTCTCGGCAGCCATGCCGTCATCCAGGAGGCTGCTGCCCCGTTCCAGAGCCCTCCTGCTCTAAGGCCAGCATCTGTCCCTTTATTAACCAGATGTGGCCAAGGATGACCTCTGACGTCCACTGCACTTTGAAAAACAAACATGGTTTAACCATTGCCAGCACATCTTTAGCAAGCCGTGCAATTGCCCTGAGCCCCTAGGTGCCAGGGACACCATGGACCCTGCACTTGGGTTCGTCCCTACTGTACCCCTCGAGCCGTGCTCATCTCAGTCAAGGGTCTCACCCTCAACCAACATGAGGTCACTGGTTAAAGGAACCTTAGGGGTGCTGATGAGAGATGGCACGATTTCACCTCTACTGGCTCCTCTCAGGTGATCCAACAGGTTCCCTCACCTTCACCTGCCCCATGCACCACCCCCCACCCTGGTTTCTCTGGCCTCGGCTCAGACTGGAGCTGGGGACTTGAGAGGTTCCAGACACAGAAGCAGCAGGATGATCCAAAGGCAGTGTTCACCCTCCCTAAGCCTGATCCAGAGGGGCCGGGGCTGGCGTGTCCCCACGTTCCCCCTTCTGCACCCGAGCACATGATGCGCACAGAGAGGACCCGGCGCTGGGAATTTGGGGGAAGAACACAGAGGGGGAGTCTCGTTCTTAATTGAAGCATGAAGTCCAGGAGTTAAAATGAACCAGCTCTGAGAGGCCTATTCACCAACCTTAACTCGGCTCCAAGTGGTTCCCCCCCAACCATCTGGTTTCCTGTCACAGGTCAGTGGGAGAAGCTGAAATTTCTGTAATCCATTTGGTGTCTGTCTGCAGGGGACGGGGGAAGGAGAAAAGCAAAAGCCACCGTCCTGTGTGCCTACCACACAGCAAGCCCCCGACCTCACAAGGAGGCCAGAAAAGGCCGTGCACAATTTCAACCCAAATGCATATCAAGGCTGAGGGCGAGGGTTCAGGGAAGGGAGGGGGAAAGAAGGGAGATGCAAAGGACCAGGAATCTTCTTTCTTCTTTTCTTTTTTTTTATTTTTTATTTATTTATTTTTTATTTTTTTTTAGAAAAAGGACTCTTTCCTAAGCCTTCACTACCCAGCCTTTCTGCCTCCGGGACGGAAAGTGTTACTCAGCTGCAAGGCCTCTTGCTAATTGTGGGTTTTTATTTTTATTTCCTATTACCCTCTCGCACGCCTGATGAGATTATTTTACCGGAACTGACACAGCTGGAAGCAGCAGGCATACGTGGAGCCTCTGAGGAGGTGATGCAATTTCATTTTCATTGATCAGAAATCAGCAGGGCAGTAAGTGATGGGAAATTCCATTAGAAGAAAACTTGCAAGCCCTGAGCCTCGACTTCCTCGCCGCACCCCGGACCCCCAGGGGTCTCGCCTTCCTTGGGACTGGGTCTGCGCTCCCCTCAGCAGGGCAACGGGAGGCAAGGCCCCGCTGCTGGCAGGACGCCTTCCACCAACAAGGGCACCTCAGCCCTGGATCTCCTGCACAGACGAGAGGGAAGTCTTCCAGGGGCCCGCACACAGGCAGAGCCCTCAAACCTCACGCGTTACCCCTTGAAACCAACCCTTAAAGGGTCCCTTTCCAAATGTCACTAACAAGAAAAGAGGAGGCCACTAGTGACAGCGCTAAATACGTCCCCCAACCACTCGTAGACATGCTCCTGAAGGCTCTGCCCATGTATTTATTGAGCACCTAGTGTGTGCCAGGCACTGCGCCAGGGGCTCAACATGCTCGGACTCGGACCCACCCCAAATGCTGCAGAGGGAACATCTTCTTGCTCCTGGACAGTCAAGGAAGCAGAGGTCCCGGGAGGTAAAGGAGAGAGCACCAGCTGGGCCCAGTGCCTCACTGAGGGTTAAGACAGCCTCGCAAAAGCAAAGCAGCCTGAGCGAGAGCCAACAAGAGAACGCACATGCGCATGCCCGAGTCCCAGGATGAAGCACGTCTGCCTGCCCGGTCTACTTATCAGACGGAGCAGACAACTGCCTGATACATCCACCTCCAGTGCCCTGCACATCTCCACAACAGCGCTCCGTAGATCCAAGGCTGGAACCAGGATGAACTCTCTGGAATGCCTAGAATGACTGCGGTTTTAACAGTTAAGACACCGCCTCCCACCCCCCAGCCATTTGCCCAGCAAATACTGCGTCACTCACCAAAGGCCTCAGGAAAAACAGTGAAGAGCTGCTCAAGAAGACAAGGTCTACCAAAAAAAAAAAAAAAGAAAGAAAGAAAGAAAGAAAGAAAAAACAATTCCCCATGCGACTCCACAGACCTCCTCTGGCCGCTGTGCCACGCAAAATGGGAATCAGAGAAGGCCCAGACCACACACGCAACATCCACGCTGCTCCAACAACCTGCACCACTCAAGTGGGTTCTTCATGTATAGCACAGGGAACTATATCTAGTCACTTAGGATAGAACACGATGGAGGACAATCTGAGAAAAAGAATGTATATGTGTGACTGGGTCACTCTGCTGTGCAGTAGAAACTGACAGGACACGGTAAACCAACTCTAATGAAAAAATAAAAATCATTTAAAAAATGGCCTTTTCATAGGTACATGCATAAGTGATGACAATATGTCAAATGAAAATCTATCACTAAGGTTTTATTGAGCACCTCATTTGTGGCTCAACAGAGAACACATAAGACAGGGACCCTGGGTGAATGCGCTGCCAGAAGAGGTCAGGGGCATGAGAGAATACCCAACACGTAATCATTTATTCACAGCACGTATAAGACTCATAACACCACGGCGTAAACTGAGGCCAGGGCAAAAGAAGAAAGAACAAACAAGAGCGGGAGAAAACCTGAGCCAAAAAGGAAGCTTAAAATGCACACCACAATAACAGCACACTGAGCCATAAATCTGACTCTAAGCTTTCTCAAAGTCCAGGAAAAAAACATACCCACCTTGTTTGAAGTACACTATTCACAGCGTCCAAGAGCGGGGTGGGGGGGGGGAGAGAACAAGCCAATTGCTCGGGACTATTTAGCATCAATAATTTCTAAATTACAACAATTGAAATTAAGGATTTAGGTAGCAAACGCCACCTTTCAAAAGGTCATGACGAGAAGGCTTGACTTTGAGGCCATTTGGTCTCACCGCCTCCTTTGATGGACAAGAGTAATGAGCCCAGAGGGTGCTGGTGGTCTGTCCAAGGTCAGATAGCTGGGCAGTGGCAGAGTTAGCAGACCCGGGTACCCTCACGCCATGCTGACAGTGCCCATTCTACCACAGGAGTTACTCCCCATCACCCCTCAAAAGCCACAGGCGAGGGGGGTAGCGGTGGGCACACATGGAGGCCAGAGTGAGGGCGAGGGGGCTGATCTAGATTAAGAGACGGAGGAACCAAACAACTAAACGCATGATGTACCTCATCTGGGCACCTGTTCTAACGAACCAACTGCAGAAAGCCATTCTGGGGACAAGCAGGTAAGTCTGAATGGCACGTTGAGACTTGATGATGTTAAGAATGTGTTAATTTTGTTATGTCGCCATAGTATTTTTACTACCCAAGAAAAGGATGAAGCCTCCTGGTATCTTTGAATAGCCCTAAAATCAAAGCCAATGAACAAAAAGATTAAACACATCTAACAAAAAGTGAATGTGGTTAAGTCTAGGTGATAGGTGCATCCTTTTTTCTTTTTTACATAATACAGTTTTTTTTTTTTTTCCCCCTTTAAAACAAGAAAGAGAAAAAGAAAGCTCTGTCTTTACCCAGTTTAGGAGCACCTCCTGAAAAAGGAACGGCACTAGCCAGAGCCAAGCTTCTCAGCCTTGACATATTCATGGCAAGCTAAGCTTTTTTTCAAGGAAATATGGATTTTTCTTTCTTTAGAAGAGCTAAAGGACTTCCAAAGAAGTACTTTCGACTCCAGCTACTTCTCAATATTGCTCAAAACTCACCATTTGCTGACCCCACTCTTCCGTCTCCCCTCAGAAGGTCCGAGGCACCACCCCACCACTGATCCAGCAAGAGAGAATATGCATCACGCTCTGAGCACAGTCCTGGACACGTTTATACACGGCAACTATCATTACCATTAGGGAGCAAAAATGAGCCCCATGTAACAGCCTAAAATTACTTAAGAGCTTGATTTAGAGCCTGCAGTCAAACTCTGATTAAGAAATACACATCCACTGATAAGTTAAAAGCCTCCACTGGTTGACGGAGTGGGTTAAAAAATAATTTTCAATCCTTTCGGGGGATTTACAAAATAAGATGATGTTTATCAACCCCTGTTTTCGAGCCCACTGTCTTTCATCACAGTATGAATGTTTTATAAGTCACCCTAACTGCTCTGTAAAGTCTGAACTGACTGGTTCCCTCTGGGCTGCGGTCTCGGGCTCATCTTCAAGTAGGACAGCTCAGTGATAAGGGAGCTTATTGCCCCATGTGGGCCCACACAAACCCGCCACCATGCTGCAGTTCCTGGGAAATACTCTTGCGAAGAACGTTTTCACGGGAGCATTAGTATTTGACCAAGAGAACAGTCACTCCTAGCACCAACCTCCCCAGGAACACGTAATAATGCTCCTTCAATTTGTCCTGTGGTTTATACGTTTTCAAGCCCTCTTAAATTCCTCTCTCGTTTGACCACCACCAATCTTGTCTTGTTAAGTAGACAGAATAGGAACCATAATTCAGACTTTACAGCTTTAAAAAGATTCATCCAACGTCAGAGTGACCACTGTGAGTCATTCCTTCCCAAGGTCCCCAGGTGGTTAGCAGCAAATCAGGAAGCAGCACCAGGTCTCCAGTTTCTATTCCAGTGTTCTTTTTCTCTATGAAGATATCACTTCCCAAAAGAGACTCATCTTTTCAAACTGTTCAAAAATCACATTTCATCTTCTAAATAAGAAAAAAACTGAGTATACCAAAAAAAAAACCCAAAAGTATTTCATGCTCACACCTAAAAAGCAGAGTTATAAATAACACCAAAGACTAGGTTGTTCCACAAAATCAAGAACCTTGATGCAAGACATCAAGTCTTAAAATTTGAAAAAGAATGCAACTCCCTCTAAACCATCCTCCACCACGTACACAATACTACTACCCACAAGTCTGACCACATGGCTCAAGACGCTATTTGTGAAAAGAATAAAGGAAACAGTTGTCAACATCTAGGAGCTCCTCATGAGTTAGAAGAGTCAGTCTCAATGCCGACTTAGAAGAGTCAGTCTCAATGCAGACTTAGAAGAGTTAGTTTCAATGCAGAGTTCAAGTCAAGATCAGCGTGGTAATGCAAACAGTGATACTGGCCATGGTATTGCTGCATTACGACCCAATCAAAGTGCACAAATCTACCCAAAACTAAAAATGGGGGTTTCATCCCCATCACTAGTGTTGCTTATGCGATAGGTCCGGGCCATCTGGTCTACCCTCTCCCATCACGGTGGAGCCCTTTGAGCGACAGTCCTATCATGAGGGAAAATAAGGGAATTTTGGCCCACCCTTTAAACCTAACTTACGGACCTAAGTGACATTTTACAAAGAACATTTTGCTTCAAATCAAATGTTCCAATTTGTGGAACCAAGGCAGTCTGGGCAGAAGGAGACTGAGGACAGAAGTGGACAGGTCCAGAATACAAGGCAGGGATGGAGATTCCCGGACATTCCAGTCGGAGGGAGGATGACCCGGGAGGGTGGGTTCAGGAGGGTGAGCTTACTTAAGCCATGGCCCTGGGTAGACCCCAGAGGACCCCACCCACCCTTCCTCCCTGGGGCCATTCCCTCACCTGCACAGGTCTACCTACTCACTGCCATCCGTGGCTCAGCCCCCCTCATCAAGCCTGTGCCAGATACCACTGTCTTGCTAGTACGACCCTGGGCCTCACCACATAGAGCCTGCAGCCTTACATCCTGCTGCCCAGACTATATGGCCTGGCTTCCTGGTTCTCTCTCTTAAATGGACCTTTATCTGCTCAGGCCTTGAATTCCATGACCTGGAGCCCCGTACACCTGCGACTCCTTTGGCTACACCTACCTACACTTCTCCAAGCCCTTGCCTTCAACACCTAGCTACTGAACTCCTCCCTCTCTGATAAACTTCCACTCCTGGCTCCTCTTGGGAAGCCACAAAGGATAAGGAAGCCAGAGGCTGCACCTTGGCAAGAAGGGCAGGAAGGTGACAGCTGCCAAAGCCATTCACCCTCCTCCTAGTTCAAATTGCAGGAGGCTGCCACCTCCTCCTCCTCTTCCTTCTCCTCCACTCCCCAGCGACTCCATGCAACTCAACAACTTGAAAAACCAATGCCTGGCTGTAGTAGCCGGCTTCTCATCAGAGGTCAGCGTCCCTCAGGGTGAAGAGCATCTGCAAGGTTTGGTGCCAAATGTTAAAGACCCCATGACAGTGTGCACCGAAACTGGGCTAAAGTGGTTAAGTTGCTGGATATAGTGTGTAAGCTCACCCCTCCGCCGCTTCGTTTTATATTCACTTTACATATGAATATACACACACACTTCATTTTATATTCACTTTACATATGAATATACACACACACATGCATACATACACATATATATACACACGCATATAACACATACACAGAAATATACACACACATATTTCTCTTTTAAAACAAAACAAAATAGAGCAGTTTAAAGAGAAAACAACACAGAAAGTCAACACACACACACACACACACCATCACCCCCAACCGCTGCTAGTGAGATTTTCTCCCAAAAAGTTTCTGGATGACTGTCACTTGCTACCTAACCCTTAACTACTGGCTGGGTCTGGGGACTCTACCCCAGTTGCTCCACAGGGCTGTGTCCCTGTTGCCTTTCGTTTCCTAAAGACAAAAGGGGGATGTAAACATGAACTAGACCAGAAGCAGGGGACCGCCAAGGAGAACAATGTAATCTAAAGTGGCACCGAAATGCATCTCCAGCATTGTCATCTTATGAGCGGCCCATTTCACTCCAGACCCTCACGGGTCCAGAGGAACCTGAATCCTGGAACTTGGCGTCCCGAAATAAGTGGTTTCTCTCTGAAAGTCAAATGCAGAGCACAAAGCAACCTGCCCAAGCGTCTCAGGAAGGCCTGTTACATAAGTGTGTCGGCACTGCAGTCCCCAACTCCACTCACGCTCATCCCCCCCACCCCCACACACACACCCCGGGGAGGGCAGAGGTGGGGCAGAGAGGAAAACTGGACAGAGGCAAGGCAGGGCAGAATCAGAGTGTTCACTCTTAACATTCAAATTCCCGAGTCACAGGTGAAACCCCACCGCTGTCATTGTTTTACACACTGTCTCCACTCACACACACATACACACACACACAAGATGCTTTTAAAAAGTTGCATTAGCTTCCCTGTTTAAAACCCTTCCTTTTGTTGAGCGCCTTGAGATAAAAGCTGTGTTTGACCCTCTGGCCAGTCTTCAAATCCCGGCACTTGCCTGAGCTGGGACCAGAGCAGACTTCCACCCGCCCGACCGTGGAAGGCACGGGCCCTGCCGGCAGAGCAGGGGTTAATGGAAGCTGACCGCAGCACAGTTGTTAAGGTAATCAATACCACTGAGATACTAAAGCAGCATAAGCCACAATATTGATTGCCAAGCAGATGATAAAACTGTTTATTATGATAATTGCAGGGTCCCTGCAAGATGCTCCCAGTGCTTCCTAAAGCTGTTTACAAAACTAATAAAAGATTTGCCATTTCAAGGTCTTCCATTATAACCAGCCTCCCTCCCCCAAACTCCCACCCGTGGCCCACCACCAAAAAGTGGGCCTCTCCCCCCCTCCCGGGGGGGGGGCGGCTACGAGCCCCAGGGACCACATCAGAACCCGTCCTGGGTGTGTCCCTGCCCTCAGGGGTCTCAGGGGCCTCAGAGGAAGGGGCTCTCCACCTCCAGCCTCGCCCTGCCCCCACCTGCAGGAAAAGGAGGCCGGAAGCACAGCCGACTAGACACTCGGGGCGTTAAGATTTCCTCCTCAGAGCCTGCCATGTGATAATGATGGGGTTTTATTGACGGAGGGGGCTGCTCAGGGCTACTTGAGCTAACATCCATTTGTTATAACACATTTAAGAAACCACATCACCTTGGTTTGTAATTAAAACTTCTCTGGAGAACTTGGTGGCCGTGGAACTAACTCAACACAGGCTGATGCTGGAATGCATTCTGCCGACAAACCTCAGCACTGACTTTGCCTGCCATGCGGGGCTCGTGTCTCCAACTCTACCGTGCCCGACGCAACAGCTTCGTTTCACTACCCGTTGCGTTAACTCCCTCTTGGTTACAGATACAGCCATCTGCCCTGAGACCCAAGTCTTTGGATTAATGGCACTGGGGGGGATATGCGGTGATATTATTGTCACAGGCTGTGATCTGACTTCCAAGGTGAACTGGATGACGGTGGAAATGTTTCTCAAGAGAAGTAGGCATCTCACAGGTAGCTCATCAAACTGCTGCAGGGAAAACTCACTGGGTCCTAAGAATAAGTACGGTAGCTTCAGGACACAAAGCCTGCTAATATACCAAGGGTGAATTTTCATGGTATGCAAGAAGGCGAAAAAGGACCCATGTTTTGAGAAGAAATCAGAAGCCATTACACCTGTGATGCGAAGGCAAAGCCCTCCCACCCCCACTCGACCCTCAACAGCACAGGCTCAGTCCACAGTGACCAGCAGGATGTTACCAATAACAGAATTCGACTGGGCTTGGCTTTGAACAAAACCACAGTCACACCTTAGGAGCCCTCCTCCTCTGTGAGTTGATGGGCCAAAGAAAGATGATTTGGAGGCAGCTTCTTCCTTTTCAACCAAAGCACGGAGAAATTTTAACCCACGCTCCTATCTTGACCTTGCACCATGACCTCTGCTTAGGCACTGAAGCCCTGAGTCCTCTCCCGTGTCAGCAGTACCCAGCGGCCCTAGCAGCGCACTGCCCATGGAGCCTGCCTGTGCGTACACATGCACGGCCTGGTTCCGTGAACCAGTTCAGACACGCTGCTCCTTTGTAGACACCTGTCTGCTCCGCCTACTCACAATGACACAGAAATGAGGAGACTGGAGCCAGTTTTGTGCAGAGTATAATCCCCTTGCCAAAGACCTTCCCATGAACTCACAGATACTGCAGCATGGCTGGAAGGAATGCACCGAGATTAGTTTAACCCGGTTACCCACTCTTCCAGGAGCTACTTGGCAACCAGGAAGGCCAGGAGGAAATCCAAGGCTTCGCTATGACTGCATTTCATGGACAACCCACTCCTAGGCAAAGCGGCAGAGGACAGTCATCGACCACTCAACTCCCAGCCGGATGCCCGGCTCTCGGCTCCATGTGCCCATGGGGCCCCGGTTCACACACACATCCCTGGACTCGATACCAGGAGAAAGTTGAATATGCAGTGTGACGAATTCTGCCCTTACCTTTTAACCTCACTCATACATAGGAGTTGTGCTCTCAAACAATAACTCCGACAAAAAAAAATATACCCTCGGAACGATAAGGTCCACACTTGGAAACCCGCCCACGATGGCCAGCCAAGCCCGCCTAAGTGCTAAGAACCATTTAGGAGCATTGTAAACCATTAGGGCCATTAGCTCTAATTTGACCTCAACAAAATAAATCAACCCACTAGGAACAAATTTAGAAGCTTTCCAAAGTCAAGTTCTCAAACCCTGAAAGGCTCACAAGCACAATCCAGGGCAGGGAATGAATGGCCAGCCTCTGAGCGCCCTCCCCACGCCCCCCTTCCCTGTACTTCACTAGTGAGAGTGTGTGTACCTGGGACCAGGCCTCTGGATTCTTCTGAACTCACGGGCTCAGGAAGCTGTGGCCATGGCTGTGCAAGGGATTCACTCTTTTCCTTCCTCTGAGTTCACATCCCAACACGAATTTTCATCTTTCAAAGCCGGTGGACGTTTAGATGTATTTTCAAGATATTCGGATGGGCTTTCAACTGCGCCGATTCACAGCACCAGGTCAGAGTTCGCCCAGGCTTTCTATCTTTCAATAGGCAGGTATCATGTATATTAAGCACTGTGATCCCCCATATTAACACATGTGTCAACACAGTAAATAATTTCTCCAACAAACCTTATAACCATCAGCACACACTCTGCATTTAAATTGCAAAGTCATCCTAATTTTTCATCGTTCTTCTTCCCTGATGAGTACTGGCTGCATTTTTTAAATACTGATGGCTCTGCCCTAATGGAGAAACAATGAAATAAACTATGGCACCACCAAATGCCACCAGGCAATGGGAGAAGAGGGTTATTTTTAACTAGGGAGGCAGGCGGACCACAACTCTTTTGTTGTTAAAGTGATTTAAAAAAAAAAAAAAAAAAAAACACAGGAGTTCCTGCCGTGGCTCAGTGGTGGACGAATCCAACTAGGAACCATGAGGTTGCGGGTTTGATCCCTGGCCTTGCTCAGCGGGTTAAGGATCCGGCGTTGCTGTGAGCTGTGGGGTAGGTTGCAGACGTGGCTCGGATCCTGCGTTGCTGTGGCTGTGGTGTAGGCCAGCGGCTGCGGGTCTGATGAGACCCCTAGCCTGGGAACCTCCATATGCCATGGGAGCAGCCCAAGAAATGGCAAAAAAGACAAAACACACACACACACACACACACACACCGTCTCATCATTTTCACTCATGTTCACAGGAGAGAAGGGAGAAATGCTGGCAAAACAAGTTAGTAGTAACAGGAGAAGCAGGACACAGCACATGGCGTTCCATAACCCCAGAGCCTGAATTGCTAAAAGCTGAGTAATCCTTTCCAGCTCCACCCAGCATGAATTTCCAGGTATCAAATTATATGTTAATTACATGAATGTGAAGTTATATGAGGGGAAGTGGTGTGAGTCAGCACCCAGCGGGTGGAAGTTCAGCAAAGCAGTTTTGTAAGGCCCGCTTCACACACAGGCCGGGCGGGCGGGGGCGGGGGGGGGGGTGCTCGGGAAAAGAAGAGGAATCCCAGCCAGAGGCCCTGCTCCACCTCCAAACCCAACCCTCCCCCGACTGGGCTTCAGGTCCATTCAAGGGTACCCTCCCACCCGCCAAGCCTCCACCCTGGGCCAAGCTTCCCTCACTTAAAAGATACGCAGGGTTCTTTTCCTTTCTGCACGTTTGGGATACAAATGAAAACGTGCGGGGGCTCATTTCCTGCTCAGCGTATCCAAGGGGGAGCACAGAGCCCCGCACCACAACTGGGGCAGCGGGAGAGCAGTGCCACTTAAGGTGAGGGAGGGGCTGACATGAGCGCTCCCAGCACCCACGGACCCTCGGCTAGGTCGGAGGTCAGGATGGCACAGTGTCCTCCTGGGTCCTGGCAGTGTCAGCCCCTGTGGGGCCAGGGACACGCCCTGTACCGGCAGCGAGACTGGACTCAGAGTTCTCAAAGGGCTGCAGGCCCTTTATCAACGTGACACCCTGTACCCCTGCCCGCAAGGCCCCCGTGGACCACACGCTGTCTCAGCCCTGATTTGAAGCAGGGGAGCCACGGTGAGGGCCAGGCCTGTCCCAACCAGTGAAGGGCTGAACGGACGACTGGAAACCAGCACTGAGGACCATGCAAGGGCCGCAGCGGGAGTTCAGAGATCCACGCACACGGACCTGAAGGCTCTCCTCTTTCCACTGCTCACTCCAAACGGTGTTTATCTAATCCTTGCTCCCCAGGGGCAGGTATGACAGAGGCTCTAAGCAAACACCCTGAAGTGGGTCAATGACAGAAAACTCCTATACAGGGTAGAGAACAGGCTACAAGCCTCTGTCCTGGGCTGGCCTGCCAGCACAGAGGCCACTTAAAAGGGGTAAGATCTTCTTATTTTTTAGGGCTGCAGGTGTGGCATATGGAAGTTCCCAGGCGAGGGGTTGAATCAAAGCTGCAGCTGCTGGCCTATAGCACAGCCACAGTGATTCAGGATCCGAGCCTCATCTGCAACTTACACTGCAGCTGGAGGCAACACCAGAGCCTTAATGCACGAAGCAAGGCCAGGGATCGAACCCAAATCCTCAAAGATACTAGTTGGGTTCATTTCTGCTCCACCACAATGAGAACTCCAAAAGCTGCAAGTTCTTAACCCACCCTGGGTTCATCACTCATACGATGGGTGTAGAGATCATATTAGCCCCATCTGGTTGTAGGATTAATAAGACAGTGCAGGATTTAGCACAGTAAAGGCTTACTAAGTGTTGGTTATTAATATTTTTACACACATATGCATACAGAGAGGGGAGGTCTCATTTCGTTTGCATGAAATCTGACGAAGACCAGATTTCTCTCTTTCAAGGCTCAGAGAAGCAGGGACAGTCACCCACCCACCATCTCACATCTCATGACAAAGCAATGCTGGCCTTGAAGACAAGCACTCACATTCCCAGACCAGTGTCTTTCACACCATTATTTTCCAGGGTGTCCTCCAGGCACAGCTGGCCAGAGCGAAGGGGATGCGTGGGTGAACATTTTAAATTCGAATGGCTCCCTAGTTAATGTTTATTTGAGCCAATACAACTAGCCCAAACCTGTATTCCTCCTGTATCACTGCCTGAGATGATGATAGAGCAGGTATTTATGGTTTTAATAAGGGAATGCATGAAAAGAAAATGTTTAAGCAAAGAACATAGTTCGGGTGGTACAAAGACGGCACACATTTGGGGAGCACTCTCTCTCCCAGACTCTGCTTCCCCGCCCAGTGACTGTGGCTGAACCTATCTTTCTAACAGAGTCAACCAAGAAAAGTCCAGGACAGGCACGTCCCGGCTGCCTCTGCGTATCTACCTCGCCCTCTCTAAAGCACAGCTTCTCAATGAAAGGGCTGCGCCTTCCTCCAGGCTTTCTGAGAAAGGTTGTGAGAAGGGTTATCAGCCCCTGTGACCCCTTTAGTCCGCATCGGCGCGTCTCCCTCTCCCACCCCCCAGCGAGGACCGAGCAGCCTGGAGCGGGTCCCCAGCTCTTCCCCTTTAATGCCTTTTTCCCTTGTACAGCTCTCACAAGAGGGCTGTTGAGCGAGAGGACCTCAGGCTGACCTTTGCTGACAGGCTCCAAGCTCCCTCTGTAAACTGATCTAATGTGAGGCCGGGTAATTAGCGACCAAGTAGTAATTGCAGCTTCTAACTATGCTGGACCAAGATTGCAAAATTCCCCCGAGGGGGGCGGGGGGGGGTGCTGCTGGGGACCCCAACCCACACAGAGGCATCTGCTCACAGCCAAAAGGAGGGATTCAGCAGCATTGCTGAAGGAGGCCAGCACTCTTCCAGGTTTGTTTTTTTTTTTTTTTTTGTCTTTTTGCCATTTCTTTGGGCCGCTCCCGCGGCATATGTTGGTTCCCAGGCTAGGGGTCAAATTGGAGCTGTAGCCGCCGGCCTACACCACAGCCACAGCAACGCCGGATCGTTAACCCACTGAGCAAGGGCAGGGACCGAACCCGCAACCTCATGGTTCCTAGTCGGATTCGTTAACCACTGCGCCACGACGGGAACTCCTCTTCGAGGTTTTAATTAAAGTGGGACTCGGGTAAGCAGACAGCTAAAAAGAAGGAGATCGCAAAACAAAGGGGGTGAAGAGAGAAATCCGTGGCCTGCCTGGAAGATCCCACTCAGGAAAGCACCAGCTCTGGAGGCAGATGGCCACGGGCAAGAAACTTTCATTGCAGCCACAGAAGGACCACAGAAAACAGCCTTAAAGAGGCAGCTCCACAGCTGGCTTGCACCACCCCCGCCCCTGCTCAACTCAAACCCATTCCCCTCCCCAGACGGCTTCGATGCCCCACCTTGAACTTAGAAAAATCCCAGAGGCCAGGCCACTGGTCGACCCTAAGGTTCCGCGTGATCGTCTCCCATGATGTGGTAGTTCAACCAGACCCACCCAAGAGGCCACGTGCGCACGTATGTAAGGTGTTTCGGAGGACCCTGCAAAGTCCCCATAGAGAACAAAAGAGGCAGCATTTCCATGGACAGCAGACTGCCCTCATTGTGACTCTAAAAATAAATCTAACTGCACACAACATGGTCAGAAAGACTTAAAAAGTGTCCCTCCCCCCAACAGCGCAGGACAGTAAGATCCATCCGCGCCAGAGCAGGCTTCGGCCGTCCTATGGAAACCCTGTATTTCTCAGCGCCACCCCCTCCCCGTTTCCTCTATCTGCTCTATACTTCACGGGACTGCTGCTGCCCGTGGGAACTCCTAAACCTCTGTCCTCTGGAGAAGGGGCCAGGTCAGGGGCACTGCAGCTTTTCCGTGTGGGCTAGACTTTCTGCCCATCTGAATTACGCCGCAGACGTCGCCAACCTCACCTCCTCTGCCCCTGCTCGGGGGGCCTGATCCCCCAGGAGATTCAAGGCTGGAGAGACTCTCTCCAGGTTGAAGCCAGGGACAAAAGGCAGGTAGCGGCAGTCCCTGCATTCCCGTCTCCAAACAATTAATGCACTTAATAACTCCAGCCCCAACGACCGACTCCTCAGACACCCCTCTATTAACCTCTCCCCGCTCCAAGCAGTGGGTCTCCACCAGCATTCTTCTGTTCCTATCACTTAATCATTTTTTAATCCACAACAAGGACTTTTCGCCACACTGTGGTTTTGTTCTCTCTTAATCTTTTATGAGGGACCTTATCAAAAGCTTTTAGAAAATACCAGTGAATTTTGCCTACCAGGTCATCTTTATTATTTTAGAATTCTTTATGAAGAAATTACAGACCTTAGCGTTGTAAATGAATATTTAAGACTCCGCATTCACTGAGGCATGCAAGTCTGACTCAGGTTCCACTGAAGTCACTGTATGACTTCCTTCTCTTTTTCTGGCTTTTTAGGGCTGCACCCACAGCATATGGAGGTTCCCAGGCTAGGGGTCCAATCAGAGCTATAGCTGTTGGCCTACACCACAGCCACAGCAAGGCCATATTCGCGCCGTGTCTGGGACCTACACCACCGCTCACGGCAACACCGGATCCTTAACCCACTGAGCGAGGCCAGGGATCGAACTTGCAACCTCATGGTTCCTCGTCGGATTTGTTTCCACTGCACCATGACAGGAACTCCTACGTTACCTCCTTTTTTAAGATTCTGGCCTGGCTGTTAGTGAGGAAGGATGTCCCTCCCAACCCCCAGGTATGGGATTCCCCCAAGACTTTCCAGACCGGCCGAAACCGAGGATGTGCCGATATCAAGGGGTGTTATACACAGTGCAGGGCACACCTTCAACCCAAGGAGTAAAACGCACTGAGTCAAGGGAGACCTGGATGTGGCCACCTATCCCATCGCCACCTTCTCTACCTTTTCCCAGTTGGACGGCAGGCCGGCAGCAGGGCTTCCCTGCATTGCCACTGGCCCACAGCCCCACAGGGAGCCAGCCACAGCTTCTGGATGCTGACACCACTGCCGCTCCCTCCTAACACCTGTCTGCTGTTCCTGATTAGCACGCTACCCATGACCTCAGCCCTGAACGTAGGGGCAGGCTTCCTCAGGATAGAACGGTCACAGATGCCCATGGTGGAGGGGTGTTTCCTGGTCACCGAAAAGTGTTTTCTTGGCAAGTTTAAAGGGAAATCATCTAGGCAAACATACAGCTCTTCAAGACGTGCCTCTGAGCAGGGCTCAAAAGCTATAGCGCAATTCTGGAATCCCTGCCTGAAAGCCCTCCCATCAAGTGAAAGAGAGAGGGTTACGGGAATCCACACTCACACACCGACACGGGTCCCCGATCACCAGGGAAACCCTCAGCCTTCACGGCACACGCACTGGCAGCTAACGCCATAGCTTGGCACCAAAAGCCAAGGCAAGGTTCCTGGTCCTGTGGCGGGGCGAGATGGGCTGGCCTCTTCTCCGTACCGGGACGGTGAAATAGACAGGTCCAGAAAGGAGTCTACGGAGGACAGAGGACTGGGGAATGCTTCGTCCTTGAGGAGCACCCTCAGTGTCAAGTCCTAACTGGACCTCCAGCAAAAGGGTCCAGCGGCCCCATCTCCTCCACGCTCAGCACCTACCGCCCGGATGTGGGGGCCCCAGAGGACAGAATGGGAACTGCGGGTCCCCTTGCTCCGTCGCGGCGAGGCGAGGCTGCAGCTCACCCAGGGCTTAATGAGCTCTTGCAAGGAAACAGGAAGTCTATAAAGTAATTTAAATAACTTCCAGTCCTGAAATAAAGGAAATTAAACCGCTGGCACAAACCTCTCCAATGGACGCCCTTTTTGTTCCTCCAGTCACTCTCATGACCACAGCTGTCATTCTTCTCCCCAAGGCCAGCCCCCCAATTCCTCTCCTGTGAAATGCACAGAGGCTCTCGGTCCCTCTCCGAGCTTTGCAGAAACAGTAGGCGAGGGATGGAACAAGGCAGGCAGCAAACGCAGAAGAACCAGCCCCCCGCCGCTTGCGGAGTCCTGGCACCCCCTGAGCTGCACAACCCTGGATGAAGTGCCCCGTGACTTCGCAGGGGCCTCAGCAACTCGCCAGAAAACACCAGCAACGTCCTGGTCTGACCAAACGACCTCTGAGATTGTGACGAGGGTCCATGGGCACATGCGCAAGCAGTGCAAACTGAAAATGCACATAAATGCTGGCATTATTCCGGCTGCCCAAGCCCTTAGGTCCCAGCATTTCCCGATTTTCTGCTCAAGAGGCCCTGAGCTATCCTTGCCTTGCTCTTCACTGTGAGCATTTATTCACAGGTTCTTCTCCTTCTCCTAGGCCTCTAAATGCACGTCATCATTTACATGGATAATTATTGGTCCAACTAGACATGGCTTCCTGGCAGGCAAGGGACTGTGGCTTTTTATCTTCTGCAAACCAGGGTATGCAGGCCACCAACCAGCACAAGAAGCTGGATCCAGAGCCCACACGGTCACCCGTTCATTCTCCAGGACCTAATATGCAGACAAGCATCCGAGAGCCCTCTAGGAAAGAGACCAATCCCATCAAAGACTCTGCTTCGGCTGGGGGGTCCACAAGAGGGGTGGGGGCGTGGGGCCCCCTCTCTGCGCAGAAATGGCTGAGACTTCTCACACTGAGGGGCACTGCCTTCCATGAAACACAAACCTCCGTCACTAGGGCAGTTTCACCAGGTAAGTCTATGCTGCCGGATGCTGGAAACTGTTCCTGGCCACAGAGGTAAGTTTACTTTATTGATAATCATCAGCCAGATACAGACTGGTTTGACCAGTACTCTGGTGTAGGATCACAAGAAAGACAAACTTAAAAGCAGCTTAAGGTCAATCTCGTTTTGCGAGCCCTCTAGATATTACTACTGACAACTGCGATGGTGAACCCCTGACCCCTGGGCTGGCAACAGCCAATAGCGGGGCTGGGCATTCTGAGTCCACGAGAAAGCCTCTAGGGCTCCATGAAGGAGGAGGAGACTCAGTGCTCCAGAAAGAGAACCGCTGGGCCCTGCCCTCAAAGGGACCCTCCCAAACCGCGCTGAGAAAGGAAATCACCAGTAGGAATCTAACGTGGCTTTATACAAAGGCACAACCTTGCAAACAGGCTCTGTGCACAACTGCTCTGTGACTCCCATCCATGACCGTGGGCTAAGATCTTAATACCACCAAAGAATTAATCGCTGCTGCCTTGCCCGTGGGCCTGAGGAACTGGAATGATTGGATTCAGAGGGTCCAGAGGTCCCTTTGAGCAATAGCTGTCGTCTCTTAAAGGCCTCACCGTTGAGCAAGAGTCCTGTACCCCCGGAGGGCTGCTCCAGCTCTTGAGTAACCTCCTCCTCTCTGCTCCCCACCCCGAGGGCTTGCCAGGGTTAAGGCCCACAGCCTCAGTGCACCCACAGCACTCGGCCTCCCCAGGTACTTGGGGTGACTCGTCTTCCTGGCCACAGCACCTGTCTCATCCCCTCACCGTCTGACTACAGCCAGGGGGATGCAACCTAACAAATTTCTGTCTGGGATGGCTTAACTTCAGAGCAACCCCAGATCACCCCTGGTGGCATCTTTCACAGCGCTCCCCAATCCGAGCCAACCCTGCCTCTCCCCAAAGTTCACTGGCTGAGAACCAAAACCAGCACATTTGTGGGTCTCTGTTGTTTAGGCTTCCTTCCTCTAAATCCCTCATCTAAAATGGGAGCCACAGGAGTTCCTATTGTGGCTCAGCAGGTTAAGGACCTGATGCAGTGTCCATGGGGATGCGGGTTCGATCCCTGGCCTCGTTCAGGTGGTTAAGGATCCAGCAAGTCTGCAAGCTGCAGTGTACCTCACAGATGCAGCTCTCAGATTCGGTGTTGCCACGTTTGTAGTGTAGGCAGGCAGTTCCAGCTCCAGTTCAACCCCTTGCCCAAGAACGTCCATATGCCATGTGTGGGGCCGTTAAAAAAAATGGGAGCCATATACATAAAAACAAATTTCCTAGAAGCCATGTTAAAAAGGAGAAAAAACAAACTGAAACATTTTATCTTATTTAATACCAGTATGTCTAAAATACCATTTCCAATGCAATCTGTATTCAGCTATCTCCCCCTCGTTTTCACACTAAGCCTTGCGAACCTGTGTGTGTCCTTACAGCACAGCTCACTGCAGACCAGCCACATGTGACGTGCCCAGTAGCCACGTGTGGCTGGCAGTACCATGTGCCAGAATCTAAAAAGCACGGCCTTCCTCTGCCAATGAGAACCGAAAACATTAACTTTAATCTGGCCTTGCTGTAATAACTTATGCTTGTTTTTCCTGCTCACAGACTTCACCCCTATTCGAGATTCTTTCCCACGGCACTGACGAATTACATCGGGGTGACACATCAAGAAGCTGGCTGCGGCTGGAGTGGACAGATTTTGAAGGAATCATGCACAACGTATCTGGTCAATCAGATCTTCTCTCCAGGGCTCGGCCACCATTCAAGTAACCCCCCACTTAATTTAAAAATCTTGTAACCCTGTGACCTAAAATGCACCATCTTCCCAATGACTGGTAGTTAACTCGGTGGTGGTGACATCAACATCTCCTCGTTGGCGTGGTCTCCACTAGGACAGACTCCATTTCATACCGAATTATGCCGGCCCTGGTCACACAAGATGTGTGTACACAATGTAGACCAATTTATACAGAGTAGCTGGCTGAGGTCATGCCTGTGGAATTTTAAGGTCCAAATCCATAGGTTTGGGAATTGCCCGTAAACAGAAGGAAAGTTTTCCACAGGAGATAAAATGTTGAGGCCGTGTTCTCAACAAGCGATCATCAGAAAACTTGGCACGTTCGGCCCAGATCTGGGCAGGGGTGGCACGGGAGCTGCCTTAAGTACAGTTGCTCAGAGATGACGCATCTGCCCTGGGCGCCGAACCCCCCGACAGGACCCCTGGCCCCACGGACTGTCAGCATGATGCAAGCTCCCCCACCCCCATCCCGCCCCAGGGAAGCAGGCCTCCCGGTGCCAGAGCCCACCAGACGCACGGCCTGGGCAGCAACTCCCAAGAGGGCCCCTTTCCCTGGATTGAGGACAGCCCTACCCGGAGGAGCAGAGAGGCTTTGATTTAAAAGGCAACACTAGAAAACCAAAGACTTTGGACAGGCCCTTCCATCCGGATTCAGCTCTGAGAGCGGGACAGCCAGGAGAAAACTGTAACACGCAGAAAACTGTTCATTTCTGGCTCGTTGTTCCGGCTTTGGGCAAGAGAAGGTGCACGCAGCGCTAGGGAGGAAGGACTGGAACGGGCCGAGGCCGGGATTTGTTCCAGGAGCCCCCGGGGGACAGGCCTGGCTCCCGAACCTGGAAACGCGGAGGGCTGCGCTCCAACAGGTGGAGGGCTCCCCTCTAAGTACCGCGGGCAGGAGAAAAGACGGGAACTCGCTCTGTCAACACTGTTCCTGGCAGCCTCCCATCCTCGAGGGTCCCTCGACCTGTCCCCGAGGCCCAGGGGAGAGGAGCAGAGGACGAGCGCGGGGAGAGGAAGGAAGGAGGCGGCTCTTTTTGGCGAGCTGATGGGTGTGAGTGGTGAGCAGTAATTAAAAAGCCATCCGGGAACAATGGGCTTTTCATATTTGGAGCCTGTTCTGCACAAAGCTCGGCTTGTTCTTGGGGGAGGTCTCTGCTTTGGATTTTTTTCTCTTACTCATTTCCGAGGGCTGTGGCAATGTCTGGCACCCAGCTCGGCCCACTGGAGTGTCCCTTAACAGAGGCTGTGCCAGGAAGACCTCCTCGACTCCAGAGGTGGTAGCATTCAGACACCAAAAGGGGCAGCTTCGGAAGGCTGTTCTGTTTCGACCCGCAGCCTCCCAGGCATTTCCCCAAATAGCCGCCTAACCCACGGAAACACACACTGGACGTTTTCATCGGCCAAAGACCCATTTCCCTCTCAAATTACGCCAGACACGCCACACCCAGCAGACACTGGGCGAGGAGTCATGGGTCTAAGAGACTGGCCAACAGACACGTCAAGGCCTCGGTGTGAGAGGATGGGGAATGGACATTAGATCATGTGATCGGACCCCCGCCTCCCATTTTAACCTACCCCACTCAACCCCACAGACTATCCTTGAGAAAAGCAGCCTTTAGGAGTTCCCGTCGTGGCACAGCAGAAACGAATCCGATGAGGCACCATGAGGTTGGGGGGTTCGATCCCTGGCCTCGCTCAGTGGGTGAAGGATCCAGCATTGCCCTGAGCTGTGGTGTAGGTCGCGGACATGGCTTGGATCCTGCACTGCTGTGGCTGTGGCGTAGGCCAGCAGCTGTGGCTCCAATTCGACTCCTAGCCTGGGAACCTCTGTATGCCAAGGGTGCGGGCCTGAAAAGACAAAAGACAAAAAATAGAAATAAATAATAAATAAAAAAAAGGGAAAAGCAGCCTTTAAACCAGGGATGGGGGTGGGGGTAGGAGATAACTTGGGGCATCAGAGACATTCCTGACACCTTAAAAGAACACCTCCCCTCAGTCCTTCCAACTCCTGGTGGGGAGACCCCTCTGATCCCAACTCTTGGTAGTCACACTTTTGTGCAATCCCTCCCCTTTCAGCGTGGACCGTGCACAGTGACTCACTTCTAACCAGAAAGCTACAAAGAGGTTGCTCCTGAGATGAGGTTACAAAGAGCCTGTAGCTTGTCTTGTGTACATTCCTTGCTTCCCCTAATGGAAGTCGAGTGCCATGCTGTGTGTGCTCTGGGGAGGGGGGCAGGTGGTAAGAAACTGAGGGCAGCCACCAGCCAACACGGCACAGAGCCCCCAACCCCCAATCCAACAACCCAGGAGCTCAGACGGGGGTCCTTCCCCGGCCGAGCCTTCAGATGAGACAAGAGCCCCATCAACCCCTTCAAGGCAGCTTCATGAGAGACCTGCGGGCACACCCAGATGTCTGACCCACAGACCGTGAGACAGTAATTGTGTGTTGTCTTAAGCTACTAAATTCAGGTTAATTTGTTAGGTAGCAAGAGATTATGAATACACCCCTCCATGGTACAAATGGAAAGGATACATTTTTGGCTAGTATGTGACAGGGACAAGAATTCTTACTTAGGCCAGACTGATTTTTTTTTTTTTTAATTCAACAAATATTTGTTGAAAATTTTTCATGTACCATGCGGTGTTCTTTCTTCATTTTTGCAAGTTTGGCTGAAATATAGTTGATGGACAAGGCTGTGATCATTTCCAGTCTGTGAGAACCTAGATGGGAAAAGAATTTGCAAAAGAATGGATATGTGCCTTACGTTGAACTGAATCACTCTGTGGTACAGACTGATTCTTTACAGCCACCTTCCCCTCACCAGGTGACTTGAGCCGTCGGGCTCACGTTTGGGACCACGGAGCCAGTAAGTGACAATACTCATCGCCACAGATGACACATCCTAAAAGACATGCTTTAATATAAAAAGACACGGGAGTCTTTCCGAAGGCAGACCTGAAAGTCGAGTGCAGAGATGAGCTCGTCTAATCGTCTCCTTTTACAGATCAAGAAATCGGGACCCACAGTCATATAAAGCTGAAGAGATGCAACTCAGACGCTGGCCAAGAGGGCACATGACCCTCGAGGGAGCTGAGAAACTGCAGCCCAAACATGCTGAAGCTACTTCTGATTTGCTGCCTAGGAAAATTTCGGGAACTCTGCACATCTCTCTGATAACATTCGATGGCAGGTGGTTCGCCTCTCACCTGGTGGCTTCTCCTATACCTGCCCCCAAAGTCCTTCCACACAGGGACTGGTCACAACAGGCAGACCGCTTGTCCCTTGGTTAATGTGAGAAGCGAAGAGCCTCCCTCTCAGCTCACGCTGAGGTGCAAGCCCATCGTACTTTGAAATTCTATGGCACCCCAGGAAGAACAAGGCAACATTTCCATCAAGAAAGCGACACCAGGCAGAGATGTTCTTGCATCTCCAGGAGGACAGAACAAGCTTGCACATCACTAAGACTTTCATTATTTTTACAAACCCATACTCTGGACACTTAGAGTAAGGGTCATAAATAATTAAGACAAAGGAGCCTAAGGACATTTTGGGAAGCATTCTTGCTGATTTTTTTTTAAATTAGGCTCTTGGCTAATTTACAAGATTGAATTATCTCCAAAATACTTCTAGACATGTCCACAGACCAAGAGAACTCAAGCCATCCTACATTCTCACCCACTTTTAGACAACGTTTTAGGGTTTTGTTTTTTTTTTTTATTACGATTATGAAAGTTAACATACTCACTATTCAGGAACCAGAAAACAAAGAATTACAAGGAGCCTGTAATTCTACCACCTGAAAGTAACCACTCAGGTCGCTATCATGGTATAGGCATCCTTCAATCTCTCTCCTCTGCATGTTTTAAAAGTCAAACTGAAGTCCTAAAGTACACACAGCCTCCGTTCATTTCCATCACAGTTTTCCCACATTCATAACCACAAGACAGGAGTTTTTAAAAAACCACATAAGAATCTGCCATATGGATGCACCACAGTTTAAATCAATCCCCTGTGAGAGATTTAAATGGTTGCTGTTTTTCACTATTATAAATGTCTGCAATAAAAATCTACTTATAAATTTTTTTGCATAACTGCTGATTTGTTTTGTTTGTTTGTTTGTTTTTGTCTTTTCAGGGCCGCACCTGCCGCACATGGAGGTTCCCGGGCTAGGGGTCCAGTCGAAGCTATAGCTGCCCATCTACACCACAGCTCATGGCAATGCCGCATCCTTAACCCACAAGGGCAAGGCCAGGGATCAAACCCCTGTCTTCATGGATACTAGTTGGGTTCGTTAACCGCTGAGTCATGACAGGAACTCAGTGATTTCTTTATTGTACTTGAAGGTAGTGGGTCACTAGTCCTAGGACAAATTTGTGGAAAAATCAAAGATCTCTGCTCCTTGTGCAACTTATACTCCAGCAGGGGAGACAAGGATAATAAATGTAGAAATTATACAATATTATTTATTATCTTATTAGGCAAAATAGGCTATGGTAGAAAAAGTAAGACAAAGGAGAATCAGGAATTCCTGTCAAGACAAGCTAGAAATTAAATAAATTTTATTTTAAAGCTTCTTAACATGCAGTGCCAAACACCCTCTAGAAAGGGTGCACTTACTCGTCCACAAACCAGGGTATTTGCTTTATAAAAAAAAAATATATATGTGTGTGTGTGTGTGTGTGTATATCATTGAAAAAAAAAAAAAAAAAAACCCAAGAAAGCTCAATCTTGCTAGTAAGCAAATAACTTAGAACAATGAGCTATCATCTGGGCTCTTCAGATGGGTAACCTGAATTTATTCTTTTTTAAAAATGTATCTTCATATAAATGTCTATTTGTAGTCTTTGCTCATTTTCCTATTATCTTTTCCTACCTTTTTTTTTTTTTTTTTGTCTTTTGCCATTTAAGGGCCGCACCTGAGGCATATGGAGGTTCCCAGGCTAGGGGTCCAATCAGAGCGGTAGGCACCAACCTACGCCAGAGCCACAGCAATGAGGGATCTGAGCCGCATCTGCGACCTACACCACCGCTCACGGCAACGCTGGATCCTTAACCCACTGAGCAAGGTCAGGGATCAAACCCACAACCTCATGGTTCCTAGTCGGATTCGTTTCCGCTGCACCACAACAGGAGCCCCCCTTCACTGATTTTTAAGACTTTTTTTTTTAATGGAGGTTCCCAGGCTAGGGGTTGAATCGGAGCTGTAGCCATCGGCCTACACCAGAGCCACAGCAACGCCGGATCCAAGCCGTGTCTACAACCTACATCACAGCTCACCGCAACGCCGGATCCTTAACCCACTGAGCAAGGGCAGGGATCAAACCCACAACCTCATGGTTCCTAGTCGGATTCGTTAACCACTGCGCCACGACGGGAACTCCAAGACCTCTTTATATATTAAGGTTATCGAGGACAAACTCTGCAATTACATGTGTTGTCCATATCTTTCCTCAGTGTGTCATACACCTTTAAATACTGGTATGAGTGCCTAGCATCAAGAGTTATCAGACATTGAAGTTCCCGTCGTGGCTCAGTGGTTAACGAACCCAACTGGCATCCATGAGGATGCGATCCCTGGCCCTGCTCAGTGGGTCAAGGATCTGGTGTTGCCGTGAGCTGTGGTGTAGGTCGCAGACCTGGCTCAGATCACCCAATGCTGTGGCTGTGGTGTAGGCCAGCAGCTACAGCTCCGACCGGACCCTTAGCCTGGGAACCTCCATATGCTGTGGGTGTGGCCCTAAAAATACCAAAAAAAAAAAAAGAGTTATCGGACTTTTACGTCAAGTCAATCAGACTTTTCTGGCACAATTTCTTTGCCGTAAGAGTTAGGCCTAATACCACCCCGTGCCCCATATTCAGATTAATATTCACCTATACTTCCTTCTAGCTTTTGCGATTTTAGCTTTACTTACACCTAATTCATGTGTAAAGTATGGTAACATGTGCTACAAAGAAGGCTCTAACCAAAATTTCCCCATGTGCTTATCAAACTGTCCTATAACTATTTACTGTGTAATTGCATGATACACAGGCAGTAAAGCACACTGACGGAGTCCACTGGTTTTGGAGCCAATCAGATCAGCGTTCAAGGCGGGGAGACTTTGGGCAAGTTACTTCAACTCTCTGAACCTCAGTTTCCTTATCTGTAACATGGAGCTATGTCTAGAGTCGACCTTACACAAGTCTTGTGAGGAGTAAATGAATGAGCTCGCGTGAAAGTGTTTAACCAGAAGGCCTGGCACTTAGAAATACTGGAACATGTCAGCTGTTGTTATTTGAATTCTTCTAGCTGATTTGAAATGCTACCTTTCCCAAACACACTTCTATTTGTTTCCATTCTACTGAGGGGTCTCTATAACATTCTCTATTTTCTCGGTAAAGGAAAGAGTGATAATTGAAGTTTTCCTTGGTAAGTGAACTCTGTACTTAATGCCATGTACGTGTGTCTTGGACACTGTAGGAAGACAATAACATTGGCAAATAATTTGTATTATTTCTTTGAAACCATGACTGGACTTTAGTTTTATATCCTGGCCAATTCAATAAGGCAGGAAAAAGAAATGAGGACCCTGGGCGATCTTTGTTTTAGTCCCAATTTCATTATGCTGCCTCTTTTGGTTCACCATTAAGTCTCCAGCCATTGGAGGTGCCGCGTTCTTCATCAAATTAATGCAGTCTCTTTGTGGCTCAATGAAAAAAAAAGAAAAAAAAAATCTAAGCAAAGTAGGAGTAAGAATAGAGAACTACAAAATGCCTTTTTGGGATATATATTATGTGTTTCTTCTTTGTTCTACTTAAATGATGTATCTGAAGAATAGACATTCTTTTTTTTTTTCCTGTCTTTCTGCCATTTCTTGGGTCGCTGCCTCAGCATATGGAGGTTCCCAGGCTAGGGGTCAAATCAGAGCTGTAGCCACTGGCCTACGCCGGAGTCACAGCAACGTGGGATCCGAGCCACGTCTGAGACCTACACCACAGCTCATGGTAACGCCAGATCCTTAACCCACTGAGCAAGGCCAGGGATCAAACCCGCAACCTCATGGTTCCTAGTTGGATTCGTCAACCACTGAGCCACGACGGGAACTCCTGAAGAAGAGACATTCTAATCCTGAGCTCCTCTTACATTTCTGGGATAAACCCTATGTGATCATGATTCCCTTAAAATACTGCTGAATTCAATCTGTGATTGTTTTATTTGGTGTTCTTGCATCTATACTCATGCCTGAGTCCAATCTATAGTCTTCTTTTTATGTAATCTTTGTAATGATTCTGGTTCCCCCCCCCGCCCCCCACACCCCCCGAGTTGTGCTAGCTTTGTAAAATCAACTGGGATGCTTTATCTCTTTTCTATGCTCTCCAACAGTTTATTGAGCAGGCGATTATTCTGTCCCACAAAGTTTAAAAGAACTCATGCATTAAACTGCTTGCATCCAGGGCCCTCTTTGGAAGTACTATTATTATTTTTTTAATGTTTAGTTGCTTCCCTAGCTCCTGGTCTAAGGACTTAAGACTTTTGAGTCATCTAAAAAAGCCATGTCAACTGAGATTTTCAACACTGTATTTTAAGTTACTATATTTTATTTTTATATTCTAACATATCTATTTCAAGTATAATTATTCTCTTTTTTTCTATACCCTCAGTTTTAGTTTTGTGTAGTTTTTCTTCTTAGACATGACAGTTGTTTAGCCTATTTCCTTGAATGTTCCCCCAAATAAATAACTCTCAGAAGTATCGCTTCAATGTTTTTGTCTGTTTTCTAATTCATTAATACAACTTGCCTCATCACGCTTGTTTTATTCTTTCCAATTCTGAGTTGAATACTGAATTCACTTATTTTCGAGTTCTCTTATTTAATAATGAAAGTATTTAAAACTATAAATATGTCCCTGAAAAACACTTTGGTAATAATCCACATATTTAGATAAACAGAGTTTTCAGTACCTCCTAATGATTCTGTAAGTGAAGTAATTTCACTTCCTCTTTGACCCAAGTAATTCAGGAGAATATTTTTTAATTTCCAAGTAACTGGATTTCATGATATCTTTAATAATCAATATTCTAGTGAGGATAAAAAAAATCTCTGAAAGAAGACAAACACTGGCAAGAGGAAATTTATTTTTAAGGAGGAAACACTACTTACTGCAAAAACAAAACAAAACTTATTTCTATAATGCTGGATGCCTCAGAGAAGGGATATAACGGCAGGTGATTCTAGGGGGTTCCTACAGGGATTGAGGAGCACACAATACAGGAAGAGAGAGAAAAGGCACTTTCTTTCGTACCTTCTGAAAATTTTATCATGAGTATGTATTGCCTCTTTAAAAATTAATTTAAAAAGCAAAGCTATCTCTCAATAAATGGAATAAAACCATTCCAGATATACTAAGTATATAACCAAGCAAGTTGCCATACTTTCTCTTTTTTTCCATACTTCCTTTGATAAAACTTAGAGATTGTTTTCATGAAGCAAGACTTGGCTCCAAGATGATGAACATTCAGGGCTAGAAAAAGGAAGAGAAAAAATATGATCTCTAATTCTGTAATCCTCAAGTTCAGAAGAATTAAGAGCTTCAAGGAAAAGTACCAAAGGGGGGGAAAAAAAAAAGTTGAGTCAGTCAGGTTTCATTCAGGCTACCATTTTGAAACCTGAAATTCTCGAATGTACATCGGAGAAGATGGCAGACTTCCCAATATTCTCCAACTCCAACACAGCTTTCCCATTTTTGGAATGCTCTGTATGCTCTATACTGTACATCTTGGTTGTGGCAGGCTTCTCCGTGATTATTTAAAATGAATTTAAATCCCAAGTTAGGGAAGTTCCCGTCGTGGCGCAGTGGTTAACGAATCCAACTAGGAACCATGAGGTTGTGGGTTCGATCCCTGGCCTTGCTCAGTGGGTTAAGGATCTGGCATTGTCGTGAGCTGTGGTGTAGGTCTCAGACGCGGCTCAGATCCCACGTTGCTGTGGCTCTGGCATAGGTCGGTGCCTACGGCTCCAATTGGACCCCTAGCCTGGGAACCTCCATATGCCTCGGGAGCAGCCCTAAAAAAGACAAAAAATAAATTTTAAAAATAAATTTAAAAAAATAAATCCCAAGTTAATTCAATGAACTGGTGATTGTAACTTTATGCCACTGTCAACTCCCGTCTTGCCACAAGCTTTTCAATAGCAAGAGAAAAAAAGAAAGAAAGAAAGAAAGAAAGAAAGAAAGAAAGAAAGAAAGAAAGAAAAGAAAAAACCAACTCTGTAAATTGGTTTTCCAATTTATGTTGAAGAAATCTGTTTTCCACTTTCTAATTTCTACAACTGGGAAATTCTGTATATTATGTTACCATATAATGAAGGATGCCAGTAAACAGAAAGCCCACACGCCTGCACACGCAACAGATTACACTGTGTGTAATTGCAAACACTACCACGTTATGTACTCCTGGGAGTATTATTATGGAGATGTTGTTATTTAATGCCTCATCTATTTAAAAAAAAAAAAATTCGTGCCATATGGATGAAAAATGAGTATACTAGCCTGAATATGGGGGAAAATGTAATCAGAGATCACTTAAAAGCCATACCGTTTTATACAAGGATGAGATGGTACAACCAAAAAACTAAGGAATTCAGAATGTCTCAATTTACAAGGCATGAGCTCACTGCTGGCTACTAAGATCTCCATCCTGGCACTGAGATTGGAGGAGGCTAGCAACAAACGTCACAGCCATCCTTTGGACTTTCCTGGACCACTGAAGTTACTCCTAAGGACACAGCACCTTGGGACTCCCACCTACGGCACCCAGGGAGGCAGAGCCCCTGGGGAAGGCAGCACCTACAGCCTAGAGGCTCTCCCTGCTGGGGACGAGCCATCCAGACAGACATCTGCCGAGCCTCAAGCCTCATAAAGAGCGCCAGACTCGGGAAGGAGAGCCCCACCTCCATCGATCGCCCACGTACCAAGTGGAGTTCAGGACTGCGCTGTGCCTCATTCATTCCCCTCTGACCTATGTGCACAGGAGGGGCAGCAGCCATTGCTGCTAAAACAAAAGACAGATGACAGGAAAACCTACTGCCCTTTGGCCGTTCCGAGCACAGGGGAAGTGTAAAAGTGCAGGGGGGGAAGGCAGGCCAGCTGCGCTAATCCCTTTTTGTCCAGCAGTAATTAATAGTATAATCCACATCTAAGATGCATTAAAGCGAAAACGCCGCATTATCAGAGCGCCCTGCACATTGCCCCAAGGCAGAACCTCCCCTGCTGACCTGCACAGCCAGGTTACCTCGTCTCAGCCTCCACTTCTCAGGGGAGCTGACTCTGGACACCTCATAAAAGGACCGAGCTAGCAGCCAGAAGCCTGCACTCAGCCCAACACTCCGAGTCTCTCTTTGGAAAGCACTCCCTTCCCAGGCAGCCCGGCCGGCACATGGGCTCCACATTCTGAAGAAGGAGTCATTCAAAGCAAGTCCTGGGCTCTCTGGCTAACCTTGCAAGGTCACAAGTCCCCTGATGGCGTTTTAAGAGGTAAGCTGGGGTGATGCAAGAAGAACGACAATGCCTTTCACCTCAGTTTGGTGGGATGGTTCCTTGGGTGTTTCCTACAAATCCTGGGGGCCCCAGGTAAGCCTCTATCAAGGAGGAGAAGCCAGCTGCTGCTGTCCAGGCCCGAGGAGGATACCCCTCCCACCACGACTGAAATACTGTCTCTAGAGAGAGGCCATCAGCTCATCAGGCACAAAGCACATTCAAGCTGCAGTCAAATGCCACTGCCCCTTAAAACTCGAGGTGCCTGAAGAAGCAAACTGCTCAACCACACTCTGAAGCCACCACCGACTGAGAACGTGATCTCAGTTCTCCCACCACCACCCATCTCATGGAACAAGTACAACCCACAACAGGCAGAGCACCCTGAACTCCTGTTCAACCCCACGATGCACTGGTATTAGCACCTCAGCCCCAGGCACCCCTGCACCAGCCCAGCCCCCGAAGACGTCTGAGAGTGGCCGCGGGTTATGGCAGCAACTGGCCTCCACCCTCTAAGTCCTCCTTGGTACTTGGTTGAGACCACTTTTTTCTTTTTCTTTTTTAATTTAATGTTTATTTTTGGACCTGCACTCATGGCATATGGACGTTCCCAGGCCAGGGATCAAATCCGAGCCACAGCTGCAACCTAGGTGACACTGGATCCTTAACCCACTGCATCACAGTGGGAATTCCAAAACCACTTATTTCTTAATTTCGGCCACTGGATATAAAAAACAGTAATGTGATTGAAATCGCTTTGACCTCAGGTTTTTGAGCACCTGGCATGTGTGATATGATCTCATCCAATTATCTCTACTTGTTCAAAAAAATTGCACCTTTTAAGATCTTTACCTAGAACCTAACACATTCCTCCATAATGATATTTAATTACTTCAACCTGATCCAGAAAGAGCAATCCCACATAGTTCAAACTAAGACCACCAGGGGCTGGCCAAGGAATGAAGTGCCACTTGCACTATCGCTTCGAGTAGAAAATGCATCTGTGGTGGTTCTAGAAACATGCCCCCATTCCACGAAAGTATTTCCCTCTGAGGCTGCCAAAAAGCCACGGTCCAGTGACCGGGCATACCACCCCACCTGGGCACACAGGAACCACTTCTGACAACGAACCACAGACCTGGCACTTGTGTAGGGGAGGCACCAGCCCCAGAGGCCGCCCAAGGAGCCCAGAGAGGCCTCCATCCCTCCCATCTCTGCTGCCTACCCTACCCTGCAACTGACCTCTCAGTGCGGCCAGGTCCCCTGAACCCCTGCTCTTAATGGTACCGCGACAGGACTCCTCGAGAATCCTTCATAAACTCTCTCAAGCACTGCTCTTGGCGCCTCATCACAATACAATCTAACAAAACAATATCACAGCATTTGGGGAAGAGAGAAGCTACCAAATTTCACCACAAAGCCTCCCTCCCCCTTGTTCCCCAGGAAACCTAGTTTGCCAGAAGAGGCATCCTTTGCTCCCGTTTTCATAAGGATGCTTGGTTTACCTTTACAGTCTAATCCCACCCAGGCCCATGGGGGGGCTTTCCTTCTCTGTACCAATTCTCCCACAGGACCCCTGGGGTGGGCCATCTAGGAGCCCCTCCAAGATGTCCGTGTTCTCACACCTGGAACCTGTGACTGTATTACCCTGCATGGCAAAGGTGACTTTTCAGACGGGATCCGGATTCTCCTGGATGGCTCAGGGGGCCCTGATGCAGCAACAGAGGTCCTTATAACAAGGATACAGGAGAATTTAAAGAGTCAGAAGTAGACGTGAGGAAAGGGTCTCGAGCCAAGCACAGGGGCAGGCTCCAGAATCTAGAAAAGGCAACGAAACAGATGCTCTACTCAGGGCCTCCAGAGGGAACCAGCCTTGCCAATACCTTGACCTTAGCCCAGCGAAACTGATTTTGGCCTTCAAGACTCTAGAACAGTGAGAAGATTGATTTATGTTATTTTAAGCCACAAGGTTTGTGGTCATTTCTAACAGCATCTCTTCCGGAGAAAGGGGACTGTGATGATGATAAACACACAGAACCAGAAATACCCTTGAACTTCAGGCATGAGTCGTCCTCATTGGGATCCACACAGCCTTTCTCTCTGGACTCTAGGAGCCCGCTGAATCCTCTGCTCTCGCTCACCAAAATTGAGAACCCAAGACCCGTGATGCCATAAGCAAGGGTTATGACTTGTGAGTACTGCTCAGTAGAGCATCTTAGCACCTAGATGGAAAAAACAACTCCCATCCTAGCCTGCTGCCTTTGTGATTCATAAACCAGGGAAACGACAGAAAAACAGTAAAGAATGTGTACAGCACTTTGATTTTATCCAACAGAAGATACTGGGCAAAACAAAACACAAAACCTACAAGGAAGCGCCTCCAGATCCACAATTCCTTTTACCACACGGACAGGAGCTGGGCCAAGCCAACTTCGCTCCATGGATCCCACAGGTGGGCCAGCCTGCAGTCTCGCCTCGCTGCCGGGCAGCCAGCCTGAGCCCTGGAAAGCCAGAGCCTGTGCCCACGGGGCTCCTCAAGACAACGAGAGGAGGAAGGCTCTGGAAGGTGGTGGCATCCTGCCCACCTCGGAGGTAGCCTGGGGCCTCTGGATCACGCCATCTCGCCAGCACCTGAGAGGTGTGGGCCAGGCAGCCAACCACATCAGAAGCTGGCTGCCAGCCGGCCCCAGTTGCCCAACACCTCCGCAGGAGCCAGCTTTCCAGGAGTGGGTTTTACCCGCCACACAGGTACCAGCCGCTGCTGACCAAAGCGGGGCATGGCGCCTTGAAGAATGTCCCACACGATGGCCAGCCCGACGGGGGTCAAGGAGGCTGTCCGGCTACAGAGCAATGCAATGCACCTGCGCTCCACACTGGCCTCTGCAAAGCACGTTCTCTGCACGGATTACGCAAAGCAGGATCCCACCAGGCTCTTCCTAGGACTCCAGCCGACCTCGGCTTTCCTCCAAGCCCATGTCAGACCTCCCACCCCTCCCTACCCATCCACCCCTTAATCCTCCCAACCCTACAAGTCACTGGTTTACACGCTCCCAGTGTAGCCCGTTTCCGTTATGTTTAACAAGTAACGTCGTGAAGGGCGTGTCAGGATGTTCAGGGTCAGGGTACCTAGGCTTCCTCCGTGGGAGTTAAACCTGTGACTTCAGGGCACGTGTACAAGGTGGCACTTTAAGCCGGGTAAAGTAGTCAAAGGAAAAAAAAGAAAAGAAAGTTAACCAACCTTCCACAAAGGGCTCTCATTCCGCCTCTGCTTAATAAAGATGCAACTCGGAATATTCCAAGTCCAAGAGAAGGTGGATTTTGGCAAAAGCGGCATCTAATTTGCCCAAGATTCAAAATCTTTGAGCCACTTGACCAGTTTTCTCTCTGCCGACTACTTCTTCTGATGTGCCCCCCCCCCCAAAATAAACCAGGCCCAGAAATAGAATCCCATCTCCCTTGGCTCTTATGACTAATGTATGGCCTTCTTTTAAAGCCCTCACACCACAGCTCTGACTCCAGTAATTTCCTCTTCTTCTCTACGAACGTCCATTTACAGCCTTTCTGTAACCTCTACGTGAACCAAGAATGTTCTCTGTCCCTCCCACGGATGTGGGATCACGCCCTGGTGAGAGCGGGGTGGCGCTGGACGGAATCTCTCACTGCAGTGTGAGCTCACTCGGGACCCTACCCAAGCCCAGCTCCCGGAGAAGGGGAGGAGGTCTTTTGCTTTAAGGAGCTTTTACAAAAGACAAAACAATTCCAAGGGCTGGGTGGGCAACCAGTAAAACTCAAGACATGGCTCGGGGGTTCCTTATGCACTTGGATGAAGGGGCATAGCGGCATCTTTATTTCATTTTTATCTGGGAAGGAGGGTTTGGGAAGGTGTCCCAGAAAATAGCGTCCGTCCGCCATAGGAGGAGGACTACGTAAAAGGAATGTCTGCAAGTGCTCCAAGCTGCTGCCAGCCCCATCCCGGAGGTTCCCCTCGCCGAGCCACCGCGGCTCTGGCGACCCTGCTCTCCCCGGCACCTCCCTGGGCTCCCCGCCCTCGGCCTGGCTGCCCGCGTGACTCAACACAGCCGTCCCTTCTCCACGTCTGTAGCTGACGTCCCAGGTCCCAGGGTGCTCGACGACGTGGTCCCACACGAAGAGCAGCAGCCTGTCCAGGGCATGACCCACCCAAGCGCTCAAACACGGAGGGGCTGCAGTGATCCAGGGCCTGTCCTATGGGCTAGGGACAGAGCCGGGCCACCAGCCAAATGGGCCAGGACAGCTGCTGTCAGCACAGAGCCCCCACACACTTCTTCAGACCCTCCCTCTGCCCCTACTTTTAGAGGGAGGATTTCCCCATTTGAGCCAAATGAGTCCGGGTCTTTGAAGAGGGCGGGAGAGGGAAGCCTCTGTTTCCATGATCCTCCTCAAGCCAACCCCAAACTACCTCGGCCTCCAGCTCTGCTTGTGCCCTGCTGCTGGTGCCCGAGCTTCCAGTCCCCAAAGACTCAGGCAGAGCTTTCTAGGAACAGGCACCCGGGAGACCCAGCGCTCCACTCCAACAAGCTCTCCTGACTGTATCTCTTGAGATGCGTGACACAAGAGTCCTCAACACCGTCACTGGACACGAGAGTCAAACAGGACTGCATCTGCACCTTCTCATCCCACCTCCCATCAGAGGAGGGATTTGAACCCTTGTCACTTTACGAAGGATCCTGTGGCCGGTTCACCCTGGGAAGTGGCCCAGTGCAGCCAGCAAGTGCCTGCCTCACTCCTACCTGGTCTTTATACACCTAGGAAAGGCCTTCAGGGTCAACACTAAGCCCCAGAGGAGCCTAGGAATCTTCCAGCGGCACCAGCGCGCGCGCGCGTGTGTGTGTGTGTGTGTGTGTGTGTGTATGTGTGTGTGTTTGGGTGTGCTATGCAGTTTATAGGCTACTGCCACCCTCCCACTGCATCTGAACAACACACATCCACCTTCTTCACCAAGGTGCCCCCCCCGCCCCCCCAGGCCTCTGTCCAGCCCCCATACCTCCCCTCCCGGCCTCAGCACCTCCCTGTCTGACCCTGAACTGACCCTGGGCCCCTGCTCCCCACAGCCTACATCTGCACCCTCAGATTCACAGTCTCCCTTGGGTAGACCTTCCTGCTCTAAAGGGCATGAACCTGGAGAGTGTGAGTCATCTTATTCGCAGGAAGCAACTGCTCCCTCCAAGACCTGACCCAGTTCCTAGAGAGATCCCCTCCGCCCCCTGCACCGCGCCCCGGTTCTCATAACATGCTCGGGCTCACCCACCCCCATCCCCTTTCTCCGCAGCCTTCTCAAGACCTCCTCTTCCATCGACCCACAACAGAGACTGTTTATTTGTTTAGTCCACTAGCAAGAAAAACGAGAGAGCTGTCTGCCATCCCTGGCAGGGTATAAATACTTAAAACAACAACAGCAAAAAAGGGCATGTTCCAGCTTCGCGTGGGTCCCATACGGAGCCCTCTGGCCTTCCCGTCCGAAAGAGCGGCAGACATTCCATGGGAATCACCGCTCCTTATCGTCGCTGAAAGACAAAATCCACTTAACTCTGCAACATCTCCCACGAACCCTTCACATTCTTGGTCTGGGAGCTAAGCATGTAAGAGAAAAGAGAGACAATACACCAGAAACGGGGGAAAGGCCACTGTCACCAGTACAGGAGGCACCCACACCGATTACTCTACAGACATGTCAGGATCCTTTACTTTAAAATTTGTTTAGGGGTTCCTGCTGTGGCACAGTGGGATCAGCAGGGGCTCTGTGGCACCAGGGTGCAGGTTCAATCCCCGTCCCAGCACAGTGGGCTAAGGATCTGGTGTTGCCACAGCTGCGGCAACCACAGCTCGGATCTGATCCCGGGCCTGGGAACTCCATGTGCCACCGGCTGGTCAAAAAAAATTTTTTTCTTAATAAATAAAATTTGTTTAAATAAATGTAATGACTCCCACACAAAAACTTTACATTGGACAAACACTGCCTTGGTGATCAAGACCAAATTTCAGATCAGATCAAAGGGAGACTATCCAGGGAAACCAGAAATGAGATGGCTAACCTTGCTATCGTTCTATTAAAAAAATAACGACATACTTCTGATTTCTTACAAGACATTTCAAACCAAACTGGCACCAACTTACATCCTGAAAGAAAAACACTCCCCACACAGCCTGGCAGGGCCAAGACTGGCCTCACCACGTGGGGCACTTTCTGAGACACAGGAGACAAACCACCATGGAATCAGCTGCCCCAGCCCAACCCACTGTGTCGTCTTTGATGGCACCTGCCAACCGGGACCTGGCAAGGATGTTATCGAATCTGAAAGCAAGTAGGACTGATCCGTTCAGACCTCCAGTGCTGCGCTCGACGCAACACTTCAACGCCCTACATGTGCTGGACGTTTCTTCCATTCAAATAGTCACTCGTTTAAAGGGAAGCTCGGGGAGTTACAGCCGTGTTTATCCGTCCTTTTCTTCTGAATTCTTTCCAAATCTCACCAAAGTAGTGGCAAAGTCACGAAGCACTGAGAGTGTAACGGCCTGTAGCATCGTATGCCAGGAAGCACAGGGAACCTTCCATCTGCACACTTGGTTTTGTTCTCCTGACAACCTGTGAGGTGGGCACAAGCACTGATTCCATTTTGGCCACAAGGAAGCGGAGGCCCAGAGAGGACAAGGAACCATCCCAGCATCACACAGCTAATTAATACTAGAGCAAGAACCCAGTCCCTGGGTTCTCAAACACCAGAGCCTTGGAGAGCAGAAGCACCTGCAGACATTCTCCAGGGCCGGGGTGCTGTCGCCTGCAGGGCAGCCACCAAACCCATCGGGAGCACTGCCTGCAGAAGGTGTGGTTCACTCCTAAGATAGTTCCTGTCAAGAAGCTCATCTCCAGATGTCCTTGTCCCCCAAACCGTGGAAAAGCCAGCTCAGCTCAGGAGGAGGAGCTCAGTCCACAGCTCCCCGTCTCACACAGGCCCTCAGAGGCCGAGACCCCAACATGCACTCAAGTGGTTCTGACCTTCCCTCCACCCGCGTCCTGAGCCATCCTGGGCTGAGGGGGGCGGCCAGCAAGGAGTGTCTCCCTACACTCGGCCCCCCCACTCCACCCCCAACTGTCCTCTAGACCAAGGCCCTGCGTGCCCACTGGCATTCACGGTCAGATCTGAACCAACTGCTGGGGAACCTCTTAAGACACTTAGCTCTTGAGTTTTTCAAAAAAAAAAAAAAAGAAAGAAAGAAAAAAAGGATGTGTCCCCTCCTGCAGACCTTGCGGAACAACTGCGGGGATTAGTTCAAAGTGCACAGGCTCCAGGACTTTGAAAAACAAAGCCTCTTAAATTCCTTTCCAGTTTTCCTCAGACAGACATGGCACCTCTCCCTTCTATTTGGAATTAAACTGTTAAATTTTTAAGTGGCGAAGTCAGAGAGGCCTAAACAGTGACACCAAGGAGACCTGTAGCAGCTCAATAAAACACAGATGGAGCAGAGACGCCAGCCCAGGGAGGGGCACGGGGGCTCTGGGGCCAGGGGGAGGGGCTGCTGAGGAGAAGCGCCCCTCCCCGCAAAGCTCACAATCATCCTTCTGGCCACTCAAGGCATCCCCGACTCTTCTTCCCGGCCCCCGACCCGACCCAACACTCCACCTTCGAAACACACTCAGAGGGTGACCACGTGTAGCAGAATCTCACACCCGCCCAGAACCTCCCCCTGTGTCCTTATTTGGAAATTGGGGCTTTACAGGTATAACCAAGCAGAGGTCGTACTGGGCTAGGGTGGTGCCCTCAGAACGCAAAGGACACACAGAGACACCCACGGAGAAATGGGGCAGAAACTGCAGGGCCTCGGCCGCAAGTCCAGGATGCCGAGGACCGCCGCGATCCGACGGGAGAGGGCAAGGAGGCTGAGGCTTCAGAGGGACCACAGCCCTGCTGACACCTTGACCGCAAACTTCCAGCCTCCAGAAGAACTGTATGAGAACCCACTTGTGCGGGTGTGAGCCCTCGGTGTTGTAACACTTTTCTCTGGCAGCCACAGGACACAGCGCTGCTTCTCACCCCTGCTCCTCGAGGCCCTCGGTCAGAGCCACCTCCCCCCACACCACCCCCGGGCTCTGTGTGCCCACCCTCAGCCCTGAACAGCTGCCAGAGGGAGCTCGTCCAGTGCAGGTCCAATCACTTCGGCAGATGACTCCAACGCGGCCACCTGACTCAGGGCAGAGGGAGCTCAGCCCTGGACCCCCCACCCCCGCTCCAGCCACGCGGGCCTCTGCGGCCTCAGTACACGCCAGGCGTGCTCCACCTCTGCCCTAATGTCGCCTTCCCCCGAGGCCTCTTCACGACCCAACTCCACCTGCCAGGCGCTGTCCTCCTCCACCTCGCCCTGCTCGGCTTTTGCTCACAGCGTTGAACATCTCTTCCAACTCTGCATTTTTTCTACTAGTTACGTGCATTGAGGGGGTGGAGGAAGGACAGCTCCATGAAGCCAAGAATTGCTCTCGTTCCCCTCCCTGCGCTGCAATAGTGCCAACACCTAGAACACCTAGAACAGTGCCTGGCACACGAGACCTCCTCAGATATTTGATGAGGGAATGGACAAAAGGCCAAGGGGAGGAAGGGGTGCAGCCTTGACCGTGGGGCAAGCGGGCCAAGCCAGAGGGGCTGGCCTCAGGGACACAGAGCTCACAGGTCCTCGCAGGCAGGTGGAAAATGCTACGTGTCAAGGAGCCACTGCAGGCCCCTGACTGGAAAAATGAGAGGAAGAAAAGCAGGCAGGGTCTCTTGACCTTGGCACTAGTGGTGCTTTGGGCTAAACAGCTCTCTACAGGGGTGGGGAGGGGCTGTCCTGGGCATTGGAGGAGGCTAAGCAGCAGCCCTTACCTCCACCCCCAGATGCCAGCAGCATCTCTCCCCAAGCTGTGACAACCACGAATGTCTCCAGACATTATCACATGTCCCCAGGGATGAAGAGAAGGCAAAACTGGCCCCTTTGAGAACCACTGAAATAGAGATTCCATGGCAGTGTAGACACAGAGTGACCCCAGAAGCATGTATCTACAAGAGCCGGCAGGAACATAGGGACACCTGTGCCAGGCCCCACCCTGTGACCTAAAAAGCACATTCCCCTTCTAAGACGGGCAGCCACTGCTCTAGCCGGCTTCTAACCTTGTCAAGGCTCAAGAAGTGCCAAATGCCCTGGTTCTGCCCCACCCCCACCCCGCCCCCAGGAGAAGGTTCCAATCCCGATTTTTATCTTGAAATATGTTGATTTTTAAAATACCATATGGTTAAACAAAACTTTAGGCCAGGTTTTGCCTACAGGCCACAACTTTGAAATCTCCGGCATAGAGGCTGCCTGGAGGCAGAAAGAGATGGGCAGGCAGACTGCAGATTCCTTAGGAACCTGCAGGAATTCAGCCATGAGAGGACAGGGCCCAGACCCAGCCTGTGAGAGTGAGGAGGAAGGGCCCAGTGTCAGAAACTAAGCTGAAGTGAGAGAAGCACCAGGACAACTCCCCAGATGTCACTACAGCACAAGCTTTTTTTCTTTGTTTTTTGTTTTTTTTTAAGGCCCGCACATGTGCAAGTTCCCAGCCTAGAGGTCGAATCAGAGCTGCAGCTGCCTGCCAACACCACAGCCATGGCAATGCCAGATCCAAGCTGCGTCTGTGACCCACGCCACAGCTCTGGGCAACGCGAAATCGTTAACCCACTGAGCGAGGCCAGGGATCAAACCCGCATCCTCATGGGTTTGAGGTTCTACTTGGCTTCATTACCGCTGAGCCATGACAGAAACTCCCTACAACACAAGTCTTGCTGCAAGCATCAGAGTAAAAGCCACAGACGGTGGAGAGTGTCCTGAAGATAAATAGGAACGCACAAATCCTATACTTATTTCTAGAAGGTGTGTGAGGCTGTGTCTACATGATCCCAAGCCTGGAACCCACCCTGGACAAAGCCAAGGCCTGCACGTCTTCACACTGGTCAAGAAACAGCCTGGCCACCTGGCTGGACCTTCGCTCACCATCCGATCCATCCAGACCACCAGCCGAAGAACAGCAGGATGGGAGCAGCGTCCCCCAGGAATAGGGGCAAGGTCACTGGGCTGATGAGAACACTTTCTGCTGCCCCACACAGGTCCACGCACCTTCTGGACTCCCTCCCCTGATAATCTGGACCAAAAAGGACGCCTATGTGTCCTTCAGTAGGTCCCCTCGTGTAAAAGAAAACCAGGGCTTAGGAAGGGGTTAAAGGGAGCATCGTGAAGCTTGGCGGCATCAGAGCTCAGGTCCACAACCTCAAAGCCACCCATGTGGCACTGCCTTGCCCCCACCCGCACCCATCCCAGAGCTGGAGCAACCAGGAGAAGGTCACCTGGATGACACACACTAGAGTGTCTGTCCAAGGGCGACAGGCCTCATCTACGTTAGACAGCGACACAAAGCAAAAGAGCTGTGAAGGACACCTGCGCTTCTGGACAGGCTTGGGGCCAGGGACACCAGCTTTCACTGCTCTATCTGCAAACCAGGTAGAGTGACCTCCTTGAAGTGCTGTCATCTTCTCAGAGAAAGTCATCCCATCACAAAGCATTATCATACTTCAATAACCTTGTCCCTGGCAGGGCATGCCATCAAGACCAGAGGCACAGGCTTCTTTCTGCCCACACGTTGCATCAGATGCTGGGCCCGATCAAGGTCACAAGGAGAAAAGGTAAAACAGTCAGAGGCCGGAGTTCCCACTGTGGCTCAGCGGTCACAAACACGACTAGAATCCATGAGGATGCAGGTGTGATCCCTGGCCTCGCTCAGTGGGTTAAGGCTCTGGCATTGCCAGTCTCCACGGAGCCTCACAACACCCCCCAGGCAGAGGCCTCCTCTCACGAGCTTCCCTCCCCCATCCACGGGCAACAGGATCCATCCACGATGACGGCGGTGGGGCTTGAGATCCTCCAACCTTCACAACGCAGGCCTCGGTCTCCCTCCACCCAAGTGCCAACAAGTGGTTGCAAAGAAACCCATGTAAGACACACTAGAAAAAAAAAAAATCTTTGGACTGGGCGCCGCGGCAAGGGGGTGCGGGAACAAAGCTCAGTGGCGCCAGCGCTCAGCGAGGCCGGAACAGCCAATGGGAGCTGTGACCTGGTCACACCCCCAAATCCCTGTGTGACAGGCTCCATCTCCCAGAATGCAGTTCCCCTGACCGGGGAGCCGGGAGGAGAACCCAGGCTCGGAAGGCATTTGCATGACCTGGCGGAGTGAAAACACTGTAAATCAAGCAGCCGCACACTTTGCAGACAGACTCCACACAACTAATCACAGGAGGAACAGGGTGTTCGGCTGGGCCCGATCCCAGCGGCTCTGGAATCACATGTCCGTCTCCCTCCACCCCCACCGGAGCGTGGACACCGGGAGGCCCAGCCCCCGACCCTGGGTACCAGGAGGTCCCTCTGCTCCCCAGGATACTCCCGCCTCCCTTCTGACTGCCCACCTCCTGCAGACACTCGTCGGCCCTCTCCCACAGATGAGCTCCTCCTGCATCGACTTCAAGGAGCCAATTTTTGCCTGCAGAAGAGGAGGAGAAAGTTCCCACGTGCAGAAAACTCACAGCTCAGGGAGGAATGAAGAGGGGGTGGCAGAGCACTTGTTGAAAGAAGACCCGTCGCGATTAGGAGGCGAAGACATCAGCTCTGAAAGTTCACAGGAGCAGCCCCCCATCCCTCCCCCACTCCGACCCCCCCACGTCCCCCAACACACCCCAGGAGGCAGCGCACTGGCGGACCCCCAAGGCCAGAGGGCCCCCAGGGAAGGGGTGGGAGCTCCACGGTCGTTTGCAGGAGCTCCACCTCTGCGAATGGATTTGATGTCAAGTGTCAGCAAGTAAATTGCTATTGGCTTCTCAATAAGCAGCAGTAGTGAGCTAAGTGTTTCCCCGTATTGTGCCGGCTCTCGCGGACTCAATACGGCAGTATTGACAGCACAATCACACGGTAATCCCGGCTCCACTAATACCTCCACTTCCTCAATGAAAATACACTTTCCACTTGGACCTCAGCCCATGAGCTTTGGGCTGGACTCTCCGGCCTCCCCTCCTCCCCCCACCCCACCCCCTGGGGCCCTGGAATGGGCACCTCGCCCCCCATCGCCCTGGCCAATGTGAACATCCCAGCCAGCACATTGTCAGGGCCCAACCTAAAAGGTAAACAGCCAGAGACCTACAGGAAAAGGCCTGCTCTCCCATCTATAAATCACCGGTGGGAAGGAAGGAAAAGTGATCCAGCTCTTTACGGATAAAAATCTCTGCAGTCGCTGAGGAAAATTGATGTTCCCTTGCAAGGCAGAAGACGATCGCTCGGGGAAGAGGTCTGTCTTCAAGTTTTCAGAGAGACAAAGAAACTCCAACCTCACCCAAAATGACACGCGCGCGAGACAAGCGCCCACTATCGCCCCGGCTGCCAGTTTCCAGGAGGCGAGTCCCTGGGCCTGGTAATCTCAGACGGACTGACATACTGGAGGGCCTGCTAACTGAGTAAGAAACGTGGCGCACAGACAAGCAAGCTATTTTTCAAAGCCATCTCTCCTCAATTTTCATTTGACTTTTAGAACACCCTGGAGTAGGCAAGGGACAAGATTTTATCACCAAGACCAGAGAAACAGAGACGTGGAGTGACTTACCCAAGGTCACACAGCTAGTTGGCAGTGTGTTTGCCGTTAGAGGCTAGCCTAGAGGTTGGCAAACATTTTTCTGTGAAGAGCAAGGTAAATATTTTCGGCCTCGTGGGGCCATCCAGTCTCCGCTGCCACTGCTCAGCTCTGTCACTGCGGCATGTACGCCACCACAGACAGGACACTAAACAAACAAGCCCGGCTGTTTTCCAATAGAACCTTATTTAAGGACACAGTACGATTTTTGCATATTTTCATGTGTCAGAAAGTATCATTCTTCTTTAGAACCCCCCACCCCCACCTTTTAAAAGGGTAAAAACCATGCTCAGCTCACAGACCAAACAAAAGCAGGCGCTGGGCCAGATCTGGCCTGCAGGCTGTAGTCTGCCAGTCCTGGCCCACTGGGAGACTTGTAAATACCTAGAACACTACACGGCCCAAAGGACAACGCATGATCATTCTCAGGCTCATTACAACTGTAATGATCTCGTCCAATGAAACTGCTTGACCAACCAACAGCAAACACAAACCCCAGCCCCTGAGCGTCCAAAGGCAACGCAGCTTTGCACCCACGGTGCACTGGCAGCGTCTTTAGACTTCGGCAGAAGCACCGCCTTTTAATGGGACTTTCTGCACAAATTTCAAAGTTAAGAAACTTTCCCTAAGCACACGGTGCACGTGCTAACTGCAGAAGGCATTTATTTCCAAAATCAGCCCACGAGGCGTCCTTAAATACAATGCTGGGGTGAGGGACGCCCCGCCCTCCCCAAGAAGGAGTTTGGGTCTGTGCTCAGTAAGAAGGAATCTGGCCAGAAAGGGGTTAATGCCCTTCCAGGCTGTGATCTGATAAATGGCTGTGCAGAAAGCAGGTTCCCTCACTTTGAGATATGATGTCACTAACCTTTATTGATCCACTATCAGAGAACTTTGCTTATCTCTCTCCGGTGATATACTGCCCCTCCTGTGCTCAACTAGTGTTTAATACACTGCCGGCTGCCCCGCACTCCTCATCGCTCAACACTGCCGAGCCAGGCTGCCACGGGGGCCAATATTTTATAGCCAGACCTTGCCAGCACAGACTCTCTGACACCGGGAGGGGCCACACCCACCTCCCCCCTCCGTCTGCACTGCCAGGTGCACCTTGACAGCAGGTGAGGGGAGCAGGATGGGGCAGGGCCTCTCCAAGCTTCTCCTTTTTGGTATTTTTTTTTCTTTTTTTCTTTTTTTTGGCTTTTGTCCTTTTAGGGCCGCACCCGCGGCATATGGAGGTTCCCAGGTCAGGGGTCTAGTTGGAACTGTTACTGCCGGCCTACACCACAGTCACAGCAAATGCCAGATCCTTAACCCACTGAGCGAGGCCAGGGATCGAACCTGCAACCTCATGGTTCCTAGTCGGATTCGTTTCCGCTGCGCCAAAACAGGAACTCCCCTTTTTGGCTTTTGTGAAAGCACAACTCCAGTCCCCTCACGCTCTAGCTTCTCATCCTCGACCCTGGAAAGACAGCTGTCGGCCGACCATGTTTGCGGGGCAGAATGTAAGCGCCGTGGAATAAAACCTCCTACTAGGCAAACGGGCTTCCTGTTTTTCCCTTTCCACTGTCCAGACCTCAGTCTACCAGGCACTAGAAAACACTGCCCATCGCGGTGCGGGACAGTCATTGCAGAGGAACCACGCCAGGACGAAAGCCAGGGAACATACCCACGTGCAGCCAGTCAGGCTTGGATCCAGAAAGGTAACAGGGTTCTACCGCCCCAGGCAGTGAGCAGCCACACACTGGGTTTGGAGGCCCCCCTCCCTCCTCCCAACCCACAGGCAACTGGGCTCGATGCACAGCCAGTGCCCCACCCAAGGGTGGGCGAGCCCGCAAGTGACAACAGACAGGAGGAGACTGCTGCCACTGAAGACGCAGAGCTGGCGTCAGTCCTGCTCCTTCCCCGCCACCAGCCTCAACCGCCTCCAAGGGACTCAACAGCCTAAGCCAAGATCCCACCTGTGGCTCCCGGAGGAGCCCGTGGACAAGACGTTGCGTCTCCCAGCCCATCCCTGCCAACAGGGGCTGCGGGGCGGTCGGAGAGCCAGCTTGCCCATCCCCTGCCTCGGGGCACCCAGAATTTGCCTAATTGAACATTAACAAGTTGCTACAATAAAGTTTCTCTGTTGTGAGCTAGAAACCTTTTCGGCAACAACAACAGAAGTCTTGTTACAAACAGCTCTCAAAGCCAGGCCTCAGCCTCGACAGGTGTGAACAAGATTTAAACACCTCCTACAATACAATGCAATCCAAACAAAGGGGAAAGTCAATCCCAACCCCCTGGGGTTTCTCCTTGTCTAACATCTTCTTCACTCCCTGGCCCCGAGGGCGCCGAGGGACCGTGTGGGGAGGCCGTCTCCAGGCCAGGCCAGGGGACCCGAGCAGCTCTGAAGCAGATGCCTCCACCACCCCAGGCGGGCAACCGTCGGTCTTGGTTCGCTCGGGCAGAATGGAGGCTGTAAGCCTCTCATTCCCGGTCGAGGGTGGCGGGGGGGAGGGTGAGGGGGACCCTGGGGTGCACCTTCCCTCCCTCCCTGACCCAGTCAGGTGATGCACGGCCCCAGCGAGCTTCCCACGTTGCCTGACCCCAGCTCTGCACCCAGTTTTGTCCCCAGAGAGGAAAGTGGTGGTGGTGGGGGGGGTGCTGGGAAGGGTCCCAGGTCCTCAGGGGCCTGGCAGTTCTTTCCACTAAAGGGGACCCAGATGCCCCCCCATCCTGCCCCCGAGTCTTTCCGTCCCAGTTATGCTGGGGAAGAGATGGGACCCTGGGACTGGATTTGTCATTAAAATTTCGTTGCGCGCCGCCCGGGGTAGGAACACATGAGAAGTGTGTGTCGGACAAGGGAAGGAATTATCCCTGCCATTGATTTTTCGCTCTGGAGTATTAGAGAGAACGCAGCGGTTATCTGGAGATTTCTTCCCAAAGCCAGCCACATAAACGGGACTTGAAAGAGCTTATCAGACCAACGATCTGCTCCAACCTCCACGGCGGAAAGTGGGCACCCGGCCGGGAACCCAGTGAGCCCCACTGTTCCGGGGCGACATCTTGAAGCAGTTGTTATTGTTACTCGACTTCAAACAGGTGAGGGCAGAGGGGGGTGCCAGAGGGGACCCCAAGGCCAAGCGTTCCGGTGGACAAAGAGGTAAGTTCTCTGCCCCAGGTCTGCTCTGATGAGAAGGCACGACTGTAACACAAAACCCAGAAAAGCAGCGGGCACATACACAGGCACCCGGTCCCTCCTGTGTGGGCATCCCTCCTCTCTTTTCCAAACTTTCAGGCATTTTTTAAAAAGTGATGAACACTAACAATCCAGCTTTTGATCCTACCTCCCCTTTCCTCTCAGGGCAAGAAAAAAGCTGTCGACATTTTTTAAAAGTGAGAGACGGCCATAAAACATGCCAAGGGCAGCTACTCAAAATGTTCTCTACCTTCCACCATGGAGCAAAATTCAAGGGTGAGAGTCACCTGCGGACATGTGATCAAATGTTCACGGCCACCACGATGGAATCTGTTCTGCAGAAATTTGTATTCGTGAATCTTGGAGCCTGAAAACGGATGCCACGCGAGGAGTGAATGTGGCTCATTTTTCTCCATGTTCCCCCTTCTCCCTCCGGATTGGGAGGCAAGCACCCCCAAGCTCGTGGAAGGACAGTGGGCCCCTCGCAACGACAACCACGCGAGGTTCAAAGGCTCAAGCCCCCTTTCCAGGTAGCTGGGAGGATGTAATTGGTGAGGCAGGAGATTAGAAATATCGGCAGCCTCTAAGTAAGACTTTAATTTACTGGCAGATCAATAGAGCCGGGGTTATATTGGCAAAGTGTCTACAGCTCTATTGACTCACGCAATGCCTCTTATCAATTTATCAGAAATCTGAAGTCAGAAGATATTGTTTGAAGGGAAAAGAAGAAAAAAAGAGAAGAGACAGGGAGCAACAAGAGCCCAAGTGGTTAGCAACTGGGGTCCCCAGTGACGACTTGGTACCAAGGGTCTTTTCACATCACCCTGTCTCCTGGAAGGGAAGCCACCGTGATGAAATTCAGAGTTAACACGGCCTCCTCGGCCTTCTCGTGTGATTCCATTTTCCATAAACCTTGCATGGGGGGCAGAGGTGGGGGGCGCGAGAATTCTACCAAAGCAGAGGCCATTGATTTATTTGTTTCAGCAAGGAACTCTCCTTCCTTGGCGGGGGGGAGGTGTCAGTGATTCTGGCCTAAGTTGCCGGTGTTCACATGCATCCCCTTCTTTTCATTCTAGGGCCTCTCCAGTTCCACCTTAGCCAGAATTCTTCATTTTCGATGTTTTCTCACCAATCCCTAAAAAAAGATTTTTTTTTTTTCCTCTTCAGGGCCACACCTGTGGCATATGGAAGTTCCCAGGCCAGGGGTCGAATCAGAGCTGCAGCTCCCAGCCTACGCCACAGCCACAGCCACGGGGATCTGAGCCATGTTGGTGACCTCAACGCCGGATCCTTAACCCACTGAGCGAGGCCAGGGACCAAACCCGCATCTTCATGGATGTTAGTCACCTTCTCAACCTGCTGAGCCACAACAGGAACTTCCATAAAAACAGTTTTTTTTAAGGTAAAGGGCTATCTATCCCAGCATCCCAACCAACCAAGGGGTCACGAAGCAGCGGACTCACAGTGGCACGTGGGTCTCCGGGAGCAGAGAAAAAAAACAGACTCAAGTTTTATTAACTGTCACCCAAGGGTACGCAAGAGGTTTCACAAATAATTAATCTTCGTTGGAAAGGTTTTGAAATATTCCAGGTAGTGGACAAAAAGGCCAGGGAAGGAAAAAAGTCAACACGAACACCTCACCGCACCGAAAGGTCCACACCAAGGAAGGAAGGGCGACCCCGGAAGACATGTCGTCCGGAGTGTTTCTACCGGATAACTCTAGGGGGGCAGGTCCCCAAGACAGAGAGGACTCCGGTCATCAGGAGGCCGAAGGCAGGAGCGATGTCCCTTGGTTTGGAGGAACCAGGACCTGCTTCTGACAATCCATTTTGGTTCCTGCCTCATACAACAAATTTCTGCTTAATTGCTGTTTTGCATTTCGTTGAGACATCGGGTAAACAGTACTTAAGTGTTTCCAGACAAAAACAATAACTCACTAATGACTAAGGCCCTGCTAATTAAAATGCCCCCGTGATGGCGTGACTGGACTCAGAGCCACCACAGGGAACAGAAGTGCCCGGGCCTTGAATGCACCAACCAGAACGCGGACGTAAGGGGTGGAGGTCACGATGGCCCTCTGGTTGCAGACAAGGGAGCCCCTTACGGGAACTGGCGGGGATGGGGAGAGTGGGAGGAGCTGGCAGGGGAGGGGAGGGCACGGGGATTTGTACATTCTAGAACCTGGCATGGCCCTCAAGACTTTGAGTGCCCATGATGCCCGGAAGAAAAGAAAACAAATAAAATGCATGTGCCATACCCTAGAAGGGGAGACACCAAGAGGTGTTAAACTGACCTGAGAAGAGACCACACTTCTCCTGCGGAAGAGGGTCCAAAAGCCGAAGTTTCCAACTACACTTTAAAAAAGAGAAAGGATTCAGCAAGGGGGAAACGGAGGTAAACGATACCACCCGCTCTGCGCCAAAGCACCAGTTTAACCAAACGATCAAGATTCCCAAGTGCTTGGGACACAGAAAACTTCTCTTCCTCGCGAACAGCAGAGCAAAATAACCAGCCTTCCCCTTAACAGAAGGCTGCTTCTCTGCTCTCTGCAACTCTTGGTCCTACAGACGAGGCCTCCCAACACCACGTATTCAATCTCCGCCTTCAAAACCAAAAAGAAAAGAAAAGAGGGCGCCCAGAGTCCTGGGGCTGGCAAAGGACCTTCTCTTGCTCCCAGCGGGTTAAAGACCTGCTAGTTAGCAAGGAAGAGGGTGGGGACAGTCGTTGAAACCACAGGGGCCTAATACCCATTTGTATTCACACTCAGACCCTTTAGGGATATAAAATCGGAGAGGTTGAACTGTTTACATTTACCTAATGCTCAAGTAAACAAATCAGAGCCTGAGTGGTGGGGTTTCCGGCAGGGCGAGGGCCAGACCCCCTCCTGCGCAGGGGAAGCAGAGTGCGGCGAGGGGGAGGGGGCTGCCGATGTCATTCCCGTCACTTCTCAGGGGCTGAGGCCAGTGTCCGCCCCACCCCCAATTCTCCCCACCCCCAAGCCTGCGCCCTCCTTGACCCCATGTGGCCCATCTAGAGTCCACCCGCAGAGGAAGCTTCCAGAAAAGCGCAAGAGGCCCCCTTGCTCAGGACTGCGGGTGTGCACAGAGGAGCAGGGGACTGGCAGACTTGCCCTCTTTTGGCACAGACCATCGGTGCCAAAGCAGGGAGACGTCCCTCCCTGGACAGGGTCGGCGGCCACCAGACATCACCTGGCCTCCCCCATCCCCACCCCCCAGGCCTGCCTGGGCCTCCACATCCCCACAAGCGGCCCTGTCAAGAGCACAGGGGAAAAGGGGTTAAGCACTCAGTGTCAGCCCGAGGGAGAAACTTCCCTCTTTCCAGGCACTCCCCCCGCACCCCGCCCCCCACCCGGGGAGGGGGTGTCCTCGACAACTATTGTCACCCAAGAGAACTGCGTCTCAGAAGAGACACCCTCCCCCCACACCCACTTCCCCCATCACTGGTGGTGGCAGAAGCTGTTTGCTGTCCCAGTGCAAGGCCTGACCGTAGCCTCTAAAACACCAACAGTTTCAACTTGACTGGGGGGAGGGGGGCAGGGGGGCTGGCACGCCTTTTAAATGCAGATTTGAACTCTTCACCCGGGGTCAGACAGCTGCGCTCCTCCAGCCCCAACAGAGGCCGGCGCCGGGGCCACTCAAGCTCACACTTTCACAGTTTTTTTCCTGCCTTCCCAGGAGGCCAGCCCATTGAAGGAATCAGATGCCTCCCTCCCTAAAACCCCAAACCCACACCCGCCTCTCGGCTTACCAGGGGCATGAACCCCACTGTCCCCCTGGAGGCGGCAGCCCTCGGACCGGCCGGCCAGCTGGCTGGGTGGGTGGGTGTGTGGGTGCCCCGGGCACAGCAAGGGTGCAAGAGGATGGTTATCACATTCAGACGAAGGGACGCTAAGAGCAATAGTGAGAAAACCCTCAGACTTAACCGCTGCTCTGCAGGAAGGCGCATCCTTGGTGGGACAGGGTTTACAGGTGCTCTTTCTGCCAGCAGAAACCAGGACTGCCATCCCGGCTACTCGACTCATCAGGGCTGCAGCGTCAGGACTTAGAACCTCTAGCTCTGAGACGTCACTTCAGGAGTGAACAAGAGAAAAACATGAACAGCCTTGAATTAAAAAACAAAACAAAAACCAGTCTAGGACGAGGACTTCTTGCCTCCATCACATATCCCCCCTTCCCTTATCCTCCTGTGCAAGGCGGTTTCTGATTCTTTCCTTGTCACCCTCTGCCCCTCCCTTTCTCCACCTTCAACCAGAGAAGCCCACTGGCCCTAGATGGGGAAAGAAGGCTCCACCGGTTGGCATTAAGATAAGGTGAGAGGTGAGAAATCCAAATAAACACTAAGGGAAGAAGCGATGGGTTTTTTGGGTTGCTGGGATTGGGGACCAGGTCAACGGCTGCACCTGGGCAGCCCTGGAGCCTCCAAAAGACAAGGCCCTCCAAGCAACACGGCAATCAACCCAGGCCCACTGACTAGGAGGCCCACGTGGCATCAGAGGACAGGGCACTGATCACCCACGTGTCTCAGGTCCTGATTCAGGCCCATCCTGCCACAGACCAATAAGCTACCACCAACAGGTGGTTTCCAGAAGCTCCCTGCAGCCTGCCACCGACTGCACAAATAAAGAGGGGGTGACGCATAGAGCCTAAGACTGTTGTTATAAACACACCTGAATTCACTCAAGTGGAGGCGGTCCTGCCGTGTCCCCTCCCCCGGGTGTGGCCCACTTTGCTGCACTTGCTGCTGTTCTGTGTTTGAATGGCCTTCGAAGTCAGGTGGGTCCCTCCACCTCCCACCTGGGTGCCATGAAACAGTTTACAAAACGTCTGCACAGCAGCATCAAATGTTTGCCTCCTCCTCATCCCATGAGGGTGTCAGGGGACTCAGACCATTTTTTACAGAAGAAGCTGTAGAGAGATGCAGCCCATACCCCCGGACCCCAGGAAGTGGAAGCAGCCAGTTACAAGAGACGATGGGCAGCTCAGGCTCTCTCAATAGGATACCTCAGAAGAGCTCAGTGCACATCCTGAAATGCCAGCCCTGCCCCTTCGGAGAGGTGGCCACCAGACCCCAGGGCTTCTGTGCCTACGAAACGGGGCTGGTCCGAGATGAGACGTGCTCCAAGGACCAAGTACACATGGGCTGTCTGTGAAAGGTGCAAAGTGTCTCATTCAAAGTTTTCTTGATAATGAGTATGTGTTAAAATGGTAACGTTTCAGATATACTGGGCAAAAGAGAACATAATTAAAATTCACGTCACTGGCTTTTTTTTAACATTTTAATGTAGCCACTAGAAAATTTTCAATGATTTAAGTGACTTCCATACTACGAGGGGGTGCTGTTCTAGAACCTTAGTCTGTGGTTCAATTTCAGTCTCAGGAGTTAGGTGTTCTTGAGCAGGACGGAGGCAGAATTCTCTGGTCCGCTCTCAACAGCCCCCTAGAGCTACAGCCTTCCAATTGCCAAGTGATACGTCTAATTGGGTTGAAAAATCTTAGAATCCAAATCACTTATACCTGCAATCTGGCCATGGGGGGGGGGGGGTCAGATGTGCGTCAGAAGGTGGACAAGGCCCGTGGAGTGACACACCCTCACCCAAAACGGTTGTCAATTACTGCTAAGACCCATTGTTTGCTTCGAAAAACAGTTAAGTTGTTTATTGTGGTTTAATACAAGGATTGATTGCCCATTCCAAGGCTCTGCCTCCTACTCCAGCTGGATTTCTCCCTATCAAGGGCAGCGTTCTCTTCTTTTAACAGCCCTTCCCATAAAATATGCCCAGCAGGAGGCCGGTGGCCACCCACCCCCAACACACACACACACACACACACAAGTGAGCAGGGAAGGGGGGGCAAGGGGCAGGAGAACACAGACGTGGCCCCTTTCCTATTAGACAGCGCCTGTCCCATCACTAGGGATCACAGGCCAGTCTCATTTCTCCATGTAAATGAACTTTTTAGCCACCTCCTCAAAGAAGAAAAGCTGCACAGATGCGGAAGGCCCATCCTGGGGCACACAATTACAGCCATTTGCATTCCTCCAGCAGCAGGATTAGCAGAGGAATGTGCTTTGCAGCTTTGTGGGGGGAAAGGAGTTTAGGAAGAAAGGAATGGGGGGTGTATTTCTCCTGGGTCCGTCCGTCCATCCAAAGTTCTATGATACACTTCCACTCCTCTGAGAGTCAGAGAGTGGAAATAACTCCTGCTCAGGCTTTCTAAAGAGGGGGAAGGTTGAAAAGGCGGGGGGTGGGGGGGGAGCGGAGGACCGAGTGTATTAGAACTGCCCCTCCTGGCGCTTTGATCCCCTCGGTCGCTAGGAGAAACCAACTTTTCTCCTTGGGTTAATCAAAACCAAATTACTCAGGAATGTGGCAGGACAGGTCTGAGCTTCCAGGTCCCTTTGTCTTTGAGGATTTAAAATGAAAAAATAAATTTTTTAAAGCAGATGGCAGGGGCTTACAGAGAGGTAACGTGCAAAGTCTGAAGGAACCTTAGACCACATCCCCCTCCCTCAAAATAAGTAACTAGATAAATAAATCAAGAGACCCACAAGCCTACTCCAATCTAGGAGTCAAGAGGTTATTTTTGTATAGGTCCAAAACTCAGCAAAACTTCCTATTTTATCCTGATTGAACCTCATGAAAGAACTCCCCCGCCCAAAAAAAAAAAAAAAAAGCGGTACCTAGTCAAAGTACAAATAAGAAACAAGCAAGATTTTGCTGCAAATCGATCATAAAGTTTATTTTGGAAAGCACAGGCCCCACGAGCTCAAGAACACACACTGTCCCAAGAACAAAGCTTGGGAGTAGTTTGCACGGTCCTTCCTTGGGACGCCCGGGTAGGAAGGCGAGCATCCAGTCACCAGGATCAAACCCCAACAAATCCGTGGGGACTTTGGAAACCTCAGGGTCTCTTTACGTTCTAAGGAAGGCAGCATTTAGGGCATGGCTCCGTGCAGGGATGAAAGGATCCCACTGGGTGACGGAGGACACCCCCGCACATCTGCTGTCCAGAAACGGCCAGCCACCCGCCACCCGAAGCCGCCCTGGTCACCAGTGGAGTGCGCCGGGTGTGCTGGCCAGCCCAGCGCCGCCTGCTCAGCAACAGGAAAGGCTGGCTGACCTCAGACATGAAAGCGACCCGGGGCTCGGAGCTCTCGGAAGGACTCCCCGCCTCCGCCCCGTTCACATCTCTGGCAGGCGTGGGGCACCGCGCAAGGTGTAGGCCTGCACTCCGGGCGACTGGAAACTCCACCGAGGTGGCAACACCCGCAGACGTGATGATAAGGCACAGCAAGGCAGGACGCGTCCCAAAGCACCCAGGAGCGGAACTATGAACAGCCCCCCACCCCCAGGCGTTATAAATGCCGCTAAGCTTCCCTGCAGCAGAACCTGATCAGTCCCCCCCCACCCCGCCCTCCCCCTCCAAAAAAAAAAAAAAAGATAAAATAAACAAACAGAGCGCCACCAGTTAAGCTACGGAGCCTGGACGCAGAAGATAAAACGAGGCCAACCCACAGGCCTGACTACCAGCGCACCATAAATTGTCACTGGCCCCCAGCCTCTGGTTATCTGGGAGGCTGCACTAAAGTAACTTTTAAAATACTCTTCACCTTATCTTTAGGCCCCGTCACACACACACATCCATCACCCGGCTCAGATCTCTGCCATTAGTGTTCCATTTCGACTTTCCAAAACAAGGTCATCCCAGTAGGCCCGTCGCCTACTTCCCGTCACAGCTGTGGACTTTCACCCCCTTCTCCAACAAAAGGGACCTTGTACACAAAATTAACCCGAACCATGAGTCTGTGTGGTGTGCGAGAGCACACCGAGCCCTCGGAATCATGCCCCCTCCTGCCAGGCCGGGCGCAGGGTGCTCCCCCGCAGAGGTCAGGGGAGCCTCCCTGGAGATTAGAGGCCCCGGCTCCCTCGGCCTCCGCTCCACACAGCTGCATCTGTGCAGCCAAGGCCCTACTTTCCAGAGAATAAACACAAAGCCTTTTTTTTTCTTTTTTTTTTTAAGGAAAGGAGAAAAAAACTTCCCCCCAGACTCGGGAACTGTAGAAAATGGCTGGAGTCCACAGCCAGTGACGAGGGCCAGCATCATCCTTGCTAGAGCTGAGCGGGCCGACCTGGCAGCCACCGCCCGCAGGCGCCCCCTGGGCCCTGGCGAGTCCCAGCTGCTGAAATGAGAAGGTCACGGCGATGTTCCGGGTTAAGCAAAAAATAAATAAATATATATATATATATATTTTAAACGTCATCCCACCTGGGTTTTTTTTTTTCTTCACTGTTTATTAATGTGACACCTAGAGAATGTACAATTCCACGTGGGGCCTGAGTTCCTACTTCTATGGGGTGGCACTCTGGGGGACAAAATGTTATGACCTCAGATGCCAGCCCATCACCATGCCCTACAAGGAAAGAGTCTTCATTTTTAAATGCTAACAAGGCCCTAAGACCAAGCAAATGGCAACATCGGCCAACAGGTAGGTCGCATCATCTCAGAGGATGCTCTAACTTGGAGGCGCCAGGAACCTGCCATCTTTTTATCCAAGAGACATGCAGGCAGTCGACCCCAGGGGTTCTGAAACGGGGGCAATTCTGCCTCCCCAGGAGACAGTGGGCAACTGCTGGAGACGTTTCTGATTGGGAGAGGGGATGGGGGCGAGTACTACTGGCATCTGACCCGGAGAAGTCGGGGACCCTCGCTCCTCCAACGCAAAGCCCTCCCACCCCAAACATCAACTGGGCCCCCACACGGCCTGGCAGCAGCTGGGTCTGAGGGCCAGGACTTCACACGTTTAATGCTCGGGTTTCCAGGGGCAGGCGGCTGGGGAGGCGGGCATCCCTTTGCAAAATGGCCCCTCTGCCGGGCTCAGAATTGGGAACAGGCTGTGGAGGAATTCACAACGTGGGGAAATGACGGTGATAATACTGATGTTAGAAGCACGTTCACTTTGTCACCAGCACGAGGCCTGAGTTTCAAGGGCTGAAAGGTCTGGGGAGCTGCTTCTGAGGTTCTGGGCTAGAAAAAACGGGGTTTCAAAGCTCAGGGCAACGTGAGCTGGCGCTCCCGGGCCGCAGAGGGACACCTCTCAAGGAGGCTTGGCATGGGGCGAGCCAGCAGCATGCCCAGCTCCCCAGCCCTGACCACACAGGTTCCGTTCCGGGTGGCGGAGCAGTGGAGGAGCTGCGATCGGGCCTGCGGGGACAGGAAGGGGACAGGGCAGCGGATGGAGGAGGCCAAGACAGGAAGAGCTCAGGGATGAATGAGACGGCCCCTTTGGCGGAGCCAGGCTGGGAGGCTCCGCAGGAAGGGGTAGGGGGAGGGCACATGATAATTAACTCAGCAAGTTGATAGTATTTGCATATAAATGCCTCCACAAATCACTACAAACAAGCCAGGACAAGTCAGGCCTATTAGCATATACAAGCCAGCCCGGGAAGGCCTCTCTAGGTGGGTCATTGAGTGGGCTGCTCACTTAGAAGGCCGCCTGCCAGCTTGGGGGGGCGGCGGGGGTGGGGGGGGAAGCACGTGAGGGGAGGGCTGGGGAGGACAGGGACACAGCGTCTATTTCAGACCCTTTCACTCCTGAACACAGTTGCAGGATGTCACGAAGAGCTGGCCTGATTCCCAGCCCCTAAGGGAAGAGCCGGAGAAACGCTGGACCTGTAGTTTCTTTCTTCCAGGGTGCTGGGACACAAAGGGGAGCAGAGGCCACCGGCAGGGACAAAAGAAACACAAAGCGCAGGACGTGCAGCTGGGAACTAACTTCGGTGGAGAGGCGACTGACCCCGCACTGGGAAGACTGGTCTTCTCCTCCGGTTCATCCCCATCGTACGTGGGAGCTGTGCCTGGCACCCACGGTACAGAGGAAGGAAGGCATACGGCTCAGAGAGGTTGCGTGGTGGGTCCACGGCCGCACCGCTCGGCTGGAACAAAGACAGGCCTCACGCTTGTGACCCCAACAGAGGGGTCCGGGCTAAGGCAGAGTGGAGAACAAAAGCCAACTTTCCCAAGAGCAGGCTCATTTGATGCATCTCTGCTTCTCCCTGGAAACAGAGTGTGAACACCAGCACCCCGGTTTCAAGAGTGACTCATAAAGCGGCACTCTGGATTCTGTGACTATCTCACTCCTTCCACTAATGAGCGAGACCACACCGCCCTCCAATCAGACACAGAGGAGTCTGCACCAGGACCTCCTTTATCGGCCAGCATCATCTCCCGTGTCTGGACAAACGTCAGATTCCCCAGGAAGCAAAAAGTAAACTGACAGCCCTTCCCCACAAGGTGTAAAAGGCCTCTGCTCCCCCCAGAGATGCCTCTACCTCTGGTTTCATACCTGTTGCAGGAAAAACCAGCTTCAAGCTGCTCTTTGAAAAAGTGGGGGGAGGGGAGAACCCGTGTTAGGTTCACTCCTGCCATTCTTTTCCTGCCACTACATTTTAAAAGTAAGGCAGGTGCGCTCAGGTGCTCAGAGCCAGGGACACAGATGGACCAGCGTCTCTGGACAATCATTATGTATCAGGTGTAAAAGTGACACCATTCGAAAACCTGGCAGAGCAGAGGTGGCATGTGAAAGCAGCTGCTTTTGCAAGGGACATCAAACTTCTAACACTCACTGAATGCCCAGGCCTCTTCTTTAAGGTCCAAAAGTTGACCTGGTGCTTCAGCAAGGACGCAGATGTTCCACGGAGAAATGCAGTGATGCTACAAGGGAAGCAAAAACCACTCCCCTCACCAGCCAAATGTACATTAAGAACCAAGGCCCTGAGCCAAAGAGCATTTTAGGAAGAGGGCCTGAAACGGTGGAAGAGGCTTGCACTGTTTCTTGAGCAGTTAAGAAAAGCTGTTTTTTTAAAAAAAGAGGAAAGTTGCTGAAAAGGAGAAAACCAAAGGTGCACATGTGTCTGCAGTGTATTTTCACTGGAAAAGACGTCAGGAAAGGTTATCCAAGAGAGGCTGCTCAGAAACCCTAGGTGTGGAAAGAGAGTAACTGCCTGGCTGCACACATGCACTTTTTTATAGGCTTACAGGAGTTTAAAGTCTTCTGAAGAGAGTTGTGTATCTACTGCATCGAGACTTCCCCATGTCACCAGGCACGTATGTGACTTTGGGGCAGAGGGGGCAGGATGCGGAGGCCTGAAATCAAGCATCCAAATAAGCCTCACAGTCCTTTCTTCACCCAGCTCATCCTTAGGCCTCTCTGCTCGAGACGCTCCGTGAAGGAGACAGAGAGCCACCTGTGAACTGGAATTTTAATGCGGAAAAGCAGAGCCAAGAACAGAGCCACAACAGGCAACAGTTCTCATTCAAGATCTAGTTCAACCAAGAGACTTAGGAGCGGTTTTCTCCAGCTGCATTCCTGGATAAAATGAGGCAAATCCAGAACCCGGCAAAACTGCTTTTTGCCTACCTCCAAAGAATGCCCCCCCCAAATACTTCAGCACTTCTCTTTAGCTGACCCCCCCAACACACACACACACACACAGAGGAGGAGGTCTGAGCAGTCACCAACTCCTGCCTCCAGAGGCCCACAAGAGGGGCAAGTTTCACTCCCAGATCAAAGGTTTGTGGCCGGAATCACTCTTGGGACGGTGCGTGAAATCGGCAGCAGATGAAAATTCCACTGTCTTTTCACAGCATCCAATGGGGCCAGTTTTCCCAGTTCAGAGTCTGCCTACAGATGACAGAAGATACTCCATAAACGCCCAACTGCTGCCCCAAAAGACCCACTTAAAATTAAAGACAAGATAATCATTTGAGAAAGCCTTTAAGGCCATTATGTGATTAGCAGAATGGGAGGAGAGAGGCCTGGGGTTTCCCCATCTTCACAAGGAGAAGCTTGCATGGGGGGGGGGGGGGTCAGTCCCAACCTGCAGCAGCCAGAAGGGGCAGTGGGTGGGAGGGAGCACCTGTTCCACACACCCCGCTTCTCCCTGCCCTGGAAGTCCTGGGCCGACTTCAGGGAGGGAAGAGGATGGAAAAAATCTTGGCGGCGGCACAGGTGACCATACCGAAATGCAAAGACTGAGCAGCAGAACCACCTGAGAGCCCCCCACCCACCCAGGACGCAAGAGGCCAGCCCATCAAACCCTCCATGCATTAATCCTCGTGTTGACAAGACCAGACATTGACCCTCCCGTGGGAAGGGAGAAGGGCTCACCCAAAAGGCAGATTAAGCACAGGCGTTTAGCTCAGAGGCCCTGCCTGGGCTTCGAACCAACAAATCACAAGTCCTATTCTGAAACGAAGCCAACTTCGCCACCTAGCAAACTTTCTATGTCTCTTTCCCCATTTTTATTCATACCTTATCCTTACCAAAAAAAAAAAAAAAAAAAAGAAAGAAAAAAAAAGAAAAGAAAGAAAGGGAAAAAGAAAAAAGAAAAAAAGCAAGAAACTCTAGGAATTAAGGGTGAAGGAAGAGCAGAAACATCTAAGGAAAAATCCCCTTTCGAAGTGACATATAGACCAAGCCACCTTCCTCGGGCAAAGAATTCGCCAGAAACACACTTGCCTTGTTCTCACCATCTTGTCCCCTGCCCCCAAAAATGAAAAGCAGAAAAAAAGCATTCAAGTTGTGGCACTGCTCCTGAAGCTTTAACACAATGCTGCTGTCAATTCCCCAGTTCCTGTCCACATAAGAGTCATTTACTACGTTGGGAGGAGGAGGGGAGAAGCCCTCCAACATCTGATTGTCACTTCGTACATGTTCAAAGAGAAGAGTCTGGCAACCACCTTTAAATCATACAGAAAGGCAATCTGACAGTTGTTGATTTTCCTCGTTAATCTGGATTTTGAGAGTGGCTTGCCAAGGAGCCAAGATTTCTGCCTGGGTCCCTCCCTTGGGGCAGTTTGACTTAATCTCAGCTTCTGTGTGTGTGTGTTTCTCAATCTGAGTGGCCTACGGACTCAGGACACTGCTTTGGACGGAACAGGCACCTTTTAATATCCAACTGAGACCAGCTCCTGCGAAGGAATTCCCTTGCCCGGATTGCATGACAACTAGGTCCCCCGTTCCCCCACCACAGTTTCTGACTCAGAACGCCATCCTCTACAGCGGTTCTGGGCTATGCTGTGATTTCTACCAGCTACCATTACCAGCAGATTCTCATACCAGGACACTGGGATACCCCTATGCAGGTCACTGTAATGGAATCTGCCTTCCTGTGGTGTTTTTCTGGTAACGCCCCCATCCTGGTTAATGACACCAGCCTCGGGAACCAGAGAAGGCCAAGGGGCCCGAGCACTACAGAAATAGGCCAGGCTAAGAGCAAGTCACCATTTTCATAACAAATGCGAGTATAAACCACAGCACATACGGTGCTTCTTGAGGTTATTAATGTTGAGCGTCAGGTGCATTATCGCTGAAACGCCGGCCAGTGTTGAGATGGAGCTTGCGAGGTTCTTCAGGGCAAAATCACCACCACGCTCCAAGACCAAGGGCAAACCCTTCAGGTTAGGAAGCAAGCTCGCAACTCCAAAAAGTGGGTGTAAAGACAACTCGTTTTCTTTCCCTTGGAGCAGTTCCCTACCCTTTCATAAAATGTTGCTTAGTCACTTAAATATTTACTTTTTCATATGAGACGGTTGCAACCCTGCAGTAAAAATAATGTCTTAGGTAAAGGGCTGCTTTGAGCCCTGGAGGAGTATTTCTAGGTTCTCACACTAACACTTCAGAAGCCAAAAAAAAAAAAAAAAAAAAAAAAGCCCCAATGTCCAAAAGGAATAATAGCACACAGTTACAATAAGGGCACACTCCCTAGACACCACTTGTGACCAGAACTAAAGGAAGCCAGCCGTGCCATCATTCGCCCCAGAAAATACTTTACTAGTAGTCTGCAATTACAGATTTATGCTAATGAACTAACAACCTTTGGGTCACCTGAGGTGAACCAGGCCTAGCCTGGGAGTGTCCAGTAATCATCATTTAAAGTCATAATGATGAAAACTGAAATCTCACTTAGTTTAGCTCCTTGCCACTGGGCAGTCCAATTGGCACCGAGTTTATACAGCAGTTAAATCCAACCCCAAAGCAGCAAGAAGGCGGGCACTGCACTGTCCTGTTGGGAAGAGCCAAACAGAGGCCTGCTGAGAAGACTGTTTTATTTGGGCCCTTTCCACCCTCCCTGAGTATTCACTTGTGCAAATAAAAGACGGAAGGGAAGAAACCAAAATTAAAGTTTCAGGTGGCTGGAGAAGCAGTCAGATTTTTTTTTTTTTTTTTTTTTTGGAAGAGTTAGCAAGTGTTTCTCAATAGTCCCCTGTCAATCAAAGCTGTTTTCAGGAGAACTGGAAAACAGCAGCTCTATCCCATAGAAAATGCAACCATTTCCAAAGAGAGTTGGGAAAGGGACGTGATCCATGTGATAAAGACAGAAGGTCTCCAAGTCACTTAATTCCCTGTGACTCCAAAAGGACTGTTTTTAAAGTGTAAAAGTGCTTGCTTCTGCATCTGCCCCATGTTGTTAAATAACACTTGTGTAATTAAATGAAAGAGCAACGTGTGACCCTGGCCCATTCTGAGAGGCACTTACACGCTCTCTGAAAACACGCTGGAAACTAAATGCAGACAATCTCCTTAGTCCTGTAATTTAAGGAAGGGAGAGAGGGAAAGTTTTCTCTTGGCCCTCAGAGCGCCACATGCCCTCTGAAAGGGGGCCTTCGGGGGGCTCCGAGGAACAGAAGGAACACAAATACAGGTGTGCAAACATCCAGGTACGGACCTCTCTCCAATGACCCCATTGTTGAGACCCTTATGTTACTGAGAACCTCTGTGGCCTGACTTCCCTCACATTCCACCACCTTGGTTCCCTAATTGCTTTTCAGGCTGGGCGACAAGAAGGCTTCAGAATCTCAGGCCGCCAGTGGCTGTTGTGGTAACAAGGAACAGGCCCAGGTTCCAGGCCTCGGCCTGTCTTGATCAGGTTGCCCTGGAAGGTGCCTGTTTGCCTCTCAGCTGCAGTTTCTGCCCCCAGCACTCACGCCTCCCTCTGCAGCCCAGGCTGCTGGAGCTCGTGATTTTTAGGCTTTCCCCTTGAAACCTATCCAGAAACCACAGCCATTAAAAGAACATGAAGGTTTGACACCTCCTGAATTTAGGAATGAGGGGACTCCAGGGGCCGACTCTACACCTGCTGCTTGACGGCAGAGAAACCAAGTTCTCCAGCCAGCGCGAGCTTTAAACTATACTCCATGTATTTAGTCACCTTTTGCCAAGGATCTCAAAGCACAGGGTGAAATAAGACGACGGGAAACTTCCTCACTATCTGCCTTCGAGGCTTAAGGTTGTCTTCCTTGCTCTGCCTTGATGCATTCCACCATCCAGGCCCAGGACTGAGGGAGAGGCCTTCTCCCGGTGCCCAAGTGGGCCATCAGCCCTCTCTGAGGTTATCTGTCGGTGGCTTCTATAGTTCTCCAGGCCAGTTAAATGACTCAAATAGTGGGTGCAGGAAGGGATGACCCCCCTGGATTCACCTGCTTGAGAGTTGCATTTAAACCACTTTATGGCACGTGCACTTCAGTGCCAGGCAATGCACCAGGCAGGCAGGGGCTGTGATCTTTGCCCTCTGGGCATTTTCCCATCATTATCACACAGGTATGTCCAAAGCAGAAAGGACCATTTTCCAGAAAGTTCTTTCCCCTCTAGCCTACCATGATTACTTTTGTCTTCTTCTGCCACTGACCTAACTTGGGCCTTCTTCCCCTTCTTTTAACAGGACAAACATCTCAGCTCTCCCTCCTGACCACCCCGCTTTCCATGGAAATGGACGCAGCTCTGGTTTTCCCAGAGTGCCCACAAACTCAAATGAGTCTATCTTCAAAGGTGCCTTCCAGCTCCACGAACTCTGATTCTCCCTTTAATTACTCCCCAACAAGCGCATTCTTCGCATTGTTTCCAACTGGCCGGTGACTTCTCTTGTGATGAAAAGGGTGCATTTTTAGGCAATGGAACCCAAACTTCTAAATGACACCAGCACCGCAAATATTCAACCGGCAGGAACTAATCCAAAAGCAAAATAAGGAAGGCAGAAGGGAGGGGAAGAAAGATGGAAGGGAGGGAAGGAGGAAGGGCCTGACTCGGTGCTGAGCGCGATGCAGAGGCTCTCACCCCAGGTAGGTTCCAACTGGGAGTCAGGTAGTTCAGGTGCATCCAGCCTGCCCTTCCCCCACATGCCCCAAGAGAATGGGAAGTTCAGCCAAGACTCGCAGCACCTGCCTGCAGCTCTAGGCCGGCTGCGCGAACCCGCGGGCGGGCGGGCGGGCCGGCGGGGGCGGGAGGCTGCACTCACCTGGCACACAAAGGCTCCGCACACCTCCAGAGGGAGGAGGCACTCGCAGGTCCGGGGGCCGCGGCGGGCGCGACCACGGGAAATTCCAGCGGCACCCGAGCCCCGAACGCACCCACCCCAGGCGGCATTCTCCCCACCTCCCGCTGCCCCCGGGGCTCCGAGCTGGCTCTGGCTAGGTGCGAGGGGGCCCGGGGCAGGGGAGGGGGGCTCATGCTCGCGGCCCCGGCCGGGCCGGCGGTCGCCCCTCCCCGGGAGGGAGGGCAGGTCCCCGGGCGCGCGGCGGGGATTCACCCACGGGGCGCGGCGCTCGCGTCCCCGTCCCCGGCCTGCCCGCTGCCGGCTCCGCCGCCCGCCCGGAATGGCTTTATGTAAATGAAGCTCAACTCGCAGTTCGCGGCGCGCACCGCCCGGGGAAGGGGGGCAGGCGGGGCGGGGGGCCTTCGGGGATCCACATTACACGGCAACAAAGCGGAAGGTTAATTTGAAACTCACAGCCCCGCCGCCGCTCGGCTCCCCGGGCAAAGCCTGACATCTACAGTCGTGCCGGGCGTAGGCCGGGTGCTGGGCTGCGGCCGCGCCCGCGGGGACACAGGGACACACGGGCGCGCGAGGCCCGAGCGCTCGGCCGCGCTCCGGGCACGGGCCTCCAGGCAGGCTGGGCCGCGCGCACCCGGGGACAGGAGCCCTGGGCGGCTCGGCCTGCGCCGCGCGGAGAACCGGCCGGGCGGGCGGGAACAAAGCCCGGTCCTCCCCGGGCGCTGACCCCTCACTCATCAAAAGTCGGGGGCCGGCCTAGAATCGGGCGAGAAGAAAGGGACGCGCCCTCGGCTACAACAAGGAGCCTGGGGCCTCCGGACCAGAGCCATGGGTCTCTGGGCCCCATCCACGTCACAGCCAGGCCACTCTAGCGTGGGGACATTAGCCAATGTGGACAGGAATTTATTTGCAACACACACCCATCCTATTAACTGCTTTACAGAGAACTTCTGTTTTCAGCTGCGGAAACTTATAAAAAACATCCCCTGCTCTCCAGTGACAGCTTAAGGATAGTTTTTCATGGGAGAGAAGGAAAAAAGAGAAAGACAGAGGGGAAGAAAAGTCGCAGCCTGCAATTAACCTTACAGTATCTTTAACAAGACGCCTTAAAAGCCACAGATAAGACGTATAGATCATGCCCTGCGTAAGGAGCTTCTACCACCCAGGTCAAATTTAATGGGGCTGCCCCGTTGGTCCAAGCAATTGCTGGACACTTTTATACCGCCCCAGGTTCACTTTCTCCATTCTGACATGCAAAGGCAGCACCACAGAAATCTCACCGGAAGTCCCCTGTCCCCCTGCCAGAATCCCACTGCTAGGTCTGAATTTACTCCCGACTCTCTGCATAGAAAAGCACCTGCTTTTACCCTTTCTGAAAGCCACCCACCCAGGCTGGCCCCACAGCCTTGAGAGTCCTTTCTGACTGCACAATAATGAACCGTGCAAGTGTTAGAAATATAATAAGCTCACGAGGCGAAGCGCTGTATGTATGGAATCGTATTAGCATTAAGCACACACTGATGCAGGAGGAAAGGGGTGATGAAAACTAGAAGGCATCTGGCCCAATATAATTCAGGTTCAAAAGAACATATCTTACCTGTTGGGGCTAGACAACCCCTCTCTACATTTCAGCCCAAGTAAGAGACTCAGGGAAAAAAAAAAAAAAAATTTTTTTTTCCAGCTGGGGCCCAGGGAGCAAAGACTGCCTCTAGGGAATCATGTCCGATTAGGGACAAAGGAGAGCACAAGCCAAATTCTGTCACACATGAGAGAGTGAGTGGGGGGGGGGGGGGCGAGGGGAGTGGAGATGGAAAAAAGGAAAGTGGAGGATGATTTTGTAAACCAGTATGGCCACTGCAGAGCTGTTTCCAGACCGCCTGACTTCAGGCCCAAGAACAGGTGGTGTTTTCAAAACACACTATTATTTATATTAGCCACATGAGTTGAGAACACCTTACAGAAAACCAATTAATAATTTAATTGAAAAAGGGACTATGAATAATACATGAAGATGATGATGCGAGCAATAACACAAGTAACGCGGCACACACAATCCAGAGATGGCTCTGGAAAAGTCTTAAGGAGCAGGCAGACTCCCGGCCCCCAGGTCCTACCTGGAAGCAACTCCCCACCCATCAGATAAATTAAAGACAATATGAAAATGTTTATACTGTCGGGAACTTTGATTTTGCTGCTTTGCCTTAACTTTTCTTAACAGGGGAAAAGCCTCCCAATCCAGTGACATCATGAACCTGTGGGCCCACAGATAAATATCAATAAAATAATAGCTGGAAAGCCCAAAGAACCAGCTCTGAGGCAGCCTGGGCGGATGTGGAGGTCCTGGGCTGAAGGCCCTTAGGGCATCTGTCCTGAAACTGCCAGTCCCCAGTGGCAGGCACGTCACCGGCCTCCTGCCCCTCAAAGGCCTGACAAGTAGAACTGAAAGTGACCCTGAGTCCCTGCCCTTATCTAAATCCGGCACCAGGGCACCAGCTACAAACACCGCGAGGCCTGGTCAAGCTTGGCTTTGTTACAGGCACACATTTAACACGTAATCCACGGGCAGGTAAGCTATGACCTCTGTATCATTAGAAATATAAAGGACCACACAAAAGCTGGGGTGACACCTCGACCAAAACTTATTTTCATCCCTAACCAAAACAAGACCTCTTCAGAGGGAATTTGCCACTTTGGCACTTCCGCATGGAATCAACAGTTTCTCTGACATACATGATGCAAATTTTTTCCCCCAGCTCGAAGGGCAGCTTCCAGACGTGACCCCCCCACGTCCCCCTCCCCTGGCCTACCCCGCAGGGACAGCCTGGCACCCTGCTTGCTCCATTCTGCACACTGTTGACAAATAAACCCCCTCTCAGAAAAGGCAATTCTTCCCTTCCAGTTCTCCAGAGCTGGTCTCATCTCATCTGGAAGGCGTAACTGGCAACAGCCAAAAGGATAAATATTTAAAAAGAAATCAGGGAATGCTAACCCCTTCCCTACCCCTCCTCAGCCACTCTCCGAGCCAGAGGCCAGCCCCTGATGCTTACTTAGCTGGCTGGTAAATTACAAAGCTCCCAGCCCAGACTGGCGTGTGCTCTCTCTCCCTCTCTCTCTCCTCCTCCTCTCTCGCTCCCTCTCTCCCTTGCTATCTCTCTGTCTCTCTCACCCTACACACTCACTCCCCCCAATGCTGCTCCTTTCACTTCAGCAAAGGTACAGATGATCTCTGAGCTGGCAGACGGCGAATGTCAGCCTTCTGACTTCTAGCTACATCTGGGCTCCATCTTCACAGCCCAACGGGGTCGAGGCAGATTTGTGTGTTCTTCCAGATCCTCCTTTATTTTATTAAATTATACATACACATTGATTTTAAAACTAGTGCTCAAATAACCTTGAGGCTTGAACAAAGAAAAAGCCAGAAGAGGGCACGAGGCAAAACAAAACAAAAAGTCCCTGAAATAAGCAAAGATTCTTGGGCAGCTGCACGGCACTCCATGCCCTGAGTTCACCCCATCCTTTCTAGGCAGTCACACTTAGGGGCCTGGTACCCAGACCCTCCTGGGAATGGTACGAAACAGCCCACGCTCACCTTCCTAACTAGTGAAGGCGGGTGTGCCAAGGCCTAACAGATGTTCTGGTTCACATTTCTCTGTCTCAAACCTCAAGGCCTCAGGTCTCTCGGTACAGTGCAAATTCCATAGATTAACTGTAACCCCTGAATCTTAGGTGGAGCATTATCTAGTTTACTCACCCACCCTCCCCAGCTCGGACCCAAAATCTGTCAATGACACACCTAAAAAAAAGACCCCCAAGAGTAATCATTTAAAACAAAAAACCAAAAAGCCCTGTGATTGGAAAGAGCTCTCCTCAAATTTAAGTGACAAAGCCCACGTTTTCAGAAAGCAAAAATAAGGAAACTGCCTTGAAACAGTTTTAAAACATGAGGTAAACAGCTTGATACCTTTCTTTTTTTTTTTTTTTTAAACAAAAATATTTATGAAAGGGCCAAGAGAATTTGCCATGCAAGACTTTTATACCCAGGGGGATTCTTACATTTGTGTTGCTAAACCTTGAAATTGAGAATGTTAATGAAAAGGCAGACCTAAGCTTAAGGACAGCATCGCAATCAGGGTCCATGCATTACAGGAGAGCGAGGAGCTTTGTCTGGGGCCAGGAAAAAGAGGTGGGCTCCTGTTTTGTCCACAGGCCTGCCTCACACTCTGACACATCCCTCTGCCCTCAGCCTGGTGCAAACCACTGAATTCTGGTTGGAGAGCGAAGAAAGGAAAAAGGAAGCAGGAGGGGAGAGAAAAGGGGGAAGGGGTGTGGCCTCTTTATATAAATTGCAGTTTTTTAAAAAATCTCAACGCAGCATCAATACCAGAGTACGTACCAACAGTTCCCCTACACGTGCATTAAAACAACCACTTCAACGATACACCAGGAACACCATAACCGGAATCCAATTTTTTTTTTTTTTTTAAATGAAGAAATGCATTTGGGTTTGCAATGCCTTTCTATCAAGCGGCCGCTTCTTGGGGCAGGATCCTCAGAGATAAACAAAAGATGACCCTTTTCACACTTGCCCCCAATGAGTCCAGAATCCCATTGTCTTATCTTTTCCTCTTAGTGCATTTTTGGTTCGAAATCTGTGCTAATCTCACTTAAAAGCCCCGAGCTGAAATTTCACATCTCCTCCAAGTCAGCCAGTGTTTTGAGAATCTGGATTTCTATTGAGGCCGTTCCAATCGCCAGTGAGGCCTACGGTAAAATGCGCTTGCTTCATGCTGTTCCGTTTGTCTCTCTGCAGACAAATAGAAACTGTGAAATTTAAAGAATGGATGGGGGGGGGGAAAGCTAAAACAAAGAGGTTCAAAAAATAGGACAAATGTTTTTGCTTTTGTGTCTCCCTGGAGCAATTGTTTGGGGGAGCCTGCATTGACAATAACCATGAGAAGGCCATCGAAAGGCCGATGAGCACACAAGGGGACTCCTTGCCTGCTGCCTTTGGTCTGGGAGAAAAAGCACCTTAGCTCCGTTCTCCAGGAACAAAAGGCCAGGGCCACGGAAGGGGGGAGAGGTTACTGGGGTTTTCACATGGAGCCAAGTGTCAGAGCAGGTTCATTTTTCACCCGTCTTGCTTGGAAAGCAGCTCAGTGAACTTCCTAATGACTGCTTTTCCCTCTCTCCCTATTATTTCTGAATCTAAAAGAACAAAACAATATTTTTTTAACCTAAAACCCATCATCCTATTAGAGGAAAGCCTTGGGGGCCTACACACTCAGTTTTTCCTCCTTCCTCTCCCCACTCTACTTTTTTTTTTTTCCTGGGGGGGGGATTCCGATTATAGATCACATGGAAATGAGACTGGACATTGCGGTCATTTTTAGTAACATCAGAATGACCTTTATGGCTATGAAAAGGCAGCAGCAGGAAAACAAATGCAAAAGGAGGGAATTAAAACTGAGTAAGGACATAAGCTGGGGGGGGGGATGCTGTGGGGTAACGCCTGGAAACATTTTCTTTTCTTCACAGCATGAAGCCCCTAAAGCCAGCCTCCAATTTGTGACTGAATCAAAGTCATCATTACCAGACTGGGAGGTTGGGGGTTTTTTTGGTGGGGGGCGGGAGTTGCATGGAGATGTGGACAGACAAGGTGTGTGTGTGTGTGTGTGTGTGTGTGCCCGCGCGAGTGTGTGTGTGTGTGTGTGTGTGTGTGTGCGCGCGCGGGGCCAGGGGCGGGGGTGTGGGGGTGGGGGGTGCTTCAAAGAAAGGAAGCCGAGATGAATCACTGCGTGCCATGAAAATACCAGGGCAAGTGGATGTCAGGGTGTTTAACCGGATCCGAAGCGGGAAACATCTTCCTGGGACGAGGCAGGGACACGCAACCCTCAGCCTTTGAACCCAGACCTGGCAGCTGAGGAACGCGTCCCCCCCTTCCCCAGGCAGCCCCAGACTCCTTGCTGAAAAGCACGGTGGGGGTAGGGACGAGAAGGGCCTGCGAAGAAACACAATAAACAACTCAAATATGAACGGAAATGACATCAGCAAAGTGAAGGGCCTGTTTATGGCAGATCAAAACAAAACAAACTTCCAAACCTTTTGTGTACACAAGATAACTCTATAAAAAGCCCTCCTAAAATGTCACTAGGGTCGACACATCAGCATCCCAAGAAAATAAATGACAGTTACCACGGTGTGGGTGGGGGCGGGGTGGGGAGAGGGAGAGGAAGGGAAGAACATGGGAGGGGGACAGAAGACCAGAAGGGGCCAAAAACCCAGCAGACTATCCTCCCCCCCACCCCCGCCCGCTCTGCGGATCCTTAATATTTATTGGTGTTTATAATCTGAAAGCCATGCTCTGTGTTTCACTTAATACAAGGCCAGACAGCGCTGTCTAATGAGGCAGCATTACAATCAGCTTGTAATACTGAATTTTTAATGCTGCCAAGGATTCTGTTACATAATCATATGAAAAACAGAAGCTGAAAGTGGGCTCACGATGACAGGACACTGGAGGTTCCAGGCAAGCAAGGGCCACAAGCCTGGCTTCCCTCCCCTCGGCCAACCCCCAGCCTCCTGATTCGCAGCCAGCCCTCCATCCCTATACAGGAGGTCGGTACGAAAACCAAGAGAATTCCTTAGGAAATCCACTTTTAAAATTCTTCTTCTTGTAGTCCCTGATCCAAAGTCATATTTCAAGAGTTTGAATTCTACCTTATCTGGGGTTACAGGTCTGAAATGAAAGAAAAATAAAAATTTTTGTGTGGGGGGAGGGTGGTGAAGAGACAAGGAATTCAGGAGAGGGGGAAATCGTTTATTTTAAGCAAAACGAACAATTTGGGGGAAAAAATCACGAGGGGAAAAAGAACTAAGATGCTGGGGCTGGGGGCGGGGTTGGGGGATAAAGTCTGTCAACCATATTCACAGCTGCTATACTCAGTTTACATTGGTGTAATTTAAAAGCATATATATATATATATATATATATAGCCGCCGTTGCTCCTCTCTGTAATACCCCAAGACTGTAAATCTATAACCACTGCAATGATTTAGTGATTAAAAACATGATAACATATTGTGTAACTGCAAACCACAGAACCCCTGCCAACTCTCCTCTAAGATAAAGGGAAAAAAATACAGAAAATGTGTTGCTTGCAGCGATCTTCCTAAACCCAAAGATTTTAATAAAAGAACCTATACAGTAGACAAATCGGAAAAGGGTGAGTGAATTCTGTGTGAAGCCAGCAAAGGGAGGGGGGGAGAAAAAGGCAGCTTTATATGGGATTCTTTTCCTTGTACGAACAAATTACGACCTAAACATGCCTTTTCTTTTCTCTCTCTCTTTTTTTAATAGTTTGTTGTAACTGGAATAACTGGTCCTGTGTGCTGTCTTGCATATTCAAAGCTGCTTTGTAATCGGATCTGGAGACCCAACCTTATTTGCCTGAACCCAACAGGGGTTTTTTTCCTCCCCCTCCTCCCTTGTTTTGTTTGGGATTTGGTACCTTGGGTTTTCTGTTCTTGCTGGGAGCAGACATCTATTCAGGTAGAGGCTCGGGTGCCTTTAAGCTACCAAGCAAGCACCTGAGAGGGGGAGGCCCAATTTGTAACATGGCAGGAGGAGCCTAAAATACACACACAAAAATAAAATCAAAGCAGCTGTAGGGGTTTTGGCCTCTGAGCAGCTGACCTGACCCCATTCTGTATATTCTTTTATTTCCCCATTGCAGGATTCCTGCACCTTGGGTCAGATTCGAACTCAATGTGACCCTGAGGAGAAGACAGTTACAGAACCCTGGAAAACTGCTCCATACTTAATGGGGGGTTGGGGGGTATAAGTGCATATGCATTCGGACTCCCCCAGTGTAGACACCCACACAGTATATATACATGGACACAAATTTACATACACACACACTCACACGCCTGTCTCAGAGCTGCCAGGCCTTGGGGCCAGCTCCAGCCCAGAGAGCCTGAACTCTCTTTGCAGCCCCCCAAAATCTTCACGTCTACAACTCTACCCACAAACACACGCGTGCACAGGCCAACCCTCCTCCAGAGACTTTGTATGTTTAAAAAGTCCACAGATCTGAATTGCCTCCTCTCTGGACCCGAGCAGGGCAGTTTATTCAGAGAAATCAATAGGAAAGAGCATTTGCAAATATTTATATAAGCCCTGTGCGTTTCAGCATTAAGTAATTAAAAACTAGAACTCGGGGAGGGGGAAGGGAGAGACACACAGAGGAAAGCTGCTGGCCTAGAGTGAGTTCCTGCCCACACCTCATCTCCCCAAATCTCAATCCTTCCAAAACTGACTCCGTGTACACTTTTTATGAAATCCTGTTCGTGCACCATTTGCTAGACTATTTCGAAATCATCTCCAAATATGGATTCACCTACCACCAAGCTTTCCACCCTGACTATAAGATAAGTGTCTGTATTATCTCTCTCTCTCTCATGCACACACACAGCAATCCTTACTTTTGACACTGCTACAACCTCTGGTGTATTACTCTCTCCTGTATTCCTCTGTAAATTACTTGCACCAGTTAAGGACACTGCACATTATAAGAAGAGCAGAGGGCCCCTGAACATGGTAATTCAATAAGTGAATTCTCGTCCTCTGACCCCCTCCAATACTTTCCACTCCCTTCAACCTATAGGATACCTACATTTGGGGGTCCAGTACCTGAAACCTCCACACGTAAACCGATTCGCCAATAAATTTTTTTTAAAAAATGTAGCGTAAAACGAAGGAGTTTTAAAATGAGCCAGTGGACTTCCTCTATGTTACTCCGGAGGGCTGGGTGGTAAATTCTGCTCGTACTGCCTCTAAATCCGCCCTAAGAAGCCAAGCCAGGCACTGGAGCCCCACGCTGCAGATATTGTAGAAATTTACAGTAAATGTAGGTACAAGATTGCAGCACGCTGCCTTATCGATTATGCAGATTGTGATCAATCTTCTACCCTCTCCCATTTCCCAAGCTTCTTTCCGAAGACCTCCAAATAAGTTGGTCTGGAACTAGCCATTCGCCCAAAGTAGGGAGGAAAAAAGTCATTTTTTAAAAAAACGTAATAAATCCTCACGTGTCCCCACTGAAAGGGCTTGAATCTTTTTTTTTTTAATTCCAAAGTGAATTTATGCTCTGTAATTTGCATCACAGCCAAGCGATCACCGTATGTCATATTCTTCAAAGGTACTTAACAAACCCTCTTTAAAAAGTCACTGGAACTGAAGGCAAGAAAAAGGCAAACAGCCTCCTTCTTCCATAGAGTCCTTAGATCAAGTTTCAATAATTGAGACCAATAAAAATTGTCATATTTACCCAACTTCAAAGCAACAAGGGGGAAAAGTTGAGAGTGGGTGATTTTTGCAAGCACTTGTAATCAAAGAATTTGCCACAGTCGAAGGAATTGCACAACATTTTGCAAAAGTCAGAGTCTGAGCAACAGATTAATGTGCACAGTAAAATGTATTTTTTTTAATTTAATAGCTCCACAATAAGCCCATTGAGTCCATACACAATGTACATACCACACATAAAATACTCTTAGCTCTACACTCCAACAGATAAGCCAAAAGATGTACAGGAAAATGCATAATGTAAAATTCAGGGAGGCGGTTTGTGCATCTAATGGAGAAAATACATGGAAAAGAGGAGTGGAACAGGACGAGGGAGGAGAGTGGGGAACAGAACGTAAACAATCCCACATTCGCGGAGAGAAAAAAAGAAAAAAGAAAAGAAAGAAAGGAGAAGAAAAAGGAATCCTCTGATGTCTCTTAACTCAGCTGGCCGAGAGGCCGGCCAGGCTAGGTCTGCTCCCGGCCGGCGGCGCAGTCCCGAGCCCCCGGGAGCCCCTAGTGTCCAGGGCAGAGCCCCCTCCGGGCGCTCGCGGCGCTGCCAATGGGGCAGGGCGAAGAGCGCGCAGGTAGAGGGTCGGGCGGCCGCCTTGCCTCCTCGCCCGCTCTCGGACCCCGGGGCTCCGGCCCGGCAGTCGCGTCCCCGGCAAGTGGAGCCCTGGCGCGGAAGGCGCCCGCCTGGGCGGCCGGGTGGCCAGCGGCGGCGGCGGCCGCGGCCGCGGCCACGGCTCCGGGCCGGGTGCGCGCCCCGCGCGGCGGCTCAGCCCGGAGCCCCGGCGCCTCCCGGGGTGGGGCAAAGTTGGGGGCCCGGGGCGGCGGGGGCGGGGGCGCTCGGCACCGCGGACCCCCCCACCCCCGCTGGCCGCCGCCTTTGTCTCGGCGCCCGGACCCTGGCCGCCCTCCCGCCCTCGGCCCGCGCCCCGGCCGGCCCTGCCCGGCGGCGCCTCCAAACTCGCCGCGCGGGCCTCGCCCCGGGCGCCTCCACCCTCCCGGGGGTCGCCGGCGGCCGGCGGCGGCGGCGCGGGGGCCTGGGAGGAGGGGGCGGCCCCGGCTCGGCGGCGGCAGCGGCGGCGGAGGCGGCGGCGGCGGGAGGAGGAGGAAGAAGAAGAGAAAGAGAAAGTTTGGCGCAGGGGGAAGGCGAGCGGGACGCAGCGAGCGAGCAGGGCGCGGGCACGGGGAGCGCGGGGAGCGCGGGTGGCGGCGGCCGGGCGCGGGAGCCGGGAGGGGGCAGGACGAGCCCCATGCAAAGCAGCCCGGGCGCCCCGAGGAGCCCCGCGTCCGGGCGGTGGCGGCGGGAGGAGGAGGAGGAGCAGGCGGCGGCGGCGGCGGCGGCGGCGGGAAAAAAAAAAAAAAAAAAAAAAAAAAAAAAGAGGGAAAAGTTGCCACTTACGCGGTTGCTTCTCCGGCGGCGGCGGCTGCAGCGGCGCTGCTGGCGGCGGCGGCGGCGGCGGGAGCTGGCGGCGCTTTTAATCCCGAAAAGAGGCGCTCGGGCCGCGGAGCCCATCAAGGCAGCAGCGGCGGCTGGCGGGGGTCGGCGGCGGCGGAGGACGCGCTGCTGGCGGCGGCGGCGGCGGCGGCGGCGGAGCTGGAGCGTGCTCGGCGGAGCCCGGGGCGGGAGGCGGCCGCAGCCGGGGAGCCGGAGCCGCCGCCGCCGCTGCCGCCGAGCAGCATGGTTGGCGGGGAGTTTACAGCCCCCGGAGCGGGCAGGGGCCACGGAGGAGAAGCGGCGGCGGCGGCGGCAGCGGCTCTAGGCTGTAATTGGGATGCAAAGCAGGCGGTGGCGGCGGCGGCTGCGGCCGGGAGGAGGAGGAGGAGGAGGCGGCGGCGGCGGCGGCTGCAGCGGTCGGAGGGGACGCGCTGGAAGTGGGAGCTGATGAGTGAAAAGAAAAAAAAGTCTTTGGATCTTTATTCTGCTAATTAGTTTCCTGCAAAAAATGGCTGTGATTAATTCAGTGCGCATGTGCTTCATTACCCAGGCACGACGGGAAGGGCTAATTAGCCACCTTCTGGATCAATAAGATTCAGCAAAAAAGAAAAGGGGGAGGTGGAGGGAGGCAGAGGGGAGGAAGGGAGGGAAAAAAAAAAAAAAAAAAACCAGGGGAAAGTGATGAGCAGGGCGAGGAGAGCAGGAAGAGAGGATGGGAGAAGAGCCTAGGAAGAGGGAGAGAGGCACCAAAAGTTTATGCATGTATTAAAAACACATACACACACACACACACACACACACACACACGACACTCGCGCGCGCGCGCGCGCGCACACACACACACACACACACACACACACTCCGAGAAGTGAAATGCAGAGAAGCAACAATAGGAACCTGGCTAAGATTTTTTTTTAAGATTTTTTCTTTCCTTTTTTTTTCTTCTTTTTTTCTTTCTTTCTTGTTTTTTTCTTTCCCCCTGTCTTTTTTTTTTTTTTTTAATTTGGCAAGCGCAGCAATGTTTAAATTAAATAGGAAGAGAGCATCTTCAAAGACAGGGAGGGGGGCAATAATGGAGTGGGACAGCTTAAAGCAAAGATTTAAGTGAAAGAGCAGAAAAGCAGCAGACTTAGAATAGAAGCCACTTTAAATTGCAAATCAGAGATTTCTTTTTAAGGAGGAAAATTACCTCCCCCCCAAATCAGAAGACAAATGGAGAAAATATGGAGAAAACTTTTAACACGTACCATAGACTAGACAAAAAAATATATAATATGTTAATTTTGTCTTCTGAAACAAGATGCAATCAATCTTCTCTGGTTCTTTAGGAGAGAGGAAGAGGGGAGTGATGATTAGAAGAAATAAAAGGGAGAAAGTGAATCAGAACTGAAAGGGGGGTAACTTAAGGAAAGACAAGAAAAGGAAAAGTTGCACTTGGAAACAAGTCCAACTTTCTACCTTTCTGGACTTAAGAAAAAAGTAAAATCAATTTTCTCCTATAAAACCTGGAAAGCAGATGTTTTCAAAACACAGGAAGCTATTTTGCCATCAAAAGCAGGGATGTAATAAAGGCAGTGAAAAATAATTTCAGACTAAATTTGTAAGAAAGAAAGCCAATATATTTAAATAGTGAGGAAAGGTCTAGAGTGTAGCAAGGGGGGAAATTACATACCCCTTCCCTAATGCCAAAAAAAAAAAAAAAAAAAAAAAAAAAAAAAAGTCTTATAGCTACCTCCAAGAGTTTGGAGCAGAGTCTTGAAGCCAAAGGGCTTGAAATAGAGAGAATGAATTTCAGATAAAGACTAGGAGCGGTACATCCCACCAGAGCCCAAAGGAGACCCCTAGAATCAAAGACAGCAACCAGGGACCCTGCTACTGTACCGATTCCCAGTACATCAAAGGCATCACTTAGGCGGGTGTACGGCACCTCCAAAAAGCAAGCAAACAAACGCAGGAAGAACAAGAGTCTCTCTCTCTCTTTCCCTTTTTTCTCCCCACCCCCCAAATCCTAGCCTTAGCGTCACTGCTACTGCATGCAGTAGATTTTTTTTTTTTAATGACAAGTATGTATTATGTAAGTTCTAAATATGAACTAGTACCATTGAAATACAATGTCTGGAATAAAAGAAAATGCAATTTGCACTTTAAGTGATCTGCAAACAAATGTAAGAACAGCATTTATGTTTTGAAGGCATCATTCGTGAACCCTGTAACATCAGGTAGAGAGAGAACGCGCACTAAAACTTATCTTTTTTTTTTTTTTTTGAGGAAAAAAAATTTGTCCCATCCTAGCTGGTTTATTTATTTTAGAAGGAATTGGGGAACTAATCAGGAAATCTGTTTGATTAGAAGGGAATTCTTCATCTTGAAAGATTTTTCCAATGCTCTTAAGAGCATGCTGCTTCTTAGTCGAGACTAGGAGGAGAAAACCGGTTTAGGATTTTGCAGGGTTACCTCATCTAATCCTGCTGAATTCACTCTGGGAATAATGCAGTTTTATTTAGAAAAAAAAATACATTTAGAAAAATCGGGGGTTTCCTCTCTATGAGCCAAATCTGGATTGCCATTCAAACTTTTCCTGGCTGCTTTCCATGCGGGACAGTAGATCAATAAAGCCAAGTCCAGCCTGGCTTGCTACAGGTTTCACCAGTCAGTGCTTGCAAAACCTTTGTCATTTTCTAAAAATAAAAAAGCTAAAAGTTATTGTAGAAGAAGGGGCTTTTTTTTGTCCCCTGCACAATGTGTCTTTTGTGAGGTTAATGCCATTCTGGGCTCTCGATAGCCCTGGACAATGGGAACTCTCCAGGAGTCTGCAAAGACTCTGGCTTTTTTCTTTCTTGATTTTTTTTTTAAGGGAAGGATGAAACATTCCTACAGTCCAAACACAACTTCTGCTTTGATTAAATAAATATTTATCTTTATTGTAGCCATTGTATATTTTTACCTTCGGTTTGTCCGGTTTCTGATTATTATTTTAAATTTTTCATTGGCAACAGTTAATCTTTTTTTTTTTTTTCCCTTTCAGTCCAAAGTGCAGGTCAGTGTAAAATGTAGCTGACTGAAGGAAGACTGGTAAATTCTGAATTTTTCCATTATACACCAGGTAAGGAAAATTGTTCAGACCCTCAGGAGTATATTTGCTTCCTATTTATCTGTCTTCATGAATCTTCATAAATCTGTTAGTTTATTTTTGTAAGATGTTCCAGAATTCAATTTCTCCTTGTAGATGGCGAACTCTCACTTAAATGCTATGTATTTATTTTCTTTTAAAAATGTAAATACTACTAGAGGCGAACTTGTAGCTTGTTTTTTTATACAAAATGGCATGAAGTCAGTCTCTCCAGTGGTACAGGCTATTTGGGGGAAATTCTGGCTATAAATGTATTTCGTGTTGCAATATAGGAAAATGTCAGCTTAATCTGGTAAATACTTATGCTAATTTTACTGAGTGAATTCGTTATAAGGAGGAGAGGTACCAAGCTTGTAGATTGAATAATGCTTAGGCGATAATCCAGCATCTGTATGGATTATTTTATGTACAAAATGAAAAAAGGAACCAAGACACTCAGAATCTAAATCCTTCATTTAGCTGGCAAGAGGACAGAAAATTTTAGACCAATCTGTTTTTAAGACATTTACAGTAGGAGGGAAAGTGGAATGCAGGCTAAATATCGCATTGATGTGTATATTCTCTGTCTCTCGCTCAAATGAATGGATGTATATATGAACACAAAGATATATGCATAAACAGGTACATAAATATACATTTGAATGACCTCAGATGTCTTTGCATCTCTATGTACATGTAAACATATATGTGCACATGAATATACAAGGTGTACATAAATGCAGGTACTGTCCAGAGCTGTGCTCTCCGGCAGGAGGTTTCTGTTTCCAGATCGGTTTGAAGCTACCTTTGTGCAACTCTAACACAGAAATGTTGGCTTAATGATGAAGATGTGGATGGTTAATTTGAGTAAGAATCTGCTCCCCTGCAATTTTCAGAGTCTAGGGTTGCAGTATGAACAGCTATGATTTGGTCCGAGGGCTAAAAGATGCGATGGGCCAGTCTTAAGAGGGAAGGGAGGTGAAGGGGAGCTTAGGAGATCTCACTTCCAAAGAGCCTCGTTTCTGGGCCTTGGGTTCTCTTCTGCTGGGGGACTGGGGACAGGAAAAAAAAAAAAAAAAAAGGAGGAGGAAGAAAAAAGAAAACCCCGTGTGGAGGCAGGGGAGGTTGAAAGGACGCCTCTCCTTACAACTCCAGAGCTAGATCTAAGAGAAGGGTTGCAGGGTGAAGAATGTGCGGTCCCTTTTTGAATGTGTATTGTTATTCTAAGTCTATTGTATGTACGTGTTACTGTCCTTTCATTTGCCACGACAACATATGGATTCCATAAATGCAGACATGCCGAAGTGCATCTGTCTGGGTAGTTAACACGATCCAAACATCCCTCTGTGTTCTGCTAACTCCGGCTCTTCCTCCGGCTCCCCGGCAGCGCTCCCGGCCGTCCAGCCCGTGCCCCAGGCTTGCAGCGCCCCGCAGTCTCGCCCTTTTGTGGTCTCCTCGTGGGATCCAAGGTGCCGCGCGGAGGAGGCGGGCTGCTCGGCAGTGCCGAGGTCAGAGGCGCCGCTGCCGCCGGCCCCTGAGCGCGAGGGGACGAAAGGGTTAAGCTGCCCGAGCCCGGGGAAGGGGCTGCGCTCATCCCGGAGCGAGGTGCAGCCACCAGCAGCTGTGATTTAGGGGTCAAGTCCGAGATCACCTTTCTCCTGCCTCTGGAAATGGCAGAAGATGAGGTAGGGAGGCAGAAACAGGAGGGAGAGGCAGCCTGGCGTGGCACTTGGCGCTCCATCCATCGGCTCCCAACCTCCCCCCGCCCCCAGCCAACCTCCTGACCCCCAGACAAATCGAACAGTTCCCCCTTTCTCCTAGGGGTGCAGGAGAGGTGCTTTTGAGCGCCCAGACTTGCTCCACCCGCAGCTCTGTCCTATGGTTAAACCACTATACTCTGAGTCTCAACCACCAAATCAGAAAGTTTGCTCTTAATGTGCCAGAGGGTAAGCAGCTATTTCTGGGTAGAAAATGCTCCCGGTTGGCAGAAATCAGGGGTGCCCTTGGTAGGATGGGGGATTTGGGGATGTCGGCACCAGCGCCTCTGACTCAGGTTGCGCTGCTCACAGTCGTGAGTGGATGTACACAGTGGTGTCCATTACTTGCAGCTTCTTGCTTTGTGCCCACATTGTCCGTCACAAGCTTTCTTCCCCCCAACTCAGGCATCCCGGAGAATACTTTTGTGAAAATATCTTTCATGCCTGAAAGATAACCAAAAACCAAGTGCAGGTTTGTTTCTGAGGTGTTTCACTGGAAAAGAGCAAAGCAACGGAAGTCTGCTTTTGTTTGGGCATTGCTGCATACCAAGTTGTGCCGCTCAGGTGAGGTCCTGGGGACCATAGGAGGATGTACACAGTGCCCAGAAAAGGTGCTTTAATTGAGAAAGAGCTTCCCAAATCCACCCGCACAAGGTTGGACTTCAGGACAACAGCAGCCCTATTGGAAAGTAACTCCAAGAAAAAGGAGTTTCTGGTGGGCAAAGAACTGGCACGAAATGACAGAGAGAAAAGGAAACTAGATCCCTGGGGCACAGGAGACAGGTGGGGGGTGCTGAGAGTAGACAGGGAGAGGAAGGAGCTAGGAGGTCCACATACAAGGGCATGGCTAGGGAAGGCTCAGCCATGCGCTCCCCAGATGCTCCCTCCAGCTGCCAGAGCCTGGGTGAATCACCCCGATTTCAGCTTCTGCTTCCAGGGCCAAGAGTGGACCAGCTGGTCCAGAAGGCAGCTGAGGTCTGTCTTCCGAGCCCCACCGCCCCTTACCCCGCCAGAGCCTCCAAACCGCGGAAATCAAACCAAATTGGCCGCTAGAATCTAGAGAGGTTTCATCCCTGGGGCAAGGGGGAGGGAACAGCTCCCCCCCCCCCCTTTTGAACTCCCGATTCAAAAGAGACCACAACCTACTCTTGAGTGCCATCCCCAGTCCATGGATTGTGGGTATATTTTATTCTTTCATTCATTTTTTCCCTATTTCTCAGAAGTAAAACCTTTAAAGAATTAGCCCCAAACTTGGAGCGCCTGGGTCCTTGAAAGAGTTCCAAATGATAACACCTGCCCTTCATTTTGAATACATGGCGCATTGTGAAAATTCAGGGCAATTAGTCTGTTCCAGGGTTTGAGTCAGATTCCCAATTTTCTCGGCTCCTTTGCAATGGAAATCTGAAATCCAACCTTGGGGCAGGAGGCGCCTGGGAACTGATGGCTCTTCTAGGCTCAGCACCACCCGCCGTCCCCTTTTGGTGACCTGGTACCAGAAGTTTGCACTATATCTAAAGCCTGAAACCGAGAGAGAGAGAGATAGAGAGAGAGAGAGAGAGAGAGAGAGAGAGAGAGAGAGAGAGAGAGAGAGGTGGAGGGGGGAGAAAGAGAGAACTAACCTCATCTTAAGCAACCAAGTGAACAACTCGAGGACAAGAGCCCCTTGGTCTGGCTATGTTGGCTTTAGGGAATTCCAAGGGCATAACTTGGAGGAGAATGATTGAGGCTTCCGACTTCCCAGCTGGAGGCAGAAAAGAAGGGATCCTTGAGAGGCACGGGTGATGGGCTGGGGAGCAAGGCTGAGACCGGGTAACTGAGACCTGGCACCCCTTTGCCCAGAGCCCACTAGGGCGGGTGCGAGGAGCCGGTGCCCACAGTAGCACGTGCATTGTTGACACGCAGACACGCAGGCGTGCGCTAATGGAGGGATGCGCGGCTGAGCAATCCCCCGATGCCTGAATTTCTTGCAGGCATGGCTTGTTTAATAGCCAGGGAATTGAGTGCCTGATTTCGCCCCCCACCTTTTTTTTTTTTTTCTGAGAAATGTAAAAAAGGACCTATACCATGTACATACTCTGAAGAAACATGTGCCTTTTTTTCCTTGAGAAATACCTAGTGCCATAATATTTCTGATTTAAGGGGCGAGGGAAATCTTTGAAGTGAAGAAAATCAGTGGGGGACGAACCATCTTTCCCTCATTTTTTTGTGCTTCTCCTCAAAGCCAGTAATGGGATTTAAAATGAGAGATTCCCAGCCCTCATCCTCCCTCCCATTTCATTTCGCTCTCTTTGCCCCAGAAAACATCTGCGGTAACCGACTGCACGTCTAAGGGGACGGTTTAAAGGGAAACAAGATTTGGGGCGCGCATCAACTTCCTTTTTCTTTTTCAAATAACGCTGAAAAAAATTCCAAGGACAATTTCACCACCAAACGACACCGAACAGATATTTTTCCAAAGCAAAAAAATTCCAATTCGTTTTTTTCCTATTCGTAGAACCAGAAAAAAAGGCAAACCCCATCTTCCTGCACGCGGATGGCACGAAATATGGAGCCCGCGCTTGGTTAAGACCGGCGGGCGGAGAACAGGGCGAAGCCCCGTGGGTTTCGAAGAGTCCGGTGCACGCCAGGCCCGGGGGTCTCCAACTCGCTGGGCTCTCCGCGGATGTTCCGCGGACCCAGCCTATGCCAGGGCAGCGGGGAGGGCAGTGGCGCCCTGTGTGCACAGCCACCTCCCTGTTTAATTCCAGAGCTCAGCGGGGCAGCGGGGACATTCGACGCCACTTTTCTCCGGCCCGGGCTTAGAGCGGACGCTTTTCGCGTCTGCTTTTCTTCTCTGCTTTTCTTCCCACCGTAGCGACCGCGGGCTGTTCTCCCCTCCCCATGAACCACAATCTCTCGGATCCCGACAGTTTTCCCAGACACTGACCACAATTCCCCGAGCCAGGGTTCGCGTCCCTAATGTCTGGCACACTCAGCCCCATCTCGGCAAAGCTTTATTCTCCGGCCGGCTTGGGGCTCCCGACAGGAAGCGGAGGCGCTCAGGCCCCCGGAGAGGCCAGCTGGGGAGCTTAAGGTGGTGGTGCAGAACCACTGCCCTGGAACCTGGGCAACCCTCACAGGTGCGCACAATGTAGGGCCGCTGGCTCTGCCAGGAAGTGACTCCCCGCGGAGCAATTGGAGCACCCCATGTAGACCTTGCCGAGGGGGGTGTCCCGCCACAAAATCACCAGGCCCAGTGCCTGGCTCCAGGAGCCGCTTGTGAAGGAGAGGGCACAGGGGCAGCACACCTCTTGTGCATGGCCTGAGACGCCCAGGCCCAGCACCTGTGCCCCCACTTACATTCTGCTCGTTCCCCACCCTGGGCTGCTCTGGGGTTGCATCATTCTCCACCACCCTCTCTGGGCTTCCCAGCTTCTTTCAAAGACACAGGTGCCCCCGCCCCATCCTGTGGGACACCAAAGTGGGAGCAGTTGGGGGCCCTGAATCCAACTGCAGAGACAAGGGACAGGGTTCCCATGTAGCCATTCCCAGCCAGCAGAAGTTCTGCACCCCACAGCCCCAGGGGATCTGGGAGCAGGGGACCCCTTGGGGTCCTTACCCACACTCAGTCCTGGAGCAGCAGGCTGGCCAAGGGGGTGGGACTGGATGTTTAGGGTTAGCGAGGGGCCCATTGAAGGATGCCTGTGTCTGCCTGTTTGGTTCCGCATGCCTCCCGCCCTCTCCGTCTTGTCTGGGAAGAAAAAGGAAAGCGGGTGGATTTGTGCCGACCCCTCTTCCCGCAGTCTGGGAACGCTGCAGCAGGAAGAATTGCTCATAACGACACTTAAGCCCCGACACTTGAATGCTAAAGGTTAAACTTACAGTCTTCAGGGAAGGGCTTCCTGCCAACTGGAACAGCGGTGCGGCTGCCTTAGGCGCTCCTCCACCCGGCCCTGCCCCCACTGCAGGTACAGCCAAAGCCACCCACTCTTGGCCTTGGTGCACTTCAGGGAGAGGTACCCCTGGGTCATGGCTCTTGCCGCCCCCATCCCCACCGCTAGGAAATCTTCTTTCCTGGTCTTCCCAGTATTCTGCCCATGGCGGTTTATGCCTCAGTTTATCCTCAGGATCGCTGACCTGCCAGTTCCAACTAGTTCACAAAGGTGGACACTTTGGGAGAAACCGCACACATCCCTTTTTCCCTTTGCTCTGGGTACTGGGGGGCCCCTGCGATTCGGCACAGGCAAAACCAGAGCTGGTACCCACCTGGGAGGGGGGTGCAGGCAGACCTTGGTTGTAAAGGGGGTGAGGGTAGGGGACAGATTTGCAGGCTGGGAAGAGTTCCCAAACGGATCAGCCACAGGGGTCTGTCTTCCAGAGGCTCTGTGCTGGGAGCCTGAGCCTGAGAGCACTTCTTTCCTCTCCCTCTTGACCCTCCCTCCCAACAAAGGATGAGGAGACTCCACTCTGCAGCCTTAAAAAGGGCATCCCACGCAGGGTAAAGGGGATGAAGTGTGGGTCGCCTGGAAGGCACGTTATAGGTCATTGTATTCACATCTCCCAGTGGCCCTGGGAAATGGGTATTAATAGTCCCATTTTATGGATGAGAAACATCAGACTCAGAGATTAAGATTGCAAAGCTATTCAGGGCTCCAACTGGATGTGAATCCAGCTCCCATCTGGCTTTAAAGCTATTTCAATTACACCAGCTGCCTCTTGTTAAGGTAGAGAACCAGGGGCCCCGGGGGAAAATGTAAGAGAGATGTGCAGTGCCAGGGGCTGAGCAGAGGGCAAGAAAAATACTCTGGGATGGGTCCTCTGGTTGGGACATGGGTTCCAGGCTGGATTCAAAGCTAGGAGTCAGGCTACGGAAGGTCATGGAGGATGCTGTCAACAGGCCAGACAGAAAGGACCGTGAAACACAACAGCATGACCAAGCCCCCAGGGGGATGGCAACATATTAGTACCCCCAAAACAGTTGCCCAGGGTTCCCCCGAATCTGCAGGCCTGCCTTGGTCCTAAGAGGGAAAGTTCATACCCGGCCTTTTTTGTTTCTCTTTGTAAATTTTCTTACTGTGTCTGAAGCGCAGACAAATTTCTAACTTCTGTGAGTCAGCAGGCTAACAGGAAGGGATGATCAGATGACCAATTACTCATGAACAAATATGAGGAAATCCAGAAAACTGGGAAGAAGAGAGGGCAGCGACAGCCAAATGGCAGGCCTCTGGAGGGTCCCCTGGTCACTCTAAGGCTGGCCCAGGAGCTCAGTTTTGCAGGCCTTGGTGGGGCAGGAAGCTCTGGGTTGGGTGGGGTGAAATCGGGGAGGGTCTGTATAGCTGCAGGCCTGCAGCTCCCTCAGAACAAGAACACCTGCTCTGTGGATATGAGATTTGCCCTGGGAGGGTCTTCCCCAACCTCTGGCTACCAGCCACTGAAACACTGCTTCTAGGGGCTCTGCAGCCAGGGGACGTGGTAGGCAGAGCTGGTGAAAGCTGATGTCTCCTAGCTATGTTTAGCCGGGTTGACCTGGGCTGAAACTGCCCAAGTGTGAGTGTGTGCAACTGGGCAGGGCCGGCCAGGCCCCTGCCGAGGGGCTGCTGAAAGCCTTGTTAAGGAAGTACTCCTGAGCAGGCAATCCAGTTACATAATGCTGCAAAAATAACCCTGGGCTGGGAGTCTTGTCCGAGTGACGTATTTTGTTAACGGAGAGGGGTATCAAATATCTATCTTTCAACCCAAGAGCTGAAAGTACACTTGTGACACGGAGGGGACCTCCCCTCCCCCCAAGGAAAGGGGGATGTTGAAGGCAGGCACAGATGAGGGAGAAGCAGCAAGGATGCACATTTTTCTCTCTCTTTTTCCAGGTGCAACTAAAGCCATCTGTTCACCTTAGCTATATTCTGCCGACTCCCAAGTTCGGGGACACCGTCACAGACACTCCAGTTCCCCTTGCAGTGCTCCCTGCTCTGCAAGCATCAGGGAAGGCTGAGGGAAAGGAATGAAATGAGAGCAAGGGAGAAAGGAGGAGAAAAAGAGTGAGAGGACTTTGTTTTGTTTGTTGGTGGGCCACGGTGGGGACAAGTTATCTTCTTATTTCTATTCCCACTAGACTAGGCCTCCCGATACTGTGACCAACTGGTCCCACTTTGCCCAAGATGGTCCTATATTTAAAACTGACCCCAGGAATGCCCTCCATCCTAGAAAACTGATTGAGGAGAGCTGGTCACTCTCCTTCCCACAGGCTTTGGCCAAATTCCCACGAGGACAGAGAAAATTATGACCAAAATAAGGTAGTTCCTTTCAATTCAAAATTATTCAAAGAATGACCTCACTAAGCTATTCCATCAGAGATGCAAAGGTCCTGTTTCCAGGAATTTGTTTTTTTGTCTTTTCTGGGGCTGCACCCGAGGCGTATGGAGGTTCCCAGGCTAGCGGTCTAATTGGAGCTGTAGCCCACCAGCCTAGGCCACAGCCACAGCCACACCAGATCCGAGCCACGTCTGCGACCTACACCACAGCTCATGGCAACGCCGGATCCTTCACCCCCTGAGCAAGGCCAGGGATCGAACCCGCAACCTCTTGGGGAATTCATCCAGGAATTTGAAAAAAAGAGCCATACACCTCTCCTCACCCCTGCCATGTTGGATTCTAGAGCTTTCCAGGTGGAAAATTTACCTGTCCCATCCACTCTGCTTTTCAGATAAAGTTTCCAGACATCTAAGATGCCCTGCCCTGTTTTGCTTGGGAGCTGTTTTACATCATTTTGGAAAAAAAAAAAAAAAAAACCTAAAAAACAAAAAACTCTATTTGAAGTCACAGTAACTTGCTTTTTCTTTTTTTTTTTTTCCACCTAATCTCTTCCATGGGGTCTCAATTCCTCCTGTGGCACCACAGTCACATACCGAGCTGTATCAAACGCCCTTAAAATAGTCACCTTGAGTCTGTTAGCATTTTCTTTTTCCTAATCTTGATAATCACAGCATCTGATCCTTCCGTTCTAAACTGCAGCCTTCCAATCCACCCTTAATCTAGACCTATCTGACCCTCTTCCAAAGGAGACAGACGAGGATCAGCATCACCCCGAGCTCCCCCGCCCCACAGCATCTGAGCTTGAATTTCCATTCATCCCAACCTCCATGCTTTTTTAAAAAATCAAAATGTCTCTGAACTCCTTGAGCTAATTTTAAAAGCAAGTAGCTTTCCCTCCCTGAGTCATATTCTTGGGGCTCGTAAAAATGTAGTTCCACTCGGAGACCACCTTGTCACAAACGTGCAAAAAAAAAAAACAAAACAAAAAAAACAACCCTCTGTTTCGGACGCCGCAGAGAGGAAAGGGTGAAACGGCAGCGCCTCCCGCCCTCCCCCCCCCAGCAGGCTCGGCCTTTATGGAGTCTATTTCCAGTCTGTTTACCTGGCAGGGACCACGTGACCAATCCAGAAGGAAATGCTGACATCATTGTCTCTCTCACATGTGCGGCCTCCCCCCCTCGTCCCTCCGTCCCTCCCAGCGCCGCCGCCGCCGCATTCCGGCATCCATCCCTCTCTCGCCACCGGCCTCCTCCCCCACCACTCGCGCCTTCTCCCACTTATTTCTCTGTCTTTCTCCTGGCACACTTTCCTTTGTTTTCTCTTTCCTTGCAGGCTCTCTCCTAGACCGTCCTGGACGGACACACACACACACGTGCGCGCGCGCGCGCACACACGCGCACACACACACACACACACACACACACTCCTCCATGCCCTTTTCCTTTCCTTCAATAAGCCTTTCTTCCTCTTTTATTCTCTTTCAGATCTGTGGCCATTGAGTCTTCACTCTGTTTTAAAAATACACTTCCTCTTTCTCTATAGGTTGGAGATTTCTTTAAAAAAAAAAAAAAAAAAGTCTGGAAGGCTTAGAAAACCTTCCAGATCCAGGGTGGGGGAAGGGCAGAGCAAGGCTGCGCGTCCAGCCCCTCAATTTCCTGCTCCAGTGGGCTTGGAGATGTAGGTGTTGGGGGGTTGGTCAAACAGGCCTTCTTTTTTTCTTTTCCACCTTCCCTCTTCCAGGTTCCCTCTGGCATTTCCACAGACCCCCTTCCCTCCCCGCAGCCAGACCCATATCCTGGCGGCCCTTGGCCTTGTGCAGGGTGGGGGGTGGGGAGCATGTGTCCCTCGGCTCCTCATTTTGCCCAGGGGGCGTAGGAGGCAGCTCAGCATCCTTCCAACCTGGGACCCTGGGAACTGGAAAGACACAGGAGGCAGGGAGGAAGGCATCCAGGCAGGTGCCTCCCACCCTGTTCAAAGGGTTGTTTACTCAAGGAACCTGTGTCAGGGCTCTGGGGTTGCTCCCAGAAAGCTTGCTTGGTGCACGTGGGCACAGAGCTGGAGCACACCATTTAGAGGAACTGTTTAATAAAGACACGGGGACCTCCAACAGTTTATTTACCCTTACAGAAAGGTGGCCGTAGGGTGCCCCCTGGAAACTGCTTCAAAAGAAGAGCACAAGGGAGTGAGGCCAGAGGGTGAAACAACCAGGGCAGAATCATGGAATGGCTGGCCCGGCCAAGGGTCAGAACACACATGCTCATCTGCCCTTCTGCTCCCACCTCTCACCCCAGGCTGTTCTCTGCTGGGTTCGTACACCTTGTGGGTTGGGATGAGCCAGTGCAGCAGAAGGGGGAATGGGGAGGTCATGCAGAGGTGAGGCCATTCAGGAATCATTCTTTCAGACGTGAACTCATAATCCCCAACACGCATAAAGATGGAGCTCTACCAGGGGGATGTGCGTTCATGGGCATTTTTACCACTGGATTATATGGACAATCAGAAATACAACATCCTGTGGGAGAGGACCCTAGTAAAATTTAGAGAAGGGACTTTCAACACCAAAATAGTCCTTGTCTTCAATGTGCACATGTATTCCTATTTTTTTTTTTTCTTTTTCTTTTGGCCATGCCTGAGGAATGCAGAATTTCCTGGGCCAGGGATCGAACCTGTGCCACAGCAGTGACAACATTGGGTCCTTCACCCACTGAGCCACCAGGCATCTCTACACGCCTGTTTCTGGAGGAACATTTCCAGTACTGTGTGTGTTAACATGGCCCTAGTGGCATTGCTGTGGCTGTGGTGCAGGCCGGCAGCTGCAGCTCTGATTTGACCCCTAGCCTGGGCACCTCCATATGCCGCAGGTGCAGCCCTAAAAAGCAAAAGCAAAAAAAAAAAAAAAAAAAAAAAAAGTCCTGGCAGCCAGTAAGGAGAAAATTCGGATATTATGAGGTTACCTTCTGGAGCCCTTGTCACAGATCAATGTACAATGCTGGCAGAAGGGTCTGGTTCAGTAGGTCCGGTTACAGATATGTCTCCTCAGGCATGTGAGGATCTAAACCCTCTTTGGACATGCTGGAAATCCAGAACTTTCTATATGTTGTAGAAGTTCTAGTTTTAAACGTCGAAATGTTATAGGCCAAGGACTTGCTGTTTTGATTCGTCAGTGAGGTAGATAGATAGATAGCACTGTTGGTCAATGAATGATTTCTGTGGCTTTTGAAACCAGCATAAAGTGGTGTCGACGTCATTCAATGTCATTCTTCTCTTCTCCATGAACATTTATAGAGTCCTTCCTGAATGAGAGGGAGCACAGGTTCCTGGCTGTGCGCTTGAGGTGCCTATGTCATGGAGTCTCTGCTGCAAAATTATCATCAGTTGTCAAAGTGAAGGCCAAGGTGGTAGAGAGAAGGGATAGAGGGTGATGGGAATTATGCAGAAAACATAGAAGGGTTCTAGATCTTTCCACCTTGGATAGATCTGGGAAAGGACATCTGGGAAGTCCTTTCCCCATCCTCGAGTCTAGCTCAGGCTCACCACCTCACGTGGACACTGCCCCTGCCCCCATGTTGAAGTCCACCTCATCTAGTTGCTCATATTCAGCTGTCTGGGTAGCTATTCTGGATTCGTTTACACTATCTAGGTGCCCAAACAGCATCAGTAAGATCTGTTTGGCAGTACCTGTGATGATGTGAAAATGCATGTGTGTTTATGAATAGATGTGTATTCTTGCTGTGGGTCACCCCACCTGCTTCTCCCAATGACAGGCACCACAGGGAGCTTACACTGTACACATCGCCATAAATGCCCAGAGTGCTTGCTGGTACTCTGTGATGTGCCTGTGTGCCATGGGGAAGAGGAAGACGAGGATGATGTTGATGATGACACTGGATTGCCAGTGATTCTAGGATGAAAACCGTTTTGAGCACAGAGATATGCATAACAAAGACAGAATGAATGAAGAAAGCTAATGACTTCCACTGAGCGTTTTTTCTGAGATCTGGTTCCTTATTTTTATTTTTTGGTCTTTTTAGGCTCGCACCATGGCATATGGGACTTCCCAGGCTAGGGGTCGAATCAGAGCAACAGCTGCTGGCCTATACCACAGCCACAGCCACAGCCACACCCACACTGGATCCGGAACCCACTGAGCGGGGCCAGGGATTGAATGAACCCTTGTCCTCATAGGTACTAGTTGGGTTTGTTCCTACTGAGCCACCACAGGAACTCTGATTCTTTATTTTCATTTAAAAAAAATTCACTCCAGAGTTCCCTGGTAGCCAAGTGATTAAGGACTTGGTGTTGTCACTGCTGTGGTGCAGGTTTGATCCTTCACCCGGGAAGTTCTGCAGACTGTGGGTGTAGCACCTGCCCAAATTTACTCTATTATTACTTATTAAAAGAAACAGTCTCAACTACTGAGCCTGCAGGCTGGGCTAAAATGGCATAACAATAAGACAAAGTGGATTGACAACTACTTTTATCATCAGTTTTCTTCTTTTTTTTTTTTTTCTTTTTAGGGTCGCATTCACGGCATATGGAGGTTCCCAGGCTAGGGGTCGAATCGGAGCTGTATCCACTGGCCTACACCACAGCCACAGCAACGCCAGATCTGAGCCATGTCTGCAACCTACACCATAGCTCACAGACATGCCAGATCCTTAGCCCAATGAGCAAGGCCAGGGATTGAACCCGCAACCTCATGGTTACTAGTTGGATTCGTTTCTGCTGAGCCACTACAGACACTCCTCATCAGCCTACTTTTAAAAACACAATTTAGTTATATAGTACTTCTCTCTCTTAAGGCAAATGACCACGGAACAGAAAGAAAGTCCTTTGCTGGTACCTAAGCCATAAAACCTCTCCCTTGATCTGCTTGGGCAGGGCATCAGAGAGGTGATGCTGGTAGCTCAGGATGGACGTGCCTTACAGTCAAGGTGTGAAGGACGGTGAACAAGAGATGGATGCACCTTGCAGTGATGTACAACATATAAATCAATACGTGGATTTAAAAACATACAGTAAAGGAAACAAATATAAGAAAGAACACCCTGGCTCCCAGGAATAATCAAGATCTTTTCTTGAGGAGTTCCCGTTGTGGCTCAGTGGAAACGAATCTGACTAGTATCCATGAGGATGCAGGTTCAATCCCTGGCCACGCTCAGTGGGTTAAGGATCTGGCATGGCTGTGAGCTGTGGTGTAGGTCACAGACATGGCTTGGATCTGGTGTTGCTGTGGCTGTGGCGTAGACTGGTGGCTATAGCTCCTATTCGACCCCTAGCCTGGGAACCTCCACATGCCTCAGATGCAGCCCTAAAAGACAAAAAAAAAAAAAAAAATTCTTGAAACTTAGAGCATGGAAAGATCACAAAAGGCTTGGGATGGAAATCCTGTGAAATTAGATTGTTATGATCATTATACAAATACAGATGTGATAAATTTATTTGAGTAATTAAAAAAAAAATTAAAAAAAAGACGGGTCCCAGCCCCAGCTCTGCGTTTAAGGCCAGGATGGCCCCCAGTGAGTAACTTAATTCTCAGAGTATGTTTTCTCCTCCTAAATGGAGATCGCCGTACACACCCCATGGGACTGGTGAAGGACTAAATGAGATGGTAAACACAACGTGTCTAGCACAAGGCCTGGCACCTGGCAGGTGTTCGATGCACAATAGCAATGATTAACCTTATCCCGATACTAGTTATCCTCCTGCACTGCTGGGTTAGGCTGTGAAGATCAAATGATGGTGAAAGGGCTTCAGAAAGCCAAACGGTCCTCAACAATTCTAAGATGCTCTTTTTAGGTATTATGAGGATCTGGGTCCAATCTGTGAGCATAGGGAAAGGAGGCAGAGATTAAGATACATTATCAAGGACAAACTTTCTCCATATACAGGTATCTGATATACATAATTCCGGCCATAAAGTTACTGAAATGTGAGCAACACAAGCAGATGTCCTCAGGCGGGGTCTTGTGAAGATGAATAGTTAGGAACGACACAAGCTATTAAGGGACGTGGGCTCCCAGTGGCAGAGGGGACATGTAAATCCAAGGAAAAATCATCAGCCCAATATCATCACCATTTCTAGCAGCAGACTCTTTCTTAGGCTGGAGCAGAATTTCCAGAAGTATCTTTCCCTTTTGGAATTACAGGGCCTGACAGATTTATTTCCACACATCTCACTTGCTTTCAGAGTTATTGTTTCCTCTTATTTTTTCCCCCTCCTCTTTGGTGACAGAGAAGCCTGAGAACCAATTCTGTCAGGAAGTTCTTGGGGAATTTTCAGAAGGATGTACAAGCAGGGTATGTGAATGACTGCGAGCAGCCAGCATCTGTTTCATTTGATAAAAAATATATATTCATAACCGATCTGCGGAGCGTATCTGAATAATCAAAACCATGAATGACAAACACATCAGATACATTTTTCAGGACTCAAAGGATCCTTTTGGAGTAAGTTGCCATCATTTCTTCCTCTTAAAGCAGATCAGGTAACTTCTCCCCTGTTGCAGAGCCTCTCAAAAAGGAAAGGGCTATTAAATCCAGACCCCAGGATAGAGCTCAGTTGCCCCCCTGGACAGCTAATGCCGGTCCCCAAATTTTCTGAATTTATCGACCAAGATGTTGGATGGAACAGGTTCAAGCATCTTGCTAAATAAAACATAGATTACATTTATCATTTCCCTTCAATCTACTAAAATCTTGTTACTCTTTCATGGAAGGAAATGAATCAGTTTGACAGGACTTGTTCTGTCAAGTGACATAAGTTCCCAACACTGTATTCACTACAGATTATTCTAGAAATGATTTGGTGGCCTTTTCGTTTTTTTTTTTTCTTTTTCCCCCCAGGTGAAGTTCCAGATTAGGACATTACGAACTTCCCTTTTGCTTTTTAAAAATAGAGGCATTAATCCTGCTTCTTTTCAGTCTTGCCAAGTTTTTAAAAACAAAGTTACACTCCCATGATTTTAACCAGTAGTGAGATCCTCTTATGAAAAATCTTTGCGCTGCAAAGAAGCTACTTTAAAAAAAAGAAGGCATTTCTACCAGCATTTAAGGAATATTTAAAAGCTGAGCATGCAAAAAACAAGAAGGAAGTAGATGGTCAAGATTTAAGACTTCAACACCTGTTTCCAGTTTTCTCCCATGGATTCAGGTGTTACCTAAAGAGATTTCTGAGTTTAATGGGTTCAAGGCCAAAGATAGGTATGGTGAATTTTCAGACTGTCTCAATCTTGTAAGCTTCAGGCAAGTCAAAGCCATTATTTTCCATAAATATATGCAAATCCACTAGGAAGTAAATGAGAAAAATAGAAGAAAGCAAATAAGAACCCTCATAGCTTATACTGCAACATAAGTTACAGTGCTCATAGGGTCTATACACTTCATAAAACATAAGGGCTTAGTAGAAGCCCAACATTTCTAGAACATACACTGCATGATACCAACTCAAAGGCAGAACAGCCCTGGTTCTGTACAGACCAGGATGGGAGCACAGAAATGATATTGTTAAAATGACATTAGCTGTCTTGAGTACTTCTGAGTAAGCATCTCTAGAGTTTGGGGTGTCTAAATTTCATGGAGATGGATGCTTGTTCAAAGACTGTGAAGCGGAAATCTATATGGTCCTCAACAGGTCAAAGCTTGGTATTTACTAACTTCTGTGAGCCTGAAATTTAAGTTCCTTTATCCTTTCTTGGGACTACCATGCTGATTTCCAGCCCGGGTTATGCCCAGCGGCTCTCTTCACTTTAACCTCCAAACTGAATGGATCAACACTGCTGGGAATGCAAAGCACTTGAGCTGAATGTGCCCTAATAAAAGTTCTGCAATGCAATAAGCCAGTCATGGATGGCTGTTGACTTCTTCATGAATTCCCCAAACCCGGTACTTCACACTTTTCCCACATTCCTCAAACCCTCATCAACCCCACACTTTCTTAACTCTGGACAACACATTTCAACCCCTTGCTTCTTGAAACCATGATTGGAATGAACTTCAACTTGCCCATTTGCATTACCTTAAGTTGCCTTTCATGGCACCCTCTTGCCCACCATGAAATGCATTTATATCCTTAACCATTACCCCCAGTCTTCTGCTTGCTTCCGTTGCAAATCTTTCCTGGGCCCTGGAGCCCAGTCCTTCCAGGTCCATCCAATTCCCCACTCCATCATGTATTTCTCTCTCCCTACTCCCGTTCCCACCGCCTGCCTGCCTCCATCATACTCCTGTCTTTCCTTAATCAATCCATTTCTACTTGGAAATCTACACATGCTCTATTCTTTCGTATTAAAAACAAAATAAAACAAGCAATACTTTCCTTGATCCTAATTACCTATTCAATATGCAACTCTTTGCTTCACGATCAACTTCCTGAAAGTATCATGAAAGCATGTTCTCCAGTCCATGACTGAACACCTCTAGCCTGTGGGCCTCTGCCTATTGGAGAAGGATGGCCATTATTTTAAGCCCAGATTGATTCCCTGTAGCTCCTGTACTGATTCTAATGTCATTCTGTGAGGCCACATGGAGCAAGTCATGCAGATGACTTTTCTCCTGTCCTGGCCCCTTCTCTCCAGTCTTTCTGGGCACTGTCAGTTCCTTCAACTATTCTTTGTGTGACCTAGTTCTGAGTCCCTTTGCCTCCATGTTCCTAGTTTGCTTCTCTTCTTAAAGGGTCATGCCCCAAGATTAAATGTAAATTATTCACTTCTGCTCTGCCTGGCCTGGGAGAGCAGGGTTTTCACTGCCTTTGTTCTCACTACCCTTTATTCAGTACAATTGCTGAATTCTCTTCCTATCAACTCAGACCTCTAAGGCAGGGGTTTGCAAAGTGTGGCTTATGGAGCTTCTACCAGAGAATGTCCAAGGAGCATTAATAAATGCAGATTCTTGTCTATTCCTCAAACTTGTTAAATTTGACAATCTGAGGGTGGCAACTGGGAATTCATATTTTAAGCAAGTATGCCAGGTGATTCTTAATGTACACAAAATCTGGGAAAAAAAAAAAAACTGTCTCAACATCTGTTGCCAAGCCTAGCCCCTTCCTCTGTCTTTGTGTAGATAGGTTTTTAGATCCAAGACAAGCCCTTCCATTTTCTTATGTGATATTTCATCTTGTTAGATCTGATACATTGCCTGGGTCTATCAAAATATGTTGAGTCCTTTATCCCCAACATATGACTTCATGACAACCACACATGGATTAAGATGAAAAACCCTAAAGTCACAGCACCAGGAATTTCCCTCCACAATGACACCAATGACGACAGTCAACCAAGTGCTAACAAACTCATGCTTCGTCTTCTTTCCCATGAGATAAATGGACAAGTTGTCCATTGCCAAGGGCTTCAGTAAAGCCCAGCTATTTTTGTCTTTCATATTTCTCTGATCCACTGGTCTATACCAACCTTGTCTGAGAGGGAAACGAAGCATTCTCACAGGCCATTTACATGTGCGTTCTAGAGTCTGGGGCCAGACAGTGGGCTGTAATGTGCAGAATCTGCCTTCTTTTCCCATGCCCACCTATGGCACTTAGGTTATAGGACCCCTGACTTGTATTAAAAATATTCTTGTCCACATTTGACCCTACTACTAGACAAAGAGCCCTTGAACTTTGAAGTTGTGTCTTATGTGTCTCTAAATATCTCACAGTAATTAGCACAATGTCCTACTTGGTAATTTTCCTCTGAATGAATGAATGAATGAATGAATGGATGGATTTTACATTTTATTTCCATTAATTGATTTTCACTTTTTGTGCAAGAGGAAAGCAGACTCTGCAGTGAATATTGGGAGACTATGCTTCTTAGGCCTAAAGGAAGCGAAGTGCCTAGACAGATCTCCACAGGCCCAATTGTTTCTCTTAGTCACTGCTCATTCAAACGAACTTGTTAGAATAAAGGCATTTTTTTTTTTTTTCGTTTTGAAATGAAGTGTGATGAAAACATTGAGAAATGATGACACAGTTTCTGACACATCACATCTTTACTAGACGCTGTGGCAATGGCCAAATGAGACAACAGAAATGGTGTTTCAGAAAAACCTTGGCCTGGTGGAACCACCTAAGTCAGGACAACAAGCAGACAAAGTTCTTTATGGGCTTTCTAACAAGACCTCCTGTGATGACGAGAAAAAGTGTTTCAATAGGACATGACATGGCTGGGCAAGGAAATCTAGCTTCCCTCTGCATCACAACAGCTAACACGTCCGAGTGATTCTCTGATATGTAAGACAGGAAAAGAACTGTAAATGAATGGTGGAAAGTCCTGTGGTTTCCTTGGGTCAAGTGACTTTCTTCGTGGTCATGTCTTTCCTGTTTCTTATAGGCCAGAGAAGATTCCATAAATACTCCAGAACATTCATCTACTGGAAAAGCCACATAGCCCCACACAGCATGAGGTCTAGAGCAGTGATTTCCAATGAGGGGGTGACTCTGTTTCCCTACCCCAGGGGACATGTGGCCATGTCTGGAGACCTTTCTGCTTGTTACAACTGAGGAACCGGTACCACTGGCATCTAGTGGGTAAGAGGCCAGGGATGTGGCTAAATACCTACAATCCACAGGATGGCCTCTACCTGCCAACAGAGAATTATCTGATTCAAAATGCCTAGAGCAATGATCTCAATACAAGTTTTTAATTAAAAAAGTATCAAGAGGACCACTACTGAGAACCCCTGGTCTATGGCAATGCTTCTAGCCCCATATCTGCAAAGACTGGTTCCTCTCAAAGGGTCAGGTACCACCAGTCGTGGGTCCGTGCAGTAACTCACAGGTGAAAAACACCATAAAAGATACTTGGCAGTTTCAGGGTGAGGTAATGGTACCAAGGCTGGAAGCCCTACCTAGGGCATTGGTTTGGATGGGAGCCTGAATGGAAGTAGAGAGGTTTCAGAACACTGCTGACAGCAGTAGGTTTGACCTCAGAGTAGCTTAATGGAAAAGTCCTTGGTGAATTGCACCCAGAGGGCGCTTCCTTCTCCACAGACAGAGGAACGCAGACCCAGGAGAATCATGCAAGAAGCATCAGTGAGCCACGTTCATGATCATAAGAGGGCCCTGAAAGACAGCTTCTAAAGATGTAACTGGACAATGTAAGGCTCCAGGGCTGTGAGGTGGACATGAAGCAAATGTGCCCATTGGAAAGGGTTCTGTTTCAGTGCTGATTGCCACAAAGTCTCGGTCTTGTAGGGATGAAAGGAAAACACATTTTACCTGAAGCTCCTAGATGATGGATGCACTTTCCCCAGCTTCCTCGCATTTCTGATATGGCCAAGATTTTAGACATCACCCGTTTTATATATCATAGGGAAGCTGGTAGATTTAATGAAGCCTCCAGAAGCCTCTTGAGAGATGATTACAGCTCTAATTAAAAATAGAGGATGACAGACAAGACTCCCTTGGGACTCTACAAGCAAGTGGCGTTCGTACATCTTCTTCCACGGACGAGATTGCTTTGTTCATGTCAGTCTGGGTTCTTTCCAGTGGTAAAGGGTAGTGTCACCAAATTCTCATGCATTATGAAATTTGCTCTGGTTCAAAGATCAGGAAGTGTTTTAAATTGTGAGAGACAGGCAAGTTTATAAGCTATGCCAGACTTTCATTTCCTGTATTTCACATACCTGTACTTGCAGTCTCCATGACTTCAGATCGGCTAGAACACACAAGGAGTCACCTGAATGAAGCCTGTTTTAATGTCCTCTTGACATGGAGAAGCACAAGGGGGAAATGAGTGAGGCACATGAGGATCAGGACTCAGAAGAGGTTGTGGGGCCACGAATCCAGGTAATCATATGAAGTTTCAAACATGATCAAGTAGGTCTTGAAGTTCAAGGCAGTCCAATGAATAGACTCAGGAGATCAGGGATATTGAGATGTGTTTCAGAAGATAGAACTGCTTATCGGAACGTGGCTTATCACAAGAAGGCTGGTCTTCTAACCCCTAGAGTGCTGGGCATGTTGGAGAGTCATGGCCCTATATACACCCTGAAATGGAGGTCATTCTACTTAATCTCCATGGTAGGGCTGTGGGAGGGGACGGTAGGCAGAGACAGCCTAAAGCAGAAGGGCATGGCTTGCTGGAAGGTGTAGGATTGGGTGGGGCCTCTGCCTATGGATAGAATACAGCCTTGGGCCTGGCTCAGTAGCCTGCATAGCCATGCACCTACTTTCAAAGGCGAGGTTAGTATTTTACCTTCATGCATGCACTTCCATATCTTCAATGAAGACATACCATTTACCAAGGAGAAATCAAAAAGAGAGTTGGGCCAAAGGGTCTAATGCAAGAAATATCAAGGACTCCACTGTGATTAAACCATGGATGTGGTGATCCCACACTGTCCCTGGACCCTGCACTGACCCTACTGTCAGGTATCAGGGTATAGGTCTCAGAAACCCTCCGATTCAAGATTCACCCTTGGATGGGGCGAGTACATCAGGCCAAGCTCTTATTCTTGCAGACATGGAGCCCGAGGCAGGACGTCACGCTGAGAGACAGGCTTTAAGAATGGTCATCAAATCTTTTATGAATAATTGGCAAGGTTTGGAGATCCACCCACCCTACCCCACCCTCAACTAATGAGCAGGCCTGGGCAATTGTCTGCAGTGTATAAGGATGAAGAAATATTCCTGAACCCAATGCATGGTTGTTTTGAGGCTGTGGATCCCCAAACTCATCCCCAGCCTCCATTCTTTCCCAAATCCTACATGAGAGCCACAAAACATCTACCTAAGGTTTCCAAATAAGCTGTGTTTCCTCTGCTGGGAATGCCTTGGCCTCCCCTATCAACACCTACACAGAACGGCTCCTCTGAGATCCCCTCTGGGCCTAACTCCTCTCTTCCTACTCTATGGTTTCCAAGTTCAAGGTATGTAGCTCTATTTAAACTAGATTGGTGATTCTCTGTCTACTGGATTATCTCTCTTGTGAGGCAGAAAGTATTTTGAGCTCAGGGACCATTTGTTTAAATATATGAGTACTGCATGCCTCATGTAGCACCTGGAGCGTAATATATGCTCAATTAGTGTTTGTGGAAAGAAAGATGGAAGGAAGGAAAGAAGGAAAGAAGGAAGGAAGGAAAGAAGGTTGAAGAAGCAGTAAAGACCTCTAACCAGGCAGACAGTTTCAGGCTTTTCCAAAAGGGATTCTGGCTCACTGGGCTGGAGAGGCCACCTCGCACAGATCAACAAAGGAGTGGGCAATGGCGGTCAGTGGCTGCAGGGCTGTGATTCTGACTGCAGCCACTGGCAAAACCCTGGGGAATCCCTCTTTCTTGGCCCAGCTCATAACTTACCTTCCTAGAAGGCTGAGCACGGTTCTATGTTGGCGGCACTTCTGTCGAGCCAGCCAGCACCAGCCTGAGGCTGGCTGTGCTAGAAGGCTCCTAGCATCCCAGAGGCTGGGTCCTCTCCTACCAGGCTTCTTCTGAGGCCTCTGATGTGATCATCATTACTTGACATTATCATCATTACTTGATCACTATTAATAATGAAAAATAGTCTACCTTTGTTTTGGTGAATTACTTTTATCTATTTGCCATTCCCCATCCAGTGAAAGAGTTGGCAGAGCTGAGTCCTTATTCAGAAACTCCCAATATATATAGCTTTTGAAACTGCTTCTTAAGTCTCAAAGTATTATCCACTGGTGACAAAGATTGTTGCAGCTGACAACCCTGAGTATAACTATAAGGGTTTTTCAAGATCCCAGAACTTGACGACATAGATCTCGTCTACTTTCCACTCCGTGCCATTCATTTCTGCAAAGCACTAAATTCGGTATTCAGGAGATTCAATAGAACATCCAGCACATATCCTTGACTGCTCTTAGAAATCAGTTCTGTTGATGGATAAGCTATTCAAAGAAAGTGCTTTTAAGCTCGTCGTTGAACATGGTAATGTAATATCCTGCAATCACAGAGTCAAAGTATGTTTGAACTAGAAGGAAGCTTAACAGGCAGACTAGTCTGAACTGAGGATGCTAATGCCTAGCTGGAGAGGGTAAGTAACTTGCTCAAGGACACACAGCAAGAGAGTGGCTGAACCTGGCTGGAAAATAAACATGATGATCTTTTTTTTTTTTCCTTTTTATGACTGCACCTGTGGCACAGGAAAGTTCCTGGTCCAGTGGTTGAATCGGAGCTGCAGCTGTGGACGGTGCCACAGCCATGGCAACACTGAGCCACATCTGGGAGCTACACTGCAGCTTGCGCCAATGCTGGATTCTTAACCCACTGAGCCAGGCCAGGGATGGAACCCACATCCTCACAGAGACAACATCAGTTCCACAGCCCATTGAGCCGCATTGGGAACTCCTGAATATGATGATATTAAACCACCTTTCTGATGCTCAGTATTGGTGGTAGGTATTCATGTTTATGTGTGTGTGTGTATTACTATATATATATATATATATATAGTATATAGTAACACACACACACACACCCCAGAAGGAGAAAGTCTTGTATCACATAGACAAATTGTCTGTAGAAAACTTCAGCCCTACTAGAACAATAACCCATTTAAATTTAGGGCAGCCTGGGCAGGAATAGGCCCAGAGCCTCCCCAGCCCCCCAGAAAACAGGGCATTGTTTCCATCCAAACCTTGCACTGAAAGGCAGCCTGTCAGCTGGCAATGACCTCGTGAGACAACTTTGGGGAGAGCAAAGGGCCGAGAAGAGAAAGGCCTCATTCTCCCTGCAAACAGGAAAAGGAAAGAGAAAAAGAAAGCTCTGTCTCCACACAAGGTTTGCTGGGCCGGCTATGAACTGTTCCAGTACGTTCCATCAAATAGACGCCTTCATAGAATCAAGCCAAGCGCGAACAGCGGGGTCTGGGACTCCCGTTCCCGGGACGCAGGCGGGCCGGCTCACACATGCTCCCCTCTCTCGCACCCTGGGAGAGCATTTATACGGGCTTCGCGAGGCCAGGTAATAAACACTTTGTCTTCGCCCTGCTATTTATGGGTTGCTTGGGGCATCCTGTTCTCTGCACTGCCCTTACCTGAGCAGTCGGCTCTCGCAGACCCCACGTTTAACAAGGGACAACAGTGAGGACCGAAGGCTGGGTGTGCCCCGCCCCCACCCCCACGCTCCCGTTTTCCTGGCCACCGCCGTGCTTAATTGCAGAGAAAAGTCAGTCTGCATGCATCCACCTATATCTGCGCTTCGAGGAAGGGAAGAAGGAAGGCCTTCAGAGAAGTGAAATCCCTCCCCTCCTTGTTCCTGCCTTTCAGACATCTCGCTAAAGAGATATGTTTCCATTTGACCACTGCCCGGGATTCTTTCGTTCTTCAGGGATGGAGCAACCATTTCGGAAAATGAGAGCAACTCCAGACCCTGTCTACTCCCACAGGCACCTCCCGCAGGGGTCCTGGGGTGGGGGTTGTCTCTGGATGGCCACGCATACGCCGAGTGAAGGGCCGATTCGGTCCTACCTGTTGCTGACTCCCAGGTTCACTTAGAAGCCTCACGCTTGCCTCATGCACACTGTGTTGGGGCGGCAAAGGGGCGGGATGCTCACTGGAAAGCAAGGCGTGCATCCAAAGCCAACAGGCTGTCCGAGGCTGCGAGGAAGACGCCGGAAGTCCCCACCGGATGCAGGACCAGGGCCGGTGACTTTGGTCAGTTTGGGGGCCTTTGGCACTCCGCTCCCTTGGGGAGTTTCAGGGCTCTCGGGGCTGATGGGTCCTGCATGTAGGCAGTCACGGTTGCATCCTGTCCCCCCGTGGGCTGTCACACCCGCCTGGGGCCCAGCCGCCTCTCCGTCTTGTCTTCATCTTGGGCTAACCCGTGGTGTCCTGCAAGCACACACAAGACAGAGGAGGATGCGTTAACTCGGCTTCTCCCCACAGAGCGCAGTTCGCCATTGCAGCACTGATTAAATACAGGACATTATCTCACCATAATGCCCTCCTGGCCGCGTTCCCAGGAAAATTCTAACTAATCATAAAAATAGAAAGAAAAACGCAACCTAAATTCCATTCCTCGTCTTAAATGAGTGATGTGTTCACTTTTATTTATTTTTCTGGAAGCGAGGCGGGAAAAGAAAATGAATTTCAGGGCTTAGAAAAACAAGCTACTAATAGTACTAAGTAGAGCTGGGCAGCGATGCAGACAGTGGGGATGTAGCCGGCAGGGCACGGACCAGTCCCGGCCCTACTCCTGGCTATAAACTCCCAAGTTTAAACTGGAGCACCTGGCTGGGCAAAGCCAGGTTGGGGCGAGGAAGATGGGTGGTTGTGGGACCAGGTGCAGAAACACATACACACACACACACACTTGAGTGCACACAAGCATCCATACAAGCTCAGTGCTCCACAGCATTGTTATGGCCCTGGCAGGCAAAGGCGCTTCCAATACTCCTTTTAAGCAATGCCTGCATCTTTCTCTAGTACCATCCTTTTTGCAGACCCTGCTGTGGTTTAGCTATTCCCTGTCTGAGAGAGTTTTTCTAGAGGTTCTCCTAGTTCATTTCTACTCATCCTTTAGAGATCAGAGCCAATGGCACTTCCTTCAGGAAACCATCCAAGACCCCTACCCTGACTCCAGTCCAGGCGCTGCTGATTTAAACCTGTGGCTGTCATGTGGCTGTAATGAAGGCACGAATTGCCCAGCTGGTTGTTTAAGGGCTCCCCCCCCCCACCGCCCCCAGATCTAAGAACAAATGTTTGTCTTGTTAACCACTTTGCGTGTGCCCAGCATGCAGTAGTTGTTCCATAAATGCTCTTGTTGGATGAGTGTTGATGGCAGGTCCCAACCTAAGCAGCCACGAGCAGATGTGGAAGCAGATCACAGCGGGTCTCCAGTACTCAGGACCACGCCCTCTGCAATAATCTCTGCTCTTTTCTTTCTGAGAAGACTTCATGGATAGAACATGGGAGAGTTCAAAATCCCGAAAACCAGCTTCAGAGGTGCTTCTCGTAATGGTACATGGAATGAGAAGGCAACCGAGGACACACCCCACACCCCTCCAGTCTCTGAGACCTGGCCCCGCTCCTGGCATTGGAATCCCAAGGCGGCCATCCCCCATTCTCGCTAGTGCGGCAGTAATGGGCCCTGCTACTTGATGGCAAAGTTCTAGCTGGGCTAATTAAGCATACTGAGCTAATAACCTTCCATTTTGGGACCGGTATTATTCATAATTTAATGTATTGCTGCTGAAACATTAACCTTTCGACAACTGGCATGTTGCCCACAGCAGCCCAAGTGCTGACCATCTTTCAGTAAAATGAGTATTATTGTTAAAACAGGTATAAATCATTCATGGCTGCAGCTTTTGTGTCAGACCCTACGTGAAAATAAGCAGTAAGCCGGGTAATTTATTTACCTTTTGGTGATTATTTTTTATGATTTTATGATCATATTCAATGATTCATAAACATTGGCCCGGTGCCATTTTGTAATCATTTCACATTTTAAATATTGTGTGGCTGTTCTGCTTTTCAGCTTCACAAAAGTTCAGGATTGATACCAGGCAACTTAATCCACACACAAATGCAATTTCATTTGAAAGAAAGGGGGAGGGGGAAGAGGAAAGAACCCCTGCCCCATTCCTTTGAACAAAACCATTTTCAACAGAGCTGCTTGGAGCTTCCACTTGCTACAGAGTTGCACTCAGTGCACAAACTTACTTTGAAGTTTTTAACACACAGAGGGTGCCTTGAAATCTGGATAAAAGCACAGGAAAACAGTTAACAAGTTTCTGGTTGGAAAGATGCTGGGAAGGCGCTTGAGGGTGGTGGGAAGCCTGGAAACTCTGGCCTCAGGCCAAGAAGGTTGGAAGCCACAAGCACCTGGTTGGAGAATGTGATTACATCCCCGGGGATCTGGAAACTTTACTGCCCGCCTGCCTGCTGCTGCCGCTGCCCGAGCTGCCTTTGGGCTCCCGGAACAGTTCCCGAAAGCAGCCTTTTCTCCTTCTGGCAGCAGGTAGGAGAGGAAGGCTGAGAGGGGCAGGTCCTTCATGGCTCAAGAGCTCAGGAGACCTCCCCGCCTTCCACGGGATTCCTTCGCATTTCTTCGACCAGTGAAAACACCACCTCCCCACCCTGCAGGAAATGAAGCTGGTGTTGTGATGGTGGGAAGGAAGCCAGCTCAGGAGAAGGCAGAGCACGTGACGCTGTGTTACAGCTCTTCTTGAAGAACACTCAGGAGCAGGCTTGCTTCTGGAGCCTCATCCCGAGCCGGGCATGTTGGCACAAAAGAGCACGCAGCCTGAAGAGATGGGCGCCACCGCCCCAAACAAGGGGTATGAGGTCTCAAAGGTGGCCACACGTATGTGCTGCAAACCAATACCCACCTCCACAGGGAGGCCCTGGCAAGAACAAGATAAGAGGTGTCATTCTTTCTGGGACCGTTTGCATTGAGTGGTTCTGAGCTGGCCGCTGATTGTGTTTCTAACTTCAGTTTGTTTCCCATGTATAGCTGTTACTTTTTTTTTTTTTTTGCAATTTGATTGTCTGATTCCAGGTATTTTATATATATGTATATAAATTAAATAATTATATATAGATGAATACTTAAATATATAAATGAAAAATTAAATAATTATATATACATGCCTACATAATTTAATAATTATATATAAATATATAATTAACTTTTCATTGTGGTAAAATATGTATAGCATAAAATTTGCCATTGTAACCATTTTTTTTTTTTTTTGGTCTTTTTGCCATTTCTTGGGCTGCTCCCGCAGCATATGGAGGTTCCCAGGCTAGGGGTCCAATCGGAGCTGTAGCCACCAGCCTACACCAGAGCCACAGCAACGCCAGATCCAAGCTGTGTCTGCGACCTACACCACAGCTCACGGCAACGCCGGATCGTTAACCTGCTGAGCAAGGGCAGGGACTGAACCCGAACCCGCAACCTTATGGTTCCTAGTCGGATTCGTTAACCACTGAGCCACGACGGGAACTCTGTAACCATTTTTTAAATGCACAATTCAGTGATGTTAATCACATCTACAATGTTGCATATCCCTCATGACTATTTCCACAATTTTTCAACATCCCCCAAAGAGACTCTGTACCCATGAACTCACCAGCTGCTGGAAACCTCTAATCTCCTTTCCATCTATATGGATTTGCCTCTTCTGGATATTTCATGTAAGTAGGATCATACAATATTTGTCCTTTGGTGTCTGATTTATTTCACTGAACATAGTGTTTTCAAGGTTCATCTATGCTGTAGCATATAAGGGAACTTCATCCCTTTTCATGGCTGAATACTATTTCCTTGCATGGATATACCACAGTGTGTTTATGCATTCATCTATTCATGGCCATTGGGTTGTTTCTAGCTTTTGGCTATTGGGAAGGATGCTGCTATGACTGTTGGTGTATAAGAATCTGAGTCTTTAGTATATAGGGACTAATTTTTTCTTCATAAAAGGTCATTGCATCTTGTACACACTGATTACCTTTATCTTGAATGATCTGCTTGCTAGCTCGGCAGAGCTGGCCTGGGCACAAGTGGAAAAGCCATTCATGTCTGGGAATGAGTTTCCATCTATCCTGTCAAACACTGCTGCTCTTGTAGTCACCTTCTGGCATTGCCCAGGCTGGTGCCAGTTGGGAATTCTGTACCAGCAGCTTTAATTCTCTATATTGGGCTTGATAAAAACACGCTGCTTCTTGGGTATGATAAAGAACAAATTAAGAAACAGAATAACCTGGCATGAGTGAAATTCCCTTTCAATCATGTCAGTCGGAGCAGATGTTGTCATGAGATTTGATGTTATGGATTTATTTCCTAATATAAAGTCTAAGAGGGAAAACATTGTAAGAGCTGAAATGTGAATTGGACATGTCTACAGAGTGTGAATTGGATTCAAGACAAAATATTGTGAATGGTTAATAGGGTCAGTCTAAGTATACTTGCTGAAATAATCTCTTGGATATGCAAATATTCTGAGAACTACACTGTCAAATATCTATTGTATCCTCTTATCTATGTGTTCACAGAGCTGCTACATGTTATAACAAATGAAAAATGTGGATTTAAAAAATAATGTCACCCTAAAATAATACTTTACTTTGAATAGTAATTTTTGTTGTCAGTTTTTTTTTTTTTTTTTTTTTTTTGTCACGCACCAGCCAGCCAGGTTCTTAAAACAGCATGATTTGGAAATATTAAGAGGTTAGCTTTGCGTGTCCTGTTCTCAGCAGAAACAGCAGTGGGGTGGGTGTAAAGAGTGAGCAGGAACAGGTCTCAGCTTCACCTTGATCTGGGGCCCCAGTCTGCCTTGAGCATCTGCCATGCCTTGGTATTCTCTCAATGGAATTCTGGTTTCTATCTCGGGTCCTCTCATTGGAATTCCTTTTCCTGGGAACGTTGTCTTGATGACTTGAGATGTTGGTTCCACGTTCACCATCTCACCATAATAATCAGCCTGTTACACCTGAGGATGAAGAGGCTGGGAGATTTCGGACAAAGGACACCTGGAGAGAAGCCTTGGGTTTCACTATTGGTAATTTCCAGGATTCTGCCATCATAGTCACTAAAACCCTTGGCAAGTAACCAGGCTCTGAGTTTCACTTAGTTTCTTTCCTTCTCCTTTTCCTAATTTCTGAGAGTTGGGCTGATGAGCAGAGAAAAAAAATTAAAAGATGGACAGCAGATGGATGGCCCTATCATACTACTCATATTCCAGAATAGTCCCTAGCCCATGGTCAGTCCTCAAAAAATATTTACTAAATGAAACAATAAGCATCAGTCAGTGAGGTCATCAGATACCCAAGAGTCAATATATGGGACCAGTGGGTGTGCTCTTTTTGCTCTTTGGTCTGGCAGAATGGAGTCGGCTGGGTTTGATTAACTTTGCAAATCTTTGGTAGGATTGGGCTCTCGGAAGTATCAGGAAGTGGCAGAGTTCAAGAGAGCCCTTTCACACCACTGAAGTCAGAACATCTCCCAGTTTGGGGGTTTACAGTTTAGAATTCCCAGGATTCTCTGAAGAAATGATTCTGTGCGTAAAGCATCAGAAAACCATGGTGTCCAGCACCTCCCTGGTGTTCTGGTCTGTATCCCATCAGTTCAATCATGCCTGCCTTTGCTATGCCCAATCTGATGTTATCTCACCTGCTGCATTTCCCCTCCTTTACCCACCCCTTTTGTACCCCTATAACAAGAGCTTCTCAATTGTGGCCCCCGATCCGCTTTATCAGAATTTCTGGGGATACAAGTCAAGTTCGCACATTTCTGGGCCCTGCCTAAGAACTACCAAGTCAGAATTTCTTTTTTTTTTTTTTCTTTTTTCTTTTTTTTGTCTTTTTGCTATTTCTAGGGCCGCTCCCATGGCACATGGAGGTTTTCAGGCTAGGGGTCTAATCAGAGCTGTAGCCACCAGCCTATGCCAGAGCCACAGCAATGTGGGATCCAAGCAGCGTCTGTGACCTACACCACAGCTCATGGCAACACCGCGGATCCTTAACCCACCGAGTGAGGCCAGGGATCGAACCCGCAACCTCATAGTTTCTAGTCGGCTTCGTTAACCACTGAACCACGATGGGAACTCCCAGAATTTCTAAGGTGGCCTCTGGACCCTCCAGAATCGCTCAGAGAACTGAGAACCTTGTCTGCTGGCATGGCTACCACGGTTGCCATGAACAATGAGATATTGTTCTATTGGGTGGTGAGGATGAACAGGATGCCCTAAGGTCACTCTTCTCCTGCATGTGTGTGTGGGAGGGCACAGGAATGGGGCAGGGGGCGGTTTGAAGGTGACCCCCCCAAATGTATTGACAGGAGGAAGAAGGCATCCAGGCAAAGTGGTGATATCTCCTTGGGGGTCCAGAAGGCAGTCATCATAGGTGGGCATCCTGGAACCTCAACCAAAGCTCTCTGTTGCCCCTCTTAAGAATTTTACAACTAGAAACATGTACTTTGGAAAGGAGTCCATTTGATGATGGCCTTTGAATTATCCTTATTTTTCCATTTTTGCATAGGGTGCTTAGGTCACAGTTTTGGGGATGCTCTAAGACACGTGTCCTCAACCTTGGCACTATTTTGTGGCAGGGGCTCTCCTGTGCTTTGCTTGTCCTGACCCCTACCCGCTCCATGCCCATAGTACTTCCTTTCCCTGAGTTGTGACAACCAAACAAGTCTCCAGACAGTACCAAATGTCCCCTGGGGGACAAAACTTCCCCGGTTGAGAACTTTTGCTCTAAGAGACATCCAACTGGGTGCCACAGAGAAGTTTAGCATTTCTTCTGCATTCAAGTTCACATCAAGATTGACTTTCTTCCTGAATATACTATTTTTGTTCATGACACCTCCACCCTCTGGCCACTGCCACCCAGGTGACCATCCCTCCTGACATGGCCCCTTTATTAATCAGGTGCTGTTTCTTCCCTCCTCACTCCTACGCTTTTAGAATAAGAATGGGGAAGCATGCCCATGAGCCAAGATGCATCTCAATGTTGCCTCTCCCAGCCTCTTAATTCAGGTTGTGTGTTCGTTTTCATCTCCGGCACTTATTTTCTGTCCATTTTGGGGGAATCTATCTCTGCATGCATATCTGCTTCTTCTATTGGATGTGAAACTCCCAAAAGTGACTTTCTTGGCTGGAAGTCATCTTTGCTTTTCTAGAGCACAGGACCTTGCCTGATGTTGGTGATTTGAAAAACATTTGTTGAATTGAATTGAAATGGTGAATTTCTTAATCACAGGCCCACTGCTGACATGTGTTGATCTCTGCATGGATTTTTCAACCTTTCAAGGCATGTCCAAGATCATAATTACAGCTAGTCTTTCTCTCCTCTGTATGTGTCTTTTAATTTATCCGCATGTGTTAAGATGGAAATTAACAACAGCAACAACAACAAAACCTAACCTGGACATGAAGTCATAACTTTAACTCTGTCCCTTAGTGGAGGACCTTGGGTAAGTTTCTAACCTCTTGAAACCTCAGTTTCATCCTCTGTACAAGGGCAGTGAAAATAGTACCTCTCTGATAGGTTGTTGTCAAGGTCAAAAGAGAAAACATGTTAAGTGCTTAACATGGTTCCTAGTGTATGTTAGGTGTTCAACAAATGGGAGCCATTGGGGTCTCGTGTCCCTACGTTTACGTTTCTATAAAGGCCTCCACCTGCTCCCAGTTCTACCAAAGAGGGTTTAAATCCAGGGCCAAGAGCATCTCAGGTCTCCAGTCCCACCTCCTGGCACTGTCCCATGTTCCTCACACTCCAGCTCCCCACATGGCCTCTCCCTCTTCCTTCTACAAGACCGATGCCTTCCTCCCCCAGGCATGTCCTACAATAGCCCGTCCCTCCTGCAGGACCATCCCCCCTGCAGGGCCTCTTCTCCCCGTAGCCCCCCATTTACAGACCTTCCTCCTCCACGTTTCTCCTGCAATTTGAACCTCCCTCTCTGCCCGCACTTTTCATGTTATAATGACAATTCCTTGGTTTTAGTATCTGAACTTCTCTGTGAGTCCATGAACTCCTCAGTGTGGGGATTCTGCCTCGTGACTCCTTCTGGTCCAGTCAAAGTACCTGGAGAGTTCTAAGAGTTTAATGAATGTTTTCCGGGTTTGATAAAATAACAACTTCTCTCTACAGAGATTTTTTTTTCCCATATAAGGTCATCTTCCTGGGCCGTAAGAGGGTTGCTCTGATATTGTGCGAAAGACACAGAAACCAAGACAAGGGGTTTAGCAATTTGACCAAAGTCCCAGGGTAACTCGTGCTATCCTGATGTCTCTTGTCAAACTCCTAATCTGATGGCATGGCTTCTCCTGGAATACGTGGTGATGGTGACCTCAAAGGAAGAAGCAGCCATGTCTCTTTGGGACAAACTCAATTGATAGGTGAGATTATGAAAGACAACTGTCTCTACCTGGAACATTGCAGGGGTGGGGGGCAGTCTCTGGGGGAATAGCCACTGAAACTATTTCCAAAAGAACTGGGCAAAATGCTGTGTTTAGTCTCCCCATCCTCAAATTAGGTGCTGGCTATGGATTCAAATATGAAAATTTGGGCAAATCTCTGTGAAGGGCTGAGGATCTTTTCTTTCTGAGGGACTCTGGAAAGGTGCTCACTAATTACGGCAGGCTAACACATAGTTAGAGACAGAGCTCTGCAGAAGTAATGGGAACAAACAGAAGGCCCCGAAAACAGCCCCTTTGGGGCTACAGCCAACTTGAGGTGTTCCATGGCTTTGCACCTGCTGCCCCTGGCTAACTCCTAGTCAGCTTTCAACACACAGCTCGTCTTTCTTACTGGGAAAGCCATCTTCAGCCACCTCTTCAACCCTGGCCTCTGCTCCCCAAAGGGTTCCCACAGTGCTCCGTGCTTACTTCCACCATTACGCCAGAGAGGGGTTGAACCCAAGTCTGTCCCTCACTTGACTGTGTGCTCCCTGTTGCTTGTCCAGTATGTCCATTGTTGGGCCATTCTGAGAGCACACGAGCTCGTGTGCGTGTCCTGCAGAGGGACTGTGACTATAAAATATCAGCTTTTAATACCCAGATGTTCACTGTGCTTAATGACACACATTCGGAAATATATTTTCAGCCGCTGTCTTATGTGGGTTTTTTGGTCCATTCCTATGGCACGAGGAAGTTCCCTGGGCCAGGGATCAAATCCATGTCCCAGCGGTGAGCCAAACCACAGCAGGGACAACACGAGATCCTTAACCCACTGCACTGCTATGGAACTCCTGTTTTGTGTTTTTTAAAAAATAACTTTCCTTTGTTAATTCTTAAAAAAAAGAACACCTGCATGGCTTTCTAGGTCAAAATTTGTTCGTGGCCTTCAGGACTTTGGGGGTTGAGATTTCTTTGGATTCAGTCTTCCCCTGGCCTCCTCATCCCTCTCACCTTCACCATTTACATGCAGATCTACCACCTCCAGCCTCTGTGTTTGACACACAGTCCCCTCCGTCTAGAACACCAACCCCAGAACCGGGAGAACCCTCTCCATCAGCCAGATCAAAACCCACTTGCAAGGGCCCTCTGAAGCCTTCCCAGACCCTTTTTCCCTAAGTCATGTCAGGTTTTCTCCTCTTAGTTCCTGCTTAGTTTGAGCTTCTCCTACTGCCTGGCCTTTCTCATCATGCTCTGATTTTCTCTCTTTCCTTTAATTAGAGTGCAAGCTCTCTAAGCGCAAGGATTTTCTTCCCCCCATACCCAGCACTGAGTGCTAAGTGCATGGGTGAATGTGTGTGTGTGTAATAAGAATCTGTATAATTGTATGTTTCTTTTTTATCTAATGCCGTTGACATTCTTTATCAGGTCTGAGAAGACTAAATGGACACTGGTTTTGGTTTTGGATGGTGTCAGCTTTCGGTGTCCAGGACTTTTGTTCCGGCAGAATGAGAACCCAGAAATAAGCAAGGTATAAATGGTCAAACTTTCCTTCTCTGAGGGCATCAGACGTTGACCTGTGAGATGGCTGCCATGCTGCTGTCCAGTTTCACTGTCTGTATTGTGCTCTTGGGCCTGGTCACAACGGCTGGCGTGACACTTGCAGCTAGTTTTAGGCTAGATGCAAAATCCTGTCCAATAAGAACTGGAGAAGCTGTCGCAATTTTGTGCAAGTTGGAAGAACCTGGGGGCCAATCTGGCCTTTGCAGATGTGACTTTGTTTCCTTGTCTCCATCACTCATCACAGAGGCCTTGCTTTGGAAGCTTTAAGTAATTAAAACATTTATCAACTCTCCATCGACGTCAATGGCGCTGTGCCTGTGTGTAGTTAGTCAGTTCTGTTCCACGGGTGTTCCCATGTGATAGTGATGGAAAGACACACTTGGTCACTATGTGGGTGATGAGAAATGGGTCACGATGCTGTCATCGTATCAGGCATTATTAACTTTTGCTAATGGGTGAGACGAACTTTCCATCTCACTGGTGGCAGGGGGGTCATGGCGACATGGAAAAGCAAGTGTTTAAGTATATGTTTTTAAATTAATTCCTTTTTGGTTTTATTCATATATAGTCAACCTTATAAAGAAAGAAAAAGGGGCGTTCCCGTTGTGGTGCAGTGGTTAACGAATCCGACTGGGAACCATGAGGTTGCGGGTTTGGTTCCTGCCCTTGCTCAGTGGGTTAACGATCCACTGAGCTGTGGTGTAGGTTGCAGTCTCGGCTCGGATCCAGTGTTGCTGTGGCTCTGGCGTAGGCCGGAGGCTGCAGTTCCGATTCAACCCCTAGCCTGGGAACCTCCATATGCCGCGGGAGTGGCCCAAGAAATAGCAAAAAGCCAAAAAAAAAAAAAAAAAAAGAAAAAAAGAAAAAGGATTTAAGGCAACTTTAAAGGCACAGTGAGGTCCCTGGTAGAAGTGGGTGTCTAAATGGGAGCCCGTCATGCCCAACCCACAGATGCTGTCATATCTATGTACTACGAGACATCACTTTACTGGTGCATTTGCCTTCCCTGATTCAGCCAACCAGGTGGATACTCCCCTTCTCGGTACCAGTCCTGTGCCCTGAATAATCCCATCCTGTTGTATAGCTCCTATCATATTGCAGGTCTTTATTCCCATGCCTGTGAGCATCTTGATAGCAGGAGCCTGGCTTCTTTATGTTTGTACCTCATGTATCTAGCACTGCTCTTCAGTTAAGCATGCTGATGATAGTGATGTATAGTTACCTCCCTTCAGATGCAGACTCAATTTTAGCTGTGCCCCTTCTCCAGATTCCTTTTTCACGCCACCCCGAGCATACCCATCAGCACCTCGCTGGCTTTCCCTCTCACATCCCTGGCTGTCTCCTCCCGATCAGGTCCTGCTCAGCTAGGGGCAGAGTCCTGCAGGGCCTGGCTGTGCTGTGGTTAGAACAGGGTTAAAGTTGAGGTTTCTAATCGCTCCCAGGAGGTCTTATTACCTGTTGATTAGGTCCTTTTGGGATCAGCATCAAACCGACAACAATAATAAACACTCCCTTCTTGGAACTCAGTAATGACCCTGCCTGCCTGCAGGCCTGGTGGCTATGGGGAGAGGCACTGTGTGGGCCTGGAGATGCCAGGCTGTGCAAGGGGGCGTTTTCTGGAGACTTGGTGGTGCAGATGCAGAGGTACAGCTCACAAGCCGATGGGCACCAGTTTGAGATTCAGAGCTGGGCCGAGGCCCGGCTGTTGCTGTAGCACAAGGAGCTCGGAAAAGACCCTCCACAGCCTGCCCAAGGACTGGAGAGATGGAGCTGGGTGGTCTTTCCATAGGACTTGAGGAATTTCTGGAGGATGGTTTGATAACAGTTTCATGTGTATTTCTGCAAACTTTTTCCTAGGTACATATAAATGTGAATAAGTAAGTGAGTCTGTGTGTGTGTGTGTACTTTTAGTGTTTTTATTACAAAAATGCAACCATACTAACATTTTGTTTGGCAGATTGCTTTTTTTTTTTTTCACCCAACAATCTCTCTTGGATACCTTTTCCTCTCAGTGCATAAAGTTTTGCCTCAATGTGGTAAATTATAATATTCCAGAATAAGAACAAAGCCACATACATAACCATTCTCTTGTTGAACGTTTCACCCCTCTCTAATTTCTTGGTATTACAAATAAAGCTGCAATGACATCCTTATACATTTTCCGATGTGCTCGTGCAAGTATATATTGGCACACCTAACAGTAATGTTTAAGTGTTCTTTCTGTGGCTCCTGGTTAGTGTAATTTTATTTATTTGTGCCAATCGTAATAAAACATATCTCAGTGATATTTTAATTTGACTGCTTCTGACATGACACTGCATTTATTATGTAATTGAAAATATACAACTCAGACCTCAAGAAAAAGCTTAAGAATGATCCAAAACATTTCCACAAACCCTTGTTTGCCAGTTCGGTACATTGTCCCATTTTTCCCCTCTCTCTGTTTATATCTGTGCTGTCCAACATGGTAGCCACTAGCCACATGTAGCTATTTATATTTAAATTGAATAAAATTAATAATTCAACTCAGCTGCATTAGCCACCTTTCAAGTGCTTGGTGGTTATGTGTAGCTCTTGGCTTCTGTGTTATCAGAGCAAGTACAGAACACTTCCCTCCTCATGGAAAGCTCCACTGGAAAGCTCTGAGTTATATGAATGCATACTTTTGAGCCATCCAAGAGTCAACTGAAGAATATTTACCTCTAAACACTTCAATGTGTACTTCCTAAGAACAAAAATTCTCTCTTACGCAACCACAGTTCAATGATCGACATCAGGAAATTTAGCATCAATATGGCATTATCTAATCCACTGACCCCATTTGAATTTCATCAAATGCCTCAATCTTTTTCTTTATGGCTATTGTTTTTCCTGGTCCAGGATCAAATCCAGGATCAGACCCTGCACTTAGTTGTCATTTCCCTTTATGCTACTGCATTTTAAGAATTAAGCATTTAAGGATTCAGTCCAGACTATGAAAGCCTCTGGGGTATGTATGAGGTCTCATTTACTTTTCCATGCCCAGCATTGCGAGCAGGGCGTAAAATGAAATCAATGATTGGGAAAATGAATGAAGGACTTTCTGTACCACCTTGTATTTCATTCTAATTCTAATCATTCTAATCATTGTTTTTCCTCTTTCCTTGAAATCAACACAGAAAAGGATGACATATGATTATTTTGGAAACATAATGTCTAAAAGACACCCAAGAAAAGGCGTTAATAGTTGGGCTGTAGACTGGAACCATGGTCTTTGGAAGATGGCGTAGCAATCAGTATTCAGAAAAAGAGATCTTCTTTGCCCCAGCAATTTCACTTCTTAGGATCTACCCTCCAGAAATCCACACATATGTGCACAACAAAGCAGGGTAAGGATGTTCACTGCAGTGTTGTTTGGCATAGAGAAAAAAAGGAAAAAGAAATAACCTGAAGTCAATCAGCAAGGGAATGGTTAAAACGTACATGGTGAAAAGATGCTCGACATCGCCAATTATTAGAGAAATGCAAATCAAAGCTACAATGAGGTACCACCTCCCACCAGTCAGAATGGCCATCCTCAAAAAATCCACCAACAATAAATGCTGGAGAGCATGTGGAGAAAAGAGAAACCTTCTACACTGCTGGTGGGAATGTAAACTGGTGCAGCCATTATGAAGAACAGTACAGCAATTCCTTAAAAATCTAAATACACAAACTACCATGTGATCTAGCAATCCCATTCCTGGGCATATATCTGGAGAAAATCATCATTCGAAAAGATACATGCACCCCAATGTTCATAGCAGCACTATTTTACAACAGCCAAGACATGGAACCAGAGAAATGGATATCCATCCTAAATATCCATCAGCAGAGGAATGGATAAAGATGTGGTACATATATATAATGAAATATTTACTCAGCCATAAAAACAATGAAATAATGCCATTTACAGCGACATGGATGGACCTAGAAATTATCATACTAAGTGAAATAAGTCAGACAGAGAAAGGCAAATATCATTATGGGATCACTAATACATGGAATCTAATAAAAATGGTACAAAAGAACTTATTTACAAAACAGAAACAGACTCGAAGATTTCAAAACCCAACTTAGGGTTACCAAACAGGAAACACTGGGGGGAGGGAGAAAATGGGAGGTTGGGATCGATATACACATATTATCATATGTGGAAGGGATGCATAACAAGGACGTACTGCATAGCACAGGGAAATCCACTCAGTACTCTGCAGAGTAAATGGGAAGTGGAATCTGAAATGGAATGTATATATTTATATGTGCAACTGATTTACTTTGCTGTACACCTGAAAATAACACCACTTTGTAAGTCAACTGTAACTAATAAAAAAACCACACGTGGTATACCCATATTAATTCACTTAATCATTTAAGAAATAGTAGTAATTGTTAACATAGTAGTAAAACACCTACTATGGTACAGGTAATATTAGCGGTTTAAGGGATAAAGAAACGAAAAAGACATCTCTGTATTGATCTTACATTCTAGTGGGAGGATTATGGAATGAACACCTGCAGGTAGAAAAAATGAGACAGGGCTCTACATAATGACAAGAAAAGATCTCCAGAGCATTTTTTTTTTTTTTTTTTTGGCTGCACCTGTGGCATGCAGAAGTTCCCAGGCCAGGGTTTGACCTTGCACCACAGCAGGGCCACCACCAGATCCTTAACCTGCTGAGCCACCAGGGAACTCCTCCCCAGTTTTAAACTCGAACAGAAACAAACAGCCAAGGTGCAAAATAACAACAGTAAGGATACATTCTATGTTTAAAACCACAACATAAATCTAGACACCTCTGTATGTACATATATGCACGTGAATGAAAGTTTTTCCTTTTGGTCTGAAGGGACACACGCCAAGCTTTATTACCTTTGGGATTGAATTTGGATTTCCTGGGATGGCCAAGGGGCATTTTTGTTTTATCCTATCTTGTTTGATTTTGCTTTTTTCCCATGAGAATGCTTTCACGCATTGCGAGTGAAATTAAAAATAAATAAATATGTGCACTAATGGGAGGTCTAACCATCATGCCAGCTAAGGGAAAGCAGGCACTATTTAAACATTAAAGAATCAAATGCAGTTACTACAGCATACCCAGAATAAAAATTGATCCATAGGTTCTTGCCATCCACAGGAAACAGCAGCAAGCCATACCTGAAACGCTGTGCTCTCATCAGCTTCAACTGCCAAGCTTTATTATTTATCCTAAGTCTTCACTACGTTCCGAGAGGAAAGGTGGGAAATAATATTATGGTGTGCTTAACACATTCCAAACACTTGTCCTGTTTACTATCTCATTCTGTGCCCAGAACTTCGAAAAGTATTATCATCCCTTCATTTTACAGATGGGCGAACGAACCAAGGCTCAGAAGGTGTAATGTGTGTGTGCGAGGTCTCGCCTACACCAAGCAGCAGGTGATGGTACCTGAATTCAGACTCAGTCCTTCCCAACCCCTGAAGCCCACTTTCGCTCCCTCTCAAGAATCCCTTCAGAATGGCTGGAGGGTGGCTTTGCATTTGCAGGATCTCAGACTCGAGGGTCAGGGAGTCTCCTTGTCCTTTCTCTGCATTTTTAGGGAGGCCCTAGAACAAGCTTTGGGTGATGTCCTGGGCATGTGTGACACCTTCTCTCTGGAGGGCCATGTTTTCTCTGCTCCCATCTGCCCACGGTACCCCATCTCAAGAGAGATAAAAGAGAGGACAAAGGAACGGTGTCAGCTAGGAGGAGAGGGTAAGATAACCAGAGAAAGAGAGGCAGGGGACCACAGAGATGCTGATCAAATAGAAAGACAGTGAAGATGAGCCAAAGAGAAGGAGGGATGGACCTGGGATACACTGAACTATGGGAACCTTGGTCTCAATTTAAAGGCTGACAACAAAGCCATGCAGGAAGGATTTTTTTTTTGTCTTTTTTTGCTATTTCTTGGGCCGCTCCCACGGCATATGGAGATTCCCAGGCTAGGGGTCCAATCGAAGCTGTAGCCACCGGCCTACGCCAGAGCCACAGCAACTCGGGATCCGAGCCGCGTCTGCAATCTACACCATAGCTCACGGCAACGCCGGATCGTTAACCCACTGAGCAAGGGCAGGGACCGAACCCGCAACCTCATGGTTCCTAGTCGGATTCGTTAACCACTGCACCACGACGGGAACTCCGGATTTTTTTTTTTTAATAAGCATTTTCCCAACAGGGTGGGAAGGTGGAGTGGAGGGTGGGGAGGAGAGAAGTGCCTCAGATGTCACCTATGCTCCTTCTGCATCCAGGGGAGCAGGTGGGGGCCTCCCACTGCTGCCCTGGGGGCCTGGCTGACCAGGAGGGAGGGCAGCTCTTGCAGCTTTGGGCGAGGCAGGTCCCCTCCAAACTCTGCGAATGTTCTACACACTTCGGCCGAGGCATCCACAGAAACCCTGCACCTTTGATGTCACTGTCTTTGGGATTTTCCAAGTTGGCCCTTGGCCTTGTCTGGGCGCAATTGTAAAATGACAACACAAATTAAACAGTGCAAATGAGTCACGGAAGAAAAGGTGAGGGAGGGAGAGAGAGAAGATGAGAGGGGAGAAAGAAAAGATGGAGCAAGAGGAGAGAGAGAGAGGGAGACAGAAAAGTTAGGACAAGAGATGGACTGGAAAAAGGACAAGAGGAGGAAAGAGGAACGATGACAGGCAAACGAGAGGGAAAGAAGCAAGGAGAGAGGTGGCAGAAAGAAAAGAAGGGAAGGGAAGAAGGAAGGTGTATATTCCTAGGAAGGAATATATAATAACATATAAGAATATTAGAAGACGGTCCCTCATACCTGAAGGTCAATAAACCTGGTTGGGAAACCAAGAACAGGTTCTAGTTGAGGGTTAACAAAAGCCCTGAGGAAGTACAAGGACTTCTGCCAACTTCCATAAAGCTGCCTCCTAGAATTAAAAATCCAGGGCCGTGATGCACATGGCCCTCCTCTGCCCACACCCACGTCCACATTACAACCGAGAGCGAGGCACCAGCCAAGGCGTTGCTTTAATGTGAGTAATTACAATTAAGCAAGAACCCCCATGGGCTGTGATCACATACATCCACTATGCGAACTGCCAGGGCGAGGCAAGGAGGGGGGAGAGTGCCGCAAATGCACAGGAAGGAATGTTCTAGAAATGATAAATAGACGTGAATTCAAACACTGAGGGGAAGTCTTTTTTTTTTTTTTTTTTTTTTCATCTTTTTGTATTTTCTAGGGCCGCCACCTGTGGCATATGGAGGTTCCCAGGCTAGGGGTCTAATCGGAGCTACAGCTGCCAGCCTATACCACAGCCTGCATAGCAACACCAGATTCGAGCTGCATCTGTGACCTACACCATAGCTCACGGCAACACCGGATCCTTAACCCACTGAATGAGTCCAGGGATCGAACCATCAACCTCATGGTTCCTAGTCAGATTCATTAACCACTGAGCCATGACGGGAACTCCATATTTTTTTTTTTCTTTTCTTTTTTTGAAGGGAAGTCTTGATTCCTACAGATGGGTTCAGTATCCATATTTTCAGGGTAGAAGTTTTATTTATTCTATTTATTTGTTTTTTTCTTTTGGTCACATCCATGGCATGTGGACGATCCCAGGCCAGGGATCTAACCCGTGCCACAAGAGTGACCTGAACTGACCACATTGGATCCTGAACCCACTGAGCCACAAGGGAACTCTTAGAAGTTTTAAATCAAGTGGTGGTCCCCTCTAGCCAGAACTCTTTAGAAATTTTAAGGGGGTGGATTTTGCATGTTACTCATTTTCCAAGGCTGTGGGGTGAGCGGGCTAACACTCTGGCTGAAGGAAAAATAGAATTTTACTAATGAAAGTTGCATTTTTAATATTCTCTATTAATCCTCCCTTAGGTTGTTATCAAAAATTGGGCAGACTTATTTGGCGATTTTTTTCTGGAAGGATTTAAGCTTTGCCACCTCACGAGGTGGATGGTCAGCCTGTGTTTGGTCATGGGGGCAGCTCAGAGGTGAAGGGTGGCCTCTTCCACTCTGGGGTCCTAGGTACTGCTATAACTATTCCAGGAAACCCTAAACTCATAGAAGTAGCTGTCTTCAGCTTTCCTCCCCAGGTATCCTTGCTGTTCACCACCTCTGAGCCTGGATTTTTCTTGTAGAAGTCAACACCTGGAGGGGCAGAACCAACAGCTGAAGAAAGCAAACTCTGACCCTGGCGGCCCCTTATTTCCAAGTCTCAGCAGCACTGTTAAGTTGATATCTTTATGGGAACCAATGCATCTAATCCAAGGGATTTCAGAGTAACCCCGACCTCAAGATTCTGGGGTTCCCAGAGCCCATTATCTATACCTGGTTTCCTTCAGCTTCTCCCATGCTTCTAGAGTAGGATACTAACTTTTTTGCGTACCTCCTCTCTGGCTAGCCCAGTGCTACGTGCTTTATATCCCTCATTAAGGCTTCACATGAAAGGATGTACTGTTACAATTTCACAGAGGAGGAAACTGAGGCTTAGAGAGGTGACTGGTTCAAGTTCACATGGTGTGTGATGAAGCCAACGTTCAACCTCAGGGCTGCCTGGCTTTGGAAGGCTGGCTCTCTCCACATCATCACCCTGCTTTCAGTCCTAATGCCTGAAATTCCATTCAGTATGTTTCTCTAGATATTGAAGACTGTTTCTACCGCCAAGAGTCTTTCCACTGAAATCCAGAAACTCCAGAGGCAGGGAGGGGTGGGGAGACTCCTTTGAGAATTCTTTTTTTTTTGGTCTTTTTGCCTTTTGTAGGGCTGTTCCCACGGATATGGAGGTTCCTAGGCTAGTGGTTGAATTGGAGCTGTAGCTGCTGGCCTACACCAGAGCCACAGCAACACGGGATCCGAGCTGCGTCTGCGACCTACACCACAGCTCCTGGCAACGCCAGATCCTTAACCCACTGAACAAGGCCAGGGATCGGACCTGCAACCTCATGGTTCCTAGTTGGACTCGTTCACCACTGAGCCACGATGGGAACTCCTCCTTTGAGAATCCTAACACATGAATTGGGATTTGCTGAAAGTTTTTCATGTTAAGGACTGTTTCTTAAGACAAAGAGAGGCGAAACTAATTTTCAGGGAGAATGAGTTTGCATTATCATTGCTGTGGCTTGGGTCACTGCTGTGGCACAAGTTTGATCCCTGGCCTGGAAACTTAAATTTTGGCCATGCCATAGGCATGGTAATAAAACAAAAAAAAAAGGAAGGAAAGAAGGAAGGATGGAGGGAAGGAAGAAAGAAAGAGAGAGAGAGAAAGAAAGAAAGAAAAAGAAAGAAAGAAAGAGAGAGAGAGAGAAAGAAAGAGAAAGAAAGAAAGAAAGAAAGAAAGAAAGAAAGAAAGGAAGGAAGGAAGGAAGGAAGGAAGGAAGGAAGGAAGGAAGGAAGAAAAGCAATACCCCCTAAATAATGCAATTGCAAGGGAAGGAGGCCAAGGGCAGCCAACAAGGGTACCAGACTCCGGGTTGGACAGGTAGAGGTCTCTATGCAATGGGCAAAACTATAGATTTTTGTGCTGAGGGATGCAGATGGAGGACCTATCAAAGCTTAATTTGGTAGAAAAAATTCAGCATGTTGCAGGAGGTTAGCTATTTCTGGCAGCCTTTAATAAAGTACTAGAAGAGAGATGCTGGAGGTGGCCTGCTTTCCAGCAGAAAGTAAAAGACATAGAGCTTTGCCAAGAGAGTTCCTTTCTGCCTGTGGTCTGTGACTCAAGATGGCAGAAAGTCCTTACCCTGGGGCCTGTAGAGGTGGCAAAACCACATTTTCGATTGCAAACCAAGGTTAATATACACAGAAGCAGGGAGGCCAGAGGGGCACCAGGAGATGAGACTGGGACATGGCAAAGATCCTGACCAGCCTATCCTAAGCTCTCTTGGCACATCCTGTCAAACAATCTCTAAGAGGAGACTCACATGCTGTATGAAGTTGTATCCGGTAACAGTCTAAGGGCTAGAAGAAATTATAAGGATCTCTCTATCCAAAGCTATTGTTTTTACTCCCTTCAAAGTAGAGGCTAAAGTGAAAGGGGGCAGCCATTAAACAAGGCCTCAATTAAGGTACTGCTTTCAGACTGGGTATGACCCATTAGTAGGTTATAAAATCAATTTGGTGTGACCAGCTTTTCTTTTCTTCCTTCCTTCTTCTTTTTTTTCCCCCAGTGGAAAAGAAAATATCAGCAAGCACCTCATACAGGAAGGGTAAATACTGTTGCATGCAACTTGTGATGTGGCTGTGCATGCATACATATTAATACACATACATGCATGATAATATGTGGGGTTGTAAAGTAAAATTCATTTCTTATCATGAGTTATGGCCAAAAAGTTTAGGCATATGATGAAGCACAGAGGATATTGGCTAGGAAACAAAAATTTCCAAATTTGAAATGCACGACCAAACAAACCCTCTGGTTGTGGCTGCTGACCAGTGGAATCAACTAGAAGCAAAAAATGGGAAGCCCATTAACTGCTTTAATGTGTGCTGCCATAGAAACTCCGTGAGAGGATGACAGGAGTTTACGATTGCTCAAATCTTAGGACCAGTCTGAGCACCCACATTTGCACCAAAAGCTTTTGAACTGCTGAAGCAGTGTAATTCCCAGAGAGCACGTCCTTCTAGTTTCTTCCTCAGACATGCTCAGGGGGGACAAATGGAAAAAGATGATCCTCCTTGGTCTATGCTAGATTCCAAGAATTCTTTCTACTGCTAGGAGTCTTGATTATTTCTGTTCTAGATGATATGCTATGTTCTTTTCCCTGTTTTTCTAAACAAAGTTTTTATGGTATACACCTTCTTCCTTATCCACTATATTGTACTGGGGTAGATAATATCATTTAACCACATGTCACTGAACCACAAGGAGTTACCTCTGGATTTCAAGGAAAGGGATTTCATAGGACGTAGTTATAGGGGCCTTTGGGTTCTTTCCATTTGCTCTGCATGAACTTTTATGTAGTTACGGGCATTTGTGAAAGGCTTTCTGTGGACAACGGGCATGCACAGATCTTGAGTAGCCAAAGGGGTGGACTGTCGTTGACATGTCAGTTGCCACTCACCACTCATGTCCTCTCCTCCCAGCTTCACATCATCCAGCTTTTCCTTCAGGTGAATACTCCCCCCATGCAGCCCACGGACTTTGTGGGCTGGGAGCTCTGAATGATTTGAGTCAGTTAACACCTTTCATTTCCCTGATTATAGCTCTTCTTTCAGGGGTGTCCTGGGGTGGCCCCGTCAGGTGCATTTCAGAAATCCTCCTTGGAATGATGGTACAGAGGCACTCTCTACCACTGAACATAAATGAGCAAACACAGGGCTCCTAACTTGGCTGGCAGGCATCCTAAGGCTCCCAGGGGAACAGGTCTGAGGACGAGGTCAACATGTGAATCACAGAGTGGAGAGGAAGAAGTGTCCTGGTCCCTTCATTATATGTGTGAGCACTGGAACCAACATGGCCTGCCTTACCACTGGATGGGTCCCTGTGAGCCGTTTCAAGCCCCCTCATTGAAATCTGTTTGAGTTGACTTCTGCTGGTTATAGCAAATACACTCTGACAAAGGAGGCAAGAATATACGATGGAGAAAGGACACCTTCTTCAATAAGTGGTGCTGGGAAAACTGGACAGCCACATGTAGGAATGAAATTAGAACACTCCCTGATACCATACACAAAAATAAACTCCAAATGGATTAAAGACCTAGACATAAAACCAGACACTGTCAAACTCCTAGAGGAAAACATAGGCCAAACACTCTCTGACATAAATGACAGCACCATCTTCTCAGATCCACCTATCAGAGTACTGACAATAAAAAGAAAAATAAACAAATGGGATCTAATCAAACTTCAAAGTTTCTGAACAGCAAAGGAAACCCTAAACAACACAAAAAGACAACCCACAGAATGGGAGAAAATCTTTGCAAGTGAATCGACTGACAAGGGATTAATCTCCAAAATTTATAAACAACTTCTGCAGCTCCATACCAAAAAAACAAATAAGCCCATCCAAAAATGGGCAGAAGATCTAACAGACAATTCTCCAAAGAAGACATACAGATGGCCAAGAAACACATGAAAAGATGTTCAACGTCACTCATTATTAGAGACATGCAAATCAAAACCACTGGTAACACCTTATACCAGCCAGAATGACCATCATCCAAAAGTCTACAAACAATAAGTGCTGGAGAGGGTGTGGAGAAAAAGGAACACTAGTACACTGTTGGTGGGATTGTAAATTGGTGCAACCACTGTGGAAAGCAATATGGAGATTCCTCAGAAAACTAAACATAGAACTACCATTTGATCCAGCAATCCCACTCCTGGGCATCTATCCAGAGAAAACCACGACTCGCAAAGACGCATGTACTCCAATGTTCATTGCAGCACTATTTACAATAGCCAAGACATGGAAACAACCTAAATGTCCATCAACAGAGGAGTGGATCCAGAAGATGTGGTACATATACACAATGGAATATTACCCGGCCATTAAAAAGAACGAAATACCAGCATTTTTAGCAACATGGATGGACCCAGTAATTATCATGCTAAGTGAAGTCAATCAGACAATGAGACACCAACATCAAATGCTTTCACTGACATGTGGAATCTGAAAAAAGGACAGACTGAACTTCTTTGCAGAACAGATGCTGACTCACCAACATTGAAAAACTTATGGTCTCCAGAGGAGACAGTTTTAGGTGGGAGGTGGGGGGATGTGCTTGGGCTGTGGGGTGGAAATCCTGTGAAATGAGATTGTTATGATCATTATATAACTACAGATGTGATAAATTCATCTGAGTAATAAAAAAATGAAAAAAATAAAAAAAAGTAGAACTAAAAAAAAAAAAAAAAAAAAAGGAATACACTCTGCACCCACTCTATACTTTGTCTTGCCAAGTGGCATCATCTCAGATGTGGACTTGAGAGCCTCTGACCCAGGTTGCCAGGATGGTGGATTCCTTCACATTGGGGCTTAGTGGCCCCAGCCAGGGCTACACCTGAGACTTCTCTCTGTGCTCAACTTCCCTCATACATTATGCACATTCTTCTTCTTCTTCTTCTCCTTCTTCTTCTGTTTTTGGTCTTTTTAGGGCTGCATCCACGGCATACGGAAGTTCCCAGGCTAGGGGTTAAATTGGAGCTGTGGCCGTTGGCCTGTGCCACAACCATAGCAATGTCAGATCCAAGCTGCCTTTGTGACCTATACCACAGCTCATGGCAACGCCAGATCCTTAACCCACTTAGGGAGGCCAGGGATCCAACCCAGGTCCTCATGGATACTAGTCAGATTCCTTTGCACTAGGCCACAATGGGAACTCCTATGCACATTCTTATGAAAGGTATGATGCTTGCTACTTTTGGTGCACTCAAGCCTCATTTTGACTGTCTCTTGCTTATCCCTCCACTCTCGGCTCTTTCCCCATCACTAACCTTGCCCATTAGCCACTGTAATACTAAATGGCATGGTCCATGCCCCATATTATTTACGTGCATTTTCTCACACTATTTTTTCTTCTGCCAAGAATGCCCAATCCTTTCTACTTTCTCTGCTTCACATCTATTTATCCTTTTGGACCTGTGTTCTCCAATATCATAGCTACAAATCACATACAGCTATTGTGTTCTGAAAATGTGGTTAGTGGAAGTGAAAAAAAATCTGAATTTTTAATTTAATTTTATTAAAATTAAAATTATTTTTTTAATTTCTAAAAATTTAAATTGGAGCAATATAAAATATGTTTCTATTAAACACAACTTTATCGCTTTGGTAGAATTACATTTTTACTTTAACTGTTGAGAAGTTGGTGTCCAAATTGAGATATTCTGTAATTATAAAACACACACTAGATTTCAAAGACTTTGTATAATAAAAGGAATGTAAAAGATCTCATTAATAATTTTTAAATTTAGTAGAGAAATAGCAATAACTTGAATGTATTGGTTTTAATGAAATATGTTATTAAGATTAATTTCTCCTGCTACTTTCACTTTTTGAAAAAAAATTTCAAGCCACACCCACATCATATAGAGGTTCCCAGGCTAGGGTTGAATTGGAGCTGCAGCTGCTGGCCTACACCACAGCCATAGCAACGTAGGCTTTGAGCCTCATCTGTGACCTATACTGCAGCTCATGGCAATGCTGGATCCTGAACCTACTGAGCGAGGCCAGGGACTGAACCCATATCCTTGTGGATACTAGTCAGGATCGTTATTGCAAAGCCACAATGGGAACTACCCTGTTTTCACTTTTTTTTTTTTTAAGATGTGGCTACTGGAAAATGTAAAATTATATAACTGCTGGTAGTCTACTTCTACTGGACAGGACTAGACCTTAGCAGGCGTCATCTCCTTGAAAAAGCCTCCCCTGGTCACCCAGGCGAGGTGCAGTGGCCTCCTGGCTTTTCATGACATCCTCTTACATAGTGTGCCTCATTAACCTATATGATCTCTTCATGTGCCTGTCTCTCTCCCAGCTGTCCCCAGACCACAGGTTTCTCAAGTGCAGGAACCAAGTTTTCTATTTCCAGGGCTTGCACAGTGCCTGGCACATAGTGGGTACTCAATAAATACTTTTGAAATATGTTAATGAATGGCTAACCACATCAAGTGCACGATCTCACAGACATTTCAAAGTATAATTTCACAATTACGTTTTAGATTAATATTCTATCTTAGGGCATCCTGGAAGTCTAGTCTTCTGGCTGAGTCTCTTGGCCACTATGTGCAGTGCCCAAACGGAGGGGCTGTACAGGGCAACCCTAGAGGCTAAACTTTCAGCTTTTCTTAGAATTCTGGTTGTGGGAGGGCACCTGATGGGTGCAAAGCAGGAATAAAGCAACAAGGATGAGCTCCAGGAGAAATGGAGGGGGCAAAAAAGAGGAAGTGAGGAGAGCAGGAAGCAAGACTTCTCCGTCTGCCTTTTGCGGCCATGTGAGCTGAGCATGGCTGCCAAGCAAATAGTGGTGTGGAAGGCTGGGAGGGAGCAGAGAGGGCTGGCTGTGGTATGCCACTGGGTGGAGTTAAAATTTATAACAAGGGAGAGGCAACTGAAGAAAAGAAAGATTCTTTTAAAAATTCTGCTGAAGCCTAATTAAAAAAAAAAAATTCCACTCCCTCATGCTAAGTTTTAAGAGACTTCCCTTTCAGAATTATTTTCAGTCTGGTGGTAACAGGCAGGAAGAGTGTCAGATGTTCACCAAGCTATAAAGCGGATACTCCCCACCCCCGAAACGCAGAACCTGCCCGTACTGCTTTTCTGAGTTGGGTTAGGAGGATACAGGATGTGAATTTGTCCAGGCATAGGTCTTTCCAGAAAGGAGTGTCCCTTGTGGAAGGTCGAAAAAAGAATGGCTCAAGTACTTTGCCGCTCTTCCCACCAGAGAAGTGGAGTGGATTCTGCCAGTCGTTGAATCTGGGTTATACCCATGGGACATGAGACAGCCTGATGCAAGCAGAGGCTTGAAAAGTGCTTGCACACAGAGGCTTGCTCTTTTTGGAACCCAGCCACCATGTGAAGAAGTCTAAGCTAACTTGCTAGATACTGGAGACATGTGGCTGGTCACCTCTGTGGATCCCCCTGATAGGCCAGACATTTATGTGACCCCACCAGGGACTACCAGAAAATCTTCCAACTGGCTACACCATATGAGCCAACCTGGTGAATTCAGCAAAAGAACTTCACAATTGAAGCCAGTTCAGATTGCTGACTCCCAGAATGGTGAGCTAATGAATGATTGTTATTTGAAGCCTCTAAGTTTTGGGGTGTTTTTTAAGTTGGCCAAAGCAAATGAATATATTCTGACAAAGAGGTGTGGAAATCCATAGAGAAGTAGCCACCTTACTTATACCAAATTAGAACGGAGTGATTCAGAGTAGGATTCAGTGTGATTCAGAGTATGGGCTGTGGAGCCAGGCAGGTGTGGTTCCATCACTCGCTGGAGGTGATCTTGGGCATCTTTGGTAAAAATGACAGTCCCTACTTTGCAGGGTTATAATGAGAACTGTGTCAGCCAGCGTGGCACACAGGAATGAAGATAATTTGGGGGTAGTTTGTTTTTATTTTTTGCTTTTTAGGGCTGCACCTGCGGCATATGGAAGTTTCCAGGCTAGAGGTCAAATCGGAGCTGCAGCTGCCGGCATACCCCACAGCCACAGCAATGCCAGATCTGAGCCGCATCTGTGACCTACACCATAGTTCACAGCAACCTATACCTTAATCCACTGAGCAGGGCTGGGGATGGAACCTGCACCCTCATGGATACTAGTGGGGTTCTTAACACACCGAGCCACAACGGGAACTCCTGGGGACAGTTTATAGAGGAACAATTGTATTGACAAATGTGTGGTCAGGGTTCAGGGACTCACAAGGGAGAGTGCAGCACCCTGAGGCCATGTACCACCCCAGATGAGAAGAGGCAAGGAGGTGACTGAGAGCTGGAGCCAGAGCAGGTGGTGTCAAGAGGGCCATCTGGCAGGAGCCATGACCTTGTGTCGAAAGACAAGGCTGTTCTGCAGTGACAAGTCTGGGAAGGAACCAGGTGAATAAAAACTTCTTCCTGCCTGTTTCTTGCCAGTGCTCCTTGATGGCCAAATCCAACCAGCAGCCACTGGACATACAGATCAGCTTCCTGTGCCAAAAAGCGAGGTGATGAAGGAAGGAGAGTGGATCTGAGGCAAATGGAAGGCATCCAGTCCAAGGATTTAAAAGCAATAATGCATATAAAAGCACTGAGTATGTGCCTGACACCCAGTAATTATGATGACATTATCATCCAAGTATAAACCAAGGGCTCTAAGAGGCAGAAAAGGAAATGAGTAATTTTTGCTAAGGTGACCTAGAGAATATTCATGGACAAGATATGCTTTGGAGCAGTTGGGAAGATATTAACAAAATAATAAGAGAGAGGATTTACTTGGAATTTACTATGGGCAGGTACCATTCTTTATGCCATACATATACTAATATATTTAATCCTCATAACTGTCTTGTGGGTTAAGTGCTAAGAGCATCTCTATTTCACAGATGAGAAACTGAGGTAGAGAGAAGTTAAATAACTCAGTTGAGGTCACACAGCTAATAAGTGGTAGAGCCAGGATTTGAAGCAAATTCAAAGGCAGTGTGGAGCATGACATCTGTATTTTAGGCACAGAGCTGGAAGACTCTTGTAGAGGAATTAGGGAGTTATTCAGATGGCATAGAGTGTGGAGTTTCTGCTGGAGGACAGCAAGAGACAGTCTGGAGAGACAGGTAAGGACCAGATCACTGAAGACCAGAATGACAGACTGAGGAGTTTGCCTTTATTCTGTGGGTGATGGGAAGCCAATAAGGACTTCTGAGATGAGAAAGGCAATCACAGAAGAGTGCAAGGAAGAGAAATCTATGTGCAGGGTGAAACTAACAAAGCAGAGAACAACGGGAAGCCAGGCAACCAGCTGGAGGATACTGCAGTGGTCCAAGCACCAGGAGAGGAGGGCTTGAATAAGATGACAGTGACCAAGATGATGGGCAGGATGCTGGAGCTGCACTGCAACTGAAGGCTCAACAGAATTTGGGGACTGATGAGCTGGGTGTGCTGGTGGGGGCTGGGGGGTGGGGAACTGGAGAAAGAGAAATGGAACAGGAGGTTTGGGACCCAAGTGACAGGGTCATAATGGTGTCAGATGGACCATGCAACCACACTTAGTGTACATGTTGGGAAAGAAGAATACATCTTCCAGTCTTGAATGTTTTCCAGTTATCACATAAATACCATGAAGTTGTACCAACTCCTAATCAATAGCAAAATAATAACTGATGTTGCAATATCAGGTCCTGGCAGGTTCACTTGTGAGGCTGGAACAAGGATGGGGGTGTATTCGAGGACGGCCTCCTGAGGTGGTGAGAGACGAGGGTTGCTGGATATCACGAGCTTAGTTCCGGGGAAGCTGGAAGGATGCTCTGTTGCCCGGTGACAATGCTGCCTCTGGGCAGCCCTGGGTTTCCTGCAGTTCCAGATGCATCTCATTAAAAGGAAAGAGGGATGGCTGGCTGACATATTTTTTGAAGTGGCATTTTCGGTGTCCCAAGTCTTGGTATCTTGTTTATAAGTGCCACTTACAACATACAAGGGAAGGGGAAAAAGGGGGAGAGGAAGAAAGGTCTCCTAGGATCTCAAGCACATGCGGAGTTGATCTTGACTCTATGATTTCAGCTTGTCTAACAGAGATGGGGTGCAGCGGCTCCTTGAAATCCACCTGAAATGAATTAGCCTGAAGTAAAAGTAGGTGTTTATCTCAAGTCATTGCCTCAAATAGCTGGCTACCTGTTGGAAGAAGGGTCTGATCGATGCAAACCAGAGCAGCCGTGCATGAGCTGTTACACAGCGGTTAGTATTGATCAGAGCTAAAGGCTGCCGATAGGAATGTGGAGTGAACTGACAGGCAGAGAAGAGGGAAGGAGGAAACAACCTTCGCTGGTGGCAGCCGTACAGAGGAAAGCCGATAAAAAGTCAATTCCACTTAACTGAATGGCTGCTAACTAAATATTTTGGGGGCTAGAGTCTTCCCAGGTAGCAGCTGGAACATCTCTGTTCCAGAACTGAGATATCAAGCAAGAAAGAGCTGGACATCGACAGGTGAGATCACAGGACCCTGGTGATGGATGAGGGAAGAGGAGAGGCCCCCAGATGGAGGGATGGGTGGCCTTGGTCTCGACTGAGCTGACTGCGTGTACTGGAGGACAGCCATGGACCACGGTGTGCTGCCGACAGGCAGGAAAGGGACAAGAGCAGGCTGGGATTTGTGAAACAGTCTCTGATTAATTAGTTCACTGAAAACCACAATGCTTTTCCCTGAACTTAAGGGGTGTTGAAACTGTCACAGTAGGGGAAAGTTGACCAACGGCTGGTGCTACCAAAGAGAGAAGTGGAGCAGTGCGCTGTAGAGTTGCCAAGAGACTGGCTCTGGAGGATTTGGTGCTCACTGATAACTCGTTTTTTGAACTTCCACGTGCTCAGGAGTGCCCTTCTTTTTCTTGAATTGTGTGGCTATGTAACCTGTTTTGGCCAGTGAAATGTGAGTGGAAAAGACATGTATCCCTTTTGGGTGGACAGTTAACTGGTAGAGCACAACTTTCCTGCTCTTTGTTTGCCACTGTGATCATACATGGTGCTTGTATTGATGTGGATAAGAGCACCCCCATCCCCGGAGTGTTGGGCTAACACATGGATAGTTGTCCAGAACTGCATTGGCTTTTGTGTGAGTGATGAATGAACTTTGATCGTGTCACATTGCTGAGCTTTTGGGCCTGTTAGTTACTTAACATAATCAAACCTTTTCTAACTGGTCCAGTGGCATGGGTTTTAGATTTCTGTGTCTACCAGTTACTAAGCATTGAGTGATTTGGCTCATTGCTTAATCTACCCAAATCTTGGCTATGTATACAAAGTGTGTAAAAAGAGGAATGACGACAATAAAAAATTATGTTGTATTGAATGCTTTCAAGGTATAGGCATGGCATGGGCCCTGCATATATTAATTTGTGTAATTCTCAAAGCAACCCTGCAAAGGATCTATTATTATCATCCTGATTTTACAAGTGTGGAACTCAACACTCAGAAAGGTTAACAGACTCCCATGGTCACACAGCTTGTAAATGACAAGCAGGAATTTAAGCCCAGGCAGATGACTCCAGAGCACTCTTTCTTAACCATTTTCCTATCCTGCTTCTCAGCTTAGGTGCTTAATAAATAATAGGTCTCCCAGTGTAGGCTTGGGAAAAAGTTTGCCAGTTGGCTTACACTCAAGCATTCTATATAGGAAGAGAAGAAACAAAACAAAACAAAACAAAACAGGGCTGGTGCTTCTTTTGCTTTCTCACTATTGCATCTACCCCATCCCTTCCCACAAGCCTCTGTAAGGTTTGAACCTTCTGGAATAAACTTCTCCATTTGTTCCCTCAATCTCGGGTATTTCTAAAGTTCCAGATCAATTCTCCACTTAGTCATGATACCAACAAGGACGCTCCTTATTCATGGAAGAGGCTGGATGGACTTCCGTCACAGGATACTATTCTGAGGAGTTTCTCATCCATAAAATGGGGGTAATAACCCCCATCTCACTGCGTTGTTATAATATATGATTTTTCATCTGTCTCTTAACATCATATCCTAGGTCCTAGATACCATATTATATGATTTCATATGTGTGTTTGTACCCACACATATAAAAGATCTATTTATCTACTTACTTTCCTATATACCTAGTTTTAAATGTCACAGAAATTCTAGGAAGTAGATAATATATTATATCCATCTTCCAGATGAAAAAACTGAGGCTCAGAGGATTTAAATACTTTCCCAGAGGTCACCCAGCTAGAATGAAGGATGGGAAGCTAGTTCAAATGATAATTCCAAATCCTGGTCTCTTTTATGTTCAAGTGCCTCTTTTCCACTTAGGAAATGGAAGAAGACAGTCAAGATTTTCTTGGAGTACAGGGCGTGGAACATAATAGAAGCTCAATAATTGGTAGCACTAATTCTGATTCAGTCATAAGCATTTATTGAGCAGCTACTATGCACTAGGTAGTGCGCTCCAAGAAATTCCTAGAGGAATTCTTCAAGGAATTTGAAAACAAACATATAAGGAAATCACCTCTTGTTCATACTGCTTTTAAGAGACTCGTGGGTTGTCCATGGTGTCTAGTCCTTAGAAAGCACCGAACGGAGGGGGTACTAGGCCAAATGAGTGAGCAGGATTCTAAGAGAGACGGCAGCCCTCATCCTGCTGGTGGGTTTTCTTGGGTCTGGGTCCATATCCAGCCTGGAGGCCATCCGAGCAGTGGTGCAGTGTGAGCGGAACCCTTGGAGAGCGGAGCAGCCCAGAGCAGCCAAGTCCCTGCTGCCCACAGAGTACCCACCATTCAGCATCACCTTCGTGCGTCACAACAACCCTCAGGATGACGATGTGAGCTGGCCCATGTCCAAAGCTGATATCTGAATCCAGGACTGAGCTTTTCCCACTATGCCAGGCTGCCCTTCTCTTTTGACCTTAGGAGAGGAGACAAGGATGACCATGGAATACTCCTCGGTCATAGTTGAAATTTACCTGGACTGGCCTGTAGATTCCATCCAGCCCACTGGGGAGGAGGGAGAGTGCTCATCTCTCAGCTGAGGCACCGTGAGATCCCCAGGAAAAAGGGGCCCAACACGACCTACCCCCTGTCTGGTGCTGGGGTCCTGCCTGGTGCCGGGGTCCTGCCGGGGTCCTGCCGGGGTCCTGCCTGATTCCCCGGGTCGTTCCACGTATCTTCTTTGCCTTCCCCATATCCTTCCGCCAACCACTGGCCCCTTGTGAGCTGAGACACTAAAACGCAAAGAGGTTAAGTGGTACCTGGGTTTGGTCCTTATTTTCTCTGTGCCCTTATGAGACCATTACCTAATTTTTCTGAGTATCTGGCTTCTAAGTATCTTAATGAGAGAAGTCATCTTTGCTCTCTGCTTGTCAAATTTAGTTACTTGGGAAACACCTTCCATTTATTCATATATCAATGTATTGATGTGTGTGTGTGTGTGTGTGTGTGTGTGTGTGTGTGTGTTATGTGTCTGCCGTCTCCACGCTTAGACTCCAACCAATACTTTGGGTATATGCCAAAGGGAGTGTGCTCAAGCTATTTTGAGTTTCTGTACTTAACGCCTAGCAACTTTAATAAACTTCATTCCTTTAGGTAGTAGACTTAATATTTTAAGTATGGTTTTAATTACCATCCTTCTCATGTTGAAGGCAAAACCGGGAAAAGGGGGGGAAAACTATGAGCATTGCCAGCGATTCCACTCTTTGTGAGAACCAAGGCCAGAATTCCAGAACATAGAGGCTCGAGTCTCTCTAAATTGTTTCTTCAGGCATGGGCACATTATGCTTAAATCATTTCCAATTTCACTGGGTTCTCTTCTCCCAGCACAGGCTGTAAACATTTATCTTTGGGCTTTCCCAGAAATGTGTCTTATGGAAGGGATTAGCTGTTTGCGCATTTAAAGTTCCGAAGGTGAACTCCTCTAACCTAACCCACATAATTAAAGTGGAAAATTTCTAGTGGGGAGAAAAAAAAAAAAAACACATCAGGGAAAATACCATGTTTGGGAAGAGAGCTGGACTAGTACGGTCTCAAGAGATGGCTCTGCATTCTCGGGCACTTAATTATAACCCGTCTCTGTGCGCGCTCTCGTTCCTTCTTCTGCTCCTTCTTATCTCTCTGTTGAAATGACATGCAGTTTGAGGCCGTGGCACTGGAGTAGAGCAAGTGGTTGGTTTTACAATACAATTTTTAAATGTTACGTTCATTAATTTTTTTTTTTAAGTTTCATAATCTGGTTTATTATAGTAAGCTTTTTTTTTTAACGGAAATTTAGTTGATTTACAATGTTGTATTAGTTTCAAGTGTACAGCAAAGTGATTCAGGTAAAAGACTATATATTCAGATTCTTTTTCTTTATAAGTTATTACAAGATATCGAGTAGAGTTCCCTGTGCTATGCAGTAGGTCCTTATTGGTTATCTATTTTATAGATAGTAGTGTGTATGTGTTAATTCCATCCTCCTAATTTATCCCTCCTCTGTCCTCTTTGGTAACCATAAATTTGTTTTCTATGTCTGTGGGTCTATTTCTGTTTTGTAAATAAATTCATTTGTATCTTTTTTTTTTTTGATTCCACAAACAAGTGATATCCTATGACATTTGTCTTTCTCTTTCTGACTTAGTTCACGTAGTATGATAATCTCTAAGGTCCATCCATGTTGCTGCAAATAGCATTATTTCATTTTTTATAGTTGTGTACTATTCCACTGTGTGTTTTATATATGTGTGTCTATACATATCCTACATCTTTTTTATGCATTCATCCATTGATGGACATTTGGTTGCTTTCATGTTCTATCATAAATGAACATAGGGGTGTATATATCTTTTTAAATTATAGTTTTCTCCAGATATATGCCCAGAAATAGGATTGCTAGATCATATGGTAGCTCTACTTTTATTTTTTTGAGGAACCTCCATACTGTTTTCTGTAGTGGTTGTACCAATGTACATGCCCCACAGTGTAGAAAGGTTCCCTTTTGTCTGCATCCTCTCCAGCATTTATTATCTTTGGACTTTTTTTTTCTTAGGGTTGCACCTGAGGCATATGGAAGTTCCCAGGCTAGGGGTGGAATTGGAGCTGCAGCTGCTGGCTTATGCCACACTCAAGCAATGCTAGATCTGAGCCACGTCTGTGACCTACACTACAGCTCATGGCAACGCTGGATCCCCGGCCCATGGAGTGAAGCCAGGGATTGAACCTGTGTCCTCATAGATACTAGTCAGATTTGTTTCTGCTGAGCCATGACAGGAACTCCTGTTTGCGGATTTTTTTGATGACGGCCATTCTAACTGAAGTGAGGTAGTACCTCACTGTAATTTTGCTTTGCATTTCTCTAATAACTACTGAGCATTTTTTTTTCCCACATGGCTGTTGGCCACCTGTGAGTCTTCTTTGAAGAAATGTCTATTTAGGTCTTTTTCCCATTTTTTGACTGGGTTGGCTTTTTTTTTTTTTTTTAATTGAGCTGTGTGAGCTGTATATATATTGAGTATTGAGATTAATACCTTGTCAGTCACATGATTTGCAAATGTTTTCTCCTGTTGCTTGTCTTTTCATTTACATTCATTATTTTAAATTTTATTTTATATTTTATTCTAGTTTTTAGGACTACACATGCAGCATGTGGAAGTTCCCAGGCTAGGAGTTGAATTGGAGCTGCAGCTGTTGGTCTACACCACAGCCACAGCAGCTTGGGATCCTAGCCGCATCTGTGACTTATGCTACAGCTCATGGCAATGCCAGATCCTTAACCCACTGAGCAGGGCCTGGGATTGAACCTGTGTCCTCATGTATCATAGTCAGGTTCATTACCACTGAGCTACAATAGGAACTCCCATTATTATATTTTTTAATGTGGAGTATACAAAGAAGAAAAGAACAAATAACAAAATAAAGCAATACTTTTATTGTTCCAATAAATCCTGTTGGTATAAAACAAAACCAGTGTGTGGAGCTAGGTTTGAAAACTCAAATAATGCAGAAAAGAACAAAATGAACAAAAAACCCCTGTTATCCTCACCCAAACTCAGTCCTGCTCTACAAAAACTATCATTGTTAACATGTTCTTATGATTCCTTCCTTCAATTTAAAAAGTATATTCATGGTATAATTTTAGCAGCACCTGGAAAGTCCTCATTCCTACTCATTGTCTGTCCTCTTTGCAATAATAGCTGATATTTCACCATCATAAATTCACTCCTTTCCATTTAAGTACTATATGTGTAAGCTATTTATTTTACTCAAAGATATTGTTATTTAAAGGTGCAAATGGCAAGAAGCAATGTTAAAGATTTGTTATGCATTCTCTCCAACAGGAGATTGTGTCTGAAGGAAGAGTGCTGGTTTTGGAGTTATACTGCTTAGATCAAATCTGGGGTCTAGCCCTTGCTGGCTCTATTTAACCTCTTTGTGTCTCAGTTTCTTCAGCGGTAAGGTGGGGTAATAATACTACCTGCTTCATAGCGTTGTCATGAGAAATCAATGAAAGAATTACATGAAAAGTACGAAGAACAATGCAACACGTGTCATTACATAGTAGGCCTTGAAAAATGCTAGCTATTAGCTCTATTATATAAAATTAATCACTCAATATAAATAGCTTTAAAACAACTGCCCTTTTTGAGGGCCCAGTAAATGCTAGATATGGTTAGAGTGCCTCACGTCCATGACTCAGCCAATCCTTCAGACAGGCCTAAGAAGTAGGTACCTGTAATTGTCCATTCTACAGAGAAGGCAACTCAAAAGCATAGCATAACTTGCCCAAAGTCACACAGTTAGGTTTCAAGGGTGAACCGGGCTTTGAGGGCACATCTGTCTTTTCACTGGTCCAGCTAAGTTCAGGGCAGTTTCCTGGGGGGGAGCAGAGAGAGACTTCTGGAGATGCTAATCAAAGTGAGGGTGAAGCGATGGGACAGCACAGAGTGGGAGGGATGCCTGGAGGAGAAGGGGAAGGCTGGCGAAGTGGGTCAGTGCAAGACCTGATTTCCTTTGTAGTCTTCCACATTTCCTGGAAGGGGCTGGAAGCCACAGGATATAAGTCTTAAACCCAGGTGTTCCATTTCTACGAGCCCCACGACCCCAGCAACTCACTTCACTTCCCCACCAAGTTTCTTCCTTTGTAAAATGCGGGTCCTGGGTCCTGGCTCACCTTCCTCCCTCCTGGGGCTGGTGTGAAGCTCAAGTGAGTCTGGGGACTTTTAAGGGTTTGGTTAACTGCAAGGCACTGCCTATAGATGTTAGAGAGTGTTATCGATCTGATGCTTCCTGGTGAGTTAAAAGGGGGTGCATTTGGGCCTATAAAACTTGGATTTAGAGAAGACCCCCAAAATATACCATGGGGAAGAGTTTATGGTAGCAGGGATGCTGGTATCGTCTGTGATAAATGCAAGAACAGGTGAGGAGCCTCGGAGTCTTGTTGCTGCACAGAATCATGATCATTTAGGTGCAATGATAGCAGGTTTGAGGAACACACCCTCATCAGTCCTCTCTTCTCTGTACTTCCACTCCCAGCAATGTGGAGCACGGTGGGACCAGTGGCATCCTCTTTGATATGTTAGAATTTATCTTGCTTCAAGGTCTGGTCAGCTGTGCATCCAGATACTGTCTGGAGGCACAAAGCATCCGACAGCATTCTGGCCATTTCTTATGGATCCAATATCTTGTGTCTAGGTTGTATTTCAGGCCAACTTTTAGTGAAGTGGATCAATGCTTGAAGCACATAATGTAACATGATTCTTCAAGAGTTTGATTAATTGTGTCACAGTCACAGCCTCAGTTCAGGTTCAACCTTTTAAAAGTTTTATTATTGTATAAAGTGATCAATCAGGAAGAGAGGAAAGACAAATGCTTGACTTGGGCCATATCTCTCCCTCTTCTTTGTTAGCAAATGTCCCTCTTCTAGTCACTTCATCTGGACTGTGCTGGAGAAACGGGGGTTAATGCAGATCCAGGGTGGAGCAAAGGTTGGACCAAGAAGGAGGCAATCAGACACTTTGAGTGGAAGGTGGACTGCTTCTGGGCTAATAAATCTTGGTTTTACATAAAAAGAACCTGGGAGTTTAATCTCTGCATCTCATCCAGAGATTCTGATGTCATTGGTCCAGGGTATGGTCTGAATATCCTCTCAATTCTAATGTGTAGCCATGCAAGGATGAGAATCACTGGTCTGGTCTAAGTTGGTTTTGGTAAAACCATCAGGTGTGAGAAGTTTATTTTGGAGGTTCTTGTTCTCCAGTTTCTATTTTCTCCATCTCAGTGTCTCCAGGACCCTGTCCTATCCCATTCTCCTGGAACCTACCTTCAAAGTGTTCCCCAAAGGTAATAGTTGATAAGAATGTAAGGGTTTATACCTTCAAGAAGTATGTGCATTTTAATATGGCATCCTTAAAGTAAAAAAAACCTGGACTAATCTAGCTATAATGGAGGGGTGAAAAGGAGGCTGAGATGCATTTGAGCTAACGGTTTTCTAGTCATCATCACTGTAGTAATAACCAATACTTATTATGAGCAAAACACTGTTCTAAGTATTCTCTCTCTCTCTATAAGTACATTTCTTCACTCCCTGAATCCTCCCAACAGCCTAATGAGGCAGGCGTGTTTAATGTTTGTATCTCTTAAAAAAAATAATATACAAGAGGATTGAGAAATACAGTCAAGTGTCAACATATAAACTCAGGAAGTCTGACTCTAGGTACCATCTTTTAATCACTTACGGCTCAAATGACCTGAATGGTCCTTACCAAGGTCTGAAAGGAGCGTGAGGGCTAGGTTTGTTTCTCCAAAAGAAGATGCTGGGGAGCGTCCCCTTATTTTTCCCTTTCAAAGTCCCTGAGCAGTACCTTCTGTGGGAGATTGTTTCATTGTCCCTAAATATTGCCATTCCCTGAGAGAGGGTAAGACTTTTCTGGCTTCAACATCAGGCTTAGTCATGTGACTTGTTATGGCCACCAGTAAAATACGAGAGGAAGTGATATATGCTACTTTTGAGCAGAGGCTTTAAAAGCCATTATGTACTTTCTTTTCTCTTCTTTTTCTAGCAGGACATTGTTTTGAAGCCAGGGAGAAGCTGCTCCTTTGGAACAGGACTCAGAATAAAGATGAAATGGAGCAAAAATACACCATGCAATTTAGTTGAAATGTAGCAGATACTTTCATGCAATTTTGTATATGAAAATGTATCTTTGTCATAAATCACTAAGACTTGGAGGTTGTTTGTTACTGCAGCTTTACTTAGTAAAAACTGACTGAGACACCAGCTGAATATCAATATTTTTAAGCTGAAATGCCAGAACTGTTGTAAGGATAACATCCTTAAATAATGGGTAAAATTTATAATTCACCCAAGAAATATTCCAAATAGATGCAAAATAACTCTGTGCCTTCTACAAATAATTTCTATGTATCCACCCATCCTCATCTCAGAATGCTAAGAGGTCTGAAGCATTTTCCTAGCTCAGTCCATTCAGAACTTGTTTGCCTGCCTAATACTTACAAGATAATCAAAAAGAAAGGATATTAAGAGTTGTTTTAGGTTTGAGGGCATTGGATAGCATGAGAGAGAAAAAGTGTATATTTTCCTTTACAGATGGGAATTAGCAGGAAGACTTGATAAGACTCTCCCTTATCTGAAACCGTGAATGAAAGAATCCTTAATATAAATTATGTTTCATGCTTCAGAATCTGTGCCTCTTTTCAGTTCCCATATGCTTACTTCTGTCTCAGACAGTTTACAAACTTACAGCCCACAGGCTGAATGTGGCATGCTGATTTTTTATTTGGTTCTTATGTTGTGTGGGTGTTTATAGCAAATTGATTGCCAACATTCAAAGTTAGAGATAGTTCAAGTTTTTTAAAAAAAGTTATTTCCAGATTCTCTTGAAAACCTGAAGATTCTGGTTACACTGCGCCTGGGAGTCATTGTCTGGAGTTGAGCAGCAGTTGCTCTATAGGCTGTGTGTGTTTTCCATACTCCCCACCTCTCCCTATTGTCTTACACTATTCCCATAGTATTGAATTCTTTGCTTAGTCCGTGAAGCTATTGGAGGTTGCACTCTGAGGATCAACTTCTTTTTCTTCTCTTCTCTTTTTGCCTTACATTGCCTTTTCTTTTCGTTCTTTCTTCTTCCATGGTAAGGAAAGAGATTTCTGGGAGCCCATTCTCTTCCTTGTTCTTGGAACTTTAAGGAATCCAAATTTGACAGCTCTTTGGATCCCAAAGAGAGTCACCTAAGCTACTTCAGGCCATTCTGGGGGTGGAGGGACTGGATGCCTTCCTCTGGAAATCCTGACAATGCTTATTCGATGGATTCTATCATATTTACTGATTTGCACACTTGTGTAGCTAGAAGGTCTTACAGCAGCATAAACCTTCTGCCCAGTAGATAATTCTGTTGCTTAACAAACCATAACAGCTCTGATTACATGCAGAATACTAGCAGTCAATGGTTTGAAAATGATTTTACTGTTTTCTGTTATGGAAACTCACATGTAGGAACATCATGTAACTGTTTTGAAATTTCTCACACTTTCCAAATGTAAAATCACTAGACTTTGATATTTCAGCAATTCCACATTTAAAACATCAGAGTTAATGAGACCTGAATCTGCTTTACTGACACCTACATTGGAGAAAGCCATCAAATGCCACCTGGATAGAACAGTCAGGGGGTAGGCATTACCAAGCCCCTGGCATGCCCTTTTCTTTTTCCTGTTTTTTGTCTTTTTAGAGCTGCAACTGTGCCATATGGAGGTTCCCAGGCTAGAGGTTGAATCGGAGTTGTAGCTGCTGGCCACAGCCACAGCAATACCAGATCCAAGCCATGTCTGCGACCTAGACCAGCTCATGGCAACACTGGGTCCTTCACCCACTGAGAGAGGTCAGGGATGGAACCTGTGTCCTCATGGATATTAGTCAGATTCATTTCTGCTGAGCCACGGCAGGAACTCTCCCTTTACTTTTGCTGTACCAAATTCATCGCTAGATTGACTTCCTGTTGGCTAAAACTTCACATCAAGACTCAAGGATGATTCACCTGAGATTAGGATGCTGCTGATTGCGATATGGGATGTGCGCATCAAGACACACACTGGGGTTCCCAAACGCCATGCTGAGAGTTCTCACGCCAGCACTCTGCTAGCTGCAACCGTCTCCTGCATGCCTTCTAAGGAGATTAAAACTGGACATTTTATTTAGTTTCCATTTTAGTTTATTTGAAGGTTTTATGATGTCTTAGTTGAGTGGCTCATGGGACTTCCAAATAAACATGCTGCTTTTAAAAATGGCAAGTTGTTTTTATTTATTTCTTTTAGGTGCCCAGTGACCTCTGGGTATATTAGGCAGCTTTAAATTATAATTAAAATAATAACTATGGTCCTAAAACAATAATAGATGTTGAATTATGCAAACACCAAATTAGGATGTTCAGAAAAATCTGTTTGAAGGAAATCAGAGTAAGCATAGAATTAAAAAAAGTTATCTTTGTGGCCATGTGACCAAAGAAAATTTCTCTCCACAGAAGCCTTGTTATTATTTCTTTGCTTTATTTTGCTTTCCTACAAGGCTACTCAAATTTTTTCTCCACATTTTTATTTTTTGTGTGTACTAGACCTGAGGTATGTGTAGAGGCCATCCAGTTCTTCAGGTGACCTTGTTACGATTGTATAGACAAGAGAAAATAATGAAACTTGCTTGTCATCTGAGAAAAAAAAATCACTGTACTTTAGTGATTTCTTGAACATTTCTCAAGCCCAGGGACACAACCGCAGAAGCTGACCTCGTGCTTCACCGGATGCCAAATCCTCCGAGCGCTTTCCTCTCCAAGACATACACATCTGCATTCCTCCATCTGTCGTCTTAGCTCATCTTCTTCTCCCAACTGTTCTTAAATTAAATGACTACGTCTAATGGGAGATTTTCTCAGGAAAGCTTAGGAGAATTTGTCCAAAGGCAAATTAAAATATTGCAGTGTAATCACCCAACCCAACTCACTGCTTGGCTGGTCTCAAGCGCCTCCTCTTCCCCAAAGGAGTTAATCAACCTTTGGGCCCCATATGGAGAAAAGCAGGAGGAAAACCCAGTCAAGGGAAAATGGAATTCACTGGCCGATGGTCCAGGAGTCAGGGGATGAAGAGGGCTGCAGAGAGAGCAGTATGAGGTGCACTGGGTCCAAGGGCCAGGGCAAGAAGTGTAGGCGGTGGGAAGTAAAAGCAAAGAAGCAGATCATTATAGACCCTCCTGGCATGATGCTTAATCTTGGGGATAGGAAAATTCACCTCCTCTCACCCTCCCAGCTCCATAGAGGAATGGATAAGGGTTCTGGCAATTGTTACGGGTCACTAGGATTGATGGGACTCTTCAGCTTGGGTGGTCATTGCCCTTTGGGTCCTTCAATGCTCCACCTGAAATCTTTCTTAACATTTGGTTGAAGGGGACAGCTTTCCCAGAAATTCCAACTTGTGGGGATTTATCCTAAGGAGACAATTATAAAGATTCACCAAACACGAGGATGTTCCTTAGAGTATTGTTTAAAATAACATTACCACCCACCCACAGGGGATTAGTTAAGTAATGGTACATCCAGCACCAGAAGGCAATGCAGTTGTTGAAAAGAAATATGCAAATCTGTAATTCACTAAGGGGCTGTGTTGTTTTGGACATAAGCATAATATGATACCACAGACATAAAATAAGACACATATATGTATATGTCTGCAGACAAGGCATCTGATAGGATATGGTCTGGGTCAAGAGTGTTTGCTTCAGAGTGGTGGAATTTTGGGTGATCTTAATCTTCGTTATGCTTTGATAAATCGGACTTTAAAAAGAGATTATATATTTTATAATCAGAAAAAAGCTTAAAGTTAGGTTTATATTTGAAAGAAAAAATGAGAGCAGCCTTGGTTAAGGGCACATGAGTGCCCATGTTGTTCTGCCAGTGTCCCCAGGTCCCCCAAAAGTCCCAAGGAAGTGGATCTGGAGAAAGAAGTGTTTGCCTGGGTCATGACGGGAAGAGGGAGCTGATTCCCTGGTGATGTTCCAACTCTTTATTCCCAGGCTACAACAGTCTAATCTGATAATCATTTCAATTGGAACTTTATGCTCCCCACTCTACACTCCAAGTGCTTCCTTGGATCAATGCTTTCAGTTCACCCTCAGATGATCTCTGTAAGGCAGAGGAGGTTTCCTCATGTGGGGACCTGGGACATTCGCGGCTCTGGGACTTGAGGGAAACCATGGCACTGCTGAGCTCCGCATCCTGGTCCGTGATCTCCCCATTCAGTGCTTCTTCGCCTAACCCATGGCGCTTCACTTGTAGAAATGGGAGGGAAAAAACTTGAAAGAAGCTTTGTAATAACTCAGGGAATGGAGCTGAAAGATTCCGCCCTTTTGGGCATTGGGATGTTTAGGAGCTGGATTGTGTCTGGGGAGAGTGCCGGGGAGGAGAAAGGCTTGGGGACCTCGGAAGGCCATCAGTAGACCCAATTCATTCTGATGCTGCTGAGAAGGCTTCCTCCTGCTGAGACCGGGGTAATAGTCTCCATCCTACCATGCACTGCTGCAAACGAGGCAAGGGTTAACTTGCTTGGGTCTCAACCTCTTTACATATAAAAGGAAGGGGGAGAGAGCAGTGTGACCTGTCTCAAGGCATCCTTTGGAGGGTCAAGATCAGAATGTCCTCATCTCTTTGACTTCTCTTTGACCTTCTCAAGAAGAGCTGGTTGTCCCCAGCCCATGCCACATTCTTATAAGAGACCACCACTTATGCGCTATGTCTCGGTATTTCTGCCTCTCCAGCAAGGCCGTGAAGAACAAAGTCAAGAAAGGCTCTCTTCAATGCAACTCTGCCCCAAGACCCAGCATAGCACTTAGCACGTGGCACTTGCCATTGATGATTTGTTGACTAGGTGAGTGGTTCAAAAGTTTGAAGTGCTCCCCCAATGGGAGGCATTAGAAATGGCTGCCGTGAAACGGGTGTAACTGTCCTGTTTCTATACAACACACGATTTATTATCCATTTTTCAAAAGCCCGACTCCTTTTAGGACTGTCAGAACATGTGGAATAACAACACTGCGGACACTTGAGTAACGGTTTCCAAGCACCGCGAGAAGCCCTATACATGCACTTTCTCATCTAATTCTACTCAGCTCCCTTTGAGGTGGGTACCGTTAGCAGCTGTCCAGGTAAGGATGCTGAAGCTCCGAGGATAGTCTGCTGGGAGCCCAGAGGGAATCAGTTTGGATTCCGTTCTTAAGCTTGTGTTCTTGACTACTTTTCCTCATGGTCTGAAACCAAAGTGAACCCAAGAGCAGGATGGTTTAGTACCTGCTCGTTTTCATTCAAACTTGGGAGTCACAGAGAGTTAGCTTCTTCTAAACGCTTTTTCAGCCAGTCCATGTTCAGCACATAAAGCCGAACGAGGCTCCAAGAGAGGCTCAGATGGGCTGCATTTCATCACCCCCCCACCGCCCCCGCAGATAAGAGTTCACCTTCGGAGCCTTAGCGGCAATGTAGCCTTTTCCTTTGTTCCTTAAATGTTCCCATTTTCTTTGACTTCCCTCTCAGTTTCCTCTTAACCAGCTGAGTGACAGAAACTCAATGCTGACCACTTCATTAGCCGATGACCTTGTCCCTCTGGCCTTCTGCCCCCGCCAGCTCTCCCGGGCAGGTTGCCTGACGTCATAAGGCCTTGTTCAGGGTCAGGACCTGGGAGCCATCAGCACTGAGCATGTTGTTTTAATATATATCTAGAGAAATCAGGCCTGTCGGATCACATTAGGCCCTATTTGTGGACCGTACGCCAATCCCCACGGTGGAGATGAACTGTTACCTTTGAAAGACAACCGTGGCTGGTCACCAGTGAGTACAGAGGAGGGATTATATTCCACCGGTGAGGCCCTTTTAATCGGTCTCGCCCCTCATTGGCAGGGCTGCCCTTCTCCCTGGACAGAGAAAATCCTCATAAACAGGAGTGTTGGAAAGGAGCGAGGCTGAGGCACACAGCGTATTTCTAAAACCAGATGTGTTAACGAGTGCACGAGGGTGGGCGTGGCATGTGATACATCAAAGCCAGGGGAGCCCAAGGTAAATGGGCGAGTTGGTGGCATGGTGCTAAAGCCGCCATCTGTTGAGTGATTACGCTGTGGCAGACATAAGACTAAGCCTTTTGTATGCATTAGCCTGTTCAGCCCTCCTAATAACCTGGAGGTCAATACTACCACTGAACCCATTTTATGGATGGAGAAACGGAGGCTCAGGAGAGTCCAGTGCTTTGCCCACATTCACAAAGCAATTCAGTGACACGGCGGGTTGGGGTGGACATGGATTCCAGAGCTGCTTCCAGCCACCAGGCCACCCTGATTCTGCTGTGATATTATGTGATGCTTCTTTAGAGTGGCATTTTAGGCGGCGTTTCAAGAGAACCATAATGTAATTCCTCTTACAGGGAGGGGCCCCAAATATCTGACTTGACCCAATAGAAGATTTGTTTAAAAAAGGAGTCTGGGACTAAGCCAACCTCTCTTTTTTTAACGTCCTTCTCCGGGATGGGTTTTTAAACTCATTCCTACATCCCGTGGGAGTCTGGCTGGACAGATCCCTTGACAGGGGCTAGAAATAGCTCTTGCAGCCTATTTTTAAGGAAAACGTGATGTCAGAAAATGAGGCAGGAATGGACACCCAGAAGAGAAACGAACACATCAGAATGAAGTTAAGGAGGGCTTAACCAGGAAAAGCTCAGAAAAAGGAGGAGGAAGAAGGCCCTCCCCGAGGCCAAAGCTGGCAAGGACCCGCTAGGAGGGACGATGCTGTTGCCTACCTGGACAACATATTTCTGTCACATTTCTGTGTCCTGTCCAGAGCACGCTCAGCCACAGAAGGCAAGGGTTGTGATCTTGCTAAAACCCACTATCCTATCTAGGCAACCAGGGCCTGACAAAACACACCAAGGATTGCCCGCTGGCCTCTTTCCTGGGACCTCAGGGCACAATGTGGAGGTGTCTAATGACACTGCAATTTCCCTTGAACGGTTTGGTTTTGTTGGGTGCCCTTGTCTGGCAGGTAAAAGTCTTTATGACCGCGTTCACTCACCTGGTATAACATTTTCTTTCACTGAGAAACGAGAAGGCTGGAACTCACCTCCCTGATTCCGGCAAAGCTGGACACCATCCAATCAGGCTCGGCGAGACTTCTGGAGGCTGTAAATTATATCTTCCGACCTGGGGACGAGAAGAAAGAACAAAAACACTGTTGGGGAGACGATCCGTGAACCTGATGTAGACCGAGCGGCAGATGAGCGAGAGGAGGCGGCTATCTTTTTTCATTCTCATGGCCATTCTTATTTTTCTTGGGTAAGATTTGCATTTGAGGCCAGGGTTTATTAATGTCCTCCCCACCTAGGCCACTGGCGCAAGCAAGTGACCCAGATACCTGTATCCATCCCATGTTGACAAAGCTGGGAAAACGCACATTCTTTCACTGGGAAAGGAGTCTTTACAAACGCAACTCAGGGCGGCCAACCTCAAGACAGCCTCTGATATGAATTAGAAATTACACAACGCTCTGAAGTTGCAGAAAAGACATTTTGGTACAAGGATCACGACAGGAATGAGGAAGATCGAAAGCGATATCCTGTGCTGATGGAAAGTGACTGGAGCATCCACACCTCTCCCCTGTCACTGTGTTACTGCCTGTCTGTCCCTGGAAAGCCTGTTGGGGGTGTTAACTACCTGACGCTTGCCTTGCCCTCCACTCTCCTTTCCCCGGGTACCTGCGGGGAGCTGGCTGCCGAGATGCAGCCCTAACCCGATCCATCAAGGCGAGGAAAGAGAGAGGTAGAAAAGCAAACATTATCTGGGATCAATATCTTTACAAATCCAAAGGAAACCCCAGCTCCCAAAGGGTTAAGCCAGGGAAGGAAAAGCCATCAGGCTGTTTAGTGAGCTAATGTTTTTATTGATGGGGGAGGCCTTTCAGTCCCTAACAGGAAAAGTGGGGAAAGTGGCAGATTGGTTGACTGCGGAGAGAGGAGAAGGGAAGGAACCCTTTCTCTAGACTCATGGAAGACATGCTCTCATCCGGACCCCCGAAATCCACGCAATGCCGAAGGCTCTCTGTAACCTCGAATACTGTTCCATACAAGGTGTTTTTCTGGCTCTTATCCCCCTCCCAAAGTGGAACCCACATCTTCCCCTAACAATTTTGCTATAATGCACATCTCAGGCTAATGCCTGCCTTGACGTGCAGTCTTAATTTAACAACTGTGTTATAAAGCACATCTCAAGCTACCATTCCTCGGATAATCCATATTTCAACCTAACTACCCTGGCATAACACTTCAATCTAATTCCCCCACTGTAAAGTACATTACAATCTGACACTCTCATATAATGTACATCTCAGTCCATTATTTTGTATTTTGTAAGCCATATTTTGATATGTCTTTTCCATTAAGGAGCAGAGCTGTCTGGAGACAACGGCTCTTCCCTGTGCTGAAAGCTTCCATGGTTCTTCCATCGTCTTTTGGTGACAGGCTGCTGATGGATATGCTTCTGAACTTTCACCTTTGCCATCTTGGGTTCAACTCTGGCTTGTTTCTGTACTTGAAGCCTTAAGCCTCCTGTTGGGAGCAGGGGTGACCAGGGAGCCCTGCTCAGTCTTGATGGGCCTTCTCTCATGCTAACCAGCAGGGCGGGCCACCACAAATGATCAGAGTCTACCTCGGGAGAGGGCCCTCTGAGGTCAGTGTCAGGGTCAGGGGTCAGGGTGTAGCTGCTGGCTAATAGAGTGTAAGCTAACACCGTTGTCAAATTGCTGGGCTGAACCACAATGCCTGCCTCCTGCTGATGACCTTACCCTGGGGGTGGGGCTATTGGCTTTATTGGAAATCTGCCAGTCTCAGAGGTGATGGAAGCGGCTGATCCCAGCTAAAGACTGTTTGATTGTTGATGGAGAGCCAGGTCTGTGGTTGGTCCCTAACTGAAAGGCCTGCAGAGCTGCTTATTGATGGCTGAGTTTTCCACATGATGGATTTCTCTCCTGTTTCACAAGCAGTTGTGGAGGTGGGCTGCGGTGGCTCTCAGACATGGGATTTTTCAGAATCGAGAGCCATGAGACATGGTGCTGTCTGACTTCTGGGGTGGCGCTAGCCATTCTGCCGCTGCTTGAATGGGGATGATTGGTTCTCGAGAGGAAACGAATCCAGAATGCATTGACGGTAGATGTGAGAGGTCCTTTGGCTGCAAGGCATTTTGGCAAACATGAAGGAAGACAATAAATGTGTGTTCTGGAAGAGATTCAGCATTCCAACCATCAACATCTAGCCTCAAAATCTCAACCTATCCCAGGCAGGAGGAAGAAATTAGATTTATCTCCTGGGGCCGTATAACCAAGCTGGTAGTGCCATTCAATATTTGAGGAAAAGGAGGTTATGGAAGACTTAGAATGCCAACGTTTCCCAGCATAGTATGAATTCGAGAGATAAGGACAGGAGGTAGAGAACAAAGTACAGAGATAAAAAATGATCTTTATAAAAGACACATGGATCATGGAGGATCACCAGCTAATACACGCCCTTGATGCCACTCGCTAAGATAGACAATAAAAGACTCGAAAGCATTCATGGGAGAGCAGCTTATTGAAATTGCGAGGTTATTCTCCTCTTGTACAATGCCTTGGGAAAACTCATATAGATATGGTCGCACTAGTCTTTAAGCCTCTAACTTAATAGAGTTGGTGAAGCATTTCAAAGGAGCAAAGTGAGGATATGAAGGGAACTTGAATGGTTTTTCCTAGAGAAGAGTCAACTGAAGATGACTTCTCAGTCACCTTCCAGTCTCTTAGACGAGAGGACAAGTCACACGGCTTTAAGCCACGTCCACATGGTGTCCTCGCATACGGAGACCTTGGCTTGACTCTTGTTACTATTTTCACCTCTCCAAGTCCGAGGGTTTTCTTTGTTGAAGGGAACCCTGCTGTTCACCTTTCACAGGTACCAGGCGGCTTCATTCAGCTGTAGAACCATTTGCAGAGTAACTGACACAAAGTTCACATTCAATACACATTCATTTTCCTTTCCCTTACGCTGTGGCCTTCTGCTAATGGGCATTCATAGGTATGGGGGTCTTGGACCACATCCCTCCTTTTTTTGAGTCAGCAGGATGCCCAGTGTTTAGAAAGTTTTGGTCCCCTTGACCATGGGAGGATGACCAAGACCAGAGGTTAGCAAACTCTGGCCCACTGTCTACACTTATAAATAAAGTTTTATTGGAACAAAGCCACACTCATTCATGTACATATTGTCCATGGCCATTTTTGCACAACAGCAGTGGAAGTGAGTTGTTGTAACAGAGATGGTGTGGCGTGCAAAGCTTATAGAATTTCCTACCTGGTGCGTCACAAACCATTTGCAGCCTCAAAATGTAACAGTGGAACGCTCTCTCTCCCTTTTGTTTAAGTAGAAAATGCTATGTGGAAATGGAATATACAAAGCAGGTTCTAGCAGCAAATATTTCCTCAGGGAGCTAGACTTATCCTTGTTTGGCACAAATACTTTATTGTTGATGGAACTTCTGAAGTAACTTCCATGGTTTCATGGATCACTTTGAAAACCATGGATTGGAAAAACCCATGGATTTTTTTTTTTCTTTTTAGGGCTGCACTCAAGGCATATGGAAGTTCCCAGGCTAGGGGTCAAATTGGAGCTACAGCTGCCAGTCTACACCACAGCCACAGCAACGCCAGATCCCAGCCACATTTGCAACCTACGCTGCAGCTTGCGGCGACACTGGATCCTTAACTCACTGAGCATGGCCAGGGATTGAACCTGAAGCCTCATGGATACTAGTCAAGTTCTTAACATGCTGAGCCACAATAGGAACTCTTTTTTTTTTTTTTTTTAAATGGCTGCATCTGTGGCATATGGTAGTTCCCAGGCCAGGGATTGAATCTGATCCCCAGCTGTGTCAATGATGGATCCTTTAACCCGCTGCCCTGGGCCAGGACACTGTACCTCTGCAAGGACCCAGGCTGCTGCAGCCAGATTCTTAACTAACTGTGCCACAGCAGACTCCTCTGGATATATATTTTTTTCAAGGCTCTGGAAACTCAGTGATCTCTTAAGAGATCAGAGAATGGCACAGTCAAAAAAAATTTAAACTATGTGATGTTGGTCAGGTTACTTCTCTTATGCCTCCATTTCCTCATTTTATTTATTTATTTTATTTTTATTTATTTTGTTTTTTCTTTTTAGGGCTGTACCTGCAGCATATGGTGGTTCCCAGGCTAGGGGTCTAATTGGAGCTACAGCTGTCGGCCTACACCACAGCCAAAGCAATGCGGGATCCAAGCCACATCTGTGACCTAAACCACAGCTCATGGCAATGCCGGATCCTTAACCCACTGAGTGAGGCCAGGGATCGAACCCGCAACCTCATGGTTCCTAGTCGGATTTATTTCTGCTGGGCAACAATGGGAACTCCCATTTCCTCATTTTTAAAATGAGGATATTTGCCTCACAATTTTTTTTTTTGGTCTTTTTAGGGCCGCACCCACGGCATATGGAGGTTCCCAGGCTAGGGGTCTAATTGGAGCTGTAGCCGCTGGCCTGCCCCACAGTCACAGCAATGTGGGATCCGAGCTGCTGTCTGCGACCTACACCACAGCTCACGGCAAGACCGGATCCTCAAGCCACTGAGCAAGGCCACAACCTCATGATTCCTAGTCAGATTCGTTTCTGCTGCGCTACGACGGGAATTCCATGTTTTTTTTTTTTTTTTTTTTTTTTTTAAATGACCACACTCACAGCATATGGAAGTTTTCCAGGCCAGGAAATGCATCTGAGCCACTGCTGTGACCTATGCCACAGCTGCAGCAATGCTGGATCCTTTAACCCACTGCACCAGGTTGGGGATTGAACCGCACCTCCACAGAAACCCGAGCTGCTGCAGTCAGATTCTTAACCCACTGCACCATAGTGGGAACTCCCTGCCTCACAATGTGTTGCCAAGATTAAATGAGATAATACATTTGAAGCACTTGAAATAGGTCCTGGCTCAGAGCTAGGGCTCAGAAAATATTAATTACTATTGCAATTATTTTTATTAATACTGGTGGCCTCTATGTGCACCATGGGGCTCATGTGTATATTGTTCTAAATATCCCTAGAGACACTTTCTGCTTATTAGTTGATTCAGCTGGTCACTCATTCAACACGTATTCTGTGTGCCAAAGTCATCAGTAAATGAACTCCGGTCCATTCAGTGCCAGCTGCACACCTAGTCTCCACTTGCTCAGTCTCTTTCGGCAGCTCGCGTTGGTATTTATTGCTCCACATCTTAAATGGAGTTTCAAAGTGACACCACCGCTCAAAACAACTTCCTACTCCTCCATCTCCGACGGCTCCACAATTAATTTTTCAACTAGCAGTTTGGTTTCAGTGCCTACGAAGTAATTAGACCTTCAAGGCTCTTTACCAGGATTTTATCCTGTCAACGAATGTGAAAGAAACAATAATTATGATTTAATATTTATTGAATGTCTTCATTGTGATATGTAGATTCACGGAGGTAACCTGCCTTATTGCTGAGGATGACATACAGAACAGTCAAGTGTGTCTCAGGAAGGCAGCTGGACAGTTCTAGAGACCCAAAACAGGAGGCCTGGCTTCTCAAATCCTGCCCTCTATCACGCTGCTCTATCAAATGATGCATCTTGGAGGTGGGGAACTTCCTAATTTATTATCCCTAGGTGAATCTTCTCAAGTTTTGTTCCAAAATAGTGAACTCCAGAGACAACATCTAATGATTTCTGTACCAAGCAGGGGGAACTCTTTGGGAGCGGGGGGAGAGTCTCCAACACTGTCAAAAGACGAATGGAATGGACACAACCACAGATGCCTCAGGATGAAGATTTGAGACTCTCTGACTTTATCTTTTATCCCTGGAGACTATTTCAGGTTGCCCAGATTGAGTTGCAGAGCTGCCTGCCAGCATGGCAGGTGGACAGTATCACTGACTGGCTGCTGAGAATGTCCTCCATGCAGCCGGGGGCGAGGGTGGTCCAGAAACCACCCTCATCACAAGGGTGGCCTTCAGAGAGTTGCTTGATCACCCTGAGCCTCAGTTTCCCCATCAGCAAATGAAGGTACAATAGCTACCTCACAGGATTGTTGTGCAGATCAAATAAACACGTAGTAAATGGTAGCTGCTCTAATTATCATCGCTATTATTAGAAAAGAAAAGAAACAGAATCCATAGATCCTGTTTGGGGGTAGCTTACAGAATAGCATGGGTAGAAACATAAAAACATGTGACATTAACTTGAAAAACATTAATATATTTACATCCAATTAATGTAAATTAAAGTATGAGTTAAAAGCTAGAGGTATCAGAGTGATGCATGGACATGGTTTGCTGTTACGATTTGATGTAAATAGACTGTGTGTCCAGTTATCTTTGTATCCCCAGCATTTCGTATCTGATGAACGGAACTGGATTTCTTGTAAGTTCAGTAGAATCCTCTAAAAAATAATGACTGGAATGATTAAAGGGTGCACAGATGGGAGATGTAAGAGCCACTCAATTCAGTAAAGGACTACAATCAACATCACTACCACAATGTCAAAACACAAACTCTTATAAAGAATGGGCAAAAAGAATGGAATATTACCTGGCAATGAAAAGGAATGAAGGAACGCTACAATGTGTGGGTGAATTTTGAAAACATGCCGCGTCAAAGATGCCAGTCACAAAAGACCACAGATGGAATGATTCCATTCCTATGCAATGTCCACAACGTGAACACTCAGCGAGGCAGAAAGTTGATGAGTGGTGGACTAGGGCTGAGGTGGCTTGGAGAAAAGTGGGAAGGCAAATGACCAGCAGTGGGTGTGGGGGATTTTCCTTGGCGTGATGAAGATGTTTTATTTTATTTATTTATTTATTTATTTTTGTGTGTTTTTGCTATTTCTTTGGGCCGCTCCTGCGGCATATGGAGGTTCCCAGGCTAGGGCTCTAATTGGAGCTGTAGCCACTGGCCTACACCAGAGCCACAGCAACGCGGGATCCGAGCCGCGTCTGCAACCTACACCACAGCTCACGGCAACGCCGGATCGTTAACCCACTGAGCAAGGGAAGGGCCGAACCCACAACCTCATGGTTCCTAGTCGGATTTGTTAACCACTGCGCCACGATGGGAACTCCTAACGATGTTTTAAAGTTGAATATGAAGATGCATTCACAACCTTGTGAAGAGATACCCAGAACCATTAAATTGTACACTCTCAGTGAATCGTTAGGTAGGGAAATTATATCTCAATATAGCTGTTCAGAAATATAAAAAAGAATGAGTGAACATATTGAGCTATCTTTGCAATACTGCAAATGTAGGTGTAACCCCTAAGATTATTCAATTATATGTTTTAGGATCTAAAAGATTACAGACAACAAAGTTTATAGACTTTCCAAGAGTGTACATAGAATACGAAACTCATATTTTTGTTTAAAATGCATGTATAAGTTCAGAGACACACTATATATACTCTTTTCTATGTATAACGTTTAGATGTATGATCAGCTTATTAAGGTATAATTTATACATAAGAAACCATAACATTCACCCACTTTATATGAATTTTTTATAATTAAAAACTATTTCTTATAGAGAGAAGCATATATATACATCAATATGAACATCCTCATGGGATTTAGAAGTCAATTTGATTTTCTACTTTTTGGTATATCTACATTTTCTAAAATGTCTAGATTGAGTTTATATTACTTTGGAAAGAAGGAAACATTATTCAACTGAACTGTATGGCACAGACCAAAAGTGGTGGAAGCTATAGAGTCGGTTAACTGAGGAGACATCTTAGAGGAGCATAGAGCGTGTGTGAGGGCTGGAAAGCTTTCTGGATGGGAAAGCAAGGTCGCATGTGGACCATGGCAAGTGGCTGCCTAACAGGGGCCTTAGGAAGAATGAACATGGGGGAAATGATCAAAGGCACATTGAGAGAAGGCCTTGAGGAACCGAGTGAAGGCTCTGAGTGTGGTATAACTGGTTCTGAGTGCGCAAGTGAGTTCTAGAAGTTTATCCCAGCCACCCTGCATCCTGGCCCACGTGACTGAGGGATGCTGGAAGAAAGTCTGCAGGAGACAGACTTTCTGGGGCTCAGAAACAGGAATGGGGTGGCTTTTTCTGAGCAACGGTTTCCAATTTATCTGGTTAGGACTGGTTATTTTGGAAGTTATGGCAGTCAAAGGGACCATGCCCTCTTTCTGGAATTGTTCCCTGAGCTATGTCCCCACATAATCAAGAGCAGAAATAGGAGCCAGAAACAATGAACAAGGTAGGTTGAAGGGGGATGCTAAAAGCCAGATCAGTCAGCCATCTAAAGGCCCACAGGAATGGTGAATGGCTTTCAATAAGTGTCCCAAATTGGATCCATTGTGGGTGCTTTGTGTTGAGAAGGATACAGAGGCTGCCTCCTGGCTCGGTGGGAAAGGATGCTGTGATTGATTAGTGATGTCTGCCACAGGAATGGAAAGTGATGGTATCTGTGCCATGTTACTTTCCATCCCTGGAGAAAGGGTGCTTCTTGGATTCAGCTTAGTTGCATTTTGTACATCCCCCAGAAATCAAAACAAGCCTTCAGCATTGAGGTCTGACAAAGTAGCCTTGGAGGACTAAGGTGAATTCCTTTAAATTCCCATGAAAATATTCTGATCTCCATGTTCTCCTTGAGTCAAATCCAGGAAGAATTCCCGGGGTAGCACTGGCCTTGCTGGGGGCACGACCCAAAGAAATGTGAACTTTCAATATCCAGTGTTACGCCAGTTAATAGGCTGAAGAACACAGAAGTTGTAAGGAAGGGGTTAGAACCTGTTTCTTAGTGAGTAGCCTTTTTCCGAGTGATGGATGCAGGCTGCTACCTCTGAGAGACAGCCTTCTCTCACTCCACTGGGAGATATTTTTAGTATATCCTGGGCACCAATAACTGTTCACATGTTCCAAGTGATGATGAATTCATTCAAACAACAAGTCAAGACCCTGGATATCACTCAACTCCAGTCAGTCATAACAGCTGACAGATATAAAATATAACACATACCCTGTTAGTCTTGCTTTTCCCTTTCTTCCATATGCATTTTCAAGAATCTCATTCCATTCCTGGCTGTCAGAGATGCTGACAGTTGTGGAGGTTTTCTAGCTTTATCAAGGGAGATTATTTTTTTAACCCAAATTATTTTCCATTGTAAATGTTTAAATCCATATTAAGTCCAGATTAATGCAGGAAGCAGCTTCAAAGGATCTCGACTGAGGGAAAAATAATAATAAATGAAATTGTGAAGGAGGGGGGACCACCTCCAGGAATATTTTCTGTCTAGAAAAGAAAGTTGTTTGGATTTAAAAGATTTCTAAAGAAAATATGTTTCCCAGGGATTGCTGGTCTTTTTATAAACACCCAAACTTTGTATACAAATGAGGGCCGGGAACACTTTTTTTTCTTCCATGATTGGAATTAATAATGCAGATAAACCCTAAATAAATCAGGATTAGTGTTAACCACATCTTGAGGTTTAGGATGCTATAGGAAAATGAAAAGAGAGGAAAAAAAATTGGTTGTGTTAGAAAAAAAAAACCTGTCTGGGCTACTGGGTGAGGTGAAGGGGGCTGAGGGAGGGGACAGGGGGAAATGGAGAGAAGGGAGGACCAGCTGAGCTGAGTAATCAAAGACCTTCTAATCGCTGCAGCTCTGGAGATGTGTTCAAAGGCTCTTTCCTGACCACAGGCTGAGCAAGGTCACAAGGGAAATGCAGTTGCCTGGAAGGGGGAGGGGTGTCTGGGATGTTTGGATGGCGTTGTCATCAGGCTTTGTTAGGAGGAGGTCTGCTGGACTGTCAGATTTTAGCATCTCTCCAGGAAGCAGGTTCAACTTTTGGCGGTTAGGGAGTGATCCCTCCCCCTGCCCCTCCACCCCAGTTGCCAAACCAGCGAAGACAAGGACAGCGTCTGGATGTTGGTTCCGACCTAGGAAGATAATCAGCACCACCGTTCTTCCCAGAGCTCTGACCTGGCACTTTGGGATGCATTTTTAATAAAATTGTTTGGTTTCTTTGATGTTTCTGCTTTGGGGAGGGGAGGTCACTGAATACGACCTTGACCCATTTACTCCAGACTCCGCACCCTCCTTTTCCTCACAGGAGCCCTAAAGGCTGCAGATGTAGAAGTCTGAGTCCCTTTCCCGTAGCCACCACTACAGGCTTCCTTCCTAGTAAATACCTCTCAATTCTTAGTGGAGAAAGACACATTCTTCAGCCCAAATCACATGACTGCCGAGATTTCAGCCTTCAGTGTGGAGCTAGAGTTGAGAAAATCCTTGCAAGAGGTTCAGCCCGCTCCCCACCTCCTGGCCCAAATTAATTCAGAAATGGTCCAGCTTTCTCACTTCCCTTTGCTGCCACTGTGCTGGGGTCAGTTGGAATTGGTGGCCATGTGACACGACTCCTTGCCTGGCCAGCTTCAGCTGGGCTCTCTTTGCTACAATGCTCAGACCTCACTTCTGTCCTAATCTTCAAGCAACTAGGCTGGTCTGAGTTTTTTTTTTTTCTTCAGAATTTTGGGAGTTTTGAGAGATCTCATCTCCCATCTGTTTCCTGTTCCGTTTTTCACCACTTCCTCTTCTCTCTCCCGCACCACTGACCGGGCACACACAGCCACTGGACAGTCTCTCCCTGTCTGTGAAGTAACAAGAAGAGTCTGTACTGATGGTTTTATTCTCCTCCTGGGTTTGGCCATTCAGTCTCCCCCCGTGACACACTAAAATGGAAAGAAATGAATGACAGAGAGGGTGGGTGGCTCTTTCTCGGCCTTGGAAGTAATTCTTAACGTAATTTCTGTGGCCATTTGCGGTGACTCTGCCGTAGGTTGAGTACAGAAAAAACAAATACATTTTCGGGGCCTCTCGATAGTTACCATGGTAATGTGAGATTTTGGTAAATAGAAACTTGTTTCAGGGAAAAAGCTGTAAGTCAGATACAAAATCCTCAACCTTCAGAAAACCTTGTCATACTAAAGATAGGTGAAGAATGGGGGACGTGTGTGTAGGGAAGGGCATTTAAAAAAAAACAAACTAAAAGGTAAGCTTGTGGAAATGAAAGATGAATAGAATTCCAACATAAAGATAAAGGATTTTTTTTTCAGTTGGCACTTATACTCTTAAAGACAGTTCTCCTTGCTCTGAAGGCAAAACAGCACGCATTTAAGGGTAAATAATCTCAAGGGCTCGAAGGGGTCAACAGAAAGGACGTTCTTCCAACATGAAACTGGGAGCATCTCCTGGACATAGTGACTCTGGTTTCCAAAGAGGAAGCTGAGTGGAAATAAAGTTTTCACCCCACTCCCCACCTTCCATGTAAACAGAAATGCCAGTGGTGACGAGATGCAGCCCATTTCAAATGGATGCTAGTGATATAATGATACACACACATATTTCTGATGCGTGTCATTATACCATCATATAAGTCATATACATACACACATATTTATTTATTTGTAACTTTCTTTTCTGGAAACATAAACATAAGGCCTATTTTATGAACTACTTGATAGGTAGGTGAGTAGGTTCCATTTAAAGAAGTGATTTGGGGAATTCCCATTGTGGCTCAGTGGTAACAAACCTGACTAGGATCCAGGAGGACATGGGTTCAATCCCTGGCCTTGCTCAGTGGGTTAAGGATCCAGTGTTGCCTTGAGTTATGGTCTAGGTCAAAGATGTGGCTTGGATCCCTCATTACTGTGGCTGTGCTGTAGGCCAGCAGCTACAGTTTCCTAGTCTGGGAACTTCCACATGCCATGGGTACGGCCCTAAGAAGTCAAAAAAAAAAAAAAAAAAAAAAAAAGAAGTGATTTGGCTACACTAATTTACACTGTATAAACTGGTGCATCCACTATGGAGAACAGCATTTTAAAAAACTTTATCATAAATATAACAGAATTATATTTATGATCTCACTCTTGGGTATATATCTGGAAAAGATGAGAACTCAAAATACAAAAAAGATACATGCACCTCAATGTTCATAGCAGCACTATTTATAATAGCCAACAACATGGAAGTAGTCTAAATGTCCACTGACAGATGAGTGGATACAGAAGATGTGGTACATTTACACAATGGAATACTACTCAGCCATAAAAAGAATGAACTAATGCTATTTTCAACAACATGGATGGACTTAGAGATTATCATATTAAGTGAAGTAAGTCAGACAGAGAAAGACAAATATCATACAATGCCACTTATATGTGGAATCTAAAAAGAATGCTACCAATAAACTTATTTACAAAATAGAAATAGACCCAAAGACAGAAAAAAATCCATGATTACCAAAAGACAAGGGGAGAGGTATAAATTAGGCGTTTGGGATTAACAGATATACATTATTGTATATAAAAGAGATACACAACAAGGATCTACTCTGTAGCACAGGGAATTATATTCAATATCTTGTAATAACATATAATGCAAAATACTCTGAAAAAGAATATGTCTACTATCTATATCTGATATACATGAATCACTTTTCGGTACACCTGCAACTAACACAATATTTTATATCAATTATACTTCAATAAAAATATGAAAAAAAGTGATTTGGGATAGCAAAAGAAAACTGGGTTTTTTCTTTCTCAACAATGATCATTAGAGACAAAGGACTAGATGATAAAGCATACTGAAATGGATTTTCAGAGACCTGCTATCATGAATCCACCATAATTTTAAGGTGCTATCTTTCAAGTAGGTAAGACTCTCTTGAAGGACACCTTTGCTCAGGGCCCTGCCTTTCCAGCAGCCCTGTTTCTAAAGCATGGCCAGGTGTGCCTGATTCTAATGTCTAGACTTTCACAGGAAGGAAGACAAGTCATGAACGGGATCCTTTAGAAGCCCTTCAGGTGCTGCACCTTCCAAGCTCAACAGATGCTGCAGAAGTGGCTCCAAGCTTGGGTTAAAAGCGACTAAGTCCTTGATTTCCCATCCCAATTCTTACTTAAAACGGCCTTTTCCATTGTCAAAGCTGCATCAGCCAAGCTCTGGGACACTGACATTTCGTCTGGAAACAAGAGTCTATGGTCAAATCAGACATCAACACATCACAGACCTGAGTGATTTGGGAAGATTGATAAAGAAATGGCCAGTCAACAATAGAAACTGTATCCAGAAGAAATGACAATGGCACCACTTTCCTGCTCTCCCTTAAAAAAGGAATCAATTCACCATTTTTCAGCAGCAGTAGTTCATATTTCCAATTTCATGTAATTGAAAATGAGGAAGTTCTTAAAGTTTGAACAGTGGTAATTAAATTTGAATTGGATGAGATATTTGTAATTTTAAATGCTTGAGTTCTGAGAGGAAAAAACTGTGATGTTGTTGGCCAAATGACCCTAGTCATTAAGATTCCTATGGCATTATTTAGTTAGTTGGCTTTTTATAACACCAAGAGGTTTGCTGTGGGATGCAGAAGAAGCCACTGTCCTCACAAGGAGGAGAAACATTTTAGAGAAGAGCCCTGAGTGAGAGACGCAGCCCCTAAATTTCTGCTAACAGTTCTCCTTAGCATTTCTGGACTCCTTGGGATCAAGGAACTGGAAGATGAGTTGAGGAAAACAGAACAGAAATAACTGTTTTTGTGAGCCAGTGGAAACCTTGTTCAGATCCAGGAAAAGAAAAATGAGACAGGAAAGGGAGGATCACATTTTTTGAAGGAAATCATGCAGTATTTTAGTAATCCTTTGTTGGTGAAAAAAAAAATAGCACATTAATTATGTCCTCAGAATGGGGCGTGGCTGGTCTGCATCTTCAGTCTTTCCAAGCCTAGGTCTGCAGTCCAAGCATTTATGCCTGGAATGGAAACTTGGGCTTCTGCTCTCTGACAGGGTCCTGGATGTGCACTGCTGAGCATTTCCTCAGAGGCAGAAATCTGACCCTCTCAGGAGTTCAGGACAGAGGAGACTATTTTACAAGACAAGTGATGACAACCAAATAGTTTAGAGTCTTTATAAGACTGGTCGTGTTCTGCCAATGCAAAGTAGTGAAACTGGATATATCAACCCAAATATCTTTCTCTTTCCTTCTTCCTTTCTTATTCTTCCTTTCCTCCCCTCTCTTTTTTCTTTCCTTCCTTCCTTCCCTCCTTCCTTCTCTCTCCTCTCTTTCAAGACTTTTATTTATCAATAGTGTGTATTTATGAATTTCTTTCACAATAATTCAAACATTCACATTCATACAAGTATACCATAAGCCCAACATTGACCCTTATCCTTCTAGATCCTTTAAGCAGAATTAAGTAGAAAATTGCTGCTTCCTTCAGAGGTGCAAGATATAGGTCATCTCTATGGTCACACATCTACCCCCCCCCCCATTTTATCTGTGCTTTTAGTGTCTATACAGATTGTGGTATGGTTGTGTGGCTTTCTTTGGCCAAAGGGATCATAGAAAATGTGACATAAGCAGAGGCTTGAAAAATACCTGTGCACTGAGGCTGCATCTCTTGCCGCCCTTTGAAACCCTGAGGCCATGTGAAGAAGCCTGGGCTAGCCTGTTGAAGGGTGAGAACATCACTTCAGCTGATAGTGAGCCTACTGCCAGCCACAAGAATGAGGCCCCTCTTGTTTGTTCATTTCCGTCAAGTCAACTCAACCAGAACAGCTGCACTGTCCAGCCTACCCACAGAATTGTGGGAAATGATCGACGGTTGAAAGCTATTAAGTTTTGGGGTGGTTTGTTACATAGCCAAAACCGTGTAGCAAATAATAACCAACCTCGTTATGTTTCTCCTTTAAGCTTTGTTATTAGGGATGCCTTTCCTTGAATGTTAGGCATTGTTTGGATATATGATTATTAACTGTTTTACGATGACCAGCTTCTGTTTGTGGTCAAGCATCTTAGGAAGTTTTCCTGAGTGGTCATGGCGACCCTTTGTAAAGGTTGCTTCTAGTGTGCTTGTGGATGGGTTTCATGGCAAGCAATGTCCCATTCCAGGGAGCAAGGTCCTCAGGGCAAGAACCCCAAACAGGGCTTGGCACATGTGGCGCACCCCGCCCCTCCCCTTCCTCACCCCACAGGCACTTTTCCTAATCTCTGAGGCTGGTTAAATCCTTACTTCTATCTTCACGTCCATTATTATTGCTATCATAACCTCACTTCCTCGATGCCTCCTTCAAATTAGCATCTGTCTTACAATGAGTCTACAAAAGAAAAGCTATTAGTATTGCCCACCCCCGCCCCCTCCCCCTTCTTTTGGCTGTGCCCTGGGCCATGCAGAAGTTCCTAGGCCAGGGATCCAACCCATGCCATAGCAATGACAACACTGGATCCTTAATTGATAGGCCACCAGGGAACTCCTGCTTCTTCTTTGAGGTAAAAGAGATATTAGGTAAAATGGGAATTCTGTTATGACAGGCTTGTTCTGCTGTGAGGCCAGTCTTAGCCCCTTCACCCTTGATTAGATCCCCTTTTTGCTCCAATCTATTGTGGACTCAACCATCATGCTGGTGCTTCATCATTTAGTTCTCATTTCATTCCAACAAAGCTCCCAGAGACTTATCATCCATCAGAATAATCCCTTTACAGCACTCACCTCAACTTGGCACTCTCCGTTCCCAAGTTCTCAGGGCCCCCCACGCTCTATGGGTAAAGTCTCAGTCCTTCAGCCAAGCCTTTAGGGCCTTCCAGAATTTGGCCTCGCTCTGCTTTACCAACGGGGCATCTCCTCTGTGAAGTTCTCCACCACCTGGGCCCATGGAGCAGTCTGGGTCTCAGTCACTCGTCCGTTATTGATGACATGCAATGTGTGAAGTCAATTCTCAAGCTTGAGTTTTCCAATCCTCCCAGATTTGACTATGTGCTCCTCACGGGACAGATTCTAGGTCGCCACACCTCCCAAAGGGCCTAGACAGTGGCTTGTTTGAGGCCAGTGCTCAATACACAGCCAGCAGCGCATTGGTTTCTAAACTCCGAAAACAGCATTTCTCAAAGTGGGGTGCCTACACTCCCGCACAGAGTAACTTGGGATGTTTATTAAAGCATGCTCTGTCTCCTGGGCTCCTTCTCAGACCTACTGAGTTTGCCTTTCTGGGCTAAGGCCCAGGAATCTACATGGTGAGCAAGCTTCCCTAGGATCTTCATGCTCCTAAAACCCCGACACTCCTTCTATGACTGTAGGTCTTCAAGGGAGAAAATGCTGTCCATATATGCAGGGCCTGGTGGGCTCCTTTCCTTAGGTAAAACGTAGGGATCCCGAACTTACTGAAACTTCTAGACTCTGGAATTGAGATTTTTGGTGGGGGTGGGGGTGGTGTGCCCTTGGGAAGATGGGTTTGAAAAGGCATGACGAGAAGATGATCGCATGATTTATCTTTGGGAAGAACCCCTTTGTTCTTATGATAAAAACTACAGAAAAACTGAAGTGTGACCAAATCTTCCTGTGCCAAGACCTGCTGAACTATATGGTTAATGACCCTATGACCTTATTTCACCTCCATCCTTTTGTCCAAGGTAATGTACAGCACAGAGCAGACCCTACAGATACTCCTCGACACTGAGTACTTCTTATACCTAATTGGAGTTTATAACTAACTGGAGTTTATAAAAGGCATATAAACATACGCCCTTGATAAGTTTATTTTTTTTGTCTTTTGTCTTTTTAGGGCTGCACCCGTGGCATATGGAGGTTCCAAGACAGGGGTTGAATTAGAGCTGTAGCTGCCGGCCTACATCACAACCACAGCAATGCGACCTACACCACAGCTCACAGCAACACCAGATCCTTAACCCACTGAGCAAGGCCAGGGATTGAACCTGCATCCTCATGGACGCTAGTCAGATTCATTTCCGCTGAGCCATGACGGGAACTCCGATAAGTTCATTTTAACAAATGGAATATAAACTATACTGAGCGCTAATCTGCTTGTAAAAAATATATGTACGTAACACATTTTTTTGGGGGGGGGGAAATTCTTAAGCCATAAACTTCTAGCTCATCAAGGGAAAAGAAGGTATATACTACAGATTATTTTTTGGTAAGGATAAATAAATTACTTGACTTTTTTTTTTTTTTAAAAGGAAAGGTCTTTAAAAAAATGCTTTATTGAGCTCTAATTTATATACCATAAAATTTACTCTTTTAAAGTAGACTTAGTATCTCATAGAGTTGTGCAACAATAGCCATTGTCTCCTTTTAGAACATTCTCCTTATTCTCAAAAGAAGCTCCATTCCTATTAATCGTCACTCCTCCTCTTTCCTTACTGGTGCCCCTCCTCCCAGCTCCTGGCAACCACTGACGCCCCTTCTGTCTCTGTGTATTTGACTATTCTAGACACTTTGTATAAATGGACTCATGCAATAGCTAGTCTTTGTGACTCACTTCTTTCATTAGGCACAATGTTGTCAAGGTTCATCCATGTTGTAGCATGTGTGTCAGTACCTCACCGCTTTTTATGGCGGAATAATATTCCACTGAGTGGATGGATCACATTTTGATCATCCATTCAACAGTTGATGGATGTTGGGTTGTTGCCACTCTTTGGCTGTTAAGAATAATGCTGCTGTGAAAATGTGTGTACAAGTTTCTGTGCGGACATAGGTTTTCCCTTCTTGTGGATATGTGCAGTGGAGTGGAATTCCTGGGTCATATGTTGAAACAACTATTTTTTTTTTTTTCTGTTGTGACTTTGACTTCTACGACTACGGCTATTACTAGATGCTAAAAATGACTACATATTGACTCTGTCTCGAACCCTATACTAAGTTCTTCATATACCTGGTCTCATTCAATCCTCACAGAATTCCCAGGTCGCAGAAGGAATACTGAGGCTTAGAGAAGTGAATTTATGCAAAGGCCCTTAGTTTTGAACTAGGTTATTACTCCAAGCCCTGATGCTCTAAACTACTAATCTACCTGTTCCTGGAATGTTATAATTCCACACATAAAAATACTTATTTTCAGATGAGTCTAAATGGCAAACAATAGATTTAAGAAGAAGAATAAGAATTGCTTCTAAAGAATGTCTGTGGATTCAGTTATAACCATGTCCCTCAGAAAGACTCAGGCTACCCCTGTTCCTGGTCATCTATGGCATTGCTCATGCACAGAGCTCATGTTCCAGGAACATGTGGTCTTCCTGTATTTTCCATAGCTTTTCCCTCAGGATTTGACAGTGATCAGTCGGTGACATTTCTACTACATTCACGTATTTGACGTGCAAAGGGCCGTCTCTCATTCTGTAAGGACTACATGTCTCTTTGTCCCTGATTTAACTCTTCAGGGCATTCAGCCTGGCTTGGTTGTATAAGTTCATCTATTCACAAAAAATATAAAATTTTCCCATGAGATAGTTAAATTGAGCATGTATGTACTGACCCAGGGGCTGGGCTTGGGAGACGTGGAGCAGAGGGCATTACAAACACCTAACAAAGACTTTTGTCCTTGAGGTCCTGACAATCCCATAGAGTAGATTAAAACAAAGCACAAATAATGGTTTTCAACAACAAAGCCAGGCTATTGATTAGGAACTGCAAATCACAGTCCCTAGGCCTGACCTGTTTTATAAATAAAGTTTTATTGGCACATAGCCGTTACCATTGATTTACATACCGTCTAAGATGCTGTTGGGCTACGAGAGCCGAGGTGCATTGTTGTGACGGAGACAGTATGGTTCCCACAGCCTAAAATATGTGCTATCTGGACCTTCATAGAAAAAGTCTGTCAACTCCTGAAATTGACAATTAAATACCAAAGCAAGGGAAAATGACAGAAGTAAGTAAGCTAACAGTCAAAAGAGTGAAAGTCTAACGTTGTGTTTGTGTGTGTATGCACTGGGCCGGCTTTTTAGAGGGAGTGAGGCTTAATTTGGGCATTAGAAAAGGGTAGAACGTGGAGTTCCCATTGTGGCTCAGCAGTAATGAACCCGACTAGTATCCATGAGGATGCCGGTACATTCCCTGGCCTCGCTCAGTGGTTTAAGGATCCACTGTTGCCATGAGCTGTGGTGTAGCTCGGATCCCACTTTGCTGCGGCTGTGGTGTAGGCCAGCAGCTGCAGTTCCAATCTGATCCCTAGCCTGGGAACTTCCATGTGCCACAAATGTGGCCCTAAAAAGCAAAAAAAAAAAAAAAAAAAAAAAAAGGTAGAGCTTGGACACAATGAGATAATGACATGGGAGAGATGGAGTACTCTAAGGCTTTTGAGCAATATTCTATATAATAAATACATTGCAAAAGTATTATTGATTTGAAGATTATAGAAGATCTGTGTTTCATGATAACAGTGCCTATATTTCAAATGCTTTTACTCTCTGGCTTGCTTGCCACAATCTTGTGAACTAGGCATGGAGGCGACACATCCCAGTTTGGCAGCTAAGGGTCGGGAGGTTGCGTGAAAGTCTTGCTGGAGGATGCAGAGCTTCTAGGCCACCCTGAGATCCTCGCAAGGTTCTGGCTTCTGCAAGGAACCCACAGAGAACTCTGCATGTGCTATCTATGGGTAGCAGAGGAAACAATGAGAACTTTGAAATGAAATCCTTTGATTAATTTTTACAGCAACGTTTCCATTTCCTGAGTCTCCCTGTCCTTCAATCACACGAGGCTGTGAGAGGTTGAGTCAAGGATGACTATCAGTTTTGATGTAAGTTGTGCTTAAAAGTTGCCAAGTAAAGGGCAACCTGAAGCCATGATGTGTTCATCCTTCATCCCCCTTGAGAGTCTGAACATCCTAGGTCTTTGAAGGACAAGTTCATCTCAAACCAAGAACACCTAAGGAGGAACTGATACTCCTTAGATACCCTGGAACAGAGCCAGCACTTATGGAAGGCTTGCCATGCATCAAGCACTCTCATTAACCTTTATGGGTTTAATCCTCACAACAACTGCAAGAGGGAGATACTATTATTCCCTGTTATACAGATAAGACAGGTGAGTCATGAGGATAAAGTTAACATGCTTGAGGTCAGACAGCTAGTAAATGTCAGAGCTGGGATTTGAACCGGGGTGGTCAGACTTGAGAACCTGCAATCTCATTCCCTGCACTACTCACCAACAAGCACAGAGGTGAGTCATTTTCAATCGTGCTCAGGAAGACTGGAACCCCAAACTGCTCTGCATAAACGGCAGGGAAAATGAACATCCTCCTTAATGTGGCTATGGTCAGATTTAGGAAGCTGTGAGTAGAGGCTTCGAAAGTTCCTAAGAGGGTCTCAGGCCTGCAGGTGTGTCAGAGCAAGGCAGGGAGCACAAGAGAAATGGGATGGAATTATTTCAGCCTGGAGGCAAAATGTGACAGCATCTGAGAGGAAAAGTAGGGACCAAGTTGTGAAAAGGCTCAAGTGCAGAAAGGTTTCAACAGGTCTCGAAAAAGGACCACACCACTAAGCCGGAACCCTTGGATTTTTTTTTTTTCCTGTCTTTTTAGGATCACACCTGCCCCATATGGAAGTTTCCAGGCTAGGGGTCAAATCAGAGCTACAGCTGCTGGCCTATGCCACAGCCACAGCAACAGAGGATCTGAGCCTTGGCTGTGACCTCCACCACTCACTGCCAGATCCTTAACCCACTGAGTGAGGCCAGAGATTTAAAATTCATCCTCATGGATACTAGTTGGGTTCTTAACCCACAGAGCCACAAATGGAACTCTGCCCCTGCATTCTTAATATACCACCCTTGACCCCACTGAGATTTGCTATGTGCAACATGGCCAGCCCCATTTGGTGCCTTGTCCATGGTGACATGTTTTCTGGACTGGCTTTTGCTCCTTTTTAGAGTCGTTACAGAGGCATTGGACACTGACAGAATAAAATGGCAGACTTGGGTCTGTGGGCAACGCAACCAGATAAGGCTAGAAAGTGGAAGGCGTCCACCTCTCTCAGAGTGGCCTGAGTCAGTGCTGTTAATTTCTTTTTTCTTTTCTTTTTTTTTTTTTTTTTTTGGTCTTTTTGCTATTTCTTTGGGCCGCTCCCGCGGCATATGGAGGTTCCCAGGCTAGGGGTCTAATCGGAGCTGTAGCCACTGGCCTACGCCAGAGCCACAGCAACGCGGGATCCGAGCCACGTCTGCAACCTACACCACAGCTCACGGCAACGCCGGATCGTTAACCCACTGGGCAAGGGCAGGGACCGAACCCGAAACCTCATGGTTCCTAGTTGGATTCATTAACCACTGCGCCACGACGGGAACTCCAGTCCCGTTAATTTCAAGTCACCAGACGAGATTCAGCAAGTGGCTGTCCCAGGGAGAGTCTGTCCTCCCCACCCCTCATGACCAAAGAAAGAGCCCAGCTCTGGGGCAGAGCGTTGCACTTCATGACTTCTCTTGGGCCAATGTTATAAACGGACTACACCTTCTAGAAAGAAAGGTTTGGAAATAAAAAGAACGACCTGAGATATCCAGGAGAAAGTGAAAGCTATGGAACAGAACGAGGCAATTCCCAACAACACCATGGAGAGTAGGGTTGAAGGTAATTATATTTTGTACCAGATTGGGGATGATAAAGACGAGTATGGGACAATTCAGAATGCCCGGAAGACATTAAGGCTGGGGGCCTCGTGACAGGCTTCTGTAATTTAATGAACAGAAACATACGTTACAAAACAAGGATGATAAACTAAGAATATTCCTGAAGGTCTGGGGATGGTCTTCTGGATGATGAGGCAGATATTGCCCCAAATTATGGGGAACACAGGGGGCTGTATTGAGCCTAAGTAAATTACTCTCACTCCTGTGTAGCAAATAGCAAGGCTTTATCGCAACACCGCACTCAGCGTGAGCTACCCATGATAAAATAAGAAGGGACATGCGAAAATGGTCCGAAGCCCACTTTAGACGTCAGCACAACATGGAGATTTTCCCAACATGATGAGCAGCCTTGACTGTAGCCCTCCAAGAGGAAAACAGCTGGAGTCGGGTTCAGAGAAAAGGAGACAGATCAGAAGGTAGCTGGGTGCGGTTGCCATGACATTGTTCAGACGGAGAGTATGAAGTACTTGAGCCTGGCAGCGATGTGATAACATTTCTTTCTTTTTTTTTTCTTGTCTTTTTGCCTTTTCTAGGGCTGCTCCTGTGGCATATGGAGGTTCCCAGGCTAGGGGTCCAATCGGAGCTGTAGCCACTGGCCTATGTATGCCAGAGCCACAGCAACGTGGGATCCGAGCCACATCTGCAACCTACACCGCAGCTCATGGCAACGCTGGGTCCGTAACCCACTGAGCAAGGCCAGGGATCGAACCCGCAACCTCATGGTTCCTAGTCGGATTCGTTAACCACTGAGCCACGACGGGAACTCCGTCATTTCTTGATACTTTAAAGAAGTTATAGCAGGACGAAGTCACCAAGAAGGCCATCAACGCCATTAAACAAGGAATAGAAAGATCTGGAACTGGGCAGGAGCTTTGGAGCCAATTCACCAGGACGGAAGGTGGGAAGGGGCCTGCTGCCTGACATCCTTTTGAGGGTTAATCTCCTGCGTGCTCCCTGCGATTTGGGGGAAACGCAAGGAGGATGTTTTCCCTTTCAAACATTTTGAAAAAGCTATTTTCGGCTGTTTTGAGGAAGGGAGGAACAAGAGCATTCCTCTCTCTGACCACAAGGAATCTTCATGAATATGGCCACAAATGGAAAGAAATTGGTTATGATGCTGCTTGAGTGATTCAGGCCTTTCAGAGTCACCTGAGGACCCTTCAGGCAGGGAAAATCTGGACATGGTCAAAGTCCCCTCAGAATGAAGTCCCTCTGAACACTGCCCACCTTAATGTAATTGACCAAGCAATGCCATGGTCGTCCAGCCCTCGTGCAGTGGTTGAGCCTTTAAAATAGAACCCCGAATCAGATCCATTTGATAAATGAGCTCCAAACCAGAGCCACGGTTGTTTGCCCATTGGAAGAGTTTTCCAGTAGCTGTTCTGTTCTTTGCCTTATAAAGACTCTACTATGAGGGTCCAGGGCCGTTGGAGGGGGGATATTTCGTTGTTGTTCTTATGGCTAAATTGGGGGAAAGAAAAACTGGTTTTGTAACTCTCCTGGCCTTATGACTTACCTGATAAACAACGCCAAGTAATAAGATTGGAAATTCTCTTAAAAAGTTTTGCACATTATTTGGTTACAGTTTCCATATGGCAAGAAGGCGAGGAGAGAAAACCTTCCATTCTGGGTCTCCACCCACCCCCCCAACCACATATTTAATCCATGCGCTTATGTCAAACTTAATTACAGGACTTTTGGCATAAAATAACAGTCCACATCCTCAGAGAGAAGAACTTAAGCAGTTAATATGTGCGATTGAGTGAAATTGCTTTGCTGAATGTTTATGAGTAACCCAAGACCAGTGAAATGTGCTGATATTTTAACCCTTTCCATGCTGACCTTGTGCCAAGAGGCTGTGGAATAGGAAAAAAGTAATAATTTCTCCTGATCTGCAGTATATCCTATTTCCCGAAACGGAGAGCGTTGGGTAAGACAATGTGATGGCGCTTTCACAAATAGGTTTGTGGAAGGAAAACAATAAAGCTAGAACACTTATGGAACTTGTCCCCATCTCAGGGAGTGGTGGGGATTCCACAGAAGAGCGTCACCTTTAAACCCGTGGTTTTTGCAGAAAATCCTCTGGAGCATCTCTGTACAAGGGGCAATTACTTTTGCCTTCGGGTTTTTTTTTTCCCCTACCCCCTTGAACCTTTTCAGACATTTTCCCTTTTCACTTTCCCCAGTTGATTGTGAATGGTTTTAAAATGCACATATTTTTGACCCTAAAACAACTCTCTGTTTCCCCCTGCCATCGTTGATGGGATAAGTGACCTCTGTTTAAACTTTTCTTTTGTCTAAATCACAGTAAGACATGTCTCTTTTAGACTAGAGGAACCTCTTAAAATATAAAATCATCCGCTTCGTTTCCTTCCTTATCCAACGTCCTTTTTTTTTTTTTTTTCTTTTTAAATTTATTTTAGGGTTGCACCCATGGCATATGGAAGTTCCCAGACTAGAGGTCAAATTGGATCTGTAGCCGCTGGCCTACACCACAGCCACAGCCATGAGGGATCTGAGCTGCGTCTGCGACCTACACCACAGCTCGTGGCAACACCAGATCCTTAACTTGCTGAGCGAGGCCAGGGATTGAACTCGTGTCCTCATGGATACTAGTCAGGTTTATTTCTGCTGAGTGAGAACAGGAACTCCCAACATCCTTTCTTAAACCAGGGAGATTGGGAGCTAACTTCTGAATTCATACTTCCTCTTATTACCTTCGTTTCTGAAAACAGCCCTATTACTACCTGCCCCATAAAAGCCAGCCTTTTTTTTTTTTTTTCTTTTTTTCTTTTTAGGGCCGTACCCAAGGTATATGGAGGTTCCCAGGGTAGGGATCGAATGGGAGCTGCAGCTCCCGGCTTATGCCACGGCTCACAGCAACGCTGGCTCCTTAACCCACTGCATGAGGCCAGGGATCGAACCTGCGTCCTCACAGTTGCTAGTCAGGTTTGTTTCCACTGAGCCATGATGGGAACTCCGAAATGCCAGCCTTTTAACACTGAGCCTGAATTCTCTTATCTTTATTCTCTCCAAACTCAATTTCACCACTGCAGACTTTTAGGGGTGTAGTCAACCCATGTCCCAATGGTGTCAGAATCCAATGATATCATCTTTATCTACAGAATATTCTGTGGGCTGTTTCAGGAGGTCCGGGTTTTAGCTAGGCTGCCCATCCATTTTGCCTCATATCTTCACACCTCTCCCTCCCTGCTGGTCCTCTTTCAGCCCCATCCACAGCATGTGGAAGTTCCCGGGCTAGGCACTAAGTCTGAGCCACAGCTGCGACCACTGGGCTGAGGATCAAACCCGTACTGACGCAGTGACCCAAGTAGCAGCACTTAGGTTCTTAACTCACTATATCACAGTGGGAACTCTACATCTCACTCTCTTTAAAGTCTCTTTCTCATCCCACTTCTTTGACTCTTTGGAGCATTTGTATCTTTTCATTTCTCTGGCTTGCGTCTTCACTTGTTATATCAAAATGCTCCTGGAAGTGCATTTTCTCCTTTATCTGCTTCTGCAAACTTGACTAGGGTTATAGTTTATACGTATTTTCAGAGCTATTGTTTAGTTTAGCACATTGGAACCCCAGCCTTGAGATGGGCGCCATAATGTTATGGTGTTGGAATTAGAGGATATTTGTTAAAGTACCTGGTTCAGTGCCTGATCCATAGAAGACCTTCTAGAAAAGTGAATTCATTTGTTCGTGGATTCCTTTATTCGTTCACTGTATATGGAGGGCTTCAGGCGCCAAACAACTACATGATAACCATACTGTGACTCATGCTAGATGGCTGGGGATTGAGATATGAGAGACCCCATATTTGCTAAAATACTTCAAGAGATGGGGAAACGCCACCCTTCGAGTACTTTGTACATTTAAAGCACTGCACTAGGAATTTCATACACAACTAACAAACAACCTAGAAGTGAGGGATTATTCCCCCTCATGTTAGTTTTGACGCAGATTATCGATACGTGGGTTTGAAGGTCATACCTCCAGAACTGTTCTGGTCTCGACGTGAGATATTTCAGTAAAGCATAAAGGTGATGCCCCATATGGTGCAGACTCATGGACTCTTGATATAAATGGACTTTGCTTAGTTTCCATGCATCACTCAGGTCCTAGATTAAAGTTGCTTTGTTAGGGGGGCTTTCCCTGACTCACCCCAAGATAAATGAGGGCTCCTTGTACTTTCTCTTACCTTCTGAACGTTTCTGGTTACTGCTCACTACAATCTGTACGTATGGGTTCACTGTGGGATTATCCTTTCTTGTCTGGCTCCCTTAGGAGACACTGTAAGGTCCAAGAAGGTAGGGACCCCATTCATGGTGTTCAAGACCCCGCACCCGATCTGTAGCACAGTGCTTGGCCCATAGCGAGTGTTCAGTAACCTTTGTTGAGTGATTATTGATGTCACAATAACATGGGTTACAAAAATGCAGGCTCTCTATACAGGGTTCATTTTCCACCTTGGAATCAGCCACCTAACTTGAAGCATCTTTCCCTCGCGCGTGACTTCTATGCAGCATATGATTGGACTGTTTGGGGGTTCCACTGGCTGGTCGTGAAGAAGGGGACAGAAACAGGTGACCCCTTTTACCTGCAGGACAAAAGCCGATGGGAATGGGAGAAGAAAGGCTGAGCTAGAAAAAGTCAATTATCAGACAAGTCTGGGAGGTGGGGAAAGCTGGACATGGGAAGAGAGTGACCTTGGTGTCTTCCTGTCCTTACTTCCCGTCTCCCCAGGAAGTGTCAGTCAGGGGTTTTCAGGAAAGGGTGTTGTCATGGTAACCTGAATTGGCTCTTCCCCTCTTGCCCTCATGTGCCCTGGCTGTCCCCATGCTGGGTGGAAGAGGGCGGTCACTCTGAGGTTTCAGAGGCATCCCGGAAAATCCAGAGCAGACAAGGTCTGCGACGACAGCACCAACTGCAGCACGTGGCAAGGATTCCAGCCCAGGATGCCGGGGCGGCCTGTTCTTGAACTAATTGAAATGTAATCCGCTAGAGCCATTTTCTTGATAACTTGGGAACCCTCTCTTGGCTTCTGCAAGCTCCAAAGAGCCTCTAACATACAGTATGCTATATTTTTGCACTTTTCTCTCTGTGTATTGGATTTCAGACCCAAAAAAGTCTTTTTGAAAGAGGGACTCTAGCGAGAGTCACTGTATAATTTATCCTCCGAACTGGGACGCTTTGGAGAGCACAAAGAAGCGCTATTAATAATTATACCGGGACAGCAGATATCGCTGGGGCCATTCCGGGCAAAATGGGAGGTGCAGTCAAGAAAACTCCAGGATCATGAACAAATTAAATGCATCCACAGGGCTGAAAATCCCGGCAGTCAGGGCGGCGTCTGCGTCACCCCAGGCCTGGGAAAGTGCGTGGTATACAGTAGGTGTTCAAACAGTAACTGAATGAGTAAATCCAACTGGGTTTTGGAATAAGTCCTGGGTGTGCTTTCTGAACAGAAATCGATACGGGGTCCCCTGACTTAGGCCAAACAGACCCAGCCGGATGTTGCAAGGGTGATCTGTGTCCTCCCCAAAGTGGGCAGGTTCAAGGCTTAAGCAGAGGTGCCTGCCGTGTTTACTCATTCCCAACCCGGAGCAGTTAACTGCCTTCTGCTGACACACCCTGAAGAGAAAGACGAAGCTGTTCTCGACATTTGCGCAGGCACCGTCGCCGACTTATTTTGCTACCACGCCGGCCTGGGTTCCAGTGGAGTTTTACAACATATATGCACACGGGGCTCCATACTTGGGGGCTGCTCTGTAGAAAGGGGCTCCTCGGGAGTCCCTGCTGGGTCCACCAGAGATGCTGGCTGCAGCCTGGGGCCTGCCTAGACGCAGCTTGGCCCCTCTGGTTCCCACCCCTCCTCCACCAGCCTGCCCAGTGCACCAGGAAGAGTGCAGTGGTCCATTGACCTCTGGGGAGCCAAAGGGCGTGGTCAGCTTTTTTTCGAGGTTATGGACGGTCTGAGTGACACCAGAGCCCACGCCTCCAACGGCAAGGCCAGCGGCCCTGGAGACGAGGGGCGAGGCCTGGCCGAGCCTCCTCGTCCACTTTTAGCCCTGCCCTGGAACTGACCAGAAGCCATGCCCTCCTCCCTCGGCCTGCCGGGAGCGCTGCCTCTTCTTCCCATGTCTTGGGAGCGAGATCCGTCTCCTCTGACAAACGCGAGATTCCAGGCCGAACTTTCCCATGCCACCGTCCCTCAAAATAGCCCGAGCGGAGCTGTATTTATAGCCGTGTGAGACTCTAATGGACCAATTTGTTTGAATTTCCACTGCTTTTGTGTTGAACATACCCCTCACCCGTGGACCGTCTCTTTAGGCCTTTATTGATGGGGTGTGTGAGGGTAGCGCGGGGGCCGTGACCAAGATGGGAGCTTTCGAGAGCGCGGGGGCTGTTTTGCATATTTACTGTTCTTTCAAGCCGCTTTTTTTGAGAGAGAGAGAAAGAGACAGAGAAAGAGGTTTCTGTAAGTAGCCCGGACAATGAGAACAAGCCCGGCTGTATGCCAAGCACGGGATGCCGGCCAAAACACATATCATTAGCTTGGACCAGCTATAAGCAAGGAAATGAGAAACATATGTTGGAGAGCAAGGTTAGGAGTGAGAGACTATGGGTCAGTGACAGTCACCCTAAAACTTTTCCCCTTGTTCTTCAGCTGTGGCCTGGCCGTGTCAAATGTCATTGCGACTGCCTTGATTTCTCATGGTGGGGCTGCCTGTGTTTGGTTTGGTTTGGTTTGGTTTTTTTTTTTTTTTTTTTTTCTTTCTTCCTCCCCCTGCCTGTTTCCTGATGGGAGTTTTTTTTTGGGGGGGGGGTGGGGAGGGGAAGAGGGGATGGGCGGGGAAAGGTTTGTGCGAGATAGTTTTTCCCAGTTCTGGGAAAACTCGCAACCTTGCTTCCCGGGATGCTCTCGGAAATGCCTCACTTTCTCTGAAGTTACAGTGTCTCTTGGGTTGGGATTTGGACTCGGTTTGGTGAGGGAAGGCAGAGGGGAAGGTTTTGCAAGCCTTTCTTGCTGTTTCGTTCTGAAATATAATTAGACGCGCCTCATTACCTCACACTGAAGGACTTTTGTACTTTTTCCGAGCTGCGTTTCCCGAGCTCCTTGACGGGCCGCGGGCTGCTGTATCCACTGGTGTTTTATCATATTAGCAGTTATTTTTTTTCCCCAACACGTCTGTCCTCTTGTCTTGTGCTCCCTGAGCTTTCCGGGCTTGATTTGCTGGTCTGAAGGCCAGGCCCAGGGACTCTGCTGGGGCCCGGTGCTGGGGGACAGGCCCGTATTCCTTTGGTCCTTGCCGGCTGCCCTCTCCTCCACCACATGAGTTTTCGTTAAAGTGTTCCCCGGACAGTTTGCTAACAAGGCTGTGCTCTCTTCCATCCCAGGGTCAAGACCCCTGTTCCCTATAAAACCCAGATGACGAACTGCATTGAGGGAAGCTCAGAGGCGGTCCCCGGAGGACCCACTATGGCTACTGTTCTGCAGCCGGAGATGCTTCCAGGCGGCCTCCCGGGAACCTCCCCAGGCTCCGACACCCAGGTTTGGCTACAGTCAGAAAAGAGCCGGGGGTGCACCCAGCCATTCCCGTTAAGGAACCGTCCTGCCGGGGGCTGCGTGGGGCTGGTACAAGCCTGGGTGGCGGAGAGCTACGGGAGAAAGGCCTTCCCAGAAAGCCTCTGGGCGGCTCTTTTTCAGATTTGGGGAATGGTGTTTGGGGTGGAAACCATTTCAAATAATTAAAACATTTGGTCCCTGTTTATCCTCTGCTTCCTTCTTCAGGCCTTGTTCTGAAAATAAACTTTGCTTGGAGTTTCCGGGCTCCTAAAATTCCCGAGTGTGTCAGTGTCCTGAGAGCCTTGGGCAGAGCTAATGATTGGCTTGAGGTTAGCTGGGCCTCTTTCCCCAGGTGAACTGTCTTCACGTTTTCCTCTTCAGTTTTTTTTTTTCCCCCTCTTTTTCTGGGTAGCAGGTCTCTCTCCTGGGCCTGGAGACAAGCCTCCCTTGTTAACTGTTCCTAAGCGCTCAGTGGATCAGGAGGGGTGTGTGTAAGAGTGTGTGTGTGTGTGTGTGTGTGTGTCCATTTGACAAAAAAACAAGAGAGGAAAGAGAACAGCCAAACCACAGCATGTAGGCCGTGGGTATTTAAGTCTTCCATGGACAGTGAGGCAGGATCCTGGGGCCTGAAAATCTTCCACGTTGCAAGAGTCTGTTTCTCGGCTCTGTCCCCTTCCCTCTCTGTTGTGGCAGAGGGCAGCCGGAATGAGGTTTGCATCTATGTGTTCTCTTTCTGTGTCCTTACTGTTTGGCTGCCTGTCAAATCGCAACACAGTCAAAAACCTGCCTCGACTCCATCATATCCCACCATCTCGTTACCTCCCTTCTGGCTCTGCCACGCCTGCTCTTGCCTGGAACCCGAGAGGCCTTCTCGATGGTTCTGCCCACCTCCCCTTCGCCCTGTTTCAGTCCACTCAGCAATGAGTGGCCAGAGGGACCGTCGGAAAATCCCACTTCAACAAATCCCCCTACCCTCCCGAGAGCCCTCCTGGTCGCTGCCTACGTCTCCAACTTGACACCGAGCCATCTCTCTTTGGTCTTTTATGTTCCAGACACGAGCTTTCTTGGCCTCACCAGTCAAGCAGGAATAACCACAGCGCCTCCTCAAAGGGTTGGGAGGAGTAAATGCTTGAAACACAGCAAGCCCCTAAAACGGGGTCTGACCACGACAGGCTCAGTAAACGGCAGGACCGTTCTGTTCTGTTTACCCCTTTGAGTTTGCCGAGGACTTTCCTGCTTCCCATCTCATCGTTGATGTTTTTCTCTTTGTCAGTTGCTTCTTTCTTGGGCTTCAAGTGTGAGTTTAAATGTTAACTCCTTAGAGACTTTCTCTAATCAGTTGATTCAAATAGGTTCCCATCCCTTGAACCCTCAACCCCATTATTTTTCTCCTGTAATAGCCGATTTGTTTCCCTCATACCCCTTTTCCCCACTTGTATGTACACAGTATTCATTCACCTGCAGGCGGGGTTAGGTCTGGACACCCTGATCTAGCACAACAACCACTTGCTGAATCAATGTTGGAGTCATTCAAATTCCTGGCCTTTCCTCTTCGAATACCAGGGCCACGCCCATCCCAGCTTGTCTCCTGGGCCACACACTTCTCTCCAGTTCCTGCCTTTATTTATTCATTGTCTCATCCTTTTGCTGCTACTGACCCTGGGCTTTCGGGGAGGGAAAGTCTCTGAATCCTCCAGACGCTGCCATCTCCCTCCAGAGTTCTCTTCTCTCACGTGGGGGCCAGTTTCTCCTGTGAGAGGCTCACACTTTCATTTCTAGGTAAATGATAAATAATAGAATATGCAACGCCCAGAGTGAGTTCAATGACTAAGAACTCCTCCTCTGCCAAGTTAGAAGGGTTTAGGGATGAATTAACTCATCGTCTGCCGTTAAGAGATCAACGTCTCTGCCATCCCTCCATGGATAGTCCAGATCAGGCATCTTACAGCTCAAATCAAAAGTCTGAAGTGATGGTAGGAAACCCTAGTAGCCACTGTCGAGCCTCATCATCACGCACTGTACAAGGACATGTGTGACACGAGCTAAGAAGCCATAACCTGACCTGTCCTCATGAATCTCTCTTTCACTCTCATGGCCAAGAACGCCAAGAAGGAAAATGCCCTCGACTGAATTTTTATTATTTATTGATTCTGTCCCCTGCCCCCTTAGGCCTCCGTGCACTTTGCTAATTACTTCTTTGGAAATCTTTTTACTTTACCATTCACCAGAATGCTGCCACCTCTGGGAAAGAATGTGGCAGTGTGATGGAATGCAGGCTTGATAAGAACTGAGCTTCCAGAAGTGTCTTCTCAGCGAAATGCTGGTCCAGCCCCACCCTGTAATGTAATGCACTATGCAGGCAATGATGTAACCCTGAGAAATAGCATGAGGCTTGCATCAGAGGGATTCTTTTCATCCAGCAGAATAAGCATAAGGATAACTGTCTTCATCATTTCATTCTTGGCCCCACCTGGATTTGTACCACTGGTGTGACTACGTCATGGAATCAGCACGTGTGAGGCTCTCTGTTCCATTACTGAGATCTGAAGGGGACATCTGTATTTCCTCAGACTAAACTATTATTTCTTTTTTTTTTTTTGTCTTTTTTTTTTGCCATTTCTTGGGCTGCTCCTGCGGCATATGGAGGTTCCCAGGCTAGGGGTTGAATCGGAGCTGTAGCTGCCAGCTTACGCCAGAGCCACAGCAACGTAGGATCCGAGCCGCGTCTGCGACCTACACCACAGCTCACGGCAACGCCGGAACCTTGACCCACTAAGCAAGGGCAGGGATTGAACCCGCAACCTCATGGTTCCTAGTCGGATTCGTTAACCACTGCGCCACGACGGGAACTCCTAAACTATTATTTCTTAATAACGCAAATAGCTATTAATCTCCTTAAGAAGAAGAAAATAAAGATCTTTTCCACGTACGCAAAAGAGACTGCACCGGTTTCTCCATGTTTGGATGGGGAGCAGATAAGACAGTTTTATTGAAACGAATTTCCTAGAATTTCATGGTGGGAACTTTGGGAACAGAAAGAATGTCGATGGTGAAGGGGAAGGACAAAATGTGTCTTTAATGTAATGTTTTATTGTTATAATGACACTTTGAATTCAAGATTACCTCTGTTGGAAAGAATATGAAACATTTCACACACAGTATTGCAAACCTCAAGAATCCAGGTATCTTTACTTCAAAAGTTATTGTTACTTTAAAGTTGGGAAGAGTGGATTCAACAGAAGAATCTTCCCCCCAGCGCAGAACTTTGGAGGAGAGCCAGCACAGTTATATTGCTATTCCAGAGTTTCTGCATTTCCACAGATCTCAGACGAGACCAAACAATATGTTTTGTGCTACACTCGAAGCAAGGAGGCAGCCAGGTTGTATTTAACCCAACAAATAAAGTAAAAGTTGATGGAGTGTCTCCTACGTATAAAGAATATGAAAGGCACAGGCCTTGTTCTCAAGGAATTTATAACTTAGTGAAGGGGTCAGACATGTAAACTAAATTTCCTGGGAAGCACTGTTAAATGAAAGCATTGCGAAAGGAGCATTGACAACGAGTTGTGGAGGCATCATGGGGAGGGGCTGCTCTGGATGGGGGCTGCTTAGGACAATCAGAAGGAGAAAGACCCAACAGTAGGATCAGGCCACTTCCCTAGGAGGCACCAGGGAACCCTTCTGATTGGTGGAGATTTCTTCTAAGTTCTGAGATGAAACCTACCTATCCAGGTATCTGTAGGTATCCACCATGTGTTTCCAGCTTTATCTTCTAAAGCAATGCAAATTATTATTATTATTATTTTTGTCTTTTTAGGGCTGCACTCGCTACACATGGAGGTTCCCAGGCTACGGGCCAAATTGAAGCTGTAGTCACTGGCCTACGCGACAGCCACAGCAAGGCCAGATCTGAGCTTTGTCTGCAACCTACACCACAGCTCACAGCAATGCCAGCTCCTTAGTCCACTGAGCAAGGCCAGGGATCGAACCTGCGACCCATGGATACTAGTCAGATTTGTTTCCACTGAGCCAGGACAGGAACTCCGCAATGCAAATCATTTTAATCCCTCTCATATGTGCCTGCCTTCACAATTCTAAATCTGGATGACATTTCTTTCCCTTTTCCCATGCTGCCCACCTCCCCCCTACTGCCCCCGAGTCCTTTGCCTTCTCCCATTTCTGTTAGATACACCAATTTCTTCAACTCTTTCACCTGTGTCACGAATCCCAAATCCTTCACTATCTGGGCCTTCTTCTCTTGACACACTCCACGTTATTCACATCCATCCTTGAAATTGGCATTGAAAAGGGAACACAATACTTTAGATACGGGTTGACCGGTGGGGTCATTTTCTTCCTTTGTTATCCATCCATCCCTCTGTTTATCCATCCAACCACCTATCCAAAGGACACTTAAATAAGCTTCTGTGACATGAGGTATTGATTGTTCTAGTTACTACTGGGGATAAAAAGATGGAAAACTTCCATGAAGCGCAAGTCAAGGGAGATGACGTTTGGAGGAAACCATTCTACCACCACCACCTAAGATTTTGTTAGTCATCTGCCATCTATTGATTATGCAGTTAGCATCTACCGAGTTTGTGGACCCCCAAACATCTAACAGCATCTTACAAAACTTATGCTTAAACAGATTGCTCTCGTTCAATGCTTTAGCATTGAACCATCCAGCAACGATCAGAATTTTCCACTGATTTTGGCCTTTGAAATGTCAGCCCATTGTTTCAGTTTTTTGAGATATTTTGGGACTCTAGACCCTGTTCTCCAACATCAAGCCTTTCCTTTTAGTTCTAGTCCGCCTGCAAACGCGAATAGCTTGGCCCAGAACCCTGGAGACATGGAGCCAGCTTTGAATTGAGCCAGCTTTGAATCCACCCAGCTCTAGGAGGAGAAAGGCCTCAGTTCTTTATCTTGGCCATCACAGAGATCATTTTTGGACAAATGTGATATTGAAATCAAGATACAGTGTCCCCAAGGAATTTTTTTAAACCAATTTACTAGTATAAATGCTAAATAAATAAATGCATTAATAAAAAGTAGAACTGAGTACCAGGCCTTATCCAACCCCATGTTTACAGAGAGATCAATCCGCTAATGTGGAAATTGGCAGCTCCAGGAGGTTTGGGAAGAAGCATCTCCCTGTTCAACTCAGAGATACTAAATCAGCGGATTAGGTCTCCAAACTGTCTCTGGGGCTAGAGAGAATAGCAGTGCTCTTTATGAGCATCTTGGATTTCTACTTTTAAAATGAAATCCACTGGGTCCTATCAGTCTGTGGTTTGTCTGCTCTGGTTTTAGCCAACCCGAGATGGGGTTGCATCGTGATTGGTTACAACAGTCTGCTCTTCGGAAGGGGGACCCCACTGACCCCTGACCACAGCCGGTCATACAGGGAGCGTCAGAGGCGGACCAATTACCTAAGAGGATGTAGAAAAATCAAACAGAGGCTGGGTACAATGAAGGGAAAAAACACACAGCAGGCCCAGCTTTAGTTCCACCGCTTGAATTACCACTATGTCAATAGAAGGTGATAAATCAAGGGAGATATTTACTGATTAAAATTACAGACTCCTACGGGAAACTGTATAAACAGATTGGAGAACAAAGCCTTCAGGGACTGAGCCCAGCCGAATCCATCCAGGCTTTGGCCAGTCGTTTCTGTCTCTGGCCAACTCTTGGACCCAGGGGTCATGGAGAGAGCAAGTTGCTCCACAAAATCAGACTTGCTACGCACAGATCCAAATACTTGTAGGGAAAATTTAAAGCCATGTTGGGAAGAGATTCAGACTCAGGTCCATTCACGAGGGATCCTCCTATTTTTTTTTTTTTTTTGACTTTTGCTCTCAAGTCTGGTCTAGGCTCCCTAGAAAGATCAAGAACACCTCTTCATGCCCTGTATGCCAGTGGAGGCCCTGAGGCTACAGATGCTGAAGAGAGGACATAGGAGACATGAGTGGGCATGAAGCCCACTCCCGTGGGGAGGGTGGAGGGTGGTAAACGTTGCCAATAAGCTTTTTCTGCCAAACTACCTTGCCCACCCTTTCTGGTGTGTCCATGTCAGTGTTGCCAGGGCAACCAAAGCTTTGCTCTGCCATGCCGGTCTCTCTAGGTGCATTGCATGGTCAAGGTCATTCTGCTTCTTTATATGGTGATCTTTTTGAGTGAGGGAAAGGCTTTTGGGGGTTTCTGGAGCAATTTGTGAAAGGAGGACTTAAAGCAAGTTTGCAGTTTTGTTTTCAGAGCCCTGGATGTTTTTTTTTTACACCAGCTCTGCCTTGTGGGAGTAAGGCAGCAAACCTCTCTGTTCTGATAGAGGCAGCACAGGTTTCTGTCTGATGGATGAGGAAGCCCTGGGGAAGGGAGGGGGGCTATTTGGCATCAGTATTGGCTCCATTATCTAAGTGTGGTCTCTGGGTGAAATTCTGACCTCCCAACCCAAGTTCCATTCCTTCCCTTTTGTGTCCTTGGCCATGATACTGCAGTCATCACTCAAAGGGGATTGGGCAAAAATGTTCTGGGATATATAGGCTCTGATGCCTGGGAGGAGGGAGGCAGGCCTCTCTACAAGGTCAAAGTCACAGCGGTGTGTTAGAGGCACAACTCCTATTAGGGCCACCATGCATGGTTGGGTTGGGGGTTTTGCAGATTTTGTAAAGGTGCCTGGCTGAGGGGACAATTGTGGGCTGAAACCAGCTGATGTTCTACTTGCCAAGCTGCCTCACGGCTTGCCCTGATACACGGCAGTGTCCACTTGGAAGGAAGATAACTTTTTCTCCATCCCCAGGAAAAGCTGGTCCTTGAGGCATGCAGCCCACAGGCTTTGTCTCCCCAGTTGGGGCACCTTTTCCTAATGGTCCCTCTAGAAGGAGTGTCTTTTTCTAAATAGCAGGAAGGTACAGAACAGACTGGACAAGGCCCTGATTCTTCTGGCCTTTTCCTCGGAGCTGAGAGGAAGACGAGGTGAAAAAGATCCCAGTGAGGGCATCAAGAAGCTCATACTTGGCCTTTTAAAAGGCAACGGTGGATAACAAAACGCCTGAATAATCACCCTGGCTCGCTCTTCGTTCTTTTGCAACCGGGTTACAGTAAAGGGAGGCAAACGTTCCTATGTTTGTTTTTCCCTCCCCGCAGGAATTGGTTAAGCATCCTCTGAGTGACCTCCTGTCCTGGGGTGTCACCGAGCCCATCTCATCATCGGCCTCCAGAGATGCTTGATGTTACTGCTCAGGCATCGTATACTGTCTTAACTTCCAGAAAACTTGGAGACATCCCTTTTATTTTGTTTTATTTTTTCTTTTAAGGAAGTGATGTTTAGAGCTGTCGCGCTTGGCTGCTCTGCCCCTTGGAGCCTCCTCTAAAGGGTTTCCTTATCTCTCAATGGACGTACGTTTTGGAGATGGGGAGAAATTAATTCCCATTTCCCAGGCTGAGAAGGTGAAGTTGGTGAGTGCTCTGATCTCGTTCTTCTGCTCTCCTTGATGAAAAATCTCTCTTTGCCCTGGAATATCATGGCCTGGAAGTCTTTAAATTAAAAACAGTTGTGAAACGGGCAGCAATTTAGAACTTACACCAGGGCATGAATCTGTAAAGAGCAAGGCCTCGGGATGCAGGTCATGTGTCTCCAACGAGGCCTGTTTTGTGTCCCTGGTGTGCACTAAGCTGCTGCTTCTCCCTCAAAGAGGGAACGTCAGTCCTCTTGGGCTGTTCCCCACCCTCCCTTCTGACTTAACTTCCCCCCTGGTCCCACGTCCGGGCTTCTAGGATTTGCCACCGGCACGGTGGGGCCAACAGGCCTGGTGCTTCTTCGGGGTCTGGTGTCCTACTGGGGGCCGACACCTCTCAAGAACACAGGGGGACCAAGAGACAGCGAGGCAAGGGCGAGAGGCGACCATACAGCCACAGAAGAAGCCCTTGCAGACACTGTGAATCTGGGCCTGCAAAACCAGACGCCGTTTTAAAGAAGATATTTTTGTCAATTTCCAGAGAAGGTAGCGGAAATGCCAGGCAATAAAACAGTGAGTTGAGGATGGGCCAGTAAACCTCCTCCTTAGTGTTTATGGCCTGGCTGCTTTGAAAGCAGGAGACACCATCTCCAGTGGGTTTGGTCGGAGGAAGGAGTGGTGTTGAGGCTGGGGGGCTGGTGGGCGGTTAAGACCCTGACTGTTTTTTCCTCACGAAAGTCTTCCTACTGTCACTTTCTCTAGCACGGCGGCTCCTCTAGAGTGATGTTCTCGCTCCAAAGATCCCAGAATATCCTGTTATCTGGCTGCTTTCATCAACAAGTCAAATCCACCCATAAGGACCAGGCAGCCCTGGGATCCAAGATCGCATAATACTATTCGGCAGAAAAAGAATTATCACATCAATCTGGAAATATAATTGTTCCCTGAGCCACATTCAGAATTGTATTCAGTTATGTTCCACAGGTTATCATGACAGTCCCTGGTGGCCTGGCTCCTGCGTGTGGTAGGAGGGGCTGGGGCTGGCAGGTGTGGTGGGACCAGCGCTCCTAACTTTACATGCCACGTTCAGAGATTTGCCCTGTCTCTGTCAGAGAGTTGATGTTTTAGAGCCAGGGGATACTTGGGCAGAGCTACAGATGGGAAGAGCCGTAGGAGAACCATCTTGAAGATCTAGGTAATAGCTAATATTTCTTGAACCTACCATGCGCCAGAACCTGGCCGATTTTCTTATGTGCATTTTCTTCTTAAATCTTCACACACCCCTATGAGGTAGGCATTACTCTTGTCCTCATTTTGCAGCTAGACACGCTGAGGCTCTGGGAGGTCAAGAATCTTGCCCAGGTCACACAGCTTGCAAGTGGTAGGGCAGGAACGTGAACCTGAGTCTCAAAGTCTCCAGAGTCCACAGTCCTAACTACTGTACATCAGACCTAGGGGGCCCATTTTTCATTTCGTCAAGTGTTCAGGAAAACCCTCTTCGTTCGTGTAGAAGGGGAGAACCTCTGGATTTGGGATCCTGAGACCCAGACGTCAAGGGTGCTAGATGTAGCAAATAAAAATACAGAACGCCCAGTTAAATGTGAAAAATGGCTCCAATGAACTTTGGTAACTTATTAAAAATAGCTGAATACAGGACATTCAAGGCTCCCTAAATAAAGACGCAGGACAAAATCATTCAATACTGGTCATGGCTTGTACTCCGAGGATGCCTAGCAACCCCACCAGGTAGGCAGGTTGGGTCTGTCATGCCATTTCTTTTTTCTTTTTCTTTTTAGGGCTGCACCTGCGGCACATGGAAGGTCCCGGGAAGGGGGTCAAATCAGAGCCATAGCTGCCAGCCTACACCACAGCTCACGGCAACACCAGATCCTTAACCCAATGAGCAAGACCAGACCAGGGACTGAACCCACATCCCACGGATATTAGTTGGGTTGTTGACGCACTGTGCCCCAGCGGGAACTCCTGTCATACCATTTCTGTGCTGTCTTGGGCAAACCCACCCTCGTGGCCTTATTCTCCTCAACCGAAGAATGTGGATAAAAATACCTTAGTGAGACGATAAAAACGCCTGGTAGAGTGCTAGGCATAGAGGGGGTGCTTAGTAAAGGCTCTGTTGGTAAACTGGGCAGTAGCCTAGTTTCCAGAAAGCATTGTGTTTACAATTTTTTTTTTCATTCAGAAGAACACTTAACACCTATCGAGTGTTTTATTCATCAAAGCCTTGGCCTTTTCTTCATGAAAAATATATCTTTTAATGGGGGTCACTCCCTGATGTTTCGTGTAGCCTGTATTTAAAAACACCAGCCATTTCCCCTAGTAGTAAAGTTGCTGCACAAGTGAAAAAAAAAAAAAAAAAAAAAAAAAAGAAGGCAACAGAAACAAGGCCCATTATATTATCTTCAAGCCTTTATGATGCAGGTATTAGATGTGAACCCAGAGGTCGTCACACTCTGAAAGTGGTTCCATCTGGAACGTTCCATTCTCCATTCTGTCGGTTCAATTAAGCCTGAGAATTTAAATTATCTCCCTAACTCTAAAAATATGTATAGATACTTCTGAAAGGGGAAATGATTCCAGGGCTTGGGGGAAAAAAATGCTGTAGGAGTGACTGTGCTTACAGCATTCAGGCCAGGAGGTTTGACCCCTCCAGAGCTCTGAAAGGTTGCAGAAAGACTGTAAAAATCAAATCAAATCAAGTCAAAATAGACAGCCTTCCTCTCAAGAAGAGTATCTGGAAAGAGGTGAAGGGATGGAAGAGTCGTGTGTGAAAAACACATACGCACTCAGCGGGAAACGTATTTGTCTAAAAACATTAAATTAAAAACTCCGAGTGACAGCATTTCCGCCTTTCTTCCTCTCATTTCCAGTTCATTCTTATCAGAATTCTGTCAGCTCTCAAACTGACATTTTCCTGTTCTGATCTTTTCTCAGATAGTAAAGAGGGCTTTTTCTTTTTTTCTTTCTTTCTTTTTTTTTTTTTTTATGGGGCTGATGCAAACAGCAGATCCGTCTACAGAGAAACGTCAAGGACGGTTTGGAGGCCTAAACCCTGACCCTCCCGCCCTCTCCTAACGAGCTATTGACATTGAACTTAAAACAGCGGCAGTGCTGAGAGGAGATAATGTTTTCAAGAGAAGAGGGCTCTGGGGGGTGGGGTGGGGGCGAAGGACTTTGGACGGGAATGTGTGGCTGGCCTGTAAGTCAAACTTCGGGCTTTGAAAAGTTCAGGTTTGCTTCAAGGATCTGGTAAAGACAAGGCACCTCATCCTCGAGATCGGGTCAGAGGTAGGAGGGGCTTTTCCGACGATCCTATTCCAGGAAATGGGAACCGTGCTCACGGGGTAGACAAGCCGTCGCACTGCTTCTGCACGAGCCCAGTGACTGGCTCGCTTCTCCCTTCGCGCGTGCTCTGTGACAGAGCTGGACCTCACAACGCGTGGGTTTGGAATGTTCTATGCGCACATCTAAAGGGACTGTCACGTCAGGTCGAAAACGGAGCAGTGAAAGAGCACGGCTTGTGTTCAGTTGGGATCGCTTTGTTCTCCCGATTCTATTAGCTTCGGCTTCTATTCAGCCTCTTTTAAGAGGCTTCCACCTGAAATTGTGAATGTGGCCTGCTTCCTCTCTAGTCGAGAACAGAGATAGAAAGAGAAATGGTTTCTCCAAAAAAACTTCACTGTGCTATTATGAGCCATCTATCTGTTCTTATTTTCCTATCACTGCGTCCTGAATGTTCTAGAATCAAGCCCTGGAAAGGTTTCTTCCCTTTTGCCACTGGCTGGAAATGTGCACCAATGGACTGATGACCAACCCAGAATAAAACTAGTGAGTGAGAACGTTAGATTCCTCTCGGGGGTAAGCAGGACTCTTTTCTTGTCTTTCTTTCCTTTCCTTTTTCTTTCTTCCTTTCTTTCTGTCTTTTGCCTTTTTAGGGCTGCACCTGTAGCATATGGAGGTTCCCAGGCTAGGGATAGAATCAGAGCTGTAGCTGTGGGCCTACGCCACAGCCACAGCAATGTGGGATCCAAGCCGCATCTACAACCTACACCACAACTCACAGCAATGCTGGATCCTTAACCCCCTGAGCGAGGCCAGGGATCGAACCTGCATCCTCATGGATACTCGTCAGATTTGTTTCAGCTGTGCCATGATGGGAACTCATGGGTTTATTTCATTTTTAAATGAGTCCTGGCACAGTGGGATTTTCTCTTCTCCCCTGATGGCAATTTATTTACAGAGAGGCTGCTGCCTCCATGCTTCTGAGAGGCAGGGTGTTACTCTGGTTACACATAAAAAGGCGAGAAGTTCTCGAAATATTTCTAGAAGCTGCTGGTGTCTTCTGGGCTGAGCCCTGGGGAATCCAAGCTCTCTCCGGGCATGCCAAAGGCCAGCGAGCGGCTCGGAGAGCTCTAATCACATGATCATTGTTCACTGGCGTGGGCAGTCGCCACTGTCTCTGCCTCCTTTATGTTCATTGCTTGAGACACTTGAAATTAGGCCTGACACAGCGCTAACAAATGTACTACAGGGAACGAGCCTGCACTGGGCCCTGGGGAATGATCTAGAAGACTTAATAGGTCTTTTCCATCTTTAATTTCCATGGTTCTAAATATGCTGCCTGCTTAGAAAGCGGTAGATTGATTTTCAGGCAGACTGGTTAGTTTTGAAAGCACTTAGTGGAGAGGATTTGGCTTTACGTAGCCATATGCCTTGACCTTGACTTCAGTGGGTACCTGCATTCTGAGAGCAGCCCTCACTGAGCTCCTTTCACCTCCCTCAGACAGAGAGCAAGTGGCAAGTGAGGGTCCCCGGCTCCCCCACCCCCAGCTCACCAACCAGCCACTATCGTCTCTGCCCTGGGGACAATGCTGCCACGTCTCTCTGGTTCTGTGTAAGCAAATCAGAGCACGGAATGGTCGTGTGTCTGGCTCACGACTGTCTCACACCCCTGCTGACATAAGCCAAGGATTCAGGGTCCATGGTGAGCCTTCCTAGGAAGAAGTCTTCTTGTTTTTTTTCTGAAGATGCGGTGAGGGCCATGGTCATTCCTTGTGTGAGGCCAGAGGAATAAGATACCTTTAAGAATGGACCTTTCAAAGCAGGCAGTAGCTGAAACGTTGTGCAGAGCATTCCTGTTAGCATGCAGCTGGTGAATTCATCTTGGAAGTGGCTCTTTGCCGGGGGGTGGGGGGGACTTGCTATTTTTCTTTTGATAATTGTTCCCATTGGTTTACTCCACCCCCGTCCTCACCATGATGCAAGGAAGCAATTATAGGCAATACAACAGACACAGCTAAGTCTAGGGAGATGGGAGGGCCCTCGGAGGTTCCAGATTTCCTCTGTGCTCACACATACATTGCCTTTCTCTGGACATGGGGAATAAGAACAATCTTGGTTTTTCCGACTGTAAGACAGGGATCGTAATTACTGCTTGCATCACAGGAAATGTTATAAGGACTAACTAGCTAATGTTTTTACACATATCTGGAAATAAAGATACACGAAGCGCATAGGATCTTTCATGAGGGTGGGAAATACTCTTCAGAAGGAACCCCAGGCATCTGCGCCCTTTGCGTTTTCCATTTCACGGGGAAATATACAGCTGGAAGAGCGACTTGGGACTGACGAAATGCCAGGACTAATATCATGCTTTGAAATATTTTATTTGGAATTAAGGAGCCAGTTCCCAAATATTCCAACTTCCAGGTCACTCCCTGAAGCAGCACTTCAGGTCGAGGAGGATCATGTGTGGTTAAGCGAGGAGGGGTGAGGCGCACAGGCAGAGGAAGAGGAGGGAGAAAGAGAAAGGGAAGATCGAAGAGGGCTGGATTATTTTTCTTGCAAACTCTGAATTTGAGATAATTGTGGGTCAGCCTTGGTCATGCCGAAATGTGCCAACTCCCAGAATCCTCCTTTTCAGTTTGCCACCCCCTGAAAGGAAGAGGCAGATCTGTGCCTGGAAAGGGTGTGGCCTGCCTTGTGCCAGCTTGGTGACTCTGCCCAGCCTGGATGTCACATTCAGAGGCGTGGATGAGGCCAGACCTCTTCCTTCTCCAAGCGCTTCATCAGGATGCTGTAAGCTTCCTAGGTAACCCCTCTTAAAAATCTGAAAATGAAACAAGACATATTTCTGAGGTTGTCAGCAGGTAGATCCACTGGCTTGTGGTAAGTAATCTCTGTGGGAGGAAGTCTCGGCTCTGATACCTGTGTTGAATGTTCCGTGGCTCCCCCCGGCCGCCCCAGTGCAGGGCTGTTCGCTGGGCCAGGAGGCGGTGATGATTTTGCTTCTAACAACCAGACTGAAGCGTAGCCTCAGGCTGTCTTGCAAAGCCCCCTCCAAACAGCCTCTAATTAATTTTTATCCTGCCATCCCAATGAGTCCCGGGAGTGCAGCAACCCAACAACAAAAAGCCCTCATCAAGTCATTTGGAGAAAGCTTTGACGTAACACTCGCAGATTCAGATCTCCAAAAGAGAAACTCGGCAGGAAAAAAAACCCAACTCTCTCCTCCACTCCCTCACCCCACTTTTTTTCCTCCCCAGTTTCTCACTTTTTCTTTTACAGTGGCCAGATATCAGACCTTTCTCAGGCTCCCTCCAACCCACCGTTCTTGCAACGAGAACCCCCAAGATACCTGTTTCTTTTGCTTCTGGAGGAGAAGCCCGAACGCTCTGGGGCCTGGGGCTGGATGTCCCCACTGGGCTGCACTTGGGGATCCCGGCCATCTTTGGAGGGGAGCCTTATGGTCTCTCTGGTTTGCAAGGGGGGAAGGCCTCCTCTGCACTGTGAAAAGACTCTCAGTAGACGTAATGTTGGAAGTCGAGGGAAGATTCCAGAAAGAGGAGTTATACCCACAGAGCACATTACAGTCGGGGCCTTTGGAGCCTCCCCCTCTGGAAGCACTGTGGGCAGCAGCTCAGGGGTGCTGTCTGGCTGGTCGGGACGGGGGTCTGGGCAGAGCTTCCAGAGGCCCGTATTCAGGTCACCTTCCTACGCCAAGGGGATGGGAGACAGAAGGGCCCCTCCTCCCTGGCCCCGGACCAGAAGCCTCCCTTGCCTTCCATCCTGCTCAGAGTTGCTCCCAAACACCCTCTCCCACTGGCCTTTCAAAGCCTTCCCGGCCCCTCTTCGTTCATTCAGGATGCTTCTCCCGGAACCTCGGAATGAATTAAATTTTAGGAAGAGTGGCTGTTTGAAATGCTGCATTCAGAGGTGCTGAAACCCAAACCAGCCGCCACTGGGGCTTCCTGGGTTTTCAGAACAAAAAGGCTGAGTGACTGTTCCCTTCCTGAGGCCTCGCGGAGGAGAGTGATCCAGTGCCAGTGGCTCCGGTGTTCATTTCATGGTCCCTGGGTGCCAAAGACATTTCCTCGGGACCCACTTGACTCGACAGCCCCTGAGAGATGGGGCCATTGTTTCTAATGAGCTTCAGCAGTCCGGCTCCTTTAAAAGAGTTAATCACAGAATTGCAGGCCTAGAAAAGACTTCTGTGATGGCTTCTCTGTGTCAGGTCCAAGTGAGAGCTGATCCTATTTTTGAAGACGCCCATGGAGCCCCACTCCAGTGACTAATCGCTCCTAATTGTCCTCCTTAATTTTAACCTCATGTGCTGGCGTTTGAAACAGATTTCCGTTTGCACCGTCCTCAGAAAAGGTAAAAAGCATTGCTCATCATACACACGGGGCTGTTCATTTCCTCCTCCTTGGCTCTTTCCTGTCTCCTTGGACGGTGGCATGGCCCAGCGGTGAAGCGCCAACGCTGGGGAATCCGGTGCGCCTGGAATGAAGTCCGGGTTTTGTGATTTACTGGCCTCCATACCACTCCTCCGATTCCCTGCCTGTGGAACTGGGGAAATAATAGCCACCTCGCTGGGTTGTTTGGAGGGCTAAATGAGAAAGCGGATGTAACATGGCTGGCATGGGTTCAGGATCGTGCCTATGCTATGGCTACGAATAAAAAGACGCCCACTGCAGCGGAGTTGAGTGTGTGTGGATCCTTGCCTGTTGGGCTGCTCTGCTCTTCAATGTTCTCAGTACTGACAGGCCAGGCAGCAATGAACAACAGAAAGAGATCTGGAACGAGAGGCTGGAGACCTGGGTCTTAGACACAGCTCTGCCATAACCTAAGCCGTGACCTCCCTGGGCCTTATGTTCTGGTCTGTGAAGTGATCTGCACCTGTCTTCCTGCAGGGGAAGTGGGGAGTGGAGCGATGGGGTTGCAGATTGTCAACTGGAGAATGGTCTTCAAATGTGAGGTGCTGAGGGCCCTGAAGGCTGGTGACAAGCCATCCTTTGGGCCCCTAGACCTGCCTGCTGCCCTTGGAGCCCTCTTGAGCACCGAGGGGTGCCCTGGCATCATGCCAGCTTTGCCCTGAGTGGCCAGGCTCCCAGGGGTGCAGAGGTGGAAGAGGCAAGTTGAAGTTTATCTTTCTGCTTCTCAGGGCTCACATTTCCTTGGACGCTCAGCTCTATTTTGTTTCAAAAGATGGCCCCTGTCAGGGAGCACCCCTCAGTGAAGACGCAGTATGCTTCGTGGTTAGGCACCGGGTCAGATCATGTATCCCAGGGCCAGATCCCGGTTATGCCCTACATCTGCCCCTTTCCCAACTCATGTCCACGAGCAAGTTGCCTATCGCCCTGTGTTTCGGCATCCTCAGCTATAAAATGAAGATACTAGTAGTTTCCACCTGATAAAGACGAAGGGACTGCATATAATTTGCTTACAACAGTGCTCTGGCACATGGAAAACACTCAGTAAATATTAAGAGCATTATTAGAAATAATTGAAAATTTCTAGTCCACGCAGTGATGAAAAGCCTAACCAGAAGATTCCTGGCTCAGTCATGGAAGACCTCACTCAGAGAAGACACTGAGTGGGGTGGGGTGGGGTGTAAGGCTTGTTTGCGGAAATGATTAATGCTATGGACTCTTTCTGCAGAAAAGTTAATGTGTCCCAAATTTCACAGATTTTTTTTTTAGGGGGTTTCGACACAACCATGGAATTACTGGAGACCAGAGGCTCTTGATTAGAACGTCTGTTTTATTGCTTTCTTATTTATGAGGTCATTAGGATGATCCAAGTACAGCTTTGGATGTGGTAAGGATGCTTATTTGATTAGAAAATTATCTTGCAGATAACGTCAACCAGAGACCCCAAAAGAAAAGAAAATATATGCTATAACTGAACTGGAGCTAGACTTTATACAATCTCTTTCTTGCGCAATATGCCATTTCTTTCTTGACACATGCCATTGCAATTTTTGTCCAAGCCCATGAGGCTCTCAGAGAGCCTTGGAGAAATTCTCTCTCTCATTCCCACTATTAGGCAGCTGCAAATAGCCAAAGGTCACTTTGTTAAGAAATCCCAATTCTGGAGAAAAGGAACATCAAAGTTGTGAACTCTTTGTTAACAATGAACGTTTCCGTATTTCAAGTGTGATAAAGAACTCTCTTACGCACCGGGTTTATAGGCTAGGGTTTGGAAGACCCTAAATTAAAAAACAAATAATGTAGCAAATACGCTCTTTGATGTGATCATACCCTGGCCGGCCCTGTTGTCATTTGGTAGGAACTAAGGTTTGGACCCACGAGAGTTTAATTTTCAGGTTAGACAGATGCATATTTCAAGTCTCCCCAAATACCTTTTTAACAAATACCACCTTTTGCATGATTTTGATTTATTCCTCTACTTCTATACCATTGGCTTTGCAAAATTAATTTGCTGCGTAGAAATATCTTCAATCACTCTCCTACTAAACCATGGTTGTTCTAGAGGAAGGAAAGGGGAACCCCCATTTTTACTATCAAGGCCTGATAACTCACAGGAAAAAAAAACTGATTGAAAGCTACACACAAAAATAAAAGTAATATCAATATTTTCCTTTCTTAGAGAAAGACGTGCCTGATAAGGAAGAGAAATGCCAACTACAAAATGTATTGCAATTTCTTTACTGTTACCTGCAGTCAAATGAGCTAGAGAAAGAGAAAAAGGATGGGTGAAGATAAGTCCAGAGTTATAGGAAATGCAGAAGAAAGTATGAGACCATGACTGCACAGGGTGGGAGGGAAACGGCGGATGGAGAAGGGTTATATTTAGGTGAGAGAGTTGCATAAATGGTGAGGACAGAGAAGAGAAAGTCATAACCACTGGTTATCTTCTTTGCACATGTGTATCATTTTACCTCCCCCACTGCCAGACAGATGCCTCCATATACTGGATACTCAATAGATAAAAGGAAACAAAGAGAACATGTAAAACACTCAGAGGCTCTGAAATTAATTTTGACTTAGAAGTGTACTTTATCTAGGCTCTGATCTTACCATTATTATCAGTTGCCATCTGTTTCCCTTGCAATACTGTGTCTGTGTGTGTGTGTATATGTGTGTGTGTGTGTGTGTGTGTGTGTATGGTTTAAATACTGTTCACAGATCTTCAGCTGCTTTAATCCTAGCCTTCAGAAGTTCTACCCCAAATGAGATAACTAAAGCTTCCTACTTATGATGGCGGCATGGGTAGGATTATTCTTAGGACTCAAATAGGAGTAAGCACAATCCTATCACTATGAGGTTGGAGCCCGCCATGGGCCTGGGCCAACAGTTTCCCGTTCTGAAGCTAGGGACTGTGGTCGAGCCTGGAGATAACATATCTGTAGATTATAGACAACTGTTTAAATTTCTTCTTTGGAAAATAGTTTCTGAGTTTGGGATTGAAAACATAAAGAGGTGAGAAACAAACAAAGAGAGAGATTAGTTTTTTAGGCAACACTCAACCGAATATCGATCCTGGCAAGTAAAAGAGTGTTGACGTCGTTCGAGAAGCTCAGGATTTAGCAGAACATTTGAATTGGCATACTGGGTAGCTATTGAACAAAAATGTTCTATATTTGGTTAATTGGCCTATACACCGCTCATAATCAACTCTAGCTCCAAATAATGCATCGATAATCTTAGGTGGCCCTTAAAAATTGTCATTCACAGAAAGAGGCTTAGAGAGGTTGCCACCTCACTGTTTCAGCGGTGCTTGAAACAACTGCAAAGGGTCACACGTCACGAGGGATAGGCACTGAGCAATGTTCCTTGAATAAACAGAGAGTCAAGGGCTCCTGGATGGTAGGCTCTCTGGAGAGCCATGGAGCCCAGGCACTGGTATTAGTATGGTGACCCCTAGTGTTTCACGGCGGTAGCACCACCTGGAATCACACCAGCACCCTGGCCTAGGTAGGGATTCTCCATAATCTTCCAACAGAAGGCGTTATTGCGTCTTTAAAGCCATCGTGTTAAACCATACCCTCTTCAACTTTAATGCATTTTCCTGAACAATATCCATTTCCATCCCCCCCACCGAATAGAGTTGTCTTGATGTTGTTTTTTTCTCATATGTGTGGCCTCCTAAGCATTTCAAAGATCAAGACATATCAGTTCAAACTGTGGTCACAATGTCATAAGCAATGGATGATGGCATCAATGGATGAATTGTTGGAGGAGGTGGGTATTGCTATGTTCATGGGATGGGAGCTCGGCTGGCAGGGAGGTACTGTGAGCACAGCACGTAGGGGACAGACAAGCAAATTGGGCATGACGAGGAGCATGGCGTCCTTGTCTATTGTCCCGTGGAGTTTTCCCCTTGGTGCCCACTTCCAGACATGGCAGCATATGACGGCTACAAAGAAAGCAACCTGATTCTGTATGTTCATGGAAAGAGAAGAGAAAAGTCAAATTACCAGATAACTCAAGCCACCTAAACCACTTCCTCATCATGTATCTGGATATTTCAGAGGAAGGTGTTTTTCTGGGACCTGAACACACAGATTTCTGTTACATGTGATATATGCCTTCATTGCCCATGCTACGTAATATAGGTAGACGGAGCCTGAGAGTCGAACATAATAATTAAAACTAGCTCTGGGGGCTGGGGGGGGTCAAGGATGAAGGTGGTCCACTGTGATGGATGGTAACTAGACTTATGGTGATCAGCACTTTGTATAAAGATGTTGAATTATAACACTGTATATCTGATACTTATATTTAAAAATTAGTTCATTAGTTATCAGGAAATGTACCTGGCATATCATAAATGGGCTGGGAATAGGCTGGCAGTTGGTTCACATCTCAATCTTTTTTACTCCATGGTTACTGCCCTGTTTTATCAGATATAAAAGATTCTGCTTGTCAGTGTTCCAAATGCACTTGGGTGTTGGTAAAGGGAAAGGAGATAAGTAGGATATTTTATTTGGTGTTTTAAGACTCAAGTCACAATTCACCAAGACTACAAGTCTTTTAATTGCACAAACACTCATGGCTATTTTTTTCTCTTCCAGGCTGGTATCTTTTTTTTTTTTTTTTTTAAGTTTAATTCTCATAGCTAGAGTGACACCAACTGACTCAAAATAGAGCTTGAGGACAACCTTTGGTTTTCATTGGTCTGTTGATGAACAGGACAGATATAAACCTATCATTTCAATCAGTTCTTGGGCAACATCTTTAATGTTTCCTTTTCTTGATCTAGACCTTGGGCTTCAGTTGGGGCCAGGCTCGTTTTCTCTAAAGATAGCTTTGTTTGTGTACCAGATGGACGTGTAAGGAGCAAAGGGCATTATCACCAGTGTAAAAGGCAGAGACAAAAGGGGCCCTTCCCCATAAGCAGGATGGGAGCAGGTTCTCCCGAGCAAGGTCGATGCACTGGACCCCTCTCCCTCTCACTTCTTTGTTACACTCAAATATGCCAGAAGAGTCTTTTAATAGAAATCAGTTCTACCATCCCCAAACAATTGATCAGTATCAAAACTATGAAGGTGATGTCATTTTAAATTTTACAAAAGGGAAGAAAAGCAGCAGATTTAGCTATCAGTGCAGAGACTATTAATCACGTGAATGTCCCTTAGAGAACAGAGCTTCAGCCTCGATCCAGAGGCATCTGTGAGTGGGTGGGACCCCCTGGGAACTGATGTCCAGATTCAACCACACCATCACATTCTTGGGGAACATTGCTCACGTACAATCAGAAGGGATGAGGATGTTTTGTGGAGGGCATATTCCACAAAATATTGGATGGTCCCTTACAGAATGGAGGAAATTGCATCATTCAGGGGGTAGGAAGACTCTGGTGGGGTAGACAACCAAAGTGATAAATAAAATGACGTACTTATTGCTTTATTGGAATAGAATGCACGGGTGTCTAAAATAAAACTATTGTCCCAAGAAGTCCACAGTCCACTGTGTTTTGTGGCTTGTTGGAGTGACTCTCCTGCCATCTATGCCAATATCCTCTTGTTTCCAAGGAAGCCTGTTTTATAGAAACACATCAGAACATCTTCTTTTACCTTTTGACAAAATGAAGCCATGTCCTTGGGAGTTTCCCACCCATTGCTCTCTTGGCTACTTCACTCCAGTACTATTTCATTACTTATTGATTTTTCAATGCCTCTCTGCATGGCTGTAATTTACACAAGTCCTTATAGCCCTTAGCGATTCTTAACACCTCAAGGTAAGATCACCGAGTCCACTAGAGAGAGGCAGTTGGCTACTGTCTTTTCCGGAAGGATGAAAAACTGGTGAATCTCATTGCTAAAGCATAGTCCTCTGGGAAGCCTTGGTGGATGAAAAGGTAGCTTTACACGGGTTCAGATGCTCAATGAGAGCATGAATAATGTTGAATGTTGTTGCATTCTTCATGTGCTGCTGATTTCCATGCAACATTCAGAAAAGACATGAAGAGTGGTAGATTGGCAGTACTTAGTTTAAAAAAAAGGTCTATGAAATAATCCTAGAGCTGATAAACATGCATTTATTATGTAATTTTTTTTAAAAAAAGAATCACTGTTCTTATCAATTTGTGAAATAGATATTTGTCTTTTGATGTAATCAATGTTCTACATGGAAGAAATGGAAATAAAAGGAAATGTGCACATGATGGAAAAACTAGAATAAAATGCTAAATATTTTCTTTTTAAAAAAATGCTATTTGGCTTTTTAACAAAATTACTTTCTTATTTATTTATTATTTTTTTATTTTTTGCTTTTTCAGGGCTGCACTTGCAGCATATTGAGGTTCCCAGGCTAAGGGTTGAATCAGAGCTATAAACGCCAGCCTACACCACAGCCACAGCAATGCCAGATCTGAGCCGTTGTCTGCAACCTACACCACAGCTCACAGAAATGCTGGATCCTGAGTGAGGCCAGGGATCAAACCTGCAACCTCATGGTTACTAGTCAGATTCATTTCTACTGTGCCACAAGGGGAACTCCTTTTTTATTTATTTTAATTTTTAAAAAATTTTTGGCCACACCCAATGCATATAGAATTCCCAGTCCAGGGATTGAATCCAAGCTAGAGATGTGACTTACAGAGCAGGTGTAGCATCTCTGGATCCTTAACCCACTGCACCAGACCGAGAAATCTGATAAATATCCTCTTGAGATGTTTTGTTTAGATAAAACACAAAAAGAAGAAAATAAACTAAAAAATTGTATTTTTTTCCAGAAAAAACAAATTTAGCCTCATAGCTATAAATCAAATCAAATTGTAAAGTTTCTAGTGTCATATTTGGACTTTACTGTTTGGCTTTTATAAATTTATAATTGAAAAATTAATCAGCTACTTTTATATATTTCTAGGGAATACTTTTTTTTAACCCATGAAAGTCTTTCATGGGTTTTGATTTTATATATTTAGAGTTATGGTGAGAATGTGATTATAACTTTGAAGGAAAAATTTCATATTAATAAATGATCATATGAAAAATGATGTGATATATTTTCATCCAAATATAGAGTTGAATTCTTTCTTGCCTTCTTCTACAAAATGATATTAAGTCAAAAGTGCCCTGAAGGACTCTATCTTAGATTGGCCTTCTAAGGAAGCCAAAGACTGAAAAAAAGCTGATAATGTCAGACCATTTATATAGTATCATGCAGTTTACCTGACTCTGTGACTTTAAAGCCACTTCTAGGTGGTTGCACAACAATGAACTGATCATCCTAAACCAATACCTAGAACTACACAATTTTTTAAGCTTAAGGTGAGGGTAGGAATCATCCGGGGAAATTACTGTTTAATTTCTTGACGTTGGTGAAAACCATCCAATCGAAGGAGCTATTTGGCATTTAAAGATCCAAAAATCCAAATGTTTGATGACATATTTTACTTTTTAATTGCCTATTGCCACTCACGTTACTGTTGTTAATTTTTGGTTTCATGCCCTTCATCCGACTGTACCATCTGATCTTCTAATATGCTAGGGTTTACTGAGGTGCCAGTAAAGGGCAATGATTGCTGCCTGCTCGCTTCCCTTATTTTTGGAACATACGCTCTAAATTTCTTTGTGGGGGAGGTACCTGACTCGGCTCTCCGTCCCTTTGGCGTGGGTAGAACTGACCCAACCCCAGGTTCGAGGTTGACCCAAGCCTGGCAGCTGGATACCACACCACCCTGTCCACAATGAAGGACCCCAGCTGAGACAACGAGAGCCCAGTCCCAGACTTTGGCGATGGGAAGCTCTCTCCCCTTGGGGAGGTTATATTGGTAGAAGTGAGCCTGGAGCTGCCAGGGACATGCAAGAGTCCACCTGGAAATCAGGCAGATGGAACCTAAATAGATGTGGAGAGAGAGGGGAAGCAAGATAGGTGTAACTACTTGTGCTGTTGAATCCAGCCGAGCCTGAAGCCAGCTACCCCAGCCATTTTAATATATGAAGTAATACATTCTATTTTTATTTAAGCTAATCTGAGTTTGGTTCCAGTTAGTTTCAATCAAGTGTGCTTGATTAATTAGGGCAATTCTGTCTATGAACAATCTGCATATTTCAAGTGGGTTTCTTTTTGTTCTGAAATAAATCTGGAATGTTTAAGCAGGTTCACTGAATTCAAAGGACTTAATGATTTTGTTGTCCATCTTAGACTTGGGGTTCCTGCTGTAGTGTGGTGGGTTAAGGATCTGGCCTTGCCACAGTCGTGGTGTAGGTTACAGCTGAGGCTTGGATTCAATCTCTGGCCTAGGAACTTGTATATGCCATGGGTGTGGCCATAAACACTGCAAAATCAAAAACAAAAAGACAACTTAGGTTTGATCCTGCAAATGCCTTGGTGTGAGAGAGACTCTTCTAAAATAAGAGAAGAGTGTAAAAAAAAAAAAAATCCCTAAAAGTAATAAGGAAGAGGAAAATTGGCTATTTTTGTTTTGTTTTGTTTTAGGTAACAGTGAATTATAAAAAATCTCCTTAAAGAAAGACCCCGTGTTTCACTGATATCTATGATAGCAAACAAAGAGCTGGGTGCAAAGTAGACACTTCGGGGACTAAATTTATTAGAAAAAAAGTTCTGTCAGTTATTAATGCTTACTATATATTAAAAAAAAAGAAATACACTTTTGGCATGCCAGTACTTCTGAGAAATTTAATGAAGTCTAAAAATGATCAGACTCTTCTCTGAAGATGGACAAAATTCCCAGAAAACATCCAAAACATATATCAGTGGGAAGAGCCTTCTTTTCCTGTGGCTCATGTGATCATCTTTTTTTAAAAAAGGAAATTTAAATGCAAAAATTTAAGCTCACTGTTATTCCTTCTATGGCTGCTGTAGCCCACCATTTACTCCTTACCCCGAGATGGTACGTAGGAATGCCAACCTTGTTAGAATTCACAGATGTGGCCAAAATCTGGGCGAGACCCAATATTTCTGAGCCCCTGAAATCCTCTAGAATGAGCACTGTTAAAAGAATGCCTTCATTTTGAACCAACTATCTCTTAGGTATTTATTCCCTAACCATTTTTTCTGATGCTAACTGTTGGCCGAAATGGGAGGCCAATCAAAAGCCACATGGAAGAGAGATCTGAAACCCAAGAAGAAAATATGAATATTACTCAGGGCAAATGGCTCAAAGAGTTTCTGTACTAAGGCAGCCCAACCATATGGCCAAGTTGGCTCCAAATCAAAGTCATAAAACCATTGGTATGGCAGAGGGGGATGTTAGGGCGGCCGGAGTCAGAATGACTATACTGTACCACTGAGAACTGGGCTAGCCAGATGGTGCTGAGGGAGCCAGACAGGAATTCCACAGGAGGAAGATGGACTTCGCCCCATTTCACCTTTCCAGACTCCTCCGTCTTCCAGCTACACCACTTGTTGGACTTCTTTCAGGTAAATCACTTTCTACATCCCTATGCTATTGATGATGTCGGTCCCTCTACCTGGAAGGGCTGCCTCCTTTGCTCTCCTGCTTCCCCACTAAAATCCTAATTATTCTGCCACCTGACTCTGCTTTTCTTCCCAGACCTCCTGCATGTTCTGAACTGCCTGGGGGGCCATAAAGCTCCAATCTTTTTCTTGCCTTGACCTAGCTTACTTTTCTTTTTCTTTCTAATTTTCTATCCTCATCTCGATCTCTTCAAACTATTATTCAAAATTTGGCTCAAGCATCATCTCTTCCTGAAAGCTTCCCTGATGCCTCATTCCACTTTAGAAGACTCTCCCCCGGGCTCTTACAGCCCCTCCCAGAGTTTCCTTTATCAGCACTTCCTCCACGGTCTGAGAGCCATTGATCTACACCTGTGTCTCTTCCATATCTGTGGGATGGCTTGACCGTCGAGATCACGCCTGACTTGGCAGTCCCATCACTTAGCGCCTGGTGCTCAGTGGGAGGGGTGGATAGATGGCTGGAAGGAAGGACAACTTAATCCTTCAAGGCTATGCTCTCATGTTAGTCCATCTGGGAAGCTCTATTATCCTTCCTATCCTGCTGCCCTTCACATGTATACATAATAAAACATTCCCACAGCTTGACTCGCATTATGAACAAGTCCCATTCTCTCCCACAACAGAACAAGTTCTCTGAGGTTGGGATTCAAGGCTTCTTCATGGTTATATCTCTAGAGATGTCTGGTCCACTGGATGTGCACATTTGTTTCTGCTCCATACACAGTTATGGAAAGTTATGTAGTATCACTAGGATATAAAGATATGAAAGCCATTCCATTCAAACCAACCTCACACCAGACAGGAGACCCTTCCTAGCTTTGGACACTAAAACACCCGATCTAGCAGTGGGATGGGAATAGAGCAACATTTATAGTAATAATACCACTGAACACTGAGAACTTACTAAAGGACATGTGCTATCCTAGGAGCCTTAGGTGCATAAAACCGCTGTTCAGTAATGCCCTGTGTACATGATTATGACGCCTGCCGGAGGCAGTGACAACTGTGCACCTATAACTTTGGAGAGAGCTGGATCTGGTGGGTTTCAGGCTCGTGTATGAAAGCTGAGATTATATGGATTTGTTCTGAGAGTCAGCAGAGAGAGCTTCATCTATTGCTCTCTGCCCACACCTGAGTATGTAAAGGCCATATTATTTCAAATTCTGTTAACCTGCAACTTTGCGACTTGAATTGACAAGATTCCTCTCTGAATTCCAAGATGTGTCCATTACATAAACAGCAGGTGTTCAGGCAGGAAAGAAAGACCGCTGTGGTGAGGTTCTCTATTATATAGTATCCTAGTGGGTGCAGACTCTGTACCAGGAGCCCCATACCGAGATCCCCTCCACCCCGCGCAAGGCTGTGTTGTGGATGAAGTACAGTAAGGATATAAACAGCTTGGTCCAGAAAACACGCAGACAGAGATCTGTTATTATTGGAATAGTCTCCATAGCCTCAAAAGGGTAAGCGTTGTTTTTCTCACTTTCAGAAAGATGACAGTATTGCAAGAGAAGGTAAGTAACGTACCCAAAGGCACACCCCTAATAAATGGCTGAGTCCAAATATGAATCCAAGTCTGCGTCTGTGTTAATCATTAACTTACCAGGGAGCTTAATCCTACTACCACTAAATTGTTTTATGACCCCAGGAAAATGATTTCCTCTCTGTGTTTATTGTGGGGGAAGAAATTAATAAATCGAATAATGAATTTGGGCCTGGTGGTGATTCAGAATCCTAAGACTCAAGGTGACCTTGATCCATGGCCTGGACCATACTCCTGACTTGAGGGTTGCGTCCCAAAATGTAAGCATCTAATGAAATTTCAGAGGCCTCTCAGGAAAGGGTCTATCTGACCCACCTTGCGATCTCACAGGGTTGTTACCAGGAATAACTCATAAAAAAGCCTAAGATGTGTCCAGGTGCCACAGTGACAGATGTGACTATACATAAATTAGTCTTGCAGAAAGCTACTTGCCTGGGGTCATCATAAATTTCCGACGGTGCAACACAAGAATGATTGTATTTACTTTTGCTCTCTGTCGGGTAGAGAAGTATGATAGGCCAGTAAAACGATTTAGTTGGCTGGTAAATTATCTGCAAGATTGATTAAAAATAGGAAGCACGCAATCGGCAAATTGTCAATGCACAGAAAAGAATACTCCATACCTAGATCCAGAGATTAAATCAATGTAACACAGGGGCACCATTTCAGTAGGATGTTTCATTGAACTCTTGTGATATTGTTTGGAGTGAAATTACTGTGTGTGTGTGTGTGTGTGTGTGTGTGTGTGTGTGGATGAGGCATACGTGTGTAACACGGTGCTCATCTTGGTTCTCAATTCAAGATTAGGAAGCAGTAAAGACAATACACCAGGGACAGCCATCCTTAGTGCTCATCATTCTAAAAGAGATCATTTGGTGGAAATTAGAAAGAAAACATCAGCCATGTAATAAATTACTCTGAGTATCCCAAGAATGGGAAGCTGGCTGCTATTGTTCCCTCTTCTCATAAATGATGTGCCTGGATTATACCATCACTCTAACATGATTATGTATGCAAATGATGCAGACAGTTATACAATTTACAATTTGGCTGAAATTGTTAGAGAACTGGCAAATGGACTTTGACAAATCGCAATTTGAGGCTTTAAAAATGAACTTTTATCACAGAGCAAGAAAACAACGGATACTCAGCTGTGCTTATGTAAATTCCTCGAGCAACGCACAATAGAGACGCAAATGATGTACGCTCAATGACATTGTAAAAACTAGCATCCACTCTTCCTTGTGGTTGGGAAATGGATGACTCCAAGATTGCTCTGTTCGAATAAAATATTGGATTAATAGGGAATTATCGTCTATACCACATATGGATTACCAATTTTAAAAGAATTAGATCACGAAAAAATACATTTAATTTAATATTTCTTTGATGAGTCAGAGGGCACTTCGAGAACTCGCCCTGCCCTCAGGTCATTGTTGCAAACCACTGTTGATACTGGTGAGGCCTGGGAGATAGTTAATAAAGAGATCTGGTCAAGAGAACACAGGAAAACAGGGAGGCTGCTATTTTTAGACATTTATGTCAGGGTGTTTCCCTTTCAATTTTGATCTCTTTCAATCCCTAGAGAGGCTTACAATTCACTATTGCCTTTCCTGTCTGGGCCATAGCTTGGTTACATCCTAAGTAGGATTTCTCAAGGTTTTTCATTCAAAGAATCTTCCTGGCATCTGGAATCCTTTCCTTTCCCTTCATGTATTCAATTTTTTAAATCAAATATATTTATGACAATTTTTCTCCCCATCTTCCTTTTTTCTCCCTACACATGGCTACAATCTCGATATACAACCAAACGGCATGCTTAGAAAGGATCTATTGGTGCACAATTATATAAAAAAAGAACTATTCATGGCCTTTGTCTTCTAAGATTTACTATCTCAGATATTTTTTTGTGTGTGTATGTGTTTTTAGGGCTACGCCCTTGGCATATGGAGGCTCCCAGGCTAGGGGTCAAATGGGAGCTGTAGCTTCTGGTCTATGCCACAGCGATATGAGATCGGAGCCACATCTGTGACCTATACCACAGCAACGCCGGATCCTTAACCCACTGAGTGAAGCCAGAGATTGAACCTGTGTCCTCACGGATGCTAGTTGGAGTTGTTTCTGCTGAGCCACTGTCAGGAACTCCTATCTCAGATCTGTTGGTACACATATGCAGAGAACAGCTGTCCAGATCATTGAAGTGACCTGAAGTCAGGGGAAAGAGCCAGCAAGGGACTTGATGACACGCATTAGCTTTCTAGTTAAATAAGACCTGTTCCAAGTTTCCTCTTCTGTTAGGGCTCTTTTTTGAAGGATAAGCTATTCACTTTCCTCTTATATTAGGTGGCCCACATTAGAATGTACTGGGGTACAGCCCAGTGCAGGTTCTAATGAGGTTACTTGTAGTTTTGACATTTTGTGTTTGTGGCCAGAGATGTTTCTGACAGTGGCCTTTGACTGGCATTAGTTCATTTGGGTAGCAAATAGGTAATAATAAAGCCAAACGAATGAGTTCACTACCCTGAGGACCAATTGGCTTTGCTCACTTTATAACCACAGACTTGGGATGTTAAGGTTTGATGCTAGCACTGGTCAGCCACCTTGAAAATAAAAATGACTCACTGGGGAGGCATGGTCGCTTGGTGGCCAGCAAAGAAAATAATTTCTATATCATTAAAGATCAAAGGCATGCGAATTAAAATAACATTTTCCCCTGGTAAGTTCATTTGAAAATAGAGAAGAGCAGAGGGGAGGATGAGTAAGAGACAAAGAAAAAAAAAACCCAAACGAACAGTTGTGACATGGAGAAGTACAACAGCCACCCCAACATGGCAGATGGAGATGTAAATTAGGACAACTTTCTGGAAACCAGTTGGGCAGTAAAAGAGCCACCACGTTGGTTCAAGCCCTTTGGCCCAGTAGTTCTGCTTCTAGGAGGAGGTCCTACAGAACTGGGGAAACCGCCCTTTTCCAGGAGAATATTTTCTCCACTATCCTTTGAGTTCTAACACTCTCAGTGGCATGCCAAGATTCCTTTTTTTTTTTTTTTTTTTGGATTTTTTAGGGCTGCATGCTTTGCATATGGAAGTTCTTAGGCTAGAGGATGAACCAGAGCTGTAGCAGCTGGTCTGCGCCACGGCCACAGCAACGCCAGATCGGAGCCAGGTCTGTGACCTACACCACAGCTCACGGCAACGCTGGATCATCAACCCACTGAATGAGGCTAGGGATCGAACCTGCATCCTCGTGGATACTAGTCAGGGTCTGTTACCACTGAGCCACGATGGGAGCTCCTCTGGGATGGTTCCATTTTTGAGAAATGAGACAAAAAGGCCTCCAGTAGGGGAAAAGATTTACGTCTCCCCAATGATGTTCATGGCAGCCTTCTCTGTGTTGGTGAAAAAGTGCAAACAATACAAAAAATAGTGGTTTAGTTAATAAGGAATGTGACAGTCATATGATAAAATATTGTGTAAACAAATGGTTTATGACAAGATTTCCACTGACACAAAGCAATGTTCATCATATGAAAAATGAATATAAAATTGTGTAAATGATATGATATCAAGTGTGTGAAAATATGTATAAATAGAGGAAAACACAAAAATCATAAGCATGATTATTTGGGGTAGTGACATAGAGAGTAATAGAATTCTTTACAAGTTTCTTGATTTTCGAAGCTGAAAAAAGTTGCACATTAATTTTTATAATCAGAAAAAATATTTCCCCTTTCTTTTCTTTTCTTTTTTCTTTTTGCAGCTGCACTTGCGGCATATAGAAGTTCTTGGACCAGGGGTTGAATCAGAGATGCAGCTCCTGGTAATGGTGGATCTTTAACTTATTAAGGGAGGCCAGGGATCGAACCAGCATCCTCAGAGAGACCACATCAGGTCTATTCCCCTGAGCCACAAGGGGAGCTCCAATATGTCCCCTTTTAAAGGAAGAGATTGAAATAAAATGGGTAATGTTTTTATAATAGTGGTAAGAAACAAAAGTAGAATTCAAGGTACAGTCAGTTCTTATTTAGGTGAAATATGCCTAGAAAACTGAGTGAAAGTGATACTTTTGTGAGGCTGCTCCATAGGAAGCTACCTCTGGATGAGGAATGATGGCTGCCCGTGCTTTTCTGTACTTCTTCTAGGTCTTATATTACTTCTGTAATCAAAGTGAATGGAAATACTTAGAAAAGAAAAAGTTCTTTTACAGAAGGAATCTTAGGAAAAGTGTGCACATAAAGCATCGAAACTCTTTCACCCACCCTGCCCAGACAACTCTCAGAAGCCAAAGTAACTTTAACCCACCAGGCAGATTAATAGTAATATCTTTTTATTAGGTTTGCCATATTAAAGTCATTTTTGTAGGCAAATAATGGTTAAATATTGGCAACTTCATATTGTTTAACCTGATATATTAGGAACACCACAACTGCCTGTTTGTAAAATTATTAGACTGCCTATTTTTTATTTTTACTTCTACCTGTTAGCATTGCTCAGAGAAAGCCCCAAATCTTCTGAGGCAGTGATTCTCAAAAGTTTTTTGGTCTCAGGGCCTGTTTGTGGTCCTCAAAACTAGTAAGAATGCTAAAGAGCTTTTGTTTGTCTAGGTTATATTTATGGACATATTAGAGACTGAAAAAGAGAATTTAAAAAATATGTATTAATTCATTTCAAAAATAAAAATAAAGCCATTATACATTAATATAAGTAACATTTTTTTTGGGCTGCATCCACAGCATGTGTAAATTCCTGGGCCAGGAATCAAACCCATGCCACAGCAGTGACCTGAGGCACTACGGTGATAGCACCAGGTCCTTAACCCGCTGAGCCACCAGGGAACTCCATAAGTAATATATTTTTATAAAAATAATATTTTCCCAATGAAAATAATTTAGGGAGAAGAGGGCCACTGTGTCACATTTTTATAAATCTCTAATGTCTAGCTGAAGACAGCTGGATTTTTATATCTGCCTCCATACTCAATCTGTTGCAATGTAATATGTTGTATAGCCTCTGGAAAATTCCACTGTACACTTGTGAGAGAGCGATAGTGAAAAATAATGTCTTTGTATTAATATGTAAATCACTTGACCTCAGCCACCACTGGAAACCCAAGGGTTTCCAGACCACACTTGAGAAGAGCTGTTTTAGAGCTGTGATTCATATCCATTTCAGGGTTATCATTCTTCCAAGAATCAACCATGTTCTCCCTTTTCCAAGAAAGGATCATACTCACACATGTATGGACACATACACACAAAGTAGCCCATCAAGTCAATAACTTTGGGGATTCATTAATTCCCTGAAGTCTAGGCACACCCCAGATTAAGAATACTTGGTCTGAAAGGAAGGTAAGGATTATCTCAGGTCCATTTGCTTTTTGAAGGTCAAGATCATGCCCAACTAAGTATTGGATACATTTGGTTGCATGAGAAGAGAGAGGATTTTCTCAGTGAATTTAGACAAATATCTAAAGTCACCCAAAGACCAAAGGAAATTAAGTGGTAACCAGCTGTTGTGTCTGGTTAGCTCTACTCCAACTCTGAATCAGCAAAACACCTCCTCAGACAAATGGGAAGGAATAAATGCAGGATCTGAGCCACATCTGTGACCTACATGGCAGCTTGTGATGATGCTGGATCCTTAACCCCCTGAGAGAGGCCAGGGATCGAACCCGCGTCCTCACAGAGACAATGTCAGGTCGGTAACCCACTAAGCCACCATGGGAACTCCACAAACCCCATCTTTCATTTCCCCCTTTAAGCTTATCTTTTTCAAGAACCTAACTGGCTACAATTCAAAGGCATGTTGAAAAATATATAAAAATATATTTGGGTGGGGGTAAAAAAAAATCCATTACATTTTTTGATTGCATGGAGTTGCTTATCAAGGGTGTGTGAATAATGCCAGGAAAAGATACTTTTCTGAAAATCAATAAGTTGAAAGTGCTGTTTTAGGGTTGCTGTAGTTGTTGGTTGTGTTTCAGAGTTATTCCTATTGACCTGAATTCAAAAACAAGGTATTGATTTATAAAGTACCTTCAGTAAATAAATGTACATTCTTTCGGCTAACCCTAGTAACCTGTAGCATACAGAACAAGATTTCAACTCGGCTCAGTGGAGTTGAGCTCATAGTGTTACAATTAATCCTTTCTAAGAATCGCAAGGCTACTCTTACAGAGAGTGTGGGGAACAACAGAGATGGCAGACAAAAAAACTATGGAAAGAGGTAGGACTATCTTGGCTTCTTTTTCAGAAGGATTTTTTCCCCCCAAAACATTATTTTGGTTTCCGGAACAGCGAGGAAGTAAAGATAATCAAACCATAGCCCGCCAATGACTGAATGATGACTTCCCCAATTCTTATGGATCTACGCAGCTTTCCTCTTGAGAATGAATGACAGAAACAAGCAGTAAGGTACCTCTTTGGTTGACTCCTGGGTTCATTCTAGAGAAATAGAGGATGAGGTCGACAGTTCCTGGCTTCACACTCAAAGAGAGCAGCGCTGAGGCTTGATTCTGGTCTGTCTCACTGTGCCATTAGTGATCAACCACAAATGTTTGTTGTTGGGGACATGTTACATTAAAAAACAACAACCCAGTTTTCTTATTTTTTATTATGTACCTTTCAGATGTACAGCATTATAGGTTGACATCTCTGTATCAAAAGTGATCACCACAAATCTAGTTACCATCCCTCACTGTGCCGTGGACCGCCTTCACCCATTCTGCTCATCCACCTAAACTCTTTTCCCTCTGGGAACCACTAACCTGATTTCTGTATCTATGAGTCTGTTTTTGTTTAATTTTTTTGGTTCATTTCTTTAAGATTCCACATATGAATGAAATCATATGGCATTTGTCTTTTTCCACGTGACTTATCTCACTTAGCATAATACTTTCAAGGTTCACATATGTTGCTGCAAATGGTAGGACGTCTTCTTTTTTATGGCTGAGTAGTATTCCAGTGTGTATAGATACCACACCTTCTTTATCCATTTATCCATTGATGGACACGTAGGTCGTTTCCATGTCTTGGCTATGGTAAACAGTAAACAGTGCTGTAGTGAACATAGCAGTGCATAGATCTTTTAAAATCAGTGTTTCCATCTTCTTTGGACAAATGGCCCCGTTTTCTTTAAACTTTTTTTTTACCAACGGCAATAGACTTGTCCCTTGAAGAAGCAGGTAACATTGTGAAAGCACATTTAAACAAAGTGTGAGAAAGTAGAGCTTCCAGCCTTTGGGCTTCTTTCTGGACTCTTCTTGAGATTCAATATAGAAATGAGCAGAAATCAAACAGTGGAAGTGAAAATACAAAGCAGGGGAAATTTATCTGTGATGAAGGCATCATGTTGGCTACAAGGAGGCTATGATATGGATAAACCACCTGGTGGGCCCTATTTAGTGCACACAGAGCAGGATCCGGCAAAAGTCTATGCATTTAAAATTAAATAACAAAGAATCTATTTTTTTTTTTTTGGTCTTTTCTAGGGCCTCACCCATGCATATGGAGGTTCCCAGGCTAGGGGTCTAATCAGAGCTGTAGCCGCCGGCCTATACCACAGCTCACGGCAATGCCAGATCCTTAACCCACTGAATGAGGCAAGGGATTGAACCCACAGCCTCATGGTTCCTAGTCGGATTCGTTAACCACTGAGCCACGACGGGCACTCCAAAGAATCTATTTTTTTAACAATCAAGTCGTCTATTATTTTCTCAGCAATTATCATTTTGATTAATTAAATATATTCATTTCTCCCAGGCATGTTTTGGCAGCTATAATGTTTCTCCTGTAGCAGTCCAGGACAGCATTTTGTGAACTTAGGAATTGGGGTGGTGGGGAAGGGGGTGGTAAGTGGCTCTTGGGCTCTGAGCTTCACACCTGGCTTTCATCAGAAGAGTTCTATTTGATCTGTTTTTATATATTGAAACTCTAAGTGAGATCTTATTAGAAAAAGAATCCTGCTGCTAAAAACAATGACAGCGAAAGGTTGAAAGTCACTGGTGTGAGGAACGTAGGTTTAGACTGAAATGGAACCTGAATGTTAATACTCTTCTGTAGGAATTAAGCAGGTGACTTCTCTTCGTAAAAAAGACTTTCAAGTCATCCATATTCATTATTAGAAAAAGGATAGAGAAAACAGACAAAAGGAAAACAAAGCTACATGTAAGTCCATTACCTGGATCACGGCTGTGAATATAAGCCTGTTTCCCTCGCTTTCTCTCTCTCTGGATCTCTCCTTCCTTCCTGTCTTTCTATCAACTCCTTTTTTAAAAAATGAAAAGAAGATCACACTCTACATCCTGTTTGTCACTTGATTTTTTTTTTTTTTACATAATACCTCATGAACATGTCTTCTTGCCAACAAATATGCCTCTACATCAAACTTTGTGAAGGCTTCCCAGCAGGTTAGTATACAGACTTGATCCATTTCTATTGTGCGTCTAGTCCATCCAAGGCATTTGTTCTGATATTATAAGCAATTCTGCTGTGAACAGAGCTGTACAGAGCAGAACTTCCTGACTGGTGTGCCAGGGCACATGGGTCTGGCACAAATGGGCTCCAGTGTGGGAGACACAGAGCCCACACAGCCCACCTGCTGATCTGTCCCCATCCCCCCATGCCCACGCTACAAGCTGCCTCCAGGGTTTACCTCCATGTGCTCTACAAGTGGGCTTTTCTTCATGACCCACGAGCCTAAGGTTCTTAGAGAGCATCACTAGAGAGTAAGAGTTACAAATCTGCCCTCTCCAGCCAAACTGGCTGGCCTCGAATCTTAGTGCCATCATTTACCAGCTAGGGGAACTTGGGGAAGTAACTTTCTTTCTGTGTCCTCCAGTTCCCTCATTTCTTAAGCAGAGGTAGCAATGACATCGAGTTCATAGTTATCGGGTTATTACAAGAAGTTAATACATGGAAATACGTAGAACAATGTCAAAAAATGGAAAGCAATCAAATGTCAGTTATTATCCTTGGATATACATCTGCGCACTTTTTGACAACTTCAAGCTGGAATGGTTTCTGATGGAGAAGACAGAATGTTACCTTGGGGGTGTGCAAGCTCTAGTTCTCTGTATGGTCTAGGACAGAGCTTACCAAACAGCAGAAGAAGATAATGATTCTTTTGCTCTCAAGGTAGTGTAGCGATGCTTGAAGAATTTGGAACCCTTGAGCTGAGAGCACCCAGGCTTTGGTTACTCCAGGGTGCTCAACATATAGGATCATTTTTGCTTGGTGCAAACACTTGAGAAAGGTTGGGAAGTATGGTCATGACCTTAGTGTTTCTTTCAGTGTCTTCTTCACTGTAAGACACCGGCCACTGCCCTGCAAATCTTTTTGCTCTCTCCTCTTTTCTCTTAACTCTAAGAACCAATGATTTGGCAAACAATCACACCTCACCAGACTCCTATGTGTGTCTGACCTATGTGTGCAGGGAGAAAGAGATTGGTTTTCAATAGTAGTTTTCTGATGTAACTTCAATAGCATGTTGCAATCTAATATGATAATCACCACTTTTCAGAGAAAGAAAAACAAGCTAATACTCCTTTACCTACATATTATGTGACTCTTTTGTTTTCTAATACTTGGCTTGTCCCTGCAGCTTGGGTAAATGTGTGATTCTGAGAATCGTATCCTGCTAAAACCTGAAGGCATAGTTAAAATCTTGCTGACATTTTTGTGAGCAATCATTTTTCTGTCTTTAATTTTAGTCACTATTTCTCCTTGTCTTTGGCTTCAAAGTTTGTCGTTCTCTCTTTGTGGGCCTGGGTCCCCTTTCTGCTCTCGCTGAGCGCAGATACATGTATCAAGTTCTGGCTGAAAATCAGCTGTCTTCTCGGTTTTCAGAAGATGGCTCTCCTATTCCTTCCATAAGCTCCTTTAGCCTTTGTTCTTTGGTCCAATCTGTAAGCCATCTGCATTCTTTATTATTAAGAACATATTTACTGAGATTTCACAACTGTTTAATAGATATGTATCTTATTACATGTTTGATACACCTCATTAAACATATGATTCAATTGGTATTTATTTAACATTCAGTAAACACTGAGACCCCTCAGCCTCAGTGGGGGCAGGGGTGGGGGTGGAGGGGGAGTACCCCAGCTCAGCATCAATGCTTTCCTTTGTCCTGTAGGAGTGGCTCCTGCCGCAGTCTGGTTCTTCATCTTTAACCCTTCAACACTCCAGCTCAAATAGGCTTGGGCAAAGGATCAAAGTTGGGAATGAAGCCTAAACTTCAGCTTACCGCCCGAGCTACTATGGGGGCTACCAGTCTGGAAGCCGTCCACGCCCCACCCCCACCCTGCCCTGGTGCCATCTCTGTAACAATGCTGAATGGGAGCCATGGGGTATCCTGTCTTATCAGATCTAAAAGGGTGACTGTGTTTTTTTTTTTTAAGTGACTTAGGATGTGGCCAACAATACTACTCAACAGGAGGGGGGTGCCAAAAGCCTCACAGCTGCTCTCCCCAACCAGACCAGAGGCATGGGGAGCCCCCTGAAATCAACTAGAAGTTTATGGGGATGCTTTCGAGTCTGGCAGGCTTGTTTCCTCCTTCACTTGCCCCATCCCTAAGACCCAAGGTTCACACCACAGAACTCTCCTCACATATCCCAGATCCTTGGGTTCACTTCTCATATGCTCAACTTAGTTGGTTCAGAAAAATAACAATACAACTGAGTATTACATAGGGGGCGGCCAAAGATAGAAAATGTGACCAGACGCCAGAGTCGTTTTTGCAATGGAACTTTTCTGGCATGAATTTCTCATCCCTCCCAGCTTCACTTTCTCCTAAAGCAGAGCTTTGGACAAACATTACTCCATTTAAACATTTACGGTTTCCCCCCGCATGCCAGAGTTTCCAGGACTCACATATGAAGAAATACAAAGAAGCTGCAGAAACTTCTCTGTGAGAAAAAAGTTCTCCTTTAAGAAGGCAACATGCCTTAGCCAAACAACTGATTACAACTATGAGGTTGAAATGCTTTCTGGGGGAGGGGGCAGGAGGCAATTTAGTTCTTCGGTCTTTGCCATAAATAACGGATTAAAAAGCTTAGCTGATGCTATAAATTAAAAATGTGAAACTAATTATACCAGGCCCATAAAAGCAAAACAATCAATTCATAACCCAAGTATGTGATGTGACAGCATCTACTGGGTATGACAGCTCAAGAGAAGCAGAGGGGACCCAGGAATCCTACAAGAATCTGTCCTCCAGTCCAGAACCACAGGCTTGCATCCACGTTGAGAAGTGAAACAGTAGTAGCTCTCTTGTTCTCTCTACCCGTTTTGCATGACAACAGTTTCATCCTTCCCTTCCCATCTCCACCCCTTCCATGCAGCCCCATTACTCAAAAGAAAGCCTCACCCATCCCAACAAGCACAGCTGCAGTTTTGCCAATTCAAACCAGATGAGTCTGGAAGGCAGCTGCTGCCAAGACTATAATTCAACCGGGAATTCCTAAATGTTTCAACCAACCATTTAATAATGTTCTAGCTAGAATTTTCTCCCTGTTCTGATTAGATGGGTGAGGCCAACTTGGTTGGACTATGCCATTGCAGAAAAGTTCTCTGTGTCATTCAATGGATTGTTTCCTTCTGTTTTACAAAGACCATACTCAACACGAGCTGCCTATGGGGGTTTCTTCACTCCTAGCTCGTTCTCTTCCCGATGTAGTGGAATCAGTCAGTGTTCACAGTTCTTCATGTTCTCTATGTATTTGGGTTGTAAATCTACATCTTTGTCTTGTGACTTTGAGGTTCCTTTCACTAAAAGTGGATATATTTCCCCAATGAATTAGTGTGTGGCACAACCAGGCAACATTATATGACTAATGGAGTGAGTGTGTGTGTGTGTGTGTGTGTGTGTTGTGTACAGGAACATGTGCTAACCCTCAGTTGAGACCCATGAGGCACTGCATCTTTCCGTCCCCACTCTTACTCTGTATTGATGATGGTCCACAAGAACAATATGCCCTGGACAGTGACTGGTATAAGAATGACAAAACACTTGGAGTTGACTTACTGCATCATACAACCTGGGGCCAAGCCCAGCTGATCCCAGACAAGCATAGCAGAGCCAAAGCCAGTCTGCAGACACACAAGGGAAAAATAAATGTTTGCTCTTTTTAGCTACTCTGTTTTTGGGAAGGTTTGTTACACAGCAGTATTGTGGCAATAGCTGATGGATACGCTTGCCACCTAAGGCATCTTTTTAAAATTGCCATGTTATTATGTCAGTCTCTTGCTTCATGGCCCCTTGCAATGTACAGGGCAAGGCCAAGATGTTTTTCTTGGTACTCAGAACCTCTTCCAACCCATCTCTAACCTAAGTGTCAGTTTCTCGGCAAAACCTCCCCAGACTGAATTAGTTCCCTTCCTTGGGTTTCCAGAGTGGTCCCACGATCTGCTACAAGCACAGTTGTCACAATGGATATTACTAGATTTAGCAGTGTATCTATCTCCCTGGAAAGGCTGTGAACTTCGGAGTCAAGAGTCAGATCATTCGCCTTTGTACTCTCAGCCTATGGTAAACAAAATGAACTTTTACTGTTACTTAGTAAATGATTACAGCCTGCCTGATTTTGCTAGGAAACCCTAACAGACCCTTGGCTTACAACCCACTCCAATGTTATCTGCACATTTTCTGAAAAGTAGCTTCGACTCCCCAGTTTCCTAGTTCAGGAGTCTGGGTTTACACAGTGATCTGAGTTTCAGTAGGAGGTAGAGAGTGGTGCAAATATCATTGAAGGTCATAAAGATATGTTCTGAAAGCAAGGCCACGGCCCACTTAAGTTCCCCCTGGGGATTTCAGCCTGATCCTTGCTCTAATGTTGACCCATAGCCATTGCCCAAATAGAAGGAGCAGAAAGCAGGCGGGAGTTTGATTTTCCCAGTTGATTTGGTCGCAGGTTTGACCGTGATAATGTTGCTGTTTTCCCCGGGCTGACTGTTGCAGATGAGTCAGATGGAGCAGGGCTGTCGCTCTGGGATAGATCGATGTTATCGATCCTCAAGGATCCATGTCATTTCCAGGGGATTTGCTAAAGAAGCTACTTATGTTCCTTTTTCATTTTCACCAACTCATTACCAGCTGCTGCTGCTGCCTTGGTACATCTCAGCAACACCTGGAGGAGTGGAACACGCCTGTCCAATTGGGGTTCAGACACCTTCCTTCAAAATTAAACACAAGACAACATACGACCCACCAAAACCTGAGCCACATGAGGAAGTCAGGTCATAGTGGCCCACAGGGGTTTGGTATTTTTTGTTTTGTTTTAAAAAGGGCAGCCTGGCCCTACACTAAGCAATTGATCCCCCCGGCTTAACTTTTAAATTAAGACCATTGTAAATTTGGGAACTTGAGAGGACATAGAGAGGACACCCATAATACTTTGCAAATGTCAAGTGCCTCTTGATGTTGGTTACTTTTCAAAGGTAGCTAGGTTACAATGTACTGTGGTAATGAAAAAACCCCGTCAGGCCCACTCTACAGGGTTTTAGTCAATATACATAATATTATTGGGCTTTGCAAGGATTAAAGGTTGTTTCTCTCACAGCCTCACAATAGGACTATTTTTCCTACTGAAGGCACAAAAGAAACCTCCCTGTTTACAGAGGAGCCCAGGACATTTTGGGGCCCCAAGGCGGTCCCGACCTCTCTTTGTATACTTCCCCCTGCTGGTAGCTTTGTAGTTAACCTAAAAAAAAAAAAAAAATCCAATTTCTTTTAACCTGTAGATGTTAGGACTTAAAAAAAAGATTGATTGGTGATTTATATTGTCTGTGAGTCATTTCTAAAGTACAAGAGTGATGGTTTCCTCTAGTTTTCTTCTGGGAATGAAAGCTTTTATGTCGCTCCATTCTCCCCACCAACGCTCATGCCTCTTCCATTATCCCATCGTTAGTACTGTTTTGGAATCACTCATCCTGCGAAATGGGGTACCCAGAATGGAGCATAATATAAGGTGTGGCCTTATCAAGATTTATACACATGAGGAGGCCAGAGATCGCTCACTAAAAAACTCTGTAATGTGTCATAACCACGCCTAAAGAGGAAAAAGGAAACCACTCAGTGTGCTTTGGCCCACACTCTTAAGAGGAATTCCAATCTTAAAACCTCACGACAGAGAGGCAGTGACTCATCTGTCCAAAGGAACTTTTCGGATGAGGATTATGGAGACTAATCCTGGGCTGGATCCAGGGAATTTCCCAACTCACCCTTTTAAGTATCTCTACAGTACCCAGAACTTTCTTAGAATTAGTTGGATTTTTAAAAAAAATGGTGCTAAAAACACATGACATAAAATGTAACATTTTCACCCTTCTATACGATTCAGTTCAGTGCCATTGAGTTATAATGTTATGCAACCATCACTACTAGCTCAGTCCAGAACCTTTTCTTTTTTTTTTTTGTCTTTTTGCTATTTCTTGGGCCGCTCCCAAGGCATATGGAGGTTCCCAGGCTAGGGGTCTAATCGGAGCTGTAGCCACTGGCCTACGCCAGAGCCACAGCAACGCGGGATCTGAGCCGCGTCTGCAACCTACACCACAGCTCACGGCAACGCCGGATCCCTAACCCACTGAGCAAGGCCAGGGACCGAACCCGCAACCTCATGGTTCCTAGTCGGATTCGTCAACCACTGCACCACGACGGGAACTCCTTTTTTTTTTTTTTTTTTTTTTTTTTCAGAACCTTTTCATCATTGCAAATGGAAACCCTGTACCTATTTGCAATCACTCCCCATTCCCTCCTCATCCTATCTTCTGGCAACCAAAAATCTGCTTTCTATCTATTATAGATTTGCCTATTCTGGATGTTTCATATAAACAGGATCACACAACATGTGGCCCTTTGGGTCTGGCTTCTTCTACTTACGTCTTCAGGGTTCATTCTTACTGCACGTATTAGCTCTCCATTCCCTTTTATGGTTTATAATATTCCATTGTACAGATATATTATATTTGTTTATGCATTCAGCTCTTGAGGGACATGTGGGTTCTTAGATCTGATTTTTGCTTCTCTTTATGGTAAAAAAAATTCATGTACACAACATAGAGATCTAACGTTGTTGGAGCTGTTTTGAACAAGTCATGTTATTAGCCTGTTTTACTCTTGGTTGCCCATCAACAAGTACTGGCCTTAGAGGCCCTCAATCCGTATTGCCTGACGGATTGAGGCACAGTCTTACAAGAATTATGCAAATTAATTAGTGCAAGCACAGGTGGTATGTGGATGTGTCAGACTATGGATTGGGAGGAGATAAGCTGACCGGGGTGAGATCAGCTGACTGGGGCAGAACAGGTACCCAAGATGTGCCCAGATGACAGCCAAGACCCTACTGGCCTGGGAGACAATTTGTCTAAAGGATATGGCAATTTCCTATCACTATGTTGACAAATGGTGGGTGGGAAGAGATGCTGAGCTAAAGGGGCATGGCCTGTGAGACAGAGAGTAGAGAAAGGGCTGTCTGTGATGGCTGCTTCTTGACTGGCGCTATCCAGGAGGTCAGGTGGGTGAGAACCTGAAGACTGCCTTCTGTGGTCGGTTGGATCCGAGGAAACTGGGTAAGAGTTCCTCTGGAAAATACATTTGGGGGGAAGCTAGGTGAACTTCAACAATGGGCTTCACTGACAAATACGTCCGATAAAGGTGGTCAGAAGTTAGGTTAAAGGAAGTCAAAGAGATCTCAGTATATCAGCCTTTGCAGAACCTTTGAATGCACCCGTGTGCATTCTACAGCTTCAAGAGGCTGGATGCAGTCTGAAGAATTTTCTAAAATTCTTTGACTATGGAATCCCTCAATGCTGCTGTGTTCACTGTGCAAAGATATCTTCTCAGGGGAGCAACTGGGAGCTGAAATGGATGTGCACGGTGCTCCACGTGCCAAGTGAAGGGCCTGCGGGGCTGTGTTCACCCAGAGGACGTGCATTCTTACATTCCTATTTCTGTTTGTCTCCCAAGGATGGCTGCCATTTTCTAACTTTCCTAAGTGTACTTTGTAGGTGGGAGAGTCTCTGGCCCCCTTTTGGTGGAGGACAGGGTGTGTGTGTGTGTGTGTGTGTGTGTGTGAGAGAGAGAGAGAGAGAGAGAGAAAGAGAGAGAGAGAGAGAGAGAGAGAGAGAGAGAGAGAGAGAGAGAGAGAGAGAGAGGAATGCAGGGGACAAGAGTCTTCCAGGGAATGGCTGGGCATATCCTATACAGGCAGGGCTGTAGCTCTGGGAAGGAGCAGTTACTAAGAACAAAGTAATTTCTGTAGACTGAATATTTGTGCCCCCTCCTCCACTCCCAATCCTTATGTTGAAATCTAATCCCCAGTGTGATGGTGTTAAGAGATGGGCCTTTGGGAGGTGCTGGGACATGAAAGTAGAGTCCTCATGATTGGGGTTAGAGTCTTTACTGGAGACCTCGGTTCACCCTTCTGCCATATGAGAACATGGTGAGAAGAGGGCCATCTATGAATCGGAAAGCAGGCCCTGACCAGACCCTGAATCTGCTGGCACTTTGATCTGAGACTCCCCAGCCTCTAGAACTATGAGAAATAGATTTCTGTTGTCTACGAGCCACTCAGTCTACAGTACCTTTGTTACAGCAGCCTGAATGGACAAAGGAGCCATCCCTGGGGCCAGTGCACCTTGGATTCATTGGGGACAAGGAGCCTGAGGAAGCATGGCAGCACCCTATTGTTGTAACTGAGCCACTGTATTTGAGGTCCTGAACTTGACTTAATCCTGACCTCCCTGGAAGACTGAGTTTAAGGCTATGCTTTCTTCTTTGGTCAGGGGGAAGGTCTTGGGGAGTCCAGGAGGAGGGTCTGGGAGATCAGAGGCAGGGTTAGAGCTGATAGGAAGCCAAAGGATGAGATATAGCCTCTAAAAGCCCCAGAACTCAGAGGGAGCCTTAGGTGGGATGCACGGGCCAGAAAGTCTTCAGGGGAAGCCGAGCTGGGCATTGAACCGGATACAACTATTGACTCTCACCTCTGTGTGCCCTCCCCTCAGAGGTCACAGACATTCAAAATGAAAAGAATACTGGAGCACTAAGGGATTATGAGATTCCTTTTGAATCAACTCAGGACGATTAAATTATTTTTGGTATTGCCTAGTTTCATGTATTTATATTTGAATTCTCTGAAAACTGGCACTCCATGTGGGATAGTTCTAAGAAGATTTGACTAATCACAACATCCCAACCCATGGCCATGATCATAATGGAAAACAGGGTTTACTAGATAAACACGCTTCTAGGATTACAAAATTGGTGGCATTAAAACCAAATGGCTCATAAATAAAAGTAATAAAAGTAATTCTCTATGTCAGGTTGCTGTCTGTTTCCTGCTTATATATATATAAATACACACACACACACACACACACACATATATATATATATATATAAAATAAGTATTTTTTTGGCTTATAAAATATACGTGACCATTGTAGAAAATGTGGAAATTATGAAAAACAAAAAGAAGATAAAAAAGACACTGTAATACCTACGTTCACAGTTAGAATTTTGGCATATACATTTTATAATCTTTTTTTTTTTTTGTCTTTTTGGCTTTTCTTGAGCCGCTCCCATGGCATATGCAGGTTCCCAGGCTAGGGGGTCTAATTGGAGCTGTAGCCACCGGCCTTACACCACAGCCACAGCAAACGCCGGATCCTTAACCCACTGAGCAAGGGCAGGGATCGAATCCACAACCTCATGGTTCCTAGTCAGATTCGTTAACCACTGCACCACCATGGGAACGCCTACATTTTATAACCTTTATATGTAAGGATGTATTTTATTTTTATAGATTGTTTATATATGAATATACACTTTAAAATTGCATTTTAAAATAGATTTAAAAATAAAATAAACCTGTAACAATCATTTATTAATGTACTATATATACTTTCCATGTCCTTAAATATCACTTTGCAACATGGCTGCATAGTATGCCATTGTATGACAAACTTTTTTTTTTTATTTAATATACCCCCATTGTTGGATATTTAGGTTGCTTTAAATTTTTCTTGTATAATTCCTTTTTTTTTTTAAACCCTACAGCTTTGATTATTTTCCAGAAGCCTCTCACATCTTTTTCTTTCACTTCTATATCACTATAAGCCCTTAAGTCACTTATGCTGGTTATAACTATTCTCCGAAGATGAACAAGATACTTACAAGGTGTGAATAATCTCTCCTTACATGAGTGTCATATACTAAGATCAAAAATATAAAATGGCAGGTTGAACATACTTGGCTTTAAAGCATTGCTTTCCTTTACAACATAAGAAAATGCAAAATAAAAAGTGGATTTAGCAGCACAATATGATATAAACTACTCAGAAAATTTTCTTGTTCCAATCAGTCACATATTAAGTGTCTAGATCACTTCTCTGTGGTTCTGTTAAATTTCTTTGCCTGCGATTTCCCAGGACAGAATCATGAGAAGCAGGCCAAGCTCACCTAAGAAAGACAAGCCAAGCCAAATAAGCAATATTCCTCAAGTGCTTTTTCTAAGTGCCTTGCACTGTATCTCTATGTATGGCCTGGGCAGAAAGGAGAGTTTTTGAAAAACTGTGGCCAACAGAGTCTTATTTATAGGAAAAAGGACTCCATGTTGGCAGACAGATGAAAGGCTGCAACAACCATCTAGAATTGTTTGCTTAAAGGAGGTCTTTCAGGTGTCTTATTTGATGTGAGCCTGTGAGTGGAAGCTCAAATTTCAATCAAATGGACAAAAACAGCAAGGCACAGAAAATTGACACAAAATCAGGCTGGTGAGTTGTTTCACATGAACATAACTACCTATGATTTCCAGAATCTTCTACTTGAAAAGTGAATGGTAGGGTGGCTTAACTGTAGAATTCTTGAACTTAGAGGTACCTCTTAAAGCTTAAACTGTCTTTCCTAAACTTCAATCATTTGACTCTCATCTTCATGATTTTGTCCTATTCCTGTACCACCTTCATTGTGGCTTAATATTTTTCTCTCAAGGGCCTCACAATTTACTGAAAGAGATTTAGCCTATCTTAAGAGACACTATCCATGAAATCACAAGATTACATGCTTGTTGTATTTTCATAGGTGCACAAATGCTAAAAAAAAAGTAGTGTACCTCCAAACGTGGTCTTCCATGTCACTGTGGGTATGCATTCCACACTTGAGGACATATGGGTTTAAGGAAAGCTCTTTTAGGACAGATACAGAAAGTGCAACTGTCTATATAATAGAACATCTTTGAGACTGGTTTTTCTGAAACGCCTACAGGCTATAAAGGAAGCCAAGTTTAAGAAGATTTAAATAAATGTCTAGGGGTCAGAGCCACAACAAGCCATCCACTTAGAGGTATTAAAGATGCTAACTTGACTCCCTGATGTCGGATAGACCCATCAACACTGTGTCCTACATCATATAATCCTAGCACAGACGGAATACTGGCCCATGTGGAGCTCTGTTCTGACCCAACATGACCTTCTTTGTCTCTGGGCTCACCTTTCTGCTTACGGAACTCCTTCAGCAACATTCGCCTCACTAACTAGCTAAACTGACAGCCAACCTCTACGCCCTTTGGAAGCCCTGCTGGCTGATGCCCAAGGGCCCCTTGTGGTCCCAGGTAATAATCTCCACCCTGGAACACCTGAGCAGTCCTTCCCCGCCCCCGTCCACCCCTCCCCTCACCCCTGCTTCCTACTGCCCCCACTTAGTTATCTCTCTCCTAAGAGTGAGTTGTGTTTGTCCCCACACCTCTTTATGGAAGTTATTCTTGTTCATGAAAATCATAACTGAATTAAATAAAATATATTTATTAACCAGAGACAAATGCATGCAAAAAGAGTTGTTTCTTTCTTTCTTTTTTTTTGTCTTTTTGCCTTTTCTAGGGCTGCTCCTGAGGCATATGGAGGTTTCCAGGCTAGGGGTCCAATTGGAGCTGTAGCTGCCAGCCCACACCACAGCCACAGCAATGCGGCTGTATCTGTATCTGTGACTTACACCACAGCTCACGGCAATGCTGGATCCTTAACCCAATGAGCAAGGCCAGGGATCGAACCCGCAACCTCATGTTCCTGGTCGGATTCGTTAACCAATGAGCCACAACGGGAACTCCAAAAAGAGTGGTTTCTATGACAGCTAAACTAACTCTGTGAAGAAGACGTTCAGGTGAGTTGCTAAAAATTGGACAATGGTAACTGAAGGATTCTCCACTCTGGTGGCCTTTTTGGGTACCTTAAATTCTCCCTTTACTTCAAAAGCACGGGGGCTGTAGACAAGCAACATGGCGGTGGTTCATGCTAAAAGATGTATATTGTTTTAAGTTTAAAATGCTTCCAGTATTTAAACAGATACATATGTTACTTAGGTCTCCCTGCTTTAGCCAAATTTTAAAATTCACCTGCCCCAACTCCTGTTCGGTTAGAACCTTCTTAAGAGTTACTTTCACTGCTGGGCCTGAAATACTGCATGTCTTATGTGTCTTGGCCTTGGCCTGTCTCATGAGATGTGAACTCTCCAAGGATAGGGCCTCCATCTTATCCATCTTTGCTGATTATATGGAGCTAAGGCCTTGCAGCTACTGATCAATATTCTTAGAACTGAACTACAATGTCTTTGTTCTCATTAATTTGAATTCCTTCAAGTTGACTGTACTTCCCACCTTGATCCTGAGTCATTTTTCCTTACGGCCAAATAACTCAGTGTGTCTGGGATGAAAAAATGCCTGTCATTGAGCTGTCCATTCTTCCAGGATTGGCTGGGAGGGGGAAAGCAGAGGAAGGGACTTCTGGAAGCCTGACCACGGCTGAGGTATGGCTTGGCCAATTAAGTACGTCATACTAGACTATTCCACGAATGCTATAGGATGGCAAAGTAATTCATCACCTATATTTAAAGTTGAATTTACCGATATTTTATGGTATTGGATATTATTTCTATTAACATTTTATGCTGAAATTACAGAATGATTCGTGAGTACTGAATTTTTGATTGCTTTTACACTTGCTGGGACACTATTAAACTTGATTTACGTTAATAGCACTGTAAGAAGATATTAACAATGAAATTTCCAAAAGCACTTAGCATCTCATAATTGGAGTTAAATGACAAAAAAAATGAGGGGATAATAAAGTAAAGAGAGAAAAGGAGAGAGAAAGTTTTGACAATATTCTTTTTAACCTGTGGTTCTTAATAAGATTTTTGCAGGATTGTTTTAGGTTAGGAAAGAATCAAATCTGCGACCAAGGGAGATGATGCTGATTTATTAGAAGAGTTTTATAACACAGAAAAAAGACCTAGCTGCAGGTAGAGAGTACAGGATTTACTACTTCTAGAAGAAAAATCTCCTGATTTCCAGAATAGTGAGGAAATTTCCATTACTACCCTTTTCTTCTGTCCATGGTGACTAGAAAACAATCCAGTTTTTTTAAATAACAAATTAATTTAGTCATGGCTGTTGAATTAGAGAGGTAGACATTTAAAACAAAGCTGTCAAAGCCAAAACAAGAGTAATAACAATTGTTATAACAAATTTTGTAGTGCCCTCATTACTTGCAAGCTTCATGCTAAGCAATTTATATGTACATCTTCATTTAGTCTTTACAGTATTCCTACGCATTAGGTACTATTATTATCTTCATTTTACAGCTAAAGGAAGTGAGATTCAGAGAAGCTAAATGCCTTTAACAAGTGGTGGTGCCAAGATTTGAACCCAGGAAGTCTGACTCCTGAGCAGTTCCTTAACCACTGCATTCTTGTGAGCATAACTGAGTTACGAGTAGCTGGTTAATGTCCAAGCCACATACATTGGCTTTGGGTGCTTTCGCCTTCTTGGGCTTCTTCCTCCCTAAGAAACTTTTCAAACATCTATTTTCTAATTGCATTGGCAGAAAGATAAATAGAGTAATATTATATATTAATTTTTTTGGACCAAAAAGTTCACCCTTTTAATGATTTAAGAGAAATGAAAACATGTTCATAGACCCCCTCAAAATGTGGGGGGCTGGAGACATTGGATCTACTGTGTCTCATGGTGAAGTCGGCACTGGTTGGCCTAACAAAAAAGCCCAGGCTAGAACATAAAACGTGAGATCAACAGAATCTAGAAAGCTATGGTGAAAGAACAAATGGAAATAACATGAGAAGAGGAATGAGATGGTTTTCATCACCTTTTTTTTTTTTTGGAGGACACATGGCTTGGGTCCTTGCCTGCTCTGAGGACTGCAACCCTGGAAGTGATGGGTCTTCATGGGCTTTACCTTTATCAATATACTTTGGTTTTGTTAAAGCGAAAGAAAAAAAAGTCTGGACTTTTGACTGGTAATGCTGCCTACAAATCAACAGACTATTAGCAATGACCATTGTTGTCAGAGATAAGATCAGCTGTTTGATTAGGATTCTGACTTGGGCTCCTGTTTGGGAAGTGATTCCCCAGAAACACAGAGAAAAGCTAGCCCAACTCCTCGGTCATCACAGCAACCCATTGTAGTTTTTGTCCCAAACACAAGTGAGATTCCTCCACTAATATTTCCCCACAAACCAAAATGCTTCACTTGACCCATTTTCTTTGGAGCTGATAGACTAGGGGACCTGCCAAGAAGGCCCAAACTTGAATATATTTTGAATAAAAGTGATGAGGGCAAAAAGAAATCTGCTTTTAGTTCCCAAATTGCCATTCCACTCCTAGCCTGGATACAAGGTAAATTCAAACAGGTATAACCACATTATCATGTAAAGGTTTAGTATGTTTTGCTTTATGATAAAAGTAATCTCAGGTTAGCCTGAGTTGAATTGAATCTCTTGCATGAAGGTCTCTCAGTGGTAGATTTAGTAACCGGAATGAGATTTATGTGTAGACGTTAGGTGAAATTCCCTTCTTTTAAAGCCATGGTTTAAAAGGGAGTATAAACGCATACTTTCAGTACGTAAGAAAAATGTACCAAGAATCCAGCATAAAATACCTTCCTTGTAGTTTTTAACATGTTTAAGTTCATATGATTTTATTGACTGACTTCTTTAATTGACAAGGTTCTTTTAAACTAGAGAGCAGATAACCAAATTCATGGCATTCACAGACTTCATTTGGAAAATGGGCCTGATTTACCTTAAAAATGATGGAGAATGTGAATCTGGGATTCTGTTGAGATCATAGTTAACAAAAGGCACGAAGTAAAAAGGTAACTGATAAGCAAATGATAGATGACTGAATGGATAGATACATGAATAGATTAATGAACAGATAGAAAAATAGATGGATAATACAGATGAATGAATTAATAGAGACACAAATGGATAGACAAGTAGATGACAGATAATAGAAAGATATTCATAGATCAATACATGGTTAGAAAATGGATAGCTAGATGCACATGGATGAATAGATGACTGGGAAGCAGAATAAATAGTTGATATATAAATGAATATAGAGAGATGAATGGAGAGATAGACGCTGGAGATTGATGAATGTAAGGGTAAATTTGGAATGAAATTGTAGATAGATGCAAAGGTACAACAATATCACAATTGTACCCAACTGGAATGGAATACCAATGAAGATAATGTCATTTTTCTCCATGGAGCTCTTTTAAATAGTTTAACTCTTTTGGGGGACGCATAGGCTGGAGGCAGGAAATCAGTCAGTCTCTAAGAGCTCTGCTGTTTCATAACAACTATGTCAATGATAGGAAGAAAATACATGGGCGTGCCATAATTTAGCCACTTCGGAATCCTCCACAAGGCTCAATTCCAGCCACTTGGCCTCTTTGATCCGCACTAGAACAATGTGAGAAGTGCAGAGTGGAGGATGTACAGGGCAGCTTCCATGCATCCTTGGTGATACACGAAAGTCACGCCTTTGTGTCACTTCCTTAATTCTGATATTCATATATACCTTCACTGGTAGACCTACTCGGGAAAGCTTGGCGCTGTAATTAATCCATGTCACAGGAAGATGTACTATCGGCAGAATTTAAGAGTGGGCTTGAGTCGCTGTGACGAGTAGGGGCACCTCCGCCTGTGTGATATAAATTCCTCTGCTAATTGGATTGCAGGAGCTAATCAGAAACCAGAAAGAGAAGGAAAAAAAAAATCCGTGTTCCTCCTGCTGCTGCTGCTGGCTGATAAAGCAGACAGCTCCTTCCAGGACCAGGGGTGCTGGAATTGAATCCTCATGCGGAGGTCTTACTCCAGATGGCTATCTCAAAGGAGACACATCCCTTCTGTCACCGGGCCAGGAGGAGACAGATAGAGCAGTGAGAGAAAAAGAGTAGAGGGATTTTACTACCGAATCACAGAAACAGAGTGAGAGGGGGAGAGGTGAAAGGACAGGAAATTAAAGGGAGGAGGGACCATCCAATGGCCTGAGAGAGCTAGAAGCTTTGTCTGAATGAGGTCCTACTTCCCGGCCCATAAGCATGCCTGCCATCCACTTGGGGGGCATAACTTTAGGAGGCCTCACCTCTGAAGCAGGGACTCTGGGCACGCAGGGGAAAGCCAGCCAAAGCTTGCCATTTGGCTTAAGATACTCCTGTACCCACTTTCCTGAAGGTGAAAAGCCAAGGTGTGGGGGGGTGTCAATTCCATTCAATATGAGGGGAAGCTCGTTCGGAAGCATGAGCTGCTCAAGCTGTAGGGAAGAAGGGAAAAAAAACGCCCGAGGTCTGAAACGTCTTGCCTGCTGGAAACATTCCGTCTGCTCCCATTATCTCCAGGTTTTGGATGAGGGTGAAAAACAGAGTTTGTATTCAATATCCTGTGCACCTTTTCCACCAAGGATCAATAGTTCATTCCAGCCCTAGGAGTGCTTAGACCTTGGGGGCCTTTATCTCTCCTTTGCTTTTCTAAGGCGCTACCACTTCTCCAGAGAGGAAAATGTGTGCCTAATATTTGGTTCCACCAAGCTGAATCCCTGCAGTTATCTTTAAATTCCTCTTTTCCGCCTCTCCTGTATTCTTTTCTCTCTGTGATTACCACTTCTTTGCCCGTATTTCTTCTGGAGCCCTCTACATACGCTAAATCCTTAGCCATGATGAGTCGGCAGAAAGCCCCTCTTGCATACAACAAAGACTTCTATTTTTTTTTTTTTTCCTTCCTATCTTTTGGGCGACACGATAAAAAATAACCCTGTATTTATGCAAATTGCAAAGTAGCGTGTGATAATGAAAACAAAACAGTGCTGGCCCGCAGCCAAGACATGGCACTGACGGGGGCTTCCGACCATTCGGCTCTTGATTCTTCGGGGAAAGCAGCTGTAGAGAAGGGGGATGCAGAACACGGTCGCCACCCGCGCGCTCCCACGCGCACACCCTCGTTCGCACGCATTCCGGTACCGTCACCTCGGCGCCAGCCAGCCTTGGGGTCCATGTGAAGTTCGGCTGCCTCCCGCCACCAGCACTTCAGCGTCGTCCCCCACGAGCCTCCCTGCCCCCGGCTCCTGATTCCCTTTCAGGAATTTACAAACATTTCCCACAGATCAATATCTGTATTGATTATTCATTGTGAGTGAGTCGTGTGTCTTTGGTGATCCAGCTCGCAGAGGTAGCAGCCAAAGCCTGCTGCAGGGGAAAAAAAACCACAGAAGGCGAGAGGGACCCAGCTCTTGCTGGGTCTGCGGCTGTCTGTCGGCAACACAGAAAGGAAGAGAGAAAGAGGAAAGCGCTGGGAAACGAAGGAATGGACGAGGTGGAGGAGAAAGAGGGAGCAATAGCAAGAAAAACCAAGCGATGGCTGGACATCTGGTCCCCGGGCTCCTGGTGGCTTGGAGGAAACCCCCATCTTGGGTCTGCTGATCCGGGCGTCATGCACTGGACTCCCTCTGCTCGGGGAGCCAGAAGTGACTCACAGTTTTGGTATCTCCTACGTAAGAGCTTTGGGGGGATTCCTTGGCTGGCTGTCAGGAAAAGAAGAAAGCGGCAGCCGTGAGGTAAAACACGATTACTTCCAACTGCCTGGCGGAGGACACGCAGTCGCTTGGTTTGCCTGGAACAGCTTGCAGCGCTCTGATGGCACGCGGAGGGAGAATAATTAAAAAGGCCAGCATCACTTACGAAGTGAGTAAATACAAAGCCGTTCCAAACGTGCTCTCCAGCTAATGAGAAGCTGTAATTTCTTAGACTTCAAGGCAAAACAAGACAGTGATGGGGCTCAGTGGAGTGTGTTTGCGTGGAGATGGGGGGGGGGTGGGGGCTGGTGGTGGTGGAGATAAATCGACTAATTGTTGGCAATGTTTAAAAAAGGGATTACTGGAAAAGACAGTGAAATGATGACAGGAAAACATCTTGGACCAGAGCCAAAAAAAAAAAAAAAAAAAAAAATCAAGGCAAATCAAGTCTGCAGCTGGGAGAAAACACCCATCGTTCCTGTGCGGTCCTTTCGGAAGCTCACACAGGAATTGCCCAGTGTTCCTCAGCAGAATATGGAATGTGGTGTGGGCACCAGGGGACAGGACCAGGTTCCACCGGAGTGACCCGAGGAAGGATCCATGGCATGCCAGGTGACAGAGTTATGGCATACTTTGAGAAAACAGAACAAAACAAAATTATAAAAACCAACCCATCCTTTGCTTTGAATTGGAGCTCCTGCTTGCTCAAAATTGCTCAGTCTATTCAAAGCAACCCTGAAATGTGCCTTCTGATAACAGGAGCTGCTGATTCTCGGTTTGTCTCCAGGAAGCTGTTGCGATGTTACAGACATATGCTGGCCAAAGGAAGTTGAGGAAATTCAGTTTTCTGTTGATGGGGCTTTTTTGCAAAATGTGCCAGGTGACTGTCTTTGCCATTTGGGATTCTTCTCCTGTTGTCACCCAGCTGTGGCTTGGTGAGTCCAAAACCAACCATGAGCAAGACTCTTTTAAGACAGGGTCCAAACACATATGACAAATTGGGGACCCCCAGGAATAAACTGAGCTGTCTGGTTCCCCTACACATGAATGGAGTTGGGTCTTTATTTATTTAGGATTTCTGGGACTGGAAGGTCAAGTCTTCTCACTGGGATTTTACTCTTCATGTGGCTTCCTTATTTCAGACTCCCCAGTACGTTGCAATTTCCCCAGCAGGAGGAATATATCCTGTAGAACTGTGCCTTGGACATTGAAAGGAGGAGGAATTAAGCCAATTGTGTATGACTTGGACACCTTACACTGCATTTCTTCAGCATTCATAGAGACCTGTGTCTGTAGAGCGTGTGTGTGTGTGTGTGTGTGTATGTGTGTGTTGTGTGATGGAATTATGTGGAGTATCTGCATGTGTGTTGCTCTGTGTCTGTGTGTCTCTCCAAGAGGGAGGAAAAGAGTGAAGTCAGAGCAGATGGAATGTTTGGGCATTTATATAATTCATGCAGAGAATGTTCACTGCGGCAAGGCAGACAGCCACCCATCCCTGGACTCTGCCGCTCTGGAGGGCCTGTACAGACCTGATCTGAATGTTTAATGCAGGAGGCGAAATTAGCATACTAACCAAGGATGTCAACCCCTCCTTGCAATCAGTAAATGGCCGTCTCCTCTCTTTAAAGCCGGCACCGCTATGCGTGCCAGCCACTTAACCATGTCCTCTGTCAGGTCCTTTTTTGTGTTTGTTTTTTTGTTTTTGTTTTTTGATGAAAGACTGGAAATTCATTAATGAGGAGGGAAGGAAGGGCTTCAAGGGGCTGTAATGAAAACAAATGATCCTCTTTAAATCTCATGTCGGCCCAAGCCGGGGTGGGGGTTGCTTTCTCTTCTGGGGCTGGAGAATAGGAAATTCCACAGACAACAGACCACTTGAGGAGAGCCCAAGAATGCATTGCCTGCGAATTTCTTCTCTGTGGCAAAGACCAGTCATGGCCAGTATGTCTGTGTTAATGAAACTTAGAATAAGCTTTATCTTAAGAACCGTAAAGTGTGGTCTACCAGATGTCCTTCCATTCCATCACAGGTTATCAGTGTTTCTTGACCTTGTAAGGCTAGGAAGAGCCTTCTGGAGTCTTTTGGCCAATTGCCTCTGCTTTTGAAGTAATACACATTTTTCTTTGGGGTTATGCTTTAGGCCTTTCCCAAAGGAAGTAGCTGCTTTTATTTTAATCTCTGTCATACAAAGAAGCATACAAAGGAGATGATTTAACTTCCACTTCTGTAGAGTCCATACTAAAGCAGACAGAATGCTAAGAGCATAGAATCAGGCACTCCCTGCCAGGTATTTGGGTTTCCTTTCTCCTTATTTTAGCTACTCTGTCCTCAGAATCAAACTTCTCCCCTTCCACTGTATTGTACTCGTTTGGTGTTAAGCCAGGGCTCACACACTCTGAAATCTCCAGTGATCTGTGGGTACCAGCTTGAGGAGGCAATAGGGAGGAGTGGGGCTTGGGATAAACTGGGCACAGAACCACTCATTTTTATTTAGGGGAATAAAGGTCCTGCCTTGTGTTGCCTGATCTTCCAGGGTTCCAAGAGTTAGAAGAAATGGGTATGTCTAAAGAGAAAAGGATAGCAATTTTGAAATACTGGCTCAAAGTGTTCTTTTTTTTAAAAAAAAAAATCTGCACATCAAATAAAGCATGTTTGAGGATAGACAGCTGACAGCACGTCAATTTGCAATCTTCATTTTAGTCTAAAACAACTACTGCTTTTTTTTTGTTAATTTTGTAATTTTTTTAATGCCTAGTCTTTCCGTGAAATATTTTAATAAAAAATATAGATGTTAGCAACTGCATGACAAGTATCATGAGAGTGCGTTTTTTGTTGGACCAAAAGGGAAGTGCTAATTTAAAACAATCAAGAGGGGAAGGAAATGGTTTTCTGTATGGCCTGCTGGCTTTCTGGTCACTGGCCTCTTAGCAAGCAGGGTCTATGTCATCTTTATCTAAGGTAGTGATCACCACATAGATTTTTAATTTTTTTAACCAAGGTTATAACTGTGAAGAGAAAATATTTAGAAATATGTTTGAATATTTTTCATGTGTATTTCCATCAATTTTTAAGACAGTTAGTGATGAGTACTATTTCAACATTAAAACAATCTAAAAACATTTTTCTTCTCACTTATCCACAGAACTCATCCCAAGGGGGTAGGAAAAAAAGAAAGAATTCCCCGGAAATGAGAGATCCTACCTAGAGTTTGGAAGAAAGCTTTTCCACGGCCTCTGAAATAACTTCAACAGGAAAAGGCACCTCAGCAAATGGTGAAGGGCAGCAAGAGGGCCTGTCTTCTCACACAATTGCACAGGGCTTTCCAATTTCCAGGGTGCTCTTCACACATATTATCCTGTTTAATTCTCACCACAACCAGGCATGATAGTATTTAGCTTATTTTATAGATGAGGATCCTAGGCTCAGAGAGGTGATGAAATTGCCTAACGTTCAACACTAGTAACAGGTATTCATGGGTCTTCTGAGTCTTAATCTGATGCCGTTTTTATTCATCTGATGAGATTTTTATAAAAAATCTTCAGAACCCCCAACCCAACACTTCCTATGTTCTTGATTTTCTATAACTGCCCACCTTACTCCCTCACTATGAGGTTTTCATCTTGTACTTGGTGTAATTTGTCGTCACGAGCAGTTTAAAAAATGCTCCCTGTATCCTGCTAGCAATTAACAACCTGCCTAAGTTCCAACTGGCAGTGGCAGAAACCTGCCTAATTTTCTATTCTTTGCTATTTACGCCTATCTCCCTCCTTCCCCTGAAAATCAAGTTGACCTAAGGGCTAGTCTACACGTGCCCTGTCTTTACTCCTTCACCTGCTTCAGCGTCTCTACGCAGAGTACCCTGTTTGCATTTCTACTTCCCCACTTAACTGCTCAGGTCCTTGATGCCCAATTCAACGGTGCTTTCCTTCCCAGTAGGGTTGAATTCCTCTTGCCCCTCCCTTTCCCATGACACCCTCCTCCTCTGTCATTACTGAGGCTGTTCTGTGCCAATTTCCCCCCTTCATTACCTCTGACTTATCTTCCCTTTTACCCCCTTAAATATCAGTGTTCCCAAAGAGGGGTTTTCTGTGGCTCTCTTCTATTCTCAACTGCACATAGTTTGCTTTGCACAAATGTAAACCCCTGGCTTCAGCAGTCATGTAGAAACTGGTCATCCAATACTCACTTCCAGCCCAGACCACTCTCCTGATCTGAGCCCCAGATATCTGGCTGTCTGCTTACCTCTTCTTGGGAAGGTCCCCAGCACTCCCAATTCAAGACACCTTGAACTGAACTCCTCAGCATCCCCCAATCTGCTCCTCTTCTGCATCCCCTTTCCCTCTCCCCTCCCACTGTCAATTGCTCTTTAGGTTCTTTCAATTCTACTTTTCCTCATTGCTTTCTAACCTCTCTCTTCACTGCATTCCTACTGCTCCTCTCTTGGTTTATTTCCCCAGTGGCTTTTCTAACACATGATGCATCCTCTGTACCACTTCTAATTGATCTATAGAACATGCAGATGTGATTATCTTGCTTATCTCTGTGAAACCCTTCAGTGGGTTGTTCCACTTTCCTAACTTGGCCTTTAAGGTTTCTCATGATCTGGGCCTTGCCTCTCCCCAGCTTTCTCCCTTGAGCCTCTTCCACTTTCCGCTCTGTGCTGTAGGTCATTCAACACCCATGGCTCTTTCATGCCTCTGGAGTTTCCTATGGTGTTCTCGCCACCTGGAATATGTTCAAGGCTACTTTTTTTCATTTGGCCAATTCCTTCTTTACCTTCAAGACCCTGGTCTGGAAAGAAGCATTACCCACACTTCCAAGTCTCCCACTTTAGGGCATGTGCTGCCACAAGCCCCTGGCCCTGCCTCCCTCTCTCAGAACATTTACTTGGGTTTTACAATGATCATTTTTCTCTATTTGACCGTGAGACACTTCCAGGCGGAGACTCTGCCTTTTATCCCTGAGTTCCTAGCATAGGTCCTGGCAGATACTGTGTGATTAATAAATTAATATTACTATTTTTATTCTGAGTACAATAAATAGTATTTTTTTTTTAGCTCTGAGATTATAGCCTCCCAAAATAATCAAACTGAGGGAAATATAGCAACCATTTCCCATAGTGAAAAAAGGATTTCCTATGGTGCAATTCTCACTTACATCAGTTTTTTTGACTTCTGTCAGGTGAGAAATGAACACTGGGGTGGTCTTTAGGTGTTTGCTGATGTGGTAGAAACTTTGGAGTTAATTAGAAGCTCTGGCTAAAGCTGAACTTCCTTTGCGGAGTTCCTGGGAGGAAACACTAAATTAACAGTTCAAGGTTACTATTAGAAAAATAGTCTGTTTCCCTTAGGTTATACCTCTGAGAGCTTGTTCTTCTCCCTGCCACTTCTAACATGTTTCCACTTTCCTTCTAACCTGGCTGCATCCGCCACCTTATCCCTGGTCTTTCCAACAAGGGTGAAAACCCTTGAGGTCAGAGACTACTAAATGTGTCTTTTGCATATCTTCCAGATTCTGCAGCACTCAATTAATACTGTTTGAATTGAGCAGTGAGAAAAGCTGCCCACCACAGGAGAAACCAGGATGGTTTTGTAAGTCCCCATCTTCCACGAAGCAGAAAATAGCATGAAATTACCAGTACTGTAGCCTGCTGGCCGTCCCGAGAAACATCTCAAGACATCATTAGGAATTTCTCAATTTGCAAAGACAGTTTATCTTATTATTCTTGGTGCTTATGTTCTATAGTCACCCAAAGGCTCTGAATTAGCAAAAACTGCACCATTGCTCCTAGGGGAAATACCAGGCTAGGGTCCTTCAAGCCTATGGCACAATATTTTTGTCAAAAGATCAATTTAACCTTGTTTTATGTGTGTTATTACTTAAAGACACCATATTATATATGTGTGTGTATTATACATATATGTATATATATATATTTAAATCATTAGCATTGGACTCAGGGCCAATAGCACTATAACTCATGCCTGATTGAAACATATCTGGTACATACGTCCTCTCTGTAAGGCATATCGTAGCCTTTTTGAGCTTAAGCCCACAAGCATCACTTCAGCACTCTGCTTGGGAGGCATTTGAAAGATGAACCAAAAGCAGAATAAGTGAAAAACAGGACACTAAACAGACAGTGAAAAGAACATTGTTTACAGTATGAGAGTGGCAACAAGGAAGACGGTCGCCTAGTTCAGTCTTAGCTGGGATGTGCAGATTAGGTGACTCAAAAATTGTGCCTCCCTGTACATGTCCACCAGTGGCTATGAAAGAGCTGCCAGCAGGGATGTGGGATTTACAAATATATTTAAATGAGGAGGTGAATTTTCAAATACAGAATCCGTAAATAATGAGGAGTGACTATACTAGGATATGTTGATGAAACAGTAGAGCTTTTCCTTATTTCCAAATAGAGTTTAGGATGACCTTGTTCACTGCATGATCCTGATTTTAGAGTTCATTCTTTAATTTGTATAAAACTTTTCTGGCCAAGGAACACCTTCACATTCTTGGACCCCTTCACACAAGTAATTGCCATTCACTAGAAGTTGTCTGATGGTTGGGGTTGAGATGATACATTTTTCTCGAAGAAACAAAACTGGCGATTGTTGTGATGCGATGCAAAGGCTGAGAGATCATTTAGACTCCATCACCAGCTAGGAGAAGTCTCCCATTGCCACTTTCCTAATGTTTATCGATTCAAAGGTGGCCTCAGCAAAACTGACTCACTTTAGGTATTTTTGCCCCTCTGAGGAGGATGTTTCATGGCTGTCTTATAAAGCCATTCTTTTCAGCTAAATTTTGGCCTCTTTGGGTCATATCTTCACTTGCATTTCACATTGCAAGCAGCTTAGAAATTCATTTTTGCTATGGTCTTACTGATTCCTGTTTTGGTGCAAAGAATGGATGCAGAACTCTATGCTTACACACAAGCCAAAGACACAGACATGCATGCATTTTAGAACAAGAAAGAGGGTAACTCAGAGTATAAAGAGAAGCGGGGCAACATTTGAGGTAATGGGAGTTGTAAGAGAAGGCTCTGGAATGTCACATTGCGTCTTACTCCAAGTGAGTGTGGGGTTGGTTCCAGCAGAATTGGACTCTCTGCTGTTATTTAATCTTAGTAGGATCCTAACAAAACTGGGTAACCACACTGAGAACTGTTCCCTCTTCTGTGAAATAGGGAGCATGATACTAGCCTTCAGAAATGACTGTGAGGATTAAATGAGGAAATGTATGCAAAGTGCTCAGCTCAAAGTCCAGCAGAAAATACTGCAAAAATAGAAGTTGGTAATTGTTGCTTTTGCTACAATTTTCTAGGTTCCTAACTAGCCATCTGCTTTGACTTCTGGGCAATGTTTATTTGTGGAAACAAAGAAGATTGGAGTTGAAAGACCTGCTCTAGGTCAGCTTCCTCATTGTGTAGAGGGGAAAACTGAGTGGAATTCAGCATCGCATAGCTAGTTAGGACAGAATCAAAAGGAGAGCCCGGCTCTCTGGAGCCTAGTTCACAACTATGCAATAAAGTCCTGTGAGCCCAGATTTCCCTTCTAGAACTTCCTTCCACCACTAACAACTGTCTCCCGCCCTTACCATTCTCATCCGAAGAGCCTCGTAACCATTGCTCTGTGGGTTATTATCTTCTCTGGAAGAAAGGCTCAGTGCTTGCTGAGCATCAGCCTAGCAGAATATTTTAGAGCAGGAGGAACTACTGACCATGATTCCTTCTTCTTTTTCTTCTTCTTCTTTTTTTTTTTTTGCTACAAATGTTAATAGCTACCAAGGAATAATATCCACAACTTTTTGAAGTAAGACAAAGCAAAAAGAATCACAGAAACTAGAGAAGGAATGCTCTTTTTAAAAAGGATCAATTATTTCTGCAGTTCTGTGCAGTAATTTGCAAGATGCTCCCTTGGAAAAGCCCACAGGAAAATGCTGCTGGAGAGAGAACCCCCAAAGCTTATAACTGATCATGCAATGATGGGACAAGACAACTGTGCTGGAAAAACTGTATGGGGCTGGCCAATTTCCACCCAGCCTGTCTTACTGAGTGGGCGCTCCAAGTGGGCTGTGCCAGGAGCCAGCGAACTGTGCTAGCAGCCAGCGAAATTTTCATGGGTGTGGGGGTGGGAGGTGAGACAGGGCAGTCCTGGGGAAGCCCTTGCAGGAATTGGGTGGTACCATGGAGTGATGGATTATGTGGCATTCAAGCAAGAAGTCATATCCAGCAGGACACTGGCAACCGCAAGAAAAGGCATGATATGCACATGGGTTTAAAGGTGAGGCTGAGGTCAGAGTCTGGAGAGTGTGGTCAGGTGAGAGAGGGGTCTACTACTGTCAAGTTCAGCTAAGGGAGCTGGGTGCCCCAGATGGCCACAGAGGCAACAAGCTGGAGCCAGCATCGTAGCTTGGGCTGGGCCCACCTCTGCTCAACTGAGTGGGTTACTCAGGCAGGTAGCAAGGTTTGGAAGCGGTGAGGCAAGCCTGGTGGGGTTGGTGGATCCTCACCTATTTCATCACCTAAGAGACAAATCTTTGTTTCAAATTACTGATATTTATCCTTGGGCCAATAATAATATTCCTTAGAGGGTGTAGGGAAGACTGTGGGGCAGATTCTCCCATTTCTCCATGGCCATGCCTACTCAGTTGTACTTCTCACCCATTTGTTCTTATTCTACTCATAACCGATTGAACTGATGAACCACACAAGCTGATATAAGATGTAACTTCATCAGAGTCTCCTCCTTGTGGAAGATCTGGACCTGTATTTAATCTGCCAAGGTAATAGGTTTAAGTGAAACACAGCTGACATAGCCAGCCCACTAAGCTATTATATTTGCATTTTACATTGAACATGTCTGTAATATTCACTTTGGTAGATGGAATTGACATTTCCATAGGATGGTAAATGCTCAATTGTGAAGAGCTTTCATCAGAGTTTTGCTTCAGCAATCCCATCATTCTCTAGGCATAGAAAAAGATCACAAAGGAGACAAAGAAGCATCTAATACAATGCGCTTTTTGGGTACAGCCTGTTCAGTGGCTTCATTCAGATTTATGTAATATCTTGTTATCCAGAATTCAACTATTTAGCAACTACCTTACTTATCAGGAACAAGTTAAAAAGAAAAAACTGTCTAAAAGCCAGGAAAGTTGTTGCTAAAGTTACATGCATGGAAGGTCAGGGACAATTCAGACCCTTAGGCACACAGTCTCAGTTGGCTGTGAAACTCCCCCCTTTGCCCCCAACACTTCAAGTACCAGGCTTGAATGCTATGCTGATGGCCAGGAGCTCCTGGAGGTAACAGTTTCAAGGCTATCCTCCCTTGAAACAAAGGTTGCGGAAAGCGATATGGGCTCGTAGACCTTTTTCAGTGTGGGATACTCATGAAGGCTACAATGGGTATGCTGGTCTCTGTGGGGAATGGCAAGTGGTATAATGGGTCCAGTAAAAGGTGGTGCTTCTGGATCTGCAATGCTTCTTGGTTTCTGGGGACTTCCCCTTATTCAGCTGCCACTTCTTTAGAGGGTACATGAAAATATCTGAATTGAAAAGAGAAGGATCATTTGTGCCATATTTTAGATTCCACATATAAGTGATATCATATGGTATTTGTCTTGCTCTTTCTTATTTTACTTGACTTGAGAATCTCTAGTTGTATACATGTTGCTGCAAATGACATTATTTCGTTCTTTTAAATGGCTGAGTAGTATTCCACTGTATATGTACAACATCTCTTGGGGCAGAACATGATGGAAGATAGTATGAGAAAACTATTATATATAAACTGGGTCACTATGCTATATGGCAGAAATTGACACAACACTGTAAATTATCTACAAGTCAATAAAAAATCTGAAGCAAAGAATACCAGGAAATGTTGCCTGTCATATAAACAGAGCTCTAAAATTTAAGAGAGTATCTGTAGGTTTTCCCACACTGGGAGGGAGAACTGTGGGAAGATCAGCTGGGAGTGCATCTGAGTAACAGATGAGGGAATCTTCTAGGAAAGCATTCCTCCCAAGGAAGGGTCAAGCACTTGAAGCCTGCTGGATGATACGGGGATCAAAGGGGTGGGTAGATTTGGGACATGGGTACCTCCCAGTGAAGATGATCCTTCTTCCCAGTCAAAGCCCAGGACACAGGGCTGAGTCCTGTCAACAAATAAAAGACTCAGGAAGGACTCTGACATAAAGCCCCTTTGAGTGATGGGACAGGGTAGCCAGGAGCATTTGGAGCCAAGGCGATTGGGTGTGGATAGAGGGAAGGAAAGGGATTCTACCCAGCACGAGGCCATTTCTGGGCGATGGCAGTGGTAGGGCGTGGAAATGGGATGGGAGAGGTGTGGGCAACGTCAGCCTGAAGAAGACCCAGGTGCTCATGGCCATATCAGCCTCAGGTTCAAGAGGCCCCCCTAAGTGACTGGCACAGTGATGTGGAACACTGCCAGCTCTGGCAGCAGAGAGAAAACGGCAGGCAGCAATGCCACCATCTTTGGGAATGACAGGAAGCAGTGCTTCTGCATGGACAACACCTATGTGCCCTCACAGCAGCCTTGACAGTGGTAAGAGGTACCATAAGGAGTGACAGGTGACAGAGGACTCAGAGACCAATGAGGGCTGAGAGGATTTATGTGAGCACACATGACAACCCCCTCCATGGGTTACTTCCCATCTGGGGGGAGGGGTGGGATTTTGAGGGAGTAAGGAAGTCCTACCATGGAGGGTAAAGGTCAAAGCCACCCAAATCAACATGACCCTCATCTACACTGGTGTGACCTGGGGTTATCTCTGCAATCTATGCCTGGAAACCCAGGGACGAGAGTTGGGTGTCAGGAACATGACACGGTGGGTGGTCAAACTACTTGCATAGACGTGATAACTGATGTAGATGCCCCATCATCTCTATTTCCCTGAGAGCTAACAGCACTTGCCATGTTATTCTCTAGTTGTTGACGTAATCCTCCATCTCCTCTTGTGAGCTGTAAGATCCTTGAGGGCAGCCACTATCTTTAATTCACCTTTAGATTCTCTATTCTCTGCATGGTGTCAAATAAACAGCAGACACTTCACCAATGTTTGTTGGAGGAATAGATGAATATGTGAATAAATCAAGAGATGTCACACATGAAAATGCCAACTAAGGTGAAGCTATGTAAATAAATGAAGGGGTGTCCAGAGACATTGATGAGAAAGAGGTGAAAGATTCTGCTCAGAGCTCTGTAGGGGCAGAGGGGAGTGCAGAGGAATATGTATAGCACAGAGCTGACCCTTCCATGAGCTCTTCCAGAAACTTCTGGATTATACCCTCCAGATTGTAGCCTCTAGTGATGGTCTGAGTGTTCTAGGACAGGTCCCCACAGTTTTGTGATGAGCAGACATATGGCAGGCCCCCACCCCAACTACTTTGAAGTCTTGATAATTGAAACAGTGAAAGAGTTATAAATGTAAGTGTCTTGTAAGGTACATATGACAGATGAACTTGTGCTGCCTCTATAGATCCACAGCTGTCAGGAGGGTTGGGTCCTTGGGTTCAGACCATGACTGGATAGACCTCAGTGGGCTCTGGGCCTCAGGCAGCTGTGAGGTTGCAGGTACTGTGACATGGTACAGAGGCCACTCCCTTGTCTCCCTCTCGAGTGCAGTGAGAAGGTCCACAGCCTGTGAGCAGCCCCACGCTTCCCAGCCAAGGTTCTTGGCGATGGTTCTGGTAAGCAGGGCACTTTGGTGGGGGGACCTTCCTTAGCTAACAGGCAGTCATTTGTTTCTTGATTCCAAGCCACTCCCAACCACAAGTTGTGACACTCAAAGAGAGAGAGCCTGTCCATAGTGGTCCTTGGAGGCCCCGGAAGTAAAGCGCCCTGAATATAATGCCCTGCTGGCAGCATCCAGTCCTCAGTGGGGCCTGGCTTCCTCCTGATGGTCAGGGTCTTGGAGAAAGAAGCCTTGGCCAATGACAGACTCCTAAATCAGAGCTGAGTCTGTGTCGCTAGGCAGGATCTCCCTGTCTAGCTTTGGAATTGTCAGCACAGGGCTGAGACAAGAAGTCTGGAGGTAAATGGATTGGGAATACAGAGGCTGGGCTGACAGAATCATTGCCACCCACGGAGCCCTGAGGTGCATGGGGTTGGGGCCCGAGCAAGTTTTAGGAAACAGCTTGATTATGACTTTTATGGAAGAGGGGTGGTCTTTCTCACCTGAGCCAATTTCTTGTTTATTTTTAGGGCTGCACCTGCCACATATGGAGGTTCTCAGGCTAGGGGTCGAATTGGAGCTATAGCTGCTGCCTTGCCAATGCCAGATCACAGCAATGTCAGATCCTTAACCCACTGAGCAAGGCCAGGGATTGAACTCACAACCTCATGGTTCCTAGTCGGATTCGTTTCCTCTACGTCACGATGGGAACGCCTGATTTCTTAATTAATCTGTACTTATTGTTAAAACTGTCTTATTTATGTAAGAGAGTGAGGGTGAGACTAAGTGAGAAACACACACCTACATGCACACATACGCAAAAACATACACAGAGACCAAGAGACAGAGAGAATGAATATGCGGCCATAACATCTTTCTTTCAAATGCCTTTATCTTAAAATATCTCTACATATTCTTTAGGTATGGCATTCTTAAAATAAGCAACAATTTGAGGTGGACTTTTCTCTCTTAAAACTTGCAACTGCTTTTAGTTCCAAGGCAATCAAATTTTATACATACTAGTAATCCTAAAATGATTCCTTTGTTCTCGACTGGTTGAGAAACTGAGGGTTATAGATGTCTTCATTATACAAAATTTAGCATTTTTCAGAGTGAAAGATACATCCCTTTATAATAAACTGATATACATGCATACTTGTTACAAGTCTTCTAGGCACAAATTGTGAGTGTGTGCGAACATGTATATGTGAGTATTTCATATAATTTTGTGTGTGTGTGTGTGTGCACATAGGTACGCAGACTATGCATACAATGTGTCTGTGTGTATATTTGTATGCATGGTGTATGTGTGTGTGTTGTGCGGGTCAAGAGAGGCTGTCATTGCTCTGTGCTGGGCATGCGCCGGAATGAAGCATCTACTACCCTAGACAAAGGTGTTGCCTTCCACCCTTATATTGAAATGATGTTTTTTTTAAATTGAAAAAAAGCACTTATATTCCAAAGGACTGAGTAGGATGATACTTTAAAAATAATTCAGCCATTTAAATTCAAGGCCCTGAAAAAAGTCGCATCCATGGTCCAAATCTACTCTCTGGCCCAGAGCCCAAAGCATTTTCATTAGATTGAGAATTGGATACAATTTCATTCACTTTAAGCTTCTGCTGCTCAGAATTTTGTTCTTCAGAGACAAGCTAACAAGTGTCGATGGCCATGCTGGCCTCAATAATAGGTCCCCTTTCTTTGAATGATCTATTTCAGTTGCATTATTACTGTTTAAGGATAGCCTTGTGCTTACAGACACATTTTCAGTGAACGTATGAAGAATGCCGACATTTCTTCCACGTGGTTTTGCCTCTACAGTTAGTAGCTCGTCTTGAGAAAAAGTCCTTAGCTTTCTCAAGCCATTTGCAAAAGAGAGGCTATCTCTTCTCTACCTGCTCCTCTTATTACTAAAGAAGATATTATCCAACCACACTATGATTTTCTTTAAATTTTAAAAATTAATGAAAACGTTATTGTGGCCTTTGAAATTAAGAGTACTGACTTGATAATCCACAGAAAACTGGGCCAGAAAACCCTTGAATAGACACTTCACACACACAAAAAAGGAACCCAAGTGGCCAATGTTCAAATTTCACTGGCATTAAGGAAATGCAAATCAAAACCACAATGAGAGAAGCTTCCCATAGCCGCCAACTTGGCAAAAATTGAGGCCTGACAATACTAAATGTTAGCATGGGTGTAAGAAAACAATGGAACCCTCCTCCTTCTAGTGGGAATACAGGACACTCCTTTGGAAAATGGTTTTGCATTAATTAGTAAAGTTGAAAGAAATTATCACGCTAAGTGAAGTCAGTCAGACAATGAGACACCAACATCAAATGCTATCACTTACTTATGTGGAATCTGAAAAAAGGACACAATGAATTTCTTTGCAGAACAGATACTGACTCACAGACTTTGAAAAACTTATAGTTTCCAAAGGAGAGAGGTTGTGGGGTGGGGGGATGCGCTGGGGGTGTGGGATAGAAATACTATAAAACTGGATTGTGATGATGATTGTACAACTATAAATGTAATAAACTCATTGAATAATAAAAAAAAAATAAAAAAAAGAAAAGAAAAGATGCATGCCCCTTGATCCACCAAATCCCTTCCCACAACTTAAAGCAGTGGTTCTCAAAGTGTGGTCCCCGCTCCGGCTGGCAGGATCACATCACCTGGAAATTTATTAGAAGTGTAAACTCTCAGATCCCACCCCATGTCCACTGCATTAGACACTCTGAAGGTGGGGCCCTGGCATTTGTGAACCCTCTAGGTGGTAGTGATGAGGTCTCAGGTAGAAGCATCACCTGAGAAAAATCTGTCCGGACACGTAAGAATGTTCTCAACAGCAACCATGCATCCATCAACAAGACTCCTTTGCATTCTATTTGGACAGTGGAATATTACAATGTAATGGAAATAAATGAAGCAAGATGAAAATAAAAAAATAACCTGAAGAAAAGCAAGGAAATGCTTACTATAAAAATCCAAGAAAATGGTTACCTCTATTGGAGAAAGAGGTTGTGATCAAGAAGGAATTTCCAGTGGGGGCTGGGGTTTCTGAAGGGCTGGCAATGTTCTGTGCTTTGATCTTGACAGTAGCTTACATACCTGTTTGTGTTAGGATTATACTTTAAACTGTATATGTGTTCTCTTCCAAATGCATGTGGCATTTTACAACAAAAACAAATTGCTGTGTCTACCAATGCTCTTCAATGGTGCTACATCAAATCAAATTTAATCAAGTGATAACCTGCCCACCTTCATAAGTCTGCTTTATTCTCCTTCCACCTTAAGAAGCTGTCTGTTCTACCACTACTTTTGTTCTTATTCTTTTTTTCCCTTGCCTTCCAACTGGGAAAGACAGGGACAGACTCTAAGATGATCATTTAGATCAGCCAGAGACAATGACCCTTCCTCGCCCTAAAATATGAAAGAGTTCAAAAGCAACCAGGAAGTTATAAAAATTCTCAGTGAAAGAGCTTGACGCTGCCATGTGACCTAAGGATCTGCTGACACTTACAAGGGACTTTTTGTTTATTTGCACTTTTCTTTAGTGACTGTTGCTAGACTGAATTAATGCACAGTTAGGTGGGGAAAAAAAACAACACATTATTTCTCCCAAGCGTCATAATGATAATACAGGAGCCAGCTGGCTCATACTTCAGTGTTCAAAATAGAAGACACTTTTTAAGTGATTGTGAAGTTAAATTTTTTTTTTTTTCCATTTCTTGGGCCGCTCCTGTGGCATATGGAGGTTCTCAGGCTAGGGGCAGCAACGCGGGATCTGAGCTGCGTCTGCGACCCACACCACAGCTCATGGCAACGCTGGATCCTTAACCCACTGAGCAAGGCCAGGGATTGAACCCGCAACCTCATGGTTCCTAGTCGGATTCGTTAACCACTGAGCCACGATGGGAACTCCCTAATTTTCTTTTAACAAAGGTGGTTGTACTTTGCCCACAAGTCTGTAACGACTGTATCGAGGGCCACTTGCTTTTTCATGAACGACATCATTCTTTCATTAACAGTAATAAACACTTCAGTACTAATACATAAAAATTAGCTACTTATTTCATACGCTATACTAAGCACAGTACTTGTCTACGTAGGTACTTAATGAATACTAACCTGATACAAGCAGCTCTGCCACATGGAAAAACATTTCCGAAATAAAAGTATTATTATAAATTGCTATACATTTTAGCTGCCTAGCTTTGTGTGTGTGTGTGTGTGTGTGTGTGTATCGATTATTTTTTTAATGAGGTAAACATGTATGTAACATAAAATTTGCCATTTTAATCCTTTTTAAATTCAATGGCATTAATTATATTTACAGTGTTGTGCAATCATCGAGCTGACCAGTTTTAACCCTCATTTTAATGTCTTTATTTGTTAGAATCAACTATTATAGTTCACACTGCTTTTTTTAAACTTCCTCTAAGATAGCCTCTCTTTCTCCCAACATTTGGTCTTTTGCCACCTCTGCCTGGTCCGTGGGCTCATTTACAATTGTAGTCACGTGTGTTATCGCACATGTGGGGAACCAGACATTTTCTGGGTCAGTGGTGGCTTTTCCTTCCGCCTTCAGTTCATTTTCCAGGTCCCGAGTCTTGGAAGCTGCTATGTAAAACTACAGACAGTGAAAACTCAAAGAAAAAAAAAAGTTCTTTCTTACAAGGGAAAATGTAGACTCTTGGTTTCAGGATCCTCTGGGACCCATCATGGGTTATCTAAAGTACCAAAAATTATTAGCCTGATGTCTTAGTGGAAGTACTCAGGATATTAATTCACCAGTTGTGTGTAATTCCCAAGTTAGTCTCTCGTGCCAAACAGTGAATAATTAAGCTGTAGATAATGTCATGCTGTGAGCGTGATAAAACAATAACGATGATGATAATAGCAATAGCTAACCCTGAGCACTGAGAGGTGCCAAGCTTGGCTCTAAACCTCTTCCGTGCATTACCTTATTTAGTCACCAGACTAATCCGACGGCATGCATACCAATTATTAGCCTATTTTAGAGGCGAGGAAACCAAGACTCAGGGCCATAAATCACAACATTCGCGATTACAGGATTTGAACCCAGGCAGAATGATCCCAGAGCCTGGCTCTTAGCACCACACCAGAACCACTATTTCAGGGTCAGACCCGACAGAATGCTCTGCTTTCATGTCCTTCCGAGAGGCTGTTGACTCCAGGGGAAAACACACAGGAATAGGATAGAAACAAGAGTAAAACACACATCTGTCTTTATTTCTTTGGGGTGAGTGAGGGGTGGGAAAGAGAGCTCAGAGAATTAGCTGGCTAGTAATCAGTAATAAGGGCTAAAAGAAGGTATTAAAAATATATCACAGTGGTTTAGATGGGAGGAGATTAATTTTAGCTACTGGGCAGGAAGGAGGTGAATACCCGATGTTGAGCCACCCTAAGTTTCTCGGCACAAAAAGGACAGAATGAAAGCTATGCTTTTAGGAAAATAAAACAGCCATTGGTGATGACCATGGCCTGAAAGGAGAGAAGATTCAAGATGGAAAGACCAGTTTAGGGGTATTGATAGGACCTCCACAGGGCAGGCAGTCAAGGCTGGAGCTGGGACAGTGACTGGCAGAGCAGGAAGGCTGGGGGTGGGGATAAATGATGGAGGAAGGATGGACAGAGCAATGGCTACAAAGGGCCAAGGTGATAGCAAGATTCCAGTCAGGGAGTTCCTGTCGTGGCTCAGTGGTTAGCAAACCCGATTAGCATCCATGAAGATGCGGGTTCAATCCCTGACCTTGCTCAGTGGGTTAAGGATGCGGCATTGCCATGAGCTGTAGTGTAGACTGAAGACGTGGCTCAGACCCCACGTTGCTGTGACTGCGATGTAGTCCCTCGGCTACTGCTCCAATTGGACCCCTAGCTTGGGAACCTCCATATGCCGCAGGTGTGGCCCTAAAAAGACCAAAAAAAAAAAAAAAAAGATTCTAATCCAAATGACAGACAGAAGGGGGTTGCATTAAGAGGAAAGCCCAGAGGAGAAGAGAGTATGGGAGGGAAATGCAGACGAATTTGAAGCTCTGGCAAGATGGAGAGGGACCGTGCCCAGGAATTTAAGTCTGAGCTGGTGATTGAGAGACTCTGCAGAGAGTTGATCTGAAAATGGAGAAAAATGTGAAGGGAGAGATAGAGTCAAATAAAGAGTAAAGAAGACAGAATCTTGGGGGAATATTTAGAAACGATAACAGAAGTCAGAAAAGATTAGAGAGGTCAGGAAGATGGGAAGAAGAGTTGAGAGTAGCGTGGCCCAGAAGCCAAGGGAAGAGGAAACGTGGAAGATGAGGGGTGACGGACAAGACGAAGGGTCCTGGAAGGGAGGTGAGACCCAAGATGAGACACTGGGTTCAGCAGCACAGACCTGGGAGGAGGCAGCTTCATCTGATTCCTGGGGAAAAAGAGGCATCGGAGGACAAGTGTATGGTCCAGAAGGGAAGGGAACAGCAGGTGCAGAAACATCACTCAAGAGGTTTGATGATGAGGAAAGGAGAGATCTACGAGGATAGCTCCAAGGGGGAGGGTGATCAGAAGATGTTGAGTTTAGGATAAAGGAGCCAGGGCCCCCAGACCCCCGGCAGAATCCAGGGTGGAAGTACACAAGGAAAGCAGGAGAGGGATGCGAGAAACACAGTAAGAAATGTGACAGACTCCGAGGTGTGGCAAGGCCTGCCTGATGTTGCATGGCACACACATCTGGTTCATCAGTTGGCTCCATTCTATGACTTTAAACTGCGCTGGGTAGGCAGGGACCAGATACATAGAGGAAGCAGAGGGTGGAATTCACTGTGGTTTATGAGTAAGAATCTCAGTGTGGCAGAGGGACAAGGAGTCAAGGTCATAAGAGGGCTGGATAGGAAGGTAAGAGGACAGAGAGAAAGCCTTTTCTGGGTGTATGGCCTTGGAGGCGTCCCGTTTCGATCCTGGTGGAAAATAAGCTGCTCCGGGAGCACAGCTGATTGACAGCCTCCACTTGTCTTTGCCTCTCTGGACATACCTGGTATTTGTTCCAGGCCAGGCTGCTCCAGTGATGACAGAGCCTGGTGAGGGGACTAGACCAGGGCCATCCGGCCCTCATGGGACTCCTGTGACAGGCAGTTTGCTCAAGGCCTTCTCACTGGCTTGGCTGAGATTTTTCTCTGTCTTGCACACAATCTGGGCCTCTTCCTTCCTTCTCTTTCACGGGTATTGGAACTGCCTGGCAGGGTTTTTTGTTTGTTTGTTTTTTGTTTTTGTTTTTTGTTTTTTTAGGGCTGCACCTGCTGCATATGGAGGCTCCCAGACTAGGGGTTGAATTGGTGCTGTAGTCGCTGGCCTACGGCACAGTCACAGCAACATCAGATCCGAGCTGCATCTGCAACCTACACTACAGCTCATGGTAACACTGGGTCCTTAACCCACTGAGTGAGGCCAGGGATCGAACCTGCATCTTCTTCATGGATGCTAGTCAGATTTCGTTTCCACTGAACCACAATGGGAACTCCCCACCTGGCTGTTTGAAGACTCTTCTTCTCATTTTATGCTTCACAGGTTTTCCTTCAAAACATCTCCCACTTGCCTAATTCTATATTGGCTTCTGTTTTTTGGAAGTCCTGAACAGACACACTTGGATGTGCTATTGTTAGTGAGGGGCCTAGTGACTAGAAGATGTAGGTAATGAGATGTGATGACAAAGATATGGGATGAAGTCCATGTGGTTCTTTGGTAAAAGGACTATATACTCATGCAAAGCTGTAAAAATAGTACAGAGATCCCCTTATATCCTTCATCCCACTTCTGCCAATTGTAACATCTTATATAATTAAAATGAAGAAATTGACATAGATACAATATTGTTAACAAGTTTGTATGATGTGGGGTCATCAGTTTCTCATTATGTTTCTCTCTACCTCATAGATATATTAATCTCATCTTCACTGCAAAAAGCCATTTAAGAAGGAACCATTCCCTTGCTTCCAAGTCAGCCTGCTCTATAACCACACAGTTTGCAAAATGCCTACATAAAGCCATGGGTGGAGGGACAAACAGAGAGTTGCAGATGTCCACCAAGGAGAGAGTTATCCATCCACCCATCCACTCATCCATCAATTCATCTGTTGATGTTTGCTAAACTTTTCCTAAGCATCAAGAACCATACACTGAGTCTATCGTATTAAGATACTGACATCAAGATGGTAGCAGGTGCAATGAAGAACCAAGATATAGAGTTGTTTAGAGGGCGAAGGATGTCCAGATTTGTCCTGTGATCATTTCCACATAGGCAGTAATTCAACCAGTAGCAACCGTATGCTCAATTGCCAGGATCATGCTTTTTTATGAGTCATTGTAAAGCTCCAAGTGCACTGACATATACTTCATAAATGCTAAATAATAACAAGTCAGTGAACCTAGAAGTATTGGATTCAGTATTCGAGACATTAAACCCAAGCTATGCTGTTCTAGAAGCAAGGCAAACAAATAAATCAACCCCAAATCAAATAAAGCCCACATCCATCCCCAGCCAGCAGTGGGTGTTGTATGGAACACTCTTTATGGGTGAGTGGTTCTCTCACGAAGGGGCACTTTTTAGTACTTTACCTAACACATCACACACAATGTCTTGCCTGTGATTTGGGAGGAGGGTTTTATATCTGACTCAAAGCAGACAACAGCGACACTATGTTCTTAAAGCTCCAATTCCCTTTATTTGATGCCAGAAAATAATATTTGCTGAAGCTCCAGAGAAGAGCAACAGTCACCCCACTGAGCAATTAGACTGATCTTGGTGGGGAGTCTCTGTAGGCAGTATTGGGAGACCCTGTTTATATTTCAAAGTCAAGATTTAGTTTTCCTTTAAGATGTAAGTCTCTCTAGGGGTGGCTGTGATTCCTTGAGGATTTAGGCACACTGCAAAGAAAACCCAAAATGGCACACATTCTGTATTGGCAACAGAATCAAACTATAGCACAAGTCTGAATACTTTTCTGATTCATGGTTCAAATCTCTGAGCACACTCTGGGTGTGGGATCGCTGGGCCTGGCGCCTCCTCTCCAAGAGTCTGCCTCCTTAGTTTCACATACAAACATGATATACCTCCACCCACATCCCTGCACTCATTTCACAGGGATGATACTCTTGGGAGCAAAGCCCAACCATCCAAAGCAAAAGACTCATAGTGAAGCTTATGGCAAAAGAGGAGATGGTGATTATGATACCTCTGGGAGTGAGAAGACAGACAAGATCTCGTTTTGAATAGAGTCTAGGAGGATGTTCCATCCTTTAACCATCATTGCCTAAAGGATTTTACCCCCACTGAGTTGCAGCCAAGGGGAGGAGAGCCAAGGAGCCTACATAAGACACCTGGCCAATGAATTGGTGAGTGGAGGATGAAAGGTTCGGAGCCAAAAAACAAAGGGTAAAACAGCCACCAGATGCCAACCTTGTTAATTCTACTACAAGTTCACGATTGTTCCAGGCAATTTCCACCTGGATTATCACATCTAACAGAATTGAACATACATGTGACCAGAACAAAACTCTCAGTGGTGAGGGCAATGGCTGTCAACCATTACTGTGCAACCAATTCATCGGAGGAGTTTGTTAGAGGCAGACTTCTGCTCTTCAGCCTCAAGGGTCTCACTTGGTAGATCTGGGAAATAGCTAGGGGAGGTACATTTTTCGTACATTCTCCAGTGCTGGAGGCAGAAGGATTTCCCAGCAGACTTTGGAAGTCACTGCTTTAAATCAGTGCTTTTCAATCTCCATATGAGTACATTATTAAAGAATTTAGGGAATATTTCAGAAGAATGCAGCCCAAATTTCTCATTTTGTAGATGAAGAAATTGAAGGAGTTAAGAAACTTTCTCAAGGTCACACAGCCAGTTATAAGTAGAAAGTTAGGACTTGAAGCAAAGTCTAGTTATAGCGCCTTTTGTATTCACTCTACCATATGATGTGGTCACTTTCCTTTAAGTCCTCTTGGATATATATACACATAAGTAGAAACTAGAACATGTCTGAATTATTTTGGTAATTTTTAAATCCTTTGAAACAACTATTAAGAGCTTGAGTGATGCCAATGCAAGCCTTGGAAAAAATAAGTTCAGAAAGAAGCGGTACTTACCCTCTCTCAAATCAGCGATGAAGATGATGACAGCAGGGACTTAAAGTTGTCCTCAGAGAAACCTCAATGTCTGGATTCCCCAGTCAAAGCCTAGGATAAAGGAAAAAGCAAAGTGTTACAAGAGAAGACAACCTAAATGTCCATCAACAGATGAATGGATTAAGAAGATGTGGTATATATACACAATGCAATACTACTCAGCCATAAAAAAGAACAAAATAATGCCATTTGCAACAACATGGATGGATCTAGAGACTCTCATATTGAGTGAAGTAAGTCAGAAAGAGAAAGACAAATGCCAGATGATATCACTTATATCTGGAATCTAATATATGGCACAAATGAATCTTTCCACAGAAAAGAAACTCATGGACTTGGAGAACAGATTTGTGGTGGCCAAGGGGGAGGGGGAGGGAATGGGAGGGACTGCGAGTTTGGGGTTAATAGATGAAAATTATTGCTTTTAGAATGGATAAAAAATGAGATCCTGCTGTAAAACACTGGGAACTATATCTAGTCACTTACGATGGAGCATGATAATGTGAGAAAAAAGAATGTTTGCGTGTATGTGTAACTGGGTCAGCTTGCTATAGAGTAGAAAATTGACAGAACACTGTAAACCAGCTATAATGGAAAAAGTAAAAATCATAAAAGAAAAAGAGTTACAGGAGAAGACACATAGTCCTGATATTGCACCAAAAGAATAGTAAGTGCTTTCCACAAGCTATGCTAGAATTAAATCATATTTAAGCGTCATAATTACACTCATCCCCTTTAAGTGGATTCCTCACTTTACTTTGTGTGGCCATGGTCAGTTTTAGTTGCAAAGTTGTGTGTCTTAGCAAATTCCAGTGTTGTCTTGACAAGGCCCATTGGAAGAATAGCCCAGAGTTGTGAAAGGACCCCGCTGAGAAGAGCTCCAAGGCTCTAAGAACTTTGGACTCATTTAATTTTTTGGTTCTTCAATTTATAACAGAAAATAATCAATGAGCAGATTCTTATTTTGAATGAATGTGAAATCAGAGAAGTTGGGCCAAGAAGAATGACTAAATCTTCAGGATTTAAGAGGTTATACCCATTCATTAATGGACTAATTGACTTATTTGTTCAAAACATATTTATGAAGACCATCTGGGCCAAGACGCTGTTCTGCTGTGAAGCTGACTGGCAAGAAGGAGAGGAAATACTCATCAGTATTAAGTTACTCTGGTCACTTAATAGAACGATTATGGTCTAACGACCAAATGTGTTGTAGAGGCGGGGACATTCAACTCAACTTGAGGCCTGGTTCAAGTTTAGGGTGACCTGGGGCTGAAGCTGTTTTTTTTTTTTTTTTTTTTTTTTTAACCTCAGTAGTACTGAGATTTTGGGCTGAATAATTTCTTTGTGGGAGTGGGGGCACTACCCTGTGCACTGTAGGATGTTTAGCAGTATCTCTGACCTCTACCAACTAGATGCCATTAGCATCTCCCATTCTCATGTTTGTGACAGCTAAATACATTGCTGAATGTCCCCCTGAGGGTGGAGATTGTTCCTGAATTACAGTAATAACGACGATTTTTGAGCACCCATTAGCACTGTGCGGAGGCTTCGTAGAATCATCACATTCTGTCTTGACACCAGCATTCCCAGCTAAGCAATATTACTTCCGTTTTATACTTGGTGAAAATGAGATCCAGAAATGTTACGGAAACCACCTGATATTATAAAATTGGTAAGCGCTGGAGGAGATTTGAACCCAGGGTTATTTTTGACTTCAAGGTACATGTTTATTATTTCCTATTTTTCTTTCATATTTATATATTTTAACCAATCAGAAAGTAATAAAGACCTAGGTACTAAACACCCCAATTTAACAAATTCTAAAATCTTTACATATCTATCTTGGCAATAAAATGTTACAAATACAAATAAATCTCCCTTTTAGACTTTTTCCACTCCTACTCCTCTCACTTTCTCCCCCCAGATAACCATTCTATTGAAGTCACAATCATATCCTCCAGGGGAAAGACTTTATACTTTCTTACATGTACGTATGTTCACCAACAATATACAGCACTCTAAAAGTGCACATAAATGGTACACATTCTTCTGCAATTCGCTTCCGTTACTCAACATTTGTTTTTGAGCTTTTTCCACATTGAAATTGAAGGTCCAATTCCTTGATTAATTACTGCATTGTGATAAATAGACCACAATGGATTCAAACATTCTTCTTTTGGTAGACTTTTAGTTTGTCTCCCGTTTTTCAACTATCATACACCACACTATGGGAATATGACAGTGCAGGTGTTTGTGTCTGTACACACATGTGTGTGAACCTTTCTCTGGGACACACAGCTGTAAGTGGGATTGCTGCTTTGCAGAATGTGTCCAGCTTCCAGTTTGTTAAATATTGCCAAATCGGAGTTCCTGTCATGGTGCAGCGGAAACAAATCCAACTAGGAACACTGAGGTTGCTGGTTCAATCCCTGGCCTTGCTCAGTGGGTTAAGGATCTCGTGTTGCTGTGAGCTGTGGTGTAGGTCGCAGACATGGCTCGGATCTGGTGTTGTTGTGGCTGTGGTGTAGGCTGGCAGCAACAGCTCTCATTATACCTGTAGTCTGGGAATTTCCATATGCAGCAGGTGTGGCCCTAAAAGGACAAAGGACAAAAAAAAAAAAAAAAAAAAAAAGAAGCCAAATTCACTCTCCTAAATGATTGTAGTAAATTACCCTCCCTTCAAGAGATGACAAGAGTTTTCATCTCTTCACATCTCTACCAACACTCAGTATTTTCAAACATTACAACATTTGCTTGTCTGATTGAGTTAATCATTACATTTATACATGTATATAAATATATACATATATATATATATAGGGGTAATAATAGTATACAATTATTGTTTCAAGATTCTGTGTTCTTAACCACTAGTTTTACTAGGTGCCCTTCTGTTATGCAAAGGGAGAAAATATTTTTGCCTGTTTCCTGGAATAGCAATAAATTTTTCTGGTGCAATGTATGAGTGTATTTTGTAAATATCAAATGAAACACTACACATGGATATTTGCATGGATACTCTATAGCAGGCAATTTGACAAAAATCTATCAAAATTTCAAATCCACATACATTTTCTTTTAACTTAGTCTTAAAGTTTATAGAACAGTTGTGGAAATAGTAAAAAGAATTTGAGATTGTTGAAATGTTGATCACATTTGCTTTACAATTCTCAGCCTTGTTCTTCCTCTCTTCCTGTTCCTTTCTCTCTTTCCTTCTGTGTCTATACATATCGGAATCTAGATCTACAGGCAGCTAGAGGTATATGCACCCATGTAGTATCTTTGCAATGACTTCTGAAAATTTTCTAAAAAACAAGACACTCTATTATTTAACCACAAGAAAGCAGTCAAAAATCAGGAAATTAACACTGACTTAATCTTATTATCTAATCTACACATTCGAATTCCATCTACTGGTCTATGAATGTCTTTCACAGCAAAAGAAAATTTTTTTTCCTCTTCTAGGCCCAAGCTTAGAATTATTTGCTGTATTTAGTTGTCATATCTCCTTAGTCTCCTTTACCATAGAGAAATTCTTCAGTCTTTTATATCTTTTAGGATATTTTTGAAGAGTACTTGGTCAGTTATTTTGTAAAATATCCTATTTTTGGTTCATCTGATGTTTCCTCATGATCAGTTACAGGGTATGCATTTTTGGCAAAAATTCCACAAAATTGATATTGGGTCCTTCTCAGTACATCATATAAGTACACACTTGATGTCAGTTTGCTCTGTTACTGGTGAGGCTATTTTGATCACTTGGTTCTGGGGCAATCTGCCAGGTTACTGTTTTTTACTTTGCAATGAATAAGTATCTTTTGGGAAGATACTTTGTAACTATGGAAGTATACTATTTATAACAGAATGGACTCATGGATTTAAGAGACTGTATTGGTTACTATTATTATTAATTTTGATGAACAAATTGTCTCAGATGTCCTTTTAAGCTGAATTCTTAAAGTTTTGACATGTCCCCATTATTCTTTGAGTACTTCCTTATTTCTGGCATAATAAAATGTGCCAGGTTATTTTCATGCTTTCCAAGGTCTTGTCCTGGAACTGAGCATTTTCCAAAGAGCTCTGATTCCTTTAAGTGGAAGATGGTATTTTGAAACCAAGATATGGTTGCTAGGCATGTTCTTTGTTACTGGTATGCCTAACTTTTAACTTAGTGATTTCTCTTTCAGAAATTCCTGTGACAGATTCCTGTATATTAGTTAAAAAATTTATGTACAAAGTTATTACATAGATGAGCAAAAGATTAGACAAAACCTAAAGGTCTATCAGGAGGGGACTGCTTAAAATAAATTATTAAAATATATATAATAGGATTGTATGCATCCATAAAAGACAGAGGAATTACTTCCAAAATACATCGTTAAGTTTTAAAAAAATCCAAATATAAAACTGTGTGTCTGATCACCAAATAAACAAACAAATAAAACCCACAAATGAAATGAAAAGACAACCTACAGAATGGGAGAAAATACTTGCAAATGATACAACTGATAAGGGGTTAATGTTCAAAATATACAAACAGCGCATATAATCCCAATATCAAAAACATTCTAATCAAAAAATGGTCAACGACCTAAACAGATGTTTCTCCAAAGAAGACATACAGATGGCCGACAGGGACATGAAAAGATGCTCAACATCACTAATTATGAGAGAAATGCAAATCAAAACTGTCATGACATATCATCTCAGACCAGTCAGAATGTCCAACATCAAAAAACCTACAATCAGTAAATGCTGGAGAGGGTGTGGAGAAAAGGGAACCTTCTTACACTGTTTGTGGGAATGTAAACTGGTGCAGTCACTATAGAAAACAGTATGAAGTTTCCTTAAAGAACTGAAAATAGGAGATTCCATTGTGGCACAGTAGTTAATGAATCCGACTGGGAACCATGAGGTTGCGGGTTTGATCCCTGGCCTTGCTAAGTGGGTTAAGGATCTGGCATTGCCGTGAGCTGTGGTGTAGGTCACAGACGTGGCTCAGAAACCGAGGTGCTGTGGCCCTAGTGTAGGCTGGCGGCTACCGCTCCCATTGGACCCCTAGCCTGGGAACCTCCATATGCTGCGGGAGTGGCCCTAGAAAAGACAGAAAGACAAAAAAAGACAAAAAAAAAAAAAAAGAACTAAAAATAGAGCTACCATATGGTCCAGCAATATCACTCCTGAGCATATAACCAGAAAAGGTGAAAACTCTAATTTCAAAAATGCATGTACTCCAATGTTCATAGCAGCACTACTTACAATAGTTAAGACATGGAAACAACCCAAGTGCCCATCAACAATTGGTTTAAGAAGATGTGGTATGTATGTATATATTTATATATCTATATATGCATGTGTGTGTATACATATATATGCATACATACAGTGGAATATTACTCAGCCATAAAAAAGAATGGGGAGGGTTAGTGATAGGGCACAAAATAAATGATAATGAACCCAATAATGGCTTTTTTTTTTCAGTGATACTACATTTGGAGTCCATTTTTAGGATATCCGGGGTGACAACTCTCCACCTAGACTGATTATCTCCCCCCACCTATTTGTTACCTGGCCTGTGTCCCTTTGTTTCCAGGAACACCCCCTGACTCTGCTTGCAGTCCTAGCAAGGGAAGGAAAATCCATGTCCTTCAGAGTCATAGACCTAGTTTTACAGCAAGAACAGGAGAGACTGGCACAGGGCCCAGGGCACTACTAGCTGCAGAGATTTTGTTCCACCTCTTCCTTCACGGACTCTAGACACTTGTCACTGGCTGCAGAGTTACACTGTTGTCAAATTATTCCTATAAGATTGAAAGGGAGAGGCCTTGGCTGACACCGCCTAGGTGTTGGACAGTAGCAAAACATCTTATAAAAATGATAGCGAGGGAGTGATTTTCCCGAGTCACGTGATTCCAAGTTTCCACTCACCATCCTCCTTCTCTCCCTCACTTCCCTTTTACTTGGCTTTTATTAATAGTTCAGCAGGCCTTCCCCACCCCATTTCGTCAAGGTGCTCACTTCCAGAAAGAGATTAATGGTTTCTTGGTTCCCATCAAATTTCCTGCCTGAATCCTCCACCTGTTCCCCTTCCCTCCAAGTTCAGGCATCTTTCCATTTTTCTGTTATAACTCTCCTCCTACTTGATCTCATGAAGTTGTTCTAGAAATACTAAGCTCATGATTAAAGCCTCATGGTTCTCCAGATCAGAATCTTAGGAAGTTCTGGCATTTCTTTATTACTAGGAAGACAAGTGCCCTCAGGCAAAGGGAAAACTTGGCTCTAGAGAAAGGGTGTAATCAGCTGGGAACCCAGAAATCGAGAGGAGAGGAGAGACTGGTGGGAGGAAGTGAGCTGGCTTCCATTTCCTTCCCACCAGGGCTACAGTGCCCTCATGCCCAGCTTGGTGCTCCACACAGCTTTCAGAATTCCAGCATCCTTGAGCCACTCAATGGTTTTCTGTGAATGGCAAGTTTCTTCACAGAACTCTTAGACTAAACACAGGTTCTTTAGTCAGGCAGGTTGGAGGAAAGTGGTTTTGACCGCTCCCATCAGTCTGTGGGGTATTTGGTACTTTTGAGAGGTGCTTCAGAAGAGAGGTGAGGACATCTGTGTCATCACACTGGAAACTCTGGATCATGACCTCCTCAGCCCTTCTGGAATTTCCCTGGTCAGTTTTTTCTCCCAAATGAAGATTAGCCACTTCAATCAAAGTTTCTGGGCACTTGTATAAAAATGCTTGCAAGTGATTTATGCATTGTAACTGGCAACAGAAGGTAGTTCAGGTTCTAGTTCTCATGGAAGTTGATGTTGGTTGGCCAAAGCGCAAATGGCTGAAGGGAAAAGCAAGAGTTCCCAAGGACAGTGATGAACATGTAAACAGCTTCTGGGTGTGGGTGTCACATGACTACTTGATTTTCCAGCAGGAATTTCCCAAATTGGACCACCTCCTCATTGCAAATAGAGAGGGGAAGAAAACATGGCAGTGGAGCAGTTGATTTTGAAAGCAACCCGCTTACTCCTTACAGCAAAGAGAATGAAGTTTTTCAAGAGCAGGATCTAGCTGCTTTCCAATTGATCAAAATGTGACAGGGCAGTGATTACAAATGCAAATGTAACCTTTAGATCCTATAAAGAAAAGACAATACTCACAGTATTGAACTCTTTGACTGTTGCCAGGCTGCACCCAGTAGGCAGTTCAGACTGGGTTGGTTCTTTGCTGACTTCCAGGGTTTTGATAACCTTATCATCACAAATTCTACAATCTTGCTTTGTTTATTTTGGCAGAGGGATGTAATTACCACACATTTTAACAAATGACTTATACATTTCCTTTTCTGAAGCAAACCTATGTACACGATAATATCTACACTTTCCTCTTTGAAATTCAAGAAACAAATGAACAGCTATGAGGTGCCAAGCATCAGGAGGGGTGTTATCACCTAGAATTTTCACAAGGCTTTTAGGAAGGAAAATACACTTCAATGTGTTCCCATTTTACAGTCTCTGCACACATAAGGGACTATCCATTCTCTTTGTGACACTATCCCTCTCTGCTTATAGTTGGGGGATGTCATCTTGGGTCCAAGGGCACAGGGTCTTGGGGGGGGGTGGTCGTCATCTTGCTTAATCAGAACAACACATGGCTCCCATGTGAACAACCTGACCCAAACAGCAGAGCAGCCGCTAGGTTTCAGTGGGCAGAATCATTCTGTCTAGGTTTGGGAGAAGCAGAATTTGGGCACACAGAGTAATCCATGGTGATGACTAATCAGTCTCAGATTTATATTAAGCTACCAGCCCAGCCTTGAAAATGGGACATTCACTAAAACATGGTTGTTTTCATACAAAGCAGATAAGCCTAGGTGATGTCAGCCAGCAGCTACATGGTTAGAGGATACCTTTTTCCTCCCGAATCCTGACCACCTGCCCCAACACCTTTGCACTCAGCATCTTTTATGCCTGCCAAAGATCTCCATCAGCAGGCTTGGTCCAGCCTGGGGCCCCTTGAGGAACCACTGGCCTAGATCTTAAGAGCAGGCTTAGTCCACCCCAGGAGACACTGAAAGACTTAGGATCGCTGTTTTCATTCACCTTTAAGGTGATGAGCAAACTTTCATTAAGTGACATTTCCCCCTCATTTTATTTTTTCCAGAGTTTTGCTGTTAACTATAGGAAAAGTACTTTATTTACTTTTACTTTTATGTTATTTTTTTTCAATTCATGAAGTCCCTTCATCACCACCTCTGGGTGTCTGTTGATAAAACGGCGCAGGGATATTAGCTCTATGACTGGCCTCCATTACTATCCTTGAGATTTCAGAAAACTTGGTTTATTAGGTCACTCCATTTCCATTTGTGTATGGTGACTGTTGGGAAGACAAAAGAAACGTGAAGAAGTACAATGTACATGCTTTTTTTCCCCCTGCAATAAATTACATGGAAATCTGTCATTTTTCAAGGACGAAACCTGGCTTGCATTTGTGAAGAAGTACAGTGTATGAATTAAAACTGGCCTACAAGTGGCTTTGCTTGAACAATCATTCCCATACTGAGAAAATTCCATATACTGTGGGGTTTGGGGGGAGATGCTTTAAAATGGGTACATTGGTTCCCCATCTAACTCTATGTAAGTATAAAGAATAGCACTGAATTCGAATGCTGACTGCATGGCAGGGGAGAAAGAAGGGCATGCAGTTGCCCACTTACCCGCCGAGAAGCGTGTGCAATTCCAGGCCCACTTCCCCCCACCCTACCCACAGGAGACTGACATTTAGACATATTCTCAGCCATCAGCGCAGCGCCCGATGCTGGGTATGGCTCTGAATAGCTTTGGCATCTGTTTTGTCTTGCCTCGTGCCCACATACTGGGGCTGCTTGTTCTCATCCAATAGCAATTAGTACCATGGTAAATGCCTTGTGCCCTGTGCTAATTCAGAAGAATAAGCATGTCACACTCTGCCAAGAATTACAGCTAATCACAGAGGGCTCAGGGCACACCTGCCCTTTCATTAGGCTTTTGTTTTAAAATGAGGGGTTGGTGCAACTCGAAACATTGCGTTCTCCCTCTGGTTAAAGAAAACCATGGAGACCCGGGCGGGGGTGGAGTGGGGCGGGGTGGGATGGGAGGGTCTGGAGTGTTACTTGGTTGCCAGCCCTGAAGACGTGCTTCCTACAAAGGAGCAAGAGAGCACCATGGGACCCAGGCAGCTACTTAACAGTGGGGCAGCTGCAACAGGGTGCGCCCAGGAAGGCTCCATGAATATGCTGAAACTCAGCTTTGAGCAGTGCCCAACCCTGGAGACTGTTCAGAAACTACTGAGCACATAATGCAGGGAAATAAAGACCTGGGTGGTTGCACTTTGGGGGTTGAAACTCTATCTCTTCTTTTCAGTCTAATCTAATCTGGTACCAGTCCTTCTAAGAATGCATCTTTATCCTAATTTGGCTATTTATCATTTATTTATGTATGTATGTAACACACCACTTTTTTTTTGCGGGGGTGGGGGCAAACCCATGGCATATGGAAGTTCCCAGACTAGGGGTCGAATTGGAGCTGCAGCTGCCAGCCTACGACATAGCTATAGCAATGTGGCATCCAAGCTGCATCTGCGACCTATACCACAGACGATGGCAACGCCAGATCCTGAACCCACTGAGCAAAGCCAGGGACTGAACTGGCATCCTTGTGGATACTAGTCAGATTCGTTTCTGCTGAGCCATGACAGAAACTTTCCACATCACTCTTCTTAAGGTATAGCTTATATTCGGGAACATTCACCCTTTCCAAGTATAGAGTTTTACGAGTTTTGGCAAATGTGAACAATCCCATGTCTATGACCACAATCAGGATATCGAGCAGGTCCACCACCCCTAAAAATTCCTTCTTGCTCTTTTCTTGTCACTTCCTTTCTGGGCTCCAGATCAGAAAACCACCAAGATATATATATCCCTATTATTCTGTTTTTTTTTTTTCCCCACAAGGTTATATAAATTGGATAATTCAGTAAGTAGTTTTTGGTTAGAGGCTTCTTTGACTTAGCATGATGCTTTTGAGACTCACCTGCATACTGCTGTGTATAGGTAGTTGGTTCTTTTGGACTGGTATGGGGTATCCCACGGATGTACCACAGGTGATGCTCCCGAAGCAGCATGTCCTAGGACTCCACATTTTGGGATCTGTGAACAATGCTGCTGCGGATATTTAGGTACAGATCTTTGTGTGCATATGTTTTATTTTCCCACCAAGGGGTGGAATTATTTGGTCTTTATACATATATATATAAAACTTTATACAAAACTGCCCAAATATTTTCCAGAGTGGATGTACCATTTTTCATTCTCATTGGTGATACATGTTAGGTATAGTTGTTCTACTTCCTTGCTGGTGTAGCATATTAGTCATTTGAATAGGTATCTACAGGTATCTTACTGTGATTTTAAAATTACATTTTCCTGATGACTAATGAGGCTGAGAGTCTTTTCATGCCATAATTTATTTTAAAAATCACTTGGAATCCACTCTGCCCAGTCTTGTTGAAGCAAGTTCTCATGCACCATGTTAGTAGAGATTTTTCAATTCCCTCCCAAGTGCCTAAAAATGCTCAACCCAGGAAAGGCACAACATAGCAATGACCAGAGATGTGCCTTGAGAATAGCCACTGCTCTTCATAAATGTTTCCTACATGATGAGCCCATTTCAGGGCAGAAATTGAGTCTTCCCATTTGCTACAGCACCCAGCTCAGGGTCAAGCGCACACATGCTTCAATAAACATCTGATGATTGACAGAGGCAAGATGGTGGCTCACGTCCCAAGTGGACACAACTAGAGTGTGTGCATATGTGGTAAGAGATGTTAAAATCACGTCAGGATGACTGGCCACTTGCTAAGAGGTCCTTCTGCCCACGGAGCATGATAATGTGGGATAGAGATCAGAGGTCCTCCACCAGGCTGCTCATTGGAATCAGGTGGGGAGTTTAAAAAATGATGCCCAGGATCAGACACAGATTGTCCTTGAAGATAATGACGCTATAGCTCCAGGGCCCCACATGTGCCTGGTGCCCTATAAGTGCTAGGAGGTGCTGGGAGTTATAGACTGTTGTAGGTAGATGGGAGGGAAGAGACCAGGTTGCAATTGGGACCCTGGAGTGATGTTAGAAGCAGGGGACCCACGTCTTGGTAATTCATATGATTTCTGTCCTTATTTTAAAGAAACACTAAGCATGGAATTTTGTTGGTGGTGATGGAGATTTTGTGTTGTTTTTTTTTCTAAGAGGTTCTCATGAAACCACATCTGTTCCATCGGGCTTCACCCCAAAGGCTGTGATTTAATTTTTCTGTGGTGTGGCCCAGGCGTGGACATGTTTAAGAGCTCAGCATTGAGTGCAACCTGTCCCAGAGTTGAGCCATTTGGCTGCACAGTGTCCACTAACGACCAAGTCGAGGCTGTAAGGTCGAGGCAGAGTCAGGGCACACAAATACTCTTATCATTCTAATCAGAACCACTTCAAACAACCATTTTTTTTCCCCTCGAAATCTATCTTCTTGCTTTTAGTCTTTCCCTGTTTCACTGTTTGCCATATGCCATCTTCCTGTGCCACCTCAGGAAGGTAGGTCATGCTCACTTCTTGGTGGCTTTTCTAGTCCTACTGACTAAAGTCCATACTGCTCTGGAGGACAGCACCGCACTGTCAAGGGCAAAAGGCAGAAGCCTGGACCCATACTGTCACCTGGCTTCTGAGTCAAAGAGAAATGGATCAGAATCCCAACTCTGCCCCTGACCAGCATGGTGACTGCATATCAATTTTTTCATCTGTAAAATGCAAATGACAGGAAAATAGGAACAGACAGAGCTTTTTTTTTTTTTTTTTTAAAGTTGAAGTGTAGTTGACTTACAAATATTATATTAGTTTCAGGTGTACAACATAGCAAATTGATATAGATTATACTCCATACAGTTATTATAAAACATTGGCTATATTCCCTGTGCTGTAAAATATATCCTTGTACCTTATTATTATTATTATTTTTGTCTTCTGTCCTTTTTAGGGCCACACCCGAGGCATTTGGAGGTTCCCAGGCTAGGGGTCTAATCAGAGGTATAGCCACTGGCCTACGCCAGAGCCGTAGCAACACAGGATCCAAGCCATGTCTGTGACCTACACCACAGCTCACAGCAATGCTGGATCCTTAACCCACTGAGCAAGGCCAGGGATCAAACCCTCAACCTCATCCTAGTCGGATTTGTTTCTGCTGCACCACAACAAGAACTCCTGTACCTTTTTTATACCTAGTACTTTGTGCCTCTTAATGTCCTTCCCCATCTCCCCCCCACCCCCCACCCCTCTCCTCACTGGTAACCACTAGTTTGTTTTCTTTATTGACGAGTCTGTTTCTCTTTTGTTATAATCATTCGTTTTATTTTTTTTAGATTCCATAGATAAGTGAAAACATACAACATTTGCCTTTCTCTGATTTATTTCACTAAGCTTAATACCCTCCAGGTCCATCTACATTGTTGCAAATGATAAAGATTTTATTCTTTTTTATGGCTGAGTAATGTCCCATTGTGTGTGTGTGTATGTGTGTATATGTATGTGTATATATATATATATATATATATATATATATATATATACATATGCATATATATGTACATACACACCGTATTTTCTTCATCCATTCATCTGTTGATGGCACTTAGGTTGCTTCCATAACGTGCTTATTATAAATAACGCTGATAGGCACACTGGGGTGCATGTTTTTCTGAATTAGTGTTACTGTTTTCTTTGTATATATACCCAAAATGGAAATACTGGATTACATGGTGGTTTCTATTTTTAATTTTGGGGGGAACCTCTATACTGTTTTTCATAGTGACTTCCCCAATTTACATTTTCACCAACAGTATCCCAGGTTCCCTTTCTCCACATCCTCACCAACACTTGCTATTTCTTGTCTTTGATGATAGCCATTCTGACAGGTATGAGGTGATACTAGCTGTGGTTTTGATTTGCATTTCCCTGATGACTAGGGGGATGAGCCCTTTTCATGTGCAGCTTGGCTCTCAATACATCTTCTGTCACAAAGCTTTTGAATGGGACTGAAATGAGATAATTATAAAGCACCTGATACATGCCCAGCACATGGTCAGCACTTGATAAAGGGTAGCATTCTCTCCTGGCTGACTCAGACCACTCTGAGCAGACCACTTTGGTCCACTCTCAGCCCAGTCTCCCCCAGCTCCACTGCCCTGCCTCCTTCCAACAACACCCTTATGCCTCTCATCATCCACATCAATGTGGGTCATTTTCTCATCACCTGTTTCTCTTCCCAGTTAGATGCTAAGTTCTTAAAGGGCAGAAACAAGGTCTTATGCTTCCTCTCAGCCTCTATAGTGGCAATTCCAAGACAATAATATCATCACCCACAACTACATTTGTAGGATAAGAGCTAACATTTACTGAAAGCTTTGTGCCCAGAACTGGCAGATGGTTTACATACATTATCTCATTTAATCCTAAGAATAATTCCAGATTTGGGCACAATTACTGCTCTGTTTTACAGACAAGCAACCTGACTGAACCTCAGGAAGGCTAACTGGCCAAGGTCACACAGCTCATGAGATAACCTTCATCCCTGAAAGATTTTTTTTTTTAACCAGTTGAAGCCAAAAACAAGAAAAAAAGGAGTGCTAACTATGCTTATTTAAAGAAATGGATTTTATTCTGATATTATAGCTTCCCTATTTTTGCTAGTAATTAATTTTGTCAAATGTCTTTTTATTAGTGGCATGATAGTGGCAGAAGATTGTAGCAGATATTTTTATTTATTTATTTTATGTACTTTTTTTTTTGTTTGTTTTTAGGGCTGCACCTGCACATGGAAGTTCCCAGGCTAGGAGTCAAATCAGAGCTACCGCTGTGGGCCTACACCACAGCCATGGCAATTTGGGATGTGAGCTGCATCTGCAAACTACACTACAACTCACGACAATGTTGGATCCTCAACCCACTGAGCAAGACCAGGGATTGAACCTGTGTCTTCATGGATACTAGTCAGGTTTGTTACCACTAAGCCACAATAGGAACTTCCTGTAGCAGATGTTTCTAAATGACTTTACATCACAAAATAAAATACTGGGTATTCTATACCTGTCTTTCCCAATTGTTTTAGTGAAATGTTATTGGCTAATGAAGCGAAGAAGTCTGAGATCCATTACTCTAAAAATAGCTGTGTTTCAATTGGGTTGTTGGCTTTTTTGCTGTTGAGTTGTACAAGTTGCTTGTATATTTTAGAGATTAAGCCCTTGTCTGTTGCATCGTAGTGCTGTGTAGCACTGGGAACTATGTCTAGCCACTTATAATGGAGCATGATAATGTGAGAAAAAAGAATGTATACATGTATGTGTAACTGGGTCACCATGCTGTACAGTAGGAAAAAAAAAACTGTATTGGGGAAATAACAATAAAAAAAGAATAGCTATGTATTAAAATATGCAATATACATCTGTTAAATCAATGAATGTGACACTTTATTTTCCAGTGCAAACATGTTGCCAATGGAAGGAAGGAAGAGAAAGTCCTTCAGCTTCTAATTTAACTTCTTCCATCAACAGGTATTGAGAATCTAATTTGTGCTAAAGACTGTGCTGGCAACCTAAGGAAAGACACAAATAAAATATCATTGCTGCCCTCATTGACCTTAACACCATTTCCAAGAGTTTAGGAAAAGTAAAAGAAACATGTTTGCTAGAAATATTATCAATATATTACAAAAATATTCAATCAATATTTACTACTCCTTTGACCCCAGGGTAAAAATATCCCACCATACAGCACATAGTATTTCTGTTTAAGGTAGTCCATCAGCCCTCGATGAGGCTACACTAATAGAGGTGTCCTGATGTTCACTTGTTCATATTCTTGAGGTTCACATGCTGTAAGAAGGTAGTGCAGAGAGCCATAAATACAATGGCCATGGACCACTTGAAATACATTTATTAAAATATTAAGTATAAATGGTCTATAATACTAACTAAACACCCCCTGCTGGATATGAAAAGAAAAAGTATTTTATCACATGGTTAGATAATCCGGCATAAAAATAGGGAGGCATAAGACACAAATGGGTTTTTACTGCTCTCAGCAGGTCATTTCCCTGTATCTGTTCAGAAATATTTTCCCTGCATATATGATCAAAATTTACATATAAAAATACATAATGCAGTGTATATAATCCATCCATCTTAACCCTTTTTTACTCAAAGGAATCATACTAACCCACTTCTTTTGGACTTTGTATTTTTCACTTGATGATATACCTAGAGATGTTCAGATCCACTTCCTTTTGATTTTTATCTATTTATTTATATAATGGTTTTTATTTTTTTCCATTCTAGCTGCATGGTGACCCAGTTACACGTCCAGGTATACATCCTTTTTTCTCATATTATCAGGCTCCATCATAAGTAACTAGATATAGTTCCCAGTGCTACACAGCAGGATCTCATTGCTAATCCATTCCAAAGGTAATAGTTTGCATCTATTAACCCCAAACACCCTACCCATCCCACTCCCTTCCCCTCCTTGGCAACCACACCATCGGTGTTATCATATTTCCTTTACCTAGCCCTCCATTTGCCAGATACCTAATGGGTTTTTTTCCTGTTTGAAAAAAATATTGTGTCTCTATATACATATTTTGGTGTACACTTAAGGCATATTTGCAAATTCTTGTGAGTGGCATACTGGGTAAAAGAATATATGTATTTAATTTTTTTAATAGTTATTATCAAATTTTCCTCCAAATAGTTGCACACATTTATATTCCTACAAAGAATGGCAATATAATCCTTTGTCAGAAATTTGTTTTACCAAGCTTTTGCATTTTTGCCAGTATGATAGTTGCCATTTTATATCACATTGATGTTTTTAGATTGTTTATTTTTGTATTGAGCTGCTCCACTTTTCTTTATTGGTTCGTATATAGTCAAATGCATCAGTCTTTTCCTTGATGGCTTCTGGTTTTTATCTTCTTAGGAAGTATTCCACTTCAGGATACTAAGTTCACCTATGCTCTCTTTTAAAACTCTTGTTACTTTAAAGATTTTGATTCATTTGGAATTTATGGGGTTAAGGTCACTTTATTTTTCCCCGAAATAATTAGCCAATGTCCCACATTATTCGTTAATAATCTATTATTTGCTGACTTGGCATACTCTATTTCATGTTTAGGACTATTTCTGCATTCTTTCTGGATTCTATCCATCCATTTCTTTTCTTTTTTTTTTTTGGTCTTTTGTCTTTTAAGGGCTGCACCCATGGCATATGGAGGTTCCCAGGCTAGGGTCTAATTGGAGCTGTAGTTGCAGGCCTACACCAGAGCCACACCAACACCAGATCCAAGCCATGTCTGCAACCTACACCACAGTTCACAGCAATGCTGGATCCTTAACCCACTGAGTGAGCCCAGGGATGGAACCCGAAACCTCATGGTTCCTAGTCGGATTCATTTCTGCTGAGCCATGACGAGAACTCCTATCCATCCATTTCTTTAGCAACACAAATTGCCGTAATTATTGTTACTTCTTAATCTCTTTTGATAATCTGAGTGATAATTGACTCATTACTCTTTCCTCTTCCCTGAAAAATCCTAGCCTATATTTATAGTAATACACCGTATATGAATATATGTGTTTGTATATATCTATATTTTCACAGTAATACCAGCATAATTTTCATCATTTTCTCTATATTCAAATGAAAACAGCTCAAATGAAAGTGCTATAAGTGTGTTTGCTATATATTTTGATAGATACCTTTTATTATTAGTTTAAGAAACATTTTTATGCCTATGTTCTAAGAATTTTTCTATGGAATATGAATTTAATTAAATAATTTTTCTCTATAAGTTGAAATGATCATATGGTATAATTTCTTTCATCTGTAAATACTGGAATTTTTATGCCTTGATTTTCTGAGTTTGAACATTTTGTACTCTGAAATGAACTCTTCTTCATTACCATGAATTTTTATATTTTATATAATGCCAAATTCATTTTTTAAAGCTTTTCATTTATTGGCTTGCTTATTTAGGACTCTTCATGATGAGTTTCGTTTCTAATTTTCTTTTCTTGGGCTTGCCAGATTTGTGGATTTAAATAATATCCCTCTTTTTTCATTCTCTGAAATGGATAGTTAGGGATTTTTTGGTTCCTTAAAGTTGGGTAAAAATTTCAAACTTCTTGAAATTAGTGCCTTTTGTGGTAAAAGATTTGATTATATATTCATTTTTTTGGGTCTTTTTAGGGACACACCCACAGCATATGGAGGTTCCCAGGCTAGGGGTCAAATCAAAGCTGTAGCTGCCAGCCTATGCCACAGCCACAGCAATGCCAGGTCCAAGAAGCCTCTGTGACCTACAGCACAGCTCCCCGCAATGTCAGATCTTAACCCACTGAGCAAGGCCGCGGATGGAGCCTACATCCTCATGGGTACTAGTCAGATTCATTTCCTCTGAGCCATGACGGGAATTCCCTGATTATATATTCAATTTTTAAATTATCATTTCCATTCCCTCTGGATGAAATGAGCTATACATTTTTTCTTAGTAACTACATGTTTTTTCCAAGTTTCAATTTATTGGCATAAAATTATGACTATTAAAATCTTTAATCTGTCTGTAGCTAAGTTCCTTTCCCATTTCTAGCATTTGGGTTTTGTTTTTTTTTTTTTTAGTTTTATTTATTTTCTTTGTCATTTTTGTCATATAAAGATTTTTTTATTTTATCAGCTTTTCAAAGAACCAATTTTTGGTCATGTTAATCTGCATTGGTTTCAAACTATGGATTGTTTTAGAAGTTACACTGATTTTTTCAAACATAAACTTAACTGTAGATTTTTATAACAAAATATATTTCTATCATGTTCCTGAGTATAGCACCATACTTTATACATTTTATCCTTTAAAATCTTCCCTACTGCAGCTCATTATTATTGTCTAGTATTTTAATTTTAAATAAAAATTTTTTAAAAATTCAAACAATTACACTTATTGGAATGTTTCACTTTTTTTTTAAATTTTTTTGAATACCCTCTAGGTTCTATTAATAGTTGTACTGGTAAAGCTCTGAAATTGCTTAACTCCTAATCTATATATAATTAAAAAGAACTTTATGTTGCTCTTAGTCTTCAAAAATAGTTTAGCTGGGCATTGAAGCCCACGTTGACAATTTTTTTTTTCTAGCATTCTCATGGACTCTGGTATCTCTTGCTGTGGCTGAGAAGTCTGTACTCAATCAAATTTTCAATTCGTTTGAAAATAATGTGCCTTTCTAACTACTTAAAATTTTTTTCATTGTTTCATTACAATTTGTCTGGTGTGGAACTATTTTATTTCGCTTCCTTTAAATCTACAGTACATTGACATAAGAAATTACATTTTAAGTTTTGGAATATTCACCATACTTCTATTTTTCTATTTCTAGAATTCATATTAGAGATATGTGGGTGCTTCATAAGCTATCTTAGGAATTGTTATGTATGTGTTTGTGTGTGTCAGATATAGAGATCATTTTCATTATGTCTTAAAGTGTGTTGATAGCCAGGATTTCTAATTGGTTCTTTTTCATATTCAACTAGTTTTGTTTTACTTCTATCTTGTTTCAGGTAATAGCTTCTCTTTTATTTTAAAAAATATTCTTCTATGTTTGTCTTTAATGGATGTAGTTCTTGTTAACCTTTGAATTTTTTTTTTTCTTTTTAGGGATGCACCTGCAGCACATGGAGGTTACCAGGCTAGGGGTCAAATTGGAGCTGCAGCTGCCAGTCTATCATAGCCACAGCAATTTGGGATCCAAGCTGCATCTGTGACATATACCACAGAGCTCACAGCAATGCCAGATTTCTAATACACCTACCAAGACGAGGGACTGAACCTACATCCTCATGGATACTAGTTGGGTTCATAACCTGCTGAGCCACAATAGGAACGCCCAATCTTTGAATATCTTAGACATAGTCATTTAAATTCTTTGTCAGATATTTCAGAATATTAGTCTATAGAAGATTCATGTTCTAATGATGCATTTTTTTCCCTATTCTTACTAACATTAGATTTCTTCATGTTGTTTGAAATTTTGGTCAGTAGGAAGAGGGGTTTTTGGTTGTTTGTTTCCCCCTCTTTAAGCTCAATCTTTGTTTAGTTTTACGATTTTCTTCCCAGGCCTTGGATCATCAGGCCATTATAAAGACTTTATAATAGCATTTTGGCACTTTTGCCTCACTGTAATATTGGGAATAGCGTAGCTCCAGTCACTGAAACTGCAGACAGCTTGGTTAAATTTCTCCCAAAGTTATGTCTTTGTCTTCTACCTCCCCATGTCTGTAATTCCCTATGCTATAGCTCCAAGCAGTAGGCAGGTAGGACTTTTGTTTTTAAATTGTCCTCTTTTGAGATCTGCCATAGCCTCTTGATTCAATTGCAGATCATGCTAATTTCCCATCATTCAAGAACATTTAGGGAGTTCCTGTTGTGGCTCAGTGGGTTTGAACCCAACTAGTATCCATGAGGATGCGGGTTTGATCCCTGGCCTCACTCAGTGGGTTAAGGATCCAGCATTGCCATGAGCAATGCCATGAGTGGTGTAGGTTGTAGGTGCTGCTTGGATCTGGCATTGCTGCGGCTGTGGTGTAGGCTGGCAGCTGCAGCTTTGATTTGACCCCTAGCCTGGAAACTTGCATATGCCACAGGTATGGCCCTAAAAAAATTTAGTTTCTGAGTTCCCATCAGGGCTCAGTGGTTAACAAACCTGCCTAGTATCCATGAAGATTCGGGTTTGATCCCTGGCCTTGCTCAGTGGGTTAAAGATCTGGAATTTCCATGAGAAGTGGTGTAGGTTGCATATGCAGCTCGAATCCTGTGTTGCTGTGGCTGTGGCATAGGCTGGCAGCTATAGCTCCAACTTGACCCATAGCCTGGGACTCTCCATAGGCCCTGGGTGTGGCCCTAAAAAACAAAAGACAAAAAAACATTTAGTCCCTATTACCCCACAGGTTGCCACTGTCTATTTCAAGTTGAAGAGCCTGGTGGATCCATGGCTCTAGCCCCACTCATCACTTTGTATTTCTGTTCCATTTTTGGTTCATGAGGAGTCGCTACTGTGCTTTGAAGTCCAGCTGTATATTAAACCTTCTTCCTACATTTTACATGTGAGTACAAAGGAGGTGAGTCAACGTGCAAATTTATCATGCTGTCTTGAAGGAAAATCCTTCCCTGCATGAATTTATGTATGTACCCCCCTTAGCTTTTTAAAGGGAGACGCTCAGACTCTAAAAGCATGATTATCAGTTGATGCATCTTTAGGTGGTTATGGTTGATGGGTGCTCAGGGATGAGTTCCCATGTTATCTTTTACTGGGAGAGCCTGTGGAGGTTTGTTTCTGTATCTAGAAAGTTCAATCTGTTAAACTCTCCATGTCTAATCCAGGCTTTCACTACATGCCTTGCTCATTAATAGAGTGAGATTTTAGAGGATTTAGTTGACAGGTAACATCTTTTCCTCTGTATCTCACCCTAAAGTGAGTAGTAATAAAGAGAGATGCATGGAGACAGGGGAAGGATAGTATTGAAGATTTAAGAGATGACAAATCTTCCACGCCCCATTTTATGCTCTTATTTTCCTAACACAACAGATTGTGTAATATGTATTCTCTGATCTAGTTGGCTGTACTGTTTGATTTAGGAAACCAGGCATTGGTGTGGTAATTGTTTCCCAATGGCTGTATTTCTTAAAATATTATTACTTACATGGTACAGGTTTACATAATATTGAAATCAATAAAATGTAAGGAAATTAGACCCTTCCTTTACTCCTTTGGTTCTTAAATGTGAAATTATCTTGCCATACTTCTGTTATTTCCCTATTTTTCAAGAGTAGATGATACTTTTATTTTCTTACAGGAGAACCACTAAATACAAATGTCAAAATTTTCCCCGAACGTGGGAAACGCTTGTTTGCACAAGAGGAAAGCAGATTTTGGGGATAGCACAAACATTCCCGCCTAAGGGCTAAATCAAGGCCATTTTCAGAAACTGAGAAGTCAGCCTTCAGGATGATGATTTTTTTCCTTTCCATCTTTCAAGTTTAGGAGGAATGTCTGATGATTAGAACAGGTCAGATATATAGAAAATACCAAATTTCTTAAGGGAAGGAGTCTATAGAAACTGAGAAATTGGTGAACTTACATAATGCATTTTTGGGTATCCTGAATTGCTTTCCTTAAACATACTGGTATGATCCTAGAGTGATTATCCGTCCCACTTTTTTTGGCATTTCTCAAAAGGGCTTGCTAAGGACTTGGCAAATACTTGTTGACTTAAGAAACACTGTTGTTACAATATTAGCATTTTAATCGTGATAAATCTCAGGGCTGACAACCTGCATGTTGATGTCTTTGTTTTCTGTCTAATGAAAATATTTAATTTTCATAATAAACTGGAAGTCACCCCAGATTTACTTAATACCAGCCTTGCCTAGGATGATGAATCATTCTCAAGGGCAGCACCGTGGCTCCAGAGTCTCAGAGCAAGGCCACTCTCTGCAGCTTTTAGCTCTAGATGGCATCCTATTTGTCTTTCTTACTGGGTACATGAAATCTTTATTAAAATCCAAAAGTATGATGGTGTTGTCCTTAGGGTCCACCATTTATAAAGGAGAATAACTCCCAAAATTGCAGGGTGAATTAAATTTTCATGACTTTATTCACTTTGTAGTTGTCACCCAATGAAAACATTTCTGTCTGTAGGCCACCAATGTGTTTCATAAGAGCAGGGAGAGCAATCAAGGAGGCTTTTCCAATTCAGTCTACTTTAAATTCATCTTCCATGTTTATGGTGAAAAGAGAGATATGTCTTTCAATTTTTTTGTGTCCAGAAGAAAATATTCTTGAGGGCTGTTTTCTTTGCTATTAATTTGACAAATGACTATTTAAACCCAAGGAATAAATTTGTCAAATGGGGTCATGATAAAAAATATATATTTTGATATTCTACTCAGTGGGTTGTGGTTGCTGAAAATCTCCCGCTCAACAACTCTGTCATTACCATGTTGTCAATCACAGTCTCAGATGGTCAGAAGAGTAAGTCAATCCCAGCATTCTTTTGAGGGGGGCAAAGTCTTCATACTGATGGAGGAAGAAAGTTGCGATGCTTGCTTAGGAGACAGTTTCCAATAATTTTTACCTCTTTTCTCCATTTTCCTACCCCTAAATTAGGGGGAGGGTAATCCCATACTTCTCAGTCAATTATAATACACTTTCCCTTGCAGTCTTAACGTCCCTGTCTATACATCCCATTCATAATCTTTACAAATTTAAAATGCTAGTCATCTTATATTACAGATTTTTTTTTTTTTTGCCCACCTCAGAGTTAATTCACTTTGGACACATGTTAAAGTAGGACAGAAGTTATAACCCTAATGAAGCAGTCGAGGTATTGAAAACCCTTCAAGGAGTTATCAGAGAACTGAGACCCAGATAGCAATCCTGTTCTTATTACTAGACATCAGAAATATGCATACATCTGCCATAAATAAGCCTATTGGGTATTTTATCCTACTTGGAGTCAGCAGTGTACAATGTACTTACTGTTTGATACATATTAATGATCTGAAAGTGATGTACTATGTTAGAGGTACAAAGAAGAAAAGAAAGAACTTATATTCAATACAATATTATATCTTTTCCATTGAGAAAAATAATTTTAAGAGAAAGATTATGAGGAGCCCAATGGAAATTTCTACGGAACTCTCTAAGGTATTAATACTAAATGATGCCTTAGTTGCTAAACTTCTCACAGTCTTATACAGTATACTAAAGGCAGCCACATCTTTTTATTCATGTGGTTTTTGGATCTTCTCAACAATGGCATTATTCTTTGTAGTCAGAAACTTGGCAGATACTGGAAGCCATTTCTCAAGCAGAACAGGGTCAAGGCATGAGAACATAGAGCTACACCTTATAGGAGGTTGCATGAAATATTAACCTCACTCCTCTTAGAACAGAGTTTTGCGGCTGATCCAAAGAAGCAATTTCCAGCTCCACAAATAAGATACTACAAGTAATTGAAAAGTCTCTAAGATGCTCTGGTAATCTGCTCTTATCATGCATGCTAAGAATGCTTGTGGAACACACTCATTAGACAACAGAAATAGCAAGGCATCAGGGAGATGGAAAGCCACCCTACCTGATAAAATGGCCTGATTTGGGGCCAGACTTGGAGAAGTCAACTTTAGAGACAAACAAGATGAGAATACATTTGGCTCCCAATACAATGATACCCCAAAGAAATTGAGCAGATATGCCAAAATGAAGCATGAGAAAGCCTAATCCCAATTCTAAATAAAAATTTTGAAGTCCATAGATTGTGTTTCTTTTATTTGTCTAGATATACACTTTAAACCAAATAAACTCTTTGTTCCCCATTCTGGAGTCACATTTCTTTTCCCTAATAATTAGTAGATATCATCCATATAGCTCTATCAACCGGCATCATTTTAGCCAAATCAGGTTATTGGGTTTCCACCCCATTCCCTTGCTGGTAACTTGCAATTTAGATTTTAGAAAAAGTGAGACCATTATTCTTTGTTTTCAAGGTTCAATTTTTTAAACCAGAATAGAGCTCAGGGTTAGTACTTCTCTACCAGCCTGCAATTAATTAACTTTTTATTCTCAATGTTGTTATTTCATCATTTTAGGGAATTTCATTTGACTATTCTATCTTTGAGGAATAATTTTCACTTGTGGGCTCTCTATTTTAGGAACATTAATTATCTTTGTGTTGGATAACTTTTGGACTGTCCTTCCATTGATTACATTTTCTCTCATGTGTCTTTTTCTCGGTACTCTCCATAATTAATTTAAACGCTTCCTTTAAATCTGAATTTTATTTTAGCTAGTCATATTTTAGTCTTGGCTATTCTAATTTACTATGAGTCTATAATAGTGTTTTGACCTCAATTTCTTTAACTCTGCAGTCTCCCTTTTCTCCTTGTTTTACCGTCTTTTGTCCTTTTAGAGCTGTACCCATGGCATATGGAGGTTCCCAGGCTAGGAGTCTAATCAGAGCTGTAGCCACCAGCCTACACCAGAGCCACAGCAATGCCAGATCCGTGCTGCATCTGTGACCAACACCACAGCTCACTGCAACGCCGGGTCGTCAGCCCACTGAGCAAGGCCAGGGATCTAACCTGCAACCTCATAGGTCCTAGTCGGATTCGCTTCTGCTGCACCACGATGGGAACTCCTGTTTTACAATCTTCGATCTCATTTAAAAATATGTTTTGAGTTGTATCCTTTAAAATATGATACAATTGCATAGAATTGTCTTTTCCTTGGCTCATGTTTTCCTCCAGATGAAGTCCTGCATTTGTCATTTTAATGCTCAGTTTCATTCATTCAGGATTGATTTACTGAGTATCTCCTATGTGTCAGGCATTAATCTTGATGCTAGGGAGACAAACACTGGGGAAACTAAGTTCCCTTCCCTCATATAATATTCATGAGTTCTGGGAAATCCTTCAAAAATATTCTTCTCATCATTTCTTTGGTATTGTTTTCTTGAGGGCAGTCAATCTATTTTATGTCAATGAAGTATAAAGTCCTGGGGTGAGATGAGTGAGGGGTCAAAAGGCTGATGACCATCCCACAGAGAGGGCCTGAAAAGAGCTATGAGTGATTCCACTCATGCTGAGCTTTATCCTCTTCACTTGCAAGTATTCAAGACCAAGGTGAAAGGATCTTTTGGATCACTTCAGGCCACAGTGATCCTCTTGCTGTTTGAAAAGATGTCAAGTTTGGAATCTGAGATATGAAAAGATCTGGTTCCTGTTGCTGATATGAAAAGATGTCGAGTTTGGAATCTGAGATGCACTTCTCCCCACAGCTCTCCAGGCCCCCTCCTGGAGTGACCACAAATGAATAGGGGGCCTAGATAATAAGAGAATATGGGCCTCCAATGGTGAAAGTTCTCTAAAGGAATAGCAGGGCAGAGGTGCAGATTGTAATGACATCAGCTGACATAGTATTTCTTCTACTGTCTAATTTCTATTTTACAGGATATATTTTAAGCATTTAACTGTTAGCTTATTTTCCCAGGCCACTAAAACACTTTAAAAATAAAAATTTTAAATTCTTACTAAGAAAGAGTTTTTCTTCATTGCAGAAACAAATGGAGATAGGCAAAGAGAAGAAAATAAAAATGATATCAAATTCTCCCTCTGAATCATGTGCCCTGATGTCAGACTATATTACAAAACTATAGTAATCAAAACAGTATTGTCCTGGCACAAATACAGACACAGAGATCAATGGAACAGGATAGAAAGCCTAGAAATAAATTCACATGTTTATGGTCAATTAATCTATGACAAAGGAGGCAAGAATATACAAAGGAGAAAAGGCAGTTTCTTCAATAAGTGATGCTGGAAAAACTGAAGAGCTAGATGTAAAGGAACGGATTAGAACACTCTCTAATACCATCTACAAAAATAAACTCAAAATGGATTAAAGTCTTACATGTAAGACCAGATACTATAAGATTCCTAGAGGAAAACAAAGGCATTCTATGATGTAAATTACTTTTTGATATAAATTACAGCAATTTTTTTGGATCCCTCTCACAAAAAAAATAAAAGCAAAAATAAACAAATGAGACCTAATGAAACTTAAAAGCTTTTGCACAGCAAAGGAAACCATTGACAAAGTGAAAAGACAACTTACTGAAAGGGAGAAAATACTTGCAAATGATATGACTGATAAAAGATGAATATCCAACATATACAAATAGCTCACACAACTCAACATCAAAAAGCCCCCAACAACCTGGTTAAAAAATAGGCAGAACTGAATAGACATTTTCTCAAAGAGGGCATGCAGATAGCCAATAGGCACATGAAAAGATACTCAACGTTGCTAACCATCAGGGAAATGCAAATCAAAACCACAATGAAATATCACCTCATACCTGTCAGAATGGCTATTATCAAAAAGTCTACAGATAGCGAATGTTGGCAAGGATGTGGAGAAAAGGGAACATTTGTACACTGTTGGTGGGAGTGTAAATTGGATCAGCCACTGTGGAAAAGAGTATGGAGATTTCTCAAGAAACTAAAAAGAGAACTACCATATGACTAGCAATTCCACTCCTGGGTATATATATGAACAAAACAAAAACACTAACTAGCAAAGATACATGCACCCCAATGTTCACAGCAGCATTATTCACAATTGCCAAGACATGGAAACAATGTAGATGTCCATCACCGTAAGAATGGATACAGAGGACGTAGTGCCTGTGTATGTGTGTATGAAGACTACTCAGCTATATAAGAGAATGAAATTTTGCCATCTGCAGTAACATGGATTTGGTGGGCACTAAGCTAAGTGAAATAAATCACAGAGAGAAAGATAAATACTGTATGATACTGCTCATATGTGGAATCTAAAAAATACAACTAGTGAATATAACATAAATGAAGCAGACCCCAGATATAGAAACTAGTGGTTGCCCGTGAGGGAGGAGGGGCAGTAAAGGGGTTGGAGAGCCAGAGGTACAAACTACTGGGTGTAAGCTACAAAGACATGGGGACTTGTACGACATGGGGAATATAGTCAGTATTTTGGGAGAAGTGTAAATGCATTGTAACCTTTAAAATCGTATTAAAAATAAAAAAATTAAAACAACCCACTTGCCCCCAAACCAAAAAACCAAATTCTCCCTCTGGAGATAACCACGGTTTACATTCGGAGGCATATTTTTCCAAATATATTTCTATAAATATAAATCTATATTGAATATTCATATATATTAAATATATAATTATATATTATTATATACATACATGAAAGCATTAAAATGGGCTCATGGACTCTTCAGCCTTCAATAAGTAACAAACGATAGCAATAAATATGTAATAGAATACAGAATGCTCTTACATAGGTCTGCTTTGTAACCTGCTTTTTTGCATTTACTAATAAATCACAAATGTTTCCAAGATTCCTACATGTTCTTTCTGTAATGGGTGCATAATATTCCACTGCACAGATGTACTATCATTTATTTCAAGACTCTCTCATTGTTGGACTTGACTTTGCTTCTATACTTTCCAGTATTATAAGCAGCACTGGAATGACTAGGCTTTTGCTTAAGAATATGCATATATTCTTTTTTTTTTTTCCAGTGTGCACATTACAGTAGAATCCTTCTTTGTCAATATATTTTAACTTGTCTGGGTGCTCGTTTCATTTCTGTGTTGGAAACTTGGCTGTGACACTTGGCAAAGTCGTGTCCCTTTTGCTAGTTGGGTGGGTGGGGTGGGAGGAGAAGGGAGGCAGAATGGAAAAGTGTAGATGTTCACTGTTGACCCATCCCCCCTGGGTTAGGACTAGGACACGGCTGCCCTGTGAGCAGTACCTGCAAGGAGCTGAGATCCAGGAAGCTACTTGAGGAGATTAAGGGGTTGAGGAGAAAGTAATGGTAAGAGCCGTGGATCCCATTGTGATCATTTCTACCTACCACCAGGCGAGCTCCATTAAACCATTAAATACTAAAAACACGCCTAAAAAAAAAAAAAAATCCAAAGGGTGTCTCCAGCTGACAAAGGACACAAAATTCATGGTCTGGGTTGACATTTAGCCCTTAACACACCATGACAGTATCAGGCTCCGTGCGGTATGTCAGAACAGGAGATCGGAGGAAACTCCTCCCGTGCCGTCTGTGACTGCCTCATGTAATAATATTAGAGGAACCTTAGCATGAGGACTGTAAAGTGCTTATTTTTTGACATATGAAGCCTGAGCTTGTCAAGTCCATCAGGGAAATATATACTGCAATGGGTGGAGCTTTCCCAAATTATTCATATTTATGCTTTTTACTTCTGTCCCCTGCTATTTTCCTGAGCGTCTAGGATACAGCAGGCTCCTGGGAAATAAGTATTGTAAAGTTGGCAGGTAGAAGGAGTTTGGGGCTGTTGTTTTTCAAACATATTACACATATTTTTACATTATTAAAAACACACGCACACGCAACACCATTTTCCCCAGAAGCCTCTTCGGCTGACTAGTGTCAAGACAGTGATTTATACGATTGTTTGCCTAGATTATATTTTAAAACACATATTGCTTTTGTAAAATGTATATTTATTATACATTTTGGAATTCATAATATGTGCTGGAAGTGCTGCCTCTGCCTGGCTGCGTCTCAGTCTGTCTGTCATGCACACGCCTTTCCAAAAGGGGCTGCCGTACAAATACTTTGGCCTGAGCCAACCCAATGTCCACTTTGTAGCTCCCATGGTCAGTCTGTCTGTTGGTCTGTCTCTCTCTTATGTACACATGCCCCCCCCCGCCCCCCGCTGCCTTCTCTCCCCTCTCCTGTAGGTCACATCCATACAAATAAATCATACAAACAGCAATGGAATAACGGCCCCAGAGGAATGCTCTGCTAGGAGTAAACCCGATTTTCAAAGCTACACAAACATCATCAGGTGAGGTCATGTCATGCAGAGTATCACTTCAGAAATCTACAGACTGGGCTGTGACAAATCAGGGAAGTGACACTGGGAGCCCCTGCGAAGCACCTTCCTCCGATTTACCAAGATGTGACACTGAGGACAAAAGCTGAATCTGAAATGAAATTCTGCCACTGGAGTCTGGGTGGGAGGGTCCAATCTTGATCACCTTGCTAAGTCTGTGTGTGTGTGTATGCGAATGGGTGTGGGTGTGAATGAGTGTCAGTGTGTGTGTGTGGGGGTGTATGGAGGTATGTGTATGAGTGTGTGAGAGGGTGTGTGGGTATCAGTGTGTTTGAGTGTGTGGGAGGGTGTGGGTGAGGGGGAGTGTGTGTGTGTGTATGAGAAGGTGTGGGGTATGTGTGGCTGTGAATATGTGTCAGTATGTGGCTGGAGGTGTGTGTGTGATTGCACGAAAGGGTGTGTGTGTATGTGTGTGCACCAGCTCCAAGTTCATTCAAGCCGGGGAAAACCCACGTCCGCATTTACCCTGAGCCTCATTGTGAGGCTCTTGCTGTTCTCCTGGGTTCCACCATCTCACTCAAAGGCCTGAGAGCATTCCACTGGGCATCCAGGACCGGCAGAGATGGACTACCGCGCCCCCATTAATGCTCTGACCCTTCACGTTTGCTCTTAGCGACTCAATCTCAGCAGGGAGCCTTGGGGAGGATGGGGGGGGGGTCTGGTTCTTTATTAGCCTGGCTGCCCTCACCTCCTGTCTGCCACCCCGCAGAGGAGGGGGCACAGGGCAACCACGGGGCTGGGGATGGAGAGGCCAGAAGGAGACAGAAAGGGGACTCAGAGCACCCAGAATCATCTCCCACATGCGAATCCATCCTGGGGTCGGGGTCGGGGGAGCGGGAGGGAATCAGGGCTCCAAGCCCCAGATCCGGCATTTCTCTGCGGGATTCTGTTTCTCCGCCCTGACATATTGGAGGAGAAAGGGAGAATGTGTCCAGGTGCCGAGACCCCCCTGGCGGATGCACACTGCCAGCTCTTTAACGACAAAACACAGGGACGCGATCCCAGAGATCTGCTCCTTTTCTGAGAGCTGAAGATGCATTTTCTCACCTACAGAAAATGGCAACCAGCTTGGGAAAACAAAACAAATCAAAACACCAAGGCTCTGGGTCCGGGAGGCTCAGGGATTCGGCCGTTTAAAGCTGCTGGCCAGATGTGCCCACTTAGGACTCCGCCTGCTGTCCACAGCAGAGATGGATTCCTCCAGGCTTCGTGCTCCCAAGCCCAGCACTCGGTCACCCGCTAACTGGGTTTCCCGCGGACATCTGGGTCCACCCCACCCGAGGCTCGCGAGCAGCTGGCGGCACCGCAGCCCCGCGCACACAGAGGCTCCCGGAGCCGAGATTATGTCTTCAGTGCGTTACGGGCACATGCAGTGCGTATATCTTTGGTAAATAACCGTCCGTTTTCACATGGATTATTTAGAATTTCTGATGAAACTGCAGAAATGTCAATGCGGGGTGTCAGCCACCAATCAGAGCGCAGCTCCCAGACCGTGCTCTTCTCCAGTCTGACTGCTATTATCTTCAAGGGGGAAAAACCCCTCCTTGTCTCTTGTTATACCTTTTTAATGATCTAGGATGCTGCCAATAACGACTTTGTGATACATAAAACAGATCCATTAATGTCACCAAGTCTCCAACGTACTGAATCAACCCTGCTCTTTCCAAAAGGAAGGTGGGTGGATGGAATGAAGGCAGGGGCTTTGCAGGGGCTCCTTTGCCTGGGAGCTGGTGATGCCTATTTGAAATGGGGTATTTCAAGGGCCACATACCCGAGGAGGAGGAAGATGCCTGTGCCTGGTCAACCCCCCCCCCCCCCGCCGCCCCCATCCTCTCCCACCCCAAGCCAGAGGTTTCAGTCATGATTTAAAGCTCCTTTAACCCTATTACTTGTGTTCCTGTTCCAGTAACCCACAGCGAAGGGGAGGAGGAGGAGGAGGCAGGTGGTTCCCTCGACAGCCAGGGAAGGTAAGTGGGTAATTCAAAACCACAACTTCAGAGAACCCAGCTCATTGTTTTCAAGGTGGAGGAAACAACCATCTAGCTTCACACTCCCTGTGATGTGCTCGAGGTGCTCAACTCTGACAAGGGTTGGTGGTGGCAAATGACAGGATCCTCAGAGCAGGGCGTGTTCTCCGTTCCACAGCCATCCGTGGTCCCAGCTGGCTGGCTAGGCCTGTCACTCTAAGCATCATCCAAGGCTCCTGGCCAAGCACACTGGAAGAGCCACTTCTGTGTTTTCCTATGTGCTTTGGAGCTGCCCAGCAAAGCCAGGGTGGCCGATGTCAGTCCTAGGGGTTGATGCAGGCTAAAGAGACAACCAGCCTCTCACTCTCCATTCTGAGGAGGGCTGGGGGTGGGGGTAGGAGGGAAAGGACTTAGCAGGTGAATCAAGTTGTGAACATAAACCAGAATAAGGGTTTAATGTGACAGAGAGGGACACTGCGGACAGCCTTGCAGGTGGAACATCCATACCAGGCCTTCTGTGCATACTCAGGATGTGTTGAGATGGCCACTTCTTTGGCTCGGGATTGCTGAGAAAAGGTGTTTCTTTCTTTTTTTTTTTTTTTAGAATTTTTTTTGTTTTTGTTTTTTTGCTTTTTAGGACCATACCCACGGCATATGGAGGTTCCCAGGCCAGGGGTCTAATCAGAGCTACAGCTGCCGGCCTACACCACAGCCATAGCAACTCAGGATCCAAGCCGAGTCTGCAACCTACACCACAGCTCACGGCAACGCTGGATCCTTAACCCACTGAGCAAGGCCAGGGATCGAACCTACAACCTCATGGTTCCTAGTCGGATTCGTTAACCACTGAGCCACGGCGGGAACTCCATGTTTCTGAGCATCAATTAGAGTATGAAGATTATAAAGAAGCAGCTACAGGTGTTAATTAGAGGATCGATAACACATACTCATATGCACATAGATGTATTTATATATGAACGAAGAATATAAGCTCATTTCTGTAAGTCACTGGGGTTCGACAAGCATTCATTGAGTGCGTACTGTATGCCAGGCACTGAGCTAGGCTCGGGGGAGTCAAGGATGAGCCCGGATACCCTCTGTGCCCATCCTGATGGAGATAACAGTTCAGAGAAGGAGACAGCCTCTAACTAAATGATGCAGTGAGCATGAAGCTACAGTGTTTAGCACCATAAGGCTTCATCTGTGTGGCCAGGAAAGGCTTATTTCTCTAAATAAATGTGGTGAAGCTGAGATATGACAGGTGTGTCAGCATGCAGCAGGTAATATCACATTCTAGGCAGAGGGAGGGACCTGGATACAGGCCCTGTGGTGGGCAGGAACCAGAGGAAGACAGGGCGAGGATGCCACGGGCTCCACATCGACTAGAAATGTCCTAAACCTGACGTGGAAGCTGAGCATTGGTGGAGGAAAGCCTTCTGCAGTTAAGTAGAACCTGACTGGCAAGGAAGGTTTCCAGAAGGAATAGAAAGTGACAGGGAGGAAGGGCACAAAGCAGCCCCAGGTGGGCCTGGGCTCAGAAAGTGGGACTAATAGTGAGGCTGGGTTTCTTCTACCACATTCCACATTCTAAGGGCCATGCGTCAGCTTTCCTGGGGGCCTGTCCTGAGGCTCTAGGGTGCCCCCTTCCTGTGCTCTGCAGGTTTCAGGGTGGGTAGAAGAGGAGAGAGAAACAAAGGGGTTTCACAGAGCTGCCTGTCTCTTGGCCTCTGCTTTCCCAAGGTCATAGTCTTGGGGATTAGCTGTGTGCTTGGGAGGAGAGTCCGGAAACCTGGGTTAGTGGGAAAAAATCCTAGTAAAAAAAAACCCCAGGAGCATCGTGGATGAGCAAATGGGACCCCAAAACATGAAGCGCAAGAAGAGAAAACATGACATTTTGGAACAGGACCACATGAGCCTCTGGCCTGGGGTGGGTGACTTCCACAGCCGACTGGGAAAGTTTGGAAGATGCAAAACCATGAGAAAGATGCTCCAGGAGAGTGGGATGTTGTCTTCCATCACCACGCACACAACCCAACCCACCCACACAGCACAAATGAGCATCTTTTTAGGCCAAAGCCCAACTGATGTCCAGGTCCCTGCAGGGCTCCCCCATTCTGAGGGTGCCCAATCTTTGTGCCCCCAGCATTCAGACATGACACCTGCTCTGTGCATGTCTGCTTACACTGGCCTCTACCCTATTTCCCTCTCCACCGATCACAGGCTACCTGGCACAAGCTTGGCTCAGGACCACCAACAAAGGGCAGTTAAGGGACCACAGGCTGGAGTGAGAGAGACACATGGCTCAAAATGGGGGCGGGCTCCCTGACACAGGACAGAGGTGTTTGGGCAGCTGCCAGTGAAAGCAAGCTTTCAGAGTTTTTCTGTGAGTTGAATTTTCTCCTGAATGAAGGTTTATTGGCTCCTTGCTGGTTAGGAGATTATACCCCAGTCCTCCAGGGATATGTGTGAGGGATCATGTAAATCCTGCATTCTGGCAGAAAGAGAAAAACACTAATTTTTACATTAGTGACATCTCAACATGGAGTCTTTCAGGAGAACATCTGCTTGCCCCTGATTAGGAAGCTGGCACAGTGGACAGCAATCTGCTCATCTCCCCTCTCCCTTTCTCTTCAACGTTCAGACACTCTCAGAGCACGAGCCTCTGGTGAGCAGGTGTGTTGACCATGAAGGAACAGGCAGGTGCCTTTAACTGTGTGCCTTCTGGAACCAGAATCCATCAAGAGTCATGATGGCTATTTCAAGAGAGCTTGACATGCTTTTGTAAAGGGTTTTTCATCAATCCCCACAAGAGCTCTTTAGGACCCCACCAAGGTTAACTAACTGGCTTTGGACCAGGCTCAGAGTACCCCACATACTGTAGGCAGAACTTCTGGGTGAAAGTCAGATGTCAAGCTCTTTGCTTTTAACTTTGTTTGATGTTTTAATCTACATTTGCAGACTAGGTCTTGATCATGTTCTCCGAACTTCCCCTCTGATGAGCAGAGGGCATGCCCAGAACTGCAGTTGCTAAGTATTGATATAAGAAATGTTCTGAGATGCTGTTGAAGACATGTTTGTTGAAGTTCAAACATGTTCCTTATTTTGCAGACAGAAAATAAGACAAAACAAATGTAAACATTGCCCAGTGCCATCTGTAAATCTAGAAGGAGAAAAACTTATTATCAACAGTAGAGGGAAGTGAAATTAGGGCAGGGTACTAACCTTAGCTGTGATTAGTGTACACTACTGAGTACATGACAGGGTGTGAGCTTTGGGTACAGGCATTTTTTTGAGGCAGATGTTAAAATGTCTCAGATCTGCAGTAATGGGATTCAGAACCTTCAAAGAAGTTCCAGCCCTCTCTACTCCAGGGTGTGATGGGGGCATTGCAACATTTGAAGCTTTAATTTCCAATCTAAATCAAGAATGCTTTAGCCTTTGTGAGTTACAGATACGCCAGGCTTCATTTTAATAGGATACTTCTAGGAGACTTCAATAAAATACCCCCAAATATTTAGATTCTGGATGGAACAGGACAATAATTTAAAAAGGGATTGTCTTTTATGACCCCCAGCTACTTCCAAGTCTTCCTAGAGCATCTAATAGGGAATTGCCTGGTTCTTGACGCCTTCAACTGTGCACTTGTGTGGGTTTCTGTGGGGTATAAATAAAAAGCGGATGGACACCTGGGTCACCAGGGAGAGCCTGAGGCTGCAGGTGGGGCCAGCCACCTGAGCCTGGAGAGGTGTGATCCCAAGACATATCTGCCATCTTTGTGCATGGACTGAAAATAGAAGGCATTCTTCAGGCTAGAAGCTGGGACATTTTGGAATGCTCAACAGGGGACTAGAATTTTGAAAAAGATAGACACAATAATCTGCTGAGAATTTTAGAAGAAGCTAGCACAACACGGCTGGGATGCAGGGATAGTGTCTACCACTGAAGCATGTGGCCTCCAGAGAGAGGTCATTCTAAATACCTCAGAACAAAGGGGGACAAACTCCTATCTTTGTCTAAAGGTAGAACTGACTCTAGAAACCAGATGTGTGTGTGTGTGTGTGTGTGTGTGAAAGAGAGAGAGAGAGAGAGAGAGAGAGAGGGAGAGGGAGAGGGAGAGGGAGAGGGAGAGGGAGAGGGAGAGGGAGAGGGAGAGGGAGAGGGAGAGGGAGAGGGAGAGAGAGAGGTGCAATCCTACAGCAGAGACAGGAATCATATCCAGGTGTGATTAAATCATCACTCAAGGTTGGAATCTTGGAGGGGGAATTCTTGGGCAATACTAGGAGTCACATTTGATGAGAAGTTTGGGAAACAGGCTGTGAAAGAGACTCTGAATCCCACTACATCTAAAACTAGCCATAGCACCCTTAATTAAGCATCCAACACCAAGAGGGCACCAAGACAGACTGTTTTCAGGAAGAGACCACTGAAATCTCTAGGAAGGGGATTATGAATTTAAATAAAATCCAGGGATAACTGTAAATAGTACCTTTAAGATTTTGCTGTCTGTAATGTCCCTGTAGTTTAATTAACTATATTCTATTCCACTCTATTTTCTGCTATTGATGCACGAAGACAATAGTGAGAAGATCCCCTAGGGGGTGGAATGAGGGAAATGAAGGAAAGGAACAGGGGTTTTAACGTTGAACTCTTTGTGAGCAGTCACCTTAAAGAGACAGACTGACACTCAGGCCAACATGAACATGCCTACCGGTTGTGTCAACACAGGTTGTGGAAGAGGGTGTTTATCAGAAGTAGGGCTGGTCCCTCACAGCAAGAGAGAGCCAGGTGATTCATGGAGATAAACACTGGCGATGTCTAGTGAAAGCCATTCACTGGAGCTGGAGCAGTGTGGGAACCTTATCGGCACAGCCAATGTGGATATAGATTCAGCGAGTGTGGGCCAACAGCCTTTGAGTATCTGGGCTCATTGGCAAGGCCATCTGCATACATTTGTTTAAATTGTCTTACTTTAATCAGAGTCAGTGCTCGTTAGAAAACCTTTGGATTATTCCTTAGCTTTCTGAGTAGATATGCCTATAAGAACAAGGCTCAGCATTACAACTCTGCCAACTCTCTGGGACAGTTCTTTCTCATTGCAAATTGATCCATTTACATTCTGATCATGATTTGGGATCCCACATACTCTTATTTTTAGTGACAGAAGGAGCTGGTCATGTTGGGATATTTATCAGAATTTCTGTAAACTGGTAAACTGCCTTTGTTTTATTTTACAGATTTGTTCCCTGAGAAGAAGATGGTTCATTCTGGAATGTGGGCAGCATCAATTTCCCAGCCTGTAAGGTTGAGGACCACCTCCTGGCAGGTGAGAACAGTGCCCAGGTGATGGATGCCATATTTGGAGCCTCAGAGCTTTTCCCTAGATGAGCAGTCCCTCCCCCGACATTGTTGACATGTTGATCATCCTCCAGTCTCCCACAAACATCAGCAAGAATTCTTACAACTAGAAAGAAGGGGTTGGGTCCTGTGCTTATTTTGGAGATGGCAGAGTACAGGGAGATGTCACTAAGTAGAATGCTGATTTGCAACTGGCTTGGGAGCAAGGAATACAAACAGAAGAGCTGTGTTAGCCATGGAAGGCACACGTGTGGATCCCTTGGGTTTTCTTTTGTGGATGGACATTCATCTTAAGATCTGCAGCCATTCTCTTCCAGAATGGCTGATTGTGCAGGGTCTGAGCCGGGTGGGGGGCACTACTTTAGTCTTTGCTTCTCTGTCCTCATGTGTCCACTTGACTGTAAAGTATTTAAGCTAAAGAAGGATTGAGGAATTGACAGGAAATGAAACTTGCCCATGTCTGGGTGCTTGCTGTCAACCAAAGGGAGAAAATTGGAGAAAATACCTAAAGAAGGGTGTATATTTTCTTTTAGAAAATTAACTTGTATACGTTCTCATTGGCTCTGAGAATTCAGCTCTGACTATGCGAAGGGGTTTCAGTATATATTCTGAATTCCCATCATCTTTTTGCAGAGTGTTGGACATTCTCATAGAACAACGTGCAATTCTTAGGGCTGCCCATTTTCCATTTCCAGAACTGAGTAATGACATTTAGGCACTCGGTGAATCCGTTTGCTTTTCAATTAATGACATGGACGTGAGGCTGCTGTGAAGTGGTTGAGGGAAGGTTACAGGGAGCCAGTGCAGGGGCTGGATGACAAGTTGGTGGTTGTGCCTCTTACACCTGGCCAGGTGACGGGGACAGCAAGAGGGAGCCAGGAGGGAGGGGATGCAGAGGCAAGAAGGGAGGGGGACAGGCAGGCAAAAGCCCTGGCTGGACTTTGCCCATTAGGGAACTCCTTGGCAGGAAGTAGCTTTCTCCAAATATGCTCCCTGCACAACCTCTCCTGTCCTATCCCACCAGAAACAGGAATGACAGCCCAGCCACCACTGTGGCTCCCAGAATGGGGTCCTATGGTTCAGCCACAGTTCATACATTATCCTCAGAGAGGCTCCCAAGCTCTGGCCCTTTCCTTTGACAACCCTCTCTGTCTCTGTGGGTTTCAAACCATAGTATTCTGACCTTTGTACAAACTGTTTGGAAATAACTCAGGCAATTGATTCTTATTACCAGCTAAATGCTTATGAAATTTCATTTTAAGAGACATAACTGAAAAAGCATAAAAATGTCCAAATTTTCTCCTTTAAAAACATCACTACAAGCCAAGACCTTGTATGAGAATGTGTAAGTGCAATGTTACAACTAAATTATGAAGATCATGGAAATAAAGTCCAGGAAGGAAGAATGAGAGAACTTAAATGTGCCTTCCATACCCTCAATGTAGGAAATTAACACTAAACAGCCCTAGTTCTAGGCTCTGGAAATATATCTGAGGACAGACAGTACCGTTCTAATGTGAAGATAATATATATCAGGCACAATTAGAAAATTACTTTCTTTTACCATGTTCAGAATTGACTTGTGCATTAAAAGGTCCAACAAATTTACCAGACAACAATTCTGTTAATGGGTTCCTTCTTGCTTCCTCTATTTTGCAGTCCCTTATTCAGAAAAATGTGTCAATAAAATCCATGCTCTTTCTCAATTATCCAAGATAAACCGTTATGTACTGGGTATTGGTCATGGGTAGATTCTTTGACTTAATTTGCCGAAGACTAAATAAATAATAATGATATTGACTATGGTAATGATAAGAGACATCGACTGAACACCTACCATGGGCCATGCTCAATTCAAAATGTTTTATGTGCATAAACTCATTTACTTTTATAACAGCCAAGTGAAGTATTGAAAGGACTATTTGTCCATTTATTAAAAGATATGGAACCTTAGGTTAAGAAAGGTTAAGTAACTGACCAAGGTCACTAAGTTATCAAGGGGTGGAGTCAGGGTGTAAACCCAAGTCTCAAAGCCCTAGTGTTGAGTGACATAGGTACTGATTCTAGGGCAAAACTGCTTGAGTGTCGAGAGGCATTGTTATTCCCCAGACGACTGGGGCTGGTAACCTTGCCCTCTTCCATGGACACAGTAGACTTACTGCAAACATGCACACCTACAAATACAAACACTGTTTCTGCTCTTTATTATAATGTGGCTTAAGCAGGCAGTGGCAGGTAAATGAAAGATCGTCTATTACAGATGGAAGTAAGCCAAATCCTTCTACCTGCAACCTGCTTTCTTTAGCATGCAGAAGTCAAATAGGACAGCTGTGGCTCTGCCAGCACAGGGACTTCTCATTTTAAGAGAGACACAAGAGGCCACAGGGGAAGAATGTGAGTGGGCTTTGGAGACAGGCAGCCCAGATCTGAAACCTCTTCTTTTATTATGTGATGTCAGGCAAGTTACAGAACCTCTCTGAGCCTCAGTTTGTTCCATAGAAAAGTGCCTTTGTGATAATAACCTTACCTTGTAGGGTTGTTTGCCAGAATAAACAAGATGAAATAGCACTTAGCAAAATGCCTGGCACACAGTGAGAACTTAATTCATATTAGTCTTTATGCTGCTTTCTATTTCTTCATTCAACAATCTTAAGACAGACTGTTGCTGATTGTTATGGAAGGCAATTAGGTCGAAAGCTCACAGGGTATATTTCTGATTTCTGGGCCTTCCCATGTGATCAAAATGGCCAGTGGGTGATGCTGGTCACTGACTATGTCAGTGGATGCAAGCTGGGCTAAACGGAATTAGTGGACAAGTTTCTATTGAGGAGTATCACTCTGACAGGCATGGAGGTGACCAAGGGAGATGCAGGAAGCAAAGAGAAACGAACATTCGGTGAGCACATGCTGTATGCCAGTTACATAGAGAAAACTTGTTTTATTAGTTTATAATGATGATGAAAATAAGGCAAGGTCTCTACTCTGCAAAGCTTAGAACCTGGCCGGGACAACTTCAGTTCATGAATGCCTGAAAGTTAAAACCATGTGTATTTTTTCATATCTCACACGCCAATATCTATGCACTTAAGGAAGAACTACAAGAAGATCCAGAAAAGGGTGCTATTTCTTTTTGATGTCAGAAAAACCTCAAAAGTGACTCATTTCCTCTCTAAATATAAATTATGACTATTATTATTTTACAGGCTGGGCTTCCTCGGCTGACCCCAGGGTCATATCTAGTATCTGGCCAAGACCCAGTCCTTTGAAAATCTGATATGAGCTATATATTTTTGAACTATAGGTTCCTTAACTTATTCTTCCCAACAGAAAATGAAATGCATCAGAATGTTGTTGTTTAATCCCTTGAAGAGAAGAAGTGTTTTCCAGAGACGTTTTGCTTGGAGTTCCTAAGCAGAAGAGAGGACATAACAATAGAATCTCTGTCCCCAGCCACCTCCTGACTAGGCAGTTCTACTTCGAACATCAAAGCTGCTGCATTAAAATTTAATTTGAATTTAAAATCCCTGACAGGGCCCAACACTGGGGAAGCAGGGGTTAACCATGGAGATAATGAGGCCGCTGCTGCCACTGCTGATTCTGTTGACAGTATTGTATCACCTAATGAATGCGGCGATATAAATCTTGATGAGGGGCAGGCTAGAGTCTCAGGAAAGGTAATGATAATGAGCAGGGGCAGGAGCCCAGGCTGCCGATGAAGAAGAGAACCAATAAAATGCCTCGGCCCAGGAGGGGCAGGCTGAGGCGGGGGCCGGCGAGGGTTGACCATTTGGCCCTATTTATGCAGGTGGCCCCATAGTCCACCAGGCACATTCTAGGCACTGCTAGAGTCGCGGGAGCTGGAAGCAGACAAGGAAAGGTGATGGGAGGCATCCCGGGCTCCTAAGTCAGCTCTCCACCAGTCCAGACAAGAACAGAATTAGGAAAGTTACCAACAACCACGGGGTGATCTTGGATAGTCTCTACCTCTCTTATCGGTGGTTCCAAGAAAACAGACTTTCCCAGTCCTAATTATCCATGTCCTCCATGTCATCATCTGAAATCCTGCTCTATTCTGCTGGGTTTTAGACTACTATGAATCGGTCTGCCTTTTTTTCTGTTAACAGGATGGGTGTGCTTCCTTTGCTACCAGGGCTTCCCAAATATGCTCCAAGGGCCACTTAGCAAAACAAAGGACTCCTTGAAAGCCCCAGCGTAGAAAGCAAAGACTCTGGAGGCCATTATAGAGGTGAGATCTGAAGCTCCAGGCAGCATGTGAGCATCTGGACAGGCCCCTCTGGACTCCCCCCCTCCACCCCCCCAGAGAGCACCAGGGAACAGAGGTGACCCGGTGCGGCCTGAAGGTAGCTCTGGGCCCCAGGTTATGGCAGCTCTAACAGCTCTAACCTCTGCAGATCAATGGTCCAGGTTTCCCCAGTTCAGTAATGTGAGATTCTGGGAGAGTCCAATACACTCACACTGGAGTGGAATATGTTCTGAGATGATGGAACTGCACTGCTCTGGGCAATGGCAAACTTTTGGGCCTTCTGCAATTGTAGAACCCAGAAGATAGACTTCTGATTGAAACAAAAAAATCTGGATGTGTGCCTTAACACTTGAGAGCATCACGAGAGGCCCCCATTTCTATCCGGGACTCTCAAACCTGGTTGTGTAGAAGACTCACCTGGGTAATTTTCAAAATATAGATTCTTGGCCCCATCTTCAGAAAGGTTGGTTTGGGAGGACTTGAGTAAGTGTGCCCTGGACAGAAAAGCATCTTTTTCTTTTTAAATTCCCTATAGGAGACAATCATATACCACTGTTCGAGGATATGTCTTGTGGAAAAGTAGGAGGCAAGTAAGAGAGAAAAAACAGGAAATCATAGTTTTTTATAGCTTAGACCCAGATTTCTCAATCTTGGCTGTACTGGCCTTTTCACTGCATTATCCTTTGTTGTGGGGGAGGGGGGCTGTTCTGTACATTGTAGGGTGTTTAGCAGCATCCTGGCCTCTACCCACTAGATGCCCATAGCTTGCCTACTCATGACAATCGAAGATGTCTCCAGACAAATGGCCTCTGGATGGGGTTAGGGAGCTGCAAAATTGCCCCCAGTTGAGCACCACTGGCTTAGATGACCCAGTGGCCTTGCAGCCTTGGCATTTGTGAGGTCTAGATACTGGGGGACAGAGAAAAGTCATTGCCAAGTCCCTGATGGCTTATCACAATGAGCCAGTCTTGCACTTTGTGATTATAATCCCTGGAAAGAAATTTTATTCCTGCTTTTTGTTGTTGTTAAAAGAAGCACTCTTGGAAGACGAGTGGTAATTCTGCATAGACCTGCCATTTGCAACAGTCCTCCTCATAGCTTCAACTCTCAGGGCAGGCGCATCCTCAGCCACGCCTGGCACGTGCATTGAAGTGCAATGAAGCCAAACCTGCACCACAAAGATGGACCAAGTCCACATGCTTCCTAAACTCCCAGAGGGACAACGTGCACCAGCCACACATGGGGTCACCCTCTTCTCATCACTGACCAAAAACTAAAAAACGCTCTTTTATTAACACAGGGAGGGTGAGATTAAAGGAGTAGAAAGATGAAAATCTTTCAAGATTCCTATTTGTGGGAGAAAGTTCCCTTTTTTCTGTCTTCTTCCCCTTTCTTTTCTTTCTCCCCTCTCCCTATTTCTCTCATTCCTCTCTTTCTCTTTCCTCTCTTTTTTGTTCTCTCCTCCCTCCTGTCTCTTTCTCAGTCCCTCCACCCCCTCTCTCTGATTGTATTTGATTGGCTTGCCAGGCAACCTTACAGAAACTTCTCTCAAGAGCAGGCCTATTGAGCCTCGCTCTCAAATTGCCCCCAGAGCCCACTGGATATTCCTTCAGATGTCTAACAAGCGTTGAACACAACTGAGGTTTAGAGAGACACAGAAATCAATACTGCGGCTTCCACCAGTCACGCTGAGGGATTAGTTGTCCCAAGGAAAAGCACAGACAGTTGAATAAGAGAATCATGACTCCGAATACCCTAACAGGTTTATGAACTAGAAAGCAGCCTCTGGCCTCGATAACCTCCAGTTGGCCTGGAGAAAAAGGAGACTATGAAAACATTACTTAGCTTTCTCCCCTTTTGTATTAATGAGGTCAAGCGCTGGACCTCAGGGGGGTCAACAGTGGGACTCAGAGGAACGACTGTTTAGGCCAATGGGCAAGGAGGACCATGTGAGCAGTGGCAACCCAGCGGCTCTGGGTGCCCTCCCGGTTTGGTGAAGTCAGTGGTCGCATCCCTGAGGACAGAGTTTGCAAGGAGGCTAGGCCTGGAAGCCAAGTAGAAAAACAAGGGGGCCTTGTATGGTCTGCTGTGCGCAGTGGGCATTAAACAGTGGCAGGAATTTATCCTTTAAAAATCACGGATGGGATATGGAAGATGGACAGGATGCCCATGAATTACGGGGAGCCGGAGCCTCTAAGTGGGGGGGATTCTGAAGGAGCAAAAAGCAACGGATACATTTTAATCATTTCTCTACTATGATAAGAATATAACTGGAGGAGGCTCATCTCAGTAACTTTAAAAACTTTCCTTCTCCCACCTGCTACAGTGCACATTCTAGAGGCTGAACTTGTAAACCAAATGAATACCCTGAATACCTCTAGGGGATGCCTAGTTGGGAGGAATGGAGAAAAAAAGAGCTAAATGAAGTCAGTTTCAATAAAGAGAGAAAGAGCCACTTTTCAACTGGACCTACAGGCTTGAGTGAAGTGAAGAATTAAGGCTATTATCTGTATAATTCAAACCCAAACCTACCTTTCTGTGAATTTATAGGACAATTTAGGTCCTAGCTGAATAATTCAGAAAAAGATAATCACCTCAATTATTTAGATGGCCATCTCATCCCCTTATATATTCCATCTCTCTAACTCTGAGGTGGAAAGTTGACAGCAATTAAATCTCTCAACCGCACTGCCCATAGGAGGCCACTGAATTTGGACCAATGTGGTGCCCCAAACGGGAAGAGTGGAAACAGACCCAGATAAGCCAATGCATATGGAAGACATTTGTCCTAAATCAAGGTAAGAGGTGCTCACCCGTCTGACCAAGGTTCCAAACTATAGACTCAAGAAAAGGCTTGGAAGTTATCATCCCAAGCCAGTTTGCTCTAGACCCTGTGAGCTTGTCACTGATTGGGTACAGGAGGACTCAGCACCCTTCTCGGGCAGTGTCCCTCCTCGCCCATCAATTCTGGTCCTGCTGAGTTTGCAGAAGAACCTCATTTCCTGGCCCTGTCCGAGTGGAGGGCAGGGCGTGGGAAGTTGTGCATCTGAGACAGGTCAGCCAGCCGCATGGGGAATGGCACCACTTACATTTACATGGGGCTGATGGAGAGCCTGTGAGAAGATACCTGATGAGGTCAGCAGGGCTCAAGAGGAAAGTGGTCCCTTTCCAGGATGACTCTGGGACAATGGGGAGGCCCTACTGGCTGGCCTGGCTTTGGCTGTTTCTGTCTGGGTGGCACCTCTAGGTCCCCGCAAGTCTCTGCATGTTCGTGTGCACGTGGCTTTCTGTGTACAGACGCAGGGTGCCAGCCTGTCCAGGCTGGTGGGTTCAGCTTTCCTTTGTGCTAACATTAATCTGCCTGGCCCCATCCCCCAGCCTCTCGCTGCACATTAACCTAAAATATGAGCGCATGCTCGGGTCTTGCCTGTGTTGGCCGCCCCCGAGCCCACAGCATCCCTGCCCCCTCCTCCAGCCCTCTTATCTAAAGCAGCGTGTCACTGCAATTTTATGGTCAACATTACAGACTCAAGCCCTCCTTTGAACCAATCAAACTGCACTGAATATGTTAAGGGAATCCAGGCTTTCTGGAAGGAGCCTGCGTCCTGAGCCGCACTGCCTGACCTCTCTAAGAGCAGCCCCCATAAATCTGCCTCACGTGATGGGAGATGGGCTTTTCAGGATCTCTCAGGGTGCTTTGAGGTAGCACTTCTATGAACTCCTTGCCACAATAAATAATGCTACCTGCAATATGTCTTTGCGAGTGTGTCAGCAGCTGCTGTCCTGCCATGAATTTTTATTCTTGTGCCGTCTGGAAGATAGATTCCAGATTCAGCATTTCCCCGCACTTAGTGTCAGATCTCTTTACCCCCTTGCCCCAGCAGAATGACAGAGACCACAAATAAAATAAAAAAAATTAAAAAAACAGCCTAGAAAAAAATGGCCCAAGACCAGAGGGAAACAACCACGCTCACCTCACTACAGGAGAGAGAGCCTCCTGTGTGATGGCAATGACTAGGTGGGAGGAAGGATGAAAAGCCAGGCAATTCAGAGTCCTCAGAAAGTAAGCAATTCACCTGGGCTGGCTGGAGAAAGGGGGTTTCTACCAGGTAAAGCTGTTGGATGAGAGGAAAGCCCATTTTGAGTCAATAAACCATTATAAAGGAAAGCAATAGAAATCTGTTTTCAAACCTCAGTTAGATAGTTATTGCACTGGTCGGATGCTAGGCAATTGGTCCATGAAACGAGGGCAATGGATTCCGAAATAGCGTGGTGATTGGTGATGACATCCAAGATAAGTTGCTGTGGTCTGAGAGCTAAAGAGGAGGAAGGAAGCTACTACCATAGCTTCAGAACAGCAATAAGTGGATTCCCAAATTTCACAGACACGCGTGTCTCTGCCGATCTAGACACAAGTGTCCGCACAGCTGGGTATGTTTTACTAGTCGTCATTGCTGCAACTTCAGATCTTCTGAAGCTAAAACTCAGCACCGTGATGCCAAGGCATTTCCCCTTCTTTGAAATGTTCCAAGTCCCAGGAAACTTCTGCATGACTGATGTGCCAGCCATATCCATTACGGTGGGAGACAGCACAGGGAAGGAAGAAAGAAAATATGGCTTTGATATGTTAACATCGCACAAAGGCAGATTATTTCATTTTCCATGCTGCTTCCTCTTCAGAGAGGGTCAGATTCAGTCGGTGTCCTGGCAGGAATCACACAGATGAAGCTCCTGTGTATACACAATCCCAGTCTCATAACTGAACCCACAATGTCGGCCGACTTCCAGATCAGCGTTTTGCCAAATGTGAAGTGTGTACGCATCACCTGGGGATCTTAAAACACAGACTGTGGTCCAGCAAGTTTTGGGCTGGGGGCTGAGAGTCTGCATTTCTAACAAGCTCCCAGGTGCTGCTGACACTGTTGGGCCATCTGCTGGAGAACAAGGCTTTTGGTTATCGCAGGTTCCTATGTGCCCAGTACTGCTCTTCTTCCCTGGACTGTCTTTGTGGGCTCCAAATCCAGGAGAGAGTGCTCTGTTCCTTTCTTCATATATGTTGCTCTTGGTTCTTCATATATATATATATATATATATATATATGATTTTTTAAAAAACTCAATAAGTATCAAAACAGAGTTTCCAAAATTGTGGAAGTATTAATGCATTAATACTTCTGATTCCCCCAAATGGAACACATCACGTCATCTGAAAAGAGTCCCTATTTGAGACTCTCTGTGAGTGTAAGATCTGGGCCAACGAAGCTTCTGGGTTTAGCAGTGATGAGCTTGCTAGGCTCCACACAAGGGAACCTCTTGGTTTATGCAGAATGTCAGCCTTAATTGGTGGCCTCCTAGTGTCCTGCCCTGTGTCAATGCCGCATTATCTCTAGCCTCCCAGGGCCATGGGTCAGTTTCATAGTATGGTGGGTCCTGAGAGAAGGGTATGGAGTTAGGTGGGGACTACAAGGAAATCTCTGCTGATCAAGTGGCCAACAACCAACTGGGATGTGGGACCATGGGCTCCCTTGACACACTCTGGTTCCTCTCTAAGACAACAAGGACAGCAAGATTACAAAACTGCCAACCTAGAATGGAGGATGTGGTCAGCAACGTCCTTGCCAAATGCACTTTTGATGGAAAATTAAAGTTTCTTGGGGTGAATATAGTCTTTGAAGTAATAAGTATGGAAGCTTCTCTGACATCCCACCATGCTCAAATAAAGTGGCTGAGTGTAAGCAATTCCTGCCTGTCAAATCATCTGAGGCCAAGCATGATCACTCATTTGTAAACTGGGCTTTCTGCCTGCTGAATACCTTTTAAAAACAGAAGCTCTCTCCTAATTGCCTGGGTTGACCTATATTTAGAAACCTGAAGCATGCTGGTGTCATGGAGAAGCCAGAAAAACATTGGAGTTAATCACTAAATCAATCTGGGCTGACCCTGAGAGGAGCACCAAAGGTTGTTGGTCAAGGAGCTTTCGGAGGCTGGACTTAAAAGAACTCTCTTGTTTCTCTGAAACTTGGAAAAGCTGTTTCTTTCTGCAAAGACATATGCTCAGAATAGAATCTGGTCTGTTCTAGGACAGCCCTTTGAATCTCATGCCAGTAACCAGCTCAAGAGTAACTTCACTGGGTTTGGGGGTCCTCTCTGGGCTCCTCTCTGACCTCCAAGGTGGAGATGGAATCACTGGAACAGATGGAATCACTGGAACAATATGCTCATGGCCAAGAGAAACAAGCCATGAGATCCTTTTCTTCCCTTCTCGTCTCGGCCAGCTCTCCTCCTCTTAGGGCATCTTTCTGGTTTCTTATTGTTCTGGTTTGTCAAAATTCACAGTTTAGATGGTTCCTTCAATGATTTTACTCCTAATGCAGTGATGATCATTTTTTAAAAGTTCACAGAATTTGAAAAAAATTGGGGACACGACAAGAATTATGACACATTATTTTTAGTTCACGTGAACAGTGAGGTGTCATTTGGATATGGGTACAAGGTACGTAGAAAGTCAGTAATTACCTCCATGGAACACTGAACAGAAAATTTAGGAATCTCCTCGATTCTGTAGAGCTGGTATCCATCCTCAAATTTGCTGGCTCTTATTTTTGCTAGATGGTGGCTTGATTTTGATGCTGAAGGATATCAACACTGAAGGCAGGAGGGAGTAGAACCTAGGACCTTGAACCATTTCCAGATAATTACTGATCATCTGAGTCCTGCAGAAAATACTCGTTAGATAGACGGGTGATGGAAAAACATGGTACATTTTTTAAGATTTAGGTTTGGATATCTAGCTAGTTAATGCTAAGGTTAAATTAAGATATCTGAATGACATACAAATATATTTTTAATTCTTGCATCGAATTTTGGAGAGCTAGAGATGTTAAGTAACGTTGGAACAGAATAAATTATACATTTATCATCAGCTATTTATGGACTATTTAAGACTCATTTTTGAGGAGATAAACATGTATAAGACATCTTTACCTTCAGGAAATTTATATTCTAATTGTTGGAATGAGACTAAGTCACTAAAACAATTAGAAGTACATACATATATAAATTAAGGGCCAAAGGATATGACATGATGTTATGTGATATACATAATAATAAGAGTTTGTGGAAGTAGGGTATTTATTTTTACTTATTTATTTATATATTTATTTTTGCCTTTTGTCTTTTTTTTTTTTTTTTTTTTTTTTTAGGGCCTCACCTGCCGGCATATGGAGGTTCCCAGGCTAGGGGTCTGATCAGAGCTATTGTTGCCGGCCTATGCTACAGCCACAGCAATGCCAGATCTGAGCCATGTCTTCAACCTACAACACAGCTCATGGCAATGCTGGATCCTTAACCCACTGAGCGAGGCCAGGTATTGAGCCGCCAACCTCACAGTTCCTAGTTGGATTCGTTTCCACTGCACCGCAATGGGAACTCCGAGAAGTAGGATATTGATGAGAGACTTAGAACCATAGAAAGGCTCTTGATGGTAGCATTTGTGTAGGGAACAGGACAGACATTCCAAGGAACTGAAACGATACAGAGAAGCCATGAAGTTCAGCAGATGCTCAGGGGTAGCAGCAAGACTTGGCCTCGCAGCAGAAGGGGCCTGTCAGGGGACTGTAGGAATCAAGTTGGATGGTCTGGGAAGGGACAGGTTAGAAGGATGTTCACACTTGATTATGGAAATGAAGACACCGAAAGTTATTTTTAAACAGAGGAGTCCTATAATGGGAACAGATTTTGGCCAACCAGGGAAGGTGCCCTAAACTCTCAAACATGTGGTCACAGGAAGCTGGGAAATAACACAGCCTTGGAGAAGAGGAAGCTAGGCTGATTCAACTTGATCCATTAAGAAAACAGTACTTCATAGAGGGCCAAGATGATTGCAACTGTCTCCTGGCCCTGATCCCCTTCAATGGGTCTCTGATCTATAAGGATCCGGAAAGTTGTAAGCAAAAAAAAAAACAAAAAAAAAAAAACCAAAACAAAAAACAGACAAAACTCACCTAGACGACTGTTTTGTTAAAAATTCCATAAAACTTCAGGGAGCATAAACAGAGTATTTGGGGGCTTTTTTTGAAAAAAGAGACAATGGCAAAACCATTGCAGGGGTGGTGGAAGAATGGGAGCATTCTACCCTGGAGAGTAAGGAGAATTTTATTATTGACATTATTAGCACACGATGGTAATAGGAAGCAGACCAATTTCTAGTTGGTTTTACTATTGTTTTTAAATGCTCCACTGACAATGCATTCCCTTACTCTTTGCAGACTGTTCCCACTGTCCCCCGCTCCCTGGACAGACCAGTCGTTCTCTGTGGGGGCAATTTTACCCCCCTACTCAAGAGAAACTTGGCCATGTCTGAAGACACGTTTGATTGTTACAATGTGGGCTGGGTGGGGGGACGGGTGTGCTACTGACATTGAGGAGGTGAGGCCAGGGATGCTGCTAAACATCCTACAATGTGTAGAGCCTCCTCCCACAACAAAGAATTATCCAGCCCCAAATGTCAATAGTGCTGAGGTTGAACAACCTTGATATAGACAAAGATGCCCATTGAAGCATTAATTCTCACAGCAAAATCTTGGAAATAATCTTCATTTCCAAGAATAAAGGAATGGTTAAGTGAATTATGACATGTCCCTACGTCCGCAGCACGTACTTTGTGGTTAAATTTTCAAATATAATTTAATGATGTAGGACATTGTGCAAACTACACCATTAAATATAAAAACAGGAATCCAAACCTGACTCCCAATGAAATCCCAATCTTGTAACAACAAAGGCACGCTCACACACACGATACACACAAAGAACTTAAAAGACAGGACTGGGAAGAAGGCACCAAAATGCCAACAAGCGTTAGCTCTGGGTTTCTTATCACCTGAAAGAAATGGAATGATTGTTCCATCAAAACATCTCCATAGTTTGGCAAGATGACTGTAACGAGACTGTGAGGTATTTACACATACGTTCAGAGCTCCGATTGTCAAAGGCCATGTATGAAGGGTGAGAGTCAACCCAAGCTCAAAATGGGACAGAACAGGCCAGATGGAGCTGCTAAAAGAGCTACAGCAAGTCTAGGATTCTTAATAAATTAAAGTTGTACCAGACTGAAGTAGGTGGTGGTCTGCTGTGGGGTAAGTGTGCCCATCCAGAGTGCTGCTTGCAGACTGCAGTCTGTGTGACACCGAAGGGTGACCACTGGAAACCTGGAGTAGGTCCAGATGAGAGCAATCAATAGAGTGGGGGTTCGGGAATTGTGTTATGTGACAAAAAGGTGAAAGAGCTAGAGATGTTTAGTCTGATGACAAAAATGCTTAGGAGAGAAGTGAGTGCTGTCTTCAAATATTTGGCGGGCTGTCATACAGAAGAGGGACAAACATGCCCTGCCTGAGCCTAGACCACAGAGAGGCACTAATTGCTGCTAGGGACTGATAACTTATCTTCTTCCACATACTTTCCAAACAAAAAGAGAAAACTCTTCTAAATTAAGAGGCTGTTCAGAAATGGGGTGGCTAACTTGGGATGTCATATGGTCCCCATCACTGACTTAATGGCAGTGTGTCAGGCTGCTTTAGAATGGACAGAGAGCTGAGAAAACGAGAGAGTCGGATTGTTACCAGCCTAGTGTTTGGGATGCATGAGCAGATGCATAGCAGTCAACCTTCATTGAGTGCTTTGCGTGAGCCAGGCACCAGGAAGGGTGCCAAGTGCATCACGTGCTCTATCTAACTTGTTCCTTACAGCCGCTTAGTAATGAAGATACTATTACATACCAATCCCATTTCCCAGATGAGAAAATGTAGACTGGGGGATGTTGAGGACTTGCCCACGCTAATAAATGTGTCAGATTCTGTAGTAATGCTAATAATAGTAATTGTCATCACTATCATAATAACTGTAGTAGCAAACACTTGTATAACACTTGCTATGCATCAAAAATAGTTCAGAATGCTCTTCCTATACTCCTCTTTTATAGTTGAGCCTTGGGGAGGTTGGGGATCTTGTACCAGGCCAAAAATGTGTCAGATTCTGTAGTTATGCTAACTATGGTAATAGTGTCATCATTGTCATCATAATAACTGCAGCTGCAAACACTTGTGTGGTGCTTGCTACAGACCACAGTTCCAAATACCAAACCTATACAAGCTATTTAATACAACAACCCTACCATGTATCTTCTCCTTTCATCCTCATCTTATAGGCTAGGAAGTGTAGACTTAGGGAAGGTGGAGAAGACTCTGCTCAAGGTCACACAGCTCATACATTGTAGAGCTGGGTTTTGAAACCTAGTATATCAGACTCTATGATGGTATCAGTAACAGTGGTACTAATTCTCTCTGTCACTGTTGTCTTTGTCACAGTAGTACTGGCACATGCATTTATGTAACACTGTGAGTCAGGCAAAACACAAGAGGCCCAGTGTGATGGTTAATTCTGTATGTCAACTTGGAGGTTGATTTCGGACAAGATGAACATTTACATCAGTGGACTTTAAAGATGCAGATTGCCCTCCATGTACGGTGGGCCTCACCCAATCAGTTGAAGGCCAGAATAGAACAAAAGACTGGCCTCCCCAAGTAAGAGGGTATTTTCCATCACGCTGCCTCAGACTTCATCTGCACCATTAGCTCTCCTGGGTATCCACCTGCTGGCCTTTGGACTGAATCTGCATTCTCAGTTCTCCTGGCTCTCAAGCCTGCTGGTCCACACTGCAGACTCTGGACTCATGAATCTCCATAGTCACATGAGCCAGTTCTTTATAATAAACTCTCTCTCTCTGTCCCTATATGGCATACCTCATTTTATCACCTTTCACTTTATTGTGCTTTGCAGATACTGTGGTTTTTGTTGTCGCTGTTGTTTGTTTGCTTTTTTTACAAACTGGAGGTTTGTGGCAGCTCTGTGTCAAACAAGTCTACTGGCATTTTTTTCCAACAGCATTTGTTCACTGCATATCTCTATGCCAATGTGGTAATTCTCCCAGTATATCAAACTTACTATTACCATATTTGTTATGGTGATCAGTGATCTTTGATGTTACTCTTGTAATTGTCTTGGGGGCTCCAAGAACTGCATCCATATCAGACAGTGAGCTTAATAAATGTTGTGTGGGCTCTGATTGCTCCTCTGACTGGCTGTTCCCCCATCTCTCTCCCTCTCCTCTGGGCTCTCCATCTCCTGAGATACAACAATATTAAAATTAGGTCAATTAATAACCTTACAATGGCCTCTAAGTGTTCAAGTGAAAAGAAGAGTCAATCAATACAGCAAACTTCATTGTTGTCTTATTTTAACAAATTGCTATAACCATCCAACCTTCAGCAACCACCACCTCGATTGGTCAGCAGCCACCAACACTGGAGGTAAGAGCTTCCACTGGCAAAAAGATTATGACTCACTAAGGGCTTAAGTGATTATGAGCATTTTTGAGCAATAAAGTATCTTTAAATTAAGGTGTATATATTGTTTTTTTAGATGTTATGCTCTTGCACACTTCGTAGACTATATATAGACATAACTTTTATATATACTAGGAGACCCAAAATTTGTGTGACTCACTTTATTGAAATATTTCCTTTATGGCAGTGGTCTGGAACTCAATCCACAATGTCTCCAAGGTATGCTTTCCTATACACACACACACACACACACACATACATGTACATACAATATATGTATATACTAGTGAACATATACGTACATATATACATACATGTATATACATGTACACACAGATATACATGTGTGAATATATACAAGTACACAACACATATATACACACATACACACATGCACATACTGTTTGTTTTATTTCTTCAGAAAACCTTGGTTAACATAGGCATGTCCACTTCTTATCCCCATTTTAAACATGAGAAAACAGACTCAGAGACATCAAATGATTTGCTCAAAGCCACATGACTGATAAACTTCAGTGTGGACACTCTGAAGGGGTAGGCAGGAGAGAAAGAACACCACCTCTCGGTTCTTCCTCTACCAAAGGGCCAGTTCCCTCCATCTACCAGGCAGCCTCTATCACCTTAGGACATTTCTGAATACTTGACAGATCCAAGGTGAGAAGGCTCAACACTTTTCTTCCTCATGCTGTCACTCAATTCAATTGAAAAAGAATTTATTAAACATTTTTCATGTTTCAATAACAGGAAACTGAATGGCCACCCCTATCCTCCATACTCACTGGATAATGTGTGTTTCAAATCCTGAATGTCTAACATAATCCAACCACATGCAATTTCTTCTTGGGTCTCCTAACCGGTGAAAAGGCAGAAGAGTCTGTGTTGTTATTTTTCCAAAGGTTCTAAAGTCTTCCCTGATTTTCGTGGTTCCTGTGATAATGTTTCTAGCTTTTGGTTTCCTACATGCTTCCTCGAGAGGAAAACCCTCCTCATGGTCTCTGTTTAAATTTCATTTTTGCCACATTTCTGTTAATACCAGCATCTCTCTGGACCATCCACAGTGTATTCTCTTTTGGTGGCTCATCTTTCACATAATTTCCAAACAAAAAGACAATACAGACAAAAGCAGCACAAAAACATGCCATGGGATCAGGTATTGAAAAAAAAAAAAAAAAAGAGGCATTGAAACAGACCCAAACAGAAATACAATGGTTTTATTATATGAGCCTTCAGCAGTGAAAAAGAAAGAAAAAAAAGCAAGGTTAGCGAAAGAGGGAAGGCAGCAAAATGAGTAACAAACGCAAAGTGCCTTAGGAAATGGTATTTTCTTTGTCTGCATCAACATATGCTCAAAGGACATTTCCCTATGAGGATGTCATTGCCTGCTCACTTCCCGTTTACAGTTATGTGTAAGAGAAGCTTTTAAAGCCATTTGGAGCCCCCTTGGGAGTTGTCAGGAGGAAGGTGTTGCCGCTAAAGTCGGAGATGCTCAGCCTGAAAGTCAAAGATATGAGAGACACGACCTCATCCACTTTCCAAGGCCCTTGCCCAGACTGTCCTTACCCAGCCTGCCTCAGTGAGGGCCAGATGCAGTCCCTTACACTGGCCAGTCCACTGGGAGAGGGTCTTGGAGGAGGGTCTCATCTTTTTCTGGCTATTTCAGGATGAAGAATGTAGATGCCAAGAAGAAAACAAATTCAAGAGCTTCTCGTCTATCCAAAACCCAAGGTCTTTGAGCTGAGAAAGTAGGTTTCTCAACCTTGGGGAAGTTTTCCATCATGGACCCATCTCCCATCACCTGCCATGACTCTGGGCATCAGTGAGTGTCATTGAGGAAAACCAAACTGAATATGGAGAAAAAGCAGGGTATTCAGCAATACATCTAAAGGCAGAGGACACTGGGGTTTTTAATACAGGCACATGCTGCCTCTCTTTCTCACAATCCCAGAGCCTGCATTTCTGCTTCCCTATATTCACACCTCTATTCCACATCCCAACACCCTCGACTGTTCACCTGCCTTGAGTGTCACCACTTGCTGCTCCAACCCACCATGATCTGCTCTTTCTCCAGCCTCAGATGGCTTATGCAATCTCTACCATTCAACCCAATTCCCAGTGGGTGCTCTTCGGTATTCTTCTCAAATGGTTCCACGTATATAAGATCTTTTACAAAAAATAGGGCTTCATATGCCACAAAAGAAAGGACCTTGTCACATACCCATTGGAGCGTCCCCGCTCTCACTAGAGCTAGTGCTCTGGTAACCCCGATAACTTCTTGCTGATAAAGAGCTTGATTCATATACCCTCCAGGTCTCCACTTCCAAACGGTGCTGCATTTCCAACCAGTAAATACAAACACTCAAAGCAAAATCTTGCACGCATATTATGAGATGGATGCAGAAAAGGAGTGCTCCTTGCTAAAGATTCTTCTTTGGTTTTCCAGCTAAGAGGAGGGAAAAGTTTGCAGGGTGTCCCTGGCTGCTTTTGGTATTGGGCTCCTGGCCCTTTCATCAGAGGAGCACAGACATTTTCCTCCATCTGTGAGAATCTTTGACACAGAAAGAGGAATCTTGAGACGAGCCAGGTCTCTTTTTAATAAGCACAGGAGTGGTGAGATGAGCAGGTCCAGGGTGATGGGAAGAGGTGATATTGAATTTCATTTCTCAGCTATATGCCAGGGAATGAAGCGTATTCTTAGTGGGGGGGGGGGGGGCTGGAAACAACAGCCAACCACAACATTGATGGGGGAGGGTCTGATTATTGTTTAACCGCAGCTGAGGTTCAGTAAGAACCTAACGTGAGATTTCCAGGTTTCAGGGCCTCTTTTCCTTTAAAGAGAAGCTGAAAGGGGGAGGGGATGGGTATTGTTCTGGCCTCAGTATTAATCTTGCTTTTTTTCCTCCTTGCCCCTTCTCAGGCTACCTGGCAGTGTCATAGCCATTGAGGAGGCCCCTCCCCCTACCAAGTTTATTTATTGTGGCTATTTTACCAGCTATTGGCTCAACACACTCCACTCAAATATTCATCATTTAGCTCTCTGGGTAAATCGTATTTAATCAGCACAGGAGAGAAAATAGCATAATTATAGATGCCGGATGCCATTACACTCAGAAGAAATTAAACCCTGTCTCAAGCCGACCAGCAGTGGCTGTGATTGCATCACCACTGGGGTTACGGAGAGGTTAGTGGCTATTTGGGGCCAGCGGTACCTTGTAGGCTGCCTGACCCAGATGAGCCGTGAGAGGACACACCCGTGAGCACACACATTCGCGGCATCAAAACCTCATCAGAGGCTAGCCAGTAAATTAATCTTTTATTGTTCTGAGGATGGGATGAATGAGAGGGTAATAAAGCAAGGTTGCTGCATGGAAAGGTAGGGATGATAAATAAAGGGGCCCAGAACATTCCAGTCCCAAAAGCTGATAGAGGGAATTCCCGTTCCCAAGCTTCTCCAGGGCACCTGCTGCCAACAGCCAGAGTGATATTGACGGTGAAAAAAAAAGGAGGAAGGAAATCTTTTCATCGAAGCAAAAGCAAGCAGAAGCATCCGTCTGGGGCATGTGAGTCCTTACGGGAAATCCTCCCATCTATGGAAGATGGAAAAGCACCAACCAAACCAGAAAGCACTTTCTCCCTGATCCCAACCATAAGTAGACCTGACTTTTCTCATATGTAAGTTTCCACGTCTGTACTGAGAGTGAGACGTTCTGTTTGGGGAAATGGTTAAGGGGGAAAGTTGTAAATATACACACACCCACACACCCAACAATAATATAACATCAGAGCCCTACCTGCTTTCTGCCTGCTGAAGCGGCCTCCTGGAAAAGGCCAGAACCTGGTGTCAGCCTCCTTCTAGCCATGCACTCCTGGCCTCTTCTCACACAAATCCAGGGTCACCTGCACTTGTTCAAGTTACAGAATAAGAGTCACCTTCAGCTCATGACAGGGCTTTCTCTCCCCGGGGCCTAAACCCTTGGTCAGAGGCCCCATCCAATGTGGAGGGCTGTTTGCAAAAATTCAAAAATGTCCAAAGACACAATTAGGCTTTACTTACTACTATTGGGTGACTGTTTTTTTTTTTTTTTTTTTCCTCCCCTTATTCTTTTTTCTTTCAACTAATAATGCTTCTGAGGTTTGGATAAGTAACGAAGAGGAAGGAGACCTTCTTCCAGTCCATCCTGCTGCCGACAATTAAGAAACCTCAAAGTAATTTTTGAAAATGTCAGCGTCTCATTTAGCAAAAGGATAAATAATAAATGAAGCGTAATCACTGTCCTGTGCTAGTGGTTCAGCTTCGCGGTGTCATTAGTAAACTAACGGTATAATATCTTTGTGTCACAGTTTAATTATATCTTGTAATTAGTTTCAGCAATGGATTGCAGAGAGTCAGGCCCCCTGAGCTAAACAAAAGGTAATAGAACTTTCAGCGCCCCTGCATAAATCAATTATGAAAGTGTCCTGTGTTATTTGAGGCTTGTTTGCTGTAATTTTATGCACAGAGCTGAACTGGTCCTTCTTGCCCATGGAGGACAGTTCAACCCACCCAAGGCTTGCCTACAGCCACGCCCGAGGTCGGGCCCACACGCAGCCTGGCCTGCCTGCAGAGCATTTGTCAGGACACGCGTCACAGTCAATGCCACGGGAGGGGTACGTGTGTGCATGCGGAGCGGAAGGGGAGGGAACTGCAGAGGGCGGGGTGGGGGAGCGGGGCAGGGCTTGCCTGAGGACCCAAGCAGGTAGGTAATAGATGTACCAGGCACGCAGGAGAGCCGGGATAAAATAGGAAAAGATGTGAGGCCCTGGAAGAATGATTCTCATGCTTCCCCGGACGAAGATGAGAAGGTTAGGCGCATCAAAGGCCAAGCAACGCTGATGAATATGGGCAGGCGGACACGACACACGTCCCTTTGTCATTTGTCCTTTCAACATGCCTGCTCTCCCCATGCCGCTGGAATGGGAACCAGCACAGGTTACTTGGCAATAGGGAACGGGGAAGGAGAATCCACATCTTTAATTGGGTCTAATTCGGGTCCTACCGAGCTCAGAAACTGTAAAGGGCTTCCAAGCATAGTTGAGGGCTTAGCAGTGGTCACCAGGCCTGTGTGGGAGAGTCACGGAGTCCCTGCTGGGGGAAGCTAAGAAGAAACTCAGGGGCGGGGGCGTTGGTTAAGTCCAAATGCCACCAATACGTGTGATCGTCCCCTTTTTGATCAAACTGTAAGGCATGGCAGAGAGTGGGGGTGGGGTCCACATTCAAAGTCCTCATCAACTGGTCTTTGAAAGTAAGTCTAGTGCCACGCTGGCCTTTCTGTTTATACAACAATTTACAGGTTTAAACGAAACCCCGCATGAAAAAGCAGACTGAATCTTCCTATTGTGAACACTTCAGCAAATTTAACAAAAGAAAGAGCCCAGGCGAGGAGAGAGAGAGAGAGAGAGAGGAGAGAGAGAGCTTGTGAGAGAGAGAAGGGGGTGGGGTGGGGAAAGGTCCAGTCCTCAGACTGGTGTGCTGCAATCTGGCTGGTTGCTATGGTGACATGATGGCTTGTTCACATGGCAACATACCTTAGGTCCACTATTAAAATGATGAGAGTGAACTCAGTTGCATTAAGGAGAGCACGCTGTATGCTAAAGCAAGTCTTTATCTCCAGAGAGAGCTGGACAGAGACTAGCAACCAGTACAAATGAGGGAGAAAAGAAGGAGGAGTTAAAGGTTGGAGGTCTGGAAGAGGGAAAAACCACAGGGACACAATAACTATGAAAAGAAAGATCCTCGGCTCTGTGTCTAAATTGAGGGCCTGAGATTCAGAAGATGGACAATGAGTTTTATTTGCGATGGAATCCATCGTCCAAATTGGCCCATCAGGCTAATCACTTCTTATTTAAAAAACACATTCCAAATCAACCTGGCTGTACCTTGGCTCCAGAAAACATCAAAAGTGAGCTAAACCAAACCCATGAACAACCACCACAACAAATAGCCCAGCGACTGCTGTTTCAATAAAATATTCTAATGACGACACATCACACAGCATTTATTTATCGCATACAAAATGTCCACTGACAGCCACAGATCCGCATCAGAGCTGGTAGGGAGCATTTCCTTTGGAAATCTGGTTTCACATTTCCTTTAACGTTGTGACCATTTTTCCCCCTGCTGACGTCGAGGGGGTAGCGATAATTCTGTGGGTATTTTCCCAACAGCCCTTCCTACCTGCCTGTGCTTGATTTCTCTCTGCTGTTGAGCAAGCTCGGCTGTGGCAAACATAAGACAGCCAGGAATTACAGGGCTATATAATCCCACTGTGGGCTCCTAGCGCTGTCGTAAAGCATCTGTGGGATGCCCGAGGCCCCGAAATTCCTGCTCCCCTCACTGATTCTGGCCCCCTCCCACCTCCCTGTGGCTGGCTGTGCTTTATTTGAAAATCTCATTACCATAATGTGAAGGCCTCACAAGCCACAAACATCTCCGGCTTTGGAGATAAGACACAGCTGAAGCTGACCCTGGCATTGTCATACTTTCTGATGACAGTCGTCTTACAGTCAGAGGGTTCAGTTCCACATGTCAGATACTGACTCGGCCCTTACTTTATCCTGGTGCTCTAGACATGCCAGCAGAGGGGCTCTGGGCCCCAGGAGCTCTTGTCCTGGCGGGGAAGAGGGACATGGAGCTCTGACACAGGCAGGCAGGGCCGAGCACAGAGTAGAGAGCAAAGCCAAAGGCCACTGGCAAATTTCCTTTCCTCCACTTCAAACACCATGTTTCTTCTGAGTCTGAGGCTGCCAAACGTTGCTCTCTCCTATTTTCCAAGGTTCTCTAACAGGAAGCTTTGGTTTCCTCAGAAGTCTATGTAAGCCCAGTGCGGTCAGGATGGCTCAGGGGTTAGAACGCGGGACCTGGCAAGATCCCGCTTTATCACTGGCAAGATGCGTGACCTCCCTGAGCCTCCGTTTTCTGTTCTAAAAAGTGGAAACACAATAGTACCCATTCCTTGGACCGTCGGGAGGATGAAATGCGGTAGTAGCTGTAGATGGATGTGCTCCATCCAGGGCAGTTCATTTTATCCATCACCGTTGTTCCCTGTTGACCTAGCCAGTCTGTAACAGGCAGTGTTCTTGCTACATTATCAAGAGAGAAAAGCATAATTTTTATTTATTTATTTTGCTTTTTAGGGCTGCACCTGTGGCATATGGAGGTTCCCAGGCTAGGGGGCGAATCGGAGCTACAGCTGCTGGCCTACACCGCAGCCACAGCAACGCCAGATTCAAGCTGCGTCTGTGACCTACACCACAGCTCACGGCAACGCTGGATCCTTAACCCACTGAGCCAAGCCAGGGATCGAAGCTGTAACCTCATGGTCCCTAGTCGGATTTGTTTCCACTGTGTCAGGATTGGAACTCCAAGAAAAGCATAATTTTTAGATGATAAGCTCTTGAACAATAGGCCAATGGCTGGCTTTTCCTTTTTTTTTTTTGGAAGAGTCCAGTGCAGAACACAGCGTGGACTTATTTGTTCCAGAACCTTCTTCCCTAGATGCTCCCACGAGGCAGGCCTGGCAGGCAGACCCACTTGCCTTTCTCCTACTAGACACTTTTCATTTTGTTTCGTATGTTGACTAGTAACAAAATACCAGCTTTGTCCCTCTCCCCCAAATGATGGGTGAGCATCTCTGTATGCAGAAAAACAAGAGAGAAGGACAGGAAAACCTTCTGGTGTCTGTCAACTTTCCATGACAGCTGCACTCCTGTTCCCTCCTGAGGACCAAAATAACTACAAAGTGTACAAAATCGTTAAGCACATAAAAATCCCGGAGGTAGAGGCTGGGAATAAACTTCATGATTTCCCAACCCAAAGGCATCAAAGTCCACCTCTCACAGTTCATTTGCTTCCTTCTGCTCTGCACAGGCAGACCTGACTTAGCTCAGGAGGCAGGCAGCATGGGCCACGTGCACACAGCTCAGAGAGGGAGGGAGGCTGGTGACCCTGCCGGCAGGTCAACCTGGGATGCACAGTAAAGACGTGGAGATGGAGGGGGAGGCCAGACACAGATGAAATCCATCAGAAAGCACTGAAGAGACAGGAGGCTTCTGAATCCTCAGGACTGTTTTTTGCAGCTTATGAGATACTTTTCACACGTTTAATGGCGAGACAGCTAGGTTTAAGGAAACTTTCCATTTAAATGTGCCACAGCAGAATAATAAGGTTATGCAGCATGTCCTGATGTACAGTCTCATCAAGTAGGATGGTGATAGGAAGATGCTGTGATATTGGAATCTGAACAGGAAGGGATGGCCTATGGCCACCACGGAGCAAGCTGGGAAGTGTGGCAGTGATTTCCCGTCATGTAGGCAGAGTCTCTCTCAGTTCCCAATCGTGTCTAACAGCTCTTGGTTTGGGAAGCGTATTTTAGGAAGAACTACAACAGAAAATACTGAACTCCTAAGGTGCTCTGGAGCTCTGCTGGGTGAGCCAACTGTGTAGCATCTAGTGAGAGAGACCATCATAAGGCCTGCCTCCATGCCCGTTCACTCTGTACGGACTACCTAGGAAGGCTTACAGAATCTCATTAAGCGTATCTCAAAGAAAGTGCATACTAAAAACTATAAAAACGTATCTACCTCTGAGGAATTAATAATTCAGTTGGAAAATAAGATGCTCACTCATGAAAGCATGAGATACCCTAGAACTCTCTAACCCTGCTGTGGCAATCACAAAAGGGGCCTTGGGTTGACAGGGTGGAAAGCATGCCTTTCTAAGAATGGAGGACAATAGCTCTGCAGTGTTACCTGGACCCTAAGGAGAATGTGAATGCTCTGAAATGAAACTGTCCCCTCGGACCAGATGTCTCTTTTTCCGTCACTCCAACAACAGGGCTGCCTTTTTCCTCCACACTGTTTTCCATAGTGGTTGTGCTTATATTCCCAGAAACTGTGGAGTTGAAATTCATGTGTTGAAGCTCTAAGACCAGTCAGACTGGGACTGGATTTGGAAATAGGGCTTCTCAAGAGGTGAGTAAATTTAAGTGATGCCATTAAATGGGGAGAAGAGTGAATCCTCTTAAACTGTTGGTAGGAATATAAATGAGTACAACCACTATGGGAACCAGCATGGAGGTTCCTCAAAAAACTAAAACAAGAACTACCATATGATCCACACATCCTATTCCTGGGCATCTATCCAGAGAGAACCGTAATTTGAAAAGATACATGCACCCCAGTGTTCGTTGCAGCACTATTTAAAATAGCAAAGACGCAGAAGCAACCTCAATGTCCGTCAACAGAGGAGTGGATAAAGAATATGTGGTACATACAGATAGTGGAATATTACTCAGACACAAAAAGAATGAAATAATGCCATTTGTAGCGAAATGGATGGACCTAGAGATTACCATACTAAGTGAAGTTAGTGAAAAATAAACATCACATGATATCACTTATACAGGAAATTTTAAAAAAGGATACAAATGAACTTATTTGCAGAACAGAAACAGACTTTGAAAAGGAACTTACGGTTACGAAAGGGACAGGTGTGTGTAGGGGAATGGACTGAGGGTTTGGGACTGGCATATGCACACTGATGTATGGAATGACTGGCCAGTGGGTACATGCTATATAGCACAGGGAATTCTACCAAATATTCTGTGATAATCTATGGGGGGAAAGAATCTGAAATAGAATGGAAGTGTGTATATCTATAATTGAATCACTTTGTTATATAGCAGAAATGATTACAACACTGTAAATAAACTTTTTTTTTTTTTTGTCTTTTCGTCTTTTCTAGGGCTGCTTCCCACGGCATATGGAGGTTCCCAGGCTAGGGGTCCATTCTGAGCTGTAACCACCAGCCAACGCCAGAGCCACAGTAACACAGGATCTGAGCCACGTCTGTGACCAACACCACAGCTCATGACAATGCTGGATCCTTAACCCACTGAGCAAGGCCAAGGATTGAACCTGCAACCTCATGGTTCCTAGTCGGATTCATCAACCACTGCGCCACGACGGGAACTCCCTAAGTAAACTATATATTAATAAAACTTTAAAAAATGAAAAAAAAAAACCATGTGGTACATATATAAAACGGAATACTAGCCAGCCATAAAAAAGAATAAAATAATACCATCTGCAGCAACATGGATGGACCTACAGATTATTATACTAAGTGAAGTAAGTCAGACAAAGACAAATGCCATATGATATCACTTATATGTGGAATCTAAAATACAACACAAATCAATATAACTACAAACTAGAAGTAGACTTACAGACGTAGAGAACAGATTTGTGGTTGTCAAGGGGGAGGGAGCAGGGGAGGGATGGATTGGGAGTTTGGGATTAGCAGATGCAAGCTATTATAAATATAGGATGGAAAAACACCAAGGTCCTACTGTATAGCACAGGGGCCCATATTCAATATCCTGTGATAAACCATGAAAAAGAATGTGTGTATGCATATATATGTGTGTATATGTATATATATATATATATAAAACTAAATCAATTTGCTCTGCAACAGAAATTAACACTGTTAATCAACTATACTTCAATTACATACAACTACAATTACATATATATATATGAGAGAGAGAAAGAGGGTGTGGAAAAATTGAGGTCATGAAGGTGAGCACTAATTCCATGTGACTGGTCCTTAAAAACAGGAAATGTGGACACATGGAGATGCAGGGGATACATGCAGAGGAAAGACCGTGGGAGGACACAGGGAGAAGGTGGTCACCTACTAAGCCAAGGAGAGAGGCTTCAGGAGAGATCAAACCAGCAGAAGTCTCGCCTTTGACTTCCAGCCTCCAGGATTGTGAGAGAATAAGCTTCTGTCAGTTAAGCCACCCCAGTCTATGTATTTTGTTATGGCAAGCCCTAGTAAAAAAAAAAAATATAGGAGACAAACTTTTTTTTTTTTCCTGTTGCACCACTGAGGTGTTGGGGTTGCTCGTTACCATGGCACAGCCTTACTCAGCCTGACTAATACAGTGGGATATTTCAGGTTGGATGGCAGAAATTTCAGGCCCTCTGAGGAGAGGACATTCACTTTTAGAAATGAGTGGCAAGCAGGAGCTAGCTTTGCGGCAGTTTGTAGGAATGTTCCAGGCAGACAGAAAATAGGCAGTGCAAAGTCCTTGGTTTCCCTGTGGCAGGGAAGAGAGGCAAACGATGAGGTGGGGCCAAAGCCAGATGATACAGAAGTCATACGCTAGGGTAGGGAGTCTAGACTCTAGTATATACGCTAAGGGGAAACTCAGTGTGATTTTAAGCAAAGAAGTGATATGCTCTGATTCAGTTTTGTTTTGTTTTACGAAGATCATTCAGGATTCTGTGTGGAGAATAAGCTACAGGAGTAAGGAATTTTGCAGTAATCCAGGCATGAGACGTATCCAGGATGGAGAGAAACAGATAGATTTGGGCATTTTGATTACAGCAGCTTCTTCTTCGGGCAGCTAGAGATGGTAGAGTCACAGTGTATTGGCAATTTCATTCTTCCATTTACAGTGTTTATCATGAGACGATGGCTACGTTGGGGCAGAAGGAAAAATAAGTTCAGTTTTATGAGAAGATCGAGGATGGAAAAAGTTGTGTGGTAGTTTCCACAATGGAAAGGACGGAAGGGGGCCCAAGAGCTTTCTTGTAACCTATTGGAGCAGGAAAGGAGAGAATGTAATGAGAGAAGTGGGTGCGAGGAAATGCTCCTACTGATTTTAGGATGGGTGTGACATCACTACCACTCTCAGCCTTACACACAGGAGCAAAGGCCATCGGCAGCAGGGGTAGAAATGAGTGAGGTTTCAGGTGAACTGGGATTTCAGAGGCTCTGACGGGAATTACAGAATGGGGAGCAGATACCCACGAAGACTGGAAGGGTGAAGCTAGAGTTTCCAGGCTCTGGGTGTGAAGCACGGGCTAGAGGAGACGACATGCAGTCCTGTTGTTCTCGGTCCCAGTTTTGCGATAGCCCAGAGTGCTTCCAATTATCTCAAGGGATGCAACGTTTACCCTTCTCTTGATCACTTTTATTCTAAAAGTCAAAATCGGACAGGCATAAAATTAAACAATTAAAAACGTTCCATGTGTACAGTGCCTTTAGAATTTGCAAATCTCTTTCATGTGTATGAAGTCTCATTTGACTCTTTCACAACCTCTCTGACCGCTGCATGGAAAATGGATTCTAGGAAAAATGGAGGAAAAGAGGGGAAATTCAAGAGGAGTCCAGGTAAGAGGCCATATGATAGTTTAGTCTGGAATGATGACATGAGGATTGAGAGAAGTGAATGGTTCTTTTGAGGTCAGTTCTCCCAAATTAATTTGTAAGTTTAACAAACGTTTATGGGGATCCGCTATAGTCCAGATGTGGTGGCAGGGTTTGGGTGCTCAGAGGTGCTATCTATCTACTAAGATTGCCTAAGATTTTGTGTGCAGGGTGCTAAGGCAGATGTGGAAGCAAACGATTATGAAACCATAGATGATTGACTCCTGCAGAAGTAGGAACAAAGTGCCCTAAGAAATGGAGGTGAATGTAATCATTCTGCCAGGGGAATTTAGAGAAGCCTTCCATAGGGGAGAGGGACAACCGAGCCAGGTGAGGGAGGATGAGAAGAGATTTTCTTGCAAGAGAAAAGCAGGAAGGTACATCAGGTGGAGGCGGCAGCATACAGCGAGGTGTCTGTGCAATGAAATTAGGGGGTTTGGTCTAATAGTACAAAAGCACAGGGGTGATGGTGCTGAAGGGGAGAGTAGAGACCATGGTGTGAAAACTTCATGTGATCATGCTAAAAAGTTGGCATTTTATTCTCAAGTGGTGGGGGTGCTGGTGGAGGTTCAAAGCCTGGGAGAGGCATGGTCATTTTACAAATGGGAGAGATAGACGCTGAGGGGCTGAGTGACCTGCCTGTGGTCCTATGTCTGCAGTGGTAGGAGCAGCAGGAGGGTACAGATCACCTCACTCCTGGCTTGGAGCTCTTCCTTCTCCACATCCAGCTTCTTGAAATCTCATTACATTTTTACAATGTGTGGCCATTTCTTCTCCAAGAAAATTTCCATGAATAAAATTTCACAAAATGTAAGATATTGGGACTAGCCAATATATGAAAATTTATACTCTCTAATACAGATAAATCACAAAGAATAATATCTCATATCATATGCAAGAGCCATTCAAGAATTTGGGAATCTGGAAAGAATCTAAATGGCAGGAACAAAAGAAGCTAATTTGTATACATAATGCCTAAAGTCCAATAACAGGCTGATGGCCAACAGTCAGCAAGTTAACAAGCCCATTCTGACTGCAATTCCAGCTTTTTGGAGCAATGGATGGTGTGTGCACATGAGTTTTGAAACTGAAGGTATAAAAGAATGAAGTCCTGATACATGTTAAACATGGAAGAAAATTGAACACATTATGCTAAATGAAAGAAGCCAACTACAAAAGACCACATATTGTATGATTCCATCTACATGAAATTCCAGAAGAGGTATATCTGCAGAGGCAGGAAGTAGATTCGCTGTTGCCAAGGGTTGGGGAGAGGGGAGAATGGGGAGTGATTGCAAATGGTTGTGGGGTTTCATGTTGGGGTGATGGAAATACTCTCCATTTAGATAGTGGTAATGATTGCATAATGCTGTAAATACACAAAACATGCCTGAATTACATACTTTAAATGGGTGAATTTTATGTTTTATGAATTCTATCTCAACAGAGTTATTAAAAAATTAGGACGCTCTGGTTCTCATTTGGGTCTTTAGCCCATTGGTTCACTTATCAAAACACCTAACACCAACATACTTTGGCGGTAAAGCATTTGATTTCTCTGTCAAACTCATCAAGCTCCATATCTTGACATTTTAAATGGTTTTCAGCATTTATTTTTGGTTCTAAAGGCTTCCAATGGGACTTACACACACATAGAGAAAGAAGTCCTACTCCTGAGGAAACTCTATCTCACAAAGCCTCTTTGAACAGCTTTATGTAAATAACACAAAACAGAACATTTGGCTAGAAAGAAGCCTGAACCAAGTCATGAGTCTTAACACTCTAACTATTTTTGGTTTTCATTTGTTGGCATAGTAGTTGTCTGATAAGCCTTTTGGCTTCCTTGTTCTTGAGCTCTGTGTATGCCCTACACTCCTCTTATCCACTTGGAATAAGGAGAAGCAATCCATGGCATGTGAGCTGATTTTCAGACTCATGTAGGCTCTGTTTCACCCACCACTGCGATAACTGCTGCGGAAGGTCTCACTGACTCTGTGAGACCAGGTATGGTGCCTCATTTCCTAACCCCATTCTCACCCCCTCAAAGAGTTTTGCCCACAAAACAACCCTCTTCTTTCTCTTCAACTTTGCTGGTAGGAGACCTGGGCCCACGGTTTGGAGAACATTGAAAATCCATGGTTGGATAAACCACAAGTCTCTCTTCCAGGGGCAGCCATCTTTACTAATATGCTTTCTTCTAATGGTAGCCCCTGATGGATGAATTAATGATTCTCCAAGAAGAACACAGACTGGACTTCCTCTTCCTGAAGGCCCCAAAGGAATAACAAGATTCAGCAAGTGTATGGCTTTATTACTCAAGAACACTGCTTTCATGTCAAGCTTAGACCTTGCAGGTTTGGGGTGTCAAATGGTGAATTGCCCTGAAACTCAACTGAGTGATGACTACTGCAATCTCGTGAACTGTCCATGTGTGTTTTAACAGAATTTTATGCACCATGGATAGTTTCCTTTCTGTCATTTGCCCGTAGGGGACTCTTAGGGCCCTGATGATCTTGCTGGCATGGAATGTCCAATCCTCCAAGGATTTATAAAATCCCAGAGAATGCACCATGCAAGGAAAGAGTGAGGGTAGACACCAGTATTTAACTTCCTTTCCTGGTCATCAACCCTTCAGGTCAGAATGAGGGAGGAACACCAGCCAGAATTCTGAGCATGTTCTACTATTTTAATACCCTCCCCCACTTTTTTTTAAAGGCAGGGTGCCTCAGGGTCTTTTTAACAATGGTGTGTTAATAAATTATTTAAAAAAGAAAATAGAGCCCCAGGTCCATCTGTAGTACATATTATCAGTTGAAGGCACCAGATCATTTGATGGGGAGCATAAGAATAGAAATTGGAAAGGTGGTGGTTGCATAGTAATCTATTTTAAAGGTTTTTTTCTGCTATGTGTAGGTATGTCTAGTCAATTACAGGAAACAGGTCTTCCCTATATTTGGCCAATAAAACACCAACACTTGGCATGACCCTGCTCCACAAGACATTAATAGTAGCCATTGTCTTTGAGTCTACAGTGTGTGTTACGGATCTGGTGTAGATTAACTCCCCCTTCACATAAGATTGTTTCAGCAATGGGGGAAAGGAGATTCAGAGAAATCCCAAGACTTGCCTAAGACCACATAACTGGACCTGAACAAAGCTGGGATCAGAGTCCAGCTGCATCTAAATCCTGAGTCCTCACTCAGCCTAAAACATTCTACCCTGCCTCCTGATGAAATATGCAAACCAGGAGTTCCTGTCGTGGCGCAGTGGTTAACGAATCTGACTAGGAACCCTGAGGTTGCGGGTTCGGTCCCTGCCCTTGCTCAGTGGGTTAAGGATCCGGCGTTGCCGTGAGCTGTGGTGTGGGTTGCAGATGTAGCTCGGATCCCGTGTTGCTGTGGCTCTGGCGTAGGCCAGTGGCTACAGCTCTGATTCGACCCCTAGCCTGGGAACCAACATATGCGGAGGGAGCGGCCCAAAGAAATAGCAAAAAGACAAAAAAAAAAAAAAAATTAGGCAAACCAAATACAATGAGGGTGGAAAGAATAGAGAACTTGCAACCAAATTAAAGTGTTCAGAAGAATACAACTGGCCTTACTGTTGGAACAGCTACTCCTTATGAAAATGTTCCATTTGTTTCTTTATTGAAATAGACTCTTAAAGGGTAGGCTGAAAACAAACAGGAGCTGGCAGATACTTTATCTTTCTGATCTATGCAAAGCCCATCCCAAGTGGATCCATGCTGCTTCTCCCTTCTCCTCCTCAGCACATCAGCACACTGATGACCACTCTGGCCTCCTGATATTTGCAAAGCTGCATTAGCGTGTTCTTTTGCTCCAGGACCGCTGGTAACAGGTACACTCAGACTTTGCTACCCACCTTTCACCGCATCCCTCCTTGAAATCCACCGCATCAGTCGTTTGCAAGCAAGTATGTTGTTAAAATAAAAGCTTTTCAAAGGGCAGAAGAGGAGGCTTTGCTCTGCTGTTTTGATTTCTAAATGTAAGGGTGATGAACTTGAGTCACCTCCAGTGTTTCGCTGTGGATGCCACAATTCATCATGCTTTTAGCAAGTGGTTGTGCTTCACACGGGGGGGATTTCAAGGATTTTAGGTGGAGTGGGTGGTGTTGATGAAGTGCCTTCCTACCCTTCCCACCCTCTTGCTTGTGTCGACTATATTTTCGAGTTTCACTCAATGATGGAGTTGTTTCTTAGCGTCTTGTGCGCTTAGCCATTTAATTAAAGCAATCCATATTGAATTCACGTCCAGATGCCTTGACCGGCGGAGCCAGATCCTCATTGGCATGCCAGCTGCTCAAAAAGGAACACGGCCCCTTGCATACTAATCAGGAGAGGAGGCAGTGATTCATCAGCCCATGATACTGCTCCAGCACCTACAAGCACTTATGACATGTAATTGGTGGTGCATAAGCAAGCCAGGCCACATTAAAAACCCTACAGATAGTCAGAGATAAAAATTAATGACTTTTGCTTTGTGTAATCCTGCATGCATTGGTGGGAAAGGGAGGGGGGTTGGGATTAATGGGCAAATCTAAGTAAGCACCAAGGAACAAAGGCTTTCCCGGCCTTGTTTACATATCGAACAATAAAAAACACAAGTGACAAGTTATGGGAAAGGCGAGTGTGAATTTTCGGCACGAGTGAGTTGAAAGACTGCTTGCAGTTTATTATGGATTCCAAATTTCCATATTCATTATTCCAAAACAAATGTCCTCCATGGGCTCTTGTGGGACTGGCTAGAGCAGTTGTTATTATTCATCTTTCACTGGGGCCGAGGTTGTCATGATTAGGGCTGGGCTGGGCTCACTCTTCGTGGCATGCCCCAGCTACTCAAGGATACAATGCAAACCTCTGACGAGCCCGTAGGAATGTAACAGGGATCAAGTAGGGTCATCCTAAGCAGCCGCTCCAAGAGCAGGAACTGCACACTTAGGGCAGGAAGGGGAAGGAGAGAGCAGAGAGAGGCTTGAGCCACCTACTGATGGGCAAGAGAACTAGCCCAGGTGGTCCAGGGAGCTGCTAAGGGCCAGGAAGGAAAGGAGAGGAAGGAGAGCGGAAGCTGTGAATCAAATGGATTTCATAATTAGTCTGGGAGGGTTAAGTGATGTAGTTATTGGGGTGCTGTCATCTGGGCTCTGGTGAATATAGATATTAAAGAGGGGATTGATTATGGGTGTTGGGAAGGGTAGAGCCTGTTTGTTACTAGATAATGCAAAGTGGAGGCGAGCAATGCCTGTGTGTGTTAGAAGACAGTCTATTACGTGGACTATCACATGGGGGAACGTGATAGAGACAAATGTCAGCATTTTGTAGTCAGGAGCTGTCTTGGTTGTTATTTAAGGGCTTTCTTTAGGACACAGATGGGCTGGCTGAATTTTGAAAAGAAGCTTGAGCTGGGGAGGAGCTTGCAGGCGCCTGGGTAGATGTGAATAAGTTTGGGGAACATGATTCCTGACAAAAGGGGTGGCAAGGGCATGTTGGTGTCAGAGGATGGGTTATTATTAAATACTGATGACTGTGATTTGGCAAAGAAGGAGGTAAGTAAAGGACAGATACCAAGACAAGGGGCTTAAGACACCATAGTTTACCCTGCTGTCAGGCTTCATCCCTTCTGAAGGGGAGAGAAGGACCAAACCCATTCTCATTTGTGTCTCCTCCTTTCTCCTCCCTTTGGTTTTATTCTGATGGATCCTATTCTTTCCTTTTTCTGGCTGATTGGAGATCATTTCCGCTATCCTTGATGGGAAAGCCATGGGTGGCGTTCGTAGAAAGAGCACCCCAAGAGCAGAAGCTGTGCAAGAGAGCTGACTGGAAAGAATGTGCTGGGCCCCCACCAGCGTGACAAGAGGGTGCTCTGAGCTGAGCTACCCGATCTTTTGCCTGGAGTCCTTTGTTCTTCTGTTGCCAGAGAATTTTAAAAAACCACACTCTCCAACCTGTACAGAGGGTGCATCCAACTTCAGTTTCCCAAGTGATATGATCCGCCTGGGACATGTGGCCAAGAGGCATAAGTCTCCAACTTACTTTAGTGGCGGGGATACCAGACGTCTTGGCACTCTGGTGGAGGAACACGTATTGTTGATTCCATATGTTAGAATAACAAATAACGTGCTGTAAACGGCTGCCTTGTTTGCAGTGATCTGAAACTTGAGGCCATGAAGAGAAGATGTCAAAATGTAAGAACACTGTGGGGAGGGAGATTTTAAAATCCGGACATTGCTGTTCCATGACTTGTATCTGGGAATTGGGGAAAGACTGCCACCACTAAATCTCAGCAGTGGTACCCTTGATGGGGAAGAGAGAAACCGGGGTCATAGGGGAGTGGAGTTGGTGAATCAGTGGTTACAAGTGCCACGTCATACACCAGAGGGAAAAAAGGCAGAAGTAAGCAATGGAGTCTTCTGAAATTCCTTTAGCCATGTGCATCTCCTTGTCCTAAATGGCTTAGGACAAGATGTGCTTTGCGGAGACTGAACAGTCAAAAATGTATACTGATTCTCACAAATTCCTTCCTAAAAAAGAGCTGGCTGGGAGACAATTCCAGTATCCTGAAAAAGTTGGCCATATAATAAAGTCAGGTGACACAAATGGAATTTGGTGGAAATTGGAGCTTTTAAAGAAGTTAGAAGTCATTTTCAAGTTATAGGGATTATATATGGGAATTATATGTGGGGAGAAAGAAGTTATACAACTAACTCTTCAAATATTATCAAAGGTAGCAAAGAGTCTAGACTTATTTAAGAGTCACTGAATCACTTAGGTAACACTGTAGAGCCCTAAGCTGCCCTTTCTCCCCATGAGGATAAACCAGGAAGCTTGGCTTGTCCATTCTCACCAGCTGCAAATGCTCTGGAGTCTCTGAAGTCACAAAGGATCATCTACCATCCCATTACACAGGCCTCTAGTTAAACTATCACCCAGAGAAAAACTTACTAATTTTCTTTTTGCCTCTTTCTTTTTTTTTTTTTTCTTTTTATGGCCACATCTGTAGTGTATGAAAGTTCCCAGGCCAGGGTTCAAATCAGAGTTCTAACAGCAGTATATGCCACAGCCACTGCAACACCAGATCCAAGCTGCATCTTCAATCTATGCTGCAGCTTACAGCAATGCCAGATCCTTAACCCACTGAGTGAGGCCAGGGATCGAACCTCCGTCCTCACAGAGACCATGTCAGGTCCTTGATCTGCTGAGCCACAATGGGAACTCCACTTTTTGCCTCTTTCAACTTCATTTACCAAATGAACCTTCTTTGAAGTTCTCTCAAAATTTTGATCGGGTTAGGAAGAGAAACTAAACACTTTGCTAGAGTTTAAGAATATGGAATAACTAGACCATGTCACCAGCAAACACTTGTTTTGACCTGGGACTGATCAAAACCACAAACAAAGATGATGAGGAACTGGTATTGACCTCTTTCCAGGAAGGGCTCTCTTGAGCCCTCGAGGTGGTCAATAAAGAATATATTCTATGCAACAAGAGTGGTGGCAAGGGTTTTCACAATTTTCAAAAGGGAAATTGAAGCACAGGAAAAGTCAGAGATTCTCTAGAGGCCAAATTCACAACAAATCTAGAATTAAATCTATGGTTGCTGTCTTGCAGTTTCATCCTTTCTTTCTCTCCTCCTTCCTCTCTCCCTCCCTTTCCCCCTTCCTCCTTCCCTTCCTTCCTTCTTCCCTCTGTCCATCCATACATCCCTCTTCTCCCTCCTTCCTTCTGTACTTATTTGCGACATATTTTTAAAGGAGAAAGGGATTAGATATGCTTATGTGCTACCTACTGATGTCCTAATCAGGGTCTTATTTTAGGGATATTCATTTGATGGTAGGGTATAGGATGAGTTGACAAGGAGCAATAATGAAAGTGTAAGTGTAGGAGAGTGGTCAGAGGTATGTGGATTTTTCATGGGTAACAAGGACCCAGAGGTAGGAGTAAATGGCAAAGGGATGGAAAAGGAGAAAATGGATGAGAGTGTGGCTTGAGACAGAAACAGTAATAGTTGGATGTGGGATGACAGCTAAGAGGAGGTGAAGGAAGGTTTTGATCTGGAGTGACCAGAAAAATGATGCTACTTTTACTAGAAAGAAGGTATACCAGAGGTAGTGCAGGTTAAGGACCGGCTGCTAACTTCCACCTTCTATCTAGTGAGTTTAAGGTGCCAACTCTCATGTAGGTAGAAATGGATAGTAGGTGAGGTCTCAGATAAATGTAGTCTGAGAGGCTGCACAAAGAAATTATTGGGGGGAATGTCCAGGATGAAACCGGTGAGAGGCGAGGACCTGTCTGTGGTGAAGAGCTCGTGTTCTGAAATTGGAAGGAAGGTGCAGAGTCTGGTTAACATGAGAGGCAGCAGGAGAGGGTTCTAAGAAAGCCGAGCGGCCAGGGGGAGTGATGGGCTTCACTGCTGCCTCCATTCTGAGGATAAGCCACACTGGCTAAGAAGGGGCAAGAGGCTGTTGAATTTGTTGACCCGTGGGAGGGACAGAGGACAGACCATAGGGGGTCACAGAGTGAGGGGATAGTGAGGGCAGAGAGACAGTAAGGGCAAAAAACCTCATTAACTATCCTAAATGCAGAGGGCAAACAGAGTAATACACTCAAAGGCAAGAATGAAATACAGTTTTGGCTCTAGGAGACCACTTCAGTCCTTGGAACTGAAGGCAGTGGGACCCTCACTGCTGTCACTTCCTGTCCCCTTCAGCCCCGAGGGTGGCAGAGAGCCCATTGTTTTGCCAGCTTCTCAAAGGACCGCCGGCTGAGTGGCCACTCACAGTGGCTCTCCTTTGTGCTTGGAGAGATTAGAAACAAGTTGCTGCAAACTCAAGAGGCTTCGACACAGAAGCAAGGGGCAAGCAGAAAGGTTTCAGAGTTGCCGCCAAGTTTGAGGTGGGGGGGGGGGCCCTCCTCTCGGCCTGTGATCTTCCATTAAACTGGATAAGGGGATCCCTTTTCCTGCTTTTCTTTTGCATTCCTTTCTGGAAAATGAATGCTTTCTGAATCTGCTTGACATAAGAACTCCCTTTGTTCCACTCTCATGTTGATGGCTTGTTTTGTTCTTGAATTTGCCTGCTCCTCACAAAGGAATGAAAAAAAAACCCCACCTCCCCAAACTAAATGGAGCTCTGTTCACAACAAAGTTTAAAACATTTAAAGGTAAACTCAATGAGCAAATGTGGAACCGACACTTAAGCAACAAAACCATGGTTTTAAATATCCCAAATGTGCTTATTTTTTAGGAAAGACCAAGAAGTACACCTAAGTAAGACCGAGAATGCCAAGTGATTACAAGGATAACAGGAGAAGTAATATTTACCAAGTGCCAAGTGCTAGGTCCTGTGTTTTCCCCCAGAAAACAAAGAAATCAAACACACAAATGAGGACACGTTACTTTTCCCAATGACTTTAAAATTTCCAGAGATTTTTAAACTCTGAATTCAAAAAACATGGGAGTGAAGTAGAGACGAAAAACTACAGCAATAAAGAACTCCTCAAAAGGCTTTTTTTTAAAAACTCACTATACCTTCTCTGATTCTATCTAATATTACCCAGGAGCAAAGTTTCAGTTGCAGAATACTTTGTAACTATCTTGAACTTCACAGCGAAAGTGATCAAAACCAACTCAAATACAATTCTGACAGCTATTTCTACTGTTGTTTTGCCAATGAAGACTCATGATCAGGGTATTGATTGCATCTGTTCTGACTAAATTTCATGCTTATAATTATGCCCCTACATGGACCAAAGGTTTGGCCCTTCTATTCTCCCAATAGCTAAGCTCAGTGTCATGAGCTTTTGCCAATGTGGTCTTGAAGTGTCTGGACCACATTTCTACAAACTGGGCATCATGGATTCCTTTTCTTGGAATCCAGTGACCGGTGCTGCCTCTGGCCATCTGCAGCAGTGCAGCACTCTTGTTTTCACAGCTGGAGATGGATGTAAACCTATCCACGCCCTAACTCCCAGTGGTCCCCTGGGGTCCACCTGTGCACATCTGCAGGGAAGCTGGAGGCCTTAGAAGGTGCTGGAGAGGGAAGGAGCAAACCCTCTTCACCGACTAAGCATATAGGACTGTCATCATCTCATGGGTAGTAGTTACCTCATTTAACCTTCCTAACATTATTCTATACCTCCCACCCACTAAAGCCAGATCCATTCTTTGCCATCTTGCTGATGGCATCTCCTCCACTCTCAAGGGTCATCAGCCCTTAGCAAATGTATAATGGCCACAATTTCAAGTTTTTGTCTCTGCACCCCCTCCTCTGCCCCAAACCTCCACTGTTCCTCCTCTGTCACCCACAGAAAGATAAGGCAGGACCACAGAGCTTCCTGTCTGACTACCCTCCTACCACCACCAGAAAGATAAGGCAGGACCATAGGGCTTCCTGTCTGACTACCCTCCTTCCACCACCACAAGGAGATCTCAAAAATGAGGCATAAGTCAGAATCTTCCCTTGAAAGATTGTAAGACTCAATGTATACTTAAGCTTACTTATAAATTCAAAACTTCAACTCATCCATATATATATCCCCACAGCTGTACATTTCTAATCTGACCTGATCTTCAGTCCTCCTCTACCCACCCCCCAATTCTTATACCACATTCTCTAAAACTCATGGTCTGTTATCACCCAAAGTCCCAACACCTGAACTAGTCTCTCCTCTGAATGGTTCCTTCACCATTTTGCATCAAGATCCTCCAGAGATCATTGCTTCTCCTGTAGTCCCCTTGAGTGGTGACATGTTTTCTTTCCACATCCCATACGCCATAGAGCCAGGAGGTTATTGGCATCTCTATCATCCTCTGCTTCTGCTCCCAGGCTACTTTTATTCTCCTCCCAAGCTTCCTTGAGGGACATGCCATTGTGCTGTATATCCAGCACCCTACACATCACAGTCGTGGGTCACCTTGCATCTGAGGGTCACCTTGAGTCATTGAATCTTTTCCTGCCTGGCTCACTATCCTTCTCCTTATCTCCCTGTCATCATTCTTGATGATTTCCACATCCTCGTCCTCATGCTACCCAACACACTGGCCTCCCATTTGCTTGACCAATTCACTTCTAATGCTCTTTTCCTCTATCCCACTTATATCACCGTCATGTCATACCAGCAACTCCATCACTTCCAACATTCTCTGTTTGAAGACTCCCACTCCTTTTAACCTTGTATCTTCCCACCTTATTCTTTCTAGTTTTCCAACTTCAACAAATTTCAACCCGTTTTTTTTTGGGGGGGCGGGGCACCCAACCACTTTTCTATGCCCATCATCTGTATTTTTTGACTTGTTACTAATTTTGCATTCCAAGCTTTATAACTAACACTCTTTTCTTGTGCATACTCTCAGCCTCCATGCAAACCTCACTCTCCCATTGTCCGTGCTTGTCAAAATCCTAACTCCACTTAAACCTAAACTTAAAACAAACAAACAAACCAACCCTAACCTGCAGAACAGCAGAATGTGTTGAAGAAAACAATACAGCCAGGTTGACTGACTTGATTTTACGTTTATGAGTGTCACATAGACCTCAGCACAACCCATCAATCCCACTACACTTTGCTAATCAGTTCACTCACCCACCCTCCAAGATGATGGCTTCACACCCTCGGCTCTTTCCTTGAACTTCTGGCAACTCCTCTTCCATCCTAACTCTCAGCTTGCCCCTTATTTCACTAAGAAAATAGAAACAATAAGAACTTCCTTGTTCTTGTTTTGCCAAATCTACCTCTGTAGATTCTGTACCTCTGTCTTTTGCTCTGTGTCCCTCATTAAATGGAAAATAGGCCCAAGCTCCCGTCTCAACCCAATGTTTCCATTGTATGTTCCACCCATGCCCCCACTCACCAATCATGTTCCCCCTCATTTTGATAAGTATTTTCAGCAGACAAACATTCTATAAGGTGTCTCTTCTTTAACAATAGCCCTTCTTAGACTTCACATCCAGCCCCTCCCCTGGCAAATACCATTCTGTTTTCCAATTCCTCTTTATTGCAAATATGTAGAGTCTCTATTTTCTATTTCCACTTCTTACTGCCCATCCTCTCCACAGATATTTTTTCTTCCCCCACCACACCACAGAAACTGTCTGGCAAGGTCACCAACACTTCCTTCTTGCTAATTTTCTTGTCAATCCTCTGTCCTCATCTTATGTGACCTCTTGGCAGCATTGACACAGCTAGTCATCCCCTCTTCTGGGAAACATTTCTTTCCCATGGCTGCCTGGTAAACCACAGTCTTCTGTTTCTCTTCTTACCGACTCCTTCTTCCAAGTTTCCTTTTCTGGTTCCCTCTTCTTTTTGGTGCCTATAAACCTGGAACATCACAGCACCCATTCATCAAGCTTCTCCTTTTCCCTGTTCACCCTTCTCGAACATCTCATTTAGGGCTAGTGCTTTACATGTGTCTATATACTGGTGACTCCAGCTGTAACTTCTCCTTTGAGCTCCAGTTTCCTGCACCCCATGGAGTAGGTAGAAATATATTTTTCAATTAGATATGGTGCTATTACACCAAGAGTAGGAAGAGAAATTCATTTGGGATGGAGGTGGTGGAGGGGGCTTGTGAGATATATTAACTCATCAACTACAAAGAATAAGTGGTGTATGATGGTCTTTCTCCTGGCCTGACATCTTGAAGACATGAAGCGACCTGCAAGGGCTCAAGACTTTGGATATTCCACAGATAAAGCTTCCATTTTGAGTATCAGCAACTACTCATTTGCTCTAAACAAAAGGTGAAAGAAGGGAAGCAGCTGATGCTTCTGCTGATGATGATGATGACAAAAACGATAATGGCATTTACATGATTCTGCAGTGCTTGACAAACTCAGCAAATGACTTGTAAAGTCGGCAGTCAGGGCTGTCAATGAGAGAGAGTCACCTCTGGGCCAGAAAGCAGTGGTCGCATTTGCATAAAAGGAGAGTGCTCATAGCACCTGACAACTCAGAGTGCAGTATACAAAGAGAACCCTACGTTCACAGGAGCTCACAGAGGGACTAGGCTGAAGCGAAAGCAGGGTAGATGGGAGCATAGGTATAAGAAAGGGCTTCCCGAGAGCAAGGGTCTTAGCAAAAGATCAGGTGCCCAGAGGAGGTTATCAAACTTGCTCAGAAGAAATTAAGTAGCATGGTACTGACACCTGAATAAAAAGACAGACCTCTGGAAGAACGCCGAGAGTCTGCAAAGAAACCCAAGCATATATGAAAATTCAGTATATCCTAAATAGAAAGGTGGCATCAAAATTTACTTGGGGAGCTCCTACGGTGGCTCAGTGGGTTAAGAACCCAACATAGTGTCCGTGAGGATCAGGATTCCATCCTCGGCCTTGCTCAGGGGTTCAGGTTCTGACGGTAACACCAGCTGCGGTGTAGGTTACAGATGTGGCTCGTATCTGGTGTTGCCGTGGCTGTGATGCAGGCAGGCAGTGGCAGCTCTGATTCGACCCCTAGCCTGAGAATTTCCACATGCTGCTGGGGGCGGCCATAAAAAAGAAAAAAAAAAAAGAGAATCACTTGGGCACAGATGATTTTTATTAAGTGGTGCTAGGACTGGGTAGTCAGGTAAAATTAGTAAAGCTAGACCTATCTTCCAGCAAACACAGAAGAACATAATCTAAAATGGGTCAGAGGGGTGTGTCAAAACGTGAACCTTACATGTACTGAAAGAAAACATGGGTGACTTCTGGGGTATGGAGGAAGGATTTCTCATCTGAATCAATATCCACGGACACTAAACGAAGTGACTGATAAGTTTGATTACATAAATATTTTTGTTAAAGTCTGCATGGAAAAAATACAGTTAAGCAAAGTCAAAAGATAATGACAAATGGGAGAAAATGTTTGCAATCCACCTCACAGATAAAAGGCTAATTTTTTGCCATATACAAAGCCCTCTTAAAAGTTGAGAGGAAAAAGATGTAAAACTCAACAGGAAAATGGTCAAAGGCCATACGTAATTTGAAAAAAATATATACAAATGGCCTTTGGATATAAGAAAAAATATTCAACTTCACACATAAGTGAAATGCAAATTAAAATGACATTGAAAATTTCTTGTAGTTCCTCAAACAGGTAAACATAGGGTTGCCATGTAATCTAAGCATTCCTACATGCATATACCCAAGAGAAATAAAAACAAACGCTCACACAAAAAACATAACACATGAATGTTTCTTAACAGCTGCAAGGCAGAAACAACAAAGTGTCCATCACCAAATGCATGGATAAACAGAAGGGGATATTATTTGACCATACAATGGAGTATTATTTAGTCCTAAAAAGGAATGAAGGACTGACACCTGCCATAACATAGATGGACCTTGAACACATGCTAAATGAAAGAAGCCTGTCACAAAGTCTTCTTTGCACGACACCATTTATCTGAAATATCCCAAAGAGGCAATTCCATGGATAGAGAGTAGATCAGTGATTGCTTAGGGCTGAGGGAATAGGGAACTAGGACAGTGATAGCTAACGGGTACCTGGTTTCTAAAATTGTGGTGATGGTTGCAGATATTGAAATATACTAAAATCTACTGATTGGGCACTTAATGGTGTGGTATGTAAATACTCTCTCAATAAAGCTGTTTTTTAAAAAAATGATGCTGAGATAACATTTCTCACGTATCACTGGTAAATATTAGAAGCCTTGATACATTTTGCGGTGAGCTGGGGCAACAGGCACCCTCATCACTTGTTAGAGGGAATACAAATGAGCACAGCTGTTAAGGTGGGCCGGGATTTGCAATATCTAATGAAACTAAATATATGTATACCTAGTGACCTGGAAGTCTCACTTCTAGGTATTTACCCTGAAGATGCCTGTCCAACTCTGAGAACACGTACATACAAAGTTAAACCTTAAGCATTGTTTGTAATTGCAAGATAATGAAAACAGTCTCCATGCCCACAAAGAGATGAGAAAGTGTGGAGGAAGTGTGGTACAGTCACACAGTACAAAACTATTCAGCTAAAAAAGAAGAGGGGAGAACTCTATGAGTGACCGGAGGTGAGGTCCAGAAGGCACTGATAAGGGGAAATGCAAAGTACAAGAGATTATTGATAGTAGGTCCTCTTTTTTATGAGAAAGCAGGAGAACTAAACTGCCATGCATTTACTTATTTTAGCAAAAGGAGCTGTTTGGACATATTTGTTCAGAGATGAATGAAGGCGGGTCCTGGCATGGGGAATGTGAGCACAGAGAGGAAGCATTAGGAAGGGGAGTGACACTACTCTGAATATGCTTTTTAAAAACAGATTTGACTTTTATATTAATTTTTTATATTCTCAAAAAAAAAAACCCACAAAGATGGGAAGAAAGGCCCTAACAGAATGGAACTAAATTTCCAATGAAAAACACAAGCACATTAAATAAAGGGTCGGGGAAGGACATTCCAAGGAACTTTTGAAGACAGTGTTTTTCTATGCACGCGTACTCTCACTCTAAAGACACAGTGTCGAGAAATACTGAACTCTAGATAGTAGCTTTGTCTTGCACCATGGAATGGATGAATGATTTGAAAACGACTTTCTACGTATACTAGGAAAAAGCAAACAATACATATATTGAGAAAAACTGGAGCTAGATGTCTCACTACTGAAGAAGTAGGGTTCCCCCCAAATACACAAAAGAGGAAGCCTAGAATGATATAGGAATTGCATTGAAAGTATCCATATGCTTTAAAAATAGCTATAGATCCTAGCTCTGTCCATGAAGAGGGCATAGAAATAACGACATCCTCATGGCCCTGAAGCCTAGATGTTGGTTTTAAATTCTGTTCTCCACTAACAGGACTCAGGACTCCTTTGAGAGATGGCTGATTCTAGGGCAGGTAAGGCACAAGGTGAGCCTGAATGTCTTGTTTCCGAAAGGCATCTCAAAGGACAGAAACGGCTCTCACTGTCCAACGCTGGGACAATGTGAATGTGAAAATAAATAGTGAGGCTAAGGAATTACAAGCCATCAAATAACGCATAACAAATCCATGAATTCACACTGGGATAAATGAATGAATAAATAAATAGATAAATGTGGGGTAGGGAAGGCTACCTGTTGCAGCAGAATTGAACTAAGAAAGGTGGAAAAATAATGGAATTAGAAAAATCAGCAGTTGGCAGATATCATAGGAATACATGATCCAGGCAAGAATCACCAATGGATCCTAAAACTAGAGGGTGAAAATTTGATGAGGAATGGATATTTACAACATCCCCAAATATCTTTCTGTTAATTTCTTATTCAACATAAAGGGGAAACTAGCCCCCTGATGGTGGAGAAAGCTGACATGCATCACTTCGGCCAAGTAATCAAAGATAACATCACCAATAATGGCACCCATCCCACACTGCATCCCTCTGGCTGGATGCAGTGAGGAAGACACGGCATTACTTCTGGAGTGTTTCTGCCAAAAATTCATCACCCAGATCTAATCACGAGGAAACATCAGACAAACCCAAATCGAGTAACCTTCTGCAAAATAAATGGTCTGTACTCTTCAAAAATGTCAAGGTTACAGAAAGAAAAAGAACACGTAGAGATAAAGAATGACTGAGGACCTGTTCTAGCTGAAAAGAAGCTAAAGAGAAGTGACAACTAGAGGCAGTGTGTGTTCCTGGTAGAGCACCTGGTTGGAGGAATGGACAGAATTTGAATTTGGATTGTGGGTTACGGGATGATATTGTATAAATGTCCGACTTCCTGGTTGAGATCACTGTACTATGATTGTGTAAAGTGATGCTCTTATTTTTAGGAACTAGACTCTGAGGTGTTTGGGGCTGAAGGGGTACAATGCCAGTGACGTATTTCCAGATGACTGAGAAAAACTATATATATATACTCCACATCTCGATTTAAAACTTTCTATGGGAACTGGGGGTGGGGGCATGGCGATAACCTGGGCCCCTTGGGTCTTTGTTTTCCCAGCTGGACCAACTTGTCATGTATTCCCTGTCTTGTCTGTGGGACTGCCAGGCCCACTCTTAGCTTAAAGGGTATGAATGTGATCTGTTTGGAAAAAAAAAAAATCCCATTCCCAATTAATGGCATTTTTCCTTTTTCTTTTTTTTTTAAGCCCTGGATTTAATAAAATCCTTTTACTAAAAAAAATTATCCAGTTTTCAAATATGATGTTAATCTGTGAGTGAGACCTTCTCAAAGCTGCCCTGAAGCTGCCACATCCCTCCGCGGGTCCACTCGGGACCCTGACACACTTCAGGGCATAGAGGTGCTGCAGCCTCAGCTGTGGCTGGGATTCATAGCTCTGAGCTATGAAAGAGAGCCCGAAAGAAAATGTGATTCTCTACCGAGCCACTTCTGTGCTCTGTTTTATTTCTCAGGGCTGTGTCCCAGGCTGGGATGAGAGTGTGCGGTGACTCTGTCTTGAATCCTCTCCCCTTAGTATCTTTCCTGCTGGCTCAGGGATTCTGTGGCACAGAGTGGTGTGCTGGTCTGAGTGATTTACCTTCCACCTGCCTTGTGGGCCTTTCCTGGCCTTCAGGGAAGCCTCTGTCCCTCATGGGCCACTGGCACCTGGCTCTGAAAATCTCACGCACAGGAGTTCCCACCATGGATCAGCAGAAACTGCCATGAGCTGTGGTGTAGGCTGCAGATGCGACTCGGATCTGGCATTGCTGTGGCTGTGGTGTAGGCCAGCAGCTATAGCTCCGATTAGACCCCTAGCCTGGAAACTTTCATACACTGCAGGGGTGGCCCTAAAAGACAAAAAAAAAAAAAAAAAAAAAAAAAGAAAAGAAAAATGAAAATCTCACACACATATGACCCTCTGGATTCTCATGCTATGTCCTGGCTTGCCCTGTGGTATGCACATCCCCCACCCCCACCCACCACGTCTAGGGAAGCACAGAAGAGTGGCTTCCATTTATGCACCAGGGAGGGAGAGGGAAGCCACTGACTGGCTGAAACAGCTCTGGTGAGTGACGGAGCCACGGAAACGGGCACCCTGAGTACCACGAGCTTCAGACGCTAGAAATGGGGAGCATGGTCCTAGTCAAAGAGACCCAAGGCTTAAGAAGCCCGAGGTGGAGATAGGAGCCTCTTTTCCTCCCCAGATCACAAAGTTAACCATTTACTATTGCCATAACAATAATAATAAATAAAACAATAACAATAACTATTATTGATAATAAAAGAACCTGCAGAGAGATACAGTTTCAAATCTGCATCTCTATGACATCAGAGTCACGGAGAAAGACTCACTCGAATAAATGTTTGCCCTTTCAAATGCCCGCAAAGTCCAAGTTTAGCAGTTAAGCATTCGATTCATGGCATCACAAACAAGCTTCTTGTGACTGATTCTCCTTTCTGACATGGCAAGTGTCTCAACCGCAATCATTCCTTTTATCTGGTGCAGCCTCAGCCCCAAGAGCTTCACCCTCTTTCCTTGACTTTACTCCCTTCCTGTCCTCTGGCCTCAAAGCCCAGAGCTGGGTAACCCTGCAACCCATAGCAGCACCCACAGCCTCACAGCAGAATGACCCAGCGCTGCTCCGTTCACCAGCATCTGCGCTGCATGGGAGGAGGGCTGATGATTCAGCCTGCTCCTCTTGTGCAAACTCCTTGCTGGTGGGGTTTCTGTGCCCTCCTCACTCTTCTCCCAGGTAGGTACCAGCCTCCAGGAATGCTGGGCTTAGTGAAGCCAGTCAGTCATTGGCAGGGGGTGGAGTCTCGACCTGGAGCTCTGGGTTTAAGCATGGCTGCCAGGGGTCAAACATTTGCTCTGAGAACTACATTCTCGATTTATCTGTTACAGTAGTTAATTTCATCTGTTTTGCAGAAAGATTTACTAAGGGTGAGCAATGGAGGCGGGCAGCTGCAGCTGCATCCATTGCAACCATATGGTTTATTTACAACCAGGGCTCTGTGGAGCAGATAGCTCAAAGAGGATTAAATTATACTTTGTAGATTAAAGTCCCCAACACTACAAAACTCATAAGCCTTTGTATGCTAAGCAAGAACTCTGACTTTTACTGGGTTTTAAGCTGATATTTTGTGCACACAGAAAAAAGTGAAAACTTTTGATATTTAAGTATTTTCTTAAAAAGCTGGCAGAATATCTGGTTTGTTCCATAGGCAGTGGGCTGATTAAGAGGTAGGAAAAAACCAACCAAACAAAAACAAAACCAAAAAACCAAAAGAGGCTTCAAAAATAGCTTTTAAAGGACTGGTATGGCCAATTCATTCTCACTATAAACAAGCCTTCTCCATCTCTGTTTACTCATCTCCTTGAACTTGGGCGGGCAGCCTGCTCAAAAGGTCCCCAACCTGTCAAAGCCATGGCTGATTTTCTGCTGGCAGTCAAGGAGAATACCCAAGTAACTGCATCCCAAGCACGGGGCTATCCAAACTCACTTGAAGTTGGTTAGAAAATGGGTCCTTAGGAGAAACTCAGTTTTGTCCCATTCCTCTGTGTGACAAGGGGCACCTCAGGAAGTCTTCCTAGTGACAGCTATCCATCATCTTTCTGGAAGGGTCCTTCTCCCTCAGGGTATGTCATTCCCAACCCCCCACCTTCCCAGCCCCCAACCCCAGCCTCCATCCTCTTCAGACCCTGAAAGAATTCGGTTCAATTTAGCCTTCTCATTGATCTTTAAAGTTTCACTCTCAGTCCCTTTCCACTTGAAGCCTCGTTTGATGTTTCCACGGGCATTTCTACTGATGGGCTTCACCCAGAGAGCTTTGTCGTTGACTTTGAGAGTCTGGTGTTCAGAGGATGGACTGATCTTCACAGGTGTTATTTTCTGCACACAGTGCAATTAGCCACACAAGCCAAATTGGCACAAGCAATGTGCTCTTAGCTCTTCTTGAACCTCTGGTGCTCATTGCGAGGCTCTTAGGGGACTCATGTTCTCACTGAAAGGTGGGCAAATTCCCTTGTGGGTGATGACCAGCCCTCACCAAGCCTGGTGTGGGACATGGCCCTGCAGAATTAACCACCAGCAGTCCAGGGGATGCTCTTTGGGAAGTAAGGCTGATGTGTTTATGGAAGGAATCAGACATTTTCTTGTGGCAATAAAACTGGTTCAGTGGAGAAGCAATGGCTTCATTAAAAAGCAGTGGAAAAATACACTTTCAAAAGAATCTTGAGCAAGAATAAGGATGGTTCCAGGATCCTATGTGTGGGTCCATAGGATTTTGCATTTCTTGGGGGCATCAATAACACAGATCAAAGTAGAACGGATTCCCAGAGAGTATCTAAAATTATTTTTCCACCCAGGGAACACTTCAGGGACTTCTTGTGGCTCCCCTGTGCCTCTATACCTTTTTCTGCTGAAGCAATGATACTGAAAATCTTAAAAATCTGGAACAGAGACAGGGGAAGGACTTGGGAGTCTCAAGTGTCATTGCTGCCAACAAGGCTTCCTTAGAAGTCCCCAGATGCTCTTTACACAGCCTTCCCCTCTCCCTGAGTCCCACTGCAATCCTGACACTTCGTCCCGGAAAACGAACTGGCCAGAAGCATTGCCTTGAGCCGAGTGCCCAAACCATCATCATCCAACAAGACCTGTAAGATCTCCTGCAGTGGTTTGTGCCATCCAGTAGGAGGTGTGATTAGCAGCTCTGTTAATAGATGATGATTGCATCGTATCTTTCGCCCACAGGATCTCGCTTAATTTTCACAATCATTTCAAGAGATAAGGAGCACAGATGTTATCAATCAGGTTTTATATGTGAGGAAGCTTGGGGAAAGCACAGTTGATGTACTTTCCTTCATCTTCTCTTGCCCCTCCCTTCTCTCTCCCTCTTTCCTCCCTCCCTGCCTTCCTCTCTCTCCTCCCTCCTCCCCTCCCCTTTCCTCCCATTTCAGTGGATTTTCCAGGGTTCAGACCTGATCTCTATCCATGGCTTCTACCTTCTCAGCTGCTCATCTCAAAAACCATGTTGCCTTTCTCAATACTGTAAAGTCTACTTTCTTTTAAGCAAAACAGTTGGAAGGGGCTGCTGAGTCTCCAATGGCCCAGATTCCAATTATAATGGACCTGTAGCAAGCTGCACCCATATCATGCCTGATTCATTCAAACCTTTTCCCCTGACAATTGCCTTCTCCATTCGGGACAAGGATATCCGCTCTTTCTGGGTGAGGGAGCAGCCTGATTATAGCTTTGTTAGAAAATGGTGCCACTTGCTCTTGCAGTCGAATTGGTTGACGGGTTTGAGATGCAAAAGCAAATCACTGCCAGTGCACATGCCCCTACTTTTATCACAGTGAAATCCTCGCCCATCAAAGCGAATGGATATGTGGAGCGGTTAATTCTAGGTGTCATTAAAAGAACCACAATGGCAGCAATAAGTTTTTTTCTGGATTCCTGCAAGAGGTGTATGCAGGATTCCCTGGGCTTCTCAATATCTTCTGGACTCTCTACACCACTTTGGGTGCAGTGGCAGCTGTTGAAACTCCAAGTAGCAAAGACTCAGCCAAGAAAGTTGGCCCCAGGTGGCCTTTCTCAAGCTTCTCATGAGCACCCTTTCATGAGCACCGTTTCTCCTGCATCCTAACACTTCCATCAATGCCTCAGTGCTCTGGAGGAATGGAGGCAGCTGCTGTCTATGGTCCTGGTGGCCGGGTCGTACTGCCACTCAATGGACGTTGACTGGCGAGCATGCGTGAGAGCTTTCAAGCCAAGGAAATTATCTTGAGAATAATTCCTTTGGAGGGAACTGGTGTGTTTGAAGAGAAGTTTGTGCTAACCCTGGGTGTATGTCTCGCTTCCTGGAACGTGAATCACAGGCTGGACTACTATGAATTCCTCGAGAACACAGCTCCCCTGGATCCCAACCCACTTTCTGGTCCAACCAGTGACCTGAAAAATGCAGGTGTCAGCATCCAATGACCTTCCCCACGTAGGAAAGGGAAGTGACATTGGTGGCATTAACTGTCTGAGAATACATAAGGATGGCAAGTTAAACAGTAATCACTAGGTAACCATTCAGACAGATAGAGAAAGAGGGGAAAAAACCCAAGAGTAGCTATCTTTAAAGAGAACAAGCAGATCTGAGTAATCCAATTTAGGGGAGATAAGAGCCTGATGCTAGTACTGTCCTTTAACTGGACAAACGCCTTCGTTCAAGTGTCAACCCCAATCCGGAAGAGGTCACCGCACTGGGCCTGCTGCCTAATATACTCCTGAATTGGCTGAGTGGCTTTCCGAACAAACACACTGGTCCAACAGAATTGATTTTCAACAGGCCATATTGGTCCCTAACGTAATTATCCAGCAGTGAGTCAGTTCACAGCAGCCCCTGCATTTAAACGCTGCTGGTCAGGCTGGACAGGGTTTCAGCCGGCACTGAGATGCCTTCTCCAGACACCGCCTGGGAAATGTCCTTTTTCCCAGCCACCTTTCTCACATCTTTCTAAAGAACTCAATGGGCAGTGGGGATTTTATGCCACTCCCTCTTAACAGGCACTGTCCTGTGCCTGTGATTGGGAGCTGCAGAGACAGTGGTCTCACGTGCTTGTGAATATCAAGTCCCGGCTGCTTGATGGCTGAATTCAATTTACAATAAAGAAGCAAATGGAATCTTTTGAAAACACTACCAGGCTTAACCTCTGACAGTCTCCGAAGGCTTCTTGGCAGCAGAGTGCCAATTACCTCGGGGGTCCAGCTGGCGAGGGATGGGTCCTGTGGGGTGATTTTCCAGCACTGCGCATTCCCCCCAAAGACTCACTCAAGTCACAAAGGCCAGGTCCTAGGTGGTCAAACACAATGTGACCTCCAAACATCCAGCTGAATGTTACAACATCTTCTAAACTTGAATGAGTCCCCAAACTGGGAGGCCTGCTTAATGGAGTATGATAACATTTATACCTCTGTTGGGATATCCAAACAAAATACTTTCTTCCTGGCTGTAGGAAAAGTAGCAAGCCCAGAAGATCACAATTCTTCTTTCCACTCATCACTTCTCATCTCTTGATGAGATACATATTCTCCCGGTCTGAAGACTTCCTTATTAGTAGTATCTTACACAAACTCTTTACTTCACGTCCCTAGCTCACAGAAGGGGCAGGAATGGGGTGGAAGGCACCTTTGGGCACCTGGCATCTGGTGCATTGCATCATCTAAAGCAGTGATCTGCAACTATTTGTGGAACCCCATTCAACCGATTCACAATGACAAAACCCACTCAGTCAGTCACTGTGTGACGTTGGGCAATAGCTTAACCTCTCTGTGCCTATATTTCTGCAGTGATGGGGTGATAATAGTCCCCGCTACATCTGATTGTCATAAAGATAAATTAAGATTTGTCAAGCCTTTGGAACTGAGCCTGGCATGTATAAAAGCATTAAGCAAAGGACATGATTGGCTACTTAAGGGGTTGTACAGGAGAGTACAGTAGAATCAGCCCACCTGAACCTCTTCCACATCTGGGACCTCATCTGCTATGAAATCCACAGCCTGCTAAGTGCTATCCAGTGTGTGTGCCTGGGCTGGCCTGTTTTCCCAGAAGCCGCATGGTCTAGGGGCACAGGAGGGCACAGAAAAGATGTTCCACCTGCCCCAGCCTCATTCCGGTGGGGAATCCATGAGGGCCATGGTAAGGAAGTGGTGGCGGCAGTAGCCATCAGGGAAATGGATCATCTGAGTTGTTGAGAAACTCTGTTCAACCACAATCAACCTGCTGGGAGCCTCTGCACTGACAAATGGTAAGGCACTGTTAGAACCGGTTGGTGAGAGACAAGAAAAATATTCTCATTTGCTTCAAACACTGAAATCAACCAAAGCCGTTCATTCTGGTTTTCACTTACATCTGCACTCCTCCAGCCAGAGTAGAATGGAGCAACCCAAAGCTAGGACCCCAAACCCTGTACGCTCTCCCTTAGGATGTGCCAGCATGCAGCTTCTTCTCAGGGGACCGTACTGAAATTAGCACTGACTACATTATTTCTGGGGCCCAGACTAATTCCTACGTATTATTAGCAATAATGACAATGCGTGCCACACACTATTTACATGATTTCATTTTGTCTGACGTGTCCCATTATTGTCACTGCACATGAGGAAACTGAGGCACAGAGAACTTAAAGAGTATGATCAAGGCCACTGGATTATCACCTTGAGCCAGCTCACGGCCACTCACCCACCCGGCCCGACTATGGGGGCAAAGCGGACAGAGATGTTGCAGGTTGCAAAATATTATTAATGCTGGTAGGTATGGACCTAATTTGCAGTAAGAAATAAAAGGGAGGGGGAGAAAAGGATGCAGCAGGAGAAAAGGAGGAAGAAAAGAGGTTGGGGATAAGGGATGGGACGAGACAGGAGAAAGGGAAATGCGTAACTAAGATTTAAGATTATTATTTGGATTTTTCAAATAAATAGCCTTTGCTATCACCATATGTAACATTACAGACGACACAAAGTCACAAAGTGTGCCAGGCACTGCACTGTCTGAAGTGCTTCCCATCCCGTTACTTTGTTTATGATTCATAATAATCAGTTACTACTTTGAGACACATTCATGGAGAAGGAAACTAAGACTCGGAGAGGTTCTAACTCTAGGTAGAAGGTCAAAATCTCCCCAGAGCGAGGCTGTGGGATTGAGCAAATAAAATACAGGACAGCCAGTTGAATTTGAATTTCAAAGAAAACACCAAATCATTGGGGACATACTTATACTAAAGCAACAAATAATTTAGGACATGCATAAACCCAAATAAAGCATTCGTGTGTCTGACATTCCCACTGAACTGGGCATCCTGTGTTTTATCTGGCAATCTGAAGCAGAGGTATTATTGGGCTCTCTTGTCTTTATAGTTTTAAGCTGGCATAAACTTTTCATTTAGGGTCCCAACTGCATTCATCCGGTCAGATTCTTGGGGCATCTGTAAAGGTGCCAGCAGGATCCAGATTCAAACTGACTGGCTTCAAATACAAATTTCGTGCCCAAGAAGAATCTTGGGGCTTTACAGGGATCAGCTTTATTCTGGGGTGTGCCCACGAGGGGCCCTCACATCCTGGGGGCTTCCTTTCCACCCCCTGGTCACCTTCAGACTTCTGCCCTGACTTGCTGACCACACACAACCGCCCTCCTGCCCAGCCTGGCATCCGCCTGCCTTTTCTGCCCCCAAACCGGATGTCAAGCCTTTCTTCACTTCAAGTGTGCACAGCTGCCTGGCAGATAAAGACAGCATCGGCATCCAGTCCAGTCTTTCTCCTTCCTGTCCTTCCCCTAAAGCATTCCTGAATAGGGTCAGGTCCTGGCTGTATTTTTCAGTCTCTAATTAGCAGATTCCAATTCATCACCCTGAGTATCTCCTGGCATCAGCCCCGAGATTCCCTCCTCTCGCCTGGTGAATCGGTCTTCATTTAAAACCTTCTCTCTTAGCCCTAAATGGAAATCAATTCTGCAAGTTTAGCAAATAGTTAATTACTCCACAAAGGGGATTGATTGGCCTTTGATCACCAGAAAGCTCTGCAGTGCTATTAGTCTCTTTCATCTGTGATTAAACCACAGAGAGAAAGAAACAAAAACTAAATTAGGCTTCTCCTGTTATCCTACAAATATTTAATGACGGGCTAATCTCCTAGAGGTGTGTTCAGGGGATACACATTCCATCAGGAGCCGGCTTCCATTCAACCTTGAACCCAGATTCCATCTTTGTGGAGAGCGCAGCAAAGAACTTTATAGAGGAACAGAGCTGGGCTCAAAGAAACCCTTTGTAGGACTCGCTCTTGTCTGCCTTTTCTTCTCTCCTCTTCTTATGTATGTTTTAATGCAGATAAAGATTTTCCCGGTGGACTCCTGGCATGAATAATAATAATAAAAAGGAAACCTGGCTTAAAGAATTCCATCTGGGTTTTGCTAACTCTCTGGCCAGAACCAGATAGTGTCCCACTGATTTGCAGATGACGAAGAGCCCGTCTCCCGAGTCACAGGCTCCTTCACGTGGTGCAGAAGAGGCACAGGGAGTGGAACGTTCCCAGATTACTGCTTCCTAAACAGGGGTGCGGAATGACAGAGCAGGAGCTAGGGTGTTCTGCGTCATCCAGAAAGGGCACTGTGTATACATTTGATAAATAGCTCTAAAAAGCACAGAAGGAAACTTAGGCATGGGAAGGAGGAAAGAGCAAGGACCCTGGAGTTGGGTAGAATTGAGTTCACGGGCTCCTCTGCTTACAGCTGAAGGAGCTTGGGCAAGCTGTTAACACCTCTGACTCTGAACAAAGGGCTTGTGCAGAGCCTCAGCGCTGATCAGCTGCAACAGATCACAAAGGCACCAAGGACAGCGCCTGGCACACACTAGGAGTATTAGATGGTACAGCAGCTCCCCTCTCTCTCTACTCAGGGTCAGGCAGCTGCTTACACAGAATGCTGAGCCTGAGCCATGGTCCCCCCCAAGGCCAGTGGCTCTTCTCCCTGCATTTGCATGGCCCCTCCAGCCATTGCTCTGTTCCACAGTTACCATTCTACCTAGAATCCACCCTAGAGACCCACATTTCTGAAAAAACATCAAGGCACCAGAACAAAAGAAGAGATTATGGCCAAGTGTAGATACAACCAAGGAATCAATCAGGTTTTACTTGAACAGGCCCTTTCTGAATGATAGATTTTTTCCCCACACACTGTCGTATGAGTTAGCTTGCTCTCCAGAAGCAAATCACAGGACAGTGTCTAAGTGACTGTTTTTTTCAGTCTGGTGTTTTGGGCTTGATAGAGACTGCTGGTATATACTTTTTATTACCTTTGTCTGTTCTTCCTGAAGACTCACGCACATACCCAGAGGTCGTTCTGGGGCATTCTTCTTCATGATCTGATCAGACAAACCCTGCTAATTGGGCTGACCCAGGCCAGGGTGGTGATGTTGGCTAAGTCAGTGTTACCTGTCCCACCTTTCTCCTTGTCTCGTCTCCATGGCAGAGGTAGGGCCCCTCGCTGCAGTGACACGCTCCCTGTTCTGTAGTCTAAAGACCAATGGACCCAGTGACCTGGTGGGAGCCCAGCTCTGACATTTACAAGCTGAACGACCTAGGATAACTCAGGGGCAACACTAACCAATTTAATTAACATTTGTTGAGCACCTTCATGTGTCAAGGGCTGAGCTAGCACATCTGTGAGGATGAACTACTTTAATTACATCAAGGATTAGTATTACAGCAGGTTTTGTTAAGTCTTTGTTAAGAGCTTTCTTTTCTGGCCATGGGTATCCCCCAGGCCTGTGCCAGGACCTGGCAGAAAGCAGACATGGGGGAACCAGTCAAGCTGTGATGGACCGGGTTCTCACCCTGTAGACAGGACGGCTCTGAGTGTCTGTCCTGCATGGTCTCTGGGAGGGGCCTTGCAGGGGAAGCTCCTGTTGGCCACAGTGGAAATGTTCTTGCTTGCTTTCTCTATGGCTCTCTGGCCTGTTCTCCCCCCCCACTCCCCCCCGCCCCCGGGCATGCTCTGATGAAGCAAATTGCCATGTTATGTACTGCACTATGGAAAGGCTATGTGTCCAGGCACTGAGGACAGTCTCTGGCCCAGAGCCCACAAGGAAGTGAATCTTGCAACGAACTGGTGCATGAGCTCAAAGAGGACTCTGCCCTAGTTGAGCCTTGAGGTGATTGACAGTTTGACCATAGGCTCATGACAGACCCAGAGCCAGAGGCACTGGCTAAGCTGTGCCAGGAGTCCTGACCCATGGAAGCTAAGATGATAAGTGTTTCAAGCCACCCCTCAGTTTTGGGGGAATTTGTGTGCAGCAACAGAGAGATGGACCAGATTATCTTTTATTATTATGTGTAGTCACTCCATAGAGTCAACAATAGTATATGCTCTTGGGAACAGTTTCACAACAGTATTGACTGTAAATAACTCCATGTTAAGCTATGGGAGGCCTAGTATAGGCTCTGATTGGGCCACTGGGATTTAAATTTTGGCTCCCTCCTGTGCCACCCCGATGACTTGGTGCCAGGTAGGGGACCCCTGAGTTTCAGTTCTTCTGCAAAATGGAGGTAATAATGCATTGCCTTAAAAAGTGGCTGTAAGGATTCAATAAGATAATGCTTGTATATTGCTTAAAGTACCACCTGGAAGTGGAAGGAAGTTCTTAACAAATGCTACCTATTATGATTCCTACAAAGATTTTAAGAGAAGGTATAATATAATTTTTGGACATCAAGGATCTTGCTTTCTGTCTAGGGAGTTGCCACAGCTCATGAAGAAAACAACACAAGGTAAGAGGCAATTAAGTGCTAAATTGTGTTCTTGAAACTCAAGAAATTGAAGGAATTGAGAGGCGATAAAGGAAAAAATGGGCTAGACTCTGCTGGCATGTTTCCTGGTGAGACTTTAACAAAGGAGGCAAGGGGAATTGTAGAAGGGCGCTCTGGCATGAGAACAGAACTAGAATTCAGAGCAAATCAGAGAAAATGGGAGACTTGGAGAGTGTGGGGCTTGGCTGGAGTGGATGATGAACACTGAGAAGGAAATGACATTAATGCATGCAGAAATGTGTACAAGAGCGACACGCATTAGACCAGATTCTGCAGGGTAAGGGAAAACTTTATGTTTTACTAAGTATTTGTTTGAAGCAGTGAGGACTGGAGGGCTTTGAGAGAGGAAAACCTGGAGGCTGAGAGCCTCGTTACTATGGCTGAGCTAAGGAGAAAGTGGAGACCAGCAGCTGCTTGGCTGTGCGCTGTGTGCCAAGGATATTCAGGGACACCTCATGCCCTGGAGGAAGGGACGGAAGGCCTGAGTTGAGGGGCCATGACTGCCGGGGCTCACCAGGGCCTGTGGGAGCATGGCTTGTCTGGAGCTTCGTTCTTTCTGGTTTGAAACAGATGTGTCTGAGAGTGGCTCCCCTCACCCACAAGCCACCGAAGCCCTGAGGCATGAGTGTTTGCAAGTTGGTGCATGTTTAAGGTCAAGGGAGCATTGATTTCTGCCCTGAGTTGTAGTGGAAGCTGCTAATTTGATAAGACAGAGCATTAAAGATTCAGTGTGGATGGGTATTGATCATGGGGCAGGTCTTGTTAGATGGGATTTTTTTTAATGATCAAACGACTATTGGTAGAAAACTAAATAAGGATCACCCGCCAGAACCCACCTTGTTTGAGGAGCTATAAAGTTGAGTAAGAGATCATGAAGTGATTGGGTGTGTAGCTTTGAGGTCAGACAGATGTCAGTTTAAATCCTGGGTTTATCAGTTGCTAGCTGTGTGGCTATGGGTAAGTTACTCAACTTCTCTGTGCCTCAGGTTCCCGAGAGGTACGTTGAGAGAGCTAATATTTATAGCATGAGGTTTCTGGAAGAATTGAGCAAGGTATAAATGACAACGATGATGCTGATTAATAATAAAATAACAACAGATAATCTTACTTGAGCTAATGGACTGATTTAATCCTCAGAACCACACAATGAAGAAACTGAGGCACAGAAGCATGCTGAAGGTTATACAGTGTGGAGATGGCATTTGAAGCCAGGTAGTTTACGTTCAGAGGTGGCACAGTTAACTCCTGAGCAAACAGCCTTAATGTATGTAAGGCAGTGTTGGTATATAAGTGCTGAATGCACACTAAATAACTGAGAGTCATATATGTTAAGAGGGGACTTAGAATTCCAAGATGGCCCTTTTACTAAATCTTTGAAAGATGCTGGAAGTGGTTTTTCTATTTGCCTGCTGGGATAGTTCATGTAATAATGTAGCAGAATGTATATAATGGAGGATCATGAGACTCTAACCATCACACACACCCATGCCCACACCCCTAAATCCCCCAAACAAACAAAAAACTGGATGAGGGAGGGAAGGAGAGAAAGGAAGAGACAATAGAAAAGCAAAAACAAGGACAAGAGCAAAAGAGGAGAGATGGGCAGATGTGGGATGTTGAGTGTGAGACCTGGGAAGGCTCATCAAGGTTTGGAAAGGATTGTCAGTGGCTACCCTCCATGTCTGAGCCTCATCCCCAGGAGAACAGTGTGGTCTGGGAAAACTGAAAGACTGCGGTAGATGGTCTCCCAGGGAACCACACTTCCTGGGATTCCCGCCCTGTTTGCTCTTCCCACAAAGCCTGAAATGATGACATGGGACAGGCCTTGGCCTATGGGACAATAGCACTCCACACAAGCAGAGTCTTGGGAGGTGCTGGCACTTGGGCTTGTCCTCTTAGAAGCCAACAACTAACTAGCCTGCAAAGAAGCTTGGGCTTGAGGGAAGAGGCCCAGGATGGAGCTCCAGCCCCGATCATGGCTATCACGTGTGGAGTAGAACTGCCCGGCTGGAAGCATGAGAAATAATACATTGTTGTGGCTTTAAGCCAGTAGGTCTTGAGGTAGCTGGTTCTACAAAAATTGATAAGAAAAGTGAGTTTCCTTATTTTGTCTTTCAAGTTTAAATTTTAATTATACAAGATACAGAAGAATCTATCCTTTTTTTAAAAAAAAATAGAATATTACAGATAAAGTGGAAGTTTTCTTTGACTACTACCCTCAAACCTGGCCCCCTTCCCCCTTTGTAAAGGTAAAAATATTAGGGACTTGGCATTCATCCATCAAATTTTTTTAATTTTTTATTTTATTTTTTTCTTTTTAGGGCTGCACCCATGGCATACGGAAGTTCCCAGGCTAGGGGTCAAATTAGAGCTGTAGCTATCAGCCTATGCCACAACCACAGCAATGTGGGATCCTTAACCTACTGAGCAAGGACAGGGATAAAATCTGCATCCTCACGGATACTAGTAGGGTTTGTTACTGCTGAGCCACAACAGGAATTCCTAATTTTTTTTTAAATGTTTACATACACAGATATATACTCATGGATAATATATTGGGTTCTGAGACTACTTTCTACTGCAACTTTGGGGTGGGACCAAGGTAACCACCTTTATTTATTTGAAGATGAGGGTGACAATCTCCCCCATAACACATGGCAATATCTTGGCCAACAGGAGAGATTCTCCTCTTAGACACTGACTCTGAAAAAAAAAAATCAGTTTTCCTCTAACCATGTTGCACATCTCTCTGTCTCCATCCATGTTGGTAACAACCTCAATCAAAGTGTGGATTCCTTTTCTAAGCATCCTGAGAGAAGGACGTGCTCCCAGGGGGCTTGTTGGGCAACTTTCATTATCCACATCCTCATGGAGCAGAAATCCCTCCCAGACAGCTTGTCCCAACATATGTGGGAGAAGTATGGTAGCCAAAATGGGTTGGCTTTCCATCTGGACTTCCTTGCTTCTGTAGGACCTTTTTTCCCCACCACACTCCCTACCTCAGGAAGATTTTCATCCAAGGAAGGGAGTCAGAAGAACTCTGTGTTTTGTCAGTTTGTAAATAGCATGCAGGAGCCACTGCAGTTCCCTACTGTTACCTACTTCAGAATCTCCCCATCCCTGGGCAGCTGAGGTCGGGTATGCTGCCTGGTTGGCCGTGGCATAGCCCAGAAACAGAGTCAGGAGGCCAGAGAAACAGTCAAAAGCAGCTCTATCTAATTCACACCTCGATACCAGGTCGAGGGGGCTGGTGCATCCAATTTACAGAAGGAGTGTCTAATGGGTGTTAGGCTTCGCCAGACACACAGGGCACACTTCACAGAGTGTTCTGAAGGATCATTGAATATTCTACAAATGAGGCACAAAGAAGCACCCAGAACCATGGATGAATTTATCTAATATTTCAGTACCTGGAATATGACCAAGATGAGCAGTTTAGTGCAAGATTTTGCAGGACACTAGCCAGGGGTACTGCTCACATGAGCTTGCAGTGATGACGCTACCTTTGACTCTTGGAGAGAAAATTGAGCAATAGCATCACCCTACTGAAGGCAGATGGGCTCTGAGAATTGTGGAATCTAACACAGTTAACAAAGGGTCATCAAATAAAATTCCCAGCAGCTCTGTATCTCTTTAAGTATCATGCTTAGTTTATATACAAGCAAGAACTACTAAAGTAACATTGAAAGACTTAAACATGTTGGGGTAGCCCAAAAGAACTGAATGCAGGAACTCAGAGAGACATTAGTACAACCATATTCATGGCAGCATCATTCCCAACAGCCAGAATGCGGCAGCAATTTAAGTGCCCAGCAATGGACAAATGGATAAGTCAAATGTGATATATACATGCAATGGAATAGTATTCAGTCTTTAAAATGAAGGGAATTCAAATGCTACAACATGAATAGACTGGACATTATGCTAAGTGAAATAAGCCAGTCACAAAAAAGACAAATACAGTATGATTCTACTTATACGAGTAACTTACAAAGGACATAGAGACAGAAAGTAGAATGGGGGAGGGGAGAGTGGGGAATGCTTGTTTAATGGGTATAGTTTCAGTTTTACGTGATAAAAAGGGTTCTGGAGATGGTTGGTAGTAACGGTTGCTCAACGCTATGAATGTATTTAATGCCACTGAACTGCACACTTCAGCCTGGTTAAGATGTTATATTATATGTTTTTTACCCACAAATAAATAATATGTCGTGATGGATTTTAAGAGTGATCACAATTCTTTATAACTGATTCCAAAGTAAGAGGTTGAGTCTATTTTCCCACCAGCTGGACCGGGGCTGGCCTTGTGCCTTTCTTGGGCAACAGAATGCAGCGGAAGGAACATCATGGAAGTTCTGGTGACTAGACCTTAAGAGACTTTGCAGCCTCTTCTTTCAAGTTCTTGGACCCCTGCAACCTCCGTGTGAGTAAGTCTCAGCTAGCCTGCTAGAGGACCAGGCCACGTGGAATAGAACCGAGGCACGCAACCAGCCCCTAGCCAACCTAGCAGCTCTCTGAGTCCCAGCCAAGACCAACTGAGCCTGACCTTGGTCAGTAGTATAGTCCAGGTAAGGCCAGATCAAATTGCTGACCCACAGAATCATGAAGTACATAAATGGTGGTTGTTTTAAAATACAAAGTTTTGGGTGGTTTGTTATGCAGCAAAGGCCAACTGTTACAGATCCTAAACAATGCTCTGAATTCTATTGACTTGCTTAGCCAACATATTTTCAGTACTTTACGATCTATGACAACAGACATGGTGAGCTGTCTTTGCTCCTATTACAGCTTCAATGCCTAACCTTGTGCATAGCACAGAGCAGGCACTTAATAAATATTTGTTGAGAAAAAGAATAGTGTGAAATAGATTTGCTGGCACCTCAAAATATTTTCTTTTTTCCTGAATGAGGCAGGGAATAACGATAAATACAAGATAAATACATGGAATACAGAGAAAAAACTCAATTAGGCTATGTCTTAATCATCCAATATTCTTAATTAATGGGGCATGGATTGATGAATTTTAAAGCATCTGCAGACTCCCTTCAACAAATATTTATTTTGCACATAATTTGTGCTATGTACAATGCTAGCCCCTAGGATGCAGGGGATAAGCCAGACAGAGAGTGTTCCTGGCCTCACAGAGTCATAGAAATGTATGCCATTAATTCTATGTAACACAGAAAATAATTTCACTTTACAACTGCAGGTAGAAATCATAAATAGGGCTATGGGTAGGCATATGCATAACAAATATATGCCATTTGATCCTGGTACAAGAGGCTTCCTTTCCTGTAACTTGATTTTTGTTGGCTGATTTTTTTCCTATTTATTATTATTATTATTATTACTATTATTTTTGCTTTTTCAGGGCTGCACATGCAGCATATAGAGGTTCCCAGGTTAGGGGTCAGATTAGAGCTGCAGCTGCCAGCCAATGCCACAACCACAGCCACAGAGGATCTGAGACACAGCTCACAGCAATGCCAGATCCCAAACCCACAGAGCGAGGCCAAAGGTCGAACCTGTGTCCTCATGGAGACTAGCTGGGTTCATTGCCACAATGGGATCGTCTCCTAGTCATTTAAGTAATACAATCTATTCATCCATCCAACAAATATTTAAGGGGTGGAGTGGATATATATAGCGTGAACTAGATGAAAGTACTCTCTGACGTCATAATGCTTTCCATGTGGTCAAGGAGGCTCGATGTATAACTTTACGTATAATCATGCTAATAAACAAATAACTATAAATTGGCCATGTATCACAGAGGGAAAGCCCAGGGCCCTGTCACAGGGGAGTACGATCTAGGCTGGGTGGGGCATAGCTGGGCAACTCCCAGGCCTGGCAAACAGCCTAGTGAAACAGCATCCCAGCTTGGGTTGGTGTGTCATGGGACAGTCCTTTTCTGTGTGGTTTTAAAGACCTGGGACTGAGTTTCAAAGAATTTATGGACTTGAACTAACTTGTGAGTACTATGGATCTGTGAGGTTTTATCTCCCTCTTTCCCTCCATCACAAAGTTGCCACTTGGTGAACATTTTTTTTATATATTTACAGAGTCTCAGAGACAAAGCCTAGACCGTGGGACTGCAGACATCTGCTCGAGTCTGAGTCAAGGTCAGAAGAGCCTGACCCAGGTCCTCAGAACTGCCCAGATGTGCCCAGACTGAAAAGAGACACTGAACTGTTCCCTAAGCCCCACTGAAACCTCTCTCAGCTGTCTTTCCACCTGTAGCATGAGGACATGCACCCCCTACCCCTCCCATCCTCTCTCATTATCAACCCTCCTCCACCATGTGCCCACAGGGCATTCAGAAAGCGCTTTTGCCCCCTCACAGGCATGTGGCAATGATCCCCTAGATGCTGTCTGTGAAGTGCCACATGTTCCAAGGAGAGAGCACTCTCCAGAAGGAACATGAGGGATGGTAATTATTATTGCGCCTCTGTGGAGAGGCCACGGGTACTTGGCATGGCGCCACAGCCTTTTCTGGAGACAGCTGCTGCCTGGCTGCATGTGCAGCCCCAGCCGCAGACGTTTCTGCTTCACATAGACATTGCCCTGGGCTGCGGCAGGCACCGCCTCTTCATCTGCCCAGGCTGCGATGTACAAGGACACAGATGAGGGCTGGTGCCCACGCCTTGGAGCTATCAGTCAATGTTTATTCATTTAACAAATATTTAGTGAGTGTTTACTCTGAGCCAAGCACGAGGCTAAACATTGCTGGGGTACGGAGGTTTGTAAGAGAGGAGAGAAACCATTTATCCAACGCTAGCTATGGGGCTCTGTCCCAGGCCAAATAATATCTCATTAATCCTTTGACAGATGAAGAAACTGGTGTTTAGCAGCAGATGTAGGGTCAGAGAGTCATTCAAAGGCAGAGCTGACACTTGATTCAGTGTCAGCCCAATTCTAAACACTGTGGTATTTCCAGCATGCTGTTCTGCTTCAGGAACTTATCAAGACCCCCAGCATCTTGACCTCTGCAGGGACCACAGTCCTTAAACATAGCATGGGGCCACATGAGCCCTCTGGTCCCCTGTTGACGGTCATATACATTCCTCACAGAAATTTACATCCTCCTTTTCCTACCTCGGAGTCAACTTGGGAAGCAACACCTTTTCTCAATCTAAGGCTTGGTAGAAAGTTCCAGGTGCAGGTGGAGGGAAAGAGTATTCCATGCAGAGGAACCAGCCTGTGCAAATTCATGGTGGCAAGAAAGATTTATTGAGATGAGGCAGACCTGGGCATGCTTGGTGAAAAGGAAGAGCAAAACGTACAAGAGTTGAAAAGGAATAACTGGGGTGGCAAGATGGGATAGGGGCAAAGCCACCCACCCCCCAGATGAAGAGGTGCAGGAGAAAGGTACTGCCTTCTAGCCAGGTGGGAAGAATGGATGCAAGTAACTTAAAACCAAGTAGACAATGGTGACCACCATACTTCAAGAGCATGGAAAAGGTTTGGCAGTTCCAGTGGGAAATGGCAAATGCTAGTGGCTAATTATTGGCTGAAATGTTAGTTTAAATAGAAAAAACAAACAAAATGGAAACTATTATAGAGTCCACTAATGAAGGAATGCTTGAGAAAATTCTGAGACAGCTACTGGACGGGATACTTTGTAGCCATTAAAAATGACCATTATGAAGATTTCATAGCAACATAGAAAAGACCTTATGAAAGAAAACCCTACCCAGTTTTGACACTTAAGTAGAACATGTGACAGAAAAGGCTAGATGGAGAGAGAAATATGTTGTTTTGAGACAGCAAAGAAACGTCATGAAGAAGTGGTTTTAAAGGACAATTCATAGATTTCATGAATCACTTGATATTGCTTACAAAGTTGTGTGTGCGTGTGTGTGTGCATGTGTGTGTGTGCGTGTGTGTGTGTGTGTGCTGCATGTGTAAATTCTTCTCTGGGATGAGGCAAGGGCTCCAACATTTCATTATTTCTCAGAGGGCTCTATGATCATAACAAGACCACAGAGTCCTGTTCAAATCACTGTATCACAAATTATCTCCTGTGTTAGTTGGGACCCCCAACTAACACAGGACAAAAGGACAGCTGAAAAGGGTTCTTGGCTAACATCTACCTCCCAACATTCTGAGGACCTAGTCTGGGAGCTCACGTCACGAATGATTTGCCTGGGGGACCCATGCCTCCCCTCTGCTGGGTTCGACACCGAGGATGAGTGTGCGTACACACATCCGCACACACTTTCTCTCTTACCCAGTGAAGTTTTCATCCGCCCTCCCAGGTTTCCAGGAGCCCATCAAGGAACTCTTCTAAAGAGCAAAGGGATTTTCTCCCCCAGTGACCTCACGTGGCTTTATAAAATATCGAATTCCCTCCCAATGAATGGTTACTGGGAAGATCAAATGCCACGGCTTTGGAGCCAAGTCTGAGATACACAAAAGAGAAAGTGATCCCATGGGACGGCTGGACCAAGATGGCGAACTTCCCAGAAGACCACGTGCCCCTTAAATCAAGCTGGAACATTTCAGGGTGAGGAGGAAGAACAGTGTGCAATAAAGAAAAGAAAAATGGGTGCTTAGCAAAACAAATGTTTTAAAGCTTTTGAATAATTCAAAACAATGGCACATTTGACGGGGTCATGTGTTCCAGCTAGTAAATAATGTCATGAGAACATTCTTGTGTTCCTATACCACTCACATTCCTTCATTCACTAAATATACACTGAGCAAGTTTCTTAAGCCTGATCTCCTCCTTATGAAAGAACACGAGAGACATACAGCTATGGGCGTGGAAAGTATGAAAGGGGCTTCAGGCAGCCATTCTGGGTTTGGATCCTCCACCCCCCCAAGCAGATTAGTTCTACCCACTGAGCCTCACTTCCCTCATCTGTAAAATGGGAGCACTGCTTACCATGCAAGTTGTATGAGAACTCTGTGAATGAATGTATGTACAGCAGCAGACGCAGGATACAGGCACAGAGTAGGTCCACTCTGGTGGGTAGGCCTAGAGGAGATCATTAAAGAAGGTTTAACTCCACATCCTTGTTCTTCTGCACAGGTCGTTGGGTAGATCAAATGAGTATATACACAGGGAAGAAATACAACAATGACAAAAAACCTGGAAAATGTGACAGAGATATCATGACTATGAGTAAGCTCCTAGCCTATGCCTTTTCCTCACGTGGGTGTGAAGCTGCCTAGCTTCTCCCCAAAGTCAGAGGCATCTCCATTTTACTGATGGTCTTTTCTTTTCTCTGAAGAGCATGTGAATCGCTTGCTCTGGTGAGTTTTTTCTGAGGCTCTAGCTGAGCTTTGGATGAGTTTTATCACACTAAGGGTCAACGTGTCCCCAGACAGAATAGTATTTTAATTCAATAGCATTCAGCAGTTATTAAACTATGATAAATGCTAAAGTGGGGAAGATTACACTTAGACATAAGAAGTGTCACTTGAATCACTTAAAAATATTATAATGTATGGCTAATTGCACCTTGACTATATTATCCAGTGCTGTGAAAACACTTCAGATCCTTAAGTAAGGTGCCATTTAAATACCTATTTAGGTATGTAATGGGTGATATTCTTGAATGCAAAGGTTGTTCAAGACCCCCAACATTCACTAAGTACCTATTATGTGCTGGTCACTTTGTCCACAGAAATTCATTTAATGCCCCAAAACAATTCTCTGAAGCAATTATTATCATCCCTGTTTTACTGGTTGAAAAATTGAAATTCAGAGAGATCAGGTAACTTGCCTAAGGTTACACAGCTGATACACAGTACAGCTAAGATTTGAGTTCAGGATCCATCATCATCATAGACCTATATAATCATGTACTACAAGACTTCTGTTCTTATACTTCATCTCTTTGTGCCTCAGTTTCCTCTCTTATAAAATGGTGACAACAATTACACTAAGTTGCGGTGAGGATTAAGTGACATGATTTATGTGAAACCGATAACACAGTACTCAGCAAACGGAAGTATTGTAATACATGGTTACCACTCTCTCCTACATCGTCATCCTAGCGCACTCAAGCTAAGGACTCTAGAGCTGGGGTTCACTTTGGAGAGAAGCACTGCCTACTCCCCAGCGTGGATTTAATACACTTCACACAACACCACTGGAACTCTACTGGACTAGGCAGCAGGACTGGCTACTTGATTTTCACGGCCTGGTGCAAAAGCAAAATGAGGTGCCCTTGTTAGAAAGGGATCAGAAATTTCAAGACGGCAGCAGTAGAACTTTCAACCAAGCAGGGGGCTCTGAAGCATTGGGTCCCTTGTACCTGCAGCTGTCAAATTCCTGAAGATGATGGTATTAGTGGTGGGAGTCCAGGCTACCTTAGCTACTTATTGACTCTGTGGGCTTAAGTAAAGCTCTGGAATTTTCTGAGCCTCCCTCTAGTTTCTCAGTAATAAAATGGAGACCATTCTTGCCTCACAGGTTGTAGGGAGCACAAAATGAGACAATGGGTGAAAAAGACCTGGCTTAACCAGGACTACCTTGCCAGTAGCTCTCAGTCCTGACCAGGCAGCAGAACCACCTGCAAACCTGCTAAAATGCAGCTGCTAGCTGTTCTGGGAGAGTCAGACCTGGGAGCTCTGGTCTGTGCACTTGTATTATCAGCAAGCTCCAGGCAACTCAAGCACAGCCTGGATTAAGCAGCAGTGCACTCACTTCCAAGCCAAAGGTATTGTTGAATGTAGAAATACTTGCCTTCGTTACTTAGATTTGGATGGTCCTTTCTTGGTTTTAAGATGACAGTCAAGGCACTTGTGATGCTCCAAGTCACTAAACTCACTGTGTGAAATTGTTACAATGTATCACTTGGTCAGTCTGTCAGGGATACAGCTCTAGGACACAGAAGATTCCTTTTATGCCACTGGGTGAGGAATTACTCCTCACTTGAAACTGTCACTTCAAAGCTAAAGTTTTCACATTGAGCTTACCCAAACCTTCCAGCCCTGGTTGCCACATAACCAGAAAAGACCAGTGCTAGTGAGGACAGATATGCAATAGCAGCCTTTCTCTGGAAATACTTCAAATCCAGGCAGAAAAGTGGTTGTATGGTAATAGCTTTCATGCCACCTGGCATATGTCACTGTAACTTAGCTGTGTTCTCACCTGGGTGTCTGTTTTGGAGAACGACAGGATGGCTGCATTTGACAAGTCACACGCATCCTCTCATCAAAGCCATTTGATTTTTTTTTCTCCCAACAGATTGTGTTCTCCCTGAATGGGAGTATTAATTAAGGTTCCATTATATGGGAAGGCAGGTTGGGGGTAGTTAAGGGCTGCAAGGTATGGTGACAAAGCAAAGCCAGTGCCTGTGTGCAGCTATTAACAGGGTGTTAATTGGGTGGTACACGAACATAAATAGGAAGCTCAGAGGTGCCTGGAGTGGTTACCTGGCATCCAGCAAAGGCTATGTGCTCACCCCATAATATGATGTCAGCTCAACTCAAATTTCCTGGCTGTGATTTTTCCCCCCAACATATTTATGCTGGGTCTATGGTGTGATTACCATGTTATCAGGGTCACCTGGAAGAGGCTTGGATCCAGGGTAGCCATGCACCCAGTCAAGGGGCCATCTCGGGCTGTGATGGAGACTGCTGACTTCTTTCCTCTGGGTCTTGACTGCTTTGCAACAACCTATCTATACCTCACCAGCCACAAGAAAGTCTATGTCATCCTCTTTTTCTTTGTCCAGCCATCTCAGACTTAATGGTCCTTCTCTATTTTCTGGAGAGGCTATGGTGAGTGCCCGGGTGGCTGGCTACGCAGAGCAGCAAGATGCCTAAGAATGAAGAGAAGAAAGCTCTTGGGGATAATGCTCTGTGTACCGGAATCCTTTAGAGAAGCCAGGCTTTTTCCTCTTACACATCATTGTTGAATTGTAGACTGTTACACCTGCAAGGGTTTTTCAAGCCAGGCATTCCAGCCTCTGACTCTGTGGGTGAAGAACCCAAAGCCCAGGGAAGATAAATGAACTGCCTAAGGCATTGTAACAAGAAAAACCACAGGCAGGACCGGAAGCTCCATTTACCAGCAGAAACCAGAATGCTTTTTGAAGCCCCGAACTGCCCATCTTGGTTTCCTGTCACAGATGCCAGTGAGGACCACACCTTCTCCTGAACAGGAGTTATCCTTTATCATGCTTCCTTTAAATATGGTTTCTTCATCCTCTCACTGAGCCCATTTTCCATACCCTGCTCCAGTTGTTGGATTATCACTGCTTGGTTTGGGGCTCTGAAGTCCATGTCACTGGCAAATAGTTCAAAGTCACTCTCGCTGATCTTGATGCCCTTTCCCTCCCCTTCAAGGTCTCGGCCCACCCCTCTGGGCAAGCAGTTAAGATTTTCAGTGGCTAGAGCCCCCTTCCTGAACCTCTTCTCTCTTTTTCAAGCCTAAACATCAGTGCCGCGTTCACATGCACATGTCACACAAATTTTTCTAGTCTTTCCACTTCCAACATCGCTTCTATTTCCAAGAAGTCAAAGGGCTTTTCAGAGTCCATGAAAGTCTATGTACACAATGGCATTTTATACTCAGCAGTCTTCCCTGGGACTTTTTCATTTTCTGCAGGTGATCCTGAGTTGAGAAATGACTTCTAAATCCTGCCTACTCTTGTGGCTGATTAAAGTCGAGAAGTCCCTGTAGTCTAACCCACCGGTACTTTTGTGAAGATTTTGCATAACTACTGAAAACAGTTTAAAAGATCATGTCTGTGATCTATTAAACAAGATTTTTTTAAAAGAGCGATAAAGGGTTCAAAAAGAACCCATGAAACAGAAATGGCTGTGTTCTGCTTATTATATGTTAGAAATTAAAAGAATAACATGCTGACTGCTAATTAAGCAAGTCATTTATCAGGAAGCACTTGCCAGAAAACATATTTGAATTCCTCCAAATTCAAATAAAGAATTAATGGGTAAATAATTTACGTTCGAGTAATTACTTGCGAGACTTTATTTAAACCGGAATTTGGTGAAGGCAATTCAGAGATTTCCTTCTTTGTATCATGTAATAAAGCTGTTGTTTAATTAGAATGACAACTTGCTCCTTTAGGTCGAAGGAAAAGGGACTGTAAAATGCAGACATGCTTCTCTTTGGCTGCTCAGAATGATCTGGTCTAAAGGGTCCAGAGAAGGATGGGGCTTTGGAGGATCCAGTCACACAGGAGAGAAGCACAGAGTTTCCAGAGGAATCAAACTCAGGGGTTTAGGGGTATTTCTTTAGTAGGAACAACATGAAACAAAAATAAGAATGAAACTCTCAGAAAACTCACATCCATTCCTAACATACACACACACACACTCAGTGACACCTCCATCGGAAACACACACCCTCACGTGCAGACACCTTCACACACACCTCTTCCCAGCTAAAATAAACAGCAGCACCAATCCTACCCCTAATGACAAAACACGTCCTGGATGCTGTCAAATTGCTTTCACAGAGTTTACTGACTTGAGCATCCAGAGACAGACTTGGAATCGCCGCCTGTCCTGAGGCCTCTAACTTTTCCACTGTGCAGAATTGGAGACATTTGGGCCTGGGGACTTAAATTTGTGGGACTGGGAGGTTTCCAAAGTCTCCAAATCCATTTTCTTTCATTTAAGAGATGGAAATTGTCAGATTGCTTCTCAGCTTCCATGTGTCACCAGTTGGGGGGCTATTCATTCCACGGCCTCTTGGCTTAGCTGTTTGGTCTTTCAAAAAGCATCACTCTCTGGTCAGGAATTTGGGGGTAAGATGGCTTAGATAAGCAGTGTCTAACATGCTCCACCCTGCCATTGACCTAGGAGCCAGAGAGGGCTCTGCTTGGCAGTGTCCTGTTGATACTGTCCCGTCCAAGCTGGATTATTCCAGGGATAACCTCCACCAAGGGTCTTAGGGGCCAGGGCTGTGGAAACAAAATGGGGTTCTGTCCTTTTCACCTCTCTGTTGGGGTCCTGTTAGCCAGAAAATTAAGCCACTGCCAGTGCATCCAGAGAGCTGATGACAAAACTAAAGCTAAAAGTATAGGTACCACTAAGGACGGTTGCACAAGACTATCTGTGTTCAAAGAACAAAATGAAGCCGTACATGATGAAATTCTCCTTCCACGCCTCAGGCCATGCCTCTGAATATGTCTTTGGTCTGGAAATTTACAAAGAGCTTCACAAACTCCCATCTCTGTCATTACTACAATATACGATTTCCCTATACAGTACAATCCAGTGTAACTGAAAATTTTGAGCTAAACACTTCAGACTATTAATGACTGCGTAAACTTTGGACTACAAGGATTTACAAAGCTAGTGAAGGAAGTTCCGCTGCTGAAATAAACTCTACATTATATTATTGCACATGAGATTGACAGGATCTGCAAAATCAAAGCCATGCAGTACATGTACTCTTGGGGTGGAACAGGAATGGAGCAGCATGCATAGGCTAAGCTGAGAAAAAGGCAGGTGAGCCAGATCCTTGAGCCCTTCTGCTGGCCCATCAGAATCACCTTTGCCAGCAGAAGCAAGGAAATCAGTTAGTGGAGAAGATAAAACGAGCCCACCACAGGGCAATATACTTCATATAACATGTGAAAGCATATCTTTAAAAACACTTTTGGTTATGAAAAAGAAAAACCTCTACAAACTCACAGCTAGTTTTGCTTCCTCTGTCACCTCCTATCTTCCCCACCTTGTTATTCTGAAGCAAGTCTTAGATACAGCATTTCATCTGTAATTATGTCAGTATGCATCTCTAAAAGATAATGAGATATTTTAAAAACATAACCCTAATACCATTATCACACCTAAGAATATTTCCTTCACATCTTCAAATAGCCATTCAGCGTTCAAATTTCCCTCAGCGTCTTACAAATTTTACCTCTTAAAAGTTAGAATCGGGATCCCATAAAGCTCATACCATGGGAGTAGCTGATGGGTTTCTGAAGTCATTTTAATCGGGAGGTTCCCTTTCAATCTCTTTGTCCTTGGAAGTTTATTTTATTACTGTTGTTGAAGATATTGGGTCACATGGTGTCAAGAGTTTCAAACAGTCTGGTTTGGGCTGACTGTCTTCTCATGGTGTTGTTTACATTTTATTCACATAGTAGTGAGATTCATTGTGGTTATTATTATTGACGATACATTGTGTCATCTTTGGCCAGCAGGCAGCTTCTTAAGTTGGCTGCCCCTTCATCTCCAGCAAATTCTGGATCCAGAGGCTTCATTAGATCCACTTCTTTGGAAAGATGACTTCATGGGTGGTGCTGTTTGCATCTTCATCAGAAGGTGTTTGAAGTCTGATCAGCTCTCTCCCTGATGTGAACTGCCGTTGATAATCACTGCCAAGATCCTTTAATTCCTCAAGGATGATAAAAAGGGGCTCTTTTAATTCTAGCACTCGAACTTTCCCTTCTCCTCTTCCCCTCCTTCTTCTTTTTTAAATAAAGCTGGAATACTTCTATATAGAGGAATTTCCCCTCAGTTGACTACCCTGAGTTTTTGTTTTTTCTTTATTTGTTTGCTTGTTTGCTATGAATCATGATGATATACACACATTATATAATACATAAAATATATAGGCATATACACCCAAGACAAAAATTTCACATGGATACTTTCCACTTAAACTCAAAGTTACAAGGTTTTAATTTATCTTGATTGATCTTGCAGCTCTATCTCATTTTTTACCTGCTAAGAATCACAGTTGTCAGGGACATATCCAAATACCTTGCTTTATCCCATACTCTATACACCCAAGAGTCCCAGGATAACAATGACACTACAACTATCCATAATAACATTACTGAAAACAGCGGCTGCTTCTTTTTTCCTCCACTTTTTAGGGTTGCACCCGAGGCATATGGAAGTTCCCAAGCTAGGGGTCAAATCAGAGCTATAGCTGCTGATCCACACCACAGCCACAGCCACACAGGACTGGAGCCCTATCTGTGACCTACATCACAGGTCACAGCAACGCTGGATACCCGACCCACTGAGTGAGGCCAGGGATTGAACTCGCATTCTCATGGATACTAGTCAGATTTGTTTCTGCTGCTCCACAATGAGAACTCCACAGCTTCTTTTTTTTTTTTTGCAGTTCTTCTTGTTAATGATGTACATCAAATTACTATGTTTTAAGTCACTTAGATGAGTCCTTCAACTATGAACACATAGTTGAGTTTATTTCACTTTGATTTTAATTTTTAGGGATGGCTTTAAAAAATTTACTTTTGTTTAATAATTGTGTAAACATTTACATAGTTCTAAAGCCAAATGTACTGAACAAGGCATATTCCAAGAAGCCTAACCCCTGACGTTTATCACGGTGCTGCTCCCTTTTCCCTACTAAGGGAAACTTCAAAAACGTTACAGTTGATTCTTCATTGGTTTCTTTTAAATACATAGACAATTGCCTTTTTACCTTAATGTAATTTTTTTTTTAGTATAAAACTGATGCGTTCTCTAAGCTGTTGCTGAATCTTCATTACTGAGGTTCAGTTCCAAATCCAAGAATAGTTCAGTGTGAGAAGGTCATCACTGACTTGTAACTCTTGAATATTGTAGAAAACTCCTGAAAAATTATTTTAGGTCTTGGACCATTCTCTCTCTCTGACCTTCAATCAGTTCTTCCATAGACTTTTTTCAGCTGTGTCAGCAATGCTTTCGCCACCTATGTGTTCAACCTTAATTCATTTCATTTCCATGGAAGGAAGGAAACCTCTTGAAATCTTGTATTAGTTCTTTTAAGAGCACAACCATCTGGAATTTCAGAACTGTTTGTTTCGTGAGTAGCAATGTTGTGCCTCTTTCATCATTGGCTTGTGTCGATGGGAATGTCTTCATCCCCGGTGTTGATAATGGCCGTGAATGCACGAGGTGACCCATCCTTGCTGGAAAATGCAGCCCTGGGACTGATGGTAGGTGAGGAAGGGATATGTGCCTTCTCTGCATCCAGGTGCATTAAGCGGAAGAAGACACAGTAAGGACCCCGGGGGATGCAGAGCTTTCAATGTTCTGCTCAGCAACTGATTGCTCTTCCTCGATTCTAAAAGCAGTCTGAGAGGAAAGGAGTTGTTCTATAATCTAAGACATTTTACTAATCTGCCAATAGATGGGATAAGAGGTTCTTACTAGTGCCCTTTAATACCCTAAAGCAATAGAGGAACCCCATTCTTCAGAAACATGCCCTCTACCATCTTATTATTAATTACTCCAACAGTGCCCATGGTGGGTCTCCCTGCTTTAATTTTGTCCACCCAAATCTATTCTTTACGTAGCAGCCAGAGTCAGGAGAATTAGACCTACCATGGACCAAGACTTATTACAAAGCTATCGTGATTAAGACAGAGTGCTGTCAGCATAGAGATAGACAAAGAGACCAATGGACCAGAACACAGAGCCCGGAAAACGACTTAGAGGCTTGCTTGATGACAGGGTTGGTACTGGAGACCAACAGGAAAGGATGGACACACTGCCTCATGACCATCTCTCCATCTCAATAGCACCATCTTAAACAGCTACAGCATATTCCACTGTGTGAATATACCACCATTGTATTCTCATCCATTTAACTATGATTCACTAACCTTTAAGTTGCTCCCATTTTTTGCTATTATAAACAGTGCTCCAGTGGAGACTGTTGTATCTAAAATGTGGGACACAGACTAATTGCCTCCTTATGATTAATTATTTACATGAAGATAATAGGTCAAAGGGTTTGAATATTTGGGGAAATCTTAGTCTACACTTATAAATTCTTTCCTGAAATATCTTATATACCCAATAGCAGTGTATGAAAGAGTCAAGGTCACTTCCTCTGACAACACTGAATATCATCCCTCAATACATTTTTGCATTGTGGGGATAAGGAAAGTTACCTCACAGTTGTTTTAATTTGTGTTTAATTAATAATGTATAAAACCATTTTTTTCCAAGTGATTATTGGCCCTTTAAAGTTTTTCTTTTGTGAAATATTTTCTTTTTCTTTTTTTAAGGCTGCACCTGTGGCATATGGAAGTTTCCAGGCTAGGGGTCCAACTGGAGCTGTAGCTGCCAGCCCATGCCACAGCCACAGCAATGCGGGATCCGAGGCACATCTGCGACCTATGCCATAGCTCACGGCAACACCAGGTCCTTAACCTACTGAACAAGGCCAGGGATCAAACCCGCATCCTCATGGAGACAATGTTGGGTCCTTAACCTGCCGAGCCACAGTCGGAACTCCTGCTTTTACCACTTACTAAACCGCTCTCTCTCTCACACCACACCGGCCCATCAGAGAGAACCACTGTGAAATTAATATCTGTAGGCAAATACTGCATATGTTGGCACCTCTGCTCCAGTACTTTCAAATGCTACCCACTACCCATAAGATGAGGTCTGAAGTCTTTCACCAGAGCATGATCTGCAGGAAGCAACCCCAGCATTAACTTCTACCATGACACTTCTCACACACCCTCCGATATCCTGGTCCTTGGCCAAACTTAATCTGCTCCCCGTTCCTTGTCCCTGTGATATATTTCCCCCTCCAGATGTTGACTTTTATTTCTCATCTTATAATTTCCTTCTTTTCACTTGTTTCTTAGCTTCCTTTAGTCTAGTTCAAGTGGATTATTCCCCTAGGTCTTTCCCTGGAGAACACCATCTCTGACTTTCTGAGACACTTACTGCAGTGCCTCCCCATGCTCCCTGCCATTGACCTTTTTAGGCAGATGTCCTAACAGATGTGTCAACCTCTCAACAGCATGCCTGGCAGTTCTTTCACACCAGTGTCTGGCACAGTCCCAAGAGCACAGCGTGTGGATGATTCTCACGATCCCATGGAGGAAGATCTGTCAGTGGCAAGTTGGGAGAAGTCAGATTTTATATATCCTTATATCTGCAAAATCCAAACCTCGTATAAAAGATTTTTACTGAACTTTCACATGTTTAATGATAAGGTATGTTTCCTAAGCCATAGAGGAGTAGAGCTGTTAAGAGCAAATAGAGGCTATGGTGGCATTACTCAGTGCCAGTCTGGTTATGTTGGTGAAATGCCCATGACTGCGTCATTCAAGAATGTGGAGAAAAGGGAACCCTTCTGCACTGTTGGTGGGAATGTAAGCTGGTACAGCCACGATGGAGAATAGTATGGAGGTACCTTAGACATCTATACATAGAACTACCATATGACCCAGCAATCCCACTCTTGGGCATATATCCAGACAAAACTTTCCTTAAAAAAGACACATGCGGAGTTCCCGTCGTGGCGCAGTGGTTAACGAATCCGACTAGGAACCATGAGGTCATGGGTTCGGTCCCTGGCCTTGCTCAGTGGTTAATGATCCGGCGTTGCCGTGAGCTGTGGTGTAGGTTGCAGACGCGGATCGGATCCCGCGTTGCTGTGGCTCTGGCGTAGGCCGGTGGCTACAGCTCCGATTCAACCCCTAGCCTGGGAACCTCCATATGCCGCGGAAGCGGCCCAAGAGATAGCAACAACAACAACAACAAACAACAACGACAAAAGACAAAAAGACAAAAAAAAAAGAAACAAGCAACTTATTAAAAAAAAAAAAAAAAAAAAAAAAGACACATGCACCCACATGTTCATTGCAGCTGTATTCACAATAGCCAAGACATGGAAACAACCCAAAAGTCCATGGACAGATGATTGGATTAGGAAGATGTGGTATATATACACAATGGAATACTACTACTCCATATAAAAGAACAAACGAATGCCCTTTGCAGCACCATGGATGGAACTAGAGACTCTTATACTGAGTGAACTAAGTCAGAAAGAGAAAGATAAATGCCATATGATATCACTTATAACTGGAATCTAATATACGGCACAAATGAACCTTTCCACAGAAAAGAAAATCATAGACTTGAGAATAGACTTGTGGCTGCCTGGGGGGAGAGGGAGGGAGTGGGAGGGATAGGGAGCTTGGGGTTAACAGATGCAAACTATTGCTCTTGGAATGGATTTACAATGAGATCCTGCTGTGTAGCACTGAGAACTATGCCTGGATACTTACATCGCAACACAACAATGGGAGGAAAAAGTATGTATACATGTATGTGTAACTTGGTCCCCATGCTGTACAGTGGAAAATAAAAATAAATTAAAAAAAAAACCTCGAAAAAAAAGAATGTTTTTGTTCTCTGCCTCTATCACCCCAAAGCCTTGATCTCAGCACAGTCTGGGGCTGTACTGTGGGCTTGCAGATTCTGGAGAAGGGAGAAGGGGTATATGGAGTAAAAACAAAATAAATGCCAGGCTCCATCTCTGCTCTTTGCAGGCTCTATTCCCATAAGCAAGCATGCTACCTAAATCTCTTCATCTGCATGCCAGGGAGAGCAGTATATTCTCCAGGATTATTGTGAGGATTAAGTAAGATAATGTGTTTAGAGTGTGCAAAGTGCCTGCCACACAGCCAGACTCAATACATGGACGTTACTGTTAATACAAGAAGAAAGGAAGAGCATCCGGCTGGTCATTTCCATCTTCACGTGAAGCAAGGGGTGGGTCAAAAAGGAGCGAAAATTAAATCAGGCATGTTCGGGGTGGTAAAGGGACAAAAGGCTGGGATCTTGCTTGGGAGCTTTTGCTAAAGCATTTATCCTACTCGGTAGGGCACTAATTTCACTGCTGTTTTAAGGGGGAACTGGAATGCGAACTGCAGAGTGCATGGATATTGCTCTGACCGAAGGTAGCAACCACTATTCCCGACACCGGAAACAACCAGACGCGTCAGAGCTTAAAACCACGGTTACTGTGGAAGCTTCTGGAGAAGTGTCAGAGTGAGAGCTATAGTATTTGGTTCTACCATGAGAAAATGAGACAGGAGAGTTGAAATGAAACGTACAGGTGGAGAATAACCAGCCCCCCCCCCCCCGCAAAAAAAGCAAATATAGCAATGCTGATATTAGAAAAGGTAGAATTTAAGGCAGAAGGTATAGAACAGAAGGAAGAGTGACAGGATAATGTTAAAAACCCCAGTGCAGAATGGAGATACAACTCCCATAAACCCTGGATGCACCATACACCCTAACAGCAAACTATATAGAGAGAAAAGTTGGTAAACCTATAAGAAAATTTTAATTAGAATGAATAGAAACTGGAGATATCCACATACATCTCTCAGAACTGGATATATCTCGGAGATGAAAATTAAGAACCGAGGGAATTTAACATTTTTTTAAAACTTGGTAGAATAGTTAAAGTGCTAAGTTAACATTATCTGACGAAGGCACTGAAGCAAGAAAAGGAAATCATTGGTATCAATATTGAGAACAAAAGATAAAATTCTCTCTTTTTGTGCTGATTTGCTTGAATACCTAGAATACCCCAGAGACTCTAATGAAACACTCGTCAAATAAAGAAGATACTGTATTTAAGAGAGTGAAGACAAATACACAGAAATCAATAGATTTACTCTCTAACAATAAGCGCCTGAGAATGAGAATGGGAAAAAAATAACAATAAAGGTTTTCCAAAAAAAATAAATAAATAAATAAACATAAGAATACACAGGGACAAACTGAACCTAAAAGGAACTTGGACCTTGACTGTATATTCCTGATATCTGAGTTTCAGCCATGGATTCTAGAATCCCTCCCCCAAGTCCTTTGTTCCATCCTTGTGTTCTTTCCTTCAGGCCTAGAATAGCAGCTATTTCCTGCATTTGCTATTCCCGTGTTCCTTGGAGCCTTCATTTAACCCTTTTATAAGTTAACCACCTTTTACTAGTTAATAAGATTGTATATAAAATTTCCATGTTCAAATTACTGGTAGGGTTTCTGTCTCTGACCAGACCTTGATTAATACAAATCTATATGAATAAAATTATAAAAAATCTTATTAAAAGACCTCAAACAAGAACTGAAAAGATAGAAAGGTATTTTCTTAGATAAGAAAGACTTCATATTAGAAAAGTATCTATTCTTCCCAAAATACATATATAAGTTTAATGTAATTCTAATTAGAATTCAAATAAAGTTTTCATTTTTGGGGGGAAATGGATAAAAAGATCTTAAGTTTTAATGGAAGGGTAATCACATGAGAACAGCCAGGAAAAGCATGAAAAATACGAATCGTGGGGAGGGATATGCCTCGCCAGATAGAGTGTCACAGTAATTACATCTAAGTGGTACTGGCAGAGAGACAGACAAAGAGGCCAGTGGAAGAGAATGGAAAAATCCAGGAAAAGATGCTAGGACACATTAGAATTTCACATCAGACAAAGAATTTTATTTTGGAGGGCAGAGGGTGGTTTATTTAACAAATTGTGCTGCTGCAAATGGCTAGCCATCTAGAGCAGGGGTCGTCAAGCTTTTTTCGGGCAATGAGGCAGTATATATTTTAGGTTTTGTGGGCCCATGATCTAGCATAAGAGCGGACTTCGTGCTCTGTAAACACGTTGCCATGATCATGTTCCACTAAAACCTAATGTACAGAGAGCTGGCCCATGGGCCAGAGTCGGTCAGTTGTCTACAGGAGAAGAAAAGAGCCTCTCCATCTCTGACCAAATGCAAAAATAAATCCCAATGGAGTAAAGACATACGTAAGGTATACACCCCAAAAACCTCTTTGAAGAAAAACCCAGGTGGACCACAGTCCTGTTAAGAAGGGCACCCATCTTAATCAAGTAATCATAAAAGAAAAGTTGGACATGTTTGACTCTATAAAAATGTAAACCTTTTAAGACAGAAGATGCCGCCGACAAAGTCTAAAGATGAAACAACAGATTTCAGAAAGATGTTCGCATCACAGATGACGGATAGCTCTAATCTACAAAAAGCTCTTCCCAATCTGGGGAAAAAAAAAAAAGGAAAAGACAAACAACCCAATAAGAAATGGGCAAAGGGTATGGATTTTAGTTTGAGTGCAATTGGAAGTCCTTGGAGGTTTTGAGCAGGGGAGTGACATGATTTATGGTTTTTCGGTTTGTTTTTTTGTTTGGTGGGGGGGTTGTTTGTTGTTTGTTTTGGCTGTACCTGCAGTATGTGGAAGTTCCCAGACCAGGGACTGAACCTGTGCCACAGCGGCGAACCATATCCCTGCAGTGAAAACACTAGGTCTTTAACCTGCCACAAGGGAACTCTCTAATTTATGCTTTAAAAAGACCCCCAGGCTGCTGTGTGGAAAACAAACTGTGGGGGGCAAGGGGCAACTGTGGAACCAGGGAGGCCAGTTGAGATGTTTCTGCAGATTCCCTGGAGAAGACTTAATAGACATTCAATAAGCATGGGCTGGTTTCTGATGAAAACATCTCTGCCATGCTCCTATGGCATCTAGGCCAAGGGTGCCTTTTGATCGCTTCTTTGAGGGAATTCGAGGTACAAGAGGTAGAGGAACAAGTTTATGTTTTTTTTGTTGTTGTTTTGTTTTGTTTCGCCATTTCTTGGGCCGCTCCTGTGGCATGTGGAGGTTCCCAGGCTAGGGGTCGAATCGGAGCTGTAGCCACCGGCCTACACCAGAGCCACAGCAACTCGGGATCTGAGCCACGTCTGCAACTTACACCACAGCTCACTGCAACGCCAGATCCTTAACCCACTGAGCAAAGGCAGGGATCGAACCCGCAACCTCATGGTTCCTAGTCGGATTCGTTAACCACTGCACCACGGCGGGAACTCCAAGTTTACGTTTTTAGATATAAGCAAATGCGCATCACTGATGACTTGAACCCAAGAGCTTGCTCTGTCCCGTGTACCCCTGCAAGCATCCTGCCACCGGCCCTTGTGCTTTAGTCTCATCGTCCTTCTTGGCTCTGGTTATAGGGTGTGGGAGGAGGGGCAGCAAGGTCATTGCAATTTGGAGGAGGTGCAGGACTCTTGTGCTGATGAGGCTGGTACCGGAGGTAGGGGATGTGGCACAGAAGTCGGGGGATGCTTACAAATGGAGGCGGAGACAGGGCATGTGGCTGCAGTCTCTGGATGGGGGGAGGCTGCACCCACTGGTTTCTTCTTTTCTTTTGAGGTCTGGGGATTCAACTGCTTGGCTGCAAGTCATCTTCTCCATGTGTGAAGCCGGGAGTTTTCAAAGGGCAGGTGGTCAGAGTGAAGGCACACCTTGCTTCTCCTCAGGTAGGAAGTGGGTTCTAGCCACCCTGGCAGCAGGACCGCAGCTAGAGTGACAGCACAAAGGATGCTCCCTTCCCTGGTGAGGTTTAGGGAGCCCGAGGCAAAACTCTGAGGCTGCACAGCAGCAATGGGGCCTGGAGCGGGAGACTCGGGCTCCTCGAGGAGCTTCGGCTTTTTCAAATGTAAAATAAAAAACGTCCTGGACAGGAAGGCTCTCTAGAGAAAAATGAAAGAACACACACAGACGTCAGCTGCTGGGGAGAGGCAGCGGAGCTGACATTTGGTGCAAAAGGAAGAGAACGGCATCTCCGCTCAGGGACGCCGCAGTCTGCTCTGTGTGGCTTATCTTGGTGAGGCCTCTCGGTTGCTTGCAGTCCCTCGTGGAGCCGGCACAGGAAAGTGGATCTGAAGGAACTGGGGGTGGGGGTGGACCCCGTTAGCGCTCCTGCAAATCTGCACCTCACAGCTGCATCAGGACACGCTGAGGATGCTCTACTCTCCAGGACACAGCCTGCCTCTGGTGCCCTGGAGAGATGGATACAAAGGGCCCCTTGCCCAACATACTGCTGGACTTTTACAAAACCGCAATGCTCTGCACTGCATACAGGCTCTCGGTTCTGCACACCAGGAAGAGGGCGTGCTCCCTGGGGAGCCCCCCCCAAATCCCAGGTACCCGCAGAAGCCAGGATCCTTTCCATCACCCCTGCATCTTGCAGTGCCTCCCAGGGAGGGAATGCTCCACACATACACTTTGAAGAAAGAATCAATGAGCAGATGATTCTCAAGTCAGGTTCTAATAATCCATCTGCCCCATGTAAATCCAAAGCAGAGGTGAGAGCTGGAGACTTCAACTCCTGCCCTGTTATCTGATCTTTTAGGCAGAGATTGGCAAACACAGCCCCTAAGCCAAATCTGGCCTGCAGCTTGTTTTTGAAAACAAAGATATGTTGGAACACAGGCACACCCATTTGTGTACCATTGTCTATGGCTTGCTTTTGCACTCCAACAGGAGGCAGACTCGAGAAATCATAGAGCTTGTAAAGCTGAAATAGGTACTGTCTGGATCTCTAGCCCTGGGAGTTCCCGTTGTGGCATGGGGGGTTAAGGACCCAACTACTATCCATGAGGATTCGGATTCAATCCCTGGCCTTTCACAGTGGGTTCAGGATCTGGTGGTGCGTGAGCTGTGGTGTAGGTTGTAGACAAGGCCTGGATCTGGTGTGGCTGTGGCTGTGGCTGTGGCTAGCGCCTGTAGTTCCAATTTGACCCCTAGCCTGGGAATTTCCATATGCTGTGGGTGCAGCCCTAAAAAGACAAAAAAAAAAAAAAAAAAAAAAAAAAAAATTAGCCCACACGTGCTCCAGGCCACTACCAAGATTCAGCAGGTCTGGGATGGAGTCAAGGATTGTGGAGGCTGACAGTCTGTGAGCCAGTCTTTGAGGAACAAGGTTCCAGGATGCTCTTTTCCAAAATAAAAGTAAGATGAGCTAATAAACATCAACTACCAACCACATAGAGGGCATGGACTCGGCCCTGCAGCTTCATGGAACTTGAGTAGGCCACAATCAAAGTAAGTCTTGGGCATCCGTATTTCCTGCTTCATTGGCTTTACTTATTGATACAGGCTGAGTATCATTCACCAAAGGAAGGGGTGGGGACATTCCATTTAGCTCAACTGAATGTGTGTGGACAAAAAACTAGACAAACCCTGCAGTGGACATTCACTGCCTCTTGGCCCTCAGCATCCATTCACCCCTTTCCTGACGGCAGCCACTTTAGGATCATCCCTCTCCTCCCGTAACTGTTCGCATGGTTCCAGGGGCCTGGACTCCAGGGATACAGCACCTGAATCAGGCCTAATCCAATCAGCATACTGCACTCCTCCTGGCCCCTGGGATGGGTTGAGGGATGGGCGTGGGATTCAGTAGGTTATCATGGGAGTTCCACGAAAAAGATGTTCCCTCTTTCCCAGAGCATCTGTCGTGAGTTCCCATCTTTCTGGGTTACTATAGCCATCTTTTGACTCTGAGAGGAAACTCCTCCAGGAAAACGAACCAGGATGAAGGAGACAGAGCCAAGTGACATGTGAGAGAACAAACTTGGTGACCTGGTTTAAGTACCTAATCAAACTCTACCTCTGACTCGGCGACCTACCCAAGTGAATTTTCCCATGAGTTTTTCATTTCTATGAAACCATGTATCCCTTTTGCCTCTGTCATTTGGGGTTGGGGTGTCTGTACCTTACAATTGGAAAAAAAAAAATGTCCTGGCGGGAAAAGTTAATAAAACTTTCCTTTCAGCTGTGTTTAGACATCTTAGTCCATGTGTACACCAGCCATAAGTGGAGTCTCTTTTTGAGTCTTCTGTATGTTTGAACACATATCAGCACATCTTCAGAAGATCATGGGAAAAACAGCAGCCCATCTCCCAGCTGGGGTACCTGTTGCCCTGGTCATCACCAGGGTCACCACTGACTATTGAACCTGGAAGCTCCAATCTTTCCAACGGCAACTAGGTAATGTCACAACATCCCCTCAGTTTCCAGAAGGAAGATCCTAGGCAAAGGGCTCAGGAATCCTACCTAAGTCAACCAAGCAAAGAACTACTAAAGGAAAGGTCATCCCAGGCAAAACTATGCCAGGTAATGTTTTCTTTAGTACCATTCCAACCTTAGAGCATCTTCTCAACCTTAAATTAACCAATTCTCTTTCTTTCATTCTCTTTTTTTCTCTTTTATCAAAATGGCTTTCAGCTAGTAAACAGATTGGAAAGGGTCTTATTAAACAGCAGTTTTCACATCAGATAGACGAATTTGAATCCTGGGCCTGCCACTTACTAGATGTGTTAGTAGAAATAAGAAGTTTGAACTCTCTGACTCTTACTTTTCTTATTTTTAATATCTTAACTTGGCTGTGTTATCGCAGGGAGACGAGACAGGCATGTAGTGGTTAGCTGTCAGACAAATACTACACAGCAAAAATAATATTACAGTCATAGTATTAATACTATCTTAGCTCCTCAGAGGTATTTGCATTTTTGAAGTGAACAATTCCTTTAAACAAATGTTAAGACTTCTAATGTTAGAATTTCAAATAGCAACAGAGGTATTCCTAGGTTTATATCTGGAAGGAAGCCATTTAGTGAAGGTACACATGGGGTCTGCACAGTTCTTAGGCAATGAAAATCAAAATGTAGGCCAGAAGTGAGGATGTCAAAAAAGGGACTCCAGAGATTAGAGTGGTCCTTGGGTGACACTCGGCCATAAAATATCTAGCTCTTGGATATCATTATCATTATTGAATTCTGACAGACAACTCTGAAACTGGTTTAGAACGACACAGCCATGAGACCCCTCCTACAGGCTTTCCTCCTGTTTGGTCAAAGAAAGCAACATCCAGTGAGTAAGTCCTGAAGTAAATATAAACTAGGAAAACCCACAGAGCTCATCTTTCTAGTAGCTCGGAGAATGGGCCCAGTGGCAAAGCGAAGTATTGCTTTCACTGCAAAAGCAGTCATCCCAGGATCCGTCCTTAAATGATGAAAAGGGATAACTGCAGGCAGTGAGCACAGCCCCAGTGTTCCCATTCCATCTGACAGCAGCACATCCTAAGGTTGTGTGAGCCTCCTTTCCTTGGTGCACTAATAACCCACAGTAGATGCACCGAGCCACTGACAAGGTTCTGAAGTTAAGACTCATTAACGCTGAGTGTGGTACCCAGTGGATCTGTGCCGTGTAAGCAAATCCTTATCATCTCCCACTTTGGAAATTTTGCATTTCATTCTGCTTCCTGAATTCCACAACTCCATGGTAATAACAGATTAACATTTAGAAAAAAATAACAAATAACATTCTGCTTGGGAGAAAAATCAGACATTAGGCTTCTGATAAGAAACGAGGGGGAATGCTGAAGACTTCAGAACAACGTCCTATCTTGGAGGATAAAAAGTCATTTATTGTTTTCATTTCCCAAGTCTCTGGGAAGAATTATTTCAAGATTATTTTCATAACTTGGAGCACAATTAATTTCTATAAAACCCATGGAAATGTTTCCTATTTTCAATGGGTTTCCCTCCATCTTTTCCCCTAAGAGCCTTTGAATCAGACAAAATTTTTCTTTTCAATTAAAAAAAATTGAATGGATGTGCCTCCTGAGGGCGAGCAGTATTTTAAAGAACTGGTGGTAATTTATTCAGGTCCATACATAGTAACATGATATATCTTTACACACGTTGCCCAGAAACACCATGCAGACACCCACCGCTCTTCCGTGTGGTACCTCTCCTCGCCGGAACACACGGGAAACTTCCATATATCAGAGATCACTTATGACAGCCCTATCTGCTGTGTAAAAGGTCATCTCCCAGCAGAAGAATAGCTCGCCTAGTTAAAGGGACACCAATTTTTAAGCGCTCTGCCAAGCTGAAGACAGAATGAATGAGAGAGAGAGGGAGATGTCAGATTTCAAATGCAGGGCACGCTCCTTGCGCGCACGGGTGCTGAGCTGGTAGGAGGGGGAGAGAAACCTCTATTTAGAGATGATTGGAAAAAAAAAAAAAAAAAAAAAACTCAGCGCTGCACAGTGCACTTCAGACAGACCCGGGGAGGCTGCGCTCTCCCTCTTCAGATGTGACAAGATGGCCGCCGTGGAAGCACGAAGCGGCGGCAAATGGCGGCACAGACGCTTCCGGACGCTGAGGAGATGAGAGCGCGTCCAAGGCTGCGGGGTGGGGGTGGGGGTGGGGGTGGGGGTGGGGGGGTGAGGGTGGGGGTGGGCGTGTCTAGGCGAGGAAGCGTTTCAAGTTTAGGTGGGGAGAAGGGATGCATTTAGAAGGAAGGGGCGGTTCTAAGGAACAGCAGAGGGTAATGATGTGGGAGAAGCAACCCCCAGAGTGAATTCAGGAAATAGAATTTGCAGTATTTTAATCATCTTGAACGCTAGCCACGCCAGGTGATCAAGGACCCCCAAATGCCCCAGTCTCTGCAAATGCGCCTCAGCTGCTTAAAACTATCCTGTTTAAAATGACCCCGAGACTACCCAGATAAATGGGCGGAGCGGGGGCACAGACGGGGTAAACCCTAAGCCTCCCGGCCAGGCCCGCGCTGCCCATCTCTGCCCATCTCTGCCCTCCCCCGCCTCCTCTCCCGCGCTTCGCTCCCCGCCTACCTTCCCCGCAGGAGCCGAGGGCTTCCGTGCTGTTCCTGGTTGCACCCCGCACCGAGCCAGCCTGACTACCCTATTTGAAGGCCTCTGTGACAACCAGCCAATCTGATAAACCAACGTGGGTAACTGTATTTTCGCTCCTTCAGAACAGAATTACATTCAGTTAGGCCTTTTCCTTTAGAGAGCAGATGCCCAAAGCAAAGCGAAGAAAACGGTAGGAATTTCAGACACTGTGTCCAACTCCCTCTGGGGTCCCTCTGGGGCTGGAGCCTTTGCATGGCTGAGACTGAGCACTGGTCTGCGCAGACCACGGCCAGAGCATCCCGGAGGCTGGTCTGCGCAGACCACGGCCAGAGCATCCCGGAGGCTGGTCTGCGCAGACCACGGCCAGAGCATCCCGGAGGCTGGTCTGCGCAGACCACGGCCTGAGCATCCCGGAGGCTGGTCTGCGCAGACCACGGCCTGAGCATCCCAGAGGCTTCAGAGCTCTGTGTACAGACACATGCTCTGTCTCTTTCTCTCCTTGTCACTCCCCAAACCATACTCACACAACTACACATCCCCACACTCAAAGATACACATATGGGTGCTGTAGGAGTGGGACACTTGCAAGCATTCTTGTGGTTTTAGTATAGCTGAGTTATTCTTTGGGCTTCTTTGTATGGTCACGGCCTTGGCAAACTAGGCTCATGGGCCAAATCTGGCCCACTGCTTTTTTTGGTCAATAAAGTTTTATTGGAATGCAGACACCCTCACTCATTTGTGTATTGATAATTTGTGGATTGTCTTTTGTACCATGTCAGGGCTGAGTCGTCACCGCAGATGATATGGTCCACAAAGCCTGAAATGTTTACTCTTTGGCCCTTGAAGAAAAAGTTTGCTGGCCTCTAAAGTAGCACCAACTTTTAAAAACTCTTAAAAAACAAAACAAAACAAAAAAACACAAAAACCTGCCAAAAGGTCTTCTCCTCATTTGAAAAGTCATTCATAAAACTACACACTTAGACTCACAGAACCCTATGATTATAAGGTGTATTTTAGATTATTAGTCCTGCTGAAAGCCCACTGTGTGATTCTCCTCTGGAATATCCGTGGACGTCCCATCTCTCTTGACAATTCCCATGAAAAGGCAATGCAGTTGCTCAAAGGGACACCTACACTGATTCCCAGCAACTCTGTGGGAAGAGTCGTTTTTATTTAAAGGGAAAATCAGATTTCCTGTAATTTCCATCCATTGGTTCCCATTCTGCCCTTTGTCAGAAAAATGCAACAGTCAAGAAAAGGGGACAGTCCCTTTTATAAGCTACTAATAATACCTCAAGTATTTGAGACAATGAACATCCTTGCCTCTGTCATTTGCTTCTCCAGATTAAATGTCCCCAGTCCCTTTACTGTCCCTTCTGTGATGTAAGCTCCGTGCCTCCTCTCTCTGCTCTAGGATGTCCGTGTCCTTTCCACACTCAGAAGGCTCTGAGGACCCTAGGTTCCTCCTCCAGTGGGGGGTTCCTTTCTGGTTATACCGTAGTTCTGATCTTTCACCCGAGGAGCCTGTGGAGAGCAGAAGGCAGAAGCTCTCTGCTTGCTTTCCGGAGTCCCAGACACAGGGTGGCACCCTGGTCTGAAAAGGCCCCGTGGAGCTCTCAGAGAATGGCCACACCAAACCTTTGTGCTTGTGCAGAAGGCCTAGCAGGGATTCCACTGGAAAGCTGGTTCTTGAGAACAGTGTATTTTGAATTAACCACTCAACAAATCATAAAACGGGATTGTCAGATTCATTATGGAAAAGACTGTGCTGAATATAATGCTTTAAGTACGTGTTGTGGCTGCTGGGGATACAACTGGTATTAGTGGCTTAAGGGGCTCAGGAAATTTCCGTGAAACCATAACAAAGGAACAGCCAGCGTTAGGTGAGAACAATGGAGGATGGACCCTTTTCCTTATATCGATGAAAGGAGATCTTTCTTATTATTTGATAATTTGCCACTCCAAATACCCACTTCCCCCCTGGTGCACCATGTCAGAGCTAGTAAAAATGAGGTTTAAAAAAAAAGGAAGGGAAAAAAAAAAAAAACCATTAAACAACCCCCCAAAAAGAGGGCTCAATGAGGTCTCATTCCGTGGTAATGAGCTCCAATTTAACACGATCATTATTTCTGACATTAAAGGCCTGAGAATAGTGTCACATGCCCAGAAGCTATTTTTTTTTTTTTTTTTTTTACCCACTAATCCCAGAAATAAGAAGCTGCCATTAGGGACAGTGAGTCAGGGGCTGTAAAAGGGCTTTAAAACAGGAATGTTCCAAGAGACTGATCTGAATATGGGAAGCACAGCTTACAAGAAGCCCTTAGCCACCCCTGGGTGCCCCCGGCTTCTACCACCTAGCCAGACAGGACTGCCAAAGGTTGTGCCATGTGTGTTCAGTGAGTAATTAGGGCACAGGTGTGTGTCAGGTGGATTCTGCATATGAGGCCTGGCTGGGCCATTTGTGTTCAAAACGGTATGACTTTGGAAAATTTCGCTGAAGTTCCCCATGCCTCCATTTGGCTCAATTGCAAAAATGGAAGTAATAATGACATCTCCTACTGAATGGGAATTAAATGAACTAGGATGCAGGAAACAGAGGCTCCAATATATGACAGAGGAGAAAGGAGTCCTCGGGATCACGGGAAGGGACATCTAGAGGCAACAGCTGGGCTCCAGACCTGCAGATCAACTGGTCTTGCTGGGCGCGAGTTTGAAAGCTCTGGGAGAACTTTAATAAGATGAAGTTGACAGAACACCCAGTGTATGTGAATATACTGAGAAGAGACATATACATTTGGTGGAGAATTTATAGACATGGCCATGATCAGTACTTAGAAAACTAAGAAAAGCAAAAATAAGACCTCTGAAGACAGAGTCTTGGTGGAAAGGAAGAGTGACCATAGTATACTGCATGGCTCAGCTAGGGTAAATATTATCTAAGAAAAATTACAATATGGGGAGGATGGGAATGTTATGCATCTTTTTTTTTTTTTTGAAATTTTTTGAAGAGGGATTTAGAAGAGAACTAGGTCCTTATTTTTCATACTAGGAAGTCAGTGGATATTGTGTAGAAGTACAATCAAGAAAGTGGGGAGTTCCTGTTGTGGCGCAGTGGTTAACGAATCCGACTAGGAACCATGAGGTTACGGGTTCGATCCCTGCCCTTGCTCAGTGGGTTAAGGATCTGGTATTGCTGTGAGCTGTGGTGTAGGTTGCAGACGTGGCTCGGATCCCGAGTTGCTGTGGCTCTGGAGTAGGCTGGCGCCTACAGCTCTGATTCGACCCCTAGCCTGGGAACTTCCAAACGCCGTGGGAGCGGCCCAAGAAATGGCAAAAAGACAAACAAACAAACAAAAAACAGAAAAAAATATATATATATATATAAAGAGAGAGAGAGGGAGAGGGAGGGAGAGAGAAATGTGCAGTTAAATTTCAAAGAAATCCGTGCAAAGAACTGAAATAGTTTGTATCTGGGCAGTAGGAACTAACTGGGTGGGAGATTTTTCAGGGAATATTGTGTATTTTTTTACAAAAGGCTAGTCGAACTGTATGAACCTAAAACTATATGTATGAATAACTTTCATAAAGGTAAATTTAAAAAAATAAATTCATATGGAAATGTGTCCTCACCAATTGATTTCATCAGCAGGTCTTGTAGATTTCTTAGAATTGAGTCCAGAATTATCAGCTACTCTCGTCTTTCTCAACCTTCTAAGAGCTGAAATGATGAACAAGGGAGGTCAAGAATCTTTCGGAAAGTATATCTTTGAAAGAAGGAGATATGTAGCAAATGCGGAGAGAGTTGATAAACACTGAAAATGGTGCATTTTACACATATGCAGTTCACACATGGGTAACAAAGCATGAGCAAGTGATTGTGTGTGATCTGAAGTCTCTTCCCATGTGGACGTCACGTCTACTTCTTTCTGTGTTTATCCAGATGTACGTGTTCTCCACCACATTGGAATCTACTGGCTCAAGGGTCCCCCCACCTTACCATTCAGTTTTCAGGATCTCATAGAGCCTCATTATACCTGCAGGAAACTTTCAGGTTCACCGTTGCTTAGTCACATGTATCATTAGGACATTGGGATACAGATTAACTGGGGGCATAAATGCGGACTGTGATTCCCACATCTTTTCTTTAAAATATCAGGAAACTTCTATTATCTTTTAATGCCTTTTTGTAATCTTCCACCGTATGTAGCTTTAAAAAATATACTTGGCTGCATATCTTCTTTCTCCGATTCCTCCAGCTTAAGCTTAACATTTCCTTGATGAGGTCGGCATGTCGCTTGTCTGTACATTCTTGTCAGTCCCAAAAGTCTGATGATCCGTCCTAGTGACCCCTCCCACGATCGTTGACAGCTTCTCACCACCGTGATCCTGCATTTCCTGGCCCTCTCCCTTCCTCCAAACATTACATTCAGTACTGCGAATGCTGCCAGCTGTTCACATGCCGGTTCTTTCGTTACCAAAGTTAGGATCTTATATTTGAAGCCCAGATGAACTCATACCTAAAATAACGGGGGCTGTTCACAAGGTTAAAGTCACTAGAGGTGAAATCTGGTTTCTACCAGAAGTTCACATTCCTTCGCACCCGCCTCTTCCTTTTACGACTTTATGTTATTTCCCATCTTCAGTCACAATGAAAGAAAACCAAAGGAAACTGGGACTCAGTTTCTGAAAAGAGGACAATGATACCCGCAGGAAAACAAATTCTGTTGGGAGCCACCACAATATCCAGTGGGTCAAAGAACGGTTGCAAAGGAAAGTGCTAGACAAGATGGAATTTTTAATTAAGGACAAGAAATTTTTAGTAATTTCCTATCTCTGTGCTACCAACACCCTTAATGTCCTATTTAATATTTCAAACAAAGCTCTACACAAACAGACACAGAAGGATACAGATAGGCTTATAACGGCCCACAAGCCCTGTTGATATCATAAAAAATAGCATGATAAATAACTGTCTAGATTTTATATTAACTGAGGCTTTTATATGATCCTAGAGCAAATCAAACTTAATACTCTTTAGATAACATTTCCAGAAGCACTTCTACCTGTCAAACACTGACCCAAGCATCTTATATTCATTATCCAATGCCAATCCTCTTATTAACTCATTTGACAGATCAGGAAACTAAGACCAAGAAAAGCAAGAAATTTTCCTAGGTTGTTAAGGCTAAAGGTTAGCAGAGCCAAGACGTCCAATCTGATTCCAAAGACCATGTTCTTGGAGGCAGTGGTTTTCAATGACAGTGATTTTACCCCCAGGTAACATTTAGCAATGTCTGCAGCATTTTTAGTTTGTCACACCTATGCATGGCATCTAACAGGTAGAGGCCAGGGACACTGCTAAACATCCTACGATGCATGGGATAGCCTTCAAAGCAAAGAATTATCAGGTCCCCAATGCCAACAGGGTTGAGACGGAGCAACCCAGCACTAAATTCTACCTGTTTTCTCTAAGAAATTCTGCATTGTCCACTGCCTTACTCTCAGCACCTAGAACAATGTCTGGCACATAGTCACTGTTAATGATTTTATAACTATCACCGAATGGATTCTTTTTCTGGAATTATTAAAGCGCACCCCTATACTACTACATAAAGGACACCAATTGTGTTGCCTAAGCTATTATGTGACAGGTACTTTCAAGAGGCCTATAGATGGGACTTCACTGCAGATACTCTGAATAGGGGTTCTGATGTATGAAATTCACTACAGAAGTGCAGAGAAATCCCTCTAATAAACTCCAGTTTTCCACCTGAAGTGCAGACATGTAAGACATTTGTTCCTGTGCATACCAACTATCCCATGGGACTTTGTTAAATACGCTCATATGTACGTCTTAGGTGGAATTAGACTTCCAGCAAAGTTTTAGAAGAAAACAATGGTGTACTAGAAAATTCTTGTTTTTCTTCTTTGTCCTTTCCTAATCATCACCCTCCTGAAATAAATAGGACAGGGCCTTAGAGGAATGCAGTATTCATGGAAGTTGGGGAAAAGTGGCTGAGGGGATCTAAGAAGAAAATAGGGAGTGAGCAAATGGAAGAAACACAACATTCTCTATTAGCCTCCCTGTGGGCATCTTTTTCCATGCCTTTCTAGTTTGTACGGTGGGTATAGGCTTAGAGGGAGGAGAGGATGGAGAATTTGGTCAGTCCTATGGTTTCTTTACGAATGCCTTCCATGATGCAAGGGTGCCTTGTGGGGTCAAGGTGGAGAAGGCTACGGTTTACCGTCCTAACCTATTTTTGCAGCTTCCATAGCTTCCAAGAGGGGCTTGAAATATTTACTTGCTACACTACAAGATTCTCTGTTTCTGTTTATTCACTCTTTGCCTACCATCTATCTATACCTGGATAGATGCATAGGCTACATTTTCCAGCTCCGGGGGTAGTTAGGTGTGGGACATGTAGTCTCACCAGTGGCAGGTGAGGGGAAGAGATGAGAGCCATGACTGTGTCTAGACTTGGAGGCAATGGGTACCCTGCTTCCTCTCTGATCCCTTTCTCAGGCACAGAACCTGTGCAGACCTGGCTTTGTTCCTGCAGATGGCAGTGATCTCGATAGAGACATCAGGAGGGAAGGAACCCAAACAGCTCTCTTACGAGCAAGACATGAACTTCTTTGCTTTCAGCTGCTCTATCTTTGGGCATCTCTGTCACTGCCTCTGTTATGTATGCCTCACTAATACTGGTCTATGCCCTCATGGAAGTTATACTCTAGACACATATACTTACTGAAGGTAATCAGGGAAGGTCTTTTTGAGGAGGTAGCATTTCTGATGAGACTTACATGATAAGGATAGTGAGCCATGCAAAGATCTGGGGACTCAGGGAAAACTGAATGCAAAAGCAGAAGCTAACTTGCTGTGCCTAAGGATTAGAAGAGTAATGTGGCTGGAATGTAGTGATGGACAGGACAAGGTGAGGTTGAAAAGGAGGTGGAGTAAGAATGAGGAGTCTGGAGGCAATTCTCTTAATCCAGTGGAATGTCTTAAACAACTGGCTATGGTACAGAAAACAGATTGCAGGGGTCAAGCATAGAATGGAGAAGAATCGTGACGACATAATGTCAGTGGAGGGATGAAGGTGGATCGGATCACGATGTTAGCTGTGGGGATGCGAGAAAGGGATGCATTTGGATGTGCTCTGGGGATAAATCCATAGGTTTGGCTGACAGGACGGACGTGGAGGGTGAAGGAGAGTGAGCAGTGGTGCCATTGATTGAGCTGGGCAAGACTGGGAGAAAAAATTCTGGGAGGAGGACATCATGACACTTGTTATAAAAGTGCTAAATGTGAGATGCCTGTGAGCAGCCAAAGTGAAAAGTCTGGGGCTCTGGGGAGATAATTTAGGGAGAACTCAGCAGTTAGATAAAATTTAAAGTTATGAGACTAGACGTGTCCTCCTGGGGAATGGGAATGGAGAGAGAAGAGAAGGGGTCCAGGAAAAAGCAGAACTGGCCTAGCAGAATCTAGCGCTTCTCCACTAATCTCTGGGATACACAACCTATCTGATTTCTAGGGGAAGGAAGGAGGCCATGCCCCTGTTGGTATTTCCAACTGGTCCCGGGGGAATCCTTTCAGCTGGATGCTGGGGCTGGCCTGTTGGCTCATGAGAACTGGTGGTTAGATTTTGGGGGAATGCTGTGAACTAGGTGTTAACTACTCCCATGGCCGTGGGAGTCCCAGTGGAAGCATTTACACCACAGCAATCAGCAAATGCTAAGTTTGAGAGTCAGTGTATCAGCACAGCACTGATCCCTTTCCACTGTAGGGGGCGGAGAACTCAACCTGTCAGAGGAGGGGGATGGGACCCCCAGATGCCATCTGTGCCCATGGGCAGGCTAGTCCCTCATTCCTACATGAGCCAATCCACATGGCACACAATTTACAGCACAGGGTGTCACAGCCCCATCAGCCAGGAACCCCTGGGACCCCCCCAGGGGCGATCCAGTGTTATTCCCTTGCCATCACAAGTTGGGTGGTAAGTGCTAGTGGGTCTGAAGCAGCCCTAAGGGGGGGAAAAAAAACCAAAAAACAAAGGAAAGATCTAGAATCTGAGTATCCAGCTTTGTGTGGAATGAGCCCCTGGAAAGGGGAGTATTGTTCCTACTAAACAGTACTTGCAAAAGAAATGGTGACTTGGGGAGCTTCCTCTCTTGGAGGGGGTCAGTGGCAACACTGAGGTGGACACAAGGCCAAGAACAAGAGGGTAGAGAGAATGCCAGTCTCTTAGGTGCCTCTCCAACCTGCCCAAGCTTATGGACACACCATGCCCTTTCCCTTAGGAAAGGCAGCTTGTGTATTTTTTGTAACCCTTGGCTGTCTTCTTTGTCCTGCACTCAACATTGGTGTCACCTCTACCCCCCTCTGTCACCAACTGCAGCGTGCATTTTCAGGAAGGTGCAAATGGGTTGATTAGCTCATTCAGGAGTACTGACAGGCTGCGAGCCTGGAGCGAGCAGCCCATCTCCTTGCACACTGAGTGCCCCCCGCCCCCGCCCCGTCACCTCCACAGGCTCCAGCAGGCGTTGGGCACTGGTTGGCACTGGTGCTCGGGGCTTGAGAGATGCATCCTTCCAGCAACACTCTGATTATGATTTCCTGAAGACGGAGCTGTCTAGCTACAATAGGGCCATCGAAAGGGCACAGAAGGAAGGGGAGAGACAGCAGAGAGCATGCCCGTGGAGGCTGTTCTAGGGGAGAATGAAACAAAGCCCCCCTGCATTATCGGCTTGACTGGGACATGCAGGCACACAAAACCCCTGGGCCTTCCTAAGTGAGGCTTTCATTTAGAAATGAATTCACTGAATCAGAGAATGGTGAGTCTGTAAGGAATCCCAAAAGTCATCAAATCCAAAGCTTCGTTGTTTCATTCCTGATGCGGCAACTAAGGCCCAGAGAGGCTAAGTGATTTCCCTGAGGTCACACAGCTAATCAGAGTAGAAGTGAGTCTCTGCCTTCCTTGCCTGCAATCCTCAAGCCCTGTTCCCCATAAGCAAGCTGCCAAGTCTAAGGAAAGATCTAAAACCTACACTCCATTGTGTATATGTGTGTGGGTGCGCGCACGCTTGTGTGTAGAGCTGCTGGTGTGTGACGGGAGTTTGCGGGGATAGTCTCTCCTTGCTTCATGTTGTCACATCTCCCACAAGACAGGAATTAAAAGGAAGGAAGAGCTGAACCGCTCCCCTAGGCAAGTAGATCCTCACAAAAACAAAGAGTCAGAAGCTCAGTCTCCGAGGGGTCAGCCTGGCTGCCTTCTCTCAAAAGCATCAAGGGCTACTTTTTCATCTCAAGGATGTTCCAGCCTTGCATAATCTATAATAATGTGATTCCAAATGCATTTTAGCAAATGCAGGACGGAATGGGACTCTCTCAGTTCCTAGTGACCATGTGATCTGGGAGACCTGAAGAGGTTGCCCTGGCAAGTTCACCAAGAGAGAAAAAGACAGCCACCCCTGTCCCCCATTAGGGAGACAGGGTGCTTCCGAGTTGGTGGCCCATGGTCATTTTTGTTGTTGTTCTTAAGAAAGAGATGGCACCATGGAGATGGAGGTTCACCTTTTGCTCTTGGCGTTTAATTGCTGCAAAAGCCATTTATTACCTTGTGTTCTTCCCCAGAGGGAGCTTATCCTCCGCAGCAACCAGGCCTGGCTATACGTCTGGCTCCTCTAACTGCCCAGAAATGAACCCCTCACCTCCACACCATGCCGGGTCAGCTCTATGGCCACGTCTGTCAGTCTCCAGTTCAGAAGGGCCCTCATGAAAGGGAGAAGGGCAGAAACAGGGATTTCTTTCCTTCTTTGAATTTTGCATAAAACTCCCCCCCTCCAGCCCACATAATGAGAACACATCCATCATCTGTCTTTCCCCAGGAATATCAGAGGCCATCCCACGCCGGTTCCCCATCCTGCTCACTGGACACAGGCAGAGCTGCTGAAATTGCTTTCCCACAGAAAAATATGTTCATTTCCAACGTCCTCGGATGGCTCCATCAAATGAAAGTGCTTTGTCATTTTTAATGCCCGGTGTTTCCTTTCTCCTCACTGCCTCCAGTAACAATCCAGCTAGTAAAACCCACAGGTATTCTGGTTAAAAAATAAACAAACAAAAAACCCAGAAAACCCAGGGGATAGTTGGAACATAGCAGTGTCCCCGTACAGGCCCCCCTTGCATCACACAAGGCAAAAGTGACAGCAGAAGTGCCTTCTGTTCCCCTGGCATCTTCTTGAGCCATGGGCAGCATGTGGTAGTCACCCAGTGGAGCAGATGCACTCAGATGACAGATGCCTGCCTTCCAGTGGAAGGGGGTGAGCGCAAGTGGGGTCTCCCTTGCTGGCTGGCTCCAGGCTCAAGGGAATGAGTAGAGGCGGGCATTATTTGGAAATGGGAAAAGGCACTAAAACTGCAAGTTTTTATTGTTTCTAAAATGTCTCTGGCCTTCCATTTGTCAGACCCTTATCAGTCTATTGAGATAATTAAGTTCTACTTAGATAACCATTGTTTCTCTTATGGGAGGAACAAGAGTTTCTGGATGTCTGCGGGGAAGCTTATGCACGGAGAAGCTGGTTTTTGTCTCCAGGACCAGGAGCGACCTGCAAACTCAAAGTATGAGCAGCCCTGATGCTGAGGCAATAACTGTCCTGCTGGCTTATTTACAATGGCTCTACCTCTGCAACTTCTCTCTCCTAATAAGAGTTTGCAAATCTGACATTTCCATAGTCAGTTTTATTTATGCAGGAGGAGATCCTTTTAGGGTCGTACCTGAGGCATATGGAGGTTCCCAGGCTGGGGGTTGAATTGGAGGTTCCCAGGCTGGGGCCAGCCTACACCATGGCCACAGCAACGTGGGATCCTAGCCACGTTTGTGAGCTACACCACAGCTCATGGTAACGCCAGATCCTCAACCCACTGAACGAGGCCAGGGATCGAACCTGCATCCTCATGGATGCTAGTCAGATTCAGTTCTGCTAGGCCATGATGGACATTCCAGGAGTAGGTCTTTACCCAAAGCCTCTAAGGTAACTCATCAATAGACAGCTAAGATGGGGCTCACGGTGAACATCCCGACGAGTTACAAAGGCACCATCCAAGAATAAATGAGGAGGTCCCCCTAAGGTATGATGGAGGGAGGGGACTGTTTGGGGCTGACTGCAGTAAGAAAAGGAGGTAAAGAATGAAGAACAGTCATTCATAATCTGTCTTCCATATGATACTAGATTAAGAAGACATATGGATCAATAAAACCAGGATGGACCAAAGAACAGGAAGTTGGCCAAAGCTGTTCCACAGAGGATGCATCTGCACACATGCATGTGCATGTGTGTGCATATAGTCTACCTGGTGGGCAGGCTGACTGGAGCTGAGTAAGGAAGGGCAGCAAAAGGGTTGAGGGAGCATTTTCAGAAAAGGGGTCCAATTTATATCCGTGGCTGTAATTGGTTTGTTTGTGGAGAGCAGGAAGAAAGGGGCAGCGGGGGGATGTGTTGGAGTGAAACACTGAGGGCTGCGATTCCCTTGCCTGATGCGTTGGAGAGAAATTGTTAGTAACCAAGACTGGTCCCGCAGGGGTTCATTAAGTGACTGGCCCTCCACAATATCCTGTCATTTCCAACCTGGATGCATCAACATTAGCCGGCTTTACAGGGCGCAATTGTGTGTCTGCGAGGGTGTGCAGAGGCACGGGAGCGTCTGCTGGCTGTGTTTGTGTACGTGTCTGCGCCTTTTCTTGGGGATGCCGTTAAGTTTTCCGTGGGAATTAGAATTGCGGAGGCCACATGCAATTAAAAAAAGGCAAAAAGCAAAAGGTGCTTTCTTACAGGAAACACAAATTTGCTTTGACACTTAAACAGTACCGTGGCGTTTAACAATAGGGAAACCAAGAAAGGATCTGAACTGGGCGGGCGGGGGCTGCTGGGAAACTGAAAGGAAGCCAGTGGTGAACAGATCCAAATGGTAACTTCTTAAACCGTCTCTGAAAGGGAGAGCTCGCAGCATTTATCTCCAGATTGTGAGGCTGTCAGCTCTGGGAGGGGGGCCCAGAACTTGAGTTCCAGGGAGGGTGAGGAAGGGATGAAGGGTGAATGGCCAAATGAGCAGGCTGCCTGCAACGTCTCAGCGCTTGGTGGCATGCGGAGTCACTGCTGCTTTGCCTTTGGATCTTGGGATGTTCTTTTCCAGGCGAAGATGGAAGAAAAACTCCTATGAGGAGTTTTAAGGGAGTAGGAGTCCCTTTGGGGAGCCCTACGATACAGATCTTCAAAAACCACTAAGAAAAGAAAAAAACAGAAACGCTTCTTGCACCAGGGGGACCTCTCGGGATTCAGTCTCAGAAGCGCTCTGCCAGGGGCTAGCAGCCGAGACAGCAAAGCCAAGGGCTGGGGAAAAGCTAAGGCCACCAGAGGGGACCCCCACCCCTCCTACTCAGCCCCACCAACCATCTCGGCTTGACGTTGGACAGAGCCAGCTTTTAGTCTCTGGACAGAGACTTCTCCATCGGGTGCAAAAGAAGGCTTGATTTCAGCCTATATTCTCTGATTTATAATGGTTTTCCAGGACTAACCATCCAAATATTAAGACCTAACAAGTTGTGAAAGTATGCATCCTCTAGTTCTTTCTCTCTTTCTAAAACACACATTTGCCAGGTCGGCAGAGGAGGAAAAACCCTTCACATCTCCTAGGATGAATCTTGGCTCAAACTTAGCTCTATGGGTCCAAATCCTCCATCATTAGCAAATCACAGGTAGGAGGGGCTGCAAAGCAACTATTAAATCACATTACCTAAGTGTTTGCAAATTACAGGGCTAATTAGAGGTACTGCAGGTGGTGGTGGTATTGTTAATAGCTTCCATCCACTGAGTACAATTTAAGCATGTTGTTTCACTCTCATCATCATAGTAGCCATAAAAGGGAATAAGTTAGATACTATTATTAGCCCCATTTCCCCCCAGATTTGCTGAGATGTAACTGGCACACTGTGTAGGTTTCAGGTGTACATTGCCGCTGATGTGATGCATACTGTATCTCACAAAATGATTACCACCTAAGGGTCATCCAATACCTCTATCACATGACATAATTACTATTTTGTGTGTGTGTGTGTGGTGGGAACAGTTAAGACCTATTTCCTGAGCAACTACTACCCCTATTTGACACACAAGAAAACTAAGTCTCTGAGTCTAGGAACATCCCACCTGGCCCTAGACCATCTGAGCCCACAGCCATGCTATTATCTGCTCAAAGTCCTAACAGATGCCATTTTCTCAGTGTCTCCCAGGTGCAGTCCCCCGCCACCCAGGCGCCCAGCACTTTGCATACAGTTATCTAATGATCTTACTTGGTTCTTAGAGCCACAAATCAAGGCAAGCAGAAGCTGCCAATGCTCAGGCAGTGATAACTTCCTGCTTCCACAGAATTGCATCATCCTCAGGCCCCAGAAATAGTTCAGGGTGGCAAAGAAATCACTCATTGGGCAGGAGCATGGCATTACCGATGGGTGTGATGGGACCTGGGGCTCTCACACTTTGGGGGTGATAGGAGCCTTTACTCTAGGGAACTCAGGAGGAAAACTGAGTTCAGAAGGGAAACTGTCAACCCTCAATTTTCCTCCCATCCAGGCCGTTCTCAGCATCAGTGGCCAAACAGGTAGGGAATAAAGAAAGACTTTGAGAGAAATGTTCATTTTGCAATTAACAGACAGCAAATAGAGCTTTCCTGATTTTTTTTTTTAAACTTTAGGGAGCCAGAATTGAAAGGAAAGCCAAGGTTTTGATTCAAATATTCTATTTTTCTATGTCTACCAGGAAGAATGAGGCTTAACTGTACTCGTTTATTAATCCTGGATGAGTTTTTTTAAACGTAAGGCAACATAAAGTAAAAAGGAAGGCTACGGTGCTCTCTACATAGAACCGAGTTCTAATGAGCGGATTTCGAAGTTGTTTATGTAGCCCATCTCTTGATCTGTATAAAGCAAAGAACCTCTCTAGGTATTTTCAGTGGATTGATCTCATCAAGCAGCAGATTTATTAAAAAGAAATACAGATAGAGGGAAACAGGACATGGTAATTGTACATTAGTTTTTTTTTTTTTTTTTTTTTTTAAGAAAATAAAAACTGACTCCAAGTATTTTTTAGTCATTGAAATGGGCCCTGCACATCATGGCTGTGATGTAATGACAGCTTCAGACTGGGGATGCTTTTGATGCATTATTAACCATAAAAAAGACATTAAATACCAGACTTGAATGCCATGGGGATGCATATTTCACTAGGAATTATTTTTCAATGTATGCTTAAAGTTTATTTTGGTAAACAGATGACTGGAGGCTGTCAGGGCTGGGGTGAGATTTATGTTGGCTCGGAATCTTCTTGAAAGGAGAGGAAATGACTGGACCTGTTGCACACCGACAGCCAAATGTAAATCTTTTTTCAGCTCCAGGGGAGCTGGGAAGTGCCACACACACAACCCCTCCTAGGAATGTGCCTTCCAAGAGGCGGGTAGCTGAGATGCTCTCACGGGTGCACAACCATGGGGTAGGGGGAGGGGATGCACATTCCTTTTTCTGTAGGAGGAGGCAGCAGAGTAGAAACATCTGGACAGGAAAGCTGGCCTCAGGATGCCCTGTCAGATGCCTTGTGGAGCCTCAGCTGCCAAGAGCACCCTGAATGCATTCCTCCTGCTCAGAATCAACCCCATATATGTACTAAGAGCCATTTCTCTCTGTACTGACACATTGCTACTGATTCTGTTTTAGGACATAGAACTTCTTGGCCACGTGGGTTCCCTGGACCTTGGTCAATAATGGAGGGACCACAAACCCCACAAACGCCATCTGCAAAACCTGCCCTTGGGATCTATGCCAACAGAGTTGCCAGCACAGAATTACAGTGAAGGCAGGACCAACCTTGTTGGACCTGAAGATAAACTTCAGGTGACCACAGCAAAGAGTGTCTACACTTAGAGGCTGTTCCTATGTTTTTACTGCTGGATATTTAAGAAGCCTCATCCTGAAGACATATCCATTTTGGCAGATACCTAGATAGTTTCATATAACCGCTCCAGGCTCATACATTCATGTGGAATGCAATAAATTCTGTTGAACACTTGTTACATAGATATTTAACTACAGATATGGAGCCAAATGGGCACACCTAGCGCATATTTATCTGCTAAACACATTCCTGTTCACATCCTGCCTGTGCCTGAAAAACTCTTGAGTGCCCCACAGGTGTTGCTATGAGTCTGGAGCTGTAGAGTGGTCTTTATCGGGTCAATGATCCAAGCTTTGCACTAACAGGATATTAGTGGCATGAAGAATGCCTGAAAAGTAATGGAAAATGGCTTGGGAATGTATTTTCTTTTCACAGCCTTATCTTGAACTTTTTGCTGGGATGGGTTTATATTGCCTGATGACATTCCAGTTCCTGAATAAGGCACTGAATCAGCCTGTGCACTTGCAGTTCAGTATCTCAGAGTAACAGTTAATTGGATCACGGTTTGCCGTGATGCTTCCTCCAAGGGTGGTTGATTCTAAGGTGCTGGTCCTCAGCGGAGGCTGATTTTTGTCCTGCTGCAGATGTCCTGCTGGATTATAGACATGTTTGGTTGTCACAACTTGGGGGTGCTAGAGGCACCTGGTGGGTAGAGACCAGGGATGCTGCTAAACATCCCACAATGCACAGGACCACCCCTCACCACAAAGGATGATCTAGTCCATGTTAGCTATGCTAGGGTTAGAAACCTTGGTCTAAGGGACCACAAAGGTGGCTCCTCTGCTTGGTGATGGGAAGCAGCTGGGATTACAGTTGAGCTGGGGACCACCCAAGCTGGACTGCATTTCAAAATGAGGGAGGGGCCCAAATGCTGATTTTCCCCTGGAAGCTGATGTGTTGTACCTTGGATCTGGTGTTCAATGGCCATTGCTATAAGGACATCATCAGCACTCAGTGGAGACCCACAGTGTGGCAGAGGACCTATCAGGAGTCCAAGTCGGTATCATTACACTTGCTCTATGGATGATGAAACAGAGGCACAGACCACTTCAACGACTTGCCAGAGGTCACTGCAGGAAGGAGTGCCGGGGTCAGGAAGAGACCCCCTGACCTTTCCATCTTCAGTCTCCCATCTCCTAGTCTGGGGCTAGAACCAGGAGACATGCCGAGCACCCGTGCTCCCTCCCTCCTCTCCTCTCCTGTACATAGAGATATAGCAAAATGCAGGTTAAGTTGCCTTTAATCTTTAATTCATACACAAGGACGTGCTGCAGAGTGAAAGAAAGAGTAAACTCCAGAGGCAGCAAGTTCTGTAGGTTTGGCCAGATCTTCCTTTTCAAAGACGGGCAGCCTGGGGAATCGTACAGATGGCCTTCTATTGCCCTCTTAGATTCTTTTTATGGCAAAATGCTCACTTTTATCAATTCCTACCCCAACCACTGATTCCCACAGGCTGGGGGAAAGCAAACAGCAGCTGAGGGAAGCACACCTACCCTTTCCTCTGATAGAAACGGGAGGCTTGGGTCCCTGGGGAGGCAGCCAAGGATGGGAGCGAGAAGGTTGCCAGGAGCGGGATTGGGCGTGCTCTGGGGGAGAAGGTCTGGTTGCACAAACCTGTGGGGCAGCTTTTCCTGCTTGGGTTGGAGGGATTTGGCTGGTGGCTGGTGTTCATTCCAAGTTCCCCGTGGGCATTTCTGCATCAAGTGATATCAGACACAGAGGAAGGCGAAGTCTGTAATAGCATCCACCATCAAAATGTCCAGGCGGGCAACCATCTCAAAGCAGAATTGAGTACAGAGGATGAACTCAGGTGGGAGAAACCATCCAGGACCAGCCTTAGTCCCTGCCCACGTCTGGAGGACAGAAGGGGTTTGGGTGCCGGGAACTCTAACCAGTGGCAGATGTAGCTGCTGCTGGTTCCTCATTGAAATACCTGCCCTTCCTTTTCATCCCCAGTGAGTCTGGCCAAGAGCTAATCAGAATCCCAGCAGCTGGTAGGGCCCTGGTCTAGAGCCTCGGGGGTGGTGGGGGGAGGGGAATGGGAGGAGCATGAGTTGGGCAGAGCTCATGAAATCCAGTTTCCAACCAGTGGACCTTAGGGCCTTTTAGGCTTGAAGTCAGGGCAGCAGTGGCCTTGACATTCCCATTGGGGGCCATAGAGGATCAGTCTGTGGCCTCGATGCTGCTGTGTGTCTGTGTCTAAAGAATGGCTCAGTCCCGCTTAGAAAGGGAGTCAGGCCTGGACTCACACAGGGCCCACGTGCTCTCCAAACTGTCCCCCAGGAGGAGGCCACACATTACCTCAAATCCCAGGGGGGGTCCTCCTCTGCTGGACTGCAGCAAACTGTAGACACAAGCACTAGTGATTCTCTCCCCATTCACTGCAACAGGGCTTTGTGCAAAGGATGCCCACTGGCCATTTAAATCGCTCTGCCCTGCATTCAGTGCAGGGATTCAAGCAGGTGGTCAAAGCCAGCTACGGGGACACGGAAATGGTAATTCAATGCCTAGATGAATATTTTACCCAAATGAGTAGTTTCTTTGCTAAAAAAGCAACTCATTAAGTACCTTTTTGTTTATAGTGCCGAGCTCAGCAATGCAGACAGTAAGACAGAAGAACATGCTTTGCCCTTTCAAAGCTTCTTGTTCCCTGGAGAGCCCAGTGATGTTTCTGAGCAGGGCGACGACACACTGGGGCTGAATCATTAACGCTGAAGACACCCAGGACAAGCGAAAATAGTTTCAGTTGGTCTGGGGACAACTATGCCCTGGATAAGGTGTTAAGAAATCTTAACTCATGAAACACACCTATACCTCTCTTTATTTTTGTCTTTTTAGGGTCGAACCTGTGGCATAAGGAAGTTCCTGGGTGAAGGGTCAAATTGAGCTGCTGCTCCCAGCCTACACCACAGCCCCAGCAACATCAGATCTGAGCCACATCTGTGACCTACGCCACAGGTTGTGGCAACACCAGATCCTTAACCCAGTGAGCACCGCCAGGGATTGAACCACATTCCCGTGGATACTAGTTGAATCTTAAACCTGCTGAGCCGTGACAGGAATTCCTATACTTCTCATTTTAAGGAGCAGTTTCTCCAGTTTGTATGGACAGTGCAGGTGGGCCTGACCCATCTTCTGCTCCTGGACTGGTAAGTCCTTAAGGAACAAAAGCTAGTGGGTAGAGGAAGAGCCAAATGGGAGAAATCGCATCCTCTGATGATGCTAATGGAATGACAGAGAATGATCGCAGTGGTCACCAGCCATTGAGAACAAAATTGTGTGCCACGCACAAGTATTATCTCATCTCATCCTACAACAACCTGTGGGGTAGGCTCATTTTTGGTGAAGTGGACTGTACAGCAGAGAGTCTGTAAGTGATTTGCTCAGGCTCACAGTGGCAGCTCTGGAGTTAGCATCACGCACCTAAAAGGCAAGATGCCACGGTCTTGATTTCCAGTTGTCCACCCCACAGACCAGCACGGTGAGAGAATAATGTGACTGCTCTTTCATGGCACAGCTGGTGGCACTGAGGTCTCCAGAATACCTTTTGTTTTTTGTTTTTTGTTTTTTTTTTTTTTTGTCTTTTTAGGGCCATGCTTGTGGTCTATGGAAGTTCCCAGGCTAGGGGTCAAATCAGAGCTGTAGCTGCTGGCCTACACCACAGCCACAGCAACACAGGATCTGAGCCACGTCTGTGCCCTATATCACAGCTCATAGCAACACCACAGCCTTAACCCACTGGGTGGGGCCAGGGATGGAACCAAAGTCCTCAAGGATCCTAGGCAGGTTTGTTAACTCCTCAGCCACAACAGGAACTCCCCAGAATACACTTTTGATGGCCACCGGCAGAACAGCCTTCCTGCTGGTAGGATGCTATCAAAAGGTGAACAGAGAACAACCAGAGAACTTTTAGGTCCCTGCACTCTGGGTGAGTGACCCCAGGGGCTACTCTACAAAGACTAAGCATTTAAAAGACAGATTCCTGTGATGTAGCATCTGCAGCGCATGGGAATGACCAAGTGCTGGAGTTGCCTTTGGAACTGGAGTTGACATGAGTTTCCCTCTAAAAGTGTCCCAGTCCTTGGTCAAAGGGTCCCTGTTTTCTGAATTGTTTTACCCTGGGTTTTAGATGTATTAGCAATTATATTTGATAGAGCTTGGTGCATTATTAAAATTTTATCAGAAAGTGACACTTGCCCCTTGAAAGAAGTTCATCATCTATTCTCCAAAGAGTCATGTTCAAGGGTGTTATCGAACAGAAACCTTTTTTTTCCTGTGAGAGTACATCTCTGAAATTTTAATGTCCATTAAATGGGAAGGAATATGTGATTCTACCTACAAAAATTCTATTATAATTCTTTCCCCAACCCCATATGACTGGGTAAAATAAAGACTTCATAGGTGGGACACCTGTGTGTATGTGTATGTGTTTGTTTAAAAACTTAGATATATGTTTATATTTTTATATTTGCTTTTTAGGGCTACACCTGTGCCATATGGAAGTTCCCAGGCTAGGGGTCCAATTGGAGCTGCAACTGCCACCCGATGCCACAGCCACAGCAATGCTGTGGAATCTGAGCCGCATCTGCAACCTATACCACAGCTCATGGCAATGCCGGATCCTTAACACACTGAGCGAGGCCAGGAATCAAACCCATGTCCTCATGGATACTAGTTGGATTTGTTACTACTGAGCCACGAAGGGAACTCCTGTTTAAAAACTTTTAAATTAACTATCAACATAGAAAATTCAGGGACTAGCACATAAAAATCCAGATTGATGGCTTTTCTTGCAAAAGTTGAGTATTTTGAACCCAGGGCATTGAACTGAAGCTAAGTAGAAGCAGCTTCCTCTAGCTGGAGCAGGTGGTCCGTTGGCTGCAACAGACCCCACAGTTCTTACCACTGCCCTGCATCAGGCACTGCCATGGCCTGCCCAGCCCCTTAGATATTTAAGTCTGTGGCCTCCAGTCCATTTCATAGCAGTTGCCTCCATGGGCTGAACCAAGTTTCTCCTTGGTTTCTTTATTAATAGACTTCATTTCTCCTGTGGTTAACACTGAAGGGAGAACAATCCAAAACCTCTGTGACAGGCACAGGCAGGCAGCCTTCCAGAGACTTTCTAATAGAAATAAATGCCAGAGAACGTTCTTATTCCCGAAAGCCCCGTGCACTCGGCTCACGTGGTACCCACTACCCAAGAAGGGCAGTCACAGACCAGGCGCCCGAGCTCAGTGCTCATGGCAGCTTCCCTCCTGTTTTCTTCCTTCCTGCCCACAGCAGACCTTCCCTCTGCTCCTCTCTCCTTCCCTCCATCATCTACGGCTGCTGGAGACGGTGCCCCTGATCCATTCCATCCCTGACGCACACTTCGCCTCAGGGCAAGGTCTGTAGTGTTAAGACTGGCAATGGCCGGAAAGAGGAGGCCGAGGAACCCCGGGGGCTGCTATTAGTATCGGACTTTAGACACATTACAAGTTAACTAGGCTTTTGTGGCCCGGCTGGGAGACACAACCGCCATGCCTAATACTGTTTCTAAGGGTGAATTTAGCCCAGGTTCCAAACAGCAGACTTACAACTGAACCTCTGCCATGTAGCCCATTAGCAAATCTGATGCTTCTAAAGTCTAGGAGATAATTGGGGCTCCCCAAGTAGAACTTCAGCTTTCTTAAGGCAAGACCTGCATCTGTCTGGGCTGGCTCTATAGAAAAGCAATCACACAGAAGCACTAATCAATCTTACCAGGGGTATACTAGTAGCTGAGGACCCACTGTGTGCAAGGAGCCAGGCTAGGTACTGAAAACCAAGAAGAATAAAATGCTACCTTGCAGAAGTCCGCACGTCAATTCAGGGTACGCTGGGTCAAGGGAGAAAAGAGGCCAAGGGAACAAACTGAATACTAGGTAATTATGATTGATATGAGAATGCCAAGGAGGTTCAGAACAAAGCAGACGTGAGATATGCTCATAAAGGAAGCAGTCTGAAATGACAATGAAAAAATGGGTAGTGTTTCTAGAGGCCCTTTGCATAAATGACGTGGGATTCCCCAGGCATTCCAGACAGAGGAAACTACACAAAAAGCGGCGTGGGAGGGAGAAATTTCTGAGTGTACTCAGGAAACTGGGGCAGGCGGGTTGGTGTGGAGTGACGCCCATTCAGAAGGGGAAGATTAGGCTGGTGGGTGAGGAGGGGCCAAGTCTAAAGGGCACCGAGCTGAGGACCACCATGTGTGAATGACTGACTGACACACGGGCACTGCCAACTAAAAACTGGCACTTGCCATCTGCCTCGACAAGGATTAGGTCGCTTGCCACTGCAGCCACTGACCTTCAACACACCCTGAAAGGACTTCAGGGTGGAGAACAGGAATGAGGCCCTCCATGCTCTGGGGAAAACTGGCAGAAAAGGCCACCAGAGAGTTAGATATTTTCAGAAGACTTTATGAGCCCAAATTCTTGCATCTTCTCATACTTAGAAAAGCACCGGAATCATTAATGATGACATCTACTCATCAAGACTAGCAGAAAGCCTCTTCAAAATATGTGCTTGACTGTAGATACCTGCCCTCTTTCACTAAAATCATATATAAGACATTTTCCCCTGCCTCTTTGGAGCTGGGTCCTCAGAGCTATGTGAGAGATGCTCTCCCAAGCTATAGTCCTAATTTTTCCCCAAATAAAACTTAACTCAACTCTCATGTGGTACATTCTTTTTTTTCAGTTGACAGAATGTAAGGCCTGGGCAGGACATATTGGAGGGGAGCAAGACCAAGTAAGAAAAAACTCTTTGAAAAATTATTACAGTTAGAAAAATGTTTTGAGTAGCTTTATATATTTGAGTAGCTTTATCTATATCAGTAGATCAAATATAAAGGTTACATGTGAGAATATCTGTGGTTTGGGGAAATCTTAACAACACTCTTAGATATTCATAATGATGACGCTAACCCCTGTATCATTTATATAACGATACTGCTTTGATACAGCCACTAATCTCATTAATTCACACAGTCATTCTTTCACTGAACAAGTATTTGAGTGCCCAGCATGTTTTTCATGTTATACACTTAATTTACACACAAGTAACTAGTTCAAAGTCAAATAAGATCGAAAAGATGGAAAACATTCTAGAATGACTGACCCAAATTAAATGCTCTGTATATTATCAATATTTCTCCAACTATGTTCATTTGTTAATTACATGAAAGACGCTACAAGAAAGAAAAAAAAATTCAAGAGTCTGCTTTATGGCTCTCTTGGTAAGTCCCAACACCTATTCAGAGTATCAAAGGCTCTGATAAGTCCTGCAGGTTGAAACAAACTTTTTAACCTTTACAGTTTAAACTTTGACCAGACTCTTTTGATTGAATAGTATCTATTAGCTTTCCAAAAAATGCATTTTGATAAATGCTGTCACAATATACAGATAGAAAGTATAGCCCCCTGTGTACAATTATTTGTGTTAGATCACCTTCCACCTATAACCATCACCTCAAAAGTAAATGAAAGGGACCATAGCTCAGGATGCAACTCACATAGAGATACTTTCTAGAGTCAACTATGTATCCATGCATCAGGGGTTTACTGAAGACCTACCACATGCCAGACAGCACACTTGGCATCAGAGGAAGAGCAGTGACTGACAGAGTGAGTCTCTACCTGTAAGAGACTAAACATGCAGTTTAATCAATAACACAGAAACTCCACAAAAATGTGACAAATTGGCTACTCATTCTCCCACCCTCATTTTCCCTGTTACCTTCCAAATTGTGTTTACAGAAAGCAATTTTATAGTTAAACTTCAAAATTTCCTAATGAAAAATGGGGAATTAAAACATATGATCTCAGGAGTTCCTGCTATGGCGCAACGGAATTGGTGGTGTCTTGGGAGCACCGGGTCACAGGTTCAATCCCTGGCCCAGCACAGTGGGTTAAGGATCCAGCGTTGCTTCAGCTGCGGCTTAGGTCATGACTGCCGCTCAGATCTGATCTCTGGCCTGGGAATTCCATATGCCTCAGGACGGCCAAAAAAAAAAAAAAAAAAAAAAAAAAGATGCCATCTCAAACCAATGCATTCTTCTATTTGCTAGCAGATCTGAGAACAGACTAGTTGGGAAAAAGGAGTTTAACAAGCACTGGCTCAAATAAAAAGAGTAAGGGACTAATTGTGGTTTTCCTGATCTCTGGGGTCTTCTCTCAGTAACAGAAACCACGATCAGCTCCTGAGTGTCAGGTCCCACTTGGCATTCACTGTTAAATCTGGGAGCCAACCCTCCCTTTTAGAGTCGCAAATGTTTCTGCCTCAGTCTTTTTATTTCTAAATGATGTCTGATGAATCTAAAAGATAGGCAAAATCAACTGCAATAATCTCAAACGGTATCCTTAAAATATCAGCACAAAATGGCCATGGGTGGGAAATCTGAGAAACAGACTTACTTATAAGAGATTAAGAGAATTTTTCAGACTTGAGGTCTGAATGTTTTGTGAGCTTTACAGAGAAGATAAGAGTAAAACTTCAGCTCTTAAACTATCCCGTTAAAAACTGTATTTTACATCCAGTGAAACTCTGCAAACCATTAAGCCTTAAATGGATACTAAGCCTGATGCAAAGTAATGACATCGACAGTGGAGACACACACTATGGATTCTTCAATCTGGGGAGAAAGGGCTGATTCATCTGTTTCAAGGGCCAGGCAGAGATAAAGGATCCCGTCCCAAATGGGGCTGCCTCCTTCCCAAACCTTAGCATTCCCATCCAATGTGTTTCTCCGTGTGGAAAGTATTATTAATGTCAGTATCACTAGCGCTTGTAAAAGATTCATGGGCCATTTCCTCCCCTTCTCCTTGAATTCCCCTGTCTGTGGCTGTGCCGCCCGGTGTTCGTCTTACTGTTGAGCAGTCTGGTGATAACCATCTGCAGATTCTGTCACAACCAACCTCCTGTCAAAGAATCAGAGCACTGGAGAGCTGGAAGGGGCTTAGACGTGGTATTTCGAGAAGAGAAAACTGAAGCTCAAAGGTGGACAGTGACTTGTTTAAAGGCATGTGGTGAGCCTGGACCAGAACCTCTCTGGGCTCTTTTATGCCTTTGTTTGTCCCCCCCCCCCCATTTTCTTTCTGTTCTAAAAAATATCAGCTAGAGCCCTATTTAGGGACCAGAGTGCAAGCCTAGGCAAAATCCTCCAAGGTGAGGGTACAATGCTGTGGACAGTCAGGCAAAGAGTCTTGGGAGTTCCAACTAATAAATGGAGAAGGGAGTTCCTATCATGGCTCAGTGGTTAATGATCCTGACTAGTATCCATGAGGACACGGGTTTGATCCCTGGCCTCGGTCAGTGTTGCCGTGAGGATCTGGTGTTGCCATGAGCTGTGGTGTAGGTCACAGACGCAGCTCGGATCTCCAGTTGCTGCGGCTATGGTGTAGGCTGGCAGCTACAGCTCCAATTAGACCCCTAGCCTGGGACCCTCCATATGCCATGGGTACGGCCCTAAAAAAAAAAGACAAAAGACAAAACAAATAAATAAATAGGTAAGTAAGTAAATAAATAAATGGAGAAGGAAGGAGAGAAGTCGAAAATTGCCATTAGAACACCATGGCGATCGCTGTTGCAGGCAAGGTCTCTGCTTCCACTGATGCTAAAACTAATGGAAGAAAGCCTGAAGAGAAGTAGGACATCTGCATAGTCTCAAGGTATTTTCGCTGAGATAGTGTTTTTTTTTTTTTTAATCATAAAGGGAAAAATAGTAACTCTATGGTAGGAAAACTCAACAAACACCATCTTAACCAAGTGACAGAAGTTCTTATCAATGATAAGACAGACGTGCATTGTGCGTCCCCTGATACACAGACAAGAGCATATCACCTCTGGGGCATCTTGCATGTGCATCCTCACTCAGATCATGAGAAAACATCAGTCCCCCAATAAGAGAGGGTCATTCTATAAAATAACCGGCCAGTACTTGACGAAAGTGTCCAAATCATGAAAGACAAGGAAAGACTGAGGAACTGGCACAGACTGGAAGAGAGGAAAGAGACAAGATGATGAAATGCAACATGGGATCCTGAACTGGACCCTGGACCAGAAAAAGAACATTAGCAAGAGAATGGGTGAAAACTGAAACAGACTTAGTTAACAATGCTTACTGATACTAACTTCTTAGTTTTGACAGTTGTGCAGTGGTTATACATGATGTTAACACTCCAGGAAGCTGGGTGAAGAGTACATGGAAACTTTCAGAGCTCTTTCTTGCAATCTTTCTGCCAAGTCTAAGATGATTTCAAAATAAATTTTTAAAAAAGAGAGAAGAAAAAAGGCTGGGGGTGGGCAGGGGAGGAAAAGGAGGCAGTAATGGGATAGAGAAGCACAGTAGCTGTCCATTTCTCTAGAACATTCTACAACCTGAGGCCACTGAGACTTCACCATTTCCCTCTTGGGTTAATGTGAAGGTATGTGCTATCATAGCCATTACATATACACCTTAAGCTTTTGAGATTAAGTCCCTGAGTGTGGAAAGGATTAAGCAAGATTCTGGGAGTTTCCGTTGTGGCTCAGAAGTAATGAACTCAACTAGTATCCATGAAGGCACGGGTTTGATCCCTGGCCCCACTCAGTGGGTTAAGGATCCAGCACTGCTGTGAGCTCTGGTGTAGGTCGCAGATGCAGCTCAGATCCCACATTGCTGTGGCTATGGCTGTGGATGTCAGCTAAAGCTCTGATTTGACTCCTGGCCTGGGAACTTCCATGTGCTGAGGGTACAGCCCTTAAAAAAAAAGAAAGAAAGATTCCGATATCCTCAGCAGCTATGGCCGACGGCTAGCGGAGTAAGACAGAATGTCCAGTGCTTTTAGGGATGCTGGGATCTGAGACCAGCCACCCTCAAGACTGCACTCTCAGAGGTTCACCTGGCTCAGTCCCCTGAAAAGGGAAATCCCATTATTACAGGACAGGATGGGAAGGCGGGGGGATGATGCCTTTGCCAGGGTGCTTGCTGCATGACGTATATATATCATGGACAATGAAATGTGTTCTAGGAAATGTCCTCTTCATTTACAGATGTATCACTGCGGAGTGTGTGTATGAGGGAGAAAGAGACTTGTCAGATCCCAAAGAAAACAGCTTAGTCCTGCATTCCATCGTACATATAAAGCTCAGGGTACATTAGTGATAAATTAGCAGAAGGGGTGGGAATGTGGTTTTGTTGGTATTTCCAAATGCAAAACAGGTCTCCCTTCTCCTCTGTTTGGTTGTTGCTATTTTCCAACAGAATAAAATTGCCGGCATTTAAGACACGTTGCCAGAAACTTGCTTAGCAAAACACTTTGATTCCTTTGTACAGAAAAGGGGCATTTCTTCTGATGGGTGCTTTCCTCTGTTCTCCCTGATTCTCATGGTGATAGTGGCTACATTTGGCTCTAGATCCTTGGACATGGTAGAAAAAGCTACCTCCAGATTCCAGATCCTAAAATCTCATGGAAGATTAACATGAACGTCAAACTGACGTTACCAATTTAGGGGATTTAAACACTTAGCTTTAGAGTAAACAAAACCCAGTGGCAAGGTTTGGACAGCGTCAGCGTCAGCGGCATTCAACAATACAACCCAGATGTCGCGTAATGCAAAGCTCATCAAGGTGTGCTTTCTCCTGCATTCTTCATGAGAAAAACCCAAGTGGGCCACACTGGCTAATGAAGGAAAGCAGAACTGATCATTACTGGGTGACTTTTATGGGGCAGACACTATGTCAGGTGCTTTATTCAGACTGTCTCATTTAAGATTTGCAATGTGGTAACTATTAGTATTTTCATCAATAGCGAGGGACCTGAGGTTCGGATATCTGCAGTTTGTGGAGGTAAGACAATTGGTGGTTGGCAAAGTTAGGACTGAATCTTTGTGGATGTGACTTTATAACCTTTATTCTTTCCAAAAGTCAATGGGGCCACACATTACACTCCCTTGCTTAATATTTTCCAATCTCTCACATTTCCACCAGGTCAACTAGCAGCTGACCCAACTTTCGATGACTGTGGTGGCCCCTGCCTGGCTTTCTGGCTTTGCATTCTGCTACATAAAGCTAAAAGCGAATTGTCCAAGGCTGGGGTGTTCTCACAAAGACTCAAGGTTTCCTTAGCATCCCACATCTGCCAGCCTTTGCTCTCTGCTCTGTGATTCTTCTTCTTCTTTTTTTTTTTTTTAGCCACATCTGTGGCTGCAAAATTCACCAGGCCAGGGATAACTGAGCCACAGCAGTGACAACACTGAGTTCCCACCCTCTAGGCTATCACAGGTCTGCTGGCAGCTCCTTGTCCACAAAGGGGTTGATACCCTGTATCCACTGATAACTCTATGCTCAGGGCTTCATGCGTGCTTGCCAGGTGGATGAATGGATAGACGGATGGATGAGAAAGAACAGGATGCTTCAAATACATATTTTTCAAATTTTGTATAATATCCCATGTAAGTGATAAGAATGTTATAATTCTTGGTGAATAAGTCACTAAAAGCAGTATTCCTAAAATCCATATCAGATAATATTCAATTGTTTTATGTCAGGGGTTCTCAATCTGGGTGATTTTGGTCCTTCTATCCAGGGGACATTTGGCAATGTCTGGAAACACCGGTTGTCCCAGCTAGGAGGCAGAGGGGTGCTCCTGGCGTCTACTGGGTAGATTCCAGGGTGCTTCTAAACATCCAGCAATGCACAGACAGTCACCCCACCCATAACAAAGATGTCAGTGGTGCCCAAGGCTGAGAAACATTATTTTATTTGACTTAATCATATATCCTTGGAAACCATCAAACTAAATGCTTGTTCATTTTATTCTACCTTAATACAGAGGTAGCCAGACTGAGTTTTGTTGCCTCGAGTTGTCTGAATTTCCAGGGAATGGTAAAATGTTCCTGGGGGTACGCTTCTGGAAAGGTCAGAAGCACTCCAGTTGCCTTCATACTTTGGCTCCGCAGCAATGTTTTTGCACATCCGTGGAATATCAACGGGTCGTTGTCTACAACTCAAACTACATAATGGATCTAGCACATAAATTATTTACCCGGATTTAATGCCAGTGACTGTTTTCTTTGTATTTTTTTCCGTTGCCAGCTAATCTGGCTCGCTGCATTGGAATTTTGGTCATGCCCATTCTCCTTCCGCACTAAATTATCTCCATACGTAGTATAAACAGAACAAGCTTCTGTGTGATACGCTTAACTGTTAATTTACCTAATTAAGCTAATTCAATTAAATCATTTACATCTTTTTGGTATCGCGCCAGTTGATACCACTGCAGAAGTAGGAGGTTTTAGAAGATGATTGTTCGGCAAATGAATGGAAAAAATAATGGAACACAAAATGAAACAACAGCCCAAACCTCCTGGCTTGAAAATTAAATGATACTGAAAAAGTGCTGCTTTCACAGGGTCCTGTGATTAGCTATTTTTCTTAAATCAATTTTCCCTAGAAATTGGTATTTTAACGTAGTCATCATAATTTATTGTGTAAGAGATATTTTAAACACTATTTATATGTTCACATATTTGGTGGGTTTAAGTAATGTGTGCTTGTTCCCACATTAGGATGTGATTAGTAAAATGTTTTGCAGTATTAGTAAGACGTGAACCGAGCAGAATCTTTTGAACAAACCTGCAAAATAATTTTGCTAAATTACATAAATACCTTTAGGATGCATACATCTTTCATTTACAGTCATCATCCAAACATCCCTGTCATCGTGATAAATGAGCAAAAGTAAATGTGAAACATTTTATGCCAATAAAAATCAACAGCAAAAAACCCCAAGAAATTCTAGGCAAAAGAGCCTAAATAAATTGTCATCTTTATAGATCTGCTATAAATCTCCCCTTTGTGTTTGGCTGATAAAGAATTTGCATTTGGGTGGGATTCCAGATGCCCTAGGTTTGTTAATAGGTGGGCCACCATAGTTTTATCTGTCCAGGGTCTCAGCCAGGCAGGGAGGGACCCTGGGCAGGGTGTGGTCTCCTTTCCAGGAGCAGGCACACCCAGGGAGAGGCATTAACAATGCTCCCCCTTGACTTATTCTAGGTAAGGAAAGCTCTAGCTTTGATAGAACTTTAGAAAAGCCATAGATGAAATCAACCCAGATTCCTCCAACTGGAATAATCTCCTGAGTGCATGAGGAAAAACTGGTTAGATCCCAGGACTAATCACAGATAAGCAATAAGACCCACCACCTTCCAGTGGCATATGGAAAACAGTATGGAGGTGCCTCAGGAAACTAAAGGTAGAGCTACCAGATGACACAGAAATCCCACTCTTGGGCATATATCTGGACAAAACTTTCACTGAAAAAGATATATGCACCCCTATATTCACTGCAGCACTATTCACAATAGCTAAGACATGGAAACAACCTAAACGTCCACTGACAGATGAATGGATTAAGAAGATGTGGTATGTATATATATATATATATATATATATATATATATATATATATGTATGTATATAATGGAATATTACTCAGCCATAAAAAAGACAAACTAATGCCATTTGCAGCAACATGGATAGATCCAGAGACTCTCATACTAAGTGAAGTAAGTCAGAAAGAAAAGGCCAAATACCATATGGTATCATTTATTTGTGATCCTATCTAGAAATAACAAACAAACAAAAAACAGAAGCAGGTCATGGCCGAGAAGAGCAGACTTGCGGTTCCCCAGGGGGAAAGGAGAGGAAGTGGGATGGACGGGAATTTGGGGGGTTTTTTGAACGCAAACTGTTGTATTTGGATTGGATGGGCAATGGGATCCTATTGTACAGCAAAGGGAAATGTGTGTGATTGGGTCACTTTGTTGTACAATAGAACTTGATGAAACATTGTAAATCAACTATACTTTAGCAATAATAATAATAATAATAATAATAATAATAATAATAAAAGTGTATTTGCATCAAGTCAGTGATAAAATCTGCCACCTTTCTCAGAATGTCACTCCTTGGTTTGGTGCTATGTGTCTGGAAAGCCATGATGTTTTTAAAGTAGGTGTCTCTATTGTTTTAATTCAAAAGAAATAGTAATCTTAAAATAATAAAGTACTAATGAATACTTAAAAAAGAACATTTCTCCCACCATGATGCAGGGGCAAAAAGGTTATGTATCTTATTTCCCCGAAGCCCTTGCTTTCCACCAATTTCTATTTCAAATCCAAAGATCATTTTTCTCCATTTAGGAAGCACAAGGAGATAATTTATGGAAATAGAATGATGTTTTAAGAAGCAGGCTTGTTTTTTTTTTTTTTTTCTCTTCTCTTTGGAAGATGAGCTCTCAGAGGTTTACCTCTGTGTGACCCTTCAATGGGGCCATGGGTCTTTGCAAAGAGTACCGTAACTTTCTGACAACAGAAATTTGGAGGCTGGCAACCAGATTTCTGATGCCAACCTTCCTCCCACTACTCCTGCCAAACTCATTCTCTCCTTTAGTAAGCATGGTTCTCTGAAAGCAGGTGTCACAGCGTCTATCGACCTCCATGGCCCTGGCACAGTGATTGGCACAGAGAAGACAAAGGCATTAGTGATTTCCTAGTTACCAAAGAGTAGAGACCATTCTTCAATTCAAATCCATCTTCCTACCTGAAACAACATCCCTTTTGAACTTCACAGTAGGTCTGTGGTGCTATGAACCTTCCAGGCACCCAGGCTCAGGGTGGGCATCACATGGCCAAAGCACACCCACATCACCTACCCAGCACTCTCTAGTCCAGGGGGGGCATCACATGGCCAAAGCACACCCACATCACCTAACCAACACTCTTTAGTCCACATCACCTACCCAAAACTCTCTAGTCCTTTTGCAACAGCTTACCTCTGATTCTCAGCAGTCAGGCTCCACCTTCCCTACCATTCCCAATCACCAATGAATACTATGGATTGAAGGAAAGTATAAAATCGGACATTTCTCCAGTCTTCGTTTGTGAGGGCAGCCATGGCAAGGCAGCCTGGGTATCTGAAACAACAGAACTTTTTCTCACAGTTCTGGAGCCTCCAAGCCCAAGATCAGTGTATTAGTAGGGTTCGTGTCTTTGCAGGCCTCTCTTCCTGGCTTGCAGATGGCTGTCTTCTCCCTGTCACCACGTGTCTTCCCTCTGCACCTGTGCCCATGTCCCAACCTCCTCTGACCGGTCTGGGTCGTCATGGGCATCCTATTCACATGTCAGTGACTGGTTTAGCTCTGGTCACATGACCCAGCTCTGACCTTTGTGAGGGGCAAGAACTTCTGCCAGGGGCTTCTGTGAAAGTTTTGCTATTACGAGTTCTAGAAACCCATGCTTCATTTTGCCTCTGGACCATACCAGGTCTCAGTGTGACAACGGGAATTTCTCGCCCCTTCTCAAGGGGACCTGAAGGAGGGGCAAGCTAACCTGAGGAGAGCATTATTCAGAAGAGGCTTAAAAATTCCACCGTGGACATCACGGAACCACAGCATCCACCCATCAGAGAGCAACCCCCACCCTACTGCTTGCTGCTCAACTTGTGAGGGGAGGCGGTACTTTTTACTAATTGAAGCCAGTTCAACAGACATTTTTATCACTTTGATCCAAAGACATTCCAACTAATAGAATGGCTTTGGGCCACCTGCTAGTCACTCACTAGTCACTCAGTGGCTTGGTGTCCTTACTTGTAAAGAGATATAATAATAGACATAGTAATGCTTACCCGCCTGAATTACTGTGTAACTTGAGTGTGATGGGTCCCGTACATAAAGCACTCAGCACAGTGCTTTGCACAAAGACAGTGCTCAATAAACACGTTCCCTTTTGGGGGGCCTCCGGACCCTTGGACACTGCTCTTTTCTCATACTTCCCACATACGTGCTCATAGGCCCAACGATTTGAGCTGCCAATGATATTTTTGTATACAGATTTATAATCAAATCCTCCAAGGTGGCTTGCTATTTCCAGGAACTCTGTGACCAGCTTATTTGTCAAGGAGTGTGAACTATGGACCAGGAATCCATCATCCTTTTCCTTTAGCCAAAAATGTATACAATTCTGTAGGAATCTCCTTTTCCTGAAATTGGTTCACTGGCCTGGACGTTCTTCTCTGCAGCTTTCCTCACCACGACACACTGATGGTGGCCTCAAAACTGGGCTTTCAGGACGGTGTGCTTGGGGTTTCTCCCCCTGCCTCGTACCCCCTCCTACCCAGCCTGCCTGCCTCACGGCTCCTAACAGAGAGCTTCCAGCAGTAATGATGAATGAGTGCTTCCTGAACAAGTGCTGGGCTGTAGGGACCACTGTTACAAAGGCTAAGGACAGGAGGATGGACAGGGAGATGCTGAGGAAGCGTATTTCTGGGAATTGACCTTGGGCTCAGCTGCCCACTCAGAAGATGGCTGGGATGCATGCCCATGCCAGGGCCACTTGGGGGCGCCCAGAAGGCCCAGCCTGGATGGAATGTCATATGTGAATAGACATGTTCCTCCCACACCTAGCAAGTTACGAACCGCCTGATCCGTGCCAGGCACAATGCCCCAAGTTTTATGAGCTCATTTACTTGACGCGCTTCTAAGGCTAGGAAGCCCATTTTATAGAGGGAGACACTGAGGCTGCAATAGGGCAAGTGACTTGCCCAAGGCCCTATAGCTGATGAGTGAGAAAGCCACAACCAAACCAGAGCCCATGTTTTTACGGCTGGGAGTCAAATGGTTTGAGGGCCGTCCCACCGTCAGGATGTGCAGGAGGAGGCAAGGGCATGGTAGAGTTTGGTCATCCTGGTGAATACCCTCCTGTGGGTGATTTAACAAAAGCAGCAACAGAGGAAGAGGCACACTCACCACTCCCAGCATGGCCCTGAGACAATCACAGAGAGCCTGGCTCAGTTTATCCATCAGAAACAGGAGCATATGACCATCAGCCTTATCTGCTCTTGAGATCACTGCCCAAATCAGATGGGCAAAGAGCTATCAAAGTATCGCCAGTGTCATTAGCAGTCTCTAGTCCCAGATTAAGGAACAGCATCTTGGTCATTCTCAGCTCATAGTAGGTGTTCAATAAATGAGAAATCAAGTCAAGCAAAACAGAACCTACTTCTTTATTTCTTCTTAAGAAAATGTTTCTGCTTCTCACCCATCAGCTGTGATTCTCTTCTTTCCACTTTTCCTTCTTTCTTTCTTTTATTTCCCATCCCCCTCCTTGGTTCCAGCCAGCACATAGCATTCACCCCTGGTCCCGGGCTGGTCACACCTCAGTGGGTACTAACAGGCTAGTCCCAGCTGGTGTGCAGTGGGCCGCCCACCAGCCCTGGGCAGCCTGGCTGTGATGGCCAGAGGTGGGCTGTTGACAAATGGGCTCTCTGTGCCTGTGACCTGGGGGGGCCAATTAATCACCGGGAGGCGCTCTTTCTGCATATGGATGGCTCAGAGCATCCCTGACTTTCCCTTAGGGGCAAGGAACCCAAAGCTTTGGGTGAGGATTTTCTTTTTCTTTTGGCAAACCTAGAGAAGCATGAAGCCAGAGTGGGGTAGAGTTTGAAACAGACAGAATCCAGGAGAGAAAAAGATAAGTCAAAAACTAAACGGGAGTATGAAGGGTGATGAAGTCTTAGCTAGACGGTGGCTGTCCTGTCTGGCCTTACGAAATCACATTCACAGCACCAGTAAAGAATGCGGATCAGAATTATGAAAACTATCCTTACTGGGAAAGAGTTTGAATAGAGCTATGTAGCCACAAGCATCCATGAACGTCTTCAAGTCACATCCACAGGGTGTGTGTGTGTGAGAGAGAGAGAGAGCCACTCATGGGCACCTATATTGATGAAGAAATATGTGTGTGGGGGATGTTTGCAGGAAAAAAATATATGACTCTGCTGCATGAGTTGCATATAAACCAACGCACTCTTGGGAGGCACTCGTTATGTCTGTTTTTATCACAGAACGTAAATGTGAAGAAAGAGGTCACAGAGTACTCGAGAGATACACCTTGAAGATTTTCTCTGTATCCTCAAAAAGCACCTGAATCTGCTGCACGTGAGATCTCAGGGACATCCGAGGCAGCGGGTGCCTTTCTCGTCCCCGTGTTCTGCCCACATGCATAAAGATGTCAGCGTGTTGATGATTCTGATTAGACTTTTAGTGTAATTTACGGGGTCCAGCCATTGTGCCTGGGTGTCTGGCCTGCACTCGCTGCCCTGACGATGCCATTTTTAAAATGTCAGCTCGGCCGTGATTCACGGCTGATGCTAGTGACATTGCTGCTGACCTGAAAGAGTTAGGCAGCAATATTTAATTAAAGAAAGAAAGAACCAGCCTAAGGAAAGTCGAGGGCAAAACCGAAAAGGACCAAATTCATCTCTGGGAGGATCAACATCTCCTAACGGGAAAGAGGCACCCAGAGTCCAGTGTATTTTCATCCGTTCGAGGCTCTGACTGTCCACCTTCACTGGGAGAGGTAAGGTCATCCTTGATGAGGGAGACAACTCCTTAATCCTGCTGCCATCATTCCACTGGCTCCCATTCTGTGTCCCTTCATGGATTCCCTGGAGGATCGGGCCATCACTTTTGGCCTTTGCCACATAGGGATCAGCCTGCCTGCGGTCCAGCCCACTGCCCACAGGAGCCCTGCTCTTCTCAGCTTGCAAAAGGCCATGTGCCCTCCTGAGCTCCCAGGTCCAGGATACTGTACAGACCTCAGGGTGACCTGGACACTGTGGCACATGCATTCTGCTTGTTGGGAGCATAAATCCAGAAATCCCCAACCCCTGCAACAGGATCCACATACTAGCACTGGGAACAAAGGGGTACCCCAGGCTTTGCGTAACACTTAAGCAGGAGAACAATGATCCATTAACACTCACACTCATACTCATACATAGGAAGACACTCATGTCCACATGCCTTAGCTGGGAAGCCTAATAAGCCAGTCCCATTTCCAGAAGTGGAAAGGCAAAATTTTGCATTAACAGGAGGGCAGTGAGCTGAGGTTTGAGAACTAGGGCCAGCCTTTGTCCAGGCCTAGGGGAGCCAGGCTATTGTCTGCCAGGCTCCCCTTCCCCAGTGACCCCAGGGTCAGGGGCACACATGCCGGCCTTGAACTCTCCGTCTGTCTCCCCCACCATATTAATTACTATTCCCTTTGGCCAGGCTAAGAAAACAGCCTCAACTGCATTAGTGCTAATTAAGAAGAGTGAGCTCGCCACCCTGGCAGCTTTCCTCCATCCGTTTAGGCCAGAAACGGGCCCTGACAATCTTATTACCCAAGAAGGAGATACCTCCCTCCTCCTCCCTGATTAGGGCAGGGGGAACACATGACACCCTCTGACCCCCAACAGTGAATTCGCCTCTTTCATTATGAATGCATCTGCCCCCAGCAACCAGTGACAGCCCGGGTCAGGCAGACATGCAGGGCAGGGGAACGGCGATGTTTCGTTAAGCCAAGGGGAGGTAGCAGAGCAAATGGGGGGTCATGTCCATTTCTGACTCCATCTGTTGCCTCTTCCTTGCTCACCCACCATAAATAAAGTCATAGATAGACAGACAGACAGACTAGATGTGGGTCCCCTATAGCTCCCACGCTCTCCACTTAAAGCCACAAGCTTATGACCGGCTCATGAGAGAATCCCGCGCTCCTGAAGCACTCGGGCCCCGCGTCAGGTCTGAAGACAGCTAATGATTATTCCCGCGGTCCTCTGCAGCGTGGCCACCCTGCCATCCCCGCCGTCCTTAAGGGTGACACTGGCCTCCATCCTGACTCCGGGCACTGTGTGCTCCGAGTCAGCCATCACAAGGTCGTCATTTACCTTCTAAAGGACACGTGGGTGTGCCACTTGCCTGGTTCACCAAACACCCAGCTGCTCCCTCCTTCTGCAGAAGGAAACTCCTTAGCACGGATTTCAGGCCCTTGACAACCCAGACACGCCTTCATTCTGTTCTCATCATTTGTCAATCACCCGACACTTGGGTGGCCCTTTCCTTCAGTCACCCAACCTGGGGTAGCAATTATCCCCATCAGTATCCAACAGAGAGAGCCACAGAAGCTCATGAGATCCAGGAGGACAGAGTTTCTTCCAAAGCCAGTGCTAGGAGAGTGAGGCTAATGGGGAGCCCAGCCTCGACCCAACCCCACCACCCACAAAACGGGCCAAAAGGTAGTTACTCCTCACCTCCTGTTTACCGTTGTCATTTGGAAATAAAGACATTCAGCCCAGCACCCCCCAGCACTATATATGTGTGTGTGTGTGTGTGTGTGTGTCTGTGTGTATATATGTAAATTTAAATGTAAAATTGGCCATATTTCAAATGCCCATAACTAATTAAAATTAGAAGGTCAAAAACACCAAAAAAGAAAACCCCAGGGCAGTCCACACCCTAAGTTGGTTACTGTGCTCCCCAATCTAGCATGATCCCCGCAGGGCCCTGAATAAACCAAGCATCCTCACCCCTCTGTGATTGCTCCCCAATCCGTCTTGTCCGTCCTGTGTTAACTGGTAAGCGCCTTCGCATCCACTATCAACTTAACTCAGTACCAAGCTGCCACTGGCCCAGGGTTGCCAGGTGTCCCTGGATATCTAGTACAATTTGAATTTCAGCTAACAAAGAATAATTTTAAAGACTAACCTGGAGTTCCTGTCATGGCGCAGCGGAAATGAATCCAACTCATATCCATGATGATGTGGGTTTGATCCTTGGCCTCACTCAATGAGTCAAGGATCTGGCGTTGCTGTGAGCTGTCGTATAAGCCAGCAGCTGCAGTTCCAATTCGACCCCATCCTGGGAACCTCTATGTGCCATGAGTGTGGCCTTAAAAAAAAAAAAAAAAAAGACTCATCTTTATGTGTGCGTGTACCCTAAATATTGCCTGGAACATGCTTTTTACACTAAATGGTATTCACTGTTAGCTAAAATGTTGATTTAACTGAGTGTCCTTTATTTTATCTGTTCAATCTGGCAGTTCCACTTTGGTTACAGGGTACCTACCCTCTATTCTTTCCAGGCTCCCACTTGTCCTAGGTGCTGGGGATACAGCAGGAAACAAAATGGACCCAAAAAACCAAAGCCAAGCTGCCACACTCCTTTCTGCTTGTAACTTATGTTCTTCAGAGAGAATCAAGTGTTCGGTCTTCTACTCCAACATCAAAGATGCTCAAGAACCAAACCTGAAGTGGGCATAAGGAAACTGGTGGCTTGACCACCTGCCACTTGCAAGGTGATATCATCTCCGTCTCACAAGTGAGGAGGCTGGGTCAGGGGTGCCGTTGATGTGAGGTGATGCATGTGGGTCTGGTTCTAGGACAATGTCTGCCATGAGGGGGTGGAAATACACTGTGAGGTGACCCTTGGTACTAACCTTTAATTGTTTACATTTTTACAACCCCCTTAGTCCAAAAAATGGGAAGGGATGACACACTATTTTTGTATATCTGGGAATAAGCACATTGTTGGTACATGGTAGGGATTCAATGGGCCAGTTGAATGGGTTCTGTTATAGCTGTTTTAGAACACGAGGAGGCATAGATTTTGGACTGCTTCTACACAAGCAAAGACAAGTGGAAATTTGAAGAAAGAAGGCCAAATACCTTGGTGCAGAGAAAGTGTGGGCTTCCTTTTAGCATCAGTGATGCAGTGTGTGTATCACCCCAAGTAGATAGTAACAGAAATTCACATTCCCTTTTTTACAGCTATTGTCTAAGGCAGCTTGCTTCCAGGGATGGTGGTACAGAGATACCCTTAAAAATAAAGTACCTTCCTCTTTAGGCTTTTTTTTCGGTAAACATTTCCTGATTATAAAAGCAATGAGTAAAATAGAGAAAAGTTACAAAATGCCCAAAACTCACCCACAAAACCACGACTCAGAGATAGCCTCCATCAACATTTGGTGTATTCCCCTATTTTTTTTTATTACACGGGTTATATATACGTCTCCCCTTCAGTTACATACCTACACATATGCAATAATTTGAGATCCTAGTCTATGTGACCTTTGCCTATGGATTCTTTCATTCCATAACCTTCAAAAGCATTCATATTCTTAGAAAAGCAAGAACTTCACAAGCCTCATAATAGTCCATATAGATAGAAATCCGGAAATGCTTTATTATTTATAAATCCAATTACTCATTGTTAGATTTCGTTCATCCCAGTTTCTTTCGATTATTTAGAAAAATGTGTGGAGCATCTTTCATATATAATTCCATGATTTAGTTCCCTGGGAGAGAAAATCCTAGAAGAGAGACACACAGAGCACCTGATCTCTAAGGGTTCAGGAGACACCGGACAGTCTTGATATGACAAGCTGGGACCCTCAGTGGTGTCAGTGGAGATGGTTTTTCACATAGGAAGGAGCTACTAGACCTTGGAATCCTAATCTCGTCTCTAAGAGTCTCCCCCAGTTAGCAGGAGGGAGGTTGAGGTTTGATTTTTATGAAGGTAGCTAGTAGGCTTCCTGACACCAAGAGGTGGCTAAGAATCGCTGAGCTGGTCATAGGTTACCTTGTGTAGTTGCGAAACTCACCGTTAAAATCAAAACATATCTCTGCCTAGGTTTGGATGAAGAGTCCCATCCAAATGCAAGAAAATGGAGTCTGATGGTCTTTAAACTTGAAAAAGAAAAAAAAAAAAAGAAGAACAAACCCTCAGAATCCTTTCTTTAAAAAGGTTGATACTAGGGATAGCAAAATAGGGTTCATATGCATTACGCTCCAGTTCTGATAGTTACAGTCCTCTTTTTTAAAGATCCCGGCCTTGGCCTTGGCCTTGGGGTCCTCATCATAGCAGTTTAGGTAGCCAGTATTAGTCGACTGGAATTAGCATGTAGTCTACTTTACAGCCTGGACACAGAGATACATACCATAAAACACATGAGTTCGAGTGAGATGGTTCATGAAGGGCTAAGGAATCCAGAGCCCTAACCACTTCCTACCCTCAGGAAAGACTGTTCATCGTGATCGTTGTACAACTAGAAATGTAATACAATTCACTGAGTAATTAAAAAAAAAAAAAACAGAAAGAAAAGAAAAGACTGTTCAGAGCTGGGCGTAATGGTCACTGATCTAGCCTCTCTGTTCCAAATCCCTCTGAATCTCTCTGAATTCTAGCATTTCAAGAGTCTCGCACCCTGTTATTCACATAATGTGAGAGAGATCATTTTCCATATAAAAGATCTCATTTGACACTCTGCCCCCTTTGCCGTATGATTCCTGGTCTGGATCGAGGTGTGACCAGAAGATGTGCGAGGCCCACCCACCACGCACGGCCTTCACACCATCAGCAATGGGAACTGAGCAGCAAAAAAAGATTTTTGATACAAGATTGTCTTGGATGGAATCATTCTTTTGATTTTTTTTTTTCTTCCTTCCATTTTGGGCTCTAAGATGCTACATGAGGCTTTGGCCAGACATAGCTCTCCCAGGTGACCCACTTCTCGTTAAAAAGGCAGATCGGGGAGCTCTTGTTGTGGCTCAGTGGTGATGAATGTGACTAGTATTCATGAGGTTGTGGGTTCGATCCCTGGCCTGGATCAGTGGCTTAAGGATCCGGCACTGTCATGAGCTGCAGTGTAGGTCACAGACGCAGCTTGGATCTGCTGTAGCTATGGCTGTGGCATAGGCTGGCGGTTACAGCTCCGTTTTGACCCCTAGCCTGGGAACCTCCATATGCTGCAGGTGCAGCCCTTAAAAGAAAAAAAATTGTAGATCATTGTTGTACCAACAATCCTGATGGAGAGGATGGGTCACTTTACTGGTGACGGTCAAGACGGAGTCCTGCGGAGACTCACACCTGGGCAAGCCATCAGGAGGGAGAGGCGGGGGGCCCTGCCACTGGCCTGTGAGCCCTGTCATGCCCCTGGGTCCCTCTCCTTCTTCCTGGAGACATGGACCAGGCAGGGCCACTTCCACAGCTCAAGGGTCTCCATGGAGCTGAGCATCTAGGCAGGTCAGGGCCATGGCCATGGAGCTGCCACTGGGTATTACTATCATTCCAGACAGCAGCACGTCCCCTGAAAAGAGAGATTTCAAACCCCACAAGCTCAGCCCTCCATTCCCTTGTTCTCCCAGCCTTATAAAAATAGAAAGAACACATGTTCCCATTAGTCACTTGCTTGAGGGTTGCTGTGGGGTATATGCAAGCAGCCTGTACACTGGAACCAAATTTGAATATCATTTGCATCTTTCAGGTAGACAATGGATACTGCATCAAACACCATCAAGCAGCCCCCCACCCCGCCCCCTCCTCCTCGGCAAGGCACGGAGTGAGGCAGACCAGATGACATTTCCTGGGAACAAGGCTTCTCGGCTGTGTGTTTTCACGTCCATTGACTTGATCAGGCCCCTCCCGGTGACCGGCAGAGGCCCACCCCAGCTGGAGAGGCATTCTGAGAGGCTTTTAATTAAACCTCTGCTTGCCAAGAGTGGTTTGCATATGCACAGGAGGGCCGGCACTCCTGGGGGAGCCATAAAGCCAGACGTTTCCTTTGCCTCTGTGTGTCCTTAACTCTCTGAGGTCGAGGAGCAGAAGTGTGCCCAGGGCTGGCGAGCCCTATCCAAGAGCATCTGCAGCCGGGCTGCGTGGCACACACTGTCTTTGCCAGCCCGTGGAGTCCGGGCCCCCTTGGTACCTGTGAGACTCCCAGGACAGCAGCGCTCAGGGGCAAAGCAGGAGAGGACAGGGTGGCTCGGGGGCAGCGGGGGGCGGGGGAGGTTAGGTCACAGCCCAGCCAGAAGGAGGAAGACTGAAAAAGCCTCCAGACCCCACAAGTGGCTTGGTTATTGACCTGCACTTCCCTTCTGGGAGGGCAGCCGGCTCAGAGAGCAGGAGGCGTTCTTTGTGGCTTTGACCTGCCTTGACCTGACCTTTGTAACTCTATCAGGACTAGTGGTCAGTAGTTATCAACTGTCAATAAACCGCCAAAACACACACTTTAATTCAGAATACGGGGAGGCCCATCTATTTGTGGATCGATCTTGGCCTTGCAAGTTGACAAAATGCAGAGTCCCTTGCCTTCTTATCCTAATATTGAAAATATGTGCAGCGACAAATTGAATGATCTACACCTCTCGCGCCCCACTCCTGGGGCCCTCAGTAAATACAAGACGATTGATTGAGATAAAAGCTGAAGGGGAGGGCTGTGGGGTCCCTTTATGGAAACCAGGGCCATGGAACCACTGGCTAGAGGGCTAATTAGTGCATCTCATCAAATTTATCTACTCAAACCCTATGAAAACAGGGCTGGGCTCCCCTGCCCCAACCCCGCCCTGTTTTCATCTGGGTAATTTAAAATCCATTTGCATGCATTTGAATATTGGAGGCAAAAACAGGTTGGAAGGGGGGCTTCATGATCCATTTTAATGACGATACTATACTTGGAGTCCTTGGATTCTTGCCAATTCCTTTCCACATGACCTTGGGCTGTGCTGATGTGTCTGGGGTTTTATAACTTTCTTTTTTTTTTGGCTTTTTAGGACTTTTTAGGACTTTTAGGACTTTTTAGGACTTGAGGTATATGGAGGTTCCCAGGCTAGGGGTCAAATAGGAGCTGTAGCTGTCCTACGCCTATGCCCACAGCCACTGGGGATCCAAGCTGCACTGCGACCTACACCACAGCCCACAGCAGCACTGAGTCCTTAACCCACTGAGGGAGACCAGGGATTGAAAGTGGGTGCCCATGGATACTAGTCAGGTTCATTACCACTGAGCCACAACGGGACTTCGGGTTTTGTAATTTCTTCTCCTTCTCCTGCTCCAAGGAAGCAGTAATATGGTGTTGAACATGGTCAGATCAGATAATCAGTGTTGATATCAAGATGCAGAGGGGGAGGCTGGAGGACTGGGCCGGCCTCTGCTCTCCAGGTATTGGGGCTGTGTTGGAGACACAAGGTGAAGGATTTCAGCTGGCCCTGCTGCACAGACCGTGTGCCTCCAATAGGCTGGCCATTCCAACTGGGCAAACACAGAGTCTGGCTGACACTTTCCCCCTTTTTTTTTTAAGGCCACACTCGTGGCCTATGGAAGTTCCCAGACTAGAGGCTGGATCAGAATAGCCGCCGACCTGTGCCACAGCCACAGCCACTGCCACTGCCGTGCAGGATCTGAGCCATGTCTGTGACCTACACCACAGCTCATGGCAATGCTGAATCCTTAACCCACCCACTGAACAAGGCCAGGAATCAAACCCGCATCCTCATGGCTATCAGTCAGGTTCATAACTGGCACTGAGCCACAATGGGAACTTCTGGCTGACACTTTCTGGTAAGTTGGCAGCGTGGCTATTTCAGTCATCTGTAAGATGCAGATAAGACTCATCCCCCTCTTCTTAGAGTTGTGATGGGAGTTAAGCGAGTGGCTCTATGTGAAATGCTTGGGACAGGGATAGGACTCAGTATGTGGGTGGCTAGTATGAGAGAGGTTATTTGTGTCACTGGGATCACAGGTTCATCCTCCCTGTGAAGCTGGTTGGCCCGCTGGCACACAGTCAGGTTCCTGGTGCACAGAAGTGGGACCTGTGTTTTCTTGTGTCACGGGTGCTGGAAGGCTTGCAGGATTTCTCAGTCTCTGTACCACGGATATTTCCAATCAGGTCGTTCTTTGGTGGGGCAGGGGAACAGTCTTTTAAACTGCAGCATTTGTGCCCTCTACCCATCAGAGGCCAGCAGCACTCCCTTCCCTACAGGGGTGACAGCCCAAAATACCTCCAGGCATTGTCAAATGTCCCTGAAGGGCAAAACTGTGCCAGATGAGAAGCAGACAGGTAAACGCCTAGTCGTGGGCTACACCCCTAGGCTTCTGCCCCGCTGCTATCAAAGAATCTCTGCCTGAGCTTAAGTCTCTGGGATGCTAGGTGGGTTCTCTCAGGTCCTCATGAATGAGTGGCTGCAGCTGCTGTAAGAATCTGCCATCTGCCTTGTGGGTGGGCCGTTCTGGCCAGTCGATGACATCAGTTGCTGATGCCTGGGTGGGTCCTGCCAACCCTGAGGGTGTGCCCAGCACCCATGTTCACACCGGGTGTATCTGCTGTTGCTTCCCAAATGGGTCGTGAGTCCTCCCATGGCCCAGCCTGCTGGGCGATGACTGTCCACTGCCACCAGCCTCAGGGCCCCACAGGCCTGGCTGACTATGTCCTCTGAGGCTGTCGATGCAGCAAAGCCGGGTGATACCCTGGCTGAGGCGAGGGGAACAGACCCCTCCTCGTTTGTGCTCATGTGCCTGTTGACGGACACCAAAGCCATCCAACTCTCTTTCTGGAGGTGGCACAGAGCTTCACTGAAAACGGGTTCTTACAGAGCCTTGGGGAGTCTGGCCTGAAGTATATGTCCCAGGGCCCTTGCATCTGCTGAGTTCCAAACTGTGCTACTCTTATCTCCCCTCCCCCACCCCGCCTTGCTCAGATGCCTCTTCATTCCTTCAAGCGGCTCTGGCTTCTCTAAGACTAAGGCTTTCTCAGTCTCTTGACCAAACATCCTCTGGAGAAGCCTGGAATCTACCAGCCACCTGACATGGTCAACTGGAAGCACCACTCCAGAAAAATCACTTGGCTTCTTCTGAGTAACAGAAACTTCATTTTGAAATAATACCTTATTTTGCAGATGAAAAAACTTAGGGCCAGAGAGACTGAATGACTAGTTCAAGGTCACATAATTAACCAGTAACAAGAGCAAGAACAAGACACTCAATTCCCTTCCTGGATACCATCATTAATTTGCAAACCACACAAAATTTAGAAATTGATGCATTAATTTTAGGAAAGGGGTTTTGCACAAAAGTTCCTCTTTATCTGGCCTGGGGTGGAGGGGTTTTCAGGTCTGAATATGGTGGGAAATCAAAGCTTATGCCTTCAAGCACCAAATTATTGTTTTCACTTAAAGTGCTGTGATAAAATACTTCTAAAATATATTAAGAAAACACAAAAGATTTTTAACCTCCATAGTAATTGTGTGTGCATTTTACGTCATACCATTTTTTTTTCTGTAGAATGCTCCCCCACCACCATTATTTTGACTTTTCAATTTTGTTCTAAGTAGCTAATATTACTGGATACAATTTTTGAATAAATGAGATAGTCTATTATTAGCATTTTCACCAAGAAATCTATGCTTACCAGTTTTTAGGTAAAACTGCTTCCAAGTGGAAAATATTAATCAAAAGAAAGTCAGATCTTACTATTTCCTAGGTGTGCTCTATTTGCAATTTAACACTAAGGGTTCATGCCTATTACTTTTTCAAAATATTTGCAGACCAAAGTGGTCCCTGCAAATTTTCCGTAGTCTTTCTCACTTCTATATTTCTTTCTTAAACCAATGGGCACCAAAGAAAGCTGTTTCAGGCTTTCTAAGGGCAAGATTCTCTTTTACCCTGAATGTTCAACTTTTTATTGGCTTCTTTTTCTTGAGTCAGATGGTCTAACAGAACTTGATTTGAATGACAGGTGGTTCTGGGATTGCCCTAAACCTAAGAAATGACGAGTGTAGGATGGTCAGTTTTATATCTAAGGCAGAGGCGTGTCAGAAGAGTTTTTGCCTAAATCTGTGGTGCCACTTTATTGCTCTCTCCTATGCCTGCAACTCTCAGCTCCAGAGAATTCCAGCTTATCAAGAAAAATTATAGAATAAGACTTGATGATATTATCACAAAGTCAGATTAACAACAAATGGGGGTAGGAACAACAAATCAGGGGAAACAAACAATGGATCTTCCCTGGGAAAGATGTTTTCCCTGCAGAGGGAAAGATGCTGAGAATGTGCTCCGTGGGATAAGTCCATCATTACTATGCACTCGTAATGGCTCAAAGGCAGTCCTGGCCATTTAAAGCCACAAAAATCATGAGAGAAGAGGGTGTGAAGCAAATTACAAAATAAACATAAGTAAATAAAAGAAATAATATTCAAATGTATTTTAAGTCTTAGTGGATTAGTAAGAGTTTATGTTGAAAGGAAGAAATAATAATATCTAAGGAACCTCGTATTATTCATTGCTGCATTGCCTCTGAGTTGCAAAAAATTCAGGAATTAAAAAAAAATTCCTGAGTTATAAAGTAGAAAAATACTGATGCATCAATGATAACCCTTAATTATGATTACGCCATTTGTATTACATTAGCATGTTCAGAAACTCAACTTCTCTCCCTATTTCGACCTCCCTATGGAAAATTTGAAAAGAAAATATGTGGCAATGATGACAACAACTGCTTCACGAACGTCCTGGGTACAGAAACTTCCTACCTGCCTAGAGCGAGATGGTGTTTTCCACTCAGGAGGAAATAAGAGTCACAAACAGCCAAGGGAGTGGCAGCCAGGCTCAGAGACAAAGTGACAGAGGCCCAGGGCGGAGAAACCAGTGGCTATTTGCCGAGGCTAGTGTGACTTTGTGAGCAACAGAACGCCAGCAAGGAGGAGAGATGGGGATGCAGACAAGAGAGGCAGGTCTGCTTTCTACCGTCAGAGGATGTAACCTCAGGGGCTCTCGCGCTCCTCTCAAAACCGAAGGAAAAGAATGGAATCTAGCTTTCTCATCCTTGGCCAAGTCTCTGAGGGTCTACAATCTGCAGTAGAGGCAGGGTAAGAAATCCATCAGCTTCCTTCTTTGCCAGAAAGTTTAAAAAGTCAGTCAGCAGAAGGGCATTGCTGACCAGGCTCTTTGGTTCAACCTACTGCTCCATGATTAAATGCCGTTTGGAATATTAAAAGGACCACCTGGGAGATGAATTAGTGGCTCTGTTTCTCGTGCCAGCTCTGTTCATCTCACCTGACTACCTTTGAGCGCAGCGTGCTACTGGAGCTGACCTTCATCTTGAAATGGTGAATGTTAGGAATTTCTGGGTGATAGAATGCACCAACTGGGGCATTTGGATTTTTTCCTCCTGCCTGTGTGCAACTGAATGCAAAATGCATAGGTATGCCGGAGGGAATCTGCCGAGCTACTCCCCGGTATTACATTACTTCAATCCCCGTGTGATGTACAGAAAGTGAGCTGCAATTATACAATTAGACTGAATATACACTTTTCCCATTAGTGTTTATTTTTGTCACCAGTCATGCTGCTTACTGGAAAATGAAGGCCATTAGTCTACGTGGCTCATCTGTCCTTCCCCCTTTGAAGACATTTTGCTGATCTGCTTTGATTTTTTTTAGCAGCCTGCTGATTCTTCTTGTTAAGGATGCTTCTCGGAGTATGAGGGGCTCAGAGGTATGCGGACTGCTGAAATTGGACTTACATGGCATATTTACCTTGAAGAGCTGAGGCTTGTGTAAAGAGGCCCCTGGCAGCTGGCTGTCAGTGGGGCAGGATGAAGAAGGAAAAACCCAAAGGGGGGGATGGGGTTTCAGAAAGAGGCTAACTCCTGGACTTGGGGTTTCAGGGGAGGAACAAGGACAGGGGGAGCAGTCAAGTGCATTCCTAAGTGCATGAGATCTAAGCACCAGGACCCTGATGGGCAGCCTGCACAATTCAGAGGAATAACCACAGAGTGTTTACTGAACTGCCAAACTGTCTGGCAGCAGCCCATCTGACCGTCCAATGAGCTTCCCAGCAGCGCAAATCAGAAAGTCAATAAGATACCACCAGTTTCCAAATTCTATCTCATTGCACATAAACTGAAAGTCTCGACAATCAATACTGTGTTACTGAAATACAATCAGAATTCAGTGTAGCAACACCTCAACAAGTGAGTGTGACCGAGGGTCCTCCGAGTCACAAAGTGAATTCCAAAGTTTTCCCGTGGAATGAGGAGAGCTGACTGTAATATGGGGAGCAATGTCTTCAGGACAGCATGGGCCAGAAGTACAAGAGACACAAAGCGAAGACAAGAGAGAGGACTGCCGTTGATCTTTTTTAAAAAAGTGGTCCAGGGAGTTCCTGTTGTGGCACAGTGGAAATGAATTCGACTGGGAACCATGAGATTGTGGGTTCGGTCCCTGGCCTTGCTCAGTGGGTTAAGGATTTGGTGTTGCCGTGAGCTGTGGTGTAGGTTGCAGACACGGCTGGGATCCCGCGTTGCTGTGGCTGTGGTGTAGGCCAGCAGCTGTAGCAGAGAGAGTAGAGGAGAGAGACTGGGAACCTCCATATGCCACAGGTGTGGCCCTAAAAGGCAGTAAATAAATAAATAAATGGTCCAGTTCAGTATCCATGAACGATTCCACACCCCATGTGTCAATTGGCCTCAACTTCATTCCCAACCAATCAAGAGTTGGATGTCTTTTTTTTTTCTTTTTCTTTTTTCTTTTTTTTTTTTTTTGTCTTTTTGCCTTTTCTAGGGCTGCTCCCACAGCATATGGAGGTTCCCAGGCTAGGGGTCTAATAGGAACTGCTGCTGCTGGCCTACCTCACAGCCATAGCAACGCGGGATCCACACAGCTCTCGGCAACGCCGGATCCTTAACCCACTGAGCAAGGCCAGGGATTGAACCTGAAACCTCATGGTTCCTAGTCGGATTCCTTAAGCGCTGTGCCACAGGGAAACTCCAAGAGTTGGATTTCCAAAGCTACTGTTGATTTAGGGTGGGGCCCTGAGCTACATTAGCAATCCTTCCAAGGAGATCCCCGAGGCTAATTCCAATTCACTAACCACTGTTTTGATAGTAGATGCACATTTTCAGGACCTGAGGGAACTATCAAGGGTGGGCTTTGAAATGGTCTTGAAAAAAAAAATTCAACATTTCCTCAGAATCTGCTTAGCTGAACAAATGATGGCTGATCCCATGTGTATAGACACCACCACTCTAGTCATCTGCCTCCTTCCCCTTTATTGCTCTCATATTAGTAGATTAAAAGATCAGAAGTGCCAGCTTTTAGCAAATAGATTCATCTTTAGTCACAAACAGATTTCTATGAGAATGAACACAAAGTTATTAGAGGAGAGAGATAAGTACATTACACATATTTTAAGCTTGCTGTCTGATTTCTGTTAGGCATGCCCTGATTTCTTTTAAGCACTGGGAACACGTTCATTTTCCAGTTTATATGGGGGATCTTGTGTATCTAGAGTGCCATTTAGAGGATTACTAATTTACTAAATGGTACCCCAGTGCCCTGAAAGAGTTAATTCTATTCCAAGAGATAAGCAATTTATTTTCTATTTAGCAGCAGGATAAGGACCACTGCTTACAAATGACTATAAGCCTGAGAAAGAGGGAGAGAGAGAGAAAGAGAGAGAGCAGGAAAGAGAGCACACTATATAAATACAGGGTATAGTAATCATAATTACTATAATATAATGTCAATCCGTGGCATACATACCCATGTATTTGTACATACCCCTTCCTCAATTTTGTCTAGAAAGACCAGATCAGTGTTGTGAGAGCCCTGTCATTTTTGGATACATCTTTGGAAAACCAGCTACCAAGAGATATGGCAATTGTCTAGTAAAAACTTCATTTAACCCATTAATCTGCAACTGTCCCTCAACTGCAGAGAAAGCACAGAGGAAGCACAGCCCAGAACCTGTCTTCCTGGAGCTTCCAGTTTAGTTGGGGTAATAATGATTCAGAAGCAAACACCTAGCCAGAGGTGATCATGTGTGCCAAAAGAAAGATTATGGATATCCTGGGAAGAGGCGAAAGAAACCAACCACACTGTAGAACAGCTACCACTGACCACCCTGTCTTGGGAGCCAGTGACAATGCTTATCTTTGCCTTGGTTCAAATTCCAGTTCTGCCATTTACTTGCTGTGCAATTCTGATCCAGTTACTTAACCTCTCTGAGTTCCAGAGTCTTAAAAAACCACTGACTTGAAATGTGAGGAGGATGAAGCAAAGTCATGTCTGCAAAAATACTTTATAAACTGTGACATGCCATACAAACAAAAATACAGAAGTTTCTCTGACATAGGTACTCTTAAAAAATGGAAATGATGGAAGGCAACATCTGTGGATGAAAACTTGCTCAACTGTCATTCTTGGGATTCACGATGCCTTCTCTCCAAACAAGTCTCCAGGTCTAACTCTCCCCAATGGTGTCTGGGCAGGGCAGCAAGGAAATGACAGTTCTCAGGGGAGATGCATCATTAGAAGGCTGAAGAGGTGGGGAGGGCTTGGTTCTAAAGATGAGTAGAAGGAAAAGAAAATATCAGTCAGCCTCGACAGATCATCCCAGAGGAGGCAAAGGGGAAGGAGAGGTGATGGAAGGGAAAGGATTTCTCTACTATGTTGCTAGGGCTTCTGTATGAAGAAGGTTGAGATCAACAGGGTCAACAGGATTGGTTTCTCCTGAGTCCTCTCTCTCTCCTTGGTTTGTAGTGGGCTGTCTTCTCCACGTGTCTTCCATAGTTTTCCCTCTGTGTGTGTCTGTGTCCAAATATCCTCCTCTTATAAGGACGTCAGTCACATTGGATTAGAGCCAATCCTAAGACCTCACTTTAATTCAATTACTATTTGAAATACCCTATTTTCTCCAAGTATGGTCACGTTCTGAGGTACTGAAGTATAGGACTTCACCATATGAATTTTGGGAGGGATGCAATTCAACCCACAATGATGTGTAAATGCAATACTATTCAGCCATAAAAGAGAACAAAATAATGCCATTTGCAGCACCATGGATGGAACGAGACTCTCTTCCTAAGTGAAGTCAGTCAGAAGGAGAAAGACAAATACCATATGATATCACTTATATCTAGAATCCAATATATGGCACAAATGAAACTATCTACAGAAAAGAAACAAACTCATGGACATGGAGAACAGACTAGTGGTTGCTGAGGGGGAGGGAGTGGGATGGACTGGGAGTCTGGGGTTAGCAGACACAAACTATTGCATTTGGAGTGGATAAGCAATGAGATTCTGCTGTATAGCACAGGGAACTATGTCTGATCCCTTATGATGGAACATGAAGGGGGATATCGTGAGAAAAAGAATGTATATGGATGAACGCCTGGGTCACTTTGGCTGTGCAGCAGAAATTGACAGAACATTGTAAATCAACTATAAGAAAATAAAAAAATGTATAGATGAATTTGGAGCTCTATTGGCTGTGACAATGAACCATAAAGAGCCGAAGAAACCATTCTACAATCGTGTAGAGCAGCCCAAAGGATGAATGATGATGTACTTTGACGATTTGGGGAAGGAGGAGTTTGGTGAAGCAAGTGGTTTTGTGTGGGAAGTTACCGAGGTCTACTTCTACGTGTACATTTCCATAAAACGATAACCATTCCCCCTTCAGAGACTCATGAGAGCTTCTGGGCATTATAATAACTTTCCAACTCTGGCCTGTGCCTTTCACATACATCTTTCACAAAAGATGGTAGTTTCTTCTTTAAAAGTCTTCAGAAGTGGGCACTCTACAAGATCACTTGGAGATCTGCTCCAATGATTCGTCCACTTTAACAAGAAGTGATTTCTCATGTCTGACCAACATCTCTTGCTAAGGGAGACCACGGTGGTTCAGCCTTCCAAGGCCCCATGGCATGGGGGGGTTCATTCTCTCTCACACTGCCTGTCAGGCTATCTTTCCATCCATCTTGGTCCCTCCCTCTCCCCCCTCCTCCCTCTATGGATATGGAGAATAATTACTCAAAACAGCCAGAGAAATTTCACTATGTATTTGAATGATTAAGTGACCCCTTGGCTTTCTCCTATTTTAGACAAATAAATATCAAACATTCCCCTCCCTCACCTGACATTCCAGATTTTGCTTTTGATCAGTAAAACACGAGATAGAACACTCAGAAATTTTAAAATGATGATTTTGAGTATGGGTAATTTTGTCAAGTACCATGAAGTAAGTAAGCTGTTATTCCTTATAAGAGGAATATATATATACAATTTCCAATTCTTTAGGTTGGATTTCTGAAGTACACTTGCTTTTCAAAATATAATATTCTGTATGTGGACTTTACAAGCAAAATAGCTGATTGGAACTCCCCACCTTCACTAGATTTAAAATGATGACTCTCTCTCTACCTTAATGAATGAGGTTAGAGATCTTTTAGGTTTGTTTGTTTCTTTCTTCTCTGAGCTTTAATTAAAATCCCTTTTTTTAAACCACTGGTTTAGATAGTTTATACAGAAGCAAAGGGGTATTTTATGGGACTCTATTCCAATATATAATATGTATAGCAGTCAAAAGAGCCCCTTCTGAAACTGAAATCAGTATGCTACCTTTTTAAAAGAGAGAAAGCAGGATTGTGGAAGGGCGGGGTTTATTCTGTGGCCTCCATAAGAGCAACGTGATCCCTTCCCCATATGTCAGATCAAAACTGATGAGGACACAACTCACCAACCCTCTTACTGCTCTCAATTCAAGAGTTCATATAGCATGATGCAACATACCGCTTAATATGTACTTGTTTTGTGTGTATTACTTCACCTATTTACATCCACGAAAAGATACCTATATTATAAAATGAATATAATTTACATCCATGAAAAGATACCTATATTATAAAATGAATGTAATTTATGTGTCTACGTATATATCATTCCATGTGTGTGTATGTATTTGTATACGTGTATGTATATACATATATATGTAATTTTAAAAAGTACCCATGGTTTTTCCAGCTTTATTGACTAAAATAGCACCCCTTCACCTTTTTTTAGGCCTCCCAAGATATTTCCCCTGATTTTATCTGTAAGTGCATCCATTAAATTTGAAGAGATGCTAAAACTATGTCAACCAGAAGGGCCACTGCCCAAGGGCTACACGTGGTATCAAGCAGGAGACCGCTCAAGTGGTGTTACCGATTAAGAAGACCTGAGACGATCCTCCTTCCTCACAGTTTTGTTTTACCCCCATACCAAGATTCCTGAAATTCGCAGTCACACAACATGCCCTGGCCATCTTCCCCATGGATTTTACCATTTCAGGACATGACAGCTCAACTTCCAGCTTCGAGACCCTGTGTCTTATTGAGATCTCTCCTTGATCATCTGAGCCTGCTCTGTGTCTGGTAAGTGGAAAGTGAATGGGAATTATGACACTGGGAACAGTCTCAACATGTCTGGAATGACAGGAATTAGTGTATAAATCCACCAGCTTCCTTTTCCCTTGAGGGAAAGGGTGGGAGAACTGTGACATGGGTTCTAAACTCTTCCCTGAGTTTTGCCGGTAAAATTAAGCTCCAGTTGACCACAATGGCAACATGCTTGCTAATACATTCTCTTTGTTAGCATCTTTTTCTTCCCCCTTTCTCCCCTTCACTTCTCCCAGTTCCTCATGGGATCACCTTACAAATAAGTTATTTTTACTGAAATATTTGTCTCAGGGTTTATCTCTGGGAGAACCCAAATGAAGAGATACAGTCATTCCTTTGGTATAGTACCAATATCTCTAAGTCAGCTTCTGTTAACATGCAGAATCTTAGATTTAGGGGAAGATAGAATCTCCTTGCTCTGACATCAAACAAAAAGAATGAAAAGTAGTGAAAAATCAGTAAGATGTTCACCAACAATTGACAAAGAAAATGGTAGAACCTCAAGCCATAAGCTTCAAAAAATCTCAGGTGGTCAAGAAGAAGAAAATTATTTTGATGAGTCCCAAAGCTACTTATTTTACCCTCAACCCTAGAATGAGTTAAAAGAAATAGAGAAAATAGAAATTTCTCTGAATACCTTACAATATGAAGACAAAAGAACCCAAGGCTTGCAAAGGTGTCTTGAGTTGAGTCAGAAAAGTAATTTTTTCTTCTCCTTTTATTGAAATCGAATTGACAGAGAGCACTGTATAAGTTTAAGGTGTAGAGCATGCTGATTTGACTTACTTAGATCATGAAATGATTATAACAATAAGTTTAGTGAACTTCCATTATCTCATACAAAGACCTTTTGGGGGGTAAAAATTAGTCAACTTTATTGAAACTTCAAAATAGAAGGAATAGGAAAAAAAAAAGTTTCCCTTGTGGTGAGAATCTTAGGACTTACTCTCTTAACAGTTTTTGTTTTTTCTTTTTAGGGCTGCACCTGCCGCATATGGAGGTTCCCAGGCTAGGGGTCAAATCAGAGCTGCAGCTGCCTGCCTATGCCACAGCCACAGCCACGAGGGATCTGAGCCATGCCTGCAACCTACGCCACAGTTCCTGGCAATGCTGGATCCTTAACCCACCAATCGAGGCTAGGGGTCAAACCTGCATCCTCATGGATACTAGTTGGGTTCATGACCTGCTGAGCCACAGCGGGAACTCCCTTAACATCTTTTATACATGCATATACAGTGGTGATAATGATATTTATCACATTGTATATTACATTCCCTAGTACTTAGTTTGTGACTGAAAAGTTGTACCTTTTGACTATTTTCATCCAATTTCTCCTTCCTTCACCCCTACCTCTAGTGACCCCCAATCTAACCTCACTATGAGTTTGTTTGCTTTTTGAGTATAACTGACCTACAACCCTATGTTAGTTCTGGTGCAGAGCAGCGTGATTTGAATTTCTACCTGTTTCAGAATGATCCCCACAATAAGTCTAGTTACCATCTGTCACCATAGAAAGATATTACATAACTATTGACTATGTCCCCCCCACTGTACATTTCATACCCATGACTCACTTATTTTGTAACTGGAAGTTTGTCCCTCTTAATCCCTGTTTCTCACCTCCTTCACACCTTCCCTCTGATAACCACCTGTTTGTTCTCTGTATTTGTGAGTCTATTAGGAAAGTAATTTCAAGAATAGAAGCCCTCAATCTTAATACAGAAGCCTACTGCTAAAAGAGCTCAGCGTCTTATTAGGGGCAGGAAAAACTCAAAAATTTGGAGGGTCGGGGGCTCTAGAACAGTAAGATATATTCTCAGCTAGGGGAAGTGAACCCTGACGAAGGACATTTAATAAAACTTCAGGAAAAGGAGAAGAGCCCCTGGGTCTCTGAGGCAACGCTGTCAGAATACTTATTCCTTCAAAACATTCATGATACAGAAAACAGGAAAGAACACAATTAGCTGTTGCTGAGAGGAAAGACAGCTCTCAGATCAAGGAGGAAGGGCAGTCAAAAAAAATTTACCCACCATCTATCAGCACAAGGAGAAGACCTCCACAGGGCTTCACATACTGAGTAAGAACAAAATAAGTCGGAGAATGAATGTTTGAGTAACATGAAGGGACTTCCACTTTCAATAATAGCAAACTAATCCTTTTAGAAAAGACCTTCTCCTGAAAACAACGTCATATGCTGAATGAAATAGTAAAGAAAACAAAAACAAAAACCACCTTTAAAGCACTGAGTGTTGAGAGATCCGGGAGCTGGTCAAACTAAAGAACTCTCCTCCAGCAAGAGAGGCCCTCTTTATCTCATTTGTCAATGAGCATATGTGCCACACCTGCAAATTTGAATTTTGGTTTTGACAGCCTTGCTGTATGTGATGGGGGACAGATATCAATATGCTCAGTGTTCATATAGGGTTATGAATCTAATTAGGGACTTGACCATATTAAGCCAGGATCTTGAAAGATTTCACTCATTTTTGGGGTTTGTTTTTTGTTTTTTAGGGCCACATGTGTGGCATATAGAAATTACCAGGCTAGGGATCGAATTAGAGCTATAGCTGCGAGCCCATACCACAGCTTGCAGCAACATTGGATTGTTAACCCACTGAGCAAGGCCAGTGATTGAACCCACATCCTGATGGTTCCTCAGAAGATTCATTACCACTGGACCACAATGGGAACTCCAGATTTCACATTAATGATGAGAAAAAGAACATTAAAAAAGAAATAAGACAGCAAATGAGAGACGGAACGTCCGTCTAGGAGAAAATACAACCCAAGAAAAAACAAAATTTCTTTTTGAGTACTTCATGTGTTATAGAAAAGTTTAATATGGTGCAAATATACTAAAATAGTTTAATATGGTGCAAATATACTAGCTGGTAAGCTATTAAAATAACATAATGATACAAAAAAAGACCATGGAACTTAGGAGACAAATTGTACATAAAAACATCATCACATAATTAATAAATAAATTAGCACATGTAGGTTAGAATAAACAAGACTAAAGACAGAATTAGCAGCATAGGGGAAAGTCTAGAGGTAATCTCCGTAAATGAAAAGGAAAAGGGAAAAAATAGGGAATATAATAGAAAAAGAATAATCAATGTCCTTGAAGCAGAGCATACAATAGACAGGGATAAAATCATATATAAGGGGCAAAAAAAATGTCTTAAAAGAAGAAGAAAAAGCTTTATCAAGCTAAGGGTACAGCATATTCTAGGAAAATCTGATACAGAGTATTTGACGCTGAGAATATCCTGCTTTAGTTTAAAGATAAAGAAAAAAGTCTTCAGTTATTTAGGTAGAAAAATCAAGTGCTCTAAAAACAGAAAAAGACGAGCCTCCAAATTCTCCATAGGTTTTAATCCCAAAAGACAAGGAAGCACAATTTACAAAGTTCTAAAAAGAAAGTGTTCTTTACAGAATAGCATATCTTGTCAAACTGATGTTCAGATGTAATCACAACATTGAGATATTCTCAAATACGAAGGAACTCAGAGGATGGAATCCATGAGCCCACCTACCAATGAAACAAAAAATGACTGACAACTTGATAATGAAAGAAAAGTACTGACTGCCAAGAGACAATGGAGAAAAGTCTACAAAGTTCTGAGGGAAAGAAAGTATAATCTGAAATTTTCATAGCCAACTGGAATATCCTTTTTGATTATTCATTTATTCTTCTTCATTCTTATTTTATGTTCTATGCCTTTATACTGCTCTTTGAGTGTAAAGACCACAGACGTTCTCAATCATGCAAGAACTTAGAATACGGCACCTATCTTCTAAAAGTCTTCTTAAAAATAACATTTATCCAACTAAAAGAAAAACAATGTAAAAACAAAAACACAAGAATGGAGGACATGGATCTAAAAACTTGAGTTGAGGAGTTCCCGTCGTGGCGCAGTGGTTAACGAATCTGACTAGGAACCATGAGGTTGCGGGTTCGGTCCCTGCCCTTGCTCAGTGGGTTAACGATCCGGCGTTGCTGCGAGCTGTGGTGTAGGTTGCAGACGCGGCTCGGATCCAGCGTTGCTGTGGCTCTGGCGTAGGCTGGTGGCTACAGCTCCGATTCAACCCCTAGCCTGGGAACCTCCATATGCCGAGGGAGCGGCCCAAGAAATAGCAACAACAACAACAACAAAAAGACAAAATAAAATAAAATAAAATAAAAAAATTTAAAAAAAAATAAAAAATAAAAACTTGAGTTGAGCACTGAACCAGTATTTAAATATAGAAGTATGCAAACATGACACAATTAATGTAGTATTGGTGGTTCAGAACAAGTTGACAAATGTTAAAAAAATGACCAGGTAAGGCAATAAACAATTAAAAACAGGTAGCAGAGGAAGGAAATTGGGTGGCTGTGTGCAAATTCTCATCTTTTAAGCGGAGAGTAACCAGTGCTATACAACATTGAAACATGAAGTTAAACAAGAAAGGATCCAGACAAAGATTTTTCAAAATCTTTTTTCCTTAATCATAGATCATTTAAGAAATACACGTGAATGAAAAATATTCTTTTCCAAAGAATCAAAAAATCCTTCAGTTTCATTCTTATAATTTTTTTGTTAAATTCCATATAACAAAATCTAGTACCATTACATTTACTACTTGTTGCAATGTCATACAGACATAATCCCTTTTTTGAAATTCAGTTTTTTCTCACGTCTTTCATTCTCTGTCTCCATCTCCCACACTCTTCTCTCTTTTCTTTTATATATATGTGGTAAACAAACGCTGGGAAAAATGTTTCTCAAATCTGAAAGATGACTATTTTTGAGTGGTGAAATTTTTAGTGAAATTGTGCTTTGCCATTTTTAATTGAATAAAGTAACATGTATAATTTTTATAAAAACACCAGTCATTATTCTATAAAAGAAAAATGCAGGCATCTAACATCTTGTGAATGTATTGATGATTTTCTACATGGTAGAAAAGGACAGTAGAAGATACACAGAGCCCAGATTGAAAAGTTAGACTCTAAAGGGGAGGAAAATTATAACAGACGCAGCGCATCGTCTTTGTTTTTCTTCATATTTTTATCTATGGTTTCAAACTGAAGTAACTGTCATTTGAACTTTACTATATTGTTTATTTGGCTAATTTATTTAGAAGATTTTGCCTCTTAGGAAGCAGATGCCCCTTTTCTTTTTAATGGTACCAGATTTCTAATTCTGCCTCTCTCAGATATTTTAATCCTCAAGGTTTTCTGAGTATGTCAAAGGAGGAATCAGCAATGCCTGCATACATTTGTAGATTAACGGCTTCTGCCATTAGCAAATTGGAAATTCCTTCCCTCATCCCTCTTAGAGTGGGAGTCTTTCTCTCTTAATGGTAATATGATTTCCATTTCTGCATCTTCCTTATTAACGCAGTCTATAAAGCATTTCTCTTTTTCTTGGCTGCTTCAGCCTTCTGTTGAGTTTCATGAGTATTAAATGAAATTTAATACTTATCTGAGGCAACCAAGCAAAGATTCTACTTTCAACTAATGGGAACACTGATCCTCAATACAGAAGACACACCATGGTAAGGAACAATACATGTGTTCTGTATGCTTCTTGTTCCATGAAATCATGGTGTCCTCATGAGATCAGAGTGGAGACCTGAGCAAGACTGTTGCCACAGTGAGTCAGATAAGACTGGAGAGAGCTGGCAGCTTCTGACTCAGGGAACTGTATGGGATCCTCCAGAATACGACCCAAATTAACTCTCTAGATCCGAAGGGGATGCATTAGACCTTGATAAGTGGAAGGAGGCAGACCAGATCCATCACAAAATACCTTAGATGAGAGAACGGTGAGGAGCTGAGAATCCCTGTTATGCAATTCCTTTAGACTCATTGATACTTGAGTTCAGTTGGCACTTTAACCAAGTAATCAAAAGTCCTCCCACCCCCAAGTGTTTTGTGAAATCTGTGGGTTCTCTTGAGTCCAACATCTAGTCACTGCATTAAATATGCCAGTATGAATGAGCAGTATCCCTGTTTTTAATTACAAAATGAATATATAGAAGTGTTCTTATTCAAGGAAGCATCAGTATTTTTATTATTAACGAACAATTAATGTAGATGAAAGAATGAGCCACAGTTTGGGTGGTTGAAGTATTTTCTAAATTATTATTACTCTTTGGGTAAAATATCTGCATCCCTCAGTATGTCTCTGTTAACTAAAAAATGATCCCAGACAGAAGATCCATTGTTTTTGGCCATAAAAGCAATTTTTAAGAAGTTTGAAACTTTAAAACAGACCTAAATCCAGGAGAAAATGACACATATTATATATATATATGTATATTCCCATATACAGACACATGTACAGATATGTAAATATCAACATATATAAATATATAGATTATAGCACATATTCTATATTATAAAATGTCAATTAAGTGTGAATATATTTACATGTCATATGGGAGGACCTTTTGATCATATTTTAGGAGAAAACTCTTTCATGTGACAAACCCAACATCTTCATTTTAAAAGCCCAACTCTCTGCTTGAAAAAATATCAAAGCTTGCATTTAAGCTGCCATGGGGTAAACAGAGTTGTGTACAATTCAGAATCATTTGGAGAGATGGGGGATGCACACAAGATATTTAACTTTCGAAACACAGTGAGGAGAATGAGCCCCACGCTGCACAAAGAGCTCAGAGTTTCTGGAATAAACGCATGGGGAGCAGGGTTGGTGTGAGAGGTAGAAATAGGAAACTCCAAGATTACAGAATTCAGTCACATTTCAAAATTTTCTGCTACAATAATTCACTTTATGTAGAATTAATGTGGCTGATTGAACGTTTGTGCTGTAATTTACTTATAATTAACATTTTATGGTGAACAGATTTCACCATCTCCTTCATGCTGTGAACTCTAAGCCATAGGTCAAAAATAGAGATGAAACAGATAAGCACAAAATATTCTCACTGAAATATTAATGAGATTTTAATTTACTGCTTTAAAAACACATCTTTCATCAACGTCTGTATATAAAAGTCACTATTTTATTTTAATTTCTTAATCACATTAAAAACATAATGAACTCTTCTAGCTGGCAGAAAGACACTTAAGAATCTAATGTATGCAGGCAGTCCTAGGTAGGTAAAACCTTTTCCCAACTTCTTTATGCGCCAGGAGTATTGTCACATGAAGAGGAGGCAGCTGAAGCCAACAGAGTCAAGAATTTCTCAGTTAACCAAGCTTGAGCCCTAAATGCTATGGAGTGGAAATGGAACATTCCCCCTGGACTCCCACCAAATTCTGACCCGCAGAATCTGTGAGCATAATAAAATCTTTGCTGTTTCACTGTTCCATCTTGGGGTGGTGGTAAGACAACAAGAGATAAACAGAACATCCTAAGACGCTTTACTAATGCTGGCTCGCCTTTGCCACTATCTCAGATACCTGTGACTTTTCTTCTAGAGAGAAAAGTCCAGACAGAACCTTCTTCAACCAGAAACTATTTTACAGATGGTAGGAAGATGGCAGGATTTTTGAAGCAGCCTCAGCAGCCTTAATAAGACTAGTAACAGAACATGATAACAACCCAAACGAAATAAAAAAACAAACAAACAAAAAAAAACTCATGAGGATTTCATACACATTCTCTGAATCCCCAAACATGGTAATGGAACCGTTTCCCCTACTAAATTCTACCAAATTAGACCTACCATTTCTCCAGAAATTTTACTCCGTTTAGTGAGCAAATACTGAGGATCTTTGGCCTTACTCTCATGACCAAACTCTCAAAAGAGCTGTTTCTACATGTCTTAATTTCTTCACCTTCTACTCATTCATCAACCCATCAAAGCCTTCACAATGACTTTCCTTCTCCAAATTAGAAGGTCATTCCCTTAAAAGGGGGCATGTAGATAAGGAAAAGGAGTGGGAAGTGACTACACACACTTGGAAGAAAGATACATCTGGCTGCATCAGGAAGAGTCTATCCTTTGAGCCATACATCTTCTACATAGTTATGCAAATATTCAAGACTTTCCATCACTTAGGATAATGGTGTTGGGAGAGCTAGGATACTAGAGCATAAGCAGTAAAAAAACAAAAAACAAAAAACAAAAAAAAACAAAAAAACTGCTATAGAAAACTAACCTGGGCCTCAATTTATCTTTGCCACAGTCAGACCAAACAAATGAGAATTAGACTTTTAATGCCAAGAACACTCTACATTTCTTAAAAACGATTTACGAATGGGAGCCTATCATTACAAATTCCAATGTCACTATCTTGCTTTAACCATTATGGCACTGTTGGGTGGCCACTGCAGATGGAACGGCTCATAAAATTAAAGAATGAGCTCTTAATAGGAACCGAGATTTACTCAGGCCTGGGTTTCCTATCAGCCCACGTTCGCTTTTGGAACAAATTCATTTAGTGCGTGAAAATAGTACCTCTGATCTGAGGGGTCCCAAGACTCCCTAGGAACTTTACATTTGTGTTCTTAGAGGAGAAAGTCTTGAGGGAATGGAGAAGATAATTCACGCACATCACAGGGACATGCAAACTAAGGCATGGACAATGCAGACCCAGAATGTGCTGAAATGTGCATAAATGGAACACACATGATGGTTCTACCCAGTCATTCTTCCCGCTCCGCATTTGTCTCTGTTGCCTCGTTCTCAACAAACATCCCATGGAAAGAAAGGTGACACTGAAGAGAGACCTAGGACATCTGTGAGGAAGCCAGTAAAACCTCACAATTCAATAAAGACATTTCATTCCCTTTACTTTCTAACAAGCTCCAACCCATTCAAAGCACTTACTAGAATTTCAAATGAAAAGCTGAATACGATGAGCATTGTAAATCAGCTACAAACAGCTTTTAAAACTGTGTCAGGAGAAAATACACATGTAATTTTCTTCTTTTTTTAATATTGCCTTTTTTTTTTTTTTTTCTTTTTGTGCCCTCAAAGGTTTGTTTGTTAAGAAGCAGGTACCAATTTAGTTTTACAGAGGGAATCTGTTTGATACGGGGAGGAGTGCGGGGGCTAGAGTAATCCTTTAACCTGTGTTGGGAGGCCTTCCAGCATTAATTCCACTTGTGGTACATATCCTACCACCCAAAGTGGTGGGTGTTCCTCCACAAACCAAATGGCATTGGTGGTTATTTTCTTATTTGGGATTCTTAGAACCTGAAGCACAAAGTATCACTTACCTGGGAAAAATTGCTAGTCAGACTTCTCCAGTCCGGGAAACCATGCTGGCTGTCCTCGAACGGTCCAGGAAAGACCAGGACGCTAGACAGGAGCTCTGCCTCTAATGTAGGAGAGGGAGGTGGGGTTCTTCTCAGGAGTCAGGACCTTTCACCTCTTCTGCAGGGATGGCCTACAGCCTTCTGTAAATTCATTTCCCTGAGAATCCAACAGGCTCATGAGATAGGAATACCTTATAATTGCTCCTTGTTTCCCTTTTCAAGTCCCTGGGAAGAAAAGAAAAGAAAAAGTGCTTTCTCAATTTGTTGAGTTCTTAAAGTAGCTGGAAACTGGGATTAATGCATTGAAATTCATTTCCTCCTTCTCTCCCTCCCTGTCTCCCTCTCTCCTTCCTTCTTTTCTTCAGCACAGAAAGGCCCAAGTGGTTACAAATCACCTTCCATACTTCACAAAGCGAACAGGTAAAGACAAGCCAACGTATCACAGAGACCACATCCTCCACAAAACATCTACAACCAGTGAATCTCCTTGGCAAATGTTACTTTCTTGATGCAAAACCTTTACTGCTGAAGACTGTGAAAATGTAGGGACAGCACATTCTCCTAGAAAACACCATAGCCAGCTATAGGGGAAAGCAGGCACCCCTCAAAAGTTATAAGCTCTCATCTCTTCTGTTTTGATTCTAAAAGTAGCTTCCTCAACATCAAAATGAAAATTACAACCTTGACATGAACGGAAGAGCTGCTTCAAGGCCTAGAGAATGGGATCCAGATGTCATTTTTACCTCCTATCTGGACAGAAAGATTGAATCAAGCTGCATTTGATCATCTCTTTATTTAACAAAGAATTACTAAGTATCAACTACTGAAAACCATATGCATACACGTTAGGTACTGATCATTCTCTGTGTAGGTCCCCTTTAAATTATCTAATTATCTTCCAGGCAAAACCACCTGAATGGTCAAAGGGTTATCCCATAAGCTTTCTTCAGAATGGGTCATGAAGGATTCTGGGCTCTAGGATCAGCCAGACTAGATGTGACATTCAAGAGGAAGGACATCGGCTGATGCCTTCAGGTTAGAAATGGAGAGGGGCCACCGTATACACAGGGTGAAACTTGTGTTTCTGAGTATAGACTGGAAGATCCACTCCTCACCATTTCCTGCTCCATACCCCTTAGCCAATACTGTCCTCTTCCAAGTTTGAAGAATTTTAAAAGGGGGAAATCAACAGTTTTCTTCCAAATGGGGTAGCATCTTCCTGGAAACCAGCCTGGTAGGTCCAGCGGTAATGATAGAGACCCCAGTGGACGTGGAAATCCTAGGTACCAGCTACGGAGACAATGAGGCCTTTCCTTTCAGGACATGTTTCTGCCACCAGCGGCAGCCTTGAAGCACCTGGCTTTGATTGCATTGTGGGAGCTGGAATGTTTCCTTGCATGTGGATCTGCTACTTATTAGCAGCATGACCTTGGGCAAGCTATGTGACCTTTCTGAACCTCACTCAGTCACCCATAAAATGAGAGAGTAATCAGTGCTTCACGGTGATGCCTAAATGAGGTAATTCACAGAAAGTTCTGGAACACAGCCTAGCTCAGGAGCACATGAGTCTGGTTGCAGTATCCTTCTACCCCAGCTCCTCCTGGGTGGATGGTGACACCAGCTAAAAGGGGCACTTCAACACAGTGCTTTAGAAGGCTCTTCAGTGACTTACCAGGGGGTGATTTCACAACTGTTGCCCACAAGAGTTACCTATTCTGGTAATGTTTCTGGTTTTCATTTTTATCTCCCCTCTTTAATCAACTAAAAAAAAAAAATCTATCCTTAAAGAAATCTCTTTTCCTTCCTTTTTCCAGCCTCCTGTTCTTCCTTATGATTCCCCTTCTTTCTTTTTAATTTTTTTCATTTTTATTAAAATATAGTTTATTTACAATGTTGTGCCAATTTCTGTACAACAAAGAGACTCAGTCATACACATATATATTCTTTCTTAAAATATTATTTTCTGGGAGTTCCCATCATGGCTCAGTGGTAATGAACCCAACTAGTATCCATGAGGAGGCGGGTTCAATTCCTGGCCTCACTCAGTGGGTTAAGGATCTGGCAATGCTGTGATCCAAGCTGCGTCTGGATCTGGCATTGCTGTGGCTGTGGTGTAGGCCAGCAGCTATAACTCAGATCTGACCCCTAGCCTGGGAACTTTCATATGCCATGGGTGCAGCCCTAAAACTAACTAACTAAATATTATTTTCCATCATGGTCTATGCTAGGAGATTGGATATAGTTATGGAAAACAATACAGAGCTTCCTCAGAAAACTGAAAGTAGAATTGCCTTATGATCCAGCAATCCCATTTCTGGGCATAGAGCTGGAAAAAACTTTCATTCAAAAAGATACATGCCACATTATGTTCATTGCTGCACTATTCACAATAGCCAAGACATGGAAACAGCCTAAACGTCCATAGACAGAGGAATGGGTTAAGAAGATGTGGTGTATATATACAATGGAATACTAGTCAGCCATACAAAGAATGAAATAATGCCATTTGCAGCAATATAAGCAACTAGAGATTCTCATACTAAGTGAAGTGAGAAAGAGAAAGACAAATACCATGTAATGTCACTTACATGTGGAATCAAAGATATGGCACAAATGAATCTACCCCGTGTTTTCTTTTTCTCTCTTCCTTTTAGATAGACATGCTCCGCCCCTCAGTGATTACACACTGCCTAAGACATGCAAGTAGAATTCTTACACCTGAACTTGGAGCTCCTCTGATTCTCTTGGTTTTGTCCCTTTTGTTTATCACCTTCCTCTCTCTACTCCACATCACCTCCTCCTGCTCCTTGGTCCTAATCTTTACCTCATTTTTAAAATGATTTTTCATGATATTTTTCCATCTTGGTAAAAACATTTAACATGATTTCCAATTGCCTACTCGGCAAAAATCTCTCCTTCCTCTGCTTTAAATAATTAAGGTACCAACATAACTGAAACATGTCAATAAGGCTTCATATTAGTAGCAACTGGAACCTTCCTACAATGACAGGGAGAATAGATATCACAGTCTTTAGTGTCCCAACTGATTCCCCTAAGCAGCTCATTTGCTTTATTACCAGATCTAATCAAACTCATCCATCTGCTTTGGTAGTACTTCTGTTCTTTCTATCACACTTATTTATCTGTTGATGGATATCAATAAAATATGAGAAGATAAGAGATACAAATTTGAGATAGGCCAAGTAATTCCTCCAAGCCACACCACAGAAGACAAACACAAAAAATTCACTTTATTTCTAATGTGGAAAATGTGTAGGGTCACTGGATGTACTGAGCTCCTGATTGTTTTATCTCTTTTTTTAACAAACTTTTTTTGGAGAGAATTGTCAATTGATGTGCATTTGAAGAAATAATATAGAGAGATCCCATGTACCCTTTACCCAGTTTCCTCCGATGATAGACATCTTCCAGAACAAGAGTACAATATCACAGCTAGGCTCTGACATCAAAAGAGTCAAGATACACAACACTTGCATCCCCACAGGGATCTCTCCTATTGTCCTTTTAGACACCTGCCCACTTCCTTCCAGTCTCTATTCTCTCCTTAATCTTTGGAAACCACGAATCTATTATCTATTTTTCTATTTTTTTTCTCAATTTGAGAATTGTGCATAAATGAAATCATATAGTATGCAATCTTTTGGGATTGGCTTTTTCTACTCAGCATTATTCTACGGCAATCCACCCAGGTCGTTGTGTATATTAATGGTTTGTTCCTTTTCATTGCTATATAGTATTCCATACTATGGATGTACTGCCATGATTTAACAATTCACCCACTGGAGGACATATAGGTTGTTTCCAGTTTTTTTACTGTTACAAATAAAGCTGTTATAAACACTCGGGTGCAGGTTTTTGTGTGACATTTCATTTTTCTGATGTAAATGTCAGGAGTACAGTTGTTGGGTTATATAATGACATGTTTAGTTTTGAAGTTTTTAACAAACTCCTGAACTGTTTCCTAGAGAAGTTTTATCATTTTATATTCCTGCCAGCAATGTATGAATGATTTGATTTCTGTGCACCCTTGCCAGTATTTGGTGTTGTCACTACTTTTTATTTTATCCAATCTAATAGGTGTGCAATCTTATCTCATTGTGGCTTTCATTTATATTTCCCAAATAGCTCATGATAAACATCTTTCCAAGTGTTTACTTTTCATTTGCATATTATCTTTATCGAAATGTTTCTTCACATCTTTTGCCCATTTTCTAATTGCATTGTTTCCTTTTTTACTATTGAGTTTTAAGAGTTTTTAACACGGTTTAAAAACTAATCCTTTGTAAGACACATCTTACAAATATTTCCCCCCAGTCTGCAGCTTTTCTTTTTCATTGTCCTAAAAAGACCTTTCACAGAGCAACAGTTTTCAACTTTGTTGAACCAATTTACTAAGTTTTTCTTAAATGGATTGGACTTTTGGTGTCAAGTCTAGGAAAACTTTGCCTAGACCCAGATCCTAAAGAGTCTTTGATTTTCTTTTTTTGAAAAAAATTTTTTTAATCATTCTTTGATTTACATTCGCTCTGAGATCCACTTTGAGTAAATTTTTGTCTACAGTGTGACCTTGGGTTGAAGTTTTTTTTTGTTTGCCCATGGGTATCCAGTTGCACCAGTGACATTTGCTGGAAGGCTATCTTTCCTTCATTGAATTGCTTTTATATCTTTGTCAAAAATCATTTGGACGTATCTGTGTGGATCTATTTCTGGGTTCTCTATTTTCTCCATTAATCTGTGTGACAACACCATATTGATTACTGCGGCCATACAAGAAGTCTTTAAATCAGATGGATTGGTTTCCTCCCATTTCACAGTTTTAGTGATTCTAGTTCTTTTGACTTTTTACACATATTCTTGAATAATCTTGCCTAAATTTACATAAAGAAAATCTTTCTGGGATTTTGATAGGAATTACATTGAGCTTATGTATCCAGTCAAGGGACATTGATAACTTTACTATATTGAGTGTTCCCAACCACGAGTACAGTATATTTCTCTCCATTTATTTAGATCTTCTTTGATTCCTCTCATCAACATTCTGCAGTTCTCAATTTACAAATCCCACCCATTCTGTTAGATTTACTCCCAAGCATTTATTTTTAAGCTATTATAAATGACACTGTTTTCTTCATTTTTATTTTCCCTGTGTTTAAGACTAATATATAAAGATGCAGTTGGCTTTTGTAGGTTTATCTTGTGTTCTGTGATTTTGCTGAACTTATTCATTCTAGGAACATTTATTTGTTTGTGTATTTATTTATTTATTGTAGAGTCCTTGGAATTTTCTATGTTGACAATCACGTCTTCTGCGAATTAAGAAAATTTTCTTTCTTCTTTTCCAATCTGTGAGCCTTTCATTTCCTTTTTTGCTGTTATTCCACTGAGTAGAACTTGCAGAAAAGCATAGAATAAGGGTGGTGAGAGTGGGCATCCTTGTATTCTTCCTCATCTTTGGGGGAGAGCATTAGGTCATTCATCCTTAAGTATAATATTAGCTGTAGGGTTTTTGTTTTTGTTTTTGCACATGCTTTTTATAAAGTTGAATAAGTTTCTCTCTATTCCTATTTTTCTGAGATTTTTAAAATCATGAGTGGGTATTAAATTTTGAAAAATTTTGGAGTTCCTATCGTGGCTTAGTGGTTAACTAACCCGACAAGGATCCATGAGGATGTGGGTTCAATCCATGGCCTCTCTTAGTGGGTTAAGGATCCAGCATGGCCGTGAGCTGTGGTGTAAGTTGCAGACGTGACTCAGATCCTGTGTTGCAATGGCTGTGGTGTAGGCGGGCAGCTATAGTTACAATTCAACCCCTAGCCTGGGAATCTCCACATGCTGCAGGCATGGTCCTAAAAAGACAAAAGACAGAAAAGAAAAAAGAAAAAAAAGAAATTTTTTTTTTTTTGCGTCAATTGATATGATCATGTGATCCTTCTTTAGCCTGTTGATATGGTGGAATATATGATTTGATTTTTGAATATTTAACCAGCTTTGCATCCCTGGAATAAACCCTGCTAGGTCATGGTATAGAATTCTTTTTACATACTACTAAATTCTATTTGCTAACATTTTTGTCACCGAGTTTTGCATCTATGTTCATGAGGGATACTGATCTATAGTTTTGCTTTTTTTGTACTGTGTGAGTCTGGTCTTGATAGTGGGCTAACACTAACTTCACAAAATGAATTGGGAACTATTTTCTCATCTCTGGATGAAACTGTGTAGAATTGGTGTCAATACTTTAAATATTTGGTAGAATTCGCCAACGAAATAGTTGGGCCAGTGTCTTCTCTCTTTCCCTCCAACTCTCCTCCAACATCTTACTTTCTCAAGTCCTTTCACCATTGGGCAAGGTCTGCTGTCTATAATAAATTCCTTATTCCATAATACTCATAGTATCTGCCTCTATGATTAAGTCCCAACTTTCTTAAGCCATTTGCTATTAAACTGAAATAATAAATATAGTTTATTTTGACCAAGCACTTTAAACTTTTTTTTTTGCCTTTTAGGGCCGCACCCATGGCATATGGAGGTTCCCAGGCTAGGGGTCCACTTGGAACTGTAGCTGTTGACCTACGCCAGAGCCATGTCTGCAACCTACACCACAGTTCACGGCAACGCCAGATCCTTAACCCACTGAGTGAGGCCAGGGATCAAACCTGGGTCCTCATGGATGCTAGAAGATATGTTAAGTATCGATCATACACTTTACAGTTGTTATACAATGTAAACAACACCTTTATGAAGGTTATACTATCATCGTAATTTTAGCAAAAAGGCAATGGAAGCACAGAGAAGTTAAGTAAGCTGTAAAAAAACAGAGTAAGGATCAGAGGCAGGATGGAAATCAAACTCTCAGCCATGATACTCTCCCGAAGTTCTTGCTCTTTCTTGGCATCTCATTTCTCTTTCAGAAGACCGGGAGTGTGCTGCTAATGGAAAACATCTATTTGAGTCTGAGTTACGTCCATCATGTCCAGTATAACCCGTGCATTCAATTTTGCTAGCTTTCTCTTTATACCCACATCTTTCCCTTTTTCTTCTTTTCTCTGCCCATTGAGGAGTTTTTGCCCCTGAATTTTTTTCTCCATCTAAATGCCCCCTTTCCTCCCTATTGCCTTTTATATACTGGGAAAGTAGGCGACACTAACTGATACATCCACTTCCAGGTCTGCTGGGCCTCACAGAAGTAAAGCAGAGGCAGAAGAACAAGGACGATACTGGCTGGGGAGGTGCAGGATGGCTGGGACAGCGTGCTTCATAGAAGGTGTGTCCATTAGAGTAGGAACCAGTGGAGATGTGTCAGGCCAGCAGCCATAAACGTGCTTAAAAACCAGCAGAAAATGGTGAAGAGTTACTCTGAGAAACTGCTTCTCTGGTTTTGGCTTTTTTTTTTTTTTTTTCTCACTCTGGGGTCAGTCCGTTCATTTATTAAAATGTCTACCATGTCTTAAGAAACAGCACCAATGCACTAAAATAAGCAACATTTCTGATGCAGAAATGAACATTTAAGCAGATGCAGCCCAGATCCATCTCATTCTGTGTGTGTGTGTGCACATGTGTGTGTGCATGTGTGTGTGTATTTATTCTTTTCCCTGAGTGCCTTTGGTTGGTAAAAGCCATCAAATATCATCGGGAATTATCACTAGTTTTTTGAACAGCCCTGAAGAATTAAAGGGAGAGAGTAAGAGAGAAGGAATAAGAGGAAGAGAAAGAAAAAGAGAGAAAGAGAGAGAGAGAGGTTAAGCTCAAAGGCACAGAGAGCGAAATGGACCAGATTATACAAAATTAAAAAGCAAATACGGGCAGACAATTTGTGCCGAGTGATTGCAAGCAATTACAGTCCGGCTTTTCTGGAGGGAAGATGGGGGAGGGGGTTATTTCAGCTTAAAAGGAGACTTTATTCATTCCTGATCAGCTTCTCCTACCATTCTCTCTTTTATTCTTGGATATCAATTTAAAAAAAAAAATCAGCTTTCAGATGTTCCATGTCCACCCCTGCAAATCCACTCCTGGGCAGACAGTGAGAGTTTAAGCTTCCCATCGGTTCTTTCTATAGCCCTGAAAACCAATTTGTTCATAAAGAATAAAATAAGGGGGGGGAGGGTGGAAAACACAACAAGAGCATGTGTTTCTTTTAGAGGAGAGCTTCAATTTTACTATAATTGTCTAAAGACAGAGCTGCTTTGATCTGAAGAATTATTATTGTGCCTCAAATGCCGGCTGCTAATGTCACAGCTGTGCTGGGGCTTGGTCACGCCAAGGGGCTTGGGGACCAACTTAGTCCCTGACCTGCCTCTGGGTCCCTCTTTCCTTATCTTTCCTTTGTCCACAAGGGAAAGTTTGTTTCCTGGTATGTCCATGGCTCTGTTGGTTTTATCCAGGGTCCTGGGGAGGCGGGAGCCTAGCAGGGGTGACATAATGAGGGGCCACTGAGGTTGGGCAGGAGGGAGCAGGCAGAGCTGGATGTAAACATGCCCAGGACAGGTGATATGGTCACTAAACCAGAGGACCTGGCTGCTCTTGGTCTCCCAGTGCAGGAAAGAGCAGCGCGGAAGAGGGCCCCCTTGCCTTCCAGAAACCCAGAGAAAATTCACTGCCTTTCCCAGATTTCAATTCCCCGTTATTTTCCCTCTTTCCAGCTTAGGCTGCACTGAAGCAAAGAGCAGCTCAAGAGTAGAGTTAAACAATCTTCTTTTAGAAGAAAATGGGCGGAAAAAACTATATCTAGGGTCTGAGAGCTGAGCCATCTTTGGCTCATGTTTTCCTTCCCAAAGCCGAAAGAGAGAACCAGAGGGCTTGTTCTCCCAAATTGCTCCCTGGGTGGGCTGGGCAAGAAGGATGGGCCCTTGGCTGCTGGAATTGCCCTGTCTGCTCCTCACCTCTGCCAAGGGCCTCTGAGGCCTCTGGTGGGTCAAGTATTCCTTCTCTGGCTTCCCACTGCCTACAGTGCCATCTAGACTTCCTAGCCTGGCACTTGAGGCTATGCAGGTAAGCTGCCCACAAACCTTCCTGCAGCCCCATCCTGCTCTGCCACCTCAAGTGATGGCACCTCACCTCTGTTTCAGATGCTCTGGCAAATTCTCGCTGCTGGGCCTTTGCTTATGCCTTTCCACCTGCCTGGAATATGACCTCTCCCTTCTCACCCCTCTCCTGAATCCTCACCCCTTCTTGGCTCCCCTTCAAGCCCAAAGTGCCAATGAGACAGATGGGTAAGAAAATTACCATCAGTGGACCGGGAAACACAATTTTGGAGACACAGATGCCAAACTGGGCTGCATTCTAGCCCAGGGGGCCTGTGACACTAAAGAGAGGACAGACGTGGAGGGAGAACCTCAGCCCCAGCCTCCAAGCTGGGGTTTCTCATGCTGGTAGAACGGAGAGATTTCTTTCAAAGAAAATGCAGTAAAACATAAGAATGTTTGTGAGTGCTTAGGTTCTGAAGATTCAGTTGGAGAAACACTGGCTTGAGAAACAAACAAAACCTCAGCAACATGAAAATATAAACATCACTGTAGCTCTACAAAGGAAGAGATGCAAATTCCCCACAAAAACCATTCCTTCCAACCGCGTTTCCTTGAAACAAAAACTACTTCTGGAAGACTTTTATTAGCTGTGCAAGTATGGGCCACTTACTTCTCTGAGCCTTGGTTTCCTCATCCATAAAAGGAAGAGAAGTGAGAGTACCTACCTCAAAGTGTTACCAGAGGATAAAATGAGGTAACACACGTGGCGAAGCGCTTACGTCATCCCTGGCACCTGGTCAATTCTCAACCCGCGGCAGCTGTTATCCAACAGATCCTGTTGGTTTCTGGGAAATCCAAGGGCCTCATCCTCAGTTCCTCACTCCTCCTTTAGCTCCAGGAGATCTGACATCCTGGGGCTTATAGGGAGTGGGCATAAGGATGCTTAGGAGACTGAGGCTTTGAGGAAGGCTGAGTTGCAGCCCCAGGAAGCACAAGGAGGCACAGAGAAAAACGTGAAGTTTGAGTAAAGGCAGCGGCGGGGGGCGAGGGGTGAACTGGTTTTCCAGGGTGATGTGGGTAGGAAGTGACAGGTACAGAATACCTGGAGAGACGCCTTAAGGGTGAGGGAGTCTTCACTGCAGAGCTGGAGGAAGATCTAGTTCAAGAGAAGAATGGAAAAGGTTCTGGTTAAAGAGAAATGATCTCCACACCTCAGTAAACCTTGAGGTAAGAAGCAGGAGTCAGGCAAGGAGGGAGAGACACGAAAGTATAGAGAGCTCAAGGAAATCTAGAGAACCATTTAGGGGCAACGTTGAGAATAGAGGGTGAGGAGGCAGTACGTCTCCAGAAGAACAACACAGCTTGGTTGACTTTGCTATCAACTTCCGTTAACTGCCCAGTAACTTTGGTGCTAGAAGAGGAGTGAGGAAGCCCATGCAGATTTGTACACCATCTATAAATGGTGGCCCTGAACCTCCTGCTCTCCTTCCTTGCAGGGAAAGGGGCTTGAACAGAAACAGAGAAGAAGTTGTAAAAATGAACAGAATTTTGCCAGCAGAGAAGTATTCAATAGAAAGGGCACTAATGGCTGCAACTTACTTTGACATCAATCATAAAAAATAAAAGGATAGACTGATGGATGAGCAGAAGGAAGAAGAGATGGACAGACTGTGATAAAGCAAATAGGTTCCAATGTTAATAGCTGAATGTAGATGGTAAGTGTATGGGTGTTTGCTGCAAAATTTTTTTCAGTTTTCCATGTCTTAGCGAATTTTCTTTTTTCTTTCTTTCTTTCTTTCTTCTTTCTTTCTTTTCTTTACTTTTTTTTTTTTTTTTGGTCTTTTTAGGGCTGCACCTATGGCATATGGAAGTTCCTAGGCTAGGGGCTGAACTAGAGATACAGCTTCTGGCCTATGCCACAGCCACAGCAACATTGGGTCTGAGTCATATCTGTGACCTACACCACAGCTCACGAATACTAGTCAGATTCGTTACCCCTGACCCACAATGGGAACTCCAATTTTTATTTTTTTAGAAAATTTTCATAATAAAAAATTAGAAAAAATTAGGCAATAGTGTCCAAAATAACCCATACCCTGACGGCCCCAAGACAAGTTGTCCCTAGAGAGAAGTTGGCAGATTGGTGAGAGGGTAGATTTTCCTCAACTTTCCTCCCTTGTCTTTGAGCCCCCTGGTGCTGTCCACACACCTCTCCTGAGGCTGGACAACCTGCTAAGAATGTTGCTTGTAAAGATTTAAGCTATGAGCCCACCCTGTGGAATCTGTATTTTATCCAATCTCTCCTGATGAGTGATACAAGTTGACAAATAAATAAATCTTCAGAAGTGGAATCTGGCCAATGGAGAAGAAGCTTTAGATGATACATGAGTTGGGACTAGGGATGGTTGCAAGCGCCAGGCCAAAACAAGGGTCACTTAAACAAAATGAAGTTTGTTTCATGCTCACACAAACAAAGTCCAAATGGAAGGTGCCCAAGACTCTCTACCTCAAGCATCTCGAGAACCCTGGTCCCTTCCAACTCAACCATTCCACCATCCCTCAGTGATGGTTCTCCTCCTCGTGGTCCTAGATGGCTGCACATATGGTCCAAGCACCAGATGGAGGAAGGGATAAAGAAGAAGGGACACAACAAGCTGTCCCTTATGGGAGGTTCTTAGAAAATGACATGCAAGCTTAGTCACATGTTCATATTTAGTTTCAAGGGAGACTGGGAAAGGTAGTTCTTACTCTTAGCAACTTTATATAGAAATCACCTTACTATGAAAGAAAGGAGAAAGGATTTGCAGGGACCAATAAGAGCTTCTCTCAAAGGTGGAGAGAATGTCCCATCACAAATCCATAGTTTCTGACTTACTCTGTTTTCCCATAGGATAGCTCTGACCTTACCCATTGACCTCCATAAGAATGGCCTCCTTCCTGCCCTGATCACATAATGAAGAGGAGAAGGAAATATGAAACTATGTGATACATGCTTTAGAATTTAATAAACATAGTGTAAGGTAGGTATTAGCATCATCAGGTTATAGATAAGAAATGGAAAGGCTAGTGAGGTCCCTGTCTTTAGAGGTGGCTGTTAAAACGCCTGAGGATTTAGAGCAAGGCTCCTCAATCTCTCCCAACCCCTGTCAGATAACTGAAACCTTGCAAAGCACAGAGGCTTCCTGAGAGCAGAGACACCTTAAGCAGGTGGTCTCTCCTTCCAAGGAAAAGAATAAAAGGCTGGTCAGGAGGCAGCAGGAAAATGTTGGACCGAGAAAGGTGAGCCCAGGGTCCTTGAGTGGTTGGGGGCTCTAGGAGAAGGATGGGTGTGGGTGGGCATGGAGGGGAGTGAAAGGGGATGGCAAAAGGAGGTGGCCAGGCTGATGGAGATCACCTGTGTGCATAAGGCAGTCCTGAATCTACTCCAAGGAATAGAATATGAGTTCTCAAAGTTCTTGAAGGATTTTAAGTTCATCTAGTGTCAGAGTCTTCTTGACCAGAAGTTCTCAAAGTTGACTTCCCATTAAAATCACTGGGGGCTTTTGAAAACATGCTAACACCTTGTTCTGACCTCCAAGATTCTGATTTTATTACGCTGGGAAAAGCCTGGGCATTGGGATTTTTCAAACCTCCCAATAGGATTCCAGTGTGCAGTAGATTTAGAGAATCACTGAGGCTAGAGCAGTGGTCCTCAAACCTTCATGAATGTAATCATCACCTTGGGATTGTGCCAAAATGCAGGATTTTTTTTTCCTATTAAGGCCACATGTGCAGCACATGGAAATTCCAAGTCCAGGAGTCGAATTGGAGCTGCAGCTGCTGGCCTATATACCACAGCCATAGCAACGCCAGATCCAAGCCAATCTATGATCTACAGTGCATCTTGTGGTAATGCTGGATCCTTAACCTACTGAGCAAGGGGTTGAAACCACATCCTCATGGACACTATTTGGGTTCTTCACCCGCTGAGCCACAACGGGAACACCATAAAATGCAGATTCTTATTCATGAAGTCCAGGATGGTGCCTGAGACTCTGCATTCTAATAATGTCCCCGGTGATGCTGATCCTGCCCATCTTTGGGGCACACTTGACTTTGAGCAGCAGGTGTGCTATTTGCATTTGTCCTACAGATAATGTGCTCTTTTGCTACCTTCATGAGGGCGCCGATGTATTGTCTTCTTATGCAAGGCTGTCTGGCAGCCAGAGGAGGCCTGTCCCCTGTAAGGAGATGCTCCCTGATGGGACTCCAGGCCTGCTGCTGGCTGCATGGTCTATATCTACCTTTATGTTTAGCATTCCACCCACTAAGGTGATGATCTAGAATGGCCCATCCTGGACACATCAGAGAGCAGGTTCCTGGTTCGATATAGCTTCTATTAACATTCATAATTAATGCTTAGTGCTATCGAGTAACCAATTACTAATAGCAATTATGACACTGAGAAAACAGTGATAGCCCTACGTGGTACAACCCTCTCTGCTCCCCCTACCTCAAATTACAGTTCTAAATGAGCTTCCACAATCTTGTTTTGACAGGTACCACCTCACACACATTCCCTTAATAAGACAGTTCTATCTAGTAAAATCCTACTTTCAATGGCTGTGTTTTCAGTGTGGCACACATGAAATTAAAAGTGAATGTGTCATGAAACATGGAAGTGGTGAGTTTAATTCCCTGCACAGCGTACCAACAAACTGAGATTGTTTATCAATTTCTCACCATGGCTACATGTTTCTTACAGGATCCAGCGAATTCCTTAGAAGTCAAAGGCTTTACTCTCCTGTTTTGGATGACCATCTACTTGGCGTTTTCAATTCCATCCTTAAAGACACATATTCTCAGACGCCAAAGATGCTAACATGAGCACATCTGTAGGGAGGACGTGACTCCACAGTGGGCTTTGTGATGACTAGAGAGGGCATTCAGGCCTGATTCAGGACATGGAGTCTTTGTTGTGTGTGGTTGCCTTAAATATTTCTTCTCCGAGGAAGTAATGCAGCCCTTAACATCTAATGATATCTATTAAGGAATTCATTAGAGAAAAACTGATAACAAGATATGTTATCTTAGCCATGTAGGGATCTTGACTGCTCTTAGGACGTCTAACTGGCGCTGCTTGTGGAGCTGTTCTTGCAAAGTGGCAAGTGGAGCATGAGGGCATCTTCCTGGAGGTGGAGTCTGCCATTGGGCATCCTGCAAGTCCCAGCCACCGGTGATGAGATGGGCCAAGGCAGGCTGTTCATGCTCTGCATTTGTTACGTGTGGGCAAGAGAGGCCTCCACCTCATGACTGTCTCTGTCTTTCTACACCTCATCTGTCCTTTACCAAAGGTCCAGCTGATTTGAGTGATGGTGCCCAAGAGAGATCTTGGCAACCCTACAGGTTCTGGTACCTTTGGGGGCTAGGTTAGAGGGAACTACCGGAAAGGCATTTCACTAGTCATCTCCCTTGACACATGTAGGAGCACCACTGAAGGAGACTCAATGTCTCTGTTCCTCTGGGTGGAGTAGAGCAGAGTGAATAACCTGCCCGAATCTTTGCAGTGAGTCTTAGCCTCAGAAGGACCCCCAGAGAAAGCTGAGGGCATCTGAGAGCGTCTGGCATGTTAAGCACGAGAGCCTGCCTGCATCATGGTGATAAATTCCCTACTGACCTGCTGATTCTGACAGTGTGATGCCTGGCTGGTCCAGCGGCTGAAGCATTTCAGAACCTCCTCTTGCCTCTCCACACACTCATGTCTGAGGGTGGTTCAGACATTCACCTGTATTAAATACCATTCCTCCTAGTAGTCTGTTGATTTTGATTTAAAGACCTACTGAATGTTAGAACCAAAAGAGGTTTAAACCAGCTTTTAACCCAATTTCCTCATTTCACAGATGAGAAAACACCTAGAGAGGATTACCCCTCTTCCCAAGCCAGCTGGAACAGGGGCCCAGGTTTCTGACTCCTAGTTCAGGATTCTCTTTTTTAAAATCCCTAAAAATGGCAACTACAAAGACTCAAAGAAATACATCTTGGATTATCTTGTCTGTGGTGGCATGATGTGAAGTCATGCTTAGGTGGCTTGGAGGCTGGTGTCGACACCACGGATTCTGATGGAGCCACAGTGCTTCTAGATGGCTGCCAGGTGGTGTTCTGCCATCCTGAAAGGGCACATTTTCCACCTCTGCTACCAGTGGGAGAAACAGTATCTTGAGTTTTGGACAGATCACAATTGCCCGAGTCAGGAGGGTATTCCAAAAGTAAGAGGTAGGCTGATTATTCTGTGTGCCTCTGCAGACCCTCCTACCTGCCATCCTCCACCCTCACCACCCTGCTCTGTGTCCCAGGAGACTAGCCTGCCCAGACTGCATCACCTGGCTTTGCTTTTCCTACATCTCACAGTTGGATTCGACCCATGGGAAGGCCCGGAAGGAAGTCAGAGGTCAGGGCCTTGGTTATTCTGGCTCTCTCTCTGTCTCACCATGGTTTTGGCAGGGGCCATGTCTCTCTGCCTATGGCCACAGCTCTCCCACAGCCACAAAAGCTGAGGTGTCTATTCCTCCCTTTGTCACTTGATTCCTCTGAGATGCTGCATCATCCTTTGTCAGTTCCCTTTGCCTTTTCACCTCTATAAACAGTCTCATTCCTAAACCCTCCTCATTAAATTAACACGTTGAACAGGCTGTTATTTCCCCAGCAGGACTGTGACAGGGGCCATCCTTGGGGTTGGAGCAGTCCTTGACTCTCCTGGGTATCCCTGGGTGGGATGGTATCAGATAATAACAGTAGCCTAGATTAGCTAGCTCGTGTATGAGGTTGCAGGGGGTGGGTGGGGGTTCATTTGAATAGAGGGGAAAGGTGAAAATAAGGTAGGAGGTATATGGGAAACCAAGACCAGTTGGCAAAATCTGGCTGACACTTTATATTCTCCTGATCTCCTTTAGATCGTCCTACTCAAGTTAAAAGCATCCATGGTAGAAGCCCAGGGTTTTACTCCCAGTGTCATCACTTATTTAGTCTGTGGAATTGGGCAAGTCCCTGCCTCCATCTCTCTAAGTTGGTCATGTGATTCTGTTTTCTTACCATGTCCACTACATATAAAGCATCACTATCTGCAATGTCCAAACTCTATCAACTCACGGTAAGCCGTCCTAAATGCTAAAACAAATACAAACCGAACTGTGTTTCCCATCTGTTTCTTTAACAAAAGGGAGCTTAAGCCCATAGGGAAGCTTCGTGGGTCAGGGAAACATCAAATGAACACTTCTGAGTAAAAACAAATGTTTCGGAAGATCTCAAGGTATTTTAAACACAGCACTCCATTGGCCAGGCCAAATGCCCCCCCAACGCCTGCACAGGATCTCGATGACAGCATTATTTGCTTGAATTGGATTTGTTTCTGTGCCCAGAAACAACACATAAGGAACCTGGAACAGGAAACAGCTACCGGGCCTAAAAGTTTTTCCAGGACACTGTCTGAGACCAGACAGGAATGAAACAACAGTTGGAAATCACTGCAAGGGAGTAAAGAGAACCATTCTTGGAGGTGTGCATTATTGCTCTTATTTTACTATTAAAAATATCAAGAGCAAAGAGCAGTAATGGCTTGCATTCCAACCTAAAACCCTGTCAGGGGAGACACCATTTCTGGGGGAGGAGGAAGAGAAAACGGAGGAGGAGGAAGGTTGATTAAAGAAACTGGCATCGGGAGTTCCCGTCATGGCTCAGTGGTTAACAAATCCTACTAGGAACCACAAGGTTGCGGGTTTGATCCCTGGCCTTGCTCAGTGGGTTAAGGATCCAGTCTTGCCCTGAGCTGTGGTGTAGGTTGCAGATGTGGCTCGGATCCCACGTTGCTATGGCTCTGGCATAGGTTGGCGGCTAGAGCTCCGATTAGACCCTGGCCTGGGAATCTCCATATGCTGTGGGAGCGGCCCCAGAAACAGCAAAAAGACAAAAAAAAAAAAAAAAAAAAGGAAACTGGCATCATCATACCGAGGTCCCCCTCTCAGCAGATGCTTCTTCTGGGCCCCCCATGGGCCTCCCATAGGCCTCCACTGCAGCAGGCAGCATCCCTGCCCATCTCTGGAACTGGAATGATTCACACCTTTGAGTTTTTACCTTATTCCATGTTGTGCCTGACCAGTGGCTGACAAGGTGCTTGGCATAGAGTAAGTACACAGCAAATGCTTCTGGGCCAACTGAGCTAATGAAGTAATGAATGACTGAGTGAGTGAGTGAGAGCTGAATCAGACTGGAAGAAACAGTCATTGATAGCTGATCAATCATTGATAGCTCTCTAGCTGATTAGTTATTTCCTTCAAAAAGGGCAGTGGGTACTTCCCACTGGAAGGACTCTATCTTAGGATGTGATGGGGCCATTTTCAGAGATTCACTACTGTTCCTCCCCTGATACCCACGCTCACCCCCAGAAAGACACCAGGGTCCCTAGGAGGGGCTTCCTCTTGAGCCACGGCTCCCTTGGGGCTCCTCGTTTCCCTTTCTGCCCCTGCCTTCCTTCTCCTTGGGCATCTGTGATGTTCCTGCCCTCTGATTCTCTGATCCGTTTTTGAGCTCCTCTTGCTAAATATTTCTTCAGTTTTTATTCCTATCACTGAGAAGGCCACACATTTATTAACCAAACAAGAACATTTTTCAGAGTAAAAGGAAGTGCAACTTAAAATATTAACTTATTTACCAATACATGGATTTTATTTATATTGATGGAAGTATAGTTTTCCTTAAGACCTATTTTCAAATAAATATAACATACATCCGTGTTCATCAAAGCAAAGTGAACATAATTTCTTTTGTTCAACCTATTATCTGAATATCAAACAATACCATTAGCAGAATAATGGTGCTTGGCATATCTTCATGTATTTTAATGTATTTTTAGCCATATTTATTTTTAATATTATTATGCTGTGGTATTTTCATAAAAATGTTTTTTTTAAACATGGATTTATTTTTTTAATCTTTTTGTTTCATAAAATTGCATGTAGTCCTCTTTGAAATTGCATTTTTAAAGCTTTTTGAAGTATTACACACCCAAAAGAACTGAAGTTGCATTTTATTGTTAATAAATTTGAAAATGTTGACACCCTCAATTGAATCTTCTCTGTAGATTATAACATTATTTTTAATTGAGAAAAAATATTTGCTCCAAAGTTACTAAGATGCCTTGTAAGTTCAGAGCAAATTCTGCTAGGTTATATTCCAATTACCTATTCTTCATATTAAACTGTATAAATATTTTAGTCCAAATATATTCTCAGATATTGTCTTTTTACCTCCCAGGTACTTATCTCCCACAGATATTTTTTTCAAGGAAAAACTCTTTAAATAAGTTATCTCTATGATTCCAAATCATAAGCCTTTCAGTTTCACTCCATCTGGCAAGAATATAACTTTATGCAATTAAAAATGGAAACATCATCAAAAGAGTCTTCCAATAGATCAAAAGATTCCAAAGAGAACTATAATTTTGAAAATGAAAGCATCTATAATTTTTGAGTTTTGACATTTAATTTGTTTGTGTTTTTTTTCTTTTTGTTCTTGGGATAAGTTTCATTGTCTTCCTATTTGCAAGCATCATTTTCTTTTTTTTTTCCCTCAAAAATGTATTTAGCTACAATAAAAGAATACTGACATCACAGTACTGTATGTGTAACTGGGTCACCATGCTGTACAGTAGAAAAAAAAATACTGTATTGGGGAAATAAAAAAAAAAAAAAGGAACAACAACAACAAAAAGTAAGCGTCATTTTCAACAATTGCAACTGGTTGAAAGCTTTAAAATGAAGTTTTTTGAATATTTCATTCTTGGGATACTTAAAGTTATCCAACTCGTGTTGAATAAAATGCAATCAAAGTTTACAAAGTTGTTTATAAAAGGAGGTCAATACCATTGCAAAATATGTCGGATGATTTACAACCTGGTTCTTCGAAGGTGCAAAATCTCTTACAAACCCTAATGATGACTGGCAGCAAAGAAAAAGTGCATACTCTCACAGCAAAGTCTTTCTGAATATTCAACACTGGCTCCATCGCAAAAACGTTATAGTCCGATTACTCTAACAAAATATACAAAGATACTTGTACATTTGAATCACTGCAACTTTATTGATCTAACATTGCAGCTTAGTGGGAAGAAGTTGTAAGTTATACGCACACCAAAACAAATGCAAAGCCTATGTCAGCCCCATAAGTGTTTACATTTTGTAATAACGATGCTTTTACCATGAAGCTGTGCATCACCAAAATTCAACTGTGTATTGTCACTCCAAAAACGAATCATTTTTATCTTCAAAGTTAAACTTACAAAGTTATTTTTTTAAAAGTGAATTTTACATGAGTATTAACAGAGCAGATATTTCACCTTCTTCAGGATGAAATTTCAGAAACTTTATTTTGATTTCTGAATTGGAAGTAAATTTTTGAACTAATTATTAGAATTAACTGATTTTCTTTGCGAAGCATCTGATAAATAGCACTAATGAAACTGATACCCTTGAACTATCGGCAGCTTTTCTTCTGCTTAAAGTATCAACATATTAACTGCAAAGACTTCATGTTTTGCACATGCATAAGAAGATGTGGAATAAAATAATGAGTGAAACTGAGGGAAAAAAAGTCATTTGCTATAAGTGGAAAATCATGCTTGGCAGAGAAATTTATAAACACACCTTTTGCACATTCATATGTGAATTTATCATTTACAAGAGTCTTCTTAAAATAATGACTGATTTTTAAAATTAGATGCTGATGCCTTGTTAGCAAATTATGTCCTCTGTTTTTTTTATGTGGTCGTTTACTACATTGGATGGTAACTGTTGATAAACATTTTGTGTAATTACATGTTCATCACCTTTCCCAAGAAATGAAACTCAGTCATTCATTTTTCATTAAACATGCACTTGTGTTTTTCAGCTCACTGCCAGAAGGGCTTATTTTGAAATCAAAACGTTATTAAATAATGAAGGAAGTAGGTTGTGGCTTTAAATTACAGTAAGTGACAAAAGTGCCATTGCAAGAGCCTCCTATGTTCTATGGCACAGCTGCGGAGCCTCTGTTTCCTGCATGGAACCAGTATTTTCCTATCCATTTACTGCAGGGTTTTCCATAGTTCACGCAGACCCTCCCAACAGGCATCCCAGTGGTTTACTGCACCCCAAGCACCCTGGCACTAGCCACAGTGCAGGGAACAATCGGGGTGACAGCATCAGCCACTTCTCACCACCACCAGAGACACAGAGAAGGTAGTGAACTCCAGTGCTCACAGCTGAGTGGCTTTGCATCAGCAGCAAGTACCCAGTGCACAGCGCTTGAGAAAGGGGCATCAATTACCTCCTGTTTGGAACAAACTGGGAAAAGAGATGGGTCATCCCTGGTAATCATTCAGCCTTAACCACAAGTTAAAAATGAGAACTCTGTTCACGGAACTCGCATCTGACACACAGCTGGAAGAGACCTTGCCAGGAGCCAGCAGAACAAAGGGTAGGTCCTTGGCCTCCTCCCCCACCCGCCACCCCCGGCTTCTTTTAATGCCAGGATTCATAGGGACATTTTGTTAAAAAATAATAATAGAAGTAAAATCCAGGACAAATACTAAACTGCACAAATGCCGAAACAATAGTCATATGCCAGGAATCCCCTGGGCAAAGTGGGATGTTTTAGGACTCTTAGGTTTTATTTTCACTGCAGCAAATCTCTAAATTTCTTTCCTTTTTTTTTTGTCTTTTTAAGGCCGCACTCACAGCATATGGAGGTTCCCAGGCTACAGCTGCTGGCCTCTACCACAGCCACATCAGATCCGAACTGCGTCTGTGGTCTACACTATAGCTCAAGGCAACGCCAGATCCTTAACCCAGTGAGCGAGGCCAGGGATTGAACCTGCGTCCTCATGGATGCTAGCCAGATTCATTTCTGCTGAGCCACGATGGGAACTCCTCTAAATTTCTTACCCTTTTCTCTGTTAAGTGTTTTTTATGCATCTGTCATGCCTTAGGACTCTCAGCTCTTTGATGAAACAAAAAAGTGAGGTACAGGCATTCTCTTGCAGTGAAGCGGGTTAAGGCCAGTGTTGTCATTGTAGCAGCACTGGGTCACTGCTGTGGTGCATGTTCGATCCCTGGCCCGGGAAATTCCACATGCCACGGACGTGGCCCAAAAAAAAAAAAAAAAAAAAAAAAAAAAAAAAGTGAGGAGCAAATGTCTGATAAGGTGTGGATGCCAAGACAACAGTAAATCTCATGGAGGCCAGTCATAGCCAGGTGAAAACCACACCCCCTTGCCTGTTGGGAAAGATTGCAGCCTCTGCTCAGGCCCCAGGCCCTGTCCCTGCCCGCCCCCCCCCCCCCCCCCCCCCGCTCCCGTCTTCCTTACGAGTGAGATGAACTTGAAGAGGGAAGCCATCTCTGCACATGGTGGCTCAGAAAAGTAACAGGATGGTGGGTTGCTGACGACTGTGGAAGCTCCGCAGCTATGAATTACCCAACTCCAGACCCACAACAAATGCAATTCCTGATGCAGCCCAGCTCTCAGCGGTACAGTTCCTGCTTTCCACTCCAGGCTCCTCAGTCTCTAGTCTGCTCTTGGCACCCCATATCCTTTGCTCGAAAGGTCTTTTCGACGGTTTCCTCTCACCCTGCGTACGTGCTATTCCCTTGCCTGAGATGCCCTTCCCAGCCTTGATACCAGGCACTTCCGCCAGAACAGAGCATCATCATCACCTCCTCCAGGATGCCTCTCCAGGCTGGGCTCCCACGACACCCTAAGCTTGCTCCCTCATGCTCGCTGTTCTGTTATCAGCAGTCACCTTGCCTGCCCCCTTCTACTGTGATGGACCAACACAGGGGGATGGTGTGCTTTCCACATGTGTCACCAGGTGCCACCACACCTGGTGCAGAGCGGCCTGCCTCATAAGAAATGAATGAAGGCTGAAACTCACCAAAAAAAGGGAGGGTCCCCAAAGGTCTGTGTGGAAGATACCTACAGGGCCTCTAAAGGCAGAGGTCAGGAAATGGCAGTTACTCATTCTCCATCAATAAGACTGGGCCCATTATCCTATTACACCTCCTCAGGGACCTAGGGGGGTGAGAGGACACGCCTATTAGTAACCCCAGTTTATAGCTGGGCAAATGGAGGCAGAGAGAGGTTAAAAGCCCCAGGTCAGTCCAGGAGCTGGTGATGGACCTGTGATGGGCCATCAAGACAGGACCATCCCCGGGCACCTGATGGGCATCTATCCTCCAGGCCTGCGACCTCCAAGGCCCCATTAGATCTTCTTCTTCTTCTTTTTTTTTCCAGTAGAATCCAAAAACTCCTCTCTCCAGATTAAGTCATCCTGACTTCAAATATCTAAAGCAGCTTTTTTTTTTTTTTTTTTTTTTTTTTTTTTCCCTTCAGCATTTGAAATGTTTTTAAGGGTTTATTTCAAACACCCTCTTCTTTGAACTGATTGTTCAGAACTTTCATTCCACTTTGTCAATGTTTTTTGTAGTCAGCTCTGATTTCCAAAAGGTTTTTATTTCTTCTCTATTAGCGGCCACCACCTGCTTACTGTTTGGATGGCGCTGGCTGTATTTTCTTTGCTTTCATCTGCTGAAATGGCTGAGAGGGACCTGAGGTAATGAACCTCGTTTCCCCCTTTCCCCCCGTGACCTCCCCTACTTTTAACTCCTCCTGCCACTGCTAAGGATGAGGAAAGGGACAGAAGATTCCTGGGGTGTTGCTAAGTCCAGGAGACTCCCTCCCCTTTCCCCTCAGGCACAGAGAAGGAGTGGTGAGCAGAAGGGGGTGGAACAGTGCCTGGGGTTGGGGGTGCATGTGCCTGGCTGGCTTTGAGACCATCCCGCTTGACCTGCTAAACAGCCTTCCGGGCTGGGAATGAATGAGCGTCTGTCTTTATTCTAATGGCGCCCTGTTAGCTGTAACAGGGGATGTGGGTGTCCCTGGCCACTGCTGAGGTCCTGCCTTGATGGACACTAGCTTGGCTCATGTGGAGATAATCTGTACACTCTGGCCCTTATGGGAGCAGCCTTGCACATAAATATATAAATATTTTACCAGTCCATCCTGCCCTCGGGGTATCAAGTTTAATGAACTAAACATCCTCCATTAATCACCCCACAGAATGTTATTTACTTCTACTGAGAGGGTAAGTGGCCAGCTGCAAAGACGGGGTAAGGGCTCTGCCTGCACAACTTTTTCTTAAGTCTTGTTGACCTACATCTTCAAGGACCAAGTCTTAAATCCAGCAGGTCTGCAAGCTGAGCTGCCACCTTACTCCTGCCTCCCCCCCACCCCCTGCCCTCTTCTCTCCCCTTGCCACATTTCAGATACTTTCTCCCCTACCTTCTGTCACCTTTAAAATAACTCATTCTTCCCCTCCATCTGGCCAGTCCTGCAAACACAAGGCTGTGGGAATATTTCAGCCCAGAGAGGGAGCAAGAGGTCTTGAGGGCTTCTCCCATAGCCAAGGTCAAGTAAGCAACACTGAGAAAATGTAGCTGAGGTGGGTATGGTACCAGAAGCCCTTTGACATTTCTGAATATGGTTGGTAGGTAATATCTGTCACCCAGCTTAGAGCTGACGGCCACTCAATGCAAGTGTGTGAAGTCAGGAATGAAGGAAGGGCTGGGTGGAGGGAAGGATCTGGAGGCTGGTTTGGTCAGGAGGAGGCTGGGCTTGGGCAGGTAACAGTGGTACACAGGTTGAGCAGGATTTTCTATCCTCAGGTAGCCCATCCTCTGCTCCTACAGACACACACAAAGACAAGGCTTGGAAGCTGATGTCTCACTTGATTCTTACTGGGAATAGTGACATCCTATAATTTTGACCCTACTGACATCTAAGGGCATGGGGGGGGCGTGGCCATCCCAACGCTGAAAATGGTACAAGCCAGGGAGGCTCTGAAATGCGTTCTGCCTTTTGTCTCCATTCTTTTGCAGGGCTGACCCTGGCCTCACCCACGCCCCATTAGCCGGGCAGGTCCTTCCCTGCACATGGCCAGGCTTTCCAGAGCATCCTGCCTTCAGCCAGAGGTCTAGTCAAGACTCTCCCAGGCCGGGCTGTGCACTGCTTCAGCCCAACGCTAATTAGTAATGCAATCCCGCAAAGAGTGAAGCTGTCTGCCACCTCCCCTCACTCATAGTGATTTATGTTCAATTTGTACAAATGGAGAAAATGAGATTTCAAATTTCAATGCCATTTCTGCAATGAGGTGATTAAAAGAGAGAGAGGTATCGCCTTCCACTGTATAGAATATTGATCCCAGCGCTATTTTCCTTGGCAATAACCATTAGCTCAGTATTATTTGCAAACCTCTAATGTGAACCTGGAGATGTAATTTACATTTGTGCCTCACTTATTTGCTTTAACAAAACAACACAAAAGCTTTGGGTTTTTCAATCTATCCATATTGTCAATAAAATTAGCAGCTTGAAGGGGGAAAAATTATATTCAAAACCGTAACTTCCCATTAACTACCGCAAGACACAACACATTGTTCCGAAGGAGCGAGCGCTTCTTGGTTAAGCCCCCTTTTCATCCTTCGGCTCCTCCCCCATCCCTCCACCTCCTCCACGGGGCTAAGACTCCCTAAGAAAACTTAAAAGTGAAGCATCTCCTCCGCTAAATGCGAATCAGCCTGGGTGCTCCGCCCGGGCTGGCCGTGCAGGTCTGATCCTTCAGCGCGAATCCCCGGAAGAGGGCATCCCCGGAAGAGCGCGTCCCCGGGGCCAAGTGCTCGCACACGCCCTGCCCAGAGGTCCAGGCCCGGCTGCTGCCGGGACAAATGCGTACACACAGACACGTGTGGGGCCGCTGCTGACCGTGTGAGAGACTTCCCCAAAGAGAGAGGGGGAAGCCGGGGCGGGGGGCTGGAGGGGATGGAAGAAAAGAAGAGGAGGGAGGGAATCATGAATAAAAGCCCAGGGCTGTGTGAGCGCAATTCAAGTGGCAGTCCGTCAGCCTCCGACTCTTAACAAATAGGCCACGCAGCTCCGCTCTCTCATTTCTTGTCTCTGCAAATCCGTCAGCTGCCTACCACTGCCTACCAGACCCTGGAAGACAGAACAAGAAAAAGGGAAGGGGGGGGGGGAAGCTAATGACCCATAATTGCCATGATAGTGGGAGAGGGGCCAGGCAGCTGTTTTACATTCCTGGTATGTATAGTATGCAAATATCGACAAAGGCTCGACACAGTTTCGCTATTGTGGATCCGGAGGGTAACCAAATTAGCCTTTGGCAGCCATGGTAATTGGGAGGTGCTGTTCCCATTAGGAGTCCTGCAAATTATGAAGAAAAATGGACCCAGGGCTTTGTCACAAATAATAATACCAAGAAGAAAAGAGCAGGCGGCTGTCTTTTCTTCCCCCCCCCCCCACCCTCTGCCTTTTTTTTTTTTTTTTAATTTCTGCATTGTGTTAATACTTCTCCATTTAGTGATAAGAAAACAGTCTGAAATCCCCCACTAGACGGTGCCCAGGCTTGATGGCAAGAATGTCAGGTTTGCAAAGGGGAAGAATAGGGGCTCAGGTCAGGAGCTCCTTTTCTGTGCCAGAGCCCAGGGTCAGCAGGTAAGAGAGGTCCGTATGTCCTGGGCCAAGGCTGTGACCCAGAACCCTGGGTGATGAGAGAGGCTTTGGAACTGACGGGTGGAGAATGGCTCTCTCCAAGGAATAGCCTGTCCTTAGTCCGAAGGTCAGGAGAGCCCGGCCTTGTGGGCCATAGCTGGGTTTTGTCTTCCATCACTCCCAAGGTCTAAAGTTCTGGCTGCCTTTGAGGTCCTGACAACCCAGATACTAGCCTGCAGGCCTCCAACCTGGATGCATTAAGTCCCAGGCTCAGGCAGAAAAGGTCTGGAGACTTCTGCCCTGGGCATTCCCTCCAGACAGCCTAATTCTGTTTCCTTAGGAGCTGGGTCCCTGGTGACCAGAGGGGCCATGGGAATATCAGATGATACTAGGATGAGTTCAAGGCCACCTCCCAACCCTACCCCCCTGCTCCAAAAGCTATCATGTGAAGGACCACAAGTGATCCCTCCTTTAAAGCAATCACCTTCCAGTTTCCTTTGATTTCGCCTCTGTTTTGCGGGAGGAACGCCTTCCACAAGAAAAGCCTCCCAGGAAATACAATGTCTTTTGTTTATATTCCTCCAGTGGCCTAGGACCATTACATGCATTGCTTTGACGCTTTATTTTTATTTTACATTTCATAAAAATGTTCATTGCCGAAACATGGAAAGGAATAGGAAGCTTCCACTTGGATAACTGGAAAGATAGAGCCACATACACAGCTTTAAAACCAGCCATTATCCTTAAAGAAAAAAACCCGCAATCTTTATGAGGTTTGAAGCATCCTCAGAGACAGCTACAAAAGGATCCTGCCAGTTTTGTCCTCCAAAGAGTAAAGAAAGAACTAATGGCTAGTTTTGCACATTTGGAAAATTAACAAAAGCATAGGAAAGACAAAAAACAGATCAGGGTTAGAAAAGTCAAACAGAGGGTTGAAAACTGAGTTAGAGGAAATGACAAATTGATTCGACAATGTCACTGCAGATGGAACCCATCGGCAAGCTGCAGAACAGAGCTGAGTGACGAGGTGGGCCTGAGATGCTGGCTCCTTCCGCCCTGTAACATTCAAACCCATTCAGTCTATAGGGTACAAGGGGCCCCATGTTTCTCTGTGCAGCCTCCCTCCCAACCCTATTCCTGGCTAGTTTTAAATGAACTCACAATTTGGGGCTACAAGCTAGCTTTCAAGTCTCTTTAGAGAGAAGCTTGAGAGTTGCGGGGGTTGGGGGGGAGGAATCCTCTATCATTTACTTTTTTTTTTTTTAAGAAAACCCTTTTTTTTTTTTTTTTTAGCTTTTTAAGGCCGTACCCACGGCATATAGAAGTTCCCACGCTAGGGGTCAAATTAGAGCTGCAGCTGCCAGCCTAAACCATAGCCACAGCCACAGCCACACCAGATCTGAGCCATGTCTGCGACCTACACCACAGCTCAGGGCAATGCTGGGATTCTCAACCCACTGAGTGAGGCCAGGGGATGAACCTACATCCTCATGGATGCTAGTCAGATTTATTTTTTTCCACTGCACCACCATGGGAACTCCAAGAAAAATATGTTTTGGATGAAAATGTCCTTGCATTTTGTGATTGTATTTAAGCTTTTGTTTTGGCTCTGCCCCTTGGCGTGGCTGACCAGGCTCCTGGTTGCCCTCCAGCATGACCGATTTCTCTTCCTCCCTCAGAAATCCAACCACACTGAAGGCATGTCAGCATCCAGAACCCAGTGTGCTTTCTCTCATCTCTTACTTCCACACAAATTACTCCTCTACCCAGGAGGATGCCCCTGTCTATTGCTCTACTCCATCACACAAGTACCTGCAGGTGCACACATGGACATGGACACACACACACACACACACACACACACCCCCTCAGGCTGACTTATCCGTATCTTCTTCCTCAGCACTCTGCTAGGATGCTACTTCCTCCGGCAGCCTTAACTGACCTCCCAAGCCTGGGGTAAGCCCCCTTCACAGTGCCAAGTGCTGGAATTTGTCACAAAGTTTGCTAAGGGATCACTTTACTGAGGCTGTGAGTTCCTTGAGAGCAGGGGCCATCCCTTTCTTGTTCACCTTGTGCCGGTAGTTCCTAGCGTGGCTCTGCCACATAGTAGTTGAGCCATGAACATGTGCTGAATAAATGCCATGTGATTATCCAAGAGCTTAGTTGATTACCCAAGAGCTGCAGTGAGTGTTACCTGCTCATACTTCTCTACCTCTTTGTTTGTGCATCTGGGAAAACAAATTTGGCATTGCCAGGGAAGCCAATCAATTCCAGAATCCCAGGGAGCCCCCAGTGTAAAGACAGACTCACATGCCTTCCAAATACCAAATTAACTCCACAATGCTTGTTGACCACATGGATTTTGTCATGGAGTTTTCACTCTAGCCAAGAACCTTCCTTGCTTCCTGCTGAATGAGGGCCTCTCTTCTCTATTTTTTCTTTTTAGAAATAGAATTCATTTTTATCTTGAATGTTGCAAAGAATCTGTCCTTCAGTGTGCTGTGCCCTGCTCTGTACACTTCAGGATCTCATGCTTTCCCCATAACCCAGAACAAGACCACTTCAACCCTTGCTGGGAATTCAAAAACCCCGAGGCAAATTCCTTTCACCATAAGTCCAATTCAGTGCAGGTTACTGAGTATTTATATCTTAGGTGTATATATGTTAGGGCATAAGACCTACTCAGAAAAATAAGGCTTATGAGATGACAGCAATAGCAAAAATGAAATGATGGGAAATGGGACTGGAGATTGGAGTTTGGTAGAAGAATAGTGTTCCATAAGCTGAAATAGCTTACTATTTAGAAAGAGCAAGGGTTTGACCTTGAGGAAATGGGACAAGACAGTGAATAGGAACAGTGGCTGGAGTAGAGGATTCCTGAAGAGGTTTATAAAAAGATAATTTTAGAAAAAAGCCACAGCGGTGAGAGCCTTGAAAATCAAACTAAGGATTTTAGTTGATGGTGGGCAAATTGGGTTTGGTATTAGAGGGCAGAGTCACTCAAAAGACTTCTGAACCAATTCCAAGACAACTTTTATTAAGGTCTGTGATAGCAGTGGCCCGATGAAGCACATCTTTGTGTATCCTCATGATTATGTAGACCCTGTTGCATTCATTCTGGGGTTGATCGTGTGACTTTGGCCAATGGGACTTTAGCAAATGTGATTCAAGCAGAAGTTTTAAAAAGTGTTTACACACTGGAGTCTGTATTCTCTTGCTACTTGCTGGGAATCTTTCCAGCACCATGTGAAACTACGCTAGCCCCCTTGAGGGTGACAGATCAAATGGGGAGAAAGGTCCAGCTCTTCTGGTTGATCCAGCTGAAATCCCAGACATGAAACTGGGCCCAGCCATCACTATGAGGGACATAAATGAGCTTTCTCAGCTGAGCCCAGCCCAAATGGTCCACCTTCAGAAGACTGGGCTACTGTATCATTTTTGTCTTAAGCTTCTAATTTGGGGGTGATTTGTACTCAGCAGTAGATAGCTGATAAAAGATCCTCAAGAGATGCCTAGACGAACTTGAGAGAACAGAGCCACTCTTTTGGGAACAGATGTAAGAGCTGCAAACACTTAAAGAAAGTTAAAAGAATGGGGCCATCTTTTAGGGCTGCCTGTTCAGGATTTTAACAATATCATGGCAGACTGAGGACAGGAGCCATGAGGGAGGCAAAGGATGGAGAGACAGCCCATGATGGCAGTGATCAGAAAAACAACATGGCCCAGCAGTGGTTGGAGTGGGGTTAAGGGAAGTCCAAAAGGATAGAAAGAATAAAAGAGCCCACATCGGCAGGGATCTCATGGCCAAATGACAGACCACAGGAAGGCCAGCCCACACTGGAGGAACCACAGGGATAATAGAGTAGCAGTTAATATTGACACGGATGGACAGAGCAGACAAATCTCAGTGGCTGCCTCCTAGGATCCTGTTGGAGCAAGAAAACAAGGAGGGGAAGGATGATATTTTGACTTCACTGGGAAAAGGTTCACTGATCAAGCTTTCCCCATTCTAGGCAGACTGACTATGATTTAGGAAAGCATGGGATGCCCAGAGAATAAAGCTGCATGACAGGCACACAAAACCCAGCAAAAGTTTTCTGTTAGCCTAGACATTAGTTTTTCATTTCCATCACACTATCCACGACTGAAGTTGATGTCCAATTGTGTGCCCAGTTGTTAGGGGCCAAGGCGGAATGGTGACTAGGAGTAACTGTTCTAGAAGCAAATGTCAGATTAAATGCCCACTGGTGGATGTTTCTGGGCAATTTACTCAACATCAGTTTCCTTATTGTTAAACAGAGATAATAATAGTATCTATCTCACATGGTTGTTGTGATGATTAAATAAAAGCATACACCAAAGTATTTAGCACAGTATCTAATACACAGCAAACTCTTTATGTTATTTTCAGCAGTTATTTTGTTCTTTGTATTTCTTAAAGGTTCTGAGTAATTAACCTAGATTATCCAGAAATATTCCATCATTTGAATACTATATACTTTCTCTGATACCTAAGGTGTATTATCTACAGAAGATGCCCTCTTGATCCCAGCTTTTGAAACTGGCAAGGAGAGAAGGAAGTTCTGTACCTTCCTAATGTTTGGGATTCTAATGTATTCCTGATGAAAATCTATATATACATTCAACTATATCTGATCTTTATTTCTATCCCATCTGGCTAGCAAGCTCTCATTAAGATATGATTTAAGAACTGGAAGTTCATTAAAAAGATCATTCTATGACAAAGTGAAATGAGCAACGTAGAAATAATTCCATATCTTCTCCAGATCATTCCACTTAGGGCTTTTTTCCAACTGAATCCAGCATAATTCATAAAAGCAGTGAGATGTGCTTTTTAAAGCCCTGGAATAATTCAACAATTAACATTATACACCTTTGGTACCCAACAGATGCACTGAATCCAAATAGCAACAAATACTGCTATTAGTAGATTTCTTCTACAACTTTCTTACTTTAAGCAGCATTATCTTAGGAATCTTTCCTTCTTTTAAATTTGGTTCTAAGGGAAGAATATTCACAAATAATCTATGACTTCAATATAATTTACTCTTTCTTAAGAATAGAACTATGTGGAAAATACTTTTATAAAAGGACTAAAGTTTTGATTCAGAATGCGTAAAACATTTTTTTCAGATTTTTTTTCAACCAAATAAAACAAAAGCTTATGGTAATTGCCATAATATCAGCATTCTTTTAAGAGCAGGCATCAATCATGGAAATCTTGTGTTCCACAGTATCAAAATTTATCTGAACTGCATTTTAATAAAATCAAAAAATGACAGTAGCATCTCTATTAATGTTATATAAATATGAAAAACATCTTATCAATTATAAATACATGAGATGCACCATTTATGTAACTGTTAGCAATTTCTGTTGTATAACCAATTCCCACAAAATCCCATTGCAGTTATTTAAATACCTGTATCTTTAAATCTTTATATTTTGCACCTTAAATCTGACTTAACAAAAACATCATCAACCAACATGCTAGCAATTTCATTAAGAATTCCGCTGCCATTCAGAATGGAGGAATAACATCAGTTGCTTCATCCAAATATATGAAGCTTTTCATATTTTTAATAACACGGAGTTGTGAAGTTTTGCCCAATTCCTATTGTAAAATTTTTAAATGCACAGGACAAAAATCCATAGGTGGTTCCCTTAATGTTCATGCCAGTGAAAATTTATTGTGATTTAAACAATGTGGAAATTCATTTCAAAGTGCACAGGATACATCTGAAATCAAGACTGAATTGGTATGTTGCATAATTCCACCTTTCACTGACACAAGCTCCATTTAACAGAATCATGTTGTGTTAAATAAGACCAGTTCCACTGGAACCAGGAAACTACGGAGATGACAGCTAACTGATGTCTCTTTGACTGAATATATAATATGTTAGACTTCTCAGCATGACTAATATTTATCTTACTATTCTATTAGGTACAGTTTCTATTCATGGTTGTTATGTTCCAATAAAGTAGTTATACATTTCACAAAACCACATTAAATTTTTATTCCTTTACCTTCTACACTAACAGGATTTCTGTTAATCAGGGTAAAGCTAAGCTCTGCTGTGGTAACAAAGAAACCTCCAAGACTTAGTGACTTGATACATCATATCCATACCAAGTCACATGTGGTTCAGGCAGCCCTCTGCCATCTGGAAGCTAAATCATCTGGAATATGGCTTCTGATGCTATAGTGTCAGGGCAAGAGAGATGGAAAAGACACCTGGCTTTTATCTATTTCAGCCTAGAAGTGATACATGTCAATTTCTCTCTCCCCAACTCACTGAATGAACTAGTCACCTGACTCTAACTCAACTGTTTGATTAAATATAAAGGAGCACATGGGTAGTTGTGAGCACCACCTGTCTTTGTTTGACACAAGCCTGCAATAAAATTGTATAATTAAGTGATTTCAAATATGCTTCAAAAGGTTTCAACTTATGGGCAAGTGACTGGTGCCACAGCATTTAGAAATATTCAGTATTCTGACCACTTCATATCAGAGTCATTGCCATTGTGTGTGTGATTACAAGAGTAGCACCGAATCCCATAGACTAGAAAAGCAGCACAGGTGTACATGATATGTATAAAGAAGTTATACACATATATGTGTATCATAATATGCATGCTTATAGATAGACTAATGAGAACTCTTTGGTTTACCTCAGTGGTTTCCAACTGGGGGTAATTTTGCCCCTCACAGGACATTTGGCAGTGTCCAAAGACATTTTTGTCTATCACGACAACGGGAGGGTGAGGTGCTCCTGGGATCTTGTGGGTAAAGGCCAAGGATGCTGCTAAAATCCCATAGTGCATAAGACAGCTGCTCATAGCCATGAATTACTTGGCCCACATTCTCCATGGCATTGAGGTTGAGAAACACTTGTCTACCTGCTGGTCCATGAAATGCCTGACGTGCTCATTGAGTGTGTGTGAACAAAGTAGCCAGGACAATTGCTTGTTTTTGGCCCCTTATTCCTGCTTCCTTGGTTCTTTTGTTGCTGGTTCCCAGGTCTGTATACCTAACTTTAACCTCTCTCAAATGCCATGTACCCAAATACCATTAGTTACGTTTATGTGAATATCCAATCTACCTCCTTACATGAAGCCCATTCAAAAGGAAATTCATCACCATCTCTTGCCTCTGACTCCAACCCCCAACCACCTTTTCTAGTATCACCGACCTACCCTTCCAGTCACCCAAGCTGGATACCTTAAAGGGCTATTCCCAACTCCCCCCACTTCACAGTTCCACATGCCTCCTGATCCTGTGGAGAGCTTTGCAAAGACTACTGAACCCGATGCACGTCTCCTACTCCCTTGTCACTTACACACGTCACATCTCCTTGTATGTTCATCATTCTTCTCATGGAATAATGACATTCCCATTCCCTTTGTTGGTTTCCCTAATACCAGTCTCTCTCCACCCTGGCTTCTGCACTGCCACCAGGGAAGCTGCTTGGCAGAGCAGAGTGAGTGAAGGATATGGGATCAGAGATACCTAAATTTGAAACCCACACCTTCCTGCATTACATGTGGGATGGACCTCAAGCTCTCTAAGCCACAAATGTAAAATGGCACCAAAAACCTCTCCCTTATAAAATGGTTATGAGGATTAAATGATGCAATATAGAGAGGTGCCCCAGCACGGTTCCTGGGCATGATAGGTGTTCAACATGTTTCACCATTATTTACTCTTATTATTATTACATCATTTTAAAAATCACCTTTAACAGTAAATTATTTCAATTTGTAAGGAGTGGGCCTTCACCACCAAATGCCTTAAGCCTTCAGTAACCTGCTTCTAGACAACTGTTGTGAGCTTGTAAACTCTACTTGGTTGCCAACCATGTCTGTGTTATGTCTCACGGTATCCATAATGCTATCAATACACAGCAGGTGGTCAATAAGGACACACTAAATGACTGAGTAAAAAAAAATAATGAAATACGAAATATACATATAATAATATAAATACATACTAGAAACTGAAGTAACAAATATTTTTTTCTCTACTTAAACCAGGATTATTCTTTCAAATTTTTAAAGGCTTCTTGCTAATATGTATGGTCCTTCTTGAGAACTACCCATAACTACTTCTCTCCCTGCCATCGACCCCTCCTCTCTATTTTGTTCTGACTTTCAGCCTCTCCTGAGTCACCTATTGTTTTGCAGCTGTTGGCCTCACCTGTTTCTACAGACTGTATTCCCGTCTTGCCAGGATCCTATCTGGTTCACCACTATCAGTATTGCCCCCTCGCCACCACACACACACGCATATGCACACAGATTTATGCACATCAGTTAAGGTGACAGATTTTTCTCACTTATTCTTTTTTTTTTTTCTAGAAGTTTCTATAGCTACAAGTCCAACCCGTTCCTCCACTTGCACATCAAACCTTGTAAATTCTATCACATGATATTCCGAGGGAAAGCTGCATGTCACAGGAAAGCAGTATTCCCACTCCCAAGGAGAATGGCAAAACCAAAAGCGTATATCCCAAAGGAGGGAGAATCAGTTAAGGCAATAACAGATTGCCAGGCTGGTCCACTGTCCAGGGTAAGATCAGGCTCACATGGTCCTCAGCTCCAGCCATACCACAGACCAGTCTTGGCCTCCAGGGTCAGTGCTGTTCATTCTTCTCCAGCGCTTTGCCCAGCTCTACGCAGGTGATTTCCTGGCTATTGGGAAGACAATGAACTCAAAGGCCATTGTTCCTGGGTACCTGGCAGCCTGATGGGCAGATGCACAAGCAGGTGAGCCCTGGCCAGCTGAGATTTCTCTGATCTGAATGCAGTCATCTCTCATGTCATCTGACACTCTGTTTCCCAGACCTCAGAGCCACCGGAAGGGAGGATAAAAAGCCAGATTAATGAAGCTTGTATCAAGCGCGCTCTGGACTGAAGTGTCCATGTGGCTTTTGAAACTGCCTTGCTTCCTGCCCAGAATGCCTTATCTCTTTCCACCCTGGGCTGTTCTTCTTGAAACCTCCAGACTAGCTGCCTCACCTCTAGGTCTGTGTGCCTTCCTCCCAGGGTCCCTTAGGGCCTCTTTAAACTGGCAGCCAAAGAGTCACTTCCCGGTAGGTGCAGTTGGCACGCCTGCAAGTGTACTTAAACTTTGTGTCTGATCAAGTTATGTGTATTGGATCTGAAACCAGTTAGTCAATTCGTTCAGGTCCCTAAGTGGCGATTTGCGGTAATGTCTACATCAATACGAACGGGAGCGGTTTGCTAGCTGGTTTACGTAAAGCAAATGGCTGCAGGAAAGAGGGGCTGCCTCCAGCCTTCTCTCTGCTAATGAAGATAGGGCTGGAAACGAAAGGAGAGCGCATAGAAGCAAGAGTGGCCGTCTGTGTGTGCATCCACACATCAGTGAGGTCCCTTTTTCTGGGTTGAATCAATTTGCCTCTCCAACCCACCCCTTGTTTCTTTCTCCCCAGTGGCGTATTCTAATCGTATTCTGTATATATTGAATCACCAGATCCAGGGCCAATCTGTGTTTTGAAGAGGGAAACTGGGTGCCGACATAAGCTCTATTTGGAGACAGAGGAATAATTGAAACCAAACCCCCCAAAAATGTGTGATGTTGAGTTTTACCTCTCTTCACATTTTTTCTTTTGTACAAGCAGTTTCTGCACTTTGCCTGGGCAGGGGAGGAAACAGCCCGTCTAACAGGGAATTTATTTAGTGTGTGCCTGTATATTGGCTGTATCTCTTTACTACTGCAGAGTACATTGTTTCTAATAATTGTGATGGATTGATACTTATGACTGGCTGGCAGAATTCCTTTAGCATGTTAAAATATTACCTTTTATTCCTTGGTCTAATGCATAAGCTGATGTTTCAGTTGGTTTTCAAATGTAATAAACAAACCTGAAAAGCACATACCCCTAAAGGAAAGGAAGATCTCTGACTCCGGGTGGCTTCCCTTTGAAATCACTGCCCTCCACCAGCCAAGGAACTGCTCAGCCTTGTTCTTTAGCTCTGGTATGGTCACGCCTTCTAGGGGTCTGATACAAAGGGAGGAAATCCATGCCTATAAAATCCACTGACATCTATAGGGCCAAAATGCTTCTGTTAAAATGGAGCAGCTGAAATCTACCTTGTTCGGGTCTGCTAAGCCATGCAGGAAATAGTCAAATTCCTGACTCTAGCCTGAGAAGGGCTTCCTAGAGTCCCATTTCTGTCTTCACCTGCTGGTGGGAAATTCGGTCTCTGAAAATGGCAGTTTTGCCCTTACAATTCCTCCTTGATACCCTGGCTCATAAGATCCCTCTGGGAGTTTTGACCCCGAAAAGACATTGAGGCTCAGAAGCTTATCACCACCACCACCTCTGATCTGGTGACAATTGACGATAAGCACATTTCACAGGGCAAGAGAACAAGTTGAATGACTTAGCAGCCAAATGGCTGAATGGAGGGTAACTACTTGAGTTCCATCCCCTAATCAAGGCGCATTTCTGAAATAAGTGGCTTTAACTCGCGGGTCACATGAATTTTTACTTCACTTGGTTTTCTTGCATTTTAATTTCCATGCTATCTTATTGTTGCTTACATCACTTTTCATTGCGGTCGTGCTGCAGAAACAGAGAGCACGATTTATGCAGCCTTAACATAAATATGATGCTAGACAGAAAGAGAGCGACATATTAGTTTAGAATTTGCAGACTCTCACACGCGGAGCACACATCGCTGATTTATGAAACTGAGATCGCCTGTAAATCCTAAAGTAAGGCGCTGCATCTATAAGCTCCCGAAGAGCAAGAGACGGAGCCCCTTAGCACAGCTTCCAGCTGGCAGTCCCCAAGCCCTGAAAACAAAGATCACACTACATGTTTAGCCTTTCGTTCTCCTTAGAAACACAGCCTAAAAAATTAGTTCTGCACCAGACTGGTAGGAAGGATTTCTCTTCATCAGTTAATGAGGGATGGGAAGGGGGGGGGCGGCATTGTCATTGGCCTTTGTGCTTTCAAAGCCAAATCTTCCCTTCCTGCTCCATGTTCCAGAGTACAGCTCTGAGCAAACTCTAATTCCCAAGAGCTCGCTTGCCAAAGGGCTTCTGGCTGGGGTCAGCCAATGGCAGGCTGTGGCAGGAGCCTAGAGGATGGAAGTAAGGGGGAAGCCAGGTATTTCTCCCACTTTGCTCCTCCTGTTGCCTCTGCTTTTTGTAGCCCCAAGGGAAGTCGCTGCTTCTCTTGCCTATTCCAGGTCCTGCCAAACAGCCCTCTGGTGATTCTAGCTCCTGGTTCGTGGGCTCTGTACCACCTCCTCCTCCCTTTGTTCCTCTAGGTTATGGGTAGTAAGAGCCTCCTGCTGTTGCTAATCTCTGAGTTGCCTCTTCACTCCCTTCTAGTGCTCTGAAACTGGATTCCATATTGAATTCCCGTGTCAAGCACCTAGGCTCTCTTTTTCTGGCTGATTCAGGGGGGAAAGCTTGGAGACCAGACCCACATCTCCAACTGATTAGCATGGAGATGAGGAGCAAGATAACAAATCTCCTTCCAGTCTCACCCAGTCTTCAGCCACTACAACACTGTCTGACAAATTCACTGCAACCACATTTGTTACACAATCCTTTTATTTCCTCTGCCCCTGGAGAAAGAAAGCCTCAACTGCGGACCTCAATATATGCAACTTGAAACTCTCTAGGAATCCTGGCAACAGCAGTGCAAAGAGTGGGACTGAAGGCTGAAGCCCCCCCAAAGGATATGCTTAGAAACAGGGGGAGACCTTCAAGCATGCTAAGGAGAGAAGGATTGTAAGAATTATAAGGTGATACTTCATAAAATGTATGACTCCTTTGGAAAACAAACAAACAAACAAAATGGCAATCTATCCAGAGCTTAAATTGCTTATCCTAATTTAACTTTAAATCCCAGCCTGATGACTCCTCCAACTCCAACCTAACCATCTGGTAACTAAGTTAAAATAACATGACGACTTGATTGTACAGTGTCTTGCAACCATTTGTCTGCAAACTCCAACTGCCTGTTCAGTTATACACATGTGCAACATTAACAATGTCACTGCTTAGACTCTTAAGTGCTTTGTATAAATATTGAGTTGTGAGTTTTTCTTTCATGCTGCTTTCCAAGTGTTTTTATTGCCTTTTAAATGCATAACAGAAATCGTGACTCTGCCACTAGTACTGACCAAATTTTGAACACGGTCAGTGAAAGAGAGAAGCTTAAAATATGCAAAAAGTAATCATTTTCAAATTAATTTATGTGGGTAGAGTTTGGAATAGTATTGGCCTTTGGTGGAGGGACTGGCTGGGAGCATGAGGGAGCTTTCTGGACGCTGGATGTGATCAACGAATTGATATGGGTTTGGTTACACAAGTATGTACACGTATAAAAATAAATCTTTACACTCAAGACCCGCACTCTTTACTGAATGTACACATAATAGAAATATGAAAATAGTCACTTTCTGAAAGCTCTGCCACTTCAATCCCTGAACACCCGAAGAAAGGATTCCTTGACAGAAAAATAGCTACACCATCTTTATAAAGGATGGGTATTTTCATGAAGTGTGGTGGTTTTGGTAGAGCCACACATTAGCTCCAGGGATAATTATGGGGTGAGTAGGAGACCAAGTTCATCAGACCATGTCTCCTAGATCCCAAGGTTGTCTAAGAATGCCTGGCGTGGCCTCCAAGGCACCACACTGAAGATCTTAATGGGAATGGGTCTTAGGTATGGAGACCCTCTGAGGGATATTACCATGCATGAAGTTTATTGAGGAGTATGTATAGAATCAACACCATTCTTTTCTTTTCTCTTTTTTTTGGGGGAGGGACCTCAGGTGCAACAGACACATGGACGTTCCCAGGCTAGGGGTCTGATTGGAGCTACAGCTGCCAGCTACTTCCACAGCCACAGCAACACCAGATCCAAGCTGTGTATGCAGTCTACACTACAGCTCACGGCAACGGCGGATCCTTAACCCTCTGAGTGAGGCCAGGGATTGAACCCACATCCTCATGGATACTAGCTGGGTTTGTTACTGCTGAGGCACAAGGGGAACTCCTTAACACCATTCTTGATGGGGTGAGGGGAGGATTGGGTGGAGGAAGAAGTCAAATTGTGATGCAGATAAAACCAAAGCCTTAGTGGGGTGGGAGCTCTAGAATGGAAGGTAGTCTGCCCCTGGGGAGGGGGTTTATTAACTTGGCCCAATTACTAGAGAGAGGACTCTGTTGCGAACTGTCCAACATTTCCAACAGCCCAACAGCCACAGGGGACAATGCTTCTGTTCTGAAGTGGGAGGTAGATCTGGATGGTGTGGAAAAATTCCACTACAGGGTGGAGGCAAGAAGTAAGGAGCAGGTACTGCTTATCACCCCTAAAGGTAACCCATCCCCCCAAACATGTGAGCTATATGCTGCTGAAAGCTGGGGCTGGGCTCAGAGTCATGCACAAATCTACAGAACTGGTTCATTTCAATAAGGACTCATGGGGCGTCTTAGATAAGAGATAGTGAGCTTGCAGATACCAGGTAGCTGGTAGAGAACTGGATGGCCTGCAGGAGAAACTCAGAGGCACCTTCCCAGTCCTATACCCGTGAGCTCCTCTATTGGGTCACAGCCAGGAAAGGCAGCCAGAGACAGGCTAATCCACCCACAGGCGTTTCTGAGTGCCACCATGCTAGAGCCAGGGGTGTCTCTGAGCAAGGTGCAAATGCATTTGTGTGACAGGGCATGAGTTTGATCATGGGCTCAGGTTTGGGAAGATGGTGACAAGCTGGTACTTTGCATCCAGCAGTTCCCCTTCTGAACAGGTGGCAACCGACTGACAGGCACTCTGTGCCGTGGAAGGGGACATCTGTGTTTTCCACACTGTGGGATATTGGATCATTCCAAGTCACACATTGCCTTCTGAGTCCCTCATGTTATGGTACAAATATCCATCTGATGAGAAAACATGAGAGGCACAGCTTTACGCCAGAACCGACTAAACCAAGCCTGCGAATACCCGGATAGGACCGTGATGCATGGAGACAATGGTAAGAGAGGATTCCACAAGTAAAAGATGAAAATATGGAAACAGATAAAAAAAAAAAAAAACAAAAACATGCAATGGCCACAAAAATCTACATGAAAAATTCTCCTTAAACACACACAGCCACTGCTCACAACCTGAGACTATGGAACAGACCTGCCTTCAGCAGAGAAGCAGCCAACTGTTTCAGAAGAAAATCAGTCCTAGCAACTCACGAGAAGAAACTGTATCCTTTGCAAGCTTCGTCTTTCTGGAACCTTTAACCAGGAATCTCCTCCCTCCCTCTATGAACTGTGTTGTGAGTGCCTATGATGTGTTGGTCACTGTTGGTTGATAATCAAAGCCATCACTGGATGGAAAATGACAATCAGATCTGGCACCTGCATTAAACAGGAGCATGGGTCTCTTTTCGGGAGAATTTTGCAAAAGACGCCATGACATTTATTGAGAACACCTCGGAGCAGGACTCAAACTGTGAACAAGATGGAAAATGTCTCAAAGAGCTCTCAAAATTCATTACAAAAATTAAAAGAAACCGAAAAGAAAAGCAGCTGTGTGCGGGAAGACATGAGTTCAGGGCATCAGCCTATGTCCACCTTTGGAAGGCAGGCCTGGCCTGACAGACCACACCCAACCCTTAGAAAGACGGGAGCCATGGAGAGTGCCTTCCTCATGCTTCTGGGGAGAGATGCTTTGAAGAAAAGCTTTGGTTGCTGTTACATAGGATTTTTGGTTTTTTTTTTTTTTAGCAAAGAGCCATTTGTTTGTTTTGATAAACTCTGTCTCTCACACCCAGCAGGTTATTGCTCTTTCAGTTCCTTTCCACTAGGAGGGAAACCCCCTGAAAAGTGGTTGAAGATGCAGCATTAAAAGTCACTGATTGGACCAAAAAAGGGCCACAGATCAAGAAACCTGTGGTTATTCCATTTTGAATATAAATGGGAACTTCTAAAAGGCCATTAAGGAAAGTGGCCTGGAAAATGCACATTTTTCCCCCCTTGGTTTTCTTTGATCAAGCCTTGTGTTCAGGGCCAACAAGATCTGCCAGTGAGTGTAGAGTTGGGGAGCCTGAAGTTTAATGATTAAAGGTATAGGCTGAGAAACCTAGGGAGCCCCCTATGGCCCTTTTGGAAGAGGACATCCTGCTTCCCCTTTTGGAAGAGGACATCCTGCTTCCTTTGCACTTCATGGGCCCAACGACTGACTACAGTGAAAAGGGTCAGAGGCAGCGTCCTGATCCCAAGACAGTAACAGATATTGGGGCAGTGGCCTAGGACGTGGCCTGGCCAGAGAAGTTGCAGGGAGACTTGGCACTCAGGGCCTTGCTCACGGGGATGGTGGAATTCAGGTGGATCAAGAGCATGCTTAGTGCCGCAGCCTGAGAACCCCGCAGAAGGCAGGCAGAAACCATGGGGAAGAAGAGTATAGAGAACCGAAGCTCGGAGCAGAGAAAGATGATGGTTCTTTTGAACCCCTGGTCCAATATGGATTTGCTGGATGAGAAGCAATGGGCTGGAGAATGAGGATGACAGAGTAAACCCCCGAGGTAAGGCTATGAGAACTGCTGAACCACTGGAGCGTTAAAGCACCAGAGCTATGGAAGGTCCCCAAGTGGTGTTCTGGTTCTTTCTGATCTTCAGGTGTGTGCTTGGAAAATGGCCTCCTCTTCCTCTCATTTCCCTGGGTATTATTAACACGGACTCCGTGCAGATCGTCTTGGCTCCTGGTAACCCCAAGGCACCTCTCTGACACCCTAGCCTGTGGCACGATGGCAAATAGTCTGCACAGGGCTGGGGCGATCAAGCTCCTTGTGTCCTACGGACTCAGAACTGGTGGTCCCCATTTCTCGAGAGATGCTCTGATGAGAGCTAGGTGACGCACACCTCAAAGTGGAGTCAGCACCTGCGACACAAGGCCTGTGGCCTGTGGAGCTGCACAGTTTCATCTGGGAGGTAGCCATGGTGATGAGCCAGAGGCAGCCATCTCTGTATCTGTACTTAGCTGTCTGTGTGCCTCACATTCCAGGGTCTGGGTGTCATGGTCGCTTAGGTAAATAGCATTAGCTGCCCAGAGTAAAGCTACAGGTACCTCTATCTCTAGGGATGTCTGAAATGAGGGAGATGCTGAAAACTATAGGATTCCTTTGGCTTCAAGTCATAAGTGTTCCCTGAAGGTAGGTCCTCCCTGAGGTGGGTCACGTGGCTTAACAGGAGCCCTGTTTGCAAAGGGCCCTGACTACACGTGTGTGCTTTTGGTACCCTGCCTCCACAGTGACACCTACTCTTGAGATTGACAGCCACTCATCCCTCCTCCTTCAAGGCCTCCACCTGATTCATGTGGGCCATTCATGAGGGCCAGTGTGTCAATTACAGATGGTGTCATGATTTAACTGGATGCACCTTTCCTGAACAGGGAATGGGGAAGGCCATTGGGTGGAGAGGGGTGGCCTTTGAAGAGCCAGAATCCTGAATGAAGCACGTCATCAGAGAAAGAGAAGGATGCTTCCTCTGTTTGGGAAAAATGCAATCAACAGCACTGGCTCAATTTCAGACTAAAGTCAGAGAATGCATGATGGGCACAGTCTGATATTTTTCATCTGTTTCTTCCAAAAAGGAAAATAAGAATTCCTGGGGAGTGAACTGGGGTCTATGCTTCTTAGAGGAAGAAATAAGGGTGATACTTGTCCTTTCATTAAAAGGAAAAATACTGTCCAGCTCTGGAAATTGCTCTTCATTGTAAAAAGAGCAACAAAAGGTGAGGGGGTGTGTGTGAAAAAATGTTTATTGTTTGAGTCAATGACAGGATTAATAAAAGTCTGATTAATAAATAAACAGTTTTCCTATAACCCTTATTCCAACCATTTCTCTCCTTTTTTTCCTTCTCTCTCTTAAAAATATTCCCCTCCCCATCCCACCCATCCCTAGCTTTGGGAAGAAAGTATTATTTTAATCTTGATATTTTCTTTTAATACATGTAGAATAAATCATGGCAGGATGATGAACCAAAGCAGGAAAGAAACAAGTGGCCTCAAATCTGAGAATTCGCATCAGCTTTTTTCTGAAAGCGGGAAAACCAAAAATATCCATCTCGAATCCCAACCCCTTTATCCCCTCCCCAACTGTCTTTTTCTTTATTTGCTCCTGTGCAAAAGTCTACTAGATTTCCAAACCAATTTCTCCTTTTTCCTAGAACCAACCAAATATTGAGTGTGTGCAAAAAAAACATGGTAACTTTAAAAAAAAAAAAAAAGATAATTATCAGAGAGAAAGAGGAAGGAGGAAAGAGAGAGAAAATAAAGAGATATGACACAAGGGAAATGGGCCAAATGAAGACAAAGCAACGCACTTAACCCACCTGGAGAGCAAATCGGACCAGCGAGGCGCTCTCAGCCAATCGCCTGGGTCTGCTGCGGGGAGTAGAGTCCGCATGGGTTCATTTGGCCGAGGAGTGTGTTTCATAAACCTTACGGTGCAGCTATGAAAGCTATCAGGATCTTCCCACGTTTCCTGTCATTCCGTGGAGATTGGCTGCTGGAGTGGTGGGGGGGGGGAGTGGTGGGGGGTGGAGGTGGAGGGGGAAGAGGGTGGTTAGGGTGGCGAAAGGGGAACTGGCTCGGATGGGAAGCAGACTCACACAGGAATTGATTTTAAGTGCATATACAAAATGAAATGAGGGGGAAAAACCCAATGTATTCCTTTTGGGTCATGTGAGGGAGCCACTGGCAAAGATAATAATATACAAGGAGGGGAGAGGGAGAGGAAGAGAGAGGGTGGTAGGGGGGAAGAGAAAGAGAGAGAGGCAAAAGGCTTTCTATTATTCGGGACACCGGTAAAGCACACTGAGGCAGCTGGAAGATTAAATTAAGTATTATATCTGCTGACCCTATTGCCATGGTTACCGGACAGTGGAAAATATTAATCAACCCAAGCCTTTTCAGATGAATGTGCTTGAAGAAATACAATAAATATAAATATATATGTATATCCTCCTGCTCTGCTGTCTAAATGCAAGATGTCAGCCGGAGCACCACCTGATAGGAAAGATAAACAAATTTTTTGAAAAGTCTGGCCTCTCGGCGAAGGCTTACGTCAGTCAACTCCAGGAGGCAGGGTGTGTGCGGGAGGGCTGACCCATGTGCTCACTTTCTCTCTTCCCTTACCCCTTTCGGTAATGAACTCTAACATCTGGCTTGACTGCAAGGTCAAGGCTTATTATCTTATTATCTGTCTGTTTATTCCTAGGAACCCCATCAACCAACTAGTCACCCTGTGCATTCACCAGAGCTGAAGCACGGTGAAGGGGTGGGGGGGAGCAAAAATTACGCATAAATAAAATCAGAAGTCCGCTGAGTCAAGATAAGACTGGAGAGACTCCAGTCTCTTTGGCTGTGAGACTAAAGGATCTCTGGGAGTTCTCGTTGTGGCGCAGTGGAAATGAATCTGAGGAGTATCCATGAGGACTCGGGCTTGATCCCTGGCCTCACTCAGTGGGTTAAGGATCCTGCGTTGCCATGAGCAGTGGTGTAAGTCACAGATGTGGCTGGGATCTGGCGTTGCTATAGTTGTGGTGTAGGCCGGCAGCTACAGCTCTGATTAGACACCTAGCCTGGGAACCTCCATATGTCCCAGGAGCAACCGTAAAAAGCAAAAAGCAAAAAAAAAAAAAAAAAAGGATCTCTGAAACTTCACTTCTTGTCCTGGCTCTGGATCTCCTTAGCAGCCCCTGATCATCTCCAGATCCTAGATTTGCTTCTCACTTTACCCTCCAGCAGCTGACACCGTAAGACTCTCCTGCCTGCCTTTAAATGTACTGCCACTGTCACCACGACAGAAAACTTGAGGAATTGCACAGTAGATCAAAGGAGAACATCCATGCTAACACTAAGCGGCTCATCAGAGATGAATTTTCCTTCTCTGGGCACAGGGATTCAATTGGCACTCTGCCACAAGAGGTTTTCTCTTCCGCTGATTATTTTCTGAGTTCCTACTATGTGCCAGGTACCCTGTTGGACAGTGCAGGGTTGGGAGGAGATATGAAGACCAAGGAGCTTGCATTCATGCAGGGTGGGGGTCAGGGAGGCAGGGGCCTTGAAGTTCACCTCCTTCAAACTTCATCATTTTGCAGATGAAGGCATGAGAAATCCTAGTGGATCAAGGATTTGCTTCAGGTCCACAGCTGTGTTGCTGTAGACTTGACTTTGCAGAGACTCTTTGAAGCCTGGGACCTGATCTGATCTGAGATGCCAAATTTTTAATAGCAATATATCTATCTTACCATGAAAAACGACTTGTTCCAAAATCCCCATGGTGCCCCTTTGCCCAGACCTGTTCCAGATATTTAGGGATGCCTAAGAAATCTACCGGATAAGTACGCTCCTAGCTTCTCTGACTCACTTCTCACTACACAGCCCATGCCTTCCTAACTCTGTCCGCCCAAAAATAAATAGCATGGGGGAGATGTGTAGCCTTGGTTTCCAGATTTCCTTCTCCTGTTGTACTCACAGTCTCATGGAAATGCTCTGAAGTTTAGCAGAGACCTGCTAAGAGACCGTCCATGCATATCAGCTGGAATGATCTTATGCTATGACACCAAAGCAGGCCTCTGCGTCAGGCCTGGCTCCGACACCCCCCTCACTAGGAGCCATGGGGGTTCAGATGGCTTTTCTTCTAGTTAAGCCTTCACCACATGCAGCCCTGACCGAGACCAATCAGCCTTCTCCTTCTGCTGAGGTGCAATTTTACACAGTAGGTGACATTAACTCGGTAGCCGAGTCTCCACGTGCGGCCACGGCAACCACGGGGTCCCAGCAGATGACAGGAGGCAGCGGGTTGTATGATCCTGTAAATTATTTCCCCATAGTAACAGCCAGATTACACACTTTAATATGCATGCGGCCTCAGAGAGCCCTCTTCCTGGCTGAACCGGGGTGATAATACACATTTTGTGTCCAGAAATCCATTCTGAGCTGTGCCGCGTGGAATACTCAGCGTTTCCTAAAGGCTTCCAACCGACCCCGCTCGCTGGCCTCTTCCATGGACCTAAGGGAGGAGCACATCCTCCTCGGCCTCCCGTTTCTCTAGTTTTATATCCACACTCGAGACAGAATCAACACCCTGCTCACTGTTACCAAGCCTCTTGTTCTGATAGCCGCCTACAGCTATTTTTCCCCTTGAGATGGGCAACCTGATTTGGGTGTTCTTTTTTTAAGGGGAAAAGAGTAACATTATATTGGTAAAGAGAATGGGGGAATAAAATAGAAAAACAAGGTGAGGTCGAGGATGCAGAATGGGTATCGTACATGTGACAGATCCCAGGTTTATGGGCTGAAGGCCATATTCCTATCAGTTCAATACAAAATACCCCTCCCCCTGCAAGGACTCCTAGACCTTCTTTCTTTTTTTTAAAAAAAATTTTATTATAGTTGATTTAAAAATATGGAAGTCTTCACAAATTTGCATGCCATTCTTGCCCAGGGGCCGTGCTAATCTTTTCTGTCTCATTCCAATTTTAGTATATGTGCTGCCGAATCGAGCACTAGAACTTCTTAAACCAGTCTGTGCATACCCTGGCATCAGACACAACAGAATAATGGCAGAGAAGAAGCATGATAGTCAAGCTTGGCTATTTTTTTACTTGTGTGACTACAGATGAGTTTTTACCCTAAATCTCAGCCAGCCCATCAATAAAACAGAAAAATTACCACGAGCTTAAAAATCTTGTGATTAGATTAGTACCTAGACATTACGGACGCTCAATAAATGTGAGAACAGAGGCAAGGAGGCAAGGATAACACAGGTGGTCCTTCTAAAAATGACTAAAAAGGAGAATGTGGTTTGACTGTAGAGTGACTTCCCCAAATGCCTGCTGATACATTTAGCTAACCCATCCCAAGCCACATGGCTTGCTCAGAAGGTCTTATCCAGGCTCACAGAGGAGCTATGAAATTCATTCTGCCTCTAATATGCTGCATTTCTTTGCTGAGGCCTCAAGTCTTCTCTGTGAATTGGGTAAGATGGACCGTGTGGAAACATTAAGCTCTGGTTTAATTCTAAGTGCTCTGGAGCAAACGTCTATACTTTAGGGAAAGAAGTTCAGTCAGTTAGCGAGGGCTATTTTGTTGTTCTCCTTCATACATGGTAACAAAAAAAGGGGGAAGGGGACGCATATTCTAGGGGGAAAGACCTGCATCTTCTACCGCAGACTATTCTGTGCAGCTGAAAAGTTATCATACGTCAAGTGCCGACATGCAGCTCCTCAGGATTGTCATTACACATATGTGAGTTAGGCCTGAGCCCGGCATAAAAACAAGGCTTTCATTTTATCACATGGAACCAGTTAGGGGAAATAGCGTGAGCTGAACTTTGGACAACCCTGAATCATACTCAATTTATTCCCCATCATCCGACAAGTCATCATCAGAAACAGGCAAAACACAGTCTAGGGAGGATAGCACACACTGGAAACATCCAGATGCAGTGGTATGTTACTGTCCAGACATGAATGAAAAGTGTGGCTTAGGGAGACTTAGGCCTTAAATGGCAAAAATAGAAGCAGTGCATCTTTCTCCTCCTTTGGCCAAGGAGGCTGCGTGTCTTGGACACGCCTCCCAGTGTGCTGAGGCTCTGCTATGTCTCTTGAATAAATCCAGGGAAAACATATCCCTGAATATGAAAAGGCTCAGATACGAACACTCAAGGCACGTTTTAGACTCTTTGATGGATGGTGCCAATGCATCGAATCAATTCCAAGTGCAGTTTCATGGAGAAATACATGTTCACATACAGCTGATAATAATTAATTAGATATTTTCAAGGTCTTCTCTGGCTTAGTTGCTTTGACTTTGACCTTGATTCTCACGCATACAAGTTGGTCTTAATGGTAGCTACTAGAATGGAATGTTTTCCTGTTTGGGCTTTGTCAATTCTGTTCCAATTTAAAATGCCCTTTCTCCTCTTCTGTCTGCAGAACTCCTACATGTCCATAAAAACCCAGATCCCTCTGGTTTTGTAAATGGCATGACCACACTACCATCCACCTGGTTCCTATCTTGTATTCACTGTGCTCCCCTCCCCATCCATCCAGCAGTCATTTAGAGTGAGTCACCCTGCCCTGTCCTGTGTGCTCTGGGCTCTGACTACCTCTCCTGCTTTATTTCTTTCCACTCCCGCCACCATCTAGACTGTCTCGCAGCTTTTCCCTTTCTGAAGTGTGCCCAATGCACTTCTTTGAGATTTTTCTACCAGCTGCCCCCTCCCTGGAGTGCTGTTTCCTATGAGTATGGCATGACTTCCTTCTTGCCTTCTGATATTGGCTCTAATATCACCTTTTCTAAGAAGACATTCTTTTTTTTTTTTTTTTTTCTTGACTTTTTAGGGCTGTATGAGTCTAGGGGTCGGAGCTGCAGCTGCTGGCCTATGCCACAGCCACAGTAATGCCGGATCTGAGCTGCATCTGCCACCTACACCACAGCTCACAGCAATTCTGGATCCTTAACCCACTGAGTGAGACCAGAGATTGAACCCACGTCCTCATGGATACTAGTCAGGTTCATACTGCTGAGCCACAGTGGGAACTCCCTCATAGAAAACATTCTTGAATAGCAATTCTAAAGTTACCCTCTAACCACTTGCTGCTAGGGTTTGAATTCCTCTCTTGACATTTACCATTACCTGCTGTTTTCCTTGTTGGTATGTTTGCTGTCCATTTTCCTCCACTAGAGTATAAGCTGCATAAGAATGAGGACTGTATTGTTTGCTGCTCAACTCCCAGCAGCTGGACAGTAAATAGTTAATAAATTTGTGCTGAATTAATGCCCCACCTGACTGCCATGTAATTTATCACCTGTATTCTGTCTTCCCATCATTTTCATACAGACCACAATGAGGCCAACCATCATATGGGATTCTGGTTATCTGAGGTCTCATCTAAACTGCGAAATCTGAAGGGTGGTGACTCCATTTTGCTCCCCTTGGACTATTTAAGGTAGGGAGGATCACCCAGAGGCACCATGTACCAATGTGTAGGTCAAGTTCTGGACAATTCCAAGGGCAGCGATGTGCATTATGATGGTGTACATGGCAGTCCATGGAGCTGGGCAGTAGCCAAGCTCAACAAGTATAAATGGCCACTCAGATTTCTCTTTACCAGGGAGCGAAATCAGGCTGACTTCATCCTTTCCTCCACTTCTTCCTCTAGGAGGAAATTCGGGACCCACTATACTTGCCCTGGATAGCTTCTCCCTGAGTCTGTACCTGAGGATTTAGAAAGGCCCTTGGAGGTAGACCTCAGTGGGATCTAGTTCAAGTTCAACTCACACACACCCCTTTCACATCTTCTCCACCACCATTTATTTCATCAATTACTATAACGACCAGGTATGCACAAACACCTTTGACCAGATTCTTGCGATGCCAGATGGCACTCTGCCTTGGGATATGTATCATAACTTCAGCATTTGCTTTATGTTTCTCTGATGCTGTAAAATGATACCTATAGGAACCTGCTCAATATTCAGGTAGGGCCACCTCAAAATTGGTCAACTGAGTTGAACATTAAGGGGGAATTTCTTCTGCCTTTTACAACCTAGGGAGACCACTTAGACTCATCTCAAAAAGTTCCTCAGGAGGTCCAGGTTGGATTAAGCACCTACTGCTGATTGCAGAGGCCAGCTCGACAATCACCCTTGAAGTGGGTTTCTCTTATTCTATGTATCTTTCCTAGAACCCAGTCATTTCTACTCCTTGAGGTCATTTCTAAGGAACCCTCTTGGTCTTTCTGGGGAACCCAAGCTGATGCAGTTGCTATGAGGAGGGGTGATGACAATGACATGCAGTAGCATCACAATTTCTAAGAATCTGACCATTGGTATGGTGGAAGGAGGGGTGAATAGAAGGCAAACCATGAGATTGGGTGGTATTTGTGACATTTGCATGGCCTTGGGAAATGGTAATTACAAATACTATTGTTTGACTTTAGTTAAATGTTTTGAAAAACTTCAAAGAAGATAAAATCAGATTAAACAACTATAAACCCTAGGCAGCTACACAACCCAGGGGTCATTATGGCAGCATTTAAAGACCCTCACCTTCCATGGAAGTCACATTACAGCCAGAGCTGAAATTCAGGTCAAAGATACCATTTTGAGGGTAGAAGAACTACAAAGGAGATTAAATACATAGACTCAACAGGTCTTCTATGCCCAGATCAGAACTCTGATAGAAAAACAATTGAACCTCAAATGCAATAATTCTGGTGGATCTTGAATTTCTGGGCTCTCCTGAACATTTAAAGTTGGCAAAGACAGCCCCATCCTCTTTGCTGGAATAGAAGAGTCTCCCCTCAGCTAGACTCACCCACAAAGATCTCTCCTGAAGCAGGTTCTTTTTAAGATCATGCTTCTGGTCCTTGGGATTCACTCCTGCCACCCTTTATTGCCTGATGACCAGGGTTCGATCACAGGAGAACCCAAATGGGGGAAAATAAAGTACCTGTCCCAAAACGAAGCGGCTTACCCACTGAAGGAACAGTAGGACATGACACAATTATGGTGGAACATGGAGCATCCACAACAATGGATGTGAAGAATATTGGAACAGGAGGGTTGGAAAATAATGCAGATCAAGGAATAATTTAATGAAATAAGACTCTATTATGCTCTGGTGAAGATACCTGGAGGCAGTCTTAATACCAGCTTGGGTTGATTCCTAAAAGCTTGGGTATGGTCATGGCCTATAGTAAATGGGATAGAGAAGTACAGACACTTGGCAGTATATTCAGGAAAGGGTCAGAAAGGTCAAGAGGTAGTAATGTTAGAACAGACTAATTATCTAAGACTTCAGAACCCACTCCCTGACTCTACCCTGGGAAGACCTACAGGACATTCCCTTCACTGAATCAGTTAAGAACACCCTACTGAGAGGGACACTGCCACCTCTAGGAAACTCATTGGTGACTGTTCTCTATAGGTCACGGTGGTCAAAAGGAAATGCAAATGAGTCTTATAGGATTCATGAATGGCAGAGGTCAGAAAGTGGTACTTAACCATTCAAGGCAAGATGGCTATAATTACTGGGTTCTTTTCTTTTTTTAGGGCTGTACCTGCAGCATGTGAAAGTTCCCAGGCTAGGAGTCAAATTGGAGCTGCAGTAGCTGCTGATCTACACCACAACTCACGGCAACGCCGGATCTTTAATCCACTGAGCAAGGTCAGAGACCGAACCCTCATCCTCATCGATACTAGTTGAGTTGTTACGGCTGAGCCATAATGGGAACTCTGGCTGTAATTATTGAAACAGCAAAGCTGAGCTGGTAATCAGAGATCTGTGGAGAAGGGTAAAAATCATATTTTTCTGATGGGTAAGATAGATGGACATCTCTTTAAAAAGCAGTCCCTGTTGTGCAGTTGAGCCTTGGTAGGGCTGAGACTCTGACCACGGGGCCCTAAGTCACTCTGTGCCTGGAGCTGCCCTTCATGGGCTGGTTATTATTAGGTCAACTGAGTCATGAGGTTGGATAGTGGACTTCCCATCGTGGTGCAGCAGAAATGAATCCAACTAGGAACCATGAGGTTGTTGGTTTGATCCTTGGCCTCACTCAGTGGGTTAAGGATCTGGCGTTGCCTTGAACTGTGGTATAGGTCACAGATGAGGCTCAGATCTGGTGTTGCTGTGGTTTTGGCGTAGGCCAGCAGCTATAGCTCTGATGAGATCCTTAGCCTGGGGGAAAAAACCAAAAAAGTTTGGATTGGCAGACTCACATACCATCAGCAGTGGAATTGGTAGGTATATTTAGGATCAGACCTGGAAATATCCAGAGTTACATGAACAGATGGCCAGTGTGTCCATGTCAACCCAACCTGTTGCTGTGGCACCTCCTTAAGCCCTCATCATATGCTTCATGGTAGGGGGATTCCTCTATGGCTAAATGATGGTGGAGGGAAAAGCCTGGATTGGTTCATAGACAGGCTGCACAATATGACAGTGCGAACCATAAATAATCTAATAGCTTCACTTGAGTGTGGCCCAGGAGACAGGGGTGGCAGGTAATTCTTCCATATGACAGAGCCCTGAGGAGCTCAGCTGGTCATTGATTTGGGGTGAACTTGAAATGTGTGAGAGCAGACACACAAAAACTCGTGAACAGTAGCAAATGCCTGGTTAGTCAGGAGCTTGGAAGACCAGAGTACTGAAAACAAAGCGGTCTAACAAAAGAGCATATGGATGTACCCATGAGAGGGAGAACAGAGCGTCTGGATCTTCCACTCGTGCCGACAACAGGGGAGGAAATGAGTGAGCAGGAGGATTTACTCTGCAGATTATCAACCATTCTCTGCCATTGGCCATGCCAGGTTCTTCAGAATCAGGCTGTGTTGACTTGGAAGGGAAGGTTTCACAGAAGAGGTGGTATTTTAGACATAACAAAGGATGAACCTGTATTTGGTAGGTGACTACCACTCCTGTTACTACAACTGACCACCACTTATTGATGGCACATGATGGGCCCAATACTATGCTAAGACTTTTGTGCTTATTTTCAAATTTATTCTTCACAATAACTTTATAAATTATGTCCTATCACTATTAATTACTATTTTGTATATGAATTAAATATCCTGAATTATGATGATTCTTCTATATTTTTACTAATAATACTAGCAACATTGGTTAAAAGCAAACTTTGCAGCTGTCATCTCATTTAATCCACAATAACCCCATGAGACAGGTGTCATTGTCGCTGTTTTACAAGTGATGAACTGAAGCTCAAGGAAACAGAACACCTATTTGCCTTAGTTACTAAGCTTTCCTGGATCTAAAACTACCTTCTGCCTAAGTACTTCATGTCACTCTTATCTCTGCCTGGAGGTCAGAGATGAAAGGTCAGTGCAGGTGGGCCAGTGAACTTGATCAGATTGTCATGAGCAAATGACTGGGTGAGCTGCCAGCACCCCTGATGTACCTTCAGAAGACTGTGCTCCTGCATTCCTCCCCCTCCACCCCTTTCTCTCTATCCAATACCTGGGATGATGAACCAAATATGACAATTAGACTGATTTTGGTAATCTTTACCATCTCGATATTTTATTCCCATTTCCTTTTCTTCTCATCAACCAAAGGACTTGTGCTTTGAGAAATAAAGAAAAATGATGAGAACTCTAGCACATTCATTGCAAGGTATGTATCCCACATGTTTCCTGAGGCTTCTCCATGCAGCTTCCTAGAATGCTTTGAATCTGATACAGGCCAGGAAATCTGCTTTCTGAAGGCCCCCTTTCCACGCCTTTATCTACATAACTTTCATTGACCTAAATCGGATTTGTGTGTGTAGAAGGGCAGCACAATTGAGGCTCGGCAAGTCTTGTCGTCTTTTTGTTAAGCTTCCCAGGCTGCCAATTACCAATTCTGTGCACTCGGGGATGTCCAGGACACAGCACATTAAATTGGAACAGAATGTACTGGCTAATGATAACCCAGTCAAATATGTAAAGAGATCCCTGGGTAACAAAGATGAAGTGGAGGTCTGAAGCCAATAAGATAGGGCTAAACTAGGATGGAGAGGCCAAAGGAAGGGCGGGGGTGGGAGGGGGAAGAGGTGGGGAGGGGAGGGGCGGGGTGGGAGGGGAGAGAGTTAGTAGAGCGAGAACAAATATGAGAATCTGAGGATATGGTTTCTTCAGAACTATGTAATGGAGAAGAGGCTGGAAAATAATCCCTTGAAATGATTTATGGCTGGGGGAATCTGGGACCATTTAAAACCTGTCATGGAGGAATCTGGGACTCTATATGGGAGACATTTCTTTGAGCTGTATCTATGTCTAACCATTTTGATCATCTGACCAGCTGTTTAAACAGAATGATTGTGTGGCTGGAATGATGGGCTAAATCAGTCAAACAAGCCCATCTGGAAGATGATGTAGAGTCAGTCAAAATATTACATTCTCCGTGCAAACGCAAACACATTGTTTCCATTGGTTATTTGCCATTCATGGGATACAACATGGAACTAAGTAATCCCTCTGATATAAATTTACATTCAAAGACAGAAAGCAAGGGAAAACATGTCAGCACCTCTATTGCAAACTCTTCACAATCATCCTTAAACACTGACCCCTGGGGTCTTTTAAGAATATAATGCCACGACCTATATGAACACATTTTGAAATGTTAAGTCACACAAAACCCTACTACTAGGTGCAATCACTGCTAGAAAAGATAACAGCATTAAATCACCTTGTGTAGCTGAGGAATTTGAGCAGTATATCTTCCTTTGTAATCATTCTACCAAGGCTGAGGTCCATGGGACTGCATGGTTAGAAAAGAAAATATGTATGCATGTGTGCACATGTATGTGTACTCACAAGTGCATATATGACCATACACAGGCCAAACATACTCTCACACTCATGCAAAAAATATTCAAGTACCCAAAGTGTATCATCTTCACACTGCATGCAAATTTAAGTGTTTGAATGTTCGAACATATTGACCATGGCTGTCAAAGGGTAGTGACTACAAGTTTCAAATACCACTTCTTTGCAGGTAATGTTCAGCATATCTCCAGCTCAGCACTTTCTCTGGAATGATAGTTCAAAGTGTCTGTAGACCCACAAAGTATTTTCATTTGAAAACCGTACCTTGGAACCCATCTATCCGAAAATAAAATCATCACCTTCTCCTCAAAACAATTTTTCCTTCCTCCACTCCTCATGATTTCCACCGTGTGAACTCTGATCGGGCAAGAGGCTTTGCTCATAGCTGTATCCCCAAGGCCTGGAGCAGGGTCTAGCACACAGTAGGTGCCTGTGTGGGATGATGTGAGTGGATGGAGAGATGGACAGGAGCTCATCTCTGTTACACTCCTTTCCAGTTATCCACCAAGTCCTGCCATAGCTTTCAACTCAGTGATTCTCTGCATGCGTTTACCTCTCTGGCCTAATGGTGGCGAAAATGAGATCGAGCCCAGGAAAATGCTTGACAAACTACAAGACCATACTCACTCAAGATCATTACTTCTTCCAGCTTCTGTTTGCCAGCATGTCAGTGGAGATCTTCATCATCTCACGACAAATCTAACAAGTTGGACTGGCCTGCTTTCTTTCAGAGCGTCCCTTCAAATCATCCCCATATCTCCAGGAGGGTAACAACGCCTAATGTTCTGTGGGGATTATGAGATTCCACTGTCTAACACCTTCAATAAGAAGCTCCCTGGAGCCTAGATGATTCAAAAGTAATTGAGACCATCTGTAGTTGCCTATCTGTGTCCCCCATTCATCTCCTCTGGCTCTAGAAACACTTGTCATCTCATGCTTCCATTAATAGGCATGGTCATCTCTGCCGTGACTTCACAAGGTCTGTCTTTAGAGTCATCACTAAAATTCAAGGGTCAACAAATATACAGATGAATTTTCCTTCCCATTTACTTTTTACAACTCTCAGCCACCTTTCGCTTAACTGTATAGCCTCTCTGACTGCCTGAGTTTGGGTTAGTCCTCTTAGAACGTGAGGCAAGAAATCTGAGGGCATACGGTGTATTGGGAAGACCAAGGCAAATCATCAAGGGAGTGGGCCACTGTGGGGAAAATACTGCCAATGGTACAAAATATACATCTTAGATCTCTCTTACCAGTGAGGTAAGGAAGCTGGGGAATTTATACACCAACTCCTAAGAGTTACTGCTTGAGGGCCAGTGTAGAGGAGGAAGAAGGATAATTCCCAGTTACTTCCATCTATCACAACTGCAGAAGAAGCCCTTCATACAGAGATACAGATTCTGGAATAGTTCAGGTACAAGCAGTGCTCTCCAAGAGAAATATAGCATGAGTCCCACATGCAGCCTCCATTGAGTAATTTTAAGTTTGCTAGCAGCCACATTTAAGAAGGTCAGGATAAACAGGTAAAATTAACTTTATTAATGTATTTTAAGTTGTTTATTACAACTTTATTCAACTTAATATACTACCCCTAATATATTACTAAGTATTACCTTTCAACATGTAGTTAACAAACAATTTACTGAGATACTTTACATTTTTTTGGGTGTTTTTGGTAAAAAGTATTTGAAAGATGACAGGCATTTTATACATAAAGCATCTCTCAATGAGGACTAGCCACATTTCATGTGACGGCCACACATGGCTAGCACCTGTCTTGACTGGACAGCATGGGTTAGGGTATATAGGCAGGCCACTTAGAACATCTATTGCACTGATAATTTCTATCAATGAGAGCATCTTTTGACTGACTATTTAAAGTACTGATCTAAGACTCAGCCTTCATTGTTTACAAATGTTATTTACTTTTTCACGTGGTTGGGTCTTAATTCTCTGAATGAAGAAGTACACTTCCAGGATTTACTAGTTCTTGTTTTATTGCTGTGTTCAATTACCTTTTGCCCAACAATTGATTCTCAGAAGTCACCCTGTCCACTGGTCCCTAACCTTCTGTGAGAAGAAGGTCTGTAAGTTTCCCACTTAGGGGATCAAGGGGAGATTCTGCTGGTCCAGGCCTTAGTGGAGAGGGACAGTCAGTTCTAGGGTTGGGTATAGTCAACTACCTGCAGAGACAAGAATTTAAAGACTTCCACAGACAGAGATGCAGCCAAGTCCTTCAATAACAAACTAATAAATAACAAAATAATAAAAAAAATGTTCAACAGATTTTTGCCATGTGAAAAAAATGTCCATCTGTCTAACCTAAATTATCCTCAGGCTGTTTTTTTTTTTTCCCTTGTTCTGCTTTATTGCCTGCCTTTACTTCTGAGTCCAAGGAGGTCTTTGAAAAGCGTAGGATACAGGAACCTGACTAGCATCCATGAGGATGCTCAGCCTCCTCGCTCAGCAGGTGAAGGATCTGGTATTGCTATGAGCTGTAGTGTAGGTTGCAGATGCAGCTTGGATCTGGTGTTGCTGTGGCTGTGGTGTAGGCTGGTGGCTACTGTTCCGATTCGACCCCTAGACTGGTACCCTCCATATGCCATAGGTGTGGCCCTAAAAAGACAAAAAGAAAAAGAAAAGCATAGGATACATATTTGGTGACCATTTTGCCTTTAAAAGGTTAAGTTGTTTTCTGAGCTAAAAAGAACAGTGGACATTACGCCATAGAGCAAAAAGCACTGAGATTTGTTGCACGAAAGAGGGAGGGTAACAAAGGCTAGGAGATTTTGCAAAGTCTAGTAACAGCAGAAAGGCACTAAGTAGTGTTCATTGTCTGCTAATGGAAAATGTGAGTTTCCCAAGTCTCCTTTAAGTAAGCAGATAGATATAAACATTTCTAAACCCATCGATTTCTTAGGAAAAAAGGCAATCTGCCAAAATCTGGAGGATTCATGACGGCACATCCTTCTTGATCTTAAGGCTAAAAAATTTTCCAGTATCTCTAACAATTATTTGTGACAAGGAGTCAAACCACCAGCAAACCAGAAGAGGAAACATTTCCATTGGAAAAAAAAGATATTTTCTTCATTCTTGGTTATTATAATTGGACTTACAGAGCCATTTCGTTCCCTCTTCATTTATTTATCTAAGATGTACATTTAGGGAGTCTTTTTAAAAAGATTTCCTACAAATCTTCTCTTTCTCTCTCTTTTTTTTTTTCCTTTGGTCTTTCATCTTTTTAGGGCCCCACTTGAGGCATATGGAGGCTCCCAGGCTAGGGGTCTAATTGGAGCTGTAGCCACCGGCCTACACCACAGCCACAGCAATGCCAGATCTAAGCCTTGTCTGTGACTGACACCACACACAGCTCACAGCAACACTGGATCCTTAACCCACTGAATGAGGCCAGGGATTGAACCTGCTAACTCATGGTTCCTAGTTGGATTTGTTTCTGCTGCGCCACGATGGGAACTCCCAAGTTTTCTCTTTTGTGTATCCTTTTTTCCTGTATTTCTCTAAAATCTTACCTGTTCTGAAATTATGGTGTGCCCTTCTTTCTTTCTTCCTTCCTTCCTTCCTTCCTTCCTTCCTTCCTTCCTTCCTTCCTTCCTTCCTTCCTTTCTTTCTTTCTTTCTTTCTTTCTTTCTTTCTTTCTTTCTTTCTTTCTTTCTTTCTTTCACTCCATTTCTGCAGTGGGCCTATTATTCACTGTCATTCATCAACTGTCCCTCTTTCAGAATCACGTACCTTTGAGCTCATACTTTAGTCAATTGGAATTTCTTTCCTTTCCTTTTTCTACCTTCCAAGTGAGACCACCTTTCTCTGTCCCTGGTCCTTCCTGGTCACAAGTCACCTGCCTAGTTTTGCTGTCCTCATTTCACCAGAGTCTCTCTTCCCAGGGACTTTGGGGGCTGAGGGGGTTCAGAAGTCAACCCCAATGACTCCCTGTCCTCCTTCTAGAGGAGGGTGAGTGGTACCTCTACATCCAGGTCTCTGTGCTGTATCACAAGTTACCTGCCAGTAACACATGATTTGAGCAGTGAACATACTCAGATATTTAAGTAATACTGTTCACAAACTACTGGGAATTAAGGCTATTCCATTTTCAAAGCAAAAACTTCAGGGAGAAGAAGTAGGCTTATTAGGAGTATACTTGGAATGAAAAAAAAATTGGAAGCCTTTCTTTAGAAACTAAAATTATGGTATTTTAGGTACCAGGCAAATTACATACTTAAAGGATGGAAACTGCTGCCATTGGGGGTTGGTTTATATAGACTCATTGTATACTTGACTTAATTTCATGCCAGGCACTTTTTCACCAACTCTGGGATGGAAGAGTGAGGTTTTTTTGTTTTTTTGTTTTTTTTAGATAATGAACCTTATTTTTAAAGTGTTGCCTTACAGAAGGTAAGCCCACAGACTTGGAGAAAATATTTGGAAAAGACACAGCTGATAAAGGACTGCTATCCAAAAATAAAGAACTATTGAAATGCAACAGTAAGACAGCAAACATTTTGATTTAAAAATGCACCAAAGAGTTTAACATATACCTCATGAGAGAATATATATAGATGGCAAATAAGAATATGCAAAGATGCCCCACTTCCTATGTCATCAGTGACATTTAAGTAAAAACAATGAGATACCACTACACACCTATTAGAAAATGGCTAAAATCTGGAACATTGATAACACCAAATGCTGTCAAAAATGTGGAGCAGCAGGAACTCTCATTCATTGCTGGTGAGAATGCAAGATGCTATGGTCCTACTATGGAAGACACTTTGGTGGTTTCTTAACACTAAACATATTCTTAGCATATGACCCAGCAATCCCACTCCTTTGTATTTACCCAGATGAGTTGGAAAACACATTCACACAAAAATCTGCACATGGATGTTTATAGTAACTTGATTCATAACTGCAAAAACTTTGAAGCTACCAAGATGTCCTTTAGCAGATGAAGGGCTAAATAAGTTGGTACCTGCAGACAATGAAATATTACTTAGCACTAAAGAGAAATGAGTTATCACACCATAAAAAGACAGGGAGGAACCTTAAATGCATAGGATTAAGTGGAAGAAATCAATCAATCAATCAATCAATTAAGTATATAGAAAAACTATATACTGTGTGATTCTAACTACATGACATTCTAGAAAAGGCAAACCTATAGAAAAAGTAAAATAGCAGTTTTTAACAAGGGAGAGAGCCAGAGATGAATAAGTAGAGCACAAAAGATTTTTAGAGCACTCAAAGTATTCAGTGTGATATCATGATGATAAATATCACTATACAGCTGTCCAGACCCACTGATTGTACCACACCAAGAGTGAACCCTTAAGTAAACTATGAACTTTGTATGTATCGATGTAGATTCATTCTTTTTTTTTTGCATTTTAAAATACGTTGACTTTTATTAAAATTTCACAGCTGCAAAAAGAGCACATGTACACAAAGAAAGTAAATGTAGAGAGTTAAAAAATAAAACAAATCTGAGAGATGAAGCAAAAATTTCATTCTGTGCATCAAAATAAAAGGGCATTTTGCTTTTTTTATTGTTTTTTAACTTGATGAATTTTACTACATTTATAGTTGTGCAATGATCATTATAACCCAATTTTATAGCATTTCCATCCCAAACCCCCAGCCCATTCCCCCAGCCCCAACCTGTCTCCTTTGTAAACCATAAGTTTTTCAAAGTCTACGAGTCAGTATCTGTTCTGCAAAGGATTTCATTGTGTCCTTTTTGGTTTCTTTCTTTCTTTTTTTTTTTTTTTAGATTCTACATGTAAGTGATGGTAGATTCATTCTTGATCAAAAAAAAAATGTACCGTCTGGTGAGTGATGTTGATAATTGCAGAGCCTGTGCCTATGTGGGGGTAAGGGGTACATGGGAAATCTTTGTAACTTCCTTTTAATTTTGTTGTTAAAATTTCTCTAAAAATAAAATCTTTTTAGAAAGTGCTACTTCAAACCTCATTTAAAAAAAGATTTAATGGAATATTATTGTATCTTTCAACCATTACTATATTTTATGGTTATGCCTAATCCCTAAAGTTCCATTTTTCCAAAACCTTCCACAAATGGCCCCACATTCTAGAAATTAGAACTGGAATTAAATCACCTTTGGTCTTCATCTAGGATGAAAACTGAAATTAGGCGTAAGTGAACAAACTTGTCTGAAATTTTTCTAAATTTATGTGTTAAGCAAAGATTGACCATGGGCTTTCAGTTGAGGAGGTAGATTTTTAGACAGTAGATAATAACCTAGTTGTTTTAGTTAATTTCAGCTCACAAATATTGGTTTTCTTCTTTCTTTGGGTTTCAAAGAGCAAATAATGCTGCCTCTCAAAGTCCCCACCCTTGGAGTTCCCATTGTGGCTCAGCAATAATGAACCCAACTAGTATCCATGATGACATGTGTTTGACCCTGGCCTCACTCAGTGGGTTAAGTATCTGGCATTGCTGTGAGCTGTGGTGTTGGCCACAGATGCAGCTCGGATCTGGTGTTGCTGTGGCTATGGCGTAGGCCAGTGGCTACAGCTCCGACTTGACCCCTAGCCTGGGAACCTCCATATACTGTGGGTGCCGCCCTAAAAAGACAAAAAAAAAAAAAAATCAAAAGTCCCCACCCAGCTTCCTCACCTTCCTGTCCCTTCTGCTCTGGAAGTCTACTGACACCATTCATTCTTTCAGCAAATATCTGATGTCTCACAAGTGTATAAAGTAGAAGTGAAATTAATGCTTATTGAGGGAATAAACTGGGTCATCTATGGAGTTAAGTGCAAATTTAGACAAAATCAATTTAGCAAACATTTATTTAGCATATATTATGTACACTAAAAAATTTAAAGATGACTATGAAGACATAGATTCTGCTCTAGGAGAATCCATAAAGTTATATAGGGAAAAGAAGGAAAGAGATTATTATATACTGGAATGATATTGATAGCATAATAGACATAGATAATAGTTAATAGACTCTTAATTAAGATTAAGGATACCAGGAAAACTATCACAAAATATAATACACAAAATAGTCTTGCGGCCCTTACACGTTTCAGATGACCAGATAAAGCACTTGAGAAAATGATACCACAGTAAAACCAAGACATCATAAATAGCTTCTTGCTTTTAAAGCAGTTAGGGAATCTTAGCCTTCAATGATCAAACTTGAATTAGGTCTCCTTGGTTGGTTGGTTGGGCGGGTGGGTGGATATCACAGAGATTAGAAAACAGATGTTACTGTGGTTATGTCACTTTCTAGTTGAGGAATCTCATCAACAAAATACAAACAATAGCTCTACCTTAAAAGGGTAGTTGTAAAGAGCTGAGAATAGAGTTTGGTACGCAACCATGCTGGATGAATGTGAACTGTCATTAATAGCAGTGATAACCATTTGTTCCACTAAGTTACTGAGTCAGTAACTCTGAACCTATCAGAACAGCACTGGTCCACTTTTATGTAAATGAACAGATAGACCTTAGAGACAGGTTGGAGGAGGAGTTTACCTCTGGCTTACTCTGAACCCCATACTTGTGTTCCAAATCCCCACATCAACCCCCCGCCCCCGACCGCCGCCACCTCCCCTGGTGACTCTCATGGAAGCCACTGGGAGAAACTGCAGTAAAAGGAGACAAAGGGAAAAATCTGTGAAAACCAGGAAAACTCCAAGAATAGCTTTCTCTATTAGTTGGGATCCTGCTCAAAAAGATGAAATCACGTAGTAACCAAATTTTTTCACTTCTTCCTATCAGTGTACCTAAAATTTCACCAGAAAAAAAAAAAAGAAAGAAAGAAAGAAAGAAAACCCAGTGGTTTCTAGCCCTGAGTCCTTAGAATCCTGAGTCTGCAAAGGTAGTATTTCCCCATAATAAAGATTTCACAGGCCTTGATGAAAATGCCAAGTTCCTCTCCTTTTAGCTAAAATTATAGCAAGTTTGCATGGCAGCCTTGGTTATCCAATGATTCACAGAAGTTCTGTCAGTTATATATGTCTGCTCTTAATGAATACAGGAAGAAGAATTCATTGTTATTCAATCAACGAAGTTCAACATCAGAGCATGAATGTTCATAGCTTCTGAGCATAACAAATATACATGACTTCCAATGAGACAACTTGGGAATATTTACAATTTGAAAAAGAAATTTAAGGCTAAACAAACAAAAACACATGAAAGCTACTTAGCAAAGAACATTCAGAACACAGTACCTGCCTGGTACAAGGTGAACTCTTACCACTCAGATTAAGCACTAGCACTAGTGGTTTCTGAATTTGTGACTACATGCGCCACTCCCCCCCCTCCCAGTTTGCACCCATTACTAATAGCATATGAGGTGCCACATTGGGGGCAGGGTTGGTGATGTCTGGGGAGATGGTGGCCCTGTCCCACAGGCTGAGTTCACTGACACATTCAGGAACACGCACCATACCCACGGTAACTTCTCATGCCCAGATGTCACAATCACCCTTGCATATGGCCACTCACCTGGATGTGTGACACATTTCACTGCAATTTATGTGGTGCTGGGGGCAGGGTAGAAGAAAACTCAGTTGTTTGGGTTTTTTTTTTTTTTTTTTTCATGTGTATATTCTGAAAGAAGGGATGACAAAAATGTAAGTTAGGAGATGGGTAAGTTTTCTCTTTCACCCCTTCCTGAAGTTTCTGTTCCTTGACTTTGCCTTGCCTCTCATACGCCCCTCACAAAGAAGATACTCTTGCCTCAAATAAACTCTCTCCTTTATCAAAACAAGCACACCAACCTATAATATTTAAATGGAGGAATTACGACTTCCGTCATGGAAAACACAGAAGCACAGATGGTTAAATAAGAATCTAGCCAACTCATGGGTAGCCTAAAAGCAGATGATGGATTGGTTTTGAGAATTTAGGTAAAAGAGCAAATGAAGCTTTCAAAATCTCCATCGTTTCAGTTTGTAAACTCTTGGGGTAAATAGCATTGCTAGAATTATATATTGAAAAAAAAAAAAATGACGTCCTGGCAGTTCTGCTTGTGCCAGAAGCCACAGGGAGTAGTTGGCATGAATGTCTGAGCCAGGGAAGGACAGAGGGCTGAGTGTGAACGTGGATTTGAACAATGTGGGTTTTCATTGTCTAACTCCTTTCACAAACCAGTTGCAGCTACATCAGGGGCACCTTCCACATTCAAGGCACATAGCTGACCCTGGTCGCTTCTTTTACATACTAACATTCTCCTCCTGCAACTGGGCTGTCTCCTCTACAACATGACGGCCGTCCTGGAGAATCCTAGAAATGTCATGTTGGAAAAACCCTTGAGATGAGCCAGTCCAATGCTTTTATAGAAGACTCGGAGACTCTGATGCCCCTGGAGAAGGGATGACTCTTGCAAAGTTGATGCTCCGGTGAGTGGTGGCCTCAGGACTGGGAGGGAGGCCTCTTTCAATGTTATGCCTTTTCTATTAGCATATGTGCATGTAATGGAAAACAGGAAGATGGAGGGTAAGAATCACTTTCATGGCTCTTAGTTTTGTCCCATTTCCCTAAGAGCTGAAGAACCAGCTTAACCCAGATGTTTTGATGGATGGATCACTCCCACCACTCAAATCCTTTTTTCTTCGGTGCCTACTATTTGAAAGCCACCACTGGAGTAAAGAATCCAAAGAATAGGGAGTTCCTGTTGTGACTCAGTGGATTCGATCCCTGGCCTCTCTCAGTGAGTTAAGGATTTGGGGTTGCCATGAGCTATGGTGTAGGTCACAGATGTGGCTTGGATCTGGTGTCACTGTGGCTGTGGTGTAGGCTGGCAGCTGCAGCTCCAATTTAGCCCCTAGCCTGGGAACTTCCATATGCCTCAGGTGGGGCTGTAAAAAGGTAAAGGAAAAAAAAAAGAATCCAAAGACTAAAATGGATTAAAATGATGCGGCCTTTGTATTCCATGGGCTCACCCCTTCCAAGTCAAACATCGATATGAATCTTGTTAGGATCAGTGTGCATGTGGTCAGCTTGCATTCCGTTAACCTGACTTTATGCCCACTTATATTGTCAGAAGCCTGCCTTTTCCAGGCTTTCTCCAGACGGGCTGAGGGTAGCAGGAATATATGTCCCATTTCCACAGAGGCCCAGTGTTTGGGCAATTAGACGAGACCTCTCCCCATCCTGCCCCCTCTTCCACCTCCCACTCTACATGATATGGTCCCATAAGAATGCTCCCCAAGTTTGGGAGTGAGCTGTGACCAAAAGAATCTCTCAGACCACCTGGACCCCACGAGAATTTTTCCCGTGTATGAAAGGCATGGTCCAATACGGAAAAACAGACGCAGTCGCCAATCCTGGACCCAGTGCAAGGAAGGACTCAGGATTTAGGTTTAACATACACTTAACTCTCTCCCCACCGCTGGAGGTCCCTGCTGGTGCTTTGTCTTTGAAGTTTTAGTGCATCCGTTTCGTGATAACTAGCAAACGTCTTTACACAAGAGAAAACCCAGGACAACCCAGAGCTAGGCCATGGCGTTCATAAAGCTTCGCACACAAAATCCAGTCATTGCAGCTTGAGCTCTGCAAAGGCATACTGTTTATTTGTTGAATTTTAGCTAACAGGGAGGAAAAAAATCTTCCTCTCAGTTCTTTCGGAAACCCAACTGCTGGTGCAGTAAAACAAGGAAAAAGACTTTCTCACGGGAAAAGAGCTCTTAAGACTCACTTAGTTTCAAGGAGAACAAACAGAAGAGGGGAATGGGGTATACAGACTGTGAGTAGATGTACAAGGCTTAATTTCAGGTGCAGATAACATTTATCTTGGTATGAGGGTATGATGTTTGCCACACACCGGCAGACCCCAAGGTACCACTAAGTCTAAATAGAGCACCATAAAAGGCAAAAGGATGCAAGTCCCTATCCTTGCCAATCCCCCTTAGGACCAGCAGCCAATATCTCCCTGACCTCCTAGAAAGACCCAGAAAGGGTTCAGGCTTAATCACTTGTATACAATACACCCTTTACAGCCTTTTAATATTTCCAGTAATTTTTCTCTTATGAGTTTCGAGCCAACATAATTCTCAAGACACTTCCCTCTGTAGCCTGACATCAGCAGAGGCGAAAGCAGTGGGCTCGGAGACAAAGCCGGGGACAGGCAGACACAGGATTTACCCCAGCTTTTGGCTCTTGGTGGCCTTAATGACAAAGCTTTTAACTTTGTACAATCCCTGCCGCTCAAACAAAGACGTGCTTAAAGAAGGGGGGAGCAGGGAGGGGAAATAACATAAAGATGGAGATGTACAGGAGGCCAGCTTGGTCCCTGTCCGGCCCACAATCCATTCCCGGCCAGGAAAATGATTGCCGCACAATGGCCAGTATGGCCAGCCCAGGGCAGCTGTGAGATATAAATTGTCAGCAATGACCATAAGCACTCAGAGAAACAATTTAATTCCTCACTTCCGCCATCATGGGCTGATATATTCTTTCAAGGTCATTACCCAAGGCTAGAAGGGTCGCTTGATTAACGAGTGACAGGCCCAATGAGGGCCAGTGTGCTCGAGCAAGGCCTTATATTAATTAGACAGAAGCCCGGGAAAATAAATGTTACGGAGAAAGGAGGGGCTGCGTTGCTGGCATGAGCTGTGACCCCGCCACCCCCACCCCGTTCACCCCACAAAAGATAACACCCTGACCTTGATCCTTAATGCTATACTTTAGCTTTGTTTTAAAACCTATAAAATACCAAACATAAACCATGCTTCGTTTCATATTCAAAATGACCCAGACCCTGGCCTCTGGTTTTGACAGTGCCTTTGTCTAACCCTTTCTCACTTAGTTATTCTAATTTATTGGTTAATTCTGAAAGGAGATGGCGAGAACCGCTGGCTCTGAACTTCACATCTCAGAAGCAGCTGAAACTATGTTGATCTGAGCCAAGGGAAGCGGGAGAATGATGACACTTCAGGGTTTTAAGCCCGCTGGCTAATAATCTAGCAATTGCTCTTTAATAAAATGTCATTATCTTGCTTAAGGAGTTAAGGAGATTTGGCAGTAACCGTGGACTTTCAGGGCAAATGACCATTGGAAGCCAAAGGGGCTTAAAAATACCCTCTGCCTCTCGTCCACTATACTGCATCTTTTTGATTATGTCTATCCTGAAAGCCTCGCTTTAAGAGACACAAAGGAATAAATTCCTAGGGGACTTGAGTCAATTCAAAGCATTCATTTCCAACACAAGAGACAAGGCTTCAGAATGGAGTTTCATCCTCACCAACCGTCAGGGAGGATTTTTCCTTCCTCCACCCCCACACTCAGCGTTTTGATCGCTGATCCCATTGGGAAAGTGGTCCTGCCTACTCAGAGGGTCCTAGTCTGAGGGGTTCACTGCAGATGCTCAGCAAGCCTCTATGTGTGTTGGAATTTCCCAGAAATCCACAGCCATCTATTGAAGCGAGTTGAGGCAATGAAGGTACGAGGCTGAGATGCCACTTGGGATGTGAGCGGTTGTTGGCAGAACTTTCTAGCAAGAAACCACATCCACCTTTGTGTACTGTCAAGATGGAGAAAGCAGATTTCACTTTTGAGGCAGGTGGCTTCTGTCATCTCTTACTTGGCATTACATTCCGACCAATACTATATGTACAGGCAGGCAAGCGGCAGCTCACAGATGGTCCTTCTGTAAGTTCTTGGGGGTCCACCATGGTGGACAGTATCTGAGATGGTCCCCAAGGATCCCTGCCTCCTGGTGTTTCTGCCAACCTCTCTCCTTAGGTGCGGTCAGACCTACTGACTCACTTCTATCAAGTACACTATGGCAAATGTGATGGAGTGTCTCTTCTGAGGATAGGTGACAAAAAGATGGTGACTTCCATCTTGCTTGCTCTCTCTCAGTCTCTCTTGGAGTCTTCAGTCTGCAGGAAACAAGCTGCCACATGTGAGCTGCCATGTGGGAACCAAGGCCAAGAGCCACTGAGAACTTGGGATCTGTCACCTTCCCTGTGACTGAGCTTGGGACAAATCCTTCTGAGCTGGGCCTGGCTAACACCTTGATGGCAGCCCTAAAACAGACTTTGGGATGAAGGCAGCCAGTGAAAGTGCCTCCAAATTCCTGACCCAGGGAAATTGCAAAAATATGTGTTTGTTAGTTGGAGCTGCTAAATATTAGGGTAATTTGTTGCAGCAACAGATAACTAATATACCTGCTAATTCCACTGATCCTACCGGGTACTGCATGAAGTCATGTGGAACAATTCAACCACTCTGTTTTCTGTTTCTTTTCTCTAAAATGGAAGCAGTCTTCTGGAGAAGCTTTAGATGTGCCATGACTATTTCCCAGGATTTGGTTCTGTCGTTGGGAAGGGAAATTCCATGTATTATCAGCATGTTATGAGTAATCGACGTCCACTGCGTTATTAGATTAATCAGTTTTGTGGAAGGTGTAGCGGGATCATCAGGCGTGACTATGACACTGTATTTTACATCTCTGCACTATCCGTCCTCGACTTGCCAACAGAACTGCAAAGACTACTCCCACCTTATTCACTCATCCATTTTTCCAACCATCTATCCTTCTATCCATTCTTTCAACAAATATTGACTGAGCATGCATGAGCATTGGAAAAGATATAAAAACGTGTTCAATAGGGTTTCTGTCTTCAAGCGTTTACAACCCAGCGGGGAAGACAATCTGTGGACCCTAATTACTGGGATCTTGAGTGGAGTGTGGTAAGTTTCAGAAAACCAGAAAAAGGTGGAAGGCATTCAGAGTGGGAGGAATTCAGCTCTGGCTAGGGGTGGCTGAAAGAAGGAACTGGCACACATCCTAGCACTAAGGGACATGCTGTGAGTTCTTGTTCCTGAAGTATCGATGATGTGCTGGTCACAGCCCCTCATTCAGTCTCACTTTGACCAACTCATCCATTTGAAGCAGAGCATCAGAACAGAGGGACCGTCTGCAGCCAGAGAGCCATGGTAACTGGTACCCTGGGAATCACACCCAGGACCTCAGCTTCATTACACCAGCTACATTATAATGATACATTACTGAATATCAACCTCCTGGATATAGGACAGGCATCTGGCTGTTCAGCCTTCTGAATTGAGAACAGCGTGTAATGAATCCCCAGTTTCTTAACATGTTTAACAATTAATAAGCTAGGGTTTCCTTGAGGACAGCAAGGAATAAAATACGAGCCTAGCAAGAAAGAGGTCACGCAGCATCCATGCACTGTTTGAAAACAGTACATGTGGTGAGGCTCGAGGTGTGGTGGCGGGGGATGGGTAGCTTTTCCTCTACTTTGAAAATAGAGTCAAATATATCAGTGCCCTAAATTACCTGGACTTTGGTCAGTTCTGTATTTCATTCTGCTGTTTGGAACCTCTTGATGTAGATGGTAATTTTGCCCATTGGACAGGGAAGTTGCTAAGAGAAAAGCTGCCCTAGTCGAAAGATTTGCTATTAATTTCAGGTAAGCTCATAAAAAGAGCCTCTATGGGAAAGAAGAAGAAATCGGAGTTTGGTGCCAAGGAACAGGATTAATGAAAAAATATTCTGGCCCTTCTGGAGAAGCCAATTCAGCAGGTTTCATTCCTATGTGTTCAACTGGCCTCCTGCTGAGAGTGACGGGGGGGGGGGGCCCAGTACCCACCCACATGGGGAGGAACCCTGGCAGCCCCCCACCACGGCCCCACATGGAGGAGGGAAAGACCCAGCAGGCCCCTGCTGACTCCCAGCCTGCAGAGGTCCGCTGGCAGTCTCCACAAAGCTGCTCTCCCAACCCCGCCCAGTACGCAGGTGATAGGTGAGAAACTACCCACCAGAATCTGCAGAAAAATTCTAGAATGGGGCTAACTTCTGAGAAAGACAACTTTATGCCCACCTAGATAGTAAGTCGTGGCAAATGACATTCACACTCGAAAATTCCCCTTTCAAGTGTTGGACATAATTTCGTCATTTGTGATTGCGGCTGCTATACTCCAAATGATGCTCTTGCTCCTCAGTACCTTGATTAGGCCATCTTAGGCTATGTGACAACACGCAGCAAGTGGGCAGGAGAAACTTCTTACAAAATAACTCCTGTCAGCTCCAAGATTGAGCTCTGTGAGGCAGGTTTTAGTGGGGAGGGAACCATTGCCACATATTTGGCAACCAAAATGTTCGCTTGTGTTCCAGATTAACTCTCTTCCCTAACAGTTCAGATATGACCAGAATTCCAGAGATGCATTTCTATGGTTGCCTATCTCCTTCCCTTCTCTCAAAAGTTAGGACATAGCTTCTCCATCTGCATCGTGGAGAAACGTGCCAAACCACCACAACAATGCCAACGCTATTGGACCGCTTTTTGAAGAGGAGGTTCTAAATTATAACTTTAATCCTGTCCACACTCCTTTATTATTCTGGCTTCTGAAGGGCCATCGTTCATCTGTTTTGCTGTCCCTGCACTTTTCATACTACACAATGATTGTTCCCTTATCTGTATTATTTCTGTACTGTGATCTTTGTGAAGTCACATCTGCACTTCATTCATTTTCATAACACCAATGTCTGGCACAAAAAATAATTTGACACCCAAGTGTGGATTTGAGCTGAATTCTGCCCCTTGGTGAAGGCTAAACAGCCAACCACTTGTCCACTGGGATAGTTCTGTGTGGGAGAAAAATGCCAACATATGGAGAGCCTAAAAGCTGTCTTAAGGCTCTTAACAAAAGAGATGAGTTACAACTATTTATTTATTTATTTATTTATTTATTTAATTTTTAGGGCTGCACTCGTGGCACATGGACGTTCCCAGGCTAGGGGTGGAGTCACAGCCATAGCTGCTGACCTACCACACAGCCATAACAACGTGGATCCGAGCCACGTCTGCGACCTACACTACAGCTCAAGGCAACACTGGATCCTTAACCCACTGACTGAGGCCAGAGATTGAACCCACATCCTCATGGATACTAGTTGGGTTTGTTTCAGCTGAGCTGCAATGGGAACTCCAATAATTTTCGATCAAATATGCCCACTAGCTTTTCCCTTCAAACCCATCGTTATTTGTTGGGCAACTTAGAAATAGCATGGCTTTCGAAAGACTAAAGATATCTTGCCTTTCCTAATGGGTATCTGGGTAGGTATAGTAAGTTTGGGGCTCGGGCCTGGTTGGCCCTGACCATCCTTCTCTGCCCTTCGGATCCCCACTGCCTGATATACCTGGACTGCTTTTTTTTTTTTTCCTGCCTTCCATGTCAGCATCTCCTACTATTGCAATGCTTGTAAAAAACTTTCAATAACAACTTTCCCTTCAAGAAACACAAATCCAGAACTTACTTCATTGTCTTTCTTACCTGAGAATTTTTATATAGGATTTGTTTTATTGTTTTAATCAAAGCTGTTGCTTTTGATGGATGAGGTGTGCATTTGCTATATTCCATAACTAGAATGCTCTAATTTTAGTAGCCATTATAAGAAGCAGAATCACAGCCATTTACTAGTTAACTCTAAAGTATATCTTGTGGCACTTAAGAGGATGAATGCTGGAGCCTGATTGCCTTAATGCAAATCCTGACTCTGCTACTTGCAAGCTGTGTGACCTTACCCAAGTGACTTAACTTCTCTGAGCCTAGGTTCTCTCCCATAATGGAAAAAGAATATTGGACCCATTTCATGACCATCAATCTCAAGTGGATTTTTTGCTGCCTGGTGATCACTTTGTGTTTTTATAGTTCCTTTACCTGACTGTGACATTTTCTCCTTTCATCTCAAACCATCAATGCTTTCTTCCTCATCCCTGTTCTCAGCTGAGAACCTTGCTTCCTGCTTTACTAAGAAAGGAAAGCAATCAGAAGTGTATTTTCAAAGACTCCTAAATACCATGTCCACTCACCAACCAGTGTATTTTCACATTCTGCCATCTTGTAACCATAAACTATTCACTCTCTTTCTATAGCCAATCCTCTCACTTCATATCAGATCCTTCTCCTGCTCACCTACTGGAGGATAAGTCTCTAGTTAGTCTCCTTTCCTCTCTTGTATCATCCATTTTCTTCTCTCTTTGGGTCATTATCCTCAGGGTCTCAGTGACCATGTTGAGTTTCATGGTTTAAATGCCATCTAGGTCCCAAAGACTCCAGCATTTGCATCTCTAGCCCTGACCTTTCTTGCAAACTCTAAATTGCAGAGTTTATATCCAGTGGTGACACACATCTTCACTTGGATTTTTTAATTTCTTTTTGGGGCCACATCTGCAACATATGGAAGTTCCCAGACTAGGGGGTCAAATTGGAGCTGTAGCCAACAACCTATACCACAGCCACAGCAATGTTGAGCCATGTCTGCAACCCGCACCACAGTTCATGGCAACACTGGATTCTCAACCCACTGAATGAGGCCAGAGATCGAACCCACATCCTCATGGATGCTAGTTGGGTTTGTAGCTCACTGAGCCACAATGTGAACTCATTCACTTGGATTTTTTTTTTTTTTTTTTTGTCTTTTTGCTATTTCTTGGGCTGCTCCCACGGCATATGGAGGTTCCCAGGCTAGAGGTCCAATTGGAGCTGTAGCCACTGGCCTACACCAGAGCCACAGCAACGCGGGATCCGAGTCGCGTCTGCAACCTACACCACAGCTCACGGCAACACCGGATCGTTAACCCACTGAGCAAGGGCAGGGACCGAACCCGCAACCTCATGGCTCCTAGTTGGATTCGTTAACCACTGTGCCACGACGGGAACTCCCACTTGGATTTTTAATAGCCATCTCAAAAGCAACTCAGCTAAATGATTTTTCTCCCCTAAATCTGCCCATCAGCTGGTAGGAACTACCTTAGTTGATGGCAACTTCTTCCTCCTGATGGCTCAAGACAAAAGCACAAGAGTCACCCTTGAATTCTGTCTCTCTTATCTTATCTAAATCATCAAGACATCTTCTCACCCCTCCTTTGAAAACTCACACAGAATCTGACTGCAATCACTTATCACCCCCATGGCTACAGGTCAGAGTTGACATTATCTCATCTGGATTACAACAGCAAGCTGTCTGCTTCTGCCCTCTGTTCTCAGCCCAGAAGCCCGAATGGTCCTTTCAAAACCTGGGTGTGGTCCTCTGCTCAAGATCCTCTAATGGCTCCCCCTTTCTTTCATGGTCAAAACCAAAGTTCTTCCAAAGGCCTACAAAGTGGTCTACACCTCCACCTCCCTTATCTCTTTGACTTCCTATTTTTCTTCCTCTTGCTCACTAGACTCTAGCTAGCCACACTGATGCAAATGTTTCTTTGACACCCCAAGCGTGCTTCCATCTCAGGGATGTGCCACTTGCAGCTCTCTGCCTAGAACACTCTTCCTCGAAATATCCACAAAGGCGATTCTCTCACTTCCTTCAAGTCTTTGCGAAAATATCTTCTAAAGGAATTCTATCCTGATCACCCCATTCCTGCTTCCAACCCCGGGCCTTTCAGTTCCCCTAGCTCTGCTCTATCTTTGGTTTATTCCATTGCACACAGTCCCCTCTATAGAACTCTGCAGTGCATCACTTTATTATGCATAAAGTTTATCTTTTTGCCCCAGATAGCATGTAAACACAAGGGTCTCTTTCCTTACCGATTTATCTTATGTGCACAGAACCGAACCTGGAATATTTGGTAGGTGCTTAAGAAATATTTGTTGAATTTAAATGAATTCAGTTAAAGTAATAGGTGTTATGAAGATCATATAAGATCAGACTATAAGGAGTCTTAGAACAGGGCTCAAAGTGTTAGCTGTCATCATCACCATCACAGCTGCCATCTAGAAACGGTGTCCAAACTTTCGCCTGTCATTTTGTAGCATAAAGTAAGAATCAGGATATTGATTATATACAAAAGGAAAGCCTTTAGATTTGGGTGGGTGAAGACTAGTTTACAGAGATTCTCTTAATGGTCCTATTCCCCTGACCCACCCAGGAGGTGGGATGTTGTCACCATTCTTTTGACAGAGAAAGGGACCCAGGCCTAAGAGCCATCTGGAGCGGATTGGATTCAGTCATGTACTGATAAATATTTTAAAATGAGCTCTCTAGGCAACAACAATTAGGACAACACCCTGATTTGTAGCACTTGCCCATTTCCTTGGTGTAAATATTCCCACCATGGCTGATTTCAAGCTTCCAACATGCTGTCTCTGATGAGGGTTATGCACATCATAACATCATTATGTAGTAGTTCTACCATAAAACAATCGTAAGTAACCTCAAGAGCATAAATAATAAAATGCAATAAAGTGATGGTTTTTGAGGCATTATTATGTTTAAAAATAATTTATGTAATCATAAGTTTAAATAATTTGCTCTTCAATCATGGTTGTATTGAACAGCTGCAATGTACCAGAAAGGACATCAGAAAGGACATCTGACCCAAGCAGGGTCAATCAGAGTCTCTTCCCCAGAGACAGGGAATCAGAGCTAAGAGAGCTGCTCAAATAGAACTTGGGGACTGTGGACAGCCATGCTTTTGTCTCTTATGAGGACAGGATGGCAGGAAAAGGTAATCTGTTGAGAGAATAAAGATCTGCGAAAGAACCAGGGATAAGAGAACAAGAGAAAATTCTTTCTGGGGAGCTGGTCACCTCCCAATTCCTGGATCCAGCTGTTCCTGATATTGGCCCTTGGGTTCCATGCAAGGTCCCTCTCTATTTAAAATAAATTCTCCATTCCTGGGGAACCTTTAAGTGGCTTCCAATACTTGCTAACAACTGTTAGCAACTAAGGACAGATTATGCTTTTGTTTGGAGTTAGTTGTTGGAGGTTTGCTGGAGTTACACCAATTCAGCCAGTGACGCCAACTACTTTATGCTCATCAGCAGGTATAGATATCTTTCAACAGAAAAATAAATGATTACATAATGAGTTCATTTGTGTACGATGGAAAAAAAGCTTTCAAAATATGAAGTTTACAGGAGGAAAAAAATAACACAGGTTCTCAGAGGCGAAGACTGCACGAGCGACAGCCTCAGTTTATACTGGCCAGTTACCCAAAAGGTTGTCATTTCCCAACTTCAGACATCCTGGAACCACTTTTATGATTCTTGCAATAACTGTGTATCATCAAAGTCAATGTACCACAGAAAAGCAATTCATTCCGTATGTGTAAAGTGCAACCTCATTTAATTGAAGCCTCAGCCAAAAATTTATAAAATCATGGATTTAATGGGTTAATTATATTTTAATAGAAGTGAGAATAAACACACTATCAAGAAGTGCTGCTGTGGTACCTCCTAAAGTGTTACCCGGCACACAGTTGGGAAGCATCATTCTGGTTAGGCCTGTATTCTCTAAAGCTGTCTCCACTCTCATGTGGTTTTCTTCTAGGCACTTCTGCCTACAAGCTGGATTTGTCAGAGTACCATGTTTCAAGGCTCCAGGACTTGAGAAACTAATCTGCTGTTATTAAAATGAAAGCAATACATGGTAGGCACACATTTAACTAAGGGATCTGTGTTTCATTATTTGGGAAGATGTATTTGCATAAGTTAATTCAATGACATTCTTTATTAAAAAAAGAAAGAAAGAAACTCAGACGCTGAGCATCCACCAATCCCATTTTTCAAGTTCATGTTAATCTGCCTTAGTGTTTATCTGACCTGAGCATCCAAAAGATACTGGCAATAAGCCATCTATCTCATCACATGCTGGGTGAATAAGAGACCTGACTCAGTTATGACCAAATGAATTTGTTCACTCAACACAGAGTATCTAAGGCCTGAGTAGACATGATGCTGCTGGCTGATGTCTGTCTTCAAAACTTCAGCTGCTGACAGCTCAAAGTTCAGCATTCACCAATATTACTTTCATCCCTAAGAAAAAGCAGGGGAGTCTTTTCTTGTTCTGATTCCAGCTCTAAAATCACTCCTTAATGACTTACAGGGGTGCCACTGAGACCTGCAGATACAGAGGCTACAAGCATGCTTAATGGGAAAGCAACATCTGACACCAGCCAGCCCAAGCCCCTCTCCACACACAGCTTGGGACCCTTCAGGAAACCCATGAAATGATGGTCTTGTATAAATTAGGCATCTCGTACACATTACCAGGAAAAAGCTGACATGTGGGGAAGGGACCAAAGTTAGCTATTTAGAGTCTTGGCTTTAATGAAAGCTTATGTATGTTCAAGCCACAAAGTGGTACAGTTGATCCTGGAACAACAGGGGTTTGAACTGTGAGGACTCACTTACAGGTGGATTTTTTTTTTTTTTTTTGAGGTTAGTTGAATCCAGGATGAGGAACCTTGGATGGAGAGGCACTATGGGTAATGAGGGCCACCTGTCAGGTTATATGACTTATGACTGTGGCACTGGCACCCCAACCCCCATGTTGTTCAGGCATCCCTCATATATTGAATCTTTACAAAGAAAGAATCTGGGATGTGCTGATGCAGTACCACTCTTTAGCTTTCCTCATCCTCTTCATTCTTCATATAAGGGGCTCACGGCTTTACTGAGAATGATACTGACTACTCAGTTCTACATTTGGTTTTGGGTGGAGAAGGCTCTGAGAGCGAAAGGGGTGAAGTAGCCAAGCACTCCCATGAGAACATTCTGAGGTTCGAACGCGAGCAGTGTGTTATCACCTGGCATAAGCACACGTCACATCCGGGACTGTTGGGTCACCATTCCACTTTTTATTTTTTCACTACCCAGACTAAAATAAAACATGGAAAAGCTTTCATCCCACTGCCTCCAGCATTTCATCTCATGCCCTCTTCTGTTTCCTTTGTTGTAAAGTGTGTGGAAAAAAATCCTACCGATGAGTATTAGAATACAATTTAACAAAAGGTCCATGAGAAAGGAAAAAGTCACACCTGCATACTCAATTCAAACCCTGGCTCTGAAGGTACACCAGTGAGAAGGGCAAACGGACTGCGTTCCAGACACAAAACCGCAGTGTTTAATTCTAAAATCACCTCTCTCTGAAAGTCATATAAACTTTCTCTTCTTTCCAAGGAAATAATTCTACCTCCCATCAAAGCAGGGATCAGAGGACAAGTCTAGACAGACCGTGAAACACACAGTATGACCATCTCCTGCATACGTGGTCCTGTTTCTCACATAGCCCCAAACCCCTCTCCCTGGACACATGTCCTCCTGTTAACACAGCACAGAAATGACAATTTAGAAATTGAGGGTCACCAGGTTGGCTAGCCTGGCGCCCCAGGTGGAGGCAGTTGAGAAAAAGGAACAGATCGATCTCCCCTTCCTAGTCCGTGAATAGACTCCCCACAACAGCAGCACCTCCCTCTGCCATTTTTTCAATAACCAGGTTGACGTGGATAGACGTGCACTGTGAGCCACACACAGTGGATGATGGTCACTTCAAGAAGCCGATGTAAGGACACCTGTCGAGTTTTAAGTTATCGAGATATCTTACTTGAAGAAACACCACTGGTAACAGGTGAGGCAGGGGCACAGGTAGTGAGATCTGTCCAAGGAGGTGTGATCTGACAGGGAAGATTGTGTGAGTGTGTTTGGGGTGGGTGTGGAGGTGACAGCATCTAATTTCAAATTCCCGCTGAAAAAGATACCAATATCCTATGTTACCAAACAAGCTTTCCTTTTGTCTTTGAAAACAGAGAGTTGAACAAGTATACCTGTGTGTTTCCAAGGGTTTCTTTTTTTTTTTTTTTGCTTTTCTTTTTTCTTTTCTTTTCTTTTTTTTTCTTTTTCTTTTTAGGGCTGAACCCACAGCATATGGAGGTCCCCAGGCTAAGGGTCGAATTGGAGCTGCAGCTGCCGGCCTACACCACAGACACAGCCACATGGGATCTGAGCCGTGTCTGTAACCTACACCACAGCTCACAGCAATGCTGGATCCCTGACCCACTGAATGAGGCCAGGAATCAAACCAGCACCCTCGTGGACACTGGTTGGATTCGTTCCCACTGAGCCACGATGGGAACTCCCCCAGATGTTTGTTACGTGACTGGTCGACCCTGTAGACACTATGTTATACACCTGTCTCTGCGTTCAAGCTCGGGTAGAAATGAGCCTGTGAAAGTCCGGCATTCTGTCTGACGTTGTTATTGGGTGAAACTGATCTTTCGTCCTCCCTTATGTGCCCCTCCCTCTTCCTGCAAGCCTCCTATGCCCCTGATCATTTCCAAACTCCCTTGTTGCTCAGGCTGCTTCTCTTCTTCTTCTCTCTTTCTCTCTCTCTCTTTTTTTTTTTTAATAAGGCCTCTGGCCTTGCACTGCTGTTTATCACCTAAGGCAAACTCTCTCTCTCCCTCCTTTTCCCTCTCTGTTTCTTTAAATCTCTAAACCACAAAGCAGCATGCGAGCAACACCGTGGGTCAAGATATCAAAAGAGGGAACTTTTATAGGTTTCCTCGATAACACGGACAATAAAAGAAGAAGGCACGCAAGCAGCATTACTGACCTTATTTGATGCTGTGCAGTAAAGAGAGATGGTTCTTCCGCCGTCTGCCCATGAGGGTCTGGGCCATTGGAGTGTGAAGAGGGGAGCTCTGGCTCAACACTGGGTCTGGGTTTTCCTACACTCTTTGGCCAAAGTGTTGCAAGTGTTTTCAGCAAATAATACTCAAACAGAAGGTTACTGAATACATTAAACTCACGGCAGCAAGAAATTGCTTTTTGATACCCAGTATATACAAACAAGGTCTTCCTCTGCCCGCTCCTGTGCAGGAATAGAAGTAGGAATTCACAGACCACGCCGTAGACGTCCGTGCTATGGACACATAGAAATCTGTATTCCAAAGACCACAGAGGTTAATCAGCCCTGCCTCTCCAGCTACCCGCTACGTACTTCCGTGACTTCTGTTAGCGTGAGGTTTTGGGGGCTCAATGCCTCATTTGTAAGGTAGGCACACTGTATTTAAACAAAATGCATTGTTTCCTTGGGGTGACGTGGCTACTGGCTCTCGTGTGTTAAGGACTCAAGAGGACAAAGGCTTCGATGGCCCTCAAGAGTAACTGCTTCCAAAGCCACGTGGGCTCACTGAACTTCTGGATGAGTAAAAATGAAACAGAACTAAAATACTTTGTGGAACTTTCTCGCTTTTTTTTTTTTTTTTTTTTTAAATAGTCAAGATCTCTTCTTAAATCTCCTTTTAGGGAAAACACGTTTTCTCTTATAAGAAGAAACCCTAACAAAGGACATGACCCCTGTTTCCTGCAGGAGCCCAAAGACCCCCAACCCTACCTCCCTGCCCCCAATTTTCTAAGAGGAGTGTCTTCGTCTCTTAACTTCCTACCTTAACCAAGAAGGATAAATCATTTCCACCACAGGTCAAAGGGGGAAAAGAAAGAACAGTCACTTTTCTCCTCTGGAGAAAACTCCATTCCCTGACTCCTAAAAGAAGTCACCCACACACAGCTCCCCACCCCTTTTTTCTTTTTATGGCCACATCTGAGGCCTGTGGAAGTTCTCAGGTCAGGGGTGAATCAAGCAGCAGAGGCTGGCCTATGCCACAGCCACGGCAACACCGGATCCAGCCACATCGACAACCTACACCACAGCTTGCATCAGTACTGGATCCTTAACCCACTGAGTGAGGCCAGGGATTGAACCTGCATCCTCAGAGAGACAATGTCAGGTCCTTAACCCACCAAGCCACAATGGGAACTCTCACCTTTTCTTTTCTAAGTGTCTGTGGACCACTTGCTCTTTTCAGAAACGGTACCACAATTGCTCATGAAAACAGTAACATTTCAAAAATCATCTTAACACCTACAGTGCATTCTAGATCAAATACTGTCCTTGCTGATGAATATACGCCTTGACTGCAAGCAAGACCAGGAACACCCTATTCGCAAGTTTCCAGAATCAGCTGCAGGCAGAATCCAGCAACACACTCACGATCCGAGGTCACTGCAGACACTGGAGTGCGCCAGGCTGAGCCTGTGCACGCATGCATTGCTTTGCTTACGCTTCATAAATGTAGGGAATTTGGGATGCAGGCAAATGAGATGGATGCTCTTTCAGAATAGGCAGTGGCAGGCGTCTCAAAGACCACGTTTCCTCCGCTCCTTGCAGAAATGACAGCACTGCCCCCTGCCCACAGGGCAGGAGGTATCTGAATGCATCAGCCTGACCCTCACTCTCTGCCTACCCCTCTGCATCCTGAGCTACTTCCTCATCTTTAAGCAAATTTATATTGGGCCCAGCAAACTTAGGTGAGATTTGACAAGTCCTCTCCCAGCACAAAGTATTTAAAACATGCCCACAGGAACATGTAAATAGAAAGGAAATTTTTCTATTTACTTGGCAGACTAAATAAAAGGGTAGAAGAATGGCCTCTGACCACCCAGCTGAGAGCCAGCGCGAGGGCCATGGGCCCCTCTCCCTTCTCCTTACACGGGACACTCAGAGCACAAAGGCTGCTCACAGTCCACTGGCAAAGCAGGTACATGAGTATGTCTCCCTGCCTCTGCTCCCAGCCCTGGGTCCCTGCTCTCCTGTTGGGTGGTTATTTTAGCTGAATGTGGTAGCATCGCAGGTTCACAAATGAAGTCCAGCATTGAGCATGGATGCAGGATGCATCACCTGCCTCCTTCCCATGCACTTTCCAGGGACAAGACCAGTGCGTGTAAAGGCTCACGGTTCATCACTGGACCAGAAGATGCAGGCCAGGGTGGGGGCTGCAAGAGGTGTGTGTGTCTGGGCCTCCCAGCCAGACAGGGCTGAACTGGGCCAATACCAAGGCCCTGCCAATACACAGGGAACCCAGCCTGGGTACATGCGGGTTGGCGATTTTGTCATCCAGGATCCTCATGTTTATACACCTGAACTGAATGGGCAGACACATGCCTATTGTCCCCTCTTCAATTGCTGGAGTTTATCTATGGAGACTGAATGAATTGGCTTTTGATAGAGCAGACCAACAGCACACAGTGTGACACCTCACGCTTCTGTGTCATGAGCCAGACCCCCAAATAGTCAAATCAGTTTATAATTATGTATTTTCTAAGTGACTTCAAGTCACTGCTACCCTCATTTGTTTGCAGGAAATACCTGGGTTGAAGAGGAATCTTGGCTGCTAGACTTAGCCAGTACAAAAAAAAAAAAAAAAAAAAAAAAGATGCCTAGTTAAGTTTGAATTCCATATAAATAACAAATCATTTTTGGTCTAATATTAGAAGAGAGACATATAAAAAATTAGTCATTACCTGAAATTCGAATTGAACTATGGCCCCATATGTTATCTGGGAACCCCACACCTGCGGAGTCTATGTGTGCGTGTGTGCGCGCGCATGCGCGCATGTGGAGGTGGGGTGGGAGGTTGGGAAAGGGGCTGCGCAACGCGATTTCAGCCTGTTGTGCAAATTTGGGGGGGAATGAATTCTTGACCCCTGACTTCTTGCTTGGATAGAATGTGGCCACTGGAGTGAAGATCAGATGGGCTTCGGAGTTTTTAGCCCCGTACGTCCAGGGACCCGGGACCTCTGAAGAAGGGGGTCCAAGAATGAGACTGAATCACCGCGTCAGGAGGAAGCTCCGCTTGGGCAGGTGTGTTTTTCAACACGGCGCTCGCAGAGCACGCACCGGTGATTAGCATTCCTCTGCTGAGGTTTATGACTTCATTAGAATATTTCTCATCATAATTGAATAGGTAAAAATACCTGGCTATTAAATACAAGCCTATCCCTCAGGATGACCAGATTATCACTTGAATTTAAAATCTTTCTGAATTTTTAATAGTGCATAACAAATACGATTATTTATGCACTTTCTTCCAGTACTCAACTCGCCGGGCCTACAGTGATTTGGAACGCCTTCAGTTTTGAGGGGAGGGATTAACCGGAGCTGCCCAAACTCTTCCTTGTATTTCGCTCCCCAGTTCCTGTAACATATTTAGCCATCAGGTTTCGCCTTTTCCTTGTGAGCTGGGTGAAGCCCATCCAGCATGCCTTGGGGTCCGCAGCAGGGCCAGGCTCTGCTTTCCTGAGAAACCCCTGATAATTAGCAGCGGGGAGATGCATGGAGCCGTGGAGTAAAGGGAGCAGCTGAGAATCCATAAAGCTGGCTGATGAGAAAGTCAAGTGGAGGCCTGCCTGGCTGAAACCTCTTCAATAGATCTGTAGTCTGGACTTGAACCCTGCCCTCTCACCTCAGGGTCCGATATTTCTCTCTTTTCCTTTTGATTCCCCCGCCCCCACCTTTCTCTTCTCCTCCCAGCTTCTCTATGGAGGAGTGATGTACTCAGGCTGACTGTGAATAAAAATGTGAGTGACCCCCATCTAGCCACCCTCACTTTCCTGAGCCTTCTGCTGGAGAAGGGGCGGGGGAGGGGGGGAAGAGAGAGAAAGAGAGAGAGAGGGGAACCAGAGAGAAAGAGGGAAGGGAGACAGAGGGAAAAGGAGGGTCCCCGACTTCCTCACAGGTAATTAAAGGGACTGTTTTCAAGGTTGCATGGGCAAAAGACAATTCAGCCCTAATGAAGCATCGATCGACTGGCACTAAGGTAGAAAGGAGCTGACATTCATTCAAAGGTACCTTTAACTGATGTAAGACCCTGCACCGGGAATTATTCCTTCTCGCCTGTCATTGCCTAGGACTGGGATGGGGGGAAAAAGAGGCGGGGGTGGGAGTTTGTTTTAAATTTATTTCTGCATGGCCACAAATGTATGTGTTGGGCTTTGTTTTCTTTTTATCTTGTAAAAAATACAATGCATCAGGGCACATCCTATTTGGCGGTAGGGAGGGGGGCTCCCCCCCCCACTCCCGCCACTAGGGTACATTTTCTTCATTAGTCACGTTTAAAAGCCCACCAATCAGGCCTGCTGGTTGGGGATTCATGAGGTCAGTGGTGGCAAAGCAAGGACTCCTGGGGTAGGTAGCGACATCGCTGTCTGTTTGCAAACCCAAACCCGCTTCCCTCGGAGGATTTGGCCGTGATCTACTTTGTGCTGGTGTTTGCTATTTTGTGGCAAAACCAGAAACCTCTGGGCCAGGGGCGGGGTGGGGGGGCTGCGGGGAGGAGGCTGATGAGGATGTGTGATGGGGAGTGAGTGAGAAAGGGACCGAGGATGCTGTCTGGGATGAGGGTTTGGCAACACAGGCACCAAGGCGGGGTTTGCACTTTAGGAAGGAAAGCCAGACAGAGCACCAGGTAAAGGTGTGGGAGAGAAGAGAGCCAAGGGTCACCTGCCAGACCACATGGGGTGGGGGGGCAGGGTGGGAGTGGCTGTGTGGGTACTTTCTCCAGGCTGGCCATGTCCTGGCTGTGGCTTCCAGTTCACCCCACTAAGCCCTAAACACGTTTGCATTTGGAGAACATGGGGATAATGATGAACAGATAGGAAAATGCCTGTAGTGCCAAATAAATTGGGGGGGATGACAGGGGCGGAGAGGCAGTATCGATTCCAAAACAAAGTTGAGTGGGTGTCATCTGAAGAAGCTTTGCCCGCAGCCCACAGCCCGGCCGGGTCTTACAAGAGGCCCCGCCATCAACAATAGCAGATCCCTTCAGAGCAAGAAACACAAAGGGAATTTGCTCTGGTTCAGTCCCCACAGTGAGGCCCTTCGGAAGCTGAAGAGAATCACTTTTTTTTTCCCCCTGCTAAAAATCAGGGGGAGAAAAGAATTCTCTTGTACACACTCCCGTATAGACATGCAGGGTACAATGAACTGGAGAAAAGGGGCCCTCTGCCAGGACATTTCAAATCACCAGCTTTCTCCCATTTTCTTTTTTCCTTCCTTTCTTTCTGTCGCTCCCCACCCCACCCCCAAGAATTTATCGTCGTTTCTTGATTTGGCTCTTAATTTTGGTTTGGTTTTGGAGGGAGGGGGTGGCAGGATCTATTATTTAACTTGATAAACAGCATTAGCACCCCGCCTCGCTGCTGCCCTCCCTCAGCTTCTCTCTCTTATTTATTCATTTGTGTTTACATTTCTAAGACATCCCTTTAGCTGAAGGAGGACACTTCCCACATATTGCAGTATTGGCCATTAATGCAAAAGGATAATTTATTGGTTGCACAGCCTCTGAAGTTGAATTTGTAAAAGAAAAAGCAGAGCCCGGTTTCCTTGGGTTTGCTGCATTCATATGTATTTGGTTTGCACCTTCCCCTCCTTTATCTTTGAAACAGTTTGTAACATGCTATTTATCAGGTTGGTGCGCTTTCATCACGGCTTTTTATTTTATTTTATTTTTTCAAGCCAAAGAACAGGTCAGGAAACAGAGGCAGAAATTGCGTGGAACACCTGCTGAAATTAAAAAAAAAAAAAAAAAGAAGTTTCCCCCTAAAAATGGCTAAACGGTAGCCCAGCAGATCCTATCTGCATTAATTTGGCTGAACAACAAGATGTTGCAGGGGACAAACTCTGAATAAAGCAGTTCCGAGTTCCCAGAATTGGCACAGCTCAGCCTAAACAATGGCCGTTTCCTATTCACCTTAACCCAGCTTTTCAAAAGAACATCCCCAGAAACACAAAGCATCAGCGGGAAATGGCAATTTTATGAATCCTAATCAATCAAAGGGCTTATTAACTCAATGTGAAGCCAGATTAAAATCTTTAATTATAAATCGTGCTAAAAGGAAAAACAAAATGTACTTATGGTACATTGAAAATTCCGGATATTAACATAGTTGCTATTATCTCTTGCAATATTAAATTCCCCCTCCCTCTCCCTGCAACAACCTCACCTTTTTTTCTATTACTAAAGAACAGGGCTACAGGACCAAAATCATTTTTCCCCTCGATTTATTAAAATGTATTCTTTTTCTCCCCCTGTGCACTCAATAGGTTGCTGGGAAGCTGCGTTGGTGGTTGTAGGACGGGGTACGTGAAATCCCATTACTGAGCCCCAGGCGCCTAGGGTTTCAGTGTGATGCTGGGGATAGTTTGGGAAGCTGTTTATTAAGAGGGCAGAGTTGGTGGTAGAGGGTTGGTGGGGTGTTTTTTTTTTTTTTTTTCTTTTTTCTGTTTCGGGGGTGGGGGAAGACGGCAATCAGATGTGGAGCATTTTCACTAATGAAAGCGGCGTGCATGTCTGTGCTCGCAGGATTGACTGGCAGCAGTGGAGATTGCCAGCTCCAGGAAGGGCCCTCACTTTAAGTCACAGCACAGTGTGAGAAAAGGCTCTGGGTGCTGCTGCTGTTGCTGCTTTTTTTTTTTTTTTTTTTTTTTTTATCAGGCAGACATTTGGGAAATGACCACAGCAAATTTAATCACAGTTGGGGTGGGGGGAAGAGGGAGGTAGAGCAGAGCCTGGGATTCACATGTTTTATTTATTTGTTCAGAGTCACGGCCATCCTATTGTGTGTCCCTCATTCTGTCATTTCAGGCCCCTCAGACCCACCCCCTACCCCTGCCCCCATTGTTAATATAAGAGGCAGAGAATATAACCACATTTTATAATGATAACATATCCAACACTGCAGAAGCAGAAACCTCATCTCGAGAGGGGTCCTTTTCTTATATTGAAATAATTAAACAAAAAAAAAAAAAAAAAAGAAAGAAAAGAAAAGAAAGAAAAGAAAAAGGAAAAAAAAATCTTTCTGTCCTAATGACAGTGTCGGATAGAGAGATTTGTTCTTTGTGTAAAACATTCAGTGATCTTCGTTGCAAGGGTTCATGCCCCCATCTCCTCCCCTCCCTGCACATGGGGCTATTGTATTTTTCTATTTTTATATTTACAGCACCAGCCCCATGTTGCCAAATTGGCTTTAAATTAAACATAGAATGAAAGAAAGGGAAAGAGAAAGAAAACTGTGCAATGTCTTATGTACAATCAGAGCTAATAAAAAGAAAGTAATGCCCTGGTTTAAATTAAATCCTACTTCATCCCTTTTATTCAAAGTTCAGACTTTCTTCCTCTCAGCCTCTCTCCCGAAATATTCCTTTCTTTGGCTTTCTTCCTTTGCTTCCAGGGACCAGAAGCCCTCATTCCAAAACGAGGTCTCTGAAGATTCCTGTCACTTTCCTTCCTAACCCTAGAAATAGGTTTTATCCAGGGACAGAGAGAGGGTGGATGAGAAAGGGAGAGAAACAGCGCTTGCTGACAATCTCGACAGGGAAGAGGGTTTGGTTTTTGTAATACAAGGTGGACTTTGCGCTCTTTTAATCTGAACGCTAGGTCTAAACTGTCCTGTTTCAACCTGAATCAAGAAAGGGACGGGTCCTGCATAGACATGACCCAAGCCTGCCCTGGTGGCCTCTCTGCTCCCCTCAGGCATTTGCCATCACACCACACCATGTTCTTGTAGCTTCTACTATTTCTCAAGTGCAGTAAAAATTGGATTTTCCTGATGCCTCTGGAATTTCTGAACACAGAAAATGCCCCATGTTACTTTAACATGTAAAGGTACAAACACATTTATGTGCTGTGAGCCACGAAAGATATACCCAAATTTTACTTTGGCCTCGGAGAACTTGGCAGCCTCTTGTTTTGGTGGCCAACTTCGTAACCACACCTGCGTGCCCCTCAAAGGAAATAGCAGAGTCTGGTTTTTCTTCTGCGCAGATGTGTAGTTTTTGTTTAGGGCCATCCCTCCACGATTTTTCTACCTTTGCCGGCGGATCATTTTGTTGGTGTCTAACTGTACAAATATAGCTGGAGGACAAAGAGTGAGTAAAAGTCCTAAATCAGTTTTCATGGCTAAAGTGCACGCAGAATCCATTTTGGCAAAAGGCACTCAAATTCTCAGAATTCCTCTAAATCCTTAAATGCCACACGGCTGTGATATTCCTTTGAAGACGAGCATTGGACCTCATAAACTGAATACTGGAGGCACAGATCTCATCTTCTTTAGTTCTTGTAACAGCTTTTCACTAAATTCAAAAAAGACCTTTTGTGCTTAACGGGGTTTTCATTTCATTGCTTTTAAATTTGTTAAGCTTGACTTTTGACACTTGGGGTGTTTAGCCTTTTTTTCGTTTTTTAAGTGCAATTATATAATAAATATTTGGGCTTCCCCAAAGGAAGACGTTAATCTGCTGTTAAAGCTAGTATACACTCTTTTGTTATAAAAAACCCACATAAATATGTACACTTTCTAAACATCATCTTTAAGCAACGAATAGTATAAACTATTTTAAAATAACACACGGAAACAGTATATACACGATATATTTACCCTACTCCACCAGAAGGTGTAAACAAAATAGAAAAAAGAAAGATTAATAAAGCCAAGAAGGAAAGATAACTTTACATAAATAATTATGTAAATAAAATGTGTTTTTGAATTGCTATTTAAACAAATTAGACATCAAGTGATAAAAAGCACTAGTAAATTCTAAGTCTCCATCAAAGATAAAACTAGCTGACTCTTTTCCCATGGATTTACATCCTCAGCTTGCTTAAGAAAATGAAAAAAAAAAAAAAACCAAACTGGAGACAGCTCTCATCAGCCGAAAAACAAAAGCAGGTATTTGTTTAAAAAACTTATATATGGAATTATAGTTATGTCTTAGAATTTGCAAGGGGGGCATTTTGAACTTGTTCAAATGGTGATGCTCTGAAATGAAATTTTCTTCTGATAGACCTTTTTCCTTTTAAATATTCAGAAGTAATCATTCTCTTAGATGAGGAGTGTGTAAATCTGGATCTAATAGAAATGCCCCCCCCCTCCTTTCTGCCTAAAGGAAAATAAATTGAAAATTATTTCACAAAGAAATAATACATTAAAATCCCTATGGGAAAAAAAAAATGGTATCTTCATTAGTTAGCAAATGGAACATAATTCCTTAACAATTTAGTCCAGCTGTTTCAAGTATTCCAAAATAATTTTAAAAGACATTTAAAATATTTTTCATATCTCTCTATACATCACGAGTCTCACTTGGACACTATTGCAGATTTAACATTGTTTTTAATGTCATGAAGAAAACAGCAGTCGTGATAGCAGGAAAGTATATACATTTTTCTGTCTTCTTTGGTTTTGTTTCAAAACCAAATAAACAGGGATGAAAAAAAATGGCTTAAATGGTTATTTTAGAACTCCGCAGGGAATCTTCTTTTTAAAAGTATTTCAAGCCTTTTCTAAAGATTTCTCACATCAGTATTATGTTGTTGGTTTGCTTTTGAAAAATACTCTGCTTTTTAAAGAACCTTATAATTTAAATTTATTTCCTGTGCATATGGTTTTGTCAAAATCCCAATCCAAACACAGAAAATGCCCTGTGTCTCCTTAACACCTACAAAGCTAATGTTTATAGGCCAGCTTAAATCTGAGAAGAAAATATTCACCACAACTCCAGGCTTTTTTTTTTTTTTTTTTCGTCGTCGTCTTCTTTTTTTCCTTTCTGGATCAGTCGAGCTGTACATTTGATATACAGACTGATTTTTTTTTTCCCCATCAAAATTACATGAGAAGCAAAAAGCTGGAATCTAAGACTGTCGACAGACTGGGCGGTTCTCTTCGCTCCTCCTGCCTTTTCTCAGTGTCAGACTCTATGTTTAGATAAAACAATTTATCTTTATCATTTTCAAGCTGGTCAGACGGGCTGGGGGGCTGGGAGGTGCCAAGAGGTGGAGGGGTGAGGGAAAAGGTGATTGTTTCACTTGTTGTCAGAGGGCATTGATCAGCCCCGCTGTCTGCTGGGCTCGGAGGTGAGGCCACGTCCCCCAGGAGCACTTCGGGGCTGGGCCGTGTCAGTGAAAAGCTGTATTGAGTCATGACCCAAATGACGGCTTATTGAGGGAAACGGGTATTGGCGTCCAAATCATTCTGAGACACCCTCAGTAACACTTAAACCAGTCCACTCCGTTAATGTCAGGTCACGGGGGACACATTTAGCCCCCTCTGCTGACCATTAGGCCCTTTGATGGAGTGGACGATAAACTTGACGGGACAAGCTGGACCCTGCGCCGGAACCCGCCTCTGCTGACAGCAGGCCTGGTACAGGGCTGCCTTTTGGAGAAGCCACGGGTCCCCGTGGTCAGGCCCCTTAGAGAGTCTGTCCCTTTGACACCAAACAGGAGAAAACATACCTGCCACTAGTTTTACTGTTAGGGCGTCAGAGGGAGAAAAACTAGCCACTGTGAACCCTCACAAAATTTTTTCAACGATGAGGTCAGACACAAATCGTGGATAAAGTGGTCAGGCTCTACCATTTTGTAATTTTTATTTCTTGCTTTGATTTTTCTTTTTCTCCTAAGCACCACGGATGGAGTGCAGGTATCTTGAAATCCATTTGTTATACCTTCTACGGCAAAGAACAAAAAGAATTCCTTATTGTTTCCCAGGGAAGTCAAGAAGAATTCGACCCAAATTCACTCCAGTGTGATCACAACGCTTGCAAGGCAGCGGTCGGGGAGGGACTGATCTTATTTTGTATTGCTGAACGTCAGATGTATTTGGGGGTGGCAGGGGGGGAGGAAGTTAAAGATAATTGCACTTCCCATCGATGGCAGCATTAGCCTAAAACAAACTCCAGCTTGCAAATGAATCGAAAGCACAAACTAACAAAAACCAGGTCTTTGTTAACATTCAAAGGGTGAATTAATAATCATTATTGCTACTATTTAAACAAATTATACCTAGATCTTCTGTTACACGAGAGATTGCTACTGTTTACTTTTTCTGCTTTCCCACCAGCCAAGCGGCCTCTGGTTTGACAGAGCAGATTTTCTGGTATTACAATGCTTTTATCCTAGTTTTAACACCTTGTCTGGATTCCTCTTGAGAATTAACGGATATTACACCAGCAGGGGAAATGAGAGGGAATTTTGAAGTGGCCCCCACCATCAAAAACTGAATCCAGTAGAAATAGCTCTCTATTCTTCCGACACTAGCGAGTACTACACAATTAACCGCACACACACACACACACACACAAAATGTTAGTACAAATGGGCTAATAATTTGACCAAATTATGCATCTGTTTTGTCTTAAAAGGAGAAATCTAATTAAGAAGATAATCTATTTACTGAAATATTAACGGCCCTTCTGATAAATAAGGCAACAGCTGTGGGACAGGACGGGGGGCTGGCATTCTCATCTGGCTCTCATTCCCCACTTCAAATTGTCTAAACCTGAGACTTGTCCAGAGTTCATCGGCTTTGTCCCCTAATGCAGTTTGGAATCCTCAGAGCTTGCTAAACTTCAGAATTATTTCTTCTAAAAGAAGTCAGTTGATCAGACCGTGGCGATTACCTCTCATTTTCATATCGATTTCGGTTACAGTGTCATTCCAGAGAAAGTGGATAAATTAAAACACACTCTCACCCCGCTTTATCAGATCCTGTTCCTGAGGCTTAAAAATAAGATTTTTGTGGATTTGGAGACTTTGAATGATTGAAGGGGTTTTATTTTTTGGTGTGCTGTTTAGACAATGAGTTACAGTGACTTGTTTTCTCTCAATGTACAGTTGATATTGTGTGTACATTGTATATAATATATGCACAGCTATCATCAACACTTTTCTGTTGAAAAGGATATAAATAACCCCAGCACAGATACGTCTGTAACCGAATGAGTGTGTGTGCTTCTGTGTGTGTGTGTGTGTGTGTGTGTGTGTGTGTGTGTGTGTAAGAGAAAGAGTGGGGGGTGGGAGGGGAAGAGAAGGAGAGAGAGAGAAAGAGCACATGGTCATGCATCTTTTACTCATCTCATCCAAACAGACTTCTAACTAGAGCCCTAACTCGAGAAATAAATTGCATTGATCTGGTATTTATAATGGGGCAATCTTGAGTTTTTAGTGGGACGAGATACCAAAGGGAAATTACATCATTGCCAGTAACCCTCTCTCTCCACCCTGCTTTCGGTAATTTTTCCCACCTCTTCCTTTCAATTTGCAAAGCCAAGAAGTGCACAATTTAGAGAAATATATCTATCTATTATGCCCCATACATGTTTCTTAGCACTTAATAAGTATACCATTAGTAATTGAAAAATTAGTCATGAAATCCATATTGACTAGCATTCTGCCATTTCATTCAGAAACCACTTTATCCTGATCCAAATGTAAATTTCCAAGGCAAAAGCTTAAGATGCCTAAGACATGGATGCTACTAAATTAATTAAATCAGCCTGATTTTTAAAAGAATTAGAATCTGCGATGCTGCATTTACACTTCCATTTTATCACTGCAATTAAAATTCCAATGGGCGAATCAGTAGCATTGGGGTGGGTTCTGCTCCAAAATCTGAGATATTTTTCTGAGAACTAGAAGACAGAATTTTCTCTCAACTCTCTTCTCCAAGGAGCTGAGTCTCAGTGACAGAAGAAAGGCATTTGGTCCAGTAGCAATAAAACATTAGATACCTGTTTGTCTCACTGCGTTTACATTACCTTTTATGCATTGAAAAAAAAAAGCGGGGGGAGACTTAAACTGCCCTGCTCTAGACTGACCTTTGGACCTACAAGATTCCTGGAAAATCACACACCAGTCAACATGAACATGTGAAGGCAGCTAATTCTGAATTTGACTCTCTTTTCTTGCGACCTAAGTCTTCTTCTCATGACTCCACTCGTGCTCACGAGCTTGAGTGTTCAAAGGAAACCTGATCCTTCAAACACCCTTTGTCGTGTGCTGCCATGCTCTGCTCATTGCCCTAATCACATTACCCGTGAGTCTGAGCCAAGGGCCATGAGCACACTGTACGGCTCTCTCTCAGCATCCCTATGAAAAATCAAATACAGATATTTTGCCCCCATAAAGTAATACCTCCAAACACTTTAAATTGCTATCTGGAAAAGAAGTGTTGTACCTCTTTCTTCCCCTCAAAGACGGCTGATGAAAAGGATGCCTTATTTGCGTCTTTAAGTTTTGGATTCCGCTTCAATCTCAACACCTTTTGAAATAGTTACTGAGCGTCATTCTCTGTGCTGCCTGTCACTAGAGGCCACTAGAGGTCACAACAAGGTGGCTAGGCTCTTCTCTGAAAACATCACCCAGTAATACAAACACACATTTTCAGAGGTTCAGCACTATCGTCAGGAACTCTAGCCCCCATGACCTGGATACATGGCAGTCAACAAGTCCACTTCCCCATCTAAAGGTGACCAAGGAGTTTAGACCGGGACTCTGGTCTGTCCTTTGAGACAGTCTTTGGTCCCTGTGAAGAAAGTCATAGAACTCTGAACATCAGAGCCATTTCCAAACCAACTAGTCACCTCCACGTCACCTGCAATCTGTTCTTTCTATTTCCTTGGCAGTTATTCAGCTGTGATCTACCCTGCATAGACCAGTCGTGTTAACCTGTTTACAATGACCGGTGGCAACCCGATGTCCCAAGCAACTTGAGGGCAAGATGGTGACAGAGTGTCCAGCAGAATGGAGGGCCCCTCCAGACCACATGGCAGAGGATCCCAAGTTCACCACGAAGTACAGGGGTGGAGAAGGAGAGGCTCTCGCTCCTTTAGGGGCAGGCCCAGGGCTCCTCCACGTGGAGGGGCTAGGCGGGGAACCAGATTTCCTCCTTCCACACACCCCACGCTTCATCATCTGGTCACTGAAATGCTTAATGTGGGTTTTCAGAAAAACTAGGGCAGGTGATCAGAAAAAAAGTGACAAATGAGGGTCTGCCTTTCACACAGTTGTTTATAACAAACTAAGTCTGAACTACTGCACCTAGAGTTGGAGTACAAGGGGGGGAAATGTATGCAGGCAACAGGGAGTTAAGTAAATAAATTTTTTCTTTTCTTTGTCGATGTGTTTAGTTCTCTTCCTGCCAAGATTCATCTCACTCTGCTATCTTGTGAGAGACACATATGGTGCAGTGAAATTGCCATCCAAGAAAGCATGTCCCAGCCTGTTGAGACATCATCAAATAAGATTAAAGCAAAGTAAAAATAAAAAAGATAGAACGATTTTTTTTTTCTTTTCCTTGTACAGAGAACATCTGATGAAAGCGACTGCGGCACTCGAATTGCTTCTAAAGGTTTTGCAGCCATTTCTTTACTTTGGATGGTTAAGAAAAAGCCAGGGATAACACGACAATATCTTCTTTTCTTTCTCGAAGTTACTGGGAAAAAAATGTGCTTCATAATAAACCAGATGTATATGAATAAAATACAATATTGCCTTCGGCACTTCTGTTGCAGATAGTACTGAAACATGCTGTAGACAGACTTCAGGCTCCACTTTCACTCCTTCTCTCTGGATTCTATGGATTAAAACTTTCCCTAGTCACGTCAAACAAAACTGCTATTTTTTAAATGTTAGATCCTTTTTATGGCAAGTTATAGCTAATGTCTTGCTTTCCAGCTAGAGGAAGGACTGAGTTTCACTTTCAGCCAACTGGTGGTCAGATCTCTCTCCCGTTGCTGATACTCAGGAGATGTGGGAGGTGCAGGTACCTAACTGCTCATCCTAAGAGCACCCCTGAACCAACCCGGGAGGGACAGTGCTTGCCTATGAGAGCATGGACCCCGCTGTTCCCCTCAGCTGTGCTGACGATGCTTAATGTCTCATATGCCAGGAAACGATAAATGTGCCCGCCCTTCACTAGAGCGCCCTTGGTTCCTAGCAATACCCAGATGGGGCACGTAGGAATTGGCTAGATTAATAGCAGAGCCGCCTACAGAAGGCAGCATCTTTTCTATCCAGATTCCCCCTAAGTGCCAATAAGAGCAAACTTCTTTCCCTGTTCACTTATACTTGAAGAACCTGCTGGCTCCCGGCAAATTTATGATGGGGAGAGGCAAAGGGGAAATCCACAGGCCACTCCCTCAAGTCTCTTTTCTAGAACATGCAAAGGGTTTCTTATTTTTTTTCAGGGGCTGACTTCCCCTTCCCTGCTGGAGTGGGATTTCAGGAAGTATTGTCACTTCTCTGAAAGGACGCAGTTGAGAGGTAAACAATACCATGCTTCGCATCGGAGGGGGAGCCCAAAGCCAGGCTTTGAAATTAAAAGAATTTTTTTTTTTTTTAACATGTCTGGAGAGGAAGGGTGGCAGGCGGTGAAAGACAAGAACGACAAGCGTGTCCCTTTCTTCAAGGCAGACACACTGCTCTCTGTGATAGGAAGTCAGTTTGCGTTCGGAAGCAGAAACGAGGAAGCAGTCTGCATGTGTTTGCAAACTGTCCTAGGTACGGGGCCGTAGGTTTACAAGATCTTGCTTCCGATGCGCCCTTAATTGGACCTCTGGAAAGCTACAATGCATCAGTAGAAGAGATTATCACTGGCCTTAATAAGCTGTTGTTGGCTTTCATAACAGCCACAGCCTAAAACGAGGCACCCTGAGCCCAGAGCCGATCTCACCAATTGCCTGGAGCAAGGATTAAGGGAACAAGGATCCGAAGGAGAGAAAGAAAGAAGGAGGGGGGGCAGAGCAAGAAACAGGGGCTAATGTAAAATCGTTTCCATATTAACCTTCTTCCCTTCTGACAATGGTCAAGTTCTGCTTCAAAATACAAATTATCTCCAATTACTTCAAAAGAGGCAGTCAGAGAGCTGTCATTTAACCTTCACCATCTGTTTGCCTCAAAAGAAAGCTGTACAGCCTGCCACCCTGACCTCAACTTTCCCTCCGAGCTCTGGACAGGCCCCAAAGACCGAGGCTTATTGTTCTCTGGAGAGAAACCTATTGGGGTTTGTGCTGGGGAGGAAGCGGGCCAGGGAGGGGGGGTGGGGGGGGTCAGGAAGGAGGAGAGAAAGAAAGGGAAGAAGCTATCTGGGGAAGGAGCTCTCTGACGGGCTGGGCTGCTGCCTCGTGTTGCGTGGGTGGCCTTAGCGACCCTCCCGACCCTGCCGGCTGCACATCCTCTGCTGGAGGATTTGTTTAAAACAAGCCTGGCTCTAAGAAGGTCCCGGAGAACTGAGACAGATGACGATTCAAGGAGAGGCTGGACCTGCGAAGGGCCCATGGCATGGTCGACCCTGCTGCCTGGTCAGCTGCAGCGGGAGGCAAACCATTAGGAACACAAATGGGATGGGGCTGCCCAGAAGGTACCGAATACCCAGGGAACAAAGGGTTCCTGACACAATCAAAGCAGCAAGACTTCAAGGCAGAGAGAAATGGGGCTTTGGGAAAAATAAACGTCTGTGAGGGTGGTACTGCCTGATAGACGATTTGTAGCCTGGAAGAAAAAACAAAGCCATCTCCCCCCCCCTCCAAAAAGCTGTACAACCCCCGCAAAAGCACAGCCTATGGGATGGCCAGGTGGAGACCAAAAACCATTCCAGAGTCTCTCAGTGGAGACATAACACATCTGTCTGTATCAATGCAATTGCAACCAACGAAACCACATCGAACCATCCCACGTGGTTCTTAAGGGCATTCTCTCCTTTAGGAAGCTGAGAGGTCAAGGAAGGGAGAATACCCATTTAAGAAGATGGCTCAGGACAAAGCCAAAAGGACCAGGAGGGAGGAAGGCTTCCCAACAGGCCATGGTGAAATAATAGGGTGACAATTTCTAAATGCCTTATGTTTTATGGGAGAGTTCTCATGTTTCCAGCCAGGTACATTATATTATTTCCACTACCTCTGATCTTTACTTTCCATTTTACAGCCCACTGAATAACAGGTTTCTTCAAGAGGGAAAGAAAGAAAACAGACCCCCTATAAATGAGGACAACGTTGCCTCATAAACGGGCTGTGTGTTCAGAGAGCAAAGGCACCTGGAATTTTCTAAAGGAAAACACTTCCAAATACGAGCGCCATGTGGTGGCAGGGCAAGTCCCTCTCTTGTCAAGCAGTCCTGAGGCTGGAGATTTTTGCCACGATTCCTGCAGGAACTGCTGGGGCCCTCACTTCTCGATGTCACAGCAGATGGGGACAAGCGGAGGAAATACAGAAAGCTGCCATGTTCTTTATTACAAAAGTCAGGATGGCAGGGGTGGGTGTGAGGATGAAGTGGTGGCTGGAGAGACTACTGTGAAGTGGTGAAATGAAAACTGCAGAGGAGGGGCTGTCCGTTCACCACCCCCTCCCCATACACAAAGAGAATCCCTTTATTTCTAGTTTCCTCTTCTCCCTTCTCTGCCCCTCGCCCTCTGCCCAACCCATAAGTCACTGCCTCCCCTGGCAGGTCACTGATGAGACACTGAGTCGAACTGCTGGAAATTACCCTGTGACACTGGGCTGGGATGGCATTGCCCTCTTTCAGATCTTCTCTCAGGTCTGTGCCTCCTTCCAAGTTCCACTTAGGAGGCGGTGGACCCCCGGAGTTGGCAGAAGAGTGAAAGATGGAAATGAAGACACACCTGCTTCTCTCGGGTCTAGATGCTGCATCTAACCGCTGTCTTTCCTCCCCTTCATGCTCTTTGCTGGCCAGGGCAAAGGCTCCATGAGTGAAACAAAGAGAATTATCAAGAAAACATGGCAGAACTTCTCGGAATACAAAGGCCTTTGGCGGACTCTGGCTCATCCCAATCTCTCGCTCCTCCACCATCCACTCCATGGGAAGGGATGCAGAGACAGTGCAAAGGGTTTGGAAGAAGCATCTGGATCTGATTAATTGACAAGCTGGAGTGTCTGCAAACTTGTCAGCCTTGAGCCCACGCTAAAGTCCTATGAGCAGGTTTGTGTTTAAGAAGGGCGCCGGCTGTTACATTTCATAAGACAAATATTAGCTGTTCCTCTTCCAGGATGCTTGTTATTAAAAGCTGGATTTAATAGAAGAATTAAAAGGGCTTGTTTCATTTGACATTTCATCCACTGAAGACCTGGGGCGGGGGGTGGGGGTGGGGGTGGGAAACCAGTGCTGTGATGATCTGGAGCTTGTCTGTCAAGTTTTCCCCTGCTTGGCTTCCACTTGTTTTCTATTGACTGGTTTTTGCACCAAATGTTAAGTAAGTCACAAGACGCTGGCGATTTCCCAATTACAGAAATCTTTTCACAGCCGATTTCAGGGACCAGAGATGTGCAAAAGATTTCCAGTTTATTATCTCTAGGTAAATATCACACTAAAAAAACAAGATACCCTTCCCACCTCCCCCGCCCTCCCCACCTACGTACAGGTAGCAGAGAAAACAAAAACAGAACCCATTATTACATGGGCCGGTGCTTGGAATGGCTGCAAAGTCCTTTGAAAATCAAAGCTATTTCATAATAAAGACACTGACAGGCTGATTTTTTAAATGCTTTTTGGATGCCAAGATTCCCACTGATATCATGCTTGTTCTCTACATTTATGGCTCTGTAGTTCTATGCTTATGTTACTCCATCAAGCCAGTACTTCATAAAGCCCAAATTATCACTGCTATCATCTTAATTGCCAGGTGAATGTCGGGAGTGGGTCCAGGTCGGCATGATAAAAAGAACCCTGTGGAATTCCAAGGTACTAAGGAGTGACCCTGAATAGGGATTCAGAAGGAGTCTCCAAACTCAGCTTGGACCCACAGCACATGGTGCATATAATTTAATGCTTTAAAAATAAGGTCCCACAGGAGTTCGTGTCATGGCTCAGCAGTAACGAACCCGACTAGTATCTATGAGGACTCGGGTTCAATCCCTGGCCTTGTTCAGCGGGTTAGGGATCCAGCATTGCTGTGAGCTGTGTTGTAGGTCACAGACACGGCTCAGATCCCATATTGCTGTGGCTGTGGTGTTGGCCTGCAGCTGCAGCTCTGATTTGACTCCTAGCCTGGCAGCTTCCATATGCCATGGGTATGGCCTTAAAAAGACAAATGTGCATATATATATATATGTGTGTGGGGGGGTATAATATATATATATAAATAAGGTCCCATAACCCAGGGGTGAGAAAGTGATGCGTCTGGGATCTGGGATCTAGTCTAGTTTCAGCTGTGTGCACTATCTCTATTTCAAGGTTTATCAGGTGAGAAACAGGCCAAGTTAACACTCCATGAGTCCAAGAGGCGTTATTCTGTCCCTTCCTTAAAATAAAGATACTTTGGAAGGTTTGATTAAACACGCAAAGTAGTATGAAATCATTAGAGAAAAGGCATAAACACAATTTAAATCTCTCCCTAATTAGAGTCAGCAGATAAAATACAGGATGTACTATTGTAGGTAATACAATAAAATATTTAGCATATTTGCTATAAAATATTTAATGTAAGTATCCAAATAGGGGACATACTTAATTGTTGTTTATCTGAAATTCAAATTTATCATGGCGTTCTGGGTTTCTATTTGCTCAATCTGACAACCCCAGACTGAATTTGAACCAATTTGATTTTCAAAGGCAGGAGACTGGAGTTCTAAAAGTTTCAACTGACAGTAGATGGAAGGCCGGTAACATGTTTGTTCTGATAAATGTACAGATGTAAACTGCGTAATAAGGTCATTCTTCATGAAATGTTTGAATTTTAGAAATTTTTTTAATTAAAAAAAATCAGTTTTACCACTTTTATGGTGCACACAATTACCTAAGTCATCAAAAAGAACTCTTTCCAACTACATGAAAGGCCTTAGTAAAGATACATAGATAAAAAATGTTAAACAGTTCCATATCCCAATTAATCAGCTCAGACCCTTAAAAATAGTTCTGTTATTTTAGTTGAAAAATGTTCCATCACGTTTTGTCCTGGTCCATATTTACAAACGTAGTGCAAAGGTAATAGAAACCTAAACTCTCTCCTCCAGGTCACAAACGATCACAAACTCGGAATTTATCAAATTCCAAATTGTAGGGTTTATTGTTCTTATAGTTTACTCCAGACGATTAAATTTCCCTTGGTGGTTGCTTTCTCTTTTCCTTTCAGATTTGAATAACATCTCATTACTTAAAATAGGTTTATTCTTGGAAAGGAACCCCCTCCCCCACAAGTTCCAGGATGCTAATTCTAATCAAAAGTTGGTTTTACTTGTCCCAGGCCCTCCTGGAATAGTTGATCCAGTTCTGGGGGCTTTGGGATGACTGAACTGGGCTGTGTGGGCTTGCTCTGTACCCTGGAACAGGTATGTGCTTCAATTTTGAGAAATACAAACAGGGCCCCTGATGTCCCTGGATCCCCACCTGTTGCCTTGTTAACTCTGCTTGGGAAGAAAGTACTTACGTGAATGAGTGAGTTTTGAAAAAGTAAAAAGAGAAGGATTAAAATCTGCTAAGAGTGGGCCTATTTGTAAACACCTTGATGGGATATGATCCTGAATGTCCTCTTTCAAAGATGGTCCAGCAAATATATCTACTGAGGCAGAATATTCCAGAACTGGCAATTCAATTTTTTTTTTTTTTTTTTTTTTTTTTTTTTTTTTAGGGTGGCATCCAAGGCATGGAAGTTCCCAGGCTAGGAGTTGAATCGGAGCTAGATCTGCCAGCCTACACCACAGCCGCAGTAATGTGGAATCTGAGCCGCATCTGTGACCTACACCACAGTTTGTTGCCAGATCCCGAACCCACTGAGTGAGGCCAGGGATCAAACCCATGTCCTCATGGATACTAGTTGGGCTCATTACTGCTGAGCCACAGTGGGAACTCTGGAAATTCCATTTTTTGGATCTATTTCCTAGGATCTGCCAGGTTAGCATCTGTCTTAGCAATTTCTCTGTTGGAGCAGTTGCTAAAATATTCTAGGGTGAAAGCCGTGCCCCTCGGTCCCAAATTGCAAAGTTCTAAGACAGAAGCTCCTCAGAAGATGCCTGGAGAAGCATCTTTGCTCAAGAGCCTATCAAAGGAGACAGGGAAGGTGTCTCCTTTTTCAAAGATGGCTTTAAAATGACAATGAGAGGGTCAAAAACCAAAATGATATGTATTTTTAATGTACAGGCAAATGCAATGCTTCTGTGTTTCTAAAAGCCTTCCTCTGAAACTGGTCCTATTTATTAGTGGTGAAATACAAACCGTGTTATCAAGAATCTTAAGGAAATAGATTGCTGTTAAGTGATACTTCAGAATCCACCCCCTAGCAAAGCTACTGCACCATTACAGGGAGATAAGCGGAAAATCCTCGCCTCCATTAAAGGAGACCTTTGCCTGAAATACTGTAAACCACTCAGTTGCAGGTCTAATGCCAGTGATTCAAAATCTTGCTGGAAAATTTCAGTTAACCAGTGGTACCCAGCGTCATGAAGGCAAAGACCAAGACTTGGATGTTGGAGGGGATGTTAAAGAGGGTGATTAGCCTCTGAATGGGCAGGCTTAAAGGTCCCATTTTCACGTGCATTAATGTCACACATGATAATCTACAGGATTAAGGGTTGTGATTGGTTGCTGCCTGGCTCCATGTTGAGTTAAACAGCAATAATCTAAGTATAATATCATCCCCTACCCCTGCTCTCCCCCGGGGTCCCCTACTCCTGACCACAGAAAGCAATTGGTTGTCACCTGGAATAGGTCATTATGCAGGCTTCCATTCTTTGTCTGTCTTGTTTTTGAGTCCTAGGATTGTTTTTTAAAAGAGTTCAAAAAATTAAAAATGGTTCTATCCACCAAGAGCTTACGCTCGAGGTGGGAAGACAAAATACCCTCGAGGGAAATGACCTAACATTGCGTCAGACAAAGACCCCCTAAACGAAATCCTCAAGTAACTCAAAGCATTTCTCCTTATAATAAAACGGCAGGTGGATGAGGCTGTTCAAAGGTGGCTTCAATTATAGTCTCAAATAGGACACATCCTAGAGATAGGCCAAGGGCAAATTCTAACAGATTGTACTCCTAAGTCAGGGCATGGTTTTTTACTCAGTCGTGGATGGGACTAAGGTGGCTCAAGGATGTACTACCTATGTGGTCACAAGTCTGGAAGACTTTGACCGCTGGGTTCAAGCTGTCCCCATCGTGAGTGAGTCCAGGGGATAGTAACCTGGCAATGGGTCATGATCCTTGTCCTCACTCTCCACAATAGCCCAGCTTCCCTGGGCCAAGGGCTTGGTGCCCACAGGGCTAACTGAACCCAGCTTCCTCCCTGGGTGACAATGCACTGCTCCCTGCAACACTGGCCACCAGCACCTTGGTGTATGTTAAGTTCCTTCTGGAGATGATAGCCCCTTCCTCTCCTCCTTTACTGCCCATCTTTGGTGCCACCCCTTAGAGATGGGACTCTCTCCGTCTACCCTCAAGTGACAATGAGTGCCCCACCACTTGAAGACGTGAGTTCTAACATCATTACACTGGATTATAGTTATTGCCACTATCCCAAGGCCCTGGTTCCTATACCCCCTCCTTCCTACCCATCTGGCATGGACATCACCCCAGCTAGTTCAAACGCCACACAAACAGGGGCATGGGTCAGACCAACATACCAACCTACTCTGCAATCGGCCCTTCTAGCCAACCCCCCAGCATCTGACATTCAATTTGGTCCCTTTTCTAGCCTAACCCTTTCTTAATCCCCATGTTTCAGTATCACACTGCTAAACTAGCTCCATGCTTGGTGGTCAAGACTGCTCAGGGCTTAAGAATTAGAAGTTTCTCCACAATTCTGTCCTAGTATTAAATACTGGTGGCTAATTTAACTTTGGAGTTCTGTGTTCTCTTAGGGAAAAAAATACTGAAATTGATGGGTGTGAGGACACGTCTCCATTGCCATGCCTTCTGAATAGTAGGAAAACATCTACTGTCCAACATTTGCATCTGGTACCAATTGGAAGGAGTAGTGAGTGTTGTAGATAGTCGATTCAATTTTCCTTTTTGTTTTTACACTGATAGCATTAGGGGGAAAATGGCACTGAATCCTTCAGGGACCTCTGGCCCATTTTGTAAGGTAGAACTCTAAAATTTAAGAGCAATAGCTTGGACACAAGGTGGTGCTAAGGGGTAAAAAATTAACTGTGGGTCCTTTTCCCCAAAGGTTACCTCAAATACATAAGGTTGACAGGGCAGCTAGCATTTTCCAAATTATTTCCACACACCTTATCTCATGTAGTTCTCTGGACTCAGAGAAGAGTGAGCTGGCCCCACTTTTTATAGATGAGGAAAACAAGGTCTGTCTGGGTTAAATGACTTACCCAAGGCCACTCCAACAAGTCTAGGTCGTCCTCCCAAGGGTAGGTTTCCTGCGCTTTGCTACACAGGTTAGTCCCCCTCTTGCAAACACATTCTCCAAGGTGGCTACTGTCAACATCTGCCCAGTCGGGGTGTTCTGCAAGCACAAGGCAATCTATGGTATGGGCCTAGTGTGCATGTGGTCTCGGGACTCTTTGGCCACATTCTAGGGCATAAGGGTGACAAAAATTCTTTTTTGATTCCTAGGAGAAAGATCAGCTGTGGGAATATCTGGATTTGTATCCCCTTGCAAGGAAAACTCTTTGTGAAAGCTTCCTGCTCAATCCGGAGCCCTGGCAACTCTGGACCAGGGCTAGCCTGAGACTGCCAGGGCACTCTTTGCTGAAGCAGTATTTTTACCCTCTCCTGATAGCAGCTAAAGGTGCCTTTCAGTATGCCACAGGGCCCTGGGTACCATTCTGCCCTAACACCACGTGCCAGACAAGCTAGACCAAGAGGTCTTTGTAGATGGCAGATGAATATCAGATTTCTCTTCTGTTACGATCATCTCTTGTTAGGCTTAAAATACCCCAAAGGGGTGATACATTTGCAGGTATATTAGTTTCTGGGGGCTGCCCTGACTTTGACAAAAACTTAGTGGCGTCAAACTACAGGAATTTACTGTCTCATGGTTCTAGAAGCCCAAAGTCCAAAATCAAGGTGTTCCAGGGTTGATTCCTCCTGGAGTCTTGGAGGGAGAACCTCTTCTGTGTGTCTCTCCTGGCTTCTGGTGGCTCCAGCAATCCTCAACATCCCTTGGCTCGTGGACTCAACCCGCTCATCTCTACCTCTCTCTTCTCACAACTTTCCCCTGTATGTCTTCGTGTGTCATCTCTCTCTCGCTTTTTCTTATAAGAATGCGAATGATTGGATATAGCACCCCTCTTCCCTAAACTCAGGGTAATTTCATCTCAAGATCCTTATCTAATTACATTTGATTTGCAAATACCTTATTTCTGAATCAGGTAGCATTCTGAGGTTCTGGGTAAACAGGAATTTAGGAAGGACACTGTGCAACCCAGCGTACTGGGTAATCCATTGCAAGCACTCACGGTTCTTCTTCCGTCTCTCCATGTGAAGCTCAAGGCCAAGTTCTTTTGCTCTGTGCTTGAAGAAGATAAAGAACCACCAGCCGCTACCATCCCTACAACTTTCCTCATTTACCTTCCTTAGGATGCTGTAGGGCTTCCTTGACCAGGATAAAACCAGGCGACGTCAGGAGCATTTTCTCTAAACAGAGTATTCCTGTTGGCCAAGGTCGTTCCACTGAATCAAAGTCGAGTGTCTTCCTCTTCTTTAGATTTCACAGCCCATGTTTAACCAGCATGGGGTTGGAGAGAATACCTTTTAAAGTTGGAGAGGACATTTACAGGCTTTGTCCACTTGTGTCGTTTCCATTCCAAGGCAGGATTTGCTTGGATGTCTTCTGGCCTAAGTGCCTCCTTAATTAAGACGTGGCTCACAACTCATGTTCATGGCAGTATGCCACAATGTTACATACCTTAAAATATTTCAGTAATGAGCCTTGAACACAGCAAATTCTGTTTCGGTGAGAAATGCTAATTAAAGGATGTTTTTTTTCCCCAAATGGACACTGAATAGAAACCAAGGTACTAAGCAAAATGGAGATAATGCCTCTCTTTTATCTCCTGTTTCTTCGAACAGAAAACAAAACAATCCCAACCAAACCATCAGTTCTGGCAGGGAAAAAAAATATAGCCTCAATATTTATAGTCTCAACAAAAGTCAGTAAGGAGGGAAGAAAGGTGAATGCTGCAAATACCATTCAAAGCACCAGAGAAAATTGCCAGTTGAGTTTCTTTCAGCAGCTGGAAAGAAATGTCTCCACATCCCCCTCCCTTTAATTTTTTTTTTTTTTTAGTTACCAAATTCCTTTATGTGTCTTTTCTTAGAAAAGTCACTTTATAGGTCAGTAAACAACTATTAAAAACACAAGTGAGCAAAAGCCAAAGTGTTGCCTTTTTCCTTTGATATATTTTCTCCTAGTTTTCAGGAGTTTGTTAATGTCTTTGTAGGCATTTAAATAGGTTTTCCAGGAGTTCCCGCCACGGCTCAGTGGTAATGAACCCAACTAGTATCCGTGACGATGTAGGTTTGATCCCCGGCCTTGGGGCATTGCCATGAGCTGTGGTGTAGGTCGCAGATGCAGGTCAGATCCCGTATTGCTGTGGCTATGGTGTCGGCCAGAAGCTGTAGATCCGATTCAACTCAGCCTGGATGGAGGCTTCCATATGCCATGGATGCGGCTCCCAAAAGAAAAAAAAAAGTCTTTCCATTTGTAATGTCCCCTCAGTAGGGCAGCTAGAGGAAACTTGCCTTGCATTAGCACTCCTAATGCTGAGCCAAAACATGAACACATACTCCCCCAAATGGGACACCTCAGTTGCCAAATGGACCCAAACTTAAAATCACCTGCTTCTTGGACTGCCATACCTGGTTTTCATCGATCTGTGTGGAACCTGATTTTCTACTTTCTCTCTTCCTCCCTGGGTTGAACAGGAAATGAAAAGGCAAAGAAAGAGAGAAGGGAAGGAAGGTGCAGGTAGGGACAGGTGAGTCCTTTCTACCAAGGTCATCCCTGGCCCAGGCACGGGGTGGCCCTTTCCAGTCACAAGGTGAGGCTGGTGTCAGGGTGGAAGGTCCTCTTCTCTTGCACGTGTCTCTGGGACTGAAATCTTTCAAAGGGATCTCAGAAAAAATTACATGGTCCATTATGGTCTCAGCTCTGGCCTACTCTCTGGGCCCCAGCCCCACGGCTGGGCTCTGACAGACAGCCATGGGTGAGCGGCTGGTGAAAGCCTGCAAGATCAGCAGATGACAGAATGTCATGTGCCTCTGGCAGCTCCACTTCACAGCCAAACTTCTCCAGCCCAGGCAGTGCATCCCGCTTCAGGTGGGTCATAGGCTCTTTCAATTAATGCCCCTCTAATGACTCTAGTTTGTTCCCTAGCAAGGAAGGGTAAGTAAGAGAGGAGTCAGACAGGGGACCTGAACCCCATTTCTCTCCCACCCTCTACCTGGAATGTTCTGTCCCAAGGTGACTTACGTAAGAAAAGAGGAAATGGGTTTGGAAAGAATAGAGAATTCCTTTCTGGAAAGAAATCTTTTATGTCACTTTCCTATCGTTACCACTGCAATTCTGAGTCGTCAGTGGCCTATGGGTTCTAGGGAGGTGAAGAAACAAGCCCTGATATAAAAACAGAATACAGAAAACAAATTAGCATTTTGAAAATAAAAAGCCTGGCTTTTAATCCTATTAAGATCATGGCTGCTTTTTTTTAATGTCTCCCCCTCCCCTAAAAACTCTGAAAGAGATACTGATGGTCCATTACCATAAATGCTGAGCTCAGCATTTCCTTTGAAAGAAGTTGTTAATATTTGGAAATGGTCGGATTTCCAATCCAAGCTTTGATTGTTATTCTAGACTAGCCAGCAAGTGCCAAGGTCACGGGGAGATTCACCTGCAGACTGAGCTAAATGAATCCACTCGGCCACAATGCATGTATAATTTAACATTCTCCTCTCGAGTACTTCCATGCATTCCTAAAAAATATTTTATTACAATAACAAATTGGTTTCAAAATCATGCATTATGTATTCTGAAATTAGGTCTGCCGGTGAAACCTGTATATACAAACATGTACACTCCCAGACAGGGCCAGAAGAGCACACAGATGTCATTGATGCCACGAAGAAGCTTCAGAAGAACACAGTTAATTCCACGAGGAATCCACTGTTACTTTTTTATTACCTTCATCTGTGTATTTGGAAAGAAAAATAACAAACTGATCATTGGCTGTAAATAAGAGTTGGAAACCTAATCACCCATTTGCTTTGTACTGTCTTTTCCATAAGAAGGTAGAGTGTGCTCCTGGGCAGAGGTAGCTGGTTTCCTAAAAACAGGCCTGCCAGGCGGTTTTTATCAGCTTTCCTTAAAAAACAAATATTCCTTGAATATTTAAAAGTCCCTTTTCCTGTGATCTGACACCTTCCAAGCAGACATTTTACGGAAACTGGACTTTCACAAAGCTGCTTTGAAAACATTAGAGATAAAGATATCAAACGCGTCCTTACGAATTTGTGTGAAGAAATACACTTACTCCGCTGTAAGCTTTCATCACGGAGTTATCCAAAAAAAGTTAACATATTCAGAAAGCTCCTTAGGAATTCCCGTCACAAATGCAACCCCCTATAATGTTTCCCTAAGAGAAGCTTGTTTCTGCTCTGCAACTTTCATCTGAAGCTAAACACACACTGATTTAGCATCTTTTCCAACATAGGTACAGTTTACTCACGCACGATACACATGTTTCTTAAGATGGGTCATTCAAATTAAAATGCTTTTATGATTCCTTCCATTTTTTTCCTCTTTTAGTCATTTATATCATTACTGAAAAAAGGTCCATCTCCAAAATGACATTAGTGAATTCTAACAAGGCAAAATCTCCCCCACGAAAAAAGATGAGTTCCAGAATGCACGTGATCTTAAAAACGTGACCAAGAAATTTCGTAGACTTTTTCTCCTTGCAAAGTTTCTTAGGCATGAACTTGATCTCTCTATATTAAAAGAAAAAAATCTAGTTTATTTCAATAGGGGATTTGTTTTTCATTAACTTGCAAGCCAAACGTCATTGGTATGTTTCTATTGGTCTATTAACTTGGTGAATAGAACAACAAAATTCCTAAGAGAACCACTTATAAATCTCTTTAAATTAAAATCAGTCTAATTTTTATTATAAGACCGACATCATGATAGGCTTTGTATTTTTAAGGCAATGCCCAGATCTAAAAAGTTTAATTCCCTGACAAGAGCTTTTAATAAAGACAAATCATGGGTAAAATTAGATGCTACAACCTTCCTTTCTCAAAAAAAAAAAAAAAAAAAATCTGCAAACACTATGTTAAGAAACATTTCTCCTTAATTTCATTTCAAGGTAGTGATATGACTAGACATATAGCTTTTCTACAGTGAAATTATAAGGAATAATTTTCTCTAATCTAATCAGTAATACCTGAAAATGGGAAATGTTAACAGCATAATTTCTGATTTCTTTTGTGTTGTAATTTAGGCTGACACATTAAAGCTTTACTTTTCACAAGAACAATTAAGAAATTGTTGATAGAAATTAAATATTACTGACAATTGAAAATGCATTTTTTTCTCATTTGCTGCATCTAGAAATACCACTCCCACCTCGCATCAAAGATAATCTGAGAGAGTCTAAAAGTAGAAATGAATTAAAAGCTTGGTTCTTTTATGCTTTTTTTTTTTTGAAAAAGCTTTCTTTTTCAAAAAGGTGATTTATATAAGTAATAAGCAAATTCTAGGGATGTACTGTGTGTGTATGTGTGTGTGTGTATTTGAAAATCCTCTAAAAATGCCTTAAGTTGTAATCTGCTGGCTAAATGATTAAACTCTCTCTGGGTTCGTTGGCTACAAAGCTATATTCTTCATTTTAGCTGTGGGCTATTTTAAGCTGAATACAAACTGCTTTTTTATTTGTTATTAAAGGCATTTCACATCTTACACCAACTTGTGTCTATCAGTATATAAGCTGATGTACACAATTAAGAAAAGTATGAAAATGGAATTAAAAATGGAAAAATAAAAAGTCTTCAGGAATAATTACATTTCATTCCCATAACACAACCAGAAACAGTTATCTAGTCAACTTTTCTAATACTGATATGAAAATCCTAAGCGGCAATCCATGGCACAAATAGAAATATATCATCAACCCCTTATTGGCTTTTCTGACCAAAGTGTTTCCTGTTGGGTTTTAAAAGGTGTTCCAAGGATCACAATCTATTTGTATGCTGAAGTGTAAATATATAAATTAACAGATTGAGAAAATACATAACTCACTGATGTCCAAAATTAAATCAGCGAAAAGGACTAAGATCTGTCCTTTTTGTAATTCGTAAACTGAATTAATAATCTGAGGCCCAAAAGTTGTAAGGGAGAAGGTCAGACGTCAAGGCTTTCTGAGTCATCTTAAGCAGAACAGGAGTTTTAACACAAGCCTCTCTTAACAGCTACCTAAGCAGGATTTGAGGAGCGTAATTCCCTAATGCCACTTAAAGAAAGAAAAGTCAATGGGAAGCATCAAATGGGTTTTGAATGTAAATATTCTTAAAGAATTTTTTTCCTGAATTGGCAGCTCAGAGAGTCCAACAGATGCAGGCAGATAAGGGAGACAGAGTCAACATCCTGCCCACGGTCGAGGGCTGGTTTACACGAGTGTGCCAGGAATTCCAGTTTTTCAAGAGTCACGGCCTGATTCCAGCTGCCTCCGGTTCTGTCCCCCAACCTGGCCGTCTGCCAGACATACTTTCAAGGACAAAGTAAGAATGGTTTCCCCATGCTCCCAAGACCCCAGCTCCTGGCTTCCGAGTGAAAACTCCTAGGAGCCTTAAACTTGGCCACTTTGAGCAGGTCAAGGACGGAAAGGAGGAAGGAGAGACGCCATAAAGCTGTATGGAGCCTCCCTGCTCTGTGGGTCTAATGCCGCTTGGTCCACAGAACAATTGCAACAATAAAATGCAGTGTGTCCTGGGGTCCCCTCTGAAAGAATAAAACTGGAAGCCTGCCTGTCACGCTGAATACTGAACCAGAAGCTTACACCGCGGGGTTCGGTGCCTTGAGCCTGGCTGCATTCACAGGCGAGGCAGACAGATGCACGGCCCTTGACAAAGCCAAGAGATGGGCATTTCAAAAATAAAATCATCTCCCAATTACAGGGAATCCTTCCTCCCTGGGACCCCACAGCACTCTATCAACCTAAATTGGAATCCTGTCTACTGAGCTGCCTTCAATGCAGCCACTCCAGTATAAATTGGATCAAATGCTCTCAGATTAATTCCTGGAAACCTATATTCATCTTTGTATATCTTTATTACAAAACTAGCCACAAGACTGGTCTACAATTTTCATTATCGGAACGGCTTTCAGAGCTGGATTACACCATGGTTTATCCCTCTGTGACCCCAAACCATCTTGTTAGCCCCATTATTGTATATTCATGCAACACACCTGAGCCCAAGATAATATGAGAGTTAGAGTGAATGAGGGGAGGGGTGCATTTTATTGCATTTGATGCACCACCCCTCGGCAAGAATATTTAACCTGCTGCAGGCGCCCTCACAAGTCCACACCTCACTCCAGGGCTCCCTCTTGTTCCCTAACACCTCACAATTCTCCCCAATTTAAAGGGAAGCAAAGGCATGCCTGGACTTCCCAGCAAAGGCCGAACTTCATTTCTCAAGTGGGAGCGAGGGGCAGGTATGTTCTTCTTGGGTCGGTCTGCGTTACGGGATGGAGGGCCTGCACCATTTGTAGACACAGCACAGAGAATCCCTGGCCCTTCATGGGAAAAGGGCAGGATTTGGGCTCCCAAAAGGAGGGTGGGACTTCTGTGTACATAAAATGGAAAGGTGGGAATGAGAGTGGTCAACACCCCTGGCCTTAACCAACGTTGGTTAAAGATGCTTGTTTCAGTGAGTGTGGTCCTCAGAATGCAGCCTGCCACTGGGAGGTGTCAAATAATGTTGCCTTCATGACAACGATTATATGCCTAACAATTAGATTATTTTAATTTCTATGGATATTATAGATGACCATGGTATTTCTAACTATTGTGTTAGAATTAAACGATTTGTTTTCCATAGGCTTGGCCGTTTGTCTCTCCCTCTCTCACACTCAATCTCTTGCTCTATGTTTGTGTGTATTATACATATATACATATACACACATATATACATACACACGTATGTATACACATATACACATAATTATATATACACAAGATATGTATGTTTACATACACATTATATGTAATCATGCATGTGTATGCAGACATATACATACACGCACATACAATATATAATTATATATACACATAGATTCACATGTTTATATACATTATGATACATAATTGCCTTGCATGCCACTTTATATTTACATATGCATATATGGGTGTGCATGCATGCACGCACAATGAGCTGTAGCTCTCTAACCTAATTCTCACACAGCTATGCACTCTTCCCCCATCAAGCAGTACCTACAATGACTCTCCAACCTGCTCTCTCCCACTGTCCCTGCTCCCCTCCCCTTACCCCCTTCTTTTCTCTCTTTCTTCCTCCCTTTCTTTTGAAATAACGCCTGTTCTTAAGACAGGAAGAAGAACCTCGAAGAATAATCCTTTATTTATATGTTCCTGGGAAACTAGAAGACATCTATTTTCTCATTCCATTCACTCACTCTGAGGCTAAAGTACAATGAGACTGACTTCAAACTTGGCTGCAAAAAAGAAACCGTCTCATTGTTTTAAGGTCAAGTCTTGGTTCCTCTTTTTAAAGAATCACCTCTTTATTTATTATTGCTTAGAGAAATGATATAACATTTTATCCAGATAGGCGACAATGGACATTGTTCTTTGGACCTCAGATCCTCTCAGGGAGTGAATCTTAAACTTCTCTGGTGGTCAGATCATCCTGCTACTGAAATTGGGGCCATCACACCACGCTTCTAGAAGCTTGCTAGACTGGCAGCATCCCAAGCCCCACCCAAGATCTACTGAATCAGGGACTGCCTTCCAACAGGTCCCCAACTCTTGTGCCTGCACTTTTAAGTTTGAAAGCTCTGGCCTCAGGGACTTTTAGTTATTTATTTCTGGACCCTACTTCAGATCAACTAGATCAAGAAACCAGGACCTTATATATTATACAATTTTCTGCAGATGAGTCTGATCCCCAGCCAGACCGAAGGTCCACTAAATGAAGGTTTGACGGTATGTCTTCTAACAGCTTCATTATTGGCAAAGAGAAGTGGATGGCCCCACACAGGGGGCTGCATTTCTGTCATCCATCTGCTCAGATTTCTACAGTGGGTCTCTATCGCCTCTGCTTTTGGCATCTCAGTGTGATGGTCCTCCATCAAGAGGTTGCTTGATTCCCTAAATGGTCTTTCATCTCCTTGACCCACTGCATCCTCCTGCCTCAACCAAGCTAAAGGATCACCAACTGCCCTGATTTCTCATGACTTCCTTTTTGCCCTGTAGGAGAGCTCCCTCGGCTCTTAGTGCATTCACATCTGCCATCCCCCTCAAACGGCCTCTGAGACTCACAGACTCCTGGTGGTCCTGCCCGCTGCCCACACCTTTCTTAGCCCTTTCCTCTCTTCTACTGCTCTTCATCTTCCTGAGTTTAATTTTAAAGTGACCACATTGCACTTGTTATGGACTGATGTTTTCCTCCTCCCCAATCTCCCAACATGTGGATAGTAGAAGGTGGGGCCTCTGGGACATAATTAGAATTACATGAGGTCATGAGGGTGGAGCCCACATGAATGGGATTAGTGCCCTGATAATACTCACAAAAGAGCTTGCTTCCCCTCTGCTCTATACCGTGTGTGGGCATACAAGGAAAAGCTGGAAGTGGACCCTTGCCAGACTCCAACCATGCTGGCACCGCAACCTCAGACCTCACAGTCCCCAGAACTGTGAGAAATACATTTCTCTTCTTTACAAGCTACCCAGTAGTGTGATATAGCAACCTGAGCAGACTTAGTGCTCATTTATACATTCCTTAAAATGTTCCTCATGCAGTTTTGCACGAATTGTTTTTAAAACTAAGCCATCCACAGTCCATACCGTTTTACCTCTTGACAGATTCCCATTTTCCATGCTCCAGGTTACTGCTGCCTATTACTGCGTTCTGCCCACCACATAACACATTATGGCTTAACCAGTTTTCAGGAGGCTCCCCACCCTCTTCATGATACATGTGAAAGAAGAATAAAACTTCAAAAAGCATCCAGGATTCCAGCTCATTTGTCCCAAAAGGAACCTAGGGGAGGTAGTATGTTCCCAGAAGGGTTTAAAAGCCAGTGGTTCATTCTCAGAAGCTGCATGAGGGGTTGCCAGCTAAGACCTTTGGCAATCTCCCTATTCCAGGCACAAGATGATTTGCAATCCATTTTATTGTTTTGTCTGTATGCTGATTGGCTTTGGTTCATTACACAACACAAGAGTCCAGGAGAAAAGTCATTTTCCAAGTTAACAGGTGCATGCCGAAATTAAAGTTTTGTAAATCTGCAGGTGGGAAAAATATCAACATGGGGCCAATATAAGAGATCGAGAGTAAGAGAAGGATAAGAGGGCAGCATATTGAGACTTGTCTTGTTTGAGGATGTGGATACTTGCTATGAATGTGGAAGGGTTGGCAGGGGGAGATTTGTACTCCTCTTTCCATCTCTATTGGTGCCAGTTTCCCCCAGAGCGTTTCTGGTCTTGCCCTTTCTCTGGACGAGGGCCTGACTCTGGGTCTTGTCGCATCTCGCTCATGCCGTGGGGCTCTCAGGTTCAGCAGGCGGAGAGCCAGGTGACTCAAGGCCATGTGAGTGTATCTCCCTGGAGACGCTGCATGCCATTCAATTCCTCTAAGCTCTGGCCAGCACAGACCCTGAGGACTGTGTTCCTTTCCTGTCCTCAGGATAAAATGCGGCAGGCTCTACCATGGAAGAGGGGCACACAAAACATATTTTCAGGATGAATGGAAGCCATACCCCTTCTTCCTCCTTCACCCATTTCTTTTTCTCCTCTGCCTGTTTATGTCTACCTGACACGTTTCTAGACCATTTCTCTCAATTTTTAAAATTCTGAAATGCCCACTGAAATGCCCATGACACCCACTGGGAGGAAAACACACCACAGCCCTATTTTTTTTTTTTTTTGGAAGCTTTGTTAAAAAACAATCCCCTTTTAAGCAGTGATGGCCAGGACTCTGTAATCTGTACATACAATTTAATCCTTTAAAGAATCAGCAGGGCCCATATCAATCAAGAGCCTTCATCAACTTGTAAAAACAATATTTTGATTCAATCAGATTCAAAGCCCTGAAATTCTCAACTAATTAATGCAAGGTCACTCAGGGCTGTGCAATGGTGGCTGGAACAATGGTCAAATATTTACCCTTGGCACACACACGTTTGCATCACCCTAGGATCTGAGCGATGGGCAAGAATAGATAATGCACCTATGGCTGCAGCAGGTTTCATCTGGCACCAGTATTTGGATAAATAATTATTACAAAGGGAGGAAAGGAGAAAAATAATTCTTCCATGGTCATACATGCACACAGGAAAGCACAAGTCTCTTAAAGGTAAATGGACAGAAACCAGCCAATACCTTGCTGACTGTTCTTTTCTAAAATTCCATAGAGGTATTTTGTACAGTCCTTCCTATAACAACCAAAACAAATGACAGGCTTAAAATCTCCTAGGACAGCAGATTCAGTACACTGGATCTTTTGTTAGATCTAGATTCCAATAAATACTGCTTCGGTTTGCAACTTTAGATATTTAGAGACTTTGCATATTTGCAGGGGAGAGGGGTGTTGAGCAGATGCAAAATTATGTTGCTTCTGTTTATTTCTAAGTGTCACTGTTGAGTATCTGAGCACCTGATGCACACATAAAACACATGATGATTTCTTCTCTTAACACACGGATGAGAGATACACAAACTGCAACGAAGTTCAGGCAGACATTATGTCTTTGATCCCCACCTTTCTTCTTTCTCTACTTTCAGCATCTCCTCTAAACTCTTAAAAATGTGTGCATGGTGAGTCTGGTTGTGATCCTGTGCTATATAGCTTTGCAAGATATCATTACTGGGAGATATTGACTGCAGGGTATATCAGGCCCTTTTGTGTTATTTCTTCTAACTGCTTGTGAACCTACAATTATCTCAACATTAAAAGTTTAATTTCTATTTATTTATTTATTTTAATAGTGATTTGCATTTTTTCCATTATAGCTGGTTTACAGCGTTCTGTCAATTTTCTACTGTACAGCGTGGTGATCCAGTTACACATACATGTATACATTTTTTTCTCACATTATCATGCTCCATCATAAGTGACCAGACATAGTTCCCAGTGCTGCACAGCAGGATCTCATTCCAAAGGCAATAGTCTGCATCTATTACTGCCAAATGGAATACTACTCAGCCATAAAAAAAGAACAAAAAAAGTTTAATTTGAAAGCTCATGTATTATAGAGTTGCAGGGTAGACAAATACTTGGGCAGGCTTTTTCTTATACTATCATTTAAACACTTTCCCTCATGGGCCTGTTTCCTTACCCTCACTTCCCAACCTTCAAAAAAATTCTACAAAATGCTAAGAGGAGGAAATTCTTGAGAGCGGCCTTCTTTTTCCTTAAGATTGAGGAGCTAGGGAGGGTTCTTTTGTTTTAAAAGTTCTAAATTTATCTTTAAGGGACTTAAAAGAGACAATATGTGTCTTTTAGAAAAAATTAATTATTAAATGATGGTCAGTCATGGATCTCCTTACATCCTGCCATTCTTATAGTTATTACCCTACAAATTTTCATAATTAGAGTGAAGATTAGAATAACTATTTTTCTGGAGGAAATAGGGTATTTTCAAACATATTCCAGATCAAATATCAAGCCTATTCCAAATTAGGCCAAGGTGGTCCTTTCAGGGACTCCTGGCAACAAAAGTAGAGTGAACTTGCCCATGGCAGAGCTTTCTGATTGCCATGAATCGCTGTATCCAATCTGATGGTTGAACAATAAGCCTTGATCACTGTGATAGACCAAATGAATGTTATGGCTTTGCTCAAGCTCAGCATTTCACAAATAACAAATCTTGGATTCATAGGATGCTGCCAAGATTTTTTTTTTTTTTGACACTCAAGCTGGCCTACCTGGGGCTACTTGATAAAACATTTGGACTGAATTAAATAGGCATGTCTGTCAGACAACTGATTTGATTGATTTTTTTTCCCACTGTATTAACTGGTTATTTTGATTTTCTATAGACATTTAAAAGACTTACAGAATCATAGACTCACAGAATTTTAGTGCCAAAAGTGTCCTTAGAGAGTATACAGTCTAGGGTATCCTTCAAAGTTGCAGAGGTGTTAAAAAAAAATCAAAGGTAAGACTATTTTTACTAAATATATTTGGAAAATGCTGAGCTAAAGCGGTTCAATTGTTTGACTGGCTCCTTATGCTTTATGACTCTAAGAGACAAGAATGTCATATGCAGGTTCTTTAGAGCTTACATTCAACAGGGAATCTTTTTTTTTTTTTTTCATTGCCCTGGATCAGAATTCCAATTAATGAGTTTTGAAAAAATATGATGTAGCAGAAACTATTCTATAGATAGGGAAACATACACTCAAAGAAGTGACTTGCCTTATTTAAAATGCCTCTTTTATATGGAGTTGTAACTGGAATCAACACCTTAAAATTCTCATTCTAATCCTTTCAGCTGAACCAAAATGCACTTATTTTAATTTCTATTGTGAAAAGTTTCAGACATATTCAAAAGTAGAGAAAATAGAAATAATCTCCATGTTCTCATTATCCAGAGTCTGTAACTCTGTAGATGTTGCTGGACCTCTTTTCCATATGTATATTATACACACATAAAATTTATAATTTACAGATGTTAACGTGTGTGTGTGTGTGTGTATGCGTGAGTAATGGTTTCCTTGGATGTTACAAGGGATTAAATGAAAATATCCTGTCTTTAGCATTATGAGGTATCAATTATTTCTTTAGTGTCTGTAAAGAGTGATTATCTAATTTTATCATTTTCCTTGATGTTTTAGTTGAAATTCTTCTGTATAAAACAAGTTTTCCTCATTAACTAAAGATTATTTTTTTACCCAGAAACACAACCCATATGGGAAATAAGGATAAATGCTTATTTACTTCTTTCCTTTTTGTTGCCAATTTTCAGACTAAACGGTTAATTCCAATGGTATCCCGTTAGTGGTGGTGGTTGCCTTTGGCTTCTCTTTCTCCTCATCTCTACTCTCTCCCTCTTCCTTCTCCAGTCTCTCCCTTTGAGGGTCACTAGACTAAATGTGTTTCAACCAATTTCATTCCTTATTCCTTTTGATGCTCATAGGGTCCCATTTCTTGCCAAGGGGGAGCCCATTCATGTTTATTCTTATGTCCTTTGTCATCATCTTTTTTTCTTTTATTAAATCATTTTTATTTTTTCCATTAATTAGCTTACAGTGTATGATATTATCTTTTAATTTTTGGTATCTCCTTTATTTTTTGGCATACTAAGTTATCTTGTTACAACCTTGTATATTTCCTGCCACGGACTGGAGCCAGCCAACTTCCACTTAAAGCCTTAGTTTCTTTAAGTGGGAATGGTTCTTAGAAACTATAATTTGTACACTATGAATGTTCATTACTTTTGGGTTACCACTATTTCTAGGCCTATTAAGTGTACAGGTCGAAGAAATACCCATCTTGCCTTTTACATAAAAATGTTCTCAGGAGGAAGCATTATAAAACAGCCAGACTATTGGCCTTCTCCAAATATTTTCAAGAGAAGGGAATTTTATACTATAATTTAGGCATAAGGCTACCAATATCAAGAGTCAAGTGATGGAATTACTGAGTATTTTACCTTTGTTTATGTGAGTAATTGGATATGCAATACAGTAATTCCTTCTAAAGTCCTATCTACATTAACATTTCAACTACAGCAATTAGGAACCAAGTTTAATAATCAATATAGGTCTTACTCGTCTGCTCACATCTGCAATTAGACTTGTCATTTGCAGGAACAACAATAAAAATGTCTATAAATGGACCCTTGTTATATTCAAATAAGTACCAGGGATTAAGCTGGAAGTATTTAAGGATAAGCAATAATATTTAAAAAGGTATCATATTTAAATAGTTATTAATTTTATTACAATAATTATAAAGGGTTAATGTTTGCATATCATTCATGCCTCTAACTGATCAAAAATATTGGAACAAATTTTCCATTTAAAATAGTGATGGGTACATGTATACACTTCCCCTCCCTTTCAAGTTCCCTTTGAAATAACTGAAACACTGCCTTTCAAATGAATAATGGTATGATTATACTATGAGACAAAATACGGACTGAGATAAGGACTAGAAAATCCTGGAATAAAGAAAGCAAATGGTGTCCAGCCCTGTTGGAGAATTCAGAGCAAGAACAACCATAGCACAAAACCCTAAAGGCTACTTCTGGAGAAGTTTCAAGACAAAATCAACACAGAGATTGAGCCATATTGAAATGAGAACCCTGGTGAATATGTCCTTTATATGAGTTTTCACTCACTTTCCATGAGATTGTGTGTAATCTTCATAAATCCAAAGTTATGATGTACTTATTCCCACAAAACCCCAAATAGATACACATCTCATTCCTACAAACTTCTACCATTCTTCACAGTTAAGACACAGGAAGATAGGAAATTAAGTCTAAACCTAACGATAACTGTTAGTTATCCAGGCTTCCCATCTGGACCTAACTCTTGCCTTTGAATGATATCAGATGACACATAGCTGGAGAGTTTAAGCAGCCATATAAAATCCACATGCTGAGATGCAAGGATTAGTTCCAGGTACTAACAACCTTGTGAATCACTACTGAATCACTATTGTACTACTTCATTTTATATAAATTGTAGCATTTGCTTAACCAAAATATTTAAAGGCCATGTGATCCATTTCTTGGGCTAGTCTTAGAATGTAGGGGAATTACAACTTCAGGGATGTGGGGAGTGCCTAAAAACCACAGGTTTCCCAGGGGGACACTGACACGGTCTTGAAAAATACTTCTGAAAATCTCAACATGTACTGACAAATCTGGGTTAATGAAGCCCCTTTCCTTCTCATCTACTGCCATACCTGCATAAACATTTCTCTACAAAGAGTGAGCCTATAATACCTGTTCCAGCTAAAAGCTCTCCCATTTGAAACAAACTTAGAAAATATGAATAAAATATAACAGATTTTAAATGCACAACTAATCTTTTAAAAAGAATAAAGTTACCAGGAAGAAAGAGTGGGATGAAAAATAGAGAGGTAAGCACATGAGCTGTCATTGTGAACAGTATAGTGGGGACAAAGGCATGCGTTCCAAATTTAGGACTCCAGTGATTTGGGACTTAATGACCAGGTAGAGACAGAAAATAAAATTGTATGCACTGCATGCTAAGTAGTTAAAATAGCTTCCACTTAATTTGGAATCTTTGCTCATCTGCAGTACAAGTTATTTTTTACAGGAAGGCCAAATTCCAGAAGTTAATGTAGTACAAAACCCTTTTGGACAGACAAGCCTCAATCTAGGTGGCAAATACCTCTATTGAAGATAAACACACAATCCAGATTTATAAATTATACCATTAAAAAAAATAAAAACCTGTCTCACAGGAGAATCATCAAACCCCATAAAACAGAATATTAAGATTCTCTAGAACTTCTAATAGAATGTTAAATATTCTAACCAGATTGGGCTGTGATATGAGTGCTTATAACATTATTAAAATCACAAAAACAAATAAAAAAGTATAGGAAAAGAATCACTCGCTATGAAAAATGAACAAGCAGATTGAAATCAAACTAAATAGAACTTCTTGAAATTTAAAAATATTTACTTAGTTATCAAAAAAAAAAAAACTCAAAGAGCAAGCTAAAGCAGATTGGAAATAGATGAAGATCGAGTTAGTGAACTGGAAGATGTAACTGAAGAACTTAGCCAGAGTATAATACAGAGGGACAAAAATATGGAAAATGTAAAGAGATAGTTAAGAGAAATTACATCTGAAGGGAAAAATTCTAACACACACCTAATTGTAATCCCAAGAGGAAAGAATGGCCAGGAAATACATTGGAAATAATGGCGTAGAATTTATCATAAGTAATGGAAGTAGAATCACATTGCTTAATAAAACCCAAATAGGACAAAAGACAGTTAATCTATATCTAGATGCATCACAGTAAAATTGTAGAACAGAAAAAAAGAGAGAGAGAGAGAGAGAAAGGACAGAGAGAGAAAAAAAGAAAAAGATTTATGCTCATAGGAGGAAGAGAATGACAGCTGATTGTTGTTAAGAAACAATGAAAGTTATTGCTTTGGGAGACTGACCTGAGAAAATATTCATGATGTTGATGCCCAAGAGTGGGATTGCAGGGTCATATGGAAGTTCTATGTATAGATTTCTAAGGTATCTCCAAACTGTTCTCCATAGTGGCTGTACCAGTTTACATTCCCACCAGCAGTGCAGGAGGGTTCCCTTTTCTCCACAGCCCCTCCAGCACTTGTTATTTGTGGATTTATGAATGATGGCCATTCTGACTGGTGTGAGGTGGTATCTCATGGTAGTTTTGATTTGCATTTCTCTTATAATCAGCGATGTTGAGCATTTTTTCATGTGTTTGTTGGCCATCTGTATATCTTCCTTGGAGAAATGTCTATTCAGGTCTTTTGCCCATTTTTCCATTGATTGATTGGTTTTTTTGCTGTTGAGTTGTATAAGTTGCTTGTATATTCTAGAGATTAAGCCCTTGTCAGTTGCATCATTTGAAACTATTTTCTCCCATTCTGTAAGTTGTCTTTTTGTTTTCTTTTGGGTTTCCTTTGCTGTGCAAAAGCTTTTCAGTTTGATGAGGTCCCATGGGTTTATTTTTGCTCTAGTTTCTATTGCTTTGGGAGACTGACCTGAGAAAATATTCTATCCGGACAAAGCTCTACTTAAAAGAGACACATGCACCCGCATGTTCATTGCAGCACTATTCACAATAGCCAGGACATGGAAACAATCCAAATGTCCATCGACAGAGGATTGGATTCGGAAGATGTGGTATATATACACGATGGAATACTACTCAGCCATAAAAAAGGATGACATCATGCCATTTGCAGCAACATGGATGGAACTAGAGAATCTCATACTGAGTGAAATGAGCCAGAAAGACAAAGACAAATACCATATGACATCACTTATAACTGGAATCTAATATCCAGCACAAATGAACATCTCCTCAGAAAAGAAAATCAATCATGGACTTGGAGAAGAGACTTGTGGTTGCCTGATGGGAGGGGGAGGGAGTGGGAGGGATCGGGAGCTTGGGCTTATCAGTCACAACGTAGAATAGATTTACAAGGAGATCCCGCTGAATAGCATTGAGAACTATGTCTAGATACTCATGTTGCAACAGAAGAAATGGTGGGGGAAAAACTGTAATTGTAATGTATACATGTAAGGATAACCTGACCCCCTTGCTGTACAGTGGGAAAATAAAATTAAAAAAAAAAAAAAAAAAAAAAAAAAAAAAAAAAAAAAAAAAAGAAACAATGAAAGTTAAAATCCCTCCAGAATGAAATCCTCAATGTAGTAAGAGAAAATAACTGTAACTACAGATTTCTACAAACAGTGAGACAATCGCTGATGAAGATTTTAATTCATTTTTCCCTGTTATTGATAGATGAAGCAGACAGAAGGTCAGTAAAGATATGGAAGATTTGAAAAACACAAAACTAAAACTGACCTAATATCAGAATTACTTTATCACAGGAAATAACTGGTATTAAATGAGTTAAAAATTAACTGAGACTGGTAAAATTTATTTATATATATTTCCTACTGTTTCTTTAGAATTTATAAGAAGTCTACTCTTTATTTTTTCTTTTTCTTTCTTTTTTCTTATTTGTCTTTTTAGGGCTGCACCTATGGAACATGCAAGTTTCCAGGCTATGGGTCAAATAAAAGCTATAGCCACCATCCTATGCCACAGCCACAGCAACACCAGATCTACACCACAGCCCATGTCAATGCCAGATCCTTAGCCCACTGAGGGAGGCCAGGGATCAAATCTGCATCCTCATGCTTACTAGTCAGATTTATTTCTGCTGAGCCATTATGGGAACTTCCTATTTGTTTTCATTTTTAAAAATTTTATTGAAGTATAGTTGGTTTATAATGTTGTGATAATTTCTACTTTACAACAAAGTGATTCAATTATACATTTACACACATCCATTCTTTTTCAGATTCTTTTCCCACATAGATTATCACAGAATATTGGTCTTTAATTTTCTTTGATAATTGGGCTGTTTCTCCTAGTGGTTATTTTCTCCCTATGTAAACATTATGATATTGTCCAAAGAATTCTGAATACTTTTTAAATAAATACATTTAAACAGATTCAGTACCATTGAAATAGGTTGCAACAACAATTTTGCCTTTGGAGATGGCTGTTAGTTAAAGAGCTATTTGCTGGTGGTTTAGAAATTTTATTCTAGGAATCTCAATCTCAAACATCTTGGGGAGACCCAGTTCTGTTTTGAAAGGATAATTCCAAGCCAAGGTGGAGGATAATTTACAAATTATTGTTTGAGATATATGACAGTTTCTCAGCACTTGACTGCAATAGGAAAGGTAAAAAAAAAATTAGAAAAGTAAGTACATCTACTGATAAATAATATACCAAGACATTTGGAGGTATACCTATTAGTTACCTTTCCAGAGTCATTTTTAGAGTAAGTCATAAGTTGTATGATGATTGCAAATGACCTGAACAATGGCTGGATGCTGATCAATCTTCCAAACAAGCATCAAAAACACAATTATCATCCAATGGTTCTTATGACTGCATGTTGGGCTGGAGAAAGTCATAATTTATTGCTCTTTTTAAAATTTCAATTTGCCAAGACATGGAAACAAACTAAATGCCCACAGACAAATGAATGGATTAAGAAGATGGGATACATATATATATATATATATATATATATATAATGGAATATTACTCAGCCATAAAAAAGACAAACTAGTGCTATTTGCACATCCATTTGGATGGAGCTAGAGATTCTCATTCTAAGTGAAGTAAGCCAGAAAGAAAAAGACAAATGCCATATGATATCACTTACTTGTGGAATCTAAAATATGGAACAGATGATCCTATCAAAAAATAACAAACATAGTTCTAAGTGCTACACAACAGGATCTCCTTGCTAATCTATTCCAAAAGCAATAGTTTGCATCTATTAACCCCAAGCTCCCAATCCATCCCACAATCCCACTTCCTCCTCCCCCTTGGCAACCACATGTCTATTCTCTAAGTCCATGATTTTCTTTTCTGTGGAGAGATTCATCTGTGCCATATATTAGATTCCAGATATAAGTGATATCATATGGTATTTGTCTTTCTCTTTCTTACCTCACATAAAGAAAAACAAACAAAAAAAATAACAAACAAACAAAAAACAGAAAGAGAGCAGAGCCATAGAGCAGACTTGGGGTTCTTGGGGAGGGGGTAGGAGAGGGAGTGGGAGGGATGGAAATTTTGGGGGTTTGGGGGATACAAATTGTCATATCTGGAATGCATGGGCAATGGGATCCTGCTGTACAGCACAGGGAAATGTGTGTGATTGGGTCACTCTGTTGTACAACAGAACTGGGCGAAAGACTGTAAATAAACTATACTTCAATAATAATAATAAAGAAAACTAAAAAAAGTAAAAAAAATAAAAACTTAAATTAGATAATAGAGAATCACATAATCAAAAAACTGAAATTATACACAAAAATATGACCTTAAAGCAGCCCACATTGGTTACCAGACATATTCCCAAACTTTTGCACACCAGCACGCCACTGCATTCATCACTGACTACCACAGCAAAAATAACGGAATTGGGCTACAACGGTGAGCTATGTCCAATATTCTCACTAGATGATTGTCCACTGTGCTGCCACCTTTATGAGGATTTGGAGTTCTTTCTAATAAACAAAACATTCCCAATGGAGAAGCAGTAATTGGAGGGTGTGAAAAATTTATACAGTCTAAAAGTGCCAAATTTTAAAAAAAGAGTTTTCATTTAATATTTCCCTCAGAGAAAAACTATCGATGCTGACTATATCTATTTTAAATAAAGTATACTCTTCCAAAAATGTAGAATTTTCATTTCTACCTTCAAACATAGCAATTTCATATAGTAAATATATATATATAGAACATTGTACCCACCAACTATAGAATCGAATATACATTCTTTTCAAGCACATGTAGAACATTTAAAAAGATGGGGCATATATTGCATGATGAATAAAGCAAATATCAGCAAATATCAAAGAATTGAAAGGAAAAACTGCATTACATACTATGACGGCAAACAATGATGTGTTCTCTGACTACATGCAGTTAACCCAGAAATCAATAACACGAAGATAACTAGTGAAACCCCTATGAGTTCAGAATATAGAAAACATTTCTAGAAAGGAAAACTCATAGGTAAAGGGGAAAAAGTTATAATAGAAATTAGCAAATATTTACGATCGAATAACAACAAAACCACTACAAAAACTAACTTTCAAGCTTACAGAGTGTAGGTAAGACAACAGATCACTTGATATGTTTATTTTAGGAGGGAGGAAAAAAACTATAAATGAATGAACAAAACATATCTTAAAAGATTGGAAAAAAATCTTGAAAGATTTTTGATTTTTTTTTTTTTTTTTGGTCTTTTTGCCTTTTCTAGGGCCGCTTCCGTGGCATATGGAGGTTCCCAGGCTAGGGGTCTAATCGGAGCTGTAGCCACCGGCCTCCGCCAGAGCCACAGCAACACGGGATCCGAGCCGCGTCTGCAACCTACCCCACAGCTCACGGCAACGCCGGATCGTCCACCCACTGAGCAAGGGCAGGGACCGAACCCGCAACCTCATGGTTCCCAGTCGGATTCGTTAACCACTGCGCCACGACGGGAACTCCTTGAAAGATTTTTGGATCTAATTACCACTGTATAGGAATACAGGAGTTAGACGAACACATTAACCAGCATCATGGAAATGCAATCAGCCAAATTCAGACTATAGAAAACTCTACATGCCAAATGACCTGTTTTCTTTTCAACAAGTTGCTGGAGGGGACGAAAGAGGAAGTAAGGATATGGGAACATACAGAAGAGACTTAGGTTCTGGTTCAGAAAAAAAATGATTTTTGAAAAAAAGAATAAAAAAGATTTTTTGATGCAATTTGGGAAAACTGAACCCTGACTGGATATTTAATTAAGAAAATATTAAATTTTTAGATAGGTTAGTGGTATTATTATGTCAAATTTTTCATCTTTTAAGTGGTGGAAAAATGAAGGTGGAAGAAATCCTATGTATTACGCTCCCAGGGAATACAAGTGAAGATATAACTGTGTGTACAAATATATGTGTATATATGTATATGTGCACATATGCACAACAGAAGAATTAAAAAAAAAAACAGGTAATGGCTACCTATAGGAAAAGGAAGAATAGAATAGTCAGTAAAAGAAGTTGTAATGTTAGCTATGAATATACTTCGTATTGTGAATCTGACTTTGGAATCTGGTGCAACTATAAAGTAACATTAAATTTAAAATGTAATCCTTAAACACTGAATGAAAATGAAAATGTGTCACACAACAGAGTCACTTCTCAAAGAAATAACCTCTTTTTAAAACACAGAAAGTGGACAATAAATCATACTGCCCTGAAAATCTCTTTTTTTTTTTTTTTTGGTCTTTTTTGGGGGGAGGGTGGTGGGCTGCACCCATGGCATATGGAAGTTCCCAGGCCAGGGGGTGAACTGCAGTTGTAGCTGTCGGCCCACCCCACAGCCACAGCAATGGCAGATCCAAACTGCGTCTGTGAGCTACGCCACAACTCAGAGAAACATCGAATCTCTGACCCACTGAGCAAGGCCAGGGATCAAACCAGCATCCTCATGCATAATAGTCAGGTTCATTACTGCTAAGCCACGATGGGAACTCCCTTGTCCTAAAATCTTAATACACTAAATAAAGTCAAACTGTTTTCAATTATTGTGGTGTTGGTGGTAGTGTTGGTATTTTTATGCTGAGAATTTTTTAAATGTATATTGTAGAATGATAACAAAAATAATTAACTTGATCCCCTTTCTTTACAGTGGGAAAATAAAATAAAATAAAGGTAAAAATAAAAAAAAATAAATAAGTAAGTACATATTGTCACAGAAGTTTTTGGCATGGGAGAAAGGATATGCAGATATAAGTTTGATGAAGATAAGCAAAAATATGTAGCCCTGAATCTGAATTGGAAGTATCAGTATGAACTCATGATAAAAATAATTTTAAAAATGTTCCAACACTGTCTACTGGAAAATCTTAAAAACGAGCAGGTTTAACATTGTCATCTTTAATTATTTCACTAAAAGGAACCAGTGCTCCTTGGAAAAATAGACTCCCAGTCTGAGACAGATTGTACAAGATAAGCATGGAACATCTTGTCATACCAGAAGGCAAGAAGGGTGTCAGTGATGACAAGGTCTGTGTCATAAGGACACAGGAACCAATTTAAAGGGCTTCCGCAACTGGCCACAGATGGGACAACATGAACAGCAGCAGTAACAGTAACTTCAACGCATCAAAAAATATATCAATATATCTAAATCAGTAAGTTCACAATAATACCTTTTTCTTTTCTTTTTTTCTTTTTAGGGCTGCACTCACAGCACATGGAAGTTCCCAGGCTAGGGGTCCAACAGGAACTACAGCTGCTTGCCTACACCACAGCCACAGCAATGCAGGATCCAAGTCTGTCTGCAATCTATACCACAACTCACGGCAACAGCAGATCCACTGAGCAAGGCCTGCATCCTCATGGATACTACTAGGATCTGTTTCTGCTGCACCACAATGGAAACTCCCCACAGCAATACTTTTGATGCCACTGGTCATCATTAGAGTATTTTAGAAAACCAATGCATTATTTTGAAAACTGGTAAACAAAGGGAAAGGATCAAGTCTTTGTTGCATAGTTCCTATATAAACTTTACTTCTAACCATATATTTGCTGAGGAGAAGTTTTTCTGGCTTTAAGAAATGTTCTGACTAATGAACAGGAGGCAAATGATAGATTACTGCCATTTTGTAACCACTAATGAATTAGTGGATCAAAGCAATAATCATCAATAGCCGTAACATCACAGCAAAGAAAAACCAGGCATTGTATGTCTACCGATGGAAGTATATCTAGCTCCTTAGCTAATTTTTAGAGAAAGAAAAATTAAATATCTGATTAAGCCTGTAGATGTATTATTTTACACAAAATATAGGAATGGAACATATTCAATGACAACAGAGGGGTGCAAAGAGCAAAATTCAAATTGTGAATAAATCACCAAGACAAATAACTTGGTTTCTTTAATCAACCAACTTATATATAAAGCAATGCAAAGTAAAAACTAACAAGCAAAAAGATCTTGAGAGATAATCTGTAGATTAAAAAGACTTAACAATACCTATCAATGAAGGAAACATATGAATTTGAACCTTGATTCAAGGAAATGGTGAAATAAAAAGAGCCAACTAGGAAAATGAATTCTGACTAGATATTTGATGATGTTAAAGAATTACTGTTAACAGTTTTTAGGTATGAAAGTATTTTTTTATTTATATTTTGTAATAAAGTCCCTAGCTTTTACAGATATATTCAGGTAGTTGCAAATGAAAAGATACATCTAAATGTTTAAGTATTTTCTTTCAATAAGGTGACAGAAGTACTGGGAGCGGATACAGAAGAAATACGATAGAACAAGCTGACAGTAGCTCAAGCTGGAAAATGGGTTCATTAAATTTCATTGTACTATTTCCTGTATTTTTATATTCATATTTGAAATTTTCTAAAATAAAATGTAAAAAGTTTTTTTAAAAAACACCTTCCCATAACATTTAGAGATACATACAGAATTATTTATGGGGAAAGTGGCACACTCCTAGGATTATGACATAAAAATAGACTAAGGGCAGGGGAAGAGTGGATAGGGGTATAGATGAAACGAGACTGATCATAAATCAACAATTGTTGAAGTTAAATGATGGGTACCTGATATTCATCTTACTATTTTTCAAGCATATGTAAACTAGAGACAATAGTATAATGAATATCAGGTACCCATCATCTAATTTCAACGATTGTTCATTTATGGTCAATTTTGTTTCATCTATACCATCTCTGGTTTATATGTGCTTGAAACTTTCCTTAATAAAAACTTTTACTTTTTTAAAAGGAGAAAAGTAGAAAGCAGAAAGCTAAAAATAAAAGCAGAAAAAGGGTAACTTGAAAATAAATGTGCAGTGGGATACACCAACAATTTTTATTTTTCAAAATAATTAGAAAAGCTGACATCAAAAAATAGACAATATAAAAAAGGCTATGAGTAATAATAAATGAAGATTTTTTTACAGATGTTACAGATATGAAAAAGAATAAGAAAAGGATATGATGCATAACTTCATATCAATACATTTGATAATTTAGATAAAATTGACAAATTCCTAGAAAAATACAACTACCGAAAGGGATCCTAAAATAAAACCTACATATCCCTAGAAACAATTTTAAAAAACAACTGAATCAGTAATCAAAAATCCTCCCCCAAAGAAAACTTAGTGCTTCGATGGCTTCGCTGATGAATTTTACAAAGCAATCAGGGAGCAAATAATTTTAATATATAAATTATTCTAAAACAGAGGAAAAAAAGAACAGTCCCCAATTAATTTTATGAGGCTAGCAAAATTGGATGCCAAACCCTGACAAGGACATTACGAAAAAGGAAAATTACAGAAAAATCACTAAAAAAAAAAAAAAAAGATGCAAAATTCTAACCTAAGTATTATCCAAATCCAGCAATATATAAAAATGATAATATGTCATGCCAAAGTAGGATTTATCCCAGAAATGAAAAGTTTGTTTAATATTAGAAAATTAATGACAAGTCACTACATTAACAGATTAAAGAGAAAAATGATATGATTTACTCAATAGATGCAAAAAGAATTTGATGAAATTCAACATCTATTCAATATAAAAACTTTTAGCAAAATAGGACCAGAATTAAATACCCTTTGCCTGATAAAGGGTATTTACCTCTGGCAAACATCTTATTAATGGTAAAATACTGAAAGCCTTCTATTTGAAATTGGGAATAACAAAGGATGCCCACTCTCACTACTCCTATTCAGCATTGTATTGGAGGTCACAGCTAGTGCAAGAGGAGAAATAAAAGGTATGATTGGAGAAGCTGAAACAAAATAATACAAATAGAGATGATTGTGAAGGTAAAAAAATTAAAAATAAATCTAAAGATAAATTACTAGAAAAGTTTAGCAATGTTATTCTGAATCAACATACAATGAGCAATTGTATTTTTATATAATTCAACTAAAAGTTGAATTAAATTTTAAAAAGGTACTATTTACAAGAGCGTAAAAATAAAATGTACTTAATAGTATATCTAAACATATATTGGAATGATTTTAAAGGATCTAAATAAATATAAAACCATGCCACATGCATAGATAGAAGGACTCAAGAGTGGACAAAAATCAGTTACCTCCCAATGGATCTATAGATTCCAGCCAGTATTAATGAAAGACTCAATGAAAACAATTGAGTCAGTAATCAAAAATTCTTCCACAAAGAAAACTAAGCGGTTCTGACAAAAAGAAACAACAGGGGATTTATTAGCAGAAATTTACAAGAGAAAGTCATTCACCAGAGAAAGAAAAATCAGGCAGATCCCTGTGCCACCCCATTTCAAGGGGGACTCCAGGAGGATTAAGAAGTGTAGAGTGAGGAGTTCCCATCATGGCTTAGTGATTAATGAATCCAACTAAAAACCATGAGGTTGCAAGTTCGATCCCTGTCCTTGCTCAGTGGGTTAAGGATGTGGTGTTGCCGTGAGCTGTGGTGTAGGTCACAGACACAGCTTTGATTCCACGTTACTGTGTCTCTGGTGTAGGCCGGCAGCTACAGCTCCAATTAGACCCCTAGCCTGGGACCACCATATGCCATGGGGGCGGCCCTAGAAAAGGCAAAAAAGACACACACACAAAAAGAAGTGTAGAGTGAAAGGCAGACACATAAGCTAAAAGGAAAAAAAATGAGAAAATTTTCATGATGGTGAAAAGCATCAGGTGAGAGAAATTATAAAGCACAAGTATTAATTGGTATAACAATGCCAAAATTGAGGATTTCTAATAAGGAAAAATGATTTGCAATGTCAAAAACCCACACAGATTTAACATGAAAAATAACTAACGAATGAACAATGAGAAAATGAGAGGAAACCAGTAAGAAAAAACAAAACCAAACAAAACAGACAAGGATATGGCTAGGCCATAGGAGGAAAAATGTCTGAATATTTATACATGTACGAAGGTATAATCTTACTAGTAATAGGTGAAATGTATTTGAAAATAACAGTGAGACACCCCATTATATCCATCAGATTGGAAAATATTAGAAAATGGAATAATACCAAAAGCTTCAATGAAGGTAGGAACTTTCACACACTGCTGTTGGGAACATAAAATGGCAGAGTATTTCTGAAGAGGTACCTGGGGCATTCTTACAGCACTTAGCATCCTTATACTTTAAATATGACTCAGCAGTTCCATTTCTTGTCAATACCCCAGAGCAGATCTTGCACACATCTCTAAGGGAACATGTGTGGGGATGTCTATCTTAAGGGTTGCTTGTCTAAGCAGGAGATTTCCTCAGGATGCTTTCATTACAAGTAATGGAGCTCATTATCTCCCATTTCCCACACATAAATAACTTCTCCATCAGTGTCCTTTTCTGTCAATAACATCACTATCATCCCTGGTACCCAAGCTCTACACTGCTTGCCTGACTATTAATCTTCTGTCATGTATGTCACCACTCACCTCTTCCAGGTCAGCACATCCCATTGGCCAGATGATGGCCTCCAAGGTCCACCAGCAATGGGCACCAAGTTTTACTCAGCTGCTCAGTCCAATGGACACTGTTCAATCGTTGTCTTACTTGCCTTCTCAGCTGCATCCAACAGAAGCACCAATTCCTTTCTTGAAATAGTTTCCTTCTGTAGGTTCTAGGACCCACGCTTTTCTGGTTTCATTCTACTTTTGGGGGGGCTACCTCCCTTGGTCCTCTTTGCCTGCCCAGTTCTTAACTTACACAGATTTCACTCTTTACTGAATATTGATTCCTAAATGTCTCCAAAGAGCCTCAAATCCAATAACTGAACTCAGCATCTCTCTCCCCTACACCTACCCTTGTAGCTGGCCTCTAATTCACAGAATCATTCACTCAGTTGTCTACACCTGTCAAACATGGCTCCTTCTTCTTCCTCAACACTACATCTCATCGCTCTGGAGTCCAGTAAATTCTACTCCTAAATAGCTCTCAAATCAACCTTCTCTCTCTTTCCACGGCCATTGCCCAGAGCCAGGCCACCATTTTCTCTCCCCCCAACCACCACTTTCTAATGTCTTCCCCCAAAAAACAACCTTGCAAGCCTTCTAAAATGCAGCTCTGGCTATGTCACTGACTTCAGGATGGCATTTCAACTTGCTTCTCTCTCTTTAGCTTCATTTCTGGCCTCCTTCCCCACCCCCTCTGCCCACGCTGTGCTGACTCTCCCCATACCATTCTTCCTGCAGGGAACTGCATTCAGCTTCCCCTGACGGCCTGAGCCTCTGGGCCTTCAAACATGTTGCTTTCCCTCTGAGGCCACTGGTACTTCCATCTCCGCTTTAACACCCATCTCTTTTAAAAGCTTTCCACGGCTAGGATAAGTGTTTTCTCCTATGTTCATGGCACTTATCAGAATGTGTATCATCCTAATACTCTAGTTCTATTAACTAAGTTCTCAGTCTTCTGTACTGGACAGAAAGCTTCCAGTGGGTGGGAAATACCAATAGAACTCACCATTAAATTTTCAAATCTACAGTACTCCTCAGAGTCCAGTATTCAAGACATATGTATTGCACAAGTGAAGAAATGAATGAATGTGTCCCCCATACTTCTGCCATATTTACTTTACTTAGAACACAAAGCACAAACCATCAACTCGCTTTAAAAAAAAATGAGTGACTCTGCATTGCATGATAAATGTAGTTCTAAGGCTTTCATGGTCGTCATCATTTGCTCCAGCCTACTCTCTGGATATTGTTCATTATTATGCGTTCTCTTTTCCAGCCAACCGGAATAAATCATATGTGTGCATGTCCCTCTAATTCTCACCTCCCTGCAATGGCTCGTGCTATTCCCCAAACCCTCTCTGTACATTACCTCTACATGTCTCAGTCCTACTTATCATTCAAAACCCAACAATCATGCCACCTCTTCCATGGAGCCCTTCCTGATCTTGCCCTATGGAAACTGTCTCCTCTTCTCTGCTTTCCACAACATTCAATCTGTCTATTTCTTATGGGCCTTACCACTTTGTAGGATATATATTTGCATTTATCTTCTCTCACTCAGGATGGTAAGCAACCTGACAGCAGCAAAGGTATCTTTTTAAAAATCTGTGTGTTCCGGGTTCAGTAGTGTCCTCCCAACGTTTATGTCCGCCCAGATCCTCATAATACAAATTCCTCTGGAAATAGGGTCTTTGAAGATGTAATTATCTGAGGTAAAATGAAGAAATATTGGATAAAGGTGGGCTCTAGAGCCAATGGCTGGTGTCCCTATAGAAAGGCCATGGGAAGATACATAGGGTAGAATGCCATGTGAAGACAGAGGCAGAGATTGGCATGATGCAGCCACAAGTCAAAGATAGCTAGCAACCACCAGGACTAGGATTCGGTCATGGAACAGATTTTCCTCTAGGGCTTTTGGAAGCAGCATGACCCTGACTGACACCTCTGAGTTCGGACTTCTAGCCTCCAGAAATGTGAGAGAAGACATTTCTATTGTTTTAAGTTATGCAATTTATAGTAGTTTGTTACAACATCTCTAGGAAACAAATGCATTGATGTATCTGTTAGAGTTTAGTACAGCCCTTGAGTGCTAAGAAGTTCAGAAACTGCTGCATGAATAAAGAATGATTCTGGGACATATAAGCACTATTACTGTAGGCATTTGCCATCGTCATTGATGGCCCCCAAATATCCCTTCACGAAGATGTGCAGGAAGGATGAGCTAGTTCAAAGGTTGATTCCATATGAGGGAGGGGATCAAGGATTCCTGTTCAGCTGCTAGGATACCCCTGGAGGATGGGGTACCCTATGGAGGGCAGGACAATGGGGAAAGTCAGGTCCCTAAGAGAGATGCATGCCTTCTCTGTAGGAACAAGTCCTAGGGCACTTCAGGAAGCTCACAGATTAGTACTTATTTTTGCTTTCTCTGCAGTTTCCTCTCCACCAAATGCCTTCCTCAGGACAAATTCTGATGTGGATGGGTCAAATCATACCACCTTTCATCCATAAATTGCCACTCCAAGTCTGTTACCTTTCACTGGCCACAAGAGGACTTTATTTCTTTTTTTTCTTTTTAGGGCCACAACTGCGGTATATGGAGGTTCCCAGGTTAGGGGTCAAATTGGAGCTGCAGCTGCCGGCCTGCACCACAGCCACCTGCAACACTAGATCCGAGCTGTGTCTGGGACCTACACTACAGCTCACGGCAACGCCAGATCCTTAACCCACTGAGCAAGGCCAGAGATTGAACCTGTGTCCTCATAGATACTAGTTGGGTTCATGATGCTGAGCCACAATGGGAACTCCAATATATATATTATCATTCCAGTTTTACGTCTTAGAAAACTCAGTTTATTTCTTGAGACTTAAGCACATGCTGGCGAGTGACGATTAAAAGTTTTCTTGCACCAGTATTTAGCAATTGTTTGTCACTCTGTTTAAACTTATCATGTGTTTATTTTTACTTTTCTTTCCCGATCAGAATAAAACTTGTTGAGGGCAGAGAACAAGTTTATGGTTTTGTGCAATGCCCCCCTTCTTAGCAACCCAATAGAACAGGCATTTAATAGATACTTGTTTTAATTTCTGGTTCTGCAGCATCCTGCTGTTTTTGTTCAATTTTTTTCACTTTCACTACACACCCTACCAGATATTCCTTGACATATACAGCACTTGAAAGTGTATACTTTATGTTTTAAAAAGTGATGCTATCGTGAAAATAATGTTAATTGAATGGAAAGTAGGTCACTGAAATAGATGCTTAATATAACATGTTATAACACAAATAAAGAACACTGGAACAAACACCTATGGGTAATAAAAGCATAACATAGTCAGGAACAAAATAATCAACTTCAGGAAAGATGGACGGGAATGGGATTGGGGTGGGGGGACTATGACTTGTTATTTTGTAATAAAGAAAAGAAAACCAGGAGAAACATGATCTAAAGCAACTATGGTCAAATGTTAACCTTTTAAAATCAGGGTGGTGGGTTTGACTGTGAAAAAGATATTTATTCTGAAACAATGTTTTAATTGTTTCAATTTTGGGGAAAATTTTTGGTCACAGAGAGAAACCTATCTCTTTCATTGCCTACCCTGCCCTTTGGTTATATATTTAAATACAACAAAATGAGATGTAATGAGTTAGAGGTAAAGAAGCAGATACCTTCCAAGGGGAGTGAAGAGAACCAAGGCCTTTTTCTTGCAGTGGGGGCTGCCCCAATCTTCTAAACCATGCCCTCAACACCTTTCAAAGAACTATTATTTACTTAAATCTTTCACCACCTCTATGAATTTCTAAGTGGTAAAATAATTGTGAAATATTATCATCTGATGGTCTTAAGATATCATGCAAGTCAATTAAAAAAAAAATGGGGAGATGAACACCCTCCCCCAAATGGGCAAAACCGTGAACCAACTGATAATCCTCGAAGGCAATACAACTGGTTAATAAGCCCATGGAAAAAAATGTAATCAAAACATTAAGATGTTCATTAAACGATTAAGGTGGCAAAGACTGAAAATAAATGAAGTTTCATTATCTGAAAGTTGGTTAGAATGTGGTTCCAGAGAGCTGAAAAGAACACAAGCTGATACAAACTTTTGAAGATCTTTTACCCCTTAAACTAGTAACCCTTCCTCCCCAACGTCCTCCTAAAAATGCATCACAGCATTAATTATATAAAATCTGAATAAATTAAAACAAGTTACATGGCTAATACTAGAGGAAGGGAGTACAGAAATTATTACATAAATATGGTATGGACTTCTACACCATCAATATACTCAAAAATTCTCAGGGGAAAAAAATCATACTGCACCATTAGTTAAATAAATAGTAGAATAGAAATCAAATATAGTATAGTATCAACATTGTTTAAAATTTTACTATACCAATAAACAGAAAATAAAAACTCAACCTAAAAACACTGAAAGAGTACCCATAGGTGGCTCTGGGTAGAAGGATTATGGATTTTTCAGATTTTTTTTTTTTCATATTTTCCAAGGGTTTTTCCAATGGGTTACATCTGATAATTCAGGAAAGCACACCAAATAAACACTGTCTTTAAAAGAAAAAGAGAAGTCACTATTGCGCCCTTCTCACCCCCCAAAATCTCCGTAGGCCTAGGTTTGAAATTCAATTCGCTGGGAACACAGGTGTGCTCGTCAGACATGCTTTAGCCTCACTAGTTGCCTTGTTAAACTTACCCCTGACTGTAGGTCTCGGGCTCTCCCTGCCCCCTGCCAAGCAGGGCAGGAAGTGTTTGATCCACGCCTATTACCATGCCAGTGTTGGCTACCACGTGGAGATGAGTGCCAAAATCTCCCCCAGGGTAGAAGGAGGCAGAGGAACATCCATTCTCACCTATGTGTTTTATATTCCCTTTCAAATCCAATTCAGTTAATGTGGTTATTTGGATCCCCCGCCCACAGACAGCTGAGCTGGGGATTAATGGCTCTCCCCTCTTGTGATGGCCTTACAAGGTCACACACTACTTTAACGGCTGTTCTGGCTCTGCTCTCACTAAAATGTTGACTTGGGCCTGAGAGTTGCATCTTCAGCATGGCGAGTGTGGTCATCCACAGCCTCATCGTCAAGACGCTATTAAGATGGAACTCATGTTTCTCTTTTTTCTTATGTATTTATTTATTTTTGCTTTTTCGGGCCGCACTCTTGACATAGGGAGGCTCCCAGGCTAGAGGGTGAATCAGAGCTACAGCTGCCGGCCTACACCACAGCCACAGCAACACAGGATCTAAGCTGCGTCTAGGACCTACACCACAGCTCACGGCAACACGGGATCCTTAACCCACTGAGCAAGGCCCGGGATCGAACCCGCAACCTTGTGGTTACTAGTCAGATTTGTTTCCATGGCATCACAGCAGAACTCCAGAACCCATGTTTCATTAGCCAACACTGTCCTTTCTGTTGTCTTTATTTAAAAGCAGTCATAGCTACAAAAGAGCTAAATAGGAGCTCATTGAATCACCTCTTCATGGTGATGGGGGGTGTAGGGAATTAAATGCTAATCCCATTTTTCCCTTTATTTTAGGGTATACTAATGAGGGGAAAAAAAAACAAAAACAAAAACTCCATCACGGGGGTCCCTAGGTTTGACTGAAACCAATTTCACACTGGAAATCAGGCTCTAAGGTTAAAGCAGCTAGATCTTTTCCATTTTCACTGCAGCCCTGTTTCTAACCTTGACCCCAAATTGAGGCAGATTCCAGGCATAACTGGCATACTTGGGTTTGTCTGGGTGAATTAAATGGTCAAATAGTATTAGCCAAATTCCTACACATGTGCAGCCCCATACCTGATGTGCCAAATAGCTAAGGAAAAAGAGTTGGATCTGCTTACAGAGTCTACAACCTAATTGTGGAGAGGGTGGTTTGATAGGATATGAAGAATGGGATGGTCTAGGAAGCAGAATTAGGGGATGTGGGCTGGAGATGATGCAGTGCTCAGCAAACATTTTCTTAAAGAGCCAGAGAGCAAATATTTTAAGGCCACGAGGTAAAAAGTAGGCTATTATGGAAGTACTTATAAAACCATTTAAAATATAAGGCAAATGTAGAAATCATACTCCCTTAGGGCCATTAAACAAACAAACAAACAAACAAAAAAACAGGCTGGTCTTGGACCTTGGGCCTCAGTTTGTGGACCCCTGGCTAGGACAGCAGGCAGAGCCGATAGCTAAGAGCAAAGGAGCCTCAGTTCCAGTTCTTTCCATGTGATTTTAATGTAAGTCATTTTTTTCTTCTATAAAAAGGAGGAAATAGGAGGTATCTTTGATTATCACACTGTTTTCAAAGATCCAATGAGGACATAAATGTGAGGAATTATATCAATTAAAACTTTCTAACCAATGCAAAGTATAATCATGGTGAACCCTGCTCTTGGGAAACTTACGACTAAGATCCATCAAGAAAAATCTGGCATTGGTCCTCTCGATGAAGAATGGCCACCAGTGATTACAACGTATGCTCCATATTCTGACCTACAGAATGAGAGGAGGGTACACTCCATAATGAGGACCGTGGGGAAACAGCACTGCAATCCCCACCCACCACAATCACCCCCACTGAGGGACAGAGATGGGCAAAATGTGAGCAAATTGGCTTCAAGCCTTAAGAGAATTTTTCGTCCATGAATCCTACCTATAGTCCCTCTAGTTTCCTGTCATTTTGTTCTTGAAGCTGGCTCCAGGTCCCAACTGAATCTAAAAGAGAAGTCTTCACCAAGCTCCCCCAGCTTTCCGGGGTGCACAGCAAAGTTTAAATTGTGCTTGGCCTTATAATATTTGTACACAGTAGGCAGTAACTCCTTGTGTGTAGAATTTAATTCAGCTGACTCTCTCTGCTCTGAAGGAGCATTACAAAGATGGGCAGGTGACACCACGAATTCAGTTTCAGAAATTACTGAAAGGAGGAAAACAGTGATGCTGCTTTTCATTTTGATGACACTGAAAACATTTCTCCCACGCTAAATATTTGTTAATGTTAACAGTCCAAAGCAGGTGGCAACATTTTTTTTTTTCCTAAATGTCTTCTTAGGGCCACACTGTCAACATATGGGGAATCCCAGGTTAGGGGTCGAATCAGAGCTGCAGCCATTGACTTATGCCACAGCCACAGTAATGTGGGATTCGAGTTGCCTCTGTGACCTACACCACAGCCCCTGGCAACGCTGGATCCTTAACCTACTGAGCAAGGCCAGGGATCAAACCTGCATCCTCGTGGATACTAGTCACGTTCATTTCCACTGTGCCATGACAGGAGGTCCAACAAAATTTTTCAAAAAATATTTTCTTGTGGGTTTTTTTTTTTCCTCTAGCTGAAATGACATGATAATGACCAATAATTAATTACTGGCAATTACCCTCCAGTAGATTCATCCTTGACATTGAAAAGGATGTGAAGAGTTCCCCGATATATATCAGTGGTTAAAGTGAGGATGCGGGTTGGATCCCTGGACTCGCTCAGTTGGTTAAGGATCCAGCGTTGCCAAGAGCTGTGGTGTAGGCTGCAGACGTGGCTCTAATCTGGAGCATTGCTGTGGCTCTGGTGTAGGCTGGAGGCTACAGCTCCACCTGGACCCCTAGACTGAGAACCTTCATATACTGTGGGTATGGCCCTAAAAAGACAAAAAAAAAAAAAAAAAAAAAAAAAGATGTGATACTGTGTGTTTGTCAGCTTTGGGTCCATAAACAGGGTTCTTTCTTTATGGCTTTGGGTTCCAGATTTAATAAGCATTCAAAGATATTTTGTCAACAAAATGAAACAACTTTAAGTGTACAAAACAGAGAGTTCAGCGATGAAAACTACCGACTGATTATACATATAACTGGATTTATTGTTAGTATTTTTCTTATCCCTTTGGTTCCATCTTCCATTTATTTTCCCTTAGCATTTGCAGAGGCCCCAATTTCATAAATTGCAGCAATAACCACCTTACTTCCTATTACCCTTAAACTTCATATCAACCTGAGGTTTCTCTCCTCTAAATTGGCACAGACACCTCTGTGTTTCCAGGCTGGATGTGCACAAGCTGCAATGTTCATTCTGGTAGAAACACAGACATTTGGAATGGCTCCTGTAAAAATCTCTGACTTCAAGCCTTCTCAGAAGTGAGAAGACAGGTTAGGACACATGACTGGCCCATCGTCATCATCCCGCCATCATTTGATTTCTGCATCATACAACCAATTGATTCCTCATAACCACCTACAGAATGTGCGTGTACCGCTTGCAGTGTTTAATCCCCGCCTGTGGAAAACACATGATCAAGATAAATTCGAATATGTGACACTTCCTCCATCTCAAAAAATAAAAGGATCAATTTTAAGCCCTTCATTACAATCCCTAGGAGGAGCACAAGGGAAAGTGAATGTGCTGCCAACAATGCAAAGGAGTTTTCCTTTCGAATATCCTGATTTAAAGAGAGACTATAAGCAGCCTCAACTGGAAGCACCCACATGAACAGTTTTAAATGAAAACTTTAAAAAAAACAAAAACAAAAAAAGATTCAGATTGTGGATTTTACCCTCAGCCATTGGAAGGCTGCGTAACAGGAAAATCATAGGTAGACTGATAGGAGAGGAAGGGAGGGAGGAAGGAAAAGAGAAAAAGACGAAAGGAAAAGGCGGAAGGAAGGAGACGGGAGAGGAGCGGAATCTTATAAAGACATTGCTGCCTACTTCGGGAGTATCAGAAAGATAGGGGTACGTAACTTGTTGAAGAAAACCTTCTAGAGATGCCAGAGAAGAGTGGTACATCCCCAAACCAGATCAAGCTAAACCCTGATTTCATTCTAGTCCACTGTGTAGAAAGAAGAGATTCCTTAAAATCCTTAGGTTTTGAAAACCCCAGACTCATGACTTCAACTGATCAATCTGAAATGTATACATATGAGTGGAAAATGTGTAAATATGTATAGTGGTGGCGGTGGGATCATCGGGCAGTGGGCTCCTGGCTGTGGACACTCTGGATCTGAGCACTGCTTTCCAGGGAACCGTGTCCCTCATTCCTCACCACTGCAGCTGGACCTGAAAAGACCCCACCCCATCTCGTGAGAGAAAACAAAAGCAGGACTTCAATTTTTCTTTGGGACCCCTGCACTCTGGATTTTTCTAGGACCCGAAGTACCCACATGTAATACCATTAACTTTAGAGGAAAACAAACAAACAAACTATTCAGGGATTAATGGAGAATGGTGGTAGGGGGAAGCTGGCAATGACGGATTCATTTTCACTCTAGAATGAAAATCTGATGCATTCACTCACAAAAGGAGAGGCTGGCACACCTCCATCACTGTATTTTCTTTCTGGGTGCTGTGTGCCCCTTCTTCTTCACACACATGTGAATGTATCATACTGAAAGTCATGCTTGTTTGGGAGATACCCCTATACAGAAACACTGTGCATTTTCTCCCCTCTGCTTCATACATTACGCGTTCTGAAAATACTTCACTTTGCTGGGGGATAAAAGCACTCAAAGGCACCTTTCTGTTGTTGTTTACCCACAGGAAAAATAAACAGTCTGTTCGCTGAAATACCACACTGAAAGATTAAACCTGTTGGCACTGGATTTACAAAATTCTTTTTCCCATTCTTCTAATGTTCCTGAATTTATAACACAATTAAATGAACACAATTAAATTAAACAATCCTTTGGTCAAGAAACAGGATGATAAATACAATCTCCTAGTTTAAAAAAAAAAAAAGTCATACAGAGAGAGACAAGGAAGATTATTAAAGATCTTAGCAGGAAACAAATGCCTTCATTTTTCTTAACGCTAATTTAGAAATTTATTTATTTGGTTTGAAAAAAATCGGCTCCAATGAACGTAGTCTGAATTCAAAGGACTGTCAAAGGCCAGGAGGTGGGAAGGCAAGCGACTGCATTCAGGGATCAGGATGGCTTCGGCAGCCTCTGACAACAGATGCTGAGACAAAACCCTTCTCTGGCGCTAATGTAGCCTTGTCAGCCGCTGCTGAAACATCAACTCAAGCTGTCGCCCTTGTACGAGGTCTCATAAATCCAGATTAAACCTTTCTGTTTGTTTGCTGGTTTTGTTTTGTTTTGGGAAGTCAGGAGGTGGGAAGGAGGTTAGAAAAACCGTTTTGGTTTTTGAGTGTTTGATGGCTGTGCAGAAGCTCCTGGGTGAGCAGGACTGTCATTTCTTCATTCAACAAACCTTCTGGAGGCCTGAGCTGTGCAGGGATGGGGAAGACATGGATGTGGGCAGGGGGAGGTGAGGGGGTGGAGGAGAAGTCCCTGACTTGTGGGGTGGGAGTGGTTTGCAGTCCACCCTGAAATGGACCTGACTGCAAAATGCTCTTGTCTTGATCCCTGTGGGTGTTTGGAGGAAGAAAGAGCTGTTTCACACCACATGTACAGGTCAGAACGTAATATTCATTAATAATTTCTTGCCCTGGATTTTACGCTTTTCCATTCAAAATAAAAGTCTGCATAAAAATATTAAATAAAATAGTATTTTTAAAAAAAATTAACTAAAATTGAATGAGATGAAATCTGACTGCTGGAACATAACATGAGATGTAAGCAACCACATACATACTGGTCTGTGATTGAAAGGTAAAACACCTCTTAATATTACCAAGTGAAGGTCTGATTAGAAGTTTCTGGCAATTGTGTGCAAACAAAGTCAGGATTCTCAATTACACTTCATTTAAATTGACATTCTAATATTGTATTTTATTTAATGAGCATATATATTTCCTTCTTTAACGTGTAAAACCAATTTAATAATTTATGGTGGTTTCTGCATCCTCCACCACACACTTTTATTGTTTTGAAAAAGGGAAAATCTGATCCTGAAAATGTAAATGATTTTCTTTCTAAATATTTTAAACTCTCTTGGAGAACACGCACTCTTAAGTGCGCCCATATATATGTATAACTTCTCACGTGGTTATGACACGTTTTCTATCTTTTCATGCCATCTTTGGGCTTTATTACTGCACTGTAAAGTAATTCTGTTAACAATGCTGAAAGACAGCAATTGTATATAACAAGCTTTTTTTTTTTCTCCTCTCATTTATAAACTGAGTTGGATTTAAGTCTGTAAATATTTGAAGCAAATAACATTAATCAGAAACTGAGCACAGTGGAGAATTTTTAGAAGCTAAAGGCAATTAAAAACTGCATATACATAAAAAAGTTATTTGGGGAGAAATTCCTACTTAGGCTTTTTGACACTTGCAATGATTTTTTTAAAGGGCAACATGGTGTTTTAAAATTTTAATTTAGTTAAGGAAAACTCAAGCCCAAAAAGCTGCTCTATTGCATGGAAACCTCATGAGGCAAGCTTCAGTCCTGAGCAAACAAAAGCAGCTGCATTTATAAACCCTTGAAAAAAGGGTTTATAATGCAAACGCTGCTGTGACCTTAACTCCAGAGGTGCAAACAGGCGGCTGTAATAGGAAAATTATGCATTAAAACCGAATGGGGTTCAAAGAATGTTTTAAGATTTCTATTTGATCATGTTTTGTAGCTTTTCCAGTTTCAAATAATAAATAAATTTATGCAGTTGAATGAGAAGGAAGCTTCTGTTTCCTCGAAACACTTCAAATGGGTGAATTGTACGGCATGTAAATTATATCTCAATAAAGCTGTTTAAAAACAAAACCAAACCACGGATTTCTATCAGGGGCCAAACAGAGTTTGAGGGGATGTAAGGGACATCTGGCCACTGAGAAGTAAATAAGGACTGCTTGGCAACTAGGGATCTCCACCTGAGAACCTAACTCACAAGATAGTTCCAACATTTGGATATGAGAAATGAAAGAAGAATCATTCTGAAAGCACAGAAATGCACACTTTAAACACGGTATAACAATTTGCTTTTAATGTAACTAAAAAAAAAAAATTCATTTTGGGGTAATTTTCTAAAGCTCTTAAAGGAAACCTAAGGTAGTATATCTAAATCTTTAAAAAGGAAAGACAAAAGAAAGGGAGAGGGGAAGGGAGGGATTGCAAAGAAGTATTGCCAAAGAGAAAATGCAAAGAACTGACAACGACCACATAAATAAATAAATCGAAGCAAAATTCAATAAGATGAAAAAAAGGAAGGGAGATTTAAGACAGTTAAAGACTGGAAAAGGTGAGGGGATATTTCCAATAAAATTTCTAATGTTAGTACTCTACAAGAAAAAAAAAATTACCAGAGAATTCTCTAAGATAAAAGACTAATAAAATATCAAAGTAGAAGTTTTAATTCTCTTAGAACTTGGAAAACACATAAAAGAGAAAATGTCTCCATTTACGTTACTGAAAATTAAAATCTAGTTCAGAAGATTAATATTGGTGTACTGTTGTTATACAGAAAACCAAATCCAGATTTCAGAGACGTCTGTGGGTCAAAACCATTTCAACAGAATCTGCTGGTAAGTGCGGCCCCATTTGGAGAAGATGAGGCTCAGGCTGGAACTCAGGCATTCCTTTCCCTAGCTCTGATCCACCCTGGGCTCCCAATTGGATTTTTTCCTAATGTTCAAAAGAGATATAATATCTGCATAAAATAACAATAAAGAGACGATGATGACCCATCCACTTGCATAGACATAAAGGAAATCCATGGTGTTTTTAATTTTTTCCTTTGTTCTTTGGAAGTGAGGCAGGAGTCTAGCATTCACAATGATCTCAACACAGGAGCAATACAAAGCAGTGCAAGTGGAAGGTTCTAGAAGCAGAGGTGGTTATGATTTGACCTCTTGGGGTCAAAGGTGACTCTTCTTTTACATGAGAGTGAAGTTGGCAGAAAGTGGTCCAAATTGCCCAGGTATAGGCCTGGTGAGTCCTGGGTCCTCCCTAAAAATAATTTTTCAGGGCCGTATGATGCGCCTTGTGGCTCCTGATTGGGTGGTAGAAACTACTTTGAAATGTTTTTTAGTGCCATCTGTGGAGATTTTGTGCTCTCTTGAACTGAAGAGGGGTATTCAGGTTTGGCGTCTGGACTTGCGCATCTTGTGAGCAGTTTTTTTGAAACACCCTACACTCATTCTCTCTCAGAAACAGTGGAGGACCAAGTTGCCTGTAGCCGCTGGAGGAGCTAGGGTGTGGTTACAGCACTACTAAGGTCCTGATAAAATCTGCCTCTGGGATCTGAACCCTTAACCTCTTTGACACCTTCAGCACATGGCTGTTTTCTATTAGAACTTTTCATCAGGCGCAAAGATGGAGCTATGCAATAGGCTTTCTTCTATGTCCATCTTACACCACCTGAAATGAATAACTCAATTTTAAGGCTGATGTAATAGCCTAAGTAATATCTGTGTTTGGAAAGAAAAGCATACTCCTACTCTGTCAGATAAGCATACTCTGACAAAAGGAAGGAAAAACATGGGTGTGAAAAGAGGGAAGATGTACAGTCGCATCTGCACATCTGAGCTGGACACGGAGCAGTGAAAGTCAAGTTGGTAATGAGGCATCTGTCTTGTCAGGAACACATCTGACTGGTCATCAACCATTTTAAAAATAAAAGGCAGGGCTTTACATGCAACATGGAAAACTCATCTTAGATTCTAAATGTCATGGGGGTCAGATTTCCAGTTCTGAAATAAATAGATCCTCTTAGTTTGAACATACCATTCCTTGATCATGTTGGCTTTTTGAAAGATGCAAACATTATTTGTTCCTCCTTTTCTTTCTTTCTTTTTTTTTTTCCTTGAGTAAAAGCTGAAAATAAAAAATAGATCCTCCGGGTCACTTACATCTAAGAGAAAAGCTATCGCCGAAAAGGAGTACATGTTTTCACTTTTATCATTTTCTCAGGGAAGATCTTAAAGGATCTTGTTCCTTGGCTCTTTTTGCTTGAATCTGGAACCTTGACTTTACAGGAGAAATCAGGGCAGCCCTGCCTCACCTGTGTGAATGGGAAGTGAAAACTGCTCAAAAAATCACTTTGAGTAGGATAGTTTTTTCCTTTCAATGTGAGCCTCTCTTGGAATAAACCCAACTAGGTAACTTAAGTGGGCAAAGCTATAAAGAAAACAAACAAACCAAAAACCTCTGCCATAACCAGGGGGACAGTGTGGGAGCAGAACCTGGGGGGAGGGAAGGAATGGTGAAAAGAATGTGTGTCTAGAGACCACTGCTGAAAAAGGTACCAGGACAAAATGGCCAGGGATAAGGCCAGGGATGGGGCTTGGGCAGGCACCATGAGAAGGGATGCCAGCTCTCATGCCACAGGTAAAACAGGTCTGCAGAAGGTTTTCGTCAAAAAAGAAACATTTCTGAACACAACATATAAAGCAGTCCCTTGCAACATGGGTACCTGCATCAACAGGGCTGGTAAAAGGAGATGGGAGTTGTCTTCAAATCTACAAGCCTTTACCGAAGACGTGGGATCCAGCCATCCGTCTTGGGATCCAAGGCAATGGATAAAACATCTGGCTGCTTGCAATTACATGCCATTGACGAGGGTCCTCCGAATCATAAGCTGAGTTAGGTTTGGAAGAGATAACTAAAACACGGTGTTAAAAAATCTAAATTTTCAACAGCTGATTCACATCATTTCCGAGCCAAATCCAGGATTTCTGCTGCTTTTTCAGAGACAAGATTTTACGCTGCTTGGATTGAGCACAAGAAGTACAGTGATATAGAAACAGAGCTGGGACTGACACTTGCAAAAACACCTTCCAAGCATGTAGATACAAATAAAAGACAGAGAAGAACAAATTGTAGCTGTTCACTCTGGCTACAGTTTTATAATCTCAAGCCTGCATGGTACCTCTATGATGCATTTTTAAACTAGCAATATTGAAAATGTGAAGCTTAAAGTGGGCTGCAGGAAAAGATTCGTGTGATTGCATACCAGCATGGTTCAGGGAAGACATAAAAGCTACATGAAATTTTAAATGCAATTATTTTAGATTAGAATATTTGGATTGAAAGATCTGGAGGGTATTGTTTTTGATAAGACAGTCTCACTTGACAAGAGCTGTCACCACTCTGGGGCTCTCTGTTGTCAACTAAAGATGAAAGGCCATCAGAAAGAATTAACTTCAGCTTTTAAACAGTTTGAAAATGTCAGCGAGGTCAGAGAAGATATATTTCTTTATGTGGCATATTTACCTGATGAGCTTTTGGGTTACAATGTGTTTCTGCTTTCCATTCAACTTAGTCTAAAATCATGGTAATTGATCACAGGCTAATGACAGCTGACAAGGAAACAGTATGATTGGCTGAGGGCTGTGTCAATCATCACTGCTTTGGAATAGGGATAGCATACCAGATCTTCTAATAGCAGTAATTGGCAACTATGGAAAAAACCCAGCTAGGTCTCCTTTCGTACTTTCCATAGCCATTTATTTGGTTTCCAGTTACATGGAAGCCAATTTAAAAGCTTTTATAACTCGTACCTCACTAGTGGACCTATTGTTCCTATGTTCTCCTGGGGAAGCTCAATAGCCACTGCAAAATTCAACACACACACACACACACACACACACACACACACACACACACACACACACACACAATGCATCTCAGTGCTAAATGTAAATATTGGTTTATTAAAAAAAAAAAAAACGAGAGCGAGAAAAGAAAACTTGGATGGTATCTATTATGATCACCTTAATAAATTCTTCTGACATCTGATTTAATATTGTGAGGAAGTTTAGTTTCATTTTAAACAACATGAGGCCTGAAGGTGATTTTTTGCATTTCTAATGTGCATTCCTCCTTCTAAAAAGGAAAGTGATAAGTTAAAGCAAGTTCAAGTACTATTGCAGCAAGCTAATTCCCTTTTTCCACATGCGATTCGGAAAGAAAGGTCAAGTCGGCTGTCACTTCTCTCTAACTGATGCTCCGAGTCTGTGTGCAGTGTGCAGGATGTATTTAAAAGAAGCCAAGCACTTGGCCATTTTCTGCGTCGACCGTATTCATCGTAAACCCTCCATCTTGAGTGGAAATGAAAGATTAGGTGTAGATGAGTTTGTAAACAGCCGATGTGCAGAGAAGTTCTTTCTGCTCAAAACCAAATCCTGCTTTCCCATTTTCAAATGTAAGTAACCCTTGCAACTGGGAAAAGGGGCTCTACCATCAGCTGTAATTTATATGATGGGCTGTTTATAATGTGGGAATCTCGCTGCTGACCACTCGGGCCCCTGACTGCTCAAGCACTGACAGGGGGGCAAGGAAAACAGCAAAGGACCAATAAAATGCACTGAATATTTAAAACAAATATAAAACAAATATAAGATGTGAATTCTAGAAGTTGCTGAAAAACACACTAGAGACGGTGCAGGTAAAAGTGGTATAGGTACACATACAATATAATTATTGGTATTCTAAATAAACAGTCCTTGATCTAAGAGTTATAGAAGATACAATGTATTAAAAACAGGTGAAAACCAAAGCCAAGAGGACTGACCATCTACTTCAGCACTTTTAACTAGGAAGATAAATGTGTACCATACACTTAACAGAGATTTATATATGAGATGGAGATGCCTGAAAAATTGTTTCTTTATTAAAACTTCTAGAAAAATAGATACAATCATCTGAGCTATTATTAGTCAAATGCATTGTCTTTGTTAGAACCGTTCTTGCAGGAGAAAAATCACTGAAGAAACTTCATTTATAGGAAATCGTCTTATAAAAGAATATACCATAGGGAAGGCTCTAAAAATGTTACCCTGCTTAAAAAAAAAAAAGTCTCATTCAAATCATTAGGATTGACATATTTTTCCGAGTAGAAGAATGACAGCACCTTCCTTCAGCTACTCAGATGCTCCCCCTTGCATTCATACAGGCTCACTGGGGTATCTTAAATAATGTCCTTGTCATTCCCCCTTGACTCCCAAGGCAGTGCTGCTCATGAACTTCTCTTGGCTGTGCACATTGGCCTACAAGGCAATTGAACCACTTCTTTCTAAGTCATTAACTAATGCGTTAAGGTACTGTCAGATCGCTCATAACAGAAAATCCATGCAACCCACAGGGCCTCCTTTTGCCTGGCAAATGAATTTGTTACAACTGGACACGAGCAGTTGTGGGTCTGGTGTCTACACCTTAGTCAATAATGATCATCATTATAGTATTCCACATTTAGGGCAGTTCCTCAGAGCTGAGTTATCTGAGACTCTCAGACTGTTAGAGGCAAGATCACCATCACTGTCCACTGGTGCTCTTAAATGCCTCCTGGTGATTCTCCATCAAATTAAATCCCACAACATCCTGGGACTATAACATCCTATCAAGTCACAAACACAAAGACAGAGAAGATAAAGGGGATTTTCTACTATGAGTTAAGAACTCTGCCAGGTTCTTTACATTTCTATTATTATTATTTTTTTAAATAATAAGCCTATGGAGTTCCCATTGTGGCACAGCAGAAATGAATCCGACTAGGAACCATGGCGTTGTGGGTTCAATCCCTGGCCTCGCTCAGTGGGTTAAGGATCCAGCGCTGCCGTGAGCTATGGTGTAGGTAGCAGATGTGGCTCGGACCTGGCATTGCTGTGGCTATGGCATTGGCCAGTGGCTGCAGCTCCAATTCGACCCCTAGCCTGGGAACCTCCATATGCCGTGGGTGCGGTCCTAAAAAAAAAAAAAGAAAGAAAAAAAAAAATAAAAATAATAAGCCTATAGAGCAGAAGATTGTTATCATCATTCATTACAGGCAGTGATACTGAGAATCAGAGAACTTCAGTAACTCATCTAAAGTTTCACATCTCATAACGAGAAAGTCCATATTCAAAATTACATCTCTTCCTTTTCACAGGAGGATTAAGATACTGAGGAGCACTTTTTTTTTTTTTTTTTTTGCTGTGCACATGGCATGCAGAGGAATGGAAACCACACCACAGCAAAGACAACGCCAGACCCTTAACCCACTGTGCCACCAGGGAACTCCCGAGAAGCACTTTTTAAAGACTCATATGTAGATTTCAAGCCATGAAGAGATGATTGCGATTCCAACTCTCTTGTTTTCTACCTGACAGAGAGTCCTCTTGATGGAAACAGTTTGAATTTTTAAAAAAGGCTAAGTGAGCTCTGTCACATCTTTGAAGGTGAAGGAGAACCCTCAAACTAAGATTGGTCCCAAAGATGCCAGATGGACCCGTTTTATCTTTGGTGCCATTTGATTCAATCCTGGATCCCCGCTCCTCCCCACCCCCCAGCACCACTCATTTTCTGCTGCTTTCTCTCAGTAGCTCAGAGGATCACATTTTCTCAACCAGAATACTGGTCTAAGATGTAACACAGGGCATGACTGATGGCACTATGTATGACCTGTCACAGCTGACCACCATGGATAAGTTAGAGGATGCTTATGGGAAGAAAAAAAGAAGAGCATATTTTAAAGCACCAATGTCCTAGTCTATGAAGTCATTGACCAGATTCACATCAATGGATGGTTAAGATGAAAAGCTAAGAAAAATTAAATATAAAACCCCTCTTATGAGAAGGCTCAAGACAAGGACACCTTCTAAATTCTACGTAAATTTATACAAAAATTAGTAGAAATGAGCAGCATGGGGAAAATAAAACTATAGGTCCATAAAGCTCTTGGCATTTCTATCAATACTTTTACCTTTTTTGAACTCAGGTAGTTGGAGTTCTTTTAATGCCTCAGGATGAATACCCCACACGGTTTATAGAGTTCTCTATTTCCCTTTCCAAATTTATTTCTTCCTCTTCTTGATTCCCAGACTCAGCTGCATCCTGCAGGATATTCCTACCTCCTGCCTTACCTATCCCTTCTCAGAAAAAGCTCTACACCATTTTCTGCTAACCAAACCCAACTCCCACCCACAGACCTGCCACAGGTTCCCACACACTTTCTCTGAGCATCCACAACAGTCTCCAGCCCACACTCAAACATTTTTTTTTAATCATATGAGGCTCTATCAACCTTACTGTTGATTGTTTCTTTGACTACATGTAGGAGCATGGCTATACTTCTCCTGTATCTCCGAAATACCTAGCACACTAGTAGGCTTCAATAAATATTTAATTCTTATCCAACTGGTCAATTTAACCCACAGTCTTTAAAATCCTAGCGCTACAACTGCATTCAATGGGTGGGGGGTACCCAGGATACTGGCAAGAACAGCAAAAGAATGTTCTGTTTTGGTTGCATCCTAAGAACAAAAGCATAAGTGTAATAGCATACATCTGTTTCTCGGGTTGAGATTTATAAATGGAAGCATTGATTTCAAATGTCAAAGAAACATAAATATTGCTCTTAGGGCAATAAATGAAAAACAAAACTGAAAGGTTTTGACGACATTTCCACTGGGTGGCTGTCACTCACCAACTCCAACCTTCTTCACAAATTTTTTGTTTGGTTTAAAGTAATCACGAAACTTCATGAGCCATCAGAGGTGGAGCTGTAGGAGATGTTAGCAATAACATCTCAATAGTTAGGACAGCCTAACAATTTCTAAACGTTTCTTTTGAATAAAGAATCTCTGGTTTGAAAGACTATGAACAAACATATCACACTTTGCTCCTTGAGTTGATACAGCTTAAGGGGGAGCCTTTACGTCTGCCAAATTTTCTGCAGGGTTGCCTTTCCTTCCCAAGTTCATCACTGATCCCTTTCCCCTCAATAAAGGCAGTGCCTTAGGGTACCAAAGTTAGATCAGTCGCATCTTTATTTATTAATTGTTCTTTATTCAACTTTGGACACTATACTCAAAGACTGCTATTCAAGAGATTCTAAAACTGGCCAAAGCATTAAGAGTAAAAATTTCAAACTAGCTCAACATTCGGACTTAGCAGGTGACAAGAAGGGGACAGAGCAGAGAAGAAATGGACTGGATCTCTGAGTGAAGAACCAGTTTGTGGGAATCCTGGCTGGACTGTTAGGTGACGTTGTCTCTTCTGGTCAATGGTACACTTTGGTCTCCTCTTGGAAAAAGAAAGGATCATAGTATCTGTCCCATAGGGTGGCTGTGATCACCAAATGTATTAACGCATTTTAGTTGCCTGGCATCAAGGACAAAGATTGAGGAAGGGAATTTGGGCAAGAGTTAGGAAGTCCTACTCTCTTACGGTCCACAGATCTCCTCCATGCTGTCCTGAATAATTACCTCACATATCTCCTTAAGCAGTACTGACCTCTTTATTTTATTTTATTATTTATTTATTTATTTATTTCTCCCGCAGCATATGGAAGTTCCAGGCTTCCATATCGTCTAATCAGAGCTACAGCTGTCGACTTATGCTACAGCCACAGCAACGCAGGATCCAAGCCATGTTTGTGAACTACACCACAGCTGAGCGCTACGCCAGATCCTTAACCCACTGATCCAAGACAGGGATCAAACCCACATCCTCATGGATCCTAGTTCAGATTCGTTTCTGCTGAGCTATGACAGGAACTCCCAGCAGTGACCTCTTACTATCTCCCTTCTGTGCACCGGCTATTATATCCCATTTAGACTTGCCAAACTGCCAGATTTCCAGGTCTTGACAAAGCACTGCTAGATAAAACAAATATTTCATTAACAATCTGTTCCCAGGTGCTACAAATGTTCCACCTGAAATGAAAGTAGAAATTCATATGCTCTTCCCCTCCAGCAGTCTCATTCTCCGGCAAAATAGAGGTTTAATTAAGGTCAAACCTCCCAAGCCATAGCAGAGGATGAATTTAGGTCAGTTGAAACAGTTATTCTAGTTAATTTGATCTAAATGGTTGTGTTTTGGGAGGAGGGAAGGAGAAGGCCTTTGGAAAAGGGAGGCTCCTGGCTGGTAGAGACCGGGGAAGAAAAGGGAGTAGTCCAAGTTTGAGTCCCATAGAGCTGCACACGTCTTAGGAAAATAATTTCTGAGCATTTACAAAAAACACATATCTGCGTGATCTTCACCTCCAAGCTAATTATCCATAATCACAAATTAGTTGCATATTTGGGGGAAAGCTAAGACACAGAGGTTCTTGACCAGCTCAAAGCCACCAGGATCTTAAACGACAAATGAACTGAAATATTCCACAAAACGACCTAAGAGGCTCAAAGAAAAAATAAATATGCAGACCAAAGAACTAGACACAGACTAAGATAGGAGGATTTTAAATGTCATCAGAGCCAAGCGCTGCTTCAGCACACTCTAATGAAGAAGAATTCTACATCAAAGGGAAAATGGAGAGATGACTATACACCCTCCCCCAGGACTTCCATTCTTGCTTCTTATTCTTCATTCGCCCTTTGTTTCTGTTTCAAGCTTTCCTTGTATGTGCTCCATGCTCACCTGTCTTACATAGTCCCGCAACAGGACTCCCCAGGTTGAGATGTAACTCTTGTTCTCTTTCTCACACAGGCTGCTTCCGCTTGCCAGAACTCTGTTCCTCAACTGGGATGCCAAGAGAAATAACCTTCTATTTTAGCAACACATCCAGGTTTTGCGAGATCTGAAGCTTATAGAACTGAGAGGACTCTCTGTAAGAAAGCAGTCTGCAGTAAGCTTCTGGCGTTAATATTTACTTAAAATGAGAAAATAAATCACAACCCAGAGCTGGGCTCTCACCATTCAGATCCCTCTTTTTCTGGGATTTTTTTTTTCCCCTGATGACACCTGTCTTCCCCCCACATCCCAGAACTCTCCACGCCTCCTAAGCCACTAAGGGCGCCTTGCAAGTGAGGGACCTGGAAGCTCCAGGCTCACTGGCATCGGAGTAAATCTTCTCTGCACTGATTTCCCTAAAATAAACACACAAAATGTGACCCTCTCTCCCCATTTTGCTGTCAGTCCCTGGCAGACGCATTTTACACCCAGAGACGACGTCCACTGTTCACGCTCCGGCACCTGTGACGACCTGGGTTGTTTCCTCCCTGTCCAAAAAGTGAGACAATAGATTACACAACAAGTTGCCTAATTGTCAAATCCAGAAGGGCACATCACCTTTTTAAAGCACAACATATTTTTCCGTCTAATTCGAAACGGCGAATGTTAAAGACTTTTTCCAGCTTCGGGTAGTGACAGACAGGGCTCCCCAAGGAGTGGCTGCCTTCAAAGACAGGTAAATGAGGGCCCATAGAAAACAGCCAAGTATTGATGTTGTAGTAAAATTCCAGAAAAATACATTGGCAGACAAGTAAATTTGTCACTAATAATTTAATGTAATTTCCCTAAAATGGAGGTAATAGGTACTCAGGGAATACACCTCCAGGGTTTACATCAAGTGTGCATGTGGAAAATTGTGAAATAATATTTTTTTTTAAAATGTAGATGCTTTGTCTGACATGTTGGTTTATGAGGAAAATTATTCTTCCAAAATGAAAATGGGGAGGGGAAAATATAACCTCCCAGTGCACGTTATCCCTTCGCTCCCAAACCTTTCCTGCTGGTGGCACTTGAGCAGCAGTGACTGACTGGAAGCTGCAAACATTTGTTTGCATTTTATTTCCCCCTTAAAATGATGTACTACAATTACCAAATATTAATGAACCAATCATGTTGCAAATAGTATTTCCTGTGTCACTCTGAGTTATAGAATCTAATATTGGGCTCATTTGAAACATTCCAAAGTTGCATATTTTTTTCCCCTTTGCAAAGTGACAGCTCAAATTGTGTTTAGTTGCATCCGTCCAACCATGAGCAAATCAAGTATAAAAATTTCATTTTGTCTAAGTGTTAATGCAATTTTTTAAGCTCATATCCTAGGATGGCTCACTTTGCACTATGCTGGATGATATGAGATGCTGCTTAAACACTATTATCAATTATATTACATGGTGCCAGAGAATTTTAAAATAGCGCTTGTTTGGGACTCAAGTCATGAAGTTCCAAGGAAGGAAAAATACAAAGCAGGAGAAAAAAAATTCTTTAGCTTTTTCAAAGGCTCCAATGTTTATGTTTTATATTACAAATAGGCTGATTTCCAGCTATAAATCTGAATTTCATTGCCGTGAGTGTGGGTTTAATATGAAAAAAGACCCGCAGTTCACTGAGGCAATAAGGAGAGACGCAGCTGTCATAAGCTTAGCTGCCGGATGGAGCAACCAGAGGACCAATTCAGGGGCAGGAGGGAGGAGAAGGAAAGGCTGCAAGAGAGAAAAGCAGCCCTAAGGTAGAGCCATCAAAATTATGAATTAATATAAAAGTCAAAATTATAGAATGTCCATCATTTTTCTATAGAATATTGACAGAGTGAAATGAATTCAGCAGATAATAAAGAATCTATTCCCCCAGAAAAAAAAAAAAAAAAGGAAAAAAAGGAAAGAAAGAAAGAAAGCAGTCAAATATGCCGGCTTCAAGAAGCACATTTCATCAAATATGTGTGCTTAATACAACTGCCAGGGAAAAGCCTGATCCAATTTTGTAGGAGGTCACCGTCAGAAGTCCCCGGCTGTTAATGTGCCTCTGAGTTCTCTGATTTCTTACTCCAGGTAGTGAGGCCAAATGCTGCCTCCTGCTCAAAGACGTTTCTTCTTTCCCCAGATCCAATCTCACACACACTTACACGCGCAGGACAGATGTGACTGCCATAACGAATGCTAATGGAGAAAGTTGCCAAATAATGTCGATTACAGCCCAATTTTCATGGGCCCAGAGCATGGAAGAATTTCATCTTTCCTATTACCACCTTTCTGGCAGCTGTGCTACACTTTGGCACACACACACAAAAAGCGACTTTGATTTTAGGTGTCTGAGAAAAATATCTTTGGAGTCTGAAGTTACTTAAATCTAGTCTATATGTGGAGCCATGGAAAACATGTGCTGTGCTTTTATTTACTTAACTCAGCCACAGCTAGTTCTGCACCGTTTGGGTCTGTAAATCGGGCATGCAAAGTCTGCTAAACTTTCAAGAAGGCTTCAGTTTGTACAAAGCTGGTTATGTTTTCTGATAATTTGGAAGAAAAACAAAGATTCACCAACGGGAAGCCACCCATCTCATAGTCAGGTTACAAGCTCACACCTACCTCGGTCAGTGTGTTCACACTTAATGAAGTTTCAATATAATCAAATTCTTCTTCAAGTTCAGGATTCTGGATGCCTTTCCTGATTGAAGACCCCTAAGAGAATTAGCTAAACCCTAATCCTCAGAGGTATCACTTGTATGTAGGAAGTTAACTTCTTACCTCTGCATCTAGAATGTCCTACTCAAGTACCAATTTTGGAAAACTGAGAAAATAGCCTGTCAAGTCATTTTCTGTGTTGTGGGGCTTCAGATGAGGAACCCCAGTTGAAAGCTTTGCTACTCAAAGTACAGTCTGCAGGTCAGGAGCATTCACATCACTCAAGGAGCATGTTCCAAAGTAGATTCTGATTTAGTAGGTGTGGGGTGGGACCAAGGACTCTGCATTTCTAACAAAATCCCAAGCAATGCTAATGGTCCTGGAACTGCTGACTAAAAAGGCTCTAAAAGCTCCCCTTCTCCATGAAATACATTCTTAAATGACACAAGCGTGAGACTAAATAACATATGTGACATGTCCTATGACAGAATTGTTGGTTTTCACTTTGTGTTGGGCAGAGATATCTATATACCTCCTACATGTAGGATGGAAGTAGGTGAACAGGAATCATTGACCAAAGCAAAACTGTACAAAAAAATGCCATGACTTTGGTTTCCTTGAACCCATCTGTACTCCCAAATGGAAGACTTCTATCTTAAAAAGCACATTGATATGGCGACTTTGTACCCATATCATCCAATCTAAAACCAGGGTATGCATTCCAATTTACAAATTCTTTCATAGACAAAAGCTTACACAGGTGTGAAAATGAAATTACATTTAGACATCCATTTGATGAATGGCCTTCATTAAAAAGAATTAAGTGACATGAAATGAGAAACACTTACAAAATCTTGACCGTATGATCACCAATGAATGGTTTCCTGCCCTTTGCTGCTGCCATTCTCTCTCAAGTGTCATCCCTTTTTTGTCTCCACAAACACTTGTCTTACATTTAATGTCCATCTGACTCAGGTCTTCCACCTGCCTGGAGTCCTTATTTACTTTGCATGCCTCTAGACACAATGACACTCATACTTGGGACTCTACACATCTATATGATACTACTGTTTTCTTCCCACTCACTTCACCTAATGCATACAAACTCTCCCACCCTACAGCTCAATGAATATTTACTTAGAACCTGTTTTGTGCCCAGGTCTGTGTTTAGTGTAGGGGATAAAGGGAGAAAGAGAGACTTTATGATACACTTCTGATGCAGCCGTAAATACCTTTGTTCCCTACATCAAAAACATTCATCGTCATATTACAGAGAAGACAGACATGAATACCAAAATAATATGCTGTTAGGATTATAAAACTGAGCATATACAACGTTTTGAGGAGACAGTGGATTTTTTTTTTTTTGAGTGGGACAAACATTAAGCAGAAGTGATTACCCAAAAGGATAGGAGGCAAGACAGGTACAAAGACATGGGTAGGCAACAGCAAGGTGGGAATAGGGCCTCCCAACAGTTAAAACTGCTAGGAGTTGAAGAGAGAGGAAACAAAAATACAGCCCCATATCATGAAGGGTCTTACATGCGAAGGAAAGATGTATTAGATTTGTGTTTCAGCAAGATCAATCTGATGATAAAGTGGAAAAGATCATAAAGTCCTTAGCATCCTTTTCAAGCTGGAATGTGTGAGGCACAGAGATAGGAACAACTCAAAACTTCCTGATGAGCTTGGTCAGTAGAAACTTGACTTTTGAGTCCTATGACTTAAAGCGCCTTTGAATGAAGAATCTTGCATAAACCCCAGTGGGTGTCTTTCTATATCAGTTGTCCATACGAGTGACCATACCTGGGAAAGACCTGACATACTTGAGACAAACAGCTGTTAGTGGGATGGATATTGAGAAACAGTGGAAAGAAGCAAAGTAAGTTAAAGGGCTGGGGCCAGGTTTCTCCAGAATGAGAAGTTTCTTGAGCTCAAGGCATTTCATCTTGTCATCTAGCACCTCACACAGTGCCTAGAAATGAGGAGTGTCTATTTAAATTATTCTAGTTAACAACCATCCAAGATATCTACCTCCAACCCATTTCTCCTTCCATCACATATCTGGGGATAAGGAAAGCAACTTATGTACTTCTTCATTATCAAGCATAGCACTCGGTTATAATCTTTTAAAAATTAATGTTACTCCAATTTTTTCCCCAAATGCATTTTTAAAATTCTTCCCTGAAACAACTATATAAAAATCAGATAATTTATGGGGTTCAAATTTATGGATCTATTTATTTAGAGCAAAAGCATCCACTTATAAAGTGTCCCTATTTTTCAGGATTGGAAGAAAAGACTGCTGAAAAGGGCTCTGGCCCAAATGAGCTTAATTTTGATTCTAAACAAGATTTTTTTTTTTCCTACCAGAAAACAAAGGGTCCAAGGGAATGGGAGGGGAGTTGTATCATTTACATCCTGAGAAGCTAAATCTTCTCAATTGTAGGAACCCTCTTGTGTTCCTTACAGTACTAGGTGATAAGCCTGCCTTGACCAGAGTAGATACTTAATAAATTGACAATTTGACTAAATTTATAGCTTCAGGGAGCATTTGCACCTACTTTATTTGTTCTCCGTCACATTGGCAAATATCTGAATTTCTTCTAGCATGGCCAGAATGTCTAGTTCAGTGGCCATTTCTGTCTCTTAAAGAATCTCAATTTTAAAATGAAAAGCAGTAAGTATTGAGAATCAAATTCCTTTCAATGTACTTCCAGCACTGGCTGAGATGGCTAGGGTCCTGTCACTGCCCCCACGGGCCTTACGCAGGACCCCGTCCTATAGATATATGAATGTCTGTGCACCAAGTAAGCTCTTGGAAAGAAGGGGTGTGCGACTGTATAAATCCTGAGCCAGGAGGACAATGAATGTACAGTGTACATACAGCCCCACACCTGCTGTCATACACTGTAATAAACCCCCACCAGTGCTCCCGTGACAAAGTTGATCCCAAAGGATAGAGCTCAGTGATGGGAAATATAAATCTAGACCACCAGCCCCCCGTTCCCCCACTCGAGTGTGCGGTATGTGTGTGTACGCAAACAGGGCTGCCGATACGTAAATACTGCGAGCGGTGCAATCCATCTCCTGCTGCACATTCTGTTTCCATACATGCTCTGTATGTGGCCTGGAATTTCATACAGTATTCAGAAGGACTGAGATTGCCTAGCCTTTGTTCAGAGTAAGTAAGCAGGGGAGGGGGGTGGGTGGTCTGACTCTAGCAGATGCTGAGATTTTATTTTCCTTCCTTCTTCAGGGGAAGAAAAATCAGCTTCTTAAAATTGCATTGCTGGTGTTTATGATTCATATTACAAGCAGGGCAACCTCTACACCCAAATCAAAATTTCATTTATGATATTGTGGACTTAATATGAATAAAGGCCTAGTGTTTTCCAAAGCACCAAAGAAAGATGCACCTGCCACAGGACTAATCACAGGAGGGAATAAGAAGATGGAGGCTGGGTGAGGAGAATAAGAAACAAAAGCAAACCCAAATACCATAAACTGATCCGAAGAGAAAAAGAAATAAAAAGGAAAGAAAAAAAAAAAACCAAACCACTCTGTATGTCCATCTTCCAAACACAAGAGATGGATGGAAAGAAATGAATTTAAGGCATACCTAAATCCCTGCCACTTTCCTCCTCCAGTTTGGAAATCACTAGTTAGAAATGGGATTGGGGTAACTAAAAAGGCACAGGCGACACGACAGTTTGCATATTAAGTTTGAGGCAAGCTGGGTGGTTGGAGCAGATAGTTTCTTTCAACCGCAAAAGAAAGAGGTAATGGAGAGAATGGTATGGGTTTAAGCAGGCTCTTGATGTAAATGAAAATAAAAACCACGAAAACTTTTATATCTTTGTAGCATTTGGCTAATGAGTCACTAAAACCATCCCAGGCACATCCATCATTTCTATTGCAGAGCCTCAACCACTCTCTCACCATAATTGGTCTAGACAGGTGTCATGGTATTTCAGCACAGTGAAAAAAATTCCAGAGCTTTTCTGCAGTGAGACTGAAAGGTAGACACTTTGGAAAATGTTAGTCTCATTTCAACTTTCTTTGAAACAGTTTACCCTGAGCAAGAAAATCAAGACAAATGAAAATCTCCAGATTTAATTCCACTTTCCCCAAAGCTCCACAGATGGTCAAAAGGGAAGCTGGAAATGAATGTGATTGTGTGGAAGGGGGTGATCCTGCTCTCGGAAGCGATGGGTTTTATCTGGACCTCACTTCTGTATTGTTTTTCTATAACAAGAGAAATTTAAATATATAATGTTGCAGACCTCACCATGGCTTTGCTACAAAGTGACTGAAGACAGTTTTCTGTTATCAAATAATTTTAAGTGCTACTCAGTATCCCTCAGGGTAGTGGGTTCCACCAAATCCTGTACTTTTGAACAGAAAGGGAAACAGACAGCAAATTGAGAAAGGACTAAAAGGACTAAATCTAACAAAGGAAGCTGCCATCAGATTTTGACCAGGAGCAAACGCACAGTGATGGTGTTTTAAAGTCGTATTTCAACAAATTCATGACATCAGTGAACACCAGCCAGGAAATAGGAAGTTCAGCCTGTGCCTCACTGTTAACTCATAAACTTGTAAAGGAATAAGCCAGAACAGTCCAAGTTAAGGAAAGAATGACAGGCTCAGTTCAATTTCCTGGTTGTTATCAGGAGGAACTGTAATCTGGGTGCTATTTAAATATATTTTTTAGAATCTAATGTCTTTGGGAGAAGAGGGTGGCTATTTAATTTAAAAAGAAATCTCCTGGAGAGAGATGACATGAATGTCCCCTTCTGTTTTCTTTTGTTTGTTTTTTAACCCTGTACTCAGATTCTAGTCCAGGAGGTTTAACTAACTTAAAATGGAGGTTGCACCTCCTGCATCAGAGCTTTCCCTGAGAATAAGTTTCCCCATGGAGCAGTGGTAAGGAACCAGGAAAGGTGATTTCTGAGATGGATGAAATGAAGCATTGCCATTCAGAGCTGTGGCGGATGCCCAAGAGAAACCTCAAGTTGAGTCTTGAATCAGGTCTGAATTTAGGGTGTGAATTTCACCTACCTCCCTGAGTATTTAAAACGTAAAAGCTTTCCGAAACTAGCATGGCTCACAAATAGTCAATATAATCTGGGAGTATTAATTCATCCTTGGACATGTTAAAAATTCATAATTTTTTAACAGCTCAGAATGGAGCATTCAGAGCTTCAGAATTCAAGGGGAAAAAAATGCTATAAAGCCAAAGAAATCTCAGCTTCAAAACAGTTGGTTGCATAACTTAAAACATTTAATCTCTATGTATCATCTAGTTCACGTGCCATCTAGCTAGAGATCATTTCTTCCTATCTACATATAAATTACAAATCTATGCACAGAAGTGGGGTTAGATAATTCAATAAGTTGCTATCTCTGGATTGGAAGAAGCATGCTGTTAATTTTTTTTCTTATGTTTATATTTTCTGTTTTTCTGTAATAGAAATGTTTTGCATCTCTAAATAGAAATGTGGCTTATTTTAAATAAAGCAAGTAAGCAATGTTACTTAAAATTATTTAAGACAAAAAAATAGAAAAGAAGTGAAGATAAAGAAAATGCCCCAGGAAAGATTCCAAAAGGGTCATAAAATGTTTTCCCTAAGGTGGCTGCATAAAAATAGGAATATGATGGTCATTTCCTTATCTAAGAAACATATTCTAACACCTGACCAAGGAGGTAAAAGACTTATATTCTGAGAACTATAAAACATTAATCAGGAAATTAAAGAAGATGTAAAGAAATGGAAAGATATCCCATGCTCCTGGGCTAGAAAAATTAATTTTGTAAAAATGGCCATATTACCCAAAGCAATCTATAGATTCAATGCAATCCCTATCAAATAACCCATGACATTTTTCACAGAACTAGAACAAACAATACAAAAATTTATATGGAGCCACAAAAGACCCAGAATTGACAAAGCAATTCTGAGGCAAAAAAAAAAACAAAAAACAACAAAAAAAAAAAAACAAGTAGAAAGCATAACTCTCTCAGACTTCAGGCAATATTACAAAGCCACAATCATCAAGACAGTGTGGTACTGGACCAAAACAGACATATAGACCAATGGAATAGAATAGACAACCCAGAAATAAACCCTGACACCTATGGTCAATCTTTGACAAAGGAGGCAGGAAAAAGACAGTCTTTTCAGCAAGTATTGCTGGGAAACCTGGACAGCTGCATGTAGGTCAATGAACCTGGAACACATCCTCACACCATGCACAGAAATAAAACTCAAAATGGCTTAAAGACTTAAATATAAGACAAGACAACATCAAACTCCTGGAAGAGAACATGGGCAAAACATTTTCAGACATCAACCTTACAAATGTTTTCTCAGGTCTCCCAAAGCAACAGAAATAAAAACAAAAATAAGCCAATGGGACCTAAACAAATTGACAATATTTTGCATAGCAAAGGAAACCAAAAAGAAAACAAAAAGACAACTCAGAGAATGGGAGAAAATACTTTCAAATGATGCAACTGACAAGGGCTTAATCTCTACAATATACAAGCAACTTATATAGCTCAACAGCAAAAAAGCCAACAACCCAACTGAAAAATGAGCAAAAGACCTGAAGAGACATTTCTCTAAGGAAGATATACAGATGGGCAACAAGCACATGAAAAAATGCTCAACATCCCTGATTATTAGAGAAATGCAAATCAAAACTACCATGAGATACCACCTCACACCAGTCAGAATGGCCATCATTAATAGGTCCACAAATAACAAATGCTGGAGGGGATGTGAAGGAAAGGGAGCCCTCCTGCACTGTTGGTGGGAATGTAAACTGGTACAGCCACTATGGAGAACAATATGGAGATACCTGATAAAACTATACATAGAAGTACCATATGACTCTTGGACATATATCTGGACAAAACTTTCCTTGAAAAAGACACATGCACCTGCATGTTTTTTGCAGCACTATTCACAATAGCCAAGACATGGAAACAACCCAAATGTCCATTCACAGATGATTGGATTCGGAAGATGTGGTATATATACACAATGGAATACTACTCATCCATGTAAAAGAACAAACGAATGCCATTTGCAGCAACGTGGATGGAACTAGAGACTCTCATACTGAGTGAAGTAAGTCAGAAAGAGAAAGACAAATACCATATGATATCACTTACATGTGGAATCTAACATATGGCACAAATGAACCTTTCCACAGAAAAGAAAAACATGGACTTGAAGAACAGACTTGTAGTTGCCAAGGGGAGGGGGAAGAAGTGGGATGGATGGGGTGCTTGAGGTTAATAGATGCAGACTATTGCCTTTGGAATGTATTTGCAATGAGATCCTGCTAGTACTGGGAACTATGTCTGGTCACCTATGACGGAGCATGATAATGTGAGAAAAAAGAATGTATACATGTATGTGTAACTGGGTCACCATGCTGTACAGTAGAAAATTGGCAGAATACTGTAAACAAGCTATAATGGAAAAAAATCATTATATAAAAAAATTTAAAAAAACATAGCAATTTCTGTTCTCCTAAAGGGGCAGCACTGGGTGTGAAGTTAGAGAAAAGATTAAGAAGTGGTTCTTACCTGTCAAGTGGTCACATTTGATTGAAAGAATAGAATACACACAGGCATGTAAAAGCTCACTCTTGCCTTTTCAACACTTAAAACTTAGGCACACAGACAGATGCCTCTCTTTATAAAACTGTGCAAGAAAGGTGGGTAGAAAATACTATGTTAGGGGGATGCTGAACATAGAAAGATTTTATGAGCATAAAAGGAATGGTTGAAGTTAACCAACCACTGATAGCTTTGTTGTACTTTATTCCTATGTTCCAAATCATTTTAAATAAAATTAAAGACAATAAATAAAATGTCTTCCTTAAGTATTTCTGAAGTTTGATTCCTTATTATAGGAAGGATGTAGAAATTTACAAAGAATAACCAAAGGCCAATTTTAAAAGGGGTAGACAATTCACCTAAAAAGAAGTATGAAAGGCCAAAAAAACATGAAATGTGTTCAAATACACAAGTAACCATGGACATACTCATTAAGTTAACAGTGTGATCTTGCTTTGTCATACATCACATATAAGAAATGCTCGTGTAGAAAAAGTACAGAGATGCATGTGAGAATGCTAAAACCACACTTAGGAAAAGAGTCAGCTTTGAAGAAGAGTGAGGCAAATGCAATGAGGACTTCACAGCTATTTTTAACTTTGATTTCTCTAATTGATGGTGGGAACATGGGTTGGACTACGTCATTTATTCCCTGTAATTTGTTCCTATACCTGAAGGAGTTTATTTAACAAAGGGAAAAAGACACATACTATTGCTCAATGCTGGTGGCTGACATAGTAGACGGGATTGCACTGGTCTTTCTTCAAAACATTGACAACACACATCAAGGGTCCTTAAAAGATGACTTTTGACTCTATATAACTCCATTTCCAAGAAACTAGACTTGGAAAAAAGCCAGGGAAAAAAACAATGGATTAAGGGCAGTGATGTTTATAAAATATTATTTCTGATGGTAAAATATTTAAAATAACCTTAAACATCCAGTAACAGAGGAATAAGAATAAAATTTATAATATAGCTGAGAGAATATTATGAAGTGATCAAAATAATATCCTTGGCCCACATGCCTCAACTCCATATGCCGTGGGGCAGTCAAAAAAGAAAAAAAACCAAAATTATATCTTGGCATTTTTATAATATACATAAATGATCAAAATATGATGTGATTTGATCAAAGCACAATGCAAAGTTCTAGCTATATAGACATACATATACATATATGGGTATATATGTATACACGCAGTCCATATGATGCCAATAGTACAAAAAGAAAATGTACATGTTACACAAAACTGGGAAATTAACATGCTGCAACAGTGAACTAAAATTTGAACAACATTAATTTCTTTTCTCTTAAAAAGAGGCAAATTCTATTTCTTCCCCTCAGAAATGGTTTCATTTCAAAGTGGCTCATGTGAAGAGTTGTCTAAAATTTAAGATGTAAGTCTAGGGTCACTTTGTACTAGGGAGAAAAATACAGTCAAGGAGAAAGTAACTCAGCTGGTTATTATATTTATATATATTTAATTATAAAAGTCAATTTCACTAACACTAATTTTAAAAATTTTAATAGTTTAATATTTTAAATAAACATTGGTATACTTTTCTGGATTTCTTAACAGATATGATTTTTACAAGTAGAGATAGAGTTTACAGAGTTTTGTGTCAGAAAGGTATTTGGCCCTATTTGCATGTATGGATGTTACAAGAAACAGGGGCACATAGAATTTTCTTGAGGTCAAGCAACATGTACAATGCAGATGCAACCTGTTTTTGGATATCAATGGACAATTTCCCAGAAGAAGCAAGTCCTTCTGAGTCAATGGGTGACAAAGCAGAGAAGAAGAAATAGGAGAAGGGCTACTTTTTCCTTACAAAATCTTAGAACTTTTATTCCAGGCTTTAAGGTATGTTTAACGATCTCATTAAAGACCGGTTAAACCATAAAAGGAACAATTTGAGATCATGAGTGGAGGTGGTAGAGGTAGAGGAAAAAACTCGCATTTTCAAACTATAGTGTTTTATTCCTATGTAATCTTGTCAAATTTTCCTCACTAAAAAGAAATTTAGGCAAAGGTCTCAAGGCACTACAATTATAAAGAGAAGGTAGGGAATGCCCAAGAAATTTTACTAGTGGAAATACGCATATATTGTACTTCAGCCAAGTGCTACATAACTCACTGGTATGCCTTCTTTCCAGAAGTCAGGAGAAGCCACTAGATGAATTAATCATTTAGCAGCTATGAACTTTCTGGCAGAGGTGCATGCTACCTAGGTTCTCAGCCCCAAAAGTAGCTGTTCCCACACACTCCCCACACTTCTCTCTCTCTCTTTCATTCAGTCAGTCACACACACACACACACACACACACACACACACACACCAATGCAAGTATGACCCAGTGTTCTATTAAATTGTGTACAGGGAGCTGATGACCTGGGCTCTTGAGGAGCTTGCAGTGGTAGGTTGGAAGTCAAAAAACTTTGCTTTTTCTCTTATCTCAGAAGAATAGTCACTACTTTCCTTCCTTATTCCTTTGCAAAGCTATCCTCTCACTCTATGACCTAGATTGTCCCCTACTGACCACTGACCATCCCACCAGTCCTACCACTATCCACAGACACCAACTACCCTCCTTTTCCTTGATCTTCACCTTTTTTTTTTCCTTCTGTAAACAAAGTTTACCCCTTCTTTTGACTGTTTTTCCTGCTGAAGCTACTAGTCTGTTTCCTTTATCATGAAACTACTTGAAATAGTTTTTCATATATTGGCATTTCCATTTTGCCAAATATGTATTCTCCAGATTCTGTCATAATTTGACTTCTGCCAAATGTATGGCACTCAATCTGTTCTCAATGGGATTAACAATTTCCTCTTATAGTCATCAATGACCTAAGAATAATGAAATTGAGTAACTTATTTTCACTCTTCAACCAATTGATCTTTCTTTGTCATTTTTATACACTATCCACAGATGAGCTTATCTGTCTCCGTAACTTCACATTTCCTCTCATAATTTCATTTCTCAGAAATGATAATGAAAGTCCTGACTAATTCTTTTTCATTACCTTAATATCTCCTAATAGATATTCCCAGATCCCTCAAAATCCTTATCTTCAAACCTAAATTTACCGCAATATACTCTAAGAGACTATATCCTCAACATAATAAAGGATATCGATTGGAAAGAGCTAATCTCAAACTTGGCAATGAAACTCTGAAACCAAAAATAAGACAAAGTTTGTTGGTTTTATTGTTATTAATACTAACATTCAATCTTGTTTTTGAAGTTCCAGTCAAAGTAATAAGACAAGAAAAAATAACTAGTTAAGTATGCATATTGGAAAGGAAGAGGCAAAAGTATCACTGTTTACTAATGATATAATTTACACTTAACAAATTTAGGAGAACTAACTGAAAAACTTTGAAAACTAAACCTATTCAACAAGGTGGTAAATTACAAAATTCAGTTAAATTTAAAAAACAATATTTTCTTATAGTCTGCAATCATAAGTTAGAAAAAAACAGTGGTAACATGCCAATCACTATGGAATTAGGAGACAAAATTATTAGAAACATATTTAATGAGAATATTTAATAAGAATAGTTAGTATGTTACCAATATAGTGGAAACTGCAACATTTTTAAAGTGAGAGATAAAACATGGTTTAAATAGATACAGAGAGAAAATCTTGTTTGTAGCTAGATGGAAAGATAGATAACCATAAAGCAATTACCTTCAGCTAAATTAATCTATACATCTGACAAATTGCACTAAAAATCCTTAAAGTTCTTTGGAGTGGGGTAGAATTTAATAAAACATTTCTAAAGCGCATCTGAAAAAATAAAAATAGGAGATTAGCTCTAAATATTGGGAAAAGGAACAAAGAGGGATTTCTCTTGCATATGGGTATCATAATTAAAACAATAAGTTTCTGGTTTAAAATGGGTAGATCAATGGATCAAAATGACATGTGAAAAAATACACTCAAATATATATGTGTATTTATATATCCAAAATTAACAGATGGAGATGAGAAGCTATTTGAGTGAAAAAAAAATGAAGTTAAAGCCTTATCTTTTGTCTTTACAAAGATATGTTGAAGCAAGGAAGACAAGGTTAAGAAAGTGTGTGTGGGGGGGATGTGAAACCTGAGCAGTAGGTATATGGGAATATATTACAGAATTTTTTGAATGTTTAAACTCTTATCTTGCTTTAGGATGAAAAAACGTAACATTCTATCATGCCAGAAAGTTTTAGATCAGCCATACATACTGCATGAAAGACAAAATCTGTGATATATAGACAGTGTTTAAACATAGTAAGAAATGGGATGGCTAATAGAAAACAAGACAAGGGAAGGCCTAGGCAATTTGGTAAAAGAGTGGGTAATGAAAGACTCAGAAAACATATGAAATTATTTTCAGCTTCTTTATAAACAGAGGTTTGGAAATAACACAATTGGTATGTCAGCTTTATCAGTCAAATTGATTATTTTTTTTTAGGGCCACACCCATGGCATATGCTGGTACCCAGGCTAGGAGTTGAATCAGAGCTACAGCTGCTGGCCAATGCTGCAGTCACAGCAACTCGGGATCCGAGCTGCATCTGTGACCCACACCACAGCTCACGGCAATGCCAGATTCTTAACCTACTGAGCAAGGCCAGGGATTGAACCCACAACCTCATGGTTCCTAACAGGATTTGTTTCTGCTGTGCCACGACAGAACTCTGAAAAATTTTTTAACCTAATTTTTTTTAATTACTCAATGAATTTTATTACATTTATAGTTCTACAATGATCATCACAACCAAATTTTATAGCATTTCCATCCCAAACCCCCCAGTACAATCCCCCCAGTACAATCCCAATCCCCCCAGTACAATCCCCCCAACTCATTTGGAAACCTTAAGTTTTTCAAAGTCTGTGAGTCAGTATCTGTTCTGCAAAGAAGTTCATTGTGTCCTTTTTTAAGATTCCACATGTAAGTGATAGCATTTGATGTTGATGTCTCACTGTCTGACTGACTCCACTTAGCACGATAAATTCTAGATCCACCCATGTTGCTGCAAATGCCATTATTTCTTTCCTTTTAATGACTGAGTAATATCTAATAAATATTTTTTAAGAATTTAGAATTCCCAGTGTTTGTTAGAGTGCAGGGAAAACAACCTTCTTATATGCTATCAGTGTAAGTGTAAATTTATGCATTATATCCTAAGGGCAGTGTATCAATAACCTTCAAGAGTTAAAAATTATCACATTCTTATTTTATTCTATGGAAAAAAACCATGAATATGCAGCAAATCATATGGATGCTCAATTACAGTTTGATATTAATTTTTCCCCAAACTGGCAATTAAGAAGGCAATTGATATGATTCTAGGTTGGCAACTGATTTAACCAATATTTATTTATCAGAAGTTCTGATTGTTTTGTATAGAATGGGTTGTCAAGAAGCAAGAATGAAAAGGTAGAAGCAAGAATGAAAAGGTTAAATTTGAGTTTAAAAAAGAAAAAGAGTCAAGATTGGAATCGGACAAATTAGGCAGCGAAAATTACAAACACCTTATGTAATAGGCTGGTTTTTACTTGTGACTTTTCAATATCTGAACACATGGTATGAGGGCTTTCGTTTTTATTCTTTCCCGAAGGTCTTCCAAGGACTTCACGTGGATGCAAGTCCTTTCAAGAGTTCTGTTTTGCATGTTAGCATCTACTGTATCTTGTGTGTGTGTGTGTGTGTGTGTGTGTGGCTGCACCCATGGCAAGTAGAAATTCCCAGGTGAGGGACTGAACCTATACCACAGAAGTGACAATACCGGTTCCTGAACCCACTGTCACCAGAGAACACCAACATCTACTATATCTTGAACATAAAATTCCTTTAATAAACATCTGTTATGTAAATTACTATACCTCTAAGATCGCACCTGCTGTATTGTGCATTATTTAGTTAAATGTCTGTGTTTCTCTAAGAGTAGGGGTCACTCATCTCTACATTGCCATCACAAAGCACAGTGCCAGGTATGTAAGAGGTATTCCACAAATGTTTGTTGAATGACAGAAAGAAGTAGGAATCTGGCTTATTTCTCTTAGGATGGACTTTTTATATCTATATCACAAAACATTGGTCTAAACAATGAAAGCCTCTGAAATAGTTCTTGTGGTATGGGCCTTAACTTGGATAGGAGTTGTGGAGACTTCATTGAGTCTGGATGCAAAGAGAAGAGGGATGCAAAAGGAAAAAGAAGGAAGAGTTGTATCTTAGCAATCTGTTAGATTTCCAAGCACCCAAGAAGGCGATCTTGTGGTCTGTCAAACAGAAGCCATGAGGGAAACCTACCATGTAACTCTCCTTTGCAAATAATGGAGGGGTAACTTTCTCCTACTTCTTTTAATCCTCCTACGCCTCCTTCATATCCAAGAACCTGCCACAGAATATCTTAGAACCTCTATCAGTAGCCTAATCAAGTTCACAGAGGCATTTCCTTCTACAGTCCTGGATAAGTCAGCAAATACTAGCTCTTCTGCTCAGATATATTGCACTAAAGTATTTTTTTCTTTATTTTTTTTTACTGTTGTTTATGCAAGAAGACTCGCTAATATGTTTTGGAGAAGATAAACCCATTTGTCCACAAATAGAAAAGTCCAAACCAAGAATCTCTAAACCATGGGTTTATAGTAGCCCCATGAGGCTCAACAATCATTGAAGCATTCTTTATTGGCATGTTCTTGAGAGCAGAGTGGTTTAATCATATCCTTTCACGAAGGTTAATATTAAAACAGAAACAAGCCACCTTCCTGGGTTGTGTTGAGTCAGTGGCAAGGTCAGAATGAAAAATGAGGATTTTTTTTTTTTTTCTCTTCTCTTAAAGCAGGAGCTTCCCTGAACAAATCCAATGGCATTAAAAGCAGGTCTAAAAGCAAAGCCACATAGACTTCCAGTTAAACATGATATATTGAACATATGTTTATTTCTACTTCCTCACCCAATCCTACCAAAATAATGAGACTAAAAAAAGGGAATAATAATAATCAAAGAATAAGAAGGCATCAATTTACAAGGAAAAGGAAAATGAGAAAGAAGATGATAGTGGATGAGAAATGTCAACAAATCTTTGGGAGAAAGCAAGCCATGGGAAGAATAGTAATTGCCTCAGCAGAGCAGAAGCTGAAATAAGTTTCTATAGAGAGATAAGATGCTAAGTCTTCCTTGCAGAATCCTAAAAAGGCTAAAAATAGGAGGATTGGTTGAAAGTTTGTAGGTGGAGCCTTTTGAGCTCTGTTCCCCGCTCCATGCTGCAGTGCCAGGAGACAACTCCTGCTTCATTTCTGTAGCAGTTAGAAGGGTTATTTTACGGAGAGTGAAGATGAAGTGTCTCTAGACTGGGAATGAAACAGGAACATTGAGTACAAGTTTGCAAGATGAACAGTGTTGCCCCCACGCATAACCCCTGCCAGCCTTCTAGATTTCTTCCAGCCAAGATTATATCCTTCAGGCAAGAATCTAGAGTTTTAGAGAAACTGAACAGTAAGGTTCCCCCAGCAGAAATGTTCATTCCTTTCCTCACCCTATAGTAGAAAAACATAGCCTATCAATTTTTTGGGGGCCTCAGTATTGAACCCAGAAAGCCAAAGAGCACATCACACTCGGGGAAATGGAGTGACAGGGACCGAAATGAACTAAAAAGAATTCTGAGGAAACAGAAACAATGCAGAAAGGCAAAGAAAGCCTTTAAAAATAAATAATATCCTCAGAAAGATAAAAAAGGCATAGTATCTATGAAACAGAATGTTTTACAAGTATGAACAATTAAAAAACCAGAATTAAAAAAAATCTGATTTGTTAACAGGAAGATAAAATTGAGAGGAAATTCCCTTGAAAGTATAAAGTAAAGACAACAAGAGAAAAAAAGGAAAAATATTAAAAAGCATATCCAGGAGTGTCTGACTTCTGGTTAACAGAAGTCTCTAAAGTTGAGAAAAAAGGGAAAGAATTACCAGAGAAATATTTCAGAAAATTTCTCAGAACTAAAAGAACAAAGCCTTCTGATTAAGAGGTTCCAAGCCGGTGCCCTGCTCAATGAATGCAAAGAGATCTATGTTCAGGGATATCTTTGTGAAATGACAAAAGGTTGCCAACATAGAGAAGATTCTAGATGTTTCCAAAAGGGGGGAAAGCAGTGACAGGAACGAGAATGGCATCCACTGTCTCAACAGCAGCCTTGGAAGCTAGAAGACAATAGGTCAGTGCCTTAAACAATCTGAGATAAAATTACTTTAAAACTAGAATTTTACACCCAAAATATCAATCTAGTTTAAGGGCAGAATAAAGACATTTTCGGATATTTAAGCTTCCCTACTGTCTACCTCTCAATACCTGTGTTCTGAGAAAACTACCAGAGAAGTACCCTAACAAAAGGAAGGAATAAACTGAGAAACCAGGTATAAGATCCAGGAAAAGGAGCCAGAAACAGGAGCCAGAAACCACAGGTCACAGTGACTCATGAACTCAGGGTAATTTCAAGTCACCCATGCAAGCAGCTCTGATGCCCAAAGAAACATCATTCTCTTTTATTTTATCAGAGGGTTCATCACACCCTATGCTTGATCCTTAGCCTTCCCCTCTGCTCTAAGACTTCACAAGACTATAGAGGCTCTTTTCTATACCTTTCCTGGTTTCCCATTTCCTCCCTCCCAGTTCATACTCCTAACTCTATAGTTGGCTCTCCTTACCATCTAGAATACACACACGCCTTTTTTTTTTTTTTCTTACCTGTGGCAATGATACGCTCACTGATCTCAGTGGGAAGAATACATGTCCATAGAGAGGTGCCTGAGTATATGATGGATGGACACACTCCTCTCTATATAAAGCAAATGTGTAGTGTATGTGTTCAAAGATACACACCTCTGTTTATATCCACACAAGAGAGCGCTGAATCCTAACCACTAGACCACACACAATGTTTATATATACCAAAATATTAAATGGCATAAAAAAATGCATGCATCATTTCTAGGTCCCTTTATGTGTCAACAGATTATATAAATACCATATACATCTAGCCCCCATAACCTATATTAAGGATAGCACGCATTTGCGTACTGCCACGTAGGCAACCCAGAATAAAATAGCCTGAGCAAATGCTGTTTTTCCTTCCTGACAAACGGGCATGAAAGAACAGGCTGACATCTGCCTCAGCAGGTCATTCAAGTCAGCCTGCTGCATGTCAGAATTCAAACTGCTCCATCCATCAACAGCAGACCCAAAATTAACGTAGCTTGGAAACTCTGCAGCAAGACAGTAACAGCCCAATTCAGAGTCTGACCTTCGAGGAATGGTAGGCTACGATGGAAAATTATTTCATGCCCTGCACCAAAGCCAACAATACAATTTGAAGAGATTTTCAGTTAAATTAATTTTAAAGAAAAATCCCCCAGTGTAGCAGTTTAACTCTTAGAGTCATGTAAAAGGAGCACTAAGCGAAGAGACTGTGATACCTCAAGGTTCTGCCAGCACCTTTTTTCAAGAACTAAAACATTATCTTAAGCAGAACAGTTGAGACATTTGTACTGCAGCTCATGCTAAAAGTCTTTATCAATTAGTGAGGAAACCGTCAAGAGATTTCGATTTTCATACAATTTTTCTGGAAAATGGCTGTTCGTTAAAATAAAACTGTAAAGAGATCAGTTTTTCTAGATTGCAAATACAATGAATCCTTTTCTGGAGAAATTCTTAGAGGTAATGATTTTTCACTGCTCAACTGTAACAAAATATATGCTAAGAGGTTTTATAACCCGTAACCAAAGATGACGACCGATGACCACTGATTTAAACCAGACTCTGAGGCATAATGTTATTATTTTACCTACTTCTTTGGCTGTGATGCTAAACACAGGCTTTTTTTTTTTTTTTTTTAATGCCATTCATTTATAGCCAATGGCATATGGGACTATGCTTTAAATTCACATTTCACTAAAGGAAAGTTACATTTTTTCCCTGCTGAAGACTGTTTGACTGTACTTCCAGGCCACCCGAAAAGCTCTCCTACTGTTCCTTCCCATCCACGCGAGGGTTTCCATTAACATGGGTCCTGGTTAAAGTTGAGGGAATGTTTCATTGTGTGGTTAACAGAACACCCAGGGTTCCAGGGTTCCAGGGTTCCAGGGTCCCAGAGGCCCATCTGCCTGCAGCATCTCCAAACCACCTTTTTTCTCTAGCTCTTTGCCCACAGCAGGTGTCAGTCTTCCTGAAAACAAGAGCTCCTCCTTGATTCTAGCCCTCTCTTGAACTGTCCTCACCTCCCTTTCTCTCCTCACCTCCACACTGCTTGAAAGGATCCACCTCGTTTCTTTCCACATCTTCAACATAATACTGTTTTGCTATCTGGTTTCCATCCTTCTTCTCATACGGACTATAACAATCTCCTAATGGCCAAATCCAATGGGCTCTCTCTAGGCCTAAGGTTAACTGATCTTTCTGCGGGTTGGACTCTGTGGCTAACCCACCCATCACATTCTTTGCAAAACTCACCTACAAAGAACATTCCTATTCTGCTTGAGCCTTGACATGGGTGATTCAGGGTTCTGGTTCAACCTCTTCTCTTGGCAGTCTACACACTCTTTCTTGGTTAAGGGGCTGAACTGCAGACACATGGTGATGACTCCGAATTCTTTCACTCGTTCTGAAGCTCTGGAGCCTATTTCTAAGAGTGCATCGCTCTTGGTTATCTCACAGGTCCTATAACACTACCATATTCCCCAGGCTGCATTTCTCCTCCATTTCCTAATCACCAGTTGCAAGGAACAAAGTTCCCTGCAAAGCACACATCCTTCTACATCTCCGTGACTTTGCATGCATGGTTCCTTCTGACCATGTCCACGAAACACTCAATTCTCCCAAGTAGTTAGAGGTTCCCTTCCGTGTGTTCCACACATCACATGGACCCATCTGATGGCATGTTTCTCGTGCCACTAGAAGTACTGTTCGCACATATGTTACTCTTGCTGCAAAGCCACAATACATTTAAGGTTGTTTTTCAAAGGACCCACAGCAGGGCTTTATGCGAAGACCTATTTGATAAATCAATGAGTGAATAGATGACAGAATCCCTGACGTACTTGATGTAATAAATCAAGTGACCACAGGATAGGGGGAAGTATGGTTGGAACAGGGTCTACCGTTAAATTTGCCTTGGTGTCTCATGTGGCTAAGAGGATGGATTTTAGCCAAACAAGTAATCCTGAGGAGGTTGGTGAATAAAAAAGGCTTTCACTGCTAAGATTTTGGTTGTTTTTCTTCTAACAATAAATAAATATATTTGGGGAGGATACTAGTGTAACAATGAAATGGCCATCTCTAACATAAAGCTTTATTCTAAGCATTTATGTCTTTTATCTAGTTAACACTCAATAAATACATATTGGTGACTGAAGGAAGTATACGTAGGTCACGTTTTACTTTCTCTATAAAAATAACTAACAGCAAGTATAATAAGCCTTTATTAATAGTGCCTTGAGAACACTTACTTGAGAATTCTTTAATGTATAAAAATGTTGAAACATAAAAAATATTTACTACAATGTCCTGATGGATAAAAAAAACAAGGTGGCTAAAAGAGATGATTTTTCATGTAGCTTCCGGGTCTGACATTCTGGTCTCGTAATATCATTCTTCCATCTCCTAATCCTGTCAGCCTTGGAGGCAATGGTAATGCCATAGAAATGATTACACCTTAGCCTCTGTGTAAAAAACTCGGACTCATTCTCTTAAAGCCACGATTAGTAATTATCAGTGTTGTGGACATGACTCTCATGCACTGCTGATGAGATTTGGAAAATAGATTTAACCTCTCTAATGGGAAATTTGGAATATGCATCAAAAGACTAAAAATATGACCAAATGTCATTCCTAAAATTTTATTCTAAAGAAGTAAACTAGTCAATAAATATATTCATTGTAACATTAAGATAGTATAACGGAGGGTACATCTTTATAATGGAATACTATCAGGAAACTTTTTTCCTTTTTTTTTAGGGCTGAACCTAAACATGGAGGGTCCCAGGCTAGGGTTCTAATCAGAGCTATAGCTGCCAGTCTACATCACAGCCACAGCAGCATGGGATCCGAGCCATGTTTGTGACCTACACCACAGCTCCTGGCAATGCTGGATCCTTAACCCACTGAGCAAGACTAGGGATGGAACTTGTGTCCTCATGGATACTAGATGGAGTTCATTAACCGCCTAGCTAAGGCAGGAACTCCCCTATCAGGAAACTTTAAACAATGGAGATATACGTTTATTGATATGTAAAGCCAGGTGTAAAATCAAAACTGAAATTACAAGCTAATTAGATCTGAAACAATGAGAATGCACCTCAAATCTAAGAGATGCAGCCCAAACAGTAAAAAGTTCAAAATCACAGTTTTTACTGTATTTCATAGAAAATAAGAAAGAATGATACATTAAACATTAAACTTAAAAAACTGGGAAAAGAATATAACAAGAAATTCAAGCAAAGCAGAGATGGATGAATTAAACAAAAATACACTAAATTTGGAGTTCCTGTCGTGGCTCAAAGGAAACGAATCTGACTAGTATCCCTGAGGACACAGGTTCAATCCCTGACCTCACTCAGCAGGTTAAGGATCCAGGACTGCCATGAGCTGTGGTGTAGGTCGCAGACTCGGCTAGGATTTGGCATTGCTGTGGCTGTGGGGTAGGCCAACAACTGCAGCTTGATTTGACCCCTAGCCTGGGAACCTCCAGATGCCCCCTGGGTGCAGCCGTAAAAAGCCAAAAACAAACAAATAAAACCCACTAAATTTGATACACTAAATGAAAGGAGCTAAAAAAGAGACAAATATCTCACCAAAGAAGAAAAGATAATTAACATTAGGAAATAGAAAAGTGACATATTTACATAAATTCAAGAGCTAAAATAAGATGATACTTAATGAGTTACTTGAAAGCATATGTTTGTGCAATTGTACACTGATAAATTTCAAAACTAAGGGAAATAGATGACTTTCTAGGAAAATATACAAATTTCCAAACTGACTTAAAAATAAATGAAACAAAAAATTTTTGGATATACAATAACCACCTGAGAAACGAAAAATATTGTGAAAGATCTGCACCCCCAAATGCCTGAGGCTCAGCCTGTTTTATCATCGAGCTCATTCCAAGGGGAGCATATAATTTATAGCCCAAACTGGGGCACTTTGGAGGGTGAAAGACGGTGTTATTAATAATTAAGCTGGGACAATATGAGAAACAAAACTGTTTCGGGCAAATTAGGACAAATGACTACATTGTTTGTACCAACTTTCCAAGAATAAATAGTTCTAAAGTTATAGGAATGCATCATAGTTTACACAAACATTAAAGGTTTTCTAGTCCATAGTCAACTAAAACAGAAGAGGAAAAAAGAAAGAGAGAGAAGGGAGAAAGAAAGAAAGAAAATTCTAGGCCTACGGGTACATATTCTTAAATAAACAAAACATGTACATTATATACACCGCTAAAGGGCACTTACAAATCAAAAAGGAACAAAAAGCACAATAGAAAAATGGTCCAAAGAGACAAACTCAATTTACAGAAAACAAATGTAAATAAACCATAAACATGAAAAACACACTCAAATCCATTGGCAATGACTGAAAAAAAATAAAAATAATGGTATACTTTATGTTTTACCCCAACTGATTAAAAACTGTTAATATTTTGTGTCAATTGGATCTCAATAAAGCTGAAAAATATAATATTAATATTAAATGTCAAGAAGTGTGATCTGTTATACGTTCTTGGTGAGAATATACATTGGTACTACTTTTTAGAGGATAATCTGGCAGCTGTTTATCAAAATCCAATATATGCATATCCTGTGAGGTAAAATTTTCCCGGCTGGGAATATATACTATTTCAACACTTGGCCAAATGCACTAAGATATATATGTGAGGGTGCCTTCTGCCATAGTGTTTCAATAATAACAACTGCAAACGACCAAAAGTACCAATTTTTCAGGAATGACCTCATCTCAGAGAAATTAAATGACTTGTTATAATCTGAGCATATAGGAGTAGAAAAAGTTGGGCATAAACAGCAACTTAAAAAGCCACAGATTAGTTCATTAATATAAAATGAGAATATTTCTGTTTGACTTGTCCCACTGTTAGATAATTTCCGTTCTAAGGTTTCCACAGTTGTTTAGAATACCTTATTTAGAAACATCCTCACCTCTTTGGACCAGTCAGCTCTAGTCCTCCTAAAATGAGTTCCATCCTTGGGACTGCTAACTTTGTCCTCTGATGGTTTCAGATTTTTTCAAATGTTTAAGAAAAATAGACTGACTTTCTAGGGCTCTTAAGTGATCTATTAAAAAATCTCCTAGATGCAAATATGTTTCTATTTGGACATTATAGGTGCCATTCGCAATATCATATGCTTTGAAATAATTACTATACTTAGAAGAAAAAGAACAACAGGAACAAAATATCGCAATAACTCTTAACCACATGGGACAATAATTTATATGTTAACCATCATAACTATCTCTGCTTCAGAGGGAACAAGTGTTCTCTCTTTACAATGCTGCTCCAGAGATGAATAATGATTTGCTGCATAGTATTAGAAAATAGTTAGGAAAGTAAGTCACTCAATTTTGTCCAAAGTAAAGCTTGCAATAACTTAGACAAGATTGCTGGCCTGATTTGCTGTTGTTTTCTGGCTTTGATCTCAATCTATACAGTTCCCTATTCAACATATAATCATCATTAAGGCACATGATACCATGCAGCCAAAACCTAACTATAAAACAGCAGAGATGACATGATTCCCTTCTAGAGTATAAATGTATAAATGTATAGAAAGTTTAAAAGGCTTTCCAAGGAATTGTCTTTGACTAGATGTGACCACAAGTATCCTCTATTTTCTTGATTCTGTTGACTTACATATTCCGATAGTCTGTAATGAATATGTGTACGTTTTTTACTAAGAAAGAACCTTAATAAAAGGAATTTTTATTCTAAATTTAACAGTTACAGAGATTTGGGGTCAGCCAATCTGTTACAATGCAGAGCTACTTAGGTTCATTACAACAACTTTGGAACATGAATAACCTTTCCTAATGGCAACTACTCAAATCTCTGGGGCTAAGATCTGGGCAAAGCCCAGGAACACTAGTCCATGCCTACAGGGACTGCACGTAGAAATAGTTTAGAAGAGACCAAAGGCCAAAGCAGAGGGCACTTAGAATAACTCTGAATCTGGCAAGAGGAAGCATATGTTTGAATAAAAGCATAGATTGGGGTTCAAACAGATCTGGGTTTGAGTCATAGCTATATCACTTAGAAAAAAAAATTGTGTGATAGTGGGAAATTTCCTTATCTGTGCCTCAGTTAACTCACCTTTAAAACTGGAAAAATCATAGTAACCACGCCTTGTGAGCACTGATGTGTTCCAAGTTGGACACCTTAAAATGAGAGGCTCTGATGGTGTATCTTCTGTCTTGGTTCCAGACTTTCTCCAACGGTTAAAGAACAGAGTTGCTATTCACAATCTGAATTCGTGGTTTAAACTAAGAGTCTTTTTAAAAAAAAAAGTCAGGCTTGAAACTTTACCTTCTGAAACTGTGGCAGGCTAGATTATTTGGATTAATCTTGCCATTGAAAATAATCACACATGATGTTGGACACTTTTTGAAGTAACTTCTTACGATTATCAAAGATCTGATAAGGTGGTAAAAAATTTAGTTCAAAATATTAGAGAAAGTAAAACCCAAAGAGGGAAGCAGAACACTAATTCTTGTGCCCTAGGGGACTTTTCCAAACAAACTTCTCCAAATTAAACTGGATTTCCAAAGGCTCACACCCTCATCTAAGAGTAAGCCAGAAGTAAACCCACTCAGCCATCCTTCATTCTCAGGGAACTGAATTAAATTTGCCTGGGGAACATTAAATTGAAACTAGAGACCACCAAAGACAAGAGGTAAAGGTCTAAAGAACAGTCATTATAAATAAATAAAAAGACAAACTATATTCAGTGGAGTAATAATTAGGTAGTCATCTGACATCTCATTGGCAATCTGGGAAACTAAAAAAAAAAAAAAAAAAAAAAGCAATATTCATTATGGTGAAAGAAAATACTTGTAAAACTTGAAATCCATACCCGGAGAAGTTATCTTTTAAGAGGGTGGGGCATACTGCTGGGAGGTAGGATGGACTGTCACTGAAAACTTGGTTTGGGGGTTGAGACCAATGTCACACACACACACACACACACACAAATACTCACATTGTAAGGGTATGAAAAGATTTATTATTTATGTAACTTTTCTGGGGAGAACAGGGCAGGCCTCTCGAGGTGGTCTAAAAAAGGCCTAGAGGCCCCTGGCTTGTGGCTCTCACTGTGGTTAGGGCGGGGACTCAGGGCGAGGACTCCCAGCTACTGGAAAGGGGTGTAGTTTGATTCTATCTCTAGTGGCAAAGGAGAGAGACCCTTGGATTTCTTATCATCTTACCCAGTTTTAGGGCAGAGAGGAAGAAGGAGAGGGTGAGGCTTAAAAACCATCAAAAATCAAACATCAAAAAAATGGAGTCACATTCCTTATTATGAAGAGTGAGGGGGAAAATAAAGGCATTTTTTAAACACATTAGAAGTAAGGTTTGTAACCAGAATACCTTCACTAAAGGAAATGATAATTCACAAGGAAGTGAAATTAATCCTAAGATATGAGATACAAGAAAAAAAATATAAGAAAGAGATAAATGTGTGGATTCATTTAAAGATCGATAGAAAAGGAGTAACACTTTTTAAAAAAGTAAAACACATACATAACAAAATTATGTAAGTCAGAGAGAAAGTAGATGAAGTGAAGGTATTTAAAGTCCTTTCTTTGGAGAAAGAGCAAAGATATTGATAAATTTCAGATTTTGATACGTATACATGCTGCAATTTTCTAGGAAAAATCCATAAAAGAATAAAAACAGAGTGCACAATTTCCAAACCAAGACCAGAAAAAATTGTAATAATGAAAATAATCCAAAACATGGCAGAAAAGGAGACAAATACTCATATAACTTGAAACAAACAAACAAAAATACGAAATGATGGCAAATTTAAACACAAATTGAACATTAATTACACTAAGTATAAATATAAATAAGCTAATAACTTCGTTAAAAATGAAGGTTGTCAGACTGGATAAAAACAAAATCATTTTATGTGCTGATTATAAGAGAAAATCCAAAATAATCTAGTGATAGATTACTAGAACTAATAGTGACACTGCCAAGTTTCCTCATAAAAACTAATATGAAAAATCAATTGTACTTCTACATGTCAGCAGTAGTATGTTAGAAAATAAGATATTTATAACATCAAAAATGTTGAATGACTAAGAATAACTGTAACCAAATTTTATTTCAAAATGTAATATATGAAGTGGACAATCTAATTAATAATCACAGTTTTGCAAATAAATACTACAAAGTGATACCATTACACTGAATTGTCTAAAATTTAAAAGTCTGACATTACCAAATATTGACAAATCTGTTAAGTAATGGAAACTCTAAAACACTTGTAGTGAGATTGTAAATTGAAAAAAAAACCACTTTGAAAAAACATTTGACATTTAATAGTCAAGTGAAAGACATTATATCCAGTGACCCATTATTTCTATGCCTAGAAATATATGTTCTAGAGAAATTCTTACATATTTGTCCCCAAATACATATACAAGAATGTTTATAGCAGCATTTTTTGTAATATCCCAAAATGGAAGCAAATCAAATGTCCATCAAGAAAGGAATTTTGGTATAATTATGAAATACTATGCAATGACGAAAATGAATAAACCATACCCCTATGCAATCATTCAAATCAGATTTGGCAATTTATAGCTCCAAATGTGGCCTATTTTTGTAAATAAAATTACTCTGGAATATAACCATTCTCATTAATTTGCATATCGTCTAGCTTTACACAGCAGAGCTACACAGCTAGGGCAGAAATCATATGGTCTTTGAAACCAAAAGTTTTCACTATCTGGCTTTTTATAGAATAAGATGTCTACTCTTGTCTTAAATGAATCTTGCAAGTACGGTGGTGACCAAAAGGAACAGGTAACAAAGAATATATTCTAAGTTATTCTATTCCCATGAAGTTAAGAACCTGGAAAAGCTAAATTATGTTGTATACATATATGGTCAAATTTTAAAGCCATTTGAAAAATTATTACCCCCAAAAGCCTATTTGCAGGAGGTTGGAGTTGAGATTGGAGAGAACACAAAAAGGGACTTCCAGAGAGCTAATAGTGATCTGTTCCTTAATCTAGGTGGTAGGTAGACACAGAGGTATTCAGCAAACCAAAAACTAATATGTTTTATACAGTTTTCTGAAAGTATGCTAAATTTTACACTAAAAAAAAAAAGTGAAAGAAGTACTGCTGTCATTATGAAGTTTATAATTTTCCAAACAAAATATAAAGTAAAATATTCTATTTTCAAATTTAAATGTAAAAGGCTTATACTGTATACATTTTTAAAAACAAGTGGCTCAAGTTCTGATTACTCTTTTCTCATTCTTTATAAATTTTAACATATTTATTATGAAAATGTTAAAAACTGCCAATGTGAAAAAATTATCTGCACAGTTTCAAAGAATGGAAAGAATGGCAATATGCATAACTTACAAGCAAATGAGAGTTTTATTCTTCAAAAGTAGTCAGATTTTATCTTTGCTCATTAGCCTTCCAGACATATGTATACAAATACATGTCCTAATATTTTTGTTACAGCTTTATTGAGCTACGATTCATATATCACATAATTTATTTAAAATATTCAATTCAGTGGATAAAATGTACTCACAGAGTTGTATAACAACTACTTTTTATCATGCCCCCAAAAAACTGTTACCCTTTGGCTATCACCCCCAAACACTCTATCCCCTTGCCCCCAGCTTTAGGCAACTTCTAATCTACTTTCTGTCTGTATGCCTATTCTGAAGGTTTCATAGAAATGGAATCATATAATATATGATCTTTTGTGTCGGGCTTTTTTCACATAGAATAGTGTTGACAAGTTTCACTCATATTGTAGCATGTATTAGTACCTCATTCCTTTTCATGACCAAATAACATTCCTTGTATGGATATACCATATCTTGTTTATTCACTCATCAGCCAATGAACATTACATTGTTTCCACCTTTTGGCTATTATGAATAAGTCTGCTTGACAATTTGTGTACATATTTTGTGTGGACACATTTTTATTTCTCATGGGTACACACCAATGAATTAAAAATAACCCTGATATTTAACTATTTGACTTATGCCTGACTACAAAAAAAAATATATAATTCAAAAGTCAAATACAGCATTTCTTTATTGCTTTTAGGGAGTAGGTTTTATGAAATAAACTTTTACTTAGTTTTCTAAAGTAGGTCACCACATGACTGAGAAGTACATATTACTTTTAATACCATATTATAATTAATATCACATGGATTCTTCAACCACTACAAAAATATATGCAACTACAACATAAGAATTTCAGGATATACTAATATTTTAAACTCATGGAAAGTTTGTTAAAGTATTTCTCCCACAATGAGGATTTTCCAGGTTAAAATGAAAATTCTAACTTTCTTAAGAATCCTTCATATGACCTATCATCCCAGATATATTCAGAACTCAACAAATGAAAAAGTCCAAATACATTTACCATTTTTAATGATTCTACATCTTTTGCAATTTAGAAAAATTTTTCCTAAAGTGGGCTAAAATGAATTGACAATTTGAAAGTTTAGCACAAAACTATTAACAAACACTAAAAAAAGTACCCAATGAAACTAAATCTTTGTCCAAAATTTACCTATTTGCCCAATTTCAACAACCAAAACTTTGAATTCTGACATTATAATTACACTTTTAAAAGTAAAAAGAAAATTACAACTAACTCTTTTGTTCAGTCAGGTAGCACTAACATTCTAGAAAACCCACAAAGATCCTCAGATAGGTAATCAAAAGGAAATGGAGGAATTTCGAGACTCTCTACTGCCTTCGAAAATAAAAAGTGCTAAAAATTCAAAGTGAAAAAGAAAGCCACAATAACTAGAAAGAAAGAGAATTGTGAGTGGTTAAGAAGAGTTAAGGAGATTAAGAGTTAAAGGACGTTGAGGAGAAAAAGACAGAGAAAGGAAAAAAGAAGAAAAGAGGCAAAAAACCCAACAAAAAGATGGTTTGGTTGGATTTGTGTTAGTGAGAAAGCCTGCCCAGATGTGCGTGGTTCCCACAGATGCACCTTGGCTGGATCTGCAAGAGACAAAACCTCAGAATGGGGATAATGGGAAAACACAAATCTGAACATCATATTCAGCCAAACGGCCCCAGTGACACGCATGCATTCACACATGCTCCGGAGCAGCATTTTTGCAGCCAAATATGGATGAACGTGTGAAACAAGCCAGTGTGTCTGCCGGAGGACGGGATGGGAGAAAAAGGACTCTGAAGCGGCTTCAAAGAAAATCAGCATCCTTCAGTCTAATTAAAACCTACTTTTATTTCATTTGGATAAGGGTGTCAGGTCCGATTAGAGGCCACATACCATTTAGCTTTGAGAAGAATGGTGGCTTTCTTTCATGAAGAAAACCAGGGAGAGAGGAGTAATTCTTAAATGTTATCACTGGAGGTTTCTGAGGGCAGGAGGCCTCCCCACGAGGTCATTCAGGTCCGCAGGGAGGGACTCAAAGGTCTCTTGTCAGCCCTGGAAGAATTTCAGGCTCCCACAATAAAGAAATACAGTATCTTTAGTTAAGTGGATACACAAATTCCATAGGCAAGCCAAAGATGGCAAATTTTACGCAAGTTTGCAGCCCTGGAAGAATTTCAGGCTCCCACAATAAAGAAATACAGTATCTTTAGTTAAATGGATACACAAATTCCATAGGCAAGCCAAAGATGGCAAATTTTACGCAAGTTTGCAGTTCTGTGGCCCCAGGGGCGAAGAATAGTGCCATCTTCCCCTGAGATGCCTGTATTCCACTGCGCTCACCTGGGTGTGTATCGTGCAACACGCCCTCTCATTGCAGGCCATTCCGAAATACTTAATGCGAGCTTCCTTATTAGCAGCAAGTGGGTCTGTTGAAGCTTAAGAAAGCCATTTAATAAAAATAAAGCCGCCCAAACGAACATGGATTGAAAAAAAATTTAGATTGATGGAGCTAGGTTGGTCCTGTAATTACAGAAGGTGTATCATTTCCAAAGCTCTCTTTGCATTAAGTGTATGCCATACATTTATCAGATGTAATTAGCACTTTAGGTGACAATGATTTGATTTCTTCCCTTGTAATAAAAGCTCCCTGGGTTGGCATATACATTCAGAATGGGACATTGAACACTGGCTGTTTATTCCCCTGAGGCAAAATTTAGGACAAACTGGGGGAAATGTGGCGAGGGCTCATGGAACAGCCCTTTGTGAATTTTGCAAACAGAAAAAAGAAAATAGTTCAATAAAAGCTTTTAAAGATCACAGTCAAATGCATGCTTTTTGAAAGCAGAGGATATCTACGGAATGTTTCTCCACTTTCAAAGCCAGCATTTAACTTTTCTTTAGATGTGAACATACCCAGGCTAAATTGATTCGTAGGCACAACAGCAAAACTGGACACATTTAAATTACTGTGGCCAAACCAGAAGAGTATTTGTGCTGCCATCTCTGAGGGGACAGGAGAAAACGGTTTTTAAAATTATTTCAGATACATGTTGATTTTTTTCAATCTCCATTTCTATTGCCACAATTAAGAATCACGTTAACTCATTCTTCTATAGATTAAAGTATTTATATAAAGATCGCAATTTTTTTATAAGGGAAAAGGGAAACATGCAAGCTACTCGTCTACTGTATACAGCACATAAAGGATGCTACATCCTCTTGAAATGTGTAGCCCCACGAAAAATACTAGGAAAACATATCCTTTTGTATTTAAATCTTCTTGGACAGCCATTTTCATCTCCTTTTCACCAAAAACAAAATATAACAGTTTTACTAGCTGATTCCTTTGATGCACAAATTAATCAGAAATGTGGCCACTCAAATGATTATTAAAATACATATTCCAAAGTAAACGTAATGCTATTAGGTAGTTAATGCAGACATTCCCACTTACACTGAACTTGCTGCCTTTTTGCTTAATCCTAAGATTTGTTCTACTAAGATGCTGATATACAGATAGATGCCTATCTGTTAGAGAATGACTTTTATGTCAGCCTCTATTCCAGTGATTCGGAAAGCTCATACTATCGTGGAAGTAACTGCATATCACATCTTTCCCTATGGAGCTCTATTTTATATTTTCTTAAACCTACATGGACCTCTTATTGACCTAAATAAGAAGCATTTTAAAGGAAATGATATAAGTGTGTTCTTATTTAAGAATTGTAACTAATAAGCCAGTAACAATGCAATTCTTTGAAAAATTAGTATGGAAAAATTAGGAGGTTGCGAGTAAACACATTGTGCTTATATTGTTAAAAGATAATGGAAAAGGTAACCCTTCAGCGCTTCAGAGTTAACAAAATTGAGAAATATGTAAGCATGATAGAAGTGCAACAGTTGTGGCGTCATAGTTTCTCAAGTATAGATGTGAACGAAGCATGTGCGAGGCACTAGTAATGGCTTCAAAAAACCATCTGTCTTTGCTAATTTTTAACCTGAGTCCCGTGGAGGTAAAAGCCACACAAAGAAGTACTATTTATGTATTCTCTCTGAGAGTTGTGTATTATTTTGTTTTCTCAACATAGGAGAAATTTAGTTTAGAAACTCAAATCTGATTTCTGCAGGTTTGCACCTGTACCTTAGGATTGGTGGGGGGGGGGGGGTTGTATGTTTTTTTTGTTTGGTTGGTTGGTTTTTTTGTTGTTGTCAGGTTTTCTGGGCCTTTGTTTGTTTTTTGAGGATAGGCATGAGGGACAGGGAATTAAAAGAAAGAAATGAATCCCATTACAGGAGAACTCAGGGTTACCAGGGAAGGCCGGGCTTAACAGGATGTGGCTGCTCTGATGGTCGGTGTTCCCTCTATGATCCCAAATTCACATGTGAAAGAGTCATCCTCAACTCCCCGGATTGTAAGGTGATGTAATCACCTGTTACAGAATTAATACTTGTTAAAACCAACTAGTTACTAAGCACATTGTACAACCAATTACTGTTAGCACTTTTGTTCTAATGCAAAGCTTTTTTTTGCTTTTCACATGAGATGTTGTTTTTTTAATGACAATTTCACGTGAAAATATTAAACAGCCACGACCTATGATCATGAACTCCTCTATTATTTCTCTTAGATGGCTATCTTTTGCCTTTGTAACAATGTACGCACATGTATACATAACACACACATGCGATGTCAGAAAGCCCTTTTGATTTTTCTCCTCTCCTCCCCTGGGATTAGGTAGGGAACCCATGTCAAAAACCCTCACTTTAGAACAATAAATAAATAAACCAGCCACAGCCTTCCTGAGGCTGGCCAACTCTAGCATAAGTAATTCAAGAGGCTGAGAGATGCCAGATAAATTTGATTACTATAAAAGATGGGAATATGTTTCTTTCCTTTGAGAATTCACAAAAAGGGGTCAAAAACAAAGCAATGCTGAAAGCGAACAATTTCATTTCGCCTGCAATTCAAGGTGAAAATTCAAAGGCAATTTTGCAGGAACATTTTATCACAATTTTATAGACCCTCATTTCCTGCACACATCACAATCTTTAATTTCTGAAAGAGGAAAGCAAGAAAAGGGGATGTGGTGGGAGGGGGGAGAAAAAGGGTGAGGAGGCTGAGACCAACTGTGAGGGGCTCTTTCTTCCTCTTCTTTAAGATATAAATGCAGATATTTATAAAGCAGTGAGGGATTTGTAAATCTTTCTTCAAAGCTGAACCTACTGCTGGGATTGTGATTTGCTAAAAGCTGCTATAGGCATACTCCAAAACTCAGCAGGGTCATCACTCCCCTTCCAAAAACAGAAAAATAAAGAATAAAAGATGCAAGGGGGGGGAGGGTGGGGGGAGCCATTCTGATTAGAAGCGTCTCGACAGACTAAGAGTTTGAGAAACCTGTTTTCATTTTACATCTTCTCCTTGAATCATACACATATACACATTTTTTTTCTTTTTCAAAAATACACAAAAAGAAAATTTTTAAACTCAATACTTTGCTTCTCATCCCATTGTCTCACTGACTCTTCCTGAAGCCATTTGAAAAGGGCAGGTCACTTCTCAAAGACAGGTTGGTCCTTTGGAAAGTCACCATCCAAGGACAAATGCCACCGGCAAGGAGCCTAAGGGAACTTGGGCCACTGCTACGCCCTGCCTGCAGGTCTCCTGCGGTGTAACGAAAGGCGTGGTTGGCTCGCTGGGAGCATGAAGATCTCATCTCCACTTTCAATCTTGCCCATAACTTCATGTGTGATCTCAGAGGAAAACCACAAACTCCCTCATTTCCTACTGGGGACAATAAATAAAAGGCCTACTGGCTTCCCAGGGTTGTAAGAATCGCAGAAAATGACAAGAGGGAAATATTTGCCTCATTGGGAATACTGATGCATCCCCAACACCCAGAAAGTGTTTGTGGCAGAGAAGGGGGTGCTGAGGAAACACGTGTTAACAAAAGAATGAATGCAGTTTGAAAAGCAAAGCCATGAAAGTCAGGGTAAAACTCTCATAGAGGATTCTATCTAAAGTGCAATCAATGATGGAGAGCATTATGGACCTGTTATCCCCTATGCAGGCACTGGACTAGCTTCAGGATGTGGCATGCATTTCTTTCTCTCTGGAGAAATTAAACTCTACTGGCTGTAACTACCTCCCATCCTCACCTCATGCCCTGACATACATAGAATTTGGACGCAAAGGACTCAAAAGGCTGCAGAGCCTGGTGGGGCTGCAGAGAACCCAGCCTGTCCAGAAATGTGACCTAGTGATTTTACGTTTATCTCTAAAGAGCTACCTTGTTTTCAGAGCAAACTGGATATAAAACAATTTTAGATTGGGAAGGGAAAATGGCTTTTAAACAAGGAGACAGAAAAAAAAGTGAAGATGGACCTTGTTTTGTAAATCACTGCTTTCCAAACTGAACCGGGCACTGCTGCCAACTACGAGGGAATGTAACTGCCAAACGGTGTTGCTGAGCCTCCTCTGCATGTCTGGAACCCTTTTTTTCTGGGGGAAATTCTTGGGATGCCCTGACACTGTTGAGAGCTGACCTAAATGCCCATTAAGAACAAAGACCCACAGTAAATGGCGGAAGTAAGCTTCTGACAACTGCATCAATATCTAATATGAGAATCCAACATGGCTTAATTTTACAGTTAAAGGCTCTATGGAGAGCATAGTGCTGTATAAAGTATATGAGTTCTATGTAATGGCTACATATTTATATCCTTTCAGAAACCTAATTTTTAAGATGCCAATCCCTGATTCAGTGACTGCAATTGGTTAAAAAAAAAAAAAAAAAAAAAACAATATCCACAAATAGCCACAGACCTATATGGAAATTTGAAATCCCATAGATTTGCCAACTTGGACTTGCCATAAGGAGCAATCACATTCATTTACAGAGGAAGAGACCACCCACCAACTGCATAGTAGGTGCATCAACTACAGGGAGACACAGCACATACCGTACAAAACATTTCCTCGAAGGCGCTGCCACCTGCTTATATCCAGCCAAAAATAAAACGAAAAACAGAGGAAGATACAAACCATGTATCAACAAAGAATTTTTACAAAGTACTCAGATATACCCAAGATAAAAATAATTGTAACGGCAATAACTTTGCTTTCCCTTACCAACAATATTTTTCAGATACATGAAACTTAAACTATTTCCAAAGGTGTTTAATTTAAAATATGGGAGAGTATAAGTATGTAGTCAGTAGCACAGTTATGGCTTATTAGCGATGGCAGGTGACCTTCATCTATCATTTATTCAACAAATATTTTGCTAGTGCCTCCAGTCAGCCGAGGACACAATAGTGTCTATGAGAAGCACCCTCCCACAGAGCTTACAGTCTAATGTGGGAGATGAACAAATAAGTAATTTAAATACAGTGTGACACATGTAATGAAAGGGGACATAACCCATGCTTGGGGACCAGCGCGGAGATGATGTCTCAGGTCAGGACTGTACTCCCTCACTTTTGAAAAGAGAGGCTGAGATCCAGAAAGAGGGCAGTAAGTTGTCCAAGGAAATTCAGAGAGCTTGTTCTAGCAGACTGAAGGATTTAGAGGTGGAAAGGTCACTTGGCAAAATGGATAAATTTCAGAGTATCTACTAAGTGGAGCAACCCCAAGTCCGTTTCAGAAGCAGATGAGATACAAATAACATTTTTCACCATAGATAAATAGAGGGCTAGTTTGGCATCACTGAAGATCAAGTGCTTTTTTATTGTACCACAAAGCAATCGCCTTCAGCAGCCTGAGTGGAAATTTGCAGACAGTAGACTAGAGAATTTATTCATATCTGGAAAAGTTTATGTGTCGATTGGTTTAAAGGGTTCAAATCTCCACATCTTATAAGGCCTATAGATCTGTTACTCACACAACAAAGAAGTTACAGGTGATTCCATCTTGTCATAACCATGTCTTGAAAGGTCTCCTATTCATATGAGCCATATAAGCCATTCCTTCTAAAGTAGGTCTTTACCTACATACAAAATATTTGTGTTTCAAAGGGAGCTCTATCAACGGTTAGGTCTTTGAGCATCACCACCAAAATTTGAAGGGAGTTTAAAAAATTTCTTCAAGGATGATGGAAGTTTATAAACAAAAGATTTTAAGATGGAGAAGATACTGCTATGTGAAGCATTGAAAATTGTACCATAGGATACCAATGTAAGGTCATAATCTCAGATCTATATACATCAGATGGGTGGTCTCTTTTAAAAAAAAAAAAAAGTAAGTCTCACTGAAGTATAATTAACATGGAATAAAATCCACCCAGTTTAGTGTAGTTTTATGAGTTTTGCCGACTGCATGGTCAGGTAACCACCAACACGGTCAAATTACTGAAGAGTTCCATCACTCCCCCCAGAATACCCCTGTACTTTTAATCGACCCTGCCCCCCAGTTCCAGTCCCTGGCAGTCACCCATCCGTTATGGTTCCCCAAAGTTTTGCCTTTTCCAGAATGCAGTGTAAATGGAATGGAGAGTTCTGAGTCTTGCTTCTTTCACTTGGCATAATGCATTTGAAATTTATCCATGTTGCACATTCCTTTTCATTGCCAAGTAGTATTCCATCATCTAGACATACCACTGCTTACCCATTCACCAGCTGAAGGACAGGCGTACTGCTTCCAGCTCCGGGTGATTATGAATGAAGCCACTGTAAATTTTCACTGACAAATTTTGCTGTGAACAGTTTTTATTTCTCTTGGGGAAATCCCTAGGAGCAGTTTCTCTGAGTCATATGGTACACATATAATTTATAAGAAGCTGCTAAGCTTCTATCCAAAGTGGCTAGACCATTTTGCACTCCACCAGCATGTGTGACAGTTTGGTCATTTATTTAACATAAAAAACTAAAGAACTGCTAAATAAGATGAGTTTAAGATATTTAATAAGAGACTGGGCCCTGATATTGGGACCTATGTCAATATTTTTTTCACCGTGCCGGCAGCATGTAGAAGTTCCCAGGGCAGGTGCTGAACTCACACCATAGCAGCAATCTGAGCCGCTGCAGTGACAACGCCAGATCCTTAACCTGCCATGCCACGAGGGTTACTTCAGGAATATTTTAAAACTACATTAATAGGAAGGGTAACAATCAGCTAAAAAAAAAAAATAAATAAGTGCTAAATTTAGTTCCACATAACATGGACTGAACCAACACTTAATGTCACTAATGACTCTTTAGGTGAGAATCTATTTTAGAAGTCACGAAAACATACTACACAAAGTTGTGTTGTTATTGAACAGCAGCCTTGTCTTAGCTCATACGATTCATCATTACCTCCCCTCTCACTCACTTTCACTTCCCTTATCCAAATCTCCGATTCCAGAAGAATCATTTTGAATACCACCTTGTCTTACAGCATTCTGATCAATAATAAACCATCCCTTCTCTGCATTTCTACAGCACTTATAACTCCTCAAAATTTATAACTTCATCATCCTTCCCATGGTTTGTGTTCTATTAATAACACGTATGTTATTTTTCTTCCTTGAGAATCATAATCTCCCTATATTAGGGTTGCCAACAGAGATTAATTTGTCTATGTTAGATCTACTCTCTAAGCCAGTATAGGTCTCTGTATGCCAGACTTTTTGTGGTACAAGTGTCCATCATAGTCAAGGTCAAATGCACTACTACTATAAATATCCAGGAAGATGAAGAAATGTATGGCTCCAGAGTTAATTCCTATTCACCTGCTTAGTCTATGCACATAAGTCAAGATGCTTATGCTTAAATTTTCCGACGTGGACATGGCTTAAATTCATTTGGAGAAACCTCCACGTGATTTTCAGGTAACTATCTAAAGAGGATTAGGAGATGTCACCACACACTGCCTGTTGGCCCTCCAACCAACGAAGAAAGTCACAGAAAGTTCACCTGTTCTAATAAGAGCCATCCTTCTGAAGAAGCCAGCTCCTTAAAGGGTTACAGGAGACTAAAGGGAAAAAATAACTCCATGGATTGTCAGTCATGTAAAAATATCAATGTGAAGACCTGAACGCTAACAAAGTGAAGAACATTGCCCATACATTTTTTCTGATTTTTGTCTTTACTGGGAATAGAAAAACAAACAAACAAACAAACAAACAAAAAAAAAAACGCATGTTTTCTACTTTCAGTTTAATTTCAACTAAGCTTGCTTCCTGGTGTCTCAGATACCAACTTAGTGCTATGGAGACTGTGGAAGCATTACTGGGAAATGTCATAGCCAAACCCCAAACCGCTTTGCTGCAGTCTTTTTTTAAATCTCAGAAAATCACCTTTTATACCTTTATTTAAAATGGTGATCTTGAGCTAAGCTGTTGTACTTGACTGTGTCCCTTTAACCTAGGGAACTCGCTGCCAAAAAATGTTGAGGCCAACAGCTTAATAAGTTTTATAGAAGATTAAATATTTATATGAATAAAAATAGCACCTGCAGCGACACCAGGAAGGATAAAATTACAAGGGCTATGAAATCTTCATGCTTCAGGGCATAAATTGCTTACCAGCTGGATGAGGCAGTTTTCCTCAAGGAACTACTGTGCACTGCTAAATACGTCTTCCTGAGAAGGATCTCAACACTGACCACTGTCTGGACTACAGACTAAACTAGAAGAACCATTAAATTGTTGGTTTGCATCCAGCTCCAAGTTGTACAGGATTTAGGAAGTGGCCGTGACGACATGCCCATCTAAAAGATGGAAACAGTGATGCAAGAGGCCAACCACTCCTTTCCACCGGAATGGTTATAAAATGGTAGAAAATTATGAAAGACAGAAGGACTCAAGAGGGAAAGTATTTCCTTATTTTGACAGCCTTATGGAATCACTACAGGAAAGAATTTAGGACCCCAGATCGTAAAGCCGTTAAGAAAAACATGGAAAGTAGGTAATCGGTAATTACATAGGCTAAATCTTTTCTGTAGAATTTTCCCCAGGGTAGCAAGAGAACGTGAAATTTATCAATGTGACTTTACTCTTCTCAACCTGTTAGGGCCAAGGCCAACATGTAACTAGAGAGGAAGACAACAGAAGAAATAAAACGAAATAAGGAAAATAACCAGGAGAGTAAGAGAAGACAGACACCAAAGTTTAGATGCCAGATTTTACTTCTCCCAACCCTAGCTACACAAGGACATTTGCAAATGACTCCTTTATCTTTATGGGTCATAGAAATACTAGCAATCAACTTACTGTATAAAGAAAATATTCAGCAAAATAAAGGGTAGCATCCAGCCAGGCCGAGTGTGCTAATAAGGTTAATATCTTGTTAGCTTTCCTGAAAATTCACTTGACATTACAAATTTAGATAACCCAACATGAACAAACATTCTCTGGTTACTAATATGACTTGATGTACAGTTGCATAATTTGTTGCTTTCTACAGAAGGGTTATCTAAGAAACAGTAAAAGTTCTGGAAGATGCCCTGTGCAACACAGTGTATAAAAGTACGTGATGGGTGGCCCTCGGAAGGACTCAATGAACAAAGGACTCCTGTGGATTTTAATAACACTGATCCACTTATGAATCGTAAATCAAATGGGAACCCTCTTGCAGTTCAAAGATTTCCAAGATTTCTGGGGAGAATACTCCAGCAAAGCAGCATGTTAGTGGCCAGGATTAGCCATATTTGCTCATATTCTTGTAAATACAGTATTTTGTACTCTCATATAGGTGCTGGCAAGGACTAGCAAAGGTACAGCAGTGGGAGAGGTGAGGAAGAGGGGGAAAAGTGAGCATCAGGGCCTGGGCTGGGCTCTTTTAGAATCCAGAGTTTTGCGCAGAGATGGTCAGAGCAGGCTGATAAAGATGAGCCATCACAGGCTAAGTCAGAGAGACAAAATCAATGGTTGATATCAACATGAGCCGTTTCTTATTATTTTTAGAAAGCCTTTAATTTAATGCATATTTTCTTTGCTGAAAAGGAAATAGTGATATTAACAAATTGGTTTTATTTCTAACCTGGCAGGCTGCCTGCAGTGAAATGTAAATACATGTACATGGGAGCCAGGATTAGCATTTACTGAAGAAAAAGAGTAGTCAATATTTTAATGAGGAAGTCTAAGAAAGCAATTGCACGAAACACACTCCGATGTCACAGGGGAGCTTTTTAAGTTAAGCCAACTAGTTCCAAATTACTACTTTTCTCAGCTTTCCTTTAAGGGAAGTTTAGACTTATTTAAAAAAAAAAATACAACCGTGGCATTTATTCTTAAATATCATGAAATAGCTGTAATATTCATCTCTATAAATACATACATTAACCCATATACATCTCTCTCATTATATATATAGAAAGAGAACATCTGACATGCCATTCTTCAGATAAATGGCCCATTTAACAATGTCATCCTTCTGCTTTTTCCAAACAGAAATACTAGGTGAAGAAAATTGATAATATCTAAGTATGGGGGACAGATTGGGGGGGCATGATAGGGAAGACGGGGAATCAAGATAAATGAAAATCAATGATAGATTAAGGAGAGAATCATGCATATAAGACAGGTTTGGGTCATATAAAATCTATTAGAAAAACACTATTTATCATGTAATTTCTAGTGTGGCACCTCTGGCAGGCATATGTCCATCTTAGAATCTGATTTTGTCAAGAGTCAGGAAAAGAGAAAGGACAAGGACATCATGGGAACAGAGTGAATTTGGTAAACCAAGGAGATAAACAAGAGACCTAAGGTCTCACCAGTATCTCAGCAATTAATATCCATCGTTAAACAAAATCAAATGATTCTAAGTGTACAAGACTTCTATTTCAACTTTCCTAAACTTCAGGGTACCCAATAGGACTAATTACTACAAAAACACCCATTAAAAGAGTATTTAAAATATTCTCATGAGTGCTATCAAGAACATTTTTTGTCAGACAGATATTTAAAAATTTTTATGCTCTACGGAAGTTCCCATTGTGGCTCAGCAGTAACAACCCGACTCATATCCATGAGGAAGCAGGTTCAATCCCTGCCCTCGCTCAGTGGGTTAAGGATCTAGCATTGCTGTGAGCTGTGGTGTAGGTCACAGATGTGGCTTGGATCTGCTATTGCTGTGGCTGTGGTGTAGGCCAGCAGCTGCAGCTCTGACTTGACACCTAGCCTGGGAATCTCCATATGCCACAGATATGGCCCTAAAAAGCAAAAAAAAAAAAAAAAAAAATTTATGCTCTTAAATTGGCCAATTTTCCTTACTCTTCAAAACTCAGCACAAACATCAAATAATAAAGAGTAGAAATTAGTAAAATAGAAAATAAACATTATTGAAAATGATCAACAAAGCCAAAAGTTATTATTTTTGAAAAGAATTATAATGTCAATAGGCACATCAGATAAAATAATAAAAAAGGAAAAAGGTAAATATGATCAATTCTAAGATTCTGCAGACATTAAAATGATTGTGAGAAATATTTTATAATTATTTATACCTCATACATTTATATATTTATAATTACATACTTTTATGAAGTATTTGCATATCCAAAAGAAATTGCTACACATGAAAAAATGAGACAAATATATCAAAATATTCAAAGCGATACTATGTTTATGGACAAAATATTGTTTTTAACTTGAGATTTTAAAAAAAAAAACATGACACATGCCCACAAAAAGTGTACTGTACGGCAATGGAAATGAATGAAATACATATATATGCAGCAATACAAATGAACCTTGAAAACCCAACATTTAGTGAAAATGTGTCACTGGCATCTGTAACAAATTCTGTCTACATTCTATGTGTCACAATTTTTATAACACCCTTAGATTTTAAAAAATCTAAGCAATATATGGTTCAATCCAACATACATATTAAATAAAACTGTTTCTTGAAAGGCAAGGGAGTGCTGAGCCCAGTATTCAGAATAGTGGTGATTTCTTGGTGGGAAGATATAGGATAAGGAGTAAGGAAAGTCCAACAGGTAGATACCATGGCCCTGTTACTATTTCTCTTCTTAGGCTAAATCATACATTTATTGGTATTTATTTCACTATTATGCTTTATAACATATATCTATTACATACTTCATTTTGTATGTATAAAATATTACTACTGAAAGCAATTGCCGAAAAAAAAAAAAATCACAAAACCATGCACATAAACAGAGCGGACAGGAAGAGTGCTCTTATTTCTCCTACTGTCAAATGACCCCACCTACCCCCAGTCACCGGCAAGTGAGAGAATCCTCAGGACCTCACATTCTGCAGACCTAAGTGATTGATGGGGAGCTGGAATGTTTTCTCACAAAAATCTAACCACTAACCCACCTGCCACCCATCCAGAAGCACTAAATACATAAAGAAAAAAAGGGGGGGTGGGAGTGGGGGAGGAGGAGGAGTGTAATATCTCCCTAGGAAATATCATCCTCAAAGCTGAAGTAGTAAACTTGGGACATAAGAAGGAGAACAGGAATGCATGCTGGGGATTTGAGGGGTTTTTATGTATTTCATTTGAACAGAAATCTAGATTTTTCAGGGAATAACTCTCCAAATGACACTCCCTGAGAACTAGGAATTGGACTAGGATGTATGCACATTATTACATCTTCCACATATGGATCCGAGAAAGAAATCTGAGCAACATTAAAGAAGACAGACATAAGAGCAAAGCCCCAAGTCTGTTGACAAATAATACACAAAGCATGTATGATAAGACTAATGCAGAAAGGGAAAAAAAATCCCACAGACTCAGAGGAAGATCATCACCTCTGAAAAATAGACCTCATTACAAAAGGTACAGAAAACTATAAGGAAAAATAAAATATGAAAAAGTAACAGACATTTAAAAGATGAATATGGTAAGAAAAGACTATATGTAACCAAAAATGCATTGACAGAATGAAAATCTACACTAAGGACAGTAAATACCAGAATGATAATACAGAAGGAGCACAGGGTATCACTTCAGAGTGACTACAAATCAAACACACACTCTAACACTAGATTAACTACCAATTTAATTGGCCAAGAGAGCAAAATAAGAATAGATAGATATGTTTCAGCATGAATACTTTTGGTTTCCAGAGTCCCTGTTAGAAGTATAATGAATTCTAACGATAGCCTCAAATTTCCCCATGCTCTGCATCCATGACATTGCAATAGGACATGAAAGTTCCTCCAATTAAGAACTAGAGTTTATTTCCTTACCCCTCGAATTGGAACTAGTCAGGTGACTTCCTTGGGCCAATGGAGCCCTAGAAAACTATGCGATCAGAGGCTTGAAAAGTGCTAATGCATTGGGGTTTGCCCATGCTTCCTGCTTTGGGAACTCGCAAACTTGTGGCTCTAATGCCAGACATGTGTGTGAGGCTATGAGGATCACCTGCAGTTGACCCACCAGATGTCTACGGTCACATGAGGGTGCACATGTGAGACTTACAGAACTGCCTAGCTGAGCCCAGCTCAAAGAGAATCACAATCTAATAAATGACTGCTGCTTTAAGCACTCAATTTGGAGGTGGTTTTTTATGCAGCAAAGGCTAACTGACACAGAAGCAGTCTGAAGGAGCCTTTGGATCCGAACTCAGTCCTTGCTCACCTCCTCTTTCTTCTTCGTGGATCTAATCATCAATTAGGAAGAACGTGAACTAGTTGTATGTTAAGATGGAATGTTTCAGACTTAGGAAACTTTGCTGATTCTCAAGCTGCAGACAGTTCCACTAAAGCCTTATCTTCATAAGATGGCAGGGGAAAGAGACAAGGGAAGCAAAATCAGTGGCTGAGTAACCTTGAGCAGGTTAACCTTGAAGGAGAACCTTCAGTTTTATGGTTTCCTGGAAAACCTCTTCACAAAACAACCTTAGAAGCAGAGGAAAAAATAAGATAAAAATAATCAGAGAGGAAAATGTGCACATGAAGGTCAGAGATGGTGTTTATCTTTCATTTACACATTCATTTATACAGACACATGTACAGAGCAGTGAACAAAATTGCTATGGCTCCTGCCTTCATAGAACTTACTGTTTCAACATCTAGACCCCTGGGGTCCTTCAGAAGATCATGATAAATGTGACAAACCTAATAATTTAAGCTACAAGAGATGAAAACACTCACCAACTGAAAAAAATTCCAGTAGATAAAGATGACAAGGTTGATTATTATCAAGACAAACCCATACTTAGACTTACCTTGTCAAAATTTTTGAGGTACAAGAATAAAGTCTCACAAACATCCGGGCAAAGAAAAACAACACACACACACACACACACACACACAAATGATTCATACACAGACGAAAACAATCGGTCTTGGTTCAGACTTTTCCTTTGATGCAGAAATCAATATAACAAAATTACAGAATTTTAAAGGGAAATGGTACAACTCAAGAAATGTATACCTAAATGAAGAGTAGGAAGTATCCTCACAGATGTATGATTTCAGAAAACGTACCAACCGTGCATCCTTCTTGAAAAACTATCTAAAGCCATACTCAAACTCACTAATGGATTAACAAGACTTAGGAGCTCAAAAAGAAGATAACCTAATTGGGAATAGTGAACACAAATAAAGAAACAACAAAGTAATTATAGTAATCTATTTTAAAAACTAAATATAAAATTTAAAAATATTATTCTTGAAAAATAAGGCATGTATATGCTGTAAGATAATGATTTTTTTTTAAGTAAAACTTTTTCTAAAACCTCAGATTATAGAAACGAAGTCCAAAATATAGGACTGGGAGAAGGTAGTGGTATATGTGTGGGATAGTAAGAGTGTCAAATTCTTCTGTTTAACTAGAATATGTAAAAATGTTGTTTGCCTTTGAATTTGACAGAGATATGTAAGTTAATGAATACTTTGGAGACACTTCAATGAAAGTAGAATTTAATACCAAATATATTCTCTATTAAACACTAACAAAGAATGGTAGAGTCTACATGCTCAAAGAAAGAGAAAAATGGGGGGGAGAATCAAGGGACTAAAAAGAAAACATAATGAAACCAGTGAAATAATATCCTGTTTATGACAATATTTGTAAATGCCTTAAACTTCTCTGTGAGAGGACAAAAAGCAGAAAACTGAGCCAAAAAATAAAATCTAACTTTATACTTACTACAAAAGGTACACCTAAGACAAATGAGTACAAAAAGAATGATTAAAAAGATGAGCAAAGATATGTTAAAGAGACACACATAAAAAGAAAACAAGTTTTAACATTACAATTAGGCAAAGAAAATTCAAGGCAAATTACATTAAATGTTCAAAGAAAGATTTTAGAAGTTTTACTATTATTACCATTAGTCGAAGAAAATTCAAGGCAAAATACATTAAATGTTCAGAGAGATTTTATATTACGGCAGTAAGATTCAACACAAATATCAATGTTTATATGTCAAATAACATAGTTCTGTCAGAATGCACACATCTCTCTAAAAAAGAATTTGAAAACAAGAAAAAAATTAATAAAGGACTTCAACACCCCTCACAATTGCTCAAAGACGATCAAAGAAGACAATAAATGAACTATGATGTAGAAGAGCTTGAAAATATAATTAGTGAGATTAAATTCTCTGCTCTAGATAAAATAACTTTCATCTCAGTGCCCATGGACTCCTTCCCAAAGATAATCATATATACTATTCCTTAAGGATAATGTCAATAAAGCTCAAGTCAAAGTCACAGCAGGTGTATCTCAGAGACAAATAACACTTGAAATCAATAGTAACAGATGTAGAGTTCCCATCGTGGCGCAGCAGAAACAAATCTGACTAGGAATGATGAGGTTCAATCCCTGGCCTCGCTCAGTGGGTTAAGGATCCGGTGTTGCCGTGAGCTGTGGTGTAGGTCGCAGATCTGGCTCGGATCTGGCATTGCTGTGGCTGTGGTGTAGGCCGGCAGCTATAGCTCCGATTAGACCCCTAGCCTGGGAACCTCCATATGCTGCAGGTGTGGCCCTAAAAAGACAAAACACCAAATAATAATAATAATAACAACAGAAGAAGTCTTAAAATTCAACCACTTTAAAATTGAAAATTATTCTTTTGAAGGAATCTTGGATCATAGAGGATATCATAATATGACTTTGGGTTATTAAAAAACAAATGAAATTAGTCTTTAGTAAATTATTAAGTTTATTTATTTTTTATTTTTTATTTTTTTGGCTTTTTTTTTGGGCTGCTCCCGCGGCATATGGAGGTTCCCAGGCTAGGGGTCTAATCGGAGCTGTAGCCACCGGCCTACGTCAGAGCCACAGCAACGCAGGATCCGAGCCACGTCTGCAACCTACACCACAGCTCACGGCAACACCGGATCGTTAACCCACTGAGCAAGGGCAGGGACCGAACCCGCAACCTCATGGTTCCTAGTCGGATTCGTTAACCACTGCGCCACGATGGGAACTCCATTATTAAGTTTAAATACATTGATTAATTAATTAATTTTCTTCTTAGGGCTGCACCCATGGCATATAGAAGTTTCCGGGCTAGGGGTCAAATCCAAGGGGTAACCGCTGGCCTACACCACAGCCATAGCAATGCCGTGTCTGTGAGCTACACCACAGCTCATGGCAACACTGGATCGTTAACTCACTGAGAGAGGCCAGGGATCAAACCTGTGTCCTCATGGATGCTAGTCAGATTCATTTCCACTGCACCATGACGGGAACTTCAAATTATTTTTTTTTAATGAATGAATACAACATACAAAAAATTATACGATACAGATAATATAAAGCCATGGGAAAATTAATAGTTTAAAATATTCTGAATAGGAAATATGAACCAACCATGCAACTTAAGAAGCTAGTAAGAAAATAGAAAAACTATGGGAATAGTAAGAAATTGCAATAGCTAGTTCTTCACAACTACCTGTGGCAAAGCTAATCAAGAAACTGATTATCACCATACTGTATGGAGGTTCCTTAAAAAACTAAAAATACAGTTGCCATATCCAACAATCCCACTCTTGGCACATATCCAGACAAAACTGTAATTTGAAAAAATACATGTACCCCTATGTTCATAATAGCACTATTTATGATAGCCAGGGCATGGAAACATTGTAAATGTCCAAGAACAGATGAAAGGATATGAAGATATGGTGCATAGATATACATATAATTGAATATAACTCTTCCATCAAAAAGAATGAAATAATGTCATTTGCAGCAACATGAATGGATCTAGAGGTTATCATACTAAGCAAGATAAAAAAGACAAATACTATGTGATATCACTTATATGTGGTATCTAAAGTACAACACTAATCAATATATCCATGAAACAAAAATATACTTACAGATATAGACAACAGCCTTGTGTTTGCCCAGGGGGAAAGGAAAGTAAGAAAGGGAAGGATTGGGAGATTGAGATGAGCAAAGGCAAATTATTATATATAAGATGGATAAACAAGGTCTTAGGGTGTAGCACAGGGAAATATATTCAATATCCTTTGACAAACCATAATGGAAAAGAATATGAAACACACACACACACAAGCCACTTTGCTGTACAGCAGAAATGAACACAACCCTGTAAATCAACTACTTAAATAATTTTTTGAAAAGTTAGTTTTAAGACACATGGTAAACAACAAAGACAAAGAAAATGATATCTCATATTAAGAATGAAAAAAATACCCCCTCACACCATGCGCAAAAATAAACTCAAAATGGCTTCAAGACTTACGCATAGGACAAACACCATAAAACTCCTAGAACGTAGGCAAAACATTCTCTGACGTCGACTGTACAAATATTTTCTTAGGTCAGTCTCCCAAGGCAATAGAAATAAAAGCAAAAATAAACCAATGGGATCTTATTAAACTTAACAAGCTTTTGCACAGCAAAGGAAACCATTAAAAAAAAAAAAAAGACAACCAACAGAATGGGAGATAATATACACAAATGATGCAACTGATAAAGGCTTAATCTCCAAAATATAAAAACAACTCATATAGCTCAATAGCAAAAGATGTACAGTAGAAAAAAAAATTGTATTGGGGAAATAACAAAAAAATTTAAAAAAGAACAAATAAATGAACAATAATTATAATGGGAAACAACAACAACAAACGACCCAGTTGAAAAGTGGATAGAGACCTAAATAGACATTTCTCCAAAGAAGACATAGAGATGGCCAACAGGCACATTAAAAAATGCTCAATGCTCAGACACAACTTAGAATAGATTTACAAGGAGATCCTGCTGAATAGCATTGAGAACTAAGTCTAGATACTCATGTTGCAACAGAAGAAAGGGTGGGGGGAAAAAATGTAATTGTAATGTACACATGTAAGGATAACCTGACCCCCCTGCTGTACAGTGGGAAAATTTAAAAAAATATTAAAAATAAAAAAAAATAAAAAAATAATCCTCACACACAAAAAAATGCTCAACATCACTAATTATTAGAGAAATGCAAATCAAAACTACAATGGATACCACATCACACAGATAAGAATGGCTATCATTAATAAGTCTACAAATAACAAATACTGGAGAGGGTATGGAGAAAAGGGAACCCTCTTCCACTGTTGGTGGAAATGTACATTGGTACAACCACTGTGGAAAACAGATAGAGGTACTTCAGAAAACCAAATATAGAACCACCTTATAATCCAGCAGTCCCATTCCTGAGCATATATCCAGACAAAACTTTCATTCAAAAAGATACATGCACCCCTATGTTCACTGCAGCACTATTCACAACAGCCAAGACATGGAAACTACCTAAATATCCATCGACAGATGAATGGATTAAGAAGATGTGGTATATATACACAATGGAATACTACTCAGCCATAAAAAAGAACAAAATAATGCCATTTGCAGCAACATGGATGCAACTAGAGATTCTCATATTAAGTCAGAAACAGAAAGACAAATACCATGTGATATCACTTATACGTGGAATCTAAAATATGGCACAAATGAACCTATCAAAGAACAGAAATAAACTCATGGACATAGAGAACAGACTTGTGATTGCCAAGGGGGAAGGAAAGGGAGGGTATGGACTGGGAGTTTGGAGTTAGTAGATGCAAACTATTGCATTTGGGATGGATAATCAATGAGTCTGGCCGTATAGCACAGGGAACTATATCCAATCACTTGTGATGGAACATGATGGAAGATATTATGGTATAAAGAATGTGTGTGTGTGTGTATATATGTATATATATATATATGAATGACTGGGTCACTGTGCTGTATGGCAGAAAGGGACACAACACTGTAAATCAACTATAATAAAAGATTTTTAGAAGAATGAAAAAAGATTTAATAATATTTATAGGATCATTTTTTAAAAATGTAACATAACATTTCATATGCATCTATAATAACAAACTCAACCTCCAGATGAATGATAGATACATATTTTTTTGTCTTTCTGTCTTTTCTAGGGCCGCACCCACGGCATGTGGAGGTTCCCAAGATAGGGGTCCAATCAGAGCTGTAGCCACCAGCTTACACCAGAGCCACAGCAACGCCAGATCTGAGCCGTGTCTGCGACCCACACCACAGCCATGGCAACGCTGGTTCCTCAACCTACTGAGCGAGGCCAGGGATCAAACCCGCAACCTCATGGTTCCTAGTCAGATTCGTTAACCACTGAGCCACGACGGGAACTCCTAAATGATATTTTGATAGGAAAATGTAAATTGCCAAAGTTGATTCAATAAAAGAAAGAAATCCACCTAATCACAAAATAATCTTGAGAGAAAATTAGAGGTATCAAGGAACTTCTCCCCCAAGTAAGCCAGATGCAGACAGCAATTCCGTCAGATGTAAAGAAGAGGGAAGTAACTTCACGCTGTTAACTCCTCCAGAGCATTGTATGGGGGGAGAGGAGGGCGTTGTATGGGGATGGAAGAATCTTGTTAATTTATACTTTGAGGCTGTATTTACCCTTATTCAAGAAATTAATAAAAATGGCACAAAAAGAGAACTTTACAGATAAAACTTAGGCATTATATGCAGAAACTAAATAAAATTTCATTCTGACTTAAGGATGCTTATTTCTGGTATTCAAGGATGAATCCATGTTAGGAAATCTACCAATAACTCTAGGCACATAGTATCTTCTTCAGTAGAATGACTCAATATTATAGAGATATCAATTCTATTCCAATAATTTATAAATATGACCCAATCATCATCAAACTCCAACATGAACAACAACTACAAGGGCCCAGAACGTTTTGAAAGAGAGGAACAGAGGGAAGGCATTACCAAATATAGACCAAAGTTAATGAAACCACATAAACATTGCAGTACCTATATAGGAAATTGCAAGTTTAGAAACAACCTAAATATTCACTGTTCAAAGGAATGGATAAAACTTCTTTCTGCTACACTCATGTAATGGAATAGTAGGCAGTAATAAAAAGTCACATTGTAGAAGAGCATGGAAAAAGATATTCAAGCCTTATCAGTAACTGGGAATAAAAATTTACAAGTAAGACAACATAATTTTTTTTAAGAACATAATTTAATCTTGGATAAAAGCCTTAAAAGGTATATACTAAAAGTAAACAAAGGATATTTTTCCATAGTGAGATTAAACTAGTTCTAATTTTACTATTTGGACTCTTTGATATTTCCCCACTTTTTCAAAACAAGTATATTGCTATGATTTTCATCAAATAATATTTTGAGGTCAAATCCATTATTTTATTAATTTAGGTATACTTACACATGACTGAAATTCCTTCGAAATGTCTATGAAGGAAACTGGTGCTTTGTGCCCATGGTAAGCATCTGGATATGACTCACCAAAAAAAATAAATAAATAAATAACTCTGTGTCTGAAGGAAATATTAAAACAAATAGCCCAGCACTGCAGTGATTGCATGGAACTGTATATATTCACTCTGTGCACTGGACAGGAATTTTTCATTTCATACATCATTTACAACTTGCTGCAGTGATTCTGCAAAATCAGTTCATACCATTAGCACACACAAAGAGAAACATCCAACATACTCACTGTTGGAAAATTCAAGTGTTTTGGGTTCTGATGGACACACCTGTCCATATTCCAGCTAAGCCAATATTGTTCTGATAGCCACAACAAGGACATCAGGTGACTACCTAGGGATCAAATATTCATGGACAAGCACTTCGATTTTTTTAAAACCTAAATGCTGAGCTTGGCTTATGCTTATAGATATACTTAATTTTTAAAACTACTTGAAATAAATGAAAGCAAAATGGTGAAAGTCATAAGCAAATCCCTTCAGAGGGGTATATTTTTTAAATGGGAACCATTTAAAATAGTTTATCAAGGCATTTGATACCAACTGTCTGGTTTATGCAACACTTCATCAAGTGAATATCTGATGCAATCCCCTTGCATCTTGCTCTTTCTTAACAGTGTTTCTGATTTCAAATCCCAGCATGGAGAGGTGTATTTCCAAAGCAATACAAAACCTTGTCTTGTATATTTCAGGTCAGAGAGAGAGATGTTTTGCTGGACAATCAAACGCCCCCAGGGTCAGAAACATTGTGGGATAGGAAAGAGGCAAAGGAACAGCAAATGTCAACTTGTTTTCCGTTTTCACCACACCTTGGCATTGTAATACTCTCTCTCTTCCCTTTTCTTCCCAGTTTAGGAAAATCAGAACCAGTATTTGTCTGGTGAGGGCATCCTCCATATCCTCAAGAATAGTTACAGCCATGGAAATGAATTCCAGGAAATAGTCAATAGAATTCCCAACAACACTCTATTTTACTGCTCCGTGGACCCTCCTATCATTGGGCTTTGTGCACGTCTAGCGCAATGGGGGTCCACAGTTATGCTTGTTCTCAACAGGCATGTATCTATGAGTCATCCATATGACACTCACAAAGACCAGCCACAACTAACCACTGAAATTACCAAAGCTCATGACTTAACAAGACCTTCCATAGAAACTGCCGACTGTCCCTACCTACATACCAAGATCTTCAGCAACTGACTGATTTCCTCAGGACCGAAAGTTCAGTAGTTGGTGAGTACATTGTAGTGTGCAGAGGGCATAAAAGCACTAGTGACAAAAGTCAAATTCATGCAGGAGAATCAGGAAAAAACAAAAACATATCAGAGTTTGGGAGGTAAAGCCATTAAAAATTTAAGTTACTCATTTTTATGTCACGCATATTCCAAACCATCATGTCTAAGAAATAAGACAGAAGGACACCCTCCTGCTGAAATCAACATTTAACTACTTTGAATAAAACAAAGCACTCTGAAGCAGACTCCAGGAGTAACTAGGATATCCCAAGTGGGATGTGTGTACATACCAAGGGAAGAGTTCTTCTTTGATTTAATCTTCTTTTGTTCACAGAAGGTTTCAAGAAATCCAGAAGTCTGTAAAAATGAAAAAAAAAAAGCACTTTGCTTTAAGAAAAAGATCTAGAAAATAGCAATCAAAATGATCAAGAAGAATGAAGAGCTGCAATATGTGTGCTTGGATAAAAAGGAGGTATTCTGAGTGGGAAGTGGATAAAAATCTGCAAGCTATGGAGGTCATGGCCAGAATGAACTTGGAGTGCTTCATCACATCTCAAAATGGAACTACTGTTTCCAATTGAAAAGAAGGCCTGTGAAGTATTATTCATTGCTCTTCCCTCCCCCCAAGTGAGGCAGAAAATGGTAATAGAAATTCATTTCACATTAAATACTAAATTTATTTATTAGAAGTTTAAGCACTTATTTAGGGAAAAAAATGAATTTGTGATTTTCTTACAGGTCTCCATCTGGGAAAATTTTAAGTGACAGCAAATTTATTCTTCAAAGGTAATTAGAGATGAATTCTAAGTTGGAGATGGAACTCAGTGGTAGAAGAATATATTATGAACATCTTAGAGGGTTTAGAACAGGGGCTGGCACACTTTTTCTGGAAAGGGCCAGATAGTCAATATTTTCTCCTTTGTGAACAATATGATCTGTGCCAGAGCTTCTCAACCCTGTTTTTATATCAGGAAGACAACAGCTGTGTTCCAACAGAATTTATTTACAAAAACAGGAGGCAGACTGGATTTGGCCCATGGGCTATACTTTTTGCCCACCTCTATTCTTGAGGTGCATCATTGGTAGTGATTATTTCTACTACATTTCGACAAGGCTTTCATATCAGCAGGCATGTGTGAGGATACAAATTTGGGAATAGAATAGAACAAAAGAATAAAAATGGATGGGAAAATAAGATGAAGGCCCATTGAGTTCCTAACTAGCACTCATCATCCTAGAAACTAAAGCAAAAAGAGTGATATGCATGCTATGTTGTATAGGCAGAGTAATGGCTCTTCAAAGATGTCTATATCTTTCTTCCCAGACTCTATGAATATATTAGGTTACAAGGCAAGGGGGATTTAAGGCTGAAATGGACTTCAGGTTGCAAATCAGCTGACCTTAAAATAAGGAAATTATCCTGGATTTTCTGGATATGCCCCCATGTAATCACAAGGGTCCTTGAAAGGCAGATAGGAAGACAGAAATCAAGAACCAGAGTTGGAACCATGTCAAAGACTGGACTGCCTGTTGCTGTTTTTGAAGACTGATGGGGGCCAGTAGTCAAGGAGTGTGGGCAGTCTCTGGAAGCTGGAACAGCTAAGAAAATGAATTCTCCCTTGGAGCCTCCAGAACGAACAGAAGTCTGCCAACACCTTGGTTTTAGCCCAGTGAGACCCATCTCAGAATTCGAACTTCCAGAAATGTAAGATAACCTATGTATATCACTTTCATGTACCTATTTCATGATATTTATTACAGGAACCATAGGAAATTAACACATAGATAAAGTAGAAATTTGGGGGGACTTTTTAATGGGTGCATTATTTAATGATACAGATTATATATTTAACAAGGTGCCCACAATGAACAAAATGCCAAGTTCCCTGTATCTCTTCTCTGAAACAACCCCTAAGTAGGCCAATGGCTCAACAGCAAATCAGGGCTCAGCAAATGCCCTTTTATAAGGAGCCAACATATGTCAATCTCTAAAAGTCTGGCTTAATGTGAGGGTCAAACTTAGACTATCTCGTGCAATATTCTTGGAGGTAGGAGATGTTATTATGTGTCAGGGGGGAGAAATTCATGTTCATGTATGCATAGGAAAAGATAGCTTAAACAAGATTAAGCAGGTGTCTTTATGTCAAACTTCTCTGAACCTTTAATATGCTTATGTGACTCTTCAAGAGGACAATGATGTATTCAAAGCATTCTAGCTATGAATCCCTTTTCTGGGTGTATCACAGGTGAAGTGCTGTGCATAACTCATTGTGGAAAACTCTGACCTACAGCAATGGACAAAACCAACCAACTCTTGAGGAATTTTAGCATGCTTTCCAGGTGTTAAGGAAACTAATGACTCATGAAGGTAAGTGATTGGTCTTCAGAGCTCCCCAGTGTGATTGATGTACAAAGACCTTGCCCTGTCATTCACGCAGCGAACATCCAGGCAGTCTTCCCTCTGTTTAGGATGAGGGCTGTCTTTCAGCAGGGCACGTCTGATGTACTAACTTACTGTACTAAGCATAAAAGTGGATGCTCCTGCACTTGTGGGATACCCACTAGAGCAACCATTAAATTTGTAGCATATATTTCTGGATTCAAAGCCCTTTCTTTAGGAGAGTCCCAAAGTCCACAAAGGAAAGGAACATAATGTAGACAATTTATTTGGGGTATCTTGGTTGAGGCCCACACTACCCTCTGGTTGTTACCCTTATGAGAAAAGAGTCTTTGTGTAACCTCCAGGGAGAGGGAGCTTAATTTTTAACATCTGTATTTAATGGGAAAAAATGGGATGTTAAAAGAGACATACTCTACCTTTCCCTTTAATTTTTTTTTATTTTAATGAATTTCCAAACTTCTAGATCTTTTATGGCTAGACAAATTGTGTTGTTAAATCCTGAGAAGTGAAAGCTAAGCAAAGCTGCAAAGAAGCTCCATAATGTAATTTCTGTTCATGTACAGTAGAAAGGTAAATGCCATCATTAGCATCCTCTAAAGACTCAGTAACTGTTAATATTCAAAACAATTCTTCTGGGCTTTCTCTTGTGGCTCAGTGGGTTTACGGATCTGGCATTGTCACTGCACCAGGTGTGGCGCAGTTTTGAAATTCTGGCTGAGGAACTAACTTCTGCCTGCCTCAGGTGCAACAAGAAAAGAAAAACAAACAAACAAAAAGATCACTCTTCTGTAAGTCGCTCAAATTTCCACAATATTGATAATTTTGTCTTTAAGCAATGAATTTTTTTTTGAATTAAAAACCCAAATGCAGGTTAACACAAATCAATCCACTTAAAATGATCCAGAGATGAATGGATAAAGAAAAAGTGGTACATATGTGCAATGGAATACTACTTATCCATAAAAAGAATGGAATAATGATATTTGCAGCAACATGAATGGACTTTGAGATTATCATATTAGGTGAAGTAAGTCAGAAACGGAAAGACAGATACCATATGATATGACTTATATGTGGAATCCAGAATATGGTATAGAAGAACTGATCTATGAAACAGAAACAGACCCATAGACACAGACTTATGGACTTATGCTTGCCAAGGTAGGTGGTGGGGGAGGGATGGGTGGGAGTCTGGGATTAGCAGAGTTAAACTATTATATTATATATAGAATGGATAAACAAGGTCTTAATGTATAACACAGGGAACCATATTCAATATCCTGTGATAAACCATAATGGAAAAGAATGTGTGTGTGTATGTGTGTGTGAGATATATATCATTGAATCACTTTGCTGTACAGCAGAAATTATCACAACATTTAAATCAACCACACTTCAATTTAAAAAAACTTTGAAAATAAGATGATCCAAGAAATATGTGCCAAATGATTGTTGGTTTTTCTAAGACATAATCAACTAAACCTAGAAGTGCAAATTTAGGAGAGGTTATCTTAACAAGGTTGCATTTCTTCCAATTCAAAAATCTCAAAATAAGATCTTTTTACTTGAAAACTTTAAGGTTCCATGTCAGTATTACACACATCACCATGACTTCACATGCCTTAGGGATAGGATAATTTTAGGAAGGCCTCAAATTTCTAAATTCACTCAGGACCTCCTAGAGCAGCACCTACATGTTCCCACCGTTTGATTTTCTGGGGTCACTGATTTTGCAGCATGTCCAAGCTACAAGGTGAAAATAAGGAATAGTGAGGGAGCACACAGCAAGTACATTTTCTGACCTAACAAGTGGGAACAGACTAGGTGCCTTGCAGATGCTTCCTTGACTATAGCAGAAATTAGGCCTGGTTCCCATCTTCTTCTCCCTGCTCCCCTACTTGCTCAGCATCTAAGCACATGCCTTATTTGGACATGGGGCTAAAAGGATGGGGAATCAGAGAGACTGCCTAGGCATGGCATCTTCCTGAGAAGGTTGTATCAGGAGTTCAATGCTATGAGTTAGATGAAATAAATGAAATTTCAGAGAACTTCCTGGGGTTTTAAAATTTCTGTTAGAAACTGTGGAAAACATGACTCCGAGGTTTCATTAGCAAAGGTGACCCAGATCTGGAGACATACAGTATTTAAGAAGCACAAACAAGGCTTTTGCATCTACCCAATAGTCCCAAACTAGATTTGCAAACTCAGATGTGTTTGCATCTTAGCATCCACATGCAGGGTATATGGATTAAGACTTCAGCGATTACCAACTAACACTATGTGGTCACCTAATAACCTGCTTGAAACACCTATGTAAAAAGCACATTTCACATCAATTCTGTTCCCAATACGATGCTGAGCTGCCCCTCAAATAAATTTTAAGGACTTGCTTCACCCTTTGCAAACATGAACTTGCAGTAACTGTGGTAATTGTTTGCAACAATGGCCAAAATGATTCTTCCCACCCCATTACAACCCACACCTGTTTTCTTCTGTGGAACTTTTTATTTCTCCCATCCAGAAGCAGTTTTTATTTCTCCAGCCCTTCAATCTGGACTTGGTCTTGTGACTTTCTTGGCCAATGGGATATTTGCAAATGTGATACAAGCTGGGTCTTTAAAAGAACTTGTTCATGGGAAAATTTCTTCTTTTGGCTGCCACAGTGTAAATAAGTCCCATCCAGATTCTAGAGACACATGGTCCAGCTGAAAGCTACTAACAGCACCAGACATAGGAATAGGGCTTAGACCATTTGTTTTCACTCCAGCCATCCATCCCTAGGTGAAACCAACAGCACTGCCTAGAAGAACTCAAAATAGACCATTGACTTAAAGACTGGTGAGAAAATTAAATGATTGTGGATTTAAATCTCTGTGGTAGGGGGTGATTTATTACTCATCAATACTGACATATACACCTCTTTTTCTGCCATATATCAGACTGAACATTGTAGAAAGAAAAGCACAGAAGAAACTGTTGTCCATAAGTAGTTAAATATTTCTCACATGTTCATTAACATAGGTTATGTAGGGTCTCTTAGTTATCAAACACAAATTGGAGTGGGTTCTTGCTGCTGCTACTGTTCTTGCTATATAGCTTAGTCAATCAATGTAAGAGTTCTCTAAAAATGGTCCTGGTGGTATTACCTGCCATTTTCTAGGAAATAGCCTAGAAAAATCTGTTAAACCAGTAAACCTTGAGAAGCTCCATCATCTTCTCCACCAGTAGATAAAAAATCCCAAGGCTTTGTTAAAAGTCAAGTATTGCAGAACTTCTATCAAAATATTTTCTAAAGAGGCCCAGTGAGTTTAAATATTACTACCCATTGAAGAGTTATATTACCTCCAATCCTGAAGGTACAAAAGACAGGACTGTGAGCTTTCAAATAAGATAGACATGAATTCAGATCCTCACTCTACCATTTAATAGCTGAAAAACTTGGGTATTAATAAATGTTAGCTATTATTATAGCTATTGTTATTAAATGTTTATTATGTGCCAAATATTATACCTAATAGTCATTATCATGTGATCCTTACAAAAATTCCATAGGATAGGTTCTATTAATATTCCCATTTTCACACTGAGGCTTGGCAAGATTAAATGACTTCCTAAGAAAACACATCTCATATGTGGTGGAGCCTGGATTTGAACCCAGGCATTATGATTCCAGAGAGGATATTCTTTACCCCTCTGACATATCATCTCTCAAGTTATGTAACTGAGTCACTCATTCTTCATTATCTTTTCATTTGCAGAGTTAGTGAATCACTGATTCAGTCATTCTAAAAATATGTAAGGAGTATCTCTTACATGCAAGGGATCTGAAGGGCTGAGTAATCAATGGTCATGTGGTCCTTGCCTTAACAGGGATTCTGGTTTGGGTCAAAGGAGCTTCTAGCCAAATAACCCAGCTTTTCCTTATATCAGCATACTCTACACCCTATTTTTAGACCAACCCTTTTCTACTGAAGATCCATGTCAGGCCTTTGCCTGAAATCCTTCTCCAGTATTCTAGAGGTTTAAAAATATGTCCACAAGTTATTTAACATTCCTCCCTTCAAGAAGTGAAACTCAATTATCTTCTTTCAACTGTTGGCTGGACTTATTGAATCACTTCTAATGAATAGAATATGGTGGAAATGACAGTGTGTACGAGAGACATTGGGTTGGGGAGAAGAGGTAGTAACTCTCCTAAAATTTGAAGAGTTTTATTTTTTAAGAGATTACTAGAGATCAGTGTAATCTTCAAATGGGAAACTACAGAGGGAACCTGGTGGGTTAGGCTGGAAGTTGCAATACATTTTTTTTTTAATACAAATGAATCCAGCCAGATGTATGGCTAGACCCCAAGTAAACTCACCTTCTATTTCAGCTCTTAATTATGGCAATTCTAGGGTGTTGAGAGGAGAAGGGAAGAAATAAAAGGAATATTTTAAAGAAGTAAATAGTTTCAAAGGATCAGAAGATTTCAACACAGTAATGAAATTCGCTTTTCCCTCTATATATTGTGGGGCATCATGCAGCTTTATTTACTCTTGAAATAGTTACAGCAGAATTATAGATTGACATGGGTAATGGCTGAACTGTAAGCAAATTGGGAAGTACAGAAATGTTTCACCCAATCTCCGTGTATTTTTAATTGCAAGAATTACTCTTCCCAGGGAAAAAGTAATTACTGCCATTCCTCATTTCAATTATAGTGCCATATCTTTGTCCAAGTGCAAATACACTGGGATCTATATGTTAGAGTTTGCAATGGAACACTTTACCCATTTGATTTTAAGGAGGAATGAGAATTAGACTAGGTATTTTTGTAGTGAGAATTTCAATGAAAATATGCCATTTCGTTTCCAGAGCGTCAGCAGTTAATTGTCTAATTATTCCTGGCATGAAAGAAATGAACTTAACATACGATCGAGGCAGAAAGGCAAGCAGAATGAGCTCCGAATGAAAAAATGTTTTGAATCGTATAAATAGTTTTGAACTATGCCGTCTTATTTTGGCTGGCAAACAATAAGATTCTTAACATGTGAAATTAGACCCATTGAAAAAACTAAAGGGTATCGCAGATGAATGCCAAGTCGTTCAGCAAGAAATCATGAAAAATTTGGCAAGAGCTACAATTCGCTAGAGGACTCCACAGGTCTCAGAAAGTAAAGTTAGCAGTAACTATGCAGCAATCAGGAAAGATAAGAAGGACATCTACGAGGACAGAGAGCCCTTGAGTTCTATCAGCTTATAATAAATAGCATTTCAAAAGTAGCACTTTTCAGAGATAATATATAAATATTTTAAGTAGCGAAGCATAGGTGTGGGCTATTTTTTCCTGTACCATGTCCAGAAAATCTGCACATACACATCAAATTCTGCATCTAGGGAATCTCTTTTATTGTGATGTTTGCATTTTTAAACAATGTGCCTGACCTATTTGGAGGTTAATATAACTAAATGGAGCCTATTTGCTGTTTATTATTTATAGAAGATTCACTTTAGATTAGGGCTTCTCAAGACATTTGTGTTTTAGCTGCATCATGAAGTGTTCCTGGAGAGCTCCCAACACCATAGCAGGCATGAAAATGACAAGCAAGAATACAGATCAACCTATACCCTTCGCTATAAAGGCTTAAGATGAAAGTCGGGCTCTTTCCTTCACATAAAGGCCACCCTGGCCTCTGTCTAATAAGCACAAACTTGGACTCCTAGAGTCACTTAAAGGAAAGCCCTGCAAGTCAGTAAAACAGTTCTTCTCTGCAGAGGATCCCAGCTGCAATATACAAAATAAAATGCCTGTCTTCCATTGATGAGAAGATTTTCTTAGAATTCGTTTCCATGTCCCACAAATACTAAAGGAAGTGACCTATGAGTTTGAGGCTCTTCGCTGATTGAAAATCAGCTCCTAATGGCTCCCAAGATGAGAAGAAACAAAAGAAAATTATAAATAAATTAGTGTCAAAGCGAGTACTGCTTTCAACCCTGTCTGTCTTGTAGGCTAATTCTGGATAAGATGACAGATCCAATTCTGTAGATTCAAATAACCATGAATATGTTGTATGTATGTATCTATGTATGTATGTATTTATCTATCTTTTTGCCTTTTCTAGGGCTGCTCCCATGGCATATGGAAGTTCCCAGGCTAGGGGTCCAATCGGAGCTGTAGCTGTCAGCCTGCCGGCCTATGCCAGAGCCACAGCAACATAGTATCCGAGCTGCGTCTGCAACCTACACCACAGCTCACGGCAACGCCGGATCCTTAACCCACTGAGCAAGGCCAGGGATCGAACCTGAAACCTCATGGTTCCTAGTCAGATTTGTTAACCACTGAGCCACAACGGGAATTCCATGAATACATTTTAATACATATGTTTATAGGTTCTTTTGGTTTGGGAAGGGATAAATTCTGAGAACAGGAACAGTCCTTCGAAGCAGCTTTCTAACTCCTTGTACTGGGAATATGAACTTCTCTCAATGGAAATCAGCCCATTTGCCTACTGCATCTCTCCTTTTATCATGACAGTAATGAATGCTGGAAGCTTTCCAAAACACAAAGCCAACTTGACAGTGACAAATATGAAGCAAAAGGCCACATGATGATTAAGCCACTTACTGACCAGTGGAAAAAACAGCCATGATTCACCCAAGAGTTAAAAAAGCCAAGTATTTCACTAAGGTGAGGCAATTTAGATACACAATGTGGCCAGCAACTACAGGTCGGGGGCTTGGGGGGTGGGAGGTACTTGTTCAGACAAACAACTCTGCCTTATTACTGCTATTTACACAGGTGATTACAAAGGAGTCATATATTTCAGCCCTTCTGGAACTGTCAAGAGAATGAGATGAAAGAACCTCTGTAAAGCAGTGCCTGGGTCACAGTGCCTGGGTCACAGCAGGTGCCTGGGTCACAGCAGGTGTTCAATAAATGCCTGATTCCTCTTCCCTGCCCTTACTCTATGATACCCATTTGTCTCAGCATCCCTACTGCCTTCCATCTTGCTCACCTGCTCACCCCTATGCTCTCCAGGAAGAAATCAGTCAGACAAGAGGCCAGAGGAACAGAGAAAATGTGTAGGAGCAGCAAAGGAGAGGAAGTAAGAGATTTGGAAACTCTATTATGCCAAGAGATAATTCATACTTGGTCTGGTTATAGTTATGTTCTTCCCAAAGCAGACTTTGAGACAAGGCTAAGAAAGCAAGCAGTTTACTTGGGAAGTGATCTGGGGCAAAACTAGTAGGCATGAAACATGGAAGGGTAGAAGGCCTGCAATGGGGCATTACTGAGTTAGTAGGCAATTGGAGTTTAAACCCACAGGGGAGTTTGGGAGCTAATATATTACATGGCCCAGAATTATTCTAACCAAGAGAAGAGGTGGCGCATCTACGAAACCCTCATTTGTCATTGGTTGATGGTTGCTTTTGGTAGCATCGACTCTGGCAATTTTACCTGAGCATGCAATCAGAAAAGAAAAAAAGTATCTTCTCTCAGAGGGTCACAGCTGTTCTCAAAAAAGCAGCCTTCATCGTCAACAGGTCAATGCCCAGAGGAAATAGGTGGGGCCCATCAGGGTCTATAGTGACTAATTTGACTTTCAATTCATAGAAGAGCTTGACGTAAGGAGTAGCACCTTGAGATTCTTCCTGAAGTTAACACTGTGACACCTGTTACTTCCATCATGGCTGATGGGATTGATATTAGCCAAGACAACAGTGTGACTAAGTCAAGAATTCTGGGGGGGAAAAAAAGTCATTGATAAAAGGTATGTTAAGCTACCTGTAACTCTTAATGACTATTCAGCCTGGAAAACTCCTCAGATGATTTGGTTTTTAAGACATATCCACAGAAACTAGATGTAGTATATAGCTTAGCCCTAAATTCAGCCTCCCTTTGTGTGTGCTTGTGTGTAATATCAGCCTCATCAAAACCACTAAGTTTGTGAAGATAGTAAACAGAGGTCTGATTTATCTCTAGTCACTTTCCTTCTCCCACAGCAATCCTACACAAATGTCCTTCCTTAATTTCCATATATCCACTGGACTTTCGGCTTTCCTATCTTCAGTCTTTCTAGAGACTTCTGGAAATAATGAAAAGACTCTTTAAACAAAAGTGGTAAGATAGGAATAAAGTGTTGATAAACTACAAACTTAAATTGTACAGTACTCAATAGTGACCATTATATCTAGCATGCAGAAATTAATTCCAACAGCAGCAATTTGCTTATGGACCATCAAAAGGGACACAATAGTCAATGAAGAAAAAAAAAAGGAGAAAAAAAAACAAGTAGAGAAAAAAGGAGGGTTTATTTATAAAAATTTTGTTGGAGAAATAAGGAATGGAAAAAAAAAAAACATATCTTAATTAACTCTTAGAAAACCCAATTCTGAAATCACTTACTTATGGCATTTCAACACAGAATTACTCTGTGGTGTTAGGGAAATGTCCATTTCTGAATTTAAATTTTTCACTGAAATGCTAAGACATGATCAGGAAAGTAGAGATTATGTAAACATCATGAAGTACAGGATATTTAAAATTTTGGAAAATGTTGATTTTCTTTATAAATTCAGGTGCATTTGAACAGAAGTGAACCATGGTTTCAAAACAGAGATGCAAAATGTTTTGTCTCACACATATAATCAGCCCTCCATATTCTTGGTTCTGCATTCACAGGTTCCGCAGCTCAAATCAAATCAACGGCAGATCAAATATATCCAGGTGGAAAAGAATTCTATGATGTTCCAAAAAGTAAAACTTGAATTTGTCACATGCCAGCAAGTATTTACATAGCATTGACATTACACTAAGTATTATAAGTATTTTAGAGATGACTTAAGTTATCTAAGCACATACTTTAGACTGCATGAACTATATGCAAATTCCACATTATTTTATATAAGTAACTGAACATTCATGGGTTTTGGTATTCGAGGCAGGGTCCGGGAATCAATCCTCTGCACAAAGTGATGGACGGCTAGAAAAACTGTCATCCAATAATTAAAACATCCTCCCAATTACTTACATTTTTATTAGCTAAATAATTTGACATTGCTTCCAAGTTGCCAAATACCTGATGACGGAATTTGCAGTGAGTGACCACAACACCCCCAAGTCATTAAATGCGGAAGAAATGTAAGAAAGTTCTTACTCTGTTTCATATACCAAAGAACAAAGACTTGGTCTAAAACTCTATGATGGATTCACATTCCTAACCTAGATATGTGCTAAACACCAGCTTTTAAATTCTCCTACTTCATTTTTCTACTTACGCAGACATTCTAATTGTGTTCCTAAGAAGCTTCCTTCGTTTTTCTTCTGTGGTCATTAAAAAACAACAATGACAAATTCAAGTCACTTAAGAATCCATTAACAAATGTAGATGTGGTTATATATATATATAGTATATAGTATATATATATATATATGTATGTATGTGTGTGTTATATATATATATATATATTTCCAAGCTCTACACCTTGAGATGACCTAGAAGAAATGATACTATACAGAAGGAGTGATCATACTTGGTCTCTAGATCTTGGTTTCTAAATACCACTATCCAATAAAAGAAACAAGAGCATCTGAAATGCAAGATGAGTCTGGAACATCTTGTGGTGCCAGAGAGTACAAAGAACTAAAAGAAGAGAGGGATGTGTTAAGATAACACAGGAGCCAACCTGAAAGAGCTCCCAATGGCCAAATCTGGAATTACTGGGGCAAAAAGGAAAAAATCAAGTCATAAAATTAAAAGTAATATTGGGTTATCATTTTCAGAATAAAATAAATGTCCATGACTTCATTTTGATATCAAAAGATAAATAAGTGAATACATTAAAAAATAGTGGAGAAAGGACAACTCTTATTTTCAGAAGAATCCCAATCATTCAATGTGGAGGAGATAAGGAAAACAAAATCTCCATCAGAACACCACAATAACAATTGCTGCAAGTATGACTCACTGATAGATGCTAAAATTAGTAGGTGAAAATATAACAAAAAACAAAACATTTGCATCATCTCAAAGCAGCTCCCTCCAGATATTTATCTTAATATCACCAGGGGAAAAACAGTAACTTGGCAGTGAAGAAAGCCAGCAGTTACCACTGTAACCAAGTAACCAAAGTTAACATTGTCAGTAGTAAGACACATCAGTGGCATATGTCCCATGATGTGATGGATGAAGAAGGGTGCACCACCTCTGGGACATTCTTGCCAAAAGTGTATGACCTTAGTTTAATTACGAAAAAACTCAGAAAACCTCACATTGAGGGATATCCTATGAAAAACTGACCAATACTCTCCAAAACAGCCAACATTATGGAAGACAAAGAAAGGCTCATCAACTGTCACAGAATGGAGGAGACTAAATGCGATGTGTGGGTCCTGGAACTAGAAAGAGGACATAGGTTGAAAAACCAGTGACATCCAAAGAACGTAATTAACTGTATTGCATGGATGTTTCTTTCTTAGTTTTAACAACTGTACCAAGGTTATGCAAGATGTTCACATTAGCGGAGGCTACGTGATGGGTATATGGAAACTTTCTTTACCATTTTGCAACTTTAAGTCAAAAATTATTTGAAAATATAAAGCCAAAAACGAAAAAGGCCTGAGAATTGACTACGAAATGACAGATTAACATATTTCACATGAATAAAAAAACTATGTTTTGTGGATCGCCCACTGTATCCGTCACGTCCCCTAGTGGTTTATGTTTCTTTACTGGCTTCCCTTTCAAAAGCTTTTCATATGTAGGCCAAAATTTAATTGCCAAGTTTTTATTACAGGCCTTCCATAGAATACTTCTGTCAGCATCTGCCTGGTGAAAATGATGACGCTCGGTAATTACAAGTAAGGACACACTGGCGAGTATTGACTCAGTACTTACGGTAGGCCAAACACTGTGGTAAGGGCTTCATACGCTCAACAACCCTATGAAGTAGATCCTATTATTATTCTTGTTTTTACAGGTGAAAAACAGTGCCGTCATTTGCCCAAGGTCATGCTGCTTTCCTGTACTTTTGATCCTCACGGGGCTTCCCCTACAGAACCCCATCAGGTCAATCCTGCCTCAAGTGCAAAAGACGGACAATGACCAAAGGATGCGGAACTTCAGGTTCACTTTCGGGAAGACTACTCAGAAGGGCATTGTTACACAGAATGTATTGAAAATGAAAATGCATTCCTCTCTTCTGAGACGGTAACGTGTTTGAGGGTTCTACGCTCCCTTAAAACTTTCATCCCAAAGCCAGCACGTGTTAAGAAGTAAAAAAGACAAAACTTATTATGTGATCCGAGACAAGATAAACCCGAACAGGTTCTGCCAAGACATTATGTTTTTTCATATAACCATGTTCTTAGATAATTCCTCAAATGTATGTTCTTTACTTAGGGAATGGTGGCAATTTCTGCTGTTGAAGAAAATATTTAAAGAATGGGTAGAATATATATTGTTTTCTTAATATACCTGAAGTCTATTATGTAAATACACAGTGCATTTCTTGAAGCACACATTATTTACCAAATAGATTAGGTGTTTAGTGAAGAAGCTATTATAGACTATTGAATAAACAGATATTTAGACCATTTTCAACCAATTATTTAAAACACATGCCATTAAAAGTTTATTAGCATGATTATTTTTACAGAACCATCACCAAAATCATTAAAGCAATCAAGGTTCTATGGACACAATTAAAATATAGCACTAAGTGAACAATTTGAATTGTAATAAATGCAAGTATCACACCACAAAGGTAAGATTGTTTTATTTTTTTAATACATCAAGTGTTTAATCTCTCAGCTCCAAACACTAATTGAATTGGCCTTATCATGAGTTAAACCCTCCCTCACAATTAGTTTTGTAAAACCACTGCGTTCATATTGATAGCTTATGAAAGTCTTTTTTTTTTTGGTAAAGGACCGTATTCTTTAACTTTCGAACCTGCCCTCAGCTTTTTTTTTATTATTATTATTATTTTACAACAGAACAATGATTCATATTCTGCAGTCTCCCTTTTGGTTTGTGTGTATCTGTCCCATAGATCAGGTCTCCTATCTCACCCACGGGAGATGCAGAATTATACACAGAAAGGAAAATAACGCACAAATGCTAGAGGGCCACCTGCGTGGACATAAGCCTTCACAATAAACAAACAAAAGAAAATCATCTATTAGTCCAAAATAAATAAATCATGTTTTAAAAAAAAATTGTTGCAGAGGCAGCACTTCATCAATTTGAATAACTTTTAAGCAAATTGGCAAATGTTCCCAAATGTATTTGTAAATATGAAAACCAGACACAAAAATTTTTAATTATATTTTTAAAGTTGTCAAAAATTGTCTGGATATAAAATTCAAAATTCCCAGGCCATGTTTTGGCCTGAGAAGAAAATGAGAGTTAAATTAGGAATCCTTGAAAAATAGGATTGATAATGAAAATACCCACAGAAGGCAGGCTGCAATTGTTCCGCCACTGTAATACAATCTATTCCAGAATAATTTTTCTTTTTATTATTTCATTAAGTTGTATCTCACTAAAGTTCCTCTTAGGATCTCTCGGCAGCACCAAATTTTTCATTGAGAAAACGATAAATCACTGGCCTAAATTACAATTTAATTATAAACGCCTTTGCCTTCTAATGCTGTCTAGGACCTTTTACCCTGCTACATAATTCTAAAAAATGACCCCTGTCATAATTTCCTTCACTAGAATAATATGGGGAGATCTAATCCTGAATCCTGCTGTCTTATAATTTAATATAAGAGGTAATTATTATTCAAAAGATAATGTTGCAGATATTGAACATATTCTGAAGTTTGAATCTAAAAAAAAAAGGGAAGCCTTAGGTACATGGGAGCTTTCTATCACTGTGCCTATCAAGACAAGCAAGAGGAAAGAAGCAAAGGGTTTTTAATGAAAAAATATTAGAATCTATATACAGCTGGTGTTTTCTATTGTGTGAAACACATTTATATAGTCTTCAAGCCATGGTTAGAAATGAAATGCCTCATTTCCAAAGTCAAGGAAGCAAAGAGAGCAATACTGCCGCGAGCAACAATTTCTTTACATTCCAAGTCTGCATTATGTGGGGGCAATAAAAACCGACCCTCTTCCCACAGCCACAATAGGAGGACTGGGTGGGGAAGAGCTGCCAAAACCAGAGAGGAGAAGGAACCGGAGTGGCCAAGGACGAGCATCCTGCATCAGGATGTTAGGACACAGCAAAGAAAGGGTTTATTGGGGACATTTTCTTGGCCACATCGCACAGCCTGGTTGGGACATTCACAGAAAAAAAAAAACTTGGCCTCCCCCACCAACGTTTCAAACGTGTGTTGAATGGTGGGGCTTTTCCCTCTCCTGGAATTCACAAAGAGGTAAACTCAAAGAAAAGAACAAGTAACAGTAGGTGCGCTGAACCCTCCTCAAATGTGACCTGCTCTTTAACCCCTAAGAGTAGGCATATACATCGCATTCCATTTTCTGCCCAAGAATTCCCCACTTTCCCACCCCTGCAGGTACCGGCGGCCCTTCCACAATGCACTTCAAGGGCGCGGGTGAAGAGTCAATCGTTTCGGTGGGAGGTCCTTTCTACTATGTGATCTGAAAAGATGGGGCAGCACAGAATTCAGGGAGCAGATCCCGTAGATGAAATTAAGGGGCATTTTAGTGGAAAAGGGAATCAAATGTTCTATCTTTTCATGAGAAGGGCAAAAGACAAAGGATTTCTATTAAATTACAGATATCCTTGACATCATGTGTCTGAGTGCTTAGTCCACTGTGCCTACCTATATGAAATAAAGAGTCCCCTTTTTCACTCCACCCCCCCAATTCAAGTTATAGTGAAATGAATCATAACTATCTAGTGACATGGATATTATTGTATGAACTAAGGTTTAGATTTCCTGGTAAAGGAGACAGGCATAGAGATGGTGGGTGATGGCACGAGGATAAAGAGCCAAGGGTAATCAGAATACAAAAGGGTGATTCAAATGAAATGGTAACTCTTGTCTACCAACACTAGACAAGTCAGCAAACCTCAACGCGGCTCAGTAAACATCAAATGAAATAGTACACAGGGCTTGACTGCCTTTTTGTTTTGTCCTGTTCCTGCTTTGGGAGCAGTTCATTTAAGATGTAATAAATTGAGACGGTGCTCCCCCCACCCTAACCTCAGTCCCTCCATAAATCTCAGGACAGTGCAAATGAGTTATGCCTCATTATGGAGAGAAAGAAAGGGCCTCCCTAGGCAGGGACATCCTCCTACCATTAAAGCAATCATTAAAAATAACAACCTACCTAAGGAAGGAAGAGTCCTTTTTTAAAAGATATGTATTAATTAGCCAGTAATATCAAAACTAGGTTCTAATGGTTCAAATAAGAATCAAAATGCAGAATGCAAGAGAAAGCAGAAAAACTGATGTGGGAAGGCATGGGGGGAGTTTATAGGAAGAAGGTCTGTAATTTCCAATAGCAGTAGCACAGCAGAGAGAGCCATGAACCAGTATCCATAACGAACTAGTGATAAAGAAGTGTGCCGAGATTGGTGGACTGTGCCTACCTGCATCATTTCATGACTTTGAAAGATTTAAGAGTCTCGAGAGGTTCAGGGCAGACATTGGAGTGGACATTCCAATAACTAAACAAAAGCACATTAAGTTGGACACACAGGTAGATGGAGAGGAAAGCACAAACAGGCAATCTCTGGGTTTAAGATGCACTAAAAATTTTCTGCTTCGCTGTAGTAAGTTTTCAAAGGACCCTAGTTGAAACAAGGCAGAGTGAGTGAGTTAAAAGTAGGAAAATAAAAAAGCAAGATAAAATTGAACATGAGGTGGCCATACCAACCAAGCCAATTCTATCTTCACTGGCTAAGTCTGATCACCCCCTCCTATCTTTAAAAGGACTCCATGGAATTAAAATCATTTCATAAGGTGGTAAATATCTGTAAAGATGTGAAGTGAGCACAAGCAAATGTGTCTCCTACCAGCAGTCACAGAGAAAAACAAATTATATCATTTCGGATTATACAATTCCACACTGAAAAAGTGTCAACTCTGCTCTTTGGTCCCTTGTACCACATGAATCCCCATCTTAAAAAAAAAAAAAAAAAGGTAAGGACAAGCAGTTAAGTGACTTTGTCCCTGCAGTATTACGTGGTGGAGGGATCAGAACTCACAGTTCATGAAGAGTGAGCCCATTGTTTGTTTGCCACACTACTATTCTCCAAGAAATGAATGAGACATTGTACTTACAGAGGGCTCCCAAGCACAGGAGAGAGAAAATGTAAGATCAAAAAATAAAATGAGGTTGGAAGCTTTTTGTGTATAGTTATTATGACTCTACTTCACAGAGAGAAGAGATCTGTTGGGGTGAATCCCCAGTGGAGCATCCATGGAGCATGTCTTCCACATATGAAGGCACAGCCACCAACGGCGTCACAGGCCACTGGTGACCTACCTTGTCATTTACACTCATCAGAGGAAGGAACTGTCCCTGGCATGTGTCTTGGTTGTATCAGCAGCAGACGTTGAAACAAAGATTTATTGTAAGGAGTTTATATTAGAAGCGATCCAAGAATTATTGGGAAGGCAGTGGGGTAGTGAGACAGAGAGAGTGACATGGCCAAGAATCATATACCACCAAGCAGCTTACCAATGAGAAACTGGACCTGAATTCTGGTGGGGAACTCGGCCCATGTAGTTTTGCACTTCAGAGCTGTCCTACCTGAGGGGTAGAGGAGCCTGAGTATTTACCAGTTCAGTAACATGGTGGTAAATCTTTACCAACAAGTTCTCTAGCAGAGGGAGAGTGGGGTTGAGTGACCCCTGATTGGCAGCATTTGCCATTTTCCATGATGTACATTCTCCTGTCATGGTGGATTTCAAGCTGCCAACATAGTATTGTTGAACACGGAGCTGGGAAAAGAAGCATCATAGCCACTATTATATAGTATTGCTGACGTCTAGATATAAAAGGCCAGAGTAGAGGAAATTGTAAAATGTAGTAAAATAATTAGGAAGTAATGGTTGATTAGCTTTACTTTTAATATAATTTACTTAATTGTAAGTGTATGTAATTTAATTTTTAATAATGGCTGTGTTTAACAACCGACTCGCAAAATCCCAGAAAATTTAGCAATCAGGGCTTGCAAGCCAGTAGGCACCAACTTCAACCTAGCATCGCACAAATTCCTCTCAACTGTTGGCTCAAGAAGGCACCTAAGAAGGTTTGTTTTTTTTTAATTTTAATTATTTTTATTTTTTTCCATCTAGTCACTTGTGATGGAGCATGACAGAGAATAATGTGAGAAAAAGAATGTGTGTGTGTATATATATATATGTATATATATACATGGGGGTGCTGACTGGGTCACTTTGCTGTATAGTAGAAAACTGACAAAATACCATAAACCAATAGGGGTTTATATCCCTGGTGCTTCCAGTCTGGGGTGTAGACAGCCAAGTGCACTCCCAAGGCCAGATGCTAGCAAATACTAGCCGGTGGTCACTGGATCATACCCTTTCCTGAGTTGTCCTGCCTTGTGATTTAAAATTGAGTGAGTCCAAGACAATTCAGCTCCCTTTCCTCTCCCCATCCCACACATCATTCATCCTCTTCCTGCCTTTGCTTTTGTTGAGGAACTGTCCTCTTGCTAGAAATCCTGCCTCTGACCCCAACTCTCTCTGGAACCCATGTCCAGTCAGCTGTCTTCTACATTCAGCCCCCAAGAAGTTCCCTCTCCACCACTGGCCACACTTCCTCTGACAGCATAGTGGGCCAGACGCAGGTCCTATCTCACAGAGACACTTCCAAGTGGATTCGCAGCTTCTAGTCCCTTCTGGTTCTAAGGCGCCTAGAAGCTGCTTCTGTAGTGATCTCTCCCACTGCCCCCTTGAAGAGCACAATGACGACTACTGAGAAGAAACCTTAAACGAGCCTAGGAGTCCCCCTGCGGTTTAGCCCCATCTCCCATGATAGCCCTTACTCGACTCATTCTCCTTCATACCCTAGCAGAGCTGAAAAACCAAGCTGCTCGCTGGCCCCAGAACAGAAAGCTTTGTCATACCACCCTTATGGCGCTTATTCTGACAGGCATTTTAGTTACCTGCCTTCTGCTGTTCTCACTTTACTGATTTCTTTGACCTCTGGGGCACCTAGCACAGGGTATTATGCATAGTAGGAGTTTCATAGTTGTTGAACTGATATGTTGTAGCCATTCAAGACCAAATAAGCTGAATAAGAATCAACTGGATATTAAACACCTGATTCAGCAGCCAATGTATCTTATGATACAACTCACTGTGTATCTAATTAATCAGATTTTTTAAGAGTATAATTCATATATATGTGAAATAGCCGACTTAAAAAAATTTTTAATTCAACTTATTCGAAGTTGTCAAGCTGATGTTTTAAAAACCTCTTTCTGGAGTTCTCATCCTGTCTCGGCAGAAAGGAATGTGACTAGTATCCATGAGGCCACAGGTTTGATCCCTGGCATCACTCAGTGGGTTACAGATCTAGCATTGCCATGAGCTGTGGTGTAGGTCGCAGACAGGCTCAGATCCTGCATTGCTGTGGTTGTAGTGTAGGCCAGCAGCTGTAGCTCTGATTCAGCCCCTAACCTGGGAACCTCCATATGCCACAGGTGCAGCCCTAAAAGACAAAAACAAAAACAAAAACAAAAAAAACCCTCTTTCTGCCCAACTTTCTTAGTATTTGGTTTTCCTCAAGATACAAGCTGTAACTATTCCACCCAGAGCAATCGCTTTGCTCGGAGCTGATGGAAACATGTCCAACTCATACTCAGGAGAGATGATGGTAAAGTTACTTAGAAAAAGGCTTTGGAATAATCTGTAGCAGTTAAAGTCCTAAACATATCAACAAGAAGATATTTTTAAAAAGTAATAAGGAGTGAAGAAAAAAAGAGAGCTGCAAATAGAAAACACAGTTTGATAACATTCATGTAAAGTTTAAAAACAAGTAAAACTACATGCCCACATGAACAAAAAGGCAAATACCAAGTTCAGAAGAGTGGTTAATTCTTGGAAGGGAGAAAGAGACAAACAAGATATTGAGATCAAGGAGAGGCAGATACAAAGGGGTTTGAATGGACACGGATCACTCTGTAGGCTGGAAAAAGTGGTAAAGATTCAGATTTGACAAAGCTGGGTGATTAAAATAGATACGCATCTCTACACTTGTTTCTGTACCACTGAACTGTTTCATCATTTGGGGGGGAGGGCAAGGTATTCACTTGTATTGGAAGAGTTCCCAGAGGGTTTTACATGAGATGTGGAAGCAACAGAGGACTCCTGAGAGGTGTAGGGGCAGACACAGAAAAGGCAAAGTGACTAGAGGCATAATGGTAGTGTCTCAGGTTTATCAACGTCTTGATCTTCTCATCTAGCTCAATTGATTACACGCATCCATTTTTGGTTGATGATGCAATTTTAGCTTTAAATCACTCACCTCTCAATGAAGCATATGCACTGATTTAAAGCAACAAAATCATATAGTTCAATATATGAAGGTTAACAACACAAATCCCACATGAAGCCACGTGTCATAGGTTTCACTGAAGGCCATCGATTACTCCAGGAACAACTACCAGGTCAGTTGTTCATTTGGATGATGGTCTTGTCCTAAGAAGGTGCTCATCCATCTCTTCGAAGTAGTAGAACTCCTATCAAAATCACTACCACGGAGTTCCCGTCGTGGTGCAGTGGTTAACGAATCCAACTAGGAACCATGAGGTTTCGGGTTCGGTCCCTGCCCTTGCTCAGTGGGTTAATGATCTGGCGTTGCCGTGAGCTGTGGTGTAGCTTGCAGATGCGGCTCAGATCCCGCGTTGCTGTGGCTCTGGCATAGGCTGGTGGCTACAGCTCCGATTGGACCCCTAGCCTGGGAACCTCCATATCGGCCCAAGAAATGCCAAAAAGACCAAAAAAAAAAAAATCACTACCACATACTATTCACTTAGCAAAAAAAAAAAAAAAAAAAAAAAAAAAAAAAAAAAAAAAAAAGGAGCGCCTCCCTCCATGGGGTTGTTTTTTAAGACCGAATGGGTTATGTGACGCCCTCAATCAGAGCCCCATTATGCATGCTGCTTTTATGATTATTAATTATCTGTAAAATGGTAATGACAGTGTGATCACCTTGAGATTTATGCCCAAAGTCTGTAACAGAAGCTGATTTTCATTCCCAAATTTCTTTTTAGATTTCTGTTCTCTCACCCACAAAACTGCACTAATGACCCAAACCAAAGCCTCATCGCCCACAAGGGACCAGCACAGGAGGAGGGGAAAGACTGCACACAGCTCAGATTTTGCAATTTTAGCCCTGCCCTAAAATTAAAGAAGCCTGGGCCAGTATAGCAGTCCGTTCCAGGCCTCTGGACCCATACGGAATGGAAAGAGAACCCGTGGGTCTCCCTTTCCACACCAAGGTGGCTTTCCAGGGAGATCCAGGCTGGGTCTGCCTCCCGTCCTCCTCGGGCAGCCACAGGCCCAGCCCGCTCTGTCCTGCTCAGCAACCAGGCATCAAACAAGAGTAATTGACAGCTTCTCTCCTCCAGCCTCCCCTCTCCGAGCAGCAGTTTCCCCAGGAGCCGCCTCGTACAACCTCAAACACTTTATTACTGGTCAATTTGGGTTTCCTGCCCACTTTAAGTGGCAGTGCTGAGGGTCTGCAACTCTCCCTAGCCCTCATTGATCAATATTAACAGTCACTTTCACAGCATTTCCCTGCTACTCAGCAAGGCTGGGGACTGGCTGTAAATTACCACACAGCCTGGTCATTATACCGAAAGACATGCTGTAACTCAAAAGTTGGGGCTAATTGTGAAAATAATTTTCGACACGCTTCTCAGTACCTGAATCAGAAAAGGGGAGACAACTCAGAGGGTGCCCGTTTGGGTTTGTTTGTTTAACCAGAGTCTTTAATTAGATTCAACCCCTGATGATACCCTCTCTACCTGGTATTTACATGACCGGGTCCAACTACTTCAAATACCCCCACCCAGGGGACCCTTCAGCTCTTCAGAGAGGTGGGGGAAGGAAAACCATCCCATAATGTTCAAATCTTAGGTTTACAGTCAATACATTGTAAGTATTTTTTTTTTTAAGTAACAATTACTGGCTGAGGTTAACATAGTCATATTTGTTTATGAGGCAAAATTTAACAAGAAACAAATAGCCAGTGTTGTTTATTCACAAATGTGAGACCTTTAAAGGCATCAAGAGGCTTTGCAAGTGCAAGTCTCCAAACCTGGCAAAGAACTGAATGGAAACTCCCTGCTGCTGGCAGCTGACCCACAAGGTGAAGGTGACAGAGCAAAAAGGCCACCAGGAACCGGGCTTCTGCCGTTGGGGCGTGGTGCAGAGGTACACTCTTGAGGGGTTTTAGGGGTGCACAGCTGAGCTGGGAAAAGACTGAGCCCAGAAACCACAAGGCGAGCCTTTGATGTGGAAGCAAGCCAAAGTATGAGGACAGCAGAGAGAGAGGGAGGGAGAAAATACAAGGCTGACGGAAAGAAGCAGTAATTATTTTCAGACCCAAGAGGGCCTTTCTCCTCCAAAGATGGATTGGGTATGTCACCTAGCACCACCTCAGCCCGGCTGTTTTTCCACCGTCTTCGAAGTGCTGCCACAGAAGGCTCAGGAGAGAGCCTTCACTCTGGCTGGAAGAAAGAAATAACAACAAATCTATAGAGGGGCGCTGGGGCAGCTGCCACGTGCCAGGGACACCCCCTGCGGGCCTGGCCTTGGCCACACCCTCTGGGAAACCCTGGGCTCCAACAGCCAGAGAGGGAGAGGCGAGAAGCCCAGAGGAGGCAGGAGCCTGCCAAGCACGTACAAGACTCGCGATATTGAAAAAACATTCCTTCTGCTTACGCTCTTTATACCCAAGCCTCGCGGGCAGGTGGAAGAGCAGTCAGAACTGGTTCCAGAAAACCCGTGGCTCATCCCAGGCCTCAGCTGGCATGAGCTGTGTTACCACCCGGTTCGCAAGGTTGTGCTCGAGCTCCATGAACCAGTCGTGGTTGTAAAACTAGAGGTCTTATTGCTTTTGGAGTGGATTGGCAATGAGATCCTGCTGTGCAGCACTCAGAACCATGTCTAGTCACTTATGACGGAGCAGGATAATGGGAGAAAAAAGAATGTATATATGTAACTGGGTCACCACGCTGTACAGAGAAAAATAATTGTATTGGGGAAATAACGATAAAAAAATTTTAATAAATAAATAAAACCACCTTCCATAATACGCCACCTACCAACACACTTAAACCTCTCAGCAAGCCAAAAATCCGCATCATCTGAACCTGTGCGACGGTACCACCCATGGTGGCTCCATGTCTCGTGTTCCAAGTCCAGGCTGCTCCACTGCCCAGGGGTCAAAGGCAACCCGCCCTTTGGCCTTCTCCTCAGTGGGTCATCAGGAAGAGTCTCGCCTCAAGTCAGCCCCCTGAAATCCTGCCCATGTTGCTGTCTGAAGTCAATGTTCTTGGGCTCCACCTTCTACCCGTCAGGGTAGGTGGCACAAGACCCATTTGCCTCCTGAAGGTCAGAAGCATGACCACTTCTCACCAACCCCTCAGCATGAGAACCCCTTGGCCCGTGGGGAACAGCTAAGTGCTGGGGGCAGGCTGGGTCCCCTGGAAGCCCTGCCCTCCTGAGCACATCGTCCTGGGGGAAGAGAAGGAAACCTCATCAGGGTTGAGGATGAGTCGGTGTCCCCAAACTTTGTTTCATCTCCCCAGGCATCTTTGCCCTTTGTTTTCACTCTCAGAGGGAAGAAGTGATCTTGGTTCCTAAGAAAAAGCACAGCGTTAAGGACATGGCCATCCACAGCCCAGCAGTGGGCAGGAGCTTTCCACCACCAGCGAGGAGAGGCTGGACGTGGACGGCTGGCTGGCTGGCAGCTCCACCTCCACGGTGGTTCAGGGCGCTGCACTCTGTGCCTGTGCAGGGACTGGCCCACCAGACTGGTGATGGGCCTGGCTGATCCCCCCCGCTCCAGGGGAATTAGACACCAGCCGCCCCATGCTCTCTTTTGTTTAGGAAGAAGGAGAGAAAGAGAGAGAGTGAAAAATAAAATCCTCAATCGTTTAGTACAAGTCATTTTACATGCTGGGATAATGAAGTATAAAAATGCCTTCAAAGAACTGATTTCCTACTTTTAACTCACTGCCAGCCAAGCTCTTTGTGCGGCCTCTCTGGAACATGCATTCCCGTCCCACTCAAACAAAAGAGCTGCGAATTCATTAAACTATTTAATTATGCCTTTTTATTTTTCTCCATTAGCAAGTCCTACCAGCACAAAGTAAATAAAGCCACCGTGGTCTTTCCCCAGCAGACACACTGACTGTTTTTATTCTTTATTCAGTTTACAATATAAAGGGCTATTTTTCCCCCCTCCTCCTATTCTTGGCGAGGTTCCTAGTACAAACCCTGCAAATAGAAGCACCCAACTGTACATGCAATGCATGAAGCTAGCGCAGGAGCATTCGGCATTGCAAGCACATACCCTAGACAGCTTTCAAAGTAGCCACAGCCAAAGGCAGCCAAACAGCACTTTACAGCCAGGCGCGGAAAAGATATTAGGTTTTTTTTTTTTTTTTTTTTTTTTTATACTCTAGTAAATTTGCTTTTTACATCTATTTCTTTTCAGAAGGGCTTGTTATTGAGCTCACTGTCCACAAATTCCATTGATCTCAGGCTGTGACTCAATCCATATGCTCACGCTTTGACACCAGCACAGCAAGCAAGCGATACAAATCCTGTTCAGGCTACAAACTTATTGATTTTATAGATTTCCCCCAAAGTTGTGATAATGATATATCATTGTTAAATTTGGTAGAACAAACTGCTTTCCCAATCTGTCAATGCGAGCATGAAAACCAATTCACAGCCTTGTTTAGAAGGCTTTCCCATCAGAAGAATAAGTAGAGCCAAAGGAAGCAGACCACCGATACCTGGCTGCTGGCACCGGCTTGATGTATGATTCGCTCCCTGCTGCCCTTTTCTGACCCGCAGCACACTGGGCTGCCAGCCTCATGCTTACTGCCTACAATTATCCACAGCCATGCCTCCCTGGGATGCTCTGTATTAATTATTAACAACTGGGAGCATGCTGCTTGGGTGACCCACATCAGTAGGTTTTTAAAAACAATTTTGCTAATTTTAATATACTATTCAAATGCATTCGGACCCACTAGGATCCTAGGATTATTGATTTTAATAGGTCAAAAAAATTTTTTTTCTGCTCTCTCCCCCTCACCTTTGGGAGTCAAGGCAGCTGCTTCCAGCAGGGGGCAGCCATCCAATGACGATCCCTTTGAAAGGACTGCCTTCTTTTCTAGCCTGCAATGGGTTAGGTGGCTCCTGTCAGCTCCTGTTCCACAGAGATGGGCTAAACCTTGAGTTCTACCAACCTGGTAGGATTTCATGAGCCTTACTTCTTACCAGGGTGTTTGTGACTCTGTTTCTCAAAATATATCCCCAAGTGTCCATCCACTCAAGTACCCTCTAAATGACCCCAGCTTCTAGGTCATCCGCTGCCTGTCCACCCAAACTCTTCCCTGCATGGGGAGGTCTGCTGAACTTGTTTCAACACACGTGTTAACCTTTTATTCCCAACTGTTGTGTTAACTGGCATCTGTTTTCAACCATTATTGGTTTATTTCTTTGGATGTGATGATTGTGATTATTTGGGATGTTCCCACTCTGTCCACGTCTCCTCTTTCTAAAACTGTAATATATGCAGAGTCTGCTTTTTTCCCCTTCATCTCACCATCTGCCCTTTCCTGCCTTTTACTTGCTCTCTTGGGGACTCCCATGGGCTCCTAACCTGTTCATCATCTACCTACTAATGTAAACAAAATGCTTGACAAAGCCACTGAAAACTCTGCAGCCTCATCTTCTTAGATCAAATCCAAGCCCCCTCCCACCAATGTCTTCAGATAATGCCTTCTGTTCCTCTGCCGCCGCCCTCGCTGCCAAAACTGCAACTACCTCTTATTTAAAGATATAATGTCAACCCTTAGCTAGCTGCTTAACTTAAACCGGATGCCATGGCAAATGTGGTCGTGCCAGATCATTTCTCAGATAAAAATTCCACCTACTTGCACCTCCAGAGTTTTATTTTACTCTCATCTACATTGTCGGTTCCAACGTGAGCTGAAACCAAGCTTTCCTATAGTCTCATGGGCCACAGGAAACGGACTTTAATGAATAGAATCCAGGACCCAGGAAGACCAAGCATGATGGCATTGGACGACCATGGCCAGAACCATTTGGCCTTTTTATTCAAGTGTGTCCGGAGCGAACCACGCCTACCTCTTTCAACGCTCATCATAACAGACATCCTCCTATGACTTTAATGTTGGCCGTGTATTTTCACACAGCTTTTCACAACCTGTGACAGAGCACAAAGAGGTATCACCTTTCCCATTTTAGAGATGAAGACACCAGAGCTGAAATGCACTATGGGTCAAGTTAGTAAGGAGATGGCTCTTCTTTAAACGGAGGACTTCTGGTCTCTGAATTTCATGGTCTTTCCAGCAGAGCATATTTCCTCTCAATGTCAGTTATTTAAATAATAACAACAACAACAACAACAACAAAACAACCTTTGCATTCTGGGTACTCCACTTTCCCAACCCATCACTTGGAAAATTATTTTATTGACATATTTTGTCTATTTTTAATACCAAACCCTCTCAGGGCAGCAATTAATGTTTAGGGTGTTCCTGCTAGGAAAAAAAGTAAATACAGCAGCGGCCCCCATGAATCATCTTTATGGAAATGATCCCTAATTCCTTCCGCAATTCAGGAGTAACGTGGGCTGGGCTGGGAGGAGTCACACTCTCACAGAAAACAAACAAAACCAGTCCCTGAAGGAACCTGTGATGTATTATCTTTTCAAAGATCACTAAGATAAGAGCTTAGCAAAGTAAAGAAAATTTCAAAAGAGCCCAAACATGCAAGATTGTTTACAGCCATAGATCCAGTATGGAATTCCCAACGTCCTTGCAAGAGAGTTCCCAGAAAAGTATTGGAACTATAAGTCCCCAGCCAGAAAATCAACAATTAAATAGGCTGACTATTCCCCTTAATTCATCCGTTGCTACTTCCAAAGGGTTTACTGGGGGGCAACTCAACTCCAGGCTTTCCCACATCGGAAGAGCAGCTAGAAGGATGCACCTTTCTGAGAGAAGCAGCAATTAAATTTTTATGATGAATAAGCTCCCCCTCCCCCAGAATTCTTACTCTGAACACACACGCACACGCAGCCCCAACCGCCCTCCTGTTCATAATTGCAAGGGTCCAAGTCTGTGGAGCCTTCACACAGAATGATGGCTTCCCCGTCTCCTGCATTTGTTCGGCTCCTTTGGGAGGAGCAATTTACAGAAAGCATTATCGATTTTTGCCATAATAGGTACAGAGATGCCTCACCATCCCTACTCAGCCAGCTCGCTCTCCGCATCACAACTGTCAGGCCAGTTTGTGAAGCCCCGTCATTATTTTTTTTCAAGTAAATCCATCACAAGCTTGGGGTGGGGGGAGGTGAGGAAAGGGATGAAAATAAAATTATTTTCACCTTGCCATACGAAAGAATGTTCATGTCCTTCGCTGGAAATGAGTGCAAGCACCCTGGACCGGCAGCAAAAGCAAAGAAGGGAAAGGAAATTTGCAAGGTCTCAGAAAGAAAACCAGATGCAAGACAAGGAGGTCTAGTTGGGATCTTTTTGAAATATTGTTAGTGCAGTTAGATCTGGACTCCAGCTCCCTGTCATCCTCCTCAGGGGGCCTAAAGCACCTGCAGACACTGCCTTTAGTGTGGAATAAAGGGGAAATGGACCTGTGTTTATTTATCTGTGTATTTATTTATCTACATGTGCGCATCACAGACTAGAACCCTTGAAATTCTCCTCTCAATAGACAACCCACTTTCACCAGAGACCACCAGCTCCCACTCTACTTCACTCCTTTGTGCCAAAAGTTTCCTGACCCTCTTCCCCACCCTCCCTCCCTCAAGGTTCACTTCTCCCCTCTCCCCCCGCCACCCCCAGGGTTCTCTAGAGGCCTCCACCATTTGGTTACTGATCAGCACGTGACTGTAAATCCTTCTTACTTGAAATAGTCCTTAAAAGGAGAGAGAGCCTCTTAGAAATCACATGGAAAACAAACAGAGGGAGAAACCTTACTAAATGTGTTATTGACACTCAAACAAGCCTTTTGATATTCCTGGTCTGTCTTGATTGGTCATCCATACCCTCTTCAAGTAGGTCTCCGGGCTGTGGGCTGCGTGAGGGAGGTTGAGCTTCCTTTATCTGAGGGCACCGGCTCTCCTCCCTCACCCAGATTCCTAAACACATCCTTGTTAAAAGCCCAAAAGATTTAACCTGCGAACTGGCTCTGGATCTCATTCCCAGATCCTCAGTTCATTAGCCATGAACAGGGGTGGCTGCCTAAGATTTTTATGAGACGTTGTTCCAAAGAGGGACCACAGCAAAGCACACAATTACACAGCACTCTGCATGCAGCCCGCAAGCTTTTGGCTCAGACCTAACTAGCTCAACAGCCACCGAATGGCAGGATAAAAAGCGGCCACTTGCTCTTGGCAACGGGCAAGGATGTGGTGACATTCTGTTGCAGGTGGTGCTTTCTCGAAAGAACACGCTAGCTCTGATATAAATTCAACACTTAACACAGCATCCTTTCTCCACTCCCACACCCCAGCCTCTCCTTCCTCCAACTACAACAACAGACACTTAAAAATCTGTCTTTGCTTTTTTCACAGCTCCTATTTGTAGGAACATTTGCAAACAGATAAACTGAGAGAGACGGAGGTCCAGCTGAAATAGGCAGACTTGGTGTTCACTTGGATGCTGTTCTTCTGTGGCTAGACCATGAGCTGAATCGTTTGTAAAAACAAAACCCAGACCACCTGCATCAAACCATATGGAAAACACATTGAAACGAAGGTAAGGAATGGGATGAGTTCCATAACTCGTAATCCTGATTGCAGCTGATTCTTTGTCACTGTTGATGCCACACCCTCAACTACAACATGGCAGGGCATTTCAGACTAAAAAAAAAAAAAAACCTGTGTAGCAAGGAGAAACAAAAATCTTGGTGATTTTGAAATTTCACCTTTTAACTGTTCTTCAAGAATTCCACCAAGAACCTGGGGTCGAAGTGATGCTGTTCAAGCTCTTGGTATCCATCCCACCCCGAGAAAGATTAACTGTGAGACCCTGGGAGGGATCACAGCTAAGAGTTGTATGTTCATGCAAAACTGCAAAAGTAAGATACACTTGGCAGTCAGTTAAGGCTCAGTTGCTGTCTCTTCTCATGTTGACTTTTTTATACCCCCTCACATCAGATGGCACCCAAGTGTCACCAGCAGTTTGTGAATCTGGTTACACTTAGTTGGGCATTCCAGAAATACCTTTATTTGAGGTACACAGTCATGTCCATGAACACCCAAGCCACTGCTAGCCAACTCAATACAGGAAAACTCCAGAAACACCCTGCCCCCCAAAAGATTAGCTAATGCTCCTGGCACGGAGACTCATACAACGACACCAAGAATAGCAAGCTGATAACCTCCTACAGTCTTGTATATGCCAGAACTTTTAATTAAAAGTTAAAAGTATTACAGATATAATTTCATTTCATTCTTACAACAACACGCATTTGCTCTTTCCTTCACTACTGTTTCCCCACTGCCTAGAACAGGGCCTAGTACATAGTGGCTGTGTAATAAATATTTGGGAAATGGATGAACAACCCAAGGAATAATAGGCAAGGACATTAAAATAATATTCACACCGAAAAAAATGGAGTGGACCACTAAATACAAATCATCAATGAAACAGAAAATAAAACAGATAGCATTTCCTCACACATGGACAGAGTTTTGTTTGTTTCACTTTTTAAGGACAACCTCGGGTTGGAAAAGAGCTATAGACATTGGTTACATGGATAGAAACTGGTACAGACTCTCTGGCTGCATGTACTACCACTTTAAAAAAATATCCATACTCTATGACCCCAAATTTCAGGGTCTGGGAATTAAGTCTGAACATCCACGTGTTCTGTATAGAAGTTAAGCATGACGTTTTTAATCATGGTATTATTTAAAGGAGAGGAAAATAGTATATAATCTAAGTGCCCATTTCAGTGGTTAAATGTTAAAAAGTGGCGTAAAATTTTGTCCATCCACAGGATAAAATGTCATAGAGCTGTTTAAAAATCATGCTCTTAAAGTAGCATTTAATGACATAGGAAAATACACCAGTCATATTGGTAAAATTCTCTGATGTCTATAAGACCATATCTACGCATTACAAAAACTGGAGGAGACCACACACAGAATATAAAGAAGACTTATCTATGTGCAGTAGAATCACAGGTCGTTTTGATTTCTCCCGTACTTTTTCATTTTTTTCTAAATTTTACAAAATGAGCCATTTCTTTATACATATTGATATTTTTAATATTATTATTATTATTTTATTTTTCTACTGTACAGCAATGGGATCAAGTTATCCTTACATGTACACATTACAATTATATTTTTTTTCCCCACCCTTTGTTCTGTTGCAACATGAGTATCTAGACAAAGTTAATATTATTTTTAAAATCTGAAAACCTAGGGAGTTCCCGTCATGGTTCAGTGGTTAATGAATCCGACTAGGAACCATGAGGTTGCGGGTTCGACCCCTGGCCTTGCTCAGTAGGTTAAGGATCTGGCGTTGCCGTGAGCTGTGGTGCAGGTCGCAGACACGGCTCAGATCCCGCGTTGCTGTGGATGTGGTGTAGGCTGGCAGCTGTAGCTCTGATTAGACCCCTATCCTGGGACCCTCCATATGCTGCGGGTGCAGCCCTATAAAGACCAAAAAAAAAAAAAAAAAAAAAAAATCTGAAAACCTAGAAAGTCTAGGGTACAATGTTCATTATTATTCTGATTATACAGAGAAGAACAGATACTTTATTGGTTGTCCTTCCAAGTAATATCTTTAACTCTCTCATGGGGAAAACAGGGCCCTGGATGCATTTCTTGATGGACAGCATGACAGCCTAGAGGCTACATATGATCCACAGACAGGTTTTGTTTGGCCACATGGTATTTCTAAATTTTGAATTTGAATGCTTCTGGGCAAGGGTCCACCTTTCCAGTTGGCTACTGTACTCATTTCTCTACACTGTCCCACATAATCCTGAATCAGCCCTTAAACTCCCAATCCTTGGATTCATGGACCTCTCAAGGATTCACCTGTTTTAGTGAACTAGATTTTAACCATCATGGATAAACAGACATGCTAACTAGAATGTGAAGCTGCCATCAGGCCCCTTCCTAAATGATGCATCCACCTGGATGCTATCCACCCCTTACCTGTGTTTACTCTATCCAGTGGCTTCTTTGAAATCAGGCCCTCAAAGAATGTTTAGAAAGGCTGTCTTGTGCTTTATGAACAGCATGGAAACATACTAACCCTCAGTCAGTTGGTGCTGCTATAATAAAGGATTGCAGACGGAATGGGACTGGGCTGCTTGTGAACAAGTTGATTTATTTTCCACAGTTCCAGAGCCTCGATGTCCATAATCCAGGTGCCAACCTCATCAGGTTTGGGTGAGGGTCCTCTTCCTGGTGGGTGACTGCCTACTTCTGATGTACCCTCACATGGCAGAGAGCAGAGGGGGCCGGCAAGCTCTTGCATGATGCTTATAAGGGTACAAAACTCTTATCTGAGGGTTCCACCTCATAACCTCACCAAAACGTATCTATCCCCTGAAGGCCTAACCTCTTAATATGATCACATCCTGGGCACAGTGTTTCAGCATAAATTTCAACATATGGGGACAAAAACATTCCATCCATAACACATAGCTTGTGGTGGTTGCTATTTATTGAATGCCTAGAACATACCAGAAAATATGCTGTTTATAAGCACCCTTAATCTTCTTAACAGTCCTAGAAAGCTATCACCATATCCCACTTATAAATGGTCAAACAAACACAAAAGGATTAACTAATTTAAGTGAACAAATATTTATTGAGCACCTAGTATCTGCCAGGCTCTGGGCCAAGAGCTGCCACTGCCAAAGCCTCATCCTTTCCTTGGTACCACATTCCCCTCTGCCACACAGGATCCTCTATTTTATGCTCCCTCCATCTCCCAATAAAGGCACCCCTGTTCAAGGGCTTGCTTAATCCACTACTATTCCATTTAAATTAATGAATTAGTTAATCAGTTTCAATATTTAAATAAATCTGGACTAATATTTTTTTTTGTCTTTTTGTCTATTTAGGGCCGTACCCACGGCATACGGAGGTTCCCAAGCTGGTGGTTGAACGGGAACTACAGCCACCAGCCTACACCACAGCCACAGAATGCCAGATCTGAGTGGTGTCTACAACCTACACCACAACTCACGGCAATGCTGGATCCTTAACCCACTGAGTGAGGCCAGGGAACGAACCCGCATCCTCACGGATGCTATTTGGGTTTGTTAACCGCTGAGCCATGACAGGAACTCCCCAAATCTGGAACAATATTAACGAAGAAGTATGACTGAAGGATTGGATTTGGGTTAGGGACGGATGTGGATACAGAGGCCCTTTTGTACAATTTACCAGAACAAAGATACACATCGTCTTTTCTTTTTTATCTCCATCCTTCTTTGTCTAGCTGCTAACTACATGAAGGAACTAGGAAACTGAAATGGATAATCAAAGAGGGCAATTTTACCACTTAAATAATACAGAAAATAGTCAATGAGAAAGATAACCTAGAAATCATAAAGACAATAGGTTAATCTGATATCAAGCCTCCCTGTGTAAGTGGATCTCGGTACCTTGGCACCAAACAGGTGTTCCCAGGCAGAAAAAGTAACAGGAAGCCTTGAGTTTTACTCCAGAACATAGCTCCCTTTCAAGTCTCCCCTGCGTTAGATGTTCCCACTGATCTTTTTAGGGCTCGATTTCTTCAGTGGTCCTGAAGGTGCGTGAAAGGAGACACTCTCTGGTTCTCCTGCCATAGACCCAGTCTCTAAAAGAAAAATATCTTGATTCTGGGAAATGGCTGTGGAACATGGCGTATTGCTATTAGTTGCTCTTGAATAATGTCACGAGTGAATTACCCACTTTGGATGGTCCATGCATTTATTCAACACATTCAAAGCTAGTAAGCACTTCCCATACGCTTAGAGCTCAAATAGATCTCAGCCCATAGCTGTTAACAAATGAACAAGGGCCCTCCCTTCATGGAACGTACGTGCTAATTTAACAATAGACAATAAACAAGCAGTATTCGCCTTCTGCTCAGAAATATGATTGAAGAAACCCAGGACGATGACGTCACACTAAACTGGTTGACAGAGGCTTGGTGCGCTCATTGGACTTATGAAAAAAGTAGAGAGAATTAAGCAAGTTCCAACTGTCAGAATTCAATTTCAAGCTGTCTAGGACACCAACACCATTTTCCTAAAATTAACCTTGCCTTTGTGAACCAAGAAGTCCTCTCATACTTGGTTCTGATCAGCAAAATTAAACTTCTTTCAAGTGCAAGAGTTCTTTTCTCTCATCTCCCATTCAGAGAAGTTAGGACAAAGTACAGTAGGCAAAGGATTTCACGAAAGACAATAGCGTGAAAATTAATGCCCAAATCACCAGCAAAAAAGTATTTTTTTTTCCCCGAAGGAAAAAACTACACTGTAAAGGTGAGCCATGTGTTGGGAAGATTCTGAATGGGGATAGAAACCAGGACACATTTAAGGAAATTGCCTCCAGTAACTTGGATAAGAATGACTCACAAGGAAGATTTGCAACGTTTCTGTGCAAACTGGACCTAACACAAAGAGATTCTCTCTCTCTTTGAAAAGAGTAGGTTCTAAAATGTTTTTGAATCTGTTCAAATAAGATGAGGAGATATGCAACCAGATAATAAGAGCTTGGCGTTTCTCATCTCTTTCTCAACAGAACAGGTGAATCATGTGGTTCCTGCATTTCCAACTGTCTCAGTGTTAAACTCACGGGTACGCACATGGCTGCCTGACATTTATGTGGTTGTAAAGGTAAACGTTGAAGCCCGATGATATGGTTCAATTATTCTCCCTCCCAGTGATGAGACCAGCCCTCAGCACCCATCTTACCAAACTGGCTCAGTGTGGCTTCACGCTGATTTTCTACTAGCACCTGCTACGAGGAACTGAGCCCCGACCAGCCACAAAAATCATCTTCCACTGGTTGATTCCCTGGACACTTCACAAACGGTTTAGAGTGGGAACACACATGAAATGAACGTGTGTTCATATATAGGGAGTTTACTGAAGATTTAGGGACGTATAAAAAGAAAAATAAGCAAACTAAGATGTTCAGAAGCTAAGCCCTACAGCTATAAAAGTACTCATTCCAAGTGCTCTTTGGCAAATTCAAAGTGAGAAACAGTATGAATATATAACCGTCCACATTAGATTGGGCACAAAACACTATACTATTAAGCCATCAAAACTGGTGATTAGTGAATCAAGAAAAATGTTCACCATGATGATCAATGTAAGTGTAGTAAAATTCACTGAGGAGTAAAAAATAATAAAAAATTAATAAAAATAATAAAAAAATTAAAAAATTTTTAAAAAGAAAAATGATCCCAATGTATTGTTGACGTGAAAATACAAATTATGGCACATCACAGACTGTGGAATTCCAAACAAATATGCAACTAGAAAGACATGAGAAAGATAATACATTAAAATGTTTACAGTGGTCATACCACAGAAGTAGAAGTGAAACAATCTCAATTTTCTTCTTTTTGTTTGTACTAATAAAAAAAAAAGACCTTTCTCCTTTATGGAACCTAAATAATTACAGACCTAATTCATCACTGGACAAAACCTATGAACACCCTCGTGGTGGAAGTAGTTGGAGAAAACAAACTGTCCTAATATTACCGGGTGGGAGAGTTTTGGCAACGGTCTGTAGATTGCCACTGGACCATGGTGAGGTGTTCACCAGAAAATCAGAAAAGAATAGAGAGTTTGAGGATGTTCCAGAAAAATAAAATTATTCATCTGAAAGGCCATTTTTAAATCTGAGATGGTCTTCTCCCTACTCTTCTTTGGGGGGGGGAACTAATATTCTTTGTTTAATGAAACCTGTTGGTGACAGCAAATAGTAACAGCATTTGCTTAGCACTTTTCTATAAAATAAAAGGCTGACAGGTCCTGTGTCAGCTTCCAAAACTTAAAAGCCCTTTTACTAGTTCTAAGCATTCAAATGTGGGGACTGATTATCTATACACGGTATATTTCTATTTACACACATTTTATCAGATTTGAAACCCGCTGTCCTCAGGCAGAATACACCCTCCAGATGAATTTTGTTTGCTTAAAATTGGGACATTTCTCATGGGCATCCCTTTACAGGGCTCACGTTCCCACAGAGCACTGAGATGCTATGGCTAAGGACCCACTGTTTCTTGGGTGGGCCCAGAATCCCCGCTTTACCACAGAGAGCTGTCTGGCTCACCTCGGCAATTTTTGGTATCTGCCTGGTCCTTGTAGGCATTTGAGTCTGTGAGACTTTTAGGAAACACACGAATGGTTTGTTTTCAGGAGAGAGGGGTAGGGGATTATGGAAGCCACATTCTGTTTAGCAGGACTGGAGAAAAACTAGCCCCAATTCTTCTGCATAGCAGCTTCTTGGACTATGGTCCAAGAGCTTGGCGTCGCTGATCAAAGTTCTAGCAGTGGCCTTTCAGCTGTAGCCAGTAGCCATGGCTGGAAAGCAAATCAAATACAGAAAATAACCCTCAGCCATTCCCTGTATTCCACCCTCCACCTCTGCCCCCCCAACTTATACCTTATTTAAATATTTTCTTGCCTGGTCCTTCTCCCATGGAATCACCCATACCATAAAAATAAAGCAAGAAAACACCAAGAATTTTAAACACCTCAGTTTGTAATGGGATTAGAGCATCTGTAAGGTGTAAAAAATGATTTCATTGTTTCCTATAAACTGGCTCCTTCCTCACCAGAAAAGCCTCAGTCAAGATGTAGAAAGCAACTTTTTAAACAGCGTGTATTAAATCTGACAAACATCTGGTCAATCAAATTTACAGCCATACATAGGGCCTAATAAAGGTTTATTTCTTCTTGAAGAACAAATTTAAAGATATTTTAAAAAGCTTTTAGATATAAAAAGAAAACTAGACCTGCATTTTTGGCCCAGCCTGATTTGAAATGCTCTATGCTTTGCCAAACCCCAGCCGCAAGGATTCTGTTTCCTTGAGGCGGCGGCAAAGGAGACGTGCACTCAGGCTCGCAGGCCAGCAGCTCTCCTGCGTCACACGGACAAAGGAAAATACCTGGCGTGGCCCAAGAAGTGCTGAGTTTGGAGCCGACCATGGTCCTCAGTGGGACAGAGGCCAAGGTGTCAAGAGGGAGCCCCAAGGAAGCAGGGATCTTCTGCCTCTCAGCACCATTTCTCAGGGATGCTACCTCCTTGTGCGTTACATGTGTACTTGCGTGTGTGTGCATGCTGGGGCTGGGGTGGGAGGGGTCAGGGAAGGGGGTGGAGCACAGAGGGAGGAGCAGGGAGGGTCTTTCCCTCTACTCCCATCTCTCATTCTCTCAAGCCAGCAGCTATCAGGAGCAAGGTCAGGATGTGATTTAAGCTACGTAGAAGAAGGGATGGGCAGTTGTGCTGATAATAAAACCAACCGAGCCAAGCGCCCCCTTCCAACCATGAGTGATCAAGGTCACACAAGAGGACACCCACTGAGACATCACACTTCTCTGCGCCCAACACCCCCTGTACCTTATGCTCACTAATACTTGTCAGTAGCTCCATTGGCCATGGCTTAATAGGGATACTACTTGGAAAATACTGAACTATTTAATTTTTCCACCTAAGTGGATTCTTCTCCCCATCCATTAAATAAATGTTTCATTGTTTCAAGACCAGAGTGGATAAGTAAAAGCACCCCTTGATGGAGCTAAGCCTTGGGCACCCAAATCAATTAGCCATGGAGCAGAGCTAATGTAGGAAATGATAAAGAGAAAGCGAGTAGCAGATGGGATACAAGTATCCTGAATTCCCCTTTGGGGTCAAAACTGAGAAAGACTGAGAGTGATGGGTGATAGAAATCCTCACATAGTGTCACTACCAAAGCCTTAAGGAATGGTTGAAGGGGGTGTGTAAAAAGATGGACTAGAAGGAAGTTTTCAACCTCAGCAATTTTGGTCAAATACTTATTTGCTGTGAAGGCTGTCCTATGCAACATAGGATGAGGTTTCTTTCTTTCTTTCTTTTATTGAAGTATATAGTTGATTTACAATGTTGTGGTAATTTCTGCCGTATAATAAAGTGATTCGGTACAGGATGTTGAATAGCATCTTCAGCTTCTAGATGCCAGTAGGCAACCTGTGCCCCACCCATAGGAACAAATGAAAACAACTACAGATGTTGCCAAAGTCCTCTCATTAGGGGGAAAAACTGCTTCCTGTTGAGAACATGAAGGGACTTGTGGTAGTATCTAGGTCTCAGAGCCTGTGCCAGAATATGGACAATAACAGAAAACCAGATGCCTTGAAAGAGATGATCAAGGGATTGCGAAGAGAGCTAGCAAACCAGGAACACACCACACATGGAGGGGACCAGAGGCAACAATGAGGCCAACACAGACCAGCGAGATCCAACTGAACTTCAGTGGTCACAGACACTGAATGTAAGGAGCCTACTCAGGCCACCCACGCCATAGAAGAGACCTAAGGAGACCACACATACCAAGGACCCTTTCCTGTTTGCTGTCATCAAGATGTAATTCTTCCTCCTATCCAGAAGCTGCTGGACAAAAGAGGCATGGATTAGATGGTTCGAAAAGAGAGAAACAATCCTCCCTGAAAAGCTGTTTAAAGCTTCTATTAACTTGGTATTTACTCCCAAACAGAGTGAACACAACCTAGAGACTGTTGTCAAGGATTCTGGCAGGTCAAGAATATCATGAGAGCACTTACAATCAGAGTTATAACAGGAGTCCAGGACCCACGGAACCTTATTCCACATTTTCTTACGTGCTCATTCAGTTTCTAGGTTTCACCCCCTGACCTTGGCTAGTGGCTCTACTCTTGATCTGGAATCTTGGGACCTACTTTTCTGTCTCTTCCAGCCTTGGATTTCACCATTTTGGCAATTTCACCAAAGTACCACAGTAATCTCTATCGTGATAAATCCCTAGAACACAACTCAGTGTGTGGTATTCCAGTTAAACCCTTCCATTGATGGTCAAGGCAGCATCCCATTGCTACAAAATTTTCTGGATTCACAGTAGAAGAGCTAGTAAGTAAATCTTCCAGTGCTGTACCGCTCAATACTGGCCACTAGCCACATGCAGCTCTTCAAATTCAAATTAATTAAAATTAAATAACGTTAGAAATGATAGCTCTTAAATCACTATTATGGACAGAATTATGCCCCCCCCAAAGATTCATATGTTAAAGCCCTAACAGCTGATATCTCACAATGTAACTATATTTAGAGATGAAGTTTTTAAAGAGGTTAAAGTTAAAGTAAGGTTTTTAGGGTGGGTCTTAATTCAATCTAACTGGTGTCCTTATAAGCAGAGGAAACTAAGACACACAGAGAAATACCGGGATGCATGTGCACAAAGAAAAGACAATATGCAAGGACACACAGCAAAGAGACAGCCATGTGCAAGCCAAGCAGAGACCTCGGGATGAAATCAACCCCACCAACACCTTAATCTGAGACTTATAGCCTCAGAACTGAGAAAAAATAAATTCCTGTTGTTTAAGCCACCCAGTCTGTGGGGTTTCGCTGTGGAAGGTTTATGAACTAATACAATCACACAAGCCATATCTCAATAGCCACAGGTAACTAGTGAGGAGTTCTGCAGGGTAGCACCGTTCCAGAGCTAATGGCAGCTGAAATAAAGAGAAAATAAAACATATAAACCTGTCATGGCCCACCACTCATTCTCATACATGTTAACTCTTGTGGTTTAGTGGCTGTCATGGTGTCTCCATAACGACTTTCTCTTTTTTGACATCCAGAGCTCAAACAGCCAAGCAGAGGGAGGACTTGGGACTTTGTAACTCCTTCCTTCTGCTAGTGACAGTTCCCACTCTGTATCTCACAGGAGCCCCCTATCTCTGCTTGCAGATAACAGTGGTAATAAATACTCACCCTCACACACACACGTATGCCCTTTACCTTGAAGCTAACTAATAACACCCCCCCCCCAACTCACACACACACTCAAGTTATAACTGCACTTAATTCTCTGAACATGTAAACCATGTGTGCAAAGCTACTGGTGCCTTCCCTATATCCCCTCAGGCCATCCCCGAGGGAACCAGCAGAAAGTTCCCATACACATTGCTTCCTACGTTCTCTAGCCAAGGTGGTGGGTTCGACTAGGACAGAGGAGAGGTCTGAAGGGCTAAGAAACTGATGCTCAGAAAAGAAAGTCATGGACTTGGAGAAAAGACTTGTGGCTGCCTGATGGGAGGGGGAGGGAGTGGGAGGGATCGGGAGCTTGGGCTTATCAGACACAACTTAGAATAGATTTACAAGGAGATCCCGCTGAGTAGCATTGAGAACTTTGTCTAGATACTCATGTTGCAACAGAACAAAGGGTGGGGAAAAAAAATGTAATTGTAATGTATACATGTAAGGATAACTTGATCCCCTTGCTGTACAGTGGGAAAATAAAAATAAATTAATTAATTAATTAAGAGAAAAAACAGTATGTATATAAAAAAAAGAAACATTATATAAAAAAAAAAAGAAACTGATGCTCAAGAATGACCTTCAGCCAAAATGGGATCAACATTATGGATAAATAGCTTTCTTGTCCCTCAGAAGTCTCATGATGACAGTCTCTGTTGTCCATCTAGGTGGCCTCGGTTGACCCCCAGTAGAACGAATCTCTAGCTGCCCACAGCACTAACCAACCTACTTTACCACACCCTTCGTGGGCTGCCTTCCTGTCCCTAGTCCCTTCCAGCCCACCTGGGATTGTTTTTCAGATGAACTGAACTTCTTGCATCCAATCCCTCCCCTGAGATCTATGTGGGGAACAACCCCAACTAAGACACCAAGAAAGACCTGGAAGATTTTCCCACAATCTTGACATATACAAAGGACAGAAATTGAAATTTAAATAAAAATTTAAAGGTTTTCAACACCTCTAGACTTGAAGACCTAAGGGTAGACTTCTTTAACAACAGCACTGCCGAGTCCTTCTACTCAAGAGAGAAAAATCTGCAATTGCTTCTACAGTATCATCCACAGGCAGCCTTAACCAGGTCTCCCACCTGGCCGCTTTCAGGATAACCAGAGAAATACAAATAGGGTAATTTCTAGAGACTAAAGTGGACAGATTTATATCAATTCACAGAAGACAGATTCTTCTGCATGGTTAACATAGAAGGCTGGCATGGAACAAATTGCAATTTTTCTGTCTCTCCATAATAAAATGTCGAGAACCTTGATCACCACTTAAAGGACTGTTATCTGGTGATAAATGCAGAGGAGAGAATGCTTAGCAAAGAAATGAGAATAAGAGGTAACTTCGCCTGGGCTATAGCCAATAGTTTCATCATGATTTTGCTACAACTCAAATTACAGTACAGCAAAAGTTACTCTATCATTAATTCTTGTGTAGTACCCTCCCCCTTACCAAAATAGTGTGAGTCTTCATGGACACTTTATTTATGCCACATAAATATCAAGTACATTATACAAAAGAAAGCCAGGAGTTCCTTTTAAGAGATTTGACTCCTGGAATCTAAGGAGAGCAGGCAGGAACCCAAAGACATCCACATTCCATATGGCATCCAGTTCCCAACTGTACTCTTCTCAAGAGACCCATTCCGCACACTTAAGCCTCTTTCATGCTAGCGAGTCTTTATTGGTCCAATAAAATAGAACTCGAAGCTTTATATTTCCAACCATACATTTTTTTATACAGAGAAACCAAGTAGTAGAGAGCTCAGCCACCATTTTCTGTCCTATGAAAGCAAAAAAAAAAAAAAAAAAAAGACAGAGGAATTCCCAAAAACCAAGACACAAAGCTGCAAGCTCTACGCAAGACTCACTGGAGGCCCTGGACTCTCTCCATAGGTGTCGCTGTGATCCTGTCCAGGGCTTAGTGGAACATTCCATATCTTAGAGAGGAAAGGCAGCTAGGGAAGAAGAGTGAATACTTGAAAATTAATGATGTCAGTCTGTCTTGATAAATCAAGTTAATTTGAAAGGGCTTTAATTTTCTTAAAAGATAAAAAAAGGTTTCTTTGCTAGATTAAACTTGCGATTGTCATTCATATATTGTTTATAAGGTAGTCATCTCTTTGCTCCATATTTTTTTGTTTTTGATTTTGTATACTAGTTAGCAGTGAAGACTTGTCTGCGTGTATCAGAAGGAATAAAGAGAGAAACGTCCTTAACTGTCAGTTTTAATAAGAGGAGTCAACATGCCTCTATTCAGGTTAAATATTGTCCTGTCACATTTCAATAGAGTCAACAGATTTTTTAAAAGAAAAGTCAAAAGCACTGTGTATGCAAAAAACCCTCCCTGTCATAGAATGTCAAAGCCCTTCTTTATCTGGGGGAGGGGCGTGGAGGTAGGACAGAAAAATCTTTTGTAAAATGTGAAAAATTACCACTCATAATTGGCGCTGACATAAAAAGGTTTTTTTTTTGTTAGAAAAACAAAGAAAATCTCTAATTTAATAATCACCTGCAAAGTGTTATTGTGATGGGAACAAAAAACACACAATCAAAGTCATCTTTTTAAAGTAACTATAGTGTTTTTAAGCAATCACTGCGCTTTACAGCAGCTCATACACACAAACCAATGATGTTCAGAGTGGGAAAAAGCTACTCCCAAACTCCTTAAGGAAAGTTTCTGAAATAGCAAGTGACAAGCTACAATAAGAAAATATAAGTGAGGCATTATGTTCAAAATAAAGCCAAACAAGATTTTTTAACCCAAAACACATTCCTGTAGGCAGGAATCATTTAGGCTTAAATTGCAAAAGAAAAAATCATTCTTCATAGGAGGACTAAAGGGTTAAAGACACACATTTTAGAGTGATGCACTGAAGAAAACTGGGCATATTTTGAGTAGATAACAATTTGTGAAATAGACAAGCAGAATAAAGTCATTTTTCCATGTCAAATGCCTACTGATTTGTTAAAACTTGAAACCCTACCTGGAGTTTTCAGGATTTGGTAATATTTTTTATGTGCCACAAACACTGTAATTTTAGAAATTATTCTAATTCTGAATGGAACTATTTCCATTTAATAACCATCTCTATCAATTAGCTCAGTGTAAAAGGTATTACAGCTTTCCAGACTAAGTAATATTCAGAAAAATCTCAAGTTGGATACTATCAAACCAAATTGGATCTACTCCCCTAACAATGGCAAAGCAGGCTGATGCACACTTTCAGCTCTTACCTATAGGTTCTCTACAGCCTAGGGTTTCCTCGGATTGGTCTCCTTGCCAACAAAGAAAGACCAGAGTCGAGAAAAGCTACCTCAAGTCTATTACATTTAGAATAGATAAGCAACAAGTCCTACTGTACAGCACAGGGTACTATATCCAATCTCCTGGGACAGACCATGATAGAAAATAATATTTAAAAAAAGAATGTGGGAGTTCCTGTCACAGCTCAGCAGAAAGGAATCCAACCAGTATCCATGAGGATGCAGGTTCAATCCCTTGCCTTGTTCACTGGGTTAAGAATTCCACGTTGCCATGAGCTGTGGTGTAGATCAAAGATGTGGCTCCGATCCCACATTGCTGTGGCTGTGGCATAGGCCAGCAGCTATAGCTCCAAATAGAGCCTGGAAATTTCCATGTGATGTGGGTGCAGCACAAAAAAGCCCCCTCCCAAAAAAGAATATATGTATATGTGTGTATGCCTGAGTCATTTTGCTGTACAGCAGAAGTTAGCACCATGTTGTGAATCAATTATACTTTAATTTTAAAAATGTTCTTTAAATTAGCAACAAAATAAACACATGCACAAATTTTACCATCGAATAGGGTCACCATATACTCAAATTTGCCCATGATAATCCCAGGTAATTACTCTTACCCTGATATCTCGTTTGTTTTAAAGCTTCTTTTGGATTTTTCTCTTATTAATAAAGTATCATTAATCACAATTGCATTAAAAAAATAATCCAAGTAGATCTGTACTTTGTACTTCCAACTTCTGCCATGGTATTATTTCCTTGTGGATGAGATGCATGAGCAGTAAGAATTCTTGCATTAGAACGTGGCTAAATCTGAAAGATGACCACTGTTAGCCCTCAGCTCTTTCCTAGATCCTTTCCAGGGGCAATTCATTCCTCTCTTTGAAGGAAAAATTTCGGGGATAGTCACTGGTAAAAGAAGCACTTAAAAAGATCCTCTGGTTTATGGTGGTGATGATAGGAGTACTGGCCACTGCCTTTGCTGGAATCTTATGTGCCATAGTCCCTGCCAGTAAGATTCGCAAAGGTGGGGAGGACAGCAAGAAAAGTGGAAAATGACAGCAGTCCTATCACAGGTCACAGAGAGAAGATTCTTTGTTTTACAGTGCATGGTGATCACCTACAACTACAGATTGATTTATTTAAATATTCGACAATGCTTGTTTTTTTATTATTGCAGTAAACTCTTTAGTCAGCAGTGAGCTCAAAACTCCATGTTTGAAGAAAACTCAAGTTCTGAATTTCTACATAAAAAAGCTGATGGGAGTTCCTATTGTGGCTCAGCAGTTAAGAAATCTGACTAGCATCCATGAGGACACGGGTTCAATCCCTAGTCTCACTCAGTGCTGTGAGCTGTGGAGTAGGTTGCAGATGCAGCTTGGATCCCAAGTTGCTGTGGCTGTGGTGTAGGCTGGTGGCTGCAGCTCCGAAAGGACCCCTCACCTGGGAACTTCCATATGCCACGAGTGTGGCCCCCAAAATTCAAAAAGACAAAAAAAAAAAAAAAAAAGCTGATGGGAGCTCATAGCTTGCACAAAATATGTGTTAACTTTTACCATCCACCATGGAGGGACCATAGTGACGTCACTGATTATAAGATAAAGCAAAAACATAAATCTGCTAAAGAAGTACAGTATTCTCCTTAAAAAGCTGGTAGTTATTCAAAGAAGACTGTGCCCAAAAAATGATTTAATAAAGCTCTGGAAGGTTCAATGTATCAACTATGACTTTTCATTTAGATCAAATGATGTTTTTCTTAATTTCACTCAGATTTTAGTAGAAATAGACGTTAAAATTTATTTTTATATACTCAAAACTAGAATAATTGAAGTACAAAGGTTTTTATGGCTAAGCTGATATAAAATTAACTTTTAAAAAAGACTTTACCATGACTGTATGGTTTTACTTTCCTTGCTGCTCATCATCTTTTTTTTTTTAATCAGCTGGGTTTTAGATTTGAAAATTTGAAGAACTATGTTAAAAATTGAACTATATATTCTACAATGATATTAAGTTTTTTTTGTTTTTTTTTGTTTTTGTCTTTTGTCTTTTTGTTGTTGTTGCTATTTCTTGGGCCGCTCCCGTGGCATATGGAGGTTCCCAGGCTAGGGGTTGAATCGGAGCTGTAGCCACCGGCCTACGCCAGAGCCACAGCAACGCGGGATCTGAGCCGCGTCTGCAACCTACACCACAGCTCACGGCAACGCCGGATCCTTAACCCACTGAGCAAGGGCAGGGACTGAACCCGCAACCTCATGGTTCCTAGTCGGATTCGTTAACCACTGCGCCACGACGGGAACTCCAGATATTAAGTTTTTAAATAAAGGAGACCCATTGCACTTTGTTCAAAATCACGTCGAAATTTTTAAACAAGTAGTCAACAAATGACTAGCAAAAAACTACAGCCTGAAGGGTTCAGCGAGTAACAACTACTAGAAACAAAATTTGTATATAAGAACACATTAAAATTTATCTCTCCAAAACAAGAAGGAAATTTAAACATATTAAATGATGAGAGCACAAGTAATTACAAGATTTTATTTTGAAATCCTATAAAAATGTTTTAGAATATCTCAAATTGTACAAAGAATATTTATTATTTTTAGTATAATGATTTTTATTTGTTTCCACTATTTAGTATAATGATTTTTATTTGTTTCCACTATAGCTGGTTTACAGTGTTCTGTCAATTTTCTACCATACAGCATGGTGACCCAGTCACACATACATGTATACATTCTTTTTTCTCACATTATCAGTCTCCTTCATAAGTGACTAGACATAGTTTCCAGTGCTGCACAGCAGGATCTCATTGCAAATACATTCCAAAGGCAATAGTCTGCATCTATTAACCCCAAACTCCCAATCCATCCCACTCCCTCCCTCTCCCCCTTGGAAACCACAAGTCTAATTCTCCAAGTCCATGCTTTTCTTTTCTGTAGAAAGGTTCATTTTTGCCATATGTTAGATTCCACATGTAAGTGATATCATATGGTATTTGATTTTCTCTTTCTGACTTACTTTGCTCAGAATGAGAGTCTCTAGTTCTATCCATGTTGCTGCAAAGGGCATTATTTTGTTCTTTTTAAATGGCTGAGAGTATTCCATTGTGTATATATACCACATCTTCCTAATCCAATCATCTGGAGATGGACATTTGGGTTGTTTCCATGTCTTGGCTATTGTGAATAGTGCTGCAAAAAACATGCGGGTGCATGTGTCTTTTTCAAGGAAAGTTTTGTCTGGATATATGCCCAAGAGTGGGATTTCTGGGTCATATGGTAGTTCTATGTATAGTTTTCTAAGGTACCTCCATTCTGTTCTCCATAGTGGTTGTACCAGCTTACATTCCCACCAACAGTGCAGGAGTGTTCCCTTTGGAGCTCTTCTTTTAAAAAAATCACATAAATTTATGTTTTTACTGCGATAAAATAAACTTGAGAAATCCCATGATTTTGAAGCATGCTAATTTGGCAAAATGTTTAAAAGAATTACAAAAATACAGATAATTTGATGAGTTTCACCTTGTAAATTTTTTATGACAAAATGTCTCCCTGAATAAAAACAATTAGATAATACTTATGTAGATATCTTGGCTGAAATATCTACATGCTTCAATATGAGGAGAAAGAGAATTAAAGACATATTTATATCTAGTAGATTTTTTCTCTGAGATTATTAGCTACTCTGGCACTTGTAGAGATAATGACTTTCTCAAAAATATTATGGCTTACAAGGATCAGTAAATAAAAAATATCAGCAGTTTCAAACAAACAAAATAAAAACCAAACTTTGAAATTTGTAAGCAATTTTATTGCTTTAATTAAAAAATTAAAAACAGTAACATTGAAAAGTCCTTTTTTTTTTTTGCCTTTTTAGAGCTGCACCCAAGGCATATGGAGGGTCCCAAGATAGGGGTCCAATCGGAGCTGTAGCCACTGGCCTACACCACATCCACAGCAACACTGATCCAAGCCACATCTGTGACCTACACCACAGCAATGCTGGATCCTAACCCACTGATCGAGGCCAGGGATTGAACCTGCATTCTCACAGATAATAGTCAGATATGTTTCCACTGAGCCATGACAGGTACTCTGAAAAGTACATTTTTAAGAATACTAGGGATAATTTATTAGAAACTTAACTAATATGTTTATAACAGTAGGTGACTATGTATTAAGAATAATTACTCTGCATTTTTAATGTTCACATAATAAAAAGTTATTTTATTTTACATGTTTATTGATGTGTTATTTTAATTTTTAAAAAGGATTATATTTTTAAAAATAACTTTTGAGTAGAACTATTTATAGGCCCACCCATACAATATCTTTTTCAAAATACATTTTTAAGGTCTTTTAATTTTTTTAAAATAGTGCCAAAATGTATGTCACATAAAATTTACCATTTTAACCATGTATATGTGTAGAGTTCCATAGCACTGGTGCATCCACATGGTTGTGCAATCACCACCACCATACATCCACAAACCTGTTTTCATCTTGCAAAACTCTGTACTCATTAAACAATAACTGCTCACCACCCCCCAACTCTCAGTCCCTAGCAATTCCCACTTTACCTTCTGTATCTGTGACTATGACTCCTCATATAAATGGCATTATACAGGCACAACAAAACAACTTTTAATCAATTAATCAATCAGTATGCCAAATTAGCCCTCTCTTTCACTCTCACAAAAATTCTCCAAATGCCTTTCTCCAAAGTGTGAAGTCTCCATGACAGATGTGTGTGTGCAGAGACGCTCCCTTCTGACTCATGTCATTGAGTGACTGTGCAGTGCCATCTTATCTCTGGGTGCTTTCCAGTGTCCCCTTCCCTGCACAGTTTCAAGTTAGCATTGCCCACAAGTGACGTTTTATACAAGATTTGGAAGGCAGAAGTGAAATGTAGCCTTTTTCCTTCCTTCTAATGCTCTGAAGGGTGGTGCCTCTCGTTGGGCACCAGGCCCAAGGATAGCTCTTATATATTGTCAGGGATCTGCCAGCTAACCTAGGTGAGGTGCAGCAGCACTTGGACCCACAGTTCCTCAAGCTCCAGCTGGATCTGCTCCTTCAGCTTCTCAGATCTTGGCCAAGTGCATGAATAGTTCCTTAGGGAAGGGCTTCATCTTCTCTTTCCAGTCATCTAGTGTCTTTGAGATTGGAAGTGGTCAGAGACAGATAGGCATCCCAGTTTCTGCTCAAGATTTAGCGAGCCTCAAGAGTTTCTAGCTCCTCCTCACTTTTGTACATTTCAAGCTTTTTTCCCAACCGCTGGTCTGACTGACCAATGGCAACTTAAGTTTCAACATTGGATGCCAAGGTGAGCACCTGCAAAGCCCAAACTACCAGGTCCCACAATTGAGTCAAGTCTAAATCCTGTAATAAATCCCTTGTTCTCATCACTCAGGAGGGTTTGCTTCTCCAATTGAATGTCAACCCAATTCTTCAAAACCAGGTGGTTCCTTAGATTTTATAAACCATCTGCCAGATACAAGCCCTGAATTTCATAGCCACTTGGATATTTATGAAATTGCTTTCAAATGATATCTGGCAAATTGGAATAAAAATGACTGAAGGAGGGGAGTGCCTATCATGGCTCAGTGGTTAACAAATCCGACTAGGAAGCATGAGATTGCGGGTTTGGTCCCTGGCCTCGCTCAGTGGGCTAAAGGATCCGGTGTTGCCATGATCTGTGGGGTATGTTGCAGACGCGGCTTGGATCTGGCATTGCTGTGGCTCTGGTGTAGGCCAGCAGCTACAGCTTTGATTAGACCCCTAGCCTGGGAACCTCCACGTGCTGCAGGTGTGGCCCTCAAAAAAAGACAAAAAATAAGTAAAAAAAAAAAAAAATACTGTGTGTGAAGGAAACACAGAAAGGAAAATCAGAAAATGCACTGCTTTTTTCGTGCAGAAAGAGGTGACTACATTCCTGCATGGACAATAAAGCCAAAGGGAGGGGTTGCTGGCTCCCTTGTAGGGATCTCACCAGATGCTAAGTCATTCCTCCTTAGGGGAACCATTCCCTGCCTTTCACCTTTGCACATGTTATCAGTCAGTCCATTCATTGAGCGGTGTTTTCTGGCAAAATGTGAAGACGGTGGTCATCTTTAGTAGATATTAGACCCAAAGAGTGGTGTTACTGCAGATCTGAAAGACTAATGCAAGGAGGGACTATGGAGAGATCTCACATTTGTGGCACACATGCTTTATTCATTGTCAATTCTGCCAGATCCCTACACCATGGGAGATACAGGGAAGAGTAGGGAGGTTTAGGAAGATGGGTATGCAGTCAGCTTCGCTCTGGTCTCTTTCTGTGGTATCCGTGAGTCCGTTGTGGATCACGGATAAATGTGTTTGACAAATACAAAACAAGAAAAAATCATTTAACCTGGTCTCCAAGTTCTTTCTTTCTTAGAGTTATCCCTAACAGGATTAAGACAAACGCCCCAATCTTCACTTGCCTTGAAGATGTTTAAGAAACTGTCTGGGCATTTTATAAGGAGTAACATAACATCAGTGTCGTTTACAAAAGGATTCATAATTAAAACTCTTTCCCCAGAAAACGAATACCATACAAAAAGCTATTCAAAGCTTCAAAGTAAGGGTCTGTGCAGGCTCCATATACCTAGCCCATTTGAGTTATTTCAATTTATTTTAGGAAAAGAGAAAAAAAAATCCCACAAAGCTGACATTATATAGTAAAGTTTCAGGGATATGGGAGCTATTTAATCATTTTGTGTTACCCTGGCTTTTCTGCAGTCTCTTTTTCCTGTGGTTTTGTTCTTGTGCTGTTCGTTAGCACCTCCCCCAGAGAGTGGGCAGGAGCAGGAAAAGAGAGATAAAACTCAAATCAGACAATTTTATCCGTCGGCCTGTCAACAAGTTGAATATATTGAGAACCCAGGGGGTGCAGAGGCACTTTTTAGCAGCTCTGATAAAAGGTTTGGTGGGGGAAGAGGTCAAAACTAATGGCAAAATTGTGATTTTTTTTTGGATTATCAAGGGATTTTATTGATTTGTGCCCTCCTTGTCACCATTAGTGCAGATAATCACAACTGGGGCAAAAGTAATTAAGCAGCTGTAGAACTTTCTTAAAGAAGATGCTTAAAAAAGTAATCACACTTATCCCCCTGAGTTTGGGGACCTGTTGGGCCGTTCAAATAGAAAACAAACAAATTAATTTCCTGGGCTTTGTCTCAATTCTTAGAATCGTACTGCAAGGAGAAATAAAATCCATCACAGCAGGTTCTCAAGCACCCCAAACAACTTCCTCCTGTCAGCGTGACTCCAGCTAAGAGAGGGGCAGGACCCATTTAGAGGTTACATATAAGTGAAGCAAGAAGCAATTTAGTGCCACCAAAATGAGCTGAAGCCTGACAGTGAAGGACTGAGTTTGTCACAGACACAGTGAAATGAACAACGTGGGCTCTGTACATTGACATGGATTTCCGACCAGCTCTGCTGTCTGCACAGGGACACACAACTCTCCATCGTGTCATGAGGCCACTCAACACATGAAGTTTGCTACTTCTAAGACTGAATGAGGCAGAAATAACTAGGCCTCCTCTCTTATTCTTAAGGATTGATTGATTGATTGGTTTGTCTTTGGAGGGCCGTACCCTCAATATATGGAATTTCCCAGGCTAGGGGTCGAATCAGAGCTGCAGCTGCCAGCCTACACCACAGCCACATCAACGTCACATCCAAACCACGTCTGGGACCTACACCACAGCTCACAGCAATGCCGGATCCTTAACCCACTGAGCAAGGCCAGGGATCGAACCAACATCCTCATGGATACTAATCAGATTCTTAACCTGATGAGCCACAACAGGAATTCCTTAAGGGTATTTTAACATGCTTTTAGCATTCCAAAGCACAAGGGAAGATGATGTTCCCTGGTGAACAGTACCAGCTGTAATGCAGAACTCTTGGGATGTTTGCTCAAAGATGCCATTGTTGGCTTGATTCTGGTGTTCTGGAAAGTTCACCAGACTCTCTATATAAAATTGTATGGAGCAGTTTGGACCTGTTTGTACTCAAAGTCTTTACTTCTCTTTCCTACAACTGTGTTTCTCAGGTTCCTAGGACACCTGGCTTCCTGCAAGGGCTCAACTGATAGGAGGTTCCTTGATGGAAGAAAAGCAAACCCAGAATATTTCTCCCCCTCTTCTTTGAATTGTATCTCCAGAAGTTTCCTCTGTGGCTAAAACTCCCACCAGACAGGCCTGCTGGTTCTAACAACCAGAATCCCTTAATAGCAATGTCCCTACCTCCCCCTGTGCTTTGGTCAAGAAATGGCCAAACTTCCTGTTGTTGCCAGTCTGCCCTGACTCTGTGCTTCCTGCCTTTCAGCCTCTCCAACCCCTGCACAACTGAATCTCTGGTATCTAAAAGGGAGCAAATTCAGTGCAGAGTGGTTGCCATTTCCCTGGTGGGCCCTGAATGACACAAAGGGGCTTTGCACTTCATAGATTTTCTATCTTGACAGCTGCCTCGGTAGCTGGAGTCCACTGTTTCATGATCTTGTCTTCTGTTGGAATAGGGTTTCTCACCTTCAGCACTGTTGACTCGTTGAGCTGAAGAATTCTTTTTGTGAGGGGCTGTCCCATGCATTGTAGGTTATTTGCCAGCATCCCTGACCTGCTCCCACTAAAGGTCAGTAGCACCTCCCCAGTCATAATAACCAAACATGTCCCTAAGCATTGCAAAATGTCCCCCAGAAGGGGGAAAAAAAAAGTGCCCTCCCAGTTGAGAAAATTCTCTTCCAGCGATGCTGTAGGACATACGATGGCTAGAGCTTTGTGGGGACACCATGGTTGCCTGCATCCCCATACCTGTGAGTGAATGGGGGGTTAAGAGCATGGAAGGCAGGAGCTCTGATCAGAGCGGCCCTTGGTGGCCTCTTCTAATTATTTTTACCACAGATTCTCAAGAGGATGGGAGAAAGGGAACCACAGTTACCCCAGCTATCCTGAGCCATGCTGACTCTCAATAAAGAGGAACCAATTTCCTTCCTCAGTGGGAAAAATGTGGATCTAGGCTGGCCTGTGGCTGTGCTAAGGCCAAGGGAGACTCACTATTTCTCCTCCTTAAGGACACTTAGAAGCTGTGGAAACTGAGGTTTCCAGGTATGTAAGCGTCTCCATGTTCTATGTTCTTGCCATTCGGGAAGAGCACAGAAGGTACTGCTGGCACCTTCCACCCAGCACCTTCCTAGTCCTGGCCTGCTTCCTTGCAGCCTGGAGGTAGCACTGTAATCTGATTAAATGTCCACCCCTCCTCCCCCCACCCCCAGTATTATATTTCAAATGCAAATAACTTGGTAATGCAATATTGGGGCTGAGACTTTAAACTGAAGGAAATCAAGAAAATCAAGTTATGGTCGCTCCTAAAATTAATATTCCCCTACACATTCTTTGGGATCTGAGCTTGCTTTGTGTTGCTAAGTACCATCCAACACGACTGAAATGACTGAATCTTCACTCACTGGCAAGCTGGGAACTCTGGTCTCTAAAGGTTGAAATGCTCCCTGTTAAAATGAATATCCCTTAAACTGGACTTCTGATGCTAGAGGAGCGGTCGTTACTCAGAACTGTGAATGAGAGAAGGGGGAGTTGCATTCCAGCCCAGAATCATTGCTGGCTAATAGTTCTGTGCCCCTCTTTAGCCCTGAACGTCACAAATCACACACAAAAAAATGTCTAATTCCCATCCAAGATGCAAAATAGGTGTGAATGCAAAATACTTTAAAATTTACTCTAGACACATAACGTATGTCTGTTGGTGTTCTCCAGGCTCAGGTCCAGTGAGAAAGTATCTATCACCATAGATTCCCTGCCCTCAGTGAATTACTAAAAAAGCAGCCTCTGCCTCCAATCATGTCTCTTATTATGGAATACAAGGAGACAAAAAGTCTAATCACTGGGAAAAAAAGAAGCCTTCCCTCGATGTCCTGAGGTTGATTATGAGATGGCTATAGTATCTATGTGGTTAGGACTCTCATCAAAAATGTGTTAAGTAAGAACTTAAAAAGGCATTTCCCTTGTGCTGGTTTCTGAAATGTAGGTAAAGTGAAAAGACAAAAATAGGCCACCTCCTTATCAGATTATTTAAGAAGTCATCACATGCAGAAATTTCAGCTTTATGAAAATATCTACTTCACAAGTCAAATGGAGTCGTTGCTTTTCCCAAAGTGGCCATTAGGATAACACTGAGACTTGAGTTCTCCATGCCCAAGAAGCAGGTCCAAAACTTCTCTGACAGACAGAGTCTCCGTAGCTTCCTCCTTTCATGCTCCTGTGTGTTGACAACATGGGTGGAAGGTAGAAGAAACTGTCCAGATGTGCTCAATTGCATCACAGCCAACTCCAAGCAGCTCTGGGCAGTGGGCAGCTTTGTTTCTTACAGTCACCCTGGACAGTCCAGTGAGTACCAGGGGAAGTTGATCCCTGAGCTTCATCAAGTGGGAGACAAAAATGCCATTGTTTCCAGAACTACTACATTTATTTGCCTCTGTATTTATGTATAGCCTTCCTTATTCTTAAGGACTTGGACCTACTGCACAATTACACAAAATACGCAAGGCAACCTATATGAGAAACTGGGGAGGAGAGGAAGAAAGGAAAACACAAAGGCTATAAATTGGACCCAGAAATGGACAAATGCAAAATGGCACTGAGTCTTACGTACTTGTTCTGAACAAACCACCAACTTGGTGGTAAAGCCTTTTTACCACAAAGCCAAAAATGGAAAATGTTATCAGTTATGAAGTCCCCTGTGCCCACAAAATGAAAACACAGCAGAAGACAAGCAGTTCCTAATGCAGAGATTAAGTGGGTCCCCATTTAGCAAGTATGTGTCACCCATACCATGATCATCAACCCATAACCCACTCAAATTTCCAAAGCATCCATCTAAAGTAATGATTCACTACTTCAATCTTTGAAGAAGAAAGCTGCCTTCCTAGAGCTTTCTTCCTACTAAAGTTACAGCCGCTTTTATATATGCATATGAACACAAACATATACTCCGTGCCAACATACTTTCTTCAGGTCACCGATTTTAAACACCAATAAAAACTGTCTTAATGGAAAGCCCCCCAAAGAGCAGAAAACTTCTGAAGTATGTACAAAATGATGTTTGAAAAGGGTATGTAGATAGACGTATTATTGTTTCCCTAGCTTCCATTAGATTCTCCTAAGGGTCTACCACCCAAAACAGTGAAGAATGCTTCCACCACCAGCACACAACAACTAGTTGAGTTTGGGACTTTGTTAGACCAAGGAAAAAATATTCCTTATTGTGTCATTTTGATCCTTCAGTGACACCCCAAAATCACAGTCTTTTTGGAGGGGTGGTCAATCCAGGTTGTGACTATTTGAAATGTCAGCCCTAGGGAACATATTTAGCAACAGCTTGTCAAAATTTAGGTTTAAGCATACCGAGCAAGAAACCACCGGAAGAATTGCCATTGAGGGGGTGGGATCAGGATTCTTTCTACAGAGTTAGGAATGAGTTCCAAGCTGACCTCAGTATCCTGTCTCTCCTTGTCTCATGGATGCATTATCACCAGGAGAATCACGATCAAAAATGTGACCAAGTAAAACCCCCTAATGCGCTGCCGATCAGTAAGCCTGGCAGGTTTTTTTTTTTGTTTGTTTGTTTGTTTGTTTGTTTGTTTTTTCAATTACAAATTAAACATTTTTTCTTATTTTTTGGTCATCAGTTTTGTTTTACTTACAGAAATCTATGTCATAGCAAATGAGAGTCTTGCAGACTCTGGAACATCTCACTTTCCAGAGGAAATCAGAGGTAACAATGCACTGTCTATCTGTGCAAAATTGTTTTCATATGTGTGCCTACATAATTTTTACAATGTAAATGAGATCACACTCTAAATACTGTACCACAGCTTGCTTGCTTTCCACTTAACGATGTATCTTTGCTCTCTTTTAGGTCAGTTGTTATAAACAGAGTTGCCACATAAGCTTGCAAAGAGTGTGTACTGTATAGGCTGTGAGTTGGTCGGCTTTGCTCCTGTCTTTCATAGCAGCCCATCACAAAGACACAGCCTGCAGCTGATTTAATCAAAGTCTTCCTTCAGGTGCATCTGTCTTCATGTCCATCTTTGTGACCATGAGCCACGAGACACAATACTTATACATATATTGTACTGTTGTGAACACGTCTGTTAGATGCATGTATTTTTTTGTAATGGTATTTTCAAATTTCTCTAAAAATCCAGATGCTCTACTGATTTATACTACCAAATAAGAATTTAAGAAAATACCTATTTCCTTTTCTCTAGCCAATACTGGCAATTAGCTGTACTTTTAATATATGGAAATCTGACAGCTAAAAATTCTAATTTTTTATACATGCACACATAACTCCCACAAATAATAAACACATGAGCTACTGTATTCCTAATCAGAATGACTATAAATCTTTGTGAATAACCAAATTCTTGTGAATCCAAGGAAGTATTACACTCACCATTATTATGACACACTGTCATCCAGAAAAAAATAATGAGCAGCCATGAGAAGCTATCAGGTCCACTGCAAACAGTTGCACTGACTGTGTACACACAGCTCTAGGGGGCACCATTCATGCAGACTATGCTGTATATGAATGAAGGTACAGTCTGTACGACCATACATGGTAACTCGGTAAGAAGCTGCTTCATTGAGGTTCCAGAATAACAGTTCTCTTCAATAACAATCTTAAAGCTCAAAGTTAAAACTCCTGTTTTTCTTAGTTCTAAAGAGCCAACCCCACCCCACACCCAACAAATCAAGCTATGTTTCATGTGATGTCAGTTCTGTAAGAAGTTGGGCAAATTAATCCTTGTAAGACACTATTCATTAGTATGTAAAATATCTTTGTCCCATTTGTTCACCCAAAGGGCATAACATTAAAATGGCATGATCTCTTGTGACGTACAAAACGAGTTATTAATTTGCACTCATTAGCTAAAGATGTTTGCCAGTAGCCTTTGGATACGTCTCTGGTGTGCACATATGGTGCTTGACAGAGAAGATCTGGGGAGTTGTCAACGACTACAGGTGACACCATTTAATCCGAACAACTCATCTATAGATGGAGATTACTCAGGGCTTCAGACACAATTATTCAGCTGGCAAAACTGACAGGCTAGAAGTGGAGCTTTCAATTATCTGTTTCAGTAAACATTCGTTCCTATCTCACCCTGGTATTTCTGACATGCTCTCTTTTCAGGCCAGATCATGTGCACGGTCTAGACAGGCATAATAGTGTGGTGTCTCCTATGAGAGAGACTAACCCAAGAACAAATGTGCATTCACTTCCTTATTTTGTAATATTACACATGGCTGGTTGGCATCTCCACTGTCCCAGTTTTTTGGAGGCTTTGGTATTCGGCCACAATCTGGAGGGCTCTCTTGTCTCACTGCCACTTCTTCACAAAGCAAAACCCATTTGCTTCGAGATCAGTCTTTATTTCTGACAGTTCTTACATCCTGAATATTACTACTCCTTTTCTCAAATTTCCTTCTGTTATGTCCTCCTTGCGACAGAAAATTTGGTACTGACCTATAAAATAGTGTAGCAGAAACCCAGGTTTTTGAGGACTGCCCTAAACAGATTGGATTTAAACTTGCAATTAGCCCACAATTTGCATCTCACAACAGGAAATTCATTCTTGCAAGTGCAACTTCAGTGGACTCAGTAGAATAAGCTATTGTTGAAGTAATTCCTGTAAAAGGTCATATATTTAAACCTTTCAATTTTTTTTTGACAACCTCTCAGAAATGAGTGATATAGTTGCTCCAGTGTCCAAAAAAGCAATAATGTCCATACCACTTTTCTTTATAGGCAGGGTGGAATATTATTACCCCATTCATCACACACTCTTCTGGTTATAAAGTATGTTTCTTGATATTTGAGAGACCTTTTTCTTTCACTGTCTTGAAAAAGCTGAAGGTCTCCTGGGCCAGGTGTCAGTTCTGGTGGTTTTTCTCATAATATGTTAATGTCCTCATTGTCTCCTCCAGAATGGTGCCATTTTGCAATTTCCAACAAATACCACCCTCTTATGAGCAGAGAATGAGGAGGCTCGTTTAAGTTTCTCATTTCTTTCCAATTGGGAGTCCCTCCATGTTTCTCCTAAAAGCAAGCAATGGGAGTTATAGTTCAAACACAATGGCCATCATGGGCCAGGAGTTAAGGTCCATATGTGTAGAAGATGCAGAAGATAATAGGAAGAAGTGAAGACACATGATGGACTAGACTATGAAAATCTCCCCCACCCCCCGCCGAAGGCATTAAAATTCAACTTCACAAAACAGCACTGTCCAAACGTAGCAACTGTGCTCTCAGACTCACCCTCCAGCTGCCATTTTGCAGGGCTGGACTAAGTGAGTTGCAAATGCTTTTACAAGGAACGTAACCCTGGAGTCCAGAGTTTTCAAAGCACAGTAGAGGCTGTTCTCAATGCCTAAGTGTTTCTCTTTTTGCCAGCTCTGGCCCATCAATATTGGTTTAACTCACGGTATTAAGGTACTTTGATAGTATCTCTATTGTCCCAACAATTCAGGGTTGGCCTAAGAGTGAGGCAGTCAGAACAGGCTTTGCTTCTGGCCTCTCAGGATCCGAACCAAAAATTTAGTCGAGACATGTTTACAACCATGTTCCTGATTTTCATTTAACCTTTTGGCACAGACATCTCATACTTTCTGAATGAATGGTGCTTGTGGAAATTGGGCGTCTACCCCTGCCAACCTATTCAGTTTCAAATTCCCTCTATTGAGTTTTCCTTAGGCACAGGCAGGAGGGATGGAGGGAGGGAAGGGAAATGCGGGCTGGGGTGAGAAGAGAAAGGCTGGGAGAACCCAAATCAAGCATGTCATTTGATTACTGCATCAACCCCGCCACTGTTGCTCTACAGTCTAATAAACTTTAGTGGCCCAGAGTTACTCAGCTGAACACTACGTTACTCTTACCATTATCTAGGGGAGGATTTGTCAGATTCATAAATTGTTCTATCACTGAACAGGGAAAGCCAGGCAGGAAAAAAAAAAAAGGGAACTTCAGAGTTCCCTTGTCTTTTATTTATGATTTTTGTTATAAATCTCTTTCTTATATACAGAACAAAGGCAGGCTTGATAGCACTTAGTTTTAAACCATTCTCAGGTATGATATATAAATATGGCACCTGTGTAGTCTCCTGACAGAATACTAAATACAGAGTTATCTTTTAGGACCAATGGATTAGAAAAAGAAAAGTCTTTCCCAAAAGTACATAGCTTATTTCCAGCCCCCTGAGCCTTACATCCTATGGTAAGTGGGGTTTCACTGATAAGATTATTTCTTGTACTGGGGGTTGATTTTCTTAAAATATTAAAGCAATGGAGAGGCAGCCAGTTTTGAAGCTTGAGCAACTGAATGGTATAATCATTTTAAGGTTTCCTAAACATTGTATTAAAATTAATCAAATTATCCAGCAGTCTGAATCATTCCATAGGCAAGACAACAAATGCCCTGAAATGATTATTTCTGTAAAAACAAAACAGACCAAAATCTCTCATCTACCTAATTAATCACAGCCTAGTCTTATCTACTATTGAGACAAGTTTTTCAGTTTTTTTTTTTTTTTAGTTTCCAAAGTACATACTTTTCATAAGAGGGGATGTATTTCAGATGATTAACTTTCCATGAAATCTAAAATTGAATTTAAAATATTTTTATCAGTATTTTAAAAAGTCACAGAAATAGAAAGACAAAGAGAAAACAAATGAGTATACGTGGGTAGGTCCTGACACTGCTGCTGGCAGTCTCATGGTTAGAAGAAGCTCAAATTCCTAAGATCCTCAATTACAGGAATCAGAGAGAGGCACACGACCAAGACATTTGCACCTGACTCTCTGTATGCAAAAATGAACCTTACTATGTCGAGTTACTAAGATTTCCAAGGCTTGGAGTTCCCATCGTGGCACAGTGGTTAACGAATCCGACTAGGAACCATGAGGTTGCGGGTTCGGTCCCTGCCCTTGCTCAGTGGGTTAACGATCCGGCGTTGCCGTGAGCTATGGTGTAGGTCGCAGACGCGGCTCGGATCCCGCGTTGCTGTGGCTCTGGCGTAGGCCGGTGGCTACAGCTCCGATTCAACCCCTAGCCTGGGAACCTCCATATGCCGCGGGAGCGGCCCAAGAAATAGCAACAACAGCAACAACAACAACAAAAAAAGACAAAAAAAAAAAAAAAAAAAAAAAGATTTCCAAGGCTTGTTTGTTTCTGCAGCAGAGCTCAGTGCACCTTGACCAACACACAAGGTAATCTAACCAGTCCTATGGATTATATAATAACAAAAAATCTATGTTGATTACTCCCTAATATATCCACCAGGTCAGCACCCCCGGATCAATTAAGGTACAGTTATAAATATATGTACACATGTATACACACATGTTATAGTATTTCTCCACTAGTTTTCCTATCTAATTAAATGACATCAATATGATTCAGTTGCTCAAGCTCCAAAACTGGTGGTCATTGTTGATTTTTCAGAGAAGCTTCTAGACTCCAAGCTCTATCCCTTAGCAAATAAGCTGTCTATTTTGTTATACAGCTGAACAGGCTTTGTCAAATCTCTCCTGGGGAAATTCCTATCTTCTGTTTACAAACATAGGCAATACGTAGAAAAGAAGTTGGGTATAATATCCTACCAATTAGATTACAGGGACCACTTTGAATCTTTGCTTCAGAATCTTCTTGGAAATATCCAGAATTTAATATTTTGAAATTTCACACAGATTTTTCATGATATGAAATAGAAAGAAATGAAGACATGTGATAATGGACAAAAGACTAATAACATTTATAAGGAAGGAATACTGACAATTTTATTACATAACTCAAAAATCCTAAGTACGGAAACTAACCACGTGCCATACCAGCACCAAACAGGTCTCCCTGCTTCAATCTGACATAAACTTAAATTCCATTTTCCTAAAGCTTGCAAAATCCTCAGTAGCATATAAATAAAGTTTAGATTTCTTGGCCTGGCATTCAAGATTCATTTCCAACTCCTTTCATTAATTGTTATTGAACACGTGTTTTTTGAATATTTTAGACAGTTATTTCTATATTACTCTATTTAAAATGTTTTAATAACGGGTGGCAACATCCTGTGGCTTTCAACCAATGGCAAATATGAAAAAGCAAAGACGTTCCACAGATAAATAACATGTTGATGCTTTTACTGCGTTCTGTATTGGCAAATGTGTAAGTTTCAGTGTAGATTTGCTGTGAATTCATAGGCTATGTTGGTAAGTTTCAAAGTGAATTGTTCATTAAATACACATTCTGTTTCTTTCACTTAAGTTCATGCTATTCTCCTATATACTGGTGCTCACGCTATTCCCTCTGTTTAACATGCTGTTCCTCTTCCCAACATCTCTACCCACACTTCCCTCAAAAGCAGTTACCCCTGCTATCAGGTTTGCCCCACATTCAATGTGCTGCCTCCTAAAATGCAAATCTTCCTTTTTTAAAAGCCCTTGGGTCTACGGAATAAAATCCACGTGTCTTTGGCTGGCATGAATGACATACATAATCTCTTCTGGACTAACTGCAAACCCAAATTGTCTAGCCTCCCAAATACTCTCATTCTGTCCATATTGGATCACTTACTGCTTCCCGAATGCATTGTGGGTTTTTACCTGTACATGCCCTTTGCCTAACATAGCCTTACTGAACTGTCTGCTTGGTGAACTCTACTTATCCTTTGAGACTTGTCCTAAGGATAATTTCTGAGCTTCTTGCATTTATAACACCACCTCCCCACTACCCATGATAATAGCACTACCACCTTCAACTAGGTTGAAGCTCTTCACTCATTGTTGGAGCCACAGTACTGTACCCACATCCCAAGTGTGGTCCTTTTCCATAATTTGCTACAGTTATTTACTGGGCAAGTCTTCTCTCATAGGTGGAAAGACTTCTGAAGACAAGACCCCTGTCTCTTTTATTTTTTTAAGTTTTTATGAGATATCTAAAACATTCCAAAAGATATATGGAATAATACAACAAAGGCCAATCAGTGATAAATAAAGTAGCACTAAAGCAGTTGAAATGCCTGAGACAACCCTTCTTAATGCTGTCCTGTGTGTGACTGGGGCGGGGAGGGAAGTCCCAGGGAAGAGATAAAGACCATCAAGCAGGGCACCAATGCCATGTGCACTGGAATGCATTACAAGATGTTATGTTTGCCTTTTCATGAAGTGGATAGATCCAGGAGCTCAGTTAAAAGCAGAAATACAAGGTTTGGCTTTGAAGATGGCAGAAACTCCCTACTTAGGAAGGGCAGTCTGACACCGAAGTAGACTGAGATTGCCCAAAGAACACCGTGACTTAAACCAATGAGAGGTAACCATGTCCTTGGCTTCCCAAGCTGCACCTATGAACCTCAGGGAAGCCAACAGCCTAGAGTCTGAGAGCCCCACTCATTCATTCATTCATCCATCTATTTATGTACACATCCGTTCACTCTTCTATTCAACAATGAACAATCTACAATCTCCACTGGGGATCAAGAAATATGCCTTAGCTCCAAAATGAAAATTGAGAGGAAGGAACCTAATAGGGAGAGAGGAACCAAGGCTGATAGCTTCCTCTAGGTTTGGTAAGTTGCATTGGAGGAGTCAGCCCTTTTATAAAGAGAAGTCTTGATGGGACTTTCAACACTGTCTAGGAAGTAATAACAACCCACAAACCACTGCCAGCAATGAATGGACACTGACAGAGCTATGAAAAGAAAGTCTTGAGTGTATGATCTGCAAAGATACAAAGCTTTGCTCTCCCAACCTTGTTAACAATTGAGAGAGGGGACAACTGTGTTACTATTATCATGATAATCACATTTGTTGATGACACTAAATTAGAAGGTGTTGCTAACAGCAGTTGAAGACAGGCACACAACTCCAAGCTATATGTAGATTTTGGTAATATATGTCAAAAGTAATATGACAAGGCACCAGTTGAAAAAATGCAGATGATCTATCTGGGGATGAATAAACTTAAAGATGGAATTTAACTTGAAGGGGATTCCTGGATGGCAATAATAAAGAAAACAACCAAGTAGTGAGCTAGTGGTAAAGAGCCATCAGGAGGTTAGGCAAGCACTGTGGTTCAGCAATCCTCCACGCTAATAAAATTTTCAGCTGTACACACAGGGGCATCCCAAACCGTGGCTGAGAGTCTGTGTCTGTGTGTCAGCAGTGAGACCAGACTCAGAACACTGCAGACAATTAGGGGTAATGTGATGCCTCAAAGGGAATTTAGCAAAGAAAAGAAAAACAAATCAAAGGGAGTGAAATATGAGGAAAGGCATAGGCGATAAAATGAACATAATTTGACTAAATAACAACCGAGGGGACTATGATAGCCATCTACAGAGCATAAAAAGCCAAAATGGGGCTAGAGATCTACTGGTCTGGGCGTTGTTCTGAAAACCATCTATAGTTGCATCCGTTAGGAAACTCAGTAGAAAGGCAGCATTTTGCATTTGAAGCACAGGGATTCTGTTGCGGGTAATAAACAGAGCTGAGTTCCCAGAAGCTATGTATACCTCTAAACCATTTTTAAAAGTGTGTGGATAGAAGACCTCTGTGAGGAACCCAAAAGCTACTGCAAGAAGGTCCTTTAATCCATGGGCTCAAAGTCACTCATTCATGCATTCGAAGAATGTGTATTGAACGAGTATTGCGTGCCCATATTGTACTTGGCACTGAGTAGGGTGTTTTGCATAAATCAAATGTAAATATCTAGTTTGCAGTATATTAGAGAGCCATGAATTTAAAAAGCAGGGTATAATGGAAAACCACGGAGAGTTTTAAGTAACCATGTTATAATCCATGCTCATTTTTAAAAATACACATGTATGCTCTCAACCAATGGGTAACATTGTCCATCACCTTTCAAAATGTCTGTCCTTATACCAGCAAAAATTACAAACTAATTCCTAACTATGTATACATTGTATATGTTTATACACATATATATGATTCTCAATGGGAATTTAGAAAAGAAAAACAAATCAAATGGAGTAAAATACAAGAAAAAGAACAGGTATACACACACATATGTACATGTGTATGTACTTATACATGTATGTATATATTTAAACAAATATTTTTAAATAAAATAATTTTCTGAATATAAATAAGTACTTTGTAGCCCCATTTTCTCATGTTCAAAAGCAGGAGTTTAGGGGTCCTGAGAAAAAGGTCCAGATGGAGCCATCTTCTGAGAATTCTGTCTCTTTACTGCCACCACCACAGGTGTAAACGCCCCCCATCTGACTTTACAAACTTCTTGGATCTCACCTCACCCATAGGCTGATGTAACAGCGATGTCTGTTACTGTATCCACAGAATCATTTTCTCTCCAGTTTGATAGCAATTGGACCTGAAAGAATCAGCAGGCTGGTCTTATGAAAAAAGATAAGCCAGATCACTAAGTTCCTCTCTCAGGATTTTGGACTCTGAGGAATTGGACTGATTTAGACACTGGCAACAATGTTAAAAGTCATGTTCACGATGCCCAGTTATGAGCAAGATCTGTGAGCAAAGAAAGAGGGAAAGGAGGACAGAATTCGAGTTTAGAGAGAAACAGGGGTGACAAATTCCATGCAAACCCAACTATAGGAGAATAACCCTAACGCCTGAGTTTTCAGTTCCCAGTTCCACCTTTCTTGAAGCCCAGGTAAATTTCTTGAGCATAGTTTCCATGTGCGTTTCTGTGACTTATAAACAACCTCCTTTTTAATTAAAACTGGTTTGAGAGAGTGTCTGTTCCTCCCTTAAAACTTCATTAGGACATGCACTTACTGTACTCATCTTTTGGCTGTAACCTAACTCAAACTATCTGAGGAAATTAAAATGCATCACAATGGGTTGGTTCACGCCCTCTAGAAGTCCAGTTTCCTTCAGACCCAACTGGAACCAGGTACTTTTAAAAAATTGTCCAGTCCTGGCGTTTCTGTTGTGGCTCAGCAGTAATGAACCCAACTATTCATGAGGACACAGGCTTGATCCCTGGCCTCATTCAGTGGGTTAAGGATCTGACGTTACTGTGAGCTGAGGTGTAGGCTGCAGACACATCTCAAATCTGGCAATGCTGTGGCTATGGCATAGGCTGGCAGTTGCAGCTTCCAATTAGAACCCTAGCCCAGGAGCAGCCCTAAAAAAGCCCCCCCCCAAAAAAAAGTCCAGTCTTATTCTCTTTCTCTCTCTCCCTCTGTCCCTCTTTCCATGATCTGTTGTTTCAGTTTAGTTTAGTTTTTAAAATTTTGTTATTGTTATTTCCCCCATACAATTTTTTTTCTACTGTACAGCATGGTGATCCAGTTACACATACATGTATACATTCTTTTTTCTCACATTATCCTGCTCCATTATCTTCCTGGTGGCTTCAAGCTTCCTCTTTTTGCAACTATCAATTTCTGCTGGAAAACACTTCCAGATCTGAATCTCAGTGGCTGACTCTGTGTCACATGCCAACTCCTGAAGCAATCACTTGGTCAAGAAGACAAAACACCCAGCATGGGGCACAGTCCACCCCTGCAGCTGAAGGAAACATGAGCCCCATCCAAACCTTAATGATTGAGCGGCAGGGGCTGTCTGCTAAAGGAAGACTGAGGTGATACCAGGACCGTGGGAAATAAATGCATAGGTAAAAATGACAGATGCCTACTTCTCCAGCCAAGCTCCCCTCCCGGGACTCCTCCATATGGACATTCTTGGAGTTGTAGCTCGGTCTTCTCACATCCCACCAAAACGAAATCACTCCTAACTCTGCATACTTTCTTGGGACCCCCTCCTCCCTGAAAATCGTCTCTTTTGCTCATCTTTGCAAGTCCACTTCCAGTCCTAAGTTCTCTGTGAACTTCTGCCTTATTTCAGCAAACTGCTTGCTTCCTTCTCCCGTGTCCCATGGCACATCCAGCCACATAGAACCTCGGCTAAAACTAAGTAACATTTGAAGGCACAATAGACCCTCACTATCTGGGAATTTGTTTACTCACCAATATTCACTCTAAATGCCCTAGAGTGAATACTTGTGGGGTTTTCACAGTCATCTGCGGACAGTGCAGAGCGGTGAGGATTCCAAGCACCCCTTCCCCCACACCTGGTTAATCACATCCCAGCTGTGGTCAGTCAAGGAGCTGCTCCATCTCCTTCTTTCAACTTTCACATGGTAAACAAGTGTCCTTTTGGCAGCTCTTGAGTACTATTTCATTTTCTTTTTTTTTTTTTTTTGGCCTTTTGGTGGGTCTTGATGGTGGTGGTGGTAGTGACTGCTCTGTTTCAAAAGGTCTCCAGCACAGTCCTTTCTGTCTAATATTCTAAGCCTACAAAGACTGCTATGTGCCTTATGAAAAAAAAAAAAAACATGCGGGTTAGATGAGCTTCCTTCAGACGTGAGTCATAGTGCTTGGGCTGTGAGTTCCATGCTAATGAATCAGTAATACATATTAAATAAGGGGTGTTAAATAGAAACACACCTAAATCAAGGTTACGCATGGATGCCTAAATGTTGTGACCAGAGACCTGCAGGAACCTACCTCTGTGTTTCTCCCGGAGCGATGGTTCAGGACCCACTCATCCAGTGTCTGAAGTGACTTATAGAGCATAAACAGCACAAATAATAAGACTCTGTGCTCTTGGCCTGCTCCCCCAATATTTCATGCACTTTGTCTCTTGCAACCATGTTGCAAACTCCTTTGGAACTGATCTCATGTGGGTCCTGCATACAGCAAGGCACTTGGCAGGGACTCCAACACTGACTGTTTTATGGATACAATGGTCAGTTAGAGAAGCCACATCAATTCAACTCATCCTATTGTTTCCATTCAAAGAATTTCTGAAGTGCAATCTACTTTTTTACTGTGTATTGTCTCTCCCCTCTAGGCATGTTATAGATCTAATATAACAATTATAGATCAAATATGGTATCAACTCAAAACCATTTTTCATTTTAATAGCAGAGGGGAGTGAAAGACGGAAGAGAATTCAGTGTTGAAACCAAGTTCTTCACCCTTGGTAAAGAGAGGCTTGCATGTTTTACATCCCGGTGAGGACAGACCACTGCAGCTGTAAGGACACCTCTCTCTGTGCCTGGTATCCCTGAGAATCATGGCACATACCTGCCTCTCTAATACTGTCTTTGGCTGACCTTGCCAAACCTGGTCCTGCACATGCCTTATGTACCAGAATCTTGCTGGCAATAAGACAGAGATATTTTATCAAACATGCAAATGTTTCCTTGATGTGACTTGTGTGCTCTCAAAAGAAGCTGCTTTGTTTTTTTTCTTTACTCTTGATCAAACTTGGCTTTACAATCTGACCTGAAAGTAGGCTTTTCCATGCATGTTCTTTCAATTGAAGAAAAAATTTAAATTGGCATCAGGGGGAAAAAAAATGAAAGGAGATTAGGAAGAGAGCTTCTGAAAATTATACAGTATAAGTCATTCACTTCATAGCAGGTTCACCTGGGATCCTTTCTGCTTGTAGCTCTGAGCTACTGGGAGAATAGGGTAGGTTTCTCAGAACCCAGTTTCCCTCCCCCAAAACCCTCAGGAGTTTAGACTAGATGATGATAATGCTGTTGACAAAGACAGTGCTAACTTTCATTGGACATGTACTATGAGGACACTTCACACACATCATTTCACTTATTCTTCAAAACACTCCTACAAAGTAGATACGATTATCGCCTCCCCTTTTACTGAGGAAGCTGCATTTCCAAGAGGTGCACTATGACTGAGTGATGAAATCTGATGAATTTGTTCACACTAACACAGCTAGCAAGTCATGGTTTGAATCCAGGCAACCTAACTCACTTAACCAAGTGTCTATACTGCTGGATGAATCTCTAAGTTCCCTTTATTCTCAAACATTCTACGCTATTTCTCCAAATTTCTCCCTTTCAGCAACTAAGGTCCTATGTCTAAAAGACACTGGCCTGTTTAAGTTGGACATGATGATGTATATAAATTTGAACTGGAGAAATGGGAATATGGAGAGGAGGGGAAAAAAAAGGACAGGAAAATTCTGGAGCTCCAACTCCCTAATGGTCTTAGAAACTCTATAATCCATCCTACTAATCCAGTTTTAATTATATCAATACGTAGATAGGGACTGGACTATTTGTCAAGACAGAGTGTAATGTGTGAGTAATTCTTCACACTACTTCTTCCTTTTAAAAAAATCTTACAAGAACTTCTGGAACTTATTAGTATGAAAAAAAAATCACACAATTTTTTTTTTTAATAATGCAGTGTCCTCATAATAAGATTTAAAGGGATGGTCTGTGAAAGCTGGGGATCCTGCAGCTATGTTCTGGGAGTTCTCCCAGTGCTTTTCAGTCAGCCAAACCCCTGACCGCAGCCAAAGGCAGGGTTGAAACTCCCATGAAGGAAACCGGGAGCTGGGTCCCAGCTGCTTAACAGAATAAGGCACAGCACACCCAATCCATGATACCGGCAAGAGATAAATCCATAAATCAGAAACAACTTTAATTTTTAAAAAGGAATGAATGAAAGACCCACTTGCAGCAGACACGCTGCCTCATTGGGAAATTATGGCAGAACTGTCATCCGTGAGGGCTTCCCGAGGCCCCCCAGAGAGTCAGGTGACAGTGGTCAGCGGCTGTTGGGTCCTGATAGCACACACCAAGGTGAACTTCTGACCACTGTCCACTGCTTAGAGAGGCTTGCCAGCAACTAAAATTAGATTGGCTTCTATTCCTAGCCCAGGGCTCCTTCATGGCTGACTTTCTTTTGTAAGAGTCTGTGATGGTGGCTTGTTTGATTTAAAGAAAATCAATGAACAGTTACGTGAGAAGGAAGGAAACAGAAGACCAGGTATTCCCAGGTTAAGATAAAAGTCCAAATAAAGGGCACTGCACACACTCTCTTACTCTCTCTTTCTCTCTTCCTCAAAGCGAAGAGAATAAGAAACCGTGGAGGTAAAGCAGAAACTGTTTTGTTAGAGGGGTAGTGTTTTCTTCATCTTTAGAGTATCATCTGATAGGCCTAATCCGGTAAAAATGGCAGTTACACTCAACAGGATGGCTGACACAGGATACAATAGATAGGAAGATATGTGATCACAAAAACCGGCTTTGAGTCCTCACAGGGGCCAAGATCATTGTGCTACGTGGTCTTGCTTCTAACTTCTTCCCCTTCCTGGCTATCATGGGGGGCAGGGTGGGGGACACAGGATGGGACACAGGACAAGAAAAATGCCCTGGCATTGACTATCTCCTCTTCCTTCCCAGAAAGGGACGCGATGCCGACCTTGAGCTCTGACCAGGTGAGACCTGCCTCCACTGACTGCGCATTTAGGTTATTGAAACCCGAAAGGTTTTCACAGGCAGGAAGATATTTCTCCTCAAGGCCTGGGCCCCCAAATCCCAAACATCCCTAGAAGCCACCCACCCCCCCAGTCCTCCACCAGGATCCAAAGCACTTCCATGCATCTCTTCAAGCCTCTATTGTGTGTGTTATTTATGAACTTGGTGCCTTTTCTTTTCTGGGTTTTGGTCCATAATAGTGCCGTCTGTGTTATTTACGACGCAAGGAATAACTTAGACCACATTAGGAACCTCCACATTATCGGGACTTTAGAGAGCTACATTTTTCTGGTTATGGCTAAACTACTGCAGTGATAAATCCAATCATAAGAGCACAAGAGGGAATCCACAGGACAGGTGTTACCCATTAGTCACCGTAAGGAAATGCAGAACAAACGCTGGCTCACAGATGCTTCAGCATCTCTTCCCAAGAGTGGCTGTGGGAATCTGAAATGGTGACGATACGGGGGTGCGGGGGAGGGGGGTGTGAACGTCAGCAATAAGGAAAGATGGATAAGGCTATGGTGGAAGGGAAAGGAGGGAGAGTGATGAAAACAACGTTGCTATGCCACAGGTAGGGCACAGAAAAGAGGGCTGAAGTGAGTATGTCTATTTCACACCCTCCACTCACTTGAGCTCTGTGGGATGTCCCCCTGAATCCCACAGAACTCCTGTCCCCCTGACAGGTTTCTACAGCCCATTGGAAATCCATGGTGAAACACCCAGAGAAGTGGCATACCCAGAAAGCCAGTTGTAGAAGTCGGTTCTGTGGCATTTTCCTCTTCTTCTACCATTAAGGCTCTTTTCCCATGAAAATCAGAGAATTCTTTCCCTTTTCCCTCTCCTTGAGGACAGTAGTTTGTTTTTTTTTTTAAACTCAAGCAATGTTTATTGAGCACCCAGCAAGGCTGGGCATGGTGTTAGGCACTGAGATAAAATTTGAGTAAGATAGCCACAAGGTAGTCATAATTTAGTATAGAAACAGACCCCCAAAATAGGTCATTATAACATAATGTGGAGGTTTTCATGATGGAAATATAGAAAGGGTATTGTTATTGGAACACAGAATTGCAGGGTCCCTGCAGGACACACAGGCATGCAGTGACAGAACCTGGACTAGGATCCTTGCTTCTGGTCTCCAAGGGGATTCCAGCAACGTCCATGTGCCTCACTGTGTCCGAGAAGGACAGGAGAATTTGATGCCACTGAGAACTGGTGACTCACTGGGATAGAAGTCAGACTTTGTTTAAACCATTTCAGAGCATAAAGATTATTTCAATATAAATGCTTAAAACTCCTTAAGAATAAGTTTCAAATACCTCAGGTACAAAGTAGACATGTGTTCAGAGAACACAGACTCTCAGGGTTGGCACACATTCAGAAGACAGGGTCCTCCATTCAGAGTGATGCCCCCACCCCCAAATCCTTGAACACCTCCAACGAAAGTGCTCCATCTTCCCAAAGGGGCTCACTTCCCTTGTGTGCAGCCCTGGTTGTTAGGATGCGCATCAGGCTCAGATTTCTAAACAACCATGAGAACGGAAACATCCTTAGAAACACATTCATTCATTCCACAAACATTTACTAGATGCATTCTGTACCAGGCACTGGGCTAAGTGCTAAGAATTCATTATCAGTGTCAATTATATAAAACAACTTCACCACAGAACTCTTGGAGAAAATACCTTGCTAGTCTAGCTCCAACCCAGTTGTCTTTGAAGACAACAGGACTAAATCGCTTTTAGAATATCTGCAACACAGTCTTGGATCATGAGTCATTCTTTACTCAGCTAATGACAGGGTGGCCCATATTTATAGCAATGAGCGAAGCAGACATGTGCACTGCCCTCCTGGGGCATATAGTCGAGTCAGGGGACAGCCCAACCCCAAAGGCAAGTATTGTAAATAAAACTTTGCTAAGAGCCAAGGGAAGAGGAAGTGATCACCCACTGGTCTGAACACATGGGCACATCCCATATGGCCACAGAGATGTGCTCTGCACAGCTGCTTCCTTCTCACTGACACCTCTAAGGAACCATTGCTCACCTTTGCTCCTCCACAGCACTGCTTACCATCTGCCATTATCTATGCATCTTCCCCTCTGCACCTTGAGTTCTGTGAGAATACAGGCCATAGCTAGTGTACACACCATTAAAGCTTCATCCGCTGGTATTACACAATGTGCTATGAGGCACTTACTCTGACTCCCATTTTACAGCCACAGCTGTGGGTGATGGAGCAGCACTGAACATGGATCCAGGTCTGCCTGATACCAAAGCAGTGCTCTCAACCGCTATGCTGTCCCTAGACTTGATTAATGATTCATCTCTAAGCTGGTGCACCTGCTATGTTCTCAGGCTGATGTTAACTCAGATATCCAAACTGTGTGGTGTCACCAACCAGAAGTCTGATTCTCTCTCCTGTGAAAATCTAGGGTAGGTACAGTGCCTCCACATTTTTACTGGCACTTAGGCTCCCTGTTTCTTGATGCTTTGCCATCCTTGGTATTTGGCTCCCATCACATGTGCCCATATGACCCATCCTGCTTCCATCTGCATCTCCATATCCAGTTCAGTAGGAAGGGAAAAAAGCAAAATAGAGGGCATGTCCCTTTTCTTTCAGGACAGGAGCTGGACAGCATGCACATCAATTCTGCCCACATCTCACTGGCCAGATCTTAGTCACATGGCCCTGCTTGCCTGCAAGAAAAGCTGAGAAATGAAAACCAGGAAGTCAGGAACCCAGCTAAAAATTCTGGTTAAATGGGAAAGGCAGAATGGCTACCTGCAAAACCTGGCTTCGGGAGTTATGTTTCCATTAACAAGGCAATGAGAGAAGTCACAGTGAAGTAGAAGAGGAAAAAAGAAGTTAAAAAGCAGGAGGCAGAAATATCAACCAGTGTAAGTAAGCTAAACTCCATCTCTTCCAGGACTTTCTACCCACTGTAGTCTTTAAGCTCCTTCCCCTGATGTTTCACTTTTGGGCTGGACCCCTGATTCTTATGAATCCTTAAACTGAAGGATACTATGGTTTCCTATACTACAGGGCCTAATTTTCCATATTATACCTTGCAAGTATTGTGAATAAAGGAAGAACACTGAAGGAAAATAGATTCTACTTTTTGGAGGCAGAATAATCTTGAGAATGTGGATTGCCAAGGGTAATTGATGTTCGGATTTGTCTCTCTCTTATAGGGGGAAAAAGGTGAAAATTGGGCTTCGTTCCCCTCAATATATCCTCCCAAATGTATTAAAAAATAAATGTTTGTTAATTTCTTTATCTGGTTTTAAGTACTCATACAATGTCTTTAAAAATTAAGATTTTTTTAACTAAAACAAACCAAAAGTCTTCAAAGACTAGGGAATGATGTTTGAAAATAAAACCTTGTGTAATTTTTAAATTTTCACACAAAAAAATTACTCGTCTTTGAAACTGATTTATTATGGGCTAAAGACCTCAAGAAAACTGATTTCAAATCTTTAACAGTCTGAGGCATTCACAAAATAAAAGCAATTAAAAAATATAGAAAGTGTAAATAATGGACTTGAGTGAGGTGTGTAATTATAAATAAACTCTAATTAATTTTTCCCCATTTCTTGGTTATTATCCATAGGAACCCACTTAAGTGACCAGTCACAAATAATTTTTCTAAGAAGAAAGGGAATATAGCCCACTATGAGACATGCACTCCTATAGACCACATTTGGCTGTTAAAATGACAGAGTGATGCTGATGAGAATTTTGGGGATCCTGGGCATCCTGAAGGATTGATGAGATACGGAGGACACACCCTTAGATGATACCCACTGAGCTACAGTCTCATGTAATACACTCGCTTGAGGTGTGTCTGGAACCTTTCTTCTAACCCACTAACATAGCAAAGGTGAAGGGATCTGGCATATGTAATTAAAATCTCTCAGGAATTAAATAGATTAACCAAAGGGGGATTATCCTGGGTGGGCCTGGCCTAATCAGATGAACCCTTTTACTCTTTAAAAGTCTAGAGGACATACTAGAGGTCAGCAACATCTCACGCACTCACTCAATTACTCTCACTCTGACTCTGGTTTTAAAGTTGCCATGAATTCTACAGCTGGAAGGAAATGAATTTTGCCAACAACCTGGAGGACCTTAGACACAGATTCATCCCTTGTTGAGCCTCCACATGAGAACACAGCCCAGCCAACACTTTGATCTCAGCCCTGTGAAATGGTGAGCAGGGAACCCAGCCAAGCAGACGCCTAGACTCCTGACCTACAGAAACTGTGAGATAATATATGGGTCTTGCTTTAAGCCACTGCATGTGCAGCAATGTCTTATACAGCAACACACAACTAATACACAAGGTGTGTGCTCAACCAATATGCTAAAGGAACAGAGCAAGGTACAGAGCTTTGAAAGCAAATTCTTAATCCCTACACATTTCCCACCCCCAAAGCTTTTGCTCTTTGACACTGCTTGCCGCCATCCTGCCTTCAACCTCAAATTAGGTTTCTGCCTATGACTCAATCTTTGGCTCCCTATGAGAAATCTTTTTTATGTAAAATTAATATATAAATAAATTTTCTCTCAGAGTGATACAGTGTGGAACGGAAGCTGCCAGGCTCTCTAATGTCCATCAGAAAGAGAGAATGCAGAGGGGAGGGGGGAGGCAGAGCTTTATCCTCCATGGGGAAGCAGAGAATTCATAGTGATCTTATTGCAGACGTAAAATTAGGTCAGAGGCTCTATAAACTGATTAAAGCTAATGCTTCACGCTTCCAAGGAAAACAGCCGATACAAAAGGGAATGATCTCTGGCTGAGGATGAGAAGGAACGAGAGAGTCTTCTATGTCCATGGGCAGTCCAGGCTTGGAGGCGGCTTGGCCAAAATGAACACACAGGGAAGGAGCATCCAAAGAAGAGCTGGGAAAACTTCTAAAAGCAAACGGCCTATGTTCATATAAACCTAAAATCGGGATGGAAGTGAGTACACCAGTGGCTTCGATATGCTGAAGTTCAGGAATTCTGGATCACCCTGCTTGTCTCTCAAATTAATCCCTATCAGTAGATTAGCCCTCTGGGACCTGTGTCTTGACACATATTTTACAGGCAGCTGGGTCTGAAATATTCTATTCTGTGTCCCCTGGAAGTCAATTTCAATGCTTGGATCAGGAAGCACAAACAACAGTTCTATCCCCAAGTCACTTCTTCAAATCCCCATTTTCCTGAACAGTGTTACCCCGGTTCTTATTTCCCTACTCTTTCTTCTTCCCTGATATTTTCTGTCACTCATTCCCTTCTGAAAGTTACAGAAAAGCCATATTGACTTATCTTATATCCCTCCTGCTTCCAGGGAAACACTTCTTAAAGAAAAAAAATCCACATTCTTTGTTTCTCTTGTGGGTTCCCCAAGCAACCCAAGTCACTACCACAGAGTTGAAAAGACAGATTCTCTATAGCCAAGGAGGAGAGGCAGCTTTTGCAATGCAGATGCATCTGATTTGAATAGTAACATTGTGTTGACTTTCTTGTTAAAAGTGTGTGTGCACGTATGTCTGTCTGTCTATCTATCAGCTTGGTAAAGAACACTGCAATTCTAATCCTGATGTAACAACTCTCAGAGAAAACTACCTGATTCACATACCTGCTGTACACAGCGTAGGAGGGAAAGAAGACTTGTGGGACTAGGTAAGGCCCAGGGTCACCTGTTGATGCCAAATGCCTCCATTTAGACTTAAAATCAAACCTTGGGGAAGGACGCCTGGGACCTGAATCAGTTACATATTCAATTCAGTCATGACCAGAGTCATTCAGTCAATTTTTGGTTCAAGGCCAGCTCCCCGTCCAGATTAACTTTGGAAAACACTGTCTATATTATTTGGTCCAAAGAGTGGAAAAATAACAGGTCTCGTATGAATTTCATGACAAATAATGGGTTTAGTTTCGGGACAACCCTGAGAGAGGTTCAATGCCAACCAAGGTACTGCGTGTGTTTTTCTGTGTGAGGAGAATGTTCAGAATGGTTTATGGTCTCCACCCTAATCTCTTAGCCACACCACTGGTTCTGGCCAGGAAGATCCCATAAAATTGGCTTTTGTGGCTAAACCCTATGGACAATGTTTCTAGGGTCCTAGGGTTATTCTCAGTTCATTTCAATATGGCTACAGTTTTCAAGAATTGGGGCAGAAAATAAAAATCAAAGTTCCTGACCCATCTATTCCCTGGAGCAGAACTTCTTTACAGAAGTGCATCACATAAAGTGGAAAAGAAAATCTCCTCCAATCTCACACTCCTGAAGAAAACCCTTTATGGAGAAGGCATTAACTTTCAAGGTCTCCTTAGTTCCCCACAGCAATAGCAGCAATAAAATCTAGTTTTATAAAATTAAAGTCATGCAGCAGAAACTTTTTCTCAGCTAAGCAAACCCTTACTTCTTCGAAGCAACTTATTGGTTCTTTGTACTCTATTTTAAGACTTTTTGTCCTTTTTAAAACTGCACCCATGGCATATGGAAGTTCCCAAGCTAGGGGATGAATCAGAGCTGCAGCTGCTGGCCTAGGCCACAGCAACGCCAGATCCCAGCCACATCTGCAACCTACACAACAGCTTCAGGCAATGCCAGATCCTTAACCCGCTGAGCGAGGCCAGGGATTGAACCCGCATCTGCATGGATGCTAGTTAGGTTCTTAACACTCTGTGCCACAACAGGAACTCCTATTTGAAGATATTTTTATATTGTAAAACAAAAGGCGCAACTAAAGCACGGGGATCATCTGTCACAGGCCTTAGCATATGCATGGTCTTTATGGGGGCTACCAAACCCTCTTCCATCCAGGAACAAGGGATAGCATCGTGCTGAATCTGTGCCATACTCCTGCCTTGTCACTATCACTCATGCTTCTTTAGCCAACAATGGATCTTAATTTTGCGATTACCAAAGGGAATAAAGCAGAAACTGAGAAAATGACATATTCCAAAAGCGATTGAGCATGAGGTAACTTGAAGCTTTGGAAAAGATGTATTGAGTGGGACAACAGGGAAAGCTGAGGGAGTGCAGGATGCAGAAAAGGGTAAACAGAAATGAAAAATGCAGGCCGGCTGTCCAAAACACGTATCACACAGGAAAGGACTGGAGATCAGACTGACATGGGCTCCCAGGACTTGCCTCCTCCTTTTTTGGGTCATGCTCAGGATCTCTGACCATAGCTCATGGGTAACAGTCTGAACAAAGAAAGGTGACTTAATTCCAAGCCATTCATAATAATCTCAGACAGAAGAGGCACATGATATTAAGTATAGCGCTCTACTAATCAATAATCAATAATAACAATACTGCTTTGCCAAGAATACCTTCATGTTTAGTAGAAGGATCTTCTTCTTCTTTTTTTTTTTTTTTTTTTCTTTTTTTCCCTGTCTTTTTTAGGGCCATACCTGCAGCATATGGAAATTCCCAGACTAGGGGTCAAATCAGAGCTATAGCTGCCAGCCTACACCTCAGCCATAGCAACGTGGGATCTAAGCTGCATCTGTGACCTACACCACAGCTCATGGCACGCCAGATCCTTAAACCACTGAGTAAAGCCAGAGATCGAGCCCGAGTCCTCATGGATAGTAGTCAGATTCGTTACCACTGAACCTTAATGGGAACTCCCAGAAAGATCTTCTTTTTTACAAGATAAAGTTATTTGAACTTCAAGAAAAGTGATGCAGATGGACAGAAGGTACTAGAAGCAGTAAGACCTAGAGTACAGAGCTCCAGGCTTAGCATCAGCAAGTTTGGAGATTATCCTGTCTTACTTATATGATTCTCAAGGGTTTTTTTTATTTGTTTGGTTTGCTTTGGTGTTTTGTTGTTTTTGTTTTTGTTTTGTTGTTTTTTTGTCTTGTTTTTGTTTTTTTTCAAGAGACTAAAAAGAATAGGCACGTGAGAAGTATTCTTACTTTCCCAAAATGGAAAAAGACATAATAGATAGCAATGTAGTTTTGTTTCCTCAGAATGTTTTCCAAAAGCAATTAAGAAAAGTATGTTACGTATTTCCAAGACCATTACCCGATTCCCCATGTATCTCCTGGCATACTTTTTCTTTTCTCTTCTTTCTGATCAGCTTGAAAATCCTTGCTCTGAGTCCTAGGTCTGCCACTTAAGAATTATGTGATCTTGGACAAGTGACTTCTGTGAGCCACATACTCTCAAATAATCAATTAATAATAGTGCCCACATGTATCAATCAGAGCCCCAGCAGGAAGCAGATGGCATATTCAAAGTGAGTAATTGAGGAGAGCTTCATAAAGAGACTAATTAAAGGAGTTCCCCTTGTGGTTCACAGAGTTAAGAACCCAATATAGTCTCTGTGAGGATAAGGGTTCAATCCCTGGCCTTGCTCAGTGGGTTAAGGATCCAGCATTGCCACAAGCTGCAGAATAGTTTGCAGATGTGGCTCAGATATTATGTGGCTGTGGCTGTGGGGCAGGCCTCAGCTACAGCTCTGATTTGACCCGTGGCCCTAGAACTTCCACAGGATGCACATGCAGCCATAAAAAGAGAGAGAGACTAATTATAAAGGTGAGATCAGGGCTCTGGAAGCAGCACAGCACCTTATGACTAGCAATAGCAGGAAGCTATTACTACCCCTAGATCTGAAGGGACACAGAGAGCGAGGAATTCCTATAACCAAGGAAGAGTAGCTGAATGAAGAATGTGCCAGAGAGGACCTGGGGCCTTTGGTAAAAAAGGAGTGCAATCAACTCTTGGCCACTTACTGTGGAATAAATCCTCTAACCTTTCTCTTCTCCTTCTCTTCAATCTCTCAATTTGGAGCCAAATCCAACTGAAAAGTGGAAAGCAAGAGATCCCACTAATTTAATCCATACCAGTTGGCTTCCTAGGGCACAAAGCACAGGGAAGAAAAGAGAGGGAAAGATCTGGAAGGACAAATGAAAAATACTCAGCAGAACACCTCATAAGTGTATGGAGCCCAATCCCTCTGCTGGTTCTCCACTCTTGTGTCCTTCAGATCCAAGCTATACCTGAAATCCTATCTTCCATTTTAAGCTTTCCATAGGAAAAGAGAGGTAGTGATTGTTGCCTTAATCTTTCCTGAGATTCACATGCAAACCAATCTCTCTATAGTTTGCACATAACCTTGTGCTTGTCTGTATTACTGCACACCTGTTGTGTGTCTTTATTCCTACCTACACCATGGACAAGTTATAGAATTGTAGAACTTTAGAAATAGAATAAAGGCAACGTTAAATTAAGGATACCAACTACTCTTCCATTTTACAAGTACTTATGAGGCTTGGATTTTTTCATCCATGCCAACTCCAAGTGACTAATAGTGGCTTCCTGGAGCATTGTGCTGGGAGAAACAGAAAGCTGGACCCCCACCCAATAGGAAACAGATCTCCTGCAGCTGATCGATGAGGAATGTGACAGCATACATACCTAAAACTACTTACCTTGTCCAACACAAAATATAGGATGCCTAGTTAAATTTAAATTTCAGAAAACTTATAGTTTTTAGTACAAATATGTCCCCTGACATATTTGGGGCATATGCTAAAAGATTAGTTGTTTATCTGAAATTCAAATTAAATGGGACACCCTGTATTTTTATTGTATTTTAAATCTAGGAAGCCTGGCCCTGACCCTGGATGAGATTCTTGCCCAAACTTGCCATTTGAAAGAAGGCATCTGAGGCTCGCAGATATTCAGAAACTTGTCAGTGTTACACAGCTGGTTAAAACAGAATCAGGACTTGAAGTCGAGTTTCTACTGTCTGATGCTATGTGCCATTGTCTTAGACCAAAAACTTCCTGAGGATTTAAGTAAATCTGTAAGCCACCTCGCAAACCATTCTAAGCCGTTAGGCCCCTAACGAGCTCTTTTAGATTGATTGAAAACATAACCTGGAAAATGTCATAATGACATTTCATAATAGTGTTATGTTAGTTTGCAATGTACAGTATATTACACAAATTCATCAAATGCCTACAGAATTAATAGCACCATGCTACCATTCTTATTCAAATTTTAATGGGCATAAGCATCTATATTTATACTCAGGAGTTCCAGATCAGGCAGCTAGGCGGTTTTCTATAAAGACAGAAAATCAGCGACAATCCAAAAGCCTATCACAGCTAAAAAGTGACTTAAAATGTGAAATGAGAATTTCTACCTTTTCAATCACTGAAACTGCTTCTAAAGCTAAAATATATTTAAAGGGAAAATAATTTTTGCTGGAGACGTTCTGATATACGAACAAATCAGTCATGCTACAAATACACCCAGGGTTGAGGACACAGAGGAATGCCAAGGTTATTGCCCCCGACCCCGTCCCTCTCCGACACTCCTTCCCAACCCATGCATATGGCCCCAATGGTCAACAGAACTCTTTCAGTACATGCCACTGCTCCAAAGGCAAAAGGTGGCTTAGATATGTGAATTGAAAAAGGAGTTTCGGAGTCCCCAACATGGCTTAGCAGAAATGAATCTGACTAGCATCCATGAGGACGCAGGTTTGATCCCTGGCCTCACTCAGCAGGTTAAGAATCCAGCATTGCCATGAGCTGTGATGTACGTCGCAGATACAGCTCGGATCTGGCGTTGCTATGGCTGTAGTGTAGGCCAGTGGCCACAGCTCCGATTTGACCCCTAGCCTGGGAACTTCCACATGCCGCGGGCATGGCCCTAAAAAGGCAAGAAAAAAATAAAGGAAAAAGCAGTTCCATCATATTGTTCACAGGAATCATGTAAGCAGATGCTGTGATTTACCACCACCTGTGGTGGGCAGCAAAATGGTTCCCTGAATTACCCTACTCCCTGGAAACTGTGTCTTATGTTACAGCAGCACAAGAGAATTAAGGTCAGAGAAAGAATTAAGGTGGCTAATCATATGACCTTCTGATAGATTATTCTGGATTATTGGGGTGGGCCCAGTGTTATCACAAGGGGCCTCAAAAGTGGAAGAGGCAAGCTGAAGTATCTGTGTCAGAGTGATGTGAGGTTACAAAGACCCCACCGACCAGTGCTGGCTTTGAAACTGGTTGGGGGCCATGAGCAAAAGAATGTGGGCAGCCCTGAGAAACTGGAAAAGGCAAAAACCCGGATTCCCTCTTGGAGTTTCCAGAAAGGAATCATTTTAACTCGCCAAGCCCCATTTTCAATTTCTGGCCTCCAGAACTGTAAGATTAATACCCTGGTGTTGCTTTAAGCCACTATGTTCAGAATCCTTTGCAACAGCATCCATACGAAAGAAATACAACAACTTTCTAGAATTATCAACAATTATGTAGTGATAAACTGGTATTTATCAGCATCAAACAAAACATTTAGATAATAATGTCCCTCTCAAACAGAAGAGCTATACAAGTTAACTAAGATATGGAGATGAACAATGAAACGAAACAAGAAAACGACATCGCGGCTCTCGGAAACAAATCCAGTTGGAACAGGAGATGAGGACACGCGGTTAAGAAACACACAGGCTAGGGAGCAACCCAGATCTTGTGTTGGCAAGAACTGGGTAAAAGAACAAAACTGCAAAACTGCGTGAGGCCTTGCTGAAGAGACTCCTGCTAACTAGAGCTGAAATGGAAGCCATCAAAGATAAGGCTGTATGAGAATGTACCCAACAACAAGTGCAGAGTCCCCTTCTGATGATGAATCAGAGGGTGGAGACAAGCCCTGCAAAGATGAAAGGCACCGGACAAAGGAAGATCCAGCAGAGTCTGTGAATAGGGACTGGGAGGATTTGCAAATGCTTCATGTGCTGCTGAGGCATTTGATTACAGCCATGACGGCATTTAGCTATACTGACCTTGAACGAGAACTCAACTTCCCAAAGACACATGGCTCTCAAAAGGCAAGTCACCTAAATAACAGGGCCTTGATAGCTGGAGGAAACCTCAGAACAGTTGACACTGCAGATACATCACAGTCTAGTGGCAGCAACAATGAGAACAATGAGATCAAAATTATTCCTATAGCATACCCATGAAAAAATGAATAGGGTGGGGATATAAATCGCCCAGGGAAAGTCAAAAGAATGAGAAAAACCTCAAAGTTCAGCAAAGATCAAGTTCACTCCATCCAAGGATACCCAGAGCAACAATGGAATCAAAACGAATTCCAAAATTAAGTTATTTAGATAATTCATCTGCTTGTTCTAATCAACCAGGTGAAGAGAAATTGGGTGAAGGAACTGAGAGGGAGAGCAAGATACATAATACACAAACACACATATAAACATGAAGCCAACACTGAGAACCATCAAAAAGCAAGATTTAGGAGATCCCTTTTGTGGCTCGGCAGTAATGTACACAACTAGTATCCATGAGGGTACAAGTTCAATCCCTGGCCTCGATCAGTGTGTTAAGGATCAGGTGTTGCCACGAGCTATGGTATAGGTTGCAGACGCGGCTCCCACGTTGCAGCTGTGGTGTTGGCCGGCAGATACAGCTCCAATTAGACCCTTAGCCTGGGAACTTCCATATGTCACTGGGTCACTGGTACACCCTAAAAAGACCAAAAAAAAAAGGAGAGAGAGATTTAGAAAATCAAAAATGTTTTAGAAACACCAACAGGACTTTGAAAAACTTATGGTCTCCAGAGGATACAGTTTCGGGGATGGGAGGATGTGCTTGGGTTGTGGGATGGAAATCCTGTGAAACTGGATTGTGATGATCATTGTACAGCTACAGCTGTGATAAATTATTGAGTAATAAAAAAATACAAAAAAATAAAAGACAACTTCATAAAATGGTAATTATTAAAAAACAAAGAAACACCAACGGGAAATAAACAAATATTTTTTGAATAAATGACTCTCCACCCGTCAGAACTAACAATGCCTTCAACGTGATGAGGCATGGTGTTTAGGGGGGCCCTAATTTGCAGGGAAAAATGCTCACCAGGAACATAAGCTCCTGTAGTCACAACTGCAGGAAGTCAGCGGCTACAACAGAGACCATAGTGTTACTCCAGCGACATCGCACTCGCATGGACCAGTGGAGGGAGGTGAAGCTGTTCCCGAGATCGTTAGGGTTTCCTTCACCAGAGCAAAGTCCGAAACTCAGCCCTGTCACCTCCTAGCTGTATGATTCTTGGAAAATATTTGAATCCATGTTCCCTCTTGTGTGAAATGGAGAGGTGCAATAATAACGGATACGAAAGCTCTTTGCAATGGAGGCTTGATACAAATCACTTCACTATTTCACCACAAGACACAATTATGTCACCCAGATTTTAAAGCCATGTAATGAAGATCACTCAGGGTTTCAAAGTGGGATAATTCTCAACTGTAAATATGTATCGAATAATATGTTTGAAAATGACCACAAGAGGAACACTTGGCTGGAGTCAGAAGAGCAAGCCAGAAAAGTTGGCCAAATAAATCAGGTATTTTGCAATTGCGTGAGATTACCAATGCAGTAATACTCATTAGCCATAACTTCAGCATTTAAAGTAACACGGAAATGACAACAAAACATTTCCATAGACATTTCATCTTATATGAATTGACGATGGTCAGAGCAAATCAACTTCCTGTCTTAGAAACTATGTGACCCCCCCAATACATTAGTTTGAAATTTTCTAAAGCCAAGAATCTGATTGGCTATCTGTTTAGAAGGCTATGCTTTTTTAAATGCTGGAAATATTATTTAGAGAATTTAATAGTATATAATGTATTAATATAATATATATTAATCTATGTATTAATATTTATATAAAATGTTGACTATATTTTATAATATATTTAACAATATATTAATAATACACCCTAGGGTTATCACTTAATGGCACATTTACCTGGAGTATTTTTTTAAAAATCACTACAAACAACAGTTGTCTGTATATACCATGTCTCCCATTCCTCTCCAATGTCCAGCTCTTAGAGTTTCTTCAAATTCTTGAAGGTGGAAAGTATGACTGAAATACACAAGTAAACATATGATGCGAGGTTGCAGTGCACAGAACTTCAGACTTAGGGCCTATTTAAAGTAGGGAATTTTCTGAGTTCCCCTTGTGGATCAGCTATAACAAAGCAGACTAGTATTCACGAGGATGCAGGTTCGATCCCTGGCCTCACTCAGTGGGTTAAGGATGCAGTGTTGCTGTGAGCTACGGTGTAGGTTGCAGACATGGCTCAGATATGTCGCTGTGGTGGCTGTGGCATAGGCCAGCATCTGTAGCTCCAATTTGACCCTTAGCCTAGGGACTTCCATATACCACGGGTGCAGCTCTTAAAGAGAAAAAAAAAAAAAAAAGTATGGAATTTTCTTCATCTGCCTTGCTCAGGCCTGTCTTGAGGAGTGTCCAGACACTACTCATGCATGGGCCACAGCCAAAGGCAGATTTCCGGACATATCAGGCCAATTATTTCACAGGACATAATAAGTCCTTAGTCTGATGCTCCTTTTATTTTCATTACCATCTCATTCAATCAGCTCCTGACTGTAGTGATAGACTTGGCGTCCTGCCCTCAAGAGCTCTGCCCCATGTCCAGTCCTTAGAGCCTGGAAGAATTTTCTTTTTTTTACGAAGGGCTGCAATACCTGTCCTTTCTCAATGTTCGCCATGGCTCCTGATTCTGACGCCCCACATGGTGGTGACTAATCCCGTCCTCTCGTTTATATGGTTACCTTGGAGGTTTTTATAGACTGTGGTCCCTTCCCCCATAGAAGCCATTCTTTGGGAAGAACATTAATTATTTCTTCAGTCACACCACTCGCGTTTGCTCTTCTGACATTCATATCATTTTTGTGGCCTTTCTTTTATTTCCCCTACATTTTATTTCCTTCTTTAACTGTGGGGATGTGAACCAGAGCTAACGTTCCAGATGTGGTTAGAATCTTTTTGGGTGAGGTAGAACAATGCAAACCCCCACCTCGGTCCCCTGGCCTCAGACCCTTCATTTGAAAGTGGAACTGGTGCTGCCATGGCATTGACCTGACCTCTATTTAGCTGATCATCAGCTGTTGGCCTCAGGTGCTTTTCAGACCCGTCAGCTCTGCAGTTAGCGAGTGTTGTTCTCATCTGCATCATGGCTGTTTGCATCTCTTTCTGAGTCTGGAACTTTGTACTTATTACAACTGCCTCCCATCTTTTGCCGGCAGCTCCTGCTTCTAATTGGTGTAGGTCTCCTGACCTTTTGGCTCTAATCTTATATGGTGTGTATGTTTCTAAGCTATCAGGATTAACCTTAAAAGAATCCGATTATTGCTAAATATGAAACACACTTCCCAGAAAGTTCCTGCCTTTGGAAGATCTCGATGCATCATGAAAACCATGTTTCATCATACACCCTGGCATGATCTGTGAAGATCTCAGAGCATTTTTTTCTACCACCAGAAGCACTTGGTGCTGGTCTCAGTTCTGGGATCTGGCTGCATCATGCTATTCTAGATAAAGAATTCCGGGTCCCTCGAACTATCCTGATCTATGCGACAACTATTAGCCTATTTAAAATTGATTAGATTAACCAAATAAATGAATTAAAATAAAATTACCTGAAATCAAATAGCATTTAAAATTCAGTTCCTGAGTTTCACCGGCTGAATCTCAAGTGCTCAGTCCAGGGGTTAGTGGCTACCATATGGAACGGCACAAAGATGGAACACTTCCATCATCACAGAAAGGTCTAGAGAGCACTGCTGATCTAGACAGTTGGGTCCCACTGCTTTCACTTCTTTACATTCCGTAGACCTCACTACCAGGGAGTAGATTTTCTCCCCCTTGTGCCGCATGTCCAGTTCTCAACCAGCTCTTTCTGTGTCAGTGAAGACGGAGAACAGATGGTCCCCTTGTTCATGCATTCAACACTCTCCCCAAGAAATGGGAGTTCCCGTCGTGGCGCAGTGGTTAATGAATTCGACTAGGAACCATGAGGTTGCGGGTTCGGTCCCTGCCCTTGCTTAGTGGGTTAACGATCCGGCGTTGCTGTGAGCTGTGGTGTAGGTCACAGACGTGGCTCAGATCCCGAGTTGCTGTGGCTCTAGTGTAGGCCTGTGGCTACATCTCTGATTCGACCCCTAGCCTGGGAAACTCCATATGCCACAGGAGCGGCCCAAGAAACAGCAAAAAAAAAAAAAAAAAAAAAAAAAAAAAAAAAGAAATGACTGTGGTTGGCCAGGCCCTGCTTCTGGTTCTGCAAATAAACAGTGACTGAGGCACAGCCCCCCTGTCCACATGTACCTTCCATTCAACTGGACAAGACCACCAATAAAACTTGTCTATGTATAATAATGTGTCAGTGGAAATCTCTAAGGCAGGGAAAGGAATGGAGCATGCAGAGCGAGGGCCATAGGAAGCTCTCTCTCAGAAGGAGGTTCTTTAGCAGAAACTTGGAGGGAGGGAGTGAAACTATGTGATGCTTCAGAGGAAGAGTGGGTGCAAAGGCCCTGAGGTAAAAAAGAGTTTGCCATATTTCATACAGGCATAGAAGGCTAACTAGCTGGAGAGAAATAAGAACAAGAGCGTGCTAGACTAGGGATGAAGCCAGGTTTCATGGAGCCTGAAATTTATGCAATTTGCAGGACCCTCTTTAAAACACAGAAGACAAAACTACAAATATTAAATTGATGAAGGACCTCCCAAGTCTTGGAAAGGAACGATGCAAATGAGGGGCCATGAAACAAACTTCATTCACTTCACAGTAAAGCCACTTCTGGTAAAGAAAGATGGCAAGGAGATAGGTAAAGACCCTGTAGGGTCTCAGAGACTATGGCAAGGATGGGAAGCCAGAGGATGGGGTTTTGACTGGAGAAGGGCTAGACTCTGATTTCTACCACATAACAGTGTTTGCTTTCTACTTTCTACAGCTTTTGAAGGTAGAACCTGCAGAATTGCTAATGGCTTTGACGCAGAGGGTTGGAGAATTCTCTGTTTGCAGGTAGAGGAATTGAAAGGGTAGTGGTGAAATTTACCAAGAGAGTTAGGCACCAAGTTTAGGGGAGAAAACCAGGAGTTCAATTGGCCCACATTTAGCTTATACTTCTTCTTAGGCATTTAAGCAGAGCTGGTCCACAGGCCCTGGCCTATACACGTTTAGACCTCAGAGGACAGAAGAGACTGAACATAGAAATCTGAGCATGATCTGTACACAGATTGTATTTAATCAATAAATAAAAACAACTATGGAGTTTTTCCCCAATACCTTTTTTTTCTACTGTAAAGCATGGTGACTCAGTTACACATACATGTACACATTATTAAAAATAATAATAATAAATAAAATTTGAAAAAAAAACTAGGGAGCAAATGTAGAAAGAGAACAGTTTAGAGCCAAGTTCTAGAGGAACTCAACATTCCATGGAAAACCCTTTTAAAAAGTAGAAAAGATACTAAGCCTTAACTGTGTTCTTTGATTCTTTACTCTTGCCTTCACCAACCAAAAACTCTCCCAGTTCAATTTTGCAACACATAAAGGTGGACTCTGTGTCTATTTTATTGACTATAGAAGCCCGGTGGCCTGGCATGGTCCTGGCATAAACTCATTGCACTTTTACTAAAACTTGATTTTTATCCTTCTCATGGTCCATGCTGGCTTTACAAGAGGCATGCCCACTGTCTACCATGATTTCTGAGTTTGGTGGCCCAGAGATAGTCTAACAAAGACCCATATGCTCTATTCTTCCTACATGTAAACACCTGGCTCATCCCTACACTGAATCTAATTTAAATCACTATATCCATCATTGATGGTGATGCTAAGCAATAAAGACCCTGGTCTATACGTGCCCTCTAAAGAAGATACCACTTGTGAAGGGAATAGGGGGTGTGCTATCAAGTTCCACAGCCTGGGGCATCGATTGCATGGGGAGCCCCAGGGGCAGCCTCACTGAGACACAGATGCTAATGGAGTACCACCTTAGTCTATGAGAACTGGAGAGTGGTTTGCCATAGCTTTTCTGAGTGGGAAGGGTTTTTCAATTTTGTAGCATCTATAACTCTACATAAGGGATATATGCGAATGGATACATGTTTACTACAGGATAGAGTTTTCTTGACTTCCCTCAAGACCCAAACCTCCTATCAATTAACCCTGATCGTGGCCAACCCAGAACCCATGTCTTATAGTCTCTGCCTCCAAAATTTATCTTGTGGCCACGTACTTCTCCCCATGCCCACTGCTAGTATCCTGGTCGAAGCGCAGAGAGCATCTCAACAAGAATTCTCCAGTAACCTTCTAAATGGCCCCCTGCTTCCACGCTTGCCCCCCTCAAGTCTATCTTTGGAGTATAGACACAGCCTGGGGACAAACAAGATTGGAAACACAAGATTTCCAAAAGCTAATTTTCAAGGCACTTCTATGGGAAAGGGCCGTTGAATAGACCCTTCTCAAGTTTAGCACAGTCCCTTAAGTTAAGCATCTTCGACCTCGCTTTGCTTACAAAGAGTTCTTTAAGGATGCTCAACAGAGGTGTCTGCTTTTCCTTCTTCCCATTAAAAAATGGCTTTTGGATGCTTTTATTCTTAGTGATGCCGCTCTATTGTGGCACCAATATAGTTATCTAAGTGGATCGTTTCATGCTCTATTCACCTTCTGAATCTTTTAACCCGACCTCTCTCAACTGAGAAAAGAAACACTATGGGTTTAAATCTATCTGCTATCAGCTGCAGCAGGGTAATTCTTACCCTAGGGCCCCAAACCCTCATTTCAGATGGACTCATCTGAACCTCTTTTGGAGGCAAGGCTATTTCCTTCACTACCTGTCTGGGCTCTGTGCTGAGCCCCAGTTATATCTAGGCAGTGGAGGGGAAAAACATGCTTATTAACCTCTAACACTGATGAAAATAATAGCCACAATAAAATCGGGATGAAAAACGCCGGGGTAGTCATTATTCTGCTGTACCTTACCCCAGAGGAAAGAGTGCTCAGATAGAGCCTTAGGAATTTGTAAAAGGGCCCTTCATTTGGGGTTTTCTCAGGCAGGTGGAGGAGCTATCTGGAAGCAGGGGGAGCTGCCAGAGCCTCAGACAATGTGGCGTTAGGTGATGAGGCTCCCAGGAGAATCCCACTCCTCACCCTCGATGTTTCCAAAGTTGAAAAATCGGAGGAGGCAGGCTCTTGGAACCACTTCCCTCCTCTGTTCTATCTGGCAGCAGCCTAGTGTGGAAAATATACTAGGCTATATTTCAAATAACCTAAACCAACTGGCAAAAAGTACTAAATTCTTGCTTTTGTGTCTGGCTCTTAAATTCCTGCAGACCTGACTTAACAGACAAGAGAGGGTCATAAAACTGAACCTGCGAAACAAAAATAGACCTTTCGGGACTTCTCGCACGCACGCAGCAGGGGTGCCAAAATCGCTTTCATTTTTTCATGTTTCCAATCATGGTGTGTTTCCTTCACATGCCGGTGTGTCTGAGGAGGCGTCTTGCTAGGCGTGGGGTGTGCCGCAGAAGGGTGCGGAACCGCAAGGGCTTAAACTCTTAAGGCCCCGTCTTTATGTGAAACATTGACTCCGCCTTGCGACAACCTCTCCATTCCTGTAATTAATTTCAGGCACCTTGGACAGCCCGTCTCGGTTCTGTGTGCTACTCTAACTGCTGTGGTTTTAAAAGGCTTTATGCTTTGAGGTTTCCTCATTCAGAAATCAAATAATTTAAACCCGAAAAAAAAAATACACAAGTGCCTCCTGGCTACCCATGACAGGGAGTAGCAATAATAAAAAATAATAATAGTAAAAAATATGCAACCACGTTAATGCCAGGGACCTGGGGATGCAATAGACAGAAATGAAATTAGAGGGGAAATCATGATATTGCTGAAGTGCTGGCGTGCTGCTCTCACATTAAGACCAGGGGGATTGGGATAAGGTAAAGTTAATTGCATTTCCAGATGACAAACCTCTCACCTCTGAACTGAATGGCTCTTTATAAAAGCTATCAGTAATAAACTGTAAATCTCAGCCATGATTGCAAATAAAGGTCATCCCTTTCCTGCTGCCACTTTCCTGGGCCTTATTACATTCCCGCCTGAACCATTCTCGCTTCTTAAGGTGTGCCAGCTGTCCATATAAGCAGTCAGCACAGCTGGCTTGCTTTATTTATTTATTTATTTATTTTTAAGGCATGACATTATCGGATTTACATCCTTGCACATTGTGCCACTGAGTTGGGCCACCCCCCTGCTCCTGGAAAGGAAGGCAGCATCCGCAGCATAGGATTCCTCTTCATTTTCTCCCACGAATCTAAGGGAGGTCCTGCGGTCCCCCGTTTCACAGCCCAGCACTGCCAGGCTTTGCAAGAAGAAACATACCCCATCCAGCATATCGGGCTTAACTCCTGTAGCCCGTTGCACTTTTCCTTTCTCTGTGTGTGTGGCAAGGATCTCTGTTCCTCACCACTCCCTGGATCAACTAGCCTCCTTTGGAAAGCGGAGTTTAATTTAATGTTAACGTAATTAAGGAAATATTCATTAATTCCTACTCTTGGAAGGACACTCTCCCCAGATCCTTTTTTCTCAGTGCGTCTCTATAATTCCTTTTTTCTTTTTTTTTTCTTTTTTTTTTTTAATGGCTGCACCCACAGCACGTGGAAGTTCCAGGGCTAGGGAATGAATCCAAGGCTCAGCAGCAACAATGTCTGATCCTATAACCCACTGTGCCAAGCATAGAACCCATGACTCCACAGTGACCCAAGCTGCTGCAGTCAGATGCCCAAACCCACTGTGCCCCAGCAGGAACAACTCTGTCGACAAGGATGGCGAGTATTTGGTGACTGCTTACCACACGCTGAGCACGCTTACCACGACTGAGCCGAGTACTGAGCATGTAACATTACCTCATTTAACTGTCATACCTGAATGGCTGGATTCCATTCCTCTCTATTTTGCAGATAAGAAAACTGAGGCTTAGAGAGGTGACCGCCTCAGGTTTCCCACCAGTGCAAGTGGCAGAGATGGGATTTTTTTTTTTTTTTCTTGAGCTAAAGGGATCCCAAAGCATCCTGGAAGGGACTGAGAAAGATGAAATATTATAAAACAGCCAAGCTAATTGCTGCATTCGAAGCTGACTCTATATGTTCACTCCCTGAAAATATAGTGGACCCTGGAAGTTACCCATGCTGGCCAAGAGAAGTAGGTGCCCTAAACACTCCTACAACAACACTCTGTGTGGGAGATACTGCACTAGCCACTACCCTACTGTTTAAGGGAGTGTCTGAAAAAAAGCATAGCCTTCAACTCAAAATCAAACAGTTTCAGTTCTCATTCATCATTCATCCACTTTTCAATCATTATTTATCCATTTGCCCATGTATTCATTCACTCACCACATGACAAGCAAGATAATCACTCTGAGATTTCAGTGGCGCTGTTAATTACCCTTCCTTGTCTCTATGAGCTGCTGTGTTAAACAAATGTTGAAAATACCTTGAAAAAGCAGGTTTACAACGCACAATAATCCCCCAAATGGTAGCAGCAAGGTACATTCTTCTGTTTTAAGCTCAGTTCTAACTATTATTAAAAATCTTAGTATCTGAGAACCATCACTGATATATTTTTTATATTATCTATTCAGAGCTACAGTCATTTCCCACATGTGTGCCTTTCCACCCTACTAAAATGCTAAAGGATTTAAAAGACCTCAAACACTTTGTTCTTGCCTTCCACAAGTTTAGAGTCTCATCTAATTAATAAAAATAAAAGGGTAAGATGCAGGATTTAGTCAACAGTTCAAACTAACATGACAAAATCATGTCAATACAAACAATTTGCACCTGGGCTCAAGCAATGTCAAGATCAGTTCATACTGAGGAGTCCACTGTAAGGAGATTCTCTAGATTATAAATAAGGTATAGAAGCTTGAGGAATGAAAGAAGGACACCTCCCAATTAAAATGCAACATAGGTGGTAAAGAAACCTCTAAAAGGAAGGATTAGTCTTCTGTGGCGTATTCATCATAAAGCTTCTAAATGGAAAATTCACAAGTGAGTAGGAAACAAGCAAAACTATCAGAAAGCCCTGGGGAAATAAGCTGGAACTAAGTGTTTTCTCTGGACATCACAGGACTCATCTCCTTTAGGATAAACCCCAGGGTCTCAGGCACTGCCCAGGGGCAAGGGTCCACCTGGGATCCCCCGGAGATGGCTACACCGAGTAGAATGCAGTAGTTCACATCTTCTATCTTGAAGACAAAAACTGGCACATGACTGTAGCATTCCTAAATTTCCCAACATTTGTAAAAAAAAAAAAATATATATATATATATATACATAGATAGATATATAGATATAGCTATATCTCATGGGAATTCTGGGCATCGCTTTTTTCTTTGCTGTTGGAGCTCAAATTCGCATGTCAAAAGACCACATAGTGAATCCAATAATCTCATAGGAGAATGACACACAATCCTAGAAGTTAATTTTTAAGTTAGTAATGTGGATAATTCATCTCAAAAGACAACAACATCAACGAAGGAAAGGGGACATCAGAGGGGATGGTGTTTCACTCCGGGATGTGATTGAGAAGAAAACCCCAAGAAAGAGATTGCCTTTACTGGATTCTAAAATCATTCATTCATTCTCTCATTCACTCTGCCCTATCTGCCATGTGCAAGGTGAAACATTCAGCTTCCTCACAGGCTCCAGCCTATGAGGACCTTAAACCAAAGAGTTCCAGGCATGAAGCTCTAAGACATGGAAGCGCAGGTCAACAGGGAAAGCAGAATTAGAGCGACACCCTTACTGGACAGCAATAAAGTTCACCTTTGATGAAACTATGGAACAAAGAATTCCTGAGATTTTCTTCCCTCTCTTGCTCTAACTTAGAGCTCCAAGTCATGACTGGGGTAGTTTGAGCCACCATGAACTCCTATGATCCAGCAAGGCTTATTCCAATTGAATCCTAAAGTTGACTCATCGCTCCCTGTTAATTTCTTTCACTTGTGAATAACTTCATATTTTTAAAAGTGGATATATATACAGGCTGCCTCCAATGAAAATGTAACATAGTTGTTAAGTGCCATTACTATTCAAAGACTGCTTTTCTAGACACCTATTTGCCGTTTACAAGCAAGTCCCTGGGTACACATGAAAGGTAATATCAGTTACGCAGTAACAATAATGAAGAAGACTTGTGTGTGAAAGCAACAGCTTTCCATTCTTCCATATTAAAAGCTTTAGCAGTGATTATGATGAACAAAACAGAAGGGATAATTTTTCTGCAATGATGAGGAAATTAATATAATTTGAGGGCTTTGGAGAAGGCAGGGGTGTTAAAGCTAGTTATTTTATTTAACATTCCCTGCCTAATTACCTGAGCAAGAGAGCACCATACCTAAATAAATCTGGAATCGTTAGGCTTTTTTTTTAAATAGAGAGGTCCGTGTTTCTTAAACTTTAGTATTCACCACAATTTTCCCTATAGGTCTTTTGAAGGCCCCAGTCCCCAAAATTCTAATTAAGCTGGTCTGCATTTTTCATAAGTATCCAGGTTATGTAGCTGCTGGTGGTCTTGTGGCCATGCTTTAAGAACCCCTAATGTAGGTGGGGGTTTGGCGAACCTTAGACTGCTGCTCCTTTTGTAAACAAAGGTGTGTTCCAAACACAGCCATACCCGTTATCCACATATGGTCAATGGCTGTGTCACACTACAGTGTGCAGACCCTTCATTGGCCAGTGCAGGATCCTGGTCACGAATGAAAAACGCCCTTTGGTCAGGAATCATGCTTCAAGTTCTCAGCTGGCAGTGGACTCAGTGGAAAGGCAACCACACAGGCTAGTCTGTCTCCAGATGACAAATCTGAATCTCAGGATTCCTGGAGAAGCAAGACCTGATTCTCTCTTTTGTTGGGAGGTGAACCTAAGTGCTGATACAGCAGGTAGAGACTGACTAGGGCAGTGACTTCTACCTTGTTTGGGGGTCACAGACGTCTTTAGGAATCTGCTAAAAGCTACAGACTTCCTAGCCCAAAAACATGGGTAACACATGCAAAATTCTGCATGCACTATTAAGGGGCCCAAGTGTTCCCTGAAGCCCACTCATGAGCAGCAATTTGGGGACCCTAATTTAGCAGAGGATAGAAGGAAACACTCTAGTTTTCTTCTTCTGGTGACAGATACTCATCTGTCATAATTCCCCCTTGAGAATATGAATATTCCTGAGTGTAGTAGAATCATCAGCTTCTTGCTAAGTATCTGTGGCTCCTCCACAGTTCTCAGCTCTCTTGCAATTGGACAGGGCCAAATGGCGAGGTCTGGGGACCAGTTTCCGAGTAGGAGTGACATGTATAACTACCTATCTTTTGATATAGTTACATAACAATTTTTTCTTAAAATGATACTTCCTGTCTATAACTGTCATTATTATTATAGAAACATCTTTCACATATAAGCTTCATGATTTATTATAATTATAGTTCTTTTCTTGCACAATTTTTTGTTTTTCCGGGAGTTAGTAATGTCCTTGGTTTTTTTTCTTTTTTTTTTTTTTTTTTTTTTAGATTATCAGTTACCACTTGTGATTACTCTTTTTTTTTTTTTTATTTTCCAACTGTACAGCAAGGGGTTTTTTTTCTTTCTACATATCTAGCATTAATTTATTCCCAAATTCTCTGCCATGTTTACCAATATCTTATGAAAACATGTAAACATATCAAATTATTTATCTGTTCATTTTTTTTTCTCAGACATACCCTAGATCCCTATGTCTTATCACTCCAGATAAGATGTATTTCTCTTTCAAGCCTCTGTCCAGCTATCATCCTGAGGTATCTTTTTCCCCATGATGCTGAGCGCTCTGGTTGCCTTCTAGTATTGAATCATCCATTTCCTAGATCTTTCTGTCTTCTTTTTTAAACTATTTCATTTTTATTGGTAAATTACATTATTCAATAACTTTCTGAGAAAAGGGACAGATAAAATAAATCCTACCCTCATGCATGAATTTGACTGGTTATTAAGCTCTACATTGGAAATAATTTTGCATAACATTCTTTTTTTTTTTCTTTTTCTAATTTCCAGAACTTCCATTGAGAATGTTGATGCTGATTGGGACTGTTTTCTTCTCTGAAATTTTTAATCCCAACTTATATGAAATTTCTGTTATATTCACTTCTTGCTTGGGTACTTGGGGGCCTTATTTGGCCATGCCCACAGCATGAATTTCTCAGGCCAGAGATTGAACCCACATCACAGCTCTAACAATGCTGAATCTTTTTAATTGTTTTTTTTTCCAATGTACAGCATAGGGACCCAATTATACATACATGTATACATAATTTTTTCTCCTGTTGTCAGGCTGTGAAGTAACTATCTAGACATAGTTCTCAGTGCTACACAGCAGGATCTGATTGTAAATCCATTCCAAGAGCAATAGTTTGCATCCCTTAATCCCAAGTTCCCAATACCTCCCACTCCCTCCCCTTCCCACCCTGGGTAACCACACATCTATTCTCCAATTCCATGATTTTCTTTTCTGTGGAAATGTTCATTTGTGCTGTATATTAGATACCAGATATGAGTGGTATCATATGGTATTTGTCTTTCTGACTTATTTTACTCAGTATGAGAGTCTCTAGTTCCACCCATGTTGCTGCAAATGGCATTATATCATTCTTTTTTATGGCTGAGTAGTATTCCATTATGTATATTTACCACATCTTCCTAATCCAATCATCTGTTGATGGACATTTGTGTTGTTTCCATGTCTTGGCTGTTGTGACAAGAGCTGCAATGAACATGCAGGTGTATGTGTCTTTTTTAAGGAAAGTTTCGTCTGGATGTATGCCCAAGAGCGGGATTGCTGAATCATATGGTAGTTCTCTGTATAGATTTCTAAGGTACCTCCATACTATTCTCCATACTGGCACAACGCTGAATCTTTAACCCACTGATCCACAAGGATTTTCTTTTTTAACAGCACCTTACTCTTACTTCATGAATGTGGCATCTTCCTGGTTCTCTCCATGTATCTTAATTTTGTTTTTATGTTTTCTTGTTTCTGCAGTGTTTATATCTCCTCTGAGTTACTTTTTCCTCTTTGTTCCTATCATCAAGGTAAAATTTTCCTTAAATGTCTGAGGAAACATTGTCTGTTCATTCATATTTTAAAAGCAAACACTTTGTAAAAAGCCATAGATAGTTCTTTGTGCAATAGTCTCTGTACTCAGAAAGGGACCTGCTTGTTACTTTGGGATCCAGCTAACAGTAGCTATTGATCTTTTCTCTTGGAATGGTCAACTTCCTCAGAAAGGACTTTTCCAGTCTCTAGCCTGGAGATGATAAGCCTACTCAACAATGTTCTACAACCAAGTGCCAAACCAGGGCAAGGAGGTCTAACCATTCAGTAGGCAGACTTAATATAATGCCGCATGCATGGAATCGTATGTTCACTCAGCTGTGCCTGACTCCCCAAGTGAGCGCCTGTTCAGCCTCTCCAGAACTGCAAGTTTCTGAAGTAGTAGGGCGAAGAGGTCTTTACCAGAATGACAGAGTGGAAGACTCCGGAGGATCAACTATCTTTTATGCAACTTCCAACTAGTTCTCTTCCTGGTCCTACCCATTTGCACACCCATAGAGATAGCCAGTACCTTGAAAAGCAAAATCTTTATTGTTAAAGTACCTCAAAGTTGCTCAGTTCTTGACCTTGCTTTTCACAGACATGTAGCTCCATCTTTCTGTCTTCCACTAAATCTGTTGCCATCATTCGAGTTGTTTCCCAACTTCCAAGAGTTTGTTGACATTTCTTATCTGCCATCATTTCCTCTTGTTTATTGTTCTTATGATTGTATGCTTTTTTATATCTAAACTGTCATTTTAGTAAGGCTTTGAGAGATAGCACAGCAATAAACCCATCTGTCTGGATTCCATATTTCTGAATTATATCTTCTTAGGAGATATCTTTGGTGAACCACTTCCATTCTAACATTAGGGTTACTTGCTCTCTAGAATGCTAAGAAATGATTATGACTGAATTATCCACTGCAGTTCAAGAGAGGAAGGCAAAAGACAATGTAAACTCTTCAACAAAGCACAAGACATGCCATGATTAAAATGAACACAGGAATCTACACAGTGGGTGCAACACAGATCAACCTCAGCAAGTGGCATTATATGTTCCATTCTGGATGACTCAAGAAAATTGATGGCAGTAATATAAGCACTATTCCTGCTCCTTAGGATGTTCTACAGAATGGTGTTTCTGTGTCTCCTGGCTTCATCCTCTCTAATATTTCCATGCCAGCATTCCCAATTTGGGCAAGACCCAGGTTCATTAGATATTCATACAACATTTGTTTAGTCCAGGGAATAAGTTTCATCTAGCTTCATCTAAATGAAAGTTTATTATGTTGTAAATCTGCTGTAATTTCAGGGGCTTGCTGCCTTGCATGATGGATGCATTATCTGGCCTAGGAGTTGTTAGAAGTGACTTCATAATGTACTCACCACAAATCCCAACACTGGACAGACATATTCTATAAATCTGCCTAAATGATCTGTTTTCTTGAAGTGCATAAATGTGTATGTACACACGTGTGCACTCTCTTTCTCTCTCTCTATATATATATAAACTATTTTATCAGCCAAGAACCCAGCAGAAAGTAATTTGCACACACTTGAATGGGGTAATTGAGAAGAGCTGAAAGAACGAACTATTTGCAGAGGTGTAACCTGGGTTTAGGGAAATGCAGAAGAGATAGTGAAGCATCCCAGGGCTAGCAAGAGCAGGAAGACATTATCATTCCTAGGCCTGAAGTTGCTAAGGGAGGGCAGGGTTGCCAAAATCTAGTAAGACCAGGAGCTGTAGGAGAGGGCTGTGGACTGGGCACTAAGGTTTTCAGTAGAGAAATGGAACCAGTTCTAAGCCAGAAAACGAGGGAGCCAGAGGAATAAATACCACAGCTCAATTTTCCTCCTACCTCCCATTATTCTCTTGAGCCTTCCTATTACTCGAACTAGAGTAGAAGCTGCAAGAAAAGGGAGGAAGGTTTGCAGCCATAAGGTCATCTTCCTACACACAGTGAAAGTAGTTGAGAGTTTAAAATACCCAGCCAGGCATATGTAAAAGATTTGATATCCTTTGGCCCTTTTGAAGATATAGGGATGATGGAGTCAGGGCTGAGAATAAGTGAATGCCTCTCCATGTCATAAAGTGAATTTACAGCAGGCTTCTACAATGTTTCACACAATTGTGTATTATATGTTTTCTCTGTCCATTAGGTTGTAAATTCTTGGAGGGAAAAGGGTATGCTCTTTTGTGTTCCAGCCTAGTGCTTAGTATACAGAGACCCATTAAGGAATGAATTTATAGAAATCACACCAGCAATGAATAACCTCAGTTTCTCCATCCACACAATGGGAATATAGGAAATGATAAAAGATACTAAGCTATGGGACATAATTGATTCCAAAGGCTGTCATCTGTGTGGTCCAAACACACTGATGTATGGAATAAAAAGGGCTAGAAGGCATTTCAAATATTATTATTATTTTGACTGCTGCTATTATAGATATGTCCAAATAGGATCATATGTTCAGGGTACTTTTGGATCATAGCAGAGTATCCGATCTGTTCCATAATAAATGCATTGCCAGAGAGCAACTGTGAAGTCAAAACATCATCTGTCAACAGAATATGCTTCTTAGGCCTCAAAAATTTCTCTCTTTCTCCCTTTTTTCCCTTTCTAAAATGGACACTCAAGCCCTAGGCAACGTAACCACTGAGGTTTTATTATAAAATACATTTCAAAATAATGGTTGCAAGTCTTGGAAGCAGAGAAGAAGATGAAAAAGAAGAAGTAAACAAGGCCTTTTTCTCCTACTAAATGATAAATTAAAAGCAGCACTTTGCTGTTCTGCCTCATTTATTATTGCATTGCATTCTCGCCGCTAGAGTTAAGGTTGTGTCAGCGTTTCCATTATAAACCCCTATTTTCAAGGGTTTATAATTCAGCCATAAAAATTTGCTCCAGGCTGAAACTTGCCATGCAAAAGGTCTCATTGTAGGACCAAACTTAGGACAAATTTAAAGGAGGAAGAATTGAGGTGACTGGTCTGAGGTTTAAAAAAAAAAAATGGGAGCAAAAAAATTGTCATAATTGTTGGCCATTCTTTCAACTTCAGAATGTGTCTTGAGTCTCATGAAAACCTGCAACACCAAAGGGAGATGAGAAAATGAGTGTAATTTAATTGCTTCAGGAAAAGAGTCACTAAAGGTACAAAGCAGCGCTAGATTCAGAGAGACACTACACCTTATATTCCTGCATTATACTCCTGTAAATTATAAAATTTACATATTGCTGCTCATTTACAAAACTAGATCACACCTCTGGGTGTCCGTTCTTTGGGTAGTTTTCCCTCTACAACAACAGGAAAGGATGACTCCTGGGACTCAGTCCCGAGAGCTCAGTATTTCTGAAAGAGAACATTATTTGCTGCCATGACACCTTTCCTTCCATCTCAAAGGGTACAATAGGCCAAGTAACTATTTCCATGTTCATACCTCAACTCCAAAGAAGTTCCAGGTGTCTCCTTCTATGGCATCATTCTGCATCTGTGTACTCTCAAGTCCCAAATCCAAGCCTTACTCCCATGCTAGTTGTCAGTCTTCAATAGAGGTTTATTTCTCTAGCAGGTTAAACAGCATCCAAGACCTCATTAGACAGACACCAGCTGATAAGATGGACTGTTGAGTTCTGGGTGCCCATAATGCTCAGCAGAAATTATTAAACTCATTCCAAAACCAGAAAAATATTTTGCACCGGCATCGTCCACAAGTCAGAACTGGAGAGGGCCCACGTTCCTTCCAGGTCGAGAGTGGTTTTCAGACGCCACCATTCAATCCTGGTTGAGCTGAGCTTCCACTCGAACATGTGTTTAGGCTGATAGAGCTTTGTGGGCTTAGCTCCTAGACTTGAAGCCAAATCTATTGATCAGTGGTTCTTAACTCCAGCGTGCATCAGAATTATTTCACCACCAGAGTCCCTGATTCAATCAGTCCACAGGCCAAGAATTCACTTTTTTTTTTACAAGTTCTCAGATGATGATAATGCAGCTGATCTGGGGACTATGCTTGCAAATCTCTGGTGTGTATCTTTCAAGTGTGTATTAATGAAAATAAATGGGTGTTACAGCATTCTAAGAGGCATGGTATTCTAAAGTGCTGTCTTCAAAGTATCTTGTGATGAAGTCATTCGAGTTCCTAGTACCCTTGCAATGGTATAATGATCTGTAGTTTACAAATGGGAGAATTAAATGCAAGAGCTTTGTCTAATACCAGGCAATAAATCAATAACAGAGCCAGGATAAAGAATCAAAATTCCAGACTCCTAATTCCACAGTCCAGGTGTGTTCTGACCTATGCTGGCCAATTGGCCATTCTTCATAACATTAAATAACAGCATGTGCTGGCCACAGATGATTTTCAGTAGAACCCTGATGTATTCAATATGCAGCATGAAAACTGACCATTTTTATAGTCATGCAGTACAAAGGTCTACTTTATTCCTTCACCCACTTTATTTCAGAAATTGCAAAGGATACCTTAAGAAATGCAACATGAATATGGGGAAATGGGCTCTTATTTCTAAGGATGGGGACCATGTGAGTCCAATGTCATCACGAGAAAGCCTACCAAGAAAAGGTCTTCCCCCAAATAGCTAGGTAGCAGTATCACCTTATCTCACTACAGCAACCAAGAAATGAGCTGGCAATACTAAATCATAGAACTAATGTGAGGGGGAAAAGAAAAAGACAACTGCAGACAAAATAAGAAGGGAAAGTTTTATTAATTCTAAATACGCTTTCCCCATTGGGTTTACACTAGCATTTGTCCTAATAGGTTCCAGATGTTCAGCCATCCTGTAAGTAGCTACCTAGGATAAAACAGTAGCTTGCCTCCTTTAAGTTAAGAAGGTGAAATCGTGGACCTCAAGGCTGATTTACAGTTTAGTTAAATCAGAGCCCACAGCATGAGCCAACGGCTCCGGCAAGCAGTAGGTGAAGGTGAAAATGGCTGTTGGAAAAGCCTGGCAGCTCAAGAGTTAATACCAACCTTTTCTTTGAATGCAGCCTTCTGTAGTAGCTAATGAAGGTAATGAAATATGACATGTAGTTTGGCCCTTGACCATGGAGTGCACCCCCCTCCCCTCTGTGCTGCGAACAAAGCCAAAACAGATGTAGCGACTTCTGTATGGTTTGGGGTTGACGTTTGTTACACAGAGCAGGTCACCATGTACATTCCCAGAACGTTTGCTTCTGACACACGCGGCATTATCTGAGAAAGATGCTGCCTTTGTTTGTGAGGTGGGGAGAGAAGAGAGGGCCGGAGCCAGCAGACGGGGGTGGGGGTGGGGGGGGGGACTTGGGTCTCCATGAAAATTAAGCCGAAGGCCCCTCCTTTCGTTGCTCTGGTCCTCAGCCCTCACGTGCGCCCCCCCCCCATCCCCTCCCCCGGCCCCCTCTAAAATGAAAAAACAAAAAAGCGTTCTGTCCTTTAGGGGGAATAAAGAGGCAGCTTTGCTTCAGCAAAGGAGCTTTCAAAGAGACTGGATTTTATAGGGAAAAAAAAAATCTCCCTGTACGCTGACCACTGGCCAATCTTTTAACATTACAAGACAGGGAACAATCCTGGGTGTGCTAGACCCAAGGATGGTTTGAATTCTTATTTCCGAAAGTCACCTGGGTTGGTCACAATGGATCATGAAAAGGCAGAATCTCCTCAGCAAACAACATTTTAGGTTTTCTGACTTGTGTCCAGGTCTGTGCCTGGCATCCCCAATGCAAGCGGACGGGTCTCAAGTGAAGGTAGGCTTCTTGCAAGAAAAAGCTCTTGGCTTGCTTATGCTGCTAATCCTAATTGCAGCTGTGCTGGATCTAGCTTCTCTGCTCTTAAGGGCCACTGGACTATTTGACTGTGTGATTTTTTCCCCCTAGGGAATCTCACTCAAGTGGTTTTCTTTAAAGAAAATTTCATCAAATCTTGGCCTAATACAGCATCTATTCTTTCCAAAGGATCAGATCTTCAGCAAAGTTGGGTCAAAAAAGAAGAGGAGGAGGACGAGGAGGAGGAGGAAGCGTCCTCTTGACAACTGATAGCCTGTTTCAAATGTTATTTATCATGCTCAGCAGAGACACTGACATGTGCCTTTTGAAAGGGGATACTGTACCTTTAACCTTGAATCTGAATGCATTCTTAATTTGGGATGCAAGCTGAGGTTCAAAAACGGATAGCCTTTGGGTGGTGGTTGGGGGGAGGGGTGTGGCTGGATTTATTTATGAGACGTGTGGAAAATTTTGACATCACAGGCTAGAGCCATTATTCACTTGTTACATGACACAAGATTGGCTCTTTTAATGCAGCAACATCACATAAAAAATTTGATTTTGTCCTCTGACAGCAGGCTGGTACTCTGCTGCTCAATACCCACCCCCATCCCCAAAATGTAATCTTTTTAGGTTAAAGGCCACAGGAAAGTGATTTAAGTGGGCTGCGGCTTTCACCAGAGCCTGGAAAACTGGGTTTGGATCCAGCTCCCTCATTAATAAGCTGTAGGAGGGTGGGGGCCAAGGGCTTGTTGGGAAGGAAGATCTTCAGTAAGGGGGGGTGGCCAGACAGCCCACTGTAAGCCCCTTTCAGCCCTTTCCCAGCACAGCTACTTCCTGATGATTGGGTAAGAAACTGGCAGGGACTCAAAGCCGCTCATCAATTTTAAGAAACATCTACTTCTAAGGCATATTAGCCCAGCCCTTTCCCCAATCATGCCAAGATATACAAGGCCTAATAAGAATCAGATCTGGAGGGTATAAGACACCCAACACCCCAAGATGTGTCATCCTTTATTCAAAGCATTCTTGCCTCCCAAGATTGCATTTAACAACCAGGAGACCATCCTGGGAAGTACAGGCTCCCCACTTTGCAAGTGAGGGAACTGAAATCCTGAAAGAGTGGCCTGTCTAAGCTTATACACGTACAAGGGGTTGATATATGACTTGAACCTAGACCTTCTGACCTATGAGACTCCCATCACTCTCTTTAGTCAATTTTTCTATACCTTTTCTGCATCCAGTGGAAGTTTATGAGGGCTAGAACTGTACTGGGTGCTTTCATCTCATTTCAACAGGGTTTACATATTGCACAGAAATTCCTGGGGTCATTTATCCCACATCCAAACCTTGTGCCATTACTGTTGGAAGAATGTTCCAGGATCCAAAGGTCCTGAGTTCGGTTCCTAGGCAAATGGAAAGAGGCTGCCTCGTGTTTCATCACAAATATACTTAGTCTCTCAAGCTCCTGCCTTCCCAAGCTTATAAACATACCCAGGGCTGGGGAGATACATTTTTATTGGCAACAAAAGAGTGAATCTATTAAAGAACAAATTTAATATGTGGACTAAGCACTGGCTCTAGTGAACGCACAGCCTGAGCTGAATCCCCTGGGCATCATGAGCTGCTGGCCAAGGGACAGTGGAGTGGGAAGGGGCTGCAGGCTCTGACGGCACAGAAGAGTCTGGGAGGGCAGACACCCTGAGCATCTGGCTTTGATACACACATCAGGAAACCTCCACCAGAGTCCAGAGACTATCCCCAGGACTCTGCTTTGTCTGGAAATCTCATTGCTTGGGTAAATCAGGTTCCTGTCTTCATTTAGAGGATCTCCCTGCTAAGGTAGCCAAGGCAGGCTGTTTAACAGCTTCTACTGCCACAGTCAAGGCTAAGATCTGAGACAGTCTCAAGCACGTGGAGAACCAGAGTCAATCTTCACTCACTGTGATGAACGCGGAATTAAAGACTTGGGTGACCAGAGGTGAAAGGAACGGAGAATCTTTCTATGTTACGAAAACCCCGATTACACCTACCAAGAGAGACACGGTGTGCAAGGTGTCCTAACAGATCCTGAAGAGCAGGGATCCCTGCCCCTTCTGGGAAGCTTCCAGAATGACTCGTTCCCTGCTTGGATACCAATAATTAATCCTTTAGCATCCCAGAACTACATCAGGAAATTCATTCTTTGACTGCAAATGTTAAAAAGTGCAAGTTAAGAGTTTCTCTGTGTATGACTGAAATACCATTCTGCCTGGAGACAGAGCCATTCAATAAATGAGTTCTCTTGCTTCCCAGCAGGCTTTGCCTTGGGCTGCTGATACAGGTGGACTATATGATGCTGCCAATATTTGAGTGCTTTTGATCTACAAAATAGGCAAATCCATAGGTTTCAACCTAATATATTTCTGAGTTTTATAAAAAGAAGAAGAAGAAGAAGATGGGTTTAATGTGCAATAATTGCGTGAATCACAGCAAATGGGAAAGAGCACAACTTGGGGCATTATCTCCAGTAGAAAGACTTGGTTTATAATGCCATGAGCATATTATGTAACAGGTGTTTAATTTTCTTTTGCTTCTAAAATGCAAAGCATAGTGACTTTTTTATTATCCAAAAATACAAAATACTACAAAATATTACCAAAACCATTAAACCTTTTGCACAGCCACTGACAATTTGGGGATGAAGATGAAGTCTCAAAGATAACCAGAGAAACTTGGAAGAATCAAGTCAATACAACTCTAGAGGCCCTAACAATATGAAAAAAAAAAATTGCTGGTAGGAAAGAAATTAACCAATTGCCTCACATTCTCACTGTGCCTTCTTACAGCCCATCACCCAAGAAAAACAGCTCAGGCAGTCGATAATCACTCTTTTCTAATAAAAGAGACCAACCACAGCTCTGTAGTTTTTATTTCAGAATGAACACATGTCACATGTGAAGAGAAACGCTAGCAGGATCTAGAAGTCACCCAATGCCAATGGAAATAGGTAAGGACGTGACACAGCTGTAAGGTTTAGAATATCTCACAAGGCTGTGGCCACCTCTACAGATCCTAGTAATTGGAGTGCATGGCAGGGCATCAGCAGGTCACGGTCATCCAGAGGTCATGGCACCTCTGCTGATGGATTCCATAATGGTCCAGATAATGTATTGAGAAAGTGGAGATAGCTACATAAAGAGGTGGGGGAGGTGACCAAAAACTAGCTTGCAGCCTGATTTTGAAATCCTGTCGGTAAGATCATTTTAACCCCTGCCTTGCTTGAGCTTTAACATCTCTTTGGTCCTGTGTGATGAAGACTTTCCAGGTTGAGAAAAATATTATGTAGAAAAAGCTGCTCAACACTATCCATGTGGGCTGGTTGTAGCAGCCAATGAAGAAGGAAAACTAGTCCAAATTCGAAAACACCCAGGTCACACATTTAATGTGGCCCTGTGACCTGCTCCTGCAAGGCTGCAACCTTCACCAAACAATGTCATTGGACCTCCAGAAATGACAAAAGGCGGGGGACCCAGGAGCCCACCGGGGGATGCTGGTTGAAAGTGCTGGGTTGTCAAAAAAAAAAAAAAAAAAAAAAAAGCAGAAAGTCAGTTATTCAGAGCTTAAGTCCCAGCAAAGCCAGTTGCACATATAAATCCGGATGGCTGAAATTTTCAGGTCTGATCCATTGTGTAACAATCAAACATGGAAACCAACAACTGCAGAAGTATGGACGGCAGCAGAGTTGGACACACACTGATATGGCAGAGAAAGCGCTCTGGAGGCATCAGGAAGCCTGCACTCTTATTTCTAGTTCTGTGTGACCCTTGGTTTCTTCATCTGAAAATTGGGATAGCAGGAATTACTGTGTGGCTAAAATATGCTACTGCATAGGCAAAGCATGCTGAAAGCTTGAGGACTTTCAAGAACTGTAAGGTGTTAACACTGCTGTTACCACTCCTATGACGTTGAGGCCAACCGGACATTCGAGGCTGGTTTCTCTTACTTGTCACTGTTTATTTACATACTGGGTTAGAGAAAATGCCGATTCAGCTAGCCTCAGAATTCCTTGTGCGGAGGGAAGCATCTTTTGGAGGAAAACATCCGTGGAAAGGTGCTTGAGGGGGCAGGGGAGACCCGTGAGCGGGTGGATCAGAAAGAAACAAAGGAGGGAGATATGCTGAAATGCATTGAAACTGAGAGGAGTTTGGGCAAGGCGGGGCATGTGGGGGGGAGAGAACGGAGGAGCGAAGAGGCTTTCAACAAGGGGGAAATGGGAATCCAGGTGGGAAAATGGGCCAAAAGGTGATAACTAAACGCTCCTCTCGGACCAAACCGTCAGTGGTCTTCACGGCAAGCATGCACACATGCACCCCATGGATGCGTGGTTTGTCTGAAGAAGTTAAGGACCATGGCTGAGTCCCTCGATTGTATCATTTGTCCCAAACAGCAGAAGGCCATCAAGACAATTTCCAAGATGAACTGATTCAGCAAGGAGCAAGAGTGGATGCGTCAGCCCTTTGGAAATCTGCCCAATTATTGTAAAGGGCCCTATATTCACATGGGACATTTTGGAGGGGGTGGGAGCAGAGCCATCTTATCTAAAGGTTTTTGGACACTAAAACCCTACCTGATGTCTGAGTTACAAAACGTCTGTTAATGGTAAAAAGTCAGAAACATGCTAGTTCGTGGCAGACTCTCCCCATATCCAGGGCCCCCCAAAAGAAGCTGCTCCAAACACCAACCATCTTCAAAGCTTCCCCTGAATCTGATGCATCTCTTTAAACTCATGGTACAGTACAGAAGCAAGCTGGTGTCTAGTCCAGTGGTGAATATGTACTAATTCAGAGGCACCCACCAGGTAAGGTAGGAATATGCCTCTTTTTTTATAGGAACCTTAAACCTGCACCCACCACCCAGGCAACTTTAAGAGACCTACATCCTCTCTGACCCTCTGTCTCTTTATCTAAAAATGGCAATGACCGATCGCTACTTCAAAGGGAGAATATCATGATTGAGAAATGTCTCTTAAAGTGTTTTTGAAAATGGTAAGATACTAATGTAAGTGTGAAAAATGATGCATGTCTTACCTAAAAGCCCATAGATGAGTTCCTAAGTAGGCCCATATTGTGAGAGCAAGCGCCAAACATTTAGGATGCGGCTCTAAAGCATCCAGACACAGAGCCAGCGTTCTGGTGGGTTTCTCTGACCTTCCCCTGGGGGCGGCATTCTCACTCGTAAAGGTGGGCAAGAGAGGAGAGATGCTCATTTTGCTCAGGACATTGATGCCAGGCTCCTTCACACCTGCTGTTCCTGCAGATCCCCTTAGGACAGCTAAGACTCCACACAGAACTTCCCGGGGGAGTGGGGGGGAAACAGGCCCCTCCCTTCCTCTCAGGAAGAAAGGGGACACAGAAAACAGCTCATTTTGGGCTCCCATTCTGTCTTGAAATCTCCCAGCAGAGTAGAAATCCCCCAAAGGTGACCTTCTGTCTCCAGGTTTTGAAACTGCTTCCAACTAAAGTGTGAAGGCTGGGGGAGAGGAAAGGAATTCCATTCTCTGTATTGAAAGAATTCAAAGACCCACTCTTGGTCTCTGTCCATCATTAGCAAATAGGTATAATAACAAAACAACCTGGTGCAGAAATCCTCACGGGGACCATTATTACAGCCTCATAACTCACACGATCATGTTGATCAGGGGCTGTGATTGTGGTGCAAACAAATTCTTTGTTGGGTCATAAATTATTATTGTAATTTATGATCTGCTTTTCTTCTTCTTCCTCTTTCCCCCACTCTGAAGCCCATCCGTGACTTCTACACATGCCAGATAAAATCAAAATAATGAAACATCAGGCTCCTCCAGGACGGCAGCCCCTGGTGCTTGCTCAGCTGGCTTCACATCTCAACACCATGACCATGCCGGCCTCTGAGCTGCCCGCCTCCAGCTGCCCCCGGGTTCCACATGGGGAATCAGGCAGCTTCCTCTGAGCTCAAGTCTGTACTACAGCTACAGCCAAAGGCCAACAAGTGCCCATCTTCCCCTGGGAGAGCCGGCCACAGGGGAAGAGACGCTGTGCTTTCTGAAGATGATTTCTGACACGCTGACTCTATAAAAGGCCCATCAGCTAGTGTGTCTTGTTCTTCGGCCACTTGCCAGCCCTGGCAGTTATAAACCCAGGGCTTCTCCCTTCAGAGTGCAATAACCACAGTCTCCTAATAATGAACAAAACCAACATCAGTGACACTGCCTGGAAATGAATGTTACCACTTAGATTCTAATAAAAGAGAAGTTGGAACAAGCTGTACTAGGTCCCTTTTATTTGTACTTATATTCAATTATACGGCATATGTTTTTAGTGAAATTGTTAAAAAGGGATTTTTTCCCCCCAGTGGGCTGCATCTTTTATTCCCACTGATAGAACAAAAACCTTAGTCACTGGCTCAAGCCCCTACCTCAGACACACTGACAATTTAAATCGGAACAATACAATTCTACAAATATTTATTAAGTTCCAGCATAGGGAATGACAAATACATATTTTTCTGAATGAATAAGTAAAACAAGGTAATCCTTTAGCTGGAAGGCAGGTTACAGGGGTATACGTGATTGTGGCAATAGATCCTGTTCCCCTATAGATACTGGCCCCTCCGAAGAGGTGGTCTTCCATCTATACTATTCATGGGAAAAATTTACTCCTGCAACTGCATCAACTGGGAGGGACCTAAGGCAGTAGAGAGAGAACTAGACCATGAAATCAGGGCACAGGGATTCAAGAACTGGCCCATCACTTCATTTCCATTGCCCCATCTGCGAAATAGGGAGAGAGGTCCAAGTTCAAAACTGTGGCTCTGAATTAACTTAGGAGCTTCAGAAGTGGTCCGTGTCCAAATAATATGATGCTACGTTGCTCATGGATTCTCTTTGACCCTGTTTTTATTTACCAGAATGTACATGTAAATCCTATTATCACTGTGTCTGTGGTTGTCATAAATGCACTGACCACTAGTGGACATCAATGGGCTGAGACTTGACTGTGCCCATTGTACTTCCCCCCTGCCTCAGTTTTCTTGCCTGAACTTTCTTGGAGCTCTAATGTTTTAGTGACCTCTGATAGCTTCGTCCCAAGGACAGGGAAAATTTGAATGAAAATGTATGCATTCGCATCTACCCTTATTGTGAGAGAAACATCTCACCTAAAAGCCTGCCTCCTTCTAAAGTCATCCTCGATTATTAAAGCAGAACATGAGCCCTGTCAAGAGCAACAGATTACTCAGTTACCGTGGAGACATGCTGAAGTCCTGGAAGCCTGGGACTGTGGAAACGATGCCCTCACAATGACAGAGGCCAAATAAATGGCATCTCTTAATTAAACTGATTCTGTATACAATCTCACCCCCAGGATGAAGTAACAAGGTTCCAGAGGTATTAGGTACTTCTCATGACCCCCTCAGAGAAGGGGCCAAAGAGAGACAGAGCAAATGCAATGAGAGAAGATTCCACAGGGAAGGCATGAGCCAGTGTTTACCCCAAATGCTGGATATTTGGCTATGGGTGAGTCCTAGAGGGAGAAATGGCCTTGAGATACTAGGAAATGCCAAACTTTTTTAATGACCACGACTTGCCACGATCTCCCTTTGTGGTTCAGAGCATCCCAAACATTTTCTAGCAGAAGTACCCTAGGCAGTGATGACAGGATACAAGGTCTGTGGCTAGAAGGTAAAAATCTGCAGTAAAATCAGGGAGAAGAGCAAAGAGTGAGAAGGGGAAAGGCTAATGCAAAAGGTATCTTGGTCTAATTGCATGGCAGCAGCAGACCCTGAACTGTTGCATTGGTGCCACAAAGCACCACAAATGTTCTTTGCTCTCTGCCCCCAAAGACCCTGGTGTACCAAGCTCACATTTTTGACACAGGCCACAGCCAAGAGGCTGATAAGGAATGTTGCTAAGCAAGACTAGAAAGACAGAAATCATTAAAATAAGCAGTTATATTTATCTGAGAAGTGATATTCCTGGTATTCTTACAGTGTGTGACCGAAGCATTCTAGCACAAAGAGTTCCTACAAGCCAAGAAGAAAAAGAAAACAGTAGAAAAACAGGCCAAGGGATGTGAACAAGAGCTTATAGAACAGGAAACGCAAATGTCTAATAAATGTATCAAAGATGTCCAACTCCGTAGGTGGTCAGATACATGCAATTAAAGCCACAATGAAGTAATGTTACTGAGGTACGATTGTCTTTGTTGACAAAACTTAACAATACTGATGACACCCGGTGCTGAGAATGATATTAGCGACAAAACACTTCCATGTATTTCTGAAGGAAATACGAATTGCTGCATTTTAGGAGGGTAACTGAGGCACGCTTAGGAAACATTAAAGATTCATTTATCCTTGGACATAACAACCACATGTGTTAGAATCCACTGAACAGAAATAAAAGCACCAATATCTAAAACATACGTATGAGGATGTTTAGTGAAATACTGAATATCATAGAAAAAAATCTTGATTCACCTCAAAGTCAATGATTAGGAAAATGGGGGCTACCTTCTGTTATATCTATTATGTAGACAATTATGAACATACTAAAAAGAATAAGACCTAGAAAATGTGTTATACATTAGCAAGTTTTGAGATGTAGGGTAATGTGTGCGATATAATGTTAATTTTATAAAAGAAAATAATAAATGTGTGTATGTGAACAAAGGTAATGGTACCTATAAAGATCCATCAAATTACTAGAAGATTAATTACAAGGGAGGCTAGGAAGGAAGAGGAAGAACAGGGAACATTAAATATTTTCCTTTATACATATTTGGATTCCTCTGTATTATTTGATGTGGTACACTAAGGATATAGTAAAACAACATCAATAAAATAGAAATGCTAAAACAAACAATAGCAAAAAGCTGCACCAAGTTCTTGCAGGTTTTCCAGTAAGGATCTACGGATTTTAAGCCAACCAACGACCACCCCATGGTCCCGCAAGGCACCTCTCACATAGTTGATACTCAGTAAATGTTGAATGAATGAACATTCAACATTTGAAAAGATTTATTGAATGTGGTTGGAAGAAGGTATAATTTCAAGATCCAAGGAAAGCTTTATCCCCACCCCTCCCATCTCCATCCTTTGAAAAAAAAAAAAACAACAACAGCTTAGTATCTGGAAAATTATTTGATATAATTTACAACCCTCAGAGGCCCATTAGAAGCTTCCAGCATCACAGCAAATGTGAGTCTCTTATTGAAAAATATGTGGGCCTTGTACAAGGCCTGGGCCCACCCGGGAGAAATGCAGCTGCTTCTATTTCATTTGGGGGGAAAGAAAATGAATTCTTCACCTTTCTGACATACTGCAGCATCACGGAAAAGCCATTTTGACTCTTTCCCCAAACTCTAAGAAATCTTATAAGGCCAAAACACTAAATACACACACACTCACTCACTCACTCTCTCTCTCTCTCTCTGTCTCTCTCTCTCTTTCTCTCTCTCTCCATGTTCATTTGTGGCTTTAATTCCAAAGCAAGTGAGTCTGCTTAACGTCAACTTATTATCTGCTGCTTCTCTGACACTGTGTTTGAGAAAATACCCTGTCTAGAACTCTATCATGGCACCTGCAAACTTTTTAAATACCTGTTTGTATATCTGGATCTGTTTATGTATCTATCTCCCCAGCAAGACTGCCACATCCCAGAAGGCAAGGACTATGACGTCTTCATCTTTGCCCACTGCAGACATTCAATCACTGGGCACTGAATGGACGTATGAATGGACAGATGGGGGAAAATCACTCCTGGTTCATTCACATATGTGACAAATTAACTGAGCACCCATGATGTGCTGGGCACTGCTCCAGCAGTTTTAAAACAATGGACAAAAGAGTCAACCTCCCTGCCCTTATTGAGCTTACATGCTTACATTCTGGTGGGGGCGGAAAGGCAACAAGATGATACATTTGTCATACAATGCCCAGTAGCATGTGAGAAGAGTCTAGGAGAGTAAGGAGAGGGAGCGTGACAGGAGACCTTCGTTAGCTCAGGTGGTCCGAGACGGCCTCCCTGAGAAAGTGACATTTGAGGAGATTTGAAGGCAATGGGGAGCACATCAGCCATGTAGGCGTGTGGAATAGAACATTCTAGGAAGGAGAAGAATGAGTGCAAAGGCCCTGCGATAGGAATACAATCGGCACATCTGAGGAACAGCAAGGAAGCCCATGAGACCACAGCACAGTAAGAGAAAAACAGCCCATGTCAGAGGCAGGACCAGTCCCTGAAAGGTCCTGGAGTCATGGTTTTAGTTCATCTGGGCATGTTTGGGGCTCTGGGGGCAACATGGGGAAAAGCAAGTTGGCCCTTGTGCAGGTGCACGGTCAAGTTTTCACAAGCAGGTCACACTCACGGATGGGGTGGGGTAGTTCTCCAACGATAACACAAGGGATGGATGGGACGGTAGACATGAAAGGGGCCACTCGGTGACATTCTGCTCTAAGGTCCCAAGGCCTCACCCTGACACCTTGAGCTCACTGACCTTTGCTTCCTCATGCTTCTCCCCTTATCATCATCTTCTTGACAATCTCCATGCAAAATATCACTCCTTTTAAAACTTGGTGAAAGGTGCCACTCTTGGAAAACAAGACCAAGAGGAGAGATTGCTCACAACTTGCCCCGCCCAACCCCCCTCTGGCTTCTGCACCACCCTGATCTTCTGTTAGAGTTTCATTGGTCTTGGACTAGAATCCCTCATTCTGTCAGGGGGTTTGAGCCTCACCAGAGTGAATGGCAGCATTTCAGCCAATTCCATCCACCATGTGATGGGGCAAGGAGAATGGAGGAAGCAGCACTGAGGGGAACTGACATGAGCAAAATCATTGTAACAGAAAACAGAATGTGAAAAAAAAATTAATGGGTACAAAGAAAAACTCTGAATCCAGACAAACAAGTAGTGTCCACCCCTGGGCACCTCCAGGTGTGGCAGCAGGGACTGCTGGCCCTGGAGATGCAGTTCCCGACATGAACACAAAAGGCAACTCGAAAGCTGAGTTATGCGCATCCATAATCCTCATTATTACACAAACCTGCCTTCCCCAAATGTGACACGGGCCACCTGATCCTGACACTGTTTGACTGGTTTCTCCCTCCCTCCTTTCCCTCTCCTTTTCCTTTCTTATTTTATTATTAATGTATAGTTGATTTACAGGATTGTGCCAATTTCTGCCGTATAGCAAAGCGATGCAGTCATACATATATACACATTCCTTTTCGAATACTCTCTTCCATCATGTTCTATCCCAAGAGATTGGATATAGTTCCCTGTGCTGTACAGTAGGACCTCATTGCTTATCCATTCTAAATCTAATAGTTCCTTGCCTTTCTTCCTTTTCTCCATACTAGAGCATTCAGAATCACTGACATCCAAATTTAGGAAGAAATCCAGATATATATTTGGGGAATATCTATAACCATCAAGCTAACTGAACCAATGTCATCATCTAAATGTTTCTAAAAGATTTCCCTTTTTCTTAAGATACTTCACCTGCCCACTCAAGATTCTAGCATCTCATTTCCTTTCTAGCATCCCTTTCAAGTAGGCATCATGCAAGACACCCTGCTAGATTACGTGTACCATTTCATTTAATTTAATTGTTCTAACAATCCTTATGAACCCGAATCTAAAGAAAGAGAAACAACCCCAGAGGCACAGAGAACAGCCTGACTATTACTACAATTGGGGGGGTTGTGTGGAGGGGAGAGAAGTGGACAAAATGGGTGAAGGTTCAAAATTATTTTTTTAGAAAACCTGCTGGAAAAGGAATGTGGGGCTGAGGATCTACATCTACAAGTTAAGAAGTCATAGCAAACTACTGTTTTGAGAAGCAGAATTTTTAGCACTTGATTAATGACAAAGTGCTAGACAGATTCTGTTCTAACGAGTGGGTTTTTTTTTCTTGAATTTGTTTTATTTTATTCTTTGTTGTTTTTTACTGTTTTTATGATGCATTTGCAGCCAGCAGTAAGTGCTGTATTTCCTTAAAAGCAAGGGGTTGATGAAAAGATGGGAGGAAGAATCAAACAGCAGGGTCTTGCTCTCCTCAGTTGTCAGAACAGAGGTGACCCTCCCACCTCCACCACCCGAAGGTGCAGGTGAAGTTCCCAGGAGGAGTTAAAAACCTCTTTAAGGCTCTTCCTAAGGCTGAAACCTCTTTTCTGTGACAAGCGTCATCCAAACTGTGATGCAGGTCAGTTGCATAGGGTGGATGCATCGTACAGAGCAGCAACAATCTGCACCACATGCAACAAAGAGGCACCTGACCCTTGAACTGTCCCTGCGTGGATGCCTGCCCCTTCCTCGATGGGGAAGAGGTGGCCTGGCCTGCAGTCCTCATGAGGGGCCTCAAGTCCCCCTACCTGGGCCAGAGCAGACCTGTCATCCCTGCAGCTGTTCTCAAACCCAGTCTGGAGTTGTCACATGACCTCCATGCTATGCACCTCTGTCCTTTTCACAGAGCTTCTTCTTCCCAAGCCTACTTCATCGTTTAAATTACTACCAGCGGGGAGAGGGTAGAATACAGGTTCTTACAAGAAGGTGGGCAAGGTGGGAATGCAGCTTCACCTCCCTCATGTGAATTGCCCTTTCCAGCCTCTGACCTGAACATGCACAGGGCCTCTGGAAGGGATTTTAAAGTGAATTTCTCTTCCAGCTCCGATCTTTAAAAAAAGTTATCTCCATGACCTCACCTCGACTCTCCAAAGGTTCTCAGAAATCATTATATCATCAAAACCCTACTTAGCCTGGAAAAAAATGGCAGCCCTGCCCAAATTTCCCTGCTGTCACCTAACCTCCCTTCCTACCCTTCTTGACTTTGTGTTAGGTTGCTTAGGAGCAGTGCCAGGGCATACAAGAATTTACTGGCAACACACCTTTTGCTATGTCTGCCTCCTCAACTCTTCCAACAATGTGAAAAGCAAGCCTAGAAAGAATTGGTTCCATGTACTTCAGCCTTAGAATGTCCTGCTGTGGGACACTCAATCTGAGGCCTTGATCACAGTATTTATTTTCCAGGTTGCCCTAAGCCCTGCCACAGCCCCTCCCCCACTTAATCTGCTTTCCCTCAAAAGAAAGTGAAATTGTATGACTCACACCCAGCCCTTCAAGAATGAAGATCAGCAGCTCATCCAAACCACTTCTTGCCATTACTAATAAACTGGATTGTGGCTCACTCTTGGAAATATTTGGGCCTCTGATGGAAAGTTCTCTTTCAGAGAGGATCAAAATTTTTCTATTTGTGTAGAAAGTCAGCTTACAAATGCACACTTTGAAAGGGTCTTTGAGAGAGTTCTTGCTGTGGTGCAGCAGGTTAAGGATCTCCACTGTCTCTGAGGCGGTACAGGCTCAATTCCCCAGCCCAGCACAGTGGGTTAGGATCCAATGTTGCCACAGCTGTGGCATGGGCTGCAGCTGCAGCTAGGATTCAGGAACTTCCATATGCCATGGGTGTGGCTGAAAAAGGAAAAAAAAAAATTTTTTAAATAAAGATTCTTTGATTTAACAATAAAGATGTAAAAAGGTCTCCTATTACTTGGTTCTTAAACTAGATAACCTCTGAGGGTCCTTTCCAACTCTAAAATTCTTTTACTTGAGTTGTATTTGTCAACTTCCCACTATTTTGCTGAATTACTTTAAGCAGTAATAATAACAATACCTAAAGGTTTCATAGCATTTTATCATGTGTTTACAAAATGCTTTCACATTCTTACTCTATTCAACCCTTCCTGCATCCCATGAATTATGGTATTTATCGTTACCCTTGTTCATAAAAGATGAAATAGAAGCTCAAAGGGGTGAAAAGACTTAGCCAAGGTCATTCAACTAACAAATGGAAGAGCTTGAATATTAACTAGCAGGGAAGTTTTAGGATTGGATTCAAGTGTAGATTATTACTAACAAGCAGCATGGTCTTAAGTAAATTATTCACTATTTTGAGCTTTATTGTCAATTTGTATAACGATCTGGTTAACCAAATGATCCCCGTGGTCTTCCAAATCCCTAAAAATCTGCAACCTGTAATTCTAAATTGTTCCTTTTTCTAGGCCTCATACCTCCTTCCAAAAATGAAGAAATAATGTGAACCACTAAGGAGAACTAAGATTAAGAACAATCAGTACAGCACACTCAGGGACTTTGCAAACGCAAATGTACCAAATCAAAAAAAAAAAAAAAATTGTGGTAGAAAGCTAGAACATAGTCACCAGATATCCCCTTTATAGCATAAAAATACTGAAACTCCCACCCTCCAAAGAGGGTATAAATAACACTTTGTCCCTTCAACATGATGAAAACCAAACCAGAACGTGCTTTTTGCTTAGACCTTTGAGACCACATTCTAGTTCTTGCTTTCCTCCTCAATTTGAGACACATGAGTCTCCACTGTGCAAAGCTCACACTCCTCTCGTGCTGTATGATCTCAAAGTGACACGTGGAGCCTGAACTTCCCAGGATACATCAAAGCCATATAGTGGCTAATTCCCATTAAAGCATCACAGGTGATCGCCAATCCCTTCCCTTTGTAATAGGCAGGAGACTACCTATTTCATAATGACTCCGTTGACTCAATGCCTCTTTGGGGAGTTTGGTGGTTTATTATCATATGGTGAGCCCCATCCCCAAGCCTCTCTTGGCTCTGGTTGTCTTGGAACAATTCTAGCTAAGTGTTCCTGGGGTTTTTATCTGCATTCCATCCTTGCAACAATTCTATTATTGTCGCCACTTAACAGATGAGAAAACTGAGGCACGGAGAGGTTCAATACCTCCCTGGAGGTCATGGTCGTCTTCTCCAGGAGGCAGGTGCCCATTCGTCTACTAACCAGGTAGTTAGAAAGTGTTGTTCTCTAGGTACTAAATTTCCCATCAGTGGAGGCATAGGATAGGCTCTACTTGGCTTCAAAGTCTTAGATCTTACGGTTGTAAATCGCTTAAAAACCCTCTCAGCTTCCTCTTGGGTGCTCATGTATCTATTCCTGACTCTCTTCCTGTGTCCTCCTGTCATAATGAACAGCTTATGACACTGTTGGACTTCTAGCTCAGGATTGGACTCACTGCACTACAGCAAATTATGTTCTTCCTGCTCCAGAAGGTCTTGCACACTGGTTGAATTCTAACCATAGATATGTTTGTTTGGGATAGTTACCATATTATAATAAATAGATGAGGTAGGCACCTCCACTTTGCCACAGTCCTCCTCACTCCCTACTGTCTTACCTGCCTGCATTTTGATGGGATTTCAGGTTTCAGCGCTATAAGAATTACTTCTTTTTGAGTAGTATAGATTACACCTTGTTCTTTTCTGGTATCCTTCAGGTAGCCTAGTGCAGTACCAGAAAAACAGCTCCATAGATGTTTGATGAATGAATAAGTGAATAAACAGATGAACATATGATGACTGCCAGGCAGGCTGAAGATCCACTGAGTACAAAGATGGCAGATAAAGCAGCAACTCATCAGGTAAACTCCCCAAATGGGAGCAACCTTTATCTCGTTATGCCTGTTAATTCAATTTATAAAGCAGATATGAGGGTAATTACCTACTTCTCACTAGAGTGCCACATGAAATAATTAGTTAATGTCTGAAAGGCATTATGTGCACTAAGTGGGAGACAGCTGCCCTACTGTGCATGCTCAGCTTTTGGGCCTCCAGTCGAACCACTTTAAATAGAGCTGGCAAACTAAATGCCCATGAGTTATCCAGTCTTTCCCTCTGGCTCTGCAAACATCCAGCTTCCAAGCTAGGAATTCGTAACACCTTTCTCAAAGCTAACCAACCTTTCTTCCCCCTCCTTCTTCCTTTCTCTATCTTTTTCCCTCTCTCTCCTCTGTCCTTTTACATTAATGTTTGGTTAGGAGATAAGATGCACTGATAAATGAGACAGGATTCTCACCTGGCTGGGCTGTAATGGCAGAGCAGTGAGGCACTTAGTGACCTGGAGCAGTGGGGACTCCCTCAACTCAGGTAACATTGTCTTTCTTGAACTTGAGGTTGGCTGCACAAGCGAAAACCTTTTGAGCTGTACATTTACTATATGTGCATGTTATGGGCATATGTTATAGTTCAAATTTTTTACAAATTTTAAAGGAAAAAGGGCAAATCATGCAGTTTGAAAAACAGGCAGCATTACATCTCTCTTCCCTTGCTAAAAGCCAGAGCCTTTCCCCCAGCTCATTTCAGGTCTTTTACCAACCATGAGCTCTTTGAGGCAGACCCTCCTCGCAAGCCCACGGTGGAGTGGTTATTCAGATCTCCGTGGCTCTTGCACTAAACCAGAAGTTGGCCTTGACAGCTGTGCCAGTGGTTATTAGCACAGCCTCCTTCCTTTTCCTATACCCCACACCCATCAAGTTCTTCTATAGTCAAGGACTCCTTCCCAGAGCAAAGACACACACCATGGCGATCAGCGGGGTCCCTTGTCAGCTCAGCTCCAGGCAATATTTGTTCCCCTGTTTGTCTGGAGCTTTGACTTTAATTTGTGATGTTTGCTTAATATACTATTAGTTGTGCTGAATTTAATTTAACTCATTGTAGCAATTCATTTCTTTCAATCTTCTATTATTGGGTATCAGGCTTAAGTTGTAAGTGACTTTGCCTTCTCTAATCATCACATAGAAGTTTCTTGGCCCAGTTATTCTTCCTTGCAAATAGTATATATGCATATACACATGTGAGTGTGTATATCTATCTACAGCTATCTTTATCTATATATAAAATTGCACATGGGGCAGGGTGGTGGGAAAGCTAATGGGATCTGTATCCTCAGTTCTTTCCACTGGCTTCCGTATTTTAAATGACATCAGGCAAAGTGATGAAAAGGATTTACTCCTTCCCACAACAATGTCACCTGGCAGACAGAGAAACCAAAGTAGTCAGACCGACCTTATGCCTTACTATAAATCTACAAAATCAATACAATATAGTAATTATTGAAAAAAAAATTTTTTTTTTTTTGCTTTTTAGGTCTGCATCTGTGGCATATGGAAGTTCCCAGGCTAGGGACTGAAGCGGAGCTACAGCTGCCAGCCATGCCACTAGCCACAGCAGCATGGGATCTGAGCCACGTCTGCAACCTACACCACAGCTCATGACAATGCCAGATCCTTAACCCACTGAGTGGGGCCAGGGATCAAAACCACATCCTCATGGTTCCAAGTTGGGTTCATTACCACTGAACCCCAAAAATAAATAAATAAACTACACCTCTAGTTTAGTTAGCTCCTTTGGATGGATGTGATTATTCTGGATTTATATGAAGTAATCCTCTCTTCATGACTTCATGAAAAAGTTACTCGGCAGGTAGAACTTTTACAAATTTTAAAATACATAATAGATGTATTTTTCAAAGGAAACATCACACTTTTTTTTACAGAAGGTCTTTTGACCTTATATGGTTTACAACTTCTTGAAGGTACAAATCACATCCCATGTATACTAAAGCATTAATATTTATCATGTTGTAATCAATTCAGTTTATTCCAAAAATCTCTAAAAAAATTAAAAATCACAATACTTTTTTCTGGCTGCACCACTAGGATGAGGAATTTCCAAGGCCAGGGACTGAACCCTCACCAGAGCAGCAACCCAAACCACAGCAGTGACAATACCAGGTCCTTAACCACTAGGCCACTGGGGAACTCAAAAAATCTCCATACTTCAAGGTAGGGTAATAGACACACCTTTTAGGGAACATTTCTCTAATACAATAGGAGAATGCCACAGAGTGCCAAACATGGGAATGAATGCAAGCACATGTAGTACACCTAGCCCAATGCCTGGCCTACAGTAAGGATTCAACAAATACTAGCATAATAAGGAAAAATACTAATTATAATAGAGTCTACTATTATAATGTCCCATTCAGTTTGACTTCCTTATCTCTAAGGTAAAATACGCCACCCGGACAAATCTATCCAAAGCTTACATTACCAAGTAGAGTAGGTGATCCTTCTGATCTAAATATACCAAAATGTTCTTCGTCCGAGTGGCTGATTTCCACAGCCAGACCGAACCTTAGTTACACCTAAATTTAGCAACAGAAACCCTGTGCAGTAAGTGGCTTCTAGGAAATCCTTCAAGTCATCCTCAGACATTCAAGGTACGTAGGAAAGATTCCATCTAATTCTCTCTCCAACCAGAACAGCCCACTTTGTGTCAGTTGTGCAGCATTTATCTGGAAGAATCTACAAGGACGCAACTCCAATCTACTGTGTATCTATCTTCTAATCTCCAGTGAAAACAACCTCATAACGACGGAGGCATTTCTTCCAAGGCACCATGATCAGTTTGACACATGTCAGGAGACTTAGGGAAAGCTACTACTTTTCTAGTAACTCAAGGGTGTGACTCTAACCTTGGGCTCAGTATCTATGTCTCCATATGTAGAAATAAAATGGTAAAGGAAGGGTTTGGAGAGAGGCTGAACAATAAGACCAGTTAGCCCCAAAAGACAAGAGAGAATAAGAGGAAAAAAATCCTTAGAGGTAATATAAGTATAGATATATACATATATATGAAGTGGTAGGACTAGATCTCTTTGGGCTCTGTGATTCTACATTAAACTACCAGTCTGGCAGTTGTAAAGAGATATTTAAAACTCTAATTATGGAAGCGATAGAGTCATGAAATAGTACATAATCTGGCATAACCTTCATGTATAAGCTATCCAAACGAAGGATATGAAAAAGGGTTGAATTTGTCAGGTGAGCTCATTGGAAAATGACTTTGCCATGTATCTAAGTCAGGGGTCAGTGGCTATGCTCTAGACCCATGAGCCAAGTCTAGCCTATCACCTATTTTTGTCAGTAATGTTTCCTGGAACATGGCCTCTCATTTACATACTGTCCTGTGGCTGCTTTAATCATATAATGGCAGAGTTGAGAAGCTACAAGAGTCGAGAGAGTGCATGGCCCACAAAGCTGAACATACTTACTATCTGGCCTTACAGTTAAAAAAAAAAAAAAAAAGTTTGCTGACTTCTGATCCCAAAATGGCTTCACAATGGAGTTTTTATCTTTTTCTTTTCTTTCTTTTTTTTTTTTTTTTTTTTTCTTTTTAGAAAAGAGCTGAGTCTTGAGGGATGGGTAGGGATGGACTAGGGAGGAGGCATGGAGTGCTTGAGTGGTGAGCCTGGGCATGGCAGGACCTGAAAGGCAAGGAGAGCATGAAGGATGTAATGGGTTGAGATGGCACAAGCCAGAGAACCATGGACACCCAAACCAAAAAGCCTGAACCTGATTCTGCACACAGGCAGCCATTAGTGAGCAACCAATATTGAGAGTTTCTGAGCAGAGAGCTGACAAAATGAAAGTGAAGATGAAGAGAAACCCTATCATGTATGCATTGAGATTCCTGGCATACAACACTTAAGGTCTGAGCCGCCCAGGAGCTGTGGGACTGGCCTTAAAGGCATGAGTAAGGGAGAGAGCAGGAACAACTGAACAACATGACTTAGTGACCACTGGGTCTGGGGATGAGGAAGGAGGCAGGAGTGATCAAGGCCACTCCAGAGCATCCAACCAGAGTGACCACACAGCTGACCACTTTGCATGCAGCCACATGCATTGGTGCACGGGATTTCTTGAGCTGACAGTTAAAGGTGTGCCTGAAAGTTGCATGTTGTGAATTTAGTTCAAAGCAATTCTCAAGCACAGGGTCAATGATTTCAGTGCTTCTTTCTCTTCCCTCCCACCACCTCTAATCAGTGTAATACATTGACTCGTTCATCGTATTACAAGAAAGAAGAAAAGCAGCAGTTTGCTGCTTCTCCTCAAAGTTGCTCTGACAGGTCAATACCCTGTCATCACTAACCCTACAAACCACAGCAGACTTCCTTTTCAAGACTTCCAGCAAATAGGTGGCTATTATCATCTTTGAGGGAGTTTCTCTTCCTCCTCTCCTTTCCACGTTGCAGGCCCCCCTAAGGGTAAGTCTTAAAATCAGTTTTGACAGGCAGATTGTGAAGTTCAAGACAATTCCCAATTTCTGCTCTGGTTGCAAAGGAGGAGCGCCATCAACTTTGGAACATCCATTTGGTTCCCCTGAAAACAGACAGGTCAGCTCCCCATGACTCCTATGTCACCCTCTCCTCTTCCTCTTGACAAGCAGCATCTTCCACTGCAAAGTGCTAGGGAACCCTTTGCCCAGATCCTCATTAGTACTGCATTAGTCTGTAAACTCAGAGTGAAACGCCTAGTTCAACTCGCTCTTACTTGATGTACTTGAAAGGTCTGGTGAATTTATGGCAGGATAATGTGGAGCCCAGCACCTATTTATGAGTTGATCATTTGTACCGAACCCCCCTCCAAGTGCCGAAGGTTACCATTCAACCAGGGCCTGCACTAATGCCACTCGAAGGCCAACAAAGCCAAGTGTATGAAAGTTAAAAGCATTAATAAAAGTGTGACTTATAAATTACTTCATCTTTGTCACCCTTTTTGAAATGGGGTGAGAGAGGCCAGGGTAAATTTATTTTTTAAGTGCTTTCTGAGACCCGAGCGGGTCAGGCTTGAAATGCTGTAGTCTATAAATCATTCTTTGCAGATCTGGGGGACGCTGCTGCATCATAACATTAACAAAAATGGATTTGTTTTATCATTTGCAACTGTTTATGGAAAAACAGAGATCCTACCACATGTGGGGAAAAAAGCAAATACTTATTTAGGGGCAATGCAGCCAATTAACACCTCCAGTTGCAGGGGATAAAAAGGAAAATGGCTTATAAGGAAGTTCATGGCAAGGTGATTTTCATCACATTAGCTGACATTAAATCAGCCCCCACCCCAGTATCACAGAGATGGATGGATTTCGTGCTAAGAGATTTTATGTACAAATGGCATGTATAAGAGGTCTTCTCCCCAACACAGCATCATTATATGATACCAACCAAAGCTTTTATGAGACTCAGACCCTTGCTCTTTTAGGGAAGGTTCACTAGGGATTTCAAACATATGGCAAGTCTGCTCAACTTTATATTGAAGCATTAAAGAATGAGACACCCACACTTAATTCAACTACAGGTTCTAAAGAGGTTCTTTCTGGGTCCCTGCTGGTGCAATGCAGGATGATTAACACCAAATGCATTCAAGGAAAGAGAGATGAAAGTGCCCGTTGTAGTGGAGAGTGCTCGTGCTTCCGCAGTGCTTTCTGAAATTGCACTCCAAATCTGTTTTTAAACTTTAATTGCTCACAATTTGGACAGTAATGAGCTGGATATTGATTATGCAGAGAAGTTCAGGAAGCTTCAGAGCTTCATTGATACAAACAATGACAAAAATGTACACAATGACTAAGAAAATCTGAGATGAACTTCTGATAGTGACTAATGCATCTAAACTGTTCAGGGATGGAATCATCGTAAACTGGAATACTTGTTTTGGGAATCTATGCAATGAAGTTGATCTCCATGCCCAAGCAACTCTTCAGGTACCCATTCCATGCATCTAAGGTGCTCCTGGTATCTGGCAACAAGACCAGTTCCATAGTTACACCATGGAACCAGTCATTGCTATACAGTGAATTACCTATGGCATTACAATAACTGGGATACCCCCTTAATTGTGTGGCTTAGGAAAATGTTCTCCCAACAGCAACAATAGCCAAGGCAAGATAAGAACACAGAATGTTATGTTACTCAAGGAATCCCATCAAAGAACTCCATCCTGTAACAATATTGCTCTTCCCCACGGACAGGCTTAAGTGTCTCTTCTGCTTTGAGATGTGACCAGCAGCACATCCAGCAGGTGCACAGATCTAATGCCATCTTTTGGAAGGGATGCTTTTTAATGTTTTAGGGTTTATTGTTTTGATTTTTTTGTTTTTTGTTTTTTGTTTTATGGCTGCACCTATGGCACATTGAAGTTCCCAGGCTAGGGGTTGAATCATACCTTCAGCTGCCAGCCTATGCCAGAGCCACAGCAACACCAGATCCGAGCCACATCTGTTACCTATGCTACATCCTGTAGCAATGCCAGATCCTTCACCCACTGAGCAAGGCCAGGGATCAAACTCACATCCTCACAGAGACTATATTGAGTTTTTAACCAGCTGAGCCATGATGTGAACGCCATTTTTGTTTTGCTTTTTGTTTGTTTATTTTGGTAGTGATTCTAAAGGGGCACTGAGGACCAGGAAATCCCACACACTCTTTCAAGAAATTAATCCTCATCCCTCCCAATGTCTTTGTAACTTAGCTGTGCCTATTACCTCTTATGTGGCCATAAGAAAACCACAAATTCTCTGAGCTTCAAAGTCCTCAGCTATAAGATGGGAAATACCTCTACCCATCATATTTATGGCAACATGAGATAATGGAATAAAGTGCCCATCAGAGTGCTGGCACATAAGGGACACTTGAAAGTGATAGCCTCAGACCTTCATCTGGCAAGTACAGTCTGAAGGATGAGGAGGCCAGTCTGCAATGTTTACACTTAGCCTCTGTCTCAACTAATGCCTGGGAATTAGAGCTGTGCTGGGCATGTATGTACCTTCTTCTACCCACAATGTATGACAGAGAGAAGAGAGTTGTTGCCACCCTGGGCTCAGTGGGTAGTCAAAAAACTCTAGTCTGGAGAGTTCCTGGTATGGCTTAGTGATTACAAATCATGAGGATATGGGTTTGATCCCTGGCCTCACTCAGTGGATTAAGGATCCTGCATTGCAGTGAGCTGTAGTGTAGGCTGGCAGCTGCAACTTTGATCTGACCCCTAGCCTGGAAACTTCCAGATGCTGCAGGTATGGCCCTAAAAAGAAAAACAAACAACAACAACAGCAACAAAACTCTAGTCTGAGAGAAATGTACATAGGCTGACCTTTGCAAATGCACTACTCACACACTTCGGAGATGCCCACACATCCTAGGTCATGCATGTTAGAGTGGAGGCTGCCTGAAGACCCCATGCCAGGGAATTCCTGATGCTTGGAGGCCCATTCCAAAGGAATCTCCTCTCTACATCTGCCTTTGAGCACAGCTGAGGGATTACCTGTGATGGGAGCTTCAACCTGGCCCCTTGTGAAACCTTTAACTGGGTAAAAAGACACCTCTGCTGGCACCACCACCAACCAGCACAACAATGTGTAACCAAAATTTTCTAACAGAATCCAGTGCCAGCCTGGGTGAGATTTCTCTTTCCTGTTTGTGCCCCTCAAGCATCTGTTTTCTCTCCCTTTGAAGCTCTCACGCATCAGGGGAGGGGCTGGGACTGAGAACCCAGAAGTGGGGCTCTGATCTCCATTCACTGCACCACCCCAGGCCAGAGGCTTTCTTCTCTGGAGGCCCAGGCAACGCATTAGAGCTCACTCACATTAGGTTTCTGCCAGCCAAGAAGCCGGAGTTTCAAAGGGGAAGCAACCATTCATCCCAAATTCACCGTGTTATGACTTTTGTAAAAGACCCTAAAACACAATTAATAACACAATTGCATCGTAACTCAAAATTTTCCACTTGGTGGCTTTTCTCAGGTCGGCTGTCATTGAAAAGGCACCTTTTACTATCTTTTTTTTTTTTAATTAAAAAAAATACTAAAGGGTGCTATAGTGCTTCATTCTTAGGTGTTAATGTCCAGTTGAGCTCTGCTCAGCACAGATATTGAAGGTTCCCCTAGTAGAAAGGAATGGTTCTCTGTCATTTATTGTAAAGTTTGTGCCTGGCAGTTGTAGCTGAGTTCAATTTTAAAAGAAATCAAATATTTGGATGAAAGTGCCACAACGTGGCATGTGGCATAACCTATAAATTTCTAACTAATGCCAGAGGGAGTCACAGCTGGAAGTCCATGTCACTTTCAGATATTGAGAGCAACAGTAGTCATTACTTTTTATTCCTTAAAATATTTATCAAGCATGTATGTGCAAGCTCTCAGACAAAACGCTGAACCAGTCATAAATGAATGACTGAATGAGTCCAATCATTCAAAACATTAATTAGTTTATGTGCTCATTTTTTTCGGTAAATTTTTCTCGAGCACTTACTATAGGTCAGGCGCTGGGTTGCATGCTAGGATGTAACAGTGAGCAAAACCAAGCCTGATTCCTGCAGTTATAGTATTTAGAGCCCAGTGAGAGGGAGAGCCATTAGTCATCGAATCATAAAAATTAATAGGAAATTGCACTTGAGCCAAGGCCTATAAGGTGCATGAAGTTCTCAGTTCCTATAATGGGAGAGTTTCATCAAATCCATGAGGTTGGGAAAACTTGAGTAGGCTAAGACTTTATGTCAAAATAAGGGCTCATCAGGAAAGAAGAAATAGGGGAAAGAGTCCTACAGGCCGTGGGAACAGAATGCTCAAAGACAGGGAGTGCAGAAGTACTTGAGGAACCAAAGGATGGGGAGAGAGGCCATAGTGGAGGGGTAAGGGGAAGCCTGGTAAGTGATGAGACAGGACATGTTGCCACCCCTGGTCCCTCCACCACTCAGGATAACAGAAATGACTAGAGGATAGATGCCCCAGCCAAAGAAAGGTCCAAACTAAGGCCGGCACAGTGGCTGGAACCTCAAGCAAGGCTCCAAAAGGGGTTCATGCCTGAGTAGAGTCTAGAATAAGGATTGGCCAAATTTTACCACTGCCTGTTTTGATGAATAAGGTTGTACAGGGACATAGCCACACCCCTTCATTTATGTACAGTGACCGAGGAAGACTGATTAGACATGGGCACCTGTCAAAGTCTGTTTCTGAAAAGAATCACATACAGACATGATCTAGAAAATAAGCAAATGTGTACACACTTTTTTCTCACATTATCATATTTGTTGAAGTTGAAGTTGAACAAGTTTACTCATTGCATAACTTATCAGAGCCTTTGGTACACCATGTGCTTTGTAAATCTCCAGGAGAAAGAAGAATTTATGCTGAGGGTTTCAAATTTATTTGATCCTTCTTTTCCAGCGACACCCTGTCACGCCAGAGTTGCTCAAAGCGTAGCTCTGTATTTAAAGAGCAAATCCTCTTTCCTTAATTTTTTTCCAAAACAGTATCAGAAAGGGATTTCCTTCCTAATTAACTTTGAAACTGTCAGCACAGGAAGGGGTTAGCTGTGGCAACCTACAAATGGGTAGGTACACGGGAAGTAAACCCCACCCTTCTCAACCTCTCCAGTTCTTCCCACACAAATTCTTTATATTTTAGTCCCATTTCCTAGTTGTTGTTGTTTTTCTTTTTTTCTTTTTTTTTTAAATCCCATGTCTGGGATTCCCTGACTCAGTTTTTAAAACTTTAGGAATTTGCTTCTATTCTTCCAATGTCCACAAATTATCAACATCGACACTTGGCTTGAAAATTCTAAGTTCAAAGCATCAGTTTATGAGAAATAAATGAATGTTTTTAACTTCTTGAATTGACTGGCTCCCCACATTCCAAATTTTACATGCCAAATTTCTTTTAAATTGTGCAAAAGATACTCTCCCTTCCCTGTCCCCACAACCCTCAATCATTCAATATGCAAGTAAACTATAGCCTGCAAGCTCCCAAGTCTGAAAGAAATGACTCATGGACAAGACAGCCAGCCACACTTCACTGCTCTCAAGCCCACCATCTCCATGCACTGGACAAACAGGTCTGGCAGCAGGAAGACCAGGAATAAACTCAAAGACTGACATGACCCTCAAAAATGCAAATGTTAGCTCTTTCTTTTTTCTTTCAGTCACCTCCAGAAGACCCAAGAGAAGGCCAATCAACATTTTCAAAGGCAACCATAAATATCTACAAATATTCTAGAGCTTCTATTGGCAAACAACTCCCAGGGTATTCACAGCCCTGGAGAAATGGGCCAAATTTTCCATTCTCAAGGCTAAAGGGATTTGAAAAGGGCAATGGAAAAATCACACCATTGATGGTGAGCATCCCTGAAGGCAAAGTCCTATTTCAGAGTCCGGTACTGTCGTCCAGAAGCAGCCGGCCATGTGTCCACTCTGAGGTCATCACATATTGGCAGAGAGTCCCTGCAGGGTTGGAGCAGCCCTGGGGGCTCTGATGAGAGGTGCTAAATAAATTAGTGCTATCGTTTATTAGAGCATAAGAAACAGATGGGAATGGGCAAAACGACAGCTGGAAGAGTGAGGTTTGGGCAGATGAGCGTGTGCAGGACTCGGAGATTCATCTACATGACGCCTATTAATGGGAACGGGAGCTGCTCTCCTAAGCACTGTAACCAGACTCTATAGCTTCTTGCAATTTCGTTCCTTGACTTTCTCTCCTTCATACAGACAATTCATCTAATACCTAATTATAAAATAATTGGCCATCCCACAACTTCCTCTTGTAAAACTCTCCCACCAAGAATGATTATTTTCAGCTCATTGCTCCTTGCATCTGCAGGGGAGGGGAAGGAAGAAGGGGAAGGAGGCCAAGGGGAAATAGACAGGGAAGTGGAAGCGGGGGAAGTTTGCTTACTGTACACTCGCCTTCGGGGATAGGGCGAGCAAGGACTTGGACATCCATGTTCTCAGAACTGCCCAGCATGGACCCTCCCCAGTGCCAGTGTCCTACTTAGGTAGCATTCTTGAGACCATTTGTTTTTATTCCAGATGGAACCAACCTGCTGGGTCTCTACTACATGCTCATGTAACACCCAGTTCTTACAGGGTCTAGTCCACTTGGGGCTGTTTAGACATAAGCTCCTACGCCTGGCTTGTAAGGAATGCAAGCCTGGGAGCCTAAGAAATGGCTTAAAGAGCCCACAGTGGCCATTTCTTAAGACTAAGGTAAGAAGGCTAAAATAAGCGTAAGACATGTAATATAGTTAAAAAGCATATTTTGGTATCTAAATTCTAATAAGTGGAATTATTGTAAGCAAGGTCTTTTTAGGCTTTTAACCTATGTTTTCTTACTTCACCATGTGTCCACATGCTGGTAATATATATTAAATATATATACGAACATCTGTCATTTCTTTGAGGAATATTGCTAAATATTTTTTTCTCACAGATTCTATTACAGCGTCGGATGATGAAGTATGAAAGATTCGGGGAGAGTTTCAAAATAGGAAGGCAGCTTATTTGGCATCCAAATATAATATTTTATCATCTAAGTGAATGTCTAATGCAGACTTACACATAGAAAATATAATGGAACAGAAGTAATTCCTGCCCAAAGTAGACTTTCAGAAGTTCTTAAAAATAGGTTTAGATCAGTTTTATGTAGGCTTCTAGAAATTCTTTTGATAATTTATTTAGAATTGGTTACCCCATCCTTCCAAGATGGGGAAAGAAATATAAGGCATAGGCCTCGCAGAGCTCAGGATCTTAATCATACAATACATAAAATTATGCAAAAATATAAAGATGACAAGAATAATAGCTATGTATTAAGCACCCACCATACATCAGGTAGCTTACTGTTTGTTTGCGATTAGGTGTGTTGGGCATGTTTGTCTGTGTGTCATTTTCATCACCTTCCCCCCAGAAGTAAACTATGAGGAAGCTACAGTGCTCTAAAATGAAGAAACTGAGCCTCAGAGAAATTTCAATTGTGCCATAATGTTCCAAAGAGTTTATTGATGCTCTAGAAAGTCCCTAAAAATGTTTTTTGAAAGAACTGGCCAAGCTGAGCCTCTAGAGGACAAAGGAAACAGGGGTTGATGCTAGCATGCTTGGACTGGGCCCTCATTGCCCAAGGCACTATCTACCTGGCCTTTGGTCATAAAAAGCTTTTCTTAATCCCCTGGTGTGACAAGGTTCAGTAAATAACACCCCTCCTCACTCAGCTTGTAAACACATATATAAAGAGTGAAATAACAGACGAATGTCCAATACCAGCTTTGCTAATGACAAAGGTGAGGTTGGAGGACATAAAGCCTAGAGTGCGATAAGTGAAGCCCACAATGAGGGAGACTTTTGCCCAGAGAACTGCAAGAACTCAGGTGCTCTTGGAGGGAAGGCGGGTCCCAAGAGGAAGAAGCACAGAGCCAAGCTGAGCTCGTTCTTTCCCAATTTACCCAATAAGTTAGTTAAATTCACATCTACTGAGTCAGAGTGAGTCTGGGAGGCACACTAGCAAACCCCTCTTCTCGTGGAAGGAAACATGAGGAGAGGAGAAGAAACATTTCCCCCAGTGGGCTGTGCGATAGATACAGCATGTGACAATGAGTAAATACGACCTAGGTTGAATCTTACAATTTTCAGAATGGGCCAAGACGGACACACAGCAGCCAGAGAGGGTTGCCCTGAGGAACTACTGAGAGGTGTTCTAGTAGCAAATGGTGTGACTCCATGTCATAACTCCCCTGCTAACAAAAAAAAAAAGCAAAAAACAGGGGTTCCCATTGTGGCGCAGTGTGTTAAGAATCCAAAATAGTCCGTGAGGATTCAATCCCTGGCCTTTCTCAGGCAGTTAGGGATCTGGCATTGCCACATGCCATGGTGTAGGTCACTGACGTGGCTCAGATCTGGTGCTGCTGTGGCTGTGATGTAGGCCAGCAACTGCAGCTCTGATTCAACCCCTAGCCTGGGAACTTCCATGTGCCACAAGTGCGGCCATGAAAGAGAAAACAACAACAAACAGTATCTTAAGCAGCATCTGCAGTATTGGAGAAGCCATCAGACAAAGTATCCCCCAGAGGGAATGCCAATGAGATAGGGAAGACAGGTGAGCTAGAGCTTCCTTTATTTCTTCTGCCTGAGGAATCTAGAATGGAAACTGAAAGACTCGCCATGATCCTCTTCAGCTTTGGGACAACCTCAGTTCTAAGCTGCATCAGATCTGATTCCCTCCAGGTAGTTCAGAAACGAGGCTGTGCTTAATTTCCGGCTTTTCCCTTAGATGGTCAAAGACGGTTGCCGGTCAGCCTGGTCTTTGACCAAATGTGCCTTACTTCTGTTATTCCCATCACTTTCCCCATATCGGGGTTGGGAGCAAGGCAGAACTCAAAAGGCCACAAATGAAAAGAAAAGCGATCTGTGGAAACAAAAAGAAACGCACCTGTTCTACACAGAAAAGAAGATGGAGCAAAGTGGCGTAGTGTTTATTTCATGGACATGAGAGCTCAAAGATGGAAACAATTTTTAGGCCAAAATGAGAAGGAAGACATATAAAGTGTAGCTTAAAGGAATTTTTCTTCTACATCAGTAGATTGTCTTGAGTGTAAACCCAAGCAGATTTAGGAGTACCTTCTCCATCAATCTCACTCCATATTGAACCCATCTGCAGAAGAGTCATCTCATTACACTGCAAGGGTTCCTCTGTAATGTTCGTTACCCCATGAAACACTAAGCAACTGGAGGAAAGCATTTAACACAATGCCTACATCAGGAGTTCCCATTATGGCTCAGTGGTAATGAACCCAACTAGTATCCATGAGGATGCAGGTTCAATCCCTGGCCTTGCTTGGTGGGTTAAGGATCCAGCATTGCCAGGAGTTGTGGTATAGGTTGCAGACATGGCTCAGATCCCACATTGCTGTGGCTGTGGCTTAGGCTGGCAGCTATAGCTCTGATTTGACCCCTAGCCTGGGAATTTCCATATGCCTTGGGTGTAGCCCTAAATAATAATAATGACAGTAATAATAATAATAATGCCTACATCAGAAAAAATACGAATAACATTTGTAGGCTGAATCAATTTAAAGTGAGATTCTTAAATATGGTAGTAAGTTATTAACATATTCATTTTCTGTGGTGGAAAGGGATAGACTTGGGATTGAGAAGAATGATTTCTTAATGTAAAGGAAAATAAATAACAAATGATGTTCAAGGATAACTGTGGTAGTCATTGGAGCTATTGACAAAGGTTCAGGACATATTTTAGACAGTGTAGCAAGATCACATTTCTTCACCTCCTTCACCCTTGATGTGACTTGTTCTAACCTGTGAAATGTAACTGGTGTTGACTGTTCATATTGAAGAGGAAAATTTAAGCATTCCTAACTCGACACAGTCATTCTCTTTCCTGCCTCTGGGATTGCTGAAGCTTGTGTCCAGATGGAGCTTCTGACAGATGAGGTCTACACCCACCCCCTGTAGATGTTAAAGCCCTTATCCCCAATGTGATGGTATTTGGAAGTCATGACTTTGGGAGGTAATTATGTCATGAGGTTGGAGCCCCCACGAATGGGATTAGTGCCCTCAGAAGGAAAGACACACAAGAAATAATCTTGCTCTGCCACATGTGGAGGATACAGCAAGAAGACAGCTGTATGCAAACCAGGAAGAAGACCCTCACCAGAATCTGACTATAGCAGCACTTTGATCATTGATTTTCAATCTCTACAACTGTGAGAAAATAAATTCCTGTGTTTTAAGCCACTCAGCCTATGTCTTTGTTGTTGTAGCAGCCTGAACATTGAGTAAGCATGAATTAGAACTGAACTTATGCTGTTAGTTTTGCATGAGCTGTTTGATCTAAACCAACCTGTCTGATACAATCTCCCCATCAAACTCAACCACGTTTACTCTCTGTCAACTCTGAGCTTCATCTAAACAGCATGATGGCTGCCTTTTGGCTAATAGGCTATGATTTCCCACGACCAAGACCCATTCATCTGCTTAGGTAAAACCCTAGAATTACTAGAACAGGAGTGTTGGGGCAAAGACACAAACCACTTGAAATACTTCAATGGTATTCTGCTTTTCAATCTTTTCAACTTTCCTCAAACAGCTCCCAATGTTCTTTCTCTAGAGTCACTACAAGGACAAGAATTCTCAGAAATGTGCACACATCACCTGAATTCTATGTCTATTTCCCCACTCCTACTATTTCCCAAGATTTTCTCCTCTTCCAGCAATAGCGCAGGGATTCAGGATTGTCCATAAAGCCCCAGGGTCACTGCCACATGAACGTGAACATGACCTGCTCAGCCACTTTGCATTTTTAGGTCTCATTTCAACTTGACCACTTGACATTGAGTGTCTGTTCTGCTAGGAATGTTTGAGTGTTCTCAGGTTTTGACCGAATTTGGCAAATTACTAACGTATATGAAAAGCTCCAAATTGGCCCAGAAAGGCTTTCTTCTATTAGTATTCCACTTATATTCCACTTTTCCTATTTGGGGATGATCTGACCAGAGCTGTAGTCAATATATGGATCTGATTTGTCACGCAGTTCTGTCTGTTCTCTTGAAAAAAATGGCAGATAAAGTATCTATGTTATGAGTATATCTTTGGTCACTTTCAGTAGGTTCTAATAAAATTTGATAAAAGGGCAAATCAAAGAGAAAATGGCTACCCTTGCCAGCTCAAAGTAAAAGGCATGTTGCCAGTTTAATTTATACCAGGTGAAAATCAGGTATACAAGGCTTAAATAAGGTCCATAGCTCAAGGAAGTGCAATGAATCCTAATATAGCTTCCAGGTAGCTAGAGGACCCAATGAGTGTGAAAGCATTTTGCAAACCATGAAGTGCTACTTAAAAGGCGGCTTCTTCCCATTTTGGTGTCAGGTGTCAACAACAGAGGGTTTTTTCCGGTCTGATTAAAAACGCTGTTTCCAAACATCAAGTTGTACAGAGGGCAAGAGCAGAGTGTGTGTTTTAGGTTCTTCACGTCAACTTCAACTACTGTGTGTGCACCACATGTGTGTGGTATGTGTGGAGGGTGTGTTCATGGCTGTTGGTGTGTGTATGTGCACGTGTGGTGTGCACTGGCAGGTCAGAAGTGGAATGGAGTTCTTTGAAGCCAAGGATTTAACAAGAAGTGTCCTACAATGTTTCACTGACCTAAAAGAGTAGCTTAGGTAAAATTCATAGGGAAAATCTAAAGCCCAGATACCAAGGCATAAAGGCCAAGGAAGGACTGGGGCCTCAGAGGTAGGTAATGAAGACACCAGAACAAAATCCTGGTTTTTGAAGAGGCACGGGGGACATCTGTACTAACAGACAACAACTGTTTTGTTTTGGTTTGGGAGTGTTTTTTTGCTTTTTTAGGGGGAGGTACATATGGGGCACATGAAAGATCCCAGGCTAGGGGTTGAATCAGAGCTCCAGCTACTGGCCTACACCACAGCCACAGCAATGTGGGATCCAAGCCACATCTGGGACCTACACCACAGCTCACAGCAATGCCAGATACTTAACCCACTGAGCAAGACCAGGGATCGAACCCGCATCCTCACGGTTTACTAGTCAGGTTTGTTGCACTTGAGCCACAACAGGAACTCCCAGACAACCATATTAATGCCAGTTGCTAACTGTAGCTTCCTGTGCTAAGCTGGCCAATGTGTGTTATATTGGGTTCACTTTCAAAAGTAGAAAAAGTTAGGTCTACACATAATTGAAAATACGTTTGGGAGTTCTCGTCGTGGTGCAGTGGTTAACGAATCCGACTAGGAACCATGAGGTTGCGGGTTTGGTCCCTGGCCTTGCTCGGTGGGTTAAGGATCCGGCGTTGCCGTGAGCTGTGGTGTAGGTTGCAGACGCGGATCGGATCCCGCGTTGCTGTGGCTCTGGCATAGGCCGGTGGCTACAGCTCCGATTAGACCCCTAGCCTGGGAACCTCCATATGCTGTGGCAGCGGCCCAAGAAATAGCAAAAAAGACAAAAAAAAAAATAAAGAATATATTATTAAAAAAAAAAAAGAAAATATGTTTGGAATATTTCTGGTACATTTTCAAGAACTTTCAGATGATACAATATATTCTTATAGTTCCTTACCTAAGAAATCACAATAAATGAAAAATTAAATAGTCTTGGTAAAACTTCAGTAGAATGGAATACATATGTACAGGTGAGTGGAATAAAATGTTTCAGGGCATCTTTAAAGCCCATCCTTGTGAAGCTATCTTGAGTCCACCACATTACATTTGCAGGATTAAAGTTCCCTTTACTTCTTTAAGTCAAGGAAAAGAGAAAGCAGGCACCCACAGCACTCAAATGGCCTGCAAGCACCCATGAACTTTACTGCCCTCTCATAGTACGCTAGTCCTAAGGGACACAGTGCCTGCCCTCTGCTGTGGTGAGTGGGTTCATGTTTCCAGCCATCTTACCACCCCAACCCTAACTTTGGCAACCATGGTCTAAACCAAGCTTTGAAGGACATGCTCAGCACTTCCTGCTCATCTTGCTAGCAACTGTTCCCTGGTCCCTTCTCTCCCCCACCTCCCACATCCAGAGACCATCCCCATTCCCAAAAACATCTTCCTCCCACATTCAACAACTCCCTCAAACCCCATCTCACACAAGTCAGTTCAGGTGTCCAGGTTGCAAAGGGAATTAATCTTTGCTTTTCCACCACCAAGCCCAGTATCTGGCACATGGCAGGCCCTCAATACATGCTGGATGAATGAGAATGAGAGAGTGTACAACCCCAATGTTATAGCAAGGCTACAGGTAGGGCTTTAAAGGGTAGGGATGGAAATGGCAAAGAGAAAACTGAAGAGAAAGTGAGAGTACCCTCACATCCTCTAGCTGCTAAAAGGCAGCCCACCCCCATCCCTAAACCCTGCCCCCCATCACCGTATGAAAGAAACACAGCAAGACTGCCTCAAACACTCCACATATATTTTTCAGCTGAATGTTATGACTATTTTACCTTCAAGGGTGACCTGGGTATTCATTCCAAACCAATTTCACTTAGACACACAATGTGATTTTCCTTGGCCTAATCCCCTGGAATTGGCTGGCTTTTTCTCAGCAACAACAACAAAAACTATTTCCTTTAATATAGGAAACTTCTAGTGTCACCATCTGACACTGAAGAATTTAGAGTTGTCTGTATTCCACACAGTGTTCATCTAACGAATCTACAGGATACAAACAAAGGGATGTGGTTCTCCACCATTCTGTGTCAACTCCCACGTACCCTGAGCTGTCCCACATTGTACTGCGTACCTCTAGACTGCCTTTCACACCATCAACTGCAGTAAAACCTAGACAATGTGTGAAAATAGCAAGCCGATATGATTTCCAGTCTTCCAGCCCAGGAATCGTGTCCCTTGGCAGCCATGTCACTCTTCCAACTCCAGGAGGTGGGATGGGGGAAGGGAGTGCCCACTTGGGAACGAAGGGATTGGATGAAGGCAGTTATTCCAATCAAACAGGAAGAAAGAGAAAGCTTATCCCTTCCTCGCGGGAGAAGTGGAGGGATATCCGGTCAAGCAACTTGAAAACAGGTGGTGAAAATGCACACCCTGATTCCATTCTCCAGCCTGGAGTCCCCGATGGGTAGAGGCAATGAAATCCATTAAACTGAAAAAAAGAAGGAAAAAAAAAAAAAAAAAGCCAAGAAAAAGCTTCCTTCCCACTAGGTACTCGGAGTAAGTAAAGACTGCACCAGACTTGACCCCTTCCACCCCGTATCAAAATAGGGGTGTCCATAGCAGAGCCAAGTGGGGGCATATGGCACGTAGGCAAAGGAAAAGCCTGAGCTTAGATTTCCAGCATCCCCTTCATCTCCTATGACACCCGGCAAGTATTGGTGGCTGGGCGCTCTGTGAAAGGTCCCAGAAGACAGCCGATGGACTTACAAGGAAGAGGATGCTCACAGCAGAGACCAGGTGATCCTGAGAGCCATGGACCAGAGGGGAGACGCCCTGAACCAGGAATCATGGGAGACAGGCAGGTCAGGGCTCAGGGGGCAGGGGCGCTAAGTTGACCTGGAGGCTTTCTGGTATGACCAAGCTCAGAGAGAAGGCACAGAGATTTGAGCTATCACCTTCAGTAGCAGTGCTAGAACCTGAAAACCAGGCATATTCAGAGCACCAACATGGCCACAGGAGGGTCCAGTGGCCAGTAGAGGGGCCCACGTGCCTTAAATCCCAAGAATCCCCCTCAGCATGTGTTCAGACCCCTCCGCCATCCACCTAGGGCCTCTCTTGGAAAACAACATAAGCAGAGGAAGAAATAGGAGAGGCTAAACCTTTACCCCAAAGAGACCTTTACCTAGGAAGCTACTTAAATGATCAAATCAGACCACATTTTATTTTTACTTGATACCCAACCGCACAGGGGCTACGAGGGAAGCACAGATCTCTTACAAAATGTTAAAAAATAGTTACATTTTCTTTGCATATCAGTATATAATGTGCAATTTTGCAATCCAGCTTTATGAAATTTTTACAATTTGTACGAAAAAAAAAAAAAAAAAAAAAACATTACTGCAAGCTATCATCCCATAATGGTATTACCTGCTGCCACCCAGAGGAAAAGTGGCTGAGGAAGGGCAGGTCCTTGCAGAGTTACCAGTGTTGCAGAAAGGGAGACCTCTTCCAGGGCCTTCGAGTGAGCTCTTACCTGACACTTGGAAATGAATTGTTCAAGGAGGCACACATGCTGACAAAGCTAAAGACTTTACTGGGAAGGGGCGCCCAAGGCAGAGAACCCAGGAGAACTGTTCTGCCACTTGGCTCAAAGTTTCTGTTTTTTTTGGGGGGGAATGCAGTTAGTTTCTGGGTTGTCTCTAGTCCGTCATCTTGCTTGGTCCACACCTGGTCTGGCTCAGGATTCTTCTTGGTGACACACATCCCTCCAGCGCCAAGACTGTCTTCCCCCCTCCTCTCAGCCCCTCCCAGATTCTCAGTACATCTTCAGGGCAATACCATGCTCTTATTATGGCCTCCTGTTGTGAGACAGCTCATGCGAGGGGCTATTATTGTGCCTGGCCAAGGTAGGCCGTCTCAGTGGTCCCCCAACACCAGTGCCTGCACAGGACCTTAGTGGGAAGAAAGCATCCTTTCAACATTAGGTTCTGAAAGCTGCTGCTGACACAGACTGACTCAAGCAGGTAGACTGCTCATGACCAGCAGCTAGACCTCCTAGAGTCTGGCTTTTTCGCTAGTGGCATGGGGGTGGGGTGGGGGGGAGCAATCTCCAGCCTTGTCTCTTACCTGTCTCAAACCCCTCCTATCTCACCATGACTCTCCCTTTGGGAAGCTATCAGGTGACAGCTTTGGGTGTGCGTACACAGGAGGAGACGAGATGAGACTTTATACCACTCACTAGTAATGTGTAGGAGGATTAAAAAAAATAAAGGAACACCTCTGCCCCTCCATTTATTATGGGATCTAATACATCCATATGTAGAGGTTCAAGATTAGGGGCCCCCTAACCATGAGCCACAGTCTGAGTAGATGCCTGGCTCCATTTCCCTAAAATCCAGCATGAGCTGTCACTTCCCTACCCCGTGCCACCTCTCATGCCCCAAGCAAGGTACAGTCTGCCCAAATCAGAATTGAGCCTTTTGTGACACTTTTTTTTTAATCTCCACAAATGGAACCCCCCACTTTACAATGCGGGAATCAATTGTTCAACTCTTGGACACGTTTTCAAGGAACACATTATGCACAAAGTAAAAAACTGCCTGATTTCTTTCTTCCCCATTTTGTTATTGAGATTTCTTTCTTTGTTTTTACAGAATTTTTCCAGCATAGGTGTCAATTTATGTTGCAAACATTGTGCTTAATTGTTTGCCAGACTACAGAATAACTCGCACAAACTGAAGTTATTTTTCGACAAGAACAAACAATTTGAATGTATGGCAGTTAGTGGGGAACAGAGAACAAAGGCTGTGGTTTTATTTAAAGAACAAGTCAATCACCCCAACAGAAAGACAATGCAGGTGCTCCTTCCGTGTGAATGGCTGAAAAGCCCGAAGTTGCTCTGTTTTAAAACGTGTGAAGATAATCGTGACAAAAGGCCCGGTTTGGAACATTGATAAAAGAAATTCAAGAAGAGCTACCCATAGTTCACAAAGAAACAAAGCTTTTGCCATTGAGGAAAGGGATTACGCCCTGTGAAACCCAGTCCTCACTGATGATAGCGTCTGGTCTTACCGCCAGGCAGAGGATCAGGAAATTGACTTGACACGGAAGTTTTATGCGAACGGACTTAACACAACCCCATCAAATATGTTAAATGTGTCAGGCAAGGCATAAGAAGGACTGAAAAAGCAGGACAACAGCTACTCAAAGACAACTCCTCCTAAAATAGCCCACTGTCCATCCCCTACCTCGCACAAAAGGATGCTCTCTCTTTTCATCAGTGGTTTACTTAGAACAAGACTCCAAGTCATCGGCAGCAAACATTTTCTGTAAAGAGCCAGACAGTAAACATTTTGGGCTTTTCAGGCCATTCTGTCTGTGTCACCACTACTCAGCTCTGCCACTGTAGCATGACAGCAGCCACAGACAATTTGTAAGCAAATGGGTGTGGCCATCCAATAAAACTTTATGGAAGCTGAACTTTGACTTTTCTGTCATCTTCACATGTCATGAAATCTTTTCCTTCTTAATTCTTTCCCACTACTTAAAAATGTATGAACCCTCCGTACTTGTTGGGCCATACAACATTAGGCAGTGGCTGCGGTTGGCCCCACCCTAGCTCCATCACCTGCAAGCCCCTCAATGACTGAGACCTAATGTTACCTGCAGGCTCAGAACCACACTGCTGAACATACATTCAAGAACAACGGACACCTGTGAGAATGCAGAAATGGAGTTGGTGGCCAAGAAACCATGGCAGTCAAGAAAGGGGGGCGGGGGAGAACACACCAACAAATAGAAAAAAAGAGCTATAAGAAAATGTGGTGCATCAGTCTTGATGATGAAGTGAGTGTGCGGAAGAGGGTTGAATAGGACAGCTCTTCTACTATCGATACACAGACTTGAACGAAGTCCCAAAGGGACAAACCTGGTCCTGCTCCTGTGCATGGAATGTGGGAGGAGAAAGGAGGTCATGCAAATAATGAGGACACTGAAGGAAGGCTTAGAGCCCTGGGAGGCAACAGGAACCATTGTAAATGCTATGTATACATTGTATCATTTAATTCCCCAACTGCCCTATGAGTCGTGATGATTAACCCCAGTTACAGATGAGGAAAATGGGATCCTACAAGGATAAATAACAGGCTCAAGGTATGAATGCAGGGATAAAGAGCGACAAAGATGATTGATAGAAAAGTAGATGATTGGTAGATAGGTAAATATGATAGATAAACATTACACAGAGATGGTAGGCGGATGGAACAATAGACAGATAGCAGTCCAATTCCGAAACTGGAGCACTTGACCCCACCCTGTGCTGCCTCTTGTGGCAACGGGAAGGTAAGCAAAAGGGTGCTGGAACATGCAACGTGAACTGCAGAGTGGAAGGCGGTAGGAATCCCTCATTTATTTGTAAGCAGCTGATAACTGCTGTCTTCCAAGAGGTTCGTTTGGGTGGAGGTTTCGTGAAGGAGGTGAGTTTGAAGTCATTTTGAATTGACTGAAGGAACTAAATATTGAAACGTGCACACGACCACAGGAAGCGTGTTCGTGGAGGACCTGGAACCGGGAAAAACAAAGATTCAGAGGGGATTTGAAAGTGCGAGGATGATTTGAAGAGCTAGACGCTTTTTCTCTCAGATCTAATGTAGGGACAGATTTTCAAAAACACAGGTTCTACAAACTGCCTCCCTTTGATTTCCAGGAGGGGCTGGTAGGGAATGCAAAGCAGCTTATGTCAGGAGCATCCTCCTCCATGGTGGGTCCAGCCTCCAGTGGCTAGGGAGCTTGTCGTAAATAAACTGGGGCCCGCACCCAGCTATGCAGGGGGTCCCAAGAACTCACCCCAAAGCACACTGCCAGGAAACATTACCCTCATGTAACAGACCAAAAAATAAGTAAATAAAGCCTTAGAAAACTAGCTAACTTGCCCTAAAATTGATTCCGAGTCAGAAGAAGTGTTTGCTCCCTTCTGAGGCTGTACCACTCCATTGGGGCGTGCTGGCTTTATCAGGATTTTCCCCCAAATGGCCTCCTACAACCACCTCTGTAGTTATGGATCAAAACCTTCCTCCAACAGACCTTTCCCTCAGAAAACAGTGTCTTTTCCTGCCCCATGAAGTAAGGCTGGTCTACTTCAGATCTATTCAACTGGTTTTGAAAAAAGATAAAATGCAAAAAGCTCTTTGCTTTAAAACACATGGCAATTGTTCTGTACCATGGCTGTATGTATCCACTTTCATGGCCCTGTACACCAAAAAGTAATTTTAAGTATATACAGATTATTTCTCAATTTGAGTAAGTTACTTTTTAAAAACAGAAATTTTCAAAACAGAAACTTGTATCATCCCTGAATGTCTGCCTGATTTTTAGACTAAAAACGTGAATGAGACAATTCAGTTTGGGGTGACTGACAAGTCACATTTGAGTTCCTAAACTAGTTCTGGTTTGGGGACTAGTGCATTACACTAAATCCAGCTGTGACTCTGTTTAACCCAAGTGTTCCCCAGAGGCCGCTAGGGCGGTCTCTCTTCTCCAAGCCGCAATTGAGAGGCTTTGCGAGCGGCCCTATAAACACACTAATGAATGAATGGACAACTAATTACCTTGTAAATATGCATGAATAGGCACAGATTGCTCAGCAGTAAGCCAAAGGTCTGGGCGCCCTCTTGCTACCTACTTGCGCATGAAAAAAAAATCTGTGCTCCTCTTACTGTGGAAGACGGGCTTCTCATCTGTAGAGGCAACCCTTTCAATACGGAGAGAAAATTTCCCTGTATAGGATACTTTGATCCATTTAATTTATTAAAAGAAATACTTTTAATAATAAAAAAAGACTAATTCAGCCATGAAAGATGGATAGGCGACCACAAGTTTTTGAACCACAACAAAAAATAAACTGACCTCATGGTTATAACTTTCCACCAGGTGATTTTTATTTTTACTTTAAATTTTTATTATAGATGATTTACAATGTTCTATCAATTTCTGCTGCACAGCAAAGTGACCCGGCCATACACACACACACACACACACACACACACATTCTTTTTCTCACATTATCCTCCAGCATGTTCCATCACAAGTGTCTAGATATAGTTCCCTGTGGGATCTCATTGCTCATCTACTCCAAATGCAATAGTTTGCATCTACCAACCCCAAACTCTCAGACCTTCCTAGTCCTTCCCCCTCCCTCCCCCGCCCGCTTGGCAACCACACGTCTGTTCTCTACATCTGTGAGTTTTTCTTTTCTATAGATAGTTTCATTTGTACCATATATTAGATTCCAGATATAAGTGATATCATATGGTATTTGTCTTTCTCTTTCTAACCTACTTCACTTAGTATGAAAGTCTCTAGTTCAATCCATGTTGATGCAAATGGCATTATTTTGTTCTTTTTTATGGCTGAGTAGTATTCCGTTGTGTATATACACATCTTCTTATTGCATTCATCTGTTGATGTACATTTAGGTTGTTTCCATGTCTCAGCTATTATGAATAGTGTTGCAATGAACATAGGGGTGCATGTATCTTTTTGAATGAAAGTTTTGTCCATATATATGCCCAGGAGTGGGATTGCTGGATCATACGGTAGTTTTAGTTTTCTGAGGTACCTCCATACTGTTTTCCATAGTGGTTGTACCAATTTACATTCCCACCAACAGTGAAGGAGTGTTCCCTTTTCTCCACACCCTTTCAGCATTTGCTATTTGCAGACTTGTTAATGATGGCCATTCTGACCAGTGTGAGGTGGTACCTCATTGTAGTTTTGATTTGCATTTCTCTAGTAATCAGTGATGTTGAGCATTTTTTTCATGTGCCTATTTACCATCTGTATATCTTCTTCCAAGAACCATCTATTCAATTCTTCTCCCCATTTTTCCATTGGGTTGGTTTTTTGCTGTTGAGTTGTGTAAGTTGTTTGTATATTTCAGAGGTTAAGCCTTTGTCAGCTACATTGTTTGAAACTATTTTCTCTCAATCTGTAGGTTATTTTTTTCTTATGGTTTCCTTTGCTGTGCAAAGCTTGTCAGTTTGATTAGGTGCCATTTGTTTATTTTCGTTATTTCTGATGCCTTGAGGGAGTGACCTAAGAAAACATTTGTACTGTTGATGTCAGAGAACATTTTGTCTATGTTCTCTTCTAGGAGTTTTATGGTGTCTTGCCTTATGTTGAATTCTTCTTGAGTTTATTTTCATGCATGGTGTGAGGGTGTGTTCTAGTTTCATTGATTTGCATATAGCTGTCCAGTTTCCCCAGCACCACTTGCTGAGGAGACTGTCTTTTTCCTATTCTATATTCTTGCCTCCTTTGTCAAAAATTAATTGACCATAGGTGTCTCGGTTTATTTCTGGGTTCTCTATTCTATTCCATTGGTCTGTATGTCTGTTTTTGTACCAGGACCACACTGTCTTGATGACTGTAGCTTTGTAAGATTGTCTGAAGTCCAGGAGAGTTATGCTATCTGCTTGTTTTTTTTTTCTCCTCAGGATTGCTTTGGAAATTCTGAGTCTTTTATGGTTCCACATAAATTTTTGGATTGTAGTTCCTCTCTCTCTCGCTCTCCATTATAAGTCACACCCATTTCTGTTGTTCTCAAAGATTCTAGCATATGTATATATGTAGGGCGGATTCACTCTGTAACATATTTGAATCTAACACAACATTGCAAATCAATTATACTGCAATAAATTAAAAAAAAAAAATGTAAGAGTGATACTGCTCCTTGAGCTGGAAATGTCAGTGTCACACAAAACCCTTGTCAAAAGGGCAATCCTGTCAGAGCTTTGGTGGAAAAAAGCTCCCTTGAAAGGCACCTGTAAACATATTTTAGGCCTGATGGAATCACCCAATGTAGTGAGTTGGAGTTGCTTCTGTTCAGCCTGTGACTGAAGTCAGATAGAGTGAAATTCTACACCCATCCTTTGGTAACTGAGCGACCTTCAACAAATTAGCTTTTTTTTTTTTTTTTTCCCTCCACAACCACACCTGTGGCATATGGAAGTTCCCAGGGCCAGGAGTCAAATCTGAGCTGCAGCTGCAGGCCTATGCCACAGACACCACAACACTAGAACAAAGCCACAACTGCAACATACCCCACAGCTTGTGGCAACACCAGATCCTTAACACACTGATCAAGGCCAGGAATCAAACCTGCATCCTCACAGAGATAACATCAGGTTCTTAACCCACTGAGCCACAAAGGGAACTCCTAGTTACCCTCTTATGTCCTCAGTTTACTCCTCTGTCTCACAGGGCCAATAAAAGCTACCTCACAGGGTTGATCTGAATATTAAATTAGATAATGTATACGAAGTGCCTGGTTCTACACCTACCACATAATATTTGATCCATTTTTTTGTATTACTAGCATGAATAAGACCCAGAGGAAATATAATTCAAATTTGTTTTTACAGACTCACAACCAATCTAGTCTGGACATGGGCTTCTTTCCAAGGGGCCAGCATCTCCCTAAATGCCATCTGGGATAGGTCCTCATCTCAGAAGTGAAGCGACATGGTCATGATCCGCTCTGATGCAGGACTAAAGAGGGCGGAATGGAGACTCTGGCAGGGTCAGGCAGTAACTTTATATTTTCAGGCTTATTTTTCACACGGGGTCTATGTGCAAGCCTGAGCCCAAAAGACAAAGCTCTTGTGAAACTATGGCAATGATTTTTGATCTCTAATAGATGAAAAGAGGAACTGGTAAACGCTTTCGAACCATGCTTCCCATCGTGTGCCCCATGGAACGCTGGCTCCGATAGCCAATGTTACTGTTCTTTCTCAGTTTGCATACTGGAAGAGTACCTCTCTAGGTGATCACTTAGGTTGGTAATTTAAAGTTCTATGAAAGATAACAGGGCTTCCAGTTTGGATGTGGCTGTAAAATAAGGATAATTCTCTCCAGCAAATGAAATGAACTGAGGGTAATTACTCAACTAACCATTTTCCACCCGCCTGTCCACATTTCTCCACTTTGTCTTCAAAGACATCTAAGAGTTTTTATCAACGTGCTTGCTAAAATCCAAGATGTCCCCTTCATCCACCAATATCACACTCATTAAAAATAAATGCGATTAATTTGGCAAGACTTATTTTTAGGAAACCATGCTGACTCTTGGAAATCATGGCTGACTTTACTGAGGACTTACCATGTCCATGATTAGTCACTGGGACGTCAGAATAAAATGGCTCAGACCATAGGTTTTGAAGTCAAATCCCATCTCCACCCCAATTACTCACCTCATGCTATCAAGCAAGTTAACATGTCTAAGCCCAGCTTCTCCAACTACAAAAGACTGTCAGGAGTTCCTATTGCAGCTCAGCCATAATGAACCAGACTAGTATTCATGAGGATGTGGGTTCGATCCCTGGCCTCTCTCAGTGACTCAGGGGTCTGGCATTGCTGTGAGCTGTGGTATAGGTCATAGATGCGGCTTGGATCTGGTGTTGCTGTGGCTGTGGCAAAGGCCAGCAGCTGTAGCTCCGATTTGACCCCTAGCCTGGGAATTTCTATATGCCACGGGTGAAGCCCCAAAAACACAAAAAATAAAAAAGTTTAAAAAAGACAAGATTGTTAGAATGAGCAAAAGTGAAACCACATATAAAGTGCTTTGTAGAGTGTTATAGACAGAGAAATGTTGAATAAAATGGCCATTGTTTTTTTAAATGAGGTTTGCCAAAATTTGGTAGGCCTTCAACATGGTTTGCTTTGAAAAACTGGCTCTGTCTCAGATCTGCTTTCCAGAATCAGTCTTGGGAGGGGCAGAGTTAGCAAGCAACAGCTCTTAGGAGAAGGAGAGTAAGGGTGTCAAGATGAGGCAGGGGCAGGGGGGAATCAGAATATGGTTTGGGGTCAAATCTAATTTCAGCCCCATTCCACGGGGGCCTCTCAGACATAAATTGCCTGGCACAGTCTATCCTGCCCTGAAGAAAAGCAACAAGGCTTTTGTCACCCCCAATCCCAGCCAGTTACTGACTATAAGATACCCAGAGCTGTAAGATACCCAGAACCTCCTGGCAAAGCAGTTCTCAATGAAAGCCAGTCTTACTGGGAAGGTCAAAGATTTAAGCAGCAGCTGAGAGGGGGGCACCCAACCAGCAAATCTGAGTGGCACATCATCACCAGCATCCTCCATGGAGACATGCCAATCACTCCATCAAAACTTAGGACCCACCAACTAGGGTGACCTCTGGGGCAAAACACGCATAGCTCTATGCCACCTCATTTATCTTATCCTTCCTTTATTTTTTTCCCTCCTTCTAAACCTTCCTTTTGTTGAAATATATTGTGATTAAGCACAATTACAAAAGACCACAATATCTCTACTTCCGAGTTACAGTCTGTCTTGGTGCTGTCAAAACATGGTTACGAACTTTTTTTTTTCCTACAAAGAGCTTGAACATAGATTAAAATATAGAACTCAATTCAGAGAGAGGAAAATTAACCATTAGAATATGGTGTGAAATAAAGCCTGCCCAGGGCACAGCATGTAAGAGAACCAAGAGCCCACATGTTCTACAGGGGTAGAGAGGCCACATTTTAGACACTCGTGAAGCGTATTTCTAGGCAGTTTATAGAAGGATAAAAAAATCCCACAACTATACCATCTTGCAGTTATCTTTGTTGAGGTGGTCGTTATATTACTTCCTTGAACAAACTTGAATTCACATCTGACTCTGGCGTTTCTTAGCTGGCTTAAGGTTTGTTGCTGTTCTAATCTCTTGAGGCCCCTGTTTTCTGTAACATCTTCAAAAATTACAGGTGGGGGTTTAAATAAAATAACATAGATGAACTACTTAACATAGCACTAGGCATATGTTAAGCTTTCACACGTAACATGTATTTTTTAAATTTCTTCAAAAAGTCCCTACACAGGGAACTGGGAAGCTAAAAATTGAAGAACTCCTACAGAAGTCTTGTGTTGCTCTATCTGTACCATTGTATGTCAAAATGAATTAATGACAGACTAAACCGCTATATTTTGTGCTTGAATTTGACATCACAGGGGGTTTTATTGTTGTTGTTAATATCGAGATCTTAGCATCTACAGATTTGTCTCTCTCATATTCCTTCACACACCCCATCTTATACAGTGGTTCCACAATTTGGAACTTTGTGGAGGCAGTTTCGATTCTGACAATGATGAAGGGGAGGCAGAGACACTATTGATATGTAGTGGGCAGATCCAAAGACATTAAACATCCAGCATGACCCAGAACAATCTCTCACAATGAAGAATTATCGCACCTAGGTCCTTCTTGCATAACTTCCCAATGCCCCTCTAGACATTTACCAGGGGAAAAGCTTGTTCATCATTAACTGAGCCTAGAACCTAAGCTCTGTCACCTATATACAAAGTATCATTCAGTGAGAACATAAGTTAATTTTCCAGGAGTACAACTGCCAGATAAGTCAAGGGACAGCTAGCTATATGCTAGTTCATGCTAAACTCTATCAAGAATTGTTCCTCCCATCATAAAGTCATGACAAAGCAACTTAGTGAAACCAAGTGGCCGGTACCACATTCTATCAGTCTGCATTTCTCACAGACCCATGGTGCGTCCACACGTAGGTACAGGTACTGACTTCTTTGATGTGTTTCCTAATACGGTTGTCTGAATATTTTAACATACAAATGCCTATTTTATTATAAATTGTTTTCCTTTGGGGGGATTTTATCAGTTCCTTTAACTTATATGAATGGTAGGTTATATGTCTACATATTCTTTGTCATGCTAAGTAAAGAGGATATATAGACTATATACACAGGATATAACAAATACACAAAATATTTGTTATTGAAAGGGTAGCACTGGGTCTAATAGGACTATGAGTAATGTTATGCCCTCTTTGCTCCAGGGGATAAAATTGGTCATTATCACCACCATCATATAAGCACCGGGTTTTCAGCCTTGACACCTCTGTTAGACTTTCCTCCTAGAAAAGCCAGGCCTGAAAGGTTAGCAAGACACTCGAAAGTCAAGTTCAAAATTCCATCTGATTGTGTCAGCTGGGACAATGCCTTTGTACATTATGAAGTTTGCTGATAAGACTGAAAAGTTGCCCCCAAGTCTCTGAGGATCTCCTGTTGTCACATGTGTTTGACTGGACCATTTATCTCCATTCTGAGCCTCAGTCAAGACTACAGTAAAAGAGCCCATATTTGATTCTAGAGGTTACACTCTCGCAGGACCTTTCAGTTGGACAAAAAGAAAGCACATACAAACACATGCATATAACACAATTTCCTTTGCTTGTGTATATCTTTTGTGAATATGTTTTTTGAGTAGAGGCAAAGCAGATAAAATAGATGTTTTCCTGTATTCTCACTGACAAATTACCAAAACAAGAAAGTATTAGGTTAAACTCACCCATAAACTGGCTAGGATTTGAAGAATCTCAGATTCTCCATGGTAAGGAAAGCTACAGAACACTAAAAAGTATACATTTGTTCCAATTTTAGATGAATAATAAGAAAGAATATATAGAATTGAACTAGGAATTGACTTTTGTGTCTATGAATTTGGGTCTTGTCTTTAATCCAATAGAAAGGAAAAGGCAAAATGCCAAGTTTTTTTTTTCTATCAGAAATAAGACAAGGAAATATATCCCTTCCAAAAAAAAAAAAAAAAAAGAACCAATTATTATATTTCTAGAAGGCAACCCATGACCTCTGTCCAGGAAATAAAACACCTACCAAGCTTCTCCAAAACCTGGGTTTTTCAGAGAGAGTTTTTCCAAGGAGTTCACCAGAGATGAAACCCCAAAGATCAACAGTCAAAGGAGGCGGCACAGATGCAGATTCAAGAGGACATGTAGGTTGTTACATAAATCACAACACAAGCGTCCCCCAGGATGAATAGGGACCCCAGATCTAGTTCCTACAAGCCTCCAAAAGCCAGTATTTTTCCAGAGAAGGCACTAGTGTTTCCAATCCAGTGTGGAGTAAAATGGGGGAGAAAAAAAAATACCTTAAATTTTTCTGAGCAATTAATATGAACAGAAGGAAAAATAGCAATTGTCCCCATTGAAACAGCAACACCTCCACGCCTTCAGCTATCTGAAACAGAGACTGTTTGCATTAATAAGGCATTAGATTTCCCCCCCCCTTTTTTATTGTCAAATGCCAGTCGTTCAAGGTCCTACATTTGCCCGTGAAATTCAGGGCAATGAAGCTGACAAAATGTAATTTACTTGCACTGAAATGTGCCAGATCCACGATTTACTTTACCAGCCTTTCAGGCAGGATTTCACATTTGGTGGCCTTTCTGAACTATCGGAGGGCTGGACAACTTCCATGGGCCACAAACAGCCAGGGCATGGCAGGTGGGCAGCCACAGGAGCAGCTGGCAAGGTCACTGATAACACAAAGATTTTCCCAGAAGCAAAGGAATAATACTGCTATCAATTCAAACAAATGCCAGAGCTCTCCTGAGTTAAGGAGGACTTCCCCTTTCCCACAGATACCTTAAAATTAATGCACATCTACAGAAAAGAATAAAACAGATGTAGTCATCCCCGGAAAACATAACAAGTTCAGAAAATAGTTACTAGAGCGTAGAACTTATAGAGAGCTAAGCTCAACTTCACAAATTGTCTAAATGTATAAAACGTTTCATCATCATGATGAAGACTTTTTGAAATGGAAAAGAGGGAAAAAACGAGTCAGAGAACACACAGGGAAGGCACTGTTAATTGTAGGACTTTGGGGCAAGATTTTCCACACATATAAATAGTATTGTGTTAAAAACCTCTTTACAAGATTTGTGTTCAAGGTTATCTATCATGACATTATTTACAATACAAAGAAATGTGCAAGAAAATAAATGCCCAATAGCAGGGAATGAGCTCAATAGATTATGGTGCATCCATGCTGTGGAACCATTAAAAAATCATGTTGCAAAAGTGTATCAAATAACGTAGGGAACTGTTCCTGATATAACCTTAAATTTAAAAAGTGGTTTACCAAAAAATATGCACATTTTAATTCTGATATCATAACCTGTACAAAAGCATATATAAGGATCGGGGGGAAAGGCGAAGGCTATACACTCTTTTACATTCGCAGTGATTATGTCTAAGTAGTGGGATTGCGTTTTATATTAATTTTGTGTGCTATTCCATAGTTTTTAAAAGTATTTTACACTAAACATGTCTTACCTTGATAATAAGAAAAATGACACAATAAAATTTTAAATCGCTTTATTTCTGAACAATGTGGTCGGATAGAAGCAGGTCTTGGTATTCACATTTAATTCTTTTCAAAGACATCCCCCAAGATTCGCAAGGACAAAAAAAAAAAACTTCTTTCTTAGGGGACCTGGATCAAGAATGGGATGAATAGGTACCCTCTGCTCCAAAAGAAATTTTGCCTGTGTTTTAGATTCACATTTAAGATATATTTCCTACACCAAAATAAGCCAGCATCTGATTTTTAAAGAATTAGGACAAATCCATTTCCAAAAGCCTATAACATCTGTGAATATATCTTCAACAATTAGCAGAATTTTCACTTTCAGAAGTTATCCAAGCTGTTTAAAGGTGTCACAGCATACTCAGAAATGCCCCTACCCTTTGGAAAGCTCCTGATCTTATCTTGACCAACCCACCTTCTATCCCCACCTAATGAAAGCCGTAAAGTCTGCAATGAAGACTAAATTTACAGACTTAGAGGAAAAGTGAGATAAACCCAGAAGCTCTATAAGGCATCTGGAATAAAGGTTTCCATGACCATTGTTGTTTCAACAGAGCTGAATAAAGCTGTGGTCAACTGGTCAAGAACAAACATCCAACTCTGAATGAACTCAAGCCCTGAAGCCCTTTAGTTGTGACCAACCAGAGCAGCACAGACAACCAATGCACAGAAGCATTTCCATCAGCAGAAGACAGAAAACTCAGCAAGAGCCTTTCCTACCAATTAAAGGTAGTCGATATTGATTATCTGAGGGATTTCCATGCTCAGGAAGCAAATTAGAAACTCAATACCTGAACTATTCCTAAATGCAGTTATCAACTTTAGAGTTTTATCTCATAAAACCAATTCAGCTTAGAGTTTAATTCTATTAAATTAGGGCTTAGAAATAAGATTTGTTCTAGAATTAATGCATCATTAGTTTTAAAATGCAATATACTGAAACCCAAAATGTGCTGTATTACAGTTTGAAGAATAAATGAGTAAAGATGGCATCTAAATGCACTTCTCTCTAAATATATTTACCAGTCGAAAAAGTGATGGTTCATGAAGACACTGAGTCTTCTGGTGGAATGGACAAACCTCCTCTCTTTAGCATACTATCACACCATGGGTTCCACTTCTTTACTCAGGTTTTCCCTTTGTTCTTAGACTTCTTTATTTCAACCAACAGGAAACATTTTTTGAAGGGGGGGGTGAGAGGGCAGAATATTTTCCCTGATATGCTCTACAATGAAACCCCATGCACCTTGAGCCTCCTACTTTAAAATAAAGATGCTAATATAGAAACTCTCAACAGAACTGCCCAAGGCTGTGTAAGTTTTAATATGCTGCACCAGTTCTGCACTTTATAAAAATAAGACAGAACGTCCACGTAGCCTTCCCTTCTGTGTATGGTCAGGAAGAGGGTCCTCTGTCCTGCGGTAGATGCCCTTCACTTTTGACATCTTGCAGAAACTGAGTCTATGTCCCTGATTAAACACAGCAAAGGAGCCTGTCCTGCAATGCCTGCCTCCCCGACACACATGAGGGTTTGGGTATCTGACACCGGAAAAGTTCAATGGGTAGGAATTCAGTAACAGTGATGTGAGAAGACTGAGAATGAGAAATAAAATAGGAGGAGAGTCAGACCCTGTCAAGACTCTCCTGACAGAGCCTGAATATATAAAGATCCACCAGGAGTTCCCACTGTGGCACAACAGGGTCAGCAACTTGGGAGCACTGGAACACAGGTTCAATCCCTGCCCTGGCACAGTGGTGTGGCCATAGCTGTGGCTTAGGTCACTACTGCAACTTGGTTCTGATCCCTGGCCTGGGAACTCCATGTGCCATGGGGTGGCCAAGAGAGAAAGAGAGAGAGAGAGAGAGAGAGAGAAAGAAAGAAAAAGAAAGAAAGAAAGAGAAAAAAAGAAGCACCCTTCTGGGGAGAATAGCCGCCGATCTTGATAGAGTCTTAGATGCTCTGATGACAAGAGGCCATTCCCTCTGGCAACAATAGCCAAAGTTGGGGTTTTTAAGCAAAGAAATGACATTTGCCATTTTGAAAGGAGGTGGCTATGTTTCTGTGAACTGCACCGTATCATCCTGTGTTTTAGGATCCTCCATTGCATTATTACGCCCTCCCGAAATCCCGGCATACATCGTCTCACTCACGGTAAGAGCAGACCAGGATCACAGGGTCTGGTAAACTGATGACACGTGGGTTAGTCTGGCCTTTGAATTTGGGAGGAATGATTCACCATTAAAATTTTTGATGTACAAAAATACGAAATTATCACAAGAGATGTCCAGGGAGCTTCGGCGAGTGGGAGGTAAGCACAGCTTGGTCTGGCTTTAATACAAGGTTTTCAGATGGACTGTCACATGATGCTGGGACTCTTAGCTTCATAATAATCCACCACTTTCAGAAAATTACAGTGCAGGTAAGACGGAAAAAAAGGAGGCCGAAACCTGATTCTGAGCCAGCTTTTCCCAACTGAACAAACCATTCTCAATCATCTACTCCTCCGTTTCAGCTCTTCTCCTTTATTTGTGTAATCTCTTCATCCATTGAAACACAAAACAAAACAAAACCCACAGGAAGACAAGGTGAGTATAAATCCCCATCTTTTCCCCACACAAGAACAGGTGAACAGCGAAAGAGGAGGAAATGTTTCCAAATGTCAACCCAAGAAGAGGAATTATGTTCCAAGATTCCCTAAAGACCACTGGCAGGTCCCAGCTGAGGACCAAAGTCCCCTGTTGTCTAAAAAAAGGTTCGGCAACCTCCCAAAGCTACTTTGTAAAATTATCGATATTGCCCAGCAAAAAGGTCAAAGAGTATCGCTAGATTTCAACCATGTTATCACATTGCCACAGTTGGAGAGTCAAGATTAATTTAATTTTATAAATCAAAGCCTGTATGACCAGTTCAAACCTCGGATGGCCTCACTAGAGAAAGCAGCAGCTCTTCTCCCGCCTCAACGTTTTCTCTCTCTCTGCATATCAACCACCCGGAACAGAGAGGGAGATTCAAATGGAGAGTCAGAGGGGGATGGCTGGAGAGTTTGGGGCTAACAGATGCAAACTGTTACGGTTTGGCATGGAGAAGCAGTGAGGTCCTACTGTACAGCACAGGGAACTCTACCCAACCTCTTGGAACATAACAAAACATAGTATGAAAAAATGTACATGTATATATTTCTTGGTCACTTTGCTATACAACAGAAATGAAGAAACACTGTAAATCATACTTCAATAAAAAAAAATATATAACCAAAGAGAGTCTGCAAACCATTAAGTAGATGTGTGACCTTGAGAAAGTCCTTTCACTTCTCCAGCAACCCCTTTCCTTCACTCCAGAATGATTGGGTAGAGCATCTCCTGGCCCAGCCTTGCTCTTGTAGCTGGACATTACAATGCCAGTGGCTACTGATAAAAATAAATAAAAAAAATAAAATAAAAAAACAGCTAAGAACTCAGAAGAAAGGCGATGACAAGAGAGCAAAAACAATACCACAAAAGCCAAAAGCCGAGGACGAGAATAATGCTCTCTGCTAGCAAAGAGAGCAAGAAACACGGGGAAGAGTAGCCCAAGAGCACTCAGGCTCAAGGACCAAAGTGCTTCCCCTGTTAATCAAGCCTCATCGAAAACTCACACAATGTCAGCAAGTTGCACTCTGGTTCAGAGCCCTTTTCAAAGGTAGCCCCGTGCTGTTTATGTGGGAACGTGAAGGAAAGGAAAACGTCCCACTGCATGTCTTTTTCATGTGGCAGGAGAGGCCCTTAGACAAACACCAACAGACAGGAATGGCTAATTTAAAAAATAAAATGCAAAGACCTGTGGCCTGGTTCAAATTGAGTCTGACAGCGAAGGTCACAACAACTTTTCACTTTTATTTAAAGATACTGCCTTGATCACTGCCGGGCGAAAACACCACAGCCAAGAGGGACCTGGAATTAGACCAACCTGAATCAAGATCACCCTAAAGAGGGTTTCTTCTTCCAATAGCTTTCTTTCTTTTCTAGATAAAAAGCATCAGTGAATTATCAAATTACTAACATCTCAAAAAAGGAGAAAGACAGTTTTACCCAAGTCTATTACAAGTGGCTGTAATCAAAATTTCCCACACGCTGCCTTTGGAAGTCTCTCTGCATTCCTTCCCTTCTTGTAACTTTTCAAATAGTTCCATTCCCTTTTTGCTCTTGTCTTCCTTCTCTCCTTCACAATTTTTTTGGTGGTGCTAGTGGGGTTTGTTTTTGTTTTTATATCATAGGGGGGTTTTTTGGCGGGGGTGGCACTTTTTGTTTTGTTTTGTAATTTTTCTAGTCCTGCCAATCACAAGGAGTGGTAAAACACTCAAGTTTTAAAAAATTGTTCAAACCAGTTGTAAGATTCATTGTCTGTAAAGAAAATTACTTTGGCTTCCAACATGTGTTTTCAATACAAATGCATCACATAAAAAGTAAAAAGACCTCTTGTCTAATACGGCAATTCTCGTGGAGCCATTTTGGTCTTTATAGAAAGATCTCACTTATATCTTGGTGGAAAAAAAAAAAGTGAAACAAAGCAGACTCTGCACCTTCCTCAGGCCTGTTTTATATTTCTCCCATGCTGTCTCCTAAAGACACTAGCACTTGATAAAAGTTCAGGCCTTTTTGGTGCAGAATTCTACTTGGCATTTCTTTGGAAGCGATTAAAGACATTAGCCCAGCTTCACCATAAAAGCCTGAACTGCAAGTGTCAGGAACCAACGCTGCAACCCCCACCTCAGGCTTTCTCCACTTTGCACATTCCCAAAGGTTTTATATGGAAGAGGAGACACAGTTATTTTCTTCGTTTCCCTTTTCTAGACTTTCTGATGGAAAGAATGCTGATAAGTTTTTGCAAATATCTCTAAAGAGCTTCTACTCTAAGAATCAAAATCTTCTGCTTAATGACAGAGTTTCTATCTGATCACTGCTTTCTAGATAATCCCAGAGGCCAGGGAAGAAGAATACTCTCCAGTATAACCAAAAATGATGCCAAGGAAAAAACAGTTTTATTCTCAATTCTATTCCCGCTGTGTACAAATGGTTTGGTTCTCTCTGCCTTTTTTCCCTAATCTTAAAAGAAGAGGTATTCATCCCTGCCTGACAGAATTCAGATTCCATCATTCATATGGGTATAAAATATTCAAAATGTGTGATCTGTATTTGTTGAGAGAACATCTGCAGTGTCATGGCCCAAAATCGTTGGGAGCTCCCTTCCGCATCTCGACAGTTCCCTACCGTGTACTCCCTCACCTTCCCCAAAGAAAAATCTAACAGCTGTATTTTCCTGCCTCCTCTGACTTGTAGATTTCTTTAAATGGGAAGCACCCACATGAGTTGTGTGGAGGAAGAGGCCAAGTGCTGGCATACATCCTGTGCCTGCGCAGCACGAGACGCCGTGTGGTTCTGGACCAGTGGCCAGGGTACCAACTTCCGGATCGCAGTAAAGGCTGCAGCCCGTGTGGTTGGTCTGTTCTGGGCTATGTCTCTAGGAGTCTTCCCTGGAAGCTCAGCTTGGGATCTGTATCTTGGACCTTCTTATTGCATCTATGGGCTATCTCTATCACTTACCACCTCCTCTCCTGAGACTTTAGCTACCTGGACTGGATTCCACTGGGTATAACTAAGAACCTCATCAGATTGGTTTTATGCTCCACCTACAGTAAAAATCTGTACATATTCATTGCTTTTCTGCCACCCTCTGAGGTTTTGGAATCACATCCTCACTCCTGAGATGAGAGGAAAACAGATGTAAGGAAAACTACCCCTACCAAAACCTCTGCTCACCAGTCTGACCTAATACCTCTAAGTCACATGACCTCACCGTGAGTACTTCTCTCCAAAAAAATCCCTGGTTGGCACAACTCGAAGGGATTAACCAGTAGAGGCACTCCCTAGAGGAAGGGGATGTTGAAACATGAGTTTTAGTATGTAGGCAGTAGCCCAAAAGTGGGGATTATCAGCAATGATCCCAGAGGGTAGACCAGGTCAAGGGACTTGGGACTGAAGGGACTCAGGAATGTGAATGATAGGTCCCCCGAAAGAAATGCCCCTTCTTTGCCTAAGATCAGGAAATGACTTAAAGAGACCAAAGACGTCTTTGGGTCTAAAAGGAGATATTCTTCACGGGGAGCAGAGTACCTGCTAAGGCAGTTAGTATTCCATCTGAGAAAAAAAGAGAATGGGGGAAAAAAGATATATAGTGACCAGAAGTGACCCCTGAGCTTCCTCTGAATCCTCAAGGTGAATTTCACAGACCTTCTTTCCAGCCTTGGTCACTTTCCATATCATAAGATAGGCATCTGTATACGCACCTTAGATCTTCACTTTACCCTCTAAGACATGGATCTTTCTTATATTCCTTATGTGTTGCAGAGCATCTAGGCCAGTGTATTGCTCTAAGGAGGAGCTCAATGATATTTTGTGAAAGAGTAGAGGAGTGCATACATGCAACATAGTCCAACCAGCCTTTTTAGGCTTTTAATTTCTTATTTGCTTCTCAACTCTGGTTAATAGGCATATAGCCCAGTTCTTCTGATAGAAAAATGATCATGCAGTTTGTAGTAATTCCAGCTTCAAATTACGAAGGCTTTTTTTTTTTTTATTACTCTTGCTTTGGGCTCTTGTCTTATCTAAGCTCCCTAAAAGAATCCCCTTTATTTTGGTAGTAGTGTATATACTCCAAGAGATAATTGGCATGTTTTACAACCCACTGCCAGAAATGCTGCTTCTGTCTTTATATTCCTTGGAACTGATATCAGCACACACGGTCAGGGTCTTTTTTCAGCTTCAAGCCCAAGTGCTGTCACCTCTTTCTAAACAGTTTCTCTACCCCCATACTCAATTTTTTTACGGCTCCCCCCAACCCCCAATCATCCTTTATTCGCTTGAGGAATAGTTTTTCAGTATTTTGTGCCAAGCACTACGTTAAATGCCAAGGATATGATAGCAAACACAGAAGTTAGAGTAGGGGGTGGCATTAATTCTACAATGATTAGCACATTTGGACAAGTACTAAAAGCTGTACAGAGTGACATGAGAAAATATAACAGGGGGACCAAGCATAGGCTGACATTAGAGTCACTTGGCATCTCTAAAGAAATGGTATTATTTGATTGGTATTAGAGATAGGAAGCGGCCACATACTTCGTACAGCTTCTCCCACGAGGAAGTAGGGACTATGTCCTCACCCTTGGAAATAGGCCAAGGCCAATTGGTAGACTGGCCTTGACCCACTGAATCTGGCAGAGGTGACACTGTGTGAGCTCTGAGCCAAGAGACCCTGCAGCTTCTTCTCTTATCTGGTTGAAACATCTCTGTGAGACAGGCCCAAGCACCCCAGCTGTCACAGCTGAGGTCCCAGACAAATGAGCCATCACAGTCAACACCAGAGGTGAGCCACCCCAGGGAGCCCAGCTAAAACTGCTGATCCACAGCATCCAAAGCAACTATATGAGTACTGTTTGGGGTCGGTGGCCATGCATCAAATACTTATTGATACAACTGGGATCTGAAAATATGGAGTTAAACAAATCCAAGGTCTGGAGTGCAGAAGAAGAGTCCAGGTTGAGTTCTGATTGGGGGAAATTTGAACTATGACCCAGAAAAGCATCCAGTTATGTCTAAGAATATGCTACGAACCTCAGCATGACTTTGAGCGTCCTGTTCTTGGTCTACAAACTCGATTCTCTTCAAGTGGTAGCAAGCACTTATCACTCCCTCCTCTTCTTGAAACCTGCAAAAGTCCATCACTTTTCAAAGAACTCTAGCCTCATAGGAGTTTTGTCTCTAACTCTCTCCTTATTTCCTCTAGGCATCAAAGTAATAAATAGTAACAATAATGAGAAGGAGGAGGAGGAGGAGGGGGAGAAAGAGGAAGAGACATTTTTTTGTTAAAAATGGAATTGTTGGGGTTGATCCTTTAAGAATTTCTCAGTCACCTATGATAGTTATTTGAGTTGGATTTACCTCAAAAGCAGGCTTTAGTTCAAGGATTTGGGTGCAGGAAGTTTATTTAAAACTCAGGAAGGCCAAGTTAGGAAGCAGGGAAAGGAAAAAAAAATGTAACGTAAGCGTTAGCCAGCCATGACTGTTATGGGCACCCAGTGCTCAGTCCTGCTGGGACATCCCTGATGAACCCATGTGGAAAAAGCCTCAGAATCATACCACCCACGGCTGGAGATGCAGGGTGCTTATCCCTCAACTCCCTTTGTGTCTCTTCTTGGTTTGGAGTTGCCCCTTGAGGCATTAACTCCTGGCACTTCATGCTGCCCCAGGTTTGGGCTGAGATAATGCCCACAGCCTGGAGATACTCCCACAGACTTGGAAACAAAGACCTGAGAGGGGAGAGGCAACAGTCCACCTCAACCACAGGCGAACACAGAAGTGCCCCAAGTGGACATGGGGCAATGCGCTGACAGCATGCGGTATGTAAACATCTACTGAGACTGCTCTGTGAGCCAAATGGAGTGTCAGATGCTTCATGTGAGTTATCTTAAGCAAAGCTCAAACTAATGGATGCTATTGTGAACTGAGGCCTCTGGCCTGAGGAAGTACAGCCAGGTCCTAAGCATGATTCTCCTTCACCCATCCACGCATTTGAACAAGAGGCATCTGGATGACACAGATGACAAACCACAGACAAAGCAAATGCTCCCCAGCATTGTGGAAACCACGAGACTAACTTCACTTCACTTTGGAGTCCTTCACCAACCCATACAAAGCCAACTTCCCCATGTTTCGGTTGTGTACTTCTTGGTGCATCTAACCATCTAAAACTTTCTGTGCCTAAAGACTGGCATCTTTTCTTTTTTAAACTAATTCACCTTGCGAGAGTGCTGTCTGTTAAGTACTATGTAACTAGAAGGCCTAGCAGACACCTAGCATTTTCTAGGCAACCAGTACCCATCGCCCTCCTCCTTCCCAAGCGCACCCCAATTTCCATAGATAATTACCTCTCCTCCAGCAATACAGCCTTGCTGAGAAGCTAAGTCCAGGTGCTTGCTTCTCATGTGAGAACCTGCAGTGGACTGATTCTGCCCAGAGGCGTACCTGTGGTCCAAATATCACCGGATGCCCTCTCATAGGACTCTACAGCTCGAGCATGTGATGCAAGAGGATGTGAGTCCTTTACCGGAACAGCGACAATGGCCAGCTAGACAGACATCCTCACGAGAGTGGGGTACCATGCTTCCGTTTTCATGCTTCCAGCCCTCTGAGCTCCCTTGTTCCCGCCCCTCCCTAATCCTGCTCCCCTGGTATCTGGGGGTTGCTTATTGCTCCCCTTCTTTTCCTCCTTATATATCCCCTCTTGCTTAATTGCCCAGAGTAAGTTTCAATGCTTATAACCAAAGATCATAGACATAGACTCCCTGAGGGTGGAATTGGTAATGTCTACATCGTCCACTGAAGACAGTGAGGTTTTTATACATGCAAAGGTTGATGAGCGGCCTCTGCAGAAGCTTTCCTCTGCCCCCTGTGCAAGTGTACGTGGTTCTTCATTCCCTCACATCAATGCACAATTTACCTGGCAGTATAGGGAACTCCTCAGACAGGCTAACAAACCTAAGCATCTTAACTAAAGCCTAGTTTTTCATTTGAATGCAGAGACTGTCCCACTGCCAGCGTTAGGCAATGCACTCTGAAGGGTTTCTTTACATCTTTTTGTTTTTTTAATGAGCTGGCTTTCCCTCCTTGTTCTATTACATGCCCAGGCTCCATTTTTTTATTTCAATACTCTACATTATCAGTTTATAATCTAAGGGCTTTAAGCCAGCTATTGATCTACTTTCTAAAGAACACTTTTAGTCTTTCTCATGATTTCATAATCTTCTTTATACCATTTTCCTTCCTTGGAAGTTCTCCCCTTTGAAGGTGGTGACTGTTGTCCTATTAAATTTAAATTAGGATGAAATGCCCAGTGCTCTCTAAAAGCCCTGGACAGCTTCATCCAGGTCAGTATTCTTCGAGAATATGTCACATTAACCCCCCCAGTAGTGAGTAATGTTTACAATGCTTTTTTAAAAACCTTATCATGGTCAAGGCGCACATAAATTGTACAACTTTGGGAACACAGTTGGTAGCAGAGCTGCACATTCTTAGTGTAGCAACCTACAGGGTGTTTTAGAAAAGACAGCATTTTAAATTCGACTCATGAATAAGCAAACAGCCCCGACCACCCAAATCAACTCAAAGAGTAAACACGGAGGGAATGTTTAGTTAAATTTTAGATGCCATTTGACTAGGGAAAAGGGCTAAAACTTATCAGCTGAGAATGAATTATGTCAATACCAAAAAAAGCTAAGCATCTGCAGAGAACTGTCTTCAAGTAAAAGTTACACAAAGGGCTAACTGTTTATGCACCACAGATAAAATACACTCTACTACAAAGGGCTTGCCCGTGCAAAAGATAACAGGAGAAATGCTTTAGAATGTGTGGGATATACATACATAACTTATATGTGTATTTGCATGACTGTACTTAAGGATTATCATGGGGAAGAAATAGGCGCATACACATACACAGGAGCAAGGAAACAAAGACACCACAGGCAGCTGTTAACATGGTTTCATCTACAAATGCTGGCAGGTGACCTATGGAAGCCCACTCCCCTGGTAAGAGGCAGGGGTCTACAGACACAGCCTATTCTTTTTGGGTAGGGCTTGAAGAAAATCCAAGGTATCTCATAGTTTTGAACCCTGCTTCCTGTTAGAGGGAGGAAGGGGTCTGGTGCATTAACAAGTTTCTTGCAGGCAGAGATTATGTCTTTTACATCTGGAATCTTGAGGGCCTAGGACAGAGCCTGAAACAAAGCAGATATTGGATAAACATTGGTTCAATTAACTCAAACTGCTGCATTTTCTGTGTCCAGCCTCCAAGTGGGCATCAAGTAGCTGCATAAACTTTCTTGATTTGTTAGAAAATAAACCATTCGACTCCTCATTGGGCTCTTTCCAAATATGTGTAGGAAGGTCCAAATCTCATCTTTTCCAACATCTTCACTATGTATCTATTTCTACATCCTAGTTAGGGATAAAGAGAATCATTTTATATACAACTGAGCTTTTCTGCTTGAATTTCAAATAATGCCAGGGGCTGGACAGAACCTCCCCATGCCACTGGGCATCATACACACCACGGGAGTGAGCTGTGCCCTCTAGCTCACAAGCTGACAGCGGCGTCAGTAACCAGGCATGGCCTCCTGCCAAGCCTTGGAGCTGCCAAGCCTTGCCACCAGCACAGCCATTCAACTGTCTCTTCAGTCCCGTGGCGTGGAGATCAGCTGCGAGGAAAGAGAGACCAAGAACCAGATGGAAAGAGGGGGAAAAAGCTGAAGGGAGCTTCCAACTAGTTCCCCACGACCCTCAAAACAACTCTTTTTCTAAGGACGGGAGGAGGATCCATGATCCTCTGCATGTCTTGGATCTCGTCCTGACTTGGAAAACGGCATTGATGAAATACTTGACAGTCAACTCCTTTTCCTTGTCTCGGCTCATCAAGTCGGTGAAAGGAAAATACCCTCTGAGGTAGAGTTCCCAATTCAGGTTTAGTTCAGCATCACTTCAGAACCGTGGAAGTGCTGGGGTTTGTCATAAACGCTGGTGGGCACTACCTAGGAGCCTCTCAGTATTAGATGGACCCAAACATGAGCAGCAGCAGGTGCTGGGCAGCAACCAGGTATGGGAGGAAGAGACACATTTCAATACCTCACTGCCTTCTTCTTATAGACTTTACTTAAATTTAGCTCACCATAAGACCAAGTACAATATACCAGTAAGGTTTAAAATTAAAAAAAAAAAAAAAAAAAAGCTTTGACTAATGTCTTTCATAGACTCAACAATTTCTGGGCCAATCAAACAGATTGGTCTCTATGTGCAAGTGGGCTATGGATTCCAAGGAGGCCTCCAATGCATACTTTTGTGGGTCCAATGTTTGAAAAAAATGGTCTAAATCAATAATGTTTACAAACTTTAGTTGTTTACTTATTGACACGAATTTACATGAAGCCACCTAAAGAGGAAGGGCTTGCACAACCCATGGTACTATGTTATGTCAGATTTTAGCCATCATGTCATAGCCTGGCTCAAAAGGAAGAATTGCTCATAACTCGTGGGCCAGGAATGAGCAGCCTATTAAGATCTGAAAAGCTGTCATCCACTCTGAAAGGACTTGCGTCAGCCACTGAGGATATATTTTAAACCGCCTGTCCGCAAGAAAACTTTAATAACGCAGCCTTGCTCTAATGTCTTGTGAGAGGAGAGGCAATTTTACTTCTTCTATTAACCCAACGTGATTACAATGGCTTATTTCATGGAATATTAAGTTCAAATTCTGCTCCCTGGGAGGAAAATAAAAAAAAAAAAAAAAAAAAAAAAAAAAAGAGTGTGCTTATGACTTTGCCCGAAATAGCCACAGGACCACAGCTCCTTGGTGCTTTTAATGCATCCAAGCAATAATCTACCATAATTTGCTAATGGTGAGATAAATTAGTGACCAAATAATAACCCGAAAAGATGACATGAAGATGGAAAGCAAATGTTTATCTTTGGCAAAAGACAGCATAACAAAGCTTATGATAGTCTTCCACCAATCCCTCTTTAAAAAAAAAAAAAAAAAAAAAAAAAAAAAGGTCCTTATTGGCTACATGTGACAATAGTTGTTTCATAGTGAGACCACAGCTAGCAAGCTAACAAAATAAGTAATCCCTCTGAAAAGCAACAAGCAGCTTCAGAGCCCCCTAAACTGTACACACACTTAGGGAAATGAAACTGGGCTTCCTCTAAGACCTTCCGATAAGATCTACTCTTTGGCCATTTTTTAAAAGAATAACTGTACCGATGAAAAATGGCAGGTCCACCATAACTGAGGTCATCTAGGAAAAAATCCTGGAAAAACCACAGGTGCAAATGCAAGATTTTCTAGCCACCTTTGAGACCTATATTCTCCTTTTTAATAGCAGGTGAATGACTAGTTGGCATTAGAACCATCATTAGTTACCCAATAATCCTAAAAGCCAATAGGCATCTCTCACCTGGTTCCCAAAAGCCATGCCAACCCACATTTGTAATGGCTTACATTCTCCAACAGGGTGCCTGTCCCATCACTCCATTTAAATGGGAGGAGATCTTTTCTTAACAGCAGGAGAATGGGCGTTCATTTTCCTTGGCTCTGCATGACCTTTGAATACTGTATGAAATGATGAAGATTGGACAGCTACCTTGAATAAATTTAATTCACACAATTTACGGTATGAAATTCTCTCTCCGTCTGGGGCTTCCGTAAACAATGTTAATTTCATGAAGTGGGAGCCACAGCTTGCTATGTACTCTGGTGGTGACCACATTATGCAGGCCTGCATCAGCATAGCTCATTTGAAAACAGAGTTCATCAACTACAAAACAAGATTCTTAGGGCTGTGGGAAGCACAAGTAAATAAAATCCTCTTCCTCAATGTATATGTGTTTCTTTATCATAAGTGGCATATTCAGATAAAACCAAGCAGAGTGAACTCACACCAGTGGCTCAGAAATGACATATTACCTTATGGATGTTATTTATCACTGTTTTTTCTTTCATGGGGAAAAAAAAAAAAAGCATTTACCTTTTAACATTTTTATTTGAGAAGTGCAAATGGCAAATGAATTATAATCCTAAGCCAATGAACCTAAGGAATGCTGAAAGTGAAGTATACATAGAAACGGTGTTGAGACTCTTTAAAAATGAAAAAAATGGAATACGAATACAATAATGTTTATTTTTACTCTCTCTTTAGAGGAGTTCCCTGTTTGTGGCCCCGAGCGACCAAATGATCTGATAAGAGGAGCAAGGCTAAATGGCAAAAGGCAAACACCCCAACCTGATGTATTTCCTCAGCCCTGACCTTCAGATAAAAATCATACAGAAATCTGCAAAACCTCCAAATACGCAGCACCACATGCTTCCAACATTTTCAGACACAACAGTCAGGAGGGGGAAGAAAAAAAAAGGAAAAAAAGGAAAAAGAAACAAACGTATCGCTACTGAAAACAGTGTTTTTCTCTTTCATATTTCAAGATTGGGGTCAGAAGAATGCAGTGGCTGCCTACGCCATTTCTCTCTCCATCTGTGACTCTAACGGGCACGTGTGAGATATCCATGTGCATGCTTATCATTTTTATGTGTAAGTGTACCCAATATCAAGTGTGTGAGGAGTTCACATGAGGTATATTATATACATACTGTGTGCATATTTAAGAAGAAAAAAAAAGACTTCAAACGGCAAAAATTTATTGCACTGTGAAATTAGCTAAAATTATGACAACTGTAAGAAAAAAAATTATACGGGCAAAATTTGGGTCTGGTGGAAGAATTCTTTGATGTCTGGATTCCAATTTAACCCCCGACTGAGTTCTAAGAATCAAATGAACAAAGTATATCATACACCCCAAGTCTGCCTGTCAGCGCTAGCCATCATTTTTTATTTTATTCTTTCCAGCTGCATGTATTTACAAGACTCTGTTCTGACATTTCCTCCCCTCAAAATGTACACACTCGCTGCTACGGGCAGTTGCCAAATGCATTTGTAAAACAGTTCAACCTTGTGTTTGTTTATTCATTAGGCATCTCTATCAGTCTCAATAAATATGTATCACTCTAATTTTTTACATTTGCTATTACATCAGGCCCTTGTATATTTGACTTATGTGTTTACGCTTGAATATATTCAACCCACATTTTCAAACTCCCTCCTCAAATGCACACTGAAAATAAAATAAGAGTATTCGCATCCAAAAATTCACCTATATGCTGCCTGGCTGTCTAGGATAGATTAAAAGCATTTTTTAAGGCTAAGAATTATTATTGCATAGATTTCAAAACATCCCTGCACATACAGATAATATGGTATTCCTATCTGGTGCTCTTTCAGTGATCCTAGGGAACTCTCCAGATATCCACAAATGAGGGGTTTATGTACATAAGTTTGGCACCAGTGAACAGTTAGTTATACAGGCATCACATTGGAGAAGAGTCGAGTCTGAACTGCTTATGTATACTGCATACAAAAATAACTTTACCCGGGTATATGGCTGTTCAGTGAGCTAAGTCTCCAAATATTTCAACGCAGTTATAAATGTTTAAAATGTTAATAATAAATCTAGGTTGTTTAAAGAATATTTCCAAATAACATAAAATATTTAGTTTCCCCCACCCAATCCATAAAAAGATAAGATTTATCACACAACGTTTGAGGAATAATCAGCCATTTTTGGCTAATATATTTTAATATTTATACACATGACACATGCTGAATATAAATGATACATTGTGATTTCCCATAGTGTATAGAATTTATACAATTAACTACAAGGTCCAATGGCTCGAAGGCACATAAGGTGCAAACACAGTTACAAGGTTTTGCTGATTATTGTTATAAATCTTATAAAGCATAAAAGCATTAAAGTATATTCTGTTTACACCATTTTAAAATACAGCTTATAAAAATATTAGTATTTCTTATTAAAAGATTTACATTTTTCTAGCTTTTTTCTTTTATGAGGTCAATTTATTTGCCAGTATTCAAAAAATCCTTTCTATTTTTCTGCTTCCAAAAATGTGCTTGAAATATACCCTGAGATTCAATATCAATTTTTTAGTTATTTCTCAAGGGTTATATTTGTTCATAATAATAGCAGCAAACATTCAGGCATTATTTGTTTGGTTTCTCCAAAGTGTTTGAATTTTTTTAAAAAGTCAAATAGCAAAAAACCAAATGATGAACCAAACTGTTTATTTTATACACACATCACAGCCATATACATATGTATGCACTTATGCCTGCATATCTCGAGCACACCATTAATCATCAGTGCCAAAATCATGTTATCAATCCACCTACACTGAACATTAAATGTTTTAATATTTGTATAAATTACACCCAACACACACATGATTTTGCTTTTTAAATCAAGAAACTTTGGTTCTTAACGGAGATATTTTTTCACTGGGCCTTTGCATTCCTTCTTAGCCCTTTGTAATGTTTAAATATACCTGTGAAGGAAAAATGTGCAATAAATCCTACCCCATACCCCCAAACCATCCAGTGCGTGAATTTTAAACAGAAGCTGAAACTACAGCATATGAAATGTGAAATGGAAACACCCCGACGTGTACATGCATGATCCTGGGGGTTGTCCACCCGTTAGTAACAAGGCACCAGATTCTGCAGCTGCTTATCAAAACAGCTTTATGTTTCTGGAATGAGTTCCCGCCGCTGAGCCCGACTTTGTAGACAGTCATGAAAAAAATACCCTGTAAGACTGATCTCGCTCGAAACAAAACCTCTGGAAAGACATGTAAGTTTTATCAGACCCATGGACACCTGGATATATTAACAATAAGATCCTCTGGGTGCCTACATGCACATGCTCATGTATTTAATATGTTTACTTGTATTCCAACCACACACATATTATACGTCTTGCCTAGGTGTCAGTGATAAGATCCAGGTCCGGGGTATATGTTTGTAGCCTATCAGTAACATTTATTCAATAATTTGCATGTTTACATCAGCTCAAGTATATTATCACTTCTGTTTCCTTTCTGGTTTTTGCTGTAACAAGTCTGGCAATCAAAAAGAAGAAAATAAGTATAAAAATAGCTCCTTTCATCAATTACCCAGCCAGGTCCTAGAGATAGAAATTCATTAGCATGTTGTTCCCCCATTCATTTGTTAAACCAAAATGCTGGGAAGAATTAGAAAATAATAGCGTTTCTCTTACTTTTCTTTGCCATGAAAAACAAACCGCTAGAAAAGGTCCGGCATCAGCTTTGTTTCTTTTTTCAAATGGGCCTAATATCCTTTCCCAACCACCCACACGCACCACACACACACACACACACACACACACACACACCCACTGGGTGCATCCATGGTCCCTATGTGGCTCCAAAACAGAGCTGTACATTTGCAAGCACAACATCGTAAATACTAGAAGCCAATCTGGACTTACTAAAAATCTATGATCCGAGTGAGAAATCATGCTAAATACAAGCCCTGGTAACTTTATTTTTAATGATGACTTTTTACCAAAAAAAAAAAAAGAAAGAAAGAAAGAAAAGAAAACAAGGTAGGGGAGAGAGATCAGCAGGGTGAATGTAAAAACTGTTCATCTTAAATTTCTACAAACCCAAGTGTCAGGGTAAGCATGTCCGGTGCATCAAGCATAACAAAATGAAAACGAGGTGTTGGGGGGAGGGGGTCCCAGGCACTTGCTTCCTTGAATCCCTCTGAATACATTTCACAATTCATCAGTTTTTGTCTTTCCTGCCACGAATGAGGACAATCAGACCAGACACCCATTAGATTTTTCATGCAATTTTTTTTTTCTTGTTCATGACATGTTGGCAGGGAGGATGGCAATTCTGAAATCTTACCAAATGAGAAAAATGTCAGAAGCTGAACTGACAGCTAGTGGTTACTATGGTGATAGGTGATATTGAAAAAAAAAATAAAATAAGACTCGGTTAATTCAAAAGGAATCAAGTTGGGTATTTTTAAGCCAGTTGATACAGATGAAAACTTAATCCTGATATTGGGACATTATCTTTTCGAGCTAACAGCCAAAGACACCATTTAGCTTAAATAATAACTAAATACACAGCTCATAATCTTGTGATTAAAAATAATGGAAAGAAACAGTATTGATAAATGGAAGTCAAATATTATTACCAAATGACTATCAGAGAAATATAGATTATATTCAGTAGAAAGAGGATTTTGTCTGGTGGGCAAAGTTTACAGTTTTAGCAAAATATTTTTAAAAAGAGAACATAGTAGCCCCACAGGAAAAAAGGGGGGGGGGCGAATTCTTAAGGGACAACACAGATTCTGTTAAAACACACAGAGAAATGTATGAACATGGTATTTTCATCTTCCAAGTTCATCTTCTTGAAAAATAGGGCAAAAAAAAACCATTTTGATTGTAACTGTCAAGACATTCAACCTATTTTTAAAAGGAAAAAAAGGTACATAGGTAAATCCTCTTTATGATTTTGTAAAAACAATATATCTATTCTCCATATCATTATTTATCTCTTTCAATGAAATCCAGTTTAATGGTCTGACCATTCTTCAAGGACCTTCATAATAAGCATAATAAGAAGAATGATGCACATACAGACACCATTTCCAACAGCAAAGAATGCCAACTTTTCCCCAGCTCAATTAGTGCCATTATTTGCAGTTTTCATAGTTTAAAAGACCACAGAATCCCATGAAAATAATATTTATAATTAAATAAAAAATATGCCATTGTCCCACATGTAATGGACATGAAACCCAGACAAGAGGGTTTTAACACGAGTTTTAGAACAATTAGTGAACAACGATGATTCAAAGTTGGTAGGGGTTCAGTGGAGAAGAATACATTATGTCTGAAAATCTTTGATGAAGAATAACTTTCTGAAGGTTTCTCTTCATACACTAAAATGCTGTAAATACAATGGATTAAATATAGAAAAATATACTTAGGAAGACCAGAGGCATCTCTCATTCTGCAACAGTGTATTCTGGAAATATTCCATGCATGCATATTTTTTTCATATGCCACACTCCCAGGTCTACTCTGTATTTTTTTTTTCATTTGATATAGGGATATTAAATTATCTACTGTATCTTTTTTTAAAAAATCAAATCTTTTGAGAGTTACAGGTAACTAGCAAAAACAAGATTCTTATTTATAACCTCAAGCTAGTATTTAATGCAAGAAGGAGGGGGTACATTATCAAGGAAGAAGCTCAGAGGAAAAAAATTAAAGCCCTCTTGGTTATTGGAAGCTCTTTTCCACTGAACAGACTATAATGCCATCTACTGGGAAAGTGGAGTTCAACTAGTTTAAAAGGCGGGTAGATGCACACGAGAGACATCCAGTCCTACACTCTTCAGTGTTCAAAACAGATAAGAAATACATATTTATGTTGCCATTGAAACATCAGCTCTTATTAGAGATCCTTAGGTTCTTACTCTGAGATCTTCTCCCAGCATTTTGCTGCTTCATTTCCAGCTAAAGCCATTCTTTTTCAACTCCTTTCCACTACTCTTGAATAACAAGTTAACAACACCCTGAAAAATGATCACGGGCAGTGAGCAACCTTGGGGTCCTTCCTATAATCTCTAGCTTGTGATTTTTACCAACAGGATGTGTTAGAATCCTCCCTGCAAGAGATTCTTTTTTTAATACCTACAATCACAGTTGGGCAAGGCAAGGGTTCCTGGTCAGGAGGGGTGAAGAAGAGTGAAGATACTGGGGCCGGGGCGGAGGGGACCCTTGACACCACACACACAAAATCTCTTTTTCTATCTCCTTATGCTGCACGAGATGCAGATGCCAAAGTACCCTTTCCAAACTAAACATCTGTCAAGTTTTTGCAAGCTAGTCCCACATTTCCATCAATGAATCCTTTGCTCCTTCATATGCATCTCTTTAATTCTGGCTGGCTTGCTCTATGATCTTTAAAGGTGAGAAATGGAGAGGATACAGGGCCATTTCCCACTCTCTATCCATAACTATTCAAATCAGGGAAATCAGTATTTAGAAGCAAGAAGGGACTCTCACCCCAATTAACTAAGATTGTGTTTTACAAGCACTCTCAAAAAAGAAAAAAAAAAAAATTCCTGCCTAAAAGCTATTGCCTCTACAGTCCAAGTAAAGGTACAAGCAAACAGCAGAGATGCTCAACCTCCACACTATTCACATTCGGGGAGTAGATAATTCTTTGTTATGTGGGGCTTTCTGGTACATTGGATGGTGGTCAACGGCATCCCCAGCCTCTAACCAATATATGTCACTGGCACCAGACACACACATACACAGCTGTAATCATCAAGGTCTCCAGACACTGCCAGATGTCCCCTCAGAACAAAATCCTTCCCCCCGCCCCACCACCACACCCTTTGGTAGTGCCTGTTGTAGAATACGGATTTCAATTTTATATAAACTAGTTCTCATCTGATGCTCTGTGTGACTCTGATGCATGTTGATGTGTAAAACAGTATTTTTAAAAATATGAGAATATGGTAGAATAGGTGTGAAGGGGAGGGTGGCACGCTCTATGCAATAATTTCTTTAACCTCAGGGCTAATCAAGGCCCCTGACTTTTCCAAGGGCTCCTTCACACATTTGAGAGAGGGAGCTAAAGGGGAGAATTGGCTCATGGATGGTAGCTGGTCAAAAGGATATGCCCCAAAAGCAAAGGGAAACAACTGCTGTTATGATGAGATCTTTGGGCAAGGAGGGGGGCTGAGAGGGAGAATGGGGAGAAGAATGGGCAGTTGTTTTATTCCAAGTGTTTAAATTATAGGGTTTTACCATCCAAAGTTAGAGAGTAAATTAAAAAAAAAAAACCTTAAATAGGAAGTGTTTTTCCTTCTGCAGAAATAGAAAATTTTAACAAGGAAGACATAAAATTTTCATTTCCTAATTAGGGACATAACTTGAAACCTTGTTGTGGTTTCTTAAAATTATCCCTCCCTAAGAAAAGATTAGCTTGAGATAAAGGCAAGAGGAGAAGATGGGGTGGGGAGAGACACAGATTTACTTTCAGGAGAGCTGGTCAAGTTACAATTGTAGCCAAATTCAAGTTTAGGACAATGTAGCTCTGTCTTAACCCAAAATGCTTAGAGCTAGGAGGAAAGCCTTTTAAGTATAATCCCAGGACATGTGTGCAAAGACTCCATTTAAATTTCTCCAGTACGGCACCAAATAATTCCCTGGAAGCTGATAGGCTGTATTAGATGTGCATTGCCTAGGTCTGTTGCCTTTTACCATTTTCAACGATACTGAAGCTTGACTGGTGGGAAATTTTCAATAGATAGCCATCTTTCTGTAGTTACTTAGCCTGGAAAAATGTAAACACCACCTGTCTCTGGCTCCCTCCCTTACCAGCCCTTTGGTGGTAACAGGCAGGAGCGAAGGGAATAAATGTTTAACATTTGACATTTCTTAATACCTCTGAAATCTTGCTTTTCCTCGTTGCAGGAAAGGGGTACATGGGATGGAGAAGAAACTGAATGCAAAACAAAGTATATTCACTCTTCAAAACCGCAGTCACTGGTACCACGCTCCCTAATACCCGTGGCTTTTGTGGAGTGCTTCTTTAAATGAGCGGGACCACACATACTCACTCATTCAGAGTAAGTCTATAGATGAACTGTCTCCGTATTTTTAAAGAAACTCAGCTTGTGCGGTCTGCTGATATCTCAGAGAAACAAGGCCCTATTTTCACATCTCATTCACATAATGGATGGGGCTACAGGGCAGAGCAGACAAGCTCCCCATGGAAAGCATTGTCATGACACGCAAGGAAATTCTCTTGTGTTTCTGCACGGAGTTGCCCAAACGAAGCTGGATTTCCAGGGTGGCATTCAAGGATTCCATCGCACTGGACCCACGAAGGGTTCCTGGTAAGGAACACTGACAGGCATACTTCCTGCCCTGCCCACCGACGGCCACACTGGAAACTTTCAGCATCCCTATGTACCCTGGTTATTTGTTAGGGTTCCTGCTGCAGAAGTGCCTTTTTTACAACTGGTTTTTAAAATCCAAGGGGCGGGGGGGAGGTCATCATCTGCTAAGATGGTCCAGGCGTGTGCATCTGAAAGATTGTGTTTCCTTTCCCTATAGATGTTACCTGCGTACTGTCCCCTAGAGTCACCCACACCTGGTGGCCGGCCCCATGGTTCCCTTCCAAACAAAGACCTTCCCTTTGACTCCAGAGAGCAGTCACGGTGCACAAAACGCTGGTGGAAGCCGGCCTCGCTTTGTCTCTTAACTTTTATCGTCAGTTGCTAAATTAGCTAATGATTAATTAGTTAATGTTTTCAAAGCACTTTGAAGATGAAAAGCACCGCCTAAGTGCTAAGTGTAAAGCCACATTAGTTATTTGACTCTGCATAGACTAATTAGCTTTTAAAAAAAATGTCCCCCCCTCCAAACTGATCAATAATGCTGCTGGTATTATAGTCGGAATGTTTGTCCCACAGATCACTGAGACCCACCTCAGGTTTTAAGGCTTTTATGCCCCGAGCCACGCAGAAATCCTGACCGAGGTTTATTGCTTAGTAACCCCTTGGCTTTCAACGTGGCTGGAGTTGGGCTAGTGATGTCATCTATACAAAACACAGCATTTTTGCTGTCAAAAAAGCTTTAAAGGATTATTTAACAAAGCTGAAAGTAAAGAACTAAACTCTAGGAAAGTGGTACAGAAACATGATCAGTGAACTTATATTTAAGAAGAATTAAGCTTTTAAAGTTTTTTTTTTTTTCCTCCTCTAAAAAGCTCTTTAACGGTGGTTCTCCAGGTGGCCTCTGAATTTATTGTGAGATTTCACTTTGATGGCTATGAGTCCTCATGGGGACTATTATGTCAATAATTTCTACAGCAACATTTTATTCCAGGTACAGAAATGACTTAGAAGACAGAGTCAGGGTCTGGAAATTCCAGGATCCTGCTTTAAATTGCCCATACCAACCACTAGAGAATGAAAAGAGATAGCTTTTGCCATTTCTCCCCTCTCCTGACTCTTAATGCACAGGCCCTTTTTGTAAGCTTCCTGCAGTCAGGGTCCCAGAAAACCTCTCGAGAAAGTTCCGTATTTTGTTTCTCCCATCCTCTTTCAGAGACTTAAATAAGGAAAGTTAATGGAAATGATGAAGCTGAGACAAGCAACTCTGTAAGCCGAGTTTAGAGGACCATTTGTCCCTTAGCACAAACACATCTTTCTCCCCTCGTCTAACAGCGGGCCTTGGTCATAAACACTGAGGATTTGCGAATTCTTTTGAAAATGCCTGTGATTTTTACTTTGAGTCAAGCTAAGAAGACAATTGTCTTTCCGATTAAATACTGAATACTTTCTGTCAGCTTCAAGGTTGGTTTTTGTTGGTATATTTTTGGTTGTTTTGTAGGTGGGCAATTGCAAAATAATACGAAGATGCTGACTTTTGAGACCATCAAGCAAATACCATTAACGTGTCACTTTTGAAATGTGCACTGTTACCAAATTAAACCTTTACACACCCAACAAGTTCTAGAGACAACTCAGCTTAGAAAATAAGAAGCTAAGCTAAACAAAAGAAATTTTGCACATGGGAACAGATGTTCCTTATGTATTTAGTTACTCCAGGAATGAGTTTAGATGAAACACAAACACTCTAGCACATTAGGGTATGTATATGCATGGAAATACACACACACACATATATATAATGTATATGATATGTACATACAATCACACACATCGCAACCACATCATTCAAGCATTTGCTAAACAAAAGGAAAAGACTGATCTGTGTACAAATTCCCAGAACTACAGGTTCGGTATCAACATCTGTGTCAGCCTTTCTTATCCGCAGGAAAATGCATCTGCCATAAAAGCCCAGTAAAGTCACTTGAAAATGAAAAAAAGAAATGAGTGCAATGAAAAGTGTGGCCAGCTACTAGGATCATTTCTTTGCCTTTTCCTAAGTGAGTATAAAAGAGCAGACCCCTGAAATAATTTGCAAATCGCTGTAACCGAAACACTCAAAAACCTAAAATATGAGCAGAATTTGGAAGGAGAAGGTGGTCCAGTCAAGGGCAGCTGTTAATTCCCAGGTCTCTAGAACTGAGCTGGACACTAAATATAGGGCAGGAGAAGAGGACCAAGCAGGGAAAAGGTGCAATTTTGACTGCAAGAAGCAGCTACTTGGGGAATTTCAAGGATTATTTAAAATTCTTATCTAAATCAAGTTCCCTTCTGAATTTCTTTTTCTTATAATTGAACAAGTGTTAAACTGTATCAGGCTGTCACAGCTGTTCCAATACATGAACCGCACTTATAGTAACAGCTTTCGTTACACATTTTTGTGGAGTAGTTTCCAGCACACTGCGATCAGAGCTTGCATATTTTTATACTACGTGCATATTGAAAATAAACCCAACATTTTAGATTATTTTTCTCGTAGTGCATCTGGTCTGTATGCTTTCTGAAAGACAAAGCGGCAATTGTGATTTCATACCTATTGATCTGAATACAACACCTTGTTTCATTTTTGTATATTATTCTTAATGTTTTGTTTTTTTTAAAAAAAAAAAAAAACCCACTCACGTTGGATCAGTCAAGAAGTCCTGGAAAACTGCAGCTTCACCAAATCATTACATTAGTTAAACGCTAATGCAATTTTTTCCACTTCAGAATATCTTTATGATGACATATCAAATATCTAAATATTATATGGCTATGGAAGCCATGCAATTTTACTTGGTCAGAGCCGTTAACGAAAGAAACATGGAAAAAATCAACGTAGTCAAGACTTTTAATTAAATTGTTTTGTATTCCAAAGTCTTTGTTTGGTCAGCTCCGAATAACAGGGGTTGTTTCCAACCACAGGTGACTAGTCCCAAAATGACCACGGTTCACAACTTCAATTGTTGCTTCCAGAAATATTCCAATATTTGCAGAACACAGAAATTCTGAAATGCCTTTATTTAAACTGGAATCCGTACACTCCGCTTCAGAAACACTACGCAAAGAATAATCATCTTTCTGCCTAAGTAAAACTGATTGTGTCTGTCTGAATAGTTTTTGAATTAACTATCCACATGCTATTGTTTCAGACTGCAAAAGAAATGATAGCCATCTGTTGCTTATTGTCCTTTTTCCAGAATTAGATCTTAATTAGCTGCAAATGCCTTATCGTTTCCCAAGCACCACAGCACATACATTGTCTAAATGTTGCCTCTTGTTGTTCAAGCCCTCTAAATGAGTAGACTCAAAATTAGCCAGTTACAGCAATGCTTTTCACGTGAAAATTTTAATAATAAACAGAGATATCTCCTTTCCCCCCCCCCCACCGCCACCCCACCCCAGACCCTCCCTCTTTTCTGAAAACTGAAGGCTGCTGCTGAAAGGATTGAAAATCTGGAAAGAGTTTGGGGTGGACTGGCCAACCCCCTTTCATTTCCTTCAGATGTTTACAATCTAGCACCTTTCTGAAGACAAAGATGGGAAAAAAGCTATTTTTCCCTTTGACTGAAGGGTGAGACAGGGGGGTATTAAAAACTGATCAATGTAATTTTTTTCTCAGAAGTATTTGCACATCTGTGAAATAATGTAATTTATTTTAAAATTTTCCTTTTATATGACATTCATGATTATAGCCTGATCTGGAGAATTATTCAAATATAAAATTAAATGTTCAAAAACTTGCTGTGCTGTGGATGGCTGAGCTTATCCCAGCTGTGCATCAAACTTATATAATTCTATTAAAAGTAGAAAAGTGAGCCCTTCTAGATCTCATTAAATCCCTGAAAGGGGGAAGTAGCATTTTAAAAGAAAGTGTGATGAACTACTTCTTTTTTGTTTCATTTACTTTTAAGAAGCCTCCCAGGGTCTAAAGATGCTCTGCTTCACTGTTCCGAATCAGTAACAGCAGCAGCAGCAGCAAAGTGATGGGGGTAGGGCCACTGGGTCATAATGGAAGTGTTCTGTAAAATAGATCGTATTTTCTGTTCACAGAAAAATCTGTGACTTCAAGGCAGGTTACAAACCTTAAAATTCTTCTGTGTGGTTGAAATGGCTTGAGATATCCTATGAGCTGTCTGTCATTTACCTGGTCTGCCCTATTGAGAAGGGCATGCTAATTTGACTCTGCAAGTAGCCCCTGGTCACTGACCCTCATCCACAAGCAGCAAGTGTCCAAAATTGACTCGGGGAAATGTGCCCTCCAAATGCACAACTTATAAAAACAAACTTTCCCTGACCAAGTGTTAAAGCTCAGTTTTCATTCCCATTTACAAGTCTTTGCACTGTCAGCTCTACACACCTCTGGCTGTAAGGGGGGAATTCTCTGAAATCTCTGTCAAATTCAAATTCATCCTGTTTCTTGCACAATCAACTCAAGGTAACACATGAGTCAATGCTATCTGCAATACGTGGAGCCCAGAAATTAAAAGACGAGGAAATCTTTTTGAAGTTACAGACTGAAACCAACACTCCAGTTTCTCATACTTTCCCTATCTCCTATTTCTTTTTACCAAAATGCAGTTCCTAAGTATGGATGGCGAATTCAAGGTTTAAAAATAAACCAGAATTTGTTGATGGAATATTACCCAATTTTAAGTGAAAAGGAAAATGTAATTCTTAGTTTTGTGGCACAACTAAGGAGTGAGATGATTTCACAAAGCAAACTCACATTAGGAAGAACAGGATCTGCAGTTACCGTTTTTAAAAACGAGAGCAAAATAGGGGCAAAGATATTGTTTCTGCTGCTTAAGACAGACGGATTTTAATAACACTTAACAGAATGATGCACAAAATGATCTCAGAAAGCACTTCTTATGCCTCATCCATCACGCCGAGGAGAAAATGAAGCCTTCGACAGCATTAGGAATTATTCTAGATCTTGTCAGTAATTCGAGGCTCCTCCGTAGTATCACAACACAAATGTGCGTGTGCGAGACACTGACCATTAATCTAGGAGGTTTTTTTCTGCTCACAACAGCACGCTGAGAATGTATCAATTGTTTCATGGAGAAATGGCATCTATGAAGCCACCCTAAATAAAACCCAAAAAACCAGGGAGATGGATGGATAGATAAACAAACAGTGTGTTAAGGGATGAAAATGTTTTCCATCACTATGAGTGAAATCAAAGGCGTGTCCCTAGTGCCCGGGCTGGGTGAATTGCAAACTACATATGTCCTGGCTCAAGAACCAGACGCTCCCTGATGAAAAGTTTCGATCAAGTTGCAACCTGCCATTAACATCCCTAAGTAATAAGCCCTTCTGTGATGAGAAAGTGGTGGGTTTCCTTCCTTTCTCGAGGAAAGAGAAATGCACAAAGGTCCACGTTCTGTCCTTCGCCTACAAAATCAAAGTGGGCACTTAGGTTGTTTGTTTCCCTCCTTTGAAAGTTCGCACAGGGTTCAAAAAATGCACGGGGCGGGGGGTGGGGTGGGGTGGGGGTGGGCTAGATCCTAAGGATGGATAAAATCGCCAGCTTATTCACAGATCTCTCTGGCTTTGACAGTATTCAGTGGCAAAACAAATGTGAACTCCCAACCCTCATGATAAAACAAACAACTGATGTTTGGCAGCCTCTTCCTCAAAATAAGCTCTGGTCTTAGTAGGACGGTGGCCACACTAAAATAGGCTGCTCCAGAGAAAAAGGTTTATAAATATTTGCAAAACAAACTCTTAAAACATTCCTCTGAGTCCACTCCAAATCAATTTCTATACATGCACTGTAAAGATGAAAGCTGACTGGCTGTCTGGTTTATGATAAATTAAGATGGCTTAAGTTCCAACACTCATATACCCCACACAGAGACGTATTTCTGTGAAGTTCTGTGAGTTACACAACAACCACACACACACACATTAAAAAAAAAAAAAAAAGGTAGGCTCTTGTCAAATGGAATGAAATGAGTACTTTTTCCAGTGGATGAACTAGAATGGGATTGGGAAGGAACAAAAAAACATAAATAAATATGCAGGTGAGAAAAGGAAAAGACAAACTAATGAACAATAACAATCACGAGGTCTTCTAAAATCAAATGCATGTTTTTCCTTTTTAAGAGTTCCCCAAAGGATGTCAGATAACTAAGAACAGGCCAAAACCACTTGGAAATTGATATCCTATACAAACAGAGTTCTGTCTTATTTTCAGCACTCAAAATTTGAAAGGTTCTTTAAAAAAAATAATAGAATGAAGCAAAAACAAAACTTTTTGGCCTCTTTGGAATGACGAACAAATTTCCAGACAGACGTGCTGAGTTCCCAACTCAGGTGGGGCCACTGGGTCCACCTCCCTGACTCCCAGCTCCGAGGAACAGTTTATTACTCCCAGGGAACAAACTCAAGGGCAGGGTGAAAACACAACTCCCAGGAAGGGGCCGCTGCCCGGCTCCCCCACCTCCCCAGCTGCATCAGCCCACCTCCCCCCACGGAAAGCTATAAAGCAGAAATGTCACTGAGAGCATCACCATGGTCTGGCAATGGACAGATATTTATACTGAATAATGCTCACGTCAGGAATGAGTAAAACCAGGTTTAAAATTGAGGTTTTCACAAAATAATGAAGAGGAAATGTCATCCTTGCCGCAGTAACGGCAGAAATTGCATTTATTCATTCATTATCCTGTTCCCCTCCCCTTCCCCCGTGGAAACATAATTTTTATTTTTCAAATCTACATACATACGAAAGGACTTGATTTTTGCCATGGTTTTGCTCTTTTCAAACCCCAACACTAGAGACAACACGGGGGTGAAGGGGGGAGGTTAAAGGTGTTTGTTTTTTGTTTTTTTAATTATATAGATGGCAATGAGGATACATTTCCTTCTCAATTTCAATGCAGAGCGAAAAGGTAAAGAGAATCCCCCCAAACGAAATTACCTGGAGCTTTAACTTTTACTTTCTCTAATTGGACTACAGAGAAAATAGCAGCTCAACGTGTCACCTGCTCAACAGCCAACGCACAGCTCCTCGGAGCAAAGGAAAAGAAAAGTGTCCACATTCCAATGATGCCAGTCCCAAAAAGGAGTATGAAAGAATTCTCGGAAAGGTATTTCTGTGGGCAGCTTTCCCAGGAGATGTCAGGGCGGAAGGAGGCAACGTGGGGGCCAATTTGAAAGAGAGATGACTTGGCAAGGGTGGGGTGGAATCCACTGGGGAAGTCGAGTTAAGGTGCAGACAGACATCAGGCTGAATAATACCCATAAGGATCCCTATCCCCCTACCCCAAAAAAGCCCCTGTAAACCTCCACTGTCTGTCAGCAAGCCTGCATACGCTCTAGTGCTGAGATAAAGACCCAATCTGCTCATCAAACACCTCCAGGCTCCACCATCTAATAGGAACAAATTGGCAATGACTGCCCAAGCTAGTAACACAGGCCCACTGATTTGTAGATTGATACAGATGCCTAATGATCCCCTTGGGCAGATCAATAGGAACCATCCTCCTCCCTGCCTTTCTTCTTTAGTGGCCTAGAAGACTAAGGCCAGGAGAAAGCCCAACGGAGAAGAGGCCGCAAGACTAGGTGGGGACAGGTGGGGGATAAAGACACAGGTGTTGGGGTGTGGGAGGAGAGCCACTCCAGACCAGCGCCCAAGAACGTAGCTCTGTCTTGATTCATTCCCTGTATTTGGCAGGCAAAGGGTGTCAGACTGGAACAGGGGATGCTTTTCTATTAATAGTAGCCATGCACAGCATTCAGGGAGATCCAGCTCGTGGTGAGCACGGCTGCCTTCACCCGGGAAAGGGAGGAGACACGACCCAAGCCCAAGTGGCACTCCGGGAAGATGAACTTGAGAGACAGAAAATACCAATGAGGTGGATGAGAGTGGAGCCAAGAGGGCAAAGACGTGATGGCTCCCTTTTACGAAAATTTGGGACAGGACGCCTTCGGAGCGCCTATGACCGAAGAGGGACGACCGTGCCGGACACTGTTTTAAATAACAAAAAGGAGGCAAAGGGATTCATCCATCGTCCTGCTTGGACATGCTTAAGGCAGCCTTCTGCCCTCACCCCAGCTTGTCGGCAAGCTCTCACACATCAGAGTTTCTCTCTGAATCCTGCATCCCTCACGTCAGTGCACCTTCTGAGCAGGTTTCCTGCAAGTTGACAGCGGCTTGCTCTTACCCTGACTCTTCCTCCTCCTGCAGACCAACCCCCACCACCCTCAGCGTTAGGGCTTGTTTTCCATTTGTGTATTATTCTTGTGAATAAAATTATCCAATTAGGAAATCCATTTCAAGTCCTTAACAACAACAGGGAAAAACTAATGGAGTTGCTTTGGATTTTCTTTTTCAATAAATTAATGTTAGTGATGTTCTGTGGATTCTTAAGTGCTCATTTATATCATCAGGGTTATTGCACACATAACAATTAGTCCTGAATTTCTATACTGATTTGTCTATAGTGTAGGAAGTTTGTCCTCCCGAAGAAGCAATGGACGAGCCTAATCAGAGGAAAACTTACTGGCAGACAGAATGACTTTGACGTCTCCAACAAATAAATTGGCAAAGTCTAAAAACCTTTCTAGTGTGTGTTTATATTTTTTTCTTCTTTTAATTATCACAGAGTTTCAATTAAAACCTTCCCTCTCCTCCCCCACGAATCCTTTTCAACTACCTCATGCATATGCACAGGTGTTGCGTGCAAAACAGCCAAAATCTGGGGGGACATGTTCCGGTTTTACTCCTGCATTCAGACCCGCAACTAGCCGCCTGAGAATTTGCTTTGTTCAGTCATCAGTCTGGTTTGGTTTTGTTATTAAAGGGAGATAACGCTGAATGCCAGAGATGAAATTGCATTTTCTTGATTGTCAACGGATGAAACCCTTGCCACCCTGCCAATCGGTACAAGATTTTTGTGAGAATAATAAAAATGTTTTTCCTCTCGCCCCCCCCCCCTCGTCTCTTGCACACACACAACAGAACTGAAGGAACACGAAACGCCTGGGTATCCCAGCCCACTGTGTAACCTCACAAATTAGTCATCTCTTTGCTGTGTGTCGCGGTCTCCTTTTCACATAAAAGCAAACGTGGAGCGAGCGGCGTTACATTTTGACAGTCAAGGGTTTGCAGTGATGGACCGAACAATCACGTGCACTGGAGCTCCACCACTGACCACTTAAAATTCAAATTTCACACTAAGGCTAAGTGTAATCATGGCAATCAGCATCACCACCACCACCATCACCATCATCACAATAGAAAGATGCATTCTGTTCACTGGTGACATCAATCAACTGTGTGGTGAAGATCAGAAGCAGCGCTCCCCTCTTGCTCCCTCACTCCGTCTGTCTTGCTGACTACCCCCCTCCCCACCTCCCTGCTCCCCCCTCCACCCCACCCCGCTCTGAGAAGTGATCACATTTAATTCATTGCATCATTATGTCATCTCCATACTAATCTCTGCCCTCACACCTCCGCCACTTTGACATGCAAATGAGCTAGAAAAAAAAAAAAGCCACACATTAATATAAAAAAGTCACAGCAATCATGTCTGATTTCCTGCCTTCCAGCCCCACAACACTCCCTCCAATCCCCACCTCTCCCCCCATCTCTCTTTCCAGCACGCTGTGCTGGTGATCACAAGAAACAACAGCAATCTGTTGAAGATCAGACGCTAAGACAGGGAGGTGGGGAGAAGGATACAACACATACACGTGTCAGCAACGCGGCCCAGGCAGTCCTATTTGCATATTCACATGAGTTCCATTCTCAGATTGCTTAAGCAGGGAAGAAGTTAGGTAGCTCCCCCACCCACCTACCCTCCCAGAACCATAAAGAAACAGCTATAGAGAAGGAAAGGGGGAGAGAGAGAGGGAGAAAGGGAGAGACGACGGGGAGGGAGGGAGAGAAGAGAGGGAGAGAGAGAGAAAAAGAGAGAGAGAAATATGAATGCAAAGGGAAAAAGAGAGAGAACCTGAGGAGAGAGAGGGGAAACGCAGAGAGACACACACAGAAAGAGACAGAGAGAGGAAAAGAGAGAAAAGAGAAGAAAAGAAAGGCTGGCCACATCTGCCTTACCTCAGCTAGCTTGCTTTCTGTTGCTCTTAAAAGGAATTCCCTGTGGTTTCTTTAGAATTTTTGAGAACCATCCTTCGGGGTTTTTACTTCCCTCTCTCTCTCTCTCTTTCTCTCTCTCTCTCTCTCCTCCTCCTCTTTCTGTGTTGTGACCGGGTTTATAAAAAAAATAAATAAAAAGACAACTCCATGTTCAGCTAGCAGTCAAGAAGGGATCATGAAGTCCAGGGCTAGAGGGGGAGGGAAGAGAAGAGGGAGGGTCACAGCTTAATGCTTTACAAAGGAGAACCTGGAGTCTCTGTTTCTAAAACATTCCTCTCACACACAATGACTAACCAAGACAAAAATATACATGCGTTATGTATACAGAGAGACAGATGTACGTTTTCACCAGGAACCCAGATGTCAGAAATGTTAAGATTGTGATGCAAACAAATGTAGGAAAATTATGAGTCATCGTGAAAACCCCATTGCGGATCCACTTTGCTGCTCTCTGATTGCAGAGGGGGCCAGGCAGCTTGGGGCTTTATTTGCTGAATCACATTTGTACCAATACCTGGGTAATAAGGGACAGGCTTGAGATGGGGTTTCAGCGACTGCAATGAATTTTCCAGCTTTGATCAGTTTTCATCAGTACTTTTGTGGCAAGGAAAACGTGTGGACATGTCCACACATTTTCTTGCTTTCTTTTTCTGGCAACAGCTCAGGGGGAAAAAGGAAAAGAAAAATTGCATATATATATATACACACACACACACACACACATATATATATACATATATACGCAAGCTGATGTAACTAATAATAATAGCTGGCCTTAAATATCCCTTATGAAGTGTAAAATTGGTGTGAATTAAAAACATAGAATGATTCTTGCAAAATGCACCTGATTTTCTAGTGGCCTACTGTATAATATTACCCTAATTGACTTTATTAGCTCCGGTGAAATGTTACTATCCCTCCAAGGAACCTGCCTTCTAAGACAAGTGAGCCGCTGCAGAGCTGATGAACAACAGCTGATTCAACGACAGTGAGTGCTAGTCTGTTAAGTGAAAGGAATAAAAACATTTTCCAAACACAGTGAAAGGCATCCGGTTTAATTCCAGTTCTCAACCTGTTCAACCAGCAAAGACAAAAAGACCTTCGATGTTGTGAGGCAATGTAATGCTGAAAACTGGCCGGAGGGATGCTTCTGCAAAGTGGTTTTGCATATTAATCCTAAATTTAAATGGCAGCAACAATGTTTCCTTGTAAAAAGGAAAAAAAAAAAAAAATGAGGCATGGTCAAGTTCTCGGTCCCTTAAAATTTATTCAAGTGAGTGTTCAGTAACGAGAAGGGGCATTATGAAAAGCAGGATAATTATAAAAGCAATGTAAAAATGTGTATGACAGCATACAGCATATATACATATCTCCTATATCATGGGACAAGGACACAAATGTGGATCATTATCTCGATTATGATACGTACACATGAGACCTTGTATGTTCGACTGACTTTTCAGAAGAAGGGAGGGAAAGGAGGAAGAAGGAAGGAAGGAGTTTTACAGATGTGAGCATTCACATTAAAAAAAGAACTTGGGAATTAGTGGTTAAGGATGGGTACGGAAATGCCAAAATAAAAATTTTCTTTATTTGAAACAGAACTCGCGGCACACACGCACCAGAAAAATTAATTTCTCTGTATCTCTCGGAGAAACTGTGAAAAGAGAGGTGTTGTGTATCTGCAGCCTGAATCCGAAGAAGGAGGAAGAAAACGGTAATTTTAAGAATCTGACCCTAATTCACGAGTTACAGCGTTCTACCCAAAATGGATGAAAAACATCTATGACAAGACTCATCAGTGAGTCCCTGAAATAAAGAGAAAGAGAAAATAGCCAAAACATGAGACCCAGGAACATTATATTTCAATATTATCATATGAATTAAATGTAATCCTTGAAGCGACCAGTCCCTGGGGTCACATATTAGGCCTCCTCCCCCACCCCCACCCCCCCACCTTTTTTTTTTTTTTTTTATTTAATAGAGGTCATCCAGGCTGAAAAGCAAAACCCAAATGAAAAGCATCTTCAGTGTGCTTATAACATGAGCTGCAAGGGGTCAGGCAGCGTCTTGTATGGCCTCATAAAAAATACATAACCAGACAGCCTAATAGTATTTCTTTGCATTCATTTTTGGATGGAGGATGGGGGCTGGAAGATGGGGGCTGGGAAGGAGAAAGGGTTGATATTGGTGGCTACGGTGGAAAAAAAAAAATCAAAGACAGCACAAAAATACATTTTTTTTAAAAGGGATAGTTAATCTTTTTCTTTCATGAAAACGTCTTAAGTGCAATTCTAAAATGTGACTGATTTACAAAATATACTGACCTCAATTTTTTTAAGACAGTAAAAGGCACATCAATATATTTATCTGTATTTCCTCTCCGCCCCCCCCCCGCCCTTTTTTTGTTGTTGGTCATGTGAATTGGAAGCTTAGCTTCACTGAGCCCTTCTTCCGGTTAATGTTTTCAACACAGTAAATACTCATTTAAATACAGATGTATCAACTACGGTTTGTTTCAGATGATTTCTACTAATGAAACAATAATGAGACAACAATCCTTAATAGTGGGGGGTTTTTTGCCTCAACAGAGAGACTGTATCAGGCACACTAGGAGAGGGGAAGAAGGGGCAGGGAGGGGAGAGAGGATGGCAAGAGAGGAGAGTCACGCAGCTGGACCACAAATAAAAATAAACAGCTCTCGATGCTGGGGAGATGAGAGACGCTCTCAGTGTCGTCTCTCCCCTCCCCCTCACTTCTTTCCTCCCAAATAGAGCCCGAGATGAGTGACCCTGCTGGGGAAGATGGAGGCAGAGAGGTGACCCTGCGCTAACCAGCCTGTTAGAACTAATAAGGTGTCCTCCTAAGGCACTCCACAGACATCAGGGCAGTGTGGAGATCACTCTCCTTGTTATTGCCCATCCTCAGCTTGAAATTTACTACTCCTTTGCATTATTAAAGAGACAGCGCTCATCCTCTGTGGGACAGAGAAGATTGGGTGAAGATAAATACTCTGCATTATTTTTATTTAAATGTTATGTTTGTACTCAGTGGTCCAGATATTAAAAATCTATGATTTTACAGCACAGCCATGTGAATCATCTGCCATTGGGGTCTCCCACTGAGATAGTCAAGAGGCAAGAAAAAAAAAAAAAGTGATTTTCATCATTTATATTCCCCTCCCTCCCAACCACCCCTTTCCAACTTTCTCTGCTTACTCCATTTGGGAACCAAAGAAGAGGAAGTCTTATTTCAAGGTGCCTCATTCTGGCAGTGAGTTCGGCGTGGTGGGGAGTCACCTATCACGTTTTACAGAAAGAGGACTTTCCTCCTAATCAGATTTCCCACTTAGAATTTCATGACCCTTTATCATCCATCGCAAAGAGGTAAACTTGCAGGGTTGCTTTTTGTTTTGTTTTGCTTGGGTTTTTAGGGCTGTACCTGTGGCCTATCAAAGTTCCCAGGCTAGGGGTTGAATCAGAGCTACAGCTGCCTGCCTACACCACTGCTATAGCAATGCCAGGTCCCAGTGGTGTCTGCAACCTACACCACAGCTCACAGCAGTATCAGATCCCAGGCCCAGTGAGCAAGGCCAGGGATTGAGCCCGCATCCTCTCATGGATACTAGTCAGATGTGCTTCCACTGTGCCACAAAGAGAATTCCATCATGTTTTTAAAAGAGAGGCCTTAACGATCCCATAAGAATACAGTTTGCTTGAAGAGCTTATTGTTATCAAGTCTTAAAGGACCACCTGCCATCTAGTCCAGCTACCTGCTCATGGAGTGCGGACATATTTGGCTCACGACCTAACCCCAGAGTCTAACAGTTTCATTAGGATTTTATGACAAAGTCTTACAAGTGGTTTTCCTCCAAGATATCACTGTGCTCAGGCCAAAATAGGATCATTATAACAATTGATCCAAGAGAATTAGACAATTGGCAAATGGGCAAAGAGACTATATTATTAATAGCAATCTTGAATGTTTTGAATGCTGATGTTGATAAATAGTTTTTATTGGATAAAGGTTTAAAAGTGGTCAGAATATTTCCCAAATCTGCCAGAGAGGTACTGTGTTAGTAATAGTCACAAGCACAAGGTGACTCCATCAAGAATGAATGCAACCAGCAAGGAGGAGCAGAAGAAATACTCAACAGTAGAGTGATTGCTAGTTAGTCGAGATATCATTTTCCTTTTAATAGGTTGCTTGGAAAATACAAACCTCTAGGGAGTTCCCATTGTGATGCAGCAGAAACAAACCCAACTAGTATCCATGAGGACTCTGGTTTAATCCCTGGCCTCGCTCAGTGGGTCAGAGGATCCAGCCCTACCATGAGCTGTGGTATAGGTCACAGACACGGCTCGGATCTGGAGTGGCTGTGGCGTAGAACAGCAGGTGCAGCTCCGATTTGACCCCTAGCCTGGGAACTTCCATATGCTGTAGGTGTGGCCCTAAAACACATATACCTCTAAATACAGAGAGCCGGCTACATTCCCTTCTCATAAAGATATATACTTTAACCAGACTAAATTTCGAACTGCTTTCTGATTTTTTGCATCCTCTCATAGGCCAGCATTTCATCTTCACTATAGGCTAGCCACTAAACATATTACCTTACAACCAGAAAATCTTCCACTCCTGATGGTAATAACAGATTGGTTTAAAATAATCTCCAACAAAATGACAGTGTAGTCTTAAATTGGGTGATAATGTAACATGATAAATTTAACAACGGAGGGGAGGAACTACAAATCAATAAATATATGCTGAATAACTAAACAGTCCATCAATCAGTTGAAACTCCCAAGAATCCTTTCATTATCATCTCTAGGAAAAACAATCATGACCAAATCAACCTTACATGCAGAATTCCTGAATGGAATTCTACTGGACTGACCGACAGTCTCCTCTCCATCTTTAGTCTGAATTTATAGCAACCATCTAAAGAAATTATTCCATATTCTTTTGGGGAAATTGTGTGTATGCTGAAAATCTACTGCACTAGAGTACCCTTCACATTTTTTGTCATGTGTAAACGTATTCAGGCAATGACCTGCTTCCAATAAATGATTCATTAGTTCAGGTTCAATACATTTTGTTCCAAAGTGATTTCGACAGAATAGGTATGTGCTGTGATTGGACGTACAAATAATTACCATTATAATACTGGCATATCATAAACGAAGACATGTTAAGAATCACCATCTTCAAAAGAGACACCCAAGAAACAATGGCACAGGCTTCTCTGCTGAGTAACAGCTTTAGAACGCAGTGCATGTCTGGGGGGTGAATTGGTGGGACACCAGTTAAAAAACGGAACCAGATCAACTTCGCTGGTCTTGTTCAGGGCACGGTACCATTATTTAATCACGCATTCAGGTGGCCAGATGCTAAATGGTTCATTCAGTCAAAAGGTACAAGTGGTGCACTGAGCATTAGGCGGCCTGTGTCCTGGCCCAGCCTCAGCCATTGGCTATTGGGTGAACCCAGAAAGAGTATTTCACTTCCTTTGCTTCCAGACTCCTTGTATGTAAAATAAGCAAAAATGACCATGGGGCCCTTGTCAAAAACAACTATTTTCCTTCCTTTGTGAAACAATCATTAAAATACCCTTTTATCTATTTCTTTATTTGTTAGGGCCGCACCCACGGCATATGGAAGTTCCCAGGCTAGGGGCTGAATGGAAGCTGCAGCTGCCAGCCTACACCACAGCCATAGCAACAAGGAATCCTTTGACCCACTAAGCAAGGCCAGGGATCCAAGCCACATCCCCTTGGACACTAGTCTGGTTTGTTTCCACTGCGCCACAATGGGACCTCCCAAAAATACCCTTTCTTTTTAAATTGGAGGGTTCAGAGCCTCCCAGTAAATGTGGACTGAGCATGAGGACAGTGGTGATGACTCAGCTCTGAACCCAGACCTTCGACCGGCTACCGTAGGTCCTTAACCATCACTCAGGTTTAAGCTACTTTGTTCATGGTCATATGGAGCCTAATGCACAACCGTCATGGGCCTTGGTTAATATCGAAAGCCAAGAAAAGGTGGGGCGTGAGGAGAGAAGCATCTGAAATGAAAATTCACCACAAGATTAAAATGGTCTCATAACTGTGCCGCATTACCTCAAAAGTTTCATAGGATGTATTTATTTGATCAAAAATTTTCTGTGGCATATTGATACATGCCTAGTACTTCAAAAGTGTTAAAATACACATATACACACACCATTATAAAATATTTGATTTTTTCTCTGGACTTGGAGAAGGAAAACCTCAAACCTCCCTGAACTCATCATTTAAAAGCACAAGTACAAAAATTATAAGAAATCAACTTTATGCTATAGTATAAAACCTCAGAATTAAAAATATAAGATCATGAAAACAATGTTTCCCTGGTTTATGTCAAGTGACATTTCAATTCCAAAGCTACATATGAAAACAGTGTCATTTTCAATTTTTTTATGACAATTCACATTTTCCTTTTCTAATTTCTTCGAGAACTTAAAAAGCATTTACCACCCATGAAAAGAAAAGACAAAAAATTTGTTTACATAGACCATCACTAATATGTGAAAATAAAATGCATAATATAATCCTTACTAACATACTAATCTAAGATTAAATAGTTTTCACTTAAAATTATGTCTTTATAATATTCCACAAGACTTAGGTTCCAAAAAGGACTGGACTTAATTGGCTCTGGACTTGAGTGATATTTAACAGAGAGTACCAACATTTTTCCTTAGAAAGCCACTTAGTAAATACATTAGGTTTTTCAGGCCATAGAGTCTCTGTCCCAACAATTCAGCTTCCATTGCAGTGGAAAAAAAAAAAAAAAAACAGCCATAGAAAAAATACATCAACCAGTGAGCATGATTGTGTTCTAATAAAGCTTTATTTACAAACCTGGGTGGTGGGCAGGATTCAGCCTGCAGTTTTCCTAGGTCTGACCTATAGGAACTTCGTAAATGAGGCATTTGAAGGATGGAGTGATGAGTGTAAGTGTCTAAGAAAAGTGAAAGAACTGGAGAATCTTAATGATTGCAAACACCTAAGATTTTAAAGCCATTTGATTTGCACTTGGGAAGTCTGATGTTAGTGTCGTAACAACATGTATGAGCGTACAGTTTAACCTTTCAAAGTGCAATAAACTTCTATTATTTCCTCACGACTTATCTGCTGATCAGGCAGATCAAGTAGTGTTAGATAAGAAGACGGAGCCTGAGAGGCCCTGAGTTAGGAGGTGGCAGAGCGAGCACTGGCCTTCAGATCTTTTGACACTTCTGATTGCTCCTTCAAATGAAATGACATTTCTCCCCCACACACATACACACACACACACACACACACACACAGTTTGTTGTTAAGACAACCTAATGCCACAGAGTAAAAATTTACTACCAAATTAAGGTGATTATGAGAGGCTTAGGAGACAACTAAAATCAGCTATAAAATAAAGCGTAAGATATCAATTAACAAATTTAGTAAGGTTCAGTCATTGAAGTTTCTTGTGCTGAACTACATAATTTGAAATGTTAACTTGATTTGAAAATGCTGTGAGAATCACTTCTTTCTGTCACAAATGCTTCCCTATTTTTCTCTGGTCAGGGTAGCAGAAACATCTCTTTCACAGAGAGACTTCCTTCCATTTCAATTATCTTTATCCCTGTCCTTTGATGCATTCATCCCAACATGTTCATGTGCTACAATGAAGTTTCACAAAATTGAAAAATCCAAACATGAAATTAGCATACCATGTCTAACATGACATTCAAGCAGAATTCTTTACACCATCCAGACAAAATTTCTCTCTTGCAGCGATAATTATCAATTGAGAGCCATTTTCACAAAATACGACGTGGATTCTTAAGTTGTTTAATAAATTGAGCTTTTGGTGTGTCTTCATGAAAGTGACAGTGTGGGAGAGTCATGCACTCACTCCTTTAATAGTTGGTGTCTAATGAGAGAAAGTTAAACATCTAATGATAGGTTCTGGCCAAAGGACTTCACAGGACTTTGTCGGAACAAAATTTTCACAGACAAAAATGGTGGGAAAACTTAGTCACCACGTGGCACACACTCAGAGGCAAGCCAAATTCCAAACAACATTCGGAATACCGTAAGGAGTCCCATTGTAATATTTCTCTTTTAAATTAATAGTGAGACTCATTAGAAGTCTTCTTACGTAACACACAAGAAGTTACAACTCGTTTTTAAGAAATGTAGAACAGTGAAGAATGTTTCAGTAAAGCATATTTAAATTTTTTTCAATATTATATTTTGAGCAGCACTAACAAACTGATTGGCCCATCAAAATGATGGATCTGTGATTTTAAATGGACTCGGTACCAACACAAACAAAATAACCCTGATAATGACAGTGATTAAAATGATAATCCCATCAGGCTCAAAATCCAAAGAATCGACTTTCTAAGTAAAATATCAAATACGAAAATATGTTTTTCTATGATTAAATCCACCATCACACCGAACATTCAACTAAGACCGTTAAGTTAAACTGTAATGGTTTTTATAGTAAATGTATATAGGAATCTGTAAATTTAGTTTTAAAGCTGTATAAAAGCTGTACACACAGGAAAGTCATATCTAATTTCCTATTTGTCCACATTTAAATAATATACCATGTAAAATGGCTAAAAATAATTTCCATAAATATGCAGCATCCAAGAGAATACACCACTTTTAAAAAAAGCAGAGTTGGTTTTTTAGGAGAAGAGGTGGGAGTGCAAAGTTCTTCCTTCCTATGAGACAGGCTTTTTCTTCTCTGACAAGAGCAGGAATGGAAGGAGGACCTGTTCCAGCTTAACCACAGGTCACCCTCAGTATGATTCCTGAACTGTCCTGGTACAGGCCTGACCAGCAGCCAAACTACTCCCCTTCCATCCCTCTGCCCCCAAGGAGCCCATTTGCCTGTTCTCTGTGTTTCAGCACATCTAATGAAAACGTAGTTACTATTTGATGAGATTTTTCTTATCATGGCCACTTCTTGCAAGTATCTTGAAATACACTCCTATGCCTCCTAATTTATTTATATCTGTTGTAATGAGGGCTCAAAGGGGGGGGGGTGAAGTTAGAAATCCCTCTGTAACAAAGGGAAATTTTTTTAAATTTGGTTATTATTTTTTAATTTTAAAACTATAGCTTAGTTCGGGTTTTTTTACATCTTAATAACAATAGTGATAACAGCAGGGGATCATGAGCACTCACTGTACGAGGCGTTGTTCTAGGCAAGTTGCATGTTTTATCCCAATCTTCAAAATAACTTTATCCACCAAGTATAAATATTATCTCCATTTTAAGACTGAGAACTGGAGTTCCTGTCGTGGTGCAGTGGTTAACGAACCTAACTAGGAACCATGAGGTTGCAGGTTCGATCCCTGGCCTTGCTCAGTGGGTTAAGGATCCGGCGTTGCCATGAGTTGTGGTGTAGGTTGCAGACGCAGCTTGGATCCCACGTTGCTGTGGCTCTGGCGTAGGCCGGTGCCTACGGCTCCGATTAGACCCCTAGCCTGGGAACCTCCATATGCCATGGCAAGTGGCCCTAGAAAAGGCAAAAAGACAAAAAAAAAAAAAAAAAGACTGACAACCTATAGCATTCCCAGCTTGCAAAACACATCTAATAGAATTAATAAGATAAAAATCACTATTTTTAGGTCAAAACTAACTGAGGAGTGGCAATTATCAATAAACATGGTAATTAATAAGCAATGAAAAAAATGTCTTAAGAAGTTCAGTCTAGCATCCCCTACAGCATAAAACAACCAGGTCTCAATGTGCCCATTTCCAGGTCACTAGTTCATCTACCAATTTAACATATTACCGGTGGGTGCTTAATAGAAGGTCGCTTTCTTTTTTTATAAGTATAATTGATTTATGAGTTAGTTTCGGTGTACAGCAAAGTGATTCAGTTACACATATATATCTTTTTCAGATTCTTTCCCATTATAGGTTATTACAAGATATGGAGAATCATTCCCTGTGCTATACAGTAGGCCCCTGTTGTTATTGATGTATTTTATGTCAAGGTATAGAAGGTCATTCTCTGCACAGAATTCTGAAGTACAGGATTTTGTTAGGACTTTTGCAAAAATCTATCTTTACCTTTCACCACAGTCAGCGAAGTTCTCCTGTTTCTTACGTCACAGCTCTTCCTTTGGTCTGATTAAATCTTCAGTTTTACCTTCTCCACTAAGTCTGTACACGTGAGATTTTTAATTGTAGAAAAATACAGTAAGATGTCCATCAACAATATTACAAAAACAGTAAGAGGCATGAATGACACTGAACTTTCAGGTAGGGCTAAGGCCCACTTTTCTTTTTTTTAGGCTTTTTAGGGCCACATTCGCAGCATATGGAGGTTCCCAGGCTAGGGGTCGAATCAGAGTTGTAACCATCAGCCTACGCCACAGCAACACAGGATCCGAGCCGTGTCTGCGACCTACACCACAACTCACAGAAATGCTGGATCCTTAACCCACTGAGGAAGGCCAGGGATTGAACCTGTGTCTTCATGGATGCTAGTCAGATTCGTTAACCACTGAGCAATGAAGAGAACTCTGTAGGGCCCCCTTTTCTTATCTCCTTTTCTAATCTAATCTATTATATGGTATCATCTGTAAACATAAAATTACTTGCAAAGAACTCATACACACAAAAGATAAACAACATAATATGTACTTTTTAAATGTACATATGCAATCTAGAAATTAACACCTCTAAGTCAGAACACTTAAATGGTTTGATAAATTTTCAGCTCTTTAAAATATGTTATTCTTAGAAAAGTTGACTAAAAAATTCTCTGGGATTTTTGGCAGGGCCACATTTAAACCATCTCAGATAAGTGAAAAACCAAGATTATAGTTTCAAGACTTTCAGAAAGAGAACTTGTTAACCATTCACACATCAATGTAATTTTAACAATTATCAAACTACCCCATATAGTCTAAATCCATCATGTTAAAAATCAGCTTTATTTCCTGTCATTTCTTTTCGTAGTGGACAAGAGCTGGCATTAAATAGGAGTGGGGTGGGCTCTTAGTCTTCTGTTTAATGCACATAGAGTTTCATTAACTTAAAATGTGAATGACTGTTTAGAGAGCAGATGCTATAAGACCTGTTAAAACAATGTATAAAATCCAATGCATTGAGTCATATTCACCTACTATAGCCACTGACCAAAATCTCAACAGAGAAACTCCACCAAGCATCTATCAGGAAAGCCAGCAAGACCTGCAATCTTTACATGGACATTTAAGGAAATTTCTTACATTCCTGGATCTTAGCCCTGATACTACAAATTAAAAACAACAACAACAACAAAAAACAAACAAAAAAAAACCCTTTGTTCGTTACTCCAGCACTACATAGCAAATGGTACACAGGACAGTTTTACAAAAACAATGGTCTCAAATTGTTCAAATCGAGAAATTGCATGTAGATTAATTCACCCAAGTGAGCCTGTGCAGCCCCAGGACTGCAGTGGTAATATACTGATTCTGGTATGAAAAGTTAATTCACTACTTCACTGCTCTCCTGTCAGGTAGTTTTCTTGGTTCTCCTAACATTCTATTGATTTCCATTGATTTAACTTGCTTAATTCTAAAGGTGTATCTTGAAATGGACACTTCATTGGTTTTCATTTTCATTGGTTTCAACACAGTCTACTTAAAATGTGGCACAGAATTAAATAACTTGAAGACCAACCATAGGTAATCAGACTTTCACTTCTAAAACTAAAAGCTCCTGTTAAACACCCTTGACAAAGTCAGTGCTTCATATTCCTGGCCCATAATTCAGGTGACATCAAATATTAAATATTTTTGATAAAACATCAACATTTTCTGTTTCAGATCACAACTCGTGTGCCTGTAAAGTATCATACTACATCTTCCTTCTGTTCTCTCTTTGCATTTTGATATTGACAGAATGAAACCGGGATCATTACATTTTTGGCACACCACACAGTGACTGCTACCAGAATTATATAACCATACTGAAGCCCATTTCCTCTAAGCACCACCATCTAATTTGTCAAGTCCCCTAAAGGAACCCAGGCAATGTGAGCAACAGATGGTGAACAGCATAGTTGAATAGAAATGGAAAAGAGATTTATCAGAGAAAAAATGAGAAAGAAACAAGTAGGGTATGGAAGAGGGTAAATCCCAAAGGACACAAGGTAGAATGATCATTTATTGTGGCCAACAAATGTTATAATTTCAAAAAATGGATTGTTGTATCAGTATACAGGATGTCCAGGTGTGGGTTCTCAAGATGAGGGGATTCCAACCTGTATTCGTAAGTCTTAATAGGATCACTTCCTCTGAGGTACTTCGCAAAACTTGAGATGTGTGTGTACAAATACAGAGGCATGATGTTTAAAAGAATCTCAAAGGAAGTTAAGAACCACAGCTCTAGAAGCTAAAGCTACTGTATATCCATCTCTCTCTGGCACAGAGGGGGAAAAAACCCAGGGACTTCCCTGACTGATTGCTCCTGAAGTTTCCTTGTGAGTCAGGAGACTTAGATGGATTACAGGTGGCCAACTACAAGGCAGGTCCTCATGGTTTCATTCACTAGGATGACAACTTCCTCTCAACTACCTTCACTGAACACAACATGCAAACAAATACATCTGATAAGTAATGCACTCTATAGGGTTGGGGCAAAGCATCTTACAGTCAAGAAAGAGCTACCCAAAATTCCCAATACAAAAGGAAGAATATTAGGGAAGAAGAATGAATGAATGCTGTATTTAATGAACAGGATAATCCTGAAAAAACTTGACCTGAGTCCTGTCTTTTGTGATGCTCCAGAGTAATCCCAATACTTCTGCTGCTATGAGTTAATCAAAGACCCTGGGGATGACAAATGAGTATCAACTACTTATATAAGGTTGGGGACGTTTTGTGAATTACTGACACTCTATCAGCCCTTGCTAGAAATACTGATATTGGATGAGGCATGACAGATAGAACATTAGTCAACTTGTGTTATAGCCTCTGTTGTTTCTGTATCTTCTCTGTTCACAAAGAGAACTTTGCTCACTGGATCTGTCAGCTAAACAAACACCCATCAACAGTTAACACTCACACAATAATACACACACCTACACGTATACACCTGCATCTACACACATCAAGAAAAAACATATTCGAAGGTTTTGAAAATCAGATATAGATACAGGAAATGGTACATTTTGATGCAATCAGTTTTGTTAGAGTTTTCAGTGTGATGATGAGCCCTCAAGCAATGTTTTTTGGAAAGCACTGGAGCTCTCTTAAACTCATTTTGTGTTATTTTACAGCACACCTTCCAAAGGAACCCCAGTGAACAGTAGGAAATGTGTATGTCAAAGGTACAGATCTATCAGCTATTTTGCATACCAAACTAAACTAGTTTTCAACACCCTCTGAAAAGTATGTGCACATATTAAATGCACAGACCTTTCAAGATGTTTGAACAGGAGATGAGGCCTTGTATGTCACACTCCGACCAATCTGAAATATTCATGTGGAGATAGGGGAGGTACAAGATGTCCAGGAGTTATCATCAGGAATTATCTGATGACATCAAAAAAATTTCACGAAGCTAGAAGTAATTCCTAACAAGATTTACCAGCCAAGATTTACCACACTGAAGTTTCACCAGTGTGGAAATACAGATGAAAAGCAGTATGCTTCTGGCCAGCGCAATGAATATGAATTAGGAATTAAATGTGAAAATATTGTTCAGACTCGGAGACTTTGAAAACAAACTTACAGTTACCAAAGGGAAAAGGTCGGGGGGGGGAATAAATTAGGAGTTTGGATTAACATATGTACACCATTATATATGAAATAGATAATCAACAAGGACCTATTGGATAGCACAGGGACTTCTCCTCAAAATTCTGTAATACCCATATGGGTAAAGACTCTGAAAAAGAATGGATATGTGTATAGTTGAACCATTTTGTCGTACATCTAAAACACTACTTTATAAATCAACTATACATCCATGTAAAGTAAATATTAAGTTTTTAAAAATATGGAGTTGCTGTCGTGGCTCAGTGGTTAACAAATCCGACTAAGAACCATGAGGTTGTGGGTTCAATCTCTGGCCCTGCTCAGTGGGTTAAGGATCCGGCGTTGCCGTGAGCTATGGTATAGATTGCAGACGCGGCTTGGATCCCACTTTGCTGTGGCTCTGGTATAGGCCGCGGCTACAGCTTCAATTAGACCCCTAGCCTGGGAACCTACATATGCCACAGGAGCAGCCCTAGAAAAAAGCAAAAAGACAAAAACAAAAACAAACAAACAAACAAAATATATATATATATATATATATGGTTGTTCAGTCTCCAAAAATCATTTGGTTCTGATTTTCTACATTTTATTTTTACCTGATTAGAAACCCCATTAAACTAAGTTTTAGATACAGCTTGGCTAGAATCAATACAAAAGGCAGAAGTGAATCTAACAATCTCTTTCCCTCAGAAAAAAAATTTTGCCTAGGACCTGCCTTCCTTTAATTCCGCTAGTAAAATGCTATTTTTATCTTTATTATTTCCATGTCATGTTATACCTTTGTGGAGAGAATCCAGTAACAGCAAAGAGACAGTTTTTTGGTTTTTTTGTTTTGTTTTGTTTTGTTTTTGTCTTTTTGCCATTTCTTGGGCCGCTCCCGCGGCATATGGGAGGTTCCCCGGCTAGGGGTCTAATCGGAGCTGTAGCTGCCAGCCTAGGCCAGAGCCACAGCAACGCAAGATCCGAGCTGTGTCTGCGACCTACACCACAGCTCACAGCAACGCCGGATCCTTAACCCACTGAGCAAGGGAAGGGATCGAACCCGAAACCTCACGGTTCCTAGTCGGATTCGTTAACCACTGCGCCACGACGGGAACTCCCGAGACAGTATTTTTTTAAAGGTTTGTGAAGTGTCAAACATTGATGATTTCCCTACTTTACATAGTCAACTACTGGCTAGAGGTCTCTGAAGTTTCATTTTTTTATAAGAAATTTGGTTTCAAATTATATTTAAAACTGGTTTCAATTTTGTGCTATCGTTATTATCATCCATAAGATTTATTTACTTATTCACTTAGAAAACTTCATAGCCATCCTAAGAAATTCTTAATAATGACTTCAGCAGATGTCATTTTTCTTTATTAGCAGGAACCAAAGCCACTTTTTTCATATTTACTTCCGGAAATTTCTAACAGTTCTTTCCTTTTTGATTATCAGTAGCTTCAGTTGCTTCCTACTTTGGGAGGAAAAAAAAATCTTACTATTCTACTTTAAGAATTCAAATTGCAATATTCCAAGGCTTTAAAAAAATCAACTCACTTATTCAATATAAAAATGATAAATGTCATATCAATGTCACAAGTGCAACTATCCAAGGAAGCATGACAGAGTTTCTCCAAAGTTGTTACTGGAATTTAAAAAAAGTGGCTTGATTTTGTTCTGCCTTCATCCTCCTCAGTCTTTAGGGAGCTGTGCTGCAGAGTGACTTTTTTTTCTTCTTTTTTTTAATGGCCAGCAGTGGCATTCATGCTAAGGAATAAACCACCTTGCAATAGGAAACCCTTCATATGCCATTCTGCATGGAAAAGACAAGTTTGACTGGATGATAAAAACAACAAATGAAAAAAGCACCAAACTGCTGTTCATGCACAAACCTGGAAATTAGGAGGAGGGCATGTAGGGAGAATAGAGAAGAAGTGAAAGTGAAGAGGGCGTGAAATAAAGAAAAGGAAGTGCTTATTTCATACAGCAGAAGGCTGAAGCCTTCAGAGAAAAGTAGTCAGAAATTTCTGGTGATAAGAGGCCAGAAGCCTTCTCTGAAAAAAAATTCATGTAATATTCATTTTAAGTTGCTCTGCATCACTGCAGAGCTAACTTCTTCTTTCCAAACCTCTAACAAAGCCAGCTGCTCAAATAAGTCTTATGTGAGCAGTTGAGGGAAATTGGAGGCAAGGGCTACCTTCCATATGTAGGTTGCCCTGGAAAACGGAGATTTCCAGAAAAAAAGGAAAAAAAAAAAAAAAAAAAAAAGCTTGGTAGAGTGTGATTCATGTGGAGACTAGAAAGTCCCTGGAAGCAAGCACTCAGAGCGAGAAGGCGCCATAAAAAAATTTTTTTAACTGCATTTTTGATGAAAACTTTGGGTTTCCTGCAGGATATGTTATCTATCAATCAATTTAAATTTCAAAAGACAAACTAATGTCTGCTGACATCCGTGGTTCAACTTTTCTCATAGGCTTCTGTGAATCAGCAACTTTCTCATGCAGTCAGAGGAACCCCCCACTTGACCTAATTTCAGGTGGTCAATTTTGAATTGTCTCCTGTCACACATGTAAATTTCTTCCTTTTTCCTGACTTTTATAGTTTTTAATTTCCTATTTGATGCAATGGAAAAGGGGGGTGGGGAGCCTGATTTTTATTCCCTTCGGTAATGGAAATAACTCATTAGGATGTCCATGAGCTGAGAAATCCAAGCTGCCACTGCACTGGCCTTTAACCACCTAAAGAAGGCTCAGGTTGACCCCAGCCCTGCAGCTCCCGGGTTATAAAATCAAAGCAATGAGAGGAGAAGGAGCCATGTCTGAAGGCTTCCTCTGTACCCAGGGGTATGTGGTGCTCATGCACCACCAAATTCAGTATGTTTTTTAATCACTCTCAAGACAGAATGAGACCCTGGCTTTTCACTGAAAATGAGAAATAAATTTATTGTGCTATCTGTCCATGTATCCCTTAGTACTCCTTGCTTATAATAATATGGAGATAAAGATTCATTGTGTATGTAAAATTGGTTTTCCAACAAATTCTGTTGCTCTTCAAATAAGATTGCCAGGGTTAAAAGGAGAAAAGAAAGAAAGAAAGAAAGAAAGAAAGAAAGAAAGAAAGAAAGAAAGAAAGAAAGAAAGAAAGAAAGAAAGAAAGAAAGAAAGAAAGAAAGAAAGAAAGAAAGAAAGAAAGAAAGAAAGAAAGAAAGAAAGAAAGAAAGAAAGAAAGAAAGAAAGAAAGGAAGGAAGGAAGGAAGGAAGGAAGGAAGGAAGGAAGGAAGAAAAGAAAAGAAAAGAAAGAAGGAAAGAAAGGAAAGAAAGAAAGAAAGGAGCGAGCAAAGGAAAACAACCAAAGCAGGGAGAAAGTCATGCAGAAAAGAAACAAACCGTAAAGACCCACGGAAACACAACATGCATTACCTGGCTGGCTACTTTTACCCCGTGAACTAGGAGTCTGATTGCTTTGAACTGTACTGCGACTCCCTCTGGAGTAACACATAAAGGACAAACATAGTTATCTGTTTGGGCTTCTTTCCAGGCAGCTTTCTTGGAAGCTCAGAATGTCAGACAGTCTGAAGTAGGACATGGGAAGGTGTATACGAAAAACCGACTTCTGAATGGCCCAATGGGCTGGTGATAATTGCACAAGTCCTGCATGGTAAAGAAGGTCTGCAAAAGATGCCTGACTGTTATACGGCTGCTGGAAGAGTCTTGTCTAAAAATGGAACATTTAGAGTTTCAGGGGTAGGCTTGGATAGACACCAAGTTTGATCAAAGTCAGACAAACTATTTTGCATTTATATAGCCAGTTTACAGGAAGCCAACAGGAAAAAACATATATATATATGTGTGTGTGTGTAAGTAGAGAGAAAAGGTGACCAGTGCCCAATTGGCAAAGAGACAAGCCATTGGTTCCTAAAAAGTATTTTTGGAGCTCTGCTCATGGCTTTTACTTATTTATCTATTCATCTATCTACCTACCTACCTGCCCACCCACCTACTCTACAGACTTGAAAAGAATCTTAAGAGACTGCCCAAATTTTAATCATTGTTCGCCACCTGTACATGGCATGTAGCAGAGGTGAATTAAATGGCAAAACTATATGCATGATTCCTACTTCTTTTAGATCCATCCTAATTTATTCTAGATTGGGAAATTTTATTTGGCAATAACAAATATATAACTTAAATGTAAACCCCAACAGCTACTAAATGGATCATTGTTAGTTTGGGGAAGCAAAGGATAGATTCTACTGGTGTTTCTCTCACTAAAATGCATTAAGGAAGAAAATAAGTACCAGTGGAAAACAGGAAAACCTCTGGCACAGTGAAGACACAACAGCCTACAGGTCAGCTTCAAGGGGTATCTGAACAGCTAAGCCCCTGTATAGCTCTCTCCCCTGAATCCCCTGATCGTATGAATAAAAAATATGTCTGCTAAGTGAACTGTGCTTTTACACAGGGGTCCACAGACTTCAGGGGGGACCATCTCCCCCCAGACTGCTGTAGATATCTATATGCATGCATATCTTTCTGGACTTCCAAGGAAGACAGTATGCCCAGCAGATGTCTAGAACTACATTGGCTAGTTACAGAGGACCACATATTGTGAGATTCCACCTATAGGAAATATCCAGAGCTGGTACATCCAGAGAGACAGAAAGTAGAATGGTAGTTACCCAGGGATGGGGATGAGGGAGAGAGAGTTGAGAGGAACTGAGGAGTGAGTGCTACCCGCTATGAACCATCTTTTGGGGGTGATGAAAACGTGCTAAAACTGATTGCGGCAATTGTTACACAGCTCTAAATAAATTGGAAACCACTGAATTGTGTACTTTAAATGAGTGGTAGGTTATGTGAAAGATATCTCAATAAAGCTATTAGTCAATAAAAGACATCTATAAACTCTGACCCACCAGAATAGACAATTTAGCCCTTTCTGAAAAATAGCAAGACCTGGGAAGCTCATCAGACTCTAGAATGAGGGAGAAAATGCCGAGGTAAGTAAGTATGAGGGCACCTTTATTTATCAATGAGAAGCTGAAAGGAATGGAGACTTAATTGAGTCTTCAATAATTTGGTTTAATTTTTTTTTTTAACTTTTTAAGGTCACATCCACAGCTTATGGACGTTTCCCATGCAAAGAAGGGTTATAACATGGATACTTGGGAACTACAGATTCACAGACATCTTGCTGGTGGAGTAGGGCTATGTCCCCACAGCCACAGCCACGCCAGATTCCCGATCCACTGCGCAAGGCCAGGGATTGAACCCCCATCCTCATGGGTACTAGTCAGATTCGTTCCCGCCATGCCACAACAGGAACTCCAAGTTCAGCTTAAATTTATTTATTTATTTATTTATTTTGCAGCAACTGAACCAAATACTTCACTAATTGTATTCTCTGTGGGTCAAGTGCCTACAAGTTAGTGGCGACATCTGAAAATGAACGTAGTAACAAAGGAAATTCTACAAGCCCTGTGGGTCAGGAAGTGGTTAACTGGACAGAGAGCACCAGCTCCACTGACTCTTTTGCTTCTGGCTCTCAAACCTCTCACTGGTTAAAGTCAAAGAGTTTTCCATGTCTTAAGACAGAAAGGAGATTGTAAAGTTTGCATAGAGATATTTCCAAAAAAAAAAAAAAAAGAATGCGTTTAAGCCACATTTCTACCCTTCCTCGGGCAGAAATAGTACATTATAGTACAGAATATCATTTTTATTAAGGCTGAGGTATTTGTTACAAGTTGAGCAAAATCCCCCACACCATATGTTTTCCCATGTGGACAAAATTTATTTGGAGTTTGTCCTAAGAAATGAATTTAAATACCAGTAAATTGATGATGATCTAAAAAAAATAAACCCTTACAAACGTTTCTTTTTAACTAAGCATTACTGATGGAAACATTAAAATCAAGGGATATAATTCTCTAGACATGGCCACAGGGAAAGGAATTTTTCTACAAACGCAATGAAACTTCTAGTACAAGATTCACTCTCTAGCCCGGCAAAAAGATACAGGGGAGGGAGAGGGAGGCGCACACGACTTTTAAAAGTCAGGAATCTGACATCAAGTTGAAGTGCACTACCTCCTTTAAGGAGAAGCAGCAGGACACTAGGCAGTTTTCTCACTACTCTTTTCCTTTTTTAATCTTTTGCAGCAGAGCCCAACCAGAGTGATTAGCGTTCCCCCACCCGTCTGAATATAAAAGCCCTCAATTTTCAACATTTAAGTTCCAGAGAGAGTTTTTATGCAGTATCAATTAAGCGAGTTTTTTCCTTCCACTGTGGTTTTTGGACTTAGAGATACAACGGATTAACTTCTATTGGGATTGGAGAAGATGAGAAGGTAAGAGTGGGGAGCAAGAATGTGAATTATTTGATTTATCACTTTATCAGATCAGTGTTAAATGCCATCGGGTTACAACTCCATAGACATGACACCCTCGGCAGCCACGCAACCAGAGGAGGAAGAGACTGACCACGTACAGGTTCAAATGCATTTTCCACATGTAACAGCCCCACGCAAAGAAGGGTTATAATATGGATACTTGGGAACTACAGATTCACAGACATCTTGCTGGTGGAGTAGGTCACTAAGTCATTTATCCTGAAATACTTCCTTTTATAAGAAAGAAAGAAAAAAGCATACCCAGCAAGGGTATGACAGCAACAATTTCCAATTTCCTTCCATCTCACTCTCTCAGCCTCCCTCCCTCTGCCTCTCTCGCTGTGTCTGCCTCTCCACTCACCATCCATCCTCCATTTCCTGATAACTTCTCATCACGTTAGTTCATGCCTAATATAAAACGGTGTGCGGAGGAATTTAAAAAAAAAAAAAAGAAGAAGAAGAGGAAGAAGAAGACAGGACACGGAAAAGAGGGACAACGTGACTGGGAGGAGGAGAACAGGAGGAAGAGGAAGATTGAGAGAGACAGAGAGAATGTCAGTGCCCACGTCTGGCATTTGCCTATTTAAATTCAATCCCGCAGCCCCGGCCGAGCTGAGCGCTAGATGGGCTGTGTTATGAATTTCTGATCAGACAACTGATGGGTTATGAGAGAGGACATAATCCCATTGAGAAAGCCTTTTCTTCCAAGCAGGGGCAAGTAATAGCTTACCCTTGAGAGACGGCGCCTTGCTCTGCCCTTTAAATGTATATGCGTACCTATATGTGTAGATGCAGGTGCGTGCACATTGTGTGTGTGTGTGTGTGTGTGTGTGTGTGTGTGTGTGTGTGTGTGTGTGTGCGTGTGTAGACGCATATCCATTTTCCCTCTCTTAAAAAAAGTCAAAATAAGCATTTTATGATGCCCAATGTATGGTAATAACTGACAGTCGCCTGCACGTGAAGCAGGGATGGGCCTGAACCATCCGACACACCAAATAAACCGTATCTTTTTCTCTTTCTTAAAATCTCATTAGAATTCTCTCCTTTGCCCATCTCATTTGAGTACCCAAAGTGGTGACCTGAAAAGAAAATGAAAATATTGAGATGAGACAACACTGGTTGTCTTTTTGTATACATGTCCTGATTTGCTTTCCTTTCAGAATTTTGTGTTAACCTGAAAAAAACACCATGCTTATACTGTGGACTCTAACATTCATGTAAAACATTCAAAGGAATAAACCAAGTTTTAAAAGTGTTTTTCCACACATGTGAAACAATACTTTAAATTGCTTTGTGCAGAGGTCCTATCATGGCGCAGCGATTTTCAACTAGGAATCATGAGATTGTGGATTCAATTCCTGGCCTCGCTCCGTGGGTTAAGGATCCGGTGGTGCCATGAGCTGTGGTGTAGGTGGAAGACGTGGCTCAGATCTGGTGTTGGTGTGGCTGTGGCATAGGCCGGGGGCAGCTACAGCTCCAATTTGACCTCTAGCCTGAGACCTTCCATATGCCATGGGTTTGGCCCTAAAAAGACCATAAAATAAAATAAAATATAATGCTTATTATATTTTTACAGACAGTTAATTTCTCTAGCTCTAGTTAAGCATAAACTACCAAGAGGTTTGCAGGTTAATTGAAACGTGTAACAAGGACAGGTATTGAGTATCCAAGTCAAGACTTTGCAACAGCTTATGGCTACTGCTCAGTAAAAAGTCAGAAACTGTAAATATGGAATCAGGGGTTGCTGGAGTCAAGTCCATTAGCCCCCGTGCAGCAGATATACCTGCTCACAAAAGACTTCTGTCTCCAATTTAGAAGCATAAGAAAAAGTCCGTCGGAGTTATACCAACCGTAATAGCATAAGACAAGAGAGATGTTGACAAATAAAAGCAGGGAAAGCTTAAAATGTAAAGACTGTCATCACATTTAAAAGAAGGAAGGCAGCTGGATCTCATCCCAACCCTGTTTTGAGTGACATCAAATGAACAGCATCTTGTGTTCTTGGGTCTTCTTCTTGCATCAAAAGGCATCCCAAGACCTAACTGAAACTTGCATCATAGAGACAGGCTATTGAGTATCCAAATAATGGGAATTTACTGAGTAAGAGGAGAAGGAAGAGCAAGGGTTACTGATCTATATTTTACCTAACTTGCATCATCATTGAAGGCTTGGGACCCACGGCAGGGAAAGAGTAGCCGACCATTTAACTGAGAGCCCTATAAGCCAGCTTTGAGTGGGGGGGGGGGGGGTGCGTGGGTGTGTTTAAAACAGCATCCCCTTCATGATTTAGGGAGATTTCTCTTCCACTTGTAAATGCACCAGTTATGAATTACGACCTGCAACATCAAAACTGTGAATGTCTATCAGTACCATTCTGCCTCTGAACTGCAGTGTTTTCACTTGGGTCACAGTACACGTCAGGCTAACTTCAGCTCTCTTTACCCTCTAATCGGTAATAGATCCATTAAGCAAGCAAGTGTGGATTGGGGCGGGGGGTGGGGCATAATATGAGAGCGCAAATTATTTACCTGATTTAGATTCATTATAGCAGGCATGCTATCTGCATTTCACCATCTCTTTAAAATGGGGAACTTGCCCTGAAAGAATATTATGTAAATCTTCCTGTCACAGAATATTGCCTCTATACACGACTTCCGCACCGTGCATCTGCTTTCGGGGCAAGCTTATTACGTATATGTACACAATTTCCCATTTTTCATCTCTAGTCCTTCCCATTCTCCTCCTTCCCCCAACACTCATTATGGGGAAAATTACCTCCAACAGGACACTACTGGTTTTTTTCCATTCAATTTACATAATTGCTGTTTTGTTACTTTTTTATGTGGAAATTTTGTTCCCCAAAGGAAAGAAAGCATTGATGTTTAAATGGCAAAATGGAGTTCCACTCAGGGTTACAAATGTATGGTTGCTCCTAGCAATGGATTCTGGGACATTCTGAGCCCACCAAAAAGCAAGTCATTTTGGGAAGTTAGAGTCAGTGTTTTGTTATGATAGTGACAACCCACAGTGAAATACATGCCAGCCAGTGATGCTAAGCTTCTGCGAACCACGGAAATAGGCTTTAGGACGGAGATGTCATTTTTCTCTATAACATCGTGGCAAATGTATAATGAACTGATGTAACTCTGATTATTAACGCCAATATCTGCATACATGTAAAGGAATTAAAAAATTACCTTTTTAAAGAAGAAACTTTTAAGCGAGAGCAAGTTTTGAAAGCAGCCTTTTGTAGTTTATACGTTCCCTTTTCTGCAGTTTCTATATTAAGTACTACAAGAGAAATAAAAACGCACTTTTAACCATGAAATACTTTACTTGTACAGAATTTTTTTTCTTTTCTTTTGTTTTGTTTATTTTATTTATTTATTTATTTTTTTTTTTTTTCTTTTTGCTATTACCTTGGGCCGCTCCCGCGGCATATGGAGGTTCCCAGGCTAGGGGTCTAATCGGAGCTGTAGCCACCAGCCTTCGCCAGAGCCACAGCAGCGCAGGATCCGAGCCACGTCTGCGACCTACACCACAGCTCCCGGCGGCAACACTGGATCATTAGGGCAGGGATCGAACCCGCAACCTCATGGTTCCCAGTCGGATTCTTAACCACTACGCCGCACAGGAACTCCCAGAATAAATACACATTGAAAGTTGCAAGAAAATTCTTAAAGCCAACACCCCCATAACCTCCAACCAAGATAAGAAGCAGCACTTTGCCAATACCTTCGAAACTCGTCCTTCCTTCCCGTCTTGGACTTCAACCATCATTATTTCATTCTCACAACACTCTGAGAGGTTCCCAATCTCCCAAATTTTAATATAGTCAATTCCTTTGTTTCCATCATCGTTTTTCTATGTGTTAATCACAAGATTTCAGTTTTGCCCATTTTATACTAATAAAATCACTTATTCTTTTATGATTCAGAGCTTATTTCATTTGCTCAGCATTTTAAGATTCACCCATTAGGTGCATTCATTTTCAGGGCAATGTATTATTCCATTTTATGAGTGTATCAGTCTTCATTGACTCATTTCCATTGATGGGCATGTCATTTCTTTCTACTTTGGGATTATTTCACCCTTTTTTTTTTTTTTTTTTTTTTTTTGTCTTTTCGCTATTTCTTTGGGCCACTCCTGTGGCATATGGAGGTTCCCAGGCTAGGGGTCGAATTGGAGCTGTAGCCACCAGCCTACGCCAGAGCCACAGCAACGTGGGATCCGAGCCACGTCTGTGACCTACACCACAGCTCAGGCAACGCTGGATCATTAGGGCAGGGATTGAACCCGCAACCTCATGGTTCCTAGTCAGTTTCGTTAACCACTGTGCCATCAAAGGAACTCCAAGATATTTTGCCTTTTTTTTTTTTTTTTTTACTTTGGGATTGTTTTAAACAATGCTAAATGCGACGATTCTTGAGCAAGACTTTCTCTAGTGTATGTATAAGTGGGAATGGGGTGCTATGTCTTAGTATACAAGTAAGCTTAACTTTACCAAGTAAGCCCAACTCTTTTCCATGTGATTGTCTCACTCAATGCTCCCATCAGCAAGGCTCCCAACAATCCTTGTTTCTGCCAACTCTTCAAAATGTTGCTAAGGTGCTAGGTGTGAAGCGATAAATCTTTCTGGTTTTAATTAGCAGTGTCCTGATTACCAGGGGGTTAAGCACTTTTACATATGCTTACTGGTCAACTGAGTTTGTCCTTTTGTGTGAAAGGTCAAGATCTCTCATTCATCCCCCCCCCCCCCACTGGATTAGTCTTTTTCTTATTCATTTGCCAGAATTCTTTATATGTTCTGATGACTACTCTTGTCAATTATATATTTTTCAAGTAATTTTCCAATGAAATGGTTTCTCATTTTTTATGGTGTCTTCTGATAAATATAAGGCTTTCATTTGAATGTAGTTGTGTTTATTGTATTTATTCTTTACGGTTCGTGTTTTGTGCCTTGTTTAAAAAAAAAAAAACTTTCCCCTATCCTGAGGTCATGAAGATATTCTCCTAAATTATCTTCTAAAAGCTTTATTGCTTTACCTGTTATATCGTTGGGTCTTTATTCCACCTGGAATTGATTACTTTGTATACTGTGAAGTAGAGTTCAATTTCATTTCTTTTTTTTCATATAAATGACCAATTGTCCCAACACCATTTACTGAAAAGTCTCTCCTTTCCCCACTGATCTATAAAACCACTTCTGTTATGTATCTAATGTAACATATGGTCTATTTCTTGATTTTCTCTTGTTCCACCGTCCTGTTTATTTATACTTGTCCCATTACAACACTGGCCTAATAATGTATCTTGACAGCTAGTAATAAGTCCCAAATATGTTTTCCTTTAAAAGGCAACTTGGCAATATTTCATTCCTTGTATCTATCTATCTATCTATATATATATATATATAGATATATATATATTTAAGTTCAGATTTTGATTGAGATAGCATTAAATCTTTAGAACATTTTTGGAGGTTTTCTATATTTTATGAATATGCTATATTTCTCCATTTATTTAGGTCCTTTTTAATGTTGTTCAATAAAGTCTTTAATTTTAATGCTATCAAAATCATAGAACTTCAGATTTATTCCTAGGTTCTTCATGTTTTTTGAAACTCTTAGAAATGATATATATTTTTAATTTACTTTCTATTTGTTGTTACTATACAGAAATACAGTTCATTTTTCCATACTGATTTTGTTTCTAGCAATTTTGCTAAGTTCTTACTAATTTTAGTGATTTGTCATTTGATTCTTTTGGGTTTTCTATATTCACAATTATTTATCCATGAACAAAGTTTAGACAGTCTTATTTTCTTCTCTACAATACTGTTATCTTTTATTTCTTTTTCTCTTTCTTTTTTCCCTTTTTAGGGCCACATCTGCATTAATATGGAAATTCCCAGGCTAGGGATTGAATCAGAGCTGCAGCTGCTGGCCACAGCCACAGCTACTCATTATCCGAGCAAGGCAAGGGATCAAACCTGCATTGTTATGAATACTAGTTGGATTCATTTCCACTGCACCACAATGGGAACTTAATTTACCTTTTCTCATACTATCCTTGTTGAGTCTTGCTATCGAGTTTATGCTAGCGTCACAAAATAAGTGAGACAATGTCTTAAACATTTTATAATTAAGCAACCTACAGCAGAAAAGCAGTGGTGCCTTAAGGGTTTCAAGCTAGCTTCTCTTCCTCATCTTCCTCTTCCCACCTGGTCAGTCAAGCTTCATGCAGAAGACAGAAACTACACCAATTAATTTAACTGAGAGAACTTAATATAGAAAATTGTTCACTGAGTATAAGAATTCTAACCAGCTAACTGAAAGACAAAAAGAACCCTATGTATCCAGTAAGTACCAACAACTTCAAAGAAAGGATGAATAAAGGTAATAGGTTGGAATTAGTCAAGAGTTTAGAAAAGGAGCCAAACCCAGGTCTCTGAGGACAGGGTGCTGATGGGCGGACGCTGATATATTTGAACAAGGTCTGATGAAACGGTGTCTGAAGATGTTAGGAAAACTGCAAACATAATTCAACTGCTACTAGAGAAAATAACTTCCATGGACAGAGTGACAAAATGATGCTGGAATGATGTCCACAGGAAAAAAAAGCTGATAGAAAGTTCCTAAGAAGCAGACCAAAAGGGCATATTATTTCTTCCTCTCCACTCTTTCACTATCCTCCTAGTGGTCTCTATTGGCAGAACTTAAAGGAACCTGCTGGTGAGACAAAAATGGCTCCAGTCCCCAGAATCATAAAGCAGCATATAAAGTTTGGGTTTGTAGCTGAAAGGCAATCATCTAATAAATAATATTAAAATGGCAAATCGCAGCAGGTGAAGCTTGCCAGGAAAGACAAAAATTTTCTTAGTAGTGACGAAAACTTAAAGCCATGCTGAACATCTAGATGATGAGTCCTAGATGTCATCTGAGCTCAGAGTTAAGATTTTCACCATCAGTCCATGTGGTACATTATAAAATGGTCTCACAAATTACTCCCTTCTCATATCCATGTCCCTTTAAATAGGACTTTGCAGCTTCTCCTATCCAAGGTAGAGACTATTTCTCCTCCCCTTAAATCTGGCGGTGAAAAACATCATTGAAGCCAACTGAGTTTTTTGTCAATGGTATATTAGCCAACATTATGCATTCAAAGGCTCAAAAATTACTTTTCTCTCTTGCTGCTGGGCACCAATACCACCATGTGCAAAACCATGGATTAGTCTCCTAGAAAATGAGAGACCCAAAGGGGAAGCGGTCCCATTAGCCTCAGTTATTTCCAGCCATTGCCTCTGAGGCCACAGACATACAAAGCCATCCTAGACCATCTAGCCCCAATCAAGCCAGCACAGACCGCGTGAATTACCCAGGTGATTCACAAAATTTTAACAAATACATGTTTGTTTCTAAGTTACAAGTTGTAGGATGGTTTGTCACGCACCAAAAGCTAACTGATACATACCACGTACAATCAAATGCTGTCACCACTGGGTGGTTCCAAATGAAGGCACATTCAAAACAATCCTATCGAGTTTCTCTTCTTACTCCACAGAGTGACAGAGTAAGTTATGCTTCCTTTTCAAAATCCCTCACTCCCAATATGTCAAGTATTATGAGGAAGAGCTGCATGCATGCTTACAGACTATCTTTTATTTTTTCTTTTTACTGCCACTCCTGTGGCATATGGAAGTTCCCGGGCTAGGGATCAAATCAGAGATGAAGCTGCTGGACACAATCAAAGCAAGGTGAGATTCAAGCCACATCTACGACCCACCTATGCCACAGCTTGTGGCAACACTGGCTGCTTAACCCATTGAGCGAGGCCAGGGATCGAACCCGCAGCCTCACGGACACTATGTTAGGTTCTGAACCCACTGAGCCACAACGTGCACTCCCTAGACTCTCTTTTCTACAGTCATCATGTGGCATCTGACATGTTTTGCTCTGGCTTGCATGCTTGCAAACCTTCCGGGGTATCACTCTTTTCACTATGAGTGTCCACTGTGAAAAAGTTAATACCTGGGTCAAGGAAACTTTCTCCAGATATTCCCAGAATAGTTAGTTCGAGAAGTTCAAGTACAGCAATGGGTTGCAGCCAAAAGTAGGGAGACTTTCCCTGTCCTCAATTCTGATCTCTAATTTTTCACCTCAGCACTAATATGTACAGATTCCGGAGGACACGGGATCTCAATCTCTCACAAAAACATAACCTTCAACTTCTGTTAGCAACTGTAAAGCAAGAGAACACACATCTTCAAACACACAAAATTCTTGAGGACAGCGCTATCCCAACACACTTAGAAAAGAAGTATCTCCCTAACACAAGTACTGTCTGTAAGATGAACTCCACTTATATCAAAAAATCAATAGTAAGTTATTCCTGAACATGAGACCAGTGAACATTTTTAATGGGCCATAGGTATATTTTTATAATCAACAAGTAAGGACAAATGGTAAAGTTTTGTAAAGTACACTTTCTTTAATTTCGAACCCTACCCATTTTTCTGCTATTTTGTCTATTTTTTTAACAAACTATTCTCTCTTTTGTGAAATAACTGTGCTAAACTATTACTAGTTTCCCATGTTTAATATGTTCTCTTGGTAAAACTAAAACGTTGGGCTCTATATTCATCCCCCTAATTTTCTTTTCCAGGAACAAAAAATCACAAAGTCTAGGAAATAGCCAGTGATTTAATTTGGTGGAGCCTCTGGACAAATATATTTGTTTTGATTTGGCTCATTCAGGCAGATTTCCTGGGGGAGGGGGGAAGGAACAGCATCCACATATAGTTCTCTTGAAGGTAAGAAAACTGTGTTCCAATTTGAGATGACTGGGGTTTTTGTTTGTTTTGGGTGTGTTTTCCGTTTTGGGGTTTCTTTGGTTTTTGTTTTTTGTTTTTTTCAGTATCCACCATTCCCACAAAGATATTAGAGATCTTAGGGCCAAGTTTCAGAACCAGTTCCGATCCAAGATACCCTATGCTTTTTCTCATGTCCAGAAAGCTCTTGCGGAAAGAAAGCTTCAAGGGGGTGGCTAAGCTCTAAGCTAAAGAGATGGAGAGAACATCGCCTAATTTCTATAACTCAAAGCACTAGCTCTGTTTCACCTGTACAGGGTAAAACAAGGTCAAATCTGAAACTAGAACCACTCTAGGAATTTCAAACAGAGTAATGTACTACAAAACTTGGTTAGAAAGGTATTAAACAGTATAAAAGGGTGATTGAGTGGTTGAAAGACTACTAACTAACTAGAGAAAGCATCTCTCACTTGTACAGCTGATGGGTAGAGGTGGTTTTATTACCAGAGCCTGGAAGGGCAGAAGAAGACTGAATGGCTATGCCAGGACAACAGAGGAGTGTCTCATGACTAAACTGAACTCCTGAGGGGGTGCTGTGCACAACTGACAGTACCAAGGAAAAGGCTCTGGAGGCCATGTGCGGAACTGCCAAAAAAGGCCGTACCCCACTGCTGCCTGTTGTTACTAGAGAAATGACCACAGAAGTTGCAAGTGCCAAGAAGGTAGCTTCTCCCCACATCCTGTTTTCCAGCCCCTCCCCAGGGCAACTAAATGTTTGGACTCGACAAGAAGCCAGTTTACAGAGGAATTTTCAAGTTACCGGCAAGGCTCCAGCCCCCTATTATATGGAAAAATAAAACACAAATGGGTGAGAATACTGGTGGAGTTAACCAAATGACTGACGCAGATGAAATGTGCTTGTTTTTTCCCTCGACTTTTAAAAACTGAAACTTCCTGAGACAGCAAAACAAATGTTCTCACCAAAAAAACAAAAGAGATAAATATGTGCGGTGAGAGAGTTGTTAATTACTAGATGGGGGTAATACTTTCACAGTGGATACAGGCATCGAATCACCACGATGGACCCTTCGAATATCCTACAATTTCATACATCAATTTTACCTCCATAAAGCTGAACATTTTTAATTTTTAAAAAATAGAGTATTAGAGATTCACAGGAAGTTGCACAGGTGTAGTGAGGTCCCAAGTACCCCTCACCCAGTTTCCCCCACTGTTATTTATGTCCAATGGCAAATGGAGGAATTTGACATTGGTGAGGTATGTTGAGTGTTGTTTGTCGTTTTCGTCACATGGGTCTTGAAACTGACTAGGCATTCGTTTCACTTTTTTTTTTTTTTTTTGTCTTTTTAGGGCCGCACCCATGGCATATGGAAGTTCCCAGGCTAGGGGTTGAATTGGAGCTGTGGCTGCCAGCCTACATCAGAGCTCATGGCAACACCCGGTCCTTAACCCAACAAGCAAGGCCAAGGATTGAACCTGAGCGCTCATGGATGCTAGTAAGATTTGTTTCTGCTGAGCCACAATGGGAACTCCTTCACTGTTTTTTTATTTTTTTATTTTTTATTTTTTTAATTTATTTTTTGTTTTATTTTTTTGCCATTTCTTGGGCTGCTCCCGCAGCATATGGAGGTTCCCAGGCTATGGGTCTAATCAGAGTTGTAGCCACCAGCCTATGCCAGAGCCACAGCAACTCGGGATCCAAGCCACGTCTGCGACCTACACCACAGCTCACGGCAACACCAGATCCTTAACCCACTGAGCAAGGCCAGGGATCAAACCCACAATCTCATGGTTCCTAGTCGGATTCGTTAACCACTGAGCCACGACGGGAACTCCATCCTTCACTGTTTTTTTAAAAAGTGTTTTAGGGGTTCCTGTTGTGGCGCAGTGGTTAACGAATTTGACTGGGAACCATGAGGTTTCGGGTTTGATCCCTGTCCTTGCTCAGTGGGTTAATGATCCGGCCTTGCCGTGAGCTGTGGTGTGGGTCGCAGACGCAGCTCAAAAAAAAAAAAAAAGTGTTTTAGCTAGTCTACATCCTTCACCTTTTCATACACATTTTTGAATATTCATCTTTATCAACAAAAACCTAATTGAGATCTTGACAGGAATTGCATTAAACCTGTATCAAGTTACAGAGAACTGACATATTTAGTATGTTGAGTTTTCAAATCTATGAATACAGTATGTATTTCCATTTTTTGAGACCTTTGACTTCTTTCATTAGCATCGTGTAGTTTTCAGCACCCAAGTTTATACATGATTTGTTAAATGTACACCTAAATATTCCATTTTTTCACTGCAATGGCATTTCTAATTAATAGACTACTTTTAGCAGCTTTAAGTTTACATAAAAATTGAGCAGAAAGGAGTTCCTGTCATGGCTCAGTGGTTAACGAACCAACTAGCATCCATGAGGATGCAGGTTAGATCCCTGGCCTCGCTCAGTGGGTTAAGGATTTGGTGTTGCCATGAGCTGTGTAGATCACAGATGCACCTTGGATCCCAAGTTGCTGTGGCTGTGGCATTGGCCGGCAGCTGTAGCTCCGATTCAACCCCGAGCCCGGGAACCTCCATATGCCATGGGTGTGGCCCTAAAAGGCAAAAAGACAAAAAAAACAAAAAAACATTGAGCAGAAAATAAGGAATTCCCACATGTACCCCCCCCTTCCCCTATCCTAGAAATTTCCCCATATCAATATTTCACACTAGTGTGATACCGTATTTTTTATAGTTGATAAGCCAATATTCATATATTATCATTAAATTCCATATTACAATGGAGTTGACTGTGTTGTGCATCATTTGACAAATGTACAGCGACATGTATCCACTGTTAGAGTACTATATAGAGTAGTTTCGTTTCCTTAAATTTCCTGTGTTCCACTTGTTGAGTCCTCTTTCCTTCTTCCAACCCTTGACAACCACTGGTCTTTAAACTGTCTCCACAGTTTTGCCTTTTCTAGAGCGTCATACAATTACAATGGTACAATAATCGACTTTTCAAACTGTCCTCTTCACTTAGCAATATGAATTTAAGGTTTCCCACATCTTTTCTTGGCTTGATAGCTCATTTTTTTAATCACTGAATAATATTACATCATAGGATATAACCTAGTTTGTTTCTCCAGTCACCTATTGAAGAAAATCTTTGTTGCTTCAAAGTTTTGACAATTCTAAATAAAGCTGCCATAAACATTTGTGCACAGGTGTTTATGTGGACCCAAGTTTTCAGCTCAATGGGTAAATACAAAGGACCATGACCACCGGATCCAATGATAAGACGATGTTCAGTTTCGGAAAAAACTAAACTGTGTTCCAAAGTGGCTGCACCACCTTGCAGTTCCATCAGAAATGAATGACCGTTCCTGTTGTTTCACATCCTCACCAGCATTTGGTATTGTTAGTATTTGGAATTTTAGTCATTTTAATGGGTGTGCAGTGGTATTTCACTGTTGCATTAATTTGCAGTTCCCTGATGATTTCCTTTAATGAATTGAGCACATTTTCATATGTTTATTTGCCACCTGTGCATCTGTGATGAGGTGTCTGTTCAGATCATTTTCCTATTATGTGTTTTCTTATTGTTGAGTTTTAGGAATTCTTTTTTTTTTTTTTTTTAAATCTTTCATCTTTTTGTCTTTTCTAGGGCTGCTCCCTCGGCATATGGTTCCTAGCCGGATTCATTAACCACTGCGCCACAACAGGAACTCCCTAGGAATTCTTTATATATTTTGGATGTAAGATCTTTATCAGACACTTGTTTTAGAACTATCTTGTCCCAGTTTGTGGCTTGTCTTTTTATTCTTCCTATGGTATTGAATTTTACATTTCAGTTTCCACATTATTTGCTACTAATACAAAAATACAAATGATTTTTTATGTTCCTGTATTCAAAGATCTTGCTGAATTCACATGCTGGTCCTAAGGGGTTTTTTAGATAAATATTTGAGATACATATACAATCAGGCCATGTGTAAATGCGAAGTGTCATTTCATCCATTCTGATTAATATTCCTTTTACTTATTTTCTTACCTTATTGCCTTGACTAGAATTAGTAACACTGCTGTTAAATAGCAATAGTGAGACTGGGCGTACTTGCCTTATTCCTGATTTAAAGGGCAAAGTATTCGGTCTTTCATCATTAAATATCATGTTAGCTATGTTTCTTGTTGATGATACTTATCAAATTAAAGAAGTTGCCCTCTATTCCTAGTTTTTAGGGTTTTTTTTTTTTTCCATCAGGCATGGCCATTAAATTTGTTCAAATGCTTTTTCTGCATCGACAGATATAACCATAGAGTTTTTCTTCTTGAATCTGTTTATATAATAGATTGGATTGATTTTCAAATATTAAATCAGTCTTGTGTCCCTAGAATGTACTCCATTTGGTTTGGGTATATAATTCTTTTTACAAATTGCTTAATTACATTTCCTAATATTTTGTAAAGAATTTTTACATCTATATGCAGGAGCGATATCCATTTGTAATTTTTTTTTTTTTTGGTACTGCTTTTGTCTGAGTTTCATATCAGGGCAACACTAGCTTCATAGAATGAGTTGGGAAGTATTCTTTCCTCTTACATTTCCTATAGGAAACTGTGTACAACTTAATTTTTCTTTAAAAAGTTGGTAGAACTATGCAGTGAAACTATCAGGGCCTGAAGATTTCTTTTCCAGGAGGTTTTAAATTACAAATTCAGGACTCAGCAGAAACAAATTTGACTAGCATCCATGAGGATGTAGGTTTGATCCCTGGCCTTGCTCAGTGGGTTAAGGACCCAGTGTTGCCGTGAGCTGTGGTGTAGGTTGCATACGCAGCTCAGATCTGCTATTGCTGTGGCTGTGGTGTAGGCCAGCAGCTACAGCTCCGATTCAACCCCTAGCCTGGCAGCCTCCATATGCCGTGGAGGTGGCCCTAAAAAGACCAAAAAAAAGTATATAAATATACAAACTTAATTTCCTTGAGACAGAGAGAACTACTCAAATTATCTATTTCATAGTGTGAGTTGTTAGTAGTTTGTTGTCAGATTTATGTGCGTAAAGTTGTTCATACGGTTTTCTTATTATCCCTTGTACATCTGTAGGGTCTGCTGATACTACTATTTCATTCCTCATGTTAGTTATTTGTTTCCTCTCTTTTTACTTTGTCAGTCTTGCTGGAGGAGTGTCGATTTTATTTATCTTTTCTAACAACCAGCTTTTTTGGTTTATTGATTTTTCTCCGTTTTACTGCTTTTTATTTCATTGATTTCTGCTTCTTTATTATTTCCTTCCTTCTGCTTGCTTTCGATCTATTTAGATGTTCTTTTTCAATGAGATGATAGCTTAGATTATTGATTTTGAAGGGTTTTTCCCTGCTTTCTAACATAAGCAATAATGCTATACTTTTTCCTCCCAGAATCGCCTTAGCTGTAGCCCACATGTTTTGGTATGTTGTGTTTTATACACATTTACTCCCTTTTGTTTTTTTTTTTTTTTTTAACTTTCCTTGAGACTTCCTCTTTGATTCATAGATTATTTTAAGTTGTGATTAAACTTAATTAAAATCTGAGTGTTTGGAGATTTTCTTACTATCTTTTATCGATTTCTAGTTTGATTCCATTGTAGTCAGAGGACAGAATATATGATATTTTAATTACTTTAAATTGTTGAGTTTTGTTTTATGGCCCAAGATATGGTCTATCTTGTCATATGGGCACTTGAAAAAAAAATTGTGTTTGGTGCTGTTGTTGGGTGGAATGCTCTATAAATATCAATTACATCCTGTTGGTTGATGGTATCATTGCATCCTTTCCTTTTTTTGCTGATTTACTGTCTAGCTGTTCTTTAATTGTTCAGACAGCTATGTTAAAGTCTGACTCCAATTGTGGATTTGTCTACCTCTCCTTTCAGTTCTATCCGTTTTTGCCTCACGTATCTTACAACGGTGGTGTTTGGTATGTGCACATTCAGGATTGCTGTGTTTTCCTGGTGAATCGATCTTTTCATCATTATGTAATGTATCTTTCTGTCTCTGACAGTTGAATTTGCTTTAAAGTCAATTTCCTCTGATGTTAATATAGCTACTCCTTTTTTTCTGGTAAGTGTTTGTGTGGTGTATCTCTTTCCACCCTTACTTGCAACCTACCTCTGTAATATTTAAATGAGTTTCTTTTCGATAGTATAGCTGGGTAATTTCTTTTTTTATCAACTCTGCCCACCTCTTTTTAATTGGTATATTTAGAGTACATACAGGTACTATCATTATTGATCTGTTAGGACTTAGGTCTGCCACTTAATTTTTGTTTTCTCTTTGTTCTCTTGTATTTTTCTTTGTTTCTCTGCTTTCTTTCACTTGGCATCCTGTGAGTTCCTTGAATAATTTCTTAATTTCTTTTTTATTTATTTCTAGGTTTTGCTTTTTTTTTCTAAGTACCTTCTTTGTATAACTTTTCTAGTGTATGAATCATACTGGCACTGAGTTATATAGAGATAATTTATCACAGTCTACTAATACTGAAATTTTACCAGCTCAATTGGCTTAGAAACATTGTGTCACTTTACATCTCTATAGCCTCCACATTTGTAAAATAATTGTCGTAACCATTATCCCTACAGACATCAAGAAACATATTCAAGTGTTATTTTGTTTCCATCTTCAAATATCATTTATAAAACTCAAGAAGAGAAAGCAAGACCATTGTATTTATATTCATGTTTCTGCTATATCTATTATTCTTTCTTCCTTCCTGATGTTCCGAGATTCCTTCCTTTTTTATTTCCTTTCTGTTTAAAAAACTTCCTTCAGCCATTCTTTAAGAATACATCTTCTGGCAGCAAATTCCCTTAGCTTTACTTTCTCTGAGGAAATCTTGATTCCCCTTGCATTCCTGAAGGATACTTTCACTGGAAATAGAATTTGAGTTGACTTTTCTTTTCTTTCAGGATTTGAAAAAACAAATGCTGCTTCACTTTGGGCTCCATGGTTTCTGATGACAAATACTCCATCATCCAAATTATTTTTCCTATTGATGTCCTTTCTCTTGAGCTGCTTTCAAGTTTTTTCTTTTAGTTTTCCTAACAGTCAGTGATGCTGTGGTTAAATGTAGATTTATTTGGATTTATTCTGCCCAGAGTTCACTCTGCTTCTTGAGTCTGTAAGTTCATGTCTTCTGACAAACTGTGGGAATTTTGAACCACTGCTTATTTGGATCGTTTTTCAGCCCAATCCTTACTCTTAATTCCTGCTGAGACTTCAATGGCTTGTAAGATCTTTCACTATAGTCCCACATGGCCCTGAGGCTTTATTTTGTTCAGTCTCTTTTCTCTCTGTTGTTCAGTTTGAATCATTTCTATTGATCGAATTTCAAATTTACTGATCCTTTCCCCTCTCCTCTCCATTTTGCTGTTGAACCCATGCATTGAGTTTTTAATTTCCATTACGGTATTTTTTTTTAGATCTAAAATTTTTATTTGGTTCTTCTTTATATCTGTGCTTAGAATTTTTTTAAATGACTCAATGAATTTATTGCATTTATAGTTATACAATGATCATCACAACCCAATTTTAGAGTGGGGGGAATGTGCTGGGGGTTTGGGATGGAAATGCTGTATCATTGTACAACTATAAATGTAATAAATTCATTGAGTAATATAAAAAAGTAACAATTTTAAAATGACACAGTTCAAGTCCTAACTACCCAGAACCTCTGAATGTTTTACATTTAACACCCACAGTTTTTAGCTGCATGTAGTGGGAGGCATAAAAATATACTTACTTCACCTTTTCAGAAGACGTTTGCTATGTGCTTTCAATGCCTGGTTAATACGAAAGAGAGAGAGAGTCTAAAAATGTAAAGATACAGAGAACCAAGAAAACTCCAGACCAACAGGAGAAACTTTCTTGGATGGTTACTTGGACTTTTAGTGAAAATAAAAAGGAATACGTGCACACCATGTCACAAGATGAAAATAACTGCGTTTAGGTGAAGTCATTAATTAGCTATATTGTATCTTTTCTTTATTCCCTTAATTGTATGACTTAAAATGTCTTATATTTATATAGTACTATTTATTCAAATTACAAAACCATTTTATATCTCAGTCTCATTTCAGCTGACAGATCTGTCAAGTAGATTGGTGAGGTTGCAGAGTTGCCTCAAGTCACTCGCCAGTAAGAAAAGGAAGGAGCACTCAAACCCTTGTCTCCCGACATCAAGCCCAGAACATTTTCCATCCTACCTCAACAAAACCACTCTTGCTTATAATAGTGGCCAAGAGTCCCCACACCATCAACTGGAACAAATTTAACAACAATTCCCTAAAGTTTTTTAAGACTTTAATTATCATTCTGGGAAAGGCCATGATATCCTGTTCCTTTGGTTCCACACTTTCTTTTTTAAGTCCAGTAAAAAACCCTGATAGCTGCTGGTTATACAGACTGTCCTAGATAAGGCAAAGTAGTTGTTTTCACTGTTTTCCACAGAGTCCTAAGGTACCTGGGGGCCTACCATTTGGATGGGATGTAGGGCTCAGGTCCTCTCTCTCATGCTCAACCGCAAAGCCTCTGCTTAAATCTGTTTCATATATTGGAGCTCCTCACAGGATTTTACTTGAAAAAAATTGACTAAAACAACACAGAGTCTTCAGGGGCCTAACCAGGGAGGAGAACTGTTCACTGAAGGGCAATTCTTTCTGGAATAGAGGACATCAAAGTTTGTGCTGGCTAGTTTTATAAAGGGGGCAATCATAAATAATAGGTAAAGTGGTCTGCTCTTAGCTCTTACAGATTTTCCCTGACAAGAAATCCCCAAAGTACTTATCTCATCCAATAATTATTTATTGAGCACAAACTCTTGGATGGTTTCTGATAGGGTAGCGAGAAGCACATGGTAGAAGCCATCCTGTCAAGAAGCTTGAAATCTAATGGGAAGACAAGGCAAGCATCCAAGAAGTAATAACACAGGGAGACTAGGACGCGTGATAATAAATATGCAAACAATGCACTATCGGATATCACCTTGGACTGGGAATATAATTCAAAAAGTAATAACTATTATTTATTAAAAATCTACTCTGAGCTACTTCTACAGCTGTTAGCTCAAACTCTCCCAAGAACTTTGCAAAGTACAAGTCACTATCCCCAACTTACAGATGCAGAAACTGAGATTCATGCAGGTAATGACTTGCTCAGAGTCACTGGAACTCAAATTTAAATCCAGGCTCATTAGATGCCTAAGACTGTGGTTCCATATGGCCTTCACAAAAAGAAAAAAAGTCAGTATAAGGTTGTCTCATGAACCCAAAAGTTGAAAGACAGCTAGGCCTGAAATGGAACTAGAATGAGGAAGAGGTATGCTGTCAGAAACCCTGCCAGTCCTTTCTTTCTTTTCTTTTCTTTTTTTTCTTTTTTCTCTTCACCTTTAGGGGCACACCTTCAGCATATGGAGGTTCCCAGGCTAGAGACCTAATCGGAGCTATAGCTGCCAGCCTACACCACAGCCGCAGCAATGCCAGATGCAAGCCATATCTGCAACCTACACCATAGCTCATGGCAATGCTGGATCCTTAACCCACTGAGCAGGGCCAGGGATTGAACCCACAACCTCATGGTTCCTAGTTGGAGTCATTTCCACTGTGCCATGACAGGAACTCTTCTTCTCATTTCTCACCTCAACGTCTCTTTGATCAACTTCTCTTTGAGTTCTTCTCTCCTCTGTAAAATCATCATCTCATATCCATAGTTCCCATACTAGGTACAGTTGGCCATGCCATAACTACTGAATTTTGGTCTCAAATTCACCTACTTAAAGATCAAATGTGAGCTTTCCTAATTTTCAGAAGAGACCATATGTTTAAGCCAGCAGCCACTCACATCCAACCCACAGTGAGTCTAAGGGTGTTGGCAGCACAAAGAACTACATGGTAGCACATGGAGAGACAGAAGTACATCCTAGAATGCAGGTGAGAGCTAAGCCAGTAACACAGATTTCAGACAAAACCTCTCCCAGATTTACTAAATTTAAGAGCTAATGAGATTATTATTGCTAAAGGCAAGAATGTATCTGTTCCTGATTAGGATACCTGGAGCGGGGGGGAACTTTGCTAAAAAGAAAATTTCATCAGTTCTCCATCATGAGTCCTCTCTGAAAGACCCTAACTTCATGAATGTTTGAGTTCTAATATACCACTACCTTCGCCTGACATTAGAATCCTACATACAGAAAGGCCACGCATAGAGACATTACAAAGGAAGGTAGAAAACAAAATGTATGGATGTAACTTTACTATGTTCTTGGATTTACAGATGAAGAAGTATGCAAACATGAGATCAAAAATTCTATTAAATATGTGGATGTAACTTTACTATATGCTTGGATTTATAGATGAAGCATGCAAACATGAGATCAAAAATTCTACTAACCTTCAAACTTTTTCTCTCATAATCAATATTATCTAGCTCGTACATGCCATACAGCAATAACATCTCAAGCTATGCATTTTCAGGATCAAATTTAAATGATACAAAGCTCTATCCAATTTATTTGTTAAAAATTAATTGTTACACACACACACACACACACACACACACACATAGCAGCAGCAGCAGCAGCAGAGATCATACTTCATGGTGAAACACTCAAAGCATTCCCTTGGCAATCCAGATGAAGACAAGGATGTCCACTATCAACTCCTCTATTTGTCATTACAGTGTAGGTTCTAGTCAGCACAGTAAAAAAAAGAAAGTGAATTAAAATCTATTAGTACCGAAAAGGAAGAAACACTATCGTTATTTGCAAGAAATATGACTGTGAACAGGAAATCTCCAAAACAATTCAGAGATAATGTAGTTGAACTAAAGATAAACTTTAATGGGAGTTCCCATCGTGGTGCACCAGAAACGAATCCGACTAGGAACCCTGAGGTTGTGGGTTCAATCCCTAGCCTCGCTCATTAGGTTAAGGATTCGGCGTTGCTGTGAGCTATGGTGTAGGCCAGCAGCTGTAGTAGCTCCAATTGCACCCCTAGCCTGGGAACCTCCATATGCTGCGGGTGTGGCCCTAAAAAGCAAAAAAAAAAAAAAAAAAAAAAAAAGAAATTTTATGCAACAATTAGAATTTAAAAGTAGTAATTAAAAAGCAACCATATGACTTCCTCTAGCATTATGGCTATCTACAAGTCCTATGGGAGCATCATACTTCAGAACAACTGTACTCTAAATGGGGCACATTTGTAAAGTGTCATTGGTCTCCCAAGTTATACGGACTCAAAGATGGGACTTCACCCTCTCTTCCAAAAACCTTTTGCTGAGGTCAGAGCAACACATAGTGAGGATATTCAGTATTACCCTGAAAAAACGCTAGTTGAAGCATTCCTACCAAGATACTACACAAAAGTTCTGAGAGCCTTGATTTGTTGGAGGGTAGATCAAGATACTGTGTAACTATAGATATGAACAAGAACCCCTAAAGTACAATCAACCAAGAAAAAAAAAAAAGTCAGGGAGAGAGAGCAAGGCAGCATGGAAATAGCAAGACAAATAGAAAATAGAAAGAAGATGAACTTATGTTCAAAAATGCCAGTAAGTATGAAAAACGAAAAACAAACACAAAAAACCCCTGAATTCAAGGTGTCAAAAGTTAATTATTAATAGACATGAAAAAAAGATATTTGAAAAACCTCAACATCCAGAGGCTTCATGATGGAATGAATGCTATATAAGATTTGACCCCTTCCCAGTATAAACAATCTGAAAACTGGATGGAATGTATGGAGAATTAGCAGAATGACACACACACACAAAATGACACACATCTTGGTGCCAAAAGCACTTGGCAAAATACAACACCCTTTTATGATAAAAACACTCAAGAAACTATGAATACAAGGAAACTACCTTCTAGACAACAAAAATTGAAGTATAGAATATTTTCATTATGGAGTTTCCATAGCGGCTCAGCAGTTAACAAACCCAACTAGTCTCCACGAGGATGCAGGTTTGATCCCTGGCCTTGCTCAGGGGGTTAAGGATCCAGCACTGCTGTGAGCTGTGGTGTAGGCCAACGACTGTAGCTTAATTCAATCCCTAGCCTGGGAACCTCCACATGCCGCAATGCGGCCCTAAAAAGACAAAAAAAAAAAAAAAGTGTTTCCGTTGTATACATAATATATTTAACATAACATGCTGTATCCCCATTGTTATATATAATATGTAATAATATAGCAATATAATTATTATTTATATTAATATATTATACATTTATATATTATACGTATTATTAGAAGTGTGCTTTACCCTAATTTTGGACCCCAGATTCAAACCCCTCCTCTCCACGCCACTCCCATTCTTTTTGTGTGGCCTTGCTGACCATGGGCTGAACTCCGTAATGTTTGAAAACAACACGTCTCTAAATCTGCAGATTACATCAAGAAGTTGTTGTCTGAGAACTTATCCAAAGAGATTCAGACATCTCTTCTCCATCTATAGATGGAGAATCCATCCATCTATACATCCATCTATTCATTCATTCACTTATTGTGTGACATGTCACAGACCCTAGTCTAAGCTCTGGGGATGCCACAGTGAACAAGACAGACAGGGTCCCTACCCTTATGGAACCAACATTTGGATGATGAAATGTAGAAGAAAATAGTGCCATCATATTAATGTTTTATTCGTTATCAAAGAAGAATTTCAAAACTCCTGACATTTCCAAAACGGACACGTAATAGGTTTACAGATTTCTGTCTGACCTGAGTTCATACAATCATAGAATCCTGGAGCCCAGAAGTTCTTTGGAGACTATCAAATCCAACAGCATATTCTCACCTGAGTCTCAGATATGTTAAAAAGCTGCTCTGGGGGTTCCAAATTTAGCAAAATTACTATGAAGTCCACGTATTTATATTACTAAATGTATATGTTAAAAGTCATGTTTAGTGGGTTCTAAAATCCTATTAGAAACATTCCACGAGAATGTGTTTCTTCCTTGTTCCAGTCTCTCAAGGAAACCAAGAAACTTTGGGTTACTTGTATTCATAGCGAGTACCAAACAAATTTAATGAATATCTATTTGGAAACAAAATTAGAAGTCAAAATGTGAAGGAAAAAAATGAACACAGAGGGGCTTCTTTGAACTCCCAAGTAATATAGAGAAACATTGTTTTGTAAATTTTAGATAGGACTTTTAAGTAAACTGAACTATTTCGCCCTCATCTGAGCTGCTATTTTAATAGAAGACTACTGACCATTACAAGTACTTGTCTTCCTCCCTGAGAGGATCCACCTTATCGGGGAGAAAAACAGCCTTGAAATGCAAACTATAAATACAATTTCCTGGGTCACTAAAACAAGTTCATGTTCTGTGGGTAAGACTCACTCAAAATTTTTGATGGTACTTTGAAATCATAAAAAAATCTATATTTTTCACCCAATAACCCAGTTATTCTCAGTGCCTGTCTATTCATTACTTAAGACATATTCCTTTTTTTCCCCCTCTAAGGTAACATTACTTAAGAGCAACAATAGAAGAAGACTAAAGCTATCACTACACCTTTTGCTCCAGCATTACTTTTATTCATTAATCACAAAAAATGTACATATTAAAGGATTCTTGTGTTTCGGTTTTGGTTTTTGGTTTTTGTGGGGGTTTTGTGGCCACCCCACAGCACATAGAGTTCCTGGGCCAGGGAATGGATCCAAGCAACAGTCAGAGCCACAGTCACGACCTAAGCCACAGCTGTGGCAATGCCGATCCCCAACCCACTGTGCCAGGCCAGGAATCAAACTGTGTGTCAGTACCCCCAAGACACCACTGACCCCACTGCCCCACAGCAGAAACTCCTTGCATTGTTTTTTAAAGTACTCTATTAACCAGAATCTTTTCATATCATAGGAACCATAGCATATATTAAAATAATCATCTTCCCATGTTCAGAATGGCAGATTTCTTAATCAATCTGGAGGAAAAATTGGCAACTATCAGGTTCTCAAGGACAAGTGCGCCATCCTACTTTTCTGTGATTTTTAAAAATGTTTATTCTCCTGGTTGGGTAGTACTCAAACTTTTCCATTTTTCTTGGGAAGAATCCATTATATAATAAGTTATTTATCTTTCCCCTGGAGGTGGCCTCCCAAGAAATAAAGAAAACATCTAGAAATCCTTTGAAATGATGGTAGAGCACATTTCAAGTAGGGAAGAAAAAAAAAAAAAAAAAAACCAGATTCTGAGAACATTCATCTGACCCCAAAAGAGAGAAACACTTGTAATCAATTTTCTTTTCATTAATACAATAAATGCTGTCTGCACTTTGTGTGCCTAAAGAGAACCATTCTAAGATAAAGGACGTCTCCCCAACCTTTTATACTGAACCAGTGGTTTCCCAAATTTAATATGCATGAAGAGTGCACGTGAGCCCTCTTAAATCCAAGAACCAAACTCTGTCTGTGTAATAAATCTCACCACTACTCCACTATTAGACAGAGGATTAAAACTAATCTAGCAATCCCCAAACCAAGCACCAAGTGGATTAAAATGCAAAACGCATGGGAGCAGGAAGATGCTTAATGCTAAATAACAAACATTTCAATCATAGAAATCGTTTTTATCTTCTTGTTTATGCTAAGTAGATACTATTAGACTTAATATCTGTATTAACACAAGTGGAGGAAAGAAACAGTTTTATGAAGACCTAAGTACTTGAATGCCTTGGTATAGCTGGCCAAAAAACACCAAAAGCAAACAGAAGTGAATTTAATAAAAAGACTACCCTGCAATCTTTAGATTGATTGTTTATTCCTTTAAGGTCAACTCAGTGATGCTTGACCTTTGTAATTTTCCTTTAAGCCGAAGCAGCCCAAGCTACAAGGGGTGAATCAAGAGTTTGTGAATCAAGACAAAAGAGTTTCCAAAGATTCTAAAACTGAAGCAGTTCTTCCTTTGGTGAAAATTACTATCACAGCACACAATGGGTGAGCCCCTGTTGCAATGAACCTAGAAGATGCCCTCACGGGGCCTGGGCCCTTTAAAGCTGTATTGATTGCAAATATAGGTAAGTGATTATGGTCACTATGTGCAGGCCCTTGTTAGCACTGTCCATTCAAAGAATATAATACACACACACACACACACACACACCTGGCATCTCCTAACAGCTGTGGAACACATTATATGCAAAATCATTCACTTAGCTCCAACTGCAAGCCACATATTGCTGGAAGGAATTCATAAAGTTTTATCTGAAATATTATTGTACCTTTCAACTCTGTCATCCTCCTCTGTTTCCCACTTCTGGGTCCTGTTATACCCTTTCTTGGACATCTGTATTTCGACTTGAGTCTCTCCATGGACCCTTCCCTTCCCCTCATCTATAAAATAAAGCGTCCTTCTCCTGCTGTACCCTTCTATTTGATTACTACCAAGTCAGGCCCAGACATTCCTAACCAAAACAACTGCTACCATTTTCACACGGACAGCGAGCTCGTGCTGGGATACTTACCTCATCCCCAGCATTTATTTCAAAACACAAAATCTGAGTGGGAAAAAAGTGGGCTATTATCCTAAGCGAGATACAAAATGTAAGGTAAATACGTATGTTTGGACTAGTCTAAGCAACCACAACGAGCCTCCAATCCTCACGTATAGGTGTTCGTTTCATTTCCTCTCAATCAAGTCTTCTTAGTTCAGCAACTCTCATATAACACAACTGTAAGAGGAGCTAAGAGTTATAGCTGAAAGTTATGTGACACTAACGGGATGCTTTCTCATTGCAAACATTATGATGCTTCAATTTCTGCAGTGAAGCTGCTACGCCATCTCACGTTTGTAACGGTAGAAAACCAAGTAAACTTTAATTAGATATACCATGTTTGATTGCCTAAAAAAAAGCAAGTTTCCTATGTTTCTTTATTTAAAGAGACACAGAACTGCTAAATCTTGGACAGTCAACAGGTATATTGGATATTGGGAAATTCCTCAGTCCTGGCTGTGTTAAAAGGATATGTTTTTCATTTATGAAGATATTTTGGTAAAAACATCCCAATGTTTCTCTTTTTCTATGGCATATCTAGCTCATCAGCAAAGATCACCAAAAGACAAAGTCCAATGGGCCTCCGGAAATCACCCCATCCCCTTCAGCAGATCAACTTCATTTAGAAGCAGCTGGGTTTTGCAAAAATGATTCCCAAATTCAAATCAGTTGGCCAGTGCTGGTAATGATATGTTCACTGGTCTTCACTATGTTTTCATAAAAATGAACTTATATTTATATATTTGTTTTATATATATTATATTAATATATTAATTTATATATTTATTATATATTCTATATTATATTTGATTTTATATTAAATATTAATATTTAATTATTTAACATACTAAATAGTATTTAATTCAGGCAATTTTTTATTCTGAGAATATCTCCTTTCCATACTTTACGTGTTCAAATGCTTTTTAATGAAATGATGGTTATAGCATATGATGGTTGGTTATTCTGTTTTCTATTTATTTGTCAGGTCTCTTTTTTTATTTGGAAGCATCTTTCTTGGAAAAATTTTAAGTGACGCCGTTTTGAAATTTAAGGATCCATGACGTACAAATTTCTGGAATTTTATGGAATAATCATATAGTCTAGAAATAAAGTTTCCTCATCTCTTTCCTTGCAAAGTACTAATTAACCTCATTGATCTAGTCATCTGCCAAGTTGATGAGACTGAATTGTCCTGTTCTTTTAGCTTTAGCTAACTTGGAGTTAATAACCAAAAACCACCACCAAATAATTCAGTTTTCTTGTCCAGACCCTGCCTGACTGACGGATCAGCTCACTGAGGAGAAGATTTGTGATTGGGATAAAGACAACAGTATTTTAAAAGTATGGAATTCAGGCACCATAAATACCCCACATATAGCAATCTTTAAAATAGAGGCCTGTCACTCCTCACTATCCGTTTCCTGCATCCTCTTTTTCCACCTTCCTAATTCTTGCTTTCAAAAGCTGCATGTTTGCTCACCTTCTTGATGTTTGAGTTATCTGGCTCCTAAAGGTCTGTAGAAATTCTGCAAGTTCCTATTTGCCTGCTGTGAATTTTATTGAGTGTACACTGCTGCTGACCCCATATATAATGGACCTAGAAAATATTCACGAGAAACTCAAATGTCCATTTCTCATCTTTATGTGATTGTGCATACCTGTGTGTGTGTGTATGTGTGTGTGTCTGAGAGAAAGTGATCTTATGATACTGTTTATAAGAAGGTGCCATTAGTCATCTTAGGAGATGTACAGTATTTTATTTTCAGTATCCTCCAAAAAGCTGGGAAAGTTTAATCTCCATTATTTTTAGACACTGTCATTCGCTCTGGAGAGGTAGGTTTTAATATGGCATAATATCAAATGTTACAACAATGTGGCAATTTTGGACCAATGTATGGACATCCTTTATCATTGCCTAGTGCACCAAAGCATTCCAAGGGAGCAAAGTCAATGCTTATAGGCATCCCTAGTTGAAATTCCCCATTAGAAAGGAAAATGAAGGACTATTGCACAGTCTATTAAAATTTGGAAGACTGCAAATAATACTGGGACAAAGACTATCTGATGACCTTTGGGTCCCCTGAGTATTCCAGATTATACTCCACTTACAGTATCTCATAAGCCCTTGGGGAAGACAATTTCTATTATCATTGAAGGTATAGGTGAAAACCAATCTAAGAAAAAGACATTATATGAAACTAGTCTTAACAAATACTTGTCAGATCCCATCCCCATGCAAAGTGGCATCTCAGTTCCAATCAAGATGATCAGGAAGGCTCTCTGGAATGCATGGCTGGCCCTTTGACACGGCTTTTAATCAGATACACCCAAAATTCATCACTTGTGAATCACAGAACTAAAAATCATCTCCAGCAATTGCGGAATTCATTCTCCTCCCTCTCAGAGGAGCTGCAGAGAAAGCACTGAAATAAAACCACCTGCCCATTTCTCTCAAATGCCCAAGAATGTGCCCCAACTCTGCTTTAATCCTATGTCCCCATGTTCCAATATTTCACTGCTCTTACTGACAGAGGAGAATTTTCCTTGCGTGTGGATGTCTAACTTAAATCCTTCATGCTGCCATTTGCATCCATACCTTTTGTTCAAAATTACTGCCTTTCTTCTCACACCTGCTCCCCATTAAGTGACTATTACATACTTCTGGGTAATCATATTCTGGATGGAAGAAAGACATAAACCACTGCAGCTGAGGGCAGTAGCATATATTTCCACACAGATGTGTGAGTCATCAACAAATTGTGAAATCTTTGTGAGTAGCAGCACATGGTAAAGATTGTCTCTACAGAGGCAACACTGCTCTGAGAACATGTTATAAGGAAACAGACTACAGGACTGTGGTTAGCAACAGAGTAACACTGGACACACACACATAGACACACACCACACGTGATTTATTGGCTTTAGCTGGAGTGAAACATGAATTATAAACTAGCAGTTGCCTTCCTTTCTAAGAACTACTGAGTTTTTGATGCTTGAATATAATTTCTTATGCTTCTGTTATCTAAGGCAGGCTATAGTTATGGCTGCATAAAACCAGTCAAGCTGGCTCATTCTGCTAAAAACCAAACCTGGCAATCTGGTTCTTTAGGCCCTATGGCTACAACATCCAGTAAGTGGTTATGCTTCATATTTGAACCATCTTGAAGCAATTTAGGTAGAGTCTTGATTGGAAGATGTACTGTTTCACTTCCTGGGGACACAGGCAAGGAGCCTTGTCTAGTAAGTTTTTCCCTGACTCCCTCTGTGCCTAAATGAAACTCAAGTACAGATCCCAGAGCAAAGCAGAGCATCTGTATCACCAGAAAACAGGTTAGAATACAGATTCTCAGGTCCCCTCGCCAGATTACTAAATCAAAATCTGCACTGATAGCAAGACCCTTAGGCACTTCATGAATACATTCAAGTCTGAGAAGCGAGGATTTTTTAAAATTTCTCACTGCCTCTATTTCTTTACCTAGAAAATGCATATTAACTGACACTTGCCACTTACTTGCTCCAGAGCCAAGGAGGATTAATGACTTAGGGATTTTTTCTTCTCCCCCAGAAATAGGCCCCACATAAACAGAACATTAGAGAGCAGTTTCATTTGTTGGCACAGGCAAAGACTAAACATTCTTTGGAAGGACAACCAGGATCTTTTCCTAGATAATACATCCGTCCTTCATCCAAACTTCACTTCATGGCATAGTGGCTCTAGAAACAGCAGCGCAGTCCAACCAACTGCTTTTGGAGCAACAACTGAGGCTGATCCCAATGAAAACAGTTTTCCTGCTCCCTGTCTTGGCTGTCAAACACAAACACAAACACTCTGTGGGTTCAATCCGCCCAGCTGGGTGTCTGCTGCTGAGCCATCTGCAAAACAACTTGTAGACCATGTGCTCAACTCAGGCTAAGGCAAAGGCAGGAGGGAAACAGAAAGGGCCACCGTCTGACTCCAGGGACCTTCCCATTCATGCCTTCCTTATCCAAATCCTTCCCTCAGAAGGGACTAGAATGGAAGAAACAGATGAGGTTTTCATACAGCAAGAATACTCTCATGCTGTCAAGCAAAACCCTCCCAGACACCCAAAGGGCTTGACAGAGTGTTCACATCACACCCCTGAGAAGCCAGTACAGGGCCAGGAAGGGGCAGTCCCAGTGACCTAAAGGTTTAGAATCAAGAGGGCACTGAATCGCTACACCTTAGCCATTATTCTGATCCTCTTGAGGTTTATCCAAACACTAGACCAAAACCCTTTAGACTTAGGAAGAAAAGAATAGCAGACTGAAGAAGGAAAGAAAAACAGACCAGTCCTTGACCTGGTCTCCCAGGTGCCAGTTTGCTTATAACTCAGGGCCTGGGTTAGAAAGAAAGCACATTTTCTCCCTGCCAGAGAAACAGTGGTGTACTGGTCTTGTAGGGTGAAATTACCGGAGTCAGCAATGTTAAAAATGTAACCTCTGGAGCAATTGCATCATTCTATTCTGCTAATGGGTATAAAGGCATCCCTCAATACAGGTAAGGTAGGAAGAGACTCAGATTGAATTCTGAGCTTACACAACACACACACGCACATCAGGCTTTAATAGGTCTAAATAACATCTTCCTCCAAATAACTTGGTTCGGTGCTCCTGACCATGGAGCAGTCCTTAGCACACTGACCTGCAGAGCAAGGACTGTCCTGAGGTGACCTCCCAGCCTGAGCCCATGTCATTTACGCTCTGGAGGGTCTCAGTCCTTACTTTTTCCGGTCCCTCCTCCACTCTACCCCACCAGATCTCAAGATTTAAAAGGGGGCCACTTTGGGAAAATAGATCACAACCATCAACCACAAAAACAACCCCCAAAGGCTCAAGATGAAAAAAAAAAAAAAAAAAACACCCTCAGACAAACAGAATGGCCTAGAGAATTTTAGGAAAGGAGTGATTTCTAGCACAATGTTTCTGTGCATTCTCTACATCTCTATCTCTTTTCCTCCCAACAGGACAGAAATCAAAATACAAAGGAAGAGAAAAGTGGACATGAAAGATGCTAGTCAGCGCCTCTCCTAATTAAACCATGGTTGCCTCCATAAATGGAAAGAACCAAGACGGCAATTGAATGCTCAGTACCGTATCAGACCCTCATTTGCTGGAAATTACACAAGAAAAATAAAGATCAGACTTGACACTGCCATTTTGCCTAAAGCCTATCATAAAAGTAGCTCTAGGGGAAGGGCTGTCTTTTTTGGGTTCAAAGGTTATTGATGTAAGTTCGAGTCCTACTTGTTGCCTCCAACTTGAGATTGCCCTTTTGAATAAGGCGCCGTGAAATTCTTCCATTATAACATACAGGAACACATGCCAAGGCAGTTCATCACGTCTTTCAGTCCTTCATACTAGAATCTGCCACCCAACAATCATTGGGTGATCTTTCCTTTGCTCCCAACAACCTGGGAGGCATGTTAGAGAGACAGAGACGGACTCAGAGATTAGTGGTGTACTTCCAGTGACAACAGGGAAGACTAAGGACACATACATCCAGGTCAGGCTGGCTCCAGTGCCTGTGCCCCTTCCAGTTCACTGTGCTCTCTCCTAAAAGGGGCAAGAGATTCTTTTCTCTTCCGTGGAAAGGTTCATTTGTGCCATATATTAGATTCCAGATATAAGTGCTACAATATGGTATCTGTCTTTCTCTTTCTGACTTACTTTGCTCAGAATGAGAGTCTCTAGTTCCATCCATGTTGCTGCGAATGGCATTATTTTGTTCTTTTTAAATGGCTGAGTGTATTCCTTTGTGTATATATACCACATCTTCCTAATCCAATCATCTGTCCATGGACATTTGGGTTGTTTCCATGTCTTGGCTATTGTGAATAGTGCTACAATGAAAATCATGGACTTGGAGAATAGACTTGTGGTTGCCAAGGGGGAGGGGGAGGTTGTGGGATGGATGGGGTGCTTGGAGTTAATGGATGCAGACTATTGCCTTTGGAATGGATTAGCAATGAGATCCTGCTGTGTAGCACTGGGAACCATGTCTAGTCACTTATGATGGAGCATGATAATGTGAGAAAAAGAATGTATACATGTATGTGTGACTGGGTCACCTTGCTGTACAGTAGAAAACTGACAGAACACTGTAAACCAGCTATGATGGAAAAAATAAAAATCATAAAAAAATAAATAAATAAGGTTCTTTTCTCAATGACACTCATGTATTTTTCAATCCTTTTTTTTTTTTTTTTTTTTTTTCTGAGAATTGCCTGTGCCAGCCTGACGCTGGGCAGGCTGTAAGAGCCCACTCTGGCCTCTGGAAAGCAGTGCCTCCACCTTTGCTATGTCGTGGGTGCAGAAGAACATGGTGTTTCCAAGCAAGTGCTTTGCTGGTGGGGGGCAGGGGATGGGGGGTAACCACCACTACCAACCTGGGTTTGAATCTCCAAATCAGATCCATTATCAGCTGTAGGATCTTGGCCTGCACCTCTTTGTACCTGTTTCCATGCTCATCAAGTGGGCATAATAATACTCTATTTCATGAGGATAAGATACAAACACCTATATAACCTAAATATGTTCAGACTCTCAACTTAGAATCAAAAACAGTACCTGGCATAAAAAAATATACTTAATAAATGAAAACTGTCCTCCTCGAATTCAAAGACTGTGGCAGTGGGGATTTACTGAGGGAGCAAGAGCACGCCCTCATCCCAGTTCAAAATACCACTCAAAGCAAAACATGCAGGCTGCCGTCTAGCTGGTTCATCCGTTGATCTGTCCCATTCCACCTTTAGCTCTCACTGGACTTAAGACAAAAGAGATCTAATGCATTCCTGGCAGTTTTTCAAAGCATGGCAGAAGAGAGTCGGGGTTTATAAGATTAATTCTTTTCTCTCCAGGCAGTGGGTCAAATCAGAACCTTCACTCAACAAACCCAGTGGATAATCTCCTTTTATTACTTTCAATCAAACTAAGTGTCTGCAATCTGTACAATGGCCACTAATTTAGTGGGAAAAAATAATTTGGAGAGCATGATTATAAAAAGATGAGATAGAATACAAGGTTCAGACTGGATAAGCATCCTGTAAGTTTGCTCCTCTCTCACGGCAGAGAAAGCTTCTGTGATCCAGATTGCATTAAGGACATACAGTGGTTCTGCTAAGCTTAAAAAAAAAAAAAAATCAAAGAAAGAAATAGACATTGTTCACAGATCAGTTCCTTATTTAAATAAGGGAAACAGCCCATCAGTTAAATTCAGATCCTTTGTCATACTCGCATGGAGCGATCTATTGCTCATACAACTTTAACATGAAAAGGTTTCATTGTGTAAAAACCAGAACCTTTTTTTAAAGATAATAAAATTCTAGTTACACAACTGGACAACATCACAAAGCTGTCTGGATTGTGGAAACCACTCTCTTCCTGTCATGGATAATAAGGCATGGGGTTTTGCTTGCTTTGATTAATTTCAGAATATTGCCGAGAACCTGCATAATCCCTAAGATAGCAAAGGAGAGAAGGAGAGGTGATGGGCAATGATAAAAGCATAGTAATGGAGCAGAGGCTGTGTTTCATCTGCTGTAGAAAACCCCTCAAACTAATTTCATTTTGGCAAGTACTAGACACAATAAGGGTCAACATACAAAAAGGTCCTTTGGCTCTGAGGTTTAAGTTATATGCAGCGACGCTGAGCAATGCAAAACACAAACTGTAAGATGTCACCATGACTGTGATCAAATATATAACATAGCCAGAAAGTGCACACTGCCCTTTTTTCAAATCACAGCAGCCATTATTTATACAAGTACTGAATATGGAAAAGGCTCTGACAAATTTACAGTGGTGTTTGGATGGATGAGGATAGCAGATGATGGATGAGGGAGACAGAGGATTCCCTTATTAAAGCATCAAATTCTTCCCTAAATATCAAAGAGACATCTTAGCCACAACTGCACTGCTTCCTACTCAAAATTACATAAACCAAACATGTTAAATGTTTTCTTTCAATAGCGAAAGGCAGGATTTTCTCCTAATAAATATTGTTAATTTGTACTATGGCATTAAGTACCTTTCCTTCTCTGCGTAATGCGGACTTCAACATATACGCCTATCACACAAGAATAAATGTGACAATTCACAAACATAAATGAATGCCGGCAAAAACTGAGGAGTACTCTCAAGTACATTATTCTGTTCTAAAATTTTAGCAAATAATTTCAGCAGATACAATCTTCCAAATTTATTCTTGGTGTCTTTCTTGACAGGACTGTAGCTCTTAAGGGAAACTCACCATTCACTGCCTGTATGATTTTTTTTAATATTTTTCCCAGATAAAAATACACAAAGTTGGAAGCACTGCAGCGCCCACTAGTGGAAATAGTAGAAACATAGATGCATCCTGACTCCATGGAGTTTAAAAAAACAAACAAACAAAAAACTACAAAGTATAAAATAAAAAGCATCTGCTTTAAAAAACCATTTTTGTGACCATTCACTTCTTATTTTAACTACAATGATTAACTGAGGCATGCACAAAGAGAAAAACTTTATTCTGCCAGTCTTAATGCTCCTTCATATGATCCCATTTGTAAAGTCAACTGGACACAGAGAAATGAATTTGGAGGCAATGAAGATACTTTTTTTTTTTTTAGCTGTGCCCACAGCATACAGAAGTTCCTGGGCCAGGGATCCAACTCACGCCACAGTAGTGGCAATGCCAGGTCCTTAAACCCCTGAGCCACAAGGGAACTCATGAAGATAATTTTTTAAGTAATAGAAAGGTTGGTGGCTAATGTATCTTGACTTAGACAGAGTGAAAGTTTTTCTCAGTAAAAAGAAATGCCTCTTTACCATTCTAACCAATCCTACCCCAGTCAAATGACTCCTTGTTCTATTGTAAATTGTTAGCGTAGCACGTTTTGATAGTAACAGATCCTGTCTATGCAGAGGCTGTAATGACATCATTGGGACTCCATCTTTTAGCATTAGCACAATGTAACATGTAATCCAATAGCAATCTGATTATAATTTACCAGGCGATGATATTCACGTATTCCAAGTGTTACCAGTTCTCTTCTTTTTTTAATGAAAAACAAGCCTCGGTTTTGTATTTTAATGTTTCTCTTGAAGTAGAGTGGTGATTAAAGCCCATAAAAGCAAAGCCTTGACAGATAAGCCCAAAGTTATTACTTTAACTTGATTTCTGAGTAATTCATACATTTTTAAGTACTTGTATCAGGCTTGTTTAAAATGAAATACAAAAGATAAAAAATATGAGGTAAAACTTCATTCATAAAACTGTAAAATAACAAAATATTCCTAACTCAAGTTTACCCAAGATGTGTTACGTAGCATAAATGTGTGGGGAAAATGCAACACAAGCCATGAAATCAAAGTCATAAAGCAATTGTTTTTAAGATTATAGCAGCACATAGAACTAACACTAGACATTTTATTCAAACATATGTAAACTGGACATATTACAGTTTATAAGCAAACCATCTAGGTTTTATGCACACTTTATCTGATAAAACACGTTATGGGAGCAATCTGTGTGAGAGAGAATTAATGATGAGTAATTGAGAAAACAAAGCACCTTTCCCTACAGGTTTCTCCTCAGTTCTAGTTCTCTAGTTAGACTTTCCCAACCAGGTCCTGGTCCCAGCATATTTCAAACTCAAACCTGGCCCACAAATAAGTGCCATCTTAAATCAATAAAAAAGTGCCATGGGAGATAACAGAGAAAGGAGGTGGAGGAAGCTCTTCTATGAAAAGATCTTTTAGGAAATGAAAAGAAAGGAAATATTATTTGCAATTCATTCCGCTTGGCTTTTCTTGATCAAAAGCTAATTATTTGGATCCAACGCTAGCAGAAGCCACTTCTTCCTTCACTCAGGTAAGAGCAAAGACAGGACAGCCACAGGAGCGGTGGCAGCATGGAGCTACTGCCTCTTTGCTTTGCCTCTGCATTTAGTACCTGACTGGGACAAGTAACTAGTCACGGGTTTGGCTAAGTAACAAAATATTTAAGAAGGGAGGGAAGGGAACAGGAAAAAAAATATTCTCAGCTACATTCCCAACATTCCCAAAATGCCATTCCCAATTGCAACTTGAGTTCTTTGAAGAAACAAAAACAAGCAGTAAATGAACTGTGATAAATACTGACAAACTGGACTTTCTGCCTTCAGGAGAAAGTCCAATGGAGCTACTACATAATGAATAAAATTTTACGTCTGCACCAGGCTACAACAGAGGCACCAAATACGTGACTCTTCAACCTTATAAATACCAAAACAACAAACAACAAACCTACACTCCCCCCACCCCCACCCCCCAGCCACCAATAGCCTAAGTTATGTGAATGTGTTTGCAATTGCTGGGAGATTTTTTTCAAATACTTAAAGGATATTTTACTGATCAGAGACTGCCTACCAATGTCAATCTCTTTTCTTTAGCGAACCTCTGTTTTCAAACTCTTCACTAAGAATATATCTTCTTGGGATGTCTTTCTGTAATATATGCCAAAATAGAGATAATTTTTTCAAGTAATGCCCCAAGGACTATTCCTGAAAATGTCTTCTACTGAATACTAATTATGCTGAATTTAATAGGTACTCTTTCAAAAAAGGAAGAGTTCCATGGACAAGTGGGTTTGGAAAATACTGACTTAAATAAGGTTAAAGTTGTTTGTTTGTTTTTTTTAACCACAACTATTCTATGAATCATGATATCACAGATACCATCAACCTCTAATAGGTTAGGCAGAGTATTTCCCAAGAAGCTCATTTCAAGAGAAAGTGCACAGAGGAAAATTTCAACTTGAATGTAAGATGATTGGATACAAGAACAATAAAAACTAATAGTGATGTTGGAGCCATAGGTAAACCCTAACAAGCAAAGCACTGTTCTCAACACTTTACTGATACTGATGCCAGAAAGATGTTACTGGAATCCGGGTTCTTATTCACAGGGCCGAAGAACACGAACACAGAGCCAGCAGGCAACTGAAGTCTCTATTACAGGAAAGCAAACAGCTCCCAGGACAGGCTGGGAGGGGGAAGAAGAGTCCCCTTTCTCTATTGCCTTATAGGGGTTTTTTATCCCTTAAAGATGGGGGTGCAGGTTACCAACGTGGGGGTCCAGAAAGGATGTGGTTTTCTCCCATTGGCTTCACCCAGTTACCTACATCAGTCCTTGTCCAATAGGGGTCTTAGGGGTGGAAATGTCCCATAGGTCTCATGGCTTCTTTGCCCATCTCTTCCTTTAGACGGAGTCACCCATTCCTCTCATTCCTTTTTCTATCAGTTGAGGAGTGGGTTAGAGATTAATGTCCATCTGGGTAGAGGTATACGCCCTGTAGGAAACAAGGCCTGTGGGGATGTTTCTCCCTGGAGCCCTTAAGCCACAAATATTAATCAATAGCCATATCACAGCAGGCATCAAAGCCCATGCTCCTACACTGACTCCCTGAGTTATTATTCGGCCTCAATATTACTTAACTTTGCTCCTCAAAACAACCCCATGAGATTCCCTACTTAACAAATGAAGAAACTAGGGTATGAATAAATTAACTTTCCCAGACTACTAAGCAGTGGAGATGGGATCTGAACCCTAGCAGTTTAGTTTGGAGACTATGTTCTAAAGCAAGATACATGCCTACTAGAACACAGAGAACAACCGGACCTCGGAAGCAACCCACACTCACAATGGTAAGAGCTTCCAGCCACTGCCTCAGACCTGCTGCCTGGTTCCCAGCCTTCAGTTCCTGAACTCAACCCTGCTCCCATCACCGGAGGTGGACGCCAGCAGCTAATGGGCTGTCCAGAAGGGTAGGCAGGATCTCCACATCCGTGGCACCATCATCTGTGGCTGACAGAGCAGTTGCATCATCACCACTGACATGGAGGCTCTTTGCTAGGCCCAGGAGCTAGGTGGGCCTGGGAAGAGTGACGCTAGAAAGTTTATTTGACAGATGCCCACAATCAAATAAGGTGCCAGAACAAAGAGGCCTGAAGACTCAAGTAGCTAAAATTCCCATGAAAGCAAAAAAAAACAAAACAGACAAGGTAATTTGTAAAAAGAAGAATTAATGGGAGGAGGGCGGTGGCGGGTTTCTCACCTCACCAAATAGCAAGGCTCAATATAAAGCTACAGTAATTGTCTAACATTAACATGGAGACAGATTAGGAAAATCCCCAACAGTCTCCTCTCTCTCTCTCCCTTTTTTCTTTTTAGGGCTGCACCTGTGGGCATATGGACTCCCAGGATAGGGGTCAAATCACAGCTGCAGCTGCCAGCCTACACCACAGTCACAGCAACACCAGATCCGAGCCACATCTGTACCCTGCACTGCAGCTTGTGGCAAGGCCGGATCCTTAACCCACTGAGCAATGCCAGGGATTGAACCTGCATCCTCACGGAGACTCTGTTGGGTTCTTAACCCACTCAGTCCCAATGGGAATTCCAGGAACAGTCTTACAGATGTATGGGAACGTGTTATATTTCAGAGCTTCGTTTCAAATCAATGGAGGAAACACTGGACTTTGTTGAGGGGGGGGGTGCCATACCCATGGCACATGGAAATTCCTGGGGCAGGGATCGAAGCTGTACCACAGTTGCAGCCTGCACCACAGCAGTAGCAATGCCAGATCCTTAACCCACCGTGCCACAAGGAAGCTTCCAAGAAATGGTAGACTTTTCAACAAACGCTGCTAGGATAATAAACAATCCATTTTAAAATGTAGAAAATTACGTCACTTTCTCCTACAATGGAAAAATAATAACAGCACCTAAATTAAATAGTTAAACATGAGAAGGTAAAATCATCCAACTTGAAGAATTAAACATGGGAGAACAACTTTCGGACATCCTAGTGGGGAAGAATTTCCTCAACAAGTCACAAAAGGTACATATCATAAAGGAAAAAAGCTGATTATTGTGGCTGTACTAAAATTTAAAACTTCTATGTGACAAAACACACAGGGGAAAAGTGAAAATATAAGCCACAGAGTGTATGGAGTTACTTTTTAACATGGCTAATTAGCACGGTATTCTGATCAGAACATATAAAGAATTCCTACATATTTATAAGAAAAAAGAAACTTGATAGAAAAAAAATGGGTAGAGGAAATGAACAGGCAATTAATATAAGAAGAACTCGAAATGAACAGTACTTTTATGAAAAGATATGTACACTTGGAAATCACAGAAATGCGAATTAAAACAATACCAAAATGTCATCCTATACCCACTAGATGAGTTTAAAAAAAAAAAAGTATGCCTGCTAACATCTAATGTAGGTAGAAAAGAGGAAATTACAACTTTCATATAAAATTGGGGGAATAAACTTGAGGGATATTTGGCACCCCTGTAAAAACAAGGACGTGCATACCCTATTTCTAACGATCCTAGAGAAATAGTTGCACATGCTCTGGAAGGCATGTAAAAGGGTATTTACTCCAGCATCTCATCACAGCGAAAAAAGAAAAGAGGGAGAAACCAGTGAGAATGAATAAACTGGAGTTCCCACTGCAGCACAGTGGGTTAAGACTTCAACAGCAGCTGGTCAGGTCGCTGGGGATGAAGCAGGTTAGATCCCAGTCCTGGCGCAATGCGTTACAGGACCTGGCATTATGGAAGCTGCAGCAGAGACTCAATCCTTGGCCCAGAAACTTCTGTATGCTGTGGGTGCAGCCATAAAAAAATTTTTTTAAAAGGACAGACAAATTTATTCACCACACAGTACTACAAAGTTGGTAAAAAAATAAGTTAAAGTTTAAACATCTTAAAATTATGTTAAAACACAGCAATTACATATATTTTTTGAAATATATTTTTCTAAATATATACATTTGCATATTTGTTACATATATTTCTAGTTTTAGGTATATATTTTTGAAGCAAGAATGAAAAGATCCTTGGAAATGACATTGTTAGAATATCATTAGAATGATATAATTAGAATATGAAATTAGAATAGGGAGGGTGAGAGGAGAATTGGATGTTTGTTGTGTTTTTCTGTTGTTGTTGTTATAAACATTTATTACATTCCACATATGTGATAGCAGAGTATTCGTCTTTCTCTGACTTATTTCACTAAGCATGATACTCTACTCAATACTCAAAAATACCCATGCCATTTTTTACAAAATTAAATCAAATAATCCTAAAACTTATATGCAACCACAAAAGACTGTGAACTGTCAAATCAATCTTGAAAAAAAGAACAAAGCTGAAGGCATCATGCACCCCAACTTCACAATATACTACAATGCTAGAGTAATCAAACAGCATAGTACTGGCACAAAACAAACACAGGTATCAATGGAACAAAAAGGAAAGCTCAGAAATAAACCCAGGCACTATGGTCAATTAATCTACAACAAAGGAGTTAAGAATATACAGTGTAAATAAGACAGTCTCTTCAATAAATGGTCCAGTTAAGTGGAGAAACTGGACAGCTACATGTAAAAAGAGGGTGGAGGTTAGAACATTTCTTCGTACCATATACAGAAATAAATTCAAAATGGATTAAAGACCTAAAGGTAAGACCAATACTGTAAAAACCCTAGAGGAAAACATAGGCAGAACACTCTGACATAAATTACAGCAATTATTTTTTCGGACCTATCTCCTATGGCAAAAGAAATAAAACCTAAAACAAACCAATGAGACACAATTTAACTTAAATTTTGCACATCAAAGGCAACCACCAATGCAACAAAAAGACAACAACGTGAATAGAAGAAAATATTTGCAAATGACATGATCAATAAGGGGTCGGTATCAAAAATATATAAACAGCTCATTAAATTCAATATCTAAAACCCAAACAACCCAATTAAAAAAAAAATGGGCAGAAGACCTGAAGAGACATACAGATGGCTAACATGAAAAGATGCTCAGTATCACTAATCACCAGAGAAATGCAAATCAAAACCACAATCAGATGTCACCTCAAACCTGTCAGAACATCTATCATCAAAAAAGACCACAAATAAATGTTGGCAAGGATGAGGACAAAAAGGAACACTTGGACATCACTGGTAGAAATGTAAATTGATGCAACCACTATGGAGACAGTATGTTTCCCAAAACACTGAAAGTAGGACATATTATCCACAAATTCCACTCCTGAGTATAGATCCAAAGAAAATGAAAACAGTAATTTGAAAAGATACACGTACCCAATGTTCATAGAGGCATTATTTACAATTGCCAAGGTAAGGAAGCCATCTAAGGGTGAATTGATAGATGAATGGATAAAGAAGATGCAGTATATATAGAGAGAGAATGGACTACGACTCAGTCATTAAATGAATTCCTGCCTTCTGTAACTACATAACTGTGCTCATGTTGGGAGTTCAGCTATGAGACACAGCTCAGAATCAGGCTGGTGTTTACACATGCAGCTTGTGAGAAGAAGTTCAGATCTCCGACCCCAGACCGTTCTTGATTAAATTGCAACTCATATGTTTACTAATTTTTTTTTTCTTTTTTGTCTTTTTGTCTTTTCTAGGGCCGCACCTGCGTCATATGGAGGTTCCCAGGCTAGGGGTCCAATCGGAGCTGTAGCCACCGGCCTATGCCACAGCCACGGCAATTAGGGATCCGAGCCACATCTGCAACCTACACCACAGCTCATGGCAACACTGAGCAAGGCCAGGGATCGAACCCAAAACCTCATGGTTCCTAGCTGGATTCGTTAGCCACTGAGCCAAGATGGGAACTCCCTATGTTTGATAATTTTGCCAAGTATATTTTCTGTCAACAAACCATAAAGATGCCTACCTCTCAAAAGAAAAAAAAAAAAAATGACTAGTAAAACTCAGGTAATTTTTTACGTGAAAAAAAATAAACATGGCCAAGCTCTGTTAAAGCTAGTTTGTAGGTAGAATTATTTTTCATATTTTATTTGAAATACTTCACAATTTAAAACTCTTAAACTTTTTAAACTCCTAAGAAAGAAATGCCATCAACACAATTATCTCTGCATAAGTCTGACCAAAAAAATAATTTTGACCTTCTCGTCTTAATGCCTGAAAGAAATTGCTACTTGAATGAACAAAAACCAGTAAATAGCCTCTCACTGAAGGGTCTCAGGGTTTGCTGACATTTGAAGAAAGCTGTACTCAGGATCTTTTGTTCTAAGAAGTGTCTGGACCCCTTCTACAACCACACAATGACGCTCCCCAGGGGAAGGGCAAACAGTGATCCTAGTAAGAGGACAGGAAGAAGTGGGAAGGATCCCAGTGACCTGGCGACCTGGTAAAGGATATCTTTTCTGAAAGAAAACTGCTTTAACTTTGTTTCAGCCACAAACTAGCTATGTGTTAATGGGCATGTCACTCTCTGAGCCCCAGTTTTGTTATCACGAAAACATCAAGTGTAGGGAAGGTGATAAAAGGTTCACACAAAGAGTTGCAAGAATTTAAATATCCTAACGTATGTGATGGTGCTTAGAGCAGACAATTTTTTCCAAAGATGGTGACAATATATATGGTTCCACATAATTATGCTAACAATGTAATATTGACATTCTTCCACTGAGAGGTGGGGTTTGTGTCTCCACCCGCCATGACTGCGGCATTAGGGATGATGTATGACATCTGAGGCTAAGCACGAAAAGGCGCAACAGCTTCTGCCTGGTCTTCTGTCTGGGTTGGATCCTTACCCTTGGGGTCTAGCTGCCATGTTGTGAGGAAGCCGTATGCCCCAGGGAGAGGCCGTATGTAGATGTCCTGGCCAGAGCCCCTGCTGAGCTCCTGACCGACAGCCAGCATCAACCACCACACCTCTTGTTCAGAAGATTTGAGCCGCCAGCCCTCCCAGCTGATGCTGACAAGAGCAGAGATGAGTGGTTCTCATGAAGCCCAGGGTGAACTGTAGGTTTAGGAGCAAAATGATTGCTGCCATTGCACTGGGGTGTTTTCATTTCTTGGTAACAATGAAGTGCAACAGTGCTTTCTAAATCATTATGAATATCCTCTTAGGGGTCGACTCTATTAGAGCTCTCCCTGTCTCAGAAATTTTAATATCGGAGTTCCCGTCGTGGCGCAGTGGTTAACGAATCCGACTAGGAACCATGAGGTTGCGGGTTCGGTCCCTGCCCTTGCTCAGTGGGTTAACGATCCGGCGTTGCCGTGAGCTGTGGTGTAGGTTGCAGACGCGGCTCGGATTCTGCGTTGCTGTGGCTCTGGCGTAGGCCAGTGGCTACAGCTCCGATTCGACCCCTAGCCTGGGAACCTCCATATGCCGCGGGAGCAGCCCAAAGAAATAGCAAAAAGACCAAAAAAAAAAAAAGAAATTTTAATATCATCTTCATGGTTTTGCTATACCCTGCGCCACTGAATTACCACCTAGTATTTCTTCTTAAAACAACTCACTTTTTAAAACAAATATATTTACTAAAATTGACCTTTAGGAGTTCCTGCTGTGGCACAGTGGGTTAAGAATTCCACTGCAGTGGCTTAGGTTACTACAGGGGCACAAGTTCGATCCCCTGCCGGGTACAGTGGGTTTAAGAATCCAGTGTTGCCACAGTTGCAGCTCAGATTCAATCCTTGGCCTGAGAACTTCCACTGCCATGGATGTGGCCATTAAAAAAACAAAAAGGAGTTCCCACTGTGGTTCAGCAGATTAAGAACACAACACAGTCTCTGCGAGGATGCAGGTTCAATCCCGAGCCTCACTCAGTTTGTTAAGGATCCAGCACTGCTGCAAGATGCAGTGTAGGTCACAGATGTGCCTCAGATGTGGCATTGCAGTGGCTGTGGCATAGATTGGCAGCTTCAACTCTGAACTTCCATGTGCCACAGGTGCAGCCATAAAAAGAAAAAAAAAATTGACATTTAGAACAAAGTTTTAAAGTCAGTTTATTATTCTAATTAATTTTATTTTCTTAGATCCTATTAACATTTTCTTTGTAATTTCAAGGGCTATAATTTTATTTTAATATAATATCTAAATAATTAGAGTTGCTATCATAATATGTTAAATACGCAATGGTTAAAGCTAAACATACTATTGGCATAAACCACTTGAAATCGTCATGATTCACTGCTGTATACAGGATGAGATGAGCAGGAAGGTAAGGACTCACTGACCTCCAAAAATCTATCAACCATATCCTGATTCAATCATGCCTTTTCTGTTATAACCTTTTCCCAAGTGAATACATATTACTTTACAAACTTCCTTTAATTGGGGACCATACGTTCTGAGTTACCAAGGCGGTCAATGGCAAAAAGGCTGCAAAGGAGGAGGAAGATATTGGAGGAAGACCTCAAGCCAGTCAATAAGCTACGATTTCTTGTCACCTAGTACTTGTGGTAAGAGGTGGTCCAGAAAGTGAAGGACCCAGATTTTTCTCCACAGAGATCAGGGTTTCTCAGCCCCACTATAGACATCATTTTGGACTAGATGATTCTCAGGTGGGAAGAGGGTGGTACTGTCTGATGCACTGTACGGTATCTAGTGACATCCCTGGCCTCTATTCCCTAGATGCCAGGAGCACTAGCCCCCAAGTTGTGACAACCCAAAATGTCCCCAATGAGGAGGCAAAATCATGCCCAATGGCAAACACTGATTTAGCAGAAAGGTGGAGGGTGTGCCCAGAGATCCACCCCACCCCCCATGGGGGCCTGCACTTGGCACACACAGGAGCAATCTGTGGGGATGATAATACAATTTTACTTGTTCTTCTCCCACTCAGGGACCAAGTCAACCTCTTTCCTAAATAGAACAAAGATAGGGTTTCACCTGAATCTTGCATTTTCAATTGTGTTTTTTTAACCACTTAGCCCATAGTTAATCAGCAGAGCAGAAAGAAAATAGCCAGGATTACAGGCAGATCTTTTTACTACTGTAAATAAAATGTGCATTTGCATCATATCCACCATGAGGGACTCACTGTAGATGGAAGAAAGTATAAGCACACAGGTTCTTCACAGTCCTTATCTTAATTTACCATTTATTGGCCGTTCTTTGATGGGACTTTTGATGGGGAATGGGTTTCATGGCTACAATTAAGCAGTATTTTTAAAGGAGATTGCAATAACCACTTTCAAAGGCACAGGCACCCCCTTGAAATCGTGTATTCAAGAGGAAAATTGGAAACGACATTTAATAAGAGACGATCATGCCTCCAAATACGCTTGGCTCAGACTCAACAGACTTGGGATCTTAGCTGTCCAGAGTCCTGAACTTTGGCCCACACTGTCAGCCCAGGGAGCTGCAAGAGGCAGAGTAGCAAAACCTATTGACCTCCATACCCTGCAGCCAAGTAGAGACACAAAACGCCAGGGAGGATGCCAATGATTCTAAGGGCCCACATTCTCTGAGTACCTGGCATATGCCAGACACAGTATCATGCACTCCACTCTCATTATCTTTTTTAATTCTCACAAACCTAGGAGCAGATACTATTATCATCCCTTTTTCAGAGGTTAGGATACTGAGGCTTAGAGACATAAAGTAACCTGTCCAAGGTCTCAGGTCCAATAAGTAAGAGCCAGATCTCAGAGCACCATCTAATCGCAGAGTCAGCACTACTGACTTCTACATTATAGAGCTTCTGTTAAATTAGCAAGGCAGCACCACAATCAACTTCCAGCCCTCAAACCAACTGATTCACCCTTTTATGTATCTTATATATGGGTAAACTAATACTAGGCATTTAAAATAACCTATGTAAGTTTATGTGTCTATATGTCCCTGTGCACACATGTGTATATATCTGTATATACATAGATATGCATACATACATATATATATATATATATATATATTATACACAAACACATGTGTTGATGACCTGTATCAACAAGTTGAAATTTTTCTTTCCTAGACCAGAGGTTAGCAAACTTCTTCTGTCAAGAGCCAAACAGTATTTTAAGCTTCATGAGTCCTACGGTCCCTGTCATAACTACTCGTCATCTCTCATAAGAGTGAAAAAGTACCCACAGACAACACAAAAAAGAATGACGATGGCTCGGTTCCAATAAAACTTTATTGGCACAGACAGATTTGGCTACAGATTTGGCCAAGGGGTAGTTTGCCCACCCTTCTCCTCACCTCTACGGCCACAGATCAGAATCTTTTTGGTTGGGCATAAACTACAGAGTCCTGGACCAAAAAAATTCCAGGCAGGCTCAAGTACAATCTTTTTTTTTTTTTTTAAATAAGTCTCTTGGGTGATTTATGGACATACAAACATTTGAGGACCAGTGTTCCTAGACCCAGTTGTTCTTTTTTTTTTTTTTCCTTTTCCCCATAAAAGTTGTCATTCCAGCTATCAAAGAGAGAACATTTATCAATGGAAAAGCAAGACAAGTGATACCGACGAAGAAAGGGAAATTGGCTTCTTGTCGCAGCTCACCATCTTTATCAAGATGTCAAATTCTGACCCGTGACCACCATTCTCCAAGCTGGAAGATATCCTTTAGTTTTACTGATGGAAAAAAAAAAATCTCATCAACCAGAAAAAAAACTTTTGTTCCCTGTGGAATCACACTGATCTTCTAATCAACTTGTCGTGCACGCACGCACACACACGGCCATTTTTGAACTCTTGGATACCCCGCTTTAAATCTGAAAATTCAGTTTGCTAGAACTGCTTTTATGTTATTAAGGGAAAATGAGCACAGGGTCTTCAGAAATAAGAGAGATGGAACAATAAGTGAATTTGTACTGAATTCGCCAATACACACGCTGCCTGCTTCATGAATACATGAATGCAACCTGTTTTATCTTTTCTTGTTTCAGAACTAAAGGTATTCACATAAATCTGGATCTCCTTTTCTTTAGGGAATTAAGGCTGGCACCATCAGTCTCTGTCTTTACCTGTATCAGCATGGGGGAGAAAAGGCCAACCCTTCACTGTCTTTTGACAAAGGATTGAAAAAAGTGAACAGGAGTGGAGAGAAATGAATACGAAGGCACACACTGTAACAGAGCTGACCAGGTCACCGTCCACCTGGGATGACGCCCCTCTCCAGCTGACAGCCACCAGTGATCTGGTTTCAGTCGCCAGCACCCCAAACTTATTAACTGACTCTGATCTTCTCTCAGTCTAATGCCAGGAGCCTCCCCCACCCCACCTTGCTTCATAAGACTTTAGTTTATAGACCCCTTTGGTTCATCTCACTTTTTATACCCTCTCTCTGATCCTACTCTACCAGTGACCCAAAGGGACAACCCTGCCAGGAGCAATGACAGTCCCCCTCTGATAACTGGGATGTCCAGGCCTGGTTATAAAGCCTGCCTCAGTACCACCACCAGGGGCCCCGTGGACTGAAACGTGTCTACATATCAAACAGAAGGTGGCTTCTACTGCTTCCTTTTCTTCTCCCAATACTTTGTATCCCATGGCCACCACGGTTATTTTGAAAGCATATTTTAGAGCTGGGTGATGACATTTAAATAAAGTAATCTCAATGAGGAGTTAGGGATTAATAAAAATGCAGCAGAGGGCCCACGAGGCAGCCCGGTTTTAACAATTGGGGTTAAACTAGCACTGAGCTCATGATGGATTTTTATTTAAGTGAATTCATGTCTTATGTCTACACTGGCAAGGAAAGGGGGCCCTTCAGAGTTGAACTGAACCTGATCTTGGCTCTCAGTAATCATGAGGCAGTTAAATTAACCTCTGTAGCACCAGATCATTTGAGTTCTAAGGTCCCTTTCAACTCTTAGATTCTACCTTCATGCCCAAGTCCATTGAGTAGGCTGATTTCTCTCTCAACTGGCTTTTCTGGTGAATGCCCCCCCCCCACTGTCAATGCTTTAATTTTGGTATGTGTTTATGCAAAGAAATGCTAAAATGAATATAGATCAAGATATTCTGTTGGCTATTTTAGTAGAAGGAACTAAATTATTCCCAGGTCTCTTACAAAACTGCATTTTTAAAGGTATCCCAAATAGCAGCATCTCTTGCATACCTAATTTTGATAATGATTTTTTTAAATAGACACTGTCATTTTTACCAAATGTTTCAGGATAAAATGAAAGAGTTTTCCTTAGATTAAAAAGGTCAGGTTTTTCCTCTACTGGTAAAATAATGGATGATCTTTAAAGAGTGGTTATAAGTGATTCTGATGCCCTGACATGACCTGAGTTTTCTAACATCAGGGCTCCATAACTGCCAGTGTTTTGGGGATGCCACAGTAAAACCACTCGAGGTTTTGTTGAATGTACATAAACGTAGAATCATTACTCATCGCCACAGAAGGCTTATGTGTATTCACCATGTCATAACTGCATTATAAAATGTGATGATATCCAAAAAAAGGCAGTAGAGAAAAAACAACCATTAAGTCAACCCATATTTATAGCATACCCACCTACCAGCATTGCACCATATGTAGAGTGTACAGATAGCCATGGACTTTGCCTACCAGAAGCTTATGATTTTGTTGCAATGGCAGGACAGACTCCTGCATAACAACACAAGAAAGCACACGGTCAAATGCTCAGTGCAATTTTGTAGATACTGCTCCAAACTCATGAGGCAAGTAATGAAATCAAAAGCAGGTCTGCTTGCTCTGCAGATTTGGCTAAAACTATTTTAGCACCATAGAGACCCTCTTCCACTGTACAGCTTCAAGTAGCTACATTTAAAAAGAGAGAATTCTGTTTTCCCCGCAAACCTATGGCTACATGCAAAAATAATAATACAGCCAGAAGCAACTATTCATCCTAGTAAAATAATGCAGTTGATCTAAGAGCCTTTCAAAAAAATATCAAATCTGGCCTATACATTAATGATAACCTGAAATTTAGGGGGATCAACAGAGAAATAATGATTCTATTACTAGTCTTTGGAACTAACACATTGTAACTTTGTTAGAATCCAAACTTACTTGAGTAAACATAAGACAAATTTATTACTTTGTCCTTTATAATTTCATAATGCCTTGTAATCTTATTTATAACTCTATTTCAATAAGCCTCGTATTTGTAAATAAATTCAATGCATGGTGAATTATATGTTAAATAAGTAACATTTTTTAGTGCTTTCATGAACATTTCCTCATTTAAACCTCGAAACAAACCTGTGATGGATCATTGCCCACCTTTTCTAAATCGGTAGAATAACTAACAGAAAACAAAGTTAATGGTCACTGAGCCAGGGCTCTTTTCTAGCCATGCATTGACCAGTACAGCAGCCACTCGCCCCATGTCAATATTTTAATTTGTTCTATTTAATTAAAATTAAAACTTCGGTTTCTCAATCGCATTAACTACATCTCAAGGGCGCAATAGCCCCATGTGGCTAGTGGCTACCCTATCAGACAAGACGAATAAAGAAATTGTTTATCATTGCAATTGTTGATCTAAGTTCTGTTAGATAGCATGTGTATTACCTTATTTAATTATCTCAACAGGCATCTCTCCAAGAAGTTAATATTATTATTAGTCTCATTTTATACATGAATACACTTAGGTACAGAGACTTAGCCAAGGTGAGAGGAGACCTGACATTCCAGGTCTAACCAGCCTGGTACCATCCAAAACAACTCTCCGCAGTGGTAGAGATGTTCTCTATCTGCACTGTCCAAGATGGTAGCCACTATCCCCAACTGGTCACTTGAAATGTAGTGAGTGTGACTGAGGAATTGAATTTTAACATAACTTAATTTACACATCAATAGCTACATCAAACGAGTGGCTCCCACTTCGGATGGCTCCAATCCAGCCCCACAGTATCGAAGACCCCAGCCATTTCCTCTTTGCTACCAACAACATCAGAGCAAAGAAGATCCATGGTGATGGGGGCGGAAGGGGAGAAAAGGATGAGCCCTACTCAAGCAGTAGCTCGAAGCTTACTTGGAAGTCTTCTCCTTGGTCTCAGTCCCTAAAGCAAACTATGCTGAAGGGTGATGGGAGTGGAGGGTTAAATGTGGCTGGGAATCTATTTTCAACGTTTCCTCGATATTCTGGAATTACCTCTTTGCATGAGAGCCAATAAAAGTGTATACAGCATATGTTTTCCACAGGATGCAATTTTTATAGAGCAACCAGATGAATTACAACATGGGTCAGACCACAATTCTTCGCTGTGCCCAGAGAATCAGGCTGGGGGAGGGGGCAGCAGACCAGACACATAACTCAATGGGGGTCCAGCAAGGAGAGAGAGATGGAGTAACCTCCATTCTTCAGACACTTCCCCCCCAACTTGATACCTTCACTTTATCATGTTTTAAGGTATCTGGAGCAGCCTGTTTGGCTTCCCTTGGGTTGTTTGTTTTGCTATCAGCGTTTTATCTGCTTTGCTTTTTAAATGCAGTTCTACGGGAAAATCTTGCCATGGAACATTTAGCAAGAAGAGGAAGCAAACTCAAAAATTTCCATTTACATACAGAATTATTACACATTTCCAGAGGCCTGGGAGTCTGTCTTCCTCCAAGTTTTATGATGGCATTATGATTTCAACTATCCCTCCAAACAGATATTCTGTCTCTATTCAGAGGATGCAATTCTAGAAACCTATATCCAACTCTAATGATAGCTTCCACTCTTTGCGGCTGAAATAACAGAGCGGCAGCGAATAGAACTGAGAGGAGCAGGCAGCTCTGTAATGCAAAAGGGAAATCTGCTCAGTTTCCCAACTTGTTCTCCGTTCCCCTCAGCAGAATTCACCCCCTACAAAAAATGTTAGAGGAGAAAGTCACAGCCGTTGCTTTTAATTTCAAGCACAGTGAAGTTTAAATAATCCAAGAGCTCATTTCAGACATGTGGGATATTATAATGTTGCTATGATAGGCCCAGTCTTTGGTGGAACAGGTAGGTTTTGCCTCAGAGCTCTGGCATAAATTCAATCCAGTTTGGCCAATTTTCAAGAATAAACATAGAAACCTCTTTTGCAAAACTACCTCACTTCTAAAGCAAGAATACCCTCTGAAAGCCAAGATTAAAATAGTTAAATACAGTGACCTATCTTGCACAGCATAGGTCTACGTTGATCAGGAAAAAAAAAATATATATATATATATATATATATATACATAAAGGCCTCTTCTCCAATCCTACCAACCTATTACTTCTCAATAGATTCACACACACACAAAGGGTTTTCTAAATGTAGGAAAACAAGTTTATAATTACATAATTATGCAGACACACCACAATTTTTCTTTTATGTTACCTTTATCTTTAAAAGGCAACAGACAGGGCTGTACTAAAAAGCAATAAAGCATGGGTAATTTAATACCAAATTACATCCATATTGAAAAGTTTACATGCAGTTGAGAGCAGACAGAGGTCAGCTTTTCAACAGGACTGTCTTTAATTGTGGCCATCAGTTTTAGCAATCCCGATCTCCGGATCAAAGACGGATATAATGGGCTTCCTCAACGCTGAATAGTGAAAGCAGACAGCAGGAATGGCGCTATCTGGCACCCAAAGGTCATTAAAAAAAATCGCCAGAAAGGGAATGTGTACCACTGTAAAATTACATATCTAAGATAATATATACACATTGTGTGTATGTGTGTATATATATATATATATATATATATAGTTTTTAAATCATTCTCTCTTGCCCAGTTTCCAATGAGCTACTTTAAGCGTATTTTTTCATCACTTTGTCACAGGTGCAAGGTTTTACCTGCTTTCCCTCTAATAAGACTGCAACTTTTGTATAAATCTTTATTAATTTTTTCACTTGCTTTCAATCATGATTTTTTCCAACCCGCACAGCAATCCCTCCTTTCTTAAGGAAAGGGACTATGAGCTGAAACGGTTTTCCTCCCCACCCCCCCGCCGCCCGCTACCCCCCCCCCAAATCAAATGAGGAGTAAATTATCGGCAAATCAGACAGAAACAAGTTTCCTGGATCTGCAGATCCATTCTACAAATGAAGCAATTTCATCTCTGCTAGCTCTGGGGTGGGGGGAGTGGCATGGGAGGGGGGATTTTAAGTAGCCATGGGGGACCAGAGCAGAGATGCTAGCTGGCGAAGCATCCCCACGTTTGCATGCACAGACCACTCAAATCTGCACCAAGAGACTACTTGCGAGAATCCATCTTTTTTCACTTAACAAGATACAAAATATAAAACACATTTGCCTCTTATTAAACCTCTCCTGTAAGTGGTTCCAGGTCCACCATTTTTAAAGGGAGGAGAGCGGAGTCGAGACCCTCTTGGGAATTTCAGTGGAGTGACTGGAGATGAGGTACAGGCTGTGAGCCTTTATTACTTTAATTTTATTTTTTTTTCTAAAAGCACAGAAGGAATAACATTTTAAATCATTAGCATTTGCTTTAAGTAGTTATTTCTTCCAACTGTAAGAATCCCCACTCCCAGCCCCCTTCCCCATTAGCACCACTCCCAGATTCTGCACAAAACTGCCCAGATGGAATTTCCCTCCACTGCTCAAATCTGGAAGGTGCTTTTAAAGAATTTCAAGCTCTAAATCGAAGCGGCCATGGGAGAAACTGTAATCAGTTTTTCCTTAAAGCAGTTGGAGGATAAAGCTCTTGTATTTTTGGCACTTGAGACTGAAAGCTGACTACGGCATCTCAGAATTATTTCAGTGGCAGAGTTACTGTTATGATAGAACTGTCTTGTCTCTTGAACAGCAAGAGTTCGTAGTAGGTTCTATTCAATTCAAAATGCTTTGTGAGCATGACATGTGGGGCACTTTTAAGCGGTATAGTGCAAAACCTAAACTTTTTAAGAAATGGAATAAAATCGGTCACCTCATTTAAAATAATTCACGGTTTTGATCAAGGGAGTAGCAAAAGGTGACAAAATATGCAAAACCAGGAAAAGAAACTCCCTTCTGTGCTCTGCAAGTTCAAAGTGGCAGGAGGCCTTTATCAGGCACTGAAATGTTGATTGGAAGGGTTAACATCTCTTTTTGTGGGTTGGTTGTTGCTTTGCTGTCCAGAGAGGAGAAGGGATAAAACAAACCTCTGGATATTTCTGTGTTCCAACTTTGCTCTGCCGAAAGAGAGATCCTACTTAAGGCAAGGTGTCTTTAAGAATCTACAAAAAGCATGAACCTACAGTAGCATGGGATCAGGAAGGCCTTTAGCTAGGTGTCAAGGTAGAGGTGCCCCTGCCACCCACTTTTCGGTGCTATATATAGGACCAACAATCCAAGCCAGAATTCTTAACAAGAAGAGGAGCTGTGTTCTTCTGGCTAGCCATAATCAGACGCAATAATCAAAGTGGGGTGTAGGGGTATTTTATTACCAGGGAGACTTAACTAACACAGTCTGAGCCCGATACACCGCCCAGATCTCCACACAGATTGCACTGGTGTGCCTTCTGCACCGCAGTCATTCTGCTTCAATACTCTATGACAGAGAGGTGATGGATGGCTCTCCCCTTGCCTGCTCATTCTCATCAGCATTAGAGTTTATTTGTTGGGCACCAATAGGGCACCCAGCACCGTCCAATGTACTGTTGGCAGCCACAGGGCCTAAAGTGAGGCATACCTTCCATCTACCTCGAAGAGAATTAAGGGCACTCCTGTTGGAAGCAGCGTAGAAGCTAATAAAAAACACCAAGTAGTGGTGCAAATATAAGACTGCATGCTTGCGCATTGTGTTAAAGAACGGTAATTACTGAGAGAGCTCAAAAGGGAAAAGAGAAATGGTTTCCTATAACAGAAAGAAGAGTAACTTTCTGTTAGAATTGACCAGACTTGAAGGGAAATGGAATTCAAGAACAAAGAGCCAAGAAGCCCACTCCAGGACAAGGCAGCAGGTGCCACAAATGTGTAGGACAGGGATCAACAGTCTGCCTTTGCTCCAGAGACACCCCCCCACCCAGTTTACAATTGGAGACAAGAACCAAGATGGACAAAACCTGTTCATAGGGACATGACCCAATCCTGCCTTCTGAAAGTAAAGGGATATTTTTAAAAATGCATTTAGTACTTCAAATGACTTGGGAAATTTTCAGGAGAAAACAAATACTCAAAAGCTGAAACAATAATGGAGAATAAAGATGCATAAGTACTTTAATTTCAACATCATCTCTAACTCTGAACTCCTCAGAACCTCCGTTTCTTCATATTCAGAACAGAGTGGGATCATGAAGAACCACTACACAGTGAAAACGTGTGACATGACCGAATGAATATGACTTGGACATGGTTTAAATACGAAATATAAACAAGGTAATGAACCAAAAACGAGCAAGTTCAGAGAGTTCCTATGTGGCTCTGGGAGTTAAGGATCTGGCGTTGTCACTGCTGCCACTCAGGTGGCTACTGTGATGCGGATTGGATCCATGGCCCTGGAACTTCCGCATGCCAGAGGTGCAGCCAAAAAAATAAAATAAAAACACCAAAAAACAAAAAACCGTTCAGCAAGCCCAATGTAATTGGTAGATAATATTTCAGTTAACTCAACACTGAGCATTTTGTTGCCACTTGGGTGGGAGGTCCTGTCAGGATAATTGTGGTCTTATCAGGTCTCAATGAAAGAATCTCCATATTGGGATTCCTACTATGTCCGCCTAATAATAATGCTGATGATGATACATAATACTACCTAAGGCTTTATATGCATGTCAAATGCTCTACACATATCATCTCATTTAATTCTCAAACAATCCTATTAGATTGATATTTTGTTATGCTCATCTTGCAAAGAGATAACCAAAGCAACCTACCACCTATGATATCACCTGGAGATTTAACAGAAACTTCTGTTAAACATGAACTGATGCAAATGAGGTCAATTCATCTGGCATTTTTAGAGCAAAGAAAATGCAAATCTAAATGCATTCCAGCTGAGAGTCATTTGTGACACTCTGTCTCCCTCAGGCCCAACATCCACTTCAACACCAGATCTTCCCAATTCTTCCTCTAAACAAAGTTTTCTCAACCTCGTTAAAAGACTGAAAATCACTAACGTAAGCATCTAATTCGAGAAGATAGAAGGCGGTGGCAAAGAGAGTAGAGGGGAGAAACAATACTGATAAATGGAGAAATTAGGTAATATAGAATAATAGAAATCAACCAAACTAAAAAGTGGTTCTTTGGCTATTCTATGGGTTAGCCAGTTGGTACAGGTACCTTAGGCCAATTCAGCTGATCTTTCAAGTCAAGTGGTAAAATAGCTGAAGCCAAATGACCTGTCTTACGTGTCTGATAGTTGCCAACTTGGTTGGTCTAGTGGGACCTCAGCTAGGACTGCCAGTCTCTCATCCTCTAGATCAGGCTTCTTCTCAGGGTAGTCCCAGAGTTCCAAAGACAGGGAAAGCCTAATTGCACACTCTTCAAGCTTCTGCTAATTCTCATTTGCTGTTGTCCCAGTGGTCCAAGCAAGTCACATGACTAAGTCCAGAGTCATGTGGATGTGGCTACAAGGAGTCAGGAATATTACTCTAACAATCTACCGTACCAAATAACCATACCACTGACTTGGGTCCCACCAACCTGACCTCTGCCACCAGATCTTAACTATTACTTGAGTCTAGTCACATTATTAGTTATGCTAAATAATCTACAATGGACAGTAAGAGGGGGAAAAAAAGAACCAGAAAGAACATTTTTTAACTTGCTGCCTAGTTTTAAAGAGAAGGATGCTGATCAGCTGTTCAGACAATTAAGAGCAATTGGGACCCAAAAGGAAAAATTCAAAGCATCATGCTGTTGCTGGAATTCAGCCCTCCTCCATCTGCCGGTGCCACATTGAAAACAGAGACAGAGTTTGGGGTAAAGGAGAAAAAAAATAGCTTTATTGCTTTGCCAAGCAAAGGAGGGTCACAGCAGGCTCATGCCTTAAAGACTGTGCCCCACCTCCCTTAGAAAGAATTGTGAGAAGTTTTATAGTAAAAAGGAGAAAAACAGGTTTTCAGGTAGGCATCAGGATTGGGACACACATGCATTCTTCTTTCTTTGGGGGCATCTTAGTCGTCAGAACTGGAGTCGGGACATGTTCATGATGGTGATCTTTCGGGTTATTGACTAGAATAACGTTACGTGCGAAAAGGGCATGTTGATCAGAGATTAGAACAAACCAGGAAAGTTCCTAAAAAACGTCATGTGCTAATCAATCATCTTTAACCCACAGGCAATGGTGATCAGAGTACCAAATCTTCAGCTTAAGGGTGATTGTGTTTAGGGTGCAATTAAGTCAGGGAGAAGGACAAGGAAGGACTCTAAGCTATTCAGTTTTAAAGTACTCATTTCTAAAAGATGCATAGGGAATATAATGTTTCTCTTAGGTGTAGAAGATGCCTGTATTATTATGTGTATTCCTTGAGAGGGAACCAGGATCCTGCCCCAAGGCTATACTATTGTTTGACCTTGACAGTTCCTTCTTTCTGTCCCTGGTCAGCACCTGTCTGAAACTGTCCCTAGGAATGAAGGGCAAGTTCAAGGTGGCTGAATCAGGCCCATTTGCTAAGAACAAGAATGGGGGACACAGAGAGGCTCTTGCACCCAGGAGCCCCATAGGGCCATGTCCGATTTCTGTGACTACAAGTCAAGGTGCCCGTAAAGGATGGTGTCTAATGAAATCAATTTGGACGCTGAATTTGAGGCATTACAAAGGCATCCTTTACTCAACCTCAGAAATCCACTCATCTTTGTTAATTACATGATCAACTGCTTTGATAGTAAAGAATTTTACTCTTTTACTATCAAATGCTCTATTAATGGCCCTTATATGAAACAACTGTGATATCAAGTGCCTAGCCAATAATATCACATGACTCTGTCTCAGGGCAGCCCCATCAAAATGAATCCAGCATCCACTTTCTGTATGTAGAAGACTAGACAGGTCCTTGAGCCACCATCAATGGTTTCCTCAACCAACAAAGAAGGATAGTGTGATGTTAGGAATTTTTCCCCCAAATTATTTTAATGGTCAAAAAAAAAAAAAAAATCTGCTGTGCTCTAAGAAGAACCTAATTTGGAACATACATTTTGCTGGCAGATTTTACATCAGAAAGCTTTGAATTTAAATATGAAAAGCCAGGATTTGCTTTCTAGACAAAATGCAATTCTAAAATGTCATGCAAATTTCTTTTTGGAAGAACAAATGCAAACATTTTGAGAAGAGCTCTAAATATGCACAGGGCTTTTGGGAAACCATGTGTAAAATACTATTTTGCCTGAGGCAATCTATCTTCCACATTTGTTGAGGGAGAAAATAATAGCCAATATTCTGTATGAGTGTGTTGACGGTTTGAATGGTTTTTATCTGTATGGTTCTTGTGCAGTGCACAAGGCAATTCTTTGTCAGCTTTTCTGGGAGTTCTGAAAAATCATAGGATCCACCAACTGTGCACTAGACCATGTCTATTTTTAATACGTACCCTCCAGCACCTAGTATAGAACTAAGCATCCTTTGGACACTCAAATACTTATTCACTAACTACCATGTTTACAAATACATCTTCCCCTCAACCTCTGCTACTTTCCATATACTGAGATGAAGAGATTTTTTTTTCTTTTTTAAGTCTTGCCTGCTGTATATACAATCAATAATTTGCTTCACCCCCTCCCACATAAATAAAACAAGTAGTGAGTTCACTGATATTGGTTTCTATTCTGCGCCCTCATCTTCTTGACTCCATCTTTTTTCATTTTGTGGCATGTGCACCTCTAACAAAGGTATTGGACATTTGGTACAGCTCTACTCAACAGAACTGCCGCAGTGTTGGAAATGTTCATAGCTGCACCGTCCAGGACAGTAGCTACTAGTCACATGAGGCTAGTGAGTATCTGAATGTGGCAGAATGACTGAGGAAATAATTTTTAATGTTATCTAATTTTAATTAATTTCCATTTACAGAGCCACATGTGGCTGATGGAATACCATAATGAACAGCACAGATTTATAATTTCAGATTAAGACTTCTTAGAGGTTAATGTTGATGGTAGAAAGAAAATTATATTTGAGCCCCTGATTTTGTCTATATAATCCTGGACTGGCCACTTAGCGCCTGTGACATTCATCGTTTCATCTGTGAAACAGCAATAACAGTATCTATTTACATGATGGTTGTGATGATTAAATGAGATAAATTTTCATAAATTGGCTGGAGCAAAGCAAGTGATCAATAAAATTAGTGACCTTCCTATTTTTTTTTAATCTACAAAAAGGGACTCAGAAAAGGCATTTTTCAGGGCACCTGTAATAATCCAATGAAATAATGAATATAAAATTTGTATATGCTACAAAGCATTAAATAAATATGAAGTATTGTTAATTTCCTTAGCTAAAAAACATTGGATGTATATTTTTATTTCTTTCACCATCATTATCATTTTAGGTCTTTTTGTTCTTTCTAAAAGCTTGGCATAACCTTTAAACCCAAACAATGCATTTCCTTCCAATATTTAGCGTATCACCTTTGCCAAAGAAGCCGTGAAACCTGTTGTCTGCAGTCCTCCTTTTGCTTTGTTTTTGCTTCCTCATACTCTGCTTACTCTCTCTGGTTTCAAGTACTTAAAAAAAATACTAGAAGTTTGTCAGTCATGTCAAGAGATACAATGTCACAGGATTCCCTTAAAGGCTCAAGATGAGGGCCACAAAATTTTCTGGAATTCAAGTGTTAAAGTGAGCACAGCTTCTCAAACAATGACTGTCACATTCTCATGCCCCCCTTTTTTCTCACCGTAATCTTGTTCATCTGCTGACTTAAAATATGTTTTCTCCATCCTTCTCCAAACTTCAGTTTCCTCACATGAAAAATGGGAGTTCCTGAGGTTATGTATTAGGAGACTGTAATAACGGTACTTTAGAAAGCAACTTAGGAAATATGAAAAGACTCATTCACCAATTAGTCTGCCTGAAGGTAAAGAAAAGTTTCATTCTGAACATGGAAAATACCTTTGGACACAAAGCTGATAGAACAGAAATTTATAACAATTTTTAAAAAAAAATTGAAGACAATGAGGACTTACTCTGGACCTGGTGGACAATAAATATTCTAATCATCTCATTAGCTTATTGACAGGTACCAATGTTAAGGTAGAAACAGTGGAGTTTGATTCCTTAAACATTGGTGTATAGTGAAGTATTTCACATTTTTAAAAGTAGACAAATTTATAACAGATAGCTTCTTCCTATTCTCTCAGCTTCTTCCTGTTTATCTACTCTACATAATAAAAGGAATCTTTCTTCACCCAATGACAGTGGTAAAGGAAGGAGTAATTAAAAGTGGGCAGGATATTCACACCTATTATCAAAAGAATGGGAAAAAAAACTAATGTTGGTAAGAATGTAAACGAACAGAAACACTTGGGTATTACTGGTGGGATTATAAAATGGCATAGCTGCTGTGGAAACAGTTTGGAAGTCCCTCAAAAAGCTAAACATAAAATTACTATATGATCCAGCAATTTTACTCATAAGTATATTTCCAAATGTACTGCAAATGAGGACTCAAACAGATACATATGTGCCAATGTACATAGCAGCACTGTTCAAAATAGCCAAAAGGTGAAAAACAACATAAATGAGCAGCAATAGATGCACAGATAAAGAAAATGTGATATATAATACAACGGAATATTATTCAGCTCTAAAAGGAAATTCTGATATACGCTATAACATGGATGAACCTCCAAGACTCTAAGTGAAATAAGCCAGACACAAACAAAATTGTATGATTCCATTTATATGAGATACCTAGAATAGGTAAATTTATAAAGACAGAAAGTATAATAAAGTTTACCAGAACAGGGAGGGGGGAATGGGAAGTTATGGTTTTATGAGTAGATTTTCTGTTTGGAATCATGAAAGGTTCTAGAAATAAATTAGATCATTATGGAGTTCCCGTCATAGCTCAGCAGTTAATGAACCCGAATAGGATCCATGAGGATGCAGGTTCGATCCCTGGCCTCACTCAGTGGGTTAAGGATCTGGTGTTGCCATGAGCTGTGGTGTAGATTGCAGACATGGCTTGTATCTGGTGTTGCTGTGGCTGTGGTATAGGCTGGCAGCTGTAGCTCTGATTCGACCCCTAGCCTGGAAACTCCATATGCCATGGGTGCAGCCCTAAAAAGCAAAAAATAAATAAATAAATAATAATAATAATAATTATTATTATATAACATTGGGAATATACTTTTTGCCATTGAATTATACACTTAAAAATGGTTTAAAAAGTAAATTTTCTATTATGTATATTTACCACAAATTTTTTTTAAAAGATTGGCACTCAAAAAGGAGGGGGGAAGTGGGCAGGAGAAGAGATAGATGGGAACCCTGCAATGGAGAGAAGGAAATATGGATAATGGATTCAAGCAACACAGAGGGTAGTTTCTAATCAAAACAGCCACAAGGCTGGGGTTTGAGGAGAAAGACAGCCAATGAGAAGTCTTCAGGTGAGCAAGGAATATTTTAAAGGAGTGTAATTGTGTAATTTCACTTACTTCCCCCGTGCAATGTAATAACCTTCTTTGATCTTCAAACCTTCACTAAAATTCTGACACACACTGCAGTCATGCTACTCTGGTGATATGGAATGAGGGAAGAGGGAGAGTGACCAATAGCAAGCAAAGTGGGGCAGAGAAAAGGATAGAAATTGGACTGAGGTGCCAAGCAACTTTTTAGAGTTCACTTTGACTGTGAGATCTTAAAAATCCTCAGAAATTTTGAAATGACATAGAATTTGAAATAGACACAAATAAAGATTTAAGTACAATGCTGGGCTCCAGCAAGACTATAAGACAGAGCAAGGAAGATGTCTAGGAGTTGCAGGTAATGAGAAGGAACCAAAAGCATCAATAAAAGATGAAGGCATGAGATAAAGTAAACAGGAGAGCAGATTCAAGACTCTAAAACTGAAGGAATTCTCTGGGTTTTACGTGAAATAGGTTGTATATGATTCCATCTCAAGGTTAGAATTTTGGCCAAGGTGGAAAACATGAAAATAAAGATTTTGGTAGTCCCTGTCATGGCACAGTGGTCGCGAATCTGATTAGTATCCATGAGGACGTGGGTTCAATTCCAGGTCTCACTCAGTGGCTTAAAGATCTGGCACTGTGGTGTAGGTCACAGATGAGGGCCAGATCTGGCATTGCTGTGGCTGGCAGCTACAGCTCTGATTTGACCTCTAGCCTCGGAACTTCTATATGCCAAGGGTGCAGCCTAAAAAGCTAAAAGAAGAAGAAGGGGAGGAAGAAGAAGAAGAAGGGGAGGATGAGAAGGCGGGGGAGGGGAGAAGGAGGTGGGGGGAGGAGGAGTATAGGAAGAGGGAGAAGAAGAAGAGGAGGAAGAGGAGGAGAGGAGGAAGAGGAGGAGGAAGAAGAACAAGAACAAGAAGAAAGAAGATGATTCTGGCTAAGATATAGAAAACCTACCAAAATAACATTATCCCTTCTGGCAAAAGAACTCAGACACTGGGTCCTTGAGGCAGGCAATAGGCCTTGTTGAAAACAGTTGAGATCTTGATAAAGAACCATAACAAGAAGCCAGTAGCTCCATGATTCAATTTAACAGTCAGAGGAGATAAAAATTTAATAGACAAAACCAAGGAAAGAAACATCCAAGAAGAGTCCTCTTAGGATCATTATGAACTCTGGGAAGAGTTGAATATATCCACTAGGCTGCTCCAACTTAGGAACAATCAAAACCAAATGCAAGCCAAATTCAAAGCATTCCCCCAACTACAAACCCATCAATTAAGACGGCAGCCTTAAAAAACTATGAATACATTATTAATAATTGGTATACTGGGTAACTCCGCTGTACAGCAGAAATTGACAGAACATTGTAAATCAACTATAATTAAAAAATAAAAATAATCAGCAGAAGCTAAGATGACAATGATTATAGATAATAATAGACAGATAATACTACCAAGAGCCAGATAGGAATTCCAGAGTTGAAAGCACTATAACCAAAACAAAATATCCACTAAAGGGGATTAACAGTAGAATTAGTAAGAAAGAATCCATAAACTTGAATTGACACTAATAGATGTTATATAATCTGAAGAGCAGAGGAAAAAATAATAAAAATGTAAGAGAAATGTAGGGTACCATTATGGGCACTGACATACACATAATAGGACCACCAGGACAGGTGAGAGGAAAAAGACAAAAAAAAAAAAAAAATTAAAGTAGCTGCAAACTTTATTTTATTAAACACATTAATTTACACACAAAGAAACTCAACCAACTTCAAGTAGGATAAACTTAAAGGATACACACCTAGACACATGCCTAATTACAAAGGTAAAATCCAAATATAAAGGAAAAAGTCTTGAAAGCAATATGATAAAAATAATCCATCATGTATAAGGGAACTCCAGCATGATTAAGAGTAAATTTCTCATTACAAACAGTGGAGGCTAGAAGGCAGTAGAAGGACATATTGAAAGTACAGACAGTAAAAACTGTCAACCGAGAATCTTATATCCAGCAAAACTATACTACTTCAAATACGAAGGTGAGGAATTCCTGTTGTGCCTCAGCAGGTTAAGAACCTGTCTAGTATCCATGAGGATGCAGGTTCAATCCCTGGCCTCGCTCAGTGGGTTAAGAATCTAGCATTGCCATGAGCTGTGGTGTAGGTCACAGATGAGGCTCAGATCTGTGTTGCTGTCACTGTGGTGTAGGCCAGCAGCTGCAGCTCTGATTCAGCCCCTTGCCTGAGAGCTTCCATATGCCACAGGAACAGTCCTTAAAAAAAAAAAAAAAAAAAAGAAGAAGAAGGTGAAAAAGATATTGCCAGATGAACAAAAATAGATACCATTTGCCACTAGTAGACATACCTTACAAAGGTAATTATGTAGGTCATTACAAAAGACAGTGTAATGTATCCTTCCTCTCTTAACTGATTTTAAAATCAATTTCATAGAATAAATGTAATTATATTGTTGATCCTGTAACATAAAAAATATAATTACTTGACAATAAGAGACCAAGGAGGCCAGTGGGAAAAAATTCTATCAGAGTAAGGAAATGACATCAGATGGAATTCGAATCCACAGTAAGAAATGAAGAGAGCTAGAAAGAGTAAATAAGAACATTAATATAGTAAACTCCATAAATACATACTTACTCTACTTTCTTCTCTTAGCTTCTTTAAAATATGTAAGATTAAGTAAAGTAATAATTATAATACCATATTATCACATGTATAATAATAATAGCACAAAACGAAGAAGTGGCAATGCACAAATAAAAGTTTTTTCTAGGTTTTAATTGAAACAAAGTCAGTATAAATGTGAAGTAGATTCTGATAGCTTAAAAGTTATAGACTTGTAAACCTTAGAGCAACCACTAAAAAAAAACTCAAATATAATTTAAATTCTCTCTGTTATACTAGAGAATATCTAATACAAAAGAAGATAATTAAGAAGTAACAAAGAGGAGTTCCCATCATGGCTCAGTGGTCAATGAATCCGACTAAGAACCATGAGGTTGCAGGTTTGATCCCTGACCTTGCTCAGGGTTAAAGATCCAGTGTTGCCATAAGCTGTGGTGTAGGTCACAGATGCAGCTTGGATCTGGCATAGGCTGGCGGCTACAGCTCCAATTAGACCCCCTAGCCTGGGAACCTCTATGTGCCACAGGAGTGGCCCTAGAAAAGGCAAAAAGACCAAAAAAAAAAAAAAAAAAAAAAAAAAAAAAGAATAAAGACACCAAAACCACATGAGGGTGGCATATATAGAAAACAAAAGGCAAAGTGGCAGATGCAATTTCAACCTTATCAAAAATCATACCACTAGATGTGAATAAATTAATCTAATCAAGAGGCAAAGGCTGTCACATTGTACCAAAAAAAAAAAAATTAACTATATGCTGTCTGCAGGAGATATTCTCATTATTCAAAGATACAAACAGATTGAAAGTAAAATGATGGGAAAAGATAGATCATATAAGCAACAATAATAAAAGACCTAGAGTGCCTCTATTAATATCAGACAAAATTGACTTTAAAATAAAAACTGTCATTGGTAATATAGAGGGTCACTTCACAATGATCAAAAAATCACCCTATGGGAATATAAAACCATCATAAAAATATGTGCACCTAACAAAAGAGCCCCAAAATACATGCAGGAAAAACTTTAGTTTTACAGAAATGAGGGAAAAACATTAGAGACAACTGAACAACAATACTGGGAGTCTTCAATACTCTTTTTTCAATTACTGATAGAAGAGCAATAAAGAAGCAGAAATTTTAACAATATTATAAATCAGCTACATGTAACAATCTCTGTAAAACATTCCACCAAACAGCAGTAGAATACACGTTCTTCTCCAAGACACATAGAACATTCTTTAAAATAGACCATATGTTAGGCCATAAAACAAACCATAATAAAATTTAAAGGACTGCAATCATACAAAGCATTTTATCTCATCACAATAGAATTAAATTAGAAATCAATAACATGGGAATTCCTGTTGGGGTACACAAAAAGAGTAAAATACCTAGGAATGATTTTAACAGCAGAAATGCAAAGCTGATAGATGGAAAACTATAAAACATTGATCACAGGAACTAAAACCTAAATAAATGGAAAGCTATTCCATGTTGATGAATTAGAAAGATCAATATGTAATACTAACTATATTGATCTACAGATTAAACACAATCCCTATCAAAATCCCAGTTAGCTTTTGTAGAAATTGACAACTGGACCCTAAAATTTCTATGGAAAAGCAAGAAATCCAGAATAGGCAAAGATAATCTTGAAAGAGAACAAAGTTAAGGACCCACTTTCTGAGTTCAAAATGTACTACAATGCTGGGAGTTCCTGTCGTAGCTCAGTGGTTAACGAATCTGACTAAGAACCATGAGGTTGCAAAAGACATCTTACATAATGGAAGAATATATGTGCAGATTAAATATCTAGTAAAGGCTTGTATCCAGAACATATAAAGAAAGTTTGTAACTTCATAATAAAAAGACAACTAGCCCATTTTAAAAATGGGCAAAAAATCTGAATAGACATTTCTCTAATAAAGATATACAAATAACCAATAAGCACACAAAATAACATTCATACTCATTAGTTATTAAGAAATTGCAAATTGAAACCATAATTAGAGACATTTCACACCCACTACACAGCTGTAATCAAAAAGACTATAGAAAAACTGGGACCCTCATGCATTACTAGGCTAAATGTAAAATGGTATAGCCACTGTAGAAGACAGCTGTGCAGTTCCTCAAAAGGTTGTAAGAGTTAACAAATGACTCATCAATTCTACTCTTAGGTATGTGGCCAAAAGAAATGAAAACATGTCTATGATTTTCTTAACCTTTGCCTCATGGCTGGTTTTTTCATGGTCACAAGATGATTGACTCATTCCTTGATATCACTTCCAAAGTTCAGGACAGAAGAAGGTAAAAATAAATGGGGAAAAAACATACTGACCACTTAGGTCTGTCATTTTTTTAAATCAAAACAAACAAAAAAAAAAGTTTCTCCTAGAAATGTACTTGTCCATTAGGTAGAATGTTTGTCATTTGGCCACTCTTGGATGAAGGTGACTATAGGAAAGAGGTCATACATAGGATATGGATTAGGCCAACCAGCCAGCACTGTCTGCCACTATAATGTTATTTATTAGGTGCTTTATTTAGCACTACCTAGCACACATCACTTTCTCATCTAATCTTACAAATTTGCATGTAGTTAGGCTTTGGTGAAGACCATCCATGAGTTAGGGTCTAAAAGATCATCTAGTCCAACACTCCCTGTCTGATTATGGGGCAAGATGTCATTCAGATCCCTCTGGAACAGTTTCATGAACCACTATCTTCTCAACTAATCCATTCTTGCCAAAAAATACTACAATTATCCTAAGTTCTTCTTCATTCAAGTCATAGCTACCTCCCCATGGGTTCTTTTGTTTAAGTAATTAGTTATAAGTTCATATTAATTAAGAAAGCATCATCTCATTTAAATCTTAGAACTACTATATAAATTGATTAAATAGGCAATATAAATCTCATCTAACCAACTGGGATTCTGAGACTCAGCTAATTTAACAGACTTTAATACAGACTCTCTAGTGAAAAATGATAATCATAATCCAATTCCTTTCTCATAGGCGTCCCTTCATGTATTTAAAGAAGGGTTCTTAAGCTAGGATCATGAACAATCAATGAGTCAGCTTTGGGTGGACCATGGATCTGTTAAAATTACATTCAATATTGGATAAATGATCCATTTTTTGTAGAAAGGGTCCTTAGCTCTCATCACATTTTAAAATAATCTGACTCCCCAAAACCGCTGATTCTAAAATGATTACGAAATGCTTCTTCTTCCCTTGAGTTTTCATGTCCCCAGAAGAAATATCTCCAGTTTCTCCAGTCAAGCCTCTTGCTTTCCCCTACTCTACCCCCAGACCTATTCCACCTGCTCTCCCCATCTTATCAAATGGCAGTCACCCGAGAGTCACGTTTGCCTCTTTACCATCCCACACCCTCACCTCTCCAACACATACTCTGTTCATTTTTCTTGCCAATCTACATGAACCCATACACATTTCTTCATCCCAGCTGCCATGATCATTTCCAGCTCGCGCTAATGCAGTCTCCAAATAGCACCCTTCCTCCTTCCACACTCACCCGTCTTTCAGCCATTCTTCATACAAGAGCCAAGAATAGTCTTTATGAAGTATCAGATCACGTGACTCCCTTGCTTGAAAGACTTAGTGGTTTCCTCTGACATGCTGTAAAAGTTCCAGCCTCCTACCCATGGCCCTGAAGACCATGGGTGATCTGACCCAAGCCTTCCTTCCTTTTTTTTTTTGGAGGTGGGGGGTGCTATTTTAGGGCCACAAGCGAGGCATATGGAGGTTTCCAGGCTAGGGGTGGAGTTGGATCTACAGCTGCCAGCCTATGCCATAGCCACAGCAATGTGGGATCTGAGCCTTGTCAGTGACCTACACCACAGCTCACAGCAACGCTGGAGCCTTAACCCACTGAGCGAGGCCAGGGATCCAACCCACATCCTCATGGATCCTAGTCAGGTTCCTTAACTGCTGAGCCACAAAGGAACTCCTAAGCCTTCCTTTCTGATGCTACCTCACTCTTCTTGCTCCCCTCATTCTCAACATCAGATAGAGAGCCATCTGCTTTCTTTCAGTTCCTACCACATATCCTATTTCTTCCCATCTCAAGACTGTTTGTTCCCTTCCAGAGTGTTCTTTATCCTGTTCCTCCCCATCCTTCAGTCCTCAGTTTTAATATTCTCCACAGAGATACTCTGGCCATCTTCCTCAGTTAGGACCAATTCACGCGTCCCTACTTACTACAGCTCCTTCCTGAGTTACTGATTAGTTAGTAATCTGGTTTATGGGTGTGTGTTTATTTATTCCATTTTCTCTTTCAGACCGTAAGCTCCGTGAGGGAAGGTTCTCTATTTGTCTGTTACTGTTGTGCTTCCAGTGGCTGGTACAGTTCTTACTATATGACGAAAACCAAAACTTCGGCAAATGAATGAATACCCATTTTCATGTCCCCTCACTCCTGGGCATATTCCAATGTGTAACATACCTCTTAAAATGAGTGGTCCCAAAACTAAACTCAAATTTCAAGGTGAGGCCTAACCCTTTAAGAGAGGACTAGGCATGCGGTGCTTCTGTAATTCTTCCTTCCTTTCTAATATCGAAATAGGATACTTCACAAACATCTGCAAGACCATGTTCCAGTAAGATCCATGTCTCTGCCATTGGTAAATATCGTCATTCAAGTATGTCACAAGTTAAAGAGAGATTTTGAGTATGGATTCAAAAAGCATCAGTCCAGAATGCAGCAAGCCCATCTCCCAGTTCAGAGTTCATTGTAATGTCTCACTAAAATCAGGGTGACGATGCCCTCAATTTAAAATTTGTTCCCCAAGGAGTTCCCCTCGTGGCTCAGTGGTTAACAAATACGACTAGGAACCATGAGGTTGCGGGGTTCAATCCCTGGCTTTGCTCAGTGGGTTAAGGATCCGGCATTGCCGCGAGCTGTGGTGTAGGTTTAGATCCCACGTTGCTGTGGCTCTGGCGTAGGCTGGTGGCTACAGCTCCGATTCAAACCCTAGCCGGGGAACCTCCATATGCCGAGGGAGCAGCCCAAGAAATGGCAAAAAAAGACAAAAATAAAATAAAATAAAAATAAATAAAATAAAATTTGTTCCCCAAATAAAACATATTTCAAACTTGGAATATGCACAATAGACATTTCTATTTCTAATGCCCCATCTCCAAGACACCTGACAGTCCATCAGTTTGTTTCCCCTTCACTCTTCCTGCTACAAAGCACAAAAACACCAGGAGCCCCAAGTATCCGGGGAGTTTTCCAGACACAACAGATTCAGCTTGTTTGCTGAGTACAGGATTAAGTTCAAAACATTTTTCTACAATTCGGATATACAAACAAGCTAGAGCTGGATGAGGCTGCTGAAAAAAAAAAAATCAACTTGTCATCTCTGGTTTGTGGAGGAAGCAACACACAAAATCAAACCAACCTGTTAAAATTATTACCGTCTCCCTCTTCACCAACAATGATGCAGCGGAGAGCAAAGAGCATTAATCGCTTGAAAATATCTAATCAGAGTAGAGGCCTTTTATATTACCATTCAAATTCTTAACTGCCCTCAGCCTGATTTATTTTAAGCCAAGGCCCACAGGCCTTACACATTTCATGGTTATTTTCTCTAGTTTTGTAGCCTTTATTTTCTTCCTCGTGTCTCATTTTTGTCCCCCTCCCCCATTCCATTCTTTCCCTCCAAATGAACAGAACCTGGTTCCTATCACCTAGAGATGAATTAACCTTTCCAAATACCCTGACATCGCCTTCCTAGAAAAGTTCCCTGGAGCTCTGTGGCCATCGGAGAAGAGAGGCAGCTTGGCTTTGACTTTAATATACATTTTGAAATACCTTTTGCAGGACGGCTGGAAATAAGGAACTAATAACAAAGTGCTCCTAAAATTACCAGTAAATCTGAAGCATTCCGCCTGGTGCACAGCCTTTGAGAGTTTTTAATTCATCAATTAAGTGATCAAAGATCTTGCTCAAGATACGATTACACTTCTTTTGTTCTCTTTGTGAAATCTTATTAAAATTGATAGCATTCCTAGCATCAAAAGAGTTCCGAAGCCAAAAATAAAAACGGACAAAATGACACCCGAACATTCATCACTTTCTAAAGGCTATGATTGGTCCTCAGCTATCCTGGGATACAAATGCTAGGACAAACCATTCCACAGTGGTGATGTCAAAGCAAGAACCTGAAGCTTCCACAGTCCTAGAGCCGCTACTGTGCATTGAGGCTGTAGCCAGGCCCTCCTGGCTAAGGGGGCAGACGGAGACCTTCTGGCTACTTGCCAAAGCCAAACCCAGGAGTAAATAAATTTCCATAATAGAGAATGGAGGTCTTTCAGTGGCCGCTGATGACCTCTGCAGCGTACACAGGATTCTTCTTCCTTATACCACTCAAAACAAAACAAAGCCACAGCCCAAGAATCAGAAGGAAATGTTTCTTAAATTGCCACAATCCTTCTTAATCCTTGTTCCCCAGCAGTCAGTTATTTTGATAGTATTTTGTCTGAATACTTTGGGTTGTCTGCAAGAGGGGCTAACAAACCATTTCTGTAAAACAGTCAGACAATATTTTAGGCTCCGTGGGCTCCTCAGTCTCTTAGGCAACTCCTCAACTCCACCATTGTCCCGTGAAGGCAGCCATAGAGGACGTGTCAGTGCCTGGGCGTGGCTGTGATCCAATAAATCTTTATTTACAAAAACAGGCATTGGGCCAGATATGCCTGTGGACCAGTCTGCCCACCCTCGCTCTAAAACATGGTCCAGACCACAGCCCACACTTGGGGACCTTAACCCACATCACAAGAGTGCTGGGCAATTTGTAGGAGAGTTCTTATTATGGCCTCAGGACAGAAAAAGAGAATTGGTCTGATAGGGGAAAAAATGGTTATTGAGCCACAAGAACAACTTTCATATGGTTTTCTCTTCAAAAAGTTCGTTTTACTCTCCAAATTAAATTTTTTCAGAAACATTCATTGTTTCTTTTAAAGAACATTAGATTTCACATTACATCTCCGTTATTTATTACCTGAGTTTTGGTCTTAACAAATATGATTTTGTTATTCTCTGTCATCAATGGAGAAAGCACATGTGGTTTTGATTGACAAAATTGTGATAAAATTCACTGCATCCTTAAAAAAAAAAAAAATGATTGAAAAGTTTTCAGACTGTAGCAGAGAACATAGGGGGGAACACGAGAGGATTGAATTTCAACAAAAGACATGCCAGATTTTTTTTTTCGGGCTCTTAGTCTTCAACATTCTCCCACTACTCAGTATCTAATTAGATACCGGAGCAATCCAGGAATCATGTGTTTCTCTTTAAAATGTTGGCAAAGTTCATCTCACGATGGTTATTGCTGGGTACACTTAGGTTCCCCACCAGGGACCGGTACTGCGTGACATCACATGCTGTGTCACAAACAATGGAACGGAAAGAAGCGTGCACGCTCTGAGACAAGCAAAACGCTCCGTCATCTTGGTTTTTCTCTCTTTTCATTTAATTCAAACTCACATTCATTGGGTTGTTTGAAAACCCTCTTTGTCTGTCAACTTCTTCCAGAAACAGGTACCCTTTGCTATCATTGCCCCAAGAAAAATCAATTTTAAAAAAATCTCACGGGCCACATAATGTCTGTATTGTGAAGCTCTGTTGGAACAGCTTTCTTGATTAACTTAAGACCGAATATAACATGGGATATTCACTGTGAACGCCATGGCAAGTCACCCCATAACCTATTTGCCCTTATAAATAGGTTGCCTACTGGGCAAGAAAAAAAAGAGAGAATGGACATAATGCAAACGACGTGACCTTCAAAGCTGTATGGCGTGTGGTTGTCTCCCTCAAGAATTGCTATGTGTGTCAGAGACCCACCATGCCATCTTCATGCTACATCCCTCCTGATGCAGAACTGAAGCAAAAGGAACCCATCAGCTACTAGAAACATGTTGAGGATGCCAAAAAATACACAGACACACATCTTCTTAACTTGGAAAAATGTGTTGTTTGTGAGTGGAGCATAAATATCTTGAAACTCTACTCTCTTCCACATGTCTGCGTTCCTTCCACTGGGCTACATTCCAAAGAGGTCATAGTAGTTCCATGTTTTTCTCTAAAATATGAAAAACTGTTGCGGAACCGACTTAGTAAATGGTTTTCTTCACAATGACTAATGTACAAATGTTCCACATAATTGCCTTCAAGTGAATTTAACAATATTCATGGAGTTCCCTGGTGTCTCAGCGAATTAAGGATCCAGCATTGTCACCGCTGCAGTGTGGGTTCAATCCCTGAGCTAGGAACTTCTACTTGCCACAGGCACGACTCCCCCCCTCACCCAGCAAAAAAAAAAAAAAAATCCCCCCCATACACAAAGAAAAACAGAAACAAAAAACAAACAAAACAGTATTCAGAATTCCTTGACTAGGCAATTCCTGATGTAAGATGTAATTTGAACAGTCACCCTCACCAGATGATCCTCAACTACTGGTGTTGGGAAACAAGCTTTTTTTTTTTTTTTTTGTCTTTTTGCCTTTTCTAGGGCTGCTCCCGTGGCATATGGAGTTCCCAGGCTAGGGGTCCAATCGGAGCTGTAGCCACCAGCCTACACCAGAGCCACAGCAACACAGGATCTGAGCAGCCTCTATGACCTACACCACAGCTCACGGCAACACTGCATCATCAACCCACTGAGCAAGGCCAGGAATCGAACCCGCAACCTCATGGTTCCTAGTCGGATTCGTTAACTACTGCGCCATGACAGGAACTCCAACAAGCACTTTTTAAATACTCCTTTGACAATACAAACCATTTACTTGGTGACACTGCTCCATGGCTACTGATATTGTACTACTGAGCAAACATTTGCCATAAGCATAATGCTCTCTAAATGTCCTTTTAAACAAACCCTTAAAATATTCCTTTGATAGTTCCAAATGCCAATAAATTTTAGAAGCTAGGCCTTTCACTGGGTCATCACCTACATGCAAAATATCATGGTAAATTATGGCCCTGCAGTGTACATATATTCTGATATTCAGCATTTTGGCTTATCCAAACCATCTTATCTAGCTTATTGAAAATTCCAGAAAAATGACTGTCACCTATAGGATCCCACAAATAGCCATACCAAACTGGCCAAATGTCCTACTGCTGGCTCATCAGTTATCCATTCCTCCTGCTTTTTCAGTGAGTTCCTTGAAATGTTTTTCTCTTTTTGTTCTATGTCTTTATTTTATGTTACGTCATACCACTGCTAAATAAGAACTATGAGCTTTGACCATTTAAGAAAAATGTACATCATCTCAAAACTGCATGAAGTAAATTCAACCCAAAGAAGGGTGAAAGATTTGGAGACGACCTGAACTGGTCGAGTATTTAGCCAGGACCTGGTTCAAAGCAAAAACACGATAAAAATAATGTCAACTCAACTTCATGACTTTAGTCAAAGGAGTCATAATCTCCATATCCCATTGTATAGGGGTCAAAGGGATATAGATGTAATGATTTTCTTTGGTACATTAACATTTTGAAAAGAAACTCTTTAGGTCAAAAATAGACATTTTTGAGGCAGCTTCCTTTGGTTCAGTTTAGAACCATCAATAGAGCTATACATCTATGATTTCTACATTTGTCTTTATATGGAAGCATCTCAACTGCTTTTAATTATTTGTATTTTTCTTCCTTGAATCTTTTTTAACTCTGTTACATTTTCATTCATTTAGATCAAATAAAGAAACCTGGGATGGCTATCTAGGAGGAGATACATTATGGTCTTTGAAAAGATAGATTGGAGTTCTTATCGTGGCTTAGTGGAAATGAATCTGACTACGAACCTTGAGGTTGCAGGTTCAACCCCTGGCCTCGAGCTCAGTAGGTTAAGGATCCAGCGTTGCTGTGAGCTGTGGTGTAGGTCACAGACACGGCTCCAATCCCACGTCGCTGTGGCTATGGCATAGGCCAGCAGCTGTTGCTCCAATTAGACTCCTAGCCTGGGAACCTCCATGTGCCATGGGTATGGTCCTAAAAAAAAAAAAAAAAAAAAAAAGCAAAAACAAAAATCAATTATATGCTAAATGGTTTAATAAGTTCTACATACAAGTTTGCAGAAAAACTTGTTTTCCCCACTGGCTCCTGTAGTAATTGGAAAAGTCAAGTTTCTTTTCTCCTGCTCCTTAACCTATTAGTAATAGCAACCACAGAGTGCTGCCAATTAATGTTTTGTTTAATATATTATTTCCGTTACTTTGAAAATTAGAAAAAAAAATATTTAGTAATAATTGCTTTTAAAAGAGCATGGTCACAATTTACAGAATTAAAATGAGGATATATGACTTCCAAACCAATGACAAAAATATAAGCAAAGAATACACAGTTTATGGTTCAAAAAGATAGTAAATAGCAAAAATACATTATTAAAGAGGAAGCTCTGAGAGCAATATGAATGATATAAACCCAACAACCCTATCATTACAGTAAATGAGTTGCTATTCCCATTAGGGATAAAAATTCTTCAGTTAGATTTTTTTAACTGCCTAAATACTTACAAAGTGACACAGAAAGTTAAAAATTAAAAGGATGTACAAGGGTATAGAAGACTCATAAGCCAAAAGAAAGTGATAGTTCCTATATTCCAATATTAGTATCGGTAAAATAAAAAATCAAGGCAAGGCATTAAATGAACAAAGAGGGCATTATTATATTAATAAAAGGCAAATATATATAATGAAACTGTAATAAGCATTAATTTTTATGCATGGAATAACACTCTTCTAAAATAAAATTTTAAAAGTAAAAATAACAAAAATGCCAGAAACATCAGCATATAAGTTTGACAAACTTACAAAATAGAAATAATAATACATTTGATTACCCTCACACAAAACAAACATTTTAATATCTATAGACTATTATTTTCCATATGTTTACTTAGAAAGAAGTATACTAAATGCCCAATAGTAAAAATTATACAGGGAGCACACTCCATTATGTGTCTACAGAGAAATCACTCTCTAAGCATAAACAAAACAAAACAAAATAAAACAAAACGAAAACCTTCAACAACTTGAACACTTTTTAGGGGCTCCTAATTAAAAGCATTCACAGATTATTTAGTAAACAACAATAACACCACCAAAACAACAATTTTAAGATGTACCTAAAGCTATGCCCAGAGGCAAATTAATAACCTTAGCTGTTAGTTCATTAAACAGTAAGGAATCAAAATAAACTAAAATATTTAAATTGAAATATTTTATATACATATATATGTGTGTGTGTTTAATGCATATGGTATACTATTAAAGAGGCCCATCACACTCAACCTCTATATTCACGGAGGAAATAAATGCTTCATTATAGCTCCTGGTTATAATTTGTGGTTGGGGAAAGGAAGACCTACCAGTAATGTACCAGCTGCTATGCTTGGAGAGAACTCTAACAAAAAAAAAAACTGAGCAGGAAAAATACACAAATGCTAACAACATGAGCTTGTACTAGCAGTAAATACTGAACAATCAGATGAGGCATTCCCAAATACTGAACTATATTGACTGGTGGTGTCAGAATACTGGACACCTATTTTTAAAAGTAGTATTCCTGAAAAGTAGAATTCTTAGAACCTCCAAGTCAGAATCTCCAGAGGTAGGGCATAGGGGTCTGTGTTTTTAATAAAGCCTTCAGGTAAGCTTAAGGCATAATCACTTTTGAATCCACTAGACACTAATCATAATTTTTAAGTATCAGGCAATAAGGAAAACTACCAAACACATGAAGGTTATCAACTGAAAAGTGGAAACAGTATATAGAATATTTAACTTGCAGTCTCTATGGGATTAAAGAAGCTATTTCATCATTGAAACAAGAATAGAACTTTTAAAAAGGAAGACGTGGGGAAGGGGAAGAAAAAACTATCTGAGAACAAGAATGAATTCTTCAAAATTTAGGAGATTAATGCAATGAGTGACGCCTTTAGTAAAGGCAGTGAAGTACAGAATAGGAACTACTGAAAACTCAATGAAAAAATCAGAAAACCATGAAGAATTCTCTGTATCATAAGAGTTTTTAAAAGAGTAAAAAAAGAGAATAGAGGAGTGTGATGGCTTTGTAATATGTCAGCTGGCTATGATGAGTTACATCTCCCTAGATTTTATTTCCTGTACATGCATATATATATATATATATATATATATATATACACACACACACACACTCCACTATTTACGTACCACTATTGCAAAAGAATTGTCCGTTTAATCCTCATAACCAGCTTATGAAAATGATTCTGTAAATATCCACATTCTATAGGTGAGGAAACTCAGGCAAAGTGTTTTACACTGGTTACTCAGGACCATACAGCTAGCAATTGTTGGAGCTGGGTTTGAAACTACACCACTGGTTTTACAGGATTCACCCTTTTAATCATGACAAATCTCTGCAATTAAATCAGAAAAACTCATCATTCTCTAAATAATTGTTGCTAATGTGCTTCTGAAATTTCATGTGTCTCTATTGCAGGTCTAATGTACTTATGTTTTCCAATCATTCATTAATTTCTTTGCAACAATGCATTTTAATTGCTTCATTGGTTGTTCTTTTTCTTTTTTAATGTATTATTCTCCTAAATGGAAAAAAAAGCATGGTCCTAAAAAATTCAAACTACCAAGAAATGAAGAAAGTGAAAACATCCCATGGGAGTTCCTGTTGTGGCTCAGTGGGTTAAGAACCAACATAGCATCCGTGAAAATGTAGGATCAATCCCTGGCCTCAGTCAGTGGGTTAAGGATCCAGCATTGCCACAAGCTGTGGCATAGATCTAGTGTTGCTATGGCTATGGCATAGGCCTCAGCTGCAGCTCTGATCCAACCTCTAGCCTGTGAACTTCCATAATCTCAGGTGAAGCTGTTTTAAAAAAAAAAAAATCCCATGATTTCCACTTCTGCTAACACTTTGTTATATATAATTTCAGTCATTTTTTTGTGCATACCGCTAGAGGGAAGACAGAGAACAGGATTTGGGAGAATTACACAAGAGGCTTCAGTTGAGTGATGAGTATATAGGCATTTCTTTAATTATTATTTATACTTTCTATGTATGTTATTCCTTTGTACTAATGAAATAATTTAATTGAAAAACAAAATACCTTCTACCACACATGGTGTACCTATTTACTAGTATTATTAAACTTTCCAGTAGCAATCTGATATAAAAGTACATCTTGCTACTCTGGTTCCCAAGATAACCCTCAGAAATTTGAACTATGTATAATGGGAGAGCTTGAATGGAAAGTAAAGATCAGCTTGCATTCAAAATTGCCTACTAAAACTCCATTATTTTATGTATTCCTAGGAGCTAGCAAGAAAACATTCTTTTCCAAAGAGAGAGAAATGACAGGGTGAAAGTAGAGAAATAGAGTTTTTCTTAAGATGTACAAATGTACATGGAACAACATAGCAGGTAAGAAAATCTGGGCAGGAGTTCCCGTCGTGGCGCAGTGGTTAAAAAAATCCGACTAGGAACCATGAGGTTGCAGGTTCGGTCCCTGCCCTTGCTCAGTGGGTTAACGATCCAGCGTTGCCGTGAGCTGTGGTGTAGGTTGCAGACATAGTTCGGATCCCGCGTTGCTGTGTCTCTGGCATAGGCCGGTGGCTACAGCTCCAATTGGACCCCTAGCCTGGGAACCTCCTTATGCCGTGGGAGCGGCCCAAAGAAATAGCAAAAAGACAAAAAAAAAAAAAAAAAAAAAAAGAAAGAAAGAAAGAAAATATGGGCAGATAAAACAGTCTTCTTGTCAATGAACATGATGAACATGACAGCATCACTGCTGTCTCAGGAACACAATCTGCTGCCATTGCCCCCAGCAAGGAAATGATCTTGAAGATGTGCCTTGGCTGTTTCTCCAGGACATTCTGCACTTGCCCTCTGCCTCCAAGAGAACCAAAGTAGGTGTGAGGGAAGAAAAGCAACTAGCTGGCATTTTCATCATTTCCAGCAAGAGGTAAGTATCTAAACTTGTATTCCTGAGAGATTTGAACTATTGATGCAGTGCAGTCCTTCATTGTTTTATCACCGAAGTGTTACAAGAAGGTATCCCAAAGACTAGGTTCCATACTCCTTCGTGCTGCTATCATATAGCAGTAACCTTATGACAGGAACAATTTCTCATGCCAAAACTAAGCATCCCTTTTTCACCTATTTGGCAAATGCCACAAGATGCTTGATATGACTAGTTGGGTTGGCTCAGCTGAATTCAGTGGAACAACAGCTGCCCCCTTGTTGGAAGCCATCTTGCTTTGAATACCAACCTTCTAGAGCAGCAGATCTCAGGGATCCTGAGATGAGACATGTTCCAGATATGGTTGGCAGGCATTCACCATTCTAGCCATTGCTTCATGTCAACTACCTGATTGTAGAACTGAAGCTACAGGGGATTTTCTTAAACTCAGTTATTCCTGAAACAACACAATTCTCACTCCTCCAGTCTTCCAATGATTTCACAAGTACCTAGTTACCTGTATTAAATCCCTTTCTGTGTAAAATGCCTGGAGTGCTTTTTGTTTCTTGCACTGAATCTTGAGTGACACAGAAATTATAACTTTGTGAATGGGTCATCAGCTGTAGTTATGAGAGGTGTGATTCCCCTTTCCTTCTCATTGGTCCCCAAACTTACACATTCTTGGTATGACAGACATAGAATCACAATTTGATTACAATTTCAAAGCATACATACTAGTTCAAAGAATCCCAGAGCCTTAACTTCACAAAGTAATCTCTGATCTAAGCCACAACAGTCATCAATAGGTCTTCTACCATTCTGAGGGACTGTTTCAGTTGCAGAAAATGGTTGATTTTAGCACCCATTCCTACCTCCTTTTGTATCCTTTCCTGAACTCCAGGGGCTGGAAAGCTAAAAATTTTATTTCACAAACTACACTGCAACTTCTGGGATATCACATGAATCTCATGTGCTAAATCTATCGCCTTACTCTTTTGATGTAAAGTGAGTTCATATTCAAGAATGATGTGGTATGTGACATCATGACAGAAAATAACACTTTTACTAACTCAAAGGATGGTTGGGGTCACTAATACATGGAGGCAACAAAATCAAGTTCAAATTCAAAATTACTCCTGCTCCGTGATGATAACAGTCATAATATAACTTGGTGTCTGGCTAATCTCCCTTGAATATGGTACAAGACTGGGATTTCAGCAATGACAGTAGTCAAATCAACCTTGATCAAATGAAGCTCATGAGTTGAGACCAGGCTACTCCTGATTATAACTGTAAAACTAAAATGTTCTCTCCAGTTTAGTACTAACTTATAATGCAGAACTACCATTAAACCTCCATCTTTCTTTCCTCCTTAACTGACCTCCCTTAGAGACCATTAAAATGAGCTTAGAAAAACCTACCTCAGGCCCCATATATAATCCCTACACTTGAAAATGTACTTCAGTTCAGCATACCTAAATACAAGGCTAGGTGAATCCTAACACATGTCATGGGCAGCTCAGATTGAATAGTTATCGGGTATGCCACGGTAACACACTTGGTCTCTACAAAGATCTTAAAGCAAATTGAGAGCTATTTCTCATTTGAAACAGCTAGTCACTTGACTAATAGAACTTGGCTTTAATCTCACACCACAGGGAGTTGCTATGCTTCTTCTAATGAGTCCTAATACAGTCTTCATACAGCATCCCAGCTTATCAAGACACTTTGAGTAATGGGCAAGAATGTCTGCTCTTGCAGCCAGAGAAATTCCCCAGCAAAAAGAGTGCAGGTGCTGGTCATTTTAAGTTTTCTTGAAGTGGTGAGGAGTATTAAGTGAGGTCCTGATAGCATCTGCTACACCTAGTTAGTGGCTTCAAGCAGCAGAGCTAAATCTGGTATATTGCCTTCAAAATGAAGAGACTCACTAAGTTCTCTGTCTCTTTTTTAATGGTAGAAGATTCAAACTTGAACAAAAATTCTGAAATTTTCCAAACCACTGGACACTTTACACACTTCACTGTGTCTCTCAGGTTTTGTATTTTCATGGATCTTGCTCCCAGTTTCCCATATGCACATACGTCTGCTACTTAATGTTCTCTGGATTGTATCAGTTGAAGCCCTTAATTTCATGACCTAGCCTGATATCCTTTGGAATGACACTCAAGCTCCTCAGAGATTAAATTATGGTTAAATTTAGAGAATATACATAAAATCTGAGACAAAATGGCAAAAAGTGTATTGCTACCCATATCGAGTGTAAGAAAAATGCTGTTGATATCTAGATACAGTTGACACTTGACCAACAGAGATTTGAACTGTGCAGGTCCACATATAAATGGACTTTTTTCAATAAATGTATACACAATATAGCATGATCTGCAGTTACTTGAATCTATAAATACTCAACCAGGGATACGGGGGACCAACTAGAAAGTTATACACAGATTTTTGACTATGCAGAGGGCCACCACCCCTAACTTGTGTGTTGTTCAAGGGTCAACTGTATACTGAGATAGAAAAAAAGATTTGGAAGAGCTACAGCTAAAGCTACATTCATTGCTTCAGTAAAGACACCATGTCTGGAACACTTGACTTAGTTGAAGTTACCATCTATTAAATTTATGATCACGATAATCCACCTGCATTCTCTAAGACTTATTCATACTAGAGTTATGATAGGAAGTGATAAGACAAATCCCTGCCACTTTAAAGTGGTTTATGAGACACTTAAATCTCTATTTCCCCAGAGATATGGTACTACTTTTCATTTAGTCACTGGTAGTAAGACAAATTCCAGTGGTTTCCACTCACTTATGTTGAGAACATGGTTCTGATCGTCAGTGTCAGAAAATGAGACACATGAACACGGGGAGATCTCGACAAGGCTCTTTACTTCTGCAGAAGGGTGCAGGTACTCAAGAAGTGCATGCAAAGAAATGGCCCTATTTATCCCTAACGCAGATGATGTACCTGTCCCCTTCTCATTGGTCAGGTCAGGGTGCACATTCTTCTTGGTTGGCTAATTTGAAACAAATTGTTACTGGGAGAAGAGGGAAAGAGGTGGGGGGGCAAAAGAGAGTTTCAGTGGAAACTGGAGCAAAATGGAGTAACCAAAATTTCCTTTGATAGAAAAGACATTATGTTACTTTCCACACTTGGTTTGGTCCTTTCTGATAAAGCAGAAATCGCTATGGAGTTCTCTTATTGCTAATGATATATATTTCAGCAATAAATTCATCAATTTAAGAAATAAAAGAGGGATCCATTTAGGGTCCCACTGGGCTTAATTACTATGAGATGGATTTGGATCAAACCTCTATTATCTGTATTCCCTAAATCCCATATTCTCACAAAAGAACTCAGCTGCATTCTGGGTCCCCAGGACTTAGTGTTAGCTCAGTGGTAACATCAAATTACTGCATGAACGACCTGGGTTATTTCTTTTTCCCCAAGTGCCCAGTTACCCCTGGGGTGAATGGCTCAGATCTCTTTGAAAAGGATACAAGATTTAAATATGCTAATAAAGGTGTTAATGTAGATTTCTCCCTCTCAAGAGTATCTGGTCTCCCTTTCATTAAAAAAAATCTGAACCTGTCAACTTCTACAGATTTGCACCTTTAAAAGAGATCAAGACTATTGTGGGGCTTTGGTTCATCAAATATGCAGTTTTTCTTATTCATGTCAAGTAGAATCTAGTTGGGCTACCCACTTATTTTAATTCTAGTTACCACCAAACACTATATCTGGTCCAACTATTATACTAGTCCTGATGCCTTTTTTTTTTTTTTTTTTTTTGCTTTTGCTTCTTAGAACCACACCCATGGCATATGGTGATTCCCAGGCAAGGGGTTGAATGTGAGCGGTAGCCGCCAGCCTACACCACAGCCACAGCAATGCCAGATCCTTAACCCACTGAGCGAGGCCAGAGATGGAACCCACAGCCTCATGATTACTAGTCTGATTCGTTTCCACCGCACCACAATGGGAACTCCTCTAATGCATATTATGATAACCACATTCACCTTGTCTCTAATGGTTTTGAGCTGCTACACTTAGGCTCTGCCATCCTGGGACCCATGTAATTTTACTGAATTCATGAAACCCTACTGTGTCTTCCACCAGCATTCTTGGCTTAGGCCTCTATGGCACTCTTCCAAGTGCCTAAAGGGAATCTATTCTGAATCATCTTGGAGAACATAGTTGAAGTTAGGCAAACATAATAAATCTACTCCAATTTTTCACATTTCCTGAGCAGGCGAATGCCTCGTGTGACATGAAGCAGTTGCATTTAAGCTACTGTATCTAAGCCAGAATCTATAATAAATATATCTTTGGTAAATATATGAATTAATTCAGTCAAATTTAAAATTACACTCCTTCTTCCTGTTCTTATACCTTCAGAATCCATTTATCCATCTATTATTCAGTTTTTAAAATTAGCACAATCTTCAGTTCATGTATGTAATTGTTATTACAGGACATGCTGGGCTCTGTCTTTAGATACAGGTCTGGGGATGGGGTATGACATTCAGAATGGTCCATAGCAGGATGGGATTCTGTGTGCAAGGAGGTCATTCCAGGATTTTCAAGAGGGCAAGAAGGCTGCTTCAATCCACAAAGGAGACTCTTGAGTTTGGAAGCTCGTTACAGTCTGATTCACTCAACTCCTTCCCTATGTCCCCACCCTCCATTCTGTGATTTCACTCTTTGTTCATTAATACAGTTTCACACCTGCAGTAAGTGCAGCCGGTATGATAATCAACAACATTGGGAGTTGAGCATCATTTACTTGGAATCTCCTCCACTCTGTGGCTACCAGAGGGAAGCCATCCTTTTGAAGAAGAAAAAAAAAAATCCCTTTTCTAGAGCCAAGAATTTAGGTACTTGAGTATTCTTCTTTTAAATTACCTAGCAACAACTCTGAAACAGAGGTATCCTATGGTTAGGATGGTTATATATGCCAGTATTCTCAAAATAAGGCAGATTTGGAACTTGTCAGTTTTTATAGTGGGAAGAGGCTGCCACCGAGGCTCACAACATTGCAGAATTTTTCCAAATAGAGAGGGATTCAGATAATATTTATTGAAACACCAACCACATTCATATAATTGAATGGAAACAGCAATCAGAAGAAAAGCAATTTTCTAAAATTGAAGATAATGCATATAAGTAATACACAGTGCAAAAAATAAGATTTTTTTTATTAAGATAACCAGTACTGGTCAATGTGGGGGGAAAGCATTTTTATACCCTATACTACTGCAAGTGGAAGCTTTCTGGAAAGCAGTAAAGCAGCACACACCTCAGAGCCTTTCCATTTCTTCTTCTTTTGAGCCTACCTGTTGTTTCTAAAAAATATATAGTAAATATTGCATAATCAGAAAATAAAGTATTATTCAAAAATTTAAGTAAAGTAACCAAGGTTTCAGGGAAAATAGCCCCTATTCTTTTGGCGGGTGGGGGAGGGGCATGTATCTGATACTATTTTTTTCTATTTTCCCTTATATTCACATATTTGTTCAACAAGTATTTAGTATGCACCTGTGTGTCTATATCAGCAGCTGGCAGTTGTGAACATTTTATCTGTACTTTGGAATGTGTTTTTTAATGGATGAAGAAGTTGGCAGCTTTAAATTCTCAAGTTAAACTTGAGTTGGCCTCTCAAGTCCTAAATGCTTTTCAATAAACTCCCATTGTTCCGCTACAAATTAAGATGATAGTGGACACTGAACTTTTATATGAATAGATCCCCCCAGTGTTAGGAGCTGAAGACTTTAGGATCTACACATTTCTAAAGCCCCCAATTCACCATAGATTCAGAGCAAATCTTACCCAAGGCTTATCTAGTAAGAGATCTAGAGTTCCAGAACTATTGCTCATAGACAACACAAAAGGTCAGTTGCAAAGTAAACACTGTATGTTGTTATTATTATTTTTTTTTTAGGGCAGCACCCACGCCATATGGAGGTCTAATCAGCGCTGTTGCTGCCGGCCACAGCCATACCAGATCCAAGCCGAGTCTGCAACCTCCACCACAAATCACAGCAATGCCAGATCCTTGACCCACTGAGTGAGGCCAGGGACCGAACCCGCAAACTCATGGTTCCTAGTCGGATTCGTTAACCACTGAGCCACGACGGGAACTCCTGAACCCTGTGTTTTAATGGAGGCTGATTTTCCTTCTAATCACAGCTCCGGGTATTTGGGTTACTGGTGTCTAGCTCTGATAGAATGACTACATATTAAAGAGTTATGTAAACAATGTCAAGAGGTGCTCCTGCCCAGTCTGGGGCTTCAACTTTTTCTATGAAATCATCGAGTTCTTGATGTTGGGTTTGTTCCTTAAAATTCTTTTTGGACACTACTACATTTAGTGATAAATATCAAGAAGGCTTCCTGGTGTGTGTTCTAGACTGGTCTCCACATTACATTGATAAATCAAGAGATTTAGTTCCTCTATAGGTCAGAATCATCGTTACCGTCCTCTTGCCTTTTGGAAGCAAAGAACTTTATCCTTCTCTGTGATTTATTCTTTTCACGGGCATCCATTCAACCCTGAGCTATTGTTTCAGAACAGGGAAAATGTATTCCTTTTACAGGTTTATTCCTTCAACTGGAATTTGTTTAAGTAGTTTCCACTGCACAAACACAAAAAGCCCTAATACATGCAGACTGGGTCGGCCTCATGCCATCAGATGTCACCGCTGACGGGTGACGGCACTTATATAGATTTACACAACAAAAACTACATTAAAAATGTTAAGGTGGTGAGACAAAGACACAAAGGCCTAGAAATTCACAGCTCAGGATTTAAACATACTATATCTAAGAGGAATGGAGTGCATTAGGGTAATGGGAAGGTGACAGCGTCCCTATTATACCTACAGTGCTAGACACTTAATCCCTAACTGAATTTCCTGGTGGTGCTTGCTTTGTCTCATTCTTGGGGGCTTATGTTTTTTAATGACATTATTGTTGTGTAAATGTCCTTGTTTTATAAAGTAATTTTGGGTTGATTATCATCTGTTTATGCAATTAGTGTAATTATACCTAACTACACCGAAGAAACAACATATATAATTCGTTTATTAGAGGTCTAACTGTGATAGGTAATGATTTTAAAATCCTTATGAAACTTTGTGAACAAATATTCCATGAATGTGAAAGCAAAATATTTAGATGCTAGCTCTCTTATACATGTATGTTTTCATATGCTCAGTCATAGATTTACAGCCTGTCAAATTTAGTGTTAAAAATCATATTGCCCTATTAGAGGGAATACTAATATAAAAACTGTGTTTAGGAAAATTAGAAACACTCTCTGGTGTTTTCTGTAAGGTTTGGTTTTGTAAATCGCTCTTCAGTTAAGATTTCTTACCTGCTGAGCATCACTCTCAGGTAAATTTTGACGGTCAAGTTATAAACCTAGTAAAGAGATTTATATATATAACACTATGACCTGTAATACCCACACGTGTTATGTGACATGCCTAACAAACTAATCGTATTGACCTCTTTATTCTCATGGATTCCTCTATTTGATTCTGAACCAAAAAGGAGCCAAGGGATGATGAACTAAAAATGCTTTGATATCAAAAAAATAGATTGTAAAATGAGAAAGATGATGCATGCCTCCAAAATCAGCCAAGGGTCTTATTAAGAAGTGAAAATAGTTGCTGAAAGAGAACATAAACTGAACTCACATACAAGAAATGCATATTAATGTAGGTTATCCCCATTTCCTTTATTAAATTCCTTTCTTATTGGTCACTTGAGAAAGTATTATTTAACTATTCCTTCCCTTCTCAAAATATTGAAACTAAAAAATGCAATATGAATAAACTGAATGCAGAGATTTGCTGCGTTTGAATTATGTGGTACATTCTCCCATGTGGATAAAAACCATCAAATATCCTCAATTATTGCTTACTGCTGAGACAAGTATTAGAGGGTCTAATTTACACCATTGGAAATTTTAGGCAATAATATCAGAAAAGCAACCCTTCAAACATTAGCAGTACATTACTGTAAAATTACTACTCTTCTCCTTTTGGATATATACGAACTTCACGAACAGTCAATTTCATCTGTATCAGAAGGCAAGTATTCTCAGCTTCTGATCTGCAAACAAACTTGTATTAAAATGGATCCTGGGATACAATTATTATTGAAGCAAACCATCAACTTAAGTTTTTCATCTTTCGGCTAAGATACCTCTTCTTTTAGAGTCACACCAAGCATGTTCGACACATAGATTCCTTTTTTTAAATTAATAAAACAAAATCTTTCTTAAACTTCAAAGTAAAAACTTTGTTTTTAAACTTAAGATGAGGAGTTCCCATCGTGGCGCAGTGGTTAACGAATCTGACTAGGAACCATGAGGTTGCTGGTTCGATCCCTGCCCTTGCTCAGTGGGTTGACGATCTGGCGTTGCCGTGAGCTGTGGTGTAGGTCACGGACACGGTTGGGATCCTGCGTTGCTGTGGCTCTGGCATAGGCTGGTGGCTACAACTCCGATTAGACCCCTAGCCTGGGAACCTCCATATGCCGTGGAAGCGGCCCAAGAAATGGCAAAAAGAAAAAAAAGTAAACTTAAGATGAAAACAAATTGTCATTATCCTGAAACGAAGGAGCCAAGTCGTTAGGTTCTTGACTCTTGGGTCAGAAAAACCTTGATTCAGAAAAAATTCAGATGTTGATGTATATGAAAATAACAAAAAAAAAAAAAATCTGTAAATGATGTATACTAAGGTACACATTTTCTGAAGCTAAGAACTCTAACCTATATTTCTTGCATTTCCCCCATGGTACCATGAACAAGGCCTACATAAGAGAGTTGAAAAAAATGAATGAATGGGCTAGAAAATCTAAGCATGCAGCCAATTTTTCCACAGTACAAACTGATGATAAACTTTGTTCCTCTCTTGCTGGCCCCCTACACTTCTTTTTAGAAGGATTGAGCAAGTCAGTATTTTTCAAAGTCAGATATTCAAATATTCTTCTCCTTGAATATATTAAGTATTGGTTCATGATGGTCCAGAGCAATCTAGATTCCCTGCCAAAGTCTGAAAGCCGACAAGGAAAACCCCTCCACACAATCGCAGTGACTCAAGAAAACCTGAGTGCTATCTGGTCTTGGCAGCACATGGCCAATAACAGGCACTTCATAATGATAGGTTTCCTCCCACCCCCTTCTGGCTTCATAGCAGGAGGCAGAGCCCATGTTTCGGGAAGAGGCTACCTGGGTAAAGAAGATGAATACATTCTACAAGGAACCCCTCTGCTGGCTCTCAGGAGCCCTTCTCCACTTGCTGTTGCCCTCGGTACTGGAGAATGTTAATGAAGTGGACGGGCTGGGAGACACAAAGAATCTGTGTCTGCTGTTGGAAGGAAGCAGTAATGCGAGATACCCCCAAGAAGGAAGGAAAGAAGGAAGGAAGGGACTACCGGGCAGCGAGACCCAAACATACTTGTTTTCCCTTTCCTGCGATGCCCGTAACTGTTTTCAGAATGTAGTCAACAGCTAACGTGCCGTTGGCATTCATCTGAACAAGCTGATACAGGCCAACTAAAAAGAACACTCTCTTCTACATCAGCACTTTAGAATCTAAGGACAAAGTTGGCGGAATCAGGAATGGGTTGTTCAAGATCAACTCTCTCTTCTGTGAGCCCGTGTCTAGCCCACAGTTGTGCCTGGGCCTGGTAAGTAAACGTACTTCCCTTCCATCCCACGGCCTGAATGTGAACCTACCGGGCAGGTAAGGGAGGCTGTGAACGCACATTTTTCAGATACAAATAATACAACCTTAAGAGTGCTGACTTCTTTCAACAGCATCCAGCTTCTGGGGAGGTTGCGTACCGTAACCTTAAAATTTGCAAAAGGGCCTAAGCCAGATGGGATGGAATTCGTAGACAGTACTGGCAGCCAAATGATTACACAGAAGCATTCACAATTTCCAACCCAAGACCTGCACTGGTACACGTCTGACCAGTAGAGCAGTAAAAAAAATCTTGGGTAATATCCTGAAAGGGGATGAGATAAAAAGGGCTAATGGTCATTAGAGCTTTAATGCACATCAGATGAGGAATGTACATCTTTAAATTAGATCCATAAGTGTGAAAACTGTGACAACTTCTGGAAAGTGTGTTAGTCTCTATCTGGCTCTGAAAGCACATTATCTTTCTGCCTCTCTCTGTTGCTGCTTTGTGAAAGCGGTCCATCACCCCAAATACGAAAGCAAGACACTCAAGTTTGAAAAATGCTTTTCCATATTTTTCCCGTAAACCATTAGTTTAAAAGTTGAAGATTAAAAATGGAAACCTTTCCCTAGCTTTACACTCATGTGGCATTTACACATTCTTCCATACCATTTGAACACACTCACTAGGCTGGCATCCATTCTAAGCACAGTGTAAAGTCTAGAAAGGCATTTTATTCTTTCCAGGTGTGCTTGACTGGCTTATTTATGGTCTGACTTCCTTTCATAGTGTGAGAAACCTTAGCCTTCTGCCAGCTGCAAAGGATTGTTAAGGAGAAGCATTTTAAGTAAAAAAATATATAGCAACAATTTCCCTCCCCTCTTCTCTCTCTCTCCCCCCTACCCTCCTCCCCCTCCCTTCCTTTTCCTTTCTGTCTCCCTCTGTTTTTCTCCCCACTGGCTCTCCCTCTCCCTCTGCCACACTCCATGCACCTTCTTGTACTGGTTAGTCCATGACATGTCTAAATAGTCATTGAACGGGACTCAGCATCAAAGAAGCTGCCCCATGCAGGCCACAGTGTATTAACTTAATACCAGAAAGGGTAAGAAGGAGGGGACAGAGCTGTTAACTCAGCCCAAGTTATCCTTCCTGAGAACACTCATCACATGTGGTGGTAACACACACATATATATACACACACCCTCGTGGACTCTTCTCTCATCCTTTGGTTCCAGAAAAGCTGGAGGTCATGACAAGCAAGTACAGCTGAGAAGTGCACGTGATTTGCAGAGAAGCCCCACAATGTGTTTGTTCTGTGCACACAATCACATCAACTAAGTTTCAGTGTTTTCTCATTCATAATCGACATCAGAAGGTCCCTGGCAGGATCTCCTTGGGTGACCGCTTAAGTAGTCCCCATCAACAACCTCTATTCGCCTCTTTCGTGGCCACTTTACAGCTCAGCTAAGATGACATACAAAGATAAAATAATTTTGAAAGACCAATTTTCAACCCCATCAAAGAAAATGAAATGTTTTCTAATTTTAACTATTTTTCCATACATGTACAGAAGGAGATAAATAATTGGGGCTTAATCCCCTAAAAAAGTGCACTCAATGAAGACAACTTTCTAAATGTTTCTAAAATGACTAGGTTTTTTGAGAAGTATTGAAGGGTGTCATTTATAACAATTATGACTTTTAAAGAAGAAAGAATGTGAATGGTGGCAAAGATGAGACATAATTGACAATCAGCAATAAAGAGGTTGACAGGACTTGAGCATTTTTACTAAATCCAAACAGCTTGGATCCCAGAAAAATTTGAGTGCTTCACTAATAAGATCACGGAGTAGCTATGTTTCTTGGAAAAGAAAATTCATTTTTATTGGGAAGGCGTGGTTCAAAAAATGACCACGTAATTTAGAGATCCACAGGAATCTTTGGCATTTCAAAACTTGAGTGGAGCCTTTGGAAAAAGCTCATCACAGCGCCTTTCAATCTCAGGAAGCTGGCACTCTGCGATGGAGTTGTTAAACAGCCTGGCCATGCCAAAATTCATCACAGCACTGCCCCAGGGAGGCTGCTAGCTGCCTGACCCTAGCAACTCGGAGTGGGACTGGAACAAAAGGCTAGCATCCATTTCAAAAAGAACCCCAGGAAGCATCTGCGGGAGGATGAAGAGTGTTGAGGTAGAAGCTGGAAGACAGTGGGAGTGAGGAAAGCACTAGCTGAGGAAGGCAAAGAGAGCTGGAAGGAAAGCAGGCTGCGCCAGCAGGTTTATTGGCGCAAGTCGCACACACGATTGCTAGGCAATGGTCAATTTCCAGACAATAACTGCAAAGCAGTGAAGATGAGAGATCATGAAGAATGCATCTTCCAACACTGAGAAATGACAAAGAGGCAAAGGGGAGGGAAGAGGAGGGAGGGAAAAAAAGGGAAGGGACAGGAGGAAGGAAGACCTGGGGGGAAAGAAGACAGAAATGGGGGAGGAGCCACTTTAAGAAAGTAAGGTTTATCCACATGAATTACCAGGAATCTTTGTGTTTATAGATCATGGAGTCTATACAGGCTGGCTAATGGCATGCTGCTCCTTTTCTTGCGCTGTCAAGAAGTATTACTGATTGTTAATAGCATTAAAATCTTTATCACTTAATTTATTTTATTAATCCCATTCGGGTTTAACATTACTAGCACACGACCGTAAATAGCAATAATAATGCCATCGAGGTTGGTTATCAATGATGCTGAAGGGTGTTATGTAAAATGCAGCCAACGAGCAGCGAGATGACAGGTTCTTACAAATCTTTACATTAGATTAAGGAAAAGCCTTGCACAGATGCACCAAACTGTGATCTTAATGTGATATAACATCCTCTGTTCTTTGCTGTCCCTCGAGAATTACTTGTCGTCCTCCAACATTTAAAAAACAAACCTCAACATCCAAGGAGCATCTTAAAAAGAGTTAATGTATATTTAAAGAACACATACATTTAACCCCTTCCTTCTACTTCTGTGTTTCTCACAAAGTAAATTCAAGCTATTCTTTCAAATAAAAACTTTCATTTGTGAAGAAATACTTTTTAAAAAATAATAATGCTGTAAGCCCATGGCAGGGGAAAAAAACAACGTTATAGCTTTTGATAGTAATTTTAACAGTTGTTCACTCAAGTAACTATTTTTAGCTATTTAAGTTCATACAATTAAGGATTTGAACTGTCTTGCATGAGCTAGAATCCTTGCAGGGTATTTTCAATCCCTAGGCAAGATAAATTGGGGTGAGCTGTTTCAGTACAGTTACCCAGAAAATGTTTTTTGCTTCATTCTGTGGGACTTGGGGAATTTTAGGCATTTTTATTCATACATGAGGTATGTAAGTGAAAGCCATTCTGATCACCCCCATAGACTCTATCTAGTAGAATGCACACACAACATGCACAACCACCCCCCCAACCCTTGTCAATGTGGGGGGGGGGGGTCATGATAACTATAGTACGATCAATGAATCTGATTATGGGATTTAAAAGATCGGTAAGTTTGACCATAAAAACCTCATTTGTAGTGAAGCGTTGTTTTTTTTGTTTGTTTGTTTTTATTTTCCATTTTTTTTATTACTCAAATGATGAAGTGTTGTTAAAACACAAAGTTTACAGAAATTAAATTTGGAGAAAATCAAGGATCTCATCTCACAAAGGATCATCTGTAACAGTAGTGGATAAATCTTCTCAAGACAACACTCAAGAAGGATTTAAATAAGTCCCACTAAGTTGGACTAAATCACTAGCAACAAATATCAGGATTTTTTTTGTGTGTGTGTATGTGTGTGTGTCTTTTTTTTTTTTTTTTAACTTATATGATGAACCTGATATATAAACTTACCCATTGCACTAGGGACTCATTAGATTATTTTATGGTTTGTCTCAGTGCTGACTTTTGGGACTTATGTTAAATTCAGATATGACTTCCAAGGAGAAAGAGACAGAGCGAGAAAAAGCTCTATCTGGCAATGTAAAGCTATTTCAGGTGACTTTTTTTTTTTTTTTTAAGTTGAACACTGTCATCTTCCAGCATATTTTCCAGTATTTACTAAGAAGTACCTTTATTTTTAAGGGTTTGTCCTCAACGATTTAATTTTCTTAAGAAAACAGCTGCTTAGTCTGGCCTTATCTTTATGGAACTGCAGTCTCAACAAATATTTCTGAGTACATACTGGGGTAATAATAACTAACATTTCTAGGCATCTGCTAATTTATGAAGAGCTATGATACTCTTTTACTGTCTTAAACTTCGCCGGCTGCCAATGAATTTCTATCCCCTAGGAAGCTGAATCTCAACCTAAGTAAGAATCATAGATTTCCCTGACATCACGCCAGCCAAGAGGCACAACTGGAACCTGAACCCCCAGGGTTCAAGAGCAAACCTTCTCATCCTACAGGATGATGCAGCCAAGTCTAAACCTGAATTCCAGCTCTTCCTAACCCACAACCAGGTTGTAAAAATAAATACAATGAAAACTTCCTAAGATGTAAATCACATTTTAAGGCACAAAAAGATGTCAAGGCACTTTGCATCCACTTTGAAACTAAACACCACCACCCCACTGAAAACAGTGGCATGTCCAATAAACCTATTTTACTCAAAGGAAAAGGTTAAATAAGCTAGTGAATGCCAACGAGTGCTCTTTGGTTAACGTAGGGAGGTGGTCTTGGCAATCTCCCGGCCTTTGAGATTTTGATAATTGTTTTTCTAAGAAGAAACTTAAGTCTCTTTCAAGCACTATCTTGAGTAAACGTTGCCAGGGGAGAGCCTTGGTATTCTGCGTTTTATGGTGGTTGCACAGCTACTGTAAAGAGTGCAGAGAGGAATTTTTGCCAAGCAGCTGCCAACCACACCCTATCCCCAGGCAGCTGTCTTGCTTTATGAACTACTGGTCATGATAAGAAGGGTGGATGATGTGTTATAAACCACCCCTCTTCCAGACAATGCAAAGTAAGTCTTGCCGACTGTGGGTAGAGGTGGATACAAGACACAGGAAGTCAGATACAGAGCTGCCATGTCGCGATATCAATGACAGGGGTTCAGGCACGCATTCTCACTTAAATGTCACTCTTCAATAGACTGGCTCACCAAAGGCTCCTCTTTAGCTTGTCATGGGACACACATTCCAACTGCAAAGGCCTCAGAGGGAGTAGTCATTTGCGGATTATGCTTCCAAACATGCCCTAAGTGCTTTGGCCAGGTAGCCAGGGAAAGCACAGGAGAGAAGAAAGGACAGACTTCCCAGTCACTCTCAAAGCACCTGTCAAATCACCAATGCTAGCAGCATCTTCATTCACCTGGGCCTAACTGAACGGAAAAGCTGGGTAGAGAAGCCAGTCTCCTTCAGGACGGCAATGATGATATATTGTCATAAAGGAACAAGGCAGGAATTTCCGTCATGGCTCAGTGGTTAATGAATCCAATGAGGAACCATGAGGTTGCGGGTTCGATCCCTGCCCTTGCTCAGTGGGTTAAGGATCCGGCATTGCTGTGAGCTGTGGTCTAGGTTGCAGATGAGGCTCGGATCCTGTGTTCCTATGGCTGTGGCGTAGGCTGGCGGCTACAGCTCCAATTAGACTCCTAGCCTGGGAACCTCCATATGCCACAGGATTGACCCTAGAAAAGGCAAAAGGACAAAAAAAAAGAAAAGAAAAGAAAAAGAGAGAAAGAAAAGAAACAAAGCGGAATTCCTCACTGGAATTCAGAAAAAGTTTCTGGGTAAAACTGCTTCAGAGGCCAAAATTTCTAGCCATACCTTAGGGCAGAATTTCCAAAGGCCGAAGTGATATCCATGATACAAAGGCACATGTAGGCCAAGTGATTTAGGGTTCTGACACCTGATTTTCAGGAAATCAGCAAAGGAGTTCAGGCTATAAAATAGCTTTCTGCTCCTTTTTTCACTGCAGCGGCTTCAGAGGTTACCAAAGTCTCTAAGGGCACATAATATTAAAAAAAAAAAAAATGTTTCCCACTGCAGACCTGGAAGGCTGAGCCCTTGAGTCGTGAGTGGCCCATCATCAGAAACCCTTCTCCCTTTGTTACATCTGCTAGGCCTTCCACTAAAGAACTGAATTAGATAGACCGGGGGAAGGGGAGGCGGCGAGTGGGGAGTGGGGGATGGAAGGAAGGCTGGTGCAAGAATATATTTTCTATGTCTGGATAAGGGAACAGGATTCTAGGTAATTGCCTGGTTTTCTCATTGTTCTCTGCTGCCATTCGGAGATTCATAGAGGGGCTGAAAGGATCTCTCTTTTTTCCTTTCCCTTCTCATTCTTCACACACACCCCCACCAACCCTCCACACGACCCCTCCCCCCCCTTAATCCTCTTCCCTCCCCTCTCATGGTGCTTATTTCATCCTAGAGGGAAAAAAAAAAGTAATTTGTCTGTTTTATTTATGATGCAATGAAGGTATGCTGCACGCGTCAGGATAGCCTGACACTGGTCAAACTATCTGACAGCCGAGAAGAACTGCCTTCATACTCCAATGAGTGTATATTTTAACCATTTGTCCACCACAGCACACCACGAAGGTTTTATCAGGATTCATAGCACTGGGTTTTTACGAAATCCATTTTGTTCATCCCAGATCAACTTGGAACACAGAATGTTTTCATGGAATCTTTTGTCTTAACGCAGGTATCCTAAAATATGCGAGACACGTCATAGAGCACAGCTCACAATGGTCCGAATGTTCCCATGAAAGACAGGCCTCTGAGGAGGGCCTTAGAACGTCATTCAATTTAGGAATCTAGAATGGCTATGCTACAAGTCCCGAATCAAGATACGCTGTGATCAGAGCCAGAAAGTGGAATTGGCGCAAAGGCAATCGATATGCCAAGCTGTTTCTCCTCAGAATTAAAAATGAAAGCACAAAGAAGCCAAGAGCTAGAGTAGTCCTGTCAAGAATCATGCCTGGGTAAAACTCCCTCAGCAATATCAAGTTTTTTTCTCCCTGGAAAGAACCAAAATTGGTAGATATTTGATAGTTCCTCCTCCACGTTTGAACCAGAGTGTGTTCTGTCCTATTTGCAAATCGGGACTTTTAAGCATTTGACAGGTGCAAACCAATGGCCAAAGAAACCATTTTATTGCATCTGTTCCTTTTCGGTTCCCACTGCATTGGGCTTGCTGCGTTCCATGATTTACCTGCCAAATGCACACTCGGTTGTGTACACTCTGAAGTGTATTCTCCCTTTGCTTTCAACAACAAATCCCCAAGTCCAGAGGGCCTGCCTCACATCCATTCTCTCACCATCCCCTGTTGCTTTGCCACCAGCAATTTAATTCTCCTTTTCAGACATAAAAGGACACACTGGGTTTTAACAATTATACTTTTGATTTCCTCATAAAAAACAATGCACAGAATTAGGCCCCAGACAATCTGTTCTTGTCCTGCCAAGGCCTGTGGGGCAAGATTTCCAGAAGAACCAATGGGATTTCTGCTGACTGAAAATATTTTTATTTTAATAAACTACAAAAGAAAAATGCTTTAAAAAAAAAAAAAAACCCTCACAACAGGTTCAGAAATGTAATGTAATGCACACAGCATGAAACAGAAACAAAGACCCCGCAGACAGGGAGTGTGATGAATAGTCCTAACCACATCGTATTTATTTTTTTTAAATCTGCATTTGCCTTTCATCTGCAAATGAAAGGAATGGGGGGGAATGAATATGCATTCCAAGGAATTTCTTTTGGTGTAATAAGAGCAAACGCAAATATTATAAACTCAAGCAGAATTAAGAGTCGAACAGCAACAAAGATACAGAATGACCGAAAAATCAGGGTTCCCACTGTTTTTTTGGTTTTTGTTCTTTGGTGGTTTTTTTTTTTTTTTTTTTTTTTTTTGCACTCAGCTGTGGAAGGTGGCAAAAAAATGCAGTACAGTGCAGACTCAAGACAGGGGTAACCACAGCCCTGAATGCTTCTGCTTTTCAAATCAAATGTGAAAGTTAGTTAAATTGAGTTTTCTTGAAGTGACAGGAAAAATATATATTTTCGTATACTTTTTCATCATTTCACTGTATACCTAAAATTCCAAGACAATCCTTAAAAAACGCAAAACATAATTTCACTGTATACTTAAAATTCCAAGACAATCCTTTAAAAAAAAAAGCAAAGCATTAAGATCACTTAATAGCATATACATGTCTAAGTTGGAATATTATTTAAAATTCTCAAGCCATAGAAAAATCATCCAGTCTTCCCTGTAAGCACTGTTCCCAAGGTTTTAGGAAGAACAAGGCAAATCCAACTGTGTGGATTATGTGGTGTGTACGATGCACTTGACAGACTGTAAAAGGTAACACATCTTGGCAAGGATGCTAATTGACAATACTTGATTAGGTGCATGGAAGAAAGTAGGCATATTTTTGTACATAAGAATGTTAGGCATTTTATATATACATATACAGTTGTGTGTGTGTATGTTTATACAAGTGAAAAGAGAAAAAAAAGCATAACTCTGAAGTTGTATCAGTATTGGTGACAAAATGCACACCAATTTCACAGGTTCAAAGCCTTTGATTTTTTTTTTAGTTAAAAATAACCCAATCTGTCCAACATGTTAATTCTGTAAATAACTGAAAGTCTCTCATTACTTTGTACATTTTATAATCGTATTTAATTTTTGGTATTCAAGTTGTTTTAGGTAGTGCTCACTGAAAACAAAAAGACAGAACCTACATAACTTTTGAGGATTTGTCTAGAGGCATAAGCAATGCCCTACTGTTTATGATAGCCCAGGGAGAAATACCCCTCAAAGATGAGCTCGTTTGATGCATGCATCCTTTTATACTTGTTCTATAGTTTTGGAAAAGGACAATTATAGGCCGGCCTTGGCAACTTTGATAGGACAGAACAATGTCAGTCTAATAGAGAAGAAACTATTTGGTCATAATAAACTTGCTAACATAAAATTCTTTCTAAATGGTTGAAACTAACAACCATAATTGAATACATGCTATCAACTAGGGGGCCCCTTTATTAAAATAAACTTGCTAATATAAATTTCATGGCAGCCAAACAAGCACCCAGATGATAACGGAGGCAGTTCTGAATCTTCCTTTAAATTTTGAAAGGTGTTATCATTTATATTTTCAGAAGAGTTCAGAATGGGCTAACAAGATAGATCACAGCACCCTATGGAACCTGATTAAATTTCACGTTGGGAACTGACAAGAATCCTCATGATCTTCTCTTATGGTAATTGTCCTGCCATTTTGCGGCTTTTGCTCCACCTGGCTCAACCGCAGCCGTCATAAATCGCAGACTACAAAGCTGCATGACTTGAGCGCCGGCTCCAAAAATGCAAGTTTCAAAAAATTAAACCACTTACAGTCCCTCCTCTTCATTGAGAGACAATATATTTCATGCTGGTGTTATCTTGCTATATAATAAATGCACATTAATGAAAACGTATGTGCTAAGAAGCAAATAAATAAATTGTTCTTCACAAAAGCATCTCGACACGAAATCACATTTTCAGAACTGCTTTAGAAAAAGAACTGAGAAAACCCTAGCAAGTAAATAGGCAGGGAAGCAGCAAAAGAGATATTCTCCAAGGTATTTCCAAACTTGTATTCACGACGTAAAAATCAGTGTGAGCTGCAGATTCCTGTAATATTCCCAAGACATAACTTGCTGGAGCATTTTCCCCTATATTAGTTCTTGTGTTTTTAAGGAGTCTTTTACACAATCCTTTTTATGATTTCTTCAATCAACAAAAACTACGTAATTTTTGTCAGTGGTTGTGCGTTTCCCCACCAGGAAGGTGGCTTATTTTGCCCTTTGAAGCTCATCTATTGCAATGATCATATGCAGCTTGATCATTTTTCACACACCCTTCAGCTAAGGCTTCCTACCATCTCCAGGCACTTTTCTCTTGGTCAACAGAAACTGGACCCCTTCCCCTTGAAAGTCCAGAAAACCTGCAATTAAACTGTTTGGGATTTCTGCTCTCTCCTATTTATCTGTCCATCAGTTACACGCCTATCAGCGCCGCTTCTCGAAAGGTTCCGAGTCTCCTCTGGAAGAGCTGCCTCTATTTAATCCATTCCTCTCTCAGGCAGAGACGTACGTCAAACAGGGGAGAAATATGACCGAAAGAAATACCTATTTTCTCACACTTCTCAGATTAAATATCTCCAGCTGCAGATAGCAACCTCTTTAAACTGAAATTAATTTCCGTATTTTAAGAAACTATCAAGCGGTATGTTTTACTTTCTCTGCCTTCGTGATGCAGTTTGTAGGCCCTCAAATTCCTAAGACAGATACATTTTTAATCTACGACCCAGTCTGATGTTTCCCTGATTCTCCTGATTACCTCCCCGCCCCCCCCACCTCCAGTTAGGACCTTATTTGTTATATTTCTCAATGCTTATTCAAAAATGCCTTCAATCTTTAAAAAACAAACCAACCAACCAACAAACCGGTCAGTCAGCAAGACAATACATAAAAGGGCGAAAGGAAAGCACAGGCAAAGAGCTATACACCAACTATACTTTCCTCATAGAAGATTTTTATTCCCATAACCTCATCCAAAAGCAAAAAGAATTATTTACATTCACAGCTTAAAAAATAATTATACATACTTGTTCTCTATGCTTAAATGCTGCCGGGGTGGCGTCTATTTTGTAGAGGCAGACTGCCCTCTGCAGGGCATCAGAAGGTGTCTTTTTAAGAGCCCCCCCCCCACTTCAAGCAATCTCAAAAAAAAGAAAAAAAAAAAATACCATAGCCGTACTGCAGAAAATATAAACAAATAGTTTTCTTAAGTGGATTTGCTTATATGCAATTAAACCGAAGTTATTCACCCTGAAATGTACTTGTTCACACTCTTTTTTTTTTTTAAGTTTGCTTTATCCCCTATTTCCACTCACAGGGAAAACAGGAAAAATGGCAACATTTTTGTCACAAGCTTCCCAGTGATATTAAACGGAACACAGAATTGTGCCAGCCTCATTTCGTGCTCCCAATTAGAATAGACTTTAAAAAAAAATTTTTTTAACAGTTATTTGAATGCCATGTAACCATTGTACAGTAGGGCCCTGAATTTGTCAAGAAATTTCTCTAATTTCTGCTCTGGGTGCGGAGCTGTGGAGTGAAAGCATTCTTTGATGCTTAGGAAATTGCATTGTCGTTCTATTATTTTGACTTTAATATTTTGGATAATGAGATGAGGTGCTATCGATTTCACCTCATTGTACGTATTTCAAAGAAAAAAATGAATAAAAATGCTAATCAAGAGAAATTTTGATGATTGAGTCATAATTACCAAAACCTTAAATGTTATGGTGAAAATTAGCGACAGTTAAGAGCTAATGAGTCCTTCATTTCAGCAAGGCTTTCATTCTTCTTGGGTCTGTCTTGCACCCAATACCCTAAATCTGTGTCAGCCAATTAAAGGAGAATGGACATCTGTATTTTTCAGGATTTTTTTTTTTTTTAAGGTTGTCATAGAGTGGATTCTGTAAATAGAAAGTGTGCAAAAAGGTGTCACAATTTAGTAGCATTTTCCAATTCCTAATCAAGTCTTCAGAGGTAATTCCTTACACTTAAAAAGACACTTCTGACTTCTGCTTTCATTGTTGTGCCCCCTTCACACCACAGAGCTTCTGCTAACCTCACAAGAGCCGACTTCCTTCCTTCGGTCTCTAAATGCGACCAGCAGGGGGGCTGATGAAGTGCTCATTTTTTACATCAGTCTTATAAAACTGCTTTCCCCATTAATTGTATCCATGGAAACAATACATTTGGCTGGTAAGGGAGTCCTGAATAAAATTTAATGGGATGCTCAAAATATTTGCAGGCTAGGGGGAGATGCTATGATGGGCCATTCTAGCAATCCAAGTTTTAGCCCAGTGCAGGATTCATTTCTTGTTTTTAAAAACTGTCTTGAACTGAATCCAAATTCAGCTTAAGACATAAAAACGTAATTTTACTATCTGAGAAAGAATTTTACAGGGGAGGGCAAATAGAAATTACACAGTAAGCCTAAAAAAAAAAAAAAAAATTCTAATACCTCCTAGCAAAAATCAATCATCAGTGCTTGCCTGAAGAGCAGTTCTTAATACCCAGGTTCTAATAATGTAAGCATGACTTGTTCAGGATAACTGATCACATCTTCTAAGCAATGTGCAAACACTTGCAGTGTTCTTCAACCACCCTTCCCCATCTCTTCCCTCCCCGTCCTAAGCAGACATCATTCCCTCTCTCTCATTTTGTTTATTCTCATCCCTCCCTCAGTACTTATAACGCTTGGGGTAATTTTATGGTTTTTTTTTTGTTTTTTTTTTTTTTTTTCCTTTTGCAGGTAAAGTGTCTGTATTATAGGACCTTAAGCCAGGCCTGCATATACCCATATTTAATTTGGAAAATGTGTGGGTAAATACCACTCGTTATGGGATTACTTAACAGCTGCAAGTCTGCCACTGTGAAAAGCCGATTTGGGTGTGTGGGGGTGGTTTTTCGCTTTTTTTTTTAATGTGCCATTTCTTTACATTAAAAAAATTCCAGGGAGTTTCCGTCTTGATGCAATAGAAACAAATCCAACTAGTATCCATGAAGATGCAGGTTTGACCCCTGGCCTTTCTCAGCTGAACTGTGGTATAGGTTGCAGATGTAGCTCGGATCCCACATTGCTGAGCCTGTGGCTTAGGTCAAGCAGCTATATCTTTGATTCAATTCAACCACGAGCCTGGGAACCTCCATATGCCAAGGGTGCGGCCCTGAAACAAACAAACAAACAAAAAATCCATTCAAACCCCTTGGATGTTTCTCATAGAATTAGACTGATATGACCTAGATGGAGAAAGATATGACTTTAAATCAAATAACAACTTAAGAATTTCAAATTATATGTGATTTTTTTCTAAGCCCCCAATTATTTCTGCTTTTGGGTAAATAGGTTAAATTTTTTAAATAAGTAAGAATCCACATTCAACGTTTCCCCCAACATATTATTCTTTCCCTGAAAGAAAATGATGTTCCCACTACATCAACTCTTCCCACACATGTAATCTTTAAAAAGCTTTATTAATGCAAAAACAAGACAAGTCAGGATGTATGCATTCCTCTGGCCAGAACCCGGGTCAGTCTGTGAGAAAACAAACAGGTTCTGGTTCTTAAGTGGAGCATATCCCTAACAAGGTTCTCTACCTCTTGCTCTTTTGGGAAAGGTCAGATGCAAATGCAACTGAGGAAATGTAAATCCAGTAAGATTCAGGGCCACAAAAATCCCTGGAGGGGGGAAAAAAAAAAAAAAAAAAAAAAAAAAACCTTGGAGGGTGGAATCCCTAAGGAAATGAGACTCAAGATACAGTGTCTGAAAGTCAGTTCTCTTAAATGACGCCCTAGTTCTGTTATCCATGGATTTGATAAATCTAACATAGCTGTTGCTTCTACTGTTATCTAAATTCTAAAATTCTTAATTCTCACAATTTTCCAAGGCATCAAAAATTTTCCAGCTGCAACCACAGATACAACTTCTCTAGTATCAATGGGAACAACAACAAATTAACCTAAAGCAAAACTTTAACAAGAGCTTTGAAAGTGTTTATACCTTTGACCCATTACTTTTTTTTAAAAGGAATTTATCCTGGAGTTCCCGTTGTGGCACAGTGGTTAACGAATCTGACTAGGAACCATGAGGTTGTGGGTTCGATCCCTGCCCTTGCTCAGTGTTAGCCATCCAGCATTGCCGTGAGCTGTGGTGTAGGTTGCAGACGCAGCTCAGATCCCGCATTGCTGTGGCTCTGGCATAGGCTGGCGGCTACAGATCCGATTGGACCCCTAGCCTCAGAACCTCCATATGCCACAGGAGTGGCCCAAGAAATGGCAAAAAGACAAAAAGAAAAAAAAAAAAGAAATTTATCCTAAACAAATACATCTTTGACAATTGATACATTACATGCAAGAATATCATAGCATCCTGTAACACATAATTTATAAAAGTGGATTGGAAACTATAGGTCTAAGAATACATATCGGGTATATTAAACCATGGTATTGTCATTAAGATGGAATAGTTCACAGAGTAATTAAAATTAGCCTTATAAATGGTAATCAAGACAGTGTGGTACTGATACCAAAACAGACATACAGACCAATGAAACAGAATAGAGAACCCAGAAATAAACCCAGACACCTATGGTCAATTAATCTTTGACAAAGGAGGCAAGAGTATAAAATGGGGACAAGACAGTCTTTTCAGCAAGTGGTGCTGGGAAAACTGGACAGCTGCATGTACGTCAATGAACATGGAACACACCCTCCCATCATGCACAAAAATAAACTCAAAATAGTTTAAAGACTTGAATATAAGACAGGATACCATCAAACTCCTAGAAGAAAACATAGGCAAAACATTCTCTGACATCAACCTTACAAATGTTTTCTTTGGTCAGTCTCCCAAAGCAGCAGAAATAAAAGCAAAAATAAATCAATGGGACCTAATCAAACTGAGAAGCTTTTGCACAGCAAAGGAAAACAAACAAAAAACAAAAACAAAACACCTACAGAATGGGAGAAAATAGTTTCAATTGATTCAACTGACAAGGGCTTAAACTCTAAAATATACAAACAACTTATACAATTCAACAGCAAAAAAACCAACAACCCAATTGAAAAATGGGTAAAAGACCTGAATAGACATTTCTCCAAAGAAGATATACAGATGGCCAACAGGCACATGAAAAAATGTTCAACATCTCTAATTATTAGAGAAATGCAAATGAAAACTATTATGAGGTAACACTTCACACCAGTCAGAATGGCCATCATGAATCAGTCCACAAATAACAAATGCTGGAGAGGGTTTGGAGAAAAGGGTACCCTCCTACACTGTGCGTGGGAATCTAAATTGGTACAACCACTATGGAAAACAGTATGGAGGTATCTCAGAAAACTAAATATAGAACTACCATATGACCCGGCAATCCCACTCTTGGGCATCTCCAGATGAAGCTTTCCTTGAAAAAGACACATGCACCCTTATGTTCACTGTAGCACAATTCACAATAGCCAAGCCATGCAACAACCTAAACGTCCACTGACAGATGATTGGATTAGGAAGATGTGGTATATATACACGATGGAATACTATTCAGCCATAAAAAAGAACAAAATGCCATTTGCAGCAACATGGGTGGAACTAGAGACTTTCATACTAATTGAGGTAAGTTAGAGAAAGACAAATACCACAGGATATCACTTTTATCTGGAATCTAATATACGGCACAAATGAACCTTTCCACAGAAAAGAAACACATGGACTTGGACAACAGACTTGTGATTGCCAAGGGGGAGGGGGAGGGAGTGGGGTGGACTGCCAATCTAGAGTTAACACATGCAAATTATTGCCTTTGGAATGGATAAGCAATGAGATCCTGCTGTATAGCACAGGGAACTTTATCTGGTCACTAATGATGGAGCATGATCAAAGATAATGTGAGAAAAAGAACACATATATATATATATGTATGTGTGACTGGGTCACTTTTCTGTACAGTAGAAAATTGACAGAACACTGTAAACCAACTACAATGGAAAAAATAAAAATCATTAAAAAGTAAATAAAATACTACTGCTAAAAAAAATTAGCCTTATGAAAATATTCTGAGAGTGAAGAGATGGCCACCATATTTTAGGGCAAATAAGCAGGATGTAGACATCATTTATATAACTAATTTATACAAAGAAGAAAAACTGAAAGGAAACACAAAAGCTTCACAGTGACTATTTTCTTTGTAATTTTCTCTACTTCCTAAATTTCTACAAGTATCATTTTATCTTATACGTGAAGAGAACAGAAGTTACCATGAATGAATCAGCATGCATGTAAGAGAAGCTTCAATGAAACCAACCCCTAATTCCATCTTTTATAAACTCAGCAGATAGAATAAGCAGAGAAATGTTTGCTGGGATGTAATACAATTCACTCCATAGATGTACCATGCAGTAGGCACTGTGCTATATGGATGAAGACTATTGCCCCAGGAAGCTCTCAGTTGGTCTAAGGAGGGGGTAACCATGCAAAAACCAACCTAGGTGCCTAAATTAAGGGATATAAACACAGGAGATACAAGCCTTGCCTTCGAGCAGCTCAAGGGAGACTGAAAGTTCATCAAATAATTGCTACATGTTGTGAGAAGTACTGTAAAAGAATATATAATTTTTAAAAAGCAGTGGTCTTCAAATTCAAGCTATGCCAGGGCACTTCAAGGGCTATTAAAAACTACATGATTTTAATTTCTTCATTTAAATAGCACCTATTTCTAAAATGGTATTTAAAAATAGGCACACTAAGCATATTCTGTACCAATCTTAACATATCTGAAATTTTCACTACATTGAGCTATGTTAGCAGGTTAACTTGCTCCTTTGTGAACTTATTCAAGAAACCTGAGATTACAAAACAAGATTCTTTGGAAAACAATGAAAACCCTAAAATGTGCAGCTACTTATGGGTACAAATCAGAATTCTCTCAACATGGGAATCTAAGACAAAGGAGTCACTTGCTCAAGGTGACTTCAAACTATAATTGTCACTCAGTCTCCAAATATAAATTTGAATTTATAAAATTAATTTTATTTATTACAACTTCTTTTTGGCAGGGGAAGTGCTGTTGATCATTTAGAAATCATTTGGACAAAATAAAAGGAGTTTCAATGCTTGTAGAAAGTGACAAGCTATGGTCAAGGCACAGTGAAAGATACAAAGGAAGCAATGCATGCAAGCTATCTCATCGAATTTGAAAACGGGAAATTTTTACTCAAAATGTTTGGCCAAAAATAATTTCTGTTGTGTATTTCTCCATCATTTTCATGACAAAGGAACTGACTAGGTAATACATGGATCATTGCTGTGCCGTATCAATAGATCTCTTGGTTTTAGGTCATTTAAAAATCAACTGGATGAACCTATTCTGAGGTTGGAAAAGAAAGGTTGGAAAGAGACATTGTGATATGGAAATGCAAATATCCAGTTATTCTGGTAACAGTCCAAAGGCAACAAACAGGAAAGCAGTGCAAATCACACAGAACATTGTCTGCATCCCTGCCTGAGACCCTTTAGTAGACTGCGGGGACAGTCCTGAGGTGACAAGAGTGCCAAGGGACACCTTGCCTCCTGCATCCGTTTAGGAAGATTTTGGCTTCAGGTAATAGAAAAATACAACTCAAACCATCTGGGCATTTATTATCACAGCATTAAGTAGCAGAGTGGTCTCCAGGTTCCCTCTCTCCTCCTTAGCTTTACCTTCTCCTATGCACTGACCACTCCCAAAGGTTGATGGCAAGATGACTGCAACAGTTCCAAGTACAATACTCAGACATAACAGTGGCCAGTCAAAGAAGGACCATCTTTTCCATTATACTGGTAAATAAACCTTTTCAAGAAAACCCCAAGCAAAATTTTCTTCCTGCCAAAATTGTATTACATGCCTATGCTTAAACCACTCATTAGCAAGAGAAGTCTTTATGATTCACTTAGATTAACTGAAACCCTATAGCAGATGGGGCCTGGCTTCTGAAGCACATAGCCATATATGAGAATGGTGGAAAACCAGACCAATGAAGTTTCCATTAGGAAGGAGGAAATTGGGATGACTGTTAGGGTGTGGCTGCTGTAAGGAAGCTCAACAACAGGTCTGACACTGTTGTTCTGGCTGGCGACATGGTAACAAACCTTTTGAATTAGGAGTGAGCCCTCTAAAGAGGCAATTCACTCATACAAGAAAATGCTTTATCAGTTAACTATACTCACAAAAGTATCAACTGAGTCAATTATTCCTTCTATAACCATGTGTTCACTATTGATAAAACCTTTTTATTGTCATATTAAAAGTTGTAAATTATTAGATAGATACGGCCCCTCCTCAAACTGGATTGAGTAGATGATTTTTCTGAGATCTCATAGCACACTTCGGTTACCTACCGTATATACTTATTTATCAGAGTTCCTTATAGTTCGATTAATTTCCTTATAGTCCTATTTATCTTCATTGAGAGCTCACTTATACTCTTCTGAAGAACAGAAACCACATCTTATTCATTTCTCATCCCTCCTTATTAGTTCTAAAACTCAACATAATGTCTCAAGTATTTGTTGTATGAATGACCTCAGTGAACAGATTTGACATTCCTCATGGTGTAACATCCTAATCCCATTGCACATCTATACAATTTTATCCTGCTTTTTCTTTTTTTCTTTTTTTTTGTCCTTTTAGGGCTACACCTGCAGCCTATGGAGGTTCCCAGGCTAGAGATCAAATCAGAGCTGTAGCCACTGGCCTACATCACAGCCACAGCAGCAGAGCATCCAAGTCACGTCTGAGACCTACACCACAGCTCATAGCAACGCTGGATCCTTAACCTGACGAGTGAGGCCAGGGATCAAACCCATGTCCTCATGGATGCTAGTTGGGTTTGTTAACCCCTGAGCCATGGGCAGGAACTCCCATTTTTTAATGTTCAGAATTTTTATGATACATTCCTTATACTTCCTATCCTTATACTTCCTATTACTAATGTTTAATCAGTCTTTCAAATTGTTAAGATCCTATCCTATTATAAAATAATTCTTTCACCTCTAAGAAGGTAGACCTGGAAGAGATGCTCACAAAGACACATACATGAAGATATGCACAGATTTACAACTGCAAGGGAAGCATCAACAAAATATGAAACAATAGAGATTGCCTAGATAAGTGGTACATCTATTCTGTGGAAAATAAGTACTCAAGAATCACAGTTTAGAAGACTGATAAGGGTATAAGACTCATGATAAACTTTTAGAGGTACAAGAGCCATTAGTAGTAATTGCATATACAGTGTATAGATATGTATCTTATATTCCTATATACATACACACATATATACACACTCAATTTTATAAAAAGAAAACAAAATTAAAAATGGGAGAACTTTACAGCAAAGATAGTAGACTGATCTGAAGTTTGAAGTCTCTCCCCTCCCACTTCAGTGACAGAAATTCAGATAAAATTTGAAGAAATTTTGCAAAGTACATAGCTGGACATGGACATAAGAAAAATATATTTCTAGGGATCAGAACAATAAGCTATCTGACGCTCAGGAAGAAGTGGATGTAGATTGTGGCGATGACACAGAAAGTCAAGATTTTGAGTCCTGATCTTCCTCCAAGAAGCAAGACCAGGGGTGAACTAAAAGTAGAAAAAAACTCCCACCCGTATAAAGACAAGGTTTACTTCAAGGTATAGGTAGGAACCAAAGTCAACCATGGTAATTTTGAGCTCCCTACTCTGCAAAGCATGCAAGCATAGTGTAAAGTTCTTTGAGCTATTAACAAACTCTCAATCAAGAAATTAATTGAAAAAGTGCTCCAAAGCTGGCAAACTCACACATCCACAGTTGAAATCAATGGTAGAGTAAAGCACAGAGTTCCCATCATAGCTCAGTGGTTAATGAACCCAACTAATAGCTAAGAGGATGTGAGTTCGATCCCTGGCCTCGCTCAGTGAGTTAAGGATCCAGCCTTGCTGTGAGCTGTGGTATAAGTTGAAGATGCAGCTTGGATCCTGCATTGCTGTGGCTGTGGGGTAGGCCAGTAGCTGTAGCTCCAATTAGACCCCTAGCCTGGGAACCTCCATATGCTACAGGTGTGGCCCTGACAAGACAAAAGACAACAACAACAACAACAAAGGTAGAGTAAGGCACAAAGCTGCCCTATAGGGATGTTTCCACAATCTGGTATATACCTTTAAATATATAATCACTACTGATGAACTCAAAAGACTGCAAAGCATACAAAGAAATCCAAAACTATCGAAGTTTGCAAATTTAACAAAAGACTTTGGATACTAAAGCAACTCACAAAGAATTTTAAAATAAATGTTTGGGAGTTCCCGTTGTGGTGCAGTGGTTAACGAATCCGACTAGGAACCATGAGGTTTCGGGTTCGGTCCCTGCCCTTGCTCAGTGGGTTAACGATCCCGCATTGCCGTGAGCTGTGGTGTAGGTTGCAGACACAGCTCGGATCCCACGTTGCTGTGGCTCTGGCGTAGGCCGGCGGCTACAGCTCCGATTAGACCCCTAGCCTGGGAACTTCCATATGCCACGGGAGCGGGTCAGGAAATAGCTAAAAAGACAAATAAATAAATAAATAAATGTTTGTAACCATTAAGCAGTTTAAAAAGATAATCCATATGGCAGGATCAGGGTGTTGGCATAACAACAAAGATACTGTGGGTTCGGTTCTAGATCACCCCAATAAACAAGTATCACAGACTGGAGACAAGTTGGTGGAGTAGGAGGACCTTGAGCTTACCTGCCACAAGCACACAAAATTAGACTGTCAGTTTGTTTTTTCAGCAGAAACCCTGCAATACTGAAGAGCGTGGCATCATATGTTTAAAGTGAGGAAAGGGAAAAACATATCCCTAAGAATACTCTACCCAGCAAGGCTCTTGTTCAGATTTGACTGAGAAATCAAAAGCATTACAGTGATTTTCCTTGTGGTACAGCAAGTTAAGGATCCAGCAATGTCACTGGAATGGCTCGAGTCACCACTGCAGCATGGGTTTGGTCCCTAACCCAGGCACTTCCAAATGGCATGGTGTGGCAACAACACCAACAAAAAAAATTTACAGATAAGCGAAAGCTAAAAGAATTCAGCACCACAAAACCAGCTTTATAACAAATGATAAAGGGACTTCTCTAAGTGGAAAAGAAAAGACCACAACTAGCAACAAGAAAATTATGAAACATGGAGTTCCCACTGTGGCACAGTGTGTTTAGAATCTAACTGAAGCACCTCAGGTTGCTGCAGAGGTCCAGGTTCAATCCCCAGCCTGGTGCAGTAGGTTAAAGTAGCTGGCATTGCCACAGCGTAGAGTGCAGCAGCAGTTCAGAGTCAGTCCCCAGCCCAGGGAATTCCATGTGTGGCAGGTGCAGAGAAAGAAAGAAAGAAAAGGAAGAAAAGAAGGAAGAGGAAAGAGAGAAAGAAGGAAAGAGAAAGAGAGAGAGAGAGAAAGAGAGAAAGAAGGAAAGAGAGAGAGGGAGGGAGGAAAGAAGGAAATAATGAAAAAGCAAACCTCACCATTAAAGGTAAACATAGTAAAGGTAAATTATCCACACACAAATATGATATCAAAAGCAGTAATCATGAGAGGAGGAAAGTACAAATGGAAGTTATTAAAATACATTAGGAGATCTGCAACTTGAAGTAATTTTATATATATAGACTGCTATATCAAAACGTCATGGTAACTGCAAACCGAAAATCTGTAACAGAGATACACACACAAAAGAAAGGAATCCAGACAAAACACTAGTCAGCAAATCACAGATGAGAATAAAATAGAAAAGGTGTGGGAAAGACTTACAAAAACAAATCTAAAACAATTAACAAAATGGCAGTATGAACATACATGTCAGGGTTCTCTTGTGGCACAGCAGGTTAAGGATCTGATGTTATCACTGCAGCAACTTGAGTCACTGCCATGGTGCAGGTCTGATCCCTGGCCCAGGTACTTCCCCATGCTATGGTCATGGCCAGAAAGAAAAAAAAAAAAAACCTATCAATAATTTCCATAAATTTAAATCAACCAAATGCCCCAACCAAAAGACACAGAATTGCTGAATCAATATTAAAAAAAAAGATAGTAAGACCTGCACACATGCTATCTGCAAGATAATCACTTCACATCTAAAGACACATACAGACTGAAAATGAGGGGATGGAAAAAGGTAATCCATGCAAATGTAAATCAAAAGAAAGCTGGAGTAGCAATACTTGTATCAGACAAAACAGACTTTAAAATAAAGATTACAAGAGACAAAGAAAGACACTACATAATGATCAAGGGATGGATCAAAGAAGAAGATGTAACCATAAATATATATATATGCACCCAACATAGGAGCACTTTAAATATACAAGGCAAATGTTAACAGACATTAAAGGAGAAATTGACAATAATACAGTAATTGTTAAGGACTTTAACACCACATTTACATAAAGAGAAAGATCATCCAGACAACTATCAATAAGGAAACGCAGGTCTTAAATGACACATTAAACCAGATGGATTTAATTGATATCTATAAAGCATTCCACCCAAAAGCAGTAGAATACACCATTCTTCTCAAGGGCACATGGAACATTCTCCAGGATAGATCACATCCTGGACGACAAAGCAAGCCTCAGCAAATTTTTTAAAAAGTGAAATTGCACCAAGCATCTTTTCCAACCAAAATGTTCTAAGATTAGAAATCAACTACAAGAAAAAAAACTGCAAAAACACAAACACATGGAGGCTAAAGAATATGCTACTAAAAAATTAATTTCATTGACGAAATCAAAGAGGAAATAAAAAAATACTGAGAAACAAGTGAAAATGAAAACATAATGACCCATAACCCATGGGACACAGAAAAAGCAGTTCTAAGAGGCAAATTTACAGTGATAGCAGCTTACCCTTGGGAAACAACCTAAGCTTATGCCTAAAGCAACTAGAGAAAGAAGACAAAACCCAAAGTTAGTATAAGGAAAGACATCATAAGGATCAGAGCAGAAACAAATGAAATAAAAACTTAGGAAACAAAGAGAGATCAACGAAACTAAAACCTGGTTCTTTGAAAAGATCAACAAATGTTGAGGACTCATCAAGAAAAAAAAGCAAGACAGCCCAAATCAATAAAATTAGAAATGAACAATGAGAATTTACAATTGACACCACAGAAATACCAAGACTCTTAAGAAACTACTACAAGCAACTATACGCCAATAAAATGAATGAACTAGGAGAAATGGACAAATTCTTAGAAAGGCACAATCTCCTGAGACCGAACCAAGAAGAAAGAGAATAGACTGAATACAAGTACCGAAACTGAATCTGTGATTTAAAAACTCCCAAGAAACAAAAGTCCAGGATCAGATGGCTTCACAAGAAAATTCTATAAAAAATTTAGAGAAGAATTAACACCTATCCCTCTGAAACTATTACAAAAAATTGCAGAGGAAGGAATACTTTCAAACTCATTCTATGACTACCCTGATACTAAAACCCTACAAAGATACCACACACAGAAAAAAAAAAAAAAAAGAAATTAAAGCAATTATCACAGTAAACTTAAGTCACATAAATTTTCTGGTGCACATAGGTTATTTTTGTACTTCACTGTAGTCTATTAAGGATGTGATAGCATTGTGCCTTAAAAAAAAAGTACATACCTTAATTTTGAAATACTTTATCGCTAAAAAAAAATGCTAACCATCACCTGAGCTCTCAATGAGTTAAAGCAGTAACATCAAAATTTAATGTCACAGATCACCATAATATAACATGAAAACATTGAAATATCGAAAGAATTACCAAAATGTGACAGAGACACAAAATGAGCAAATGCTGTTGGAAAATTGGCACTAATAGACTTGCTCAACACAGCATTGCCACAAACTCCAGCATATGATGCATGTTACCTGTTATTAGTTATCTGAGAAAAAGAAACTACAGTGAACAAAGAGATAATACTTAAAAATTTTTCACAATGGAAGATTTAAATATTCAGATTGAAAGTGTTCCTGAACTCCTCAGCCTAAAGATAAAACACCTAAAAAGATTTAAAAAAAAAAAAAAAAGACAAAAAGGAAAGTTAAGTGCACACGTCAAACATTTTCAGGTAAATATTGAAAGAAATGAACACAGAACGTGAACTTCAAGTTCAGCAGAAGGGAGAAAACTTGCAGAGATAAAACAATTCAACTAAAGCCAGAAAAGAAGGAAAAGAGAAAAGTGTAAATAGAAAAGGTAAAAATAACTAAAAAATTGGAGTTCCCACCATGGCTCAGCAGAAATCAGTCTGAATACCATCTATGAGGACACAGGTTCAATCCTTGGCCTTGCACAGCTCCGATTCTACCTCTGGCCTGGGAACCTCCATACACTGCAGGTACAGTCTTAAAAAGACCAAAAAAAAAAAAAAAAACTAAAAAAATTTAAGTATCAATAACCATAATACACGCAAGTAATTTATATTTTCTTCTTAAGAGACATACTCTTAAATGGAATCAAAATTTAAACTGAAAAGTTGAAAATAAATTGCTAAAGACATGATAAATACCAACCAAAACAAAGTGGAGTTGCTAAGAATGAAATGGTTTATAACTAAATGTAACAGTGGTTATCTCTTGCGGGGTTTGATAAGTCATTATTATGTTCTTTATATCCTTCTGCATTTTACAAACTTTTTAAATGAACATATACAATTTTATGTTTGGATAAAAATCTTTAGTTATTAAGGACTTTATTTATATAGCATAATTAGAATAACCAACATCATGTGTTATTTGAACCCAATGCAAGATACATGTATTAAATCATTGTCTATTAGTAACTTAATAAATGAAATACTATTATACTATTTTTGCTTAATTTTGCAGATGAGGAAACTGCAAAACAAAAGAATTTAAATAATTTGCATAAGATCAAATAGCTAGTAGAGACAGGACTCGGTTAGGAACTAACCAGATGTGAGTACTAGAGACAGACATCTACCTCCAGGTCTAATATGGAAGATACAAGTCAGCATTGACAACGATTGCTTTTTCATTTTTTAATTTATTTCCAATAAAAACATTTCAGTAAGAAGATATATTTAACATTTACTAGTAACAATGCAATTCACAAGAGATAATCTCTTTCTATGAATTTGTTTCTGCATTTATACTCTAGAACTATAAAACAACAGTGCCACTGTGCCTACCCATGTTCATTTCACATCTTTTTCCAGTTAAAATGTATCATTCCTGTAACATATCATTCTATTTTTATACTTTAATTGCTTCTGGTTGGTGTCAGCAAAGTGATGTTTGTAAAAGTTTAATCAGTTTTTAATAATGAATACTAAGAATATTTCCATCTATGTTTTGAAATTCTAGCTATAAAACACACAGTTAAAACGATCCTTATTTGGACATGGCTTGCTTTCTTAGATTATATTTCTTTTTAAGCAAATATACAGTTTAGAAGAAAATTTAGGATAACACCTAGAATACTTAAAAGTAATTTCTTCTACCACAAAAATAGGAAAAAAAAAACGTTAGAAATTACTTTTCACCTCTATTTACAGAAGTCCCCCTACCTCCTCTCCCCAAAAAAAGATAATCATCGTTTTTAAGTAATGGATATATTCCTAACCAATTGGATACTGAAAGAAAAAGGTACATTTTGCTAGCTCTATCAAAAAGGGCCTTGCGAACAGCTTATAGCCAATTACAGTTCTGCGAACATTCAATTGGCCACCTATCTTGGCTAAATTACAATGATGTACATTTTGGCAAATCGTATCATTTCACAAAGTCACTTTAAATGAATACCGTCCATTTCTTCTCTTGCTTCTCAAAATAATTCTATAGAATGCTTAAAACTTAAAAGAAAATGCAGATGCACCCAGATAACCCATCATAACCAGGCTTCACAGGAAGCCAGAGGACCTTTCTCTAGCTAGACTTCATATTCCCAGAAGGTACCACCATCAAGATCCACTTCTATCTACACTGCCATGACAGCTTATTAAGCATGTTCAAGTGGATGACATATTCATCAGAGGCCCTATTTATTGAAATAAAGACAATGTCAAATAGCTGATCAACTCCTCTCCTCCCGATGTCATAAGCTGTCGGTAAGTTATCTTTTCCAAATCATGAGATAGGTTTGTAATTTTCAAAAGCTAAGGTCTTTTTTGAACAATTTCATCCACTATGTAATACTCTTCATATTCATTTATGACATCACATTATAGAGTATGAAAAAATGATTTGAGAAATATGGATGGAGGCATTCAAATGCATAGTTATAATAGATTGCATGGGGCTCTGGAACATAAAACTAATGATTTCATTTGTCTACTCCTGGTGTTATTGAAGAATATTATCTTATGCATAATTAACAGGGTTTTGAAAGGCTGAATATAAAACACTATAGCATTTCTTGTCAACTTATAGTGGGAACTCTACTGTGACCAACACAAATTACCTATGTGTGCTTTCTACCTAATCTGCAAAAGTGATAAATATTATACTGTATTGATACATGTTTGTTTTCACAGATACTCTCTCCCTCCATGAGTAACTATAAAGAGCAAAATAAAATCCATCTGAAGGCTATTATAAATTCTGGCTCACTTAACATTTCACAAGTGACAATGTCTATTGACCTTAAAATTGTACAAATTAAATTACTGGCTTGACCATATAAATCTCATGTTTATAGAAAACTTAAGTGTCTAACTTACTGGCAAGTGTCTCACCATAACTCATGCCAGGGAATCAGTAGAAAAGGAATTGCTGGAAACACTATAAGCCACGCAAATCTTATTAATAATAAATACAGTGGGAGTTCCCATGGTGGCTCAGCGGGTTGAGGACCCAACATTGTCTCTGTGAGGATGAAGGTTCAATCCCTGGCCTCATTCGATGGGTTAAGGATTCAGTATTTCTGCGGCTGTGGCATAGGACACAGCTGCAGCTCCAATTCAACCCCTAGCCCAGGAACTTCCATATGCCTCAGATCCAGTCATAAAGAGGAAAATAATAAGAATGGTGGCTTATGAAATCAATCAGTAGTTTCTCTTTCATCCACAAAAGGGGTCATCTCAAAACACTATCTTCTATTCCCGATTTTTCTTTAAAAAAAAAAAAATCAATGCTTAACTCTTATGTATAACATTGCAATTAATAGTCTGAAGACTGCTCATTAAGAATTAAGTAGTAGGAGTTCCCGTCGTGGTGCAGTGGTTAACGAATCCGACTAGGAACCATGAGGTTGCGGGTTCGATCCCTGCCCTTGCTCAGTGGGTTAACGATCCGGCGTTGCCGTGAGCTGTGGTGTAGGTTGCAGACGCGGCTCGGATCCCGCGTTGCTGTGGCTCTGGCGTAGGCCGGTGGCTACAGCTCCGATTCGACCCCTAGCCTGGGAATCTCCATATGCCGCGGGAGCGGCCCAAGAAATAGCAACAATAACAACAACAACAACAACAAAAAAGAATTAAGTAGTAACAAGCAGATTGAATGGATGGTCTGGGTCAAGTTGGAGCTAAAGTACCAAGACTGCAATAAAGGCAAGATAGCACCACTGAGAAGACAAGTGACTAACAGAGCAGGAACTGAATTACTGGATTCTAGAGACTGGGATTATAACACATTCCACATCCACAAAGACATCTGTGGTATACAGAATGACAGGCCTACGGGACCTGCTGTATAGCAAAGGGAACTCTACCCAATATTCTGTGATGGTCTCTGTGGGAAAAGAATCTGAAAAAGATGAGTGGGTGTACAACTATAATGGAATCACTTTGCTATACAGCAAAAAGTAGCACAACATTGTAAATCAACTCAACTTTAATAAAATTTAAATTTTTTTTAAGTATGTATGTCAGGCACTGTACTGGGTGCTGTTTTTGAACATTGGAACAGTTGCTTAGGACTATTACACTTTTCCTGTAGTTACACATTAAGAAAATATTTTTAAATAGAACATTTCCAAAGCCTGGAGTGAGGGCTGACAAAAAAAACCCTAAATGTGCATCCTCAATATAATTACGCCTATGCTTTTAAGTGACAGGGATGCATATTTTTTAAAGGGAAAACATTTTGGTATAAGGCTCAAAGACTATCTTGTCTCATTTTAAAAAATAGAGTACTTTTCTTTAATAATCATTTTAACATGACACAAACTGGCGGTAAGTCCACTTTTTTCTAGAATAGCACATTCTCCACCGTCAGCAAGGAGCTGAAAGAATAAGCAGGTATTTCAGCCACTTTTTATTCATCAAAATAAAAAAAAAAAAAACACACAACCTAAAATTCATTTCAATAGACTTCTTTTTTTTTTTTTTTTTTTTTTTTTTGTCTTTTGTCTTTTTTGTTGTTGTTGTTGTTGTTGTTATTGTTGCCATTTCTTGGACCGCTCCCGCGGCATATGGAGGTTCCCAGGCTAGGGGTTGAATCGGAGCTGTAGCCACCGGCCTACGCCAGAGCCACAGCAACGCGGGATCCGAGCCGCGTCTGCAACCTACACTGCAGCTCACGGCAACGCCGGATCGTTAACCCACTGAGCAGGGGCAGGGACCGAACCCGCAACCTCATGGTTCCTAGTCGGATTCGTTAACCACTGCGCCACGACGGGAACTCCTCAATGGACTTCTGAATAGCTAAGTGTTGGATATATAAAATAAATTAGGACACAGTCTTGCCACCCACCGTTAGAGCAAGATCAACACTGAGATCAGCATGATCTCTTGACTCCCAAATAGCACCATGGCAAGAAGGTCATTGCCTCGTGATCATGCAAGAAGCTCAAGATCAACTTATCTTGCCCAAATAAATAAAAACTGAAGAATGCTTCGTATTTTGGTGAGAAAACGTCCATTTCGCAATAATCTCTAACCCCTTTGTAATCGTCCGTTTGCAGAGGATAGAGCTTATTCCCTCTACTTTTGGATACAGCCCTTGAAAAAAATTTACAACAATAGGTATACTGTGCAAAGTACTTAACAGGCCATGATACAGTAAGCATCCACGGGCGACACCTATAAATCAGAGAGACCAATGACGCACTCCTTCTCTCCACAACAAACTTTTTCCTCATTTTATGAAGCCACACACAAAAAAAATTCCAGCTCCTAACCACATTAAAATGTGAGTTATTTGCTGGAGAGTTGATAATACAGAGGAGGAAAAAAGTCAACATTCTAGCCAAGTGAAAGCATTAAAAAAAAGTCTGACTCTTACAGTTACCTTCAAGGTAAAATTAATTATTAATTGGCAAAGCCTGGACATGGAATGATTGCTATCAATATTTTAATACTTTCAGTGCTAATTTCATTCTCAACATCGCAGTTTGTCTACCACAGAAGCAAGAGAGGTCTGTTTACTTTCAGTGAAGCTTGCTATGCTGATCACCTTAAGAAGGTTGCCAAGATTTTGAAATGCTTTGAATCTTCGTCTTCTTGAATTTCTAATATTAAACAAACTAGAAAAAGATTCGCATTGCATTCAGACAAATGAACAACTCTGCCATTCTTAGCTGGCTCAGGAAAGAATAAGATTGCTAATTTCTGAACATTAATTTTTGAATTCCCACCGACAAGCACTGCAATTCATATTGTGTTAAGACTTGTATTTTATCAAAGTTTTGTGATAATTCATAAAACCTGAACTTTGTGAAATTACAAAGTCAATTTATCAATTAACTGAATTCATCCTAATTCATCTCTAGAGCCAAGCCTGCAAAAATGCCAAGATGGAATTGATCACTTTTCAGGTTTCAGCAGAACGGTGTAAAAGAAGCCTTAAGAATTGAGGAATGGTTATGCACAAACAGGAAATGGATGAAAAGAATGAGGAGCTCTCCCCTTTAGCTCCTCAGGGTCCCTTGCCCCAGAGGGAAAAGAGCATCTTCTGAACAAGGAGGTATGAACCCAAGAAAATCTCAGGTTCAAGGGGACCTCCAATTTGCCTCAGGGATAAAGACATGACACTTAACTGCTAGTACCAAGGCTCCTGGGCAGTTAAGGGGAGCGTCAACACAGGTTTGCAATTGCCCAGGGCCCTGAAAGCCTAGAGGGGCTGTTCTGGGAATAGCATTCACTAAAAAGAGAGTCACATTACATTTTTTTAAATTGTATATTGAAAGACTGCCTGCTGCCATATGGAACCTTGAGACTGTAGGTGCAATGTTTTTGACTCTCCTAGACATTGACCCCTGATATGCCCTCATTTTCTATCTTTAATATCATACACCTCTATGCTTCTATACACACTCCTGGCCTCCAGTCTGTCACTAAATACTTCAGTTTTACCAGTGATGCTGTCTTAGTCAATGGCTGCACCTGACCACATTACTCCTGTAAGCCCTGTGGCCCACTACAAACCTGGGCGTCTAGCCAGGTAGGTGGGCCATGTCTTGGGCAGCTACTATGTGGGAACTGGCCATCATTCTCAACGCATGGCTTTCTCACTCACCATATTGAAACAATGACTGTAAGTTACTGATTCTATCTTCTTGATAGATTTCAAATCTGTCCATTTCTGCACTGTTATACCAGCCTGGTTCATCCACGTCACCATTGCTTTTGTGTCTTTATAGCATCTTACTTCCCTTCCTGCACCAATCAAACCCTCTCCTGTCCATTTTCTGTACCGCAGGCACATTAAGTTACTCAAAACTCATCGCAGCGTGTCACTCTCTAACTTAAAATAATTCTGGGCTCCCCACTGCCCCAAGGTAACTGCCAAGCTCTCCATCCTGCATTCAGGATTCAGTATGCACTTCCCAGCCTCACTCTCTCTCAAACTTAACTTCTGCAGCACTCCCGAATGCAAAGACCCATGTTCCTTCTTGCTTTGAAGTCTCCTGCACTTAGTGTAATCCAAGCCCCACCCCCCTGTGTGACTCAGCTGAATCTCTTCCAAGACATGGCATGTCACGCAGATACAGTTCACTATATTTTGTTCATGAACTTAGTAATACTCTTAATGTTACTATTTCACTGGAGCTAAAATTTATAAAAACAAGAATATTCATCATTTACCCATGGGAATTCTAGTATTTATCAGGCACCTATGTTCTCATTATTACAATTATTACACGCATTTGTTTGTATATACTTATGTAATCCTCAGAGCAACCCTGTAAGTTGATCCAGTTATTATCCCCATGTTATAGATGAGGAAACTGAGACACAGAATGATTAAGAAAAGATAACACAGCTAGTAAGTGGGGGGACCCAAGATTCACACCAAAGCTGTAAGTTTCCGGAGTTATCTACTAACCTTGCCTATTACTCCAGAGACCTTCAAGAAGAGCAAACTACATTCGAATTCATAATAAATGATGGCAAATGTACATCATCTGATACTAATAAAATCTTTCAACTTCAGGGTTGAGGATAATTATGAAGACTAGTCTGCATATCTCTACAAAAGTCACCTTTGTAATGCAAATACTACATCCTATTAGCTCAGTGTACACTTTTTAGGGGAAGTTTTTCCATATTATGTTGACATTTTAGGCCTACTTTGAGAAACAATAATGTAGGACATCACACTGAAGAATTATGTTGTTGCCAAAACTAAAACTACATTAGTAATAGCATAGAAAAAGGTGGATTCCCAATGCTTTGATATCTATACTATATGTCATTTTACCATTTATAGTTTATTAACAAAATTAGATGCAGCCTTTTTATATTAACTATTGTTCACTTTTCTGATGTTAAATCGTTTCCATTTTTCATTTAACAGAAATTTAGAAAATTAAATACATCAGACAAATGGGCATAATGCAACCCTAAAATGAAATCTGGAAGATTAAAATGATGACGATTATTTACCATGCATATTTGCATCCTCAACTAGTTAAAGTCCTAACTGCTTTCTGTGGGTTCTTTTAAGTATAAAAGCAAAATATGGATTAACGAATTTGTCTTTTCCCTCTTCCAGAAAAAAAAATAATAATTCCTGGGTACAGAATATGTGGTCAAAGGCTTGATTGATTGATTTCTGTAACATGCTTCTTTAGTTGCTAATACTTTGTATTCTAATTATGAATCTTACATAAGAAACTACTTCTATATGGTATAGCAAATCTTATTAAGAATCGTTTGAGGGTTGGGGTTACAAAATAAGTTTTTGAAATTAACTGAAAAAAATAATTTTAGCAATGTAAACCAAAACATTTCTAAAGTAGCCTTTGTATACCAGAGTATTCATTGATCCATACATATTTACAGAGCATACACTCTGGGTTGGCTTGGTAGTAGTTGCTTGACCAAAACACTGAATGAATAGACCTTGGAGCACAGCTATGCTCCAGTGGGAGGTTGTACCATCACACAATGAGAATCTCGACAAGGTGGGTCACCAACATAAGGTTAACAAGGAAACTATGAAGTCACTAAAATGCGTCTTCCTACCTTCCCTTGCCACACTCCCAAAAAGCCTGATCTCCAAAGGAACTTCTACTCCCAATTATCCTTCACCCCTAACCCCCAGACGTAAATTCCATTCTCTCCAAACTCAGTTCTTTGGCTGGGAAAAGTCAAAGAGAAGATTAGCGTTAGGGCACGTGTGACTGATAGCTGCTTGCATTTTTTTTTCTTACGGTATTTGCTAACCTAGAGGAATGATTCACTGATTGACAAAGCCAGGCAATAGCAGTAGATGCTGAAGGTAAAGAATGCTTATTTGGGGAAGAGGAGTTTTCTGAGTCCTGCAAGGCTCTATGGAAGAATTTTTGATCTGGCTGTACGTAAGTTGGTTTTGAATGGCATCACCTTTTGGAAGAAGCTGTAGCCCAGAATGTTCAGCAAAACAATTGGGTCCAAAGGGTGAGGATAAAGATTTGAAATCCCTGATGAATAACAGGACAGAAAAATCCAGAAAGGACAGACCATAATTACTAGAGACAAAACAAGCCCAGAATGGTATTTCCCACTTACGTGAAAAGTATCCAAACATGCATCTGATACTCCTTAGTCCTAAAATCCTGTGTTTAAAACATCCCACAGTCCATTTCAATGTACCATCAGGGTCTTTTAATCCCAGTATTTTAAAGCCATTAAGAGAATGTATGTAACACCATAAGCTGAAAGTTTGCTCTATTGAAAGCAAGGGCCCTCTTCCTTCTGGTGGAAAATGAACAAGTGACTCTTTGAAATCCTGCTTTATTGGCAATGGTATTAAACCTTGAAGTCACTGGGCTTCATGAAATCATGGAATGGGTAATAAGCATTAGCCATATAACAAGTATGAGACAGGTCAGCTCCTAACAGAAAGGTCCTCAGAGCATATTCACTAATTTCCACGACTGTTCACCACTCTACCAACTAACCTAACAGCATCACTAATAAGTCTAGAATTTTACCTTTCCTCTAATAAACCAAGGCAGAGCAAAGCTGTATACTGAGGAAGAGATAACCACTGGATGAGCTAACGCACTAGCTTTTGTGAGATTCAGCCCGTTGCTCTTAAAGTTTCGGGAAAATGCTCTATTTCACAAAGATAGCTGTGACTCCTACTTACAAATGTATGCTGCACTGAACAAATTCATACTTTGTTAGTAAACTAAATAAAATGCTTTTAAAATCAACCACAATGAAACATTTCATCCCCACCTCTGTATTTGCCATTTCCATGCCTCTTCACAATTTCTGAGTACTCCCTCGTGTGTGCCAAACTGACAGGGGAAAAATCTGTTCCCAAGCTACTTTTAGCCAAGTAAATACTTGGAAATTCACTGTGTAGCTAAGAAAGCATACCATTATGGCCTTTTCAAAGACACCCTGTAAACATCCAGCATTGAGCAAAGTAGATAAGCTTTTTTTAGAAAAGAGCACAGGCTTACTTTCAGTTTTAGTGAAAGCACAGTCATGAAAAAAGGGCCTCCTGTATGTTCACCCTGAATTATCCCAGTGGTCATAATCATCGGTCTATGTTTTAATTGTCCTCTCAGTTGCCTGCATCACCTATGAGAGTGGAAGACATCAATAGGAGGGCAAGCAAGACCTGTGTGTCTTGGTCACCACTGGGAACAATATACCAGCATGGAGTGGCATTCAATATTAACATTTGTTCTGTGAATGAATACCATCCAGAGGGGTGATGGAGTAAATTTCAACCAGCTACATTAGAAAGGAATTACAGAATCCAAGCTTTCTGGACCTCAAGGTTCTTTTCTTTTCTCATGAGGCCAAATCCTTTCCATGCCTCTGTGAGCTGGTACAGTGAGGTGAGGTGGGGCGAGGGGGTGGAAGTCTGGTGGTTATTCTTGGCAAGCTTACCCATATCGGCAGTCACGGTCTACCTAACAGGTCAAAGCAGTTAGTCTGTAGCTAACACAAAGCCTAAGTATATGGATAACCAAGCATGAAAGAGATCAGCTGCATGTATACATTCTTTTTTCTCAATTATCATGCTTCAGTGTAACTGACTAGATATAATTCCCAGTGCTATACAGCAGGATCTCATTGCCCATCCATTCCAAAGGCAATAGTTTTCATCTATTAACCCCAAATTCCCCATCCATCTATAATGGAAAAAAATAAAAACATTATTTAAAAAAAAAGAAAGAAAGATCGCAAATAATTTAGAACCTAATGTGTTACCTGATTAATTTTATGTTTCTATAAAGCCACATAACCTGTTGGGCTGCCATCGAATGAGGCAGGCCTTCAAGTAACATTTGCGTCTATCATCACATGGTCTTCCTTCAGACCTTATAATCAAGACTTCCTATCTCATGCTTAGCTAGGGAAGGATTTAGAACCGTTTTAGATGGGAGCAGGAGATGGAAGAAAGAGCAAGATGAGAAGAAATAATAGGAGGAGATAGGAGGAGCAAGAGGTAGAAGAGGAAGGTTAAGAAAGAGGAGAAGGTCAAACTCTAGAGCCGGTCTGGGTAACCTTGGCCATAATTAGATTTTTTTGCAGTGTTCTGTAATCTATTGCTGAAGGTAAAGTTGGCGTTACTTGCTGAAATGATATTAATTTCAATGAGATTCCAAACCAAAAGCTCAAATAAAGAATTACAAAAGGCTAGAAGGCCTCAAGGTAAATATATATATATAAGCTATATTATTAAAAGATCAACAAAGATCCAGTCCTGAAGGATTCAAGGGGGACTGGGGAAAGGAGAGGTTAGCAGTGATGGAGGTGTTTGTAATGTTGATCATGACAGTGACGATGGAACTTACCATGGCCAGGTAAGCTCATTTGGTCCTCACAAGCATGCTATCAAGCAGATCCCACTTTTCCTATTTCCATTTTATAGGCAAAGAACAGAGAAGTACATCAGATGCACGAGTTCACAGAGCCGGCAAGTGGCAATGCCAACCTATTCATCCAGGAGGTCTGGTTGCAAACATCTCATCTACATATTAGTTTCCTGTAGTCACTTCAACAAATTACCACCAACTTCACAGATTCTAACAATTTATCTCTCCCAGTTCTAGAAGCCTGAAGTCTGCAATCAGCATCACTGGGCTAAAATCAAGGCATCAATAGTTCTGTATTCTCTTTGGAATATCTAGGTGAGAATCCATTCCTTGCTTTTTCTAGTTTTTGTTGGCTGCCAGCTTTCCTTGGCTTGTGGTCACATCACTCCAATATTCAAGGCCAGAATCTTCAAGTTTCTCTGTTTTATGTTCACACACCTTCTCCCATGTATGTGTGTGTGTGTGTGTGTGTGTGTGTCTATTTATAAGGATACTTATGGCTGCATTTAGGGTCCACCCAGATAACCTAGGATAATTTCATCTCAAAATTTTACCATAATCACACTGCAAAAACTTTTTTGGGTAACATTTACAAATAAGGTAATATTTATATGTTTTCGGTGTTCGGACCTGACATATTTGGCCTGAGGGGAAGGGATTTTTCAGTCTACCACTCTACTCTGCTATAGTAGTTTCAGTGGTTTGGATCAGCCTTTTTAAAAACTTGCACACACTTATTGCAAATAAATTAGTTGAAAGTTTCCAATATAGCAGCTAAAAATATGCATCTGGATATCATTTAATTTTAAAAGTTACATTAATATTCTAGAGACTACACACTCCAATTTAACACTCTTCTATAGGTCACTGATTTGTCATTCAAGACCTCAAACTTACATGAGGATGACAGCTCTTTTGGTTCTATCCCTGGTCACTGAAATTCAACCAACAACTGCCAGAATAACACAAGTCCATAGTTTCTACTATTATCCTATAATCTCAGTGCTCAAAACTCTCCAAGAGCTTCCTATGATGATAGTGCAGCACACGTGATCAATAGAGTCCTCTATCATCTAGACTCCCAATTCCCGCCTTCCTAGCTCATTATCACCTGTCCTTCCAAACAGTCTCCTTTCTCCCCAACGAATATAAGCAATCTTCTGTTTTTCCCATTGCTCTTTGCTCACTTGGGAAACTTACTCCCCCTTTCAACAACCCAGGTTCGTAATTTTCTGTGAGCTTCGATTAAAATTTATCTCATGCAACATGCGTACAGAAAGATGGCCAACATCACCCATCATTAAAGAAAGGCACATCAAAAGCACAATGAGTTATCATTTCACACCTATCAGGATGGCTACTACCAACACACACACACACACACACACACTCACACACACAGAAGGTAACGTGTTGTAAAGAAATTAGAACCCTTGTCTACTTTTGGTGAGAATGTAAAATGGTGCCACTGTTATGGAAAACAGGATGGACGTTCCTCAAAAATTTTTCATTTTTTTTGAGGAATGTCCATCCTGGAACTACCTCTGATCCAGCAATTCCACATCTGGATGTATCCAAAGAATTGAAAGCAGGGCCTTGAAGAGATATTTGCACACAAAGTGAAAGGAAAATCCTCTGCCCCAGGGCATTCTTCTCCATCTACATTCTTACTTTCAGAAAAGTGGAATTTAGAGGGAGTTCCCGACGTGGCGCGCAGTGGTTAACGAATCCAACTAGGAACCATGAGATTGCGGGTTCGGTCCCTGCCCTTGCTCAGTGGGTTAACGATCCGGCGTTGCCGTGAGCTGTGGTGTAGGTTGCAGACGCGGCTCGGATCCTGCGTTGCTGTGCCTCTGGCATAGGCCGCTGGCTACAGCTCCGATTCAACCCCTAGCCTGGGAACCTCCATATGCCGCAGGAGCGGCCCAAGAAATAGCAACAACAACAACAAAAGACAAAAAGACAAAAAAAAAAAAAAAAAAAGTGGAATTTAGAAAGTAATATTGTATATTTAACAGTGTACAGTTTTAGAAGTGTCTGGTACTGTCTTTCACTTCTCAAAGGAACTCAAAATAGTGCTTCAGCTAGATTTCCTTATTGCAATGGATGAATTGAAGAGAGAAAGGAGTTTAGATCAGAACATCAGCAAGGATGTAAAGCCAGATTCCTTGATTCCCACCCATTGGTTATTTTTCTACTCTTAAGGCTTCTAAGTCAGGGATCATGCATTTAATGCCTTTCTTAAAATGACCATCATTTCTAAAACAAGGATGGTGACGATATCAGTTAAACAGAACAAATGCTATATTTAAAAATGAGGAACAAACTGTCTGAAAGAAAAACTACTCTTTCAGCAAGCAAAAATAATTAAATTTAAATCATACGTCAGGTGGTATGCAAAATCACAGAAATCAGTACTTAAATTATTATAGAATATATAAAGTGTGTTGAGACAATAATTTGTTGAAATCTGTATGGGTGCACCTGTACACATACAGCTATGATTTAAGACAAAAGTGCTATATACATCAATGAATTTTTAGTTCATATTATCATACCTAGAGAGTTAAGACTGAGTAGTTTATGATTACATTAGACCTTTGAGATGTGTGGATCCCTTAGTCACCATTTTCTGATGATTTATTAAAATGAATACAAGTACATAAATACAGGTTACTGGAGAAGTGAAATAAAAATGTATGGCTTTATTAAAATTCAAGTGAGAAACACTCCTCAAAGCAGCCATATGACTCTTTTAATGGAATATTCCATTTTTTAGGAATGCCTTTCTCTCCAAAAGTAAATCTCAAGTCTATTTCCTAAAATACTTCATATATGGTAAAACACAAAAAGAATCACAATGCCTCTTGCTGTTACAAGGATTCAAATGAATCCTATCATGTGCCACCAAGTTACCCATCTACACTGAGCATGTCGCATTACGACCCAGTAAGTCCACAACAGGGCAGGTGTTAGACTCTTCTTCCAGTATCAGTGCTATAAAATTATACTGAATTGTCATTAATGGAAATAACATTATTTCTATGTATTTTTATGCACGGGGATTTAAAAGAGCAAAATCCAACAGTTCCATCAGTCTCACTTAGGAAATTGAATCACAATGACAAAAACTCACTCAAGACTCACAGACAAGAGTCTGAAATATTATGAGACTAGATAGCTGATAAAAAGATTTGGATAAAAAAGACGACTTATAACTGACACTAGACACACAAAAACATGCCTAAGAAGAGTTGCCACAGAAATCCAACAGTACAAACAAGTAGTTTTCAGCTGCTTCTTTCTGTATTACACACTAAGGCAGGTTTACAAAAGGTGAAGCAAACAATGGCTTTATTTTTCTAGGCCAATTATTTTTTAGTCTTGGTCAACAGAAAAGAAAGCAAGCCATAAAGGCAGAGGATGGATGAACAGGCCAGTAGAAACAAATAGAGTGCCTAGAAAAGACCCCATATTTATCATTTGATGGATAACTGAGCTGGGTCTGAAGACCAGTGGACAGAGAATAGAATATCTAATAAATAGTAATGAGTTAATTGATTGTCTGTATAGGGAAAAAAAAAGAAATTTGGATTCCTACCTTATACCATACACAAAAACCAACCCCAGATTTATCAAGGATTTTTAGCATGAAAAGCACAATTTACTCAATCACTCTGCTGTACAGCAGAAATACTCCCAACATTGCAAATCAACTCTACTTCAATAAAACTTTAAAAGATAAAAAAAAGAGCACAACTTTAAATTTTTCAGAATTCTTAAAATATCATAAATATAGGAGAATATTTTTATGGTTTCAGTATAAGGAAGGATATTTTTAACAAGACATTAAATACCCAAACCACAAAGCAAAAGATTAATACATAAGAATCTATTAAAATAAAGAACTACTTTTCATTAAAAGGTATCATAAATTAAAAAAAAAAAGTAAAAACACAAAAGGAATTAAAACGCAACCCACAGAATGGAAAAGAACATTTATATATCTACAACTAATAAAGGTTTAGTATTCAGAATATCTAAGAAAATTCTACAAATTTTTAAGCAAAAGACCAAGAACTTATTAGGAAAAAAATGGGCAAAAGACATGAACGGCTATTTTTCAGAGGAGGAAACAAATGGCCACTATTCACATAAGATTCTCAACCTCACTAATAATCAAGGAAATGCAAATTGCAGACATAGGGAGATAACGATTTTAGATCACTGGATGGGCAAGAACAGGGGAGTCTGATGGCATGAGGGGTTGGCAGGAATATGAAACCATGAGAACTATTATACCTTACTAATGCGCATGTAAATTAACACTATAATTTTGGAATATAAAATGGTATTATCAAATTGAATATGCACATACCCTACAATCCAGAAATTCTCCTGTTAGATACATACTTTAAAGAAACGCTTAAACATTTACGAGGATGTCCCTTGTTGCAATGCTAGCAAAACACAAGAGAAACCCAATTGTCCATGAGTAGGGGTTTTGATAAATAAACTAGGCTATAATCATTCGGTATTTTATAACAGTGAAAAAGAGTGAATTGTAACTCTCGGAAATCACACAGATGAACCTTAGAAACATTAATTTTAATGAAAAAAGCAAGATGCAGGAAAGTACCTAAAATAAGGATACCATTCTTATACAGCTCCAAAACAAAATTAAAGAATATTTTCAGTACATACACCTAAGATCCCCCTGTATGATGTAGTGGTAAACTTATTTTTTTAAGGAGCAAAGTAAGATAAAATTTTTCAGGATGCTCATTACTTCATTGAAGAAAGGAGAATGAGTCCTGAAGGAATTTTATCAAAGTAACTTCAAAAAATTTTTTTCCAGCATGTAAAAGTTCCCGGATCGCAGGTTGAACCTGTGCCACAGCTGTCACCAGAGTCATAGCACTGACAACGCTGGATCCTTAACCCGCTGAGCCATGAGGGAACTCCAAAACAAGCGCTTCTTTATTTAGATAGCAAAAGGTTAAAAACCAATTTTTTTTTAATGGTCACACCCACAGCATGGGGAAATTTCCAGGTCAGGGATTGAATCTGAGCCATGGGCTGTGACCTACATCACAGCTGTAGCAACAGAGGATAGTGAACCAACTTTGCTGGGTGGGTAATAGAACTCACCCCTCTTCAGCAATCCAAGCCACTGCAGTCGGATTCTTAACCAACTATGCCACAGCCAGGAACCTCCCAAATGTTTATAAACTTATTTTACACATACTTGAAACCAAAGGTGTAGACAACACCCTTGGGGTCTTATAGAGTGACTATTTCTTGGCTTAGTAAACTCTAGCAGCAAGCGTCTGGCCTTTCTTCACACTATCCCAGTACATAGTTATACTTCAGGAACTTACCCTCTCCAGGCTGGGGATGCAAGAGAAGCAAAAGGTCCAGAGTATGGTTCTACTCTCTAATAGTATCTAAGTGAGAGCACCAAGGTCCCCTCCATCATACTCTAGGGTCTCTTAATTCTTACAGCTATCAAAACCAAGCCATCAGTCATAGCACTGGTCAATCAAAATGCCAGGCCCAGTGGGCTCAATGGTTGAGGGGAAGGAAGGAAGAAATATCCTATCACGTACATAGAGATGCTGTAATGGTCCCATGTGGGGAAGGAGGATGGAGATGAGGACAACCAATCACCATTAATTTCATGTCTTCCTTCCACTACCCAATCCCTGCCTTTGGCACCAGAGTCACTTTATACCTCATTGCCGCCTTTGTTATAGGTCGGATTATCTCTAAAACTAGATACCACATTTTATATCACTTCAGTTCTTTAATATTATTTTATTCACATTTTAAATGCCGTTTTCTTTGGAGGCTCTATCGATTCCATTTTAACGTCAACTCTTGCAAAGCAAATTCCTGGCATAGATGCTGAGGATGCAGAAATGAATCTGAGATAGTTCCTCCCTGCCAGTGACTCACAGAGAAAGCTGACGCACTATCATCATCAAAGTTTTGAATGTAGTATCCTAGAAATACATGCGGAGCTAGGAAGGAGTACCCAGCAGAGAAGGTCACGTCCATATATAAAATGTGAGCTAGAAAACAAGGAAACAACAATAAAGAGAAAGCAAATTCTAAAAGCCAAGAATACAAGCTACTAAGGTGGATCCTGTCCTGATATTAGATTACTAAATGTTTCTTGTACCATTTCTGAGAGTAATTTCGGTCAAAACACTAGCTACATTATTTACTTTTATGGATCCTAAGTCCAATGAAAATTATTTTGATTAATTCTTTTTATTGAATGAATGAATCTTGTGAAATTAACAGTGTTTTTTATGTGTGGGGCACTAGACTGAAGATGCAAAACAGACAAAATATGGTCCCTACCCTTAAGGAAAAGAGCGAGCGAGAGAGAGAGAGAGAGAGAGAGAGAGAGAGAGAGAGAGAGTGTGTGTGTGTGTGTTTTAAGAAAAAAAAATTGTACCACTGATCAAGAACTTCTGAGAACTCTACATTGACTTCAATGGACAAAGGAAATAACTATCTTCTAACTCATAACTAAAAGTGGAAAGGGGCAAAGTGTGAACTGGCTACAAGTGTATGCATAAGCGTGTGCACACACACCCACGCACACTCTCTCCAGTTTAAAATCTCCCTATGACACACCAAAGTATTTGCCAATTATTACTTATGTTTGAACCTGTTTTCAAATGATTAATATCCAGTGTGTTTCACTGAATATATACTTCTAAAATAGTAGGTCCCCAAACATTTTATTTTGAGCTTTATTTTTAATGTTTCAGAAGCAGCAGGGGGCAATCTAACGTAGGAAACCTGCTGTGGAAGTGGTGAAAGCTAAAGCAAGGCTGCATTCTAGAGCTCTTCGGGAAAAAAACAAAAAAAAAAATCTCCACTTTGCTGAATACAAAATATGGTGTAGAGAGAAAGGGGAAATATACATTGGAGAGAACAAATCCAGGGCAGTAAAATAACAGAAGGTGAAGGGTGCACTCTGTGATAAAGTAAGATGAAATGAAATGAAATAAATATAAAATAAAATTTTTAAAACTCTCATACAGGCAAAGAGAAATCTATGAAGGCATATAGACATCCTAGGATTTTTGTTCTAACTTTGCCTGCAGGCGCTTCTGAGCCCAAATAACTGCAGATCTGGGAATAACAGGTGTTTATTGATTTCTTTGTGATTTTTCTTTTTTTATTTCTTCCCTTTTTTTTTTTTTTTCCTGGGGTACCAGAACACAAAGACATGTGTATTCCATATGTAACACTTTAGAAAATGAAAGGCAACAGAAACACTGAACAGATGTGGAGAGTAAGGACCCACTTTCCCCAATACAACTTAATGTCAACATGCCAACTGCTTTCTCTACATTATTCTTAAAAAGAAAAGGCACCAGAAATTCCCCATAAAAATATTAACTGACAAGAATCTTGAATGTTAGCATGAACATCTGTACTAATCAGAAAGTAATGACTTCAGATTTCTTTCTCAGTTTAATCCTTATTTTGAAAGCCCTTACAAGAAATACCTTACGATCATTAAGGACAATCAACAGTTTGGTTTTACTTGCCTTTAAATTTAAAGGAGAAAGAACTTGCTAGTCCCCGAAGATATCCATTTTTTAAAAAAAACCTTGGTCAAATTGAGCTACAAAACCACATCAAGCTTGATTTCTTCTGATACATGAAGAAGTTCAAGAAACAAAATTTTCTCTCCCTAAATGATAAAGACAGCTAGATTATGGTTAATCCTTTATCTTCAGACTTCCATTTATCAAATCAAGATGGAACGCCCTCCTTATGTTTCAAGTATCTAATAATGTTTAGAGGACCAATGATGGAAAGGTACCAAAATAGAATACATGTATTTTTATTTTTTCCAAATTTTAGACAAATGGCTCCCTCATCTCTCCAGGCATCGCATTTGAGAGCATTACCACTCATGAAAGGACAGTATGTACTCAAATAGTTTAAAAAAAAGAAAGAAAGAAGAAAAAAAGGAGGAGAAATTGGAAGTTCAACTCTGCTGAAATTTTGCCAAAGATGAAGAGGTTTGGAATATAGACAGGAAGCGGGGAAGTGGGCAAAGGGTGGTATTTTCTGAATCCAGTTTGGGAGGCAAATAAAAACAGTGTGAGAGACCTCATCATAAAGAAAAGGGACCTGTCGCGGGGGCGGGGGGGGGGGGCCACAGAGCAGCAGCACACAGGGAAAAGGAGGGAGGTGTATGAGTGGTCCTGTGAAGTCGGCAGGAAGCCCCGCAGTTCCAAAGATGAAACAGACTTCTCTGGGGAAAACAATGTTGTTTAAATATTCCTACATATGTCCAATGGTGAACTTGGGCAGCAAATAAACGGCAGGGAAGACTAATAGCAGACTGTGCTAAACAGCAGTGAGAAAGTACAGTGTCCTGTGAGGAAGAAGTCATTGTTCCAAGAATTACAGTTTCCTAAGGACCCTGATTTTTTTTTTTTCCCCGCAAAGGCTAAGGTAGCTGCAGTCTGCAGATGTGGTTGAAAAAAAACACGCTGAGCAGGAGGTCCATTTCCCTATGGCATGACCATATTTTCTATAGCAATAATCCCACATCCATAAAAGGAACAAGAGAGAGAGAGAGAGAAGAGGACAGGAGACAGATACAGTCTCATTCAAGGGGAGAAGCGGGGGCCACACAAGCATGGCACAAAGAAACACGCAGGGGCCCTTGTTCATTATTATTTGTAAATGTTGATAGAGGCTTTTTTTATATCCACCAGCTTGCATTTGGGGATTGGTAGGAAATGCTAGCCAAAAGCAAAGACTGCTGTGTCCACTGACTTAAATGTGTGACTGCACACACACACAGACACACACAGACACATATGCATCCCTAATCTAGCTGCAGCTCCTTAAAAAAATACAAAAAGCCTCCTTCAAATTGTTCACTACCCCTCCCATTTCCTGCATGTACCTGAACACTTGTATGGTTTTCTGCAGCTCCTGAGTTATCTGAGCTACCTAATGCATGCCCAGTATGAAACATTTCTAAATGAGTTCGTCTTTATTGAATTATGATTTCCAGCAGACACTAATAACAAAATTCAAATTGCTCTGGCAGACGAGAATTTTTAGAGTGCTGGGAAGTAACCGAGTTTTGAAGAGCATCTCCAAGAGCCACCCACCAAGTGTTTAGAGGAACTGGGTGCCGCTTGATGAAATTCTTCCAATAGTTAATTAGATTTGCCAAGAAAAAAAAAGTCAATCGTTAAGTGTCAACACTCTAGGAGTTGCACATGATAAAGAATTGTTATTGGCATACCCAGGGTGTAGTCAAAGTAAAGCTTAACAAAACAAAGTTTCCAGATTTCCGAACCGGCTCTGTAGTCAACACAATGCAATTAGCAACCCATCAAAAGGAGAGGGAAGCGACTTTTGCCCTATGGTTTCTTTTTCCTCAGGAATTTCTCTGGCCTTTTAAAAAGGCATTTCACAAGAGAGGAGGAATACATAGAGACACTCATTCAATCAGAGGTTGCATTGCCTATGAACACCTGCAAACTGAATTTGCTCTGTTTTGTTAACCATTTATTTTGTCTTTACTGGATTTTCAGAGGGAAATGTGATAATCCCACTGTTCGTCAGATGTTCAGCAGGGTGTTTCATCTAATAAAGCCATTGCAATGGAATGGATTAAAGCAACATGGAGCATTCCTAATCTGGGATCTGCGAAAGAATTTTAACATCCAGGCGCTGTGAGCTCAATCTTAAAAATGTTACTGGAAGGATAAAAGTAGCATGTCTAACATCTGCTCTTCTTTTCAGGCATCTTTATATCGCTATCACTTATGCGAGGTGAGGACAAGATGAGCTACTGGAGCATCACTGACTTTGTCTCTGGGATTGTATTCCATGATTTACCATGATTTAAACATACACATTTAAGTCATACAGTTATCATCTGGCAGAACTATCAAAGAGCCCGGAATAAAACAAATGAAATTAGAAAAGGGACTTTTTAGTATAAACATTATGAGGGTTTCCCCCCAAAACCTAAAGCTATTATTTCCCAATAAAGGAAAGAGGATTTACCAATGAATTTTAAAGTTTAACCTGTGTTTCCCAAATATGTTTTACACTGGGTCTTATCTCCTTGGCTGTAAAATCGATGTGACACCCCTTATGTCTGGTCCTCATTTTTTAACATCTGTTGGGATTTTTATACTGTTGAGAAGGAAATAAAATAACAACCATCACTTCTTTCTACCACTCACTTCAGAACTGACCAACTAATTCAAACTCATCTATCTAGTATAGGATATATACACAATAGGAATATAAAGTGAGCCAACTCTGAACTTTAAATGTTCTAGTAACCACATTTAAAAAGTAAAAATAAACAGTGACATTAACTTAAATATTATATTTATCTAATCCAAGATACCTAAAGTATCTTTTAACACAGTTACCACAAGATGGTGAGAAAAAATATATCTAAGCTAAGTCTTTGCAATCTGGTATGTTTTATGCTTACAGCATATCTCAACCAGGACTCATCATATTTCAAATGTTCAATAGCCAACATGTAACTAGTGGCTATCATACTGAAAACTATAGCTCTAGACAAATAAAGAAAATGATGTGCAGAGAATAATGTGCTAACTAGGCAGGGATGTCACAAGATAAGCATCCAACTCCCCTTCCTGGCCCCACTTCTTTCTGGTCCCATCTCCAACTACTGCAGTTTTCCTAAGATCTGTCCTTTACCCAGTCACCCAATCTTGGTGATTTGATTTACTCATTTATTCACTCACCAAACCTTTACTAGATATCTGTAATGGGCCAAGTACTGTGCTAACTGCTAGTGTTATAAAGATAAGACAAACCCTCACCGTCATAATAGCACGACGACGACGGAGTATATACACAAGCTGATGCATCTTCACAACTTAGTGTGCTAAGTGTTCTGGTAGAGGATGCTAATGGGCTTGGATTTGTGCATAGGAGTACATACATGATGGTAGGGGAGGAAGGCAGCTTACAGCTCCAAGGTTATCTTCTCAGAAAGATCTTTGATGACCAATAGAAAGTAGAAAGACTTACTCACCCCTTTGTCACCTTGGTTTCCACCATCTTGTTTTATTTTCTTTGGAGCATCTATCAGCATCTGAAATCCTTACTTGTTTATTTGAATTATTTTTGTTGGCTGGTTTAGCATTTATTTATCTTCCTAGAAAGAAGGTCCATGATGATAGGGACCTTATGAGCCTTATTCACCCTGTGCTTTTGACAGAGTAGGTAATAAGAATATTCCATCCATCGCTGAATTTCCTTCTAATCATATTACTACTCTTTTTCCAAGGCTTACTATAATCCTTCTGATCCAATAAACTACTCCATACTCTCCTCTAATTCATCCTCAGCAATACAAGGTGCAAACACCTGAACACTGACTTTATTGTATCAATCCCCCTTTCAAAATGCACCATTCTTTTTAGGAAAGAGTCCAGATACCCTTATTGAGGCCATCAAAGTTGTCTATACTCTGGTAATCAAGGTTCTTCTCTAACTTGGCCCACTCACAATTTTCCTCACTTACTCTATAACAAGAGGCTTCCATTCTGGAGATACAGAGAAATTGATAGATGTCTTAACTTTCCTTTTCCTGTTATCAACTCATTACCAAAAAATTAAAAGGCATTCTTTCCCTCTCAGGTCCTTATTCTAGGAGGACAGCCAGCCTACATACATGTCGTTGCTGTCCAGGGTTATCAGCCCCCAAGGTGAGAACTGGTTCCCACCTGGAAATCCGTGACCACACCCAGTGCCACAATCTTGAGAGTCAAGAGGAAACGGGTAAGCTTTGTGTGGACACAGCCAGGATGGCCCATCTATGAACAGCCCAGGACCTGGTCTCAGCAGTGCCTAAGGTGGACATAGCCTTTTTGTCCTGAATGGCAGAAGCCCTGGGTTCAGTCCAAGGGAAAAATGACACTGAACCTCTCAACAGTCTTGGACGGCAGAGAGATTTGGATGTGGACATCGAACAAACCATCCTATTATACTGCCTGGTAAACAAGTCACAAATACTCCCAAAATCCAGTGTTTTTTTCCTTCCTAATTCCTCTCCCTCTTTGCCCCTGAAATGCTGGGGCTTTTCAGAACACTTACGCTGATCATCCTTTTGGAATGAGAGCATAGGAGGGAAAAGATGGCCTTGTGTGTGTGTGTGTGTGTGTGTGTGTGTGTGTGTGTGTGTTTGTGTTCAGTCAATAGTAGGGGAAAAAAGTCAAGACTCTAATAGCCAGTTCTGACACTCCCCTATTCATTACAGGACTCTACATCAAGAACAAATAGAGACAGAGCTAGGCTACGAATCCTAGAAATGTCCCACCCTTTGTGGTTTATGCCCTAAGTACAGCACTAAATATGGCTTCTAACCAGATTTAATCACATTAGTATATTTAAGAGAAGGAATTCTGCAGAGAATGTTCTTGGTTTCAGCATCTCTAAAATCCAGAGAAGGGACTAGATCATTTTAAGCGAGTTTTATAATTTGCTTCTACTCACTTTAGCCTCCAGACCCTAGAGGAATTACTCTAAGCATTTATCACCTATTCTGTTAATTATTGTCCTTAATTAAATAACACCTTTAAGAAACGCTTAACCACTGCGTGCATGTCTTGCCTCCTTAATTAGAATGTAAGATCCTCAAGCATAATTCAACAAAAATATATTAAGTACCCACTGGGTTCAAGGAATAATATAAGGACAGAGATTTCTCCCTAGGTGGTTGCCACGTTACTTGACACTTAATATCAGTCACTTTCAATATGAAAGATTTCTTCACTTTGCTCCACTGCAGTATTTTTAGCTTCTTTTTTCACATAAGCAGGGTTACCTGGTGTAATGCATGGAAAGGCTTGGAGAGCCAGGAAACAAATGAACATGTCTGCCTTCCTAGGATTGCTCCAGAGATTTCTGAAATCTATGAAATGTTGTAGGAACCACTGGCCCATAATATTACCCGCTGTTCTCCTTATTTTTCTGTTGTGAACAAAACCTATCTTTTGCCTGCTTTAATATGGAGGAATAAGTAATCTTACTTCTGACTGAAATGCTCCTTGGGAAAAAGCAAGGCAGGCAGATCCTGAGCAGGCAAGCAATTGAGCTCAGGGAGTTTATGTGGATCGTGATCTTAGGAAGTACAACTGAGGAAATGGGAAAAAATCCAACAGAGAAGAAGTCCAAAAAGTGGGTTAATGAAGGGCTATTACAATTAGTCCCACACTCCGAGATGTCAGGTAGATCCTCAGTGTCCCTCCCAAGGATGGAAAAGCAGGAGAATGTATTCTCTGCCTCTTCTCTCTCAGGAGCTGAACGTTGTTCCCAAGAAAATCCCAAGACACAGTGAAAGAGAAAGCTCCTCGGTAGGGAGGTAGAGACACAGGACCGGAAATGCAAACTGCCAAAGTGCACAGGCACCAGCCACAGCAGCCACAAATGGGCACCGTTGTACCTAAGGCGGCATGGGACAAAGCAGCCACTGTATCTGCTGCATGTGTGGGTTCATCCATCTTCACTACCAGACACTCAGGTTAGGAGCTCTAGAAACCTCGTTTCTACTCACGGTCCTGTCAGTTCCTCCTGACTGGTATCAGATTCAAGTCACTTTACAGCCCTCTCACTTAGACGCCTTTCTCTAAATGGGATATGATGATGGCTGTTACCATAAGGTACAAGGAGGATTAGAGACGTGACTTAATTTTCATGTCTGATGGGTTTGGGGTCAGGGGTCACAAGCTCAAATGCCTTCTACGGCTTTGGCTTTACGACCATCATAAACAGGGATAAAAACTTGATGAGCGTGATCCTGAATGCCCCAAGGTTGAGGCCCCAGACGCCAAGGTGCTGAGTGTCGATGGGAGCAAAAAACCATGTGACATTCTAGAGCTTCCATATAACTCCTGCTGATGCCAGTCATTCAACGGCCACTTAGGGTCTGCTCTATGGCATGACAGAAAGCATGCCAGATGCCAGCATAGCTATTCCCGGTCCCTGTCCTGAGGAAACCACAGCCTTCAGAAAAAGATGTACAAGGGAAAAAAATGTGATGAATGCTAAGCAAGTAGGAGTCTTTCACCAACCCTCAAGTTTATTCGTGAAAATCCATTTCGCAATAAAATTGCCATCTAAGAAAACTTTCAGAAGTTTACGAAAAAGTAGGGTCAGAGTATTGCATGACCTGTGAGCACCTTCAGAAGTACTGCATCCTACTTCTAATTGCTCATGTTTAATTAGCACTTGCTATGTGTCAGGAACAATATGAAGTGCATTCCATTGCATTCTCAGCTGACCCTCCCAACAATACTATTAAAGATACTGAGTCCAAAGAGCTTTGATGACCTGTGCAAAAATTCCTGCAGCTAACAGATGGGTCAAAATTTAAGCTCAGGTAATCTGGCTACAGAGCCCTCGTTCTTCAGGACCCATCTACAGAACTTTATTAAAACCTAACAAAGGTTGCATGTGAAATTAAGAGAATATGAACAGTATTTCATAGAGCAAAGATATGCCATAGAGGTTACTATACTATTAATTTCTGGAATAGAACAAAATACCTCAAAACTTGATCGTAAAGCAATGAGATCCTACTGTATAGCACAGCGAAATATATCTAATCACTTGTGATGGAACATGATGGAGGATAATGTGAGAAGAATGTATATAAATTTGTAACTGGGTCACTTTGCTGTACAACAGAAATTGACAGAACACTGCAAATCAACTAGAATAAAAAATATTTTAATTTATGGTATAAAATAAATATTACTTCTTACGACACTGTGTGGGTGGGTGGCTCGGCCAGGGCTAAGCGATGTAGGATAGCTTCACTCATGTCTATGGCCTCCACTGAATGGATTGGATAGTTGGGTATCAGTATCCATAGCCTTCCATCCTCCAAGAGGCTATCAGGGCTTATCCACACAACGACAGAAGGGCTTTCAGCAACTAGGTAACAAATACTTTTCTCCCTCTCTACACGTATTTGCTACTATCCCATTGGCAAGTGCCATGGCCAAAATTAGAGTCGAAAAAGGAGAAGAACCAGTGAGGCAAGAATAAATGCCACAATTCCTATGGAAGTTTTTTTTTTTTTTTTTTTTTTGCATGTACTTTTTTTCCATTTTTTTTCCCTATGGCAGTCCTATACACATAAATTCGGTCTGCTTTGCCGCAGATGTATAACCTAAAATAATCTGTCTTCCGTGTCAGGCATTTATCCAAATGTTCAAGTTCTTCCTAATTTCCCAACTCAGAATAAATTCCTTCTTCCCGGGCCCCATGAAGTAACTAAGTGGCAGGGTAACTGGACTAAGAAGATGAGGAGGAGGAGGAGTAGAAATGACAAGGAAGAAGAGGAAGGGTAAGAGGAGGAAGAGAGGAAGGATCGCAGCAGCTGCAAACCCCTCTTTGGGAAGAGCTTGTCCTACCTACTCAGCATGGCTAAGCATTTCTGAAACTTCCTCTCCTAGTCCTCAGGCACTGTACACCCAGGCTATCCCCGTCGCTGCTCCCACAGCACCAAAGTGCAGCCCCTAGACCCAAATGACTCTCTCCTCAACCTCTCCGATGTCTTCTAAAGGTTATTGCACCAACTTCTTTTTCCAAGTCCCAGTTTCCACTTTTTCAAACACAGGAATGACCCACAATTCACATATACTCCAAGTGAAATTCTCACAGTTGCTAAGAGTGATACAGACATATAACTCATATACTAGAGTTTTCCAAAAGTAAACAGGGAGGGATGTAAGCCCTGGCTACTCAAAGAACAAAATGGACAAGCAGCTGGATGAGCTGGGAGAAGAGGGGTACAACTCCCGGGAAGATTTCATGACACAGGTGAGGTAAGTCACGTCCATGTAAGACTTTGGCCAGTGATGCCTTTCTGTGTGTTTTCTCATCTACGGAGAGATCATCAGTAATAGGAGATGATCATTAAAAGCACTTACCCCTGTCCCTGGAAATAGTAAGGTAGCCAACAAACTCTAATAACCACTATATTTGACTCTGAATTGCATCTTGTTTCACAGGGAATGCTCTTCCAATTAAAATGCATCTTTCAATCAGTGTCACAAGAAACTTGATTGTCATCAGATCAAAAAATGAGCCTCCATCCAATGTCTTCCCAGGCTATGAGAAATCTCTCTCATCTTTCCTCCTCCTTTCTCTCCCCTGGCATATTCTTCTAAGTATATCCATTTTAGGAAAACGAAAGCCAGAAAATTGTGTGTATTGTATGTGTTGGTGTGTTTGTGTATCTTTTTAGCCACAACCCCAAACTCCCCTGAGGCAAAGGAAAACAGATCTGCCTTCCATTCCCACAGGGTACAGGGGCAATTTCTGAGCCAACCAAAGCCAAAGTGATTCCTCAAATTACATTACCTCCCAGCACATGTCAAGGAATTTGGACTTCATCCCCTATGTGACCAGGGGTCACTGAAATGCTTGCAGGGCAGTGAAACAAGAAGCTATGTTTTAGAAAACTAGTATTTGCAGCAAGCACTAGTTTGGGACAGAAACTAGAGCAGTGGTTCTCCAGGGAGGATCCTCAGACCACAGCCTCAGCATCACCAGGGAACTTGTTAGAAATACAGTTCCGAGCCCTCACCCCAGACCTACTGAGTCAGAAGCTCTGAGGGTGAAACCAGTACTGCACTTTAACAAGCACTCCAGGCAATTCTGATGTGTGCTCAAGGTAAATAACCAAGTATGCAGAGGCAGAAAGGCCAGATGGAAGTCTCTACAGAGGGTCTCTGATTAAGATGCCTTATCATCTCTGTTCCTAAAAGCCCATTAAAGTGACACTAATAGAGTATTTTAAAATATGTATATACTGATCAGAGCAAGGAAAATGGGTGAAGAAAACACAAGTGAAAGACTTCCTAACAGTTTGGAACATGAAAGGAGATGGAACACTGATGGCGAATCTGAAACCCAATGTATGCAGAAGCAGGTGGCATGAAGAATTGAGGGGCTTCACCCATCAAAATCCTAGAGGAGTGCAGGAAGTGAAGGCAGGGTGACCAAGAGACTCATGGAGAAGAAGACATTGAACATTTTCTCGGAATACGGGAGTTTGGGAAAGGAGAGAGGGATCAAAAAGTAACTTTTAGAAAGCTTTGCTCAGCGTCCTTCTATGCCAAGTCCTCGGTCCTCGTCTTTGTAGGACAATGTCTCATCCCAAATAAAGCTATTGATTACAAGACTGCATAATGTTCATTTGAATTCATTCTTGCTAAGGGGATAGATTGGGTGGGTTTCCAATTATATTGACCCAATTGCATTTCAGTACTTAAGATCAGCAGGGGAGGGGACCTGGAACATAGCTTAGGAAGTCTTCCATTCTCCTTCAACTTAGGGATGTACATGTGATCATAGGACAGATGAAGGCTTTATATGATGTCTCTTTCCCAAAAGTAGATCCAGGTTTTCTGTAACTTGAACTTTATAGAATTTGTAAGGCTCTCAGCAAAAGAATACAAAGTGGGAGTTCCCGTCATGGCTCAGCAGAAACAAATCCAACTAGGAACCATGAGGTTGTGGGTTCAATCCCTGGCCTTGCTTAGTGGGTTAAGGATCTAGCATTGCTGTGAGCTGTGGTATAGGTTGCAGATGCAGCTTGGATCTGGCGTTGCTGTGGCTGTGGCTGTAGCATAGGCCGGCAGCTGTAGCTCCAATTCGACCTCTAGCCTGTGAAATCTCTATATGCCATGGGTACAGCCCTAAAAAAGGCAAATAATAATAATAATAATAATAATAATGAATAAAAAAATTCCCAAACCACTCCATACCATTTGAATAAAAACACTTTAGGATATGCAAGACCTAAAATAATTCATCTCCTATTCACTGTTGCTCAGAAATCTACTGGAGGCTATGTTCCAACAAAACAAGAAATTAAACCTAGATGGAGAGAGATGCAGGATCTGAAAAAAAGGGTGACCCAATGAGATACCAATTCATATTCAACAGGACAGCTTATACCAAAAAGCACACAATAACAAGTGTTGATGAAGATGAAGAAAAATCAGAACTTTCTTACCCTGCTGTTGGGAATGTAAAGTGACGCATCCACAATGGAAAAGAGTCTGGCAATTCCTCAAAGGTTAAAAAATGAGAATTGAAATATACTCAAGAATATTGACACATACATCCACACAAAAACATGTACAATAGTCACATCGACATCATTCACAATAGCCAAAATTTGCCAACAATTCAAATGGCCATCAACTGATTAATGGATAAATGAGATGTGGTAGTATATTTCTACACAGGAATATTACCCAGCCATAAAAAGGACGGAATACAGATACAACCTTGGATAAGCCTTGAAAACATGGTTAAGTGAAAGAAGACAGTAATAAAAGACCACGTAGTGGGTAATTCCATATGCAGCGTCCAGAACAGGCAAATCTAAAGAGACGGAACATTGTAGTTGCTTATGGTTGGGGTGGCAGGAAACGGGGGAAAGAAGATGGGAGTTGATAGCTAAAGACAGTGTTTCTTTTTGAGATGATAAAAATGTTTTCAAATTGACTGTAGTCACTTATCTGTGGATATACTAAAAATTATTGAATTACACACTTTGGATGAGTTGTATGGTATATGAATTACATCTCAATAAAGCTATTTTTTAAAAGAAATAAAAATGAACAGATGACTGAAACAAACTTTGAGGGAAGTTTTATTGACACATACCCAGAAAACTAAACAAACAAAAAAAAGACAATTATTATTTCAGAGAAAACAAAAATGTGGCATCCAAAAGGCAATCAAATTGTAGAAGAATGTCTGTTTCCATCAGTTACAGGGAGTTTCTACTGTGGCTCAGTGGTTAAGAATGCCACACAATGTCCATGAGGATACAGGTTCAATCCCTGTCCACACTCAGTGGGTTAAGAATCCAGCATTGCCACAAGCTGCTGAATAGGTCACAGATGCGGCTCAGATCCCACACTGCTGTGGCTGTGGCATAGACCAGCAGCTGCAGCTCCGATTCGACCCCTAGCCTGGGAAATTCCATATTCCATGGGTGCAACTGTAAAAAGAAAAGATTATTTATATAGTCAAAATAATATAAATTTAAAATTTAAACAAAAATGATGGCATACGTATATTTGATGAATAAAGAAAAAGGGAAGGTGAGTAGTATAAAAAAGGCTAAAAATTCCTTATCTTTCTACCAAAAGTCAAGGATAATGTCTAAAGAGGGGCTGGGGCAAAGAGTAGCAAAGTATATAGATCATTTAGAAGAAAAATCAAACAAAATAGCTACAAGTTGGAAGAAGCTGCTTTTGAGAGGTGGAATTGAGAAATTGACATCTACATACAAGTGGTCAAATTTATAATCCTAAATTGATAGAGCCATCCAGACCCTTAAAATTTTATCCATTATATGTTTGGAATCCTACTGGAAGCCATAACAGGTGGCCATGGTAGCATCTTATTACAAAAATTAAAAGGTAATGGTAAGATATCCAGTGATAATCACACATGAATTATCAGGAATCAATTACCTATGCATTTTCCCTATCTCCCCGGGATTTGCTTTTCCAACCTCTTTGCTTTATAAAGACTACTTTGAGATGTTTCATCTAAAAACACAGGATCACCAAAATAAAGCCATTTTCCAGAAGTAACCTGCACACACCAGCTACCTCTGAGTACAAGAGAGAATTGTAGAAATGTCTGGAAATCAGACTAAGATTTAGCCATCACTAACTTTCAATGCTTATCAGACCGTGAATCTTATGAGGCCATCCAAATAAGAATAAATTCAACAACTTGACAATTGCCTTAATCTCAGATTAAATTTCCTAATATTAATCACCCAAAACAATATTCACTGCAATTTCAAAGAGGGCAAGTATCTTTCATTGCAGCTCACATGAGAAACTTCTCATCGCAAGCCATGCTTTTCTGTGCACAGCTGTATGTTTTCGTAATACTGTAATACTATTAAGCTGATATGGCATCCACTGGAAAAATTCTCAAACTCACCTCTCAAAGGTCTTTCTTTTCCCCGGCAGACAAGAGGATAACAGTTTTTCCCTCTTCCTGGCTTTGAAATAGCCTATCAGTTTGGATTCTCCTAGAGCTAAGAGCTCACTCCCTGTCTTCTAGGTTGTAACAATTAAAAACGTTGAAGCAAATCAAACTATGTTTCATGCAAGTGAATGCAAGATGGAAATGGTACAGAAGAAAAGCAGTAACTAGCAGCAGTTAGTCCCTCTCCCCCTTTTGTGGGTGGAGAAAGACAAATGACGAAAAAAAATCTCCGAATTCAGATTAGTTCTGGTGAGTTTATCCATCAAGGACTGATCCAATTAGACAAAACTCTCCTGGTTAGCTTGAGTTAGTTACAGTTTGGAAATCATAAGACAAATTAGTTACTTTCATCTTAGGCAATGAAATGATCATTTGGGCATTAAATTGAAAAAATGGTTTGAGGAGGCTGCACTCACTCTGAATAGTTTCAAATCCCAATTAGCCTCAAGTAACAGTTCAAAACCAAATTTATGACAGGGGTTTCAGAGATGCGAATGAGCACTGGGGAAAATTCTAGTGAAAAGCAGCTTTTCTGGCATATGTTTGCAGTCCACAAAGCATTCTTTCAGATCACAGGTGCTCCAGCTTTAGCAAGTATCAGAATCACCTTGGGTTTATTAAGACTCAGAGAACTGGGTTCCATCCCCATAGTCTGAGGTTTGGTAGGTCTAAGGTGGGGCTGGAGAAATCACATTTCTAGCAGGTATCCCAGGTGATACTGATTCAGCCGATCTGAAAAATAGCACTTTGAGAAACAGATATATACCTATGCTGGGTAAATAAGAAATTTAGTAAAATCACTTTCAAAGCAAATCATAAGAGTGATTTACTTTAATATCTTTTATAAGACAATTCAGATTATCAAACTCATTAGCATAAGAAACAGGCAAAATAGTCAAAATTCTTGTTAAGTTGGATATAGTTTAAAATCCTTTTCAAGTGCCATTTTTGTGAATTATTTAAAAAATTGAGACAACATTTAGTGAGTCTAAGTCTCTGCAAATGCAGGAGTTCCCATCATGGCTCAGTGGCTAATGAACCTGACTAGTATCCTTGAGGATGCGAGTTCAATCCCTGGCTCCACTCAGTGGGTTGGGGATCTGGCCTTGCCATGAGCTGTGGTGTAGGTCCAAGATGCGGCTCAGATCCCGCATTGCTGTGGCTGTGGTGTAGGCTGGCAGCTACAGCTCTGATTCAAACCCTAGCCTGGCAACTTCCACGTGCCACGGGTGCAGCCCTAAAAAGACAAAGGACAGGAAAAAAAAAAAAAGTCTCTGCAAATGCATATTGTCAAATATCAGAGACGAAAATTGGAAAACCATGTTATTAAGTAATTAATATATAATTATAAAATGGGTATTTAGTATAATGAAAACAATAAATTGAGATTATATTTGAGACTAGGACTATAGCTGCTGGTACTTATGGCTGACTGAATGATCTTCTGTTTTCTTCCATAATGAAAAAATGCTATGATTATTCAAATACTGTTCTTGTGGAATAATCATTGTTACTCTTGAAGCTAGCAAACTGTGACATTTACATCCTGAATTAGTATTCAAATCAAATCTTTAATGTAGTAAATTAACTCTCTCCAACTACTATGTCTGCACTTAAGATACTGCCTCTATGCAAATTTTAGTGACTATTTTACCACAAGCTAAGTTCAGTGGTTGGTTGTACTTCAGATATGAATAACTCAATTAGCAGAAATATGTGAAACACCCCATCGATTCATCAGGCAGCTTTCACTATAAACAAACCATTTTACTAAATGAACAGTGTCTTCCCAATCATGTCTGTTTTCACTTAGAAGTAACATTAATTTCTGATTAAAACAAAGATAAAGAGTAAAACCCATTTATAAGCAGAAGTCACTATATATTCTTCCCATGTAAGAGTTCAGCCCATTTAAACTTAAAACATGTTTGTAACCTCTTTTTCACTTTTTATTTGTCTCAGGTGTTTCCCAAAGCCCTAATCTGACTTTTCTAGACCATTTCATGACCTCCATTTAGATTTAAGGATTATTTTACCAAGAGTTTGGAGTGTAGTCTTTTTTTTTTTTTTTTTTTTTAGGGCCACACCTGCAGCACATAGAGGTTCCCAGGCTAGGGGTCCAGTTGGAGCTATATCTGCCAGCCGACACCACAGTCACAGCAACACCAGATCCAAGCCACGTCTCAACCTACACCGTAGTTCGTGGCAACACTGGATCCTTAACCCACTAAGCAAGGCCAGGGATCGAACCTGCGTCCTCATGGACGCTACTCGGATTTGTTTCTGCTGAGCCGCTACAGGAACTCCCTTATAGTCTCTTTATACAAAGAAATCTGCCATTTCAGACAGATTATCAAGGAAGAATGTACAACCAAATTGAAGAGAATTAAGAAAGGTTTGTGGTTCCCATTCTGCTTTGATTTTAATTTTAGGGACCTGACAGAACTGTATGTCCAAATATAATCTGAAGAAAACATCACTAAATGAGAAGCTAAAGGGAACCCCTGGGAGGGAGGTGTCTCCACACAACATTCTGCTACAATGAAAATACAATTCACGTACTAGGATTTCTAACACTTAACCAGAGCGGTGACTTTTCTCTGTCTGTGAACATACACACAAACACACACATACACACACACAAACTTAACTACTCATTAATTTAAGGTGTTTTAACTCTTATATCCCCTAAGCTGAATAAGCATTTTGGACAGAGACTGCATCTTTTAAAAATAATGAGCTGGAGTTCCCGTCGTGTCTCAGTGGAAATGAATCTGACTAGTATCCATGAGGACATAGATTCGATCCCTGGCCTTGCTCAGTGGGTTAAGGACCTGGTGTTGCCATGAGCTGTGGGGTAGATCGCAGATACAGCTCAGATCTGACGTTGCTCTGGCTGTGGTGTGGGCCAGCGGCTACAGCTCCAATTCAACCCCTAGCCTGGGAACCTCTATATGCCGCAGGTGCAGCTCTAAAAATATAAAGTAAATAAATCAATAAAAATAATGCATTGTTCTAACTTCTGTGACTTCTTATCAGATCTGTAAGAATGCCTACTTTGAGCCAAGATGGAGTAATAGGGACTGGATTTACCCTCCCACCCACAACAACTATAAATGAGACTCAGTGCGTGAAACAAGTGTTCAAGACAGTCGATATCAGACAACCAAAGTCAGCAATTCCTGAGAAGTGGCAAACAAACAAGGTGCATCCTACACCTGCCCCAGCCGGGTGCCTGGAGAAAGATGGCAGGCCACCCAGCATCAGGCCAGAAACCAGGCACAGCCTAGCGACTCGCTGTGCTAAAGAGATGGAACTGAGAATCTGGGGAGGCCAAGAAGCCCAAGTTCTCAGAACAGAGTGCTAGAGAGGAGAAAGCTGCCCAGAGAGACAATTCCAGAACTCCCCAGAGCCCCCGTGGCTCAAGATTTCAGTAGCAAAGTACCTACACATGGTGGGAGGAAGGAACCTCACACTATGGCTGGGGAGAAACCCACTGAAGGGCTGGAGAGAACACAACTTGGAGCTCACACAAGGCCAAGAACAATGCCTGTTGCCATCAGTCAAGCTGAGAAAACTTAAAATTCAAGGAGCCTTTTTTGGACAGAGCATTTAGCATCTTGCCTCAGTACTGGAGAATAATTAGACCTAGTTTATATACCGCTCTGGTCCTGCTAACAAATCTTTACAAAGACCCCAAAAGATTGAGCAATTTCCAAGTCACAGTGTCCCAGAACACAAGTAACCCATCTCCCCAAGCCTCAAGAATATATGCAGAGGTACAAAAATATCTAACGGTCAACAAAGGAACATGCACCATGTCTGCATCCAAAGAATTACTAGGCATGCAAAGAAGCAGGAAAACAGGACCCATAATAAGAGAACACCAACAAATTGAAACTCGGGACTAAAATCTGTGGCAACGGAAACAGTTGAGGGACTAAACTCAGACTAAACACTCATGAGAGTCCTCGTAACCAGCTCATTTGCATAGCATAATTTTCTCTTTTTTGGAAAAAAAAACAACCTAAAATTCACTGATCATCAAACCTACTAATCTTATATATTGCATAATATTCCTACACCACAGGCAAAAAAGAAAGAAAAAAACCACAAAAAAAATGTGACAGGATCAAAACGGGAGGAGTTCCCTGGTGGCCTGGGGACTAAGGGTCTGATGTTGTCCCTGATGTGGCTTGAGTCACTGCTGTGGTGCAGGTTCCATCCCTGGCCTGGGAATTTCTATATGCTTCTGGTGCAACCAAAAAAAAAAAAAAAAAATGCAAAAAACTTGCAAGAACTACTTCAAAACACTGATGACCAGCACATGCTGTGATCCCTCACAATAGCAAGTGTTTCCTGATAGACCTGCGTTGTTCTCACCTCAGTGGAGCACCTGTGATGTGCTATCACCTAACACCAACAAGCTCAGATTGTTCTTCCTCCTAGAGGAAGTATGCACCCCGGGCCACCAGTTAAGCATAAAGAGGTCATCGCTGGTTATGCATAAAGGAATGTGAGAGTTCCCTTTGTGGCTCAGTGGTTAACAAACCCGAATAGGAGCCATGACGATGCATGTCCCATCTGTGACCTTGCTCAGCGGGTTCAGGATGCAGCTTTGCCATCAGTTTCAGTGTAGGTTGCAGACGTGGCTTGGATCCCGCATGACCATGGGGCAGGCAGCTATAGCTCCAATTTGACCCCTAGCCTGGGAACCTCCGTATGCCACCAGTGCAGCCCTAAAAAGACACATCAATCAAGGAATATGATCTTCCTCATATTCCCATTGCCTTCTCTATTAAAAGGTATCATCTGTGACAACGTGTTTCGCTTTGTGTTTCTCATTTTCCCAGATCACTGATTTTCAGACTTTATCTGGCATGTGTCAGAATCCCCAGGAGGACTTGTGAAAACACGGATGACTGAGTTCCTGATTCAGAAGTCTGGGGTGGGAGGCCAGGGAGGTCCCAAGAACTTGCCTATCTATCAAGTGCCCAAATTGATGGGGATGCTGCCAGTCTGGGGACCACACATTGAGAACCATTGCCCTAGATGATATGGACAATCTATGATCTCTTGAACCTGGACTTGCAGGAGAGACCCAAGCACTGAAATTTTCAGTAAAGCCGGACTCTGGAGGTTATGTTGAATGAGTCTGAAGAAGCCAGGGGCTCAATGGAAAAATGTACAAACCTTTCCAATTTCAAAGAGAAGTCTGCATGGCAAAGTGATCTTGTGTCTTTTGATAATGTTCTCTGACCCCCTCCCCCCACCCGCATTCCACCATCATGTTATGGAGGCTAAGTAAGATGCTGTGTTGGAGGCGTTTAAGTCGCAAGACTGAGATGTGCTTAGTGAAGGACTTTGTGTGTGCGTGTGTATATATACACACAATACACATACAAGAATAATACGTAATGACATATATGTCATTCTTTGAGAAGCCTGAAGTGGCACACAGGGGCTAGGATCTCCCAAAGATATGAAGAAAATAACCTGCCAACTATCATTTTCTTTCAAATTAACCTAGGACCTACTAGACCAATAATTACCCTACTTTATCAGATGTGACATTCCTCAAATCACTATTTTATGTAACACCCAGAAAGAAAGAAGAAACGCTCCAAACTGTGGTATACACCAAGAATTTTAAAATGGACATTGATTCTCAAAAGAAAATCATGGACTTGGAGAATAGACTTGTGGTTGCCAAGGGGGAGGGGGAGGGAGTGGGATGGTTGGGGAGCTTGGGGTTAATTGATATAAACTATTGCCTTTGGAATGGACTAGCAATGAGATCCTGCTGTGTAGCACTGGAAACTATGTCTAGTCACTTATGATGGAGCATGATAATGGGAGAAAATAGAATGTGTACATGTATGTGTAACTGGGTCACCATGCTGTACAGTAGGAAAAAAATTGTATTGAGGAAATAGCTATGAAAAAAAATAATTACTAAAAAAAAAAAGAGAGAGAGAGAGAGAGTTCCCATTGTGATGCAGCAAAAACAAATCTAACTAGTATCCATGAAGATGTAATTCCTGGCCTCGCTCAGTGGGTTGGGGATCTGGCATAGGTCGCAGGCGCACCTTTAATCCCACGTTGCTGTGGCTGTGGTGTAGGCCAGCAGCTGCGGCTCTGACTAGACCCCTAGCCTGGGAAGCTCCGTATGCTGCAGGTGTAGCCCTAAAAAAAAGCGGAAGTCAGGAAGGCAAGAAGGCAGGAAGGGAGGGGACATGAGAAGGAACATAACTCTTTTTTTCACCAGTTTTATTGACAGAACACAGTTCTTCTTAAGGCAAAGGCAAAGAGGAGTTTGGTAGTGGAATCCTATCCCTCTGCCTCATTTTATCTCCACTGGAGCCTATATGTCAATACAGCATAAACAAAACTGGAGCAGATGAGGACAAAAAACAATTCCATTTAGGAAATAGTCATCATTCTTGTAATTTTGAAATAACATACATTCAGTTGCTTTTTTTGTATTTAATACTTACCAAAGATTAAAAAAAAAAAAAAAAGGTGGAAATGTGAAATGTCAGAATAGGGTACCAAAGACAGAGTTTAATATCCCTGTATAACAATGGGACAGAAAGATGGGTTTCTGGCCTGCGGTAAGGATAAAGTTATTACAATAAACTATATTATATAACCATTGTATTTTTCCAAAATGGTTGCATATCAGCAATTTCATAAACCTGCTAGATTCCTGACATTCTGAGTGCCTAAGTCAAACGATCCCTGGCCTAGGAAGAAGTTCAAGGGCAGAGCCATCTATGCAGTATTCTGAGGAAGGCGGATAAAGTCTCCCTAACACCTCTTCTAATCATGAGTCCAGGTTTTTGCGAATGGTTTGTTCAATCCTCTTTCAGGCTAAATCCAAAGCAGGAGGACTTCTCTCTGCTTTTTTAACATGATGGAGTTACTGGTTTTACACTATTTTGCAATTATTTCTTCACTTATTCCTCTAACTATAGGACATTTGATGGCAGGTTATTTGGGTATGAAGGGGAAAGATGACCCCTGAAGGCTGGAGAATTTGTACCTACACAGGTCATAAAACAGAAAACGTTATAATTGGCTCTAGGATGGAAATCATTGTCTTGCCTCTATATTAACTCAGACCAAATACCAATGATATGTCACTCGGTGTCTCTAATGATCGAATTTGAGCAAATGACTGCATGTGTAATTTTCCCATCTATCAAGTTATTATAATCCTGATCTTTGCCTTCCTAAAATATGTTATGGGGCTCACCAATTGACCGCGGTGAAGAAGCCGAGTTTCTTAAATTAAAACATTACTTAAAAATAAACTATATACTGCATAGATGTGTTACGTCCATGTTGAGATTACTCATTTCACATTTATAAAAGTAGATCTCTAAATACACCTAACACGCTGTAGTTAGTAAATTCACAAACCATAAAATAAATGATTGATTTTTTTTAATTTAAATCGTGCTGTTGGGACTAATTTTCCCAATTTGAAGGTTATTCCTAAATAAGCAAATCCTCATTTATACTGCTAACTAGCTCTTTAGTACATTTGCAAATAGAACATATTACATTCCTATCATCTAACAACTTTCCCATTAGCTACAGTAAATACTCTGCACTCTCGTTACCCATCAGTTCCCCCATAGAGTTATGGGTTAGAAGTTTAATCATTTCATTTGCATATCCAGCTGAGGTAAATTAGAAAAAGTCGCCACACTCATTACACTTTATTGCATTACAAACATAGATGTCTGTTTTTCTAGACCCGCTTAACCCTGACCTAAAGAAAGAGATTAGTGTAATACAGTGAGAAAATATACCCTGTTCACTTGGCTTCTTACCTCTGAATTACATTGAACTTCCTCGAAAGTAAGAGAATTTTAGTGTTTTCATTAAGAAGGTAACCTTGAAAAATTCTAATAATCAGATATTGCTTTCCTTAGTTATGAAGGATCTTTTAAACATCTTTAGCTATTATTCCCCTGGACAGGTAAACAAACAAAAAAAAAAAATTCTATCAAGAATAACTTCACCACATTGAGAAAAATACTTTCTTCACGCAAAGGAGTAACAACACCCAGCCACCACCCAGCTTAGTATGAAAGCTGTGAGGACCCAATCACAAAATTACAGAAGGCCAAGGTACAGGCAACAAAGAACTCTCTGTAGAGTGTGGCTTTTGCTTACTGGTAGGATCGTCAACTCCATCACTGGTACTTTTACAACTCCTCCCGATACCCCTAGAACCTTCTTTTACACTTTATGATTATGAGGTCAATCTTTGATGAGGGACCATTATCCCAGTTGTCATATCCTCATACACAATGGCGCCAGCTATTTGTATACCTAACACGTTATAGCTGTAATCAAAAATTCCCCACAAAATTAAACTTCAAGAACTACCTTTAAACTTTACATCAAAATCTGCAAAAAAAAAAAAAAAAAAAAAAAAAAAAGTATGTCTATGATGCTTAAGCTAGCTTCAAGGGAGGACTCTGAAACCAACCATTTTCAAGTGCAGCTATGAAGGATATGGAAAATATTTAACCTCACACCCAAGTTAAAATCATGTAAGTACATAAGGCGACGTAACTCCAGAGATGTTTCCTTCAAGATTAAACACGTGGAAAGGGGGGACCAAAATAAATAAATAAATAATAAAAATTTAAAAACAGGAAGGAGTTAACTATTCTAGAAAATAGTTAAATGCAAAGTTAACGTGGATAACATATGAAAAATTTATGTCCCAGAAAGATGAATCGATGACCAAGAGAAGACCTCAGTAGAACATACACAATTGTATTTTATTTTTACAGCTAAGGCATGTTTGTGAAGCTAATAAAGTTTCAGCTTTAGGGCCTCTCACTTGTATGGCCGCTTACAAAGCTCTGGAGAGGCCTTAGCAATATGTTTTTATAGAATTTTCAAAGCCAAGATATTTCTTAACCATAATTAGTTAAGACACTGTCTCTTTCCACTCTGACTTTCCTGTCACACCTTCCCTTGTGTCAGGTGGCATTAGACGGACTGCAGGCATTTTTGATATTTGATAAAGGAGTTGGGAATACACTGATTTATGGGCTGCAGTGATGTGCTTTACTGTCCCTTCCATGTATAGTTAAAATACTGCTCATCTTCCCAGAAGAATAGCTTCTAGGAATACTCCTTACTTCCTCCTGCGCCCCCTCACTCAACTATATCACATGAAGGAGCAGGGTCAGGAGATGTATCGAAATATAACAAGGTTTGAAAAGTATCTCACCAGAAGCTAGTCTGTAAAAAAAACTCTTCCACTCATCAGATATATAAAATTGCAAGCAAAGGATTCAGTTCTCATCAATGCATAGTCAAAATAAAAGGTGTCTCCTGTCAGAATTATGCAGTATGTACAATTTGAAACACATCTTCTATTTTTAAGAGGAAAATATCATTTTAACCATAATTTAGAAAGATGTCTTTAAGGTTTTATTAAGCAGGGAAGAAATTACAGACTCCCGATTTGGATGTATATTAAGATTATCTTCTTTTGGCTTATTTATAAAAGAGCTTAAAATTCAGATTCAAAATAATGGAAAATGTAACCAAAAAAGGTAAAGATGAGAGTTGAAATCGACAGAAATGACTCCAACATCAAGGAAAGAACTGTATCAAAAATATTTAAATCATACCAAAAGCAGCCATTACTTACAGGAAGAAATGAAGGTTGACTAGTTATAATGAATACACTCGTGGATTGTTTGATCGCTACGTTAATCAAGAGGAGAAACTCACATGAACACATTGGGGGAAGATTAAACGTCTTTCTGATTTCAGAGGAAGGTCTGATATTGTTGAAAATAGTATAAAACTTACAACGTTCAAGGACATCGACACCCATGAATGTGGTCAATTCAAAGAATGAGAATGTTCACTGTCTGAGAAATGCCTTCGGATTTCTAAACCCCTACAGAAAAGAAACCTGGGGGCAGTTTTCCTAAATTTGAATGATAAACATTCATAAAATTTTACATGGCATTACCAATCAAGAGTAAGGACACTAAATCCAACTTTTCTTTTTTTTTTTTTTTTTTTGTCTGTTTGTCATTTTGTCATTTCCAGGGCTGCTCCCGCAGCATATGGAGGTTTCCAGGCTAGAGATCTAATCAGAGATGTAGCCACCAGCCTACACCAGAGCCACAGCAACGCCAGACCTGAGCCGTGTCTGAAACCTACACCACAGCTCATGGCAACGCTGGATCCTTAACCCACTGAGCGGGGCCAGGGATCGAACCTGCAACCTCATGGTTCCTAGTTGGATTCATTAACCACTGAGCCATGACAGGAACTCCTTAAGTCCAATTTTTCAAAGCATCGACAAATTTTTTTTAAAATCGTCCATCAACCATGCTTTAAAAAAGACTGAAATATCTTTCTATCATCTCAAAAGAAAGCAAACTCTCAAACTCACTATCAAATACACGTATCAAATCATGTTGAACACCTTAAACTTTATAATATTGTACATCAATATCTTAGTAAAGATGGGGAAAAATAATCATCATCAAGACCAAGCAGCCAAAAACTAAGAAAATAAATCAGTTATGTTGGGTCATTAATTAATATAAATGATGTATTATTTTCCTGGATCATGTGAATTTTGTTCTATTTACTTCTTAAGCTTTCTAATTTTGTCTTCTTTTCTCAAGTATTATTTTCATACTTAGTTTTTTTTATTTTTTTATTGTTATTTCCTAAATACAATTTTTTCTTCTACTGTACAGCATGGTGACCCAGTTACACATACATGTATACATTCTTTTTTCTCACATTATCATGCTCCATCATAAGTGAAATTAGGAAGATGTGGTATATATCCACAATAGAATACTACTCAGCCATAAAAAAGAACAAAAATGGCATTTGCAGCAACATGGATGGAACTAGAGATTCTCATACTGAGTGAAGTATGTCAGAAAGACTAATACCATATGATATTACTTGTACCTGGAATCTAATATACGGTACAGATGAACCTTTCCACAGAAAAGAAAATCATACTTAGGTTTTCCATCTATCATTTTGTGTTTTCATAAAGAGGGCTTTAAAACTGTGTGGCTTTAGGCCCTACAAATCCTGAATCTGCCTCTGTCTCAAAGCCCCAGTGTCTACTGCATGTATGCTCAAGAGGCTGCAACAGCACATTCAATGAAGCAAGGTTTGTGCTAGCACACTGTTCAGAATTCTGATGGGACAAAAAAGTAAATACCAATGTGAAACTTCCTCATGCAAACAAGACTGACCTTGTAACTCAGTGTATACGTCCCTCCCCAAAACAAACATCAGCCCTCCTTGTCTCTGCCTAGAAACCAAGAGTCACTGCTGTTCCCTCAACTGTTGCAATGCTGATCCTCAGCTAAGTATCCCAGAACATCATGTCTGAAGGACCATGCACGAACCATCTTGTTCAGGTTATGTTTCCCCCTCTGAAGCACAACACTTTTCTTTATTAAAGAATTTCTAATGCAAAAAAAAAAAAAAAAAAAAAAAGAATGAAGTTAAACAATCAAGCTTCATTTTCCTAATTCTGGAATTTTGTTTAGGTCAGTGACAAAGCAGAATTATCACAAGTCTAGCCTTCCATTTTTCCAAGAACATTATTAGGCAGGTAACTGGTTTTCAGTCCTGTAAAATTTCTTCGATTCTCATTCATCCTTTCTATGTTATCCCTTCTTCCTTTTGTCTTCCCAAACTTCCATCTCAGTTTCCTATATAATGAGACTTAAGAGAATACCAACAGGCACTAATGACAAAGGCATTCTGAATTCTTTTGTAAACATAAAATCTTTGGGGGATTATCAAAGCAAGTCTAAGAATATAAACTTTACTTTAAGCCAGCTGGTATCATTTTGCCTGCCTTGGAAACCCTTTAATTCCCAGCAATGAGCCAGTCTTTATCCTCAGAGCAGCAAAAGACTCTCAAATGTGAAACAATGAACACTTATGAGTCCCTTGTTGATTTATTTCTGCAAGAGATTTGGTAAGTTTTTCCAGCAGCCAATCTTAAAATCACACTACTGAAAAGGGCTCAAAGAGGTCACCTCCTGTTCCAGACTGCCAAAAAGTACTGCACTTAAAATAATCAAAACAGATAGTCATTGCTCCAGTTCTTAAAATGTTTATGGGACCAGAGTTTCTCAAAAAGACAACTCTGCATTTCTTTCAGAAGCACTGTTGCTGAATGAAAATCTATAAAGCTGGCAAGCTGATCAATACTCCCTCAATTGAGAGAACACTGTAAAGACAGCACATCAGAAGAAACAACTGGCTCAAAGAATTAAGATAACAGGTATAACTCCCAATGGGAAGATTTCACCCCCATGAAACATTAATCAAATTAATCATCAGAAATCACAGTGGCTTATACAGAAAAGGAGCCTTTCATCAACCCTTTAATTAATATCATTATTAATTATCCATTGGAATACTAATGGAATACTAATCTATACAGATCACGCTTTGCTGGACTAAAAGGAAACCTCCTGAACATTGGCCAGATAGATTGTAAAGTTGTTTTTTTTTCTTATTTAAAAATAAGTGTACAAAGATCCCATCATGGCACAGGGGAAACGAATCCAACTAGGAACCATGAGGTTGCCGGTTCGATCCCTGGCCTTACTCAGTGGGTTAAGGATCTGGCGGTGCCGTGAGCTATGGTGTAGGTCGCTGACACAGCTTGGATCCTGCATTGCTGTGGCTGGAGTGTAGATCGGCTGCTGTAGCTCCAATTTGACCCCTAGCCTGGGAACCTCCATAGGCCGCAGGTGCAGCCCTGAGGAAAAAAAATAATAAAAAGGTACAGAATAATATATTTCACCTAGAGTGTACAGTGAATGATTGTTCCTACATCTTCACCCTTACTTACACCCACACTCTTGCTCTGGCCTCACAATGCACTTGGGCAAAGGGCCCATGAACAGAAAGACCAGAGAAGTGTCTCTTCAGTGCTGTTCTATAGTTCCCACATGGCTGCTTTCAGTGTTTCTGTGCCCCAGTGGGCACAGTTCTGTTACTGTGTCACTACATTCACCTATATTCCACAACCTTGAATGCCTGGAAGATGGACACAAGATTTATTTCACTTTATTTTGTCTTTGTCTAATTCATAATCCCGTGTGAACAGCTCAAACAGAAGGTAACAAATGCCCAAAGAATTGCAGTTTCCATGATTGTTTTCACAATCTGCATTCCACAAAGACCTAGTGATTCCACTTTAAAGATAACTGAGCAACTCTGTGGCACTGTCAACTTTAAAAGCTTTAACATATTTTAGAGATTATCATTTAACACACAAGACTAGGGCTAAGTGATTTCCCCAAAATCTCCATTCCTACTCAATGGAAAATCCAGGGAAAGAATGTACTGAATACTGTGAGACACTCCTAAATTCTTAGATTCAAGTCAGATTCTGATAGGGGGTGGACACCAACACATTTAAAATGACAACTCAGTGTAAATCCAAAGGATCTCTGGAGAGGAAAAGGAAGTAGGAAAAAAAGAGTATGAGAAGGCTTTGGCAAAGAAATGCGAAAAAGAAAATTTCACCACAAAGCAAGTTAGTTTCAAAAAAAAAATTTTAGTGGCTCTAACCAAGTTGAACCTCGTCTCAACACAAGATTTTGAGAAGGTACATTTTCTGCCTTCACAACTCTAATACAATTCCATGTGTTTTATTCATCTGAAAGCTTTCATCCAATATTACCTCGAGTTCTCCAGAGAAAAAGAACCAGCAACCAATAGGGTATGCATGTGAGGTGGGGTGGGGATGTAGATGGATAGATAGATAGATAGATGGATAGATGGATGGATAGATAGGGTGAGAGAGATTTTAAGAAATTGGCTGATTTAATTATAGAGATTGACAAAACCCAAATTTGCAGGCTAACCAATGAAGTTTCTAGTTCATCTCATGTCTAGAAGCAGAATTTCTTCTTCTGGGAGGAAGTCAGTCTTTTTCTACCAAAGCTGTAACTGATTAGATAAGGCCCACCCATATTATGGAGGATAATCTGCTTTACTCAAAGTCTAGTTATTTAAATGTTAATCTCATCTAAAAAATACCTTAACAGAAACATCTAGAATAATGTCTGACCAAATATCTGTATCATGGCCTAGCAAAGTTGACACATAAAATTAACCATCACACATCCACTCATTCATTCAAAAAGTTTTATTTGATGCTACAATGTGTAAAGCACCAGGCTAAGTGCTGCTGACAGAGAAATGATAGCTTTTACACTAACATGTTTATTTATAACACATAATGAGGGGAGCTGCTTTGGCTTTGCATCTTTTCGATATATAACTTTTGCATTTTTCCTAAAACTTGGTTATTCTCTTTATATAACCTTTCACAAGATTAATTTGCTTATGTGCTTAAGGAGCACATTAACCATAGCATTATAATCACAAACAATCACAAATCACAAAAATTTATAATTTTAATACAAATACATGAAATGCAAATATTTTCTTACCATTATGGTATAAACCAAGGTTTTAAAATGACTTATTTATAATTCTTTTGAAAGTAACACCTTAAAGTAATGAATTTTTTTAATGGCCAGCAGAGCTTTGAAAAGCACAAAATGGCATGGGCAGAAAGGGCAAGTAATAAAACAGGTTATTTTAAAGAGAGACAGGGACTTAAATGGTTACCTAAACCATGGGGTGTTCTTTTTATCATTCCCTTTTTTTTTTTTCCCACGTTAGGAGGTTATTAACCTGTATCCTGGGGTGAGTGAGCACCAATTACATCAATGGGACAGATAAATGAAATGCAAATTAAAAATTAAATATATTCCGACAACATGAGAGTCCTAACAGTATTTTTAATAAAAAATTGAAGATAAAAATGTTTTCTTCATTTTTATTTTCGATAGAGTGATGGGGGAAGTGGTTAGATATATAAACCAATGCCAGCAAAAACAAATTTTTTGTGTGTTTTCTCTCATTCCTTATTCTCCACACAGCAAGTCACCAAACCATTTCAGTATCATTTAAATGGACACTCTCCTTTAATCAGCTTTTAAAAATGACTTCGTTTGTAAAATTACTGCCTACTCTGTTTTAAGACAGAATTGGCATAGCTAAGGGTCATGCCTGGGTTTTCACAAACCTTTAGCTACTAAGAGGCAAAAGCAATACTTTGCACAGATTTTCACTATTGATGTAATTTCAGATGCCCCAGCTTTTTTTTTTTTTTTTTTTTTGGTCTTTTTGCCATTTCTTGGGCCGCTCCCGCAGCATATGGAGGATCCCAGGCTAGGGGTCCAATCGGAGCTGTAGCCACCGGCCTACACCAGAGCCCAGCAACGCGAGATCCGAGCCACATCTGTGACCTACACCATAGCTCACAGCAACGCCGGATCCTTAACCCACTGAGCAAGGCCAGGGATCGAACCCGCAACCTCATGGTTCTTAGTCGGATTTGTTAACCACTGTGCCACGACGGGAACTCCTTTTTTTTTTTTGCAGATGCCCCAGCTTTTAACCACTTCACTATGAAGAATACTTTTCCATGGATAATCAGCCCTATGGTCTATGAAAGTCCTGCAGATTTCTGGATCTGCCATTTAAAAGCTATATGACCCTGGACACAGACTTCAACTGCCTCTCAGTTCCCTTATCTCCAAATGGAGCAATTATGGGGCTGTCATGAAGAATAAATGTTAAGATTTGTAAAGGATTTAGAACAGTGCCTAGTACATAATAAGCACTACCTAAGTGTTATTAAAACCATAAAAAATTTATTAGAGAGATTTAGACCAAAACTCATTACCCACAATGGTAACTTGCATTATAAGGGACTATTTATTGGCTGCCTTCACTTTGTTTTTTTCTCTTCCCCAATGCCCTTCTGGGCCTCAGATTCAGCTTCCAAGAGAATCCAAAATAAAGCAAGCTCATTGATATGACATGTTAGAAAACTCTGCAATTCAAGGAAAGGGTTTTTCATGTCAGGGATGTTAGTATAATTACAACTGTTTGGGAAAAGCATCATGCAGTTTCTGACATCAGTGAATCCTGACTTTTACAATCAGTGAGGAAAGGATGAGATAGTCAATAAATTGAAACCACAACCTAACCATGGGTGGGGAAATAAATTAGATCTCTTACCTCAGATTGTACATCCCTACGAATACCAAAAATGTAATCTTTTTTTTTTTTTTTTGTCTTTTTGCTATTTCTTGGGCCGCTCCCTCGGCATATGGAGGTTCCCAGGCTAGGGGTCGAATCGGAGCTGTAGCCACCAGCCTACGCCAGAGCCACAGCAACGCAGGATCCGAGCCGCGTCTGCAACCTACACCACAGCTCACGGCAACGCCGGATCGTTAACCCACTGAGCAAGGGCAGGGACTGAACCCGCAACCTCATGGTTCCTAGTCGTATTCGTTAACCACTGCGCCACGACGGGAACTCCCAAAAATGTAATCTTGACATGGAAAGGACGTCTACAGATGGAAAGCTCATTCTCGTCACCCCAAAATCAGCTCCCCAGCTTCCCACTGGCAATGGAAATGGGGGATGGAATAAATAGAAATTGTGAAAGTAGGCGCTCTACAATTTGGAAACATTGCTCCTGGTGGACCTGAGTTAAATTTCACAGGACTCTGTGACTTTAATCTTTGACGACAATTCAACAACCTGTGCAGCATCATCTCTTTGTCTCACTCTCATACTCTAAAACCTTCCAAGGCTCTCTACTGTCTATCAAATGAAGTTGAAAATCCTTTAGCCGAATAGCGTGATATTCAAGGCCCTAACCTAACTTTCAGCCTTGTTTTGAATACTCCCATACGTTTCTCCTACCCGTCAGTCATGCTGACTTTGCATTGTTCTACACACACACACACACACACACACACACACACACACCCTTTCTTACCTCCCTAGCTAGGTTATCTATCCAAAGAGTCTTCCCTTTCCCTTCTAAGGTCCTTCTCACAGCCATGGTGTCCCATCACATAGCTGGGTAAGCTTGTGTGTGTTTAACCATCAGCTCTGGGTGGAGGGAGCCCCGAGTTGCAGTGGTTGCCAATTTCTGTGGTGTCAATACTTTCACAGTGGCTGATTTCAAGCTCCTAGGTAACACTAACCCACAGGCAAATTTCCCAAAAATATAACAACAGACTGCAGAAAGACAATGTAAGCTGATTACAGTATGCTCTCCCCTTCACTTCCCAGCTCCCCTGCCCCCAGGAGATGTGATCTGGGCCTCCCAGGAAGTTCCTCTCCCCTTAGAGCACCTCATATTTAACTTGCTTTATTTTTCTCATTATATACTTCTTCAGGAATGTGCTTTATCTCTCTATGAATTAAACACTATGTGAGTTATTTCGCTGGCATTATTCCTTTGTTAAAAGGAAGCCTTTAAAGAATTTGAGCAAGAGGGCCTGGGTGATGGGGTTCCAAAGTGCCCACTTCCTAGGGCCCAGAGCAAAATGGAGCAAGAAACCTAAGAATCAGAGAATGGTCAGGAAAAAAAAATTTACCTGCTCAGAAATAGTAGTATGATAATTCTCATTTACTAGGAAAGAATTGATTGCCTATTCCCTTGAAAATTTTTTTTTGTTTTTTTGTTTTTTTTGGCTGTCCTTCAGCACATGGAGTTCCCCTCAGGGTCACAACCCCAGATCTGTAACCCACTGTGCCTGGCCAGGGATCGAACAGGGATCACCAGCAGGAAGTCCTCCCTTGAAAGTTTGATCCTGCTTATCTACCCAATGTAGAAGTGAGTCATATAAAAGATAATCCAGAACATTTGCATTCTGCCTTTTATTTTGTCCTCAAGGCATGCCCTCTGGGCCTCAACACCCAAGGAAATGCCTTGTCCTAGAGAAAATGAATCCCATTCTCCTCCTCTCCACACCCCCTAAGGAAGTGTTGCTCACTGAAACCTGAAAGTATTGAGGGTAGGGATGATGTCTTCATTGCTTTTTTAATCCCCAGGGCCAGCCCTACTGCTTGGTATCCAGCAGAAATTCAGCGAAGGTATAATGAGTAAGCTGGACAATGTTTTCATCCAAAAAAGGGAATGGATTTGGATCAATAGTAGAGTGGGTGTTATTTATATGATAGCATTTTCAATTGCGCCAAATTATCAATTTTTACCTAGAGGAAAGACTGTAGTAGTGAGGAGACTTGTTTGCCCCAAATCTAAACACTGGAAGACTTATGAGTTGTCTATGTGCCAGTTACTAGGGTGTCAAGACTCAAATGCCTTTTATTCATTCTTCCAACCTGTCAATACTTATCTACTACATTAAGTGCTAGACATTGAGCACATTTCCTCTGTGTTAGCACTCATTTTTTGGCCAATACCGAAGAATAAAAGTTTTGTGAAATTTCTCAATACTTTAGAACACAAGGCAACAACCTTAAAGAAATTACCTGTTTCCCAACCTAAATGTCCATTGACGAATGGATTAAGAAGATGTGGTACACATACACAATGACATACTACTCAGCCATAAAAAAGAATAATGACATTTGTAGCAACACAGATGGAACAAGAGACTCTCATACTAAGTAAGTCAGAAAGAGAAAAACAAGTACCATATGATATCACTTATATCTGGAATCTAGTGTACAGCACAAATACACCTTTCCACAGAAAAGAAAATCACGGACTTGTAGAACAAACTTGTGGTTGCCAAGGGGGAGGGAGAGGGAGTGGGATGGATTAGGAATCTGGGCTTAATAGATGCAAAAACTATTGCCTCTGGAATGGATTAGCAATGAGATCCTGCTGTATAGCACTGGGAACACTATCTAGTCACTTTCGAGGGAGCATGATAGAGGATAATAAAAAAAAAGGATGTATGTATGTATGTGTGACTGGATCACTTTGCTGTATAGCAGGAAATTGACAGAACACTGTAAACCAACTATAACGGGAAAAAAAAATCGTTAAAAAAAATAAAGTACCTGTTTCCAAATGCACCCCCAGTATATTAAAAACACACGTAGTCATGAATTTTCCATAAACTATACATCTTTCAAGTAGACAAGAGAATTATTTCTAGAAGGTTTTGAACACTGACAGTATGGTATTTAACATGTTTTTAAGAAATTCTCCTAAGGAGACAGTGAGTTCAAAGGGCTTAAAAAAACTCAAGAAGGGTTTTCCTTTTTTTTTTTTCTACAAAGTCTTCCTGTTATACAACCTAAAATATGTTAGTATTTAGTGGGGGGATTTAACTGCCAGTCATAGACACTTGCCTGTGACAGACAACATGATAGTTCATTTATCAATAAGTACTATCCTTTTTACTGGCAAATAAGTGCCTCACGTAACCACTTTTCACCATCTCCTCTGCTGTCATCCCAATTAAGCCTCCATCGTCTCTTATCTAGACTCTAACAGCCTCCTCACAGAGCAAAGTCATCTTCCCAAAGTAGAAATCCAACCTTGTCCCTCCCTTCCTTAAACTCCAACTGCTTCTGCATATTTAGGGAACCTTCATATCACTTTCACTTCTAACATTAGCTGCAAAGTGTAGGAGTCTCTGAGATCACCCCTCCACGCTTATGACACCAATTTCAAGTTTAAGAGTCATCACCACCTCAGGTCTGAAAATTTTCTATCAAGACTCACAGAACTCACTGAACACTATTATACTCATGGTTATGACTTATTACAGTCAAAGGATATACACTGAAATCAGCCAAGTGAAGGTGTGTGTGGGAACCCCAGAAGGGCTCCATGCACAAAGCATCCAGTTGTCCTTTCCAGGGGAGTCACGTACAGCACTCACTTTTCCCAGCAATGTTGTCTCACGGTTATCGCTGAGTATTGCCAACTAGAGAAGCTCACCCAAGACTTGATTTCCAGAATTTTTATTGGGGCTCAGGCACCTAGACATCGTTGACTGCCTATATGGCTCATCTTTAGCCTCCAGTTTCCCTTGAGGTTCAGCACAAAGCCACCAGCATAAATCACACCACTAGACTATGCTCAGGTAAACAAAGATACTTTTATCAGGTAGAATATCACAAGGGGCTTCCAGGGGACAAGGGCAAAGACCAGACCTCTCCAATGTAGGGTTAAGTGTTCCCAATACTTTTGGAACAAAAACTTATCACAGTTGCAAAGCCAGCTAAGATCTGGCCCGTACCTGCCTTACCTACATCTCCATTTCCCCATTAGTTGCTCTGTTCCAGTCACATCAGCTTCCTTCTATAATTATTTAATGACCACACCTGCAGCATATGGAAGTTCCAACATGTGGAAGTTCCCAGGCCAGGGATTGCATCCGAGCCACAGCTTCGACCTAAATTGGATTCTTTAACCCACTGTGCAGGCCACGCATTGACAGCACACCTCCATAGCAACCCGAGCCACTGCTGTCAGATTCTTAACCCACTGTGCCATATCAGGAACTCCAGCCTTCTTTTGGTGTCTGGGACACACCCAGTTCCAACTCAAGACATTGTTCTTGGTGTTCCTTCTGCCTAAATGCTCCTTCCCACATGTTCACACAGTTCTCTGCTATTCATCAAAATAAATGCCACCTCCTCAGAGAGGCCTTCCCTAAATACCCTAGCAAAAGCAGCCACAACCTGTCTCCCAACACACAGATGCACACACAACAGATGTGTACATGTACACACTACATGAACACATCACATACACACTCACACTCCACCACATGACACTGTTTTTCTTCATAGCACTTTTAAGGACGTAAATTACATTAACTGTTTATTGCCTCTCTGTTGTTTACAATAGAAGGTAAGCTCCATCTTGTTCACCAGTCTTTTCCCAGTATATAGATTGGTACCTAATAGCTAGTGTCTGTTCAAAAATATATGTGGATTGTATATGTGCCTGATATTAGACAGGTATGGACACAAAGAATTATAACTTATCTGAGCTGACTTCAGATTAATTACATTCCTGTAATGTTAAGAAGCAGTCTCTTTCTCTTAGCAAGAGACTAGGCACTGTATGCCATCTATAATTAACCAAGGGAAAACATTAGTAGGAATATATGAAATATGATCAAATGAATGAGACTGATTTTCCTCTGTGTATTATTAAATCAGTCTCACTATTTTGTGGTCATATATTACAATGGTGACTTAACTATGAGGTTATCAGTGGTAGAAAAAAAAAAGATGAGATGACAGGATGGACCCAGGAGAACAGAGCTGAGTCTCCTTATCTTTTCTTCCATCTAAGAAAAACCCAAGTTCCTAATTAATGTTATGCAATGAAAAGTACAAGGTGATTATTCATCAATTAAGAAATGAGCTATCAAACCGCAAAAAGATGGGGACAAAACTTACAAGCATCCTACTAAGTAAAAGAAGCCAATCTGAAAAGGCTACCTACAATATGATTCCAACTATATGACATTCTGTGAAATGCACAATTGTGGAGATAATAAGAAGAATGATTGCCACCAGGGGTTGAGGGAAGCGGGTAAGATGGGTGATACAGGGATAGATGGCGCTCAGGACAGTCAAACTGTCCAATATGATATGCTAATAGTGGATACATGTATTATACATCTGTCAAAATCCCTAAACCACACAACAGCAAGAGACGCTAATGTCAGCAATGCTTTAGTTAAAAATGGTGTATCAACATTGGTTCATTGATTGTAATAAAAATACCACACTGTTAAAAGCAAGACAACAGGGACAAAGGGGAGTCACTTATCCTAACCTCCATGTTAGCAAACTGAGACTTAATTACAGTTTTGGCCTCTCCCACAAATGGAATCTTAAACCAGTCAGTCAGGAAGCCCCTGGTCAGCACTTGTTAACTTATCTGCCTAGAAGACCACTGCCAAGTCCTAACGCAAAGGGACCTTGCCCAAGCCAATCCACTTTTTGCTACTACGGGTATACCCTGGTTTTCCAGTTTGCCTTCTGCCACTTTGCCTTCATGAAAGACCTATCTTAGTACCTGTTTTCACTCACCGAAAGAAATCTGAAGATTTTTGCTTTTAGCAAAAGAAAAGGAAAAAAAAAAAAAAAAAAAAAAAAAAGGCAGGGTAGGGGGTGGATGAAGCCTGCGAACAGCATTTGTTTTGCAGGCAGGCTTCACAGAGGTAGCTCACACCCAGAGCAGCAAGAGGGGCCCCACTAAGCTCTTCCCTAAGAACCACACTCAATAGCTCAGCATCCAATCACCCTAACTTTCAACTGTGTCTGCAAGCAAACTCTGTCCTAAGGTAATCATGTCTTCACTTGACACCATTTCAGCTTATAGGAAATTTCAGAGGAATGCTCTAATTTCAGACTAAGGGGGAAACCGATCAAAGTTGCTGTCCCAGTCTCTTCCACCTATAAAAAGTCTGTCATTTTGTACAGCTCTTCGGCGCTCCTTTCCGTGTGCTGGATGGGATGCTGGCCTGTTCACAAATAGAGCCAGTAACATCTTTACATTTTATTCAGTCCAACTTTGTTTGGTAACAACAAGATGTGAATGGGGAAGTGAGGAGGAGAGACAGGAAGCACATGGGAACTCTGCCAAAAAAGAAACCCTATTAATTTTTTTTTTTTTTTTGTCTTTTTTTTTGCTATTTCTTGGGCCGCTCCTGCGGCATATGGAGATTCCCAGGCTAGGGGTCGAATCGGAGCTGTAGCCACCAGCCTACGCCAGAGCCACAGCAACGCAGGATCCGAGCCGCGTCTGCAACCTACACCACAGCTCACGGCAATGCCGGATCATTAACCCACTGAGCAAGGGCAGGGACTGAACCTGCAACCTCATGGTTTCTAGTCGGTTTCGTTAACCACTGCACCACATCGGGAACTCCATTTTTGTTAAAAGCAAAAGCTCTTCTTTCTAGGCACATTTGCAAGGCTATTTCCTCAACTCTAAATGTGTTAAGACAGACAGAGTCTTACCAATTTTTAAGCTTATTAAAACCTGTTTGTTTTCTCATCACACTTCTAGATTCTACGTAACAGATGGTGAAAATGCCCATTCCTCAGACTGATTCCTGCTCAAGAGTAAGGACCATTATCCAGCATCCTCTGTGCAAGGGGTGGGACACCCAGGGCAGGGCTCAGGGAGAGGGGGCCACACATCAGGAGACAGGGGAACAAACAGAAAGCAAATCCTCAGGGTGCTAACATGAATAGAGAGAACTCCTTGAGGAATTAAAAGGAACCCCCACCAGGAACTTAGGGAAACCATCTATACAGAGAAAGAAACGCCTTGTTTGAAATTCATTCACACTGCCAGGGTCAACAGAAAAATTTCAATGTAAATAACAGGCAACATTAAATGTGTGTTTGCTGAAGGCTGAAGCATTGCGGGCAGAAAGCAGCAGAGGTTTCTGCAATGGCCAAATCCTGCCTCTTATCACAGCAGAATGGCCATTAAAACGGAAGCCCTGAGAAGGCAGCAAATATAGATGGAGGCCAATCAGATACCCATGTGAGAGATGTTTAAAGATTTTTCTTTTCTTATTCTTCTTAGAGTCCACTAGGATTGGGTAAGCTTTCAGGGAGTGATCCTTTGTCATTATCTTAACCTCCCAGCTGAAGTAAAATATGAAGGGATTAATATGGCTTCCCCCCCCCACCCCCCCACCCCCCCCAGGATCATCATCTTCACGTTTTTCATTCATCATCAGCAAGCTGGGGACAGTTAGGCAGGCAACAGTGGTGGCAGCACCATGGCACTGTGGGTTTAATGCTATTTCTGTCTCTATGAAATCTTCAATAATTTGTTTACGACTTCCAAAATTCAACAATCGTGTGCGAATGCGATTCCACTTATGTTAATAATGTGCTTCCTTCTTGCTTATCAGATCCTGCATAAAAATTAGGCAAGTACTCTGTTTTGAAAATATATAAGATGTGAACTTGCTGGGGTTGGGGGGAGCCTCCAAAGGCACTATCCTATCAACCACATTTTTTTTTAACTTAATAACTTAAGTGAACTGTTAGTGAAATTACAACCTGCTTGTGACACAATAAATTTACAACAAAATTCACTCCATAAATTATTCAATTCCATGACTGCCGTCAAGGAGAGAAATATCACCAGGAGCAGGTGATTAGCATGTGAAAGGAAAAACCCATCTCCCCACCGAAACAATCACTGTCAAAGCCTCCTATTGGAGTTTTGTAAAAATTACCATTAAGAACACACATTTAAGTCTTTGTAGTTCCTATAAAAAGGCTAAGTATTTGATTTACATTAGATTCATTTGTTCTTTATTCAACTGTCTCTTTCTCCCACAAACTGTAACTGCCTCAATAAATGCTTGCTCAATCAAGTGTGCATTAAAACAAAAGAATTTAACTTCAATAAAAGTGATGAATCAGGGCTAGGAAGTTAACTTTCCTTTCCTCTGTATATTTGACTTCCAGGTAAGTAAAGCAGAAATTTACATTTGCTGTTCCACAGGGGAATACCAGGGGTTTCTATTATGGTTGGTCATGTTTACAGATTCTTTCCTAAAGCATTTGAAGCCAGAGTTGCCTGGCAAAGGGGTTTCAACCAAACATCAGTGAACATTTTCCATGGCAAGATACCTACGTAAATGGAACTATACACTTTCTACCAACTCAGTGCTTCAAAGATGTTGCCAGTGGATGAAGGCAAGAGATCCAGGATCAAGCTGGTTTTCTGAAATGTGGGATACAAACACCAGGATGTTGGTATTTTTTGCCAACTATTGGGGGTACTGCTTGCCTTGCATGGTATCTATTGTTCAATACACCAAAAGGTAGATGTTGTCACCTTTTTTCTTAAACCATCAAAACAACAATGTAGCTGTCTTCTCACATTAATACATACATTCCTTTCATTTTAGCAGATGTCTTGAAACTTGTTTTTCTTAGGCATTGCTCTTTTTCTCCGAACTAGTGTGTGGCAGGCAGAATAATGTGCCCCCTACCGCCACCACCCCAAATATCCATGTCCTATTTCCCACAACTTGAGAATATGTTATATTACCTGGCAAAGGCAAATTAAAGCTGTAGATGAATTAAGTCTGCTTATCAGTTAACCTTAAAATAGGGAGATTATCCTGGATTATAAGCCAGGGTTTTTAATCCTAGAAGTTTTTAAAAGTAGAAGAGGGAAGCAGAAGAGTGAGTCCCAATATGCTATGATGTCAGAAGGGTTGAAATGACCATTGCTGGCTTGCAAGATGGAAGAAGGGGCCATGAACCAAGGAATGCGGACAGACCCTGGAAGATGGAAAAGCCAAGAAAACAAATTCTTCCCCCAGGGTCTCCAGAAGGAACGCAGCCCCACTGACATCTTTGTGTCAGTCCCATGATACCCATATCAGACTTAGGACTTCCAGAACTGTGAGACGCTAAATTTGTGTTATTTTAAACTCCCAAGTTTGGGGAAATTTATTATGGCATCAACAGGAAACTAATACAGAGTATTTAAATGCCACTCTGTATTCTGAAAGGCAAATAGCATGGGGAAAGGAAAAGATGTCTGCCAATTGTTACATTTGTTCATAAAGGAAATCACAGAAACAGAAACCTAAAGGTTAATTTTATGTAGAACTCTTCTTAAAATTACATAGGAAGGAATAATTCAGGTAGGTGTTTATGTTTTGACTGTTAGAGCCTTTTTTGCATTTATTAAAAATGTTCTTTAGTATTTATAAATCTATCTTTCGCCAGAAATGCAATACTTCACCCCAGAAAAAACTACACCTTTCTTCTTAGATAATGCCTATTTTCATCAATTGCCTGATTTGCCAGAACCATCAGTTACTGCCTGGTGTTTGGTTGGTGCTTTGATATACAGATGCCATCTAGAAGAGTGTCTTTACCTATAAAGGTAAATTCTTATCAGCATGGGTAAGGGAAGAAGAACTTTTCCTTGACCCTCTTAAATTCCCTGGCTGAAACTAAAAATTAAACCCACAAAGATAAATTAGGATAAAGACATACAAATGTATTTAACATTACGTTTTAAATTACATAGAAGCCTTCTTATGGAAATTAAGACCTGAAGAAGTGCTAAGTCTGAATGTTTTTATACCAGATGTGATGAAAAGTGCAAGGTCATGGGAAAATGTATAGGATAAAAAGATACAGGCTAAAGGTAAGACCTCGGGAAAACTCAGCAAGGCCTGTTCATGTGTACGCCCCCCAGCGTTCCTCCATCTTCAGAGATAAGTTATTTCACTGGTTTTAGAAAAGGTACCTCTCCCACGAGGGTCACATGACTTGCTTCTGGCAAGAAGGAGAAGGTCAGCAGGTCTCTCCTGTACCTTCTGTTTCTCAGATTCCCTCAGCTTCAATTATTCAATATGACAAGGTACCATCTGGGGGGTATCATGTCCTGCACCTCGTCAATTGTCCAACATGGAAGAAAACAGACATAGAATCACAGAATAAAAGAGAGGAAACAAAACCTTACATGATCTAGTCATACTTGCTCTATTAGAAAAGCAATCAAGATCCAAAAGGTGGAATCCTCCCCAAGATCACATAGTCTGGAGTAAAAGCAGCTTAGAATACTGGCACAGACCTCTTTCCATAATGCACAGTGCTCCCAATATGGGTTGCTCAAATTCATTCCCTCATTCATCTAACAGCTACCTATCAAAGGACTATCTGTATACAGGCTACTGCTTCAGACACTGATGATAAAATGGAGATAAGAGAGGTGGCTACACAGTAACTACATGATAACTATAAAATAACTATATAGTGATTTCCATAACAGAGTTAACTAGTACAACAGAAGGACACAGCCAATACACAATAAATAAAGCAGGTTCGATCCATGCCTTGCTCAGTGGGTTAAAGATCCGGCATTGCCATGAGCTGTGGTGTAGGGTGCAGATGTGGCTCAGATCCCTCGTTGCTATGGCTGTGGTGTAGGCCAGTAGCTACAGCTCCAATTCGACACCTAGCCTGGGAACCTCCATGTGCTGCAGGTGCAGCGTTCAAGATACCAAAAAAAAAAAAAAAAAAAAAAAAAAAAGTTGTTATAAAAATCTAACCAGTTGATATGATAGAGGACTAGGGGCTATTTCCAATTGGCTGATCAGCAAAAAGGATTCTGAAAAAAATCTCAATGACAAGAAGGAACCAAGCCCAAGGGCGGGGCGGTGGGGGGGACATTCCAGGTAGAAGAAACAGCTATTGCCAAGGCTACAGAGCAGAAACAAATCTGACACTTTAGAGCAGTGTCCTGAAGGCCAGCTTGGCAGAAACCTGGTAATGACGGTGACAGAAGCAATAGATGGGAGTAGAAAAGTAGGCAAGGGCCAGATCAATCTCTAGAATCTCCTTGTGTCCCATGTGGCAATATTCATCTGTATTTTTATTTGTATGGACTTCCATGTTGTCATGTCAAGTGTTCATGGAGATAGATTTGTTCAATACACAAAGCACCTCAGAGTCCAAGTAAATATGAATTCAAACCTGTCCTTTTTCATGGAGAAGAGTTCGTTTCAAAGAAACCACATCAACAAAACGAGTGGATTATTGGCACCCAGAGATGACATTGTGGAGGCTCACAAGGGCACTGTAAACCAGGATGAAATACAGGAAGTCCTATGTTCCCTCGCATAGGGAAGCCCATTAATAGTTACTGAGCACACACTAAGTGCCTGGGTAGTGCTTTACTACATTATCAATATGAAGACCACTAAATAATGTACTATCAGTAGCACTTGGATGTTTAGGGACTAGCTCAAACCTGCACACTTAGTGCAAGAAGAGAAACTGTATCCAAACTCTGCATTGATTTGCCTTCCCCCAACGGTCATACTTTCTCCACTTTACCATCTATCACAAACACTGACCGAAAACTCCCCTGCACAAATCACATCATCTCTAAACAACATTCTCTTCTTCATTCTTTCCTTATACGAAATGACAAGTGGGACCAGATGATCTCAAAAATCCCTCTCACTTCTAACACTCTGTGATTCCATGATTCTATGATATTGGCAACAACAGTCCTCCCTTATTCTTGCAGCCCTTTACATCTGTAATTTCCTCCTCCGTCAGTAGTATAGCAATTGCTATTTACCAATCAGAAATGCTTCTTTCCAACCTACATACAAGGAGAAAGTATCTGCCAATGATCAGACCAACAAGGGATTAATTTCCAAAACACATAGAGAGATCCTACAACTCAGTATCAAAAACAAAAATGCCAAACACCCCAAAGGAACATCACTTAGCCATAAAAAGAATAAAATATTGCCATGTGCAGAAACACAGAGGGACCTAGAGATTATCATACTTAGTGAATAACTCAGAGAAAGACAAATACTATACATCACTTAAATGTGGAATCTTAAAAAAAAAAATTACCAATAAACTTAGTTACAAAACAGAAATAGAATTACAGGGAGTTCCCTTCGTGGCTCAGCAGTTAACCAACCCAACAGGACCTATGAAGATGCAGGTTCAATCCCTGGCCTCGCTCAGTGTGTTAAGGATCTGGCGTTGCCGTGAGCTGTGGTGTAGGTTGAAGATGAGGCTCAGATCCCACGTTGCTGTGTCTGTGGCATAGCTCCAATTGGACCCCTAGTGCATCCCTTAAAAAGAAAAAGAGAGAGAGAGGGAAAAAAGGAAAAAAAAAATACAATCATAGACATAGAAAACAAACTTAAGGTTACCAACGGGGAAAGGGGAGGGGGAGGGATAAATTAGGAGTATGAGATTAATACAACAGTGTAAGTCAACTACATGCCAATAAAAAATTTTTTAAAAGGAGTATGGGATTAATATATACACACTACTACACATAAAAAGATAAATAAGCATCTCCTATGTAGCACAGGGAACTATATTCATTATCTTATAATAGCCTGTAATAGACAAGAATCTGAAGCTGTACACCTGAAACTAACACAATATTGTGTATTAACTACAGTTACATTTTTTTATTTTTACTGAAAAAAAATGCTTCCTTGCATCACAAAGTCAGATTCTTGACTACACGCTCTGAACACAAAGGAAAGCAAACCTATCCTGTTGGTGAGAGAAGAACAGTAAAAGGGGCCGGGACTAATTGTTCATGTTCTCTTATTTCCTTCTCACTTAGTAAGTATCTACGTCCAAATGCACAAGGGAGTTGACCTTAACCATGTTTGTGGGTTGAAACACTATTATGAGGGAGTGCATTCACAGATGAACTTTTAAGTACAGCTCTTAGCCACTCAATTTGCAAGTATCAGTGCTTTCTCCATATTGGGCTTACCTTCTATGCAAAGTCAGATGGCAACAAACACAACATTTGCTTCCAGGAAGAACAAAGCATTTCAGGGAAGTAAAGTTCCCTGCCTTAGAGACTTGTAACAAAAAAGAAAAGATTCAATAGGAAAGCTATGTCAGCCTGAAGCCTTAGGGCGCCATCCTGCCAATACAGATAATAGACCAAACAGGAAAGCAAAGTAAAGAGACCGTTTTTAAAGTCTTGATGATTCAGTCTTAACCCCTGTATTAAAGTGTGTCAGAAGTCCACTGGACTTTCCAGATAGTAGAACCAAAACACTCCTTTTTTGCTTAAAGTTGTTTATGTTTTCTGTTGCTTCCAACCAAAAAAAAAAGTCTAATATCTCATTTTATACTCAGTGCTAATTAACAATCTGCAATGACAAAAATCCATGGAAATCTACTCAGTCTGCCTATATAACAGCAACACAATTGAACTCTTAGAGATCTAGTATGAATCCTTTTCTACTAAAAGAAAATGTGTTTATAGAATTACTCTAGAAGCAACTACACAGGAGTACCTATATTCCTATCTCCAGCAGCAGAAGAAAACTTCAGCCATCTGTTTGTAAAAACATGTTCTTCTATGCCAGTTCCTATCCTTCATTTTCATTTTTAATAGGTCACCAGCATGTCATCTTTGTGATACATCATATATATGATTCCACCACAAAGTAAGTATCATGTAGACAAATAACTAAGAGATTAAATAGAATGTTCTAATAAGTATCCAAATTGCATGTCCATACAACACATTGTCCCATGTATGGGGAGAAAAAGCCTTCTTCCACTAGACCATGTATGTTTTATCTTTAGGTAATTGCATGATTTGGCAAAAATTTGTTTTTCCATTCTTCTAGAGAACAATAATGTTACAGATGAGTAATTTTACTTATGTGTAAATTTTATTTATTTATTTATTCCTAAGGTTTATTCCTAAGTATTTTATTATTTTGATGTGATAAGTTGGATTCTTTCCATAATTTCTCTTTCTGATCCTTCGTTGTTAGTATATAGAAATGCAATCAATCTTCTGTATATCAATTTGGATCCTGCAACTTTGCCAAATTCATGGATGAGCTCTAACAGTTTTCTGGTGGCATCTTTAGGATTTTCTTAGTATCATGTCATCTACAGATAGTGATAGTTTTACTTCTTCCTTTCCCATTTGGATTCCTTTTATTTCTTTTTCTTCTCTGCTTGCCATGGCTAGGTCTTCCAAAACTATGTGGAATAGTAGTGGTGAAAGTGGACATCCTTGTCTTATTCCTGATCTCAGCAGGAATTCTTTCAGCTTTTCACATTGAGAATGTTGTTAGCTCTAAGTTTGTCATATACTGTCTTTATTATGTTGAGATAGGTTCCCTCTATGTCTACTTTCTGGAAGGTTTTTATCAGAAAAGAGCGTTGGATTTTTTAAAAGGCTTTTGCTGAATCTCTTGAGAGGATCATATGGGTTTTATTCTTCAGTTTGTTAATGTGGTGTATCACACTGATGGATTTGTGGATACTGAAGAACTCTTGCATCCCTGGGATGAATCCCACTTCGTCATGATGTAAAATCCTTTCAATGTATTATTATTGGATCCAGTTTGCTAGTATTTTGTTGAGGATTTTTGCATCTATGTTCATCAGTGAAATTGGCCAGGAGTTTTCTTTTTTTGTGGTACCATTGTCTGGTTTTGGTATCAGGGTGATGGTGGCTTCATAGAATGAGTTTGGGAGTGTCCCTTCCTCTTCAATTCCTGAGAAGAGTTTCAGAAGGATAGGTGTTAGCTCTTTTCTAAATGTCTGATAAAATTCACCTGTGAAGCCATCTGGTCCTGGACTTTTGTGTGTTTCAAGTTTTTAATCACAGTTTCAATTTCAGTTCTTGAGATAGGTCCATTCATCTTTTCTATTTCATCTTGGTTTAGTCTTGGAAGATTGTACTTTTCTAAAAATTTGTCCATTTCTTCTAGGTTTTCCATTTTATTGGCATATAGTTGCATATAGTAGTCTCTTATGATCCTTTGTATTTCTGTGGTGTCCGTTGTTACTTCTCCTTTTTCATTTCTAATTTTATTGATTTGAGTCCTCTCTTTTTTTGTTGTTAAGTCTGGCTAGGAGTTTATCAATTTTGTTCATCTTTTCAAAGAACCAGCTTTTAGTTTCATTGATCTTTACGGTTTTCTTCATTTCTATTTATTTCTGCTCTGATCTTATGATTCCTTTCCTTCTGCTAACTTTCTGTCTTGTCTGTTCTTCTCTCTCTAGCTGCTTTAGATGTAAAGTTAGGTTGTTTATTTGAGCTTTTTCTTGTTTCCTGAGGTAGGCTTGTATTGTTATAAACTTCCCTCTTAGAACTGCTTTCCCTGTATCCCATAGGTCTTGGAGTATTCCTTTTGTTGTCATTTGCTTCTAGGTTTTTAATTCCCTCTTTGATTTCTTCAGTGACCCATTGGTTGTTTAGTAGCACGTGTTTGTTTTTTGCATTTTTTTTCTTGTTATTGATTTCCAGTCGTGTAGCATTGTCGTCAGAAAAGATGCTTGATATGATTTCAGTTTTCTTAAGGTTACCAAGGCTTGATTTGGGGCCCAGAATGTGATCAATCCTAGAGAATATTCTATGTGCACTTGAGAAGAATGTGTACTCTGTTGCTTTTGGAAGGAATGTCCTATAAATATCTATTAAGTCCATCTGATCTAATGCTTCATTCAGGGCCTGTGTCTCCTTATTGATTTTCTTTCTGGATGATCTGTCCATTGCTATAAGTGGGGTATTAAAGTTCCCCACTATTACTGTGTTATTATCCATTTCTCCTTTTAAGGTTGTTAGCAGTTGCCTTGTATATTGAAGTGATCCTATGTTGTGTGCATATATATTTACAATTGTTATATCTTCTTGGATTGATCCTTTCGTCATTATGCAGTGTCCTTCCTTGTCTCTTAAAATATTCTTTATTTCAAGGTCTATTTTGTCTGGGTATTAATACTCCAGCTTTCTTTTGATTGCTGTTTGCATGGAATATTTTCTTCTATCCTCTCACTTTCAATTTTTTTTTTGTTTTTTTTTCTTTTTGGCTTTTGTCTTTTTAGGGCCGCACCCATGGCATATGGAGGTTCCCAGGCTAGGGGTCTAAACAGAGCTGTTGCTGCTAGTCTACCCCAGGGCCACAGCAATGCCAGATCCAAGCTGCATCTGCAATCTACACCACAGTTCACAGCAATGCCAATCCTTAACCTACTGATCGAGGCTGGGTATCAAACCTGCAACCTCATGATTCCTAGTAGGATTCATTTCCACTGCACCACGATGGGAACTCCCTCACTTTCAATTTGTATGTGTTCCTAGAAGTGAAGTGGGTCTCTTGAAGACAGCATATATATGGATCTTGTTTTTGTACCCATTCAGCCAGTCGATGTCTTTTGGTTGGGGCATTTAGGTCATTTATATTTAAGGTAATTACTGATATGTATGTTCTTATTACCATTTTATTAGCTGTTTTGGATTTGTTTTTGTTGCTCCATTTTCTTCCCTTCTCTTTTTCTCTCGTCTTGTGGTTTGATGACTATCATTAGTGTTGTATTTGAGTTGGTTTTTTCTTATTTATGTGTGTATCAATTGTGGATGTTTGGTTTGCAGTTACCCTGAAGTTTATATATTCATATGATCATTTTAAGTTGTTTGCCTGTTAATTGTAAGTGCATCTCCAGTGTCCTGCATTTGTACCCTCCTCGTCTCACTATTTCTGACTTTGGTAGTCTATTTGTGTGTGGATGATTTCCCACCTTTACTGTTTATACACCTTTACTGGTGAGCCATGTCATTTGTGGTATTTTTGTCTCTAGTTGTGGCCTCTTCTTTTCTGCCTAGAGAAGTTCCTTTAGTATTTGTTGTAAAGCTGGTTTAGTGGTTCTGAATTCTCTTAGCTTTTGCTTATCTGCAAAGCTTTTGATTTCTTCAAAGCTGAATGAGAGCCTTGCTAAGTAAAGTAATCTTGGTTGGAGGTTTTTTCCTTTCATTATGGTAAAAGTATATCATGCCACTCCCTTCTGCCTGCAGATTTTCTGCTGAAAAATATGCTGATAACCTTATCAGGTTTCCCTTGTATGTTATTTGTTTCTTTTCCCTAGCTGCTTTCACTATTTTCTCTTTGCCTTTAATTTTGGTCAGTTTGATTAATATGTGTCTCAGGGTGTTCCTCCTTGGGTTTATTTTACATAGTACTCATTGTGCTTGCTGGATTTGAGTGAGTGGTTCCTTTCCCATATTAGGCAAGTTTTCGGCTATTATCTCTTTGTAAACACCTAGAAAATATTTATTACATTCTCACAGCCTAGGCAAATACTCAAATTCTATTACTTTGGAGTAGAATGAAAGCTTCGCTTTATAAAATAGCTAAAGGGGATGGGGATTCCCATTATGGCTCAATGGAAATGAATCTGACTAGCATCCAACAAGACACAGGTTCAGTTCCTGGCCTGGCTCAGTGGGTTAAAGATCCAGCATGGCCAGGAGCTGTGGTATAGGTCACAGACATGGCTTGGATCCCACATTGCTGTGGCTGTGACATAGGCCAGCAGCTTCAGCTCTGATTTGACCCCCAGGCTGGGAATCTCCATATGCCATGGGTATGGCCCTAAAAAGACAAAAAAAAAAAACTTAACACAGTTCCAAGAGCAATGAAAACTCTTAAAAGGAGTTACCACTGATCCTGGAAAATGAATTCTCAAATTATTCGACAATTCGGTATCATTACTAAAAAAAACACTCTGTGAATACCATTGGACTAAGAACAAAGCTACAGTACGTTTCCATTTTCCGGTAGCCTTGATGGGCACTGTCATCCTGCAAGTCCAGCAGGACATCACCACCTTTGCACATGCGAGACAAATCCAGTGAATTGGCTACAGCTTATTCAGGATTCACCTCTTTGGTTCAGCTCTAAAATACCTTATGTTTGTCATTCATTGTGCTTTCCTAATCCCAAGCCTTCTGGGCCCATGAGTCATTCTCAGTCCCAGGTATATCCATAGTGTATGGTTTTCAGCCATGTTTGTCCAGGTGATTTGACTGGCCTTCTGTCTTTGTACAACCATGTTCCACACTGAGCACTGCCTTGTCTCCAGAATGCCTGTTTGAGGCCCAGACACTATGAGTGGTTCTCCATAGCCCCTCTCTCTGAAGCCCAGACCTTTTCGCATACTCTCAGCACTGACTCTGGTCCTACATCAAAAGAGGGACCCCCAGTATCAAGACAGGAAAAATGGCCAGGGCTATTCAGTCAAGAGATCAGCACAAAAATCCTATGACATAGGAGGGACTCAACATGCTCAAGGAACTGCTAGGAGACCAGACAGCCCATTCAGTAAGGCAGCTTCTTAATAAAAGAAAATCTCAAAAACCTGCACTACCTATACATATAGGTCTAAAAATAAGATTTCACAGAGTTTCTGTTGTGGCTTAGTGGAAACAAATCTGACTAGGACCCATGAGGACGCAGGTTCAACCCCTGGCCTTGCTCAGTGGGTTAAGGATCTGGCATTGCCGTGAGCTGTGGTGTAGGTTGCAGATGCAGGCTGGATCTGGCGTTGCTGTGGTTGTGGTGTAGGCCAGGGATGATAGTTCTGATTCTACCCCTAGCGTGGGAATCTCTGTGACATGGATGTGGCCCTAAAAAGACCAAAAAATAAAGTAAAAATAAGATTTCATGTTTGAAATCCCCAAGAATCCAGGAGTATGTTACAAATTCACTTTCTAAAGCAAGAACATAAGCTTGTGTATTTTTCTAAATGTTTCTTAAAAATTTTTAACCACAAGAATTTAAGCAAAGTGGGTTTGGAAGTTTTTTGTTTTAGCTAGTGGTAGTGGTGGGTTGAGATTGTTACTTTTTCTTTTTTTAGTTTTGGTTTTGGTAGTTGTTTTTGTTTGATTAGGAAGATCCATTTTCTGAGCATTCTGATTAATTGCGGTTTAAGAATACGTACATCTTGTAGTTATCTATTGCTGAATAATAAACCACTCAAAACTCAATTGCAAAGAACCACCACCAGGAAATCTCCAGTATAAACAAGAACATACAACCAAGAATCACTAAACATTTTAGGAAAACCAACATCACAAAAGAAAATTATCTAATAGAGGAAGACTCGACACATGGAAACACTGAAACCTTCAAATTAATTTCTAGTGAGATAGTAAAGTTTCATGGATACTGTCTAAAAAAGTTTGACAGTTCTTCAAAACCTTACACATAAAGGTACCATGTGATCCAGCCATTCCACTCCCAGGAGAATGGACAACAAGCGTTCACACAAAAACTCATACCCAAATGTTCATTACGACACTATTCATAGTAGCCCGTCTACCAACTGATTAATGGATCAAGAAAATGTGGTATATCCATACAATAGAATACTTTTCATCAATAAGAAAAAGGAATGAATTCTGATACTTGCTGCAACATGAGCCTCGATAACACTATGCCAAGTGAAAGAGGTCAGTCACAAAGGGCAAATACTGTGCGATCCTATTTACATGAAATGTCCCCAGTAGGCAAATCTATAAGAGACAGAAGGTAGATTAGAGATTGTCAGAAGCTGTAGGGAGGGGAAAATGAGGAAGGATTACTAATGGGCATGGGGTTACCTTTTAAGTAATAAACATGTCCTGGAATTAATGATAATGGTTGCACAGCTCGTTACATACATTTTAAATAATCACTACATTGTATACTGTAACAGAGCGGAGTTCTTTGCTATGTGAATTGTATCTCAATAAAGCCACAAGAAATATATATGCAGTTATAAACAAATATATAAAGATATATAATATAAGCATATCAACAACAGAACTTTGAATCCATGAAAGAGTAGGCAACTATGAGAAAAAAACAAATTAGACACACAGTAAAAACAAAAAAAATACTGTCACTGATATAAATAGACCAAGGGAATAGAATGCAGACTCCCAGAAAATCCACTTAAATACAGTCAACTGATTTTTGATAAAGGAGCAAAGGCAATATAATGGAGGAGCAAAGATAGTCTCTTCAGTGAAGTGCTGGAACCAGTGGACATCTATCTCATGCAAAAAAATAAATTCGACAAAGACCTTACACTCTTCACACAAACTAACTCAAAATGGATCACAGATCTAAATGTAAAACGCAAAATTATAAAACTACTAGAAGACAACATGGGGGAAAACCTAGATGATTGGCATAGCAATGAATTTGCAGATAGAACATCAAATATACAATCCATGCAAGAAGTAATGGAGAAGCTAGACTTCATTACAATTAAAAACCACTTCGCAAGGACAATATCGAGATACATGAGAAGACGAGCTACAGACTGGGAGAAAATATTTGCAAAAGTAACACTTACGAAGGACTGTTATTCAAAATATTAAAAAAAAACCTCTTCCTGTGAAATCAGATTGTTATGATTATACAACTACAGATGTGATAAATTCATTTGAGTAATAAAAAAATGGGGAAAAAAAACTCTTAAAATTAACAGTAAAACAATCCATTTTTTCAAATGGACAGAAAGACTTTGACACCCCACCAAAGAAGAAATACAGATGAAAAATAAGCCTATGAAAAGATGTTCCACACTCTTCACAATAAGGGAAATGCCCATTAAAACAACAGATACCACTACAGGCTTCTTAGCATCGCCGCATTCCAGAGCACAGACAACAGCAAACGCTGACAAGGATGTGGAGCAGCAGCAGCTTTCATTCATTGCTGCTCAGAATGCCAAATAGTACAGCCATTTTGGCAGACAGTTTTGGCAGTTTCTTCCAAAACTAAGTGTACTGTTACCACATGATCCAGCAATTGCACTCCTTATTATTTACCCAAAGGAGCTGAAAACATATCCACAGAAAAATCCGCTCACAGATGTTAATAGCAGCTTTATTCATAACTGCCGGAACTTGGAAGAAACCAAGATGGCCGTCAGCAGAAGAACAGACCAACTGTGCTACCTCCAGACAAAACTATTTTCAGTGCTTAAAAAATGAGTTATCAAGACAGAACAAGACACGAAGGAATCTTAAATGCATGGTTCACTAAATGAAAGAAGTCAGTCTGAAAGGGAAATGCACGGTATGATAGCGATTATATGATCTTCCAGAAAAAGAACAAACAATGGAGACAACAAAAAGATTAGCGGTTGCCAGGGGTAAAGGAGTGAAGGGATGGATAGATCAAACACAGGATTTGGGGGGCAGTAAAAATACAGTATGATACTGTGTGATAGACACACATCATTTCACGTTTGTCAAATCCCAAAATCCCATCTGTACAACACCAAGAATGAGCCCTAAGGTAAACCATGAATTTTGAGTCAATATGATGTGTCAGTGTAGGCTCGTCGGTTGTAACAAAGGTACCATTGATGAGTAATGTTGAGAATAGAGCTGTTATCCCTGCGTGGGGAGGAGGTGGAGGTAGGAGGGGATAGATGGGCAATGTCTGTACCTGTTTCTCAGTTTTGCTGTGAACCTGAAATTGCTTTTTAAAAATCATTGCAATTATAACCGCAGTACATGATCTGCAAAGAAAAGTGGACAAAGCTGGAATTTGAAATAGTCAACTGGAAAATATAACCAAAGAATTGTCTCTAAACATAGCACAAAAATGACAAAACATCAGGAAGAAAAAAAAATTTTGAAGGATAGATCTAGAAATTGTCAACCTGCTAGAAGTAAAAGAGGAAAAGAATGGAGAGGGATGGGTAGGGAAGATAATCTTCACACACACCTACAACTGTGGCAAATTTTCGGAATGTCCAAGAAATCCCACATGACTCCAAAAAAAGTTCTACTTCCGCAGTTCCCACTGTGGCTCAGTGGTAATGAACCCAACTAGTAACCATGAGCACACAGGTTTCATCCCTGGCCTCGCTCCATGGGTTAAGGATTCGGCATTGCCGTTAGCTGTGGTGTAGTTCTGCTTCCATTATGAGCACAGCCACGAAAGATCCCTCGATGTGAGAGCAGCTCTAGGAGTTCCCCTCCAACTGTCCTTAGACTGTTCCACAAAAGACTATCCAAGAATCAACACTGCTGTGTACTCACGACCATTTGAGTAAGAAGAGAATCTCATCTTCTTCTAATCTAGTTCTATGCAGCATCTCCACATAAAAAAATATGCAGAACACCTACCATATCCAGATGCTGGCTCAGATTGAAACCTAAAAGTCTACAGAAAGTATAATTATTTTTCAAAATAAGGACATTTTCAGACATGCAAGAATTCTGTTTAACATATAGAAACTCACTCTACCAAGAATTCCTCAAAAAAGTACTTCACGAGAAAAAAAGAAAAAGAGTGACAGAAAGAGACTGGATATATAAAGCAAAGGTAAGCAAAAGAACCAGCAAAACTAATTTAGATAAATGCTGATTTCCAACAAGAACAGCTCTAACAATTTGGAACACAAGACTTGAGCAGAGTAGGAGAAGGTGCAAAGTGACCGAAGTAAAAATACATCAAAATTTGCACCTTATTCAGGGACAGGGCATGGGAAGTTTACATGACAGCAGATGGCTGTATCATTAATATGTATGTTAAAACTTTAACTGCTAGAAAAAAAAAAAAGTGGGGCATGTATCTTACAAACCACAAATGGAGGGAAAGAAATGGAGTAAGATAATTAGATCAACCAAGGACAGGAATAAATGAGGGAAAACAAAGACATAGTATAATAGAAAACAAATGAGTCCAAAATATTTATAATTATAACCTAAGTGAACGATCACAGTCAATTAAGAATATTTAAATACTGCAGTAGAAAATCCACAGGCTATATTTAAAAGACGTGGTGAAAATAAGAACACATGGAAAGTGTGAAGATAAAGTATAAAAAAAGATACACCAAGCAATTCTTAGTATCAGAAGAAAATGAAACAATTTTAGACTAATGAACTAAAAGCAAAAGGAGGTATTTGCCAAGAAGATTTAACACGTCAACTTTTGGGCCTATCTACGTGCACAGATTTAAAGAACCAGCAGATAAAACAGATGAACAAAAAGCAAAAATATATAGTATCTGAATAATGTAATTACCAAGTTGAATCTAATAGGTATAAAATAGAACTCTGAGCAAAATAAAGAACATTATTCTCCAACAGTCAGGGATGCTCACAAAAGAAAATTGATCACATAGTAGATCATCAAGAAAAATCTCATTGATTCCCATAAAGCAGAAGTCATACAAAGCCATACTGGTTGATCACAATGAAATACAATTAGATTCATCATCAAACAGGTAGCCAAAAAATCTATAGACAGAAACTTAACAACCCTTTTGACAATAACTCATGTTTGAGAGAATCATCAGTATAGAACTTACAAACTATTTAGAAATAACAATAAGACAAATGATAAACCTGTAGAGTTTAGGTAAACAGTACTCAGAGGAAAATTTAAGGGCTTTAGATGACCCTGCTTCTCCCACTTCTTATCTTCCCCCAAAAAACATTTCCACTGTTCAAGGAGGTATACACATAAAGTTTTGTTTTTGCTAGTTTTTTTTTTTTTTTTTTTTTTTTGTCTTTTTGCCTTTTCTAGACAAATGGAGGTTCCCAGGCTAGGGGGTCTAATCAGAGCTGTAGCCACCAGGCTACATCAAAGACACAGCAACTCCAGATCCGAGCCACGTCTGCAACCTACACCACAGCTCATGGCACCACCAGATCCTTAACCCACTGAGCAAGGCCAGGGATCGAACCCACAACCTCATGGTTCCTAGTCAGATTCGTTAACCACTGAGCCACGACGGGAACTCCCTCCACAAAGATTTTTATTGCACCATTGTTTGTCATGGTCAACATTCCCCTAAAGATGGATACTTAGGTTCTTTCCAGGTCATCCTAGCTCCCTATTTTGGGATACTATTCAACAAGAGAGTAGAGTTATATTGTTAAGTCAAATGAGATATAATGCTATAATATTAAATAATATGCAGAACGTTTTAAATTATGTAATATCATTCATGTTAGAATAACTTAACAAAAAATCAAACTAATATATTTCTACAGGTACAGATCTATTTTACAGATAAAAGTGTGGAACAGCATGTCACTTTTAGGGAAGAGAGTAGGATAGGATTAATTATCAAGGCAACACTCATCAATAGGATGTTTTAACATTTTGCTTTTATACACAGCAGAGTATTTACACAAAATTTTGCAGTAGGAAAAGACAATTTGGCTATGTGAATTATGCTAAAATGATCATTATAACATTCTTCCATTATGAATTTTGCTGGGACCATTCATTCAGCTTACATACTAATTTTGAGGCAGCCAAGTTCTTAAAGATAAAGCTTCTTTTCATTTACAACCTAGCGGCAGGGTTGCGGTGGGGGGGAAGGGAAGCATTAGAAGGTTTTCATTATTTATTTAGCTAGCTACATTATTTCACTTTCTAAATTATCAGACTAACAGTAAAGAAGCTAAGATAGAAGGAGCAGAAGACAGGAGTTCCTGTCGTGGCACAGCAGAAATGAATCTAACCAGGAACGATGAGGTTGTGGGTTCGATCCCTGGCCTCACTCAGTGGGTTAAGGATCCAGCGTTGCCCTGACCTGTGGTGTAGGTTGCAGACGGGGCTCGGATCCCACATTGCTGTGGCTCTGGTGTAGGCCAGGGGCTACAGCTCTGATTGGACCCCCGGCCTGGGAACCTCCATGAGCCCACAGGTGCGGCCCTAAAAAGGACAAAAGCAAAAAAAAAAAAAAAAAAAAAAAAAAAAAAGCGGAAGACATAAATGAAGCCCAATTTTACAAATTTCATTAAGAATTGTGATGATACCATCTTCAAAAAAAATCTTCAAAGCACTTAATTTAATTGATGTCAACATATTTTAAACACTTACACCTTAGACTCAGCCTTAAACACAAGGGCGTCTTTTAACTGAAAAATTCATCAGTATCATTAACTGCACAAGACAGAAACCAACATGTAAACTACAAACCTAAGAACAAAATAAAATGTTACATGAAGAAAGTGCAAGGAAAAAAAAATGTGTAACCCCTTTCTCTAGCTCTACAATAAAGTATTAAAATAATTTAGATACACTGGTGGTTAAGTGGGAGGGAAGGGAAGAGAATAAAAAAGTTACTCTAATTTAAACAAAATTAATAAAGAAATGTTCTGCATGATTTTTTTTCCTGTTTCTACTTCTAATCATTTATCATGCAAATGAAAGCAGTAATGGAAAATGTAAAGAAAACAAATTTTGCAATATAGTGAAACCCATACCCAGCAAGAGATAAGATTGAATATCAGAAGGAAAGGGTCTGAAAATTAGCTGTCTGTACAATAACTGGGAGGGAAAACTGTTTTATTTAGCCTGGAGCGATTTTTTTGTAGCAAACTGACTAAATTAAAATCCAGTCTATTAAATCCAGTATCATACTAGAAAATGCCGTTTCCTTGCACTTTTAGATAAATTTTCATTGATCTCATTTTACGCATGATTACATTTTTAATGAGTTGTGCAATATTTCCAGGCTAATTTTAAATCCCTTCTCTCCCCCCACCACCTTACTGCTTGCTGGATTAACATTTCTGATAAATTGTTGGACCAGAAAGAAAAAGCATTACCAAGATGAAATAAATTACTTCCATTTTTTTTTCACAGCTCTAAAGCCATAATAGGAGAATACAAATGCCCAGTGTCTAATTATGCCACATCTTCTAATTCATTTCACAAAAACAATTACTTTATTTTTATGTAATAGGCATGTTGCCTTGTATTCACTATACATGACCCTGACTAGTATATCCTCTATTAGAATAAAAACAAATTTCTCCCCAACACTGATCAAGTAAACTTAGTGTATGACCACCATAAAAGGAATGGCCAAAAACAGCACTTCATAAACTAAAGAAAATGGAGATAATTAGAAAATCTATACATAAAGATATGGATTTTTATAACTTGACAGTAGTTAAAAATAACTTTCCAGAGTTCCCGTTGTGGCACAGTGGTTAACGAATCCAACTAGGAACCATGAGGTTGCGGGTTCGATCCCTGCCCTTGGTCAGTAGGTTAACGATCCAGCGTTGCCATGAGCTGTGGTGTAGGTCACAGACTCAGCTCGGATCCCGTGTTGCTGTGGCTCTGGTGTAGGCTGGCAGCTACAGCTCCAATCAGACCCCTAGCCTGGGAACCTCCATATGCCATGGGAGGGGCCCAAGAAATGGCAAAAAGACAAAAAAATAAATAAATATTAAAAATAACTTTCTAGAGTTCCTGTCGTGGCTCAGTGGTTAATGAATCCGACTAGGATCCATGAGGTTGCGGGTTCGATCCCTGGCCTCGCTCAGTGGGTTAAGGATCTGGCGTTGCCGTGAGCTATGGTGTAGATCGCAGGCACAGCTTGGATCCCTCGTTGCTGTGGCTACAGCTCCGATTAGACCCCTAGCCTGGGAACCTCCGTATGCCCCGGGTACGGCCCTAGAAAAGACAAAAAGATAAAAATAACTTTCAAAATGCAAAATAAGACCCACTCTCGTGTGAGATGGGAAGATGGCAAGTACATTTGAGTCTGGTCTTCCACCTTGGGAAAGAAGATCATTTTCTCTATCAGCATCCAGAGGCCTATATACCAAGAAGAAAGGGGATCTGATGGGAGCCACCTGAATTCCAGCCTCGATTCAAGAAAACCCACAACTATTAAAATTGGGATCCATGACCAAGACCTTAGCAGGACTTCTTACATATCTGTGCTTCCCCCACCATGTTAGCTTTTTTTTATAACTATCTGATTCCTTGTGGTGACTAAAACTCTGTCAACAGGTATTTCTAATTCAACGACTGATTACAAGAAGAAACAAAATGCATTTCACTTCTGTAGTGCTTACAAGAGATACTCCTAAAAAAATGGACCTTGCAAGATTGAAAAGAAACATATAGGAACAGATTGGCCAGGTAAATACTAACCAGAAGAAAAACACTGTAGTGATTTTAGTAGCTCTTAGTAACTTTAGTATCCAAGTACACATTAAAGCAAAAAAGGTTTAAAAGAAATCAAAGGACAGGGAGTTCCCTTCATGGCACAGCTGAAACAAATCCTACTAGAACCATGAGGATGCAGGTTCAATCCCTGGCCTCGCTCAGTTGGTCAGGGATCCAGCATTGCCATGAAGTGTAGTGTACGTTGCAGACACAGCTTGGATCCCACCTCACTGTGTGGCTGTGGTGTAGGCCAGTGGCTACAATTCCAATTCCACCCCTAACCTAGGAACTTCCCATATGCCATGAGAGCAGTCCTAAAAAGCCAAAATAAAATAAAAAAGGACAATTTCACAGGAAGATTAATTTCTATATACATATGTATATATATAGAAATACACCCATGTGCATGGATGCACACATATATATTTGAACACATATATATGCATACACAAAGTATTAACTTGTATGTTCCTAACACAATATAACTTCCAACTATAGAAATCAAAAACTGACAGAATTATCAGGACAAAGTGATGGAATATGAGACTAAACATGTTAAATGGGAGACCTAGAAGGTTTTTTTTTTAAAAATACATGTGTTGAGTTTCTCGAGGTAAAAACTACAATGCATGAGATGATAAATACAGTGCATGGGATTCACAGGAGTTGAGACAAAAATATAAGAAAAGATTAATGAACTATAAGACATAGCAATAAAAACCATCTAATACAAAACACTGGGAAAAAGAAAAAAAAAACACAGAGAAAAGGAATGAACAAACCACCAGTGAACCATGGGAAAACTCTAAAGGCCAAGTATAACTGGCATCCCTGAAAGGATGAAGAACAAAATGTATTTTAAAATCAAGTCTGAAATTTTTCCAAATAAGCCTTTCTGTAGGTCATGGCCAGCCTGGGCAGGGTGCCATGAAGGCCTCAGGCACACTCTGGTATAAAGAATTTTTTAAGTTTTTTTGTAATTCATTCCTTTAAAAGATAATCAACTATTGGAGTTCCCATCGTGGCACAGAGGAAACAAATCCAACTGGGAACAATGAGGTTGCGGGTTGGATCCCTGGCCTCACTTAATGGGTTAAGGATCCAGCATTGCCGTAAGCTATGGTGTATGTCACAGATGTGGCTTGGATCTGGCATTGTTGTGGCTCTGGCATAGACTCCGATTAGACCCCTAACCTGGGAACCTCCATATGCCTCACAAGACAAAAAGACAAAAGAATAAATAATAAATAAAAGATAATCAACTATTTAAAGCAAAAAAGAATAAATAAATAAAAGATATTTAACTATTTAAAACAAAAATAATAGTGTTGCAGGGATCTCAACATACATAAAAATGAAATGCATGACAATAGCTTCATGGCAAGGAGCACAAAGAGAAATATACTACTCTAAGTTTCTTATACTCTGAGTGTGTGCTATCTAAGGCTGACAATGCTATGTTGAAGATGGATAATATAAACCCCAAAGCAAACAATAAAATAACAGTTATAATTAATGACAAAGGAGGTAACATAGAATCATAAAAATATTAATCTGAAAGAAAGCAGAAGATAAAGGGAAAATAGAACAGAAGGGACTTATAGAAAGCAAAAGATGGCCAGTTCAATACAACTATATTAATAACGATATTAACTGTAAATGGTCTCTAAAAACACAACTAAAAAGCAGAGATTATTTGATTAGGAGAGAAAAAGGGATAGCACCAAACTTCATGCTGATGCAAATTTTAAAAAAAAGAAAAAGTAAAATGAAAAAGATATTCTATACTAATGTATATTGAAAGAAAACCAGAGTGTCTATACCAATATCAGACAAAGTAGATTTTGGAACAAACAAGACTGTTAGAGACAAAAAAGTCATTTCAAAATGATAAAGGGATTGACTCAAGAGGACATAAAAGTTATCTACACTTATGTACCTAATCATAGTTTCAAAATACATGAAGCAATGAACTGGAAAAGAATTAGACAAATCTTTGCTTATACACTAAGATTTCCAGCCATCTCAATAATAAGCAGAAAATTGGTATAAAGACATTAAGTAAATATGAAAAACACTTATTAACCAATTTGATTTAATTGGCAGTCATAGATCACTTAAAAACAGAAAAATATACATTCATTTTCTCACAGGCATACAGAACAGACTTGTGGTTGCCAAGGGGAAGAGACAAAGAATAGGATGGACTGGGAGTCTGTGGTTGGCAAATGCCAGCAATTACATTTAAAATGGACAAGCAATGAAGTCGTACTGTATAGCCTAGGGAACTACATCCAATCTCTTGGAATACATCATGACAGAAGATAATATAAGAAGGGGAATGTGTATGTGTGTGTCTATGACTGAGTCACTTTGCTGTACAGCATAAATTGGCACAACATTGTAAATCAACCATACTCTAATGAAATTTTTAAAAAATGCATTCATTTCACATGCCTACACACTACATAACATAGACCATATCTAGGGCCATAAAAGAAGTCTTAAAACATTAAAAAGAAGTCAAGTCATAACACGTATGTTCTCTGACCATGTGGGAATTAGGTTAGAAATCAGTAACAGAAAGAACTCTGGAGAAAAATTCCAAATATTTAGAAATGAAATAATATACTTCCCTATAATCTACTGGTTAAAAAAACAACTAGAAATCACAAAATATTTTGAATTGAGTGAAATGAAAATACAATCCATCAAAATTTGTGGCTCTATTTCTACATTGTATTTCTTGGAATCAAAAAAAAAAAAAAAATCCTCATAACACAATGCTGGTAACTAGGGTTACAGTTCAGAAAACCAGCCAGCATTTTAGGTCTAAGATACAGCACCAATTTCAACCTTGAATTAAAATCTTCACCCTGGCATTGAAACAAGATGATGGTATCACCATGACTGCCCAACTCTTTTACTCAAGGCATAGAAGGTAGAAGCCAAAGCTTTAATGGCCTTTTTATTGTCTTTTGCCATTCTACATCCTTGTACTCCCTGAACAAAATAACCAAAAAACTAGAGAATTGCAATATTTAAACATCCCAATCTGACCAATTTCTAGATCTATTTGTCATTTTAATCACAGAAATATGTTTCAGGGAATTAGAGTTATAATAAAAATCCAAAGCCTGTGATTGAGCAATTTAACAATTTTTAATGGTGGTGAACAGTAAATACATGACCAGAAACATAAAATATGAACATCAAAGTGAAATGTAGAAAGGCTCAAAGTCCTAATGTCCTAAAGGAACGTAGTAGAGAATTTAACAGACTGTAAAGTTCACCAGAGAACATGACAAGAATCTAACATTTGAAACAGTAAAAGTCAATCTTCTATTTATTTAACCTGCTGAAAAATTCTCTGTATTCTGGACAGCCACCATCGAAGACTTCAGCAATGAAAATATAATTAAGATATGCTAATATTGGACAAGAAAATAGCAAGACCTGGGGATGTGGCCATGTCTTCCATCCTGCTCGAGTTGGTAGGATACAACCTGGGAACGATTTTCAGGGAGGATGAAGAACTGCCCAAGTCTCCAAAAATGTTTTTACTTTTAGAGCAGCCATAAATCAGAAAGATTGAGAGTTTCCATTAACAGAAACATCTCACAGACTTTTGTCCTGGTCTGCATGTCGAGAACAGTAATATCTATTTCAGGGAAATTCTGTGAGCAGAATTCAAGGAAATCAACAAGTTTAGTACAGCTGGATTTCACAGCAGTTTCAAATAGAAATTTCAAAACAGATCAAAAAAAAAAACATACTATCATGTTTCAGTACAAAAGCACCCACTTTGAGGTCAGAAACCTCTAGTTTTCCAACCTGTCTCTACCACTTTATCAACTGTGAGAATTTGGGGAAGTCTCTTGCTTGCTCAAAGTCTCAGTTTTTTTTGTTTGTTTGTTTTTTTGTTTTTTTTTTTTACAAGAAAACAGGATAAAATCTTGCTAACAGGGTTGTTTTAAGGACTTGCTCATGTACATCAAGAGCTAAAGTCAGTGCTGAGCCCTTAGCAAGGTCTAACTGGACAATACCAATTATTTAGAATAATTAGGACCACATTTCCTAAAGGAATGGAAAGTAATAGCTGGAATTGGCAAGTAATTTTAAGATTGTTCATATAATGGGAGCTGAATTTGCATTGAGAAAAACTAAATTACAAAATTAAATAGCGCTAATTTAAACAAATAATGAGGCCCTGTTGGGCAGTCTTCAATGTTGGCTGCTACCAATTCTTCCCTTTCCTGTATAAGCAAGTCACTCTTTCCCATCAAGAAGTGGTATCTATTTGCCTTTTTTTTTTTTTTTTTTTTTTTGTCTTTTTGGGGCCGCACTCACGGCATATGCCTAGGGGTCTAATCAGAGCTATTGTTGCTGGCCTACACCAGAGCAACACCAGATCCAAGTCACGTCTGCGACCTACACCACAGCTCATGGCAACACCAGATCCCCAACCCACTGGGCAAGGCCAGGGATCGAACCCGCAACCTCATGGTTCATTCATTTCCACTGCGCTGAGACAGGAAGTCCTATTTGCTTTTTCTTGAATCTAGGTTGGTCTCCTAACTTGAGTTAGGAAGTGACACTGTTGGATCCAGTCCTAGACTCTAAGCTCTTGTAGACTGCTCGTTTTCCTCTTGAAGCCAGTTGCAGTGTCAGAAGTCTAATTAACCTGAAACAACCATGCTGCAAGGAGGCCCAAGCTAGTCACGTGAAAAGGACATGTAGAAAAGCAGCAAAGCATAAGACAGTCAGGTGAAGTTCCCTTGGAAGTTCTAGCCCAGCCAAGATGCCAACTGGGGCGTTCTCACTGCAGCTCAGTGAGTTAAGGACGTGACATTGTCTCTGTGAGGAGGTGGGTTCAAAACCTGGCCTCTCTCAGTGGGTTAAGGATCCAGCATTGCTGCAAGCTGCAGTGTAGGTCAAAGATGTGGCTCAGATCTGGTGTTGCCATGGCTGTAGCATGGACGACAACTGCAGCTCTGATTCAGCCCCTAGCTAGGGAACGTCCATATGCTGCAGGTGCAGCCATTTAAAAAAAAAAAATGCCAACTGAGTGCAAGGAACTGAGTAATCCTAGTTGACATCAAAGGAAGAAAAACCACTCAACTAAGCCCACTCACTCAACCCATGGAAGCAAAAGAGAAATTTTTTTTAAGGTTTGGGCAATAGAGAACTCACAGAGTCTAAACCTGCCAATCATCAACTGTATTTAATTATATCATGACACTGTCAGAAGTGGCTCATTAAAATGTCTTTCTTCTCTTAACAGATTTTTATTGGAGCATATTCACTAGGAGTTTCAGACAATGCTAGAAATGAGCATCACTCCTAAAAGTAAGGGAGAACTACAAGTCCTGAAACATCCTCTTTCTAGGAAAACCCCAGATGCACTAGGTAGGTACTGCAGTAAAGAACCCAGCCAACGAAAGCAGCCAAAACTCCTCTGGCAGGGGGGCGATTCTTCCTTACCTACCAATAACAGAGTGATTTGTTTGAAAAAACAAACATAGAAACAAAACCAAACTTTTTCTGACAGATCCCATAAAAAGCCATCTTGCAACTGGATCTCCCTTTCAAGCAACCTGAATTTGTTACCAAAACCCACTATTTTTCCCCTTCATGGAACCGACATCTAAGGACACAACCACAACCAGCCTCTTCAAACCCATAACCTTATTGGGGTTTGATTTACAGTTTAAGAACCTGTTGGAGTCGGGTTTTCCCTCCCTTTCGTGAATAATAAATTGATTTACCAGAGCTAGTGGTCAATGCTGTGATGCCAGAAAAATAGTTCTAAAAACACAAGATAATTCAATAGAGTCCTTGAAATGCTTGGCCTTCTTCTTTGAAATTCTATTTCATTCCCTTTCTCAGTCATTAAATGATGGCTATCTTATAATCAGCCTCAAATGATTATGGAATAAAAAATTTTTCTCTACCTCTTCCAACAAATTTTCCCCCTAAACCACTTCCCACACATTGTGGCAGGAAATGGCATGAAGAATAATTCTGGACATAAAAGCTTTTCAGGCCTTTAATACCGTGAACTTACCTCACTTAAATAGGTGGAAATATTTCTCTGATTTGCTGACAGTGACCTTACTCTTAACAGCCTTCCATCAAGTCATCGCAGCTCTCACTCTCCAGAATTTCAAGACATTTCCTGGCTTATTCCTTTCCCTCTACCGTTTAACTTCATAAAATAAATTCTAAATGAAGTTTTCAACAGCAGTTTCTAGTAGCAAGACCAGGAAGACTTACCTTTCGATCTCACAATGGCCTGTTTTAATATCCAAAGACTATTTATTTTTATACACATCTTTCAAAGCTGAAAGATGACAGAGAATGAAGGGAATAGGCTTGGATTTTAAAAGACAGAAACAGACAACAGCATAAAAAAGTTAGAAACTCATTAACTGGTACTTAATGGAAGTCCACTAAGGGCACATCACATCCCAAGTAGTAAAAATAACAAGAAGAAACAGCCCGAGCTCCCAAGAAGTACAGAGACACAGACAATCAACTGTGTCAACAACTTGTGAAGAGCTGGGATACCAAGGACTGACTATGTAGAGATAGGAGTGGGAGGGCAAGGAGCACAGGATTCTAAGGCAGTACATTTGTTCAGAGTCTACAAACAGATGGTGGGAGAGGAGGAGAAAGAGAGGATAAGGCACATTCCAAACAGAGGAAAAGACCCAGAACAGCAGCCTGAGCAGCAGCATCTTCAGGAAATAGTGAGTATAATAAACAGGTCGTATTAACGACTTCATACGGCTGGTCTAACCCATCACCAGTGATTTGGTGCCTTAAAGTAACAGAAACATATTCTGACAGTTCTGGGGGCCAGACGTTGAACATCAAGTTGTGAACAGGGTTGACTCCTTCAGAAGGCTCTGGGGGAAAGTCAGCTTTATGCCTCTCTCCTAGCTTCTGGGGGTGGCTGCAATTTGTGGGGGTAGCTTGTAGCTGCATCCTTCCCGTTTCTGACCCTACTGCTGTGTGTCTACACATGACCTTCTTATAAGCATACTAGTCATTGGATTTCAGGCCTCCCTAATTCGATATGACCCCATCCTAACTAATGACATCTGTCAAGACGATTTCCAAGTAAGGTCCCATTCTGATCTTCCAGACGGACAAGTTAGTTTGGGAAGCAGTACTGAACCCAGTGCAGTGGTCACGCTTAGGAATTCCGAGGCTGTAAGGCTTGTTACCTACCATGTTTCACAGTATTTGTCCTATCTGTGCACCATCCATTCTTCTGTTTTACTACACTGCATTTAAAAGTGTTATTAGGTCAACTGCTTTTTTTTTACTTTTATATATCCATTTTAAAAGGAAGCATCCTGTCCCTATTATAAATGAAAGTCCTCCTTCCATAGGTAGAGGGTATCCATAAAATAATATTAAATTTTAATGAAAACATCTTTTTTTTTTTTGTCTTTTTGCCATTTCTTGGGCCGCTCCCGCGGCATATGGAGATTCCCAGGCTAGGGGTCGAATCGGAGCTGTAGCTGCCAGCCTATGCCAGAGCCATAGCAACGTGGCATCCGAGCCACATCTGCGACCTACACCACAGCTCACAGCAACACCGGATCGTTAACCCACTGAGCAAGGGCAGGGATCAAACCCGCAAACTCATGGTTCCTAGTCAGATTTGTTAACCACTGCGCCATGACGGGAACTCCTAATGAAAACATGTTAATAAGTAAGATAATAAATTTGATTGATGTATAAAAACACCTACCTGTAAATAGGTTCCTCAGTGATAAGAATGGAACTACTAGTGACCACTTATAAGTGATTTGGCTCATATTCACTGGATTTAAAAAGGTGAGGGTTCCACATCAACAGGACATTTCTCCCCTCCCAGGCACAGAAAATCCTGATTTATTGCATATGTAGTTGAAAAGAGCCCCTTGACTGATATAGCTGCATATTAAGAATCAATTCCTAAGCAAAATGGTCATTCTCACTTCTGCTCAATAATGTCTTATCACCAGAAGCCATCTGACCAAACTACTAGAATCTATTCTACTTCAGAATGTTTCATGTTATTGGGAAATAACAGAACACCAGCAGAAAAGAAAAGATTCTCCATAACCTTCACCCCTGCCTCACAATTTGAGAACATTCTTCTAAGGACCTTCCAACAAATCTTTCCTGTGTCTTCTCATAATGTCTCCAACATTGTTGATGAGTTATTCGGATGGGTCCTTTAGAAGGTTTCATTGCCAGGTCTTTCAGGCAGGGCTTTCAGTATTGCTGAACAGATGAATGGGTCTCAAGGGCCCTGGGTGTAATCCTAACTGCTACTTTTTACTCTGCACTACTATGTACAGCCATTGCATGAAGCATCAATATGCATTTCCTCGTTTAACTTTAACAACTTCAAAGTAGCTGGTGTTACTCTAGTACACTATACTTCATTATAATGCTCTATAGCTGAGAAGACAGAAGTTCAGAGAAGCACTGAGATTGGCTAAAGCTTCCACTGCCCATAGAGGAAGAATCATGGGTCAAAACCAGGTGGGTTGGCTCCTAGGACCAGCATCCTGTGACCTCATGGGGATATGAAGTGGAATTGGGACTACTACCCTTTCTCACCTTTCTTACCACACCTGGCCCTTAGATCCCAGTACCAACCTGAGGCACAAGGCCAGGGTGTTTCTGCCTGGAAAATCCATGCAGTTGGGCAGTGAGGAAACCCATCACGAGATGAGTGGCTAATAGAAGTTGGTGGAGGGAGGATAAACAGAGGCAAAGGGTGAGGGTCTGAGCATGGAAGAAGTCCATGTGTCTTCACTGGAACAATCACTGATGAACCTGATAAAAGGCTCCCCTCCTCCCTTCCCAATCTCTTCTTGTCTTCCATGCCCATTTCCATAACTCCACTCCGGGCAATTCTGCCTCCCAGCCTGGTCCACTCCAGTCATGCATCATTCTTCTCAAGTACCATGCAAGGCACCAAGAAGCAGAAATTTCTATATACAGTGAACAGCTATCAAATGTCCTTAAAGTAGGGCAATGGCTAGATTCAATCCACCTTTAAGAAATGTAAAGACACATGGGAGTCTTTAGATCTAGAGATCACTGAAGTTCCTATCCTAACCATTTGTCCAGGAGACCACAAGTCCTTAGACTAGAAAAGTGGTAGGAGGAACAAAGAAAAAGAAGCAGATCTGAAAGCCCAAAGTGCAATGGTGAAATGGACACTGGCGTGAGGGACTGAAAAGTCCAAGTGAGGCAGGTTTCCAGCTCGAGCAACCGGGTGGATGCAGATACCATGCAAGGTAAGAAGGAAGAAAGAAGAGCTTTGTGTGAGAAGCAAACTGGTTTGGCCTGGGAGGCTGGGAGTGTCCTGCCTGTTAGAAATGACCAATGAGCAGCTGGAGCTCAGAAAAAGACCTTTCTGAAACAATAATAACCCAAGTTTTAAACATGGATGCGCTAGGACAGCAACTTCAGGAAGAGCAAGAAAAGCCAAGGACAGAAAACTTGCCAACACCAGCCTGTAAGAAGGAGAGGAACAGGACAAATAAAGGTGAGTCATCAGACAGGAAGGGGATCCAGAGAGCAAAGCCACAGAGGCTGCAAACACAGACACTTTCAAGGATGAAGTGAGCACGGTGTGAAGGACAGCCAAGCAGTAAAGGAGGATAAATGGCCAACGAGCACTTGAAACAATGCTCAACATCCCTGATTATTAGAGAAATGCAAATCAAAACTACCAGGAGATACCACCTCACACCAGTCAGAATGGCCATCATTAATAAGTCCACAAATGACAAATGCTGGAGGGAGTGTGGAGAAAAGGGAACCCTCCTGCACTGTTGGTGGGAATCTAAATTGGTACAACCACAATGGAAAACAGTATGGAGGTACCTTGGAGAACTATACATAGAACTACCATATGACTCAGCAACCACACTTTTGGGCGTATATCCGGACAAAACTCTACCTAAAAGACAAGCACCCGCATGTTCATTCCAACACTATTCACAATAGCCAAGACATGGAAACAACCCAAATGTCCACTGATAGATAATTGGATCAGGAAGATGTGGTGTATATACACAATGGAATACTACTCAGCCATAAAAAAGAAAAAAATAATGCCATTTCCGGCAGCATGGATGGAACTAGAAGACTCTCATACTGAGTGAGCTAGGTCAGAAAAAGAAAGACAAATAGCGTATGACATCATTTATATCTGGAATTTAATATAAAGCACAAAGGAACCTTTCCACAGAAAAGAAAATCATGGACTCGGAGAACAGACGTGTGGTTGCCAAGGGGGAAGGGGAGGGAGTGGGAGGGACTAGGAGCTTGGGGTAAATAGATGCAGAATCCTGCCTTCGGGATGGATTAGCAATGGGATTCTGCTATGTAGCACTGGGAACTCTGTCTACGCAATTATGATGGAATACATAATGTGAAAAAAAAGAATGTATACATGTATGTGTAACTGGGTCACCATGTTGTACAGTGAAAAACTGACAGAACACTGTAAACCAGCTATAATGGAAAAGAATAAAAATCATTATATAAGAGAATTCAATGCAGCCTCAGGGTGTGGCCAGCAGGGGCTTATTTGTGACCTTGAGAAGAGTCATATTCCAAAGAACCCAATGTCAAAGCCAGCGCACAGGGGATGTAGACTAAGCAGCAGAGTAACTGTGGCAAGTACAACAGTTTCAAGAAATTTAGCAGTAAACAAGAAAACAATATAACAGCAACTTAAGTTGAATTTAGGGTCAGAGAATGTTTGAATTTAGGATCAGACAATGTATATATATGTATGTTTGACTGAGTCACTTTGCTGTACAGCAGAAAGTGACAGAACACTGTAAACCAACTATAATGGAAAAAACAAAAATTAATAAAAAATAAATTTTTTTTAAAGAATTATATAAATGGGTATGTGGGCAGGAGAGACTGAAAGCAAGAGACCGAGAGTAATTTCTAGGAAATGATCCCGAGGATGTAAAACGGAAGTTCTTGTCGTGGCACAGCGGAAACGAATCCGACCAGGAACCGTGAGGATGCAGGTTTGATCCCTGGTCTCGCTCAGTGGGTTAACAATCCGGCATTGCCATGAGCTGTGCTGTAGGTCACAGACATGGCTCAGATCCTGAGTTGCTGTGGCTGTGACATAGACCAGCAGCTACAGCTCTGATTTGACCCCTAGCCTGGGAACCTCCATATGCCATGATTGCAGCCCTAAAGAGCAAAAAATAAAAAAAGAAGAATCCAAGGATGTAAAAGATGATGGGTGGAAGGTTAAAGCAGCAGGCAATGGGGGTAACTCAACAGGAAAATAGGCAGATGAGTGGGGCCGGGGTGTAATCACAACTGGTACCAATTATTCAGCACTACTCTATGCAGCCCCTGGGTGAAGCTATTGAAATGTATTTTCTCATTTACCTCTTAAAATTCTGAAGTAGCAACTACTGTTATCTGTACTGTAGCTGGGGAATCTTGGATTCCGAGAGGTGATAAGGTCTTCACTTGACCATTAAAAAAAAAAAAAACAAAACAAAACACACACACACCCAAGCAGGATTATGGATAGACGAGCTGAAGGCATGACAAAGAGTGGAGGACTCTATATGCAAAGTATTCATTGCTGTCACTTCCCCAAAGAAGAGAGAAGGCTTTGCAGAAATAATTAAATACCATTTCCTGCTCCAGACTGCGGCCATCAAGGCAGGAATGGTAAAGTTTCTGTAATGAACGTACCTAACAGTGATCACTGTGACCTCTTTGCATGACCAGGGGAAACTGCAAAGTCTTTACAATGGTTTCAGTGTGGCTCAGCCCTGCCCAGAGGGAGCCATGGGCTAGATTCAAGAATGGCAAAGAAGATTCCCCAATGCCCATGGCTTTAACCCATTTACATGTAATTACTCGACACTTTTTAAAACTCTCCACTTTCCTGTCACTCTGCTTTCAACCTAATGAAAACACAGCTTTAATCTGAGGGAGGAGAATTGATTACATCTAAATTTATTCAGCTGGTTAAGAGATACAGAGAAAATTACTAATTTACATTTTTATCACTGACGTTTTAAACTTGATCTAAACTTGTTCCGACTTTGGTCCATTGTTTTAAGAAACTCTTCAAAATTTCCTGATTTCTAATCAATCTTCTCCTAAGATTGTTTCTCCTGAACTTCTGAAATAATGAATTCCATCAGTCATAGACTTCTGCATGATGCACATGAACATTTGGGGTGTAAGATTTTCTTTTTCCCTATAGAACGTAGATTTTATTCTCTATAGCTAAAAAAACAAGGAAACTTCAACTATGTATTTCCAGGAGCCTCAAAGGTGTGTTGACAGTGTAGTTGATGGTCTGGTTACAAAATTGAGAATTTGAGGTTCTTTCTAAACTTTTTGAGATCAATCAGTACCTTGAAAGAATTGTTACAGTATCTAAACATGAGGTGAATGTTCCCATGAGTGATTTAGGAAGCTTCCTTCCTTGAACAGTTTCCTTCCTGAATGCATAAAATCAACTGATTCTTACTTATTCATAAGTAACATTTAAAGATAGTACCACAAATAACAAATGCTGGAGGGAGTGTGGAGAAAAGGGAACCCTCCTGCACTGTTGGTGGGAATCTAAATTGGTACAACCACGATGGAAAACAGTATGGAGGTACCTTGGAAAACTATTCATAGAACTACCATATGACTGAGCAACCCCACTCTTGGGCATATATCTGGACAAAACATTCCTTAAAAAACACACATGCACCCGTATGTTCACTGCAGCACTTTTCACAATAGCCAAGACATGGAAACAACCCAAATGTCCACTGATAGATAATTGGATCAGGAAGATGTGGTATATATACACAATGGAATACTACTCAGCCATAAAAAAGAACAAAATAATGCCATTTCCGGTAACATGGATGGAACTAGAAGACTCTCATACTGAGTGAGCTAGGTCAGAAAGAAAGACAAATACCATATGATATCATTTATATCTGTAATCTAATATAAGGCACAAATCAATCTTTTCACAGAAAAGAAAATCATGGACTTGGAGCACAGACTTGTGGTTGCCAAAGGGAGGAGGAGGGGGAGGGAGTGGGATGGATGGGGTGCTTGGGGTTAATAGATGCAGACTATTGCCTTTGGAATGCATTAGCAATGAGATCGTGCTGTGTAGTCACCTATGATGGTGCATGATAATGGGAGAAAAAAGAATGTATACATGTGTATGTAACTGGGTCACTATGCTGTACAGTAGAAAAAAAATGTATTGGGGAAATAAAAAAATTTTAATTAAAAAAAAAGTACTGCAAGTTCTCTATATTGAGTTTACAGATCCCCCAACCCCTGCCAACATTTGTAAGCATGTGTCTAAACACACTACATAGGCTCTTACTGCAAGCACCTGGGACCCTACTTGTAGGCTTTCTCCAGCCATAGGACTATACTAGAAGTGCTCAGGGAATTAATTCCCTAAGGAGCAGCCATCAACCAATGACAAATCAAATACAGTGGAGCAGTACCCCAGTTCCCATATTCCTCAGGGGAGACAACTCTGGGACACGCACCATACAGTTTCTCCAAGGTCCTCATCAGGACTGAGCCCCAGTTGCCTTCAATAGTCACCTGCTCATCCATGTGTTTATTTTGGCTTATTCCCTCTTTTCTCACTTCCCTACTCTCATTGGAGAGTCCTGGAATCACTTTTTCCAAACAAACTACTTTTACTCAAAGTTGGGGACGATTAGAGAAACAAGATAGATTCTGAAGAACTGTCACGAGGTTAGACATGATAGCAAATTACCAGATAAAGCTGCAAAATCTAATTAACCAGATACCTTGTTCCCTGATGATGCTAATGATTTTGTGGTTTCTTTTTCTCTGTGGCTTCTCAGGAATGCCCAAGAGAAGAAACATGGGAGGGAAAGCAGTCTTGATTTCATGTATAATATAAACGAAATCATCTCAGACAGGGTTCAGTCAAGGAAATAGAGTCGATCCCAAATATTTTAACAGAGAATGTCTTCTACCAGGAACTAGTCAGGAAGGGGCTGGGAAAGCCTAATGGCCCAAGAGAGGACAAGACAATACAGAGACTTGCAACAGAAAGAAGCTGCTTTCCAGTTCCTCAAAAAAAGGCCTCAAAACCAAAAATGATGATCCAGTCATTCTACTCCTAGGTGTTTTGTTTTTGTTTTGCTTCAGAGAATTGAGAATTTCCATCTGAGAATTGAAAACATAAGTTCACAGAAAAACTTAAAAATAAAATATTCATAACAGCATTGTTCATAATAACTGAAAAACAGAGAAAACAAATGTGCATCAATTGATGAATGGATAAATGAAATGATATTCCATACAGTGGAATATCATTCAGCCACACAAGTGAAGTACTGATATATGCTTCAACATGGGTGAACCTTGAAGACATTACGTTAATTAAAAGCAGCCAGTCACAGAAGGTCACGTGCTGTAGGATTACATGTATATGGAATATGAAGAACAGGCAAATCCATACAGAAAGTAAATCCATGTTTGCCAGGGGCTGTGAAGAGAGAATTGGAAGTGACTGCTAATGGGTACACAGTTCCTTTCTGGGATGATGAAAATGTTCTTGAATTAGTGCTGATGGTTGCACAAGTCTGTGAATATACTAATAGTACACTTTGAAAGGATGAATTCTGTGGTGTGTGAATTATATTTCAATCAGGAAAGAATGAAAAAGAAAAAAAGGGAAGGAATGAAGGAAGAAAGGAAGAAGGAATGAAAATAAAGAAACAGAGAGAAGGAGCCACTACCAACCTCTGAGCAAGAGAGACAAAGGGATGCAGTGCTTTACCAGAGCTCTCAGCAGAAGCTGAGACCAGTGCACAAGAGGCTATGGCGTGGGATCTGCAACAAGGGAGGAGACAAAGCCACTGTCAGACATTAACCTGAAGCAGAAAGAGACAGGAAGATGTGCCCAGGAAGGCGTGGCTCGACTTCTCCCTTCCTCCTGTCCACCATCCTTTCGCTGTTGGTCAAACCTAACTCGAAGCCAATTAGCAAGGCAACCTGACCAACAGATGGCAGGTATTGGCCCTATAATAAAGAGATGAGGACAGGAGGGGCAGAGAATGGGACTAAGAAAAAACAGACAAATGCTTTGCGTAGAATTCCACCTCTTCTAATGCGAAACTCCTCCTAGGCGAGATTATTAATACAGTGTGGCCAACAAGATGGATATTATTTGTGAAAAGCTAACACAAGCTCTCAATGAATGGGAAAAAGTGAAAGGAGGAGGTGATAGTTATTTCAGTAGGAGTAACATTAAAATGAAAGAACACACCTTTTTAAATTAAAATGGACAAACGAGCATTACCTAAAGCCAAATGGGCATTCTCTCTTTACATGCCACAAACATTTTTGAACCCCCAGCAGAAACTGAGGCCACTGGGGACACGTTAAAAGTGACCCTATCTTCGACCTCAACAAGATCATTAAGGAACTCTCAGTTTTTGGAAGGGAAAAAAACTTAACCAGGCCTGGTTAATATATATCCAAAACTCAGGAATCATTACAGAATATGCAATGTTTATTTATTATGTAAGTGCTAATAGAGCCTTCCTTTCTAATGCTCCAGGAGCTTAAAACCTGAAGGGGCACCTTTGGTAGGGTGCCAAAGAACCCTCCCTTCTTGCTGAATTTCGACCTAAACATCTTTATCTAAGGGCACACTGCAGTCTTCTCAAACTGTATTCCCACACACCCACTTCCAATGCAATCGCTGCTCCCTTCAGTACACTGAGAGGAATACCCACTTCAACACGGAACAGAACTTGTAGCTAAAATTTCCCAATGAAAACAACCTGCGGGGGAAACAAAGTCAAATTTAGACTGACCCAAGTTTCTACAAACCCCTCAGGACCTTAAAAATCCCCCATCAGATATGGCTCCAACCAACTCTTGACATTCAGATGGGCAGTTATTATTCTGACATCTGTGAGCTGTTGAACCTTGTTGTTAATTTCATCCCTAGAAATAGTGTTCGCACAGAATCACCTCTTACAGGCATTAATATGAACCGAGGCTAAATTCCTGCTGACTGTACGAAGGCCTTTCATCTAGGGTAGGTGTCATACCTTGAAGAAATCCTAAAACAGAATTATTAAAGATGTCTTTCTTTAAAAAAGAGGAAAAAAAAAAAAAAAGGCAGGCAGTTCTTTTTCCTTTGTATAAAGCAAGTGAATCACAAAAGCAAATCTCCTCTTTCGCTTAAGGCCAAAACAATGTCAAATAAAATAAAGCAAAAGATAAACACATTCCTCTGAGGCCATGTTTTCCTTCTTTCTACCTTTGCTCCTGGATAATTCTCAATATTAGCACAGCTTGGGAGGATGAGTGACCAGAATTAGGAAGGGGTAAAAGATAGAATTTAGCAAAGAAAAGCCAATCAGACTAATAACCGCCTGCAAGTATATGCAAATGTTTTCAAGGATAAAACTGTTTAAGGCAAATGCACATGTAACAAAAACTGGGTCATCATTATGGTAAAGTCAGATTCTTCAATCGTTTGCTGAAATACACCATTTATTTTGGACTCTAGCCATATATGAACGCACAGCAGGACAACTGTTTTGTTCCTCAGTACCTACTTATGAAAAGTACAGCCAAGTGAAGCACTCAGCATCTCCAATTTGATTCTTGGATCTTGTCACCTGTGGACACCTAAAGTGAGAGAGCATATGGCTATAAAACTTTAAAATACTGAACAGCAGAAATTGACAGAACATTGCAAACCAACTCTAATAAAAATTTTTAAAAACTTTAAAATGGTTTTCCTTTCCAGAGCTCCACAGGGAAATTATCAACATTTGATGATATATGTGTGTGAATCAATGGATACATTAACTTCGTAATATATAATACAGTAATTAGCAATAAAGTTATTAAGCTACATTAATATAGTTCATCAATATCGTGAAACATAGCAAAGCACTACTAAACATAAAATCTTCCCCAAAAGTGACTTTAAATACTTCCTTTAATTTGCTTAATGACGGTAATTCCCAATTACTCATTTATTTCATTTTCCAAGTCTTATTGAAATAATTAAGCAGAAGAAATTTAAAATTCCTGAAGTTGTAGTATTCATTATCTCTTGATTACTTACACTGTATACAGCCCAGCAGGGGGTGTTTTAAGCTAAAATACTTAATCATCTCCTTCACACTGAATACTATGTGAAACAAATGAATCAAGAATGGTCCTAGGACTATTTGCACCTATCTCACATGGCAAAAGACACATGGGAACATTCTGGGCAGAGGAACTATCATGAAGAGAAAGCTGAGCATGTTGGCTGAAGTTTGTGTGAAATTATTCCACATCGAAGATAACCAGTACCCATATACAGGCACTATAGCACATTGTTTTGCATCATCTTTCCTGCTAACATGCTAATAAAAACTGACTATGAAATTCTGTGCTCAGGTTACCACTGATTCCAAAATAAAGACAGGACGTATCTGGGCTCTATGTCTGGGATTCTCCCATAATATTGTCAGCACTCTATCTGCTGATACACAATTTAGCAATTAATAACACAATGTCTTAGAAAAATGAGATCAATGTAACAATTACCTAACTAAATTAAATATTCCTTTGTACTCCCAAATTTCCTTGCACATGTAGCAGCTCTGGAAATACTCCTGACTGATAAGCCTGTTTATCTAAATTGGAGGTGTTCAGCCTATTAACATATTGGCTGACATCCAAGTCTCCATTTTTTTGTGTGTTATTTTAATAGCCAAACGTTGATATACACATGTCAAGGACAACTCACATCAAAGAATGCATTGACATTCTTTAATTTTTATGTCCCAGACAGTACTCAAGCACGACTTAAATTCTTGTCCTCATCTAGAGTAACACCAACCTGTTGGGTAAATGAGGTTGGTAAAACAGTTTAGGCTGTCACTAAGAGGAGGGTTCTTTTTCTGCTTTCTTTTTTATTGTTATTTGCAGGTATGAAATACATGCCTGAAACAAATGCTCAGAAGTTAAAGTGTTAATAAAGTGATTACCTGTAAAAACCCCACCCAGTCAAAGAAAGACAACGGGGCCACTCAGAGACTCTCCCCATTACATCATGTGCTGTCTTCCAGAGATGAGACCTCTCCCCTCGTCCAGAGACGAGAAAGCTCTTCCCCTCGCTTTCTTTATACTTTTACTACCTGCGTGTGTGTACCAGACAGGATATTGCTTAGTTTGGCTGCTTTGGGTCTTCATACATATACATACACCATATACATTCTTTCAGTGATGTGCTTCTCATTCAGTACGGCCCATTCTCCTAGTCTATTCCCAATGTTGCATCCAAGGCAACCCTATTGTAAGTTGAGGCACTGACTCTGCTCAGAACCGTCCAGGGGTGGCTCCAGTCAATAAGAGCAGTCATATCAATGAAGCTTTGTAAGATCTGAGCACACAGTTACCTCCCTGATCCGATTTCATTCCGCTCTACCTCCTCTCCAGCAAAGCCCCTACCCTATGCCTGTACACTGGCTGTTTCCTCAGCCAGAGGGGTGTTCCTTCCATCCCACCACCTGTGGCTCACACAGTAACACCTTCAGTCTTCTCTGTTGTCACTCTCTCAATGGAGTCTATCTGACCTCCCTATTTTCAATTGCCAACTTACACACTCTGTCCCACTCCCAGGAATTTCACCCCCTTTCGATGCTTCCTTCTTATTTTCCATAGCACTCATCACTTTGACATTACATGAATTTCAGTGTTTTTTGTTTGTTTTCTGTGTGCTTTCCCCACTAGAGGGCTAGCTCCGCTGGGTCTCCCCAGCATTTAGAACAGTGCCTGGCACATAGTGAGTCCTCAATCAATTTTTGTTGAATAAATGAATGAGTATTATGCTTCTGTGAGCATTCATATTGATGGCATAGAGCTAACGTTCTTTTCACATTTCCATCATACATATACAACTCAATTCTCCCACCTGTTGCTGGTGGATATTTGGGTTATTTCCAATCTTGTTCTTTTGGTTCTGGTTGGCTCTTTTATATAAATGTGCATAGTAGGAGTTCCCGTCGTGGCGCAGTGGTTAACGAATCCGACTAGGAACCATGAGGTTGCGGGTTTGGTCCCTGCCCTTGCTCAGTGGGTTAACGATCCGGCGTTGCCGTCAGCTGTGGTGTAGGTTGCAGACGCGGCTCGGATCCCGAGTTGCTGTGGCTCTGGCGTAGGCCGGTGGCTACAGCTCCGATTCAACCCCTAGCCTGGGTATCTCCATATGCCATGGGAGCGGCCCAAGAAATAGCAACAACAACAACAACAAAAATGTGCATAGTAACATTGCTTATATGTCAATCTTGATGAATATAATGCAGGGGTTTCTCAAGAGTGGATACCTCAGAGGAGACTCAGAGGACTAACGAGTATGCAAATCTCAACTCCCCTAGCACTGCCTAACTGTCTGCCAAAGGGGTCGTCCCAGTCCGGACCCACTAACATTAGAATTCAACTTACCCCATACCGTCCCTACTACTTGTGGAGTTGTTCTTATTCGCCAACCCAGTGAGTTTAGATGTGACCTCATGGTGTTCTTGGTTTGTATTTATGATCATTAACAAGATTAGGGATTTGTCCCCACATTTATTGGCCTTCCTTGTTAAGTGACTAAGATATTTGCCCAGATCACTACTGGGTTGTTTGTCTTTTCACTGTGAACCCTTAAGTCAAGGTTCAATCAGGAAAACCACAACTATACAAGGTAAATTGAATGGAGGGGATTTAGTAAGAAACCAGAAGGGAGGAAGGAAGCACTCTTCCTTTGCATCTAACAGAGCTTCTGGCTGTGCTTCTGGAGTGATGGCAGCAACAGTAGCAACAACGGTTATGACAAAGGCATCACAAAAGGACCCGATCAATTCTATGTAAACATCGTTCCCATTTCATTCTTCAGGTTTTCTAACACCTTTGCCAACAAATATTCTAAATCTTGTGTTTCAAATACCCCATGTGGTCTCTGATTCCTTATTAAATATATACATCAGGTCAAGTTGGTTAGTTCTGTTGATCGAATTTTTTATCCCCTTCCAGAAATTTTATCTGCTTGATCTACCAATTATTTAAAAAGATTATTATGACTTCACCTATTTCTCCTTATAGTTCTTCCAAATTTTGCTTCATATATTTCAAGACCTTGTTACTAGTGTATAGAAAATTATGTTTTACTGGTATAAAAAAAAAAAGATGCTTTAAAGAAACGGTCCTCTTTACCTATAGTAATGTCAATTGCTTAAATTGTATTTTACTAGGTATTACATGACTGCACAGGGGGTTTTTGTTTGGAATCATCCTGGTGTACTGTTTTTCATGTTTTATTTTCAATATTTCTGTATCTTTTATTTTTTTTATTTTTTTATTTTTTTTGTCTTTTTTGCCTTTTCTAGGGCCACTCCCGCGCCATATGGGAGGTTCCCCGGCTAGGGGTCTAATCGGAGCTGTAGCCACCAGCCTGCACCAGAGCTACAGCAACGCCGGATCCGAGCTGCGTCTGCAACCTACACCACAGCTCACGGCAACACTGGATCCTTAACCCACTGAGCAAGGCCAGGGATCGAACACACAACCTCATGGTTCTTAGATTCGTTGACCACTGAGCCATGACGGGAACTCCTCTATATCTTTTAGAAGTGCTTCTCATTAATAGCACATAGATTTTTGTTGTTCTTCTTTAGTTCCTTCTGATCAACTCTGTCCTTTAATTTAATTACTGGCATTGGCATTTGTATTTATGTTTATCACCTAATTTCAGTTTTCTCTTTGTATCACCAATTCTCTGCCCTCCTCCTTTTTAAACATTTTTTGATGGTCACTCTACCTTTTCCATTTCCTTCCTCTATGGGTTAGTTATATATTTTCTGTCCATTCTTTCACAAGTTACCCTGGACATTACAATATGCATATAAATTTATCAGAGTCAAAAGTTCATTGATATCCTTATTTCTGAAAAACACAAGGACATTAGAACACTTTACTTTGTTTCGTACTCCAACCTATAATACTTAGACTGAGGTTTCTTCAGAACCAGGTAGTATGAATTCAAGCTACAAATACCTACGGTCCACTGAGATAAAAGCACTCTCCCTTCCAACCACTTCAATCACCTCTGCTCTCACAGTATTTTATCTTCCCTCTCCCCCGATCCTTTGAGATCACTCATACTTTGTCTGGAACATATTTCCTATTTGCCATCTGGCTCCTTGTTCTGATGTATCATCTCTTCTACGATGACCTCCTTGACTACCCCCTCCAATCCCAGGTTATGTTCCATGCTTAGGTATTTCCATCTGGTAATTATTCCCATTATAGCACCTATCATACTATTTTGTAATGGCTTGGGTGGGGGAGGTCTCTATTTTCCATAGACTGTAAGTTCTTTGGAAATAGGAACTATGTCTGATGCTTCACTTTTAAATCACCAGTGCCTAGCACTACTAGTCACTTGATTTGATGCATCTGTTGAACAAATAGAGTACCTTGATTGATATCCTTCACTGGTTTTCCACTGCCTTCTAAAACCCTCCAGGATGGGGCCAATTCTGAAAGTTTAGTTAAAACAGGACATTACCAATTATCAACTCTTTCCTGGCCACTGACTGATGCAGGCACCTATCTATATGCCTACTCATGTATGTCAAGAAAAAAAAGAGAACTGCAATTCTACCAAAGTGATCCTTTATGTAGCAGGTGGGCATATGTGCACATTGATGGTGATTATCAGAAGCTGGTCAGAACTGAGAGCAACGTCAGGCATAATAACCAAACAATGAACCTAGCAAATCTCTGCTCACTTCCTCATGTATATATAGCACACTATTTAAATGTGGCCAGACGAATACCATCTTGTATCAAAGGCAAAGTCCTTTTTGTCAATTTAAAGAATATCTTCCTTGCTGTACCAATCGAGACAATATAATCTGAATCTGCCTATTACTCAGGATTGCCCATATGAGAGCAGGAGTGTGTTTTCTCTACACATGCTTAAGAGTACTCTCTATTCAAAGTGGTATTTAATATATGTTTCCTGAATAAAAAGTTGACCTCCTACATCCTAATAGTATCAAAAGACAAAAGACTTCTTAAAGCCCAAAGAAATTTTTTAAGTTACTTATTCAAATGCCCAGCTGCAATAGGACTTCATGTAAAGTCAGTTGCTTGGTGGGCATCAAGGGACAATATACCTGATCTTCCACTGCTAGTCAAGTATTTCAACAGTACTTATTGTTAGAGAAGTTGTGGTTAATCTTCAGCTTTGTCTCTAGCCCCTCAAAACCTTCCAGGTACTACCTGACAGTGGACAAGCCAATAAAACAGTTTAGGCCAAATGAACTTGAGTCTGTGCTGGGACCACCAGATGACCCAGGACCAGCTGCCCAGACTTAGTTTTTTATTACCGGTTTCCATGCTTTGAAATTTGATACATGACTCTGACTTCATGGATTCAGTGACCTGTTTGACAAATAGTCCTTATATTGCTCTTACTATACACCTCCAATTGCAGAATTATCCACTGCTTTGGGAGTAATAGAGAATCCATTCACCAGCCTTGGTCCTATGGAGCTTGCCAGCTTAGTTTTCTCAAAAACCTTTACTCTCTCCTTTGCCTGCTCACCCCCACACAACTAATTTTATCCCACAAACCAGAGAGGAACTCCAAGAATTTGTTAGTGAAATCCTACTATTCCAGATGAATTCCACATTCTCTGATCCTATATTCTATTAAGATACACACTATTTGGCCATCATCCTTTATATATTCACTTCCTTTTTTGAAAAGCTTAGCAACATTTAAAAAAATTATGTTGGATACACCACTGACATTAAAAATATTTCTGTGGCTTATAACTATTCAAGTTAACTCAATGCCAGCATTTGCAGCAGCAGATCAAGGACTAATAGAAACAGAAAAATTAACTGTTCTACTTATATAAAGGAAAGATAGACAGTTGCTTTTCTTCCTGTTAAAGACAAGTTTACATAATACAAAATAAGACAAAAAGGCCACACTACTACCTAGGTAAAACATACACAAACAGATAAGGAGAAGAAAAAAGCTACCACCAAGACCTCATTCCCTTGCCCTCATTCACAAAACTTGACAATTTGGATATTTGGAGAATTAACTTTAAAATGCAAACTACTAAAAAAAGCAGTTATATAGGACAGTGGGGAAACTGCCATTTTAGGTCATTTCTAGACAATTAGAGGGCAGAAAAAAATAAGTAACAAAAATCACTAAGAAGGTATAAAACAGTATTTGAACTAGTTAGGAAACAATTCTTTAACCAAATAATCAGGACTGAATGCGAAGAATGGATAAGCAGTGAGATTTAGCACTGGGAACGATATCCAATCTCCGGTGGTAGAACATGTTGGAAGATAATGAGAAAAAAGGTATATATATATATACACACACACACATGACTGGGTCATTTGCTCTACAGCAGAAATTGACACAACATTGTAAATCAACTATACTCTAGTTTTTTTAAAAAAAATTTAAAGAAATATTTTTAAAACCAAGCAGGACTAAAAGCCAAAAACCAATAAATAAACAAACATCCTGGTCATTTTCCAAAAATGTTTCCTATCCTTTTATTTTTTTTAATACCTTCTGTATTCCATTCACTTAAAATCATTCTTTCAATATCTTCATATCAAGTTAATAATATTGTTCACCTACAAGCAAAAGACTCCATATACTGATACACATTTTGACTTTTCTTCTTAATCTTTTTTGGATAGTTTATAGGTGGATGTCAAAATGCTGTATTGCTGGGATGTAACACCAAGGGATAGCTTTGTTCATGGACAGTGTTCTCTTACTTCCTCTTTGAGAAAGACAACAAAACATGCTGGAGCATGTGTAAGTTTTTTTGAGAGGCTACGTGCAAGACAGAAATGCAAAGTCTGAAAGAGTGTTAACTGGGAAATATATCACTGTAAAGAACTGGTCTAATAACCTCAAGAGATACAAAGTAATGCCATTTACCTCTCTGTTTTCCTCTTTGTTTTTCATGTGTTACAAAGGGTACTACTCATCCTTTGGTACTAATTGCCTCAAGCTTCTTCATTGTTGAACATGGCTTCCTGTACTCTTCCAGGATTCTGCAGCTGAGACTTAATGACACCTTATTAAGGTGGACACCTGTCATGCAGAGAAAATTTACCCTTTGTTGAAATTAAGCACAGCTTTCTTCTTACAAGGGGTGGCCTAGGAACTTGTGAGTATTTTAAGTTTAAGGTTGTAAGCCAGTCTTTTCTTCATTTTTATTGGGCTTCTTCCTCTCAAAGTGATTTCCTAGCCTTGATTTTGGCATGGATTCTACAGTAGATAAACTTAAGAAGATGAGGGTATACCATCGACTCAGCTAGAAAACTGAAACCAACCCAGTCCAAGCTCTATCAGGAGATACTTCTTTTCCCGAATCCCCACCACAGACTCCAGACATACCCATGCCGTGACCAATTTGACCATCTTATCCCATTTGTTGGAGGTTTTTTTTGTTTTGTTTTTTTTTTTGTCTTTTGTCTTTTTTGTTGTTGTTGTTGTTATTGTTGCTATTTCTTGGGCTGCTCCCGCGGCATGTGGAGGTTCCCAGGCTAGGGGTTGAATCGGAGCTGTAGCCACCGGCCTACGCCAGAGCCACAGCAACGCGGGATCCGAACCGCGTCTGCAACCTACACCATAGCTCACGGCAACACCGGATCATTAACCCACTGAGCAAGGGCAGGGATCGAACCCGCAACCTCATGGTTCCTAGTCGGATTCGTTAACCACTGCGCCACGATGGGAACTCCCCTGTTGGAGGTTTTTTATACACTTCTATTTATAGTGGTAGGCAACACACTATCTTATTTATACCATCTGACTTTGCACTTTATTGTCTTTTTCTAACATTTTACTTTATACATACAGAAAAATTCATTAGTCTTTAGTGTACACACAAACTGAATGAACACATATAACAAGCACCCAGATCAAATACTACCTTATCACTATGGCTGAAGCCCTTCTTCTACTTGTCCCCTTCCCAACCCTCCCTTACTTCCACAAAGGTACTAATATCCTGACTTCTAATGGCATAAATTAGTGTTGCCTAGATCATGAGCTATGTATTTAGTTTTAGTGATCCTGCCAGGGTTCTCAAGTGGCTGTAACAATTTACACACCAACAATGTGTGAGAGTTCCAGGTGCTCCCTGTCCTCACCGACACTCGTTTTACAGCCTTTAAATATTAGCTCTTCTACTGTGTCTATCATGGTATTTCAAATGTGATTTTACTATTCATTTCCCCAGTGACTGCAAAGTTTATTATCTTTCCAACTGTTTATTGGCCATTTGGATATCTCTTTTGCAAACTGTCTATTCAAGCCTTTTGCTTATTTATCAGTTGTGTTTTAATGATTTGTACTTCTTTCTCTATTCTGTATATTGGATCTTGGTCAGATTCATGTGTTGCAAATGTTTTCTACCACTCTTTTTACTCTGTTAATGGTGGCTATTAAGTGTTTTTTTGTTTTTGTTTTGTCTTTTTTGCCATTTCTTGGGCCACTCCTGACACATATGGAGGTTCCCAGGCTAGGAGTCGAACCACAGCCACAGCAACGCAGGATCCGAGCCACATCTGCGACCTACACCATAGCTCACGGCCACGCCAGATCCTTAACCCACTGAGCAAGGCCGGGGATCGAACCCACCACCTCATGGTTCCTAGTCGGATTCGCTAACCACTGAGCCACGATGGGAACTCCTAAGTTTTTAATTTTAACCGAGTCCAATTTATGATTTTTCTTTTATGGCGAAAGCTCTTTTTTGTTATCTATCAGAAATATTTACCTACTTCCAAGTCTCAAGTATTCTCATATGTTTTCCTCTAAAGACTATTATTTTAACTTTTACATTTTAAATCTGTAACAAACCTGGAAATGCTGTGTATGTATGTGTATGGTGCAAGGTAGAGTACCAGACAAATTTCTCCTGTGTCAACACCCAGCTGGGCCAACATTTATTAATATAATTACGTTTTTTACAGTGTACTGCAGTTGTCAAAAATCGTATCAACTTATGTATAGATTTGTTTCTAGACTCTCTATTCTGTTTCATTAGCCACTTTTATGCATAATTTAGTATAAACTCTGAATGTCTATGGGCCACACGGTATTATAGTAATAACACATATTTTCTGATTATACTCTGGATGTTTCTACATTGTAAGACTTATAGGTTTGTCATTTTTTAAGATTGCTTTGGCTCTTTTTGGCCCATTGTGTATTCATATACATTCTAGAAAGCAGCTTATTTTCCACCAAAAAAAAAAAAAATTAGAAATTTTATTAGAATTATGTTAAATCTGTAGCTCATGAAATATTGACCTCAGTTTTTTTTTTTGTTTTTTTTTTTTTTGGAGTTTTCCAGTCAATGAACTTAACTTTTTCTCATTTGGGTTGTTTTTTGTTTTTCAGATGAGATATAATTCACATACCATAAATTTCACCATTTAAAAATATACAATTTAGTGGTTTTCAGTACCTTCGCAAGGTTGTACAACTATCATCACTATCTAATACCAGGATACTTTATCACTCCCCCTCAAAAAACCCCACATCCATTAGCATACACCTCCATTCCTGCTAAGCCCCTGGCAACCAGTAATCTACTTTCTGTCTCTATGAATTTGCTTATTCTGGAAAATTCATACAATGGGAACATGCAAGAGGATGGCCTTTTGTGACTGGTTTCTTACACCTAGCAAACTCTTTTCAAGGTTCATCCATGTTATAGCATGTATTTGTCTTCATTCCCTTTGTGGCTGAATAATACTCCCTTTACTGATACACCAAATTTTGTCTGTTCATTGGTTGATGGACAATTGAGTTGTTTCCACAATTTCAGCTATTATGAATAATCTTCCTATGAACATTCCATGTTCAAGATTTTATAAAACCACATTCTTAGTTCTCTTAGGTATACACCTAGGAGTAGAATTGCTTGGTCATACAGCAACTATGTCCAACTTTTTCTGGAACTGCCAACTGTTTTCCAAAGCAGTTACTCCATTTTACATTCCCATCACAACTGCATGAAGGATAGCTAATGTTCTCAGTGTTCATTATATACCAAACACGGTCTACAGACATTTCAAAAAATCACTTAATCCTCAAAAACTCTAAAAGTTAAACATAAAGACATAAGGAATACTCTCAAGTTAATCACATGTTACCTTAACAGATAGACGCTATCTGAATGCATTAAAAACCAACTTGGTTATGTGTTATTTAATACAAGGTTATTAATTGAAAGCTGAAAATAAATGGATGGGTATTCATATCCAAGAAAGTAAAGTACTTGTCCTTATCACTTCTCCCTCCTGAAATCCACAAAAGCAGTATGAAGAAATCAATGTATAGGTCTACTGACCAAAAGGAGTAAAAGGTCATGATTAAGAAAAAAGATATTACCAAGTATTTGAAATCTGGAAATCTGTCAGACTAGTAGGGTCAGCTGATAACAGAAAGCTAAAGCTAGGCCAGCCTCCAAGCATGCTAATTCTACCTCAACAGCTCCAGAAGGGCTCAGGAGAGGTACCTGTTTACTCTAAAAAATGGGGTTCAGGACACTTGAAAGTATGCATAAGGAAGAATTAAATTCCATACCCCAACTCAGCATAGTCAGGGTTTGAAGCCCAGCTCTGTTTATCATCTGTATAATAATGGACAAATTCCCTAACCTCTCTGAGCTCAGTTTCTTCATGTGGAAATAAATATGGTAGTAAAACCTACCTCAATTTAGTACCTATGAAGCCATTGTAACAGTACCTGCCACACAGTAAACTCAGAATGAAGACTGGGTATTAGTAAGAGCTCCAGAAAGAAAATGGAGAGGAGGAAATTACCTAAGTAACAATATTAAAAAGTCCATAAATAAAAGACACCAGCTTCCAAATTAAATAGTCTCAGCTGGTGCCCAAAACAATGAATCCAAGTAAACTCCCTCTAGGGCACATCATCTGTCCAAGAAAAAAAAAAAAAATCTAAAAACTTTTCAAGTGCAAAATAAGGTCATACTCAAAGAATAAAAAGTTAGAATTCTATTCGGTTTTTCCAGCAACTCTGAAAGCTACTGTTTCCCTGAAAAATTGTAACATGATGAATTTCCAATTTATAAGTGTTTATCAAATTGGAGAGTAAAGATGTTTCAGACATGCAAGATCTTAAAACATTTATCTCCCATGCATCATGTCTCAGGAAGCTACCACAGGAGGTGACAAACAAAACTGAGGGCTTAAAACAAGCAAGAAGATAACTTAGAATACAGAAAAAAGGAAATCCAACAAAAAGGTCTGTTAATAGAAATTCACAGGATAATGTTGAGAGAAGTCCAAGGCTGATGGCTTGCAAAGCAAGCAGTCCACAATGGAGCACAATGATGCAAGGTTCAAAAAGGATGAACTAAACAGAGAGAAAAGCCTCTCAACTTTTCAGCAGTTTTTTGTTGTTGTTGTTGTTGTTTTTTAATTTGGCCAATACTATGGAGCAGAATTAGTGAAAAATACGTAATAAAGTAAAAATAAATATAAGACAATTACCATATGCAGGAAAATCAGAAGGTTTAACAAGCAAGGTAATATTAACATAGCACAAAAATGACTCAAACATTTTCATGTAATGAATTTTCATATAGAAATTCTGATTATTGATTATTTAAAAATATAGCATATTCCTATGGGAAGACTTAATAAAACTGTTTATGGCCCAGAGTGGAGGAAAGTGTAAGAAAACTAAGTATCACCAAATTACTAATCAATTATTAATTATGTCTGAAAATGGGGGTGAGGGTGGGGAGTAATCATTTCAGCACTCTTTTTGTTTTAAAATATGCAAGAAAGGAGTTCCCATTGAGGCACAGCAGAAACAAATCCGACTAGGAACCATGAGGTTGTGGATTTGATCCCCGGACTTTCTCAGTGGGTCAAGGATCCAGCGTTGCCAGTGAGCTGCAGTGTAGGTCCCAGACACAACATGGATTTGGCACTGTTGTGGCTGTGGTGTAGTAGGCTGGCTCCGATTAGACCCCTAGTCTGGAAACCTCCATATGCCGCAGATGTGACCCTAAAAAGACAAAAAGACCAAAAATATATATATATATGCAAGGAAATAAAAAAAGAGAGCTAAAATTAAAAAGTGGTTGCCAACAGGGTAAAGGCCTCAGGACTAAGGAGAACTATAATATTACGCATTACGAGCCTTGCAAATTTTTTATAATACAGTGTACCTCAACTAAAATAAAACAAATTTCAAACAATAAAACCAAGAGAGATGGTCAAAGAAATTCAAAGCAGATAGAGAACATAGCAAAGCAAGAGGAGCAGTATTCATAGCAAAAAAAAAAGATAAAATATTAAGTACTAAATAAATTATAATTATATGATGATAAAAGAATTTTCCAAGATGATTTTATATTCATATACTTGCTTGTACCAAACATACAGAGCTAAATATATGATGATTTTTAATGCAAATTTGATTATAATCCAATTAAAGGGACTTCCACTCCCAATCAAGATGGAATAACAGGAACCAGATTTACCCTGCTGCCAGAAACAATTACTTATCTGTCAAAGTTTATGATTAACAATTTTCAGGACACTGAACATCAGGCAGTGGAAAACAGTGATCCCTGAGAGTAAAACACAAACATGAGCCCTAAGATTTCCTCAGCTTACTGCCTAGAGAGAGTCTCTAACCATGATGCAACAAAGGAAACTGAGGCAGAACCCAGCGAACTCCTTCATTTAAGGAGAATAAAATTCTATATACAGTGAAAATATCTCTAAACAAAAGCAAGTAAGACTTTCAGATATAAATATACCGAAGCTGGAAGAATGTATTACCAGCCAACCTGCATTCTAAGAAATGGTAGAAGAATCTCTGCAGACAAAAGGAAAGTAACACCAAATGGAAATATGAATCTATGTAAAGGAATTAAGATAACCAGAAGTAACAACATTGGTAAGTATGTGGATTTTTTCTTTTTTAATTAAATCTTTTTAAAAGATACTTGACTACTTAAATAAAAATAGTACCACTTTAGCATAGTATTTATAACTTATGTAAATGTTAAATACATGCCAATACTAGTACAAAAGTCAGCAATGAGGAAACAGAAGTAGGCTACACTAAGATTTTTATAGTAAACACAACATGGTATAATGTCACTTGAATGTAAACTGTGATATATTAAAGATAGATAGTATATGCCCTAACACAAACATTAAAACAGCACATCTGAGTTATATCTAACGAATCAAAAGAGGAAACAACATGGAATCATAAAATAGTTTCAATTAATTCAAAAAGAAAAAAAAGAGGGTAAATAAACATAGCAAGATGATAGATTCAAGCCCAACCATATCATCAATCACATTAAATATAAATGACCTAAATATTGTAAATAAAAGGCAAAGATTGTCATATTGGATATAGAAACAAAACAAATATATTCTGCCTACAAACCACATTTTAAAAACAAAGTCACACATGGATTAAAAATAAAAGATGTAAAAAGAGGAGTTCCCATCGTGGCACAATGGTTAAAGAATCCAACTAGGAACCATGAGGTTGCGGGTTCAATCCCTGGACTTGCTCAGCGGGTTAAGGATCCAGCATTGCCATGAGCTGTGGTATAGGTTGCAGACGCGGCTCGGATCCCACGTTGCTGTGGCTGTGGCGTAGGCCAGTGGCTACAGCTCTGATTAGACCCCTAGCCTGGGAACCTCCATATGTTGCAGGAGCAGCCCTAGAAAAGGCAAAAAGACCAAAAAAAAAAAAAAAAAAAAAAAAAAAGATGTAAAAAGACACACCATGCTAACATTAATCAAAATAGAGTGATGGTGTTATTCAAATTATTCCCAGATTTCGGAGTAAAGAGTATCATGGCTGTACAGGGATCAATTTATCAAGACAACATAAAAATCTTAAACTTTTTTAACTTAAGAACATAGTTTCCAGGAGTTCCCATTGTGGCGCAGTGGTTAACGAATCCGACTAGGAACCATGAGGTTGCAGTTTGATCCCTGGCCTTGCTCAGTGGGTTAAGGATCCGGCGATGCTGTGAGCTGTGGTGTAGGTCGCAGACGCGGCTCGGATCCTGCGTTGCTGTGGCTCTGGCATAGGCCAGTGGCTACAGCTCCGATTCGACCCCTAGCCTGGGAACCTCCGTATGTCGCAGGAGCAGGCCCAAGAAGTGGCAAAAAGACAAAAAGAAAAAAAAAAAAAAGTACATAGTTTCCAGTACATAAAACAACTGATAGAAATGCAAGGAGTGGTATGTAAATTTACCATTATAGTTAGGGATTTCAGTACCCATTTCTTAATAATGGATAGAGCGGTCAACAAAATCAGTAGGAATACAGACCTCACAACATAAGCAACCAACATGTCCTAATTAACGCTGTGCAACAACTGCGAAATACACATTCTGTTCATGTGTACATGGAACATTCACCAAGATAGAGCATATTTGATGGCATAAAACTAATCTAGATAAATGTAAAACACTTCAAGCCATACACGGTGCTCTCTAACTGCAAAGAAAAACCATCAAAGGGAACACAAACACACACAAAAAAGACCGTGGTAGAGGTTAGCTCTAACATCAAGTTCGACATAGCTGAACCTGACAGACATTCCAAGCATAACTTAGGAGTAAGTGCTGTGAATGTTCTACCTGGTAAACATGACAGTCCAGTATTTGTCTAGTTCCCCCACTGCAGTGACTACTCTTGTCCTTACTACCACATCAAGCTTACAGTTGGGTTTGTCTCAGTGTATGTTCCTCTTAGAAACAGAAGACATTTATTTCACATACGGGTTGGCTCTCCTCAGAATTCAATCTTTTACAAGTGTCTTTCTTTAGTGTTGATAACATTTTCATCCTAATTTTCAACACTGGCCTACCTTTTTCTCTAATGTCATGTTCCTTTAGCCATTTCAGTGAGAATTTAGAAGGAACAGTTAAATGCACACGCTTAAACCACTTTTTTAGGTCATAATTCACCTATCTTTCCTAATAAATTGCATTTTTAAATTTCAAGGCACAAGAAATACAGAATTTCACAAACTTTCCTTGTTTCAGAAAACTGTGTATTTAGTATTTTCTCTAGGTAATTTCCGTCAAACATCTAAAGTAAAAAGCCTTCCCAATACACTTATCAGAAAAAATATATCCCAAGAGTCAACAGGCATATTTTTCAGCAATTACCTTAATAAAAATATAACAACCATTTCAGAATTTTCAGAAACCAAAAGTTCAAAAGAGAGATTTAGGGTAAAAAGGAAGAGATGAAATTACCAACAGACCAAAGAGTTAAAATCCTTGTTCAATCATTGCCATAAAACGTGTGCAAGTGCATGCGCGTGTGCACACACACACCCCCTACACTTTTTATTAAAATGCATAAAGCAGCCAGAAGCGGGAGCACCAATAAATTCTTCTGTATAAGCAGAATTTTTTTAATGGCTCCCTAAACACTAATAACCACTGCTCTCTTATGTGTACTTGACTCTGTTTAACCTTTTTCTGGTGCTTTTTAACTTCTCCAAGTCAGGTACTAATATGGAACTAATGTGGGGTTTATTTTCCCTACAGGAATAGCAAAAAGAGCAGTGCACATTATCGTAATCACACAAGTCCTTCTAGCAGTGGTAGGACTTTAGATCAAAGTCTATGCGTTATAGCCCAGGCAAAGAATTTAGTAACAATTGCAAGGGAAAGCAATCTTGTTTTCAAACATCAGATGTTTCATTGAGTGTTAGTCATGGAAAAAAAATACTCTTGGCAAGCAAGCGACTCAGTAGGAGAGAAAATGGACATCCTTTCAGTCCTGGCTAAGTTGCTGTTGGCTGCGGCAACAAGGATACCCATGCAATAGCTGACCATCACAGCCTGACATTGATGAAGCGTGGCTGGAAACATGAATCCCTTTTAACTTTGGAAGATAAATTTTTGAGGTGGTTCTCACTTCTGGAAATAATACAACTTAAGTAAATGGTGTAAGGACAATGTCGCATTCATGTTCATATCCACCGTGTACCTCAATATCCCAGATTCCTTTTGAATTGCAACTTCAGAGTATTAAGACGTAGCCCAAATTCAGCATTTCTGCCTGTTTTATCTTCATTTAAACTTTTTAAGATTTTTCTCACCGGATTCCTTAGATATAGGGCAAACACTTCTTGGATGGAAATGAAGAAGATGCATCAAGACTTTTTCCTCCTGACTTCTAGCTGCAGGATACTTTTCAGTTCTTTTATTTTTCAAGTACAGAGGTCACTCCACCGTCCTGACAGTAGTTATGTTCCAGCTGCATTAATACATTTCCTGCTGAGCTTCTGCAGAATGAGGGAATTCATTTGACACCAGCAAGACGACAAGGGAAAAATTAAGGGAAAATGAATAAACAGTTTAAATAGAAGAGAATAGCAAGAACAGAGTAAATGACGTCATGTGGGTGTGCACATATGTATAAATGGGGAGACATGAGTAAAATTGCACAGGAAGGGCAGTACCAGGAACCAATATAGGATATTTTTTAAAAAGAAAGAAATGAGGATTTATTGGTCTTTAGTGAAACACAGCCACTTTAAGGTTTTTATCTGGGTCCAATTTAAATACCATCTTGAAATAAGAACTGAGCTAATCACTTTTCTCAGCTGAATAAAGACAGGTCTACTGAGCAGTCCACAGCAATAAAATTACTTGCTTCCGATATCAGCCCAGAGTTTTCATCAAAGCTGTAGTCAGATAGGTAGCAGAGCCAATGTGGTTTTAAATCATTGTTCTGACACCCTAAATATGTTCATCATACCATAATTATTTTCAGGCCCAGGGTCTTATATTCAAATGAACTTGGGTAGTATTCACCTCTTATCTAAAGTTAACTAGTTACACTGAAATATCCTCTTCTGAGACACAGCTACAGGAAGATTAAGTTCAAACACATTTCCTGTTTTCTTAGTTATAGAATAACTAAAATGACTGGAACAAGAAAATATACCTGGTCAACAATTTTAAAAATATACCCCTAAGAGATTCTTTACAACATTATATCCAAGAAAACTTCCAATTATACCACTGATAATGATGAAATAAAGATGCAGATGTCTGGCTAATGAGCCAACATGATTTCAACTTCTCATTTCCCTAAATTTTATTTATGTAGTAAAAACTTCCAACATCAAACATACTTACTTTATGAATAACGTCCTTCTCAGCCCTAAAAGTCTTATCAAAATTGGAGCATTTATTTCTGGGACCTTTCCTTTCCCTCTCTCATTCTCTAAAGTGAGTAGCTGAAAGTAAGTTAATAATGCAAAAACTGTAAAAATATCTTAAGAACTCAATTAAGAGCTACCAATATAGTTCTAGATCAGTTTTCATTAGGATAATGCTAACATTTTGTTGGTAGGATGGCTCGATTTCTGAGACCTCTCCCATGTGCAAGGGGCTGATTTTACTTGGATTTTATCATCCCCAATTTATAGATGAAAAAACTGGGGCTTGGAAAGGTTAATCATTTTTTTAAGGTCACATGGCTACCAAGTCAAGATTTAAATGCAGACAAATCTAACTTCAGAAATGATCTCATCCACTGTATTTATTGCCTCCCTAATACTAACACATCCTAGTGATTCCTATTCACGAGTATTCAGTTATCAATAGAAAACTATCTTTCTGTGCATCTTGGATTCTGATGCATTTAAATCTCAAAAGTCAGTGCTTTACTAATTCTATTCTAAAGAGAATTTTTTCTAGTTTGATCACTAGCACCTCCAAGATTTCGATTTTTCAGTTCCATGTCGTATCTGGAAAATAATCATTGATAGCATTATGTTCCAAACTGCAGAGGAGTAACAAGAAATCTAAGCCAGCTATTTTCCTTTTTAGATTTTTTTTAAGATTTTTTTCTACTACCTAGCTGTGTAAATTTATCAAAATTTGAAATGCCTTCAACTCCCCCTATAGCAATTCTGCCTTTCTTCTTAAATGGCCGGCTTTTATAAAGAACAGACAGGGTTTCCACCACCACACAGTAATAATAGCGATAATAACACCTTCTGTTTCTATAGCACCTTTTCTCCCAGGAGCTCCAAGTTATTGGATTAACTCTACCAGTTTCCCTTGCCAACATACTTCCAAATACAATAATACCATTTATTACTGTGCATTATAAAGAGAGAAAAATTGTTTGAAGTGCAAATAGCATGCTAAAGAACCAACAAATATAGATTATACCTAAGGCAAACACATTTCAAGAAAAATGGATATATTTTTACAAATATTCTGGCCCATTATGAGAAGAATTCTTGATTTCTTTTCACTTCTAACTAAATTATATTTGCATGGTGAATGGTTACCAGCAAAGTTTTAACTATTTGGGTGTGTGGTCAATGCATAAGGAGATAACTCAAAGTGGCACTTTTATGCCTCATTTTTTTATGAAGTATCAAAAAAACTTCTGAATGTGGACAAGGACTTTTAATTGAATGCCATCTTAAGGAGTTCCTGTCGTGGCGCAGTGGTTAACGAATCCGACTAGGAACCATGAGGTTGCGGGTTCGGTCCCTGCCCTTGCTCAGTGGGTTAACGATCCGGCGTTGCCGTGAGCTGTGGTGTAGGTTGCAGACACGGCTCGGATCCTGCGTTGCTGTGGCTCTGGCGTAGGCCGGTGGCTGCAGCTCCTATTCAGCCCCTGGCCTGGGAACCTCCATATGCCGTGGGAGCGGCCCAAAAAATAGCAAAAAAAAAAAAAAAAAAAAAAAAAAAAAAAGATAAAAAGATAAAAATAAATAAATACCATCTTAAGAAAATATGTCTTAAAATGCTAAGAAACAAGGCCATCTATACATTCTGAGGCAGCTAACCATTTTCTCAATAACGTAAGGTTGTAAGCTGTGAAATTACATTTACTTCTACTCTAAGTATTTCTACATCATAATGAAATATCCCAACACTTATTTGGCTATACAGTGCTGACTGAAATGCCATGACTGCCTACTTACCACGAGAATGAAAGTTATTCAAAGAACCAACCCCTCCCCCCCAAAATTTTTACTTCTTAGAAAATATTTTAATTATGTAGACAACCTGATGCTGACTGATCCACATAGCTTCTCTCTTTCCAGAAATATTCAGGCAAGCAAGGGTCCAGACAGCCAAATGTGGTATGTTTACTTTTGTGATCTCATTGTTTATGACAGTCAAGTCAAACAGAAACTTTTCTGTGAATCAACCCAAGTTTCCCAGTTGCAAAGTACGAATGCTCCTGTGGACATTTGCTGTAAATAGTTTGACCACATTTGTCACGTGTCTGGAACTTACTTCAGAGGCACAATGGGAATATGCAGCATATGGGTTTAGAATTCACAAAAAGTCCTCTTGTGAGGAGAAAAGATTAGAATTACATGATCACAGCAGAGGAAGTTGTTAACTCAGCAATTCCAGACAGAGTGTCCTGCCAAGGAGCAGAGGGGAATGAACTGGGGGAGACAGGAATAGAGTAAGAAATTAAAACATGAGACCAGAATGTCACAAACTGAAAATGATAGTGATAAAGTGAAAGTGAAATCGATGGCTAGACAAACTATCTGTATATAGTTTACATATGTCTCTAAGAAGAGTAAGAATCTACCCCTTAGAGTAAATTACAGCATTTTCTTCTCCATAAGGAATTTCTAAAACAAAACAAACTGATTTTGTAATTAAAGTAACTAACATTTGGAAATATTTATTCAGTGCCCCAGCACATACCTAGCGGTGTGCCAGAAGCATATCTAAATAAATGTGAAATAGAAATCATGAATTTAAAACTACTTGTTTCAGCAATCCCATTCCTGGGCATATATTCACACAAAGCATTCACTGAAAAAGACACATGCACCCCTATGTCCGTTGCAGCACTATTCACAATAACCAAGGCATGGAAAAAACCTAAATGTCCATGACTGCTGACTGGAATAAGAAGATGTGGTAGATATACACAATGGAAAACAACTCAGTCATTAAAAAGAACAAAATAACGCCATTTGCCACAACTTGGATGGAACCGTAGATTCTCATGCTCAGTGAAGTCAGTCAGAAGGAGAAAGACAAATACTATATGATATCACATATCTGGAATCTAATATTCATCACAAATGAACCTATCTACAGAAAATCAAACTCATGGACATGGAATATAGACTTGTGATTGCCAAGAGGGAGGGGGAGGAACTGGGAGTTTGGGCTTAGTAGATGCAAACTACAGCATTTGGAATGGATAAGCAGTGAGATTCTGCTGTATAGCCCAAGGGACTCTATCTGATAACTTGTGATGGAACATGCTGGAGGATAATATGAAAAACAGCATGTATATACAAGTAAAACTGGGCTCACTTTGCTGTAGAGCAGAAACTGACAGAACATTGTAAATCAAGTATAATAAAAAATTTAAAAAATAAAACTGCTTGTATACTTGTTGCTTTTTTAATTTGAAAGACTACAGATTACAATATTACTTCACATTCTATTCTGCTAATGGAAGTGCGTGGCCGTGATTGGTGTTCATTGTCTTGTGCAAGGTTTCTCTGTGACAAATAACATGCCTGTTTCATTAAATCGTTTTGCAAAGTACACAAGAAATATGGAGAACTCACTGAGATTCCACAATACGGCTTTTACTTATTCTTTTGAAGGTGTTATCAGTGTTGTCACAGTCAAGAGGAACAATGTATCTCTTGGACCTAATAGCATACTCAGTGAAGGGGATACTATCTGGAGAGGAAGTTTTCTTCAATAGCCAGCACATCAAAGAAAACCCTTCATTTTTCAAAAGGGTGAAGTCATCATTGACTTCCTAAGACTCAAGTCTCTATTCTCTCCTAGTAATAAAATTATGAGTTTTTTGAAAGTAGATTGTGTTTCCAAAGATGGCCAAAACACATCTTTTACAATGATGTGCGAAAGATCTTTTTCCACTTCCTTGTTGGGAGGTAGATTTTATTCCCTTCTCCTGAAATCTGGACTGGCCATGTGACCTACTTTGATCAGAGCATCAGTCTGGATGTGGTAGCAGTGACATTATACAACATTATAGGCTGGCCCTAAGAGATCTGTAGCTTTTGTCTGACCTCCAACACGCCCTGTGTGGAACCAGCTACCATGCTGTGTTAACAAGTTCAACCTATCCTTGGAATATGCTCTTCCTACCTTGTTTCTTGATAGAGATGCTTTTGAGTAATAAAGGTCACTTCAAATCCCACGAGTAATCAGCTTTAATGCCTAAAGTAATGCTTAAAAGTATACCAAGTTTCTTAAAATTCCAAGAAGGCTATCCATATAAAAGGGCATGTACGTCTTTGCACAGAAAAAGTCCTCTGAGCAAAAAAAAAAAAAAAAAAAAAAAGAAAAACCTAGGTTTGAATCTCAACTCTGCCACATTGTTTGAGTCTACATCTTTCCACCATTAAAATTTGAAAAATAATACTGAAAATTCTATTCGAATTTTATGAGATAATATGCAGGAAAGGGCTTAAAAGCCCTTGGTAAGTCACAGTGTGAAAAAATCGGAGACATGAATCAATAGGCCATTTGTACATAGTAAGATTGTAGTCCCATAAAAAAGTGGCTCTGAGCTGCTGTAACAAGCTTTCGCAAAGTATAAATTCATGTTGTGACTTTCCCAGCAGGAGTGCACCCACTCCAACTTCTGGTGACTAAGTAGGCACTGCCCTTTGTGTATTCATTCAAGCAATATCCATGTGGCATTTATCATGTAGCTAGAAGAGTTCTAGGCATAGGAACACAGCAAGAAGAAAACAAAATTCAGGCTCTTTTGGAACTTTGATTTGCTTACCTAGAGACATGAATTCTCTAAGAAACAATTCTCTAAGAAAATAGCTTATCTATCTAGATAAGAAAAGACAGTAACCAGAAGAATAGGAGATTAGTTTAGGGAAGGCCTCTCTGATACAGTAAATTTGTATAAAGACCTGAATGAAGGCAACAAACCCTACAACTTTGTTGTGAAAAGATATTCGAGGCAGTGGCAACAACCAGGGCCAAAGCCCGCAGTGGAATCATGCTCACTGTGTCCATGACCAGCAGGGAGGCTGTGGTGGAGGCAGCCAGCAGGGTGGTAGATGACAGCCAAGAGCCAGAGGGTCTCTATCAAGTAAGGTGGGGTGGACTCAAGTGGCAACAATTTGAGATTTACTCCAGGGAGAAGAGAAACCAACAGAGGAGAAACATAACCTAATTTACTCATTTAAAAGATCATTCTGGCTGGTATAGAATACATCACAGAAGGGAAGCAGGAGCAGCAGCAGTCCTAGCAGGAAATGATGCAACCTGGACTCGGGTTGTGGTTGCCAAGGGGTTTCAAGTGGCTGGATCCTGGATCTTTTTCAAAACCAGTGGCAGCAGATTTGCAAAGAGATTTGGGGTAGTGGGTGGGAAGAAAAAAGGAGTCAAGAAAAAGATGGGTAACACTGTTTCCAAGAAACCAATACATTTAGGGTTAGTTTTGCTGAAAGATAACCCCAAAGTAAGATTATCTTTAGCACCTGGTTTTCAATGTCCTAGCCCAAAGAAAAAAAAGAGTAGTTTTTAATACCAGTCATCTCTTTAGAAATTATTTAACTGTCATATAAATGTACTGATTTGGGGAAATATTATTAGATACACAACAGCAACTCAAATTCTGTTTTCTTTAGGTTAAAGCTTCGTAACTAAGCACAGCTGAAGACTGCCCAGGCATAATTATAGCTCCACCTGGCAGTCAGGCCCCTTGGTTTGAAGCATAGCATTTCATTAATAAAATGAAAGAACGTGTGAAACTATATTTTTAAACAGTTGAAACGGAAGGAAACTCATAGGTGGCAGGTTCTCTTGGCCACAAACTTAGTGTGTTCAAGTGTCACATGACCGTCACCCATCACACGTCCCATCCCAGGCTGAGTGAGGCTGACCTTCCCACGGGTTGCTCAGGTAATATTCTCGACTCTCTTCACGCAGACACCCTTGGAATTTCACAGCATTCCAGGCAAAGAAAGGCACAACTCACGGGCATCCTTACAACACTCACGTTCTACTTTGTTTCTTCAGACTAACAAGTTTACCAAGAAGCGGTATTATAAGAAAGTCTATGTGCCAACCGACAAAAATTACATTATCTACTGTCCAATAATTTCTCATTTATTCGCTCAACTGTTTGCATTGCACTGTACAATTAAATCACTGCATATACCAATTAACACAACTCCCCAAACATGACAATTTCAACTCCTCTTTCAGCTACCAACAAAATCCAAGTTGTTTTTTTTACAGAAGGAAAAATCTGTTTGTTCACCTTGAGATTTAATCCTTGATAAAAGAGCATGAAACTTAATTTTACGTTGTTTCCAATTACCCATTTTATAGATGAGAATTAGATTTTCTCCCTAGACCTTATGATTACATACTGAATTCCAGCCCTTCAAAATAAGTAAACCGAAATGTTTTCAGAAATGAAATAATTGACAAACCACCTAATAACTGTTGTTTTTAACACACAGCTCCCTTAAAATCTAGAGATAAGTAAACAAAAGTAATGTTTGTGAATAACAATGTAAGAATCGATTTAATAACTCCACAGAATTCAAATGCTCATAAAACACTTTTTAATTAATCCAATGGTAAGTCATAAAGAAAACCACACAACAACATTCTCTGGCTACAGGGAAATAAAGAAATGAATAACAAAGGCAAAACCAAAAACGAACCATTTAGAAATTTTACAACACTCTCCTGAATAACTCAACACCTAAGAATAAAATTATAGACTCTTTAGAAATTAATGATGGTTCTCATTAATAAAAAAGAGCTTTTTAAAGAAATGACAGATTCCAGATCTGAGACAAGTGTCGTACAAGGTTAAATCCGGGACATTTTGTTGTCCCAGCAACAAGTTATCAAAGACGACAAAGATCACACGAAAAGGACCTAGGATTAATGCAAGGGGCCTCCAATGGTCAAAGATGGGACAGACAATGTGAATGCTGAAATAGTAACAGACTACAATGGATTAAAACACAAACATATTAAAAAAAAGTCTACGCTTTTTTTTTTTTATTGGCCACACCCGCAGCTCACGGAAGTTCCTGGGCCAGGATCACATCCAAGACACAGCTGGAGGAAGGTTGGATCCTTACCCCACTGCCCCTGTGCCAGGGATCAAATCCTGAGACACTGTGGAGACAGCACTGGATCCTTAACCTGCTGCACCACCGTGGGAACTCCAAAATTATGCATTTTTCATAACACTTTCAAAATGATTACTTCTAGAGGTTTCTAGAGCACCAATTCATTTTGAAAATGGTAAATAAGAGCTTTAAGAACTTATTCTGCCCTCTTCTATGAAATCTATTTCAGGGTAATGATGTAGTTGATTTCAAGAATTAATAGAACTGCAGCTCACCTTTCTGCAACCTCTAATGGAATAATGGATCTGGGCAATTATCATGGATGGTTGCTAATACCATTAGGTAAGACTAATGAGGAACCTTATAATGGATGGATGAGGCTGAAAGCACTTGAGCCCCCTGATCAATCTAAATACCATATGAAGAACAACAATCATATGTTATGTGCCCCTAATAGGAAGTACACAGTACTCTTGCCAAAACTAAGAGAGATTCTTGCCGAAAGTATTTAACTCAAGCCTGAACCTGACAAGCCTTTAGTTGTAATTCCAAGATACAGGAAACACAGGGATAGATAAACAAGTTGAACAACACCATGTAGATAAAAATCAGCCCAATTTTACCTAACAAATGGCCATTTCATTTCTTTGCCAAAAAAACAACAGAGGAGTTCCCTACATGGCTTGGCTGTTAGTGAACCTGACTAGGATCCATAAGGATGCAAGTTCACTCCCTAGCCACGCTCAGTGGGTTAAGGATCCAGCATTGCCGTGAGCTGTGGTGCGGGTCACAGATGCAGCTGGGATCCCACATTGCTGTGGCATAGGCTGGCGGCTACAGCTCTGATTTGAACTTTCCTAGCCTGGGAACCTCCATATTCTGTGGGTGTGGCCCTAAAATAGGAAAAAAAAAAAAAAAAAAAAACGGAATGAGCAAAAGGAGGAAGCACTGATATAGCCTTAAAGAGACATAGCAACCAAATTCTGTGTTTGGACCTTATTTGCTGCTGATTCAAAGAAATCAAGTGTAAGAAGATATCCATGAGCTAAGTGGCGGAAACTTAACACTGGCTATTACATGATCAAGAGAATTTTTGTTCACTTCACCATTTAGAGATGATGTTTGTTTAAGAGTTCAAGTCTAAGAGATGCAAATAGAAGTACTGGAACATAAAATAGTGTGTTGGACTTTGCTCTGATGTAATTCAGAAGGCTGGGCAAGTATGGTATGGATACACAAGAATGGATGTATTTGTTGAAATTCGTGGCATAAAACTAGGGCTTCGCTCTTCTTTTTTTGCATGATTGAAATTTTTTGTAACAAAATGGGGGTTTGTTTAGGCTGCAGCTCTGGCATGTGGAAGTTCCCAGGCCAGGAATCGAATCCATTCCCCCGTTGCAACATGTACCACAGCTGCGGCAACACTGGATCCTTAAGAGCTGCATCACATTGGAATTTCCATAATAGGTTGTTTTTTGAAGGATATGAATGACAATGAGAATACATAACTATGTATAAGATTAAAAGTGACATCAGCATCATGGCAAAATAAAACATCCCTTATTTTGTCCTCCCTGTCACCCTCCCCTCCCCCACTAAAAACTGTAATTCAGTATCCACCCGCCAAGAAAAGGGTCTTGTGGGAGCTATGGAACCCAGAACTACAGATCAAGAGACCAGGAAGATTTTCACCCATCCATGCATTAAGTAGTAGATATACAGACCTCAGTCCTGGCTGTGGATTCTGTCAGGGCCCATGAGGTGGCTCCAGTCACTACTGGCTATAGTGAGGGAGCCCCTGGAAAACATTTTCATAGACAAACACTCATGAAGAAAAGAGCCTTGTGGAAAGCTAGGTCTCCCAAAAGTTTCCAGTACACCATTAGAGAAAAACAGCAACAATAAAAAAATTTAGATGCTTTGGCAAGGTAAGAAGAATAGCATCACTTTACCTGTACCACCCTCCCCAAAGACAGCACAGCTTATGGCCAACAGAGAGTTTCTCCACCCGTGATTCCTCTTCCCAGCTTCCCCAGTTGCATGGAATACTACCCAAGAGGCTCATTTCTCTCTTGCTCCATTCAAAGTACTGAACTGTAGAGTTCCCACAGTGGGAACAAATCTGACCAGGAACTGTGAGGCTACAGGTTCGATCCCCAGCCTTGCTCAGTGGGTTAAGAATCTGGTGTTGCCGTGAGCTGTGGTGCAGCTTGCAGACATGGCTCCAATCCTTTGTTGCTGTGGTGTAGGCTGGTAGCTGTAGTTCCAATTGGACCCCTAGCCTGGGAACTTCCATATGCTGCAGGTGCAGCCCTAAAAAGCCAAAAAAAAAAAAAAAAAAAAAAAAAGAAAGTACTAAATTATGAGCTCCATGATTTGGGGGCAGGAATAGGCAGGGAATGTGTGGCACATAGAACTCTCAGAGAGCATAAAAAGGACACAGACCCTACTAACTGTGTCAAAGACCCCATCATGAAAGCTGCCCTTGACCCACTAGGAATGCCTCACCTGTAGATCCCCTCAACTAGCCCATAGGCACTGCCAGGGCTCACCTTGCCTCACCCACATACCGTGACCCTGTGGCTAACTCCTTGTGCATTTTCCGAATTTTGGTGGTGAGACTGAGCTTTTGCAGATAGCTGGTGAGCACACAAGAATCCTACTAGTATCCATGAGGATGCAGGTTCAATTCCTGGCTTTGGGTTAAGGATCTGGCATTGCTGTCAGCTGTGGTGTAGGTTACAGATGAGGTGCGAATCACATGTTGCTTTGTCTGTGGCATAGGCTGGCAGATGTAGCTGCAATTCAACCCCTAGCCTGGGAATTTCCATATGCCACAGGTGTGGCCCTAAAAAGCACAAAGGAAAAAAAAATCAAGGAAATACAACATCCAAGGATAGCAATAATCTTCTAGCAACCAATCCCACAGTCGTGAATATGTGTGACCTACTCCCCCCAAAATTGAGAATGTTTAAGGAAACAGACATGATACAAGCAAACAGACCATTACATCAGGAATACACCTATGAAAAAAATGGTAAGTTTAACAAAGAGGTAGAAATCAAAAACAAAGCAAATTCTGGAACTGAAGAAGGTAATGAATTAAATGAAAAATGCATATACAGCATTAACAGCACAATTTATCAACCAGAATAAAAATCTTTGAGATGGAACACATGAACTTTGAAATCCATTCAATGGAGAAGATAAAATAACACAAGAAAGCTTACATGATCTATGGCATATCATGTGAACAGTCAGTATGTGAACTATTGGAATTCAAGGAGAAGACAGAAGGGAGTAGAGAGCTTATTTAAAGAAATGACAGCTGAGAACTTCCCAATTCTGGTGAGAAATTTGGATAAGTGCTAGAAGTTCATTGGTCACCAAACAAAATTAAAGAGATTCTCTCTAAGACACATTAAATAAAATTTTCAAATATAAAAAGACTTAAGAATCTTAAAAGCAGCAAGGAAAAAGAAGCATATAACTTCCAAGGGAACCCCCATAGAATTATCAATGGATTTCTCAAATTGATAGAGAAGTTATCACTCCAGGAGATAGTAGAACGATATATTCAAAGTGCTGGGAGGAAAAAAAAAAAAAAAAGAACCACCAACCAAGGTATTCTATCCAGCAGTTATCCTTCAGAAATGAAGCAGAGTCCAAGACTTTCCCAGACAAACAAAAGCTGAGGGAATTCAAAATGACTAGACTTGCCTTACAAGAAATGATGAAAGGAGTTCTTCCAGCAGAAATGAAGGGATGCTAATTATTATCATGAAAATGTGTGAAAATATATAACACACTGGTAAAGTATATAGTCAAACTCAGAATGTTTTAATACTTTCAACACTTAATACTTCAAAACCCATAGTGAAATGGGTCAAAGATCCTGAGATACAAACTCACCATAAACCCCACCCCCAGCACAGTGATGGAAGGAATTCCCAACTCCCACTCCCTGAGGAGTGAAGAGTTTGGACTTCACATCTAGCACCCAATTTCCAACTGAGCGATGGATTCCAAAAATATCTAGTTTTGAAAGCCAAAAGGGCTTGTGTTCACAGGAATCTGCAAGGCTACAACAGAGAGTGTTCTTACAAGGCTCAGATGGACTTTCCATGGCTAATCCCTCAGGGCCCAGCAAAGAGGCAGCAAAGGGAAAGCCCCATTTTTCCATGAATGATGCCACTGGTTCATCTTACAAGCTTTGGCCTGAGGGACAGGCTTCTAATTTAAAACACATCAGAAACCACTTTAATACTCTCCAGAGACCACAGAAAACTATCTCTTGTACGTTTATCTAACAAAGTAATAAAGAAAACCCAAATAAACATTTTAGGAATGAGAAGGAGGCTATACTCACCAAATATGGAAAAAAAAATTTAAACATACTATTAAGTTCCAATAAACCAAAACTCTAGATGACATGGATGATTTCTAATAAAAATGACCCAAATTTACTTAAGAAAATAGATTAAATATAAAAATACTAATAACCACAAAATGAATAGAAATGATAGTTTAAGGAATTCCCATTGTGGCTCAGTGGGTAAGGAACCCCACTAGTATCCATGAGGACATGCATTCAATCCCTGGCCTCGCTTAAGGATTCAATGTTGCCATGAGCTATGGTGTAGGTCACAAATGTGGCTCAGATCTGGCATTGCTGTGGCTGTGGCGTAGGCCAGCAGCTGCAGCTCCAGTTTGACCCCTAGCCTGGGAACTTCCATATGCCGCAGGTGTGGGTGTGGCCCTAAAAAAGACAAAAGAATAAAAAATGAAAAGATACCTTAAGATCTAAACTCAAAGGCATTGGTCCAGATTGTTCTACTCTAATTATTCCTATTTTTAACCACTCAAAAATATCAGCTGATCAGTAAATACTCCAGGCTAAACTTAATGATAGGGATTGGGGAAAAAAACAAAAAAAAAACCTAATAGAAAAAATATCCATACCTTCGCAGAATTTACATTCTAGAGGCGATGAGACTGATGGGTGGTAGAGGAAAGTAAAAATAGAATAAGTAAAATATGTCATATGTTTGATAGTATGTAGGTTGAGTAATAAAAGCCTTCTTCCCTACCTCAAAGATGCCTACATCCTAATCCCTGAGAACAAGAAATTATGTTCCTTCACATGGTAAAAGGGATTTGCAGATGTGATTAAGAATCCAACTGGGAGTTCCTGCGGTGGCTCAGTGGAAATAAATCTGACTAGGAACCAGGAGGTTGCAGGTTTGATCCCTTGCCCCACTCATTGAGTTAAGCATCCGGCGTTGCCATGAGCTGTGGTGTAGCTTGCAGACATGGCTCAGATCTGGCGTTGCTGTGGCGTAAGCGGGCAGCAACAGCTCCGATTAGACCCCTAGCCTGGGAACATCCATATGCCACAGGTGCAGCCCTAAAAAGACAAACAAAAAAAAAATCTTGAATTGGGATAATTCTCAATTATCTAGGTGGACCCAGTGTAAGCACAGAGGTTCTTCTAAGAGGAAAGCAGGAAGGTTAGAGTCAGAAAGTGAAATATACTACCCTGTCAATTTGAAGATCCAACAAAGGGCCAAAAGCCAAGGAATGGAGGCAGCCCCTCAAAGATGTGGAAGACAAGGAAATAGATTCTTCCTGAGAACCTCTAGAAGCAACCATTCCTAACATCTTGATTTTAGGACTTCTCATCTCCACAACTGTAAGAGGAGAAGTTTGCATTGTTTTAGCCACTAAATGTGTGCTAATTTACTATAGCAGCTATAGAAAATGAATATGATGAAAAAATTAAGTAAAGCTGAGGAGGGGCATGGGCTGACCAGGGAGTACAACTGACATAAATTGGTTAGAAAGAGATTCAATTCTAATAAACCTTGTTATGTAAAGTGTTTCTGGGCACAGAAGAGAAAATGTGATAAACTACATCATGAACAGAATTCACCGACAGAGAGAAAGTTAGGAAAAATGATATACGAATGGCAAATAAGCGTACGAAAAGGTAGGCAATTTCAATAGTAGTGAAATGGAAATTAAAACAAAATGTGGTTTAATAGATTGACAAAATTTTAAATTATTTTCATTCAGCACAGGTGAGTGTGTGGATTAAGTACAATCTTCTAAATACTTGAAAGAATTTTAAGCTTGCCTAGCCTTTTTAGAGGGATATTCGCTGATGGCTGTAAAATTTTCAAATATTCACACTTTTAATTACATTCCTAAGACTCATCCTACAAAAAGTGCTGCAGTACATTAAGAATACATTAGTAATACATTCAGTAATGCATTCCAATGAATCATCCTGCAAAAACGTTTGCACTGAAAATCAAAGAACTAAATAAATGGAAAGTTATTCAATGTTCATACATAGCAAGACTGAATGTTGTTACCATGTCAGTTCTCTCCAACCTGACCTAAGAGTCAATGCAATCTCAATCAAAATTCTGTTATTTTTTGCATATTGACAAACTGATTCTAAGGTTTGTATACAGAAGCAAAAGACCCATAATGGGGTCTATTGAAAGAGAAGAATAAAGTGGGAGGATTGATATTACCTGACTTTAAGACTTACTGTAAAAGCTACATTAATCAAGACATTCTGGGGATTCAAAGCCCAGAATTAAACCCACACACCTAGAGTCAACTCATTTATGACAAAGGAGGCAAGAATATACAGTGGAGAAAAGACAGCCCCTTCACTAAGCAGTGCTGGGAAAACTGGATTGCTGCATGTGAAACAATGAAATTAGAACACTTCCTAACACCATGCACGAAGTAAACTCAAAATGGATCAAAGACCTAAAAATAAGCCTGGACACTATAAAACTCTCAGAAGAAAACATAGGCCAAACATTCTCTGACATACACGACAGCAACATCTTCTCAAATCCACCAACTAGATTAAGGACAACAAAAACAAAAATAAACAAATGGGACCTAATTAAAGTTTCTGCACAGCAAAGGAAACCCTCAACAAAATGAAAAGACAACGCACAGAATGGGAAAAAGTATTTGCAAATGAAGTGACTGACAAAGGATTAATCTCCAAAATTTATGAACACCTTCTGCAGCTCAGTACCAAAAAAAAAAAAAAAAAAAAAAAACCATCAAAAAGTGGGCACAAAATCTAAAGACAATTCTCCAAAGACGACATACAGATGACCAAAAAAAAAAAAAAAAAACACATGAAAAGATGTTTAGCATCACTCATCATTAGAGAAATGCAAATCAATACCACTATGAGGTACCACCACACACCAGCCAGAATGGCCATCATCAAAAAGTCTACAGTGCTGGAGAGGGTGTGGAGAAAAAGCAACCCTATTACTCTATTGGAGGGAATATAAATTGGTGCAACCACTGTGGAAAACAGAATGAAGATGCCTCAGAAAACTAAAAACATAACTACCATTTGATCCAGCAATCCCACTCCTGGGCATCTATCCAGAGAAAACCATGACTTGAAAAGACACATGTACTCCAATGTTCATTACAGCACTATTTGCAATAGCCAAGACATAGAAACAACCTAAATGTCCACTGACAGAGGAGTGGATTAAGAAGATGTGGTACATATATACAATGGAATATCACTCAGACATTAAAAGGAATGAAATACCGGCCTTTGTAGCAACATGGATGGACCTAGAAATTATCATGCTAAGTGAAGTCAGTCATACAATTAGACACCAACATCAAATGCTATCACTGACATGTGGAATCTGCAAAAAGAACACAATGAAGTTCTTTGCAGATAGTGACTCACAGACTTTGAAAAACTTATGGTTTCCAAAGGAGACAGTTCAGGGGGTGGGAGGATGTGCTTGGGTTGTGGGGTAGAAATCCTATAAAATTTGATTGTGATGATCATTGTACAACTATAAATGTAATTAATTCACTGAGTTAAAAAAATAGTATAGTACTGGCATAAAAACAGAAATATCAATCAGTGGAACAGAGAGAAAGCCCAGAATTAAATCCAAGCACCTACAGTCAACATGTCTATGACAAAGGAGACAAGAATATACAATGAAGGAGAGACAGTCCCTTCAATAAATGGTGCTGCATGAGTTCCCATTGTGGCTCAGCAGAAATGAATCTGACTGGTAACCATGAGGACACAGGTTTGAGCCTTGGTCTCATTCAGTGGGTTAAGGATCTGGCATTGCTGTGAGCTGTGGAGTAGGTCACAGACGTGGCTTGGATCCTGTGTGATCTTTAGGGAAATGCAAATCAAAACCACTGTGAGCTACCACCTTACACCAGCCAGAATGGCCATCATCAAAAAGTCTACAGGAGTTCCTGTCGTGGCGCAGTGGTTAATGAATCCGACTAGGAACCATGAGGTTGCGGGTTCGATCCCTGCCCTTGCTCAGTGGGTTAACGATCCGGCGTTGCCGTGAGCTGTGGTGTAGGTTGCAGACGCGGCTCGGATCCCGAGTTGCTGTGGCTCTGGCATAGGCTGGCAGCTACAGCTCCGATTAGACCCCTAGCCTGGGAAACTCCATATGCCGCGGGAGTGGCCCAAGAAATAGCAAAAAAGACAAAAAAAAAAAAAAAAGTCTACAAACAATAAATGCTGGAGAGGGTGTAGAGAAAAGGGAACCCTATTACATTATTGTTGGGAATGTAAATTGGTACAACCACTGTGGAAAAAAGTATGGAGATTCCTCAGAAAATTAAAAGTAGAATTACCATTTGATCCAGCAATTCCACTCCTGGGCATCTATCCAGAGAAAACCATGACTCGAAAAGACACATGTACTCCAGTGTTCATTGCAGCACCATTTGCAATAGCCAAGACATGGAAATAACCTAAATGCCCATTGACAGAGGAGTGGATAAAGATGTGGTACATATACACAACAGAATATTGTTCAACCATTAAAAGGAAAGAAATAAAGGCATTTGCAGCAACATGGATGGACCTAGAAATCATCATGCTAAGTGAAATTCGACAGTGAGACACCAACATCATATGCAATCGAAAAAAAAAAGACACAATGAATTTCTTTGCAGAACAGATACTGACTCACTGATTTTGAAAAACTTACAGTTTCCAAATGAGACAGGTTGAGGGGGTGAGGGATGCGCCCAGGGTTTGAGATGGAAATGCTATAAAATTGGGTTGTGTTGATTGAGGTTGTGTTGATCAGTGTGCAATTATGAATGTACTAAAATTCATTGAGTAATAATAATAAAGAAACACAACAATAACAAAAGACATTTTAGTATTGGCCAAAGAATACAAAGATAGATCAATGAAACAGAATAGAGAGACCTAAAATATACCTACATATGGTCAACTCATCTTTGACAAAGATGCATAAGTAATATAACAGAGCAAAGACAATCTCTTCAATAAACAGTCCTGGATCAGCTGGACATCAACATGCAACAGTAGATCAATCTAGATACAGACCTTATGCCCTTAAGAAAAATAAATTCAAAATGGATTATAAACCTAAATGGAAAATGGAAAACTTAAAGACTCCTAGAAAATAGCAAAGAAGAAAACCTAAATTACCTTAGGTACATTGAAGACTTTCTTTTTAATACACTACCGAGGACACAATCTGTCAATGAAATAAAGAATGTGCTGAATAGCAACGACAACAACAACAAAAAGACAAAAGAAAAAAAAAAAGAATGTGCTAGACGCTGGACATCATTAAAATTTAAAACTTGTACTCTATGACAGTATCAAGAGACTTTGAAGAGAAACCACAGACCAGAAGAAAACAAAAAATCAAAGCACATTTCATAAAGGATTGCTATCCAAATATTTTGGGGGGACTCTTAAAAAACTCAACCATTAGAAAACAAATGACCTGATTGTAGAAGTGTGCCAAAGATCTTAATAGACACTTCATTAAAGAAGACATACAGATGGCAAATCAGCTTAAGAAAATATGTTCCACATCCTGTGTCATCAAGTAAATGCAAATGACAAACAAGATACTACTACATACCTCTTAGAACAGCCAAAATCCTCCACACTGACAACAACAAATGCTGGCAACGATGTGAACCAAAACCAATTCTTGTATGCTGCTTGTGCCAATACACAGTGGTACCACTTTGGAAGAAGTCTGGTGGTTCCTTACAAAACTAAATACACTCTTTCCATACAATTCAGAAACCGTGCTCCTTAGTATTTGCCCAAAGGAGCTGAAAACTTATATACACACACACCAAAAGCTGCACATAATTTTTATCACAATTTTATTCGTAATTGCCCAAACATGGAAACAACCAAGATGTCCATCAGTAGCTACAAAAAACTGGTAAATTTAGATAAATTATTACTCACCATTTTTAAACAAGTAGTGTCAAGCCATGAAAAGATATGGAGGAAATTTAAATGCATATCACGGTTAAAGAAATTAATCTGAAAATAGTACACACTGGGTTTTTTTGCTTGATTTTTTTTTTCTGGTCTTTTTAGAGCCACACCCATGGCATATGCAAGTTCCCAGCCTAGGGATCGAACCTGAGCTGCAGCTGCTGGCCTGTGTCACAGCGACAGCAACATGAGATCTGAGCTGCATCTGCGCCTGACACCACAGCTCACAGCAATGCTAGATCCTTAACCCCAAGTGAGACCAAGGATCAAACCTGCCTCCTCATGGATACTAGTCAGGTTCATTACCACTGAGCCACAATGGGAACTCTCTGATTTAAATTTTATTACTCTCTGGAAAAGATAGAATTATGGAGATGATAAAAAGATCAGTAGTTGCCAAGACCGAGGTGAGGGTGGGGGTGGCAGGGAGGAGAGATGATTAGGGAGAGCGCAGAGTTTTTATGACAGTGGAATACTCTGTATGGTATTCTAACAATGAATATAGGTCCTTATACTTATGTCCAAACTCACAGAATATACAACGCCAAGAGTGGATCTTCAGGTCAGCTATGGCCTTTGCATGATTATCTTATGTCAGTGTAGGTTTGTCTTTGGTTAAAAAGAGTAAAATAAAAGCCAAAACCATTGTAGTGAGTGATGTTCCTAAAGGGCTTAGCTACGCATGTGTGGGGCGTGGGATAAATACCATCTCGGTACCTTTTTTTATTATGCACATAAAACTTTAAAAAAAATAAGTGTGTAAAAAATTGTTCACAAGTGTCCAAGAAATATGTGTAGTGTTCACAACAAAAATAAAAACACATTTTAACTAATGGGAAATTGTTGAATAAATTATGATATATCCATAAAAAGGAAAACCACACACTAATTAAAAACTACTTAAGGTAGAACTCTTTACAGTTACATGGAAAGATACTCACAGCACATTTTTAAGTGAGAAACTTAAGTTACATAATTACATATATACTACAGTAGGCAGCCTACAGATAATTACAGAATTACATGTATACTACAGATGGTGCTCCAAAATCACCATATTCACACCTTTGTGTAATCCTCTCCTCTTGAATGTGGGCTGAACTTGCAATTAACTTCTAATAAATAGAATGTAGGCAATGTCATGGGCTATCACTTCTGAGATTAGGTTGCAGAGAGACACAAGTTTCCCCTTGCTTAATGTAATGAAAGCCAGCTTCCATACCATGAGCTGCCCTATGGAGAGATTCCTGCGGCAAGAAACTGAGGGAGGTCTCCAACCAACTCCCAACCTCAGGTCAGAAGCCTGGGGTTATATAGCATTCTTTCCTCTCCTTCACCAACCACATCCAGTCACCTGTGTACATCTTGAGTCTGACAGATTTTCTCTACATTTATTGCTCCTGCCTTGATCCAACCACCATCATTGCTCTCCTAGACCACTGCAGTAGTTCTCTTACTGGTCTCCCTGCTCCCACATTTGCTCGCCTGTAAATCATTCTTCACACAGGCCAGTATGGTTTCTTTCCTTTACTTTTTATTTGGAAATCCAGACTCACAGAAAAGTTCTGACAATAATGTATTGTCAACATCTTGTTACCAGAGCCGTTGCCCCAGAATCATGTTCCTGCCCCTCCCTTGAATGGAAAGCAATTCCTCTTACCTAAGTTTCAGGAGGAAGCTGCAAAGAAAAACAACAACTGGCTAAAACAAACGAGGCTTAGGATGGTCAACATTTGATTTCCAATAGACCTTAAGCCTGATTATACTCACTGTAATATACTAGCATGCTAAATGACACATCCTCCAGCCCCTAGACTGCTGACAGTTACCATGACAACAACCAGAAGAGCCCATACAAGGACTGCAAAAGGCGTGTTGCCTCAGTTCTGTGTCCAAGCCACACCCCTGTTCTTGAGAAAGTCAAGAATATTCTTCAAACTCTTTCCAATTCCCTCTCTTTTTCATTGACCCTCTTATATACATATATACATGTTGTCTTATACATATGGTATCAGGTTGAGAAGTTGATTTGCAAACTTAAGTTCCTGCTTCTCCATCCTTTGGCCATGGACTAAACCTTTTGTTGTTTCCGTCTCAGCACTGGTTTTGTTATTGGCTGTCTAAATCCAAGCGGAGAGAAGAACCTCCCTGCTCGAGGTCCCCAGACATGGGTCCAAGTGACCAATTCAGTAACAATCTCACCATTTTACCCCTCAATACTTCCAGGTGTATTTCCTAAATCAAGAACTTTCTCTTCCATAGAGTCCACTTACCAAAAAAAAAAAAAAAAAAAAAAAAATCAGCAAGTTAACACTGATACAAATTTATTATCTAATCTATAAATCTTCATCAATTGTCAACAATTTTCCCAATAACAAAGTCATCCCTTTTAAAGAGTAATTAAAACTATCACTCCCCTGCTATAAATACTCCAATGGCTGTCTACTGTATTGTAATAATAGGCAAATATTTTCCTCTAGCCACTAAGACGCTGCATGTTCAGAATCCTGCTTATTTCTCTACCATCTCCTTATACTCTCCCAACTCCTCACTTTAATCAAACACTACAGATCTGCCTTCTCTTCCCCTCATTTCTATCCCAGAGCCTTTGCTCTGCCACCCTGGAATGGTCTTCCCCACACATCTTCACGGGTGACCCCTCATCACTCAGGCCACGCATCCTTTTCTCTATTTTATGTTGCTTTCCCCTTGTGTGATTTTTAGGAAGGGAGGTAGGCGTATGGAATTCCAGTCTGTTACCATGTTCCTACAAGAACTCTAACAGATTCAATTCTTGGTAATTTTGTGTATATTTTGTTGTATTCCATTCGTTTATAAATCATTAATCCGTGCATGGCACATACAGGTTATTCAAATTAGATGAAACTCCTGTTCTTACGTTTCTCAATAGCAATGTATACTACCTTATTATTGTTCTTGAATATTCACCACAAAGTTGGTGTCATTAAGGCAGCAATGATTTCTTTCTTCAACATGTTACCAGTGTAAAAGAATAGGCATGATAATTCAAATGCAAGCTGACCTACGAGCAATTCAATGATGAAGTTCTTTTGATTACAAGAAGTCATCAAGGACATAAACGAATTACTTCATTTCGATAACCATGTATAATCAATGTGAATGTGTAAGGCATTTGTATAAGGGGTGCCCTGAACACTGCTCACAACTGTCGCAGCTGCCTAGGCCATCATGTGCATTCTAAAAATGACATGATAGGAAGCAGAAAATCACTGCTATTATTTTGGGCTTCGTGTCATTCCTCTATAGTGCCATCCTGTGTTGCCCCTATTTCAGGTAGCAATCGCTCTCCTTCCCACCGTCAGTGGCAAGGATTCCATGTTTGCATAAAACATCAACATCCTACATTATGCGGGGTAATGGGACTCCATCACTGAAATATCATTACACCGAAGGACTGTCATGTTCAGATTCTCCCTCACTATTCATAGCTGAGAGAAACAACATCTTTAAGACCTTGCCTGAAGTTTTCAGCTAAAACCCACTTGATTTCAAGGTGACAGAGTATGTTCTTAAGAGCTGTTACCACCTCGGATAATTATAAAGCTACAGAAAGGCTGTGAGCAGGAACAAAAGAAGATTAACACCTCTGCATGTCATGCAGCATAACTGAGGCGGGGCGGCCAGTGACCCAGAACTAAGAACACTGCTGCAACAGCTGCCAATTGAGAAGAAAATTGAAATAAGGTACAAGTGAGGAAACCTTTATCAACAATTAAAAACAAAGAGCTTCCTTCATCTTTTGGAAAGCTATAGACATTTGTGGCTAAGAACAGAGGATTTTGAATAATGTCAAGGTCACAACTGCAAACAGTGAGTTGGTTGGCAATATTAAAAGGCACCAAGAACACAATAAAAGTAAAGAAAAATATTGTTTCAATGCAAAACACAGGGAACTGGGAAACAGGATGTCACATTTGGCCTTGGCAAACCCAACAGGAAAGGAGAAACTGATTACCAAAGCTCTGGGGCTGTGTGCCCTGTTATTTGCTGTTGTTGCCTGAAGATTTTGGCTAGTTGACCTCAGTACTACTTTTTCACATCCCTTCAATTCAAGAAATATATTCCAAACCAGTGACCTCTAAATCCTAATCCACTGGGAATGGGGGAAAAAAAAAAAAAAAAAAAAAAGATGCTCAAGCTTTTTATAGCTTTTTAATCTCTAAGATCTCGTGTATGTTATAAAATGTCTGTTTTCTACTAGAAGAACGGTACATGTCAGTTACCGACTATATCAACAAGCCTGTAAGGGTAAGTCATCAAAAATTATTTGCTGAATAAGAGTACGTGATCAAAAATATAGATTCTGATTCGGTAGGTCTACAGTGGGGTCCGAGTGACCCTGGGTGGATCCCTTTTACATATATTCATTCCTTTTCATCCTTACAACAAATGTGCCACTAGGTCAGACAATATTCCAAGGCAGACACTGTAACTCTTCTCCCCTGTATAGACGAGAAACCTAAGGCATAGAAAGGTTAGGACACTCTCCAAGTTCATGCAACGAATGAGTGGGGGCAGCAGAATTCAAATCCAGGCAGGGTCAGCAAAGCCAGCGTTCTCAAGCACTATATAACCCAGTCTCAAGAACTTAGGATACTCTGACCCCAGATAGTTAAGCAAGCAAGATTAGAGAATTGACAATCCCAGGTCGAAGAAATAGATAGGCACCCAGTGGGCAGTTCCACCAGCCCAGATAATTCCCAACACAAAGTTTTCTCACTCGCTCGCGGGAACATACACTCCCACACACATCCCACACGTGTTAGTCACATGGGATTGGTTTTGTGAACGGGGACAAACCTAGAAAGACAAAGATAGGAAATAAGACACCAACATTGCTTCAATAAAGTATCACCCAACCAGAGCCACTCACTGTCTTTTTTTAATAGAAGCCTTTCCCCGTATGGAACTAATTATCGCCATCTGCCGTTCCATACTTCCATTTCCTCTGTAACAGCTCATTCTTCAAAAACTCAGTAGCTTCCTCCCTTTACATTTGTAAATGCTGTTGACTATGGATAAAATCCATGTTTACTTTCTAGTCAAAACCTCATAGGAAAGCTTGTTTTAATCATCCACAGATGTCTCGTTCAGTTCTGCTTAGCTTGGCACACAACTTCAGAGGGAAAGAGAAGAAAAATCTTTATTTTATATTTCAATTGTAGATTGTTACAGACTAAATAAAACGCCAAATTGTTATTGGAAACAACACAGCCACTGTAAGAACGATAGTCGACGTCTCATTTTTACAATTATAATTTTTTCTGGCATTTGTTTAACTCAAGATGGTTTCCATATTTTACAAAGGGCTTTTTTCCCCCTCTCTGAACCTGCCCTGAAGCCATCGAGCTTTGTAATTCGTTTTTAATACGGTCTTATACATTTGAGAAATAGTGAGATTGTGGCATGATATATAGTGATTAGGCTTTTAAATAATACTTTCCGTCCTGTTGGTATCATGCTTTGATACATGTTTTCCTTTTGAATTCTTTTCAAAACACCTTTTAATCCCAAAGGCCACTCCATACACCTCTAATACCTCTATGGGTCTATTTTCCCCGGTTTCCACTTTTTATTTCTTAACTGAAGAACAATTATTTATACATAAATATTCACTATAAATTATATTTGCACTTCAGTTATTAAATATAAGGGGGAAAGCAGCTTTTCTGGTGAAAAGGGTCTCTCTATGCATTTGTGGTTGATTCTCTACTGATCTTGAATAACTTTGACATGAGTGCTTAATAAGTATACCCTTTCTTTCTGATCCCACACCTCCAACCAACCCAAAGCTCACCTGATTTATTGATACCCTGGAATTTTCTAACGAGGTGCTTGTTTCTTTTCACCCCACCAATGCCAAGACTCCAACTACACTCCCCAAGACCTAAGTCCAACATTTATCTCTTCCTAAATCCAGCCTATCACATCACTCCTCCAGAAGCATTTCTAGTTACATAGCAGAGTTCATTTTGACCTTTTTATCTCATTCCAGTGTGTTAAAATAGCATAAAAATTAACTTGTTTTGGTCTTTTGATTCAGTACACATGCTTCTAGATGGAGCTTCTCAAATCCCTAAAAGGATCCTCTATGTAGATTTTTTTTTTTTTAATCTCTTCACTGTTGGCCCCAGAACGAGAGTAACTGGCTTGATTAGAGAGCCAGTTATGGCTCCCTGTAATCCTTCCAATACACATGCCGATACTCAGTAATGACTTTGGTTTGATGGTGGTTATTTTGCTTTGTCAAAATTCTATCCTATTGTTCTGTCTATGCAGAATATACAAGTCAAAGAAGTTGTGCATTTCTGGAGTGAAGAATGAATAGATGAGAGGAAATGGTTGAGAATTTGGGTCTGAAAGAAGTCACTAAATCAAATAAAATCTTTTAAATCAAAGTAGCAAAAGAAGCAGTTTTCTTTACATCAACTTATTTTCCTGTGTCAAAGTGACAACTCCTCATAGCAGAGTTTTAAATTTTATGTTCATAGTTTACTTTCTCAGATTATCTGACCTGAAAACTATATACATATATGACCCAGAAATGATAATGGACAAATCTAGTAACAATAAACAAATCTACTAAGCAAATATGGTACTTGACTGTACTTTGTTGATGCCAAGGTCATGCATTTAGAATAAGTAAGACTCTCTGCCTTAATTCAAGCTAAGAGTGCTTACGAGTAACTTGAGTTTTTAAAATTGTTATTGCACACACCATTCACTTCAGAAAAGGCAGCAAGATTTAGTCATCTTTTGATATCCAGACACTCTAATCAAGATAACTGGAATCCTATGAGGCAAAAAACAAATTATGATTTTCCCCACAAAAACCAACAAAACTTCATAAATTAACCCAAGAGTTCTTCCTGGTCTAGACTTCTGCCACCATTTACATGGTCATGACAGTAAAATCCTGTCCTCTGATTATGTGTCCCCTTTTAAGCAATAAGAGAACTTAAGTACTTCAGCCTAATTTCTCTATGTGTATAACATATTGGGGGATCCTTTTAAGGAATGTAAAATATAACCTATTTGCTCTGAAAATGAGTGAAAATATAGTGGTCAAATTTCTGAGGAGATTGCAATTAAAATGAGAAGCCGAGGAGACAATCAGAATATATAAACCTATAGAAAGAGGCATTTTATTTTGTACCATAGTTAAAAGTTATTATACTTTTAAAATTTAAATGTAAGGTTTTAAACATTTCAAACAAAATCATGTCTAGAAAATATCAAGAAAGTTCCACCCACTTCCACCCAAGTGAGATGGTGATTAGTTTCTTAATCTGAAATCTATCTGTAATATCCTATTTCCCTAAAGTCTAATGTTATTAATTGTAAAGCATTTTATTTACTGAGAAAAAACCATGCCACTTTAGTTTCAATAGTCCATCAATGGTAAAACACATTCCCATCTCAGTGATACAAAATGTGGGACAAGTGTTGATCTTACACTTGGAGAAATACAAAAAATCCTTTCCACATATTCACATAGAAACAAAATCCTAGTTCTGGAACACAATAGAATACTTGATTTTGAGGGGATGAAGAATGTATAATAAATACTTTAAAGAAAGAAAAAGACACCTCACAGCTAGCATGGAAAGTTACCTTGACTGTACAGGTTCACAAATCTGAATTTTCCAATACATGTTTTCCACTGTGGCCCTACACACCTATGTATTCTCCCCTTAGTATTCATTACCAAAGTGAAAAGCTTTTATGCAACAACAACAACAACAAAAAAAAAACTTTAGAAAAAGGCAAAAAAAAAAAAAAAAAAAAACCATGGCGGGGGCGGGGGGACCTGATAAAGATCTCTCCATTTTTGCCCTGCTACAACGTAAGCACTGTAAAAAAGTAACATAAAATAAATTTTAACTCCTCCTTTCCTCTCGTTTTGTTCCTTACATCCATATGGTCCCTTCCCACCGTGTAGTTGCCCTCATACTTGCCACTACAGGCCCCCTCAGCCCCTGCATTGCTCACCCAGCTTCTAGAACTTTTGCTCAACTTGCAATAAGAGACATTCAGCCTCAATCCTCCCATTTAATTCCTCTGAAGCAGAGAGGAGGGGGAGAGACAGAGGTCGTTAGAGTTCCAAGGTCCTAGGACTTGGGATTCAGAATCAGCTTCAAGGAAGATCAAGGTTAGTACTATTAATATTATTTCAACTATTTCAACCATCCTACTGTTAGGAGAAAAGGAGAGTTATGTTTCCCCTTTGAGCATTTTAGTGCTTTCTAGTAGATCCCAAAATTCTGTTTTAATTAGCATGATAATACATATGCACACAGATTAAAGGAGGAACACAAACCCTGTTGTCCCCAGAATCCAGGCCAAGATCCACTGATCTGCAACAATGCAGGGAGGGGCACAAGCAGAAACCCTTTGTCTCTGGAATTATTCTGCACTGATACCCATCCGTCAGCTTCTGCTAGAAGAGAGCCAAATTCTCTCTACCTAACATCAACCACAGACACAAGGCAGAGTCGGGCTGTCAAGGGGACAAGAGGCAGGAATACTGAGAAAACCTTAACTCCAAAGTCCAGGCTCAGAGGGGCTGGACCAACCCAATCAAGAACTCCCTGTGCCCACCCAAAGCCCAGTACCAATTCATGCAACATGAACTGAGACACACTGCTCTCTTGGGCAGACAGGGTAGAATGATAACTTTGAAAAAAATGTCCAGCACCCCTTTGCCACACTAAGCACAAGGTAACGGCAGCCACCACTGGAGTAATCTGAAGCCTGTGGTGAACTGAAGATAATAAAAGCAATGACAAAACCCAAATCTAGCTCAACTCCTCAATAGACTGCTTCAACCCCCACACTAATGGCATGAAACAAGAGAAGGCATGCCCACCACCAAGCAGAAATACTATTTAACCCTGTCGCTTCAATTCTTCTACACATTATGTCCAGCTTTCAATAAAAAGTAAAAGACATACACAAAAGCAAGATAAGGCAACCAGTGTCAAATGACCAAACAAGCAACAGGAGCCAACACAGAGATGGCTTAGATGTTGGAACTTACACACAGGGACTTTAAGTATTAGTATATTAAAGGATCCAGAGGAAGAATTGGGCAACACATAAGAACCAACAGGAAGTATCAGTGGTGATGCAGAATACAAAAAAAAAAAGACTCCAATGGAAATGCTGTTTTTAAGTAAAAAACAAAAAAAAACACGTAATATTAGAAATGAAGAATTCCTTTGATGAGCTTATTAGCAGATAGGACACCATGAATCTAAAGCTGGATTAATAGGGAGTTTCTGTTGTGACTCAGTGGGTTAAGAATCCAACTAGTATCCACAAGGATGCAGGTTCAATCCCCGGCCTCACTCAGTGGGTTAAGAATCCCGTGTTGCCCTGAGCTGTGGCATAGGTTGCCGATGCAGCTCAGATCTGGCGTTGTTGAGGCTGTGGCATAGCCCAGCAGCTATAAGCTCCGATTCAACCCCTAGCCTGGGAACGTCCATATGTCACAGGTGTAGCCCTAAAAACAAAACAAAACAAAAATAGATTAATACAAGTATCCAAACCGAAACAAAGAAAGGGAGAAAAATAATGAAAGTTTTAAATGGAAAAAACATAGCTGTAGAGTAATATCCAAAGGCCTAATGTATATGTAACTCAAATCCAAGACAGAAAATAGAGAAACAATTATTTCAAGAAATACTGGTCAAGAATTTTCCAAAATTCATTTTAAAAAACCCACAGATCCAAGAATCCCAAAGAACCTCAAGGAGGTTTTTTTTTTTTTTTAAGGAAAAACAACCTACCAAAAAACACCTAGATACATCATAGTCCAACTGTTGGAAAAATACTGAAGACAAGTGGAGAAAAAAGTGATTATATTTAGAGCAAGAAAATCAAATAAAAATCTCAAGTAACATCACATATATAATTTAGTAACATAAAAATAAATTGTGACACTTGGCTTCTTTTAGTGCAATGATGTTTCCTCAGAATTTTCTCTGTTCTGACTTTAGAAGTTAAGGAAAGAGGCTACTCATTCTTTTATTAATAATACCTCTGCATAGTGCTAAACAAAGTGGGTATTCGGTAAGATTTCAGAGTAAATTTGGTTTTACATTTTTTTTTTTTGCATGGTATCAGTGAGCTTTTCTTACAGTACATAGTCTTAAAATAAAACAGTGTTTTTCTCTACTTAAAAGAGACACATGCACCTGCATGTTCATGGCAGCACTATTCACAATAGCCAAGACATGGAAACAATCCAAATGTCCATTGACAGATGATTGGATTAGGAAGATGTGGTATATATACAACAATGGAATACTAGTCAGCCATTAAAAAGAATAAAATAATGCCATTTGCAGCAACATGAATGGAACTAGAGACTCTCAGACTGAGTGAAATGAGTCAGAAAGACAAAGACAAGTACTATATGATATCACTTATAACTGGAATCTAATATACAACACAAATGAACCTTTCCACAGAAAAGAAACTCATGGACTTGGAGAATAGACTTGTGGCCGCCCAGGGGGAGAAGGAAGAAGTGGGAGGGATCGGGAACTTGGGGTTATTGGATACAACTTGGAATGGATTTGCCAGGAGCTTCAAGAACTATGTCTAGATACCTACATTGCAACAGATGTATGCATGTAAGAGTAACTTGGTCCCCACACTGTACAGTGGAAAAAAATTAAAATAAAACAAGAAAAAAAATAAAATAATAATTAAAAAATAAAAGTTAATTTTACGATATATTTTACCTTATATTCCCTACCTTTTATTTTTCTGAAATTAAAGATGAGATAACGTTTGTGGAGCTGGTTCTACATTTACCAAATTGAGGTCAAGGATCCTCTTCACTTTTTGCTATTTCCCAACACCTACATATTCAATTTTAGATGCTATTATTGTCTTATCTATCATTTCCTAGGTGCACTTTATACTCTACAGATCATTACAAATAAGGTCTATAACATCTGTGTTTTATGTCCAAACAAAACAGATACATAACAGTGCTTGGTTACTCACATTACTATGATTAAAATACCCAGGAAGATGGAGTTCCCACTGTGGCTCAGTGGTTAACGACTCTGACTAGGAACCAGGCGGCTTTGACCTCTGGCCTCGTTCAGTGGGTTAAGGATCCAGTGTTGCCATGAGCTGTGGGGTAGATCACAGACGTGGCTCAGATCCCGCATTGCTGTGGCTATGGTGTAGGCCAGTAGCTACAAGTCTGATTAGACCCCTAGCCTGGGAACCTCCATATGCTGCAAGAGCGGCCCAAGGAAAGACAAAAAGACAAAGACCAAAAAAAAAAAAAAAGAAAGAAAGAAAAGAAAAAATAGCCAGGAAGGTCCAGCACTTTTCTGGATACTTTTAGGTCCCAAGCACAAGAAGAGTGACCCTCAAGTCAGCAAATGTGGAGTCCTCTGTTGAACCTTACCCTGACCTTCATTTTCTCTCTCATCTCAGCTGCCTGTTCCCTGTTGTCCTCAGTTTCACCTTTCTGGCCTCCCAGCTGTCTCAGCAGATGGTCAGTTTTGAGGTTTCCCCATCCACTTTCTCTACTTCCTCCATCACTTTATTCTACAGTCCATGGCCTATTTTCTTGCAAGCCCTGTATTTGTTCATGAAGCCTTATTAGAACTTCCTTCACAAACTGCACACCAGGTCCTAATTCCAGCCCCAGGAGTCAGACCCGGGACAAGGAGGACTCCTAAAAGGTCTGAAAACAAACAAATCTCTACATAAATCCAAATTAAAGTGATGATTCCAGCTATATAAGTCATTCTTTTACTAGGATTATGTTTAAGGGAAAAGCAGCAATTTTTCACAAGTTATCAAATGAACATAATTCCACAATTACTGGTTTATCAGGGTGGGTTTAGATAAATGGAATACTGAGCCTACCACCCTCCCATATAAGTAGACTATTTCACAAAAACGTGTACCACTCTAAAGACTATGATATGCCAGTGTACTCTCAAAAGTAAGTGTTCCTAAAAAAAAAAACTCCAAGGATCTCAACTTAGAAGATGAGCAACACTCAAGTGTGCATCTACTTCTTTGACCCATCCAAGGTATCACAATGGATTCTCATTACTGGTGATAGTTCTATTCTATTAAGTTTCTGGACACCTTGAATAAGCAAACGCTCAACAACTACCCTACCCTTAGGGGAAATACTGAGTTGGGTTCTTGTGAGCTTCTAGTCCTATGTTCAACAACCCATCAATTCATAACATTGTTTTACGTTTATAAACACATTAATACACTTTTGTCACGAACACTGAACTCATGACCAACCAAACAGTAACTTACACATCAAGAAGTTTATCTAAAATGTGTTCTCCCCGTATGATACATCACATCCTTCTTGTGTGTACCAAACACTTCATAACACGTGACATTATACTTTGGGGACATTTTAAACAGTAAGATCAGCAAAAGGCACAAAAGTGTGGGAAATGTGACACCAAATAGGCCACCAAAAAACCCGTAACTTAGTTACAGTATGAGCTCTGGGAGGCAGAAGGTCACCACCTTCTCTGACCTCCGCTGAGAACATGCATGTAGCATGTCTCAAATCTGTCACCCATCATGTCCACAGATACGGCAAAGGCACTATGAGTATTCATCTTGGGGTTCCAAATAAATTTTACCAAGCAGGCAAGTTGACTTAAGCCATGAAAAACAAGGATCAGCTGCTTCTCTACCTCAAATGTCTTTCTCAATGGCTCCATCTGGTGTCTGTCTTGAACCCCATCTCACCTCTTGATTCATTTGGTACTTATTCATCAATCTCACCTCTTTCAATGCATATCTTCATCGTTTCCAGTCATTGCTTGGTTCCAGGCTCTCACCCCAGCAATGTATTCACATGGAAGTGCCTGGGGAAGGCACATCCTGGTTCATACATAGGCACTGCCACGGACACCATCTCCATACAGCGCTTGATTTCTCCAGTCATTGCTTGGTTCCAGGCTCTCACCCCAGCAATGTATTCACATGGAAGTGCCTGGGGAAGGCACATCCTGGTTCATACATAGGCACTGCCACGGACACCATCTCCATACGGCGCTTGATTTCTGCCGATTCAACCACATCCATACAACACCTCAAGTCACAGCTCATCATCACTTTCTTCCTCAATCTACTGGTGTTTTCAAAATATGAAACCTCTCACTGGGAAAGCTTCAAGAATGGGTATCTGAAAAAAGAATGATTATCTGGACTATTTGGGTCATTACTTGGATCATTTATAAATTTCATAAACCTTCGATAATTATCCTAACTCTACTTCCTTTTGCTAAAAGCAGCTTACTCAAGTATTGCCGATCCCTTGTTTATAGTGAAGTGCTAAGTCTGTAAGCTTCTGCTTTCCTTTGGGCATACTGAGGCTGTCCATAAAAACAGATATATAGACGTATGATTATTCACTAATGAGCTAATTTATTTTATTGACTCTTTGATTTAGTTACCTCCGTAACAGAGATAGAGGAGAGGAGATCAAGAAAACTAAAGCACTGAAGTCCTGACATCTTGAGCTGTATTAACTGAAGTGCCCTGAAAAGTCCACAGAATAGATTATCACATGTTTTCAGTTTGTAAGGAATCCTCAAGTTTTTCACCTCTAAATTATGAGCACCATCAGAGTCGGGATCTGGCTTTGTTCACCACTGTGAGCCCCAAACATCAATACTTTGCTTAGCACATAGATGACATAGAAAAAATATATGCGTTTATTTCTCATCAATAAAATTTATATACAAAACATGTGGACAAATCTCAAAAACATGTTCAAAGAATCCTCACACACACACACAAAAGACACATTCCAGATGATTCCATTCATATGAGGATCCAGAATAGGTGAGACTAATTTATAGTGGAAACAGCAGTTCTCTGGTCAGGGGGAGGAAAGGAATGTGGGTTAGAGATCGCCTGAGATGGGCTACTTTTAACAAGCTTCTACCTCAGGTTCTCTGATGTGTGACCAGATTTGGCAATGACAGATCTGGACTGTATGTAACTGCTCCAATCATTACAAAGTCTTCTTTGGGAATGGCTCACTTCATTTTTGCTAAGTTCTATTCAACTATTTTTTTTTTCCTTCCAGTCAACTACAATCTACCTCGCTGATCTGTTCTTCTTTTTGGAACCATAAACTAAAACCCTCTCCATTATAATTATAGCTTTCATTATTACTGCTTATTACACTATCTTATCTTGGGCAGCATGTTCTGTACTACGTTTCATGTGCATTATCTCCTAGCACACACCTTTTAAATTTCTTACCCACCCCCTGCCATCTTCCTTCCTTTCTTTATACCAAGCAGTCCTGGTAGCTTCAACTTTCAGGAAGTTAGGACATGACGTCTCATCTCCTCACCATCTTTTTCAGAAAGTGGTCAGAAAGTGAACGAGTAGGAATGAGTTTTTCAGGTCTTTTTCTGAAAATAGGTATTGACAGGTGTGGACACTAAACTACCTAAAAAGAAGAGCCTGGAACCAAGTAGACAACAACCTTCCCCTACTTCACAGTTCTGCCCCTCACCAGTTCTACTTAAAGGGAGAAGGTGTTTTCCTCTCTTCAGCCAAGTAAGAGATTTCAAGTGATCTGAAAACGACAGCTTATTAATCCTTTCAGCTGTCATATTCCATGAGCTAAAAAAACTGTCTAATGTCAGTGTCCAATAATGTCACCTCATTGTTTAATTTTCCTTTTTTGAATAAGTTCAAACACTGTTGCTAAATGCCCAAGTTTCAACAAGCTGGATTAAAGTATTTTTAGCTAAGATTTGGGCAATGAAATCACCAACTTATCTCTTTTTTCTGTAGCCCACTTAAAGTTTCTCAATTTTTAAATTTCCACATGAGTTGTCATTGTACTCTGCCGTGAATCAGATGAACAGTTTAACTATTCTGATGCCATTAGTCTAACCTTCACAAATGTTGGTATTCTTGGCTAGGATACCTTTTTTTACGAATTGATGTTCTTGTTCATGTATCCGTAGCATGTTTTGTTAATATATTCCTATGTTTCTTCAACTGCTAATTTCAAAATTGGAGTTTTCAACTGCCAACTGATTCAGCCACAATTCCCAAGATATTTAACCATTGTTAGGTGTAACTTGGCTTTTTTTTTTTTTCTTTTTCTTTTTTTTTTTTTAAGGGCTGCACCCACAGCATATGGAGGTTCCCAGCCTAGGGATCCAATGAAAGCTACAGCTTCTGGCCTATGCCACAGCCACAGCCACCATCAGATCCACGCTTGGCTGAAAAAAAAAAAAAAAAAAAAAAAAAAAAAAACATCATACATGTTTGGTGTAGCGTATGTGACCTACACCACAGCTCACGGCAACGCCAAATCCTTAACCCACTGAGCAAGGCCACAGATCGAACCTGCAACCTCATAGTTCCGAGTCAGATTCATTAACCACTGCGCCACCACGGGAACTCCAGATGTAACTTTGAAACTGCCGTTTCGGGTGGCCAAAATGGTTCAGTCTAATACTAACTTTATTTGAAATTTAAAAAATAAAGCAGAAGTACTGTTCATTAGCATTTTACTTCTTCTGCCTCTCCCTGGAAAGGTTCTCCTTTCCTTTCTACTATGAACTCAAGTATAATTTTCTATCATGGATAGTCTTCTTCATAGTCTTACAAAGGAATACCTGAATCTGCCTCTAAGATTATGTTTTCACCATCTTGACTCAGAGCTTTGGGGGACCCCAGCTCTGAGGGAACTGTACGTTTAAATGGAGTGTCAATGCTGCCTTCAAAGGTAGGTTGGAAACCGTGTTTTATAGTCTTCTAAATGTCTTTAAATTCTACTTCAGGAGGTTTTAAGAATTATACAGATGGTTCTTATTATCTTCTTGTCAAGTAGCACAGAGCCCTCAATAAACTCAAAAATACTCAGCACTTGCAAAAATGAGCAAGTGATAGTATAAGAATTAAGAGACAAATCTTTGATAAAGCTATTTACTTTTTGAACATCTGGCTATCAAACTAAAAGATAGCAGGCACATGAAAAAATGCTCATCGCTGTTTATTAGAGAAACACAAATCCCAACTAGAATGATGTACCACCTGCACTCATCAAAAAGGCCATTGTTAGAAAAATCTATGAATAACAAATGCTGGAGATCGTGTGGAGAAAAAGGGACCCTCCCACACTGTTGGTGGGAATGTAAATTGGTGCAATTACTATAGCAAACAGTATAGAGGTTCCTCAGAAAAGTAAATATAGAACTACCATATAATCCAGCAATCCCACTCCTGGGCCTATACCCAGTCAAAACTAATTCAAAAAGATACATGCATCCCCATGTTCATTACAGCACTACTCACAACAGCCAAGACAGAAACCACCTAAATGTCCATCGACAGATAAATGGATTAAGATGTGGTGCATATACACAATGGAATACTACTCAGCCATTAAAAAGAATGAAGTAAAGCCATTCACAGCAACATGGATGCAACTGGACACTATTCATTATTAAGTGAAGTAAGTCAAAGACATAGACAAATATCTTAACGATACCACTTACATGTGGAATCTAAAATGTGGCACAAATGAACCTATCTACCAAACAGCAATAGACTCACCGACATGGAGAACAGTGGTTGCCAAGAGGGAGGGTAGAGGAATTGAGATCAGCTGGGAATTTGAGGTTAGTAGATGCCAACTATTACATTTAGAATGGATAAGCAATCAGGGCCTACAGGGATTTATATCCATCTCTTGGGATAGACCGTGATGGAAGGTAAGAAATAGAATGTATGTATTTTCAATGACTGGGTCACTTTGCTATACTGCAGAAACTGGCACAACATTGTAAGTTAACTATAATTTTTAAAAAGTAAAAAGCAGTTACAATTTTTTTAAAAAAAGATAACATGAGAGTCAGATGGTGGTGACAGTAGGGAACACAGAAGATGAGAAGTGTTTTATTTTCTTGAGGTCTAGGAAGCAAAATTACACATTTAAACAAAGTCAAAAAATATAAGTTAAGTCCATTGGTTAAAACGAGTTCCCGTTGTAGCATAGCAGAAATGATTCAACTAATATTCATGAGGATGGGGTTCCATCCCTGGCCTCGCTCAGCGGTCAGTGATCTGGCGCTGCCAGGTGCTGCAGTGTAGGTCACAGATGTGGCTCAGACCCTGCATTGCTGTGGCTGTGGTATAGCTACAGCTGTAGCTCCGATTTGACCCCAGCCTGGGCATTTTCATATGCAATGAGTGCGGCCTTAAAAAAAAAAAAAAAAAAAAAAAAATCAAAGAAAGAGCGCTGGTTTAAAACAATTTTTTTTTTTCCTTTTCTAGTGCCACACCTGCAACATATGGAGGTTCCCAGACTAGGGGTCTGAGGGTCTAATTAGAGCTATAGCCACTGGCCTATGCCAGAGCCACAGCAACTCAAAATCTGAGCTGCGTCTGCGACCTACACCACAGCTCTCGGCAACACCTGATCTTCAACCGACTGAGCAAGGCCAGGGATCGAACCGGCAACCTCATGGTTCCTAGTCAGATTCGTTAACCACTGAGCCACGACAGGAACTCCAAAACAATTTTATAGTAAAGTATTTGAACACTATTTACTATTTCAACACTCCTTAAGGAGAGAGAATGTGTCTTAATTATGTTTCTCCCTCAAAGTCTTGTATATCAAAACATCCTTACACATCAGAATTCCTACCTCTTGTTTCAATCAATTGTTTTTTCCCCTTTTGTTACCCTTATCTGCATTTTCTTCTTCCACCTTTGCTACTATTTCTAGAGAGGCAATGACCAAACAATATACAGTGGTCTAGGTACAGACATATACTGGTTTCACTTCAAATCTACAACTCAAGTGATAAACAGATTTGTGTACTTGAAGCATCTGTGTTCTGTGTAATTCCAAAATGTATGTAAGTGCTGCATGAAAAATTAATCAGATATCAACTAAAAAGATCTAATAGCCATCTCAGATGTTTCAGCTCTTTAACAATAATATTTTTGTGTTACTAATCTGTCAGAACTATGTAAGATCCATATTCACAAGAGAAACCCACTCTCTGAGAAGACCTAAGCCCAGAATATTCAAGTTTTTTAATGTAAGATACAAAGGACTCTCCTTAAGTTTACAAATGAGCACACGAAGTATTTTCTGCCTTAATTTCTGATTATTTCCAAGTAGAATATGGACAGATTTCAAAGAAATCTAAGGCAAATGTCTAGATAATTAAAGTCAAAAATCACAGTAATCATCTCAGTAATTGAGATAGTTCAGTTATTATTAACATATGGAATCATGGGCCTGGGGTTAAATTCGTCCTTCTGTCACTACTTTAAGCTGAGTGGCCTTGGAATGATCATTTAATCTCTCCAAGTGTGTTCGCTTGCATCCTAATAAACTGTCCAACTACTTGAGACAAATTTTGAAAAGTAAATATGGAGTTCCCATTGTGGCACAGCACAGACGAATCCGATTAGGAACCATGAGGTTGTGGGTTCAATACTTGGCCTTGCTCAGTGGGTTAAGGATCTGGCGTTGCTGGGAGCTGTGGTGTAGGTTGCAGACACAGGTCAGATCCTGCACTGCTGTGGCTGTGGTGTAGGCCGGCAGCTGTAGCTCCAATGCAACACCTAGACTGGGAACCTCCGTATGCCAGGGGTGTGACCCTAAAAAGCAAAATTAATTAATGCAAGGTTTCTCAACCTTGGCATTACTGACACTAGCGACTACTTCTTGTTGCAATTCTGGTGCATTCCAAGATGTTCAGCAACTTATATGGTCTCTATACACCAGATACCAATAGTACACACCTACCCTCCAGTACTAACAACCCAAAGTGTCTCCAGACATTGCCCAAAGTCCTTTTTTGGGGGGTAGTGGGAGGCCACAATCACCCCCAACCCCCAGCTGAGAATGACTTAATAGTTTACATGAAAGTCTTCATTTAAATGTCAAATGTGCAGAGATAACTTATGTGCCAGACACTGTGCCCAAGTCAAATAAAATGTAATTCATGCCCTCACACAGTTTATGGCCTCATACCGAAGACAAATAAACCAATGTTTGCAGTGATGGCAGCATGGGGAGGGAGCAGAGAATACACCATTCAAGAGTCAGCAATTCAGAATTGGTGCCTAAATGGATGTGTGGGATGAGTGAAGGGAGGAGACAAAAACAGAATGTTTGTAACAGTTCGTTATTATTTAGTAAAGAAATCAGTTTTCCCACCAAAATAGCAACATATCCCAGAAGAAAACTCATACCATGTCAACAGTGGCAAAATACTGACTTCCCTGTGACTTCTTTCATTTTAACCAGTGGGGGAACCACATAGAGCAACTACTGCCTTTCTTCCATCCAATTTGCACTCCTATCCCCAGAATAATCAAGATCTATGGGGTCAGCTAATTCCCCTACCATAACTGGACTACCAAGTCTACAAAAATGGCAGGAACACACTGAGGCTCAGCGTGCGGACTTTACAGCTTCTTTATTTCATTAACTCAAGAACACATCATTGTACCATTTTCTAAGAGTTTTATTCTCTATCAACTTTAAGCCCAAGTCAAATGCTTCTGTACTAATGCCAAAAGAAAATAAAACCTTGGGAGTTCCTGTCGTGGCGCAGTGGTTAATGAATCCAACTAGGAACCATGAGGTTGCGGGTTTGATCCCTGCCCTTGCTCAGTGGGTTAACGATCCGGCGTTGCCGTGAGCCGTGGTGTAGGTTGCAGACGCGGCTCGGATCCTGCGTTGCTGTGACTCTGGCGTAGGCCAGCGGCTACAGCTCCAATTAGACCCCTAGCCTGGGAACTTCCATATGCCGCGGGAGTGGCCCAAGAAAAGGCAAAAAGACAAAAAAAAAAAAAAAAGAAAAGAAAAGAAAACCTGAACCAGCGTAACAACCCACTCTTCCCCATGACAGTGGAAACGTGTAGTTTTTCAGAATATTATCTGCATGGATACTACATGGAAGTGACTCTATTAGCACCCCCTCGCTAGGGTACAGCAGGGCAAACAACTATCCATTATCTCAAGGCACTTGCTAGTTTGTGTGATACCAGGAAAACATAGCTTCACAACACAGACCACTGTACTCATTAGAGGAAAGCTAGTTAGAGGCTGCTAATGGGACCCTTTGGCTTCTGGTCCTGCAGAGGTATTTGGAGGCGGCCCAAGTGCCTAACCACGTCAATTTAAGATGAAATTCTCTTTGCAATTACATGTTACCCAACACCCCAAAGTATATGAAAGCTTTCCTGGTTTTCAGTGTTTATAAGCCCCCTGACAATGGAATTCTGTATGGAAATTTCAAAATTCAAGTAACAGAGACAATTTTTTTTTTGAGGATCCAAAATAGAAACCATTATTGGAATATAAAAACATTTTAGTTACTTAAGAATCCACATTTCTAAGAAAAGCAGCCTTATTAAATGACATTTGTTCAATAGGCAAATTTCCCCCATTTAATTTTCATAAATAGATCACTTTGAAATCTATTTCCCCTAACAAAGACTGCACATTAACCAATGATACAACATCTTCCAATTTTAATTAATGTCAAGAGCTTTATTTTGCTTCCAAGCAACTTACAGAAACATGTTATCAATATAATTTAATTTAAGGGGGTAGGCATTTGTCTTCTATTTTGAAAAAGGTGGTTCTGAAATTCTGGCCCTGTCAACATCATTTAAACATTCCTGTTCCATGCCTCAACATAATAAATTAAATCAGCATTTTAATTGTGCCCATGCTTTGTGGTTCCTGGCAGCACAAAAAGATTCTCTGTGAGAGCATGACTTCCCCCCAAAAAAACCCCACTGAGTGATTAATTACTAGTCTGGAAGATATAAATATGTCTCTCAGTGAAGACAGTGTGGCCTGCTGGAAGCTCTGGTTTTACATATCTCTGTAGGACGCCTTAACTTAGCAGACATCCTCCTAATTCAAACAAGACTCTGGCTCCAGCGTTCACAGGCAGCTCTACTGTGGTACACTGTTTCTCTGTTGAACAGCACATTTATTTTAATTAGCATCATTTGGTACACATACAAGAATCAGAGAGAAATCAGGTTTTCTTATGTACAAGTATAAAGATATCTTAAGGTGTTCAGCTCAAGAACTAAAAACCATCGAAAACAACCTTGAGTTTTAATCAAGCACCATCTTTATATATAGTATTTCGTTTACATTCTGATGTTACTCAGGTTTCATTATGAGTTCAAGGTTTGGCCAAGAAACCGTAACTTTATAAACCAAGATATGATCTGGTAGGTTGGTCTAGCTATGCCTGAACCTCATATATACTGTCTGGCCTGAAAAGCTGCCATGACCCCTTTATGGGAGAGAAGCTTAGATCCTCTGGATCATAAACCAGACCACCTCCATTTACCTTCACATAGGAAAACCGAGAATTGACGGAATTTCCAGGACTATTTCTAGAAGACTAAAATAAGTAAGAGGAATTATACCCATCATTGAAATCAGAAACTGCAAAGTCAACTAACTTGAAAATACAGCTCAAGAGATCAAGACTGGAGGCTGGATCTTTTAAACCGGAGCACTGTCCTGCGCACCTTTTCTAACGCTTTGCGTTCATGACCATGGCATATATTACCAGAACTAAACATGACATCTCCTTCACGCTTTAAGCCTGTTTCCCCCCCCCCCCCCCCCGCCCAAGGAGTGAGGGGTCAGGATTACCATCTATCTTTCTGGCCGGTCTAGTAATGCAGACATCATGTTCCTCATGGGCCTATTTAAAACAAGGTGAAAGGAAGGTTCCCTAAAACATCTACACACATTTGGCCAAGAAAAAAAGTCATCTGTATTCAGACTTCTACTCTACCGCTATTTGTATTTCCATCAGGTTTTCTCAAAAATAGATTTCTGAGTGTCGTCATCATACTTAACTGCTAGAGTGAAATCATTCAGCAACATGAACATGAACTGGATTCTGGGGTAGACTTTAATAGCAACCACACTATTTCAGCACCTCCCATCAAGAGGCAGAGTGTATTTTCCTAAGCCTTGCATGTTGACTCTCTTGTAGCTTTGATCAATAGAAGGCACAAAAAATGGCAGTACACCAACCTTCAGCTTTGGCCTCAAGAGGCCCTGCAACTTCTATCCTCAAACTCCATGCCTACCATGGGAACAAATCCAGGCTAGCCTATAAGAGCATGAAAGCCATGGGGGAAATAAATAGTCCCAGTCACCCCAGCTGTGATCATCTGGATCATAAACCAGTCAGACCAGGCCTTCTGTCAGCTGAGTGTAGCTGTCTATCTGAGCCCAGCCAAAATGAATCAAGCATACCCACATCCGAAGAACTGCCCAGGCAAGCCCAACTCCCAAGGCTAACCTGCAACATTGTGAGCTAGATTAAATAGGTACCTTCCTAGCCGCTAAGCCTTGGGGCAGTCTGTCATGCAGAAATATTAACTGACCCAAGACTGATAACCTCGTTCCTCTATCTTTCCCAGACTTTAAGTCCCAGTTCAAGTTTTCCACTATGCTCATAGCCTTTACCACTTATGCGCGTACATACTCTATTGACCTAGTTCCTTCTGAAGTGTAATACCACTTTTTTCTGTTAAAAAAAAAATTAGCACTTATCTAATTAATGCCCTATACAATTTTTCAAGGTATAGCTAAGTATTTGTGATTCACAAGCAAATGCCCTCAAGGCACAGACCACGTTTTATATTGATCTTTTATTATCCAATATTCTAAACACATAGGTATTCAATGGAAACTTGATTTGATTTGAAAGTAGCTAGAATTTACAAGATCTTTAAACTGACATGCTATGCTTTTCTTATTTGTAACATGTAATTAATAGTAGCCTGTTTCACCACAAAGGATATTGAGTGATTTTTAAGCCTTTATATCCCTTTGCAAATATAACAACTGTCCTAAGAAAACAGCAACTAGATAAAATCTAGAACTTCTGTGTATAGCAAAAGATACCAAGAAAACCATTAAAGGATGCTAACTATGAGAAAATAGTTATGGATATAGTCAACAAAAAGCTAAAAATCAATAGCATACCAAGAGCTCCCATAAAGCAATAAAAATAACAACCTAAAAATAAAATCGAGAAAAATATTTAAATGGACAGTATTCAAAAGTACAAATTAAAAAAAGAAAGAAAATCACTTGTACCAAGATTCTTACCCACACAATCAGGAAAAGTTTACATCAAGATTTTATGCATCAGATTATAAAAATTTTTTCAAGCTTAAATGAGATTCAGTATTAGTGACTGTATGGCAATAGGCCTTTAAGGCTGTTGACCGGAGAATAAAGCGGCATAGCTTGGGTAGTATCTATCAAAATGTTCATTGAACACATGCTTTTTAACGCAATAGTATTCACTGAAACCTTGCTGTTAATGTCAAAACACTGGAGAGCTAAATATCCCCCCATATGTTCATGGTAAGTACTGATTCCCCTGTAGGTAGAAAAATATGATGTGACACCAAAAGCTCAAGAAATGATCCGTTAAAAGCAGAGGTCTCCCAAGAATAATGTACCACCGTTTTTTAGATAAGTATATAATCGCATAGAAGAGAGGCTAGAATGAGACACCCTAAATAGTTACCATCAGTTAACAGGGGGACTGGGTTCAGAGACTGAAGGAAAACGGTACGTTTTTACCTGTTTATGTGTCATTGGACTCTCCCACAGCGACGATGTATGTGACATACACGTAATTGGTATTACACATACCTGGGCAGCAGGACGGGACAGGGCCTTGATGGACTCATCCAAGGAGCTGAAGAAGGAGCTGCACCGCCATGGAGGGAGTCTCCACTTTGATCTGGTCCAGAGCAGTGGAGCGGTTGCCACTGCACACAGATGTGAACAGGGACTAGCCCTGGGTGCCCTTGTAGCCCGACTTCTTTGGTGGCAGAGAAGAGGCGATCCTGAGCAGCTGGCTGGGTGGGGGATCCCGTGTTTGACCCCTCAGGACTGCAGTGAGGCATCCTCCCAGCATCTGGAATTAAGAAAAACAAGGTAAGCCTCTCAAAGTTTAACTTGAAAATCAGCGCAGGATGGATCACAGGAGAGAGCTGAGAGGCCACCTGAAATACCAAAGGTGGCAGGGACCAATCCCCTAGCAACCTCCTATGCCAAGCAACAGGGGATTTTACACATTGCAGTTCAATGAGTTTTCACAACCCCCCTTGGTTGTTTTTATTTTATTCAAGGAAAGATGATCTTGGAGAGGTTAAGCATATTAGCAAGGATCACACAGCTTACACGTGGTCATGCTAGGGACTTGAACCCAGCCCTGTATAATTCAATACCTAAAATTCTTTTTTTTTTTTTTTTTTTTTTGTCTTTTGTCTTTCTAAGTTGGCATATTGAGATTCCCAGGCTAGGGGCGAATTGGAGCCATAGCACCAGCCTACAACACAGCCGCAGCAACACCAGATCCGAGCCTCGTCTGTGACCTACACCACAGCTCACCGCAACGCTGGATCCTTAAACTTAGCGAGGCCAGGGATCAAACCCACAACCTCATGGTTCCTAGTTGGATTCGTGGACCACTGAGCCATGATGGGAACTCCCTCAATACAATTCCTAACTTGGATGGTGTGCGGTCGCACCTAACAGAAGCACCAAGTCTGCTGAATGAGCAGCACTGGATCACATCCTTGCTGTCTCTGTCAATATAGCTAAGGATAGAATGGATCCAGAAAAGCAAGCATGGCTTAGCCATGGATGTGCTGAACAAAAGGTTTCAGACAAGCACATGGTAATAATGCCTGTTCAAGGAGGCAACAAGGACTTTGGTCCAAAGATCCATTTGGTTTGAGCAACAGGCCAACTGGGCCACACACACACAGCATAGGAACAAAACGAAATCTCTCGGCCTTCCAGGCTCAAGGCCAGTGCCTGGACTGTGAATTCACCAAGGCAGTGTCACTCCAGGATGCCTGTTAACAAACAGCTCCTCCATGGGCTCTAAGGGAGTTTTTTTCCTTTTTAGGAAATCTGTCGTCTTTCAGGTGTTCGTCCCTATTTTTTTCCTTTTCTGGGGCTGTTTTGAATTCACACAGTCTAAGTGACTGACATCATGCCTTGCTGAAGAATACTTCTATCACGACTTCACCAGCCATCTAGGGTAACTGGTGTCTCCCCACAGACCCAGAGTTCACACCTATAGAATTGGGGTGAGTGGGGGTGGAAGAGAGCAACTGCAGGAAAGGGTTCTGTGTCCTTGAGAAAAAGATTTTTGGAAAAATTCCAAAAAGACACATTGCTGGAAAATTCATGTCCACTATTACCTGTTTTATGTTTTGAAAGTCTACATGAGCCCTTCTTCAAGAATGGGTTCTAGGAGTTCCCGTCGTGGCGCAGTGGTTAACGAACCCGACTAGGATCCATGAGGATTCGGGTTCGATCCCTGGCCTTGCTCAGCGGGTTAAGGATCTGGTGTTGCTGTGAGCTGTGGTGTAGGTTGCAGACGTGGCTCAGATCCAGTGTTGCTGTGGCTTTGGTGTAGGCAGGCAGCTGCAGGTCTGATTCGACCCCTAGCCGGGGAACCTCCATATGCCACGGGTGCAGCCCTTAAAAAAAAAAAAAAAAAAAAGAATGGGTTCTACTACTTTAACCAAGGAAGCTTGGACACCCGTGAGGCAAAAGGACAGGACGGCTGATGCTTAGTTCAGTCATGGAGTGACCATCATTTCTTTGGAAATTAACTTGTTGGCATGCATGGCTATGGCGACTGAGATGTGGTTGAGATGGATTCTAAGCTGTTCTCCTGAGTGGCTATATCCAGACTTCTCCTAAGGGTCTGATTTATTGCAATAGCTCTCACAATTAAAATCTTCACCCCATATGCCTATCCTCAGTACAGGTAGGGTTTTTTAAGCATCATGGTGGGCGCAGAGGGAATATACAGTTTTCTCGAAGTGCTAAGTCATCCCTTCTGCATAGCAGCTCCTATCAGGAGGCAGACAGTTATCAATATAGGCTCCAGACCTCAGCTGCTGAGTTTAAACCCCAGAGCTACTCCTTCCTAACTGTGTGGCCTAGGGGAGGTTCTGTAACCTCTTCGTGTCTCAGGGTTGTTTGATTTTGGGGATTTTTTGGTTTGTTTGTTTGGTCTTTTTTAGGGCCACACCCACGGCATATGGAGATTGCAGGGCTAGGGAGTCCAGTCAGAGCTGTAGCTGCCAGCCTACACCACAGCGACACGTGATCCAAGCCACATCTGTGACCTCTACCACAGCTCACAGCAATGCTGGATTCTTAATCCACTGAGCGAGGCCAGAGATTGAACCGGTGCCCTCATGGCTGCTAGTCGGGTTTGCTAACTGCTGAGCCACGATGGGAATTTGGTCTCAGGGTTTTTAATACGTAAAATGTGAACTACATAGGAGTAAATAAGGATTAAATGCCTGTAAAATGCTTTGTTCTGAGGTTCAACTGAGAAAGCCTCATCAAATGTTAGTTTATTATCACACTGGGAATGAAGATTTGAAGATAAAATGGAAAGTGGTTTGAGAACAAAAAGCAGGACAACCCAGGGAGAGCATAAAGTCAACAGTCAACAGGGAGCATGAAGAAGGGAAATGGGAAACTAAAGATGTCGTGATGTACTTAAGTTTGGGCTTCAATCTACAGAGTATGGGGATTCATCGAAAGTTGTTCAGGAATTCACTTGCTAAGAAAAATACAGAGTAAGTGCCTAATCTGTGCCAAACACCATCTCATTGGAGGAGATAAAGTAAACATAGCAGGATGCCTGCCCTCAAGCAAGTCCCTTTTTTAGGAGACACCAACTTAAAATCCTCAAGGATGAGAGTTATCATAAAAGTACATACCAAGGGCTATGGGAACAGAGAGAGCGAAGCTTCGATAACTACATCACCAGAGAAGGGAGAGATTTTGCTCCACTACAACAGTGGTTCAGAAAGGGTATTGACCCAAGAAACCAAGAGTTATCTTTCCTAAATATATGAAGCAAAGTATTGCCTCCCCTGAAGGAGGGATTTCAGTATTTGGACCTCTAGGCATCAGGCAGAATTTGCACCTAAAGCAATGGGCCCTAAAAATGTGCTTCCTCAGAGTCCACGGGCCTCTTGAGGATATAGCAAAAACAGCCTTAAATACTTAAGGAGCCACCCTAGAAAGAACTTCAACTCCCGGAAGCTGATCACTGCTTTAACTCTTAGGAGGAACTTACAGAAAGAACGTCAACAAAACTTCTATCTCTTTCGCATTTAACAAGTTCAAAGTCATTGCCAGTTGAAGATGGGATGAAGCGTGCCACTAAGTGGAGAGAAACAGGATGAGGATTACCGAAATGCTAAGTAGCTTAGTGTTGAACTAGTGGAAGGCTGGCTAATACCTCCCCTTGACAAAGATGTCCAGGCCTTCATCTCCAGAACCTGTGAGTGTGTTACCTTACATGCTAATGGGAACTTTGCACATGTGATTAAGTTCAGGCTCTAGGGAAGGTGAAACAAGCAGAGGTTGGAGCAACACACTTGGAAGATAGAAGGGGCCATGAACCAAGGAATGTCATCTTTTTCTTTAAGCTGGAAGTGTCAGGAAACCAGACCTCCAGAGGGAACACAATTCCATCAACACCTTTAGTTCCATGAGACTCATTTCAGACTATTTTGTGTTTTTTTAAGCCACTAAGTTTGTAGTAAGTTTGGACAAAACGAATAGAAAAGTACTCTGGGGAGAATGGGGGCTTCCTCCCAAGATCTCAAAACCCTGATTTTATTTAATCCCTCAACAGCCTAGTAAAGACAAAGAAAACAGATAAAGAGAGATACCAAAGTTAGTCATAGAACACTAAGTAGCCCAACAAGGAAGAAAATACCAAGGTTTTTTTGCTTTATTGTTGTTTTTCTTTTTAGGGCCACACCTGTGGCATATAGAAGTTCCCAGGCTAGGGGTCAAATCTTAACTGTAGCTGCCGGCCTACACCATAGCTCACACCAACACCAGGTACTCAACCCATTGAGCAAGGCCAGGGATTGAACCCGCATCCTCATGGATACTAGTCGGGTTCGTAACCCATGGAGCCACAATAGGAATTCTGGAAATATCAAGTTTAATACCCAGAGAAAAACATGATTCTTCCCTTTACCAAAATGCAGAAAGCTGTCTGGAGGACCTCTTGAATGACAAGCATCATTTGAGTGAGAAGTTCAGTTTCTGCACACGGGGAAGCCCGGGCATTTCATTTGGATGCAGTGTCGGGATCATAGTACAAGCAGACGGGGGCCCACACTGGGTTATCTCATAGCCAGTCTCGTAATGTTCTTGTCGCAAACTCTAGTAGTACTGAAGCACTCCACAACCAGGGGTGCCCAGCCCGAACCCAGATAAATGTGTCAAATGTTAGTCACAGAGAGGCAGAGACAATTCTTACCCTCCCAGAGCATTCAAAGTTTATGCTCATGTTTATGGGAGAAAAAGAAAAAAACCAAGTCAGGAAGAAAGTATCTTTTTATCATTCACATCCCAAGCAGCTAAGTAGACTCAGGAACCCTAGGGAATGCCAAATTTACTCCTTTGCATCATCCCCAACTTGCAGATCCCTTGCAAATACATTTAAATGGTATTATCAATGACACCACCTCCTAAAATAAATGTCTTCTCATTTATGAATTTATGTCCATTTTGACCATGTAAACCTGTAAATTAAACATACACTAGGAGATGAACGCATTAAGACAGATAATCTCCAGCTAAGAAATTTGAAAATATATATATAATAAAAAAATCAATCTTTGATGAAATAATTGCTTCTGCTGTTTTTTGGTGTGTTTTTTTTTTTTTTTTTGGTTTTTTTGGCCATTGCTTCAGAAATGTTCTCTCTTCCTTTCTCGTCCCTATAGCGAGGTGTCCTGCTGCTGTGCAGATGAAAGGTCCAGTCTCTTTAAAATTTCATGCAGAGCTCTTCACAACATTGCAGCTGTAAAGGCCCATGGCAAATTCAACATATTGTTACATTTGATGGAAAGAGATAAAAATTACATGCAAAATATTGTATCTACCTTGTCTAGAAATACTGTACAGTTACTGCTTCACCTATGTCACATAACCAATATGGATGTATATATTCTGATTGCAATATTTGGAAACAGGAAAGATGCACACAGAGTGAGTACAGTAGCAAAAATAAGAATGAGGATCTCACGCCATGGCTCAGCAGAAACGAATCTGACTAGTATCTATGAGGACAAAGTTTCAAGCCCTGGACTTGTTCAGTGGTAAGGACCTGGTGTTGCCATTTGCTGTGGTGTAGGTTGCAGATGTGGCTCAGATCACAGCATTGCTGTAGCATAGGCCAGCAGCTATAGCTCTGATTGGTCCTACAGCCTGGGACTCTGCATATGCCTCTAGTGTGGCCCTAAAAAAATTTAAAAAAAGGATGAAAACTCCAATCACCTAACGTTAGATTAGGGTCCTAGGATGTACGACAAGTATTATTCATAGTTTTCCTCAGTTGTTTTAGATACGTAAAGCATATTTAAAATATACCAAAGGATACAAAAATATTTTCTAAAGCTTGCATAATTGTAGGATTCTTTAGTCTAAGTTATTTTACCTCTCTGTAAGAAAAATATGGAGCAGTTCCCATCGTGGCACAGTGGAAATAATCCAACTAGGAACCATGACGTTGCGGGTTCAATCCCTGGCCTCACGCAATGGGTTGAGGATCCAGCATTGCCATGAGCTGTGGTGTGGGTTGCAGACATGACTCAGATCCTGCATTGCTGTGGCTGTGGCGTAGGCCGACAGCTACAGCTCTGATTCGACCCCTAGCCTGGGAACCTCCATATGCCATGGGAGCGACCCTGAAAATACAAAAAGAAAAAGAAAAAAAAATATGGAGATGGGTGTTTTATTTTCACATATAAAATTCTCTCAGAAAAAAACCATGAAGAAATAGAACTCAAGATATCAGAATGTGGAGCATGATAATCTCAAAGCAAGTTTATCACTCTTTACTCTGATGCTTAGTTATATTGTGTGAGCTTTCTTTTTCCTTTTTATTTTAAATCCCTAAGTTCAACATCATTATCTATACATCCAAATTTTAGGTGTTTTATTGCACCTATTTTTATATGATCCCATTTAGGCAGACTCATTTCTTTGTATTTACTCTTCTTTTCTTTCAAACATTTAGTGGATTCCTTCCACATGCCAGGCCCTGTGCTAGGTGTAAAGAATATAAAACCACTAAGATGTGATCCTTTTTTAAACAAAGAATACAGTATAATAAAAGGAGATGCTAAAAGGAGGTGAACACAGTAAAATTTAAGTGTGACAAGCCCTCAGAGAAGTCCTATGGCATGTTTCCACCGCACAAAGAGGAAAAGTTGTATCCAGGAGCCAGTCCTTGACCAGAGGCTTAGAAAACTATCTAGAGGCTGCTAAGAACAACAAGGCAGGGGTAGCTGAGTTGAGGAAGAGGAGAAAGATTTTGGAAAAAAATCAAAACCACAAAACCTATAGGGCTTGGGAGTACCAATTAGAAGTAGAAAGCCAGAGCCCAAGACAAACGTAGGATGAATCCCAGGTTTCTAATGTTGGTGTCATTCATCAATTCATTCATTGTTCAATAGCTACGTAGTACCTCATAAGTACCAAGCACTCTTCTCAATACTGGAGACACAACGATGACGGTAAGAATCCAAATCACGAAGTTCCTGCTGTGGCACAACAGCATCGGCAGTGTCTCTGCTGTGCTGGAAGGCAGGTGCCATCCCTGGCCCGGCACAGTGGGTTAAGGATCCGGCTTTGCCAAAGCTGCAGCTCAGATCTGATCCCTGGCCCAGGAATTTTCATAGGGCAGCAATAATAAATATATATATATATATATATAATTAATTTAAAAATAAGTTTTAAAAAAATGCACATCACTCAACTTAGAGATGACAAATGGAAAACTAGTCAACATATTAGAATAGGTAAGTGCACTAAGGAAAATAAAATAGAGCAGTTTTTCAAGGAACAGAGAGGAAGCCAAGACAGCTTTGGCATGGTGAGCAGGGTCAGACTACGTAAGATTTACATGTCAGATAAGAATTGTTTTAGTATAATGGAAAAAAAAAAAAAAAACACTGCAGGTCTTAAGCAGGAGTAACGAAAGTCATTGGGGAAATAGTTTAGGGAATAGATAAGGCACAGAGAGGCCAGCTCAAACGCTCTTGCAGTGATCTAGTCTGGACATAATGGTGCCTTGGCCCAGAAATGGAGCACTACAGGCGAGCTAAATTGGACATTCTCAGGGTCCCTTTCAGGGGTGGATTTGAAAGCTCTTGTCAATGTGTTCGCTGTGCAGGTTAAGAAAAATATATCAAGTTTATTCCTAGGCTTTGCTTTAGGGCGAATAAAGCAACTGAGATGGGCGAAGACTTGGAGCAGAAACAAGTTGGGGAAGGGGAATCAAAAATAGTTTGGGGCATGTTAGATTCGAGGTGTCTCAGACATCAAAGTGGAGGGATCAAGGAGGCAAAAGGAGGACAAGTCAGGGCTGGATATGAAATGGACAATCCCTCAGTATGCAGATACCATGTCACAGGGCTGAATGAGATCAGAGGGTTTAGGACAGAGGTGGTAGTGGGGGCACTATCAATAGAGATCCCTGAGGATCTCCTGCATTTAGCTGTCAGGCAGTCAGAATTACTAAGGTGAGAAAAAGAGCATGAAGCTGCAGCCAGAGGTAGCAAGCGAACTAGATGTGTGTGATGTCACAAAGGCCAAAGAGACAGTGTTTTAAGAAGGAAGGAGTGCTCTGCCATGAGAATAAACTTGTGAAGGATCGAGGCACATGAGCACAATTCGATTTGAGGTCATTAAGATATTTAGTGACCTTACAAAGTGTCTGTGCAGTTGAGAGGACAGACCACCGATGACTATTTTGAGAAAATAATGAGATGTAAAGAAGCAGAAACAGCTAGTGTCAGCACTTTTATGATTTTAATTTTGTTGTAAAAGGTAGCTTAGAGACAAGGCCATAGCCGCTTTGGGGAGAGAGAAGACAGGAAGTTAAGGGAAGGGAGATGTCAGACATGTATTCATTTGCTTATAGTAACAGTTCTGCTCAGAGGCAGAAACTGATGCAAACAAGGAAAGCCTTAAGAAAGCTAAAGGGGATTTGATCCAAAATGTAAGAAGTGGGGTTTCTTTGATAGAAGCAGACATTTTGTTTTTTACAGTCTATATAGGATATTTCCAAATTTAAGAAATTTGAATATAGACTATATTAAATGATTTTATTCAATCAGTTTAATGAAGTAAATGACACCTGCAACCTACTTTCCAAAGATTTTAGAAAAAAAGATGGGTTGGATAGAGTCATTTGTTGATAAAACAATATGCTAAGATATTAACAAATGGTCAATCTAGGAGTAGTTTGGTGTGCTACTTTTTTACCTTTTTCTTTATTCATCTGAAATTTTTCCAAATTAAAGTTGCACAGGGGAATTACCAAGGCGTGGGACAACACTCTCCCCACTAGACTTTCTAAATTATCATCGATAGAGATAGGACCCAGGAATCTGTTTTTTTTTACAAAGTCTCTCATGATGATATGGACTTGAAGCTAGATTGTGAGAGTGCTTAATTATGTACTGCTGCATACCAGTAACTCCAAAGTTTACTGGCTTCAAAGAACAACCATTTCATTTGCTCACCAATCTGTGGGTCAAGGATTTGGGTAGGACATCAAAGAGCACTGACTCAGCTGATACTGTAGGATTCCAGACTACCTGACTGTTTATGGTCTTGGTGCGAAGCTGAGGCTACTCACTGTGGCCTCTCCCTCCAGCAGAATAGCCTGGACTTCACATGACAGCTCTGCTTCCCCTTCTAGGGAAACAAGTTATGGGGCCCGGCTTTAGAAGTCCAAAGTATCACTAGTATCACATTCTATCAGTCCAAGCAGGTCACATAGCGAGCCCACGTTGAAGGAAAAAGACCAAGAGACTCCACTGCTTAAGGGCTAGAAGAACAACCTCACACTGACAAAGGGGTTGTGGAGCAGAAAAGTGTGATTCCCCAGGCAGGGGGGAGGGGGGTGTTACCACAATCTACTACATACACCTGCTAAATTCTACTACTAACTTATGTGATAAAAAACCCACTTAAATAATCCGTTTGTGTTACCTCCTCTAAGTATCTTGTCCATAAGTAAATGATTTTTCTAAAACTGTTTGAAAACATTTCATTTTCTTAATCTGGAGAAGACTTGCAATTTTATGATGCTATTATTGCTCTCTCCCACTGGTTCCCAGTCTCCAAGACCTGGATCAGAGCAGTTCTGTAAATGAAGGGACAAAAGAAGTTCTGGAGCATCTCAGCAAGTTCTCTCCAACGTCGGCAACAAATGGAAGCAGAATTAGAATGGGATGCTCTGCTTGTGTAGGTAGTAGCACTTTCTCATTCTTGCCCTCTAAGTGATGACAGAGACAATACCTTGAACTCCTTCCCCTTCAGTAACTGTTCTAAGGCTCATTAGCTGATCACCATGTTAACAGGGGTAGCCAGGCCTTTAGACAGAATATTCAAAAAGATCAGGAGTGCAGGGCCAGGACTTCCCAAAAAACAGTTGCAGAGAGCCAAGACAGGAGACATGGCTCTGGTTCTCATCACCATTACCATAACTTCTAAAATATCTGAGTCTGAATTAACACGATTTTAACTGTGTGTTCTCATGAGAATTAACGAAAGCCGCTGTCAGACAGGCACATATGGGTCCCTGAACAGAATGGCTCTTGGCACACGGTCCTCACGATGGAAAAATTCTATTCCTATCAGTTGTCACAATCAAAAACAGCATCTGATTCTACTCCTCACGAATTAAGGTTTATGCGAGACTGACCCTTTTTGTGCCTCTCATTTAGGCCCCACGCACATCAACTACTTTGTAATGGTACCCACCAGAGTTGTGCACTGTGCTAAGCCTGACTGTCAGCACTGTCTTTTGAACCCAAGGAGACTTGGATTAAAGCCTGAGCTACTGACACTACATTAAGCAGTGATAAAACCGAACAGGTATCAGTCTCTGATTACAGAGATCAGAGATAATTAGCCAGATTAGGAGGCATCTATCTGACTTTCTCAAGGGCTCCTGAAATCACCCACAGATGACAACTGAGTAGTGGAACCGCACTAGAGCGTCATGGACTCTAGTTTTGACTTTTCTGTCATTAATGAGTTTTGTGACCTTGGGCAATTTGCTTTTCTCTGGACTCTGTATCTTCATCTGAAAAGCGTCTGGATAGTGGATTGCTCTTAAGATCAAGATGTTTGTATGTGCTCACCTATTTTCCTGTCAAGAGCACATCAACGAAATATTTGTACTCTAAGGATATTTGTTGTTTTTTTTTGTTTTTGTTTTTTTTTGTCTTTTTGTCTTTTGCTGTTGTTGTTGCTATTTCTTGGGCCGCTTCCGCGGCATATGGAGGTTCCCAGGCTAGGGGTCTAATCAGAGCCGTAGCCACCGGCCTACGCCAGAGCCACAGCAACGTGGGATCCGAGCCGCGTCTGCAACCTACACCACAGCTCACGGCAACACCGGATCGTTAACCCACTGAGCAAGGGCAGGGACCGAACCCGCAACCTCATGGTTCCTAGTCGGATTCGTTAACCACTGCGCCACGACGGGAACTCCTCTAAGGATATTTGAAATACATAAAACAATCATGAAGATCATTAACTATCAATTACAAGGTACAACAAGAGCATATAGTTCACTGGGTTTTGACTTTGTCCTACTGTCTTCTAAACAACTTACACCTGACATTTAGTTTAGTTTAAAATATGCTTTCATTCAGAGTTCCCGTTGTGGCTCAGTGGTTAACAAATCCGACTACGAACTATGAGGTTGTGGGTTTAATCCCTGGCCTTGCTCAGTGGGTTCAGGATCCAGCATTGCTGTGAGCTGTGGTGTAAGTTACAGACACGGCTCAGATCTGGCACTGCTGTGGCTGTGGTGTAGGCCAGTGGCTACAGCTCCAATTGGACCCCTAGCCTGATAACCTCCATATGCCCCTGGAGCAGCCCAAGAAATGGCAAAAAGACAAAAAAAAAAAAAAAATATATATATATATATACACACACACACACTTTCATTTAAAATTTGTATATTTAGGAGTTCCCGTCGTGGCGCAGTGGTGAACGAATCCGACCAGGAACCATGAAGTTGCGGGTTCAGTCCCTGCCCTTGCTCAGTGGGTTAAGGATCCGGCATTGCCGTGAGCTGTGGTATAGGTTGCAGACGCGGCTCGGATCCCACGTTGCTGTGGCTCTGGCGTAGGCCAGTGGCTACAGTTCCGATTCGACCCCTAGCCTGGGAACCTCCATATGCCACGGGAGCGGCCCAAGAAATAGCTAAAAAGACCAAAAAAAAAAAGTTGTATATTTAATTTCTTGGTATCCTAGAAATTGTTTCTTTTCCAATGACACTTAAAAGTTCACTCACATTTTCTCCACTACAAGATGTTCCTGTCATTTTTATCACTTTTTCACCCCTAATTTCTAGAGGGAATTACAGGAAGTATTCCCAATGCCAGTCAATGGTTTTACTACACAACAGTACAAATTACTACATCTCCCTCAGTACTTATAAGTACCAATATATAATCAATGTGCATTTTACTAATACAATCTATAGATATGGTGTGTGTATACATGTGAGTAGTGTTTTCTTGAACTTAGAAAATTTGGTCTATGACAAAAATATCTAGAGATAAATCAGTTTAGGCAATATCAAATGTTAAAATTGGTCATAATTAGTACTAATCATATACTGAAATGCTAAGATGTAGGACATGTTTTGAAAAATGTCAAATATTACTGATATGCTTAAGTACTATTATGAAATTTAGGTGGCCACCATATATAGCTCCAAGTTTCAACTGAAAGATCAATCTTGGTAATGTTAAAATTCCAGGTGAAAGAAAATTGAATAAAAAACAATACATCTCTAAAAATAACATATATAATCTGAAAATCTGATGAATGTTCAATAATAGATGCTGGCTTTTATTCAACAACTGTGAGGTCCCAAGCAGAGCTCAAGGCTTTATGTTCATCATACACTTTTAATTCTCACAACTGATTTTGCCTCTTCAACTTCCACACTACTCAGCATGTGTCAAAATTCACGAAGCTTGTCTCACTACTGGAGGCCTGAGATAACAGGTCCAAGAGATCAACACAGACCTTCTGTGTGAGAGGCACACAAATAAGAAGGTTCTGCCTAGCAAACTGGTGATTTCTCCATTTTATAGATGACGATGGTGAGGCTTGAGGCATTTACCAGGCATTTCTAGCTGTGTGACCAAAATCTCACAGGCACTTATTAGCAAAACTGAAACCTGAAGCCAAGTAGTTCTCAAACCTTGATTTTCACAGCTATATTCCAGTACCTGGCAGTGACAATGTTTATAAAATTCCTCCTATCAATGAATTAAAAATTCAAGGAACAGCCAACTTTTAAAATATCTGGACTTGCTTAAAATCATGCCTTTTGATAAATCAAGACCATTTCTGCTGATTTCAACCAATGAACTTATAAAACCATGCCAACCCCACTTCTCCAGCTCAAGACTCGGGCAAAGTTTTCAGCAGGAGGATTTATGCTGAAATATTCCACAGGGTCCTTCTCTGCCTAATTGTCTCAAGTCTTTCAAATCTTTGTCTCTATTAGTCAACTGTTAACAGCTTTGCCCACCTGCAGCCAACGGAAGGCTATTGCATAACTGATATAGTCTTCAAAAATATTCCCATGCAAAGAGCTTACACAAAACTGATTAAAACAAGGGGCAACTGAATAGGTGCTATTTATTCAAATACCTCCTTTAGGTTTATCAGATAATAAAGAACACACACCAAAAGAATCAAAGAAATTTAATATACCCTCAAGTTATATCACAAGGAAATAAATCTCTCTGGATAAGAAATTCAGGTTTATTTTACTTAAATCAGACCTAGGGGATTTAGGTTGCTTTTTTAATCTACTTGTTCATAATGATCTTTCAGATTAATCATACTGTTTAATAGAATATTACTATTAATTAGACATGTCATTGCTTCAGGCAGCAAATTATTGGCAAGTAAAAAGACCCACATTCCAAAGGCTCCTAAGAGAAAGATTTACACTTCTATCACTGCACATTTCTTTTACTTCCAATTCTCAATGGAAATTCCTCACCGAATTCAGTCCTTGTAACACTAACATTTAGAAGTGTCTCCCATTTACAAACCCTAGTTCACCTAAGATTTTTTTCATGTTCTTTATAAGCCGATTTTATTATTTTTTTTTTTTTGTCTTTTTTTTTTTTGCTATTTCTTTGGGCCGCTCCCGCGGCATATGGAGGTTCCCAGGCTAGGGGTCGAATCAGAACTGTAGCCACTGGCCTACGCCAGAGCCACAGCAACGCGGGATCCAAGCCACGTCTGCAACCTACACCACAGCTCACGGCAACACCGGATCGTTAACCCACTGAGCAAGGGCAGGGACCGAACCCGCAACCTCTTGGTTCCTAGTCGGATTCGTTAACCACTGCGCCACAATGGGAACTCCCCGATTTTATTTTCTTAAGGCATGTAGTTTCAGAAGAAAACACTTCAGTGTTGCTCAGATTTTTTTTTAATTTTTTATATATAATGATTTTTTTCTCCATTTTGCTCAGGTTTTTTTAATTTTTTATATGTAATGATTTTTTTCTCCATTATAGCTGGTTTACAGTGTTCTGTCAGTTTTCCACTGTACAGCATGGTGACCCAGTTACACATACATGTATACATTCTTTTTTCTCACATTATCATGCTCCATCATAAGTGACCAGACATAGTTCCCAGTGCTACACAGCAGGATCTCATTGCTGATCCATTCCAAAGGCAATAGTCTGAAACTATTAACCCCAAGCACCCCATCCATCCCACTCCCTCCCCTCCCTCCCCCTCCCCTGTGGCAACCACAAGTCTATTTTCTGAAATACCATATGATATTTCTATCTGGAATCTAATATACAGCACAAATGAACCTGCTCAGATTTCTATCTTCCATAGGGGGCCTTTGACAGAACTGAGACATGGACAAGCACAATTTAGTCATCCATCAGTTTTATCCATCAGACTGGTACCCTCCAAAATACTTTTGTTTCCATCCGGTTGCCTTTCACAAGTCACCGCCACTTCCTCCTCATTCCCATAAGCCCCATGTATTTCATCTGTGCCAGGACTCCATGCAGCTCTCAGGTACCCTATAGCTACATTTCATTTGCTCCTACACTCTACTACATGCAAGGTGCTTCTAAAATCATATTGCTTTCCCGAGCACCAGCATAAGCCGAAGAGCAGAGGTACCTCTTTCCCCAGAATACCCAAATTTGGAGTTCCTGTCGTGGCTCAGCAGAAACGAATCTGACTAGTATACATGAAATCACAGGTTTGATCCATCGCCTTGCTCAGTGGGTTAAGGATCTAGTGTTGCCATGAGCTGTGATGTAGGTCACAGACATGGCTTGGATCTGGTAGTGCTGTGGCTGTGGCATTGGCCAGTGGCTACAGCTCCAATTTGACCCCTAGCCTGGGAACCTCCATATGCAGGTGATATAGCCCTAAAAAGACAAAAAAAAAAAAAAAAAAAAAAAGGAATACTCCAGTTTGTATGCTTTGGTCCTATTGTCTGTCCACCCTCACCCGCCATCCTCCCTTTTCCCTTTGGCCTCCTCACTCTGAGCATCCAAGCAGATGACTGAGCCTCCCATTTCACAGTGAAAAAAAACAGCAGACTAACAAAGACAAGCTCCCTCAACTTCCAGCGCCCTTCGCACAGCTAGGAAAATTCAGCACTAAGGTAATCTGTTCACTCATATTCCGTTTCTCATCCTACCCTCCTCTTTGGCCATCTCCCTCCATCAATCTCCCTCCTCTGTATCTTCATCCTGGCTCCTTTGACTCCTTCCCCTCAGCTTCTAAGATAAATATGTGGCTATTGTTGACACATCCACACAACATCAGCCACAAGGACCACACACAAAAAATCTGCCTTGACCCTCTTGTCTCTCATCTCCGTTTCACAGCTAAGCGCTTCAAAAAATACTCAGAAAAAGAATGTTGCTGGCTAAGAGCAGAGTATGTGTACAGACCCTGAGATGGGCAAAAACACCATCCTTTGAGAAACGTCAAAGTCTGTGTGGGTGGAGAAGCACAAGTTGTGTTCTGGGAAATGCGACAAGGGCTAGAAAACACTGGCCTTATGATTCATGAAGGATTTTAACCTTCACTGTGGGTTTGCTTTGAAGATCAAACCCAGAATCTTACTATTAAGTGCCTGGTGCACATAATAAAACATTGCTGTTTTTAACACATACAACCCTGACTTTCTTCTAACGTCGTTAGAGCACCCTCCAAGGCTACAGACAGCAGCCACCCTCTGTCCCTGGACTGAAAGCCTACCTGAGGCAGACTGCATGCAGGATACAGATGAAATCTCTCAACTTTACACAGAGGGCTCATTTGGAAGTATTTGGAAACTGTAATGGGTACCTAAATGCTATATGTAGCACAATCAATATACTACAGACAAAATGCAAAAATAAGAAAAATGTAACTTGCCTTGAAGCTCCTTTTCTGGTAGATGGATACCGTATGTGAAGGCAGAGATTAGACTAGAAATTGTCAATGAAAGCTAATTCCACCTCACAGGACAACTAAATTCAAAAGTAACCCTGGACTGAAGCTTCCAGTGGAAAAAAAAATTACTTTAAAATGACACCATTGGGGAAAAGGATGAAATTGGAGTATGTACTATAGACTATATAGAAATAGTCTATCAACGTTAAACTTTGTGAATTTGATATGATTCTATAAGAGAACTTCATTGTTCTTACAAGATGTACACAAAAACTGAGGGATAAAAAGGCATGTTCATGCAAACTACTGTCAAAATGGTATAAAAAGTAGTGTGTTAGTTTTTGTTATGTATGTGTGTATATACACACACAGCCATACCCTATACCTAGAGAGAGAGAGAGACAGACAGACAGACAGACAGACAGACAGCTAAAACTGAAGAGCTAAGTTGCTGTTCTTGAGTCAAGGGTATAGGAGTTCTATTTTTTCAACATTTGGGATTCAAGAGCTGGACCCTGAGCTGTCCACTGGGTCCTCCCTGCCCAGTGGCCTCCAAAGAAATGCCTCTTGTCCTCCCAGTCAGCCTACAGTGCCCTTTGGTCAAGTCCTCAGCTGAAAGAATTTCTGATCTGTACTGGCACTGATGGGGCCCAGGAGTCCCCCATCTTCACAGACTTAGCCTTCCCTTAGCCTGTACTGCTTGTCTCTGAATAATGCAAAAGGAACTTTGGGAAAATAGAAATTCTTTCTCTCTCTCTTGACAAGGCGTATCTCTCAAGACTATTCTTACTATAATTCTCCTAAAAAAGTCATTAGATGGTCAAAGCTAAGCATTGAGGTGGTAGTTCTCATCTTTCGCCCTTTCTCCAATGCTGGGAAACCTGTACTTCCATGAAGGATACCACCCAAACATCTTTGTTTACAGGAATTTAAAAAAAAAAAAAAAATCTGCTTCCTCTTTTCATAAACATAACTCTTACATACAGTTTCCATTTCAACAATTTAACTAGTCTCAATCTTTATTTTCAGCTTCCCCAGGTGACAGAACCACAGTTAACAGTGAGTATAAAAATTCAAGATCCTCCTTGGAGTTCCCGTCGTGGCACAGTGGTTAGTGAATCCGACTAGGAACCATGAGGTTGCGGGTTCGATCCCTGGCCTTGCTCGGTGGGTTAAGGATCTGGCATTGCTGTGAGCTGTGGTGTGGGTCGCAGATGCGGCTCGGATCCTGCGTTGCTATTGCTCTGGCATAGGCCATCGGCTACAGCTCCAATTCGACCCCTAACCTGGGAACCTCCATATGCCTTGGAAGCAGCTCAAGAAAAGGCAAAAAGACAAAACAAAACAAAAAAAATCCAAAATCCTCAAGATCTCGATCATTATCAACTATGATTCAAACGGCTACGCAAGCACAGGGAACTATACTCAAGATCCTGTGATAAACCGTAATGGAAAGAATATTAATAATAATATATGTGTGTATATGTATAGCACTGAATCACTTTTCTATACAGCAAAAATACACTGTAAATCAACTATAATTCCATAAAAAGAATTTTTTAAATGGCTATACAGATATAAAATGCTATACAGATATAAAATTCTAAGTTTAGTAAAAAGAAATGGGTCACTATACAAAAACTTTTGCAACTCTTTGATAAAAATTGATGTATTGAGTCTTTATAAAGTTAAAATTTTAATTTAAAAAATCTACCTCGCATGTTCCACTCCTTTTCACTGTAATTAAAATTTATAAGCCACAGCTATTATACCAAAGCAAAGCATAAAACTAGGGTTTTATAAGGGGGTCCTCCCTGCTTCAACTCCCATGCCCAATAATAGGATCAGGATCAAAATATTCATTTTCTGAATCTGATACGCCTCAACTACATAATCACAACAGTTGTAGATGTGTCTGGAAATTTGATATAGAGTTCAACAATTATCAAGAGGTAGAAAGAATTTTAAGGTGGTAAAATTGTAATAAAGTACGTAGCAAAGTTCAGCTGCACTGGGAATTTCTCCACCTTTCCCATAGTGAAGAGATCTGTGAAGCTTTAATTTGTTTGGGCTCTGATTGCCTATAAAGCCACGAAAGGATAGAAAGAGTCCTGGATAGAGAGAAAAGGGGAAGGGCAAACATCATGTCTCTTCAACATGCTTAGGTCGGCCTCATTGACTCTCAGTCCCCTCCCCACCCCTTTTTTTGTTCTTGTCTTTTTAGGGCTGCACCCACAGCATATGGAGGTTCCCAGGCTAGGGGTCCAATCAGAGCCACAGCTGCTGGCCTACACCACAGCACACCAACGCCAGATCAGAGCCACATCTGTGACCTACACCACAGGTCATCACAACGCCAGATGCTTAACTGAGTGAAGCCAGGGATCAAACCCGCAACCCCATGGTTCCTAGTCAGATGCTTTTCTGGTGCGCCACAACAGGAATTTCTCTAGGCACACCTCCCCCGCCATGAGTATCTAACAACCAAGTTTTTGTGCATCTGTGTGTGTATTTCAAAGTATTATTTAAGGCTTACTAATCTGAGATGCTAAGAAAAAACTAAGGACTTAAAATCTTGTTATTTTGAATTAACGTACTTTGGGGTCTTTCGTTTCCTTGAAAAACAAAGAAAAAAAAAAAGCCTTGCTTTATTTGCGTTAGGTGTGCTATTACTGTCGCTAGAAAAGCATTTATACTTTTAAGGGCTGCAGATGTTTTCAGAAAAATTGGGAATTAATAGAGTCAACTTTTACTTTTGGCTTCACTTGAAATACTCCAAGCCCTCTCTTTGTATGGGCAATATGTAAATGTATTGAACATTTTCCTTATGAACTAACTTAAGACCTGGATACTCTTACCGAGCCAATAAAAATTCTCTTCATCTAGAACTAATACACAAACAATACAATGTTCCTTCAAATCATTTTTTTATGAAGAGCAAATTGTCCAAGGTAGTTTTTTTTTTTTTGAAAAAAAAAATTCGTTTTATTTTTGAATGAAGAGACATAAAGAGTGCCAAGGAAATTTTCCTGGTGCTTTAACATTATAATTTACCATGACTCTACAAATGTATATCTGTAAAAAATCTTTATTATAAAAGATTATACGCTTTAAATTATATGCCCCGGAGTCATGTTCATATCCCAAGATTATTAAACTTGATAAATCTACTCGTGTATATTTTCTTTTTCTTTTTCTCTCCTAACGATTCCTGTTTTTGCATTCATGTATACCTGATCACAAGGTGACCTAAAGCACATGCACTTTAATAAGTTTGACACATTCATAAATATTTTGCAATGCCATAAATGTTAACATTAGTATAACACATCAAAACACTGTTATTTTCTCTGTAAACAAATCATTTTTAATCGCAAGACTTGTGGGTGGGAGAGAGGTGCATAGAGTAACAAAAACCCTTCTGGCCAGGGCATCAAAGGACATTCCCAGACACCAGCTTCTCTTTCCAAATATGAAAAACCTATTAAATATCTATCTTCTAAGGTGTTTTCCTCCTGTTTCCTTTGGGTAAGTTCTGTTTATTACATTCCTCTTCACGTTGCACTATGGAATTCTCAGTCGTCTCGGTCATTTTTCCCTCTGCCAAGGGCTGCCTGCTGGAAGGAGGCTGGAATGGCTGTGCTCTCACTCACTCGAGCGAGACTAACTATGTTCAAGTCAGGCTAAAATGAGTTATAATGCAAAAGAAAAATGAAACGTATCTACTAATTATACATAGATACACAGTCTGCCCATCACACTACTCACGAAAACCAGGCAACTCCCAGCGAGCATCTTTTGTTAAGAAAACAAGCTACGCAGAGAGATAGAAGGTGTTCTCAAGATTGAAATGAACTTCTAGGACTGCTCCCAAAGCCATGTGGTCAGCTGTAGCTGTAATTAGGAGTGCAACAGTAAGAGATGCCTCAAGAAAACCTTTCCTGGGGCTGCCAAACTGCCGTGGTGCTTAAAAGAAGGGGTGCCAGATGACTTTGTATTTTGGGGCAGCCATACTGCAACAGAGCACGTGGTGGCCATGACAGTTGCACGTGTGGTACCTGAGTGAGTGCTATTAGTTACACAGTCTCACAAGGAATCCAGTCGCCCTGTTACTTCTGTGCTATCTTTCTCAAATCTTTTTGCCATGCCTAACACCAGGCTATGCCAGCTGATTATGTCTGTAGCGCCGTCAATAGTTTTTCTGCAGAAACATCCTCTTTGAATCAATCTTGGGCCACCAGCATTGTTCTACTTGGCTTCCTTTTAGCAGCAGTAACTGCTTTGAGAGGACAACTGCCACTAAAAACATGGCACTGAAGCAATCATTTGCTTCTGTGCACACACTTTAATTTCATGCCCTACCAGGGGCGGGGGGGGGGGAATCACTATCGGCCTTAAAAATTGAGTCCTTAATGCCTTATTGGTTTATACAATTTATCTTTCAAATACTCTATGAGAAGAAAAAGAAAGAAATTCAACTGGCAGTGGGTAGTCAAGGAGTATCCAACCCCTAAATCTGCATCCTACAAGGATTTCCCTGACTCTGTTTATAACAGTAAGCTGACTTTGTCAAATGGCTCCTCCTCCACGCATATCCTGTTGTTATCCCAGCGCAGGGGGACCCAACATGTTAGGCCAACCCAGTTGTGATCACCAGAAGAGAGAGCATTTCGTTTTTGATATCACAGACTCAGATGGCTTTTATAGCACGGCCTATAATTTACATCTCTCTGAACAAAAAGGACAAAAGCCGTGTGGGGGTGGGAACCAGTGGGAAGACTGAGACTTACTATGAGCAGGAGAATGTATGCCTGTGTATGGATGATGAGGACTAGCGTCAAACCTGCTATGTGATTTTTGTTTTCCTTTGACACGGGCGTTATTTTCTCGTTGGCAGAAAGAGCTAGTGAAACATCGCTCTTTTTCCTTTCCACCTTGTGTTGTTAAGGGCCTAAAATCATCAGTCAATAAAAACGAGCTGCTTTGGTCACTGCTAACAGTAGCCTGACCATCACTGAGTCCAGCCATTGCAAACGAAGATTAGAATCTAGAGGAGGGAAAGCTAGAGAGTAACTGTGCAAAAGATTAGACAAACATGAAAAAGCATCTTTCGTGGACATTTCTAAGTGGAAACATTTTCCTATTTTTAAAAATGTGGGAGTTCCTGTTGTGGCACAGCAGAAACGAATCCAACTAGTATCCAGGAGGAGGCAGGTTCCATCCCTGGCCTCGCTCAGTGGGTTGGGGATCCAGCATTGCCATGAACTGTGGTGTAGGTTGCAGGCATGGCTTGGATCCCACGTTTCTGTGGCTGTGGTGCAGGCCAACAACTGTAGCTCTGATTCGACCCCTAGCCTGGGAACCTTCATATGCCACACCTGCAGCCCTTAAAAAAAAAAAAAAAAAAAAAAAGTGTATAGAAGATAAAGTCAAACACTTCTTCCCGTGAAGACTTCTGAAAAATTCTATTTACAGTCCAGACTTTCCTGCCCTCTTGTGGAGAAAATACAGAGCTCTCTATAAATGGAAGGATGGCTTTTTAAAACTTGCAGATGGCTTCTTCCATTTTATGTGTCATTTACTGTCATGGTGAGATCCCCTGATGTTCAGAGCTTCCCTAACTGTTCTATGTTGTATAAAATAGAAATAAAATGTAAAATCTGATTACCATTGTTAGAGTGCAAGGAACCATCTAATTTGCAACCAGGAGGAAACTGCAATGCTTAGTTTTCACTAATACTTGGATATATAAATACATGTTTCAAACAAGGAGGCAAAGAGAAAGAGTACTTTTCAAAGTGGCCATCAGAAAGCTCTAGTCTTTTTATCTTTCAGCTCAGAGAATGAGCTCATCATTTCTCTCTGTGGGAGCACAGGGACTACCACGACACAGTGTCATCTAGGCAGGACCAGCCTGGCACAGAGCACACACAAATCCCATTCGCAATTCGAAAAAAAAAAAAATCTGATTTTCCATGTTATTCAGGTTGCTTCTAAGGAAATTTTCTAACACTTGACCTAAATTGACCCAAGGAGACAGGGGCTAGGGGTCCTGACCTTTGCGTTCTGCCCCACTCTAGCCAATGGCGGTGATTTGCACACAAATTGACCCTGGTTATAGGTAAGAAGATGCTAAATTTCTTTACTATTTACGTATAGTTCAAAGTTTTTTTTTTAAGGGTTTTATAGGTTGGGAAAAAAACAAAGTTATCATGAATATATCATGAATTTCTGAAAGGCGGCATACTTTATGGCAGATAGAACTTTTCTATAAACCCTCAGCTGGTCACTCAGCATTCTCTAGCATCACTGCAGCACAAAAGAAACACAAATCATCACTTCCACTTTACAACACCAGCTATTTACCCAAGAGCCGACTGTGTACCAGTGCTCAGTCTATTAGGAGAAATCAAGTATGGGTAGCAGCTGAGCATCAAGGCCCAAATAGGCAAACCAGATGATAAACAGGTCAGAGAGTAGAGGCTGGAGCACCGGGGAATTCCTGTGGGGGAAATGTGACCTGGCCAGCTCCATGTAGCACCAGCCAGGGATGGCTTGTAAAGGTTGAGCATGGTGGTTTAAAAGACTTCCAAATTATGGTTCTCTAAGCAAAAAAAAAAAATAGACTGCACAGGTAGAATATAGACAGATTACCCAGAGCATGGACTGCAAAACTTCAGTCTGATTTTCATGAACAGGAAGCCACAAGTGATGTCAGAATATGGGGTTTTTTGATGACATTTCTGCAGGTGACTCTCAAGAGAGTTTCCAGTGCCCTGAGTGTGGGGATGCCTAAGAAATGTGGTCAGGGAGTTGTTTAAGTGATTCAGGCTGTACTAAAAGGGAGGCAATGAATCTAATACCTTATTAATCTTAACTTTATCTTCCATCTCTAAGATTAATAATCTATATAAGATTAAATACAGTGACTGCTTGACTCTAATAGAACCAAAAAAAGGCCTTAGGGGAGTTCCCTTGTGGTCTAGTGGTTATGATTTGGTGCTTTCACCACTGTGACTCAGGTTCGATTCTGGTCTGGGAAGTCAGATCCCACATCAAGACACTGCATACAGTGGCACAAAAAAAAATGGTTTCAATTCTTTCAGAATGGTTGTATAAGCCTTGACAGAATCAAGAAATCAGGCAAAAAACAAAACTCACACCTTTTACGTTCATTCTCATCTCTCAGGTCGGCCTTAATTGCTGTTTTTCAAGAGTGATCATTTTGCCTCCATATTTTTTTTATTTTTAAATAAAATTGAAGGTTCGTAATAGATTTTCAAAAGTTAAATTTTTCAATCGGCCTCCAGAAAGATTCAATAGATTTTCAGTCTGTTTCCAGGCACAAAAATTGAAACTTTGGGATGCCATCAAAATTTACTACCAATCCTAATTAAACACCCACAAAATCACGTTAATAATAATGTAAATGATTTCTCAGTACATATCTGTTTAGACATTTATTGATATAAGTGTATCAATAATGTATGCCCCAGCACTGTACTAGGCACTACAAAGAATTCAAAAATAAGGAAATAAAATGTAGTCCCTGATCTCAAGCAATTTTTTAATCTATTTGAGGAATCAGACAAGTACATAAACAAGTATAAAATAAGGTGGAACAGCATCAATGCTGTCTTACAGGGAGTTATGAGTAAAGTATATAGACCATCAGAGGACATGGATCATTTCAACCAGCCATCAGGGCCAGGAATACAAGCTCTGAGTCTTGGAAATCACAGAGCATGAACACTGGGTCTCTCCCAAGCCACATATCCCCAGATTCTCTGTGCCAATGAAGGGAAAGCATGTTCTAGTTTCTGAGAGAGAGTTTACTGAAATGGCAAGAAGGCAGCAAGAGTTCTATTCAGGGTACCCAACACTGCAGATGAATCATGGCGCATGAAACTGGAAAGGTAGGCAATGGCCTTTACTACAGTGGGCTTTGATTGGCAGATAAATGGTTCCTCCTATTTTCTACAGGGAAGAACAGCCACTTAATATTTCTAAGGGGCTCTTGGTGTGATGGGCTATGACCTGCCTCTGTTTAGCAAATTCATGTTCTTAAGTACATTGAATCTGGCGATAATGTGCTTGGGACTGGGTCAAGGGAATTGGGAATACAAAAGAAGATTACAACAGGCGAGTAAGGAGTAACAGAAATAAAGATTGTCTTAAGCAATCACTATCAGTCTTAGAACAACAATGATCAATCAACTGGATCATCTAGCATCACGTTTTGACCAAATACCCTCCATAATCTAATAAATCTGAGTGGTAACAGGAAGACTTCCAGGAGCATTTAAATAAACAGACACAAGCAGGACACTTCTGGGCTACAGTTTCTCATTGAAATTTCCAATACCCAAGCTAATTCCAGCCCAGACTAACAATTTTACTACTATAACAACAATTCATCTAGAAGAATATAAATACTGTGTATTGGTTGGAATACTACCCTTTCATGCTTGCTGGCATTCTTCTCTACACCTGGGATTTAACCAAAATATGAAAGTAATCTACTTATTCCTGGTTTGCCTATGTCCAAGGCCACCCCTGTGGTTCTTAATTATTACCCTGAATCAGACTCTTTCAGTCATTAGATTCCTAAGATTTTATCCATCTCCAAACCCACAATTAATGGTGGTTTTTTTTTTTAATGTAAATTTGCTGAATCACATACAGGTAAAATTTCATCACAGTTAACTGAACTGCAATTTTAAAAATATAAGAAAAGATCTGAATCTCAAGAGAGATGCCCTACCAATAACATGATTTCCCCAACTATGGAATTATTACTAATTCTTAAAATGAAAATCATTTCCTTTGAAGGTATTATATTTCCTTCTAGTAAAAAGGAAATGAAAATTCTCTATTGCTCTTTTCTTCTTCAAGAAATTACTTTTACAGGAGTCCCCATCGTGGCTCAGCACAAACAAATCTGACTAGCATCCATGAGGACTCAAGTTTGAGCCCTGGCCTTGCTCAGTGGGTTAAAGATCCAGCATTGCTCTAAGCTGTGGTGTAGGTCGCAGACACGGCAGGGATTCTGCCTTGCTGTGGCATAGGCCAGCGGCTACAGCTCTGATTCAACCCCTAGCCTGGGAACCTCTGTATGCCTCAGGTGTGGCCCTAAAAAGATAAAATTACCTTTAAAAAACGTACTTCATGAGGAAGGTGGTGTTTTTAAGTTGTTTAAAATTAAAAATAACCAGTCACTGAATTTCCCCATAAAATTAGCAAATATGTATTTTTTAGTGATAATGACTGGTTTCATGGAAGATGTGGAAGCATCAACTGATAAACTTTCTGGAGGACCATTTGATAATACATACCTAAGGCACAAAAAAGTGCCTTGATACTATTTGATTATGCAATTCCCTATCTCAGAATTTGTCCTAAAAATAATAAGTAAAAATTTAAGTCTCAGAATTTTCACAGAAACGCTATTTATAATAAAATTGCAAACTACCTAAATATCAAAAATATTTAAATGACGTATGATCATCTATGTAATAGAATAGTATGCAGCTATTTTAAATGTGCCAAGAAAACTGTGCTAACTCTTCAAAGACAGATTATAAAATAATGTAATTCTGCTACTGTAAAACCTACTTACTCGAATTTTTAACATGGAATAAAGGCCAAATATGAAGAAACTGAAATTTCAATGGCTTTTCCTATTGGTAGGTTCAGAAGTATTTTTATTTTTATTTATCCATTATTTCTAAATTTTCTTCAAAAGTTGCATTCAAGATAAATGAATACTTATCTTTATAGAAAGAAAAAAAGATACAAAAAACTACCCTTCAGGTGCCTTTTCCCCTCCACTCCTCATATATCCCATCCTGAGAAAAACCCACCTAAACTATCAAACATCCAAAAAAAACGAACAAAAATACCAACGAAGGTACTACAAGAGAAATGCTCTTTCTTCATTTTTCCTACTCATTTTAGAATACTCACTTTCAAAGACTGATGAATCAACAATTCTTATAGTTTCTATTCATGTGTTGTCATCTCTAGGCATACACTGTTCATGAGAAATCCTAATACAGAAGAAAGTCACGTGTGTTGCTATTTACTACAACAGACATTAAACTTTAATATTATTTGTCAAATTTGGATAGGTCCTTATGGAACAAAAATAGGGCTCACAATTTTGTATGTTTTGCCTGTTGCATGACAGGCCGTAACAAAAACCTGACGGTTCTTTGAGAGCCTTCACCCAAAGAACTGCTCCTAAAGACGCCCCTGGTGGCAAGTAACAATTTTCTTCCATGTCATTGAAAGCCTTAGAGGTAAAACTCAGGTCAGAGATTAGTATTTCACACCCTGAGGCTAAGTACTTCAACATGAATATTCATAAAGTACTATTCTAAGCGAAAGCTCATGTGAGTATGTATTTTACATGTTTGAATATTTTACATAGTTCAGAGACTGAGCTTTGCATAGAGAAAGCTAAGAACTCTGTCAACTATCAGGCTATTAATTGCAGGCCTGAACATGAAACCGTGGCAAGATGGATCACACACACCATACTCCTACCACCTCTTTCCGAAAGTCATGTCTTACTGGTGATGAAAGTAAGTGCTGATGATCACTGGGAACAAAAATAATCAGTTCCTTTCTGAGACTAATGATGACTAGATGACTATGTCCGTGTCCTCCACGAGGTTCCACAGGAACTTGGGAGGGGGTGGGAAGGACAGCGGAAAGGAAACCTAGGCAAGACCATTCTGGTACAGATTGGTTTCACTTTACTCTAGCCCCTTGTCCCCCAAGACTGCAGCAACCCCTGTGGTACAGGGCTCCTGGTCAAGGTCCTATCTGAGCCTCTTCCACGCGACAGCATTGCTCTTGGTCTCTGGTGGTCCCTTAAGAAAAAGGCAAACTCAAAGTCATTGCTCAAAGGACACTCTAGGAGAATTCTTTTAAGAGAGCCAATGGAACCAAGACTGAAATCATGTAGACATAAGCCAGGGGGAGGTATGGGGTAGAGGACAGAGAAGTAACAAGGGCAGAACTAAAGAAATAAGGAGTATCAAGGTGAAAATAAACAATGAACTACCAACAACCCCTGAGCTAGCTATGGATTCATGGTAATAGCCAATAAATGCCTTAAAGCTGTCAGCACAAGAGGAAACACTCTTTGGTACCTTGAGCAATAAAGTAACAGAATGAACCAATATAAACGGAGGCCTAGGGTGAACGTCCCAACACTTCTACAGTTATGTAGAATGCTTCTCTCCGGAAGGATGCTGCCTTGAGTCTCATTCAATCTGTATGTCCAAATTGACAGATACACCCATCTAGAGCTCTCTCCAACACCCAATACCTGAGACCCATGTTTCCTCCATTCTTACATGTGGCAAGTCAATACTCAATGCATAGTGTTTCTAGCCCTCAGCCATCTCAACCCAATACTCTGTTACCCTACCTAAAAATTCCTAAGGAAATAAATTACAGCCATTGACTGAGTGTCCAAGCACAGCAAAAGTAGATCAAAGCAGAGGGCAGAGCAAACATGTCCCGTTTCTGGAGATCTCAAATCCCGAGTTCTGTCTGTTCCTGACAGAGCCGTGAGCCTTATTCTGCTACCATATCAAAGAACCTAGACCAAGAAAAGTGAGCTGACCCAAAAACATAGGGAAGCAGATGAAAGCACAGGGCCAAAATATAAGAACCTGATTGACCATCATTCAGTGTTCATTTCCATGTCCACTACAGGCCAAACACCAGAGATGCCAAAGTGAGCCTTCACTCATCATCCAACAAGAGACCAAGTGAATATAGAACACGATTACACTAGAACAAAGATCAGCACACCAAGGACCAGGACGAAAGTACGACAGACAAAAAAAAGAGTGCTAAGCAAATAAATAAAATTGACATTTCATTTGGGTAGTTATTTTTGGCTTTTGGGTATTTTGTTTGGAAGCCCCCAGGCTAGAGGTCAAATCGGAGCTATAGCTACTGACCTATGCCACAGCCATGCAGGATGCAAACTGCATCTGCAACCTACACTCCAGCTTGCACCAACACCAGATCCTTGACCCCTGGCCTGCTCAGTGGGTTAAACGCTTACCTTCATGGATGCTATTCGAGTTCATTGCCACAAACCAATGGGAATTCCAATAATTGATTATAAAATAAAAGTTTACAACTAAAATCCAAGTAATATTAACATACGAAGTGATAGGTTGGGGGAAAGTGAGAAACAGGCTGATTCTTATTTTGTACATGAGTAGCAAGTATAATTTAGGCAATGAAGAAAAATATACATTGGAATGTGATCACTAAAAAACCACTATAGAAATCATGTATAGCTCCCAAAACAGACAGTAATGGAAAAGGAAAAGCTGAATAAAAAAGTAATAAATTGGCAGACTTTAGTTGTACCTTGCATGGCTTTCTCTCAGATCCTGGTCCAAGAGGCACTTTGTCATTTACTTTTTCGATGAAAACAATTCCCACACATAGGCCTTTTTGAGCGCTGATTTTAAAGTAGAGTCAATATCAGATACTTAACCCATTGCACTGGGTTGGGGGCTAAACCAGCTGCTGCAGTCAGATTCTCTTTTCTTTCCTTTTTTTTTTTTTTTTTTTTGTCTTTTTAGGGTCACACACATGGCATATGGAGGCTCCCAGGCTAGCGATGGAATCGGAGCTACTGCTGCCGACCCATGCCACAGCTACAGCAATGTAGAATCCAAGCCACGGCTTCGAACTACACCACAACTCAAGGCAATGCCAGATCCTTAACCCACTAAGCAAAGCCAGGGATCGAACCTGCAACCTCATGGTTACTCGTCAGACTTGTTTCCCCTGAGCCACAATGGGAATCCCTGCAGTAGATTCTTAAGCGACTGCACCATAGTGGGAACTTCTCTTTTACTCATTTCTTATGTGGAAGATAGAAGTTTAAGTTAAAGTGATTGAATTATGATTTTTCTTCTAATATAGGCACTTAGTGCCATAAATTTCATCTAGCACTGCTTTGGTTGTAGTCACAAATTGTATTAAGCACGAAGAGTGCTTTCATTTTCATTTAAGCATACTCTCAGTGAGTTCCCAACATAGCTCAGCAGAAACAAATCTGACTAGTACCCATGAGGAGTCAGATTGGACCCCGGCCTCTCTCAGTGGGTTAATGACCCCATGTTCCCATGAGCTGTGGTGTAGCTCATAGATGCGGCTTGGATCCTGCATTGCTGTGGCTGTAGTGTAGAGTGGCAGCTGTAGCTCCGATTCGACCCCTAGCCTGGGAATCTCCCTATGCCACGGTGTGACCCTAAAAAGAAATAAAAACACTTTCTAAATTCCCTGTGATTTCTTCCTTGATGCACAGCTTAGAACTATTTTGTCCTATGCCCAAACATTTGGCGGTTTTCCGTATTTGTTTCAGTTACTGATTTCTCAATTAACTCCACTAACGTCAAAAAGCATAGCTTGGGGAGTTCTCTGATAGCCTAGCAGGTTGAGGCTCCTGCATTCTCACTGCTGTGGCTCTGGTTGCTGCTGTGTGGCGCAGGTTCAATCCCTGGCCCAGGAATTCCCACATACTCCAATATTGGAAAAAAAAAAAAAAAAAAAAAAAAAAAGGAACCTGAAATAAACATTGCAACTCTCATTCAAAAAATCCTAACATGGTCTATGTTGGTAAGTATTTCACACACATCTGACAGTGATGTTCATTTTGCTGTTGTTAGACAGAATGTTCTATTAATGTAAATTTGGCTGATGACCAAAGTCTTCCATGTTCTTCTCAATCATTGATAAAAGGGACAAAAACAAGAGACAAGTAATAAAATCTCCAACTGTGATTGTCAATTTGTCTATTTCTCCTGCATTACTATCAGATTTTGCTTAACACACCTGGAAAATCTATTATTAGGTCTCTTGGTAAATTGACTCCTTTATCCATTTACTTATAAAGTAACTATCCCTCATAATATTTCCTCAAGAATCTACTGACCATGCTAAGAAAATGACAACACAATTTATTACTGTAAGGAATGAGAGTTGACATCACTATAGATCCTACAGATAGGAAAAGGATAATTAAAAATATAAATTTAATGCCAATAAATTCAACAGCTGAAGTGAATAGAGAGATTCCCTGAAAGACAAAATACCAAAGGCCACTCAGGGAGATGTCTATTTAAGAAACTGGAAAATTTTTGATTTTGTAGTTAAAGTCTTTCCCACAGACTATTCCAGGCCCCCACCCTTAAAATCGTACCAAACACTTAAGAATTACTATGAATTCTACACAAATTCTTCCAAAAATTTGAAGAGAGCTCCTTCCCAACACATTTTATGAAGCTACAATTATCCTGAGACAAAAACCAAACAAAGACCTTATGAGAACCAACATACTGCATGAACATAAACATAAAAATTCTTTAAGACCACAAATCCAACAATACATAAAATGCGTAACACAGCATTATCAAGAAGCTTTTAAGGTTGGGGTAATATTCAAGTATCAAGGTTGGGGTAACTTTCAAATATCAAGAAGCAAATTACACCATACTAACAAATTAAAAAAAAAAAAAAGAAAGAAAGAAAGGACAGACCTGTGATCATCTCAGGAATACAAGAGAATTTTCCTAACCTGAGAAAAGATATGTAAAGAAAAATTGGCAGCACAATTAATATTAGAAGACTGATGAATACTTCTCAAGATTAGGACAAGGCAAACATGTCTACCCTCACCACTTCTATTCAACATTATACTTTTAGTTTTTAGCCAGGAAGCCAAGAAAAAGAAATAAAAGTCATCTGGATCAGAAGTATAAATCAAACTATTTTTTCAGAGACAACACTGTCATTTAAGGAGGAAATTGATTCTTTAAAAAAAAAAAAGCTAGAATGTGTCTAACATGATTACAGAATATAGGGTTAATACACAAAAATCAGTCATGTTTCTATATACTAGGAAGGGGGAAAAGTGGAAAATACATTTAAATTAGTCAAGGAGTTCCCGTTGTGGCTCAGCAAAAATCAACCTGACTAGTATTCATGAGGAGGCAGGTTCAATCCCTGGCCTCGCTCAGTGCGTTAAGGATCCGATGTTGCCATGAGCTGTGGTGTAGGTCACCATTGCAACTCCGTTGCTGTGGCACAAGCCGGCAACTATAACTCCAATTCGACTCCAAGCTCGGGAATCTAGCTATGTCAAAAGTTCGACCCTAAAAAGACCAAAAAAAGTATTCTCCCCCGTATCCAATCACGATGATGAAGTACCACTTCCTACCACAAGAAAACAGTGCTCCTTGGAGAAATAACTAAGTCTTTGATGGAAAGTGAGTAAAATTGGCTTGAATGTTATTATCCCATATAGCAGTAAGACTGGCAAAAATACACCAGGGTCATGGGAAAAAGACTCAGGTGTCAATTTAAAGAACTTCCCGGAGTTCCCGTGGTGGCTCAGTGCTTAACGAATCCGACTAGGAACCATGAGGTTGCAGGTTCGATCCCTGGCCTTGCTCAATGGGTTAAGGATTTGGCGTTGCCATGAGCTGTGGTGTAGGTCTTCTCCCTCAGTAGGCCAGGGTTTGGGAACCAGGATTGGGCTTTGCTCAGCACCCTGCTTCCTGCTTCTTTCAGCCTATCCCACTTCACCCCCCCGGGAGGCCCCCAGACTCAGCTTCCCTATCTAGGTGCCTTTTCTCCAGCAAGGAGTCTGCATGCCCTCCTCAGGGTCCCCAGCTCCCTCACTGCCACCTGGGGCCCTGGGCAGCCCCCACATCTCCTCATCTATCTCTGCCCTTAGCCTGGTCCTGAGCCTTAGGCCAGCAGCTACAGCTCCGATTCAACCTGTAGCCTGGGAACCTCCATATGCCTTGGGAGCGGCCCCAGAAATGGAAAAAAAAAAAAAAAAAAAAACTTACCATTGGCCAAACTAGGGTAACTTAAGTTCAACAAGTGTTGACACTTCAAGTATGTCTCAATCCATGACTTCATGACTAAATTTAAAGCATCACTGGAAACTAATTATCTTGAAAATGAATAAACTACAGGAATGACTCAAGCATTTATCCTTTCCTATTTGATCCAAACCAGTGAAGGATAGCATCTCCAAACTGAAGTGGAGCACTATCTCTTTAAAATGTATACCCTGTTAATTACCCAGCTACTTTGAAAGAAGAAACAAAATTGGAAGAGAAGTATTAATTGCCAGATCTCGGGAAAAGTTGAAATAAGACTAAACCCATACAAGAAAAATGCAAGGATCCAGTGCATGACTCACAGGAGGGCTGTGATTCCAAAACAGAAGGATCAGCTTTAGAAGGTAAAAAAAAAATCTGAGACTCCTAGAAAAATATGCAAGTCTTAAGGGCTATGAAGTAATGTGTCAAATAAAAGATATGTAGTCCATCTGGGTAGTCTAATGTCTCTTAAATTTCTAAGTCAAATCACACTCTGATAGAGACCATTAGTTGTTTGTAGTGAATATAGAAAAAAAAAAAAAAAGCAGAGGGAGGAGACTAGAGCTTGTTGTTCCTACACTATGGGGTGAGGGAAAGTTTGGGTGCCTGTATATGTTTAGGTGGGTGGGACACTGTCTCATAGACCAAAGGTAGTGGAAAACCGACCCTTGAAATGGATGATCACAGAATACTCCCAAGTAGCTTGGATGAAAACAAACACTAGGGTGGTTGGAGATGCTAGCAAGAGGCACAGAAAGTCAAGAACCATAGATCTGCTGTGAAAGCAATAAGAAAACAGATACCGTATATTCATTCAACATTTACCAAGAGCCTACTAACTCCCTCAGCTGATGGAGAAATGGCTTAGAACAGAACACCTTGGGGGGTAAAAAAAGTTAACCAGAACAGTTACATGACATTTGCAAGGTATTTTGCTGTTAAAAAGGGTGCACAGGAATATGAAATATATTGGCTTGTGTTTTTTGTATTCTTCGTTCCTCAAATCTCCAAGAGACGTAGCCATATTGTCAGCTGTATCCAATTCTTAACTGTTATTACTGGTAATATAGTAGCTTACTATTTTGATCCAAAGCTTGCAAGGATGAGAGTCATTAGTGGGTAATTTTACTGTTATATTTCAATATTGCATTTTAAAACAACTTGAAAAAACACTTAAAATACACATTCCATCTTATGACATTTTGCACAAGAAAAGCCCACTACACCCACAAATGTGCCTACTAGAATACATCATGTCATGAGAACAAACATTAGAAAGAATGAGTATTTTATTCATCACCCAAGAACGGGATTTTTTTTGAAAATGCGGTGACAGAAATTGTAGTCACCTTCCTTTGAACATGGACTGGCTTCTGTTGTCTGTTGTTCTCATTTGTCAGTTTTCTTAATGTTCCTCGTAATACAGTGTCTTTAGTTTTCCCCCAAGGAGTATCAGCAATTTCTGGGAGCAAGAAGAAACTTTGTCAATTCTGCATAATGACCAAAACAGTGATTGAATCACTTAATTGAAGCTCGAAGGTTTGTAATGCGATGCCTATTAGGGCCTGTTTCACTGTGAAAAGCTAACAGTGGGTGGGTGTTCACGTAGGCAGCAAGAACAGAGAACCAAGTCTTTTTGTCTTTGTTTGCTTTATTTTTCTGAAGCTCTAACAATCCACAAGGGATTCCTCACTCAACTCTTTAATAGCCGAACGGTGATGGGCGGGGGGGAAAAAAAAAAAAGAACAAAAACTAAGACAGATGCACATATTTAAAAAGCTTTGCATATAGATTGTGTTTTATCATGTCATAGTAATTTTTATTACCTCATGAAATTGCCACCCATCCTGACGTCACCTGTTGGCATCACAGCAAAGCCAAGCTGTAGCCGGTGCAGCTACCATTACGGGATGCACAGTGCTCATACATTGGTTTGATTTTCAAAAGTAGCTCATTTTGAATCTATTGTAGACTGTACTTATTTGATTAACTGGTATAGGCAATGTCCTCATACGGTCTCCAGGATGTGGGTGAAGACCACGCCTTCACGTCACCTGTACCTCTGGACAGTCATTTCATTCTTGGCCTGGGAAACTTAACTGTTGGGGCGAAGTTCGCCAACTCTTGATGCCTCTCACCTGATCAAGCTTCCCTTTATACCATGGAATCCCATTTGACAACTATCAAGCTAAGTGGTAACAAGCGTTCAGAGGATGTGTTAAAAATATAGCCAAATTCCTATTAGCTGATTCAGAATTAATGATTGACTAGATTCATTTTCTACAAGTTTTTAATGGTCAAAAGGAAAAAAATAACTTCTATCTTAAATATTTTTATCTTAAATATTTTTACCTTGAAATGTAAACACATATTCATCAATAATCTAGTATTTGTTAAAAGATGGAATACTATCTTCCTCATCTAGTTCCTCCACTTTTATGTGCCATGTCCTGACCATTGTCAGTTCAGGCTGTGGTCAATACACTGTGTACAGTCATTTTTGGGCTTACCACCTGAGTCGTGTCTGCCTCTTGATCTTTCTCCTATTCAGCTTCATCTCTTCTTTTTGCCATGTATAAACCTCGGCGTCATTCACAATGTCCTTTTCCTATGAATTGTCACCCTCAATCATTGCCCTTTATTTTCTTATTATACATTTGGATTTTCTGCAGCGGGTTGTCAAGTTCAGACCAGTTTTCTCCAAGATGCAGTATATGCTGAACTACAAGCTACTCTACTCCAATATTGTATTATAAATAGTATCTTAACAGGTTGGGACTCTTAATTCAGGACCACCTTCGTTTTTATCTTCCAGTATTTCCAAACCCATTCAAAAACTTAGCACTTGTGTTATTCCATCAACATTCCAGAACTCATAACCCATCACCAACTAGATCAAAGCAGTCCTATCTGCTCAATAAAGCAAGAGCTTTACATCCCCTGCAGTCCTTACCAGGATCTAAGGACTGATTGCTGAAAGAAGAGTTTTCTTTAGAAGATAAAAAACTTGATAAAAACAAGTTCTTTGTAGGGTTCATCCATCCTCTATTTTGTGAGCTGTCGTCTACCAGTAAAGACAAACAATTCCTAGGTTTAAGTACTCGAGGTTACTGACCAAGCCACAAATCCTAAAGTGGTAACTTTTAAGCTCCAGATGAAAGGCTGCAGGCCATTGCTGATTGTTTTTTTTTTTTTTTTTTTTTTGCATCTTGATGCACACTCTTCTCTGTATGATTGTTTTTTTTAAGTCTAAATATAGGCCTGTTTAGTCTCAAAATAGTCACCAATATTTCAATAATTCATTCAGCTGTAGATTACTTAACAGGTTGTTCAACAGCTAATTTCTCCCTTCTATGGCCCACAATCCAAGCCATCTGTTTGCTATAAAATGTTGGTTACCAAACTTTTCATATAAAACAAAGACTCTTTCAGGACAAGTCCACCAACTGGAGTATCACATGATTTTTCTTGCATGAGCTGCAGCTGAGACCCCATCTATGGCTTCCAATTCATTTAAGTGCATCAAGGATGCAAAGATATTTGTCGGCAATCTAAGAACACTCCTGGATTTGTGCTATTTTCTAATATTAAAAACCTTATTTGACAGCGTTTTTCACAGTAAATTTTAAATTTTCATTTTAAAAACTCATATACTCACACTCCATTGTTATACCAAGTAAAACTACCATCAGCAGGAGTTCCCATTGTGGTACAGTGGGTTAAGAATCCAACTACAGGGTCTCAGCTTGCTCCTGAATCACTGGTGCGAACCCCAGGCCAGTGCAGTGTGTTAAAGGATCTCGTGTTGCCACGGCTATAGCACAGGTCACAGCTGGAGCTTGGAATCAATCCCTGGCCCGGGAACTTCTCATATGCCTCAGGTTCAGCCATTAAAAACAAAACCAAACAAAAAAACACCTGGCATCAACAGGCTTGAGAAAGATTTGCATCGTATTACGTATTTAACTCATATTACTAGCACGAAAGTGCTTAAGAATGAAGCCTAATTGACTGCCAGCACTCACCGTGTAGCGAGAATGGCTTGACATGCCTTATGAAGTAATTATATCAGCACCCATTTTTAATACCTTACTCACTTGGTAACTGAGCAGTGTTTCCAAAAATATGACACTGTTCTGAAACAGTCTTGTGCTGGCACCCCAATATGACATTTTGAGGCCCACTCTCAAAAACTGGGGGGCCTAAACTATAATATGTAAGAGAACCCTGAAATACAATACTTGGAACCAAGCCAAGGGTAAATTTCTAAAAGGAATGGGCTAAGTCAAACACGTGATGTTCCTTAACTTGGAATACAACCCCACAGACAAAGCTATTTTGTAAATGATGCTGGACTTGAAATCATCGTCCTAAGAAAATCTATGCCAACAATGTTATTGCACCAAGCAAGGTCATCTAAAAAGCTCCCATGCAAGAGTTAAACCAAAGACTACATTTCTTCATAACTAAGGCACCTGTGAGCAAGTAGGGGATAGAAATAGGAGATACTCTTCTTGTTCAGATGACCTCAGGGTTTCTACATTACGCCACATTAGCGTTACCGAGTTCCATCACACGCCAGGTGGCTATTTTGTACTTCGTAGGGACTACCTTGTGTCATCTTCAAAATTACCTCACAAAGTGAGCTTCCCAGATAGGAAACTAACATTTGCCCAGGTGTACAAAGCTAGCAACAGTTTGGGATGGCTACTGGAGTTCAAAGGTCATGTCTTTTGACTGCTATCCTGCCCTTCCTTGACACTCCAACCTGCTCAAAATTTCCTTCTGGCACCTAGCAAATCTCAAATCACCTGAGTGTCGGGGAAAAAAAAAAATTGAAACTGTTCATACATATAATCGAATTATTTTCACCTTCGGAGACCTCTAAAAACTCCCAAATGAGAGTTAACTCTGGGTGGATGATAGTAGCACCAAAACGGGCACAAAACTAATGTGCAAATTAAAACGACTATGTGTTCCCAAAAGATACCTGTAAGAGATTAAACACGAGAAAAAGAAATATACCTAACAGAAGAACCCCTTACCAACAATCATAGCCCCTCTACTATTTTACGAAGGCTTGAATTCATACTTATTCTTACTCATTTCTTCACGTTAGACAGCAGTAATCACTATGTTATTACCTATGGGTTTTCTAGAAAGATGTCTGTTTTCTTTCTGCATCAGTTAATAGAAAAACTTGCAGTATTTTTAAAACGTTTTATAAGGAAAAAATTGAACTTAAATATCGGAGAAAAAATAAAGGGTAGTTTACCCAAACTTTGCCTCTAGACCAGGACAACACTACATTCCATCTATCCAACACTGTCACCAAGCAATTAACCTTTTTTCCTTTAAGTCTAAAATCAAAGAAAAGTCATTTCTGTATTTTAGCAAGAAAAATTGACATGGAGAAGGCTTAAACTTCAAAATCCCCGGAGGCTGATTCCAACGAATAAAGAATTAAAAGAAAAAGTTTATAGTAATGTGATAGCACCTTAGGGTTCCCCAAAAGGCAGATGCTAACAAAAAGGTATAGACAGTTGATTTGAGAAGTGACACCAGAAACTACCAGGGAGGAATGGAGGTAGGAAAGAGCCATGTAAATGCCCCTTAGTGAGCAGATTACCTGACAAACGCCAGGAGCACAGTACGGCTAGGACCCTCTGAGATGAGCCATGAGACACACCATAACACACGCTTGAAAACCGACGCACCTAAGGGCAAGTAGGTGGGGTACTTATATACCAACTCCCAGCCCCCATTGGCTGAGGTTGAGCACGGAACACCTCCACCCTTATAGGCTGCACGTGTGCCCAACCCAGATGCTTCAGAGCCAGAGAAGTGGGAGATGTTAAGATGAGAAGCAGCTCAGCATACCCAGAAGTGACTTCAGCTGCAGGCAAATGTAGCTGCACTGATAGAAAATGGGTGGGGGCATCAACAAGCCTGTCACAGCTGGTAATAAGTAGTTTTTCTTGAGCTTCCTCATCTCAAGTATGGAATCCCTTTGACCACTGTTCATCACAGACACAACTGTTTACAAACACTGGTTTACCTAAATCAGAATATTTCCCAATAGAATAGACTGGAAACCCTGAGGAACTGTTGTCACTGAATATGCTGGGTATAATAATCTCAAATAAAACTCAAATGCAGCACTGAGCTAATAAGAAAACACGGACACCTCAAAGGACAAAAGCAAAGGGGAAGTTGAACTCCAGACATATAAGCAAGTGCCAAAGTCAGCTTTGGTCTGACCAAACCCTGCTGTTATCAAATACTTGCTAAGGCTGCAGTACAGTGGTGTGTGAAGGACAGGAGGCTAGGCCTTGGGCCTTGCCAAGGAGAAAAGCCTGATAGAAGAAACCCCCCTCCATCCCATAAAATGAGAACACCAAGAAGCCATTCTTCCAAGAAAATGTGCCTAGAAATAAATGCACTGGGCAGATGTAGGAAAAAAAAAAAAAAAAAAAAAAAACTGTCTTGATCTTGGTGCTGGGAATATCTATTCAATATTTTTAAATAAACAGAATCAATTACTTAACTAATTTAATTAATTAATTAAACCCTTGGAGGCCACATAATCTTTGTTGAGAACATTTAAATATGTTCTCCTTTAATTTTAGCAATCTTAATGAGGTCCATTTAGAGTTGTTCACTAGCCAAGATTTATAAGGGCAAACAAGAAGCTAAAATATTTTACAGTGCCGTTCTCAGACTGTATGGTTCATAATATGAAACTCTCCACTTTCCGTCTGAGAAAATGATCGGTCTACCGCTAAATGACAGAGACCCATGCATAGCCATTACCCTGGGCTTGATCTTGAGTTCTTTGCTGTGGCACCTACAAGTTAAAAGACCCATGTAGACTCTCTACAGGACTGCTTGAGAATCCTCACACACAGTAGTCAATGTTATCCAAAGCAAGTGATAGAAGAGAGCCCCAATAATGTGTATAATCTGGAAATCACATACGGTCACTCTGCTTTATTCTATTCATTAAGTGACAGTCATTAAGGCCAGAACAACACTGGAGGAACAGGGACACGAGCTCACCTCTTGAAGAGACGAGTATTAATTTGTGAGCAGTCCTCCAGAGGCCAACACTTTTGATTCTTTTAGTTCTTTCTTCTACTATCTACATATATATTTTAATTAATATGCTTGTCATAATCTTTCTATTATGGAAAATAAGAATTTATACCACTACCCACACACCCACTTACCCCACCACATGTGCAATTCCTCCTACCTCTTCTTAACACGGTCATGTCATAATTTTTTGATGGTCTTTTTTAAAAATGTGATTCAAGTACAGTTTATTTACAGTGTTGTATTTAATTTCTGTTGTGGAGCAAAGTGGCTCAGTTATATACATACATATTCTTTTTCACATTCTTTTCCATGATGGTTTATCATAGGACACTCTGTGCTATATGATAGGACCTTGTTATTTGTCCATCCTAAGAGTTTGCACCTGCTAATCCCAAACTCCCATTTCTTCCCTCCCCCACCTTTCCTCCCTCTTGATAACCACAAGTCTGTTCTCTATGAGTCTGTTTCTGTTGTAGATAAGTTCATTTGTGCTGTATTTTAGATTCCACATAAGTGATATCATATGGTATTTGTCTTTATCTTTCTGATTTACTTTGCTCAATATAGCAAAGGTTCATCCATGTTGCTGCAAATGACATTTATTTCTTTTAAATGGCTAAGTAATATTCCATTGCATATACATAAACATCTTCTTTATATGGATAAATTCATCTGTTGATGGATGTTTAGGTTGTTTCCATGGCTTGGCTATTATAAACAGAGCTGCTATGAACATAGGGATGCATGCATCTTTTCAAAATATAGTTTTGCTATATGCCCAGGAGTGGGATTGCTGGATCATACAGTAACTCTATTTTTAGTTTTTTGAGGAATCTCCATACCGTTTTCCATAGTGGCTGCATCAATTTACATTCCTACCAACAGTGTAAGAGGATTCCCTTATACCATAACTTTTGATTTAATTCAGTAATCGGTATTTAATAGGATCACATAAATATGGTTTACAATTTATGGTGTCATTTGTGTCATTTCTTTTCCAGTACAGTTTATTGTTTTCCCTATGGGTAATAATTACTTCTTTGGTTCTTAATATTCTATGGACTCATCACAAATTTATACCCAATTTTTCTGAAAACACTCTTAATCTCCTCTCAGTATGTTGAAATAAATCAGGTAATGTGTCAACTGAATTTTTTAATTATTGGATTTGAATTTTCATCCTTTCTCTACCATTAGAATTGTGCGATCTTTTACAAAAAATGAAGAAAGCTTTCATTTCCCCAGTTTCCTAACTGATCAAGAGAAGGCAGAAGTCAAAAAAGCAACACTTCTTGATGTAAAGACTTCATCTAAAAATCAACTGAGAGGCCAATACCATTTAGAAAAGAACATATACTTGAATTCTAAAATTCTGAAATTTCAGCCTTCCCTCCATGTATCAGCAGTTAATGAACCCGACTAGGATTCATGAGGATGAGGGTTCAACCCCTGACTTTGCTCAGTGGGTTAAGGATCTGGTGTTGCCATGGGCTGTACTGTAGGTCACAGACGAAGCTTGGATCTGGCATAGGCTGTGGCATAGGCCGGCAGCTGCAGCTCCAGCTCGACCCTTAGCCTGGGAACCTTCACGTGCTGCCAGTGCAACCCACCCCCCCAAAAAAAAAGCAAATAAGAAAAAAAAATTAAAAATAAAATAAAATTCTGAAACTTATTCTGAGAAACAGGTCTAAAACAATTGGCTTTTTTCCCCCCACTAGAATTCAAAGAGACAACTAGAGCTGATAGGAAGATGAACAATATAATGCCAATCACATGGTTTTGCCCAAGGTAATTTAGGATGAACTCAAGGGACTTTCTTGACTAGTGAAGCTCATTAACATTAATAGCAGCTGCAAGTTCATATCTAAATGGGAATGTGCCTCACGGGGCAAAAAATACACTAATCTATCGTATGGGCTACTATGTCATACTCTCGATATTCTAGAGGTAAGACAAACTGAGAAAGCATTAAGTGTATAAACATCACTTCCTCATTAATTGAACTTCATTTCCCTATTGCCAACCTCTTTTATGGGGTGGGGTGTGAATGTAAAATCTCCATTAAGTCTTACTCTTTACAGGAGTTTACGTAGTATAAGAGGTAATTTAGGTATTTTTATAATAAAATATTTCCTCTGGAAAATAAATCCTAAAAAGTAATTTTGTTTTACCCAAGAAAAAAGTAGTCATTCTACGTTTCTGTAACATATAATTCATCATTATTAAATTACCAGATTACATGCACAATTAAACTTATTTATTAAACAAGACATATGCCAACAACTTTACAATAATCCTCTAAACCATAATAGCAGATTTTCAACTTTAATAACAACATCATGCAGCTAATACCCAAAGGACTAATTTTAAAAGGAAGGGCATTTAGTAATTGAAACTGAAATTATACAATTAAGCACTTGAGTAATTTAAACATGAACATAAGTGTCCTGGCTGCGCTGCTTTTGGCTTTTAGTCAAATTTACTACTGCTGGTTAGACTTTATCACTCTAATTATTTCTGCTTGTATCAGATCTTGCTAAATAAAAATTGAGAATTACTTGAAGTATTTTTTACTCCTGTCTCTTCTGCTTCAAAAATACATTACTATACTCTTCTTCTAATTAAAACTTCACCCAGATAATCAAGAATAAGCCCCATGATACTTATCAAGGCTCCATAGAAATTCAAAAAGAAGTACTTTATTTGTATACCTATTGCCACAAAGACGCTAAAAAGAAAAGATTTTTAATATGAAAAAAAGTTGTCTAGTGAGTATACTCACCTTGCAAATGTTTTGTTTGTTTGGAGGGGGGGATTGTGTTTTGTTTTTTAAGCCACCTGCAGCATATGGAAGTTCCTGGGCTAGGGGTCAAATCGGAGCTGCAGCTGAGATCTCTGCCACAGCCACATTGGATCCGAGCCACACATGAGACTTATGCCACAGCTTGCAACATAATTGGATCCTTAACTCACTGAGCAAGCCCAGGAATTGAACCTGCATCCTCACAATACTATGTCAGGTCCTTAACCACTGAGCCACAATGGGAACTCCTTTGCAAGTGTTTTTTGGAGTTTTAATTTTTTACTATTGCTGATTTACAATCTTCTGTCAATTTCTGCCATACAGCAAAGTGACCCAGACATATACACACATATATGTGCGTGTGTGTGTGTGTGTGTGTGTGTGTGTGTGTGTATACTTTACAAATATATAAATTATTTTTCTCACATTATCCTCCATCATGTTCCATCACAAGTGACTAGATATAGTTTCCTGCACTACACTGCAGGATCTCATTGCTTATCCACTTCAAATGCAGTAGTTTGCATCTACAAACCCCAAACCTCCAGTCCATCCCACTCCCTCCCCCTCCTCCTTGGCAAACACAAGTCTGTTCTCAAAGTCCATGAGTCTGTTTCTTTTCTGTGGGTAGTTTCACTTGGCCATATATTCAATTCCAGATATAAGTGATATCATATGGTATTTTTCTTTCTCATTCTGACCCACTCCACTTAGTATGAGAGTCTCTAGTTCCATCCAGGTTGCTGCAAATGGCATTATTTTGTTCTTTTTTATGGCTGATTAGTATTCCATCGTGTATATATACCAAATCTTCCTAATCCATTCATCTGTTAATGGACATTTAGGTTGTTTCCATGTCTTGGCTATTGTGAATAGTGCTGCAATGAACATATGGGTGCAAGGGTCTTTTTCAAGGAAAGTTGTCTGGATATGTGCCCAGGAGTGGGACTGCTGGATTATATGGTTCTATATTTAGTTTTCTGAGGTACCTCCATACTGTTTTCCATGGTGGTTGTACCAATTTACATTCCCACCAACAGTGTAGAAGGGTACCCTTTTCTCCACACCCTCTCCAGCATTTGTTATTTCTTGACTTGATAATGATAATTAGTGATGTTGACCATTTTTTCATGTGCCTGTTGGCCATCTATATGTCTTCTCTGGAGAAATGTCTACTCAGGTCTTCTGCCCATTTTTCAATTGGATCGTCGGTTTTTTGGTTGTTGAGTTGTATAAGTTGTTTGTATATTTGAGAGATTAATCCCTTGTTGTTGCATCATTTGAAACTATCTCCTCCCATTGGGTCAGCTGTCTTTTTCAGTTTTTTTTATGGTTTCCTTTGCTGTGCAAAAGCTTGCCAATTTGATTAGGTCCCATTGATTTATTTTTGCTTTTATTTCTGTTGCCTTGAGAGACTGACCTAGGAAAACATTTTACTGTTCATGTCAGAGGATGTTTTGCCTATATTCTCTTCTAGTTTTATGGTATCTTGCCTTATTTTTAAGTCTTTAATCCATTTTGAGCTTATTTTTGTGCATGATATGAGGGTGTGTTCCAGTTTCATTGATTTACATGCAGCTGTCCAGTCTTCCCGGCACCACTTGCTGAAGAGACTCTCTTTTACCCATTTTATATTCTTGCCTCCTTTTTAAATCATCACCTCTTCATTTCTACCTGTCCTCCCTTCTTTGCATTTTCTCCACCAAATATAAAGCCCCATCTTAGTCCCATTGCCTTACCCTGAGGAGAACTCTAAAATAAAATAGGCTTTCCCATGACAATGAACATGACAGAAATCATCTCTTCAATTTTTACTGTAAGATTAAAACTTTTGATATTATATGATTACAGTGGGATTTAGAAATATTACTTCTTAATCACAAAAATCATCAAAATTTTAAAAATAGAACAGAAATTAAACAATTGGTATATCCCCAAACAAGGCATATGCTTTGAAACAGGAAGAGGCAGGCAGACTGCCTCTGATCAATAGAAGGCATAGAGGAGTTCCTGCTGTGGCACAGTCAGTTAAGGATCAGTGTTCAATCCCTGGCTCAGGAATTTCCTTATGCCACGGGTGCAGCCATAAAAAAGAGAGATAACAAGCATAGAGAAAATGTAAGTCAGGCACCAAGGGAAGTTGACTCAGCTGTCAAGACCTCACTAATCATAACCAAGTATAGAGGCAAAGAACTGCATAGGAAAGGTACAGGGATAAAAGATCTGATAACTTCCAGGATACATGGCTCAGGTGTAGGGTCTGATAGGAGGAGCTATAATAGGTGAGGCTAAACAAGGAGACACAGTCCAGACAACAAAGAACCTTGGATTCCAGGCTAAAGCATTGAGATTTTATCCTGAAAGCAATAGGGAGACATTGTCAGGGGGTGGGCGGGGGCAAACAGAAAATACACATGATCAGGCTTGCACCTTAGAAAGATCCTTCTAAGCGGTGGGGTGAACATTCAATTAAGGCAGACTAAAATAAAAGAAAGGACACCTGTCAGAATAGTGCAGACAGTACTTCACCGTATTACAACAGTCCAGAACAGAAATTTTGCTGTATTGCAGAAGTCCAGTCCAACACTTTACCATGTTACAGTAGCCTAGGCTGCAGAAAGTAAGACCCTAAAGCAAGACAATGTCAGCTGAAAAAGAGAAGGAACCAAACCTCAAGATATTTAGGAAGTAGATACTTCACTCACGGTGTCCAGTTGGATGTGGCAGATGAGGGCAGAGAGGAATCTAGTTTCTGACTTAGGAGATTCAAGAATGAGTGTCCTTCCTCTGGCCTTACGATGCTGATCCATCACCATACACCCGCCCAGGGCCGTGCCCGTCCATTACCCCATTTCATTCCTATGACTCTTTTGCCAAAGCCTGTAAGACCCTCAAGCCTCTCCCATTCTAAGAAGCAAATACACATTAGAAATCTACTGTGTCACTCAGTCCCGAGGTAGCTGGGAGAGTTAAAGAAAGATGGTTTTTTCCCTTAACTTTCCTTAAGTTTCAAGGAAAGCGTTTATCCCAGCAACCCCCCTATCCAACAAATCCATCTTCAGAGCTAATCAAATAAATCAGGCTCAGATCTGGTGTTGCTGTGGCTGTGGCATAGGCCGGCAACTGCAGCTCCAATTCGACCCCTAGCCTGGGAACCTCCATATGCCACCAATATGGCCACAAAAAGACAAGAGAGAGGGAGCATGATATCTGTGAAAACATCTTACAAATCAGCTGCCACTGCTGAAAATCAGAATCATTCTAAGGGCGAAGGCCAGTCAGGGCCTTCAGGTAAAGAGGAGTCCCTCATTGGCAATAAGAAAAAAAGAAAGAAAGAAAGAAATCCTTTACCAAATTATGTCCTTGGATAATCATAAGCAACCTTTTTTTGTTTGTTTGTTCTTTGTTTTTTGTCTTGGCTGCACCCACAGCATGTAAAAGTTCTCTGGGCCAGGAATTGAACCCATGCCCCAGCATTAACCAGAACCACAGCAGTGACAACACCAGGTCCCTAACCTGTGAGCCACCAGGGAAATCCTCGAGCAACCCTGTTTAGGCTACAATAATTTAAGAGACCTCAAAAGGGCCAAGGTCGCTTTTTATAATGCAAAATAAAAAAATATTTACTATACTTAGTCCTGTAGAGGAGGAAAGCACGAATTCTTAAAATACAGATTGCTTACTTCATTGGATAGAAGAATGTCAAAAAAATGACTATGCTTTTTAGCCACTAAATTCTAGCATCTGTGCATATTGGAGAGGTAGCGACATAGAGGCAGTTTTCTAATCTTGCATTTTGCAGTAAGATCAAAAGCTGTATGGCAGAGTCAAGGAGGCCTCCAACAGCCTAAGGGCCATGGATTGCCTCCCTATTGCCCCAACGACTCTGCTGGGCACTTTACACAGGTTATCTCATTTAATTTTAGCATGATACTAAATATTGGACCAACACGCCACTTGGTAAGTATGTGACAAAAGATAGAATACCTAGCAGTTCTGTTTTCAGTCTGTAAACATGTAGTTCTTCTTCCACATGGATGAATCACAAGCTTATTTCAAATACCCCTGGTTCACCTTGATCAGCAAATGAGCAGCACCTGGTAAAATTAACCCCAAAAAAGCAGAGTACCAGGATGTTGTGTTCAAAAAATGGCCTTTGCCCATATAAGCCCTTTCAAAAATTGAAGTCTAAATAAAAGAGAATTGCCCAAACAAGAGGGACTACAAGCCACTCAAATTTATTACCAGGAAACACTGCAGAATCACTTTCAGAAGCACATGAAGAAACTGAAGTCTTCTGTGATTAAATATCCTTTCAAAAATATCCCTTCCAGGATTAACACGCTGCAACATTTTCTACAACACTAAAGAGACGAATATCTATAGGCTTGCTCCTAGATGTATTTAGGGGGAGCCCAGAGAGTTAATTTAGTTTAAGAATCCAGAACAAGGTCCAAACAATTCAACATTCCCTTCTTCATCCAAAGGTCACTAAAATGCATATGTCAGACATCTGCTGATTTCTTTTAGGAATGCTGAATTTTAAACCCAATAATTCTAAATGTAGCTCTAATATAATCTACAAATGACCTTACTAAGTCTTTCTACATCCCATAAAAGTATGTTAATTGTATCATTTTATTTAAGTTCCCAACTTGCTGTGATATATTAGCATATTAAAATTAACTCTGTGCACTCTAATCATTTCACTTTCTGAGCCAACTTACCAGGACAAATTTGATAAAATTATAGTACCCCCTTGTGGTGTTACCTTTATACCCTGCTAGAATGTTCTGTAATATTATATTTTTTTAAATCTTCTTCAACTAAGATCAGTAGATAACTAATTAACCTTTTCTAAATTCTAATAAAATCATGGGGAAAATTAAAAGGGCTATCACCAGATAGTGATACCAGATGAGACAATGTGGCATTTCAGCACAAAAGTAAGACTATTTGGAGCCATGCATATTATTTTTAACAAATGCAAAACACGTATAAAGAATATTTTCTATGGACAGATTCATATACCCAAATTAAAGCACAAAATTCTGAAATCACCCACTGGATTTTAGTTTGCCTTGGAAATGAATTCAAATAACTGAAGGAGGGAAAATGATGCTTTTGAGTGGTAAACAAATATAAATTCTTCACAAATTAGAAAGAAAAAGGAAAATTAGTAAAATTTAAATAGAAAGATTTTTTTTCCATGATTCCCCCAACTTTCTTCAGTCACATCCAAATTGTACATTACTGTCATTACTTTCATTAAAGTTTATAATATTATTTAGCAAAATGAGTAAGACTTTGGGGCACACACTTTGATACAAAGATTTTTCCCAGCATTATTTTATTTTTCCTCTCTTTATTGGCTTTCCTACCCCTCACCAAAAAAAAAAAAAAAAAAAAAAAAAAAATCCCCTACTCCCTTCTTCTGATTTCCTCACTAACTGATTTTCATCTTATTATAGAATGGGCTTTTAGCAATAAGGCAAGGAAACACGGAATGAATGAATGAATGAATGAGAGACAGAAAGAAGACCACAGCCACAGCCAAAGCCATGCCAGACCCGAGCCACATCTGCAACTTACACCACAGCTCATGGCAACATCAGATCCTTAATCCACTGAGCAAGGCCAGGGATCAAACCCATGTTCTTACAGATACTAGTCAGGTTCATTTTTGCTGAGCTACAACAGAACTCTCAGAGGATCTTATAAGAAATCCCATGATCTCATTGGAAAAAAAACAGAAAAAGATCTTACCTACAAGTTAATATATTTAGATCCACTGTCAATGAAATGGCAATTTCATATTTATAGACTATCCAAGTATCTTACTAAGTAACTAGAAAGTAAACCAGTTAAGCATTTCAAATTAGTTCCTCTTTTGCTTTCAGCAGTGGAGCAGTTTATCTCTGGTTCAAGCCAGGAAGAAATTCTAACTTATTTACACTGAAAATATCAAGAAGCTTTGTTTCAATTTAGTTCAGGTTCAGGTTCAACAAAATAAGAGTTCTAGTTCAGTTCTAGGAAGGTGGAAACATATTTACACGTTTCTAATTCAACTTCCATTGGCTTCCTGATTACAATGTAAAATAAACAGTATTGAATTGTACTCACTTAGGTTTTCAGACAACATTTTTGAAGTCCCTTTCAGGGACTGTGATGGATGTTGGGATACAAAAATGAATAGAGCAAAATTCTTGTCTTAAAGAATATCACAGTCTAGCTAGGAAATAGCTAAGTGGATAATAAATGTAATGATATGGAGGGGAGTGTAGTATCACAAGAGCTACAGCAAGAATTTCTTACAAGGGGACATTACTTTGGTTTAGAAAATGTTTTGATCAGCCCCTAAAGGTAAGGGCCCACTAAAGCGCATTCTAAAATAATCAAAAATGGTCACTAAACCTTCTAAAGTCAGTGGATCCTGTTTTTTCCTCTTGTGGGTTAAGTATCACTATGCACTTGGAGGACTAAATGGAGCAAGGTGGATTGTTCTGCCTAACAGACAACAGCAATTTAGAGTCTCAAGAGTCTAGACAAATGTGCAAGGGAGAAGATACAACTGGCCCAGGGCCACAACACACAACTCCAAGGAGCACCACATACATCATTTGCTATTTAAATAGCATTCTACAAGCCAGCAGCCCTGCAAAACCCAGAGGAACTGGGCAGTGCTGGGCAGCTAAAGAATCCCTAGTGACCACAAAAAAAAAAAAAAAAAAAAAAAAACTGAGGCAAGAGCAGAAATGCCCAGAAGGGATTTTTGTTGTTATTTGCCTTGGAGTATGATACAACTCTCCTCCAAAATCATCTTTCCTCTTAAGACTTCTATATAAGTGAACTTGAATTTTACTATTGTTATTTGTTTCTGTGTAGTAGCTGAGGGTGGCAGTTATTTCAGGTTTTATGAGTGGCGATGGCCACGTTAGTTTGTGAGCCCAAAGCAGCACTGAACTTCGCATCCTCATGGACCCAGGGCGTACACTGAATGTGATGATGCTGGGCCCAGAGGACAGGAGAAAAGCTGATATTTGAGTGACACAAAGTTATAATTTAAAAAGTAATAAAAGCTAAAACAGAGGTGCTGTGAGAGAACAGAAAAGGAAGTACCTGCTTTGCCTCAGGGAACCAGAAGCATCACGGACAAAGTGACTTTTGAACTGAGTTTTGAAGGATGAATAGCAGTTATCCAGGAACAGAAAAATGGGGAAAGGCATTCAGTAGACAACAATGTGAACAAAGAGGGGGCAATGAGGGATCACCAAGAAGCCAAGAGTGGCTGGAGGAGAAGGAATACCTGTTCTGTGCCATGCCATTGGCAGGTTTGTTCTGAAAGGCCACTGGGGAAACCTGTTAGTTACCAGCCATTTACATATTTGTGAGAACAATGTCCCTATCTACCTACTACCCATCCTTCTACTTCCTTTAGTAAAACTCTCTGGAAAAGACCTTGCAATTGCTCTGTACTGGATTGTGTGGTTTATCTGCAGTGTTTCCTTCCCTCCATATTCACCCCACAGTTTCGTTGTGGATGGAGTATATTCCCCCATTCCATTGACTTTGGGCTTGGTCATGAAACTGTTTTAAATAATGGAAAGTAGATATAGGGGTCAGTGTGCCAGTTCCAAGTTGGGGCCCTAAGAGGCATCCTGTGCTTCTACCCCACCTAGCCACAGGCCCCAGGATAAGGTGACACATTGATATGGACTGAATTGTGCTCCGCCTTCCCCAAAATTCATATGTTGAAGCCCTAACATCTAGGATCTCAAAATGTGACTGTATTTGGGAATTCCCGCTGTGGCACAGTGGGTTAAGAATCCAAATACAGTGGCCTGGGTCTCTGCAGAGGCACGGTTTGACCCCTGTCCCCAACACAGTGGGTTAAAGAATCTAGTGTGGCCACAGCTGCAGCTCAGATTCAATCCCTGGCCCAGGAACTTCCATATGCCACAGGTGTGGCCATTAAAAAAAAGAAAGAAAAATGTGACTGTAAGGTGAAGATAGTCTTGAAAGAGGAGACTAAATTAAAAAGAGACCATTAGAATGAGTTCTAATCCAATCTGACTGGTGTTCGTATAAGAAGAGGAAAGTTGACACACATAGAGAAACATAGGAAAGAAGGGACATAGTGAGAACACAGTGAGACACTGACAGGTACAACCAAAGGAAAAAGGCCTCAAAAGAAACCAAACTTGTTGACACCTTGATCTTGGACTCTCAGCCTCCAGAACTATAAGAAGATAAATTTCTGTGGTTTCGGTCACCCTGTATGTGGTATTTTGTTACGGTAGCCATAACAAATTAATGTACACATGGAAACAACCTAACCCATCCTGCAGCCTGAAGCAGAGCCAAACCACAGATCCATGAGCAAGAAATAGTGCTTATGGTTGAAAACCACTGACATCTTGGGATTGCTTGTCACGCATTACTATTGCAACAAAAACTGACCAATACACTTTCATTTCTCAATTCACAGCTGTTTACCTTCTAAATGTATCATGAAGTTGCTATTGCTAAAGCATATCATATGCTGATGGTTTGAAACAGTTTATAATAAGAAAAATCAACAATCTAAATGTTGACAGAGAGAGAGATAGGGAGATAAATGCCAACAGAGACAAGCTGTTAGTCTTTACTTATTCCAGTTTTTCTTCTACTTGCCCTTGGAGGTCATTTGGTCATGAAGATTGTAAGATCTAATCACTTACAGGTGGAATCTAAAAAAGTGATACAAATGAACATATTTACAAAACAGAAACAGACTCACAAACATAGAAAACAAACTTATGGCTACCAAAGGGGGAGGGGGAAGGGGTATATTAGGAGTTTGGGATTAGCAGATGCAAACTACTATATATAAAATAAACAAGAAGGTCCTACTCTGTAACACAGGGAAATATATTCTCACTGTCTTATTACACACTATAATAGAAAATAATCTGAAAAAGAATATATATACATATATAACTGAATCACTTTACTGTACAGCAGAAACCAACACAATATTGTAAATCAACAATATTTGAATAAAATAAATCCAAACAGGAAGTTCCCCTGTGGCACAGTGGGTTAAGGATATGGCATTGCCACAGCTGTGGCACAGGTTGCAACTGTGGTACAGGTTCAATCCCTGGCCTGGGAACCTCCAGATGCCACAAGCGTGCCCCCCTCCCCAAAAAAAATCCAAACAAAAGCAGAAAATATTAAAACAGAAAAGAAGACTGTAAAATCTAGAGTCAGATTACCTAGATTCAAATTCCTCTGTGTTTATCAATTACTAGCTTTGCAGCCTTGCCGCAAATTACTGAATTTCTCTGGATCTTAATTTTCCCGCCTGTAAAATGAGAATATAATAACAGCCACATAAGAGTTGTTAAGAGGGTTAAATGAATGAATAAAAGAACTGGGAGCAATGTCTGACACATAGGATGTTTTTAGTCGTGTTCCTTATTGGTATCACTTGTCTGACTACACTGAGTATATTCTGCGGGCTCATGTTCCTTTGGTCACCCTCTGCCAAAATCACTCCAAAACCTCTTTCGGGTATTTGTCCCAAACCCTTTCTCTCCTTCATTCTGAACCTTCTTCCAAGATGATCTTAGCCATTCCCATGGCTTTTGCTATAGCTACTCAAACGTATACCTTTCTTCTAGACCTCTTTCTGAACTCCAAATCCGGATGTCCTGCTGGACATCTCCAGGCTTTACTTCGGTGACTCCTGGTGAAGCCCTGCATCAGCTGGAGATGACCAGCAGACAGACTACGATCCCCCTAGAGAAAAATGAGACAGAAGAGCAACCAAGTAAATATACTTAGGTCTCCTATAGCTCATAAAAATAATGTGTCTTAATAAGAACCAAAGGCATTCTAAAGTCATAAGAGGTAATGATAATATTTATTGAGATCCTTTCTTTTTTAATGATTTTTTATTTTTTCCATGATAATTGATTTACAGTGTTCTGTCAATTTCTACTGTACAGCAAAGTGACCCAGTCACACACACATATACATTCTTTTTCTCACATGATCCTCCAGCATGCTCCATCACAAGTGACTAGATAAAGTTCCCTGTTACTGAGATCCTTTCTATACAAGTTACTTTCTAAATATTTTACACATATTAATTCATTTACTCTTCAAAGGAACTCTGTGTGGTAGGTAGTACTAGCATCCCTATTAGATAAATAAGGAAAACGAGGCACAAGAAGCTTATAAAACTTATGTCATATAGCTGGAAATGGTGTTGTGGTTTTTTTTTTTTTGTTTTTTTGTTTTTTTTTGTCTTTTTGCCATTTCTTGGGCCGCTCCCACGGCATATGGAGGTTCCCAGGCTAGGGGTCGAATCGGAGCTGTAGCTGCCGGCCTACGCCAGAGCCACAGCAACGCGGGATCCGAGCCGCATCTGCAGCCTACACCAGAGCTCACGGCAACGCCAGATCGTTAACCCACTGAGCAAGGGCAGGGATCGAACCTGCAACCTCATGGTTTCTAGTCAGATTCATTAACCACTGTGCCACAACGGGAACTCCAGGAAATGGTGTTATTTTAAACTAATCCTCCAGTCAGACTCTAGGGTCCATCATCTTAACCACCATGCTTGACTTCCAGAAATAAGGCCTGAAAAATGTTTTCAGACACTAAAACAAGCACAATTATCATTATTTTAAATAACAGTAATGGCTATCATTTTGGAGGCCAGGTACACATTCAAGTAAAATGCTTTACACAAGTTAATCTGTTCGATTCCTCAACAATGCTATGATGCAGGTCTTAGTACTGTGCCCACCCTACAGAGGCAGAAACTAAGGCCCAGGAAAAGTCAGTAAATAACTCAAAGTCACACAGTGGTAAAAAGAGACAGGACCCAAATCCTGTCAGTCTCACACCAGCATCCCTCATCTTTTTTTTTTTTTTTTTTTTTTTTTTTTTGTCTTTTGTCTTTTGTTGTTGTTGCTATTTCTTGGGCCGCTCCCGCAGCATATGGAGGTTCCCAGGCTAGGGGTCTAATCGGAGCTGTAGCCACCGGCCTACGCCAGAGCCACAGCAACGCGGGATCCGAGCCGCGTCTGCAACCTACACCACAGCTCACGGCAATGCCGGATCGTTAACCCACTGAGCAAGGGCAGGGGCCGAACCCGCAACCTCATGGTTCCTAGTCGGATTCGTTAACCACTGCGCCACGACGGGAACTCCAGCATCCCTCATCTTAACCACCGTTGCCTCGAGAGATGAGCACTAAACGGCCTCTTGAGCAATTGCTGGCATGCCCTCTCCTGCGCCACACCCCTGTATGGTAGATGCCACTAGAAAAAGCTCTCTCGGTTCCAGGTCCCACGAGGCCCCACCTTTGGGGACTGACACAGCCTCTCTCTCCATTTGTCTCTGGAATTGCACAACCCTTGTCACTAATTCTCTTCGTGGGGCTCTGCTCCATCCTCTCTACACTCAGCTTCCCCTAATTTTTGGTTTTGGCTCCACCATAAATGTAGCTTTTATGTAACTTTGGCTTGCCATGGTGCTGACTCAGGCCTCTATTCCATAGGCCCCTTTAGCTCAGCTCTCTACAGCTAACTGACTCCAGTTCCTGTCTCTGAGTCAGATTTCAGAGACAGAAATTCGATTGGTCAATGGCCAGCCAGTGGAACAGGTGACTTTGATGAGGTGTCTGTCTGAATTAGCTGTGCTGGATGGGAATCTGGATTCATGTGGGGGAGGATTAGAAATATTCAGCCTAAGGAGTTCCCGTCATGGTTCAGCAGTAACAAACCCAAATAGTATCCATGATGATAGGAGTTCAATCCCTGGACCCACTTAGTGGGTTAAGGATCTGGGGTACTTGTGAGCTGTGGGGTGGGTTGCAGATACAGCTCAGATCCTGTGTAGCTATGGCAGGGCCATAGCCCAGCAGCTGCAGCTCCAATTCAACCCCTAGCCTGAGAACTTCCATGTGCCGCAAGTGTGCCCCTAAAAAAAAAAGAAAGAAATATTCAACTTAGAAGAGAAAAAACAAGAGGAAGAGTGACAAACTGTGAACAAGCTATCATAGGAAGACATTTTTTACCCTCTCCCCAGCTTTCTTTCAATGGTCAGAGTGGCAATCCCCGCCCCCCATCACCAACGTTTTGAGACAGATACAATGAGGAAGGTCTAGGAAGAGGTTTCTGCCCAGGCAAGGAAGTGCCTTTAGGTGGTCTCTAAGATTCCTATGAATTTGTGGAAATTTAAGGACTAGTTAAAAAATATAGCAAAAGCACCTTAGAAAAGCATGTTAAATATCCTCTGAAATAGCAGCTTTCAGATTGTCTGTTGACGTTTCCCCACCCAAGGAGGAAGTTACACTGAGACGGCAAGCACAAAGGCACAAGAAGCAGAGCGAGACACAGCACAGCAAAAGGAACTTCACCAACCTCACACTTCAATGAAGCTGTCTCCCTATTGGCCACAGGTCCTCCCTCATAAAATAAGGCTCCATCCACCGGAATTACAATTAAATGACCTCTGAAAAATTTGCAGACTCCTTGAATGTCTCAGGTTATAAGGAATCTGCAATCACTCATGACTGAATTACACTCCCTAAAGATTTATCTACCACCGACCGTGTGCAATCACTTGAGGTGCTGTTCCTGACCACATGCAGGATACAAAGGTAAGAGTCACTCTCCCTCCAACGTCCAGGACCCACCATGCTGGGAAGAAGGGGAGGTGCACTGGCAAACAAGAAAGAATACACTGTAACAAGTGAGTGCAGGAGGGGAAGAGCAAGGGGAGAAGTTTATTCCATGGAAGCCCATGCAGGGACTTGAGAGCCATTTGCTGAGGTGATACAGGATCTAGACCTTGTAGAAGGCATGGGGGCTGGTGTACAACTATTCCACCAGCACAGCATGAGCAAAGGCGCAGAGGTATTAGGCACTATAGTAGCAGGTATATCTGGAGAACGGCAGATAGTCTGGCATGGCTAGAAGATGGGTGTGTGGGGAGGAGAGAGACGGAGGAGGACAAACTACTGGGAATGGCAGAATATATGTTTGGAAATGCGGTCTGGAGGACCTTGACTTAAGGACTGTTCCGAATGGAAAAGGTCTCTATAATCATGATAAGGAACTTCAAATCAATCTAACTTTGGGAGTTCCTGTTGTGGCTTAGTGGAAACGAATCTGACTAGCATCCCTGATGACGCAGGTTCGACCCCTGGCCTTGCTCAGTGGGTTAAGGATCCGGCATTGCCCTGAGCTGTGGTGTAGGCCACAGACAGAGGCAGCTTGGATCTGCTGTTGCTGTGGCTGTGGTGTAGGCCAGCAGCCACAGGTCCAACTCGACCCCTAGCCTGGGAACCTCTGCATGCCGCAGATGCGGCCCTAAAAAAGACAAAAAGAGGGAAAAAAAATCACTCTACTAAACATCAAAGTTAAAAAGTACTAATGAGCCCAATATCTGACCTTAATAATAAACTCAGAAAGTCAATGAGGGAGACCCTTGAAAGATCATATCCCTGCCTTCCAGAAACATAACCCTGGGGAGAAGGATGCAAATGGGACCTCCGAGGTAAAGGCAGAGGTGGGACAAATCTCTTCCTGAATAGGAGCAATGCCCTTCCTTGCCAAAACTGCCTCTCAAACTTCTCTTCACCAGTCCCACATGTGACCTGACCCGGAATAAAGATCCCTTTCTGCCCTCCTTTGCACAAGTAACAATAAAAATGTTGTGCCTGTCAACCAGCACGTTTAATGCAGCAGCAGCACTTAAATCTGCCTCTCATTTTCCTACCACTTTCCTGAAATTCCAGAGGACGGGGTTATTGTTAAACAGCAGCAAGCATTATTCTCACAGCAGTGCACATTAATAATAATTCAGTGTGGTGTCATGGAAGCCTGTAGGCTCTGAGCTGAATTTATTTGAAAAATAAAGTTTGTTTTTTTTTTTTCCCTGAAGATCTTTACTTAAGTCAGCATGGAACTCTTGTAAAGATAACTACCAATAAGTCACAACTACCCAAGGAGCAGTCTTGTTATTTTTTTAATTCACTGCTCACCATGACAACATAATAAACACACCTTTAGAGGCCCATACATGTCCAACTATTGAAAATGTCATAGTTCCTCCTTCATGGTGCTCCCAGGCATAAACTTCAACTGACTTTTTTTGGGGGGGGGGGTCTTTTTTTTTTTTTTTTTTTTTTTTTGCTATTTCTTGGGCCGCTCCCACGGCATATGGAGGTTCCCAGGCTAGGGGTCGAATCGGAGCTATAGCCGCTAGCCTACGCCAGAGCCACAGCAACACTGGATCCAAGCCGCGTCTGCAACCTACACCACAGCTCACGGCAACACTGGATCGTTAACCCACTGAGCAAGGGCAGGGACCGAACCCGCAACCTCATGGTTCCCAGTCAGATTCGTTAACCACTGTGCCACGACTAGAACTCCCTTCAACTGATTTTTTTGATTTCCTGAAATTCTAGTAAAACATCAATGTTCAACTGCAAGCTACTAGAAATAATTTTGTGATAAATTGGCAACACAGGCTTTATTTCATAATCCACTAATAATTACTGAGCTCCTTGTTCACTTTAAAAAAAAAAGCAGCAAACCATCAAACCAATATGGTTTTGGCATCTGTTTTTTCAATTTTTGTTGAGAGTTCTCTTAGATGTTCCTATATCCTTTCATAAATGACTAATAGGAAAGATACAAGACTAATAGGAAACATAACTTTATGTAACTTCATTGACGGTTGGTTTCAGTTAACAGCTGGTCTTTAAACTACCCAACATAAAAGCATACATTTTAGGGGGAAAAAAAACCAACCCCAAAACTGCTTCATAAAATCAAGTATTTCATTTTTCAAAGCTTTAGGATTATTCGAGAGGCTAGAGTACTAAAAAGTCTCTAGAGTTGGTTTTTTTAAAAGTTAAAAGTTTCCACCTTTAAATAGCAGAGACTAGAGATTTTACTATACAATAAGTGTCAGAAATAAAATACAATTCCCTTCAAAGCCATATTTAAAAAAAAAAAAGTAAGCCTCTGTTAAAAAAAAAAAAAAAAAAAGTTTCTCCTTCCAACATTGAGATGTGGATCTAAAATCACAGCAAACAATTACGATGGTCTTTCTGCAATAGTGCCCAGACATACACATCAACCACAGCTTCAGGCTTCCATATGTTCAGGCTGCTAACAATGCTTTCTCTGCTTCCTAACAGCTGCTCCTTTTTTGTTAAGGAAATACTCTTAAGAAGCACACCACAGAAGCACAGTATTCAATTTCCCGCCATCCTCAGTCCCTCCCCAAGTGCACAGAATATAACATCAAGTACATACGAGTTCCGACTTCTTCATGCAAACGATTGCTTTTTTTCCTTCTCTATCCCATATCTTCTATACCAATGAATTTATTTGGCAGGGGCGGGGGGAGGGTAGGGAGCAGATACTTATGCTCTGACAAAATGTTAGGTGGATTCAAGAAGAATGTCTAACGATCAGTAACTCTCAGAAAATTTAAAAAAAAAAAAATCTCTCACTGGAAGCTTCTTGTTGGGCTCATCTCTCTCTCTGAAGTCTGCCAGGCCCTCACATACCAGGGCTGGTTTGCTTTCTCTCCAACAGGGATAATGGGCTTTTCAGCACTTTTGCCAAATTACTGACAGAAAGACCTATTTCCCCTTCCTCTGAAAAGAAACTGATAGTGACAGAAGCAAGAGAATAACTTTAACCACTAAATTATACATTGCAAACAACAGATGGATAAATGAAACTCCCACATAATTTCATTCCAAATTCTTTCCCAGCTAAAGGTTCATAAAAATGGTCAATAAGTCACAAAAGCATCTGGCCTGAAATTTTTTCCTGGATTTTTTTGTCTTCTGCCTTACTATTGTCTTTTGAATATAATGTTTTTCATGAAGACATCAATAGGAGCACAGTTAAGGACTGTGTAATTCGGAAATGCCGGGAGGTAATACTTGAGTGTTCTCGTCTTTTTCTGGGACTAAGTTAACTACATTAACTTGCTCCATTAGGAACGGCATCCACGATTTCACATTTGTGTTCATTTTCCCAAAGGTATAAACACTATCACCGTCTCTGGTTCCAAACCATTGACCTTTTTCCCAATAATTTCTGTCCCCAATACATTGTCATGCACAGGTGAGCACTTAATAAATACTATTGGATGATGGATGTACCCAATTACAGAATATTCCAAAATGCTCCATTTTATAAGTCTCCCTAAGAGCAACACTGGTGGAGCCTTAACATCCACCTTAGCTCAAAGTCTGACAAATGCATTTCAAAACCCACGAATGTATAATCGACGCTCAGAGACAGTTTAAAAGTGTCTCTGTGTCTCACACCTGCCTGCCTAGGACACAAAATACAAAATCTGAATCAAATACAAAGCAAAATGAAAAAGATGTGTATTGGAACAGGTTGTGCTTTTCAGTATCAAAATTCGGGTGAGGCAGTCTTTGACACAGCAAGAAATTTGTAATTCAAAAATCAAAATTTGTACGCTCTTTACTAAACACACAAAACCCACATGACTTAACGTTCTCAACTACCCACCTCTGAAAACCAAAGAAAGCACACACACACACACAGCATTGTTCAAGTCAAAGTGGGATTTAATACTGCAAACACGTTGGTGGGTAACGACTGTGTGCTGAAGGAAACCACGAAGCACCTTTCACAGCCAGGTGTTCCAGGTGTTCCATCGATGTTTTCATGTTAACAATTTATCAATAAGTGGGGATGAGGTAGCGCCAAGCTGCCACCAGAGAAGCCTGGCGCACCCAAGTTTAGAGAACAGGGAGCAGGGAATGTGTCTTGGTTATAGAACAAAAGAATTCTTTTTATCACTTGCCTTTACTGCTGGAGAAAATGGCTCCTGGTGTGCTGAACTCCATGATAAATGTGCCCCCTCTCGTTCTTTATTGCCTCTGTAAATCACAGGACTGACAGCAGTTAATAAGAAAAGCTTTTGAGTGGTTTTGAAGTTTTGCTTTGTACAAATAAAGTCTCATATTAAAGATTTTGCTAGTCCTCAAGGTGTAGAAAAAGCAGCAGGCGTGGAACTTCCATAGTTTTAACTGTTTGTCTCCTTTTTTTAATTTTCAAAAAAAAAAAAAGAAAGAAAACCTTTCAGACATGCACATTGGAAAAACACAAGCAGATCATCGTTTAAATGGCTTTGTGTACTCATAGAGTTGCTGGTGCTACTGAAATTATAATCTCTTCTAGTTTTCATAAGCTGTATATTCAGATAAATACCAGAAAAGATATGTGGTGGAAAGAAGGTTGTCACGGTAGATTTATTACTATGGTTCTGACCATAATTGTATGGTTTACCTCTTTTAGCCAAGGCAAATTTGGGTTGAAGGCTGAGAAAGAGAACACGAAATTCCACTGAATCGATCAGCTGCCAGTTCCATCAGAGGGCCTGGGATCCTGAAATTCTGAAATCATATTTCAGAATATAATTGACATTAAAAGGAATAACAAAGCAACTTCACTGAGTAGGCGTTTTCTCCAAGGAGCTTAAAATACTTTACCATAACAGCCTCACGCAGTCCTAGAGGGCTGGCTTTATTATTTGTACTTGCTCGCAGAGGAAGTGGAGGCACAAAGAGAGAGAGATGTCTTTTCCTGATTATCGCTAAGTTCTCCACAGAGCCAAAAAATAGACCCAAGTTGGTATTCTTAAGACCTCACTCATTTTACAGCTCACAAAATAAGAATTTCGAATGTACTTTTCTCTGACAATATCACAATATCACCATCACAGAGGAAAGAAGGGTTAGTAATCTACTGACGTTGGCTGAATAACTATCTGTGCACCAGAAACTGGCCAGTTTATGATCTGGGGTTCAACTTCTCTTTGCCAGAAGCGACAAGGGCAAATAAAAATCAGATTTTCAAACTGATCTGCTTGTGGCACTGTGCAGTTTGGTGGGCATAAGGTTAAAGGAACTAAACCATAGCTAATTTTGATGGCGGTTTTAGAACATTCTGATGTTTCACAGCAGCATATATCCAGGACCTGGCTTTGCCGTTAGGATTTCATTAAGCGACACATTTTACTGAAACAAATTAGAGCTAATATTCTGGAGATTTTGTTTCGTTTCCACGGTTTGCTCTATCCTACTCTAACTCTGGCCAATTCTTTCCAAAAGCGAATTTTCTCCACCCGGTGTCCCAAGTGAATAAGAATGAACAAGATTCCAAATTCTTGCAGGCCTGTCTGTTGAGATTGCCAACCTGCACGGGTTGCCCTGGGAATCATCTGAGGAAGTTGGCACAGCAGAGCTTTGGCAGCTCAGAGGTGGTCTTCGGTTCTTGAACTACTAGAAGCAAAGGGAAGATGTGCGGTTACCTCTCTACCGTCATCTCCCTGCTGACCGAGATTATTCCATGAGGCTCAGAACTCCACGGGTGCAATGAACATATGAGCTATGAAACATGGAGGCCTTTCTCTGGAAGGAAAACCCAGGTTCTGCTTGGATTATCAAGATAAATTTCCTTGAATCTCAGACTGAGTTGCCCAGAAACCTGTCCCAGGTCCCTGGAGACAGAGGACTTATGTAAAGGAAGTTAAGGTGTCCAAAGTCAGCTAGGTGTGGTCCAGTGAAAATGTCTAAGAAAGTGCTCCTGCAGATTTATAGCCTGCCTGACATTTAAGAAACTCATAAGATAGAATGTGCACTGGGACCCATGGCTGTTAACCAGATTTCCCAGGGTGTAGAACAGGAAGAACCATACCATGCCTGGCTCTTTCAGAAGGCAGTAAAACATAGTCCAAAGGACCAGAGACTCCCGCATGGGACAGAGCTGCGGGCAAATTCAAGCTCAGCCACTTTCTAGTTCTGTGACCTTACAAATAACATAATGTGTTTAAGTCCCTTTAAATCGATCTCATAGGATTGGCATCGAGTTAGGTTTATAAAGCACTTGCAAAGTGCCCCACAGAGAAGGCACCCAATAAATCACTAATTAACTTATTCAAAAAAATATGTGCCACACAGAGCTCTTTACATATGTTATTTCATTTAATCGCTACAGCAATTGTATGATTGGCCCATACGTAAAAGAGACCCCAATCCAAAAAGGTCAGGGTACTTCAGCAGACACAGGCTGGAGGTGGACCCTGGAATGAAGCCAGAGGAGAGGGATGTGAGTTGCCATCTGCCACCTGCCACTCCCTGAAGGGGCACCCGGGAGAGTGCGTCAGAGTCAGAGCCTCTGCCAAGCCCAGAGACCACCACCAGCTCAGCTAATCACGAGAGGATTTCCCAGGAAGACTTTCCTGTGCCTGCCCCAACTCCTCACCTCTCCCAGCCCTACCATGGGGTTGGGACAGGTGGGGGGGAGAAGCTCCGAGAGGGAAAGAGAAAAGTCAACCTGTCCCCACCTCCTGCTGTGGGCTTCTCAACCTAACGCAGCACCAAGCTGGGCAAGAAGAGTGGCTTTAATAAAGTTCAGAATGTTACAGTGCACTGGTCATTTTTTATCGCCAAAAGTATATTTTTATTATGACTAGAGGTCATCAGAGTATATTTTCTTAAATCTAAGAGTGGCTGGGAAAGCTAAGGGCTGTGCCTGAGGCTTTAGCTAGGGTAGGCAAAAAACTGGCCCCCAGAGTGGGTTTGAGAGGGAGGGGGAGATTACTGTTTGCTTCCTGTAGAGTTCTACTTTTCAACATACCATTGCCTTTAATATAAAATATATTCACCTATAAGTCTTATGAAACTAGAAACTGAAAACGGAGGCCACGACCATCAGCCAAATGAAAAACTAATTCTGAAACTACCTGTTGCTAAATTTAAAAATAAGTAGTCCATGCTGACACGGAAGTTTATATGCATGAAAATTCCAAATGAGTCTCCATAAACAAATAGGTGGATTCACCATATTGCACGAGATGAGTCATTCAATGTGGAGCAAGAAAAGAAAGGTCTATGAAGCTCAAAGTGAAGCAGAAACTATAATTTGAATAAGTCAGACTAGCTCCTATTTCAAATTATACTGACAGTCATTCAGGTTATCCAGGACTACCCCTTTCTCGCCACCATAAAAAAAAAAAAAAAAAAACCAGTAGTTAACGAATCCGACTAGGAACCATGATGTTGAGGGCTCGATCCCTGGCCTTGCTCAGTGGGTTAAGGATCCGGCGTTGCCATGAGCTGTGGTGTAGGTTGCAGACGCAGCTCGGAACTGGCGTTGCTGTGGCTCTGGTGTAGGCTGGTGGCTACAGCTCCAATTGGACCCCTAGCCTGGGAACCTCCACATGCCATGGGAGCAGCCCGAGAAAAGGCAAAAAGACAAAAAAAATAAATAAATAAATAAATAGCTTTCCATATAATCCGATTTCAATAGACAAACATCAACCCACTCCTTCATTTCATCTTGCACGGACCTAACAAAAGATAAGAATAAGGGGGTTGGTTTTGTAGGTCTTAAGATTTCTGTGTTTTGCAACAAGATATAGAAATATTAAATAATTTGAAATACTGGCAGGAGCAGTTGGTAAGGAATACACCAGAGCTTCAGAAATACTGGTAATATTCTAACACCTCAGCTGGGGAAGTGAACACATTTTATTTATTTCATTGTTCTTTATATATCACACACACACAATGGTACTTCAAACATTTCAAATTTTTCAAAAGTTTTTGTATTACGGAGATGGAAAAAAGATCAGTGGTGGCCAGGGGTTGGGAGGGAGGAAGGGATGATTAGGCAGAGCGAAGAGGACTTTTAGGGCAGTGAAACTATTCTGTATGATACAGAAAATGGTGGATACAACTCAGTATACATTTGCATTATACATTATACATTTCAAAACCCACAGAATGTACAACACCAAGCGTGAACACTAATGCAAACTATGAACTTTGGGTGATAATGACACGTCAGTGGAGGTTCTCAGGTACAACAAAGGTACGTACCACTTTGATGCAGGATGTTGGTTGTGGGGGAGGCTGTGTACCTGCACAGTCAGGGGGCATATGGGAACTCCCTATACGTCCCACTCCCCTTTGCTCTGAACCTAAAACTGATCTAAAAAATAAAACCTCTTTTTAAAAAAGATTTTGTGTTCCTACTCCACTTCTCAATGCTCATCTCTAATTGCTCAAAATCTATTTTAAGTGACAACTCCATAAGGCCCTTCTTAACACTTTCTCTTCCTACCGAGGGACCTATCACTCTTCTCTATGCTGCCTCGGCTCCTCGGTCTTTGTTCCAACCCATCCATGGCACATGCTTACCCAGGTCTGTCTACCAGCCTTCTTTCACTGAGAGAAAGGAAGACATCATCTTGGTGTTCTTGGTATTCGGAACGCCTAAAAGAATATCTCGCATATAATAGATACTCAATACGCCTTAAATTATTTCCTATTGTATTTATATAGTGTATAAATTAATATAGAATATAATCAATAATGTTACAGCTGAATCTGATTTTTAGCTTCAGATACATTAATTTTACAAAGATGCTTCCAACATCCCTGATATATTTGAAGTGACACATATCAACATTTTAACCAGTTTTCTTTCCTTGCTGTGAATAATTGCCACAACTAGAGATATGAGCTCATTTGAAGGAATGAAAAGAGCTCTCCCTAAGATCATTTAATAGACCTATGCATAATTATCAATTTCCTCTTGAAGCCACCATTTGTTAAAAGAAAAGGAAAGATTCTATTAATGATCAAAACACTTGACTTTCTGGACCTATTCCAGCTAATGGGGGAAACTCAGTTCTCTGTTGTTGGGTTACTGCCAGGTGGTCTTTTACCGGGAATCATTCTAAACTTCTAATCACAGTTCAACGACCATCTGCCAAATCATACACAGGTATTGATATCTGCCACTCTACAGTTAAATTGCGCCAAATGTCAATGCAATCGACTCATTAGCAGGCTTGTATCAAGCTTCAGTGTTCACTACCCATTTCTGCATCTCTTTGATTAAGCCGTGGATGAGCCATATTCCCTGCCTGTCCACCAGCTGATCAGCTCAGTAATACTGCTAATATAAAATCAGATGAGCAAACGAAGGAAGTGGTAAAACCCCTGTGAGCACTCTGGTTCCCTCTTATGTAGAATATCAATATACTACAATCTAGCAAGTAAAGCAAATGAAATTCAAAAATTGCTTAGAGAATCATTTTCATTGAAAGTCACAGGAGGTCATTAAAAAGCACTGTAATTGCCCTGGGATTATACTTTGCTATCATTCTTCCATTTTCCTTGCTACCTGATCTTTTAAATCTTTCTTGCTGACGTAAAAACCATAAGCAAACCTGAAGTGTGACTGTCACATGCAGAATCTGAATGTTGGAGGTCAACACGTCTTACTGGCATGCTGGCCCAACCACTCCAAATTTTATATCTCTTCTGTCCCTCAGTTATTGCCTGACATGATTTAACAACTGTAATTCCTTATTTAACGATGTCAAAGGTTTTTAGGAAATTGACTGTATTTCACCAACGATATATTTCTTCTTGATTACGGAGTGGTTAAAATGATTTTAAACCAAGACAGCAAAATAAAGCAGTAATAAAATCAATAAAAGGTGCTTAAAACATTCCTTCTATTAGGTAATGGCATTTAAAATATCCGTAGCTTGTAATGGCACTTAGGATATGCCCAAAAATCAATGAGCTAAATTACTTATTGAACTAGTTAATTTGAACATTGAGTTTTTTATGTATATTGATAAAAAGGGCTACAGAACACTCCTGGCAAGTAGCAATACCACGTTCATGGTCAGATGTCTCCCTCTGCTGGAAAAGCAAATTAAATCATTTCCTCCAGTTACAGAACAAAAAGATAAAAAAATTGAAAGATATAACCATAAAAAGTCCACCACAGGCCTCTGAATCTTAAAAAAGGCTCCAGAAATTCATGGCAATAATATAAAATCATTAAGGGTTAAAAAACAGGCATCTTTTAAGAACTTTGTCATTAACCTGGAGCATGGTACTTTATAGTCAATATCAAATAGCAGATGAGAATCAAAATTTGATTATTTCAAAACTCCATTCCTAATTTTCTAACCATTATCCTAGGGGTTTTGGCACCTTAGAGTAAGATTCTAAAAGCCTTGAATCCTTTCTCTTTGATGTCAGAGGGAAACGAGTTTGAATTTTAAAAGAGAAAGTATAAATCTGTGCTCAAGGAAACGTCTACATTCTTAGTTTAATTTGATCAAAATCAAGTTTGAACTATCTCTGCAAATGAAGGGTTTTGAGAACTCAAAGTATGAATCCACTAAACAGCTCCACATTCCTCTCTCTGTGTGGGGTGGTATGAGAGTCCCCAATACTATTATTACCATTATTTTTTTTCAAACATCTACTATTTAAAATGCTAAGTACTTTATTGAAAAGACTCTTCACTGCTTTTCAATTTCTCCCCCTGCCAGTTCAGCCCTAAGCAGGTGTTAGACTTCTGAAGAGCTTGCCTCAGGACTTTTAACTCAAACTACAAAGGGGAGCTTCAGAAATTATGATAAAAGGTGTTAAGAGAGAAATGAAGGTGAAGAGGTTATCTGACACTAACCTAAAATTTAACATAGTACCTTTTGAAAAATTATAGCTACCCAGAATATACCATTTGATTTTGAATGGTTTTATCAATAATGGCCCATATTTCTTTTCACTCACATTTCAACACATTTCATTTATATTTGAAACAATAGATATATTTAAAATTACATGCACTGATGGGAAATTTTTAACCAAAGAGCTTTGCGCATTCTACATGAGTTTGGTTTTATGTTGTTTTGGTTTTGTAGATGGGGGGCTAAATAGGAGCCTACGGAGAGTACTGGGGGAGGGAGGGGTTGCATGCTAAAAGATCATTCAACAGCATATTACGGATGCACTGTGTAATATACTACCCAAGTTATACAATGCAGCTAACAAGTATATGATGCTTAAAAAAAAAAAATGACTGAGTTATGGTCCTGGCCTCCACATACACCCTAGTACTAAAAAGACACAAGTCAAGTGAATCATTACTATTGAGCATGATGAGGTACAATAAAAATATGCATGAGGTGCTATGGGGATCCAGAGGACAGAGGAACTAACACTGCCTGAGGAAGGTAAGGAAAACACCAAAAGAAGAAATGACCTACTGAGTGTGGTTCTTTTTTTTTTTTTTTTTTTTTTTTGGTCTTTGTGCCTTTTCTAGGGCCGCTCCCATGGCATATGCAGGTTCCCAGGCTAGGGGTCTAATCGGAGCTATAGCTGCCGGCCTACCCCAGAGCCACAGCAACGCGGGATTCGAGCCGCATCTGCGACCTACACCACAGCTTATGGCAACACTGGGTCCTTAACCCACTGTGGGAGGCCAGGGATCGAACCCTCAACGTCATGGTTCCTATTCAGATTTGTTAACCACTGAGCCACGACAGGAACTCCCCTGAGTGTGGTTCTTGAGAAAGACCCAGAAATTCTGGTGTTTAAGGGGTCAAGGGCAATTCAGAAAGCAGGAACAGGATGAACACAGAGAACAGCAAATTCGTTCAGAGACAGATGAAATGGCTGAAGTTTCAGGTGGGTTTCAGAGAGGATGAGAACAAGTGATGAGGCCCTGAGGGTCTGGCTCAGGCCAGCCTAAGAAGGGTCTTGGATACCTTCTTAAACTTCAGATTTTATCTCATAGGTACTGGAAAGGTTTTGAAGAATTTTAAGGAAGTAACATCAGCACTTCATACTGGGCGGGAAAAAATACCAGCAATGTGGAAGATGGCTTGGAAGTCCTGGTTGAAGAACGTAAGAGGTACCTGTAGGAACAAACCTGCAGAAATTTGGAAAACTTGAGAGGATGTCAGTGATCATGAAGAATTACCATAAACCCACATCAATGCCTACTTCTCTTATGACTTCCAGGTCTAAAAGAAGAAAACTTCATGTCATATGAGCAATTTTTTAAAAGACTTTGTACCCCTTCCTGTTCCTACAGAAAGCAAAAAAATTACAGTCTACGGTTGACAAATATTGCTCTATGCTTAAAACACAAGGTATACTAACTTCAAATTGATTCAACTTTCCGTGAATTTTTCAATTGTCTTTCCACTTGCATTAAAACTTCAATTTCACTAAAGTATGTGTGCTTTAGTGAAGGGTAAAACTGAAAGGTAAATACAAAACTAAAATTAGTTGCTCCATTTGAAATTAGGACTATGGTTGATTTTTTTCTTCCAAGAATTAGTTATTTTTTATGATTTATATTTTTTCCATTATAGCTGGTTGACAGTATTCTGTCAATTTTCCACTGTACAGCAAGGTGACCCAGCCACACATACACATACACATTCTTTTTTCTCACACTATCATGCTCCATCATAAGAGTCTAGATATAGTTCCCAGCACTACATAGCAGGATCTCATTGCTTATCCATTCCAAAGGCAACAGTTTACATCTATTAACCCCAAATTCCCAGTCCATCCCACTCCCCTGCCCTGGCAACCACAAGTCCCAACAGTAGTTATTGCCCAGCTTTTCAAATTAAAAAGTAACATTTTTTGATTTATGTCTTGAAGAAAATAAGGAAAAACATCTCTGTCCTTTAAAAGATGAAAAGCTTCATCTGTCTTCAAACTTTATATTTGTTTGATACTACATTCATAAATCTGCATCTCAAATGTTTAATTTTACAGTCATTAAGGGTGGCTCTGAAAAAAATCAGAGATGAAAACAAAAATTGCCTTTAAGACATTTTAAAAAGTTAAAAAGATGAAACTAGTTGTTTGCTCATTTATGTTAACGAATTCTTTTTAATAAAGCTGAAAGCAGGTGTAATTGAGGGAAGAAGTAAACTCAAAATAAAGGTCTTTGAGGCTCAAAACAAAGGCGTTCCCAAGGCTGAATCTGGCCTCCTGGGTTTTCTTTTAGAGTCAACTGTTGTAAGTGTTCTTGTACCAATCTTAAAGTGTCTTGTTTTAATCGCAGCAGCCGCTAACACTGATCCTGAACGAAAATTAACTCTTCAGATGGGAGATCTCCTACAGTCTGTACACTGCAGTCTTTTTGGGCTACATCCAAGACAGGCGAACGTGCTCCATCGTGGCCTCCTTACAGGCTTTCAAAGCACAATGGAAAATGGTTTTCTAACATATTTATACCATACAAAGTCTCCTGTGGAGAGTTCTATTTCCTGGATATAAACTAGAAATTGCTGTAATTTTTTTTTTAGTTCTTTTTAATTTGCAGTTAAATGAAATATGACAACCACAAGAGGAATAACAATCGTACAGGGCCAACACATAGGGTCATCACTTGTGTAAAGCATGAAATAAGGAAAACCTCTTAAAACAAAGTCAACCTTTCTGTAACATTTAGCCTTTTTGAGAAATCAAAATGATCACTAGTACACTTAGAAAAAGGAATTTTAGGAGTTCCCGTCGTGGCGCAGCAGAAAGGAATCTGACTAGGGACCATGAGGTTACGAGTTCAATCCCTGGCCTCACTCAGTGGGTTGGGGATCCGGTGTTGCCATGAGTTGTGGTGTGGGTCGCAGACTTGGCTTGGATTCCGCATTGCTGTGGCTGTGGCATGGGCCAGTAGCTGTAGCTCTGATTGGACCCCTAGCCTGAGATCCTCGATGTGCCACAGGTGTGGCCCTGAAAAGCAAAAAAAGGAGGAAAAAAGAAAAGAAAGAAATAGGAATTTTAAAAAAAAACATTTCCATAAACTAAATATACCCAAAGCAAAAGAAGAATAAAGAAATACTTGGCCAATGCAAAAGATGGACTTCAACTCTTGTCTCCTAGGTGCCATAAAATATATACACCACTTCATAAAAAGAAAAAATTCTTATAGTCTGTTATAATATAATATATAATAATGATGATGACCCTACACTCTAACAATAATCACATCCAACATCTGCTGAGTTCCTATTATATTCCAAGAACTATGCTAAGCTCTTTAAATCACAGGACAGACTTATTTTTGCCTGCTAGACATTCATCCCCCTCTTCCAATTACAGCAACCCCTTTCTCCTTCCCTGCTTCATGTGGTCATAGTTAGCAGATCCATCAGTTTCACCATCGCAAAACTGATCCTAAACTGGACATTTAGAGAACTCCATTCCTGTGGGGGACAGTCATCAGTTGAGAGAGGCCCCCAGTCCCAGAAAGGTCCATCAAATTTCATAAATAAAGATTAGGAGTTCAAAGTCTCCCTTTAAAGATTTAAACCTGTAGCCATCAACAGGTTTCCCTGCCACTAGTACGAAATTTGTCTGAAGATGGAACCAAAACATCCAAGGATGCTGAAGAGAGAAGTATCATTGAGGCCCTTGGACTTGCCTGTTAGATGAGATAATAAGTTTCCCTTTGCTTCAGCTGGTTAGAATTTGGGTTGTGCTATTAGCAATTAAGAAGGGTCTGGCTAGCACACACACCTAGAGCTAGCCCATGCAGCCAGGGTCCCCTAATCTGCTCATGTGCCCACAGTTGACACCAGCCCCTGCTGCTGGCCCTGGCCCTGCCCCTCACCGTTGCATGTGTGTCTGAAACAGGCCCCTGCCCTGACACCTGTGGCCAGCCCCTACAGCCAAGCATGTATATATCACAACCTCTGGCCACCATTGCTACCTGCCCTTCTAGACCCGTAGGTACCACTGAGGAATTCAACAGCCCTTCTAGCTACTGCAGACCCGTCTCAGCTCTCACCAAGGATCATGCAATTGTTGATGGAATGAACTCCAGCTGCCTAAGCCATTAAGACAGAGACCCCTGGGCCCAGAGCCGCTATTCACCCCCACAGTTAGCACCCTGCACCCCTAGACCCATAACCATACACACTGCAGAGTGCCTTCATTCACAGGTGAAAGTCTTTCCTTTCTGAAGTCAGTCCATAAGTCTGGAAGAGGTGACTGCTTTTGCAAAGGCAGAGAAGTCTTTTTGTTTTTTAGAGCTATACCGGGGACATAAGGAAGTTCACAGGCTAAGGGTCAAATCAGAGCTATAGCTGCCAGTCTACACCACAGCCATAGCAACATTGGATCTGAGCCACATCTGCAGCCACATTCTTAACCCCCTGAGCCACAGTGGGAACTCCCCAAATGCAGAGACATCTATGCCAGGGTACAGGGAACGCAAGGAATCAGGGAAACAAGACACCACCAAAGGAAACAGTAAACTTCCAGGACCTGACCCCAAAGAAATGAAGATACACACTGCCTGACAAACACTTCAAAATAATTGTACTAAAGGTGCTGAAAGAGTTACAAGAGAACACAGATAAACTTTTTTTTTTTTTTTAATTATTTCTTGGGCCACTCCCGCGGCATATGGAGGTTCCCAGGCTAGGGGTCTAATCAGAGCCGCAGCCACCAGCCTACGCCAGAGCCACAGCAACGCCTGGATCTGAGCCGCGTCTGCAACCTACACCACAGCTCATGGCAACACCGATTGTTAACCCACTGAGCAAGGGCAGGGATCGAACCCGCAACCTCATGGTTCCTAGTCGGATTCGTTAACCGCTGCGCCGCGACGGAAACTCCCCAGATAAACAATTTAATGAAATCAAGAAAGTAATACAAGAACAAAAGTTTCAACAAAGAGACAGAAAACTTCAGACTTTTGCCTTGTTGCATCTGAGAAAGCAAGGTGGGTCACCAGCAGCTCTGCTAGAGTGATCCAAGAAAATGTGACCATCAGAATTACCACTGTGGTGCAGTGGAAACGAATCCAAGAGGTATCCATGAGGACACAGGTTCGATCCCTGGCCTCACTCAGTAGGTTAATGATCCGGCATTGCCATGAGCTGTGGTGTAGACTGCAGATGTGTCTTGGATCCCAGCATTGCTGTGGCTACAGTGTAGACTGGCAGCTACAGCTCTGATTCAACCCCTCACCTGGGAACCCCCATATGCCGTGGGTACAGCCCTAAAAAGACAAAAAAAAAAAAATCAACCCCAAATAATCTTACCCAAGACACATGATAATAAAACTATCAAAAGTCACAAAGAAAATTCTAAAGCAGCAAGACAGAAAAAATTCCTCATAGATGAGGGAACCCTCACAAGGCTCTGAGTAGATTTCTGGGCAAAAAAGCTACAGAACAGCAAGGTTCAGGATGGTATATTCAAAGTGCTAAATAAAAATTTCCAACCAAGAATAATTACACAGGAAAGCTGTCCTTCAGAAATGAAGGAGAGATAAAGACCCTTCCAAACAAACAAAAGCTGAAGGAGTTCATCACCTCAAGATTTGCCTTACAAGAAATGCTAAAAGGAGTTCTTCAAGTTGAAATGAAAGCACACTAATTAGTGACAGGAAAACATATGAAAATATAAAGCAATGGTTACAGCTATGTAGAGTCAAATTCAGAATACTTCAATATGGTATGTTATTCGCTTAACTCTAATATAAAAGTCAAAGGACAGGAGTTCCCACTGTGGCACAGTGGGTTAAGAATCCAACTACAAGAGTTCTCATTGTGGCTCAGGAGGTTAAGAACCTGACCTAGCAGGTTCGATACCTGGCCTCTCTCAGTTGGTTAAGGATCCGGCGTAGCTGTAAACTGCTGCAGCGGTCACAGGTGCTGCTCCAGATCTGACATTGCTGTGGCTGTGGCGTAGGTCGGGAGCTGCAGCGCCAATTCGACTCCTAGCCCAGGAACTTCCATATGCTGCAGGTGTGGCCCTAAAAAAAAAAGAAGAAGAAGAAGAAAATACTACTTCAGTGGATTGAGTCATCATGGAGGCCTGGGTTTGGTTCCTGGTCCACGGCAGTGGGATAAAGGATCTGGCATTGCCGCAGCTGTGGTGTGGGATTCAACCCCTCGCCCAGGAACTTCCATATGCTGTGGAAAAGAATAATTAGCTAATGAAGAGGCAATATAAAAAGATGTAAACTGTGGCATCAAAAACATAAAACGTGTGTACGGGGAGTAAAAGGATAGTTTATATGTGATCGAAGCTATTATCAGCCTAAAACAAACTGTTATAAGTTGTTTTATTTAAGTCTCATGGTAACCACAAAGCCAACATTTACAGCAAATACAGAAAAGATCAAGAGAAAGGAATCAAAGAATGGTCTAAATAATATGGGTACATTAAAAGTGTATTATCATCCGCTTTTACAGATGAGGAAACAGAAGTTGTTAAAATGCACCGGTCTGTCTGCGTGGGGAGATGGCACCATTAACCACTGTTTTTCTGCCACGCTAATGTGACAACCTAGGTCCAGTGATTTCTACTAAAAAACAACAGGAGGAAGAAGTCTACAGAAAAATTGGGAAACCCAGAAGAGAAAAAAAAAAGAAAGAAACATACTACCCATTGTCTACAAAGACAAAATCTGTTAGCAATTTTCTTTCTTTCCTTCCAGGCTTCTTCTGAAGCATTATCTGATAATATTTCATATTAATACTTGAGTATTCACAGAGTAGTCTTAAAACTAGTACCTCATATTTCTTACTTTTTAAGAAACTCACATTATTAGACATTATGAGGCAACACAAAGCTCACCTTTAAAGAGGTTAAACTGCTAGCAGAAGGCAGTAGACAAACTGAGGGCCATGTTTGCAACCCAGCCTATATTTACACATAAGGCATACTCAAAAGTAAGGAAACATTTAAAACATTCAGAATCAAATGAAAGGTCAGCACAGTTAGCATAAGATCTCTTAGCAATACAAATGTTAATTTACCTACCTTTAGGAAGGAATCAAAAGTAAAACAAAATTATTAAAGTTTCTAAAAGCATGGCTCTGAGAATTTGCTTCATTCAACAAATGTTTATTATTGGGCGCTATTACGTGTCTGGCACTAACCCACTCTGAGATAGAAAAGCGAACAGGACCAAATCTCTACCATCTTGAGCATCTCATTCTACGGTGGGAGCCTGAAAATAAACAAGGACTAAATAACGTAAGTGAAAGAACAGACTGTGTGTCAAATGCTTGCATCTAACTGTCCTGGGGGCCAAAGGTCTCACAAAGGTTCCTCAACTAAAACTCAAAGGACAAGTTAGGGGTTCCATAAGCAAACAAAGGGAAGGACACCGCAGACTGAGAGAAAAATACATGCAGAGTTGCCGAAACATGAGTGAGCATGGCATGGTGGAGAAATCACCACTCCGGTTGGTGGTTAGCAGGTATGTAAAGAAGCTGGAAGAACAGGCAGGTGCCAGACAGTGATGAGCCTCTTAAGCCATTTGCAGGACTGATTAACCAATTAGATTTCTCTGAAAAAGGAATAGAAAATCTAGAATAACACCCAAGTTTCTGACTAAGCCACTAAGTTTCTGACATAGCATCTGCTAAGCTTCTACAGAAGCAAAACCAAACATGGAAAGAAAAACGACAAATTCAGTTTTACCCTGTTCAACTTGAGATGCTTATGGGACATAGGATAGCCAAGAGGAGAGATCCTACAGAGAGAAGTCTGCCCTGATCTGGAATTCAGCAAAGAGTTTTAGGCTTAAGGTATATTTTTTTTGGGGGGGGGGCACACTTGCAGCATGTGGAAGTCCCCAGGCCAGGGATGGAACCCATGCCACAGTTGCAACCTGTGTGCCACGGCTGCAGCAATGTCAGATCCTTAACCCACCACACCACAAGCGAACTTCGTTAAGGTATTTTTTTAAGTTGAAGTATAGCTGATTTACAGTGTTGTGTTAGTCTTGCTATACAGCAAAGCAATTCAGATGTATGTGCATGTCTCTCTCTATATATATTCTTTTTCATATTATTTTCCATTATCTTTTATTACAGGATATTGAATATAGCTCCCTGTCCTAGGATGTTATCTATTTTATATGTAGTAGTTTTTAATCTGTCAATCTCAAACTCTTAATTTATCCCTCCCCCACTTCCTTTTGGTAACCCTAAATTTGTTTTCTCTGTGAGTCTGTTTCTAAGTTCGTTTGTATCATATTTTAGTTTCTACAAATAAGTGATATCTGTCTTTTTTGTTCTGACTTACTTCACTTAGTATGATAATCCCTAGTTGCATCCATATTGCTACAAATGGCATTATTTCATTCTTTTTATGGCTGAGTAGTATTCCATGTATATAAACCACATCTTCTTTATCCATTTATTTGTCAGTGGATATTTAGGTTGCTTCCAAGTCTTGGCTATTGTGAATAGTGCTGCTATGAACACAGGGATGTGTCTATCTTTTCCAATTAGAGTTTTCCCTGAATAGGAGTGGGACTGCTGGACAATATGGCAACTCTATCTCTATTTTTAGTTTTTTAAGGAACATCCATACTGTTTTTCACAGTGAATTAACCCCCATTCCCACCAACAATGTAGAAGAGTTCCCTTTTCTCCACACCCTCTCCAGAATTTATTATTTGTAGACTTTTTAATGATGGTTATTCTGACTGGTGTGAAGTGATACTTCATTTTAGTTTTGATATGCTTTTCTCTAATAATTACCAAAGCTGAGCATCTTTTCATGTACCTATTGGCCGTGTGTATGCCTTCTGTAGAGAAATGTCTATTTAGGTCTTCTGCCCATTTTTCAATTGGGTTTTTTTTTTGTTATTGAGTTGTATGTGCTGTTTATATATTTTGGAATTTAAGCCCTTGTTGGTTGCATCGTTTGCAAATAATTATTCCCAGCCTGTAGGTTATCTTTTCATTTGGTTTATGGTTTCCTTTGCTTAGCAAAAGCTTATAAATTTGATTAGGTCTCTTTTTTTTTTTTGTCTTTTTGTCTTTTTGCCACTTCTTGGGCCGCTCCTGCGGCATATGGAGGTTCCCAGGCTAGGGGTCGAATCGGAGCTGTAGCCGCCAGCCTACGCCAGAGCCACAGCAACGTAGGATCCGAGCCGCGTCTGCGACCTACACCACGGCTCACGGCAACGCCGGATCGTTAACCCACTGAGCAAGGGCAGGGATCGAACCTGCAACCTCATGGTTCCTAGTCAGATTCGTTAACCACTGAGCCACGACGGGAACTCCTATTTTTGCTTTTATTTCTATTGCCTTGGGAGACTGACTTAAGAAAATATTGCTAAGATTTATGTTAGAAAATGTCTGCCTATGTTCCCTTCTAGGAGCTGTATGGTGTCATGTCTTATATTTAAGTCTTTAAGGTTTAAAGTATTTTATAAACTATCATCATCAACCAGATTATACATGACTAGAGAAAATCTATACAAAATTCTCAGCAACTGAACCAAGTATTCCACAGAAATTAGAGGGTTTTTTTTTTCCCCCCTAAGGTGGCTCAACCATGTTTTCCACAGAAATTACAAGAGTTTTTTCCCTCACACCCAAGATATGCTACACTAGCTTCCATACTGTCTTCATTAAGGAAACGAAAGCACAAAGTTTGGGGATTATAGTCCCTACTGACATGGAGGAATCACAAAATTAACTCACATTTATTTTGACCCTCAAATGTGCTAGGAACCTGTACTCTAATTTTTGTCTATATCTATCCTTCCCTCACAAGCCTCCACATGCTGATTAACAAGGGGAAAATAACCTTTAAAACATTAAATGTCCAAACTCGTTGAAGTTAAATAGTCCCTTTAGAATAGTTTCCGTCACTTAGCTGGTTTTCTCCCAACCTCCTTTTTCTCCCTAAGTTCTGCTGGCCTATGGGGAGAGAGGTGTGGGGTGTACATGACTTGGTAGCAAGGGGAGAAAGGGCCCTATTCCTCATGCTGGCCCTTAGAGGTGTGCTGACCAGTGTCGGCTGGTCTCTGACACAATGTCTCTTAGAGCCTGGCTGCTGGGAGCCTTGCTGGCCTCCAAAGTCCATTCCATGACTGGTGTACCTACGACACTTTCTCGTGGCCAGGCTGCTCTACAAGTGCTCCCAGGCCAACTCTGAGGTATACCTATGATTGTGGTTAGGTGTAAATCAGGCATCCTGCGCTGGGGGATTTAGTGCAGAGCACAGATCTCCCCCCACTGTAGTCACCTCCCTTTGCCATTTATGGGTTCTGTCCATGCCACACCCATGGTGCTGCTGTGCTCAGGCAGTCAAATCGGAAAGCCTGCATTTACTTTCCTCACTGTGCTGTCAAATCAATGTGGCTGCGGCCAGGCAAATACAGGGCAATCTAAGATCTTCCTGAGTCCCAAACAAGGTACCCAAAACTCCTTCCTACCCTCTAGTTCCCTCAATCATCTACCACACCTCTGGCTCGCTGAGACGATGAGACAAAGCCCAAAGAAAGGAAAGCACTTACATCTGACCTCCTTCTCTTTCCCTGGGAAAGCCTTAGTGGTAAATGGGGCAGTACCTTAAACTACAGGAGGACACTATGAACTGAAATCTCTAAGCTAGGGTGGAAACGAGGAGAATAAAAGATGCAGAAAATCATCTCTCAAGACAATGCCCTGGCTTGCAAAGGTATTAACTTACTGAATAACTCAATTTTGCATGTCAGAAGCTAAGTATCATCTCTCTCTGATTTACTTCTAAGAAGAAGTAAAAAAGACCCATACCCTCCCCACCAATGGATGCCTCCCCAAAACCAAAGCGAATGTTTTGTATGGGAAAGGCAAGGTAAAAGACGGGAAGGACAATAATAATTTTCCAAAGATTGCCTCCATTGCGCATATCCACAGCTTCCATTGAAAAAGAGATAGACGATTTCATTTTAACATAATTACAGTCCAATACATACAGACACACACTCATACCTCTATAACGCTTTTTGCCTTTACATATATGACCTCTAAAAATCTTACTTTTGGAGTTCCCATTGTGGCTCAGTGGTTAAGAACCCAATATAGTGTCCATGCGGATGCAGGTTTGATCCCTGACCTCACTCACTAGGTTAAGGATCCAGCACGGCCACAAACTGCAGTGTAGATTGCAGATGTGGCTCGGATCAGGCATTGCTATGGCTGTGGTGTCAGCTCTCATTCGACCCCTAGCCCAGGAACTTCCATATGCCACACATGCAGCCCTAAAAGGAAAAAAAAGAAGCTAAAAATCTTACTTTCCCATATTCATGTACATCATCAACTTTGATTAGTAAAGTACTAGAATTTTTAAATTATTTTCTTACATTTATTATGAGATGATAAAGAGAAGTTAAAGGTCTCCTCTAAGGAAAAAAAAATTTTTTTCCATGTCCTGGCTATTGTGAATAGTGCTTTTTTTTTGTCTTTTTAGAGCAACACCTGCGGCATATGGAGGTTCCCAGCCTAGGGGTCGAATTGGAGCTGCAGCTATGGACCTACACCACAGCCACAGCCAGGCCAGATCCAAGCCTTGTCTGTGACCTACACCACAGATCCTTAACCCTCTGAGGGAGGCCAGGGATCAAACCTGCGTCCTCATGGATACTAGTCAGATGTGCTTCCACTAAGCTTCAATGGAAACTCCAGGGGAAAAAAAAAAAATTTAATGACCAATACAGGTCTTAAGCTACATATATAATTTGTAATAGGCAGGGAAATATTTTTAGACAGTCTTTGTTGAATACATAATACCATCATACATACATATAAAATCGGTGTTTCACTGCCCATTGCATCCTACTTGTTACGGCAAGACCCCCAGGACTTTACTAAGTTTCTCCCGCTGCAAATATTTCTCAGAACCCCAGGGATACAGTACATGCATTAAAGCAATGAGCCTGCGGCATCCTTGGTTTTTTCCTGCTCTAGCCCCTGTCTGGTTTATGTCTCAACAATCTCCCAGGCGTACAGACACTGCTAGACACTACCAATTCCCACAGACTATAGTCTCCTGCCATCACTACTGTTCAAGTACTGGTGCCTCCAGGGGCCAAAAGTGCAACATTAGTAAAAAGGCTTCTCCCCACGCTTTTGGCTCACACTCTTTCAGAGAAATACCATACGCATGCCAAAATGTCTCACAAAGTTTTTATGAAATAGTTCTTTCAATTTTCTCATAACATTTATCTAACGTGGCTTTCTGAATTCAGATATGTCCATGACGAGCTGAACTCAAAGCCAAATCTGAGTGGCAGATTCATACTACCTCAAAAATCACTGTTCTCCCTATAAAGACTGGGTCTTTGTTTCCAGATCAAACTGGTCTAAGGGACCCTTAAGATGAGTTCCATTCTACTTTCTCAGTGATTCTTTCAAGGAGAATTCTGGTGGGACTATCAGAACATCCCCAAGGATGTCTGAACCCTATCCATGAATATAGCTTAGACTAAAGGTGGTATATCTCCTATTTTTTTCTTCCAAATCTAAGGGAATAATAAATAGAGGCTTCAGAGTTCAAAATACTGCTGCTGTGCTTTTAGGACCAGTATTCCATGTTCTGCGCCTAACGAAAGTAAGAATTCTTTCAAGATACTAGGGTCTGTGGGAGCTATCTCCCTAAATTGAAAGACAAAGGTAGATTAGAGCGAGTGACATGAACATGTTGGTGGTATAGGAATTTCTAGCACTCATCCTCTCTTAAAAACAGCAAAAATACCTTAAACAAGACGTAAGAATTTTGGGTAAGGGATCACAGTACCTAATCCAATGTAAAAATGGGTAGAGGACCTGATGGCTTCTTTTTTTTTTTTTTTTTTTTTTTTTGGCTTTTTAGGGCCGTACCCACGGCACATGTAGGTTCTCAGGCTAGGAGTCTAATTAGAGCTACAGCTGCCGGCCTACACCACACTCACAGCAACACCGGATCCAAGCCACGTCTGTGTCCTACACCACAGCTCACAGCAACACCAGATCCTTAACCCACTGAGCAAGGCCAGGAATCGAATTCACAACCTCTTGGGTCCCAGTTGATTCATTGCCACTGCACCACGACAGAAACTTCAGAGATTTTTTTTTTTCTTTTAAGAAGACATATAAATGACCAACAGGTACATGAAAAGATGGTCAATACCACGAATTATCAGAGAAATGTGAATCAAAGCCACAATGTTGTCGCACAACAGGATCAGGGGCATCTCTGCAGCACCAGGACAGAGGTTCGATTCCCAGCCTGGCACAGTGGGTTAAAGGACCTGGCATTGCCATAGATGTGGCATAGCTCACAACTGCAGCTCAGATCTGATCCCTGGCCCAGGAACTCCATATGCTGCGGAGTGGCCAAAAAAACCCCACAATGTGCTAACACCTTACACCTGACAGAATGGCTATTATCAAAATGACAGGAGATAACAAGTGCTGGTAAGGATGAGGAGAAAAGAGAACCCTTGAGCACTATTAGTAGGTATGTAAATCGGTGCCACCACCACGAAAAAGAATATGAATGTAGAATTACCATATGATCCAGCAATCCCACTCCTGGGCACATATCTGGGAAAAAACTACAATTCAAAAAGATACACGCACCCATATGTTCATAGCAGCACTATGCACAAGAGCCAAGACACGGAAGCAACCTAAACATCCACTGACAGAGGAATGGATTAAGATGTGGTACATATACACAATGGAATACTACTCAGCCATAAAAGGAACAAAATAATGTCATTTGCAGCAGTATGGATGCAATTAGAGATTCTCATACTAAGTAAGTCAGAAAGAGGAACACAAATACATATGATAACACTTATTATATGAAATCTAAAATATGACACAAATGAACCTATCTATAAAACAGAAATGGACTCACAGAGAGAACAGACCTGTGGCTGCCAAGGGGAGGGGGGAGGAAGAAGGATGCACCAGGAGTTGAGGATTAGTAGATGCAAACTATCACATCTAGAATGAATAAGCAATGAGGACCTACTGTGTAACACAGGGAACTATATCCAGTCTCTTGTGATGTACCATGATGGAAAATAATATAAGAAAGGGAATGTGTGTATGTGTGTGTGTATCTGACTGTATATGTATATATAAATGTGTATATGTATGAATACATCACTTTGGTGGACAGCAGAAATTGGCACATCATTGTAAATCAACCATATTTTTTTTTAATTTTTAAAAAGAAAACCTTAGCCTAAAAAAAGAAAAAGAGTATGAAAGTTCCTTTAAAAACAAAAAATATAACTACCGTATGATCCAGCAACTCCGGAGCTCCTGCCGTGGTGCATCTTGGCATCTTGGGAGTACTGGGACTCAGCTTGGATCCCAAGCTCTGCACAGTGGGTTATGGTTGCAGTGTTGTCGCAGCTGTGGCTTAAGTCACAACAGTGGCTCAGATCTGAGCCCTCGCCTGGGAATTCCATATGCTGCCAGGCAGCCACAAAAGAAAAAAAAAGGAAAAAAGAAATGATCCAGCAACCCCACTTCTGGGCATGTATCCAAAGGAAATGATATCACTATCTCAAAGAGATGTCTGCTCCCCGCTGTTCACGGTAGCACTATTCAAAACGACCAAGACATGGATATAACCTAAGTGCCCGTTTACGGATGAATCAATAAAGAAAATGTGGTATATATAAATAAATAAATATATATATATATATATTATTCACTCGTAAAAAAGGAAATCTTGTCATTTGTGACAACATGGATGGATCTTGCTAGGCGAAATGTCAGATAGAAAGACAGACATTGTATGATCTCGTATGTACAACTGAAAGAAAGCTGAATTTGCAGAAATAGTAGAATAATAATAGTGGTTGCCAGAGGCTGGGAGCAGGGGATACGGGAGTTGTCGGTCAAAGGGTACAAACTTACGATTACAAGATGGAGCTCCAAGGTCAAGTATGATGACTACAGTTTACAACACTGTGTTACATATTTGAAAGTTGCTCTGAAATGTTCTCACCACAAAAAGAAAATAGTAATTATGTGAGGTGATAGAAGTATTAACTAACTTATTATGGTAATCATTTTGCAATATGTATGTGTAGCAAACCACTATATTACACACCTTACACTTACATGTTGTGTGTGAGTAACATCTCAATAAATATGAGGAAAGGAGAATTTAACACTAAAAAAGAAAGACATGGGTAGGGGATTGAGAGGCATAAGGTATTATTATAAAATAAGCAACGAGGATATATTGTACAACATGAGGAATTTAGCCAATATTTTATAATAACTACAAATGGAATATAATCTTTAAAATTTGTGAATTACTATATTGTACACCTATAACTTATATAACACTGTACATTAACTATACTTCAATAGAAAGCAAATTATATTTTTCTTTAAAAAAAGAAAATTATTATCCTTATGCTCTCATCAGATCCTCTTAAAGCCCAGAATTAAATGAACAAAAGAAATTAGATTTCTTATATCTCCCTCTGTATTCAGCCGAATGAATTCCTTCCCTAGAAGTGGCTACAAAATCAGTTATGATTTCAAGTCAGTTCCACTTTAAAAAAAAAGAAAAAGAAAAAAAATAGGGCAACATGGAAAATACATTATGATTTTAAGTTGTCTTCCTTATAGTCTTTATATATTTTAGCCGCCCAAAATTCTTCCTTTAGACTCCAAGCTCTTTGTCTAACAGATCTATGTCTACCCTCTGTTGAACAGCATCACACAAGAGATGAAACAAGAGAATCTACTTTAAACACCAGCAAGCATGCTTTAACTCACAATGGGGCTGACTTAAATGTTCTCAATTTACAAGTTCTATTATCTTAAGAAGTAGCAGAAATCACCTGATAGCCAAATCAAAAACACTTTAAAAAACGAGGAAAATACAAAACAGTGTTCTCAAAAGTAGGAAGAGTACATGAAATAAAAGTGAGGGGTAAAATCCATAAAGAATATCAAAAGCTCCCTGACTATACTGGAAGGTGGCTAAGATTCAGAGCAAAATCTCCTGGTCATTTTTCAGAGAGGTCAGATCCTCCGTGACCCAGGGAGGTAAAAGGTGTTTAAAAAGAGGATGAACAGTAACTAAATAATTCAAGTTGCGTAAGTATTATTTTTGTTGACAGAAACAGCAACTTATAAGTCAGTCCGGCGACTAAACTTGCATGGATTTTAAGTCATTTGCGTCTTTCTGCAAATAACCTTAAGTCCTTTTAGTATTTTTAGTATTTCCCCTTTTAGTATTTTTTCTACATTTCCCCTTTTAGTATTTTTTCTCTTTCTCAGCGAAAAATGAAAACACATTTTCTTGCTTCCCATCTTTTTCAATCTTTTTCTAAGTTTTTATTTGAACATCAACCTGTATGAATGATCTGACTCTAGGCACAAACGGCATTATTCTATCCTTTGTTAAATGGTAAGTAATATAAAGATAGGTGGAAAAATACAGACAGGCTGATTGTTTGCTTATCATCTATAGCGAAGACTAAGGAGAAATTCCCTGACAAGATGATAATGAGATAAACTATCATATCTACTTAAAGGGAATGCCCTAATGCTGGAGACTTAAAATTAGTTCCTCTAAGAAATTGTAGACGACTCTGACTAGAAGCAAAGGTCAACATTTGCTGAATGGTGGAACTACTACATATCACTGTTTACATTTTTTTCTTAGTATTTTCTCGAGATTTCCGATGGGGGAGGGGAGTTGGGAAGGCATGGAAGCGAAAAGCCACCGTGGGTAACGGTACAAGCGAAACACCAGGAGGTCAACCTCTAACGTCTCCAGTGTCCCTTTAGCTATCAAGACCCCGGAAACTCGCAGCCAGTCACCTGAGGCGGATTCCGCCTCCCGGGAACTTGCCCTCCTCAAGTTGGCAGCGGGAGCGACAGCCCGCTCCCGGCGCGCGCAGCACCCTGGGAGCGGAAGAAGGGGCCGCGCGGCAGCGGCCCAGCCGGAAGAGGAGGAGCCGGGCCTGGAGGATCCCAAAGAGTCGCTGCCGCTCTGGCCGCCGGCGTTTGCGGGTCGCGGGGAGCAGGGCCTGGCGGGCGGGGTGTGTCGCGATGCCGGAGCTGGCTGTGCAGAAGGTGGTGGTCCACCCCCTGGTGCTGCTGAGTGTGGTGGATCATTTCAATCGGTGAGCGGGCGACACGGGGCGGCCTACCCGGGCCGGTGGCGCCGCCGCTGCTGAGTCACGGGCGCGCTGGGGACTGCGCGGCGGCCGCGGGGGCGCTGATGGACCAGGAGGGCCCTGAGTCGCCGAGGGTCCCAGACCAACCTCCTTTCGCGAAGCCCAAGACACCTGGCATTGTCTCCCACGCCGCCCAGCCGACGCTCCGGGAACTGGGCTGCTGGTTCCTTTTACCTAGTCCGTTCGATGCCAGAGTCTGGGAAGCTTCTCTTGGCCTTGATTCCCAGGCCTCGTGCCCGTCTGTCACTTCGTCCGCCCCCTTTTGCCAAAAAGACTTGATGTCTCGTAGTAAAGCCCTTCAGACTCGCGCTTTTTGCCTGTGAAGGCTGTCAGCGAAATTCTGGTCTCAGCGCCTGGAAGAGCTGTGGTTTTAACTTGTGAGAGTTTCGAAGTGGGAATCGTGTTTGACGACAGCTTAAAATGTAGATGAGGTGTCAAGTCTGCTTTGGGTTTTGTTCTTTGTATTATTTTGTTTTTAATGAGACCAGTTGGAGATTTGGGCATTAATGAATAAGGTAACATCCCACAGATGTTTCTTCCGCCTTTGCTTGCTTGTTTGTGAGCTGTTCGTCTCGCTGGACCTGTTACACGTGTTCAGAAGTTTTACCAGATAGTTACTTGATTTGGAAAACTGCAAGACCCAGTTGGGAGCATTTGCTGTAAAGTCAGAGTTGCTAAGTGCTCATTCTCTTGCAACTTGCTTTGTACAGCTTCTTCAAAACAAACTCCAGACTCCTGTGAGGTTTAGGGTCCCCATTTCAGTTCCGTTGCTTTGTAGGAGCCTTAGCCTAACAGGATATGCAAGCTATCGCACTAAAAATAATTACTGTTTTTCTCCTGTAGGATACTAGAGGTGCTAAGGGAGGGATCATTTCAGTTCTATTCTGTAAGTTCAACAAACACTTGCTAAGGGCCTAGTGCAGGCAGACACTGTGAGCTGCTCTGTCAGATAACAGTTGTAGTGTTTTTAAGAAGGCAGATGGATTTTTGTAGATCAGAAGAAAAGCCCTGAGTGTGGAAGTTTCCTTTAAGCAGAGATTTCCAAAAAAACAAGAACCACCAGAATAGAAAATCCTTAACTTTGTTTCATCCAAACCCTAAATATAGTAAGCATTTATAAATTTGCCAAACCATATGTTTTGATAAATACAGTTAAATCATTGTGAAAGCAGCAGCTGTTAAGGAATTGTACTTCATTTCACAGTGGCTTTTGTCTTTGCTTTGAACATAGAATTGTATTGTTTCTGTATGTCTCATTTGTTAATGGTTAAAGGAGAATTCTACATGAAAACCAATGAAATTAGATTATGTAAGCAAAACAGTTGTAGTTCCTTAAGACAGAATCACTGATGAGGTTTGATATGGAGAAATTCTGAAATAGTCTTTCTCATTCATTGAGCCCTCCTACCAGCATGATTAGTCACCAGCTCACTTCCAGCTTCTGCCTCATTAAGCCATTCAGAGGGACCACAAATGGCACACAAATGCCTCTGGATCGGAATGGTTTTCTGAGCCTCTATTTGATACAAAGAGTTAAAAACATCTAGTGGAAATTGTTGACAGAATAGATGCTCCGGGGAAGCGTTGGCAAGGTGGGCCATAAAACTGGATCTACTTTAGTATCTTTATCCCTGAAACGATTTGAGGCTAGAGAAGATGGGGAAAGTTTAAAAGAGAAAGACAAGCTGCAAAGAAAAACTGAAGTTAAATATGGTAACATTAATGTGTAACCAAACACCAACTGTATAACATTTAAGACACCAAGATCTGGGGAGTTTTCACTTTCTCCATTTTAAATGTCTATACAAGTTTGAGATTTTTTTCCAGGCATGTATTAATTTGCAGTCAGGAGTGAGTAAAGCTGCCAGTGTACCAAGTTCGTGAATTACCCGTTATATTCATTAGAAATTAATTATTAAGGCCTAACCTATTACTTTTGTTTAGTGGGATTAGTTCTCAGCTAAGCCAGTGTGTGTACCATTGATATTTCCTGTTGGGCATCTTATTGTTGAGTCCACTTCTGTCTGTGCTCATCCAGACTGACCTTCTGTTTTTTCATTTAGAATAGGCAAGGTTGGAAACCAGAAGCGTGTTGTTGGTGTGCTTTTGGGGTCATGGCAAAAGAAAGTACTTGATGTATCCAACAGTTTTGCAGGTAAAAGAAACATTTGTCAATTATACCTCAATTTTTCAAAAAAAATAGACAATTTTACTTTTTTTCTGCATCTTGTTAAAATGTCAGTTACCTTTTAAAAGAGAGAAACTTTTGTGGTCTCCATTTTTTACTACAACCAAGAGATTCTGTTTCAGAATTTTAAATTAGTTAAAATAGCTTAAAGTTTTAAATTAGTTTAAATTTTAGTTTAGACTACTGGATAGTAAATATTTTTAGACTTGCAGGCCATATGGTCTCCATTGCAACTGCTCACTTCTGCTCATATAACAAGAAAGCAACTATAGACAGTACATAGACAAACTAATAGCTGTATTGTAGTAAAACAATTAAAATAGGCAGCTAGTGATAGAAAATAAAAATTAAAAATAAATAGACAGCTGGTGTAGTTTTTAAAGCCCTGCACTAAACTGTTCACCATGGTCAGTAGCAAGAGGGAGACGGTTTAACAGCAAGGGGGAGATGAAGACCTTTCTTTCACTCTGTTTCATGAATCTTTACAGGAATGTATCCATATATTTTACAATTAAAGCAACAACAATAAAAACAAAACAATTGCCGGCTCAGCTGCTAGACTAGAGGTCACTAACTCCAGTGTCTGAAAGGATTAGGCAGTAATGTAATTTGCCAGACAGGAAATATTAGAAAGTGATGGAGGGAGTTCCCGTCGTGGCGCAGTGGTTAACGAATCCGACTAGGAACCATGAGGTTGCGGGTTCGGCCCCTGCCCTTGCTCAGTGGGTTAACGATCCGGCGTTGCCGTGAGCTGTGGTGTAGGTTGCAGACGCGGCTCGGATCCCGCGTTGCTGTGGCTCTGGTGTAGGCTGGTGGCTACAGCTCTGATTCAACCCCTAGCCTGGGAACCTCCATATGCCGCAGAAGCGGCCCAAAGAAATAGCAAAAAAAAAAAGAAAGTGATGGAGCTTTTTTGCCAACTGAAGAATATGTGTCCTTTTCAAAGGGGACAGCCTCTGTCTGGCTCTAGCCGGTTGTTGCCAGATCTTCCACTTTTTCAGGAGAACCTGGAAGTCTGGATTTTTATGTGAAATTTCCCAGGTTTTCATAAAACTCACACAAATAATTAATACTGTGTTGGACAAACCGAAAACATGGATCAGGTCAGGCCTAGGAGCCAGTCCAAAGGTGTAATATGTGCCCTTAGAGTTCTAACAACCTATTTTTTTTTTTCTCCTCTAGTCCCTTTTGATGAAGATGACAAAGATGATTCTGTCTGGTTTCTAGACCATGATTATTTGGAAAACATGTATGGCATGTTTAAGAAGGTCAATGGTAGGTGGCAGTGTGGCATTGGTGTGTGTGTGTGTAAATGGACGTGTGTGCCCTCCAGGCCTGTTCTTCATATTCCACTTTTCTTTGTTTAATGTCAGAGGCCCTTTCATTTGGCTATACCAGGTAAGACTAGTGGTAGTAGAGGAATGAAGTAGAGTAAATGAGAAAGAAGAGTATCAATTTAAGGCCAGCTAGAGCACCTAGGTTTCGGGAGAGAGCTAGCCCTCTGCAGCAGAACAGCAAAGAATGCTCAAATAAGAGCCACCTGCCCCTTGAGCTTTAGTACTGCCGGGGTAAATCTCTCTCTGTCACATGTATCGTTTTCATTTTATTTCATTACAGCAACCACATTGCTTTGGAAGCTGTATTCCCGCAACACCCAGAGGTGCCGTCTATGTGACAGGGGCTTGCATTTGTTTATATATTGCCTTGGAATTGTTTTCTAGTTGTTTCATGTATGACTGGTCTCTTAACCTAGTCTGAGATATGGATGTCTCTAGATTTCCCTTGCCGCTTATTTTCTGAGAATCCTGTTTTGGAGGTTTTATTTGATTTTGTTTGGTTTTTTAGGGCCTCACCCTCAGCATACGGAAGTTCCCAGTCTAGGGGTCGAATCGGAGCTACAGCTGCCGGCCTACGCCACAGCCACAGCAATGCCAGATCCCCGATCCACTGAGCAAGGCCAGGGATCGACCCCATATCCTCATGTATACTAGATTTGTTTCTGCTGCACCACAGCAGGAACTCCCTGTTTCTGGGTTTTAGATTCCATAAGCGTGTCACGGTTTAGAAAAAGGTAGAGAACGTAACTGCTGGAGTTCGTACCCTTTTGGAGGGAAATAGAGAGATCTCTATGTAACAATTCAAAGCCGCTAAATTTTTCCTTCCCAGCCAGAGAAAGAATAGTCGGGTGGTACCACACAGGCCCTAAACTGCACAAGAATGACATCGCCATCAACGAGCTCATGAAGAGATACTGCCCTAACTCGGTGAGTGCACTCTGTCTTGAAAACTCTTGACTCACATGCTTTGCCAGCTTATTCAAGCAAAAGAGCAGCCTGGGAAGGATTTGGTTCGTGAATCATTTCACCACTTCTTCTCTATAAGCTTATTGTGTTAGTTTGCATTGTTTCGTGTAGTACACAGTAACCTAATGAATTTAGCAAATTACAGCAAACATCTGCTAAGTGCCAGCTGTATACGTTACCTACGTCTTCTAAGTGTGGGGCTGGGGTTGAAATGTTGGCTGTCTCGACCCTCATGTCCTTCTGCTTGAGAAACTTATGATACTGCCTCTCAGCGTGTTGATACTGAGGAGTAGAGCAAATGATAAGATAGTCTGAAACGTGGAGTCTTTTTTCCTGAAAATCCTGACTCCTATCTGGTTGGGTGAATGAAAAAGCTTCAGTAATCGTGAGCATGGCTACAGTTACGCCTTATGTGCTCAGCGGGAAGTACTTTATTTACTAAGATATGTTTTTCTGCCAGGTATTAGTCATCATTGACGTGAAGCCGAAAGACCTGGGCCTGCCTACGGAAGCATATATTTCGGTGGAAGAAGTTCACGATGTAAGTCATTCTTGCTGTGAGCCTAGGAGGTTAGATTTGCTCCTCATAAGACAGTTGGGTTTGTTTTCCATTTTCAAGCAACAAATACTTTATAACAGAGAAAATGTTATTTGATTTCTGTCAGCGGTTTGATATTTATGTTTTTTCCCCCTTGAGTGTTTGAATCACCAGATTTTAGAAATAGGACCATAGAAAGCTAGAGCCACCTTTTGCAAATGAAATTGAAGCCAAAGAAGTCAAATGATTGCCAAGAGATGTTCTCAGCAAAGTCAACGCAAAACCTGGGGAGCTTGGTCTTAAACTAGAGCAGTCTTCGCTGTTGGTCCCTCTCTGACAATCGTCTCCTTGGAAGATTTTTCAGTCCCTGTAGACTAGGTCCTAGGTTTTCAAATAGAGTAAATCAGAGCTGCCAGGAGCTCGATGGCAAGACCGTCTGTGTGATTTGACACCTAAAGAGTCAGCTCCCTGGCATTCCATGCCTTCTGTGTAGTCTCTTAGCTTGTGCCGTGGGTGTAGACCTGAGGAGCTGCCAGAATAGCTTCTATTTCCAGGAAAATTGAACTCAAATTCTAAGATAAGATTTAATAGGAACTGTGTGTTTGTTGTGAGTGTAACATATTTGTACTTAGGATGTGCACCGTGCTCGGTCTTGAATTTCCAAAGTCAAGTTAGAGGGATGTACTAAAGGCTCTCTTTCTTATACATATATTCCATTTTTAGGTCTGGAAAAGGCTATTTCTTTCTTTCTACCTTTTTTTTTTCTTTTCTTCCTCCCCATATGGAAGTTCCCAGCCTAGGAGTCGAATCATAGCTACAGCTGCCAGCCTACGCCACAGCAACACTAGATCCGAGCCACATCTGCGACCTGCACCACAGTTTGTGGCATCCCAGATCCTTTACCCACTGAGTGAGGCCCAGGGATCGAAACTGCATCCTCATAGATACTAGTCAGGTTCTTAATCTGCTGAGCCGTGACAGGAACTCCTGGGAAAAGGCTGTGTTAAATTAGCTCCCGGCAAATGTTCCTTGCACTGAGCTCGTTCTTCTGTCTCTCTTTGCCTTGCTTACCAGAGCGCTGAGTCCAAATGTATTGCCTAGTTGTAATAAGCCTTTCATCCCTGGTCTTGATAGAGTTGTGTTTTTTTTTCTTGTCTTTTCTAGGGCCGCTCCCACGGCATATGGAGGTTCCCAGGCTAGGGGTCAAATTGGAGCTGTAGCCACGCAGCCTATGCCACAGCCACAGCAATGCAGAATCCGAGCTGCGTCTGCAACCTACACCACAGCTCACGGCAACGCCGGATCCTTAACCCACTGAGCAAGGCCAGGGATCAAACCCACAACCTCCTGGTTCCTAGTCAGATTCGTTACCACTGCACCACGACGGGAACTCCTGATAGAGTTGTTTTAAGTTAAATTTTACCCTGCCTCTTTCAAAAAGGAATTCAAAGCTGCTTACACAAACACACACACACACACACCATGAAACAAGATGTTTTAAATAGAGAATGGAAGGGTCGTATTATAAGATGAAGCCAGGGGAAAATTGGTACCTGAAGAGACATGCCATGAAGTCCTGCAAGGTCTTCCAAGGCTCTGATGATCCTAGCATAAAGTCAAGAGGAAAATGCCATTTGCAAGATTCACACTGTAAAATAACAACAGATAGTGTTTTTACCACTTACTGCATGGCAAGGGGCTTTCCCAAGCTCTCACGGCTCCCTTATTGTGTACGTGGCAGAGCCAGGCTTTGAATCTAAGCAGCCTGGCTAGAGTCTGTGCACCCACCACCGTGCTGTCCTGCCTTGTGAACATTTTACAACCTTTCCAGGAGCTGTACAGCCTCTTTTGATACTAGATCTGAGCAAACTTCTTCCTGAGTCCCATCAAGAAATCACTAGATGGGAGTTCCCATTGTGGCACAGCAGAAACGAATCCAACTATTATCCATGAGGATGCAGGTTCAACCCTGGCCTTGCTCATGGGTTGGAGATCTGGCATTGCCACGAGCTATGGTATAAGTCACACTCGGCTCGGGTCCCGAGCTGCTGTGGCTGTCGTGTAGGCCAGCAGCTCTAGCTCCAGTTCGACCCCTAGCCTGGGAACTTCCATATGCCGTAGGTACAACCCTAAAAAGAAAAAGGGGGAAAAAAAAAGAGGAAAGAAAGAAATCACTGAGTGATGCAGTGAACCACTTCCATTAACGGGCTCCTTGATTCATTCAGGCCACCAGAAGGTCAGTTTTTCTAACCGCACTATTTGGCACTCTGATCACTGAACCCAGGGACTGTAGATGGTTAAAAGTTATATTTTCTGACATGAGTTTGCCTCAAATACAGATGCTCTGTACATTGCCTATTTTAGAATGAGCTATGATAGTCCTTAAAATTCAGCCCAGTCGAGACTTCCCCGAGTGTCCATCCCTACTGTAGACTTCAGGGAATATCAAGATTTCCCGAGACATAAAGCGAATGTTGGTGCCCCAGCACCTTCTCGCTCAGCAGGACCACTGCGATTTTAGCTTAGAATTTAACTTAAAACAAACTCTACCCACCTTTGCCTTGGAAAACCCACCTTTGCCTTGGAAAACCCAGTTTGATGATCCATGAGGTGATCAAACTTAAAGCAGAAGGATCAAGGCATGAAAAGGAACATGTGCCAGTGTGTAATTTGTTTTATGTCAGTAACTACAGTTAAGTCTCCTCTCCCAGGATGGAACTCCAACCTCGAAAACATTTGAGCATGTGACGAGTGAAATCGGAGCAGAGGAAGCTGAGGAAGTTGGAGTGGAACACTTGTTACGGTGAGATGGGGCGGCATCGGAATCAGAAGCAGCCCGAGAGGCTGCTCGGTGTGAGGACGAGATCCACGTCCGGGGTACGGAGACCTGGCTTCTAGTCCAGGATCGTCTCTAAAGGGTCCTGAGTTCAGGATTTATGACTCTGTGGATAGCACACTTTGTCTGGAAACTGTCGAGCCGGCTGTGACAGGAGAAGATGTGAGAAATAAAAGCAGGTGTGTGTTTTTCCAGTGAATGTAGCTCATCAGTGTTCTGCCAAGATCTGCATCTTGGGCTGGCTTTTCTTTTAAAATACTCTGCTTACATAACCGGACTTGTTTGAAAGGGTCACAGTTTCTCAAACAATAAGATTCTTTCTAGTTCAATTACTGCTGACTGATGTAAAAGCTCTCAAAAAGTCAGCTGCAGATGGAGAGAATGCCACCCTTTTCAGAAACAGCAAAGTTGGAGTAGAGTGTGTGTGTGTGTGATTCCATTTTAGCTCCCACTTATCTCTCGAAAAATGCCTTGTAATGAGAAAGAAAATTTATGCCTCCAAATGGAAACAAAACTAAGGCAATTTATATTCAAATCTTTCTCAAATTGAGAAGTAACATTTTTCTTTTTAAAAACTTGCTCTTCCTCCCAAACTGGGTGTTTTCTTAGAATGGGAACATCTGTGTGATAGAACTGTACACTGACGTGTTTCCCTGCCCTTTCTCATGGGTCGCTACAGAGACATCAAAGACACTACAGTGGGCACGCTTTCCCAGCGGATCACAAACCAAGTCCACGGTTTGAAGGGACTCAACTCCAAGCTTCTGGATATCAGGAGCTACCTGGAGAAAGTGGCCACCGGCAAGCTGCCCATCAACCACCAGATCATCTACCAGCTGCAGGACGTCTTCAACCTGCTGCCAGATGTCAGCCTGCAGGAGTTTGTCAAGGCCTTTTACCTGAAGACCAACGACCAGATGGTGGTGGTGTATTTGGCCTCACTGATCCGCTCCGTCGTCGCCTTGCACAACCTCATCAACAACAAGATCGCCAACCGGGACGCAGAGAAGAAAGAGGGGCAGGAAAAAGAAGACAGCAAAAAGGATAGAAAAGATGACAAAGAGAAGGAGAAAGACAAGGAAAAGAGTGATGTAAAGAAAGAAGAGAAAAAGGAGAAAAAATAAAACATGTAGCTTTTTAATTTGTAAATTAAAATCTTATAAACTAACTCAGTGTGCCACCAGAGGGTTCTTTTCACTTTAAGCGCTTGTTCCAAAGCTGTGTTGATGAGCGCTCTCTGGATAGAGGGACTGATCGCACACCTAAGCTGCAGCCCCGGCTGCTGTGATTGGGGATGTGATAGCTCAGGCTGCAGCCTGTGTGAGAAAGAGTGAAGAGAAGTACACCTAACACTGCTGGTACTCTTCATGCTTTTATCTATAAAACCAGGAGTTGACTCTCCCCAGTCAAAAAAGACTCTTGGGGTCTGTTTCTGGCAGTCTGCAAAACTGCAAAATGGAATGCATGAATTCCATAAGTACTCTGCCTCGGAAAACCTTGAGTTCTGACCCCCTGAACTCTGTTGCGAATACCACCCCACAGGACTTCTCGGACCCGTAGCTCTGGCATTCTCGGGGCTTGGGATCCAGCTCAATATATTGTTTACCTTCAAAGACACAATTAAATGGCTTGGTTTTTAAGTCTGTGTTCTAGTCGTTTTTGACTCAGAGTGGCAATCTGTCTTCAGAAGCAGCCAAGACCATCGTTTTCATGGAAGCTGCCTTAAACAAGTGGAATCTTTTATGAACGAAAGAGTCTTACTCTGTTTAAAAACAGTTGTGGTGAGGAGTGCTCTTAAAGGAGCCCAAAAGACCCGGGTCCTAGCTAATGAATGCCTCACAGTCCTCACCTGTGAAGTCCCGAGAGCACCTTCCTGTAAGGGACACATTCGATTACTGTTGCCGTAGGTTTGAGTGCATCACCCACAGAGTTAGTGGGGATGGAGCAAAGTTCCCCAGAGTAAGTGTTCAAGGAACGTATCATTGGACTTAACCATGGACACTTGGACATTAATTTCCTTTCGTAAGCAGTTAGAACCTCCCTAAGCGTTTTCTATTGCACCATATGGGCTATCAATGTTCAAGTATCTAAGAAAACGATAAAATAGCACTAAAACTAAATTGAATCTCCTAAACCATCATGTTATAGTGCCTTAAAGTTACCAGAAGCATCTATTTTTAACCCACATGCCAAAGAACTAGTTAGTGGGAATCTAGGGGTTCATATTAGACCTGAGCTTTTATCTTACATAAATAGAAGCACCCACATTAGTGGTCACTTCAAGGTTCATTAAGACTTGAGATGACGTTGCTGTGGCATAGGCTGGCAGCTACAGATCTAATGCGACCCCTAGCCTGGGAACCTCCATATGCCACAGGAGCAGCCCTAAAAAGACCAAAAAAAAAAAAGTGAGATGAAACAGTAAAGGGAAAAAAATGAGAACCATGTTACACTTGTCTATTACAGCAGTCAAAAGTCAGATGGTTGTTAAATTTAACTTCATAAAAAATTAAAGGGCCGTACCTGCCACATATGGGAATTCCCAGGTTAGGGGTCAAATTGGAGCTGCAACTGCCAGCAAATGCCACAGCTACAACAATGCCAGATCTGAGCCACATCTGCGACCTATACCATAGCTTAACCCAACTGTCTCAACATAACTTAACCCAACTTAACATAGCTTAACCCAACTATCTCAACTTCTATTTATTTAGTTTTAACAAATTTGAGTACCTATGTACTATATGCCAAATAATGTACTGGGCACTGGGACGAGCTATGATAATACGAGGTGTGGTCTGTGCTACCGGGAAGCTTCTAGTGGGGGGAACTAAACAATAAACAATATCTCATTTAACTCAGTACAGGTCAATGCAGAAATAGACAAAACGTGCTGCTTTAGGGAGAGGTGAAGTTTGAGTGTCTGAATCGTGTATTATGTAAAGAGAAAACAAATACTAAGGAATAAAGTAGCTCTTCGTTTCAAAAAAAAAAATTGAAATCCATAGTTCAAAGCTTGAGACATATTTAAAGCTACAGGAGGGTGTTGTTTTGAGATGGTTGCCATGTTTAGAAGAGACTGATATGAGAAAGGGAAACTTTCTCCCAGGTGGGCAAGAAGGAGCCGGATGCAGTGCTTCCGAGTCCTGGCAGGGGAAGGAGGAGGATGTCACCCTGAGGCCTGGGTCCTTTGTGTAGGACCAGGGGACCACACAGGATCGGGTCCACCTTTAGTCGTATGATCTGCACTTAAAAGCTTTCCCAGGGTCTACCAGGACAATGCCACAGGCTTTTAAGTTTGTCACATCTGATAAATTGGAATGTTTACTGAGCATATGAGAACTTGGGAATACTCAGGTCTTGTTATATCTAATAGTTTGGCCCACATATGGGCAAAACTGACTTCTACCTTCCTAATAGGATCTTCAGCTCCTACTTACAATAAAAGTCATTGGTAGCCTCTAGAGTCACTTAGGCTCATTTTCTAAGGCAATATTATGACTCTTCTACGTAAGAGGGTCTTGCTTATACAGAGAGCAGCTGACTTTGTGAAACCCATGGCCCTCATCTAAAATAAAGCCATGTGTTCAGATAGCTTGGCAGTCTCAAGATGAGATTTCTAAGGCATTTTTGTTGTTTTTGTGCACAATGAAAAAGCAACCTGGATAAAGCCTGATCCCAATTCTGGACCTCACATCCAGAGTTGTGGCATTCCCTTCACTTTTTTTCCAGGACATTTCAGGATGACTTAACAGAGTTCAGGCTGTTCCGCTACACACGTTATAGAGTATGGCATTTACTCCTTACTGGTTTTCTCTTTGATAACCAGCATCTGAAATATTCCTGAACTTAGAGGTTAGTTTTCCTTGGTGAAAAAAAAAAAATTGAAAACTATCAGGAGGGAACAACAGCTCTGGGCCCACTAATCAGTTAAATGTTCTTTCATTGTACTCAGATCATCGATCACTAAGGGACAAATGGAGGTAGTCGTGTGTGTGTGTGTGTGTGTGTGTGTGTGTGTGTGTCTTTTTTGCCATTTCTAGGGCCGCTCCTGCAGCATATGGAGGTTCCCAGGCTAGGGGTCTAATCAGAGCTGTAGCCGCCGGCCTACACCAGAGCCACAGCAACGCGGGATCCAAGCCACGCGGGATCCAAGCCGCGTCTGCAACCTACACCACAGCTCACGGCAATGCCGGATCCTTAACCCACTGATCAAGGGCAGGGATTGAACCCGCAACCTCATGGTTCCCAGTTGGATTCGTTAACCACTGCGCCACGAAGGGAACTCTGGAGGGAGTCTTTACTGATGGACTACCATATTATTTCTCCAGTGCAAAAGATGAAAAGTAAACCTCTCTAGCAGGAATTAGCAACCTCAGAATCTTACTCCAGTTTTGCAAGACCCTCCAGCTTTGAGAACTTAAGCATACATTATTACCTTCACTTCAAAAAAAAAGACTTAACATAGGTCCTCCTAAAAGAATGAAAGGTCCTGCTCTCTTAGAAGAGTTACGAACAGGTCTTTTCTTCTACCACTTTTCTACAAAAATACCTATGAAGCAGAAGTAAGACTTGAGAATGAATTTGGGCTGTTTGTGGTACTATGATATGATTAGCCAAAACACTTCGTCTGCCCCTGTTACACGAAATAACTGTGGCCCACAAGAGATCTCTACAGCTTCCCTAAACAAATTCTTTCCAAATTATTATGCATAATATAGGCAAGTGCTGATGTGCATATCTATGCCACTCAATTCTTGGCATTATCTATTTTGCCTGGAAGTAACATGGAGTTCATATTTTTCAATAAAACAAAACTACTAATGGCTATTTGCATTAGGGAAATAGTAAATGACTCCAGAAATAGGGAAATGGAAGAAGGAAAAGAAAGGAAGAGGAAACCAGGAGTGTTTCCAAAGCCTAAGTCAAGAGAATGGCTTTCTAAGCATTTCTCTTTGTAACCAATCTGTTCTTCAACACTAGATGGCGCCATTGACTAATCTCATCTTGGCAAGAGAACCATTTGCTTGCCAGTTCAGCAAGGAACTGGGAAACCACCAAAGGTGTTGCCCGCCACTTCTGCTTTGGGCTGCAACCATCTAAGCCAAGATTTTGAAGGAATCTGGAGAGCATATGGGTGCAAAAGGATTGGGTCAGTTTGCCACACCTCCAACCCATGATGTACTCTACTGCACACTACTGCTTGGGCAATCAACATGCAAAGACTCCTCTGCCCTTCAGAAAGCTCTTCATTTGATTTTCCTCACTACTGATACCACTCATGATTTGTTTTACGGACTATGTCCAGTAGTACATGTGTAATAACCAGTTCTCTAAAAAAGAAGGAGGGGTGTTGATTTGCAGTCTTTGCCAATTTCCCTGGTGTAAATACTCCCACGATGGCTGATTTCAAGACAGAGCCGTAAATTAGGAAAAGAGGCACATCAGCACAGCATCACATAGTATAACCTAAATATGGCTACTATAGCTAAAAATATCCTCAAGAACACGAGAGTTAAATGTAGTAAAATTATTAATCTATGATACATACTGAGTAGTTATTACCCTTTTCAGATATCATTTATTTCACTGTAAATTTATACATTTTTGCCTGCTGCATTAGAATCTCTGGGAATCTGTGTTTTTAAGAGATCTATGGTCTCTACACATGTGCAAGATAGAGAACTTTTATTCTGATGTAGATGGACCTAACACTGCTTTTGCCTTGTGGTTATAGCTCTTTATGGATCCCATTTAAGCCCTTTCCCAGCTCAAGATACCTTCTTATACACATGTACCTTTTACACTCCTCTGCAGTGATGACCTCTGTCTAGAGGCTACAGCCAGTGTCTGATCCCTGATAACATAATCTGGCTAATCTTTTAACCAAAACAACTAACTAAGATCCTTATTTCATCTCTTATCCCTTCTTTCTCATATTTAACCCTGGCTTTATCCCTACCTCTTACCCCCTGGCAGAGAGACTCCAGCACTGGATACAATATGAAAGGTGTATTGAAAGTTGCTAAGAGAGTCCATCTTAAATGTTCTCACCACAACTCAGACCGAAATGGTCTCAACAGCAATAACAAAATGGTAACTCTGTGAGGTGATGAGTGTGTTAACTAACCTTACTGTGGTCATCATCTTGCAATACATACACGTATCCGGTCATCACAGGATTTACACCTTAAACTAACATGCTCTGTCCATTACATCTCCATAAAGCTGGGGAAAGGACTTATCCAGGGGCTTCCTGTACCCCGTAGCAGACAGCCGATGCCTCAGAGATGTGCGCGTCTGTTCAAGAGCAGGGATGGAATAAGAGACAAAGGTTAATGCACCAGCTGCTTCTCCCCCACCCCGTGTTTGAACCAACGTGAACCAATCACAAGAGTTGGCAAACACCCATGATTATGAAAAGCAGAAGTTCAAGGAGGAAATTAATTCCTTCCCTGAAGAAAAGAATGTTGCTATACCTCTGGACCAGATGTTCATGAGGGAGCCTAACTGAGGTGGGAGATGTGCCCCTGCAACCAACGCCAGTGGAAATCCTGGAGCTGCAAAGGCCATTCTTCAGCTCATGCACTGCTGTGATGGCACCATCCACCCTACTCCTCGCGCTGTCATTATACAGGGCATGGCACCCAACATTGTCCTTCAGAGACTGGACCCGACCCTTGCCAACTGGGTTTGGCTAGAAGCCCAGATAAGCATGAATGACAACCCAAGGCAGAGTGCCACAGCCACAGGCTGGGCCAGAGCCAAGGCCTCGGAAACCAACAAGCAATGTCACATGAGCTGGGGACAGGGGTGTGGGGGGGACTGAAATTACTCCCACTTCCCAGTACTTTCTTTCCTCCAAGAAAAGGAAGAAGAGGGATACCGGTACCTCTGTGCCTCAATTCCCAGTTAGTGTGATTTCTTTTGAACTACGGATAATCCACATGCCATGGTTCTTTCATTTGTTAAAAATCCTGGCCACATTCAGGACTTAGGACTTTCAAGAAATGCTAATCCAAGGACATTACATCTGACCTAGGACAGTGTATTCGTTATCTATTGCTGAGCAACCATAAACTTGAACAGCTTAAAACTGCACATCGTTATCTCACAGTTCTGGGGTGCAGGAGCCCAGGTATACAGCTGCGTCTTCTGCTCGGTGACACTCCCAGGTGGCAATCAAGGTGTCAGCTGAGCTGCTGTCATCTCAAGTTTCCAAGGACACGTGGTTGCTGGCAGGATTCTGTTCCTCAAGGGCTGTGGGACCAAGAGCCGCAGCTCCTTGCTGGCTTTTGACACGAAGGAGCCCTCCGTCCCCTGCCATGTGGGCCTCCCAACCACAGCAGCTTGCTTCATCAAAGCACACAAGCCGAGAAGGCAATGGAGGCTCGGCTAACAAGTAGATCAGAATCCTTTATCAATTAACCACAGAGGAGACAGCCCATCACCTTGGCCATATGTATTGGTTAGTTACTAGACCAGCCCCACTCAAGAGGAGGGGATTTCACCACGGGGGTGCGCATAGGGGGCGCAGGGAGCAGTGCCATGGGGGGAGGAATGACTAAGAAGCCTTCATCCTAGAGATAAAAGCAAGAATTCTCCAGGGTAGGACTTCTCGTTGTGGCTCAGTGGGTTAAGGACCTGACATAATTTCCGTGAGGACGCCGGTTTAATCCCAGGCCTCGCTCAGTGGATTAAGGATCTGGTGTTGCCATGGCTGAGGTGTAGGCCTCAGCTGCAGCTCCAATTCGACCCCTAGCCTAGAAACATCCATCTGCAGCAGGTGCAGCCATAAAAAGATAAAAAGAAAAAAAAAAAGAATTCAGCAGGGTCATCCACCATCGACTACAGTGGGTTTTTCATTTTTAATGTCAATGCCTCATGAAAGTCATAGAATAAAGATAATGTTAATAGAAAATGCAGAAATAAAGCATCCCTCTTGTTTAGAAGGAGGACTAGCTATTGGTGCCAGTGGCTTTGGAAATAACAAACCAAACCAAACCAACGCTTAGAGCTAGTGCTCTTCAGAGGTGAGGTGCAAAACTGTGGCTGATTCACAAAAATTAGTTCTGACATGCATTTCGCTTTGTTCCCTCCCGAGTCCCCACTAAAGCCATTGGGAAAGCATTCCCATTTTTGTCCTCGCCATTTGGTCTGATTTGAGAAGCAGCATCTGGAAGGCGGACAAGGGAGGTCGACACCTTTCTGGAAGGAGGAGAGCAGGAGCAGCAGCTGGGCAGCCACAGCCCCAGCCTCAACTTCACGTGGAAAAAGCTTAGCTGATGAGGGTTCTGAACAGGGAAAGACTTAGGCTTAAGCTTGGGGTTAGTGCCCTGCATGAGTCGGAAGTCAAATAAGGAAACAGACACGCCCCCTCCGGGACCTCCGTGCAAAGCTGCAAGCTGCCCCTGCAGGCAGACCCAAGGAAAGGAAGTTAAGTGAGGGAGCAGGTGAAGCAGCTCTTGGCCCTCACCAGCCACACTAAAACGACAGTGAAGGCAGCTCCACAAAGGTCCTAATCCACAGGCACAAAGAGAACACAAGAGGATTCCGCGATGTTCAGAGGTGGAAAGCAGGTGCAAGCACAAGTCTGCACCTAAGCCAATGCTGACAGGAAAGGAGGGAGTCCCCAGAGAGACAGTACTTGGGGACAGAAGGCAGGCAGAGGAGAGCTGAAAACCACGGTAAGAGTGGGCCACCGAGGTCTCCCCCGGAGCCCCATGCAGCTTGGCTACCTCCCCTCTGCCAGCTGCAGGAGATTAGCGGTTGAGTGGAGCCCCCAGCTCAGGAACCTGAGTCAGAGCTGAGGACGGGAGGAGAGAAAAGATCAGGTCAGTGGCCAGGAGTCCCAGGAAGCCTCCAGGAAGGTTCCCTGGTTCAGGCAGAGTCTCCCACTCAGGCGGGGAGCAGAGGATTCATCTCTGGAGAAAGGGGTCACCCCAGAGGATGGACCCCTGCACAGCGACATAGGGGGCCCCATGAAAAGGCCCACTTGCCCCCTAACCCCTTACAGCAAAGACAGCAGGCAAGAGACCACCCACGAGTGCCTTTCTCTGAAATATGGAGTCAAAAATGTTGAGTGATTTCTGCCTGTGCTCATTCTTTCCTAATGGTTTTATAGCTGCCACATCCTATCCAGCTGGGCATCCATTCTAGAGCCTGGTCTTTGAGTGGCAGTTTGGGGCCCCAGCCTGGGGTGACCTGGGAATGTCACAGATCCCGGCCAGAATCAGTGGGGTGGTTTGGTTTAATGAGCCTCCTATCGACTTTCTCCAAGCCATAGTCAGCTACGCAACAGGTGCCCCATCCTCCACCTACTTGGGGGTATCAGACCCCTTACCCATGGCAGCTTAACTCACATTTGCCAGGCTCTAGGGGCAGCAGACCCATGGTTCAATCTTGCCCAACGTTTTGCATTTTTGTTTTATTTTTATCTTTTAAACCAACTTTCCCTCTTTCTCCCCACCCCCACATACATGTTTTGTGTTCTCTTTTTTAGATTATGCATTTGGGAGCAGAGAAGCTGATCAAGTCATGCGTTCATGGTGCCCTCCTGATGGAAGCCCATGCTTTGCTTTCTAGTCCTCTTTTATACCAAGAAGAACCAGGGCTCCTAGTGGAGTAGATGATACTGTGTTTGGGCGAGAGAACTAGTGTTGGGACTAGATGGAGACCATCAAAGACAAGTGGAAGGGTGACAGGAGTCAACCTGAAGGGGCCCAAGTTGTGACAAGCCTCAAAAAGGAAAACAAGGATCACTGTCGCCGGAACCAACTGAGTTGGCGTAAAGCCTCAACATTTCAAAAGGTACAAAAAAGAAAGCATGGCAAAGAAAGGTCACAGGCTCCACTCTAAGTCAGCTGATTGGCGCTTGACTCATGCCGAATGGACCACAGGAAAGTGAGCTTGGAACTTGGACCATCCTCAGAATCAGAGAGACCTGGAGAATAGGGTTTCTCTCTTTCTTTCTCTCTCTCTCTCTCTCTCTCTTTTTTTTTTTTTTTTTAATTTTATAGCCACCCCACAGGCCAGGGATGAGATTCCATCCAGCACCGTGGCAATGCCTGATTCTTAACCCACTGTGCTGGGCCAGGGAATTGAACCTACATCCCAGCGCTCCAAAGACACCGTTCATCCTGTTGCGCTACAGCAGGAACTCCCAGAAAAGATTCATGGGGGAGACTGCAGGGGAATGAGCTGAGATAGGAACTTTGGGCACTGAATCAATGTGCTTCCCCAAGATGAAGCTGGGGCCTTGTTATCGCTGCATTTAGCGCAAGATCAGCAAGCGCTTGCTATTTGTAAGCATGCCTCTGAATGGAAGCACACAGATCTTTAGGGTAAGTGCTTCTAGAGGGTGATCTGAGCCCCAATATAGAAAGGTAACAGGGATGCAGAGACTGAGCTTTCCAGATCCAGTAAGGTTCCCCCATTATGTGAAGTCTTAAGCCCCATTGGGGACCTTGGGTGACAAAAGGAGTCATATTTGCTCTTCCAAAATAATTTTGCAGATTTGGTTAATTTTATCAGGGACTTGTCACAGTGTGAAAAGGTAGGGAGCTTTCCTGACTATCTAATTTAACTTGAAACACTTCAGAGTAAGAAAAAAAAAGGGCGGGCTATAATGAAAGCAAAGGTCGGTAATTAGAACCCCAAGGGTCAAAGAGCTGTATGAAGAATTAGTTGTACTATATTATTTAGTTCTGGAGTAATAGGCATTATTACCATCTTAGTAGTGTGCACATATTTGTTGCTTTTCAGTTTTCTTTCTGGGTTTTTTTTTTTTTTTTTTTTTTTTGTCTTTTTGCCTTTTCTAGGGCCGCTCCCACAACATGTGGAGGTTCCCAGGCTAGGGGTCTAATCAGAGCTGCAGCCGCCAACCTACACCACAGCCACAGCAACACTGGATCCTTAACCCACTGAGCAAGGGCAGGGATCGAACCCGCAACCTCATGGCTCCCAGTCGGATTCATTAACCACTGCGCCACAACAGGAACTCCATGCTTTTCAGCTTCCTTAATAAACCTTCAGAAAAAATTCAGGCTGGAGTTCCCTTGTAGTGCAGTAAGTTAAGGATCCAGTGGTCCTGGATCCTTAACTGCAGTGGCTCTGATCACTGCCAGGGCGAAGGTTTGATTCCTGGCCCAGGAACTTCTGCATGCAGCGAAAAAAAAAAAAAAATACAGGCTTCATAATAGTTACACAATAGAATATAAATATTTATTGCTTTTTTCTTTTTTTTTTTTTTTTTTGGCTTTTTAAGGCCATACTTGCGGCATATAGAAGTTCCCAGGCTAGGGCTCAAATTGGAACTGCAGCTGCCAAGCACAGCCACAGCAACATGGGATCCGAGCTGCATCTGTGACCTACACCATAGCTCATAGCAACGCCGGATCTCCAACCCAGAGTGAGGCCAGGGATCAAACCCGCCTTCTCGTGGATATGAGTCAGAATCGTTTCTGCTTCACCACAATGAGAACTTCGGAATATAAATATTTTAAATAAAAAAAAAAAAAAACCTACTTTGACCATGCAAAAGTAAAAGGGCAGATGCCCAGAGTTAGGAGATGGAGAAGTGGAAGAAGAGCCGAAAGGAGAGACAGGGAGCTCATAGACTGAGTGACCAGAGTAGGGCAGCAAGGGGTCCTGTCCACTGCAAAGGCTGGTAAGACAAGAATGTTTCTGAAGGGCAACTGGGTAGAATCTATCTGGAAGGATCCAAAAGAAACCAGCGACAATGCCTGCTGGGTAGAATCTATCTGGAAGGATCCAAAAGAAACCAGCGACAATGCCTGCCTCCAGAAGGTGATCAGAATGGCTAAGGAACAAAGGAGGGGGGCTTTCACAGTGGACCCTTTCTAGCCTGGAGTTTGAAACCTTTTTAAAAGTTTTTAAATTAAAAATAGAGGTGCACAGGAGTTCTCCCCGTAGCGCAGTGGTTAACAAATCTGACTAGGAACCATGAGGTTGCGGGTTCAATCCCTGGCCTCACTCAGTGGGTTAAGGATCTGGCGTTGCAGTGAGCTGTGGTGTAGTTTGCAGGCACGGCTCAGATCCCGCATTGCTGTGGCTGTGGTGTAGGCAGGCGGCTGCAGCTCTGATTAGACCCCTAGCCTGGGAACCTCCCTATGCCACGGGTGCGGCCCTAGAAAAGACCAAAAAAGAAAAAAAAAAAAAGTGCATAATCAACAGTCCAACTCCAGGACGGGCCCCTCCTGGAAAAGCAGCATCGATGCACAAGACCTGGCCAACAGCATTCACCAGCAAACTGGACACAAATGCAATGCCTGTTCGGACAAAGACGGGTGTGCTACAGAACAGCCATACCGTGGACTATCACGCCCTAAAGAATTCATTGGACCTATGCTGACAATCATGGAAAGGTGTCCCTAATACCTCATTTAATGAGATAAGCTGCTCAACATGTATGTCATTTTTGGTGTATTTTCCAACTATATGTATATATGATTTATACACACAAAATTGTTTGGAAGGACCACCCACTGAACAGCAGTTACTTGTGGGGAGAACAGTTTCACCGAGAGGTGTCTTACTTGAATTGATTATGAGATGTCTGTATAATGTATAGACTTCGGTGGATCATTTCCTCGAAAGCACGGCACTGCCCTGTCAAGTGGAGAAAGGCTTCGGAGTTGGGGGGTAGTGAATTCGGCTCATGAACTCCAGGAAGGAGGTGCTCTGTACATCTCTGCCTCCCCTGGAAAGAAGCCTGATCACAGCAAGGCTTGATCCAGGACAAAGTCATTTCCATGTCGAAAGCACCAAGACTGCACTGATGGGTCCCATCGGAACCCTTCAAGAAAGGGGTCAGCAAGCCCTTGTCTGACCAAGAGCCCAAGACCAGAGAGCCCTCTGCACCATCAGGGAACTCAAGAGATCCCAGGAAATGTTTCTCGAATGAATGATCGCCCAGAACACTGTCCCCAGGAGCTGGTGCCCGAAGCCTGTCTAACCTGTAGCCTCATCTCTTGGCACTCCTGTGCCACAGCAACTGCCCAAAGAGACCCAGGCCAAAAGGGTGCCGCGAACCAAGTGACGGAGGGCTGAAGTCTGGAACCCCTGGACAAGGACACAGCAACCTGTCAGAAGTGCGGCTGTCTTGGTAGATGACGCACACAATTCTCAAAACCAGCAAGGTCATGGAATTTCCACCCAGTCTGGACCTGGAGGGTGTGTGGGGCCCAGAGGCCTTTTGCCTGGAGGACAGAGATTTGGACACATCCACGCCAACACCACCCACAGCTGCTGATTGTTTATTGCACAAGAAACTGGCAATACCGAGGCAAGGGCGGGGAGCGTTACAAAACAATCTGGTGACCACCTCAGAGCTACCAAAGGGCATTCCGTACAGACACCTCAGTTATATACACATATGTACACACACACCCACATGAACACACTCCGCACACCCAGAGCCCGAGGCTTCCAAACCCCGCCTGGCAGCTGGCACCCCAACCCCCAACACGGTGAGATGCTGCAGGGAAGCACGGCAAACGATTCCAGGGAAGGAAAAATGGTTGAGCCGCGATGAACTGAGCCGCTGACATCAGCACGCGCAACAGAGCGGCCAGGGCCCTCCTCCCTGGGCCGGGCCGGGGAAGGACGAGGCCCTGGGACCATGACAGGGTCCTCAGAAGGCCCCTGGACCGGCCCGAGGGCTGCATGGGGGCCCCGCGACAGTCACCACTCCAGCTTCCCAGGGGAGTGTGTTCACCTTGACGATTGCAACACATGGCAGGATGCCCACGGCAGAGGCTGGCGGGAGCTCCAGAAATCAGGCCCGACTGGGCATGGCAGCTCAGGGCCCTTCTGCTGGTTTCCTACAAGCAGCTGTCGCCTCACTTGGAGGCAGAGTAGACTCACTCCACAGTGGCTGCGTCCCACCTCATTCTCCACCCGGACGCACGGGCTGCCTGGAGGTCCAGGGACTTGAGCCCCATCGCTACATCTAGCGGTGGTGGGGGCGGGGGGGGGTTCTTCGCGGAGGGAGAGGGCAAGGTTGGGGTGGCACTCGGGACAACAGCGCCCTTCCCTCTCTGTCAGGGCTCGGGGACAAGGCTGCTGTGAAGCTGAGCTGCCAGGTCAGGCCTGCCTGAGCTCACACAACTGCTGAGCAGGTTCCTAAGTGGAGCCGCTGTTGGGGCAATTCTTGGACAAACAGGGCTGGGGCCGTCGAGGTCCTAGCCATGCCTGGCACGCCAGCTCCTTGATGGAAAGTGACAGCAGCATAGCAACCACAAAACACAAAGCAACCCCACACACAAAATGCTTCAAGTTTATGTCAAAGGGAAAAGAAAGTCTGAGGGCGTTTGCTGTTTCCATCCCACTGACATGACCCTTTATCTGCTGGAAAGAACGAACGGGCCCGCGCCGAGTGCAGGAAGGGGCCTTGCTGCTCGGCCTCGGGAGCTAGAGCCATTGAGGGAGGTGGCCTTGATCCAGAGCTCCTCTCCCTCAGACCTTCCTTTACACAGGTCACTGGAAAGTTCCATATAAAACAGAACCTCTTTTACTGGCGAAGACCTTGGGCTTCCTTAGCCCAGAACACCTACCCCGAGTGGCTGGTCTCCTTCTCACCTAGCCAGCCCGTGAGGCCCAGGGCTTGGGCACGGGCGCCCTGCCTGGCACCCTCACACACAGCTAGGGCGGGTCTTGGGGAGAAGGAGGGTGAGCTCTGCACAGAGGGGCAGCTCTCCCGACACTGCAGTGGGTGATGGGGCCGAGGGTGACATGGGGGCTTTATTCCAGGCTGCCACCAGTGGGTAGGAGGGAGGGGCAGGCGGGACCTCTTGAAGGCAGGCTCTGCCGCCACCAGCCTACGACGCTGTGGTCCCACACGGGGCCACCGTCTGCAGGGGCCTCCCGGGGGCTGCGCAGCCAGCAGCCTCTCGGGCAGGGAGGACTCAGGACTGCATATGTGCTGGGGGGCGTGGGAGAGGGCGGCCTCAGCTACTCCTGTCCGAAGCCCTCGGTCTCCTCGATGGCGTACAGCAGCTTCTCTTTCAGCTGTTCGTAGCTCTTGTATGGTGGGAGGTCCAGCCGGTTGAAACTGGTGAGAAAGAATTGGGCAGTCAGCACAGGTAGGTCAGAGCTCTCACAGCCACCGGGGGTCCAAATAGAACCCCACCACCACCACCCCACTGCGCTCAACCGTGATGCCAGGCAGACAGATCCTGGGACAGGGTTCTCTGCTGTGTCCCTGGACCAAGAAGGGCTTAGAGGAGGCAGGGCTGCAGGGGAGATGGGAAACAACAGGGGGCGCTCGGAACAGCAGCTCTTTGCCTACTTGAAGAGGGTGTTTCAGTAGTGAACCCCTGGGGTGGCCAACAGGGCGCGGAACTGCGTGACAGCTGCCAAAGGTCAGAGGCCCAGGCATGCCACACCCCTCCTCTCTAAGCCCAACACCCAGAGCTACTCAAGAGTGGCCAGTGTCAAGGCCCTGAAGACACCTCGCCTACTGGGCTGCCTTCTGGCGCTCTCCCGGCCTCAGGTTCCTGCCACCTCCCCTCCAACCAACACACTCACCAGGTGTGGCTCCTGGGCAGCCAAGTTTCCTTGCCAACCTTGTCAATGCAAAACTTCTGTGGCCCATTGCTTCCTGTGGTCCGGAAAAATGCACTGTGTGTCACAGGACGGTCCCTTCCGAAGGCAGCACCCTCCGGCTCCAACCGCTGAAGGCTCAGCCTCCCTCCCACTGATCTGCTTCCAGGAAGACACTAGGTCCTGCCCCCCTCTTTGAGCTGTCCTCAACCCCCCAAGGGCACCCGAAGGCCAAGGGAAAATGTACCAATGAGTTCGACGAAGCCCCCAACGGGCAGGCGGCAGGTCCCAGTGACAAACTGCAGCAGCCGGATCCTCTTCTCGTTGTCCATCTCCTTCACCACCTGCAGCTCCACAAGCCAAGGCAGCGTCAGGGAGCCGCTTGGCCCAGTACCTCCCCTGACCTCTAACTCTCCACTGAGCCGGGCCCCTCTTTGGGACGGAGAACTCGGAGCCCGGGCTGGAGGGGGAGCTGACCACTGCCACCTGGGCAACCCCAAAGCCATTCTCTCTAAGAGGCTATGCGGGCCTTTCCCACCAGGTGACGTCACATCGCTTGGTCTCAGGGACACTTTGGATCAGGCAGTCTTCCTCCCTCCAAGTTCTGCTTTTATTTATTTGTTTACTTATTTTTATCTTATTTATTTATTGTGGGGGGCTCATCTGTGGCAAGTGGAAGTTCCCAAGCTAGGGGTTCAATCAGAGGTGTAGCTGCCACACTACACCACAGCCACAGCAATGCCAGATCCAATTGGCGTCTGCGACCTACACCACAGCTCCTGGCAACACCGGATCTTTAACCCACTGAGCGAGGCAAGAGACTGAACCCCTGTCTTCATGGATACAAGTTGGGTTTGTTACCACTGAGCCACAAAAGGAACTCCCTGATTTTATTTATTTATTTTTGCTGTTTAGGGCCACACTCGCAGCATATGGGAGTTTCCAGGCTAGGAGTTGAATTGGAGCTGTAGCTGTAGGCCTACACCAGAGCCACAGAAACACAGGATCCAAGCCACGTCTGCGACCTCCACCACAGCTCACGGCAACGGCAGATTCTTTAAACACTGAGCAAGACCAGGCATTGAACCCACGCCCTCATGGATTCTAGTCAGGTCTGCAACCCTGTGAGCCACAATGGGAACTCCCAAGTTCTGCTTTTAAAAGTATACTAAGGACAGGAGTGACTGCTTAATGGGTATGAGGTTTCTTTTTATGGGGGATGAAATATTCTGGAATTAGACAGTGATGAAGGCTACACAGCACTGTTAAAAGCCACGTCAGATCCACTGAGCTGTACACCTTAAAATGCTTAACCCAGTGAATTTTACAGCATAGGAATTTCACCGCCACAAAAAACCTACACATGCTTGTTGTTTTTGGTATATGCTATACTTCATAATGACGACAACGACTAGACCCACACACACAAAGGAATCGACTCATTATATCTGAGACAACGAGCCCATTCCGTTTCTTTGGAGCCAACCTCATGCTTGCCCCTGCCACCTGGCTGGACGGGGACCCACAGGACAGACGAGAGCTTTCCTTCCTGTACATAACAAGCCCCCACCGCATTCCAGCATTTGGAGCTGGGCCACCCACCGCCCACCCACACTGGCCACAACCCAGATGCCACAGCTCCCTTTGTCTCAAGGTTGGGTGTCTCATCTCCTTTTGCAAGTTGAGGGAGGTGAGGAGAGGGTCAAAGACGAGGGAGGCGGTAACACAACAAGTATCCTCGAGCTTGGGGTAGAATCAGGTCTCGCTTCCTGTGGGGACTGCAAAAACGCCCCCGCCCAGACCCTTGCCCTGAGGGCAGGGACCAGACCCAGGGCCCACCTGCCAGAACCACTGGATCTGCTTGCTGTTCTTGGTGTAGTGCCGGTAGATGGTGTTCTTCTGCCAGTCGCTCATGTCTATCTCCTGCATGCCGCACAGCATCAGCTGCCGGAGAAAGCCCGGGAGTCAGCCACCCAGCCCAGCACCCCCCACGGCACACGGAGCTTCATCCACTCCCTGCCAGATGAAACACGTTTTCGACTGTCTCTGCCGGCAGGCCTAACAGTGCGGGCAACGCAAGTCGTAAGGTGGACCCCCTGCAAACCAGGGCCCAGGTAAGGGCAGGTGTGAACCCAAATCAATGTGACTGGCCTGCTGCTGCCCCCCAGCTAGACTTCGGGGTTCTCCTGGTGAGTCGCTGTGGGTTCCCAGCAAGGCTAGCAAAGAGCAGGACTGCCCCAGAGGCAGGGGTTCGGGGTCCCAACTACCCCAGCTCTCACCTCCAGCTCCTTCTCATCAAAGTAGCGCAACCACTCCAGGGGGGCCACCTCGTTGAAGCCATCTAGGAAGGCTTTGGTCTGCTCTTCCACGCCCCGGGTGAAACGCCAGTCGGTCAGCAGCCTAAAACCAGAGCCCGAGAGCCACGGCTCAGGAGCGGCAGGGTGGGGCGGGGAAGCCTACCGCTGGCAGCAAGGGGTCAGCTGAGAGTTGACTTCAGGCCGGCAGGGAGACCCAGGGCTGCTGCCAGCCCCAGGGAACAGCCTTTAAAACCTCACCAGAACCCAGAGGCACTTGAATCTTTGAAATCGCCTCCTCCTCCTCCTCCCACTACTGCTGACATGTGGAGGTTAAAAGGCACGACCATGAATGGGCATGTGAGATAATGGATTTAAGTCAACTGGACAGAATCAGGAGAAAGAAGAGGGCGCCATCTAAATTTTATGCCTCATCAAAGGAATTCAGCCCTATAGCTTTTTGTTTTGTTTTGTCTTTTTAGGGCCGCATCTGCGGCATATGGAGGTTCCCAGGCTAGGGGTCAAATCGGAGCTGTAGCTAGCTGCCAGCCTACACCAGAGCCACAGCAACGTGGGATCCAAACCACGTCTGTGACCTACACCACAGCTCACGGCAACACCGGATCCTTAACCCACTGGGCAAGGCCAGGGATCAAACCCCCAACCTCACGGTTCCTAGTTGGATTTGTTTCCCCTGCGCCACAACAGGAACTCCCCGGCCCTGCGGCCTTGAAGTCCACCACCTGGGGGACAGAGAACCCAGGAAGGGAACAGAGGGCCTTGGGCTTGGGCTCCAGCTGCTCACTCGGGTCAGTCCCTGACTGGCCACAGCAGCCACCTACGGTCAGGGCCAAGTGGGAGGTTCTTCCCACCCCTGGCGACCCACGGGCCACGTGTGGGGGGCTGGCTGAAGAGGGCACCCAGAGACAAGAGCAGGAAACCCTCTCTCTGCAGCCAGCTGGGCCTCTGCTCCCCTCCCGCAGCCCCCCAGCCCCCCAGCCCCCAGCGCTTGAGACTCACATGATATACTCTTCCTTGTTCTCCTCGGTCACCCGGATGCTCTCCCCGCCTTCCTTCAGCTCGTGCGTCGTCACCTTGCCCAGGATCTCCATGTCCTGGATGAAGTACAGCTCGAGGCCGCACTCCTCCAGGTTGTTCTCTCTGGGGGCACGACAGACCCAGGGGGAAGAAGTCTGTCACAGAAGGGGCCTTCCCCCAATTCGGCTGTCACGCACTTGCAGGGCCCACGGGACATGGGGATCCGCAGGTGGCCTAGAACCCACCTCGGGAGGCAGAGGACACCTCCTGAGCTGCCCTGCAGGCAGACTGGAAGCTACCCAGCCCCCCCACCCCACCCCAGCCTTTAACCCAGCGTGGGGCGAGGGAGGGGCACGCACTTGATCCAGACGATGGAGTTGTAGAATTCGGGGTCGATGGACTCCAGGTCTTTCAGGGTTGGTCTCTTGTTCAGCATCCGCTTGTAGAAAGGGAGGGTGAAGCCCGTATCGATGAACTTTCCATGGTACAGAGCCTGAGGAAGGAGGCGACAGGGCGAGGAGGTGTGCTTTTCCCAGGATGCCCCATCTCAAAGCCCGGCTCCTGCTCCCCGCCCTCCTGAGCACCCAGCTGCCCCAGGGGCTGAAGGGAAGGCCTGGAACAAGCAGGGCCCTTGGTCCCACCTGCACACCTCAGGGAGCCACCTGCAGGCCCAGCAGGCCCACCACCTGCCCACCCGCCCACCGGCTCCCTGCTCTGGCCGAGTCAGCCCCAAGCGCCCAGAGAAGACTCATTCTGTACAGCTCCAGAGGGCGGCCCTGACTCACTGGTGCTCAGAGCCGGGCAGCAGAGGCAGCCAAAAATAATGCAGACGCCGCTGCTGGCGGGCCAGGGGTGAGTAATAGTCTAGGGTTTTACTGGTCTGTCCTGTCAGCTGCGGGGCCAGGCGGGTCTCTAGACCTGGGAAGAATGTGCCCACTTCCTGAGCCCAGCACCTTGGCCAAGAACTTCCAGACAAAGGGAAAGGACATATTTAGTCATGGGCTCTTGGGTCCCCCCGAGAGGGGGGCAGGGCGGGGCACTCCCTCAGGAAGAAGTGAAGGAAAGTTAGCAGCAAAACATCTCAAGCTACCAAATATGGCAGCAGGACTGGGGCTCCCAGAGATCCCCCTGTCTCCATACTCGTGAGATACTCAACCAGAGGCACCCAGTGTCACCCCCTTTTCATGTTCACTCTGTGGAGCCTATTTCTGCAGAAACACAAATACCGACTCTCCTTCCCTACTCTGTCCTCCTCGTGACAGGTGCCTCCTCCATCTTGCACCAGCTGGTCCACCAGAGCTCTGTTCTAAGCTAGTGTAGATTCCCAATTCCCTTCTAGAAGGTCTGAGTCATAGTCAGACACTCCCAAGCTCTTGCCACCCAGCTCATGGCAACACCCGGAGATGGGCAGCAGGTGGGCTGTGCCCGTCATCCCCCACCCCAACAGGGCACACGACGAATGTTCAGTGAAGACTCTGATCCGGGGAGCCCGGGCTTTCGCTTGGTGAGTCCTACACGAATCAATAAGGAAAACTTGCTCAACACCCTGTGGTGGCCACCGAGAGAGCTCTGATCTAGCGCTGGAACTCTCACTAGCTTTTTGCACCTTCAGTGAGGAGTTCTATAAGGATGAGGGTGGGGCCCAGAGAGGGGGTGCAGTCTGCAGAGCTGCCATTGGTGTCTGGGGTCACCGCCTGCCCTGGAGGTCTTGTGGCAGTGACTCTTACCATGGCAATGAATCTGCCAATAAAGCGGAAGTAGGTGAGGTGGTCGGGGTTGATGGAGGAGGCGGGGTTGATCTGCAGGCAGTAATTGTTCTTCCCGGCGTATTCAAATAAACAGTACATGGGGTTGAGCACCTCGTGGGACAGGAGGAAAAACCACTCTCTGTGAGAGAAGAGAGAGAAAGACAAGACTAATAGATCCCTCCCTGCACACCCCCTCTGGAGCTGCAACTCTCCTCTGCCTCCTGTTTCACCCGGTCTGGAGACCTGTGTCCTGGGGAGGCAGCCCCACCAGGATCAGCAGCTGGGCCAATCTCTACGGACACAGCAGAGTCAGACCCGAGGTGAACCAGAACAACAAGTGCACTTGACAATGATGCTCAGGAAGACCCATGTGCATGCATGTTAGCTCTGGGTGCTGCATTCCAGGACTTCCCATCCGATATCCAGAGCAACTAACGGCAAAGGGGCTCCTTGCACCCTGAGCCACCATGCACAGCTGTGTGGGCTGTGCACTGCACAAGGACACTATGTTAAAATACTGTATATAGAGAACAGACTTGGGGTTGCCAAGGGAGAAGGCGGAGGGGAGGGAAGGATTGGGAGTTTGGGATTAGCAGAAGTAAACTATTATATATAGAATGGATTAACAACGAAGCCCTGCTGTATAGCACAGGGAACTATATTCAGTATCCTGTGATAAACCACAATGGAAAAGAATGTGAAAAGGAAGAGATACATGTACAATTGAGTTACTTTGCTATACAGCAGAAATCAACACATTTTATATCAACTAAACTTCAACACAATCTTTTTAAAAAACCATAATTTGTACATTTATCACAACAATGTCCCTGCAAACAGCTGTAAAGTTGCCATTTTGCCATTTTCGGATAAAACCCAGTATGTTGTGGCCATTTTCCAATACAGAAGTGTCTTGAGAAAGGGTACCTTTTTCTAAACTTCACAGAAATGCTTTATGAATAGCAGCCGGCCTGCTTCCGCCCTAGCTGAGGAGGCAGCATCTTGTGAACATGTGCTAACACATTCCTAACTCCCGATGCACAAAAACTCTGGAACCCATGCTGTGCCTACACCTCACTCCCCCAGCTACAGCCCCAGGTATCTCGCTGCCCTTGGGGCACTTGGCCATTCCCTCGCCCCCGACCCCATCATCATACACTTCCCTGTATGTCCACGCATTCCTGTGAACCCATGTCCATGACTTGGCATCACTTTGGGCCCTAGGTAAAGCCTGAAGCCAGATGTCAGAGTCCTTTTTGGAGCTTGAGCTAGACCAGCAGGGGGACAGCCCAAGGGGACCGGTCCCTGGCTGCTGGGCTGTTTGTGGCCGGGCAGATGAGGAGTCCTTCGATGCAGAGGGTGCCCCGGTATCCTGTCCGTGGTTCTACCCTGTGGTAGAACAGCATGACGTAACCTACCATAGGGTAAAACCACTGGCAGGACACAGAGAGACAGACACACACGGGGCGGGAGCCACACCACCAAGCAGAGCCTGGAGAGGAGGTTATCGCGGTCACCACGGAAAAAGAGCCATTGATCCACGGGGCCAACACAGCGGGCAACGCCACCAGCACACAGAGAACCAGAAGCAAGTTAAGCCAACACCCAGCGAGAAGATGTCCCCACACCATGAGAGGCAGTGAGCTGAGCGGTCACCGCAGGCCAAGATGCTCCTTCTCTCTGCCGGGGCCCTTGTGCCCCTCATCCGAGGCAACACTGGGAAGGGGAGTCTGTTAACTTTTGTAGGTGGATGGGGGGGAGGGCAAGACAACACTCTGAGCTCTTTGTAGGGTTATAGGAGCTATTTTGAGTCCACTGACCTTGTGCACATGACCTACAGCTGGGTATTGATCAATGCCCTCTGGAGGGTGACACAGCCTATGCACGGCAGGTACATACCATGACTCCCAACTCAGCATGCCCCGGCTGCCTCAAGAGGAAGTGAGGCCCAGGGTCAGCTTTCATGGACAACCACTCAACACTGGTATTTTTCCCCTGCCCACGGGTCAGACGGACTGGGTGAAATACAGACATAATGATGTTGGTGGGTAGAGCTACCGTCTTGAGTGAGCCCCTCCCCCCAAAGCCCCTCAGCCTTCCCATGACCCGGTAACTACAGGGTTGATGCCTAGCCCAGCAGGGGACCCCAAGACCCTGCTCCAGCACCCCTTCAGACCCGCCACACCCGTGCCCACTCCTGCAGGTGCAGGGGAGCTCTGGCAACTGTCTGAGAAGGGAGGAGGCAGCTTTCCAGCCATGGGCTCTGCGGCCCCGGGGAAGTGGGGTGCAGCACAGCCCTCCAGGGGCACCCAGCTCACCTGGCGATGCCTCCATAGTCCAGGCCCTCCTCGCCGCGCATGATAATGTAGAGCCGGCGGCGCAGGTCATAGGGCTTCATATTCATGATCTGGGGAGACAGAAGACTGAGCCAGCCTGCCACTCTCCAGTCCACGGCAGGCCGGGGGCAGGGGACGGGGGACTTCTAGGCCTGCTCTTCGGCAGATACCGGTCACCGTGGACCACGCCTTGAAAATTCTACTTCTATGGGCTTAAAAGGCCACATGACAGAAGACGGGTTGCAGGAGGGGGCCTTCTGCCGGCCCTCTGGTTTCAGACATGAAGATTATTCTCTAACCTGTTGGAAAGAATCCTCAAAAAGTGTCTGCCTGGAGACGCTGATCTTCACGTGGCTGGGGAGAGCATTTGACTGAAAAGAAAAGAGAAACAAACCTCCAGCTGGGGCCTTGGTGGCAAGTCTTCCGCCTGATCACCTGTCTGTCTGAATAGGCTTCCCACCCACCCTGGGCCAAGAAGGAACAACTTGATGCCCTAGGAAAGGAAGCCGGCTTCCTGGAGATAATGTCACATAACCCCTCGGGTGAGATGAGTGACCGGCTCCCACCTAAGACACAGGCATTCCAGCGCCTGCTCCTGGGCTAGAAATTGGGCCGAAACTATAATTTCAGGGGTTGGGGGGTTGGGAGCCCTACTACCAGAACTCACGTGGCAGAGGAAGCGGAACTGGTGATACTTCCACCGGAAACTTCGGTCGTAGGCACCAGGGGAACCTTGCTTTGTCCTAGGAAGAGCAAAGATGCTCGGGAATCCATGGGGTTTCTCAAAAACATATCTTGTTAGCCCTAAGGAAAGCTGATGCCACGTTAATTTAAAGATGAGCGAAGTAGGCGTAAGAGAAAGGAAGTGACTGCCATTAAGACCATCTGCAGATTTGAAGATTCAAACGAAAAAAATAGAAACAAAGCCAGACCTCTTGCTTTTAGAGAAAGACCGCCAGTGTTATTCTGAACAAAGGAGCCCCTTCCCTCTCCCCACTCACACTGATTAAAGGGTGACATCAGGAGTTCCCATCCTGGCTCAGCAGAAGCAAATCTGACTAGCATGCGCAAGGATGCAGGTTCGATCCCTGGCCTCGCTCAGTGGGTTAAGGATCTGGCACTGCCGTGAGCTACAGTGTGGTCGCAGATGCAGCTCGGATATGGCACTGCTGTGGCTGTGGTGTAGGCTGGCATCTACAGCTCCAATGAGACCCCTAGCCTGGGAACCTCCATATGCCTCTGGTGTAGACCTAAAAAGACCAAAAAAAAAGTGTGACATCAAAGTTGGCCGCTAGAGGGCAGTGAGAACAGCTGGACCCGGCCTGAGCTAACAGAGCGGGGTATCACCTGTGCCAGGTCCTTACCCAGACTCAAACCCGGGGCGAGGATCCTTAAAGGTGGTGGTTCGGGTGTTGTGGTCCACGAAGTAACGCACCCCCTCGCTGGTGTACTTCATCTCCCACCCCGGAGGCAGAGCTGGCTCCTGGATCATCCTGGCAACATGGGAAGAGAGAGGTTGAAGGCAAATTTCACCTGCTGGGCCTCCAGGCTAAGGAGGCTGGGGTCCCACAGGGCTGCTTTATTTCTGCTTTTCCCAGGCCCTGCTGAGCCCTTGAAGGTGGGCCTTGAGCAAATGCACTTGGCAATGCCTGAGCCCTGAGGACAGTTTTGCAGCAGAGAGAGGCCATTTATTGTCCCAAAGCCAAAGAACCAGCCCTGGGTGGATGGCCATGGTCTTAGCGTCTACCAACAATGCCAGGACACCAAGTACCCCTCTCCCAGACTAGCTTCTGGGAGGCTGGGAAGAACAGAGTTTTAGGATGAGGGGGAAGTTCTCGGCCCTTCTGAAATCACACAATCGGCAGCCTGCACAGCTGGTACAGAGACCAGCAGGCCACTCTCTGTCCACAAGGAAGGTCAATTTAAGGTGCCACTCACAAGCTCTCACTGGGCGGACATCAGATCATGAGGGTCTCGGGGCACCCGTGTGTGGCTAAGGGTCCCAGAACATCGGCCATGGAGGACGCATGCAGGCTCCTGGGCCAGGGCTAGAGCTGCACAGGGGCCCAGCCCAGACCTCTCCTGGTGTGAGTCCTTACCCCTGGGTCCGAGGATCCTCCCACTGGGTAGTGCGTGTGTTATGGTTCACGTAATACACCCGTCCATTGTCCTGTCTCTTCTCTGCCCGAGGAGAAGAAAGAAAAAAAAGGAAAAGACGCTCAGATTGAGACATCTTGAGCCCACATCCCTCTCCCCTCTGGCTCCCTCCCGCCTCCCGGCTGCTGGCTCTGAATGCCTGCTCCTGGTCCCAAGCTGTCAGAGAAGTTTAACCACCCAGAGCCTGGCTCTCATATCCGTCACTGGCAAAAAGGACAAGGAGCCCTTTCCTTTCTGGGGAGGAGGGATAGACACGTTTTCAACTCAAGATCAAGCACCGTCTTCGGTGGGTGGGTCTGCGGGAGAGAAGGGGGTGGTGTGGCAACACGAGGGGGGGCAGCCCAGCTGAACCCAGAGGCGTAATTGCATCCAGCTGTGTGCAAAGTGGAGGCACAGCCCAGCCTCCCCTCAACCCAGGTCCCCATCCCAGTCCATCGCTGCTGCTCTCTGGTCCTGCAACCGCTCCGTCCACTGGATGCAGTGACCCGGGTGCCTGTCTCACAGGCAGGGTCACTGTGGGGTGGCTGCATTTCCCCTCATGCCTCTCCGATCAGCGCTCTGCACCACCGGGCCTATGTCCCCTCCGGCTTAAACGCAAAATTTTGTCCTAAAGCTCCCACATCCTAACAAAACCTCTATGCTGCTTATGCGCAAATCCACATCTGGGGTTGTAGGCACGCACAATGCCATCTCGGCCTTACACCTAAGTGCGTGCTTCGAGACGGGGCAGCGTTTGGGAGCTCAGACACAGCTCTGCTCTCCTCGGGACAATATCTACCTCTAGCCCCAATGGACTCACGATGGCTCTGTGTTGTTCGAGGGAGAGAAGTCTGGGCGGGCTGGGGGCAGACTCAACTCTAGCTGGTGATTCTGGCCTTTGAAGGGATTGAAAAGAGAGCCCACCAGCTCCAGGCGGATGGCAGATAAGACTCAGGGCAAGACAACCACCGCACGCGTGGCTGCTCTTCCTAGCTCAAAGCTCCTGAGCCCTCCAACCTGTTTCTGTCTTGAAGACAAACAAAGCTAATGGCCCTCTCTATTTTATGATAACGGGGAGAAATTGAAGAAATAAAAATAACCAGTTCCAGAAGCTATGGGGAAATCAAAAGCAGAAAAAGACACAGAACTGGGGGGCCCAGCCCCCTCGCCTCACGTATCAGGCTGCCACGTGCCCCGTATCAACCCAGGGTCCCGTCTCTCTCTGCCTTACCTGGTATCCATTTCTTAATGGAAATTTCAAATACACAGACAAAAGGAAAGAAAGAAAAGGTATTGGCCCAGAACCACTACCACCCCAGGACAGCCTGGGGGACCACCCCACAGAAGACAGGCTTCCCGAGGAGGTCCTGGGGGGAGGGAGGAGCCGCTCCCAGTCCAGGAGCTTCTGCTTTGAACTAGATCCTCTGCAGGTGCTCAGCCAAGGACCAAAGCCAAGGCCAACTGCCAAGTTGGGGGATCTGTCCAGCCGGCCCGGGGCCCTTGTTGCTGCGTGGGGGCCTTCCATGGCCCACTGAAACCACCTCGCTGCACACAAAGTGGTAGTTTGGGGGTGGGGAAAGTCCTCAGGTGTCATCTAGCTCGACCTGATTTAGGAAGAAATGGACTGGGAAGCATTCAGTCACTTGCCCGGGGTCAGAGCGGCTGAGGAGACACGGACCTAAACCTGAGGTGTCCTGGCCCCTGGGTGGGGGCTCGGAGAGAATGTACGGTCTCCCTAGGGGAGCAGAAAGGGAACCCAGGACAGCACAGGAGAACACAGGAGACTTAGCAGCAGGCTCAATTGCTAAACACAATTCTCCTTTGGTTTTGCTGCTTTTTCTGTTCACTCTTAACTCTCCCTGGGGAGGTGGCCCTGCCACAGCCCTGGGGAAACCAACAAAAAGCCCAGAGGATTTGATGAGGAAGGTTCCCTGGCCCTCAGCCAGAAGTTCTTTTTCTCTCAGTTTCATACCATTATCATCTGGTCTGCTTTCTGGATGATTTGCTAAGAGCACGGACTCCAACCAGGGCCCTTAGCCCCGTCTCATATTTCACACTTGGCTTCTGGGAGCTGTTTTCGAGACCCTAGAGCTGCTCTGACTTGGTGAGCAGCATTTAGGAGAAGTGCTACGGAAATCAATCACTTGACTCCACAGATCCAGGAACGACTCTGGGTCCCCTGCTCTAGGTCACAGTGTCTACTGGCTGCCAGATGGCCTTTCAGATTCTTATTTTATCTGATGCGCCTTCCCCTGCCCAGCCAGAGGTCCTACCTTTGACCCTCGCACTTCTGACTGGCTGCGATCTCTGAGATAACAGTGAACAATGACCTTTCATCCATTCAGGGAGCCAGGTGGATCATCCATCTGCTAAAAATCACGTGTCGGGGCTTCCATAACGGATACGCTCCACGAGAAAGACTAGGCAGTCTTGCCAGCGCCCAGGAATGCAATGGGAATTGACAAGTGATACCCTGCGGGTCCAAGGGGATGGATGCAACCTTATAAAATACTAGCAGGGAGTAGTCGTGTTGGCAGTGAGAGGAACCAGCTCAAAAGCTGCACTTCTCCGGGCAATGCTCATGCTCTCATTGTCTGCTTCTTCATCGTGGTTGGGGAGCACACACCGCCCCTGCCAAGCCCAATTTAATACTATCTGTGGAGACCACCGAACGCACTGTCCTCTGTGGGCCTAACAAATAAATTACACCAGGCACAGCCTGGTGCATGTAAAACTGATTCCAGGGACAGGCACTGGACATATGGACCAAAACCCTGACTCAGTGTGCTGAGTCCCGCCATCTCTTGTGACCCCTTTTTTGCACGGCCACTCCTTCTGAGAACAGCCACGAGGCCCACCATCTCTCCCTAGGCACAGATGGTCGTCCCTCTAGCCCATCACTGGCAAATTACACCCAGGACCTGGTACCCTCCAGTGAGCAGGGGAGGCCGGCACGGCACTCTTAACTGGCACTTTCAACCTGCCACCAGCCAGAGCTCAACTCTCTCATCTGCTTCCCTCTGGTCCCTTTCGTAGTCTATATGCCTGCGAGTCAAAATAAGGCTGAAGTCCTCCAAATCTCAGCTGCAAAGAAAGCTTTGGTAAGGTTGCTTTCCAAGGCCACAGACCTGAAACAAATGCATCTGGGCATCGGCCCGTGTCAGAGTGCCTTAATCAACTCGGATGGATTCTTGAGGCGACACCTTGAAAGTCAGCACCAATACCCAAGAGCCCCACGGCTGCTCGGGGCTTCCTTTCGTGAGGTCACCCTCCGGCAGCTAAGGTGGTGAGTGCTACAGGGGCGCCAAGGGACTCGGCTGCTCTTCCAACCTTCCTTCCAGCTGCAGCTCCTGCAACTGCTCCAGCTAGGCGTCCCCAGAGGGGGTGCCCGAGAGAACCCAGGCGGGAAACCGAGGCATGGGAGCAAGGAAGATGCCCAGGGAAAGAGGACAGAGCGCAGTGGAGCATCAGCGGACACGGCTGCGGGCACAGGAGGAGAACTCGGTACTTACCCCAGCCAGGAGGGAGGGGGCCCAGTGGGTCATGGTCAGTGGAAGCACTCGAAGACTAAACACAAGAAACACAGCAGAACACAAGATGTTTAAAAAATGAAAATAAAAAGCCGCTGGTTAAAAATCACTCAAGCGATCAAAATATAAATGCCAAGGGCTGGTTTCCACATTTGAGCACTTGGTGGAGCACAGGGTGGGGGCCTTAGGTGACACGCGCTCCTCTCAGACGTCTTGTCTTCTCGGAAAAAGAAAACCCCGAAAAAGGGCCCTGCACGCGGAGGGGAGCTTTGGAGGGTGGAGCGAGGGGGAGGAGAGGTGCACAGGGGAAGGTGGGCCCGGGGCTGGCGAGGCTGGCGAGGCAGGGAGCCGGCCCAGGCGGGGCAGGAGGGCCGGAGCGGGGCTGCCCGGCGGGCTGGGCCCAGGGCCTCTGCTCAGCTCCCGCTCAGGCGGCCAAGGCGACTGAAATCACCACCACCTCCAACTTTCTCCAAGAACCACACACGGGAGGGGAAAAAATATCGCAGGCCTTTCCAATGAAATCATTCCCACAAGCCCTGCCCACGCCCAGAGCTTCCTGGCCGGGGGCTGGGCCTCCTCCCGCCACCTCCCGCCTGGGTGCCGGGGAGAGGGAGCCGCCGGCAGGCCGGGGTGTGCGACAGACTGAGGGCACATTCAGGCCCAGGCCCCTCACCTCCCCCAGGAATGTTTTGCTTCCCTTCACAAAAGCACCTTTATTCTCCTCCGGCCTCAACCTGAAGTCGCTCAGTGTTCCCGGTGTGCCTGTCTGGGGAGGTGGGGCTGGGGGCGAGGGGGCGAGAAGGGGAGCCGGCAGAGAAGGGAGGCCCGACTCCAGGCCTTCGGGGTCACTGTTTACATCAGGGCCCCCACCCGCAGCCCAATTCTGCTGCCAGGTCCCCGGGGCAGGGCTGCCCGGGGGCCGAGGGTTCTCACATCCTGAGGGGAAGGGGGCAGGGCCATGGAAGCCTCTTCAAGGTTAAATAAAACAAGTATTGTTCCCTGCTTGCTTTCTCTCTCGCTTTCCTTTCTTTCTTTCTTTCTTTTTTTTTTTTCTTCTTTTCTTGCCCAGGCATTTTTATTTCACTTACTAAAAGTTAATCATTAAATGGGGGGGATCAAGTTCTCCATGCAGACTCTGGGCTGCCTGGTTGGCCCCGTCTGGGGGCGACAGAGCCACACACGGGCAGCAGGATGAATGGAGCTCAGTCTTGGCTTAAGAAAACACTGGCCGAACTCAACTGCCAACGGACCCCCTTCCAGGGCCCTCCCTCCACCCCCAGGGAAAGTTTCCTTCCAAGGTGGCAGCTCAAGCAACTCCTCCAAAGCCAGTTCTAACAAAGACGGTTAAGTCTTGAAACCGTAGGTTCCTTGAAGGGACGCAGCCCCCTTTCAGCCCAGGGCCTCCTAGCCTGGGCGGAATGAAACTGCTCGAAGGTGCGGGAAGCTGGGCCGTCCTAGATTTAGGGCACCTTGCCCTCAATCTGGAGGGTGTGTTTGCCAGCTCCACCCCAATTCGGATTTGTCTGATGGTTACTGGGGAAAAAAAAAAAACACCCCAAAAAACCTCCCAAATTCACAGAGGTTGTTTTGATGTGTGTGGAGGGGAGAGGGGTGGGGGAGTCAGCATCTCATAAAATCCAAGCTCCTCCAACTGTGTTTTGTAGTTAATACGTAAGACAACGGAAGGAAAGCCCTGCCTTGGGAAACACGCATGCGCTTCAGATAATGAGGCCAAACAGGAGACAGCGCCTAAGTGCTGAGCTGGAGCAACATCCTTGCAAAGGGTAAGGACTGCAGAAAAGGTCATTTAAAGACATGAAAAGAAGGCAGCATTTGGCATTTGGAGCAAAATTGTTTGCTGATGTAAGTCTCCCCCCCAACCAAACTGGATTATGTGCAAGGAATTCAGGAGCTTGGATGTGAAATTAGCTACCACCTGGGCCTCAGGGGGCTTACAGTTCTATCTTGCTTAACTCTACAAATCAACACACCAAAGGTCTTTCCTGATGGCTTCTGTGACCTGCACTGAACTAGAAACAAAAAATGTTTATCAGGAGTTCCCATCATGGTATAGCGGAAATGAATCTGATCAGGAACCATGAGGTTTCGGGTTTGATCCCTGGCCTTGCTCACTGGATGAAGGATCTGGCGCTGCTGTGAGCTGTGGTGTAGGTTGCAGACGCAGCTTGGATCTGGCGTTGCTGTGGTTCTGGCTAGGTTGGCAGCTACAGCTCTGATTCGACCCCTAGCCTGGGAACCTCCATATGTCGCTGGTGCGGCCCTAAAAGGACAAAACACACACACACACACACACACACACACACACACACACACGTTTATCAGCCCCTTTCTTAATCCTTGCCTTTTCTTTTTTAGCCATGCAGGCGGTATATGGAAGTTCCCGGGCCAGGGGTCAAACCCACCAGGGCAGTGACCCAAGCCACAGCAGTGACAAGGCCGGATACTTACTCCACTAAGCCACCAGGGAACTCCAATATTTGTCCTTTTGTTTTTAATGTCAGAAATTTCACACAGTGTTGGCTCTCTATTGTTAGGGTGTTTTTAAAAAAAAAAAAAAAAAAAAAAAATCTGGAGTTCCCGTCGTGGTGCAGTGGTTAACGAATCTGACTAGGAACCATGAGGTTGTGGGTTCGGTCCCTGCCCTTGCTCAGTGGGTTAACAATCCAGCGTTGCCCTGAGCTGTGGTGTGGGTTGCAGACGCGGCTCGGATCCCGCATTGCTGTGGCTCTGGCGTAGGCCGGTGGCTACAGCTCCAATTCGACCCCTAGCCTGGGAACCTCCATATGCCGCGGGAGCGGCCCAAGAGATAGCAAAAAGACAAAAAAAAAAAAAAAAAAAGAATTCTTTGGTATCCTCTCATTCTCACCCTGTGAAAACACCTCCTCTCCAAACCTAAAAGAGGAGGAGAGAAGAGGAGGCCAAGAGTAAGGAAGAGAGACCAGAGACTGAGAAACATGAACACATGAACCAGAGCTGGTGGAAGCTGATGCTCGTAATTATCTGACCTCCTACAGGTAAAGCAAAGTGCTTGATTATTTTTGCATATTTCTTCCCTAATGTATACAAGTTGAAAAATGTAAAAAAGTGGACAGAACCCAAGGAGATGCAAAAAATAAAAGCTGCACATCGAGACCCGAGAACCAAAACCCCCAAACCTCACATCTCCAGTGAGCTAACCAACTCCCCTCCTCTCCTATCAAGCCTTCCCCTGAAATAAGGGGTCCCATGTGTGACCTGGAGCTCGCTGGAGAGGCACAGAGAGAGGGGTGTGGGGAGATTCCAGTCAGAAGAGAGATTCTGGGATGTGCAGGTGACTTTAAGAGACAAGGCAGTTTCCTTTTTGCCAGGAAGGGAAAGGAAGGCTATTGGATAGTTTTCCTGGTAACCAGCCTGGGTTGGGAGGACAGGGGTGCCGGCTGCGAGCCAGAGGCTCACATGAGTTCAGTTCCCTTAGGGACAAGGCAGTAATATTTTAAGACAGAAACTCAGAAATAAAGAATGTCTAGCCAACACAGCTGAGGGCAAGAAAAACTCTGGGAAGGGGAGAGAGGTTACAGGGTGGAAGGAAGGCTCCTTTAAAAAAAAAAAAAAAAAAAAAAGAGTTCCCATCATGGCTCAGTGGTTAACAAATCCGACTAGGAACCATGAGGCTGCGGGTTCGACCCCTGGCCTCACTCAGTGGGTTAAGGATCCGGCATTGCCGTGAGCTGTGGTGTAGGTCGCAGGTGTGGCTCAGGTCCTGCATTGCTGTGGCTGTGGTGTAGACCAGCAGCTTGTAGCTCCGATTCGACCCCTAGCCTGGGAACCTCCATATGCCGCGGGAAGGCCCTAGAAAAGGCAAAAAGACAAAAGGACCAAAAAAAAAAAAAAAAAAGTGAGGCACCCAGTGGACACAGAAACAAAACACAGGTGCTTGAGAATTTGATCCAACGGGCTCTTTGCAGAGGAAGAAACAAGCTGTTCCCGGATAAAGCACTTGGGCGTCCACAAGCTGGGAGCCACAGAATGATGTGTTTCGGTGCCGCCAACCCGGACTAGTCCTCTGGTTATGAGGGGAGGACCAAGGCAGGACGGGAGAGGGGAGCTGTCATAGACGTGGGAGCAGGCTGTGAGCGGGGGCCCGTCGCGACACAAGACGCGCAGGCCCCGGCTGGCCATGCTCGGTGGACCAAAGGCGAAAGGCAAGGCGAAACTGCAGGGGCCAGACGCAAGTGGTGATCACGAGCAGCAAAGACGCACTGGGGCATCAGGGAGGGAACCGTGTCAGAAATAAGAGAGCAGTAACGGAGAGACGGAGAGAGGCGCGTGTTGAGGCAGGCGGCAGGAAGGAACTGCGGGAGCCTGACATCTGGGCTGCCCTCGATTTCCCGCGTGGGGCTGGGTTTCGTGTTCTCTGCCGGGCAGCAGCGAAGAACAAGATCTGGTTTTAGCCCAGCAGCCGGAGGAGGAGGGGACGCCTCTGGTATAGTATCAGCTCTTAAGTCTTCGGAGGCCAACCCTGGGCCAAGGCCAAACCCCAAAATAACTCTATGAAAGCGACTCTTCTTACTTGTAACCAGGACATGGCACCATCGCAAACAAGAGGGGCAAACCCAGTGCAGAGGGGAGAGAAACCAACAGAGAGACATTGAAAGCTAACCCCTCGTTTTTCAATAGGAATCTTGTTTCAGGGAGAAAATGGAACCACTACCTCCATCCAGAACCCCCCTGGATCCCCAGCCAGGCTGAGCAAACCATGAGAGAGGACTCAGAGGTTTCTTTTTTTTTTAAGCCCTGAATTTTTACTTTTAGGGGATACTCCAGATCAGAGCTCCATCTCCATAGGCCCGAAATGATGTCACTAAAATGAGAGAGGCAAGAGGAATGAAGCCCCCGAAAGACAGAGGGGATGAGGATCCAGAATTTTCCCTTCCACTCACCCAACTTCTCAGTCAACTGATAGAACTCACATGGTGCCTTGGAGGTAGGAAAAAAAGATTCCTTCAAGAGATTTTTTCCTTTTTAATTTGACAAGTTGGGGAAGCAGGGACACCAAACCATGTGAGACTCCTAGAATGTGTCCTTGTCTCTAAGTCAAAGGTCAGAGAGGCCCAGACCATCCCAGTTTTCCAGCCACGACCACTCAAGAAACGGCAGGGAGGAGTTCCCGTCGTGGCGCAGTGGTTAACGAATCCGACTAGGAACCATGAGGTTGCGGGTTCGGTCCCTGCCCTTGCTCAGTGGGTTAACGATCCGGCGTTGCCGTGAGCTGTGGTGTAGGTTGCAGACGCGGCTCGGATCCCGCGTTGCTGTGGCTCTGGCGTAGGCCGGTGGCTACAGCTCCGATTCAGCCCCTAGCCTGGGAACCTCCATATGCCGCGAGAGCGGCCCAAGAAATAGCAACAACAGCAACAACAACAACAAAAGACAAAAAGACAAAAGACAAAAAAAAAAAAAAAAAAAAAGAAACGGCAGGGAAAGTCTTTGGGGCCCAGCTCGAGAGGAAGAGTTTCTGAAATGGAGAGAAGGGCCAGATCCCACTCAATGTGGGAAGATGCCAGAACCAGAGGCCACGCACTCGTGAAAGGGGCTGTGGAGTGGGAGGCCTGGCAGAAGAACATATGCGGGGCTGCACCAGACAGACCCCCGGGGCATTCCAGTTGACCCTGGAGGCAACTTAATGTGACAAACACTGAACTTTCTCACTGGGACCAAGGAAACACTACATGATGAGCAGTCAACCCCCACATTCCAAAGAAGGAACAAGCCAGCCCAAGGCAATGCTACCATGCCTCTGGTTGAAGGTGCAGCTCCTGCTTTGGGTGAGCAGTGAAAGAGCTGGAAATGAGGGCAAAGCTGATGAGGAGTGCTGTGCAACCCAATGGAACTACAGGTTTTTGGAGCAATCAGAAATAGTTCTGTGGGGTTAAAGTTCATTTTGAATGGAAACAAAGTGGGTTAAATGCAGTGATGCCATAGTCCAGCTCAAAAAGGTTCCAACCTCCAATCTACCACACCCCGTGCAGGTTCTACTGCAGATCCCAGGGTGTTCAAAGTACTCTGAGAAAATGCAATCAGAGTTCCACTTTAGGAACCTCACCTCTCCCTGCCAAGAGACTGGGTACCTGGGCTCCCCACCAAGCACCAGGTTGCTAGGAGAGGCTCTAATGAGATGGAGACCCAGGGAAGAAGGTTCCTAAAGGGACACGGTGTGGGAGACCCTTAGACAGTTAGTCTGGGACCACAACACTCTGAATTCTGGACTAGAAAGTCTAAATGTTACTCTGTAGGTACCAACTGTAGAAGGTTTTGAGTCAGTGATAAAGAGATAAATACAGAGCAAGACCCCATTCCCTTAAATCCTCCACAGTGATTTTTAAAAAAGTGACAGAATGATGATGATTGCTGAAGACTGAGAGAGAGAAAATGAGGCCAGCAAAGAAAACAAGTCCAAGGCTGCCCTAACCATTCAGTCAGGAGGGACAGAGGAAAACCAGGAACTGGATAGAGGGAGGGTCATCTAGACTAGTGGGTCAATCCATTTTTTTGGTAAAGGGCCACAAAAAATATTTTAGGCTTCAAGGGCCACCTGGTCTCCGTTGTGGCTACTCAACTCTGCCACTGTGGCATGAAAGCAGCCTCAGCCTATACCCACACTACCAGGTGTGACTGTGTTCCAAGAAGACTTCAGGAGTTCCTGCTGTGGCACAGCAGAAATTAACCTGACTAGTACTCATGAGGATGCAGGTTCGATCCCTGGCCTTGCTCAGTGGGTTAAGGATCCAGCGTTGCCGTGAGCTGTGGTGTAGGTCGGAGACATGGCTCGGATCTGGTGTTGCTGTGGCTGTGGTGTAGGCCGGCAGCTGTAGCTCCGACTAGACCCCTAGCTTGGGAACCTCCATAGGCCACAGGTGTGGCCCTAAAAACAAACAAACAAAAAAACCTTTATCTGCAAAACCAGACAGGGGGCCATTTTGGCCCAAAGGCCATAGTTGCCCACCCCAGATCCAGATAAACTCATGGTCCCTCCATCCTTGAGAACCTGTCAGATGATAAAGATCAGAAGAAAAACAGTAGCAGCAGCGGGAAGGGAAGGATTTGGGTGACTGCCTTATTTGACAGGACAAGGTATGGGAGAGGTCACAGCGACCTTCAGGGCTCCAGACACTGTAAATGGACTTGGATTTACATGGAGGGACCGTGTAATGGACTTGCATTTAATGGAGGGACCAGGAAAAAGCCAATCCCGGGAGAAAGATGGGGGATTCGGTTTCAGACATACACACTGAGTCCATAAACACAGATGCTGGCATTGAGTTACTAAGTTAGAAACACTGGAATTTGAGGAATTTCACTGCGATGAGTAAAATCTCCAGGGTCAGAGAACTGACATTTCCAGCTACCGTTTTCCCCCGCTCACCCAAAAGGGTTACAGAGAATGTGCAAGGCTGCACATCCTATGGTGCCGGCAGGCCCCCCTCCCTCGCGGCCGGCCCCCGGCCTCTCACCTGGTAGAGGAATCTTTGGCTGAAGTGTTGCATGGCGCCCTGGAGCTGGCTCCGCTGGGACTGCCACTGCTCGTAGTTCCGCACGTACTCGGCTGTAGGGCGCTGCCAGGTGGTGGTCCGAGTGTTGTGATCCACATAGTAGAACCTGCCTCGGGGGTCTGTGCGTTTCTCCCAGCTGCAAATGTTAAACTCAGGGTGAATACAGTGACCACCTCACCGCTACCCTCAAATACTAGGGAATCTCAGGCCAGCTGGCAAGGAGGACGGAGAGGAAGGGTTTGGTGTGGGGGCTGGCACAGGTGCTTGGCGCCTCCAGGAAGGCCCAGCCAGATGGGCCCCCATCACAGAGGCTTCTGGGCTTAGATGATTCTAGCAGACATCCATGGTTGCCCCTGAAACAACCAGTCCATCTGTACCAACAGCTCTCCATTTCCACTTCAGAGCACCAAGTGGCTCTGGGGCAGCCGACTGTCCTCCCAACCCTGGAGGTGAAAGGTTGACCGGACTAGGAGCGGGCCTGAGATGCAAGCTGAGCCAGTCAGGGTGAATCTATGACGTTTGTTAGGAATCACGGGAAGAGTGCAGCCTCTCTTCCCCGCCCAGTACGACTGAGAAAGCACGAGGGCCTGGGACTGGCTGCCATCTCGGACCCAAACACAACATGAAGTTGACCCACTGGTCAGCAGAGCAGAAAAACGGGGAGAAAGCCAGTCCCCTGGGATATTGTTGAGCCATGACATTGTGTTTCACTTGAAACCAGCATCTACATCTAGAATTAGCAGTTACATACGCCAGTGAATTCTCTTCATTATCCAGGCTAATTTGGATCCCACTTTCTCCCCCTGCAATTGAAATAATCCCGAGATAAGATGCCAGTGAAAATATGGTGCATGGTTATGAGAAGAAGACTTGCTGAAAATGACAGCAGACCTCTCTATATTATTTTCGATAAGGAAGCAACCTTTCCAAAGTTGGCCCTAAAACATCCATGGCCAAGACGTGGCTACAACAGACAGGAGAAATCCTCAGCTGAGCTTGGTAGGTATAATTTGATTTCCACATACACAGGGAAGACGTGATCAAAAGAAAGTAAGAAAAGGATTTACACCAGGCAATGGAAAAGTTTTACATTTTGATAGAGTGTGGGTTCCGTAGTGTATGCATTTGTCCCAACTCAGTGAACTGTATACCTGAGATCTATATATCTCACTGTATGTAAATTATATTTCAATTTGAAAAAGTGAATTTGAATCTAATTAAGCCTCCATATGCAACAACCAGTTCACCAGGAAAGATAAGGAATAAAGGAGCATGTAACACAGCACCAGGAGTCACCATCACCCACATTCAGAAAATGAGAAATTCTACAAGACAAATGCCCAATCTTCAACAGATAAAGAGCCCGCAGGGTGGGGTGGGGACAGACAAGAAAGGGTGGAAGAAACATACAGATTAAGAGAGACTTAGGGAGTTCCCGTTGTGGCGCAGTGGTTAATGAATCCTACTGGGAACCATGAGGTTGCGGGTTTGATCCCTGGCCTTGCTCAGTGGGTTAAGGATCCGGCGCTGCCGTGAGCTGTGGCGTAGGTCGCAGACGTGGCTCGGATCCTGTGTTGCTGTGGCTCTAGCGTAGGCCTGCAGCTGTAGCTCTGATTAGACCCCTCGCCTGGGAACCTCCATGTGCCCCGGGTGTGGCCGTAAAAGACAAAAGACGACCAAAAAAAAAAAGAGAGAGAGAGACTTAGGAGATACATATGTTGATTTTTGAGTTTGAACCTGATTCAAACAAGTCAAATGTGAAAACATTTTTAAGACAATTGGGGAAAATGCAACAGACAGAATGACATGAAGTAAAGAAACACTGCTAATTGTGTTGGGTATTCGGGTTTTTTTTTTTTAATCCTCATCTGTTAGAGATGTGTGTGATGTATTTATGGATCAAAGAGTATGATGACTGGGATTTACTTTAAAATTCACTGGTCCCCTCCTCTGAAAAGTGGGAGGTCAGATAAAACAAAATGTTGCTAACTGTTAGAACCAGGCAATGCTTGCAAGGGCTTCATTGTACACCAAATTCTCTCAAATTTGGTGTATGCCTGTATTTTCCATTATAAGCTTGAAAGGGGATGTGGGGCCGAGGGAAGGAGTTTGAACAGGATAAGAAAAACCCCGAAGCAAACAGCATTAATCCAATGCAGAGGGAATCCCAAAGGGATTATACTGCATGATTCCAAAGGGTTGAAGAGTCTTGGTGCCCCAACTACCTTCTCTTATCCTCTGCTCTGAATTCTGATCTTACCCCCTTGACTATCACCCCATGGTCGGGGACTTTCTGCAACAATCAGGGTTAGCCTCCCGGCCGACTTTTTCGCCACCTCTTCAGTGATCCTTTCAAACTCCAAGCATCCCTACAAATGTCTTCTCTTCAAACAGTTCCCAGCCCCTGTGGCCCGTTCCCAGATGGCGTCTGGATTCCACCTGCTGGACCGCCTTGCCTTCGTGACTTGCTGTCACATTGGATTCGACAAAATGCCATCCCTCCTGCCCCGAACCTGAGCCTTTCCCAGGCTTCTCCTCCTCTGTCCCTTCCCAGGAAGGAAACCACATCATGACTCCTGGCTTCGTCCTCTCCTTCGGACCTCAGTAAGCCACCCAGGCCAGGGGCTTCTTTTTCTTTTGTCTCTCTGCCCTTGACCTTCCATGTCTACGTCCAACGGTCCCTGAACTCATCTCCCCATCCATTCCAGCGGACAACTGCCATCAGGATAGCCCCAGCAGATGGACCCTTTGAGCCATGCTCCTGCTTGGAAACATCAACTGACGCCCCACTTGCCCTCGAGCCAAAACCTTGAAACCAGCACTCAAGGCTCACGATAACCTGGAATCTTCCCACCTTTCTCACAAATTCTCCCCACTAGTGATTTTTCTTTATCTGTTATCAGAGGAATCCTGTATCTATAGCCTGAGATACGAACAAGTACTACAGGGGAGGCAGTGAAAACCGGTGTCTCCTGCACCCCCCCCCGCCCACCCACCGTGGCAACAATTGCTTTCAACTCTTGACCTCTTCCACTATTTGTAGCCACACTGCTACACAAATGCGCATTCCATCATTTCTTGCTTTCTGCCAAGTGAGACGTTACTTAATGGACTTTCCACCATCAAAGCTGAGGGTCTGGTTATGGCACTTCCCCGCCCCAACCCACACAGTGCCCTCCCCTCCCCCATCCTCCCAATTTAGAAAACCATCTTTTTTTTTTTTTTTTTTTTTTTGCTATTTCTTGGGGATGCTCCCTTGGCATATGGAGGTTTCCAGGCTAGGGGTCCAATCGGAGCTGTAGCTGCCAGCCGACACCACAGCTCACGGCAACGGCAGATCCTTAACCCACTGAGCAAGGCCAGGGATCGAATCCACAACCTCCTGGTTCCTAGTCGGATTCATTAACCATTGAGCCACGACAGGAACTCCTAGAAAACCATCATCAAGTCAATACTCAGAGTGTGGATGATGCCCTTGGAGTATATACTATACCTACATTTCCTTCCTTGTACAACTTTTTCTTTTACGGTTAAGAACGGCGTGTTTTATGCTGCTTGGACCTATCGCTAATTCACCCAATTCTGCCAGGGCAGGTGTCACGTAACGCTTGGTCCCAACGTTCTGGGCATCCTTTGCCCAGTGTGGACAGCCGGCCTCCAGGCCTGCTCGACCATTGTCCCTCGCTGTCCTCGAGGGAACACCTCCGCCCCCAGAATTGAGTCCCCCGTGCCCTGCATCTCAGGACTTCTCTGTTTCCTCCTGTCTGGTGGAATAAATCGTTGACTAGTTTCTGAGAAAGGAGGCTCCAAAGTTCATAATTTTTTAAAACCCTGCATGTCTGAAGATGCCTTTAGTTCAACCCTCATACTTGAGCGATAAACTATCTAAAAGTTGATCTCCGGAATCACTGTTACCAGAAGATTCCCTAAAGAGTACAATCTGAAGTTTTCTTCCCTTAGAATAGTCACATTCCCCAGTTTAAAAAAAAACAAAAAAAATTCCAATCTTTACCCTGTGGCCACCGGCCTCATTTAATCCCTTTTTCCTGAGTTCATCCCTGACTGTGGCTACTGCTGTGTTCTCCAGGCTGGTTCTGCTCTCCTAGGAACTTCTCATATCAGCAGCAGTCATGCGACATGCCTGTGGCAGAGGAGTGGGAGTTATGGTTGACAACCGAGGAATCTAGCTGCTTTCTGCACAAATTTTATTTAATTTTTTTAATGGCTTTTATTTTTTTCCATTAGAGCTGGTTTACAGTGTTCTGTCAATTTTCTACTATACAGCAAGGTGTCCCAGGCACACATACATGTATACATTCTTCTGCACAAATTTTAAACTTCTGCTTTTTAGTCTCATTACACACACTTACACACACATGCCCCATATGTCTCTCATCGCTGAGCCTTTCCAGGGCTCCCTGGTACAAACTGGCTGCCTTCCCGGTAGAAACCCCACACTGTAAGCCTGGGTTTCAGCTTTCTCAACGCTGCCATTTATCTATCAGCAACTAAACTTGGAGTACAGTCTTCCATATGCTTTTGCTCCTCTTCCATTCCTTTGTATTATACTTTTAAAAAATAACCCTTATTGCCATTTCAGTGGCTTTTCAGGAAGGAATGGAAATAAACACATGTTTAATCCACATGTTTTAACTAGAAATCCTCTACACTGGTCTAACTTTTTTTTTTTTTTTTTGTCTTTTTAGGGCGGCCCCCGCCATATAGAGGTTCCCAGGCTAGGAGTCAGTCAGAGCCATAGTGGCCAGCCTATGCCACAGCCACAGCCACATCAGATCCAAGCCATGTCTGCAATCTACACCACAGCTCAGGATAACGCCTGATCCTTAACCCACTGAGTGAGGCTAGGGATCAAACCCGCAACCTCATGGATGCTAGTCAGATTTGTTTCTGCTGAGCGACGATGGCAACTCCATGCACTGGTCAAACTTCTAAGCAGCATAATCACACCCTTGATTTCAGGTGAAATTTTATGCAGAATTGCAATCTATAAAAACAGAGCAGTGGCTGGAGGCCAGGGCAGCCCCCCCCCGCCACCAATGCTCTTTGGTTCCAATAGGCATCTGCCCCAAACACCGTGCTGGACATACACTGGGTATCTTTGCTTCACACAAACGCTCCACTCCAGCAAAACTGCTCCAAGCATCATTCCCTCAAAGCCCCGTTTAGATTTACACAGTTCCCCGGACCTGGATCGCCTCCCTCTTCTTACTGAGGTCCACCTCCAGCCTTTCCTAAAGCCCAAGTCTGATGCCTCTATGCGGCCTCCCCAGGACCAGGCTCTGTGGTGACCACTTTCCCTGCTCACCCCAGGCCCGAGAGCCACCCAGGCGTGACTAAAAAGCAAACGACTACATTCATCCTTAACCACCAGGTCCGGTCCCTCTGCTCCTGGATAAAAATGGACCGGTCTTTATACAAGCGAAGGGACGGCAGGGGGTGGCTATGATAAAGTGAGTCTTCTGGCCCAATCTCACTCCTGGATGACTGGGTCTGCTGAGATAATGATTCCGTCTATAGTTTCGAGAATGCTCTCACTATGGTAATGGCAGAACCTCTCCCATTAATTAGCGATGAAAGCTTGAGCATACTGTTTTCTCTGGGTTCCTGATTACAGAGCAGAACTCAGTGCCAGGAGCTCAAAGGTCTGGGCCTGAAATTCAGGAAGAATGAAGAGGCTATGGGGCCGGGGGCGGGGTGGGGGGGTTTGCAGAGCTGAGCCATCTTCCAATTAAACACAAAAACTAGCCAGAAGATAAGAAAGGTGGATCTAGTGTTCCACCTCGATACTTAAAGAAGAGGAGATCCTCAGCCTTTCTCAGAAGACACCATTAAATATCTCATTTATACACCACCCAAATGTTCACCACGTCAAGGCCTGCATAACTTAGAGACCAGAGAGGTTAGGAGACAAGCAACCAGCACACATACAGAGTTACTGCTGCTTTTAAATAGACATGCTGTAAACACACCAAGTACACGTAGGCAACACTGTCCTGGGAAACCTCGGTGGTTAATTTGTAAGACAACTGGAGGAATCTGACTGACTGGGTATTTGACTGTGGCAGGTAAATACTGCTAACAATACAGTGGTTTTACTTTTAATAAGAGAATACTTTTTAGAACTACAGACCGAAAGTTGGATAAGAAGATAGGACGTCTGGGATTTGCTTCAAAATAATATAGGACACGGGTAAGGGAGGATTACGAGCAGGAGTTGGCAAACTTTTTCTACAAAGGGCCACAAAGTACATATTTCAGTCTTTGCAGGCTCTGTCAAAATTATTCAGCTGTGCCAATGACCATAAAAGCAGCCACAGACAAAAACAAATGAGAGCAGCGGTGTTTCAATAAAACTTTATTTACAAAAACAGGCAGTGGGCTGGATTTTGTTCACCGGCCCACAGGTGGCCAGCCTCTGATACAGATGAAACGAGAATGGCCAAGAGGTGATAATTATTGCAGTTATGTGTTGATTGTGTGGGAATTCTCTCTACTTTGTGCCCTCTCGGAAAATTTCAGTAAGAAAATCTCTGCCACCGCCATGATGAAATGTTTAACTTTTTTCTAGGAGGCCAGTGTTTAACTTTGGTAAGTTCTCTGGCCTTGAAGTCAAAGGAGAAAACAGACTGACAACTAATGATGATGGATCATGAGTTTGATTTCCAGAAGGGTAAGGAAGAAAAGGAAAAACACAAGCATTCCCGTGGAAAACCAAAACTAAAAGCAGCTCGTCCACGGAAACTCCGGGTACAGGAAGGTGAAGGGGTATCTGCCTGGCAAACGCCTGACAACAGAACAAAACAGAACACAGGGGTCCCCCGCGAGGCCCCTCCTCCAACATCCCCCCCGCCCCCGTATTCATGTTTTATGCAGGAGCCCTTCATGGTGACTTTCCTTCGAGGGGATTCTTTTCCTAGAGCAGAATACACTCCCTTTTGAAAGCTCTCAGGACCCGGAGACGCATGTGGAAAGAACTTTCTGTCCCTGGCAGACAGGGAACCAAACCCCTTCTCCTTGAACTTGGACGGTCTTCCCTCACTTGGATGCCTCACTCATCCTCTGGTTTTGGAGAACTTAGTGAGTTCTCGCAACGCCCAGCTGAATGAGATGCACGCCGTCCTCAGGGGCTGGATGGACACGGGGCACTGTGAAATGCATCAACAACACCCTCTCTAGCTGGGCTCCCTCGTGCTCTTTTTCCCCCCAGACATTTTATGTGCTCTCAGTATCCTAGTACGTCCTAAGAAATGAGAGCACAATGAAGATAAGTGACTAGGAAAAGCAATCAAGTGGCCCAGGACGATAAACGTCCCTGTACTGTGCTACCTCTGCAGAAGGAGCGCAAAAATTGGGCCCCATAGGGTTCTTTGTAGGTCAAGTGACTGAAGCCACCAAGACACAATTGCCCCCAGAGACGTCCCCAGCCCGCCTTCCTCCTGAGTCCAACAGCCATGGGGGCTCTGAACACCGCTCACTAATGCCCACAGCCAACGACACATATGGGGAGAAGGAAAAGTACCAAGAGAGGAGAGACTGTAGAATGGCCTGGTGGATGGAGGAAGGGAAGAGAGAGAGAAAAGAGGAGGGAGAGGAAATAAAGAGATGGTCATGGCAGTGAGTGGGGGAGAAGCCGATGGGGGGTTCTGGTGCCAGTTCCCGAGTTTGGGGCTTTTTGGCCCAAGCCTTACCCTGGAGGAAGAGGCCGCTCCCAGGTGGTGGTCTTGGTATTGTGGTCCACATAATAGACACGCCCGTTGGGGAGCTCTCGCTGCTCCCATCTGCAAAATACAGTCAAGGGAGGCATGAGACACACGGGGAAAGGCAAAAGTCCTTGCTCAACGGGGTCCTTCACTAGTGATGTGGCTAATGTGACGTGCAAGACCAGCCCTTTGGTCAGACCAGCTCCAGGCTGTCACTAATGGTGGCACCGCTAATGGCACCGGGACTGCTTCCGGAGAAAACTAGAATAGGTCCCCTTTATGAACCCAAGGCACTAGATAGCCCATAGATTGCAATAAATTCCCCTGAACAACCCATATGAACCTACATCCCATAGACTTTTCTAAAGCCATGTTTCTTGGCCATTTGGGGATCAAAGACCCCTCTAGGAATGTGATGAAAGCTGAAGAGTCCTTCCTTCCAAAATGCTCTTACCAACAAAAATGTGTGTGTAGTTTTTGGGATTCATGGACCTCTCCTGCAGTGCATCTATGGAGCCCCAGCCTTCGTTGCCTACTACCTCTTCAGGTCACAAATTCTATGACCACGCGTTCTCACAGATTCATGACCCCATACATTTCTTGTGAAAACACGAGATTCACGTATAAAGGGTCTTGAAAAGAGATCAGGAAGAATCAAGACACACAGCCAACTGTTTATTTATTGGCTGCTCTACCTTTAAGACTGTGTATAGGTCAACAGAAGATCAGGGTGCCATCCAATGGCAGAATGACAAGGCAGCAGACGATCCAAGCTGTGAATCCACACACACACTCACTACAAAATACGGCCAAGGACCACCCATCCCCAACTCCTATTCTTCCCGTATTCAATGCAGCCTGACAGTAAATCCACTTACCTGGAACACAGCATCCTGCATATAAAGGATGTGAAGAATTTATGTTTCTAAAATGATCATCCTTTTACAAAGGATGTTGATGGTTCCCTTAGCCTTTATGTTTCACACTGATTTTATTTACTTCCACTTTGGGCTACTGTCTAGGGGAAGGTGACCTTTTCCAGGAAGTTAGTACAGTCAGTGCCGGTGAAATGCTTATTTGGAAAACACAAATCTATTCCAATGCAGTTGATACATAAGGGAACAGTGTGTACAGAATTTGAGTTTTGTGTTTGCTTTGCATGAATCTGCCTTTGAAAAACAAGAGATGAACACAGAAGACTTCCCCCAGCTGAAAGCAGTCGTGTAGCAACACACAAAACCCACACACCTCCGCCAGCTACCTCGCTTTACTGCGTGATGGACACCACACCCACCCATCCACATCTGGGGCTACAACGCCTGCCTGATTTCAGAAAACCCTCCCTGTACCACTCCACAAGAATGCTCACAAGCACCAGCCCTTCCAACACCTGCTGCCACAAGCAAACTTCAGGTCTCCTCATGGAAACATACGGTATTTATTGTAGGGTTATGCTTGCAACCATTTAACATGTGTAAAACTACACTACCATGGGTATTAGTGTGCACTGTGCATCACTGACAAATTTTTGAGTGTTATGTCCCAACCCATTTTTTTCCCATAAGCCCTGTAGGTTGCATTGCATCATTTGGCAAAGCGTGGTGATTTTAAGGAAGACATATCTTACAGGAGAGGACACTATAAAACGAAATAAATGTCCTAACTTCTATTACTAAGCCTGCTGTGTCTATTCTGATAGATACTGGCTTTATGCCATCCCACTGCTCAGGTATGATTAACAGACTGCACGGATGAGCCCCTCCAAGGTTAGTTCAGATACAGACAGACACGAGGTTTTTGAGCCAAAAATGGGAAGGGGGGATCCATCACCTACCATGGCTACAGGCTCATGTTCTACTTCAGTCAGTCCCCGCCTCCATCCCTTAAGGTGGGCAACGCCATCACCACTGAGGGAACAGAACTGAGGCTCAGAGAAGCTAGTAACTCTAACTCAGCTCTGACTCTGGCCCATTTGTGGTACCACATCACATGGAAAGGAAGAAAGGAGGAAAAGGGAGGTCACCAGGAACCTACAAGGAACCCACTACCCAGCAGACAAGATGCCAGGTACCTTTCCAATGCCCACTCAACGTGAACAGCTTTCCCTGGCGCAGGAGTCTGGGTCAGGGCCCTGCAGATCCAGACGATGGGGAAGGAACTATAATGAGTCTGCCTTGTTCATTTCTGGGCTCCATTTTATTTTATTTTATTTTGGCTTTTTGCCTTTTCTAGGGCCGCACCCTCGGCATATAGAGGTTCCCAGGCTAGGGGTCTAATAGTAGCTGTAGCCGCCAGCCTACGCCACAGCCACAGCAACGCAGGATCCGAGCCACGTCTGTGACCTACACCACAGCTCACGGCAACGCCGGATCCTTAACCCACTGAGCGAGGCCAGGGATCGAACCCGCAACCTCATGGTCCTAGTTGGATTCGTTAACCACTGTGCCATGACGGGAACTCCCTGGGCTCCATTTTAATCACAACCCTCTGCTCAGAGATGACAGAAGGGGAAGAGGCTGCACGTTCGGCCCCACGGGGAGGCTCACCCTGGGGAGCCCTGAGGTTGGTCGTCCCACACGCCCTCCTCTCAAAAGGGATCAATCAGCCACAGGGTTGAGGACTGGAGTGTTACAAACACCACTAAATTTCACGGTAGCTAATTCTTCATTCAAGATTTATTCCACTTGGTATATCTGAGTATAATCTGGACCAGGGCAGGTAAACCATTTGAATAAAGCAATCTATTTTTGTTACATGCCTTCAAAACACTGCTTATTTACATTCAAATCTGTTCAATCACTCGATATGATATTTATGCAAAAGCACATTTCAGAACACCTACTCGTGATCCAGCTTCATTTTTGTACACACTCTTCTGACAAGAAAAAGCGTGAAATTGTTGTTTTAAACATTTTAATATTTTTCAAAACAGCTTTAAAAAGACATGCTACAGCATAGACCATAAGGGAAAAGAGTATAAAAAAGTATGCAAACTGTTACATTAAGAATGGATAGGCAATGCGGTTCTGCTGTCTAGTGCGAGGAACTATATCCAGTTACTTGTGATGGAACATGATTAAAGATAATATGAGAAAAAGAGGGAGTTCCTGTTGTGGTGCAATGGAAACAAATCCGACTAGGAACCATGAGGTTGCAGGTTCGATCCCTGGCCTCGCTCAGTGGGTTAAGGATCCAGCGTTGCCGTGAGCTGTGGTGTAGGTCACAGACTCGGCTTGGATCCTGCATTGCTGTGGCTGTGGTGTAGGCCAGCAGCTATAGCTCCAATTCGACCCCCTAGCCTGGGAACCTCCATATGCCGCAAGTGCTGCCCTAAAAATCAAGAAAAAAGAAAAAAGAAAGAAAAAGAATATTTATATATGTATGACTTCGTCACTTTGCTGTACAGCAGAAATGGAAAGAACAATGTAAGTCAACTACAATAAAAATTTTTTTAAATAAAAAAGTATGTGTATACACATATGACTGAGTCACTTTGCTGTATAGCAGAAAGTGGCACAACATTGCAAATCAGCTATAATTAAAAAAAAAAAAAACTTTAAGACAAAAAAAAAAAAAATGCACTCAAGCACACTTTCTCTCCTGGGTATTTCCTTCCCACTCAAGGTTCTGGGGGAAGCGGATACCAGTGACTTGGCTCAGGTGCCCTGGTTCCTCCCAATTACAAAAGGAAGATCCTTTTTTTCGGTCAGGGGGAAAATCTTCTCGCAAAAACGACAAGATGAAAATATAGACAGGGTAAAGTTGAGGCTCTTCTCCCTCTCAACATCCTTCTGAATTAAAGACAAAAGAGTTAACAGATATTATTGCCCGCTCAAGAGGAAGGGTGTCCCCGTCGGTGGGGATCTGGTGGGAACCCTGCAACAACAAAGGCTCCTCTCTGTGACTTCACACCAGCTCTCCGAATCCGATCCCCTCTTTACTCATCTGAATTTGGAACTAAGGAAAGTCCTTTTTTTTTTTTTGTCTTTTTGCCATTTCTTGGGCCACTCCCACGGCATATGAGGTTCCCAGGCTAGGGGATGAATCGGAGCTATAGCTGCCGGGCCTACACCAGAGCCACAGCAACACAGGACGCAAGCGGCGTCTGTGACCTACACCACAGCTCACGGCAACGCCGGATCCTTAACCCACTGAGTGAGGCCAGGGATCGAACCTGCAACCTCATGGTTCCTAGTCGGATTCGATAACCACTGAGCCATGACGGGAACTCCACTAAGGAAAGTCTTGAGCAAGACTTGTCTTAATAAGAACTGTGATACGGAAGCTCCTCAAGGCAAGGGTAGCAAATCACTCCTTCGTAAAATTTGTTCCCAATGAGACTAAAGATGCTGAGAATTCCTCAGCATTTCCTCAGAAGTTAGCTCTACCCTTCCTTCCCTTGGCAATTTTGGGGCCAAGAAAACAGGTTTGCTCATTTTGCAGTCACTATCTAGAAAACGGCTCATAATAGGGGGGTGGGGCTGCCTCCTGAATAAAGACAAAATAGGTGCTCTTGCTGTTTTCTTTACACCAACAAGTCTTTTCTTGCACCTGTCATCTTGCAAGTAAGTCTTGACTTTTGGCTTCTTTTATGTTTCATTTGAGGCAAGGAGGAAACTTTGGTTTGATTATATACTTTGGCTTATGTGTTCACGTGAAGATGGGATACTTCTTAAAATCCCATGAAGTGAATGCCTTTCTTCCTCCACTGCCAGAAAGGAAACCCTCCTGGTTTATACTCAAGAGCCATGGCGGCTCTTCCCAAGCCTGGATAAGCCCCGTCTGTCCTATCTTTGATCCCAGTCGATCCTTCAAATGAAAGGTTCTCTTTCGGGGACTGTTACTGCCCAGCAAATCTCAGTGTCCTTCTATGAACCCTCTCAGTTGGCTTAGCTAGGGAAAAAAAAAAAAGTTACCAGAGGAACCAGGCCTTTCTTCCATTACCCTCTTTTGATATCTACATTTTTCCTTTTACAACTGGACTCCTGCTCGGATGAAATGTCCATGCAGGTCCTCCCGGATCCACGACCTGGTCTAGCTGCTTTTCTCAGCGAACTCGCAGCTCCTCCCTGCCTGCGTGGCGCCTCAGATTTCATACGAATCCCTCCCCTCCGTTCGGGCAGCAGAGCCGCTCAAGGCTGTCGTCACACGAGCCTCCTGAGCCTCGTTTCCGCCTCAGTCGCTGCTGACCCACATAGATGAAGCCTTCCCACGGTCTTGGTTTGGTCTCCCCATGCCAAGAAAGGGAGACTGGCAGCGACCTTTCATCAGCACATCCCTGGCAGGGGTTAGGTGTCTGAACCTTATAAGCATCTTCTTCACGCTGAGATTAAAAGGCTTTTCAATCAAACGACCCGTGGGTTTCGATACTGCATCCTGGTCACGTGGGTCACCTCCTCTCCCACGGAAGAGCTTTCTTTGATGCTCTCGCAAAGAGTGTTCAAAGCGCCAAGCGTGATTCAGGTCCCTTCCCCACACATTGCTCCTTGGCCTTCGACGGGGAACGTTCAGTTGGACCATGGACTATACAGGGTCTTTATATTTGAAAGCACTTCAAAAGTAGTCCCCAATTTCAATTGATCTCACTGTGGTTTTTTTTTTTTTTTTTTTTTTTTTTTAGCCTAAATTCCCTTTGCTCCTATGGATTTTAACTGCCCTTTATTTAGCTGTATATCTTCCAGGCCTGTGCCCTGAGTCCCTCCACCATCATTCTCACGGAAAAGTAAAGGTTGGAAAAAAAAAAAAAAATCTCAGTTCCATTATTAGAATGACATCCGATCATTTCTCTCCTATGTTATCTGAAAGGAAATTATCTGGTCACCTGAACCCCATTTTCTTGTGGAGGATTCCCTAGAAGATCTTCAGGAAATCAATCCTCCGTTAGTGTATATTCAACCATCCTGATCAACACACTTCTTGGTCTGACTCCTCTAAATCTGGACAGAACCACAGTTTCACTAACAGTGGGATTAAACTGGGAAGGAATTTGAAGCTGGGCAATCCAAGAATTTCAGGTTAGTATCAGAGACAACATCAACATGCTCAAAAATTCTTAGTAAGGACATTATTATCATTGTTGTTGTTATTTGGCCATGCCCATAGCATGTATAAGTTCCCAGGCCAGGGATCGAACCAACACCACAGCAGCAACTTGAGTCATAGCAGTGACAATGCCAGGTCCTTAACCCACTGAGCTACCAGGGAACTCCCCTTTCTTTTCTCTCTCTCTCTCTCTCTTTTTTTTTTTTTTTTAGGGCTGTACCCACAACGTATGGAAGTTCCCAGGCTAGGGGTTGAATTGGAGCTACAGCTGCCAGCCCTATGCCAGAGCCACAGCAATGTGGGATCCAAGCCGTATCTGCAGGATACACCACAGCTGAAGGCAATGCCGGATCCTTGATCCACTGATCAAGGCCAGGGATTGAACCTGTGTCCTCATGGACACTAATAAGATTTGTTTCCACTGAGCCATGATGGGAACTCCTTTTCTTCTTTTTTAAAAACTTGTATTATTTATAATTCATTAATTTCATTAACACAAGCACTGGGCTGACGCTCATTCAAAGTACGCTCTCTCCATCGGAAAACAAAGTCAAGCAGGACTTTACTACCAACAAAGAAAAGAGGCCTTGCTGGTTACTTAGACAAAAACTAAACTTCAGAAAAATACACCGAAAGTATTCGGGTATTCTGAAAGCTGCCTATGTAGAAGTTCAATTCCTCTCAGGCAAATACGGCAGGGAATTCAAATTTTCTTATGGTCTGCTTCTATATTAAATTGACTCTGAACCAAATCCTATTCCCTGAGGCTCTGGCCACTTCCTGGGTGAACCGTAAAATGTATGTCCTCTGTAGGGATACTGTCAGTGTTTTAGGAGTCCGAAGTCGGTGTGCAATGGAATACAGCTCCTTCTCACTGCTTTCCCCGCTTCAGTAGGTCCTCTGTAAACTCAGACCTGCCCCCAAGAACACTGCTTGAAATACTGAGCCTTCCTTTAAAGCTAAGCACACTAACCCCCTTTTAAAAACTATCAACAACTAGCACTTTATGTCCTTGGAGCACAGGGTGGCACAGTAGTAGCTACTGAGGACTCTGAATTAAGGTCTGTTTTTCTTCTTCTTCAACCATCCCATTTTCTTTGCCTTGGAAAAGTCCCCAAAGCTCTTCTGTAGAAGACGGCAACATTATAAGATGTGCTTTCATAAACAGGGAAGACAATTCCTAGAGATGGAATCTATTAAAAACAATTTTTTTTTACATTTTTGCAGATAACTTTGGTGATGCAGGGAAATAGTCACTCTTAAAAAACAGTTGGTGGGAGCAAAAATGGGTATACTCTTTCCTAATGGCAATTTGGCAACTTGGTCAAAAACCTTTCCTATATTAAGAAGATGTGGTTCATATATGCAATGGAATACTACTCAGCCATAAAAAGAACCATAAAATGCCATTCATAGCAACATGGATGCAATTAGAGATTCTCACACTCAGTGAAATAAGAAAGAGAAAGACAAATAGCATATGATATCACTTATATGTGGAATCTAAAATATGGCACAAATGGGGAGTTCCCGTCATGGCTCAGCAGTAATGAACCCGACTAGTATCCGTGAGGATATGGGTTCAGTCCCTGGTCTCCCTCAGTGGACTAAGGATACGGTGTTGCCGGGAGCTACGGTGCAGGTTACAGATGCGGCTCAGATCCTATGTTGCTGTGGCTGTGGTATAGGCCAGCAGCTGTAGCTCCAATTCAAGCCCTTGCCTGGGAACTTCCACAGGCCACAGGTACAGCCCTAAAAAACAAAAATTAAATAAAAATAAAATAAAACGTGGCACAAATGAACCTAGCTATGAAACAGAAAAAGACTCACGGACATGGAGAACAGACTTGTGGTTGCCAAGGGAGACGGGGAGGGAGCAGCATGGACTGGGAGCTTGAGTTAGTACATACAAACTATTACATTTAGAATGGATAACAACCAGGTCCTACTGTAAAGCACAGGGAACTATATCCCATGTCCTGTGATACACCACGATTAAAAAAGAATATAAAAAATAAGGTACGTATATGTATAACTGAGTTACTTTTCTGTAAAGCAGAAATTGACACATGATGGTAAATCAACTATACTTAATAAAAAAAATGGGGGGGGGGCAGTTCTCTTGTGGCGCAGCAGGTTAAGGACCCAGCATTGTCACTGCAGTGGCTCAGGTCACTGCCGTGGCACGGGTTCAGTCCCTGACCTGGGAACTTCTACATGCCATGGGCACAGCCAAAAAAAACTTTTTTTAAAAACCTTTCCTACATGAATACCCTTTGATTCAGCAACCCTGCTCTGAGGATATACCCTAAAGAAATACTTGTGTGTCAAGAAGTCACCCATAGGTGCATCTGTCACAGTGTGTTGCGGCATGTTACAGAAAAACTGGGAGCAATGTAAATGCTCCAAAATGGAGGATTAGAGAAATAAATTATGTTAATTCTATAATGGCTACTCAGTCATTTAAAATACAATTGTATGAAGAGGTACAAATTACTGACACAGAGTAAAAGAAAATACTACTATAAATAATATCGACTTTTCAGATGTTCACAATATATTCGGTGGAAAAAGTGAAAAAATAACATGCATAAGATAATGAAAATTTTGTTGAAAAAGTATATAAATAGTCTTTTTCATTAAATCTAAAATGTCACTAATGGTAAGACAGTAAAAACTGCAAGATTGTTAACATAACACCAAGAAAGAAAAAGTCTCTACCAATTAAACTACGACACGCCAGTGCTGGTAAATCACGGCTTGATTTTAAAGAAGTTAAAAGTGAAATATCGTGCATATCAGAATCAACAAAATGTGGGCAAAAGGGGCTCGTTTATCCATGTAAAATGTTTACAACATCAGAGTAAGAAAGTATTTTAGACAAGACACAAAAGGCAGGTGAAAAGATTCACAAAATTGGTGTTTAAAAATTTGAACTGGAGTTCCCATCATGGCGCAGCGGAAACAGATCCACCTAGGAACATGAGGTTATGGGTTCAATCCCTGGTCTCGCTCAGTGGGTTAAGGATCCAGCATTGCTGTGAGCTATGGTGTGGGTTGCAAATGCAGCTCGGATCCCATGTTGCTGTGACTGTGGGGTAGGGCGGCAGCTGTAGCTCTGATTGGACACCTAGCCTGGGAACCTCCACATGCCGCTAGTGCAGCCCTAAAAAGCAAAAAAAAAGCAAAAAAAAACAAAAAAACAAAAAAATTGAATTCCTATACAATAATGCAAAATACAAAAATGAAAAGACAAGCCAAAGAGTGGAAATAAAGTATTTGTGATACCCAATTGAGAGGCAATTAGTCTCCAGCACATATTAAGAAATCCTGCAGATTAAAAAGGCAGATACCTAAGCATGAAAATGAACCAAAATATAAGAACAGATAACTCACAAGAAAGGAAACTCAAGAACAAAATTTTTTTTTAAATGTAAGAAAGGTTTTATCTCAATGATAATCAATGAAATTCAAATTTAAAACCACCAAGAGAAGTTCCTGCTGTGGTGCAGAGGATTGACAGCATCTCTGGAGCCTTGGGGACACAGGTTCAATCCCCCTCCCAGCATAATAGGCTAAGGATCCAGCATTGCCACAGCTACAGCAAAGGTCGCCACAGCAGCTCGGATCTGATCCCTGGCCCAGGAACTCCATATGCTGCGGGGCAGCCAAAGAAGAAAAAACAAAAGCAAAAACAAACCACCCAGAGATACCATTCACGCCTATCAGTCTGGCCAAGGTGAAAAAAATCTGACAGTTCTAAGTTTCAGCAGGAATGCTTATGCTTGCTCATGGGGGTGTGAATCAGTGAGCTGACTCAAAAAGCAATTTGACAGTGCCTACTGAAAGTGTGTAAGAAAGTCCTGTTCCAGCACTTGCACTAAAGAAACAACCACACACACAAAAAGGCATGCTCAGAAAAAACTTCACTGTAGCATTGTTTACAATGGCAAAGAGGTAATTATAAGTACATATAAAACATATTACTTTTTATATTTTGTATTTACATGATGTCTGATAGATACAGTAAAGATACATAAATTTTTTTTTTTTTTTTTTTGTCTTTTTGCCATTTCTTGGGCCACTCCCACGGCATATGGAGGTTCCCAGGCTAGGGGATGAATCGGAGCTGTAGCTGCTGGCCTACGCCACAGCCACAGCAACGCAGGATCTGAGCCGCATCTGTGACCTACACCACAGCTCACGGCAACGCCGGATCCTTAACCCACTGAGCGAGGCCATGGATCGAACCCGCAACCTCATGGTTCCTAGTCGGATTCGTTCACCACTGAGCCACAACGGGCACTCCAAGATAAATAAATTTTAATTATGACATAAATAAAGTTCAACCTCTTCCTACAACAGAATACCATATAGCAGTTAAAATGAATGTACCGAGATCCGTGTAGCTCTATGGAGAGGGAGTGGGATCGTGGAGGCCTGCATGGGGACTTGCAACTTTACTGGTAATGTCTTCTTCATCGGAAGTTAAAAAACGGGAGTCGGGGGAGGGCCTTTACAGCAAACGCAGCATAGTGCTAAACTTTGATAAAGCCGGGGGTGGAGCCCACAGGTATTTCTCTATTCTTATCTGCGTGCTTAAAATAAATGTTAATAGCACCGACCCTAAGAAAGTCCGGTTTTGGTAGATGTGTGTTTATGTGTGCATGTCTGTCTTTGTGGTCTTGGGCAAACTGCTGAAGGCTTTCTCATTTGCAAAATGAGGGTAAAAGTAGCCACTACACAGAGGGCTATGAAGATGGCATGAAATAACCAGCATATAAACCTCCCCAGCACAAAGAGAATGTTTACTGGGTGCTAGCTATTACTGATGGTCAGGCAAAAGTATACACTAGGTGCATGAAAACTACCAATGAGTAAATCTAGGTGGGTGTTTGTTACTGTTGTTGTTCTATTTCTTCTATTTTTTTCTAATTAAAAAAAAAAAAAAACTAAAAAAGTGTAAGAGGTGGAGTTCCCATTGTGGTGCAGCAGAAATGAATTTGACTAGTAACCATGAAGTTGAGGGTTCAATCCCTGGCCTTGCTCAGTGGGCTAAGGATCCAGCGTTGCTGTGAGCTGCAGTATAGGTTGAAGACGAGGCTTGGATCTTGCATTGCTATGGCTGTGGTGTAGGCCAGCAGCTGCAGCTCTGATTTGACCCCTAGCCTGGGACCCTCCATATGCCATGGGTGTGGCCCTAAAAAGCAAAAAATAAAAATTTAAAAATTGTTGTTCTAAGAGGTGCTGAGAATGGAAGGCATTTATCCAGTCATTCCACAAATACTTCTCACTCCATCTCCCTAGAAGTCAAGTCCTGTGTGCTGGGGATACAAAGATGGACACAATAATCCCAGCTCTTGAAGAGTTCTTAAAAGGTATAGCAAAAATGGAAACTCCTAATTACACGTGAAAACATACACATAGCAGGGCGAGGACGTCTCACAGGCCGGCCCAACAACAGGAACTTTTGTTCTGAGACAAGGAGGAAGAAGCCAAAAGTATGTACTATCTGGCATTACCTAAGCATGTAATAGTCTTTGCAGAGTTGAGAACAAAACCATACCACTTAGCAAGAAGGCACAGATTCTTCCAGTATAATCCTTTAATCCTTTGCTATTCAAAGTACGGTCCATGGCTCATGCTGTTACTGTTCAGCAAACAGAAAAGGACCAAAGTTTCTAAGCATTTAAAAACCAATGTGACATTGCCACAACATCCAGATATGTGATCTGTGGATTTGTCTCATTGAATAGAGGACCAAAGTAGGGACTCATAAGAGAGTGGAGAAAAAAAAAATTGAAACAAACAGATTTAAAAAAAAAAGAGTAGTTCTTCACTGACAGTTTGAGAAGCACTATTTCAAAACTCCTGGGTAAGGCTCTTTGGCTCGCGCCAAAATGGAGTTTGGAATGAAATTCAAATGGCAGCGGCTGGTTTATAACTTAGCAGAGAAGCTCCAAATGTCAACGTCTCTCAAAAAGTGTTTCTACAAAGAAAACATCCAAAAACTCTTCCTGGGTTGTCCTCCTTGATAGTGTGTCAAGGACCACTGGATCTTCCTACCTGGGCCTGGGGGTAGGGGAGATGGCCAATCCGAAAGATCCAGAAAACACCCTCCTCAATTAATTCTACTCTGAGGCAGGAAGCAGACAGGGCAGCCAATGACTGCGGGAGGAGAGGGATGGTGTGAAATGGCAGCGCTGGGCTAAGTCGGCAGTCCAAGCACAACGGCCTCCCTTATGTAAGAAACCGCAGCCCGGTGCCGGCTGCCAGGGCCGAATAATGTGCCTCTGTGCGCGAGGGGCTGCGCGAGCGGCTGAGCCGGGGACGCGCTTGCAGTTTATCTAAGCCATGTACCCACGGGCTCTTAATGAGCATTCGGTCCCCCAAGTGGGCTCCGGGCTGATAAAAACCAGATGCAGGGCCAGCGGATCAAAGCGGCCTCCCTCCCCACGGCCCGGACCACTATCTCACCACGTCTCCCGAGCCTCCCTGGCACCCCGTCCTGTAACAGCTATTTGCAAAGCTGAAAATGCCACGCCCTCCCAATTGGCTTCTTTCGTGCTAATTCAATTAAAAGGTACAGAAAGCAGGAGGGTTTGGAGCCGGGGGAGTAGAGCGGGATAAAGGGTGGTCTATTCGGACTTACACAGCCCAGTTTTCAGCGGCCTTAAGTCATTAAAACAGAGAGACATCTGTGACATCTTTACGACCAATCTCATCGGCTGCAAGCTTCAGAAAGGCAACGCAGCAACTGGAAAAATAAGCCCTTGGGATCCCCAAGTGAATCCTGCTCTCTCAGGGAGACTGAAGGGTCGCAAAGAGACAAAGGCAGAGGGACATCTTGCAAAAGCAGTCTAGCGGGGCCCAGAAATGCCTCAGCAAAGGGGAGCCAAGCTCCACAGGGTCTCCCAAGGCATGAGGGCCCCTGGTGAGCAGGGAAGAGCATCCTGATCCTGTGATAGCTTCATACCTGACAACCCAGCGCGTTACCCCATAAGGTCTCGCCCTTGGGAAGAAAATGCCATATTCCTTCAGAACTGCTCTCTATTTGAGGATAAAACATTCATCCAGGTGGGGGCGGGGGGGGGAGAGGAAGCGATGGCATTGAAATTGATTCATTAAGTTGTTACAAATATGTCTTGGGGGCTGACTTTGTACAGGGCTCCTTGCCGTCTTGGCGTTTACAGCCCAGCAGGGCAGAGAGACGCCAAACAGGCAATTACACGTGTGAGAAGAGTTACAGTACACGGGGCGGTCTGACCTTGTTTACCAAGGATCGAGGAAGGATTCCCAGAGCAGGCGCTGATTCATCTGCGACTCGGACATGGATAGAATCAATGCACAAAGATGGTGAGGAAGGTTTCAGAGAGTGTAACCAGCATGGCAGAGGGTCCCAAATCCGGAGAAACAGTGGTACGTTTGTCAAACTAAGAGGAGTTACTGTGGCTAGAGCTTAGAGCGGAAAGCAAAGAATGTCTTCCATAGAAGGCTTCAGGGGTAGATGAGGTCCTATCCTACAGGGCTTTTGAGGTCTTGTCGAGGATTTGCGAATTTATCCCTAAAGACAAAAGGAAGCCATGGGCAGCATTCTAAGTCGTGAAATGTCACGCTCAGAGTTTTATTTTATTTTATTCTTTGGCTGCATCTGTGGCTTATGGAAGCTCCTGGGCCAGAAATTGAATTCGAGCCCCAACTACAACCTACACCACAGCTGCAGCAATGCTGGATCCTCAACCCATTGTGCTGGGCTGGGGATTGAACCTGCATTCCAGCGCTCCAGTGATGCTGCCAATCCCGTTGTGCCACAGCGGGAACGCCTCAGAGTTTTATTTTAAAAGGTTAAAAGTGGTCCCCTGACTCCTGAAGCCAAGATACTATGAATAGAGGAATAACCCATCTTGTCTGAATCTCCTAAACGTGTAAATAAGCTGGGGTGGGGATGGTAGGTCTGCGAACTGCAAGGCTGGCGGGCGAAAGTGTGCCCTTTCTGGCTTGCCATCACAGAGCAGAGAACTGAAAGCCTGCCATCCCCGGTGCCACGCACTCAGCAGTGCTGCTCCAGGCGACTTCCAGGCCCTGAGGCAGCCCCCGAGGTACGGGAGCGCCCCACTGTCTCAGGGACGGGCACCTGGAAGCCCATCTGGGCCAGAAAACTGGGTCTCAATACCCTTCTCTGGACCATCATACGTCTTCAAGTGGGGAGGGGCCTCCCCAGACCTGCCCATGGGGCCTCATCCCATTCTAAACGCTCCACGGTGGGATGCTGGCCTGAGCCAAAGTGCCTCAGCCTCTGGCGGGTGGGGGAGGAGAACCGCTTCCCTGGGCCGCTCCAAGTGCCAGACGTAGAATAAAGAGCGGTTTCAGGGCCTGGAGTTTTCCAGCTGCCTGGAAACAGGAAGAGCCCAATCCAGGAGAACAGTAACCCTCACACACGCCCTACATAAAGACACGTTGAGCCATGAGTCCTAATTACCTGTGACCCACACAGGAGTGAAGCCCGCCCTCCAGGCGTTTGCTGGGGTGGCAGGGGCGGAGGGGGGGTACACAGGGACAGCTCAAGGGGGACACAGACAGCATTTTCTCTCCCTTCTGCCAACGTGACTCTGCCCAGTTCCCCCCAAATTATATACAGATTTCAAATTATAAACCAAACCAAGGTCTTTCGAGTATTCCTTACCACATACGAAAAAAAGAAAAAGCAACCAATCCCTGTAAGAAGCTGCACACAAGCAATGGGTTATGAATCCTTTCGCAAAGTTGAAAACTTCACCAAAAAACTTTTTGGAACCACCTCTCGATGGCCCAGATTCTCGCCGGGTCTGAGGTATTAAAAACTATTTGCAAGACTTTTCATGTGTTCAGCATGTTTTATTAAGAAATCTAAGTTAGGTAGTGAGCCAAAGGCTGGGGATGGGAGATGTATGTGGTAAAATGGCAAATGCCTTCAGATTGTGATTTTTTTTGTTGTTGCAACAACTGGGTTTTCTGAAGCGGCTTAAGAACAATGAAGCATGATATACGTTAAGCAAGACACCATCCATCTTTCTCTTTTCCTTTACAAATGACAAAGGCTCAGAGGACCAACCCACACGTCACCACCATCGGCAAGACCACGGGGACCATGGAGACAGGGACACGGGTTTCCTTGGTACCAAACTGATAACCAGGATGGGCAGCAGGACGGCAATGGAACTGGCCCGGACAGTGACTGGTAGCCCTGAGATGAGACTCTGTTGTTGCTTTTTTTTTTTTTTTTTTTTTTTGGTCTTTTCTAGGGCAACACCCACAGCATATGGAGGTTCCCAGGCTGGGGGTCTAATCACAGCTGTAGCCACCAGCCTACACCACAGTCACAGCAATGCGGGATCTGAGCCGTGCCTGCAACCTACACCACAGCTCAAGGCAACGCCGGATCATTAACCCACTGAGCAAGGCCAGGGATCGAACCCGCAACCTCATGGTTCCTAGTCGGATTCGTTTACCACTGCGCCACGATGGGAACTCCGAGACTTGTTTTTAGCTCAGGTTCTTTCCCCCTCCTTGTGGTTCCTTCACAACTGCTTCAAAAATAGCATTCACCAGGTGTAAGACCCACCACCGGGAGAGGGCATCACATATGCTGTCTACTGGAGCCCCTTAACTTCCTGGGGAGACAGATAGGCATGATTATTACCTCCACCTCACCAAGATGGAAAGTCACTCAGGCAAGGTCACCGTGGGTGGAGCGGGATCCAAGCCCAGATCGAGCGGATGCCACGCTCCTCATCTCCACTCACTACACAGTCAAACCTTGAACTTCCTTTCGGTCTGCCGGGGCTATCTTGCTGTCATCCAAGGCCCTCAGCTTCAGATTTTATGCTCACCTACAGCGTGGCAAGAAAACTAGGAGCCCATGTGAATGTCAGTCCGGCCCTGGGAATAACAAACAGTAATATTCAGAGCCTCAAGTCCTCCATGGGCCATTAAGATAAAAAGTAAGAGAGAAAAGCTGCTTCCTAGGCAGGATCCAGGCAAAGACCCTTCTGTGATCTTAGAGGGCAAAAGGAGCTCCTTGTTCCAGACAAGCCACACGCTTTGCATCAAACTGTTCATTTCAAGTCACGGCATAAGGTGGCATTGATTCTGCCCCTGATGATTTAGATTCTTTTCAAGATTTATGGAGACCAAGCAGTCCCTCCACACCTTGCTCGTTACTATGCATGGCAGCCTCCCCTGAGACTACTAGCTAGCCACCAGGTAATAAATAACCACGTTGTTCCTGCCCTGTTGAGGGAATCTCAGTTGTTGGTTTTTTCAGGAGGTGGGTGGCAGCGCTGTGGTGGGACAGCAGACTACTCACCCAGCAGGCAGAGCATCGGGGGCCTGGGAGGCCGCTGGGAGCTGCTGGGTGCCCGAAGTGCTGGGCTCCTCTCCTTCGGCCGGCGTGGCGGTGGCAGGGAGAGCCTCGGCAGTGGGATTTAGGGTCACACTCGACGATGCAGCAGGCGGGGATGTCACACCAACCACAGAGGGTTCTTCAGGATCGGTGGCTGCAGTGGGTTCATCACTCACTGAAAATACAGAAATTGTAGCTGAGAGATCAGCTCAGAGCTGTGCTCACATTTACTCGGTTTTTCGCTTAATATGATAACGCAGTACCTGCAAGGTAACCATGCAGGTTATCCAGAGACGTCAAAAAGTTTTACAAAACCTAACTTGGTTTCCAGTGTGGCTCAGCAGGTGGAGAATCTGACATAGTGTCCATGAGGACGTGAGAATGTGGGTTTGATCCCTGGCCTCACTTAGTGGGTGAAGGATCCAGTGCTGCTGCAAGATGTAGCGTCAGTTGCTGATGCGGCTCGGATCCCGCGTTGCTGTGGCTGTGGCGAAAACCAGCAGGTGTTACTCCAATTCAGTCCCCAACCTGGGAACTTCCATATGCCGCAGGCACAGTCATAAAAAGAAAAAAGAAAGAAAAGAAAAAAAAAACTTTGGAAACGACAGCAAGTCTGTAATGGCCTGCCTGAAGAAAACTGAGAGGTGGATCTGAAATAAACAGATTATTAACCATGACCTCTTTTACAGACCTTTATTAAATTTTTCTAGCATACTGTAATTACATTTACTGCAATAAAAGAGTCGCGGGAAGAATAAGGTACCAGGGAAGTGTGTCAGTGATACATGGAGCTTGCCCAAGACCAAGGCCAAGTTTAAAGGCTTATATACTTTCCTTTAAACTTGTCATTTGTCTGCTAGGCACAAATAGCACCTTCCTTCAAAAAGCTCCATACACACTAAGAGGCAGAAAATTCCAATCACGTGCTTGCTCTTTTAAAGATTCATGCTCAAAGTGGGGAGCAAAGATTAACACCCTAGATGGAAAAGATGAGGCCTGGCGATAAGGGACTCGTCTCCAAGGTAACAATACACAAAGAGACAGAAGTGAAACAAACTGATCCCTGAGTCTCCTCATTTCTCCATTTCTTTGATGATCACTCATCTTTACAAGGACCCCAAGGCACTGCAATATCCTCTCAGTCAAAAAGGAGTCGAACACAGTTTCAAAGAATTAAAATTCTTTGAAAATAGATGAGCCATATACAGAGGAGTTTCCACATCCATGACTGCATGTGTGTACATTCACACTAGCATCTTGTAGGAAAATGCCTTGGTTTAGCCTGACCTTACTAATAGGAAACTCCTTTTGTAATTTCCCTAACAAATGGCGAGCCAGATCCTTCTTGAACATTTCTTCTGACAGCCAGCTCTTAATAGAGCCATTTCATTGCTGAACGCACAGAGCTGCCGGAAAGACTTTTTCTTTTCTTTCTTTTTTTTTTTTTTTTTTTTTTTTTCCTTTTTCAGCTGCACCCATGACTTATGGAAGTTCCTGGGCCAGGGACTGAACCTGAGGCACAGCTGCAGCAAGGCTGGATCCTTAAGCCACTGCGCCAGGCTACGGATTGAACTCAGGCCTCCACAGAGACAAATCAGATCACTAACTCACTTCACTGCAGTTGGAACTTTCAGAAAGTTTTTTTTTGTTTTTTTGTTTTTTGTCTTTTCAGGGCCGCACCTGTGGCATATGCAGGTTCCCAGGCTAGGGATCCAATCAGAGCTGTAGCCGCTGGGCTACGCCACAGCCACAGCAACACCAGATCCAAGCAGCATCTGCAACCTACACCACAGCTCATGGCAACGCCAGATCCTTAACCCGCTGAGTGAAGCCAGGGATCGAACCTGAAACCTCATGGTTCCTAGTTGGATTTGATAACAACTGAGCCACGATGGGAATTCCTGGACTCCAAAGTTTTGGGCCGGAGCAACACTTAATCACCACTGCCTGAGATGGAGGAAGCCATGGGAAAGCAGGCAGCTCAGGCTTTTTTTCCTTCTTACTTTCTTTCTTTCTTTCTTTCTTTCTTTCTTTCTTTCTTTCTTGTTTGTCTTTTTGGGGCTGCACCTGCAGCATGTGGGGATTCCCAGGCTAGGGGTCGAACAGGAGTTGTAGCCTCCAGACTACACCACAGCTCACAGCAATGCCAGATCCTTATCCCGCTGAGCAAGTCCAGGGATCGAACCTGCAACCTCATGGTTCCTAGTCGGAGTCGTTAACCACTGCACCAAAATGGGAACTCCAGAAACATTTTTTTTTTTATGTGAAGCCTAATTCCACTGGATGGTTTCCGTCTCCACACCCTACGCGATACAAAATGAGTGCCTGGCTATTCTGTTTCTCATTCACCCTCTCTGCTCCAATAAAAAGGCCTACTCCTTTAGTGCCTCTAGGTTACCCTCTTTTTACCACGTGGCGGCTCTGTTGTCACTATCTTCTTCTCTGGCCGCCCATTTCTAAATAACATCAGGAGCAAAATGTAATAAATGAGACACCATCAGACCAGCAGAGTCAGATTTCCAATACAGATGATATTAGTTATATTTACAGAACACCAGTATGCACCAGGCAAACTATAAAGCCTTTTGGATCATCTCATTTAAGCCTCACATACAACTGTATGAGTTAGGTACAATTAACATCTGCCCATTTTACAGCCGGAGAAACTGAGGCTCAAAGAGGTTAAACACCCTGTAAGGTCACAAGGCACCTAATTCACACCCCGCTGTCTGCCTCCAGAGCCTGAAACACTCACTCTCTACACTTCTCTCTCTCGCTGCACACCCTCTGATTCGGCCCAAGATTATACTACCTCTAAAGCAAATACATGATGCTATTGGCTAACATGAGACTGGTAGTTAGCTGAAACTAGGATTTCTTCACATGATATCATGATCCTAGGAACTACCAATTTATTTGCTTTCTCTCCAGTATATGAAATATTATCTGGCACACAGACTTAATTAGTCATTCAATAAATGATTGCATTTTGTGCAACTGATGTTTCCCCAACATAAATGCAAGAATTTATATTTATAGTTCCAGGCCACCTCAGCTGCGTTAGTAAAACACAACAGATGGCAATTCTCTGTATGCAAATCTATACATTTTACTCAGTCCCAATTAAAAAACCACCAAGACTTTTTTGAGAACGACATGAATTCATTCTAAAATTTCTAAGGAAATTAAATACAAAAGAATAGCCATAAAGGAGTTCCCGTCGTGGCTCAGTTGTTATCAAATCCAACTAGGAACCATGAGCTTGTGGGTTCGATCCCTGGGCTTGCTCAGTGGGTTAAGGATCCGGTGCTGCCGTGAGCTGTGGTGTAGGTCGCAGAGGTGACTCGGATCCCAAGATGCTGTGGCTCTGGTATAGGCCAGTGGCTACAGCTCTGATTAGACCCCCAGCCTGGGAACCTCCATATGCCGAGGCAGTGGCCCTAGAAAAAGCACAAAAAAGAAAAAAAAAAAAAAAAGGAAAAGAAAAGCAAAAAAGAAAAATACAATTTAAGACTATACAGAAAGGCCATTTTTTAGCCTACTGCATAGGCAAGAGTGAAAAATATTTCATCACACACTGATGAGAGTGTAAGAAAAACCAGAATTTATACATACTGCAGGAAGGAGGAGAAATTGCTAGAACCTTTATGGAGTGCAGTTGGGTAATATCAAGAATTTAAATACAGTAACTTCGAAGCAGGGGGGAAGCTGGGGTGGACACGGAGAAGGAAGGTGGGGGAGGTGGCTCATAGATGAAATTAAAATGGGCCTGAGTCAATAACACTTGAAGCTGGGTGATGAGTTCATTATAACATTCCTTTAACTTCCGTACATATGCAATGAGTGTAGCACACATGGAGTTGTGTACTCCCATCAGGAGACACACAATGTCTAGTGGTCTCTCTCTCCCAGTGTTAACAGCCATTGACGATTTTCGCCTAAATCCACTAGTGGGCTAAGGACTGCAAAATAGTAATATTTGAATTCTATCATGCCTACGGAGTAATTTCCCTTATTAACTATTTGAGGAGTTCCCATCATGGCGCAGTGGTTAACCAATCCAACTGGGAACCATGAGGTTGCGGGTTCGATCCCTGGCCTTGCTCAGTGGGTTAAGGATCTGGCGTTGCCGTGAGCTGTGGTGTAGGTCGCAGACGCAGCTCGGATCCCGAGTTGCTGTGACTCTGGAGTAGGCCGGCGGCTACAGCTCCAATTCGACCCCTAGCCTGGGAACCTCCATATGCCGCAGGTGGGGCCCTAGAAAAGGCAAAAAGACCAAAAAAAACAAAAAACAAAAAACTATTCGAGACTACCTTGAGGTTCAGTTTGTAAAGAAAAGGCAGGAGAATTGCCTGAGGCTTTCCTTTTACTCACCAGTTTTCAAAATAATGCGTTGATATCCTCATGCGCTCCAAGAATTAAATTTTTATATGATTTTTGTTTCCATTATAGTTGGTTTACAGAGTTCTGTCAATTTTCTATTGTACAGCAAGGTGACCCATTCACATATACATATATACATTCTTTTTCTCACATTATCATGCTCCATCATAAGTGACTAGATACAGTTCCCAGTGCAATACAGCAGGATCTCACTGTTCATCCATTCCAAAGGCAATAGTTTGCATCTATTAACCCCAAATTCCCAGTCCACCCGACTCCCTCGCCCTCCCACTTGGCAACCACAAGTCTTGTTCTCCAACTCCATGAGTTTCTTTTCTATGGAAAGGTTCATTTGTGCTGTATATTAGATTCCAGATATAAGTGATATCATATGGTATTTGTCTTTGTCTTTCTGACTTACCTCACTTAGCATGAGAGTCTCTAATTCCACCCATTGCTGCAAATGGTACTATTTTGTTCTTTTTATGCTGAGTAGTATTCCATTGTGCATATATACTACATTTTCTTAATCCATTCATCTGTCCATGGACATTTAGGTTGTTTCCATGTTTTGGCTACTGTGAATAGCGCTGCAATGAATATATGGGTGCTTGTACCTTTTTCAAGGAAAGTTTTGTGCGGATGTAAGTCGAAGAGTGGGACTGCTGGGTCAAATGGTAGTTCTCTATTTAGTTTTCTGAGGTACCTCCATACTGTTTTCCCAGTGGTTGTACCAATTTACAAAAATGAACATTTGTTCTGTTTAAAAAATCATTATGTCTTCGTGGATTTAAACATATTTAAAATGTTTCAGTCTGTTGTGATTACTCTTCTTATTGAAACAAAAATTGTCCCCATGTGGGGTCAGCGGGAGAGGGAAGGGGCAAAGATCTTCACATTGGCTTCTAGTTCTTTGGAAAATTTTTCTAAGATAATTAACAAGTGGGAGAGTGAAGAATAGCATATATAGTGTGTGTGTGTTCAAAGAATATATATGCATATGCTTATATATTCAGAGAATATCTTGGAAAGAATCACAAGAAACACAACAGTGACTGCCTCTGCAGAGGGAAGAGGAGGCTGGAGGACTGGAATAGGAAGGTGACTTTCTTTACACTGTTTAAGCTTTTATAATTTTAAAGTGTTGACAACATATAGGTACTACCTATTAAAAAACTATCATGGTGCTGTCCACTGAGAAAAGAACAAAAGCGAAGCCCGGAGGCATACCGGTGGAAAAGACCCTCCAGTCAACACTGTTTGGGTCTGAATGTTCGTGCAGCTGCAAATCTCGTTAGAAGGCTTCCCACCAAGACCGAATCTGTCCACAGAGCCATCCAAGAGCCTGTGATTCACTCAAGTAGTTCATCTGTTAAAGGGTTTTGTGCTATCTTGAGTTTGGATTTGGAAAGAGAATATGAAAGCCAAATATCTTAGCGTTGAAACTTTGTGTGGCTGTGCTTATACTCTGCTTCTAGAAACTCTGTGTGTGTGTGTGTGTGTGTGTGTGTGTGCAGGCGTTCCTTAGAGATGTTGGAGGCTTGGCTCCAGACCACCACAATAAAGCAAATACTGCAAGAGAAGCAAGTTATAAGGATGGTGGGATTTCCCAGGAAGGGTAAGTTATATTTCCACTATATTGCAGTCTATTAAGTATGCAAGAGCATTACGTCTTAAAACAACTTGATTAAAAAATACCTTATTGCTTAAAAAAAAAAAAAAGTCAACCACCATTTGAGTAAGTCTATCTTTTTGCTAGTAGAGGGTTTGAAATATTGCAAGAATGACCAAAATATGACACAGAGATAGGAAGTGAACAAATACTGTTGGAAAACATGGTGCTGAAAGATTTACCTGATGCAGGACTGCTGCAAACCTTCAAATCTGTGGAACGCGCAGCATCCGTGAAGCACAATAAAGGGAAAAGCAATAAAACAAGGTGCGCCTACACACACACACATGTTCTCAGAACGCCAGGGCTGGTGACCTGAGAAGGAAATGCACGCCACAAAGCTTACGGCCAGAAGAAACTAAAGTCCAGACAGTTCAGTTACTGCCCGGGGTCACCCTGGTAAAGCAGCGACAGAGCAGACAAGCCCATACCTGAGCCAGGTTGTGGCTTCAAGTAGGGAGAAAACCTGGATGGTCAAAGACGAGGAGTTGCCATTTCCTCGCACCTTAGAGAACTGCTGCAGTTGACATTTTAGCTCTATGCAATACCACTGTCCTCTATGAATCCTAATTATTCTCTATACACAACTCATCTCCACCAAAAGACAGTACCTTTTTGACAATGAGGGCAAATCTCCTTGTTTGGTTGGGGTTTTTTTTTGGGGGGGGGGTTGGGGGTTTGCTTTGTTTTGTTTGCTTTTTAGGGCTGAACCCACAGCATATGGGCTACCAACCTCCTCTGTGACCTACACCGCAGCTCATGACAATGCCAGGTCCTTAACCCACTGAGCCGGGCCTGGGATTGAATGAGCGTCCTCATGGATACTAGCTGGGTTCCTTACCGCTGAGCCACAGATGGAACTCCCAAATCTCCATTTTTGGCCACTTCCACTCTCTGCTGCCTACGTTCTTGCTTCTCTCCCTGCCCTCCCCTCAGCCCTCCTTCCTGGAGCCCTCACCACCACAACTTCAGCCCAGACCGATCCCTCCTCGGGACCACAGCACTACGGTCTCAGCTGCTCAACCACACAGCCCCTGTGACATGAGCTGTGTTGGTTGGCTAATCCTGTCTTTTCAGCTTCTTTCCCTGAAACAGATTCTAGAGCAAAGGCCTGATTTTACACTTGTTCACACTGTCCACAGTGCTTAGCAAAATGGCATTCAATAAGTATTCGTTGAATAAACACTCGCTCAAGAGGCCTAATAATCTAGCAAAAGATATTTGAAATAAAACCACCTAAGGAGTTCCCATCGTGGCTTAGTGGTAACAAACCTGACCAGGATCCGTGAGGATGCAGGTGTGATCCCCGGCCTTGCTCAGTGGGTTAGGTATCCGACATTGCCAGGAGCTGTGGTGTAGGTCGCAGACAAGTCTTGCATCTTGTATTGCTGTGGCTTTGGTGTAGGCTGGCAGCTGTAGTTCTTATTTGACCCCTAGCTGGGAACTTCCATATGCTGTAGGTGCGGCCCTGAAAAAAAAAAAAAAAAAACACCTTATGTTTGGGTAACACTATTATTTGCAAAGCTGGTTCTCGCATAATTTTCTAAGTTTTGAATTAACTTTTAATTTGCAGAAAAGTTGCGACAACAGTATAAAGATTAGCTTGCCCTTCATCCAAGCTTATATAACATCACTTACCTTGCTTAACCACGGCACATGCGTCAAAGCTAAAAAATTAACCTTAATGGATACTATTAATTAAATTTCAGGCTTTATTTGGATTTCACCGGCTTTTCCACTAATATCCTTTTACTCCAAGATCCAATCCAGGATCCTGGTCTGCTTTTCGAAAATTTCCTTTTTTTTTTTTTTTTTTTAGGGCCACACTCTCAGCATATGGAGATTCTCAGGGCAGGGGTCAAATCAGAGCTGCAGCTGCTGGTCTACTCCATAGCCCCCGCAATGCCAGATTCAAGCCGTGTCTGCAACATACACCACAGCTCACAGCAACGCCCAATCCTTTAACCCACTGAGCCGGGCCAGGGATTGAACCCACATCCTCATGGATGCTAGTCAGGTTCGTTACCGCTGAACCACGACAGGAACTCCCATAAATTCACTTTTATTATTAGCTCACTTATCCTCTGAAAAGCTGCATGAGGAAAATATTTTTATTCCCATTTTATTGAAGACAAAACTGAGGCTCCCAGAGGGACCATTCAGAGAGGTGCCAAGCAGTCGCAGAACTAGCACTGAAACAAGAAGACCCTTAAATAAAAACAATGGAAGAGGGGGGAGGGGAGAAGCGAGGATGGCTGACCTGGTTTTCCTGTAAGGGAAGAAAAGCTGGGTACCAAGATTACGGGGTAAATGGGGTAAGGAGATCAAATAGGAGCTGGATGGCCTCTGATTTCTGCAACCTGTGTATTTCACAAGGTTCCTTCTGTGACGCTGGTTAAACATTCTAACTTTATGAATCAGATATTCATTCAGGACTAAGACATACTTGAGTTACAGTTCGCCAAAAAAAAGATCAGGAATTGGAAATTCTTTTTCTTAGTCCTAGACACGCTGCCAGCTCACTGTGTGTTCCAAGATCTTTAGGGTCTGTGTGTGTGTGTGTGTGTGTGTGTGTGTGTGTGTGTGTGTGTGTGTGGCATGGCACAGGCTCTTGTTGTACACACAGGTCTTTCTGGCCCCCTCACTCGGGCATGGAGAAGGCGACTGCCAACAAAGGAAGCTTTTTAAACAGAAGATCAGCTCATAAAGTCGCGACGCACAGTGAAGCAGTCGGTATCTCTCATCCGTGAAACCAAAGCAATGCCTTCCAATGCAGTCAGTCAACTCAGCTCTTCCCAAGAGCAACCCAAACTAGGACAATATTTCATAATTAGCATGACACAGGTTGGGTGAGGATTATATCAAGAAAAGCAAGTGAATGAGATGGCAAAAAGAAGAAAAACTTTGAAGTGGTTAAAGCTGTACCATGTCACCGGATGGGAAAGCTCAGCCTCTCCCCGGTCAGTACGGAGATGCCTCTGGTTGCCGTTTAAATTTCACCACGCTTCTAAGCACTCAAAGCCTCAAATCTGTTTTGAAATTGCATAAATTATCAAAGAATGTCATGGAGAAAAGGCAATAAGGCTGGATTAGCCCTTCTGGACATTAGAAAAGCAGCCCATAACACGTCAGTAATCAAAATCACACAAGACTGGCTTAAAACCAGAAATAAATAAGAGTCCAGAAATGAATATTCACTGCATCGAGGAATATAGTAAGTGATAAGCTCTAAGCAAAAACCACAGTAAGAAAAAAAACTAATGCTTGTAAGATATCAGGACCCCATCAGAGAGAAAAATTAATTGAAACCTATTCATTATATTTATATACATATAGATACAAATATACCACTATGAATTCCAGTGTGATAGTTATTTTTGTAACATAAAAAAGTGAAACAGAACAAAATATTTATTCCATCTATAGACAAGAGAGCATCTTTTCACAATTGAAGCAAAAGGTGAAATTAGAAACATTAAAAGAATGCTCAGGCACAATTATTTGTTTTTGCCATGGCTGCAGGACGTGGAAGTTCCTGGGTCAGGTATCGAACCTGTGCCACAGCGGTGACCTGAGCCACTGCAATGACTTTACTGGATCCTTAACCCACTGTGCCACAAGAGAACTCCATGATTTTTTTAAAGTCTTTTAACTCCTTTTCTACAAAAACCACGGAAGATGAAATAAAAGACAAAACAACGATATAGGAGGAAAACTTATCATATATATAAATATAAATATAAAAAGATAGGAGTTCCCACCATGGAACAGCAGAAATGAATCCCACTAGGAACCATGAGGTTGCGGGTTCAATACCTGGCCTCGCTCAGTGGTTAAGGACCCAGCGTCACCATGAGCTGTGGTCTAGGTTGCAGATGTGGCTCGGATCTGGAGTTGCTGTGGCTGTGGTGTAGGCCGGTGGCAACAGCTCCAATTAGACCCCTAGCCTGGGAACCTCCACATGACACAAGTGCAGCCCTAAAAGGACAAAAGGCAAAAACAAAAATTATATCTATATCTATCTATATATATAAGATAAAATTTCTATATAGGTACTTCACACCCACTAGGATGAAAGAAAGAAGGAAAAAGTGCTGGCAAGGATGTGGAAAATTTGGAATCCTCATTCACTGCTGGTGGGAATGTAAAATGGTACAGCTGCTCTGGAAAACATTTTGAGGCTTCCTCAAAAGCTAAACAGAATTACCACATGACCCATCAACTCTACCACAAGGTACAGAGCCAAAAGAATTGCAAGCACAGACTCAAGCTGATACCTGTATACCCATGTTCACAGCAGCATTATTTACAAGAGCCAAAAGGTGGATACGCCCCCAACGTGTCTATCAACAAATGAATGGATAAATTAAATGTGGTGAACACACACAATGGAATATTACGCAGACTGAAAAAGGAAGGAAATCCTGACACATGCTACAATGTGGATGAATCCTGAAAACATGATGCTAACTGCAATAAACTAGGGACAAAAGGAGATATTATTTCATTTATGAGCTACCTAGGATAAGCAAATTCATAGAGACATACAGTGGAACAGAGGTTACCAGGGCTGGAACGGGGGTGACGGGGAGAGGTAGGAGGAAGGGAGAATATTTTTGCGTAGAGTACAAAGTTTCATTTTGGGGTGATGGAAAAGTTCTGGAAACGGATAGTGGTGAGGTGGCACCACACTGTAATGTACTCATTGCTACGGAATTATACACTTAAAAATGGTTTAAATGGTAAATTTTAGGTTATGAGCATTGTACCACAATTTTATTAAAAACTTGTACTTGGACTATAAAAATCTCTAAAGTAAACTTCTCAAACTCCACAAGGCAAATAACTGAACCCTGTGAAAAAAGTCACCTAAGAGAAAAGCAATTGATAATTATACAGAAATGAAATGAGGTTAAACAATGAGGTAGCACTTAACACCTGTGAGCAAAATGACAAACCAGGATTTACAAGGTCCAGGGGAAAAAAATAAACCTCATATACCACAAGGAACATTTTACAATGCTTTGGGATGAATGATTGCTTCAAACCTTTGGGAGGCAATCTGCTCACCTACACTGGGTTTTAAAATTTCAGAGTTCCCGTCGTGGCTGGAGTTCCCATTGTGGCCCAGTGGTTAAGGAATCTGACTAGGAACCATGAGGTTGCGGGTTTGATCCCTGGCCTTGCTCAGTGGGTTAACGCTCCGGCGTTGCCGTAAGCTGTGGTGTGGGTCCCAGACACAGCTGGATCTGGCGTTGCTGTGGCTCTGGCGTAGGCCAGTGGCTACAGCTCTAATTGGACCCCTAGCCTGAGAACCTCCATATGCCGTGGGAATGGCTCAAGAAAAGGCAAAAAAAAAAAAAAAAAAAAAAAAAAAAAAAGACAAAAAAATAAAATAAAATTTCATACCCTTTGACTTAAGAACTTCATTCCAGAAGAAACAAAGTTGTATACAAAGATTACAGCAGGATTTTGTTTTACGAAAGGGAAATACACAGAAACTGAGAAACAGTTATATGAGTTCTGGCACATTAGGTGTGAAATAGTACGGAGCCACTTAAAAAAAAGGTAAATGAGAAGACCACTGATAAACGGACATGTGTATCAGAAATAATGAAGTGGGAAAAAGAACATCTATCCAGGCTGTGTAATTATAACTGCATGAAACGATTCCTAAAGATTAAAGCTAACGTTGAGAACTTACTATGCCCCAGGCACCATGCTTGACCTGCTACACATTTCATATAATTTATTCCTTCTAACAACCCCATGAGATACATACTCTTGTCCTGACTTGGTTAATGAGAAAATTAAGGCCCAATGAGTCACTGGGTCTTATACACATACTATAGACGGGGGCCAGAGTCTGACTGTGGCCAGTGTGATTCCTGATCTTAAGTGCATGGAAATCCCATTTAAGGGAGGAGTGAACGAGAGAGAGAAATTTTTTTTTTTTTGGATAAAGTATTCAATCAAAAATTAGAAAGTAAATCATTGCACACCAAGTATCAATAAAGTGTTCCACCATTAGTGTAGTTCTCCATGCCACCACTTCTAACACTTGGAGGTGTCATATTTATGCTGACAGGCTGCCATTCACTTTCATTTTATATAAGTGGATACTTGACAGTTGCGACAACATGAAAAAACCACCTGGAACTCAGCTCTGTCTTTACCCCAAATGTCTTTTTCATGCATAACTGCAGAGCACAGCCAAAGAAAGGCTTGCTAAATAAATCTTGTGTGTCTCTGGAAATATTTCCTAGAGGCACGGCTCGCTCCCACCACCATGTTGGAACCGGTCCTCGGTTCGAACAGCAGCCTATTGAGCGCTGGAGATGCCCTCAGAGCCCCAAAGCCCCTTCTCGTTGGGCACTGCCAAAGACAGGGCCTTCTGTCTGCGCCCCAAAGGAAAGGTGAGATCTTTCTGTACCCTCTGGATAGACATTAAAGGGCCTACAAAGTGTGGGCTGGCAGTGAGGCAGAGGTGAACCATCGTCAGAGCAGAGACGAGAGACGGGCCGGGGCCAAGGTCTTGGTGTTTGAATAGGCAGGGCTCCCTAACATGCGAAGGGCTGCCCTGAGCAGATGGGTCTGGGGAACAGGTCGGGCATTCAGATACAGTGCCATAAAACATCTCCAAGGCAGTTTGGGGTTACAGCGTTTGGCTTCCTGCAGACGTGGCTGGCACCTGCCTCGTCTGCTGAAATACATCATGTTCCTTGAGATAAGGACAACACGCAAAGGTACCTAAAATTAAGCGTAGTGGAAACACAGACCTATTTAAATGTCCAAGAAGAGTGACTCAAAGACCATCGCCATATAAAGTCAATTTACCCAGAGGTTTTGTATGACAAGCAGAGACGGCTGAGGGACACCAGTATCACAAAAATGTTGGCCCCTGGAAAAACAAAGGGGCTGGTAACACGGCCTCCAGAAAACATCCGGTTCCAAGAGCCAGTTCCCCTGGTCTGTTTGTGAACACTGGCCCTCCTCTGTGAGGGGCTCGTTCTTCTAAGAGAAGCACGTTTCTGGTGCTCGCAGTTTTCTACAGCACGGTCCACAGCCACCACCTTGCTGGCACCACCACGCAGGTGGGAAGCCAGGCCACCCTTGGCTCCGGTGACTGGCTGTTCCAGCACCTGGATACAGGGGCTAGTACAGGAGCACTGGGTGGCCACTCATCCTTCTTCACCGCCAGCTCATCCTCGTCCTCAAGGCTCAGGGCAAGCTAGCAAACTCAACTCCTGCAGGCAGGTCCCAAACTCCAGGGAGAAAAATCAGGCCACCCCACACACTGTGAGCCTGGCAGGACACAGGCCACTCCACGCCACAGTCTGCCGGAGCCAGTGGAATAGAGCCAAGCACCAGAAGCTACCAGAAGGGCTCTGCAACCCTCATTCCCTGCTGCCAGAGAACTGCCATTAGAAAGTAATCCTAATTGATGTCTCCTACTTAATAAGTTTGTCACACCAAGGGCAGTAGCATTACCACAGTAATGGTGACGTGAACAAGCTGTGCTGCTCTGAATTTCCCATCCTTCATGCCCCACTTCTGCTGTCACAAGCATAGCTACAAAATGATTGCTTCTTCTTCTTTTTTTTTTCTTTTTTAGGGTCACACCTGTGGATATGAAGGTTCCCAGGCTAGGGGTCAAACTGGAGCTACAGCTGCTGGCCTACACCACAGCCACAGCAATGCCAGATCCAAGCCACATCTGTGACCTACACCACAGCTCATGGCAACGCCGGATCCTTAACCCACTGAGTGAGGCCGGGGATCGAATCCGCATCCTCATGGATACTAGTCAGGTTTGTTACTGCTGAGTCACAACAGGAACTTCCAGTTACAAAATGACTTCAATGTCACTAATTTAAACACCTGTATTTTCCCCACCTACAGTTTATGGAAGCAAATGTCCATGTCCTTTCCCAACGGCCTCAAATTAAGACAAATTACCAAATGACCAGAAGTCACAAAAGGCTTGACAATCTTTGAAATGTTTGGAAAAATAAACTTTTTTGCGGTGGGAGAGGGGGTCTTTTTCCTTTTTAATTCAACACTATCCCAAAGAGACAGAAGGAAAGCGATTTACGGGAAAGCAGAATCAAGAGCAGAGAAGCTCTACGGGGTGGGGTAGGAGGGTGGTGGAAGGGCTACCCACTCTCAAATGGGACAAGTACTCTCAAAGGAACAGCCACAGATGGTCTCCAAGTGGCAGATGGGCCGGGCCATTGGTCCAGCGTCCCAACCCGTCTTCTCTAAGCCAGCTCCTAACAACACTTCGCCTTCTCTCTCCCCGATCTGATCACTTCCTTAAATTAAGGAAATTTTAAAATGTGTCATGTACAAATAAAATCTATCCCCCCCCACCAATGAAATCCAATGTGGACAAGCAATGAGTTTAAAAAGCAATACTCTGTTTCTGTGCAAAGCAAGAGTTTAGAAGCGCTCGGTCACGTGGAGAGTAACCTTGGCGTACAGACTATGCCAGGGAGAAAAGGAGCTGGGCTCATGGAAAGACTGACGGGTTCAAATTCCATCCTCGTGTGGGAGTCTTCTCCCGCCCACCCTGCCTTCTGACACAGCAGGCAGAGTCCTGACGCCCTGTACGGACAGGTTTTAGTCCAGGCTGGTACTCTGCGCTGTCACTCACCTGTGCCGTTGGCCAAGCCACTGTGGCTTGGGTTCTTGATGGGCTGGTGGTGCCGGCTGCTAGTACCGGGGCTCTGCTCGCTGGCCGCTGTGGCTGTTCTGGCTGCACCACCTGAATGTCTGTGTGTCCTGGGAGTTCAAAATAGAAAGCGGACAAATATAAGTCACTGGGAAAAAGGTGTGCCCCAGCTAAGTCATCGGAGGCCCTCTCTTGCTAGTTACGACGGGCAGTAAGTCCCACAATAGTCCTTCCAGTCCTTGAGTTGACAAAGGCTGGCCCCGAACACAGAGACCCAGGTGAGCTCTCTTCCCGGTAAAAGCACAGAAGGCAACTTTGGGTAAACTTCTCCACTTGAAGTAAACAAATCCGGAGTGAATTGCCCCCACATCCAAAATAACTGGCAAACTATCCTGTGACCATTACAGTATTTTTATTGGGCTCGAATGTAAGAAATAAACAAGCATCGCTGGACAGGCTACAGATGACCTATTTTTCCCATTAGCCAAAAATGAGCCCCAAACGTATCCAAATCCATGTTCTCTATAGCTAGAAGCATGCTTCCCCTGGGGATGAAAGTCAAGGGGCATTAGACGACCTCGACCAACGTGTACGTGGACATATTTTCTCAAGAGAAGAGGACTCGACGGCCCCGGCAAGTACATGAGGAACAGTGCAGAGAGGGATCAATACCACCAGGAAAATCTGCCTGCCGTCTTCAGAGGACGCACAGCCACAGGCGTATGTGTTCTCACAGTCCTGCTGCAGCCCGACTTGGTTCACTCACTAAAAAAGTCTGAGCTTCCCCGTCTTTTGGTTTCACGGGTGTCAAAGGAGATTACTCTACTTCATCATCATCTACCACTTTTCAACGGTGAGATGATGTAAATATTACCCCATGAAGAAAATACCACCCTTCTCCAAACAGAGAAACAGAGTTCCAGAGAACCTTTTTTTTTATTTTATTTTATTTTTAGGGCCATATGCACTGAGGCATATGGAAGTTTCCGGGGGAGGGGATCCAGCCACAGCAACGCCGGGTCCAAGCCACATTTGCAACCTATGCTGCAGTTTTCAGCAGCGCCGGATCCTTAACCCACTGAGTGAAGCCAGGGATGGAACCCACATCCTCAAGGATACTAGTCAGGCTCTTAACCCGCTGAGCCACATGGGAACTCTCAGAGAACAACCTATAACCACGACACGCAGGGCGGTGACAATACCACCACAATCAATGTGAAAACAATGACTGTGGAAGTATTTAATATGCACTGAGCAGGAACATTATGTTCCGGCACCTGTGGTGTGCCGTGCACTCTGCATATATGATCTCATTAAACTTAACCCTCCCTGGAGGTAGCTTACTATTATTATGCCCATTTTACAGATGAGAAAACAGACATCAAGAAAGTTAGCAACAGAGCAAAGACTCAAATCCAGGTGCTCTAGGGTCAAGGGATCAAGCTCTTTAGTTGTAGGCTGGAGGTGGGACACCTGGACTTAAGCTGAATCCCAGTGTCCTGAATGCAAGGACACTCTTTCCCCAGTCACTTGGCCAGTGATGCGATGAAGCCCATTAATGGAAAGCTCCCTCCCTGGGAGGCTCCATCCCCATTAGAACCCTCTCCTGAGGAGACTCTGGTCCAGTGTGCTGGGGCGAAGCTGCACAACCAACTCGGAGATTCCTAGGGGACTAAGGAGCGTCCCCATCAACTACCTTCTCCAATAAGATGTGCAGAAACCAAAATGGGGACAGTGATTATCTGGGGAAGTCGGGACCATGGATGCCTTTTGTTTTTCCTTTTGCGCTTTTCTGTGTTTTTCTGGTTTTCTTCATCAAGCTTGTCTACTTTTGAGTGAGGAAAAGAACAGGATTATGTTAAAAGAAAAAAAAAAGGAAGGTTTTTTCCTTGGGCCAAAACTCCAAAAAAAAAAAAAAAAAAAAAAAGGAAGAAGAAGAAAACCGCGCAAACCCTAGAGTCCTGCGTACCTAAAGACTGCGTGGCAGTTAAAAATGGGTAGAGAGGGCACGGCTGAGCTACGGAAACCAAAATTTAATGCGGACTCTTTTTCCACCTTATTTTTCCCTGAGCTAATTTCATAAATCAAAAGCTGTCAACCACACCTCAGTCAAGAAAAATAATTCAGAGTCCCCACTTGATGGGAAGAAATATTAGTATTGAGCATTTTGCCACCGGCCCTCATGGAGAGCGGGACAAGCGCGGACTAGTCCAGAGGGAAAGACGGTCGTCAGCCACTGAGGACTGTGTGTCCACGTGAGGAGGGCGGGGAGCTTGAGAGAGAAAGTTGGTTGATGGAAGGTTTACTTCGGCCAGGAATCCCCTTCGAAGGACACAAAAGCCCACTGTGATCTGGTGGCCCGCAGCAGAGGGCCGCATCCCTCGAGCGCAGCAGTGCTGCGCGGGGCCGAGCGGAACACGCAGCAGCAGTCGTGTCACACCCGCGTGTGGGCTCTGACAGGCCCGTGATTACTCCTAGTGCCCTGGGCTCCCTGTCCCTCCGCAGAGCAGCGGGACAGGACAACAGGGTGGGTCCCGTCACTCTCCTGGCCCCTCCCTCCCTTCCCCGAAAGGGCGTGTGGTCAGAGTGGAGAGGGACACTTGCAGATACGGCCAACCGCTAATGACAGCAGCCGCCCTGAATGACAGGCTGGAGCAGAGCCGGGCTCAGCCTGTAAACCAGGGGCAGCTGGGAGCACTAGGTGCGAACGGCCAGCTCTCCGCCCGGGCCCGCAGCTGCCCTGCTGCCCGCCCACCACACACACACACACACACACACACACATCCCAACACAAACATACAGAAACCACACACACACACCCAACACACGTGCACACACCACACATGCGTACCCCATACACATACACACACCACCAACACACACATACCAACACACACCCTCCACACACACCAACACATACCCCCAACAAACACCCTAACACACACACGTACATACCAACACATACACACCACACACACACACACACACACACACACACAGAGCGCACCATCACCACATACATCTCACACACATCACCACCCCCAACACACACACAAACATGCTTACACCCTTCCCCCAGATTCTTCCCTTGCCCTAAATCTGGACCTTCCACTTTTCCCCTCTTGAATTACCGTCAAATAAGACTATTAGAAGGAAGAGAAGGCCTCAACGTTTGAGGAAAATGTTCTCTTCAGCAGTTTCTTCTTTGGGAGACTCACCCAACCCTTAAAAGACGGGACTGTGTCGTGATTCAAAGCTGGCCCAAATGCTGAAACCACATCCCATGAGCCAAAATAGTATCAGGACAAAAGCAGGGCGATGGGGTGGAGATGAGCTGGGCTCCACCACAGGAGCCTGGCTTCGGCTTTGCCAGTGACTTCAACCTTGGCCTGATCCCTCCACCGTTTCGGGGGCGGGGAGGAGGAGTTAGGCTGCCCCTGGGGCAGTCAGAAGAGGGATGGACAGCACAACTCCACAGATGGCTTCCGGCCACCTCGCTCCAGAGATTCAGCTCTCATTGCAGCAGGCGCTTCTCAGAACATGCTGTGAACTTACCTAAGCTCCCCCCTCAGAAAATAAGGCCTCCTGGAGGAACGCCAGTCAAAGTCAGTACCCTGGGGTTCTCCCTCCACACTCCGGAGAGCACCTGCTACAGCAGTGGGCTCTTAGCTGTCCCTTATCATTCAAGCTCCAACACTCTCAGTGTTGGCCTCAGGCCTCTGCTGACCCTGAGAGTCACAGCCTTGGACGCCATGGGACATCCTGCGTCACCCTTTATCAAGGTCACTGGATTGCATTCAGTCATTAATCTCTGAGCACTAGGCTCTGTTCTAGGGCTAGCAACCAAAGAGAAAGAGTCCCTGACCTCAAGGAGCTTCTATCTCAGTGGAAATGCAGTGATTTGTAATTCTGCATCACACACTACAATACGTGTGGGTGGGAGCCATTTGCAGGGAGTGAGCCTGGCTGGTAACTTGGCATTGTCACTTAGGGCAGCTTTGTCCATCATCATCACATATACAGTGGAGTCATTAAACAAAATAAGACTTTGTTTCTTTGTTAAAAAAAAAAAAAAAAAAAGCCAGCCCTCCATCAGTAAGGTAAACGAAAAGAAAATGAAGAGTTAAAAAAGATGATGGAAGAGAAACTAGGGAAGCAATCCTGTTCACCATCACATCCAAAAGAATAAAAAACCTAGGAGTAAACCTACCCAAAGAGTCAAAACACCTGTACTCTGAAAACTATAAGACACTGATGAAAGACATCAAAGGTGACACAAATAGGGAGTTCCCGTTGTGGCACAGTGGTTAACGAACCTGACTAGAAACCATGAGGTTGCAGGTTAGATCCCCAGCCTTGCTCAGTGGGTTAAGGATCCGGCGCTGCTGTGAGCTGTGGTGTAGGTCGCAGATGCGGCTCGGATCCTGTGTTGCTGTGGCTATGGTGTAGGCCAGTGGCAACAGCTCCAATTAGACCCATAGCCTAGGAACCTCTACATGCTGTGGGAGTGGCCCTAGAAAAGGAAAAAAAAAAAAAAGATGACACAAATAGATGGAAAGATATACCATGCTCGTGGATTGGAAGAGTTAATATTTTCAAAATGACTATACTACCTAAGGCAATCTACAGATTCAATGCAATCCCTATCAAATTACCAAGCACATTTTTCACAGAACATGAACAAAATATTTTAACATTTGTTTGGAAGCACAAAAGACCCAGAATAGTCAAAGACATCCTGAAAAGGAGAAATGCAGCTGGAGGAATCAGGCTTCCGGACTTCAGACTATACTACAAAGCAACAATCCTGAAAACCATATGGTATTGGCACAAAGACAGATATATAGATCAGTGGAACAGGATAGAAAGCCTAGGATTAAACCCACGCACCTACAGCCAACTCATCTATGACAAAGGAGGCAAGAATGTACGATGGACAAAGGACACCTTGTGCAATAAGTGGTGCTGGGAAAACTGGACAGCCACATGTAAGAATGAAATTAGAACACTTCCTAACACCATACACAAAAATAAACTCCAAATGGATTAAAGACCTAGATATAAGACCAGACACTATAAAACTCTCAGAGGAAAACATAGGCCAAATACTCTCCGACATAAATGACAGCAACATCTTCTCAGATCCACCTCTTAGACTCATGACAATAAAAACAAAAATAAGCAAATGGGACAGAATCAAACTGAAAAGTTTCTGCACAGAAAAGGAAACCCTAAACAAAACAAAAAGACAACCCACAGAATGGGAGCAAATCTTTGCAAATGAAGCTACTGTCAAGGGATTCATCTCCGAAATTTATAAAAACCTACCACTCAATACCAAAAAAACAAACAACCCCATCAAAAAAGGGGCAGAAGATCTAAACAGACAGTTCTCCAAAGAAGACAGACAGATGGCCAAAAAACACATGAAAAGATATTCAACATCACTCATCATTAGAGACATGCAAATCAAAACCACTCTGAGGTACCACCTTACACCAGCCAGAATGGCCATCACCCAAAAGTCTACAAACAAGAAGTGCTGGAGAGGGTGTGGAGAAAAAGGAACCCTAGTACACTGTTGGTGGGATTGCAAATTGGTGCAACCACTGTGGAAAACAGTATGGAGATGCCTCAGAAAACTCAAAATAGAACTACCATTTGATCCAGCAATCCCACTCCTGGGCATCTATATCCAGAGAAAACCATGATTCGAAAAGACACATGTACTCCAATGTTCACTGCAGCACTATTTTCAATAGCCAAGATATGGAAACAACTTAAATGTCCATCGACAGAGGAGTGGATCCAGAAGATGTAGGACATATACACAATGGAATATTACTCAGCCATTAAAAGGAATGAAACACCAGCATTTTTAGCAACATGGATGGACCTAGAAATTATCATGCTAAGTGAAGTGAGCCATACAGTGAGACACCAACATCAAATGCTTTCACTGACATGTGGAATTTGAAAAAAGGACAGACTGAACTTCTTTGCAGAACAGATACTGACTCACAGACTTCAAAAAACTTACGGTCTCCAGAGGAGACAGTTTGGGGGGTGGGGGGATGTGCTGGGATTGTGGGATGGAAATCCTATAAAACCAGATTGTGATGATCATTGTACAACTATAAATGTAATAAATTCATTGAGTAATTTAAAAAATTTAAAAAAGCAGTTGGTGGCATCATCAAAATTCAAAACTCCTGCTCTTTCAAAGACACTATCAAGAAAATGAAAAGACAATCCCTAGACTAAGAAAAATTGTTTGCAAAATACATCTATGATAAAGGATTACATCTAGAATATCTAGACTATGTAAGAAAAAACTCTAAAAACTCAATAATAAAAAGAATAAACTGGAGTTCTCTGGTGGCTGGGTGGGTTATGGTTCCGGCATTGTCACTGCTGCGGTGCAGTTTCAACCACCGGCCTGGGAACTTTATGTGCCATGCGCATGGCCAAAAAAGAATAAGCCAATACAGAAATAATCAAAATATTTTAAAAGAGGAGGTCTACAAATTGCAAATAAGCACTTGAAAGATGCTCAACATCATTAGTCATCAGGGAAACACAAATTAAAAGCACCAAGAGATGGTTCACCAAGTGTTAGGATGGACCAAGTAAAAAACAAACAAACACAAACAAAAGCACCCTGACAGTAACAACACTGGCAAGAATCCAAAGCACCTGGGACTCTCAAACACTGCTGGTGCTAACAGTTTGGAAAGTAACTTGGCAGTTTCTTCTCAAGCTAAACATACTCTTAGCATGCACACTAGCAATTCTACTCCTCGGTATTTACTCAAGAGAAATGAGAACATGTTTATGCAAGACCTGTAGGCAAACATTTATAGTGACTTTATTCATCATTTCCAAAAGTGTCACAATCCATAGTGATGAATGAACAGACAGACTGTGGTACAACCACACAGTGAAATACTACTCAGCAAATAAGAGGAATGAGCTACTGATGCGTGAAGCATCGAAGATGAATCACACATATATGATGCCAAGTGCAAGAAGACAGACACACAAGGTGACTGAGTATATCATTCCATTTTCATGACATTTAGGAAGAGGCAAAACTGTAGGGAAAAGAAACAATTAGCATCTGCCGGTGGCTGGAGTAGAAGTAGGGGTTGATTACAAAGGGGCACAAGGGAACTTGTGGGGGAGACAAACCTTTCTGTATCTTGATTGTGGTCATACTTTACCAGGCTCTAATTCTTTTGTCAAAAGCCATAGAACTGTACATGGCATAGGGTTCATTTTACCATATATAAATTATACCTCCATAAACCAAACTTAATACTTTTTTTTAGGGCCACACCCACGGCATGTGGAGGTTCCCAGGCTAGGAGTTGAATTGAAGCTGCAGCCACCAGCCACAGCCACAGCAATGCAGGATCCGGGCCACATCTAAGACCTACATGACAGCTCATGGCAACACTAGATCCTTAACCTACTGAGTGAGGCTAGGGATCGAACTGCATCCTCATGGATTCTAGTCGGGTTCATTAACCGCTGAGCCACAAAGGGAACTCCCCAAACTTAATACTTTTAAAGAGCAATTTATATGTTCTAGCCACTGTAAAAACTGCTCATCACGTGAGACAAAGTTAAAGTGAGCAGAAGTTTTAAAAAGCAGGTAACTTATGTTATGAAGATATGCTCAAAAACAGTCAGCAAACAAGAACCCTGCTGGGAATGTGATTTAGGCGATACTCAGGACATCACAGACACTCTGAATTAATAAATACAGGGATACTTCAAAGCCTGGGGACACGGCTCTCCCTTATGTCAAGAATTCACTCACAGGACACTGGGTGCCCAAGTGTATGTTTCTATCTTGGTAAAAAGAGGCCCAGAATCCTAAAGAGAGGTTCTTCAACCTCAGAATTCAGGCCCATTAGCCTTCAATCTCAGCAAAAGAGAAGTTTCAGAGTAGAACCGCTGAGAGTGGGTATGCCTCCATTTAAAAGAAAAAACAAAAACAAAGACAGATGCAGAAGTCATAGTTGCTCAATAAACTTAAAACCCGTCTCACATCTCCCTCCGGGGAACCGATATTTGCCTGCACCACGAGACCAAGAGCTGCCCCTCCTCCAAGAACTCTTAACTGGGCATTGTCTTTTAATAGCAGCATGGAAACAAAACTGAGGCTGGGCTGGTTTCCAGTAAAAGAACCAGAGGGGAGGGAAAAAAGCACTTAAAATAGAAGCATGGAGAAAAAATGGGAAGCAGTGATGGGAAAAGTTTCCACTACTCAGGGAGGCATCCATAAGCATATCTGCTCCCGCCTCTGCCCTCGCCCTGCTTCCTTCTTATTCAAACGTGGACTGGGCAGTGGGCGTGGGGTGGGGTGGGAGGAGGATAAAGAGGAGAGGTGAAAAGGGAAAGGCGCAATTAGAGTTAAAAATGGGACAATTCTAGTCATTCCAAGGGTAATTTACGGCTCCATTCCACACCCTACCTCTAGCTGCCGGCCTCGGAAATGACAGGAAAGGTAAAAATAAAACTGCTGCTAAGTCCACTGCACATGACAGAAGGACAAGTGATGGACTTTTGCCCAACCTGGAGGACAATCTCCTCAATGGTGGCAGCTTTCTGAGACTACAAAATTCACTTCAAGACAGAACACACCATCAACTGATTCACCGCCTCTCATTCCAGGTTATACGCTGGGCTTCACTGAAAAGAAGGGCAAACACGCTCCCAGACTTGAGGGAGAAATGAGGTCCAGGGCAGGTGTTCACTGACGCCTTCGAGCCCCCTCCCCACCGCCTGGGGCAGCGGGGGATGACCTGAGGTTCCCTGAACTTAGGTGGCAGCCCGAGACTTACCTGTCCCATGTCCTGAGATGGCACAAGGGCACAGGCTGCTCAGGAGACCAGGTGGACCATCGACCTCCACTGACAGGAGGAAGCTGCATGGGGCCCACCCCGAAAGCCAAGCTCCAACTTCTGGCACCGGGTAGACTAGAAAAGAGTCTCCCCCTTCCTACAGGCATTATATCTTGTTTGAACGTGGCCTGGCCCAGAGTGTCCCTGTGCTAGAGCCCCAGACCTGAAAGGACCACATGGGACCCTGAGGTACCAGGGATGACAGGACACTGGGTCATTATGTCCAAGTGTTGGGACACTACAAATCACCAAGGCCGGAGTTCAGCAGGAGAGAGGTAAGCTCCTAAAAGGATAGGTTCAACGGACCCTCCTCCAAAGCCCCCTCTAAGCGCCTCCGGAAGAAAGCTCAGAGCCTTCGCTCATCTACTGGCCTGGCACACTTTGCTCTGGACTCTTCACCCAGCTGGCTGCCCATCCCGATCTTGGCCCTCCTCTCCCAGGATGCACTAAATTCCCTTGAATTCTCTCGCATAGAATTCTCCCCTTTGCCTTTATGGCACTTCTATTGGTACCTAGGTGTTCGTTTATCTGTTTAATGTCTGTCTTCAACAAGGCCCACGAGGTCGGGAGTCATGTCTGTTTTGTGTACCTTTGTATAACCAGCACCTAGCACGTGCTTGGCTCCACAGTGGACGTATAAAAATTGCTAAACAGGGAGTTCCCGTCGTGGCGCAGTGGTTAACGAATCCGACTAGGAACCACGAGGTTGCCGGTTCGGTCCCTGACCTTGCTCAGTGGGTTAACGATCCGGCGTTGCCGTGAGCTGTGGTGTAGGTTGCAGACGTGGCTCGGATCCCGCATAGCTGTGGCTCTGGCGTAGGCCGGTGGCTGCAGCTCCAATTCGACCCCTAGCCTGGGAACCTCCATATGCCGCGGGAGCGGCCCAAGAAATAGCAACAACAACAACAACAACAACAACAACAAAAATTGCTGAACAAATGAAAAAAGCGACTTATCAAGAACAAAAGCGCTCTTGGGCCTATAATCTCTAATACCGCCTTTGTTCTGGGCAATCCAGCCACTCCTCACTTTCCCACCTCCCACCACCCCTTTAAAGAATAGAATCCGCACTAAGAGATGGAATTCACCATCTAGCAGGTGTTGCAAAGTCTTCTGTCTTCCGGAAAGATCAGCCCTCAACATCATGTGAAAACATTCTCTAGTGTTGGGGTCAACAAATAAAAATCATTTCATTAGACTCATTTTGTGCCAAGACCTACACTAAAACTGTAAGACGATCTCCAAATCCAACCAAACTTTACTTATCACGGGTTTCTTTTGTTGTGGTGGTGGTTCTATCTATAATTTTCTTTCTTTTTTTTTTTTTTTTTTTTTGTCTTTTTGCTATTTCTTTGGTCTGCTCCTGCGGCATATGGAGGTTCCCAGGCTAGGGGTCAAATCGGAGCTGCAGCCTCTGGCCTACGCCAGAGCCACAGCAACGTGGGATCCGAGCCGCGTCTGCAGCCTACACCACAGCTCACGGCAACACCGGATCGTTAACCCACTGAGCAAGGGCAGGGACCGAACCGGCAACCTCGTGGTTCCTAGTCGGATTCGTTAACCACTGCGCCACGATGGGAACTCCTCTATCTATAATTTTCAAGCAATCTCCAATAGGTAAAGTCTGGGTAAGCGATTAGACACAGGAATTAAGAGAGATATCTTCTGTGACAGGTAGAATTTCCAAATCTCCCTCCTCCCAAAGACACTATACCCTAATGCCTAAAACCAGGGAATATGCTGGCATAACACACCCTTGATTATGTTACTATATGGTAATATGCATAATAATATTGATCTATTATGATATTGTATGTCAAAGCTGACCTTAAAAAAGGGAGATCAGGAGTTCCCTTGTGGAGCAGTGGGTTAAGGATCCGGCATTGTCATTGCAGCGGTCTGGACTGCTGCTGTGGCACAGGTTTTATCCTTGGCCTAGGAACTTCCACATGCTGTGGAGATGGCCAAAAACAAATAAAATAAAATAAAAAAGAAAGAAAGGGAGGTCATTCATTCAGATGGGCCCAATCTAATGACATAGCTTCTAAAAGCACTTTCTCCTGCAATTGTCAGACATGAAGCGCAGAGGAGAAAATCAGAGAGTCAAAGATCAAGGGAGACGTGACACACCCTTGCCAATCTGATGACGGCGGGGGGCGGGGGGGAGGGGGTGCACACATATGAGAAGGAACATGGGTGGCCTTAAGGAGCTGAATGAGGCCTCGATCAAGACCAAGCAAGGAAGGAGTTCCCGTCATGGCTCAGTGGTTAACGAATCCGACTAGGAACCATGAGGTTGTGGGTTCAATCCCTGCCCTTGCTCAGTGGGTTAAGGATCCAGCGTTGCCGGGAGCTGTGGTGTAGGTCACAGACACGGCTCAGATCCTGAGTTGCTGTGGCTGTGGTGTAGGCCGGCGGCTACAGCTCCGATTGGACCCCTAGCCTGGGAACCTCCATATGCTGTGGGAGCCACCCAAGAAATGGCAAAAAAGACCAAAAAAAAAAAGACCAAGCAAGGAAATGGGGACCCCAGTCCTACAACTGTGAGTGACTGAATTCAGGCAGTGACTCAAATGAACTCTGAAGCAAATTCTCCCTTGGTTTCTGGATAAGCATGCAGCCCTACTGACACCTTGATCTGGGCCCCGTGAGACCCTGAGGAGACCAGTCAGCAGCCACGAGGCTCTGGGTCTTCTGACCCACAGAACTGTGAGCTCATAAGTGACACTGTATGAAGTCCTAAACCTGTGCTGTCACCTGGGAACTGAAAATGAATACATCCTCTCCAGACAAAGGGCAATTTCCACAGAAGATGCTCTGAATATATGGTTAGGTAATGGCCTCAGCTGGAATTCTTGCTGAGCTTCCTGCCTCAGTCTAGTTAGAGGGCCTGACTCAGACGGCAGTGGCCCATGGAGTCGGTGCTCATCTCACAGGAATAGCGTTTCCACGATCCCAGTGTCCTTGATGAGACACACATTCCTAAGATTCACCATCACCTGGAGATCTGTACATCTATGAGACACTACTGTTCTCAGAGGGTGAGTAACACTCTTTTCTGGTAGAATTCAGGCACATGGACTTTACAGGATCCTTTTCCAAACAAGACTTATTCATGTATCAACTTATCTCTGATTCCAACATTAGCCTTAAAAGGACTCGAGGAGTTCCCTTGTGGCACAGCGGGTTAAAGATCTGGAGTTGTCACTGCAGCGGCTTGGTTGAGGCAGTGGTACGGGTTTGATCCCTGGACGAGGATTTTCCACATACTACAGGCACAGCACCCCGACCCCCCAAAACAGTAACAAAAAGATGCAAGGATTTGGAAACGACAGTCCACGAAAAGGGTTCCAAGTGAAAATATCCATGATGAAGAAAAGACGGAAGAGGAGACTGAGCAGGCAATGGGAACCCACTATTTGGCGGTAAGGCTAAGCCTTGGAAAGGCTAAGGCCTGGAAAACTTGCAAAGCACCAGGCCATCCTGATAAAAAGTCTCCCCTGTACTCTATGCCCCTGAAACCATCCCTTCTCAGAAGTCAGGGTGCCGAGGAATGTAAAGTGGTAGCAGGACCCACCTCAAAGTTCTGGCAAGTGAGAAGCAGGAACACAAGACGCTTTCAGCTCAATGAGTATTTATCAAGCTGCTGCCATGTGCAGCAAGGCACTATTCTAGGCCCTGGGGATGACACTAAGATGCATAAGGCCCAGAAGAGCTGGCTGACAACTCAGCACCACTCCCCCTGTACCCTTCCCCATGTGCAAAAAAAGAGTGCCATGGATGGAAGAGGAAAACTAACCCCTCAAGAGTCCCCAGTTCAACATTCTTTTCTAAGAGTAAAGCAAAATTTTATTATGAGATTTAAAAGAAAGCCTTTTGCTTCCTTTTTTTGGTAAGATTTTTATTTTTTCTATTATAGCTGATTTACGCTTCCCTTTTTTTAAAGGTACAATTATTCAGGTAAAATTAAAAAAAAAAACCTATAAAACCAATCCTGTTCTCATCTTCCCTCTCCTTCACAAAATAAAAATGATTCACACATCTTCTACTCTAGACTTTTCACTAATCTCATGTTAAAAATTGTTGCCATTTTCCCATTAAAAAGTTGTACCTTCCAAGGCCATTTATAAGCACACAAAGTAGACTTAATACATAGATGTGTCATAAAAGTCCAAGTGAAGGCCAAGTCCAAACAGAAAATCTGCAAACAGGGAGCCAGGGAAGAAATCCTTGTTCTTTTTACACCGTCAAGATACAGAAGTTCATACACCATTATCAAAAAACCGGTGAGCCAAAGACAGCTTCAATTCATCAGGACAAAGAAAAGGCAGGCCAAACACAGGCTTAAACCAGAAAGTTAGCCTAGCAGAGGGTAACAAAGAAGGCAGGACAGACAGCAATTAAAAGGCAAGATGGGAGTTCCCGTCGTGGCGCAGTGGTTAACGAATCCGACTAGGAACCATGAGGTTGCGGGTTCGGTCCCTGGCCTTGCTCAGTGGTACCAATCTGGCGTTGCCGTGAGCTGTTGTGTAGGTTGCAGATGCGGCTTGGATCCCGCGTTGCTGTGGCTCTGGCGTAGGCCGGCAGCTACAGCTCTGATTCGACCCCTAGCCTGGGAACCTCCATATGCCATGGGTACAGCCTTAAAAAGACAAAAAAAAAAAAAAAAAAAGGCAACATGATAAAAAAAAATCATCTTTGGAGAAAGATGCAAAGTTATCAAGAATTACAAGAGACATAAATGGACTAACGATGACAGTTTAAAGATAAAAGGTATCATACTGCTTAGATTTTTTTTCAATTTTTTGTTTTAACTGAAATATAAATGACATACAATATTCTATTACTTTCAGGCATATGACATAGTGGTTGGACATTTATGTACTTTATGAATTGATCACCATAGTAAGTCTGGTTAACTACGTGTCACCATACAAAGTGATTACAGTATCACTGACTACACAAATCAACATATCTAGGAAACAAAAACAGGCTAAACAAAAACAGACTCACAGATAAAGAGAACAGAGTTGTGATTGCCAAGGGGAAGGGGAGTGGGAGAGGGAAGGATTGGGATTTGGGGATTGGTTAGCAGATGTAAACTATTATAACTCTCCCAAACTTCAGACAATATCACAAAGCTACAGTAACCAAGACAATGTGGTACTGGTACCAAACAGATACATAGACCAATGGAACAGAATAGAGAATCCAAACCCAGACCCCTATGGACAATTAATCTTCAACAAAGGAGGCAAGAATATAAAGTGGGAAAAAGACAGCCTTTTCAGCCAGTGGTGCTGGGAAAACTGGACAGCTGCATACAAATCAGTGAAACCAGAACACACCCTCACACCATGCACAAAAATAAACTCAAAATGGCTTAAAGACTTAAACATAAGACAAGACACCATCAAACTCCTGGAAGAGAACATAGGCAAAACATTCTCTGACATCAACTGTACAAATGTTTTCTTAGGTCAGTCTCCCAAGGCAACAGAAATAAAAGCAAAAATAAATCAATGGGACCTAATCGAACTGACAAGCTTTGCATAGCAAAGGAAACCATAAAAAGAAAAGAAAACCTACAGAATGGGAAAAAATAGTTTCTTTTTTTTAATGATTTTCATTTTTTTCCATTAGAGTTGGTTTACAGTGTTCTGTCAGTTTTCTACTATACAGCAAAGTGACCCAGTCTCTCTCTCTCTCTCTCTCTCTCTCTCTCTCTCTCTCTCTCACACACACACACACACACACACACACACACACATTCTTTTTCTCACATTATCCTCCATCATGCTCCATCATAAGGGACTAGATATAGTTCCCAGTTCTATACAGCAGGGCCTCATTGCTTATGCATTCCAATGTAATAGTTTGCATCTATTAACCCCAGATTCCCAATCCATCCCACTCCCTCCCCCTTCCCCTTGGCAACCACAAGTCTGTTCTCCAAGTCCATTAGTTTCTCAAGAAACTAGTTTCAATGATGCAAATGACAAGGGCTTAATCTCTAAAATACACAAACAACTTATATAATTCAACAGCAAAAAAAACAACCCAGTTGAAAAATGGGCAAAAAGACCTCAATAGACATTTCTCCAAAGAAGATATACAAATGGCCAACAAATGCTCAACATCACTGATTATTAGAGAAATGCAAATCAGCTAACACATTTATACGTCTTCGCATGGCTCAAGTGTGTTTTTTAAATAAGGAAGATAGGAGTTCCCATCATGGCTCAGTGGTTAACGAGCCTGACTAGTATCCAAGAGGATGTGGGTTCGATCCCAGGCCTGTGGGGTAGGTTGCAGATGTGGCTCGGATCTGTGTTGCTGTGGCTGTGGTGTAGGCCAGCAGCTGCAGCTCCAATTCAACCCCTAGCCTGGGAATCTCTATATGCTATGAGTGCCACCCTTTTAGACAAATAATAACAATAACGATCAATAAAACCAGAGGAAAAAAAAAAAAAAGGAGGAACACTCTAGGATTTCATGTTACTATAGACACCGAGGTGGCAACGTTTCCAGAAAGGACTAGTCCACAAACTTAAACCTGTAGATAGGTCAGCTGGGCCATTGTGGCTATAATTTTGGCAAAAATGCTAAGAGGCAAAATCCAGAATGATGTGAACCAATACATAAACAGAAATAAGGATTGGAGACCCAAAGAATATTGAGACTAATAGTCTGACCATATTTTCAACTAGTTGTGGGTACATCGTAACTTCAGGAAACTCTGTGATGTGTAGAGCACAGAGCAATATAAATTCTGTGCTTCAGTTCTGTGACTATTTTTACCTAATGCAAAATGAAAAACCTAAATATAGAATTGTTCCAGTGTTTGAAAGGAGTCGTGCTATTTAAAACGTTGGGCATGCCATCGTAAAGACAGTCACTAAACCAAACCCCAAATCTCCACTTCCACAGACCTTGGCACTTTCAAAAGGAGCCATCCAGGGCCAAGAGAATCCTAAAGGAAAAGTCTAACCTCATCACACCAAACCACAGCCACAAACGCCATGGCTGAGGCAACCCTTTTCCCCGCCATCCACATCTGTCCAGAGCATCTGCAGTCAGTTCTGCTCTGGTCTTCAGTCAGCACATACCCAAACCACTTAAGCTCCCGTGACTTTCTTTGAGACCTGGGCTCCTTTTCCTGGCTTCTCGCTCAACTCTTTCCCTTTCAATCACAATTTTCTAGGACTGAGAAGTCCCAGAATCTGGACAAGGATCTGGTTAAAGTAGACATGTCACCCCTGCTCCCTGATTTGTGGTGACCCTTCCACTGGCCCAGTTGTTCAATGTCGGGAACACATTTTGGTTTGCATTCCTCCTGCAATGGATACGCTTTCAGAGGAAGGACTCTGCCCCAGAGCCACATGGTACCACTGTTCCATGGGGCCTCCTCAACACCAATCACAACCATTACGGGGGTGTCATTTTAAAGTGACCGCTTCGGAGTTCCCGTAGTCATGCAGTGGTTAATGAATCCAATTAGGAACCATGAGGTTGGGGGTTTGATCCCTGGCCCTGCTCAGTAGGTTAAGGATCCGGTGTTGCCGTGAGCTGTGGTGTAAGTCACAGAGGAGGCTCGGACCCTGCATTGCTGTGGCTCTGGTACAGGCCGGGCGGCTACAGCTCGGATTATACCCCTAGCCTGGGAACCCTCCATATGCCGCAGGAAGCGGCCCTAGAAAAGGCAAAAAGACAAAAATAATAATAATAATAAAGTGACCGCTTCATAAGCTGCTCCCCTCCTGCATTTCCTCTTTCCAGGGATGGCATCACAACCCAAGAGTCTGAGAGTCCCCTCTGTGGCTCCTCACCCTCCACCATGTCTGAGTAGTGAGTCACTGGGTCCTGCTCAATGATCACACCTCCCAGGTACTTCCCCTTCTCCTCTCTAATCTGTCACCACCTCCTGTCTCACCACTTCCCACAGTGCTCTTCCCGTTGAGTCTGGCCTCAGCCTCCACTGTGTCAGCCATGCCCACCTTCTTCTATTCCACAAGTGGCCCTTCTCCAACCCCCCTCAAACTGACTACCGTGCAGCTAGGAAGTGACTTAGATGGCACCAATGAGAAGCTCCTACGAGAGACCTGGAAAGCAGAAGGAAAGGAGAGACTTCTGGGGGTGATGATGGGGGGGGGACTCTGGCAGCCTCCATGCACCGCCGCCTGGACACCGCTTCATGCATGTGAGATGGTTGTAGGAGCAGCAGTCTCCTGACCTCTGGATTGCAGCCACAGGACTATGACCTTGAAACCAGGGAGGGGGAGGGGCTCCTTTCTATTCCTCCAGCACAGCCAGTGATCTTTATAAACCCTTAATTCCCCATATTATATCCTCTTCTGCTCAAAATACCTACAGCGGTCTCTGTTTCTTGCAGGGAGCCCTAACTGACACAGCTTCAGACTCATCCAGCAGATACTTACCTGAATCCTTTACCACAGAAACAGCACATCACGCCCTTGCTCAGAATTCAGTGGTCCCCTGTTTCCAAAGAATAAAATCTCAAGTCCTCAGCAAAGCATAACCCTTTTTGAACCATCTCCTACAGCAGGAAGCAGCATCCTGTCAAGGGCCAGATAGTGAGTCTTTCAGGCTTTGCAGACCATATGGTCTCTGTCACAAATGCTTAACTCTGCAGTTACAGCATGAAAGGAGCCACAGAGAATATGTAAATGAGCATAGCTGGATTCCAATAAAATCTTATTTACAAAAAGAGGTGGTCAAGAGACTAAGAAGACAAGACACAGACTGGAAGAAAATGTTTGCAAAAGACCTATCTAATAAAGGGCTGTTATCCAAAATATACAAAGACGTCTTAAAACTCAACAATAAGGAGTTCCTGTCGTGGCTCAGTGGTTAACAAATCCGACTAGGAACCATGAGGTTGCAGGTTCGGTCCCTGCCCTTGCTCAGTGGGTTAATGATCCGGCGTTGCTGTGAGGTGTGGTGCAGGTTGCAGACGTGGCTCGGATCCCACGTTGCTGTGGCTCTGGTGTAGGCTGGTGGCTATGGCTCCGATTAGACCCCTAGCCTGGGAATCTCCATATGCCGAAGGAGCGGCCCAAGAAATAGCAAAAAGACAAAAAAAAACAAAAAACAAAAAAAGAAACTCAACAATAAGAAAAGGAAAAAAACCTGATTAAAAAAATGGGCAAAAGATATGAACAGACACCTCCCCAAGGAATATGTACGGACGGTAAATAAGTACATGAAAAGGGACCCTTTAGCATGTGTCATCAGGGAAATGCAAATGAGGTTCCAGTACGAGCTCTTTAGAACAGCCAAAATCTGGAAAACCACCAACACCAAATGCTAGCAAGGATGCCATGCAACAGGAATGTGCGGTCATCGCTGGTGGGAGTGTAAAATGGTCCAGCCACTTTGGCAACTTCTTACAAAACTACACATACTCTTACCCTCTTCCCATACAGCCTAGTGATCACTCACTCTCCATGGTATTTACCAAAGGAGTTGAAAACATGTCCACAGAAACACCTGCCCGGGGATGTTTATAGCAGCTTCAATCACGGCTGTCAAAACTTACAAACCACCAAAATGTCCTTCAGTGGGTGAACGGGTAAATAAACTGTGGTATGTCCAGATAATGGAATATTATTCAGTGCTAAAAAAACAAATGAGCCAGCAAGTCATGGGAAGACATGGAGGAATCTTCGATGCATAACACTAAGTGAAAGGAGACAATGTGAGCAACAGCCTTTAGGATTCCAGTTACATGACATTCTAGAAAAGGCAGACACTAAGAGGACTGGTGGGTGCCAGGCATTAGCGGGGAGGGCGGGATGAAGAGACAGAGCACCGGAGACTGGGGGGCAGTGAAACTGCCCCATACTAGACTGTCGTGATGGGTGTCTGTCATTGTGCATCTGTCCAAAGCTATAATGTGTACAACACCAAGAGCGAACCCTGATATAAACTATGGATTTGGGGGATAAAGTCCTTCATTATCTTTGAGGACAAGGATGTATCAATGTAGATTCAATGACTGTAACAAAATGTACCACTCTAGCTTGGGATGCTGATAGTGGGGGAGGCTGTGTGTATGTGGGGGCAGGTAGTATATGGGGGAAATATCCATACCTTCTGCTCAGTTTTGTTTTTTGTTTTTTCAGGGCCTCATCTGTGGTATATGGTAATTCCCAAGCTAGTGGTCAGATCAGAGCTGCAGCTGCCGACCTTCACTACAGCCCCAGCAATGCCAGATCTGAGCCACATCTGTGATCTACACCGCAGCTTGCAGCAACACCAGATCCTTAATCCACTGAACAAGGTAATGGATAGAACCCGGGTCCTCATGGATACTAGTCAGGTTCCTAGCCTGCTAAACCACAAAAAGAGCTCCCGGTTTTGCTGTGAACCTAATAATTGCCTTTTTTTTTTTTTTTTTTTTTTTTTTTTTTTTGTATTGTGTCTTTTTAGGGACGCACTTGCGGCATATGGAGGTTCCCAGGCTAGGGGTCAAATCAGAGCTACACGTGCCGGCCTACACCACAGCAACACCAGATCCGAGCCACGTCTGCGACCTACACCACAGCTCATGGCAACATTGGATCCTTAACCCACTAAGCAGGGCCAGGGATCAAACCCACAACCTCATGGTTGCTAGTTGTATTCGTTTCTGCTGCGCCACGATAGGAACTCCCTAATAATTGCTCTTAAAAAAAAAAAAAAAAAAGAGCAAAACATGGAGTTCCCATTGTGGTGCAGTGGAAACGAATCTGACTAGGAATCATGAGGTTGCAGGTTCAATCCCTGACCTCGCTCAGCGGGTTAAGAATCCGGCGTTGCCAGGAGCTGTGGTGTAGATCACAGATGTGGCTCAGATCCTGCGTTGCTGTGGCTGTGGTATAGGCCAGCAGCTGTAGCTCCAATTCGATCCCTAGCCTGGGAACCTCCATAGGTCACAAGTACAGCCCTAAAAATAAAATTAAAAAAAAAAAAAAACAGCAGAACAAACAAAACCCTACAGGTGCAGCCTGGATTTGACCTGCAAACCATGGTTTGCTATCATCCTGAACATCTCATGGGTCAGCATTACCATTACCACTCATGTGTCCTCAAATTTGCCGAGGTCTCTTATTCTCAACTGCCTTTGCCCATGCTGTTCCCCCCGCCGGAGTGACTTCCCTCGCCCTCACCCTCACTTCACTTCTCGGGTCTGCAAACGCCTCCCAAGTACACCTCAAACGTGTGAGGTCCCCCCCACCCCACCTCCCAGCAGGATTCAGGTAAACTCTCCACTTCCTTCCGCTCAGACGCACACTCCCCACACTAGGGGGGCCATGGCACTAAATGGAATTGTCCTTTGTGTATCTGTCTCCTATTAGATGCCAGTTCCTTGATGTCAGGGGCCACGATGTCTCATCATGTTCTCACCGCAACCTAGCTCAGCTCCTGCCATTCACGCAGGTGGAACGAAGACAGCCTCCAACTGCGGCCTTACTTTCTCCTAGTTCCTGAGAAGTTCCTCACCCGCTTTCTGGCACACACCCATCTCTCTAGGCTTGTGCAGAAGACATGCCAATAAAGACCAATGAAATAAACAGATCTCGATAAGCATACCATAATGCGTAATGCCTAATTTTAACTGGCGTGGAATTAATCAATTAATGCATAAATGAATGTGTCATTCATCTCCAGGATGACTTTTCCACGTCTGGCTTTAAGGACACAGGGGGGCTCGTGTCCACAGTTTTAACCCTATTCCTTACACACCACCTGTTCCAAAGGGAGCCCCACAAGCTCCTTGTGTGCAGGGACAGGGTCTCAATTATCACGAATGAATTACGAATTACAGGTATTGCTTTTCTTTTTTTTTCCTTTGGCCACACCCACGGCACGTGGAAGCTCCCTGGCAAGGGATCCAACCCACGTCACAGAAGTAACCCAAGCTGCTGCAGTGACAGTGACGGATGCTTAACCGGCTGCGCCACAGCGTAACCCCCCAAGGGTTCTTTTCTTCCTCCTTTCTTTGCTCCAGCGTCTGCAATGAGGTTACAGCTAGATTTTAAGTAAAAGCTATTGGGTGGGAGGCCTGAATGGAAACTGCAAAGATGCTTGCTTCAGTGTCAGGGTGGATGGGGTGACATCTCCACATAATTACAGTGCCTGATCAAGTAGCCTTTGGTCATCTCAGTGGAAGGAGAGGTGGCAGTGGCCGACAATGAGAGGGAGGGGCCCAATGCCCGAAGGCTCAGTTCCCGCCCACCCCTGGCTCCCCGTGAGGCTCTGCTTCCCAATCCTGCTGGCCCTCCCAGGACTCGCAGCAGCGTTCCCAGCAGTGTTCCCAGCAGCCTCACGCCTGGTTAAGTTTATTTTTCTTTCCTTTCTGGGCTAGGCTGTCTGCAGACACAGCTGATGAGCTATTTAGAGCTCACCAGAGACCTTGGGCCTTTGTACGTCTCTGAGACTACTGCTCTTTTAAATCTCCAGAGGTCACTAATGCCAAGGCAAGGGAGTCAATAAATCTGACATGTTTTCATCACAACAGGATAAAAAGGGAAAGAGGAAAGGAGGGTGGATGAAAACTCTATCATAGGAGGGTCTGAAATTCACACATGTAAAAAGAATCACAGGGGCAAAGTTCCTGATGTAGCTCAGCAGGTTAAGGACCCGACGTTGTCTCCCTGAGGATTCGGGTTCAATCCCTGGCCTCACTCAGTGGGTAAAGGATCCAGCGTGGCTGTGGCTGTGGCTGGCAGCTACAGCTCCAATTTGGCCCCTAGCCCAGGAACTTCCTCCATCTGCCAACGGTACGGCTGTTAAAAAAAAAAAAAAAAAAAAAAAATTTAAAAAAGGAGTTCCCACTGTGGTGCAGTGGAATCATTGGTGTCTCTAGAGCACTGCGACATAGGTTTGCTCCCCAGCCTGGCACAGTGGGTTGCAGATCTGGAGTTGCTGCAGCATACACTGCAACTGCAGCTTGGATCTGATCCCTGGCCCAGGAACTCCATATGCCGCGGGGCAGCCAAAAAAAGAAAAATAGCAACAACAAAAAAGAAGCACATGGGAGCTTGATAAAATGCAAATTCTGACCAACACTGGCCAATGTGGACAGCTGACGGGGGAAAGAGGCCTCCAGCCCTTCACAACACACACACACAATAACGCACACACACACATATACTCTTACAGTAAACATGTACATAATACATAATAAAGAAAAGTATTTAAGTCCCTCTATAAAGCTTCTTAACTAAGATTCCTTTCACAGTTTTAAGACCTATTAATAAAAAATTCTATGAACCAAAAGCAAATTCAATGCATTCTTCCATTTGTTGGTCCTGTCAACTTAAAAAAAAGTACTTCGTGAGAGTTGTACATTAAATTTGATTTGGGGCAAAGTCAGGACTATAGCCCAGGAGGCAGCATTTCGGATAGCTCTGAAAAACCACTCCCACGAGGCAGGGGGAAAGTCAGTGTACATGGGATTTTGGTCAAGGGGGAGGTACATGCAACCAAGCACACACTTTGCAGAAGGTCGCTGCTGCCAGCCTCATGAAGGTTACTGCTAGTCACGAGCAGATGTCACCACGAAGGACTTCATCACTCTTCTAGATGTGAAGAGATATAAGAACCGGGCTCAGAAAATCTTCTCCAGAAAATTCTAACTATCTGAAGACCTGTTCTGCCCGTTCTCCCGGGGGCACCGAGTGCCTCAGTCCTGATCCTCACCCTGAGCCCTTGCAGGGGGTGTTGAGAGTCGGCGGCTGCAGCGGCTCATGATTCAGTCCATGTAGAGGCAGATGGCAAGTGCCCGTCTCCAGGTCACAGGACCACTGCCCTACATGACTGTGGAAAATCTACAGATTCTAGATGGAGGAGCTCGTTTTTCCAAGCAGAAGAGCTCTTAAAGCTGTGCTTGGAGCGGCAGCAACACTCACAGGCAGGCCTATGGGTTGACTTCCTTACCTAAGCTCCCTGATTTCATGTGATAGCTGGAGAGGGGGAAAGAAAAACCACAGCTGATGAGCAATCAATCAGCAAACCACAGAGGCGTTCCGTCCACCTTCATCCAGAGTTTCCAGACCATTTCTTTTTTTTTTTTTTTTTTTTTTTTTTTTGTCTTTTTGCCTTTTCTAGGGCCGCTCCCACGGCATATGGAGGTTCCCAGGCTAGGGGTCGAATCAGCTATAGCCACCGGCCTACGCCACAGCCATAGCAACGAGGGATCCGAGCCGCGTGTGCAACCGACGCCACAGCTCACGGGAACACCGGATCCTTAACCCACTGAGCAAGGCCAGGGATCGAACCCACAAGCTCATGGTTCCTAGTCGGATTCGTTAACCACTGCGCCACAATGGGAACTCCTCCCAACCATTTCTAACTTAGCGGTCACTCTGAAGAGAGCTGCCAGTACCCGCATGGATGCCCTCTGCCGGGTTCTCTTCCCTCCACGTTCGCCTGCCTCCCTGCCGGCTTCTCTAGGTCACCACTCAGCAGCCCTGCGCTGTCAGCACTAGGAGACTGTACCGAACCACTGGGTGATGGCCCAGAGTCCCGCTGCGAACTCCCGCCTGCTCTCTCCTCCGTCCTTCCCTCTCCACACACCGATCTCTTCTCTCTGGGCTGCCAAGGCTCTCAGAGTTTCACACACACCACATATGCCATGGCGGCGGTGAACTCGCGGTGCAAAGCAGATGCCATGCATCTGGCAAGAAGGTGATGTGGGCGCGATACGGGGACCACATGAGAGCTGCAAAACCTGAATTGACTTAGGCTCCCTTCCCAAGCCGGCCCTCATTCCAGCAAAATAAAATAAACAGCGGGGGGTTATTAAAGGGCGTGGTGGGTCCCTTCTGTGCCAACTAGCTCATGCTGTCCCCGGGGGCTCCATAACACACTGGAACAAGGAACACTGACTGAGGACACAGGGCAGGACAGCACACGAACAGACAGGGCCCTGGGCACACCACATAATGGTCCCCATGCCACGCCAGACACCACGTGGTGTTAGACCAGCCCTTCTCCTGCCACCAAATCAGTGCTCTTCTGACATGTTATCTGGCAGTGACCAGCTTTCCTCTGGAGCCCCTGCCCAAGGCCCAAACTAAATTCTCCCACCTGAGATTCTGAATGACCAAGGCAGCGAGACTGACAAGGCCAGCGTGGAGCATCGTCTTAGAACCACTGGCTTTACAGATAAGCTGGGCAGAGGAGAAATGAGAGGGGGTTATTGAGCCCAGAGAAACCCTGAGTTCTGAAACGTATCCGCCTCAATGGCCGACAACAATTTCTCCAACCTAACTAACACTTCTGCTGTTCGGTTCACCCAGGTAGGTGGATGAGACTTTTTGTGTTGTGACATAGACCCTGCAAACAAAGGCATATATTAAATATATACTCAGCCAAAAAAAAGAATAATAAAATGAACACCCAGGGACCCATCACCTGGGCTAAGAAATAATACTGCCAGTAGCCAGAAGCTTTCATGTGCTTTGTCCTCAATAAATCCCCCAGAAACGTTCTCCTGAATTCAGAGGTAATTGTGCCCTTCCATTTTTTATAGTTTTACCGCCTACGAAGGTATCCATTAAAAAAACATGGTTTCACTTTTCCTTTTTAAACTTTATATAAATGACATCATACCATACATTTTTTTTTTCTGCAATCTGCTTCTCTTGTTTCATGTTATGTTCATGAGACCCACCATACTGGTGTGACTGCCTCGCCCCCATTTTTGCTATGGGACAGTGTTTCACTGCAGGACTATACAACAGTGTATGATATTAACTTTTTCTTTCTTGAACCAGTCTCGCTGCCTAGATACTATCCTGGTCCGCCTGCTCACAAATGTATGCCTATGAATCGTGGGTGGCGCTCTGTGCTGGCTTCACGTGGCAGCCCAGGTGGTAAAAGCCCTGGAGATGTTTTACCACCGGAGGGTCCTGAGAGAGGGAGCAAGTCTCACGACGGCGCGGGGGGTGGGGGGTGGGGTGCAGGCTTGGCACGCACACGGTGGCTTTGCTGAGTGAACTTGGGTAGATGAACCCTTAACATAAAACCCGCAGACGGTTTCAGTTCTGGGGCTTTATAAAGCAGGGGAAGGAGAGGAAAAGCCTGCTTCAACATCGCAATTTTCACCTTCTCGGGCACGTCAGACCACCTTTGATCATGGGGGATCGCACCCAAGTCCAAGAAAAACCTACCCTTCAGACAGTGAAAGCTAAATATTTAGTCTGGGAGGCGGCAGGCAGAAGCCCATCATTCTCTCGGCCACAGGAAACCAAGGACAGCAGAGGACTGTCCGCGAATCCTTCAGGTTGGATTCATCCCCATTCATCACGACCTACGGTCTCCTGGCCGGGAATGCTTCAGGGATGCCGGCCCGCCCAGGTTTGGGGCTGGGGAAATGGGGCGCAAAAGACAGTCTCCAGAGGCCACCTTGGCCACCGTCACCAAGCACTGCCAGGGTGCAGGGCCCTCAGGCTGACCTAACTCATCTCGGTTAATTCCTGCAATGACCCTGCGAGGCGGGCGACAGCCTCATTTTACAACTGAAAAAACCGAGAAGTTCAATGATTTGCCCAACATCATACGGCAAGTAAACGACAAGCCAGGATTCCATCAACATCTTTTTTCCCCCCTTTTCTTTTTAGGGCCAGCAGCACATGGAAGTTCTTTTTACACCAGCAGCACATGGAAGTTCCTAGGCCAGGGGTGGAAATGGAGCTGCAGGTGTCAGCCTAGGACACAGCCACAGCGATGCCAGATCTGAGCGGCATCTGTGACCTATATTCTAGCTTGTGGCAACACTGGATCCTTAACCTACAGCCTGAGGCCAGGGGTTGAACCTGCATCCTCATGGACACCATGTAAGGTTCTTAACCCACTGAGCCATAATGGGATCTGATTCCAAAGTCCTACACCCATCTAGTTGACTACTCTGCTACCACCTGTGTCAACAATGACTTTCATAAAGGCAGCAGCAATGGGGAGGGGGGTTCTTAGGGATGCACAAGACCCCACTTTGGGGTGATCCTTCCAAAAATGTTTGCTGCTGAATGCTTTCAGTGGGTAAAAACTCACGAGCCATGGGTGCAAAATGCTGCAGTAGCTGGGCAGACGGAAGAAGACTCCCACGTGGCTTAAACTACCTAGAGGGCATTTTGCCCACCAATAATTAATGAGCACTGAATGTCTGCTATGTGTTACGGGCACAAAAACCATCTGATTTTCTGTTGTAATCCAGCTGCTATGTAACAGTCAAGAATCCTCAACCCAAACAAGAAAAGAAGGGATATCCGGATGTGTGATTTCAAGGTCTATCAACTCAAGAACTTCAGAGAGCAACAAACAGGTCACCAACTTAAGTCTAAACCAGTTAAGACGTGAACTCTGCCTTCCAGCGCCAAATGAAGTGGCATCCGTTGTGCGTGACACCAACTTTCCAAGTCAGCTAAAGACCAGAGCTCAGAAGGCACTGGGCTCGCAGAGTGAAGGGCGGGCTGTTCCTCTCCCACAGCCACTTGCCGCCACGGAGGAGACTTTGCTGTGGTTTTGGGCACCACGCATGCCTCTGTTGATACGGGATTTGTCCTCAGCTCGTGAAACGCAACTATTCATCCCAACTTGTAAGTCATGTAGCAAGTCACAGAGAAGAGTGACTAGACTGCAGGATATGAGGTAAGACCTTTGCAGAGGCTTGGAGAAAAGACAAAAGGAAAATGGCACCTCTGCTTCTAATGACACTATAGACAAAAGATCCAAACACCCAACTCTCTTGTTCCTGGTGCCTGTCAGGCACTAATACCTCACTCACAAACCCTCAAAACAACCAAATCCAGAGAGGCTGAAGGCTATCCTCAGAGGGATCTTTCCAGATGCTGTGGATATTGGCTCTTAAAGCATTATTTCTCCCACCCGCAAAATTTGTTTGGGAACATTTTTACCAGCTATTCTCCACAGAGAATGGTTTAAAACTACATTCCATATGATTCTATTCCTTAAAATGTCCAAAAAAATCTGAGGAATTTGTACATTACAATAAATAATAAAACAGGCTCCCAAACCCCTCCCCGTCTCTCTCATACACTTACAACTATTCCCCTGCCCCCTGCCGGGGTGCTCAGCCGCTGTGGAAATAAGTTTGCACCATTAACACAGGAATATGATGGGATGATCAGTAAATGAAATTCAGTCACGTGGTATCTTACAACAGGTATAATATAGCTGAGACCCTGAGCACCGGAGGTCTTAACACACACTCCAAAGGGGATCACGGATCACCGCCACGGACAGAAATTTTCATGTACAAAGAACCACTGCTCTAAGTGTTCCCACATGCATCCTGGAAGGCAAACTGCGGCCGTTGTACCTGATGCATAAAAAAGCGTCCGGCTCTGCTCCCTCAGCCAAGTAACCAAGTGAGTCAGTCCCAGTCCTGTCAAGGAACCCTTGGCCCTTTCGAGAATTCTGAGTTTTGTATTCCCCTCTGCACCCACTTAACATACTCCTGAGTCTCATATAAGTTGGTTATCAGCTCTCTGGAAACTTCCACCAGTTTCTAACATCAACTGTGCCTCGCCACTTCCCAGTGTGTTTTCAAGGGCTCTAACCAACTTCCCAGCGCCTCATCATCCTCATCATTGGCAGCTGGTGGACTGGGGGTGTGGGGTGGGGGTCTTACCGGGATCTCCCACCGAAGCAGTTTGTGCTGGGGGGCTGGTGCCGGTTCTCTGTGGCGACAGCTGTCCCGCTGGATTCTCTGGAAGGCGGCTGTGGGCCTAGAAAAGAGATCAATCCATCACAGGAAAGGACAGAAACGCTGAGCAGCCCACACCTCTGTCTGAGAAGGAGGCAGAGGGAGAGCGCTCACTGCAGCTTTAGAGCTACCCTCCCTGGTGGGAGACGGAGAGTCCAGCAAGCCGCAGCCACCGGCGTGAGAAGCGGGGAGGTCTGACTGGGGCCTCGGAACAGAGGAGGCGCAAACCTGGGAAGCAGCTCTTCTCTGAGACCTTCGAGAATGTCCAAGGCACTTCCTCGCTTGCTGCCTTACACATTAAATGAATTGGGCCACACCACGTGAGACAGAGGACAGGGGCTGGCCGTGCGATGGGGGCAAGGAAGCAGGGCATCTCTCTGCGTCGCAGCCAGAGAGCTTTTAAAAAGTGGAAATCAGATCTGATCCAAATCATCTTCAAGCCACATCCAACTGAGCGAGCGAGGCCAGGGATTAAACCCACATCTTCATGGATACTAGTTGGGTTCTTAACCTGTTGAGTCACAAGGGAACTCTGTTGCTGCTTCTTAGGATGAGGTTCAAAATCCCTCAGGGCTGTGTGGTTGGAGCTGACCTGCCTCTGTGGCCTCACCCCCACCACTATCCTTCTTGCTCCCCATGAGCCAAGCACCCTGGCTGCCTCTGGACTCACTGCAGGACCCCCTCCCACTTCAGAGCTTTTAATCCTCTTCACCCCACAGCCCCACCCTGGCCTGTCTAAACCCCTCGTACTCCAGTGGGTCTCAGCTTCCTCAGAGAAAGCTTCCCTTGCCCCCGAGTTTAGGTGAGATCCCTCCAAAGTACAGGAATCTCATGCCACCGAGGACTATTTTCTTCACAGCTTTTGTCACAGTTACAGTTAAAGAATTATTAGTGCATTTACTCACTTAATGTCCAGTGTGCCCTGCCCCCACCAAATAGATTCAAAACTCTAGGGAGTAAAAACCACGTGAATTTTGCCCTTGCCATCTGGTTGGCACCTGATCCAAGAGCTAAGGTCTAAGAGTCGCTCAATCATGGCTAGAGGTGCTGAATGAGTGAATGGTGCGTGTTTTTCTAGATGCACCAGAAGTACACTGAGCACCATACAAGCCCAGCTGAGGGAGGACTCTCAGCAGTCAAGCTCCATCCAATCTCAGATTCCACCCAAATGCCCTTCTCGAAATAGAATTCAAATCTCACCCCCTGAAGCTACGGCAAGCCTGTATGGGGCCTGGAAAGCACCACGGTTACATCACATTTAACGAGAAAAATTATGGAGAAAGCCAACCCATTTCAGACCTCAGACTTCATGAAATAATTTCCTGCTAAATCTAAAGGTGACTAACTTCAGACGAGATGAAAAGGAAAAAAAAGGCCCACATTCAGGACAGAGCAAGAGACACGCTCCAATTTCCCTGCGTCTTGCCTGGTTTTTGCTAGTGTGACTCTGAGACACACAGTTACCCTTTCCCAACCAAGACTGTCCCACAAAAGCCACTCTCCAGCTCCCTGGGAAGTTTAATTGCATTGGGAAGAAGAGAACGGGCCCAAGTAACATTTTATAAAGATGTTTTACTTTCCAAAGTCCATGTGGGATGAAATGACGTTTGCTCTCCAACCAAACAACACCACGCTTACAAAGACGTGACATTTTTTTTGGTCCTTTATCAGAAAACGGTCCTTAAGAAAGCATATCAGGATGTGGATCCGCGATGCTGAGCAGAGTCAGGGTGTGCTGAGCAGTACCCACACCCAGATACCTGCTAGAGAACCCGGCCCTGGGCACCTTCTCCGGCTGCCTGGCCCACCCCGCCCCACCCATCCCGGCACAGCCCTGGGGAGCAGGGCGGCACTCACCGTCTGTCACAGCACTGCCATTAGGCACGCTTCCCAGATCAACAGTCGGCCCGTCCAGGAAAATTGTCAGCTCACCACCCGAGACAACGCCGCCTTTGTTCTCGGTCTGCAGGTTCAGGGTCAGCTGCGTGTTCTCCACTGTGGGACACAAAAAGCAACACGGATGGACAAAAGCAAACACGCACCAAGTTAAGATTCTCTAAGTTATAAGCCCTCGCTTCACCCACTCTGGCTTCCCTAATAACATCATTCTGCATCTTCACGCTTGTCTTATGGGCACAGAAGGAAAAAAAAGGGGGGGCAGAGGAAAATGCCTAGTTGTCATCGCTGTGTTAGGCCAGTGGGAAAGGCTGTACGCTTTTTTTTTTTTCCCTAACATTTCATATCCTTAGGCTAGCTAGGTAACACTATAGACTATATCACTTTTTTACGTGTTTGCTTATACCTGCAGGGCTGTAAGGAGAGAAGAAGAGAGAAGGATGGCAGGGAGAGGAAGATCTTAGTTACAAGCAGCACCCCCACCCCACCCGTACAAGGAATGGTGGCAAAGCAGAACCGAAAACCAGCTAGGAGACCCTGTGGAAAAGCCATCAGGTGTCATCTCTAGATAAAGGATGGCAGGGACTTATTCTTATTGATGGTAAAGAGGTGTTTTTTTAATTTTCAATCCTGTACTGTTGCACTTGGAAAAAAGGGGGAAAAAACTTTCAAACAACAGAAGTTCAATTAGGGCAAGTCACCCCACAGTTACATGGTCCTGAGTTGTGATCCCATAAGGAGAGACTAGTCTAGTCGACACCGGCACTGTGACTGGGGTGAGAAGGCAGCTCAGGGTCCCCTGGTCCCTGGAACACGAGGCAGATGCAGCTCCGTGGGCAAACAAGCAGAAGCACAAACCCGAGGCGGACTGCAAAGCACTGCATACCCCAACCCTGCCCCCCAGCCTGGCCACTGCGAATGGCTTCCACCCAGTTACCGCTCAGGACTACAGCCTCCAGCTCAGGGCCGTGCAATAATTACCAAGAAAGAGTAGTGGATCTGAGGATTTCCAAAGAGCATGCAGTCCTTCCACGGCTCCCCACATCTTACGAAGCCAGACCAGGAAAGTGGCCCATGTTCCAACCTCCCTCCCCACCCACACTACCCATCCGACCGCCACTCCATTTTATCTCTTGGTCGCTACTGTATTATTATAAGCTGGTTTTCTCAAACAAGGCAGGCTATGTATAAACAACTATCTCCATAAGAATTTCTTAGAGACAACCTCCCCTTACCAAAAAAGTTTGCCTTGCATCTCTCTAAGAAACAGACACAGATCTTTAAGAACTTAGAAGAAAAAAAAAAAAAAGTCTTAGAGTTCCTGTTGTGGCTCAGTGGGTTCAGGACCCGACAGAGTCTCCGTGAGGATGCAGGTTCGATCCCTGGCCTCACTCAGTGGGTTAAGGATCCACTGTTGCTGCTAGCTATAGTGTAGGTCACAGATGTGGCTCAGATCTGGTGTTGCTGTGGCTGTGGTGTAGGCTGGTAGCTGCTCTCTAATTCGATCCCTGGCCTGGGAACTTTCATATGCCACAGGTGCAGCCATAAAAAGAAAAGAAAAAAGTCTCAATCAATTCAAGGATCTACTGTAATAAGGTAGAAACCAGTCATCCTTCATATTTTCAAGCTCTCCAAGCATCTCTCTCTCTCCCCTTAATCTTTCATTCCCGTAGTAGATCTCTCCAAATCCTTCTGAGTCTGTTTTCAGTAAGTTTCACTCAGGGGCTTGGTGAGCTTCAAATATTTCTATAAAATAACACCTTTAACCTGAGAACTAGCTCCTTCCAAAGTCCCAGCGAGAAGGAAAGACCTGAGGCCTTTCAAATGGCAGTACCACTCACCAGCCAGGAAGATAAGCCACCTTGGAAGTGGGTCCCCCAGCCCCGGTCGAGCTTTCTCATGACTGCAGCCCAGCCAATGTATTGGGTGCAACCTCACGGAAGATCCCAGGCCAGAATGACTGCCCAGCTGAGCTGCTCCCAAGACCTGATCCACTGAAACTATGAGACAGATTTTTTAAAGTCAAGAAGCATCTCCCTACTCTACCATGCCGAGATCCAGGGCTTAAGTCCCTAGCAGGTAGTTGAGCACAGAAGTTGAGGGCAGGTACCAGTCAGGTAGACAGGATTCAAATCTCAGTTCTATCTAGCAGCTAAATGGGATCACACAAATCACTGAGCACTGGTCTCTCCACCTCCAAAACAGGAGCAGTAAGAACGTATTTTTCAGAGAATACTTATAAAAAATTAAAGAGCACCTATAAGTTCCTGATAGGCTGCCTTTTTTTTTTTTTTTTTTTTTTTTTTTTTTTGGCCATGCCTATGGGAGTTCCCAGGCCAGGGATTGAACCCATGCCACAGCAGTGACCACATCAGATCCTTAACCTGCTAGGCCACCAGGGAACTCCTATGCTATTGGTTTTCTTACCCCTCACTGACTCTCCTGTTTTGAGGCCGAGGAGTCCCAATCTCTCTTGGCCTAACTCGCTCACTGTACACTTGCTCTTTTCTTGACCTTTCTAAGCCTTTTTCAGGTTTTGGCAACAAACTCCAAGGTCAGCCACATACCCATCACAAGGATGAATAATCCTCTTGCCTTGCTTCTAGGACACGTTCTAAAGATGCCCTGCACACCACTATCAGAAACATGCTAAGATGAGAATTCTACAAGGATTCCTTGCGTTCCTTCTTGTATCTCAAAAGCTATCACTTTACAAGTGAAGTGTGGGCGCCTCTTCCCCTCCTTCCTGAGGGAGAGATGATACTATTCCACAGGAAGCTAGAGGAGCCCAAGGCCTCTTGCTGCTAATTTCAACCTCCTGACAGCCACTCTGCTATGGTCCTCGAACAAAGCCATGGGCAGAGCCCCGTTTTTCTCTCCATGGTCTCTTCTCAAGGCTCCAGCACAGCCTCTTCTGTCTGGTTTACCATCCCATCATGTCCAGCAAAGTCATTATCTGCATGCAGGCTAAGAAGGGACCTTGTGGGAGTTCCCATCATGGCTCAGCGGAAACGAACCCGACTGGTATCCATGAGGATGCCGGTTCGATCCCTGGTCTTGCTCAGTGGGTTGGGGATCTGGTGTTGCCATGAGCCATCGTGTAGGTTGCAGATGCAGCTCGGATCCCACATTGCTGTGGCTGTAGCTCCGATTTAACCCCTAGCCTGGGAATGTCCATATGCCGTGAGTGTGGCCCTAAAAAGCCCAGGAAAAAAACAAACAACCAAAAAAAAGAAGTTACCTTGTGACTCTTTGAGACACAAGTGACCTTCAAAAAGAGCCAGTGAGGAGGAAGCTCTTTTTCCTTTAAACTAAACTTTTGTGAACATAGCCCTCCACTCTGCTATTTACTAAAAAGACAGACCGTTAAGAGAGACTTCTGGCCATCACTGTCAGGACCAAGTGATCCAACTGAGCATCACTAAGAGCAAGACAACCCAACACCCATGTGCCTCCTGACGGGATACAGGACGAAGGACACAGCATCATGTTTAAAGACTTTTTGCTAAAAGCATTTAACTTGAATCCAATCAAGGCTCTAAACCTCCTTTCCAGTTTACACGAAGTCAAGGGATAAAGGAACAAACTCAGGGATACCATGAGGAAGCAATCACACTAGTCCAGAATATGGAACATCTGCATGGGAATTATCCCAGGCTCCTCGAAAAGGCAATGCCATGAAATCCATTTAAAATGGGGAGGTGAGAAGAAGAACCTTCCAGAGTGGGTGGGAAGAAGACTCTTCCAGATTTAAAAGAACTTAACGACCCAATGAATTCTGACTAAACCTTGGTTTGAAAAATATGTTCTTGGGACAATGGAAGAACTCTGCATCCAGACTGGATGTTCAATGATGCCTGGAATTACCGGTGGTTCGCTTCGGTTCCTTAATGGTACTGTGGCTTTATTTAGGAATGTTCTCATTCTTGGGACAGTCAAGAGTAGATTACGATGATATCTGCACATATTTTCAAATAGTTTTGTAGGAGAAGAGGCTGAGGTTGTCACAGGTGAAGTGTCAGGATAGCTACGATTTACCTGGAAATGGCTCAGGGAGGAACATGCACACGGTCACGGGCTCATACGTAGCCTGTTCACACAGGCTCGAAAACAAATGCAGCAGGATCTTAACAAACGTTGGTTCTTGGCGTCTGTGGGTTCAGTTCTCTTGCATGTCAGAAAATTGCATGATAAAATGTGGGGACAGGGTTTTTTTTTTTAATTGGCAAGGCTATTAAAAAATTAAACCTCTGAGAACAGAACACTCTATTATTCTTAAAAAAAAAAAAAAAAATCCACCTGAGCCAGGGGAGCCCTACAATGCATAATGGGAGTAAAGAAACCATTAGCTAATTGAGTGACGGACTTGAGCATACAGGGGAGGGTGAAAGGAGTAAGTGTGGCTGGAAAACATATACTGGAATCCGAGCTATAAATAGCAGCATCAGGCACCTCGCCTCTGGGGCCCTCGGGTTTCACTGCAGCCAGGCCAGTGACTCTACAAAGGGCCTTTCTCCTACACCAGGTCTTCCCCTGCAGGCACTGTTCAAAAATCGAGAAACTGATGAAAACATGGGTGTAGGAAGTCATGTTCCAGAGCTAGAACCAGAATGAGCGTAGGAGGCTCATCCGCCACCCTCCGTCAACCCCGTCCAGCCCTGCTCTGGCTGTGGTCATGCAGTTCACACGTGTGCAGTAAGCACCTACTCTTCGGCCCCTTGCGCTCCAACAGGCACAGGACAGACAGCAAGCTGTGCTGCTGGGTGTGTATATTCTACTTGGGGCAGGCACGAGGCAAGGGGTTGGTGGTTTGCGAAAACGGCATCATCTGTTAGATGGCAGCAAACGCAGTAGGATAAATAAAATGAAAGGAGGGAACGGGATGGAGAGGAAGGAGGGTTCCCGGTGGTGAGCATGTCTCACCGGGAAGGTGGCAATGAAGCAAAGACTTAAAGAAGGATGAGGCGTGGGAGCCACCAAAGTATCTGGAGGAAGATTATTCTAGGCAGAGAGAAGGAAGCTCGGAGGCCCTGGGTGGGAGTGTGCTCAGGCCTGAGGAACGGCAAGGAGGCGGGTGTGGATGAGGGAAGGGAGGAGCAGGAGACGAGGGCAGTCAGAAACCAGAACTCAGAGCTCCCTGGTGGTCTAGAGGGTTAAGGACCCAGCGCTCTCACTGCTGTGTCGCAGGTTCCACCCCAGCTCAGGAACTGCTGTGTGCCATGGGTGCCACCAAGAGAAAAGAGAAAAAAAAAAAAAAAAGGAACAAGGAGTTCCCGTTGTGGCGCAGGGGAAATGAATCCAACTAGGAACCATGAGGTTTCAGGTTCGATCCCTGGCCTTGCTCAGTGGGTTAAGGATCTAGCATTGCCATGAGCTGTGGTGTAGGTCGCAGATGCGGCTCAGATCTGGTGTTGCTATGGCTCTGGCGTAGGCCGATGGCTACAGCTCCAATTCAACCCTTAGCCTGGGAACCTCCACATGCCATGGATGTGACCCTAAAAAGACAAAAAAAAAAAGGAACCAGAACTCACAGGAAGGCCTTGGAGCCCTTGCAAGGTTTCTGGCATTTAGTCTGCATGAGATATGGAGTCATCAGAGGGTTCTCCATATCAGAAGAGGGCTCTGTTGTAGCTCAGTCACTCCGGCTATAGGAGGAGCAAGAGCTGAAGCAGCCAAGGCCAGGGAGGAGGTCCCTGCAATACTGCAGGTGGCAGCGGCTGGTGGCTTAGGCCAAGCAACGGCAGTGCCATCCCGGAACAGGGTGCCAAAGAGAGACTTGCCCTTTTCCTCCTTTAGAGCACTCGTTAGAAAAGACCCATGGCTCCCCACCACCCAGCACCTGGGCCAGCCCCCACAGGCCCACCAGGCTCTTCCAATCAAAACTTTGGGCAAATCATGGGCAGGGCTGCAAAAAGCGCCAACTTAGAGCGTGGCTGGAGGAAGTCAGATTCAATTACCACCGAATGGAACATACATAATGAAAATATTCCGTTGGCAAGCGACTTCAGTTCCTCCGGGAAAGCCAAGGTCCTGAGCTCGTGCTAACTTGAGTCATCAGCAAACGTACCTCTTCTGTTCTAAGTCCCCACAAGTTACCAATACCTTGTAATGCTACTTTCTGGAGGTCAAGAGAACAGTGCTATGGTTGGATATGAGCAGCTAGTGGCAAAGAATCTGGAAAATCCTCAAGGACTATGCCAGGAGATCTCTTTAAAAGCCAAGAGAGACAAGCAGAGAGATTAGGTGCTTCCCAGTGGACACATACACCAACTCATCAAAAAATAAATAAATAAATAAAGGAGTTCCCACTGTGGAGCAATGGGATAAGCAGCATCTTGGGAACGCTGGAACGCAGGTTCGATCCCCTGCCCAGCACAGTGGATTCAGGATCCGGTACTGCCACAGCTTTAGCTTATGTCACAACTGTGGCTCAGATCTGATCCCTGGCCTGGGAATTCCATATGCCATAGAGCAGACAAAAAAGAAAAAAAAAAAAAAAAAAAAGAAAAAACAGGAACCCAGAGCAGATGAAGCATCCAGATCTAGAACTCGACAGATGGGGAAAGAGAGGGACAGAGGAATGTGTTAAACCACACTTCGGGAACACAAATAGCAAAATTCAAAACATGGGAAACCATAGGACAGACTGTCTGGTTTCTTCAACAATGAATTATAAGGGGTAAAAAGAGGAAAGAGAATGTACTAATTAGAAGAGATCTAAGGAGTTCCCAACGTGGCGCAGTGGTTAACGAATCCAACAAGGAACCATGAGGTTGTGGGTTTGATCTCTAGTCTCCCTCAGCGGGTTACGGATCCGGTATTGCAGACGAGGCTCGGATCCCGAGTTGCTGTGGCTCTGGTATAGGCCAGCGGCTACAGCTCCGATTTGACCCCTAGCCTGGGAACCTCCATATGCCACGGGAGCGGCCCTAGAAAAGGCAAAAAGACAAAAAAATAAAAAAAATTAAAATTTTTTTAAAAAAATAAAATAAAAGAGACCTAAGAGACAAATCAATCCTGTTTGGATCCTGAGTCAAACAAGCCAATGGTGAGGGGGAAAAAAACTTTCTAAGACAACTGGGGAAATGTAAAAAGCCTGGATATTTGATGAGATTAAATCACTACCTTTAAGTTGCCCAGGTAGGAAGCTGGTGTCACGGTTACGCTTTTTAAGAGTCCTTATCTTTTTTGTTTGTTTGTTTGTTTTTTGTCTTTTTTTTTTTTTTTTTGCTATTTCTTGGGCCCCTCCCGCGGCATATGGAGGTTCCCAGGCTAGGGGTCGAATCGGAGCTGTAGCCACCAGCCTACGCCAGAGCCACAGCAACACGGGATCCGAGCCACGTCTGCGACCTACACCACAGCTCACGGCAACGCCGGATCTCGTTAACCCACTGAGCAAGGGCAGGGACCGAACCCGCAACCTCATGGTTCCCTGTTGGATTCGTTAACCACTGCGCCACGACGGGAACTCCAAGAGTCCTTATCTTTTAGAGCTACATACTAAAATCATTGTAAGTGAAGCATGTCTGGGATTTATATAAAAATAACCCAGTGGAGGTGGGGTGGGACTGGTCACCAGTAGCTGGGTTATGGGCACATAGGGGTCCACAGACTATTCTTTCCACTTTTGTGTATGACTGACATTTTCCATAATAGTTTATTTTTCCAATTCGGCAAACCTAATGAACAAACTGACTGTCAACTAAAAAACTACATGAATTCTACATTACATACACATTTTGAAATATAAAAAGGTAGAAAATATACAATTAAGCTGCTTAGGGAGTAGCCCCAGCGTTAATTTTCCCTGATTTCAAAGCCTCAGATTTACAAGTACCTTCAGGTTAATAATTTCCTATTGGGAAGAGTTGCTACGTGCAACAAGGATGAGTAATATTTTTCTAAGAGTTACTTTTTCCCTTCCCTGACTTGGACTTTTTAGTATGTTTTTTTGCATATGGGATTAATAACTATAGATAAATGGGGCATGGAAGCTGCCTTCCTTATTCCAACAGAGGGAAAAAAAACTCTATAAACCCAGAACTGCCAAAATGTGCCCCTATCATGCAGTTCAGCTCTGAAATCCAGAAGCCCTGCCTGAGCAGTTTCACCACAGGAGACGAAAGAACTTTCAGCGTTAGCACCGTCCCTCTCGGCTCCCACACCACCAACACATTCGTGCATGTCCATACTTACATCTTTTAAGAGGAAAAAATATTTTTTTCCCTTTTCTACCTAACTCAGGGGACAAATGTAAGGATTCACCTGGAAATTTGCGGAACACAAAACATACACAAGTAGGAGCCTTTTAAGGGAGACCAAGCGCTCTGGGGTCAAGAACCTCAGAAGCCCGATGAAGATGGGACTGATTTGGCCTTAGCAGAACTGCTCAGTGGAACAAACAAACCTCGCGCTTCCTGCCTCCTTCTCCCTCAATCCCATAGGCCCATCAAAAGAAAGTGAAAATAAGCAGGGCTTTCATTAACAGGTCAGTGTTCATTCTACACGTAGCTGTGAAACACTGGGGCACAGAGCAACGGAACCAGAGGAAATTCCAGAAGGGCAGAGAGCAAATAGTCTTTTTCCATTCCCCGGAACTCAGACACACACAGGCTGGAGGCGACCGGGGGGCTTAAAGAGAACCCTCTTTCACGTTCCCTTCGCAGGAAAGGAAGCCAGAGCTTCCAGGATTTACTGTTACGATGTCTCTTTGGCTCCCAACCTGAGCCAGAGCCTAACAACAGAGAGCCGTTCCTCCCAAGCTAGCAGCAGGTTGTACACACTGGAATTCGGGTTGGGGAACCAGTGTTGACTGTGCATCACCCCCCAGCGCCCACCACTCACACCTCAGCACAGTCTTCCCATAGCACACGGTGTAAGGAGGCTCTACCTGGGCCGTGAAGCTTCTCCTGCAGGCTGCTGCAGGGAAACCATCCTTCATCTTCTCTAAATTAATTAAAGTTTTGGACAACCGATGTTTACTCCTCTAAAAATGAAAACGGCTTCATTTTACAAAGCCAGTTCATAAACTTTTAAACAGAAGTAACGAAATAATCTCACAAAGAAATGCCACGTTGCAACTGTGAGACAGACTGCACTCCGGAGACCTTATGGTCCCATGAGTGCTGGCTATCTGGCCTGGTCAGGGATCAGGAAAAGTTTCCTGAAAAACGGACAATTCAACTGTCATCTCAAGTTTCAGGCAGAGAGCTGTCAGGTTGGGGGCGGGAGGTGAAGTACGCTGGGGAGGAAGACGACTACTCCGGGCAGAGGAAATACCACCTGCAAAGGCCCTGTGGCACGATGAACTAGATGCAGCCAGGAAACTGAACGGAGATGAGTGGGGCTGGCATGGAATGTGACCTAAATGGGGTAGGAGAGCTAGGGAGCAGCCAGACATGACAGTGGCTTGTGGGTCCACCATGCTCAAGAATTCTTCTCTACCCTAAGGGCCCAAGCATGGTACTTGAGGGTTTTTAATCAAGGTGTGATCACATCAGCTTTGTGATTGCAAAAATCATTCTGCAGTGGAAAACAGAAGGGAGGGAAGGAAAAGCAGATACAGAAAGAGTAGACAGGAGGCCAAAGGGAAGGACCCAGGCCAGCAGAGGTGCAGATATAAGAAGTGGGGAGTTCCTGTTGTGGCTCAGCGGTAACAAACCCAACCAGCATCCATGAGGACTCAGGTTTGATCCCTGGCCTCGCTCAGTGGGTTAAGGATCCGGCGTTGCCATGGGCTGCGGTGTAGGTCACAGATGAGGCTCAGATCCCAAGTTCCTGGGTCTGTGACGCAGTCTGGCAGCTGCAGCTCCAATTCAACCCCTAGCCTTGGAATTTCCATATGCAAGTGGGCAGACTTGCAAAAGTAAAAACCAAGAGAACCTGAGAACAGATCAGCAAAGAGAGTAGGCAAGAAGGATGAGGGGATCAAAGACCACTTATGTGTTTCTGACATATTCACTGGACAAATGGAGATCTGCACATTGAAACAGGGAACCCCGGCAAAGGACCAGGTCTAGGGAAGTTCAGCTCTGGACATGTTTATTTAGAGACGCTTCTGACACATCCACAAGGAAGGAGACCACAGGACATTAGTTAGGCACTGGATATGGAGCTCAGAGGCGAGGTCTCGGCCGGAGATTCAATCTATGGGTCACCTGCACAGGGGGGCTATGCATAAAGAGAACGTATGGATGGTAACGCCATCACTGAAGAAGAGGACGGAAGGGTAGGAAACTTGGTTAATAGTCAGACAAAGATGACCTTAAAATGAAGACAGAGAAGGACGGTCAGAGAGGCAGGAGGAAAGTCAGAGAGGAGCCCTAGAAGACAGGAAAGGGTGGGCTCCAAAGCATGGATGGAGAGTCTGCCCTTCGGAGAGGAGGAAGAGGGACAGCTCCCTGCCCACCACAAAGACGAGGGATGGGACACTAGGCACATGCATCCATCCTCGTTTTGGTAGCTGTCAGATGCATCAATCATGACTGTCCTTATTTCTCTTGAGCCAGGGTCCCAGTGTTCTAAAGCCCAAGCCCCTGCGGCTACACATGTGATTCTTCACTTACAAAAAAAAAAAAAAAAAAAAAAAGTCCACACACATGTAGGCTTCAGAACTGGCTATTCATCATGAGAGCCAGATAGGTCATCTATCAGATAAGGTACCTTATAGACAAAGCGTCCCTCTTGAATCAAATGAGGGTCCCTTTAACACAGAGAACCAAAAAAGGCCTCATCTGTCTTGGTAAATCTGTTTGTCAAGCTACAGCCTAGTTCTAAAATTGCTAAGCAATTTAGGGGGAAAAAAATATGACCTGGGAAAGTTAGGTCTTTAGGACAATCTGTCCAATCACATTGGTCACTGCTGCCTTGTCCTTAGAGCTGCTCTTCCCCAAGGAGGGGGAGTCGTCATCACCCATTAATTCTGAGGATTCCTAGACCAGGCCCATCTCAACAGCTCATCCATCCTCTGAGCCCTCAAGGAACCTCAGCAATCACAATACCTCTCCTGTTGCACAAAATCAAAGCCCTGTTTGTAAACACGGCAAAGACAGGCTTTCACTGCACAAATCTCCTTTTCAACTGTCTCTGAATAGCAAAAGACAGGAGCCCAGCTAGAAGAAAACTTTTATGGTTACTCTGCTTTTTAAAAATCAGCAGGGTGAGGAGTTCCACTGTGGCAAAGTGGGTTAAGAAGCCGACTGCAGGAGTTCCCGTCCTGGCGCAGTGGTTGACAAATCCGACTAGGAACCATGAGGTTGCGGGTTCGGTCCCTGCCCTTGCTCAGTGGGTTAACGATCCGGCATTGCCGTGAGCTGTGGTGTAGGTTGCAGAAGCGGCTCGGATCCCGAGTTGCTGTGGCTCTGGCGTAGGCCAGTGGCTACAGCTCCAATTCGACCCCTAGCCTGGGAACCTCCATATGCCGCAGGAGCGGCCCAAAGAAACAGCAAAAAGACAAACAAACAAACAAAAACAAAAACAAAAAAAAAAGAAAAAGAAGCCGACTGCAGTCGTTTGGGTTGCGTCAGGGTGCAGGTTCAGTCCCCAGCCCAGCACAGTGGGTTAAAGGATCTGGCACTGCTGCAGCTGTGGCAGAGATCAGATTTGATCCCTGGCCCAGGAATTTCCTTAAGCTGCAAGTGCAGCTATTAAAAAAGAATGGCTTTCTAAAAATTACAGTTTCAGGGCAATCCTATCAAGGCACAGTAGAAACGAATCCGACTAGGAACCATGAAGTTACAGGTTTGATCTCTGGCCTCGCTCAGTGGGTTAAGGATCCAGCATTGCCATGAGCTGTGGTGTAGGTTTTGGACTCGGCTCCAATCCAGCACTGCTGTGGCTGTTGGGTAGGCCTGCATTCAACTCCTAGCCTGGGAACTTCCATATGCCACTGGTGTAGCCCTAAGAAGACAAATAATAATAATAACTTTTTTAAAACGTTTTGAAACAACATGCTTATAAAAAAGTCAGGCAGAAATTCAAAATATGACATAAGCGCTCATATTCCAAATCCCTTCCCCATGACAAAGCTCACTGCTCTCGACCCTGTGTAAAGCAGTCACACTTGAAAACAGCAGCACAAAAACACACATAAACTACACATGTGAAAGTGAGTTCACCCTAGGCCCACAAGTTGTGCCCTTTGATTTTTCACTTAAAGTATCCTAAGAATCTTTAAAAATATATACAGGAACAACCTACCTGTTGAGGAGGGCTTTAGGATCATGGGAAGAGCACATTCAAAGGAAATTCAGGAGTTCCCGTCGTGGCTCAGTGGTTAACGAATCTGACTAGGAACCATGAGGTTGCGGGTTCAATCCCTGACCTTGCTCAGTGGGTTAAGGATCCGGCATTGCCATGAGCTGTGGTGTAGATCGCACATGCAGCTCTGATCCTGTGCTGTTGTGGCTCTGGCGTAGGCCGGCAGCTACAGCTCCGATTTGACCCCTAGCCTGGGAACCTCCATATGCCACGGGAACGGCCCAAGAAATGGCAAAAAAGACCAAAACAAACAAAAAAACAAAAAACAAAGGAAATTCAGCCTTTCCCCCACCGTGCCCACCTCCAAGAGAATGCCCTTGTGTGATACATGTGTAAGTAAACACTCATGCATTCGTGAGCAAGAGGAGGAGGAAGGGAAGCATATGAGCGCCTTGCTGTCCTGTATGTAATAAACAGCATCCCCAAGGCTGGGCCTGACGCCAAGGTCAAAGTCTCCGCCGCTCCGCACCTGACAATGGCACTGACCGGGTAACTGTGGCATTCTTACTCCGGTCCAGGACTGCGTTCCCTCCTGACTCACCACACTCTTACAAGAGTCAGTCTCCTACTCTAAGAAAAATGCTCCTGGAATACTGGCAGACTGAAGGAAAAGGGGAAATAAAATACTCGCATAAGTGAGGTCTGATCTTCCGGGACTCCAGCAGCTACAGCAGCAGCATCTTCCCAGGAACCTGGGAGACTAAACGGACAAGCAGGCGGGAGTCACGCTCAAACAACTGGCACAAGGCAGAGGCCCCATTGTCAGACAAAATGTTTCAGGGTTGATTTTCTTTTTTTTTTTTTTTTGGCCAAAGGGGAAGGAAACAGCTCATATCCAGGCAACAGTCTCATTTTCCTCTCACCAATTCCAAGCTCTCTGCAAAGTCACCATTTCACGGCTATAACAGCTGTCAGTTCAGAAGCTGAATGCTATGATTAGAGACAGCCCGGGCCCCCGAGGAGACAAAATCCCACAGCCATGGGACAGGCTTAAGAGGAACGGGAGAAGTTTCCAGAAATGCATGAACAACATAGTCCTACACTATTAACTGCCCAGTTTGGAAGGAAAGTCTCCTGAATCTTCCTTAAGCAAATTAATCTCTACACGTTGCACCATCCAACATGGGGACCGCAAGCCACACGTGCCCACTGAGCACTGGAAATGCGGCCGGTCCAGACTGAGATGTGTGTGCTAGGAATGAAAATGACAGACACCTGATTGGCAAGACATGAAACCGTAAAAAAAAAAAAGAAAGAAAAATATCTCATTAATAGTCTTAGACTTCTTTATATTGGTTATATATCAAAATGATAACATTTTGGATATATTGAATTAAAGAAAATATACTATGGAAATTAACTTCACCTGTTTGTTTCTAGCTTTTTTTTTCAATTTTTTATTAAAATATAGTTGATTTACAACGTTGTGTCGATGGCTGCCGCACAGCAAAGTGACCCAGTCATACATATATTTATATTCCCTTTCTTACATTATCTTCCATCATGGTCCATCCCAATTAACAAGGAGACGCTGGACTAAGCCAACTTAGGGTATCCCGATGTTTCCAGACTGGCGGGGAGGAAACCAGCAAAGGAAACTGGAAAAGAGTGACCAGAATGATTGAAAACCCTGTGCTGTATAGTGGATGCATTGCCTATCCATTCTAACTGTAATAGTTTGCATCAACTAACCCCCAACTCCCCATCCATCCCTCTCCCTCTGGTTGTTTCCGTTTCTATCTTCTTCTTTTTTGGGGGGCGGGGGGCAACATCCACAGCACAAGGAAGTTCCCAGGCCCAGGAACTGAACCCCATGCCACAGCAGCAACCCAAACCACAGCTGTGACAACGTCAAATCCCTGACCTGCTGAGCTACCATGGAACTCCTGTTTTTACCTTCTTTCATGTGGCTACCAGAAAACTTTAAATTAACATACGTGGCTCGCTTTACACTTCTGCTGGACAGCACTGCTTGGGCGCCTCCTCCCTGCCATTTCTGGTCAAAACCTTGAGCTGCTCTCTCACTCCCCAGGCTGGGCCGGCTACAGGGGCCTTCTCTGGAATTTCATTGGACCAAGCTCATCCCTACCGCCAAGTTTCCCAGATGCTGTTCCTTCAGGCTGGCGTGCTTTTCCCTGTTGGCCTGGACAATCGTGCCTCCTCTTCCTGGAGTCCTAGAGTCACCCCCCTGGGGAAGCCTTCCTTGACACCCCGACCCTAGGTGAGGTTAAGTCTGCGGTGAAGCAACGCCCAGAGCACCCTGCAGTGTCCTCCATCCTATCTGTCGGGGACAGTCCGCATGAGCTCTCTGTTTAACGTCTGTCCCATGGTCCTCTCTAGGCCCTAACTTCCAGGACGGGCTGCCTCTGTGCCCTGCAGCATCTCTAGCAACCTAGCCCAGTGCTCAGAGGGATTCACTGTGTCAACACTGGGAAATAAACTTCACACCCATCCCCGTTCCAGGCCCATCCCACCATGCTAAGAAAATACCCTATAGAAAGGAAGGAAATTTCCTCTTGCACAAAACTCTGATGGAACACTGACAATTCATACAGTAAAAAGAAAAAAGAAAAGAGAGGGGAAAAGTGTCTTGACCACCTGCTATAGGTTAAAATGCAAAAAAAGGTCATGACACACCACTAGAAAAAGAAAAAGAGGGACGGCCTCAGCCGGCATTCGTGTGTTGAGGGGTAGAATGAACCTTTGCTCAAACACACGTTCCCACGGAGTGGACCGATCTCCAAAGCCAGTAGTTTTACAGAACACTCTAGAGGTGGCCTTAAACCCCAGGTTACACTGAGGCGGCCACGTACAGGGGAAGGCCTTCCTGACAGAAAGCTTTTCTTCTTTCTCCCAGTGAGGGCTCACAAGGCAGCCTCTCAGCCGGTGACACAGAAAGCAGGTCTGTTTTAACGTTCGCTTGCAGGGGCCTGTGTGTTTACTTTTGAGACTCCCAACTAAAAGGACCTTTTCTTTTGAACAGCTCTCTGCCGACACCGAAGCTGAGACCGTGGGTCCGGCTGGAGCTACGAGGAGCTGGGGGCGTGGGGTCGGGGAGGGGGTGGCTTTTGGCTGCTTCGGGAATTCCTTGAGGTCTGGCTTGGCCGGGTCTGCCCGAGGTGCACAAGGACGGAAAGCAACACACAGAGAGCTTTTCAGAGGCTGTTAAAGACAGTTTTAAACCCGACGCCTGGCGTCTGGGGCCCATCAGGGAAACAGTCATGGATGGAACTGCAACCGGATTGAGGCAAAGCGAAACAAGCGTGTGCATTTGCAGGCTGGGGATGGACGCAGGCCCAGGTGTCCCCAGAGAGGGCATCCAGCACCATCCTGGTCCTGCCTCTGCCTCAGAGGTCAGCCACGACACTGGCCACAAACACCTCAATCAGGAATTCCCTTCGTGGCTCAGTGGTCACGAACCCGACTAGGATCCACGAGGATGCAATCCAATCCCTGGCCTTGTTCAGTGGGTTAAGGATCCAGCATTGCCAGGAGCTGTGGCGTAGGTCGCAGATGCAGTTCAGATCCTGCATTGCTGTGACTATGGTGTAGGGCGGCAGCTATAGCTCTGATTAGACCCCTGGCCTGGGAAGTTCCATATGCCATGGGTGAAGCCCTGAAAAGACAAAAAAGCAAAACCCTAAATCACACAAAATGATGCAGGCAGGACACACTGACCAGATGTGGGTTAGAGGAGGAAAAGTAATGGCAAAGGTTTTTTTTTTTTTTTTTTTTTTTTCTTTTCTTTTTTGCTTTTTAGGGCCGCACCTGCAGCATATGGAGGTTCCCAGGCTAGGGGTCTAATCAGAGCTACAGCTGCCGCCCTACCCCACAATCACAGCAACACCAGATCCGAGCCGTGTCTATGACCTACACCCAGCTCACGGCAACGCCAGATCCTTAACCCGCTGAGCGAGGCCAGGGATAGAACCCAAACCTCATGGTTCCTAGTCGGATTCACTTCCGCTGAGCTACAACGGGAACTCCAGGACTCCAAGATTTTTTAGCCCGAGCAACACCGAATTGCCACTGCCTGAGATGGAAGAAGCCATGGGAAAGCAGGCAGCTCAGCTTTTAACGTGTTCATCCGAGGATGCTAATCGGGCAGCTTCAAACACCACCGCTGGTTGCCCAGGGCAAGGCCCAGGTGTGAGTCACAGGGGAACAGACCAAATTTAAAGCCCAGAAGGCTGATAAGGCCATGACAAGAAGAGGTGTAAATTAACAAGTAGATGTAGGACTAAGCCATCTCGAGGCATCACAATGTTTCTAGAGTGGTGAGGAGGACACCGGCAAAGGAGACTGGAAAAGAGTGACCAGAAGGAAAGACAGACGACCAAGTGGAAAGAGAGCATCAAGGAGGAAGGATGGATTCTCTGCATCCAGTTTTCAAGGCAAGGAGCTGGGGATGAGAACTGACCACTGGAGTGAGCCGCAGGGCGGCGGCTGAAGAACATGCACAGCACTGGCGAGGGAGTTCCTGTCGCAGCGCATGGGAAACAAATCCAACTAGCAACCATGAGGTTGTGGGTTCCAGCCCTGGTCTCGCTCAGTGGGTTAAGGATCTGGCGTGGCTGTGGCTGTGGTGTAGGCTGGCCACTGTAGCTCCAATTTAATTCTTAGCCTGGGAACCTCCTTATGCCTTGGGTGCGGCCCTAAAAAGCAAAAAAAAAAAAAAAAAAAAAAAAGCAGCAGCAGCAGAAGAAAAAGGGAGAAGGAGATAGAAAAGAGATGCAAGTTAACAGATTAATCACTTTTCCAAGCCAAACAGACTGGCAGAGGTTAAAAAGACTGGCAACACCCAGCACAACTGAGATTAAACGAAACAGGGCTATGTGCCACGTGCGCACACACTGTGGGAGTGTGAATTCAGTCTTTGCAACAGACCCAGGCCACAGGCATCACAAAACCTGAAACGTGCCTGCCTTCTGACCCAGTGATGCATGCCTAGGAATTTACTACCCTAAGAAAAAAAAAAAGACAAGAGAACAAAGATATCTTTACAAGAATTTACCGAAAACTCTTGCTTATAGTAGTAAAGGAATAGAAACAGCCAACAATAAAAGACTGGTTAAACTATGGTGTATTCATACCCAAAAAATGCTATTGGAGCCATTAAAAGGATCTAGTTTCATTGTGGTGGAAAGACTGGGTGGAAAAAAAAAGCAACTTATAAAGCAATACATACAGCGAGTTCCTAGTTTGGGAAAAAAGCTATACACGCACATATACATGACTGTATTATATACATATGATTGACATACACCCCAAAAGCTGAGGGGATATATACCAAAATATTAACAGGGTTAGCTCTGAATAAAAAAATTTCCACATATCTTCTCAATTCTGCTGTGAGACTAAAACTGCTCTAAAAAATTCTTTAAAAAATACAAACACTCAACGGAGTTCATAACAACAGAACAAGATTTGCAAGCATTGTGGGGGGAAAAAAAAGAATTTCCAGTGATCTTTCCCTAACAAGACAAAAAAAAAAAAAAAAGAATTTCCCGTGATTTTTAACCTCCTTCGTTGAAAGGCAATATATGCAGAGAGTGCAGGCAAAGGCTCTTGAGACAAAAAGGCCTGGGTCAAATCCCAACTCTGCCTCCACCTACTATGCGACCTTGGGCAAGTTACAGCATGTCTGCCTGTTTCCTCCTCAAAGGAGATGGCAGTACCACCTACCTCATGGGTATGAGGAGGATTAAATGAGAAGGAAAAAAAAAAAAAAATATATATATATATATATACACACACATATATATTAAGACTTCATACCTGGCACATACTAAGCGGTCACAATGTTTTTGTCTTTTTTTTCAACAAGCACGAAAGAATAAAAATCCAAAAAATAATGATAACATTTTCAGTTTTAGGTTTATGCTTCCTTTATAATCACAAAAAAGTATTAATAGTCCCCTCATTGCCCCCATATCCAGAGGTTCCACATCCAGATTCACCCAAATGGGGATCAAAAATATTCAGAAAAAGGAGTTTCCACCATGGTGCAGTGGAAACAAGTCTGATTAGGAACCATGAGGTTGTGGGTTCAATCCCTGGCCTTGATCAGTGGGTTAGGGATCCGGCATTGCCCTGAGCTGTGTGTAGGTTACAGATGAGGCTCAGATCCTGCATTGCTGTGGCTCTAACATAGGCCAGTGGCTACGTCTCCGATTCACCTGAGAACCTCCATATGCCATGGTGCAGCCCTAAAAAAACAAACAAACAAAAAAAAAAAATCAGAAAAAAAGAAAATTCCAGGGAGTTCCCTGGTGGCCTAGGAGTTAGGGATATGGCACTGTCACCACTGTGGTTCATGTTTGATCCTTACCTTGGGAACTTACACATGAGGGAAAAAAAAAAAATTTCAGAAAGTTCCCAAAAGCCAACCTTGAATTTACTGTGCTCCAACAACAATTCACAAAGCACTTACATTGTATGAGGTATTATAAGTAATTTAGAGATGATTTAACAGATACGAGGTATGTGCATAGGTTATATGCAAATATAACACTATTTCACATAAGGGACTTGAGCATCTTTGGCCTGTGGTATTGGGGCAGGCCCCACAGATACCAAGGAACAATTATAATACTTTCAATTTTGGGGAGCTTCCATCTTGGCTCAGTGGCTATGAACCCGACTAGGAACCATGAGGTTGCGGGTTTGATCCCTGGCCTTGCTCAGTGGGTTAAGGATCCGGCGTTGCCGTGAGCTGTAGTATAAGTCCCAAATGCAGCTCCAATCCCACATTGTTGTGGCTATGGTGTAGGCTGGGGGCTACAGCTCCATTTCAACCCCTAGCCTGGGAATCGCCATATGCCACGGGTGTGATTCTAAAAAGACAAAAAAAAAATATACATATTTTCACTTTTGGGAGCAAGAGAGAATTTCTCAGAAACTTTCTGTGAGCCTTCCATGAGACTGAAATAACTAGGTCTTAGTGGCTGACCAGGTTCATAAACGTAACCTCTTGGCTCTGCAGGACTGGCTTGGCCATTCCTCCCATCAGGCCTCATCAAGGCACTGGAGTTTGCAGCTATGTTCTAAAGAACAGCTCCCTACCAGTCCATAGCACTGTCACGTACTTCCTTTTCGCTTCCATCTCTTGCCTGCCTCCCCCTCAGCTGAAGAAGCAGTGAATACTTTTTCAAACTTAAAACTGTTTTCAAGTGAGGAGCAACGTTTTAAAATTTTCTCTCGTCTCCCCCTGACTCACGTTCCAAGGATCAGTGGTTTTATTTACCTTTCAGTGGAAAAACTGGAAAAACAGCGCTGTGTTTACTTTAAAATCAATGCATGCACTGTGTGTCAGGCCTGCCTCCTTGAGCCACACACGGCCCACACACCAGAGCACACCATCCTCGCAGAGAAGGAGGGAGGGAGGGCTCGTGACTGGCCTATCTGTTCTCGGAACGTAAAGTGCAGTAACAACCCTCTGCTTAGAAGATTTTTAAATAAATAGGAAGCTGTTTGCTTTTTTTTCTCTGCTTTTTTTTTTTTTTTTTTCAGTCTGGAGACACACATGTGGAAAGAAAACAGACCTACATAGAAAATGAAGAGCTTAAGCAAAGAGTTTTTCAAAGGTACTTCATTCCTTGCAGTGGTTTGGGTACAGTGATTCTCAAACCACCTCCTGTGCCTGCAGAACTGAGGAAATGAGTGAATTGATGGATGATGGGAAGAGGCAGGGCTCTTAGGAAAGCAGGAGTATCAGCAAGAACCCTGCGGGGCTGAATTAGAACCGGAGGTTTCAGTACAAATTCATCATGTTTAATACAAGACAAAGGAGTAGATATTTACATGTCTGTGTGCACTGGGGTTTTTTTGTTAGTTTGGGGGGGTTTTGTTTTTGTTTTTTGCTTTTTAGGGCCACACCCGCTGCATGTGGAGGGTCCCAGGCTAAGGGTCAAATCAGAGCTACAGCTGCCAGCCTACACCACAGCCACAGCAACGCCAGATCCAAGCTACACCTGCGACCTACACCACAGCTCACAGCAACGCCGGATCCTTAACCCACTGAGCCAGGCCACGGATCAAACCCGCAACCTCATGGTTCCTAGTAGGACTCATTTCTGCTGTGCCACAATGTGAACTCTGGCTTTTTGGTTTTTGTTTTTTTAAATTCTTCCCCTTTTTTGGCTGCCCCAGGCCACAGTGAGTTCCCAGGCCAGGGATCAGATCCGAGCCTCAGTTGTGACATACACCACAACTTCATCAACGCTGGATCCTTAACCCCACTGTGCCCAGCCAGGAATCAAACCTGTGTCCTGGCACTGCAGAGATGTTGCCGATCTGGTTGAGCCACAATGGGAACTCCAGAACGTTAGGTTTCTTGATTTGGTTAATTATACAGTACTTCAGTAAGAAAATACCCTTCTTCTTAGGAAACAGACACTTAACTATTTAGGGATAAAGAAGTACAAGATTTGTCATTTTAAATGACTCAGCAAATCATTATATGTGTATATACAGATGGAGACGATGTTATGGCCAATGCACCAAAATATCAACAGTTGGGTGAAGGGTAGAGGGGTATTCTTGGTCCTATGCTTGTAACCTGTCTCTGAGTTTGAAATTTTTTATTTTTATTTTTTTCTTGTCTTTTGAGAGCCTCACCCATGGCTTGTGGGAGTTCCCAGGCTAGGGGTCAAATCGGAGCTAAACTGCTGGCCGACGCCACAGCCACAGCCACAGCCATGCCAGTTGCGAGCCATGTTTGTGACCTACACCACAGGCTCACGGCAACGTCGGATCCTTAACCCACTGAGCAAGGCCAGGGATCGAACCCACAACCTCATGGTTCCTAGTCGGATTCATTTCCGCTGTGCCACAACAGAACTCCTGAAATTATTTTAAAGTAAAGGAGTTTTGTTGCTGTTGTCGTTTTTAATCCACCTCAAGCTAGATTTCCCTCCTCAGAAGCAGGACGAACTGGTAGTGCCAAGGTCTGTGGTGCTGATGAGGCTGGCTGCGGGAGAGGAGCGCTTCAGGACAAAAGTGGGTCCCGGGTCCTACGTGCCAGCAAGCCAGAAAGAAAGGGAGACCGTCCAGCGGACGGGGGCGGTTGAAACCTATGTTGACAACTCTGAAGCTGGAGGGCAGGGATTAGGTTTGAAAATTCCCCTAACGAAAAGGTTTTTAAAAGTCGATATTCATGCAATTAAAAACAAATTTTTTAAATCAATATTCAACCGCAAAAGCTGGCTTGCACACAGAGATGACGAGACCTGTCCTTAGGAGACAAACCAGGACTTTTGGGCAAGTCCTCCGCTCTGGCGCAGCCAGGTCAGTGTCCCCGCAGGGTCAGCGGAGGCTGACCATGACGCAAGTGCTGGGCTTGAGTAAAACCCTCTACCCCAGCATCCCTCAGCCAGGGGGAGGCAGCAAGCGTCAGCTGGGCTTCCCAATGAACTTTAAAGTCCACCCAGGGGAAAACAAGGGAGCGAATGAAAGGATGAATTATGTTCCGTGGAGCAGAAAAACGCCAGGTGGGGCAACCCCTACGCGTCATGTCCTTCCCGGGAAAAGTGGTTTCCAGAAGACCGGGGCTCCCGATGAGAGGAGTCGCCTCACCCACTGGGACCCACTACCCTACGAAACCGTATTCCTACTTAGACATCACTCTGGAAACACTTCCGGCCCGGCAGCTCCCCAGGGAGCGCATGCGCCCAGACCACGGTGCAGAAGTGTCCCGTGCTGCCAACGGCCTCCCCGCGCCACACCTGCAAAGCCTTCCCACTTCTTCAGTCTTAGAACTGTCTCTTGGAACAACCTCAGGTCTGCCTCCCATGTAGGCAAGGAGGTTCCCTATCAGGAAACTGTCTTTGATGTCCATCTCTGGGATTTGAACCGCCCACTCTTTGCAAAGGAAAGTAGCCTACGATGCAGAATAATAACTACCCTTACTCCTCCTCCTCCCCCCATAGGACTTCCATGTGTCAGGTACTGTGAGTTCATTTAATCTCAAAACAACATTTTACAGACAAGGAAACAGAAGCAAAGTGAAGTTAAGGGATGGGAGGCTGTACAAAGCTGCTGGAATCAGGATTCAGACCCACGCAGTCTGAGTCCACTGTCTTCCCATCCTGAACCACTTCTCTACACAGCAGATTTGCAATCACCAGAAACAGCTGTGCTCTAAATAGGAGGCTTTATGAAACATGGCTAGAATATTTTCTCTATTGGTTATGCTACTGCCATCCTAGATTTATAAATTTTCATCCTAGATTTTCTTTTTCTAAGAAAAAGCAGCCCACTGCCCTATTACAATCCAAATTTTCCATCGGATACAGATCTGATGGGCCTCACTACTCAAGCCAGCCACACACTCACAGTGCTAAGCTGGTGTCAGGCGGAGCAGCAGGAGCTGCAGCCACTGCCACAAGCAACACTCCCTGGGAGCCATGGAAAACATCCTCCTCCATCCCTCTGGGCTCAAGGAGAAAATCACAGCAGCAACTACAAACAAGGATCAGAACTCAGCAAAGTGTAGGGGATGGCGAATGGCTTCACCACTGCAACACTGCTGACAGTCTCTACAAACGCTAAACATACATTCACCCGATGAACCAAGTCCTCAAAGTAGATATAGAGACAGACAGACAGAGAGACAGATATTTCTGGCCACACCCACAGCATGTGGAAGTTCCTGGGCCAGGGATCGAACCCGAACCATGACAGTGTCTTGAGCTGCCGCAGTGACAATGCCAGATCCTTAACCTACTGTGCCACAAAGGACCTCCACAAGACAAGAGACAAACTCAGCAGACATGCACATCTATGTCCTCCAAAATATACAAATAAGAATGTTTAGGAATTCCTGCTGTGGCAGTGGTTTAAATGCCACTTAATCCTGCAGTAGGTTAAGGATCTGGTGTAGTCTCTGTGGTTGCATGGGTTCTCTCCTGGATCCAGCATTGCTGCAGCTCTGGCATAGGTCATACCTGGAGCTCGGATTTGATCCTTGTCTCGGGAATTTCCATATGCCGTGGGTTCAGCAAAAAAGAAAAAGAAAAAAGAAAAAAAAATAAAATAAAGGAATGATCACAGAAGCTTTGTTTGTGATAGCTAAAAAGCAGAAACAACCCAAATGTCCAACAGGAGACTAGCCAAATAAACTGTGGTATAGTCCTACAAGAGGATAAAGACAAACTCAGAAATTTCAAACTCTCATATACAAAAGCAGAGATGAATCTCACAGATACGATGAAGAGCCAGGCACAAGGAAACATACTATCTGACTTCACTGTTATGAAATTGAAATATAGGCAAAACTAATCAAAAGTGATCAACAGTGAGAAAATCCAGAATAGTGGTTATCTCAGGGCAGGACAAGGGGATATTGACTGGAAGAGACACGGGGAACTTTCTGGGGCCCCGGAAAAGTTCTTTATCTTGATCTGAGTGACGGTCACATAGAAGTGAACATATATAAATATTCATTGAACTCTGTCACTTAAGATTTGTGCATTGTCCAGAGTTCCTACTGTGGTGCAGCAGAAACGAATCCACCTAGTATCCATGAGGATGCGGGTTTGATCCCTGGCCTCACTCAGTTGCTCCAATTCAGCCCCTAGCCTGGGAACTTCCATATGCCACAGGTGCAGCGCTATAAAAGCTAACAAACAAACAAAAATCTATGCATTATTCTTTGAAAGAAAAAATTGCAAATGGGACTCAGAGACAAATTTAAAGAACGTTTTCATTATTGAACAGAACAGGACAAAAATAAACGCACTAAGGCATTAAACTCACAAAGCTATACATGACTGAGTGAATAAACAAATAAATAAAGCAGATCTAGAGCAAACAGTTGAAAATAGCTAAAAATTGAAATTAATATTAGAAAATGCGGTGTAACTGCTAAATAAGTCCAAGGACTTGTCCTGTCAAAAATAAATTAAAAAACAAAAATTAAAAGAAAAATGTCTGTTGGTCAAGAAAAAAAAATGGGAAAAAATACACAAATATCAACATTTTTAAGTGAGAAAAACTAGAAACACTTTAAAAAGAATGCTAATTAAAATCTTTATACTAGTAATTTGAAAATCTCATGAGACAATTCTCAGAAAATAAAACTTTAAAAAATTGACACAAGATGAATCAGAAAAGCTGAACAAACCAATCATTATGGGGTAAAAACTGAGTAAGTCATCAAAGAATTATTTCAAAGAAAGCTGCCAGACCTAGTTGGTTTTATGGGTAATCTCTTTCCTATACTCATGGAACAGATAATTCCCATGTTATAGAGACGATTCCCAATGCTGGAAAGCACTTCAATTTACTTTATAAAATTAGCCTAGCCTCAACTCCAAAGCTGACAAAAATAGTACACAACTACAGACAAATGTCATTTATGAATACAGACGGAAAACCTCCAAATAAAACATGAACAAGCAACTCTAACAACATTTTCAAGGAATAATCTACCAGGAGCAATTAATTATATTCTAAAAATTCTTAGATTGTTACTGCAAGGAAATTAACACAATAAATTGAAAGAAGGAAAATCACAGAATTATCCCAATGGTTGCTTATAAGATATGTGTTAAAGATTCGCGTCCCTGTTCTGATTAAAAAATAGTAATAATAATAATGATTAATAAGCCAAAAAGACAGGTTACCAAATAATACTCAAACTGACACTTAAAGAAGTCACAAAGAGGAGTTCCTGTCGTGGCGCAGTGGTTAACGAATCCGACTAGGAACCATGAGGTTGCGGGTTCGGTCCCTGCCCTTGCTCAGTGGGTTAACGATCCGGCGTTGCTGTGAGCTGTGGTGTAGGTTGCAGACGCGGCTCGGATCCCGCGTTGCTGTGGCTCTGGCGTAGGCCGGTGGCTATGGCTCCGATTGGACCCCTAGCCTGGGAACCTCCATATGCCACGGGAGCGGCCCAAGAAATAGCAAAAAGACCAAAAAAAAAAAAAAAAAAAAAAGTCACAAAGAAACTTGGTTATCAGACAAGGGAGGCTGGCCACTCCATCGCCACTAAAACAAGAAGTTACATGCAAAGCAACTAACAAGAAAAAGGAGTATGATTATCTCCTAGGATGAGCAAAATTATCAGTCTCAGAAACCATATAAATGTCTACCATGAAAACCCAAAAGAAACTGTTGAAAACCTGTATTAAGAATTCAGCAAGTGACTGATTATAAAAGAAAAATACAGAAACAGTCATATACCAACAAAAAGCATGAAGTTAGAAGATATAATAGGAAAACATCCTGCTGAAAATAATACCAAATCCCTGGCCTCACTCAGTGGGTTAAGGATCCAGCATTGCCATGAGCTGTGGTGTAGGTCACAGAGGTAGCTCAGAATCCAGCATTGCTGTGGCTGTGGTGTAGGCCAGTGGCTGCAGCTCTGATTGGACCCCCAGCCTGAGAACCTCCACATGCTGCGGGTGCAGCTCTAAAAGGACAAAAAAAAAAAAAAAAGACAACAACAACAACAAAAAAAAACTGAATGAAGCTATCTGAAGAAAACTTCAAAATGAAGCATAGTACACTGAATAAACAAAAAAAACAAATAAACAAAAATAAAAATAAAAAGAGTTGATTACCAGGAAAAAAAAAAAAAAAAAGAAAACTTCAAAATGACTTGAGTGAATGTGAAGACATTCCATTTTCCTGGGGAGGAAAATCCGTGGTAATTCTCCACAAGGGAACTTTACATGTGAAAGGATTCCAACAAAAATCTTAAAGGTTTTGGGGTAGGAAAACAGGAAGAGGGGAGAACCCGACCAAATAATTTAACATTCAGGGGATGGGGTCATCCATGCAAAGAAAAGAGGTAGAAGATTTTGAAGAGAAGAGAAATGTGAACTGTCAGATAGGAAAAATATAACGTGGAGTTCCCATTGTGGCTCAGCGGTAATGAATCTGTCCAGTATCCATGAGGATGTGGGTTCAATCCCTGGCCTCACTCAGTGGGTTAAGGATCCAGCATTGCCATAAGCTGTGGTGTCAATCACAGACATGGCTCAGATTCTGTGTGGCTGCGGCAGAGACCAGCAGCTGCAGCCCTGATTCGACCACCTGGGAACTTCCATATACCACATGTGAGGCCTTAAAAAGCAAAAAAAAAAAAAAATATATATATATACACACACACACACACACACACACACACACATATATATACATATATATATATAGTGTTACAACAGCTAAGACAGAGTGATCTGAAAAGGCCAATAAAAAATAAATTTGCTAATCAATACAACTGAAACACACCCTCACACCATGCACAAAAATAAACTCAAAATGGCTTAAAGACTTAAACATAAGACAAGACACCATCAAACTCCTGGAAGAGAACATAGGCAAAACATTCTCTGACATCAACTGTACAAATGTTTTCTTAGGTCAGTCTCCCAAGGCAACAGAAATAAAAGCAAAAATAAACCATTGGGACCTAATCAAACTGACAAGCTTTTGCACAGCAAAGGAAACCATAAAAAAAAAAAAAAAAAAAAAAAAGATAACTAACAGAATGGGAGAAAATAGTTTCAAACGACACAACTGACAAGGGCTTAATCTCTAAAATACACAAACAACTTATACAACTCAACAGCAAAAAAGCCAACAACCCAATTGAAAAATGGGCAAAAATACCTGAATAGACATTTCTCCAAAGATATACAGATAGCCAATAAGCACATGAAAAAATGCTCAACATTCCTGATAATTAGAGAAATGCAAATCAAAACTACTGTGAGGTACCACCTCACACCAGTGAGAAAGACCATCACTAATAAGTCCACAAATAACAAAGGCTGGAGAGGATGTGGAGAAAAGGGAACCCTCCTGCACTGTTGGTGGGAATCTAAATTGGTAAAACCACTATGGAAAACAGTATGAGATACTTTAGAAAACTATATATATATCCACCATATGACCCAGCAATCCCACTCTTTGGCATATATTCAGATAAAACTTTCCATGAAAAAGACACATGCACCTGTATGTTCGATACAGCACTATTTACAATAGCCAAGGCATGGAAACAATCTAAAAGTCCATTAACATATGAATGGATTAAGAGGATGCGGTATATATATACACAATGGAATACTATTCAGCCATAAAAAAAGAACAAAATAACACCATTTGCAGCAACTTGGATGGAACCAGAGACTCTCATACTAAGTGAGGTAAGTCAGAAAGAGAAAGACAAATACCATATGATATCACTTATATCTGCAATCTAATACACAGCACAAATGAACCTTTCCACAGAAAAGAAAATCATGGACATGGACAACAGACTTGTGGTTGCCAAGGGAGAGGAGGAGGGAGTGGGATGGACTGGGAATTTAGGGTTAATAGATGCAAACTATTGCCTTTGGAATGGATAAAGAATGAGATCCTGCTGTATAGCACCAGGAACTATATCTAGTCACTTATGATGGAACATGATAATTTGAGAAAAAAGAATGTATACATGTATGTGTGAATGGGTTACCTTGCTGTACAGAAGAAAACTGACAGAACACTATAAACCAGCTATAATGGAAAAAAATAAAAATCATTAAAAATAAATAAATAAATAACTTTGCTGTACAGCAGAAAGTGACAACATTGTAAATCAACTACAATAAAAAAATTTTAATTTAAAAAAATAAAACAAAAAAAAAAACAGATGAAACAGCAAGTCCCCAAACAGGCAGTATGCACATGTTTTTAATACATGCTTAAGGTAACAACTCAAATCACTGTGGACACAGATGGATTATTCTGTAAGTAGTGCTAAAGTAACTGGTTACCTATTTGGGAAAAATTAAATTAGATCCCTACTCACAGTATACACAAAAATAAATTCATTTGGATGAAGAATTAAATTTAAAAAATAAAATCACGATGAACTAGGGGAAAGTAGAGGTGATCATTTACCCGATCTTGGAAAAAGGTAAAGCCTTTCAAAACATAAAAGGCTGAAGCTACAAAAGGTGACAGATTTGACTACAAAAAGTCTTAAAATATCTGTATATATATCTATACACATATTTAAAAAAAGAAGAAGAATCTACAACACACCGACATAGAGAATAGACTTGTGGTTGCCCAGAGGGAGGTGGGAGGGAGTAGGATGGACTGGGAGTTTGGGGTTAGTAGATGCCAACTATCCATTTAGAATGGATAAGCAGTGAGGTCCTACTACATAGCACAGGGAACGATATCCAATCTCCTGGGATAGACCATGATGGAAAATAACAGAAAGAAAGAATGTATATAAAGAAAGAAGGGATGACTGAGTCACTTTGCTGTCGAGCAGAAATTGGCGCAACACTGTAAATCAACTATACTTTAATAAAAGAGTCTGCAAAATTAAGACTCAAATGAAAACCTGGAAAAACATTTACAAATTATAAGACAAAGCAAAAAGCCTTAATGTAAAAGGGCTCTTTCAAAACCAAAAGAGAAAAATGTGCATTTCAGTATAAAAATGAGCAAAGGACATTCATAAAGTAATAAACACACTTTTAAAACATTCAGTTTTGAAATAATTAAAAGAAAAAAGAAAGAAAATTTTTTAAAAATTCAGTCTCCTTGAGTAAATCACAGCTTCAAAGACATAACCAATAAGAGAATGAGGGGAACTTTCCCAAATCCAGGTTTAGGCAAACCAACCATAAAACCAATACTTTGAGATAAATGATGAAACCGAATATGAACTGGGTCTTAGGTGGTAATGAGGAATTCATATAAATACTGCCAGATGTGATAACTGTACAGTGCTTATGTTAAAAAAAAAAAAAAGCCGGAGTTCCCCGTCGTGGCGCAGTGGTTAACGAATCCGACTAGAAACCATGAGGTTGCAGGTTCGACCCCTGCCCTTGCTCAGTGGGTTAATGATCCAGCATTGCCGTGAGCTGTGGTGTGGGTCGCAAACGCAGCTCGGATTCTGCGTTGCTGTGGCTCTGGCACAGGCCAGCAGCTACAGCTCCGATTGGACCCCTAGCCTGGGAACCTCCATATGCCGCGGGAGTGGCCCAAGAAATGGCAAAAAGACAAATAAAGCCTTTTTTGGCCATGCCCACTGCATGTAGAAATTACCGGACCAAGGATCAAACCCTCACCAAAGCAGTGACCCTAACCACTTCAGTGACAACACTGACTCCTTAACCCACTGCACCACAAGGGAACTCCAAAAAAGTTCTTTTTTAATGAGCTGAATGCTGAAGAATCTAGGATAAAAGTTTGAAACATCTGTAATTTATTGTGCAGCCAAAAAGAAACAGATGAAGCAAATCTGGCATAATGTTAATTATCAAGGAGCTCCCGTCATGACTCAGTGGTTAACGAATCCGACTAGGAACCATGAGGTTGCGGGTTCGATCCCTGGCCTCGCTCAGTGGGTTAAGGATCTGGCGTTGCCGTGACCTATGGTGTAGGTCAAAGACAAGGCTCGGATCCTTCGTTGCTGTGGCTCTGGCGTAGGCGGGCGGCTACAGCTCCGATTAGACCCCTAGCCTGGGAACCTCCATATGCCACGGATGTGGCCCTAGAAAAGGCAAAAAAACAAACCAAAAAATAAAAATGTTAATTATCAAAAAGGCAAATGTGTGTGTGTGTACTTTAGACAAATAAATCCAATCAATGCCAAAGTGCAAGAGTCATTTCAGCTATTGCTGATGGGAGCATAAATTGGTGGAAGTTTTCCGGAAGGTAATCTAGCAATATGTGATAAAAAACCTTAAAAAAAGTTTAAACCCAGCAAGTCTGTGTTCAATAACTTGTCACAAATAAATTTTCAACTGGTACAGAGGGTAGTAAAAAGTTTATCATCATAATATTATTTGTGACTGAGAAATACTGAAAACTACCCAAATGCTCAATCTTAAATTTTCACACAGCCATCTGATAGATTACTACCAGACAGTCATAAAAAACTGATATTGAGAAGAAGAATTAAAGCTAAGCTGCTGTATTTTATGGTATAACAGCTATGGAAAAGAACATGGCAGTTTCTCAAAAAACTAAAAATAGAATTACTACACAATCCAGCAATTCTACTTCTGAATATATATCTGAAAGATCTGAAAGTGAGGACTTGAAGAGATATTTGCACACCTATGTTCACAACAGCACTGCTCACTATAAGCAAATGGTAGGGAGTTCCCTTGTGGCACAGCAGGTTAAGGATCTGGCATTGTCACTGAAGCAACTCAGGTCACTGCAGTGAAGCAGGTTTGATCCCTGGCCCAGAAACTTCCATGTGCCACAGGCATGGCCAAAAATAAATAAATAAAACAAAACCTTAAAAAAAAAAAAGGAAAAACCAACCCAAGTACCCAAGTGTCCTTGCATGGATGAACAGATCAACAAAATGTGGTATTATCTATACAAAGGCATATTATTCAGCCTTAAAAAGGAGATTCTGATACATGCCATGTAAATAAGCCTTAAGGAAAACATACTGCATCAAAGAAGCCAGACATACAAGGGCAAATACTGGGGTTCCCTTGTGGCTCAGCAATAACGAACCCAACTAGTATCCATAAGGATGCAGATTCAATCCTTGACCTTGCTCGGTAGGTTAAGGATCTGGCATTGCCGTGAGCTGCACTGTAGGTCACAGACTCGCCTGGGATCCTGCGTGGCTGTGGCTATGGTATAGGCTGGCAGCTGCAGCTCTGATTTGACCTCTAGCCTGGCAACTTCCATATGCCCTATGGGTACGGCCCTAAAAAGACAAAAATAAAAAAATAAATTTAAACAATTTTTTAATTTAAAAAAAAGGGCAAATACTGTATAATTCCACTTACATGAGGTACCTAGAGTAAGCGCATCATAGAGACAGAGAGTAGAATGGCGGGGTTTGAGGGAAGGGAGAGAATTACTGCTTAATGGGTACAGAGTTTGAGTTTAGCAAAATGAAGAAGATGGCAATGAAAATGATTCTGGAAATGGATGGTGGTGATGACTACAGAATTACTGTGAATGTACTTAAAGCCACCAAACTGTACATTTTAAAATGGTTAATTTTTTTTTTTTTTTTTTTTTTTGGTCTTTTTGCCTTTTCTAAGGCTGCTCCTGCGGCATATGGAGGTTCCCAGGCTAGGGGTTGAATCAGAGCTGTAGCCGCCGGCCTACGACAGCAACGCGGGATCTGAGCCTAGTCTGCAACCTACACCACAGCTCACAACAACGCTGGGTCCCCAACCCACTGAGCAAGGGCAGGGATCGAACCCGCAAGCTCATGGTTCCTAGTCGGATTCGTTAACCACTGCACCACGACAGGAACTCCTAAAAATGGTTAAGTTTTATGTGTTTTTTTTTTAAATCACCATTTAAAACAAAGATCTACTGATACATTTTAAGAGAAAAAGGCATATTATAAAATAACATGTTCATGTATGACCTCAATTTTGTTTCACGGATGTCCTCAATATTCACACACTGACACAGGGGGCAAAAAAAGCTCAGAAGGGCATATAACAATGTTCATGGTAATTATTATTAGGTACTGTGCTTCCAAGAAAAATTTGTTTTCTTTTTCTTACTTTTTCTTTTTAGGGCCACACCTGTGGCATACAGACGCTCCCAGCTTAGGGGTGGAATCAGAGATGGAATCAGAGATGCAGCCACGGCAACGGTGGATCCAAGCCACATCTGCCACTGAAGCTGCAGCTTGCGGCAACGCCAGATCCTTAACCCACTGAGCGGGGCCAGGGACTGAACCTGCATCCTCACGGATACCATATCTGGTTCTTAACTCCCTGAGCCACAAGGGGAACTCCTATTTTCTCTGTGTGTCTGTGTGCTTTTGTGTAACTCCCAACTCTTCCACCATGACTCCTGTACTTGAAAGCAAAAGTATGCCGACTGGACAAACGAAAACGGAGAGAAAGAAAAGGACACTCGGGTCGCCTGCTGATCCGAATGTGAGAATATGCCCACGAGTGTGTTTCCAAGTGACACAGCAAATATAATCTTCCTTGAGAATTAAATCATAAAAGGCAGGAGAGCGTCTGGGAAGATAAAGGCCGACTCAGAAGACAGCGTCGGGGAGCTCCCTGCGGAATTAGAACACAGGTGGAGTCCGGTTTTCAACAATCCCAGAGCCCTGCGTGGGCTCCCGCCGTGTGCCCGGCAGGAAGGACACGGCCGGGGGTTGCCTCGAGCACCACTCCGGAGGCGCATCAGGAAGGCCTGGCTCAGAAAGCAAAGACCCCCGAACCACGCACCGCTCTCCCCGGGACTAGCCGCTGCCCACCCCCTTGTCTGCCCAAAGCTAAATGCACGGTCAGAAAATATTTGCTAGACAGCAGACATGGAGAGAAAAAGGCGCCTTTCTTTCCGTGGCCTTCGCTCGCCACATCTGGCACCGCTCTCAATAGAGGCTTTATGAGGGAGGGTCCAGATCCCACAGGCGCGAGTTACTCCGCTGACCACAAACAGCAATAAACAGACGTTGGGCTTTAGCTTTCCGTGCAGCAGAGGCACCCTGAGTAATCATGACAGAGCTTCCAGCACATTCCAACATCCAGGAAATGTTTATCGAGCGCCTGAGAAGCACAGGGCACTATTTGTCACACCATCCCACACAGACACGCGGGCACACGCCCTCCCACGCACGAAGCTTCTTTGTTCCCTGTGAGGGATCAGACGAGGCAAGGAACGACTCAGGCACTTGACAGTTTGAGTCTACATGTCACACCCCCCCGGAACGGGGAGAGGGGGGCAGAGGCGGAGGGAACGTTCGTCCCTGAGGAAGGAACAACGGGGCCACACCGCTGCATCCTCCCACGGGAGGCCCTGGACCGAGGGGCTCAGGTCCCTGGCAGGGGAGAGGGCAGCTCTCCGCCTTCCGAAAACTGCACGGACCGCAAGCCCGTGGAGCAGAGTCACTGCAAACCCCCGGTCCTGCCGGAAACTCATCACCGGGGTTCCCCGCCAGGCGCGAGACCCACGCCCTCCTTCCCCGGCTCTTCCGCAGCCCCACACAGGAGTCGCATCGCCCCCCCTTCATCATACATACTTTTGCCCCCATTGTTCTTCAGGACGTTGGAGAGGTTGACAGAGGCGGTGCCTAGGAGTTCATTTCGCAACGTGTGGCAGCTCCAGACCTTCAAATCTAAATGACTCTGGGCCGTGACATTCCTGGAAGACAAAACACTTGACTCACCACATGCAAGCAGCTCGGGCACTCCTCTTAGAAGAAGCCAGATAAGCTAAACTGCTGACGTCTTGGGGGGGGGGGGACCCCAAGGAGGAAGACCCTCACATATACCCTTTGCCCCACAGAGCTGACCCGGTAGCCACTTAGCTAACAATGAATGCTCTGTGAGCTCAGTGAGGGAGAAACACCTGAGGAGAAGGTGCCTCAGGGACCAAAGGCGGAAGAGGCCGAGGCGGCCCAGGAAGCCCCCTCGGAGCCCCGGGGGCAGGGGCTGCAGTTCGGAGGGAAGGGGGTTTTTCTCTTACAAAATGATGATCTCGTTCCAGAGAAGCTCGGAGCTCCCGATTCGCTTCCCGGTCTTCTTGGTCTCACTGGGGAGCCCATCCACTGCCACTTCCACAAACGAGTTAATTCGAGGTTGACGACTATGCACCTTGGGCTTTGCTGACACCACTGGAGGGAAAGACAGAAAGAGCCCGGGATGAGTCAGAGGGCTCCCAGGTGCCCCCCTGTGGCAGCTGTCTTCCCTCTTTTTCGGTGTTTTCTTTTTAAAAAGAAATGTTTTTTCCTCGTTCTCAAGATTTTTTTTTTAATCTGAGGAGATATATATATATATATATATATATATATACACACACACATATATACATACATATGTATGTATATAAAATCACTCCTAACCTGAAAACACTGGGATAACTATCATTAAGATGTTGCTAAGTCCAGACTTTCTAGACTTTCATCTTTTATGTCCCCAATTCTTTAAAAATTCCTCTCCTTCCAAAACCCTTTTTTTTTTTTTTTTTTTTTTTTGTCTTTTTGTCCTTTTAGGGCTGCACCTGTGGCATATGGAGGTTCCCAGGCTAGGGGTCGAATCAGAGCTATAGCTGATTCGAGCCACAGCAACACCAGATCTGAGCCACGTCTGCAGCCTACACCACAGCTCACGGCAGTAACAGATCCTTAACCCACTGAGCAAGGCCAGGGATTCAACCTGCAACCTCAGGGTTCCTAGTCAGATTCATTTCTGCTGCGCCACGACAGGAATTCCCCAAAACCCATTTTGAAAAGCTGCAACATAAGGCCATTATAAGGATATGCTAAATATTGTCAACTATTCATTCACTGTTCAATAGGTTGCTTCCAACTTTTTGCTCAGGGAAAATAAACCACAAATGTATACAGTATTTGCATGCATTTCAGAGTATTTGTCCAATGGATATGAACTTCTTTTTTTTAAGTTCATTTTTTTTTTTGTCTTTTTGTCTTTTTGCCATTTCTTGGACGGCTCCCGCAGCAGATGGAGGTTCCCAGGCTAGGGGTCGAATCAGAGCTGTAGCTGCCAGCCTACACCAGAGCCACAGCAACGCAGGATCCGAGCTGCATCTCCGACCCACACCACAGCTCACGGCAACACCAGATCGTTAACCCACTGAGCAAGGGCAGGGATCAAACCCGCAACCTCATGGTTCCTAGTCGGACTCGTTAACCACTGCACCATGATGGGAACTCCTCTTTTTTTTAAGTTCTTAAAACTGCTTAATTCCTTTCCAAAAAGGGTAACCCCGTGTAGACATCCATCAGCCTAGAGGAATACGTCCGTCTCACCAAACACCACACAGCCCTCAGCACTGTTTTCCACTCTCCACAAATTATATAGATTAAAAAAAAAAAAAAGTATAAAGATAACAGCTAAAATCTACTGGCCACTTATTACAGACACTACGCTACGTGTACATGATCTAACTGAATCCTCACAAGGATTCACACTCCATTTCAGCCAGGAGGAAACAGGCCTGGGGAAAGCGAGGGCCTTGTCCCAGGCTACAGAGCCAGGGAGCCTCGAACCAGAGGGTGCACCCGGCCAGACTCTACACCACACTGTAAGTCACTAACAGCCTTTGCTTATTTGCTCTAATGCTGTTCTTCAATTACTAGCCAGATTGAGTGTTTTTTCCATGTTCTTGTTAACCATCTGCATTTCCTCTTCTGCTCGTTTCCTTCATGTGGCAGCATTTTTGATGCTCGCATGGCGCCAGCCAGTCAGGGACTCAGCACCAATGAGGCAAGCATACGCCCAGGGCTGGAGGCTAGACAAGCTCCTGGCGTAGCATTCATCAGCGCAGGGGCAACTCCAGGTCATGAGGACGAAACACATCTAGATGGCTTCTACCCGATGCCCCAAATCAGGGCATATAACTGCTGCTCCTAGCGCCTGATGACAAGACTGCCGGGTCCTGATCTCCCATCATGAGTAAGCAGACCTCTCCCTCCCGGACCCCTCTGAGGGGTGACTGTCCTAGAAGGTCTGCAACCTGGCAAAAGGCAAAGCAACCTCCGATTGTTTTTAGCAATACCGGTCTTCTCTAGGCCCAAAAGAACGTCAAGGAAGAACAATGACAGCTGTGGCGAAGCTTCAGGAGCAAAAAGGGAAGGTGCTAGGAAACAAGGTGTAGTGGCTGGGAGGTGTGGCCCAGAAATGAAGTGCTTCCCACAGAGACGGAGGTGAACTGAGGCCCCCTGGTGGTAGGAAAGAAGCTCTGCACACAGACCCTCACATGTAAATAAACTACAGGGACTAGTTACAGAGACCTACCATTTTGAGCTAGACGGCTTCTTTAAAATCAACAAGTTCAAACCCTCTATTTAACAGGTGGGCCAACTAAGATTCAGGGAGGTGGGACAACATACCCAAAATCACAGAGCTAGTCAGAGGCAGTGCTAAGCCTGCAACCAGGTCGGCCAGCTCCCAGGCCAATTCTTTGACCTCTGCCATCATGTTTCCTTTTTGGTCCTCTAGGTTATTTTCTAGTATTTACATAGATAGGTAGATAGATAGACAGAGAGACAGACAGACAGACAGACAATGTGAGATATTTAAAAAGTTGAAGAATAAGACAAAGAATTCCTATAAACCCTTCACCCAGAGTCATCCAGTATTAACTTTGTGCTATATTTGCTGTATTACTCTCCTCTCCCTTGATTCTCTCCCATAAACATTTACATTTTTTCCTAAAACGCTGAGACTGAGCTGTACATGCAGTTCCCCTTTACTCCTAAATCCTTCAGTGTGTCTTTTCTAAGAACTAAGACATTTTCTAACACAACCATAGTTAGAAACATTGGGGATAGTTAACATTCTTTAATGCTATTTCCTAACTGATAGACTTTATTCAAATTTCACCAGCTATCCTATCAAGGTTCATTATGGCAAAAGAGAAAAGAAAAAAAAAATGTTCTAGTTCTGGACGCAATCTAAGATCACATGTTAGTACTTTTATCATGAAGTCTCCACTTTACAGAAAAATTCAAAGAATAGAATCCATAGGAGTTTCCTAGTGGCCTGGAATTTGGGGAGGCAGCATTGTCACTACTGTAGCACAGGTTCGATCCCTGGCCCAGGGACTTCCACAGGCTGCCAGCACGGCCAAAATAAAAAATAAAAATGAAAATTTTAAAAAAGAATAGAATGAAGAATTGCAAGCTCTTCGCCAATTGCTATCATTTTGCCACATTTGCTTCTTCCCTCTCTCTGTGTGTCTGTTTGCAGTCTTACCCAGAGAACTTGCGCAATAATGAAGATGTCCTGCACCAGCGCTGTCCAGCACATCGCCACGAAATGCGTGTGGCTCTGAAGCACCTGAAATGTGGCTGGTGAGACTGAGGATGTGAGCTCTGATGTCTATGTAATTGTATTGTAGATAATACTACCTGGCTACACCTGCTATCCTACTGGATTGCACGGGACACAGTTAAATGACATCTATGTCCGTGTGTGTGTGTGTACATGTATGCCCACACACTTTTTGTTTGGAGGTTCTAGCAGGGGAGCACAGCTACTCGTATACCCTTGACCCAAGAACGGTCCTCCTCTATCGGGCATGGTTGACCTCTGCGACCGAGCGCGCAGCTTCGGGAGGGACGCACCTGAAGCGGCGAAGGAGGAAGGGGACATCCGCCTAGCCAGCCAGAACAGCCCAATCAACCCTGGCCATCAATGGGGTGACAGATATCACAGCCGGATTGCCCTCACATCCTATACCCACACACTTTTTTGGAAAACTATCTGAAAGTAAGTTGTAGACATCATGACAGATCAGACCTCATTACTTTCAGAAACAACCCTGACAATAAAAACACTCTCCCACCCAACCACACCATTATTATACCTAAAAAAAAAAAGTACAGGTGTTGCTGTTGTGGTTCAGTGGTTAACAAATCTGACTAGCATCCATGAGGACGCAGGTTCGATCCCTGGCCTTGCTCCATGGGTTAAGGATCCGGCATTGCCGTGAGCTGTGATGTAAGGGGCAGACTCGGCTCAGATCCTACGTTGCTGCGGCTGCAGTGTAGGCTGGCAGATACAGCTTGGATTGGACCCCTAGCCTGGCAACCTCCATATGCCACAGGTGAAGCCCTGAAAAGCACAAAAAAAAGTACAGCCGCTCCCTCTATCATTTATTTACTATTTCATGAAATATAAATGCCAGTTTATTCTACACAGAGTCACATCTTCACATAGGATTTAGCTTTTAAAGTCAACAAATAAGGCAAAAATCACATATTTCCAAAATTATACCCAACAAGCTGTTTGGAAGACCACAGAATAGAGCGTGGCATATTATCTTTCATTAGGTTCCAAAGAGCCAGTTTTTTGCTGTGCTATGCTATGTTTTCAGTGTCCCTTGAGTTAAATATCAGATAAAATAGTTGGCTTATATAAAACTCTAGGACTGCACTATGGAGGGGGCACAGGGCAGAGAGAGGGAACAGCATAGCAACAGCTCCCCTACTACACTGACGGCTTTTCCTCCCACTGAACGCATGAAAGAATCCCCCACACTGTTTAAATGGTTATTTTCCTCCTTCTCTCTCTCCTTCACCATTCTCCTGGATGGTATCATTGAATCTCTACAGGTCACGTGCATATAACGAGATGCACCTGCATGATCAAGTTAGCTCTCTCCACACTAGTAAGAAAAAAACACACTGGAGAAAGGCAGCAGAGAAACCTTTAGAAGCCAGTGTGAGTTCCTGAATAAAAGAACCTCAAAACAGGGACCTCTGCTATCACTGGTTTCCATGGGCGGGCTTCTGTTTTGGCCTAGGCCTGCTATCTATTAGATATGGCACTAAAGGCTATAGTCTCAAGTTCAAAACCATTACCAGTTCACTTGAATCTTCTCCCTTCTCCAAAGGGCTGGAGCAACCATGAGACACCAAGAAAAATAATTAAAATGTACGAAAACTATGAAGAAAATCAGTATCTCGGTAAGAAATAGGCAAAGAATATGCACAGGCAACGTACAGAAAAGGAAATAGAAATTTTCCTTAAACACATGATAAGACACTAAACATCACTTATAATTAAAGAAATGCGAAGTAAAACCAGACTGAGAACACAATTTTCTTTACCAGCCACACTGGCAAAGATTAAAAAAAAAAAAAAAAAAAAAAAGAAGGAGTTCCCTGGTGGCCTAGCAGTTGAGGATCTGGTGTTCTCACTGCTATGACAAATGTTTGATCTCTGGCCTGGGAATTTCTGTATGCTGTGGGTGCAGCTTTCCTCCACCCCCAACCAAAAAAAAAAAAAGGTCTGAAAACACATTGTGTTGGTAAAGATGTGGAGAAATAGGCACTCACTGATAACACAGGTTTCTCCCTCCAAGCAGGAGCATTGAGGGGCTGGAGGAAAGGAATGAATTGTAAAGTATCTAAGTGTATTAAAAAATGAATAACATTTACATTTTTGAAATAATAATGTTTAAATTTTGACCCAAGACAGAATTTTGCCTCCAGAGGACCATGTGGAGAGGCCTGAGCCAGGATACTGAGTGCCGGCCCCTCCCCGCACACCTCTTGGTCCCATGACTCCTGCTCACACTAAAGCTATGCAGCAACATGCTTTCATTCGCGTGCTATTTACTGAGGACCCACTATGTGGCAGGCACCGTTCTAGGCATCAGGGTATCAAGAGTAACCAGAACAGACAAAAATCCCTGCTCTCCTGGGGCTTATGTTCTACTGAAGGAGACAGCGCCGAAATAAAATAGGCAGGGCTGGGACAAGGGCTGGGAAGGAAAACAGAAAGCAGTGATGAGGAGAGATATGAGGAAGCCCAGGAAGGGGGGCGGGATGGGGCTCAGGGAAGGCCTCGATGAGGAGGTGGCTCTGGGGTAAAGACCGAAAGAAAGAAAGGAAGCAGACCAGGTGTATCATTTGGCCGAAAGAATTTCACTCAGAGGGAACAGCACGTGCAAAGACCCAGGGGTGGGAGTGTGCCTGGTATAGGCAATGGCTGGCAGGCACGGTCCATGTGCACCCGTGCATCGGGCCAGAGCAGAGGAAACGTGGAACAGGAAAGGAGAAATGGCAGGGGCCCCATCACATGGGATCTTCAGCTTGGTCCATCAAGTGAGTCAGCGAGTCCTCAGTGTGTTCGAGCTGAGGAATGACAAGAGCTGGCTCAGGTTTTAACAAGATCACCGGCTGCTGTGTGATCCAAAGAAGGAAGCTGGGCAAAGGGCAGAGGGAGGGAGCCGGGTTAGGGAGCTACCGCCTCAGTCTCAGGATGATGGCAGCTTGTAGGATGGTGGGCGTGGTGAGAGGTGGGGGTGAAGACAGACACAACCAGACTGGCTGATTGGCTTAAAACAGTGGGGAAAAAAATTGAGGGAAAACAATTAGAAGGTGAGCTCTAGGAGTGTTACATTTTGGATGGTCACTGAACATTCAAGTGGAGATGACAGGGGGGCTTACTGGATCCGCAGACCTGGAGTTCAGACACACAGGCACAGCTAGGCTGGAGACACAAATTTGGCAGTGATCTTATTAACAGTGGCATTTAGAGTGATAAGGATAGGAGTTCCCTGGTGACCTGGTGGTTAAGGATTTGGCATTTGTCACTGCTGTGGCTCAGCTTACATCCCTAGCCTGGGAATCTTTATATGCCACAGGCGCAGCCCCCAAAATAAAATACAATAAAAAATATGGAGCTCCTGCCATGGCGCAGTAGGTTAAGAAGCCACAGCTCGGATTCAATCCTTAGCCCAGGAACTTCCATATGCCAAGAGGGCGGCCTTAAAAAAAATACAAAAATATAAAATAAAAATGAAAAATGAAAAAGTAAAAAAAGCTAAAGTGATAAGGTTACATGAAATCACCAAGGGAATCAGCATAGATAGAGCACTGGGGGATGAAGCTATCACCATTTTATACAATTTCTGCCAAAAGTTCCTTTTTTTCCCTCTTCAAGAACTCCAGCTAAAAGAGGGCAACCCAATGAGAATGCTTATGCTCACAGGCCATTTCACAAAATCTGGCTCTCCAGGCCAAGGTCTGGTATCATTCTACTTCTTTCCCAAAGACTGGGCTGGACCTCAAATGACAAGCACGTCACATGGTGCCACTCACCTTTCAAAATAAGCTGAGATTTCTCAAAAGGCAGGGCCACCCCTGCCCGGCTGGAGCTGGCAGATGCCATGTCATCACCAGGACACTGAAAGACAAACACAGCAGGTTTTAGAGGACATCTGATAAGAGACTAAGGAACTGAACCCAACTTTAATATCTGAGTTTCAAGGGACACAAGCTGGAAAATATAAACAATCAAGCAGCTGCAGCTGAGCTACTGCCAGCAGAGTGGTGTTTGTCTCAGGGTGACTACTGAACCTGGATAGGACTTGAAGAGGGAGAGCCTAAAATAGTATCTCCAGAAAGAAAGCCACGGAGTCCCTGCTGTGGTACAAGGGGGTTGGACCTGCAGTGCTGGAATACAGTGTGTCTGCAGTGCTGGGATGCAGGTTCAATCCCCGGCCCAGCACAGTGGGTTAAGGATCTGGTGTTGCCGCAGCTGCAGCATACACCATAACTGTGGCTTGGATCCGATCGCATCCTGGAACTCCATATGCCAGGGATCAGATCCCTCCCAAATGCCATGGGATGGCCCAAAAAGAATAAAAAGCAGAAGAAAGTCACAGTTCAACATTGTTTTTAAATAGTATCAATCCGGAGTTCCCATCGTGGCACAGTGGTTAACGAATCCAACTAGGAACCATGAGGTTGCAGGTTTGATCCCTGGCCTTGCTCAGTGGGTTAATGATCCGGCATTGCCATGAGCTGTGGTGTAGGTTGCAGACGCGGCTCAGATCCCGCGTTGCTGTGGCAGTGGTATAGGCCGGCGGCTACAGCTCCGATTGGACCCCTAGCCTGGGAACCTCCATATGTCGCGGGAGTGGCCCAAGAAATTGCAAAAAAAAAAAAAAAAAGTAGTATCAATCCTAATAAAGACCATATATGACAAACCCACAGCAAACATCATCCTCAATGGTGAAAAGCTGAAAGAATTCCCACTGAGATCAGGAACAAGACAAGGATGTCCACTCTTGCCACTACTCTTCAACATAGTTTTGGAAGTCCTAGCCACGGCAATCAGTAAAGTAGAAGAAATTAAAGGAATACAGGAGTTCCCATCGTGGCGCAGTGGTTAACAAATCCCACTAGGAACCATGAGGTTGTGGGTTCAATCCCTGGCCTTGCTCAGTGGGTTAAGGATCCGGTGTCACCGTGAGCTGTGGTGTAGGTTGCAGACACAGCTCAGATCCCACGTTGCTGTGGCTCTGGTGTGGGCCAGTGGCTACAGCTCCAATTAGACCCCTAGCCTAGGAACCTCCATATGCCGCAGGAAGAGGCCCTAGAAAAGACCAAAAAAAAAAAAAAAAAGGAAAGAAAAGAAGTAAAAGGAATACAAATTGGATGAAAGAAGTAAAACTATCACTATTTGCAGATGACACAATACTATACCTAGAGAATCCTAAAGACTCTACCAGAAAACAGTTAGAGCTCATCCATGAATTTGGCAAAGTCGCAGGATACAAAATTAATACACAGAAATCGATGGCATTTCTATACACTAACAACAAAAGAGCACAAAGAGAAATTAGGGAAGCAATCCCGTTTACCATCGCATCCAAAAGAATAAAATACCTAGGAGTAAACCTACCTAAAGAAACAAAAGACCTGTACTCTGAAAACTACAAGCCACTGATAAAAGAAATCAAAGATGACACAAATAGATGGAAAGATATACCATGCTCGTGGATTGGAAGAGTTAATATTTTCAAAATGACTATACTACCTAAGGCAATCTACAGATTCAATGCAATCCCTATCAAATTACCAAGCACATTTTTCACAGAACATGAACAAAATATTTTAACATTTGTTTGGAAGCACAAAAGACCCAGAATAGTCAAAGACATCCTGAAAAGGAGAAATGCAGCTGGAGGAATCAGGCTTCCGGACTTCAGACTATACTACAAAGCAACAATCCTGAAAACCATATGGTATTGGCACAAAGACAGATATACAGATCAGTGGAACAGGATAGAAAGCCCAGAATTAAACCCATGCACCTACAGCCAATTCATCTATGACAAAGGAGGCAAGAATATACGATGGAGAAAAGACAGCTTGTTCAATAACTGGTGCTGGGAAAACTGGACAGCCACATGGAAAAGAATGAAATTAGAACATTCCCTAACACCATACACAAAAATAAACTCAAAATGGGTTAAAGACCTAGATATAAGACCAGACACTAAAAAACTCTTAGAGGAAAACATAGGTCAAACACTCTCTGACATAAAGCAACATCTTCTCAGATCCACCTCTTAGACTCATGACAATAAAAACAAAAATAAGCAAATGGGACAGAATCAAACTGAAAAGTTTCTGCACAGAAAAGGAAACCCTAAACAAAACAAAAAGACAACCCACAGAATGGGAGAAAATCTTTGCAAGTGAATCAACTGACAAGGGATTCATCTCCGAAATTTATAAATACCTTCTGCAGCTCCATACCAAAAAAACAAACAATCCCATCAAAAAAGGGGCAGAATCTAAACAGACAATTCTCCAAAGAAGACAGACAGATGGCCAAAAAACACATGAAAAGATATTCAACATCACTCATCATTAGAGACATGCAAATCAAAACCACTCTGAGGTACCACCTTACACCAGCCAGAATGGCCATCACCCAAAAGTCTACAAACAAGAAGTGCTGGAGAGGGTATGGAGAAAAAGGAACCCTAGTACACTGTTGGTGAGACTGTAAATTGGTGCAACCACTGTGGAAAACAGAATGGAGATGCCTCAGAAAACTCAAAATAGAACTACCATTTGATCCAGCAATCCCACTCCTGAGCATCTATCCAGAGAAAACCATGACTCAAAAAGACACATGTACTCCAATGTTCACTGCAGCACTATTTTCAATAGCCAAGACATGGAAACAACCTAAATGTCCATCGACAGAGGAGTGGATCCAGAAGATGTAGGACATATACACAATGGAATATTACTCAGCCATTAAAAGGAACGAAATACCAGCATTTTTAGCAACATGGATGGACCTAGAAATTATCATGCTAAGTGAAGTCAGCCATACAATGAGACACCAATATCAAATGCTTTCACTGACATGTGGAATCTGAAAAAAGGACAGAATGAACTTCTTTGCAGAACAGATACTGACTCACAGACTTCGAAAAACTTATGGTCCCCAGAGGAGACAGTGTGGGGGGTGGGGGGATGTGCTTGGGTTGTGGGATGGAAATCTTGTGAAATTGGACTGTGATGATCATTATACAACTAACAGATGTGACAAATTCATTTGAGTAATAAAGAAATAAAATAAAATAAGTAAAAAGTAGTATCAGAGCTCCTGTCATGGCTCAGGGGTTAACGAATCCAACTAGGAACCATGAGGATACAGGTTTGATCCCTGGCCTCGCTCAGTGCGTTAAGGATCCAGCGTTGCCATGTGCTGTGGTGTAGGTCACAGACGTGGCTCGGATCCCACGTTGCTGTGGCTGTGGTGTAGGCCGGGGGGGTACAGCTCCAATTAGACCCCTAGCCTGGGAAGCTCCATATGCTACGGGAGCGGCCCAAGAAATGGCAAAAAAAGACACAAAAAAAAAAAAATAAAAAGAAAAATGTAAAAAATAACAAGTAGTATCAATCCAATTTTTTAATGTGTAAAAGATCTTATATATTTCTCCAAAGAAGATATACAAATGGCCAATAAGCACATGAAATAACTCTTGATTGACTCTGTGAGCTGTAAGGCATCTATGTCACTCCACCTGAGGGGCTACAAGCAGGGGTCCATCTGGGGGTTTTTTTGTTTGTTTTTTGTTTTGCTTTTTTTGGGGGGGCCCACACCACACCATAAGGAATTACCCAGGCTAGGGGTCAAATGGGAGCTACAGCTGCTGGCCTACGCCACAGCTGCAGCAACACGGGACCTGAGCCACATCTGCAACCCACACCACAGCTCGTGGCAAAGCCGGATCCTGTCCTTAAGGATACCATGTCCTTAAGCAGCCAAGTCCTCGTGGATCCTAGTTGGTTCATTACTGCTCAACCATGACGGGAACGCCTATCTTGCATTTTGAGTGGAGCTTTTCCTCACACATAATTTTGTAACATTGTCGCTTGTCATTTGGAAAATAGTTCACTGAGCTATGCCAAATGTGGACAAATTTCATTATACGCGATCCAAAAAAACTGCATTTCTGAATGTCACCACTGATCTCATCAGATAAGTCTTTGAGTACTGGGAAGCTGTCGAGCGCTTTGTGGTAGATGCTAAGTGTTCCAAAATTCTCATTTGCACTTAAAAACTCATATTTTATCATTGGCAACAAGTACTGTCAGTTGTTTTCCTTGAATTGACAGGCTCATGTCATTCATCTTCAGGAAAATGTCTGCCAAACACTCAAATCTATTAACATTCATTTGCTGATTTTTTTTTAAGTAAAAAATGATATTTCATGGGAAAAAACTACATAATTCAGCTCTCAATTCAAAGAGTCCTACAAGTGCTTTTTCTCAACACATCCATTATATTTCAGTATGCGGGAGAAGTGATTTAGGCGTAGTTCCTATTTTCAACACACAGAATATTAAAAAGACATGTGCACAAGAGCCAAGACTTAATAAAATTAGTCAGTTTCACTGCGTCACCAAGCACATTCCTATGTGAAACTGGCTTTTTCTTGCCTTTTTACTGAGTGTGCCATGGTGAGAAACACAAGACAACAGCCCAGGACAGTGGCACTGCCCTGATTTGTGCTGTGGCACCAACACTTTTCACTCACCGTTGCTCTTGCATGAGTGCAAATGCATCGAAGTTAAAAAGGCGAAGTTGGAGTTCCCGTCATGGCACAGCAGGAATGAATCGGAGTAGGAACCATGAGTTTGCGGCTTCGATCCCTGGCCTCGCTCAGTGGGTTAAGGATCCAGCGTTGCTGTGAGCTGTGGTGTAGGTCACAGGCACGGCTCGGATCCCATGTTGCTGTGGCTCTGGCGTAGGCCAGAAGCTATAGCTCCGATAAGACCCCTAGCCTGGGAACAACCATGTGCTGCGGGTGCGGCCGTACGAAGACAAAAAAAAAAAAAACAACACTATGAAACTCCTATTCTACTCAACATCATTTAGCCCTGCTTTCGTTGTATTTGTACCTGATCTCTTCTTTCAACTCCCTGTTCTAAAGAGCTGTTCAGCCTTAAAACGTGGTTATTACTTCACCATATGACTCTACAAATGGAAGCCTTTTGTATGAGATTAAATGCAGTGACAGAGAATTCACACTGATTTTGACATTTTCCACAGCTGAAGTCAAAGAAGTCTATGCTTTAAGATTTTAGCCAGAACAAAACAAAACTACGTGCTTGCCCTATTTATAACATATAGCCAGTCCAAAAAAAGTCTAAGTGACCAGTTTTTCCCTGAACTAGTCTGTAACAGGCATTGTACTTCAATCTCATAGAGGGAGCAGCCGTGGAAACCTCTGAAACGTAGTGGGAAACATACAGGAATACGATACTAAAACGAACACGAGAGTTAGATGACGGCCTCCTGGCAGCATCTGACACAATGGATGACTCTGCGAAGCCTTGAAATGCTTTCTCCTTGGCCTCCCGGACACCACACCTGCCTGATTCTCGTCCTGCCTCTCTGGCTGCTTTTTCTCAGCCTCCTCTGTTGGCTCCTTCTCTGCGGACCCTCTGACCCTCCGAGTGTCCGGTAGCTCAGACCCTGCATGTCTTTCCTTGGTGATCTCAATCATCTCATGGCTTTCAATACCACCTATTCACGGACAATCCCATGGTGGTGTATCTGGTATAAACGTCACCCCCGAACCTCAGATGCTCTTTGTCTACTGATAAAACGGAGCTTCTGACACTTGCCCTCAATCCTGTTCTGCATCTCAGTGGTGAATGACAACTCCTTCCACCCCCTGGCTCAGGCCAAAATTCTGGGGCTCATTCTTGCTTCCCCTTTCCCTCGGACACCCCACATTCAATCTGACAGTAGATCCCGTTGGCTCTACCTTTAAAACATCTCCCAGCTCCAACATTTCCCTCCACCTCTGCTGTCCCTGCCTTGGTCCACAGCACCATCAGCTCTCAGCGGGACTGATGTTTTTCCTGCTTTTGCCCTCTGCACCCTTCAATCTAATTTCTACGTTTAGCAAGAGTCATGTTTTTCTATTATGTAATCAAATCATAGCACTCTGCTTTTCAGAAGCTGGAAGCTATCCAGTGGCTTCCCACCGATCTCCAAAGTCCTTGAAATGACCCTGAGGGCCTACGTGATACACCACCACATACCCCTCTGACCCCACCTCCCATTCCTCTCCTCCCTTGCTTCTTCCCCCCAAAGCTTCATGGGCCTCCTTGCTGTTCCTTGAACATGCCAGACATGTTACCCCGTCAGACTTCTACTTCTCTGTCTATAATGTTCCTTTCCCAATTGTCCACATGTGCAGTGGAAGTTCCCGCCACAGAAGTGACAATGACAATGCCAGATCCTTTACCACTAAGCCACCAGGGAACTCCCCAAATGTTGCCCTTTTTTTTTGCTTTTTAGGTCCTCACCCACAGCATATAGAGGTTCCCAGGCTAGGGGTCCAATCGGAGCTACAGCTGCCGGCCTACACCACAGCCACAGAAACGCAGGATCCAAGCTGCATTTGCGACCTACACCACAGCTCACAGCAATGCCGGATCCTTAACCCACTGAGCAAGACCAGGGATTGAACCCACAACCTCATGGTTCCTAGTAGGATTCGTTTCCGCCGCACCACGACGGGAACTCCAAGTGTTGCTTTCTTAAGTAGGCCTTCCCTAAGCACCCCCTCATCCCCACCTCTCCACACACACTGTACCCATCTTCTCCAGTTTACCTTCCCTCCTTGGCATTTTCACAGTCACGGGTCATACTGTACTGGTTTATCGTACTTACTGCGTCCCTCCTCTAGAAGGTAAGCTCCATGAGGGCCGAAATATGTGTCCCACCTCTTGGCCCTTGTAATCTACTGTCTAGGACAGTGCCTGGCTTCTCATAAGAACTCCATAAATATTTATGGAACAAATGAGCATCGATTTTCTGCAATTCAAAAGGATGTTTGACTCCGTTAAAGTTGTTTTGGTAGAGCAATAAACAGAACCGCTCTCTTTGACTCATCAGATTGGCAAGAGATTAGACATCTAACAATAGTGTTGGTAAGAAGCCTCACAGACTGCTGGAGGCAGTGCAAATGAGACCTCGAGGCAGGTCCAATTAGATGGCATCCGGCCGCCTGTGGGAGAATTAAAGATGCATATATAGCACCTCCCAGGATTCTACTTCTAGCTGTTTGCCAGGGAAATTTTCCCTTTTTTTTTTTTTAGGGCCACACCCATGGCATATGGAAGATCCCAGGCTAGGGGTCGAATTGGAGTTGTAGCCACCCGCCTACACCACAGCCACAGCAACACAGGATCTGAGCCACTTCTGTGACCTACACCACAGGTCATGGCTACCCCGGATCCCTGACCTATGAAGCAAGGCCAGGGATCAAACCAGCATCCTCATGAATAATAGATTCGTTTCCACTGCGCCACAACGGAAACTCCTTGCCAGGGAAAATTTTCCAACATGTGCAGAAGAAGCCACGTGCGAAGTTGTGCATCAGAGCAATGTTTATAACAGCAAAAATGTGTAAATAATCTACGAACTGATGGGGGAATAAATCGATTGTGAAATATTTATAAAATGGGATGCTACATAGGTATTGAAATATATGCATTCAATCTACATGTACAAACCCAAATTATAATGCCAAGAGGAAAAAAAAAGGCAAGGGGTAGCCTAAGTATAGTACATAGTATGATGCCACGGGTCTACACTTGAACTTGAAATGACGTTATCCATTGTGGTGGACACACATAAATGGAATTAAAGTGCAGAAGCACGGACGGGAAGGAACCACGCCAAGTGCAAAACAGAAGTTACCTCTAGAGTAGCAGAGGAGAGAACATGGGAATTGGAGTGAATAGAGGCCAAAGGAACTTCAACTCTATCTGCAACAGTTCATTTTTTTAAAGGAAAAAGTTCTAAAGCAAATACGGCAAAATGTTAATATTCATTAAATCCAGATGGTGGTTTTTATGATGGTTTGTCATCTTATTCTCTGAACCTCTTCATATGTTTGATCTTTTTCATAATTTAATAATTTGAAGGGAAAAAAAAGATGGTATCTTGAGTAACGAAGGAAAGACTAATGATTACAAATGAAGCCTTGGGGCTTTTAGCAACAGAGGTTAAAGCACTAAAAGTTAGAAATCCATTATTTATAGACTTTAAAAAGAAAAGTTCCCTGGTGCTCTAGCACTCAAGAATCCGGCATTGTCACTGCTATGGCATGGGTTCAATCCCTGGCCCAGAAACTTCTACATGCCATGGGCACAGAAAAAATATATATATATATCTTACACACACACACACACACACACACACACACTATACATGCACCCTGGGACTCTTTCTTTCTTAAAGCAACCTTACCGAAGATAGTTTTTTGCTTTTTATGCTTTTTAGAGCCGCACCAGCAGCCTATGGAGGTTCCCAGGCTAGGTATCGAACTGGAGCTGCAGCTGCCAGCCACAGCCATAGCAACGTAGGATCCGAGCCACGTCTGTGACCTACACCACAGCTCATGGCAACGCCGGATCCTTAACCTGCTGAGCAAGGCCAGGGATCAAACCTGTATCCTCACGGATGCTAGTCAGGTTCGCTGAGCCACAACAGGAACTCCCTGAGGACAGTTTTTAAACTGGCTTGGAGTTCCCATTGTGGCTCAGGGGTTAATGAACCCAACTAGTAACAATGAGGACTCGGGTTTGATGGGGCTGTCTTTCTGAATCCACTGACAAAATACCAACCTGACACTACAAGGTAAGTATCGTGAATTGCACCTTTCAGATTGGAAGGGAAGTCAGATCCCACCCTAAAGTACCTAAAACCCATGAACTCAGGGCCCCAAACTGGACATGGCTCCTAATGGGCAAGAGGTCCAAACTCCTTCCATCCACTTCAGGAAGCTTATGAAACCTGAAACCCAGAATCTACTCTACACCTATCTCAGCAACACAAATAGATGACTCCGTATATACACTCAAGCAATTTGTTCAAGTGCTACTAGTGATGAGAAGTGTTTGCATTCAAATCACTCCAAAAAAAAAACAAAAAAAAAAAACAAACAAAAAAAAAACTAAATTATCAGAAGCCTGAGGCAGGCAGAGAGAAGCAGGAGAATACCAAAGAGAATTCCCTTTGTGGCTCATAGATTAACGAACCTGACTAGGATCTATGAGGATGTGGGTTGAATCCCTGGCCTCAATCAGTGGGTTAAGGATCCACTGTTGCCATGATCTGTGGTGTAGGTCACAGACACACCTTGGATCTGGCATTGTTGTGGCTGTGGCGTAGGTCAGCGGCTACAGCTCTGATTTGATCCCTAGCCCAGGAATCTCCATACGCCGTGGGTGTGGCCCTAATAGGACAAAAAAAAAAAAAAGATGTGGTACATATACACAATGGAATACTACTTAGTCATAAAAAAAGAATGGAATAATGCCATTAGCAGCAACATAGATGCAACTAGAAATTATCATATTAAGTAAAGTAAGTCAGATAAGAGAATGACAAATTCCACATGATGTCACATATATATGGAATCTAAAATATGACATGAATGAACCTATCTATGGAACAGAAACAGATTCACATACACAGAGAACAGACTAGTGGTTGCCAAGGGAGAGGGGTTAGGGGAGGGAAGGATTGGGAGATTAGCAGATGCAAACCAGTATATAGAGAATGGATTTTTAAAAAAATGGTCCTACTGCATAGTATGGGGAATTATATACAACATCCTGTGATAAACCAGAATGGAAAAGAAAATAAAAAGGAATGTATATGTCTATATTACTGAAGCACTTTGCTGTACAGCAGAAATTAACATTGTAAATCAAATACATGTCGATAAAATTTTAAAAATATGTATGTCTTACTAAAGATTGTAGCTAAAAACCTTGAGAAAAACTGCTCAACAATAATCCTAGCTTAGTTATTAGGATTTTAGATTAAAGAAACACAGACACTAAGTAAAGAGCCAAACACTAGACTGAGACCAACCACTCACTCACAGTTGATCCTCATCAGGTTAGGTCTGACGAATTTTTCCACATCTACATTAATCTCATGGGCTTGGGTAAAAGGTATTCATTCAATCATCCAATTGAGCATTTACTCTGTACATACACTGTTTTTTTGGTGTTGGTAATACATCAGTGAGTAAAACAGGAAAAAAAAAAAAATTCTAGGAGTTCCCGTGGTGGCTCAGTGGTTAACGAATCCCACTAGGAACCATGAGGTTGTGGGTTCGATCCCTGCCCTTGCTCAGTGGGTTAAGGACCCGGCGTTGCTGTGAGCTGTGGTGTAGGTTGCACATGAGGCACGGATCCCGTGTTGCTGTGGCTCTGGTGGCTCCAGCTCCGATTAGACCCCTAGCCTGGGCATCTCCATGTGCCTCGGGAGCGGCCCTACAAAAGGCAAAAAGGGAGTTCCCGTCGTGGCGCAGTGGTTAACGAACCCGACTAGGAACCATGAGGTTGCGGGTTCGATCCCTGCCCTTGCTCAGTGGGTTAAGGATCCGGCGTTGCCGTGAGCTGTGGTGTAGGTTGCAGACGCGACTTGGATCCCGCATTGCTGTGGCTCTGGCACAGGCCGGTGGCTATGGCTCTGATTCGACCCCTAGCCTGGGAACCTCCATATGCCGCAGGGGCGGCCCAAGAAATAGCAAAAAGACAAAAAAAAAAAAAAAAAAAAAAAAAAAATTCTACCCTAGAAGATTCTCCTAATAAAGAGCCAAGAACAGAGTTCCCGTCAGGGCTCAGCGATTAACAAACGCGACATTCCATGAGGATGCAGGTTCAATCCCAGGCCTCGCTTGATGGGTTAAGGATCCAGCATTGCCGTGAGCTGTGGTGTAGGTGGCAGCTACAGCTTTAATTCGACCCCTAGCCTGGGAACTTCCACATGCCACGTGTACAGCCCTAAAAAGGGGGGGAAAAAAGCCAAGAACGATCCCCTCCTAGCTCTGGCAGGAGAAGAGGAAAAGTAACCATTGTGGTATATGTCCAAAGTGTTCTAGTAACCTTGGCCTTCACCCCAGAGAAAAAGACTCTACCAGAGCCTTACCCCAACTGGGGAGGGGAGATTTCCCTAAGGTCCCCTCTAGACTTCTCGTCTCACTAAGAAGGGGAAATAAGTTAATAAACATTTGTAAAGGTCACACCCCAAGGAAAGAGACCCATGGAAAGACTGAGATTTAATCATAAAATTCTAAAATGTTTCCCCTCCCCCACACCCTGTCACCATAGCATGGCTCCAATAGAGAAACAGTGAATCCACAGCTTACAGCTGAAAGAGGTAAAAGGCGTACACTTTTTTTTTTTTTTTTTTTTTTTTTTGCCACAGTCACAGCATATTGGAAGTCCCCAGGCTAGGGGTCGAATCGGAGCTGTAGCTGTCAGCCACAGCAACGCCAGATCCTTAACCCACAGACTGAGGCCAGGGATCAAACCCGCCACCTCATGGTTCATAGTTGGATTCGTTTCTGCTGCGCCACGACGGGAACTCCACGCGATCAGATTCTTAACCCACTGAGCCACAGAAAGAACTTCAATGTGCACTCTATTTAAGAAAGCATTCTTAGGGAAGACCAGAACTACAGGGGAAACAAAAACAAGGATACTAGAGTAATCTGAGGCCTCTGGTACCTACAATCACAACAATGGTTAAATACAAATCAAAGTTCCCTGGTGGCCTAGTGGTTAAGGATTCAGTGTTGTCACTGCTGTGACTCACGTATCCCTGGCCTGGAAACTTTCACATTCTGCAGGTGCAGCCAAAAAAAAAAAAAAAAAAAGGAAAAAGCAGGTACAAAATACACATATTAAGAATGTGGAACAATTTCAAAAGGTACAAAATACACAAAGTTGGAATACCCAAAGAGAGAACAAAGGAAATAGGCAAAGTAATAATGGCCAATAATTTCCCAAAATTAACAACACATACCAAACCACAGATCCAAGACACTCAGAGAACACCAAGCAGGATAAACACAAAAATCAAAAAATAAACTTAAAAAAGAAGCGAAAGGAGAGTGCAGTGAAATATTTAAAGTGCTGAAAGAAAAATCTGACCAACCTAGAATTTTGTATCCAATGAAGTTATCCTTCAAAGTGAAGGAGGAAAAAAAAAAAGACTTTCTCAAACAAAAACCTGCCTGAAGGAGTTCCCACTGTGGCTCAGCAGTAATGAACCTGACCAGTATCCATGACCCCTAGCCTGGAAACTTCCACATGCATATTTGAATTCTCTGGAGAGCATTAAAAAAAAAAAAAAAAAAGCACAGTGATGACCAAACCTCAACTTCAGAGATTCTCATTTGATTAGGAGTCAAGTGGGGGCAGTTGTGTTCTTTACAAATTCCCCAGTGGTCCAATGATTCTATAGGAAGTTGGGGTGAGAAGCACTGGATTAGAATCAGTTGAGACCTCAACTAATTTGACTGCACTTCAAGACTTTAGTTCTATCAGAATGTTCGAGGCTAAACTAAAATTATGCAAAAAAAATGCAAATGAGAAAATGGGGCAATATGTACGTAACTCAAGGAACAGAAGGAGGAGCTGTGACAGGAGTGGTTCCAAGGAGACTAAGGATTGCACCGCCATCCTTGATACCAACTTTTTTTTAGAGTCTTCCAGGAGCTTTCAATAAACATGACAGATTAAACACACATATTTATCTCTGCTCCCTTCTCAAACCCCATCAAAACGTCAAGAAAGAAACACAAAAAAATATAAACCCAGTAAAATGAATGGAAAAGGAATCAAGAGAGATGGCAGCCACGTTATGGAACATGGGGAGTGAGTTGAAACCAAAACGTAACGGTCTGTGATTAGGGAAATGGGGCTAAAAACAGGAGGACTGGTAAAAAGCCTATATGGGAAAGAGTCCCAGACTCCCCTCCACCCAGTTCAGCTAGGCAGCCACCCCTCCCTAATCCCAAACAGGAGAGTTACATTTTAGTCTCTGGAGAGATTAAATCAGATCTGAGAACTGCAGGCACAGAGGAGGGTGCGGAGAAGGCACCATATTGATCCAGGAAGAGAAGAGAAAGTCTGTATCATCAACTACGAAGGGTCACTGTCCCCCCATCCCCACTCACCTGACCACACAAGTATTTGATGAGAGCCCCAAATATTAAAGCCAGACAGCAAAACAAAGAGGAAAAAAAGAAGTCGATGGATAAGCTGAGCCTAATATACATAAGGAAATGCAAGAGACCCAGAATAGCCAAAACAATCTTGAAAAAGAACAAAATTCGAGGCTTCACATTTTCTAATTTCAAAATTTACCGAAAAACCACATTAATCAAGACTGTGTGGTACTGGCATAAGGAGAAACACATAGAGTAGCGATATAGAACTGAGAGTCCAGACACAAACCCACAATGATGTTCAACTGACTTTACAAGACTGCAAGACAAATCAATGGGAAAGAATACTAGTCTTTTCAACAAATGGTGGAAAACCAGATATCCATGTGTAAGTGAAGGAAGTTGGGCCCTTCCCTCAAACCTTAGACAAAAATGAATTCAAATTGGATCAAAGACCAAAACAGAGGAGCAAAAGCTATACTGGAAGTTTCTGGCACAGGAGATTAAGGATACAGCACTGCTGCAGCTGTGACACAGGCCACAATGGTGGCACAGGTTCAATTCCTGGTCCAGGAACTTCCACATTCCATGGATGTGGTGAAAGAAAGAAAGAAAGGGAAGGAGGGAGGGGGAAAGAGGGGAGAGGGAGAGAGGAAGGAAGGAAGTAGTAGAGAGAGGGAGGGAGAAAGGAAACCATAAAACTCTTAGAATCAACCACTGAGGTCAATCTTCATGATTTTATATTAGGAGATGGTTTCTTAGATATGACAGGAAAAGCACAAACATTGGAAGAAAAACTATGTAAATGTGACTCCCAAAATTTTAAATGTCTGTGCTTCAAAAGATAACATCAAAAAAAAAAAGATAGCACAAAGAATGAAAGAAAATATTTGCAAGTCATGTACTGATAAAAAGACTTGTATCCAGAATATATCAAGAACCTTTATAAATCAACAATGAAAAGACAAATAATCCAACCAAAACAAAAATGGGCAAAGGATATAAATAGACATTTCTCCAAATAAGATAAAAAATAAATAAAACATAAACAATAAACACGAAAAGATGTTCAACATCATTAGTCACTAGACAAATGGAAATTAAAACCACAATGGTTCACACAAACCAAAACGGCCAAAACCAAAAAACATACAATTACAAATGCTGGCGAGAATTTGGACAAAGTAGAATCCTCATTCACTGCTGGCAAGAAATGAAAAATGATGACCAGCTTTGGAACAGTTTGGCAGTTCCTCAAAAAGTTAAACATAGAATTACCAAAAGGACTAGCAAATCCATTTATAGGTATATTCCCCAAAGAATTGAATTGTATGTTCACAAAAAAAAAATGTACACAAATGTTCATGGCAGATTATTTGCAGTAGCCAGCAAGTAGATAAATCAACTGGTAAATGGATAAATAAAATGTAGCATATCCATACACTGGAATATTATATGGCCATTAAAAGGAATGGAGTACTGTTTTCACACTGCAGTATGGATGATCCTTGAAGACATTATGCTAAGTAAAAGAAGCCAAAGCAAAAATTCAATTATTATGATTTCATTTATATGAAATATCTAAAATAGACAAATCCATGAAATAGAAAATAGAGTCCTGGCTGCCCAGGGTGGAGGGTTGGGGGTTGGAGTGTCTGTTAAAGGGTACAGGTTTTCTTTTCAGGTGATAAAAATGTTCTGGAATTGGACAGTGGTGATGGTTACACAACTCTGTGAAAAACTAAAATCTGCTGAATTGAACACTTGAAGGTGGTAAATTTTAACTATATCTCAGTTTTGTTTTAAAAAAAAAACTCATCATTAAATATAATAGAGGTCAAAGAAAAGCTCAAAACAATTCAGAGAGATAAAATGTTGCACCCATGAAACAAGAACCCAAAGTAATTTTAAAGGAAGGGAGGGAGGGAAGGAAACTGGTTGGTCATTTGGTACAAAGAATAAGAAAACACTCCTGGACAGTTCTTACAGCACAAATGAAGCTGATTAAGTAAGGACATATCACAAAAAGTAGAACCAAAAGTAAAAGATTGTAAATAGGAGAGAAAAGAGTTTTTCGTAGATTCATTTAAAATGTCGAATGTCAGACTTACAAGTAGATCCAGAAATAGAAAAAAAAAAAAGAGAGAGAGAGAAAGACATTTAGGAAATGTTACAGATTTTTTTTTAAACTTAAGGATTAAATTCTAGACAGAAAGAACCTAACTTAGTGCCCAGAATAATGAATGGAACATACACATACACACACACACACAAAGGCACAAGGTCATGAAAGTTCAGAGCATGAGAACAAAGAATATACAAGCTTCCAGCAACATTTAAAAAGAAGAGGAATCAGCATGGCATCAGACTTCTCAACAGCAACTCGGGATGCTAGAAGACAATGCAATGCTTTCAAATTTCAGAAAAATTATTTGCAATCCAGAATTCTATTACCAAGGAAACCATCAGTCAGGTACGACAGGAAAGCAATGAAAGCAATGATATTTTCAGATTTGGAAAGTCTCAAAACACTGCTTCCAAAGCTCACTTTCTCAGGAAGCTACTGAAAATGCGCTCCGGGGAAGTAAACGAGAAAGTTGGAGGATAGTGGGTATTCACACGGCATAGACAAAAGGAATTCCTAGATTAACCATGATGAGCAATCCCAAAGCATTTACCTAAAGAGCAACAAGTGCAGATTAGAGAGTTTCTAAGTGTCACTTCTAGATGAAAGACAGGAAATGGACAAAATAGAGGCATCTGATTGCATTGAACAAAGTGTTGTTTTAGTTCTATCACAATGTTTAAACAAAAAACAGACTCGCAGACATAGAGAACAGACTTGTAGCTGCCGGGGAGGAGGAAGACTAGGGGAAGGATGGATTAGGAGTTTGGGATTAGCAAATGCAAACTAGTGTGTACAGAACAGAAAAATAACAAAGCCCTACTGTATAGCACAGGGAACTATATTCAATATCCTATGATAAACTATAATGGAGAAGAATATTAAAAAGAATATAGACAGATAACTGAGTCACTCTGCTGCTCAGCAGAAATTAACATATTAAATCAACTATACCTCAATAAAAATTTTTTTAAAAGACTGGGAGTTTGCTTTGTGGCACAGCAGGTTAAGGATCTAACATTGTCACTGTAGCAGCTTGGGTCACTGCTGTGGTGTTGGTTGAATCCCTGGCACGGAAACTTCCACATGCCACATACGGGGACCAAAAAAAAAAAAGAAAGAAAGAAAAGAATGTGTGGGTAGAGGTTAGCGATAAGTACATAGAAAATTATGCAAATGGAAAAAAACAGGAAATAGTGAACTCTAGTAAAAATAAAAACTGTATAAGAAAAAAAAACAATCCTAATACATTATATGGCTCAGGAGTGAAAAATAATAATCAAAATAGCATGAACAATTTATTCTATTTTTCTTTCTTTTTTTTTTTTTTTTTTCGTTTCTTTTTAGGGTTGCACCTGTGACATGTGGAAGTCCCTAGGCCTGGGGCTGAACTGGAGCTGCAGCTGCAGGTCTATGCCACAGCCACAGCCACAGCAAATTGGAGTCGCATCTGCAACCTAAGCTGTAGCTTGCGGTAATGCCAGATCCTCAGCCCACAGAGCAAGGCCAGGGATTGAACTCACATTCTCAGAGACAATGTCCAGTCCTTAACTGCTAAGCCACAATGGGAACTCCAATAGCGTGAACAACTTAATCAGTATTTGTAACATGGCTGTAATAAGTCGGGGGCAGAAGCGTGTGTTTGTGGAGACGGGCCAGGGAGAGAGCTGAATCCTTATCTTCAATGGTTAAAAGGCAATAGACAGTAAATCTGACCAGCTAAGAACTGACCACATAAGGATGCCATTTAGAGATGCAGAACTCAATCCCAGAAAAGAGCTCCAAGAATTCAAAGTCACTGACTCGGAGTTCCCGTCATGGCACAGCGGAAACGAATCCAACCAGCAACCATGAGGTTGCGAGTTTGATCCCTGACCTCACTCTGGTCAGTGAGTTAAGGATCTGGCATTGGTGAAAATAAGTAAATAAAAATGTTTTAAATCGTTGCAATTTTCACTTAAAATTTTTAAAAAAGTCACTGACTCTACGGAACAGGAATTGAGAACAAAAAAGAAGTGAAGCAGTGAAGTGCTGTTGCATTTTAAGCCATGTACTGCTATTTGAGATTCTAATACATGTGCATGCATTATTTGGGGCATAAATAAAATTTAAAGTCAAGAAAGGAAAAGGGTTCTCTTCAAATCAGGTTACAGGATGATGTCCTCATTTCATTTTTACAAGAGCATCCCATCTGTATTTAATTAGCATAGTGGGTTGAACTGTGGTTCCTACAGAGACACGCGTACATGCTAACCCCTCTGGAACCTGTGAATGGGACCTTACTTAGAGATAGGGCCCTTATAAAGGTAATTAAGTTAAGGATCTCATCCTTTGGGGTGGCCCAGTGCCCCTACAGGCGACAAAACAGACAAGACAGGGACACAGGAAAGATGGGCACGAAGCACAGGTCAGACATTGGAGTCTCACAACCCCAAGCCCACAAACGCCTGCAGCCACTAGCAGCCACAAAGACGGAATCTGCAGACGGATCTGGAGCCTGCTGACATAGGGGACACCTTGACTTTGGACTTCTGGCCTTCAGAACTAGAAAGGAATAAACTTCTGTGAAACCATTGAGTTTGTGGTCATCTGTTACACACATAAGGAATTGGAAATAGGAGCGACAAAGCCTTTTTTAGAAGGTGTGGATTTCATGACAAGAGGCTGAAGCTGAAGGGCCTCTCCAGCAACACATTCTCGGTGCCCCCGACTCCCACATCCACCCGCACATAGGCCCCCCGGGAACTTCCCTTAAGAGATAACCCCTGCACAACAAATCAACTATACTTTAATAAAAGAAGAAGAGGAAGAAGTAATGACCCTTGCAGTCACAGGGGGCTGTGGTCTTGCTGAAGGTGTTGTCCGTTTCTTAATTGTGACTCCAGGTACAAGTCAGAATCCCAAATGCACCATTTCATTACCTTTTAAGAAACAAGTATTTTTCATGCTCTATTCAGAACAGTATGTTGATGCCACTACTAACACAACAGTCGATCAGCCTTTGAGAATTTGAGAACCCTGTTCCAGTGACAAGTGACAGAATGAAGCAAGAAGGGCCACAAGAGATGACACGCAGCCTCCCTCTGATCTTCGAATGAAAGCTTTGCCATCTTCCTCCTCCTCTTCGCCTCCCTTTCCCTTTTCTACTTTGCTAGGCCCTCCCTCCCCTCTGATTTCTTCCTTTTTCTTGTTGTGACACAGCCACGCCCTGTGTGGCTGTTGAGCCACCACCAAAAGGGTAGCCACCCTCAGCTCAGAGTTAGACTGTGGCCCAGCCTCAACTACCAGCTGCCAGGGCCTTATCAGCTCTGCCCAAAAGGGAAGAAACAGTGCCCGTACATCTTTACTTTTAAATAAGAAACACCCCACCCCGCCCCCAAAAAACTTTCATTGCCTGTAATCCACTGGCTGTTAGAAAAGAAGAAGCTACCCGGCGTTGCCGTGAGCTGTGGCGCAGATGCAGATACAACGTGGCTCTGGGGTGGCTGTGGCTGTGGCTGACAGCTGCAGCTCCGATTCGACCCCTAGTCTGGGAACTACCATGAGCCTCGGGTGAAGTCCTGAAATTGAAAAAAAAAAAAAAAAAAGAAAGAAAGAAAGAAAAGAAAATATTCACTAAGATAGTGATTACTGAATCCTTCTCATTAGTGAAATTAAGCATCTCAAGGGCCCACCTGCTAGTTCACAGTTTCCAGAGACATTCAAGAAGACAACAAAGATTTACCAGAGTCCTTTTTGGTTAAAATATTTCAAATACTTGAGCTCAAAAAAGCAGGGTCATTACTTTTCAACATATTCAACTGGGAACAATAGAGGAAACTGAATAACACACAACAGGAGTTCCTGTCGTGGCACAGTGGTTAATGAATCCGACTAGGAACCTTGAGGTTTCCCTGGCCTTGCTCAGTGGGTTAACAGATCTGGCGTTGTCATGAGCTGTGGTGTAGGTCGCAGACACGGCTCGGATTCCGAGTTGCTGTGGCTGTGGCGTTAGGCCTTCGACTACAGCTCTGATTCGACCCCTAGCCTGGGAATCTCCATATGCCACGGGAGTGGTCCTAGAAAAGGCAAAAAGACAAAAATAAATAAATAAATAACACACAGCAGCCAGAAAAGAAAAGATGGTGGCTACTGTCACCTGCACCAAAATCTGGACTTGATCTCAACAGAACACAGAGGAAAGGATGCATGGTTGATTCTTTGTTATTTTTTATTTTTGTTGAAATATAAATCACAGGCCACGAGCTCACCCTTTCAAAGCATACAATTTAGTGGGATTTAGTATATTCACAGAGCGGTACAACCATCCCCATTATGAAATTCCAGAGCAGTTTCATCAACCAAAAAGAAACCTCACACCCACTAATAGTTGCTCCACATTCTTCTTTGCTCACCAGCCCCTAACCACTCATCCACTCTGTTTCTACGGACCTGCCTATTCCGGACATTACAAATAAACAGACTCATGCAACACGTAGTCTTTTGAATCGGGCTTCTTTTACTAAGCATAATGTTTTCAGGGCTCACCTATGCTGCAGCATGTATCCTCAGTTCATCCTTTTTTCAGCTGAGTAATATTCCACTGTATGGATAGACCACATTTTGTTTATCCCATCATCAGTCAAGAGATAGCTCAACATCTGTATTATGAGGATGGGTTGACTCTTGAAGGCAGGGTAAGACTACAATGGTCGAGGGCCCCTTCAGCAAGAAGGCAGTCCATCTTCTGGCTCTACCTTTTCCAGGTCCCTTTGCTACTCCCTGAGCCAGGGTCAGGGTCCTGAGCCAGGGTCAGTCTTTCTACAGATGCTCATAGACCCTACTCTGTGGCAGGCCCTGGAAATACACAGCAGAATTCGAGGGGGCCCCAGCAAGGGAAGCTCAGCTATCTTTCTCTGAGAGACCCCATTGCATAAATACTCAAAGAGTTTTTGGCAGGAGAAAGCAACCACAAGTCAGAGTTAGCAAGCGACGGCTCTTGCAATATCTGAAGTACCTGACTGCTCTTATCATTCAACTTCAGCCAGAACCTTTCAGAGCAGTCATTCTTTTGGAAACACAGAGGTTTAACCACTCACTAGCCACTGAGTGGTACTGGACAGGCTACTTATCCTCTCTAAATTTCAGTTTCCTCATCTGTGACATGAATCTAACAGTGGTACTTACCTTAGAAGATTATCTTAGGGAATAAATGAGTTCAGGTAAGCAGCTAGGATATACTAAATGCTTTTCAAGTGTTAACGACAAGCGAAACTTGTTCTTCTTGATGTTGAAAGTCTAGGCTCTGAGATTCCTGAAATTCTTGACCCAGCTTTTTTTTTTTTTTAGGGCCGCACCTGTGGCACATCGAAATTCCCAGGCTAGGGGTTGAATTAGAGCCACAGCCTCAGCAACGTCAGATCCCAGCCACGTCAGCGCCCTACACCACAGCTCATGGCAACACCGAATCCTTAACCCACTGAGCAAGGCCAGGGATCAAACTTGAGTTCTCACAGGTACTAGTCAGGGTTCGTTTCCACTAAGCCACATGGGAACTCCTTGACCCAGCTTTGAGTCAAGAAAACACTCAACAACTGATCGTGAGTCGAAAGGACCTGTGTAGCAGATGAGGCAGGGAAGAGTAAAAACAACCCACCAGCACCAAGACTTTATTTTTAATTAGCCCGCTGTAAAAATAGGCAGTTTCTTCTTTTTTTTTTTTTTTTTTTTCAGGGGCACATCTGCAGCATATGGAAGTTCCCAGGCTAGGGGTCAAATCCAACCTACAGCTGCTGGCCTATGCCACAGCTCATGGTAATGCCAGTTCCTTAACCCACTGAGTGGGGCCAGGGATCAAATCTGCATCCTCAGGGATACGGGTCAGATTCATTTCCACTGTGCCACAATGGGAACTCCCGAGTTTCTTTTTCTCTTTTTTTTTTTTTTTTTTGGTCTTTTTGTCCTTTTTAGGGCTGTGCCCGAGGCATATGGAGATCGGAGGTTCCCAGGCTAGGGGTCTAATCAGAGCTGTAGCCACCGGCCTACGCCACAGAAACAGCAACGCCAGATCCTTAACCCATTGAGCAAGGCCAGGGATCGAACCCGCAACCTCACTGTTCCTGGTCAGATTCGTTTCCACTGTGCCATGACGGGAACTCCTCCTGAGTTTCTTACTTGTAAGTAAAGATCCATCCTCTAACCACTTCTTGAAAGACGTGGATGAGATGGGTCTGTTCAAAACAGTCTTCCTTTCCTCACACTCACGCTTTTCCAGTTTCTTCCAACACGAATGCTTCTTTTTTGGGCCCTTTGCTCTGTCCAGCATTGGGTTACCTTCCATAATCCAGAAATCCATATTGAAAAACAATCAAACAGAACTGAACTTGGCCCAACAACATCCACACAAAGACCAAGCCCATAAACAGCAAGAGGGAGGGACCATGACGGTCATGGAATTGGAAGCCCAGTGGAATTATAAGCTGGGAATAAAAGAGACTGGGAAGCAGTTCGAACAACAAAACAGGAAGCAAAAGACATGGGTGACACACAGAGGAAGAGGACCTGCCCTAGGTCAGGCCTGCTAATTCTCGGTATTTGATATTTTCCTAGAAGTAACGATTCCCACTTGACGTAAATCACCAAATGTCTGTTTTCAAGCTGATGGGGAAGAGGCAGGAGCAGGAGACGAGAGCCTTCTCAAAAAGATTCCAGTTGGTTCTCTCGAAGAGAAACAAGGTCTTCCCTTTTGTCCCTACCCCTCAGAAATTCCAATGTGTAATAGTCTGAAGCGATTCAAAGTCACTCAAAAGCAGCTCACTGATTTGATTCCAGGGGAAGTTGATGGGCATGCATCCAGGACTGCCTATGTTACTGAAAGAAGCATCGGATCTGGACTCAAAAGGCCAAGATTTAAATCCCAGGCTTTCCGTGTCTTAACTCCATGACCTCATGTAGCTCACGTCACCTCCATGAGGCGCTGTTTAGTCTATAAAACAGCAGGATGCCTGGCATGTTAGGGAGAACCAATATTTTAAACATTAAAAAGCCATTACCCATCCTTTCGGGCTGTCTGTCTCCTTCCCATCCTTCTCGGAGGTCTCTAAATTGGTTGCCAACCCAGAAAGCCCGACTAATTCCAGAAACTGGGGCTCAAATTGATTTCGGCAGCACTACAAAGATGCACGCTTCAAAGAGTCGCCTCCTTAGGACAAAATGAAACCCATTAGCTTGTGGTTTTCAAAAGGGTCTTTAAATGAAAAGGGAAAAGGAGAGAAAACCAAGTTCCCTGCGATGTACGACAATGCTTTGCCACCCTTAAAATGCCTCCTGGTATAATGGCAGAAACTAAGATTTTGTCTCAAAATTGAACTTCCAGCAAGAAGCTCTCCTCTTGGGTCTGTATCCACATCACGCGGTAAGTGACCTCGCCCAGTCTCTTGACTCTCTATTCCATCCTCATGCTGATCCCTTCCACGTGTACACGTCCAGCCCCGGCCGGGCTCCAGACTTCCCTCTCTAAGTGCCCACGACACCCTCGCCTGGATTTCTGCTGGGCATTTTACAGTCACTGGGTACAAAACCGTGCCCTGGTCCTCTTACACTCGCCCCGTTTCAATGGAAGGCAATTCCATTCTTCCAGGGGTTCCCACCCAAGACTCTGGATCACAGTGACTTCTTTCCTTGTACATCCCACCTCCACCCACCCTGCTGGCTGTACTTCAAAATATACCCAGGTCTGATCATTTCTGCCCCCTCCATCCTTCCACCCGGCCCATCCTTCCCTTGGACGGTGGCAGCAACCTCTGATCCTGTCTCCCTGCTGCAGGATGACACGTGTCCATTCTGTGGCTCGAAACCCTCCAACGGCCCCAACTCAGTGAAAATCAACAGCTTCACAAGGGCCTGCAAGGCCCCCACCGGCCCATCTTTTCTCTTCCCCAGTACCTCTGACTTCATCCTCTCCGTCACCCCTTACTCACACCCTCCAGCCACCAACCACTGGCCTCCACCAACTTGCCAGGGGTGGTCCTTCTTTAGGGCTGTTGAGCTTGCTGCTTCCTCTGCCGGGACCGCTAGGTCCCCATTTAGCCACACGCCTTCTTCATTCAACCATCTCCCACTCAGCAAGACTTTCTAAGGACCCCATTTCAAAGTGCAGCGCCAGCCAATACTTCACGGCCTGCCTCCCTCCTTCATTTACAACATAAGGTGCACTCTACTCAGTTATTTTGTTTCTTGTGCCTTTACCCACTAAAATTTAAAATCCACAAAGGCAGGGATTTTCACCTTCCTTGGGTACTATACTCCTGGTGCTTCGAATAGCACTGTCCAACATAATCTTTAATTTCCTAGGAATTATTATTATTATTATTATTTGCTTTTTAGGGCCGCACCTGTGGCATATGGAGGTTCCCAGGCTAGGGGTCAAATCAGAGCTACAGCTGCTGGCCTACACCACAGTCACAGCCACAGCCACAGCAATGCCAGATCCTTAACCCACTGATCGGGGACAGGGATCGAACCCGCAACCTCACAGTTCCTAGTCAGATTTGTTTCCACTGCACTGCGACAGGAACACCTCTAGGAAATATTTTAAAAACTAAACTCAAAAAAAAAAGGGGGGGGGGGAGTTCCTGTCGTGGCACAGTGGTTAACGAATCCGACTAGGAACCATGCCCTTGCTCAGTGGGTTAATGATCCGGTCCCTGCCCTTGCTCAGTGGGTTAATGATCCGGCGTTGCCGTGAGCTGTGGTGTAGGCTGCAGACGCGGCTCGGATCCTGCGTTGCTGTGGCTCTGGTGTAGGCCGGTGGCTACAGCTCCGATTGGACCCCTAGCCTGGGAACCTCCATATGCCGCGAGAGCGGCCCGAGAAATGGCAAAAAGACAAAAAAATAAATAAATAAATAAAAATAAAAACTAAACAAAGGAAATTTCAATTCTATTGTACTTAGGGCAATAAACTTTAATGCTACCATTTATAGCATATAAGTACATTACATTTATAAGGTCATTTAGTATAATCTTTTTAAAAATTAATGAGAAATTTTACCTTTATCTTTCTGTACTAAGTCTTCCAAAATCTGGCATGTATTGTATAGTCATAGCCTATCTCCTGTACTCGGCAGCCCCATGTGTCTAGTGACTACGGATCTGAACAATGAAAACCCTAGAACAATGCCTGGCAAAGAGTTCGTGCTTATAAATAGCCACCAAATGAAAAAATAAAGAGGCAGCTATGGTATAGCATAGGATTTTCTAAACTTTAGTTACACTCCATATTCACAATTATTGCTATAACCTATACTATTTTCCCCTTAAAATGTCATCCTTTGCACACTTGAAAAAAACATTTTTTTGAAACTTTACATTGAATCTAAAAATGGAAAAGAATAGGTCCAAGGATAAAAGGCCTGGGCATGAGTCCCTGCTCAGTCATTCACGACTTCTAGATTCTCAAACAAGGACTTCACTAAGCCTCAGTTTCTTCAACTGCAGAATAGGGACAATTTCAACCTTCAGAGGATCATAATGAAGACTGAATAAGCTCTTTTTTTCTTTTTTTGGGGGGGGAGGTGGATGTGGAAGTTTGAGGGCCAGGGATCAAACCCATGTCACAGCAGTGACTCCAGCCATAGCAGTAACAATGCCAGATCCTTAATCTGCTGAGCCACCAGGGAACTCCCATAAGCTTTTTTTACTATGGGAAAGTAGTCACTAAATAAGAGATTGAGAAGCCAACCCAAGCCAACCCAACCCCACACCTATCATTTTCTTATAGACCAAACAACAAAATGGCAAGCTCATTTACCAAGAAGAAGAGGCAGGACTCAGATTCAAATCTCTTCTCCACTTACAGGTCTGTGACCTTTAGAAATTCATTTATTCACCAAAAACTTACCAAGTGCCCATAGCACACCTGGCTCCAGGCTAGTTGCCAAATAAGCCAAATAAGATATAAACCCCGCCCTTTGAGGAATTTGCAGTCTATCAGAAAGAAAGAGAACAGCAGACAAGAAAACACAAAAAAAATTGTCAACAAAATCCAGTCTTCTGAGATCTGTTTGTTCACTGTGAAATGAGAATAAACATCTTCCTAATCTAACTCCCAGGGCTGTCACAGAAATCAATTTTTAAATGTTTGTCAAACATTCTAAAAACTTGAACTCAAAACACATTAGCAAGGTACTTTTTTTTTTTTTCCTACTTGTAACCCAAAACAACTCCAGCTCCTGGGACTGTCCAGTTTGAACATTCACTTCTATTACATCACATCCATGAAATGCATTCCACTTTTGCAAATGTTAGTAAACACAAGAAAAAGCGGGTGAACAGCCTTAACACAGGTATTTAATCTCAAAATCATGATCCAGGTCACAGTTCTATGGAACACAACACAGACCTTCCAGTCATGCTAGCTAGTTACAGTTTGTCAAGATAAGCAGTCACATGGCAAAGGAAACTGAATAATTTAAACTCAAGAAAGAAAAAGTCATAAAGCAGGGTAGGTAGATACCGGCCAAGGTTACTGCAGTCGCTGTTAGGTGAGGTAATGCTGGGATTGGACCGTGCTCAACAGTTTAAGCTAAAAGCCATTTTACAGCCAGAGCAAAGTGCCCACGCTCTTTTCTTAAGCCCAGAAGTTGATCTGATCTGTGGAAATTTCAAAGAAACATGATCTGAAAGGCTAGGTTCTCAAGAAGTAGAAACCCTACCCAAGCAGGACTAAGTGGGCGTGACGAAAGCAAAATGATCAAGATTCTCTGATCCCTCCTGAAGTTTAGAAACTGAATGGGACCAAAATCAAAGTCTCGGGTACCAATCATTGCCAAAGAGGAAGGAAGGAAGAGGCGCTCAAGCGCGGTTCAGGCAGCATCTTCCTCCTGATTTTTCCTTCCACGTCGTTCGCCAATTCTCAGGCGACCCATTCTAGCTCAGTCCCAAGTTGCCCCTTCCTCCTGTCCCGATCCCGCCACAAAGGTCACTCCTCTTCATCCCTGGCACCTAAGATGCTTGTCCCTTCTAGGAGGACTTGCTGGCCACCGCACTTATGCGTGCCTTGGCGCCCACCTCGGGGTTGCCCCCGCACCGCCCGCAGCGCGCCCACCACGCTCGGGCGGGAGCCGGGACACCCCTCCTCGGAGGCCGGAACCGCCGCGCCAGGCCCCTCCCACAGGAAGCCACCGCCCCCCGGCGCCCGGGCCGCGCCGCCCCTGGCCCACCCCGCGCTGCCCGCTGCCCGCTGCCCCAGGCCAGCCCCGCGCCCCCGCCAGCCTGCCCGCCGCGCTGCCCCGCGCCGGCGCTCGCTACCTGACGGGACCACAGAAGCGGAGCCCAACTCCTCTCCCACTTCCGCCTTCGACCGCCCGCACTCGGGCCAGGTCACGTGACCACGCGTGGTCACCTGACCCGGAAGAGGCTGGCCGTACCTGCAGGTGTGGGCAACCTAGGCCAGGCCTGGGAACCTTTAGCCAGAAAGCCTTCTTATCCTTTGTATGTTTAAAAATGGGAGGGTTTTCCCCTCGTCAGATGGTACCCGAGCAATCAAGTAAATTGAGGGCTCGGTGAGTGCCAGGAGCTTCATTTACTCCTCCCATCGAGCCCAGGGGCGTCTCTGTCAGCCCCATTTCACAGGTGAAAGGAGGCTTTCAGTCAATTAAGTCAGCGGTTAATTTACTGACTTAAAATATCCTAGGGTCACCAGATAAAATACAGGGCACCCAGTTAAATATGAACTTAAGATAAAAAATATGTAATATGTAGGTGTGCCCCAAATACTGCCTGGTACATGTTTATACTAAAAAACTATTTGTGGTTGATGCTCATATTTAATTGGGCAAATTGGGTTTTAATTTGCTATATACCTGACAACCTTAAGCCTACTATGTGCCAGGCAGGGTTCTAGATTCTAGAAACACACAAAAGTAACTTGTGGAGCATCTGTTTTGTTTTGTTTTGTCTTTTTGCCATTTCTTGGCCCGCTTCCACGGCATATGGAGGTTCCCAGGCTAGGGGTCTAATCGGAGCTGTAGCCGCCGGCCTACGCCAGAGCCACAGCAACGCGGGATCCGAGCCGCGTCTGCAACCTACACCACAGCTCAGGGCAACGCCAGATCCTCAATGCCAGATCCTCAGCCGACTGAGCAAGGCCAGGGATCGAACCCACAACCTCCTGGTTCCTAGCCGGATTCATTAACCACTGAGCCACGATGGGAACTCCGGAGCATCTGTTCTTGTGACATAAAGCAAAAGTAAAAAGACTCCAGAACCCTTGCTGGGGTTGGTAAAATGCCCACCACACCAATCGAACCCCTATTTCCTTAATATAAAGAGTCAATAGCACTTTATGAATTAGAAAAAAAAATTAATCAATATACTTTACTGATGGTAGGGAATTCAGTTTTGACAAGTTGAAGGAAGGCTCAATTTTTCACTCTTCATCACCACAAACTAAAATGAAGACTAATCACTTAATTAGCTTTAAGCACTGTGCACTGATTATTCTGTTATTTTTGGGTCTTCCCGTTCAGAGTGATCCTATTATGCATACAAATTAAATTGGTTGAGCACTTAGTCTCTGCTTTTCCTATTTCCACTCCAGATCCATCCAGGAGATGGCCTTTCAAGGAGCTACAGCCTTTCTGAATACCGTAATTCCTATATGAATCCCATCTATAAACCTATTCAAACTTCTTTATTTCTCTCACCTCATCTCCAACTACTCTTCCACTCAGTACCCTGCTTCAGCCACTCTGGCCTGAGGGCCTTTGGACTTGCTTTTCCCTCTTTCTGGAAAGCTCTTTCCCCAGGTAGTCAGTTGGCTCACTCATCTCTTTCAGATATTTACTCAACCACCCCTCTCAGTGAAGCCTTTCGTAATCACCCTATTTTTTTTCAGCCGTGCCTGCGGCATGTGAAAATTCCCAGGCCAGGGATATGACCCACACCACAGCAATGACGTGAGTGGCTGTAGTGACAATGCCAAATCTTAAACCACTGTGCCACAGGGGAACTCCAGCATAGGAGATTTTGAAAAGACACATAAAAAAATATGAAATGTGTCATTGTAAAAGCGCCCCCCCCCCAAAAGTTAAAAAGTAAAATGAAATGTTCATTTAAGGAAAAAGACAATCTACTTAGAGAAGACACACAATTAACTACAATGCAAAGCAGAAATAGGAACTGCTCATTAAGTGACAGAACTGAAATGTCTTAAGTGTGGTGACAAAGAAGAGTTCAAACATGTCCTTGGGGAAAAATGTGATTTCGGTAATCAGAACTAGTTTACAGAGTTCAGGGACTTCTTGGAGATTAAGTAAGCAGGGATTGGCCAGCAGAGTTTCCAGGGAGAAGAGAAAACAAGGGCAAAGGCAGAGACAACAGAGTCCAAACAAAGTCCAGGACACTCCCAGAAAAGACCAGAGGAATTCTAGGGATACTTACTGATACTTTCACATAGTGTTTCATCCACATCCCCTCTCCCGCTATTAGCATATAGTTTCATAGCCTGTACATTTTCCAGTCCGGGAAATTAACTCAGATCTTCACTGGCCCACAAGCAAGACATTTCTCTTTCATAAAGGGCCCCACATATAAAAGTCGTCATTATCACTGCATGAGTTATACCTTGAGTCCTTCCATAAGGGTTTGAAAGTGTTAATTTGTTAATGTAAACTGTTTAAAGTGACCATAATTTTTGTTAGAACATTTGTTTTCTTTGCTTTAAAAAAAAAGGAGCCTCCACAAACAAGTGTTTCAGGGCTCACTCAATGCCTTTGCCCTACTCATTCTTCAAGATCCAGCTCCAAAGTCTTCAACTCGAAAGGGCCCCTAGACACCATATAAAATAGTACTTTGTCCACAGCTCCTACATCATCTAAATCATGATGGTATAAATTAGCTCTCAATAGATGTTTGTACTAAGTGAGAGTCTTTCTAAAGTTTCAAAGGGCTTGGAGATGAGTGTTACAGGGAAATGGAAAAGGGATTAAAGTAGATTAAAAATGACATATGCTACAAAATGTCAAGAAACCTTTATAGTAACAAATTTTTTTTTTCCAGGGCCACACAGGCGGCATATGGAGGTTCCCAGGCTAGGGGTCGAATCAGAGCTGTGGCAGCCAGCCTACACCACAGCCTCAGCAATCTGGCATCCAAGCCACATCTTCGACCTACACCCCAGCTCACGGCAACGCCGGATCCTTAACCCACTGAGTGAGGCCAGGGATTGAACCCGTGTCCTCATGGATGCTAGTTGGGTTCATGAACCAGTGAACCACGACAGGAACTCCAAGTAACAAATATTCTTAATGTTTACTAAAAAATGAATGGCTCAAAGCTTGATCTTTCTTTTCCTGATCATTCCCCTAAATCAGTGGTTCTCAAGTGTGACTTCAGGTCAGAGCAGCAACATCACCTGGAACTTATTAGAAATGCAGATTCTCCTGTCCTGCCCAGAACTACTGAATCAGAAACTGAGGATGAACTGCAGAAATCTATTTTTGCAAGCTCCCCAGGTGATTCTGAGTCACACTCAAATTGAAGAACACTGATTTAGATCATTTCTCTTCATCTTAGTGTCTATGGAATTATCATCAACTCCAATAAACCTCTGTTAATGGGGAGTATAGTTTCCATGTACTTCTTTTTTTTTTTTTTTTTTTTTTTTTTTGGCTGCACTAGCAGCATAAGCAAGTTTCCAGGCCAGGGATGGAAACCGTGCCACAGCTATAACCAAAGCCACAGCAGTGACGCTGGATCCTTAACCAGCTGAGCCTCGAGGGAACTCCTCCCACCCTTTTTAAGCAACAGGAGCAGTCTATTAAGAAGAAATTAGAGTCAGGAATGTTAGTGTTGAGTGGATTATATTTTCTAGGCACTAAATAAAAACTTGATAGGGTAATGGGCATGAATGGAGGCTCCTCAAAATATTTTGCAAGTGACATCAATAAAGTTTAGCAAAAAGAATATGGGTTCAGAGTGAGAGTGGAACTAAGGATGACTCAGAGATTCTTACCTTCTTGCCTTTTTTGATAATGCCATTAGTAAAAATAGGAACTCAATCGGTGAAGGAAGTTTATGCGGGGGCAGGAGAGATAATTACCTTAATTTTAACCTTCCTCCTGAGTGAAGATGCCAGAAATTTTCAGGTGCATGGAAGCTAGACTGGGGAATAAACAGAGATTGGATCTATAGATGCAGGAAGCATTCCTGTATGTGGTAATTGTGATGAGCTTTGAGGCTAAACAGTATTGCTGAAGGAGAAAACTTAGAGGCAAGGTTGGTTCTTTGGAGGGTGCCCTGTGTGCAAGGCAGAAGAGAGTGCAGTGAAGGAGGGTGACAAGCCATCAGAAGTACAGGGTGACCAGGATAGTGATGTGTCGACAACATGAGACAAAGAGAGACAGTCCAGAAGGCAGAGATGGTTAGCAATGTACAATCCTGTGGAGGAACCGAGAATGCTGGGGAACAAAAAGAAAAAAATTTGATAATGATGAACTAGACAATTAGAAACAGACTCCAACTGTTCTATTTCAGGTGGGGCAGTGGGGACAGGAATCACTGGCTCTGGAGGTTGAAGAGAATGAATGATAAGAAGAGTTGAGATACTTTGCGGGGAAAAGGAAAAGGGGTTTGGGGCAATTGTTGTAAAAGACTCCCAGGCACTGAACAGTTTTTGGAGATAGATGGATAAATTACTAACCAAGAGTAAGACGAAAGACTTGACGAAGTATAGAATAACTCAATACCACTGAAAATGGATGACTGAAAACTCAAGTCATCATCCAGTCAAAATTCACTAGCAGGCATTTCTAACAGACCAGATCTCATAATTATGGAATCTCAGACTTGAAAGGGAATTTAAAAGTTTAAGAAATATCCCTTTGGTTCAGTTGAGCAAGGAATTATTTTTTAAAAATAGGTTTCTTCTTGTAAAATCAACATCTTAATAACTTAGCTAAGCCAGTGCAGCTGGTGGCACTGAGTCACCCACTGGCCTCTGGGCTGCAGACCAGCTGAATAGGCACCTGGGCCACTGGTCTGATCATCCAAAAGCTAAAAGGTGGAGATTTTAAGGTTACATGTTAGAAGAGTCCCAACTTGACATCCTTTTCTGGTAGAATTTGATATCCTCAGAAGGGGGCCTAAATTTTATATGATGCCCCTAAAGATGGGTGAGGCTGTTGACGTGGATGAGGCTGTTGATGTAGAGGCCACTGACAGCATTGAGGAAAAAGAGGAACTTAAACTCGATCCAGAAGATCAGGATGAGGGGGAAGAGCGTGACCTGGTTCCTGAGAAGGATCAAGTAGCTCAGGAGCCCACTGCAAGTCTGCAGTCATGCTTCATGTGGCTGGGCCACGTGGTCCTGCCTGGTTCCTTGTGCTGCTCGGCTGTCCAGCAAGGAATTAAGAACCTTTCTTATGTAAGTGGGATAAGAATATTAAGCTGGAGTTCCCGTCGTGGCGCAGTGGTTAACGAATCCGACTAGGAACCATGAGGTTGCGGGTTCGGTCCCTGCCCTTGCTCAGTGGGTTAACGATCCGGCGTTGCCGTGAGCTGTGGTGTAGGTTGCAGACGCGGCTCGGATCCCGTGTTGCTGTGGCTCTGGCGTAGGCCGGTGGCTACAGCTCCGATTCAACCCCTTGCCTGGGAACCTCCATACGCCGCGGGAGCGGCCCAAGAAATAGCAACAACAAAAAAGACAAAAGACAAAAAAAAAAAGAATATTAAGCTAAGTAAATGATACATCCTGGCTCCAAGTCGCTCAAAATGAAGTGGGTTACAGCAGCAGAATGGATAAGAAGTGGACAAGAAAGCGGCTTCTGGAGTTCCCACTGTGACACATTGGGTTAAAGATTCAGCGTTGACCTAGCAGTGGGATAGGTTGAAGATGCGGCTGGATTCCATCCTTGGTCGGGAACTTTCATGCAGTGCGGGTGCAGCCGAAAAAGAAAAGACAACATCTCCAGATTAGGCTTGTTTCACTGTTAACCTCCATACCTCACCAACTAGTACCTAGTGTTGTTGTGATCTTTAAATGAGGTCACCTGTATTGATTAACTCTGAACAGTGAAATTGTTAGTTTCACTGGCCTTTACACCTAAAAAAAGCGCATTTCCTCAGGCTCCACCGGCCCAAAGCTTGCCCCCGCCCACACTCCCGTGGCAGGGCTGGTGGCAGCATTGCGCATGCGCGCGAGGAACACTGAGCCGGAAGATGCGGGCGCGGCCACCAGGCGACGCTGCTTAGTCGCCTCTGTTCTTCTCGGCTTCCAGAGGCCCTGATTGGGACTGAGGGGGCGGTGCGAGCTCCGTGCGCATGTGCGCTCCGCCCCATCTTGGCCAAGATGGCGCCGGTGGAGCACGTTGTGGCCGATGCCGGGGCTTTTTTGCAGAACGCGGCTCTGCAGGTACAGGGGGTTTGGGCGGAGAGGAGCGGGATCTGGGCTGGCGGCCCCTAAAGGGGCGCGGGAAATCGGGCAGCGCGTTGCATGGGTACGGGCGAATGTGAGCCGGGCCGGCCTCCCCGCAGGACATCGGGAAGAACATCTACACCATTAGGGATGTGGTTAGCGAGATTCGAGACAAGGCCACGCGCAGGAGGCTCGCGGTCCTGCCCTACGAGCTGCGTTTCAAGGAGCCCTTCCCGGAATACGTGCGGCTGGGTGAGTGCCTCTGCCCTGTATTGATGGCGAAGCAGGGTCCCGGCTTGCTGACTGGACCTAACTTGGTGCTGGTTGGAGTCTCTAAAGCAGAGTTGAACTAGAAACTGCACCATCTAGGAGATCGTGGTGGGAGAGGGGTTTTCTGAGTAACGAGTCAGCCAGAACTTGCCAGTTACATCACTCACTCTCTAGGCCTCACTTGCCTCATCTGTAAGACAGAATTAATAACGAGTGTGCTGGGAGCATTAAATGAGGAGTCTGTCACTCAGCACAGTATCCAGCGCTGTAGAAACATTCAGTAAATGTATTGGGGTTAAAAAAAGAAGCCAGATCTCTTATTCTTGCCCCCACCTTTTTTTTTTTTTTTCCAGTAGATCAGAGTGATGACGGTTTTGGATAAGGAGGCTGGTCTCAAATCAGAAAAAGGAATAGTTTTTAGGCTTTACGTTATTAGCCCTGTAAGAAAACTAAACAGCTGTCGCTTGGCTTAGGAGTCAGCGTTTTTCTATTGTTAGGGAATCAAAGGTAACGATCCCACCTCTTTAAAGGGCCTGGGTGGTTGGAAGTGTTTTTAGGGTTTAAAAGTTGATGATGGAGTTGTTGGTATCTAAACTATTTGTGACTTATGTAGTTTTCTCCAACTTATTGGCTATATGATCTTTGACCAATTATTTATCTTTATGAGGAAATTCTATACAAGATTTGGCTGAGGGATAAAATGAGAGCCTTTTTAAAAATGCCTGGTACACAGTAAGTGCCAGTAAATTTTAGCTGCTTTTAAGAGATGCTTTTTTAGGAAACATGACTAGCATACTTAATGTTTTTTGTGCTAGTGTAGCAAAAGACATCTTTCTACTGATAAGTGAAAATCTCTTATGTGTTTATTGTTGATGTCTCAGGAGAATAACAGTAGCAACAGCGGGCTTTTACTATGTGTTGAATATGAAGCAACCCAATGCACCCAATATTTTTCATCCATTCTTTGCCTTTTTTTTTTTTTTTTTTTTTTTTTGTCTTTCTAGGGCAGCACCCGTGGCATATAGGGGTTCCCAGACTAGGGGTTGAATTGGAGCTGCAGCTGCCAGCCACAGCCACAGCAAAGATGGATCCAAACCCCATCTGCAACCTACACCACAGTTCAGGGCAATGCTGGATCCTTAACCCACTGAGCAAGGCCAGGGATCAAACTCGAGTCCTCATGGGTACTAGTCAGATTCATTTCTGCTGAGCCATGACAGGAACTCCTGATTATCCAGTCTATTAATCTGGATTGTTAGAATCAAAAGAATTTTATTTCTGGGAGGGAAGAGACCTTCTATTCTAATGTAATCACCAAAGCCCAGATAAATTGGAACTCTCATTTGCAGATGTTATGCTAACTTTTAACCTGTTCTTTTCCTTCATTTGCCATCAAGTCAATGAGGACATCATGACTAGCTAGGATTAATCTTTTTTTTTTTTAAGTTTTTATTGTGATTCCTTATTATTATTTTTTAAAATTTTAATTTTAATTTTTTTTTTTGCCACACTCGTGGCATGTGGAAGTTCCCAGGCCAGGGATCAAACCCGTGCTACATCAGCGACCCAAGCCCCTGCAGTGACAACAACACCGGATCCTAACCCATTGTGCCACAAGGGAACTCCCTGGCATGAATGTGATGAGAATACAAATGTCCCAGTTCTGAGTAGCAAAGGATCAGTAAATGGATTAAAATGTTAAGAGGTTTTTCTTGGGATATAAGTTCTTTTCATACTTTTATCATGGTTATCCAGCGGCTATGGCTCTTTGCTTCTGACTGAGGTTTGGAATCTCTTGTTCACAGTAACTGAGTTTTCAAAGAAAACGGGAGACTATCCCAGCCTCTCTGCCACAGATATCCAAGTATTGGCACTCACCTACCAGTTGGAAGCAGAGTTCGTTGGGGTGTCTCACCTAAAACAAGAACCAGAAAAGGTAAATCAGAAGGATTGTTGGTTTAACCTGTTTGGATTTTGTTATTATGAGAACTGTCAGGTACAAAAGTAGAGAGCCACCGTCCCCATCTTTCTGCCTCCACAGTTAATCAACTCATGATCTGTTCTGTCCTCACCACCCCCAGCCCTGAAGATTTTGAACTTTGACGTCATGTGGTTTCACTGTAAATATTTTTGCTGTGTCTGTAAAGAATGGATGTCTCAAAAAAATAACCACAAAACCAATATTACACCGATGCAAAATTAATAGTAATTCATAAACATTTTAATAGTTTGTCTGGATCAGGATCCAGGTTAAGTCCATACATTGCAGTTAGCAAATGTGTCCCAGTCTTGACCTATAGGTTTTTGGTAATGGTTGGTTAAAAAAAAATGCAGAAAGAGGCGTTTCTGTCATGGCTCAGTGGTTCACGAATCCGACTAGGAACCATGAGGTTTTGGGTTCAATCCCTGGCCTCGCTTGTGGGTTAAGGATCTGGCGTTGCCGTGAGCTGTGGTGTAGGTTGAAGATGCGACTCGAATCTGGCATTGCTGTGGCTGTGGTGTAGGCCAGCAGCTACAACTCTGATTAGACCCCTAGCCTGGGAACTTCCATGTGCCGTGAGTGTGGCCCTAAAAAGAAAAAAGAAAAAAAAAAAAAGGTAGAAAGAGTAAAAATCAACTATATTCTCACTACTTTATAAAAAAATAGAATTCTTTCCAGCAACAACCAAGAAAGAATACTTTCAGAGCTTGACACTTTTTTTCAACCCTGGCTACCTTCAGAATTCTGGGTTCCTGTTGTGCTTTCAGAGTCTTGGCCGGGTTGAAGAGACTAAGGGATTTGTGTCTGCGCTCTGCTGGCTGTTTCCAGACCAGAGGATTTTAGAAGATAATTAGCCTCAAGTAATTAATTTCAACTAGCATTTGCAAAGAATTGCTTGCTCCTCACTGCCTTAAATCTTCAAAACTCAGTAGACTCACGTTCCTAGTCTGGATAGAACTGCCTTCATTTGTTTTTAACCAATTTAGAGTCCTTCAGTCCAGAAAGTCTAACAGTGATGCCCAAGATAAAGACTTTACGACGTCACCAGAATGTTTTGAGGGGATGGGAGTGAATTTATATAGTTTTACATAATTTATATAGAATTTATATAGTTTTACATAAATTCTGACTCTGTGGCTGAGCTGGGTTTTCATTTTTGTATCTGTTACTTCAGGATTCTTAAAAATTGCTGTGTCCTACAGGCTTTTTGGCAGAAGTTAGATGTTGTATATCAAAAGCTTTAAAACAGCTTATCTTTTGATCCAGTAGTTCCATTCTGAGGCATTTATCCTAAGGATGTAACCAAAGATAATTCTGACTTTTCCATGTAATGGTGTTCATAAGTCTATGGACAAAAGAGAACTGCCTCAAAGTGGTTATTTATTGGTAGTGGAATTGCTGACCAATTCTCTCTATATGTTTTTGTGTTTCCCACTTTTAAAAAACATTGAATATCTTCTCTTTCACTATCCAGGTGGGAATAATACGTTTTCTCTGTTTTTTTCAAACCGGGAGTGGGGGGCTGCTGTGCCCTAGCATATACAAATTCCCAGGCCGGGAACTGAGCCCACACCACAGCAGTAACCCAACGTGCCACAGGGGCAACACCAGACCCCTAACCTGTTAGCAGCCAGCAGGGAACTCCTGCTTTCCCTCTTTTTAATTACTCTTCCATGTTGAGGTTTCAACCTGTATTTCTTTGCTTAGAGTTGTCACTTTTTTCTTTTTAAAGGTGAAAGTGAGTTCATCGTCTCAGCACCCAGAAACTCCTCTGCACATTTCTGGTTTCCATCTGCCCTCAAAGGTAACTTCTTAGATCAGTCAGACTCTTCATGCTCTTTTCTGCTGCATGTCAGACCTCCACACATTGTCTGTTTACAGGGAACCAAATTTCCCGAGACAAATACCGTAGTGTCTTCGGGCTTCTCTGACCTGATTTGTGCATCATATGGCATCTCATCTATAACCCTCTCCATTTGCAGGTTTTAACGGTATTACTTCTTTTAACCTCAGCCTAAACGTCCACAAGAAACAGTAGAACATGGAGAGCCAGCCAGGGCGTCTGAGGACCTAGAATTCACTTCCTTTGTGTTCTGGAGAAACCCGTTGCCTGACATTGATCGTGACCTGCAGGAGCTGCTGGTAAGGTCCTGCTTTGTGATCTCCTGATGATGCACCAGCATCCCCCAGTCGCTCCTGTGGGCAGGGAGCTGTGATGCTGTGAACATTTTCAGATTGACGGAGGTGAGTGTGTTCCGAGTGAGGAGGAGAAGGAAGAGGACGGATTGGAAGAAGGGAAGGACCAAGACAGTGATGACGACGGGGGCGGGTGGATAACCCCCAGCAACATCAAGCAGATCCAGCAGGAGCTGGAGCGGTGCTCTGTCCCCAAGGACGTGCGGGTTGGCTGTGTGACCACGGACTTCGCCATGCAGGTGGGCGGAAGGGCCTTCGCTATGTGTCGTACCTGTCACACAGGCACTGGCCCCTCAGAGATTTGGGGGTGTGTACAGAGCTGTTGTGTACACAGCTTCTTTTCCTGATTCTAGAAATTTTACCTGTGGTCTTTGGTAATTTTTAGTTTTGCTTGGAGGTTAGGGAAATTTATATAATAGATTTTATTTATTTTTAATTTTTTTTGCTTTCTAGGGTTGCACCTATGGCATATGAAAGTTCCCAGGCCAGGGGGTTCGAATTGGAGCTTTAGCTGCTGGCCTACACCACAGCCACAGTTATGCGGGATCTGAGCTGAGTCTGTAACCTACACCACAGCTCACGGCAGCACAGGATCCCCAGCCCACTGAGTGGGGCTAGGGATCAAACCCGCATCCTGATGGATACTAGTTGGATTTGTTTTTGCTGCACCACAATGGGAACTCCCTATAGAGTAAATTTTTAATGTTTAACATTCATGGTCTGTTGATGCTTTTCTTTCAGTGTGCTAATGTCTTGTGCTCAGTTCAATACTTACTGGATGTAGAGATTTCTAGCCCAGAAAGGAATGTATTTGTTAAGGCAAAATAAATGTCTCTGTTCAGAGAGCTTGCCCACGGGGACCTTGCTGAAGTGATGAGCACCGTCTGCGGCCCTTGAGATGGGAGAAGTCTGGGTCCTCGTCTTCGTGTACGACTACACATCTTTAGAGGCATCTTAAGTTTATTCTTCCTTAGCAAACCCCCCCCCTATGGCGCAGGCCAGGGTTTGTGAAGTCATTTCAACAGCGGTTTATGCAGCTGTTAAAAAATGTTGGTTTTGCTGTGCGTTCAGTTCCGCTTTAACCTGTTGCTTGCAGAACGTCCTGCTCCAGATGGGGCTGCACGTGCTGGCTGTGAACGGCATGCTGATCCGTGAGGCCCGGAGCTACATCTTGCGCTGCCACGGCTGTTTCAAGTACGTAGCCAATAATGTGCGCCCGGCACCCCTCTTTGCACACTCTCCTCTCTTCCTGAACCTTCTATGAACTTCTTGAAGGAGAGCTTTCCCTTGTGTACAGGTGTTCCCTCCCCCTTGTCGCTTCTGCGTGGGCTGGGTCCTGCCCCCACCAGGGCATTGAAACCCCTGGAACAGGAGTTCCTATTGTGGCTCAGTGGGTTAAGCTCCTGATGTTGTGTCTGTGAGGATTCAGGTTCAGTCCCCGGCCTTGCTAAGGGGGTTAAGGATCCGGCCTTGCCAGGGGCTGTAGTGTAGGTCACAGATGGAGCTCAGGTCCTGCATTGCTGTGGCTGTGGGGGAGGCCAGCTAGATTAGATTTGATCCCTAGCCCCGGAACTTCCTTATGCCAGGGGTGCAGCCCTTTAAAAAAAGAAAGAAAGAAAAAAAGAAACCTCCAGTGACTTCCCACCTCCCAAATCCTAGGAGGCTGTTTTTAGTCCTTGTCTTCATGGCATAGGATTAAGGGTGTGGGTTTTGGAGCAGGGAGCTCTCATCTAATGACAAGTATTGAAATGTTTGTGGATGGAATGATGTCTGGGATTTGCTTTGAAATAAAACAGTGGGAAGAACGGGTACAGGTAGAAATGAAGCTGGGTGAAGGGTCCACGGGGCTTCCTGATGCGCTTTGATCAGCTGTACATTTGGAATTTTCTATTTAGAAGAAACGTGGGTCAGGATCCAGACTTGGTGGGTTCAAGTCGGGAGTCTTTCTCCTCCTAGCTGTCTGACTTTGCAGTCATGGGTCAGCTTTCTCTGTACCCTGAGCTGCTTCTTACCCAAAACTGGAAAGATGGTCGTGCGGAGCTGGGGAGCTGATCACATGAGCGTGTGAGTCTGGCGCACAGGAAGCTCTCCAGGCAGGTGAACTGGGAGTTTGGTGGCCGGGCCCTCCTCTCCATTTTGCCTCTGCCTCTGGAACTGGTTCTTGCAGTGGGGGCTGGTGTTAGCGTGGAGAGGCCCCCAGGTCCCAGAGCTGGGGGGCAGTGGAAGAGACCCTGCTGCAGCGCTGCTGTCAAAGCATGCACCCTGGGAGCTGCATTCAGTGGTTCCAGCCTCTCCATGGATTCGTTCTAGACGTTGCCATCATGTAGGTCATCTGTCTGGTGGAGCCCCTTTTCGCGGAGGCCTTGTGTGTGCTGCTTTCTGAAGCAGTCAGGTGTCTCGCTGAGTCCACAGTGCTGTTCCGCTGAGGGTAGAGTAGCCTGAATGGAGCCTTGCTCCCCAACAGCCCTAAAAACAACCGGTTGTAGAGTTCCCACTGCAGCACAGTGGGTTAAAATCCTACTGCAGGGAGTTCTCATCATGGCTCATCAGGTAAAGAACCTGACTGGTATCCATGCGGATTTGGGTTTGATCCCTGGCCTCGCTTGGTGGGTTAAGGATCTGGTGTTGTTGTGAGTTGTGGTGTAGGTCGCACATGCTGCTCGAATCCAGCATTGCTGTGGCTGTGGTGCAGGCCAGCAGCTGCAGCTCTGATTTGACCCCCAGCCTGTGAACTTCCATATGCAGAGGGTGTGGCCCTAAAAAGAAAAAAAAGAATCCAAATGCAGCAGCTTGAGTTGCTTCAAGTTCGGTCCCTGGTCCGGGAACTTCTGCATGCTGTGGGGTCGGCCATTAAAAAGAGAAACAATCCCTCCTTGCTTGGGGCCCAGCTCTGCCACCATCCTTTGCAGATCTGCCCACTAGCCACTTCTCAAAGCTGCCTCTCGCCCCTCAGAATCTTTTTTTTTTTTTTTCTTCTTTTTCTACTTTTAGGGCCACACTCGCGGCACATGGAGGTTCCCAGGCTAGGGGACTGACTAATCAGAGCTGTACCTGCCAGCCACAGCCACAGCCACAGCCACAGTCACGCCAGATCTGAGCCACCTCTGTGACTTACACCACAGCTCACGGCAACGCCGGATCCTTAACCCACTGAGCAAGGCCAGGGATCGAAGCCGCAACCTCATGGTTCCTAGTCAGATTCGTTTCCTCTGCGCCATGACGGGAACTCCTCCCGCCCCTCAGAATCTTTAGCGCATACATGCACCAGGCTCCTGACAGTGCGGCTTCTTGCTTCTTGAAGTCTCATTTCTCCCATTGTCCTTTGTTACAAAAGGCCCAAGTTCCTCAAATTAACATTCATTCTTAGAAACTCTTGGAAACGTTCTTGTGAGATTAGCCCCATTGACCAGACAGTTTCTTTTATCGAATGATTCTCCCTGCACTGTTGACAGGCTTAGTTCACGTGCAGAGACTTCAGGTAAAGGGCTCGGCTGCTCTAGCAGTTTCTCGCAGCCCTCGTCTCCTGACCACTGGGACTGAGGGAGAATTCCTCAAGCACAGACACCAGGGCACCTGCGTGGTCCCTGACAGCAGCAGCATGTCCCGCCAGGGTCCACCCCGGGGCTTAAGGGGGTCGGAGAGAGCCAAGGCCTGGGGTCGGCCTCAGCACGCACACCATTCACCCTCAGCGGCTCTGCCGGAGTTTCCTGTGTCACTCGTTAATGCTTGGCACCTCCAGAGCCACCGCCAGCTTAATGCCCAGGCTGACGGTGGGGACGGTATTGAGTCATAGTTGTAATGATGTCACAGTTTGCCTCTTGAGAAGGTGTGGTGGTTCCAAGAGCGCTGATTCTGGAGCTAGATTCCAGGGGCATACCCGCCACTTACTAGCTCTGTGACCTTGAGCAAGCTACCTGACCTTACCTGACCTTTTTCCCGTCTAAAAGGGGGGCCGAGCAACTGCATAGCATTGTTACACTTGTAGAGAGGTCGTGATTATTGCAACACCATTCTGTTCCGTTTCCCTCTTTACTGACTTGATGCTTGTGTCCTTTGCGGTTGAGCAGCGGCCTTGGCCTGGGTCTGCGGAGGGTGGGGTGCCATCCAGCCTGGCCCCAGTTCCCCGTCTCCTCCGAGCCCCGTGCCCTGCCCTGGGCTCCGGGCCCAGGCTTTGCTGGTGGCTCCAGGGAAACACGTCTCCTTTGTATCTCTAGGACCACGTCCGACATGAGCCGAGTGTTCTGTTCACACTGTGGAAACAAGACCCTGAAGAAGGTGTCTGTGACCGTCAGCGACGACGGAACCCTGCACATGCACTTCTCCCGCAACCCCAAGGTGCTGAATCCGCGGGGCCTCCGGGTGAGTAGCCCGCCCCCACCCGCAGGGCCGCGGGGGCTCTAGAGGCCGGTGTCAGAAGCCCGCGATCCCGATGCCAACACGGCCGGCCAGATCAGAGGGTTCTGAGGGGGTTGCAGTCTGAGGAGACATAACCAGTAAGCGCAGGAGTAAACACCACGGGCCCAGGAAGCCCCAGGGTCACAAAGAGGGAGACGGTTTGCACGATGGTAGAGGTTGGATTTGTGCAGGAGTTCGAGAATGAGCAGAACTTCCAGAAGCTTCAGAGGGCAGGTAATAGTAAGTGCTCAGCAGCACAGGCGGTGCCGGGTGCTTCAGGGCGGCCGGGGGTCGGTTGGAGGAATCGGGAGAGAGGGCTTGAGAGACAGGCGGCTCTGATGGCCGCTGACCTGGCGCCGGGCCCTCCAGCTGCGGCAGATGCCATTAATAGGCGAGAAGAGTGTCTAACTTTTCTATCTGAAAATAATTGTAGATTTATAGAAAAGTTGCCCAAAACAGTACAGATAATTCCCATTTTCATTTCACTTAGATTTCCCAATTTAATCTTTGACTGCATTTTCCCCCGTAACCATGTGAGAGGGAATTGTACGTGATGCCCTTGGCCCCGTGAGTGTTTGTTTCTGGAAACGAGGACTGTCTCACCCGTGATGTAACAACCAGGAGGTTCGCCTTACTACACACAGTGCTGCCAGCTAGTCTCCCGACCGAGTTCCAACTTTGCCGCAAATTCGCTGTTGACAGCAAAAGAACAGGGTTTGGGGGTCCAGGATCCAGTCGAGGCTCACACATTGCATTTGTCACATCACTTTCATCTCTTTGAAACCAAAGTAGTTTCTCAAGCCTGTTGTCGCTTGTGTTTTTGAAGAGTACAAGGCAGTTTGTAGCAGATCCCTTACCTTGAGTTTGTCTGGTGTTTCCTTGTGGTTGGAGCCAGGCTGTGTATGTTTTGGCAGGGGCACCCAGAACTGATGCTGTCTTGCCATTCACCGTCCTGTTGGGGGTGAATGGTGACTCATTGCTCCGTTTACTAGCGATAATAACTTTGATCACTTAGTTAAGGTGGATTCTTATATAACCACAATATATAATTACCACCCCAAGATTACCAAATTTCCTGTTAGGTTATTTGTAATTAGTAACTGAAGATACTTTGATACTGTATGAATACTGTTTCTCATCAGACCAGTTAAAGTTTATATACTACTTGGTATTCTGTTGTAAAGAGGAACTTTGCCATAAATTTATTTATGAGTGTGGTCTGTAGCTTGTGATTCATTGTTGTCATTAGTCATTACTGACTTTTGATGCTCAGACAGTTCATGGGGCCTCTGACTGTATTAAACAGTAAATTTTAACTTCACTTTCAGCCCAACACCGCATAGTTCATTCTAGCTTCCTTTTTGTATCCATTACACCCTTAGTAACACCATTTTCCTTAATTGTTTATTTGTTCAACCAGAGACTATAATATATATAGAGAGAATTGCTAGCCTCTACTGTTGTGAAAATGGTACCTGCTTACCAGAGTTCTGTGTTTTTGTGTTATTCTGTCTGTCTTGAGCTGAGGGTGTGTAGTCAAAAGACCACATTGCGTTCTCATCCTTTTTTTTTTTTTTGTCTTTTCTAGGGTCACACCCGAGGCGTATAGAGGTTCCCAGGCTAGGGGTTTAATTGGAGCTGTAGCCGCCAGCCTATACCACAGCCACAGCGACTCGGGATCTGAGCCGAGTGTGCGACCTACACCACAGCTCACGGCACCACCAGATCCTTAACCCACTGAGCAAGGCCAGGGATCGAACCCAAAACCTCATGGTTCCCAGTCATATTCATTAACCACTGAGCCACGAGAGGAACTCCGAGTTCTCATCCTTGAGGCGGGATGGGGCACGGCTCAAGTGGGAGGCTCAGTGCTCTGTGGGCAGTGATGATAAACTCCGTTGCTGTCGTCGCAGGCAGAGCCTGCGTCGAGTTGTCAGGTGAGCTGTATGTTTACAGGATCTGATGCGTATGACTTTGGAGCCCGTCCTTCTAATGGTCTTCCGTCGTCTTATTTGCAGTACTCACTCCCCGCTCCCAAAGGGGGCAAGTACGCCATCAACCCCCACCTGACCGAGGACCAGCGCTTCCCTCAACTGCGGCTCTCCCGCAAGGCCAGGCAGAAAACCGACGTGTTTGCCCCCGACTACGTAGCTGGGGTGTCTCCTTTTGCAGAGAACGACATCTCCAGCCGGTCGGCTACCCTGCAGGTCCGAGACAGCACCCTGGGAGCCGGGAGGAGACGGTTAAATCCCAATGCTTCCAGAAAGAAGTTTGTGAAGAAAAGGTGAAGGGGGGCTCACAGGCAAGCTGGACTGCTGCCGTGGCTGCCGGGGAGTCCCGTGTGTCGCCCCCAGCTGTGCCGGACCGAGGGAGTGGGCCTGGCTTCCCAGTGCTGCCCCAGGACTTGCCGTGGTGCCTCGGGTTGGGTTGGTGGTGGGACTCAGCCATGCCCTGGCCCCCGTGCATCCAGAGAGAGAGTTGAATGAAAGCAGAAGAAACAGTGCCTGAAGCAGATCTTCAACCTTTAAAGAAGAGAACTTCCAAGTGGTGATATTTTTCTAATAAATGTGTTTGCAAGCTTCTGTGCATTTTCTTTTTTTGCCTCTTAGGTGATATGAAGCAAACACTTGCGTGTGCCCAAGAATCAAGCGTTGAGGTTTATATTTTTTGTAAGAAGATACACTATGTTTATTATAATAAAACTAAGAGCTAGCATTTTAACTTATTTTGAAACATTTTGATCATCCAGGAAAATTCGGCATTGAACTACCTAGAATCTCTCATTGTTTACCTTTCTCTCCAGTTGTGAGTATTCCTCCTCTTTTGTAGTTTCTCTTTCTGCGGGTCTGCTCAGGAAAGGATGTTCGTTTAACATAGCCACAGTACTGTGACGTGGATACATCACTATTATCTAACATACAATTCAAAATTTACCGGAGTCTTGTGGCTCAGTGGTGAAGAACCCACCTAGTATCCATGAGGATGCGGGCTCAATCCCCTGCCCTGCTCAGTGAATTAAATGATGCTGTGAGCTGTGGTGTAGGTGGAGACCCAGCTTGCATCCTGCACTGCTGTGGCTGTAGTGTAGGCCAGCAACTGTAGCTCCAATTTGACCCCTAGCCTGGGAACTCCCGTATCCCGAGGGTGAGGCTGTGAAAAGGAAAAGGGAGGAAAACAAAGATCAAAGATCTAATCGTTCAACGGCCAGAACTAATCTTGGGGCCCAGCCCAACCCCAAGGGAACAAATAACAATCCTAACCCATCTGGAGGGCGGGGTGCTAGAGGCTGGGCTTGCAGCACTAGCAACAACCACACCTGCAGAGATGTGTACCTGCAGGAACATGTTCGCAGGGGTTGTCGATGCAGGCACAGTAGACTGTTCAGTCCAGCTTTTCAGTCCTTAGGTTTTTCAAGCTTAGGAGTTAGAGACGGTTTCCTTTCACCCACTGATAGCTTTATCGTGCAGCGGGTATGACCCGGCAGGACCCTGTGAGGCAGAGTGGACCCCACTCACGTCCTCCACCTGCCTTTTTATCTATAGAAAAACTTAAGTCTAAGAACCAATTTAATGAGGGTCGTAGGAAAAAAACACAGAGGAAAAAAAAAAACTAATAATTCAGCCATTCAACAAAGTCAAGGACCTTCATCAAAGACTACAGAGAATGTTCTGAGCCATGTCCTTGAAGGCGTTTTGCAGGTGCGGAAGCCCCACCAGTAGACAAGTCAACTGTATGCTGCCCACAAGCGCGGAGACCCCAGACCAGTTGGAACAAGAAGGTTGATGGTACTGACTCCCACTGAGCCCAGCACCCACCAATCAGGAAAACGTCCATGAGCGGATCACGCCCTGACCCACAAACACTCTAAGACTCCTCACTATCCTCTCCAAGGCAGGGGGGCAGGGGGGTGCACAGTCCTTGAGGCACTAGCCTGCCGTGTTCCTCTCCTTGCCTTGCAATTAAAGCTGCTTTATCTAGTTCCTCCAACTCTGTGTCCGTGTTTCTATTTGGCCTCCGTGTGCAGAGGCAGCTGATATTTTGGCAACAAAGGGGAGGGAGCTGTCCCTTAGTCCTCTGAGAGCACGTAGCCCAGAGCTGGGCTTCCGGGTTATTTATACTGATTAGGAATGAACGAAGGCAAACCACACACAGTTCTGATTGAATTCTGCAAAGACAAAGAGCCCCCAACATAAAGAAGCAAAAGAGAATTTCATCAAGAAGGTGAAAACATGGCCTGTGAAGCCTACTCTGAGAAACGGGCAATCTGACACACCCACAATAAGGTAACACCAGCCAGGCGCCAGTCACACAAGAGACCAGCGACATATCCCCACAGCCATTCACTGAAGTCATTCCCCCAGACAGCCCATCTATTTCACTCACACGCAAAGAAGCAAAACTCATACTAGAATGGTGTAAATATTGGTAAAACGTGAAGTAGAGGGAGGTTGGTTTATTATACATACACCAAAATGGGGCTGGCCTTAGCACCAAAGGCCACTGGCAAATTCAAGTCCTCTGGATTATGTGAAACACAAATATGAGAAATTATTAAAAGGTAAAATGTGCTTTATAAGGGTATAATAGAAAAGTGAATCTGCTTACTCCACCAAAAAAACACTGAGTTAACAAAGCAGGCATGACTACCCAGAAACCAATGGATTGTTTCCTATTTTGTAGCCATATTTGAAAACAAAGACGATCTTTTTTTTTTTCCTTTTATGGATGCATCCGTGGCGTATGGACGTAATTTCCAGGGCCAGGGTTCCAACTGGAACTGCAGCTGGGGCCTACTCTGCAGCCACAGCAACACCAGATCCCAGCTACATCTGCAACCTACAGTGCAGCTTGCAACCACACTGGATCCTTAAGCCCCTGAGTGAGGCCAGGGATTAAACCTGCAAACACACAGAGATAACATCCGGTCCTCAACCCACTAAGCCACATGGAAACTCCTAAAAACAGTATTTTAAGTAAAATGATTGGAATTTCTATCACACCATTATTTAAATTTGATGTGGCAAATGAAACTGAATCTGATTTGGAGTTTCATAGTGAAAATATAGAAACAGGAAGTTCTATATTTAGTTTGCTTTCAAGAATATTGATGTAGGAAATACTTGTTTATATTAGTAAGTTGTCCTTCAAAGTATTTTGGTTTTGTTTTTTGTCTTTTTTGGGGCCACATCCTCAGCATGTGGAAGCTCCCAGGCTAAGGGTCAAATCAGAGCTGTAAACACTGGCCTACACCACGGCCACAGCAACACGGATCTGAGCTGCTTCTGCAACCTACACTACAGCTCACGGCAAGGCTGGATCCTTAACCCCCTGAGCAGGCCAGGGATCGAACCCACATCCTCATGGATGCTAGTTAGCTTCATTAACTGGTGAGCCATGCCGAGAACTCCTCTTCAAAATTTTGATTGCTAGGTCAGGATATTCAGAACTCATGTTTAACCAAGGCAACAGAAATTAAAGCAGAAATAAATCAATGGGACCTAATCAAACTGACAAGCTTTTGCACAGCAAAGGAAACCATAAAAAAAACAGACAACCCACAGAATCAGAGAAAATAGTTTCAAAAAATGCAACTGAGAAGGGTTTAATTTCTAAAATATGCAAACAACTGCCCCAGTAGCCTGCTGGATAAGGCATTGGCCATCTAAAATATACAACATATACAACTCAACAGCAAAAAAAAAAAAAAAAAAAAAAACCAATTGAAAAATGGGCAAAAGCCCTGAAGAGATATTTCTCCAAAGAAGATGTATAGATGGCCAACAAGCACATGAAAAAATGCTCAATTATCACTGATTATTAGAGAAATGCACATCAAAACTAGAAGGAGGGGAGTTCCCATCGTGGCTCAGTGGTTAACGAATCCGACTAGGAACCATGAGGTTGCGCGTCCGATCCCTGGCCTTGCTCATTGGGTTAAGGATCCAGCGTTGCCGTGAGCTGTGGTGTAGATTGCAGATGTGGCTCAGATCCCGAGTTGCTGTAGCTATGGCATAGGCTGGCAGCTCAGATTAGAACCCTCGCCTGGGAACATCCATATGCCTCGGGTGCAATCCTAAAAAAAAAGCAAAAAAAAAAAAAGAACAATATGGAGGTACCTCAGCAAATTAAATATAAAACTACCACGTGACCCAGAAATCCCACTCTTGGGCATATATCTGGACAAAACTTTCCTGGAAAAAGATGTATGCACCCGTATGTTCACTGCAGCACTATTCACAATAGCCAAGACTTGGCAACAACCTAAATGTGCATCGACAGATGAATGGATTAAGAAGATGTGGTATATATACTACTCAGCCATAAAAAGAACCAAATAATGCCATTTGCAGCAACATGGATGAAACTAGAGACTCTCATACTAAGTGAAGTAAGTCAGAAAGAGAAAGACAAATACCATATGATATCACTTACATCTGGAATCTAATATACAGCACAAATGAACCTTTCCACAGAAAAGAAACTCATGGACTTGGAGAATAGACTTGAGGTTGCCAAGGGGGAGGGAGTGGGATGGACTGGGAGTCTGGGGTTAATAGATGCAAACTATTGCATTTGGATAAGCAATGAAATACGGTGGTATAGCCCAGGGAGCTACATCTAGTCATTTGTGATGGAACATGATGGAGGATAATGTGAGAAAAAGAACATATACATACACACACACACACACACACACATATATATGGCTGGGTCACTGATGTACAGTAGAAACTGACAGAACACTACAAATCAACTATAATGAAAAAAATAAAAGCCATTAAAAATTCTATGGGGAATATTCCTTGATTGACACTTCTATACCACATCTTCTTTAATACATGATATGGGTAGAAGGTCAGTGTTGGGGTTTTTTAATGATTTTTATTTTTCCCATCATAGCTGGTTTATAGTGTTCTGTCAGTTTTCTACTGTACAGCAAGGTGACCCAGTCACACATACATGTATACTTTCTTTTTCTCACATTATCCTGCTCCATCATAAGTGACTAGATACAGTTCCCAGTGCTATACAGCAGGATCCTATTGCTTATCCATTCCAAAGGCAAGACTGTGCATCTATTAACCCCCAGTTCCCAGTCCATCAGAAGCTCAGTGTTAATTGACATTTCCAAAACCCTCCACCAAGGAAGCAGTATTGCCCTAAATCACAGCCAAGGAGCACATGCCAAACCTGTGGCATCTAGAAGAATATCCCAGAAATTATCATCACTTTGTACCCCAGTACATACTGAAAGGAAGAAATCTAGCGTGGAAAGGTTGAACATGTCTCGACTGCTATGTTCGAGTTTGTGTATTTGGAGGTAAATTCTTCCTTTCTTCCTTCCTTTCCTTCTTTCCTTTTTCATGGTCTCACCCGCAGCATATGAAAGTTTCTGAGCCAGGGATTGAATGAGCCATAGCTGTGGCAATGCCAGATCCTTTAACCCACTGCTCCAGGCAAGGGGTTGAACCCACAACTCCGCAGCCATCTGAGCTGCTGTAGTCGGATTCTTAACTCACTCCACCACAGTGGGAACTTCCTGGAGGTAAATCTTCATAAATGAAACCTTTTGCATGATTTAAGACAATGACAAGACAAATTCTGCAAAGCACCATGACAAACAAGTGTGGTGGACATTTACTAATGGCTGCTTAGGGAGTTCCCATCATGCCTCAGTAGTTAAACCTGACACGGGTTCTATCCCTGGCCCTGCTCAGTGGGTTAAGGATGTGGCATTGCCATGAGCTGCAGTGTAGGTCACAGATGCGGTTTGGATCAGGCATTGCTGTGGCTCTGGTGTAGGCCGGCAGCTACAGCTCCGATTAGACCCCTAGCCTGGGAACCTCCATGTGCCACAGGGGCAGCCCCAAAAAGCAAAAAAAAAAAAAAAAACTTTTCACAACCAACCCATGCCTGCCATTCCAAGAGAAAGTTTGTTGAACAAGAGTGGTCTAAGCCCAACAAAGAATGACCTACTTTATGCACTATGTACCAGCAGGACGCACAGGCAGGCAGAGAAGCCAGCATAATGGTGTGTGGTCTGTGGGGTCGTGGGTGTGGCGGTGAGACAGGAGGGCAGGATGGGTGGGGTTTACAGCAGAAGCACCATCTCACTCCTCACACCAAGAACCTAGTCCCTCCAGGGACGCTTGGCTGGTAGCCAAGGAAACCACTGAGGACAACAGATGCCCCGGTCCCCAGACAGACCTAAGCGTGGCTCTGAGCTATTGTCCTAAGTCCATCAGCCACAGCTCAGAGAAAAGCAAGGGGGCTTTGGGGACTTGTTGCGCAAAAAAGCAGCCACATGTGTGGACACAGTGCCCTAGGAGGTGACTAATGAAGCTGTTTGTGTACTTTCACTGGGAGGAGGATGGGGGACTCCTGAGGGTTCTCCCGCCCCTACTTTTTATTTCTAGATAATGAAGACAGTCAACCTACAGCTCCGTGGTGCCGGCCTGCTCCCTGGGGATGGGGGGAAAGCCTTGAGGACACTGTTTTCAGTCGACACCCAATGCCCAGCACATACAGACTCCTGCGACAGAGGCCTGCTCAGAGAGAATGATGGGAATGGTACAATCCTTTTTTTTTTTTCTTCCTCCTTTTGGCCATCCCATGGCACATGGAGTTCCCAGGCCAGGGATCAGATCCAAGCCACAGTTGCAATCTAAGCTGCAGCTGCAGCAATGCCACATCCTTAACCCACCGTACCAGGCCAGGGATCGAACCTGTGTCCCAGCACTCCCAAGACGCCGCCGCCGATCCCGCTGTGCCTCAGCAGGAACTCCGGCATTCTACAATCTTAAACTGCGATAGCAAAAGAAAGCTAGAGGGATCTTTGAGACAATCCAGCCCCAACTCATATTTTTACAGCTGAGGAAATCAGGGCTCAGAGAGAAGCACTAGTAGCTGACCAGGAACTAGACTTGAGAATTTTGACTCTTACTCAAATAACAAGGGGCTAGGAGCTGGTCCTGGAGTAAGAGGGCCTGAGTTCAAATTCTGGACTACACCATTAACTTGTTGCATACCTGTGAGCAAGCCGATAACCACTTGGTGCCTGTTTATCTGTAAGATGGGGGTTTTATTCCCCACCTCAGAGTTTGGAAGTTTCTCAAATGTTAAACAGAGTTACCAGCAATTCTGCCCCTAGATATATACCCAAGAGAAGCAAAAAAATATGTCCGAACAAAAACTTGCATACAAATGTTCACAGCATAACTGAATCACTTTGTTGCCCAGCAGAAAGTATCCCATTGTACATCAACAATATTTCAATAAAACTTGAAAAAAATGAAAAAAAAAAACAAAAACCAAAAACAATGCTCCTAGTAGCATTACTCCTAATAGGCAAAGTGGAAACAACCTAAATGTCCATCAGCTGATGAATAAATACACAAAATGTGGTTTATCCATATAACAGGATATTACAAAGTCATAAAGGGGAGCCCTGCCAAGGATGTGTCACAGAAAAAAACAAACGTGGTTCCATGTTGAGTCTATTCCTCTAGTTCTAACCTTTGTGCTCTGTCGCCTGCGCTTGGTCATGCTGGCCCTGCTCCTTTGTAAAATAACACTGCCTCTCGCCTGAAACACACAGCAGAGCCCACTCTCAAGGATCTGACCTTTAAAAGGGTAATGCTTTTCCATTCATATAAGAATAAAAAGTTAGAGAACAGAAAATAACAACTGTCTGGTTGGAAGCTTAGCTGCGGCTCCGATTTGACCCCTCACCTGGGAACTTTCATATGCTGCATGTGTGGCCCTAAAGAGCAAAATAAATTATTTAAAAAAAAAATGGAATGGATAAGCAATGAGGTCCTACCATACAGCACAGAGAACTATAGCCAATCTCTTGGGATAGAACATGATGGAAGAGAGTATGAGAAAAAGAATGTATGCATGTGTATGACTGGGTCACTCTGCTGTACAGCAGAAATTGGCACAACATTGTAAATCAACTATACTGTAAAAATTAAAAAAAAAGACAGGGGAGGCAGCATAGCCAGCACCCTGACTTCTCAGTCTGTGACCTCCAAGCTCCCCATCTTTCTTCTGTGTTCTAGACATGCAGTGCCCAGTACAGTAGCTCACCAGCCATGTGTAGGTACTTAAATTTATTTTTTTTATTTTTTTTTTTCATTTTAGGACTGGGCATATGGAGGTTCCCAGGCTAGGGGTCTAATTAGAGCTTTAGCAGCCGGCCTACACCACAGTCACAGCAATGCAGGATCTGAGCCGCGGTGGTGCAACCACCACAGCTCACGGCAATGCCGGATCCTTAACCCACTGAGGGAGGCCAGGGATCAAACCCCAGTCCTCATGGATGCTACTTGGGTTCGTTAACCACTGAGTCACGACAGGAACTCCTTACAATTTAAATTAATTAAAAGGAACACTTCACTTCCTCAGCTGTATTGGCCCCATTTCAAGAACCCAACAGCCACATGTGGCCATGGTTATTCTGAGCAGCCCAGATACACAAAGTGTTACTGAATTGTGCTGCCTAGATCTTTCAAAAAAAAAGGAAAAATCCTTTTAGGGAGTTCCCTTTGTGGCTCAGTGGTTAGCCAACCCGACTAGGATCCATGGGGTTTCGGGTTCGATCCCTGGCCTCGCTCAGTGGGTTAAGGATCTTGTGTTGCCGTGAGCTGTGGTATAGGTCGCAGACATAGCTTGGATCCCACATGGCTCTGGTGTAGGCTGGCAGCTGTAGCTCCAATTTGACCCCTAGACTGGGAACCTCCATATGCTGTGGGTTCCGCCCTGAAAAAAGAAAAAATCTTGGAGTTCCCATCGTGGCTCAGTGGTTAATGAATCCAACTAGGAACCATGAGGTTGTGGGTTCAATCCCTGGCCTTGCTCAGTGGGTTAAGGATCCAGCATTGCCATGAGCTGTGGTGTAGGTTGCAGAAGCGGCTCAGATCCTGTGTTGCTGTGGCTCTGGCATAGACCAGCAGCTACAGCTCCAATTAGACCCCTAGCCTGGGAACCTCCATATACCTCGGGTGCAGACCTAGAAAAGACAAAAAAAAAGAAATACTTTTAAAATTGTGTTTAATGGTTCTAGTGGTTACATTATGATAATGTACACTACTTCTTGATGTATTAGTTTTACACAATATCAGTAAATTTTGTAACATGAAAAAGTTAAAAAATATTTAGTTTATTTATAGTCAAGACTAGGACTCAAATGAGAAAGTAGGAGGCACTTGCCTCAGGCACAAAGTTTAAAGTGGCAGAAAACTGAGTAATTAAGCTATTTTTTAATGCACTCTTTTTTAAAAATCAAAACTAGTGAAGAAAAAAGTCCAGAATGAAAAAAAAAAAGTATTGGAGTTCCTGTCATGGCGCAGCAGAAACAAGTCTGACTAGGAACCATGAGGTTTGATTCCTGGCCTCGCTCAGTGGGTTAAGGATCTGGCATTGCTGTGGCTGTGGTGTAGAATGGCGACTACAGCTCCGATTAGACCACCAGCCTGGGAACCTCCATGTGCTTCAGGTGCGGCCCTAAAATGACAAAAAGACCAAAAAAAAAAAAAAAAAGTGTTAACTGTATTTAATTGTTAAAAATAAGACAATAGGTGCTAAATGGAGTTGCTTATGCTAAGCCCCATATCAGCAAACCAACACTTAATTACAGTTTCAGCTCTCCTAGAAATGGAAATTATAACTAGTCAATCAGGCATTGCCTTATTAGCACTAGTGAGATGATCTGTGCAAAAGACCTCTGCTATCTCCTAAAGCAAAGTAGCCTTGCAATAATCCATTTACTTTTTACATAGTATAACTTCCTTGTTTCCACCTCCTTTTAAGAGAGAAGAATATACCTGATTGTGTACTGTATTTATTCCTTTAGCTCTAACCTTTGAACTCTGTTACTTGTGCATAGTCATGCTGGCTCTGCATCTTGGTAAAAAAAGAACTGCATGAAGTAAACAAGACAGCCCATTCTCAAGGCTCTTGTCTTTAAAAGTGTAATACTTTTGCATTCATATAGAGATAAAAAGTTGCAGAACAGGGAAAACCACCAATAGTCTTGTTGGAGGCTTAAAGAAACATTTCCACGCAGAAAGCTTCAAGAACTAAGGATTCTGGCACCAAGAAGTTTGCAATAAGCAGCCCCACTCCTTCCCTCTTTAGTATAAAAGAAGCCTGAATTCTAACTTGGGTAAGGATGGCTCTTTGAGACACCAGTCCACCCTTTTCTGGACCTGCTGGCTTTCCAAACAAAGTTACTCTTCCTTGTCCCAACAATTTGTTTCTTGATTTACTGGCCTGACATGGGGCAAGCAGTATGAGCTTGGACTTGCATGCTGCCTGATTCATGAATCATCAGGACATTAAGAGTTTGAAAATTTACTCAGTTGAATTTTGTTTTTTAAGTTTTTGTGGTCATAATGGGATTGAAGGACACTGTTGATGGCTTCAGGGACAACCATCAACACAGGTGTTGACACCCACACATGCTTTGCATTCTCTGTCTCACTGTTTCCGAGCGCCATGGGGAAGTTCCTCTCAGATCTGAGCTCTCTGCACTGAGCTCTTGATCTAAATGGCTTTCCAGGAGTTTCCGTTGTGGCTCAGCGGTTAACGAATCCAACTATGAACCATAAGGTTGCGGGTTCAATCCCTGACCTTGCTCAGTGGGTTAAGGATCCGGCATTGCCGTGAGTTGTGGTGTAGGTCGCGGGTGCGGCTCGGATCCCGCGTTGCTGTGGCTGTGGCGTAGGCCGGTGGCTACAGCTCTGATTAGACCCCTAGCCTGGGAACCTCCATATGCCGCAGTAGCCGCCCAAGAAATGGCAAAAAGACAAAAAAAAATAAAAGTAAAAATAAATGGCTTTCCAGTCCATGGTTCATGGTTCTGCCTAGACTGACAGGAGGCTCTAACAGAGCCCTAGTCCTTACCTATCGGTTACTCTGTGGCCCAGGGAGAGAGCTTCATGGGTCAATCTGAGCTGACACCTGGAACCTGAGTCCCCAGCTCTCAGTTAGTCCACGGTCCCCATTTGTGGGCTTCTGCTGGTTCAGTCCGTGGTTCTACCTGGGAACTACTGGAAGCAACTACCTAAAGCCTTCTCTTGGCCAGTCCACAGTACCGTCTCCTTGGTTACTGCTGATGTCCACAGTTCTGCTTCCTTTGTTACTGCTGGTTTCTGTTAATGTGCACATGTGGTAAAGGAATAATAGATCTATTGTTAACAGGAATCTCAACGCCAAAGCCACAGAACTGGTGAGCACAGATGGAGCACTTAAAAGCAGTGGGAGTGCTCACCACGAAAATGTATGAATCCTGTGTTAGGATAAGTTGGTTATGGAGTAGGTTAGGACAACACTAGGTCACCTGGAAATCTCAAGAAAATGTCCACGCAATGAGGTACACTGTAAAACACCAGAAAATCCCCGAGCCTGTGGCACATCCCTCAGGTTTGTTGTGTAGTTTTTTAATCACTGTTTTTGTTTGGTTTGGTTTTTCTTTTTTGGCCACATCTGTAGCATACAGAAGTTCCCAGGCCAGGGACTGAATCTGAGCTGGAGCTGCAACCTGCAGCAATGCTGGCTCCTTAACCCACTGCTCATCCTTAACCCACCGTGCCAGGCCAGGGGTCAAACCAGTGCCTCCAGAAAGAGAAGCCAGATCATTAACCCACTGTGCCACAGCAGGAACTCCCATCTTAGGTATTAATTCGGCTCCAAGAGCCCTAAGGCTTAGCTAAATAAATGAGATCTTCAGGTTTCAAAGAATCGAGCATGCACCATGTGACACAACTACTTTTATATAAGAACGGTGGTCCAGAAGCTGTAGATATCTACAAAAGTAGGAAAATCTTACTAAAACAATCTGGCCATGCAGTGGCCATTATGGGGAACATTCTAATTATACAATATAGTTCACTTAAGAAATGCACTTGAGGAGTTCCCGTCATGGCTCAGTGGTTAGCGAATCCGACTAGGAACCATGAGGCTGCGGGTTTGATCCCTGCCCTTGCTCAGTGGGTTCAGGATCTGGCATTGCCATGAGCTGTGGTGTAGGTCACAGACGCGGCTTGGATCCCACATTGTTGTGGCTCTGGTGTAGGCCGGCGGCTACAGCTCTGATTAGACCCCTAGCCTGGGAACCTCCATATGCCATGGGAAGTGGCCCTAGAATAAGGCAAAAAGACAAAAAGAAAAAAGTCCACCAAATTAGTAACAATACAGCTGCAACCAGTTCCAAGACCAGAAACTGAACCCCCCCCCCCCGGAACTCCCTCATTGCGCCCGCCTAGAGGTCGTTCATCCACAAAACGCGGGCTTGGAAATTGGCGTATCAATTGTAATCAGTTGGGACAGTGGAATAAAGATAGTCTTCAAAGGTTTTTGTCAAATCCTTCCACAACAACTTGAATGCCTATCTACCATTGAAGGGAGGCCCCCAGGGGGGCACCTCCCGTGTGGATGGGACTCCAAGGGATTCTCTAGCCATTCCCTTAATCAGCCAAGGGGAAACTAAAATGAAAATTATCAAAAAACTGCCAAGTTCTGTAGATACCTGGGCTACGTTCTCTCCTGACTTTAGTTTCATTTGCCCCAGAGCCTGCAGATGGGATCCTAGGAAAATTGACAGCAGTTGGCAAAAGATGAGAATTCTTACAGGAGCTGGCTCTCCTGGATCTCTGTAGTGCCCGGTCAAGAGAGAAAGGTAGAAGGTCACACGGTCCTTTCCTTCCTAAATTCAGACTCTCATGAATTTGGTTTTGAGTGTAATACTTTTACTCTACCTAGGTCTACTAAAAGTCAGATACGCTCATGATATCTCTGCTGCAGAATTTGTCTGCAAGAAAAATAATTTAACATGATGGTTAGCTGTTCAATGTCTCATGACATTTTGAGTAATGTCAACATAATGTTTAAGAACAAGTAGAAGCTAAAAATTTATAAATGCACTTTTCAATGATACGTATGCTTTATTCTATGTCTACTTAATCATAGTTTCCAAAATCTTTTGGATACTTGAATCCTCAAGCTGAGATACGTTAAATGATAGATATTCATCAAATTTCTAGGTCATTTCCAAGCAAGATAAAATACTGAAACATTAATGATTGAGGTATCCACTTTCAGTTTTCTTTTTACAGAAAAACTAAAGATATTTGGGTTTATTAGTAAACACTTTGTGTGGCACAGTGATATTTTTGCTATGAGGAAGAATATACTTCTAGAAATTATAAAATGTATTTATAAATTTGTCAATCCACAGAATGTTAGTGTAATGGATAGTCCACAGGTGCTTACCCCTTAGTTTCACTAGGAATAAAGGATCCTAAGGGTTAAAAATTTCAATCAATATATGTAATTAATTGAAACTACTTACCATAGCCACTATAGAAAACAGTATGGTGGTTCCTCAAAAAATTAAAAATCATACTAAGTGAGGTCAGTCGGAAAGAGAAAGACAAATACCATATGATACCACTTATATCTGGAATCTAATATATGGCACAAATGAACCTTTCCACTGAAAAGAAACTCATGGACTTGGAGAATAGACTTGTGGTTGCCAAGGGGGAGGGAGTGGGATGGACTGGGAGTCTGGGATTAATAGTCGCAAACTATTGCATTTGGATAAGCAATGAGATCCTGCTGTATAGCCCAGGGAATTATATCTAGGCACTTATGATGGAACATGACGGAGGATATGTGAGAAAAAGAATGAATATACATATATGTGTGTGACTGGGTCATCTTGCTGTACAGTAGAAATTGACAAACACAGTAAACCAACTATAATAGAAAAAATAAAAATCATTAATAAAAAAGCTAAATTTAAAAAAATTAAAAATAAAACCACCATATAAGCCAGCAATCCCACTTCTAGGTATATATGCAAAGGAAATGAAATCAGTATCTTTTTTTTTTTTTTTTTTTGGTCTTTTTGCCTTTTCTAGGGCTGCTCCCATGGCATATGGAGGTTTCCAGACTAGGGGTCTAATTGGAGCTGTAGCTGCCAGCCTATGCCAGAGCCACAGCAACGCCAGATCCAAGCTGCATCTGTGACCTGACCTAGACCACAGCTCACGGCAACACTGGATCCTTAACCCACTGAGCAAGGCCAGGGATCAAACCCACAACCTCATGGTTCCTAGTCGGATTCGTTAACCAGTGAGCCAAGACAGGAACTTCTGAAATCAGTATCTCAAAAGGCTATCTGCACAACCATGTTCACTGCAGCATTAATCACAATAACCAAGATATGGAAACAACCTGTCATCAGATGAATGGATAAAGATAAAATAAATATATACAATGGGATATTATTCAGCCATGAGAAAGAAGGAAATCCTATCATTTGCAACAAAAGGTTTGTCCTTAAAGGTATTATGTTAAGTGAGCAAAGCCAGACAGAGAAGGACAAATACTGTATGATATCACTTATATGTGGTATCTAAAAAACTAAATTTGTAAAAACAGAGAGTAAAATAGTGGTAACCAGGAGCTGGGGTGTGTATGTGTGTATGTGTGTGTGGGGAGGTGTGTGTGTGTGTGTGTGTGGGAATTGGAGAGATGTTATTTAAGAGTACAAACTTATGGAGTTCCCGGAGTTCCCGTCGTGGCACAGTGGTTAACGAATCCGACTAGGAACCATGAGGTGGAAGGTTTGGTCCCTGGCCTTGCTCAACAGGTTAAGGATCCAGTGTTGCCGTGAGCTGTGGTGTAGGTTGCAGATGCAGCTCGGATCCCACGTTGCTGTGGCTCTGGTGTAGGCCGGCGGCTACAGCTCCGATTGGACCCCTAGCCTGAGAACCTCCATATGCCACAGGAGCAGCCCTAGAAAAGGCAAAAAAAAAAAAAACAAACAAACAAAAAAACAACTTACGGAGTTTCCGCTGTGGCTAGGCGGTACCAAACCAACCAGCACCCATGAGGACCTAGGTTCAATCCCTGGCCTTGCTCAGTGGGTAAAAATCAGACATTGCCATGAGCTGTGGTATACATCGAAGATGCAGCTCAGATCTGGCGTGGTTGTGGCATAGGGAGCGGCTTCAGCTCCGAGTGGACCCCTAGCCTGGTAACCTCCATATGGCGCAGGTGTGGCCCCATCCCCCCCAAACAAGAGTACGACCTTGCAACTGGTGGATAAATTGAAGCTCTGGAGATCCAGCGCATAGCATAGAGATTATAGTCAACAATCCCACATCATAAACTTCAGAGTTACTAAGAAACCAAATCTTAATTGTTCTCAATACAAACAGGAAATAATAAACGTGACATGATGAGGGTGTTAGCGAATGCTACAGAATCATACTGCAATACATAAATGTACCAAAGAAACACACCGTACACCTTGAACTTCCCCAATGTTGTATGACAATTACATCTCAATTTTTAAAAATGGCTTAGAAATAAGAAGGTTTAAAGGAAATAATTGTATAGAAAGCAGACAAGGAAAGTAAAACAATTAATTGTTCCGGAATGAGAACACAGAAAAAAAATAGGACAAAACCTGAATGGACATAAAAAAGTTATAGCAGGTTTATGAAAAAGGAATCTTGGGAAAGCAACATTATGTGGAATCAAGCTAGCTAAGAGTGGGTTTGAGTTTAAGTTTTTCTTTCTTTTTATTATACATACAGTATATATATTTTATGTTTTTTCCTATACATACATACTTCTGATAAATTTTAATTTATAAATTAGATACAGTAAGAGATTAACAGCAATAGCATAGTGAAGTAGAACAGTGATAATATACTGTGATACAAACTGAATACAGTCTTTCTGTTACAGTATCTTATTGCACAAAGTTAGTGCATTTTCTTTTTTCTTTTTTTTTTATTACTCAAATGAATTTATCACATCTGTAGTTGTATAATGACCATAACAATCTAATTTCACAGGATTTCCATCCCACAGCCCAGGTACATTCCCCCACCCCCCAAGAGTTTAAGTTTTTCTAAAAAAAAATTGTTAATATAAAAAATGTTAAAAGAACAAAGTTTTATTGGACTCTTGGTCTGCTTTAAATAAGAAAGAGTGAAAGTTACCTTAACTTTTCAGTCATCTGCATGGACAGCAAAGATTTTGTGTCTTTACCAAAATAATTTATTGCATACATTGTATTTATCAGGTCTTTGATTACTTTCTTGCTTTTTTAGGGCTGCACCCACGGCATATGGAGGAACCAGGCTCCCCAGGCTAAGGGTCTAATCAGAGCTACAACCGCCAGCCTATAGCCACAGCCACAGCAATGCGGGATCCCAGCCACATCTGTGACCTACACTACAGCTCACGGCAACGCCGGATACCTAACCCACTGAGTGAGGCCATGGATCAAACCCAAAACCTCATAGCTCCTAGCCGGATTTGTTTCCACCGCAACAGAAGGGTAACTCGCTGTCAGGTCTTTGATTACTTAAGAAAATGCTATCTTCTCAAAAGATACATTTGCATAGATTTCATTTACATTTGCAAAATTTCCACATCTGCCTTTAACATCTTCTACGTCACTTTGGTTAAATAGATAATTCAGTGTTTGTTTCTATCTTCCTTTTCCTCTTTTGGATGCCCTGTGGCATACGGAATCCTGGGCCAGAGATCCTGTCTGAGCCGCAGTTGCAATCTGTGCCACAGCTGTGGCAATGCCGGATCTTTAACCCAACTGTGCTGGGCCGGGGATTGCAACTGCATTCCAGCACTGCAGAGATGCCATGGATCCCTTTGCACCACAGGGATGCAAAGGGATTTTTTTAGTGGCTGCAGTCACATCATATGAAATTTCCCAGGACAGGGATTCAGTCTGAGCCACAGCTTCGACCTACACTGTAGCTGCAGCAACACTCGATCCATTAGCCCACTGCATCAGGCAAAGGGCCGAACCCGCACCACCACAGCAACCCAAACTGCTGTAGTCAGATTCTTAGTCCACTGCGCCTCAGCAGGAACTCCTCGAATTCTTCTTCTTTTTTTCTTTTTCTTTTGTGGCTGCACCCAAAGCGTATAGAAGTTTCTAGACCAGGGATCAAACACCTGCCACAGCAGTGACAATGCAGGATCCTTAACTGGCTGAGCCACAAGTGAAGTCCCCACATCAAATTCTAAATGGAACCACAAAAGACCCAGAATTGCGAAAGCAATCCTGAGGAAAGAGCAAAGCTGGAGGCATAACCCTCTCAGACTTCAGACAATACAACAAAAACTACAGTAATCAAAGCAGCATGGTGTTGGTACAAAAACAGACATACAGATCAATGGAATAGAATGGACAGCCCATGAATAAACCCATATACCTGTGGTCAATTAATCTCTAACAAAGGAGACTGGAATATACAGTAGAGAAAAAGACAGTCTCTTCAACAAGTAATGGTGGGAAAGCCGGACAGCTTGTAAATACTCTCTCACACTGTACACAAAAATAAACTCAAAGTAGCTTCAAGACTTAAATATCATACAACTCCTAGAAGAGAACACAGGCAAAACATTCTCTGACATAAATCACAGCAATATTTTCTTAGGTCAGTCTCCCAAGGCAATAGTAATGAAAGCAAAAATAAACAAATGGGACTTAATCAAATTTATATGCTTTTGCACAGAAGAGGAAACCATAAGCAAATGAAAAGACAACCTACAGAATGGGAGAAAATATTTGCAAACGATGTGACCTACAGAGGTTTAACTTCCTAAATATATAAACAACTCAAAACAAAAAATCAAACAACCCAATCAAAAACGGACAGAAGACCTAAACAGACATTTCTCCAAAGAAGACATAGGATAGCCAAGAGGCACATGAAAAAATGCTCAACATCCCTAATTATTAGAGAAATGCAGGTAGAAACTACAATGAGGTATCACCACATACCAGTCAGAATGGCCATCATCAGAAAGTCTACAAATAATAAAGGCTGGAGAGGGTGTGGAGAAAAGGGAACCCTCCTATACTTTTGGTGGATTTCTAAATTTATGCAGCCACTCTGGAAAACAGTATGGAGTTTCCTTAAAAAACTACAAATAGAGTTACAATATGATCCAGCAACCCCACTCCTGGGCACATATCCAGAAAAGTTGAAAACTCTAATCCCAAAAGATACACATACCGCCATTGTTCACAGCAGCACTGTTTATAATAGCCAACACATGTAAGCAATCTCTCTTTTTTTTTTTTTTTTTTTTTTGGTCTCTTCTAGGGCCACACCCTTGGCACATGGAGGTTCCCAGGCTAGGGGTCTAATTGGAGCTATAGCTACTGGCCTATGCCAGAGCCACAGCAATACCAGATCCAGGCCACATCTGCCAACTAAACCACAGCTCACGGCAACACCGGATCCTTAACCCACTGAGTGAGGCCAGGGATCAAACCCACAACCTCGTGGTTCCTAGTCAGATTGGTTAATCACTGCGCCACAACGGGAACTCCGCATGTAAGCAATCTAAATGTTCACTGACAAATGGGTATATAAATGAACACACACACACACACACACACACACACACACACACAGGAATACGACTCAGCCATAAAAAAGAATGAAATAATACAATATCCAGCAACATGGATGGACCCAGTGAGGTTAAGTCAAACAGCGAAGACAAATGCCATATATCACTTCTATTTGGAATCTAAGAGAAAATGATACAAATGAACTTATTTACAAAACAGAAGCAGACTCACAGAGAAAACAAACTTATGGGGAAGTTGAGACTCAGCTGCCTAAGATCACCAGATAACCAGTTGACTTTAAAAAGTGACTCCTTGGCTATAGCTCCCATTAGACCGTGGTTGTGGCCCTAAATAAATAAATAAATAAAGACATATGGATGGCCAACAGGCACATGAAAAAATGTCCAACATCACTAATTATCAAAGAAATACAAATCATAACTGCAAATAGGTACCAGCTCACACCGGTCAGAATGGCCATCATTAGTAAGTCTACAAGTAACAAATGCTGGAGAGGGTGTGGAGACAAGGGTACATCCTACAACTGTTGGTGGGAATGTAAATTGGTACAACCACTATGGAAAACAGTACAGAGGTCCCTCAGAAAACTAAATATAAAACTACCATAAGATCCAGCAATCCTGCTCCTGGGCCTATATCCAGACAACACTTTCCTTGAAAAAGATACATGCACCTGCATGTTCACTGCAGCACTACTCACAATAGCCAAGACATGGAAACAACCTAAATGTCCACTGACAGATAAATGGATTAAGAACATGTGGTATATATACACAATGGAATACTACTCAGCCATAAAAAAGAACAAAATATTGCCATTTGCAGCAACATGGATGAAATGATTCTCATACTAAGTGAAATAAGTCAGAAAGAGAAAGCCAAGTACCATAGGATATCACTTATGTCTGGAGTCTAAGATGCAGCACAAATGAACCTATTTACCGAAAAGAAACAAACTCATGGACACGGAGAACAACTTGTGGCTGCCAAGAGGCACGGAGAGGGAGTGGGATGGACTGGGAGTTTGGGTTAGTAGACGCAAACTATTGAATTTGGAGTAGCTAAGCTATGAATGAGATCCTGCTACATAACACAGGGAACTGTATCGAGTCACTTGTGATGGAACATGATGGAGGATAATGTGAGAAAAAGAGGGTACATGTATGTATGACTGGGTCACTTTACTGTACAGCAGAAATTGACAGAACATTGTAAATCAACTATAATAAAAATAAAAAAACAAAAAGTGACTCCTTTACCAGGCCTTTCTTTGACTTACTTGATTCTGATTGGTCTGAGTCTTGAGGACGGTGGCTCTGAAGTACATACACCCCTGACACTGGGAATTATCCTGCTTACAAAAATCATAGTGGTCTCCCTGGTGCGGTATATTATCTCAAGAGTTTTTACCAGCTATAATGGAAAAAAAATAAAAACTATTACCAAAAAAACCAAAGAGGTGTGTTTTTTTGGGGGGGGAGTTCCAGTATGTTCTTTATTTTTTAATGTTTTTATTACTCAATGAATTTATCACATTTATAGTTGTACAATGATCATCACAATCCAATTTTATAGGATTTCCATCCCACAACCCCAGCACATCCCCCCATCCCCCAAGTTTTTTTTTCTGTTTTTTTTTGCCTTTTCTAGGGCCCCACCCACAGCAATATGGAGGTTCCCAGGCTAGGGATCAAATCGGAGCTGTAGCCACCAGCCTATGCCAGAGCCACACAGCAATGCAGGATCCAAGCCGCCTCTGGGTCCTACACCACAGCTCATGGCAATGCTGGATCCTTAACCCACTGAGCAAGGCCAGGGATCGAACTCGCAACCTCATGGTTCCTAGTTGGATTCACTAACCACTGAGCCATAAGGGGAACTCCAAAAAAAACAACAAAGAGTTTTAGATCCATATTTGCAACTGCTAACTACCAAGGAAATGACTTCCCTAAGACTTGAATGTCAGAAGAGGATCAAAGAGAAAGACTGACTTAAAGAAAATCAACCTGATACTGTGAAATATGAGTACCACACAGAAACTCAGAAAAAACTTTGAGAATTCTAGAGTTTAGCTGGGAGTAGCACTAAGGCCTTAAAATATTTTAAATCACACCTTTTAGGTTGAGAGTTCGATCAAAAGTAGGACATTGTTTTGTTTGTGTTTTGCTTTTTAGGGCTGCACTTGCAGCATATGGAAGTTCCCAGGCTAGGGGTCAAATTGGAGCTGCAGCTGCCAACCTAGACCACAGCTCACAGCAATGCCGGATCCCCAACCCACTGAACAAGGACAGGGATCGAACTCCCATCCTCATGGATGCTAGTCAGGTTTGTTACCCACTGATCCAAAATGGGAACTCCCCAAAGAAGGGCCTTGTTAAAACAAGACAATAGACCCAAAGTGGAGTTGCTTATGCTAAGCCTGAGGTCACTAAACTGGGACTTAATTACAACTTTGGCTCCCCTAGAAATGGAATCGCAAATGAATCAGTCAGCAATCTCCTGATCAGCCCTAGTTGGGTAACCTGCTAGATAGACCCCTCCCATCCCTTAAAGGAAAGCCACTGTGCAATAACTAACCCACTTTTTTTTTTTTTTTTTTTTGGTCTTTTTTAGGGCTACACACAAGGCACATGGAAGTTCCAAGGCTAGGAGTCTAAATCAACCTACTTCCGAAGGCCTACCCCACAGCTACAGCAACACCAGATCCGAACAGCGTCTTCGACCTATACCACAGCTCATGGCAATGCTGTGTCCTTAACCCACTGAGCTAGGCCCGGGATCGAACCCGGAACCTCATGGTCCCTAGTCGGATTCGTTTCCGCTGAGCCACGATGGGAACTCCCACTAACCCACTTTTTGCCCAGTGTAACTTCTTGTTCCTTTCTCCTTTTACCTACAAAAATCTTTTAATTTGAACAGCTCCTCAGAGCTCCTTCCTCTCTGCTAGATTGGATGCTGCCTGATTCCTGAATTGCGGAATAAAGCCCATAAGAGCTTTAAAATTTACTCAGTTTGAATTTTGTTTTAATTTTTTATTTATTTATATTTTTGGCTAGACTATGGTATGCAGAAGTTCCTGGGCCAAGGACGGAACATGAGCCACAGCAGTAACAACTAGGGATCATTAACCCACTGAGCCTTGAATTTTGTTTTTAAACAAAATAGCGAATCAGTTTTGACTCTTCCTTCTGTTTTACTCTCAGTATGGTCTGGCATTGCTACCAAGCCCAAATTTACTGTTTTGGGGTGTGGTTTTTTTTGGCCATGCTGGGGGTCAAACCCATGCCACAGCAGTGACAATGCCAGATTCTTAACCTACTGAGCTGAAACTGACAGTACTCATGACCTGAATCCCAGCCAGAACCCAGACTGGGACCGGAACCCACCCTAAACCCAGACTGGGACTTGAACCCAGGGTTTTAAATTTGAATCACTCACCTGGTGTCTGGACTCACTGAAGTTCAGGTTCTTCATGCCTCCACACAGAAGGAATTCAGCCAGAGACAAAGGATAGGCAAGAAACAGATTTATTGAGATGGGACGCTTGGGAGAGAGGCCAGTGGGCCGGCAAGGAGGCTCGGCCCCAGGACCAGGTGGGCTAGTTTTATCATCCAGGGGAGTGGGGTGGGAAAAGCCCGCCTCTTCCTTTCTGGGTGTGGCAGCTCCTCCTTGATCATCCGGTATTCAAATCAGGTGGTCCTTAAACTCCAGCTCTAGGTCTGAACCTGAATGCAAGCCTCACCGCATCCCCCCAAAGACCTGAGGCAAATCTCATGCCTCCACTCGTCCAGCAAGCCTGCATTGTTCTGATGGCTTTCTTGTTACTAACTTGCAGTGATCTCCCAAGGCCCCTCGCTTTCCCTCTCCATCTGTGATCCTTTGTTGGGATCTCTACAGCTACTGTGCCTGCTCCATCCAGGCACTCACTCCCCCTCCAGGTGTTTCACCCTTTTATGCTTAAAGGGGCTACTGGGTGATGACCATTCAATAACTGCTTCCTGCTTGGGGAGGGCGAGGGCCTGCCTGGGGGAGGAGTGAAACACCCGACTGTCTCTCCTGTTGGGAGGCCATAACCCTCTCTGGCCCGGGTTAACATTTTCCCAGCCACCTTGGAGATTAAACAGCATATGGTGAAACCAGCAGCACCAGGAGGACCAGGCTTCTATGAGTAGCTTTGGGGGCAGGAGCACCAATGTTACCAGTGGCTCCAGGGGCACCAGCATCGCCTTTCACACCAGGTTGGCCAACAGCACCAGGGGCGCCAGCGAAGCCAACAGGGCCAGAGGGGTCAGGCACACCATGCTTGCCAGGGAAACCCCTCTCACCTCTTTCTCCAGAGGGAGCACGGAGGTCTCCAGGAACACCCTGGGTTTTGTTTTTTTGTTTGTTTGTTTGTTTTTGTCTTTTTTTGTCTTTCCCCATTTCTTGGGCCACTCCCATAGCATATGGAGGTTCCCAGGCTAGGGGTCGAATCGGAGCTGTAGCCGCTGGCCTACGCCAGAGCCACAGCAACACAGGATCTGAGCCGCGTCTGCGACCTACACCACAGCTCAAGGCAACGCCGGATCCTTAACCCACTGAGCCAGGCCAGGGATCGAACCCGCAACCTCATGGTTCCTAGTCAGATTCGTTAACCACTGCACCACGATGGGAACTCCAAGAACCCCCTGTTTACTGGGTTTGCCTGCAGTGAAGCTAGCAAGTCAGGGCGGTGAGGGGGCGGTGAGCTCCAGCTTCTCCATCTTTGCCAGCAGGACCAACAGCACCAGGGGGTCCAGGAACACCTTGCTCTCTAGCAGCACCCGGTCCACAACGCTTGCCGGGGGTCCAGGCAGGCCAACAGGTCTGGGTTCACTTTGGGCACCTCGCTTTCCTTCTTCTCCAGCAGGGCCGGGGGGGCCTTGAATATCAGTGGTGCTGGGCTCTCCCTGGGTACTGGTGTCTCCTTTGCTGCTGGGAGCACCAGTTTCACTGCTCCCTTGGGACCTGGTGGGCTGCTGGTGCCCGAGGTCCAGAGGGGCTCCTCCGGACCAACTTCACTGGTAACACCAACAGCACCAGGGAAGCCAGGAGGACCACCAGGGCCAGTGGGACCAGGGGGTCCAGCAGCACCAGTAGCATCAACATTTTCACAAACACCAGCAGGGCCAGGGTGTCCAGTGTGACCCCTCTCACCACAGGGGCCCATCTGACCAGGAACTGCATTTTCACCAGAGCTACCAGGCTTTCCGACTTTACCATTCTTGCCAAGGGGGTCAGGGGGACCACGGGGATCCTTGGGACCTGAAGCTCCAGGCTCACTGGGGGGACCTTGGAAACCTTGGGGACCAGGTGCTCCACTATCTCCTTTGGGTCCCTTGACACCCATGGTTTCCTGGTCCATGGGTGACACTTCAGCCTCGGGGAACCCTTATTCTATAAACGAGTTGGCGTCTTAACAGTATTCTCATCTGCCTCTGATTTTAAGGGGTACTGCTTTTTGCAGGGATATTCCTGCCCAGGTCTCAACTGGATATCTTTGCTAAGCCTGGAACCCCGACATTCCACACTCCAGAGTCCACTAGGGCGGCTACCTCAACTTCACATTCAATGGGTCCCTCTCTGTTTTCTGTTGGAACCACGTGGTGATGAGGGTGGTTCCTTTGCTTCGGGAGAAACAGAGTGACCCCTAACTCAGTAAATAAATCTCTTCCTATTAGGACAGGACAATCAGACACAAACAGGAAAGAATGTAAAAACGGCTGGCCATCAATGTTACACAAGAGGGGCTCCAGGAAAGTGTGCCCTTCTCCCTTCCGTGACAGCTCCATCACGAACCACTTATGATGATGAAGGCTGCCGATCCTTTGGGTTAAGACCGAGAGGCTTGTACCACTATGCATAAGAAATTTTATTAAGTGTCCTGGCACATCAATGACCACTCGAGGCTTGTCACTTTTTATGTAGATGATATCTCTAGACAGAGCCCCTTTTGGCTTTGGGCCCCTCGATCTTTTTTTTTTTTTTTTTTTTTTTTTGCTTTTTAGGGCCACACCCGTGGCATATGGAAGTTCCCAGGCTAGGGATCAAATCGGAGCTGTAGCCGCCTGCCTACACCACAGCCACAGCAATGCGGGATCCAAGCTGCGTCTGTGACCTACACCCCAGCTCACGGCAACACCAGATCCTTAACCCACTGAGCAAGGCCAGGGATCGAACCCACAACCTCATGGTTCCTAGTCGGATTCGTTAACCACTGTGCCATGACGGGAACTCCCCACCCCCTCGACCTTCTGATTGCAAAACCATCAATGGCTGAGGGGGCCCTGTCGCCCTCTGGAATCTAGAGCATTCCCTCTTCCAATGCCCTGGCTTTGCAGAGGTACGTCGAATGCAGTTTTCTCTCTGGTGCCCCTTTTGTCCACACAGGGTACACTGGTCCCGTCTGGGTACCCATGAACCTAGTGATCTGCCAGAGGCAGATTAGCCCAGAAAAGCCAGCCTCCCCATTGGTGGTCTCTGAGCAGACAAAGCCGCTGCAATTTGAGCCTTTTGCATTTTTCTCTGGGTGCATTTAGCCTTTTTGGCCTCATCCCTATTATTGAAAACTGAATGAGCCAATTGGAGCAAATGATTCATTGGAGTCTGAGGACCAGCAGTTGCTTTTTGAAGTTCGCGCCTGGCGTCTGGGACAGACTGGGCTGTGAAATGCATAACCAAAAGGGCCTGTCCCTCAGGAGAGGAGGGATCCGCATTTGTATACTTTCTAAAAGCCTCCACTAGTCTCCCTTGGGGACTGCAGGATTTTCATCCTGTCTCTGTTGGACCACTTTCACCTTTTCATAACTTACAGGTTTGGTTTTTTGTTTTGTTTTGTTTTTGTCTTTTTGCCTTTTCTAGGGCCGCTCCCTCAGCATATGGAGGTTCCCAAGCTGGGGGTCCAATCAGAGCCGTAGCCGCCGGCCTATACCAAAGCCGTAGCAACACGGGATCCGAGCCGCATCTGCAACCTACACCACAGCTCATGGCAACGCTGGATCCTTAACCCACTGATCGAGGCCAGGGATCGAACCCACAACCTCATGGTTCCTAGTCGGATTCGTTAACCACTGCACCACGATGGGAACTCCTATAATTTACAGGTTTCATTGTAAGCTTCTTCATAGCCTCTATTACACAGTTAACTGCATGATCCCATCTGTTGCTAACAATAGAATTCACCTGATGATTCCACTGTGGCTCTGCCTCAGAGCAGCATCATTCCCCAGCCGGTGTACTGCGTGGCAGGGCCCGGGCTGCCAGTTGGTCTGCATGTGCTCTGGCCACCATTATTACACACTGCAGCAGTGGGAGAATCAGATCTGCAAATCTTCCCAGGTGAGATCAGAAGATCTCATTAGTCAGAGCAACCATGAGGTGGCAGTTTCAATCCCTAGCCGTTCAGTAGGTTAAGGATTCAGGGTTGCTGTGAGCTGTGGTGTAGGTCATAGACGCGGCTCAGATCCTGCATTGCTGTGGCTGTGGTGTAGGCTGGCAGCTGTAGCTCCGATTCCACCCCTAGCCTGGGAACCTCCATATGCCGAGGGCACAGCCCTAAAAAGCAAAAACAAACAAACAAACAAAAAACCCTCACTCGTTGGGTTTGTAAAGAGTTCAGGGGAGTTCCTGGTGTGGCACAGTGGTTAACAAATCCGACTAGGAGCCATGAGGTTGCGGGTTCGATCCCTGCCCTTGCTTAGTGGGTTAACCATCCGGCATTGCGGTGAGCTGTGGTGTAGGTTGCAGATGCGTTGCTGTGGCTCTGACTTAGGCTGGCAGCTACAGCTCTGATTAGACCCCTAGCCTGGGAACCTTCATATGCTGTGGGAGCAGCCCAAGAAATGGCAAAATAAATAAATAAATAAATAAATAAAAGGCTTTACAATTTAAAAAAAAAAAAAAGAGTTCAGGGCCATCAGAAAAACGTCCTAACTTGACCTCTGCCATACTTAGATCAGACACGGAGAAAGGTTCCATCAGGAACTTCTCTCAGAGGCAAAACCGTAGGGGCAGTTGGTTGGTAATTTAAACCACTGCAAGTGCGAGCTGGGCTAAGGATGCGCCCCTTGGGTAACTCAGGGTACAGAGAAGCAGTTCCTGAATATGCAGGGGGCCTCTCTTCATCCCCAGCTCTGTCAATAGCCTCGGTTGGAGGAGGGGCTCCCACCCGGGGGGTGGTTGGGGTTGATGCAGCCAGACCCATTTCAGAGTCAACTGTGAGGTGATCTCTTTAGGTCCCCTATTATCCAAATTCCACTCTTGTGTCAAAATCCACCACACAACCTGGTCAAGATTTGCACTTCCTATTATAGATGTTATTCCTTCCAAGGTCGTCCCCCAACCTGGTACTGGTGCCCGGAGAAGGTGCCGCCAGAAGGGGTTCCCAACAGGGTCCGAGATGGGTGGGAGCTGGCCTGGCTGCAAGCTGGGAATAAAGCGTTAGCACCTGCAAGGGCGGGGACAATAAAAAGGACACTTTAGTGGCCACGCAGTTCTTCTGGGGTTAAAAGAGAAAGAAAGGAAGAGAGTGGAGCAGAACAGGGCAAAACCTCAAAATCAAGGAGAAGAGTGTGCAGAGTAGGAGCTCTGTCCTGGAGCTGCTGTTCTAGGACCAAGGCCTAACTCTTAACACCTTCTTGCCTTATCACTGTCCCTTCACGGTCCACCCGCTGAAACTGACAGCACTAATGGCCTGAACCCAGACTGGGACTTGAACCCCCTCTAAAGCCAGATTGGCACTTGAACCCTTGTGCCAGGACTCAAACCCAGCCAAAACCCACATTGGGACTTGAACCTGGTAGGTTTGCCAAGAGAGGAACTTGCAAGGCCAATTTAGGAAAGCAAGAGTCATTCAGGCATCAGAGGGGGGTGGGCTGAGCTCAAGGTGGCACCAGCCCTGACCGTGAGGACGGGCTGGCCTTATAAAGGACCTGTGACGGGAATCTGTGGCTGGAGTTCATGGCGGGACCTTGGGGCAGGAACAACGAAGGAGGAGGGGAAGGTCCAGGGAGGGGTGGGTAGGGGGTCGATTCCCGTGACAGAGGGCACTTAACCCATAGGAGGTTAATGTGGGCAGGCAGGTGTTTTCCACAGGCCATTGTTTCTTGCTGCCCAACGTGAGCCTCCACATTTTGGGAGGGGGTGTCCACAGCAGGTCTGCAAGGTGAACAGTCGCATTTGGGGGGGTGGGGGTCTGTCTCCATCCTCCTGGGAACCTATCATTCCAGCCTTTCATTAAATGTTGCCTCCTTTAGGTTGTTATAGGACGAGACCTTGAAAATGTACTGTCGCAGGAGTTCCCGTCGTGGCGCAGTGGTTAATGAACCCGACTAGGAACCATGTTGCGGGTTCCATCCCTGGCCTTGCTCAGTGGGTTAAGGATCTGGCATTGCTGTGAGCTGTGGTGTAGGTTGCAGACGTGGCTCGGATCCCACGTTGCTGTGGCTACAGCTCTGATTCGACCCCTAGCCTGGGAACTTCCATATGCCGTGGAAGCAGCCCAAGAAATGGCAAAAAGACAAAAACAAAAACAAAACAAAACAAAAAAACAGTTAATAAAAAACAATATAGATAGCAGTATTAGTAAAGTCCTAAATAAGAATTTAAGTTAATGGAGTGCCCATCGTGGCTCAGTGGTTCACGAATCCGACTAGGAACCATGAGGTTTCGGGTTCAATCCCTGGCCTCACTCAGTGGGTTAAGGATCCGGTGTTGCCTTGAGCTGTGGCGTAGGTCGCAGAGGTGGCTCGGGTCCCAAGTTGCTGTGGCTCTGGCGTAGGCCTGTGGCTACAGCTCCGATTGGACCCCTAGCCTGGGAACCTCCATAAGCCGCAAGTGTGGCCCTAAAAAGACAAAAACACCAAAAAATTAAAAAAAAAAAAAAAAGAATTCACGCTAAGAGCTTTCACCAAGTACCGCCCAGTATATCCCTGTTTAGCTGGCTTAGTCTGTTCCTTATCCTTAAAGGAACTTATATACTGGCTTTGTCCATTCAGCCTGATTCCCTAGTGTTATTAGGCTGGTTATCCCTAGATGGTGTAATTGTTCCCAACATAAGGAGCCTTTAAATTTAAATTTAAATTAATACAGTCTGGGAAAGTTATACCCCTTGACTGAAGTCTTACTTGCTGCTGACTGAGCTCAAGTAACATTAGAAGGAAACATATTTATGGGCTGGGTCAGAGCAGGTATTACTTGGCTGGGTGAGGGGATCCCACTTAGTAACATCAATAATAAGATAATCAGAGGCTTGGAGGGGAGAAACCCACCCCAGGTAAATCAGAAGTAAAACAAATAACCATGCGAGTCAGGGGTGGCAATTTTAGGATACTGGTCTGCTTCTGAGGTTGTCTTCTTTTTGTCCAGGCATTAGTGTTTGTCTTATTAAAGCCTTGTTTTAGGGTGAGGTGGGTTTCTTTGTTGTTGTTTTTTGGGTTTATTTTTTTTTTTGCTTTTTTGGGGGGGGCCTCACCTGCAGTACACGGAGGTTCCCAGGCTAGGGATCGAATGGGTGCTGTAGCTGCCAGCCTACACCACAGCCACAGCAATGCTGGATCCGAGCCGCGTCTGCAACGCCAGATCCTCAACCCACTGAACAAGGCCTGGGATTGAACCTGGGTCCTCATGGATGTTAGTCACATTTGTCAACTGCTGAGCCATGATGGGAACTCCTAGGGTGAGTTTGACGTCAGCAGTTCTCCCTATAGACCAGTCCCATATAGAGGCCCTTCTTAAGTGAGAAATACAAATACAAGAGTTAACTTTCTTCACTTTCTTTGTGCATAGGGCATTTAAGAATTCCTGATAAGAAACCTTTTATCTAGGCTGGAGACAGCCCTTTAAATGAAACTTTTCCTGGTTATCACGGAACATCTGATATTCACCCAGAGACAGATTACAGCAATCAGCTTCAGAAACAAGCTTAGACTATTTTCTTAACAATTCACTTAAACTTTACAAAGATGTAACATACCAGCAAAGAATTATTTGGGAGGTGAGTTTTAGTACACAAAACTAGATGAATCAAAACAATCTTTTTCTTTAAAATTACCCTCATTTTCACCAAGTATAGTCAAATTAGGATTGTAGAAAGTATCCTCCAAATGGAAAACATCTTTTCTGACTGTTTCTTTTTCGTTATTGGGTTTCCCAGGGAGCCGGGAAGAACCAAGCGGCCGTCTTGGATTTCCCATTGCCCTGACTGTTAAATTCACAGCTATTGTTTTTCTTAACTTCTCTGATTTAGGAGGAGACTATTCCTGTGCTACAAGGGCATGGCAAAAATCTGACAATGAGGGGTTAATTCTTTGTGCCATAATCTTTATAGATTTTTTATTTTACTTCTCATTTGACACTGTCTCCCCTGTAATTTACACTTAGGAAGTTTGTAAGAAAAAAAAAAAATACAAGGACAAGTTTAAAAATACCTGGTCAGAGAGAATATTATTGTTTTAACATTACTTATTCATTCAACCAAAGTAACAAAGGATTTTGAAAGCAAATACAAATTAAAGGCAAAGAAATTCACATAACCTGTTATCAAAAGCAGCACTTAAAGAAAATCTTAACAGAGAGACAGAATCCAAATTAAAGCTTTGCACTAGCTTACTTTTAAAATTAGTTTACTCAATAATGGAGTTCCCATAATGGCGCAGCGGAAACGAGTCCAACTAGGAACGATGAGGTTTCAAGTTCGATCCCTGGCCTCGCTCAGTGGGTTAAGGATCTGGCATTGCCGTGAGCTGTGGTGTAGGTCACAGATGTGGCTCGGATCCTGCATTGCTGTGGCTGTGGTGTAGGCCAATGGCTACAGCTCCGATTCAACCCCTAGCCTGGGTCCCTCCATATGCTGCAGGAGTGGCCTTAAAAATAGTAATAATAATAAAATTAGTTTACTCAATTAAAGTTAATTCTAAACTTAGTCCTTACACAAAATTCTTTTCTCAGTGTCCACTTCCCACAAACTTATCATCAATTTCTGTATCCATGTTATTCTGTCCCCTATCTTTCCATTCAAAACAACAAGCTATAGGACAGACTTATTATCTTTCCCCTTAATAAAATGCAATTCTATTCCTCCTTCCTTCTTTACCGAAAACACACATCCTACTCTTCTGAAGCAACCATGGACTATTTTTTTTTTTTGCTTTTTAGGCCCGAACCTGTGGCATATGGAGGTTCCCAAGCTAGGGGTCAAATCAGAGCTACAGCTACCTGCCTACACCACAGCCAGAGCAACACAGGATCCGAGCCTCGTCTGTGTCCTACACCACAGGTCATGGCAGCGCCGGATCCTTAACCCACTGAGCAAGGCCAGGGATCAAACCCACATCCTCATGGTTCCTAGTCGGATTCGTTTCTGCTGCCCCACGATGGGAACTCCCCGATCAATAGTCTTAAATGACTTTGGTTTCTCTGTTTAGTAACTGAAGTCTCAGTCTCATTTGACTTTTATCAAACCTAGGTACGAAAGAAATCATACTTATGTTGATGACTTTAAAGTCATGTCTATATTAGATCAACAAACTTTAATATTAGATGTTAATGTAATACTGAATATTTTCCAGTTCATGTGAACCTAAAATTAATTGACCTCACATATTTTGAGAACTTACGTAAGTGCTTAATTTCCTTTAAGCCAATTAAGTAGAGCTCTTTTGTGAATTAATTTCGGCGATGCCATATGCATGCACAACACACACAAAGATACATACAAACAAGCAAAACAGAGACCTCATATTTCCCATTCCTAAGTTTCAGCCATGAATAAGGTACAACTGTGTAAAACCCATCAGTTACAAGAGAGACTGGGTCGAAATTGGGTTTCTGGCAGATGGAACAAATCAAGGTCACCTGTCTAGATGGCTAAACCCCCTTTTGCTCATGTTTATGAAAAAGACGTAGGATTTCTATTTGCCCCTGAGAATTCAACTTCCAACTTGTGCCCCTTCTCTTGAAGTTTGTATTTCAAAAAGACGGCGAGATAAGTGTTCCAGAAGGCCAGGCAGAGCCTCTGCACCTCAAAGGCACCGGCAAATTCCTCCTGGGATGACTTTGTTCCTTCAAGGTCAGAACAAATTTCCCTTCGATGCTTACAAGCCTCTTTCCTGAGACTTAAAGGCCTTGCCAATTAAGTCCAGGAATGGAGTTCGTGGGCCCTGTTCTAATTTTTGTAGTTTTTGTCTGTCAGGGGAAGCCTGGCTTATAAAATGGACTGCAGGAATGGCGTGTCCTTCACTGGTCTCGGGGTCTGGATTAGTGCATAGATCAGACATGGGAAGGGGACATGGACCTTGATTGCGCCTGAGACTCCACCAGCAATTTCCCTCAGGGGCATGTCTTGGGGTGGACAGGGGTATGTGGGTGGGTCTTTTATTTATTTATTTATTTCGTCTTTTTGCCTTTTCTAGAGCTGCTCCCGCGGCATATGGATGATTCCCAGGCTAGGGGTCTGATCAGAGCTGTAGCCACTGGCCTATGCCTCAGCCACAGCAACGCCAGATCCAAGCTGAGTTGGCGACCTACACCACAGCTCACGGCGAAGCGGGATCCCTAACCCACTGAGCAAGGCCAGGGATCGAACCCGCAACCTCATGGTTCCTAGTCAGATTCGTGAACCACTGAGCCACGACGGGAACTCCATGTGGGTGGGTCTTTTAACTTGAATGGGAGCATGATGCTGAGCTATGGAAGGGGTGGAGGTACCCCATACCCAGGGTGAAACAGTGGAGGCTGGGAGAGGTAGCTTATCAAGTTGTGGATGAGCAAGAAGGAGGAGGAGGGAGGGGTCAGAGACAGAGACAGGAGTGAGAAGCATAAGAGAGGCTCTGAATTTAGATAAAACGTCTCTGCCGAGAATCGGGCATGGGCACCTGGGTAGTATCAGGAAAGAATAGCTTTAGGGTGTTCCTGCCGGGAGGGGGTGCCCTTAAGGGTTTGGAGATCCAGCCAGCAGGCCCCACAGTGGACACTTGAGAGGGGTATACTGGGCCTGAAAATTCAGGTAGTGCTAAGTGGGCCCCATGTCAATAAGAAAAGCAACTGGCTTACCTGCAACGAGCAGAGTTACCCGGGGCTGCGATGGTGTGACAGGCATGGGGGCCGGGAGCACGGGCACCCTCAGTCCTCTGTGGCCTGACCAAAGGGGCTCAGCAGCTCGAGGTTCGAGGATTCTGGTCTCTCCGCAGGGAGGGATGCATCCCTCCCCGGAGGGGGCTGGTCACACTCAACCTTCCAGTGGCCTCTCTTGCCGCATCTGTAACATGGTCCTGGAGGGGCCTCAGAGCCATCGTCCTTGTGAAGGAGCCTGTATTTTGGGGAGCCCTGAATGGCAGTTTCTAGCATTTCACATTTAGCCTGATCGCTTTTTTTTTTTTTTGTCTTTTTTTTTGCTATTTCTTTGGGCCGCTCCCGCGGCACATGGAGGTTCCCAGGCTAGGGGTCTAATCGGAGCTGTAGCTACTGGCCTACGCCAGAGCCACAGCAACGCGGGATCCGAGCCGTGTCTGCAACCTACACCACAGCTCACCGCAACGCCGGATCATTAACCCACTGAGCAAGGGCAGGGACCGAGCCCGCAACCTCATGGTTCCTAGTCGGATTCGTTAACCACTGCGCCACGACGGGAACTCCCTGATCGCTTTTTAATTTTTGGCATTTAGCCTCTTTATCCGGATTATTAAATGCCTTGAGGGCGTGGCTCAAGAGATCCTGCTGTGGGGGTTGAGGGCCATCCTCCGATGTTTGCAGTTTGTGCCGCATGTCAGGTGCAGCCTGAGACACGAAGTGAGTGTTTAAGACCTCAGGTCCTTTTGTCGTTCAGGAGCATGATGACTGGGTGTCACACGCTTGTGTGACATGTGCCACCCTCCAACCTTGGTACAACTTCGGCATATTACCCATCTGACGTCAAAAAAAAAGAAAGAAAAGACTTCCTTCTACTGAAACCGGGTCTAAATTTGTGCCCTTTTGGAGAAAGTGGAAAAGAAGTGAAGTGAGAAAGAGGGCAGGGGTTTCATCGGGGCCTCGGCTACTTTCTTTTAGCTTTTATAGTTGACAGCTCCATATGCTGCTTTCCCACTCCTCCCATGAGACTCCAGTGTCTGCGGCCGGGGAGGGGGCGGTGACCACCTGATAGTCCCACTTTGGATCCTGTCTGGGGATTGCTGCTGCCCTGACCTGCTGGCAGTTATCTTGCCAGTGGAGGTGTCAGCGTGGGCCTGAGGGGTTCACCAGACCCTTTACTCTTCCTCGGGGGAGAGGGTGGAGGAGGAGATGCCAGGTGAGGTCATAGGACTGAGGGAGATACTCCAATTGCCTAATGTAGGTGGAGGGGTCAGAAGAGAAGGAGCCTCATCTTTTTTCAGTGTGAGAGAGGGTGGACGTTGAAAAAGGTGGGTGGACCCGGACAATCCCTTCAGTTCCTGCGACTTCCCCTAAAGGGAGTCAAGGAGCCGGCTGGCAGGTGTCTTTGGAAGCAGGAGGTCAGGTCCAGACTGAGGATGAAGAGGGGAGCAAGAAGGGGTCAGGATCTGGGTTAGGATGGGGAGAAGCTGAGGAAGCCGAGGGCAGAAGAGAGGATGGCTGTGAGCTGGTGGGAGAGCTGGCTGCACGGAGAGGGTGACACAGGGAGGACGATGATGTGCAGGATCACAGGAGGAGCTCTCAGAATCAGAGGGAAGTCGTTGTGAATGAAGAATTTCAAAGGTGGAGCAAGAAGAACGGAGGGAGGGTGGGAGCGGAGGGTAAGGACAGCCTGCACGCAGGGAACTTTGGACCCCTCACCATTACAGCGACAAAAGTTATCGAGGTCACGAAGGATATTAAAATCAAAAGTGCCATTTTGGGAGTTCCCGTTGTGGCACAGTGGTTAACGAATCCGACTAGGAACCATGAGGTTGCGGGTGCGATCCCTGGCCTTGCTCAGTGGGTTAAGGATCCGGCATTGCCGTGAGCTGTGGTGTGGGTCACAGACACGGCTGGGATCGGTGCTGCTGTGGCTCTGGCGTAGGCCGGCGGCTACAGCTCTGATTCGACCCCCAGCCTCCATATGGGAACCTCCATACACCGCGGATGCGGCCCTAGAAAAAGGCAAAAGAACAACAACAACAACAAAAGTGCCATTTCAGGGCCACTGAGAGCCATTATCCAATGTGTATTGTGTCCAAGCAGTGTTACCATTTAAAACGCTGGGACCTAACATCTCAGTCCGTGAGAGGCAGCCCAGAGGCTGTCCCTGGAAGAGTGGAGGAAGTGTTCCCCACGATGAGAAGAGAAGACTAAGAGGGGACGGGGCAGAAGGTAAGTAGGGGACCGCCTTTGGCAGTGCCACTCCTCAGGCTGGGCATCCCCAAGGTCTGAGTCGTGGACCCAAGAAGAGACAGAGGATGCACTCTATGGGCGCCCCCACATCAGAGGAATGGGGGCTGGGCGGCCTTGGAGTCTTCGGACCAAGCGCTAGGATTTGTCTGAGAGGCAGGTTGCGCTCTGATGTGTCAGAGGAACCGGGGCCATGGCCCTGATGACAGAAGACCCGGAAAGGTGGCAATTACCCAAGAACTAGGTGGCGGGTCTTGGCTGTGGAGTCGGTAATGGAAAGGCGAAGTTCCTGGCTCGGCGTTCCTCCCTGGCCGGGCTCCACAGGGTTGGATGGCAGGTGCCTAGGTCAGGGGCCCAGACCTGGTGGGATCCTGAGGTTCGCCCAGGACGAGGTGCCCCTGTCTGCCGCTCTCCGGGTTGCAAACCTGGGAATTTTGGGCACCGCTGACCCCCTACCCATTCCCTCGCCATTCCCTCCTGGGTTTCGGCACCAAATGTTAGGTTTGCCGAGGGAGGAAGGCGCAAGGCCAAGCTGGTAAAGCAAGAGAGATTGATGCAGACATCAGAGGGGGGCAGGCTGAGCTCAAGGTGGCACCAGCCCTGACCGTGAGGACGGGCTGGCCTTATAAAGGACCTGTGACAGGAATCTGTGGCTGGAGTTCAGGGCGGGACCTTGGGGCAGGAACAAAGAAGGAGGAGGGGAAGGTCCAGGGAGGGGTGGGTAGGGGGTCGATTCCCGTGACAGAGGGCACTTAACCCATAGGAGGTTAATCTGGGCAGGCAGGTGTTTTCCGCAGGCCATTGTTTCTATTTTGGGAGGGGGTGTCCACAGCAGGTCTGCAAGGTGAACAGTCGCATTTGGGGGGTGGGGGTCTGTCTCCATCCTCCTGGGAACCTATCAGAACCCATGTGCCAGGACTTGAACCCACCCTAAACCCAGACTGGGACTTGAACCCAGGGTTTTAAATTTGAATCACTCACCTGGTGTCTGGACTCACTGAAGTTCAGGTTCTTCATGCCTCCACACAGAAGGAATTCAGCCAGAGACAAAGGATAGGCAAGAAACAGATTTATTGAGATGGGACGCTTGGGAGAGAGGCCAGTAGGCCGGCAAAGAGGCTCGGCCCCAGGACCAGGTGGGCTAGTTTTATCATCCAGGGGAGTGGGGTGAGAAAAGCCCGCCTCTTCCTTTCTGGGTGTGGCAGCTCCTCCTTGATCATCCGGTATTCAAATCAGGTGGTCCTTAAACTCCAGCTCTAGGTCTGAACCTGAATGCACACCCCATCCCATCCCCACCCACCCACACCCAAAGACCTGAGGCAAATCTCACGCCTACACTCGTCCAGCAAGCCTGCATTGTTTTGATGGTGTTCTTGAGCAATTATTAACTTACAGTGATTTCCCAAAGTCCCCTATGTTTCCCTCTCTAAGATCCTTTATCGGGACTTTTTTTTTTGGCATTTCTTGGGCCGCTCCTGCGGCATATGGAGGTTCCCAGGCTAGAGGTCTAATCGGAGCTGTAGCCACCAGCCTATGCCAGAGGCACAGCAATGCAGGATCCGAGCCGCGTCTGCAACCTACATCACAGCTCACAGCAACACCAGATGCTTAACCCACTGAGCAAGGCCAGGGATCAAACCCGCAACCTCATGGTTCCTAGTTGGATTCGTTAACCACTGTGCCACGATGGGAACTCCTACAGCTACCTGTGCCTACTCCATCCCTATCAGTATCAGGAACTCCTTAACATGTTTTTTTTTTTTTTTTTTTGGTCTTTTTAGAGCTGCACCTGTGATCCCAGCTGTGTCTGCAACCTACCCCCCCCAGAGCTCAGGGCAACGCTGGAGTGAGGCCCAGGATCAAACCTGTGTCCTCATGGATACTACTCAGATTCGTTTCCGCTGAAACACGATGGGAACTCCACATTTTAGGGGGGTTTCTTTTTTATTAATATCACTTTTTTTTTTCTTTTTTGCTCTTTTTTTAAGTGCCACACCCTCGGCACGTGGAGTTTCCCAGGCTAAGGGTCTAATCGGAACTACAACTGCCGGCCTACACCACAGCCATAGCACACGTCTTCAATCTACACCATGGCTCACAGCAATGCAGGATCCTCAACCCACTGGGTGAGGCCAGGGATGGAACCTGCAACCTCATGGTTCCTAGTCAGATTGTTTCCACTATGCCACAACGGGAACTCCCACATTTTAGTGTTTTAATCTGCCATGACTTTTTTCTGCAAATTGACTTAACAGAGCACTCAAGAGTTCTTTATCTTGATTACTGAGTTTTCTCATTCTCTTAAATCTTGCCTCTCCCTCACCCCAGGAATCTCAACCTGAACTGTTCTGGCCCCCTCTGAATTTTCTTACTTACCCTTTGTAAGGTTTCTGAAGGGTACACTTTAAGATTCTGTTTCTTTTTCTTCTGCCTTTTGACACTGACTTCTCTCTGTTCTGTAGGACAAAGACTTGAGCTTTTAACTTTGTAGAACTTAAAAACTTTTGCTCTACGCTGTTCAAACTGCTCTAAGCAGAGTTTTGAGTAAAGCCACTACACTTATCTGTCTGGACTATTCTTTAAATGCTTTTCCTTACTGCTATCTCCTGCACAAGACTCGGACTAGCTCTTGGGGGAGAGGGGAGAACAAAACCAATTAGTTCCCCCATTGAGAGGAGGAGGAGTACATTCTAGGGGACCCCCCACCCCGCGCGCACCAAGTGCAGAATCCAAACCTTGCAAAAGCTGAAACAAACTCATTTCCCCAGGAGCAAGTCTCTCTGGTCGCCTTAGCCCTCAAAACCTACGTCTAGTCACAGTGACTCAGCGAGATTCTGAGCGAAAGGATGGGAGTCCCCCGCGTCCTCCTTTTGTCCGGCCAATTCCGTGCGGAAGCGATTTCCTGGGGCTGGGGAGGCACGAATGACGCGCCCAATGGAACCCGGACCCCATTGGTTACATCCTCCCACCTTCGCCCCGACCCCAGAGGCCCCTCATTCCCTGCCCCCTGGGCACCCTTCTCGCACGCGGGTCCCTAAATTTGCCAGCTGCCGAGGTGAGCCCCGCCCTGCACCCCAGGGCCCATGGGGCGGCTCCGCCTTTGCTGGTCCCCCAGTCTGTGGGCCGGGCCAGATCGTGTATAAAGTAGCCGGGCGCTCCGCGGGCAGCACGAGTGACACCTCCCAGGTCGCAGCCAGAGGACCTACAGCCCCCCGCGCCTTCCCAGCTTGAGTCGGCCCGGCAACCAGCAGCCCGGCCAATCTGCGCGCCGCCGGAGCCATGGCGGGTGAGTGGCCCCCCCAGAGCCCTGCAGGGTCAGCCTGCGTTTTCTTCTTCCTTGACGCAGGACTGGAGGAGTGACGGCATTAGGTCCCAGGATGAGCCCTGGCCAACCACCAGGAGACGGGGAACTCCCGCTAATACTCTGACCGCACAAACCGCAGTGGGCGTTTAAGAGAGAATTGACCTTGGAAGCAACACAATTTCTCCAAAACCGGTCAGAAATCGGCCGTCAGAGGCCACACTGACCCACTGGCACAACTCGTTTGGCCTTAATAGTATTTAAAACATTTTAGAGTAAGTTGCTAAGATTTGAACATAAAAATCTGGAGCAAATAGGAGGAAAATTGGCTGGGGAAGCTGCTCCCTTTAGTTGGACAGATGCCAGAGCCAGCTCCCAGCTCCCAAGCCAGGAATCATTTTCGACTGTGACCTTTGGAGTGGGCACACCTGCTCTGGTATTGGCATTGAGTGCATGTTGAGTGACAGAGACTCCCTCCTCTCCTGTCAGTCTGATGCGTGGGCCCCTTTCACACATCCTGGACCAGCTGCAACACCAGGACCAGCCAGAAAGCCTGGCCCTGAGATTGCACAGTGCTAAGGTCCAGACATCTATTTCCTCGACAGGGGCAGAATTCTACCTTTCTGTAATTTCTTTTCCTGTGAACCTAGTTCTGCTTTCTGAACACACACATTCAAAACACACCTCATCTTGTTAAAAGTAAGAGATGGACGGGAGGGTTGTTCCCTTCGTTGACAAGCTAGTTGAACTCTGAGAAAAGGGATGCAACTGCTGGCCGATGCCACAGCCATAGCAACAGCAATGCCAGATCCGAGCTGCATCTGTGATCTATACCGTAGCTTGTGTTCACGCCAGATCCCGGATCCTTAACCCGCTGAGCGAGGCCACGGATCAAACCCACATCCTCATGGATCCTAGATGGGTTCGTTATCACTGAGCCACAGCAGGAACTCCCACAACCCCTTTCTTTGTCAGCTTTATATCTTGCCATTCAGTTCTATATAGGTCATCAATGAAACTGCATGTTAACAGAGTACAGTTCAGTCTGAAAGGTTAGTAAAAACTCCTTAATTCAGATTGGCTGCAGTTTGAAGACAGAATTGTAATGTCAGAGCAATCACTGGGGACAGTTAGGATGCCCGGGCCACCAGAATGCACTCTTCACGAAGATCTGTGCCTTTTTTCTACACTGAAGTATCCCAAATGCCTGGAGCATAGTAGGTACTCAGTAAACCATGTAGTATTTCAGGATGGGGTGCTGGTGCCCCCCAGACAGCAGAAGAATGAATCAACTAGAGGGAAACGGCCTCTAACGTGCATGCAGGAAGACCTGTCAGCCACCTGATAGCCCTTCCTGGATGCTTCCGCTCTAGCTCCACCCCCTGGAAACACTGTGTGGGGGGGGGCTCCCAGCTTTCCCCAAAGGCTGAGGCAATTCATATTCCCACTGGCAACGTGCCAGTTTTCCTGCAGTCTTTTTTTTTTTTTTTTTTTTTTTGGCTTTTTGGGGCCATACCCGTGGCATATGGAGGTTTCCAGGCTAGGGGTTGAATCGGAGCTGCAGCCGCCAGCCTATGCCACAGCCGCAGCAACCCTATATCCCAGCTGCGTCTGGGACCTACACCACATCTCACAGCAACACTGGATCCTTAACCCATTGAGCAAGGCCAGGGATCGAACCTGCAGCCTCTTGATTCCTAGTCGGATTCATTTCCACTGCACCACGATGAGAACTCCTGGACTGCAGTCTTACTCTTTAATTGCTTTGCCAATCTAATGGATAAATAATGATATCTCATTTTAATTTGCTTTTCCTTGCTGGCTAAGCAGGGCACCTTCTCATTTGTTTATTGTCGTTTGCAATTTCCTCTTCTGAATCATGTGTTCATAGCCTTTTATTTTTCTATTGGGTTGTCTGTCTTTTTCCAGTTATTGGTAGGCATTCTTTGGGATTTTTAACTCTTTGTGATGGGTTGTAGATATCTTCTGATTGTCTTTTGACTGTTCATGAGACCTTTTATTAAATACAAATTTGATGTTTATGTGGCTTTATTTGTCAAGTTCTCCTTTACGGTTTTTAGATCTCGAGTCGTTCTTTAAAAATATCCTATATCCAGAAGTTGTTCAAATTCTCCCTTTCATCCCATACTATTCTAATAGTTTCCTTTTTAAAAATTTGGATCTTTAATCTGCCAGCAAACTGTTGCTCTATGTAGTTTGTTAGCGGGATAGTTAAAACCAAAAACCTTCTACTGACTACAACAGACATCCTGAAAAGGGCACAAGTTCTAAGCGAATTTTCACAAACTGAACACACAGTTGTGTCATCTGCACCCAGGTCAAAACACAGAACATGGCCAGCACCCCCCAAAGCCCTTTTATCCCCTTCCAGTCACTACCCCCTGACGAGAGTCCCCATTGTACTGACTTGTGACATCTTATATTCGTTTTCTAGGGGGATGATTTTATTTTCATGCAGATGGCTGATGAAGTACGCCAACCCCATTTATCAAATTAGCCACTGCTTTTCCACTGAGTTAACATACCTCCTTTAATTGTTGGCACTTAGAGGAAGGAAATATATTTCTGGATTCGGTGGATGGAGTGCGTGACTCCATGTCTCTAACAAAAGTCACACCTTCCATCATGGATCCCAGCTGGGCTCCCCTGCAGCCAGAGCTTTGCTGGTTGGTGATTGATTTTCTCCATGTTCCGTGTGTGTGTGTGTGTGTGTCTAAACAGTCAGAAAAGCACTGATCATACTGGCCCACTCCGAGAAGACGTCCTTCAATTATGCCATGAAGGAGGCCGCCGTGGAGGCTTTGAAGAGGAGAGGATGGGAGGTCGCCGTGTCGGACCTGTATGCCATGAACTTCAATCCCGTCATCTCCAGAAAGGACATCACAGGTGGGGGCAGCGCTCCCCTTTAATTAGGGCTTTGTGGAACGTCTCGCCTGCGGGTTCTCTGGCATCAGCCTCTCTTTTTCCTCTCTGCAGGTAAACTGAAGGACCCCGGGAACTTTCAGTATCCTGCCGAGACTGCTCTGGCTTATAAAGAAGGCCGTCTGAGCCCAGATATTGTGGCCGAACAAAAGAAGGTGGAAGCCGCAGACCTTGTGATTTTTCAGGTGTGGTAAGACATCAGAAGGGGTGTTGGGACACTTGGGTGCTTTTGGTCCTAGACCTGTCACCTAATTAGCTATGTGATCTCAGAAAAGTCCCTTAGCCACTTGCCTGCATCCTCTATAAAGAAGGGTGATCCCTTCAAAGATGCAGTATTACACAGATTTCCAGATGTTGTGAGTCTGGCTGTATTACTATTGGAAAATATGACTGTGACTGCACAGACGACATGCAAGCCTTGAGCTTTTTTTCCCCCAGCGTGTTTAATCTCTTCTTCAATTAGGGACTTCTTGTTGGAATCACTCAAGTTTCCAATTCTTCCCCATCTCCGTAAACATACTGACAATAGTCCGTGGAGCAGGGCATGAGAGAGACTTCTGTGCCGTGAGAGATCCCGGCTGCAGTGTGCATTGTCCTGTTTAGTGTGTTTCAGCGGCAAACCGTAGCCTTTCTCCTGCCGGAAGCTGCCTCACCATGTAGCAGTCCGTACTGAAGCTGTGTGTGCTTCTTGTAAGTCACCTTTCCTGAAAATGCCAGACTGGACTCAGTGATTTCGCTGCTACCAATCTCAACCAGCCTTTTGATTTGAACATGGAATGTATGTGACAGTGGAAACTTCACAAGACGGTGATACTGGCTGTGGTTTTTGCAGTTATTCCATCAGCTGCAAAGATTCTAACCTTTGAAGTCTCTTATTCTACTTGTTGCTATGAATCAAAGCCACAGGCCACTAGCCAGTGCCCCAAAAGATCCCATTTTGGTCCACATTTTCTACTCTTACTGTAGTGCAGCCAAGGCAGCGGCAGTGGCAGTTTTTATTTATTTATTTTTATTTTTTGGCTTTTTGGCTTTTCGAGGGCCACACCCTCGGCATATGGGGGTTCCCAGGCTAGGGGTCTAATTGGAGCTGCAGTCGCCGGCCTATGCCGGAGCCACAGCAACACGGGATCCGAGCCGCGTCTGCAACCTACATCACAGCTCATGGCAACGCTTAACCCACTGAGTGAGGCCAGGGATCGAACCCACAACCTCACGGTTCCTTGTCGGATTCACTAACCACCGAGCCACAACGGGAACTCCAGTAGAAGTTTCTAGATCTAAGAATCACCTGTCTTAGAATTGGAATGTTCCTCGGCCTTTAAATTCAGCTTTTATCCAATGCCTCCGTTTTCTTTACTACCAATACTTCCGTGCAGGTTGCATACTGCAGAATATCCACACACTGAAGGGCAATGTAAACACTGCAGATGTGCATATTTATTGTAACACTTTCCCAAAAGATGATAGGAAGAGTTTTATTCTAGCAAAATCAGTGTACTATACATGATAGCCTTTCAACATGGAAATAAATGTCCCGAGGAAGGAGTGCCTTAATTCATACCAAGGTGCCCCCCTGCTCAGTGGTCTCACTTCTCCAAGAACAACTTGAGAGAGTACACTTTTAATACCCAGCAAGCCAGCCAATTGTGTTTTCAGCCATGACTGTAGAACATTCACAGGGGACCAGATCCACTTGCCTAAACAACCTACGCATATATCCTAAAAGCTAAAGATCTGGCCCCTCACAATTGGAGAATCATAAATGTGAGAATGGGAGAAGCCACTAGCAATCCCTTGAGCCCCTCTTTTTATGGATGAGGCAAATGAAACAGAGAGAAAGGATGGGGCTTGTGTGACAAAGGTCGTGCAGCATGTTCCTGGCTGGTTTGGGCTGAGTATGCAGATCTTGTTCTCAAACATGTCTTCTGTCCTAAAACCCTACTTCTTTGCCTCCTTTCTTAGAGGGCAACTGCCCTTCAAAGAGAGAGCTGCTATCAAGGCCTAAAAACATTTCTTCTCTATCCTAGCTTTTTTTTTTTTAAACCTCTGGCATGTTCCTGTTGTCATTGCTTTAAATAATGAGTTTGGAATTCCTGTTGTGGTGTGCTCAGCAGCAACGAACCTGACTAGTATCCATGAGGATGCGGGTTCAATCCCTGGCCTCACTCAGTGGGTTGAGGATCTGGTGTTGCCGTGAGCTGTGGTGTAGGTCGTAGATGTGGCTTGGATCCTGCATTGCTGTGGCTGTGGTGTAGGCCGGCAGTTCCAGCTTCACTTGGACCCCTAGCCTGGGAACTTCCACATGCGCAGGTGTGGCACTAAAAATACAAAAACGAAAAAATTCATAAGTCAAGTTGGCTTTTTGATCAGGATGAGAAGCCCAGCATGTCTTTCTCATGGGAATTCGCTGATGAACCTTAGTCACACTGATCATTTGTTTGCATACATGAGTGGTTCTGTTTATTCTAAATGATAGGATTTTACATCTGTGAGCACAAGGCACATATTTCATATTTTTGATACCACACTCACTAAGCTCTTGGGAAAATATTGATTTATAGTCATCACACACTAAAGCCAAATTTGCCTGTAATCCTTTCTGTTTAGACTTTGCTGCCAAACACGATTTCATGGGAACAAATCTTATCGCGTGTAGCTTTCTTCACACCCACCCAATATTTGTACTTTCAGGCAGAAACAGGAGTGTCAAGTTGACTGACCAAGGACAATAATTTTCTTTTCTGGCATGTGCTAACTTCTTGAGAATGACTGACAGGACCTCAAGAATGCTTTGCCGTCAGTGACATCACAGGCAGCAGCTTAGCACCATGGATTTTCTTCTGTTTTCTCGATCTGACTTCTTTGTCCTCTGCCCCACAGTTCCCACTGCAGTGGTTTGGAGTCCCTGCTATTCTGAAAGGCTGGTTTGAACGAGTGCTCATAGGGGAGTTTGCTTACACATACGCTGCCATGTATGACAAGGGACCTTTCCGGGTAGGTGGATGGTTCTGCTTTTTCTGACACCTGGATTCTGGGTAGATTCTATCTTGAGGTAGAGTTCTGTTTCTGTTTTATTTTGTTTTTTCTTTTTGGCTTCCCCACAGCCTATGGAATTCCTGAGCCAGCGATCAGATCCAAGCCACAGTTTCAATCTATGTTGCAGCTGTGGCATAGTGCTGGGCCAGGGATCAAACCTGTATCCCAGTGCTGCAGAGATGCTGCTGATCCTGTGGCATCACAGTGGGAACTCCTAAGGCAGAGTTTTGGGCACAATTAGATACCATGATCAGGGTCTAGATCTCTTTGGGAAAGATGCATGTCTCTCCCCAAATTTTTATAGACATTTCCATAGATTTTTAAAAATTTTACCGAAGTACAGTTGATTGACAGTGTTAATTTCTGCTATATAGCAAAGTGATTCAGTTATACATATGTATATGTTCTAATATTTTTTCCATTATGGCTTATCATAGGATATTGACTCTAGTTCCTTATATAGATATCCTGATGTGATGTTTTTACTCCAGGTAAAAGATGGGAGAGGGAATTAGACAAAACTAGAATGGCAAAATATTGAGAGTTAAAGCTACATGGTGGATGCATCATTATACAATTTTACCTTCTTTATATGTATTTGAAATTGTCCTAAAATAATAATAAAAAAAGAAAGTCTGTCTTCATTTTCCACAGACCCAAAACTAGACAAGAAGCATTATGAGATCTTCTGGATTATAAGTCTAGATACATGCCTAGCAATGTGAAGAGATAGATAAAAAACCACAAATAAGTAACTCCACCCAGCACGGCTTTTGCATTGCCCTGCCAACCTTCACCTGATTTGCTACATCCAGGGGTATGGAATCCTGGGCCTGCCCCTCTTGCCAACTGTGTACTATCTTCCAGGCTGGCACTTCTGCACAGTCATTCTGAGTGGCTCCCAGGAGCCAATGTGTATAGTAACATAAACAGCAGATGGGGGCGTACTTTTCTTTTCCCTGGGGCTGTTGCATTAACTTTCTGGCATCAAGGAGCTGTGGCAAGTAATGACTTTTCTTTTACAGAATAAGAAAGCAGTGCTTTCCATCACCACTGGCGGCAGTGGCTCCATGTACTCTCTGCAGGGTATCCACGGGGACATGAATATCCTCCTCTGGCCAATTCAGGTACCTCATTTTCAGTTCCCCTTCAGGGGATTAATTAATGGAGCTTTCTGTAGGGTCCAAATACTCCAGATAACAGCTGGAAACAGACCTGAGGTGTGAAGATGAAAGCACAGTGATGACTCAGAACTACTTCCTTACCTGTCTTCCTAGGACCCTGTGCTCAGAGAATTACCCTTATATGCACGTGTCTAAACACCACGCTGTCCTAACTACGGACTAGTGCGGATGACACCTGGGTTCTCTCCAATCTTCCTGTCCTTCTCCACGTTGCTGCTCCAGTCTCACAGAGTATTAGAGCCTAAGAAAAGTCAAGAAATGATTTAGTCCAGCTAATAAAACTCAAGTCTGAAGGAGACTTTCTGGTGGTTACTGGACCCTCAAGATAATCTCGTCTCAGGAAGAGGGCTGGAGAGAAGAGCAGCACATAAGGGGCCACCCATAATATTGGAGAGTTAATATTCACATTGGAGAGTAGATGATAAAAATCATTTATTAAGACTCATCTGGCATTCCCTTCGTGGCTCAGCGGTTAACCAACCTGACTAGCACAAATGAGGATGCGGGTTCGATCCCTGGCCTTGCTCAGTGGGTTAAAGGATCCGGCATTGCTGTGAGCTGTGCTGTAGGTTGCAGAGGCATTTCTGATCCCACACTGCTGTTGCTCTGGGCAGTAGCTACAGCCTCAATTCGACCCCTAGCCTAGGAACCTCCATATGCTGCAGGTGTGGCCTTAAAAAGACAAAAAAAAAAAAAAGACTCATCTAGTTAAGGAGAGGCAGAGAAATGCACATCTGCATGCCTTGGCAAGAGTCAGATACTAAGAAGCTGAACCTCTCCCTTAGGTAATGGAACTTCTGGCACTTTTGGCAGAGAATGCAGGGCTGGCACAGTTTCAAGGTTTTACTCACTTAAAGAAGAGCACAGGGAGTTCCCACTGTGGTGCAGCGGAAACAAATCCGACTAGGAACCACGAGGTTTCGGGTTTGATCCCTGGCCTCACTCAGTGGGTTAAGGATCCAGTGTTGCCATGAACTGTGGTGTAGGCCGGCAGCTGTAGCTCTGATTGGACCCCTTGCCTGGGAACTTCCATATGCCATGGATGCGGCCATAAAAAGCAAATAAAAAAAGAAAAAGAAGAGCACAGCTGAATACGCTAAAATAGGTGACAGCCAGGTACAATGAGACAAAGTGAGGGACTGGAGCTGTGAGCGAATTCTCCAGGGTGCCTCAGGCCTCCACATCAGGGTGTCCTGCTGGGAAGCTCAGATGAACTTACACTGTTTGCACATGGTGCACGACATACGGGGTTTGTTCTGTGACTCACCAGTGTGCTTTGTGTATCCCCAGAGTGGCACTTTGCATTTCTGTGGCTTCCAAGTCTTGGAACCTCAGCTGACGTACAGCATTGGGCACACTCCAGAGGATGCCCGAATCCAGATCCTGGAAGAGTGGAAGAAACGCCTGGAGAATATTTGGGATGAGACGCCACTGTACTTTGCGCCAAGTAGCCTCTTTGACCTAAACTTCCAGGCAGGATTCTTAATGAAAAAGCAGGTGCAGGATGAGCAAAAAAGTAACAAATTTGGTCTTTCTGTGGGCCATCACTTGGGCAAATCCATCCCGACGGACAACCAGGTTAAAGCTAGAAAATAAGATTCACAAGACTTTTATTTCCTTCTAAAATGTATCGAAATTTAGGTTTCTTTTTCTGCCTTCCTTGACTTGCTTTCGTTTTTAAGACTTTTTTTTTTTTTTTTTTCTACGAGGATTGGATAGGAGAGAACAGACTGTATTCACACATTTTGGATAGCTTCATTAAACATAACTGATTCCTATGATTTCTACCATGGCAAAATCTGATTAGGCTCAAGAGGCCTCTTAGGATGTAAAGCCGGGAAAGGTGTAAAAAGATGCCAGACAGTATTTTTTTAAGGTCCTCTACACAATTTAATTCCTCCCTTTAGGGATATATTTTTTGGAGTAAATCTGGCTAGAGAGCACCCAACTCCTCAATGGTCTTACTTTTCTTTGAATTACATCTCTGTGGTTTATGGCAGAAGAGAATTGCTTGGAGAAAGAAAAGACAGAATCTGTCTGACCTAAGGGACTTGTTTAGAAGTTGCCACTCAGCTTGTTTGTGAGATATATTGCCTTTAATTACTACCCAGTGACTAATTACGCCTAATATGAGTGTCATTCTTCCTTCAACTCTTGTCATGAGTATACACAGATCCTTGAAGTAAAAAGCTAATAAAAGTCTTTACCTCAATCTTCAAATTTAATGTCTGCAAATAAACCAACATATTTATACACTACATCTGCCACAGAGAATGAATTCACGAAAGGAAATGGCATTCCCAGTACTTAAAAACAGCCTTCCACAAACAGTATTTTATTTCTGGTCCAAAGGTGTCTGGAAGTTTTTCCTGTATTGTTACCAAACTGTTGACTTCCCTTATAAGGATGAATTTTGGGACAAAATTGTAAGCCTAGAGTTTCATTAATTTTGGTGAGATTTTTTTTTTACGTTTCCAAAACAGGCTATTTATTTGCTCCCAATAAGTCGATTGGCAATGATTAAGAAATCCAACTTTGGTGAGATTTTTGGTATAATATTCTAACTTCGTAAATGATTGACGTGCCTCTGTACTCACGGTTGGTATAATTTAAGTAGAGTGGTGAAAGACCGCCCTCTTGTGGTGCGTTGAAAGAAAACATGAGAAATGATGCAAGGCAAGTTTGCCTGGAACTGTGAACAGCCTCTTACCTGCCAAGGAAATGATGACATTGGGCTGGAGAACCTAGTGTGCCAGATGCCAGCAAGCACTTGGGTATTCCTTCCCTCTTCAGGACCCACAACGGCGGATGGCTGGGTGCTTCAGGGTTTTTATGCTAGCTAAAGAGGACAACTGAAGGAACATGTATTTTGGGAGTTCTCATTGTGGCTCAGCAGGTGAAGAACCCGACTAGTACCCATGAGGATGTGGGTTTGATCCCTGGCCTTGCTCAGTGGGTAAAGGATCTGGTGTTGCCATCAGCTGTGGTGTAGGTCACAGATGCGGCTTGGATCCCCATGTTGCTGTGGCTGTGGTATAGCAGCCACATTCGACTCCTATCCTCTGATTCAACCCCTCCCCTAGGAACTTCCATATGCCGCAGGTGTGTCCCTAAAAGCTAAAATAAAGGGAATATGTATTTGAAAAAGCAAGAGGATGTGGATCCAGTGCACAGGAGACAGAAGAGCACAGTAGTATCAGGATTAGTAATACTACTACAAGGTAACACATTAGGAATTCATTAGTGTGCCAGGAACTCAGTAATTTTACACTAATTTACTTAATTCTTATAACAACCCTAAGAGAATGGTTCTATTTGTCTTTCTACTTTATAGGTAAGGATATTGAGGAATGGGGCAGTTAAATATAGTAGGTATAAGAGCCAGAACTTTACCCAAACAAGCAAATCCAAAAACTGATGCTTTTAAATACTCTAATGCCTCAGTGGAAGCAGGGACATTGACACCACGAAATAAAGCACAAGAGTAGGAATCATCTTCCTGAGAGAAAGACCATTAAGTGTTGCTGTGGAGAAACTATTGCTATTTTATATTTCTGGAGTCCCTGTGTCCTGAGCAGGGATAAATGACTTTCAGTTCTCTTACGGCCTGACTTGATTATATGGAGGCTGAGAACTGTTTGCTTCTCAAAAGATGACAGAGGACTCTTACCAGTAAAGCAGGACAACTCTTGCCCTTGCTCTGGACACAGTAACTTATGTACACTGTAAATTATGTAACCCAGGACTGCATCAGCTTTTCTAGCAGCCACTTGTCCCACCTCCAGATCAGTATTTTGCCCACATATGCTGTTTTTTGTTTTTTTGTCTTTTTGCCATTTCTTGGGCCACTCCTGTGGCATATGGAGGTTCCCAGGCTAGGGGTCGAATCGTAGCCGCCAGCCTACGCCAGAGCCACAGCAACGCAGGACCCAAGCCGAGTCTGCGACCTACACCACAGCTCACAGCAACGCCAGATCCTTAACCCACTGAGAAAGGCCAGGGGTCGAATCCGAAACCTCATGGTTCCGAGTCGGATTCATTAACCACTGCGCCACGATGGGAACTCCCCACATATGCTGTTTTTTTGAACCCAAGTTTTGTTTTTTTCCTTTTCTAGGGCTGCTTCTCACGGCATATGGAGGTTCCCAGGCTAGGGGTCCAATCAGAGCTGTAGCCGCCGGCCTATGCCAGAGCCACAGCCACAGCAACGCCAGATCCAAGACGAGTCTGAGACCTACACCACAGCTCACGGCAACACCAGATCCTTAACCCACTGAGCAAGGCCAGGGAGGAACCCGCAACCTCATGGTTCCTAGTCAGATTCATTAACCACTGCGCCAGGGCGGGAACTCCCGAACCCAAGTATTTTTTGATATTTATACCTACTAAATTTCATTTGGTTACTTCTTTCCAGTGCTGAAGTTAAAAAAAAAAAAAAGCCAAAAGATAACTTTTAAACATATTAAGAGCAAAGGCAGCATGGTTGTCCTAAAGTGACAACTCATTTAGATGTATACATTTGGACATGTTAAAAATTCAGTCACTTTCATAGGATCAACAGGCACTGCCTGTATTTAACAAGAAGATATAAGCATACTGTTTAAAGCAGCACTTTCAAGCTTCTTTAGTTATGTATCACGTACATAATACTCACATTATCACCTCGGTATTTATTTAGTATTCATATATATATATATATATATTTCTAGGGCCGCACCTACAGCATTTGGAGGTTCCCAGGCTAGGAGTCCAATCGGAGCTACAACTTTGACCCACTGAGCAGACTGAACCTGCATCATCATGGATACTAGTCGGGTTCATTTTTGCTGCACCACAATGGGAACTCCCTAGTATTTGTCTTTGACTCACATTTCCCCATAGTCTAGCAGGAGATGAATTATATTTTTTTCTAAAGTACATTCAAACACACACATATATATGTATGTATGTTTAAAAATAATGTTTATCCATATATCATCTGAGATCATTTTTAGTACAACTAGGGATATGCTATATATATGTACCACATTCTGATTCATAAATAATATATAAGGAAATAACTTACAGAAAAATAGAGATTGCCTCTGATGTGGGACTGAGAGCTTGGGGAGACTTTCATCAAAAGCACCTCCATGCCACATGATTTGTCACCACATATATGTATGATTTTACTAAAGAGGAGACACTTAAACTAAGGAAAACAAAACCAAAATTCTATCATACTAAGTCACTTGGTATACAGCCTGGCAAAACAGTAGGCACAATGTAAGTACTCAAAAATATTTTCTAAATTTCATACCTTTTCCTAATGATTTTATAAGTTCAGTCACATACTCAAGTTGGTCGAAACTGACATTCACAGGAGTTCCCTTGTGGCTTAGCAGGTTAAGAATCTGGCTTTGTCACTGCTGCAGCTTGGGCTGCTGCTGTGGCACAGGTTTGATCTCTGGCTGGGAACTTCCACAAGCTGCAGGCATGCCCCAAAAGAAAAAACAAAACAAAAAAACCCTGACATTCACGGATGTGGATTCATTCACAGTGTTTGAGAATAAAGACAGTGACCCACCACAAAATGAAAACTTTCAATGTTTTATTTTTGACTGCAGCTGTTTACAGAAATATAGTTGCGAGTATACAAATGTTCCAATAGAAGCAAAATATCTTTTTAATATTTAACAAGTTATCACAGATAGCTAAAAACATAGATGCAAATGAAATTCCCCCAGAGAACAAACTGAAAATATCTGGTGTCAGTGCTCTGAAATCCCAACTATGAAAGCCATATACACAAAAATGTAACCCTTATATCACTGCAGAACAATGGAAGAAGGCAGTTCAGTGGTTGATCAGTGTGCTCAAGCAAATAAAATTAAATTTAAAAAATGGCAGAATGGTAGATAAACCACTTGAGAACATGTTAATGAAATAACTGTGGTATATTCATTAAAAGACAAAGTAAAAGAAATGTATGAAACTCAGTAAAAAAATGTCCACAAAAAGTAACAAATACTTGGAGCTTATCAATTAGAAGTAAAAGAACAAGGTGAGCAGATACATTCATTAGATCAAAAGAAATTAGCTCAATGTCATTGGAATCAGTTTGTAGCTATGAAAGTCACTTCCATGTGGGACAGTTTTTTTTTTTTTTTTTTTTTTTTTTTTTTTTTTTTTTGCTTTTTAAGGCCGCACCTGCGGCATATGGAGGTTCCCAGGCTAGGGGTCCAATTGGAGCTACAGCTGCCAGCCATGGCCACAGCCATAGCAACGCAGGATCCGAGCCGCGTCTGCAACCTACACCACAGCTCACGGCAATGCTGGATCCTTAACCCACTGAGCGAGGCCAGGGATCGAACCCATAACCTCATGGTTCCTAGTCAGATTCGTTTCCGCTGCACCACAATGGGAACTCCAGGACAGTTCTTTATCGGGCACATTAGTCTGATTCCAAGGCCACTTGCAAACATTTGAGATGGGGTGTGTGTGTGTGTGTGTGTGTGTGTGTGTTGTCCTGAGGTTCATTAGCTATAATAATAATAATAAGCAACTTCTACAAAGTATTTCAAATTAGGCAAATTACTTCTGGAAAAAAGATATGGTTAAACATAGAGCTTTTAAAGGAAATATTATAAGTTGGAGTCGAATAGATTTGTGGCACAGTAGAATGCCATGGGTATGGGAATATATTATGCAGTAAAGTGAGGAAGAGGGAAAAGGGAATTGGAAAGGAGGAATGTAGCTAGAGCATCTCCCAACAGTTTTGCCTATGTATTTCCAGCACCAAAATTTGTAGAGTAAGTCACTTACATTTCCACTGCCAGTATTAGACAAAGACAGCAGTGGTAATTTTTCAACCGAGTATATGATCATTTTTATTTTGAAATGTGCATTTTTCTTTCATGAGTTTTATTAATTGGTGATTTGTAAACAGCGGAAAGAAGATTAGAACAATTATGGAGGTACTGAATTATACAGGGAGATTAAAATGAATGAATAAACTTACCTATTTTGTGGTTAGTTTATATTTACCATGATGCATACAACCAGGAAGGCAGAAATGCCTAAATTATATAATACAGTGTCTTGTTTAATATCCGGTCTGAATGAAGCATAAGTTCCAAGGATAGCTATACTTCTAGTGCACCAGTTCTCAAACAAAACAAGCTATTTTAAAAGATTTTCTATTTAAAAAAAAAAGAAATTAAATAAGGTGCTTTGTTGACCTGGCCAGTCATGTTGTTTAAAATCCCAGATACAAATGTAAATACAAGGAATGATAAATAATTTTGTTCTGAGAGTTAGTCTGGCCAGGCCAAAACTGTGGTCTGCTGGTAAGTAAGAGGCAATGAAAAGAAAGCTTGTATTATCACTGCCTACAATATACCCATTTTCTGGATAAACAGGAGACTTTAGCACCCGTCAATTATGTTAGCTACTTAAAGGTCATATTAATTAAAATAAACATAGAACACTGCACCTATATATTTAAATCAGTCGCTTAACATGAACTTTTTAGTAAGTGGTGGGAAAATGCCAAAGTTAACTGAATTATCAATAACTAGACTAACTGTATATGTACATAAAATATGCTATAGGCAATACTGAGAATAAATTATTGTTGCCAATAAATGATTACGGATAACCAGGTTAAATTGGATGTACATTAAAAACAATGTATCACTGTGTTTGAATAAAAAAAAAAAAAGCCCTTTCTAGATCTTACCACTGTAAGTGGTAAGTCCCACTCCAGAGTTTTCTGATTCACTATGTCTAGGATAGGGCTCAAGACTTTGCATTTTTAACTAGTTGTCAAGTGATACTGATGTTGGCTGGTGGGCTGAGGTCCCTATTTTGAGAACCTCTGGTTTACACATACTATGTATGTGGAAAACTATAACGTCATCAATATGAAACCAAATATACAGAAAGAAGGCTGGCTTTAATTAACTCTCAAACACAGATTAGCAAACTGAACATTTTAACATTTCTAAAATGACTTTCCAAAGTGTAATCATTTCCCCTTATAATCAGTTACATTTCAAAGTCTTAAGTCCTATTCTACAGTCATTTTAGAAAATATCTGCACAACACTTACACTGAATTGGCTATCCAAAATAAGAAGGGACGTAAATATTCTAAACAGCTAAGATGTATTCATCAAGAAGGAATCATCGCTATACAGCATTCTTGACTTCTTTGGAATGATTAAAGTGCGTAATATCCTTAGGGTATTAAGAATATTGCATAAAGGTTTGCAGTCATTAGTGCTACTAACAGTCAGAGAAATACACGGGGAAAGAAGCAGTTCTATCTCTAAACTACTACTACCCTGCCTGACCTGCTGCTGATGACCCTTTCTTCAGGCATCATCACTTTGGTAAGGAGCTGGAACATAGGCAAAATTAACCAAAAACAGAAGGATACTCAATCCAACTGTATCTAGTGCAAGAAATTATTTTAGTTCTGGAGGGACTCAGATAAAACTTCATTTCCTTTGACACTATTTTTCATAGGTAGATTACTAGGGTTCTGATGGACAAGTATACTATAATGAATTATTCGACTCTGTGTAGTTAGGAAAATTGACGTGACCAAGCTTTACTTAAACTACGTGTTAATGACTTTATTTTCATCCATCTTATAATTAACATCAGAGAAGGCACTTCAAACACTTCCTTTGTGAAATTTAACTATACACATTTGCGTACACAGAGTCTCACCTTAAGTAAAATTTTCATTAGCATTCATTGCCTATTATTACTTGGTCAAGATGAAGACAAATTTAACTAATTTATATAAAGCTTAAACAGTATAATTCTGTGATCTTTTACTTATCCTCCTTCAAAGAAACAATTCTTGGTTTTTTTTTTTTTTTTTTTTTTGGTCTTTTTACGGCTGCACCTGTGGCACATGGAGGTTCCCAGGCTAGGGGTTGAATCAGAGCTACAGCTACCGGCCTACACCACAGCTATAGCAACGCAGGATTCGAGCTACGTTTTTGACCTACACCCCAGCTCACGGATGGATCCTTAACCCACTGAGTGAGGCCAGGGATCGAACCTGCAACCTCATGGTTCCTAGTTGGATTCGCTTCTGCTTCGCCACAACGGGAACTCCCTAGTTATGTGTCTTTTCTGTTCCTCTTATGTCAAAGGGAGTTAGGAAGTTATGAAGTTGTTTTCTATGGTAATCATGAAATGGAGACAAGAATGACTAAATAGAAAAAATGAAAGTTGGGACGATTAAAGTCATTTGTCTCTGTGTTTTTGGCAACAGTGAAAAATAAAACTCTAAGAAAGGAACATAATCATGGTAAAAAGGCACTTTTCCATAAGCATTTAATCTAGACACAAAATGATTTTTTAAAATTTTCTGAAAGAGATAGTGGAGTAAAAATAGAATTTTATTAATGAGGCTAGAATGACATGAAAATAAACGGGGATTAAAAAATTAGAGTACTGAGACAATTCAGAAATGATATTCTAAGTATTATTCTGATATTCACTACATTATGAACATTATCCTCATGACTTGGTCTAGTGACCCAAATACAGAAAAAAACCCTTTTTTAATATGTTTTATGAGATTCTACTAACTCATTTGCTAGGCTGTATATTCTGAGTTATTTTTCTAACAAAGCTGGTGAACTACAGTTTCTCTTTCATTAAGTCCCTCCATATAACTAAAGGCTTGCAGATATAACGGGCTGTCTCGGTTAGAGATGAAGTCAGTGGTCATGAGGCAGAGTAAAGCTAATAGGTCTCATATAGTTTTCAATTAATTAGAAAAAAATCAACTAAAGATATTAGAAAAGAAATTCTCACCAGAAAGATAAATTCTCAAGTTACTTGGAGTGAATATTTATAAACCATGTTGAATATTTGAGACTTGGATTGTTAAAGTACTTAATTCTGGTCTATAGTTTTTTTTTGTTTTTTGTTTTTTGTCTTTTTTTGTCTTTTTAGGGCCTCACCTGAAGCATATGGAGGTTCTCAGGCTAGGGGTCTAATCGGAGCTGTAGCCACAGGCCTACACCATAGCCACAGCAATGCCAGATCCGAGCCTCGTCTGCAACCTACACCACAGCTCACGGCAACGCCAGATCCTTAACCCACTGAGTGAGGCCAGGGATCAAACTCACAACCTCATGTTTCCTAGTCAGATTCGTTTCCGCTGCACCACAACGGGAACTCCTGGTCTATAATTGTTGATGCTTCTAAACAGACTTCACTTTTCCAAGACAAGCATTTATAATGGCTTAAATGGTCAAAAGGAATTATCTTAGTTGTAGGGGGGACTCAGATAAAACTTCTTTCTTATTTCCTTTGACACAATTTTCCCTGGGCAGATTAACTGATGTTCTAATGGGCAAGAAAAGGACTATAATGAAATTCCCAACTATCGCATAAACAATATTACAAAAAAAGAAAGGAAGGTCCCTTATTAATACTGCTTCTATAATAAACAAAGCCCTTTAAAACCTTGTTCTAGAAAGACTGGCGAAAACAGACTTGCGTCAGTTAAGTAACAACATCATACTCTAATCACAAAGGTAACATGATAAAGCTCGGAAGCAGAATATTAATTCTAATTATCTTCTCCCTATTGGTACAGATATATAATGGAATGACAATAAGCAATAAACCACACGCATGTGTGTGCACACACACTTAAAAGAGACACACAGATAAGCTCCAAGCATGTGAGCTGCTAAAACCAAGAACAACTGAATGCAAAAACATAAAGGAATAAAATGTGGTTCATGGTTTATTTAGGTCCATCTGCCATAAGTAAATTTAATATGTTGTTTCCAAGGCCTTGGCCGGCTCATGGAGTCTTTCCTGTATATAGCTATAACTTGTTAACAGTAATGTGGAAACTGCATTAGCACAACTATCAACCACTGACTACTGAGCTAACTCACTCTTCAGTAAGAAGATGAATACTTTCTGTAACCAAATAGCATATTTTGAATGCTGTACTTAACATTGACCTTTTGGGGTAAGGAACATTTAACAATGATTAAAAAAAAAATCCATCAGTGTTGAATAAGAATACGGTATCTCAGCACAGCCCTTGTATAAATAACCACAAAATTTACGAAAATAAAAACTTGGTTTTTTTTGCCTCCATCCAATCAAACCACTACAGTTCAGGTTGCATGTTCTGTTCTAAACTTAGATATTATAAAACAGAAAATTGGTCCCTGGTGACTTGGCATTGGCAATCAGCATCTTACAGTGATAAACCTCTTGCTAAACAACAGAACAGAAGTCAGCACACAAGCCAGTCTTCTTGCCACCACTTCATCTGTAAAGCAGTGTTAACGTCTAGCTGGAACTTGATGAACAAACAGGCTTTCTGAGTCTCCTGCGAAATCTCTTGGGAAAAAATTCAGAAAACTCAGAAATAAACTTACAACATTTTATTTCTACTTCTTATTTTTATACCAGTGGATAAGCTTTCTGACCTTAGTCGACCCTCTGTAGTGAAAGTTTTAAATTTTAAAACTGAAGCACTGGATTGTGTGGCTGGTCCTTCTTATAACCTGAACTATATTGGGTAATTTTTCCTGATGGGGTGGGGAGGAAAATGCTTTTGGTTTAGAGAATTTATAAAGTAGCTCTGGATCTTACAAGATGGGGAAAATGTTATTAAAATTACAAACATGGTTTTTTTAGTGTCTTTATAAATAAAAGGCATAGAATACAGAAAGCCAATTAATAATAGCAATAACAATAATAAAATATTAAATATATAGTGAGCAAAGACTGAATGGCTCATTCTTGTGAAACACCATTTGACACAACTGCCTAAATGGGTTTCCTTACTCTAACATTTTGCTGAGTGAAAGATCCAGCGAACACAAAGTAAGCTGCCTTTAGCCCACTAATCACATCAAGGAACTGCCTGATGGAATGGCCACAGATGAACAGGTCATTTATTTCAAAAGATACTTAAATACTCAATAAAGACATAACAAACCCCCCCTCACTGATATCAGACGCCACGATGTGGTAGAACATCAGACAAACTCACAAATTTACCACAAAAATGTGTGGCAAAAAAAGAATAGTTTATATATATGTATATATATAAATTTCTATATTTATGCCAATGTACTCACTCAGTACAAATAGCAAAATAGTATACCATTTCCTAAATACAAAATATAGCTTTCCAAAAAAATGAAACACACATTAGATATAAACCATCCAAAACTTGAACGATTGAAAACTGTATTCAAAATTAAATGACCCAGAGTAGGTCTCTTTCTGAAAAGTTCCCTTCATATCGGCAAGAAGCCTGTACTACTGAAAACATAATTCAATGCCTCTCAATCAGAGAGAGAAAGAAAGAAAGGTTTGGAGGTGGAGGGAAGGATATATGAGAACAAAGAGAAAAAACAAATTAGAGTACATTCAAAGAAACAAGGAAGACCATCACAAAAAGGGGGAAAAAAATCTGACCATATAAACAAAACCAACACCACACTTCCACAAAATTCAACTAAATGTATAGGATAGAAAAAATAAAAATAAAAAACAGAAAAGTAGCCTTCAACAAACAATTAACAGGCTATTTTTTATACACTTAAAAATAAATGAAATGGACAAGAATGCCAAAACACCTTATCTACATATAGAAGCCACACACAATTTGGCCTTAAACTGTATTAACAGCTTTCTACATGCCAAAAGGAGAACAAGACATAAGCATGTGTCCAGACAACAGGTTGTAGTGAGAAGCAGGCATCCCATGGGTGGTGAGAACACCCAAAACTGTATAACTAATGCTACAACGGCAAATTCTGGAGTGTGTTATTTTGCTTTCTATAGATGTAACACAATTTAATTCTTCATTTTAAGTCAATGATATGACCCTGTAAAGCCTAAGGCTTGTGGGAACCATCAGGTAAGTGACCACTTCAAACTGTAAAGCACTGAGGTGACATGTGAATTACAGTCACTGCAGCTTAGGGAGAAGTGATATTTCAAAACATTTTAGTTTGTCTTTTTTTTTTTTTTTTTTTTTTTTTGGATAGGCAAGAAATAGATTTATTAGGATAGGATGCTTGTGAGAGATGCAAGCGGGCAGGCAAGGAGACTCTGCCCCAAGGATCCAGTGGGCTAGTTTTCCTTTTTTTTTTTTTTTTTTTTTTTTTAAATTAAAATTTACACTGCTTCCTAACAGAGGGAAAAATTTGAAGACTTCAGAACAGCACCGTTCATGGGAAAAAAAATGCATTGTTTCTTGTTTCTCAGCAGTCAGCTCTCCTCATTCCTGAAAGGGTACCTCCTCCTCCCCCGCCCGCTTGTGCTGCAGGAGTTGCTGGGTTACCCCAGATCAAAGTGGCCTTTTCAATTAGTTACTATAGGGTCACAAAGCTATTAATATATTAATTGTTTAAAGTAAAGAAGAAGAGGGAGAGAATAACAGATGACTATAAAAAGGGAATACCAGTCCAAGACTGGGATAACAAAGCAAATTACTCTGTCAGTTTTAATGACTGTAGGAGGATATCAGAACATAATTTACCATACATTACCCCCTTCATTTTTATAGAGCAAGATAATTATTTTTCTATGCACAGTTATGGCTAAAACCCTTACCAGAAATACAGAGAAGTAATAACTCTCTGAAAAATAACATCAATAGCATTCCAGCTGTTCCCAGTTTGTAAGTGTGGTGTCTGTGATAAAGAGGCCTCTTCTCTGTGTAGAGCTCTTAATACAGCTTACTTGTCAGAATGTTACTCCTTCAGTTTTTCCATAAAAACTGAAAAAAGATTCCTTCATCACTTTGGCCAATGGCTGTGCTTTTTATACTAAAAAGTCACAGCCTTAGTTATTACTTGAATTTTCCTTTTTCAAAAACCACTACTTGACTAAAACAAGGCAGGAAAGAAAATATGAATGAAGAACAAAAGTAAACATGACAACATGAATTCTTTTCTAATAGCAATAATAACTGAGTGGTCCAGCTTATCAATTTAAACTGTTCTTTTAAAGAAATAGTGCCTAGGAAAATAGTAACAATTAATTCTTTCAGCTGGAAACTCAAATAGTTTCTCAGTCATCACTGTTATTAGGAATATAAAATAAAAAGATGTTAACAATGGTAGACTGCAATAGGCAGCACAGGTGTGCTCTTTTGCAGTCAGAGTAAAATCTATCCATTTACTCAGTCACAGTTTTTCATATTTTGTTTTGTTTTTAAAGTAACAGTTCGATAATCCTCATGGAATCACAAGATCTCAGGATATCTTGAAATCAGGATTTCTTCATGGAATTTCTAAAAAAAGAAGAAGTTTAATTTAACTCACCAGGGAGGGAAAGCATTTATAAACTTCCTGTCACCCTGAATGATACCAAAGTATATTACAGTGCTATACATGATACTTTATCATATTTATACTGTCAGGCCTTTTAGATTATTTCTTGAGAAAGGGAAAAATAAAAGACATAATTATCTCTAATATATAGTACATTCATCAGATGTTCTATCATTCCAAGGCAAAGAAGCTTAGATCTAGAAGGAATGCCCTGTATTACTAACAATGCAACCTTAAGCTATTTTTCAGAGTAACTGATTTGGGGTTAAAAAAAATAAAGTTACCGTCTTGTAAGAAAGCCACATTTTAAAAGATCAGAGTCTAAACGGTGTCATTACTTGAATCTGCTAAGAATAATACAATTTATTGATGCTTTTCAGCAAGAAAGAAGCTAAAATGGAGCTCCCGTCGTAGCTCAGTGGTTAACAACTAGTATCCATGAGGACATGGGTTTGAACGCTGGCTTCACTCAGTGGGTTAAGGATCCAGCACTGCTGTGAGCTATGGTGTAGGTGGCAGACGCAGCTTGGATCCCAAGTTGCTGTGGCTGTGGCTGTGGCTGGCAGCTTTAGCGCCAATTGGACCCCTAGCCTCCATATGCCTAGGGTGGAGCCCTAAAAAGACAAAAGAAAAAAAAAAAAAAACAACAAAAAAAACCTAAAATGCAATACTTACATATCCAGTTAAAAGGAGCCAGTCAGGTTGTTCCCTTGGTTTTGCAATGAAACAAGCAAATCAATCTTTTCAATGTTCTGGTTGGTGTTCAGAGAGGATGTCAGCGGAGAATTCTCTGGCATTTGCTGAGAAAGAAGTGTTGTGACAGGTGGCTGGTTCTCATTTTGTGGTTGGCCTGGCTGACTTATGGCCATTAACTGATCTGGTAATGTAGCTGGTCCAGAAGTTAAAAGTGGATTGCAATCTGCAGAGACATTTCAAATAGAGAAACTGCCTGATTAGTTACTTTCTGTTAAGATTCATAAGATATTTATTAGTTGCTGGGAGAAATAATTAGTGTATTCATTCAGTACAGAGCTAAAAGCAGTAAGGGACCTGAAGCCTCCAAAAAGGTTTTCATTGACTAGTACTGGAATTAATCCTAAGATTTCTCTCAGCAGTATACAAATACAATATTGTTTAGTTATCAGAGTTCTCATCGTGGCTCAGTGGAAACAAATCTGACTAGTATCCATGAAGAAGCAGGTTCGATCCCTGGCCCTTGCTCAGTGGGTTAAGGATCCAGCATTGAGGTGAGCTGTGATATAGGTCACAGATGTGGCTCAGATGTGGCACTGTTGTGGCTGTGGTGTAAGCCAGTGGCTACGCCTCCAATTTGACCCCTAGCCTGGGAACCTCCATATGTAGCAGGTATGGCCTTTACAAAAACAAAAACAAAAATGCTTAGGTATCATAAGTTCTATATAATTTTCTAGGTATATAAACATTGAAGATGGGTTTCTATCTCCTTGGAAACCATCTACTTCAATTGGCTGAGATATTTTCTGTCATTCTTACTTCATTTTCAAGTTTATAGCTTAAAATGGCAAACACATACATTTATATACATACATATATACATACACACATATTTATATACATACATGTATATATATAAACACACACATATAGACATTACATTAACCCTCCTAATATCTTTATCAAGTGTATAGTATAACCACCACTCTAGATGTGGAAAGTGAGGCTCATTTAAGTCAAATAACCTGTCTAAGGTCTTAGTCCATAAGTGGTATAGCTGGGACTTGAACTTAATTTGGTGTAAGTATAATCTATGTTTTGCTTCCTTCTAGTAGTAATAATAATGTGACCATTTCAACCAAAGACATTTAGGAAATAAGAAATTAGAAAGTGTTTCTTACTATTTTGAATGCCAAATAAGAACATTCCTGAAGTCTGCTGAGAAGAGCCAGGAGAATTCTGTAGCTGGTTCATTGTACCTCCTGTAGTGTTGTGAAATAAAGTAGCCTGTGGCTGAGGTGAAGATGTGGCTCCTTGGATTCCAGGTATGTTGTTCTGAGAGGAATAAAGAGGAGACTGTTGCATGTCTTGTTGGTTTATACTGTTCTGCAATGCAGACATGGATGCTGGAGAAAGGAAGAGAGTTACTTGCTGCTCTTGAGAACTGGGTGACCCTTGGACCAATTGAATCTGAGGAGAGCTATGGAACAAGGATGTCTGTGATGATTCGGACTGGGCAGGACCTGGGTTCTGAAGTGAGGAAACTGTGGGCTGATTCTGAAATTGCATGGGCTGTTGTTCTTGATTCATTTGGGCTATATTATTTTGTTGATGAAAAATTGACTGGTTCTGCTGCTCCTGATTAGCCATTGGATTTTGACTTGGGTTGAATATCATGTTTGGTGGTGGTTGCTTTTGAGATGCCATTGTAGCCATGGTATTCTGGTTGCTGAATAAAATGCTCTGCTGTTGCTGTTGCTGTTGCTGCTGTTGCTGCTGTTGTTGCTGCTGCTGCTGCTCCTGGGATGGAGAGTTACTCTGGATGGCAACCATTGAGTGCTGTGACTGGAAGATTGTTCCTTGTTGATTTTGAGGTATTGGGTTAGGAGGAAGGGAGCCCAGGGAAACCTGAGGCTGAAACAGACCTTGCTGGGAGGGTTGTGCCTGTTCTTGGGAAAGCATAGGGGTCTGGATGTGTGATATTGGAGCCTGCTGTTGGAAGGCAGCCTGTTGCTCAGTGTTTGATGTTGACTGAAGTGGAGAAATTGAATTCTGAGCTGCAAAAAATGAAATCTGTTCCTCTTGGGCAACTGTGTTAGTTTGAAGATTATTCATTGGACTCTGGGAAAGAAATATGTTTGCTGACTGCTGGTCTTGAGGAACAGAAGAGCCCTGTAGCACAGCCATGGTACTTTGAGAGTGAAACATTGGAGGCTGCATTTGTTCAGAGGAGGTTGTAGAAGTCTGACTGCGGACAATAGGATTTGGATTATGGAAAATAGAACCTTGAGTTTCCTGGGAAAGGTTCTGAGCATCAGCAATAGGATTCTGAGGATGAAAAAGTTGAGCCTGTGAATGAGAAGACTGCTGCAAAAAATTCCCTGATTGGAGTGACATCATCTCATTGCCTTGCTGGAATAAACCATTACCTTGCTGCTGAGTACCACTGTTCTGAACATTCATTATACTTTTGGTAGATGAAAAAAGGTTAACTTGAGGTTGACTGTCGCCACTATGTTGCATCTGGACCATAGTCTGAAAGACACTGTTCTGAATCTGTTTTGCTTGTGCTCCAGTTTCTTCTCCATCTCCTGAACTTGATGTCTGAAACATGGTAGTGCCAGGGGTTGCAACCTGCTGTGTGGTAGTTGTAGCAGTTTCATTTCCAGAAACTGCAGGAGGAGAAGAAAACAATTCACATTGCATTTGCATGTCCTCATTGGTAGATAATGCACTCATCATGTGGGAAGTCTGCTGGTAAACTGGGGACTGCTGAAGGTTTCCATTTGCTGAGCCAGTTGAAGGAAATAGCTCTGACTGAATCTGGGCAGCTGCCTGGCAGATACTCTGTTGCATCTCCATCACCATTGCAGCTGATGATTCCATCACTTGCTGTTGCTGTTGTTGCTGCTGTTGATTAGATAACGCATTTTCAGTCTGTGGGTGAACACTTTCAGCTCTTCCAGCTATTAAATTATCTGGTCTGGTATGGACTGCTGGCTCTGTTGAGGAAAACATTCCAGGGCTTACGCTATTTTGAATTTGACTGACTTGTTGAAAAATGTCTGCACTAAGCTGTTCTTGAACATTCTCATTACTATCTGGAGCAGAAAATAAAACTGAAGATAACTGTTGTTGTGCCTCTAAAACCTGTTGGACCAAGTCAACATTTCCATTGCTGCCACTGGCAGTACTGCCTGTAAAACTTCCTGCCTGCAACTGTTGAATCGTATTCTGTAGCTGACTCACACTATTTGGTGACGGGAAAATATTTGATGAAATTTGCTGCTGTAAAGTCTGTGCTTGTTCTTGTAGTGGTGACTGCTGCTGTTGCTGTGATGCCTCAGCCAGGTGTGTCAAATTAACCACTGAACCATCTGACTGCAATACCTCTCTAGACGGAGTTTCTCTTGTCTGAAACTGTGTAGCCTGCTGCAGTAGTGCATCACCAGTGGGCAGCTGACTAGAAGCAGAAACTGCTGGAAAGGTACCGGGCTGTGAAATATCCTGTGTTTGGATAGTCGTCAGGGTCTCTGGGTTGTATGTCTTGGGCTGAATCTGTTGCTGCTTTTCATTTTCAGAAGGCAAGTGAGAAGATGATGATGATGAAAAAGATCCATTTCCTGCTATGTTAGAGATATTGTCTAATGTTTGTTGAGTTGATCCAACTGTTTTTGCAGCCTAAAAAATAAAAATGACCAAATAACATGTATATATAAATATTAAATGAGCTCACCTGATACTTGAAAAATTATTATTACTATTAAAACATAATACAGGACCAATTTTGCACTCTGTATTATTATTTGGAAAATTGGTATAAGACTATGATTCACAGTGATAACATGATGTTTTACTACAATCCTGATTTTAAAGTATTAGAAGCAGAGATAGTCAAACAAGGAAGGGAAAATAAATACATAAATAAATAGGAAGGGAAGAATAATTAGCTACTGATATGCTCAGGACAGTAAAACTATTAATTCTATGGTTTATGAATAATAGCAAATTTTAAAATATCTCCATTTATAGATCACTGGTAACATTATGGGGGTGGGTGGCAAGGGAAAAAGGGGAAAGGAGTTACAGGAAAGGTCTGGAGGAGAAAAGGAAATTAAATGTTTCTAATTCTGAAAATGCTAAACTAGTACTTTCATTAATATCGCACATCGCAAAGGTCTAGCTAACATATTAATTCCTCCCTTGGCAAAAATGTATATTGGAAGTTGCTTTGCTGGCTATTTTATTTGAGTATAAAATCATTCACTCTGCAGACGCAGGTTCAGTCCCTGGCCTCGTTCAGTGGGATAAGGATCCGGTGTTGCCATGAGCTATGGTGTAGATCGCAGATGTGGCCCAGAACCTGTAGTGCTGTGGCTATGGCATAGGCCAGCAGCTCCAGCTCCAATTCGACACCTCAGCCTGGGAACTTCCATATGCTGCAGATGTGGCACTAAAAAGAAAAAAGAAATGAAAAAGAAATCAATCATTCTGCAAAGCAAACGTCATCATCAAGTGCATCTGAAGAAACAAATAGGAAAAGTAAAAAGTATAAAGATGGAGAAAGAAATCAAACTACTCAAAATACAGCACTTTTTATATTTGAGGTTGTGAAGCACTAATCAATATAGCTCACCTTAAAAATAGGGGAAGATCTTTTCTCTGCTGTTACTTCCATTGGAGTAACATCTTCACTCTTAATCATACTGCTTGATATGAGTGGAGTGATCAGAGCATTAGGAAGCATCACCTTATCTAAGTTACATCCAGTAGTTTTCATTGCTGCACACACACACACACACAAAAAAAAAAAAAAAAAAAAAGAAAGAAAAGTTTAAAACCACTGAAATTAACTCCTTCATGCTAATATGTGCTGTCACATTATTCATGGATTTAAATCTTTTTTGATGCTATGATGGCAGCATGAGATAAAAACTGGTGAATCAAAATGTGCTCTCCCTCTTTATATTTTCTACTTTTTCTTTGTACAGCCACATCTGTGGCAATTGGAAGTTCCCAGGCTAGGGGTGGAATGAGAGCTACAGCTGCAGCTACAGGCCTACACCACAGCCATGGCAACACTGGATCCAAGCCACATCCGCAATCTATGCCAGATCCTTAGCCCACTGAGCAGGGCCAGAGATTGCAGCTGCATCCTCACAGACACTATGCTGGGTTCTTAACCTGCTGACCCACAATGGGAACGCCCCTCCCTCTTTTTTTAAGTAGCAGTGGCTTGAGGACTCCTGGTGAGAGCCTGCGACTATGAGTCAAAAATCAAGACGTTTGAGCATTTTAATTATCAAGTGATATGCATCAGGACCCTTTCAAGGTGCCCTGAATTACAGTGCTTAACATGGCCATGATGTACTATAGAATACAGCTTAGAAATCTTTTAACTACTCTGAACTTTGGTTTATTAATCTGTAAAATGAGACTGAACTATATTATCTCTGACTCCTTCAAGCTCCTAAACCCTTTCACATGGCTGCAAAGAAAAATATATGCTTGCAACTACTTTTTTTTTACAATTATCCAATTAACCACTCCTTACAAAGTCTCCTGAGAGACTGTACATCGATACTTTATCCCTGGGTTCTAAATCTTCATCACATAGTCTTTGACTGATTTATGTAAAATTTTCACTCGTATTTTCCTGTGTGTATATATGTACATATATATGTGTGTGTGTGTGTATATATATATATATAGAGAGAGAGAGAGAGAGAGAGAGAGCGCTTTCTATAAATATTCCCAAGAAGCTGTTTACACTATACACTTAATCTTTTCATTTAATTTCTCTTACTTTTATGTTAAGGATATACACACAGCTGGGTAAAACTGAACATGAATCCACACTTTAGCAGTAGCCTTAATATCTAAAGTAACTATGCAGTTATCCTCCTTACTCTCTACCTGCCCTTGCAAACCCTCTCCAGGGAATGAGAGAGTCATTTATGTTGCTCAGTCCTCATCATTAAAGTATACCTAATTAAATCTCTCAGATGGCACCTGAGTGTTATACTAAAACTTCGATTTCAAAGAATCACAAAAATACGTCATTTGTCAAGGGAAATTTCTAGTTGAAAGCTATTGTTTTTTAAAATTGATTGGTAATCTCCAATTAAATGATACTGTATTTAAAAATGACAAATGAAAAATCTGAACTGATAAGGTAGTTTAACATTCAACTTAATTTTATATCTTCATAAAATTATATGATTTTAGTTCATAAAATTGTCAAAATAAGAAGGTATGAATTGAGGAAAAGAATAATATGTATATGTGTGTTTCTTACCCAGTTCTTAGGCTTATAAGATTTTGATCAAATGAGTAAATCATTTTATTACCAAAATTAAACACAGCGCTAAAAACCTTTTAACCTTCAGTTTGTCATCTTGTATGAGAAATTTCACACTGGATCAGATTAGTGTCCTTCCAGCCTGATAATCTATGAAAGGAGCATCAAAGAATTTTTGGAGAAAGAGCATGAATGCATCAAAGTTGGTAAAGGATAAACCACAAATGTCCTTTACTTTCTTTAATAAATGATTAACTATGGTTCACCTAATAAATATTATTATTGCTTAGATGTTACCTTACGCACTAAAGCTTGGTCTATTCTTTTAAAATCCTAGCTAAGTTGACTTCTGGGGTATTATTTAACCTCTCTGGAACTTTGATGTCCTGATCTGTGAAATGAGAATCACAAATTACCTACCAGTTTGGCAGAGTAAATGAGATAATGCTGGTAAAGAGTATGGTATGCTGCCTCATATTTAATATATGTTCAATAAACATTAGCTACAGTTATCCACAGCACAGATTTGTAAACTGTCCTGTAGCTATTAAATCAGATGATCTTGGCAGTTTACTTACTAGTGCATAATTCCTCATTAATCTATTATGGAAGTATTCATGGTCAGAAATTATAATGGCAAGCTATACTGAACGTGTTATATATATGAATGCTGAATTTTACTACTGACAATTGGGAAAAAACCTACTGCATCTGATAAAATGTATTAAGTATTTTATGCCCCTTAAAAATGTAAATATTTAAAAATTTAAAATTTAATTCATTAATTTCATGGCAGAAAAAATAAAAGTAAAAGCTAGAATTACAGGAATAAATCAATGGCCATACATAATGGCAAAAAGGATCCTAATGGAGTATTACAGTTGTACTATAAATCTACTAAGAAAAGAATACTCTACCTATGATGAGACCCTGAGGATACCTTTACTATTTAGAAATAATGATGTCAGAAAAATGAATGATAATGAAAAAACCTAAAACAATTTTTTTTTTTTTTTTTTTTTTTTTTTTGCTTTTTAGGGCCGCAACCACAGCATATGGATGGTTCCTACGCTAGGAGAGTCAAATTGGAGCTGCAGCTGCCGGCCTACACCACAGGCATAGGATTCGAGCCGCACTGCAACTTTGACACCACGGCTCACAGCAATGCTGGATCCTTAACCCACTGAGCAAGACCAGGGATGGAACCTGCATCCTCATGGATACTAGTCAGATTCCTTAACCACTGAGCCACGACAGGAACTCCTAAAACAACTTTTTTCAATGCCAGTCATTCCTATTTTGGTCTCTTTAGCCTCAATGTCAACTACTACTCTTATTGGCAGCAAGAAGTTTTATAGACTATTTTACATACATTATTGTACTTTATAAATTTTTAAAAGATTTTTAATATTAAGGAATGAAAAACAAAATTAAAAAACTCTTCCTCTCCAACATATGTTAAAAAGAAAGTTAGGGAGTTCCCATCGTGGCTCAGTGGTTAAAAATCCAACTAGGAACCATAAGGTTATAGATTTGATCCCTGGCCTCACTCAGTGAGTTAAGGATGTAGCGTTGCCATGAGCTGTGGTGTAGGTCATAGACGTGGCTTGCATCCCACGTTGCTGTGGCTGTGGTGTTGGCAGGCGGCTACAGATCCGATTAGACCCCTAGCCTGGGAACCTCCATATGCCTCAGGCGTGGCCCTAGAAAAGACGGGGAAAAAAAAAAAGTTATTTATGTGGTGAATGAAGGGAAATATCAAGTTGGGAAGCAAGTCTCTGCATTCAGTAAAGTTGAATAAGTATTTATTTTATAATATGAAAGATATTCTGCTCATGTTTCAAGTACACAAGAGAAAATAAAATAGCAAGGTTTGCTAGAGAAAGTACATAGCATCACTAATTTACAGTTGTTGAGAAGAATCAACTTGGTACCTTTCATGGCCTCTTCAAAAGAGCAAGGTCTTGCCGGACTAGATATTTCCTTCTTCACATTTATATTCAAAGCAGCAGCTGCTGCTATTAAAACAAACACAAAATTAATGTATTTATTTAAACTTATCCTAACAAAATGTGTATCTTAATTATTTAATTAGACTATTTTCCCACAAAGCATTATTAAATTATTTGTTTAGCAGAAATTCTAGGTTAAGATGAGTTTTTATAAATACCAGTCTACACTGTAAAATACACCAATCTCTGGGTAGGGAGAAGCATAATGCTCCTTTAAAAAAAAAAACAAAAAAAAAACAAAAACAAAATAAAAGCAACTGCAACTTTAAAACATTTTTTCTTCTAACATTAAAAAATTTTTCTTCTGACAGTACACACAATGATGATATTAGATGAGTAGAAGATTGATATGAGATTTTTTTCAATTTACCAAATAACTGTAGCTCACTAGCATGAAAAAAATTTAACTATTCACCTACAAAAATGATTCAGAAATAGTCAAAGAGCTAAATTTTAAAAATGTGATAAAAATACAAAATCTTGGAATTCCTGTGGTGGCGCAGTGGTTAACGAATCTGACTAGGAACCACGAAGTTGCCGGTTCAATCCCTGGCCTTGCTCCGTGGGTTAAGGATCCGGCGTTGCCATGAGCTGTGATGTAGGTCACAGATGCGGCTCGGATCCCTAGTTGCTGTGGCTGTGGTAAAGGCCAGCGACTATAGCTCCGATTAGACCCCTAGCCTGGTAACCTCCATATGCCGCAGGAGTGGCTCTAGAAAAGGCAAAAAGACCAAAACAAACAAACAAAAAAACCCAAAAAACCCCCCAAATCTATAACATTATGATTACTCTTTTTTTCCCTTTTTCTTTTTGGCCACACTGGTGGCATGTGGAAATTCCCAGGCCAGTGACTGAACCCTTGCCACAGTAGTGAGTAGTGATAACACTGGATCCTTAACCTGCTGAGCCACATGGGAACCCCAGTCATGATTTAAAAAAAGAAAAAGGGAGTAAATAACATTAAGTGATAGAAAGAATCATCAAGATTAATCATAACTCTCTCTTAGTTACTATTTCCATCTTTTGTTGCCAGGGCTTTCTTTCCTTGCCACCATTTTCACTCTGTACCTCAATGAAGCCTGAATTATTTGGCAATAATATACCAATAAACTTAGGATATATGGAAGAACTGCTAATTCTAAAGCATGCCTGAAATAGGAATGGAGTAAACCAATGGTAAGCATGGCTGAAACCAAGCCTGGGGTCAATAAAACATCTGAAGAATTTCCACATCCAAAATGTTCTCCCTACTTCTGCCAGGAGAAGGCTTCTCTTCTTTAGGTAACTATATGAATGTAGGCAAAACATTTACTAGATACTTCTTACTCAGAGATCTTTTTAATTTTTTAAGCAATTTCTCTGGTTTCTAAAGCACATGTTTTACCTAAATGCTTAAAATTACATTTAAAATATTTATTTACCAGAAGTCTTTGATATTTTTGATTACACAAATTAGAAAATGTTACTGGCACATAAACTCTATTTATAATATTATCACCTATCACTCCAAGTTCATCCCTCATTTCTCCCAAAATGCATCCTATAAACTAGCCAGACTAAAAACTATTAGCAGTTTCCCAAAGTTGTTACTTTCATCTTTCAGCACATAAGAGGTACTCAATGAATGATAATTCTCACTAAGGAAAAACCTACATATTAACTCTGGAGAGCCTAACTTCAAAGCATTTCTTTCATTATCAGAGCATAAGGCAGAAATTACTTTCTCTCTCTCTCTCTCTTTTTTGCTTTTTAGGGCCACACCCAAGGCATATGGAAGTTCTCAGGCTAGGGGTCTAATTGGACCTATAGCTGCCGGCCTACACCACAGCCATGGCAACATCAGATCTGAGCTGTGTCTGCAACCTACACCACAGCTCATGGCAACGCCGAATCCTTAACCCTGAGTGAGGCCAGGGATTGAACCCGCAACCTCATGGTTCCTAGTTGGATTCATTTCTGCTGCACCATGACGGGAACTACCAGAAATTATTCTCTTAACATAATAGTACAAGCAGTGTTTGGTGACTATCTTCATAGGAAATAATGCCATCTCCAAAAAATATTAGTATCAATTCACCTTAGCACACAACTTTTCTTTTAAGTTGGCTGGTCTTCTTCATATTCATCCAAAGAACTAGAAGTTAATATTTTTTTTCGGTTCAGAACTTTTTATTTTGACATACCTGGGTCTGGAGTGTAAGTGAATGGCTGAACATCATGAGATCTTCCAGCATTGGTCACTACATATATTCCCACTGATACTGGCAAAGTTATATGTTGGTCATGATATGGGGGAACCTTCACAATAAGATGATTCTAAGTGAAAGAAAATTATGAGTTAGAAAAAAAGCAACATTTAAAAATTTGAAATACTAAAATTTAGTACATTTCTTGTTAGCTGTAAAGTTTAAAAAGTCTGACCGGGGGAATATGCGTTATTTAAAAGCTCAAATTCATGTACATTAATACACTAATCTTAAAACTGCTTTTAAGTCAAAATACCAATGTTTTACAATGGCTTACAAGGTTGGTGTTCTGTCAACTTTAACTCATTTCCATTCTCCCGAAGCTTGTTACTGACCTTCCAGACATACTAGAAGGTCAGTAAGACTTTTACAGTAATGTTTCACACTGATACATTAAATTCACTTTTTTGGGGTTTTTTATTTGTTTTGTTTTTTGCTTTTTAGGGCCACACCCGTGGCATATGGAAGTTCCCAGGCTAGTGGCTGAACTGGAGTTAAAGGTGCTGGTCTACACCACAGCCATAACAACACAGGATCCAAGCCACGTCTATGAGCTACACCACAGCTCATGGCAATGCCAGAACCTTGATGCACTGAGAGAGGCCAGGGATCGAACCTGCATCCTCATAGATACTAGTCGGATTCATTTCCACTGAGCCACAATGGGAACTCCTGTTTATTTCAAAAATAGCACTTATCACCACCTGAAATTACTGTGATTATCTGCTTGTTTTTTGTTCCTTTCTAACCATAAGAATGTAAGCTCCATGAGGACCCAGGATGTTCTGTTCTTCGTTCTATCTCCAATGTTAAGCACCTCACACAAAACACATGCAAATATATTTGTTGGAAAAAAAATGAATAAATTTTCAGGAAAAAAGTGTGGTCATTAAGCACAATGTCAGTTACCATATGTTTTGTACAACCTTAACAGTGATATGTACTTTGCAACATAGTTCACTGTTTCCAATCATTTTAATTCTCATTCAAAGTCAACAGGGTTCACTTACACTACTGGTGGGAATATAAACTGGTGTAACCACTATGGGAAACAATATGGAGGGTCCTTAAAAAACTAAAAATAGAACTACCATATGATCCAACAATCCCACTCCTAGGAATATATCCAGACAGAACAATAATTTAAAAAGATACAGGCATCCCTATGTTCACAGCAGTACTATTCACAAGAGTCAAGACATGGAAATAACCGAAATGTCCAATGACAGATGAAAGGGTGAAGAAGATGTACATACACACAACAGAATACTACTCAGCCATAAAAAGAGTAAAATAATGCCATTCGCAGAAACACAGATATAACTAGAGATTCTCATACTAAGTGAAGTAAGTCAGAAAGAGAAAGACAAATACCATATGATATCACTTATATCTGGAATCTAATATATTACACAAATGAACCTATCTACAGAAAAGAAACTCATGGACATGGAGAACAGACCTGTGGTTGCCAGGGGGGAGGAGTGGGATGGACTGGGAGTCTAAGATACAAACTATTGCATTTAGAGTGGATAAGCAATGAGATCCTGCTGTATAGCACTGGGAACTATATTCAATCACTTGTGATGGAACATGATGAAAGATAAGAGAGAGAATGTGTATATATATAGATAACTGGGTCACTTTGCTGTGCAACAGAAACTGACAGAACATTGTAAATCAACTATAATAAAAATTTTTTAAAAAAGAAAGAAAAGGGAAGAGTTCCATAGATGTTTCACTAGCACTTACTCAAGGGAACTACAGTTTCTTAAAAGATACTGTGAACCACATCTGACTTGTTCTCTTCTTCCCTAGCATATTATAGTCATGGGACGGAACATCAAGGGGTAGTGATTATGCTTTTGTACCAAGTATGTTACAGGCAGGAGGTCAATGCTGAGTGGTGAGGATGAAGTGAATCTGATGACATTTTTTACTTAGACTATAATAGCTGGTTGACTCAGATGAATAGAACATGTGACAAATAAGACTAAGATTTCAATTTCTGAGTACCTAATTTGTTTCTAAGCCATTGTAAACTACTCTCTGAAATAGTCACATTATAAATTTTAAAAATAGCTTTTTTTTTTTTTTTTTTTTTTTTTGTCTTTTTGCTATTTCTTTGGGCCGCTCCCGTGGCATATGGAAGTTCCCAGGCTGGGGGTCGAATCGGAGCTGTAGCCGCCAGCCTACACCAGAGCCAGAGCAACGCGGGATCCGAGCCGAGTCTGCAACCTACACCACAGCTCACAGCAACGCCGGATCGTTAACCCACTGAGCAAGGCCAGGGACCAAACCCACAACCTCATGGTTCCTAGTCAGATTCGTTAACCACTGCGCCATGACGGGAACTCCAAAAATAGCTTCTTATTTATGGCATTAATACAATGCTTCCTGAGTGCAGTTAGCCATCTCAAAAAAAAAAAAAAAATCACACCTTTAAGTCAGATGAAAAAACATGTATAAATGTGTGTATATCAATAGGTATTGGGGGCAAAATCAGAAAGCACATACTTTTTTTTTTTTGCATATGAGGCCATCAAAAATGTACCTGCTTTGATCTAACTTCTAAAAAAGAGAGTTTTAAAATCTTGTCCATCTTCTTTTTTTTTCCTTTGGTTAAACACTGCAACTACATCACGAAGCAGTCCTACCTACAGTTAAGGAGATGGCTGAATGGATGGACTTGTGATCTCCATCTTAAAATTATTACACAAACTCAATTAACTGTTACTATTCTTCTGAATAAAAACTTGTTCTTGGCAATTGGTAACAGAATTAGCATATAAAAGTCAGAGGCCAGAGTTCCTGTCGTGGCTAGGTGGTTAATGAACCTGACTAGGATCCATGAGGACTCGCTCAGTGGGTAAAGGATCTGGTGTTGCCATGACCTGTGGTGTAGGTCACAGACACAGCTCAGATCTCGCGATGAGTAGTGATAGGGAGGTTTTATTTTTCTTCCTTTTTCAGCTGCATCTGCAGCATATGCAAGTTCTGGGGCCAGGGATCGAATCCAAGCCACCACAGAGACAATGCCAGATCCTTAACCCACCGTGCCACAGTGGGAACTTCAATAGCAAGTTGTTTTTAAACTCTCAAAAATTAAGAGCAATTAGCTACCACTGAGCTAGGAGTACAATATAGATAAAACATACAAAGAGATAGGAGACCACTGGAGCAGGCAGAATATTCTCTGTGGTAAAGAGAGAAGAATATCTGAATTATAATTTCTTAGAAAAATCATTCTCAGCAAAATTTCAGCCAACTGAATCCAACACCACATAAAAAAGATCATACACCACAACCAAGTGGGATTCATTACAGGTTCACAAGGATGGTTCAACACATGCAAATCAATCAATGTCATATACCACATTAACAAAAGTCAAAACCCACATGATTATCTCAGTAGATGCAGAAAAAGCATTTGACAAAGTCAAACATCCATTCCTGACAAAAACTCTTAACCAAAGTGGGTATGGAGGGAACATACCTTAACATAACAAAAGCCATTTGTGACAAACCCACAGCAAATATAATACTCAATGGAGAAAAGCTGAAAGCCTTCCTGCTAAAATCCGGAACAAGACAAGGATGCCCACTCTCACCACTTTTATTCAATGCAGCATTGGAAGTTCAGGAGTTCCTGTCGTGGCACAGTGGTTAACGAAGCCGACTAGGAACCATGAGGTTGCAGGTTTGATCCCTGGCCTTGCTCAATGGGTTAGGATCCGGCGTTGCCTTGAGCTGTGGTGTAGGTTGCAGACTCGGCTCAGATCCTGCATTGCTCTGGCTCTGGCGTAGGCCGGTGGCTACAGCTCTGACTGGACCCCTAGCCTGGGAACCTCCATATGCTGCAGGAGCGGCCCAAGAAATGGCAAAAAGACAAAAAGACAAAAAAAAAAAAAAAAAAAAAAAAGTATTGGAAGTCCAAGCCACAGCAATCAGACAAACCAAAGTTCTCCAAATTGGAAGAGGTAAAATTGTCACTCTATACAGACGATATGATACTACATATAGAAAATCCTAATAAGGACTCCACACAAAAACTACTCAAACTCGTCAAGGAATTGTGCAAAGTAGCAAGATATAAGATTAACATTCAGAAATTGGTTGCATTTCTGTATACTAAAAATGAAATATTACAAGAGGAATAAAAAAATACAATACCTTTTAAAATCGCACCCCAAATAATTAAATACCTAGGAATAAAACTGTCCAAGGTGAAAGACTTATATGCTAAGAACTATAAAACATTAATCAAGGAAATTAAAGAGGATTCAAAAATGGAAAGATATTCCATGCTCCTGGGTTGGAAAAATTAATACCATAAATATGGCCATACTACCCAAAGCAATCTACAGATTCAGTGCAATTCCCCCTATCAAATTACCCATGACATTTTTCAAAGAACTAGAACAAACAATCCAGAAATTTATATGGAACCATAAAAGACCCAGAATTGCCAAAGCAATCCTGAGGAACAAAAACCAAGCAGGAGGCATAACTCTCCCAGACTTTTACAAAGCTGCAATAATCAAGACAGTGTGGTACTGATAGCAAAACAGACATACAGACCAATGGAACAGAACAGAGAACCCCAAAATTAATGCAGACACCTACAATAATTAGTCTTCAACAAAGGAGGCAAGAATATAAAATGGGGGAAAAGACAGTCTTTTCAGCAAGTGGTGCTGGGAAAACTGGACAGCCATATGTAAATCAATGAAACTGGAACACACTGACCATGCACAAAAATAAACTCAAAATGGCTTAAAGACTTAAACGTAAGACAAGACACCATCAAACTCCTAGAAGAGAACATAGGCAAAGCATTCTCTGATATCAACCTTACAAAGCAACAGAAATAAAAGCAAAAATTGGGAGTTCCCGTTGTGTGTTAATGAATCTGACTAGGAACCATGAGGTTGCGGGTTCGATCCCTGGCCTTGCTCAGTGGGTTAAGGATCCGGCGTTGCCGTGAGCTGTGGTGTAGGTTGCAGACATGGCTCAGATCCTGCGTTGCTGTGGCTCTGGCGTAGGCCTGTGGCTATAGCTCTGATTGGACCCCTAGCCTGGGAACCTCCATATGCTGTGGGTGCGTCCCTAGAAAAGACAAAAAAAAAAAAAAAGAAAGAAAGAAAGAAATATAAGCAAAAATAAACCAATGGGACCTAATCAAACTAACATGCTTTTCCACAGCAAAGGAAACCATGAAAAAAAACCCAAAAGACAACCTACAGAATGGGAGAAAATAGTTTCAAATGATGCAACTGACAAGGGCTTATTCTCTAAAATATACAAACAACTTACACAACTCAATAGCAAAAAAAAAATGAACAAACCCAATTGATAAGAAATGGGCAAAGGACCTGAAGAGACATTTCTCCAAAGAAGATATACAGATGGCCAACAGGCACATGAAAAAAATGCTCAACATCACTAATTATTAGAGAAATGCAAATCAAAACTACTATGAGGTACCATCTCACACCTGTCAGAATGGCCATCATTAACAAGGCAACAAATAACACATGCTGGAGAGAATGTGGAGAAAAGGGTACCTCCTACACTGTGGAGAAAAGGGAATGTAAATTGGTACAACCACTATGGAAAACAGTATGGAGGTACCTCGGAAAATTAAATACAGAACTACCATATGACCAAGAAATCCCATTCTTGGGTATATATCCAGACAAAACTTTCCTTGAAAAAGATACATGTACCAGAATGTTCACTGCAGCACTATTTACAATAGCCAAGACATGGAAACAACCTAACTGTCCATCAACAGATGAATGGATTAAGAAGATGTGGTGTATATATACACAAGAGAATACTACTTAGCCATAAAAAAGAACAAAATAATGCCATTTGCAGCAACATGGATGGAACTAGAGACTTTCATACTAAGTGAAGGAAGTTAGAAAGAGAAAGACAAATACCGTATGATATCACTTATGTCTGGACTAATATTTGGCACAAATGAACCTTTCCAAAGAAAAGAAACTCATAGACATGGAGAACAGCCTTGTGATTGCCAAGGGGGAGGGACAGAGAGTGGGATGAACTGGGAATCTGGGGTTAATAGATGCAAACTATTGCATCTGGAATGGATAAGGAATGAGATCTTGCTGTATAGCATGGAAAACTTTGTCTAGTCATGATGAAACATGATGGAGGATTATGTGAGAAAAAGAATGTATATATATGTGTGACTAGGTCACTTTGCTGTACAGTAGAAAATCGACAGAACACTGTAAACCAACTATAATGGAAAAAATAAAAATCATTAAAAAATAATTTCTTTGAAAAATCTTCTTTGATTCAAAATAATGATTTTCTTTTTCCCAGCAGATAATCTTTTTCAGAGCTTACAAACAATGGTGCTAGATATTTTTCACTCTTCCAAGAGATAAGTGATCATTGTCACATTCATTGCACAATTGGGATCGTACATATAAAAATAACTGAAGAGAGGAGTTCCTGTTGTGGCTCAGTGGTTAACGAATCCGACTAGGAACCATGAGGTTGTGGGTTTGATCCCTGGCATTGCTCAGTGGGTTAAGGATCCGGCGTTGCCTTGAGCTGTGGTGTAGGTTGCAGACGCGGCTTGGATCCCACATTGCCATGGCTCTGGCGTGGGTTGGCAGCTATAGCTCCAACTGGACCCCTAGCCTGGGAACCTCTATATGCCGCAGGAGAGGCCCTAGAAAAGGCAAAAACCCACAAAAAATAAAACAAAACAACACAACAACAAAAAAACTGGAGACACAAAATTCCTAATAAAACCAATTTGAAAACATAAAACCTCTAACTCTCAAGTCTTTATATAATCTAGTTGTTCCCACAAATTCTAAGGATTTTTTTGGGAATTTCTTCCGAGAACTAATTTTCCATATTTTTCCTGAAAATTCCATCTTCTCCAAAGCTCCATCTAATTTTTTTTTATTCTTTTTTTTTTTTTTTTTGCTTTTTAGCCACAGCAACTCATGATCTGAGCAGTGTCTGCGACCTACACCATAGCTCACGGCAACAACGATCCTTAACCCACTGAGTGAGGCCAGGAATCAAACCCACAACCTCATGGTTATTAGTTGGATTCATTTCTGCTGTACCACAATGGGAACTCCTTTTTTTTTTTATTTCTTACATCCTAAAAAAAAAAAAAGAGAAAAAAACCCAGAAGACTAAAAGTTGAGAAATGATAATCTACAATTTCCTACTTTTGATACACTAATGCCTATTTCATGTTTTCTAAAACAAGTTATTCTTAAATCAAATTATAGACCTCTTCCTGGTTTCTAAAACACCTGTTTTCAGCTTCTAGTGTCCTTTTAAAATTACCTCTACATTTCAAGCTGCTAAAACTCTTCTGCTCTCTTTCAAAACAAATTTACCTTAAAATATATTTATAGAGAGATAAGATGTATATCTTTTATATACATTTAATGGGCAAGTAAAGTCCTATAGAATCCCTCTAAAGTTGTTAAAATGGGAGTAGACACAATGACACAAGAGCCTGTCACATATGAAATTACATGAGCATGAGACATAATTATGGCACTGACTAGAAGAGCCAAATATTAAACAAAGAACTATTTTTTTTGTTAATCTCAATTTTTAACTCATAGACAAAGTTTAATACTTGATGAGTTGATTTTGGGCTTTTGAATGAATAGCTATCAAAATTATTCATAACTGCAATCTGCAAAGTCATCTCTTTCTTTTCTTTTCTTTTTTGGCTGTGCTCACAGCATGTGGAAGTTCCCAGGCCAGGGATCGAACCCACGCCATAGCATCCACCCAATTTGCTGCAATGATGATGCTGGATCCTTAACCCACTGCACCATAAGAGAACTCCTGCAAAGTTATCTTTAAATTGTCTCTTTTACCATACCATCTTCTGGTCATTTTTTAATATTATAGAGGCCATTTCAACTTTTCATTATAGGGCTATTTCGTTATTGACCACACTCAAAGTTTGTTTACTTTTAATATATTTTTTGGTCACACTTCATTCTAAATGTTTAATTTTTTTTCTTTAATATAATCTCTAGGATCAATTCTATCTCTGCTCTGATTCCACTCTAAAACACTTCCCAGAAAGGCCTTAGGAAAAAAAAAGTTGAAAAGCTTTCTCTGAAAAAGACCAAAAATTTTTAATGAATTGCAAACCACAGAATTAATGAAAGATCACATTATGATTTGGTTTGTTTATATACTTGCTTGCAAAAACCCCAGGACCTCTAAATATAGCCACCAAATAAGGATATTAATTCCTTGCCATTCTACCACATGTCTCATTTTTATGATTATTCTTCTTTAATCTATTGTAGCTGGCATAAATGGTCTGAAAAAATGCTTTAATAATATAACTACCCCATACCTCAAAGGTAAAGAAAGAAGGATGGAAGGAGAGAGGAAGAAGGAGATGGGGCGTAAGGAGGAGGAGGAAACAAAGACTTAAATTCTATGTGAAACAGCAAGTTAAGACTATAATTTGTTGGAATTATTTTATTAATATTTTACATAATTTATAAGGCAGGTCTCTTGGTCTCCAGAACTCATGTTCTTATCAATAAAACTGCATCATAAGACAAGGTAAGGAATAACAACTGTAATAGATTATTACTAGCAAAGGAGTTTACATCAATCTAACCAACTTATTGAAAAACAAAACATGTTCTTGGCACACAAAAGTACTGCATGGAAAATCAAGCATTAGAACCAAACTACAGGCATGTAAGAAACTGGTTGAAATTAGGGTTTGAAGAGCCCTCAGAAAGAAGAACAGGGACCTCAAGACCTCGGATTCCTCTTTTTCTTCAAAATGATAAAATGAACCAACAAGTTTTTCATGAGTACCTATTAAGTGCTTAATATTATGAAGAACACATAATTATGAAGAGTCATAATACATGGCCTCAAACCTCTAAGAGTCGTCTAATATAAGCCACTCTTTGTTCTCAGGGAATGGGAATAGTCTGATCAACAAGTTATACAAGAAATCATAAAATGTCAGAGTTAGAAGGAGCCTCAAATAATTTATAAAAGTTTGATTTATAGATTAGAAAACCGGGACACAAGAGTGACTTGTCTTACATAGGTAACAGAGGTTGTTAGTGACAAAGCAGGTACTAGAACTTCAGTTAAGACTAATGTAGGGAGTTCCTGTTGCAGCTCAGCAGTAATGAATCTGACGAGTATCCATGAGGATATGGGTTCAAACCCTGGCCTCGTTCAATGGGTTAAGGATCCAGAGTTGCTGTGGCTGTGGTGTGGGCTGGTAGCTACAATTCTAATTCAACCCCTAGCCTGGGAACTTCCACATGCTGCAGGTGTGGCCCTAAAAAGCAAAAAAAAAAAAAAAAAAAAAAAAAAAAAAAAAAAAAAAAAAAAAAAGGCTACTGTAGCAGAGATTATCTAACGGTAAATGTGACAAAGAAATGACTGCTGAGTTCCACTACCTCTTTTTTTGGGGGGCGGGGGGGGCAGTGCCCAGGCAGCATGCAGAAGTTCTGGGGCCAGGGGCTGAACCTGTGGCACAGCTGGGACCCAAGCTGCAGCAGTGACAACACTGGATACTTGACCTGCTGCACCACTACGTCTTTCTGACAGCATGTAGTAGCATAAGGCTAGAGGAAAACTTCTTACACAGCATTTGTCTAGGTAAACAGGAAACTCCACTTTACATGATACTATGTAGTGGAGAACTAATTTAACTCAAAGTGAGGTCTAGTCTTTTCCCTTAGCCACCAGGAAGTGATCTCTAGGCCCCTAAAGTGTCCTGTTTGATATTAGTAACTTTGTCTGTTTAGGGGCTTTGACCACTGAAAACTCTAACGATGTGATTTATGAAAGGGGATTTGAAACACGTCATAACAATTCCAGCCTCTGGTGGAACCAGAGACTAAAAGGTTAGCTGCATGGGTGGTATGTGATCCATCCCAAATAAAAACTCAGAATACCAATAGCTTGGAGGAGCATCCTAATTGCCAATACTCTGTGTAATGTCATACATCAATGTGCTGAGAGGCTAAGGCATCCCTGAGGAAGAGGAAGCATCACCTTCAGAACCCTCCCAGACCTTACTCTATGTGTCTGTCCCTTTGGCTGGTTCTGATTTGTGTCCTTTGGCTATAATAAAACTGAAATTTTATAATGCTTTCCTAAGTTCTGTGAGTTGTTCTAGCAAATCTCAGGGGGTCATGGGAACACTTGATTTTTTTTTTTTTTTTTTTTTTTTTGCTTTTTAGGGCTACACCTGCAGCATATGAAGGTTCCCAGGGTAGGGGTCCAATCAGACCTACAGCTGCTAGCCTACGCCAGAGCCACAGCAATGCAGGATCCGAGCCATGTCTGTAACCTACACCACAGCTCAAGGCAACACCAGATCCTTAACCCTCTGAGCAAGGCCAGGGATCGAACCTGTGTCCTTATGGTTGCTAGTCAGATTCGTTAACCACTGGGCCATGACAGGAACTCCAGAATCCCTGGATTTAAAGCCAAGTTCAAAAGTGAGAATGGCCAGGAGACCCCTGAACTTGTGGCTGGTGTCTGAAGTGAGGACAATCTTAGGGAGCACTATACCCTTAGCTTTGAGTTTGGCAATATACTGGATATATAATGTTTAAATTTTTTATTAAATATTTTTGAAGCACAAAATAATTTTTTTAAAAATTAAAAATACAAATTACGAACATTTTCTTTTCTTTTTTTTTTTTAGGGCTGCATTTATGGCATACAGACGTTCCCAGGCTAAGGGTGGAATCGGAGCTGTAGCCGCCAGCTAACACCATAGTCACAGCAACATGAGATCCGAGCCGAGTCTGTGACCTACAGCACAGCTCATGGCAATACCAGATCCTTAACCCACTAAGCAAGCCAGGGATCGAACCCACAACCTCATGGTTCCTAGTTGGATTTGTTTCCATTGAGCCACGATAGGAACTCCATGAACATTTTTTGATTAAACTGGCTATAGATTCTCCAGTTTTTGCCTCTTCCATCTCTCTGCTCGTTTTCATGTCCTTTTTCTATTCTCATCAGCATTTTATGCAAAATTTTAGGCTTTGTGAATTTTACATATTGGTTTGTTTCTGCTTCTTTGCTCTTTCTGAGCTGTACCTCTACATACTAATCTCCTGCATATGCCTTCTGATTTACTCATGAGTTTGTTCTTCTCTTTGCTAGTTTCAAATTTCATGAGTTTGGCCCCATCTGCTCTAAAGACAAAATCTCTTTTTTTTTTTTTTTTTTGCTTTTTAGGGTGGCATCTGCGGCCTATAGAGGTTCCCTGGATAGGGGTCAAATTGGAGCTACAGCTGCCAGCCTACCACCACAGCCAGACACAGCAAAGCAGGATCCAAGCCACATCTGCGACCTACACCACAGCTCACAGCAAAGCCAGATCCCTGTCCCATTGAGTGAGGCCAGGGATTGAACCTGCATCCTCATGGATACTACGACTTCTGCTATGGAAACCATGGATAGGTTTCCACTGTCACAACTGGAACTCCCAAAGCAATTCCCTCTTTTTTTTTTTCTGTCTTTTTACCATTCCTAGAGCCGCTCCCTCGGCATATGGAGGTTCCCAGGCTAGGGGTCGAATCGGAGCTGTAGCCACCAGCCTACACCAGAGCCACAGCAACGCAGGATCTGAGCTGTGTCTGCGATTCACATCACAGCTCACGGCAATGCCGGATCCTCAACTGACTGAGCAAGGCCAGGGATCGAACCCGCAACCTCACGGTTCCTAGTCGGATTCATTAACCACTGCGCCACGACGGGAACTCCCCAAAGTAATTCTTAAGTCAGTTCTTTATTCTTACTTTCAAGCTCTTTTTCTGTACCATTTGAAAAACAATACATAGCAAGGTCTACAAATACAGACTCTTTAATAAAAGTGTAACAAATAGTGCTTCTGAACACACAAAAGTAACTAACACATAAAACACATCTGCCACACAGCAGGTACTCAATAAGAAAGTTTGTTTTAATTAAATAGTAGGTTAAGATAACCCAAATCCTCAGAGTACATAAATATTATGAAAGAAATGTTTCATTTATTAACAATGGTAATTTACTAATGCTCTCAACTTTTCCAAATAGATAACTGTCATTTCTAGCATCAGTGTAATAAATCTATTTCAGTTAAAGAAATTCAAGAAAGAAACTTAAAATGAATTACATAAATTCCATATATAAAAGAAATTTAATCTGTTGATTCAGGAAGATTTTAGAAAAAAACTCAATTTCTCAGAGCATAAACTATAAAAAGTTTAAATTATACCTGATGAAATAATTCCATGTCGATTTCAGCTTCTGACTTCCAAGAGTTTTCATCTGATTAAAATAAAAACAGTGACTTACAAAATTTTTGAAACATTTTCTACTTTGTAGCTATAATTATAACTTTATAACAAAGTGAAACATGCAACAATTTCTAAAGCAGTATTATGCCTACTCACCAGAAACATTTTCCTGGAAAATAACTTTAGTTCCTTTCAGAAAGTTCTTGCCAATTAAAAATACTTCTTCCTCTCCTTTCACTGAACAGCTATGTAAGCTCTTCTTTAAGATCTCTGGCACTCCTGCTGGCTGAGCTGTAAGTATATATAAGCATTTCATTAAAAAAAATTACATTTTTAAAAATCTAAAATCAACTCTCAATTACCCAGTTATCCAGGTCATTATTGTTAACCCCTAAATTCTTTTTTTTTTTTTTTTTGTCGTCTTTTTAGATGCACCCAGGGCACGGCATATGGAGATTCCCAGTCCAGGGGTCTTATTGGAGCTATAGCTGCTGGTCTACGCCAGAGCCACAGCCACATGGGATCTGAGCCGTGTCTGTGACCTACACCACAGCTCACGGCAATGCGAGATCCTTAACCCACTGAGCAAGGCCAGGGATCGAACCCGAAACCTCATGATTCCTAGTTGGATTCGTTTCCACTGTACCACGACAGGAAATCCTTGACCCCTAAATTTGACTTTCCTATTCTGTAACTTAAATTTTACCTTAACAGAAAGCAAAGAAAAAAAACAGCAAAGTCCACATTAATTTTTACTAACTCTTGTAAGATTTTATAGGAATGGATTAATGTCTAAGATGATGTTTTAATTTATTACATGACATCTTTGTTTTCTCATTATGTGAACAAACAAAAAAGTGTAAAATATGAAGCTGGTCATGTTTCTGTCTTAATATTTTTTAAAAAATTCAACTGTGTTTAACAAGCCTGTCTCATAATCCTAATCTTAAACATGAAGCTATGATATGCTACTACAAGACTTTTTTTTTTTTTTTTTTGGTCTTTTTCTGCCTTTTTCTTGAGCCGCTCCCACGGCATATGGAGGTTCCCAGGCTAGGGGTCTAATTGGGCTGTAGCCACTGGCCTACGCCACAGCCACAGCAACGTGGGATTCGAGCCGCATCTGCAACCCACACCACAGCTCACGGCAATGCCGGATCGTTAACCCACTGAGCAAGGGCAGGGACTGAACCCGCAACCTCATGGTTCCTAGTCGGATTCATTAACCATTGCGCCACGACGGGAACTCCCATTACAAGACCTCTGAGGCAATGTGAGCCTCTAGATGTATTGAGAACTTTTTAAAGAGTCTGGACTCAAGACTCAGGGCCCTCAAATCAAAAGATCCCCTGAAAACAGACTGAATCCAATTCAGAGTAATCTTTCTACCAGAAGATCTCCATGAATTAGGACATTCTAAGGTTAAAAATAAAATGCACTTGTTTTTCAGTTAATAAGACTAACTAACCACTACTAAAATTAACAAAGAGGTTGACAAGTACTGAGGAGGACCCAGATGTAATAAATCATAACTGGCCTACCAACTTCCTCATGTCATGTATAGTTTCTCCAATACATTTGACTCCAGAAACATTCTTCCATATTGACACCTAAGGACTAGTTTTCCACCGGAACACTCCCTGGGATACTGGTTAATACAAATAAATACCTTTTAGGTAGTCAAAAGACTGCTCCCCTTAAAATCAAGCACTTTGAAAAAGATTACTATATATATATATTTTTTTTTTCTTTTAGTGCTGCATATGTGGGCTAGAGATCAAATCAGAGCTGCAGCTGCAGGCCCACGCCACAGCAATGCAGGATCTGAGCAGTGTCTGTGACCTACACCATAGCTCATAGCAATGTCGGATCCTTAGTCCATTGAGTGAGGCCAGGGATCGAACCCACATCCTCATGGTTACTAGTTGGGTTCATAACCTGTTGAGCCAAAATGGGAACTCCTGCTATTTGTTATTTCAGTACACCCTAACAACATACATACTTGAAAGATAAACTTAAATATGGCTGTATAACTCATTAACTTCTAAATTAATGAGATATTCTACTAAACTTTAAGAAAAGTTTTTTCTCCCCCTTAGATACCTATATATTTTATGGTTAATCTTATCTTTACAAGAATGTAATATGGGAAGTTATTCTTGTCAAAATATTTACTGCCCCTCTTTCCCTAGGTCTGCCCTTCCTTGTGGGAAGGCTCTTGCTCCACTAAACATCATTTTTGCTCCACTCATATAAGGACTGGCTATGTGACGTGTTCTTACAATGAAATGTGAACTGAACTAACATGCCACTTCCAAGCAAAAGCTTTAAGAACCCTGCATGGTTCCACCATCTCCTTTTTCTTCTGTTACAAAAATGGCAATATCCCAGAAAAGGGCAGCTCCTTCAGACTAGATATCAGAGTGGAAAAAAATGGAGCTGCTTCCAAACTGTAGCCAATATTATCATAAAATGAGGAAGAAGTAACACTCTATTATGTATATCTCTTAGATTTTTTTGGGTTGTTTGTTATTGCAGCATCATTTAGCCTCACTTAGTGATACAAACAAGTATCTTATCCTAATTAGATATTTAAATGGAAAATAATATTTTCAGCAATGTCTGAGAATTTAAAAGAAACTGTCATTTTGTATAAACACACACACACACACACACACACACACAGTGTCTAGAACCCACAGGATTAGTGTAGGAACAGAGCAGAAACATTTATTTGTCATACAATGATAATTCCGTAACTCCCCTTTTTTCGTTTCAACGGCCACAGCTGTAGCATATGCAAGTTTCTGGGCTAGGGGTTGAATGGGAGCTGCAGCTGCCAGCCTACGCCACAGCAACAACAACTAAGGATGAGAGCAGCAGCGGCAACCTATGCTGCAGCTTGTGGCAATGCAAGATCCTTAACCCACTGAGCAAGGCCAGGGATCAAACCTGCATCCTCATGGAGACTATATTGGGTTCTTAACACACTAAGCCACGATGGATGGGAACTCCAATTTTTTAATTTTAATTTTTTATTTATCTTTTTCCCCTCCATTTTTGGCTGCCCCACAGAATATGGAGTTCACAGGCCAGGGATCAGATCCAAGCTGCATCTATGGTAATGCTGGATCCTTTAACTCACTGTGCCAGGCCAGGGATCGAACCAGTGTCCTGGTGCTGCAGAGACAATCCTGTTGAACCATAGAGGGATCTCCTATTTATTTTTAATAAAAAACAAACCATGTATCCAGGGCTAACTGTCAATAGATCAAAGCTGCTCTGCTCTATATTAAGCTCCTACTTAGGAGTTCCTGCCCTGGCTCAGTGGATTTCTTAATTGCAGTGGCTTGAGTTGCTGTGGAGGAACAGGTTTGATCCCTGGTCTGGCACAGTGGCTTAAAGAATCTGGCATTGCCACAGCTGTGACACAGGTCTTAACTGGCTCAGATTCAATCCCTGGCCTGGGAATTGCCATATGCCATGAGTGCGACAATTTAAGAAAAGAAAGAAATGGGAAGTTCCCATCGTGGATCAGTGGTTAATGAATCCGACTAGGATCATGAGGTTGAGGGTTCGATCTTTGGCCTTGCTCAGTAGGTTAAGGATCTGGTGTTGCCTTGAGCTGTGGTGTAGGTCGTAGACATGGCTCGGATCCCAAGTTGCTGTGGCTATGGCATAGTATGTTGGCAGCTGTAGCTCTGATTCCACCCCTAGCCTGGGAACCTCCATATGCCACAGGTGCAGCACTAGAAAAGACAAAAAGACAAAAAAATAAAATAAAATAAATATTAAAAAAAAAAAAGAAAAAAGAAAAAAAGAAAGAAAAGGAGGGAGTTCCCATTGTGGCTCAGTAGTAAAGAACTTGACTAGTATCCATGAGGTTATGGGTTCAACCCCTGGCCTTGCTCAGTGGGTTAAGGATCTGACATTGCCGTGAGCTGCGGTGTAAGTCACAGGCAGGGCATGGATCCTGATCCCTCCTTGCTGTGGCTGTTGCTGTGGCTGGCAGCTGTAGCTCTGTTTCAACCCCTAGCATGGGAACTTCCATGTGCGGCAAGTGTGGCCATAAAAACAAAAAAAAAGAAGAGAAAAGAAAACCCAAACCCATAAGCAGGTCTTTTACGAATGGTTTAGTACCAGGTTCACCACAAATGTGCAATGCATGGGGGGAAGGGAGGGTGGCTGCTTTTCAGGTTGTGGCCCCTGTCTCAGGATGAAGGGCTGTTCTTCATACAGGACCTAGTCCCTAGGTGTGGCAAAATGCAACAAATTACAAACCCTTTTAAAATAAAGATTTAATGTAACTAATTTATTAAATTTTTGGAGTAATACTAGAACTAGATACTCATTTTTAAAAAACATTCAAGAAAATGTGACAATTTTTTTTTTTTTTTTTGGCCAGCCCATAGCATATGGAAGTTCTCAGGCCAGGAATCAAATTCGTGCCACAGCAGCGACCCCAGCCAACCAAGCTGCTGCAGTGACAACCAAAGATCTTTAACCCAATATACCACAAGAGAACTTCGGATAAAAGCATCATGATTAGAAAACAATAAGGGGTACAAAATTATATGGATATATTGACAAAATGAATGGAAAGTCCATTACCTTTTCCTCCCACTTTTAAATACTATATGGAAATTCCACTTCACTCATGATCATCAAAACTTTTTTTCTATTTCATTTTTTCCTTTTATGTGTTAAAAGCATTAAGATGGCCAAATGATACTCCTCTGAAGGTATGTTTATCTTTATCTGAAGGTATATTTGTACTTACATTACGCAAAGAACTAGTCTGTTATTGTTCAAGATAACTTAACCTTTGACCTTAAAAGGTCTTTTCTATTAAAAAGTTTAATGGTTACCTAATAGGAGAGACTCCATACTAAGCAGAACTTAAATGAGGATTATATATGCATTACCTTTCTTTTTCTTTTTTCTTTTTTGGCTGCACCTGCAGCACATGGAAGTTCTCAGGCCAGGGATCCACCTATGCCACAGCTGTGGCAATGCCAGATCCTTAACACACTGTGTCAGGTGAGGATCCAATGCATCATTACAGAGACAACACCAAGATTCTTAACCTGCTGCACCACAGTGAAAACTCCAACTGCTTTATTTTTACCTTTAATTAGTAAGCAGACTCTTGAAAATGATCATGTTGTTTTAAAAAATTATAACAAATAAAGCAGCCACCTTTCTGGTGTTATGAAAGTAATGTGCAATTAGATGCTGTTCAAATAGCAGCATCAAAAATAAAGCTGAAAAAAATTAATGAATATCTGAATACTGAAAAATAACAAAACAAATATTTTCATCTGTCAACATAATTAGTGAGGCTTTTTAATGTCTGTGAAGAAAAGTTAATTCAGTAAGATTTAACACAATAAGCATTAATATGATAAAATATACATTAAATTGAAGAACGCTATAATTAATTTTACCATATTAAAAAATTACTATAGAAGAATAGACATTAAAAACCAACTATATATTTCAATAAACTTTTTAAAAAATGTAAGAGGATGATTTTTCTATCTCCTTAAAAACAGACAAAAAGACAACAGATCCAATGATCACTGTTAAACCAACAAGTAAAAAAGCAGGACTGTTTTTCTAAGGTCACAATGCATAAAATGAATTCTGGCATTAGGCCTTCTTTCCACTGACCGGCTCTAGATGGAAAATCCAGTATCTGTTTCCTCTCTTCTCTTTCACCTCTAGCACCTTTTGGCAGCTCTTCCTTTTCTACCTCCCTCTCATCTTCCTGTTTCCTTCTACCTCCCATTCCAATTCTAAACCTTTTTTCTAACATATTTCCTTTTCACCTTTCATTCTATCCCAACTCCTCAAACCTGGCAAAAAAAGGTTATATTCATGGAAATAAACACAAACCAGAAGCAACATTCTTATTTTTGATTTTTTTTTAATAAAAAGATTTTGTGGGTCTTCTGTTTCAAGGTGTATTATTTACAATATTTACTTTTCCTCTCCCTTCCCACCCACCACTTCAGGGCCTAAATTCAAGCCTCAGGCTCCCTAAAGAAGACAGGAGAAAATTTGGAGTTCCCATAGTGGCTCAGTGGTTAACGAATTCAACTAGGAACCATGAGGTTGTGGGTTCGACCCCTGGCCTTGCTCAGTGGGTTAAGGATCCGGCATTGTCATGGGCTGTGGTGTAGGTCACAGACATGGCTTGGATCCCATGCTGCTGTGGCTCTGGCGTAGGCCAGTGGCTACAGCTCCGATTCAACCCCTAGCCTGGGAACCTCCATATGCCTCGGGAGTGGCCCAAGAAAGGCAAAAAGACAAAAAGACAAAAAAAAAAAAAAAGGAGAAAATTCAAATTCTTCAGCTGAACTTGTAATTCTCTTTATGAAAGATCTTACCACTTCTTCATTGGTATCATTTTGTTCCAATCATATCAAACTCTTTAATTTCCCTATAAGAAACATATCTTTCCATGCAGTATATTTATACAGTTTCCTCTGCCCAGAATGACCTCCCTGTACACTCCCTTCTGTCTGGCTTACTTCTATTTGTCCTTCAGGGTACAGTACATGTTTTTACCATTTCTAAACACTCTGGATTAGATGTTCTTTTCTATGTTTCCACTGTATCCTATTCAAGTATGTACTACAGCCTCTATAGTACTTTATAATATAATAGGAAGTTTACTTGCCTATTTTTCCCCCAGACTATTTACATTGTATATATGACTGACAGAATGGCAATAAGGCATTATTTTCTTAGAATATAGCACTGTTTCTATGAACTAAATTATAGCCTCAATAAACACAACTGTTTTTTTTTTTTTTAAAAGCTCATCTGAACAAATTTACTGTCTCCCAAAATTTGCCTGAATATGGAAAATTTTAAGCAGTGTATCACAGTTTGTTTTTAAAAATGAGTCGAAGAGGAGTTCCTCTATGATGTAGCAGTTTAAGGATCCAGTGTTGTCACTGTAGCAACCTGGGTCACTTTCGTGGTACAGGTTCAATCCCTGGCCCAGGAACTTCTAAATGCTGTAGGTGCGGTCGGAAAAAAAAAAAAAAAAAAAAAAAAAAAGTGTGTGTGTGTATATGTCAAATAAAATCACTAAGGAACAGAGACAAAATGATGATCAAACTAAAACAAAGAATTCAATATCTGTCAATATTTTCAGAACACTGATATTACAACAGGGAGTGGAAGTACAGAGAAAAAAAATTTTTTAACTATTTTCTATGAGTTATAAGATAGATTTAAGAGAAATGTTAAGCAAGAAACTGTCTACCACATGATTCAACAATTCCACTTCAAGGCATATATCCAAGATAATTCTAAAACATACGCCCACACAAAAACTTGTACACAAAGGTTCATAGCAACATTGTTCATAACAGCCAAAAGATGGAGACAACTGAAATGTCCATCACTGGATGAATGGATAAACAAAATATGGTATATTCAAACAATGGAATGTCACTGGGGAATAAAAAGGAATGAAATATTGATATATGCTACAATATCAATGGACCTTAAAAACACTGTGCTAAAGTGAAAGCCAGACAAAAAGGCCACAAAATGTATGACTTAATTTATGGGAACTCCTATAGGGTTTCTTTTTGAGGTGGTGATTAAAAATGACCCAAAATTAGGAGTTTCTGTTGTGGCTCGGCAGTAACGAATCTAACTAGTATCCATGAGGATGCAGGTTTGATCCCTGGCCTCGCACAGTGGGTCACAGTGGGTTAAGGATCCGGTGTTGCTGTGAGCTGATGTGTACTGTAGGTCACCGATGTAGTGCAAATCCCTCATTGCTGTGGCTATGGCACAGGCTGGCAACTACAGCTCCTGTTTGACCCCCAAGCCTGGTAACTTCCATACGCAGCAGGTGCGGCCCTAAAAAGACAAAAAAAAAAAAAAAAGACCAAAAATTAGATAATGGTGATGATTGTACAATTTTGTGAATACAATAAAAACCATCCAGTTGCACATTTTAAAAGGCTGAATTATATGGTATACAAATTACATCTTTATAATGTAAGCTATTAGAAAAGAAAAAAACAACTGTCTTCTATGGGGCAAAAAGCATGACCCTGATTATATGTAAATTTAAAATAAGCAATTAGGAGTTCCCATCATGGCTCAGTGGTTAACGAATCCGACTAGGAACCATGACGCTGCGGGTTCGATCCCTGCCCTTGCTCAGTGGTTTAAGGATCCAGCATTGCTGTGAGCTGTGGTGTACGCTGCAGACGCAGCTCGGGTCTGGCATTGCTGTGGCTCTGGCATAGGCCAGCGGCTGCAGCTCCAATTAGACCCCTAGCCTGGGAACCTCCACATGCCGCAGGAGCAGCCCTAGGAAAGGCAGAAAGACAAAAAATAAATAAATAAAATAACCAATTAAATGCCTATATGCCAATAATCTAAATGATAAATTATAAGCTATACAACTTAAAAGCTGTATCTACTATTATGTTACAGTTGATCAAAATAAAACCCTTCCTATATCCTATAATAGATACCAGCTCAAAACAATGGATGAATAAAATCAGATGTCTCCTTCAACTGCCATATCCTGCCAATCTTGAACAAATAAGACTTCTTCCCTGTCTTGTTATATAAAAAGTGAAACAAAATCACTTCTATTCTATTAACAACACTGAATTGTTACCAGGATCAAACAGAATAATGTAGCGTAATTATTAGTGGGAAACTCCATTAGTGTAATAATCACTAAAAAAGAATGACTTAATTATTAAGGAGTCGAAAGCAGGACTTGGGCAGGATTAACCCAGTCCTCTTTCCTCCCCCTTCTACATCTACCTACCTACGCAAAGCATACGTTTTAGACTGTTTGCTGCTGGTTGGTAAAAGACTTGCAATTATAAAGGGCTGCATTGACAGTGGATACACATTTCCTATTTAGACTGAAGAAACTAGTCCTTTTTCTAACAGTTTTATCATTAGTAAAGTTTCATCTCAATTTCCCTAACTCCTAGGTATTTAACTTCAATTACAAAAGAAATATTAACTTCCTAAAACCTCAACTTTATGAACCACAGAGTATAATATAAAGTATTATTCTGAAAGTAGTATTAAAGTTAATGCCTTTTCCTTATTCGTCTAGTCTAATATTTAAGCAAAAATTAAAATGTAATAAAAATTTTTAAATATTTCATTTTGTTGACAGTTAACCAATAAAAGCAAGACTGTCTGACCAACGTATAGACTTCTGCATGGTATATTTAATAAAAACCCATGAAGATTAAGTGGAATTATATTTTGAACCAAGAATGATGACATTCATTAAAAAGAATGACAGATTAAAAAAAAATCATTAACCCATTAGGAGGAATGATCTACACACTCCTGCCTAAACGATTAGATCTATTTAACAGTCACAGAAATACAGAAGTATTTTAAGCTAGTTATACTATATGTTTTAAGAAAAAAATCAGTCTGCATGAAATTCTACAAAAACAGTAACAGTAAAATCAAATGTGAACACTATCATGCAAACGTAACAGCAAACTAATGACTATTTTACCACTTTCTCTTCTAAAAGACGGAACTATTACTGCAAAGGTACCTCTGTCTTTAAAAGAAAGTACTGCCCATATTTAATTCAATTTCTCCAAGAAGATGGCAAGGTAAGTGCCAAATGGTCAATTAAAGGGATAAAATATATATACTATGCATTCAAAATAAATAAATGCAAAAGTAAATAGAAGGTACAAGATAGGTATTCAAGTAAAATCTCCTAATATAAATTGAGATCTCCCTAAATTCATAAAAAGTCTAAATTATGCAACATAAATCCCATTGGTAGAGGAAACAGTTTTCTTTTTTTTTTTTTTTGTCTTTTGTCTTTTTTGTTGTTGTTTTGTTGTTGTTGTTGTTGCTATTTCTTGGGCCGCTCCCGCGGCATATGGAGGTTCCCAGGCTAGGGGTTGAATCGGAGCTGTAGCCACCGGCCTACGCCAGGGCCACAGCAACGCGGGATCCGAGCCGCATCTGCAACCTACACCACAGCTCACGGCAACGCCAGATCGTTAACCCACTGAGCAAGGGCAGGGACCGAATCCGCAACCTCATGGTTCCTAGTCAGATTCGTTAACCACTGCGCCACGACGGGAACTCCGGAAACAGTTTTCTAATATAATTTTGTACTATAACCATAGTCCTAACAATCCAGAGGCTATGGCGTGGATGAAATGAATCATTCAACATTGTTTGAGCACGGCAATTTTAAGTGATTGTGGCAATATAGCACAGTGGCTAAAAGAAGAGGCTTTTAATCCTGGTCTTAGTATTTATTAGTTGTGTGACCTTAAGGAAGTTATTTATTTAATCTCTTTAAGTTTTCATTTCATCAACTGTAGACTAGAAGCCACAAAAGGTGATGGTGAGGGTTAATGATACAATGCTTATAAAGTGGTTAATAAAATTCCCAGCATAAAGTTAGAGTTGAAAACATTGGTTGTTTTTTTTTTTTGTTTTTTTTTGCTTTTTAGGGCCTCACTAGTTGCATATGGAAGTTCCCAGGCTAGGAGTCAAATTGGAGCTGCAGTTGCCAGCCTATACCACAGCCACAGCAGCTCGGAATTTGAGCTGCGTCTATGCAGCTAAACTGAAGTTCATGGCAACCCTGGATCCTTAACCCACTGAGCGAGGCCAGGGATCGAACCTATGTCCTCATGGATACTAGTTGGATTTGTTTCTGCTGCAACACAATGGGAATCCTGTAATTTTTATTATTAGCTATATATGCATTCCATGGGTATGCGGCTGCTTCTTATGACTATCATATCTATCCCAGACACAGCCTCCCAAGGACATAATACTTTTTTGCAATGTGAACATATATTACCATTAATGGTGATAATTAACAAATAATAATTACAGATGAAAAGTTTCAGAAAACCATGTTTCCTATTTCTTTTGTATTATCTATCTTTAGCTGGATATATTTATACTTCAACAGTACTTTTTTTTTTTTTTTTGTCTTTTGTCTTTTGTTGCTGTTGTTGTTGCTATTTCTTGGGCCGCTCCCGCGGCATATGGAGGTTCCCAGGCTAGGGGTCCAATCGGAGCTGTAGCTGCCAGCCTACGCCAGAGCCACAGCAACGCGGGATCCGAGCCGCGTCTCCGACCTACACCACAGCTCACGGCAACGCCGGATCGTCAACCCACTGAGCAAGGGCAGGGACCGAACCCGCAACCTCATGGTTCCTAGTCGGATTCGTCAACCACTGCGCCACGACGGGAACTCCTCAACAGTACTTTAATTAAATAGGAGATGAAGAAATGAAATGAAAAAAAGAAACAAAGTTGGCAACTATTCCTCAGCTCCTACTAAGGCAGTATGATCTGAATTATCTAGCATATCCTGGATCTGGCCTTCAGAATGTGGCTATGGTCATGTTCAAAGTATGATATCACATAAAAGAACTACATCATGCCCCATTAAAACTGAAGCTACATCCTAACAATATTCAAGTTGAGACATACTGCGGATTATAGTAAATTAGCACCCAAATTAGAAAAGTTTTAAAACCATCAACAGATTATTTCTTCTGTCCCTATCTGAACACAAAAGAATGGACATGGAATCTACAAACTTTATTTTATTTTATTTTTCGCCTTTTTTTTTTTTTGCTATTTCTTGGGCCGCTCCCGCGGCATATGGAGGTTCCCAGGCTAGGGGTCTAAACGGAGCTGTAGCCACCGGCCTACGCCAGAGCCACAGCAACGCGGGATCCGAGCCGCGTCTGCAACCTACACCACAGCTCGCGGCAACGCCGGATCGTCAACCCACTGAGCAAGGGCAGGGACTGAACCCGCAACCTCATGGTTCCTAGTCGGATTCGTTAACCACTGCGCCACGACGGGAACTCCAGAATCTACAAACTTTAAAAGCAGCATAGTTATAATTGAACATCATCTAGAGGAAATACTAGTATTAAAATAAAATTTTCATAATAATGAAAAATAGAGAAATCCGAGCTTTTCTTGAGATCAGAATATTTATCACTTTCTTTTTAAAATTAGGCTGTTTGGGAGTTTCCATTATGGCTCAGCAGGTTATGAGCCTGACTAGTATCCATGAGGATGTAGGTTTGACCCCTGGCCTCACTCAGTGGGTTAAGGATTCAGTGTTGCTGAGAGCTGTGGTGTAGGTCACAGAAGTGGCTCACATCTGATGAGGCCGTGGTGTAGGCCAGCAGCTTCAGCTCTGATTTGACCCCTGGCCTGGGAATTTCCATGTGTGGCAAGTGTGGCCCTAAAGAAAAAATAAAATAAAAGTTTAAAAATAAAATAAAAGTAGGGTGTTTGCTAAGATAAAGTACAGATATAATCACTGCTGAGATGAATTAAAAGAAAGTGAAAAATAAAATCTACTAAGAGTGAATAATTTGACAAAACTAAGCTACAATTAAAGAGCAACAGCTCCGTAACTGTCCAAGGCAGTAATACCCATAACAATCCAAGAGGAAATTTAAGTGAATGGAACTCAGTCTCTTCTGCTCTTCTGAATTCCAAAGTAAGGCCAAAGAAAATTACATAATGAAAATCTTGGAGTTTCTGCCATGGCACATCAGGTTAAGAATCTGACTACAGTGGCTTGGGTCATTGTGTTACGGCAGATACCCAGCAGCCCTGCGCTGCAGTGTATCAGCTCTGGCGACAGCCCCGTGGCTGTAGCGTACCAGCTCCGGCAGCTTTGCGGCTGCAGTGGATCAGCTCTTTTACCCGGCGAGAAACCAAGCGAGCACTCGGAGAGTTGGAGAACTCAGTTTTATTACGCCGGCGGGCTCAGTGGAGATCGCTCTCCAGAGTCTGAGCCCGGAAGAAGGGTTTCACAAGGCTTTTATGGGCTATGTCTTCCGGGTCCAAGCTTGACTAGTTGGACTGGAGTGACGTCAGGCAAGGTAGTAGATGCGGAAGCAGATGCATGGGGGAGGACTGGTTGGGGCAGTTGGCTAGACTTTGCTTAGTCATCATGGCTGGGGTCTCTCCTTTCTACATTTTATTGGGACATTTTCTCCTACAATTGCAGAGGTGCGGATTCAATCCCCAGCCCCATGCAGTGGGTTAAAGGATCTGGTGCTGTGGCGTGGGTCACAGCTATGTCTTGGATTTAATCCCTGGCTTGGGAACTTCCAGATGTGACCACAACACTTAAAAAAAAAAGAAAAGAAAAGAAAAAGAAAATCTTCTTAAGGGATGTAGAAAGGACAGTTTTTCCTATTAATTACTTGTAATAATACTCATTACAAGGAAACCAGACTGTGGTGAAGCACATACAACATGATTGAATTTAAACACATACACACGTCATTTATTTTCTATGCCAAGGTTAGCAAAATAAGAACTTCATTTCCCTTTATACTATACTTTAATTTGGAACCAAAACTCCAACTGCTCTATATTTACAAACTTCTGCTGACCTTACTGTTTCTTTTGTTCTAACACAAAACACTTAGAATCACAGCAATTAATCACACAATGAAGATGCTGTGAAAATCCTCTGGCTTTGCAATTTACTTCAGGCAAACTATTCAAATTACTTTTTAAATCATTACAGAATGATAATAGGAAACTACAAACTGCTACATACCTTTCGAATTTTATTAGAAATCACCCACCTTTAGTTTAGTCCAGAAAATTTGACTATAGCTTTTAAAGTGTTTCAAATTTTACATGATCACAAACTGGAGAATGGAAAATTTAGAGATGTCTGAAAGATTAATAGAAAATGAAAAGGCCTCAGATATTTAATATCTCTATGTTTTCTTACTTACTACATAAAATTGGAGAGGAAGGTGTTTGCAGTGTCAAAGTAGAGCCATCTTTCCTTGTGATATTTACTCGAAAAACCAATCTGGCACGAGTGCTTTTTTTCTTGGAACCAGCAATTCCTATTCTGGCTTCAACGTCAGCATTCCTCAACTTCAATATCCCCACACAGTCCACCCTAACACAGAAAAAAAATATATTAACTGGCATTTTCTGTTGTATAAGTAGTACAATATAGTACTATATATATATATATATATTTTTTTTTTTTTTTTTTTGGTCTTTTATCTATTTATGGCCGCACCTACAGTATATGGAGGTTTCCAGGCTAGGGGTCGAATCTGAGCTGTAGCCGCCAGCTTATGCCACAGCCACAGCAACACCAGATCCTTAACCCACTGAGTAAGGCCAGGAATCAAACTCACAATCTCATGGTTCCTACTCAGATTCGTTTCCACTGCAACACAACGGGAACTCCAGTAGTACAATATTCTTAATCGAAAAAGTTTTTTTAAAAATAATTTGATTCCTTATAAAATTTTTGAACATGTGATATAATCATATAGTTCCAAATTTTAAAAGTACAGGAAGGTAAATTCTGATCAACTTTTCATTTATAATAATAATGCAAAAAAGAATAGAGAAGTAAAAGGCCTATTTCAAAATCTGAACAAAAGTAATTGTTTACAAGAGATTTTTTTTGCTTTGAAAATTTAATTTAGCTTCTTTCTTTTTGCAGCTAATTCAGATATTAAAATGGAGGGGATGAATTTTACTTGAAAAAAAATTAGTAACTGTCTCACCCCAAAATGGAACATATTCGGTCATTAAAACATATGCTGTAAGTAATATTTAATGTTATGGGAAAATGCTCATGATAAGCAAGATTCAAAATAGTAAATACAGTACTACTTCAATTTTATCAGAAAAAAAAAATGGAAAAATAAATGTAGAAATAGTAGTTAGTTCTGGGTAATTAGTAATTAGTTGGCTTTTGAGGGACATATTTTTTAGCATTTTATTATTACTAATTTTTACTTGTTTTATTATTCTGTATTTTCAGCTTACACTCTCTACCTTCCACCATAATAATCTATAATTTCAAGTTAAAAAAATAAATCTTTACAAAGTATGTTTCAAAATTTCCCTTTTCCAATCATCTTCTTACTAAACTTATTCCCCCAAACCCCTAAAAACCAAGTAGACAATAGTTCTTTAGCTATCCAATGTAAATAAATTACAACACAGGTATATTCCATATCAGTATTTGTTGCTGTTATGGTTCTTCTTTAGGATTAAAGATCCTAACAAAAGGATTAAGGAAAAAAAAATTAATTTAAATCATTAACATTTCTAATATTTCTCAGTTAATGAAAATGCATGAGATGAAAAACAGGTAGGACTAGGACATAATTTTTTTAACACAGGAAAATAGAAACAAAAGGTAAATTTAAACCAGCAATATGTTTTTTCATACCAAGATGGGTCAAGGTACCATGAATAGTCTCTGTCAGTTTCTACTGAAAACACTAAGGAAATGGAATTTAGGAAAGTACATCAAACTGCCTATAATTTTATTTTTTAATGTTAATATCATTAATTCCAATGTGTAAGTTTGGATTATTCTCCAAAAAGCCAGCATTCCACCTGGCTTTTATATCCTGGCCTTTCACCATGAGAATTCTTTGGTAAAGGACAAAAGAATCCCCATTTTCAGCATTACCATTCTGCAATAATCTATTCCTTTTTTTTTTTTTTTTTTTTTTGGTCTTTTTTTTTTGCTATTTCTTGGGCCGCTCCCGAGGCATATGGAGGTTCCTAGGCTAGGGGTTGAATCGGAGCTGTAGCCACCGGCCTACGCCAGAGCCACAGCAACGCGGGATCCGAGCCGCGTCTGTGACCTACACCACAGCTCAGGGCAACGCCGGATTGTCAACCCACTGAGCAAGGGCAGGGACCGAACCCGCAACCTCATAGTTCCTAGTCGGATTCGTTAACCACTGCGCCACGACGGGAACTCCCTAATCTATTCTTTTTATCTGTAATGTTTAAAACATTTTGTACAATGCTAAAAATCTTTTATACATTAGAAACGAAAAATTTTTCCTGCCTACCACAAAAATGTAATGACCAATAAAAACATTATTTACTAAGTACTCACGCCAGTGTCATATTGTTGCTTGGATCAAGGCCAACTTCTATAACAGTCGTGCCTTCGATGTCTACTTCTTTGCAGGGAGTTGTATTTCGCCCAGTTACCCTGCAGGCCTGATAAAATCCATGTGGCTTCACTCGACCAGAATCGTTGCCCACAAACACTTGCAACACTACTGGCTCATTATGGCCTTCCAGCTGGAGTGAGATAACACGGATCATAAACATTAATCAGCATTTCAAATAATCTAATTGTGAAACCAAATATTTAAGACAAAGTCCTACATTTATAACTAGATTATAATAAAGAAATATCTCAAATCCTCCAGAAAAACAGAGGTTAAATATTTTCATAAAAGAGAATTAGCTAAGTTTCTGCAGAAAATTCTGTTTTAGTTCTGTAATAATTACATTTTAACTAAAACTTTAGATGTTCAATGATAAATTATCATTTGTAATTAATTTCTTACATCCAGTTAAGAATAAATACCACAATTCTCTAAGGTATTTATAAATTAGACTGCCAAAGAAGCACATTTCCAGTACAGTAATGGAAAACTGTACTAGGGGCATCATTATTATCATTAAGTGAGAGTATATATACTAAATTTTTACTCTTTCAAAGCTGTTTGACTAGGAAACTATTTGAAGTTCACCTATTTTAATAATAGGGAAATGAAGCTCATTTTCATAGACTAGATGTATACAAACAACATCGCAAAAATCCTAGGCCAAAACATTATGAAAAACTGCTGGTTCGAATGAGGATCTTTGGGTTATTAGAGGTTTCTAGCAAGCCTTCATAAATTAAATTATAATTTGTATGCTGAAGAATAAATATTTAAAACAGGTTTTGGGAACAAATGTTTCCAATGCTAGTTCGTGATAAAGTTTATAGTTAAACATTGAAGCTGCTAATATAGAATGCAGAAAATCACAAACTTGTAGAATGTACATTAAAGCGCTTAAAAAAACCTCATATAACTTTTCTATCCAAGAATAGCTATACCTCTGTATGTGTATTGTTATAATGAGTCAAATAAGCAGGCAAATAAGCAGTCTACCCAAACCGTTAATCAGCAGTAGCTAGAACAGTGTCTGGTACATAATAGGGTACAATATTTTGACAATGAATGAATGAGTAAATAAACTTTTAAGATCAGTCAATTTACTTCCTACTATAGGCAATTAATCTAACAATGCTTCTGAAGACAAACCATAACTTAAAGCCAGAGAAATTAGGTTAAAAATATTAACCAAACTATCAAAATGTCTCATTAGACAAATATTTCCACAAAGTATAATTTAAATTTTTCAGTTGCCTATTACTTGTCCTGAATTTGGAGGATTGAAGAAATGTTGGTGTGGTGAGTTAACAGAAGGGTAGGAATGATATTGTATATTGAGTGACTATTAACCGATCTTATAAATGGTCACAAGTTTCTTGATCTGAAGTTTCTACTATTATATAATTCAAGTATAAAACAAAAGGCAGCCCAATTAAATATCATTCAACTAACCCATTTACACCAACTGCGTTTATAAGAATCTATCATATGACTAGCCAAAATTCTTCCCTGTTTAGTATTTTTCAAGGGATAAGAATATTGTTAAACATCCCTTACTCTGTTTTTTTTTTTTTTTTTTCTTAGTCTTCAAAGAGAAATAGTCTTTATAACAAGGTATCCCAGGTGCTAAAATTTAAATGCCCCCTACTTTTTCTTTTAGTCTAAGTTCTGAAAAGGTAAAGACTCAATTGATATCCTGTTTCTTAAACTAAAGACTTAAGTTACCTATTAATCGTCTTTTCTAAGTTGAGTAGTTCTGATTACTTCAGCCACCTAAAAACCTTATTTTCCAAGTCCATGATAATTTACAATATTTCTTTGAGTTCGCTTTACAATTTCTTCTTAAATATAAGGTTTGGGAAGACTCCAATACAGTTGCTACCAATCTCAAATGTAAGGGAAAGGTAAGTCATGTTTTCCATATATTTTACTTGTTAAAACACATCCTCACCTCTCTTTTCGTTTAAACTGAAATTCAAATTACATCAGAGTAACAATATTTAGCCTACAATTCAGTCAGAATTTTACTTTCATTTCTTTCTTTTCTTTTTTTGGTCTTTTTGCCTTTTCTAGGGCCGCTCCTGCGGTATATGGAGGTTCCCAGGCTAGAGGTCCAATCGGAGCTGTACCCACCAGCCTACACCACAGCCACAGCAACGCGGGATCCAAGCTGCGTCTGTGTGACCTACACCACAGCTCACGGCAACACTGGATCCTTAACCCACTGAGCAAGGCCACGGATTGAACCCACAACCTCATGGTTCCTAGTCGGATTCGTTAACCAAGGAGCCACAATGGGAACTCCCTACTTTCATTTCTTATATAGCTAGTAGTTCTATTTTAGGCAGCTTTTATTGTTTAAAAGCAAAATAACTAAAAAGTAAAAGTGGATAAAATTCTCTATATACTGCTAAGTAAAATAACTACCTTTACTGTAGGAAAGCCTTGCTGTGTTCTGTCCTTTACTGAGCCACGACTACCCTCAGTCAGGTATCGAGCTCGGTGCTGGGTCTCAGGTTGTACAACTATCTTCAGCTCCTTTCCCTCACTTTTGACAGGATACTGTCCACACAACATAGGGCTCTTCTTTACTCCAGCTCCTTTTTGGTTTTCCAATGTTCTGAGAAGTCAAAGCACAATGTGGAAAAGGGATCAATAAGAGTTTTCTACAAAAGTCATCTAAGGAGAAGGAAGAAAGAGAATAGGCAAGAACATTAAAAACAACTGATTATCTTACTGACAAAGTAAAAGGCAGCCTAAGGGATGATACATTCCATAGAATTGAAATATTTGTAATAAAGTTGGACAGAGAAGACAAAGAACACATATGTGTGGCAGGAGGAAGGGAGGAAGACTAAATGCAATAAACCAAGAAAAACAGGAAAGAGAATAGCTAATGTCACTATAACCTTTCACAGTGTACTTCAGTCAAAATGAAGTTTAAAAATTACACACATGTGTGTTACATAAAGCTACAAAATTACCATTATTTTCTAGTAACACTTGCAAAGCAAAAGAAAAGTAGGGATAGCAAAAACAAATGAACAACAAAAAAAAGGCCTTTAAAAAACCAAAGGTACATATAGCATATTCTTCTGAATATCTTCCTCAGAACATCAAATTGGAAAAATTATAAATAAAAAAATCAGTGACTCAGTTTTTATCGGGAAATTAGCTTTAGTCTAAACAATCTTTCCCAGAAGTTTAATTTCTCAAAGTATTTTTATTTGTGATTTGCTAAATAAACAAACATTTGGCATATTAAAAAAAATGTAATCTGGGCTTTACAGATAGGCAATCTAATTTTTAAAAAGTTGTGTTTCTAATGTTTATTTGTATATAATGCATTTGTTATTCAGAATGTATGTTCAAAGAAAAATATTTCAAATGGTGGATAGGACTTCAGGTCAACACATTAATCTAATCAGTGCTTACACATTTAGTATTGTAAATGTGTGATAAAAATAAAGAGCAAAGAATATTATTAGTTTAAAAATTACCTATGCATATTTATATTTAAAAATAGAGTCAGGGCCTATAATGCTTTCCAAATGACTCTCCCAGTCCTAAATTTACACTTGAGTTGAGGATACAAGAGCCAAGAGATTACCTTGGACAAAATCCCCTCCAAAAGCAAACAGGTCCCAGGAGGACTATTATGACTTAAACATAGAGGAGGAGTTTCTACTGCAGTGCAGTGAGTTAAGGACCCAGCGTTTGTCTCTGTGGCAGTATGGGTTCAATCCCTGGCCCAGCACAGTGGATTAAGTAAGAATCTAGCATTGCCACAGGCGTGGCCTGGATCCCATCTCTGGCCCAGGAACTTCCATATCCTGCAAGTGCAGCCAAAAAACAAACAAAAGAAAACATAGAGGAGCAATAGTAGGTAAGCGGGCTGTGTGTGTTGGGGTGTGCACAGCATACGGAAATTCCGAGGCCATGAAGTAAATCTGCGCCACAGCAGCAACCGGTGCAGCAACAACACCAGATCCTTAATCCACTGCACCTCAGGAGAAATCACTAAGCAGTCTTAAACCTAGGGCTAATGTTTACCCTCTATTTCTAAACAAGTTGTTGCCTGAGTCAGAAGAAAGGCTATACTCTCAATGGAAGCTGGGGTTGGGGTGAACCCATGGCTAAGAGTGGGACAGAGGAAAGAAGAATGCAAAGGAATGCAGTAAGACTGACTGGATGAAAGGAAGGGTTTTGAGGGGAAGTACTATGCTCAGTCATCTGCATATTTCCTAAACTCTGTGCAATTCCTGAAACAAAAGATGCTGAAAAAAGTATTTGTTGATGAAGACAAACTTGTTGATGACGTTTGACATAATTAAGTCAAAGATTACCCATGTAAGTAATTTAAAAGGCCCTGGAAGAATTCTATGAACAATTCTATTCTATGAACAAAAGTACTGAACTGAAGCTGGAACAAAGGGCAATAAATCCTATTTTTTTCATCATTCTGGGTAGAAATTAAAATATTTGCACTGAATAAAATGTGTAGTACTTTGCATATGAAATTCTATAATGAACTGTTTTTTACTCATTTTATTTTTTATTGATTTATTTTCTCTTTTTAGGGCTCCACCTGTAGCAAAAGGAAGCTCCTGGGGTAGGAGTCGAATCAGAGTTGTAGCTGCAGCCTACACCACAGCCACAGCAATGCCAGATCCAAGCCTCATCCTCAACCTATGCAGCAGCTTGTGGCAATGCCACATCCTTAACCCACTGAGTAAGGCCACAGATTTAACCCCGCATCCTCAGTGACACTATGTCACGTTCTTAACCCACTGAGCCAAATGGGAACTCGTGCTTTTTACCCATTTTAAAAGACAAAGCAAAAATATTCATTCACTGAAACTATGTAAAAACATCCCCCAAATAACCACTGAAAGGGAACAAAAGAAAATATAGCAAAATGCTAATAGGAGTTACACTGAGTTACTAGATTATATGTTATTTATTTTCCTGAATTTTCCAATGATTATAATTAACACCTATTTATTTTATAATAGAAAAGGGAACACTTTGGTCTGAAATATAAGGAAAATTTAGCAGATCATTACTTTGGCAAGTTACTACTTTTATTTATTTTTTTATCTTTTGCTTTTTAAGGCCAGCCCACAGCATAGGGAGGTTCCCAGGCTAGGGGTCCAATTGGAGCTATAAGCGTTGGCCTACACCACAGTCCCAGCAACGCCAGATCCTTAACCCACTGAGCAAAGCCAGGGATCGAACCTGAAACATTATGGTTCCTAGTTGGATTCGTTTCCACTGGGCCATGATGAGAACTCCTGCTTTTATTTTTATACATATTTTTCTCTTTATGGCTGCATCTGCAGAATATAAGTTCCCAGGCCAGGGGTTGAACTGGAGCTGCAGCTACAAGCCTACACCACAACCATGGCAACACCAGATCCAAACCCCATCTGCAACCTACATGTTAGCTTGTGGCAACACCAGATCCTTAACCCACCGAGCTAGGCCAGGGATGGTACTGGTATCCTCCCAGAGACAATGTCCGTCCTTAACCTGCTGAGCCACTTCAGGAAATCCCAAGATACGGTTTCTACACTCACTTATGTTAGCCACGCTAATACTTATGAGGGTGAACAGATGATAGTTAATTTTACTATCTCAGTAAAATAAAATGTTTCATTTGGGATGAAGACCATTGAGTAAGTTGCTGAAGTATATGCATTATGACTTAAAGAAGAACAGCACATGTAATCAAACAATTTCTGAAATAATACATTTAAAAGACCTTAAAACTAACTTTATTCTTAAAGTTTAAACATACAGTGAAATACATACATATTTAGATCTCTAGCTGTGTCAAACAATAAAAACATCAACTAATTCTTAGAAAAGCAGTCATTCAAGTTACTAGTTTTTAAGGCATTTTTGGCTTCATTTCATTGTTGTTGTTTTTGTTTGTTTGTTTTAGGGCCACAGGTGCAGCATAAGGAAGTTCCCAGGCTAGGGGTGGAATCAGAGCTATTGCTGCCGGCCTACACCACAGCCATAATAAGGCAGGATCTGAGCCACGTCTGCAACCTACACCACAGCTCATGGCAACGCTGGATCCTTAACCCACTGAGCAAGGCCAGGGACCGAACCTTGGTCCTCATGGATGCTAGTTAGATTCGTTTCCACTGAGCCACAACAGAAACTCCCTATAAATTGTAAATCTATGGCAAAATTTCTTTCATATTTCTAACATCTTTCTTACTGAAGAATACAGGACTTTAGTCTGAGATCCTCTTAACAACTGTTTTCAAAGGCCTATTTTTCTGTATTTACATATGGTTTTACCCTTTCCTCAATATTGTTCTGATAAATTCAAAATTTAAACTTCTTCCATCATTTTCATATGCTAGTGTCAAATATTTTTCCATTACCTAAGAAGCTGGACATTTCTTCTGCTGCTTGATGAGTTTCTGTTCCATGAATTATTTCATGAGAGATTTTTGTCTTGACAAATGTTATTATACTTTCCCTGGGTAACCTCAAATCATTTCTAAGATATATCTATCATACAAAAGCAGAAGCAGAAAAGATGTAGGTCAAGATATCTCTTTAACAGCAACTGCAAATCATGTGTGTTGACTAACTGTAAGCCAAAATTTGTTCTTCATTTGAACCTTAACATTATTTCAGTATAAAGATGAAAATCTCTACTATGGAACTTTAAAAAACCCACTTTCTCAATCAAAGCCCAAATAAACATATATCTATATTAAATGACAGACACACAAGAGCCTTTTAGATCTGTGCTACTATGTTTCAGACATTATTCTACAGGTAATAGTTCTACAAATATTTTCTAGAATTTTTGACCCTGCTAATGGCAACTCTTTAGGAAAAGGTATACCTTGTTTTCTTTTACTAATCTGGACTTCCTAAAAATGGAGACCATTTAAATGTGCATTTTTTATTTAACTACATCACCCCAAGGAATTTTTAAATGAGAGTAGAAAAGTAGTACAGAATAATCATTGCTTAAATGGTAGATAGTACTTTAAAAATATACTGAGAGAATATTTAAGGACAAATATAATATACATTAAGAATATTCTCTATAATACTCAATAGATTTTTAACTTACTGATGTAATCAGTTAGTGAACCAATCAAAAACTTTTCCATCACATTCTGTGACAATCTGAAATGGTGGGAGGTCCTAGATCAACTAAAGGACCTTGCAACCCAAAAAAATAATCTATGAAAATTCTGTGAGTTAAATTGTATCAAACTATGTTGAATATACTGTAGGAAAATCTAATTGAAGTCTAGCAGTTAAATATTACAATAAAAGTATTAAAGGAATTAAAAAGTTAAAAATAAGTCACAGTACTCTGTACTTTAGAAGTGAATATCAATGTAGTTATCAAAATGAGTTTCTGTTCCATGAATTATTTCATGAGAGATTTTTGTCTTGACAAATGTTATTACACTTTCCCTGGTTAACCTACAATGTAGTTATCGAAATATATTTACTGAATGTTGTGAACTGGCAGAGATGAATGAAAGCTCAAATGCGTACCATGATCCTGTTGTATCATTCTTTAGATTACATAATCCAAAATCACAGAAAAAAAATTTAATTTTTTTAAAATCCCAAATTGGTATAATGTATTAAAGAAAAAGTTTAAAATAAATACATGAATCTAAAGTGAGAATCAAACCATCAATTTAGTTTTTTCTTGTTTTCATCAAATAAAAGAAAAAAAGAAAAATAAATTCTAAAATCTTCACAAAAATGGAAACGACTGAACTATATGGAGAGACAATGTAAAAGAGAATACAAACTAGCCCTTTGTAAATGTTTGAGTGGTTTTAGCTAAGCTGTTGCACTGCTAATTATTTCTATGAGTAAAAATATTAAAAATTATTTTAAAATATAAACACATTTGAAATTTAAAAGTTATTTCTAAACATTATTTCCATTTTCTACTACTTAATCATGCTCATACTAAGATACCTATTGGTAAAATCTACTGATACTTTGTTTTCTTCTCTAGTGAAACTTGATTGTAAGTTAAAAATTTCATGTTATTTCAGTGATAAAATTACTATCTTTGCTTTAGATGCAAATTTGGGCTGAGCAATTAAGAAAAATGAATGATTTATTTTTTCGTTTTGCATAATGGTGAGAGAATTTTAAAAAAATGTGAATACCAACCCATTTCCTGCTTTTGAGTTGCCTTTGTTGTCCGTGGTAAGCTGAGAAAGCACATAGTGAGGTGCTTTGGCACTGTCGGCATCAAATATATCCATGTTAGATTCTTCACAATCTCGTCGTTTGACCCCCGGCCTCTGCTTTGGATTTCGTTTTCGTGATTTACGAGGTACCTCAGTGTTATCATTGTAGGAACTGGTGCTCATGTTACTGAAGTTGGAGGGGGAATCCTCCATCCACATACTGCAGCTCTGCTCAGATTCCAATCCACACCCCTCATCCTGGCAGGACATCCGACTGTTATCCAGCAAGTCCTCAGGTGGTGGTGAGATGTACAAGACTGTGTGCCTCTTCGGGGTTGATGGATGCTGCTGAACTGTGTTACTGGTTAACTGCTTTTCACTTACCCCTCGGTTACTTACCCCCAAGGCTGAGGAGCAGCTCTCCACTTGCATAGCCTTGCTGTCGGTGACTGAGGTAGAATAAATGGTAGGGCTGGAAGAGGTGGTAAAGGAGCTGCAAGCACCGCCCATGGAGGAAGAGGAGGGAGCTGAAGAAGCATCTGCAGTGTACAATTTAAGAGTAAATACACTATACATGTTTTCACCTACACTGGCTAGCAGTCCCATTGAAAATGTGATTTGTGAAGTGATTGTTTTTCCCCAAAATGAATAGTTGGAATTTGGTTACATTTTAGAATATAAATGCTTCAAGCAAAACAAGACCTAAGAAATGCAATTTTTTAAAATGCCCAAATAGCATTATTTTACTTGTGTTACAATTGATAAATTTTTTTAAATCTAATTTAATGTTTTAAGCTGTAAAGCAAAAATAAAGCTTTTATTGCCTCGGATAGATTTTCTATTGAATTTTAATCATTTAAAATAATAAAAAAACCCCAATATCGAATATGCTTGTGGTCCACATTCAATGCCAATTAAATAATTCATTATAGAATTTGAAAAGTGGGACTGTGCTTAGCCACAAAATATTAAAATAAGTTTCTAACCTATGAAGCAGAGAACTACAGGTCATTTTTAATGCAGACACTCCCTGCTTCAGAGGCAAATCCTGGAATAAAAATATGAGAAAATAAATGAGAAAAGAGCTGCTGATTATTGCAGATATCAATTATAAAATGAGAAATAAATAGAAAAAATATATAATCAACTGAATTGGGGGCAAAATGGAACTGGTACCATCACTATGACTGCTGTAAAATCTAGAAGAAATAAAAGTGACAAAGGTTTGATTTGGAACATGCTGGGCTGTAAGAAGATTAATAAGCGAGTTAACCACTAATAGTCTCCAGAAGTTGGAAGTGGCAGTTCAAAACCATGATCTCTAAAATACATAAATCCATCCTTTAAGGTAGAATGAAAAGCAGAGTAAGGAGTGATTATTGGATGGATTTTTCTTACAAAGTACTTGATTACACATTCAGCAACTGGTTACCACTGTCTGTTTTTACTCTTTTGATTTTAACTTTTAAGGGAATTTCCTCAGGTGAGGAACAATAAAATATGTTGGCTGAAGTCTAACAAAAAAGAGTTTAAAAAAATCTCTGGAGAGAACCAGAATGAGTTCTCACAAAAAGGTTTTTTGTTTTTTTGTTTTTTTTCCTCCCAATAAAATCATGAATCTATTATGCCTAACAAAAAAACTTAAAAGTAGATCTTTTCAAAATGTGTGGCAACTGGCGGAACAGCTCATTGAAAAATACTACTACTAAGCCCTTCACAACATAATTTCAGGAAGTACACTGATAATGTTAAGGTTGGAAGTCATCTGTCCTATACAATTTTATCTTACATAAGATACAGAAAGGTTTTTAATCATACACACATACAAAAACAGGCAACATGTGACAACTAAAAATGTTTAATAAATCTAGAATTAATTTTTATCTATGTAGCCAAGTGTGCCACTGTCAAAGCGGTATGATAAAACTTAAAACTGTGATATATAGTTACTGGAATTACAACATTCACATCAATTAAGCAAAGAGTGAAATGCAAGAATGCCAATATTAGATAATCAAAAGCCAGTGCCAAAGATCTATTTTTAAATTGAAAACATGTACCAAAACATTAAAATCATTTGAAAAAACTAAATTCATCCACATTTTTTCATTGCTGTCAAAGCTGGAGAATAGTTATTAATATTAGCCATCAATGTGATCTACATAATGCCACACAGAAAAAATTTTCCCAACTACCACATGTTAAAGCGCCTAGAGCAATTAGAAGATACCAGTTCCATTTTCCAGTTTGTATCCCTGTCAAATGCAGTAGCTGAAATTGAAAAATTCAGTCACTTTAAACTGCATTCCAATTTAAACAAAAATTTATCAATTTTGTATCATGCATTAATGCAATGTTTTCTTAGTAAATAAATATTTAAAAAGATTTATAAAAACTACAAAATCTAGATGCTAATGTCAGTGACAGTTTAGGAGCTGATTTGTAGCCACTTTGGGTTTAAATAACAAGCTTTTTCCTTATTTTTTGAAAAATTCTACAGAACTCATTTTAGAAAAAATAGAAAAGGTATTATGTCTAACATTCCTCCATCTGTTCCAACTATTGGCAAAGATCAAACTAAGTTTTTGTGTGTGTATGAGCCTTTCTCATTTTCAGAGAAATACAAGTATGCAGCATGCAGTATTTTCAGGGGAACACAAAGCATGCAGCATCAATGTTGTGGGCTTGTATTTCTATAAAGCAGCTTTCCATCACTTTAATCTGAGTGTCAACTATGCATATGAGAATGCAGAATATAAACATCTCAGGGATCCTGTCCATGACAGATGGAAAATTAGGTGAAATGTAATCATGAATTCAAAAGCAAGTTATGTGGTATTTATGAATTTAATATGCAAGATATAACCTAGCATTGCTCTTTCAGGTATGTATAATTTTATCTTGCAAATTTTGTCAAAAAATCATGGTTATAAAATCCAACTGATTTCACTGTACGTAAATATCTGTTCTGAGACAAATATACCAAACTGTGATCTCACACCCTACGTAAGTTAAAATATTCTATATATTTTCCTTGGATACCTAACACACATTTTAAATATTTTACCTGCAGTTTCCTGGATATATGCACTAAATTTAAAAGTTCATTAGCACAATACTATAAAGGTGAAAACATAAACTCTGTCAGAAGACAGTAGTAAGCATTCTTTAATTCAAAAAAAAAAAATCACTTTTTAAAGGCTACCTCAGTTCAACCCTAAATTACAAAGTTTCTACTCATGTTAAGAGTGTAACAAGTAAGATAATTTTTTAAACTATAAAACTCTTTATGATAGTATCATTGTTTCTCTAATGATGATAAAAATAGTGTGTAAAACCTTTTGCATAAGCATGTTACATTCTGGTTAGCAAGACATCACCTAAGTGCATTAATAATGCCAAGTGAAGTGGTGAAGTAGGGGATAAGACTATGGGCCCCTTGACAGCAAGGACAACATCCTTCTCATATTAGACCGTGCCTCCTGACACCTAACACACTATGACTTGTATACAGTAAAAATTCAATTTTTTAATTTAACTAATTTATGGGATGCCAGTATTTGATATGTATGTTGAGTTATATTAAGTTAAATTGGTAAATAAATGTACCAATGTGTTCATAATGGACACACATTAGGTTTTAAAAAAAAGATTTACTATCTGGATACAGGGAAGGTTCAGGAGTAATAACTTAAGAGTTTAAAAGTAACTACTCATTATTTCTACAAAGAATGTGCTAATAACTTTCTTTCTTGAAACTATATTTAAGCCAAACCACCTCCTTGTGTATTAATCCATAAATGTACTAAAAACAACATTCTTAATATTCCCTATTAAAAAGTAAATGCATAAAATAATAGCATGAACATTTTAGATTTCTAAACACTAGGTTGTCATTTCCAAGTATTCCCAGAAACGCACAAAAGAACATTCCTAGAAATACTTTAAATCTTCTCAAAGTATTTAAAAAAAACTTTTAGTCACTATTACTAAATATCAAGAAATACCTTAACTAATCCTATAGAATTAAAATGCTGACGTAATCCTGCCTCTTCTATAGATTATCTTTTACTTATGATTCTTATATACAAAACATGTAAACTACCCCTCCCCACCTTTTTCGGTTTTGAATCTCCATTTTTATATGTTAGGAATGCAGAGACTATGTTTAACTGTTGCTTATTAAAGTTAAACTCCAACAAAAAAAAGGTTTTAATAATTGTTTTATTTTCTCACCAAGCAGAAGAGTCATAATGTATTCTATTTTATAACCTTATAATTTTGCTTTTTAAATCCCTTAACAATCCTTCATAAAGTTGAAAGTTTTTCTTCTTCTTCTTCTTTTTTTTTTTTTGTCTTGTCTTTTGTCTTTTTAGGGTTGCACCCACAGCATATGGAGGTTCCCAGGCTAGGGGTCCATCTGAGCTGTTGCTGCCAGCCTACGCCAGAGCCACAGCAATGCCAAATCCGAGCCACATCTGTGACCTACACCACAGCCCACAGCAACACCGGATCCTTAACCCACTGAGAAAGGCCAGGGATCAAACCCAAAACCTCATGGCTCCTAGTCGGATTTGCTTCAGCTGCACCACAATGGGAACTGCAAATTGAAAGTTTTCCTTAAATTTCTTCTTAAAATCATTTTGTTACCTGTGTAACATCTGAATAAATTTTTATTGATTTTTCTCTTTTAGGAAAAAATTATCTTTGAACTTCAAAGAATTTTATTTTTCCATATCATTTTCTGTGACCACAGAGAGCACAGTAAACCAAAAGGAAAAAGTTACAGGCCTTTTTTTTTTTTCTTTTTTGGCTTTTTAGGGCTGCACCAGAAGCATATGGATGTTCCCAGGCTAGGGGTTGAATCGGAGCTACAGCTGCTGGCCTACACCACAGCCAAAGCAATGCAGGATCCTTAATCCGCTGAGCAGAGGCCAGGGATCAAACCCGCAACCTCATGGTTTCCCAGTCGGATTCATTTCCGATGTGCCACGACGGAAACTCCATGACAGGCCATTTTTATAAATTACTGACAGAAATTTATAATCTTAAAAGAATAATTTTAAGGAAAGCATTGCATCTATAGTGTTCTATATCTAAATTTAATAATTCTATTATTAGCAAGAGCCGATTACCAGTCCAAATGCCAGTAAGGGTGGTGAATGTAAATTGTATATCTGGCTTCTTTTAAGAATTGATGGAATCATTAAGGTTCATTATGAATATTCAAAGCAGTTGGGATAAAAAGAATAGCAGAAGATATCAACATGGTTATCCCAGAAATTGCAAGTACAGTTGACTTTTGAACAATACAGTGTTGACCTGTGCAGATCCACTTATTCTCAAATTGTTTTCAATAAATACACACTACAATACTATGCAATCTGTGGTTGATTGATTCTGTGGATGCAGAGCCGAGGATATAGAGGGCTGACTGTAAAGTAACAGATCGATTTGTGACTGTGCTACGGGACAGTACCGCTACCCACTTCCACCTCTGTGTTATTCATGGGTCAACTGTATCATTAATTTGATTGGAAGGATAAAGATAGTTTTAAATGGTATCACATATAGAAACTCATGTATGTTTTATATATTGCTTGCTTAAAGTATACTTTATTTATTTATTTATTTATTATTATTATTATTATTATTTTGTCTTTTTTGCCATTTCTTGGGCTGCTCCCGCAGCATATGGAGGTTCCCAGGCTAGGGGTCCAATCAGAGCTGAGCCACCAGCCTACACCAGAGCCACAGCAACGCGGGATCCGAGCTGCGTCTGCGACCCACACCACAGCTCATGGCAACGCCGGATGGTTAACCCACTGAGCAAGGGCAGGGATCGAACCCGCAACCTCATGGTTCCTAGTCAGATTTGTTAACCACTGCGCCACTAAGGGAACTCCTAAAGTATACTTTAAAATTAAGAACTATTAGTTCTAGATTCGTGAAGAAATTAAATTTTCACATTTTAGTTCTTAAAATACCATAAAAAAGAGATGATACTTTATATAGAACTAAACTTTTTATAGAAAGCTTTGAAATTAGAAACATTCTTTAAAGTCCTCAAAAGAAACAAATACCTTTCACTGATTTAAAAAATGACCAAAATGACATTTAACTAAATAAGTTTTCAAGACAAAAATGTGGTCCCTAGCGTTTAAAAATGCACTCTTATTTTATTTTCAACATCAGGGCAAAATCAGTTGAGTTTCCTTTAAAAAGCAATAAAATTTTGCAAGTGTGCTAAGTGAACCAATAGTGGAACAAAGAAGGAGTAAACTACTGACTGTTCAGAAAAATAATAGTAATAATGAAGTTTATCTGGAAATGATTTCTGTTCTAAAACACTGTTCAATCTCAGCTATTCTCTTAAAGTATTTCATTTTTCTTACTGGTAACAGTAACTTTAAATCTAAACATCTTATTTGATAAAAGTCACCAGATACAAGGACATATTTTCAGATCAAAGAAGAAAGATACTGAGAGAAAAAAATTATAAGGTCAACATTCATGTTGCCAAGGGATTAAAAATCTAGAATACACAAAGTGGCTGCAAACCTGCTTTGTCAACACCTTACATGCCAAACTTTGTTCTACTTTTCTTCTTCTTATAATATTAATGTAAAGTTTAAAACTTTACAGAAAGATTTAGTTTCAATCAGTATCAATCCACTATTTAGAGACAAAAAAAAAAAAAAAAAAAAAAAGAAAGGAAGAAAGAAAGGAGGAAAGAAAGAAAGAAAAAAAGACTTAAGAAGTCTGAAAACGAGACCGACCTATACCCTGGGTGAGATTGGATGGGTTAAGTGTCTCTGGCACTATTTGTCTTCACTATTGACAGACACTGTCACACAACCCACCACACGATGCCTGTCTCTGAATGGCGAAGCTAGAATGCAAGTTAAGTGTATTAATAGAAAAAACATCTAGCATCCCAGCATATAAAATAAGCAATCCAGATTACTTTACCAAAAAACAAAAAAACGAAACAAAAAAACAAAAAACAAAAATTGTAGGGTTGATTATTTAATTTACATGTTTAAAACAGTTTCAATTTCCCATCTGTACTTTTCCCACCCAACATAAGTCTACATGCTATAATAATCAATGTTTTAAAACAAACTTTTAAAAATTAAATTATTAACATCCAAATAAGTGCATGTGGGGAAATATTTACTCAAAAAATTTTGTTAACTCATATTCACCAATTAGTTTTCTTGTTTACTAATGCAATCTAATCCATAAGCCAGAATTTTCTCTCTAGTTGTTTTAGGCTGTGCCACTACCCAAAGTCCCTTAAAGAGTAGAAGAGGATATGTGCTGATCAACGCACTCAAGCAGTAAAAAATACCTACATTTCAGCAGCAAAAGAGTATTTTAATTTTTCAGGCCAACTTCCATACAACTCCTCATTCTAACTCTCAAAAACGGTTACTATTTACACATTTAAATTAGATATGATACTGTGCATAAAATGTTTAATCCTAGAGGCTCTACTTAAACATATAATTAACACTATTGCTGAAGTTGAAAGGTTACTGATGTATAGGAGACTATCTTTCTTTCCAAGTCCATCAAACTACCAGTCAGAGTTCTAATAATTCACAATACTTATTCTCCCATTTTTAATCTGAATTCTCCTAAAATAAATGTATTTTGTCTGAGTGCAGTTAGTAAATACATTCAAGAGTATTTATTAAAAAACGTTTCCTGGAGTTCCTGCTTTGGTGCAATAGGATTGGCAGTGTCCTGGGAGCACTGGGAAGAAGGTTAAAACCCCCACCCCCACCCCGGCCCATACAGTGGTTAAGAATACGGCATTGTTGCAGGTGTGGCTTAGGTCAAAACCACGGCTCAAATCTGATCCCTGGCCTGGGAACTCCATATGCCACAGGGGAGCCAAAAAATAAAAAAGTTTCCTGCACAGCACTGTAAATCAATTATATTTTAATAAAAAATGTTTCCTGAAAAATGTAATGCTTACAAAATTTGTAAGCGTCCTGACACTTAGTGTTTTAAATACATATTTTGTGCTATTCAACCCAAAGTATATAAGCACAGCATAAAATATGTACTTTACATTTAAATCCTTTCCTACTGGAAGAGAAAGATGACTTCTGTCATCCAGCAATAAAGTACTGCAGGGAGCATCACTTGTGTTACGGGGTGAAGAGAACAGAGCCTAGAAAGAATCCCCATCCTCAAATTACCAATGCAAAAGGCAATAATTACACAACCCAATGACTACAATTACTGTTATCAAAGACCCCAGGAAGAACAGGGTGTTTTGCTGTTGTTTAAAGACAGCTATTACACTACCTGAAAGGTAATGTTATTTTAAGACAAAAAGAGAGATTACCACCTCATTAACTTAAGAATTGGAGAGAAATCAGTTTTCAGGGATGCTACTTGAAGTTTACTTCAATGCTTTATCATACAATGCATTTTAATGTAGTTTAAATAATAAAGGCATTCAGGGATTTCCAGTCCAATGTTTTAACATTTCTGTTTTTTAGAGGTGACCAAAAAAAGGGTAAAAATTGTATTTGTATTATTGAAATGTTCTAATTTAATTATTCAGGTTGTATAACTGGATATAGATTAGAATGCATATTGCATCCAGTTTTTAATAAAATACACCGTCCAGGCAAAAAACAGAAGTCATAAACTGCTCTACTAGCAGTTTTGGTAACTGATCAATTTTATCATGTCGTTTTTTAAAAAGTGGGAAGAGAATTCTAAGAAAAACACAGTCAACTCTGCAGAATTATCTCTTTGGGAAATGTCTGTTCTCCCTGATTCATCATCCTCTATCTTTTGTTTTCTTTTTCCTTTTTTTGGCCACACCTGTGGCATGTGGAAGTTCCTGAGCCAGGAGCTGCCACAGTGATGATGCCAGATCCTTAACCTGCTGTGCCACAAGGGAATCCCCTATCAATACTTCTTTTATTTATAAGGGTTCTTAAGAGTGCCAACATGAAAGAGTTAAATAGAAAGGAAATCCCATGGCCAATGTGTTGTCTGATATGCAAAACTACAAAATAAAGTAAAAAACAGACTGAGTGATAATGGAAAGAAAGAAGCAAAATACGGTTAAAAAACTTGTTTTTTTTTTTTTTTTTTTCTAAAAATATCTACTTTCCCTTTTTTTTTTTTTTTTCCTTTTTGCTTTTCAGGGTCACACCCGTGCCATATGTAAGTTCCCAGGCTAGGGGCTGAATCAGAGCTGCAGCTACCAGCCTGTGTTATACATCACAGCTCACATCAACGCTGGACAGTTGCTCACTGAGAGAGGCCAGGGATCGAACCTTCATCCTCATGGATACTAGTCAGATTAGTTTCTGCTGTGTCACAACAGGAACTCAAGATCTATTTTCTAAAAACCTCACTAAGAAATGAAAGGAGAAATCCATGTGGGTGGGAGGTCAATGTTCACTGAAAGATCACTAATTATCAGGTAATATTAAGTATTTTATATATTTATCTTCAAAACACCTTTAAGAAAAAGTAGTTATTACTGTCTAACTATAGGGGTAATATTAGAAATTTACTTAACTTTCAGAGATTCTGTCTATAAATCAGAAATGATATCACAGCAATCAGATTCAAATTAGGTCTTTATGATTCCAAAGCTCATGCTAATCTTACTATATTTCACATATGGGAGAAGAGAAATAATGTCATAGAAACAGGTGAAGTCTTTCGTTGCATCCTATCCTAATCCATTCCCCTCACTACTGCCCCAGCTGAAGTGTTTCTATTCAATCTAATTACTCTTTTTATACAACTAATTATTATAAGACAATTAGTTATGGCAATACTTTCTTGCTTATTATCTATCAATTTACTGGTACCATAAAAAATAAGCTCACTTCTGTGCATTAATATCAATATGAAATTCTACAAGACACATAAAAAAGAAATTGTGGGTATGCAATATATATTTTTTTCCTATGAATGATTGAGAGTCTGTGGGCAGTTGTAAATTCCTATTCTATAGACTCAGGTAATATAAAATGTGCTTATTCTATCAGAAGATGAATAAATCTTAACATTTATAAAAATTGCTTAAAATTATTAAGAGGCCAAAAAGGTAAAGATTTAGGAAATAGGAGTTCCCATCATGGTGCTGCTGAAACCAATCTGACTAGGAACCATGAGGTAAGGGTTCAATCCCTGGCCTTGCTCAGTGGGTTAAGGATCCAGCGTTGCCATGAGCTGTGGTATAGGCCGCAGATACGGCTCGGATCTGGCATTGCTGTGGCTGTGGCATAGGCCAGCAGCTATAGATCTGATCAGATCCCTAGCCTGGGAACCTCGATATGCTGCGAGTGCAGCCCTAAAAAGCAAAAAAAAAAAAGATTTAGGAAATAAGTCAGTAACAGGCCATGTGTACTTTTTGTCTGTGAAAATTTATAATATGGATAGTTTCCTGAATTGATAGGAAGTTCTTTATGAATTAGTTATTATGACCCAAGTTTGCTGATGCTTTCTTTTATTCTAATAATGTAGTTGGTCGCATAAATCTATACATACATACACACAAATTTTTTTCATGTATAAATGTATGTATTTGAATTTACTATGTAATTTTAAAAGACAGAATAAAGAGTTGGTTTGTTTTGTTTTTTTTTTTTTTTGTCTTTTTGCTTTTTCTAGGGCCGCTTCTCGCAGCACATGGAGGTTCCCAGGCTAGGGGTGTAATTGGACCTGTAGCCGCTGGCCTATTCCAGAGCTACAGCAACGTGGGATCTGAGCCGCGTCTGTGACCTACACCACAGCTCACAGCAACGCCAGATCTTTAACCCAGAGCAAGGCCAGGGATCAAACCCTCAACCTCATGGTTTCTAGTTGAATTCGTTTCCACCGTGCCACGACAGGAACTCCTAGTTGCTGTGAATCACTTTTATAAAAAAATTATATTCTTCTAGAAATCATATTCTCATTTTGTAGAGCCTGAAAACTGCAGAGATGAAGAAAGGGTATGGCTTTTTCAACTCAATATCCTGCACACTGCCTAGCCCAGGATCTTGTGTTTCCCTACCTGAAGTGACAGAACATAATGCTAAATTCCCTAAAGTACAATGGCAAGGACTGGGAAAGATGAAAGTATCTTATGTCTGGAAGGACGGAGATATAATGATATGTAAATTGTCTGGTACAATTCCTATCATATAGTAAGAACTCAAAGATGATAGCTTATAATCTCTTCAACTCAATTTTTTTTTCTTTTTTCTTTTTTTTTTTTTGTCTTTTTGCTTTTTCTAGGGCTGCACCCGTGGCATATGGAGGTTCCCAGGCTAGGGGTCGAATTGGAGATGTAGCCCCAGGCTTATGCCACAGCCATAGCAACTCAGGATCCCAACTGCGTCTGCGACCTACACCATAGCTCACGGCAACACCGGATCCTTAACCCACTGAGCAAGGCCAGGGATCGAACCTGCAACCTCATGGTTCCTATTCGGATTCGTTAACCACTGAGCCGTGACAGGAACTCCTCTTCAACTCAGTTTGTGTAGTTTTGTTGTTATGGATGGCTTAGAAATTCCTATGATTTTAATTGAGGTGAGTAAGACGTCTGTCATGAATTAAAGCATAGCTGTTCTTTGATTATAGGACATTATTTAGTTCTCTAGTATCTCTCCTAGAGTGTAAATAGCACTCAATTAAGTTCTTTCAGTATAGAAAACACCTACTAGGTACCTGCTGTAGCATAAAATTCAAAGCACTATTTAATAAGTCTCTTACAAAAGAAAAGTTTATTATATAGATTGCTTCATATAAAATTAATTTAAATTAATCCTTTAAAAACCTCTGGTGTTCCAATAAGTGGAGATACTCAACAGAGATTTCTATTATATGTGCTTTATTACTGTATACCTCTCCATGTTAAAATTGCTACAGGAGTTCCCACTGTGGCTCAGCAGGTTCTGAACCTGAGTAGTAACCATAGTAACCATAGTAACCATGAGGATGTGGGTTCAATCCCTGGCTTTGCTCACTGGGTTAAGGATCTGGCGTTGCCGTGAGCTGTGGTGTAGGTCTCAGACACAGCTTGGATCCCACGTTGCTGTGGCTGTGGCTATGGCTGTGGCTGGCAGCTGCAGCTCCAATTCGACCCCTAGCCTGAGAACTTTCATATGCCCTAGGTGCAGCCCTAAAAAGACAAACAAAACAAAACAAAAGGCTACAAAGTATTAGTGTTCTGAGATTATATTATTAATAAAAGAGGACTAATAAATAATTACTCAGAGTAAAATAACAGATTTATGAAAATAAACAACAAAGCTCCGGGAACTATATCTAGTCACTTATGATGGAGCATGATAATATGAGAAAAAAGAATGTATACATGTATGTGTAACTAACTGGGTCACCTTGCTGTACAGTAGAAAACTGACGGAACACTGTAAACCAGCTATAATGGAAAAAATAAAAACAATTATTAAAAAAAAAAGAATTACTAACTAGTTATTCCTAAGATTCTCTGGCTGAATTATAAAACCTACAGTTTCATTAATTCATTGTTTATCTCAAGAATTAGAATTTAAAAATCTTAAAGAAACTTGATATAGCAACCTTAGCAAAATCATATTTTGATATAAACTAATAAATATAATACCACACCCCAAAATGAGGACAGACAAATAGCATTTAGGACCAGAACAAGGAAATAATTTCTTTTTCTTTTTTTGTCTTTTTTTTGCTATTTCTTGGGCCACTCCCACGGCATATGGAAGTTCCTAGGCTAGTGGTTGAATCGGAGCTGCAGCCACCGGTCTACGGCAGAGCCACAGCAACGCAGGATCCGAGCCGCGTCTGCAACCTACACCACAGCTCACAGCAACGCCAGATCGTTAACCCACTGAGCAAGGGCAGGGACCGAACCCGCAACCTCATGTTTCCTAGTCGGATTCGTTAACCACTGCGCCACGACGGGAACTCCGGAAATAATTTCTTAAAATGAAGATAAAAATTTACTGTTCACTTCTGTTAAAGACTTCTTTCTTTCTTTAATTTTTGCTTTTTAGGGCTGCACCCACAGCATATGGAGGTTCCCAGGCTAGGAGTCAAATTGGAGCTATAGCTGCCAGCCTACGCCACACCCACAGCAATGCAGGATCTGAGCAATATCTGCAACCTACACCACTGAGCAAGGCCAGGGATTTAACCCACATGCTCATGGATAGGAGTCAGATTCGTTTCCATTGCGCCACAATGGTAACTCCCCAAAACTTCTTATTTTAAATAAATTTTAAAAATCTAAGTATAACACTATAAACAGATTTTTAAAAATACTTGATTGGTGTGTGAATTATATCTCGTAAAGCTGTTAAGAAAAATACCTGCCATATCTCGACAAAAAAACCAAAATTCTAGTGTAACTATTTTTTTTTTTAGTTCTCCTTAATACTTACCTTTTAGTTCTTTATAAGCTATACTATAGGATTCAAAAAGTAAACAAAAAGAACCCTTACACAATTTGCATTTCTTCTTGACCAACTCCTTATACTGCCAAAAAATACCATCAATTCATTTGGATAACTTTTTTGTGTTAACATGCAGTGGCTTGATGTGCAGTCTTAGCTCCCAGGTAAGAGACTGAACATGGGCTGTGGTGGTGAAAGCACAGTCATAACCCATTCTTTTTTTTTTTGTCTTTTTGTCTTTTTTAGGGCCGAACCCACAGCACATGGAGATTCCCAGGCTAGGGGTTGAATCAGAGCTGTAGCCGCCGGCCTACGCCACAGTCACAACAACGTGGGATCCAAGTGGCAACTGTGACCTTCACCACAGCTCATGGAAACACCGGATCCTTAACCCACTGAATGAAGCCAGAGATCGAACCCACATCCTCATGGATGCTAGTCGGGTTCATTAACCACTGGGCCACAATGGGAACTCCATAACCCATTATCCTTAAGAAAGTCTGCACTTCTAAGACTTTTATTCATTCACATATTGAACCTCAAACTCTTAAGGACCTTTCCAGTGGGACAAAAACAGCTGTCTTTAAAAAGTGGGGAAGAGTACAAATTTCATACTGTTGATTGTGTTGAATTGTTAGAAACCCTCTTTCCCCTACTCCCAACCTGGGTCTTACTAGATAAAAATATGTTATTAATGGGAGTTTGTAACACTGAATAGTATAGGGGCAGAAAAGGGTTTAAGAGACATTCTTTTACTCAATATTCTGGATTGTGGATTAGCAGCATCATGTTTACTCATTCCGTCAGTAATATGTAAAGGGAAAAAAATCTAGATTGGTGAATTTGAGAAACACATTTTTAATAATTAAATAATTTTAAATGTATATGAATACCTATACACCCAGTCTCAACATTTTAAAATTTAAATTGATTTACAATTTATGAAACACAAACCTTTATGGCAGAACTAGAAGTCTGTTCCCACCAGGCCCTCATACCTGATAGCAGCCAATCCGGCTCCTTCAAAATTCTGAAGAATTAACTACATCAAGAGTCATCATTTTTATGCATTTCATATTTAAACAGCAAATGCTATAGATTAAAAAAAAACCACAGAAGTCTAAATTAATGTGTTTTTCCCTAAATACCTAGTCTTTTGGCCAGGAAACATTGAGTAACTGGTAATATACTTCAAATCTCTCTTTGACATTTATGTCATTAAGGATATTAATATGTCAAATAAAAAAAGCAACTCTAATGATACACACTAACTAATCTTCCTACAATAATTATTCTGCAATTTAAACTGTCTTACCTATAACGTAATATGACAAAGACTCTATTCTACCAATAAGACATTAGAATTCTATAATAAGACTATGTTGGTTACTAAAAGTAACTTGTGAAAAAAATAAAATTACAAATAAGTTTAGATCATAGAAACATTCTGTGTATGAACATAAGAAATTGTCAAGGTTATCTCCCTACTCTCTTCGCTATCTTTACATTGTCAATAACTTCTCGATCCAGTAAGAATTTACTACTTCAGAACTTCCTTTGATTAATTCTTATTTTCATGATATTTCAACACAAAGATTTCATTCTAATTTATCTGGAGAGGATTATAGAAGGAGGGAGTGACGATCAACATTCTACTAGTGACTCAAATTTAAGAACTTTCAATATTTATATATAAAAACTTCTAAAACTGAGTCTGGTATTATTTAAAAGGAAGTGTTGTTCTTTTTCCAAACCTAGCTAAAATTTTTTTCAGCTTTTAAAAGGAACTGGATCTACTGTCAACAGATGTTAAAAAGCACAGAAGAAACAGACTTTTAGTTCCATATTGATTCAACATGTCTGTAAAAAAACAATCTCAAAAGATACAAAAGAAATCAGTTAGTCAATTTCTACCTGTGGATTTAAAGTGAAATATTTCATTGAAAAACTTTTTTATATTTTATTATTTGATACAATTTTCAAACTAGATTTAACATTTTAAATTCCAGGTAAAATTATTTAGGGACACTTTAGAACTCAGTGCATATAAAGTGAAACCAGGTCATCCTGACAATCTGATTACTAAAAAGTTCACAATTAAATCCACAGAATCTGTTAGAAAATGTCTGGCAACACATGAACAGTGAGCAGAACTGGTAAGTTTCTTGGTCATGTTTAGAGTTTTCCTGCCCTCAACCAGGAAGGCTGCATACTGCACTACACAGCTCAGGGAAAGACTGGTACACAGGGTTAATGGTACACAGGTTAATACAAATGAGAAAAATACTCAAAGTCCTACTACAGCAATAATATCCTCATTTAAATCACAACTTTCCACTTCACCATCTTTTTGAAACAAAAATAATTTACTGAAAACAATGCTCTAATGAATTTTAAGTACCATTTTAAAAGATGAGAGGTATCATATTTGACAAGAAACCTCTAGTAGGATGGATAAAAATTCAGAGAATATATATAATTTTTATGCTTTTTTAAAAAACCAAACACAGGAGTTTATAAACCCAACTCAAAGAAGAATTACAGTTGGGCAATCTACTATTATTGAAAGCATTCTTACTAACTTAGCACTAATTAAGATTTTTTATTAGCTTGTTTCTTAATATTTTAACTCAATCAAAATTTGAACCAATTTTATATAATTATAAAAGTGTATGATTTGAGAGCTGAGTAAAAATAAACTTGATAAATTTCAAATATTACTTTTCATACTTTTTCACTGATATAAGAAAATTCCTTTATATAAATATACTTAAATCTTCCATTACTTTGAACTGAATTTAAAATAAGTCTAAAACCACATATTTTTTAAAAGTAGGCAAAAGGCTATAGTAATATGCTACAAACAGAAGACAGGAGTGCTTGAGCCCTGTTTTAGATTATACAAAATAAAATATTTCCCCCTTGAGCAAATTTTTTTAAATAATTGTTTTAAAAGTCTCAAATATAATTCTTTATCCATAGCTCAGTATTTAACCTTTTTTAGGTGCAGTTAACAAAGAGCTTTAAATCCATTCCCACAGTTCAAAGATAAGATCCATTCTAGGAGATGGCACTAATGTGCCAAGGTGAAATTTTAAGAAATAATAATTGTATTAAGAACTTATACTGAAAATGTGTAATGTTAAACATATCTATTTTAAAACCTCCTACCACAAACCCTCAAATCACACTCTTTGAAATGAACTTTGCGAGCACTGTTCATGTTGGCCAGAGAATACTTTAGTTTTCTTTAAAAAGTAAAATGAAATGCATACCAGCAGCAACTACAGCTGGAGGAGGCGAGCCTGCCTCACCACCACTTGTCTGACTCATTGATGCTACAGATGTTTCTCTAGATGGAGGTAACTGTAACTCCTTTGGGAGAAGATCATAGACAGATTCTGTTGGGGGGAAGGGAAAACAATTCTTTTAAAAGAGAGTCAATAACCTAATATATGAGCACAAAATTAATGTCTTTTCACTTACAAGGAGAACTACATTAATCACACACATATAAAACTTAATATAATTACTGTTGTAAAAATTATTAGCAAATACTCTCTTTTATTATATAATTTTACTGAATCAAAGAATGAATTTTCCATTCATTCTGACCCTGTTTTCTTCTTGGCTTTACCCCTCATATTTCTGATGGTCTACAGAAAAAATTATTAAAATTTTAAAACTAGACAGAAGAGATATCAAATATTCCAAGATGGTCCAGAATCTTCCTTTGTAAAAAGTAAGAGGATAACTTATCATCCTTTACATATAAGATGGCATGTACTACTGTATATCATCTTTAAATTGGCTTCTCCAAATAGACTATTATAGTCTATTCCTGCTCTTTTACTCAGCACCCTTATCAAATATTTTAATTTGCTGTCATAACACATTTTTCCCTCCTAAAGAGGCTAAAAAGAGGAATGTTATAGCTTAAGGAAATACTTCTTACTCTGAGATACCTCCAACTCTAGAATGGCACAAGTATCCTTACTCTTAAATTAGAAAGCACAACTATCTATATTAGATTATGATTACTTTTGTATCCCAGATTAAAGAGTACTTTCTTTTTAATACACCTTATAATATTTTAATTGCCCATAAAGTCAGATTTAGATCTAATATTTTAAAATTTCTTTTATAGTTATTATTATATGGTTTTTGGACAGAAATAATTATTAAGATATTCTCCAAAGGTAGCAGAATCAATATTGGAAAAAACTTCAAAAGACCCATTAGAATCATATGATTATTTTCTAAAGAATCAAGGCACAGAGTTTAAGAGACTTGCCTAGTAATCCAAGAAATGTAACATTCCAATAATTAAAGATTATTAATTATTCGCACTAATAAGTGATTAAAAATAAAGGTAGTACTATAAGATAATATTATCCTTGGTAACAAATAATATTGTTAATTAAATGATTACTGAATTCATAAATACTTCGATCCTCCCAATTAATCATTAAAATATGTATGCTAAGTTTGACTCAGATAGGAATAAGAAAGATGTCATGAAGGAAAGTTAAAATTAAAGTTCTAGTATTAAATGATCTTTTTTCACAATAAAGAATCAAATTTTTCTTTTGAAAAATTCTAATACCTAGTTAACTTGAAATTATCACCTTAAAAGCATTTGGCAAAATTTACATATATCTGAATATAACATGCCCTGACTAAAATTTTTCAACCTGTTAAAATGTTGCTAAAAGCCTTAAGTAAATTAATTCCGTTTTTCAAGTGATATAGGAGGGAGAGAAGGGGGAACCTAATTAAAACAGAAATGCCGTATCATCAAATACTGATTTTAATACAATTATTTTTCCCATTCCATGTTGAAAACAAGAGATCCTTAAGAGAAGCATACTCAATACATTTTTTGGGGAGAAGAGGTATCCAAACAAAAAGGTAATTTGAAAATAAAAATTAGCTTAGATAAAAAGAGAGAGGATCTACCAAAATGCATTTATGTCAAGGGGGAAAAAAAACCTTAACCTAGTAATAGCCTCGTCACTAATCATGTTTCACTGGTCAGGGCTATTTATCCACTTCTCCAACTATTAAATTAAATAAACAGAAACAAAACAAACAGTTGTAGACTGAAACACTACCTTGCCCAAAGAAGGATCTAAAGTTAAGTCTAATTAGAGGTGTAAAAACAATGTTAATAAAAATACAGACAGCAACATGGATAGATCTAGACATTATCATACTACGTGAAATCAGAGAAAAACAAATATCATACGATACTGCTTATATGAGGAATCTAAAAAAATGATACAAATGAATTTAGTTACAAAACAGAAATAGCTCATAGACATAGAAGACAAAGTTATGGTTACTAAAGGGGAAAGTAGGGAAAGAATAAGATTAAAATATACATATATAAAATACATAATCAACAAGGACTACTGCATAGTACAGGAACTATACTCAATATCTTGCAATAGCCTCTAATGGAAAAGAATTTTTTTTTGTTTTTTTGTTTTTTTTTTTTTTTTGGTCTTTTAGGGCCACACCCAAGGAATATGGAGGATCCCAGGCTAGGGACTGAATTGGTGCTGTAGCTGCTGGCCTACGCCAGAGCCACAGCAACCTGGGATCTGAGCTGAGTCTGCGACCTATACTACAACTCACAGCAATGCCAGATCCTTAACCCACTGAGCAAGGCCAGGGAGCAAACCCACGTCCTCATGGATGCTAGTCGGGTTCATTAACCGATGAGCCACGACGGGAACTCCAGAAAAGAATCTTAAAAAGAATATTATATATATAACTGAATCACTTTGCTGTACACCTGGAACTAACAAAACACTGTAAATCAACTATATTTAAAAAAATTTTTTAAATAAAAAAATATATTGGAAAGGAATTTATTACAGAAATTATTATATCTCAGCCCTCACCATATAGCCTACCCCCAAATCAAAGTAATAAGTCAAGTGAAAGGTGTAGGAAGCATGGTATCATTCCTTTACCAAAGGTATTTTCTGATTAACTGACTCAAGTGTTTGGGAATTAAAGAAGTCATTAGTTTTATCCCATCTACCCAAGAAAAACAGTAGTTAATATAGTCCTTACCATCACAGGCTCTGATTTCAGACAGCACCGGGTTGGCTCTGCTACTTTAAATAACTTCTCTAAGACTTAAATCCTCAATGAACCTCTTCTTTTACCCTATTATCTCGAATAGATCCCCTTGAAGATAAAACTGTATAACCTGACCACATACACTGGCCTTACTCTCAAACTTGCTTTCCATAAAATATAAGAAGAATAAAGGGATATAAATTATGCTGTTAATATTAATGCATTTAGTCCTGAATTCAATCCAAGTTAAACTTTTTTACAGTTTCCACTAGCCAGTGAAAGAACTCCTGAACAAGAGCACAGGTACATTAAAGCCACGAAAACAAAAATAGTCTTACTTTATGCTAAAATGTTAAGCTGGGAATTTTTCTCATGTTATCTTTTTTTTTTTTTTTTTTTTTTTTCCCTTTCTTATGACCACACCTGGGGCATATGGAAGTTCCTGGGCTAGGGGTCAAATCAGAGCTGCAGCTACAGGGCTATGCCACAGCCACAGCAACACCAGATCTGAGTCACATGTGTGACCTATGCTGAAGCCTGCAGCAACGCCAGATCCTTAACCCACTAAAAGAGGCCAGGGATCGAGCTGCTTCCTCACAGGGACAGTGTTGGGTCTTTAACCCATTGTGCCACAACAGGTGTTATCTTTTAAATCAGTTAGATAGAGGAGAAAGGAATGAAATTCTAGATTATAAACACAGACTATAAAGAAAGAGAATGGGAATTGATAATGGAAAGGCAATTTCCCGAGGAAAGACTTACTTAGAAAACAAAAGTATAATCCCTACTAGATTTTTTTTTTAAAAGAATCTAGTAGATTATAAAAGAATCTAAGAGAATGGTTACAAAGTTTCTTTTTGGGATGGTAAAAATCACCAAATTAGATTATGGCAATGGTTACACAACTCTATAAATATACTAACCACCACTGAATATGTACACCTTAAATGGGTGAACTTTACATGAAAATTACACATGGATAATGCTGTTTTTAAAAAAAGAGAAAGAGGAGTTCCCGTCATGGTGCAGAGGAAACGAATCCAACTAGGGACCATAAGGTTGCGGGTTCAATCCCTGGCCTCGCTCACTGGGTTAAAGATCCAGCATTGCCATGAGCTGTGGTATAGGTTGCAGACATGGCTCGGATCTGGCATTGCTGTGGCTCTGGCATAGGCCAGCAGCAACAGCTCCGATTAGACCCCTAGCCTGGGAGCCTCCATATGCTGCAAGTGCGGCCCTACAAAGACAAAAAGACAAAAAAAAAAAAAAAGAAGAAGAAGAAGAAAGAGGAATAGAACAAGGACAAGTGAGAAGTGCAAGAGCAAGCTAGGTCTCTCAATGTTCCTAATAAACTTCATGGACAAAAATATCTCTTCCCAGAGTTCCCACTATGGAGCAGTGGTGATTCACAGTTGCAGCTCATATTCATTCCCTGGCCTGGGAACTTCCATATGCCCTGGGTGCAGCCAAAAAAGAAAAAGAAAAAAGAAAAAAAAATTCTTCATATAGCTTCTATTTGTGAAAAGTGAAATTATGGAGGCTAAGCTACAAATTAACCTAATTTGCTTTTTAAGGCTCTTCTACTGGAGGATCAGGAAAATGCTACGGGCATAGTTATCCTACATTCAGTAAAATATCTGATGAAAATCTTAAAAAGTTCTTATGAACAAAATGAAGAAATACAGACTTCATAAAACATATGACTCTAAGCAACAGTAACCAAAATGCATAGGTTCAACCTTGAGGGAGATCGCTACTACATCAACAACTTGAACAAAAATATGGAATTTGCAAATGACACAGGCTTAAGGGGGATATATCATAATTCATCACAGATCAAGAAAAGCTAGAATATGTGCCCAAGGGAATAAAGTGAAATTTAATAACGTTCAATGTAACAGCTGGTAAAAACTTCTCTTGTGCAATGTACTCAAATTCACCCACTCTCACTCTTTTTGAAAATCTAGAAATGATTTTACTTTTGTTTTCTAAGGAATTATTCTCTTGCTCTTCCAGAATTAGGGTGACTATTGTCTTATTTTTTTTTCTATGAATGTTGCTAATAATTTATGCAATAACAATGCTAAATCAACTCACTTAATAGTTCATTATGAATTTAAGTTGACCAAAATCCCATATAAGTGTACTGCTTAAGTATCCATGTAGTAGACTTAGGTCAAGTATGATATAATAAAAAATTATGTTGGAGTTCCCATCATGGTGCAGTGGTTAACGAATCCGACTAGGAACCATGAGGTTGCGGGTTCAATCCCTGGCCTGGCTCAGTGAGTTAAGGATCCGGAGTTGCTGTGAGCTGTGGTGTAGGTTGCAGACAAGGCTCGGATCCCGTGTTGCTATGGCTCTGGCGTAGGCCAGCGGCTACAGCTCCGATTCGACCCCTAGCCTGGATACCTCCACATGCTGCGGAAGAGGCCCTACAAAAGGCAAAAAGACAAAAATAATAATAATAATTATTATTTATGTTAACATAAACTACTAACAAGTGTATGAAATAAGAAATAAGGCAGAAAAAGGAAGAAGCTCAGAAGACAGAATTTGTCTTGTGTTGGTACAATGGTGCAGAGCCTAGGGCGATTAGGGGAAAGGTAGAAATGGAGGAAAGAAATCATTTTCAGATATTGAAAGCAAACTAATGCTTCCCACTGTCAGGTGCAAAGTTGAACTGTTGGCTGGCTTATTTGTTTAGGCATTCAGTAAACTCTTAACTGATCCATTTATGTCACTGGTCATTTCTGGGTCAATCTGGTCTTTTACCCTTCAACACTGGCTACCTGGGGGTAGAAGTTTCACCACACTGCATTCAACTCAAGGTAGAAATCCTATCCTGAGGGCACAAGGCAGTGAAAGAAAAGGAAAAACTGGTAACTTAACAGTGCAGCACTTTCTTTTTTTCTTCTCAATCAGTAATTGTTCTTTAACTGCTGATCAACCAAATACCGCTCTCTACTATTTCATTCCGCATGTTGCTCAGTTGTAGCAAAAGATGAAAACACTTCAATCCCCAGACTCCCTTACTTTTCCCCAGAAGTGCCCAGGGTGATAAAACAAAGCAAACAGCTGAGAAAAGGCATGCTTTTCTAGTTCTTCCCTTTGCAAAGCAACAACATTAATAATACAATTACAGCTTCCATTTATTGAGCACTTGGGGGAGGGAAAAGCACTACGCACGGTTTGTTATATACATATTCTCATTTAATTTCAAAACAATTGTGAGGTAGGTTTTACCAATAAAGAATGTGAAACCTGCATAATAATTTAAAAAAAAAAAGCAAAGAAAACAGAGAGAGGAAAAAAAACACATATGATAAAAAAAAGAAGGAAAGGATAAATACAAAGGTTACCACAATGGCTTCCTTTTAAGGGGAGACAAGGATATAGGACAAAGGAGCAACAGAAATAAGTTGGGCTGGACAGTGGGCTCATGAATGTCCTTTTTACTAAAATATACAATGTAATCAAATCAATAAATACAATAAAAATTAAGGCTATGCATGGACAGTGAGCTGACTCATGGAGTTGCTCTAAGGCTTCAATAAGATGATGTCAAAAAGAACTCTGTTGGAGTTCCCATCGTGGCGCAGCAAAAAGAACTCTGTAAATTATTATTTCTTTTTTAGGAATGTTTTATCACAACCTTACCTTTGTTGATCTGATAGCTAGCATTCAATGTTTAACTGCTTTAGGGTCAGAAAGTAAAGACCAGAATTGTCAGAGCCCACTGATTAACTTTTCTAAGGACACTCATTAACTTTCAGGTAACAAAACAAACAAAAGTTGTAAACAACTAATATTACAGACTTAACTTCAGAGATGAACAATAAAAGGTGGGGTGGGAAACTCTGTAAATAACATGTTTCCACTCAATTGTCAAGCAAGTAGCTAAATGGAAATATGTGTGGTAAAAAAAGGATGATACTGGGAGTTCCCATTGTGGTGCAGCGGAAACAAATCCAACCAGGAGCCATGAGGTTTTGGGTTCGATTCCTGGCCTCGCTCACTGGGTTGGGGATCTGGCGTTGCTGTGAGCTGTGGTGTAGGTTGCAGATATGGCTCGGATCTGGCGTTGCTGTGGCTCTGGTATAGGCCGGCAGCTGTAGCTCTGATTTGACCCCTAGCCGGGAACCTCCATATGCTGTGGGTGAAGCCCTCAAAAGACCAAAAAAAAAAAAAAAAAAGAGAGAGATGATACTTTATGTTGGAAATGCTTTAAAAAATTAAAAGGTGAATTAATACTTAGCACATGTATTAGTTATTCAAATAATGAATGCTCCCTGATATGAGATGCAAACACTCTAATACTAGAAAATGTATTTATAAATGTTCATATCTTGTTTTCAAAAGGGGTACTTTTAAAAAAACTCTATTTACAAGGCTACTTTACTTTAGCACCTGAAAGAGTAAAAAGACTTTCAAAAAGTTCTTTCAGGGAGTTCTCTTGTGGCTCAGAGGGTTAGGAATCAAGCACTGTCACTGCAGTGGTTTGGATCACTGCTGTGGCATGGGTTTGATCCTTAGCCCTAGGAACTTCCACAGGCCTCAAGTGCAGCCAAAAAAAAAAAAGTTCTTACAAACGGTTTGGGAACTAATTGCCTTATTCTTCTATGTCTCTATTAACTATCTCAATAAGCTGGTGAATCTGAAGACTATGGTTTCACATCAGACATTCTAAAATAAAATTCCTGGCACCTCCACTGTGCCAACATAGTTCTGCATTGAAGAGAGAGAGTATTCATTCTGTTAAAAACACTTCGGGCTTGACAGTCATCACACTTGGCATCTCCACTGGAAAATGTACTGGCTGCAGGTCTACTGGATATTTGGTTTCTAAAAGATTATTAAGTCCAAGAATAACTGGTAGGTGATGCTCTTTTTTAACAAATATTTCTGATCTAAGTTTAAGTCCATTTACTAGTTTCCGGTTACTTATATCACTACTTCTTGACTGTATTTTATTATTGTTTTCCTCAAGCTAGTGTTCTACAGTAATTTTAAATAATATACAGCAACACAGATTACAATAATTTGGGGAATAGGAAAAATAACTTGAGTTCCACAATTATTTTAATATGGCATGTCATTTTTTTCTAAGTATTAACTTTTCACTTTAAAACTTCACAATTATTTTCTACACAACTTTTTTTTTCATTTTATTACTCAAATGAATTTATCACATACTATACAACTTCTTAACACTTATGAGGCATAGAATGAAGTATACTATTTAACCATTTTGGTTATATACTTTCTTAATTTACTCATATTATTTTCAGAAGTTACTTAAGTTTGTCCTAGAAGGAACAAGACTTTCAAAGTCCTATCTATGACATAACTATTGAGTAAAACCTTTATGAAGGAAAAAGGTTGGTGCAGTGGAAATGAATCTGACTAGTATCCATGAGGATGCAGGTTCAATCCCTGGCCTTGCTCAGTGGGTCGGGGATCCAGTGTTGCCATGAGCTGTGGAGTACGTCGTAGGCTCGACTCAGATCCCACGTTGCTGCTGCTGTTACTATGGCCAGTAGCTGTAGCTCTGATTCGACCCCTAGCCTAGGAACTTCCATATGCTGCAACTGCGGGGCCCCCACCAAAACAACAAAAAAAACCACCTGTATAGCTTATTACGGCTTATTTTAATTTTTGACAATCTTACAAGAACTTAACTGTATAGCATAAAGAACTACACTTAATTTTTTGTGTGTCTTTTTTTTTTTTTTTTAGGGCCGCACCCATGGCATATGGAGTTCCTAGGCTTGGGGTCAAACTGGAGCTGTAGCTGTTGGCCTGTACCACAGCCACATCAACTAGGGATGTGAGCTGCATCTGCCACCTACACCACAGTTCACAGCAGGGCCTGATCCTTAACCCACTGAGAAAGGCCAGGGATCGAACCTGTGTCCTCATGGATGCTAGTCAGATTCGTTTCTGTTGAGCCACAACAGGAACTCCAATGTTTTGTAGTAACCTATAAGGGAAACGAATTAGGAAAAAATATGTATAACTGAATCACTGTGCTGTAACCTAAAACTAACAGGATGCTGTAAATCAACTACACTTCTATTTATTTATTTATTTAGGGTCACCCACAGCATCCAGAACTTCCCAGTCCACTGACCAAATTCACACCACAGCAGTGACCATGCTAGATCCTTTACCTGCTGAGCCACCAGGGAACTCCAACTATACTTCAATTTAAAAAATACTTTTTCATAGAGCTTTAAGAACTGTAGAGTTCAATAGGCAAAACATTTTCTAACATAAATTGTACCAATGTTTTCTTAGGTCTGTCTCCCAAGGCAATAGAAATAAAAGCAAATATAAATAAAATAAATAAATAAATAAATATCACCTAATCAAACTTACAAGCTTTTGCATAGCAAAGGAAACCATAAACAAAATGAAAAGACAATCTACAGAAGGGGAAAAAGTATCTGTAAATTAAAAAAATGTGCAGAAGACCTACAGTTTCCCAAGGCAATAGAAATAAAAACAAAAATAAACAAATTGGACTTCATCAAACTTAACAAGCTTTTGCACAGCAAAGAAAACCACACACACACACACACACACACACACATACACACACACAAACCCGAAAAAACTATGAAATGGAAGAAAGTAGTTGCAAACAATGTAATGGACAGAGGCTTAATCTCCAAAATATACAAATAACTCATATGACTCAACAACAAAAAAAACTAACAACCCAACTGAAAAATGGGTAGAAGACCTAAACAGACATTTCACCAAAGAAGCCCAGTAGGCACATGAAAAGATGCTCAACATCACTAATTATTAGAGAAATGCAAATCCAAACTACAATGAGGTACCACCTCACACTGGTCAGAATGGCTATCATTATTAAGTCTACAAATAAATGCTGGAGAGGGTATGGAGAAAAGGGAACCCTCCTACATTACTGGTTGGAACATAAAATGGTACAAGCACTAAGGAAAACAATATGGAGGTTCTTCAGAAAGCTAAAAATAGGATTATCATATGATCCAGCAAACCCACTCCTGGGTATATAGCTGCACAAAACTATAATTACAAAAGATACATGCACCCCTATGTTCATAGCAGCACTATTCACAATAGCCAAGACATGGCAACAACCTAAATGTCCATCAACAGATGAATGGATGAAGAATATGTGGTACATATATACAATGAAATACTACTAAGCCATGAAAAAATGAAACAATGCCATTCACAGCAACATGGATGCAACTAGGGATTATGATACTAAGTGAAGTAAGTCAAAAAGGAAAAAACAAATACTGTATCATTTATATGTGTGATCTAAAATATGACATAATCAACATATTTATGAACCAAAAACAGACTCACAGACAGAACAGACTTATGGTTGCCAAGAAGATCAGGTAGGGAAAGGAAGGATTGGGAGTTTAGGATTAGCAGAGGCAACCATTATATGGGATGGATAAACAACAAGGTCCTACTGTTTAACAGAGGGAATCATATTCAATATTCAGTGATAAGCCACAATGGAAAGGAATATGAAAAAGAATATACATACGTATAATTGAGTCACTTTGCTGAACAGCAAAAATTAATACAACATTGTAAATCAGCTTCAATAAAATTTTTTAAAAAATTGTAGCATACAAAGTTCAAATGGGGTGAGGAGGACCAGGGCTGGGTATAAGGAGGGAATCCATGGTAGGGATAGAGGTAGTGGGAACCTAGCAAAGAGTTTCAGAGCCCATGCAAGGTGAGGAAAGCATTAATGGGGAGGGAGAGTCAGAGCAAAAAGATAATCAGGTGCAGAGTCCAAGCAATGTAAATAAAGTATCTGCAGCATGGTGTGCAGTGTCAGAGCCCGAGCAGGATGAAGAATACATCTGGGAGGGGGATGTTTGGAAGGGGTTGCTGAGGGCACAAGGATGACCCAGCTTGGGATAAAGCCCAGGAAAGCAGAATGAAAAGAGCATCTATGCAAAGGGAAGCCTGATGCACAGGAGGACAATCTACCATGGTGGGTTAGAGTCCAAGCAATGTGAGAATTTCCTGGTTAACTACAAGATGAGCCTAAAATATATATTGTTTTGCTAAAGCTAAGGAAGTACTCAAAGAATTATGGGGGGCATGTCAAAAGGATATAGAAACCTGCTTAAAGAGGCTTCCACTAACCACTATAAGACAATAAGAGCATGAAAATAAGTAGATATAATCTACTAAAAAACACAGGAGTCACTACTGATATAAAAATAGTAATGGGAGTTCCCATCATGGCTCAGCAGTAATGAACCTGACTAGTATCCATCAGGATGAGGGTTTGATCCCTGGCCTTGTTCAGTGGGTTAGGGATCTGGCATTGCTGTGAGCCGTGGTGCAGGTGGAAGATGCAGCTCAGATCTGGAGATACTGTGGCCATGGTGTAGGCTGGCAGCTACAGCTGTGATTCAACCTCTAGCCTGGGAATTTCTTGAGGCTTGGGAAAATTTATGACAGAGTTTGTTGTATCTTTGAATACTGCTGGAGTTTTTTTTTCCTGAATAGCAAAAAAGAATAGCAAAAAGGACTTTAATTACCAATTGCAGATTACCTACATTTTTAAATCTTGATGGGAAACTGATTATATTTACATATCAAAGCAAGGAAACACTGTTTATCTTTCCATACTAAAATGACAATTGCTATTTCACATGGTGGTAGATAAGATTAGATATCTGATATTTAGATTCCCAGATTTTTTTTTTCTTTTTCTTTTTGGTCATGCCTGCAGCACGTGGAAGTTCCCAGGCCAGGGACTGAACTCATGCCATATCAATGACCCAAGCTGCTGCAGTGACAACACTGCATCTTTAACTTACAGAGCCACAAGAGAACTCCCAAGTTTTTAGACTTGACACGACGCATGTAGACTTGAATAATATCTAAAACAATGGAATTAACTCAGCTGTCATTTTGAAATTAACTAGAAATGGAGTTCCAATCGTGGCACAGCAGAAATGAATCCAACTAGGAACCATGAGGTTTCAGGTTCTATCTCTGGCCTCAATCAGTGGGTTAAGGACAGTATTGCTGTGAGCTGTGGTGTAGGCTGCAAACAGGGCTTGGATCGGGCGTTGTGTGGCTCTGGTGTAGATCGGCAGCTGCAGCTCCAATTAGACCCCTAGCCTGGGAACATCCATATGCCGTGGGTGTGGCTCTAAAACGACGAAAGAAAAAAAATTATCCAGAATTACCTCTTAAGGGCAAAAACTAAAGAATCAATGGGTAAAGTTTGCCCCCTGATGGCATGGCATACACCAGTCTTCCAGATCATCTCTTGGCTATGATCTAATACAAATAATGCCTTGTTACAAAGAAGTTTAATACTTTGTTTCTTGACCCAAAAAAAGACTAGCTTAGGGGTTCCCATCGTGGCTCAGTGGTTAACGAATCCGACTAGGAACCATGAGGTTGCGGGTTCGATCCTTGGCCTCGCTCAGTGGGTTAAGGATCTGGTGTTGCCATGAACTGTGGTGTAGCCTGCAGATGCGGCTCGGATCCCACATTGCTGAGGCTGTTGTGTAGGCTGGCAGCTCTAGCTCTATTCGACCCCTAGCCTGGGAACCTCCATATGCCTCAGGTGTGGCCCTAGAAAAGACAAAAAAAAAAAAAAAAAAAAAAAAAAGGATAGCTTAATTGTGAGAATTGACTAGATGTGAATTCTAGAATAATAATTTTTTTCATTAATTCTGATAATGACTTTCAGTTGTCATTATACAATGGCAAGTGAAAAGGTAGCTTACATAAATCTTTCTGCCACAATGGTCCATAAACAGAAATAGCTCTAGAAAACTGAAAATTGTTCTACAAATAAGTTATATCTGATAATATTACAATTTAGAGTTTACAAAGCACTTTTATATTTATAATCCTATATGTGTAAAGTGTTGATGCTAAAGCATATATAAATAAAATGGATAGTACTAATCTTATGAATTACTAATCATAACTTCAAAATAGATTGTTTTTTTAGTTTTCATTTTTTATTAAAGCACAACATACACATACAGTAATGTATACATATCTTAAATCTTGACCTTGAAGAATTTAAAAAAGTGAACACACACCACTACCCAGCTGATGAAGCATCCTTCATGCTTCCTCCCAGGAAATAGCCCAAGAGGTAACCAATATTCTGATTTCTATCATTATACATTGTAGCTTTCCATGTTTGCAAAATCATACAGGATATATACTCTTTCGTGCTTAGTTTCTTTCACTCAGCAATATGTCTGTTCAGTTTATTGGTGTTGTTACTCACAGCAGTTTATTCTTTTGGACAGCTATGTTATTACTCTGCCATGTGAATATTCAACAATTAAATCCATTCTGCTGTTAAATGACTGAGTTGTTTACTTTTTACCTATTACAAAAACACTTCTATGAAGATTCTTATATGTGCACATATGTACTTCCCTTTGTTATAAAATTGCTGAGTCATAAGGTATATACATACTCATCTTTAGTTGATATTGCTAAATAGTTTTTTCCCAATGGTTGTACCTATACACACTCTTTTTTTTATTTGGCCTTGCCCATGGCATGCAGAAGTTCCCAGGGAGGGATCAAACCCATACTACACAGCAACATGAGCTACTGCAGTGACAATGCTGGGTCCTTAACCCACTGAGCCACATGGGAACGCCCCAATATACACTCAAATTAACATCAGTGTATGAAAGTTCTCAATACTTCATAAGCTCAGTCATGAGCAAATGCTTTTATCTTTTTTTGAAAGTGATCTGGCAGAGATGGAATGGTATCACACAGTGAGGTTTTTAATTCATACTTCCATGAAAATTAATAATTTTGAGCACCTTTTCATATGCCTATTGGTCATGTGGTTATCTTCTTTCCTGTTCGAGGATGTTCAAGTCTTTTACCCATTTTTTAATTTAGTTGTGCTTTTTTAAAAAAATCTGTAGGAACTCATTAATATATGCTAGATACAAATCCTATGTCAAATATACATATGTAAATGTCTTCTCCCATATGCGATTTACCTTTCCATACCCTTTAAGAAACAGAAGTTCTTAATTTTAATGAAGTTTAATCAATCTTTTCATTCAAGGAGTTCCCGTCATGACGCAGCGGAAAAGACTCTGACTAGGAACATGAGGTTGCCAGTTCGATCCCTGGCCTCCTCACTTAGTGGGTTAAGGATCTGGCATTGAAGTGAGCTGTGGTAGAGGTCACAGACTCAGCTCAGATCCAGCGTTTCTGTGGCTCCTGACGTAGGCCAGCATCTACAGCTCTGATTAGACCCCTAGCCTGGGAACCTCCATATGCTGAGGGAGCAGCCCTAGAAAAGGCAAAAAGACAAAAAAAAAAAAAAAAAAAAAAAAGACTCAAGAGTATAAAAGTTCTAATACTAGAAGGTGTCAATATTATTATTAAATGGAAGTATAAGAATTCTCATTTGGCTTGTATCAGAAGTCAAAATCATGAGATACTATGTAGGGCAGATAGTTATTAGGCATTTCAGATATTACTGTAAGCTTTTTTACATATGGGGGTTAGGGACGAAGGAGAAGGCCACAAGATTACATAGAAATGTATAAAAGCAATATGATCCTTGTGTCAGGATACCAATATTGTTATCAATAAATAAGAGGTTAAATAGCATGGCATTATGAAAGAGCAAGGGTAGTAAGAACTGGGCTTTCATTATAGCTCCATCACTTATGTTCTGACTTTGGGGCAAGTTACTCAGAATAGTAAGCTTTGTTTCATTTATAATATGGCAGAAATTATCTACCTTGTAGAGTTGCAAATACTATCAATAATGTACACAACACACGTAGAACAAACCGTCCAGTACAATGTAGGTATACAATGTGATTATTATGCTGATGAGTAATTAACTCATTAAAAAGTAATTTACTGTGAGCCAAGGATACAAAATAAGACAAAAAGGTCCCTGTCCTTAAGGAGTTTTTCTATAATGAGAGAAACAAAAAAACAAAGAAATAATTTTTAGCAATTCAAAGTAAGATGATTGATGCGAAGAAAACAAACAAGAATCTGTAGTAAAGAATAATGGGGGAGTTCCCATCGTGGCGCAGTGGTTAACGAATCCGACTAGGAACCATGAGGTTGCGGGTTCGATCCCTGCCCTTGCTCAGTGGGTTAACGATCCGGCGTTGCTGTGAGCTGTGGTGTAGGTTGCAGATGCGGCTCGGATCCCGCGTTGCTGTGGCTCTGGCGTAGGCTGGTGGCTACAGCTCCGATTCAACCCCTAGCCTGGGAACCTCCATATGCCGCGGGAGCGGCCCAAGAAATAGCAACAATAACAACAACAACAACAACAACAAAGACAAAAGACAAAAGACAAAAAAAAAAAAAAAAAAAAAAAAAAAAAGAATAATGGGGAAACTAAGAAGACACCTGGGGAAGGCCAAGGTTCCTGGAGATAAGAAAGAATCAGCAACTCAAAGAGAAGAAAGAGAAGACAATCTGAGGGAAGAACATGTAAAAAAGTCCTCAGGTAGGAAAAGACATGGCATATTTGAATAACTGAAAGGTGCACCATCTGGTTAAAACACAGTAATGGGAGTTCCCGTTGTGGCGCAGTGGTTAATGAATCCGACTAGGAACCATGAGGTTGCGGGTTCGGTCCCTGCCCTTGCTCAGTGGGTTAACGATCTGGCGTTGCCGTGAGCTGTGGTGTAGGTTGCAGACGCGGCTCGGCTCCCGCGTTGCGGTGGCTCTGGCGTAGGCCCCTAGCCTGGGAACCTCCATATGCCACTGGAGCGGAACAAGAAATGGCAAAAAGACAAAAAAAAACAAAAAAACAAAAACACAGTAATGAAGAGATTCTGCTTCCTAGCATGAGATAAGGTTAGTGGGGATGGGAGAGGGCTGAACTTGCAAGGCCTTAGCATCTTTGATAAGGTCAAGATCTTATTTATTAAGTGGGTAGATGAATGGATGCATGAAACAGAATTGAAGGTTTATGCAAAGGACTCAGAAGACAGAAATATCTAATGATGTGGCCAGCACCTTTAAGAAAACAAAAATAAAACCAATTAAGTTCTACTTATTCAAATCAGTTCATTTTTTAGGAAGTGAAACAAAGTGAAAAATACACAAATAATTACTATCATCCCAGTAAGGCTAAAAATATAGATGTGAGGGTAAACAAGAGCTAAACACATACTACCAACACAGTACTGCAGCTGTTTCCCCAATCTAAAATCCCCCAACCTAAAATGCACCAAAAGTTTACAGGTGAACTGGTTATAATCTATGGTTGTCACTACTACGACTCTGTTACATATGGAGTCACATCTGCTTAAATTACATGCATTCACTGGGGGGTTACCAGGAACCACTGAGTTGTAGAAATAATAAGTGGAGTTACTAACATAAATAAAAGTCATGGAGTTCCCATCGTGGCGCAGTGGTTAACGAATCCGACTAGGAACCATGAGGTTGCAGGTTTGATCCCTGGCCTTGCTCAGTGGGTTGACGATCCGGCGTTGCTGTGAGCTGTGGTGTAGGTTGCAGACGCGGCTCGGATTCTGCATTGCTGTGGCTCTGGCATAGGCTGGCGGCTACAGCTCCGATTCGACCCCTAGCCTGGGAACCTCCAAATGCCGCGGGAGCGGCCCAAGAAATGGCAAAAAGACCAAAAAAAAAAGTCATAATTCTTGCCCTCAAAAAAGTATGAATGAGGAGGTCTTACTGAGATATTCCATGAGCATTATTTATTTGTTTTCAAAGGCAATCAGGTGAATGCCTCATGACCATTTCAAGATGACTAATTTCACTTTGAAATGCACAACTTTTCTTTCTGCAGGTCTTGTACTTTTCTACAGTACATCTCTGGATTGCAGAAGAGATCTGTTTGGCCTGCACAGTGTTCTAAAATATTCTGCATTAATAGTCAACATTTAATAATGGGATTTTACCTAATCCATATTTCTTGCTTCTCTTGGAAAATCAAAAGGTCTGGCAATATTAAGTATATACTGCCACAAGGAAAACTCTTCCAGCTACTAAAAGTACCATTCAGCCAATTCCACAGACTTACATTACACTAAGTCCTGTAGGCACCTGAGTTTTTCAATCTCTATATTAGGAATTGTACAACTGAGATCTTTTTATGAAGTAAGAGGAGAGAAAGACAAAAGATGAGTCTTCCTTGAAGAAACTTTGCAAGAGCTTAAAGACCAAAACAGTGGTCTCAACTTTTTTATTATATAGATCATAACTTTCTTGATCCCTCTCCAGAGGCAAACTTAATGAGAAAGAAACTGAACATGATAGTCAAAGGCTGGTAGGTAACTGATCTTCCAGAGGGTAAAATAAAGATTCAGTACCAAAACACTTTTAAAGAGATATAGACTTTCACAGAACTTAGTTTACTTAGTCTATTTCCTTAAGTTACAGACATAAAAACTATACCTATCTAGCTCACAGATATATAAACTTTATCTATATAGGGTCAGAAATGAAGAATTTGCCCCAAATTAGAGAGGTGACAGCAAAACCAGAATCAGAAAGCAGTCACAAAACCAGTGTTCAACACTTACTAAGCATCTAACATTTGTAAGGCTCCATGCACGACGATAAAGGTATAAATGTGTACAACAGTACTTTTTACAATATAACACTTTCCTACTTTCTTTTTTGCTAATATTTTTATAGAATTTTATAGAATTGTAATGAATCCAATAAAGGCCACTTTTCAAAAACAAACAAAAAAACCCCATTTCCTATACCCCAAAGAATTGAAAGCTCCTACTCAAACAAAACATGTGCATCCATGTTCATTGCATGTGACTAGCAGCACTACTTAACAATGGTTAGAAGGTGGAAACAACCTACACATCCATCAGAAAATGAATGGATAAACAAATCGTGCTATCTATACAATGGAAGAGTATTCATCCTTAAAAAAGAATGAAGTACTAATAGCACTAACACAAGGTGGATACATCTTGAAAACATGCTAAATGAGGAGATCCCTGGTGGCCTAGTGGTATTGTCACTGCTGTGGCTCAGGCTACTGCTGTGGCTTGGGTTTGATTCTTGGCCCAGGAACTTTTGCATGCGGCAGGTGTGGTAAAAAACAAAAGAAAACAAAAAAACCTATACACAACAAAACAAAAAACCACGCTAAGTGAAGGGAGCCAGACACAAAAAGTCACGTATTGTATGATTCCACTTATGTATATAATAACCAGATATATAAATCCATAGAGACAGAACAACAACTGGTAGTTACCAGGTGCTAGGGGGAGGCGGACAGGGAGGAACAACTGTTAATGCATACAGGGTAACCTTTTAGGGTGATGAAAGTTTTTTAATCTAGGTATATAGAGGTGGTAGTTTCATTACACTGTGAATTATTCACTTTAAAATGGTTAATTTATGTGATTTTCACATCAATAAAGATATTTTAAAGAATAATTCCTTATTTGACCACCAGGTGGAATATGCCACCAAATTGTAAAGTAATTGCTCTTCCTATTAGGAAAAAACAAAAACAAAAAACAAACAAAATCCCACAATCATCTGACCACCTACTAGGTACCAAATGTAGTGCTGATGTTTTATATATAAATGCCTCAGCAAATCTCACACAACAATCAGGACAGATAGAGTTAACACAGACAGGAAAGGAGAGAAGGTTTGGTGGTACCAAATTGAATACCACTCCAATGCTAGTTCCACTGCTTGCTACAATGTACTCCTGGACAAATTACTTTTAGTCTGTTTTCCAAAAAAATAGATGAATTATGATGCTATCTATACCTCAAAGGGTTGTTCTGAAGATTAAATAATTCAAGAATTTAATGACCGAGGCTCTTTGAAAGAAGTAAACAAATTTTACCTATTATTATGTAACCAAATATAATTAATATAACATAGCTAATGTCTTAATTAACATTAATGCCATTGGTAATTTGTAACTGGTAGGTATTTTAATCACCAAAAGCTGCTTGTATGATAGTACTGACAAACAAAATGTTCATACCTCAAGTTCTTTTATTTAGAATACATTTGAAGGAAATGATAATACTGGAATTTATACACATCACAGAAGATCTTAGTAGAAAAATATGTCCTGTTTGAAGTCCTATAATGCATTATATAAATGAAAAACATGAAGAGGATTTAGAGGGCTGCAATAAATGTAAATACTGAAAATTAAAACCTGTGAGGAAAAATTTAAAACATGGTATCACAAAAGTTTCAGTTGGTTGCTATGTTCTAATATGAGAAGTTTCTTATTTTAACATTTTTAAGTTTTATTAAGTTATTAAAGTGGCAGACAAAAGATATATAAAGGATATATCATTATGGAAATGTGGAATTTTTTCTAAGTATAAAGGAAAAAATTAAGTCACTTCAAATTCCAATTCTCAGAAATCACCCTTCTAACATTTTATTTTACTTTATTTTGTTTATTTATTTATTTTTTCTTTTTATCCCCACACCTGCACCATATATGGAAGTTCCCAGGCTAGAGGTCGAATCAGAGCTGCAGCTGAGGCCTATGCCACAGCCACAGCAACACGGATCCAAGCTACATCTGTGACCTATGTTGCACCTTGTGGCAATACCAGATTTTTAACCCATTGAGCGAGGCCAGGAATCAAACCCGCATCTTTACAGAGATAGTATCAGGTCCTTAATGCCCTGAGCCACAAGGGAAACTCCCTTACCATTCTAACATTTTAATCTCTTTCCTACTAGCTCTTTAAAAATAAAAGTGAGATCACAGTTTTGTATTTTCCTATTAAAAAATTTAATATTCATCATGGACATTTTCTTTTGCTTTTTTTGTATGTGTCTTTTTTAGGGGCACACCCATGGCATATGGAAGTTCCCAGGCTAGGCGTTGAATTGCAGCAAGAGTTGTCAGCCTATGTCAAAGCCACAGCAATGCCAGATATGAGCTGCATCTGTGACCTACACCGCAGTTTGTGGCAACGCTAGATCCTTAACCCACTGAGCAAGGCGAGGGATCAACCCCACATCCTCAGAGATACTAGTTGGGTTTGTAACCCACTGAGCCACAAAGAAAACTCCCATTATGGACATTTTCTTCTACTATCAACTATTCCTTGAATACATGATTTAGAATTACAAGATAGATTTAATTTTATGAATTTTATTAGACAAAAGACAACGAAGATTTTTTTTTTTTGTCTTTTTGCTTTTTCTTGAGCTCTATTTTTAAAAAATTATTACTTTGGGAGTTCCCGTCATGGCTCAGTGGTTAACGAATCCGACTAGGAACCATGAGATTGCGGGTTCAATCCCTGGCCTCACTCAGTGGGTCAAGGATCCTGCGTTGCTGTGGCTGTGGTGTAGGCTGGCAGCTACAGCTCCATTAGACCCCTAGCCTGGGAACCTCCACATGCCGCGGGAGCGGCCCAAGAAATGGCAAAAAGACAAAAAAAAAAAAAAAAATTTACTACTTCTTCTTAGTTATAACATTGTTCCAATAAAAAAAGATTTTATGCTTTTAAATGCCTTTGATTTAACAAACTAGAAAGCTTGTTTAGAATTTTAAACAAGTTTAGAGTCTGATTAAATTTTAGAGTCCTACAACTGCTCTAAGTAGCAGAGCAAGCATTTGAATCCAGATCTGTTTTGACTCCAAAGCCTAAACATGTAACCAAAATATTATAGGATGGTTTGAGTATGGTTTTATCTAATTACTTGCGGGTAGTTTTATTTAGTTAGCTCATTCTCAAAATAAAGCTAAAAGATGCATGTGTGAAAGATTCACCTTGAAATTTAATAGCAGAAAAAAGTGTAAAAATAAAAAATTTAAGTGCTTAGTGCTCATCATAGAGAAAATGCTACATAAGTATTAGCTATTATTACTCACAGGAAATAACTGTAACAGTAGAGAGGGGGGAAAAAAGTATGCACTGTGTTCCTTATAGTGATGTTTATAACAGTTAAAATAAAATAAAACTCCATCATCGAAGACTGGCTGATTTAAGTATATTTGGTATTTACACTATGGGATACAATCAGCCCTCTCTATCCTCAGGTTCCACATCCTTGGATTTAACCAATCACATATGTTTTAAAAAAATTCAAACTTAAGATAAATATATAAATACATATTAATTATACAGATTAAACACAAGGCAGCATTAACAGGGAAAAGAAACACAAAAATGGGAATTCCCATTTTTGGCTCAGTGGTATTGAACACCACTAGCATCCATGAGGATGTGGGTTCAATCCCTGGCCTTACTCAGTTGGTTAAGGAATTAGCATTGCCATGAACTGTGATGCAGGTCGAAGATGAAGCTTGGATCTAGAGTTGCTGTGGCTACGGCGTACGCTGGCAGTTGCAGCTCCAATTCATCCCCTAGCCTGGGAACTTTCATATGCCATAGGTGTGGCCCTAAAAAAAAAAAAAGAAACAAAAATGAAAAAGAAAAAGAGCAATGGAGGATAACTTCAAGAAACAGATGAGGTTGTGACTTGAAGAATTCTTTTACCCAGCCCTTAATTGTTTTTCTTATTATAATCACCCTATTAAACATATTCAATCCTCAATAACCCTAACCACTCATCTTCAATATTCCAGATCCACAGTATTTTAAACTTTAATGGAAAAAATCAAAATACACAGACTAGTTACTACTATGAATTCATGATCCTCCTAAAAGTAGCTCAGGAAACCTTTTATTTGTTTATTTCAAGTATTCCTCCTCAGCTCCCCCATCTTAGAGCCACCAACCTGTATCTGTCATTCTTGGCAAATAACTGCTTATTGCTCCAAGGAGAAAACAGGCAAGCTCTAAGAATGAATTCCCCATACTTCCTTTTCCAGATACAAATTATCCCTACTTCTGTTCCTTTAGGTCCAAAAGAAAAAACAATCCTGTGTACTAGATTCCTTTTTCTTCTTTTGAAGAAAAACTTTCTTCTATTAAATTAATTCCTATCTTTTATTTTCAACTCTCTTCATTCCACAAGATTCCTATTCCTATTGTATCTCTTTCTAGCTTCCACCTCCCCTTCCCTCTTCCAACACACTTAGTATAACAGTTGTCTTCACTAGCTGCTTCCACTTCCTCTACTCACACCTATTACTCAACCTACTACTACTAGGCTTCTGTTGCCACCAGTCCATTAAAGTTTCTCTGCACCAATAAACTCCTAATTGACTTATCTGCCACCTCTGGTTCTACTACTGGAAATTCCTCTCTTATCTTCTGTTTCTTTTCTTCCCTCATTGATTCTAGTCCACTACTTGTTTCATGCCCCTTAAATATTTAGGGTGTTTTTCCCAGGGAAATGAATCCCCAACCTTCTTTCTTTCTCATACTCCTCTCTCTATTGTTAATTTCAACATCAATCATAACTCCATTGATATTCATATGATGATGACTATTTATGTTGGACTCCAGTTCCAGATTTATAGATATAAGTACCTACTTAGTATCTTCTTTAGGATATTTATATAGATATTTCATTCTTAGTATGTCTAAAATCAATCTTTTTTATTGTTTGATAATCTAATTAACAAAGAGGAATGAATCATACAGACACATTGGGAAATGATACAAGTTTGTTGATGTTTGACATGAATTATTGACATTGATGAACATAATACAAAACTCACAATAAGACGAGGACAGTTAGGACAAGCTGGTTAATGACTACTGTCAACTCAAACAGTACTGAATACTAGTTGCTACTCAAAAAAACTTGAAGTGTCTTGAAATCCCATAATTTATACATGATAGACACTTATGGAAGGTTTCCAAAATTTGAATACAAAACAAAAAATACATTACATTAACCATAGCAATTGTGCAGCTCTAAATTCAAATAATTGTAAAGTCAATCTTTTGATTTATTTCCCCCCATCTACTTACCCACCAGAGTCTTTCCCATTTCATTAAATGAGAATTCCTTTTTCCAGTTGCTCCGTTCAAAATTTTTGGTTATCATCTTTTTCTCTCACACGCCACACAATTCATAAGCAATTACCGTCTGCTTTTCCTACACAATATATCCAGAACACCACACTTCCTTTTTTTTTTTTTTTCTTTTTTTCTTTTTTTAAATCTTTTTAGGGCTGTACCCTTGGCATGTGGAGGTTCCCAGGAGAGGGGTTGAATCAGAACTATAGAAGCTGGCCTATACCACAGCTCATAGCAACGCTGGATCCTTAACCTATTGACAGAGGCCAGGGATCAAACCTACATCCTCCTGGATGCTAGTCAGATTCATTTCCGCTGAGCCATAACGGGAATTCCCACACTTCTTACTACCTCCTGCTACCATCCTGCATATAATACCTAACTATCTCACCTGGACAAATGCAAGTGCTTTTCAAGTGATTTACTATTTCATTCCTACAGTTTATTATCTACATTGTAGCTTGAATGAACAATCCCTTTGAAACCTAATTCAGATCACTCCTCAGCTCCCATCTAAGAGTAAAATCCCAAATCCTACATGATCTAACCACCCAAACATGTCTCTTGCTTTATCATTTACAACTCTCCTCCTTACCCACTCTGCTCCAATCACACTGGCCTCCTTACTAGTAGTTTCTTGAACATGCCAAGCACCTTTCCAATCCTCTGAACTTGCTGTTCCTCCATCCGGGAAATTCTTTCCCTAGGTATTAGCTTACTCCCTTAATTCCTTCAGGCCTCTATAAACGAGGCACCACTTCTTTGGGGCACTCTGACCACCCTACAGAAAACAGCACCCTCTAGCACTTACCCTTCCAAAACCTGCTTTCTTTTTTGTACTCCCCACCACTTTTTGATTGATATAATTTACATAACAATAGTGCACCCTTTAAACTAGACAATTCAATGGTTTGAGTATACTCACAAAGTTTTACAATCATCACCACCATTCAATTCCAGAACATTTTCATAACCCCCAAAAAAACTCCACAGCCATTATTAGCAAGTCATTCCTCACTCCCTCATGACCCAAGTTCTGGCAACCACTAATTTACTCACTGTCTCTATGGATTTGCCTGTTCTTACCCTCTGACATTTGATAGTGATTTGCTTATTATCTCTTTCCAACCAACTGAATATAAACTGCTGAAGGCAGGGACTTTTTTTTAAGTCTCTAATTCCAGTACCTAGATCAGTGCTTGGTATACAGTAGGTGCTCAATGTTCCACAAGCATCTTAATTTCAACGTACCTAAAATAAAACTCATTATCTTCTGCTGCCTTATTTACAGCATGAAACAGTTGTTTTAATTTAAAGTGGCATTTACCAAACTATGCTGAAATCGTGTGTCTGTCTGCCCTTTAACAATGGTGAGCCTCTTTACCTTAAGCACTGAGCACAAAATATACTGAATAAATAACACATTCCCAAAGCTCTTAATACTCAATACATTAATGACTTAAATTTATGCTTAAAAATAAAAAATACCATTCTAGCAACAAATCACAATTTACACCCCTCCATTCCAAATAATTCCTATAATCCTTTTTCTCCCTTAATCTTCTCTAGATGACAGAGGTTATTAAGGTCTGTAAAGAGTAACCTTCGCTTACTTATTTATTCTCTATTAACTTTAGGTCCAAGACTTACTTCATAACATGTTGGAGGAAGATTAACTTAGACATACTAGAATAGGGAAGCCAGAACAGAAATGGTAGCAAAAGAATCTGATAGCCAAAGCCGATCTCTAAAGTTCACCATGGTGAACAGTGCTGAGTTACATTTTCAATTAGAATCATGCAACCTTTCCTGCACAAAGAAAAAACAAAGAGATATATAATAACTGTATAAATATCACTAATTTATTATGGTATTTCTATCTCATTTATTCAGCTTTATATAGTATTTGAGGGTCTCTTATCTCCAACCTTGTGCTACTAATTTAGGTTCTCATATCTAGCCTTGGTTTACCACATCTTGTACAATACTTTTTCCCTCCCTTATTCTCCCCTTCTCCAATCTCCAGCTCTATGATCCAGTTATAATGAACTTCTTTCAATTCTCAACATACTAAGCTCTTGCTCACCTCCAAATCGCCCAATTTGATATTCCAATCATGATACGATATGTCTTTGTCTAAAACATTCTTCCTCCAGTACAGCTCCTTCACCTTTACCTGATGAATTTTTATAATTTTAGGACTGAGTCTGGATGTCACCTTTTATCAAAAGCCCTGATTTTCCGACTTCTCATGTCCCACCTCATCAATCTATACTTCTCTTCTCAGAACACATAGTATACTATTTTTAATGGATTATTTATTAGTCCTCTCCCCAACTAGAAGGTAAGCTCAATTAGGGCAGGAATCATATTTTTGTCCTTTACTATTGTATCCTCAGTCAGTCAGTAAACAAATGAGCTTGGCCAAGGTTACAGAAAAAAAAGGAACAGAAGTTAGAATATCTTTTTTTTCCACCCTAGCTTTTCTAGTGATTAACACTGCCAACTTGGGCAAGTCTCTTAATCATGTGGGGTTTTGGTTTATTGCCTATAATATAGGGATGTTAACTATACCTCTCCTAGGTGCAAAAAATTAAATGAGGTAATCTATGTCAAAGTGCTGTACAAAGTTGCAGGCAAAGTGTAATACAACATTAGTGTAAGTTATCTACCTGCCCACTCTCCCGTAATAGAAATAATCCTACATGTTATTTATCATAACATGTTAAGTTGGTCTATTAAAGTTAAAAGGAACTTTTCTCAAAATGAAATCAGATTTGGAAGATATACTACAAGCAGATTAATTCCAATTCTATCTCTTAGCAATTTCAACTAACAAGCAGTAGATTTTTCTGAACCTATTAAAGTAGTCAAGTGCTAACAGGTTAATGAACAACTAGGAAGACAGAGAAAAAGTCAGCCCTCTGAGAGCTATAGCTGAAAAGAGCTCCTGGGGAAAAAAGTTCTAACATGAAAACTGGTTAAAGTATAAGTTTTTATATTTTAAAAATGCTGATAAGAGCTCCCATCGTGGTGCAGCAGAAACCAATCTGACTAGGAACCGTGAGACTGTGGGTTCAATCCCTGGCCTCGCTCAGTGGGTTAAGGATCTGGCGTTGCTGTGAGCTGTGGTGTAGGTCGAAGAAGTGGCTCAGATCTGATGTTGCTGCAGCTGTGGTGTAGGCCAGCAGCTGTAGCTCCAATTAGACTCCTAGCCTGGAAACTTCTATGTGCCATGGGTGTGGCTCTAAAACACACACACACACACAAATAAAAATAAAAATAAAAATGCTGGAGTTCCCATCATGGCGCAGTGGTTAACGATTCCGACTAGGAACTATGAGGTTGCGGGTTCGGTCCCTGCCCTTGCTCAGTGGGTTAACGATCCGGCGTTGCTGTGAGCTGTGGGGTAGGTTGCACACGCGGCTCAGATCCCACGTTGCTGTGGCTTTGGCGTAGGCCAGCGGCTACAGCTCCGATTCGACCCCTAGCCTGGGAACCTCCATATGCCGCAGGAGCGGCCCAAGAAATAGCAAAAAGACAAATAAATAAATAAATAAAAAATAAAAAATAAAAAAAATAAAAATGCTGATAATCTTTTTTTTTTTTTTCTGGCACTGCCCATGGCATGCAAAAGTTCCCAGGCCAGGGATCAAACCTGAGCCACAGCAGTGACAATGCTGAGTCCTTAACCACTGGGCCACTATGGAACTTCTAATCCTTTTTTTTTTTTTTTAAATGAAATATAGTTGATTTACAATGTTGTGTAGTTTCAGGTATACAGCAAAGTTGTCTTTTATTTTTATTTTTTGCTTTTTTTAAGTATTACCTTTTAAAAATTATTACATTTTCATATACTATGCTGTCATATTCTTTTAGCCATTAAAATTGAATATTTTTTCATGTATGTATTGGCTCTTTGTGTGTCTTTTTGAATTATCTATTCTTTTTTTAATAGTTATTTCCCCAATACAATTTTTTTTTCTACTGTACAGCATATACATACACATTCTATTTTTGCACATTATCATGCTCTGTCTTAAGTGACTGGACATTGTTCCCAGTGCTACACAGCAGGATCTCATTGCTAATCCATTCCAAAGGCAATAGTTTGTATCTCTTAACCCCAAGCTCCTCCCCCCAACCCTGTCAACCACAAGTCTGTTCTGCAAGTCCATGATTTTCTTTTCTGTGGAAAGGTTTATTTGTGCCTTATATTAGATTCCAGATATAAGAGATATCATATGGTATTTGTCTTTCTCTTTCTGACTGACTTCACTCAGTACGAGAGTCTTTAGTTAGATCCATGTTGCTGCAAATGGCATTCGTTTGTTCTTTTTTATGGCTGAGTAGTATTCCATTGTGTATATATACCACATCTTCCTAATCCAATCTTCTGTTGGTGGATATTTGGGTTGTTTCCATGTCTTAGCTACTGTGAATAAAGCTGCAATGGACATGTGGATACATGTCTTTTTTAAGGAAAGTTTTGTTGGTGTATATGCCCAAGAGCGGGATTGCTGGGTCACATGGTAGTTCTATATATAGATTTCTGAGGTACCTCCATACTGATCTCCATAGTGGTTGTATCAGCTTACATTCCCACCAAAAGTGCAGGAGGGTTGCCTTTTCTCCACACCCCCTCCAGCATTTGTCATTTGTGGACTTATTAATGATGGCCATTCTGACTGGTGTGAGGTGGTATCTCGTGGTAGTTTTGATTTGCATTTCTCTAATAATCAGTGATGTTGAGCATTTTTTCATGTGCTTGTTGGCCATCTGTACATCTTCCTTGGAAAAATGTCTATTCAGGTCTTTTGCCCATTTTTCAATTGGATTGTTGTTGGCTTTTTTGCTGTTGAGTTGTGTCAGTTCATATATTTTAGAGATTAAGCCCTTGTCAGTGGCATCATTTGAAACTATTTTCTCCTATTCTTTAAGCTGTCTTTTTGTTTTCTTTTTGGTTTCCTTTGCTGTGCAAAAGCTTGTCAGTTTGATTAGGTCCCGTTGGTTTATTTTTGCTTTTATATCTGTTGCTTTGGGAGAGAATTGTCTATTCTTATCCTTTGCTAAATTTGCTACTGGAGTGTCCATTTTCATTGTAATTGATTTAAAAGTTTTCTGAAAAGGGAAATAATTATTCTCCTTTGGATGAAATGTGGCTCTTAGTTGTCATTGATGTTTTCCTGTCAAAAGCTGTTAAAGTGTCCTATGAGCTTGTGATCGTTTCAGACTCCAACGATCCACAGATCTTGAGTTTAAATGTGTTTTATAGGATTAAGATTAAAGTAGATTATCATATTTTCATTTTCAATACAATATGTACTGATACAAAAACAGACATATAGATCAATGGCACAGGATAGAAAGTCCAGAAATAAGTCCAAGCCCTTATTTCAATTAATCTGTGACAAAGAAGGCTAGAATATATGATAGAGGAAAAAAACAATCTCTTTAATTCATGGTACTGGGAAAAGAAGAGAGCTACATGTAAAAGAATGAAATTAGAACATTCTCTGGGAGTTCCCATCATGGCGCAGCAGAAACGAATCCGACTAGGAACCATGAGGTTGTGGGTTCGATCCCTGGCCTCGCTCAGTGGGTTGAGGATCCAGCATTGTCTTGAGCTGTGGTATAGGTCACAGATGTAGCTCGGATCTGGTGTTGCTGTGGCTCTGGCATAGGCCGCAGTGATAGCTCCGATCTGGTGTTGCTGTGGCTCTGGCATAGGCCAGCAGTAATAGCTCTGATTAAACTCCATATGCCACAAGTGTGACCCTAAAAAGACAAAAAAACAAAAAACAAAAAGCATTCTCTGACACCATATACAAAAGTAAAATCGAAGTGGATTGAAGACCTAAATATAAAGACCAAGTACTATAAAACTCCTAAAGGAAGACATAGAACACTTTTTGAAATAAATCACAGCAATATTTTTTTTGGATATCTCTTTGAGTAATGGAAATAAAACAAAAATAAACATTGCCACAACAGTGCCTGATCCTTAACCCACTGAACGAGGCCACGGATGGAATCCTCATCCTCATGGATACTAATCAGGTTCATTAACTTCTGAGCCACAACGGGAACTCCTTATTTTATTCTCTATATAGTTTGAAGTTCTTACAATTAAAAAAAAAGCTGGAGTTCCCGTCGTGGCGCAGTGGTTAACGAATCCGACTAGGAACCATGAGGTTGCGGGTTCGGTCCCTGTGCTTGCTCAGTGGGTTAACGATCCGGCGTTGCCGTGAGCTGTGGTGTGGGTTGCAGACGCGGCTCGGATCACGCGTTGCTGTGGCTCTGGCGTGGGCGGGCGGCTACAGCTCCGATTCGACCCCTAGCCTGGGAACCTCCATATACCGTAGAAGCGGCCCAAAGAAATAGCAAAAAATAAATAAATAAATAAATAAATAAATAAAAAGCTAACTCGTGCTGCAGTTACTGAGAGTGGTATTCAAAACATCCAAGAGAACAAAGCATATTATGATTCTATTTTAGAAAAAAAATAAATATAAATTGTCCACATATGTATAGAAAAAGCAGAATAGTACAGAATCACATGCTGTTTGTCAAATGTGAACCTCTTTATGGTAGGATTACACATTATTTTCCTTTTCTACTTTACATGCTTTAGAGTTTTTACAGTGGCCTAACTTTTTTATAGTAAGTATTTAAAAGCATAATTTGGGAGTTCTTGTCATGGCTCAGCGGTTAATGAATCTGACTAGCATCCATGAGGACACAGGTTTGATCCCTGGCCTTGATCAGGGGATTAAGGATACAGTGTTGCCGCTGAGCTCCGTGTAGGTCGCAGATGCGGCTCAGATCCTGCGTTGCTGTGGCTGTTGTGTAGGCTGGCAGCTACAGCTCTGATTCAACCCCTAGCCTGGGAATCTCCATATGCCTCAAGTGTGACCTTAAAAAGCAAAAAAAAAAAAAGTATAATTTTATTTGAATCTAAGAATGTTTTTCTAATTTTTGAAAAATTTCTATTGAAATACTTTCAACACCCAAAAAGAATAACTTGTCCCGGAGTTCCCGTCGTGGCACAGTGGTTAACGAATCCGACTAGGAACCATGAGGTTGCGGGTTCGGTCCCTGTGCTTGCTCAGTGGGTTAACGATCCGGCGTTGCCGTGAGCTGTGGTGTAGGTTGCAGACGCAGCTCGGATCCCGCGTTGCTGTGGCTCTGGCGTAGGCCGGTGGCTACAGCTGCGATTCAACCCCTAGCCTGGGAACCTCCATATGCCGCGGGAGCGGCCGAAGAAGTAGCAACAACAACAACAACAACAAAAAAAAAAGACAAAAAGCCAAAAAAAAAAAAAAAGAATAACTTGTCCTGAAAAATTAACATTTTTTCCTTCAATATATCTTCATCTTTTTCTCAAACTATCCAAAGAAAATTGGAGATTTGCATTCAAATAATGTAAAAGCACTAGCATAACGAAAACCATTATTTCATATAAACATCAGAATATCCCTGCTAAAGAAGAAATGAGCATAAAGGGATAAAAAGAAATACAACTAGCAAAATGTGAAAATGATACTTGAAAATACTGTTTCCTAACTATAATATCTGTACTTTTTCTCCCTAACAGACAGGTACTCCAAATGAACTGAACTGCAAATAAAATACAAAAGTAAGTAAATTTTCCGTGGTAGCTACCTGGAACCAACTACAAAAGCTTTTCCCCTTCACCCAGAATAAGAAAACCAAGCCTTGAAAACCAGACACCCTGGAGAATAAAGATTAGTAAAGAAGAGATAGCTGGCAGTCTAGTTGCTCTTGCACCAGCACAAATTCTAAGAAACCTAAGAAACTTTGGCACTCTTACTATTCCTCCAATCAGATAAATCAAGAAACCACCCAAAGAAATATGGCCATAAACAAAGAATGCCAAAAAAACCAATATTGATGTTATTCTACTTCATTTAGAGTGTGACACCTTCCACTTTTTATTTGGTGCTAATGATAGTAAAATAAAAGTATGTTTTTTATTCCTTTCAAAAAAAGTATGTAGAAACTGTATTTCAGTAATAACAATAGCAACTTAAGTAGCCTATGCTAGACACCCATTCTAAGCATGTTACTTAACTTGTTTAACTCTCACAATGCTATGATGTAAGCACTATCACCAACAGCACTTTACAGATGAGGAAACAGGCACAGAGAGATCAATGAACCTGTCCAAGCTGACACACAGCTAGTGAACAATATAATCTGAACCTGAACCCAGGAGTCTTGCTCCAAGGCCTGTATCTTTAACCACTACACACAATGCCTTCTCACTATTAATATACAATTATGGGAGAGAATATGGTAAAAATGAGAAGAAAAGTTTTTTCAAGTTGCCTTTATGTTTTAAAATGCTACATAGTCAAGATAACAAGAATATTGCCGGTAAACAAGAACGCTGGCCCCACAAAATGGGATATGAAATGCTCCTATGTATGAAGTTAGGCATATATGATCCCTATTTCAATGGAGAAAATGAGTGAGGCAATGGAACACAATACCTGTATTAAGTAACCCAGTATTTAGCACTCATTAAAATCCATACTGAGAAGACCTACAAATGCCAAAGTAAGGAGCTCTTTGGGGTGTCAGAGAGTCACACGAAAAACAAAACACAAAGAAAACAAAATACAAACTGTCAGGGAAAAAAACCTTCCTGGAGTTCCAGTCGTGGCTCAGTGGTTAACAAATCTGACTAAGAACCATGAGGTTTCGGGTTTGATCCCTGGCCTTGCTCAGTGGGTTAAGGATCCAGCGTTGCCGTGAGCTGTGATGTAGGTCGCAGACGTGGCTCAGATCCCGAGTTACTGTGGCTGTGGCATAGGCCGGTAACTACAGCTCCGACTGGACTCCTAGCCTGGGAACCTCCATATGCCACGAGAGCGGCCCTAGAAAAGGCAAAAAAAGACACACAAAAAAAACCTTCCTGCTGCAGATTTAAAAAAAAAAAAAAAAAGATACTTTGGGAGTTTAATTCCTGAATTTGGAATTCAAGAGCCTTACCCTGAAGACTTAAAGGAGGTATCTGAATCACCCTGAGGTACAGATTCCGAAATCTGAAGTTTCTGCTCATTGTAGTTAAATACCAAAATTAAGGGCACTGCTTTTCTGTCTACTCTTTTCATTCTATTTTAACTCATAAAACCTTTTTTTTTTTTCCCGCCATGCCCGAGGCATGTCTAAGTTTCTGGGCCAGGGAACCCATACCATAGCAGTGACCTAGGGTGCTAGAGTGACAATGCCAGATCCTTAACCCACAGAGCCACCAGGGTACTCCTCATAAAACTTTTCTTTCAGTCTTTTTTTGTTAGAGCTTCACCTGCCGCACATGTAGGTTCCCAGACTAAGGGTCAAATTGGAGCTATAGCTGCTGGCCTACACCAGAGCCACAGCAACGCAGGATCCGAGTGGTGTCTGTGACCTACACCACAGCTCATGGCAAAGCAGGATCCTTAACCCACTGAGTGAGGCCAGGGATCGAACCTGAGTCCTCATGGATACTAGTTGGGCTCGTTAACCTACTGAGCCATGATGGGAATATCCCCTCATAAAACTTTTTATACTCTCTTATTTTTATCAAATTTTATGCTTTGAATTTGAGTTGCCGTTTTAACTACATTTAAGGATTTTTAGCAATCCAAATGTGGATTTGCTTGTCTGTCCTAGTATAGCCCAGGCATATTTGGATTTCTAAAATGGTACTTTTCTCACAGGACACACTATCCAGTCCCTTTATGAAGAACTGTCTTTACTATAATCCATGATCTCTGAAAAATACAATTAATGGAAAACTAGACGAACCACATCTGACTAAAAAGGAAGTAAGGGAGTTCCCACTGTGGCACAGTGGGTTAAGGATCTGGCATTGCCACAACTACAGTGTAGGTCCCAGCCGTAGTTTGCATTCCACCCCTGGCCAGGGAATTTCCAAATGCCGTGGGTGCTGCTGTAATGCTCTAGTCTTTGTTTCAGAAAGAGACAGTGGTGAATATTCAAATAGTTCTTAATGGAAGAAGGCCTAGAACCTTTTACCCACCAATTTTCCTCTAATTTGGCTTATCTGATGGGTTTTCTCTTCTGGGCAATATAACAGTGACCAACCTACAATATTTTTCCAATTTCTTGCAGTTTACTTTTTCTGTTTCATTCTGCTCTTATAATAAAGGACTGCTAAATTTCACTTTTAAATCTATTTGATTTGGGAGATTCCAAAAATTTGCTTTTATGTTGGATGATAGCTAATGTTTCTGAAAAGGCCTAATAAGTTCAAGAAATACTTCCTAGTATAAGTGTTTAAGAAAACAAAACACATCTAAATTTAAGGGGAAATGCACTTTGGGTTTACATACAAATAAGCAAACAAGTATGGTGAGAACACAAATACTGAATGATTTACCTTTCATCTCTAGATTACCTTTCTATTTTTAGAATTAGCAGCCATCTCCCTTCTGAGGCTTGGCTTCTCAAGCAGCCCATTATAATTCCACCGAATGAGCAAAGGCAACCCTGATTGTAGAACTAATCTTAAATATTCTTAGGAGTATATTTCCCTTATATAATTATATATTTCCCCTTACATAATTAGGGAAAATATTAAGCTTATAGTCTAGTCAGGGTATTTCTCATCAAATCAGTATTCGCTAAAAGCACTGGGCATTCTACAAAAATGATTGTAAATTACCAAAGTGCCTAAGTTATACCTAAAACATTGTTTATTCATAAAGCCTACTTGTACACATTACTTTTATCAGTAAACATACAGATATTGGTCAAGATTAACTTAACTTCACTAAATTGAATCATGTTCATGTTCTCATTTATTCTCAAACTTAAAACTTGAGATGTGGCAATGATGTAAGAAAATATCCTTTTGAATAAAAAGTATTTTAGTAGTTGAAGACCATAACAAATCAAATAAATTAGGCACTTCAGGGAGTTCCTGTCGTGGCTCAGTGGTTAATGAATCCGACTAGGAACCATGAGGTTGCAGGTTTGATCCCTGGCCTCACTCAGTGGGTTAGGGATCTGGTGTTGCTGTGAGCTGTGGTGTAAGTGGCAGGCATGGCTTGGATCTGGCATTGCTGTGGCTGTGGCATCAGCCAGCAGCTGCAGCTCTGATTAGACCCTTGGCCCAGGAACATCCATACGCCGAGGGTGCGGCCCCCACAAAAAAAAGACCAAAAAATAAATAAATTTTTTAAAAATAGGCACTTCAATGTTCACACAAAACAAATACTAATCTACCCAACAATGCCTCTTAATCAGGTCTTTTGGTGAATACAATTATACCTTTTTGTTTGTTTTTGTCTTTTTAGGGCTGTACCTTCGGCATATGGAAGCTCCCAGGCTAGGGGTCTGATTGGAGCTACAGCTGCCAGCCTATATCACAGCCATAGCAACACAAGATCCAAGCCACGTCTGCAACCTACACCACATCTCACAGGAACACTGGATCCTTAACCCACTGAGTGAGGCCAAGGATCGAACTCATGTCCTCATGGATAGTAGTTGGGTTCGTTTCCCCTGAGCCATGATGGGAACTCCCCAATTACACTGACATTTAACCTAGCAGTTATCCAAGGTCCTCATTATCCTCTATAATGTCTATTTAATAATACAAATTCAAAGAGAATACCTTTCTGAGACTTAGTAGGGTTTATAGTTTCCACAGCTACAGAAGTGTATCTCACTTCACTAATGCAGCTTTTCTTCCTCCTGGCTCACTGTCACAACTCTGTGACATTTATTGGAAAAGTGCAATCCTCCCGCTTCTACTAAATATAAACATTTGCTTTCCAGAAATCAACAAAATGAATCAACCATGCATACTAATAGTCAAAAAAATTTCCAATCTAAATGAAGTCTACTTAATCTATCTACTTCATGAATTTTTCACAGCCATCTGTAGTCTAGTCCCACTCATCAAAATTTAGTTTTTGATTATTCACATGTATATAGCACACTCAGTGTTTAGGTCATCCCATCTAATTTAAACCACATTTAAATGATTTAGACAACTAAAATATCATGTATTAAGTGGGAAAATGAAAACATGCGCCCTTCTATGTGCCACCCCATAATTACCTCTTATTAAATTTAGAGAAATCAGTGTATCTCACTCTTAAAATTATATTTTTTAACATAATGTATGTGTGTGTGTGTGTGTGTGTGTCTGTGTGGTAAAATATACATAACAAAATTTACCACTGTATCCATTATTTTTCTGGGTTGTTTTATTTTGTTGGCCATGCCCACAGCATATGCCAGTGACCAAACCGACGTCAGAGCAGTGACCCAAGCCATTGCAGGGATAATGCCAGATCCTTAACCTGCTGCGCCCCAAGAGAACCCCTGAATCCATTACTTTTAAGTATATAATTCAATGGCATTAAATTCATTCATAATTTTATGAAACAATCATAACTATTCATTTTCACAACTTTTTCACCTCAAACATAGACCCTGTACGCATTAAAGAATAATTCTTCATTGCCCTCTCCCACATAGTCCCCAGTAACCACTATTTGATTTTCTGTCTCTGTTCTAGATACCTCATAGAAACTTACAATATTTATTCTTCTGTGTCTGGCTTATTTCACTTACCATATATTTTCAAGGTTACTCCATTTTGTAAGATGTATCAGAATTTCAATCCCTTTAAAGGATAAATAATATTCCTTCAATATACTACATTTTGTATGAATATACCACATCTGTTGATGGACACTTAACTTTTAGTATACTCAGAGATGTACAACCATCACAATAAATTTTAGAATATTTTTATTGCTCTTAAAAGTAAACCTCAAACCCTTTCATTAAAACCCCTTTCATCTCCCTCCACCCCTAGGAACTACAAATCTACTTTTTTTAACTGTATAGATTTGCCTATTCTATATCTTTCATATAAATGGAATCATACAATATGTGGTCTTTCATGATTGGCTTCTTTCACTAGGCATGTTTTCAAGCTTCATCCATGTTATAGCATGTATAAGTAATTCATTTCTTTTCTGGCCAAATATTACTCCATTAAATGGATATACTACATTCCGTTTATCCATCCATTCATTAGGTGATGGACATTTGGGTTATTTCCATAGTTTGTCTATTATGAACAATGCTAATATGAACATATGTGTACAAGATTTTATGAGTACAAAATGTTTTCATTTCTCTTGAGTATGTACCTAGAAATGAGATTGTTGGACACGGTAAAGCTTTGTCTAATTTTTGAGGAACTATCAGATTATTTTACAAAGTAGCTGCACTGTTTAACATTACCATCAGCAGTGTGTGAGGTGATTTCTCCACATCCTTGTTATTACTGGTCTTTTTGATTATAGCCATTGTAGCAGGTGTGAAGTAGTATCTTAATGTGGCTTTGCTTTACATTCCCTAATGACTAATGATACTGAAAATCTTTTCCTGTACTTATCAATATTTAATATATTTTATTGTATCAATGTTTTCATTTTAAAACTTTTATATGTTTAGCAAATTTATGAAAAATATATTAAAGTCAATGTTTTGGGGTTTTTTTTGTCGTTTTGCCTTTTCTAGGGCCAATCCCGCGGCAGACGGAGGTTCCCAGGCTAGGGGTTGAATCAGAGCTGTAGCCGCCGGCCTAAGCCAGAGCCACCGCAACTCGGGATCCGAACTACGTCTGCGACCTACACTATAGCTCAAGGCAACACCAGATCCTTAACCCACTGAACAAGGCCAGGGATCGAACCTACAACCTCATGGTTCCTAGTTGGATTCGTTTAACCACTGCACCACGACGGGAGCTCCTAAAGTCAATGTTCTTAGATATAACTGAAATAAATATATTTACTAGCACAAGCAATATTTTGCTGCTTTTAAACTAAATATAGAGAAACAGCTGTCCTAACCAACAAAATGAAATAGTCAGACTCTTCATATTATGTTTGTTTATAGACAATTGTCTTAAGTGTTTCTTTCTCTCATTTAACTGATACATTTTTATTTAAATATAATCAATCCTGTGCTCAAGAATGGCAATCAGAGAGTTCCCATTGTGGCTCAGCAGTAATGAACCTGACTAATGTATCCATGAGGATGCAGGTTCGATCCCTGGCCTCACCCGGTGGGTTATAGGACCTGGTGTTGCCATAAGCTGTGGTGGAGGTCGCAGATATGGCTCAGATCTCAGCAGTGCTGTGGCTGTGGTGTAGGCTAGCCAGTGTAGCTCCAATTAGACCCCTAGCCTGGGAACTTCCATATGCCGCAGCTGCGGCCCTAAAAATCAGGGGAAAAAAAATAGAATGCCAACCAGGAGTTGTCCTTTGACACAGCGTGTTAAAGAGCAGGCATTGCCACTGCAGCAGCTTGGGTCACTGCTTTGGCACAGGTTTGATCTCTGGCTCAGGAACTTCCACAGGCCACAGGTACTGCCAAATAAAAAGTGCTAATCAGGGGTAGCTGCTATGGAAAGCAGTATGAAGGTCCTCAAAAAATTAAAAATAGAACTACAATACAATGCACCAATTCCACTTCTGGATATTTATCTGAAAAAAAAATGAAATTATCTTGAGAAGATAGCCACACCATGTTCACTGTGGCATTATTTATAACTGTCAGGACATGGACAACCTAAGTGTCCATCGACAAATAGATAAATAAGATATGATACACACACATAAGAATATTATTCAGCCATAAAAAGGGAGTTTCTGCTGTTGCACAATGGGATTGGCAGCATCTCTGCAGCACCAGATCAAAGGTTCAATCCGGCCTGGCACAGTGGGTTAAAGGATCCAGCGTTGCTGCAGCTGTGGCATAGGTCCCAACTTTGGCTCAGATCTGCCACAAGATCCCTGGCCCACAAATTCCATATGCCGAGGGTGGTCAAAAAAAAAAAAAAAAAGAAGAAGAAGAAGGAAATCTTGCCATTTAACAACATGAGTGGACTTTGAGGGCATCATGCTAAGTGAAGTAAATCAGAGAAAGACAAATACTGTACGATCTTGCTTATATGGGTAATCAAAAAAAATTTTTTAAACATTGAACTCATGGGGTTCCTGTCGTGGCTTAGTGGTTAACGAACCCAACTAGTATCCATGAGGATATGGGTTCGATCCCTGGCCTTGCTCAGTGAGTTAAGGATCCAGCGTTGCTGTGAGCTGTGGGGGAGGTCAAAGACATGGCTCGGATCCTGCATTGCTGTGGCTGTGGTATAGGCCAGCAGCTACAGCTCCAATTCAGCTCCTAGCCTAGAACTTCCACATGCCTCGGGTGCAGCTCTAGAAAAACAAAAGACAAAAAAATAAAATAAAATAAATAAAATAAAATAAAATAAAATAAAAAACATTGAACTCAAAGAATAGACTGGTGGCTGAGGGGTAGGGGAGGTGAAGGCGGGGGAAGGGTGAGGATTGGGAATGAAATGGTTGAAGGTCATCAATGGTACAAACTTCCAGTTATAAGATAAATAAGTTCTGGAAATATATCACAGTGTAGCACAGTGACTAGTTATCAATACTGCATTGTCCATCTGAAAGCTGCTAAGAGAGTATATGTTGAAAGTTCTCATCCCAGAAAAAAAAAAAAACTATATGCACTGACAGATGTTAATAAAATTTGCTATTTAGTATAAAAACATATCATATGCAACATATATAACAATCAAATCATTATTTATACACCTAAAACCAATACAAATTTTTTTTTTTTTTTTTTTTTTTTTTGGTCTTTTTAGGGCTATACTCATGGCATATGGCAGTTCCCAGGCTAGGGGTCAAAATGGAACTGTAGTTGCCGGCCTACACCACAGCCACAGCAATGCCAGATCTGAGCCATGTCTGCAACCTATACTACAGCTCACAATAATGCCGGATCCTTAACCCACGGACCCGGGGTTGAACCCCCATCGTCATGGATACTATTTGGATTCATTACAGCTGAGCCATGATGGGAACTTCCCTAATACAATTTACATGTCAATTATATCTCTATGACATGTTTTTTCATTAAAAAAAAAAAAAAAAAAAAAAAAGAGTAGTTCCCTGGTGGCCTAGCAAGTTAAGGATCCAGCACTGTCACTGCTGTGGGTCAGGTATGATCTCTGGCCCAGTAACTTCTGCAAAGAAAAAAAAGAAGAATGTCAATAATAGCAATAAAATGACCAAAAAAAACCACACACACACAAAAAAAACACACACAACTCTTCTGGAGTTAAGAATCTCATAATCCATTATTCAAAGACTAATTTCTAGCAGAAAATTTTTTGTGATGGGGGGGGCGGCACCCATAACATGTGGAAGTTCCCAGGCCAGGGATCAAACCCGTGCCACAACAGCAGTGACAATGCTGGATCCTTAACCCACCATGCTGCATGAGAACTCCCTAAAAAGTATTCTTAACTTTTAACACAGTTGTTCCAAAAGTAGCAGTATTACACCAATGAAATCAATACAAGTATGGTATATAACATAGCCCCAAGTCAATGTTTCAAATGTTATACTGTTCCTAGGATCAGCAGAAATTAAAGGCTAAAAATATTACCATGCAGTGTTTCTGTACATGAAAAACATAGAGATATATAGAGATAGATGTAGACACAGAGAGATATATTTTTTAAATGTACCTATAAATAATATTGCTAAGTTCTACCTCCCACTGACTTATATTTTTACAGTGAGGTTTGCTCCTGGAAAATAGCAGTTAAAAATCACAAGAGAAATTTTAACAGTTGTTGGGGGGCAGAGTTTGACAGGAATGGTCCTCACATACACCCACACCCAGACCCTACTTTACTAAAGTCCCAAATAAAGTAGGCCAATTAAGAGTTGAGAAAGCTAGGTTATATAGAGCTGAAGTTGATTCAAAAGGTCTATCTAGGGAGTTCCCGTCGTGGCGCAGTGGTTAACGAATCCGACTAGGAACCATGAGGTTGTGGGTTTGCTCCCTGCCCTTACTCAGTGGGTTAACGATCCGGCGCTGCCGTGAGCTGTGGTGTAGGTTGCAGACGCGGCTCAGATCTGGCGTTGCTGTGGCTCCGGCGCGGCTCAGATCTGGCGTTGCTGTGGCTCCGGCGTAGGCTGGCGGCTACAGCTCCGATTCAACCCCTAGCCTGGGAACCTCCATATGCCGTCGGAGTGGCCCAAGAAATAGCAAAAAAGACAAAAAAAAAAAAAAGGTCTATCTACAGTTCTGTAACTATCTCGTGTTAACTGGTTATTCTGTTCTATGGAGCAGAGAGTTTTGAAAACCCTTTTTTATTAAGACCACCTTCCAAAAAATAATCATCCCAAAAACTGAGGGGAGAAAAAGGCCTGTTGGGAACAATTTTATTTTCTGATAAAGGCACCAGACATCTTCTATGCCATAATGTCACATCTCTAACTTTCTCAATTATCCATAATGGTCCTAATATCTCTTTAACTAACCATTTGAGATTCTATTAGATTCTGCAGTGTTTAAAAGTTCCCTGAAGACAACTTTTGCTCACTATATTACACTGTCATACATTTTGTCCTAGAGCGTTTCAAGCTTCAAGAGAACCTTCTTATTTGAATATTCTGAGTTTAGTGAACAATTCCACCTCTATTTTCATCTTAATTATGTAAACATTTGACTTAGATTAAATAGCTATAATTCTTTTTTTTTTTTTTTTTTTTTTTTTGGGTCTTTTCTAGGGCCGCTCCTGCAGCATATGGAGGTTCCCAGGCGAGGGGTCAAATCAGAGCTGTAGCCGCCGGCCTACACCAGAGCCACAGCAACTCGGGATCCGGACCACGTCTGTGACCTACACCACAGCTCACAGCAATGCCGGATCCTTAACCCAGTGAGCGGGGCCAGGAATCGAACCCGCAACCTCATGGTTCCTAGTCGGATTCGTTAACAACTTCGCCACAACGGGAACTCCAAAACTTGGCTGTTTTTATCCTGGTTGTTTTTATTCTTTAAAGGCCTAGGCTTCAATCTGTCATCATTTAAATGCCATTGTTCCAATTAAAGCTTTCTACACGGTTGTCTATAACTACAGCACAATCCTCTCGGACTTCCAATACCATTCCTTCCTTCTTTTCTGGATGTGGTATTCATTCATTTATTCAATAAACATCAATTTCAGGAGTTCCCCGTTGTAGCGCAGGGGAAACGAATCCAAATAGTGATGAGGTTGCTGGATTGATCCCTGGCCTCACTCAGTGGGTTAAGGATCTGGCATTGCCATGAGCTGTGGTGTAGGTCGCAGACATGGCTTGGGTCTGGTGTTGCTGTGACTGTGGCGTAGGCCAGCAGCTATAGCTCCAATTTGACTCCTAGCCTGGGAACTTCCAGATGCCGCGGGTACAGCCCTAAAAAGCAATAAATAAATAAATAAATATCAATTGCAGATACAAAGCACTTACGACAGATGTTAAGAAAATGCAAGGTATAATCCCTGTCTTTGAGAAAAATACCATCCAGTATAACTTTTTAAACAAATACTGGACTTTATTAAATGTTCATTACGGTCTATTGCAACTTTAATTCTACAGCTGATTCTATTTTTTTCTTCTTTTTTTTTTTGGCCACCCCATGGCATATGGAGCTCCCAGGCCAGAGATCAGATGCCAGCCACAGTTGCAACCTACGTGCCACAACTGTGGCAACACGAGATCCTCTTAACCCACTGTGCTGGGCCAATAATCAAACCTGCATCCTGGTACTGCAGAGACGCCACTGAGCCTGTTGTGCCACAGCAGGAGGAACTCCTTGATTCTAATATTTTACAGCCAATTATCTTATTATGGTTTGGGTTTCATTTCCTGAACACAAGGATAATCTAATACTTTAATACTAAAGCTCTCAAGTGTTGTTTTGGGGGGGGGGTTTGTTTTTTCTTTTTATGGCTGCACCTACAGCATATGAAAGTACTAGGCTAGGGGTCAAATCTGAGCTGCAGTTGCAGGCCTACCTCAGCCACAGCCAGACTGGATCTGAGCTGTATCTGCAACCTGGCCTTGTTCAGTGGGTTAAGGATCCAGCATTGCCATGAGCTGCGGCATAGGTCACAGACTCAGCTTGGATCTGGCATTGCTGCAGCTGTGGTGCAGGCCAGCAGCTGAGCTCTGATTCGACCCCTAGCCTGGGAACTTCCATGTGCCACAGATGTGACCATAAAAAGGGAAAAAAATATATATATAGAAAAAAGCCTTGCAGTTCACAGTACAATTTTATAAAAACTTCTAAGTAAACTTTTAATTTACATTGCCTCTAAAGTCCCTATAATTGCCTATAACCTAGGTGCTTATAAATTGAATATTTACATTTATGAACACTAATTTATCATTAATTTCAATTTACAGTAGGTTTTTTGTTTTTTGTTTTGGCTGCGCTCACAGCATGTGGAAGTTCCTGGGCCAGGGATCAAACCCATGATGCAATTGTGACCTACGCCACAGCTATGGCAATGCCAGATCCTTAATCCACTGCACCAAAAGGAAACTTCCTACAGTTGTATTTTTTCAAGTAAAATCTTCCTTTCAAAGTGAAAACCCAACAAACCACATCACTACTTAAAAAATGGAAAAAAGGAGAGTAACAAATCCTCTAAGACTTCTATTTACAACTCTATTGTGAAGGGCAACTGTTTGTTAACTTAAGCCTGTGTCTGGATGTTTCACTATTAGAAGACACACTTTTTTTTTTTTTTTTTTTTTTTTGTCTTTTTGCCTTTTCTAGGGCCGCACCCGCAGCATATGGAGGTTCCCAGGCTAGGAGTCCAATCGGAGCTGTAGCCACCGGCCTACGCCACAGCCATAGCAAGGCGGGATCCGAGCCGCATCTGCGACCTACACCACAGCTCACGGCAACGCCAGATCCTTAACCCATTGAGCAAGGCCAGGAATCGAACCCACAACCTCATGGTTCCTACTCGATTGTTAACCACTGAGCCACAATGGGAACTCCCAGGAGACACACTTTTAAACACAAGATGTTTTATCGACTTACCTAAACAACTATAATGAAAATTTTAATTCAACAAATATTTAAGGTTAATTAGGTCCCCATGAACATTTAATTGTTCTGTTAAACTGTTTAACAAAAGTATTTTAATGTCTAATGTTCAAATTAGCAGTACAGTGTATAGCATATATGATTAGCAGGAAAACTTGATTTTATTCAAAATTATTACCTTTAATAGTTAAGCACAAGATAGTACTCACTTACATGGGATGAAAAGCTCATATTCTGTTTATACCTTTACGCTTAACTTACAGAAATGATCAGAGTATTAAAAAATAGAGCTCCTACACACTCTGCAACTCTATAACCCTCTGAAGACATACTATTCAAAAAAAAAAGAGGGAGTTCCCGTCGTGGTGCAGTGGTTAACGATTCCGACTAGGAACCATGAGGTCGCGGGTTCGGTCCCTGCCCTTGCTCAGTGGGTTAACCATCTGGCGTTGCCGTGAGCTGTGGGGTAGGTTGCAGACGCGGCTCAGATCCCGAGTTGCTGTGGCTCTGGCGTAGGCCAGTGGCTGCAGCTCCGATTCGACCCCTAGCCTGGGAACCTCCATATGCTGGGGGAAGCAGCCCCAGAAAAGGCAAAAAGACAAAAAAAAAAAAAAAAAAAAGTTTGAAGTTGTAAACTTCAATTCACAATTATTAAGTATATAGGCAAACTATATGCTCAAGTATACTTTACACCAAAGTATTTTCCTATTAACAAATAAGAACTTCATATTAACTTCATTCTTCATTCCAGATTGAATTACAAAACCCTTTAAAATTATGTTATCACTATTTATTTACATAAAATCTCTTCTACTGAACTACAAGCAATACGTGACCAGGATATAAGTGTAAATTCATTTTGAGTGAATGAATAAATAACAACATTATAAGTAACCTATATATACATAAGTATAAAAAATTTTTTTTAAAAACTACACTTGCTACATTATAGAATATAGGACTACCTAAGCGATTTTAAAATGTCATTAACTTTATGTCCTTTAAAAAACTAGTTCTGGAGTTCCTGTCGTGGCGCAGTGGTTAACGAATCCGACTAGGAACCATGAGGTTGCGGGTTCGGTCCCTGCCCTTGCTCAGTGGGTTAACGATCCGGCGTTGCCGTGAGCTGTGGTGTAGGTTGCAGACATGGCTCAGATCCCGCGTTGCTGCGGCTCTGGCGTAGGCCGGTGGCTACAGCTCCGATTCAACCCCTAGCCTGGGAACCTCCATATGCCGCGGGAGCGGCCCAAGAAATAGCAAAAAGACAAAAAAAAATAAATAATAAATAAATAAATAAATAAATAAATAAATAAAAAACTAGTTCTCCTTTTTAGAAAGTTATGGTGGTTGAACAACAAAAGTTAAAGAGAAAAGAGTACACACTGTATATATAAATATAGCGTGTATTGGGAGTTCCGGTCATGGCACAGTGGTTAATGAATCCGACTAGGAACCATGAGGTTGCGGATTCAGTCCCTGGGTTGAGGATCCGGCGTTGCCAAGAGCTGTGGTGTGGGTTGCAGACGCGGCTCGGATCCCGCTTTGCTGTGGCTCTGGTGTAGGCTGGTGGCTACAGCTCCGATTAGACCCCTAGCCTGGGAACCTCCATATGCTGTGGGAAGTAGCCCTAGAAAAGGCAAAAAGACCAAAAAAAAAAAAAAAAAAAGTATATATATATAGTGTATATTGTATAAGTCCATGTACACGAAATTCTTAAAAAGACAAAACTAATCTATGGTAAGGAAAAACAGATCAGTAGTTGCCTGAAGGGCTGCAGTGAGCAGAACTGATTACAAAAGATGACTGAAATGTTCTACACCTTGTCTTCAGTGATTACATAAAAGTATACACATGTGTTAAAAATTCAAGGAGCACTTAAAATGAGTATCCCCGTGTACCTCTATAAAGATGGTTTGTTTTTTAAAACAGAGGGCAAAGAGAGAAAGCATACAGAGATTAACAGCAGAACCAACAAACAAAATGTAGAATACCATGAGGAAATGGAGACATGGGTAGAATGGGAAGACTTAAAAAAAGAGAGAGACAGTTGAAAGAAGGACCAAAGTAAATTAATACGGCCCTATACAAAGTATCACTCACTATTCATATAGCATTTCATAGTTTTCAAAATCCTGTAACATTAGTTCAGTTGTTCTTCCTCACAGCTCTTAGGTAAGCAAGACTGATAACGTCTCTGCTGAAAAGGAATGCTTACACGATTTTCCACATGGTCTCAAAGTGTAACTAGAATTAAAATCCAAACATTCTACTGCCTAAAACAGAATTTTCAGGAAGTTCAGAAACAAACACCAACCACAATAAGAAACAGAACTAATTCCCAACACTCTGAGTACTGCTTCTTTCTTCTGAGGTTTAGTTAGGCTCCAAAACGTACCAGCAGAAAAAGGGTGCAAGGATGTGTATGCTTCCATAAAACTACTACCAGAGAAATCAAGAGCCCCATGGTACCCTCCATTTTTACAGCGGTTCTCCTTAGTAGGTGGCTTGCTTACCCTTCCCCTGCCTTTTCTATTCTGAACACCATCATCAGTCAAAACAGAGGTAGTTCAACCAGCGATGTGCCTCAGCTAAATCTTAAAAACACCCACCAAAGCCAGGTAATGATTTGCTAATTTTGAAAGTTAAAATGTTCTTCACAAGAATCATCATCATCATCTTTACTGATTTTTATGGGTGGTTTATAGAATTTCCCTCATTATAGGAATTGCAAAGCTAAAGAAATCTACACAAAGCACTCTTTACATCATCTAAGCAGTGGTGTAATCCTTTATTAGGGACTGAAGTGTAAGTGCCAATTATCACATGTTTGTACTATAAGAGACTCAGTATAAATTCAAAACTCTGGGGTTAAAACAGTGAAGTTTCGAATTCCAGCCTCCTCCACTAGCTAAGTGACCTCAGGAAAATTAGTGAATCCCTCTGTACCTCAGTTTGCTCATTTATGAAATAAGGATACCAATAGTACGTGACATTTTCACTACTGATAAATGTGAAAAATTATCTATAAAATGCTGGTATACACATATTGCTCAAAAATGCTTTCAATTATTACTAACATGGAATTTATTATTCTTTCTTCTCTTTGCCAACACTGTTTCTTTTGACATGTCCTACAAAGACTGCTTCACATAGATTTTTTTAAACTAAAACTAAATTGGGAGTTCCCTGGTGGCTCAGTGGGTTAAGGAACCAGTGTCATCACAGCTATGGCTCAGGTCACTGCTGTAGTGTAAGACTGATCCCTGGCCCTGGAACTTCTGCATGTCATGGGTATGGCCCCCTCTCCCTAAAAAAAAAAAAAAAAAAAGGTAAAACTAAATTTATAAAGATAAGAGTAAACAACATCTTGGCTCACTATTTATTAGTAACTTTTCTGTTCCTGTCTCTTTCAAAATCAAGTACCAAATTTACTAAAGGACTAATAATAATGTCTCTGAATAGGAAAGGAGATATAAGGATTCATGGCTGGCCAGCAGTAATAATCATTACCTACTTATCAAATAAGAATTAAAAATAAAAGAAAGAGGAAAAACATGGCCTTGTGAATTAACTACACTTCAATAAAACTTTTAAAAAAAGCAAGAGAAAAAAATCTATTTTAAGAGTTAAGAACATATGAAAGTAACTGAAAAAATCTCATGTATCACATCTTTAGTTCAAATCATCGAAAATATAGCTCCTTCATCACAACATCAGGTTTTATTTGTATTTGGAAGCTGAAGCTGAAATCATCATCTACAGTTAATCCATAAAGAATATTTCTACCTTTTCATTCAAATGCATGCTTATAATTAGTATGCTATACTTTCTTAGTTTTCAGGGGCTTTGGAGGTTTTCTTTTTTTTTCTTTTTTTTTTTCTTTTTTTTTGCTTTCTAGGGCCACACCTGTGGCATATGGATGTTCCCAGGCTAGGGGATGAATCAGAGCTGCAGGTGCCAACCTATGCTCCAGCCACAGCAACAAGGGATTTGAGTCGTGTCTGCAACCTACACTACAGCTCAAGACAACACTGGATCCTTAACCCAGTGAGCCACAGGGATCGAACCCACATCTTCATGGATACTAGTCAGGTCCGTTACTGCTGAGCCACAACAGGAACACCCACTCCAAGTTAGTTTTTTTAACATTGATTTTTATTAAGACAACAGCAGACAAAAGACATGTTAATTTCTTTTCTGTAACTTCATATGAAATCTTAGCAACAAAAAATAGACAAGAACCGGAAGCAACCTAAATGTCCATCAACAGGAATGGATAAAGATGTGGTACATATATACAATGGAATATTATTCAGCCAAAAAAGGAACAAAATAATGCCACTTTCCAGCAACACAGATGGAACTAGAGATTATCACAGTAAGAGAAGTAAGTGAAAAACAAATACCATATATCACGTATATGTGGACTCTAAAAACAAAATGATACAAAAGAACCTATTTATAAAACAGAAACAAATTCACAGATTTCAAAACCAAACTTATGGTTACCAGAGGGGAAACTGCAGCAGAGAGGAAGGAATTAGGAGGATGCAAATAACATATACACACTACTGTATAGAATATATAGTTAACAAGAACCTACTGCATAGCAGAGGTAAATCTACTCAATAATCTATATGGGTAAAAAAGAATCGATATATGTATATGTATGACTGATTCACTCAGCTGTACATCTGAAACTAATACAACATTGTAAGTTAATTATACTCCAATAAAACTTAAAAAAAAGCGTAAGTTAATAGCAACATTTCTACTGAAAAACACCTTTCACCTCTCTAAAGTTAAAAGAATTATCCTCTGACACCATATAATCAGGCCCAACTAACAGCCCAGAACAATTTCATCTTTATTTTTTCTAATTGCCTATTACACTTAATAGAAAATAATCGGATGAGTCAACCTTTTCTAATAAAAAATGGCTCCTTTTATTTTATTTTATTTGGCCGTGGCATGAAGCAGCTTGATGTTGGATCTCAGTTCCCAAACCAGGGACTGAACCTGGTCTGCAGTGGTAAAAGTGCCAAGTCCTAACCACTAGGCTACCAGGGAACTCCTATTTTTATACATAATATTGATCGCAATAAAAAATGTTTTTCTGTACTACCATTTTCAAGTTTCAGGTGACTCCTGGAATAGTTACAATAGAGTCAAGAGTGAATTAAGAGCAGACCAAGAACCATCTGATTAAATAGGAATTTCTATTCTCTTACTGTAATAAGCAATAAAATTCTATTGTTGGAAAAAAATTTAAAAGATTTATTTATATATTAAGAGTTTCACGTGTAATTATGGGACCATCAGAAACATTATGTTAATGACTATGTATTATTGCATTAAGTAGCTTGACCTTTTTTCCCACTGTCAGGCAATTACATTAAATAAAAAGGTAGTGGCACAACTACAGAGGGTGATGGATATAAACTAGACTTCATATGGTGATCATTTCCCAATATATATAAATATAAAATCATTACATTGTGAACTTGAAACTAATATAATGTTACATGATAACTATACCTCAAGGAAAAACAAACAAGCAAAAAGAAACAACTTCATATTCTTAAAAAGGGGGAGAGGGAATGGAAGGAAGGAACAGCATTTATATGTAAGATATCAAATAAAATGAATGGTAAAAGGGTATTGAATCTATTTCTAAAGCTGAATACCCAACTGCAGATTTTCCAACCTTGTTTTCCTAAAAAAAAAAAAGAACTTTAATTTGTAAAATTCATGTTATATTAAAAAAAAAAAACTAACAAATTATATGATAATTAAATTCCCTGTACTGTGGGCTGAGTTTTTAACTATCAGATAGAAATCTAGACTACTGTTGTAAAGCATACATACATAAACACTACTGGACAATACTTCATATTAGACATCTAGGGAGTCAGTACAGCACAATACTTAAGAGCAGAGACTTTAAAGTGAGACTACCTGAGTGGAGATCTTGACTCTACAACTTACCAGCTTTGTGAATCTGGATAAGTTACTGAAACTCCCTATGCTTCCTTAGCTTCCTCAGCTTCCTCACCTGTGAAATGGGATAATAATAACTGTCTCAAAGGGTCATTATGAGAGTTCGGTGAGTTCCTATTTGTAAAATTCTTGGCACATAATAAGAACTATATGTTGTTTAAATTTTTACAATTTAGCTAAGTTTTATTGAGCACTTACTATGTGCTAGGTTAAACGCTTTACATGAATTTCCCTCAAATAATCTTTGTAACACCTCTGATGAAGATACTATTATTGCCCCTATTTAAAGATGAGAAAACTGCAGGACAAAAAGTTTGACTAAGCTGAGGTCACATACAAATGTCCAACAAGGATTTGAACCCAAGTCTGACCACGCAACCTACAATTTTAGCATAAATTGCTCCTATATGCTAGAAGTAGTAGCCTCCTGCTGTACCACATCTTCCTAAAATAAATTAGAATATGCATTCTTGGAATAAAATGGGGTATTTTTAAAAGTAATTTAAGAACTATTACTATAATACAGAAGTATTTATACATGAAATGATTATGAAATCTGATAACTTGCTTTAAAATAATACAGTTTGGAGAAGGAGCCAGGATAAAAGAAACAAGATTAGACATACATTGATAACTGTTAAAAGTTTGGTGATGGGTTCATCATTTTATTCTCTCCACTTTTGTGTATTCTTTATAATGAATACACAATAACAAAAGGTTGAAAATAAAGTTCATAGATTAAATTCCCTCACTATACAAGCAAATGACTTTCTTATGATACCTCGTATCAAAGACATAAAAGGATGATATACTTGATGCACATTTTACAATTTATATAAAATCTGTATAGGGAGGTTTTTCTTTAAATAATTGAAGATTCTCTCAACCAAAATGAAAAATTAGTATTTAAGCATAAAAATGTAAACATACATATTAAGTGGATGTTTGCTTTTCCATCAACTTGTTAAAAATATTTGCTTAAATAATTAACACTCTTTTCTTCCTTATCTTTCTCCTGCCTGATAATCTCTAGAATTATGACACTCTGACTTGTTGCCGAGAAAATGGACGAGTTTTTGTACAGACACATATGACTCTACAACACGGTCACAAAATGAACAATATAAATAAAAACAACAAATCTCCTTCACTAAGAAACACTTCTAAAAATTCTTCACCTCCAATTGTAGTTGATTTTCACATTAATATATATCTGTGGATTTTTTAAGTATAAATATAATCAACAATTAATTTGAGAAAATTTTTATGCTTGAAATTACAGTTAACACAATTTAGCAGATAGTAGAGGAAAACAAGCCCCAGTACTCATTAAGCTAGATACCAGCATTTTCATACACATTAGCTCACTAAATTTAAGAGATTATACACATTTTTAGAAAAGAATATTAAATTTTAAAGAAGTAAAATCACTTGCCCAAGGTCACAGAGCTAATAAGTAGCTAAATCGGTATTCAAACTTAAAGCTTAACTACAAAACCCACTTTTTCCCTTGCTATACCAGGCTACCACATAGGAGGCAAATGCCTACACTCAAGTCAAATTTATATGTTTAGGGTCTTTTTAAGTGAAACATAAAATGTTTAAGTTACTGGTTACAAATATATTTTACAGTGGCAGCTTGGCTTTGGGTAAAGAGCACCAACTACAACACAAAAGCATTGTTTCTGCAACTGTATGACTTTCCCCCCTCTAAGTCTCTTAATTTTAGCTCAGGTTACTCATCTTTATAATAGGGAAATTAATATCCTGGCTGTCCAATTCCCAGGATTATAAGATTCAAGGATAACGTATGTGAAATCACTTCAAAAACCACCAAAACAACACAAATAGCCTTTTTTTGTCTTTAAATACTAAAAATAACACAAAATAAAGCTTTCTAAAGTCCTGTCAGCTGTTTAAATTATCCTACACATTTTATTAACATTTCCAGAACTTTCTAAAACCCCTTCCCTGATCACAGCTCAATCATCATCTTTATTACTTGGCTCTCCTTATCCTTAAAAATAATGCAGTAGTAATGACATCAATGCTTCTGTAATAAATAATTAATATGCTATTCTGAAATGCTCAGCACAAAAAAGTTCTAAATTCTGACTTTTTAAACTAAATATGTGTTTGGTGTCACTCTATTATATTCGTGATCTTAATGTTTGAGCCTTTTAATATTCAGTTTGTTTTGTAAAAAACTAGAATCAAGATAGGAATTCTAAAGTAAAACACCCAACACATAATTTTTAATGACTTCATGGGAGCTTTTTTTTTCAAGACTTCTTAAAACAGATACAATAGCTAATTAGGACATCAAACACAGCAACAAAATCCACTGAAACACTCAGCTGCTCTAAAAGAAGGATCAGGCTCTTTAAGAGAAAACTACATTGTATGAGTTTGCAAAGTTTCACACTTTCTCATTTAAACTCCCATTTCAGAGAAAGCCTTTGCATGCCCACACAATAAGCTTTAAAATGGCACTTTGCTGACCTTCCAATAGTCCAGCTCTATGAAAATTCTGTGATGGGTGTAACTTCAGAGAATCTGAAAAACACAAAAAGCATTAAGTACTTTTTATGCTGAATGATTAAAAAAAAAAAAGCCAAGGATAGCATACATCTTTTATATAACTGCCATGTATTTTTAAGAGCTAAAGTTCATATTTATGAATATATTATCTGCAAAAGAAGGCTAAATTGCCTCTACACCAGTCTCTATGCTAAACTTAGATTTTCATAAACCACTTGTTTCATGGAAAATTATCTGATGATTACTGCACAAATGGTGTTAATGTCTTGACTATTTTTAGCACCCAATTGTACCACATTAGCCCTCCTCTAAGAATCACCTCTGATATCTTCTCTTCCTTCCTTATAAGACTCAAAACTGCAATATTTACAAACTACTTCAGGTAACGTTGCCCGAAAAAAATCCTAAAGGATGATGACTGCCAATTAAAATCATCAGAGCAACAGACAATGGCTACAGTTACTAAGTAGGACTCTGTGTACAAACTCAATCCTCAGTCTACATAAAGTCCAGTACCTTCCAGAGTAAACCATCTCACTCTGATTCACTTAAGCGATTTAAATACACTTATGAGAAGCTGAAGCCCCCCTTTCTGGAGGAGGTGGAAATCAGCGGATGGATACAGCAAAGTGAAAAGTGAAGAAAACACTGAATTTCCTCAGAAGGTGGGTCACAACGGCACACATTTTTTTTTAATATGGTGAAATGCAAAGCTAATAGCCCAACTATGTCTTTGGCCCCCTCCCAGTGATTTAAAAAGTGATGAAGAGTGCAGTGGGAGCATTTTGGTTTGCAGGCTCTCGCACAGGGAACCTGTTCTAACACATTCTTGTGGTGTCCAGTATAGGAATTTAACCCCTGAAGAGACCAGCTCCAGTGTTAATATTTTATATCCCGGGAATCCCCTTCAGGTCTTAGCCAAAGAAGTTTGAAAGTGGGGAACTCTGTCCAATGCCCCCTCCCTGCAACGAGCCCTTGAAAGGCAACCAAAGAGAAAATTCTCAAAGGACAGCCTCAGCCGGTACCCCTGGGACTGGAGAGGAATAAAACTAACCCAGAGAGAACACCCCTCTCTTTCTAAAAGAGAGGGAGAAGTAAGTAATTCGAACGCCACAAAGGTGGGAAGAGAGGGGAAAAAAAAAAAAAGAAAATTCGGGTTCTTTCCAGCAATAAGATGACGAGGAAAGAAGGACGCCTGGTCGAGGGGGGCCGTCCCAACAAGAGGAGGGAGTGGACTAGGCCGGAGGGAGAGGGGGTTAGAACGACGGCGCACAAACAACCTGGAGAGGGAGGAAAATGGTGACCCTGCGCCCAGAACCGGCTCCAGGCCACGCCGCCCGTGTGGAGGCAACTTTGCCGGGGAGGATGGTCCCGGTAGCAGGAGCCGCGGCGCTCCGATCGCGGCCGGGGCCCAGTCCGGGGTGATCCCCGAGCCGGGAGGGCCAGGGCCGGCCGCTCGAGAAGTGTGGCAGGGCCCGACCCGCCGAGGGGCGCTCAGCCCCGGGTGCCGCAGAGACCCGGGGGCCGACGGCATTTGGGCCCCGTGCGGCCGGCGGCTCCGCGGGGGAGGGGCCGGCCCTCCTCCCCGGCCCCTTCCAGCAGCAGTCGACCCCATCGGCCTCTCCCCAGCCCCCAAGACAGGCCAGCCCGGCCGGGGTTCGGACGCCGCCCCCGACGGGGACCCCCCCACCCCCGGCTCCCCGGGCCGGGCCTCCCCGCCCCCACGCCCCAGCCCCCAGCCTGACTCACCTCGCGAGTACAGGGACTTGGGCGACTCCAGGTCTAGGTCCGCGCTGAGCAATGAGATGAAGTCCGAGGGCATCGCAGCTCGACCCAGCCCGGCCCGAGGGCAGCGGGAGGGGGGGAGCGGCGGTGGCGGCGGCACCTCCTCTCCGGGACCGCGGGCACCGAACCGGGGGCGGCAGGCGAGGGCGGCTGCCGCTGCCTCCTCCTCGAGGGCAGAGACTTCCAGCGAGCCGAGGGCCGAGGAAAAGGCGGCGAGGTGGAGGGGAAACTCCACGGAGACGAATTCCCGGCGAGCCAGGAGGGGGGTTCAGGGCGGGGAAAGGGAGGAGGAGAGCCAACGGGTCCGTTTCGTTCTTCTCCTCAGCGAAAACTGACGGTCGCCGCCACCGCCGCCGCCGCTGACAGGAATCTGAGCCCCGCCCCCCCGGGGGGCACTGCGCAGGCGCGGAGGGGGGCGCCCCGGAGCAGGGAAGAGCCGAGGCGGCCCCCGGAGGGCGGGGAGGTGCGCCCCAGAACAGCAACAACAAGGGCTTCGCTTCCTGCCGCCTCGGCCAGGGCCGCTGTTCCCGAGCCGGGAAAGGGCCCCGCCGGCAGGGAGGGAGGAAGGCTGGGAGGTGTCCGCTCCTGGGGCCCCGGGGAGGGAAAAGGTATTTGCACCGACCTGGTGGTGGCGAGCCGGCGGCGGCGGGCCCAACGCCGAGCTGAGCGCTGGAGGAGACAGACCTGGGGGGGCCGAGGTGTCTGCGGGAGTAGGGGAAAGACCCCAGAGCCGGGACGCCGGGGGTGGGCTGACTTGGGGGCTCGCAGGGGAATGGAGTTTCGTTGCTTGCACAGCCACCACCCCTTTGGGGTTTTCATAGCAATGTCTGAACTGAGTTGGCCAAACGGCTGTCAAACTCTTAATTAGGAAATGACAGGCTCGAGTTATTCGGGTTTTTTTAATTGAAATCCCTTCTCCTCCTACCTTTGCCCTTCCCCTACTTTCTCCCCACCCCTCCCCTAACCTTTAAAGGCTGAAAGTTAAAAAAATAAAAAACATCTTTCTGATTGTGCTGGGATCGCCGGCTTTATTCGGAGTGGGAGATGAAAGTCGATTTAAAAATTGAATCACATGAATCCACGTGGCTGTTGTAGAGGGGAAAAAAGCAAACCTAAACACCCTTCTGCCAATCAGGTTTTCTTTTTTTACCTTTGGACCAGGCAAGGATGAAGGAAGAACACATTTGAGCTTTTGCTACTCTGTTCTTGGGGCCAAAAGTTTCCGTTGCAAAAACTGAAAATCCTCACCTACACCGCAGACCGTTTCCTGACTCTAATAGACTTCTGAGAAATTTAATAGTTATTAAAATATCAATTGGAGTGCAGGATATACTGACTGGGAAATAACTTTAATCTTGTGTGGAATATTAATGACAGCATCCACTGGGGCCACGTTTTTACGCTCTTTGAGTTGGTTTAGTTTTTGTTACTTTACAAAGATAAAAACCACAAAAATTAGTTTACTGAGTGTATATATATATACACAACACATACAATTTATAGAACCGTTCCCCTGGGAATTTGAGCAGTTCACCTGGACTTGGCATGGTTCAGATGAGGGAGAAGCTCTCAGCAAAGGAGGGCCCAGTGCAAAGCTTTACCTACAGACCTAGAATTTAAACTCGTATTATCAGAGTCTACCTATCTTTCCATCTGAACATCTGATATAGGTTGCCCAATTCTCTTCACTGCATTCTGTGTAGTAAATAACCAACCCTGTGAACATTTTCTTCCTGTCAGAAGTAACAAAGCTTTTCAGAGCCCCCCCAAGATGGCAAAGCAGAACAGGAAGCTACTCAAATCTCCATCACCCCACTGTACACTGTTGTAACAAGTCCCAAGGGAAGTCCCTTCAAAGCTGGTCCAGGTCCCATTCACTGGAGAGAAGAAGATTCAAACCCCACACTGCCCAACAGGCAAAGGCTTTTGAATCTGAGTAGGGGTAAACACCTCTTGGAGACAACCCCCCCCTCCGCCCCCGCCCTCCGCCCCCCCGCCCCTTAGTCAATACCTAATGTGAGGAGAGGAAATTGCAACGGGGCAACAGGCAGAACCTCTTCCCCAGACCTATGTAATCATTCAACAAACTTCAAATATAGGAAATCCCCCACTGCTGTCCTGACCCTAATTAACAAGTCAAGAATCGGCAAGGCCTTTTCCTTCCCCTTTCCCTCAATACTTCTCTATCCTTTTGTGACTTTTTTTTCCCAGTACTGATGCTCTGTTATTTATGTTACTCAGATTTCCCGATTAAGTAAGAGCAAAGTGATCAGGGGTCCCCCCACAGTGCAACTTCAGCTAGGCTATGAATTCTAGGGATTCCTTGGGCTCAGGGCCCACAACCCATCATGCCCTGAATGAAGCAGTGATTGTATCTAAATAAATATGTGAATAGTCAGTGGCTAACCCCACTGTTCTCCTGTTCTTTTACAGAGCTATATTTTTTTCAAAAACTGCTTAAATGGTTTTCATGGTCATGCTTTACAATAGCTTGGAAGCTAGATTTTCACTTTGTCCTTAAATTTTCAGCGACTAAAAGCACAAATAAGGAGTCCCCATTGTGGCTCAGCGGTAACAAATCCAACTAGTATCCTGAAGGTGCAGGTTCGATCCTTGGCCCAGCTTAGTGGGTTAAGGATGAGCTGCTTCATAGGTCACAGGCAGTCTCAGATCCTGTGTTGTTGGGGCTCTGCAGTAAGCCAGCAGCTGCAACTCCGATTCCATCCCTAGCCTGGGAACTTCCATATGCTGCACATGTGGCCCTAAAAAACAAACAAATAAACATTTACAAATTTCAGGAGTAAACAGTGTTTGCTTTTATCACAAAATACAGTATGACCTGCCTGATATTCAGGGATACTGAAAATAAACTATCTGACCATGTTGTCTTGAAGTATATGCTACTTCAAGTTCCAGTGATACTTCCTTCTCTGGTCATTAATATCTCAATTGTTTCCCTTTTATTTGATATTTAAAGTAATCTCACTTTATATTTTATTTATTTATTTTTGTCTTTTTGCCTTTTCTAGGGCTACTTCCCACAGCATATGGAGGTTCCCAGGCTAGGGGTCTAATCGGAACTGTAGCCACCGGCCTACACCACAGACACAGCAACACGGGATCTGAGCCGCATCTGCAGCCTACACCACAGCTCACAGCAACGCCTAATCCTTAACCCACTGAGCAAGGCCAGGGATTGAACCCGAAACCTCATCGTTCCTTGTCTGATTCGTTAACCACTGAGCCACAACAGGAACTCCTCACATTATATTTTAAAAGCCACTCTATCACCAAAACATACACCTTTATAAAAAACTTTATTCACAATAAAAAGTAAAGCTTTAAGCATATAATATTGGAAATTTCCTCTCACTGAAAATTACAAAGGTTCATGGAACAAAACATAAGGCAGATTTAGTAGTTTGTAGAATTTCTTTACATTACTTCTCAACTGTTATATCACATTCCCTAGTTATTTGATTAAAATCTCACGAGAAACCCAGATTCAACTACAGGGTTGTGTAGATTATACAACAGAGGGGCAGTTTTTATATTGATGGTGTGTTAACCCCTCCTGGACCTGCTTAGGCACTTAGTGAATTGTGTAGCTGGATCTGCTCTCAATGGAAGAGGTTCAAATATCAACCACTGAAAGGGAATTAAATAAACTCATACAGAACAGAGGAATGTGTTGTCATAAGATATACAGAATTTTCGTCATTGTAATACAATTAAAGCTGTTAAAATAATTTTAGTCACACGTATACTGTAAAGAACCTGCTAAGCAAATATAAAACCTGAAAGGAAAATTTTCCAGAGCGATTCAAGTCATAGACAAGAAAAAGTTTAGACCACAAATTATCTTTGCCCCACCTTGGGAGCACTCCTTAATAATAATGGAGAATTGATAGTGGTGAGAAATAGCAGTGACAGCATTTGTGCTGAAATTGTACACATTCTTTTTTTTTTTTTTTTTTTTGGTCTTTTTGTCTTTTTAAGGCCACACCCGTGGCATATGGAGGTTCCCAGGCTAGGGGTCTAATCAGAGCTACAAGCTGCCAGCCTACACCAGAGCCACAGCAACACCAGATCTGAGCCGAGTCTGTGACCTACACCACAGCTCACGGCAACCCTGGATCCTTAACTCACTGAGCGAGGCCAGGGATCGAACCCAAAAACTCCCATGGTTCCTAGTCGGATTCGTTCCCCGCTGGACCACAATGAGAATTCCTGTACACAAATTCTTATTTGATTATGTTTATGTGTCAATTTTCACCCTTAGGACACATTCTAGCAAATATTTCTGAAGGCAAAATTAGTTAATTTCAACATTGGGTTTAGAATACTCTCACTTCTTACATCTTTCAAAGTGCCTGAATTTTATAATTAAGCTTCTAATTCACTTGAAAAAGTACTTTGGGACTTTATGAGTTGGCTGGTCTGAGTGAGAGTTTTCTTTTGAGGTCTCATAGAGAAAAGTTTAAGTCTCTCAAGATCTAGAATGATTGCAATCATTTTGAATCGGGAAGACTTCGAAAAGAGAGAGGAGGTAAATGCCAGAGGAATTCAAGGGGTGGATTAGGGAGGAGACATTTTAGTGAGAAAATAGAAACCCCTGAGCCCACTAAAACAAGAAAGGAAAGAAGATGCCTCTAAGTCATCCCATCCCAAGAGTAGGTTAGACTCGTTCAAGCTGCACACGTCCTTTTTCACACTGGCTTTGACACCACCACCTATGTTTGCCATGATGCTCTCTTTCCGCATCTAATTAATTATATACATATATAATATTATATATATATATATAGTTTGTTTGTTTGCTTTTTAGGACCACACCTGTGGCATATGGAAATTCCCAAGCTAGGGGTCGAATTGGAGCGGTGGCTGCTGGTCTACACCACAGCCATGGCAACACTTGGATCCAAGCCATGTCTGTGACCTACACCACAGCTCACATTAATGCCAGATCCCCAACCCAATGAGTGGGGTCAGGGGTCAAACCTGCATCCTCATGGATACTAATCATTATCGCTGAGCCACAACAGGAACTCCGTTTTTTTGTTTTTTTAATTATAATATTTATTCAGTCTAGTAGCCCCACCTCAGCTGTGACATTAGTTTAACCAAGAGTACAAATTAGAAATGGCTTTACAATTTCCTATTACCCTCTCTTTTAACTCATGGAGTTTTAACATGAGGTCCATGGGTTTGCTTCAAGACATCTGTGATCTTGCTAAACTTGTATACAGATTTTTGCAAGTGTGCACCTCCATGCATCGCTTTCTTTGGGATGAAGATTTCTAAAGAAAAAAACAAACAACAACAACAAAAAAACCCATATCTCAGAAAAGATGAAAAACCATTCCTTGATACAAAGCAGATTCATCTTCCTTCTTTCCATGAGTGGGCTCCAGGAACTATGCTGTGTTCAAGAAACACAAAGGTTTCTATAAAGATGAATATGAGAAGCTTACTCTCAGCTTGATGAGGGAGATGATTTGTAAACAAACTCATATTAGGACAGGTGCCAAGTTAGAGTTCTGTACAGCTACCTAGAAATACATTACCCTTCTGCTTTCTTAGTTGATAGAGGGGAAGAGGAAAGAATGCCACCTACTACATCTGTCTTTGCTCTCCACCTACTATCCCCCAGAGCTGCTATCTCTTTACTTCAACCCTAATATCTAAAATGGTTAAAAGAGGCTAGATAAGTGCAGGGCAAAGTTCTGACACACAAGTGTTTACACTGTGATGCTTCACAGCTATTATGTGTTGATTCAAACAGTCCAAGAAATACCTGGACTTCATTGGACTTTGTCAGTGGATGGTCAAAGAAATTGAGTGTCTTTTTACTTTTTTTTTTTCTTTCAGCTTTGCTAAGGATTATGGCTTAATACTTAGGTTAGGGATGCAATGATAAACGGGTTGAATTAGTCATCCACAACTAAGTCCCAGAAGTGAAGGGCTAACTTGAGTTATTGGGTAAACTAGACTGACTTTAGAAATAACATATTCCAGCTGGAAAGCATTTGTTTCAGCTGAGTATAGACTTTTCTCCAAACATGGGAGGCGATAAGGGATCTACCCACAGGTGTTAGAATCCATTTATTCGCTCAGTTTCTCTACCTGCAAAAACCCTATTTATTCTTCAAATTCTAACTCAGATATTAGTTCATCTGTGAATTCATCCTGAACCCTTCCAAGCAATATTAATTTTTTTCCCCTCTGGGTTCCCAAAGCATTTTGTTCAGACTGTTGGTATATCAATTAACACAGTGAATTACATCTCACTAGTGTCTCCCTAAAATATTTCAAACACTTGGTTGTACAGTGTCTAAGATCAAAAGAAAGAAAACACATTCTTGCCTTAAATAACTTATAACTGACTGTGGGCACATAATTTAGCACCAGGACAGAATGAAACAAACTCTCTAATAAGCCATTTGTAGCTATTGTATTAGGAATTTGATGCTGGGTACAGAGATGGATAGAATGAAAGGGAAAACTAAAAAAGAAAAGGGCAAAGGTGAAAGGCTTTAAACATCATGCTAAAGATTTTGTTCTTTATCCTACAGGCACTGGGGAACCAGTGAAGATTTTTGAGGACAGAAATGACCTGCCTGGAACTGTATTTTAAGAAAGTAACAGGGGAGCTTCCTTTGTGGCTCAGAGGTAACAAACCTGACTAGTACGAGGATGAGGATTTAATCCCTGGCCCCACTCAGTGGGTTAAGGATCCAGCGTTGCCATTGCCGTGAGCTGTGGTGTAGGTCACAGACACAGCTTAGATCCGAATTCCTGCGGCTGAGAAGTAAGCCAGCAGCTGCAACTCTGATTGGATTCCTCTCCTGGGAACTTCCACACGCCGCATATGCGGCCCTAAGAAGAAAAAAAAAGTGGGGGTGGGTAACAGAGGCAGCAGTGTGGTGATTAAACTGGCAGCTAAGCCTGGAAAGGGAACCTAGCCAAGAGTGAATGAGGCCCTGAAAAGTCCGAAAAAAATTGGCAAGGATGATTTGGTACGTATCATGGAAGTAGAACCAAAAGAACACAAAATTGCTTAAATGTTGAGCATGGGAAAGAGAAAAGCCAGAAGGTTAAAGAAAAGGTGATGATGGGACAAAGGTTATTATCCACCAATATTCTCCTCATCCCTGGAATCCAAGAGCTTAACTTACCAAAAAATATATTTAAGGGAGAAGCAAATACCTCTCAACATGAATTACCCCAGAGACTTTATATTGGTTAATGGGAGCAACGACAACTCTAACCAGAAAAGAAATTATCCTAGGTTTACTTCTTACAAGTAGGAAATCCCAGTAAACACAACCTGTTGAAACTCAGCAAGGGAGTAAATTGATAAGAAACAAATCTACAGGAGCTTGCATTCCCAATTTTCACTCTAAACATACTGGAGCATTAACATTTAAGCCTTTAAATGCTTACTTTCATAGTTAACGTGGAAGAATTTCAAGAATCCTAAAGGCCAACAATTCTGAAAAAAGAAAGAAAAAAAAAAAGGCTCGTAGAAATAAAAAGCAGTCACAATGTCTTTAAAGGGGATCATTTTGCAAACCTTCCATTCATGGAAGACTTGGGTAATAACAGATCTAAGGTTTACTCTGTAAGGCTCAGACCAAGGATGTAAGCATTTAAAAGGCAGGCTGAGGGAATGCTGAACTTAGCCCTGGATGACTGAACTGGAGCCATAAGGAACAAGTGGATTGCCTGCCCTTTATAGTTATTAAATACGTGTCTTTGGGACTTCCCATTGTGGCTCAGAGAGTTACCAACCTGACTGGTATCCATGAGGATGTGGATTCGCGCCCTGGCCTTGCTCAGTGGGTTAAGGGATCTGGTGTGTTGCCCTGAGCTGTGGTGTAGGTCACAGATGCTGCTCAGATCCTGTGTGGCTGTGGCTGTGGCGTGGGCCGGAAGCTGCAGCTCCTATTCAACCCCTAGCCTGGGAACTTCCATATGCTACAGGTGCAGCCCTAAAAAGAGGAAAAGAAAAAAGTGTTTTTCGGGTGCAAAAGAAATATGAAAACGTGGGAAATTCAGGAAGAGAAAGAGATGAGAGAATGAAAGAAAAAAACTACAGAGAATTGATCCAGTAGATTTCCCTCCAGAGCAGAGAAAGATGTAATCTGTTATAGCTCATGAGTGATAAGTGCTGAATCTGACTCCACCTTCAGAGCTGGGGCCATCTTTAGAGTTCTACTTGCTTCTAGACAGACGTGGCATTTTCTCCACCATCTTCACACATCTTAGTGGTCAAAAGCTCCCCAATGAGCATGTAATCACATGACCTAAGGAAATCTCTGGCAGATACAGAATTCTGGTATGTTAAATCTCTCAGAGGTTATTTGATGAAGTGGACAGGGAACAGACTTGGAAGCAGGCGTCCTCTGAGTTCCAGATCTAAGCGTATACTCAGCAGAGGGTGTCCACTTTTGCAAGGCCTAGCAGGCAGAAACAGTTCTTCTGAGTGGTGTGATTTTCCTCCAGGGAGGAGTTTTTGCTTTCCCTCTGGTCTTAATCCTGGGTGGGGTAAGGCTGAAGTGGCTGGCATTACCTTGCCACAAAGAGGAAAGAGCCTGTCTGAAATGGAGGGAGCAGAGGAGGCACTGCCAAGAGTTGGAGAGAGAGAAAAAACAGAACTTGAAAAAAAACAAAAAAAAAAAAACATTTGAGTGCGTGGAGAAAGCCAGACCTGACTTCAATGATCTGAAATGATAATTCCCCCCCCACCCCCGGCTTTTTTTTTTCTCTGAAGAGGTTTGAGATTGGGTTTTCAGGCACTTCAAAGTGAGAAAGTCTTAACTTGATACCATCTGCCCCGGTTGTAGAACTTTCTTGGGCCTTTGTCTCCTCTCTGTGAAATAAGTGAGTTAGATTATTTATCAGGCAAGCATTGTGTTTGGCTGCTAGTAACAAACACCAGCGGCTTACCGGTTGTATTGTTCTCACGCAGAGAGCCTGGATCAGGCAGTCCAGGGCTAGTCTCGCAGCCCCATGATGTTGACATCAGGCACACAGGCTTTCCCCTCTGCCAGAGTTTAAAGAGTGGGGCCCTTATTCTCATGCTTGCAAGAGAGCTGTCACCTCTAAGCATGTTGCTTGCATTCTAGGTGAAAGGAAAATAGAAGAGCAAAGAGCGAAAGGAACAACTCTGGTTCCTGGAAGACATGCAGAGTGGCTTCCACTGATATTATTGGCCAGGATACTGTGACAGTGTCATATGGTCATCCCATCTGAAAAGAAGGCTAGGAAATGTGTAGGTACATTAGATGGCTACATGGATGCTCTGAACACAATTGGGGGGTCAGCTGGCAAGGGAGGGGGGAAGGAATAGATGCTAGGTGAGGCAATTACAGCATCTGCCACAGACGGCATACCAGCAAAGGTAATCTTCCTCTCTGAAATTCTGTGATTCTCATCTTCTATTTTGCTTTACCTTATCCTTTCTTAATGGAAAAGGGCCAAATATTTTGTGGCAAAAGAGTACATTTTTCAGATCTCCCATTTTGGAGAAGTAGAGTTCATCTCAAAAAAATGAAAAGACCACACAGTTGCATGTGAGATGTCACACTTAGTGAAAAAACTCTTTATTTCCTCTCCCCTGAAACTTCCTTAAACTTTAAAATTTCAATTTTCAGTAAGCCCATTCTCACTAATCTCAACTATCCAGATGCCTTCTTTAATTGCACTAAATTCCCTAGTTTTTCCTTCTAGGATCCGGTACTTCTCAAATGATTTATAGCCTCATCTTTTATCTCTCCAACTAAATTGTAAACTTGTAAAGGACAGAGCCCAACACTTAGCACAATGCTGGATTTATAGTGAGCAATCGATAATGGCTGAGCAATGGATGAATGAATGAATAATTGAAATCTGAATTTCTATTTCTTTTCTCTCCTCAGAACTCCTGTCCTCAATGCATACTTGTTAACCGACTGCATCTCAGAGTCATTACCAAGGCAATTTGTATCCCAGGAAGCCAGCCTTAGAAAGCCTTTGATTTTCCGTCTCTAAATCCTTTCCGCCATTGTACATCCAAGTCAGCCTCAGGAGTCGGCATCCCAACACCTCCCTTCACCTAAGTGTTTTACCTAGACCCCTTATCATGTTAACAGTTTAAAGTTCTTATCTTCTGGAAATTCTTATGTCTAAATCAAATTCTGTACATAGCCATTTCCTCTTCTTTTGCTCTCTAAATAGACAGGACACAGTAGGTAAATACCAATGACTTACAGAGCCCTGACTAGGTTTTTTTTTTTTAATCAAAAATAAGTTATATGGGGAGTTCCTGTCGTGCTCAGTGGTTAACAATCCGACTAGGAACCACGAAGTTGCGGGTTCGATCCCTGGCCTCGCTCAGGTTAAGGATCTAGCATTGCCGTGAGCTGTGGTGTAGGTTGCAGACGCGGATTGGATCCCACACTGCTGTGGCTGTGGTGTAGGCCGGCAGCTACAGCTCCGATTAGACCCCCTAGCCTGGGAACCTCCATATACCGTGGGTGCGGCCCTAGAAAAGGCAAAAAAAAAGTTATATTGGGGTTATATACTGCAAAAGTAATATAAATAAAAAATGATAGCAGAAAATATAAACAAGGAGTTAATAAGAATTCCCGCTGTGGCGCTATGGGATCAGCAGAGTCTTTGGGATGCAGGATCAATCCCTGGCCAGGCACCGTGGATTCAGGATAGGGTGTTGCCTCCATTGCAGCATAGGTAACGACTGTGGCTTGGATCTGATCCCTGGCCTGGGAATTCCATATGCCTCGGGATAGCCGAAAAAGAAAAAGAAAAAAAAGTTACTAAATAACAATTAGTCCAAAACTTCTAAACCAACACATAGAGAAAAGCACTTAGTATATATCTTCCTGAAAGTTTTCTATGTATATTTGCATCACACATGCAAACACTGGCTACACTGTGTATACTATCAGCCTGCCTTTTTTTATTATTAAAGTATAGCTGATGTATAATGTTGGGCCAACTTCTGCTGCACAGCAAAGTGATTCAGTTATACACACACACCCACACACACACACCCACACACACACACACACACACACACACCTTCTTTTTTTGGTCCTTTTAGGGCCGCACCTGCGACATATGGAGGTTCCCAGGCTAGGGGTCAAATGGGAGCTGTAGCTGCCAGCCTGCGCCGGAGACACAGCAACTCGGGATCCGAGCCACATCTGTGACCTACACCACAGTTCATGGCAACGCTGGATCCTTAACCCACAGAGCAAGGCCAGGGACCGAACCTGTGTCCTCATGGATACTAGTCAGATTTGTTTCCGCTGAAGCACGATGGGAACTCCTATACATTTTTTTTAATATTACTTTCCATCATGATCTATCCCAAGAGACTGAATATAGTTCTCTGTGCTCTTCTGCCTTCTTGATGTAACTGTGAACATCAGTACACATCAATAAATATTCTTTTTTGGGGGGCCACACCCACAGCATGTGGAACTTCCTGGGCCAGGGATCAAACCCATACCACAGCAACTACCAGAGCTGCTACAGTGATGCCGGGTCCTTAACTTGCAGTACCACAAGGGAACTCCCTAAGTTTTCTTTTTTTTGTCCCCCCCCCTTTTTTTTTTGTCCTTTTAGGGCACCCAAGACATATGGAGATTCCCAGACTAGGAGTTGAATCGCAGATGTAGCTACTGGCTTACACCACAGTCATAGCAACACCAAATCCAAGCTGCATCTGTGACCTACACAACAGCTCATGGCAACGCTGGATCCTTAACCCACTGAGCAAGGCCAGGGATCAAACTCGCATCCTCTTGGTCACTAGTCAGATTCATTTCCGCTGTACCACAATAGGAACTCCAAACTCCCTAAATATTCTTTTTTTTTTTTCCCCTCCTTTTGCATTCACTTCCAAAGATAATTGATGCCACTACTCCTGAGCCTTTTGGGGCTTCTACAGATAGCTCAGATTGATTCTCATCATTCCCCACAGCCAACTTGCTTCTCAGCTCTCTGGGATGTGCCAGATCAGTATCATTGATGCATTTTTGTTTGTTTGTTTTGTCCTTTTGCCTTTTCTAGGGCCAGTCCCGCAGCATATGGAGGTTCCCAGGCCAGGGGTCCAATTGGAGCCGTAGCCACCAGCCTATGTCAGAGCCACAGCAACGCCAGATCCAAGCCGCATCTGCGACCTACACCACAGCTCACGGCAATGCCGGATCCTTAACCCACTGAGCGAGGCCAGGGAGCAAACCCACAACCTCATGGTTCCTAGTCGGATTCGTTAACCACTGAGCCACAACCGGAACTCCGTTCCTAAATATACTTAATCATGTTCAATGGCAGAGGAGTCCGTCACTATAGGATATCTTAATAGCCAATCACCTATTTTTGTCATTTTATTTTCTTTTGAAAATCTTTGTAAACACCACTGCAATGAACATCCTTGTAGCTCACCTGTGTTTATAACCTTTTCTTGATTATTTCCCTTGGATATACCCCTCAATAGGTTTTACTATGATGAGAAGTAAGGAAGAAAAAATGTGTGAAATGGGAAAGAGTGAGCCAAGTCCAGAGTAGCTCTTCACTGTTATTTTGGGACCTAAAATGTGTTTCGCTAGCAGATTCCAGGGCTTACTCAGCATAACATAATGCAACAATTTTAAACTATATCCCCATGGCTCAACACCTGGAAATCTGAGCTCTCTGCAAAACACCACAGAAATGCTGATAGTTGGAAAGTTAAAAATCACAAAACACGTAACTTCATGCTCCAGCAGAAACCATCCTATGCCAGCATCTAGGGCAGACAAGCAGGAGGTATCCATTTAAGAAATATGCATCAGAGAAAAATGTATAACTGAGAAAGTTTGGCGCATTAATTAACTTTTTCTACTCTAAACTGAAAAACGGCTGGCTTCATTTGATTTGGTGGAGCTCAAAAAGTACTAGTGCAAGTGGAAACGCAGAATAGCTCATTTTGAGCTTCCCCTTTGCCACTTACTAAATGCATAATCTTTTCATCACTCAGAAGCCTAAATCCCCTCCTCTGCGAAATGGGTTTAAAATAGTACCTCTGTCATTCACAGAATTATTATAAAGAGAAAAGGAACTAAAATCAGGGCAAGTGCTTTGTAAAGTGTCATACTGTCACAAAAATGTTCCTGGTAATGGTTACTGTTATTGATGAAGTGTTGAAAAATTGAAGCTTTACTAGAACTGAGTTTGTCACAAAGATCCGATAGCATAAATGCAATCCTAAATATAAAAATGTAATGGTTTGAAAGCACTCCATCAGACCTATTGTTATGGAGTTCCCTGGTGGCCTAGCAGTTAAGAATTTGGTGTTTTCACTATTGCGGCTCAGGTCAATGCCATAGCTAAGGTTCAATTGCTGGCCCAGGAACTTATGTGCGGGAAAAAAAAGGAGGGGGGATTAAAAAATTCCCTTCAGTTCTTAAAGTTCTTTTATTCTATGACAAATGAAAGGGACACTTATTCTATGAACTTTTATTATTATTATTCAGTAGTGTATTCTTACATGGAAACCTAAAGGACCTAAATTTAAAAACAAGTAGCTTTTCAAAATGCAAAAAGTGTCTCTATAATCATAAGTGCAAAAAACAAGAGTATATGAACAAGTGAACAAGGACTGAAAGACAGTAGGCAACAATAAGGATATGTGTACCTAAATGGCAGCTTTATAGATTTTTTTTTCTTTTTTTTTTTTAGCTTTTTTTGGCTTTTTTAAGGCCACACTCATGGCATATGGAGGTTCCCAGGCTAGGGGTCGAATCAGAGCTACAGCTGCTGGCCTACACCACAGCCACAGCAACGCTGGATCCGAGCCATGTCTTCAACCTGCACCACAGCTCATAGCAATGTCAGATCCTTAACCCACTGATCGAGGCCAGGGATTGAACCCACGACCTCATGGTTCCTAGTTGGATTCGTTTCCACCGAGCCACAGCAGGAACTCCTAGATTTTCTTTTTTAAAATTTCCTTTAGGAGTTCCCGTCGTGGCGCAGTGGTTAACGAATCCGACTGGGAACCATGAGGTTGCGGGTTCGATCCCTGCCCTTGCTCAGTGGGTTAACGATCCGGCGTTGCTGTGAGCTGTGGTGTAGGTCGCAGAGGCATCTCGGATCCCGTATTGCTATGGCTCTGGCGTAGGCTGGCAGCTACAGCTCTGATTCGACCCCTAGCCTGGGAACCTCCATATGCCACGGGAGCGGCCCAAAGAAAGCAAAAAGACAAAAAAAAAAAAAGGGGAGGGGATTTCTTTTACTTAATAAAGGTCTAATTAAGATAAGGTTAGCTGCAAATAACAAAACAAAAACAATGGCTCAAACAAGGTAAGAATTTAATTCTTAGTCATGGGAAAGTGGGCAATCTTGGCTAGCATGGCAACTCCAACATCAAAAGATGAGCGATCAAGAAGGTTTATCAGTCAATCGAAAGGAGGAGGGAAAGGAAAGAGAAGAGCATTCCCTCTTCCCTTTAAGGATATGTACCACTTCTAATGCTATCTTCTTGGCCAAAGCTTAGAAATAACCACATCTACCAACCGGAAGGAAGGCTGAGAAATGCAGTATGCATTTGGGTGGCTATAGAATCAACGAAAAATCTGGGGCTCTATAACTGTAAGAAGAATACAACAGATAATGGGAGACAACTATCTACCAAAAACCTCATTGTTAGTGCTGAAAATTACAAACATTTCATTAAAATAAGAAACAAGGCAAAGATGCTTTCCCCTCTGTGCTGCTATTAAACACTGTCCTAGAAATCCTAGCCAATGTAGTAAGAAAAAATAAATAAGAGGAATAAGGATTCAAAAATAATACAGAAAAATCTTTGTTATTTGCCGCTGAAATGGTTGTCTACATAGGAAGTCCAAGAAAAACATTAAAACAGTTCAGCAACTTTCCAGTAAAAACACCACCCAAAAGTCAATAATACTGTTAATGATAAATATATATATATAATTACAAGAGCAACAAAAACTATGAGATACCCATGAATAAACAGGCAAAAGATTGACATGACTTTTAAGGAGAAATTTACAAAATGTTACTGAAGGATATGAAAGAAGACTTAGGTAAATGAAGATTATACTTTTTTCATGAAGAGAAAGACTCAATATTAGTCTATAAGATAGTCTATAAATTCTTTGTAATAATCAAAATTCCAAAAGGATGTTTTATGGCTCTTGATAAACTGATCTTAAATTTCATAACAAAGAACAAATATGCCCAAAATAGCCAAGATAACTTTGAAAGAAAAAAAAGGAGGAGGGAACTTGACCTACCAAATCAGATAAGGAACATTTATCATAAAGCCATATTTTAAAAAAATAATTTGACTTCTGTTTAGGGATAGACAGCTTAAAGAGAGAGATGGCCAGGAAACATCTGGAACACATATGAAAACTTGGTATAAAATAGAAATCACATTATATATCAGGGAGAAAAGATTAAAAACTCAATAAATGGTGCTGGAACAATTAGCTACTTATATAAAAAATAAAACAGCTCCCTACTTTATACTAGATAAAAAGAAATTCCAAGCAGATTAAAAAATTTAAAGGGAGGAGTTTCCATCATGGCACAGTGGAAATGAATCCAACTAGGAACCATGAGGTGGCGGGTTCCATCCCTGGCCTCGCTCAGTGGGTTAAGGATCAGGCATTGCTGTGAGCTGTAGTGTAGGTTGCAGACTCGGTTCGGATCCCACATTGCTGTGGCTCTGGTGTAGGCCAGCGGCTACAGCTCTGATTAGACCCCTAGCCTGGGAACCTTCATATGCCGTGGGAGCGGCCCTAGAAAAGGAAAAAAAAAAAAATTAAAGGGAAAAAGTAACATAAAAATGGTTAAAATACAACAAGGAATATTTGTGACATCAGATTAGAGAAAGATTTTCTTTTTTCTTTTTTTCTTTTTTTGGCCACGCCCAAGGAATACTGAAGTTCCTAGGCCAGGGATCACCTGTACCACAGCAGCGACCCAAGCTGCTGTGGTGACAATGCTGCATCCTGAACCCACTGAGCCACAAGAGAATTCCCAGGGAAAGATTTTCTAAACAAGACTCAAAAGTACAAAGATAAAGGAATGTACTTGACTATAGTAAAATTTAAAATATCTGCCATACTGGAGTTCCCATCGTGGCTCAGCGGAAATGAATCTGACTAGCATCCATGAGAATGTAGGTTCGATCCCTGGTCTTGCTCAGTGGGTTAAGGATCCAGCGTTGCCGTGAGCTGTGGTGTAGGTTGCAAATGTGGCTCAGATCCCATGTTGCTGTGGCTGTGGCGTAGGACAGCAGCAACAGCTCCCATTTGACCCCTAGCCTGGGAACCTCTGTATGTCGTAGGTACAGCCCTTTAAAAAAAAAAAAAAAAGTTTAAAATATCTGCCAGACCATATTGCTATCATACCATCATGTACCATAGAAAATATCAAATATCAACAAACTAAAATAGTTGAAACTCAATACAACAAAAGATTAATAGATTATCTAACAAAAGATTAATACACTAAATACATATAAATTTCAACAAATCATTTTTTTTTTCAAATAAGCAACCTATTTTTTAAAATAGGCACAGTCTGCAAACAAAAAATTTATAGAAGAGAATCCCGGATGGTCAATAAACATATGAGAAGATCTTCAACCTCACCAGTAACTGGAGGGATGAAAATTAAAACAATAATGAAACACTTTTAGGAGGAGAGGAAAATTAATAGACCTAGTATTTTGAAACAGTTTTAGATTTACACAAAGTCTGAGAAAATAGTGCAGAATTTCCATATACCTCATGCCCAAGCTCCCCGGATGTTAAACCATGTGTGGTACACTTGTTAACAATTTAATACACCAATGTTAACACATCATTATTCACTGAAATCCACACCGTTTATCCAGATATCCTTAGTTTATCTAATGTCCTTTCTGTGTTCCAGGATCTCCCAGTCACGATACTACTTTGTATGTACTCATCATGTGTCCTTAGGTTTCTCTTGGCTGGGACGTTTCCTCAGACGTTCCTTGTTTTTGATGACCAGTTCTGAAGACTCTGGACAAGCGCATTGTAGGATACTCCTCCATTGGAATTTGTCTGATGTTGCCCTTGTAATTAGAGTGGGGCCTTGGGTGTTTTGGAGGAAGACCACAGAGTTGAAGTGCCATTTTCATCCCATCATCAAGGGTACATACTATCAACATGATTTATGATATTGATGTGGACCTTACCTGGCTGAAGAGGAGAAACACTTGGGGTTCTTAAAATTCTTAATGTAATCAGGATGAAAGGAAAGGAAATGAGAACTTTCACACACCGCTGATGCTGGTGGAAGTATACACAGACAAGACAAAACAAAACAATGAACAAACCCCTCGCTTTACGTGGAAATTTGGCAATAATGGTTGGAAAGTTGGAAATGTCTACTACACTCTTGACCTACCAATCCTACTTCTAGATTTGAGGAACTCTCACTCGTGTAGATAAGCATGCAATAACATGCTTACTGCAACATTATTTATAATACTGAAAAACTAGAAAAATGGGAGTAGATGTCATCTTTTAAGATCCTGGAACCACTGGTACCTGAAGCCTGACCAGCTCCCTGGTAACCCAGAGCTTTTCAATACATGGCCAAATAATATTCCATCTCTGCCTATTTGAAATGATTTTTCTGTCACTTGCAATCTTAATGGGTCCTAACTGATACAACTAAATATTATTGTCAAGTTCATCTAAATCCATGCCTAGTTTTTCAAAAAAGGAAAAAGGCAACAACTATTAAGCAAAGCCTAAATGCCTGGACTCGAGACCCTAGAGGATTATTAAACCACAACAACCAACATCTCTGGGGTTTACAGTATACAAACTATTCCAGACAAGTCTTGATTAAATCAATAAGTGAAATAAAAATAATACTTGAAATTTTTTTATAAAGTGACAGCTTACAAAGTTTGACATTCATATAATCAAGGTGAAGTTTTTTCTGTTTGCTTTGCAATAGGAAATATTTCAAATATGCAGGAAATGGATGCCTTGTATCCACCCCCCCACACACACAACAAAGTCAACTTTTCCCTATATTTCTTCACAGTTTTTAGAAAGAGAGAGAACACTATTTACTTAGCACTGACGTCTCTTTTCCCATTCCCTTTTCCTTTTCCTCTCCTTATCGGAACCACCATTCTGAAGTTGGAGTGTGGCATCTCAGACTCGCTTTGGTACTTTTACAGCATATATGTACCTCATTGCTTGAATTTGCATTTTTCTGTTAACTAATGAGTGTGAACATCTTCTCAGATATTAATCATTAAAGGTCCTCTTCTCTTTGTTTTCTTTGGCTATTTTTTTTTCTTCATTTGGACTGTTTGACTTTTGTTAGTCTTACATCTGAATACAAATCCATTGTTGGTTACATGTGTTGCAAATATCTCCTCCCTAACCACAGCTTGTCTTTCCCTCAGTTTGCAGTGTCTCAAGGACATGTGAAAAATCTCAGACTTGAAAGCCAAGCTTTGGGTAAAGAGGGTCTTATCCCATATTATAGATATTTGCCCTTGGGTCACAAAGCTCTGTCCAATATATGAATGGGCAACTGTCCACCAACTAACTGAAGAAAGCTCTTTGTGGAGTTACCCTTGGGGCTCAGTGAAAAAGAACCCGACTAGCATCCATGAGGACGCAGGTTGGATCCCTGGCTTCATTCAGTGGCTTGAGGATCCGGGGTTGCTGTGGTATAGGTCAGCAGCTGTAGCTCCTATCTGACCCCTAACCTGGGGAACTTCCATATGCCGTGGGTTCAGCCCTAAAAATTAAAAAAAAAAAAAAAAAAAAAAAAAAAAAAGAAAAAAAGAAAGCTCTTTGTTATAGGACCGATAATCTGTAGGCTATTCAGATGTCTGAGAGTCTGAGAGTTGATACATGGTTGTCAACACATACTATAATTTGTGCCAGTATTCTTACATCAGAGACTCTGAGTAGCCAGCTAAACTTTCTTGAGTGAATTGAACTCTCTGGAATAGACACAGAGAAGTCTCCCAATTCAGAGGCATCTGTGTTATCTGAGGGAGTCCATGCGTTAAACTAATATTCAAAATCTGTTCCACATAGGTGTTCCTGTTGTGGCACAACGGAAACGAATCTGACTGGTAACCATGAGGTTGAGGGTTCAATCCCTGGCTTTTGCTCAGTGGGTTAACGATCTGGCCTTGCCATGAACTGTGGTGTACGTCGCAGATGCGGTACAGATCTGATATTGCTGTGGCTGAAGTGTAGGCTGGCAGCTGTAGCTCTGATTGGACTGCTAGCCTGGGAACCCCCATATGCCATGGGTGTGGCCCTAAAAAAAGCAAAAAAAACGAAAACAAAAACCCAAAATGTGCTCCACATAGAACATTACTTCTTTGGGATGTTTCTAGTAGAACAAAAGGGTTTTGTGATCAAAGAGGTTTGGGAAATGTTGGGTTAAAACTCTTTTTATCTTGGATTTCTTTACTTTTGATATCTTAGAAGGCACAAATCAGGTGCTGGCTAGAATTAACAGGATTTCCCCAACTCATCTGACCACTGAGAACATTTTTTCCATGGATTTATTTTCAGCCATTACTCTCTGTTAAGCATGATCAAGTTTAAATTTTAAAGGTTAAGGAGATAGTACTACTACTACTACGAATAATAGCTGTCAGTTCCTTATTGCCTACCAAAGTCTAAGCCCATGCAAGGCATTTTATTATTTCACGTCATTGTCACAACAACCTAGAAATACACATTATTATTATCTGCATGATAGATATGAGAAAAGCAAGCAGCTGGAGAGCTCTTCAGTGCTGCAGGGGAATGCAGGGAGCACATGTGCCAGGCACAGAGTGAGTTCTCAATATTCATATCATCATTACATCTCATTAATTTTTACATCCACTCTGAGCTAGGTTCTATTACTGTTCCCATTCTACAGATGATGGGACTAAGGTTTTATTCCCTTATCCTGATCAGGATTCTCATTCCTCAGGAGGGATGTTAAGATGCAGAACAATGGGTATAGTACGTTATCAGTACCTAGAAACAACACTATATGTCACCAGAAATTCAAAAACAAAACTACAAATAAGAAATTTTTTAAAAAAGCCACTCGGGAGTTCCTACTGTGGGTCAGCGAAAATGAACCTGACTAGTATCCATAAGAATGTGGATTTGATCCCTGGCCACGCTCAGTGGGTTAAGGATCCGGGGTGACCGTGAGCTACAATGTAAGTGGCAGACATGGCTTGGATCCTGAGTTGCTGTTGCTGTGGTGTAGGCCGGCAGCAGCAGCTCAGATTCAACCCCTAGCCTGGGAACTTCCATACGCTACAGCTGCGGCCCTAAAAAGCAAAAAAAAAAAAAGAATACTATATATTGTTCATATAAAATGTATGTATGTCATATATATACATATTATATATATACACACACACACACACACATATCTATACACATTCAATAATAAACTAGAAGGGAAAACTCCAACCCCATGATAGGGATGGTGGTTAAATCAGTCTTTCACTTTATCTTCAATGTTTCTTTCTGTCTGTCTGTCTGTCTTCCTTTAATAAAGATTGGTAGCAAATATTATAAAATGTCAATGGTTATTTCTGAGTTACTGGTGAGAATATAGGTCTGGTTTTCATTTTGTTACCTGTACTTTTCTGTGTTTTTTTTCCTGTTTACCTTTTTTCAATGGCTGCATTAGCAGCATATAAAAATTCCTTGGCCAAGGATTGAACCTGTACCACAGCAGTGACCTGAGCCACAGTAGTGACAACACTAGATCCTTAACTGCTAGGCTACCAAGGAATTCCTACTTTTCTCTATTTTTTTTTTTTTTTTTTTAGGGCCGCAGCCACAGCATACGGAGGTTCCCAGGCTAGGGGTCCAATGGGAGCTACAGCTGTAGGCCTATGCCACAGCTCACTGCAATGTTGGCTCCTTAACCCACTGAGTGAGGCCAGGGATCGAGGCCTGCACCCTCCTGGAAGCTAGTCAGATTCATTTCCACTGAGCCACGACAGGAACTTCCCTACTTTTCAGTATTTTAAAAATTTGGAGTTCTGCTGTGCCATAGCGGGTTAAGGATCCTGTGTTGTCAGTGCAGCGATCCAGGTCACTAATGTGTGGCATGTTTTTGAGAACTTGCACATGCTACAGGCATGACTGCCCCCCTCCGCCCTCAAAAAAAGGAAAAAAAGAAAAACGGGAAGGAACTACACCAAAATAGTAATAGTGATCATCCTTGTATTCTTCCTTCTGCTTTTCTATCATAATTTCCAAAGCTTCTGTAATAAGGAACTTTTTTTATTCGGTGGGAGGGAAACCACCGAATCATTTTGTCTTGTTCTAAAGTTATGTTTTTAGCAGAAATCATCCTAATATCCAGAGGTAAGGTCAGTAAAGAATCAACAGTGAGCTATCATCTTATATATTTTTATATACATTCTTAAGAATACAATCCCTGTCCTTAGCAGCTACAATGAAGGCGATGATGATGGAAAAGCCCATACCATCCTAATAATTTCCCCCACTCAGATAAGTGGGTTAAAGCCCTCTCATGAGGACATGAGTCATGAACAAGATGTCAATGTCCATTGTATCTTTAATTTCTAAAGGATATGATATAGATTTGCCTGCACATGTATGTATTCTGATATCCTGAATTGCGGTTACTGCCCAGAGACAATGGACACATTCAAAACACGTAGAAATGAGGTCTTTACCGGAATTAGATAGGCTTCCTCTTACAAACTGTTTTATCATTCACTGCCTTGATATTAACAGTTGGGTAAAGCAGGTGTGAGCGGCTAAAATGACTCTAAATCATAATCACATGGGGGGAGTTAGAAAAATTGTGCGTAGCATGGAAACCTTTTTACTTTGTAGCTATCTGAGCAAGCAAAGCTTGAGTTTCCAAGTCTAGTGACAGATTTATTTTAATGTAATTGAATAATTGGAGTTTTCCACTGTCAGAAACTTTCATCCACTTCATTACTTAGAGGATTAAAAGAAAATCTGATCTGGTGTTTTATGGAGCTTTCTCTTCCCAGGGACCTACGGAGGGAACAACGGGGAACACATGACCCTGGATATTATCTGTTTCCGCTGCATCTGACTGAGCACAGTATATATGAGGTCACTGCCAAGAGATGAAAGTCTGCCTCTCCCCTCTATTGTTTCAGACTGACTGCATTTGAGAGCTGGGGGAAAGAAACCTTAGAAATCACTGAAGCCCTCTCATTTAAAGGTGAAAAAAATTGGGGCATGATTTTGGCAGGAACTGGCAAAGTTAAACTTAGGTATGCTCTATGACCCAGCAATTCCAATCCTGAGAGCAACCAAGGAGAAGCCCAGGGAGACATTCAAAGACATCCATTGCAGCACTGGTTACAGAAGAAAACATAATAATAATTAGAAAAAACTAAAATATTCATGAGTAGGAAAATGGCTAATAAAGCACATCATGGTCATACCATGAAGCACAATGCAGAAGATAAAAGGAATGAGCTGGATCTAATAGATGATATTAGATATTATGATAGCAGATAGATGTCAAAACCAGAATGAACCCAAGAGCTGAGTTGCAGAAAACTGTGACAAATATATTTCTATAAAAATGTATACACCACTCCTGTTCTTACATGGGTACAATATATACACCATGTGATATGATACAGAATATTAAAAACTCTTAAGATGTCCAGAACTATGCTGTCTATTGGCTATTTAAATAGCAATTAAGGAGTTCCCGTTGTGGCTCAGTGGTTAACGAATCCCACTAGGAACCATGAGGTTTCGGGTTCGATCCCTGCCCTTGCTCAGTGCATTAAGGATCCCACCTTGCTGTGGTTGTGGCGTAGGCTTGCAGCTACAGCTCCGATTGGACCCCTAGCCTGGGAACCTCCATATGCCGCGGGAACGGCCCACGAAATGGCAAAAAGAGAAAAAATAAAAATAAAAAATAAATAAATAGCAATTAAGAGAATTAAGTAAAATTGCACTAGCCACATTTCAGGTGTTCAGTAGTCATGTGCGACTAAGGGCTACTGTATTGGGCTGCACAGATATACAACATTTCCATAGCTGCAGAAAATTCTATTGCACAATGCTCACCTGGAAAAATACATGTCAAATTCATAAGATCACATTGTTGGGTATTAGTAAAACCATGGTGCTGGAGGACAACTACCAGGAGCTCCCGGGTGGCCTAGCCGGTTAAGGATTCTGCGTTTTCACTGCTGAGGTGCAGGTTCAGTCCCTAGCCTGGGAACTTCTGAATGCCACAGGTACAGCTAAAGAAAAAGAAGACAACTACCAAAGTATTCCTGGAATGAAGAAGGGCCCACTTGGATCATTCATAAACAGATGGATGATGAGTGGATGGGTAAGTGGATGGAGGGATGGGTAGATGGGTTCGTTCATTCGTTCGTTCATTCAGCATTGCTTATTTACTAAATGTTAAGGCCTGGGTTCAGCCTTGGAAAACAAAGTTTAATCTGATGTCACCTCAGCCCCAGAGAACAGATTAGACTGTGCACCAAATGCCTCTTCTGCACAGACCTTACGTGAGGCCCAGGGTCAGGGGTGAACAAAACAGACAAGGTCTCTGCCCTCGTGCAAGTCGCAATCCACAGCAGGGTTTCTCGACACTTTGGACAGTGGGATGAGTGATCCTTTGCTGTGGGAGCTGACCTGTGTGCTGCGGATGTTTAGGAGCATTGCTGGTCTCTACTGACTAAACACCAGTGGGACCCACGCCCCAGTTGTGACAACCAAAAGTGTCTTCAGACATTGCCGAATGTCCCCTGGGGAATAAAATTTCACCCATTGAGAACAACAAGGAAAGACAGACATTAATCAAATTATAACAAATTATTTAAATGATGGCAAGTATGCTGAGTGCTGAGGGCTATGATGTGGGTGCTTTGAGTGCATTTACCGGGGGCCTGAGGAATGCTTCCTGGAAGAAGTGACAGTAGTGCCTGATCTTTTAGCAAACCATGGACAGAATGTACCTGCCATGGACACAATTCTGAATAAGTAAGTTCATGCCAACGGTCTGTGGCAACAGACCTCAGATGTGACTTCTACTATCTAAAGCTTAATCAATTGGCATAGCTTGTGCAAGTTGCCATGAACTTAAAACTAAACCGGCTAGTAAAAAATGGAGATCAACTACAGGTTTTGTCCTCCGCACCAGAGAGCTGGAGGTCATAAATAATAAAATAAATGAGGAGTTCCTGTCATGGCTCAGTGGCTAATGAATCCGACTAGGAACTGTGAGGTTCTGGGTTTGATCCCTGGCCTTACTCAGTGGGTTAAGGATCTGGCGTTGCCGTGAGCTATGGTGTAGGTCGCAGACTCGGCTTGGATCTGGCATTGCTGTGGCTATGGTGTAGGCCTGTGGCTACAGCTCCAATTAGACCCCTAGCCTAGGAACCTCTATATGCTGCAGGTGCAGCCCTAAAAAGACAAAAAAAAAAAAAAAAAAGAGAGAGAGAGAGAATTCAGGATTTACGTTTCTTTTCTTCTCTAAGAATTTAGACAAAAATCTCCCTCTGCTCTACTCCAAGCCTTGACAACAAAAACAAATCATAGTAGAGAGAAATGGAAAAGACCAAATGCCTCCATCCCCAGTGGCCACGGGAGTTGGGAGTCCCCAGTTGGAAGATGTGATCGGATCTTTGTACCTTTCCTTAATGAGGCCAAAAGGGACTCCTTGGAGCTAAGGCATCTATTTTAACATTTTCAGAATTGTGTTTAAAAGCACCTTTGCATCCTAATTCAACTTCCTAATTTTCTTCTCCCCTGAAAAACAGGGATACCTGGACTTAAAAGAGGGAGCTCACCAATCTCTTGCCCTACTCACTTATTTTATAGATAAGAAACCTAAGTCCCCCAGAGGGAAAGCATCTAGCTATTCATGGCAGAGGCAGATATACATATAGACACATATTCTTTCATTGTTCCCAAATAAAGGGGTATATATATACATGCACACATATATACATATACACACACACATACACAAATACGCACACACAAATTGCAAGGTGATACAGCTAAATGTAATGTGGTGTGAGAGAACCTAGAACAGAAAGGACACTAGAGGAGAACCAGTGAAGTCCAAATAAAGTCTGAAATTTAACAGGAATAATATACCAATACTAATTTCTTAATTTTGACAAATGTTCCAAGATGATGTAAGATGTTTACAGTAGGGAAGAGGGGATGGGGAGTATTTTTAAAAATCTCAGTATTGGAGTTCCCGTCATGGCGCAGTGGTTAACGAATCCGACTAGGAACCATGAAGGTGCGGGTTCGATCCCTGGCCTCGCTCAGTGAGTTAGGGATCCAGCGTTGCCTTGAGCTGTGGTGTAGGTTGCAGATGTGGCTCGGATCCCATGTTGCTGTGGCTGTGGTGTAGGCCAGCAGCTACAGCTCCGATTCGACCCCTAGCCTAGGAACCTCCATATGCCATGGGAGCGGCCCTAGAAATGGCAAAAAGACCAAAAAAAAAAAAAAAAAAAAAACAAATTCAGTACTATTTTTTTATATCTTCTATAAATCTTAATAATTCCCAAATAACATCATTTTAAATAATAATAAAAGTAACAAAGGTGTATTAAAACAAGTTCAAACAAAACAGAAGTGCTTGAGGAAACCATCACCACAAAGGGGCCTTGTCATTCCGCCCCCTAGATTCTAACCACTTTTAAGAGCTCAGTGGACCTCTTTCCAGGCATTTTCTTTTCTGCTCCTTCAAACACACACATACAGGTTTTCAAAATATTCTCTCTCATTGTACCATTCCCACAAGTGTCTGAGATTGACATTATAATCACATGAGGAAAGAAGGCCCAGAGAGGTTAAGCGACTGGCTCGGGGTCACAGTTAGTAAATGACTGGTACTAAATTCAAAGCGGGCTCTACCTAACTCCAAATCCAAGCTGTTCCCAGGGCCCACGAGGCTGTGCTCTGCACAAGGGCACTCAGTTCAGGGGGTGAGGGGTCCCACTCTAGCCTCTGCAAGTCCTGCACTCGGACAAGGACTGCATCCATCTGGAAGGCAGGGACTCTCTTCTACTTGGCATGAAGCCTCCATAAGGACTAACATCTGCCACCCTATTTCCCTCTCTCCTCTGCAAAGAGGATGGTGATGCTGGCCATGGCCATGACTTACAGAAGTAGTGAGTGCAAAATTTGATGTGTTTCGTGTTGCCAATGGCCAAGAATGGGGAGAGGGGTGTATTCTGTAAATATCAGGAAACTCAAGGGCGTGGCATTTCACAATCTATAGTAGCAAGCCCATATTCTGCTGGCGATGGGCACACACTTTGGGTCCTCTGATGTTAACCCGTAGCAGAGGATTCAAAACACAAAATATGTTCAGCTCTCTTTCCCAAAGCAATGTGCTCCACTTGCCAGGGATGGAATTTTCACACATTTAAGGTCAAAGTGAAATTTCTGGGCGGGATCTCTGAATCATAAAGCCAGTCACCACGTGCAGGGGCTCTGAATAGGAGGAAATCGGAACAACAATATGCTGCCTTTTTCAACCCTGGCCCGTGGGCAGTTCCTGAGCCCTGCGTGACCTTCCCAACAGAAAAAGTCACCTTTGGTTACATTAGCAGAGCAGCACTCTGAAACATGCACTAGCAAAACAAAGCATAAGTGTTGCCCCTTCGAAAGGAGACAACTAGGAGTTCCCGTCATGGTGCAGCAGAAATGAATCGACTAGGAACCATGAGGTTGGAGGTTCGATCCCTGGCCCTGCTCAGTGGGTTAAGGATCCGGCATTGGCATGAGCTGTGGTATAGGTTGCAGACAGGATCTGGAGTTGCTATGTCTCTGGCGTAGGCTGGCACCTGTGGCTCCAATTAGACCCCTAGTCCTGGGAACATCCATGTGTCGTGGGTGAGGCCCTAAAAGGACAAAAGACAAAAAAAAAAGAAAAAAGAAAAAAAAGAAAGGAGACAATTAGGCTGGCACTAAACTTCACCTGTGCCAAGCTGGTCATCAAGCACTTTTATGTGCTCTCAATCCACTCATCTCTGTGATGAAGATACTATTATCAGCCCCATTTTACGGGCGTGAAAACTAAGGCCCAAAAAGGAGAGGTGACTCACCCAAATGTTACACAACTACTAAGCAGATGAAAAGGGTTGCAATTCAGATGCATTTGACTCTGAATCAAGCGTTTTTTTTCTAAATGCTACAAAGTAACTTTGCAAACAATATATATAGAGAGATACATACATAGATATAGATATAGATATAATTTTTTAATCTCTTAAACTTAAAAAAAAAAAAACACTGCATCTACAGCATATGCTATCCCCACTGTGTGGTTTATATTCTGAAACCAGATGGTAAAATAACCAACAGTCCTTTCTAGCACTCACACAAGTTCTGGTCACACTTTTCTACACTCAAGGAAGCTCCAAATACATACATTTAATGTGGTACCCAAGGAACAGATTCCACATTTCAAACTTGGTGTGATGTATTTACCTTGCACCTGACTTTCTCTGAGATTTGCCCCATTCTCTTTATAGGAAACAATCATGAGATCCACAGTTCAGTTATCTATGAAGTTTTTCTTTCCCAACCTTTCATTATGAAAACTTTCAAACATACAGACAAATTGAAATGGTTATGTAGGGAATCCATAAACCCAGCAAGTTTCCATCATTAACATTTTACTATACTTTAAATTTTTTGTTGTTTTCGATAGGTGCAGAGAACTTTGCAAGCATCATCTCACTTATTCCATGAAAAAGCTCTTTGAAGCTGGTACTATTATTACTCCCATTTAATGGAGGAGTAAATTGAAGCTCAAAAAGTTGGACAGAAAGACAATCCGTTTGTCCACAAAACCACTATTCTAGTTACAGTCACAAAGATCAAGGCCAACTTGAGCTGAATTTGGCAGAATTTTATTAGCTCAGTTCATGTTGGAGATTTGTTTTTGTTTTTTGTTTTTTCCAGAATCAGAGATGTTTCCATGTGTCAAATTCAGCAAAGGAGACAATGTGTTGAGCAGGAAGGGTTTGATCTTTATTTCTTTATTCTTGGGTTTGTTCTTGAATTCTTTACTTTAAAAAGTGTACAGCATGGGAGTTTCCATCATGGCTCAGCAGTAATGAACCCAAATAGCATCTACGAAGATGCAGGTTTGATCTCTAGCCTCGCTCAGTGGGTTAAGGATCCAGTGTTGCAGTGAGCTGTGGCGTAGGTGGCAGATTCGGCTCAGATCCTGAGTTGCTGTGACAGTGGTGTAGGCCGGCAGCTGCAGCTCTGATTCAACCCCTAGACTAGGAACTTCCATATGCCATGGGTGTGGCCCTAAAAAGACAAAAAAAAGTGTACAGCAGAGACACATACAAAAAGATGTTCACTGCAGTGTTATTTAAAATGAGAAAAAATTGAAAACAGTCTAAATACCCTAAATGAAAAAAAGTTGATGAAGGAATGCTCAAAATATGACATATGATGCAAATGTTAAAAATTGTCTTTCCTTCACTGCTGTGGTACAGGTTCAATCCCTGGCCCAGGCACTTCCATATGTCATGGAAGCGGCAAAAAAAAAAAAAAAAAAAAAAAAAAAAAAATTATCTTTCTTTTGCCTCATAGAAATATTTGTCAGTCTAGCACAGGACATATGAGCATGATCCACATGTAATGTGATAGTCAGGGATGTAAATGCAAAGACCGCATATCATTCTCTTTGGCGAAGGAAAATAACAGACTGAATATCAGAATCGGAACAATGGAGAACGCCAGGGCAAAAGGATCTGTAACGGGCACTATCATCTAGGACATGTATCAGGCACAGTTCACTCCGTCTTGAAAAGCCTAATATAAGGTACAACGACAACAACAAAAATCACCAGCATCTTTCATTGTGCGCAAATCTACTGAGTGCTTAGTAGATGCAGACACCCAGACTCGGTGGTAGAGAGAAAAGATTCCTCCCTTTGTGGAGGATGGCAGTCTAGGTAGGAAGTAATCCTCCTACCTCGTCTCTGGATCACACCAAGGGACTGGTTTAGGAAAGACTCCTCCATCTGATAACACTCAGAGCAGTGGCTTCCCCCCAACCCCAGGAGACATCTGGCAATGTCTGCAGACACTTCTGATTGTCACAACTTAGGGGGAAGTGCTACTGGTGTCTAGTGGGCAGAGGTCAGGGATGTTGCTAAACAACCTCTAAAGCCCAGATCAGCTGCACACACCCTTTCCCAGACAAAGAATTATCTGGCCCATATGTCAACAGTGATGAGGCTGAGAAAGTTGACTTAGAGAGACTCTCAGGATTCTTTCCTGGAGGTTACAGAGAAGGCGAAAAGTGGAAGGAGAAGGATGGCCCACAGGAAGATGGCAGCCCTGGGGTCGTGTGTGCGCCCTGGGAGGAAGAGGATTTACCTGCGTGATTTCAGCGTTTGTTAGGCAAACCCATGGGTAGAGAGAGACAGCTCCAGTGTATTGAGCATCTACTCCAAAAGTTAATTTGTAAATACTTCACTGGCATGTCTTGGATCCCCTGCCTGCCTGCCTCCAGAAGGAGACCATATGGTGAAAATGAAAAGCTGTGGAGATAAAATCAGAAGATCTGGGTGGAATTCCAACTTTGCAATAATGAAAATCACTTGACTTCTCTAAGCCCCCACGTCCACTCTTGAGAAATGGGATAGAAATGTCCCCCCTCCCACGGCTGAGATGAGAACAGGTGTATGAATACGCCTGACTCTTTGTACAGACTCAAAGGTGACACTGTCACTATTACTGTTTGCACGTTCACATTGTATCATACAGTAAAAAAAGTGGTTATAAAATAGAACATATTGTATGTGTCTAATTTTTGCTCAGTATGAATACCTACCAAGAAAAGTCTAGATATAATTGTATCAAATGGCTAACATAAATTGTCCCTGAGTGAGGAGAAGCAAAACAGAAGCAAATTACCTTTGGAATTAGTGAATGTGTGTTACTTAAACTCAAACACGTTACTCTTTTCAAAGATATTTTATGATTTGAGGAAAATATTTAGGATGCGATTTAAGCAAAAACTAAAGCGAGAGAGAAATTGTGTACAGCTGTGCTGCCCAATATACTCACCACCAGCCCATGTGGCTACTGAGAACTTGAAATGTAGCCAGTCCCAACTGAGATGCACTATAGTTGGGGGTGGAGGTGGGGGAGATTTCAAAGACTTAAAAAGAATGTAAACTATTTCATCAATAATTTGTATATTGATTGTATGAGGCAATGGTAGTATGTTTAGATCTTTTGGGTTAAGTACAATCCATTATTAAAATCGATTTCACCTGTTTGTTTTCATGTTCTTTAATGAGGCTACCAAAACATTTTCAACTACGCATGTGGCTCACATTTCTGATTCACATATCTCTTCTGAATACTGCTGTTGCAAGTATAAACAACATAAACTTGACCCATGTCAGGAAAAAAAACACAGAGGAAAAAAAAAAATAGAATGGAAAAATACCAAACTCATCACCATAACTATATCGAAATGAAAGGATGATGGGTGATATTTTTCAGCTTCTTCACACCTTTCTGTGCTTTCCAAGCATTCTGTGGGGATGCAGATAGCCTTGTGCTAATCTGAAAATGGGCAAAAAGAGTCGAGACTCTCTCCTGTATTCCAGGACAAAAACTGTCCTTTCTCGAAATGAGTGCATCGTCCGGAGACTGCTCTTTCGTGGAGAGGAAGATGATCTTGTAGCGGGCCAACCTCCCCTTCCGTCCTTGGGTTTGCGAGGGAAGGTCTGACACGGCTCCCCACTCTCTGTGGGGGCGGGGCGACCCTCCCCGGGGCCTTCCCCACAAAAAGGGAACAGAGGGTGTGAGGAGGCTGTGAGGAGCAGCTCCGGGGATGCTCAGATCATCCCTGGGCAAGGAAATGAGTCATCTCATGAGTCAGCCCCACCGCCCTGCTCTCATTCTTGGTATTGTTCCACCTCACTGCTCCTCTCTGTCTGTCACCCTTTCCCCCTAAACCACACGTGTGGCCCTGAGACAGCCTAGGCAGAGCTGGCTGAGAAGGGCACCTGGGTGCCCAGGACCTAAGCAGCATCCTTCACGGTGCTGCCTGTGGTCCCCACATCATCTCTCACCCACAAAGCTGCCCATTCCGCACAGGTGTTATTAGCTCTCTCCGTCAAAGATGCGAAAAGTGAAGTACAGAGATCCTTGGTCAAAGTGTCTGATAGGAAGAGGCCCAGGCGAGATTCAAATCCAGGCCTGGCCTCCAGCCAGTGCTGCCAAAAAAGGCAGGCCCTGCAGCTTGGCCTCTCCTAGGGCTCTCACGGAGGTCTATCCCCACAAGAGGAAGAAGTAATTAACCTGTGTCCCCTCATTGCCCTGTATTTCAGGTCCCCTCAAATGTCCAGGCACCTGACACATAGGTGGTCTGCTTCTCTCTCCCAAAATACATCTCTGGGAAAGAGTCTAAGAGTCCAATATCACACATTTACACCAAAGTATGACTTTAGGCCTATAATTCTTTTTTTTTTTTCTGCTTTTTAGGGCCGCACCCATGGCACATGGTGGTTCCCAGGTAGGGGTCAAATTGGAGCTACAGCTGCAGGCCTACACCACAGCCACAGCAACGCAGGATCCAAGTCACGTCTGTGACCTACACCACAGCTCATAGCAATGCCAGATCCTTAACCCACTAAGCAAGGCCAGGGATCAAACCCGCAACCTCATGGTTCCTAGTTGGATTCATTTCTTCTGTACCATGAGGGGAACTCCGGCTTATAATTACTTCTTCAGGTGAAGGAGCATCTGTAGGTGAAGTCCTACTCCAGCTGCAAGGTGAAAGACTGGAAGGAATTCCTGCCATTGGGAGAACTGTGGGAGAGAGACCTGAGGGAGAACGAAGGGGTTCTCAGTTCTGCTCCCTCCGGAGAAGAGGAGCCCACCTACTCAAGGAGCCAAGTCTTTCCTTCAGTCTATTAGCAGGGAGGGTGGGGCTGAGGCCAAGTAAGCAGATACTCATGTGATGTGGCTGCCGCAGAATGCCACCCCCTCAGAGATTCCACTGGTGGGGGGAGTCATGCCGTGGGATTAAAGATTTCCTTTCTTTTAAACCTTTTAAATATCTCTTTGTAATTTACTGTTTTTATAGATAATACATATAGATATTATATGAATTACATTCACATAATTCAAAAATTATGCACCATTGATACAAATGTAAATAAAACTATATACATTTTAAACCATGAAACTATATTATACACACACACACAAAGTGATACTGAAAAGACTGTCTCGGTTGGGTCCCCCATCTGCCTACCCCACTCCCCTGTCACTTCACCACTGTTATTAGTTTCTAGTGTATCTTCTTCGCATATACAAATAAACACAAATGCACATGGACCCAGACTGCTTCCCTTCTTTTTCTACTAAAGTTTCAGACTCTTTTTACAAAAGTTAAAATGCTAGAGAGAGGAACACGTTGTTACTAACACTTGAGTAGAAAGGAATCTATAGCTATCTTCTTCCTGCGGGCACTAAAGCAGGCCCTTTTCCTTTGTTTTGACATTTTATTTTTATTCATTTGTTATTGTTTTTTAGGGCCACACCTGCGGCATATGGAAGTTCGAACGCTAGGGAGGGGTGGAATCAGAGCTGCAGCTGCCAGCCTACCCCACAGCCACAGCAACACAGGATCTGAGCAACATCTACAACCTACACCACAGCTCATGGCCATGCCAGATCCTTAACCCACTGAGTAAGGCCAGGGATCGAACCCAAATCCTCATGGACATTAGTTGGGTTTGTAACACACTGAGCCACAACGGGAACTCCCCATTTTGACCTTTTATAAGTCAGGTCTAATGAGGCATAACTTACACACAGGAAAACTCACCCTTTTTATTTTTTTGGCCACAGCGCAGAGTGGCTTGATATGGGATCTCAGTTCCCAGACCAGGGATTGAACCCAGGTTGCAACAATGAAAGCACCGAATCCTAATCACCAGACCAAGAACCTCTCCCAAATTCACCCTTTTTAGTGGAGAGTCCTGTGAGTTTTGACAAATGTATATACTTGTACAGCTACTACTACAGCCAAGATGCTGAAAGGGTCCATCACCCTCCCCAGGAAAAATTCTTTCATGAGCTTCTGTAGCCATCCACTAACCCCGCCCCAGCCTCTCCATATACACTCTGCTCTCCAGCCCTAGCACCCACTAATATGTTCTTGGGCCTATAGTTTTTCCTTCTCCAGACTCTCATATAAAGGGAATCATGCAACAGGTAGTCTCTTATGTCTGCCTTTTTTTACCTGCAGGATGCATTTGAGCTTCATCCCCATTATTATTGCGTATGTTGTATCAATACAATTGACTATTGAACAACATAGGGGTTGGGGCGCCAACCCTCCACCCAAATATCCATGTATAACTTAAAAGTCACCGTCCCCCCCACCCCATATTCATGGTTCCTCCACAAATGCAGTTCCTCCAGTACCCACAGTTCCACAGCCACAGATTCGATCAAAGTCAGAAAGTAGAGTACAGTATTCATATTGAAAAAAATGGGCATATCAGTGAACCGGCCCAATTCAATCCCATGTTGATCCAAGGGTCAACTATAATTTATTTCTTGTTTGGGGTGAGCTATATTCCATTGTATGGAGGCACCTCAGTGTGTTTATCCATTCATCAGTTAAGGACATCTGGGTTGTTCGCAGCTTGGGACAATTATGAACAGAACTGCTATAAGCATTCACAAATAATTTTGGGTGAATTATGACTGTGTGTGAATACGCCTTCTCCTTTCTTTTGAATATATAGGAATGGTACTTCTGGGTTGTATGGAGAGTATACATCATCGCACTTTTAATCCTTACAATGGCCCCATGTTCTGGTCTTGTTCACCTCATTCTTAGAGGGGAAATCTGAGGGCCGGAGAGGTTTAGCAGGCTGTGTCCCACATCATGCATCAGGTAAGTGGCAGAGCTGGGATGCGAACTCAGATCTGAGAGAAAAAGCCTCGTCTGGTAACTGTTGCTAAGTGCTTTCTGCTACTCTGTTGAAAGAGGTCAGAGACATACAAAAGTGTAAAAGAATTTAGAATTCCAGTTGAGAGGAAATCCCAGCGGGGCCCTCTCTAGGCTGGTAGCTCGGTCTATTGCCTCAAGAATACCAGCTTTCCCAAAGGGGATGATTCCTAATGTTCATGAGCAGGTCTGGAACGCTCTTCAAAGTTTATAGTTCACTTGACATGCATCATCTCATCAGAGAATCATTTCCCAAGGAGGCGGACCTGTCTCTACCTGAGACCCACCCACAGAGCTGCTGACAGCTGGTGAGCACTGGGCAGAAGGAGCCTATTTGTGACCCTTATTATTTCATTCTATCCTGAGTTGCACACCCCTCCTTTTGTGCAACGATAAGCTGGCAATTCCGAACGCCCTCCTGGCACGCCTGGATTGGCAGGGTGGTGGCCTGGAAAGGGCACAGGTCTGGGACTCTAATTCTTCCCCCCGGGAGTTTACTGGGAATTAGGAGGGCTGTGTGAGTGCCCAGCGTGGGACTTGGCGCCTGGGAGGCAGTCAGCAAATGGTGGCTCTCTTCCCTTTCCCTAATAGAGGAGATAGGTACGAAGCCAGAAAACAAGACACCGGAGGCTAACCTCTACCACCAACGTGCTGTATGCCTCAAGCAAGTCACCTCCCGACTGTGTGCCTTTGGTCTCTACGTTCATAAAAGTGGACCAGGTCCAAGTTTACTATATGGAATGTAATTATAAATGGAGCCTTTCTTTCAGCCTAAAGCACAGGTATTAGGGGGAAAATCCTTAATCTCCTGGCTTCCCAGAGGGCCCTGTCCTCTTTAAGCAGAGATGAGATTTTACAATCATGGAGAGGAAGCAGTAGGGAGAGGCCTCAATGGTCACATACTACCTCACTGGATTGTTTTGGGGGGAAATGAGATCCTGTGTGTGAGCCACAGGTCTCACCTGAGTTCTATTTGGCCTACACGTCAGGTAACCAACCTGTCGTGGTTTACAATGAAGGTTCCACATCCAGGTAACCTCTTAGTTTTAGGAAGACTGGGACAGCTGGTCACCCTACCTACACATCCATTTTTTAAGAGCCAAAGTTCAAAATTTAGAAGTTCACATTAAAAATTCCAAACGTCCAGAATCTCTTAAAAACTAGGGGATCTGGCAACTCTGTGCCCATATTTATACATGGAAGCAATGGGCTGGACTGAGTGGTAGCAGTTTTTTAAGATGCGTCAAACACTCATCCCTTTGCCACAGGCCCCATCACTCCCTTTTGTGTTACACCATCCATCCACCTCACTCACTCATATTACCTGCCTGGCTCCTATAGCACTGAGGTATGCAACTCTTGGCGTAAACTCTCTCTGACCTCTGAAGAGCTTAAAAATTTAGGAGATGAAGCTTGTAAATGTTGCCCCTAGATTGCTCCCTTTCAAATGGCCCAAGACAGGAACACTTTAGTGGCTACAAAGCACCATCAATTTTCCACTAGTATTCTTACTAGAAAGTGAAGTAACGTAAACTATAATAACCTATATAGTTTTGCCATAAAACTTAACGTACTGTCATTTTCTAATGTAAAAGAAAATGCAAACTCAGATGTTCTCCTGAATTCTCCTCCTCAGGCACAAATTTGATTTGCAAGTAGCAGAGATGTCATCTAAAGCCAGTTTAAGGAGGAAGAGAGAAGGAGGGGGAGTTGAGGGAAAGCAAGAAAGTGAAAGCGAGAATGAGAGAAGGAGAAAGAGAATAAGAGAGACTGATTTAATGGCTTCTGCAACCAAACTGCAGACGAGTGGGAATGGAGGTTTGGATTCAGGGTCACCAGGATTCAGAGACTTAGCTCTGTCTGCCCAGCTAGGACCCTGGTCCAGGTTCTCTCTCCAAATCAGCTTTAGTCTCAGAGGAAGAAAGGAGAAAAAGTAGCTCTAGACTCACATCTTTACTTTTTGTTTGTTGAAATGTGGAAGTTCCTGGGCCAGGGATTGAATCCAAGCCACAGTTGCAACCTATGCCGCCACTGCTGCCATGCCAGATCCTTTAACCCACTGTGCTGGGGATCAAATGCACCTCTGCAGCGACCCCGAGCGGCTGCAGTTGGATTCTTGACCCACTGCGCCACAGTGGGAACTCCACATATTAACTTTGTGAACCCCAAAGTGGGGCGGAGTGGTGAGTGGGGTTGGTATTAACTTTTCTACCAGTTAAAAGATCCAGTTGGGGGATTTATCACTGTCATTGCTGGGCCTCAGATTACTGCTGTGGCTAGGGCCTGATCCCTAGCCCAATCTGAGAACTTCTGCATGCCATGGGCACAGCCAGAAGAAAAAGATCCACTTGGAAAAATCCTAGGGAAAAATTCTGATTGGTCTCACTTGGTTTCTATGGCTGTTCCTGGATCTATTCCCAGAGGAAAAGATGGATGGGTATTATATGGGCCCAGGACACAGCCACCGACAGATTGCTCTCTGTGGGTTTAAATGATTGCTAGGTCCTTCCGGTCTGGGAAGCTCTTCTCTGCAGTCCAACTTTTCGGTACCAATTACGCTTACTATGTACCGGGGTACTGTTTTAATTGCTTTGCATATATTATCTCATTTAATCTCCTCACTGACCCTCTGAGGGAGGTTATTATTCCTGTTTCACAAATGAGGACACTGAGACACAAAGCAGTTAAGCAGTAAAGCAAGGTGCCCAAGTGGCAGACCTGGGCTGTGAACCCAGATAGTCTGGCCAGAAATCACGTGGCCCAGTTGTACCACAACTGCCTATCTGGACAGGGCTACCTACTAGACCATAAAAGATTTGTCACAAATGCCTGTGTGCTGGCAGTGTTCAAAGGTGTGACTACTAATGGTATGGTTTTCCATCTGTGAGCATGGGTGGAGGATTGGGTGAGAGGTCCCCCGGATTCCTGCTATGCTTGCTGCCTGTGCTGGGAAGGCCAGCTTTGATCTGCCTCCGAGCCACTGGGCACAGGCTATCTGTGCATCTCGTCCTCTGCCTGGCAGCTTGGCCCTGACTCTCCTGCTCCGTTTTTGCTTCTCACCAAGTCTTTATCCAGTGACCCGAGCCCTGAATCAAGAATCAGAAAAATCATATTTTGATTCTGTTTTGTTTTGATTCGTGTTCCTGGTCCTGGCTCCATCTCCAGCAGACTCCAAATACCAATGTGTTCCTTGTTTGGGTTTTAGGGGAATTTGATTCAGTCCAACAAATGTGTAGGGAATTTCTACTGTGAGTCTAACTAGGAGGCCAGGGTTATAGCAATTAAATGAGAAGCAGACTCTGCCCTAAAAAAATTTAGGCTGCATTTTTTTTTTTTTTAAATCCCTATTTCTAAATCGCTCCATTCTGGATTAAGCAAAAACTTTCTCTATGGTCTGGGTCCCATCAGTTTTTAGACTTTTGGAAAGTCCTGTGGGCCATAGCCAGCCTAAATGCTCTAAAATGCTGGTTTCATCCACACTGGGAATGTCAATTTTTCCCCCCAAGACTAAATCAGACTTTTAAATCCAGGCTTGCGTAGAAGTCTGATATCCTTCTCTTTTTACCACCCCCACTATGTGGATTTGCTCTCTGTATCTTTATCTTGAACCTATTATTCGCTTCTGGCTCACACCCCTTCTGTGGAATTCTCCTTTATTGGCAGAAGTAGTACCTATTAGGCTTAGGCAGCCTTTTCTTCTCTCTCTCTCTCTTTTTTTCTTTTTACGGCCGCACCTGTGGCATGTTGAAATTCCCAGGCTAGGGGTCTAACTGGAGGTACACTGGCCAGCCTACACCACAGCCACAGAAACACAGGATCCGAGCCACATCTTCAACCTACACCATAGCTCGCAGCAACGCCAGATCCCCAACCCACTGAGGGAGGCCAGGGATCGAACCCGAATCCTCATGGATACTAGTCAGATTTGCCTCCACTGAGCCACAGCAGGAACTCCCAGGCAGCCATATTTTAATCACATGCTCTGCCTCCTGGCCACATCTGATTGGTTGTGAGGGATCAGCTGACCCAGGGTACCCACTCATAGGCTAAGCTGAACCAATCAGCTTCACTTTCCTTGATATTCTGATCTAAGGCTGGGAGAGCTGGCAAGGATGGCTGGCCCGTGAGTGGAAGGGTATCGTGGTGCTAAGGTGTGAAGCCTGCACAGAGTAAAATCCTGGTAAGAGAGGGAAGCAGGAGAATGGAGTCAGGCCTGGATAAAGTGGTAGAGATCAGAGACCATCTAGGTCGTCTTGCAGGCAGAAAGGAAGGGAGGAGAAGCAGCCCCAGTTACCAGACTGAGCCTCCTGGTCTCCCTTTTGGGCTCTACTTCCTAGCCGGGTGGATACCTGGTATACCTTTCAATAGATTCTCAATTAATCCGAGCAAGTTTGACATGGCCTCGGTTTCTTGCAAACAAACTATGATTAGAGCATCAAAATATTTCTCCCATACCATCATTTGCAGTTATTACAATAAAGTGCAGCTAATCTGCCTCTCGCCAACAGATGGTGATGCCTTTTAATTCATTACCACCTTCCCTCGCCTCGGCACCTAGCAAATGGTCCGCTTTCAATAGAAGCTTGATGGAGGAGTATTGACCTCCTCTAGATTTCTCTGCCTGGCTTTCCAGCCTTCCCCATCTGGCCCCATCCCTAACCTCATTTCCCACTACTCCTCACTACACACCCTTCACTGTGGTTAAACCAGTCTCACCAAGACATCCGACTCATGTCTCTCGGCCTTTCTTCATGCTGGCATGCCCTCCTCCCTCTTCTCCACCTATTTATCCTCCTAATATCAGCCCCCTCCTTCTTCATTCATTCCTTTAATATATACTGAAGGCCCACTCCATATCAGGCATTATGCTAAGAGCCAGGCTATGGCAGGGAACAAAGCAGCTAGGCTGTCACCTTGTTGCTTCCTGTCAACAAAGCCTTCTCCCACTCATCTCCCTCTTCTTTTACCTCTTTAAGATTAATTCTTAGTACCTCACGCCACTGTTTGTTTAGTTTCTCTGGGTCTGTTTTGCCCACCAAGTCTATTGGTAACTGGATTTTATGTGCCTTGAGGGCTGGAGCCTGAATTTTGTACTTTTTCTATTTATATTTGTGTGGCTCCGCACTGGGGACACAGTGGGCACCTCAAAAATAATCCTTCACTGCCTGGCTGCTTGACTGAGAGTGTCTCCTGCCCTCTTGGCCTGGAAAATGGAAGGACAGAGAGGTATTTGTCTTTGCAAACCCAGGAATAAATACCAGCCTGGGTTTCAGTTGATCCCAATAACCCTGGCCATAAAGCACCATCTGAATCCAGGGCAGAGATGAACAAATAGAGGCTTCATTTGTTCTGTTTGGTCCCAGGTACTCTGGGGGAGGCCTTCACAGACCTCCATGCCGCAAACCTACACTAACAAACAAGAAGCCACTTCTCTCTGGCAGCCTCCCGTACCACGTCCTTTTACTTACGAGTCAACTCCCCTGTCTCCAGGCCTTCTGAAAGACACCTTTCAGCTCGGTGTCTCTACTGGGTGGGAGGGAAGAAAAATCGGGGCACTAGATCGCATTCGCTCCCCAGACATAAGCAAAAGGGGTTCATCCCAAACCCGGCGCAGCAGCCCTCACCACAGAATTTCTCCGCAGAAAGAAAGCACCTTTTTGAAACACAAAGTTACTCTTTCAACTCAGGGAGGGAAAAAAATAATCCACCCACCAACCCCCAAACCTGCACTTGGCTGAAATCCTGAGGTCGATGGCAGGATCCAAGTGAATCATTTCTCTTTGCTCTGATTGCATCAGCAACAGGCGGCTAGGAGCTACTTGGTCCCCAGCAGAGGCCTCACACCACATTTGCGGCTAATCGTGATTCCACTTTTGTGTGTGAGCAGGGCCATCTTAACTAAGGCAGGACCGGAGTTAGGTTCAACCCAGCTGGCTGAGTCCAGGGACTGACGGTTCTGAGGAAGAAACTGTTGTACCCATTAGGGACTGTTCCTCTTGAGTCTAAAGATCAAGCCCACCTAGCGCCATCTCTCTGTGTCCTTCGTTTCTCCACAAGGGCTTCTCCACAAGTAAGGAAGTCTTACTTTATAGGTATCTCTACCCAATAATAATCATTAGCTGTTTTTGGTTTTTGTCTTAAAAAAAGGTTTATTAGTATATTTGATTGTGCTATAAAATTTGGTTGTGATGATCACTGCACAACTATAAATGTAATAAAATTCATTGGGTAATTAAAACATAAAGCATTTTTGATTTATAATGTTGTGCCAATTTCTGCTGTACAGCAAAGTGACCCAGTCATACACATAGATGGATTCTTGTTCTCCTATTATCTTTCATCATGTACTATCACCAGAGATTGGATATAGTGCCCTGTGCTGTACAATAGGACCTCCTTGTTTATCCATGCTAAATGCAATAATTTTTTGGAGCAAAGCCTTCCTAAGTACCCTGCCCTTGATAAATATTGTTTATATGTTATCTCATTAGTTCCTAAAAACTAAACAAACAAACAAAGAGAAAACTATGAGGCAGGTGCTATGGTCATCTCTAATTTATAGACATGGAAACTGAGAACCAGAGGAATTAGGTGGCTTGTCCACAGCTAGTAACCGACCAAGCCAGGACTTGAACCCACACCAGTGACACAAGCTCTTACTCTCTATGCTAGTAGTTCCCTCTCCCTGGTCCCCTTTCCAAGGACTCCCCATTCTCTAAAAGCTGCAGAAAGTCCTACCCCCTCCCAGGTATCTGCAGGCCTCTCTGGCCTTCCCTTATCTGATTGACTTGCCCTTATCTCTTAGCTCCGCCCAGGCCATTCTGAAACAATCATTCATTCCTGCAACAAATACTGCACACCGGTACATGCCACTGTTCTAGGAGACTCAGCAGTGAACAAAACAGGGAAAAATCCCTGCCTCCGTGGACTGTACATTCTAGTGGAGGGAGAGAGATCCTAAAGAATAAAAATATATGCACTAGACGGCCGTAAGTGCTAAAGAGAACTAAAGCAGAAAAAGGAGATAAGAGAATGTGTGAGATAACATACAATTCTAGGCAGAGTGGCCGAGGGCAGGCTTTACTGAGAAAATGATACCAGCCTTAAGCTCTAATGGGAGACTGAGCCTCTGAGGCGGGAGGGTACTTGAAGCCGAGAGAAGGGCAGCCTCAAAGGCACAGAGGCAGGAGTGCGTCCGGTGTGTTGGAGGAATGGCAGCGAGGCCAGAGGGTCTGGCGTAGAACCAGCAAGGGAAAGAGCAGTCGGGAATGAGATGAGAGGGGTTAGGAGAGGAGGCCTGGCTGTGCGGAGCCTGGCAGGCCATTTTCAGGAGGCTGGCATTCACTCTGCGTGAACAGGGAGGCCACTGGGAGGGTTTTGAGCAGATGTGCATTTGAATAGTGTCACTCCGGCTGTTGGGTTGAGATCAGGCTGCAGGGGCCCAAGGTTGGGATCCTAGAGAGAAAGGACCAGGGCTGCGATGGAGGGAGGGAGCGAGCGAAGGCAGTGCGAGCAGTCAGATTCTGGATGTGTTCTGCACTGAAGTCAGCAGGATTTCCTGACAGATTGGAGGTGGGAGGTGAGAGAAAGAGAGGAGTCAGGAATGACACCCAAGTTTTTGGCCTGAGCATCTGGAAGAATGGAACTGCCATTTACTGAGCTCACTGTGGGAGGAACAGGTTTGGAGGAGGGAAATCAGGAGCTGGGGACTGGATACAAGAAATGCGAGATGACTACTCGAGATCTAGGTGTGTAGGTAGTTAAACAAACAGTTCTGGAGTTTCAAGGAGAGATCTGGCTGGAAATACCAATGTAGAGACATTAGGGTGTGGATGGTATTTTTTGAAGCCATAAAATTGAAGGAAATCATCAAGAGAGTGAAAGTAACTAAAGAAGTGAGGTATGCGGGCCACGCCAGGGGCACTCCAGCATTTGGAGATCAAAGACATGAAGAGGAACCAGCAGGAGACCAAGAAGCAACCTGGAAGAGTCTTTCAAGGAAGGGGGAAAGACAGATCCATTGTCAAATGCTTCCCATTGGTCAAGTAACAAGAGGATGGAAAGTGCACCCATCAAATTTTTTGTTTAATTTCATTAAAGGGTTTTTCTGTTTTGTTCAGATGCATATTCCTCTAAACTTCCCAGCCAATCCACAGAATTCACCCACCCCAACCCCTTTGGGGTTTCGGAAGCTTCTCCCCTCCCCTCCCCTCTGCACCCCTCTCCTCCCTTTCCTCCTGTGGTCCACCCCCACCCTAGCCCCACCTCAGACTTGGCTGTGATCTGAGGATGGACTTACAGGCCGAGGGAACTTCCATATGCTGCATGTGTCACCTTAAAAAGCAACAAATTAGTAAATAAATAAATAAACAAACAAACAGGAGAGGGAATAAGGGATGTACTGAAGGTGGGGCAGAAGCAGAAGATGCAGACAGTAGAGGAAGATAATTTTGCTTTGAAAGAATGCCTGTAGCAATTTTGTTGTTGTCGGGAAGCTAAGCAGTTTACCTTGGGGCTGCCAGCTCTTTGGTTTAAGTAAAGTCATTAATGAGCCTTTTCTAGGCGGCTCCATCCTGGAACCAAAAATAGGGTAGAGAAGAGGTTGAGACAAAATTCCTCTGCCCTGAGTTTTTCCCTGGCAGGTCAGGGAGACAGGCATGTCAGAGCCTGGGACCTGGGAGAAGAGAGATGGGAGAAGGACAGCTGGCAAAGAATTCCCAGGGGAGGGGCTGAGCTGAGGAATCTGTTTTAAGAGCTAACAAGGTCTAACATTAATTTTTTCTGGAATTCTGTATTGAAGTAATAATAGATGAAGAGATAAACGTGTACTACTTGATAAATTTTCACACACTTGTATAACCAGCACCAAGTTCAGGCACTCCAGGAGCCCCCCTCATGTTCTTTTTCTTTTTTTTTTTTTTTTTTGTCTTTTTTTTTTTTGCTATTTCTTGGGCTGTTCCTGCGTCATATGGAGGTTCCCAGGCTAGGGGTCAAATCGGAGCCGTAGGCACCAGCTTACGCCAGAGCCACAGCAATGCAGGATCTGAGCCGCGTCTGCAACCTACACCACAGCTCACGGCAACGCCAGATCCTTAACCCACTGAGCAAGGGCAGGGACTGAACCTGCAGCCTCATGGTTCCTAGTCGGATTCGTTAACCACTGCGCCATGACGGGAACTCCTCATGTTCTTTTTCAATCGTGACTCCGTCCAAGGTCAATCACTATCCTGACCCAACAGAATGGACTAGTTTTGCCTATATATATATTTTTTTTCTTTTTAGGACCATACTGCGGCATATGGAGGTTCCCGGGCTAGGTGTCCAATCAGAGCTACAGCTGCAGGCCTACACCACAGCCACAGCAAGGCAGGATTGGAGCCATGTCTGCAACCTATACCACAGCTCACGGCAAGGCCAGATCCTTAACCCACTGAGCAAGGCCAGGGATCAAACTCGCAACCTCATGGTTCCTAGTCGGATTTGCTAACCACTGAGCTACGACAGGAACTCCTATTTTTAGGTTTTTTTTGAGGAATCTCCATATGGTGCTCCATAGTGGTTGCACCAATGTACACTCCTACCAACAGTGTAAGAGGGCTCCCTTTTCTTCACAATCTCTCCAGCATTTATTCACTTTTTGATGATGTCCATTCTGGCTGATGTAAGGTGGTACCTAACAGTAGTTTTGGTTTGCTATCCCCTCTAATGTTGACGGACATAGAAGTTGTTTCCACTTGGAGGCCACTGCCGACACTGCTGCTACAAACATATTTGGACATATCTGGCATTTAATTTTTTTCCCAACTGTTTATTTTGAACGTTTCCAAGCACAGAAAACTGAAATAATTGTATGGTGGACATCTATACATGAACTACTTACGTTTTAAATTAACATTTTATTGTATCTGCTTTACCATGTACCTATCCCCCTACCCATCCATAAAGCCAGTTTTCCTTTTTCCCTCCTTTGGATGCAAGCTGCACTTTCCCTAGCATTTCAATATCCAAATCACTGACAGAAGTTTATTGTTTACTTATGGGTTTTTCTTTGAGGAAAACGTTTCACAAAGTGAAATCCATGCATGTTAACAGTATCATTCACGAGTCTGAGAAATGCACACACATGTGTAACCCAAACCCCTAACAAAATCTAAAACATCGCTATCATCTAGGAAGTCCCATCATGCCCCTTCCCAGTTTCCCTAGGCAGTCATTGTGTTTTGTTTTTGTTTTTTTTTAACATAGCTTAGTTTTGTCTGCTTTAGATCTTCACATAAATGCAACCTTACAGTATGCACTCTTTTGTCTAAGGCTTCTTTCACTTAGCATAATGTTTCTGAAATTCATTCATGGTGTTGCATGAATAAGTAGTTTCTTTTCATCGCATGAATGTACCACAATTTGTTTATCTATCCTCCGGTGGACTGACATCTGGGATGTTTCCAGTTTGGGGTTTCATAAAGAGAAATGCTATTACCGTTCTCATACTCGTCTTTTTGTGGACACATGCTTTCTTGCCCTTAGGTAAATAACCTAAAACCGAAATTGCTGGGGGACCATAAGGGGATGTGTAGTTTCACATGAAACTGCCAGAGCTTCATTTCAAAGTGCTTGTAGGCCCTGACACTCCCATCGACGAGACAGGAAAGTTAATGTCATTCAGTACCCTTGCTAATATTTGGGGGCCTTAGCCTTTTTCACTTAAGCTATTCTGGTGCGTGTGGGGTGGTACCTCACTGTACTCAATTTGCATTTCTCCGATAACTAATGGCACTGGGCACTTGTTTAAGTGCTTATGGCCATTCATCCATCTTCCTCTGTAAAGTGTCTGTTTAAATTTTGGTCAGTTTTTATTGTTGTCTTTTTTGCTCTTGAGTTATACGAGTTCGAAGTCCCAAATACCGATCTTAGATATTGTTGTCAGATAAATGCCTCCTTGACAAATAATGCCTCCCAGTCTATGAGTTGCCTATTCATGTTCCCAAATGTCTTTTTTAAAAAAATCTTTGCTTATCTCCAAATCATGAAGATATTCTCCTAGGTTTTCTTATAGAAGCCCTATGGTTTCAGTCTCTACATTTAGGTCTATGATTCTTCTCAAATTAATTTTTACATATAAGGTAATTTTGAGATTATTTTTTAAAAATATGGATATCCACTCGTCCAAATTGAGACTTTCCTTTCTCAATTAGACTGCTGATACCTCTGTCAAAAATTAAAAGATCATGGTTATTCCCATCATGGCGCAGCAGAAACGAATCCAACTAGGAACCATGAGGTTGTGGGTTCAATCCCTAGCCTCGCTCAGTGGGTTAAGGATCTGGCATTGCCGTGAGCTGTGGTGTAGGTTGCAGATGCAGCTTGTATCCTGCATTGCTGTGGCTGTGGCACAGGCCAGCAGCTGTAGCTCTGATTTGACCCCTAGCCTGGGAACCTCCATATACTGCAGGTGCAGCCCTGAAAAGCATTAAAAAAAATTAAATGATCATATAAGAATATCTGGACTCTCTTTTTTGGTTGCACCCCTCAGCACGTGGAAGTTTCCAGGCCAGGGATCGAACCCACACCACAGCAGTGGCCCAAGCTGCTGCAGCAGCAGCACCAAATCCTTAACATGCTGCACCACAAGAGAACTCCCCTGAGAGCTCTACTCTTCCTTTAACCCCATTTGTGGGTCCTTATGGTAGAATCACACTGTCCTAATTACTGCAGCTTTACATAATCCTTGAAGTCAAGAGGCATGACTCTTTCTCCTTCATCTTCTTTTTCTTTCAATATTGCTTGAGATAGTCTAGGTTATCCATATAAATTTTAGAATCAGCTTGTTTTATTTTTTAAATTTTCTTATTTTTGTTTTTGTCTTTTTAGGGCCGCATCCATGGCATATGAAGGTTCCCAGGCTAGGGTCCAATCAGATCTGTAGCCGCTGGCCTACACCAGAGCCACAGCAATACGGGATCTGAGCCATGTCTGTGACCTACACCACAGCTCACAGCAATGCCAGATCCTTAACCCACTGAGCAAGGCCAGGGATCGAACCTGTGTCCTCATGGATACTAGACAAATTCCTTTCTGCTAAGCCATGACGGGAACTCCCAGCTTGGCATTTTAAAAAGAAGTCTGTTAGGATTATGAAGGAGACTTTGTTGAATCTACATATCAATGTGGGCAAAACTGACGTCTTAGCAATACTGGGTCTTCCAAACCATGACATGGTACATCTCCTCATGTATCAGGTCTTCTTGAGTTTCTCTTGGCAATAATTTATAGTTTTCATTTTACAGGATTTGTCTTTTATTAAGCTTATCTCTAACCATTTTATGATTTTATTATTGTAAATGGAATTACCTTTTTTTTTTTTTTTGTCTTTTTAGGGCCGCACCTGCAGCATATGTAAGTTTCCAGGCTAGGGGTTGGATCGGAGCTACAGCTGCCGGCCTACGCCACAGGTCACATCTGAGGTGAGTCTGTGACCTCCACCACAGCTCACAGCAACACCGGATCCTTAACCCACTGAACAAAGCCAGGGATCGAACCTGAATCCTCATGGATTATTAGTTGGGTGGTAACCTGCTGAGCCACAACAGGAACTCCCAAGTTATTTTTCTACTTGAGATGATCTTTTTTTTTCTTTTTTTTCCTGCTAATACAGTGAATTACATTGATTTTCCCATATTAGAGCAGTCTTGCATTTCTGAGATAAAACCCACAGGTTATGATGTATTACATCCTTTTTATATGCTGCCAGATTTTATTTGCTAATATTTTGTTATGGGTTTTTGCATCTACGTTCACGACGGACTTTGGGTTGTAACTTCCTTCCTGCTTCCCTCCCCACTTTCCTCTTCTCTTTTCTTTTATTCTTTTCTAATGTCTTTTCAAGTTTTGGTATCGGAGTTACACTGGCGTCACAAAACAAACTGGAAAGCACTCATCTTTTTCTCTGTTTTCTGAAAGAGTTTTTGTTACGTTGGTAATATTTTTTCTTAAATATCTGATAGAATTCACCAGTGAACAATCTGGTCATGGAGTTTCCTTTGCAGGAAGGTTTTTGATAATGAATTCAATTTATTTACTAGCTAAAACAACATATAGATTTTCTGTTTTTACCTTTTTTTTTTTTAAAGAGCCGCACCCACAGCATATGGAGGTTCCCAGGCTAGGGGTTAAATGGGAGCTATAGCTGCTACTACACCATAGTCACAGCAACTCAAGATCCGAGCCCCTCTGCGACCTACACCACAGCTCACCGCAACACCAGATCCTTAACCCACTGAGCAAGGTCAGGGATGGAACCCACATCCTCATGGATACTAGTCAGGTTCGTTAACCACTAAGCCACAACGGGAACTCCCTCTCTTTTACCTTATGTCAGTTTTTGGTAAATGTTACTTTCAATGAATTTATCCACTTCATCTACATTGTCTTATTAGTGTAAAATTGTTTATGACATTCTTTTATTAGCCTTTTAATGTCTTTAATATCTATACTGATAAACCTTTTATTTCTGATATTGATAATTTGTCTTCAAATTACCTGGAGTGGGAGGAAAGCGGTTGGTCCAGTTAGAGATTAATTTTGTTGATCTTTTCAAATGACCAACTTTGGGCTTTGTTAAATCTGTTTATTCTTTATTTACTCTTTTATGATTTCTGTCCTTCTTGTTACTATTTTCTTCTTATCATTTACTTTAGGTTTACTTTGCTCTTCTTTTTCTAGCTTCTGAAAGGAAACCCAAGCCTTTTTTCTGTTACTTGGTTTTAAAGCTATACATGTATCACTAAGAATTTATTGGTTTTATATCACAAAATTTGGTGCATTTTATTTTTATAATCATTCAATTCAAAATATTTTAAAATAGTCTCTGAGGGTTCCTGGACTAATTACTTAGATCTGTAAACTTTAAGTTCCAAGTATTTGGCATTTTCTACATATATTATTGTCACTGATTAGTAATTTCATTTCATTGTGGTCAGATGATATTCCCTTTATGATTTTAGCCATTTTAAATTTGTTGGGGAGTTCCCGTTGTGGCTCAGTGGTTAACGAATCCGACTAGGAACCATGAGGTTCAATTCCTGGCCTTGCTCAGTGGGTTAAGGATCCAGCGTTGCCGTGAGCTGTGGTGTAGGTTGCAGACACAGCTCGGATCCTGCTTTGCTGTGGTGTAGGCCGGCAGCTACAGCTCCAATTAGACCCCTAGCCTGGGAACCTCCATATGCCGCAGGAGCGGTCCTAGAAATAGCAAAAAGACAAAAAAAAAAAAAAAAAAAAAAAATTTGTTGGGACTTGTTTTATGGCTCAGCATAGGATCTACCTTGGTGAATATATCAGGGGCATTGAACGTGAAGATAACGTGCCTTCTGTTACATACATTGTTCTGTAATATCAATTAGATCAAGAGAGTTGATAGTACTAATCAAATCTATGTCTTTACTAATTTTTCATCTAGCTGGATTTTTTTTTTTTTTTGCCTTTTTTTTTTTTAGGGCCACACCTGCAACGTATGGAGGTTCCCAGGCTAGGGGTCTAATCGGAGCTACAGCTGCTGGCCTACGCCACAGCAATGCCAGAGCTGAGCCGTGTCTGTGACCTATACCACAGCTCACAGCAACACCAGATCCTTAACCCACTGAGTGAGGCCAGGGATGGAACCCTCAATCTCGTGGTTCCTAATAGGATTCATTTCCACTGCGCCACGACGTGAACTCCCTGTCTAGGTGTTTTATAATTGCTGCGATGTTACCTATCCAACTATGACAGGAGATTTGTATATTTCTTTAAGTTCTGCCGTTCTGGTTTTCCTTCATGTGTTATGAAACTCTGTTACATATGATTGCTATACCTTCCTGGTAATGTTTACTGTTAAGAGAGTTCCCTTTTTATCTCTGAGGATAGTCTTGAAGTTTATTTTATTTGATATTAATTTAGCCACTTCAACTTTCTTATGCTTATGTTTACAGGATCATCTTTTTCCATTCATTTCCTTTCAACCTCTCTTGTGTGTCTTATAAACAAAGTGTGGTTGGTTTATGTTTTATCTGTTCTGACAATTTATGTCTTTTAATTGAAGTGTTATAGACTATTAACTTTTAATGTAATTATTGATATGGCTGGATGCAGGTACAACCATTTTCCTATTTGTTTTCTCTTTGCCCCTTATTTTGTTTGTTTCTCACCTTCCTCTTTTGCCTTCTTTTGAATTAACTGATTTTTTTTTTCCTTTTTTGGCCGTCCCAAGGCATATGGAGTTCCCAGGCCAAGGATCAGATCTGGAGCTTCAGTTGCAAACTATGTCACAGCTGTGGCAACTCCAGATCCTTTCAACCCACCCTGCCATGCCAGGGATGGAACTTACATCTTGGTGCTGCACAGAAGCCATCCACCCCACGGTACCACAGCAAGAACAATATTTTTTCAGAAATCTACTTTCATCGATCTGTTAGCCTTTTTGTTATGCTTCTATGGATTTTAAAAAATATATTCACATTTCACGATTTCTTTAGAATTAATATCATGTCATTTTATGTAAAATAAAATGCTAAATTTACACAAATTGTAAACTTCACAATGGTAAAAGTTTCACTCTAAATATTCATGAGTATTTTAAAGAAATGAAGTATTTTCAAATGGTTTCTCGTATTTACTCATATTTACTTGCCCTGCATTCTTCCTGAAGATCCAAGTTTCTATCAGATACCATTTATTTTCACCCTGAAAATTGTCCCCCTAGCATTTCTTTCTTTCTTTCTTTTCTTTTCTTTTTGCCTTTTCTAGGGCCGCTCCTATGGCATATGGAGGTTCCCAGGCTAGGGGTCTAATTGGAGTTGTAGCTGCCAAGCCTATGCCAGAGCCACAGCACCTCGGGATCCGAGCCGCATCTGCAACCTACACCACAGATCATGGCAACGCCGGATCCTTAACCCACTGAGTGAGGCCAGGGATCGAACCTGCAACCTCATGGTTTCTAGTAGGATTCATTAAGCACTGAGCCACAACGGGAACTCCCCCTTAGTATTTCTTACAGTGCAGATCTGCTGGTAATGAATTCTCTTAGTCTTTTTTTTTCCCAAACATATCTTTTTTTTTTTTTTTTTTTTTTGGTCTTTTTAGCTATTTCTTGGGCCGCTCCCGCGGCATATGGAGGTTCCCAGGCTAGGGGCTGAATCGGAGCTGTAGCCACCGGCCTACGCCAGAGCCACAGCAACTCAGGATCCGAGCTGCATCTGCAACCTACACCACAGCTCACGGCAATGCCGGATCGTTAACCCACTGAGCAAGGGCAGGGATCGAACCCGCAACCTCATGGTTCCTAGTCGGATTCGTTAACCACTGCGCCACGACGGGAACTCCCTAAAAGTTTAAATAGTTTGCTGTCCTGGACTGTACTGGAGTGCCCTTCTCTGTTTCACACTAACCTTCAGGAAAAGCCTGTTTCACAAAAAGTTTTGTTACTGGTACCTTGGGGAGCTTGTGAGAGAAGTGTCTGCATGGGGCAAAAGGCGTTGCCCAGAGGACCACAACTGCATGCCCAGGCCATCCTGCAGGGATAGTCACGGTAGCAGAAACTGAGAGCAGCACAGAGGCAATGCAAACCATCCTCCTCTCCCCTCGGGAGCATCCCAGGGTTTATGTGAAGATGCCCAAGTCTCTCATCTGGCTGTTAGAGAAAAAGTGATCTCAGAAAGGGGGAGCAAGGAGTTCCCACTATGGTCCAGTAGCTTAAGAATCTGACTACAGGAGTTACCATCTTGGCTCAGTGGTAATGAACCCGACTGGCATCCAAGATCACGCAGGTTCGATCCCTGGCCTTGCTCCGTGGGTTAAGGATCCAGCATTGCCATGAGCTGTGGTGTAAGTCACAGACATGGCTTGGATCCCACGTTGCTGTGGCTGTGGCGTAGGCTGGCAACTGCAGCTCTGATTTGACCCCTGGCCTGAGAACTTCCATATGCTGCAGGTGTGGCCCTAAAAAGACAAAAAAAAAAATAAAAAATCCGACTGCAGTGGCTCCAACTGCGTGGTTTAAAGGATCCTGGGTTGCCGCGGCCATGGCACAGGTCACAGTTATCACTCCGATTCAATCCCTGGCCCGAGGACTTCCATGTGCCGCAAGTATGGCCATTAAAAAAAATTTTTTTTAAGAAAAAAGAAATATGGAATATTTAAGAACATTAAGGTTGCACAGAAGAAAAGTTTAGTTCCACTTGCGAAGTATCATTAAGTGCATAATGGGCAGCTTGGGGCCTCTGTTAGGACTTTCAGGAGTCTTTTCATTCAGGGAATGTGAAGACTCAGCAGGAAGATTCCCTCCTGAGTTGATCTATGAGGTCAGCTGACTCCACAACAACACCTGGGAAAGCTGCCCGCCAGCCAGAGGCTGCTGGATGCGCCCCAGGTCCAGGGAAACATGTACAAACGGAAAGAGGTGAAAAAAGGTTCCTCTCACCATCAGTGATACCAGGGAAAGAGCTTTTCCCAAGACACATGCTGTTCAGCTCACCAAAGCCAGACACACATGGGGCGAGTGGTATGGGAGCTTCTTTCCAGATTTCCCTGGAAAGACTTTCGGGACCCAATCTGCAGGGTCAAAGCTAGGGTGAGGCAAGAGAGGCATGTGTCTCAAGTGCAGAATTTAAGGGGGTGCCAAAAACTCAGCAATCAAGACAAATGATATTTTACAGTGATGTTTTCTTTTAGAAAAAGAAACCTCTATGATGAACAAAATACCAAACTTTTAAATAAGACAGAATCTGACTCTGCACTTGCATAACACATCATTTGTCATCTCGTGATCCCAACCCTGCCAGGACTTGCCTTTACTTAAAATGTTAGTATTTTGTTCATCGTGGATTCTTTGAATTAATTTTAATTTCAAAAATATTCCATTAAAATGGCATTGATCTTGATTACTGTGGTTTTTGGCACATCCTTAAATTCTGCACTTGCCTCACTCTCAAACCAGCCCTGAACATCAGTAAGAACCTCTTTAAAATCCTTCCTTCCACACCCCCATCCCACCAAAAGAAATCTGCCAGCACACCATGATGATAAGAAGGCATTTTCATATATAAAAATAAAAAGCTTACTGGTGACAATAATACCAGCCAAATAAAGAACTGGGGTAAGTTCCTGGCACAATCCATTTAGCAGTTTTATAAGTAGGAAATCTAACAGATTTCTGGGTTCCAGAGTAAAAATTCATAATTAAAAACGATCCTAACACTTCTCGTTCAACATAAAAGACGAAGGGTTGAGGCTGAGAAATTCAAGAAATTTGAGTATGTTTCATCCTGTTTCTTTTTTTTTTTTTTTTTTTTTGTCTTTTTTGTTGTTGTTGTTGTTGTTGTTGTTGTTGTTGTTATTTCTTGGGCCGCTTCCGCGGCATATGGAGGTTCCCAGGCTAGGGGTTGAATCAGAGCTGTAGCCACCAGCCTACGCCAGAGCCACAGCAATGCAGGATCCGAGCTGCATCTGCAACCTACACCACAGCTCACGGCAACACCGGATCGTTAACCCACTGAGCAAGGGCAGGGACCGAACCCACAACCTCATGGTTCCTAGTCGGATTCGTTAACCACTGCGCCACGACGGGAACTCCTCATCCTGTTTCTTATAATGCACATTAATGTATGTGTTATGTATTCAAGGCTTCAGTTGGATAGATTAATTAAATCTCAGGTCAGATACTTAGTGGTTGAGTGTGGTCATCACGGGTGCCATTCATAAAATATTTAACCCTTTTATTCAATGCCACTGCCTGTGTATAGAGGCAACATGGCATAACAATAGAACTCTGGATTGAGAATCCCAATTGTATTACTCATATCACTAAATGTCCTTGGGTCTCACTTTCGTCATCTGTAAAAGGATGTTACAACTTACCTTAAATACCATGTCACTTAAAAAAAAACAAACAAACAAACACTTGGAGTTCCCATTGTGGCACAGCAGAAAACAATCCAACTAGGAACCATGAGGTTGAGGGTTTGATCCCTTACCTCTCTCAGTGGGTTAAGGATCCGGCATTGCCATGAGCTGTGGTGTAGCTTGCAGACACAGCTCAGATCCTGCACAGCTGTGGCTGTGGCCAGCAGCTGGGAACCTCCATGTGCTGCGAGTGGCGAGTGAGGCCCTAAAAAGCGGAAAAAAAAAACAAAAACAAAAACCACTTATCTATATGAGATAATGAAAGTTAACTGTGGTGGTTATTTCACAATATATGTAAGTTACCTCATGCTGCACACTTTAAACTTATATAGGGTGCTGTATGTTAAATATATCTCAATAAAACTAGAAAAATATTTTAATCTGAACATTAATGACATCTAAATGAAAAAACCTCTAAAAGAGTGTAGGGGAAAAAACTCATAATTGCCCCATCCTTTATTTATGCTAAATAATTACAGGCTATCTTGATTATGCTTGATCTCTAAAACCGTGAAAGCTAATTTTGAAAAATAAAGAATTATTTCTAGGGAACACTGTGAAAAAAGGAGACAAAGAGGTTGAGCCCAGTATGGTTTTAAAAGTAATGATTATAGGAGTTTCCATGTGGTACAGCTGGTTTAAGGATCTGGCATTGCTGTATCTGCGGCCGAGGTTGCAACTGCAGCACAGGTTCAACCCCTGGCCTGGGAACTTCCACATGCCTTGGGTGCAGTCAATGAAAAAAAAGGAATGATTACAAAACTTTCTGGAGCCTGACATATGGGTCTGCATATGCCAAATGGGAAACAGGAACAACTTCTAATCTGTAACTTTAGAAGAGTTCAGAGCAGATGCTCTGGGCTGGCGGTCTGGGTTGCTAACATCAACCAGCAGGCAGAGGAATAGGACTGCTCTCCGCAGTGGCTGACTGTCATTCTTAGACGGTGGGAACATCACATTCTCCCCAGGACTTAATTAGGAATCCAGGTTCTATTATTAATTTCCTCCCCAAAGTCTAATCTTGTCAGGGTTACGATTTGTGATTCTGATTGTACAGCATTTTTGGCAGGTTAGAATTACTCTTTAATTATTTCAGCAGCTCATTCCCTTTGCTCCTTCCTTTCAGTTGCAGCAGTTCTTTTCCACCTTGTGGCCAGGTAAGTCTCTTAGGACCTCCTCTAAGCACCCGGAAAAGGAAAAACTATTATCTTTTTTTGGGGCCATGTCCATGGCATGTGGAAGTTCCTGGGCAATGACTGAACCCAAGCCACAGCAGTGACCCGAGCTGCTGTAGTAATAAAGTCAGATCCTAAACCCCTTGGGCCACAAGAGAACCCCCCAAAAACTAATATTTTAACCAAAAAGAGCAAGAGTGAAACCCGAAGAGGTCCCTAGCATAGCTTGTCTCTATAATTTTTTATAACAGCCTTACTGAGATATAATTCACATATACAATTTATCTCAAATGTATAATTCAATGGCTCTTAGTATATTCAGAGTTGTGCAACCACCACCACAATCAATTTCAGAACATTTTTATCACCACTCCAAAAAGAAACCCTGTACCACTGGTAGTCACCTGTCATTCTCCCATGCCCCACAGATCTAGGTAATCCACATTCTGTTTCCAGAGCATTGCCTATTCCGGACGTGTCACATAAACGAATCTTACAACACGTGGTCTTTTGTGGCTGGCTTCTTTCACTGAGCCTGATATTGTCAAGGTTCATCCATGTTGTATCATGTATCAGTACTTCATTCCTTATGGCCAAAGCGTGTTCCAGGGTAGGAATAAACCACACTTCATTTACCTGTTCATCCGCTGGTGAAGATTTGGGTTGTTTCCACTTTTTGGAGCTATTGTGAGTAATGCTGCAATAAACATGGTGTGTATGTGTTTGTTTGAACATATGTTTCCAATTCTCTCGGGTATTTATTGATTTATTCATTTTTGCTTTTGTAGGGCCATGCTTGCAGCATATAGAAGTTCCCAGGCTAGAGGTCAAATCGGAGCTGTAGCTGCTGGCCTATGCCACAGCCAGAGCAATACCAGATCTGAGCCGCATCTGCGACCTACACCATAGCTCGTGGCAACGCTGGATCATTAACTCAAGAGCGAGGCCAGGGATCAAACCCACATCCTCATGGATACTAGCTGGGTTCCTAACCCACAGATCCACAACAGAACTTCCCTCGTGGGTATTTAACCTGGAGTAGAATTGCTGGATCATGTGCCTCTTTATAGTTTCAATGCAATAATTACACTGAAACTATTCCTGCAGAGGAAATAACCCCCAAGGCTTTGTGGATTAAAATAATGTTATCTCTTATTTCTGAGGGTCAGGAATTTGGGAGCACCTGCAACAGGTTTTCCCTCCAGGTCTCTCAGGAGGTTGCAGTTACCTGAAGGCTTGGCTGGAGCCAGAAGATCCATTTCTAAGATGACATTCATTAAGTTAGTGGTGGCTCTGGGCTGGGAGCCTCAGTTCCTCTACACACGGGCTTCCCCACTGGGATGGCTGAGTGTCCTCAGAGCAGCTGGCTTCCTCTAAATCAAGTTAGCCAGGAGACCAAGGTGCAAGCTGCATTTTCTTTGATGACTTGGCCTTGTACATTGGACTGTGTCACTTTCACTATATTCTTCTGTTCACGCAGGCCGGCCCTGATTTGTATGGGAGGGGACTAACGATACAAGAAGGGGGGAAACCTGGGGAGGCAAAGTTGGAGACCAATTTGGAGGCTGGCTACTATCAATAGGTGGACCTCAAAGCTCTCTTCTCAGTTGTTTCTAAGGAGATGATCCAAACTGACAAACCCCAGGCAGGAAGTCAAAAAATACAGGTCAAAGTTTGTAGGATCTTGACAGCACTGTGATTCACTCCCTCCATGTAATGGATTTGACCTGCAGTGGAGTCTCCTGATTTTCCTGCTGGAGACTTTGAGGAGGAGAGCCTTAGTGTACTTAGTACATAACAGAAATAAGACAAAGAACTCCAAGCCTACTGCTGTCCTTGGGTTAATGCCTAGGTATTCACCTCTGGAAGAGCCAACCCTTTGTCTTGCTATCCATACCAGCAAAATCTTTCTGGAATGTCATTCGGGCTATTTAATCCAGAAGTCAAATCCACGTTGGCAAACCAGCAAGTACTTATTAGCATCTACTGTGTACCCAAGAGCAAACCCCAGAATCATTTGAGACCAGTATAGATGGATAAGCCAAAAAGCCCAGGCATGACCAAAATAGACTGTTGTCAAACCCATCTGTCTTGAGGCGTCAAAGGCAAGGAACTGAAATGGACTTTTTTTTTTCTTTTGAGTTAGCATTTAGAGAAGTCACAGCCATGAGAATGCTTCCAGATTTATTTTTGTTTAGAAAACGCACAAGGACATGAAAGACAAAGAAAGACTGAGGAGCAATTCTAGAATAAAGAGGTTAAAGAAACCCCTAACTATAAAATGTAATGCTTATCCTGGATGAGATCCTGGGTGGAGGGTCAATAACTACAAATGTATTATCGGAAATTGGTGAAATTGGAATACAAACTGTAGATAACAGCATTAGATCAATGTTACCTTTTCTGAATTTTATAATGATATTGTGGTTATGTAATAAAATGCACTTGTTCTTAGGAAACACAGACTAAAGTATTAAGGGGTAAATGTGTCTACACATTTTGAATAGACCTCTGGGAGTTCTTTTGTGGGACAGTGGGTTAAGGACCCAGCATTGTCGTTGAAGTTTGATCCCTGGCTCAGGAACTTGCACATGCCATAGGTGCAGCCAAAAAAAAAAAAAAAAAAAAAAAAAAAAAATTCTGTGTATTCCTAAGTACACACATTAATGCATGCACATATATACATATACACATACATATACATGGAATAAGACAATAAATTCATCAAAATGTGAACAGGATGAAGGACATATGGGAATTCTTTGTTTGTTTGAACTAGTCACTCGGGGTTTACTGAATGACTTTCTGAACAAAAAAGGCACCAGCATACCTGTGAAGGGGAAAAACCTCACCGGTGTACTGAAGAGAAATGAGCAGGCAGGCGTGCCTGAGCAGTGTGGGTCTGGGCAGGGCTTCTCAAACTAAGGATGTATGAGAATCACCCAGGGATCTTGTGAAAATGCAAATCCTGATTGAGGAGGTGTGGAGTGCAGCCAGAGATTCTTCCCTTCCCACAGTCTTGCTGGTGACACTGGTATTCCTGGTCCCTGCACCCCCATTTGAGTAGTGAGACCCTCCCTCGATGATCTCTGGCCCTTCCCAACCCCAAGAGAGCCTCATTCCACCCTCAGACTCTCAACCTTGGCCCCTGCACTTCTCCTAATGCCCTTCACACAGCCTTAGCCACTGATGCCATTTCTCTCCTCCTTCCCAGGTTATCTTCAAACCAAGTTTGAAGATAATCTGCCAAAGCCCCGCAGTTCCTGCAAAGGGCACAGAGTGTGCTCCACTGGTCTCAAAGAAGGTGTGGTAAGAGGACACCTGTGGTCAAGGTCAACTTCTAGATGAGAGGTCACATCCCCCAGGACTCAGGCTCTCAACGTACTTCAGCATCTCCAAGAGGCTCAAGAAGGCCTGCGATGACCAAGTTTTGTTCAGGAACTGACAGAGTGGGACGGGGAAGAGACTTAATGCCCCTATAATCCTCACCAGCACCACTCCCAGGCACCCAAATCTAGGTAAAGCCCCAGAGTTTGCTGTGCAGAGGCAATGGCTGTTTCCCATCCACCCAGATGGCCACGCTTAGGGCTTCTCATATGGACATTCCGGGGCCACCACTGGAAACAAGCAACATTTGACTTTTTTTTTTTTTTTTTTTAAGCAGGGGTCGGGGTTAGGGAAATCAGTTCCCCATCAGTGATGCTCTTTTCTTTCTAACACTTCGGGACCCTGGTCCCTAGTCTCCTTTCTCTGTGCTTCCTGAAGGATCTGATGCCTTTATTTACACTGAATTGTACACGACTGATAAAACTAGCATATGTCACCTCTCAAGGCTTTCTCTCCTTTTCCTCCCTCACTCCCAACCCAGACTCCTCTTCTTTCTTTCTCAGTTCCAGAGAGGCTGACCGCTGGGGACCGTGTTACCCAGGCCCCCTCACCCTCTGGCTTCTGGTTGGGTTTGGCCAGTGAGGTCACTGCCAGGCGATCTGAGGGCGAGGGGAGAAGAGCATGGAGATGTCCCATCCCCACTGCAGCTTCACACCACTGGGCAGCAGCTGCATCTCTGCAGCCTCGTGCCCCTTGAGGTGGCTCCTCCGCAGCTCAGCGCTCATGGGGCTCCCTTTGGCCCTTCTACCCTAAGACACTAACAACTGTCCACCGCCACAAGTCCCAGAGCCCCTCGCCAACCCTGATGTTTCCTCCATCCTGCCCATTTCACCGCAAATAGTCCTGTCACCAATTGCCTGATTTTATTTTTCACTTAAACCCTTTTGAATGTACTGTCTGTTCCCTGCTAAGACGAATGATAGAGAAAATGTTGCATTTTTATCAGGCGCAAGGTCCTAATTTAGCCTAAGCCAAAGCAAAGAAGTTCTACTCGTAGAATCTGGGACTAGAGGAAATCCAGAGAAGGAAGATATGTTTTGATGGGGGAAGCGTACCCTTGTGTCTCAGTGCCTTGAAACCCAGCTACATCAAGGCCTGGAAATTGGCTTTGCAATTATTTTATTCTGTTCTGCCTCCATGAACCGAGAAGTTGCTGTGTTCCAGACACAGTGCTCAGGCTTGTGTAAGCCAAGGACAGCAGAGACCAGGCCCTACGTCCCAGAGCCTCAGACTCAGGGACACTCGGCCGAGGGCAGGATGAAAGCCCTGGAATGGAATTGAATGTGACAGGCAGCCAAGCAGGGCAAAGCTGGCTGAGATAAGGGCCGAATCAGAGTTCAGAAAGAGAACAGGAGCAGAACAGCAGACCGAGGTTTTGTTCCAATGCTGGGGACCTGAGAGGACCTCACGGGGTGGAAGAAGAGGTCACACAGGACCTGGGAGGACCGTCAAGCGGGCCAATCAGCTGCCCCAGTGCAGAAGCCAGAGTGGGCCCCTTTCTACCGCCTCCTGGGGGAAGCCTTCGTATTTATTTCCTCCCCTCTTGGATTCTTGCTGCACATCTACTTTCCTCGCTGAGCTCCGACGGGTCAAATGCTTATGTTGCACACACACTGTGCTGGTGCTTTGCACGCAGGGGCCCAATCAATCCTCCCAACCCCCCTTGTGGGTGGGTGCTATTCATCCCATTTGATAGCTAAGGAAACAGGCTTAGAACAAATGACCAGCCCACAATTTTATGAGCAGGCCCTGGAGGAACCAGGATTTGAATCCAGACTGTCTGGTCGTAAATGCATGCTCTCAACCCCTTTATTATCTGCCTTGATTTCTAAATGGAAACGGGGTGTTACTGACATTTTGTACCAAGTATCTCATTTGGTTCTCACAGCGCCCCCGTGAGGTAGGTCTGCGTATTACCCCACTTGATGGAAGAAGAAACTGGCCGCCAAAAGGGCCCTCTCTAGGGCCCCGCTGCCAGGTCCTGGTGGAACCAAAGTTTGAACCCAGGAAACCAACTTGGAATTAAGGCCTCCAGCTACTTCATTCCTTGAGAGAAGGGCCTAGATTATTAATGTTTTAATAGACCCTTATTTTGTAGAATCGTTTTAGATAATCAGAAAAATTATGAAGATAATATAGCTTCCTAATTGTTCTTGCTACAACTTCCAATACTATGCTGAATAAAAGCTGCAAGAGTGGGCATGCTTGTCTTGCTCCTGATGTTAGAAAGAAAACGTCCAGTTTTTTACCAATGAGTATGATGTTAGTTGTGGGCTTGTCACATACGGCTTTATGTTGAGATGCATTCCCTCTATAGCCACTTTGTTGAGAGTTTTCAGCATAAATGGATGTTGAATCTTGTCAAATGTTGTTTTCTGCATCTACTGAGATGATCATATGGCTTTTATCCTTTGTTTTGTTAATGTGCTGTATCACAGTGATAGATCTGCATATGTTGAACCATCCTTGCATCCCTGGAAAAAAGTCCACTTGATCATGGCGTATGATCCTTTTATTGTTGAACTCAGTTTGTGAGTATTTTGTTGAGGATTTTTGTATGTATGTTCATCAGGGATACTGGCCTATAATGTTCTCTTCTGGTGGTGTTTTTGTCTGGTTTTGGTATCAGAGTAAGACTAATGCCGTAAAATGAGTTTGGAAATGTTCCCTCCTCTTCTAATTTTTGCAAGAATTTGAGAAAGATCAGATTAATTCCTCTTAAAATGTTTGGAAGAATTCACCAGTGAGGGGGCTTTGGGGGTAAGCAGGCCCAGCTAAAGCCTCATCATGATGCCCAGAGTTTATTAGTGAGATTTTTCATCCTGTTTTGTATCTTGTTGAGAAGCATGATACCCTTTGTTCCTTCTTCTCTAAATCCACTCCTGAATTGCCATGCTGAGAGCCTCTGTCCTGGCCAGGGACAGTCCAGGACAGGAGACCATCCAGCAATCTTTTCTCCTTGGCTCGGAAGATGTTTGTGTATAGTTGAGAAATCTGGGTTTCTGCCATTAACTGGCCATGTGTGCCTTTGTCTCCAAAGTTCCTTCCAGCTCTGAAATATTACGACCCAGCAACTATACTTCTCAATACATGTTTTTCCTTCTTACAAAGGTATATGTATTTACCATGGGTAGTTAGAAAATATAAATAAGGGAGCAGAAGAAAAATATAAACTCACGCATCATCTCACCACTCAGTGCTCTTATTAACCTTTACTCATTCATCAACACATATTTACTGAGTACCTGCCATTTACTGAGCAGTTTGCAGTATATCTTTCTAGGCTCTTTATATTTTAATGAAATCATCCTGCCTTACAACCTGCCTTTCACTTAACAGACAGTTGTGAACACATTCCCACATCAATAAACATTTTTCTACAATGTTCTGGTTTTTCATGTTAATAAATACTCTCAGAGCTAGGTTTGAGCAAATTCATAACCATTACTTTAAGATAATTCCCACAAGCAGGATTCCTAGGCTAATTAGTAATCACACTTGTGAGGCTTCTGGCAGGCAGTGCTAAAATAGTCGGCCTCGCCGGCCTCTTTACATTCTTCCACTAACACATACGCACTGCAAAGGGTCTAGAGCTGCGCTACCCAGTACAACAGGCACTAGACACACGTGGCTGGGTATATTTAAGTTAAAATTAAGTAAAATAAACAATTTCAGATCCTCAGTTGCACTAGCCACATTTCAAGCACTCCACAGGCATAAGTAGTTATTGTAAACAGCAGAGAAAATATTTCCACTATCACATAAAGTTCTCCTGGACCTCACTGGCCCAGATGTGATATTCAATTGATATGAATTATTATTATTTGGGGGTAGAGAGATTTGGGGCAACTTTCCTCTTTAGTGCATTCCTTGGCCACTTCGTAATGAGCTTTATCAATTACTGTTTTACATATTCATGTTTCAAAGCTCTCCCCCTTCAGAGAGGTGTACCTCATGCCCACTCGCCCCCCATACATACGCTTGATTAGGGGAAATCTTCAGAGCCCTATGTCATTGAGTTTCGACTAATTTCCTTCCTAGAGATAGAGCTCCAAAAAAGCTGTATTAAGAATCTCTATCCAAAATTAGCACATTGTAAATCAACTATCCTCTAATAAAAAAATTTTTAAAAAGAAGAAGAATCTCTAGCCAAATTAACATATATATGCATAAAGAAATTCTGGAAGGATACATAAAAAAATTAGGAGCATTGCTTACCTATGGCATGGGGAGTAGGTGTCTTTGCAGATAACAATTTCAGATCCTCAGTTGCAGATGATCAGAGAGAAATTTTCCACGTGAATTTAAAATGGAAATTAAACTCCATTCTACCTATTTAAAAATGGATTAAAAATAAATTTAAATATATCTCTTTTTTACATTATACAAGTAGCATACAATTGTAAAAAAAAATTTTTTTTAAATAGTGACAGTGTACATTTCTTTCCCTGAAGGTTACTATTGGCAGGTTCGTGAGATGCCTTCCAGACTTGGGTCTGTTATGGACAATCACACATAATACCTCTATAACAGGATCACGGGCACTCATGCTCTGCAGTGGGCCTAACCCATCTCAAGACATTTTATCTTGTCAGGTGCATTCATTCCTTAGACACCACCAGAGTCCCACCTCCCTTCCTACTGACAACAGCTGGGAAAAGAGGACTTCTCAAGCTCCAAGACATCTTTCTCTTAGCTCTCCAATGGCCCTTGATAACACCTCCACGTCTCTTTTGAAAACCCCTGTGTCACACCAGTTTCCAGGTGAGAGCAGAGCCGGCATCAGTTGGTTCAGGTCAGTCCCATCCTTGCTGACGCTGCACAGGCAGTTCTTTACTTCTCACCTTTGCCCTTCCTCGGGGGGCCTCCTGTCCACGCGGCCTTTCAGAGGCAGGGGGATGAAGGTAGAGCACGTCTAGGTGGAGCCTTGGGGTGGGAGAGAGGCAGGGACATGGGGCATGAGTCACCTCCAGGTAGCATCCCCCTTGCTTCCACCTCTTGTCCAACCCCAGTTCCAAATCCACTTTCAGTCCCCACCTTGCTGGACACAAGACCTCTTTTTTTGCATTTCTGTGATGGGTTTCCCACTCCCCACTGGGAGCTCCAGTGTCTACGTCTCCCACAGGAGGGCAGTGAGTGAGTGAGGGGAGTTTCCAGAGGATCAGGTGGGCCTGAGGAGGGTGTAAGAAAAAGGGGGGAGAGAGGGTGTGCGTCCACCTACAGGTGTCGATGATGCTCCTGGACCAAAAGAGAAATCCCAGTTTTGGGGGTGGGGGTGAATGTCCCCTCTCCTGAGAGGGCAGCACTGGCGCAGCTACAAAGACTGTAATCCTGGCCCCCCAGGACTGTAACCGGCAAATCCACAGACAGAAACCAGATTAACGTTGCCGGGGCTAGGGTTGGGGGGATGGGGAGTGACTGTTAATGGGTACAGGGTTACTCTTTTTTTTTTTTTGCTTTTAGGGCCGCACCCTCGGCATATGGAGGCTCCCAAGCTAGGGGTGGAATCAGAGCTACAGCTGCTGGCCTACACCACAGCCACAGCAAAGGAGGATCCGAGCCTTGTCTGTGACCTACACCACAGCTCACGGCAACGCCAGATCCTTAACTCACTGAGCAAGGCCAGGGATTGAACCGGCAACCTCATGGTTCCTAGTCGGCTCCGTTTCTGCTGTGCTACAATGGGAACTCCAGTGCAGGGTTACTTTTGTTGTGATGAAAACGTTCCGGATAGTAATGATGGTTGCTTTGTGAATTAAGAAAAATAACCAAATTGTGCACTTTTAAAGGATGAATTTTATGGTATGTGAATTGTATCTCAATAAAAAAGTAGTTTGGAGAGCAGCAAATCTATTGAGATGTAATTTATATGCAATAAAATGTCTCCATTCTAATGTAGAGGTCAGTGATTTTTTTTTTTTTTGTGCTTTTTTGCTTTTTAGGGCCACACCCAGGGCATATGGAAGTTCCCAGGCTAGGGTTGGATAGGAGCTGTAGCCGCTAGCCTACACCTCAGCCACAGCAATGCAGGATCCGAGCCATGTCTGTGACCTAGTGACCCACACACCACAGTTCACAGCAACGCCGGATCCTTAAACCACTGAGCGAGGCCAGGGATCGAACCTGCGTCCTCATGGATACTAGTCAGATTTGTTTCAGCTGAGCCACAACGGGAACTCATGAAATCAGTGATTTTGGACAAAAACACCCCTGCCGCCACCACCTTAAATCAAAATACAGAACATGTCTATCATCCCAGAAAGCACCCCTGTGCCCCTTCATCAACTGTTTCCCAACAAAATTGAATAGAGTAGAAACTCTCAGAGTACATCACACAGAGTGAAGGTATTTTTCATAAAATTTACATTTGAGTTATATTTAAAGATACACACACTTTAAACTTCTGGAGTCCCCCCATGGCTCAGGGAGTGAAGGATCTGGCCTTGTCCTTCTGAAACACAAAGTACCATAGAAGGCATGGGTGGCAGCTGCAGAAATGGTATGTTCTCTGCGGGATGCCATGTGCTGGGCTCTCTGCTAAGCACTTCCATGTGTCATCTCATTTACTCCTTACGGCCACTTTCTAGGATGTGCCTTAGCATCTCATTCTGCAGACCAAAAAATCAAGGCTTTACAATCTTTGCTGGAAGCTGGACCTACCTGATTTCAAAATGCACTGCTCTTTAGACTTGTGGATGCCAAGGGGGAGGGAGGAGGGGAGGACGGATTGGGATTGGGCATGAGGAGATGCAAACTATTAGCTACAGGCTGGATAAACAACAAGGTCCTACTGTTTAGCATAGGGAACTGTGTTCAATATCCCGTAAAACACCATAATAGAAAACATTTTGAAAAATTACATATATATTTCACTGAGTTACTTGGCTATACAGCAGAAATTAACACAATATTGTAAATCAACTGTATGTCCATAAAATAAATTTAAAAAAACATACTGTTCTTTTTTCTTTGTTTTAAAATTTTTATTTATTTTATATACATGCTTTTTCAGACTCTTTTCCCTTATAGGTTATTAGAAAATATTGAGTATAGTTCCCTGCACTATACAGCAGGCCTTTGTTGGTTATCTATTTTATATATAGTTATGTGTATATGTTAATCCCAAACTCCTAATTTATCCCTCCCCCCTCTTTCCCTTTTGGTAACCATACGTTTGTTTTCTATGTCTGTGGTTCTATTTCTGTATATAAGTTCGCTTGTATAATTTTCTTTAGATTCCACATGTGATAATACATGATATTTGTCTTTGGTTTACTTCACTTAGAATGATAATCTCTAGATCTGTACATGTTGTTGCAAATGGCAGTATTTCTTTTTTTTATGGTTGAGTAATACTCCTTGTGCGTGTTTGTTTTCGTTTGCCTTTTTAAGGCTGCACCCTCGGCACATGGAGGTTCCCAGGCTAGGGGTCGAATGGGAACTATAGCCGCCAGCCTATACCACAGCCACAGCAACTCAGGATCCAAGCCACGTTTGTGACCTACACCCCAGCTCATGGCAACTGCGGATCCTTAACCCACTGAGCGAGGCCAGGGATTGAACCTGCATCCTCATGGATACCAGTCAGATTCGTTTCTACTGAGCCACAATGGAAATTCCAGAAAACATACTCTTCTTAATGCCTGTTTCCTTTTTATAGGATTATAATTTCAGCTGAAATGTCAAATCCTAGAAGGTAAAGACAAAGTCTGTCGATCTCTGCTCGTGCATTCAAGCACAGCGGAAACAATAAGAGAGAAAAAAGAAGACACAGTCCTTCCTGCATGAAGCCTGCAGTCTAGTCAGGGGTGTGCACACTACCAACTGCTTAAAGCACCAAAGAGAGCAGCACAGAGTCATGTTCCTCTGGGTGTAACCCTGGATGTGAGGGGATGGCTTTTCCTCTGTGCAGTCACCGGGAATGGGGCCCCAGTCTCTCTCTGAGATGGTCCTGGGACGTCAGGCCAGGAGGACCCTACAAGACCCACTCTCTTCTGGCTTGTCATGGAAGGCCCAAGACCTCTAGAAATTCTGGTGACACAGAGTCCTAAGGCTGTGAGGACCTGAGGCCAGAGGGCTTGCTGGAAACACTGGGGCCCTCCAGAACCCTCCAGAACTCTCCAGAACTCTCCAGAGCCATCCTACCCAGCAACTGGCCACAGAGCAGCAGGGACAGGATATAAAGCAGAGAATTTCTCTGTCATTGGGGTCTGTGTCCCTGAGTTGCACCTCCATGAAATACTGGCATCCACCATCAGTCTCTCATTTCAAAAGGGTCAAGCCAGGTGGCAGAAGTTCTACTTTCCACCAGCCCTAATTGATTTCACTCTAATTGACTTATTGTGCATTAATGAGCCTGTCTATCTCAAAACCCAAACTCCTTCTTTCTCCCTTAGATTCATCATTAAAGCTAACCATCAAGAAAAGGCTAGTCTTCACTATCACTGCCCTCGGCACACGCATGGTCTGAAGAAATCAGTGGACGCCTAACGAGGCCTAGTTGTCACCCCAGGAATAGCTAAAACCCCAAGAGCCTCAAGGTCGTTAAAGCTTCCTCAGTGTATTCACCTGGGATGGTGTGGAAAGAACTGGAATCACACAGACCTGGGGTTTGGAACCCAGCTCTGTCACATGTTAGCTATGTCACCTTGTGCAATTTACCTCACCTCTCTGAACGTCAGTTCCCTCAGCTCAAAAAAAAAGAGGCTAATAACAGGAGCCTTGTAGGGTTATTGCGGGATTAGATGAAAGCAAGGTATGCAGTCAGCACTTAATACATACCAGCTCTCCTCCCCTCCTCCTGCCTGCCAAGGAGATTAACATTCTGCCCAGGCAAAAACAGCCAAGCAACTTTCTCTGAAGGGGGATTTGTATTTTTGTTGCTGCTTTTCCTTGAAGGGTGCACTGAGGAAACCTTAGACAGGCAAGAACGCTGTAACTCTGGTCCCTCCACGCAGTAAAGCTCCCACCAGGGCTCCAGGGCCCTGAATTGTTATAAATAAAGTGACGTGAACCAACTGTGCTCACGGGCGAACCCTTCTGTCTTGCCACCAAGAGGTCCGAGCACCACCTCCCGCTCACCTGGACCGGGTGCCCGGCAGCCACGCGCCATCCACCCCTCTCTCCTGCTCTCCCAGAATGCACTTCCTCGCTCGGAGGCGGCCCTAAAATGCAAATCCAATCCCTGCGGACGCCTGCTCCACGTCTTTCCAGCAAAGCTGGAAGGGGTCGATCCGTTGCCTACCTCTCGGCCCCAGCCGACCTTTCCACTCCCTCATGCTGCACCAGCCACATGTGTTTTCCTTTTCCGCAGGCAGCCTGTATTGTTCAAGCCCCAGGGCCTTTGCAGCAGCTGTTCCCAACATAACCCAACCTGGAGCTCTCCACCTCCAAATGGATGCTTCAAGAGTCTGCTTCCGGAGTTCCCGTCGTGGCGCAGTGGTTAACGAATCCGACTAGAAACCATGAGGTTGCGGTTCAGTCCCTGCCCTTGCTCAGTGGGTTAACGATCCGGCGTTGCTGTGAGCTGAAAAAAAAAGAGTCTGCTTCTCAGAGACATCTCTGATCCAGGCCCCTCAGCCATCACATCTATCTCTCCCCTGTATTTTATTTTCACCCTTGTGTTTGTCACTATCAAAGATTCTCTGTCTCTCTTATTCACTATGTACCCCGGGGCCTAGAACGTTGCTTGACACAGGGAAGGGATGCGATCCATGTCTGTTGTCTGTTAAGTAAAGGAACCCTTTAGGCATAAATCAATGGTCCTTAGGATGGTCCTTCTTCATATTTGAGCTTCTAGTGTGCAAGTGTCTAGACAGTCCTTTCATTTTTGGCATTTTTGGCAAAGTGATTTGCTTCTGGAATTTAACAAAACCAGACAACGCCTGTCTCCCTGGTCTCATCCAGAGCTGTGCCACCCCTTCTAGAATCTGCCGGGACCCTGGCCCCCCTGGCTCTTCTGTAGTAGCGAAGGCTGGATGAGACAGAGATTTTACAAATCCCACTGGAGTATTCTGCTGCCTGAAAAATTAGAGCACTACTGGACTGGAGCCTTCGAACCAGAGGCAGCCCAAATCTAGCCAGAGCTTCTGCTCCTTAGCAGGCTGGACACATGGGATTAATTCCGGCAGGAGCCAGGCAAGAAATGCTGGCCCCTGAGAAGGGCTAAAGAAAGGGAATTTTAAGATCTAGACTGAAAAAGAAAGCTGGAGGGGGAGGGGAGCAGAAAGGACTCATCCTCAGTAACCCAGAGGATCTTAACCTGCTGGGATCAGTGGTCAGTCAGTATTAAATTGGGGGGATTTGTGTGCATATGTGTATGTACGTTTTAGGGAGAGGGTCCTTTATTCTTACCAGAGTTGCGATAGAATCTCTGCCCTAAAAGGTTAAGAACCATGGATCTGGACTGCAGGCAATTAGGTTAGCGAATCCTCTCCATCCTAAACATGACCTGAAATGAAACAATCACGAGAAAGGAAAAGTGCTTTGTGCGCCAAAGAAAACAAAAGCTATTTCCAACAGGAATTGGCTGTCACATTCTCTGCACTTGGAAAAAAAAAAAAAAAATCAACAGAGCATCCGCCCAGCCTGCCCAAGGCCCATCCCTTAAGCCCAGGTCTCCAGGGAAGGCTTTGAGCCTTTGTTTTCCAGTCTGTGGGCAACTGGCTGGGCAGAGAGCCAGAGGCGAGAAAGCTTTATGGCAGAAAATACAGAGATGTGTGGGCTAGAAGGTGGGCTGCTGGCTGCTGCCACGAGACCAGACAGGTGAGAAAGAACATAGTGGTTGAGACTCCATTCTCTCCAGATTCCTTGACCTGGCTCCAGCCGGGAAGTTGGGCCTGCCTTTTCCTCTGGGTGCTCTGGGAGCCACAGTGTTCATCACAAGCCTGGGTGCCTTTCTAAGTAGATTTTGGACCCTTCATGGCTGGCAGACCCAGGTATCTCCCTATGGCCACCCCAGACTGGAGCTGCTGCCTATTTAAGGCTATGTGTCGCATCTGGTGTTCAGAAGGGACACTCCCTTCCCCTGGCCCTTCTTGCCTTCGCAACGGGAGGACCTGGGACATGGCAGAAGGCCCGATAAATGCTGGAAGGAGCCCCACGAGCAGGCGGGCAGGCCAAGAGCCAGCACGCTGTGCCAGCACTTGGTGTAACCTCCAGGGAGGGTGCAGTCCACACACGTCCTGGCTTCCGAGAGGCAGGCACTGGGTGTCAGCCTGCAGCCATCGCCTCTCCTGCTCAGCCTCTCTGAGAGTCCCCTGGAGTCTTGCTCCGCCCTGAGCTGTTGTTTTTCCCGTGTTTGGATATATTCTATCTTTAATATACCCCAGAGGAGTTTCCTGATTTCCCCAAATCTGATTCTCCTCCAGGCTTCTTTGTCTCAGTCCATGGCACCTCCATCCCCTCGGGGCTCATCCTTTAGGTCCCAGCTAAACAGCACCTCCTCCTTGGAAAGACCTCCCCAGGCAGCACATCCAAAGCGCCCACCCCCAGCCCAGCCACTCCCACCCTGAGATGCCCTCTTTCACGTCAGCCTGTTTGCTGATCACATTCTGTAATTGTTTTATCTTGCTCTGTGTCTCCCTACTTGAAACATGAAGCCCATGAGGATTAAAAAAATTAAAAATTAAAGTCCATGAGAGTAGAGACGCCTAGACAGTCTCCATTTGCTTTTCCAGAGCTACTGCCCAGTCTGCTCCCCTCTCCTCTAACCCTCGGGAGGCTGACTGATGGGGACTTTGTTGCCCAAGCTCCCACATTCCCGGGACAGTGGATGGTGGGGTGGGGGCACCCCCCCACCACAGCGCCCACGCAGCAGCCTGCTCCCACAGCTCTGCGGGGTTCTGGTAACCACTCTTACCCTTGTCTTCCCAGGCCCTGGGGGTGAGCTCTGCCATCTGTTGCCAACCCAAAGTGCCTCATCATCCCTTCCCCAGGGATCTCTTAACCCTGCCCACACTTCTGCAAATAGTTCCTTCATTAAACTCTCCTCAGTGACCTTACTTAAGTGTGCCATTGGTTACCTGACTGGGGTCCTGGTCAGCACAAGGGCCACGTCTAACTCATGGACCACTGTCCCCAACGATGGGCGAAGGAACGTCTGCCGCGTCTTTAGATACTAAATACATGTGTTCTGAATAAAGTGGTGATGGATAAGGATACTGTGTTCTTATCCACATTTTTATGAAGATATAATTCAAATACCATAAGATTCACCCTTCTAAGGCCTACGATTCAGTGGTTTTTAGTATATTCACAAATTTGTGAGACCAGCACCACTAGCTTAGTTCAGAACATCTTCATCATCTCAAAAAGGAGCCCTGTACCCAGCAGGGTCACTCTCCATTTCCCCTTCCCCCACCTCCTGGCAATGTCTGTTTCTATAAACCTGCCTATTCTGGACATTTCATAGAAGCAGAATCCTATGATCTGTGTTTCTTCACTTGGTATCTTTCACTTAGCATAATGTTGTGGCCTACGTCAGTGTTTCACTCCTTTTTAATGCTGAATAATATTCCATTGTATGGATATACCACATTTTGTTTATCCATTCATCAGCTGATGGACATTTGGGCTGTTTCCACCCATTGGCTGTTATGAATAATGCTACTACGAACATTCGTGTACAAATTAACATATGAACATACGTATTGAATTCTCTTGGGTAGATACCTAGGTGTGGAATTGCTAGGTTACATGGAAAGTCTATGTGTAACTTTTTGAGGAAGGATACTGTGTTTTAAATTCGTGTATCCCACAGCACTACAGCAGAACTTTTTCCCCCCTGTGGCCTCGGTATTGGCATCTGGAGGACAAACAACCCAAAGTGACATGGATGTGAAGCAAAGGAAGTCTCCAACACTGCAGGTCTTCTACTTACACAGCCAAGAGACGTCCTTGCACATGTGCACCAGAATATACAAACAAGGATGCTTGTGGTAATACTGTTGGCCAGAAATCAGAAGTAACCTCATGTCCATTGGGAGTAGCTTGCATAAATACACTGTAGACTATACATCAAAGGAAATAAATGAACAGAACAGCATGGATGAGCCTTGCAAAGACAGGCTTGAAAGAAATAACTCATCAGATAATATGTATAGCACAATTTCATTTATATAAAGTTCCAAAACAAAAGGAAATCATGTGGTTTAGGGATGCAAATGTAGGTGGAAAAACTATTAAAAATTATTTCAGCAAAAAAAAAACACAGGATATTGGTTACCTCTGGCAAGGAAAGCAGGAGACGTGTCAGGGAGGGACACAGGAAGCTCTCCTGAGTGGCAGCCAATTTTCTGGTTCTTGTCCTGGGTGATGGATACACCAGGGTTCACTTTGAATTATTTTTAACCGTACATAGGTACTTACTTACTCATGCCCTATTCTAAACGTTTTATTTCACAATTCAAAGAAGAGACAAAACAGAACCCAGGTCTAGGGATCAGGATGCCTGGGTCCCAGATCAGGTTACCACCAAAGAGCTGTATGACATAAGACAAATTATTTCATCTCTGCCTTGACTTTCTTATCTCTAAAATGGGAATGATTATAATAACTGCCACTGATTCTGGGCTTACTACTCCTAGTCTCCATGCTAAGTGCTTTTACATATGTCATCAGACATCAGTAATGTATCCCTTGAGCACAAGAAAACACCTAAGGGAAGCCAATATAAGCAAAAAGGATGACATGGGAGGTCCCTCCATGGCACAGTGGGTTAAGAATCTGACGCATTGGTTTGGGTCACTACAGAGGTATGGGTTTGACTCCCGACCCAGCACAGTGGGTTAAAGGATCCAGCATTGCAACAGCTGCAGCTCAGATTTAATCCCTGGTCCAGGAACTTCCATATATCAGGGGTACACAATTTTTTAAAAAGGGGAAAAAAAGTATGGCATAAAAAAAAATAAAAATCACTACTTTTCAACAACAAAAAAAGTATGACATGGATGCAGAAAGGGCCTCTAGAACCTAAGGGCAAGGGGGCAGCAGGGACCATACTCAGGACTCTGTCTCCTGTTACTGCTTTTCTCTCTGTACCTGCTGCATTCTTCTCTTCTGCTATAAACTGACTGTCTCTGCCTCCCATTCACATGTGAGAAAGTGACCACCCACAACTCCCAGGTTTATATCTTCTCCATTCAAGGCACCAGCCAGACTCAGCCTGGCATCTCTCAGCACAAATCACCAAGTTCCTTGGAAAGAGAATTCTTCCGGCTCTAGCTTGGATCCTGAGGCCAACCCCTGATCCAATCAACTGTGGCAGACACAGAGTCATACTACACAAAATGCCTACGGGGGACCGACATCATGAAACTATGGAGACCTTATAGGGTTTGCAGTCAGCCTACGGAAATTAAATTCTGTGAAGATATATAGTCCTAGAGGGCAACTCTTAGAACAGTGAGGAGAGTGGAAGGACAGACAACCAAACGTCAACTGTTATTTCGCCTACTCTAACAACCAGATGACTTACTGTCAATATCCCCACTGCATAGATGAAGAGAGTAAGAATCAGATGGGGTCCAGGGGTTCTCAATGGCAGCACTGCTGTCACATTGGTCTGAACAGTTCCTTGTGGTAAGGGGCCGTCCTGTGCATTGTAGGATGTTTAGCAGCATCCCTGGCCCCTACCCCACCCCCTAGATGCTAATGGCCCTCCTCCTGTTATGACAATCAGAAACGTCTTTGTATGTTGCCCAATGCCGCTGGAGGTGAGAACCACCAACATAGGCTGAGTCAATTTCACAACATCCTCTGCAGGTAAGATAGATGGGATTCAAACACAGGCTGGTCTGACTCTAAAGCCTGTTCTCTTAGTCACTATCTCTTATGATCATACCTGCCTCACCCACCTCACAAGGTTTAGTGAGGATATATTGAACGTGCAAGCACCTTGAAATGTGAGGCGGAACATAACTAAATAAATGATTATGGGAGTTCCCGTCGTAGCTCGGCAGAAACAAATCTGACTAGCATCCATGAAGACGCGAGTTTGATGCCTGGCCTTGCTCAGTGGGTTAAGGATCCAGCATCACCATGAGCTGTGGTGTAGGTTACAGATGCAGCTCAGATCCTGCATTGCTGTGGCTGTGGTATAGGCTGGCAGCTACAGCTCCAATTTGACCCCTAGCCTGGAACCTCCATAAGCCTCAGGTGTGGCCCTAAAAAGATCAAAAAAAGAGGTCCCTGCATTCTTCCGAGCTTCCAGCTCTGTGGATCAATGTGACTCCAACTCCTTGATCAGGCCAGGGCTCTACAGTGCTAAGAAATTTCAGTTCCATGGGTCTGGCCAACAACCAATCAGATTCCCCATTTAGTCCCATGTGATCACTCTCCAAATCCTCTCCCTCATAGAGACTGAGTCACAGGAACCTGCTACCCCATGTCCAATTCCACCCTCCAACCTGGGTTATGGTAACTTTAATTTGCCAGTTTTCTTCCAATGGAGCCAACTCTTTTTTCCAGATAATTTGGTCCCCAAAGCATGTATCTTCCCTCATAAAACAGCTAACTAAACATCTTCCATCTCTTCTCCACGAACTTGAGGACTCAACCTACACCGCCTGAGGTTCGTGCATCCTCCAAACTCGTGGTTTCCAGGGAGTGGACCCTCCTGTAACAAAAATGCCTCTGTGAGAGTGTTGCCTGACAAAGCCCTACCTGGACGGATGCCATCCTGTTAGTTTTTATTCTGGTTTTTAATAGTCATTGTGACTGAATTCTTAATGAAGTCCTTCATTTGCAAGGCTTTTCCCATCTGAACCCTCAGGGAACACACTTTTGGCTGAAATTAGAGAAGGGTGGCCACACAGCAGGGACAGGAGGTCTTTAAAAAAATGAGCTTCAGGATATTTATTGTAGAAAGCATACCCCAACAGCTTAGCTTGGTGGCCTGATAAATGACCACATTATGTCATTCATATCCTTTCAGTCAAGATAAAATGGTTTGGAGGTCTAGTTACAAGATAATATTTTTTAGTAAACTTTTTGTTAAACTGAAGTATAACTTACCTGCAGCAAAGTACACAAATCATAAATCTACAGCTCAATGCCTTTATCCCAAAGTAAACACCCATTTAACCACCGCCCAGGTCAAGATAGTACCAACATTCCAGAAGCCCCTCTCAGGCCCCCTCCCAGTCAATATTTCCACCCTCTCCTTAAATGTAACCACCATAATTTTAATCTTATGACCTCCATATTTTTTATGTATCTGATGGCCCAGATAATTATCTCTGGAGGCCAGAGTTAATCAGAAGCTAGGAGGATTCTTTCCCCGTGAGTCATTCCTCTTAAGAATAGTTTATCGGCGAGGATGCTTCCAGCTGCAAGTAATAGAAACTCCGACTCAAATGGCTTAACCAATACGGAAATTTATGACCGCCACATAAATGGAAGACCTGCTGTGGGGCGCAAACGCACTGCCGGGGTCATTGCATCAGCCCCTGGAGTCAGCCAAGTCTTGGGTGTTTTCCTGCTCCACGCAGCCATCTCGGGTTTGCTTCATTCTCTGGCTGGCAGCAGAGTAGCTACAGCAGTTTTCTCTGAGTCTCTTTGGAGAAGAAACTTCTCCCAGAGGTTTCATCCCCGCGGGTGAGAACTAGGTCACATGTGTGACCATGTGGGATAGAATTGTCCCACCTGTCTCAGACTTTTCATCTGGTGTGGGATGGATGCTGGGAAGTGCCCCCTCAGCAACCCCCCCATACAGAAAACCATGTTAAAAAAAAAAAAAAAAGGAAAATGCCTAACTCCATTCTTTTATAAATATGCTTTATATTGATAAATGGTAACAAAGGTCACAAACAGAGATTTGTGGCTGAACATACTGTTGGAGGGTCAAGGTTAGGGCTACGTAACTCTCTGGGAGGAAAGAATAAACTGACCGTGGCAAAATAAACACAGCAGCCCTTGCCCCCCTCTCCCCTCTGAATGTCAATGATCCTTCCTCTCTGAATTGCCTATTTGGGCACTGAATCATAAACATATTTTTTAAAGTTATCAGGATAGAGCCCGTTACCAGTCATGTGAAGCACAGAACATAATGTTTCAGGATCCTCGGGGGACAAATGCTACCCCTTTAAAAAATCACACGATGCCAGGCAGGACACACGGAGCACAGCACTTAAACGCTGTGAGGTGTGAGTCACGGCTCCTCAGAATGCTCCCGCGCCCTCAGTTACCTCGGTAAGACCCCAGCCATCCTGTCCCCCTAGATGTTTGAATATTCACCATGTTAAAAATACAAATTTAGGGGAGTTCCCTGGTGGCCTCGCAGGTTAAGCATTCGGCGATGTCACTGCTGTGACTCAGGTCCTGCTGTCGCATGGGTTCTGGCCTGGGAATGTCCACATGCCACAGGTGCAGCCAAAAAAAAAATATATATATATCAATTTTTGAATTAATATGAAAGTTATCTATATACATGTATTAATATTCATTTGTTTACAGTTATTGGGAATGTAACATGTTTACATGCCTTTTACCAATGTGCTAGTCACATATTATCTGATGAATACCTGCTGGTGAAATCTATTGTCAAAGATCTGGGCAGCTACAGCTTCAATTGGACCCCTAGCCTGGGAACCTCCATATGCCATGGGTGCGGCCCTAAAAAGACCAAAAAAAAAAAAAAAAGATCTGGGTAAGTGAGCTATACACACAAGGAAAAGCAGTCATAATAACAATAGATACAAGAGTGAGATATATACATATATTCTTTTTAAGGCCACACCCACCTACACCACAGCAGCGCCAGATCCTTAACCCACTGAGTGGGGCAAGGGATTGAACCCAAGTCCTCATGGATACTAGTTGGGTTCATTACCACTGAGCCACAATGGGAAATCCGGATATTTTTTATGTGGTAAAATATATATGCCCTATGGATGATCAGACAAATAATAGGTTTCAAAGCTAAGGAGTTACATTGTAAGGATATATACATTTTATATACATTAGTGTATGTGTACTAATAATTTTATATTTTGTAGGGAAAGTCTTCACGTATGACTGATTCACTTCGCTGTATACCTGAAACTAATACAACATGCAAGTCAATTATACTCCAATAAAATTAAAAAAAATTTTTTTTAAAAAGAAAACAAAGAGGTCTTCAAATAATCATTCATAGTGAATAAAGGCACAACTGATAGTATTCTTAGCACCATCAAGAAAGGATGAAAGCAAGGAAAATTCCAAAGGAAGAGTAAAATTTCCTACAATTTCCAAAGGTAGGAAAGCCTACCTTTCAGAAAAATATTTGCCAAAAAACTAACATTCTTGAGGAAATTTTTTTCTCACAGATGTTTCTAATTTTAATTGCTACTATATGATCACAAATATTAAAGTATCTAATAAGTACAGTTCCAATATGAGAAAGTACATCACTATAACACACTTGATCTCAATGGACCTAAACCCCCTTATCTTTTAGAAAAATTTTTTTTTTTTCTTTTTTTTAGCTATTTCTTGGGCCGCTCCCACGGCATATGGAGGTTCCCAGGCTAGGGGTCTAATTGGAGCTGTAGCCACCGGCCTACACCACAGCCACAGCAACGCAGATTCGAGCCGCATCTTCGACCTACACCACAGCTCATGGCAACACCGGATCCTTAACCCACTGAGCGAGGCCAGAGATCTAACTCTCAACCTCATGGTTCCTAGTAGGATTCGTTAACCATCTAGCCACGACAGGAACTCCAGAAAATGCATTGTTTTTTACTCAATAAAAATATAATATCATGTGATCATCAATCATTTTAGTTGCATTTTTGATACCCAACAGCCAACCAATATCCCCTGGATGTTTCAAGGTCCATTCTTGTTAGAATTTCAGTTCTTTCTCAAGAATGATATATGAGGCAAATATATTTTACTATTTCCTCCTATGTCAACTGGGAATGTATTTTATTTATAAGTCAATATTACTCCAGGTTTTTGGGTTTTTTTTTTTTTTTTTTGGTATAGGTAGGCCTTTTTGAAAGTTGAATATTTCATGATGCCAAGACCTAATATAGACAAGAATGTCCGGGGAGGATATTAAATGTTATGAAGAAGCCTCTGTTAATTTGCTCTGTAAAGGTCAGATCAAGGTGGTAGAAGTTTTCAGAGGAATGCTTTCCTTCCATACCTGCAGAGGGCACATTTTCCACTTCACTTTCACCTCCACAAACCAATCAAATGTATTCTGAGCATTTACAGTGTCTAGAGCATGGCCCTCGGTGCAGGGAAAAAACACAAAATAATGCCCAGTGATGGCCCAATCTCTGTCCTTGAAGACTCTCCATCTAGCTGGGAAGATTAACATGGTGCCAAAGAAGGAAAATCACTCTAAGTGTGCCAGGCACTCAGAAAAGGGAAAGGCGAATGGTGGATTGGAGCAATCTGAGATTCCGTGGAGAAAGTGGGCTCTGAGTTGGACTTTGCAGTCTGCCACTCTTCATGCCCACGGCAGGTACAGCGAATGAATGCCAATGTGGCTCCATTTGCCGCTGAGCTCGGATCAAACACAGCGCTACAAGAAACCAGACCGGTCAGCTGGAGTCAAAGCTCAAGACAATACCCATTTGGCGTCAGGGATGGCTGGGATGGGGGTTGGATATTATGGCTCAAGGAAAAGAACTCTGAAGGGTGCAACAGATAGGAAAGGGCAAGGTGGAATTATTAGGAGGAGAAGTAGCTGGCTGAGAGCAGACTGTCTAGGTAATAGAATCTGAATTCCGGGTGAGAAGACATTTTCTTTCAGAAGGCATTGCTCCACTGGGTTCTGGGGTTCTTGTTTACCCTGCCTCTCTTGGGAAGTTGTGATACTGATTCCTGACTTTTTCTAAGTGATCTACTTTTCTTTTCTTTGGAAGCTTTTAGGACCGTGGTTCTCAACCCTCAGCAGGCATTCCCTGAAAGAAAGCTTCTGTTTTAACTGATCCCTGGCAGGAAACATTTTTTGATTCAAGGTGATTTCAAGACCATTCAAAGTGTGGCCATGGTCGGTGGTTTTGGATTTTCTTCTTGTCTCCTCTGTTCTGAAATTTCACAAGGATATGCCTTGGTAAGTCAGATTTCATTATTGTGTTGAGCACTCAGAGATCCTTTCAACCTCAAAAATCATAATTTGTTCCGGGATGTTTCTTGTATTATTTCCATAATGGTTTCTTCATTTCTTACTTCTAGATCTCTTAATTAATAAGGGCATTCCCTTGTAAGAACCTCTCATTTTCCTTCTTTTCCTTTTTGTTCTACCATGTGGGAGAGTTTCTCATTTTTATTTTCCAACCCTTCTGATGCCTTAAAAAAAAAAAAAAAAAACTTCTGTTTTCACTAAAGAAAAACAAAACAAAACCTTATTTTGAAATAATTTTAGGCTTACAAAGATTTGCACAGATAATCCGGAGAGTTCCCCATGGATTCTTCACCCGGCTTCCCCTGATGTTAACATCTTACAAAATCAAAGTACAATTATCAAAACTAAGAAACTGACATTGTGACAATACCACTAAGTACGGACTATTCACACACAAGTCTTTCTATTGACGTCCTTTCACGTATCATTAATCGCCTCCAAGCTGTGACAGTTCGGTCTTTCCTTGTCTTTTATGACTTTGACACTTTTGAAGAATATTGGGGGTTTTGGAGTTCCCGTTGTGGCACAGTGGTTAACGAATCCGACTAGGAACCATGAGGTTGCGGGTTCGATCCCTGGCCTTGCTCAGTGGGTTAAGGATCCGGCGTTTGCCGTGAGCTGTGGTGTAGGTTGCAGATGCGGCTCGGATCCTGCGTTGCTGTGGCTCTGGCGTAGGCTTGGCAGCTACAGCTCCGATTAGACCCCTAGCCTGGGAACCTCAATATGCCGAGGATTCAGCCCTAGAAAAGGCAAAAAGACAAAAAAAAACAAAAACAAACAAACAAAAACCCTTTTTGGATGCTTTGCATCTAGAAGGGCGTGTTGATTGAAGGATTTCAGGATTTCAGGTGTCAGGAAGCCACCAAGTGTCAGTGATGTTGATCTTTTCACTCGTTGCTCCAGAGAGGAAGATTTCTATCCCCTGCCTAAGGGTGTAAACTTGGTTGTGAATATTCTACAAGCGAAGGGGGCAGGGTATCTCAACACTTAGTTTGAACTTCCACTCGATTCCCACTTGCAGCTCCATCCTCACCACTGCCCTCAGCTTTGCCCTGTAATCTCACATCAAGATGCTCTCAGGTTCACTCTTTCCCGGGGTTAAACCCCCAGCTGTTATCACCGGAGAGGGGTCGCTGCCTAGCTATGCAGGCTAGACTTAGTGATGGAGGTGGGGTGGGGATCTTTGCTCAGAGGTAGATGGTGCTTATGGATGAGCTTTTCCAGCATCTGTGGTATGACTTCATTCTCACTGGCTTTTCCTCCTTTAGGAATTTAAATTTGAGAGTTGCTGTCATGGTGCGGTGGAAACAAATCGGACTAGGAATCATGAGGTTGCAGGTTCAATCCCTGGCCTCACTCAGTGGGTTAAGGATCAGGCGTTGTAGGGAACTGTAGTGTAGGCCGGTGGCTACAGCTCCAATTAGACCCCTAGCCTGGGAACCTCCATTTGCCTCGGGTGCGGCCCTAAAAAGACAAAAAGACAAATTAATTAATTTGTTTACTTATACTTTTCTAAGTTTACTGGCCTTCAATCTTCCAAATTTTTTTTGAGAAACTTCCTCAACAGAGGTCTACTCTCTTATGTGGCTTTTGGAAGGGAGCAGAGATAAACAAGTTTGTCAAACTACTGTGTTCAATCTGAAGCCTGTTAACTGCCATTTTTTTTTTAGAGTGGTCAAAAACAATCTATAAATTTCTATGAACCAATCTTCCATACAGAAGAATTCCAAATGCTTTTTTTTCTTCTTCTTTTTTTCTTTTTGCCATTTCTTGTGCCGCTCCCGTGGCATATGGAGGTTCCCAGGCTAGGGGTCGAATCAGAACTGTAACCACCAGCCTACGCCAGAGCCACAGCAACGTGGGATCCAAGCCGCATCTGTAACCTACACCACAGCCAGGGATCGAACCCACAACCTCATGGTTCCTAGTCGGATTCGTTAACCACTGAGCCACAGCAGGAACTCCCCAAATGATTTTTGTAAATACTCCACCCTCAAGAAGGTGGAAGATAACTCCCTTCTCCTGAAGTGTGGGCTGCCCATAGTGATTTCCTCCTACTATGGAACAGTCTAGAAGGTTCCTTCCAAAGAGTAACTTTATAGTAAAGAAACCTAATAAATACCTTTAATGGAAAATAATCTGAAAAAGCATATATATATTTATCTCCAAACCACTTCACTGTACACTTGAAATAAACACAATACTGTATATCAATTATATGTCAAACATAAAAAGAAAGAAATGTAATGAACACGACCTCAGCCCAGTGATCAAGGCCAATCTCACCAATCACAAAGCGTAGTGATAATACATACATACCTTTGATATGATGGGATAATAACAGCAAGTTACATCTAGAGCCTTCCCCGAACCCCAAAAGAATCTATAACCTCAGCCTAATTATAATAAAAACATCACATTCTAATCAAGGGCATCCAGCAATGTACTTGACCAATACTCCTCAAAACTGTCAAGGTCAACAAAAACAAGAGTCACAATCAAGAGGAGGCTAAGGAAACAGGATGACTTAATGAAACACTGGAACAGAAAAAAGGACATTAGATAAAAACTGAGGCACCATGAATGACTTTAACAACAATGTGTCAATATTCATTCCTTAATTGTAACAAGTGAACCACATTAATGTTTAAGATGTTAGAAACTGGGAAACCCAGTGCTGCAGTTATGGGAACTCTCTGTATTACCTTCAAAATTTTTCCAACTTTAAAACTGTTCTAAAAAAACAATTTATTTAAAATATTTGTATGAAGGAAATGAATACTGGCAGCTGAATGTATTTACAGAAAATACAATGGGTTTGTGGAGATGCAGGCATGAATGGGGGTTTTGGTTCTTAGCGATGGAGGCAGTAGCATTGGGATCTCAACAGCCTTCTTGGGAGAGCTAGATAGTTGAACAAATTTGGCCATGACTGTTCGTTCAGACACAGCATCATGAACCATCCTGAATCTACTTAACCCTCCCTATGGGGTGCAGAAGACGCTTCCTTGAGAGGATGTATAGTCCAGTAATGAGGATACATCAACAAAATACACAAAGTATGTGATCAAAGTATCTGCCTTGAGTGTCTGCTTCCCCTACAATCCCCCTCCCATTCAAACATGAGGAATGGGTCCCCAGGCCCCTACTGGGACTGGAAATAGACACTGATACTATCTGGCCAATGACATTCTCACTTCTAAGAATTAATTTCCACTGGGTGTTGGGACTGGAAAATAACGGAGCCACTTTGATTCCTCTCAGCTTTCGATTCCTGGTCCTGGTTCCTCTCGAGGTCCAGTTGAGCTTTCTGCCCTTGAATCCGTCACGCATTCCTAACCCACTAACGAGTAAGTTCCCTTTTACCTCTGTTAGCTTAAATACGTTTCTTATTTATGTATCTTATTCTATGACAAAGATAATCTTGGGTGCGTACCTTTTTAAAGAATATTTCTTCTTGGAGTTCCCATCATGGCTCAGTGGTTAACAAATCTGACTAGGAACCATGAGGTTGTAGGTTCGATCCCTGGCCTCACTCAGTGGGTTAAGAATCCAGCATTGCAGTCAGCTATGGTGTAGGTCGCAGATGCTGCTTGGATCCCACATCGCTGTGGCTCTGGCGTAGGCCGGCAGCTACAGTTCTGATTAGACCTCTAGCCTGGGAACCTCCATATGCTGTGGGAGCAGCCCTAGAAAAGGCAAAAAAAAAAAAAAGAATATTTCTTCTTCACAGATGCTCAAGACTTAGCACAGAAGAAAAAAATGAGCCTCTGCCCTATGGTATACTTAGAGAGGCAGAAGCCCTTCAAAGATGCTACCAAGGCAAGCATTTCAAGGTCAGGCAAGTTGCAGAGGTCACTGTAGTCAGGGTATGCTTTAGAAACTAAATTTGAACTAGTTTAAGACAAAAAGCAAATTTATTGACTCATACACGAAAGGTCCAGAGGTAGAATTTAGCAAAACTTAAACGAAGGTCAACAAAGATGTTCAAACAGATCTGCACTAGTTTACATGGATGGTTCAGTTTATAAACAAATCAGCTTTATTTCTTCCAAATGTTTTCTAGGACAGGCTAGTGAGTACATTTTTGTACCATAATACTTAAAAATGAAGAGAAGCGCAGCTGAGATGTGACCTTGTCATATTAGTAAAACATGAGACAGAGCATGGTGTATTAATAGGGGGTAAGATGGATGAGGATGAAAGTGTAGGAAGAATCCAAGAGCCAACAACAAAACTAAAAACCTAAAAAAAAAAAAAAGAGAGAGAGAGAGAGAGATGGAGAAGGGGGTCATATTGGCAGGCTTGGAAAGCCCCATTTTCCTGATTAGATTTTTTGGATAATTAAATTAGAGTGGGCAGTTTTGTGAGAAGATCCGATTTTATTGTGGACATCATCCTATTGTTTGTAAGGTAATGCCACTTCCCCTTCTGCAAAACTTAGATGAGGAAGCCAGAGGAAAAGATTCCGAAAGCAAGCTTCTCTAAGGAAAATGAAATTTAGGCACCTGGATTTAAAAATTTTTATCTTTCCACGTCCAGGTAGTTCTAAACTTAGTATCAGTGTTTCAGTCACAGAGATTAGGACCAGGAACAAATAATAGGAACTTTGCTCTGAGACTGGAACTGATGGATCAAAAATGCCACTTGTGGGAGTTCCTGTCATGGCGCAGTGGTTAACGAATCCGACTAGGAACCATGAGGTTGCGGGTTCGGTCCCTGCCCTTGCTCAGTGGGTTAACGATCCGGCGTTGCCGTGAGCTGTGGTGTAGGTTGCAGACGCGGCTCGGATCCCATGTTGCTGTGGCTCTGGCGTAGGCCGGTGGCTACAGCTCCAATTCAACCCCTAGCCTGGGAATCTCCATATGCCGCGGGAGCGGCCCAAGAAATAGAAACAACAACAACAACAACAAAAAAAGACAAAAAAAAAAAAAAAAAAAAAAAAAGCCCCTTGTGGAGTTCCCAAGTTGAACATTTCATGATGCCAAGACCCAATACAGACAAGGATCTTTCCAGAGGGAAATTAAATGTAATGAACCCAACTAGCATCCATGAAGATGTGGGTTTGATTCCTGGCCTTGCTCAGTGGGTTAAGGATCTGGTGGTGTTGCCAGGAGCTGTGGTATATAAGTTAGCAGCGCAGCTCCGATCTGACCCCTAGCCTGGGAACTTCCATAAGCCACAGGTGCGGCCCTGAAGAAAAAAAAAAAGCCACTTGTCAAACTTGAAACAGGAGTATTTGTGTCTGCATTATCTTGTGCTTCCTCCAGTCAGCCTGAATCACCTTTTCACGATACAACAATTTCAAAAGCCATACATAGTTTCTAAATCCCACATTACACGGCACAAAGAATCAGAAATGCTTAAAAAAAAAAGTTCCTGTCGTGGCTCAGAGGTTAATGAACCTGACTAGCATCCATGAAGACATGTCTTTGATCCCTGGCCTCGCTCAGTGGGTTAAGGATCAGGTGTTGCCCTGAGCTGTGGTGTAGGTCGCAGACATGGCTCGGATCCAGCGTTGCTGTGGCTCTGGTGTAGGCTGGTGGCTACAGCGCCTATTAGACCTCTAGCCTGGGAACCTCCATATGCCGTGGGCACAGCCCTAGAAAGACACCAAAAAAAAAAAAAAAAAAAAAAAAAGCTTGCAAGCTGTCAAAAATACTGCACAGCACATAGTAGGTGGCACCTAAGTGATAAATATATTACAGCTGTATCCTCATGTTTCCCCCAAAAGCAATTCCAGCCTCTCCTGAATGCTACATACAAGAATTGTTTCTAAATGAACTATAATTTAAAAAAAAAAATTTTTTTTAAAGAATTGTCTTAAAATGCTGTTATACATGATTAAGCTAACTTAGTCCCTGAAATACAGTCCCCAATTTATTATGGTTCAACTTAGGATTTTTCTGCTTTACCATGGTGCAAGTGATATGCATTCAGCAAAATCCGTATTTTGAATGTTGGTCTTTTTCTGTGCTAGTGAGACCCAGTACGATACTCTCTAGCATACTGGGACATGACCACATTGTAAGTGAGGAAAGATCTGTATAGAGTATATAGACATCCACTAAGCTAATTAATGTTAGATGACTGATGTTACTTACAATTACCAATCATTTAGGAGATAGTGTGGGTGTTTCTTACCTTAAATTTACGTAAATGAAATCACAATCTTCTACCTCAAGTTTTCAACCAGTCAACCAGGATTTGTCAAGTACCTGCCAAACACTCAGCATCAGGAAGAGACATGTGCCTTATGAGGACTGACATTGAAACAACAGATTCAAACACGAGTAATAAGAATGGGACTTTCCTTTCCTGTTAATAATCATCAATTCACGTGACAGCGAAAATACTAAGCCCTAACGAACTGTGTCTCACTGGTCATGTTAGAAGGCTATCAGTAGGTTTTAAAAGTAATTATAAAAATGGTTTATTTCCCTTGTTTTATTAACACAGTCACTAGAACTTCGAGCTCAATGTTTCACTTTCCCCAACAGTTCAGCCATTTCCAAGAAAAACAAGCATTTAAAGAGTGGCGCTATAGATAACAAGTATTATTACCTTGAAATGACTTCTTTATCAGATGGTTTCAGTAAAAACAGAACTTCCAAGCTGTCTACCTGGTTGCCACTTCACATCCGTTAATACAGCAAAACTCTTTAATTTTTGCGTCTCACAATCTTCGCCTTTCATTTCGGGGAAAGAGCAGCAGCATGACTCCCGAAGAACCGTGGAACTCCCCCATCAAGTTACGCTAACACAAGATTAGCACAGAGATGACTTTTATGCTTCTCAAGTTCTTTTCTTCCAGACACCTGAGAATTCCAGAGCCAACATTTCCACTTAAAAAAAAAAATTTTTTTTTTTTTTAAATAACCGTAGCCAGGGCAAGAAAAGGAAAACAGTATCTTTATTGTGTGTCGTTCTAACAAACATTCACTGTGTGCACATTCCAGCAGAAAGAGACAAAGATCTTTGTTCAAAATATGCTGAAATAAAATAGGTAAACAAACTCCATTATTGAATACACAAAAGGAATGTTAATATTACTTGCTCATAGTTGAGGGTGAAGTTAAAAAAAGTGGGGGGGGATAATCATAGTAATGTTTTGCCAAAATAGCCAATGTAGAAAAAAGGTGCAGGCAACGTGCAGCTCTGAAAATTCTCGAGTGACAGGCTGGATGTAGGGTGGGTAACTTGACAACCTCTCTGCTTCTTGGAACCTCCCGCTGGGAGCACTCCCACAAGTTCCAAACCCAGCTTTTTCAGAGCACAACAGCCAAACGGGACTAACTTCCCCATTACTTTTGTGATATTTGGCAAAAGAATAGGATGGTTAAAAAAAAAAAAAGTGTTAACCTCCTGTTGCGACAGGTCTGAATCCATTTCTCCCTCGGAAGTAATGAGTATTAATGGTGTACATTTCTAAATTGGAATTTAATCAGAGAGATATCGCTTGAGATTTTAAGCATGAGATACGACATAAGTAATGACATAGCTGGCCTGTAAAGCATTTTTTTCATTGCTCCCCATGGGAACTGAATGAGTGTACACTCAACAATGTTCTTATTTCCCAACATGGGCCTCATGACAACTGCTCAAAGAACTTCACAGGCTCAAATGATAGGTTCCAATGCATTTTTGCTTCTGCTCAAGTGGTCACATAAGAACTAAACACAGTATATATAAACTTTGTCCCCACCACTTTCCTGTCTTTACAAATATAAGTCATTTAGAAACCAAAACCAAACAACAATAACAAAAAAAAAAGAAAACAAAACAAAACAAAAAAGAAACCAAAACCAATTCTGAGAGACAGAGGCAAGGACATTCGGGCCCCCGCACTAGCATCCCCATTTGGGGGACAGTCAGTTCGCCTCACCTCCTCCCTGGGATCAGCAGCCATTACACGTACAGAACGGTGGGCGGCAGCACTGAGTTCTCCTTGGGAATAAACAGCCAAACACCCCAGAGACCCCCCCAGGAGGCTCCGCCATCCAGCAGGGACTGGCTCCACTGGCTCTCCAGGCGGGATTCACAACCTAGCAAAGTTGAGACTGTTTCTCGAGAACTTGAGTCTACTTCTTAAAACAAAAGTCCTTTTTGATGGATTTGGCTCACATACTGTATTACTTTATTGTTTAGAAAAACCTCTGCGAACTCTCACACAAGCTCTCCCTTTCACCTGGCTGTTTCTGTAGGAAGCAGGAAAATAGTAAATGGACCTACAAGTGGTTTTTATAATACAAAGTGACATCACATTAGCAACAGATGAAAAGAAGCCCTGGGTACTGGATGGATTTCATGGATGGTTGAGACCAAGTCTGAAAATCTTTTCCTCTGGCTCTGAATAAAAACAAGTTCCCATATAAACAGGAAAAAGACAACCCATATGAAATAGAAAAGCCTATCTTTTGCATTGATCTTTACCCTAAAAATATCAAAAACACACATTTTACTTACAAATGTCATTCTTTAATGTTTCTTCTAAGCCAGATGTTTTTCATTCCGTTTTGCCAACACACTTTTAATTGACCCAAGTTATCTTCTGGCTTAGTTTCAGCCTGAATGCTCCCTTTCCAGCTCCTCAATACTCCTTTGTCCTTTCTACCTCAGGGTGGCCCCATGTGATCATGCAACTTAATCATCACAGCAACTACATATCAATTTTTATTCAAAGCAACCCTCCCTTGCCTTCAAATAGGAGCATCAAAAGCCACACCACTTCCGTTACACACCAAAGATTTTTCCTTCAATAGACTGTCTTATAAAGTGGCATCTTATAATCCATTTGCAACATTTTCTAAAGATAAAAGCTTTAAAAGTTTACCCATATCCCTGACATAAAAGTCAGCCAGAAACCCCCTAAAATTACTCCATTATGTCATGACCAAGTGTGCGAAAACCAGGTCAATGTCATTTTTATGAATTCCAAAGTCACTCAACTGCTAAATCACAGGTTATAAGACCCAGGTTGAACTTCTTAAATAGTTTGCAGGGGCAGACACTGGTGTTCTGTGTACCTTCCTGCCCTGTCAAGTCCCTGGCAGGCTGAAGGGGGGAGGAGATGCTGAACAGTGCCTGTGGTCCTTCCTGAACTGCCTGCTGCTCCCTGCTGCCCGTGACAATGGCTCAGAGCAGGCTGGTGACCCTCAAAGGATGGGGAAAAAAGTCACCACAGTGGGAGGCAGAAAACTGCCCATGGACTGTCTCTCCAGGTGCTTCCATGGAGGAAAAGGTAGTTAAATACGCCAGAGAAATTCCTGAACCGAGGAGGAATAAGAACCTACTCCTCAATGAGACAGTCTTCCAAGAGAAAAAAGAAAAAAGAAAAAAACTGCTAGCTTTTTTATTCTCAGTGGAAAAACAACAAAACCACAAATTGGAACCATGGAGGTAAAATACAGATGAAATGAAAAACATTCTCTTGTCATGCTCTCTGCCTTCCCTCTGCCACTTTTCCGTGGAAGTTACTGTACTGGGGCAACCAGAAGATCAAACCACTCAATCTTTCACCTATTCAGAGTCTCTTCCTTTTGTAAACTGGAGAAAAAAAAGTCGGCTAATGGATAAACAAAAAAACCCAGGAAAATCCTTTAATAAAACTGTAAAGTTCTATGGGCATAACTATAAGTTTATATATTACCAATAAAAGATGGTAAGGGGTTTTAAAGGAAAGAAGGAATTCCCGTGTGGCGCAGCAGGTTAAGGATCCAGTGTTGTCACTGCTGCCATGGGGTGGGTTAGATCCCTGGCCCGGGAACTTCCACATGCTGAGGGTGAGGCCAAAAATGAAAAGAAAAGAGATAGCTGGGAATTGGTGCCAAACCCAAATAAAGGATGAAGTTTTTGGTGCTTTTTCTAAACGCCTGTCCTCAAGTAGTGTCTCTCGATTATTTTTCAAAAGAAAGATTAAATTCAGCTTATTATCCCAGTTCAGCCCTCCCGTTCCCAGTTCTCTCCACTCCCAATAAACAGAAGGGAGGCAGCGTTCCGCCCAGCACCATTTGGCGGCCTAAGGGGGTGACAAGACCTCCCTGCCACACTCGCTCAATTTTAACAAATATAAACAAGGAATGAGATCATCCTGCAGTTGTGTTTTAAGTCACAGGTGTGGAACTTGACATCATGAGTGAAACCTCCAATAATAAACGATAGAATGAAGTTATAATTTAAAAGATACTATTTACTTAAAACAAAAGGGGAAAAAGAAAAGCTTCAAAACCAGAGTGGGCTGCCCCATTAAGAAGGTCTAATGTGCGTTCAAAGTACTGGAAAGCAGGCGATGACACCAAAAGGCAGTGTCACGAGGACGTGCGGACTCTGGTTATAAAACACAGTTTTGAAAGACAAGGGTGCTCGTGGAAACCATGAAGAGAGGAAACAACGGCAAAGACGCAGAACAATGAGCAGGTGCTTTGAGAGTAAGGCTCTGAGAAATGACTTCACAACTGGCCCCAGGGCTGAGGCGGATGTCTGGCCAACAGTCTGGGCTCCGAGGGGGAGGATATAATTGGCAGTATTCGAGAAGAGGGCACAGCCGCAGCCTCCAATTGAGTCTCTGGTTCTTGCTCCCAAGTGGATGTGCTTTCCCGACATCAACAAAGTCTCCTCAGGAGGATTTGCTCTCCGCCGCCGTGTAGTAACGATAGAGAAAACCTAAGAGGATGGCGCCCAGGATGGGGAAGATCCAGTATGACCAGTAGCTAAAAGGGTAGGTGGGTGGGGAGGAAGCAATAAGTCGTGAACATTCCAGACCAAATGGGTGCTACCTTTCAACATTCACATTTGTAATATTTTTATGAGCAAAGAATGTGTATTTACTTGGGGAAATTGAACTGTTTTTAATCACACAGTAATTGGGAAAAAAAACCCCAAATATTTGGATCAGAGGGACAAAGCTGAACAAAAATTTTTAAAGGATTAAAACCAGAATGTATGGTATGACACTTCCCAATATCTGTTTTTACAAAGACATACATTGGTTATTTCTAGGTGATGGGATTATGGACAGGTTAATTTTTCTTTATGCTTTTTCACATACTCTGTAATTAACATCTTTAAAAAGGAAAAGGCCATCGTTAGATATTAATATAATAAACACATATAATATACAAATATTTACATAAATATTATCTGTATCATAAATTTAGAGGCAATGTTACCTAGTACAACTGATGGCAATATTATATCTGTCCCACATGTATTTTTAAAATTTAATCCTCACAACAGTCCTATGAAAAAGATACCACTATTATTTTCATTTCATACAAAATAAATACAAGCTTTGCACCCAAAATCACAAAGGGAAGTTAGCCAAGCTGTCCTCTTGATCCCTTGTGTAATTTGGACACTAATAAAAACACACAGACACACACAGAACATACTGCTGGTTCCCATAAAGTTAAGTAAGTGAATAGTTGGCTTAAAAAGCCTTATAAGAAACTTCTTCTCAGGAGTTTTAGGACAGTCATTCTTCTCCTTAAAATAATACTTCTTCTCTAACAGAGCTAGTTTTAAGGCAAAATTCTTCTATGATCCTGATGACCTGGCTGCCTCTCTACTTATGACATATGCAGGCTTGGTATTAAAAGGCTTTGAAGCCCAAAACCCAGCTGAGGTTCAATAACAAAAATGATTCTCTTTGCCTAAACACGCCTAGCACTTTGTACATTTAAGTATGGCAGAAAGCTGCTCTGGGCAGGTTGAGAATGTTAGCCAGGGAGCTTTGTTTAAAAACACAAGCAAGGTGGAGTTCCCGTCGTGGCGCAGCGGTAAACAAATCCGACTAGGAACCATGAGGTTGAGGGTTCGATCCCTGGCCTTGCTCAGTGGGTTAAGGATCTGGCGTTGCCATGAGCTGTGGTGTAGGTCGCAGACGTGGCTCGGATCCCGTGTTGTTGTGGCTCTGGTGTAGGCCGATGGCTACAGCTCCAATTGGACTCCTAGCCTGGGAACCTCCATGTGCCGTGGGAGCAGCCCTAGAAAAGGCAAAAAGACAAAACCAAAACCAAAACGAAAAAAAAACCACAAGCAAGGTGGCTGGCATGTACAACAGCAACATGGCACAGGGAAACTCAGAAGTAATCTCCCCAGGAAAGTGATGAATTCGGGTATCTTGCAGAGCAACCATATGACAAAGAAGGGTTCAAAAGCTGAAGCCTTGAGAAAACACAGAAAATAAATTCTTCAGGGCAAAAGACTGCGAATGGCTGACCACCAATCCTCATAGAATCCTTCATAACACTTAACCGCCTCTGAGAAGAGAACCAGAGGAAACGTGGCTATACTGCACCAAAGGAGGCACGGGTTCAACAACAACTTCCTGGCCATTACACAGAACTCTCTTCTTGGAGATGCATTCAGGTTACTACATGTAGCTGTGACTCATTTAGTTTTATTGCTTTGCAGTATTCCACTGTATGAATATCTCAGAATGAATTCACGCACTTTACAAATGAAGGGTTATCTGAGTTATTTCCAAAATTTTAATATGTATATATATTTTGGCTGTGCAACAGCATGTGGAAGTTCTCAGGCCAGGGATAGAGCCTGTGCCACAGCAGCAACCAGAGTCACAGCAATGACAATGCTGGGTCCTTAACCTGCTGAGCCACCAGGGAACTCCCAAAATTTTACTATCTTAAATAACGCTGCTATGAGCATTCCTGAATGTGTTTGCTGGTATACTTGCACACACATTTCTTTTGAACATATATATATATCTGTTCCCATAAGCAGAATTGCTGGGTCAAAAGTTATCATAGTGTCAAATTTACTAGATAATGCCCATTTACATTCCCCTAAGAGGGTCTAGGAATCTTGGCGGCACACTCCCTAAACAAGTTCCCTTATTTTTAGAATTTTTCATTTTTTGCTGACCGGTAGGTGTGAACCACACCCTGTGACTCTACTGCAAGTTTATGGCCTGTATTTTCAAATTCTTTATAGAGCATATGGCTGAGCATAAATCCTTAAAATTAAGGAAGCTGAATTTACTGTTTCCTTTAATTTGCACCTTTTAAAAATACTGTCGGAGTTCCCGTCGTGGCGCAGTGGTTAACGAATCCGACTAGGAACCATGAGGTTGTGGGTTCGGTCCCTGCCCTTGCTCAGTGGGTTACCGATCCGGCGTTGCCGTGAGCTGTGGTGTAGGTCGCAGACGCGGCTCGATCCCGCATTGCTGTGACTCTGGCGTAGGCCGGTGGCTACAGCTCCGATTAGACCCCTAGCCTGGGAACCTCCATATGCCGCGGGAGCGGCCCAAAGAAATAGCAAAAAAAAGACAAAAAAAAAAAAAAATACTGTCCATCACCTCAAACAAAAAAGACGTGATACTTTCAAGGGGAAAAAAGACATTTTCTCTCTCTCTCTCTCTGAAATGCTTTAAGAGGGATTTCAGAAAGATAAAACAAATAGCTCTATATAATCTCTATACAGAATTTTTAGGAGTTTCCACCATGGTGCAGTGGTTAACAAAACTGACTAGGAGGTTGCGGGTTCGATCCCTGGCCCCAGGATCCAGCGTTGCCGTGAGCTGCGGTGTGGATCGCAGACATGGCTTGGATCCCACGTCGCTGTGGCCGGTGGCTACAGCTCCGATTATACCCCTAGCCTGGGAACCTCCATATACCTCGGGGCGGCTCAGGAAAAGGCAAAAAAAAAAAAAAAAAAATTTTAAAAGCCAAGGATTTCACAGTCATCTCAAGTAGACGACTTAAATAAAGGATGACAAATTTATACCTTTCAGAGCTAATACTACTGTATTACTAACATTACTGCAAGGAATATTTGTAAGTATACCTTTGAATTCCTGAATATGACTGCAATACGTAATTGTTTTTTCTTCTGTAAAATGTAATAATAGACTGGATTGTGAGGATTAAATGAGATTAGGTTTTAAGTGGAAGCTGCATAGCTGGGCTGGGCTGCAGAGGTCCTGCATTAAGAGTAGTACTTGTCCATGCATACTTGCCTCTTACTAAATCTGATTCTTCTAATTTATGCCACAATGAGATTTAAAAATTACTCAAGGCATGAACTTCTTTGAGATTACTCAAAATGACTGAAACCGTAAAAAATTAATCTTGTTAAAGCTAAGCAACTCTTGAATTTGCAATAATTTTGGTCAAAAAATAATCAGCTGTCAAACCTCACTCTTAAGTTATGCTACACATGTATATTTATGGAGCACACTCTTTGCTAGACAGCATGTTGAGCATCAGGAAGTCTATTAAGGGAATACCAACCTTTTGCACACGCCGCTTGTCGGAGGCTCCTGAAGAAGCAGCATAATCAAAACAAACAAAAAGAGATTAACATAGAGTATATAAATCTTCTTGAATATTCATATAAACTCTGAAGCTAATAAAAGAACGTCACCTTTCATGCAATTTGATGTTGACAAATCTATATGCAGTGGGAGAACCAGGAGCTCTATTTGTGATAATATACTGGTTTCTAGTAAAGAACCACTAACAAAAGCATAGAGAAATGACCTCAGCTCTTTTTATGGTATAAAAAATGCCAGTGGAACAAACTATATTGCAATGGACTAATGTGAAGTCACAATGATAAGCCTGGTTCAGCTGGGCTTGTCACTGGCAGTAGCTAAGATTACATTTTCTAAAAACATATTTAAAAAAAAAAATGCTGTCTTGTAACATAAGAGATCAACTGGGAAATGCTGGAGCATATGCAGGTGACTGCTTTGTGGCTTAGAGGAATGAACTGGTGTGCTCTCTGAAATCATACCAGTTATGATTAGAGACCTTAGGGCTTCTAGCACATTGAAAATGGGAACAACAGAGTTAAGGGAAAGAAAATACCAAACTAAACTTAGAAACAAAATTCTGGCAGTAACAAGTGATGAGGTAGTGATACCTGTGACAACACAGAAGAACCCTGACCATGTGATGTGAAGTGAAAGACACCAGACACAAAAACCATGTATTACATATAAATCCATTTACACAAAATGTTCGAATAGGCCAATCGAGAGGCAGCAAGTAGATTAGTGGCTTCCGAGGGCTGGGGGAAGAGGAGTTGGAGGAAAAAGGAACATGACTGCTAATGGCTTTGGGGGCTTCTTTTTGGAGTGATGAAAATGCTCCATAACTGATTTGTGATTATGGTTGCACAGTTCTGAAGATACTAAAAACCCCTGACTTGTACATCTTAGGTTGGATGGCATGTGAGTTAGACCTTAAAGCTGGTATTAAATTTTTAAATTCAGTTTATAGACATATCAAATGAAGTTAACGACTTCATTTATTGCATAATACAAAAAAAAAGCCTGCCACCTTACTGCCAGAGGACAAGAGCCCATTAGCACAGGTTATTGCAGCCCGAAACATCATCTCTGCCAATATATAGCAGTATGCCGGCTGTGGTAATTCTTTTTAATTACGGTTTTCAGTAATCGCCAAGACTTCCCAAAACCCTACATACTGGCCTAGATACTTCAGAGCAGACCACGAGATGAGTTTTAATTTTATATATCTAAAACATCGTCATGCAAATGAGCACATGCCCAAACCAAAGAGAAATTAGCTTATAGGCAAGTAAAACTTCTAACAAGTTTTAGATAAATCACATTAAGACATTACTACACTTCTTGAGATCTTGAGGATTACTGTTATCTGGGACATTTCTCCGTGAAGAGCATGAATCAGGCTAGTTCAAACAAATTATGGTCAATCTCTGAGAAATACAGCAATTGTTTTCTAGATCTGGAAGGTGGTCATGGGAGTGATGCTTTTGCGTGCATCTAGTTTATAATACTGCCTTTTAAAATATTCCCATAAATGGGATGGAAATCCTGTGAAATTAGATTGTTATGCTCATTATACAACTACAAATGTGATAAATTCATTTGAGTAATAATAAAATATATATATAAATAAAGTTAAATATTAAAAAAATAAAAAGAAAATAAAATATTCCCATACAGTAGCCAAGAAGTAATTGAATTCTATCAAGAAAATAGCTACAGTCTTCCATGCTTTATCCACACATATACCAATAATTTATAGAACAAAAAAATGGAGAATTAGTATTTAAAAGAAAAAACAGGTAATTTGAAAGGCTTACATGAGTGCATAATGGGTAATATATGTATTATGTTTAATCTATAATCACATTAAAAGCCATTAGTCATACAAATGGATTCTCTAGATTCCAAAGTTTTTTAGCCTCTTCTATAACCAGAGGCACTGGGTGTGTGCTAAGCCGAGGGAGCCTCGGCCAATGGAATAAGCAAGTGAGAGACGAAAGACAGGGAGAGACCAGAAGGAACCAAGACCATAATATGCTGAAATGTAATCCTTCCTAATAAGCAATAAAAAAATCTTTAAATTTCCATAGTTTCCTTCCCTCCCTCCCGCTCTTTCTTTCTTTTAATGAAGTACCTTGATCCCTGCTTTTATTTATTTATTTATTTTTGTCTTCTGCCTTTTCTAGGGCCGCTCTCGTGGCGTATGGAGGTTCCCAGGCTAGGGGTTGAATCGGAGCTGTAGCCACCGGCCTACACCACAGCCACAGCAACTCAGGACCCGAGCCACGTCTGCAACCTACACCACCGCTTATGGCAACGCCGGATCCTTAACTCACGGAGCAAGGCCAGGGATCGAACCGGAAACCTCATGGTTGCTAGTCGGATTCGTTAACCACTGCAGGAACACCTCAACCCCTGCTTTTAAATCAATTTATCCTGGGAGGCAAAAAGATCAACTTCCCTAAGCCTGGAGGAAAGTGAGGAGAAAGAAGCGAATCCTTTCTGGCATAGTGACAGCCAAGGAAACGCCACACTGCAGTGACTCTGCTCTTAATCTACTATAAATGAAAGAGCTGTTTAAGGCGCTGCTCTGGGTAGCCAAGTGCCTCTGCCACGTTTGGAGAGAGGCCAAATAAGCTTATTTTTAATTGAACTAAATTAAAAAGCAAACAGTTCTATGAACACAAACCCCTCCCTCACCTCCACCTTTCTGTCCTCTTCGTGCACAGCTCCCCATCCTCAATTCCAAGGCAGAGCCCAGAGCTGAAGCCAATGAATGGCCACTGAGCTGAAATTCCTACAGTTTATGATTGACTTTAATGTACCCCTTTGGGTGTTCAGGCGTAGCTGGCTGGTTACGTTCTTGCCCACATTTTAATTTACATGCAAGACTGGTCAGGAGAAGTGAATGCTCTCTATCTTCGGCATGGACAGTAGTAACTGCGGTGCTCTATGATTTTATTCTATGATTTTAGTTATAAAAGAGCAGTTCAAATCCGGAATTCTACCAAAAGCCTTACAAAGTAATGAATATGCATGTTCTTGATTCTACAAGGAGTTTGGAATACACTTCCAAACAATCAAATTACTTTAAGTCTACTCTGATGTTAGTTCAAAATTAACAGAGAAGTTAACTGTTTAGGTAAAGTGACTCCTAAAGTTCAAAGTTCATTAAGGCTTGAATTCCCTCATAAAATAAATAAGTAAATAAATACATTTATATACATATAAACACCAAACATGTACTGTGCAGGATAAAAGGAACTAGGTCACAATATCTGAGTAACCTTTTTATTAAAGCTGCTCATAAATGAAGTTATGCCTAGTGTCTGCAGGCTCAATGTTAAATCATTTTCCTCACTTGTGAATTGAAAGACTCAGATCACAGGAACTCGAATTCCGAGTCATCTGTAATGAGCTCAACACAATTTTCTGACCCAAGGGCATTTTTAGCAAAATCTACAAAATCAGCTTTCTAAAGATTAGAGAGACTTAATACCACCTTCCCACGCCTGGGAAGACTGGAGGAACAAGACCACACAGAAATGTTTCTGTCCGAGCACGCAGGTGAAGATGTGTTCTTCCAGACACTCTTCTGAGAGGCAATGCACTGTCCACACTGACTCTCTGATGTGTTAAAAGAACGACAAAGAAAAGTCATAACTGGCAAACACACTGGAAGTGATTTGAGGGTCATACACAGTGATTTCACTATGAACTCTGTTTATGAAAAAACCATGGGAAGAGAAGGTATGCTTAAGGAATGGTGTACTTGTCACCAGAACATAAACGAAGGAAGCAAATGTGCCAAAATTATGGTTATGATGTATTCAAATATATATGCAGGGCCTTGTAAATGTATCTTTAGCCTACACAGTTTAGATTTAGACCTTCAGGGGTTTAAATAAAAGAGAAATCTAAAGTATCTAAGAAGCTTACGTTTTAAATCCTAAATTGGATGCCTGCCATTCCAAGAGAATTCTAAACATTTAAAATTGGAAGAAGTGAATTTTAAGCCAGAGGACACTTCAGCAAATTTAAGGAGTATTGGTTGTCCGGCACCTTTTGCACCTTTTTATTTAGAATAGTTTGGTTTCTATGAGGCCAGTAACTTATGAAAAGCACCTTGGGAACTTTGGGCTTCAAACACTACTGCAAAGGATTTTTTCCCCATAAGACAATGGATTTTTAGAGCATTAGCTATCACTGAATTTTAGTATTAGGTTCATTGTCCAACCTAAAATGTTTGATTTTTTAAAAACCATGATTTCAGTATTTTATAGTCCCGACTATCTGGCCATGTAGTATGGATCTCGAAGATAGCTTTCTCATGAAGCTCCAAGGTACTAAAATTTCTTTCTAGAAGAGAATACAATTTAACTACTACTGTCTTGTAAAGCATAAATCCTTAGAGTCAGCCCAGTCATGTAAAAAAATATTTCCCTGTAGATAAGAGCAAAGTTCGAAGATAAAAAACAATCACTAAAATCAATTTCTATACAACTAGAATCCATTCTGATAAGATACATAAGACATCACTGAAGAAAAAAAAAAATTAAAACACTCAGGAGATCCTACGCGGTTCAGTGGGTTAAGAAACTGACTAGTATCCACGAGCATGCAGGTTCGATCCCTGGCCTCACTCAGTGGCTTAAAGATCCAGCGTTGCCACAAGCTGTGGCACAGTCTGCAGGTGCAGCTTTAGATCTGGCCCTGCTCTGGCTGTGGCGTAGCCGGCAGCTGCAGCTCCGGTTCTACCCCTAGCCTGGGAACTTTCATATGCTGAGGGTGTGGCCCTAAAAGGGAAAAAAAACAAAAAAACGAAACAAAAAAACCTCAGAATAATTTCTACCGGGACCTAAGAAGTGAAAAACTTGTTATGACATTGGACGGCTGATTTGAAAAGGATGTTACCTTGTCCTTTTGACATCTTGTTTTGCAAAACTACACATCATTTCTGAATAAAGCATTACAAGAAGGGACATTAATCCTTGAGAGTCCCCAAGAAAGGGTATTTTGTCTTTCAAGAGTGATCTTGCCATTACATCCTGTTTTATTTCAAAAGATTATGTTACAAAATCCAAATGTTAGATAAAACCAGGGAACAATGAAACAACCAAACAAAATCCTTTGGTGAATAGCGATCATCACTCATCTAAAGGACACACGCATACTCATTCCGAACATTAAATCAGGTTGTAGATATGACAGGAATATTTAACAATTCTTAAAAGGAAACTTTTAGTATGCGGCAAACAACTAACTGCATTACATAATTATAAAGCGTGTATTCTTTTTAGTTTCTCTCCCATAAAAGAGAAGATAAACTGAATGTTATGTACATATAATACTTTATGTATGTGTAACGGAAAACTATATGCATAACAAAAGTTTGTAGCACTTGGGAGAAAAAAAATTTATCTGACTTTATTTTTTTGCTTTTTAGGGCCACACCCAGGGCATATAGAAGTTCCCAGGCTAGGGGTTGAAGTTGCAATCTCCTGTGTACACCACAGCCACAGCAATGCCGGCCAAGCCTCGTCTGCGACCTACACCAGAGCTCTCGAAAACGCCAGATCCTTAACCCACTGAGCAAGGCCTGGGATCGAACCCATATCCTCGGGGATACTAGTTGGGTTTGCTTCCACTGAGCCACCACAGGAACTCCAACGGAGAAAATCTTAGTTGCTTAAAAACAAAACAAAACAAAAAAACTAGATCAAATCCTGTTATAGCAAATGTCACCTCATCAAAGCTTTTGTTTATAGAAAATATTAAGTATCTATGTAAAGAATGAGGACAATCTTATGAAGTGATAAGGAATAATCGATACTAGGAAAATTTTTAGTTAAAAGAAGCAAGGTGCAGAACAGTACATGTAAGATTTTTAAAGGGTAGTTCCCTTTGTGGCTCAGCAGTCAATGAACCCGACGAGGGTCCATAAGGATGCAGGTTCAATCCCTGGCCTCACTCAGTGGGCGAAGGATCCGGCGTTGCCATGAGCTGTGGTATAGGTCGCAGACATAACTGACTTGGCATTGCTGTGGCTGTGGCGTAGGCCAGCAGCTGTAGCTCCAATTCCACCCCTGGCCTGGGAATCTCCATATGCTGCAGGTACGGCCCTAAAAAGCAGATTGTTATAGGGATGGATTGTTGGTCTCGCCATCAACTGGTCAACCACCCATCCATCTGTATTTATGTATGCATAGACTCTCATTGGAAGAGTAAAGAAGAAAATAGTAGCTGGCTAACTGGGAAGGACAACTGGGAGACAGAGCTGATGATAGAAGTCATTTCTATAGGAAACTATGTTGTACTTTTTGAAATTTTTTTTTGGGGGGGTGCACCCACAGCATGCAGAAGTTCTGGGACCAGGGGCGGAACCAGAGCCACAGCAGAGACCTGAGCCACAACAAGTGACAACACTGGATCCTTAACCTGCTGAGCCACCAAGGAACTCCTGTGCCATATGATTGTTTAACCACGTGCACCATAAACTACCCATTCAAAAAATTTAAGTGGAGGAGTTCCCTCTGTGGCACAATGGGATCAGAAGCATCTTGAGAGCACTGGGACACAGGTAAGATTCTTGGCACAGCACAGTGGGTTAAGGATCCAGCATTGCTGCAACTGTGGCTTAGGTCACAATTGCAGCTTGGATTGATCCCTGGCTTGGGATTCCACATGCTGTGGGGTGGCCAAAAAAAAAAAAAGGAGCAAAATGGTCAGGTTATTGGGTCTATTCACTGTCATGAGATTTAACTAGTAAAGAGTTGACCTGTCACCTAGGTAATATCTATTGAATAAGTGAATGGAATGGTGCCATTTTTTTGGTCACGTTAGCATTTGTATGTACCTTATCTCTCGAGCCAGAATGAGTGATAAAAAATGTGAACCAAGGAGTTCCTGTCGTGGCGAAGTGGTTAACGAATCCAACTAGGAACCATGAGGTTGCGGGTTCGGTCCCTGCCCTTGCTCAGTGGGTTAACGATCCGGCGTTGCCGTGAGCTGTGATGTAGGTTGCAGACGCGGCTCCGGTCCCGCGTTGCTGTGGCTCTGGTGTAGGCCAGTGGCTACAGCTCCGATTTGACCCCTAGCCTGGGAACCTCCATATGCCGCGGGAGCGGCCCAAAGAAATAGCAAAAAGACAAAAAAAAAAAAGTGAACCAAGAAGTAGACGCATAATCAAGAGAGACTTCATGGATCACGAATGTGTCTAGGTTACTTAGTACACTTGGGCCAACAGGCAGGCAAACTAGCACAAAAAAAAAAAACAGTTTCTAAGGTGAGTTTCCATAACTCAAAGCAGACCAGAAAATGTTAACTGAAGTATACCTGATGGCTCTCAGAAAGAAGACTAATCCAACCAGGAAGAGATGCACAGACAGCCAGCTTTCTAATTCTAGTTAGTTATCTTTGATGGAAGCAGCTAAAAACAACATCTGTTGCCAGACTGGTAGCTTCTAAGCTTTCAAAGTTTTAGTATGAGAACATTTCAGGGTCTTGAACCTCAGGTGTTATCAGTCGAATATGAAAGGAAAGGGGAGCATCAATAATTTACCCGAGTCCCAGCAAAGGCAGTATTCTGGAGGAGGACTCCTGATTTATAATCCAGACTAGCATGTTTTGCGCATTTTTAAAAAAAGCTTTTTTTTTTTTGCGAGGGCAGGGAAGTAGTTTCAGGCAGGGAAGAGATATGGAGCTGTGGAAGGGAGGAGAGAGGGGGAGAGATAAAGAAGGGAAACTGCCCCACAAGGCAGAAGACATCTCTTAATTAGGCATAAACAAACAAATCACTTCTTCACAGAGGTTCTGAAACCCTTAACCAAAGGGCAGGAAAGTGTTAATGAAATGAACTTTACATTTACTTGATGGTGAATGTAAAAAAATTAAGAAAACAAATCTGACTAGTATACGTGAGGATGCAAGTTCGAGCCCTGGCCTGGCTCAGTGGGTTAAGGATCTGGTGTTGCCGTGATTTGTGGTGTAGGCTGCAGCCTGGGAACTTCCACATGCCGTGGGTGGGGTCCTAAAAAGCAAAAAAAAAAAAAAAAAAAAAAAAAAAAAAAAAGTCTTCCTGGAACCAAAGTCAGGTTGGACCATGGCACGGTTCTATGATAACTTATGTAGATGGTCTTGAAAATGTTCCCAAAGGTTTTCCTGGGCTGACGTGCCTCAAATACGGCAGTGTGACCACAAACACTCAACACTCAGACTCTATTTTCTATGGACTCTCCTTTCGGTACAGCAGACACGAGGCAAATAGAGCCTTGAAAACATGGCTTTTAATCACTGGTTAAGCCAGGCAGGGGCCAAACTACCTTTGGGAACTTCTAAATGATCACAGAAGTTCACCAAATCTCACCAGCTGAAAGTGGTTCCTTTTCCACCTCTCTTAAAGTCCAAGGCTCATCAGTTTGCATTATCTGCGACACCTCTAGTGCATTTTTGAGCCTATAGAAGGCAGACAGTGCTTTCCACAGAAGAGAACTAAAGTTCCCTAAGGTTTCAAATGAACAGATGGGCATGTTATCCAGCAAACCCCCTGGTGCCTGGCTTACCTGGGTTTCTTTCAATGCAAATTCCTACTTCCCAACTCCAGAGCTCAGGAATCAGCAGTGGTGGGAACCCGGGAAATACACATTTCAGAAAACATGCCAAGGGATGGCAATACAGGTGGTACCAAGAACAGAATTTGAGAAACACTGCTCTCCATTCCTAAGAATGGTCCTAACTACATACTATACTACCAAAGAAGAAAACCAGCAACAAGCAGCAATTTGTAGACTTCTAGATATTATAATTTCAAATAAATGTCTTTTTTTTTTTGTCGTCTTTTGTCCTTTTAGGGTCACACCCGTGGCATATGGAGATTCCCAGGCTAGGGGTCGAATTGGAGCTGTTGCTGCTGGTCTATGCCAGAGTCACAGCAATGCCAGATCCAAGCCATGTCCGAGACCTACACCACAGCTCACGGCAACACGGGATCCTTAACCCACTGAGCGAGGCCAGGGATCAAACCTGTAACCTCATGGTTCCTAGTCGGATTTGTTTCCACTGCACCATGAACGGGAACTCCTCAAATAAATGTCTTTATTGCTTTAATACAAAGGGTACTTTCACGGTGCTGTGCACAAAGGGTTATTTATGGCTCCTGGACACAAGGCGCATCTCTTGTATGCAAGGGAACACCCCTTGAATCAAGTGTCGACCTCTGAGAGCAATGGTTTCTGGACATGGTCAATATACTACACAGGTCCAGTTTTACCTTAATTCCACAAGTGTAGGTTCAAGAATGGCTAGTACACATGTGTTAGGAGGGGAGGACAAACAAACCAACAGCACTCACAAAGCGTTTCACGAACCATTTCACTCCCTTTCGCAAACAAGCCAGCGGTTCCGAGCCGCAGAGTGCAGCAACGCGGCAGAGTTCATTTACAGGCACACTCTGGGTGGCAGGGCCACAGACAGCAGACACTGTCAAGCAATCTCTTGTGTTGAAAGAATTCTTGTGTCTCCGCCAACTCGAACTGCTGTGTCACACATGCTCAGTATTTCCAGCTCAGCGAGGAAAGGGAAGCAAGAGGCTGGAAAAGGGGAGACAGCATCGCCTCCATGATGTTCTGGGTAGAACTGAGCTGCGGCCCCTTTAACACAGAGGGCCGGGCACTAGAGAAGGAGAAGCTTCAGGAAAAGAGGGAGGGAATCAGGGAGATGAACCACCCCAGCTTGTGGGAAGCAAAAAGGCATTCGTGTTTTCTTCCTGGTACATTGTGCAGCACACGTTAAGGTTTTCAAATATTTAACGTTTTGTTTCTGCTGTATCACTGAGAGGAGGGGAAGGGCGTGCAGGCCTGTCTGAGCCTCCTCGCTAAAGGACTCGACTGGGGACTAGGGACAGAAAGGCCTGTCCCAGCCCATTACTTCAGTCTTGCTCTAAGACTTGTAGGACAAAATCGACTTTCCAATTTTTTTTCCAAGACAGAAGCCATTATTATCACTTACGCTATTTAATGTAAGAATAAGAGAGACTTTTCTACAACTGAACCTATAAACTAATTTCTTTCAAAACAACACAGGGCATGGCTTTAGAGTTTCAATTTTTTAAAAGAGCAAAGAGAAGCATGAACAAAATGTTCCTACTGTTCAAGACTCAGTTATTCTTTTTTTCTGCGATGGTACTGAGTCCAAATTCCTGAAAAACAGGATTTTTGCTTGGGGGGGGAGTGGAGAATAAACACTTCTCTTGTTAAAACATTTTTTTTAAAAGTAACTCTACTTGAGTAAACAGAAATATAAACACTTGAAACACACTAGAGAAACAGAGGACTTCTTACCTTGCCACTTTCAGATTTAAGGTCATTCTGTTTAAAGAAGAAAACAAATAATATTTTAAGACATATCCAAATGAACTCTTACTACATGCTTATTTCTAGCTTTGGAACATGAGACTACATTCGGGTAACAGCAATGCTCTGGGAGTTGTCCGGGCCTCCAGGGGCACTGCCCACTCCCCACCTCAGCCCCGCATCCCTGACTCTGAGCCTATCAGGGTCCCTCATTAGAATCGGATGGTTTGAGTGTTCCTGTGTGGTTCAGCAGGTTAAGGATCTGGTGTCATCACTGCTGGAGCTCAGAATGCTACTGTGGCATGTGTTTGATCCCTGGCCTGGGAACCTCTGCATGCTATGGGTACAGGGGTAAAAAAAAGGTATTGTTTCAAAAGCCCACATATTTTATTTAATTTTAATTTATTTATTTATTTTTTTGTCTTTTTAGGGTCACACCCACGGCATATGGAAGTTCCCAGGCTGGGGGTCAAACGGGAGCTGTAGCTGCTGGCCTATACCACAGCCACAGCAATTCGGGATCCGAGCCAAGACTGTGACCTACACTACAGCTCATGGCAATGCCAGATCCTTAACACACTGAGCGAGGCCAGGGAACAAACCTGCGTCCTCATGGCTGCCAGTCAGATTCGTTTCCGCTAAGCCATGATGGGAATTCCTAAAAGTCCATATATTTTAGGTAGAGGTTTTAGTAACTGCATTTCAAAAATCAATCAAAAACCCTCCAAAATCAGTTCCCCTTAGCTTTTCAGAGATACTGTATGTGCTGATTTATAACAAGAAGCTCTGTCTTAGCATAGTAAGGCTACATGATTTTGGAGAAATTTTAGCTTCATGGTTGGGTCCAATGAATTTCAGTTTTAATAATTCACTGCCTCACCACGTTCTGCAGCTGTTAGGCAGCTTCCTCTCTACAAACACTCCCAGCTCAGTGGGTTCTTACCGGATGCACATCACCAATATAGTACTGCTTGAGCATTTCTCTGGCATCAGAGGAGTGGCCTACATCTTCAAAGCTTTCAGTTGCATCTCTACCAGCCTGTTCCATCAGAACCTCTTCTCCACCAGGATGCTGCAAGGAAAAAATGTTTAATGAACAGAAGGCTCTCTAAAAAGTAAATTAGGAGGTCCCGTTGTGGCTCAGCAAATTAAGAACATGACTAGTATGGAGTTCCCACTGTGGCTCAGTAGAAATGAACCTGACCAGTATCCATGAGGACACAGGTTTGATCCCTGGCCTCACTCAGTAGGTTAAGGATCCAGCATTGCCACAAGCTGCGGCATAGGTTACGGACACAGCTTGGGATCTGGTGTTGCTGTGGCTGTGGTGTAAGCCAGCAGCTGCAGTTCCTATTTGACCCCTAGCCCAGGAATTTCCATAGGCCTTGGGTGTGGCCCTTAAAAAAAAAAAAAAAAGAAAGAAAGAAAGAAAAGCAAACTAAAGTAAGCTACTTTCCTCTCTCCCCTCTTTCTTTTCCCTTTTCTCTCTTTAATGGGAGCAATGGGATGAATTAACACTGTACACATCCCTTGACAGGATGCAATGGGGAGAACACAACACAACTTCTGTGTCTTCTGGCCCAAAATGGGTGATATGCGTATGTATACCTGTGAGGAAACCCAGCACAACTGCAAACAGAGATGTTCTACAAAATGACGGGCCTGTGAGCTCCAGAATATCAAGGTCGTGAAAGCCAAGGAAAGACTGAAGAACCACTCCAGACTGAAGGAAACTAGAAAGACATGACAGCTGGGAGCAACGTGTGCTCTGAGCTTGACTCCTTTCACCACCATGACTGACACAGCTACGGAGGCCCGAACGGAGATGCTGGGCGAAGGGTATACGGAATTCTTCATTCCATTCCCACAACCTTTCTCTATGTTTGAAATGGTTTCAAACTTAAAAAAGTTAAGTAAATAAGTAGTATCTGAATAACTGCGTCTAGACCTAGGAAGCAGATCTGTCTGTAACGGAGAAGCTGTATGACCCTGGACGAGTTATTAAGAAACTGAGATGGGGGAGTTCCTGTCGTGGCGCAGTGGTTAACGAATCCGACTAGGAACCATGAGGTGGTGGGTTTGGTCCCTGTCCTTGCTCAGTGGGTTAACGATCCGGCGTTGCCATGAGCTGTGGTGTAGGTCGCAGACGCGGCTCGGATCCCGCGTTGCTGTGGCTCTGGCATAGGCCGGTGGCTACAACTCCGATTCGACCCCTAGCCTGGGAACCTCCATGTGTTGCGGGAGTGGCCCAAGAAATAGCAAAAAGACAAAAAAAAAAAAAAAAAAAAAAGAAAGAAACTGAGATGGCTTTGTTTCCTTATTTGTAAAATGGAAACAATATGAGTATCTACCTTAACTATTTGTATATGAAATAAACTCAGGATATGAAACACCTTGTTCTCAAGAAGAGAAAGTTACTTTGTATAATGTGCAAGCGTGTATGATTTTAAAAAGCAGATACAAGAGTTCCCGGCGTGGCTCAGTGGTTAATGAATCCCACTGGGAACCATGAGGTTGTGGGTTTGATCCCTGGCCTCGCTCAGTGGGTTAAGGATCTGGCGTTGCCGTGAGCTGTGGTGTAGGTCACAGACATGGTTCGGATCCCACGTTGCTGTGGCTCTGGCATAGGCTGGTGGCTACAGCTCCGATTAGACCCCTAGCCTGGGAACTTCCATATGCCATAGGTGCGGTCCAAGAAAAGACAAAAAGACAAAAAAAAAAAGGCAGAAACATATATGTATGCCTATGCATAAAAATTCCTCTGGAAACACTGAAGAGAACCTGGCAGCCAAGAGATGGGTGTGAGTAAGACTCTTTACTGTATATTCTTCTGAAATTATTTTACCAACTACAGAATGACTCTACTCAAGACAATATTTCTTTTTGTCTCTTTAGGGCCACACCCACAGCACGTGGAGGTTCCCAGGCTAGGGGCTGAATCAGAGCTGCAGCTGCTGGCCTAAGCCACAGCCACAGCAATGCCAGGTCCAAGCTGATTCTCTGACCTACACCGTAGATCATGACAATGCTGGATCCTTAACCTACTGATCAAAGCCAGGGATCAAACCTGCATCCTCATGGATACTAGTCAGGTTCATTACTGCTGAGCCACAAGGGGAACTCTGAGAAAATAACTTTAAAAAAAATTACATTTTGCACAGTCCCTGACTTAAACACTCAAAACATACTGACTTACAACTAGAAAATTTAGAATTTATACTATCTAAATTTATATTTTTGAAATATCAAGTAATGCTTCTAAGTAGTTACTGTTCATAACAGTCTTTTAAGCAGGAATAACGCTATCATTCCTATTTTAAAGATGAATTCTACTGAAGCACAGATGGTTAACTTCCCAGGCAGTTACTCGCCTCTGAGCTCCCTGAGGATTAAGGAAACTTCTGTTTTTCTTTCCTAAGAGGTCTCCGCCTAGCGATGGGTCTCCTATCCCAGCATGAAGCACCCTGCTTTAAAGCAAGAGCAAGATGGCCGTCACTCACCTGTTGTCACATCTGAACCCTCTCAGCCCTGGGAAGCTATTCGTTTTAAAAGTGTGTCCCAGGAGTTCCAGTTGTGGCTCAGTGGTTAACGAACCTGGCTAGCATCCATGAGCACGCAGGTTCGATCCCTGGCCTTGCTCTGTGGGTTAAGGATCTGGCACTGCTGTGGTGTAGGTCTCAGATGCAGCTCGGATCCTGAGTTGCTGTGGATTTGGCATAGGCCAGCAGCTACAGCTCCAACTGGCCCCTAGCCTGGGAACCTCCATATGCCACCAGTGTGGCCCTAAAAGACAAAAAAAATACATATATATATATAAATAAATAAAAGTGTGTCCCAGTTTGCTCTGTATCTCAATTATGGAAGATTTTTTTTCCTTAATGACACATCCCAACTATTTAAGGACACAAAGTGTCTTAGTGGTTTGAGAGATTCCAGAAAATGGCTGAGATTATGACTTCCTACACAGCTCCTTCTCCAACTGCAAAGTATTTGCTCTCATCACAAATAAATCAATAAGCAATACTCTAGAACACACATAGATTTTTCCCCACTGTAGGGTATATACAGTTTTATCACCCACCTAGTACATTAATAATTCTAAGTACTCAAGAAAAATTATAGCATAATTTTTTCCTGTAAAATAGTTTTAAGCACCAGAATGTTAACTAATTATATGTATTTCTGTTTTAGAACTATAGTTGATTAGAATTTAATGTACTGGGTGGTGATAAAACTGTATATACCCTATGCATTCATTTTGTATTCATTCATTGTGTATTCATAAAAATTAATGCATAGGGTATACACAGTTTTATAGCCTGCTTTATTTTCAGGGAGGCAAGGAGGATCAGGGTGGCCAAACCAAAAACCCCCTAGGTTTGGTTACTCTCACTCCAAAATGTGGTCTTAATACAGATGGTTTAGAGCAGGCAAAAATATTTCAAGGGACTCTTGGTTACTATTTTAGGACTCTATGAACTTCAGATATTATTTCAATAAGACAGCAGCCCAGCCTGAGGCCATGCTCTAAGTCTGAGGCTGCAGCAGAGCCCAGGCCAGCCCAGAGCCAAGATAGTATCCAGGCTGTAGGGCAGGAGAAGACCCTGAGGAGACTCTGAAGAGAAGTCCCAGAGCCCTGGGAGAAGCCTGTGATCCTGGCTGGTCTGGCTCTCAGTGAGGACTACGGGAGCTGTTGTGACCTCCAACGTGAGCCTCAGGATAGTCTAGCCCTTCTTATCATCACCTTCATTGCAGGCTGATCCACCACGAAGTGTCCCATCTGACTGCGGAGTCACAAGAAGCTCACCCAGGAGCAAATATCTGAGTCGGTCAAGTCCTAATTCAAAGCACAGTCCTCAAGGAAAATAGAAATTGTACTCCCAAACAGTCCTTGACATGAAATATTACTTTAACAACCCAGAGGATGGATTTTTCAAAAAATAAAAATTAAATAAAGGGAAAACAGTACCACCTTCTCCTCTGACTGAGTCCATTACACTCACGACATGGTGAAAGGGAACGTCACCAACGTACTACGATTCTTATTGGATGGATCAACATGACATTCCCAGACTTTGTCACAAAGGTCGATTGCCAATGACCTGTCCTAAGCCTGTGCTACAGCAAGGAATCCAACTACCCACAATAGCTACACCCTGGTGAGTTCTTCATATTTAAGCTTCAGGGCATTCACTCTGAGGCTGGGCCAAGATGACACCAATGACTAATCAGAAATGATGCAGGTACAGACACCTGGGGTCGCCCCGGCCATTCCCACGGAAACCAACAAAGACAAAGACTGAAAAGTCTGGGAGCTAACAGATCCCCGGCAGACATCAGACGATGTAAAAGAAGGGCTCATGGCCAAACATCTCCATTCTGAAGGAAAGTTCGAAAATGAATTACACACCTCTATTTTTGGAGGCCAGCTGGGGATTAACTGTCAGGAATTCAGAGTTAAGTCCTTCACCTTGTAACCTGTTTGTGCTAGAGAGTCAGAGTAAACAGAAGAATGCACGGACCAGTAGGTGTACAACAAGGATCATTCTTGTCTGAGCCAGGTGCTCTTCTATGTTTGAAACCAGAAGAAATGAGAACTATGTGCTAGGTGACTTACAAGGAAAGAGGTATTTTAAAAACTTCCTTCTGGTGACTGTAGAAATGAAAGGAAGAGAATGAGGAAAACTCAAACTAGTGACAATATATAAAAACTTAGCCAAAATTCAATCTTTGGAAGAAACATTGCCAATTATAACTAATCATCATGTGCAATTAGCCTGACTTCTAGACCACAGTACACTCCTGTTTCCTTGGGTTCCAAATACCTTGTATTTTTATATTTAATTTATGTGCTAGTATTTTTATAACTTCCTTTACCAAGTAATAATCTTCATTACTGAAAATTTAGAAACTATATGTATGAGCAAAATGAGTCTCCAGCATTCATTTTGACCCTAAAGAATGATATAAAGAGCAAAGGTATCAACTTTTTTTTTCAGAGTGAATATTGAGGGCCAGGACAGACTTAGCAAAACTTCTATATCTATCAGTACTGTCCAGGGAGAACTGATGACCTTGAGACACTGATGGATTCTCAAGTTCTTTTGGGATGATCAAAGATGGGTTAAAAATGGGAGTTCCCTGGTGGTCTAGTGGTTAGGATTCAGCACCTGCACTGCTGCCACCTGGGTTCAAACCCTGATCTGGGAACTGAGATTCCCATAAGAAGCTGCTTCTTGCCACAGCCCAGGGGAAAAAAAAGAAAAAAGATAGATTAAATAAGGGGAGATTCTTGACTGGAGCTCAGAATATACATATCAAATCACTGGAAAACAACAACAAAAAAGCAACTATTCTATACCATATGTAACCACTCAGTTGAACTAAAAACCCAGTTATTCTGGATATTTGAGTTCATGTATTGTCATAAGAAGGAAGAAAGGGCAACTGCTTACAGATACATAGATAACTGATGCTCAGGAATCATTCTGTCTTTATTAAATGTCCCGGGAAGTGGCAGGGTACCATTTCCATATCAAGAGATAAATGTACTCTGCCTGTTGAGTATTATAATCAAAAACAAATGACTCTTGGCTCAACAAATTAAGCCATCCCGTCTTTTTTCTCTTTTTTTTTTTTTTTTGCCTTTTCTAGGGCCATACCCACAGCGTATGGAGGTTCCTAGGCTAGGAGTCGAATCGCAGCTATTGCCGCTGGTCAATGCCACAGCTACAGCACCCCTGGATCCAAGCCACGTCTGCAACCTACACCACAGCTCATGGCAACACCGGATCCCTAACCCACTGAGGCAGGCCTGGGATCGAATCCACAACCTCATGGTTCCTAGTTGGACTTGTCAACCACTGAGCCATGACAGGAACTCGCTGTTTTCTCTTTATTTTATTTTATTTTTGTCTTTTTGCCATTTCTTGGGCCACTCCCGCAGCATATGGAGATTCCTAGGCTAGCCAGGAGTCGAATTGGAGCTGTAGCTGCAAGCCTATGCCACAGCCACAGCAACGGAGGATCCGAGCCGCGTCTGTGACCTACACCCCAGCTCACGGCAACGTTAACGCACTGAGCAAGGGCAGGGATCGAACCCGCAACCTCATGGTTCCTAGTCGGATTCGTTAACCACTGCACCATGACGGGAACTCCCTTGTTTTTAAGATCAATTTTATGTAAGTAAAACTGGAGAAGTCAGCATAAGATCTATGGATTGTATCAATGTCAACATTCTGATAGTGACTGTGTATTACACTGTGCAAAATTTTACTAGAGGGCAGAGTTCCCATCATAGCACAGTGGTTAACAAATCTGACTAGGAACCATGAGGATGTGCGTTCAATCCCTGGCCTCGCTCAGTGGGTTAAGGATCCCACATTGCTGTGGCCCTGGTGTAGGCCGGCAGCAACAGCTCCAATTCGACCCTTAGCCTGGGAACCTCTATAAGATGTGGGTGCGGCCCTAGAAAAGACAAAAAAAAAAAAAAAAAAGACAAAAAATTTTACTAGAGGGCAATGGGTAAAAAAGTTCAGAGGATCTATTACTTCTCTTACAACTTCATATGAATTTAGTTATCTCAATAAAAATTTTAATTAAAAATGAAATCAAGGATTTCCTTTACGGTGCAGCATGTTAAGGATCCAGCGTTGTCACTGCAGCAGCTCGGGTCACTGATGTGGCATGGATTTGATCCTTGGCCCAGGAATTTCCATGTGCCATGGGCATGGCAAAAAAAAAAAAAAGAAAAAAATCAACTCAAAGTACACATCCGAGAAATATTTACAGATATATTAACTTAAACACACACAAACATATACACACACGTGATCAGAGCATCATTATTCATTATAACCCTTAACTTGATTTTCTGGGCCACTTCCAGGGCATGCAAAAGTTTCTGGGCCAGGGATTGAACCTGTGCCACAACAGTAACCAGAGCCATGGCAGTGACAACACTGGATGACCCTAAACTTGAAACAACCCAAAGTCCATAAGGAGAATACAAATAAATTGAAATATAATCATACGAAGGAATCCTAATCCTCAATGAAAAAGAATGAGCCACTGCAATATGCACAAGTCAAAAGAATATAATACATAGAACCAAAGATGCCAGACACAAAACAATACATACTGTGACGCTCATTTGTAAAAAGTCCAAAAAGAGGCAAAATGAATCTACAGTGTTAAAAGTCCAGAGCAGGTGGTACTTCTGGGAATGAGGAAGGAAGCAATGATTGGGAAGGGGTACCAGGAGGGGGTTCCAGGATACTATAATGTTCTAAATAGTGCTTATCCAAATGTGGTCTCTTACTAAAGTGACCCTAAATGGCTAAATCTTACCAATACATAAATAGTGGGAAAATAAGTTCCGAAATATCACAGACACAAGTACCCTTGGCATATACTATGTAAAGTCCAATAATCTTTGACAAGCGTGCCAGGACCACTCAATAGGGAAAGGACAGTCTTCAACAAATAGTACCAGCAAAACTGAATATCCACATGCAAAAGAATGAAGATGGACCCTTAGCTTACATCATACACTAAAATTAACTCTTAATGGATTAAAGATCTAGATGTAAGACCCAAAACTGTAAGATTCCCAGAAGAAAAATATAGGAGAAAAGCTCTTACGACCCTGGACTTGGTGATACATTCTTAGATGTGACACCAAAAGTAAAGGCAGCGAAAGCAAAAACTAACAAATGGGACTACATCAAACTTAACTTTTATACATCAAAGGACACAAGCAGCAGAATGAAAAAGACAACCTAGAGAATAAGACAAAAGATACATAAATCATAAGGAGTTAATATTTAAAATATATAAAGAACTCCTAAAATTCAACAACTAAAACAAAAAATAATCTGCTTACACAATGGGCAAAGGAGCTGAATAGACATTTCTCTGAAGATGGATATAGAAATGGCCAATAAGCCTACGAAGAGATGCTCAAGATGCTGGGGAAATGCAAATCAAAACTACAGTGAGGAAGCTCCTGTCGTGGCTCAGCAGAAACAAATCTGACTTCTATCCATGAGGATGCAGATTCTCATACCTGGCCTCACTCAGTGGGTTAAGGTTCTGGCATTGCAGTGAGCTACAGTATAGGTTGAAGACGCGGCTCAGATCCTGCGTTGCTGTGGCTGTGGTGTAGACGCGAGGTTACAGCTCTGATTCGATCCCTAGCCTGGGAATCTCCATATGCTGCAGGTACAGCCCTTTAAAAAAAAAAAAAAAAAAGGGCAATTTTTTTTTTTATTTGCCTTTACATCCCCCATCATTGGGATGTCTATCATAAAAAATTAAAAAAAAAAAAAAAAGGAGTTCCTGCTGTGGAGCAACAGGATCGGCAGTGTTTCGGGGACAAAGGTTCAATCCCTGGCATGGAACAGTGAGTTAAGGATCTAGTGTTGCCACAACTGCAGCACAGGTTGCAACTGTGGCTTGGATTTGATCCCTGGCCTGGAACGCCATATGACACAGTGTGTTGAAAGAGGAAAAAAAAGACAAAAAACAAAAACAAAAACAAACACACAAACAAAAGAGAAAACAAGTCCTGGTGAAGATGTGAAGATATTATAATCCTGTGCCCTCTTGGTGGGTATGTAAGATGGCGCAACCACCAGCACTATCCATCTTTTGAGCTCTTTTCATCTTGTAAAGCAAAAACTCTGCCCATTAAAACCCTTTTTGATTTACTATCTCTTTTGTCTATTATTAGCATAGCCACCTCTACTTTCATTTTGTTCCTATTTGCATGGACTATGTTTCCATTCTTTCACTTTCAACCTATTAGTTAGTATCTGTGATTTTAGAGTGAGCCTCTTGTAGATGGCATATGGTTAGATCATGTATTTTTAATCCATTCTGCCATCTTTGTCTTTTAGGGTCACAACCTCGGCACACGGAGGTTTCCAGGCTAGGGGTCAAGTCGGAGCTACAGGTGCTGGCCTACACCAGAGTCACAGCAACGCAGGATCCGAGCTACGTCTGCGACCTACACCACAGCTCATGGCAACATCGGATCCTTAACCCACTAAGCAAGGGCAGGGATCAAAACAGCAACCTCATGGTTCCTAGTCGGATTCATTTTTCTGCTGCACCACGACGGGAACTCTTCTGTCTTTTGATTAGAGAATTTAATCCATATACATTTAAAGTAATTGCAGATAAGGAAGGATTTACTCCATTAAAATATAAAACTTTCGGAAGTTCCCTTGTGGTGCAGTGGGTTAAGAACCTGGCATTGTAACTGCAGCAGCCTGGGTTGCTGCTGTGGCATGGGTTTGATCCAGGCCAATGATCATTGGCCTGGATCAAACCCACAAAGTGTGGCAAAAAAAAACCCCAAGAAAACAAACACAAAAATGTTCATAGTTCAAAGGATATCATCAGGAAAGTGAAAAGACAACCCACAGAATGGGAGAAAATACTTGTAAGTCATATATCTAATCAAGGATTTATATGGAATATACAAAGAAATATAACTTAACAACAAAAACATAAGCAATCCAATTTAAAAATGGGCAGCACTCCTGAGCATCTATTTGGAGAAAACCATAACTCAAATAATACATGCACCTTAATGTTCACTGCAGCACTATTTAAAATAGCCAAGACATGGAAGCCACCTAAATGCCCATCAGCAGAGTAATAAAGAAGATGTGTATAACACACAATGGAATATTACTCGGCCACAAAAAAGAATGAAATAATGTCATTTGCAGCAACATGGATGGACCTAGAGATTATCATTCTAAGTGAAATTAGACAGTGAAAGACAAACATCATTGTGATATTACTTATATGTGGAATCTAAAAAAAGGATACCCATGAATTTATTTGCAGAACAGAAAGAGACTCACAGACTTGTTTATTTTTTTGCTTTTCAGGGCCACACCTATGGCATATGGAAGTTCCCAGGCTAGGGGTCAAATCAGAGCTAAAGAGGCCAGCCTATACCACAGCCACGCCTGTGACCTACACCACAGCTCACAGCAACACCAGATCCTTAACCCACTGAGCGAGGCCCACTGAATGAGGACAGGGATTGAACTGCATTCTCATGGATCCTAGTAGGGTTTGTTACCCACTGAGCCAAGAAGGGAACTCCCAAGATTCAGACTTTGAAAACAAATTTATGGTTACCAAAGGGGACAGATCAGGGGACGTGGGGCGATGGACTGGGAGTTTGAGACTGGCAATATGCACACCGTGGAACATGGAATGATTGGCCAACGGGGACCTGCTGTACAGCACAGGGAACTCTAGCCAATATTCTATGACAGATACTCTATATGGAAAAAGAATGGATGTGCTTACATGTATAACTGAATCACTTTGTTGTACAGCAGAAATTATCACAACATTGTAAATCAACTATACTTCAATAAAACTTTTAAAAATGAAAAAAAAGGCAAAAAAGTTAAATAGACATTTCTCCAAAGAAGATATACAGAAAACCAACAAGCACATGAAAAGATACTTAACATCATTAATCATCAGGGAAACACACATTCAAAAACAACAAGATGACGCTTTATACCTGCTAGGATGGCTACAATTTAAAAAAAAAAGAAAAAGAAAAATAACAAGAGTTGCATGGAGATTTAAATAAAATCTTCATTCACTTCTGGTGCCAATGTAAAATGGTACAGCTGCTGTGGAAAACAGTTTGGAGGTTTCTCAAAAAGCTAATTATAATAATAGTTATCATACGACCCAGAAATTCCACCCCTAGTTACATATCCAAATGAACCGCAAAAGCACTCACTCAGATACTTGTATGCCCATGTTCACTGCGGCTTTGGTCACAAGAGCTAAAAGGTGGAAACAATCCAGGTGGCCACTGGTAATGGATGAACAGACAAGAAACAGATGGTATATACTCATCATGGAATATTATTCAGCCTTAAAAGGAGCGAAATTCTGATACATGCTACATTAGGGACAAACTCTGAAGACAGCATTCTAAGTGAAATAAGTCAGATACAGAAGGACAGGTATTATAAGATTCCATCCTTATGTGGTATCTAAAATAGTCAAGGTCAGAGAGACAGACAGCAGACAGGGATTACCAGGGGCTGGGAGGAGAGGGCAATGGGAAGTTATGGTTTAATGGGTACAGACCTTCAGTTTGGGATGATGAGGGAGAGTGGCGATAGACACAGACTGATGTGAGTGGACTTAACGTCACCATACACTTAAAATGCTTAAAATAAGAAACTTTATGTTATATACATTTTACAATAAAAAAAAAAAACTTAAAAACCAAAATATACTAAGTAAAAGAAGCCAAATACAAAAGGACAAATATTTTATGATTCCACTTATATGAGGTACCTAGAAGAGGCAAATTCAGAGAGACACAAAGTAAATTAGAGGTTATCCGGGGCTTGGGAGAAGTGATGAGGGGGTGGTTACTACCTAATGGTTACAGAGTTTCTGTTTGGGGAAATGGCAATATTTTAGAAATAGCAATATTGATTACACAACACTGTGAATACAATTAATGCCACTGAACTGTACGGTTAAAAATGGTTGAAATCGTAAATTTTATGTTATGTATATTTCACCACACACAAAGCTAGGTTTACCTAACTATCATCAGTGTAAGCCAAAATCTTACTTTTGTCTGAATCACAGCAAAACAAAACAAGACCAGGGAGTTCCTGCTGTGGCACAGCAGAAATGAATCTGCCTAGTATCCATGAGGATGCAGACTCGATCCCTGGCCTTGCTCAGTGGGTCGGGGATCTGGCATTGCCGCAAGCTGTGGTGTAGGTCGCAGACACGGCTTGGATCTGGTGTTGCTGTGGCTGTGGCGTAGGCCAGTGGCTACAGCTCTGATACGACTCCTAGCCTGGGAACCTTCATATGCCAAGGGGGCAGCTCTAAAAGAAAAATAAGATAAAATAAACCTACTGGACAACCATACATTTCTCCTTATTTTTACTAAGTAAACCTAACATAAGGCAGTACATAGTTCCCATTCTTTTCTAGGATCTGCCTTGCTTTTTTAAAAATCTCACATAAATTTGCAAAAAAGAGTCTTTTGAACTGGATAGCGCTTGTGTGTTAAGACGAATGGATCTCTTCTCAGCTCTTACTACATGAACAATTATATAACACCACAAATACTTCAAATAAACTACACGGCAACCAAGATCATAAACTTCCAATTGAGGAAACAATGACTGTGACTGACTCATTTCTATCCCAGTCCAGCAATAATCAAGTGAAAAAGACACAAAGGCAACTTTGTAATGTCCTCCGGTGACGTTTCCATCAGTCCACAGAGTATGCAGTCGGGAGCAGGGGAAGCCCTGTGGCTTTTCCTTACGTTCCCTTACTAAGGATTATTGAAAGGAGGACAGAAAATTTATGTTTCACTATAGAAAAGAAAGAAGACAAGTTGCCGACAGAAAATGATACTTCCAGATTACTAACTCTATGAAAAGGATAGGGGACAAGATGGGCAGAAAAGAAGACAAGGTGAAGGACAGTTACAGAATAAAAATCGTGTTGGGAAAAAAATTACACACTTCCTCTGAAAAAAATTACACACTTCCTCTTTGTGAATGGGAATCCCATACTGACATAATAAAAGTGTAACAACAGAGATGTACCCAAGACCACCTGACTTGGAAAATGAAATCTAGAAACATTAAGATAGCGGAAGCTGCAAAATGAGGTTGGGCTAGCCCAAGAGATTAGCAGAATACTTCATCGGAATAAGAACGGAGGTTAAAGTTTTGCAGAGCACAAAAGATACTTCCTAAAAAGCAGCCCCACAGGGCAGAGAAAGATAACAGACCTGGGAGGTGAGCAACAGGAAGTGGTGCAGGTCCACAGGTATTTGCACTTGGATTATAATGAACTTAATAGGAGTTCCCGTCGTGGCTCAGTGGCTAATGAATCTAACTAGGAACCATGAGGTTGCAGGTTCGATCCCTGCCCTTGCTCAGTGGGTTAACGATCCGGCGTTGCCGTGAGCTGTGGTGTAGGTTGCAGACGCGGCTTGGATCCCACATTGCTGTGGCTCTGGCGTAGGCTGGCGGCTACAGCTCCGATTCGACCCCTAGCCTGGGAACCTCCATATGCTGCGGGAGTGGCCCTAGAAACAGCAAAAAGACAAAAAATAAAAAGAAAGAAAGAACCTACTAAGGCAGGGGTGTCACCTAGGGAAAGCTAATGTGATGGCTGCCAGAAAGGGTGTAATCTTGGCAGTCGCCACTGCCCAGGATCTGAATTTCAGGTCTACAGTTCCAAACATAACTTATTCCTACCAGATTAGGTCCAACTGCTACAGATAAAAATTCCTTAGGCACCTTCATGGAATTTATCATAACTACAATTATTTATTTAATGTCTTTCTTCCCCCACTAGACCATAAGCTCCCTAAGAACAGGGACCGTGGTTGTCTTATTCACGACTGTATTCCTGAACATAACACGGAACCTGGGATACCCTGAGATCAAGAGGGGGCTCACTCTGCCTTCCCTCCCTCCCATCTTGCCCTGGCTTGCTCTCTAGTGCGTAAGCCACACCCATACCCACATGCAAAATGGATAAATAGAAGTTCCCGTTATAGCTCAGTGGTAACGATGCTGACTAGGACCCATGAGGACACAGGTTTGATTCCTGGCCTCGATCAGTGGGTTAAGGATCTGGCATTGACTTAAGCAGTGGCGTAGGTCGCAGACGAGGCTCAGATCTGGCGCTGGTGTGACCCCTAGCCTGGGAACTTCCATACACCATGGGTGCAGCCCTCAAAACACACACACACACACACACACACACACACACACACACACACAAATAAAACATAAAAAAAATTATACACTGGCACACATCCATTAGAATAGTTAAAAGCAAAATGACTCGCAAACGTCATTACATCAATGAGGATGTGGAGAAACTGGAAAGCCAATGCATTGCTAATAGGAGTGTAAAATAATGGAGACAATTTGGGAGTTCCTGCTATGGTTCAGTGAGTTAAGAATGTGACTGCAGCAGCTTGGGTTACTGTGGAGACATGGGTTCGATCCCTGGCCTGGAGCACTGGGTTAAAGGATCTAGCATAGGCTGCAGCTCAGATTCAATCCCTGGTCCAGGAAACTCCACATGCCATGGGTGCAGCCATGCGGAAAAAAAAATGATGGAGACACTTTGGGAAAAGGTTTGACAGTTGCTTAAAAAGTTTAAAGAAAAAAACAACAAACCCTATACAAACCAAAAATCTCACTCCTAGGTATAAGGAATGAAAATATCCATTCACACAAAGATTTGTACATCAAAGTTCACAGCAGCTTTACTCACAATAGCCACAAAAGGGAAACAACCCAAATGTCAAGCAACAGGTGAATGGGAGCTCCCACTGTGGCTCAGCAGGTTATGAACCTGACTAGTACCCATGAGGATGTGGGTTCAATCTCTGACCTTACTGAGTGGGTTAAGGATCTGGTGTTGCAGTGAGCTGTGGTGTGAATCTGGCACTGCTGTGGCTGTGGCATAGGCTGGCAGCTGCAGCTCAGATTCAATCCCTAGGCCTGGGAACTTCCATATGCCACAAATGTGGCCCTAAAAAAAAAAAGAAAAAAAGATGGGGGTGACAATGAAGCAGTTATTTTCAAATAGACTACTTTTGCTGAGGGTTGAAAGAAGGTTGGAGGGAGAAGCAACACTGAAGGGAAAAAAGTAAAACTCTTTCAATCCCAATAATTTGTTTTAATCCTTCAACATCTTCCATGCATATACCAATATATACTGACTCTGTAGGACTAGAGAGAGTCATAGTATTCCGTAATAAAATTATAGTGTCACCATTGATTTGGTTTAGTAGTAATAGTATTTATTGGGTGCTTCTTCTTTTTTTTTTTTTTTTTTTGGTCTTTTTAAGGCTGCACCCCGCAGCATATGGAAGTTCCCGGACTAGGGATCGAATCGGAGCTATCGCTGCTGACCTACACCACAGACAGAGCAACTCAGAATCTGAGCCTGTCTGTGACCTATACCACAGCTGACAGCAACACCGGATCCTTAACCCACTGAGCAAGGCCAGGGATCGAACCCGCAACCTCATGGATACTAGTCAGATTTGTTTTGGCTGAGCCACAACAGGAATTCCAAAATCAGCCTTTAGTTTGCCGGTTTGAGAAAGTGCCGAACTCTTGCTGGACCCTGAAGATGCTGCCGGAATGCTCTTTTGTCTGGTCTTCGCAAAACTCATTCCTTCTCATCAACTAAGTCATCTTCTCACGGAAGCTTTCCAGGTCCTCTAACTAAAGCAGACCTACCCCTTGCCACCATTTTTCTTCCTCAACTCCTTGTTTCCTTCCTAGAAAGCACCAGCATTTAGCTTTTGTCTGTTTTGCCTTCTTTTGTCTCCCTAAGAAGGGTAGCTTCAAGAGGGCAGAACCAAGTTTATTTGTGGCTGTGGTGTAGGCCAGCAGCTGCAGCTCAGATTCAACCTCTAGCCTAGGAACTTCTATAGGCCTCAGGTGCAGATCTAAAAAAATAATAATTCATTAACTGAACCAATACGACTAATTCAAAAATGCAAAATTAATCTGTTAGAGTAAATATAATTCAATTATCCTACCAATTCTAAATTATCACATTCAACCTCCAGCATTAACACTAATCATATCCATTAATCAAGGGCAAAAAAAAAAGGGCAGTTTCTGCTGTAGGACAGTGGACTAAGAATCTGACTGCAGTGGCTCAGGTTGCTGTGGAGGCTGGGGTTCGAGCCCCGGCCTGGCACAGTGGGTTAAAGAATCCAGCATTCCTGCAAGATACTCAGATCAGGAATCCCTTTCTAAGGAGGAGCCCCAAAGTGATTTCAACTTGGAAAGAGAAGGATGCAAACCAATGTGTCTTCCTCATCTCATCTAATAAGAACCCCACTGTTCCAGACCTGCAGGCAAAAATGTTGGTCACTCTTGACTCTTTTTCTCTCGCTCTTCAAATCTAATGCATCATTTAAAATCCTACTGGCTCTACCAACACAACACATCCAAAATCTGATACACCCGCACTGCCACCACCCTGGTCCAAACCACGAACCATCTCTTGCCCCAAATACTGCAAGTGCCCCACAACTGGGCTCTTCAATTCTGCCCTTGCCCCGCTCAGTCTGTCGGAGTGATACTCCAAAACCATTAGGTCACATCTTATCACTCCTTTGCTCCAGTGTGCTTTCCCATCTTAGAACAAAAGTCAAATCCTTTCTCAAACCGGCAAAACTGTACTTCATCTGTGCCCCTCTGATGATGGCAACCTCATCTACCTCCAGCCAGCCACTATGAGCTCGCTCACTGCTCCTCAAACACACCAGACATACATCAAGGCCTTTAAATTTGCTCCTTCTTCGCAAAAAGGTCTTCCTGCAGATATCCACACGGTTAGCTCCTGGAACTTCATTCGGGCCTTTATGCTAGTCATTTTCTTCAATAGGGCCATCTCTGGCCATCATATCTAAATTTCAATCCCTCATCCTCACGCCCTCATCCCATACATGTCCACAGTCCTCTTCTTTTTTTCTCTCTTTTTAGGTTCTCGCCCGCAGCATATGGAGGTTCCCAGGCTAGGGGTTGAATCAGAGCTGCAGCTGCCGGCCTATGTCACAGCCACAGCAACACCAGATCCAAGCCACATCTGTGACCTACACCACAGCTCAAAGCAACGCCAGATCCTTAATCCACTGAGGGAGGCCAGCATCAAACCCTCATGGATCCTAGTCGGGTTTCTTAACCACTGAGCCACGAAGGGAACGCTGTTCACAGTCCTCTTCTTTGCTTTATTTTTCTTCTTACCATTTACCACCACCTGACAGAGTGTACATTTTATTTACTTTGCTTATAGACTGTAATCACTTCCCATAGATTGTAATCTCCATGAGGGCATAAACATTACCGACTGCTTCATTCTCAGCACCTAGAACAGTATCTGGTGCTTAGCAGACACTTGATAAAGCTTTGAAAGAGTAAGTGAATAAATGAATAGACGCGGAATGAACAAGAAAACTGGGACAGAGACAATTCTGCAACAGCCAAGTAAGAAAGACTAACTGCAGGTTAAGATCTGCAGCTCAAGCTTCAAGGGCTGCCTTGGCTCGCAGGTGCTATCTCTGGCTCCACCCAAATGTGGTGAACCAGATTAACCACCACCATTCAAGATTAATATCTGCGACTTGAGTGTTCCTTGCAAGTTCATTTTCTATTCTAAATCAATCAAGAAGAAACTGGAGGGAAATGAAATCACAGATGAAAAACATTATTGGCTACGCATTACGAACTATGCTTTAACATGCTACAACCCACACTTGAAACTTATTACATAATAAGGCATACACCAAAGGACACAGCTAAAGCCAAAATTTTGAAATAATGCTGTGTAGGTTAGAGAAGTCAAAGGATTTATCTAGAGCACACCCTGCACACTAATCAACTCTTTGCCCCAAATCTTGCTGAACCTGTTTAATATACCGCTATTAAAATAAGAACCACTACTACCCAACTCACTCTCAACTAGTTATTTTGATTTTGGGGAGTTGTTTTTTTGTTTGCTTTTTGGGGCCATACCTGGGGCATATGGAGGTTCCCAGGCTAGGGGATGAATCGAAGCTACAGCCGCCAGCCTACACCACAGCTCACGGCAATGCCGGATCGTTAACCCACTGAGCAAGGCCAGGGATCGAACCTACATCCTCATGGATACTGGTCGGGTTCGTTTACCGCTCAGCCACGATGGGAACTCCACAACTAGTTATTTTGAGGCTGAAACAATGGGAAAGAACTTTTAAAAGCAAAAAATGCTGTACAACCTACAGAGGCAAAAAGTTACTACATTCTAATAAGTTAACTTGTTGGCCACTAGAAAGATTTATTAACGTCCTTCTAGAGTTCCCATTGTAGCTCATTGGGTTAAGAACCCAACTAGTGTCCATGAGGATGCTGCATAGGTTAAGCTGTGGCATAGGTTGCAGAGGTGGCTCAGATCTGGTGCTGCTGTGTCTGCGGCACAGGCCAGCAGCTGCAGCTCCAATTTGACCCCTAGTCTGGGAGAATTTCCCATGCTGCAGGTGTGGTCCTAAAAAGGGGAAAAAAAAATTTTGCCTGGGAGAACTTCCAGATGCCACAGGTATGGCTCTAAAAAATAAAATAAATAAAATGTCCTTTTGGGGAAAGCTTAAGTTTTAAAAACTTTTATAGATTTGTGAATCAGGATGCAAAGCTTCCTCTTCCCAAGCCCCAAATTAAAAGGAAAAATATTTACCTTTTTTATATTCACTTCAGAGAAAGAACTAATAGAAATGAACTTTTTTCTCAGTTATAATAGGGTTATATTATGAAAGAACTTCCAAGGAATTATTTACAAGATTACTAATGTATTAATCAAGACAAAATAATGCACACCATAAATAAATAAATTAATTAATTAATTTATATTTCAAATATCCCAAACCTTCAGGGATTTGGAGGGGAATGACCACAAAGGAGAAAAAAGGAAATTAAAAATAGAGTAGTGGAAATGCTTTCTTTCTTTCTTTTTTGTCTTTTAGGGCCGCACCCGTGGCATATTTAGGTTCCCAGGCTAGGGGTCCAATTTGAGCTGCAGCCGCGGGCCTATGCCAGAGCCACAGGAACGCCAGATCGGAGCTGAGTCTGTAACCTACACCACAGCATAAGGCAAAGCTCAATCCTTAGCCCTCTGAGCAAGGCCAGGAATCAAACCCAAAACCTCACTGTTTCTAGTTGGATTCGTTTCCACTGTGCCACGACGAGAACTCCTAGAAATGTTTTCTTAACTGGAGCGGATTTATTACTTGGGTGAATACATTTTTCAAAACTCAACAAGCTGTACACTTTAAAGGAACACAATGTACTCTATGTAAATCACACCTCAAAATAGAGTTTAAAAAAATGAGAAGTCTGGGAGTTCCAGTTGCAGCTCAGCAGAAACGAATCCGACTAGGAACCAAGAGGTTGCAGGTTCCATCCCTGGCCTCGCTCAATGGGTTAAGGATCTGGCGTTGCCCTGAGCTGTGGTATAGGTCACAGATGCAGCTTGGATCCTGCAGTGGCTGTGGTGTAGGCCAGCAGCTGCAGCTCCGATTCAACCCTAGCCTGGGACCCTCCATATGCTGAGAGTGTGGTCCTAAAAAGTAAAAAAAAAAAAAAAAAAAAAAAAAAAAAAAAAAGAGAGAGAGAGAGAAGTCTGTTTCCTTTAAGAAAGAAAGAGTTATACCAGGGAGGGTCTCAAGGAGAATTTGTAGAACCTGACACAACAGACTTTACAAAAGAGGGTGACAGACCTAAATCAATGGCCAAAAAAAAAAAACCAACTCACAACCTCCGGCCTCAAGGTCAACTCAAAATAGAAAAAAAAAAATAAAGGCGGCATAATGGAGGGGTGGGAGGGTGGGGAGAAATCTCAGCTTCTTAAGAAAACGAAGACCAAACATGGTATTACTTCACAAAGTACAGGGCGAGGAGCAAAGGCTCTAGAGCCTTCAAATGGCTCTGTTAAACGAGAATCTGTGAGGCTGCTTCCCTTTCTGTAAAATGGGGATAACGACGACTCAAGAGTTTAGCCTAGCAGACAGAAAGTGCTCGATGTGTGACACGCAGCGCATTATATCACTGAAGACACCAGAATTGCATACCGACCAGGCCTCCCCAGTCTCCGTCTCGTGGTCGCTTTCGTACGCCTGGTCGCAGACAGCCAGGCCTCACTTCCCTCCTATACACGACCCTAGCAGCGTTTTCGGGCCCGACCACCCCTCGCTGCCCACCTCCCGGGCCTCACCTCGTTCATGAAGCGGGTGACATCGTAGACTCGGCCATGGATAACCAGCCATAGCTCTTTCGGGGAGTTGCGCTTCGCCACCTCCTCCAACCGGTAATAGGTGACGGAGGTCTCGACCCCTTGCCCATCGCTGCCGCTGGCTTCCACAGTCGCCATTGGGTCTCCAATATCTCTTCTCCACCGCTAACCCGGTTTCCGCCGCTAACTTCCTCGAGGTGGAAAGAGCCCTCAGTTCTTCCGGGCTTCCGTAACCAGGCCCATAAGGCTCCTGGCAACAGCCAATCATGACCTCGGATAGTTCCTGGTTCTTTTTCTCTTCACCAATGAAACGAGGGACTCAGTTTCAAATCCCGCCCACTACTGGCATGATCCTAGGGGCGTGGGCCTGGTTCGAGGTCCAACTAACCAATCATATTTACCCATCCTCTCCAATCTCACCAATGAAATACTGTGATTTTGGAAAAGCGCCGAAGAGAGACGTTGACAGACGAGTCAGGCAAAGAGCCAGAAGGTTTCCTCTTCACTCGCCGTAGGGCCCCGCAGAATTCTGAAAAGAGGGAGCAGAGTCACCATTCCTATTTCCCTTCTCCACGCGGCGGATCCTTCCTGAGCCACGTGGAGCTCGTTTCTCCCCCCACCATCCGCACAGTTCTCTGTTCCTGCCCCAGATTTACGTTTTTAGTTTGCAGCCTCCAGGCTGTGACCCCGCGAACCCCGTCTCTCTAAGGCAGTCTTCTCACAAGCAAAATGGGCATAATCTCTACCTTATAGAGTCATTTGGCCGATTAAATGAGAGTGCAGAAAGCTTGGTACATAACAATACATAAGTGACCGGCGGTGTTAGAAAAAGCGGAATGACTGACCTGAGGCCTTGAGACAGTGACTGGGGTTACAGTATGGAGTCACCTAACTTTGTGCCACTACTAAGAATCTGATTTTGTCATGTCAACTATATCTTAAGGCTGGATTTTAAAATGAATTCTTTAATGATCAGGACAAACTACACTGTTTTGTTTCTATGTGTTCTAAAATAGAATTCGCCTCAACTGTCGCTGGGTAGAGGTCCTGGCCTTTTGGAATTACAAGTTGGGTTAATGTGCAGGGTAGTGAGCTACTCATTTTTAACTGCCATTGCAAATGCCAAGTTGGTTATTGTGAAATGTCATTTTCATCATGTCACTCTCCCCTACTCTCCATAGTCCACCCCCACCCACTTTCACCTTTTATAAGCCTTGTGCACCAGCTACTGACTCCTAAACTTACGAGTAAAAATTCACATCTGGGGTCTTACAAGCTCCATCCCCTCTCTTCCAGGGAGTTCCCTGGTGATCTAGCTGTTAGGACTCAGGCGCATTCACTGCTGTGGCCCAGATTCAGTCCCTGGTCTGGGAATTGATGTCCCACATCAAGTAGCTGCAAGCTGTGGGTCAAAAAAAAAAAAAAACAACAGGAGTTCCTGTCGTGGCGCAGTGGTTAACGAATCCGACTAGGAACCATGAGGTTACGGGTTCGGTCCCTGCCCTTGCTCAGTGGGTTAAGGATCTGGCGTTGCCATGAGCTGTAGTGTAGGCTGCAGATGCAGCTCGGATCCCGCATTGCTGTGGCTCTGGCGTAGGCGGGAGGCTCCAGCTCCGATTCAACCCCTAGCCTGGGAACCTCCATATGCCGCAGGAGCGGCCCTAGAAATGGCAAAAAGACAACAACAACAAAAAAAACCCAGAAAGGTACCCTTCCATTGCCTATTCACCTTTCAAGCACCTCAAATTCCAACCCAGAAAGGTACCCTTCCATTGCCTATTCACCTTTCAAGCACCTCAAATTCCACCTTTTTCACAAACTCTGCTACCATTCTGAGCGCCAGTGATTCCATCTCCATAGAGTATGTAAGCACATTACCATTTCAGAAATTTCTGAAAGACAGAAAAACATTTACATACATAGAAATTTAAGTGGCAGCAATAGAGATTTGCAGCAAATGCAAAGGAACACAGCTCTGACATATATTTGGTAAATGAATAATTGACACTTAACCCCAGTGAGCATGAGTCAATTGAGAAGCCTATGTTAAAAATGCAGATTCCAGAGTTCCCGTCGTGGCTCAGTGGTTAAGGAATCCGACTAGGAACCATGAGGTTGGGGTTTCGATTCCTAGCCTCGCTCAGTGGCATACAGCGTGGCCGTGACCTGCAGTGTAGGTTGCAGACGCAGCTCGGTTCCCCGGTTGCTGTGGCTGTGGCGTAGGCCTACGGCTCTAGCTCCCATTTGACCCCTAGCCCGAGAATCTCAAGTGCCGCAAGTGTGGCCCTAGAAAAAGACAAAAAAAAAAAAAAAAAAAAAAAAAGCAGATTCCCTCCTGTCCAGACATGGAGTCTCTTGCTCACCTTGAATCTTGGCTTGCCTTGTTACTTACTTTGGCTAGTAGATCACAGCAAAAGTTCCATCTTCACCGTCTTACAACTCTTCATGATGCTATGAAGGAGCCTGGGACTAAAAATCAGCCATTTAAGCTGTCTCAGCTGCGCCTCCCCCTTAATCAATTTGTTAGCTGAATGTAACACATGAGTATGTCTAGGCTTTATCAGCAGAACTGCCCAGTCAACCCACAGAATCAAGAGAAATAATAAAACATTGTTTTAAAACACTAAAAAAAGCAGATTCCTGGCCCCACTACCAGACATTCAGGACCAATGGGTCTGGATATAGAATCAGAAAGGAACATTTTTAGCAAGTATTTTAAATGATTCCAATGCAAGTAATCTGTGGATAACTTTGAGAAAACGCTCAACTTTTTTTGAAGCATTTTTAATGCAGTTTTTATGGGCTACACTCCATTTACAGTTTTGACAAAATATTGGCTAGATTCCCCATGTGGTACAATACATCCCTGTAGCCTTTCTTATACCCAATAGTATTGCCAGTAGCACTGCCCACTCCCCACTGGTAACCACGAGTTTGCTCTCTCTTTCTCTTTTATTTTTTTGTCTTTTTAGGGCCACACCCACAACATGTGGAGGCTCCCAGGCTAGGGGTGGAATCAAAAATGTAGCTGCCAGCCACAGCCACAGCAACATCAGATTTGACCTGAGCCGAATCTGCAACCTAAACCACAGCTCACAGCAACGCCAGATCCTTAACCCACTGAGTGAGGCCAGGGATTGAACCTGCGTCCTCATGGATGCTAGTCAGATTCATTTCTGCTGAGCCACGACAGGAGCTCTTAATTTGCTCTCTTTATCTATGAGTCTGTTTTGAAACATATTTGATGTCTTTATCGCTTGTACAGTGAATTACTAAAATCACATAGCATTTCCTTTACTACTTCCACCTAGGAAACCGAATCCGATAGTGTTTTTTTAGTGTTGTTGTGTTTTGTTTTTTCTTTTTCGGCCACACCCAGGGCATGTGGAAGTTCCTAGGCCATGGATCAAACCCACACCAAAGCAACACTCAGAGCCACAGCAAGGACAATCCTGGGTCCTTAACCTGCTGAGGCACAGAGGAACTCCCCTACAGGGTTTTTAAAGTCCTTAAGAGGAAAGCATGGAAGAAACTCTCACCAAAGAGAAAGAGGTTGGAGAAATACATTTGGAGTACCACAAAAAGCAAAAAATGGGCTTTCTGAGACCCGAAAGAAGAAAATGGTTTGAGATTCCTCCAGTACCAGGAACCCCACAAACTTCCTCAAAGGGACCTAGGCAGGTGACAGGATTTCGGAGAGCAAGGGCTGGATGGTACATACAGAAAGACTGGACTCTCCACACCAGGGCTCCTGGCTAGCAGACAGACCTGAGTTCCAGTGTGGAGGCTGCCAGCTCTGCAGCAGATCTTTCAGGAAGGAACCAATGTGGAGTAAAGACTAGAGGGCCTGTCCTGAATGTTTTGCACTGTGTAAAACCCCTGGGGAGGAGGAGAGGGATGCGCTCATCAAGGACTAAGACTGAATTTGTCACCATCATGGCAACCGGAATTAGAATCAGATTGAAGTGGGTTTTTTTAAAAAATTTGTATTTAAATTTCTTTTTTTTTTTTTTTTAGAATTTCAAAGTTGAAAGAGTAATACAGTGAATTCTCATTTACTTTTAACTTAGATTCACCAATTATTACTGTTTTTCCATATTTGATTTCTAGCATATATATTATTTATTTATCTGTTCTTTTTATCCATTTCTTGGGCTGCTCCTGTGGCATATGGAGGTTCCCAGGCTAGGGGTCGAATCGGAGCTGTAGCTGCCAGCCTACACCAGAGCCACAGCAACGCGGGATCCGAGCCGCGTCTGAGCCATGTCTGCAATCTGCACCACAGCTCACGGCAACACGGGATCCTTAACTCACTGAGCAAGGCCAGGGATCGAACCTACAACCTCATGGTTCCTAGTCGGATTCATTAAACACTAAGCCACGACGGGAACTCCATCTCATCTATATTTTTATTGTTGTTAATGTTAAAACCACTTCACAGTAAGTTGCAGACATCATGGCCCTTTGCCTCCAAATGTTTCTGTATCTTCTAAGAATAAGAACACATTCTTGGGAGTTCCTTGATGAACTAGTGGTTAAAGACCTGGCATTGTCACTTCGGTGGCACAAGTTCCATCCCTGCCCAGGAACTTCTGCATGCCTCAGGCACAGCCAAGAAGAAGGGGGAGGGGAGAGACTCTTACTATGATTTTCAAATTCAGGGAATTTAACTTTTTTTTTTTTTGGCCATACTTGTGGCATGCAGAAGTTCCCAGGCCAGGGATCAAACCTACACCACAGCAGTGACAACGCGGAATGCTTCACTGGTAGGCCATTAGGGAACTCCTGACATTCATATAAGACTATTATCTAACACGCCATCTGTATTATATCCCAGTTAGTATAATAAGGTCCTTAGTGAAATTCTGGTGTGTCTATGAGAGCCAGGATCCAATGCAGGATAATGTACTGCATGTATTTATGTCTCCTTAATTTCCTTTAATCAAGGACACTTCTTGATTTTTCTTTAAGAACGCTGGCATTTTTGAAAAGTATGGCTTCAAAGTAAATTTGATTCAAAAAACTACTGTGGCCTAAATGTATGTGTGATAACTTCATATTCACAATTTATAGCACAAGAGAGCCAGAAAGTCTAGCTTGGATCCCTACCCTTGCTACTTACCAACTTTGTAAACTAGCCAGCTTTCTCATTCTCTTTTTTTCCCAAGTGGATACCCAGTTGTTCCAACACCTTTTAATGAAAATAGTTCCCCACTGAATTGTTTCCATGTTTTGATGAAAACTGACTGACCATGTAAGTGCGGGTCTTGTTCTAAACTTTCTATTACATATCAGTGATTTATTTGTCTAACCTTATGCCAATTCCACACTGTCTTGGTTACAAGAGCTTTTTTTTTTTTTTTTTTTTTTTTTTTCCAGTCTTTTTGCCACTTCTTGGGCCGCTTCCTCAGCATATGGAGGTTCCTAGGCTATGGGTCAAATCAGAGCTGTAGCCACTGGCCTATACCACAGCCACAGCAACGCAGGATCCGAGCCGTGTCTGCGACCTACACCACAGCTCACGGCAATGCCGGATCGTTAACCCACTGAGTAAGGGCAGGGATTGAACCCGCAACCTCATGGTTCCTAGTCGGATTTGTTAACCACTGAGCCACGACGGGAACTCCTTGGTTACAATAGCTTTGTAGGAAGGCTTGAAGTCAGGTAATGGAAATCGAAGAAGCTTTGCTCTTGGTTTTCAAAATTGTTTCTGCTCTTTTTTTATACATAAAATGATGTTTATTTTTTCCCATTATAGCTGATTTACAGTGTTCTGTCAATTTTCTACCATACAGCATGGCGTCCCAGTCACACATACATGTATACATTCTTTTTTCTCACATTATCATGCTCCATCATAAGCTACTAGACATAGTTCCCAGTGCTACACAGCAGGATCTCATTGCTTATCCATTCCAAAGGCAATAGTCTGCATCTATTAACCCCAAGCTCTCAATCCATCCCACTCCCTCCCCTTCACCCTTGGCAACCACAAGTCTATTCTCCAAGTCCATGATTTTCCTTTCTGTGGAAAGGTTCATTTGTGCCATATATTAGATTCCAGATATAAGTGATATCATATGGTATTTGTCTTTCTCTTTCTGATTTAGTTCACGCAGTATGAGCACCTCTAGTTCCATCCATGTTGCTGCAAATGGCATTATGTCATTCTTTTTATGGCTGAGTAGTATTCCATTGTGTATATATCCAATCATCTGTCATTGGACATTTGGTTTGTTTCCATGTCTTGGCTACTGTGAATAGTGCTGCCATGAACATGCGGGTGCATGTGTCTTTTTCAAGGAATGTTTTGTCCAGATATATGTCCAAGAGCAGGATTGCTGGGTCATATGGTAGTTTTACGTATAGTTTCTAAGTTACACACTGTTCTCCATAGTGGTTGTACCAGCTTACATTCCCACCAACAGTGTAGGAGGGTTGCCTTTTCTCCACACTCCCTCCAGCATTTGCTATTTGTGGATTTATTAATGATGGCCATTCTGACTGGTGTGAAGTGGTATCTCGTGGTAGTTTTGATTTGCATTTCTCTAATAATCAGTGATGTTGAGCATTTTTTCATGTTGTTGGCCATCTGTATATCTTCTTTGGAGAAATGTCTATTCAGGTTTTTTGCCCATTTTTCAATTGGGTTGTTGGCTTTTTTGCTGTTGAGTTGTATCAGTTCATATATTTTAGAGATTAAGCCCTTGTCAGTTGCATCACTTGAAACTATTTTCTCACATTCTGTAAGTTGTCTTTTTGTTTTCTTTTTGGTTTCCTTTGCTGTGCAAAAGCTTGTCAGTTTGATTAGGTCCCATTGGTTTATTTTTGCTTTTATTTCTGCTGCTTTGGGTGACTGACCTGAGAAAATATTTGTAAGGCTGATGTCAGGGAATGTTTTGCCTATGTTCTCTTCCAGGAGTTTGATGGTGTCTTGTCTTATATTTAAGTCTTTGAGTTTATTTTTGTGCATGGTGTGAGGGTGTGTTCTAGTTTCATTGATTTGCATGCAGCTGTCCAGGTTTCCCAGCAATACTTGCTGAAAAGGCTGTTTCTGCTCTTTTTGATCCTTTATATTTCCAAATAAATTATTGCTTGTTTGTCTTTTTAGGGCCGCGCCCACAGCATATAGAGGTTCCCAGGCTTGGGGTCAAATCAGACGTACAGCAGCCAGCCTGTGCTACAGCCACAGCAACTTGGGATCTGAGCCTCATCTGTGACCTACACCACAGCTCATGGCAATGCCAGATTCTTAACCCCCTGAGTGAGGCCAGGGATTGAACCTTTGTCCTCTCGGATAGTAGTCAGATTCGTCTCGCTGAGCCTTGACAGGAACTCCTGTATTTCCACATAAATTTTAAAATCAGCTGGTTGAACCAAGTGGTCAAGGTCAACATCTCCAGCTATAGATCATGTTCATAGCATCTTATCCCTGGTATGTGATACAGGGGCACTTCCCCACTGTGACATCGTCCTGCAAACTCGCAGGCTCAAGCTAAACATAAGAGAAACATTAGGCAAACTCAAATTGAGGAACATCCTACAAAATACCTGACCAGTATCAACCAAAACTGTCAAATGCATTTAAAAATGAAAAACAATGGAGTTCCCGTCATGGTGCAGTGGTTAACGAATCCGACTAGGAACCATGAGGTTGCGGGTTCGGTCCCTGCCCTTGCTCAGTGGGTTAATGATCCGGCATTGCCGTGAGCTGTGGTGTAGGTTGCAGACGCGGCTCGGATCCCGTGTTGCTGTGGCTCTGGCGTAGGCCAGTGGCTCCAGCTCCGATTTGACCCCTAGCCTGGGAACCTCCATATGCCGCGGGAGCGGCACAAAGAAATAGCAAAAAGACAAAAAAAAGAAAAGAAAAAGAAAACAAAGACATGGAGACAATGAGAAATTGTCACGGACCCATTTTGACTAAGGAGACAACAACTAAACACAAAGTGGCAACCTGGATTGTATCCTAGAACAAAAAAAAAAAAAAAGGACATCAGGGGAAAAAAGTGAAATTCAGATTAAAGCAAAGGTAATGTATCAGTGTCGATTTCTCAGGTTTGACAAATGTACTACAATAAAGCTAAGATATCAGTCGTCTTAGTAATCTAAGATATTATGGGAAATAGGGTGAGGCGTATATAAGAACCTCTAAGGCGTTCCCGCTGTGGTGCAATGGAATCAACGGTGTCTCTGAAACTCTGGGATGCCTGTGAGGTTCCCAGCCTGGCACAGTGGGTTAAGGATTCCAAAGTTGCTGTGTTGGCTACAACTGTGGCTCAGATCTGATCCCTGGCCCAGGAACACCATGTGCTGAGGGGCAGCCAAAAAAGAAAAAAAGAACTCTGTAATATTTTGCAATTTCTCTGCAAATCTAAAATTATCCCAAAATAATATGGTTATTTTTTAAAATTAGCCTGTTACTTCCTTTTTTTAAAAGTTATACTGAAGCATAGTTAATTTATAAGGCTGTGATAATATCTACTGTATAGCAAAGTGACCCAGTCATACATATACACTTACTTTCTGTAAAAGTGCTTAGAGATGAATGTATAAAGAATGAACACCTTGGAGTTCCCATCATGGCACAGTGGTTAACGAATCCGACTAGGAACCATGAGGTTGTAGGTTCAGTCCCTGCCTTGCTCAGTGGGTTAACGATCCGGCGTTGCCGTGAGCTGTGGTGTAGGTTGCAGACTCGGCTCGGATCCTGCATTGCTGTGGCTCTGGCGTAGGCCGGTGGCTGCAGCTCCGATTCAACCCCTAGCCTGGGAACCTCCATATGCCATGGGAGTGGCCCAAGAAATAGCAAAAAGACAAAAAAAAAAAAAAAAAGAATGAACACCTTAACAACCTTGAGTCTCACAATCCACAAATGCCCTAAACAACCCAAGCCATAGCAGTGACAAGGCTGGACCATTAACCTGTTGAGCCACCAGGAAACTTTCAATTTGAATCTCTTCTCAATTTGTGATTTTTGGCATAGAGGTCTTCTACAGCTTTTGCTAAAATTAGTTCTAAATATTTTATGGGTTTTATACTATTATAAATGGAATTATTTCATTTCCCAATGGTTTACTGCCATAATATAGAAATACAATTGATTTGGTACATTGACTTAGTATTCTATGACCTTGCTAAACTCACCGATAGTTCTCTTTTTGTTTGTTTTTCTTTTTTTTAGGGCCTTGCCTGCAGCATATGGAAGTTCCCAGGCTAGGGGTTGAAACGGAGCTGCAGCTGCCAGCGTACACCACAGCCACAACAATGCCAGACACAAGTAGCATCTGTGACCCAAGCCGAAGCTCACAGCAACACCGTATCCTTAACCCATTGAGCAAAGCCAGGGATTGAACTCACATCCTCACAGATACTAGTTGGGTTCTTAACCCACTGAGCCACAATGGGAAATCCTAAACTCATTATAATTCTAATGGTTGTTTTGTAGAATTTCCCAAGCTGCTGAAGGGACAATACTGGATCTTTAACCCACTGTGCCACAGAGGAATTTCCAATTTCTTTTTTTTTTTTTTTTTTTTAGATTGTTGGGTTCAATTCGCTACAATTTTCCTTAGGGATCTTTTGTTTATATTCATAAGGAATGATGTTCTATAGTTTTCTTGACAATCTTTCATAGGTTTTTGGGTTTTTTGGTTTTTGGGTTTTTTTGAGCTCTTCGATAAACATTTACTGAGTAACTACAGCTAAGTACTAGGTCATGTATTAAACAAAACTCAGCACGGTGCCTGCCACAGAGTCCTCAGTTAATGCTGGCTAGTTTGGAGTTATTATTCTAAGTGCTATAGAAGACCTGGCTCTTAAAAGAAGTAAGAGGAAGATGGCATTTACCATTCAAAACATTTTAACATTAATGTTTTACTACCATTAAAACATTTTAGGGAGTTTGGGGTTAGTAGGTGCAAACTGTTGCCTTTGGAGTGAATAAGCAATGAAATCCTGCTGTATAGCATAAGGAACTATATCTGATTACTTATGATGGAACATGTTGGAGGATAACGTGAAAAAAAGGAATGAATATGGATGTGTGGCTGGGTCACTTTACTGGGCAGCGGAAATGGACAGAACAGGAGTTCCCATCATGGTGCCATGGAAACGAATCTGACTAGGAACCATGAGGGTTCAATCCCTGGCCTCGCTCACGCTCAGTGGGTTAAGGATCCAGCACTGCCATGTGGTGTAGGTCGCAGACACGGCTCAGATCTGGTGTGGCTGTGGCTGTGGCATAGGCCAGCAGCTACAGCTCCTATTAGACCCCTAGCTTGGGAACCTCCATATGCCGCGGGTGCGGCCCTAAAAACCAAAAAATAAAATAAAATAAAATAAAATAAAACAAAAAGCAAGCAAGAAAGAAATCGACAGAACATTGTAAATCAACTATGATTTAAAAATTAAAAAAAAAAAAATTTTAGGAGTCCCCATGTGGCTCAGCAGGTTAAGGATCCAGTGTTGTCACTGCAGCAGCTCAGGTTGCTGCTCATGGCTTTGATCCCTGGCCTGGGAAATTCCATATGATGCAGGTTTGGCCAAAGGAAAAAAAAAATTAACATTAATGTTTTACTTCCACTGTTTTTATATATTACAAAATCCTTTACCCACAGCTGTCCAGCTGTGTGCTCTGAAATTTATCTCAGATCAACAAACTAGTGTGTAATGCTGCTACAGGAGAGTTATTTACCTTGCAAGCTCATCTTAACTGCTTTCGTATAAACAGTTGAAATGGAGCAGGAAAGGGAAGACAGTCAGGGAAGACATTGTGCATGCTCCTTAAGAATAGAGCAAAGGGGGACTTCCCATCGTGGCTCAGCGGTTAGTGAACCCAACTAGCATCCATGAGGACGCAGGTTCGATCCCAGGCCTCGCTCAGTGGGTTAAGGATCCGGTGTTGCCCTGAGCTGCGGTGTAGGTCACAGATAAGGCTCAGATCCCGAGTTGCTGTGGCTGTGGCATAGGCCGACAGCTGTACTCCCATTCAACCCCTAGCCTGGGAACTTCCATATGCCACAGATGCAGCCCTGTCACATTTTTCTGCAGACATCAAACTCACCTCCTGGGTTCTCACCCTCTTTTTGGTGGGGAAGTTCTCTTTTCTCTTTTCCTGTTCCAAGAACAGAATACAATTACGTGGCCCACAGATCTGTTCTTGGCCCTCTCAAGGTATTATGTCCCCTGCCAACCTACTTTCACCCCTTGCCAGAGGGAAGACAAAACCTTTTTTTTTTTTTTTCTTTTTTTCTTTTTGGCTGTGGTGAGCAGCAGCTTGATGTAGAATCTCAGTTCCCAGGCCAGGGGTTGATCCTGGGCAGTAGTGGTGAAAGCACTGACCACTAGCTCACCAGGGAAATCCCGGAAGAGAAACTCTTAAAGCCATCACAGAAGAAGAATCTCCTTCCCTTCCCAGGGCCAGGCCTGGGCCATCCAGTATCAGGGAGGCTTCAGAAAACTGGTTCAAAGAGCCCATATTGTGGAAGGTATGGCCTCAGGAAGGGCTGTTTGATTGCAAGCATCTTAGGGTTGTTCCAACCCCCAGGTCAGTCGGACCTCTCAGCCTCCTGGGCAGCCTCTTCTGGGGAGTCCCCTAGAACTACCCTGTTGAGTTTTATGACTGTAGGCTCAACTCCTGCTGGCCCAGCCCAGTTTCTAGAATGGAAAGAAACTCTGGCTTTGCAAACAGCCATCCATAAGGTTATTTTCTACCCTGGATTGGTTTTCCGGGCTTCAATAGACCCAATTTTCTTTCTTTTAGTGTTTGTTTGCTTTTTTTAAAAAACGAGTAATAGGAGTTCCCGTCGTGGCGCAGTGGTTAACGAATCCGACTAGGAACCATGTGGTTGCGGGTTCGATCCCTGCCCTTGCTCAGTGGGTTAATGATCCAGCGTTGCCGTGAGCTGTAGTGTAGGTCACAGACGCAGCTCGGATTCCACGTTGCTGTGGCTCTGGCGTAGGCTGGTGGCTACAGCTCTGATTAGACCCCTAGCCTGGGAACCGCCATATGCTGCGGGAGCAGCCCAAGAAATGGCAAAAAGACAAAAAAAAAAGGAGGGGGGATAAATACATACAATTGTTTCAAATAAATATATATACACATATATATGACATGTTTCTAGTGTATATATTAGATACCCCTAAATATATAGGTGTATGTGTCCTCACAATCTACTATAATTCAGCAGTAAAAATAGCGTGCTGAAACATGGATGTACCTCGAAAACATCAGCCTAAGGGAAAGAAGCCAGTCACAGCAGACCACATACAGTATGATTTCATTCATACGCAATTTCCTGAAAAGGCATATCCATAGAGAGAAAGTAGATTTGGTGGTTGTTCAGGGATGAGAGGGTTGGGAGAAATGGGGAGTGACCACTGATGGCTATGAGGTTTCCTTTGCTGGGGGTGGTGAAAATGTTCTAATATTAGACTGTGATGATGGTTGCACAACCCTGTGACTACACTAAAAGTACTGGATTATAGAGTTTTTTCCCCCCTGGCCATGCCTGTGGCATGTGAAGTTCCCAGACCGGGGGTCAAACGTCATACCATGTAAGTAACAATACCAGATCCTTAACCCGCTGTGCCACAGGGGAACTCCTGAATTGTACACTTTCAACAGGCACATTGCGTGCGTGGTACATGAGTTATAGCTCAGTAAAGCTGTTGAAGGAAAAAAAACAGATAAAAATGAAAATGTTAGAAGTCTGGATTTCCCGCTGTGGCACAGTGGAAATGAATTGGACTCGTATCCATGAGGACCTGGGTTTGATCCCTGGCCTTGCTCAGAGAGTTAAGGATCCCGTGTTGCTGTGGCTGTGGTATAGGCTGGCAGCTGTAGCTCTGATTCGACCCCTAGCCAGGGAACTTCCATATTCCACAGATGTGGCCCTAAAAAGCAAAAAAAAAAAGTTAGAAGTCTAATTTCATGGTTAGGGGATGGGCATAAGGAGGGGATTAAAAACATAATAAGGCTACAATACTTCCCAGATATGGAGCCAATGAAAAAATGAACATGAAAAGACATTAACAGTTGGAAGTATCTTTATCCTTTATTCCCTATATGATGCCAACTTGTTAATCCGCTGCATCACAAGAGAACTCCAGGAGGGGTTCTTTTTGATAATGATGATCTAGTACAGAGACTGGCTGATGTCACTATTTTTACTACAATCTACTGAGCGAAAGGCCACTTTGAAAAATCATAATGTTTCCATAAACACAAAGTTTCCGTTAGGCTGGTTTTGCTCTCAGAATGCTCTAGTTTTCTGGCCAATGGCCTTTATCTAGTCTGTAGAGGATGAGTAACAAGGCAGAGAAAGCTCCTTCATGACTAGATTAATCTGTAATATGTTTTTATTTATTTTTAATTTTATTTAATATTTATTTATTTATTTTTGCTCTTTTAGGGCCGCACCTGGAGCATATGGAAGTTACCAGACTAGGGGTCAAATCGGAGCTGCAGCTGCTGACCTATGTACAGCCACAGCAACACCAGATCCAAGCTGAGTCTGTGACCTACACTGAAGCTCACAGCCACGTAGGATGCTTAACCCACTGGGAAAGGCCAGGGATTGAACATGAGTCCTCATGGATACTAGTTGGGTTTGTTACCTCTGAGCCACAACAGGAACTCCTAAAATCAGCTTTTTAATTTTTTCATTTATTTTTATTTTTAAAAATGTCTTTGCTTTTTTTAGGGCCACATCTACAGCATATGGGAGGTTTCAAGGCTAGGGGTCGAACTGGAACTAGAGCCGCCAGTCTACACCACAGCCACAGCAACATCGGATCCGAGCCCCATCTGCGACCTACACCGCAGCTCACGGCAATGCCAGATCCACTGAGCAAGGCCAGGGATTAACCCGCATCCTCATGGATACTAGTCAGATTTGTTTTGGCTGAGCCACAACAGGAATTCGAAAATCAGCCTTTTCAAAGATATAATTTATATGTATTGATGTACTCTTTTCTAGAAACCGTTGTCTACCTTCATTTAGGTAAACATTTGGTCAGTGGAGTGACTGAAGGAGTGAATGGTGGTTATGAAGTAAGTGATAAATAAGTAACTTAAGATAAGTAACTTAAGAGGGGCAAGTTTTAAGTTTAATTTTTCAAGTCCTTAATACATTCACATGGCTCAACACTGAAAAAAAAAAAAAAACTAAACAGCTCAATAAACAGTCTCTTGCCTCCCTTTTCTCTCTGCTTTCCACTCCCTTCCCCCTCATCCACCCCAGATAATCACTTAATAATTTTTTGTATATCCTTCCTGAGTTTCTTTTTTTTCCTTTTTTTTTTTTTTTTTTTTTGGTCTTCGTGTGTTTTCTAGGGCTGTACCCGTGGCGTATGGAAGTTCCCAGGCTAGGGGTCTAATCAGAGCTGTAGCTGCTGATCTACTCCAGAGCCACAGCAACGCCAGATCTGAGCCGCATCTGTGACCTACACCACAGGTCATGGCAACGCCAGGTCCTTAACCCACTAAGCAAGGCCAGGGATCAAACCTGCAACCTCATGGTTCCTAGTCGGATTCATTCACCACTGTGCCACGACGGGACTCCAGTATCCTTCCTGAGTTTCTCTACGCAAATGCAAGTAAATATAATATTTATACTTAGATTTACTCACTTTTTTTTTTTTTTTTTTGGTCTTTTTGCCTTTTCTAGAGCCGCTTCCCTCGGCATATGGATGTTCCCAGGCTAGGGGTCTAATCAGAGCTGTAGCCACCGGCCTACGCCAGAGCCACAGCAACGCAGGATCTGAGCCGATCTGCAACCTACACCACAGCTCACGGCAACGCCGGATCCTCAACCCACTGAGCAAGGCCAGGGATTGAACCTGCAACCTCATGGTTCCTAGTCGGATTCGTTAACCACTGCACCATGATGGGAACTCCTAGATTTACTCACTTTTATACAAGCAACACATTCTGCATCTTGCCTTTTTTACTGAATGACATCTTTGAAAAGTTTAGGAAATAATACATAGAGAGCCTCCTTGTTTTATTTTTATAGCTGCAGAGTTTTCTATAGTTTAGTATCACAGTTTGGTGTGAATGTATCACAATTTAATTAGTCTCCTACTGATAGATATTTGGGTTTCCAGTGTTTGGGAATTACAAATAATATTATAATTAATAACATTGATCTTAGGGGAGTTCCTGTCGTGGTGCAGCCGAAACGAATCCGAGTACGAACCATGAGGTTGTGGGTTCGATTCCTGGCCTCATTCAGTGGGTTAAGGATCTGCCGTAGCCATAAGCTGTGGTGTAGGTCACAGACGCGGCTCAGATCTGGCATTGCTGTGGCTGTGGTGTAGGTCGGCAGCTGTAGCTCCAATTTGACCCTTAGCCTGGGAACCTCCATATGCTGCAGGTGCAGCCCTAAAAAGCAAAAAACAAACAAAAAAAATATTGATCTTAGGTCATTATACACATGTACAAGAAGAAATGAGATGTCTAGGTCAAAAGCACATGCATTTGTACTGTTAGCAACTGTACCAATTTACACTCTCACAGCCAGTGCTCGTATGTGTTCATAGCCCCAAAAAGTGTTATCAAAGTTTTTAAATCATTACAGACATTTTTAAAAATTGCACCACACTGTAGTTTTGACTTGTATTTCTATTCTTATGCATGAAGTCCAACACCTTTTTCTTTTTTTCTTTTCTTTTTGTCTTTTTAGGGCCGCACCCACAGTATATGGAGATTCCCAGGCCAGGGGTCGAATCGGAGCTGTAGGCACTGGCCTACGCCAGAGCCACAGCAACACCAGATCAGAGCCACGTCTGTGACCTACACCACAGGTCATGGCAACACTGGATCCTTAACCCACTGGGCAAGCCCAGGGATCAAACCTGCATCCTCATGGATGCTAGTCATATTCCTTTCAGCTGAGCTACGAGGGGAACTCCAAACATCTGTGTCTATATTTATGAGTCAGAAAGGAATTTATCACCCTTCCATACAGATCAATATCTGAAAAAAAATCCTAATGGCCTAGAATTTCTTCTGAGAAGAGATGGTTTGATTTCCATATGCGAGCACAAGCCTACCTAAGGGTAATCTCTGTGCCCAACTTCACAGTTTAGATTTTATCATCCTAATCTCTGATTGAATGTCAACCCCTGGGTGAGGTACGAGTGAGCCATCCCACCCTAAGAGGCTACCAGTCGAAAACATCATTCTGTTTTTCCCTCTATAGAGCCTAGGGCTACATGATATTTTTCTTTTCTTTTTTACCCTCAAAACCAACTTTATTGGTATTCTGGAAAGTAAGCAAAAGATGCAAACAACCAAGTGAATGCTTAACCAGGAAAAGGCAGATGAATCTCCGTAAGAGAGCTCTGTGGTGCTTTATCTTACTCTTCCCCGTCCCCTTCTCTCCAGTGTGGCAGAAGCTTTGAAGACTAGAGCCTCCATTCTTCCTATTAGTTCTTAGTCCGGGAAGTAGTAGAAGAGACCTCATTCTTAAGGAATTGTGGTTGTTTGTTTCTACCAGTCTGATGGCTCCTGGAAGGGCCAGTTCAAAAGGCATGCTCTCTACAGAGTTTCCTCGCCTGCCCGCTTGCATCTCTCACAAGCATCCTATCCTAATACATCTATTTCTTGTCTATCAAAAAAAAAAAGGAGTTCCCATCATGGCACAGTGGTTAAAGGAAGCCAACTAGCAACCAAGAAGACTCAGGTTTTATCCCCGGCCTTGCTCAGTGGGTTAAGGATCTGGCGGTGCTGTGAGCTGTGGTGTAGGTCGCAGACGTGACTTGGATTCCCCATTGCTGTGGCTGTGGCATAGGCCGGTGGCTACAGCTCCGATTCGACTCCTAGCCTGGGAACCTCCATATACCTCGGGTGTGGCCCTAAAAAGACAAAAGACAAAAGACAAAAAAAAAAAAAAAACAACAACAACAACAACAAAAAAACTCACCAAAAGGCATACCCTCATTTTTGCCTAACTCAGAACTCTCTCCAGTCTGAAGGCAGCTACTTGGGGGGGCACTTAATGGATTTTAAGCCAAATGGATTAGCCACTGCCTCCCAAGGCAAGGAATATCAGTTGGGCAAACAACAGACCAACCAAAAATAATAATGTTTAGGTATAAGGTATCTCTTTGAGACTCTGCTTTTAATCATTTTGAGTATCTGGAAATGAAATTGTTGGATCATGTGGTAACTTTATTTTCAACTTTTAGAGGAACTCCTGTGGTTTTTTTTTGTTTGTTTTGCTTTTTTGTTTTGTTTTGTTTTTGGGTTTTTTTTGTCTTTTTGTCTTTTTAGGGCCGCACCCACAGTATATGGAGATTCCCAGGCCAGGGGTCGAATCGGAGCTGTAGGCACTGGCCTACGCCAGAGCCACAGCAACACCAGATCAGAGCCACGTCTGTGACCTACACCACAGGTCATGGCAACACTGGATCCTTAACCCACTGGGCAAGCCCAGGGATCAAACCTGCATCCTCATGGATGCTAGTCATATTCCTTTCAGCTGAGCTACGAGGGGAACTCCAAACATCTGTGTCTATATTTATGAGTCAGAAAGGAATTTATCACCCTTCCATACAGATCAATATCTGAAAAAAAATCCTAATGGCCTAGAATTTCTTCTGAGAAGAGATGGTTTGATTTCCATATGCGAGCACAAGCCTACCTAAGGGTAATCTCTGTGCCCAACTTCACAGTTTAGATTTTATCATCCTAATCTCTGATTGAATGTCAACCCCTGGGTGAGGTACGAGTGAGCCATCCCACCCTAAGAGGCTACCAGTCGAAAACATCATTCTGTTTTTCCCTCTATAGAGCCTAGGGCTACATGATATTTTTCTTTTCTTTTTTACCCTCAAAACCAACTTTATTGGTATTCTGGAAAGTAAGCAAAAGATGCAAACAACCAAGTGAATGCTTAACCAGGAAAAGGCAGATGAATCTCCGTAAGAGAGCTCTGTGGTGCTTTATCTTACTCTTCCCCGTCCCCTTCTCTCCAGTGTGGCAGAAGCTTTGAAGACTAGAGCCTCCATTCTTCCTATTAGTTCTTAGTCCGGGAAGTAGTAGAAGAGACCTCATTCTTAAGGAATTGTGGTTGTTTGTTTCTACCAGTCTGATGGCTCCTGGAAGGGCCAGTTCAAAAGGCATGCTCTCTACAGAGTTTCCTCGCCTGCCCGCTTGCATCTCTCACAAGCATCCTATCCTAATACATCTATTTCTTGTCTATCAAAAAAAAAAAGGAGTTCCCATCATGGCACAGTGGTTAAAGGAAGCCAACTAGCAACCAAGAAGACTCAGGTTTTATCCCCGGCCTTGCTCAGTGGGTTAAGGATCTGGCGGTGCTGTGAGCTGTGGTGTAGGTCGCAGACGTGACTTGGATTCCCCATTGCTGTGGCTGTGGCATAGGCCGGTGGCTACAGCTCCGATTCGACTCCTAGCCTGGGAACCTCCATATACCTCGGGTGTGGCCCTAAAAAGACAAAAGACAAAAGACAAAAAAAAAAAAAAAACAACAACAACAACAACAAAAAAACTCACCAAAAGGCATACCCTCATTTTTGCCTAACTCAGAACTCTCTCCAGTCTGAAGGCAGCTACTTGGGGGGGCACTTAATGGATTTTAAGCCAAATGGATTAGCCACTGCCTCCCAAGGCAAGGAATATCAGTTGGGCAAACAACAGACCAACCAAAAATAATAATGTTTAGGTATAAGGTATCTCTTTGAGACTCTGCTTTTAATCATTTTGAGTATCTGGAAATGAAATTGTTGGATCATGTGGTAACTTTATTTTCAACTTTTAGAGGAACTCCTGTGGTTTTTTTTTGTTTGTTTTGCTTTTTTGTTTTGTTTTGTTTTTGGGTTTTTTTTGTCTTTTTGTCTTTTTAGGGCCGCACCCACAGTATATGGAGATTCCCAGGCCAGGGGTCGAATCGGAGCTGTAGGCACTGGCCTACGCCAGAGCCACAGCAACACCAGATCAGAGCCACGTCTGTGACCTAACACCACAGCTCATGGCAACACTGGATCCTTAACCCACTGGGCAAGCCCAGGGATCAAACCTGCGTCCTCATGGATGCTAGTCAGATTCGTTTCAGCTGAGCTACGAGGGGAACTCCAAACATCTGTGTCTATATTTATGAGTCAGAAAGGAATTTATCACCCTTCCATACAGATCAATATCTGAAAAAAAATTCTAATGGCCTAGAATTTCTTCTGAGAAGAGATGGTTTGATTTCCATACGCGAGCACAAGCCTACCTAAGGGTAATCTCCAACTTCACAGAGATTATTGTAGCCCCTGGCCTATACCAGAGCCACAGCAACGCGGGATTGGAGCTGCGTCTGCAACCTATACCACAGCTCACGGCAATGCCGGATCCTTAACCCACTGAGCAAGGCTGGGGATCAAACCCGAAACCTCATGGTTCCTAGTCGGATTCGTTAACCACTGCACCACAACGGGAACTCCAAGGAACTGCCATATTGCTCACTGTAGCAGCTATACCATTTTACATTCCCACCAACAGTGTACAAGGGCTCCAATTTCTCCACATTCTCACCAAAACTTTTATTTTTTTGGCTGCACACATGCCATGTGGACGTTTCAAGGTCAGGGATCGAACCCAAGCCACAGCAGTGACAATGACAAATCCTTAACTACTGGCTACCATGGAATTCCTATTTCTACTTTTATTTCCTGTACTTTTGGTGTCATATCTAAGACCTTGTTGCTAAATCCATTGTAATACATGAAGCTTTTCTCTTAAGTCTTCTTCTAAGAGTTTTATAGTTTTAGCTCTTACATTTAAGTCTTTGGTCCATTTTGAGGATTTTTTTTTTTTTTTTTGTCTTTTGTCTTTTGTCTTTTCTAAGGCTGCATCCTCGGCATATGGAGGTTACCAGGCTAGGGGTCCAATCGGAGCTGGAGCCGCCGGCCTACGCCAGAGCCACAGCAACTCGGGATCCGAGCCATGTCTTCGACCTACACCACAGCTCATGGCAATGCCGGATCCTTAACCCACTGAGCAAGGCCAGGGATTGAACCCAAGTTCTCATGGATACTAGTCAGGTTCGTTAACCACTGAGCCATGATGGGAACTCATGTTTAATTTTTTATATTCCATTTTGTGCTATTTTTTAGATTTATGTGTGAATTGATCTGTACGCACACCACCCTCAGTACCTGCCTTGGTGCTTGGCATTACAATAGGTACTTAATAACTATCTGTTAAATGATTAAATGCTCAGCTTCTGGAACAAATAAAAGGGTAAAGTTTCTGAACGGTTTCTTAACAGAGTTTTTGAAATTAGCCTGTGGGAAAGGAATTTGGCCTTGCTACTAGCCTACTCAGGCAGCCCCAAACCCTGAAGCTTTATTCTCAAAGCATTTTAACTTCATGCTAATTCTGAGTGGTGGACATGAGACCCACCCCTGGTTAAGTTCAGGTTAGGTTTGGGACACTGGGATATTTTCTTTCATCCATAATCACTGGATCAAGGCCTATAAATCAAATAGTTAAGACTCAAAACACAAACAAGGTCGAAATTTGTTTCTTCCTGCCCTCTGTTTTTCTTGGCATGGAAAAACTCAAGCTTTTCCTGACTGGGGATGGGTAATGACACTGAGGGGTGATTCATTAAAAGTGGCCTGAGTAACTGCCCTTTCATTTCTTCTCATTCTTTCCCCTTATTGTCTCAACTCATGTAAGGAAACACATTGAATAAAATCATTCTCCTGCTGATAAAGAACTTTCTCTTGACTCTTTGTCCATCTGCAGGCAATATGCTCCCAAAATCAAAATTTTGGAACTGGGGAAGCCACTGTGGCTAAGGGTAGATGTAATGGGTATTTCTGATACAGAAGGAAGGTCCAGAACCCTGGTTTATGGAAGCCACTTTTTTTACTCCCTTTCCTCAGCAAGGTTATCTCTCACGTTAGGAAATTGTGTCTCTCCCCTGGGGGTGTTATGGCCACACAAGCAGGAGGTGGGTGTGGCTGTGGGTAAGTCACAGTTCCCCATCTCTAAAATGGGTATCATAACACCAGTATTTTCCCCTCGAATGAATGTCATTGACATCAACCATCCCCAAGTCCAGGAGGGAGAAAAGGAAGTGGCAACCGTAAAAACCATTCATTTAACAGTACACATAGATAATAATATTAAGAGAAATAGCAGAACATTCCATCTTCATCTTTTACACTATGTGCTGCTCTTTTATTTGAAATATTTTAATAAATTTTTTAAAGAAATAAAGAATACATTAAAAATATGTATAAAAGGAGGCTGGACGATAATAGACCAAAACAACTAACAACAGCCATCTCAGGGTTGAGGGTATGAAGTTAATTTTCATTGCCACCTTTATACTTTTCGGTATCTTTTTAGTTCTTTTCACAGATTGTGTATTACTTTTATAATCAAAAAGAAAGTATAACATAGTGTTGTTTTCTTTAAGTGGGTTTGTGTGCCCCAACCTCCCGCACCTCTGTGGAAGTGGAACGATTTACTTGCATAGGGTCAAAAGGGTGGGTGTAGAAGGACACAGCTGGGCAGGTGCGGTGAAGGACAGATGTGACTCTGCTCAGGGTCAGGGTGAGGTTGTGGAAAAATACTAGTGATGCCACACCCTCAGTATGGTTCTGGTCAAGGCTACTCTTGAATCACCCCTCCACAGGCTTCCCCCCAACCCCATGTGAAATAACCCCAGTTTCTTTCACCTGCTGTTGTAAGCCTAGCTTCCTTGCCTTGCATCATTTTTATGATCTCCTTCTGAGCCTGTTCCCAGCACGCTGCTATCTCTGGATTCCACAAGAAATCAGCTCCTCTGGTAGAGAACCCAGTCAGGAAGGGGAGAGTGAGAGGAGGAATCTGTGGATCTGTGATAGCCAAAGTTAGTGGTTCTTGTTGACTTGTGAGAAGGGGCTCAATAAATAGATTCCCTCCTCCCTAGTCACACTCTGAATCAATTGTAGGTCAAGATAGTCAGGAGATGAATTATTTTCTCATAAGGCCATAGGCTGGAGAATGTGGCTGAGCGTGTGTGCTCAACAGGCTTCCTTGAATCCAAATCAAAAAGACTTTAAGAGACCGAGAAGAGGAAGACACCAGGGAACTTAAGCCCAGTTTCTCTCTCTCTCTCTTTTTTTTTTTTTTTTTTTTTTTTTGTCTTTTTGCCTTTTCTAGGGCTGCTCCTGCAGCATATGGAGGTTCCCAGGCTAGGGGTTGAATCGGAGCTGTAGCTGCCGACCTACGCCAGAGACAGAGCAACGCGGAATCTGAGCCGCATCTGTGACCTACACCACAGCTCACCGCAACACCGGATCCTCAACCCACTGAGCAAGGCCAGGGATTGAACCTGCAACCTCATGGTTCCTAGTCGGATTCGCTAACCATTGAGCCACAACAGGAACTCCATGGCCCAGTTTAGGCACTAATGGTAACTGACATCTCTCTATAGGAGGGAAATATCTGGAGTGAGGAGAAGGCATTTTCCTCTCCAAAAGTTCATACTACCTCTTAATGATTACAAAACATTTTGAGGGTATGAAGCAAGCTATAAACCACCACCTCAGAAAAGTGCACATCAGTGCTGAGCTTGGGTATTAATGGTTTGTATCTGCCCGCCTTTCCCTTTCTTCTGGTCTCTGTACCTCATCTTCCAGGGAGGAACTGTTCCTATTCTAGACTCTGTGAAGCTAGTGGGGCTGCCAATCAGGTGCTCAGTCTCCCCTCCTTACAGCTGAGGCATGTGATCCAATCTGTCCAATCAGAGTAGCTCATTTCCCTGGCCCTGTTGTTTTAGGATTGGGCACTTGATTTAAGGCAGCCAATCAGGGAGTAGGACTAAGGGCAGGACACTGCTTCTTTATATAATGAATACGGGGAATTCCCATTGTGGTGCATCCGAAAGGAATCCGATTGGGAACATAGGGTTACAGTTCAATCCCTGGCCTTGCTCAGTGGGTTAAGGATCCGGTTTTGCTGCGAGCTGTGGTGTGGGTCGCAGATGCTGCTGGGATCTGGCATTGCTGTGGTTGTGGCCTAGGCTGGCAGCTACAGCTCCGATTCGCCCCCTGTCCTGGGAACCTTCATATGCCTCGAGTGTGGCCCTAAAAAAAGGCAAATAAATAAATAAATAAAAATTTAAAAATAAAGTTTAAAAAAATACTGAATTGAAAGAAAGTAAAGCTCTGAGCTCTCCACAGCTATTTTGTCTGCCAAGTGGTGAGAGTCTAAAGAATGGAGCCCAACAAAGCAGAAAGGTGCCCTGGGGATATTGTTGACCCCTTGGATCTGGTCATAAATGAAATCTAGTCTTGTAATCACTAAATTTGCCCCCCCTCTTTTGTCTTTTTGCCATTTCTAGGGCCGCTTCTGCGGAATATGGAGGTTCCCAGGCTAGGGGTTGAATTGGAGCTGTAGCCTCTGGCCTACACCAGAGCCACAGCAACTCGGGATTCGAGACGCGTCTGCGACCTACACCACAGCTCACGGCAAACACCGGGCCCTTAACCCACTGAGCAAGGCCAGGGATCAAACCTGCAAACTCATGGTTCCTAGTCGTATTCATTAACCACTGAGCCACGACGGGAATTCCTAAATTTGCCCTTTTTTTTTTGGCTCAAGCTAGTATCATGTAGGTTTCTGTTCCTTGCACACACATAGAACTTGGCCTGCACTTATCAGGGGTGCTTAGACTGTGAAGCCCAAACATTCACTGGACATTCAGAGCCCCCTCTGTTAGTGGTGGCCTTTATAAATCTGACAATTGACCAAATGTTCTAAAAGATTCAGCTAGATTTGATGACTGCATTTGGGGCAGTGATACTTGCTTCTTCAAGTCGATACTATTTCTGCTTGCCAGCAACTCGGAAACCATACTAAAAGTACAGGTTTGGAGGGCCCATAGCTTGAGAGAAAACAAGTAACATGGATGGGTTGGAATGTAGAAACTGCTAGGAGAAAGTGACTGATCCTCTCTTCTTTTCTATGTCATGGATGAGAGTTGGAGGTGGAAAGAGAAAGAGAATCCTACTGAAACCAAAGAGGATGTGTGGGCCTGTTAACCTGCAAAATGGCATTAGGAGATAGATGCAGAGTGGTGTAGAAAAGCTATGGGAAAATAACAACTAACATGTTATTAAGCATTTGCTCTGGGCTAGACATCACACTGAACACTTGACAGGCATTTGAACAATTCTAGGTGGTGGGTACTATTGTTACTCCTATTCTACACAGGCTAAAACTGAGACCGAGGAGGGTTAGGCACCCGTGAGAGGGGTGAGAGGGTTCTACTGCTCCTGGAGCCAGGACTCCACATCAGGGCTGTCTGAATCCCACACATCTAACCACCAGGTCCTCCTCTCTAGCTGAAGACCCGCGTTAGAACCTAGCTTCTGTCACTTGCTCCTTAAGTGACCTTGGGCAAATCAGCTTCTTTGAGCTTATTTCCTCACCTGGAAAACTCAGATATCATACCAGGTAATTTTTTTCTCTCTTAAAACTCTTTCAACTCAAAATTTTTTTAAAAAAAATCAAAAGTTTCAAAAACTTAAGAAAAAAACCCCAACTCCCCAGTCTAGGATTTGTATTCTTGGCCTGAGCTTTTCCCCTCAAGACCGTATAGATCGGCTTTCCCATGGGTTTAGAATCAAAGGGCTCCTTCGGGTTATGTGTTCCTTTGAAATGGATTCAAAGGCACGTGTTTTCATAGTGGAGGGGAAACTAGAAAGCCTTCATCCTTGTTGAGTGAATCAGCATCCTGGGAGCACAGGTGACAGGTCCTGACCCATCCCTTCGCAGTCTGATAAACCCACAGGTCAGAGCTCTGAACTCAACCCCACTTTTCCTTCTTCCTGTCTGCCTTGTGGGTTTTCTGATAAGGTGCCCTTAGTCAGCTGTGACAGTGTTTTCTCCCTCTGCAAACACAGTCTCCAGGGCGTGCACTCTGCCTGCGAGCTCCCCAGCTGCTTCCAGCTCTCCCTCTGCCCACAGCCCTTTAATTGCTGCATTCCAACAAATTAGCCATGTGACAGAAGATTATTTTTAACTTCAATAGAGCAGCTCCCTCTCTTTTAATATATCATGCTTGGCCCACATTCCCTCGGTGAAAAGGGCACCATCGGCTACTTCTGAGAACTTTTAATTACTCCAATTGTTTGCAAAACTCTTAGAAGCTTGAAAAAAAAAATAACATTTCTTTCTCCTAGTGCAGTTTTCCCATCTGCCATTTAATGAAAGCTGAGGCTGAGTTCAACCCAGGGATTTACCAGTTTTAATGGGTCTCCCCTCAAACCCCTCCAGCTGCTCCCACTCTCCACAGCATAGTTTTTTTTTTTGGGGGGGTTGTTTTTGTTTTGTTTTGTTTTTTTTTTTTGCTTTTTGGGCCGAACCCACAGCATATGGAAGATAGGGGTATAATTGAAGCTGTACCAACTGGCCTACACCAGAGCCACAGCAACGTCAGAACCGAGCCGCATCTGCAACCTACACCACAGCTCATGGCAACGCCAGATCCTTAACCCACTGAGCAGCAAGGCCAAGGATAGAACCCACAACCTCATGGTTAGCAGTTGGACTCGCTTCTGCTGAGCAACGATGGGAACTCCCTCCACGGCATAGTTTTTTTAAAGTGCAAACCCACTGGGGGGATGAAGGGAGGGCAAGTTCCAGAGTAACAGGGACTCCCGCCTAAGTCCCACACGGAGCCCCAGAAGGTGGCAGGATGGGAAGGCTGGTGGCCTTAGGAAGACTGAGCACTAAGTACCTCCTAAGTCTTGGGACCCTCCAAGAGGATCCCGATGATTGAGTTTGACACTGAACCTAAGCCTTTCACCTTTGAGTAAACCACACAGAACAGTAAGCATCTCAGTACCGCCACGTGGACCAAAGGCCCCTCTTCAATATTTCTGAATTTCCTAAACCCCAAATACTTCTGTAATCTCACAAGGCTAAGCGTGCAGTGTGGCCAAAAATGAGTGAGACTGCATCAGCCATCATTATCTAGAAAGGTAGAGATAACGTTACTTTTAACTTTGAGTCTCCCCAAAATTATGAAATGCGCAATTTCCTATACCTGAGTTTTTTTGTTTTGTTTTGTTTGCTCTTTCGGGCTGCACCCTCAGCACATGGAGGTTTCCAGACTAGGGGTTGAATCAGGGCTGCAGCTGCCAGCCTACACCACAGCCACTGCAACGTGGGATCGAGCCATGTCTGTGGACTACACCAGAGCTCACAGCAATGCTGGATACTTAACCTACTAAGCAAGATCAGGGATTGAACCTGCATCCCCATGGATACTAGTCAGATTTGTTTTCACTGCGCCACAATGGGAACTCCCAATACCTGAGTTTTGCAAAGTAATTCACACAGGTTATAACAGTATTTGTATCCCTCCAGCCATTTTCTGTGCTGTTCTCAACTCTTATCCATGGTTTTGCTTTCTACAGTTTCTGTTACCTACAGTCAATCAAGGTTCAAACATATCAAATGGAAAATTCCAGAAATAAGCAACTCAAAAGCTTTAAATTGTGTGTCATTCTGAGTAGCTTGATGAAATCTCACGCCATCCTGCTCCATCCCTTCAGGGTTAAGAATCTCCCTTTGTCCAAGTATCCACTGAGTATATGCTACCTTGTCAGTCACTTAGTACCCGATAGGTTATCAGATTGACAACTGTCATCATATTGCAGTGTGCAAGTCACCCTTATTCCACTTAATAATGGCCCCAAGGTGCAAGAGTAGTGATGCGATTCAGATATTCTCTTGCTATGCCTAACTTATAAATTACACTTCATCATAGGTATGTACGTATAGGAAAAAATATAGTATAGATTAGGTTCAGTACTATCCACAGTTTCAGGCATCCACGGGGGATCTTGGAACATGTCCCCATAGATAAGGGGAAGTATTTTATATTTCTGATGTACAGGGAATTATAAAAAGGCTCATGGGCGTGCGCATGTGTGTATGTGTATGGGTGAATGGAAAGCAAGAGTGTTCCAGGCAGTGGAACAGCATACATACAGGCTGACGGGTGGGAAAAAGCATGGAGTGCTTGCAAAATTGAGAAAAGGCCAGTGTGACTGGAATCTGAAGATGGTAACACATCATGTCCCCACAGCCCAGTTCTTTCAAGTTTTTTTAACTGAGGTATATTTTATATAAACTCAAATGGCTACATTTTACTACAAGCCAATGAGTTTTGACAACTGCAAACAGTCATGTAAACCATCACCCAAATCAAGATAGAAATGTTTCCATCTCTTCCAAGTTCCCTAGGACCCCTTTCCAGCCAGTGCCCTCCAGCCTTGGACAGCTGCTGCTCTGATTTCTGTCACTTTGATTTGTCTTGTTTGTTCTTGTCTCGTATTCACCTTCTTTCTACATTATGCTTGTGAGATGCATCTGTGTTGTTCCAACAGTTCTAAGTTGTGAGGTGGTTTTCTGTTGAGTTTGCAGGAATAAGTGGCAGTCGTAAATTGAGGCCTAATCAGAACAATTTTATTAATGATATATTTCCTTACAATGGGCTTAAATCAACTGCCATGCAGCACAGTAAGGCATGGCAAAGTTGATTAAAAAGAAATTGGCAAAGTGTACCTCACACTCACGATGACCCAGCTATTCTGCATTTGGGAGCTTCTCTTACGTGTGTGACATGATGTTCAGACAAGGACATGAATGTCAGGGTTGTTTTTCATGGCCAAGGATTAAAAACAAACTAATGTCCATCAGTAGGGATCTGATTAAGTCAATCATAATGGATCCTGACAGTGGTAAACCATACAGTTATTTAAAAAAAAAAAAAAAAAAGCGTCAGGGGGGAGAATTCCCGTCGTGACAAAACGAATCCGACTAGGAACCATGAAGTCACAGGTTCCATCCCTGGCCTCGCTCAGTGGGTTAAGGATCTGGCATTGCCGTGACCTGTGGTGTAGGTCGCAGATGCAGCTTGGATCCAATGTTGCTGTGGCTGTGGTGTAGGCCGGTGGCTACAGCTCCGATTAGACCCATAGCCTGGGAACCTCCATATGCTGCGGGTGCAGTCCTAAAAAGACAAAAGATTTAAAAAAAAAAAAAAAAAAAGTGAGGAGATTCCTTATGTACTGAAGTGAGATGGTCTCCAAAGGGGAAACAAGACGCAGAACAGCGTGTGTTCATTCCCTTATTCAACAAATATTTACGGAGCAACTACAATATGCCAGGCACCACTCCACGTGCTGAGGATATAACATTATACAACATAAAATCCCTTCCCTCATGGAGCATCCATTCTAGGGGCAGAGTAAAAGAACAAAATAAACAAATGAGAATGATTTTTGCATGGTATGCTATCATTAATGTAAATTGAAAGAGTTAAAGGGGGAAGAAAACATAAATGTGTTTTTTTCGGATATGCATAAAATCTCTATCTTGAAGAAGATACTCCAGAAACTGGTAGCACTGGGGAAGGAACTGGGAAGCTGTGGGACATGGATAGAGGAAAAAAATGTCACTTTATGCTCTTTGTATCTTCTGAATTTTTATATTCTGAATGTGTTACCTAACCCAGAATGAATGGATATAATTAAAAAAAATTTTTTTTAAGTTGGAGGAAGTATTTGGCAGTATTTTCAAGCACCTGGGCCCTAAAGTTGTGGGAAACGCTCAACGGCAATAGGAAAAGGCCAGCTCCCAGCTGTCACTCACTGCAGTCCTGAGCCGAAGTCAGGGCATCCCCCTGGTCAGATCAAAGAGACACCAGGAGGACAGAAGGAAACCAAATCAGTCTTGAGTCACGTATGTTTCGTGGGTATTTATGAAAGGCTTGGGCAGATCCTTCCTAAAGTTGAATTAATGTCAAGAGAGAATCATCTCAGGAAATGCAAGTTCCTCTCTTCAAACTTTTGGGGACCATCCCATTCTGGAATGAATCACATAGAGCCAAGTTCATGCACAGGGAACATCTGTGTGTGGGGAAGTGGAAGGATGGGGAGCATAATCAAAAGACCATCTGACACTGAACTTGGACACCTCTTATCTTTTTTCTCAGCTTCCCCTGGGTTGTCCATCTGTTTGGTTACATGGGAAGGAAGGTCTACAAAACACTCCTGGTTTATTATTTGGATGAATTCACATAACATGTGAAGGGGGCACTATGGAAGAGGAACCTGACTGAAATCTGTACTCTTTGTGAATGTCTGCATTCCAGAAGCTTCCTAGAGTTGTTGGATGACGGCTCTATGACTACTGTCTCCTAAGAGCCTCTAGTCAACCAAAATGGAAAAACAAAAATGTCTGGCTTTGAGTAACAGGTCTATAATTATTTCTCTTATCTCGCAATAAATTATCCCTTTAAAAATCCTATCAGTACTTATATTTTTATTAACCTTTAACGACTAGTTAATATAGGAGTACATTCTTCTTTTTTTGAAAAAATTAGAGGGTTGCAGATAAAGTTTTTGGTTTTCTTTCATCACTTCTCGCAATGCTAATTTGATTGGTCTGAAGTGTGTCTGGCAAATAATTACTTTATTAGAGTGATGCCAATATGCAGCAAAGTATGAGAACTCCTTGTCTAACACAGGACCCCAATATTTTTGGAAATTCAACACTTAGATGTTATGGGAAATACATATATACACACACACATATATATATTTTAATACAATACATGGTTTTCTTTCTCTAAGTGCAAGGTGAGATTTGCCTCTTAAGACAAGTTTGCATTTTAGCAAAAGCTCTTTCATAAACTTTTGGGTTTTGTGAATAAAAAGCCAAAATGGGAGTTCCCGTGGTGGTGCAGCAGAAACAAATCCGACTAGGAACCAAGAGGTTGTGGCTTCCATCCCTGGCCTCCCTCAGTGAGTTAAGGATCCGGCGTTGACATGAGCCATGGTGTAGGTCACCAACGCGGCTCAGATCTGGCGTGGCTGTGGCTGTGGCGTAGGCCAGCAGCTGTAGCTCCAATTAGACCTCCAGCCTGGGAACGTCTATGTGCCTCGGGGGCGGCCCTAAAAAAAACAAAAGACAAAAATAAAAATAAAAATAAAAAAAGAAAGCCAAAGTGCAATCTTGGAATGGAATTTGGGGCAGTGAGTCCCTAAGCTTATCATGTCAAAGTTGTCATTGCTGTGGGCATATTGCATCTCTGCGTATTAGCAAGACGAGGCCTGAGACTGGGGACTGAGGAAGAACCTATGAACGTTCTTGGTTATAGACAGAGAAGGCTGTCATGACCCTTCTGGAAGGTAAGGCTGAGACACTCGAAGACTGTGCTGTCCAACACGCTCACCACCAACAGTGTGCACGTATGTAATTTTAAATATTAGGGAATGAAAACAAATTAAAAACTCAGTGACTAGTAGCCACATTTCACGTGCTCAGTGGCCACATATAACTAGTGGCTACCATACTGGGGGCAAATACAGAACATTTCCACCATCAGAGAAAGCTCTTTGGCACAGTGCTACTCTAGAAATTATTTTACATGGTCTTATCCAGTTGCTAGTGTAAAAATGTCCTTTCTTGACATTATCAAGTCTTCAGCAAAGTTTTATTTATTTATTTATTTAGTCTTTTTTTGCCATTTCTTGGGCCGTTCCGCAGCATATGGAGGTTCCCAGGTTAGGGGTCTAATGGGAGCTATAGCCACCAGCCTACGCCAGAGGCACAGCAATGTGGGATCCAAGCCGCGACTGTGACCTACACCACAGGTCATGGCAATGCCGGATCCTTAACCCACTGAGCAAGGGCAGGGATCAAACCCGCAACCTCATGGTTCCTAGTCGGATTCATTCACCACTGAGCCACGACGGGAACTCCAACAAAGTTTTAAAATAATAATGAAAGCTAACATTTATCGAAAACTTAAATATTGCTCAGTTTTCTTAGTGGCAAACAATGGTTTCACTCGTGCTAAGTTAAGCAAAAGGGATTTATTCAAGAGTATGGCTAGCTCACAGGATCACTATGAAAATTAAGAAATAGACTCTAGTCTAAATGTCCAGGGATGACCTCCAAAATTACACCGCGGACTCCTTGACAAGCCAGCCTAAGCCTCTGCCACCACCCAGAAGCCTTCAGAACTGCTAAGCGGTCATCCCAGCTGCTGGTTCTAGAATCACACTGCCTTTGCCACGATCAGCCGCAGCCAAATGGATGTTTCACACCCGCCTCTCCCTCCACACAGTTCAGAGTTCTAAAATCTCACACCCGTGGAATTTAAATCACAAACCAAACTGGAGCTGCAAGGGAGTTTGAGAAATATCGCGAGTGTTTGTTTTTCCAGAAAGGGAGCTAGAAAGAGTTCGGGCCGGATTTGGAGCAAACCCGTCAGTCTAAAGGATCTGCCACAACTTGCTGTAGGCCAAGTTCTGTGATCGTGCCCTATCGCATTTCCTTCGTACAGGAATTCAGGGAGGAAGGGCCTGTCATCGTCCCCTTCACTGCAGGAAATGGTGGGGCACACACACGGTCTTAGGCTGTGCTTTGGGAAGTCAGAAGAGGGCCCTCTGTCCACTCTTGGGAAGAAGTAAAGTCGAGTGGGGAAGGGACAGCTAGCTGTCTGGAGAAACCCGGACGGAAGATGACAATACACAAGAATAAAGGAGCCGTCCCAAGGTGACAAAGGACAGCCAGAGTGAATGTGACAACTCACGAGTGGTGCTGCTATGTGAACGCACGCCAGGTGGCCGAGTCCCTGCGCTCTCCACAGATGCATGCTGCCCCCGATGGGAAGAACCAGACCTTGCACACACGGAACAAAGACACAAAGGCACTTGCCTGGCGACGGTCCAACGACCCCAACCGCATCTGTAGCACCAAACAGGAGTGCAAAAGTAAAGAATGCAGCAGGGAAGGTTCTAGAAGGAGGTGAGTTTTTATCAGGTTTGAGAGGAGAGGTGTTCGTTTAGGCATAGTAGTCAGAAGGCAGTGGATTTCAGAGGAAAGAACCCCCCCCACCCCATCCCCACCCCCAACCCCACCAAGGCTGAAAGGGGCAGCCACTGTAGCATATCAAAGCAGTGACCTTGACTGAGGATGAAGGCAGTGGTGAGTCAGTGTTTGAGAGAAAACAATAAATACACGTGTTGGGAGGGGAACTGATTGTAGGATAAAATCATGGGAAACTCTTCCTATGATTATAGTCACATTCCAACATTAGCAAAGGATGTAATGAGACTCAATTTGGAGCAGAATGAAAATCTCGGGCAGTGGGTCCTAAACACTCTCTGACAGACACTCCAGGTTTATTCTCCTGATCTGCCTGCCTGTCACGAGGGGCTACCTCCAGTTTCAGCTCCCCGTCCCTGTGATGCAGCCCAAGCTTGTGGTGCAGGGGGGCTGCGGCCCCTTTGCCACAGCCTTCTTTCCTGGAGACGTTTTAATAGGATCAAAAGATAACCATGTCAGGGGAAAGAATAAGTCTCAAGGCAGTGAGTCTCTCAGAGCGGGGGAATTCAGAAAAATTTGAGAAAGGGGCGCCAATATCCCAGAAAGGAAGTTGTACATGTGATTCTTATTTTGCTTAAGCTTTATCAAACAATCCCTTTGTTTTGTAAATCTCTTTTTAGGACTGCACTTGCAGCACATGGAAGTTTCTGGGTTGGGGTCGAATTGGAGCTAGAGCTGTCAGCCTATGCCACAGCCACCTTAATGCTGGAACCAAGCCGCAACCGAGACCTGTGCCACAGCTTGTGGCAATGCCAGCTCCTTAACCCACTAAGTGAGGCCAGGGATCGAACCTGCATCCTCACAGACACTATGCTGGGTTCTTAACCAGCTGAGCCACAACGGGAACTCCCAAACAATACATTTTGACAAATCTTTCCATCTGCCAGGTTCAATGGTAAGCAATTAAATAATACATTAAATCATTTGACCCTTACAACAAATACCTAAAGGCTATGCCCATTTTACAGAGGAGAAAACTGAGGCTTAGAGGTCCCACGGCTAAGAACTGGACTCCACAGCCCATGGATTTAACCATCCTGCTATGCTGCTTTGATTTTGTCTTTCTTTCTTTCTTTCTTTTTTTTTTTTTTTTGTCTTTTTGCCTTTTCTAGGGCTGCTCCCATGCATATAGAGGTTCGAAGGCTAGGGGTCAAATTGGAGTTGTAGCCGCTGGCCTACGCCAGAGCCACAGCAACGCTGGATCAGAGCCGCATCTGCAACCCACACCACAGCTCACGGCAACACCGGGTCCTTAACCCACTGAGCAAGGGCAGGGATCGAACCCGCAACCTCATGGTTCCTAGTGGGATTCATTAACCATGGCACCACGATGGGAACTCCTGATTTCTTCTTTCTTATTTGTGTTTTCCTATTATTTTTCACATGCTCTATTTGTATACTTGTCAGCTCCTCACTCCGAAAACAAGAAGCCTCTTAAAGTGCAACGATCATGTCTAATTCATCTCTTGACACTCTTTCCCTCCCTTCCCCAGCCTCTGATGGAGACTAGCACATAGTGAGTGCTTAATATATGTGAGCTAGACGGAGGTTTGTGACGCAATAATCATTCACCCTGTTTCCTTAACCCAACAACTCCTGCAGCTATTCACAGCTTCTGCATAACAAGTAGATGAAGTGAACCCTCTCATTTCATACAGGACCATGGTCAAGGGTGAGGGTCTTGGAGCCAGGTAGTGACAGGCTCCAATCTGCCTCAGCCACCTTTTTTTTTTTTTTTTTTTTTTTGGTGTTTTTAGGGCCACACCTGCAGCATATGGAAGTTCCCAGAGTAGGTGTCAAATCGGAGCTGTAGCGCCAGCCTACGCCACAGCCACAGCAACTTGGGATCCGAGCCATGTCTTTGACCTACATCACAGATCATGGCAACACCAGATCCTTAATCCACTGAGCAAGGCCAGGGATCGAACCCACATCTTCATGGATATTAGTTGGGTCCGTACTGCTAAGCCACGACGGGAACACCTGACTCAGCCTTTTAGAGATGGAATCTTGGGCAAATGTTTAAAAAGTAAAAAAAGCTTACAATTTATAAAGGGTCCTCTAAAAAAAGAACTCCTATTGAGGCATGAAAAATAGCTGGAAAAGTGTATGATTCAGATGCTTTATATATATGTATATACATATATATACATACACACATATAAAATGTATTTATTTATTTTTGTCTTTTTAGGGCCACACCTGTGGCACATGGAGGTTACCAGACTAGGGGTCTAATTGCAGCTGTAGCTGCTGGCCTACACCAGAGCCACAGCAACACCAGATTCGAGCTGCATCTGCAACCTACACCACAGCTCATGGCACCGCCGGATCCTTAACCCACTGAGTGAGGCCAGGGATCGAACCTGCAACCTCATGGTTCCTAGTCGGATCTGTTTCCGCTACACCACGACAGGAACTCCTAAAATTTATAACAAGGGGTGGATGCGTGGGTTCCCAGAAGAGCCCAATGTCTTGCTAGTGGGCCTACTGACCTTCTCAGACCCCATCCTATTGAGAAAGACCAAGCTGCAAGAAAAGGGACTTGTGGTTAAACGTTAACTTGAGTTTATTTCTCTACAATTGCCTGCTGTTTAATTTGGCCAAGCCAGTGAAGATTCTTTCGTAAGCCTTTGTATAATTTCTAAACACCAGACCTATGACCTTTACACACATGCTAAACCTTCATAGGGTGGGAGAGTTCTCCTTTCTCTCCATCAGTGAAGTGAATAAATGCCAACAACCCCCCCCCAAAAGTATTCTTTGATCTGCACTATAGATAAACCAGTAATAACTCATCCTGATCAGCCGAGGGTTGTAAAGCAGATTCTTTGATAAGCTAATTAATTTCAGAGGGCACTGGGGCTTGTTTTTTCTTAATGATGATTTAGATTCTTAAAGCCCTAAAATTTTAGAACTGGAAAGAGATCTTTTAAGATCAGCTCATCAAACTGTCTTGGTTTTAACAGACAGTTAAAATCTGTTGAAACCTGGAAGTTCCCGTTGTAGTGCAGTGGAAATGAATCCAACTAGGAACCATGAGGATGCGGGTTTGATTCCTGGCCTCGCTCAGTGTAGGTAACAGAAGCAGCTGAGATCTGGCATTGCTGTGGCTGCCGCGTAGGCTGGCAGCTACGGATCTCATTCAACCCCTAGCCTAGGAATCCATATGCCCACAGCTGCAACCCTAAAACAAGCAAACAAAAAAAAAACCTGTTAAAACCAGATAAGAAAACTGGGAACTCCAGAGAGGAAAAAGGTAGTTTAGACAATGTAAAGATGTTAATGAAGAAAGAGCCCTTTAGCAACTGTTTTGTCACAACACTTTCTACAGCATTTTAAGCTTTCGGTGGTATTGCCTTTGTTCCTTTATGATAAGGTGATCCAAGTGCAGTGTTTGGGCCTGGAATTGGAAAACCATGGACACTAATCCTGTTCTGTGCTGACGTCAGAAATATTCGAGAATCACTGCTGCCCTCTGCTGGAAATTTAAAATCTCACACGCTCCCCAGGTTTTATGGACTTTTTTTGTTAAAAAATTATAAAACGAATATCTCTTTAAGTTAAAAAGCTTAAAGAGCGTGAAAGGATATTAAAAAGAAAAGATAAATCTGCCTCCCTTCAATCATACTTCCCAGTGATAACTGTCATTAACAATTTTAGGGAACATACTTCCATATTTTTTCTTTTTCTTTCTTATTTTTTTTTATTTTTTATTTTTTTTTGGTCTTTTTGCCTTTTCTTGAGCCACTCCTGCGGCATATGGAGGTTCCCAGGCTAGGGGTCTAATCGGAGCTGCAGCCACTGGCCTACACCACAGCCACAGCAACTTGGGATCCGGGCCGCATCGGCGACCCACACCACAGCTCACAGCAACACCAGATCCTTAACCCACCGAGCAAGGCCAGGGATCGAACCCGCAACCTCATGGTTCCTAGTCGGATTTGCTAACCACTGCGCCACGAAGGAACTCCTCCATATTTTTTCTACTTAGGTATACATGTATATATCTAGGCATATGTGTATATATGTGTATGTACCTATCTACATACATATATATAGATAGATGTAATGTATATATAACACATATATATTATACAAAATGTATGTATAATATATATGTGTGTATATATGTGTATATATATTTTTTATACACAAATAGGACAATACTATACGCACTGTTTTGTAACATGTTTTTCCTTTCTTCTTTTATTTTATTCACTTGAATACACTCAAAGGTTTTCCCCACTTTTTTTTAGAAATAATGTCTTAAGACTTACTGTGGTGAGCATTTTGCCATGCATATAAATATTGAATCATGTTGTACAACTAAACTAATCTAATGCTATTTCTGTTATACCTCAACTTTTTTTTTTGTTTGGGCTGTGCCCAAGGCATATACAAGTTCCTAGGCCAGGGATCAAACGCACACTACAGTGGTGACCCAAGCCACAGCAGTGATACCACTGGGTCTTAACCTGATAGGCCACCAGAGAACTCCCACCTCATCTTTTTTTTTTTTTTTTTGCTTTTTAGGGCCGTCATATGGAGGTTCCCAGGCTAGGGGTTGAATTAGAACTGTAGCTGCTGGCCTAAGCCACAGCCATGGCGACACAGGATCCGAGCTGCATCTGCAACCTACACCACAGCTCATGGCAACAACGGATCCCTGACTCACTCAGCAAAGCCAGGGATCAAACCTGTGTCCTAATGGATGCTAGTCAGATTCATTAACTGCTGATCTACTACGGGAAATCCCCACCTCATCTTAAAAAAAAAAAAAAAAAGAAAGAAAAGAAAAAGAAGTATGTAGAACATTTTTTCAAAGCAGTATATATTGACAAACTTTGTTCCTTTTTTTTTTTTGTCTTTTCAGGGTTGCTCCCGTGGCATATGGTGGTTTCCCAGCTAGGGGTCGAATCAGAGCTGTAGCCACTGGCCTACACCACAGCCACAGCAATGCCAGATCTGAGCCGTGTCTGTGACCTACACCACATCTCACAGCAACACCAGATCCTTAACCCACTTCTCGAGGCCAGGAATTGAACCCGCAAGCTCATGGTTCCCAGTCAGATTCGTTTCCGTTGCGCCACGACAGAAACTCCAAACTTTGTTCCTTTTGAGAGGAGAATAATAGTTCATTGCTTGGATATATCATAATTATTCACTCAGTCCTCCTTTAATGGAATGAAATGTAAATCTCTCTAAGAAGAAGGACTTTATTACTTTCTTATTATTGTTACTGCTGTCTCTTGTAATAAGAATGATGCTCAATAAAATTTGTTTAACGAATGAATGGACATTTTCCTAGTTTCAAGTATTTTTCTGTTTTAAAAATGCTGCCCCAAATATCTTTGTGCCTATATTTTAGGGCATAGAATAAATCAAGGAAGAAGTATAGGTTCAAAGGAACATGAATTTTAAGTTTTGATAGACTGCCAAATTGGTACTTTCGATGAAGAATGGATCCAGAGGATAATATTCCTATCATATTCCCATCACTGACTGGGCATCAAAATGAGAATCTCCCATAGAGTTTAATTTAAAATAACTCCTCGGAGTTCCCATCGTGACACAGTGGTTAATGAATCCGACTAGGAACCATGAGGTTGTGGGTTCAACCCCTGGCCTTGCTCAGTGGGTTAAGGATCCGGCGTTGCTGTGAGCTGTGGTGTAGGTCGCCGACTCGGCTTGGATCCCACGTTGCTGTGGCTCCTATTCGACCCCTAGCCTGGGAACCTCCACATGCCGCAGGTGCGGCTCAAGAAAAGGCAAAAAGACAAAAACCAACAAACAAACAAAAAACCTCCTTTCTTGTTATTCAATTATACTTCAATTAAAAAAATATTTGGCTGTACGAGGAAAAAAAGAAAGCATAAAATAAAAACCAAAAAATAAGTAACTCCTTTCTGTACTTCTCTGTTGTAATTCAGTAGTGAGGGGCAAGAATCTGTATATTTAACAGCCCCTTCGCCACCACTTTGGTTCCTTTGCACACTCAGGACTGGGAACAACCACACAGTCTACCCAGTTCTTACCACATTGCAGCAGATGGAAGTGCACTTTTATATCCTAATCTTATATCGTTACTCATTTGTTATTCATCTGATGCTTATCGAGTGTCTACTGTGTGCAAAAACCCTACTCTCTCTCTCCCAGAGGCAAGACTGCACAGGGGGTGTGGTATGGATTTCAACACTCCCACGGGTGGTGGTGCTGGGGGCAAGCGGGTGTGTGTGTAGGCTGGTGGCTAGGGCTTGGGGAGGGAGCAGTGTGTGGGTGAAACTCAAGAATCCTGCCGCACTACAGTAGCAGGAATTTGTAAAAGGCCCAACCCTGTCCTTGGTGACATATCTATGTGTCTACCAAACAGGGAGCCAGCAAAATTTTAGGTACTTCCTAATGCCACTGCTACTGGGGGTCCCGGCAAGTGCCACGTGGGGCAGGGCACAGCCCTTTGCCTCTGGGCTCTTCCGAGCCAGATAAAATATAATGCAGATGACATGGGAAATGCGCCATGGACAGCCAACAGATTGCAGTCATAAAAAGGGATGACGGATTCCACAGTCATTTATGACCCACCCAAATGTCACGTCCTCTGGCAGTTCCTGCCACAGGCAGGTGTTGTTTCTATGTACTCCATAGCCCTTGAAACATGACAAGAGAACAGACAAAAACCAAAAAACTGCTACTACCTGCTGCTACCAAGGCTTATTATGTCAAAACTTCATGCCACTTTACTGGGTGACCCCATTATATTCTCCCAATAGCACAGAGAACTCAGAGAGGTTAAATGATTAGACAAAAGACCACACAATTCGTTTAGTAGAGGGGTCTCCATAATTTTTCTGCTGGCACATACCACCAAATAATTTTGAAAAATAGTGTATCACTAGAAAGAGACACACTTCTATGGCCATGTAATTTATAACAGAAGAGGCACAACAGGCAGCAGAAGAAAAGATCTTTTTAAAAAATAGTGCTGGGAGTTCCCGTTGTGGCTCAGTGGTAATGAATCCAACTAGTACCCATGAGGATGCGGGTTTGATCCCTGGCCTCACTCCAGTGTTGCTGTGACCTGTGGTGTAGGTCACAGACATGGCTCAAATCTGGCATGGCAGTGGCTGTGTTGTAGGCTGGCAGCTATGGCTCCGATTGGACCCGTAGCCTGGGAACATCCATATGCCTCGGGTATGGCCCTAAAAAGACACAAAAATAAAAATAAAAATGGTGCTGGATTGCCTGGTGACACTTCTACGAGTAAGAGATGAATCTTCACCATTCAAAAAAATCGATGTAAACTATTGCTCTATTTGGAATGAAATCAAATCTGATAAAGCCACATCTATTCCAGAAGTACTCAGAACTTTAGACAGTCATCAGCATGATTGCGTTTGATTTTACATCATCCACGTGGGGAAAAGTTGTGAAAGCTTTTGAAATGTACTGAAAGATTCCTGGTGGTTTTCAATGGAAAATACGTTCAGCTTAGAGCACACTCTTCTGGATTATCTGGTTCATTGGGACTCGTATCTTTTATTGCCTTGGAGCTATTTTACAACCCTGTAATTTGTCGATAATAAATGCAATGTAAATACTTTCTGCTAATAGTTCTGCAAATAAATTCTGACTGGGGAAGAGACAATTGCTTTCTCTTCTCTACTCTGCAAAATAAAATAAAATAAAAATGGTGCTGGAATCACTGGATATTTACATGTGAAAAAAATGAAACTGTACCCTCCTTCACACCGTACACAAACATCAAATCCTGGTGGATAAAAGACTTACATGTGAAATCTACAGCTTTTTAGAAGATAACATATAATCTTCACAACTTATAAAGGGAAGGATTTCTTCAACAAGCCCTGATAACACTTTTTTTTTTTTTTTTTTTGTCTTTTGTTGTTGTTGTTGCTGTTGTTGCTATTTCTTGGGCCGCTCCCGCGGCATATGGAGGTTCCCAGGCTAGGGGTCTAATCGGAGCTGTAGCCACCGGCCTACGCCAGAGCCACAGCAACGCGGGATCCAAGCCGCGTCTGCGACCTACACCACAGCTCACGGCAATGCCGGATCGTTAACCCACTGAGCAAGGGCAGGGACCGAACCCGCAACCTCATGGTTCCTAGTCGGATTCGTTAACCACTGCGCCACGATGGGAACTCCTTTTTTTTTTTTTTTTTTTTTTTTTTTTTTGTCTTTTTGCCTTTTCTAGGGCCGCTTCCTGTGGCACATGGAGGTTCCCAGGTTAGGGGTCTAATCAGAGCCATAGCCACTGGCCTACACCACAGCCACAGCAACGCCAGATCTGAGCCGCGTCTGCAACCTACAACACAGCTCACAGCAACACCAGATCCTTAACCCAATGTGCAAGGCCAGGGATTGAACCTGCAACCTCATGGCTTCTACTTGGATTCGTTAACCACCTCGCCACAACAGGAACTCCTGCGCCACAACAGGAACTCCTACACACTGGTTCTTAAGTATACTCCACAAAGAGTATATAATAGATAAACCACAGAGAGAAGATATTAGCAACAAACAAAACCACATGTTCATTAGATTGTTGCAATATTAGGCTTAGGCAGCAGTGCTAAACAGAATTCACTTCATCATTCTTTTGAACGGATGTTATATTTCACAACAAAAAAAAGAAAAAAAAGAAAAGAAACTATAGCCTAAGAATGCATACCCTCTTGTACATTTTAAAGTTTTTCACCTTTTTTTGTTTGTACCCCCAGCATGCAGAAGTTCCAGGGCCAGGGATGGGACCTGTGCCACAGTAGCCACCCTAGCCATTGCAGTGACAATGCCAGATCCTTAACACACTGAGCCACAAAGGAACTCCTAAAAGTTTTTCATTTTTAATTTTTTTTAGCTGTGCACATGGAATGTGGAAGTTCCCAGGTTATCTTTTTTTTTCCCCCTTTTTTTAACTTGTACAAGAATGCCCACTGCAGCCTTATTTGTAATTATGCCAAACTGGAAACAGACCAAATATCTATGGAGAATGGGTAAGTAAATTACGGTTTTTCCTACAATGGAATACTACTCAGCAGAAAAAAGGAACAAAGATGAATCTAAAAAATATGGTTACACAAAAGAAGTCAGACACACAGAGCACCTACTACATGATTCTGTTTATATGAAATTCAAGAACAGACAAAACTAAGGTGTTTGAAACCAAAATGGCAGGTGGGCATGGGGATTAATTTGAAAGGGGCATAAAGGGACTTTCTGGAGTGATCCCTCATGTATTAACCAGATACAAAAAGTGTAATTTCTATACATTGCAGCTCTGAACATTTAAAAATAAAACTGTTTGGAAGTTCCTTTGTGGTACAGCAGGTCAGGGATCTGGCATGGCCAGAACTGCGGTGCAGTTCAGTCCCTGGCCTGGGAACTTCCACATGCCACGGGCGCAGCAAAAAACAACAACAACAAACAGACTGTTTTATCACTGTCATAAATATATCCAATGAAATATAAATCTATAGTGATTTGATATCCACCACCTTCCATTTAAAAATAAAAAGATATGGACAAGCTCTTTTTGAACAGTCAGACACTTAAGATCACTATTTTTCTACTTGAAATCTATCTCTCACCCATTGTTACTCTAATATATTTTTATATTTGAAAATCCCTTATTCCGCAACATTATACAATTTTTAAAATCTTAAAAAATATACTATGACCACAAGGCCCTAAGTATCAACCACTTTCTTTAGGTTTAGGTTAGCACTATGATTATTATTATTATTTGTCTTTTTGTCTTTTTAGGGCTGCATCCGTGGCATATGGAGGTTCCCAGGCTAGGGGTCTAATCAGAGCATAGCTGCCGGCCTACACCACACCCACAGCAACGCCAGATCCGAGCCGTGTCTGCGACCCACACCACAGCTCAGGGCAACACCTGGCTCCTTAACCTACTGAGCAAGGCCAGAGATCGAACCCGAAACCTCATGGTTCCTAGTTGGATTTGTTTCCACTGTGCCACCATAGGAACTCCATGATTATTAAACACACATTAATAATATTGAACAAAGCAGCATAAAAATATTCCCACTGAGGAGTTCCCACTGTGCTGCAACAGGATCAGCGGCATGGGAGTGCTTGGTAGCAGGTTCCATCCCCCGCCTGGCACAGTGGGTTAAGGATTCGGCATTGCCTGCCGCAGCTGCGGCACAGATCACAATTATGTCTGGGATCTGATCCCTGGCCCAGGAACTCCATATGCCAAGGGGCGGCCAAAAAAGAAGAAAAAATAAAATTATTCCCACTGAAAATTCACCTCTTAATGAAATAAGGGAGTAGTTAATGGGACCTTAATCTTTTGAATTATGCCTTTATTTTCAGCCAAACTTAGGATTCTAAAGTAATAACATACATCACAGCAAGGCGGAGACAGTAATGACTTATCTTTTGCAAAGTGGAAGAAAGATGATTGGAACAGAGAAATTGGCAGGATCTCTTACGTTGGTGTGTTCTCAGGCATATTAGTTTTAGGAATAAGAACACATGAAGGTTGAGTCCCCCTTGAAAAGGCTTCATGCCCAGGGATACATGTCGTTCCAGTTCGAAGACCTCCAGTTTAAAATTCGATGGAGGCATTCCCTTCATGGCTCAGCAGTTAAAGAACCAGTAAGATCCATGAGGATGCGGGTCCGATCCCTGGCCTCGCTCAGCGGGTTAAAGGATCCAGTGTTGCCACAAGCTGTGGTGTAGGCTGCAGACAAGGCTGGGATCTGGTTGCTGGGGCTGTGGCGTATTGCCTAGCCTGGGAATTGCCATATGTGGAGAGTGTGACCCTACAATAGCAAAAAAATAAAATAAAATAAAATTCCATGGGGATGGCACTCTCACCGAGGTAGATCTCACTCCCAGCTTAGATTCTTCCAACTGTCCCACACAATGCTAATTTATGCCTTATCACTTGGCTTGAAAAGATCAGGTTGGGAGAATTTATTCACGGAGCATGGGGTAGTGGTGGGGTTATAGAAATAATACATAACTATTGATCAAAATTAAAATATAGTGTCATTATTTTTACATGTTGGTCCCTCACCTAGACCTTGAACTCCTTGAAACCAAGATTAGTGTTTAGCCTATAGAGTTGTACCCCCACACCTTACAGAACCTCTACTCACAAAGGAGGACATCAAAAAATGTAGAGCAAGGGGTTTGTGCTCTGATGCAGTAGGTTAAGAATCTGACTATGGCGGCTTGGGTTGCTGCAGAGGCATGGGTTCCATCCCTCAGCCCAAACAGTGGGTTAAAGGATCCGATATTGCAGCAGCTGCAGCATGGGTGGCAGCTGTGGCTTGGACAGCAGCTGTGGCTTGGACAGAATCCCTGGCCCAGGAACTTCCATATGTCATAGGAATGTAAAATTTCTTTAAAAAAAAAAGGTAGAGCAGATGCGTGTGGAGGACAAAACCATTTCTGAGTTTCTGACTTGCATGGATAAATGACACAGATTTAAAGAGGTGAAGACAATGAACAGCTTGCTTTGCGGTTTAAGCCTCTCATTGCTTCCAAAAGATCCTTCCGCCACTGTTTGCTATGGTCAAGAGACAATGTTTTCCCAAGCGAACATCCAGCACTTGGTATTCCTGGCTTCAAGACAATGCCCCGGCTTAGCCTGCCAGCTAGACTGTCTCCTGCTCCCATCGCAGTGCCTTCCCTTATTGAATTTCTGTAACCTTCACTGCTGACCACAGAGAATGTTCACTTGGGGGGTTGGGGAAGGATCAGCCAGGTGTGTGCTTGACACAAATGTTCCACGTGCTGAATTCAAAGGCCTGAAGAACCCAGTCCATGCAGGGCTTCATTCCCTGTTGCTGTTCTCCAGCCCACAGATGCCAGAACGGTGTTTTGCAGACTTTCAGCACTCACGTACTTGGTATGTCCATGGGCCACCTGTGCTCACATCGCACTCTTCTTTATGACTCATTTGTTTAACCTCAGTATCACTCTGCTGAAGCTTCGTCCTGAACAATAATACCCAACAGTGGCAAGGTGAATGATATATACATATCTCAAATGCATATATAGATATATTTTTTTGTTGCACCCATGGCATGTGAAAGTTCCCAGGCCAGGGACTGAACCCATGCCACAGCAGTGACCCAGGCCACTGCAGTGACAATGCTGGAACCTTAACCCACTGAGCCACAAAGGAATTCCTAAATACGTATTTTAAAAATTCATCGTTATTAATATTTTTTAATGTTAGTACACCATGCATGATAATCTCTACATGAGACTAACATATGACATATGACAGAAAATGCTGTCCTAGACAAGAAGGGAATTCTGGGAGTTCCCGTCGTGGCGCAGTGGTTAAACGAATCCGACTAGGAACCATGAGGTTGCGGGTTCGGTCCCTGCCCTTGCTCAGTGGGTTAACGATCCGGCGTTGCCGTGAGCTGTGGTGTAGGTTGCAGACACGGCTCGGATCCCGCGTTGCTGTGGCTCTGGCGTAGGCCAGTGGCTACAGCTCCGATTCAACCCCTGGCCTGGGAACCTCCATATGCCGCGGGAGCGGCCCAAGAAATAGCAACAACAACAACAAAGAGACAAAAAAAAAAAAAAAAAAAAGAAGGGAATTCTGGAGCTCACATGAGCCTCTTCTATGAATCAGAAGATGGCATTTATTGGAGATCATTTCCCCCTATGTACTGCAGAAATTTAAGAAAACAGGAGTTCTGTCATGGTGCAGCAGAAACGAATCCGAGTAGGAACCATGAGGTTGCAGGTTTGATCCCCGGCCTCGCTCTGTGGGTTGAGGATCTGGCGTTGCTGTAGCTGTGGTGTAGGCTGGCAGCTGTAGCTCCGATTGGACCCCCAGTCTGGGAACCTGTATATGCTGCAGGTGAGGCCCTAAAAAGACAAAAAACAAAAAACAAAAAAAAATTAAGAAAACAGAGAAAAGTCTAAGGAAGAAGAATTTGAAATGTCTTATTCTATCTTGGTTAATTTCAACTGTATCTGGAGCTAAAAGCTGACTCAAGGAGTTCCCGTCGTGGCGCAGTGGTTAATGAATCCGACTAGGAACCACGAGGTTGCGGGTTCGATCCCCTGCCCTTGTTCAGTGGGTTAACAATCCGGCATTGCCGTGAGCTGTGGTGTAGGTTGCAGACAAGGCTGGATCCCGCGTTGCTGTGGCTCTGGCGTAGGCTGGCGGCTACATCTCCGATTTGACCCCTAGCCTGGGAACCTTCTTGTGACGTGGGAGCGGCCCAAGAAATAGCAAAAAGGCAAAAAAAATAATAATAATTAAAAAATAATAATAATTTTTTCTTGGCCACACCCCATACCTGCAGCATGTAGAAGTTCCTGGGTCAGGAACCGAAACTTCGCTGCAATTGTGACCTGTGCTGCAGCTGTGGCAACACTGGATCCTTAACCTGATGTGCCACAGGTGAACTCCAATAATTTTATTATCAGGTCTTTTCAGTTCTAATTTTTTGTACATAATAAGTAATGCTGTGGTGAAAATCCTGGTACGTACATCTTGGTGCTCACTTGTGATTATTCTCACAGGATACATTTCTTAAAAAAAAATGGATTTTGGGAGTTCCTTGGTGGTGCAGCAGATTAAGGATCTGTCGTTGTCACTACTGTAGTTTGGGTCACTGCTGTGGCACAGGTTTGACCCGTGGCCCAGGAGTTTCTGCCTGGGTGCAGCCAAAAAGAAAAATAAAATGGATTTTTTTATAGCTTTTGCTTTTATTTATTTATTTTTTTCTTTTTTCTGTTGCTCTCTGGAAAAGTTGTTTTGATTTACCCTCTCATTAGCACTGGCTGGAAGTGTCTGTTTGCACAGCACCCTCCCTGACACTGGGTATTATTATTTTGTAAAACCTTGTTAATTTAACTGGAATATATCAGGCATCATTTACAATTTCATCTTCACTATGCTATGAAGAGTCCATTTAGTAGTCTGATGTCCTTAGATGAGGAAAATAAGGCTTTCAGAGGTTAGGTTCTTACCCAAGCTAGTACAGGTATACTCATTTTATTGTGCTTTGTAGATATCACATTTGTTACACACTGAAGGTTTGTGTTAGCCTTGTGTGGAACACGTCCACTAGTGCCTTTTTCCCAACAGCATTGTGCCATTTTGATAATTCTTGCAATATTTCAAACTTTTTCATTAGCACTATAGTTATTATGGTGATTTTTTAATGTGTCTTTTTAGGGCCACACCCACAGCATATGGAAGTTCCTAGGCTAGGAGTTGAATTAGAGCTGTAGATGCTGGCCTACGCCACAGCCACAGCAACAAAGAATCAGCCATAGCAACCTGGGATCCAAGCTGCGTCTGCACCCTACACCAAAGCTCACAGCAATGCCGGATCCTTAACCCATTGAGTGGGACCGGGGATTGAACCGGCATCCTCATGGATACTAGTCGGGTTTGTTAAGCTTGAGCCATGAGGGGAACTCCTTGTTATGGTGATTTTTGATGCTACTATCGCAAAAAGATTCTGACTCACTGAAGATTCAGATGATGGTTAGCATTTTTAGCAATAAATTTTTTTTTTTTTGGTTGTGGCTGTGGCATGTGCAAGTTCCCTGTCCAGGGATTGAACCCATGCCACAGCAGTAACCCAAGCCACAGCAATAGCAATGCCAGATCTTAACTTGCTGAGCCACAAATATTTACATTTTTTTAGACATAATGCTATTGCACACTAAATAGACTACAGTATAGTGTAAATGTAGCTTTTACATGCACTAGGAAAGCAAAAAAATCATGTAACTCACTTTATTGCAGTGGTCTGCAATATCTCTGAGATTCACTTGTTAAGCTGTTGGGCTGGGATAAACCTGTTTGGTCCTTAACAGTCTGACTGTGGCTTTTCCCCTATATCACAGTGCCTCCTGCTGGTGCTCATGGAGAGAGCACAAAGCTCTGAAATTCTTCATCCTTAGATGAGAGCTGGGTATTTACGGTGAGTAAAGAATAGAGTGATGTTGGAGTTCCCATCGTGGCTCTGTGGTTAACGAATCTGACTAGGAACCAAGAGTTTTTGGGTTCAATCCCTGGCCTTGCTCAGTGGGTTAAGGATCTGGCGTTGCCGTGAGCTGTGGTGTAGGTTGCAGATTCAGCTCAGATCTGGCATTGCTGTGGCTCTGGTGTAGGCCTGCAGCTACAGCTCCAATTAGACCCCTAGCCTGGGAACCTCCATATGCCGTGGCTGTGGCCTTAAAAAAAAAAAAAAAAAAAAAAAAGAATAGAGTGATGTTGGGACAACCATATGATGGTGGGGCTTGGAAAAATGGGGAGAAAACTCATCAAGATTTTTCACTTAATATTTATGTAATTTATTTAAGTTATACCTTAACTTTAAAAAAAAGAAGGCGTTCCCTTCATGGCTCAGTGGTTAATGAACCTGACTAGGATCCATGAGGATGCATGCAGATTTGATCCCTGGCCTTGTTCAGTGGGTAGGGGATCCAGCATTGCCATGAGCTGCGGTGTAGGTCGCAGATGTGGCTTGGATCCCATGTTGCTGTGGTTGTGGTGTAGGCCGGCAGTTATAGTTTCGATTTGACCCCTAGCCTGGGAACTTCCACATGCTGCGAATGTGGCCCTAAAAAGCAAAATAAATAAATGAAATAATTAGATTAAATTAAATTAAAAGGAAAAGAAAAATGAAGGTTTTTTTTTCCTGTCTTTTTAGGGCTGCACTGCAGCATATGGAAGTTTCCAGGCTAAGGGTCTAATTGGAGCTACAGTTGCTGGCCTACACTACAGCTCATGGCAACGCTGGATCCTTAAGCCAGGATCAAACCTGGGTCCTCATGGATGCTAGTTGGGTTTGTTAACCACTGAGCCACGAGGGGAACTCTGCAAAATGAGAAGATTTTTGATACAGAAGAGGAGGAAAGACTTTTCAGGCAGGCACTAGGTAAGTTAATTGAAATAGCTCACACTTACTGAGTCCTTACAATAAGCCAAGCCCTTCACAAACAGCACTGGAAATAGTAATTCACTGAACTTTCATACAATCCCCATGAAGTACCTCTATTACTTGTGCTTGAAAGATGAGGAAACAGGAGTTCCCGTCGTGGCGCAGTGGTTAACGAATCCGACTAGGAACCATGAGGTTGCGGGTTCGGTCCCTGCCCTTGCTCAGTGGGTTAATGATCCGGCGTTGCCGTGAGCTGTGGTGTAGGTTGCAGACGCGGCTCGGATCCTGCGTTGCTGTGGCTCTGGCGTAGGCTGGCGGCCACAGCTCCGATTAGACCCCTAGCCTGGGAACCTCCATATGCCGTAGGACCGGCCCAAGAAATAGCAAAAAAAAAAAAAAAAAAAAAAAAAAGAAAGATGAGGAAACAGAAGCACAGAGGTTGTCAAGGAACTTGCTCAAGGTTACACATCTAGCAAATGCAAGAATCAGGATCTGAGGCAGACAACCCAGCCCCTGGTTAAAGCAGGCAGGCTAGGATCACAAAGCAGTCACAATCACCAAAGATCTTTCAGACTGAGAGGCCTCTTCTCCTATTCTGGAATGTCCACCATTTGGAGATTTTGTCAGACCAAGATCTATACAAATTAAGGTCCATCTCTAATTCATTCAAGGATCCAGCATGTCATTTCACATCCTCAATGAAGCTGCCACTTGCCCTCCTGAGTTGTCCTTTAGTGGCTCCAAACTAGATCTCTGCTGATTCTAGTCCGGTGGGGCTGGTAAAACAGCCTTTGAAGCTAGACCAGTTACTGGGCCTCTCAGGGAGGGGGCACACCCACCCACCAGAACTGGGGTTTCTCTATTTAGTCCAGATATGGGTGGTGACACCTATAGGTCACCAGAGACACCTATGGGTCATCAGAGACACCTATAGGTGACTCACATCTTATGTCCCCACTTCCTTCCTACACCCCTGCCAAGCTTACCCAGTCCTTTGGAAATGCCCCTTACTCATTCCCCTGCCTGTGGAAGATACAGTGGATGTGAAAGATAATGATACAACCAATGGAGACATGGGGAATAGGCTTTCCAAGGTCAATGCGGCAAACTTATCACAGAAGTGCAAAGTAAGTTTTAAGAACATGTCCAGCAAAGTGAAGGCTGGAAGTGGATTTGCAACTGGGGTTGGACAAAAAGAGACTTGGAGAAGAGAGAAAAAGTGATTTTTTTAAAAAAGTCCTCTCCGGGTCTATCTACAGGGATAGTAAGGAAGAAAAGAACACAGACAGAGTATCCCACACAGTCACAAGATTGTGTGGTCTGCTGTATCGTATTGAGAAAATCATGACACAAATACATAAGAAATGTGAGGAAGCCCTAAGAATGTCCCTATTTCAGTAAATACAGTTTGCTGGTGGATGTGAAATTAAGTTTCAGTAAATATAATCTGCTGATGGCAGTTTTTCAACATGTATTAAAAGCCTTACTTATGTGCCTACTCAATTCAATCCAACCTCAAGAAATGTGACATGTCCTGAGCTAGGTTCTGGGATGCAAGGTAAACAAGAAGACAAAGTACGTGGCCCCAGAAGTGCTGAGGAAGGATGAAGGAGGGGCAAAGGAGGGAGCACCAAAGGGATTTAACATAACTCAGAAAGTCAAGAAAGAGTGAAATGTCCTTCAAGTGAGGTTTGAAGGACAGGAAGGATTTCCTTAGGCTGGAATGGACAACATGAAGCCTCTGAGCAAACTGAGTAGTAGATGAAAAGGAAGTGATAAAAGTTGTGCATACACATATGAAAAGTGAGCCCAAAATGAGGTTGGCAAATAGGTAACTTCTTCAGACTTTAAAAGTCATGTTAAGGAGTCTGCACTTTGTTCAATAGTAAAAGGGAAGGTTGATGAGTGAATGTCCTGATCTTTGTTCTACTGTGTAATCTATTTTTTTTTTTCTTGGCTATGCTTGCAGTATACGGAACTTCTCTGGCCAAGGGTCAAACCAGTGACCTGAGCCACAAGCAGTAGCAATGCCTGATGCTTAACTCTCTGAGCCACCAGGGAAACTCCTCTGTGTATTCTTCGACTCAGTAGTTCTACTTAAAGGAAATTATTCTAAGGAAATAATTATGAATTTGTGCAATGATATAGTTAAAAGGATCTTTCTAACATTTAGATTGTCTAGAATTACAAAATTTTTAAATAGCCTAAACGCCTTACAGTAGTGGTTTATATAAAGGAGGCTTTCATTTCACCCATATATTGGAATGCTATGTAGCTGCTAAAGATACTGTAGAAAAAATATTTAGTGACATGTAAAGATGTCCACTAGATGCTGAATGCAAAATAAAGGCTCTATAAAATATATATATAACATAATTCTAGTTTTTTTGTGTGTGTATACAAACACACACACAAGGTATACAAAAGACACTGGAAGGCTATAAACCTAAATGTCAGCTTGTTTTTTCATGTGGGGATAAGGCTGACTTAAATGTTAAGCTTTGCATTATTTCTTCCAATTGTTCTACAACAAAATGTGCTATTTTTCTAATTTTAAAAACGTATATGTCTTACATGTCTAGGGGTTTCGTGGTGCCGGCCATATTCTATTTCTTGACCTCGACTGGGTTAACACTGGCCTTTTACTTTAGTAAAATGTAAACTTGTTTAACAAAGTTTCCTCTCTATGTTACATTTCGCGATTTAAAAAATGTTTAATACACACTTCACGCCTTTGTTTTTCAATATTTTATACATAGCCCCGAGTCTCCAGTACAGTGTTACAAAATAGCGGAGGGAAATTGACATTTGACCACAAACCTAGGTTGGTTTACCCATCTGGCTGCCGTGAACTTCAAGTCCCAGAATGCACTGCGGCCGACACACCGGGAACTACGGAGTCGGAGAGGGGGCCAGGGAGCCCCCGGTCCTTTCCCTCCCAGAAGCCCGCGGGCGCCTCAGAACGGTGTTCGTATCATGGCCGCGGGAGCCGGGACGGCAGGCCCTGCTTCCGGCCCGGGCGTCGTGCGTGACCCGGCGGCGTCACAGTCGGGGAAGCGTCCCGGCAGAGAGGGCGGGGAGGGCGCGCGGCGATCGGACGCGATGGCGGGAGGAGGCGGGAGCAGCGATAGCAGCGGGCGGGCGGCAGGCAGGCGGACGTCCCGCAGCGGCGGGCGGGCTCGGCGGGGGCGCCACGCGCCGCGGCTGGGGGGCGCCGCGGAGCGGGGCGCGGGGGAGGCGCGGCTGGAGGAGGCAGTCAACCGCTGGGTGCTCAAGTTCTACTTCCACGAGGCGCTGCGGGCCTTTCGGGGTAGCCGGTACGAGGACTTCAGGCAGATCCGGGACATCATGCAGGGTGAGGGCCGAGCCGGGAAAGGGAGGCTGGGGGGCTCCTGGGAAGGAGATCTGCGGGGCCCGAGCGTCGGGGCTGGGGGTCGCCGTGCCAACGATGTCTTCTTTCCTAGCTTTGCTTGTCAGGCCCTTGGGGAAGGAGCATACCGTGTCTCGGCTGCTGCGGGTTATGCAGTGTCTGTCGCGCATTGAAGAAGGGGAGAATTTAGGTATGGCTATTTTTATGTTCTTTTCTGGGCTTATTTAGGGTTATGTTGTTTTCAAACTTACATCCGGGACTGAAAGATTCACGATTAAAGTGGGCTGCTATGTTTCGATACAGTGGTCTTTTTCCTTCTAGGATGAGTTTATTCTCTAGTTCTAGTTTTCTACAGTTGGGATTCTCTTGGCTGCTTTTCTCTGTTTTTTTATTTCCTCCCACCTGTTTCTTGCTCGCCCCAACTTTGTTGCTATCTGAAGTGAGTTATGTGAAGATGACCATTTTTCCTCCATAGTGGTGTGTTTTAAAGAACACTTTTTCTCCCCCGGAATTGAACCTCACAGCTGTTTAGCAAAACGGCCTTCAGTTTCTGGCCATTTGTATCTGAGGAAGATGTGAGTATGCTGAAATTTAGATGCAGATGAATGTGTTAAAAAATAAATTTTTTTACCTGTCTTGAAAATTACTGAAAATCACTTGAAATTCATTAATTTGAATCTGGACCGTTAACATGTTTGTAAGTCTGCAGCCAGTATACCAGCAAATTAAATGCAAATCTTAACTATATTTGCATGTTTCTTTTTGATATATATATATATGTATATATATATATATTTGGACATAATTCTTCTGCTCCTTAGAAAATAGGTTAGTGAAAACTGTGCTCTTTGTCCTAGACTGTTCCTTTGATATGGAGGCTGAGCTCACACCACTGGAATCAGCTATCAATGTGCTGGAGATGATTAAAACGGAATTTACACTGACAGAGGCAGTGGTGGAATCCAGTAGAAAACTGGTCAAGGAGGCTGTAAGGCTCTATTTTAATTTCTTTTTTAACAAAAATCAAAGGTCTTAGAGAATCAGTGCTTATCTTTTCTGTGTGGGGTGGAGGACAAACAGAGATGGACAGAGAGCCACTGTGCACACTCAAACATGTAACACACACAAAGATGTTATCTCATTGGGCAACCCCTTCCTAGCCCAGACTTGGAAAGAACTGTTAATGGCCAGTGCTCAGCTTTTGGGATTTTGGCGGTCTTCCTGGTATCCCTGGCAGGAGGGGCCACAGTATGCAGGAGGTGAGTTGGCATTGAAGACTGACATTTTGGAGGTTGTTGTACCATTCAGGAACATCGTGAAAGGCTAGAAATAACTGGCCTAGGGTTTGGTCACCCTTGTTTATGATAAACTAAGAGAACAGCTTGGAAATAGCTTGGAAAATCTGGGTCTGACTTTGAGCTCTTTCATGCCATTGCAGAAAGAAGCTTAGGGAACTTTCCCTTTGAACAAACAGAATCAGAGGTGCTGGGATAATCAGCCAATTAGAAAAACGGTAATAGTAGAAGGCTGATACAGGCAGTGTTCTTGACAAGAAAAAAGCTAGTAGAGTGTCCAGGAATTTGGGACTGGAACTGTGTCATGGCTCAGGTAGCTTCAAGTAGTGGAACTTATTTTTATTTAAAACATTGAAGTGGCCATGGAAACCAGTCAGAAAAAGCTTTTTCTTTTCCAATAACCAAGGCTGGGGGTGTGGAAGCAGATGCAGAGGTGGGGACTAAAGAACAACAGCTCAGTTCAGCACTGCCTTGGTGGTTAAAGTAAGGAAACTGGTAAGAGAAGATAAGAGCACTTCCTAAAAGGATGGGATCTTGGGAGAGGGGTGTGGATAAAACCTTGCTTAGCAAAGAAAACCTCTCTGTCCTTCAGCTGTGTGCTCCTAAGTACTCAGACATCCTGTTAAAAAAACTGTGTGTGGGATGCAGATATTTTATTAATTCATTAAGGACCTTAAGAAAGAACTACTTTAGGTCTTGCAAAGAATGCTTAGAAAATTCCAAGGCGGAATGACTACAGGAATAGATTTTTAGTATAGGTAAGTCAGGTTTGTGTTGGAGATAAAATGCCAGAGAAGTCATATTAGCAAGGGAGGAGAAATTCATGTGTACTTTAAGAATAGCTAAGGATCTTTTGACTGGGAAGAAATGGTACCAGTCCAAGGTAATTCATGTAACTCCTGTTAAGTAGCTAGCTAATTCAGAAATGCAACTCCTTCAGAATATAACGGCTGTAGATTTGTCTTCTGGCCTCTCTTCTGGAAGAGTGTGTGCTTTGATCTTTGAGCTGCATATTTATTAATTTCATAGGTCTTTTGTTTAGGGGCTTCATTAGGAAAAATCTATTAGCAGAACAGCCATTTTCTTATGTTGACTCCCTTGTGCTTTTCCATTTTCCCTAGGTACCAGATCTCTTGTTATATTTAATTGTATTACTATTACTGCTGTCTTACAAATTACCCCCAAACTTAGCAGCTTAAAACAATAAATATTATCTCTTAGTTTCCAAGACTCAGGAACCTGGTAGTTGATTTAGCTGTGTTTCTGACTCGAGGTCTCTCATGAGATTATAGTCAAGCTGCCCGCTGGGGTTGCAGTCATCTCAAGACTCAAGCAGAGCTGATGGGTTTGCTTCCATGTTTACTCACACGGTAGTTAGCAGGACCCACTTCCTTGCTGGCTGTTGGCTGGAGACTTCAGCTCCTCACCTCTCCGTAGGAGTACTTACAACATGGTAGCTTCCTTCCCCTAGAGCAGGTGATCAAGAGAACAATAGCCTAAGACAGAAAGCTGTAGTTTTTTATAAATTAACCTCAGAAGTGACATCTCACTTCTGCCATGTGCTGTTGCTCACACAGGCCTGACCAGCTCTGGATTAGTGTGTGGAGTGGGACTGTGCAGGCGATGGTGGTCGCTGGGAGCTGTCGTAGAGGCTGGTTGTCACAGTTACCGTGATATCTTAGTTATTATACAATACTGTATCACTTATCTCTAAAATTTATTTTTTTAATTTCTCATTTAGTCATAGAATCTGTTAATAGTCATCTTTGGGAAAATACCTTGTTCCCAGGCTTAATGAGGCTTTCTGATGTACTTTTAAGCTTTGTAAAGTATCACAGCAATTTATTCTAAATAATTTTTTTTTAAGTTTATCAAATAAGTTATCTGTTGAGTTAGAACTTCTCAATATATAGTCCAGGGATGTCTGCAGGTCTTTGGGATCCTTTCAGGAGTCAAAACTATCTTCATAGTAATGACAAGATGTGGAGTGTTTCAGTGCACTGACATTTACACTGATGGAGCAAAAGCAATGACGAGTAAAATTTCTGGTGCCTTAGCATGATCAAGGCCGTGGTAAACTGGACTAGTAGTCATTGTGTTCTTCATTGCCACATGCTTGCAGTTTAAAATAAAAAACCAAAACAGTTTCACTTAAGACTGCCTTTGATGAGGCACTAAAAGTTACTAATTTTTTAAAGCCCAGGCCCTTCAACAAACATCTTTTCAGTATTTTGTTTGACAAAATAGGAGGTTTTCCTGTAGCATCTCTGCTGCATACCAAAACATGATGGTTGTTTTTAGAAAAAGCATTCGTGTGATTGAACTGTAAGCCAGTCTAGCTGCTTTTTTAATGGAACACCATTTCTACCTGAAATAACTGACAAACTTTGGTTATTCAGATGTGGTAATCTGGCAGTCATTTTTCTCAAGAGCAAAGTGAACTTGTCATTTCAAGGAAATAACTGACAGTATTTGTTGCCAGAGATAGAATTCAGGCCTTCAGGTGAGAATTAGAATTTTAGAGAACTTGTATTCATGTGCTTGGTAGCTTCCCAATCCTCAGACTTTTCTGATAAGATTGATGGTGATATTAACAACTGTGATTTTAAAAATATTTTTAATGAATGTTATCAACGTTTGGAAGATCATAACTCAGTGAATGAGTACTTTCCAAATGATCGATGAATTGTAGTATAAGGTCATTCATAGGTAAAAAAATCCATTTAAAGCGCAATACAGATTTTAATGATGATGAAGAAAGAGTTCACTTTCCAAAGTTTGGTGTAGAGTCAAAGAATATCCACAATTTTCTGAAAGGGCTATTAAAAAAAAATCCTTCCTTTTCCAACTTCGTATCTGTGTGAGGCCAGATTTTTTAAAAATATGCTTTAGCCAGAACACTGTATCGCAAAGAATGAACGCACAAGCAGATATGAAAATACCATCTTTCTTCTATTAAACCAGAGATTAAGGAGATTTGCAAAAATGTGAAACAATGCCATTCTTCTAATTAAACTTTGTCTTAGAAAATAAGTAATTTTTCATTAAGATATTTATGTTAACCTGCAATGAATTTATTGTTATTTTTGATGAATTAATAAATATATTTAAATTTTTTCAGTTTTATATTTCTAATACAGTGAATATCAACAGATATAACTCAAATAAAAGCTCTTTGGGGTCCTCATTAACATTTTAGAGTATAGGAGTTCCTGTCATGGCTCAGCAGTAACGAACCCAACTAGGATCTATGAGGATGTGGGTTCGAACCCTGGCCTTGCTCAGTGGGTTAAGGATCCAGCGTTCCCATGAGTTGTGGTGTAGGTCACAGGAGTGGCTCAGATCTTGTGTTGCTCTGACTGTGGTGTAGGCCAGCAGCTGTAGCTCCGATTCAGCCCCTAACCTGGGAATTTCCATATGCTGCGAGTGCAGCCCTAAAAAGCAAACACAAACAAACAAAACAAAAACAAAAACAAAAGCCACAAACATTTACGAGTATAAAGAATCCTGAGACCAAAAAGTTTGAGAACTGCTTCTAAAAGCTGTTAATGATACTGAGACTGCACTGGTTTTCTCTTCATTTCATCTTCTGATTAAAAGAGAGATGCCTCAGATTTCTATGAACAGGGGAGAATAACATGTATGGCATGTTCTTGAAGCATTTATGTGTTGCTTTTGCTATGCATCATTCTTCTCTGCACCTCTGCTAATAGCATCTTGATTTTCTTTGGGGGTCTTACCCCATTTGAGGGGCTGGTGCATCAGACACACTGTCTTAAAACTAGTTCTTGAAACAGAAAGCTCTGACAAGGCTTTTTGAGCATTCATGCTTCCCATAACAGCCTGGTTTCATTCGATTTAGCTTTTCTTCACTTTTACAAGTTTGGATTTCTCTTATCTCCTTTTTGGCATTTCTCCCAACATAAACCTGTCTCACCTATATTGAAAATCTGTGCTTGTAATTTCCCTTTGGTTTAAGTTAGCCAGGGACCAATGCTATTATGTAACAGATACATAAGAGAAGAAATTATACTTATTTCTGAAAACTTTCAAATTTTCAAAAAGCAAAAAAAAAAAAACCCAGGAAATTAATTAGATTCTTTTTAAAAAGCTCATAGCACAGACTTTGGAGGCAGACTTTCGATTTAAATTTTGAAAGTATTCACATTTCCTTTTTTTCTTCACAAATATAGTAGTGCCTGTGCAAGTTCTGGACAGAATGCATGGAGCAGCTATCTGAGGGCTCAGAAATGTATGCAGTAAGCAAAGGGAGAATATGAAGGTCAACCAAGCTGGTGATGAGTAGATTGCCTTCTCTAGTCTGAAGAGCAGGAAAGGGGCTCTGCTAAAGGTCAGAGAGGATGGAAGAAATCTCAGGTTTTGGGTGTTTTGTTTTGTTTCCTCTTCTCTGCTGTCCCAGGACTCAGGACAGGCAATACTACACTGGTGGCAGCAGTGACCCAGTCATGACAGTGGCAGGAAGGCAGGTACCTAAAACTAAAGGAAGAGAACCCTTTCTGTTTATCAGTGGAGCTGTGATTCTCAGAATTTGAAGTGAATTCCATTGCTTTTTTTAAAACTGTTTATCCTGATACTTAGTTCTGGGGTACAGATGCAGTATGGCAGAATGAGGAAACTAAAGCCCAAGAATGCAAGGCTGGTTCAATACTTGTAAATCAATGAATGTAATCTACCCTGTTGATCCAAAGGAAAAAACCATATGATCATAACAGTTTAAAGCAAAAAAAAGTATCTGACAAGATTCAGTGTATTAGTTCATGATAAAAACACTCAGCAAACTAGGAATGGAAGGAAACTTCCTCAACCTAATGAAAGACAGCTACAAAAAAACCTGCAGGTAACATCATAGTTAATAATGGAGAACGGAATGCTTTGACCGTTAGATCCAAAATAAGGCAAAGATGTCCATTCTCACCACTTCCATCCTATGTTATACCAGAAGACCTAGCCAGTGCAGTAAGTCAAGAAAAAGAATTAAAAGGCAACAGATCAAAAAGAAAGGAATAAAACTGCCCCTTTCTGCAGTTGATACAGCTGTCCATACAGAAAATCCCATGGAATATACAAAAAAAAAAAAAAAAAAAAAGCTATAATAAGTAAGTTTACCCAGATTGCAGGATGCAAGATCAACACACAATCAATCATAGTTCCACATAATATCAGTGAAATGAAATTAGCAACAGTGTCATCTACAATATCTCTAGAAAAGGAAAAAAACCTTATGTATGAGTCTAATGAAACATGTAGCATCTGTATGTGGAAAAATACAAAATGCTGATGACAGAAATCACAACGTAGTAAATGGGAAGACATACCATGTTCATAGACTGGAAGACCTAATACAGTTAAGATGTCAGTACTCTCCATTTGACCTACAGATTTAATATCATTCCAGTCACAATCTCAGCAGGATTTTCTGGAGAAACAGACTGATTCTAAAAGACATATGTTAAAGTCAAAGAACTAAAATAAAACAATTTTGTAAAAGAAGAACAAAGTTGGAGGACTTATCACCCAATTTTAAGAGTTGCTATAAAGCTATAGTACTCAAAACTGTAGACATACAGATTAGTGGAAAAGAAGAGAGTCCAGAAATAGACCCACACGAATATGACTGATTTTTAACCAAAAAATGTGAAGGCATTTCAATGGGAAAAGGAGTTCAATGGAAAAGGATAGTCTTTAACAAATGGGATTAAAACAATTGGATGTCCATATGCAAAAATAAGTGAACTTTGACCCAAAACTCATTTTATACAAAAACTCATTCAAAGTGGATCATAATTTAAATGTAAAATGTAAAACTATAAAAACTTTTAGAAGAAAACCTGAAAAAAAAATCAGGTTCTGGACTTAGGCAAAAAGTTTTTGGATATGACACTAAAAGCATGATCCATAGTAGCATAAACTGGACTTCATAAAAATTTAAAACTTTAGTTCTATGAAAAACACTGTTAAGAGAATGAAAAGAGAAAGAGTTTCCGTCATGGCTCAATGGTCAATGAACCCGACTAGGAACCATGAGGTTGCCGGTTCAATCCCTGGCCTCGCTCAGTGGGTTAAGGATCCGGTGTTGCCCTGAGCTGTGGTGTAGGTTGCAGACACGGCTTGGATCCAGCATTGCTGCAGCTGTGGTGTAGGCTATCGGCTACAGCTCCAATTCGACCCCTAGCCTGGGAACCTCCTGTGCCACAGCTGTGGCCCTAAAAAGCAAAAAGAAAAAAAGGAAGAGACAAGAAGCTATAAACTGGGAGAAAACATTTACAATCACATATGTGACAGATGACTTTTATCCAAAATAGGTAAAGAATTCTCAAAATGAACAAGAAAACAATGCTGTTTAATCAACAACAACCTAAGAATATGCAGATGGCAAATAAGCACATGAAAAGATGCTCATCATTTGGTCAATATGGAAGTAAAAATTCAAACCACATACCTTGGACATACCTATTAAAATGGCTAAACTTAAAAAAAAAAAAAAAAACCTACTAACACAAGTGCTGGTGGAAATGCAGAGCAACTGGAACTCTCACACACTGCTGATGGAGATGCAGAATGGTATCCCCATTCAAGAAAACCGTTTGGCCATTACTTTTTTTTTTTTTTTTTTTTTGGTCTTTTGTTGTTGTTGTTGTTGTTGCTATTTCTTGGGCCGCTCCCGCGGCATATGGAGGTTCCCAGGCTAGGGGTTGAATCGGAGCTGTAGCCACCGGCCTACGCCAGAGCCACAGCAACGCGGGATCCGAGCCGTGTCTGCAACCTACACCACAGCTCACGGCAACGCCGATCGTTAACCCACTGAGCAAGGGCAGGGACCGAACCCGCAACCTCATGGTTCCCAGTCGGATTCGTTAACCACTGCGCCACGACGGGAACTCCCATTACTTTTTTTTAACACCCATGGCATATGGAAGTTAACAGGCTAGGGGAGCTACAGCTGCCAGCCTATGCCACAACCACAGCAACACGGGATCCAAGACATGTCTTCAACCTACACCACAGCTCATGGCAACACCAGATCCTTAACCCATAGAGTGAGGTCAGGGATGGAACCTGAATCCTCATGGATCCTTGTCAGGTTTGTTAACTGCTGACCCACGAAGGGAACTCCCTTGGCCATTTCTTATAAACATACATTTTCCAAATGACCCAGCAGTCCCATTCCTGAGTATTTACCTTAGAGAAAGAAGTTAACGTTCACATGAAAACCTGTGAATAAATGTTTTAGCACCTCTATTCATAATCACCAAAACTGCACATAATCCAACTTTTTCCAGTAGGTGAATGGATAAACAAACTGTGGTACATACACGTAACAGAATTTTGCTCAGCATAAGAAAGCAGGACTTACTGAAAAAGCAACAACAGAGATGGATCTCAAAGGCATTATGCTGGGGGAGGGAAGCCATACCCAAGAATACATCCCTTAAGAAAAGCTGAATGATTCCGTATACACGTACGATTCCATTTACATGACATTCTGAAGAGATGAAATGGTGAAAAGATCAGGAGTTAGGGATGGGGAAAGAGGTGACTACAGAGTGCAGCACAGTGGAGGTTTACTGGATCCGTGGTTTTTGGTAAGCCCATTGTGGTGGTTACAGAAGTTGATATATGTGTTCAAACTTAGAATGTCAAAAAAAGTTATTTTTACTCTATGCAAGTTATATAAAATTTTTAAACAGAATAGGACCTAAATGATTTATAAAAAGTAAAAATTTTGTATTTTTCAAGAAAGTTTAGTCTTAGTGTAGTTTTCCTGTTGAAAATGATGTAAAAGTGTATAACATGATGAGCTGACTAAAATGAAGCTGTACTTTGTACCCTCCCTGGCAGCAAGAATGTAGGGTTGTGCCTGCTGTTCAGTAGGATTTGACACCAGTGTCCTTTGCCCTATGTAGCTGTGCTCAGTATGCCGAGGACAGAATCATCAGAGATTTGTACTTTTTAAATTCCCTTGCTATTCCTCCTTCTCTTGGTTTGTATCTATCTCCTTAAATTCTTCCCTGTGAAGATTGAGAATACCTATGAGCCAGTTTTCCTCCCCTTTTCTGTGTGTGAGCTATGCTTCCTACACCTGTCATTGAGACAGGATTTAAGGTAGCCACTTTATCCTATTTAACTCCAAGTGGTCCCCATTTTTTCATGGCATTTCTTTTTGTTGTTGTTGTTTTTTAATTTTTTTTTTAATGTGCGTATGATAGGCGTTCCCATTGTCGCTCAGCAGGCTATGAACTGACTGGTATCCATGAGGATGTCAGTTCCATCCCTGACTTTGCTCAGTGGATTAAGAATCTGGTGTTGCTCTGAGCTGAGTGGGTGTGGCCCTAAAAAAAAAAGAGGGAAAAAAATGTCCACATGTTTTTAAAATACCCTTTTAAATTTTTTTTTTTTCCTACAAATTTTTTTTTTTTTTTTGGTCTTCTTTCTGTTTAGGGCCACACCTGCAGCATATGGAGGTTCCGAGGCTAGGAGTCGAATCAGAGCTGTAGCTGTCGGCCTACACTACAGCCACAGCAATGTGGGATTTGAGCCGAGTCTATGACCTACACTATAGCTCACAGCAACACTGGATCCTTAACCCACTGAGCGATGCCAGGGATCAAACTTGCGTCCTTATGGATGCCAGTTGGGTTCATTACCACTGAGCCATGACGGGAACTCCTCCTTTTAAATTTTCAGTCACTGTTACTTGCCCTCTACATAAGTTTTCTTGGAGTTTCTTGACTGAAGGCACTCTCCTTTTTCTCTGTGGCTGATGAGACCTTCTCATCCTTTCTACCACTTTGTCCTCTCTGCTGCTTGTGGATGAGCTGGGTCTCTGTCTCATTAGTTCCCCACACACCAGCTGGAGTTGGCCAGCTGAGGTTTACTGAAGTGAGAGGCTGTGCTGGTTCTCCCACCAAACTGGCTTCAGGCCTTTCCTGAATGGAACTGGCAGAACTCTGTAGTCAGCAAATCACTTTAAAATTTTTTTCCACAGTATATCCTCTTCTCATTCCCCCAATACATCAAAGATTTTGCATCCAAAAGGAACAAAACCGGGGAGTTCCCGTCATGGCCCAGTGGTTAATGAATCCAACTAGGAACCATGAGGTTGTGGGTTCGATCCCTGGTCTTACTCAGTGGGTTGAGGATTCGGTGTTGCCGTGAGCTATGGTGTAGGTCGCAGATGCGGCTCGGATCCTGTGTTGCTGTGGCTCTGGCGTAGGCCAGCAGCAACAGCTCCGATTAGACCCCTAGCCTGGGAACCTCCATCTGCCACTCCTACAGCCCTAGAAAAGGCAAAAAGACAAAAAAAATCTTTAAAAATAAAAAAACAAAAGGAACAAAACTGGGAGTTCCTGTTGTCACTCAGTGGAACTCAATCTGACTAGTATCCATGGGGACACAGTTTCGATCCTTGGCCTTGCTCAGTTGTTAAGGATCTGGCATTGCTGTGAGCTGTGGGGTGAGTCGAAAATTCGGCTTGGATCCTGAGTTGCTCTGGTGTAGGCCATCAGCTACAGCTCTGATTCGACCACTAGTCTGGGATCCTCCATATGCTGTGGGTGCAGCTCTAAAACAACCAAGAAAAAAAAAAAAAGCAAAACCAATTATTCTAAAATGACTCCTGTCCATTTTGCCTTTTCTTGGGAGGTCTTATTCAGATTGGATAAATGGTTTGTAATCCAGGAGGTCAGACTTTGCTAAATCAGACATTTTTTAAAAAAATCCAATGTAATGTTGAAAAGCTACTACTTCACACACTGAAAAAACTTACAGTCCATAATGGTTGCACAGTATTTGTTGGTTTTTAAATACAGGAATTTCATAGAATGTGACAAAGTTCTTGTGTGTGTAAGATCAGTTTTACTTTCTGGTAGAGATTATTTTGATATTTGATATTCTGATTATACCTTTTACTATTACAACAGGTTTTAACAAAAGTTTTTCCCACCTTTTTGTAGGCAGTCATTATTTGTATCAAAAACAAAGAATTTGAAAAAGCTTCAAAAATTTTGAAAAAGCATATGTCCAAGGACCCCACAACTCAGGTAAATTTGATATATTTTTGCTCCCATGGCATAAATCCAGCTCGTTGCTTTTCGTGGGGAAACAGGGAAAGGGTTCTCTGAGTATGTTGTCTTTTATATCCAGCATAACTTACACTTAGAAGAGCTTTTCAAAAATTTGAGAAACTTACATAAATCATTAACTTGCCCATTTTTGACAGGGTTTTGACAGAACTTTAAGTGATCAGCACCAGGTACTAACACTTCTAACTTTATGTACATAAATGCTGATCCACAGACTTGAGAATCTGCCTCGGTATGGACTTAATTCCTCTATTTTCTGGTGTCAAAAGCTCTGTTGGTACCCTGCTCTTATTGTTTCCCTTATAAATTTGTTTTTGAAAAGGTAATACATGTAAAAGGTACAGCAGAAAAGCTTAGTGAAAAATTCTCTTATCTCTGACTCAGCCATCTCATCTCGTTCCTTTCCTTGGAGGCAGCCAATATTTTTTTCTTTCTTTTCTTTTCTTTTCTTTTTTTGTGCTGAAGTTAGGCCAGGGATTGAACCCATGCCACTGCAATGACAACAGCTGAGTCCTTAATAGCTAGGCCACCAGGGAACTCCTTTTATCATTTGATATTCTGTGCATATGCAAGCAAATAAGTGTGCAAATGTGTCTGTATGTATATATACAGACATACACATACCTCCATTCTTCCTGTTCTTCCCATATACATATGTGAGCATATTCTACACACTAATTTGAGGATTTCACCTACTCTGTCTTGGAGATCTTTTTATATGAGTACATAGGGAGCTTTTCATCCTCTTTGGTTTTCTTTTTTGAAAGTTTAAAAATCTCCATGTAAAGGCTTAAAGGTACTTTAGATCCCAGGTACATCCTTTTTTTAAGCTCCATAGTAACCCATTGCGGCCGATCCATAATTTACTGATGGTTCTACATTGTGTTAGGCTTCTCTCCTGAATGTGTACCAGTGATGTTCATTGACAACACTGTGAAAGTTCCGATGGTGTTGTCTCATCTCATCATCATTGAATTTTTACTGGAGTTTTTCCTTCTCATGTTGCAAATATTGGTCCTTTGTGTAGAAGCTGAGAAATGATCTGCTGAACATTATCCGTGAAAAGAACTTGGCCCACCCCGTTATCCAGAACTTTTCCTACGAGACCTTCCAGCAAAAGATGCTGCGCTTCCTGGAGAGTCACTTGGATGATGCAGAGCCCTACCTCCTCACGGTGGGGCTTGGCTTTCTCTTCCCATAACCATGATGTAGCCTTGAGGATGTCTAGGCAATTAGAAAAGGACAGCTCTTTTTAAAGGATGAAAGAGTAAATGTGTAGAAAAAAACTTCGAATTTTATGCACCATCTTCCTTAATTATATGCCCTAAATTTTCAGAAGCAGAGATCCTGGTAGAGGCAGATGGAAAATACCTGGTTTCCCTCACCTCCCTTTTTAACTTGCTCTATGTGTGACTCATTTGTGTGATTAAAGTAGAACATTCAGTTAGAATTGATGGTGATTTCCAAAGGAGATGAAATCTCACTTAAGTTTGGGAAGAGTGGTTTGGTAGATGTGCTAGGAAGAAGGCTTAAGTGGAGTAAAGGTTTAACTGGAGTATGATAAGCAGAAGAGGCCAAATTAAGACATACTTTAACTGGATCAAAGGGATAAGTACAAAGAATGGATGCAGTGATGCTTGAGACAGCATGTAGAAGAATTAAGAACCTCGTCTGTCATAGAAGGTGGACCATGAACTGAATGAGGGGGGTTTTTTTTTAAACCAGGATTTTGAAAGTATTGAAAATATCCTACTTCATAACAGTCAGACCTGCAGGGCCCATATCAATATAATGTCAATGATCCTAGCAGTCATTTGGCAACTCTCAAAATTATTTGCAAAGCAGACAGTTTGGAATAGTCAAGGAGGAAGTGTCGGGATACTTGAGCCTGGCCTAGGAGCCTTTCCTTTGTATTCAGATCACTGGAAAATAACCTGTTATTGTTTCTGTTGAGGGTAGAACTCTCAGCTCTTATGATACCACTCATTACAGAGCTACAATCTAAATGGAATGATACTGGGCTGATTGGAAATGTATAAAACTTTAGGGTGACAGATGAGCACTTGGAATTAGAGCAAGATTGGCCCACTCAGGGCCTCATGTGGTACAAGTAAGGATTTTCAAGAGCTGCTAATAGGCAAAACATTTGTCGAAATACAGTCATAAAATAGTCTTTTTTTTTTTTTTTCTTTTTACAGCTATACCCTATGGCATATGGAAGTTCCCACACTAGGGGTTGAATCTGAGCTGCAGCTGCAGGCCTACACCACAGCTACAGCAACACTGGGTCTGAGCCACATCTGCACAGGGTATCTGCTGCAGGTTGTGGATCCTTAACCCACCAAGCGAGGCCAGGATCAAACCCTCATACTCACAGATACTGTGTCGGGTTCTTAATCTGCTGAGCTGCAATGGGAACTCCAAAGTATCCTATATTCAAACTAAAAGATATAAATGTAGACATGAGTCATCTCTGTTTCAGGAAGAAAAACAAACCAAAACAAGTTTGACTTTTGTATATGACCCCAAAGGTCTATTTGGGATTCAGAAATTAGATTGGGGATGAGATTGGAGAGATGGAAGAGAAGCTAGAAAATCACATAATTACTTGCCCAAAATAACCTTTTGGAATTCCCTCAATGTCAAGTTGCTTTTTAGCACCGTTCAGATTGAGTTCTCCTTTAGTGTAGAAAGCTGTGAGCCATTATTTGAAGAAGGAAAGAAGGAAGAAATCTGAGATGATTCTCATTAAGTCGTCACCCTTTTTATGTTCTCCTCTAGTCTGTGCCTAAAGTGAATCTGTAAGTGAACATACTTGCATATTAGTATATTTAGGGTGAAAGAGGCAGAGAATTAGTGGAATTCTGTAACTTCCTTTTCCTTATGACATCTTTCCTTTCCCAGATGGCCAAAAAGGCTTTGAAATCTGAGTCCTCCACTTCATCCACAGTGAAGGAAGATAAACAACCAGCACCAGAACCTGTGGAAAAGCCACTCAGAGAACCTGCAAGGTGAGAGGATCGCCCTTTTATGATCTTAGGTGAAACATGCATTGGAAGCATTGTTGTCTTCTTAGAGCAGGATCAGTTGGTGGTTAGATCCCGTAACAGCAACTAGGTTGCTTGTACAAGGCACTGTGAGAATTATAGCGCCCACTTTGGGGAAGTGGGAATGTTGAAAACAGGATGTCAGAGCGTTCCTATCATGGCTCAGCAGTTAACGAATCCTACTAGCATTTATGAGGACGTGGGTTCAATCCCTGACCTTGCTCAGTGGGTTAAGGATCCTCAGTGGGTTAAGGATCCGGCGTTGCCGTGAGCTGTGGTGTAAGCCAGCAGGTATAGCTCTGATTGAACTCCTAGCCTGGGAACCTCCATATGCTGCAGGTGTGGCTCTAAAAAGACAGAAGAAAAAAAAAAAAAAAGGATGTCAGATCCCTGACAAGTTCCTGATGGGCTCTTCCTCAAAGGTTCTTTCCTTCTCTTTATCTCTTTCCTTGCCTCACCCATGTCTACTAAGTACTTCCTTGTTGATACTTGTTCTTTTACTATGACTTCAGATTTGTGGGTCAGATTCCCAAGACTCCTGCCAAAGCAGGGGTCCCACGTTTAGATATGTTTGGGGGCCTGGTAGGAAATGTAAAGGAGCAAAGTGGGTCTAGGATAATACAGTTGGGAGCATGGGACTGGGACCCAAGAAGGGCATGCTTTCCAGCCCTGTCTCACTGCTGCCATGTGAGATATCCAAGGATGTCCAAACTTGAGTTCAAATTTTTGTATGACATGTCCAATTTTTTTTTTTTTTGACATTTCCCAATTTTGAATGTTGGTAGTTAGTCCACTTTAATAAACAAACATAACTTGCATAGGTTAAGACGCAGTACATCTGCCAGCTGGGTTTGGCCTGCAGGCTGCCAGTATGCCCCTCCTAACAGTTTTTCCTTGAAGCATACTTCTTATTCCAAATGATAGATGAGCTTTATTTTGAAAAGGCAGTTTCTCATTGTTCCAAGACTGTGTGGCACACTTCTTACTCTGAGAATTCTCAAGATCCTTTTTATTAGTGTACTGTTGGAGAAAGAGAGCAGAACGGAGACCAGTCTTTTACTTCTCTCTTGTGAGGGTTGGCCTAGGACAGTGGGAAGAAGAGTTCAGACTTCAAGGTGAAATTGCTAGCTTTATCAGTTGGTTGTCCAGATGAACTTGGAGTGGTTAGGCACTATGCAGAGTTCTTGTATTATGGAAACATCAGGTTAGACCACATAGACTCATGGGTTAGCACACAGGCTGAAGAGGTCTCTGGAGGGAGTATCATTGGTTCTGGTTCCTTTAAAGTTCTCTTACTTGAAGTTTAAGCTCTATAGTTCAACTTATGTATCATATTTAAAGCCTTTGCTTAACCCTTATAAATGGAAGATTCTGTAAATAAAGGTTGTGTTAAGCACCCTTTCAGGTTTTTTTAAAGAAGAGTCCTCAACTTGAGGAGTCTGTGTCTAATTTAAGCGTCACACTTTGAAGAAGCTGTGGCTGCTTGGATAAACAGTGATGAAACTGATCTCCGTATGTTTGATTTATTTGTAGGCAGCTACAGAATACTCCCACCACCATTGGAATCATGACTTTGAAAGCAGCTTTCAAGACTCTGTCCAGTGCACAAGATTCTGAGGCAGCTTTCTCAAAATTGGACCAGAAAGATATGGTACTTCCTAGTAAAGTGTGCCCACCGTCACCAGCCCTCAAAAACAAGAGACCGAGGAAAGATGAAAATGAAAGTTCAGCCCCTGCTGAGGGTGAGGGTGGCTCTGAACTGCAGCCCAAGAACAAGCGCATGACAATAAGCAGATTGGTTCTGGAGGAGGACAGCCAGAGTACTGAGCCCACCGCAGGCCTCGACTCCTCCCAGGAGGGCATTCCGGCGTCACCACCCAAACCCACCATCCTCAACCAACCCCTCCCTGGGGAGAAGAATCCCAAGTATGAAGACCTTCTTTGTAGCAGTTTTGGGGCTGGTTGGTGGTCCTGGTTGGGCCTGGTATTGCTTCCATGAATGAAGTAACTTTGAGCTAAGTTACTCACCACCAAGGCTTGCTCAGACTGCTAGAATGTGACTCGGGATGGGGAGTGACGACGTAGCCATCCTGCCAGTTCTGAAGCCCCGAACGTGGGCTTTGAGGCATTGCACTAGACAGGCGTGAGGATGGAAGGTGTCAGAGCCGCCTACTCACCGCTGTTTTCGTTTTTAGCAAACTTCTGAGTGCCTTGACTATATTAGTCTCGTTTGTTAAATTTGTTTGAATTGGGCCACATTATACTTTGATCCTTAAAAGAGATTTTTGAGTATTTATAGTTTTGCACCTTCTATGAGCATTTGAGACTTGGCGTATTCAGTGAATACTAATATCTCACGTTCTGCTAGGTTCTATGGGGCAGTGGTTAGAATGATCTCATCTGTTCCCCATCATGACCCTCACACTGGCTTTAGCTTTGCATCTACCCTTTGTGCCCTCTTGTGGATCCTTCCTTTAGGCAGGCCGCTCAGCTTGCTCTCAGTAGAATATAGTTTGTTTCTACCACTTGCTCTTCTTGCTGCCTCTCAGTCCCTACGTTTGGACTGTCATTCCTGCATCACTGCTTGTCAGAAGCCCATCTGTCTTTCAAAGGGAAGAGAGGCTGATGTGGACTAAGTACTGTCTGTGGGCTGAGAACTTTCATGTATTATCTTACTGAATATCTACATTCCGCACTCTGTGAGTGATGTCTTAGTCCCATTTAATGGGTGAGGAAGATTCAGAAAAGTTACTAACTTAGCTGAAGGCAGGCACACAGCTAAAAAGCAGCAACATTGGGCTATGGGATTTTTCAATGCCATTCAGTCTTGACACAAAAGCCCATAACCTATACACCATGTACACCAAACTGCCTCTTAAAATTCTGCCTCCTCCATAAATATCCCCCAGTCACTTGGCTCTAAGTGATCACCTCGCTGGTCTCCCAAGGTCATGGCCATCTCTCCTACTGCTCTCTGTCGTAGGTGTTATTTAGGGACCTGTGCCCTGGCAGGTAGGTGTAAGGTGCCCTGCAGGGCTGTGGCATCTGATAAGTAATTTATACTTGGGCACGAATCTGCACTATGTGCACTGCTACCTGCTTTTGGAAGTTTGTCACTAGCTGGACCAGCCGATGGAGGCAGCACCCTTTTATTCTCATTTGATACATGATCTCTTTTACCACTCAGAGCAATCCTGTGAAGTACAGGCACTGCTCCTGCGGACAGATGCAGAAACTGGAGAGAGTGCACGATTACAATGGTTTTATAAATGAGAGGATCTGTGAAGGTTTCAGACCTATCCACCTCTCCTGCATCAAGGGTATGAGGTATGATGGATACCTAAAGCAGAGGCTGGCAAATTATGGCCGCTTGGCTAAAGCCACCTCTCTTGCCTGTTTTTGTAAATAAAAGTATTATTGGAACACAGCCACACCCAAATTATGTATTGTCTGTGGCTGCTTTTGATGCCATGTTGAGTAGCTGCAACAAAGACAGGAAGGCCTACAAAGCCGAAGATACTGTCTGGCCCTTTACAGAAAAAAGGGATCCCATGACCCTGGCTCTAAAAGAAGGACATATGAAGCTGCAGGGAATAGCTGAGCCTGCTCAGCAGAGCTGTGGGTGGGGCACCCTTGCAAAGGAGCAAATGTTGAGCTGACCTTGAAAAATGAGTAAGAAGTCATCCAGCATATTAGGAGGTGGGGGTTTCTGGGAGCAGGAGCCTTCTGCCTTACGGCACGGGAAGGCCTGGTGCATGCTGGGACATGTCATCTGGTCTGTATGGCAGGAGAATACAGTGCACAAAGAAGATGAAGGGAGTAAAGTCTGGATGGGTAGAGGGGCCAGATTTTGAGTTCCTATTATATTCTATCAATCACAGGTTCTTCCGGAGGTCTTTCTATCACATTTCCTTTGTGGTGATTAAAAAATACACATCCTCAGGCACAAATTAAATTAGGACAGGGGAGTGCTCTCTAATCTGCTTTTCTAACCATGCCCCAGATAAATCTAATACACCTAATCTGAAGGCCTCTGAGGAGACACCACTGAGGGCTTTTGAATAGCCACTGAGGGAAAGGAGAGAAGAGCGTGGCTGAAGACTGCTGCCCCGTGAGCAGTCAGCATGCAAGAGAAGCTGGGCTGCCGGACTCGGAGGAGGGGCAGACAGGATTAGTCTGTCACCCAGACTACTAGATTTTTATATCCCCCACAGGACATGGCACAGAATGAGTGCTTACTATATTTTATTAACTAAAGACACAGTTCTTGCAATTTAAGGGGTCATACCCAAAACTTCTATAAAAGATAAACATTTGAGGCTTTGTAGGCCACTTGTGTCTCTGTTGCACATTCTTTTCTGTTTTGCTTTTTACAATCCTTTGAAAATGTAAAAACCATTCTTAGGTCAAGGACTGTACAAAACCCAGCAGCCACAGGCTATAGTCTGCCAACCCTTCTAGACCCTTAAGTTCTAACCTCACCAATTAGGAGTGCAATGAACCAGGAAGTGACCTGGTTTGGCCGAACAGCCACCTGACAGTTAAGGTGAGGACCCACGACTCAGGCCCTTCCACAACACGAGAGGTCAGGAAATACCAAAACATTTATACGTGAAATAAATGCCGAGTTAAGAGGAAAAGCAGGAGGTTACCAAAGTGACCTACAAAGATTATTTGCAGGAAGATTGAACAGCCACTTAGGTGAAAGTGTCAGACCCAGAGCTTAAAATCAGTTTTATCCCAGGACTTGGATAAGTAGATAGAAAACTAAAATTGTAATCCTGTCTTTTATTTCTTGAATAGTAATTAACACAGCTAATATCCTGAGAAGGAGAAATCTCGTGATTTTTTTTTTGTCTCAAGCAAATTAGTTATTCTTAGAAAGTACACTTTTCAGGATACGATCAAATTTAAAAACAAAGGAAAGTAAATTGTCTACCATTTGTCTTAACCACTTAGGTAATTTCATAGAAAACTGATGGAACTCAAGGAATTTTTTTCAAATCTATGTACTTATTAAGCAGATTGCTTTCGTTACTCATTTGTAAAATACCCAGCTAGCTTTTAAAAAAAATTTTTTTTTGGACTTCCCATTGTGGCTCAGTGGTAACGAACCCAACTAGTATCCATGAAGATGCAGGTTCAATCCCTGGCCTTGCTCAATGGGTTAAGGATCTGGCGTTGCCTCGAGCTATGGTGTAGGTTGTAGACTCGGCTCAGATCTGGCCTTGCTGTGGTGGTGGCAGAGGCCAACAGCTGCAGCTCTCATTCGACTCCTAGCCTGGGAACTTCCGTATGCCATGGGTGCAGCCCTAAAAAGACACACAAAAAAATTAAGAATAAAAAATATTTTTCAAAGGAGGGAAGGAAACAGAAGTATGTTTCTACATTTTGTCAGGTTTTTCAGGTGACTTTGATTTGTATAAATTCTTAAAAACTTAATTTAGATACTTTCCATGTTTGTTTTGTAAAGGATGTTATAATTGAGGTCAGATCTGTGCTATGTTCTGTAAGACTAACTATAATTTTCACTTATTTAATCACTTGGGTTTTGAATTATTTTCCATCTTTGTAACTGTTTTTGGTTACACCCAAGTATTCAAAATGTCATGTTCACAGGAAGGATTCTTGTTTACTTACTATTTGAATCTTTGATGGTATAATTCTTTTATAGCACCTTGATAATCCCATTATTCGCTAATAATTTCCTGGCTTCTATTAAGGTGTATGTTACTGTGCCAGTGTCTGGGGTAAACAGATGAGGGATATGGTCCCTGCCATCAGGGTGCTTATGGTTAGGGGTATGCTGTGAAGTGGTTGTGTAATAAAGTGGGAGCCCTTTGTGTTGAGCAGGCTTTAGTGAGAATGATGATTGCCATGAAAGACTGGCAGGATTTCACTTGGCAGGGAAGGGAACTTCAAGCGGAGAGAACAATAAACAGAGTCAGGAAAACACAGAAAGAGGAGCAGCGGGCATGGCTCTCCTGTTTGTGCAGGGGTGGGGTGTGGGGGGGTTGATGGGGAGAGGAGGCACTGGTGAGAAACTGCTGGGCCAGACTGGATGATCTTGATTCCCCCATACTGGCATTTAGGCTTCATTGTTTAGGCAGTGAAAAGCCACCACTGAGTAGAAGAGGCGTGTGGTACTTTTAGGATTATTCAGGTGGCTTTGGAAGGGGATGGGGCTAGAGGAGAGACTCCAATTAATAAGCTACTGAAATACTGGTGAAATGTACTGGACCACGGACTTGGGCTGGGGGAGCTGGGGAGGGAAAGGAAGGCAGTCGAGAGAGAGAAACAGAGCGTGTCTGTAAAGGAGGGCAGAGAGCTTGCAGCTTCTGGGTTAGAAGAATGGACTCTTTTAAGAGTCCAAACTGAAAACAAACAAACCAAAAAAACAGGAAAATGAACAAATTTTTGAGAGGGGTGGCGATGTATTCAGTGCTGAGTTTGCGAGATGGTACTGCAGCTTGAGAGATGTTGATATGGGAGATGCCTGGCCAGGTTAGGGTTTGGGAGTTGTGTATCGGTGAATCTCGAATTCGGCCACAGCAGAAGAGGGAGGAATCTAGGTAAGGAATCAAGGCAGAGTATGGAATGACCTGGGATGAACCTGTTTCACACCCTGTGCTCTTGTTGATCTCCCTTCAGAGTACCTAAAGGCAAGTGGAACAGCTCCAATGGGGTTGAAGAAAAAGAGACCTGGGTGGAAGAGGATGAACTGTTTCAAGTTCATGGTAAGCTAGGAGTCTCACTGACATCTCCTTGACACTTGCTGAAGTGTAGATGCATGTTACTGTCGCATTAATGTTCCAGAACCTGCTTGTCTCCAAACTAAAAAAAGTTTAAAAAGTTCTTCATTGTGATTCATGAGGAATCAGTTTTATGTCTTTTTCCATTAAACAGTGGATACAATCAAAGCAACACTTTAAAGAAAATTCCTGGTTTGGTTTATGAAGTCCTATATTTAATTGTAATTGATGTTCTTCTTAAAGTCTTTTAATTAAAAAAGGTAGAAGTGGTCATTCCCTACATTTCTTGTTTAAGTAAATAGCCTCTTACTAGTTTTTATACATAAATGCTTTTTTCTCAGATGAGAAACTTTAATTTTCCTTAACCAATACTAAACATCATGGGCGTACCCATCATGGCTCAGCAGTTAACGAACCTGACTAGCATCCATGAGGACATGGGTTCGAACCCTGGCCTTGCTCAGTGGGTTAAGGTTAGGGCATTGCTGGGAGCTGTGGTGTAGGTTGCAGATGAGGCTCGGATCCCACGTTGCTGTGGCTGTGTCTGGAAGCTACAGCTCCAATTGGACCCCTAGCCTGGGAACCTCCATAGGCCACAGGTATGGCCCTACAAAGACACACACAAAAAAAACCCCCCAAAAAACCCCAACCAAATATGGCATTTGCCTTAGGATCTCTTCCACCACATATTTTGTAGTCTAATAGAAGTATCTACACACTCAATCTTAGTTTTGGAGATTCTGAAGGCTTTTGTAACATAGCGACAGTAATCCTTCACCAATTCCAAAGGGTTTGTCCTCAAAAAATTACCTTTCATTGGCAAAATCAAGATTACACAGAAAATGGGGAAGTAGCAAAATTAATAAAATTGGCATTAAATATTTTAAAAATAGGATATACGGGTTCTAGAAAACATCCACTTCTGATGCACTCCAGATTTGTCAATTTTAGAAATCTGCTTCTTCTATAGTATGAAATACTTCATAATTTTAAAACAAATAATAATATTAATAATCTGCTCTTGTAAGTATCTCTTCCTGAGTCACCCTCCTTCATGCTTTAGGAAGTATTGCTGGGACAGCGGTGTCAGCTGAGGCAGACAGTTCAGCAAGTTTCATGTTTATGCAGCTTTCCGTGTGTGTGTGTGTGTGTGTGTGTGTGTGTGTGTGTGTGTGTGTGTGTGTGTGTGTGTGTGTCTTTTTAGGGCAGACAGTTCAGCAAGTTTCATGTTTATGCAGCTTTCCGTGTGTGTGTGTGTGTGTGTGTGTGTGTGTGTGTGTGTGTGTGTGTGTGTGTGTGTGTGTGTGTGTGTGTGTGTGTGTGTGTGTGTGTGTGTCTTTTTAGGGCTGCACCCGGCATATGGAGGTTCCCAGGCTAGGGGTCTAATTGGAGCTGTAGCTGCCAGCCTACGCCACAGCCACAGCCACTCAGGATCTGAGCCGCGTCTGCGACCTACATCACAGCCTATGTCAATGCCAGATCCTTAACCCACTGAGCAAGGCTAGGGATCAAACACACAACTCATGGTTCCTAGTCGGATTCGTTTCCACTGTGCCACGATGGGAACTCCCAGCTTTGCCTTCTGTTACAACTTTTAATTTTTTATTTATTTATTTTTTATTATTATTATTTTTTTGTCTTTTTGCTATTTCTTTGGGCCGCTCCTGCGGCATATGGAGGTTCCCAGGCTAGGGGTCCAATCAGAGCTGTAGTCACCGGCCTACACCAGAGCCACAGCAACTCGGGATCCGAGCCGCGTCTGCGACCCACACCACAGCTCACGACAACGCCGGATCATTAACCCGCTGAGCAAGGGCAGGGACTGAACCCACAACCTCATGGTTCCTAGTCGGATTCGTTAACCACTGAGCCACGACGGGTACTTCTGTTACAGCTTTTTAACTGGCTCCCAGTTTGAAATGCATGTCCTTGTTTATATTTGTATACCCTCTTGTAGCCCTCTGATCCTTTAAAAAATTATTTTGGTCTGTGTTTTTGAAGCCTCATCTATTTCCATATGATGAGAGGATAGAATTTGAGCAGATCTTTCATGGTCTGTTGGAGTGGACCCCACTTTTTTTCTTTTTTTTGGTCATGGCATACAGCAGCTTGATGTGAGATCTCAGTTCCCAGACCAGGGACTGAACCCAGGCTGCAGCAGTGAAAGTGCTATATCCTAACCAGTAGACCACCAGGGAACTCCCAGGACCTTGTTCTTTTTGTTTGAAGAACTGAACCAAATTTTACTATATATAATAATCAGGGATTTGAAAATTCAAAAAACAGTAAAACCGTGTTATTTCAAAGCAGCAGTTAGCAAGGAATAAAGCAGACATTTATATGTAATACACAAATACAGATTTGTATATATACACACACAAATACATATGTATATTACTTACACCTGCATATATATGTATGTGTATATACACACACATAAATAGTAGGATTTTAAGTACCACAGTCCCTTAGTGAGTTTAGAAAATGACATTGGTTTTACCAGAGAGCCTGAGATCCATAGTTAATCAACATTTATTGAATGTTGTTTGAAAAACACTGTTTGAAAAGTGTTTGCTTTGTACAGATTCTCATGGGCTAAAATTACTAGTATCTTGTAAGCAAAGGACAAAAACAAATTATTCTTTAGTTTTAGCCTTTCTTTTCTCAAAGTTTGTAAAATCTGAATCAAGTTTTCCCTTTGGGATGTTCTATGTCTTTTTCTTTGGTTTGTGCCAAGAAAGGTAAACTCTGAAATGAGTCTGCTCTTAATGTTTTCCAGCAACACGAGATGAAGAGAGTGCAACCAATATAACAAGAAAGCAGGTAATTGTAAATGTTCTTTTGTGATCTTTTCTGATGTGGAGTAGAAGAGAGATAAAATAAATACTTACATCTCACAGGGCATAAACTACCTGATTTTAAAAAAGTGTCATTTTCAGTTAATCCAAAGTAATAATTATTCTTCAGAAGAAACATCTAGAAGTTAGAAAGCTGATGCATTTCCTGAAGCTTTGAATGCAGAAATGATTATTAGTTGAGAATGAAATGGCGGGACATTGAAAATTAGTAAATCTTCAAATCCACGGAGTTATAATTTATATCATGTCCTAAAAGCATGCACCCTTCCTTTGGGTTCATATTATTGTCCTGGGATTGCGTTTACCTCTTCATTATGTGAAAATGTAAGTGGAGAAACAGGTTGTGATAAATCCTTTGGGTTTTTTTTGCAGAAGTGGACTGTAGAAGAAAGCGAGTGGGTCAAGGCTGGAGTGCAGAAGTATGGGGAAGGAAACTGGGCTGCCATTTCCAAAAACTACCCATTTGTTAACCGAACAGCTGTGATGATTAAGGATCGCTGGCGGACCATGAAAAGACTTGGCATGAACTGAAACTAGCTTTCACTGCCACAGAATTCACAGGAGCATGGTTCCTAATAATAGCCCCTGAGAGTCTGCTGTTTCTTTCCGAAGCTGGGCTGGGATGAGAATGTTGGGCATCCTCCTCCCATGTGGGGGAGGTCCCAGTTCCACGACATCATGTTGGAGATCATGAAGCTGAGAAAGCCAAGTCCACCCCATGTCCTTGGCAGAGATGACAGGCACATAGCTTGTACAGTGCCAGAATACCATTAGTATTTCCCTTCTTTAGTGGTTTGCTTGAATTTAAATCCCCGGTAATCAGTAGAACCTTCTCCTAGGAAACAGTGGAGTCTGTTAGGAGCCACTTTTGACTCTATATGACCTGCTAAAACCAGCAACATGAGCATTATTTGGAGTGCATTTGTTCCAGGTAAAGTTTTGGCCTTCTGATGCAAATGCAAAGGTACTTCGTCTGTCCTGAGCCCAGGTTGATGAGACCAGTCCTGGTGGAATCAGAGTCCCTTTAAAAACTGTTTAGCCACTTGTGACATCAACAGCTAGACCTGACTGCCTTGGCATTTGCGCTTTCTATTTGCTGGGCTATGTAGGCAGGTTTAACCTCCACTTCTCACGTGGTTGAACCAGTGTGTTTTTTTTGGTAAAATGGTGATTGTAGATAAGCTTAGCCCCTCCCCCTGTCCTCTCTTCCCAATTCTCCCTTCTTTATCCTGGACTTTTAAAGCTTAAAAATCCTGATTGAGTATAAATGCCTAATTCCATTCTTTGTGAAATGGTTGCTTCCGCCCGATTCCCTGATTGTGCTGTGTTAATGTCTTGCACTGGAATTCAACATTCCCTTCTCCTTTTGTACCGTGTTGTGCTTGCTGTCTCTCTCAGACATCCTTAAAGACTGTCTTTTTAGCGAAAAAAGAATTTCAGTAAAGTGTTTTCTGTAATCTTTTTTTAAAATGAGAACTAATTATTGTCCATAACTTGTAGCATTCATTAAAGTCTTGCTTCTCTCAAATTTAAGTAGCTATTTAATTGCAGCTGAAAAGACAGAAGTAGGAAAATGTTGAATAAGCTTTGCTACACCATGTTGTCTGTGTGAAGAAGGGGATGTCAAACAATTGGATGTTCAAACCCTTCAAAGCCATGCCATGTGGAGGTTTCCTCCTAATTCCTCTGTTTCGTCACGTAACATACCTCTGGAGTCAAAAGAATTCCTTTTTTCTCACTTCTGAGTGAGTGAAAGGCAAGATGTAAAGAAATGCTAAGGTTAAAAATTCATCCTGCAGTTAAAATGTGGAACCTTTATACAGCTTTATTACTGTGAAGTGCATGTTTGGTCCTGCTGTTTCCAGCAGTTAACCCCAAATGAAACCACACTGAGAAGGTGAGAACTGGATCTCCGCTCCATCTGGGTGAGGCTACTCTCCCTCCAAACCAAGCTTTAGAATGCAGCTTTCTCCCCTTCCACTCTCACATCATTAGGTGGGTGCTCTCTAGGGAGAAGAGTGAGACCGATACATATGAGGAAGCAATATATTCTAAGCAGTGTTTCTCAAATCTGAGAAAAGCACAGACCCATTAACATTTTCTAACGTAACTTCAATGTTATTTTTATTATAGTGTTATGAAATGTGTACAAACTGCCAACAGTTTCTGTAGAACCATGAACTGATGATTGTTTGGCTGAAGTCGATGCTCATGACGTGAGTAGTGTTAGGACGGTGGCGGTGGTGGGACTCCAGCGGGGATGATGCCGGTGCCACTGTGTACTGAGAATGATCCCAGTCTCTCCCACCTCCACCTTGGCGCAACTGCAGCAGACCCACTGTCCCTCCAGAGCACTGTGGTGTCATCTGGCCTTTGCTGGAACTGAACACAATCATGAAGTCTGCTCTTCATAACGTAAAACACAGCTTGTGACAGTTACCACTTAGAGTCAACGTGATACATTTCTGAAGCAATACTTAGTTAGCAGGTACTCATACTGTTTTGTTTTTTAAGATTATGGCTAAGATAAGAACATTTAGACGTTGTCAGAACTCAGAGAATGACACACTGTCCTGATGGGTAAGAATGTGAGGCCCATTCAGGGCTCAGGCTATGCCAGCTGTGCCTGTAGATGGCGAGTTAGCCACCGCAATCTCTGGATGTCCATTTCCTCATCCCTAATGTAGCAGGTAATGATACTGCCCTTGAAGGCCGTTATAAGATTCAGGTAAATCTCAGTTCAGTGCCAGCCGTGAAGTCAGTGGGTATTCAATGAGCCTCTTTTCCCCTGTGGGTGCTGAAGAAGTCACAGATAAAAGAACAAAAGTTTGGGTTTGAACAATAGTCTGTAAGTGGGTTTTGAACAGGTTTTTTGGGTCTTGTATAGTGGTTTTTTATTTTGTTTTATTTTTGCTTTTTAGGGTCACACCCATGGCATATGGAGGTTCCCAGGCCAGGGGCTGAATCAGAGCTACAGCTGCCAGCCTATGCCACAGCCACACCAGATCTGAGCCTCGTCTGCAACCTACACCTCATCTCACACCGGATCTTTAACCCACTGAGCAAGGCCAGGGATTGAACCCGCAACCTCATGGTTCCTAGTTGGATTCGTTTCTGCTGCGCCACAATGGGAACTCCTCCGTTTTTTGTTTTTTTTGGTTTGACCATGCTCACACCATGTGGAAGTTCCAGGGCCAGGGATCGAACCCAAGCTGCTGCAGTGACAACGCCAGCCAGGTCCTTAACCTACTGTACCACACTGGTAACTCCTATATAGTTTATTTATGTATTTATTTACTTGTTTCTTTTTTTGGCCTCACTGCAGCATATGAAGTTTTGGGGCCAGGAATCACATCTGAGCCACAGTTGTGACCTACACTATAGCTATGGTAATGCCAAATCCTTTAACCCACTGGCCAGGCCAGGGATTGAACCTGCGTCCTGGCACTGCAGAGATGCCACCAATCCCACTGCACCACAGCAGGAACTCCTCCTATATGGTTTTAGATGAATGTGTCAATAGGTGGAAGGTAGCAGAAGGCTGAGGATTAGTAGTGGAAGGATCTGACTACTGTCTCTATTCATCCATTTAAATTTCTGCACATACTTCCATGTTGCGCTTTGCTCTCTTAAGCTGTAGCACTGGGCAGAAAGAAGTCCATGGAAACAGGTGTTGACCCACGTGTGTTAGAGGAGCAACAGGTATCCTTCAGCAATTTGATTCGGGTAGGAGAGAAAAATCTCCCCAACCACTGTGTACTGAGAAATGAGTCGGTACGTGCAGATGGGTGCAAATAAACTTGCCCAAAAGGGTTATCCCCAAGAGGTGAGAACTGAAAAATGACAGCCCAAAGAAGGCTGGAAATCTCTTCTGAAGTAGTAGATTCTACCTGGTACCGTGAAGTAGGTTTGGTAAGCCACTGAGTTTTTGAGGTGAAAGTCAAAACTTTCTTCCTGTGAGCCAAACACGGGGTATCATGCCAGTTCTATTCTGGAATATCTGTGTGTGTGTGGCCCTGAGACTGGCCTAGGTGTGCCTTGAGGAGTTAATGATTACCCCAGCAGCTGTCTAAACGCCTTGGTTCCAGGGGCTGCAGGCAGTTAGAGGAATCTCTGGAGAGCAGCATGTTTCCCCTGCTCTTTGGAGCTGGACTGGTGGTTCTGAACCTAGTAACTTCTGCTAGGAGCCAGAAGACAGGACCCCTTAGTGGCTCCAGCGATCAGCCACTCTTCCGGGGAGCGGATCAGCATGACTTTGCCATCATGATCCCTCCAGGAGGCACAGAATGCTTCTGGCAATTTGCCCACCAGACCGGATATTTCTATTTCAGTTATGAGGTGGGTACCTGGGCCCCTCTGGCCATACTGGGGACTTGTTTTTCTTGTTTGTTAACTTCCTTTTGTAATGGGGGTCATGTTTTAAATGAACACAAGGTTCTAGTTGACTTGTATGCTGTGACTCCCTACCTGTTAATGAAATCAGGCTGCAGTTAGCTGGAAACTCTTGATGTGTGAATCACTAAAACATATGGCTTGGCTTCTCAAATTGGGGGCTGTGAAACTGCACTCAAAAGTCATGGGACAAACCAGGTGCCTCTTCCTGGAAAGGTAATCATCCCACTTACTCGCATTTGGAGATAAGAGGGAAAAGAATATATTTTAAAAATATTAAAACAACATGGATATGGTACCACGTTGAATGAAAAGTCACACGAATTTTGGTGACAGACCCAGAGATTTCAAAGATGCTTCAGTTTATGAGGCTAGGGGAGCAGCATTTACTCTCTTGCCTTTAGGGGTAATTCCAGCAAATTAGAGAATCACTGGCTCAGGTTTCCTCTATTCTGTCAGACAGTCCAATTTCTTTTTGGAATGTAAATGTTTTCAAGTTGCCTGTTCAGAGGCCAAGTACTTTTTTTTTTTTTTTTTTTGTCTTTTTAGGGCTGCACTCACTGCATATGGAGGTTCCCAGGCTATGGGGTCTAATTGGAGCTACAGCTGCCAGCGTACGCCAGAGCCGCAGCAACAGCAACACCAGACCCAAGCCATGTCTGTGACCTACACCACAGCCCACGGCAACACCGGATCCTCAACCCACTGAGCAAGGACAGGGATTGAATCTGCAACCTCATGGTTCCTAGTCGGATTCGTTAACCACTGAGCCACGACGGGAACTCCAGAGGCCAAGTACTTTAATCCATGCTGTGGTCGCACACCAGGTATCCAAGGATGGTCTGGATAAACTTAGAAGCTGTTCATCTCCTTTGTTTTTTTTTTTTGTTTGTTTGTTTTTTCTTTTTAGGGCTGCACCTGCAGCATATGGAAGTTCCTGGACTAGGGGTTGAATTGGAGCTGCAGCTGAGGCCTGTGCCACAGCCATGGCAATGCAGGTTCTGAGCCACATCTGCACCCTACACTGCAGCTTACGTCAACAATGGCTCCTTAACCCACTGAGTGAGGCCAGGGTTTGAACCTGTATCCTCAGACACTATGTCGAGTTCTTAACCTGCTGAGCCACCACAGGAGCTCCATTGTTTCTTTTTTTATCTTAGAAACCTAAATTGTATTTACACAATAAAAGACTATATTGATCTTCTTCCACTCCAGAGTAGCTTAATATTTATTTTAAACTAACTTAGAGATTTTTTTTAATCTCTGAATTTAAGATAAAATAGCAGCTACCAGTCAGCTCACTGTAGCCTGGGTTTATCAAGACCCAGCTTGAACAGAAGTACCTACTGAGTGCCAAAGTATTTGCCATCAAGTATCACATGAGCCCAAGGCTAGGATACTACCAAAGAAGTCAACATCAAGCAAGTTTAGCCAAGAACTCTACAGCCAGATTCATACATACCTACTAATACCTGCCAGCTATACTATGGTCTGAGACATGTCTTACCAGGGGTGCTACTGGCATTCTGGGCAATTCTTTGTCCTGCAATACTGCTTCTAGCATCGCTGTCCCCTCCCCTACTCACACCACCATCGTCTCAACCCAAATCCAAAGTAGGGGTTTGGGTGGTACCATTCCTGATTGGGAACCACAGTGCTGATGGTCACTGGGGGTCAATCTCACCATTCACCTCACTTCCTGATGATGGAGCAGCGACTTTTCTCCCTCTTTAATGTGTCTTGGCAGGTTCAGCGGACAGTGGGAATGTCACATGACCGGCATGTTGCTGCCACTGCACATACCCCACAGGGTTTCCTCATAGACACCTCTAAGAATGTTCGGGGCCAGATTAACTTCTCTACCCAAGAGACAGGTCTGTTTTCATCATCACGGCTATTACAATAATCACATGTTTCTTTGAAACTTGGAAAATAGTGAGGAAATATTGAAATTAAGTACCTGAAGTATAAAAACTCTGTGGCGTATTCACAAATGGATGGTGAAACAGTAGGAAAAGAAATTTAGCCTTCGACACCAAAAACTAGATTTCCTGGAAAATGCCAATGGCCAAGCACATTAATCAGCAGCCCACTGGCAGTTTGGAGGCAGTTTCCAGGTGACTCTTATTATAACTCCAGGGTCCAGAAGCTCAATTTTATCTGGTCATCTCCAACTGACCAGGTTACGGGAAAGTGATCAAAATAGGCAGATCCATTTATGATACAGAATTCCAATTAATAAATTTATCATAGGATATTTCTTTCCAGTCATAAGGACTCTTGAGCCAGTTACCAAAAAGCAGACTCAACAAAAGGAAGTGCATGGCCATGAAAAATATCCACATTCTACAACGAAGCACCTCTCCAGTCACTAGAAAATTCCTACAGCCAGATCAACATGTCCTTACCCTGAACAGCACCAGTCGGTTTTACCTGTCCTCTCTATCAGCCAAGTGTACAACAAAAGACAGTGTTTCTCAACAAGGACATAAAACAATCCTTCAATGTATAGCACAGGATTGTCAGCATTTTTATTTTGCATCTTTGGTCCCCACATCGCAGCGGGACCCTCCATTCATTCTGACAATCAAATATACTGCCACACTTTTCTAATGCTGCTCCACCCCACTCCTCCCTCACCGCCACCCGCGAGGCAACCCCCGGTTGAGAACCAGCACCAGTGCATACCTCCAAACCACAGCCTCTTCATTCACAAAGCAGCAATTTCTCCCTAGTTTCAAGTTTAAGATGGTATCCCAGCTCTAACAGTGTACAGGCAGGCAAACACTATGCTCTTAATTTTCACTCCATTTGCTGAGCAGAAATTCCTTAAGAGATATGGGAATAACAGGTTGAAAAGGAGGAAGAAAACACTGTTTTTTTCCACCCAGTATATAGTTACTAATTGGCAAAGCATAATTATTATAAATGATATTTAGCCAAGTAAGTTTCATGCAAGATCAGTATCTTCCGCATCAAAAACCGGATTTTTGGGCTTCCTAAGTAAGAAGAAGGTGCTATAGTAGCACAATTAATCCTGGAGAACAGCTATCTCCAGGGAAATGTAGAGGGTGGGAGAGCAACAAAGAGATCAAGACCTGGTAATGATCTAGGGATTCCTACAGGTTTCTATCAGCTATGTCTAAAAAATCAGCAAAATCGCTTTGGTTCTGTGCAAGTGTACCTCAATTTTGGAGTCTTTTATGAGGGACCTGAGACGGACCACAAAGAGAGTGAAAGAAAACAACTGAATGACACTCTGGATGCAATTGAGGTAACTGTTTTGTGGGAGAGAAACATCCATGGAAACTGATTTTAAACTTGGAGGGAAGAGGAGTTCCCACTGTGGCTCAGTAGTAACAAACCCAACCCTAGTATCCATGAGGACGCAGGTTTGATCCCTGGCCTTGCTCAGTGGGTTAAGTATCTGGCATTGCTGTGAGCTGTGGTGTAGGCTGCAGATGCGGCTCAGATCCTGTGTTGCTGTGGCTGTGGTATAGGCCCACAGCTACAGCTCTGATTCGACCCCTAGCCTGGGAACTTCCATATGCTGCAGGTGTGGCCCTAAGAAGCAAAAGGGGAAAAAAAAAACAAAACCTGAAGAAAAAAAAAACAAACAAAAAACCAAAAAGCAAACAAAATTTGGAGGGAAGATTGGAATTTATATCATGGGAGAAATATTTGAGTGAGGGCTCATCTGGGTAAAAACCAAACAGGCAAAGGGATTTGAAGCCCTTAATTTTGTGACTTGAAGCTCTTGAAATTCCTCACTTGTTTTATGCCAGGGATTGGCAAATAATGGCTCACAGGCCAAATCTGGCCCATTGCCTGTTTGGTTTTAATTCAGATATAACTCACCATTTCAAGTGTACAGCTTAGTGGTTTACAAGTTCCTGCAACCATTACCAGCACTGAATTCCTGAACAGTTTCATCACCCCAAAAAGAAACTGCGTACCTATTATTCGCTCTCTGTTCTCTATGCCCTCCAGCCCTGGGTAATCCCTCACTAATCTACTTTCTGTCTCTATAGATTTGTCTGTTCTGTACATTTCATAGGAGTGGGATCATACAATGTGGCCTTTTGTGTTTGGCTTCTTTCATTCAGCATGTTTTCAAGGTTCATCCACATTGTAGCATGTATTACTACTTTAGTCCTTTTATGAATAGTATTCTATTGTGTACATATACCACATTTTACCCATTTATCAGCTGGTTATTTTCATTTTTTGGCTATCATGAATAATTCTGCTATAAGCATTTACATAAAAATTTTGTGTGAATATGTTTTCATTTTTGTACACAGCTAAGTGGTATATTCTTTGGTAACTTTTTAACTTAGATGGGGATCTGCTAATTTCCACAGTGGCTAAACAGCTTTACACTCCCACCAGCAGTGTATGAGGCTTGCAATTTCTCCATATCCTTGCTAGAACATTATTGTCCTTCTTGCTACAGCCATCCTAAGGTGTGTGGTTTTTTTTGTTGTCTTTTTTTTTGTCTTTTTGCTATTTCTTGGGGCGCTCCTGCGGCACATGGAGGTTCCTAGGCTAGAGGTCCAATCGGAGCTGTAGCCACCGGCCTACGCCAGGGCCACAGCAACGCGGGATCCGAGCCGCGTCTGCAACCTACACCACAGCTCACGGCAACGCCGGATCATTAACCCACTGAGCAAGGGCAGGGACTGAACCCGCAACCCCATGGTTCCTAGTTGGATTCGTTAACCACTGCGCCACGACAGGAACTCTGGGTGTGTGGTTTTTGATTTGTATCTCCCTAATGACTAATGATATTGAGCATCTTTTCATGTGCTTTTTGGCCTTCTGTATAGTTTCTTTGGAGAAATGTCTATTCAAATCCTTTGCCCATTTAAAAATCTGGTTGTCTTTGTCTTTTTAGGGCCATACCCACAGCATATGGAAGTTCCCAGGCTAGGGGTCAAACTGGAGCTATAGCTGCTGGCCTACACCACAGCCACAGCCATGCCAGATCTGAGCTGCATCTTCAACCTATACTACAGCTCACGGCAACATCAGATCCTTAACCTGCTGAGTGAAGCCAGAGATAGAACCTGTGTCCTCATGGATATTAGTCGGCTTCATTATTGCTGAGCCACAGTGGAACTCCTGATTGTCTTTTTTTTTGTCTTTTGTCTTTCTTTCTTTCTTTTTTTTTTTTTTTGTTGTTGTTGTTGCTATTTCTTGGGCCGCTCCCGCGGCATATGGAGGTTCCCAGGCTAAGGGTTGAATCGGAGCTGTAGCCACCGGCCTACACCAGAGCCACAGCAACTCGGGATCCGAGCCGCGTCTGCAAGCTACACCACAGCTCACGGCAACGCCGGATCGTTAACCCACTGAGCAAGGGCAGGGACCGAACCCGCGACCTCATGGTTCCTAGTCGGATTCGTTAACCACTGCGCCACGACGGGAACTCCCTGATTGTCTTTTTATTGGTGAGTTCTAAGAGTTCTTTACATATTCTGGATACAAATCCCTTATCAGATATACGATTTGCAAGTACTTCCTCCCATTCTTTGGGAACTTTTCTTTTTTTCCTTGCCTCACCCACGGCATGCAGAAGTTCCCCAGCCAGGGACTGAACCCATGCCACATCTGTAACCAGAGCCACAGCAATGCCAGATCCTTAATCCACTGGCCCACAAGGGAATTCCCGTCTTCACTTTCTTGATACTCTTCTTGGTGCATAAAAGCCCACTGCATGATTTTGTAAATGAAATTTTACTGGAACACAGCCATGCTCATTTGCAATTATAGTTGGCCCTCTGTATCTGCTGATATGGAGGGCTGACTATGCGACTTGAGCATCCACTGTAGGTCCTGGAACCAATCTCCCCAAAGATACTGAGGAACAGCTAACTGTACATATTGTCTATGGATGCTCTCGTGCTACAGTGGCAGAGTTTAGTAACTGCAACAGAGACTGGCCCTTTAATAAAAAAATCGCAGGGCTTTATCTCTATTAGATACAAAGATTTAAAGATATCACCAGGAGAGGCAAAGATGTGCTCAGAACATGTCTAAATCTAGATATTCTGGAAGAGCTTTCTAATTTCAACATTCAAGGTGTTTTTATTATTTTTTTTGTCTTTTTGCCTTTTCTAGGGCCGCACCCGCGGCATATGGAGGTTCCCAGGCTAGGGATCTAATTGGAGCTGTACCGCCGGCCTACGCCAGTCATAGCAACTAGGGATCTGAGCCGCATCTGCGACCTACACCACAGCTCACGGCAATGCCAGATCCTTAACCCACTGAGTGAGGCCAGAGATCAAACCCCAAACCTCATGATTCTTAGTCAGATTCGTTAACCACTGAGCCACGATGGGAACTCAACACTCGATTTTTGTTTTATTTTTTTGCTTTTTAGGGGCTGCACCGCAGCATATGGAAGTTCCCAGGCTAGGAGTCAAATTGGAGTTACAGTGGCCAGCCTACTCCACAGCCACAGCAATGTGAGATCCAAGCTGCATCTGCGACCTAGACCACAGCTCACCACGCCAGATCCTTAACCCACGGAGCAAGGCCAGGAGTCGAACCCACATCCTCATGGATCATGATCATTAACTGCTGAGATGCTAAGGAACTCCCAACACTCAAGTTTTTCATTATAAAAATTATTTTTTAAAAATTAAAGTCCAGGCCATTTCTGCAACAAAATTAGCATATATCAACAACTCTAACTGCCAACTTATGTCGTATCATAAGGTCATATGAGTAAGTTATCCAACTTCCAGATAAATGAGTTTAGTGCTGGTGGGTACCCAGGCGAGGCTAGATAAGGCATAGGGAGGAGCCTTGCCTGTATTTCACCTTGTCTCACAGGAGAGTACACGGAAGGTGCAGCGCAACATCTTTCACATGTGGCGATACTATAACTTTGCCCGCATGAGAAAAACGGCTGACTTTTTTCTTCTCCAATCAAACTATAACTATGTGAATTGGTGGTCGACAGCCCAGAGCCTTGTTATTGTTCTTTCTGGGATCCTGCAGCTCTACTTCTTGAAGCGTCTCTTCAACATCCCAACGACCACAGACACAAAGAAGCCAAGATGCTAAACTCCAGCAAATACGGTGCCCTGGCTCTTTTCTTCTGGGGCACAAGCTTTGTCAAAGCTATGGTCAAATCACCTTTGTAAAGTTTTTTGGGGAAAAAAAAAAAATCAAGTTTTCTTGTTAGAAAGATGTAGTCTATTGCTCTCAACTACACAGGGAAATGACAATAAAATAAATGTGTGAGTTTGGATGCTGGCTATTTCTAACATATGCATCAAATGCTATTATCAAAACATTGCCCATAATACAGCAGTCTCTTGACTTTCTCTATGCCTACTTAGAAATTAACAGAGAAGCTTGGACGGGAGAAGAGTTGAAAAAAATATAAAACTGGGTTTATATACTGCATACAAAAATAGGAGTTGGTAGAGTGTTTTGTAATTGAAAAATGCTTTATTTATTTATTTTGCTTTTGAGGGCTACACCCACAGCATAGCTCCCACACTAGGGGTTGAATCGGTTATACAGTTGCCGGCCTACACCACAGCCACAGCCACGCCAGATCCAAACCGCGTCTGCAACCTACAGCACAGCTCACAGCAACGCTAGATTCTTAACTCACTGCGCAAGGCCAGGGATCAAACCCACAACCTCATGGTTCCTAGTTGGATTCACTTCCGCTGCACCACAATGGGAACTCCAAAAAAAAAAAAAAAGCTTTATTTTTAAGAGATGTCACCTTTAGAATTTAAAGTAAGCAATATGTTAACTTAAAAATTCATTTACAATACAGGTAGTTTAAAAGCTTTTGTCTTAATGTTTTTCATTAAAAAATATTTTAATAATTCTAAAATTAATTTTGGAAGGCATGGGGGAAGAATGGAGGAGCTGAATTATGTCAGGGTCTCTGATTAGTGCTTTTTATCTAGTCAAGTATTTATAAGGATATATATATGGGTGTGTATATACATATACCCAAATCACTTTGCTGTACACCTGAAAACTAACAAACTACTGTAAATCAACTACACTTCAATAAAAAATTTCAATTAAAACAAAACACTTAAAAGAGAAGTTGTTTTAGGAAACGAAGGTGATAAAAAGTAACATTTGGCCTGGAATCACACCATTCAAGAAAAAGAAAAATCGAGAAAACCACCTGTAAAAGCCAGGATAACATATCAAATTATAGTCATACGATGCTACTCTTAATAACAGAAATATTCAGTATAAGCATTATAAAAATAATTCTTACCATTTATTCAGTTTTGCCAGGCACTGTACTAGGTACTTTACAATCATGATTTCTAATTCTAAAAACCATGCTTAGAAAGACAGTTCTGTTTTTTTAAAACAAAAGAAGGAAATGAATCTTATTAAAGTTTAACGACTCATCTAAAGCCATACAGCTAGTAAGTGTCAGAAGCAGTGTTTGAATCCAAGTTTTTCTTCCATACCACACAGCACCTACCATAAAGAAAAGCAACAGAATACACTGCTCTTACTATTTTATCCAAATTTCATTTGTAAAATCCCCACAGTCTACTATTCTGATATGGCAATATCTATCTTTCACAGTGTTAATAAATTATTAAGGAAATCCATTATGTTTGTGTTTGGATAACAGTGTTATCATAGATAACAAAAGTACGCTATTCTTGTCCTCGGGTCCAACAATTTAGAACCTGTTACTCAAAACAAGAAGCCCTCTGATTCAAACATAAAACACAGATTTCTATTGAGTCACAATCACAAAGATCCGAAACTCCATTTTTGAGCCACTTCTGCATAATAAGAATCCAGCCTGGATTTGTCCATGATAGAATGTTAAACTAAGAAGTCCCTGAAGAGGTCAGTGTTGACAAAATTCACCATGACGGTGGAGCCTACACAGACACAGGAAAAGCTAGGCCCTTCCACACAGCCTTAAGTCCTCTCGATGACTTCGTTTTAAGTCAATGTCTCTTCATGCCGCACATATTCCCCAATGTCTGCTTGATGAAATACCACAATCGCCATGGGGTCTACTTTCCTGCAGTCTTGTGTAGACTTTGCTGCCACCCCAAAACCCTGGGATTCAAAAGAAGAGACACTGATTCACTCAAGTCATTCGATGAGCACGCATTAAGATTTGGAAATAACACAGATGAAAAAAATATAGTTCTTTGAGGACTTCAAAAGGTGCTGAGATCTTAGTCTCTCAAGTGAAGATTGAAAATACATCCTTCTTAAACAAAAAGATACTTGATTTTTTAACAGCTACCACATGTACTCACCAAAGGGATGTCTGCCATGGAGTACACCACAACTCCCTGGTACTGTGAAGTATTTTCAGTGATTCGACCAAGTCCAGATTTCAGCACATGGTTCCCATACAGGAAGGACTGCTCTGCTCCAGGCTTTATCCACACTTTATACTACAATACAAAGAATTACATCCAAGAGACATAATAAAAATAGTTAGATGCCTGCAGACAAGCTAGCTGCTGAATCTATGGTTAATTTTTTTCTTTCTTTATGAACAAAGTTTTTTTTTCTTTTCTTTTTTTTGTCTTCTTAGGGCCACACCCGTAGCATATGGAAGTATCCAGGCTAGGGGCCAAATTGCAGCTGCAGCTGCCTCAGCAACGTCAGATCTGAGCTGCCTCTGCAACCTACACCACAGCTCACCACAAGGTCCAATCCTTAACCCACTGAGCCCAGGGATAGAACGTGCATCCTCATGGATACTGGTCGGGTTCCTTAACCGCTGAGCCACAACAGGAACTCCCCCATGCTGTTTATTTCATCCCTGTACTTCCTTTATCTCATAATACAAATTTCAAGGAAAAGAAAGAAAAAGGCATGCTTCCCTCAAACTGTTCAGAACTGCTAGGAGGTTCCTTCAACTCTACAATCGACCTTTCCCACGGGCAGTTTAACGGCTTTTTCTGGATCCCACTATGCTCCTCACCGCAGCCTCCTATTTACTTTTTCCTCTTGAACTAGATCAGAAAAGGCTTTTCTACTTTGCTGGAGATACTACTCCAATCACTACGCAGCCCCAACCACGCCCAAGCAGCAAGATCTAAGTAGGAACATCTCCAGGTGCTGGCACTGATCCTAGGCACCCTCAGGGACTAACGCAGGTGCCCAATTATCTGCAGTCTGATGTGGCCCTCAGCCTAGACCGCCCCCATCCCTAGAAGCGGGCTGAAAACCACTCCCCACAAACCTTGGCATAAGGTGCTAAGTAATCCAGAGCTGTGATGTGCAACCGAAACTTGTGGGTCTTCGTGAATTTTCCAAAGCACGTTCCCAGCGACATCAGCTTGTCACCAGAGATATTAGCGGCCAATTTTAAGATCTTTTCACTGAAAGGGTAAGGAAGAAGGAGGTGTCAGATAAGGGAGGCTGGTGGGACCCAGGCCTCCACCCGGGTCCATGCTGCCTACCCAGCCCCGCCTCACCTCACATAGTAAACCCGGTCGTTGTGCAGCCTGAAACAGTAGGTGCCGTCGGGCCTGTCAACCAGCAGCTGAAGATTCTCCCCGATGCTGAAAGCAGAAAAGAGGCTGGAGGCTGCGCCCGGACTCGTCCCGGCCCCGCGGCCCCGCTCTACCCACAGCCCTCCCCGCCATGCACGCACTCCCTCATCTGCCCCGGGCGTTCTTACTATTTTGCTATCTTCTCAAACATTACACGCGTCTCCTCTTCAGTCAGAGGCCGCATTTTCCCGCTGGGCTGGAACACCGGATCCTCGTGCCTCAGTCGCCGGAAACGGAAGGCCAGCCTCCCGCCTCTCCTTGGCAACCTCAAATCCGGCCTCTCTAGCTGCCTTCGCGTGGTTCGTCACGCGAGCGCCCCGCGGCCTTGGAGGACCAGCGGGGAATGCAAGCCGGCCGGGTGAGGCGCCATGGAGACCGGAAGTGCGGCGTTGCTTCCGGTCCTGGATTCCGAGCCAGCGCCCTCGCCGAGCGGGAGGCGAAGGGACGCCGCTGCTGAGAAGATGGCGGCGACGGAGACGATCCCTGCTTCAACTGCGGCCTCGGCCACGGCGACGGCCACTGCGGCTGCTCTCGGGGAGGTGGAGGATGAAGGGCTCCTGGCATCGCTGTTCCGGGACCGCTTCCCAGAGGCCCAGTGGCGGGAGCGGCCCGACGTGGGCCGCTACCTCAGGGAGTTGAGCGGCTCGGGGCTGGATCGGCTGCGGCGCGAGCCAGAGCGCCTGGCGGAGGAGCGAGCGCAGCTGCTGCAGCAGACGCGCGACTTGGCCTTCGCCAACTACAAGACCTTCATCCGCGGCGCCGAGTGCACCGAGCGCATACATCGCCTCTTTGGCGACGTGGAGGAGTCGCTCGGCCGCCTGCTCGACCGCTTGCCCAGCTTCCAGCAGAGCTGCAGGTGCGGCGGGCCCAGCGTTTAAGGGGCTTTTAAGAGCTGTGACAGCTAATATTTACGATGAGGGAAATAGCTAACACTTAGATAGCGCTTACCAGGTGCCACGCTCTCATCTGAGCATTTTATTAATCCATTTAAACGTCACAGCAGCCTTCGAGGTAGGTATTATTCCCATTTTGTATATGAGGAAGTCGAGACACAGAGGTTAGTGACTGACACAAGGCACAGCTAGTAAGTCTCGAAGTCAAAATTGGAACCCAGCAGCCTCGTAGGGCTGTCGTGAGCGCTAAGTAGAGAATCCATGCAAAGCACTTATCATTGGATCTGACATAATTAACACTCTACAGTTGTCACCTTCATACATATACACACAACACACAGGTACACACAGTAGCTTGGACCAGGGTCGTTGGCTCCAAAACTTTCATTGATAGGAGAATGCCAAGGAAATCCTCTCATTCGGGGGCAGTAAAAATTATCCAAAAAATCCAAACAAACCGTCCTATCGGAACCATATTCTTTTTTTTTTCCCCTCCCTTTTTAAGGCTGAACCCACAGCATATGGAAGTTCCCAGGCTAGGGGTCGAATTGGAGATAACAGCTGCCAGCCTATGCCACAGCATTGCAAGATCCAAGCTGTATCTGCGACCTACACCACAGATCACGGCATTTCTGGATCCCCAACCCACTGAGTGAGGCCAGGGATCAAACATGTGTCCTCGTGGATACCAGTCGAATTCCTTTCCACTGCTCCACGACAGGATCTCCTCGAGCCATATTCTGCCTCTCTCGAACCTCAATCCACAAATTCTGCTTTCCAACCTCACATGATAAAAGTTTCAAGTTTTCTTTGTCTTTGCACATTTGACCATGGCTTCTGTACTCTTCCAATACCCTACAAAAGACAGGGAGCTTCATAAAGCAGGACTTTACAGTTATGGGGAAGAAATGGAGACTGCAGCAGGAACTAAGGATGGACAGTGGCATAGGAGAAGATTAAGAGGCTGAGGGAACTTGGGGTTAAGGTTGTAGTTTCTAGGTTAGGCAGGGCATTATGAAAAGAAGAATAGCTGTCATTGGAGGTGCCATTGTGGCTCAGTAGAAATGAATCTGACTAGCATCCATGAGGACGCAGGTTTGATCCCTCGCCTCCCTCAGTGGGTTAAGGATCCAGTGTTGCCATGAGCTGTGGTGTAGGTCGCAGACGTGGCTCAGATCTGGTGTTGCTGTGGCTGTGGTGTAGGCCAGTGGCTGCAACTCCAATTGAACCCCTACTCTGGGAACCTCCATGTACTGTGGGTGCGGCTCTAAAAAGACAAAAAAGGAAAAAAAAAAAAGAGCAGCTATTATTAGAGGAACATTTACTCTGTGTTGGGTTCTGCATTAAATGTTTTATATACATGATCTAATTTAATCCTCACATCCTTATGAGGTGGGTCTTATTACTATTTTACCAATGAGGAAACTAAAGACTACCTTGTTACAGCTTGTTCAGTGACAGATCTGGGTTCAAACCTTTTTTTATCATTTATTAGTTGTGTGATCTTGGACAACTTGCTTAAAGTCTTGGGTTAAAATTTCGTCAAGGATAAAAGTATTTAACTTCATGGGTGTGGTATGAAGATTAAATCAGAAAAATCATCCAGCCCAGTGCCCAGTTCATAGTAAATGCTCGGTAATTGCAGTTAAGGTGGATGCAGAACCACTAACGTTCTCCTGATTGTTACTAGGAATTTTGTGAAAGAGGCTGAGGAGATCAGCTCCAATCGCCAGATGAACACCCTGACTCTAAACCGGCACACAGAAATCCTGGAAATCCTGGAGATACCTCAGCTCATGGACACCTGTGTCCGGAACAGCTATTATGAAGAGGCCCTGGAGCTTGCAGCCTACGTACACCGACTGGAGAGAAAATACTCCTCCATCCCTGTCATCCAGGTAGCCAACTTGCCCAGAGAGGACTCAAACTGATGTGCTTGTTATAATTCTGTGGTCATCACTGAACCATTAGGCAGAAACCTTAGGGAAACTCCTTGCATGCTTCTGCCAGCCAGGCAGGCTTAATCATAAAATATACATTCATTTATTCAATCAATTGATAAATATTAATCATGTACCTGGAAGTGATCTCTTCCAGGTGCTGGGGATACAATGTGAACAAAGACAGGCTCTCATGAATATAAACTGATAGTTGGCAAATAAATAGCATCCTTTCAATTAGTGTCTTAAATCATGGAATGGGCAAGGAGAGTAAGGTGGGTTTTTCTAGGTAGTCAGGAAAGGCTCTTCTGGAGTGATGACATTTAAGCTGATGACCCAGGTGATGAGAAGCCAGCCACAGGAAGAGTAGGGGAGAGCAAACCAGAAATTGGTAAGAACAAGTGCAGAGGGCTCAGGAGGGGGGAGGTTTAGAAATTTAAAGACAGCCATTCTGACTGGGTTGCAGTGAGTAAGGGGACAGCATAAGGAAGCATGTGAGGGCAGGAGAACCAGGCAGGGCCTGTAGGCCACAGTGAACCCAATGTCTGTTGGCGAACCTGTGTGCAGCAGTGTTAGGAAATCCACTTCCCATTTGGGGGAGGCAGTGGAAATATTGGTCTGTGGTGTTCAGGGGCAGTTGAATGGGTTCCAGGAATGTCCGTCTCAGCGTGGTCACTCACCCCCTGTATCGCCAGAGCATTGTGAATGAAGTGCGCCAGTCCATGCAACTGATGCTGAGCCAGCTGATCCAACAACTGAGGACCAACATCCAGCTCCCTGCCTGCCTCCGTGTCATTGGCTTCCTCCGGCAAATGGATATCTTCACTGAGGCTGAGTTGAGGGTCAAGTTTCTTCAGGCCCGAGATGCTTGGCTCCGTTCCATCCTGACTGCCATCCCCAATGACGACCCCTATTTCCATATCACGAAAACCATTGAGGCCTGCCGTGTCCATCTATTTGATATCATCACCCAGTACCGTGCCATCTTCTCAGATGAGGACCCACTGCTGCCCCCTGCTGTGGGTGAGCACACTGTTAATGAGAGTGCCATCTTCCATGGCTGGGTGCTGCAGAAAATCTCGCAGTTCCTGCAGGTGCTGGAGGCTGACCTCAACCGGGGGATAGGCAGCCGTCTGGACTCTCTGCTGGGGCAGTGCATGTACTTTGGGCTGTCCTTCAGCCGGGTAGGGGCTGATTTCCGGGGTCAGTTGGCTCCTGTTTTTCAGCGAGTGGCTATCAGCACTTTCCAGAAAGCAATTCAGGAAGCAGTGGAGAAGTTCCAGGATGAAATGAACTCCTACACCTTCATCTCGGCTCCAGCCATCCTGGGCAGCAGTAACCTGCCTGCTCCAATTCCCGTCACTCAGCCGGGGACCCTGCAGCCGCCCATGGTGCTCTTAGACTTCCCGCCCCTTGCCTGCTTCCTCAACAATATTCTAGTTGCCTTCAATGATCTGCGCCTCTGCTGTCCTGTGGCCCTGGCACCGGATGTGACTGGGGCCCTAGAGGATGCCCTTGCCAAGGTGAGCACCTTCTTTAGTAACGGGCAGCCAGACTTGTGTAACAAACCAGCCCATGAGACAGTGGTACCTGCTGACTTAGGTTTAGTGTAGTTTCAGAGCTTTTTCTGGTGGAGAAGCTCTGGTTAGTCTCCCTTTGTGGGATCTAGAACAATCCAAAGCTCACCTATAGTAATGACTCAGTAACGTACTCGCTTTCTTTTACCAGATAATAAGATCGTACAAACAGCCACTTAAAACAACTTACATTTATCACATCTCAGTTTCTGTGGGTCAGGAGTACAGGCATAGCGTAACTGGGTGGGTCCTCTGCTCACGAGGTTGCAGTCAAGGTGTTGGCCAAGCTGTGGATTCATCTGGAGCTCGGGGTCCCCTCCGTTCAAGCTCATTCAGTTCCTTACAGTTGTAGGACTGAGGTCCTCAATTCCTAGAGACCCCCTGACTCTGTAGGCAGTTTACAGTGTGGCTTTTTGATTCTTCAGGGCCAGTGGGAGAACATCTCTCCTGTCTGAGTATCTTCTGGGGCCATCGTCTACAGTCTTTTAAGAAAGCTTATCTGATTAAGTCAGGCCCACCAAGCATGACCTTTTTGATTAATCCAAAGTCAGCTGATTAGGGATGTTAATTAAAACTGCATCACTGCTGATGGTGATGGACTAACCCAGTGATTGTCCCTGTCTCTTAGGTAACTCAAGTAATTCTGGCCTTCCATCGCTCTGAAGAGGCTGCCTTCAGCAGTGGGGAGCAAGAGCTCTTCCTCCAGTTCTGCACTGTCTTCCTGGAAGACCTTGTTCCTTATTTAAATCGCTGTCTCCAAGTCCTTTTTCCTCCAGCTCAGATAGCACAGATCTTAGGTAAGAAAAGTGAGGAAAAAGATTTTTTTCTTTTTAGAGCCGCACCCATGGCATATGACATTCCCAGGCTAGGGGTCCAATCGGAGCTGTAGCTGCCGGCCTACACCAGAGCCACAGCAATGCCAGATCCTTAACCTACTGAGCTAGGCCAGAGAGCGAACCCGCAACCTCATGATTCCTAGTCAGATTCATTTCCACTGCACCATGACGGGAACTCTGAAAAAGATTTTTTTTTTTTTTTTTTTTTTTTTGTCTTTTTGTCTATTTTGTTGTTGCTATTTCTTGGGCCGCTTCCGAGGCATATGGAGGTTCCCAGGCTAGGGGTTGAATCGGAGCTGGAGCCACCGGCCTATGCCAGAGCCACAGCAACACGGGATCCGAGCCGAGTCTGCAACCTACACCACAGCTCACGGCAACGCCGGATCGTTAACCCACTGAGCAAGGGCAGGGACCGAACCCGCAACCTCATGGTTCCTAGTCGGATTCGTTAACCACTGCACCACGACGGGAACTCCTGAAAAAGATTTTTTAAATTACTTTATTGATTTAATTAATTCACATACTAAGTAATTCACCTATTCGTAAAATTCAGTGTTTTTAGTAAATGTACAGAGGTATGCATCCATTACCACCATCTGATTTTAGAATATTTCCAACACCCCAGAAAGATCCTTGGTGTTCATTCCCCAATCCCAGCCTTAGGCCCTGGCTACCATTTAACTTACTTTCTGTTGCAAAAAAACTGCCTTTTTTGAACACTTCTTATCAGTAGAATCATACAGTATGTTTATATTCTGGCTAAGTGGAAAAAGGTAGTCACAAAAGAACCACATATGGTATGATTCCATTGATATGAAACATTTATAGAAGGGTTTTTTTTTTGTGTGTTTGTTTTTTGTCTTTTTAGGACTGCACCCGGGACATATGAAGGTTCCCAGGCTAGGGGTCCGTCCAATCAGCTGTAGCCGCAGGCCTACCCCACAGCCACAGCAATGCAGGATCAAGCCCCGACTGGGACCTACACCATGGCTCACAGCAACGCCTATCCTTAACCCACTGAGTGAGGCCAGGGATCGAACCTGCTTCTTCAGGAATGCTCAGATTCATTTCCACTGAGCCACGACAGGAACTCTTAGGTGTTTTTAAAAAAATTTTTTTTTCCAATCTTCCTTCACGTCCGTGTGCCCACTCTCTCTGTGCCTGTGAGGGGGTTCTGGGAGGCCCAAAGCACAGTGGGCCAGTCATCACCCCGGCAGAGTGGCTGCTCTCCGCCTGCCCCCAGCTTTCCTTTGGGCGTGGCACAGGGAAGCCGGTGTCTGCAGAGGCTCTGCTGGCACTTCCTCCATCCCCCCTACTCTGAGTGCTTTTCCCGATTACCATCCCAGCTGGCTTTAGAGTATAGCTTCCTGTCCTGAATCACACAGATGACTTTTACTGTATGCAAATAGGAAATAAGTGGTTTTTCTTTTTTTTGGTGACACATCACTGTTTAAACTTACTTAACGCTTTTTGTACTTTCCCTTCCATCTGGGCCAGGCATTCCACCCACTCAGCTCCCCAAGTACGGAAACCTTGGGCATGTGAACGTCAGCGTTGTCCACGAGCCTCTCGCCTTTATCCTGCCGAAGAAAGAGATGGTCTTCTGTCTGGACGAGAAGGAGCTAGTCCCGGAGCTCGCAGCTCCAGCACCAGAACCCTCTTCCGAAGGCGCACACCTCGAGCCTGTCTCCCCAGCTTTCCCTGACCCGCAGCAAGAGGTGGAATCCGCGGGGACGCTGCAGTCGGACGAACCCAGCGCGGGCACTTAACGGGCGCCTCCCGCTCCCAGAACCGGGTGCGGCGGGTCCCGGGGTGGGCGGCCTAGGGGCTGACTGCCTGCAGGGCTCGGGGAACGCGAGCGGCCGCGTGGGTTTAGGCTGGAGGCGGCCTGCAGTGCCTCCTCTCCGACAGGCAAGGGCGAGGCTGCGACGGCATAATGAAGGGAAACCTGATTCTTCCTGTAAATGGTTGATTAAACTATCAGAAATGGAATTAAGCGGTAAAGTTGACTGACGTCACCTAGAGGCGGGCTGAGCAGTGTGAGCGGCGTCGGCGATCCCGGAAACGGCCGAGGACTACGCTTCCCAGCGTCCCTGGCGACTGGAGTCCGGCGGCTCTGCTCCACGCGCCATGGATCGGGTGAAGGCTGTGGTGCTGCTGGGGTGGCTGCAAGCGCGGGCGCGTTGCTGCGTGAGGCCGGCCCTGCTGCGGGGAGCGGGCGGCGGCGCCCGGGCCTGCAGCTCCACGCCGGTCCCGGACGGACCCGAGGGCCCAGCGCGCCGGCGCTCCTACTGGCGCTACGTGCGGCGTCTGGTGCGGGGAGCGCCGGAGCCGCCGTACCCGCGCGTGTGCCAGGTCGGGGACCCAGCGCTGCGGGCCGTGGCGGCCCCAGTAGAGCCGGCGCAGCTGGCGGGGCCCGAGCTGCAGCGGCTGGTGCAGCGGCTGGTGCAGGTGATGCGGCGCCGGCACTGCGTGGGCCTCAGCGCGCCGCAGCTCGGGGTGCCGCTGCAGGTGCTGGCTCTGGAGTTCCCCGACGCGCTCTTCCACGCCTGCGCGCCGCGCCTGCGCGAGATCCGCCAGATGGAGCCCTTCCCCCTGCACGTGTTCGTGAACCCCAGCCTGCGGGTGCTGGACAGCCGCCTGGTCACCTTCCCCGAGGGCTGCGAGAGCGTCGCCGGCTTCTTGGCCTGCGTGCCCCGCTTCCAGGCAGTGCAGATCTCAGGTGCTGGGCGGTGGGGTCCCTGGGGCCTTTGGGTAAGCGCGTGCGTCTCTTCTGCCTTTGGAGGCGGTGGCCTCAGATCCCACGGAAGGGTTTCCGCAAAGTTCCTGTTAAAGTGTAGACGTGTTGATGGCTAATCAGCAGGACCCAGGAGGGGAGGAGATTCAGGACTGAGGGAATGAGTTGAGGCAGGAGGCGCCTGTGAAAGCAGAGCCAGACGGGAGCAGGGGTTGGAAGGGAGGACTGTTCGGCTGTTTGCTCACACCCCATCCTCTGCCCTGTGCCATCTGGCTCACTCTGTTACACACACATAACTGCCCCAATAATATCTGTCATCCTGGTGGAGTGGGAGAAGTGGGACCCATCTTTGCCCAGCCATTACCTGTCTGTCATAGCACGGGATGTTTTGCAGAATGTGGTTCTTTGCTGGGGTTGGGATGATTGTTTCTCTTGAGCAAGAAGATCGTTTCTCATCTCAGCCCCATAGTGAGCCCAGCAACCTACCTGTCACAGTTGGGAACCAGGTTGAATACTTGGTTAAGAGGCAGAGCTGAGACATCTTTTCTAGTAAGTATAGGGGCTGCTGCCTGCATTTTCTTCTGATGTTGCCAGGGGCAGGGAAAGGGTAAGAAGGTTGAGAATGATGCAGTTCAGCATGTCCTCACTCAGGTTGTAACTTCCTTTGCAGGGCTGGACCCTAGAGGAGAGCCAGTGGTGTGGCAGGCAAGTGGATGGGCAGCCCGCATCATCCAGCATGAGATGGACCACTTACAGGGCCTCCTATTCATTGATAAAATGGACAGCAAGACGTTTACAAATATCCACTGGATGGAGGTGAATGACTAAAGCCTTCCTGCTGCGTCTGAGGAGCCTGAAAACCAAGACGCAAACATTTCAGCTTTGAGCATGTCTTACTTCACATGGACTTGGTATTGGCTCTGCTGACAGTGGACTGCCGATGCATGCCAGACTGAGTTGGCAGATGTTAAAAATACTTGCCCTGAAATGAGTTACAGACAATGTATTGCTTTCAACTTAAAAATAACTCCCCTAAATGAAAGGACACATTTCCTGGCAATTTTATATGGAGATAAGGGGCCAAGTAAATAACCAATCTCAGTAGACATTTTAGAAGAGCTGTATCATCTATTCCCAAAGCCAAGATTTGACAATAATGTAATCCCAAAACATCTGGAGGCTATGTTTAAAAATGTGGCTTAAGGAGTTCCCGTCATGGCTCAGTGGAAATGAATGTGACTAGTATCCATGAGGATGCAGGTTCGATCCCTGGCCTCACTCAATGGGTTAAGGATCCAGTGTTGCTGTAAGCTGTGGTGTAGGTGGCAGATATGGCTCAAATCTGGCATGGATGTGGCTGTGGCTTAGGTCAGTGGCTATGGCTCCCATTTGACCCCTAGCCTGGGAACCTCCATATGCTGCGGGTGCAGCCCTAAAAAGACAAAAAAAAAAAAAGCGGATTAAGGCTCTGATTGATCATTTTCACCAAGTTTTTATATTTACAAAAGGCTCGTGTATGTGTGTGTTACTACAGAGTGTTTGTCTTGGACACCTGTTTACCTATAGAAGTAAAACACAAGACAGAATGTCCCCAGTTCATGGAAGTGTTCAATGATGCTGCTGATGTAACATTATATACATTATACATTCATACATTTTTAACAGGTTCAGATAGTTTAGGTCTCCACCTTTTGCTTTCCACCTGTAACAGAGCTGGGGGAGATTTTTCTGCTGAGATCTCTGAGGCAGCTGGTACTTGCCTCATTCTTTGGGTGGAGGCCATGGAGCAGGGCTGGGGAGGGGTGATAACCTTTCACACACGATCTGAAAGAAGAACATTCTGATGAAACCTTTCCTAGGCCAAAATGGCATAAGTGGAAGAAGCAATTCTTTAGGACACGTCTGGCTAACAGATGCACAAAATAAACTGAGATAAAGCACAGATGCTCACACAGTTCAAAGCTATGGGGACTTGATGCTGAGAGCAGTTCTCAGGGAAAGAGCTTGTCGATGCCACCCTGGCAGCTGTGGGTACGCACCACTTCTTTAACGACTCACCGCAAAACAAGCTGAATGCTGTTTTAGCTTTCAGCTTTTTTTTGTAAAAGTGAAAATCTTATTTGAATTTCTTTTCCATTAGTGAAAACAGGTACTAATACAAATCTTTCATAAAAGTGGTGTAAAGTGAATTTTTGAAAAGTGGGGAATGCCTGTAGTTGAGAAGAAGCAATGAGCCTCTTCCTGTCACAATATGGACAGAAACAGAAAGCAGAACTTGTACCTCCTCATCACCACACTTACTCTGAAAAAGTACATTAGCATCACGCTGACCAGTATTTAGCTTTAAGATTCTGTCAGAGCTTTGTCAAAAGGTGAAGGAGCTTCTTTCCATACTTGTCTTACCTCGATTTTGTTGAATTTTGCAATGCAAGTGCTCTTACCAAACAAAGTCTTCAAAATCCAAATACCTAATAAAATAAAAGGAATTCCCTGGCGCCTCAGGGGAAAGATCTGGGGTTACCACTGCAGTGGCCCAGTCCTTAGCTTGGAAACTTCTGCTTGCCATAGGCGTAGCCAAAAAAAGTAAATAATAAAATCAAATATCACAGTGTTAAAAAATACCCATGGAGTAAAAAGTCTAGCAACTTGTTTAGAGAAAACGTGTCTTAAACAGTAGTTAATTAAACGACCCCAGGTGAGACTCCCCTCTCACCATGGCTTTCTCTAAACAGCCAAATCTCAGACCTGGGAGGCTAGGCAAAAGTCAAGTGGTTCTCTGTGCCTCATACTTCAGAGAGTAGGGCCCAGTGCCGCCTGAGGGGACGGTAGACTTGGCCAGCAGGGAATCTAGATCGGGTTCTCATTTATACTGGATCCTTAGGGAGGTTAGAATTCAGTGAGCCCCCTTTCCCTTGGGCGATGCCCAGAAGCTCCTGCAGGGTGGCACCAACGCCTTCCGAGGTGTTGGCACAGCACTGTGAGGGTGCTGGTCCTCAGTACTGCCCGTGTAATGTGTATCAGTAGTATCTGCCTGAAGCTTCCTGACTTAAGGCCCCAGAGTAAGTGACTGCTCAGAGAGGCCCTCAGAAAGCTTGGGACTGTCTGTTGCTGCCAACATGAGATTTACTGTTGTAACCAAATCCACAAACAAGGAAGGATTTAATCAACTAGCCGAAGACACTACAACCCAAAGACAAATCCTTGCATTCCCAACAAAGAAAATCTCCCCCACCTTGGGCAGCTGTGAAACCACACACACAAACCAGCATCTTGAGCTAATAAAAGTTTTAGAAGGCAGCTTACACAGTGAAAGCCAAAGCAGGCAGAAGGTTTAGAACAGCATTCCCCAATAGGGAAGAAGTGGATTTCACATTAAGCATTTAGGGAAGGAAATTCTTCTGCACCTATCAGTCATGTTTAGTACAGATGATGAGGTCACCATGTCACCCTCAGTAGTGAACAGGACATTCTCCCTGTCACTGGTGGTGGAGAGAGAAACAGGGCAGCTCTGAAAGCTGTGACTAGAGCTGAGGATGAATCACAGCGGCCCTATGGTTTCTGCTAACCGCTGTGACTTGCCTAGCTGTTCAAGCAGTGGAAATGAGGAAGCAGGCTGAAAAAAAGGCAAGGACCTTGTAATTCAAGTAAAGGTAACTGGAGGTAGAATTAAAAACAAAACAAAACACAGCTAAGTTAAAGCAGTACAGGCAGGGGGCACTAATAGTGATTGGTGGCTGAAGGGACATAACTAATCAAGACCATTAATGTGGGAACTCAAGTGAATGACAAAGATCCCAGCCACGTTGTCATCTGCAGGTCAGGCCTGCTGATGCTCCAGATAAAAAGACTGGGGCTGACCAGCATTGGAGAGGAACACTGAGTCTGAGCCTTCAAAGAACCAATCGAAAGTTCGCTCAAATTCAGCAGCCTCCTCCCCAAATCAAACACCACCGAGCAAAGCTAACATGATCAAGAAGTGGCCACCATAATCAGATCTGGGCCTTTCTGACTGAAGATATAGAGGAATACTACCAGGTTCTTGAGGGGGGAAGAGAGCTAAAGCAACTGGATACTAGGCCTTTTCTGTGTATTCAGAGGCTTGTGGAGAACGTGTGACAGCCCCTACCTACTGCTGCTGCTGCCCCTCAGGCTGCACTTCCCAGGAGTGCCAGCTCTGGGACCTTAAGGAGCTCACCAGGATTGTCACAAATTAAATACCCAAGGGAGCTGGACAAGCAATGCAAATGCGTCCGTTTGAATGGGGATGGGTGAGCTGGAGAGCACAGTCCCTCTATGAAGTGGACAGCTGCTGCTCATCCGCAACTGATCTAAATTTTTACGTCACCTCCTGATTTTTAAATGCTGGCAGCAGATCAAACCAAGTACAACCACAGGCCATGTCTGGCCCACAGGCCTCCCCGTTTGCCCAGGTCCTTTAAACACCCCCCACCATACTTCTGAGGCCTTGGGGGGAGAAAGGCCTCGTGAACTTGCATGCAGAACAGGCCCGGGAACTGCAGCAGCTGGTGGTATTTCTACTTACCTACTACTCCACAGAAGAGTAGAAACCAGAGGGTCTTTCTGGAAGCAAGAGCCCCAGAAAGGGTCAAAGATGAGATCACTCAGATGGCTCAAGAAGGGGAACGGATTTATTAGCCCATTTCCAGGACAGGGACCCAGGGGCAGTGGCTGGGTTCAGTGTTCTCACATTCAGAGGGAAGGAGGCGGTGAAAGCCGCCCAACTGCCCTCATTCTTTCTGATCTACACAGCTTTGTGCTCACAATACCTGTCCTCTCCTCCTGCAGGGAGGACATGGGGCTCAGAGGGAGCGCATGGCTTAGCGTTACTCTTGGCCTTTCCCGGCAGAGCCTGGGCTGTGGACCCAGGGCATCAGCCATTCTGTTCACAAGGAGAAAGACTGGGGTCTGGAAGGATGGGCGGCGGGGCGCTGGCCAGCTGTTCTGAAGGTCTGCTGTACCAACCCCACAGCGGGGGCTGCTCCCTCTCCCTGTCGCTTCAGGGAGTTTTTATTTATCAACAAGACGAAAATCCAAGCAGCATTAATTTAGGGGAACAAAGAATGGTTTAAAAAAAAACCATGAAGGGGCAGGACCAGGAGGTGGTGAGCAGCCAGAAGAGGAGGAGGAGGAGGAAGCAGGAAGAGCCCGTATTCCACTGGGTGCTGAACGTGCTTCTGCATCTCTAGCCGGGGAGGCTCTTCCTTCCTGCTCCCTGTCTGGTGGCCAGACAGCAGAGGGACGCTGCAGTGACTGTAGGACAAGCCCCGGAGCCCTGTCTGGCCAATGACGTGGAGAGTACCATATATTTACCCCCATCAACCTCCCACCTTCACCATCACGCAAGTGAAGAAGCTTTTAACTCTCCTGTCCAAAGTCCTCTGAGAATTTCTTCACTTTCAGGAGGTCATCTGCATTCACTGTGGGCCGAGTGGTAGCCAAAGACCGGAGCATGTCCGACTGCAAAGACAAGTGCTTGCAGGTGAGGGGGGGGCTGGGCTCCAGGGCCTCTGCCTGCCCCAGCCCCGTGCACACCAGGGTGGGAAGCTGCCTCCAACGTCACCCCTGCCCCCAGGGGCAGACTCCCAGTGCCCGGCGTCTTCGAGAATGCCTCTGGGGGCAGGGATGCTCTTCTCTCCTGAGGCAGCTCAGGCCATTTCCAGACGGCCTACTTCCGGGTGAGAGAATCTAAGTCCCCATCATTTCGTAACTCACATGAGCTCCTTCTAACTGCACGCGCACCACACTGGGCGCAGTGGCAGACACCTGCCTCAGAGGAGAGACAAGATCACCACCAAGACCAGGATAAGGTGAGGTCACGACTACTCAGGCAAGGAGTTCCCGCCATGGCTCAGCAGTTAACGAACCTGACTAGCATCCATGAGGACTCGGGTTTGATCTCTGACCTCGGTCAGGGAGTTAAGGATCCAGCGCTGCTGTGAGCTGTGGTGCAGGTTACAGATGCGTCTCAGATCCAGTGTTGCTGTGGCTGTGATGTAGGCCGGCAGCTGCAGCTCCAATTCGACCCCTAGTCTGGGAACCTCCATATGCCATAAGTGTGGTCCTAAAAAGACCAAAAAAAAAAAAAAAAAAGACTAGTCAGGTGAGAGGCTGCCTATGCAACTGCAGCAAATCAAATTGTGCTGACCAGGCATTTACTGGTTCCTTGTGTGTACAAAAGAAGCCAAACCCATGCAATGGAGCAGTCATCGCCTGGCCTTTCCTCTTCCTGTTGAAGAAAACAACGCTACGGCCTCCTTCCTGGGTCCCCATCGAGTCTAATGGCAGGAGCCCCAGCTACCCAGAGCCCCAGAATCCATTCTGTTTAGGAGGAGCCACAGCTCAGGACACAGAAGGGGAGAAACATTTTTATTCTTAGACTCAAGCCCCCAACCTCCTGGCTCTGTGTGGTCCTCTCCCCTTTGCCACTTACCATGCAAACCACAGGCTCTAAGAGTTTGTCACCGGGGACATCCATCCAAGTCATCTCCATGGCCTCTGGGTCCCCTGGGGAGCATGGGGTCAGGAGGTCATCGATCATAATGCTGGGGTTGGTGCGGGAAGGGCCACAGACCTGAAAGCAAACAGGAGTTTGACTGGCTGGAGAGGCTGTCCCTCAGCACTTGGGGAAGAGGCAGGATGCTTCAGACTTCTAGGTCCTGGGAAGGTGCTGGCATGGTGTAAACGAATGCCTGGGTTTCCACATCATCAGTTTGATCCGAGGGATGGGCTCCTTCAAGCTCTCAAAGGACTGGGTAGTCATTGTGGCTCCAAGTATGATTTCAGAGGTTCGTGATCAGCATACTATTTCAACCACTGTTCTCCAGAATCGCAATCTGCGGCTCAAATTCCTATATATCTTCCTCATCCTCCTCAATTTCATCAAGACTCACCACAAATGTGTCTCATTGAAAATGTTAAAAAAAAAAAAAAAAAAAAAGTTTTTCTAGGAGTTCCAGTCATGGCACAGTGGAAACAAATCCAACTGGGAACCATGAGGTTGTGGGTTCGATCCCTGGCCTTGCTCAGTGGGTTAAGGATCTGGCGTTGCCATAAGCTGTGGCGTAGATCACGGATGTAGCTCAGATCCCGCGTTGCTGCGGCTGTGGTGTAGGCCGGGAGCTGTAGCTCCGATGACCCCTGGCCTGGGAACCTCCATATGCCGTGGATGCTGCCCTAAAAAGGAAAAAAAAAAAAAAATTTCCAACTGACAGCAATTTACTCCACTAGCAACAATTCAAAAAAAGAGTGCCAAGTCCCACCCCTGCTGGGAACCTCAGAAACATCAGACCTCCCTCCCCTACTCTGTCTTCCCCCACTGCCCTCTAAGAAACGAGTCTTTGTCTGTCTTCCCCGCTAGAAATGAGGCTCCTAACGCACAGGGATTTTTGTCTGCTGTGGTCACAAGTGTCTCCCCAGCACCCAGAACAGCGCCAGGCACACAGTAGGACCCTCGGCGACACCTGACAGAACCTGCTGTGTGAGTGGAGTTCCTCCTCACGGTGTGTGATTTTGCACCCATCACTTCTCAGGCCTGGAGAAGGTCCCACCACAGTGCTGACTGCAGGGGTGGCAGAGGTTCCATTCATGGTGCCCTGTCCTCTAGCATCACACAATCTGAGATGTGGCCCTCAAGCAAGAACTGCAGGGCTGGGGAGCAGGTGCAACCTCAGCCCCAGTAGCCAGAGGCCCACCTTGCACTTGCCCAGGGAGCTGGCACAAAAAGCCGATATCCCCTTTCCTGCAACACTGAGCAACTTCTTGCTGGCCGCTCACCTTTTTGAAGTGAGTTGCTGACTGCACTTTCCTCACAGGCTGCATGAGCGAGTCCCGAACAATGATGCTGATGTCCGCGCCCGAGTAGCCCTCTGTCTTCCGGGCCAGTTCGTGGATGTTGGCCTCTGTGAGGTTGTGGGGAGTGCTTCCCAGATGCAACCGGAACATCTGGGCGCGGGCAGCCTCCTCCGGCAACGGGATATAGATTCGCTTTTCAAACCTACAGAGCCAAGCACACAGCAGGACTTGAGTATGGATGGCAAGATGGTCTCAATGAAGAGGCGTGGGGGTGCCTCCCGTGGCTGGCTTCACCAAGGGCTCTGCAGACACAGAGAAGCCTCCAGAGAAACAGGGTCAGGCTGTACCCGCCACTGCCAACAGCAGGTTGACTGTGGCCGGAGACAGACCTCAGCTCCTAGCTCCTCCCAGGGAAGACTCACCTCCTTCTAATGGCTGAATCCAACACCCACGGGATGTTTGTGGCACCAAGCACCAGAGTCCCGTCATTGTTATTCCCCACCCCTGTGGAGAAAGGGAAACAGATGCTGGCTTAACATCTGCAAGGATCAGTAGGAACCTGCAGGAAGGGCCTCAGGGGCTTTGTGTCCTGAACTGCAGCCGTCTCCATGTCACCACTGGCAGGGCCCTGGCTGGCTTTGCTGGGGTGATAGAGCCCCCCAAGCCCTGCCTGCCTCGGAAGGGGCAGGGAGGTGGCCAGCCAAGGCCACAGTGAGCTCGCCTTGAGGAGAAGGCGCTAAGAATTTCCCTCCACCCTAAGGATAGTCAGATCCAGCCAGAGCTAAATCACAAAGCCCTGAGCCAGCTTCCGGTGGGACGGGAACCAGGGAGGGGACGGGGGACTGCCACACACCCTGCATCTGGACCAGGAACTCTGTTTTGATCCTTCGGGCAGCCTCGCTCTCATTCTCGTTTCGGGATCCGCAGAGTGAATCCACCTCATCGATGAAGATGATGGAGGGCTTGTGCTGCCTGGCCAGCTCAAAGAGGTTCTTGACCAGCCTGTGCGGGCGAGACGCGGGGTTGGGCTCTGGATGCCTGCACATACTGCACAGGGGAGCTGGCGTGGGGAGTAAATCAACTACACCAGGTCCCAGCAGAGGACACTCGCCGGACACCCAGTTGCTGTGAGCACCTCCCCCTTCCCTTCATGAGGACTCAGGGCTCCCAAGCTGCCTTCCAGTTTCCGCTGGCTTTGTCAGGACAGCATCCCACCCGACCAGTTAGCAAGATACCCCTCTCCTGGCTACTTCTCCCTGCCGTCCACAGTGGCTCCTCCGAGAGGGAACCCCAAGGGCAGGGAAGCTGGACCATGAGCAGCTGCCATGGTCTGACTTACTTCTCACTCTCCCCCAGCCACTTAGACATCAAGTCTGAGGAGGACACAGAGAAGAAGGTGGAGTTGTTGGCCTCCGTTGCCACTGCTTTGGCCAGGTAGGATTTCCCTGTGCCGGGGGGTCCAAAGAGCAGTATCCCCCGCCAAGGGGTCCGCTTGCCTACGAGAAAGAGTGAACCAAAGTGAGCTTCCTCCTGGCGGTGGAAAGGGAACAGAAAGCAGCAGAGAGGCCTCAGTTACAGGAAACAGGGTTAGAAAGGAAAGGTTCTACGAGGCAACTAAATTACCTGCCCAGAGCTTGGTCCCAGCCCTGGCTTGTGACCCCTATGACCTGGCAAAGTGACACTACCTGGCACTGGCTCCTGACCCTGCCTACCAATGGAACAGTCAAGTCAAAGCTCTAATCATAAAAGGGTTTCTGACACTGGAGAGCAGCTGGAGAGCTGACGACCACGACGAGCGGGCCCTGGGCCCTCTCCTGCTAAAGACAAAGGGAGCCAAGCCGCCACCTGCCACATGGACACCTTCAGAATAGGGAGCCCTCAAGAGCCTGATATTTTTATTTTTTACATCTGGACCTTAAGTGGCTCAACATGAAGTTCCCATTCTGGCTCAGTGGTAACAAACCAGACTAGTATCCATGAGGGCCCAGGTTTGATCCCTGGCCTCGCTCAGTGGGTTAAGGATCAGGCATTGCCGTGAGCTGTGGCACAGGCCAGCAGCTACAGCTCTGATTTGACCCCTAGCCTGGGAACTTCCATATGCCTCGGGTGGGGCCCTAAAAAATAAAAAAATAATAATAAAAAAAGTGGCTCAATGCTTACCTGTGAACAAATGTGGAAATTTAATTGGCAAGATGACAGCTTCTTTGAGGGCCTCTTTGGCGCCCTCCAGCCCGGCCACATCATTCCACCGAATGTTGGGCTTCTCCACCACGACGGCACCTGCAAGATGGAAACAGAGCCTTCACCTCAGAGCTCGACCCACCAGGGGTCCTCGCCACGTCCCCCTCCCCCTGCCACAGGCCTCAAGCCTCTTACCCATCAGCTGTTCTTGCAATTTCTTTTTCTCTGGATTATCCCCTTCGCTGTCACTATCACTGCTGGGAAAGGAGACAGAAGATGAGAGGCTGGAGCAAGAGGCAGCTGGCAAGGAGGCTCTCAGAGCAGAGTGAGGCCAGGCTCTGGCTGCCCGCACGGTGCTAAAGAGACACTTTCCCTGCTCAGCAGTGCTGAGAGCCACGCACAGGCACCTGGAGGATGCCAGGCCACGCATCACAGCACTCACTCTGGATTCTCCAGGAGGTGCTCTCATCACCTGCTTCACTTCCTCATGAAGGGAGTAAAATGAGAGGCCTTCTCCTCCCTAGAGGGCTGGTGAGGGCCCTGTGCTTTGGCTGGACTTCGAGAGCAGCAGGCAAGCACTTGGAGCTGTTATTGGCCTTTTGCAGGGATTCAAACCAGGACAGCAGTGGCTGTGCCTCCAGGCCAATCCCTATCCGACCCGAGCAACGTGCCTTCCTTAACTCCCCTGCCCGCCTGCAGAGGCCTGCCCCTGCCCTTCCCCACTGTGTCTCCCGCTCTGGGGAATCGAAACACAGGCATGTCCTCTCTACCCAGGTGCAGAGCCTCCCACCCCTGGGGAGAGAGCTGACACACCACCTTCTCTCTCCTTCTGCACCACCCTCCTGCTGGGCACCCTCCCCTGGACCCCAGAAGCCTTTGTGTTCAAACTACAGATGTGAGGTGACAGGCTGTGGAGGGAACACTGGCTTTGGAATTAGAAACAGAGCCTCAGGGGAGTTCCCATTGTGGCGCGGCGGATCCGACTAGGAACCATGAGGTTGTGGGTTCGATCCCCGGCTGTGATCCAGGGTTGCCGTGAGCTGTGGTGTAGGTGGCAGATGCGGCTCGGATCCCGCGTTGCTGTGGTTCTGGTGTAGGCCGGTGGGCTACAGCTCCGCTTTGACCCCTAGCCTGGGAACCTCCATATGCTGTGGGAGCGGCCCTAGAAATGGCAAAAAGACAAAAAAAAAAATAAATAAATAAATAAATAAAGATACTTCCCAGGATGTTTTTAAAAAAAAAAAAAAAGGAAAAAAAGAAACAGAGCCCCAGGTGTGGGTCCAAACTCCGTCAAGTACTAGCTGTGTGCGACCTTGGCCATCCCTGAACCTTTCCGAGTCTGTTGCCCCATGTGTCAGATGAAGACGATAACTGCAATGACAGCAGTTGCTGCGCGCCAAGCTCTCTTCTCAGGGCTCTACCCACATCATCTCACTTGTTCCTTAGAGCAACACCAGGAGGGAAGTCTTATTACCTTCCTCCTCCTACAGATGAGGGTCATGGCACTTGTCCAAGGTCACATGGCTGGGAAGTGGTGGAGCCGGGTTAGACCCCGAGAGTCTGGCCGCAGAGTCCAAGGCTGGCTCCCCACCTTGCCCAGAGTGTTTCCACACAGATCCAATGAGAGAGTGTACACGGAGCAGGCTGGGAAGCGCTTGATGAAAGCAGCTACACGCATCATCATTATTATGAGAAGTCCCCCAAAGGAAGATGCTGCGGACGTCCACGACAGCATCGGTACCAAGATGACAGCTACACAGGAAAGAGACAGCTGCCCATCGGGGCTCTGGTCCCGACGGGGCCCTCCACTCCTCCGTACTCACCCCTTGCTCTCACTCTGATTCTCTTTGACTGGCTTCTTGCCATGCTTCTCTTTGTTTCGTAAATAATCCTTCAGCTTCTCTGCCCGGTCTAGGTACTGCATGCACTTGGCTCGAATGCTCTCCTTGGCCTTGTCGTTGTGTGCCTCATCTGCAAAAGGGGAACTAGGTAAGGGCCGGTGAGCCCCTGAGGGCCCGCCCTCCTCTTGCAGGGGCTCTGCAGCCAGGGAGGACCCCCCATGAGACTCACATTTGATAGCGTGTAAGAAATACTCCACGGCATGCTGGTAGAGCCGGAGCGCCTCCTCGTAATTCTTGGCTTTATCCTCTTCTGTGGCTTTTGTCACCAAATCAATGGCTTTCTGCAAAGGCAAAACATAGAAGCCAGTGCTTACCAAGAGATCCAGCAATTCCTTGGGTTCCAGAGAGCAGGAAAACACTGTAAGAGATACTGCCAGGGCTGCCTGGGGATTTGTCAGTCACAGACCATTATGTTGGCTACTTTTCCAACATCAACTAGAAAGGCCTTAAAAGGAACCTGTAAAAGAGAGCCATCCCTCTTCGCAATACGCTCATGTAGTGAAAACCAACCTCTCTCTCAGTCAAGTGGAAGCCTCGTCAAACATCTCAGATTTAAGGCTTGAAGGGAGAATTCACTTTCTATTTCATGGTTTCAGAGGAAAGAGAAATAGACCTGGACTGGGCCTGAAACACGGGAAACACCAGAACCAATTGACTGCCATGCTGTTCTATACGGAGGCTAGAAACCACCCCTGACCTCGAGGGCCAGAGAAGAGCCAGCAAGCCAGCCAGCAAAGTCCTTCTTCGGTCCAAGAGTTTTATGAGATGAACTTAAACGGATCTCTCCTTCTTGCCACTGGTCCAACTTGTTTCTCTAGGCTGAAAAGAGAAGACAGTTCCCTCAAGCTGATACTTAGAGAAGGGATGCTTGGACCCGTGGTTCAGTACACCGGTAGCTCCAGGAAGAAAAGTGCATGCTTACTCCAGAAGCATAAACGTGCGGCCACTGGAGGGGACCAGTCCTCTGGAACCTCCTAAGCACTCTGCATATCTCTGTGAACCTCATAAATCCTGTAGCCCTGTGCTCTGGACTGAACTTAAAGCAGGCTGGATCTTTCAGGCAGCTGCCCCACACCTACATAACCAGTTTTAGAAACCACGGCTTCACCAACCCGGGAAGCATGACCAGAATTATCCTCCTCAAGCTGATACAGCACTAGACACCAGGCAGGCAGATCCCCCGGTATCCACACAGTTCCGTCGGCAACGAACAATAAGCCTCCTGACCAGCTCTTGGCAGGACCCGGGCATTTATGCGGCCTTTTCTCATCTGACAGTAGTAAGTCTCAGAAAGACACACGGAGCTCTACAGAACAAACAGCCTGGGGTAGGTCAGGCTAGCGTGATGTTAAATGAACTCGCCAGGTTGAACAGATGAGGAAAGGTGATAGGTAGCTACTCTATTCAGGCTTTAGCTCCACCCCAACGACCAACAGAGAATGGCTACAAGGCCTGAACTTTCCCAGATGATCAGCTTAAGCACAAGCTTCACCTGAACACTCTCCTCCACGAGGCCCTTCAGACAGACATGAAAGCGATGCTCCCATGGCCAGAAGCCTCTGATCTCCAGAACACACCCTCCCGGTTCCCTTGGCTTTTCCACTCTACACGTTTTCCTGGGTGTGTCCTTTTGAAAGGGGGCTTCAGAACAATCCTCTAGGTATGCTCTGCCCCCCCACCACGTGGCAGAGGAGGCCTGTCCCCTTCCTCCTTCTAGACACCCTACTAGTTAATGCACCTAAGAGTACATTCAAATTTTCTGGCAACCATAGATTTCCACAAACAAAAGGCCTCAGCTGCCAACTTGGAGGCAAACAGTTTTGCATAACAGGAGCAAAGGGTGGCAAAAAAAAAAACTGACTGCCCAAGTAACAGATCCGGCAAAGGCTGAGAATAAACCAAAAGGGTAACAAAGATGTGCTAACAAAGGAAATGGCAAACTTTCTGTAAAGAACCAGAATGTAAGTATTTAAGCCTTTCCTGCCATATAATCACTTCTCAACTCTGCCTCTGTAGCCCCAGAGTAGCCAAAAACAATACGTACATGAATGAGTAGGGATGTGTTCCAATAAAACTTTATTTATAGACACTGAAATTTGAATTTCATGATTTTTACACACCATGAAATACCCTTTTTAAGACACTTAAAAATGCAGAAACCTACGACATTATGTTAAGCGAAAGAAGCCAGTCACACAGAACCATGTATTTTATGATTCCATTTATATGAAATGCCAGAATAGGCAAATGCATAGGGACAGAAAAGTATATTAGTGGTTTTCCTAGGGTTGGGAGGGATAGAGGGACTGGGGGTGACTGCTGAAGGGTTTTTTTTGGGGGGGTGATGAAAGTGTTCTAAAAGTGATTGTGGTGATGGCTGCACAACTATGAACATAGTAAAAGCACTCAATTGTATACTTAATTTTTTTACTTTATTTTTTGCTTTTTTTAGGGCCGCTTCTACAGCACGTGGAAGTTCCCAGGCTTGGGGTCGAATTGTAGCTGCGGCTGTCGGTCTATGCCACAGCAACAGAGGATCCGAGCTGCATCTTCAACCCATACCACAGCTCACAGCTACACTGGATCCTTAACCCACTGAGCAAGGCCAGGGATTGAACCTAAATCCTCATGGATATTAGTTGAGTTTGTAACCAACTGAGCCACAATAGAGACTCCCTGAATTGTACACTTTTTTTTTTTTTTTTTTTTTTGGTCTTTTTAGGGCTGCACCCGCAGCATATGGAAGTTTCCAAGCTAGGGGTCGAATCAGAGCTACAGCTGCAGGCTGACACCACAGCCACAGCAACGCCGGATCCAAGCAGCATCTGCAACCTACACCACAGCTCCCGGCAATGCCGGATCGTTAACCCACTGAGCAAGGCCAGGGATCGAACCCACAATCTCATGGTTCCTAGTCGGAGTCGTTAACCATTGCACCACGATGGGAACTCCATGAATTGTACACTTTAAATGGATGAACTGTATGGCATGTGACTTTCATTTTAATAAATCTGGGTTTTTTTTATTTTTTTCTTTTTATGGCCGCATGTACAGCATATGGAAGTTCCCAGGCCAGGGGTCAAATTGGAGCTGCAGCTGCTGACCTAAGCCACAGCCATGGCAACACCAGATCCGTGCCACATCTGCAACCTACGCCACAACTTGCGTCAACACTGGATCCTTAATCCACTGAGTGAGGCCAGGGATCAAACTCGCATCCTCACGGACACTATGTCGGGTTCTTAACCCGGTGAACCACAATGAGAACTCCTAAGGCTGTTTGTTTGTTTGTTTGTTTAAATTTTTTTAAAAAAATTCTTAGCTTACAAGCCATATACGGAGTGTCTAGGCAGGTGGCATCTGCAGGCAATGATGGTGGACCCTTGTGATAACAAATGAGAGCTTCTGCTGGTGGGTGGTGGGGTCTGGCTTTGGACTTCAGCAAATCCTGGCCTAGTACCCCAGAATTCCATGCCTCTGTTCCCCTCTTTCCTCCACTGCAGTAACCATTCCCCCTGCACCTCCAGGTACCTGCAGGCATCCCCAGCCCCCCATTCTGTGACTGCCTGGCCAAATGCCTCTTCCTCCATGACGTCCTGTCCAACTCCCCCAAGCACTGTCTGTCATCACTTACTGACCGCTTGCGATGTAGCAGACACTGTGTTAAAAATGCTTTACCGAAGTCCTCTATCTAGAGCCACTATCACAGGAACCCTACAGAGTATTAACCCATTTTACTGAGAGGACACCCGAGACTCCAAAATCAGCCAACTAGCCCAAGGTCACATGCTAGTAAGTGGCAGACCCGAGATCCAAACTCAGGTTCGAGGCACAAACAAGTTTTATGTTTCCCAGCCCAATAAGGGCCGGCAGCACCTGGAGGATGGGTCAGTCGTGCATCCAGGTGGCGCCAGCCCAGCACCACCCTTCCCGATCCAGAGAATGAATGAGGGGTCTTTGGGCGAGAAGAGGAAATGGGAAGGAGCCAGGGCTTGTTCAAAGGGAGGCAGGACGACGAGGAGGGACAGCCGGCAACCCGACCCCAGGCCCGAGCTTCCCCAGCCCGTGAGGCCGGATGAGGCTCAACCCCACGGCGGTCCCGGGACTCCAGTCACAAATAGCGGCCTCGGGGCCGGGCTTTCTGAACAGAAGGCTACCCTTAGCTCCGAGCGCGTGAAAACAGAAACGCGCGGAGGCGACGAGAGGGCGATGGGGCGGGGGCCGCGAGGCCCGGGCTCTGAAGAGGCCGCCCGCCCGCCCACAGGCCCCGCCGCCCTCCTTCGGCCTCCGCAAGCCGGGCCGGGCCAAGACGGGCCGTGCCGAGGTACCTGGAGGGTTGGCGTTGTCATTTCATCTCCTGGGCTCGCCCCACACCTCGCGGCGCTGCTTGGGGCCTCGGTCCGGCCCCGGGAGCCGAGGGGCTGCTCCGGCGCGGGGAGCGCGGCGGGTCGGCGCTGGGCGCGGGTAAGGTGGCTTCTCGCAGCCGGAGCCGAGTCCGTGGGTGAGCGAGGAGCGCAGCCCAGAGCGGTCGGGCCCGAGCCGCGCGGCTGCCCCCCGGCGGCCACGCCGGCACTGCAGGCTCCGCTCCCCATGGCCTCTTGGGGGCCGGGGCGGGGTCGCCGTGGGACGAGGGCCGGGGCGGGGGCGGGGCCGGGGGCGGGGCCGGGGGCGTGGCCGAGGGCGTGGCCGGGTCGGGCGGGGCCAGAGCGGAGTGGAATTCTGAAGTCCCGGACCCACCTGAATAAAAGAGCACCTAAATGGCAGTTAACTCGCACAATAAGCCTGACTCCCCAGACCTCTGGGTTCCTGATGTTGAATAGGCACCGTAATAATAATAATTAGAAGCTACCTTATCGGCCTTGGGGAGGAAGTGAATGAGCCAACTAATAGCAGTGTATCCCACACTGTGGGCTCAGTCCCTGGTAACTGTTATTATGATGCCAATGACTCTGTTTAAAGCCAGCTTTGTTTTCCTTTCTAAATACTAACTCTTCTACTTTTGTCCTTAGAAAAGAGATTTTCTTAGACCTTCAAAGCTGGGGCCTCTACCCATGTGAACTTCAGCATAGCAGATTGGTTGTTCACATTCATTCATTCAACAATATTTTGTAAATATCTACTATGTACTAGTTTTTGGAACGCAGCAATGATCAAAACAGCTCTAGGGGAGCCTACAATCTCAGGAAAACAATGAAGTTCATCAGGAGGTGATAAACCCGTTGAGGCCTGGGCGTGAAGTCCCACGTGCTATGTGAGCATCTAAAAGGCAGTCTGCCCAAGGTCAGGAGAGGCTCCCTTTTAATTGGGGGCTTGAGGGCTGGGGTGGGGGCGGGAAGAGTACTCCAGGTTGATGAAATAGCCTGTGCCAAGGCTTTGAGGCATGAGGAGGCCACTGGTAGAATTTAGAAAGCTAGAAGAAGGCTCAGGTAGCCAGAGAGAAGAAAATGAGTGGACGTATGATGTGAACTGATGCTGGGGAGATGGACAGGGGCCAGGACGTGTGGCCTTGGTAAAGATTTTTGGCCTTAAGATAAACGGGAAACTTCTTTTTTTAATTGTCTAGATGACTGTACCCTCATAGGGAGAGCGGATTGCAGGGATGGGCTGGCTGGCTATTGCACATGAAGCTACTGCTATAGTACAGAAGAGTGAGGACAGCTTGGACTAGGGGGAGGTCCGTGTAGAGACATAGACAGAATAGAGAGGTTTTTGGAAGATAAATCATAAGCTCTTGGAAATGGATTGGATATGGGTTATGCTGAGAAGTAGTAGGGGCAGGAGGGGACAGGGATGACTCCTGGGTTGCTGGCTTAGTGACTGGATAGATGGTCATGCCACTGAGATGGGGAATACAGGACAAAGACCAGGTTTGGGGGGCAGAGGAGTGAGGGAGATGGTGAGTTTCAGGTGCCTTTGAAACATCTCTGTGTAAACATCACGTGCCAGCTAGATATTGGAAGCTGTGGATATTGGAATGAGATCTCCTAGGGGAGAATGGAGTGTAGAGAGAGGTGAGGGGAGCGCCTAGGACAGAGCCTGAAGGTTTGTTGGCTGACCAGAGGAGGGCGAGCCTGCAAAGGAAGCTCAGAAAGACAGCTGGAGAGTTAAGACAGCCAGAAGACTGTCGTGGAAGTCGGGGGAGGAATATTGATAAGGAGGAGAGGAGCTCTGAAAGCAGCTGAGAAGGCAGACAGGGACATGAAACACCAATGATCTCGGCCAGAGATGTTTCATTCAAGTGATGGAGGCAGACGCCATACCGCAGGGGTTCTGGCGGGAGTGGGTCATGAGGAAATGCGGTCCATGAGGAGGGACAACTCTTTCAGCAAGTTCGAGGAAAAGGAAGGGAGGCCTAGGGCAATTGCTGCAGGAGTTGTGGGTCCAGGGTGGATTTTTTGATGGTTATTAAGAGTTCAGCATGGAGTTCCCGTCCTGGCTGAGTGGTAACTGAACCTGACTAGTATCCACGAGGACTCAGGTTTGATCCCTGGCCTCGCTCAGTGGGTTAAGGATCCAGCGTTGCTGTGGCTGTGGTGTAGGCTGGTGGCTACAGCTCCGATTCGACCCACAGCCTGGGGACCTCCACATGCTGTAAGTGTGGCCCTAAAAGCAAAAAAAAAAAAAAAGAGTTCAGCATGTTTAAGAAACCCATGGGGGGGGGTATTGATGTGGTTCAGCAGTAACAAACCTGATTAGTATCCATGAAGACGGGGGTTCATTAACCACTGAGCCATGATGGGAACTCCAGGGAACTTAAGAACATATTATTCCCACATATTTGGTAGGTTGTGCAATTTTGAAGATGGAATTAAAATGAAAAGTCCCTATAATTAGACAGGTTTGTGATAGCCTGCTAGGGCTGCCATAACAAGATTCCATCATGGAAGGGGTGGCTTAAACAATAGAAATGTGTTTTTTCATAGTTCTGGAAGCTGGAAGATCAATATCAAGATACTAGCCGGAGAGTTCCCTTTGTGGCACAGCAGAAATGAATCCAGCTAGGAACCATGAGTTTGTCGGTTTGATCCCTGGCCTTGCTTAGTGGGTTAAGGATCTGGCGTTGCCAGATATATATATATGTCAATCCCAAACTCCTAATTTATCCTTCCCCTCTCTTCCTCTTTGGTAACCACAAGTTTGTTTTGTCTCTAAGTCTACTTCTATTTTGTAAATATATTAACGTGTATCATTTTTTTAGGATCCCACATATAAGTAATACATTTATCTTTCCGACTTTTCTTAATATGACAATCTCTTGGAGTTCCCTGGTGACTCAGCAGGTTAAGGATCTGGTGTTTTCACTGCCGTGGCTCTGGTTACTGCTGTGATGAGGATTCAGTCCCTAGCCTAGAAACTTCTGTAAGCCATGGGCACAGCCAAAAATAAAAATAAAAATGATAATCTCTAGGTCCATCCATCCATGTTGCTGCAACTGGTATTATTTCATTCTTTTTTATGGCTGAGTAGTATTCCACTTGATATATATACCATATCTTCTTTATCCATTTGTCTGTCAGTGGATATTTAGGTTGCTTCCATGTCTTGGCTACTGTAAACAGTGCTATGAATATAGGAGTGCCTATATCTTTTCAAATTTTAGTTTTGTCCAAATATATGCCCAGGAGTGAAATTGCTGGATCATGTGGCAACTCTATTTTTAACTGTTTTTTTTTTGTTTTTGTTTTGTCTTTTTAGGGGCACACCTGTAACATATGGAGGTTCCCAGGCTAGGGGTCAAATTGGAGCTGTAGCTGCCAGCCTATGCCATAGCCGCAGCAATACCAGATCCTTAACCCGCTGAGTGAGGCCAGGGATCGAACCCCTGACCTCATGGATGCTAGTCAGATTTGTTTCTGCTGAGCCATGATAGGAACTCCAATCTTTAGTTTTTTAAGGAGCCTCCATACTGTTCTCCATAGAGGCTGCTCATTTGCTCTTTCTTGCACAGCACTTTTCTATATTGGGTTTTGTTGATGCTGAGGTTGTGGTGCTTGTTGTAAACCTAAGCTTGGACTAGTAAGTCAATTCTGCTCAGCCAGTACAACCTTAAAAAATCAGATCAGGAATTCCTGTCGTGGCACAGTGGAAATGAATCCAACTAGGAACCATGAGATTGTGGGTTCGATCCCTGGTCTCACTCACCAGGTTAAGGATCTGGCGTTGCTGTGAGCCGTCGTGTTGGTCGCAGACACAGCTTGGATCTGGTGTTGCTGTGGCTGTGGCGTAGGCTGGCAGCAGCAGCTCCAATTAGACCCCCAGCCTGGGAACCTCCATATGCTGCAGGTGAGGCCCTAAAAAAGAGACAGAAGACCTCCCCCCCCCAAAAAAAAAATCAGATCACACAAAGTCCAGCATTCTAGGGATGGTGCCAGGGAGTGAGTGAGCTTGTTAAGGCTCCCCTAGGACAGGGGCAAGAATGGTGTGGAGGAGGAACAAAAACTAGGTTCAGGTGAATAACATTTCAGAGAGGTGGGGCCAGGGCACAATTTCGCTGAGATATCATAAAGGGATACCCACATAAATGGAGCGCAGATCTCCCTGATATAATTCCTGAGAGGCTGTCCCCTCTCTTCCTCTCCCCTCCTTTGTGTGACTCAAAGTATGATACAGCTCAGATTGATCCAGTGATTAAGCTCCCATCGCACAGATTGTCAGTGGTAGAACTAGAACCAAAACTAAATTTTTAAGGGATTGGAGTTGCCCTAAATGTTTAAAAATGGCATCGGAAAATGTTAATAAGACCTGACAACCAAACACAACACAAGGTACAGGATAGGATCCTGTGCCAGAAAGGAAAGGAAGTCCTTGCTGGGACAAATGGCTCCATTTAAATGGTGTGTATGGCTGAGTGGTAGCGTTGTACCCATGCTGATTTCCTGATTGCAGGGCGACACGACAGGAGATTGTTCTTGTTTTTGGAACTTGCACATTAGAGAATTTAAGAGTGATGAGCATCATGTCAGAAAAAGGCAAGAGAGGATACAGAACAAATGTGATAAAATGTTAAAGATTGGGAAATTTGGGTGAAGGGGATGTAGGAGTTCTTGGTACTGTTCTTAAAGCTTTCTTGTGAGTTTGAAACTATTTTAACATTTTTAAAAAATAAAAAAATACAAGTCTAAAAGCAATTCTTTTATTTACAGTATAAAGGTTACAAAGGTATATATGTATTTATATATATAATACCCTTAAGTTACAAATTTCATTGTAATGTACAATGCTATATGTTGGTGTGCAACTCAAGGGAAAGTGTTGTCTATGCATTTTACTTACAGAGTACACATAAAGCTTTTTTATTATTAAGAACACAAATACTGCCCTGTTTTATGCCATGGGTTTTTGATTTGGTAGTCTCATGATTCCAGAAGATTTGAGACCTAAATTTTAAACAACACTTAAAAAAAGAAGTCTTATTTAAATACGGGGTTCCAAAAAAGAAGAAAAAACCAGAATATCACAACTTTTAATTCTTTGTAGAAGTATTATTCTAGCTTTCTAAGTCTTAATACTTTAAAAGAGAGAGAGAAAGAGAGAGGAGTGGGGGAGAGAGTTGCCTAGGACAGAAAACATACAAGGGGGTAAAATTAGAGTCTGCAGCGATTAGCCAAAATTGGCCTTTACAGGTAGTGGTTTGCCACATTATCTTCTAAAAGACCTCGGGTCTGGTACCAAAAGGGAAACAGATTCTTTGGGTACCAAGGTCTTACCATGCTGAATCCATCCCACAGACTGTAAACATAACACTGCAGTCCTAACTAGAGAAAAACAATCGGAAACCAATCATAAATTGCTTCTTAGGAGAGAGCAGATTTGCTTTAAGGTGTTAAGAGTATCAAGATTGATGATTGTGCCAAACCCCAAACTTGGTTGTTGTTGTTGCTTTTTTTTTTTTTTTTTTTTTTTTTTTGCTTTTTAGGGCCACACCCACGGCATATGGAGGTTCCCAGGCTAGGGGTCTAACTGGAGCTGTAGCCGCCGGCCTATGCCACTCCCATAGCAACGCCAGATCCGAACTGCATCTGCAACCTACACCACAGCTCACAGTGATGCCGGATCGTTAACCCACTGAGCGAGGCCAGGGATCGAACCCACAACCTCATGGTTCCCAGTCGGATTCGTCTCCATTGTGCCACGACGGGAACTCAGCCAGACATGGTTTAAATCACTTATTCTCCTCCATATTCTATTAATTCACAAAACACAGGTGAAAAATGTGACACCCACTTGAATAGGATTGAGCTAGACTTTCTTCCAACCCAGGAGGAATAGATACTTACAAGACAATACTTTTGTGCTGGTTCTAACAGCATAGTCATTAGCACCTGATTGTCAAAGGGCAGGTTTAAAGTAAAGACTAAGCATTGAAGGCATGCCCTAATTTGTGTGCACAACTCTAGGACACAAAACAAAGGAGAAGGAGTCCATGAGATTGTGTTCCCTGACAGCTCAGGTCCTTTCTGGGCATGACAAAGATGTTGCCTGAAAGGCTGACTCTATTGACAGCGGAAGGCAAGCTAGGTAGAAAGGGACTGTTACTGAATGAAAATTATGGAAAAATTCACGCAACCTCTTTCTTTTTTTAGGTGCCCCTTTTTCCTGAGTTTGAATGCCCAAGTGTTCTACAATAAGTGGAATTTTGCTAAGTTTTATACATTTTCATTATTTTTATCTTTCAGATGGAGAAACAGTCCATCTAACACATATAAGGACTTTCAATGAACGGGATGTTTAAAGGCTCTAAGTGTGGAAATGAATGGGTCAGCACAATCGATACGGGGTAGGTGAAATATACATTTATCTTTGCTGCTTATAGTTAAAAGAAGCATTTCGTCAAAAGACTTTCTCATTGATCCACTTTGGGCTACAGAGCTTACTTTTTGTTGTTGTTGCGATTTATCTTACTAAGGATATTCTACACTATTCTCCTTCCCAAACTAAAGCCTGATTTTGCAATAAAAAAATGATGCATGATAGAGTTTCCTGGTGACTCAGTGAGTTAAGGATCCAGTGTCATTGCTGTGGCTCTGGTTACTGCTGTGGACATGGGTTTGATCCCTGACCTGGGAACTTCTACATGCTGTAGGCACGGCCAAAAAAAAAAAAAAAGGAAAGAAAGAAAGAAAAAAGAAAAGGTAGATGTTTAAAAGACCAATCTACTTAGATGTGCTTGGAGTACTTTCACACTGGCATGGACCAAAGTCTGAGCATCCTTTTAAAGATTTTCCAGTTTGCTAGATGAGCAGACTGCAGGTGTACTTTGGTAAAAACATGAGATGGTTAATTACTTAACTGCTGATTGATAAATAGATGGCTTGGTGTGATTGAGAATAATAGATTATACACTACTTGAGGGCAGGAACTTTTTTTTTGGACGCTTCACAATGTCTGTGAGAACTATACATTAATAAATGCTTATTAGATGAAACAATACATGAATTAATATATAATAAACCAAGTTTGCAGTATCAAAAATTTCTCTAGGGTACCAAAGACCTTTTGTCTATTCATAAGAAACTTCTATCACTTTGGAAGAGGTAATAAAACAATCAGGTCCCAAGACGGTATATGTAACTGGGATAAAGAGGGACTCAAAAACTTTTGCATTTATGTCAATGGCATGGAGGTAATGCTATTACAAAACTCAGTACTTATAGGACTCAGAAATCTACCAGAATGCTTAATCTTACAATAAAATGAAGTATTTCTCGCTTATATCCTTCAAGTTTCAACCAATCTATTTTGTGGCAATTCAAGGATGACAGTTCATATGGTTGATTTTTGTTGAATACAATCAAATGTTCATTGGAGAGCAAGCAATCATCTGCAAACAGCATATCTATGTATCCCATGAAATGTAGATTCACTTTTAAAACCAGAATATGCTTTGGTTCAGTCACCTGAAGTGTAAAAGAAGAGTAATTAAGAGGTGACCAAAGATTAAGCTCAAGTTTATCAAATTTATCAAAGAAGAAACCTTGTTAAAGTATTTTTTCAAGTTAATACATAACAACCATTCTTCCAGTTGGCAGTTTAGCTAGCGTCGAAAAGAGACAAGAAAACAGATGTGTTCTATGTGTCTATTTATTGCACCTTACCTTAACTTGAAATTATTTAGCACTGATCTGCTAGATGTGTATGTGTGCGTTGTAGAGAAAGGGTTTCAAATCAGCCACGTAAGTGGTCTATTACTAGTGTAAAATAAATGTCACTTAATATCAGTATACCATAGGAATAGCTACATTGTTCAAAAACACATAATCCTGATATATAGCATAGTTACTTTAGAATTGTCTATCCTCACACATTGAGTGTCTCTATACCCAGCACAGTGAAAGATAGAGCCTAAAAAGGTCGGGGTAGGGGGAAACTGCTGCTGTCAGTTTTTAAAGATAGTATGTGGAACAAAATAATTCTAGATTACCAAGCGGTTAAAATAGGGACACAGAGAGAGAATGCTGGAAGATGGCAGATTCCTCTGCTTTCATCTAAGGGAGGAAAAGAAAAGAGCCACAGTAAGATTTCAAATTTAAAAGAAAGAGACTTCCGATCTCAAGGCAGGATATAATACCACCTGGCACATAATATACCTGATAGATACACAGAACAAATGATTATGACTATAATCAAATTCAACTTAAAGTTTAAGCAGAATCCCAAAGAAGTCTCTTGTCCCTACACAGATGTGCAGATCTCAATATGCTTTTTTTTTTTTTTTTTTTTTTTTTTTGTCTTTTTAGGGTCACACCTGCAGCATATGGAGGTTCCCAGACTAGGGGTCAAACTGGAGCTGGAGCTGCTGGTCTACACCATAGCTCACGAAAATGCCAGATGCTTAGCCCACTGAGTGAGACCAGGGATCGAACCTACGTCCTCATGGATTCTACTCAGATTTGTTTCCGCTGCACCACAACGGGAACTTCTCAATATGCTTTTGAGACAAGAGAGATCTGGCATTTTACTTCTTTACTGGGGACTGAAAAAGATGACCTTTGGCTTTTTAACCAGCCATTTCATTAATGGCATCAATAGTGGATGGCAGCAACATGGAAATGTATGCTGGATATTTGGATGGTTGAGATACTATGTACAATCAATAGCTTATAACCAGTGAAAATAATAAGAACATAATTCAGCATGTCTAAGATAAGATACAAAAAGCAGAGAAAGTGCTTCAGTCTACAGGTCTTCCCTGAAAGCTTCAAAAATGTTTAAATCCTTAAGTAGGTAGGGCTCTTAATAGATTTTGCATAGCAGCTTATGAGATAATCTGAATTAAAAATATGGGTATTCTTCCATGTTTTTGAAAACATACAAATATATCCACATGCATATAAATTAAACAAAAAGACCTGGAGGTTCTCCTGAAATAAAAAAAAAAATCCTTTATATTTTTTCCTCAAAAGTGGTCAAACTTTTGTTCATCAAAACCATTTACAGTGAAATGTGTTTTTTCTAGGAGAAACATAGTCTTGTCCAGATTCCACACAGCTTAAGTTTTTTTAAGAATAAATTTTGGTATGTTAGCTAAGTGCATTTAATCAGCTGAAAAAAGCTTTGATACCATTCTGTGTAGGAGGACAAATTAAGAAAATAATCAGTAACAACTTTAATCACTGGTTGGTTAGAGAGATTTTTCCACTTACAAAATATAAGAAATAAATAATCCAATCTCTCCTGCATGCAATAATGTTCAATAACAAAGTTTGTGAGAGTACAGATTGATAAAAACAGGCACTATTAGACTTCACCTAGCCTAAAAAATGCTAAAGCATGGCTTTAAAGCAAGTGAAAGACATTTAATGTTTTTTATTCTTGTACATGTCCCAATATTTAATCTGAAACTCTACTAGGTAGATGAGTTTACAGTCACAACTACCTAATAAATACTGTATAAACATACATTATATTTCTTCATATAAAATATTAGATACTAATTTCCAGGTAAGACTTTTTGAAGACTTCAGGAAATGACTCACCTTTTCCCCTAAAAGAGTAACTGAGCCTTTTCTTTTCCTTTCGTTCCTTTCCTTTCCTTTTTTTTGGGGGGGGGAGAGGGAGGGGAGAAGTGTTAGGGAACAAGGAGGAAGAATTTTCAGACAGCAATTGGCCGCTTATAGGCGTCTGTGTGGAATGTGGAGAAGACGTCTAAGCCCTGTGTGTGAGGGCACAGAAAGTGTCCGTGGGAATGAGACACTCCTCTCAGCTCCTTTCCACTCTACACATGGTAACGCACCCCATTCTTAACAATTTTCCTAATTCAAAATGAAAAAGAAATGTAAAGTCAGCTGTTCTTTAAAAGATGTGAAATAACAAAAATGCCCATTTTCAGTTATCATTTGAAAATAATTTGCCACATTTTAGCATCTTAATACAAAATACCTATTTGTCAAGACTGTCCCATTCATAAAAAGCACTTCATTGTGGCTTGAAAATCCCACAAACATACTTAATTGAACAACAACCTGGTCACTCTTGATAGGAGAGCTGATAAAGTACAATATGCAAGCAGCTTAAGGGCGCTTGCTCTTGGGGCCAGTGATGGTCAAAGGAAACCCCCATACACTTTCATTTCACATCAAGACTCAGAAGATATTAGAAACCCTATGGACTTTGATGCCATGACATGTAAACCTTGAGCAAAATGAGCAGAAATGCACACAATGCCTTACTCCTCCTGCTCACTTACATATAAGGAATGAGCAGGGTCACTCAGAATGTTTCCCCAGAAATATTCTCAATGGCTTAGCCTTTCACACTAACACAGAAAACCTCACCAAATGGCTTTGCTGCAAGTCTATGACTGCACTGTGCAACTTCTCAAATGGTTACTACTCTGAATGCAAAGAGTATCTAAGCTCCCTCATCTGAGGGTATTATGTGTTGAAATTCTGTTTCCAGAAATCCTAACCGGATCTTCAAGACATTTTCTTTCTTCCCTGACTTGCAAACATTTCCCAGATGGAACCAAACTTAAGTTTATGAATTTTCAAAACATAAAAAAAGCTTTCAAAAGATATATTTTAGTTTAGATTTCGATTTCCAGTCTTAAGTAGATTAGACAATTCACTTTGGGGACTGGAGCTGGGGGAAGAACGGATTTATTATGGGCAGAGGGAAAACAATGAGACGACAGTGTCTAACTGGAATTCTCTCTTCTCATTAAGTTGGCCCTTTTATATGTCTAACCTACCGGTCAGTTTGCCCTCAAACCAAATAGCTCTTGTTTTGCAAATAGTCCATTTGCGTTTTTTTTTTTTTTTCTTTTTTATCTTTGGATTGATGCCCTCCTCCCCGCTCCAAAGAGCTCACATCCTCTTATGTCATTCCTGATAAATCTAGTAAATGATGACTATTCCCAGACCTTTCTTCAGAGAGCATACAGAACATCCAAGTTAATATTGCCTTTTCTTTCAGATCTGGGAACTATGTTAACCTTGACATTCTATATGGCTAATATATTATTTTAAATGTTTTCAGATATATACCTCCTTCATAATTAGGAAAAAGAAGCTGACTGTGATTCTCCAGTACAACACAATCAGCACTCTTACTGCTGATATGTCCTAATGATGATATCTGGCGATGCTTAGCAAAGCCCAGGTACCTGTTCCTTGGTCTCGTCACCCTGCCCATTGTAGGATGCATCACTGAGCCAGCACTGAATTAGCAGCTGCTGATAGATGCTACTCTGCTGCCACAGAGTGAGAGGGCCAGGGCCAAGACCCCAGAGTGGGCTCACATGGCCCAAAGAGACGTGAACGTGATGTTTGTGCTGAAGAGATGGCTTCACCGACAAAGTGTACGCTTTAAACAAGCTGGCTCTCCAGGATTTATCTTCCTTAAAGACATCTGCCAACTAGAAAAGATACCACACTAAGGAAACCCACCTCAAAGACTACTTCTCAAAACTAGGATAGCTGATCTCCCTGGAATGGCAGTGATATCCAGTTATCCAAAGAGTGACTAATAAAGCTCCACTAACCCTAACTAAAGGCACATTTGGTAAGCAATAAAAAATGGCTTAGGCTAAAATGAGGATTTTCTTTTAAAATAAATCTTATCCCCTGGCTCCTACCAAAGATAAAATCAGAAAATCCTAAAACAAGCAAAATTTTTCTTTCAAAGCAGTGGTTCCCAGCTTGCTTTTCAAGTTGGTCACCACTAGAAAGGGAGTGTGGAAGGCAAAGCAAATCAAATCTCACAAGTTCTAAGTCCTGCAGTTAGCATTTATGAGGGGCAAAGCTTGTGATGTGGTCAGAAGTAACGGCCGGGGGAGATGCAGGGAGAGCCAGGATGGATGAGGAAGCCTTTGGTGACAAATTCAAGGACTTCCTAGGGCGGAAGGAGTAAGTAAGGACAGTAGACTTGATCAAAATGTATAGCCTAACTCGAGTGACAGGCTGTTGCAGACTAGCACCTGGGAAGAGAGAGGTGTCCTAAGCAAGAGATCAAGGCTAAGCCTGAAACAATTCCTTCTGGAAGAGGAAGGAAAAAAACCCTAAACTCTTAGATGTTAGATTATGTCCAAAAAGAAAAAGAATGAGCCACCCTTCTTAACAGGGGAAAAAAAACCTAATTACTTAGAAACAACATTAGGAACTAGACAATAAATCAACAGCTTCATTTTGGAGCTTATTCCAATCCTAGGATTTCTGGCCAAGGTAGCTTGTAAAAGGCAGGCTCTTCTTTAAACATGGTTACAGTTCAGCAGTGATTTGCAGGTCCTTGTCAAGGCACTGTGCCAGAGGAGAGAGGAAAGAGTGTTCTTTTTGTGCTTTTTTTTTTTTTTTTTTTTTTTTTTGAGGTGGAGATACTTCTTGTGACATTCAAGGCTCTTTATTTACTGATTTTTTTTTGCTGCTCATACAAGCAGTCCCATGCGAGTGACTTTGGCCGACAAGAATGTGTGCAACACAAATACAATCGGCTTTGGACAGGAGTGCAGGTCCATGGTCTGTGGAGAAAGAACAATAATTATCACTATATACAGATACTTTAATAAATAAACATGCAAAATAAACAAATTTGGACATGATGTTCTACTTTTTAAAAAGAACTTGGATAAAGAACGTGCCAGATTTACGGCAACTCTTGGGAATTTAGTGCTGAAAATGGAACTGTACTCTGAAGTAAGGGTATTCCATGTCATAATTAATTAAACACTAGTGTGAGATTTCACATCCACAACTGGGATACTATTGGTGGTGTGCTAGATTCCACCGTGCCAGATGGGAAGAACTTAAAGGGAGAGGATGTAAAGGAAAGAGCAATATCCTATATGCAAACCATTGATGGTAAGTATGTTTTCCAGGTGGAACCACAGTGAATTCAGTTGAGGTGTGACCATCTATGCATATGATTTTTTTTTTGGTCTTTTTAGGGCCGCACTTGCGGCATATGGGAGGTTCCCAAGCTAGGGTCTAATCAGAACTACAGCTGCCGGCCTACACCACAGTCCCAGCAACGCCAGATCTGAGCCACGTCTGCAACCCACACCACAGCTCATGGCAACGCCTGAGCCTTAACCCACTGATTGAGGCCAGGGATTGAACCCGCAACCTCATGGTTCCTAGTCAGATTTGTTTCTGATGTGCCATGACAGGAACTCCTATTTTTGTCTTTTTTTTTTTAAAGGCTGCACTCATGGCATGTGTAAGTTCCCAGGCTAGGGGTCAAATCAGAGCTGCAGCTGCTGGCCTACTCCACAGCCACAGCAATGCACAGATCCAAGTCTCGTCTGCAACCTACACCACAGCTCATGGCAACGCCGGATCTTTTAAACCTCTGAGAGAGGCCAGGGATTAAACCCACATCCTCATGGGTCCAAGTAGGGTTCTTAACCTGGTGAGCCACAGTAGGAACTCCTCAAACAAAACTTCTAAAGAAGGGAATGATTTCCTAATGTGGGGGAAAAAAAGGAAACCCAACCAAACCCAATGCATCTCTGAACACTGAAAAATAATTTTCTGGCTTGAAATGGAGTATCAGTCTATAAGTCCATAATTTTCTATACAAGAGGTAATAAGCAATACAAAAGAAAGAGAATACCTATTAGAATAAACAGGTTTTTTTTCAGAAATATTCTTACCAGCTCTCCCTCAGGGCCACCAAAATCCAGATACAGATTTCTGATGCCATCATCAGCAGACATTTTCAGCCTTTCAAAGGGGTAGCGGTACAGTATGCTGCTGGAACCTCCATTTTCCCTGGAGATAGTGAACCCACTTTCATAGTGGACAGTGAGTCTTACCTCTTGACCATTTAACGTGCAGCCTGTTGAAGACAAGTGAAAGCCATCATTAATAAAGTTCCTACTTCAGCTAGCAAGTGACGAAGGACTCTTCTGACTTCAACAAGGGAAAAAGAATCTTCTTGAGAACATGTGATACCTAACCTATTTGGAACCTCCTGAAATGAGTTTTGCTCACTCAAGTCAACATCTTGATTGAGATGAGGAAGAAATTACCATCCCTTTCCTTGACAAATGATGTGATTCAGTTCAATTCAGTGGGTATCAAGTGAATCCGTGTGCTGACAGCTGACTGTGTGTGGTCCTAGAGAAATAAGAAGCATGGTTCCTGCTCCCAAGACCTCATAAATGAGAGGTGTAAACATGATATCCCTGGAGAGTTCCCGTCATGGCTCAGTGGTTAACGGATCCGACTAGGAACCATGAGGTTGCGGGTTCGATCTCTGCCCTTGCTCAGTGGGCTAAGGATCCAACGTTGCCATGAGCTGTGGTGTAGGTTGCAGATGCAGCTCGGATCCCGGGTTGCTGTGGCTCTGGCGTAGGCCAGCGGCTATGGCTCCGATTTGACCCCTAGCCTGGAAACCTCCATATGCCGTGAGAGCGGCCCAAGAAATGGCAAAAAAAAAAACAAAAAACAAAAAACACATGAAATCCCTAACCACTTAAGGTAGAGGGTGTAGGACGTGACTAAACACCAAACTGAGTAAGGCCAAAGTCAAGGAAAGGTTTCCTGAAGGAGATGGGACTTGAGAGAGGTCTTAAAAAATTGTCAAACTTGATAGGCAGTGAGGAACAGGCAGAAGGTTTCAAGTGGGAAAGAAGGAGAACAACCAAAGAAAAGGCAGAGATGCGTTTTAGGGGCAGTGGCATAGAGTGGCTGGTATTTGAGAAGTCACACAGTCCGTTAGTTAGTCCTATCAAAGATAAAATTCAAAAGATCTATCTGAATTGATGAGACCAAAAAACTTTCATCATCAAGAGTGGCAAATGTCTTTGGTCAAGACTGGAAGAGTCCCTGTTTCACAGACATTCTTCTTCTTCTTTTGCTTTTTTAGGGCCCCACCCATGACATGGAAGTTCCCAAGCTAGGGGGTGAATTGGAGCTACAGCCGCTGGCCTACACCACAGACAGAGCAATGCAGGATCTGAGCCACGTCTGAGACCTACACCACAGCTCACGGCAACACTGGATCCTTAGCCCTCTGAGAGAGGCCAGGGATTGAACCCTCAACCTCATGGTTCCTAGTCACATTCTTTTCTGCTCTGCCACAATGGGAACTCCCCCACAGATATTCTTAATATTGGCATTGTCTTTCACAAAAGAGCAATTTTTAGATTTAATGAAGGCTGCATCAATCAAGAAATAATTTGTTAAGTAGATGAACACGAGGGATTCAAGCGAATTTCTATGAAACTGAGCGTGGTTAAAGCAAATTCTTTTTTCATATATGCTAACACTCTAAATACTTTATTTTCATTTTTTTTGAAGATCTGATGTTATTTGTTACTCTTAGAGCATCTCTTTTGACTGGACTCAGACTTGTAGGTAGAAGCTTCAGAGGAGATAGCCTCTGTCTCTTGGCAATCTGTTCCTGATGTTTTCCTTTGGCATCCTTCATTCTCTTGGCCAAAAGTTTAGCATATTCTGCAGCGTCTTCCTTATTTTTCTTAGTACGTTGTTTCTTCAGAGCAATACGCTGACATTTGTGTTGCCAAGCACGTGGAGTAACAAGACGCTGCATCTCGGGTGCTTTGGTCCTAGGCGTCTTACCTTGTTTAGGGGCTTTTTCACTGCATACTGATGGACATCCTCTTCTTCAGAGAGACTGAGAAGTTGTGGATTCCGCTAGCTCTTTTAGGCCCCAGGCAGTGAGGCACAGTAGTATCGGTGAGTCCAGGAATACCCTTCTCCCCTTTTTTTATGATGACCAAATTGAGAACACTGAGATTGGCATCCACAATGCAACCCTGAACCGATGTGCACTTTGTTTCTCCAGTCCTCCTTGGTCTGTAACAGGAACGCCCCTTCCTCAGTAGCAGGTGGACTCAGCCTGGGTCAAGACACCCTGCTTCATGGGGAAACCCTGTTTGTCCTTCCCACCACTGATCCGGACCACATCACCCTTCCATTCTTCACCCAGAGCATCAGCAGCAACTTCTGTTGCACCTTCATCTACAAAGGTTTTGTTCTTCATCTACTTCAGTGAGTTTCTGGCAGCCAGTGATGGGGAAAGAGATGTTCAACTTCATCCTGAAGCGGCCGACGGCCTTTTGGTTTTTTTGCCATTTCTAGGGCCGCTCCCATGGCTTATGGAGTTTCCCAGGCTAGGGGTCTAATCGAAGCTGTAGCCGCCGGCCTACACCACAGCCACAGCAATGTGGGATCCAAGCCATGTCTGCGACCTACACCACAGCTCACGGCAACACCAGATCCTTAACCCACTGAGCAAGGCCAGGGATCAAACCTGCAGTCTCATGGTTCCTAGTCAGATTCATTAACCACTGAGCCACGATGGAAACTCCATTTAAATACTTTTAAATGCCCTTTTTCTTCTCATCTTGTGCATTCACTGCATATTTTTTATTTTCATTTATTTATTTATTTATTTATTTATTTATTTATTTTTGGTCTTTTTGCTATTTCTTTGGGCTGCTCCCGCGGCATATGGAGGGTCCCAGGCTAGGGGTCGAATCAGAGCTGTAGCCACCGGCCTACACCAGAGCCACAACAATGCGGGATCCGAGCCGCGTCTGCAACCTACACCACAGCTCACGGCAACGCCGGATTGTTAACCCACTGAGCAGGGGCAGGGACCGAACCCGCAACCTCATGGTTCCTAGTAGGATTCGTTAACCACTGCGCCATGACGGGAACTCCTGCATATTTTTTAAAACTGTGAATCATACTGTACACCTGAAATTTTTTTTCTTTTTTTTTTTTTTTAAAGACAAGTTACTTTGGAGTTCTTATTGTGGCTCAGCAGTTTAAGAACCCAATTAGTATCCAAGAGGATGTGGATTCGATCCCTGGCCTTGTTCAGTGGGTTAAGCATCCCTCGTTGCCATGAGCTGTGGTGGTTCAGATCTGGAGTTGCTCTAGTTGTGGCGCAGGCCGGCAGCTGCAGCTCTGACTTGACCTCTAGCCCGAGAACGTCCATGTGCTACAGTTACAGCCCTAAAAAGAAAACAAGAAAAAAGAAAAAAAAAAACCCAAACTAAAAAAGAAAAAAAAAAAAAATAAGGACAAATTACTCTTTTTTTTTTTTTTTGGTCTTTTTGACTTTTCTAGGGCTGCTCCCTTGGCATATGGAGGTTCCCAGGCTAGGGGGCGAATCGGAGCCATAGCCGCTGGCCTACACCACAGCCACAGCAACTCGGGATCCGAGCTGCGTCTGTGACCCACACCACAGCTCACGGCAACGCTGGATCCTTAAACCACTGAGCAAGGCCAGGGATCAATCCTGTATCCTCATGGTTGCTAGTTGGATTTGTTAACCACTGAGCCATGACGGGAACTCCAAGCTACTTTATTTTAATTTATTTTTTGGTCATGGTGTGTAGCAGCTTGATGTGGGATTTCAGCTCCCAGATGAGGGATTTTACCGGTACACAATTAGAAAAAAACATGTTTCATCTCTCCATTTAAAAATATAAAGAGGAGTTCCCATCGTGGCGCAGTGGTTAACGAATCCGACTAGGAACCATGAGGTTGCGGGTTCAGTTCCTGCCCTTGCTCAGTGGGTTAACGATCCGGCATTGCCGTGAGCTGTGGTGTAGGTCGCAGACGCGGCTCGGATCCTGCGTTGCTGTGGCTCTGGTGTAGGCTGGTGGCTACAGCTCAGATTCGACCCCTAGCCTGGGAACCTCCCCATGCCGCGGGAGCGGCCCAAGAAACGGCAAAAAGACAAAAATAAATAAATAAATAAATAAAAATAAATAAAGAGGAGTTCCCTTGTGGTGCGGTGGAAACCTCCTGTGAGGTTGCAGGTTCAATCCCTAGCCTCGCTCAGTGGGTCAAGCATATGGCGTTGCCATGAGCTGTGGTGTAGGTCACTGATATGGCTTGGATCTGGCGTGGTATAGGCTGGCAGCTGTAGCGCCAATTAGACCCCTAGCCTGGGAACCACCTTATGCTGTGAGTGCAGCCCTAAAAAGACAAAAAAAAAATTATATAAATATATATAATTTATATACAATAATATATATACATAATATATGTATATATATTATAATATGTATAATATATATACATATATTTATATATATATACACATATATACACACACACATAAAGGTGGTCCTATTTTCCTTCTCCTCAAGCCATTTGTATTTTAAGAACTGTGAGCCAAGAACTGGATAGTTTTGGTTTCCTGTAACATGAAGTTTAGCTGCCAGACAGCAAAGAAACAACATGCAACTAAAATATGTTAAAAATCCACGCTGCACTCTTGGTTCTGGGAAGCATATCTCTCTGGATCCTTGAAGAAGGTATGGTGACTCCAGAGGCCAGTGATGAGTGCAGTGGCCTGACCCCTGGGACTGTGCACAGGAACACAGAGCATCCAGACTTTCACACTGAGGAATTCCCCATCTCAGAAAGCACATTCTGCAGCCAAGACAAAAACCAGAGCCCCGTAGGTCTTTTTTTTTCTTTTGGCCATACGTAAGGCTTGTGGAAATTTCCAGGCCAGGGACTGAATCTGTACCAGAGCAGCAACCTGAGCCAGTGCAGTGACCACTGGATCCTTAACCCACTGCACCACAAGGGAACTTCCCCCAGAAAGTTCTTAATGTGGAGACCAACTGCTCCAAAGAGAAAATGGGCGGAAGACAGACAAGTGAGAAAGACAATAGGGATGTGGTGGCTTTGGTCAAAATCCAAGGTGGGATCTAGTCAATGGTGTCATTGCTTGAATTATCATGGTTGTGAGGAAAATTTCAAGCAGGTCCTCAACAGTTGATGAATTGTAAATTTTTTTTTGGTCTTTTTTTTTTTTTTAGGGCCGCACCCATAGCCTATGGAGGTTCCTAGGCTAGGGGCTGAAATGAAGTTATAACCACTGCCCTACGCCACAGCCACAGCAATGCCAGATCCAAGCCACGTCTGTGACCTACACCACAGCACACAGCAAAGTCGGATTCTTAATCCACTCAGTGAGGTCAGGGATTGAACCTGTGGCTTCGTGGATGCCATTCAGATTTGCTTCCACTGAGTCGCAACAAGAACTCGAAGAATTGTATCATTTTGACAATATTAAAAAAACTGTCTCTTTTAGCAGAAATTATCAGAACCTTGTAAATCAACCGTACTTCAATAAAACTTAAAAAAAAAAGGAGTTCCCGTCATAGCGCAGTGGTTAACGAATCCTACTAGGAACCATGAGGTTGCGGGTTCGGTCCCTGCCCCTGCTCAGTGGGTTAACGAACCAGCGTTGCCGTGAGCTGTGGTGTAGGTTGCAGACGCGGCTCGGATCCCGCGTTGTTGTGGCTCTGGCGTAGGCCGGTGGCTGCAGCTCAGATTCGACCCCTAGCCTGGGAACCTCCATATGCCGCGGGAGCGGCCCAAGAAATAGCAACAACAACAAAAGACAAAAAGACAAAAGACAAAAAAAAAACCAAAAAAAACTGTCCTTGTGCCAGTGTTAGAAGATCATCTATGGAAATGCTATTCTTGCCATGGAGATCCCTCACTTTCCAAAAGCCATGGAAAGGAAGATAAATCTCAACACATTCTGCTCACAAAACATTTTCTCTTTTTATATAAGTTCTGTAAAACTAGGTTCATAAAACAAACAGGAGCAAAACTAAGTAAACCAAGTTGCACCCAAGGTATTCAAAGTAATTCCAACCATATTATAAACTGTAATTTTATCTTCATTTTGACTGCTCTCTGCCCTTGTTAAAATGAAAAGCAATCTGGAAATACCTATACACATCCATGTGCAAAAAATATACAGGTATGAAACCATACCTCCAAATTCATATAGATTAGCCACAAGAGGGCGCTTCAACAATGTAAAGAGACAATCAGGCTTCTTTTCTTAAGATGCTTACTTAGGTACTTATCGGGCACACATTTTCAAACTTTGGAAAAGAGACACCTATTCCAAATTTTTAACTTTTCCATAGCTGTAAGTGTTTCCAGATCCTCATATTCTTACGGGTGTCTATCTATGTCTTAGATTCCAAAGCTTCTTCATTAGAGGGTCAACACACCTAGCATTTAGTAAATGAGTCCTTGCACTATCGAATACAGATTTAAATAATGAACAGTAAAACTGTCATGTTGTACAGAGTGGTGCAAATGTGTCCAGGAAAAAAATAAAGTGTAACAGTTCCATTTAATTATTATCAGAAATGAAGTGCCAGAATCTATACCTAGAGAGACTTCCTTGATCAGCTCAGCAGCAGCATGGCAACCCTGAACAAGTATTCGGGTCCAGGTTGACAGATCCCGATGTGTCTCCACCCTGAAGAGATGCATCTCAATGCCCTGCCGAGAGCCTGTCCTGGTAGCAAATGTAAGGTCAGATCCAAGGGAGGGTGATCGACATCCGGAGCCAGAATGTACCAACCTAGGACCATAAGCAGAGCAAAGATCAAAAATAATTCATACACTGTTAGCACTAAATGTCAGCAATTTATGCTGATTAATAAGAAGAAAATTATAAAAGCCATCAGCAGTTTGTTGGTCTGCTTGCTTTTTTTGGCAGCATGTAGAAGTTCCTGAGCCTCAGCACTGATAACTCCCAATCTTTAAATGCTTGGCCACCAGGGAACTCCAGCAGTTTTTGTTTTTTTTTTTTAAATTTATTTATTTTTTGTCTTTTTGTCTTTTCTAGGGCCGCTCCCGAGGCATATGGAGGTTCCCAGGCCAGGGGTCTAATTGGAGCTGTAGCCGCTGGCCTACACCAGGGCCACCAACGCAGAATCCGAGCCGCATCTGCAACCTACACCACAGCTCATGGCAACGCCAGATCCTTAACCCACCGAGCAAGGCCAGGGATCGAACCCGCAACCTAATGGTTGCTAGTCAGATTCGTTAACCACTGCGCCACGATGGGAACTCCTCCAGCAGTTTTTAGATAAGTATATTTCAAGACAAGATTATAGTCTTTGAAAAAAAAAATTCGAATTTCATTAAGAAATATGCCCCTACACACGCAGAGCCTCCCCCATTATCAGAATCACAATAGTACACTTTTACCAAGGATAAACCTACACTGACAAATAATCACTCAAAGTTCAGAGTCTACTTCAGGGTTCGCTCTTGGTGCTATATATCCCATAGGTTTGGACAAATAAAGACCTATAGCCATCATTACAAAATACAGCGTATTTTCATTGCTCTAAATCCTTGGCTCACTGCCTATTCATCGACCCTCTCCGCTGACAACCACTGATCTTTTTATGGTCTCCATGGTTTTGCTTATTCCAAAATGTCATATGGTTGGAATCAAATAGTATAAAGCCTTGTCAAATTGTCTGGTTCCTCCATGTCTTTTCACATCTTGCTAGCTCATTTCTTTTTCTTTTTGTTTGGCCACACCCACGGCATAGGAAATTCCCAAGCCAGGGATCAAACCCAAGCCACAGCAGTGATAATGCCAACAATCCTTCACCATTAAGCCACCAGAGAACTCCTTGATAGTTCATTTCTTTTTAGCACTGAATATTTAATTGTCTGGATCTACCACAGTTTATCCATTTACCTACCAAAGGATACACTGATTGCTTCCAAATTTTGGCATTAAGAATAAGGCTGAGTATACCAGAAATTCTGTATATTTTATACATGCTGCAACCATGCTATAATACCTTATTAGTTCCAGGAGTTTTTTTTTGTCAATTCTTTTGGACTTTCTATTTAGATGATCATATCTTCCGTGAACAAAAATTATTTCATATCTTCCTTTACAATTTATATACCTTTTACTTCTATTTTGCATTAGCAAGGACCTCCAGTATGATGCTGAAAGGAGTGCCAAGAGCAGATATCCTTACCTTGTACCTGATCTTAGTGGAAAAGCTTTATGTTTCTCATCATTAAATATGATGTTAGCTGTAGATTTCTTTTTTTTTTGCTTTTTAGGGCCGCACCTGTGCAGCATATGGAGATTCCCAGGCTAAGGGTCTAATCAGAGCCACAGCTGCCAGCCTATGCCACAGCCACAGCCACAGTCACGCCAAATCCAAGCTGCATCTGTGACCTACACCACAGCTCATGGCAACAATGGGTCCTTAACCCACTGAGCAAGGCCAAGGCTCGAACCTGCAACCTCATGCTCGTTTCCACTGCACCACAAAGGGAACTCCTGTACATTTCTTTTGTGGATAGTCTTTATCAAGTTGAAGATGTTCCTGTTTATTTTTATTTTACTCAAAGTTTTTGACATGAATGGGTGTTGCATTTTGTTAAATGCTTTTCTTGTTATGTTTTGATGTAATTTTTTCTTTAGCTTGTTGATGTAATGGATTACATGAACTGATTTTCAAATGTTGAACCAGACTTGTATACCTAAAATAAATCCCACTAGTGGTGATGTATACTTCTTTTTGTACTTTTTTTTTTTGGCTGTTGTTTTTTAAGGCCACACCCGCAGCATATGTAAGTTCCCAGGCTAGGGATGCCACAGCCACAGCAATGCAGGATCTGAGCCATGTCTGTGACCTATACCACAGCTCACAGCAACGCTGGATCCTTGACCTACTGAGCAAGGCCTGGGACTGAACCCACATCCACATGGATACTAATACTATTCATTTCTGCTGAGCCACAACAGGAACTCCCTTTTTGTACTTCTTTAGATAAGATTTGGTAATATTTTTTGAGGATTTTTACATCTACTTTCATGAGAGATAATTAGTCTGTATATTTCTTATAATATCTTTGTCTGGTTTTGGTATTAGCATAATGCTAGTCTCATAGAACGAGTTACAAAGTATTCCCTCTGCTTCTATTCTTTGCAAGAGATTGTAGGGAATTTTTTTCTTAAATGTGTGGTAGAATTCACCAGTGAACCCATCTGGGCCTGGTGCTTTCTGCTTCAGAAGACCTTACACTCTTCACAAAAATTATCAAAAAATGAATCCTAGCTCTAAACGTAAAATGCGAAAGTATAAAACTTCCAGAAGACATCTTAAGAAAAACTCATTTTGGCTATTCAATATCCATTCTCTCATTCTTCCTTAGAAATAGAAAGCTGCCTTTATCCTGTACAAATCACATATATATAAAAGAGTATTTCCCCAACTTCTCTGCAGAAAGAGATATCTGATGAATTGCAAGCTGTTACTGGGTAGGCAGGATTAGAAGAAAAGCTCCACAGTTGGAGAATAAGGCAGCGAGTATGTGCCTCTTCTGTCCTTTTCCTCTTCTTCCTCCTGCCTACAGTTTAGGCATGATGCCTGGAGCTCCCAGCAGCTGCTATGAACCATGAAGTGACCTTGAAGGGTAGAAGCCTCTTGCTAAGAATGGCAGTTTTCTTTTACATAAGAAAGACGTAAACAACTATTTTATTATTTTAGGTTATTTTTGCTACAAAACATGCTTCCTAATGATCATAAATATGCAAATGATGTGTTAAATAGGCAGAATATAAGTCTGTGCTTCCGTCTGGAGATATAAATTTGGGAGTTATCAGTATATAGGAGATATTTGAAGCTATGGTACTAGAAACAATCACCAGAGGGGCAGGGTAGTTGACAGAGAAGAGGTATGAGCCCTAAAATAGTCAATGTTTAGACGTCAGGAAGATAAGACGGGATAAACAAAGGGGAATGAGAAAGTGTGGACAGGAGGAGAAATGACAGAACCAGGAAGAACCATGTAAAATAAAGTACAAAGGAGCCGCAACGCATTTTCTTCGACTGGTTTCAGTTACTACATTGCTGGTGATAATATTACTATTATAATGGTACTATTCTGATAATGTAATGTGGGATAAAGGAAATGAGCAATTATGGGATATTCTAATTTGGTCATTTCTAGTGTCCTTAAGATCTGGAATTTTGGGTATGGGAAAAAGGAAAGCCAGATTTAACGCAGAAGAGGTTAAGTAAAAACACTGCAGTCTTAAATATGAAATGGAACATTTGTGTGACTACGTATTTTATGTTTTAAAATATATATATATACACACACACATATACACATACATATACATACTTCCTACCTCTGTCCATCAACAAAGGCAATTACAATAACTAACCCAATAGCAACAAATGTTATCAGTGCCCAAAGTGAACCCCCATCCCCTCAAAAAAAGAGTGAGGCTTCTGGGAAAATGTCAGACCTAGAGTAGAAAATATATAAGAGAAGTCAGGAATATTCAGTCTTAGATACTATGTCAATCCTTTCCCTTTTTTATTTATTTATTTTTTGGTTTTTTCTTTTTACTTTTTTTGGTCTTTTAAAAATTTTTTTTTCGGAGTTCCCGTCTTGGCGCAGTGGTTAATGAATCCGACTAGAAACCATGAGGTTGCGGGTTCGGTCCCTGCCCTTGCTCAGTGGGTTAAAGATCCGGCGTTGCCGTGAGCTGTGGTGTAGGTCGCGGACGTGGCTCGGATCCCGCGTTGCTGTGGCTCTGCGTAGGCTGGCGGCTACAGCTCCGATTCGACCCCTAGCCTGGGAACCTCCATATGCCACGGGAGGGGCCCAAAGAAATAGCAAAAAGACAAAAAGTAAATAAATAAATAAAAATAATTTTTTCTTTTATTTTTAAATTATAATATGGCAATTCTTAAATACTTCTATATAAAAGTCTTGTCAAAAGGGCTCAGAAATGCATCTGAAAAGGTTACCACTGGCTAAAGACAGGACGATTTTTGAGCATCAAGGACAAACTAGGAATTCCCATTGTGGCTCAGCAGAAACAAATCTGACTCGCATCTATGAGGACACAGGTTTGATCCCTGGCCTTGCTCAGTGGGTTAAGGATCTGGCGTTGCCGTGACCTGCGGTGTAGGTTGCAGATGCAGCTTGGATTCCAAGTTGCTGTGGCTACTGTGTAGGCCGGCAGCTACAGCACTGATTTGACCTTTAGCCTGGGAACCTCCATATGCCTCAGGTGTGGCCCTAAAAAGACAAAAAAAAAAAAAAAAAAACACAAACAAACAGGGACAAACTATAATAAACAGTAAATCTATGAGCTCCATTTATATCTGGAATCTGATATATGGCAATAATGAACCTATCTACAGAAAAGAAACAAACTCATGGACATGGAGAACAGATTGTGGTTGCCAAGAGGAAGAGGGAGGGAGTGGGGTGGACTGAGAGTTTGGGTTAGTAGATGCAAACTATAGCATTTGGAGTGGATAAACAATGAGATCCTGCTGTACAGCACAGGGAATTACATCTAATCACTTGTGGAGGATAATGTGAGAAAAGAATGTATATATAACTGGGTCACTACAGCAGAAATTGACACAACATTGTAAATCAACTATAATTAAAAAAGGAAAAGAAAAAGAAAAAAATAAAAATAACTGAGCAAAATGGGAGGATATTATTGAACCAACCCAATATTATTGGTAACGACAAGACTGTGGTGACAGGTAATGGAGACAGTGTGAAAGACATCATTAGAGTAGAAAAAGTCAAGGAACTGAGAATTTAGAGTAACAGAGGGATCACCTACATGGATATTAAAAATCATTAAAATTCTAGGATTATGTGGAAGAATGAGGGAAGTGAAGGAGGGAGGGAAGGAGGGAAAAAGGGAGAAAAAGACAGAAGGAAACAGGAGGAGGGAGACAGAGACAGAAAGATGGAATATGACCTAGGTGCTACTACCATCTTTAAGACGAAGGCAGAATGACCTGGTGGTCTTTATTTTTTTTCCTTCCACATCTGTGGCATGCAGAAGGTTCCTGGGCCATGGATCAAACTCAAACGCCACAGCAGTAACCACAGCCACAGCAGTGAAAATCCAAGATCCTTAACCCACTGAGACACCAGGGAACTCCAGACCTGGTGGTCTTGAGATGATGTCAACAAGGAGAGTATTCAGGGTGTATAGTTTGAAGGTATAACGTCAAAGGCTAGAGAATCTAGGGGAGGAGGAAGGAGGAATGGACTCGCAGAGCAACAAGCAGCAAGGACACCTAAACTATTTCCAGGCCAGTAGCAACAAAGATGTAGGAGACACCATAGCCATCTCTTGAAAGAACAGAAGGGGAAGTAGTGTCCAGATTTAGAGGAGGGAGGTGGAGGGAATCTTCAGAGAAGAGTTGAGGATATAAAAGGTTTTTACTAATGACTGAGTGAATTTGAAGGCAAAGGGGAAGGGTTTGGGGAAGGAGGATAAAACTGGGTCAAGATCGGGGGAGAGTCTATAGATTTGGCTGGTGTCATTTTCACTCAGGGGAATAAGAGGAGAAAAGGCCAGGAACAAGACTTGTGCCTTGAGCAAAAGTGTAAGAAAGGGTCAACATTTTAGCCTCATTCTTCATTTTTGTGTGTTTTGTTTTGTTTTTTTTTTCTTGGCCTCGACTTCGGCATGCAGAGGTTCCTGGGCCAGGGATAAAACCCATGCCATTGCAGTTAACACCAGATCCTTAATCCACTGAGGAACTCAGCCTCACTTCTCTTTCTTTCTTTCTTCCTCTGTTTTTCTTTCTTTCCTTCCTCTCTTCCTCCTCCCTCCTTCCTTCCTCTCTTTCTCTCTCCTTCCTTCCTTCTTCTCTCTCTTTCTCCCTCCTCCATTCCTGCCACTTTCTTTATTTCTTTTTGTCTTTTAAGGACATACAGGCTAGGGTTTGAATTGGAGCTGCAGGTGCTGCCCTATACCACAGCCACAGCAACACTTGTTTGGGACCAACGCTGCAGCTCATGGCCAGAGATCCAACATACATCCTCATGGTTACGAGTCAGATTCTCTTTTTTTTTTTTTTTTTTTTTTGCTGCATATGGAAGTTTCCAGGCTAGGGGTTGAATCAGAGCTGCAGCTACTGGCCTTACCACAGCCACAGTAACACAGGATCTGAACCATGTCTAAGACCTACACTGCAGCTCACGGCAAAGCTGGATTCTTAACTCACTGAGCAAGGCCAGGGATTGAATCTGAAGCCTCATGGATACTAGGCAGGTTTGTTTCCTTTGAGCCACGATGGTAACTCCCCATAAAAATTATTTTAAAATGAATGTATAAACTGATAAGTAAAACTATATAAATCGAATAAGGACAAAACCCACAAGATCACTCTAATAGACACAGAAAAGTATTTTAATAAATCCAAAACCTTTGCATGATGAAAACACCCAACAAAGTGGAATAGTAGGGAACTTCTTCAACCCAATAAAAGGTATCTACAAAAAACCCATAGCTAACATCATACTTGATGGTAAAAGATTGAATACTTTCCCTCTAAGAACAAGGAAAAAGACAAGGATGCCTGCTTATGAAATTTCTGTTGAAAACTGTTCTGGAGAGTCTAGCCAGAGCAATTAGGCAAGAAAATGAAATAAAAGGCACTTAGAATAGAAAGGAAGCAGTAGGAGTTCCCATTGTGGCTGAGTGGTAATGATCCCAGCTAGTGTCTATGAGGATATGGATTGGATCCCTGTCCCTGGCCTTGCTCAGTGGGTTAGGGATCTGGCATTGCTGGGGGCTGTGGTGTAGGTCAACAGCTGAAGATCCAATTCAATCCCGAGCCTGGGAACATCCATATGTTGCGGGTGTGGCCCTAAAAAAGCAAAAAAAAAAAAAAAAAAAAAAAAAAAAAAAAGAAAATTAAGAAAAAAAAGAACCAATAAAACTAGGTCTTGTTTGCAGATGACATGATTGGGAGTTCGAGGGTTACGAATCTGACTAGTATCCATGAGGATGCAGGTTCAATCCCTGGCCTCACTCAGTGGGTTAAGGATCTGGCATTGCTGTGGCGTGGTGTAGGCTGACAGCTGTAACTCCAATTGCCCCCTAGCCTGGGATCTTCCAGATGCTGCAAATGCAACTTGAAGAAAAAAAAAAGAGAGAGAGAGAGAAAGGTCCTTAGGACCTAACAAAACCTATTAGACTAATGAACAAGTTGAGCAAGACTGTAAGATACAAGATCAAGATATAAAAATCAATGTATTGATTGAATACACTAGCAATGAACATTCCAAAAAATAAATTAAGAAAACAATTCAGGAGTTCCCATTGTGGTGCAGCGGAAACAAAGCTGACCAGGAACCATGAGGTTGTGGGTTCGATCCCTGGCCTTGCTCAGTGGGTTAAGGATCCAGTGTTGCTATGAGCTGTGCTGTAGGTTGCAGATGTGATTCGGATCTGGCATTGCTATGGCTCTGGCGTAGGCCAGCAGCTGTAGCTCCAATTAGACCCCTAGCCTGGGAACCTCCATATGCCACAGGTTTGACCCTAAAAAAACAAAAAAGAAAAAAAACAGAAAACAATTCATTTAAAATAGCATAAAAAATTTAAAATACTTAAAAGTAAATTTAACAAAAGGAATAGAAGAGGAGCTCCCATTGTGGCTCAGAAGAAACGAACCTGACTAGTATCCATTAGGATGTGGGTTGAATTCCTGGCCTCGATCAGTGGGTTAAGGATCTGGCATTGCCATGAGCTGTGGTGTAGGTCACAGATGCAGCTAGGATTTTAAGTTGCTATGGCCATGGTGTAGGCCCAAAGCTATAGCTCTGATTCAACCTTCGATCCCTAGCCTGGGAACTTCCATATGTTGTGGGTGCGGCCCTTAAAAGCAAAAAAAAAAAAAAAAAAAAAAAAAAAAGAATAGAAGACTTGTACTCTGAAAACTACAAAACACTTCTGAAAAAAATTAAGGAAAACATAAATAATTCCAAAGATATTGTCTATCATGACTGGAACAACACAACCTTTTTTTTTTTTTGGTAGGGCTGCACCTGTGGCACATGGAAGTTCCTGGGCTAGTGGCTGAATCAGAGCTGCAGCTGCTGGTTTACACCACAGCCACAGCAGATTTGAGTTGCATCTGCAAGCTTGCAGCAACACCAGATCCTTAACCCACCGAGCTTGGCCAGGGAATGAACCTGCATCCTCATGGATACTAGCTAGTTTCTTAACCACTGAGCCAATGGGAACTCCATAGAAGACGATATTTTTAAGATGGCAATACTCCCTAAACTGACCTACAGATTAAACACAATGCCAATCAGAATTTCATTCGCCTTTTTTCTCCCCCCCCAGAAATCAACAACCTGACCTTAAAACCCATAGGTAAATGCAAGGGACTCAGAATTGCCAAAATAATCTTGAAAAAGAACTAAGTTGGAGGTTTCAAACTTCTGGTTTCATAACTTACTACCAGAGTATAAAACTTAGAGTCCAGAAATAAACTCTCTCTTTTTTCTTTTTTGCTTTTTAGGGCCGCACATGCAGCACATGGAAGTTCCCAGGCTAGTGTTCGAATTGGAGCTGCAGCTGCTGGCCAACACCACAGCAATGCAGGACCCAAGCCATGTCTGAAAGCTGCTCACAGCAACGCCAGATATTTAACCCATGGATGGGAGCCAGGGATTGAACTCACATCCTCATGGATACTAGTGTCAGGTTTATTACCACTGAGCCACAATAGGAACTCCAAGAAACAAATCCTCATGTTTATGATCAAAAAAAAATTTTTTTTTTGGTCTTTTTAGGGCTGCACCTGCTGCATATGGAGGTTCCCAGGCTAGGGATCAAATTGCAACTATAGCCGCTGGCCTTCATCACGGCCACAGCAATGTCAAATCCGAGCTGCATGTGACCTACACCACAGCTCATGGCAACGCAGGATCCTTAACTCACTGAAAGAGGCCAGGGATTGAACCTGTGTCCTCATGGATGCTAGTCAGATTCATTTCTGCTGAGCCACGGCAGGAACTCCTTTCAACAAATGGTGCTGTGATAACTGGATTTTCACCTGCAAAAGAATAAAGTTGGACCACTACTTCACACCATATACAAAAACTGATTCCATATGGATAAAAGAATGAAATGTAAAGCCAAAATATAAAACTAGTAGTGTTGGTGGTATGGGGTGAGCACAGCTGCCTTCCGAAACTATAAATCTTTGTGACCCTGAGTTAAAGAAAGCCTTCTCAGGGAAAATGATGTAAGGGAAGACTAATAAATCGGACTTCATCAAAATAAAAAACTTTTGTGCTTTAAATAATACCATCAAGAAAGTGAAAAGACAACCCGCAGAATGGGAAAAATACTTGCAAATCATGTATTTCGTAAAGTATTTGTCTAAAGAATATTTAAAGAACTCATACAACTCAATAATAAAAAGACAACCCAATTATAGTACAAAGGGTTTGAACAGACATTTCTCCAAAGAAGATATACATAGGACCAGCAAGTATATGTAACGATGCTCATCATTAGCTATTAGGGGAACACAACCCAAAATCGTGAGAATGTAGAGAAAATGGAACCCTTATATACTGTTGGTGAGAGTTTAAAATGATGTAGCTACTGTAGGAAATAGCCTGGTAGTTCCTCATAAACGTTAAAAACAGAGTTGCATATGACAGCAATGTTAGTCCTAGGTATAAACAGTGTGACCTCAGCATCTGCAGTTTTGCACCCATGAATACAGAGGTCCAACTGCACTAAACCATTTTATATAAGGAAATTAAGCATCCATGGGGGTCCCAGAACCAATCCTCCCCAGATACTGACAGATGAAAAATCAAAAACATATGTTCACAGAAAAGCTTCTATATGAATGCTATAGCAGCATTATTCATAACAGTATAGTCAAAACGTGGAAATAACCCAAATGACTATCAACTGATGAATGTGCTATATCATATATCCACCAGTGGAATATCATTAAGCCTTAAAAGGAATGAAGTTATATGATTGCTACAACACAGATAAACCTTGAGAACATTATGCAAAATGAAAGAAGTCAGACATAAAGGGCTATATAACATGATTCCATTTATAAGCAAGGTCCAAAATAGGTTAAGTCTGTAGAGCCAGAAAGTATATTTGTGGTTGGTTAGGGCTGGGGGAGGAGAAAATGAAGAGTGACTGCTCATGGGTAAAGAGTTTCTTTTGGGGGTAATGAAAGTGTCCTATTTTGATTGTGGTGATTGTATAACTCTGTGAACACAGTAAAAACTATTAAATTTTATACTTTGAATGGACAAACTGTATAGTATGTAAGTTACACCACAATAAAGCTGCTAAAATAAATAACAGCGAAGTATACATGAGGAAAAACCAAGAGAAAAGCAATGCTTTTTAAAGTTATTAAACTATTCAACATTTTGTTTCATGACAACCATTTAGTATAATTTATTCACTTCTTCCAAAAATATTTCTCCTATATTTAAGAAGTTCTAAGTATATCAGTATAACAGAACAAACACACTACCTCACTTATAAGGAATCACTCAGCAGGCAATGTTTTCCACATAGGATTTTTAAAAACTTGGGTGAGAACTGTATACCCAAGAAATATATAAAATGGCTTGTTCTTAACTTCACTGTAAGTTGTATACCTATGATATTTTTCTACACATTTGCTGACTCCTTCCTTTACCACTCTATTTTTTTCTTTCTTTTTTTTTTTTTTTGCTTTTTAGGGCCACACCCTCGGCAAATGGAAGTTCCCAGGCTAGGGGTCCAGTCAGAGCTACAGCTGTCAGCCCACACCACAGCCACAGCAATGCAGGACCTGAGCTACACCTGCGACCTACACCACAGCTCATGGCAACACTGGATCCTTAACCCACTGAGCAAAGCCAGGGATTGAACCTGCAACTTCATGGTTCCTAGTCAGATTTGTTTCCACTGAGGTACGGCGGAAACTCCCTGGGTTGTATATTTTAAAAATAATTTTTATTTTAATTTTTTTTTATGGCCATACCCATGGCATATGGAAGTTCCCAGGCCAGGGACTGAATCCAAGTCATGCCACAACCTATGCCACAGCTGTGGCAATGTGAGACCCTTTGACCCACTATGTCGGGCCAGGGATCAAACCCATGCCTTCACAGAGACCTGCATCAAGCCACTGCAGTCAAATTCTTAACCCACTGCACCACAGCAGGAACTCCTGGGTTATAGTTATAGATATTACTATAATGGGAAATCAAACTGAGGAATTTTAAAAACATTTATTCATTTAAAAATAAAAACCAAATAAGGTGTTAATAACTTATTTGTTTTAAATTGTTTACAAATCTCTTTAATATCCAGCTTAAGAAAAGATAGCTGAGGAGTTCCCGTGGTGGCTCAGCGGTAACAACCCCAACTAGTATCCATGAGGATGTGGGCTTGATCCCTGGATGTGCTCAATGGGTTAAGGATCCAGTGGTGCCATGAGCTGTGATGCAGTTTATAGACAAGACTTGGATCCCACATTGTTGTGGCTGTGGTGTAGGTCAGCAGCTACAGCTCTGATTAGACCCCTAGCCTGGGAACTTCTACATGCCAAGGGTGTGGCCCTAAAAGGCCAAAAAAAAAAAAAAAAAAAAAAGAGCTGAATGTCTTATCTGCTTCTGCATTCTGTTGCAGTGTGTAGATGAAGTGTATGAAGAAAGACCAGCCTCACACAAACATGTAGTTGAACAAGGAAGGAGTCTTTTAACAGCCTTTTCAGATAACTGTAGCTAGCTTTCTGTCCACTAAACCAAAACTCAACAAGTGGTTTCTTAAGGTTAGCTGAGATGTAGGATCTGAAATCTTATAAATAAAGTTTTCCTATTCTGTTATATTAAAAATCCTCCTGCTGTGTAGCACTGAGAACTATGTCTAGATACTTACATCGCAACACGACAATGGGAGGAAAAATTATGTATACATGTATGTGTAACTTGCTTCCCACGCTGTACAGTGGGAAAAAAAAATCCATTGGTGTCTCTTGCAGTTTGAACAGATTTTTTTCACCGTTGCATTATTTTGTAGCATCATGTATTGGTCATTTGGTACATTTCTTTTTTCAAAGAGTTATGCAGATTTTCCAAATGTTAAAAGCATTTCATTATGCAGTATCAAAAAGTCACATTTGCTAATATCACCACTGGTCTCATCAGAAAAGTCTTTAAGTATTGGGAAGCTGTCAAACTCACACTTGACACATACAAATTCTACAGAATTCTAATTTTTGTTTGAAAGCTAGAAATTTACAATTGGCAACAAAATTAGTGTTTTCCTTAAATGATAAATTCATTTTGATTATTTTACAAAAAATGTCTGATAAATACCCAAGTATGACTGGCCAGTTTGTCAGCCAGTTGTTTTTTCAAGTAAAAAATGGTGTTCCATGAAAAAGCCAGCTAGCTCAGCTCACAACTCAACCACACATGCTTTTCATTGCGAAATCATCATACCTCTGTGTGCAGCGGAAGCTCTCTGTGAGCACTTCCCATTTCATCCCACAGATTGTTAACAAGATGAATACTCAAGCGTTAAGATTAAATAATAGTAGTAATTTTTACTGCTTCAACAAAGACATTCTGAGGTCAAACTGGCATGTTTTCTTCCTGCAATCCATATAGTTTGGTGCTAACTGCCTTGACTCATGCTAAGGTACCAGCAATTTTACTAACCCTTGGTGCAAATGCCAACAGTGCAAAAAAGTAAATAACATCTTAGTGTTACTAGGAAAATGGTTTTGAACTTACAGACCCCCCAGAAAGAGGATCCCCAGAGGTCTGTGAAAGTATAATTTGAGAACCACCTCCCTGAGTTGATTCTCGTAGACCTAAGATGCTAATTACACATTAGCTATTATCTCAGCAAGAGTTAAGTAAGTTTCAAAACTACTCCACATTTGATCCAAGTAAGACAGAGTGTGGGGAAAGTGACAGGGTGGATTCTACCATATTCAGTTTGATTGCTAATCCCAAATCAGACATTAAAAAATATAAAGTCCAGAAGAATTTTCCCTACAGTTTGATTATGAAATATTTGGCAGAGGGAATCTAATTCAAACCAGCTGGTGTACTCCTGCTGCACGGCAGTTGGTTAGAATAGTTGCCAAAAGGCCCCCTTTGGCGGGGAGGCCAGATGAGCTCAGGCAAAGGCGTTTTAGCAGCTTTTGCCTGTTAAGTCCCATAAGCACAACACCACTCAATTTTCCACAGTGTAAAGTAGCCACACTTTCTTTGGATTTTCTTCTTCTCCAGTCAAAGAAAGCCTATAAGAGATGATTACAAAATGCATATCCTGCAAAATCCACAGCACCTATCTTTTTTTCTACCTGTATCAAGGATCTGGCTCAAGAAATGTGTAAAGTAAAAATAAAATAAAATCGTCTTCATTTATCATTTTCATGATTTACTTAATTCTTCAACCACCGTGAAATATCAGCTATTAAGTAAACACACACAGACACAGAGTTTTGGTTTTCAAGAATCTGTAAATGCGCAAGTCAATATAAATGGTAACTCATATTAATTTATGTCACCCTAACAATGTTTTTTTGATTTCTGAACTACAATTAATTCTTCTTTTTTTTTTTTGGCTGCACCCATAGCATGTACAAGTTCCCAGGCCAGGAATCAAACCCACATCACAGCAGCTGCTGCAGTGACAACACCAGATCCTTAACCTACTTCTCCACAAGAGAACTCTGAACTACACATTAATTCTTAATTTATCAGGGACTATCTACTTTTGCTTTTGGATATCAAGGTTCTTAATATTTCCCTTCTCTAGGTGTCTGTTATCTTTGTGTGTGTGTCTCATCCACTCATAAGAACATGTTCCAAAGCATGAGACACAGAATTAGTGAAAGTGAACATTCAGCCCTTTCTCTTACTCATACAAATCCCAAACCCTCCTTTTCCTCCATATTAAAGAGACATAAGGACGCCACTTTCTGGCCTTGCATCTGGCTATAGGATATTTCCTGAGCTGGTTCCTTCTCTGGTCTCTTCCAGCGGCCATACTCTACCCCCTCTGGGAGGCAGAGGAGGGTTAAGCCCCCTGAATACCATCAAGTGGTGACTTCAACCAATTCCATATGGCCGACATGGCCACATGGCAAAACTAAACCTCTCTTCTGCCTGTCATCTTTGCTCCTAATCCATCAGTACTTCCTGAGCAAGGAGTGAAGAATCCTTGCTGTTGCACTGATTAAATTTTTTTTTTTTTTTTGCCATACCCATGACATGTGGAAGTTCCCTGGCCAGGCATTGAACCTGAGCAGCAATTGCAGCCTATGCCACAGCTGAGGCAATGCCAGAACCTTAACCAGCTGGGCCACAAGGAAACTTGCAATTCAACTTATTAATAAACAACATGCTCAGAGAGCTACAGGCCCCACCCCCCTAATTAATGGCCAAGTTCAATTTGCATGTTGATCCAAATATATATTTGAATTTCTAACATTTAACATTAAACTTTCACTACCTGTAAAACTGCTGGATAAAGCAAGCTCTTCTTTTAACAATGGCAAAATTAAGCCAATTCACTTTTTTTTTTTTTTTTTTTTGCTTTTGGTTTTTAGGGCTGCACCCTTGGCATATGGAGGTTCCCAGGCTAGGGGTCCAAATGGAGCTGTAGCTGCTGGCCTACACCAAAGCTCACAGCAACACCAGATCCTTAATCCACTGAGTGAGGGGCCAGGGATCGAACCCACAACCTTATGGTTCTTAGTCGGATTCGTTTTCACTGAGCCACGACGGGACTCAAAGCCAATTCACTTTTTACACAAACTCTTCTTTCACATACTTTCACTTAATAATAAATAATAATTATTATAATTAAAGCAGCTAACATTTATTTGAGCACCTACAAGGTGTCAGGTACCACTGTAGGCATTTTACAAGTCTGAACTTATTTAATTCTCATACCCATACTACCTCATTGTACTTAACCTCATTTTCACTCAAATGAAAAATCTATGGCACAGAAAGGTTAATGGGACCCCAATTATCCATGATAAGTGGCAGATAAGGGACCCAAACTCAATCCTTTCTACTAAATCCTGTTGGCTTTGGGGGTTTGTTTTAATTACAACAGCTTTATGGAGATGTAATTCACATAACATATTTTACCCATTTAAAAGTGTATAATTCAACCATCATCAGCACATTAATACCACGCTGACAGTACAACCAGCCTATTTCCCTCTAGCAACGAGGTATCTTGGTGGCCTAGGTCCAGTATAGTCAATGACCAGCAATTATTGTTTATACTTGTTTATTACTTGTTTGTAATTTCTAGTAACGAACAAAGGTGCATCTACGGCATGTCACAGGTTTCTGCGCCATCCTTCCAGTAACATATGGTTAAGGAAAAGCTACCCTCCTTGCATTCTATGATCACAGCTACAGTTTAAGCTTCTTCTATAAAATTTAAGCTTAAAAGATCTCTACAGTCGTGTTCATAAGCTGTAAATCTTTGGAAAACACAAATTTAATCTCTCTAATTATATCTACTGAGACATATTCACATGTTTTCATAATTCTTGTCAGGCTCCCATTGTAACCATGGACAGAAAAACTACTTTAAGTAACAGAATTTAACTCAACTGAGATTTACTGAAACATCCTGTAGTTTCAGGTCAAATTAATGTTTATTTGATGGAATCAAAATTATGTATTCCTATACTAGAAAGAAGTTGAAGAACATTTTGGCTGAGTTATGCGGTTTATCCACAATACCATATTCTGGTTTAAATGATTTCATCACTCAGTCAGAAGGCTGCCACATTTTCAGTGGTTTTCTAGTCACAGTCAATAAAGTAAGAAGAAAAACCACTATTTACTTATCTTCATGACTAAGCAAGTCTTGAAAGGAGCAATTAGGAAGCTACTTCAATGTAAAAAACACACAAATACTAGTGACAGAAACCATTAATTCTGAGGGAGGAGCTGCAAAATTAGGCTGTGAAAAAAAGTTTTTGTCTAAATCAACTACATCAGCTACTCTAATGCTATCTGAGGCACCTAAAAGAGAACAGAATTCATTTTAAAATTCTTTTCTTTTTCTTCTTTTGTCTTTTTAGGGCCGCACCCGAGGCATATGGAGGTTCTCAGGCTAGAGGTCTAATCGGAGCTAGAGCTGCCGGACCTCGCCATAGCCACAGCAATGCCAGATCTGATCTGCGTCTGCAACCTACACCACAGCTCACGGCAACACAGGATCCTTAACCCACTGAGCAAGGCCAGGAATTGAACCTGTAACCTCATGGTTCCTTGTCAGATTTGTTTCCACTGCGCCATGACAGGAACTCCCATTTTAAAATTCTTTAGCAGATTTAGAGTAGGACAGAGATTTTACTTTTTTTTGTCTTCGGCCTTACCTTGTGGCAACAAGCGGGTAGCTATGACATGGTGATGCCCAGGCATCCCTCGTCCATGGCATACAGTCATAAAGCAGCAAATCCTTTTCAGTCACAGCCATGAGGACGGGTCTCCATTGTTGTCTTCCACCATCTAGTTTTGCCTATTACAAGGGTGAAATGCGAAAGCAGAGCTAACTGTAATGACATGTAACTGTAAAAGTCCCTTCAGTGACGGCCTAAGATAGTGGGTCTCCAATTTGTTTCCCCATCCTAACAGATGTGAGAAAAAGAAACGTCCCATTGGGTTTCTTCCCACTGGCAGGGACTCTCCACTGGCAGGTGTGAGGTGGACTCTAGTTGGAGAATGCTCTCCCTGAGTGAGTTATAGACATTTTTTAACGATATGAATCAGCTTTTTCCCTATTCTACAATAGCTAATTATCACCAGTTCTTTTTTTTTTTTTAAACTTCCTTTCTTTTCTTTTCCTTTCTTTTATTGGCTGCACTTGAGGCACGTGCAAGTTCCTGGGCCAGGGATTGAACCTGTGCCACTGTAGTGACAACACTGGACTCTGAGCCACATGGGAACTCCCCGTCACCAGTTCTAATTAAATATATAGTACTCTGTACAAAATGATAATAGTTTTAATAAATTTGATGTGGAGTAACATCTTATAAGTACAAGATGGAAACTGTTACCAAATAAGTCTGAATAATCTAAACATCAGGGTTTTTCAAATATTTTTGATCAAGACCTACAAAAAAACACTTTTTACACTGCAACTCAACACATACATATAAATGCCGAATTCAAAAATTTCCAAACCAACGCAATTCCTACACTTTGTGCCACATAATATGACAATTTCTATTCTGTCTTTTAAAAATACCAACACAACCAAGTATGCTGCATTTTGGACAACACTAATATAAACTATTGTAAAAGAGTTCCCCATTACACTTCAGAAAGTTTATGTTTCAGTTTCAAATGTACCATTGCATTTAATTGAATAAAGCTCAGTTACCTCTTTAAGGGTTTTTTGGTTTGTTTGTTTGTTTTGTCTTTTGTCTTTTTAGGGCTGCACCTGCGGCATATGGAGGTTCCCAGGCTAGAGGTTTAATTGGAGCTGTAGCTGCTGACCTACGCCACAGCCACAGCAACACAGGATCTGAGCCTTGTCTGCAGTTTGCACCACAGCTCGAGGCAACGCCGGATCCTTAATCCTCTGAGCAAGGCTAGGGCTCGAACCCGAAACCTTATGGTTCCTCGTCGGATTCGTTTCCGCTGTGCCATGATGGGAACCCCTGTAAGGGTTTTTTAAAAACATAAGAAAACAACCACTATTTATACATATTGTCAAGGATCCAAGCCCAAAAAGCAAAAGACTATGTTTAAGAAAAGCCCTGTTATCAAAATGTTTGCTTTCATGAGAACTTTGAGCCAGGGAATGCTGAACAACAGAGTATTTTAATACTAATCTTTCAGCTCACTACAACTGATGGCTTCAAGGTAAATTCAAGTTGATAAATCACTTGTCTCTTAGTTCTGAGCCATTTTTTGTTTATTTCTAAAGCCACTTTTTATTTTCTCTTTCTTAATGACTTCTGAAGGTAATTTGGCTATGTCAGATCACCTTAAGATTACATCTATAATATGAAAAATGGCCTGAGTAGTTTGATTTTACACTCTAAGATCTATCACCTGGACTCTTTTCTCCTAGCTAGAGCCGTGAGCTGATTCCAGGAGTGGGAAATGAATTCCAGCCAGTGAAGCTACTCACGTTTAACCAAGTGCTGAAAGCACAAAACATATGAACCAACTCTGAGAATTCAAGCAAAATATGGTAGAAATAATCACACTGTCCTTACCAGGGAACCCAAGTCTTCTGAGACTCTGTATTAGTCTAGGGGTACTCTGTAATGAGTGGAGGGAGTATCAGCTCTAAAGAGGTTCTCCTGGACTCTTACATCTTTGGGTCACAGATACCCCAAAGGGATTTCTACTTTTATATGCACTACTAAGTCTTTGTCTCCAAGATTTTTTTTTTTTTTTCAGATGCACCCACGGCATATAGATGCTCCTGACCCAGGGATGGAATTCAAGCCGCACAGCTGTGGAAACGGTGGATCCTTAACCCACTGTGCCACAGCAGGAACTCCTCTGAGATTGTTATGGATAATATTTCAATAGAGAAAATAATATAAAAATTTATTTTCCCAAAGGGATAAAATGATAAACTAATTTTTTCAAACCAATTTTTTTGCTGAGTTATAAGAGAGATTCTGAAGGCCAGATCAGAGCATATACATTTGGAAAATCTAAATTAAATGTATTTCTTCCCAAAGAAGATATCTCAGGTTCTAAAGGAAAATTGCTAATACCAGTAGAAGCAATGTCCACTTGTGAGACAGAAAAATCTTTTGCGGTTTTAAAAAGTTATATTTTCTAGCTCTTTTGAATCCTTAGTTTTTGGAAAATAGGTTTTCCCTCTTCTACTTACCATCAGAGAAAAACGAAACCTTAGTTTAAATCATTCTGTTTGCTTATTTGCCTTAACTTATAAGGATACTGTTTGCTTTCAGTGGAGTCAAAGTGGTGCCTGCTATATACACTATGTGTTTTTTGTTGTGGTATCAGTACAAGCAGCCACTATTGAGGTTTTTTGCTCTTTTTCCCCCCAGTACCAAGTTTTTGGCCAGAGGAAAGAGGGATGCTAACGTTAGGGTTCTGGTTTGCTTATGTTTCAGCACTCCCACGTACATACACCTGACAAATCAACAATGTTCTCCAAATTTTATTTTCTAATAAATAGAGCACTAAAAACAAAAAATTAATAATCGTTATCATTCATTCCCTAAAAATCTCTCCATTCTATAAATGTAACTTTTAAGCAGGTGATATAATTCTGTTCCTTTTTTTTTTTTTTTTGGCTTCTAGGTCTGCATCCACGGCATATGGAAAACCGTAGCTAGGGGTACAACTGGAGCTGGAGCTGTTGGCCTACGCCACACCCACAGCAAGGCCAGATCCTAGCCATCCAAACCACCCAGCTAAACCATTACCATATCGCTGATCCTTAGAAACTGTGGGAGGTAAATGTTATTTTAAAGCAACTAAGTCTTGGGATAATTTGTTCCATAGAGATAGATAACTAATATGCTTCTTGTTTGGCGGTGTGGGGGGGTTGGCCACACCCAAGCCACAGAAGTGACAATGCTGGATGCTCAACCCACTGAGCCACCAGGTAAATACTTAATACACTCTCTGAACTAGCACTTCTGGATTTATCCTATAGTTGTAGAAATATCCCCTGTTCTATAAACTCTAATGATCCAAGCTCAGGAAATGATGTAAATTTTTGCATAAATCCCTTTCTAACCAAAGTATATTACTATCAGAAACTTAAGAATGAAATACATTCAGATAATGTGTGTTCCCTTGTTATCTGATTTATCTGAACTCAGGAACCAAAGAGTTTGGCAGCACATGTTTGAAAGGACGAACTACAAGGTTATTCCTCACAGTGTCCTTTGTAATGGCAAAAGATCACAACAACAAAAGTGGGGGCAGTGCTATTAATTACAGCCACACTTCCATGTGACTTTATTTTTATTTATTTAATTTATTATAATCACATTTCTGGGAGTTCCCATTGTGGCTCATCAGTAAAGAAACTCACAAGTATCCATGAGGACTCGGGTTTGATCCCTGGTTCCTAGCCTGGGAACTTCCTTATGCTATGGGTGTGGCCCTAAAAAAAAAAAAAAATCACAATTCTGTGCTTTATTATAATCATTATTTATAATCATTATTTTCAATGTTCATAAAATTTCAGAGATGGAAAAAAAAAAAAAAAAAAGATCAGTGGAGTCCAAAATTGGTCCACAACATAATCACCTGGGAAGCAACCAAATGAGAATGCTGGGCCCCACTGCTGTCTACCAAATCAGAACTCTGCTGAGGTGGAACACTGGGGAGCCAGACCTGGGAAACTGCATTGAAAGCAAAACAAAACAAAATAGGATAAGCAATGAGATCCTGCTGAGAGCACTGGGAACCATATCTAGTCACCTATGATGGAGGATAATGTGAGAAAAAGAATGTATATATGTGTGTATGACTGGGTCACTTTGATGTATAGTAGAAAACTGACAGAACGCTGTAAACCAGCTATAATGGAAAAAATAAAAAACATTAAAAAACCAAAACACACAAACACAAAAGAACAAGCCCCACCCCGGGCTGATACTGATTGAAACCCTGTCCCCTTGCACACGAGGGAACTGGGATGCAAAGAGATGAAGGAACTTTTAAAAAGATCTAAAACAGTGAAAAAAAGAGCTCGTACTTGAACAATCATCTCTGAATCCCTAATTCAGTCTCTTTTTTTCAACTCCCTCTGGCCCTGCAGACAGTGAACGACCAGAAAGACAAAGGATGCATCGTAATATATGTAGAGCTTTTAGTCTCCCTTTCTTCAAACTTGGGATCCAAAATAACTTGGATTATGGTCTTCCTTTCCCTTTACCCAGTATTCACTTAGGTTTTCTTGTTTCTCTTCTTTTCATTCTTTAGTTGTAGAAGACAACAGTACATGTGTTTAATGACTTGTAAAATGTTTTGTATATTTCATACTTTTCCCAGACCAAGGGAATAAGCCTGTTGTCCCTGAAACTGTCAACAGACTAAAACAGAAACTGGGAAATTGGGACCTATGGGCTAAATGCAATCTACCACCTGCTTTTGTAAATACATTTTTATTGAAACACAACCACATATATTCATTTTCATTTTGTCCATGATTGTTTTTTTTTTTTTTTTTTGTCTTTTTGTCTTTTGTTGTTGTTGTTGTTGTTGTTGTTGCTATTTCTTGGGCCGCTCCCGCGGCATATGGAGGTTCCCAGGCTAGGGGTCTAATCGGAGCTGTAGCCACCGGCCTACGCCAGAGCCACAGCAACTCGGGATCCGAGCCGCGTCTGCAACCTACACCACAGCTCACGGCAATGCCAGATAGTGAACCCACTGAGCAAGGGCAGGGACCGAACCCGCAACCTCATGGTTCCTAGTCGGATTCGTTAACCACTGCGCCACGACGGGAACTCCTGTTTTCTTGCTATAGTGTAAGAGGCAAGTAGTTGTGGCACTAATGGCCATTTGCAGAAGTTTGCTGATTCTGAAAATTATCCTCAGTCATTAAGGACAGAGATGTTAATTAAGAACTTCTTTTTGGGAGTTCCCGTCGTGGCGCAGTGGTTAATGAATCCGACTAGGAACCATGAGGTTGCGGGTTCGGTCCCTGCCCTTGCTCAGTGGGTTAACGATCCGGCGTTGCCTTGAGCTGTGGTGTAGGTTGCAGATGCGGCTCGGATCCTGTGTTGCTGTGGCTCTGGCGTAGGCCGGTGGCTACAGCTCTGATTCAACCCCTAGCGTGGGAACCTCCATATGCCGCGGGAGCGGCCCAAGAAATAGCAACAACAACAACAACAACAACAACAAAAGACAAAAAGACAAAAGACAAAAAAAAAAGAACTTCTTTTTGGAGTTCCTATTGTGGTTCAGCAGAAACGAATCTGACTAGCATCCATGAGGATGCAGGTTCTATCCCTGGCTTGCTCAGTGGGTTAAGGATCCGGTGTTGCTGTGAGCTACGGTGTAGGCCGGCAGCTATAACTCTGATTCAACTCCTAGCCTGGGCACTTCCATATGCTGTGGGTACGGCCCTAAAAAGAAAAAAAAAAAAAAAATTTCTTTTTAGTTATGTTATGATGATGATTATCATGATAGTCAATTCTTCCGGTGGCAGTGATAATTAGCAACAAATAGCTAAATAGTAGGGGAATAGAAAAAAAAGACTGACAAAAGATCTGCAAGCTAAACACCCAGGCCCTGACTTCATACACTTCAAATACTACAGATATCCAAAATGGGAGACCCATCCCGGCTCTGAATGGTGACCCAGTGATACTCTGCCCTGCCTCCCGGCCTACCTGTTCTGCCAGCCAGGCAATGTGCTTGACTTCCTTGCTGCCTCCTGCTGTACTAGTTGCACCAAGCATGGCATTGAGTTCGGCCAACACCTGTGGGAGGAGAGCCATTATGTTGGTGTGGATAGCTACGAACCAGGAGTGTGCTGTGGCTGTATCCTTGCAGCGTAGGATCAACGTGTTCCTGCTATCAGGAGAATGTAGCTCTATTAATCTGTGTGGAAAAAGAAAAAAAAAAGTGAGCTAGATCAGAAGCCATCAAATTTGCCAGGGTTTAATGTACATAACTGAAAATCTAATTTTACATTCCAGAATATAAATGCTTTTTTAAAATTCCTTAGGGTCCAATTCTAGAGAAATCCTCATGTGGAAAGACAATCACCAGAAAGACTGACTGGTGGGTCTGTTGCTTCTGCTAATGACAGAAGATGATGGAAGCTATTGTACAGTCTACAGCAGAACAGCTCACTTTGCCTCAGCTTCCACGTCAAAGTAATGAAAAGCATGCTCACTGAATCTCACAGGCACACTGTATAGAAGGAACTATTATTTTTTTAAATACTTGGAAAATTCTGGTATAGGATATTTCTAAGTAAATAAAACCTTCTGCCAAATAGTGAACTGAAATTTCCACTGTGAGCAAGCAAAGAAAATAGCTGAAGAATATGACTCTTTACGAAAATCTGGAATTGTTTTTAAGGTCTGGGTAATGTTATCATTAAATCATCCACTGAGTCATAGTAGAAGAATAGTTAAGCGATCTTCAATTCTATGACTATCATTTGCTAATATTCAACTGAGAACAATCTATACTTCAAGTACCCTTCAGGAATTATCATATATATATATATATATATATATATATATGTGTGTGTATATATATATATATATTTTTTTTTTTTTTTTGCTTTTTAGGGTCACGCTTGCAGCATATGGAAGTTCTCAGGCTAGGGGTCAAATTGGAGCTACAGCTGCTGGCCTACACCACAGCCACAGCAATGCAGGATCCAAGCTGTGTCTTCGACCTATACCACAGCTAACAGCAATGGTGGATACTTCACCCACTGAGCAACGACAGGGATCAAACCCGCATCCTCATGGATACTAGTCTGCTGAGCCACAATGGCAACTCCTAAAATATACATGTATTTTTTTTGTCTTTCGTCTTTTTTTTTAGGGCCTCACCCACGGCATATGGAGGTTCCCAGGCTAGGGGTCTAATCAGAGCTGCAGCTGCTGGCCTACACCACAGCCACAGAAATACCAGATCCGAGTTGCTTCTGCGACCTACACCTCAGCTCACAGCAACACCAGATCCTTAGCCCACGGAGTGACCAGGGATCGAACCCACAACCTCATGGTTCCTAGTTGGATTTGTTTCTGCTGCGCCACGATGGAAACTCCCTAAAATATTTTTTAAATATTGGAATAAATGTGGAATAAATTCCTCAGAAAGCAATTTACTGGGTACTGCTTTACGTCTTTTAAAAATTATTTAAAATATTTTATGCCTCGGTCAAAGTTTTTGCCAAGATGAATTTTAAAAATCAGTAAGTAAATATAAATTAGGAAGTTAGGATTGACATACAAACTACGATATATAAAGAGGTAAAAAGGAATTACTATATAGCACAAGGTAATACACTCAATACAGTGTAATAACCTATATGGGAAAAGAATTTGAAATGGATAGATGTGTAACTGATTTGCTTTGCTGTACATCTGAAACTAACATAACTTTGTAAGTCAACTTTATACCAGTTAAACTTATTTTGAAAATTACTAACATATATACACTGCCATGTTCTAACAGTGGACATACATATCTTTTTTTTTTTTTTTTAAGGCAACATTTTCAGCATACAGAAGTTCCTGGGCTAGGGGTGGGATCGGAGCTGCAGCTGCCAGCCTATGCCACAGCCACAATGTTGGATCTAAGCACCATTTGCAACTTATGCTGCAGCTTGCAGCAACACTGAATCCTTAATTCATTGAGTGAGGCCAGAGATTGAACCTACCTCCTCATGGACACTACGCTGGGTTCATAACCTGCTGAGCCACAATGGGAACTCCATTCCCATACATATCTTTTAAAATGGAAAAATAAAAACTTCTTAGGAGTTTTTCAGTTTCTCTTGGTAGGCTAGAAACTGACAAACTGTTACTAACCAAGGAGAGACCTTTTTATTGTTTCATTTTTCAGAAGACAGCTTTTGCTTCCTTGCAGCGCTGTCACCAGATCCCCCTCTACCTGTCAAAGATGAGCAGCTTACATGTACACAGACAGCATTGCTACCTTGAAGCTTGAGTCCTTCTCTTTTGCCATATTTCTAGACCCTTTACAATTCCAAATATTTTAATTTTCCGTATTTCTTTATCTATTGGCTGCACCAGTGGCAATGTGGAAGTTCCAGGGCCAGGGACTGAACTTGTGCCACAGCAGTGACCCAAGACACTGCAAACTGGATCCTTAATCCACTGTACCACAGAACTCCTAATCTGCCATATTTAATATGACATATTTATTCTCATTTGAACTCTGATCAGTCCATCTTTTTTTTTAGGGGGGCCTCAAAAAAAAGTTCCTGGGCTAGGGACTGAACCTGAGCCACAGCAATGACAATGGCAGATTCTTAACATGATGAGCCATAAGGGAACCCCAGTTCATCCTTTCTTAAGTAAACATTTATTAAGAGCTACTACTATATGACAGATAGTATGCTTGACACTGTGTTAGAGATAGACTAGTGAAAAAGATAGGGAAATTCAGTCTCTACTCTCACTGTGCCTATCATCTAATGGGGAAGGCAAAACATATACAATTAATTAATACACAATTACAGGTTATAAAAACTACTTCTATAAAGGACTGTGATGACTACCATGAAATTCTTTTTTTTTTTTTTTGGTCTTATGTCTTTTTAGGGCTGCATCCCTGGCATATGGCAGTTCCCAGGCTAGGGGCCCAGTTGGAACTATAGCTGCTGGCCTACACCACAGCCACAGCAACACTGGATCCCAGCCGCATCTGTGACCTACACCACAGTTCACGGCAACACTAGATCCTTAACCCACTGAGCGAGGCCAGGGATCTAACCTGTGTCTTCAAGGAAGCTAGTCGGGTTCACTAATCATTGAGCCACGATGAGAACTCCTACCATGAAATTCCTGACTGAAAATGGCACTTCCAAGGATGGCAGTGGCAAAGTAGGACAGCAATGGAGGCCTCTACACCTCTGGGGCACACCTATCAAGCTGACGTCATGCTATGAGACAGTTTATAAACACATCTACCTGGCACCTATCTACTCACCTATTCACATGTCCTCCCACTAAAGTTATTCTTCTAGCTATCTGAAGGCCTAGCCACCAGTCTATCCATGCTTTATATGCCTTCGCAGTTCTAGGGCAATAGCCAAATGGGCAAAAAAGTTCTAGAAAATAATCAAAACGTAAAATAAGATCTATGACCAGCCAGAACACTTAACAGACAGACCCCATACTCGAAGTATCTTTAGATAGCAAATCATAAGCTATTCTGCATTTGTTTTAGTTACAGGGCTGATAAATTTATTTGATTTCCTATCCTATAGCTAAATACAGTGAAAAGTACTTGGCATCAAAATTTAGGGGGTTAAGCCTGGATATTAATTGGTAAGCAACATGGAATCACTGAGGAGTCAACAAAGGAAAATATGATCAAATGGGACAAATATGAACAATATGATCAAAAGTAGAATGGTAGTTGCCAGGGGTTGGGAGGAAGGGCAAATGGGGAGTGGTTTAATAGGTAGAGTTTTAGTTTTGCAAGATGAAAAAGTTCTAAACATTGGTATTATAGCAATATGAATATACTTAATACCACTGAACTGTACACTTAAAATAGTTAAGATGATAAATTTTATGTTATGTATATTTTATTACACTTAAATTTAAAATAAATATCCATATTGACCTTTATTTGGTCCTCTGTGTTATTTTATAATGTTTATTCTTTTTAATTTTATTTTTCATTATATCAGTTGTTGCTGTTATGGTTCTGAAAATAAACATTTGCTGGCTAAAAAAATCATCATATCCTCTAAAAGAAAAATAGTTATACATTTATTATGGGAAGATTTAAAATAGTAGATTACATTATATAACAACAAAATGTTGAACTAAAAGGTAGAATCAATCCTTTTGATGAGTTAATTGTATTATTCAGAGAAACTGCTCAAATAATCATTAAAGTAGCTAAACTTACTTCAGAGTAAATTTACTTATGACAAGAAGTTATCTGTAAAATGCAATGCTAGGAGTTCCTGTTGTGGTTCAGTGGTAACAAACCCAACTAGTGTCCATGAGGATATGGGTTCGATCCCTGGCCTTGCTCAGTGGGTAAAGGATCTGGCATTGCTGCAAGCTGTGGTATAGGTTGCAGACACAGCTTGGATTTGGCATTGCTGTGGCTGTGGCATAGGCCAGCAACTGCAGCTCTGATTCGACCCCTAGCCTGGGAACTTCCATATACCGAGGATGAGGTCCTAAAAAGAAAATAAATAAATAAAATAAAATGCTAGACTATTAGGTAACATACGAATATAAACCCAAAGCAAGGTATTTTATATTTTACTTTATTACATATACTAATCCTAAAAAGAAAAGGTATTTTTAGTATTTCTAGAACTTCCTATATATGATGGCAGTTGGCACATAACTCTATACTACTCTTTCCCACTAAAAACAACCATTGGAAGGTTTTTTATTTTTTCAAAATTAATACTTTTTTTGGGGGGGGAAGGCATGCCCATGGCATGTGGAAGTTCCCAGGCTAGGGATAAAACCCATGCTACAGCAGTAGCCCAAGCTTCTGCACTGACAACACTGGGTCCCTAACCTGCTACACTCTAAGAGAACTCCTCAAAATTAATACTTTTTTGAGTAGTATTAGAAAAAAATGAGCAAAAAATAGAGAGAGCTCCCAAATACTCCTTGCTGGGCCCCATCTCCTGTTATTAACATCCTGCATTCGTGTGGTATACTTGTTAACAATCGATGAGCTAATACTGATACATTATCAACTAAAGTCTTGGGTCACTCTGTGTTGCAAAGTCTGGATTTTGACAAAAGTACAATGACATATATCTACCACTACAATATCATACAGAATAATAATTTCACTGCCCTAAAAATTCCCTGTGCTCCCCTACCCATTTCTCCATTGTTTCCTGGCCCCGAACTCCTAGCAACCACTGATCTTTTTACTATCTTGAAGGAATCAGGCTGGCTTCTTTTACTTAGCAGTACGCTAAGTTTCCTCCATGTCTTTTGTGACTTGAGAACTCATTTCTTTTCTTCTTTCTTTTTTTCTTGTCTTTTGTCTTTTTAGGGCCTCACCCGAGGCATATGGAGGTTCCCGGGATAGGGGTCTAATTGGAGGCACAGCTGCCGGCCCACACCAGAGCCACAGCAACACCAGATCTGAGATGCATCTGTGACCTACACTGTATCTCATGGCAACGCCAGATCCTTCACCCAATGAGCAAGGCCAGGGATGGAACCCGCAACCTCATGGTTCCTAGTCGGATTCATTAACCACTGAGCCATGACGGGAACTCCTCATTTCTTTTTATCATTGAGTAATTAATCTTCCATTGTCTGGATGTACCACAGTTGGTTTATCCATCCACCTATTAAAGGACTTCTTGGTTGCTTTCAAGTTTTGGCAATTATGATTAAAGCATTTGTGTACATTTTTGTATGGACAAAAGTTTTCAACTCCTTTGGGTAAATACCAAGCAGCACAACTGCTAATGCATGGTAAGACTTCATTTAGCTTTGTGAGAAACTGACAAACTTTCTTCCAAAGTAGCTGTACCATTTTGCATTCCCACTAGCAATGAATAAGCGTTCCTGTTGCTATACATACTTGCCAGCATGTGGTACTGTCAGTTGGATTTTGACCATTCTAATATGTGTATAGTGGTATCTCATTGTTTTAATTTGTGGTTCCCTAAAGGCATATGATGTTAAGCACCTGTATTTCTTCTTTGGTGAGGTGTCTCTTCAGATCTGTTGTAGAGGTTTTTTGTTTTTTTTTTTTGCTACTCCCATAGCATGTGGAAGTTCCTGGTCCCGGGATCCAACCAGAGCCACAGCGGCAACCCAAGCTGCTACAGTGACAAGTCTGGATCCTTAACTTGCTGCACCACAGGGGAACTCCCTGTTGCACATTTATAAATTGGGTTGTTTATTTATTTATTTAGGGCCACAACTGCAGCATATGGAGGTTCCCAGGCTATGGGTTGAATTGAAAGCTGCAGCTGCCAGCCTCCACCACAGCCACAGCAACTTGAACTACACCTCAGCTCACAGCAAAGCCAGATCCTTAACCCACTGAGCGAGGCCAGGGATCGAACTTACTTCCTCATGGATACTAGTCAGATTTGTTTCCACTGAGCCATGATAGGAACTCAAGGGGTTTTTTTTATTGTTGAGTTTTAGGAATTCTTTGCGTATTTTGGATATCAGTTCTTTATCTGATATGTATTTTACAAAGATTTTCTCCCAGTCTGTGACTTAGCTTTTCATTCTCCTAATAGTGTGTGATGGTTAATTTTATGTGTCAGCTTGACTGGGCTAAGTGATGTCCAGATAGCTGGCAAAACATTACCTCTGGGGAGTTCCTGCTGTGGCACAGTGGGATAAGGACCCAGCACTGCCACAGCTGTGGCATAGGTTGTGGCTATGGCTCAGATTTGATCCCTGTCCCGGGAACTTCCATACGCCACAGGTGTGGCCAAAAAACAAAAAACCCCATTATTTCTGTGTATGTCTGTGAGGGTGTTTCAAGACGAGATTAGCCTTATCAGTAGACTGTGTAAAGAACAGGGTTCTTGCCCATGCAGGAGGGCATCATCCAATTCAATGAGGTCATGTTAGAACAAAAAAGCAGAGGCGAGGCAAATTTACTCTCTGCTTGAGTTGGGACCCTCATCTTCTCCTGCTCTCAAACACTGACACTCCTGGTTCTTGGGCCTTCGAACTCAGGGTGAATTTTGAGACTGGCTTTTCCTGGTTCTACAGTTTGCAGACAGCACATCATGGAACTTCTTGGCCTCCATAATCACATAAGCTAAATCATATAATAAATAAATTAAGCCAAATCCTGTAATAAATAAATTAATCTATATACCTATCTAACCATCCTATTGCTTGTTTTTCTGGAGAACCCTAATACACAGTGTCTTTTATAAAGCAGTAGTTTTTAATTTTAATAAAGTTCAACTTATCAATTTTTTCTTTATGTGCTGTGCTTTTGGTGTTATATCTAAGAAGTCATCACCAAACTTTAAAGGGAATTTTTAAAAAGCATAATCCCATAAGCTCAGGGAGAAGAGGGAAGGAATGACTACAACAAAATTTTGGAAGCTGGCAAGCAGAGAGAAGAGTTAAATGACTTAGGCTACCTAAAAAAAGTGGCGGGATTCAAATCCGAGACAAAATATGTCACAGAATCCTGAAGAGGCTGGAGAATTGTAAGCACCATTTACCTCTGAAAGGGGGAGAAAAGCACAAAACTAAAATAAAGATGCTTGCTGATTATTTCAGCATTCCCCACACCCAGGGGCCAGAGACTGCCCCAGCCTGACCCCACCAAAGTGAGTGGAAGGGCCAGTGATACCCTTAATTCAGACCCTGTATCAGGCCGGTCTTCCTCTACAGAGGCCATTTATTTCTACCTGGTTGCTTTGGCACTGCAACCAGGTTTAATGTTCTTAATTACATGCTAAAAGTTTAGTCGCAAAACCATGACGACAATTTTCTTTAACTCCTCCTGCTGACCTACTTAGCACTCAAGACAGGAATCAGTTCATCCTTCTCTAGGCACGAACGTTCACCTCCTGAAAAAGCCTTTACATCTCGTATAGTTCCTGGGACAGTCTCCCAAGCATGGCTCCTTGGGGACAGTCTAAACTCTGAAAATCCCAGTGTCAGAGATCCTATTTATTAGTAACTGGAAGAATGGAAATAAGTCTGCTATAAAATAAACTTAACTAGATTAAACAGAAGATAATGGGGCCACTAGGCTGGAAAAAGATGAAAACAGGAAGTAAATTAGTTCCCAGGACAGAATCACCAATTTTTTTATGAAAAGAAAAGTGACTGTGAAATAGAAAATTAAATTAGAACAAAAAGAAAAGCAATTCCAAGGTAGGACTGATGGTTCTAGGATCCATAACTGTGCCTTTGACGAAGCGGCCCCGAGAGCTGATAAAGAGGACAAAGTGTTTCCCCAAAGCAGTGTTTCCTACTGCTGTTTTAAAAGAAAATTCAAATGAAAACTCTGCTAATAAAAATTTGGAGGCAGTCTGCCAGTCATTGTTTGGGCCCACAGGAGAGAGGAGGAGACAGCTACAGTGTGAAGAGTTCTGGCCTCTTGTCAAACCACTGAGGATTTCCTGAGAAATGCAATTACATTCTGGTCAGATGAATCAGATCATGTTTAGGTACACAGAAGCAGAAGAATATGTAAGTCTAGCCCGCTTATTTCTTCAGTTTGGTAAAGTCTTTGACATAACTTGTAAGTTGAATTTGGTACTAATCATATTGTTTCATATGTCATAAAGTCAAAATTTACCTACGATATGGAAATAGCCAATGTGAAGATGACCTAGACCATGTAATCCAGCTCAAAGGTAACAGATTTACATTTCTGAAAGGCGGGGTTTAAGAACATCTTGTTCTTGCTAATCTCCCCACTGCCCACAATGCTGTTTGCTAAGGCATAGCCTCATGTTCTCTCCCTGGACTTTGTCATTATTTATTTAGCTTTCACTTTCCACAGTGAAGGCTTATAACTATCAGAAGCATCTAGTGAGGTCTTGAGGACTAGATGTGAAAGACGCAAATAAACTTCCTCCTCCTTCTTACATATTCATTCTGACAGTCAGCACTTTTCTTCAGCTCTAGACAGTGAAACTAAATTAATGTAGTAAAACAGAAAAAAAAAAGAATGCTTTCCTCTCATCTTGAATAAGTTTTTGATTTAGAAAGTGAAGGGAATTCCCTGGTGGCCTAGTGGTTAAAATATTTAGTGTAGTCATTGCTGTGGCTTAGGTTCAATCCCTGGCTGGGGAACTTTTGTATGCCGCAGGCACAGCCAAAACAACAACAAAAACCCCACAAGTGAAGTCCTTACACGAAAATGAAGGATGAACCACAAAGCGATTCCGCTACACAGCCATGAGAATTACTTAATATTGCAAAGACTAATACTGCCAATGCAGACAAGGATGTGGACCAATGTAAACTCCCACTTGCTGCTGGTAAGAATATAAAGTGGCACAACCACTCTGGAAATAAGTCTGACAACTTTTTAAAAAACAAAACATAGGGAGTCCGCCAGTGGCTCAATGGGTTAAGGATCCAGTGTTGTCACTGCTGTGGCTCTGGCTACTGTGTGCCACAGGTTTGATCCCTGGCCCAGGACCAGGAACTTCCATATGCTGCAGGCACGGCCAAAAAAAAAAAAAAAAAAACACCACCACAAAACATACATTAGCAATTTCACCCTTAAGAATTTATCCAAGAGAAATGAAAATTTATGTCCATAAGAGTTGTACAAAAAACATAGTAACTTTATTAATAATTCCAAACTGGAAACAGCTCAGGTGTTTATCAATAGGAAAATAGATACAGAAACTGTGATATATATTAAAAAAAGAATGTACATATATATGTATGACTGAGTCACTTTGCTGTAAAGCAGAAATTGGCACAACACTGTAAATCAAATATACTTTAATAAAAAAATCTGGAGTTCCCATTGTGGCGCAGTGGTTAATGAATCCGACTAGGAACCATGAGATTGCGGGTTCAATCCCTGGCCTTGTTCAGTGGGTTAAGGATCTGGCGTTGCCATGAGCTATGGTGTAGGTCACAGACGCAGCTCCGATCCTGAGTTGCTGTGGCTCTGGCGTAGGCCAGCAGCTATAGCTCTGAATGGACCCCTAGTCTGAGAACCTGCATATGCCGAGGGTGCAGCCCTAAAATGACAAAAAGCAAAAGGCAAAAAAAAAAAAAAAAAAAAAAAAAAAAAAAAAAAAAAATCAAGGCAAATGCCATTAAATATATTTAGCCACCAGAAAAAAACCTGTGATATATTTATATAACATAATTCTACCCAGAAATAAAAGAGAAAGAACTGTTGCTACAGGTAACAATCTCAACAATCTTTTTTTTTTCTTTTTAGGACCGCACCCAAGACATACGGAGGTCCCCAGGCTAGGGATCGAATCAGAGCTACAGCTTCTGGTTTATGCCAGAGCCACAGCAAAATAGGATCTGAGCCGTGTCTGTGACCTACACCACAGCTCATGGCAACGCTGGATCCTTAACCCACTGAGAGAGGTCAGGGATTGAACCCATTAAGCGAGGCCAGGGATTGAACCTGCATCCTCATGGATACTAGTCGGGTTTGTTTCTGCTGAGCCACAAGAGGAACTCCATATCCTTTTTTTTTTAAACAAATGATATGGAGATTTATGCGCCACAAGAACTCCCTCAACAATCCTACAGTGAGTAAAAGAATTCCATCACAAAAGAGTACATAACATGATTACATTTAGATGAAGTTTCAGAACTGTGGAAACAAATCTGTGGTAGAAGGTCAGAACAACAGCACACTTCAAAAGTGGGAGAAGGAGTTGAATGGAAAGGGGCAAAAGAACACTTTCCAGGGTAATGCTGATATTCTATATCTTGATAGGCTTGGGTTACATAATTATATGCATTTGTCAGAACTTATCATTTGTGTATTTTATTGTACACAATTATCAGCACAAAAGAAAAAAGCTACAAGGAAACACTCATGCATGCATGAGTATTTAGAGGGAAGTTCACTAATATGTGCAGTTCACTTTGAAATGCATCAAAAAAAATTAAGATAGGTTGATGGATGGATAGATGGGCCAATCTGTGATAAAGCAAATATAATAAAATGTTAATGGTAGAATCTAGGTGGGAAAATGAGTGTTGACTGTAACATTATTGTGACTTTGCTATATGTTTGAAGATTTTCATAACAAAATGTTAAGAAGAAATGAAGAATGATGGGAAGCCACTTGCCTACAAAGGGCTTAAAAACCAGACTCAAATATTTTTCAGATTAGGGAACATCTAAGCCTATTTCTCACTCAGAGTTTTACGAAAGACTATGTAAAAACATTTTTTTTTTTTTTTGGGAAGACGGAAATTAAATTGTCTTTATTTAGGCAATATAATCATCTATGTAGATAATTTATTGAAACTAAAAACAAACAAAAAAACATTTTTTTTCAAATAGAAATATGGTCAGTTATATAAGGCTGCAATGTGATAAATGTCTTAGTGACAGATGTCCTGATGAAACTTCTTTTTGCTGTTCCTACATGAACTCTTTTTCTCAATGGCTTTAAATGTTATAGCTGTGTTACCTGTCATTACATTTCCTTTGGCAGAGTGGAGATAAATTTAAGGGTCAAAGAGTTCCAAGTGAGTTTATAGATATTAGCTTATTTATCCTTGATGTAATTCTAGAGTATAGCTGAGCAGGCATTATTACGTTCATTTTACAGAAAGAAAAAAACAACAGGAGAAAGAAATTAAGGAATTTATTAATAAGGACACCAGCACACCTATAATAATATAATAAGAGCATGCTTTGCTAATTTTATAATTGTTCCCTTATTTAATCCTCACATAACTTTTCATTTTACAGGAGGAAACCAACACTTCTGGAAAGCAAATAGCTTGGCTAAAGCTGTAAAGTCCATCACCCTAACTTCTCTATCCAATTAGTCAATGGTTCCAAACATTTTTTCTGCTAAGACACATAGGACAGATGTTCACATTCCTGTGGGTATAACCAAAGTTATGCATAATTTTACCAGGTACCTGGAATTCTACTGCTTTTCTTTTTCTCTGGAAAGCACACTGGACTGCAAGTAAGAGTGACACAAGAACAACCTTGACTCTCTTCCAATTTATATTTTACAAAAGCACATCATTTGCAAATTTGGGGCTTCAAATAAAATTGGAAATGATTACCTTGCAGCATTAAGACTGAGAGTCTGCAAAAGTGTGAATCTTCCAAGAGCTTTCCATGTATAGCACACTATGGTCAAGTACACTGATCATCTTACTGAAGAACAAGGTACGATAAAAACTATTACAGCCCAAACTGCCCTCTCCTGTTGTTTCTGAAAACCAATTTCAAACTTGACCACCCACCAAATGTCTCTAGCATATGTGCTAAAGAGAAGGCATCCCTAAGGTTTAATAAAGGCCAAGGTTATTGAGCTCCAGGATTGCCATGAGCTGTGGTGCAGGTCGCAGACTCAGCTCTGATCTGGTGTTGCTGTGGCTGTGGTGTATGCCGGCGGCTACAGCTCTGATTTGACCCTTAGCCTGGGAACCCTAAACTCACCCTAGGGTGAGTGGGGCCCTAAAAAGACAAAAAGACAAAAGAAAAAAAAAAATAAAAGGATAATCATGCTTAACTCACTGTGCAGATTAAATGGGATAACGCACATGAAGCCCTTTACATAGAGCCAAACACATAGTAGGTCCTCAAGAAATAGTAGCTTTAAAAGTCTTAACTGCTAACTCCGTATACTAATTTTGAAAATTATATTCTGATATATTTGTATTGTTTTTATTTGCTTTCTTTTAAAAGTTCAAGACAGATCCTTAACTCGTGCTACAAGGGACCTCCTGGGCAAGTTTCTTTATTTCTTTCCCCTCAATCTCTAATCTAACACTAGGTTTACCAGTACGATTTCATGACATTAATGAAGACAAAGTCATAGAATCTGGGAGTTCCCATTGTGGCGCAGTGGAAACGAACCCAACTAGTATCCATGAGGATGTGGGTAAGATCCCTGGCCTCGCTCAGTGGGTGGGGGATCTGGTGTTGGTTGTGAGCTGTGGTGTGGGTCGAAAATGTGGCTCAGATCCTGCATTGCTGTGGCTGTGATGCAGGCCGGCAGCTGTAGCTCTGATTTGACCCCTAGCTTGGGAACTTCCATATACCACAGGTGCGGTCCTGCGGGGGGATAAAAAAAAAAAAAAAGGCATAGGACCCAAATGGTGAAAGAACTAAGAGGGACATTGAAATTATCCGGTCAAACTCTCTCATTTTACAAATGAGGAAACTGGGCCTAACCTGGGGAGTTCCCTTCGTGGCTCAGCAGTTAACGAACCTGACTAGGATCCATGAGGATGTGGGTTCAATCTGTGGCCTCGCTCAGTGGGTTAAGGATCCGGCACCGCCACCAGCTGTGGTGTAGGTCGAAGATGCAGCTCGGATCTGTCGTTGCTGTGACTGTGGCATAGGCCTGCAGCTGTAGCTCCAATTCGACTCCTAGCTTGGGAACCTCCATGTGCCTCCGGTGCAGCCCTAAAAAGCAAAAGAGAGAGAGCGAGAGAGAGCGCCTAACTTGCCAGGATCATATCACTAGTTGATGCAGGCTGATCTATAATGAAGATCTCTAACTCTCTACAGAATCCACAGTATATGGAATTTCCTTCTAAGGAGGCATTTAAAAAACCTTCTTGAAAAATACTTTTAAAAAAAATTAAGTAATATCTATAGCAAAAAAATTAAGTAGCACTCTAGAAAGGTAAAAAATAAAACGTAGAAGTCTCTTCTTTCCTTCTATCTTCTAATCCCATTTCACTACTCAGGTGTAACCACCATTAAGTATCATTTGTGTTGGTCCAAAAGTTATCTACATACATACATATAGATATGTGAAATAATTTAAATGAAATCCAAAAAACAATTCTCTCATCTCAGACTGTTTTCCTCTATATAATTTAGTCAACATATTATTGCATAAAAATATACAAAAGTAATATCGCAATATATCCTTAAGTCTGCAAAGCTATGAGTATGATGTTCTCCTTAGGTACAGCTCACCTGTTTTCCAGGTCCGGCATACTTAAGTTTCGAGCAGCAAAGCACATTTTAAGAGGAATGACCTTCCTGTCCTTGGTGCTGTTCTGGTGTTTTGGAGAACCAGAGTCCTCACTGCCACTGAAGCTTGGTGACTGGGGAGCTGCTCCTTCCCATGGCAGGTCTGATACTAAAGATGGCTTCTTGATATATGGCGTTACTTCTCGGATGAACTTGACTATGAACCAAAATCAATGAAGAAGGTTAGTATTTTTGCTTCCTATGAAAAATGACAACTGAAATATACACATGCATGAACTATCTGGCATGAAGTGAAAAAATACACAAAGTAAAGAGCCAGTACACAAAATCTTAGGATTGGAGGGTGCTTTAAGAGCACGTAATACAAAGGATATACCACTACTCTATTCTAAAAACTTTAACTTTGGAGTCTGCATATTGTTCCTTCGGCTTGGGACACTTTCTCCCTTTGCTGCCCGGTCAGTGCTACCCGGGAGTCACCTCCTCAGCAACCTTTCCTATTCATTCTCTCAGGGAATGACCATTACTCCTCTGTAGCAACCTCTAGGAACCCTGGGCTGTAATTCTTTGTTACTACTTCAGTTCCCCTGCTGGTTGTGAGTTCCCTGAAGGCAGGGGTTTATGATTTATTCAATCTTGATATCCAACATCTACACAGTGCCTGTTTAGTAAATGTTTGAATAAATGAGTACAGGAAAAAATGACAATTAAATATTGGAATGATCTCAGTAGTTGGCCATCCATGAATGAACCTGGCAATAGATTCAGTACCCTCTGAGACAGTGCCACTTAGCTTGAGATAACTCCCACATGAGAACCCTTCAAATATCTGAAGACTTTGAGTATGTCTCTCTCTTCTTCAGTCTGAAATTTGTAAGCCTCCTTCAATTCTATTCAACTCAATCAGCATTTCTAGCCACCTTCCAAAATCAGACCTCAGGCTAGTCTCTGAGAATACAAGAACAAATGAGGCATGGACGCTGCCCGTAAGGAAGGAAGGCTCCCTCTACTAAGGGAGACAGCTATGTAAACAAACCAGTATGGTTTTGAAAAACAAGTACAAAACTTTAGTAAAAAAAAATAAGGTATTTCTCTTAATGGTAGCCCCAAATTACAGTTTTTTGTAGATGGGAAACATTTGTAAGTTCAATTTTAGGACATATAAAATACTTTTACCTCAGGCATCTACTGTCATTATGAGGCAGAGCATTATTTCAAAAACTAGATAAACTGAAGATTATTACAATCTTAAATAGCATTAAAATGTCAATAAGTAGTTGAATGTTGATAAATCAGTCATTGTTTCTTCTGCTAACATCAATATATGTTACATAAGTATTCTACCTCCTCCCAAATTCCTGTGATAGGTCATGGCAACTGAAAAATTATCAATGCTTATCGGTGTCCTAATGGCTAGTATTAATATTTTATAGCATTAGAAGCTTTACAAGCTTATGATACTTTACTAAGAAACGACTAAATCTAAAAAAGAATCAGGTATGTTTCTAAAAACATAGCTAAGAAATACTCTTTAAAATACTGTTCCTTTTTTGAATAGGTCATACATGCACATAAAACGGAATTCAAAAGGTAAAAATGATTTTATCTTAAAAAGTGTGTATTTCTAGCAGCCCAATTCCCATCCCTAGAGGCAATCATTGTATGGCCTTCTAGCCATATGCTAAACATACATAAAAGTAGACACATATACACATGTATATACACATACACACAAAAAATAGTAATATATCACGCTTACTGCTTTCACATCTCTTTTTTTACTTAATAATATTGATAATAGTCTTTTCTATGCCTAGTATTCTACAGCCTAGTATTTACATGACAGGGTGACAGAGAGGCCTCTGGAATCAGATAGACCTGGTTTAAATACTAACTGCCACGCTTGCTACTTCAGAGCTATATGACCTCATTTGACAGTTCTGAGGTCCTCATCTATAAAATGGCAGAGACACTAAGCAAGTAAAAATTCTAGGCACATACCAAACATTCAATAAATAGTAGGCATCTTTCTTCTCCTTTCCTAAATGAAAAAGCTAGAAAAGTTTTTATCAGTAATCAGTAGAAGAGGCAAAATTATTCTTCTTTCCTTCCTCCCTCCGTCTTCTTGCCTGCTTGTCTGCCTGCCTGCCTGCCTTCCTTCCTTCCTTCCTGTTTAAAGCCATACCCACAGCATACGGGAAGTTCCTTGGGCGGGGATTAAACCCAAGCCACAGCTGTGGCAATGTTGGATCCTGTAACCCACTGTGCCAGGCAGGTGATCTAACCCACACCTCTGCAGTGACCCGAGCCACTTCAGTCCCATTCTTAACCACTATGCCATGGCAGGGGACTCCAAAATTATTTCCTTATAAGTTATTAAATGAGATCTGCTGAAGTTAAGTGTAATTCTAGAAAATTCCCAGCATTTAGATAGAGTTTATGTGCATTTGTATATATGTGTATGTGTCTGTGCTTTCTGTATATAGTTATAGTAAGCTTATTTCTAGGTGGGGAGAGTAAAAGCAAACTGCATCAGGTCCCCAAGGAGATTTTTTCATCTTAGAAAAATGAGTAGGGGTGTAGCCAGTATATCCCTTGAGTGGTCGACTCAGGCATTTCAATACATGTTTTAGTTTGGTTTTGTGCATTCAAGACAGAACCAGATCACAACAGCTCTGGCAGAATTTCTTACAGTTTTCAGTTACTGCCAATGGCAGAGACTTGCTTTTTGAACATTTAAGGTAGTATACCAACTTTTGAACTACCAACAGGGGGAAATTAAAGACATTCTAAATGACCACTCTTAAATATTACAACGGTTAGGAAAGCCTCCTTTATGATGAACTCAGAAATTCATTTGATCACAGAGTAGCATCAATGAGCTGACTACTGCACACAAATTTACACAAAACAGACACACGACCTACTGCAAGGCCTTATGAAAAGAGCAATGAGTTTCACTTGAGTAGACAACAATGGCACCCATACTTCCATCTAAATGGCTATTCATCATGGCAGAGGAATCATAAATAGACATCTGCTTCTCATTTACCTGGGATTTAGGAGGGGTAAAAAGTTAATGATGTTCTGTTTTAGTCCTATCTTTAGATCTCTCAGGTTGCCACAGTACTTTAACCTGGATACCTGGCTAGAGAAGCAAAGCTTCTATACCCCCACTTGGCAGTCAGGTCAACTCAGAACTCATGATACACTTCAGGACTCTATCACCTTACCTGAGAGTTAAAGATCATTCTCAAAATGTTCAATTAAACTCTGATGTTTATGTTTAGATGCTGAAGTTATTTTTTCTTCCATGCACTGCTTGTTCTTCTTCTTTTTTGGGGGGAGGGTCTTTTTGCCATTTTCTTGGGCCGTTCCTGTGGTATATGGAGGTTCCCAGGCTAGGGGTCGAATCGGAGCTGTAGACGCTGGCCAATGCTAGAGCAACAGCAACTCGGGATCCGAGCCGCGTCTGCAACCTACACCACAGCTCATGGCAACGCCGAATCCTTAACCCACTGAGCAAGGCCAGGGATCGAACCCACAACCTCATGGTTCCTAGCCGGATTCATTAACCACTGAGCTGCGACGGGAACTCCGATCATTCTTACTGAAAACAAAGGGAGTAGTTCCCACTGTGGCACACGGGGTTAAGGATCTGGCATTGCCTGTGTGGTGGTGTGGTACAGGCTGTGTACAGGCCAGGAGCTACAGCTCTGATTCAACCTCTGGTACTGATCCCCTGCCTGGTACTGTGGGTTAAGGATCTGGTGTTGCTGCAGCTATGGCCTAGTTTACAGCTGTGGTTCTGGATTCAATCCCTGACCCAGGAACTTCCATATGCTGTGGGTGCAGCCAAAAAAAAAAAAAAAAAAAAAGAGAAAGAACGAAAGAAAGAAAATGAAGGATGAAGGGAGATTCCCTCCCCAACCTAAAAGCATCACTATAATCCCTTCTCTTCAGAGTGACAAAACCTGTACACACACCTGAGAAGATGTCTAGAAGAATTTTCATCAAAATATCTATAGTGCATACAGTCATAAAACTGCCTTTTTTTCTTTATGCAGTTCTGTATATTTGAAACTTTTATAAGTTCATATCATTTATACAAAACAAAACCCCTTATTTAAGAAATGAAGAAAACATTCTGCAACCTTGCTCAAATCTTAAACATGGACCCACCTTAAAATGAAACCCCACTGAGCCTTCAAAAACTATAATGCACTTGATGGGATCCAAGATCCAACTGATTCTTACTTAATTTCACGCTCTAATGTATAGCTTACAGGTGGTCCATGTATATTAACAAGGTATGTGGCTATCCTGGTTTGGGGCATTAGGCAGCATATGATTTTAAAATGAATGTCATTTATGTGGTTTATAAAAGCTTATCTAGAAGTTCCCATCGTGGCTCAGTGGAAACGAATTTGACTAGCATCCATGAGGACACAGGTTTGATTCCCGGCTTCACTCAGCGGGTTAAGGATCTGGTATTGCCGTCAGTTGTGGTGTAGGTTGCAGACACGATTCAGATCCTGAGTTGCTGTGGCTGTGGCACAGGCCAGGAGCTACAGCTCTGATTCAACCTCTAGCCTGGGAACCTCCATATGCCCTAAAAAGACCAAAAAACAAAACAAAGCAAAACATAAACCCCCAAACAAACAAAACGCTTACCTAAATGATGCTTCCTATTGCAGATATAGCCTGTGGCTGTGAACACAAGTATTCTGGTGAATCAATCAGCTTCCCTTATAAACATCAACCTCTCATGTAATTATTTTCCTCTTTTATCTGTAATGCTTATTGTTTTCTTATTTCATCAAGTGATCTTTGCTATGAGTTTAAGTGAAACTAAATGAATCAGATATGGGGAGAATAGTGCCATTATCTCTCATGCTTTTGCAAGCAAGTTTGACTTTCTTTTTTTTTTCTTTTTAGGGCTGCACGTGCAGCATATAGAAGTTCCCAGGCTAGGGTCGAACTGGAGCTACAGCTGTCAGCCTACGCCACAGCCATAGCAACAGGGGATCCAAGCCACATCTGCAACCTATGCCACAGCTCGCAGCAACACGGGATTCTTAACCCGCTGATGGAGGCCAGGGATCGAACCGGCTTTCTCATGGCTACTGGTAGGGTTTTTTACCAGTGAGCCACAAGAGGAACTCCGCTATTTTCCAATGCCTTGTTTTTCCTACCCCTACAATGTAGTTGTTCACCCAGACTCGGATTTTTGCACTTTCTTTTCACTTGAGTCTCTAGCAACTTTTAGTGCTAGGTCTTCAGACTTAACATACATCTCAAGAACCCATTTCTCTTGTTTGCCCCAAGTTCTTCCACCTGAGCACTGTCCCGACCCTTCAAACTTAACATATGCAAACATGAACTGATCTTCACTATCTGCAGTCTCCCTCCTGTGTGCACTGTTTTAGTTATTAGCATTAGCACCATCATCTTTCTAGGGACCCAGTATCTATACCAATGGTACAGTAAGTCTGGTGTAAAGCCCAATGATCTCTATTTTATTAAAGCTTCCCCAGGTGGCTAATTCTCATGCCATGAAGCTTTGGGAACCACTTCGCCAAACCTCTGCAGATTTCTCCCTCTTCTGAGCCCCCACATCCAGTCAGGTGCCAAACCATTTCATCCCACCTCTGAAATTCTTCTCTTATCTACCTACACCCCTTAATTCTCACTCCTAACATGCTTATGGATTACCCAAACCATTGTAATGGCCTTTTTGGGGAGATAACTGTGGTAAAATATGAACAATGTAAAACTTACCATTTTAACCATTTTTATGCGTACAGTGGCATTAAGTTCATTCACATTGTTATGTAACCATCACCACCATCCACCTCTAGAATTGTTTCATCTTCCCACACTGAAATTCCTTAAACATTAACTTCCTAGTCCCTTTTCCTCAGCCCCCATCAACCACCATTTTACCTTCTGCTGGCCTCATTCTTTGCCCTCAGATAATTAAACTGGACAATGCCAAAAAGAAAACATATAAAAATGTCTAATTCTACCATATTTCCTTCCAGTTCTTTACTCAGCACAGTAAAGTTCATCTTTCTATGTAAAACAAACTTTTTTTTTTTTAAATGGTTGCACCCATATCATACGGCAGTTACTGGGTCAGGGACTGAATCCACACTGGAGTACAGCTCCTTTAACACACTGCACTAACCTGCGGATTGAATCAGTGCCTCTGCAGCAACTGGAGCCACTGCAGTTGGATTCTCAACCCACTGCACCACAGCATGAACTCCAAAATACACAATTTTTTTTTTGTCCATGCCCGCAGTATGCAAATTCAAGAGTTCCCAGGCCAAGCATGAAATTTCGCCACAGCAGTCATAATGCCAGATCCTGAACCCACTAAGCCACCAGGGAACTAATAAACTCTTCATGAGCATTATTTTAGTCTTTTTTTTTTTTTTTTTGTCTTTTTTGTCTGTTGTTGTTGTTGTTGCTATTTCTTGGGCCGCTCCCGCGGCATATGGAGGTTCCCAGGCTAGGGGTTGAATCGGAGCTGTAGCCACCGGCCTATGCCAGAGCCACAGCAACTCGGGATCCGAGCCGCGTCTGCAACCTACACCACAGCTCACGGCAACGCCGGATCGTTAACCCACTGAGCAAGGGCAGGGACCGAACCCGCAACCTCATGGTTCCTAGTCGGATTCGTTAACCACTGCGCCACGACGGGAACTCCTTCATGAGCATTATTTTAAAATAGCTATAGAGCATTCCATTGTGTTTACCATAATTTATTTAGGCACTCCCTAATTATTGGGCACTACTTTTTTTTTGGTCTTTTTTTGCCTTTTCTAGGGCCGCTCCCGCAGCATATGGAGATTCCCAGGCTAGGGGTCTAATCGGAGCTGTAGCTACCAGCCCACACCAGAGCCACAGCAACACGGGATCCTTAACCCACTGAGCAAGGCCAGGGATCGAACCCGCAACTCCATGGTCCCTAGTCGGATTCGTTAACCACTGAACCATGACGGGAACTCCTATTGGGCCCTACTTTAAATAAGGCTATAATGAATATATCTTTCAGGAGGGAAATTGCTATGTCAAAAGAATGTTTAAGGTTCCTGACATATATTTCAAATCACTCCCCAAAAGGATTCTACCATTTTATGCTCCCACCAGTAGCATATGAGCATGTCCATGTCAGTACACTTGCCAACATGTGGCTGCACATGTGGCATACGGAAGTTCCCAGGCTAGGGGTCAAATTGGAGCTGTAGCCATTGATCTGTGCCACAGCGATGATGCTGGATCCTTAACCCACTGAGTGAGGTGAGGGATCAAACCCACGTCCTCACAGATACCGGTCACGGTCATTACCATTGAGCCACAACGGGAACTCCTGGCCACCCAACCTTGATCTCCTGCCTCAACAAATGCAGAATGCTATTATTTTCTTCTCTTTAAAAGCAGGAAATTCATGTCTCTCTATATTTTTTTGTTAGAGGAGGGGTGATCTGTGAGTTATAATAGTGAGGAGGTACAGAATGATTATCAGACTTAGATCTAACATGAACTTGAGTTATATTTCTTTGGATTTGCTGTACCAACATTTCCAAAGTCAAATTTAATTTCCCAATATTGCCTTATCATGAACTCTATGAAGTTAGCTCCTTTCTTCTTGGTAGTCAACAGGAGGAAAATATTCCCAACAAGGAAACCAAGCATATCCTCAGAAGTAGTATATATGCTTATGTGACTTCAATGTTTTCTGGCTTAAAAAAAATAACTGTAGCTTGTCCTGAGATTTTCAATTCACTTTATTACCCATCTTTCCTTCTCCATTTCAATCCAAGGCCTGTACAGTCAATAAAATTAGGAGACAAATCATTTTTGAGGATCTCAAATTACTACTGGGATGACAAGTTTCCTTTTAAACCTCTGAGCTATAGTGAAATAAATCCAAATAAACAAGAAATAAGGTGGCTCTGAAATTTGTCCCCAGCGATTAAAATTTCAGGATTTTAAAATTATAGTCTTTTATAGTAAATTTATGCAAACTGGCAAAAAAAAACCCACATTTCTTAGGCCTCAATCAAATTCTAATATGGATATCTATTACTCTTATATTAGCTTTCCCACTTCTATATATATAAGCAAAGAACAAACTAGATTGAAATAATTTGGATCTTTGGACTTTACTCTGTAATTTCTCCTTAGTAGTGTTCTTCAACTGCTAATCTTATATGTTAAAACCGACTGTGGGTCATTTATAAAGTAAATATTTTAAAAATGGATTTTAAAAGTGATTTTCTTTGGAATCCTTCTTCAAACTGCAAAAAAAAAAAAAATGCAAGCTTTTCAATTCTTTATAAAAACAAAGTTTTAAACATCTTAGGTTTGCATTTTTAAATGTTTTTACAAGGAAGACATAGAACTTTTGTAAAAGCTCTTTACTCTCTTTTTAAGAGCTACCAGCAGAGCTCCCTGTGGAAACTGCTGTACAGTAAGTATGTATATTTAAAACCCTCTATGTAACTAATCCACAAGCAGGAGACATTGCATTTGAAAAATTACTTCAACTTACATATTTTTCTTTTCCTTTTGGCATTGAGATTTATATTTATTTTCTATATCTCGCCATTTTTATAAGTCAATACTACTTTATATGAAACAGTGGCCCAATCTCATACCCTTCTTGCCTTCTTCAAAACATGCAAAGCACAGGACTGTTGACCACAGCGTTCCCCTATGGCACAGTGGGTTAAGGATCCAGTCATGCATTAAGGATCAGGAGCCTGGGCTGCTGCTGTGATGCAGGTTTGATCCCTAGCCCTAGAACTTCCACATGCCATGGGTGTGGTCAAAAAAGACAAATAAAAAAATAAAGGAGAAATAAAGAATTTCAATTTTAAAAAAAGTCCCAACTTCCTATAGGATTAAAAAAGAATAGAAAGAGGAGTTCCTGTCGTGGCACAGTGGTTAACGAATCCGACTAGGAACCATGAGGTTGGGGGTTTGATCCCTGGCCTCGCTCAGTGGGTTAAGGATCCAGCGTTGCCATGAGCTGTGGTGTAGGTCGCAGATGCGGCTCGGATCCCACGTTGCTGTTGGCTCTGGCGTAGGCCAGTGGCTACAGCTCCAATTAGACCCCTAGCCTGGGAACCTCCATATGCCGTGGGAGCGGCCCAACAAATGGCAAAAGACAAAAAAAAAAAAAAGAATAGAAAGTTAAGACTTTAATTTTCACTAAAGCAGAGGCAATAGAAAAAAGGCACTTTGTATAAGACTAGTTAGAGATAATTTATGTTGCTTCTTATTCTCCTACTGAAATATGAAAGTAGAGGCTAGTTTTGCCTTTTTTTTTTTTAAATGAACCCTACCAGATTTTTTGAAACATCATAAAATGACTCAAATACTATAAAATCAAGGGTGAAACTAGGAGGGATCAGAGCTGCTAAGGGAAAAAGGCAGGATCTCAGTTTTATGTTTTTGGTTGTTTGGGTTTTTTGTTTGCTTTTTTTTTTTTTTTTTTTGCTTTTTAGGGCTGCACCTGCAGCATATGGAAGCTCTCAGGCTAGGGTTCCAATCGGAGCTGTAGCCACTGGCCTACACCACAGCTCACAGGAATGTGGGATTCATAACCCACTGAGCAAGGGCAGGGATGGAACTCGCGTCCTCACAGATACTAGTCAGGTTTGATACCCCTGAGCCAGGACGGGAACTCCAGTTTTATGGTTTTTTTTTTTTTTTTTTTTGGTCTTTTCTAGGGCCGCTCCCTTGGCATATGGAGATTCCCAGGCTAGGGGTCTAATCGGAGCTGTAGCCACCGGCCTACATCAGAGCCACAGCAACTTGGAATCCAAGCTGCATCTGCAACCTACACCACAGCTCACTGCAACGCCGGATCATCGACCCACGGAGCAAGGGCAGGGATCGAACCAGCAACCTCATGGTTCCTAGTCGGATTCGCTAACCACTGCGCCATGATGGGAACTCCTCCAGTTTTATGTTTTAAAGCAATATGACACTGGGTAAGTCATTACTGAATAAATACTTAAAGAACAATGGGATATCTGTGGAATTGTCTTAGATCTGTATCTCTACCCTACAATATACTTGCCAACCTACGGTTGATGCTCTTTGGTTAATTTTTGTAAAATCATTGAAGTATAAACACAGAGCAACAAATTTTAAAGTCAAACAAGGAAATTCCTGATGTGGCACAGCGGAAATGAATCTGATTAGGAACCATGAGGTTGCGGGTTCGATCCCTGGCCTCGCTCAGTGGGTTAAGGATACGGCATTGCCATGAGCTGTGGTGTAGGTCGCAGACGCGGCTTGGATCCCACAATGCTGTGGCTGTGGCTGTGGCTGTGGCTGTGGCGTAGGCCAGCAGCTGTAGCCCCTATTGGACCCCTAGCCTGGGAACCTCCACATGCAGCAAGTGCGCCCTAAAAAGCTAAAAATAAAATAAAGTCAAATGAATCTCAGTTCAAATCTTGATATTATCATTTACCTTTTGGGAGATGATTTGAAGCACATAATCTACTCATATAAGCCTCAGTTTCCACATTTGTAAAACATTAAATACCATCCTCAAATGACTGTTGTAGGGATTAAATGAGATAATGCATGAAAAGTGTCTAGTCTGTTCTTGAATGTTGGAAATACTGAGTATCAGTATGTGTTTCTGTATACAGCTAATACAATATATTCTGAAGGAAGCAGACAGAGTCTAAGAAATGAAATAGACTGAATGTGAATTTCAGTTCTGTCAATTACAAACTTTCTGATTTGGATAAATAATTTCACTTTCAATCTCAATTTCTAATCCATAAAACTCTAAAACTAACCCTAATACCAATTGTACTGAGAGGATTAAATAAGACTAACTAATAAAATTAAAAAGTAAACTGGTTAAGAAACCCTGGAAGATACGAGCATTATTGAACATACAAAATCTACAGAATGGGACTATTATGCAACACTGAAGACTATGTAGAGATGGTAGTTACCTCCAAAAAGCAAGCTAATTGTTCTTTCCCTCCCTTTTCACAAAAAGATCAATTTTTGATAGCACATAGCCTTCCTCATTTATGTTCCCATAAAACTCCACATTATCACTATTAAGGCACTTCTCATATATAACTGTTTCTGTTTTGCCAGTCTTTTCCATTTGACCAAGTGTCTTTGAAAGGATTAGCAGTCAAGACCACAAAAGTAAAGGATCATTACAATACATCACTTCTATAGTGCTTATCTATCCATGAGTCTTCACGTCTTTAGTCACTCCTCAGATCTGTGTTACAGTTTATGCAGGGCTATTTAAGGACCTGGACACATTCTCTTGCATTCATGAAGAAAGATTCATGTATTTTCCTAGTACACACATAATCTTTCTGTGACTCTGCCTTGACATTACACTTGCTTCCAATCTTTTAGAACAAGTTTTATCCCACTCCACATGCCATCCCTATAATAACATGTATACTTAGTTTAAGCACCAATGAATGTTATACTCAGGTCAAAATTTGGCAGTGTATTGATAAAGTGTTCATAGCAGGGATCATTAACACACAAAAGATGCACTGTAAATATTGGGTATATGAATTATGAAAAATTCCACCACAAATATAGATATATTTTGTACTCCCAATTTCCCTGTCCTAGTGAAATCGTGAGAAACATTTATGGAATGGGTAATAAAGTCCAGTTAAGAACTGCTGCTCATAGCTCTAGATTAAGGATTTTTGCAAATATTTGGACAAAGAGTCCATGCTCAACACCACCATCTGCTTCTTAAACATGTAGATGGTAACTCTCCACAGACTGAAATTATCATGTAAATTGTATATATATGCTCTGTGTTGAGGTTCTCTTCAGCCAAATTTATTAGAACAAATAAAACAAAGATCTACTTAATAAACTATTATCTACTTAAACACATGGTTTATGGATGAGCAGTTTGCTCTTGCAGTGACAAAAATTTAACCTTACAATAAGGAGTCAATAATGGATTAAACCATTCTTCTATAAGAAAACCTTCGTCTCACAAACCCAACATATAAGCTTTTATCTATTCCTGTAACAGAAATGACAGGAAACAATTTTTTTTTTATTCCTAAAAAAAAAAAAATAACAAGAGTTCCCACTGTGGAGCAGTGGGTTAAAAATTTGACTACACCAACTTGGATCACTGTTGAGGCGGGGATTCAATTCCTGGCCCAGCACAGTGGGGTAAAGGATCCAGAATTGTGTCACAGATGCAGCTCAGATTCAATCCCTGGCCCAGAAACTTCCATTTGTATATATATGTATGTATATACACATACACACACACCCCCTTAGTGCAGAACACTATCTTATGTGCAAAGTATGTGGGATATTTATTTATTTATTTATTTATTGCTTTTTAGGGCCGCACACATGGCATATGGCGGTTCCCAGGCTAGGTGTCCAATCAGAACTGTAGCTGCCAGCCTACACCACAGCCACAGCAACACAGGACCCGAGCCGAGTCTGCAACCTACACCACAGGTCACAGCAACACCAGGTCCTTAACCCACTGAGTGAGGCCAGGGATCAAACCCACAACCTCATGGTTTCTGGCTGGATTCATTTCCACTACACCACAATGGGAACTCTGCATGTGGGGTATTTAAAATGTTTATATAGGTATATAGACTCTGTCCTCAAATTGTTTAGTTGAGGGAGTTCCCATCGTGGCTCAGTGGTTAATGAACCCGACTAGGAACCATGAGGTTGCGGGTTAGACCCCGGCCTCACTCAGTGCGTTAAGGATCCATCGTTGCCGTGAGCTGTGGTGTAGGTCACAGACGTGGCTTGGATCCTGAGTTGCTGTGGCTCTGATGTAGACCGGTGGCTACAGCTCTGATTAGACCCCTAACCTGGGAACCTCCACATGTCGCGGGTGTGGCCCTAAAAAAAAAACTGTTTAGTTGAGAAGGAAAAGGAAGACATGTACCTCCCCCAAAAAGACAAATTAATAAAGGAGAAATTACAAAAGGCAAAATGTAAAAAATGTCATAATAGAAGCATAAATAAAATGTTACATATAAGTAGATGTAACAACAGTAAACAAAATGAAATAACAAAAATAATTAATAAAAACACTAATTAAAGTAACATTTTCCCACTAGATTTTAAAAAAAGAAAATTTTGGCAGCTTAAGTGCAAGGAAATCCTTATCTGTGGCAAAGTGGATGTCCTGGACTAGCTGGATACACCGGATGGTTTGTTTTAGATCAGAACTCCAAGTGATAAACTATAGACGGAAACACAGTATTAACCCAGGACAATGGCTGTGTTCAAGGGGTCAGCAAGCACTCCATCCTGAACATCCAGTCAGTTACCACTGAGAACAAGAATGTCATCCAAGTTTCCATCTCTTTAGACGTTTTGTATTTTTTTTTTTAATTGTACAAAAGAACTGCTATTAGCAATTGCCAAGCTTTTGTTATCACTAGGGATTTTCTGACCAAATTGGCATTATTAACTGAGGTCAGGAAGAGGAGAAAAGACAAAGATGTGTTCATATTCTTTCCCTCCTCATTCTTACGTAACACATGACTAAGGAGTTCAGTTGTAGTAGACTGAGAACTGTCACAGAGCATAGATATCAACTACAGAGTGTTAAGCTATGGCGTACTGCACTGTCGACCCACCACAAATAACTATTTTCATTTATGATTTATTAATTTTGAAATTAAAAGGTAATTTTTTAAAAGCTGCAATAATTTTTGAGCATCAAAATAAATAACAGTGGTATAGGATTATAAATATCCATGAGCCCGCACTGATATAAATAAATAACTGAATAAATAAATGGAGGAGAAGGGATAGTTCTTATAGAAGAATTCCAATTAATAAGTGTCAAAGGAATGAGGAAAATAGAAAATTATCATGAGAACTCTATAGGAATAACTGTTGCCAGCCAGACCCACTGATAAATGCTAAAATTAGTGAAAAGTTTAAAGAGTAAAGGGTGAACGTTTAAATAGTAACAGGATGTTTGCAGTCTCAACAAATCTCCCCCTAGAATTTACTGATTACAAAGGAGGAAACAGTAACTTTAACATGGAGAAATCCAAGAGTGATCAAGGTTTATATCACCAGTATTAAGACACTGATAGAGTTCCCATTGTGATGCAGCGGAAACGAATCCAATTAGGAAACATGATGTTGCGGGTTCGATCCCTGGCCTCACTCAGTGGGTTAAGGATCCGGTGCTGCTGTGAGCTGTGGCGTAGGCAACCTCCATATGCCATGGGTGCGGCCGTAAAAAGGACAAAAGACAAAAGACAAAAAAAAAAAAAAAAAAAAAAAAAAAGACACTGACGTGAGGCATCCTATCCACCCAAACGTATTGAAGATATATCGCCTCTGAAGTATTCTTGTTCAAAAAAATATGTATGGTCTGTCTACTCACGATAAAAAAAGAGACAAATCCAAATCGACAGACCTTGTGGAAAATGATTCAAATGGTTCAAAACTGATGACCACAATAAGGTTAGTTAACACATCCATCTCTTCACATAATTGCAACTGTGTGTGGTGAGAACAGTGAAGATATATTCTCCTTGCAACTTTCAAGTATAAAGTACAATATTGTTAACTATATCACCAGGTTGAATATTAGATACTCAGAAATTATTCATCTTCTTTTTCTTCTTCTTTTTTTAGGGCAGCACCTGCGGCGTATGGAAGTTCCCAGGCTAGGGGTCAAGTCAGAAGTGTAGCTGTCGGCCTACACCAGAGCCCAACACCAGATCCTAGCCACCATCATCAACCTACACCACAGCTCATGGCAACAATGGATCCTTAACCCACTGAGCGTGGCCAGGGATTGAACCCGTATCCTCATGGATACTAGCCAAGCTCTCAACCTGCTGAGCCACAACAGGAATTCTCAACTTATTCATCTTATAACTGGAACTTTGTACCCTGTGACCAACAAACCCCTTTCTATTTCCCCCATTCAGTTTTACTTCATTCTTAATGAGTCACAGTAGGTTTGAGAAGTCAGAATAATGACAAAACCAAGTAGCGTCATTTTATAGGTACCTATATTTAATTCCATGACAAATATTTTTGTCAAAAAATATTAAGGTAATATTTTAGAGCAGTTTTGGATGTGTAAGTTTTCCCCTTACAACTGACAGCCAATTTGTGTTAATGTTAGCTTCCTATAATTAATAAGAGTGCTTATCTAGAGATTCTATTTATCTTCAGGCATGCTAAATCCTCCTCTCTCCTGGAGATTATTCAAGGAAAGGACAAAGATTCACCAGTGTAGTAAGTACATATGAATTAGATAGCTACAGTCAATACTGTCTACATAAATTACCATATTTAGAGAAGATTAATGAAATAGCTGTTCATTTCAAGTGTATTATGTTTGGACACACACACACACAATCAAGAGTGTGCTAATACTAATATAATATAGATAGAAAATTTTACAGCTGGAGGAGAACTTAGTGATAATTTTGTACAACCTGTTCATTTTTAAAGATGTTAGGAGTTCCTGTCGTGGCTCAGTGGTTAACGAACCCAACTAGCATCCATGAGGATGCGGGTTCAATTCCTGGCCTCACTCAGTGGGTTAAGGATCTGGTGATGCCATGAGCTGTGGTGTAGCTCCCAGACATGTCTTAGATCTGGCATTGCTATGGCTGTGGCACCTACAGCTCCGATTGGACCCTTAGCCTGGGAACCTCCATATGCCACGGGTATGGCCCTAAAAAGACAATAAAAAAGACCAAAAAAAGAAAACGTTAAACTAAAAAACTAAAACCATAAGAAAAATGAGGCTCAAAGAAATTAGAAAACTTTTTCCAAGTCACAGCTTATGGAAAAGCCGTGGTTAAAAGACCAAGTCACCTTTTCTTGAATATGTGCTCAACTTTCAATTTGGTTTTTGAGATAGTGGAAAATTGTAAAACACTATAGATTACTCAGCAGCCAGTACAAATGAGTCAGCATTTAAACTTGCTCACTGGGTCTCAACAATGAAGTAGTCAGTTCTTATCCAGGATTAACATGATAATTTTACCATGTGTGTGAGTAAATGAGAATTTCAATTCATGTTTCAAGAATGGGGAAAAAAAAAGGAAAAAAGGGAAAAACACGAATGCTGGTTAACAATCTCAAAGAAGAGCACATTACTATATTTAACGCACTGGTATGCCCACCTGAAAGCAAATGGTGCTTTCTCAAGCCTCAGAAGCACAGAAGAGCCTGAACAGTCAAAGCCACTGTCTTCTTCCCTGTCATGGGCTTGGCAGCAATGGCATAGGGAGAAGTGGTTAGAAGAGAAGCTCAGTAGCCCCAGCAAAATTAAAAGGGAGTTCCTGTCATAGCTCAATGGTTAAGGAACCTGACTAGTATCCATGAGGTTGTGGGTTTGATCCCTGGCCTCACTCAGTGGGTTAAGTACCCAGCATTGCTGTGAGCTGTGGTATAGGTCGCAGACTCAGCTTGGATCCTGTGTTGCTGTGGCTGTGGGATAGGCCAGCAGCTGTAGCTCTGATTTGACCCCTGGCCTGGGAACTTCCCTGTGCCACAGGTGCAGCCCTTAAAAACAACAACAACAACAACAAAAACCCCTAAATGAAAAGCATGAAATGAAAACACTACTTTTAAAAAAAAAAAAATTATTTACTTTTTGGAAAAGACTATACTTTTCTGTGTCCATCCCTTCAGAACTTATATCCAGGAGTGCCCGTCATGGCACAGCGGAAAGGAATCCAACTAGTAACCATGAGGTTGCAGGTTCCATCGCTGGCCTTTCTCAGTGGGTTAAGGAAATGGGTTGCCGTGAGCTGTGGTGTAGGTCACAGATGTGGCTTGGATCCTGCATTGCTGTGGCATAGGTCAGCAGCTATAACTCCGATTAGACCCCTAGCCTGGGAACCTCCATATGCCGAGCAGGTGTGGCCCTAAAAGCAAAGCAAAAAAAAAGAACTTACATCATACTCGTGGCTTAATTCCACTTCTTTGGATTCCAGCTTCTTTATATATAAAATCATAAAACTTACCCTTAGGGGGTTATTGAGAGCATTAAATGAATTAAAGTATGGAAAAGGATTTTAGAAATTATAAAAGCCATACAAATTAAAAATATTATTGAGGAGTTCCCGTCGTGGCGCAGTGGTTAACGAATCCGACTAGGAACCATGAGGTTGCGGGTTTGGTCCCTGGCCTTGCTCAGTGGGTTAAGGATCCGGCGTTGCCGGGAGCTGTGGTGTAGGTCGCAGACGCGGCTCGGATCCCGCGTTGCTGTGGCTCTGGCGTAGGCCGGTGGCTACAGCTCCGATTGGACCCCTAGCCTGGGAACCTCTATATGCCGCGGGAGCGGCCCAAGAAATAGCAACAACAACAAAAGACAAAAAAAAAAAAAGACAAAAAAAAAAATATATATATTATTGTTATGATCTAACACAGAACCTGACAATTATGTTCACCAGTTTCAGAAGTTAGTGCACATGGCAAAAAGCAGGTGTTCAGTGTTTGTTAAATGAATTCGTGTACAAAGTGGTTAAGACTTCCTTTCAAGGAGCATTACCATATAACATAATGGGTTATACGTGGTGGGAATTCAGAAAAATGACCACTGTACCTTGATGACTCTGACCTAAAACATGATGAGAAATATTGTGAGGGTTAATGAGATAAAGCTCACAAAGCAGACCAGGGCTTCAAGGAAAAAGGATCCTCTCAGCATCATCATCCTTGAATATATAAGCCTGGCACATTAACGCCAGAATAACAATGAAAATTCAAGTGATAATAATAGCCTGTCAACAGTGGAGAAAACTGGATAACTCTTTAACTTGGATTATTCTGTTGAAATGTTTGCTAAGTGAACAAAATGTTTTATAGCACACATACAAACCTTTAAAAAGGTCTCAGTGTTCTAAATTTACTATTATGTCTAATTTTCTGTTGGTGAATATCCTGAAATTAGAAACATGCGAAACAAATACCATCCCAGTAACAATTCAAAGTGTATGCCTGGAATGGGGAGGAAAGCATACACATATGAACCATAATGGGTTCTTTAATAGAATATGTCTCCCCTTTCTCTGTGGGTTAAAAATAAGTACTGGAGGAGTTCCCGTCGTGGCGCAGTGGTTAACGAATCCAACTAGGAACCATGAGGTTGCGGGTTCGGTCCCTGCCCTTGCTCAGTGGGTTAACGATCCGGCGTTGCCGTGAGCTGTGGTGTAGGTTGCAGACGCGGCTCGGATCCCGCGTTGCTGTGGCTCTGGCGTAGGCCGATGGCTACAGCTCCGATTCAACTCCTAGCCTGGGAACCTCCATATGCTGCGGGAGCGGCCCAAGAAATAGCAACAACAACAACAACAACAAAAAAGACAAAAAAAAAAAAAGTACTGGAAATCTCTGAAAATGCATGTGTTGGGCTCCCCAGACTCAAGCCACAGCAGTGACCATGTTGGATCCTTAATCCACTGAGCCACCAGGGAACTCCAAGAGTTTTGTTTCATGTGAATAATTTTCATTTAATTTCACAACAACCCTATGAGATAGGCAAATTATTACTCTCATTCTACAAGTGAGGAAACTGAGGTCTTAGAGAAAAAAATGTGCCATGTGCCACCCTGCCACTAAATAGCAAAGATGGAAATAAAGATTAACAATGTAAATACTACTATAATTTACCAATTAATAATTACAAAAATAGTAATTATAACTCAGTATATTAAGTGCTGTTACAGTAGTATATATAGAATGTATTATACAAAGTAATAGGAGAACTTGATCACTGAAAGATAAGCAGAAGTACCCCAGGGAGACATGGTGGAAGCCAGCGTGCCTGGTTGGGGTTACAGCATAAAGGTGAAACAGTCAGAGAAATGTATATACTTAGGAAAGCCCAGAGTATGGGGTTCAAGGTGAAAAGCTGTGATCTGTTCTTTTTTTTTTTTTTTTTTTGCTTTTTAGGGCTGCACCCACAGCATATGGAGGTTCCTAGGCTAGGGGTCGAATCAGAGCTATATCGCCAGCCTACAGCAACATCCGATCCAAGGCGCACCTGTGACCTACACCACAGCTCAGGGCAATGCAGGATCCTTAACCTACTGAGCGAGGCCAGGGATCGAACCTGCAACCTGATGGTTCCTAGTCAGATATACTTCTGCTGTGCCATGATGGGAACTCCTGTGATCCATTCTTGAAAGGTTGTTGATATTTAGTTAAGGGTTATCAGATACCATGAAAAGTAGTTTTGGCTGTTAGGGATTATTCTTTCTTAAAGAGCTACCAAGTTAAGTGTACAAAAGGAAAGAAGTACCTTAAAAACCATAAGACTTTTCCCCTCAAAGCAGAGCTTGAAATCACTACTGAACACAGCTAAGTTCATAATATAATGGGTAAACATGTATTTGTAAAGAACGAAGTTCATGGATACAACATAGATTTTCCTCATGCACTAAACACATCATATGAGTTGTGAGTGGGACATAAGTATAAGCTATGTACTATAGAGTTCCTGCCCTTGAGTAGTAAAACATAATCTTGTCAAAGGGTTGTCCATGTGCACGCCAATGATACTTGCACAGGATACCCTAAATTTGGCCCTAGCCTTAATCTAAAAACCCAAGTTAAAAAAATGGAGTTCCTGTTGTGGCTTAGAGGAAATGAATCTGACTAGGAAACTTGAGGTTGCAGGTTCGACCCCTGGCCTCGCTCAATGGGTTAAGGATATGGTGTTGCCTTGAGCTGTGGTGTAGGTCACAGATGCACGGCTCGGATCTGGTTTTGGTGTGGCTGTGGTATAGACCAGCAGCTGCAGCTCCAATTCAACCCGCAGCATGGGAACTTCCATGTGCCATGGGTGCAGCCCTAAAAAGACCAAAAAAAAGTTTTTTTTAAATAAAAATAAAAACTTGAGGTCTTTCTCCCTGCTTTACTAGGGCTCTGTGAAATATGAATTATGGTAACAACCTCTTCCCTGGGATGGAGTTGAGGGCAACTGTAAAGAAAGTACTTCATATTACTTCCCTTGAACTCTAAGAAAGTTAGATCATGCATATGAGGATCCTCCTTTAGCTAAGGGGTCTGACTCTGTAAATAGCCAATTAAAAATATAACTTCAGGGAAACAAAACAAGATCATCAGTAGGTAAGTATTAGGACCATACGTGAACGAAGCAATAGTAGTAACATCACAAATAATTTCCATTTCCATAGCTGAATTCAGCCCAACAGTCAAACTAACAATTTGAATTAAATGGAAAGGTAATCTGATGCCAAGAAAGATGTGGTAAACTGAAGAGTGGAAAAATACTTGTTTAAGCCACAGACTATTCAACTGAGATGGATTATTGAAGGTTGCAAATTTCCATATGTTGGTAGATCATCTGAAAGTATCTTGCTTCAGTTCAAGACTGGATGTTCTTAAATATGTTTTATGTTTCCCAAAGCTTAAATGTGCAGTCAGTTCATTTAGTTTGTGGGGAGTGTAATACTTGAGATCCTTTCTTTCCATAGAGCAAAATTAATGAATCATCTGTTCCTGTGAGGAATTTGTGCTTCTGAAAGAATTTAAAATCTAATCTAGGAAAGTCCTGAGGTGCTATGTCTAAAACGGATTGTGGCAAACTTTGACTTCTTAGAAACTACTGTCTCAACATGTTTTTCTTTTGAGGAGCAATAAAATTCCATATATGGAATAAGACTTGGTAGCATACAATCCAATGAATCTGGCGCCTGGTGGGAGATTTCTGGTGCTCCTAGTGACCTTATGGAAGCAAAAGCACTGAGCAGCAAGGTTATCCACTTCTGCTTCCTCATACACCAGGCAAAGGAGGACAGCCCTCATCAGTCTCCAGCTTTTAAGACAAAATTAAGAGGGGGTTCTCAATAAATAACAGATTTCTACTGCAATAAAAGAAGGAGGAAGAGAAGAAAAGGTTTGGGGAATTGTTTTAAATGGAAAAGGCAAAAGTCCAAAGGTTAACATTAAAAAAAATTCCTACAGTGCATAAAATTCACAATGTACATTTAGTATAAACAGTAACCATCATACTACCTTCTACTATAAACTCTTTAAACTGGGGAATTTTTGTTTCTTCAAAATAATTCCTACTAACTGAGGAGATATGAAGACCTAATCCTGCAGTCTTCATAAGCCTTTAGGTGAAAATTAGGAAGGACAAGAACAATAAGAAAGCCTCTTAGCCAGAGTGAAGAGGGGAAGGAGACAGGGCCAAAGCTATACCTCCTTACACAAATAAATGACTACAAAGAAGTCTGCCTAGGTCATGGTTAAATTTGATATGCTGGTAAGGGATCACAGGAAGACTGGGAACAGAAATACGTAGCTAAATTATAATCAAATTAATTATAATTTCAACTAATAGCTGAAATTATAGGAGCAGATGACCTAAATGCTGGGCATATATGAGGGGGAGGAATCAGGGCCTTATCAGTTCCTGTTACTTCAGTGACCTGCTCCTAAACTAGCTAGCGCCAGTTTCTCCACAGAAGCAGAATGAGATCCTAAAACAAGTATCCATCCAGGTATGAAATAGAGAATGGAAGGAAGATTAACATAGTTTGAACACCTACTGGGAGTTCCCTTCAGGGTTCAGTGGTTAATGAACCCAGCTCAGATCCATGAGAATGTAGGTTCGATCCCTGGCCTCGCTCAGTGGGTTAAGGATCCGGCACTGCAGTGAGCTGTGGTGTAGGCTGCAGACGTAGCTCGGATCTGGTGTGGCTGTGGCTGTAGTGTAGGCCAGCAGCTGTAGCTCTGATTAGACCCCTAGCCTGGGAACTTCCCATATGCCGTGGGTGCGGTCCCAAAAAGCAAAAACTGAATAAAAAAATTAAAAAAAAAACAAAACATTGTGTGAACACATATTATGTGCTAGTTGCTTTTTTTTTTTTTTTTTTTTTTTTTGGTCTTTTTAGGGTTGCACCTGCGGCATATGGAGGTTCCTAGGCTAGGGATCAAATCGGTGTTGTAGCCGCTGGCCTATGCCTCAGCTACAGCAACACGAGATCCGAGCAATTGTCTGCCAACTACACCACAGCTCACAGCAATGGCAGATCCTTAACCCACTGAGCAAGGCCAGGGATTGAACCTGTGTCCTCATGGATACTAGTCAGATTGGTTTTCTGCTGAGCCACAATGGGAACGACCGTGCTAGTTACTTTATGTAAAATGTTTTATGTAACCTTCACAATCATTTGACTGAAAAATAAACTGAAGTTTAAAGAGTGTGCATTAAGCAACTGACAAGGGCTTAATCTCTAGAATATATAAACAACTTATACAACCCAACAGCAAAAAAACCAATCAATCAATGGAAAAATGGGCAAAAGACTTGAATAGACATTTTTCCAAAGAAGATATACAGATGGCCAACAACATCAAAAAATGCTCAACATCGCTGATTATAAGAGAAATGCAAATCAAAACTACCATGAGATACCACCTCACACCAGTCAGAATGGCCATCATTGATAAATCCACAAATAACAAGTGCTGGAGGGGCTGTGGAGAAAAGGGTACCCTCCTGCACTGTTGGTGGGAATGTAAACTGGTACAGCCACTATGGAGAACAGTTTGGAGATACCTTAGAAATCTATACATAGAACTTCCATATGACCCCGCAATCCCACTCTTGGGCATCTATCCGGACAAAATTCTACTTAAAAGAGACACGTGCACCCGCATGTTCATTGCAGCACTATTCACAATAGCCAGGACATGGAAACAACCCAAATGTCCATCGACAGATGAGTGGATTCGGAAGATGTGGTATATATACACAATGGAATACTACTCAGCCATAAAAAAGAATGACATAATGCCATTTGCAGCAACATGGATGGAACTAGAGAATCTCATACTGAGTGAAATGAGCCAGAAAGACAAAGACAAATACCATATGATATCACTTATAACTGGAATCTAATATCCAGCACAAATGAACATCTCCTCAGAAAAGAAAATCATGGACTTGGAGAAGAGACTTGTGGCTGCCTGATGGGAGGAGGGAATGGGAGGGATCGGGAGCTTGGGCTTATCAGACACAACTTAGAATAGATTTACAAGGAGATCCTGCTGAATAGCATTGAGAACTATGTCTAGATACTCATGTTGCAACAGAACAAAGGGTGGGGGAAAAATGTAATTGTAATGTATACATGTAAGGATAACCTGACTCCCTTGCTGTACAGTGGGAAAATAAAAAAATTATATTAAAAAAAAGTGTGCATTAATTGTTTTCCCATCATCATGCAAAATGCTAAGTCTAGTTGGTTCTAAAGCCAATGCCATTTCTACAATAAAACACAATCATCTGCAAAGATTCAGTCGGGTGTATTCTGCTCAATAGTCCTTTTTTTTTTGCCTTATAAGATAGAAACTCTACCTACTGATTAGCTTTTTTTGTTGACCTACTGGTTTCTGCACATTTTACTTCCTACTGGACCATAATAAGCCACTGGTTCTCTAGGTCTTGTCTTGATTATAGCTCCCAGACTGTGGCTATACTGGTTCATGACAGTTATACAGCTTACTCCTACTGCTGAGGAAATACTGCTGGGATAGTGCCATGAAAAAGTATCGATGAACAGCCAGCAAGTTAAAGACATGTAAAAGCGGGTTCTATGGGAGTTAACACTTCTAACGCTACCATTCTCACTAGTGGGAGGGATAAAGAAAGAGTTCTCAATAGTGAATATTTCAAAAATAATTTAAATCTTTGGATTTTTTCTTATTTTGCAGCAGCAGCTTTATCTCTAATTACATTTTGCTCAGGTAAATATTAAAATTCATCTTCCTTTTCACAGTAAATGCTGCAGACAGTGGTAATTCACTCTCTACCGAGAACCAGAGAAGGTAAGAGCTAACCTGACTGGGACGAAATACTTTAGGAAAATAAATAGCAAAATTAATCAATCTCACATGAATAACTGAGTTGACTGCTCAAAGAAAATGTTTTAAATTAAATTCAAGAATTAAATTCAAGATTACTGTCCTCCAAATAAGAAATCTAAAGCAACTGTTCAAACTTTTTTTCTGAAAATCGGCAAATAATTTCTCAGGTGTGGGTTTTTTTGTTTGTTTGTTTTTTTGCAGTGTTGTTGTTAACAATTAACATAATTTAACAGGATTAACATTCCTTCCAGTTGTAATTTGTAGCCTAACCTGGTTAATACCCAATGATCTGGCAACAGTTCCCCACCCCCAACTTAAAAATACATTCCTTTCATAAAGAATTTCAGATTTCTTCAAATGGATAAAATGAATACCTTACTAAGCAGCATTAAAGGATTTTATGTCCTTGCCTCTTTAATCCTTTCTATTTCACCACACACACACACACACACACACACACACACACACACACCCTCCTTCAGCACATCAACATCACAAAAACAAGTTAGCCTGCTAACTTTGTTCTGCGTTTAAGTTTTGCATTTAAGAAAGTCTTACAAATTATAAGACTGCAACTTTTGGTTCAGTGCATTTTCTCTCATTTATTAGTGTAACGAGTAGTCCTTCTAGTTCAGTGACATTAATACCATTACACTGCTAACACTGCACAAAATATTTGAATAAAAGGTAAGACATCAAAATTCTTTAAATTGTGCATTCACACATAATACTTTATAATTCGCAACTTTTGGGCAAGGATGCTGTTTTCCTATGGTTTTCCTCAATATTCTGCTTTAAAATCAGGCCCTTGGAGGCCTTGGCAGTATAATGGGGAGTAATTACAAAAAAAAAACCAAAAAAACCAGAGAGAGATGACGCCATTTCTGAGATTCCAGTGAGACACCACTGAAGAGGGAACATACATACATAAATAAATATGCAGCAGTAGTGTTTAGGGAAGTGTTTGGTAAAAGTTAAAGACCAGTCTCCTGACAGTAGCCCTCAAAGAGAAATAACCAGAAACTTTATGGTAGAAGAACCCCACCAGTCTGGAAACGGCACAGTATAGCAAAGAAAAGTAGTCAATATACAAAAAAATTATGTCAAGATGGGTTGTAGAACTAAATTTGAAATATAACCATAAAGCTTCTAGAAGAATATAGATCTTCATGCCCTTGAAGTAAGCAAAGGTTTCTTGGAATGGAAACACAACACTTATCATGAAAGAAAAAATTTCAACTCAGCTAAATCAACCATTAAAAAATGAATACAGGAGTTCCGGTTGTGGCGCAGCAGAAACGAATCTGACTAGGAACCATGAGGTTTCGGGTTCGATCCCTGGCGTTGCTCAGTCAGTTAGGATCCAGTGTTGCCGTGAGCCGAGGTATAGGTCACAGACGTGATTCGGATCTGGCATTGCTGTGGTGTAGGCCGACAGCTAAAGCTCCAATTCAACCCCTAGCCTGGGAACCTTCACATGCCGCAGGTGTGGCTCTAAAAAGCAAAAAAAAAAAAAAAGAAAGAATACACAAGCCACAGGATGGAGAAAATATTCACAACACACATTGGACAATAGATTTGTGTCTAGAATGTATAAAGAGTTCTACAAACCAACAACAAAGAGATAAACAACCTTGTTAAAAAAAATAGGTAAAAAGACTTGAACAGATACTTCAGGCTTTTTAAGATATGAATGGCTAATAAATACATAGAAAGGTGCCTTATCTTTATTCACCATGGAAACGGAAATTATAAACCATAATTAAGTACCATTTCTTGTCTGCTAAAAGGGCTAAAATAAAAGACTAACAACACCTAATAGTTAGGCACAATGTGGAACAACAGCAACTCTCACATTTGTTGCTGGGATTGTAAAAGCTTACATCTACTTACAAAGTTAAACATGCATCTACCCTATGAACTAACAATTCCACTCTTTTAAGTACGTATCCAACTGTAATGAAAACATACACAAATGAATAAGAACATTCATAGCAGTCTTACAACATGCGGAAACCTAAAACAATCCAAATGTCTGTCAACGGACACAGTATACTTGTATAACGCCAACATTAAAAAGCTGGAGTTCCCATTGCGGCTCAGCGGTAATGAATCCAACTAGTATCCATGAGGATGTGGGTTTGATCCCCGGCCTCGCTCACTGGATTAAGGATCTAGTGTGGCTGTGAGCTGCAATGTAGGTCGCAGATGCATCTTGGATTTGGCGTTTCTGTGGCTGTGGCATAGGCCTGCAGCTGCACCTCTGATTCAAGCCCTGGCCTGGGAATTTCCAAATACTGTATGTACAGCCCTAAAAAAAAAAAAAAAAAAAAAAAAAAAAGGAGAATCAACTATGGATACATATAAACATCTATGAACCCCAAAAACATGAATTTAAGTGAATGGAGCCTTATACGAAAGAATGCTTACTGTATGATTCCATTCCAACAAATTTCAAGAGTAGATAAAACTAATTTATGGTAGAAGAAATTTGAAAAATGGAGTTCCTGCTGTGGCACAGTGGATTAAGGATCTGGTGTTCTCTGTGGCAGTGCCAGTTCAATCCCAGGCCTGGTGCAGTGGGTTAAGGATTCAGCATTGCTGGCAGCTATGACACAGGTCACAGCTGTGGCTCAGTCACTGGCCTGGGAACTTCCATATGCCACGGATGTGACAAAAATAAATAAATAAAAATAAAAAATGGACACCTGAGGTAGGGGTAGGGAGAGGAATTGACTGGAAAGGGGCATGTGGGAATCTTCTGGAGGTGATGAAAATGTTTTACAGCTTATGTAGTGGTTACACAGGTGGATACAATTGTCAAAACTCATTGAAATGAACACCTAAGAACACATCGTATGTTAATTATACTTCAAGTCTTTTAAGTGTTAAGGAGTCAGAATTAACCAAAGTGATAGTTAAGTCATCTGACATAAAGAAAAATTTAATTTTATAATTTTATCTGAATTTTAAAAACTGAAATATTTAAAATATGCTAAAAATATAGAGTACAATATATTTGAACATTAATGCAACACAACTTTATGAATATTAAAATTTAGCTTCTTCTTCTTTTTTTTTTTTTTTTGCTTTTTAGGGCCACAGTTGTTAGGCTATGAGTTGAATCAGAGATGCAGCTGCTGACCTATACCACAGCCACAGCAATGTGGGATCCAAGCTGCATCTGTGACCTACACCACAGCTTGCAGCAATGCCGGATCCTTAACCCACTGAGTGAGGCTAGGGATTGAACCTGAATCCTAATGGATACTAGTGGGGTTTGTTACCGCTGAGCCACAATTGGGAACTCCTAAAATTGTCATGTGTTCACTTTTATTTCCTAAAAAAAGCCCCCATGAACCTCTCTCCCTGACTTTATTCATCAGTAATTATATCCTAAATTTGGTATAAAACAAATTTGTTATTTTTCCTCCATTTTTAGGTCACCTATATTTTATTTATCTTGGCTGTGCCTTCAGCATGTGGAAGTTCCTGGGTCAGGGGTCAAACCTGCGCCATAGCAGTGACCTGAGAAGCAGCAGTGACAATGCCAGATCCTTAACCTGTTGCGCCACAAGGGAATTCCAAGGTCACTTATATTTTATTTTATTTTTTATCTTTTTGCTATTTCTTTGGGCCGCTCCCGCGGCATATGGAGGTTCCCAGGCTAGGGGTCGAATCGGAGCTGTAGCCATTGGCCTACGCCAGAGCCACAGCAACTCGGGATCTGAGCCGTGTCTGCAACCTACACCACAGCTCACAGCAACGCTGGATCGTTAACCCACTGAGCAAGGCCAGGGATCGAACCCGCAACCTCATGGTTCCTAGTCGGATTCGTTAACCACTGCGCCACGACGGGAACTCCAAGGTCACTTATATTTTAAACAACCTTTTTATACTTGAGGTTTGATGCTGTTCTTTCATTTAACAAACCTAAGAAACGCCAGTGATGAGACTGGCACTTTGTTAGATGCTAAGACCACAGTCTAGAAGAGCAGAATACCTGAGATAAAAACAATTTCATGCCAATGTGCAGATGCGAATAGAGAATATCTTTAAATTGTCTTGCAAAAGAGGAGTTCCCATTGTGGCTCAGTGAGTTTAGAACAGACATAGTATCTGTGAGGATGTGGCTTCCATCCCTGGCCTTGCTCAGTGGGTTAAGGATCTGGCAGCTGCAGGCTGGTCGTAGATCACAGATATGGCTTAGATCCTGTGTTGCTGTGGTGTAGGTATCAGCTGCAGCTCTGATTTGACCCCCTAGCCCAGGGAACTTCCATATGCCTCAGGTGTGGCCAGAAAAAGAAAAATATTTTTTTTTGCAAAAGAAACTGATTCCCTACCTTGTCAACATCTAAATTCCTAAATCACTGTGAGTAAAACTGCTTGACAACAATGGGCAACACAAATAAATATATGCATAAATAATTACCCTTTTCTTGATTTTTTTTTTTTTTTTTTTTTTTTTAACGGACAGAGAGGAAGGAATTATTTGCCACATAATCTCAGGCTTTGGCTCTTCTTTGCAATACTCACTAAGAGAGTCCTGCCCTCCTTCACAATGAAAAAACCTCAAGTTACACAATAATCAGTGGCAAAATTAATTGCAACCTAGACCACTCAATATACTCCTTCGTCCTTAAGTGATTTTCTTCTGCTTGGAGAAAAAGAACTTATAAATGCTGCCTGTGTGAGTCTAAAAAAGATTAGTTACTAGCTATAACGAAAGGTAAAAGTGCAAAAGTGGATTTATCCACAAATCTACAACATAAAATCTCTTATCTGGCACTTCTGTATATCTCACAGCAATAAAATGCTGAGGCTCCATCTGAATGATCAAAGAGAGATTCACTATGTTTAGAATATCTTCAGTATTAAAATTAATTTGGGAGTTCCCATCATGGCTCAGCAGAAATGGGTATGACTAGTATCCATGAGGACACAGGTTCAATCCCTGGCCTCGCTCAGTGGGTTAAGGATCCGGCGTTGCTGTGAACTGTGGTATAGGTCACAGATGCAGCTTGGATCTGGCGTTGCTGTGGCTGTCGCACAGGCTGGCAGGTACAGCTCTGATTTGACCCCTAACCTAGGAATTTCCATATGCTGCAGGTGCAGCCCTAAAAATGACATAAATAAAATAATAAATAAACAAACGAACTTGATTATTCCAGTTCTCTGACAATCCATGTATTTGTAAATAAGTCTATTTATTTATTTGTTGTTTGTTTTGCTTCTTAGGGCCACACTCGCAGCATATGGAGGTTCCCAGGTTCTATAGCTGCCAGCCTACACCACAGCCACAGCAATGCGGGATCTTTAACCTGCTGAGAGGCCAGGGATCGAACCCAAATCCTCACGGTCACTAGTCAGATTCGTTTCCACTGCACCACAAGGAGAACTCCTGTAAACAGTCAATTTATAGTAAACTTCATTCTCTATCACATATTTAGAATTATAAAAAATGAGAATTGAAAGTCATCTTACTTTTAATAGATAAGAAATGTAAGACTTGTAAATGCTAGCATTTTTTTCCAAGGTCACATAGAGCTAATGGCCATCAGAAATGCTTTGCTGTATTTTTTTCCCCTAGTATCTTGTCCTCTCAGGCTTCAGTATGGGACTGAAGCACTTCTGGCACAAGACTCAATTTCTTTGACTACATCCCGAGGGGTGGAGATTCTTTAAGAATCCCAAAGTCTGGGAGTTCCCATTGTGGTGCAGCGGAAACAACTCTGACTAGTATCCATGAGGACGAGGGTTCAATACCTGGCCTCGCTCAGTGGATTGGAGGATATGGCATATATTAAAAATGCCATAAGCTGTAGTGCAGGTTGCAGACACAGCTTGGATCCCACATCTTGGATCCCGAACCTCTGTGGCTGTGGTGTAGGCCGGCAGCTGCAGCTCTGACTGGACCCCTAGCCTAGGGACTTGCATATGCCACAGATGCGGCCCTAAAAAAGCAAAAAACAAACAAACAAAGAGAATCCCCAAATCTTCTTTTTAAGTCTCAAGCACAGAGGTGATAGGAGAAAATATGAGGGAAAAAAAATTAGGAGAATAGTGGGAAGAAACTGGTAGGTGGTAGAGGAATAAGAACAACCATAATCTCCTTAGAGCAGAGGAAAAACATGCAAAAATATCTATGTGAAAATGTACATACAAAGAAGGCTGTCTGAGAATACTGCCAGATGTGGCTGCTACGAGACAGTTTGGTAGCATTTAAAACCATTTCATTCCTTTATTATCCAGTATAAGCACTTTAATCTAGTGAGGGCTGTCATTATTCTGTATCCTAAGATGAAATTAAAAAGTATAAAAATTGGGAGTTCCCACTGTGGCTGTGATGTAGGCTGGCAGCTACAGGTTCGATTCTATTCCCAGTCTATGAACTTCCATATGCTGCAGGTGCAAATCAATCTATTGCACTGTACGTGGACTGTGTAGATCAATATTAAAACATCTGGAGTTCCCGCCGTGGTGCAGTGGTTAACGAATCCGACTAGGAACCATGAGGTTGCGGGTTCGGTCCCTGCCCTTGCTCAGTGGGATAACGATCCGGCGTTGCCGTGAGCTGTGGTGTAGGTTGCGGACGCGGCTCGGATCCCGCATTGCTGTGGCTCTGGCGTAGGCTGGTGGCTACAGCTCCGATTGGACCCCTAGCCTGGGAACCTCCATATGCCGCAGAAGCGGCCCAAGAAATAGCAACAACAACAACAACAAAAAAGACAAAAAGACAAAAAAAATATATATATATATTAAAACATCTGTGGTGAGCAGTGATTTTTAGAAATTCTCTTTAGTCTTTTTTTGTTTTTCTGCAGAATTTATATTTGCCCAGTTAGCTTAATTTTTTCTATTGCTTTTACATTATGTTCACTGTAAAAATAAATGCAATTTTATTCTAGAATGTAATAATCTTTGAAGAGATTAATACAGAATATTTATCCTTAGTACTCTAAAATTTAGTATAGACTGCGAGTGATTTTTCTACAATGTAGACAGCCCTTTGCAATGAAAATAGCTAACAATTCACATTTATTTGTAAAGGTGGATATAATCTAGCTACTTTGCTAACTGATGTTTTCAAAAGTTAAATAACATAGTAATATATTAAAAATGGAAGAGCTAACAAAAAAAGTTTGGCTAGAGTATCTCTAAAAGAAAAACTGATTTTTGCATTACAGTTAGCAGATAATGATCAAATTGTTATAAGGATATCTAAGAAGTCAGTTTATCATTTTTACAAATCAAACTTCTTTTTTTTTTGGGGGGGGGAGTCTTTTTGCCTTTTCTAGGGCCACTCCCTCAGCATATGGAAGTTCCCAGGCTAGGGGTCCAATTGGAATTGTAGCTGCCGGCCTACGCCAGAGCCACAGCAGTGCGGGATCCAAGCTGCGTCTGGGACCTACACCACAGCTCACAGCAACGCTGGATTCTTAACCCACTGAGCAAGGAGAGGGATCAAACCCGCAACCTCATGGTTCCTAGTTGGATTCATTAACCACTGAGCCACGAGAGGAACTCCACAAATAAAATGTATTAAATTAAATTAAAATTATTAAAAAGTCAGTGTTCCAGAGTCTTGAAAATCAGCTACTTCATTAAATGTGTGTCCTGGAGTTGAATCATCACCTGCTTGTTTCCATCTTTGCCCTCTCATAGAATACCTCCATCCTCCACACACCTCACTCCCATTCCATGGTCTGCCCTCTCTCACCTAAGAGAAACACATTCCTATATGGCAAGTTCTCTCAGCATTTGTCTATCACTTGTATGACATGTATGAAAGAATTTGGATTAATTTATGTGCAGTTTATCAGCATTTATAAAGCCATTTGATGGTACTTCTTAAAAGAAGGGTTGTGGGACTCATGTTTTCTTTCCATTTCTTCCAGAGTGCCTCGCAGAATGTGAGTATTCAATGAGTTGACTATTCACATACAGCTATCTGTGTCCCAGCATGGAAAATCAGAAACAGAAACTGGGAGACACCAAAAACAATCTTCAGACAGACGCAACAACACAGAATCCAGGGCACGATTTCCTGCACATTAAGCCAATCATAGCGATAAATCCTCCTGCAGTCTGTAGACTTGCTAGCTTAACCTAGACTGATCCATCAAAGAAGCAATCTATTATAGGGGTAAATAACAGGAGCTGTGGAGTCTGATAAATCTGAGTAACTACCTTGCCTCTACCATCCAAGTACTATAACCTTGGGCAAATTATTTAATCTCTCCAGGCCTCAATTTCTTCACATTTAAAATAAGCATGATGCTACCTGCCTCATAGGGCTATTAAAAGAAATTGTGACCATGCATGTAAAGAAATGAGCAGAGGAAAGCTCTCAATAATGTCATTATTATTTGTTTTGTTTTAATTTTGAAATTTTTACAATTTAGCTACAAAAATATTTTAAGTACCATGGCTTCAATATCTGCATTATTAGAATGCACACAAGTTTGCTTAGCAACCACCCAATTCCACATTTCATAGTTTAGTGGTGCTGCCAATCTCAGTACACCAAGTATGGGCACATGATGCAGGCCAAGATCATAGTCTCCATCATCTTGGAAATAGTGATATAGCTAAAAGAAGTCCCTCCCAGAGACTAAAGATGCTAGAAGAAAAACTTTCCATTTTTAACAGGGGTTATTAAGTTAGGGCAATATATTCCTAGAACTGGCAGCATCATCTTAGCTGACTACACAGAATTAGATTCTCCACAGCAGATGTTGCAGCCAAGATAATTTGAGCCTTTGGATCCCTCTGGACCCAAACCTAGATCCACCCCCAGTCTTAGGAGTTATATGAGGCAATACATTCCACTGCTGCTCAGTTTGGTTTGGGTTTCTGCGACCAAAATAATTCTTACTGAAAAAACTGGCTATGTCTATTTTGACAGACAAAATTTTTTTCTCCATCCCAATCTATCTCTAACTTTAAGGCCTGTCCCTAAGCTCTCTCTGTTTTTGTTGTCCTAGTTATAAAATGATAATCATAATGCAATCTTGATAAGTTGCTTGAAACATATACAAAAGTGATGTTCAAAATACCACTAAAAATAAATGCTAAGAATAATTTATTTTTCACTTTGGAATGTCAAGAGTCTTTGAAAAGCTCCAAAGCTCACCTATGTCCAAGCAAATATATTCTTCTTGCTTTTCTTTCACAGCTGCCTATAAAGTTTCTAAATCTTTTTTTAAACTTAATTTTATTGGAGTATAGTTGATTCATAATGTTGTGTTAGTTTAGGTGTACAGCATAGTGCATCTGTCATACATATAAATATATCCACTTGTTTTTCCCACAGGGGTTATTACAAACTATTGAGTAGATTTTCCTATGCAGTCTAAATCTCTTATCTAATATGGTAGTTTCTCATGGAATCTCTAAAACTGTCTTCTGATGTTTTTAGAACATCACAGTGGACTTTGTTGTTTATGTTAGCCTAGCATTCATTCTTTCTTCTGAAACATGACCTTGATTATCCTTTGAGAAACCCCCACTTTTGAAGTATAGTTGACTTACAATGTTGCTGTACAACAAAGTGAGCCAGTCATACACACACACACACACACACTCCTTTTCTTATATTATCTTCTATCATGGTCTATATTAAGAGACTGGATATGTGTGCTTGCTATACAGTATGACCTTATTGCTTATCCATTCTAAATGTAATAGTTTCTATCTACTAATCCAAAAATTCCAGTCTACCACCCTCCCTCCCATTTCCTCTTTGGCAACCACAAGTCTGTTCTCCATGTCTGTGGGTCTGAGAAACCCCCACTTTTATTCCATGGTGCCCAGGTGAGTACCTGATTTAGGGCTGGCCAATCAAAATATCCCATACCTCTTGCCACATGCTTGGAACATTCTGGCAGAATGACTGGGAAAGAGATATTACAAAGACTTAGGTCTCATAAAATTAATTTACAGATTTACTATAATGTTTGTTTTTATTTCAGAGCTGCAGGTGCAGCATATGGAAGTTCCCAGGCTAGGGGTCAAATTGGAGCTACAGCTGCCAGCCCACACCACAGCCACAGCAACACTAGATATGGGCTGCATCTGCAACCTACAGCACAGTTCACGGCAATGCCAGATCTTTAACCCACAGAGCAAGGCCAGGGATGGAACCTGCATCCTCATGCATACTCTTTGGGTTTATTTCCACCAAGCCACAACAGGAACTCTGATTTATTATAATTTAAATCAAAATCCCGAAGGATTTTAAAATATTTATTTATTCATTATTTATTTTTAGGGCTACACCCGTGGCATATGGAAGTTCCCAGGCTGGGGGTCCAACTGGAGCTGCAGATGCCGGCCTATGCCAGAGCCACAGCAACGTCAGATCCTAACCATGTCTGCAAGCTACACTGCAGCTCATGGCAATGCTGGATCCTTAACACACTGATCGAGGTAACAGATTGAACCCACCTGGTCATGGATACCAGTTGGGTTTGTTTCCAATGAACCACAATGGGATCTCCCCCAAAGGATTTTTTTAAGGAATGATAAAATCACTCCAAAATGTATCTGGACATATAAGTAACTACATCAGTCTGCAACTGTTTATTGGGTTATTTTTCAAATTCTTCTTAACCAGCTTAGTCCACTTGAATTATTCAGTATTAAAATTTAAAGTTACATCATGTAGGTGTACCCAAAGAGAAAATCCATAATCAGATCACAGAATATAAAAATAAGTATATAAGAAATGGTGTATTGTACCTTATCCCAGCCCACTCCTTGAAGACATCACTAATTAAGCAGAGCTTGCTTTCCTGCTAATCCCATGGGCTTGGAATCTTTGACCACGTGGCACCCCAGGCAGCCCTATCAATCTACCAGGTAATGCATGCTAGAGGATTTTTTGACAAACACTGAGATAATCAGTTAACCATTTGGAAAAGAAAATAAAGTTAAATCTCTTGCATACCATATGTCAAAATAAGTTCTATGCAGATTAAAGAATTAAATGTAAAAAATGAAACCATAAAAGGACTAGAACAAAGCTGCTGCAAAAGAATATTCTCAGACAAACAGAGAAATCTAATGAAGAGACAGAAGCAAGAGCAAGAGTGGAGAGCAAAGTATTCAGCCCTGATGCTTCTGAGGCCTGGCTGCTCAGCTGTACTTGGAGTCCTGACACCTATCTACATCTTTACAATACTTCTACCCTTTTATCTGAACTAGCTTGATTCAGTTTCTATACTTTGAAAAAAAAAAAGAGCCTTGAATAGACATGTGCATTTCTTTAAAAACAACTGTTGTTAGTTGATCAACTGATTTTACTAAACATAAATGAATACATAATTTGTTGCAGTCTCTCTTATTTATTTTTTTGTCTTTTTAGGGCCACACCCACAGCATATGGAGATTCCCAGACTAGGGGTCCAATCAGAGCTACAGCTGCCGGCCTACACCACAGCCACAGCCACACCTGATCCGAGTCATGTCTGCGACCTACACCACTGCTCACAGCAGTGCCGGATCCTTAACCCACTGAGCGAGGCCAGGAATTGAATCTGCATCCTCATAGATACTAGTCAGATTTGTTTCCACTGAGCCATGACAGGAACTCCCAGAGTCTCTTTCAACAAAAAATCAAAGCTTCCCATTTTCCAAGGGTGAGGTATAACATTTTATACACATGACAGATTAACTAAATTGAAAGATACAGGACTCAACTTTCTCATCTCTCTGTTTTTTCAAGTTTCTTTTTTCTTTCTTTCTTTCTTTTTTTTTTTTTTGTCTTTTGTCTTTTGTCTTTTTAGAGCGGCACTGACAGCACATGGAGGTTCCCAGGTTAGGGGTCTAATCTGAGCTATAGCTGCCAGCCTACACCACAGCCATAGCAACACCAGATCTGAGTCGCATCTGTGACCTATACCACAGTTCACAGCAACACCGGATCCTTAACCCACTTAGCAAGGCCAGGGATTGAACCCGCAACCTCATGGTTCCTAGTCAGATTTGTTTCCACTGCACCACAATGGGAACTCCTCTTCAAGTTTATTTTCATAAAGCATTCTTAAAAATGGGAGTTCCCGTCATGGCTCAGTAGTTAACACATCTGACTAGGAACCATGAGGTTGCAGGTTTGATCCCTGGCCTCGCTCAGTGGGTAAAGGATCCGGCGTTGCTGTGGCTCTGGCGTAGGCCGGTGGCTACAGCTCCGATTAAACCTCTAGCCTGGGAACCTCCATATGCCACAGGTGTGGCCCTCGAAAAGACCAAAAAAAAAAAAAATGCAAATTTAGGAGTACCTGTTGTGGCACAGAGGAAACGAATTAGACTAGTATCCATGAGGATGTGGGTTCGATCTCTGGCCTTGCTCAGTGGGTCCAGGAATCTGGCATTGCTGTGGCATAGGCCAGCAACTGTAGTTCTGATTCAACTCCTAGCCTGGGAACTTTCATATACTACAAGCGCAGCCCTACAAAGAAAAAAAGGGGGAAAAAATTAAAAACAAGAAGGTCAGAAGGCAGTACAAAGAAAAAAAATGTTGCTGAAAAGCTAATTTTTTTAAAAAAAGCAGCAATTTACATATTTTTTTCTTTTTTGCCTACCCTGCCGCAGAGCATGGAAGGTCCCATGGAAATTCCCCCGCCAGGGATCGAATCTGAGCCGGTATGCGACCTACATCACAGCTGCAGTAACGCCAGGTCCTTAACAAACCTCTGTGGAGGTGCCAGGGATCAAACTGGCACCTCCACAGAGAGCAAGCTGGATTATTAACCCACTGTGCAACAGTAGGAACTCCTACAGCATTCTAGCAATGTCTTGAGAACTAGATCATAGAAACCAAACCAAATCTGAGTTTTATAACTTGTTACTCTTTCTAAAAGGCCAATCTACTGATACCATAATCACTGGGACTTTGTTTATATAAAAAATTATTTCATGAGTTTTGTTTTTACATAGAAATCAAACAAATTTTATGAAGGAATGAGTGTGTATTCCTTAGAATGGCACTTAAATAAAACAACGAAATCAACAGTATTACTCCAGACGTGAAATATTTACTTCACTTGAATACATTATCACTTCTCCTGAAGAAGCCAAAAACTCCTTTCACTCATCTAGGAAAAAACAACCCTTAAAGGAAGAATATGTTCTCAAGCTATGTGCCTAGATGTAATGTTTATGAATTAAAATTTTTTATCTCAATCTCTGTAGCCAGCTGACTGAGTTACATTGCCTAAGTGTTTTATCACAAAGCTGAGTGGTCTAAGCACAACACTCTCCCAATTATTCCATTTTTTCCCTCTGGTAACAGCCATTCTTCTGCAGTCCCTGGATAGAAATCTCAGGGCTAATTCACCTTATCCAACCTGCCCCCACATCCTGTCATCTCTTCCTTCAAAACAGTGGCTCTCAATTTTCCACTCTAGTGTCTCAGAGATCAAACACCTGTGCTAGTAAGAGAAGCTCAGTGCCGGAGATTCTCTAGAAGTATCCAGTCTTTGGGTGCCCGTGCACTCAGAAGGAGGCTGTCTTGATAGGAAAAGGCCCCCAGAGGTTGCTGCTGTTCCCTGGCAAGAAATTATCTGCTTTAAAATGTTTCTTGAACTGCGTTTTTATTCCCAGTGCCACCACCATCACCCCCTTTGATGGTTATTACCTCTGCTTTGGACTGCTTTTCACTACAACAGCTATCGTTTTTCCTACCTTTGCTCTTTCCTCTCTGCATTGCATCCAGTGCATTCACTGCTGCCAACCCCAAATTCTCTTCCCATCATGTCACTTCCTGGCTCAAAAATGGATTGCATCAGTTCCCCATCCCTTCTATCTTTTCAACCTCTCCCCTTCTTGGCCCAGCCTTTTCTCCTGGCTGTACAAATATGTCCCAACTCTCTCTCTCTCTTTTTTTTTTTTTTTTTTAAGGGCTGCACCCATGGCATATGGAGGTTCCCAGGCTAGGGGTCAAATTAGAACTGTAGCTGCCAGCCTACACCACAACCACTCAGGATCCGAGCCACACCTGGGACCTATATCACAGCTCACGGCAATGCCGGATCCTTAACCCACTGAGCAAGGCCAGGGATGGAACCCACGTCCTCATGGTTATTAGTTGGGTTTATTAACCATGAGCCACCAAGGGAACTCCCCAGTTCTTTCTTATTTAAAACAAACCAACCAACTACGAAAGTAAAATACTCCTTGGATACTTTATTCAACTGTAGTTACCATCTTTGCTTCGTTTTATTTTTCAGAGGTGCTTTTAAAAGGTATGGCCTACTCACTGCCTTCTGCTCCTGTCACTCTGCTGAAACTGCTCTTAGGAGAACTCAAATGATCTTGTTCTCTAATTACTACATCCAATGGACTCCTTTTTCCCTCTTGCCATTCTTGGCTTCTTTAGCATCTGAAGATGCTGATGACACCCTCCTTTTTGAAACTCTTGCCTCCCTGACTCCCACTGCACCACTTTCTCCAGACTCTACCTCTTGGACTTCTTTCTAGAGTCTTCTTCCTCTACTTTTGCTTTAAATGTAGGGGTTTTCCAGTGTTCCATATTGGTCCTACTTCCCTTTTTAATCTGCACTCCCTTGAGAACAGTTTGGAGATACCTTAGAAAACTATACACAGAACTTCCATATGACCCCGCAATCCCACTCTTGGCATATATCTGGACAAAACTCTACTTAAAAGAGACACATGCACCTGCATGTTCACTGCAGCACTATTCACAATAGCCAAGACGTAGAAACAACCCAAATGTCCACTGACAGATGATTGAATTAGGAAGATGTGGTATATATACACAATGGAATACTACTCAGCCATAAAAAAGAATGACATAATGCCATTTGCAGCTACATGGATGGAACTAGACTCTCATACTGAGTGAAATGAGTCAGAAAGAAAAAGACAAATACCATATGATATCACTTATAACTGGAATCTAATATACAGCACAAATGAACCTTTCCACAGAAAAGAAACTCATGGACTTGGAGAATAGACTTGTGGCTGCCCGGGGGGGAGAGGGAGGAAGTGGGAGGGATCAGGACCTTGAGGTTATTGGATTTACAAGGAAATCCTGCTGAGTAGCATGGAGAACTATGTCTAGATACCTACACTGCAACAGAACAAAGGGTGGGGTGAAATGTATACATGTAAGAGTCACTTGGTCCCCATGCTGTACAGCAGAAAAAAATTAAAATAAAACAAGAAAAAAAAATTTGCACTCCCTTAATAATTACATCCACATTTATGGCATCATCCATAGGCTCTATCCTAAGATCTCATAAATCTTCAGTTCTTTCCTGAAAATTCTTGACTATTGACCTACACTTCAAACTACCAACATGTCCAAAACAAAACTTCTCTTCACTCAGAAAACTGGCTCCTCCTCCTTTCGTTTTGGTTTCATAATTATCTGCTTTCCTAATTCATGTAGGAATAATCCTCCATCTCCTTTTCTCTTTTCCTCAGCCCCTAAACTGACCATTTAGACCTGTTATTTCTATCTCCTTAGAATTGTTCAGCTTCACATTGTCCTATCCAGTCTCACTATCCTTATGATGTCACAATAGCCTCCTAATCTCCTGTCTTGAGCTCCTATACTCCTCAATCTTCCACTCTTTCTTTTTCTTTCTTTCTTTCTTTGGCTGCATTGTGAGCCACAGCAGTGACAACACAGGATCCTTAACCTGCTGAGCCACCAGGGACGTGCATCCCACTCTAAGAGATGGATCCCTTGTTTAAAGGACTACTAATTTAAAACATTTTATTTATTTATTTATTTTTAATTATTTTATTATTTTATTTTTTTTTTTGCCATTTCTTGGGCCGCTCCTGCAGCATATGGAGGTTCCCAGGCTAGGGGTCCAACCGGAGCTGTATCCGCCTGCCTACACCAAAGCCACAGCAACATGGGATCCGAGCCACGTCTGCGATCTACACCACAGCTCATGGCAACGCCGGATCCTTAACCTACTGAGCAAGGCCATGGATCAAACCCGCAACCTCATGGTTTTTAGTTGGATTCGTTAACCACTGCGCCACGACGGGAACTCCCGTTTAAAGCATTTTAAAACCTGGGTGGCCCCCCAGGACACAAACTTTTCACAGTACACCTGATGAAGTCATACTATCATTAGCTACTATATGATTCAAACTACAATATTGTCTTATAGGGTTCATTATTATAGTTCTTTTTTTTTTAAATTTTTGGCTGTGCCTGCAGGATGCAGAAGTTCCAAGGCCAGGAATCAAACCTGTACCATAGCAGTAACCAGAGCCACAGCAATGACAACACTGGATCTTTAATGCACTAAGCCACCAGGGAACTCCTATAGTTCATTGCTAATGATGTGTTAACTACATTTCAAATAGTCTTCTAGGCAATTTCATTTTTTAGGCTAACTTCTTGACAGATAAACAATTATTCAGAAATTGTGACAGAGTTCCTACCAGGAGAAAAATAAGCTCCACTTTTTTTTTTTTTAATCTTTTCTAGGGCCACTCCTGCGGCATATGGAGTTCCCAGGCTAGGGGTCTAATCAGAGCTATAGCCACCGGTCTACACCAGAGCCACAGCAACACCAGATCAGAGCCACGTCTGTGACCTACACCACAGCTCATGGCAATGCCAGCTGGTTAACCCACTGAGCAAGACCAGGGATCGAACCCGCAACCTCATGGTTCCTAGTCAGATTCGTTAACCACTGCACCACGACGGGAACTCCATAAGCTCTACCTTTTAATTATTATTTGTAGTGTTAGAATACCTTCAATCGGAGTTCCCGTCGTGGCGCAGTGGTTAACGAATCTGACTAGGAACCATGAGGTTTCGGGTTCGGTCCCTGCCTTTGCTCAGTGGGTTAGCGATCCGGCGTTGCCGTGAGCTGTGGTGTAGGTTGCAGATGCGGCTCGGATCCAGCGTTGCTGTGGCTCTGGCGTAGGCCGGTGGCTGCAGCTCCGATTGGACCCCTAGCCTGGGAACCTCCATATGCTGCAGGAGCGGCCCAAGAAATAGCAAAAAGACAAAAAAAAAAAAAAAAAAAAGACTGAGCGAGGGAACCAAGGTTATCTATCTGTACATTAAATATTACTAAAGCTCAAGTTCTTTTTGAGGTTGAAAATATAAACCTCACTTAGAGACCACTGCTTGGCACTGCAGAGAAGGCCCCTGATGACCTGGCCTTTGCCTGCCTTTCCAGTCCGCTTCCCAGGTACACCCTTCGCACACCTTACCACACTTAACTTCTCTTAACATACTAGCTGCTCATCACTTTATCTTTGACATGCTGACTCCTTTGCACTTCTACCTCTGCTTCCAAGGCACCGTATTCTCATCTCTCTTAAAGTACTTATCACAGCCTTCTGCAACTGTTCTTTACTAGCCTAACTTTGAATTCCCAGCATCTACCACAACACCTTGTTTGCAGTAGGTACTTAATGTTGACTGACAGAATGAAAAAGGTCCAAATTCCTCTGGCCCGCTTTCAAGGCCTTGCATAATCTGGCTCCAACTGATCTACTCAGCTTTATTTTCTCCTCTCAAGTCCATTCTTAATCTCACTTTCTATCATAAGTCATGCTCATTTTGGCTTTTGCGCAGGTTACCTCCTCAACTTGGACTGCCTTCCATTTACAGAGAAGCAACCTGCCCTTCAAACTTCAGAGAAAATGATCCCTTTCCCACCAAGTCACACTCACTCTTCCGTCCCCCAACTGATCATCTCTTCAGAGAACTCTTGATGAGTGGCAAATACACTCTTCAGCAATTTCTCTCTATGTGGTGGTTTTCCCTCCCCAATTTCAGTCTAAGTTCTTTGATGCCAGGGACCCCTTTCACCTTTTGCACACTGATCTCTCACAACACACTGCACCATGATGATACACAGATGATGCTAAAAGTTCTGACTGACTGGTTATAGATAACACGGTACAAGGGATGGAGTTCCCGTCCTGGAGCAGTCAAAACAAATACGACTAGGAACCAAGAGGTTTTGGGTTTGATCCCTGGCCTCACTCAGTGGGTTGAGGATCTGGCATTGCCGTGAGCTGTGGTGTAGGTCGCAGACATGGCTTGGATCCTGCGTCGCTGTGGCTGTAGCGCAGGCCAGCAGCTACAGCTCTGATTTGACCCCTAGCCTGGGAACCTCCATATGCCGCGGGCTCTGCCTTAAAGAAAAAAAAAAAAAAGCATGGTACAAGGGAGAAAAGAGTGGACTGGGTTTTAGTTCAGGTTCCATAACTAATTAGCTAGGTAACCTAAAACATGCCATTTAACCTTTCAGGTCATTAATTCCTCCTATGGAAAATGAGACTTTACAATTTTTAAAATTCCAGGTAAGATGTTTTCCTCCCGCCCAAAGGAAAGATTAACTTTTTTCCCCTAAAAAATCAAGAGAAAATCTGAGACCTTTAATAGCTCGCTTAACATTAATAAACTTCACTATAATCATCTGTAAAACAAACACAGCCTACTACCTCAAAGGACCATGTAAAGGTCAAATGAGAAAATACACGTAAAAATGCATAGATAATTTTTAAATCCTGATAAAAACAAACTTAAGGCAGTATCCTAATATTTAGTGGGAAATGTAAGCAAGCAGTATTATTTGTGGTTCAGCTGGTTAGGAAAGCATGCTAACCTAGCCAACCATAGTGACTAGATCCTTGAGTGACTCAGTCAGCTCAAAACAGCAGAATACTGTTCCATAGCCACAGGCTGCACCTCACCCTTAAGGTACAAAGATATACATCTGATCACAAAGTAAAGTAACCTTTATCCTGAAAGGACCCCACAGCAGGGAATATATTAGCTGATGTTACTAAGTTATCAGTTGAAAGCCAAATTAAAGCTTGGTTATGGTTTCTAAAAATGTTCTTAGAATTTTCATAACCACTCTGCATTCGAACCAATACATTTCTCATATTTTTATAATAATTTAGAGGGCATACTTTGGCCAGAAAAGGACTCTATAAGAAATAATCTGGTTACAAAGACATGGAATCTCATATAAACATGTCTAAGCATTCTTTGTGAAACACAAAGAGCTAGTTAAAAAGAAATAACACAGAGGCAAAAAGCATCCTGATAATTTAGTGGTTAAGATATAGATTAATGGTTATATACAGCAAAGTCTCAAGGAAAATGTAAAATGTTTTCCCTAGGAGACCTTCAACTTGTCCAACATATGGTGAAGAAAGTGGCAGTGTAGGAACTAGCTTCTTTAAATGAGCAGCCTAATAATAATGTCAGCAGTATTTGTTACATGCCTCCTAACATACACAAAAAGCCAGCCCCTATCACATATGACACTCGAAAATCTCAGCTATTCTAGATACAAAAACCATTTTCAACTCTGAAATTAAATTTCATGCCGGTCCTCTTCCTCCATACACCTAACCAGTATCTTTTCAGTAGATTTGATAACAATAATTTTAGAGTACTATTGACACAACAAAATATGATTTTCCAACAATATTCCAATGAGAATTGCTTCAAAAATACTGATCTTTTCTCAAATATCAAACCGTAAGCTGGACACTATACTGTCTTTCCTAACCTTCCCTGGAACGCTTTTCAGTTTTTAGTCTAATTCATGTTTCAGGTATTCCACTTCATAGCTTTAAAAATATAAATTCTAGCTTTCTGGATAGACCCTATTTCTAGCACATAGCTGCAGTAAATTCAACATACAATATGACAGAAGAGTAGTCGTTACCCCTTTGCACTGAGAATCTGTATATCTCTGAATATCTTAATATCAGTGCTAACAGACACTAGTCAAAATTACAAGCACACAGTTGTTAGCAAGTTTTAAGGTTCTAAGCAGTAAGTATGAAGGAAGAGGAAAAATCAGAGGGATGAAAAACTAAATGCAAAATTTAAGGATAAAAAAATTGGCCTATACAAGAGATGACAGAAAACCAGGAAAAGAAGATTAGGAAAAGGTGTTTACATGTAAGAAATGCAAACTCATTCTTAATCTACTCACCTGAAACAATTCTTATTCTTATCATGTATTTTTTTTCCAAGGAAAAAGAAGCCTTGGATTTTAACAACTTGTTACCCTGGCTATTCTGAGAGTCTTTGTTAACTTGCAGCACACCTTCAGGCCCCAGCCCTACCTTCCTCATTCAGACTTTGTTTTCATTATGGCTGTTTACTGCTGCATTCCCAGTCCTCAAAAAAGCTCCCAGCACATAAACTGTCAAATGAATAACAACCCTGTGAGGAGTATTATTACCATCCTGGTTTTACAGATGAGGAAACGAAGGCGTAGCAAGGTTGAGTAACTTGCCTAGGGTTACAAACCACTAGCCAGAAACATGCCCAGGTCTGGCTGACCACAAAGTCCTCATTTGTACTCTACTCTCAGTGGGCAGAATAACTTCTTCAGGTCTTTTACTTACTTCTGAACCGAAAGCAGCTTTCTCTTTAGGGAAGAAGCTCAATTTGAACTTCAACTTCTCCATCAAATTTTTCCTGGGCATCCTCAACCTCTGATCCCCACGAATCTTTCCTTCTTATGTGATGTGCCTGCTCCAGAGTTGCACTGCAACAGTGCTTTTAGGAGTTTTGTCATGGAGCAGTGGAAACAATCTGACTGGGAACCATGGGGTTGCCGGTTAGAACCCTGGCCTCGCTCAGTGGGTTAAGGATTTGGCAACGCCTTGGATCTGGCAATGCTGTGGCTCTGGCATAGGCCAGTGGCAACAGCTCTGACTGGACCCCTAGGCCTGGGAACCTCCATATGCCGAGGGTGTGGTCCTCAAAAGACAAAAAAATTTTTAAAAATTAAAAAAAAACCAAAACCCCCAAAACCAACAGCACTTTTAGCCCTTTGCTGTATTATCTATCTTTTGTTTGTTTGTTTGTTTGTTTTGCTTTTCAGGGCCACACCCGAAGCATAAGGAAGTTCCAAGGTGAATCGGAGCTACAACTGCTGGTCTACACCACAGCCGCAGCAACGCAGGATCCAAGCCACATCTTCAACCTACACCACAGCTCATGGCAACACAGGATCTTTAACCCACTGAGCAAGGCCAAGGATTGAACCCGCATCCTCATGGATCCTAGTCGGGTTCGTAACAGCTGAGCCAAGAAGGGAGTTCCAAGCTGTATTATCTCTTTAACTCTCTCTCAACTCCCAACTTCCTGAGGGCAGAAAACAGGCACTATCTTCAAGTGCCTCTGGAAGTGGTAGAGTTGAATAGATGATTTCTGTATGAATGAAAAATCCCTACAAACCCGAGATGAAAAAGAATCCTTTAGCTCACTCAATTCCCTAACCACGGCAACCGGAGGCTAGAGCTTTGCTTTGCTTTGGGGTGGCAAGAGCTTGCCTGAAATCCCCTACCTACACCACAAAAGACCATCACTGCGCTATGTTAAAGCAGTTTTTCAGGCTGTGAGATATATAATGGAAGGACCATATAGTTCCAAAACTTTAAGGGCTAAGCATAAAATCTATCTTTTAATAGTGGCCTACCTGGATGGAACAACTAGCTCTTAATTTTAAATGGTTGACTGGTTCAATTAAATCACTGTTTTCGGTGATTTTGCATTATTCTAAGTAACTTTATTTTTATATCCCTAGGCTTGAAAGTTCAATTTCGTACTTCCCCACACATGTAAGAACAAAAACTACTTGTCTTTTACAAAATGGGAAAATAAAGCAGAACCTGTGTGTTAGGTAAATAGGCATTCAGTAAATAAATGTCAGGCTGCTATTTGTAAACCCTCTCAAAAGCACATGTGGTCTGTTTTAGACTAATGAATACTGGGAAGCATTTACTAGATGATTTTCATTTAATTGGTATGAATACCAGGTTCAAATTATATCTTAAAAAACCCTCGATTTTTTAAAAAATATGGGGTAGAGAGTTAAAATGTCTGCCCATCACCACTGAGCACCATATAAATAGTACACATTCAATAGTCTGGCTTTAAGAATTTATTACCAAATTCTTAGCTAGTTCAGTTTCAAGGTACACATTCATGGTAACAATGTTTTTTTACACACACACCACCAAAACCACAATCTATAATTTTACTCTCTTTATTAACACTAAATTCTGAGTAGTGTCTAGCCTCACCTGAGAGAAATATAAATAGGATATTACAAAGGTGAGACACTGGAATTCCACAATTGGAGCACATTAAATCATTTACTTGCAAATGAACATTTTCCCAGACATTTACCAGCGGATTTGGAAAAAAGTGAAGATCACTTTGCCCACTGGGTTTCTGGCCTCTCAGTTTGACAATTGGTCCCTTCCTACTCTCCCCACCCCTTCCCTTCTGTTCTTCTGCCAGGAATACCCTCCTGACTCATCTCAGCCTATGTCTATCACTTCCCTGGAGACCTGGCTCAAGATTCAACTCCTTGAAAAATTGCTCCCTGACAAATCCAATTTCCACTAACTACTGCATAACTTTGCATTTCCTGTGGCAATTATATAGTTTGCACTATACAATCTATAACTTGAAGGGTTTTTTGTTTTTGCATTTTTCTATCATTTCCCCAAATAGACACCAAATAGAGGCAGATCACCTTTTATGTTCTCTTCTATACAGCCAGCAATAAATGCTTTTTGAACTACTGAATCACAGTGAAAGAAGGCCAACTGCTCAAAAATTTCTAAAGCAGTATTACCTCCAACATGCACGAGTCCATTAAGGAGATGATATTTAATTTTGCCTTAATTTCATAAATTCATCAAAGACGACCCAGGTCACATACATATTTAAAGTAAATAACAATCCTGCCTATTCAAACATGACTTGAGATTTAACATTTCAGGCTTCTAATAAGCTTAAAGCCTTGAAGCAGGACGCCTGTGAATGGTAGGAAGCTGGCACCAGTCTCCTAAAAAAAGGGCAAAACTCTAGTTGGCAGTAAATGTTCAAACACGTGAGCCTTCACTGTTAAATAAGGCTCATTAACCACACGAACTTGCTGTTTCAGCTTTCTGGCTTCAATGAAGTGCTAGGATCTCCTTTGGTTATTGTTGCGAGCCAATGATGGGTTAAATTCCCATAAATTAACCAGGGTTTCGAGGGTTTGCCCAAGCATACCGCTGGCATCGGACTGGATAATTTTTTTTTTTTAACAGACCCGCCCGCCCTGGGAAGCCAGAGGTGAATGAAGAAACAGCCAACTCGGCACTTCTCAGGAGGCAAACCGAGACCTCCAGAACTCCGTTCCGTCCCTCTCTAGTTCTTAGTGTCAGCTTATAGTGCAGAGGCGGGGCTTCAAGCGCGGCTGCTTTTTACTAAATCTCAACCGAGTCTTCCTTGGGGACTGCAAGCCACACTTCGGCGGCTGCCCAACTTTTCCTGCAGGGAGCATCAGTTTTTCCATCCTCCAAGTCCCAGCAAACAGGGTTTGGGGAGAGCCGGGCCACCAGCAGAAGGGAAGGTGAGGGCTCGGAGGGAGGGAAGGGGCTCGCCCCGCCAAGCGGGCAGGGTGGCAGAAACAAAGTGAGCGCCGGCCAGCCCAGCACCTCCCGCCCGCCTGCCCGCCCGCCGGCCCCGCTCACCCTCCAGCAGCACCTCCTTGCCCGCGCGCTTCAGTGCCTGAACGGCCTGGTCGTGGGTGGCCTGGCGCAGGTCGGTGCCGTTCACCGACAGGATGGCGTCGCCCAGCCGCAGCGCCCGGCTCTGGTCGGCCGCCAGTCCCGGGAAGATCTTGGAGATGAGGATCGGCATCCGGTTCTCGCGGCCGCCCTTGATGCTGATGCCCAGGCCGCCCGCCTCCTGCTTCACCACCCGCACTCGGCGCACCGGCGGTGACGCGCCCGCCTCACTCGCCGGGCCTCGCGGCGGCGCGGGTGGACTTGGGGGGCCCAGGCCGCGGCTCGGGCTCCCGGGCAGCGAATCGCCCGCGCCGCCGCCGTTCGGGAGGCCGTTGAAGGCGGCCGCCGCGGGCCCTAGAGCTGGCTCTGGTTCAGCCGCCGCGGCGTCGCCCGTCAGGCTCAGGCTCTCCCCGCTCAGCTCGGCCACCACCCGGACCCAGCGCTCTCTAAGGAGCAGTTCTACCAGCCCCGCTTTGGTGGCCCGCGTCCACACCGCCATGGCCGGCCCCGCTCCCGCCGCCGCAGTCGGCGCAGCTACCCTCATTCCAGTCAGGCAGCCTAGGCGCTTCCCCCTTCCCGCCCGAGGGGGCGGGCCCGGCCCCTCCCCCCGCGGTGATTCATTATTCATGAGAGGCCACGCCCACCTTCCGGAGCGGTGGGGAGAGGCCGGCCGGGACGCTTCCGGGAGGTCTAAGGAGTTGCCTGCGGTCCGGTGGGTTGCAGTTCACAGCTCAAGCGAAGTGGGGCTCGGTCTCACGTTCTCCCTCCGTTAGCCTCCGACCCTTACACCCTCCAGCTTCTGACCTGTACCGTTTAATGCACCAGAGCTGCCTGGGCATGGAAAGCAAAATCAGCTTCACAAGACACTTTGCAAGCCTGCAAGTTGAAAGCCTCCGAGTTGCAAGTTCACTTTTGCATTGATTGGTTCTTACTAAGTAAGTTATTTACTGAATGCTCCGCTGTGGGCTCCTTTTGAGGCCTGGAGGTGAGATGAACAAAACTACCACAGCCGAGAACTGGCGGTTTAGTAGGGGAGGAAAAAAGAGAACCAACCAACCTGATGTGATATTATGTGGTTAAGTGACATGTAGAAAAAGCCCTGAGACCGGAGTAGAAGTAGTTGAGCCTGGGGTCAGTTTCACAGAGGTGACAATGGAAGCTCAATAACTGGAACAGAGGGAACTGCATAAGCAAAAGTCTAGAGGCATGAATCCAAGCATTTGTCATTCTGCTTTGTAATACCGGTAATGCCAGAGGGGTTCATGTTTTCTTTAGCCCTGCAGCCACATTAGGTAGGCCTCAAAGATATTTGCAGAATGATGGTTACTTAGGAAGATGCCAGAATTCAAATGTGAATAGTGCAGGGTCCATGGAAATATAAGGATATGAGTGTAAAAAGACTCAAATAACCAAATATTGGAATTGAATTTGTAGATCTGACTTTCTACCCTGGAGGCCAGGGCCTTATACTGGGGCAAGTGCATATGAGCGTCCCCAGAAACTGATTACACAGTGCAAAGCCTGCAGCAGCTTTTGTCCAAAGCTGTAGGTGATAAAATTCACCTGCTTCTTCCAGTTTCCTGGCTTGAAGAGTTGAGGAAACTGAGGCCCAGAAAGCCAAAGGCTTTGGCCCAGTGTCCACAAGAAACAAAACATCTCTGGTCTCCCAGTTTCCTGTTCCAGTGCTTTAAAACAAACACATACACACCCTAGACCATACTCTAGACCTCAAAAGTGAGGATCCAGAAATCATGCTGCTGAGAGAGATCTCAACATGAGGTCACTGTGCCCTTTTTCCTTTTTTTTTTCAGGAAAAGCAAAATGCCCATATTTTCATTTGGGCAGGCAGGGGTGGGAGCAGTGGTGCCAACAGAGGGAGTGTGCAGCAATTCCTGTGAAAGGGGCTGTATACCTGCTTGCTCATGAAGTACATGTTGAAGCTCGTAAGCCATGTCCATGAACCAATCTACAAATGCACACTCATGTGTGGGCAGAAACTTTCAAAGAGCCTCCTATACCAGGAATTAAAACAATTAAAAAAAATTTTTTTTTAAAAAAAGAAAGATTGGTAAGCACTCAGAGCCCAAATGAAGAAAGAATTCAAAATGAGAAAAGTATCTTACTCCAAAAATCATTACAGCAGAATCCTCTTTGCAATTAGCGGAGTGGGATTTTCCAAGCTGCAGACATCAGCAGAAGCTCAACCCTCTGGCCCTCTCCTCAATCAATTGCAGTGAGGCCCGCTCTCTGCTCTGGCAGGTCCCAATGTGCCCAAGTGCACCTGCAGTCACAGACATTTCTGGCTTTGCTCCAGCTGAGGCGGGAGCCCCCAGAGGCCTGAGTTAAGCGAAACTTCTACTTATTAGAGAGCACTTGGCAGCTGTCTCCTTAGAGAATGAGCACATTTCGAGCACGTTTACATATGTAATCACCCAGAGGTTGGGCACTTGAGGACATCTTTATTAGCAAAAGGGAAATGCTGGAATTTCTTTCCAAAAGTGTCAAGACCTTTTGGTCAAAAGAGTTGGAGGAAATCATAGATCTTCCACCTAAATAGGGAGGGCACTTACATAAGACAGTAGGTTATATAATGAAATATTTAACCCCGGTAAGATGGGAGGTAATAGAGATTGATATTTGGATTATTGGGGGATATTTACTTAAATTATTTCAAAGTACATCCATAAAAAATGTCTAAACTATTCAGCCATTTTTACAAGGTCCTCCATCAGAACTTAATTTTCCACATTCTCCTTCATCACTCCTTTCGGATTGGCCACACTCATCCAGTCAATCTCTTCCAAGGATGCCTTGCACATTCCTGCTGGGGTCCATCCTTCCAAACACTTTCTGCCCCTTTCACTTTCCCACCTAGCAAGAGCTCATCCCCGTTTTCTCTGCCTACTCACTTTGTTGGGATTTTCCCTTTGAACAATTTTATTCTATGCCTTGCTTGTCTGTCCAAGTATATTATGATATACAGGACAGGGACCGCCCATTGACTTCTTTTTGTTCCCCACTATTCCAAAGTTGTTGCCTTGCCGAGAAGGAACTCATTAAACATGTGATTGATTGAAATTCAATGCCTCCTGTGCTGTAGTCGTTTCAAATAATCCCTCTGAAGGTTATTGGTTCCTTGCAGAGTGAAAATTGCCATCTAGGAAATCTCAAGTAGTCAGTGGAAATCTACTTACTGTGGATAATGAAATCTGAAATAAAAGGAGTACACATCTGTTTCCACAGTTTCTTAGGGGTGGCGAGACAAGCTCAGATAATTCTTTGAACAGGCATGTTATTTTATCTACCTCTAAAAAAAGGGAATGGCTGAGATAATTCCTAATAACCTTTTATTCCTGTCACCTATCAATAGGTTTTCTCCTCTGCTCAAGCTGTTACCTGTTTTCTCAGAACAGGGCAGGTATCACTGCTACTTCAAAATGAGGGGGTTGGATTAGCTCTCTCAGTTCCATAATTTCCTTTCATTCTGTGACACAGGCTCAGCTTCTGTGCTCTTTCAAAAGTCTTTTTTTCCCCTTTTCCCTCATGGTAGGTGTACAATATAGCATGGTAATTAAAAGCACAAGGTTCAGGGGTTCCATCGTGGCTCAGTGGTTAACGAACCCAACCAGCATCCTTGCTCAGTGGGTTGAGGATCCAGGGTTGCTGTGAGCTATGGTGTAGTCATAGACGTGGCTTGATCTGGCGTTGCTGTCGCTGTGGTGAAGGCCAGCAGCTACAGCTCCGATTCAACTCCTAGCTTGGGAACCTCCATGTGCCACAGGTACAGCCCTAAAAGAAAAAAAAAAAAAAAAAAGCACAAGATTCAAATCAGAGTCTGGCCACTTACTAGCTGTATGACAATGGTCAAGAGCTAAGATCACAGGCCTCAGTCTCTTTGGAAAACTTCAGATACTTTCCACCTTGAAAGATGCTGGTGAGGGTTGACTGGGATGCTGCCTACAAAGCGCTTAGCATCACTGACCCTGAGGCACTGTAAGAGTTCCATAAAAAGTACTACTGCTGTTATTGTCACCTGTTGACCTTTAGCAGCAGCAACAATAAAACCTTTGGTAGAAATTCGAGTTGTCTATATTTTATCTAAGAATGAGTCTGCCATAATGCGATTTGATTCCAGCCTTAAACAGCAAACGGCCAAATTAAGTTCGGTGACAAACAGATCTTGTATAAAACTACACTGTGGCTGAAAGGGAATACATATTGCCAAAAGCCCGTCAAAGGAAAGAATTAGTAGATCTGGGGTTGCTTCCAAGGTTTGAGTATTGTGTAATTTCATCAGGAAGGAGGGCCCCAGGCAAAATTGCAGCCCTTAGCAAGCCTGAAGGTCATACCACAAAGGCGGCCTGATGCCAGAGGAACAAAAGCAAGAGCTGCTCAATTGCTGCTTAAGAAGAGGCGAAGGGAGAAATAAGCTTGTAAAATAGCCAATCCAACACCCAACTTTGGAAAAGTATCCACACAAAACTCTTCCCCCGCTAGAGGACAGTGAGATCAATTGTCCCTTTCAACACAGTACGACTTTGCCTTCCGGGAGAAATATCATATTTTTCTACTCCAGCACAAATATGAAGCGAAAGCGGAAAAGGTACATATATCCTTTAGCTGATGCAAGCGCATTTTAAAATTCATCCCGCCAAGATAAATCACTGTCCATCTGAAAGCCACAAAAATGGATTAACTATCTCATGTGTTACAACTATGAAAACCCACATCTGCTAACCACATTCCTAATGAGAAGCAGCTGGTGACAGTTTTGTAGCTCTGTGACTTTCTTTTTAGGAAAATATTAGCAAGGATATAACAAACAGAAGGTTAGTTTCATTGAATCCACTTAGTTATGGAAAATCACCAGTGTTGTCTATTGACAATCATGGAAATTATATAATTTCCCATGAAATTCAAATAAGGGGTCCAAAAATAAAAATCCACTTTCCTCCAATACTAGTTCTAACAGAATTTGCAGTGCCTCACAATAACAGTTGTAGTCTTATAGTCAGCTTCAACTCTCATTTTTCATATACCATGGAACACCAAATCATGTTTATTGCTATCTGTGGCATTTCCAGGCCTTAACAGGTCTCAGAGTTTTAGCTTCCTCCCAAGACAGTTGATGCAAATAACCAACTGGAAAGGGATCATGGATCCCTTTGAGAATCAGCTGCATGCTGTGAACACACTTCAGAAAATGCACATTTGTGCAAAATTCAGCACTCAAATTTGGGGGCTTGTAAAGTCCCTAAAGCCCTTCCATAGACTGCTATGGGCTGAACTGTGTCCCCTCAAAATTTATAGGTTGAAGCCCAGACTCAGAGCACTACCTCAGAATGTGACTATGTTTGGAGATAGGGTCTTTAAAGAGGTGATTAAATTAAAATGAGGTCATTAGGGTGGGCCTCAATCCAATACAACTGTTGTCCTTAGGAGGTTAGGTCACAGACACACAGCAGGAAGACCATGTGAAGACACTGGGGGAAAAGCCATCTACAAGCCAAGGAGAGAGGCCTCAGAAGAAACTAATAACCCTGTTAATACATTGTTCTTGGACTTTCAGCCTCCAGAATTATGAGAAAATAAAGTTCTGTTAAGCTATCCAGTCTGTGATAGTGTAATGGGAGCCGTAGCAAAGTAATACACATGTCAAGTTAAGAAACCTGTGCCCTCTACAACAGCCTGTTTTTTGCCTCCCCAACTTCCAGTCTCTTCTGCCCTTTATACACACAAATGGGCATTTTTACTGTGATGTTCCTTTGAATCTGAGTGGTTCTCAACTATGTCTTCCACTGAATGATCTTTTTTTTTCTTCCCCCAATGGCTGCACCCATGCCGAAATGGAAGTTCCCAGGCCAGGGACTAAATAATCCGAGCTGCAGCTGTGACCTGTGGCAACAGAGATCCCTTATCTCACTGTGATGGGCTGGCGATAGAACCCGCACCCTCCACCGCAACCCTAGCTACTGCAGTCAGATTCTTAACCCACTGCACTACAGCAGCAATTCCTGTGAATGATCAGCCACTGCTATGTAGCCTTATTTCTCACTACACATTGGCTTAAGGGCTCTTTACCCAAATCTGCTTATCTAAGCTGATTAGCTTTCCTCTGTGGAAAACACTCTGCTTTTACCTTTTCCAGGAACCTCACCTGATTCTCAGTTATTAGCACTAGGGAAGCTGTTACCCTCCAAGGGCCAGCTTTCCTGAAGGGGATATGCACACTTCCAGTACTGTAGGCCCTGCTTGCCCTTCAGCCTCATTCTCCTCCATTTCCATTTCAACCACATGAAGTACTGGCAAACCCTTGGACAGTCTAGGCTCTCAATTCAGACCTGGGCACTGAGAATGCTGCAGGAAGGCCTCTTCTCCCTTCCACCTTGCTAATTACCCAATTCTCAAGGACTAAATCCTACCTTCAACTCACTGGTTAGGTGCCCCTTCTCTGTGCTCATCTCTAATACTGAGCGGCTTGTTTCTCTCTCCAGCCAGGCTGTGAAGTTCTTGAGGGGTGAGAGATCATCTTATGTTTGTTGGTGCCTAACATATAGCAGGCACTCAACAAATGTATGTTACAGGAGTATTAAGTTCTAAAGACAAAGGACTGACATAAAGCAGCCTCAATATGTACTGTGCTGTCCAGTAAGAAATCCACTACGATTATTTATTATTTGTTTGGCCACCGTGGCATGCATAAGTTCCTGGGCCAGGGATTAAACCCAAGCCACAGCGGTGACAACGCCAAATCCTTAACTGCTAGGTCACTAGGGAACTCCAATACAGGTGGCTATTTAAATTAAAAATGTAAAATCCTGTTCCTTTGTCACACTCGCCACACTTCAGGTGCTCAAGAGCCACATATGGCTACTACATAGCACAGATGCTGAACATTTCTACCACCAGAGCTTCCTGGACTGTACTGATCTGCACCATAAAATGCCTTGAAATATGAAAGACAACACATTAGGAGAAAGGGAAGCCATGACTATGCAATTTACACAATTAGCCATTTAAATAGCCAAAACAGGAGTTCCCACTGTGCACAACAGGATCAGCAGCATTTCTGCAGCACTGGGACGCAGATTTGATCCCTGGCCCAGCACAAATCCGGAATAGGTTGCAAGCACTGCCAGGGATCTGATCCCTGGGCCAGAAACTTCATATGCCAAAGGGTGGCCACAAAAGAAAAAAACAAAAAAATAAATAAATGGGAGTTCCCGTCATGGCGCAGTGGTTAATGAATCCGACTAGGAACCATGAGGTTGCGGGTTCGGTCCCTGCCCTTGCTCAGTGGGTTAAGGATCCGGCGTTGCCGTGAGCTGTGGTGTACGCTACAGACGTGGCTCGGATCCCGCGTTGCTGTGGCTCTGGCGTAGGCCGGTGGCTACAGCTCCGATTGAACCCCTAGCCTGGGAACCTCCATATGCCGTGGGAGCGGCCCAAGAAATAGCAACAACAACAACAACAAAAAGACAAAAGACAAAAAAATAAATAAATAAATGGCCAAAACACATTAAAAAGTGACCTAATTAGAAACAGGGAAATGCAAAATAAAATATTATTTTTCATCCATTAGAAGGGCTAAAACTAAAGTCAATCACTAGAGGAGTTCCCTGGTGGCTCAATGGGTTAAGGATCCAGTGTTGTCACTGCTGTGGCTCTGGTTACTGATGTGGCATGGGTTTGATCCCTGGCCCGTGAACTTCTGCATGCCCTGGGTGCAGCAAAAATAAACAAATAAATAAGCACCTATCACTATAGGGGCAAGGAGTAAGGAAATGAGTGCTTTCAAACTCATCTGATGAATATGCAGCCACTCCAAAGGGCAGCTAAAAATGAAAGAAAATGAGCACAATATATGTAAGCACTTCCACTCCTAGGAATTAACCCTAGAGAAACACCACAACATGACCCCTAGCAGATAACGTACTAGGTTGTCATTACAACTCTCTATATGGTTTACCCACACGACTGTGCACAGAACGCACTCTTACAGCTAAACCAAGTGCTCATCCAGAGCAGGAAATACTTAAACACAGCCTGAGGAATGGAAGATCCTTTGCATACCATGCCTGCTAATCATATTTATGACTGGGTCCCAAGAGACAGTGGGAGAATAATTGCAAGAATGCCACCTTGGCTTCCGATGAACCATTGTGTGACCCTGGGAAACATCACCTCTTCTCTTGGTCTCCATTTCCATAAGTATAAAAATGAGGCCAAGAGGCACATGGATTTCTTTCAGAAATCTTTGCTCCCTCTCCCAACCCCCAAAAATTCTGATTTCAGTTCAGTTCAGAATAAAGTCCCATTTGAACAAAGTTCTGATGCTTAAAAAAAAAAAAAAGCTTTAAAATCCTCCAAACTAGATCATTGCTAACTTTCTTCCGATATTCCAAGTTTTTAGTGTCTCTCAGTTTAATTTGCTGTCATCTCCATGGTAAAGGGTGCATCATCCATTCACTGATCCGATTATTACCTACTATGTGAGAAAGTGAATTTTTAAAGCATTTGAGTCAGGTTAGCAAAGAAGACCTTTTTTAAGTTGGTCTCAGATCAACATTTTTCTGCAGAACTTGAGTCTGAGCAGCAGTCTGCAAATGCCTGAAACAGAAACATAATGTGTCTAGGTTACACAAATTCCAAAAGTAAATTCGCCCTAAAACACATGCACCTAAGTGTCCCGCTTACTTAATACTGCTTTGCTTTCCCTTCCCCCAATTTCTCTAACTTGCCACAATCAGTTTCTGCTTCATTTGTATTCAAAGTTCTCTACTTAGGAAGAATTTCAAGGCCCAAAGCTTTTACTTCCCATACCATTTATGGAAGTCCAAATCACTGGCTGGAAATGTGGCAAAGGAATGTTTTCTACTTTCAGAAAGTTTTATTTCTTTACTCAGATGATCTGTGAGCCCTCTCTGTCAGAACTACACCCTCTGCAATCCACAAGGTTTCAAAATATGTTTAAAGTTAAGTAAAACAGGTCTTAAAACTAGATTCCAAATAATAAAGATTCTCTGAATTTGAAGCTCTACAGTCAGTGAAAAGCAAGTGAGTTAATATTTAAGGCATCCCAGCCTCCCTCTGGTCATATTCAATGTAGATCAGGGACTTGAACTTTGGTTTCAATCACACAAAAGAAGAGTTGAAACATTTCTTAGGAGTTCCTGCCATGGCGCAGCAGAAACGAATCCAACTAGGAACCATGAGGTTGCAGGTTCAATTGCTGGCCTTGCTCAGTGGGTTAAGGATTCAGCGTTGTTGTGAGCTGTGGTGTAGGCCGGCAGCCACAGCTCCGTTACACCACTAGCCTGGGAACCTCCAGATGCCGCTGGTGCGGCCCTAAAAAGACAAGACAAAACAAACAAACAAACAAAACATTTCTTAGGAAGGGCAGAATCTTTTAATCTACTATAAGTCTGTAAGAGTCCAGTCTAATGCCGACTAGAAGAATGTGTCTAAGGAAATTTATTCAAGTAAGAGGAAAGGAAAGCTATTTTGCACGAATGACCTAAAAAGTTGCAGCTATTTGTTTAAATTACCCTTATCACTATGAAAAACATAAACAGGTGGGGCAGAGAAGCGGCACCCATTACAAACCTCATTCTCTTAGCAAGCCTGAAATAGGCTGTCCTTTATATTATAAATTATTGGGCTCTGTTTATCTCTCTTATTATCTCTAATTCTCCTCCCACACACCTACTTTAAATTCTCACATTTTTTTCTCCTTTCCAAACTGGAGGGTGGGGTTCATCTCAGCAAAAATGTTTTTCACCAGCTCTTTACTCAAGATGTCATCAGAACCCTCATATTTCTCTGCCCTACAGCCCTTCATCTCCAAAACAAATAAACAAAACCACACATATCGGGTTTCCACAGGTCCGCAACAGAATACATCCACTGAGATGGGAGAGAAATCCATCTGCTTAGTTCAGGTTTACTTTAGTTCTTAAGTACTTTAGTTCTAATTTAAAAGATCATATTAAAACCTGTCAGTTGATAGCACCACAGGAATAACAATGTCAAAGCGAGGAAAAATGAACAGAAATGGTGAGATGTATGGCAGACTTTCTGGTACCTACCCCCAAGGTTAAGGAAAATGGCCACTATTGATTTACAGTGGATTTACAATACTGTATCAGGTTCATGTTTGCAGCAAAGTGGATCAGCTACACATACACACATATCCATTCTTGCCCCCCACATGTTATGATTTTTTCTTTTTAAATAAAATTAATAGCTCACTACCAAAGGGCAAGGGCATCTATTTTCAGATAGAGGACAACAGTTAAAATTCTTTCTGGAAACATAAGGCTGATTATCACTATAGGTAGTTAGGCTATTTTTTTTTTTTTTTTTGGTCTTTTTTTGCCATTTCTTGGGCCGCTACCACGGCATATGGAGGTTCCCAGGCTAGGGGTCGAATCAGAGCTGTAGCCACCGGCCTACACCAGAGCCACAGCAACGCGGGATCCGAGCCGCGTCTGCGACCTACACCACAGCTCACGGCAACGCCAGATCGTTAACCCACTGAGCAAGGGCAGGGACTGAACCCGCAACCTCATGGTTCCTAGTCAGATTCGTTAACCACTGCGCCACGACGGGAACTCCCCAGTTAGACTATTTTGAATAAGCAAGCATCATTCCTCTGCCCTCAATGGCAATTTTGAGCAAGTCCCCACACCTTTGCATGGGCTTTAGGCTGGAGGCTGGCAGATAATGAAAGTAATCAGCCCTCTGAAGCCCCAAGCAAATGTGAAGGAATAGAGGGTAACCATTACCTTTTTTCCCTGATAGTGTGGTTCTAAAGAACAGGATCCTAAAAAAGTTGGATGAATTTACAGTTAACTGGAACATTATCCCAAATACAAATATCTTGGAGTTTCCATTCACTTTCAGTCAATGAAGGCAAACTAGTGTCCAGCATTTTAGAAAATAACATTCATAATAACTAGTCCTAAAGAATAACTTTGTTTTATTATCATGATTGGTGAAAACAAACAGGGTAGACAGTTTAAGAAAGGACACAGACAGTGCCTTGTTTTAAGTCCCAAATTTCTTCTTTTTGATGGGTGGTGGGAGCTGAGCAATGATGTCATCCAGAGGCCGTTCTACCGCCACCAGTGTCTTTTCATCCAAAAGATCCATGAAGAGTAGAGGCTGTGGAGAGATGATAATGATTCCTCTAGGAGTCAGGTTCTAGGGCTAGTCCTGAATAGACTAACAGAGCTAAAAGGTTGGCTTAACTCAAGCTGGAAGGATGCAAACCTCTGACAATCCTGCTCTAGGACTCAAAAGCTTTTTTTTTTTTTTTTTGGTTTTAGGACTACAGCTGCAGCACATGGAAGTTCCCAGGGCTAGGTGTTGAATTGGAGCCGCAGCTGCTGGCCTACGCCACAGCCACATCATTGCCAGATCTGAACCATGTCTGTGATCTACACCACAGCTCACAGCAACGCCAGATCTTTAATCCACAGAGCAAGGCCAGGGATCGAACCCGCATCCTCATGAAACTAGTCAGACTTGCAACCTGCTAAGCCATGATGGGAACTCCCAGGTTGTGAGCTTTTAATTGAGTTCAATCACATAAGATTTCAGTAAGATTTTTCATGTTTCTCTACAGAGAAAATCTGTGATTCTTTAATTTCTTAGTAATCATTGTTAACAGAGTGCTTTGTAGCCTAAACTCTTGACAAATGGCAAGTTACAAATACATCAAAAAGTTACTCAAACTTGAATAATTTACAGATGCCCCCCCCCCCTAAAAAAAATTCTGCAGATTCCCAGGGAAACATTCCAGGATTCCCAAGGAACTCTAATCTGAGAAGCATGAATATGGAACTTCTGAATTGGCACAAATAACTGCAGTATCAAAAACTCAAACGATATTTGTTCTATTATAACCTAGCCCAGAAAGGAACATCATAATAAATTCAATGACTTCCATTTATTTGCTTTATCTTGTGGAACATTCTCCATTGGAAGTCAAATTTAAAATCCAGATTTGGGAGTTCCCTGGTGGTCTAGTGGTTGTGACCTGGCACTTTCACTGCTGTGGCCACGGTTCAATCCCTGGTCTGGGAACTGAGATCCCACATCAGGCCGGGGCATGCCACAACCAATAAATAAAAAATTAAAACAATAGGGCAAATTTTAAAATAAAGAAAAGCCAGCTTCAACACAAAGACCCCAACTGAGCTCCAACATCATTTCTCACTACCTATATATTTCATCTTGGTGCAGTATGATGTGCCTGCTTCTAATATACTGAGGTGAGAACAATGAACTACAAACCTAAGGGACAGATGGCCTCAGAAAGATCACCTGTTTCCCCAAACCAGGCTGTCTGCATGTAAAATGAAGGCACTCTTGTCTTCCTATTGTGGAGCTGATTATATTTTGATTATATCACAAGGAACCAACCACCCAGAATATAATGCAAGATATTTTACCTTATATATCTTAGAAATTTTAAAGGCATGAGCTGTGCGCCTCCTGATGACATCTGATTCATTTGTGGGAGGCAGCGGATTGTAGAGTAAGGTTTTGTCATTTGGAAGAGGCTAAAAAGACAAAAATATGTTGTTTAAATCATTGTGTTTTTTTTTTTAGTGGGCCTCCAAAGACCAAAGGACTATAGTGATTTTTCAGGGAAACACCATCTTCTAACCATTATATTAGCACTTCATACGGACTCTGACTCCTCTTACTTCGGGAAGAAAGCTGGAGCCACTCATCCAACTATACTATACGGGTGGAGTATGTGGCAAAGACAGCTTGGTACTCTACGCCAGCAAGATCAAAGGGCCCAGCTGGGGCTTCTGGCCAGTCTTGTCAGTAAATTTTGGGAGACAGGAACAAACTGGCATGTGCAGAAACAGCTCATGCAGGCTCTGCTTTCTAGACTCTCCCCCAACCAGGTCACGGACTGGCCAAGTGACTGAAGTTCTCCCCAGGGGAAAGTGCAACACAAGCCACCCCCACTGATGTCACTGACACCTCGAGAGACGGCCTCTGGCCAAGCAAGTGATATTTCATCTCTGAGTTCCTTGGGAAATAGCTCTGCCCTGCATGAGGAAGTGATGGACTTATCACCAACGCCTGGGGAAAAACATGGGCTGATCTAGGCTGAGTTATAAAGAGGCAAGGGAGTGGGAGGGGCCCTTCCTGTATCACTCATCTTGCACAAGGCACTTGTTAGCCAGCTCTGCTTCCCACACCCAGAGGACACAGGGCCCAAGAGATGAGTTCCAGTGACACATCACCAGGCACAGCTCCTTTAGAGCCATCTGCTGCTTTCCCTGTGTTCCTCCTACCTCCACCTTCACAGATATGCCCCAAACACTCTGTGTTGGCTGTAATAATCTAAGCCCAAAGTACATTACAGGCATGGCCACAGCTCACACTACTCCTAGGAAAGAAAGTGCCTGGCAGAAAAAGACATGAAATTTGGGGTGAATCAAAACAGCAGCTGGCAGAGGCTGGAATCTAGAATGGAAAAAAAAAAAAAAAAAGCTCACATCCCACCTAAATCACAGCCACAAAGAATGGAATTTTCCTAACTGGCCTTTTTTCAAGACATTAAGACCAACTCCTCAAGCCTGCAGATAGTGTTTCAGTTTATTTAGCCAAGGGGCACAAGTGGTCAAAAACTCAGCCTGTATCTTCTTCTTCTTCTTTTTTTTTTTTTGTCTTTTTGCTATTTCTTTGGGCCGCTCCCGCGGCATATGGAGGTTCCCAGGCTAGGGGTTGAATCGGAGCTGTAGCCACCAGCCTACGCCAGAGCCACAGCAACTCAGGACCCGAGCCGTGTCTGCAACCTACACCACAGCTCACGGCAACGCCGGACTGTTAACCCACTGAGCAAGGGCAGGGACCGAACCCGCAACCTCATGGTTCCTAGTCGGATTCATTACCCACTGCGCCATAACAGGAACTCTTGTATCTTCTTTAATAAAATTGCATCACGCAGTCACCCCAGGGTGCAAAAACAGAAGTGATTCAACCAAACCAACACTATTCCCTGATTGAGGTCACTTTCTGAACACGGACCTAATCACTTCCCTACTTAAGTTTACATGCTCTTAGGCAAAGCAGAGAAATGGTCAACTCAGCAAACACCAGTAGACAACGCCCACCCATTCCCTGAGAGCCTCAGGACAGTGCGAATGAAAATAACAAAGTCTGCAAAACAAAAGCTCCTCTCCTCCAAAGAATACAATAACAACCTTTACTCTGATTCTCCATTAATTTACTGTCCCTGTTTGCTTTTAGAATGTAAAGACTCTTATGTAAAGCAGAACCAGTGAGAGCACAGATGGTAGTGGTGACGGACTCACCAATGACTTGTCGATGATGCAGAACATGTAGGCATCGTGGAGAAGGATGTGCATTGGTCTCTTGGGATGAAAACTGATATGTGTGATGGGAGTATCCCTTTGGAGCCAAAGATGATGAAAGCCCTGCTTCTGGATGGTCCGGCTCCATTCTGTATACTGTTTGTCTGGGATGCTGTACTCAAATACCTGGGGAAGGATATAATACAGAGGAAATGCAGGCGGATACCCAGAAAGACCAGGAGGGTCATCTCTAACCAGAAAATATGTGTACAAATCTTGACTGTATCATATTCAGTCATATGCATTCTCACTACCTTCTCTTTTTTTTATTAAAAAATATTTAAGAGGTAAATTATAGAATAAACAATTCAAACAGCACAGAAAGGTTTATAATGAAAAATCTTCCTGCAATCTTATTATCTCTTCTCCCCAAGACAAAAAACAGCCTGTTTCTTGTTTACATCTCTTCAGAGATATTTTATGCATGATATAAAAACTGTTCCGTATGTTGCATTTTCATTTAGCATTATATCCTGTGTGACCCATATACGTATGACCCGTGATATATGATCCATATCAATGTATACACACGTCACCCATGCCCCCTTTGGAGAACACATAATAATCCACCCACTTCTTGGATGTACCATGATTTACTTGCCTAGTCTGATTAATGAACTTCCAATCTTTGAGTACTGCACATAAGGCTGTAATGATTATCTCTATCAGTGTCTTTTTGCATACCTGGAAGCATACATCTATAGGAAGAACTTCTAGAATTGGGACATGTGAATCAAAGATTATGTGGGTTTAAAATTTTTTTTTTTTTTTTTTTGTCTTTTGTTATTGTTGTTGTTGTTGTTAAAATTCTTTTAGATACTTCCAAAACGTCCTCTAAAGGGGACATACTAATTTATGTAATATGTGTTGTTTCCCGATACTCTCACAGGACTGTGTATTATCAACTCTACTGATCTCTGTTAATTAAACAGGTACCAAAAAATTTTCCACGAGCTTCAATGACTGAATAATGCCAATGAGATTTCATTTTCTAGGTAGAACACGAATGTGTTTGCACGTGTGAGTGAAATACTGCTAATCAAAGTGGCAACCATCATTTGCCTAGTGGCCTACTTAAGTGTGCTTCCTGGATCACATTTCATCTTTCCCAAAGCACAAGGAGGAAGGTATTACCAAGCCCATTTTAGAGGTGAGGATTGCAAGTATTAAGTTCATAATGTGTTCAGTAGCTCAGATATTTTAAAGATTACATTCTCCTTACAATTTGGTATGGAAAAAAATGGCTGACAAAGCATTAGTTTTGGCTATTGGGTACTTGATTTCACTATGGCCTGATTTCTTCATCAGCAAAAGTGGATATAAATTATATGATCCTTTAGTCACTCTCAAAATCTTACTCCCTCCCATTTCCAGCTAATCTGAGTCCACGTCATCTCTAGCTTAAATACAATCAGTAAAATAAACCCTTGAAAATTCTTCCTCTTTCTTGTACCTCGTTATTCTAGAAGCTCAGTGTTTCACCATCTCCTTGTACCCCATCCAGCCAATGGATATAATTGGCCTATGATGCACCCAGGCCACACGTGGAAGCTTCACTTCACACAAGAGACAACTACCTTTATGGTCTCCAGTACTTTCAAAGAAAAGTTTTTCCAAAACTGTCATTATCTCAGCTTCTAAGTCACTATCTATTAGGAGGGAATTAGAAAGCACTGGAATTTCTTACCTGCTGGTCAGAATGAGCAATGACAAGGTTGTTGGTTTTGGGGGCTATGGCCAGAGCAGTCACGGGGAAATTGTAAGCAGGCACAGTGCAGTGAAGCTGGGAACAAATAAGACACAAAGACAACTCTAAAACAGGATTCCTTCCCTCAGGAAAGACTGCATGTCTAGGTCAGTAGTTTTAAAACAGTGTTCCTTGGAACTTAAAAGGGTCTATTCTGTGGAAGTTCCCATAAATGTCAGGCATTTCTCCAAACAACAAACTTTAGTTTTATTTCCTTTCAATGCATTTTAAACTCTAACAAAATTGACAGCATTCACAGAGAATGTCAGAGTAAAGCCTTCCCTGCCATGTCTACATTTCTCTCTCTCTCTCTTTTTTTTTTAAGGGCTGCACCCACGGCACATGGAAGTTCCCCGGCTAGGGACTGAGGGATGAAATCAGAGCTATAGCTGCCGGGTCTACGCCACAGCCACAGCAACTGAAGATCTGAGCTACATCTGTGACCTACACCACAGCTCACAGCAAAGCCAGATCCTTAAACCACTGAGCGAGGCCAGGGGTTGAACTTGCATCCTCATGGATACTAGTGGGGTTTGTTACCGCTGGGCCACAGTGGGACTCCTGTATCTACATCTGTATGAACTGCTCATAAACGTGTCAGTGAATAGGGAATCTACAGCTTTACAATGGATTTAAAAGAAATTTAAAAAAAAAAAAGAAATTAATGCCAAGCCATGGACACTTTTGTCCAGTTTCAAGGCATGTGCACCAATACACAGGAACACTCTTTTTAAATGCCAGGCAAGGGCTCAAAGAGCAGATTAACTCATGCAATTAATAACTAAACCCATTAAATATTAAGGCTTGATGTTGTTCTATAAACTTTTAATGCCTATTGTAAGTTTTGGGGAACTCTTATCTGACATTCAGATAAAGATCAGGACTTGTAAGGAATCATTAGTGATTCAATCTGTGAATGAATATCATTATTAATTAGCAAAAAATGTTTTCCTGCTATTCTGAATTCTGCTTAATTTTAAAATAGCTTGAGATTGCAAGGCAAGCTCTTCAAAGAAACTGTTACTATCTGCATCTATTCATCTGGATAAATCAAATTTTCCTCCTCAAACAACAGAAGTAACCTGGATGTAGATTCATTACCCATAAATCCTTAACTTCAAATTTCTGCATGAGTAGTCTCACTGTTCCCAATGACTGATTTTAAAGTCACATTATAGCTTTTGGGTTCCAAACAAGTAAAACAGAAAAAGTCTTGGTTAAAAAAAAAAGTTCAGTAATTTTCCAGGTCATATCAATCTGCCTTGAGTCTTTTTTTTTTTTCTTTCCTATGGCTATGCCCACAGGCAGAGACTGAATCTGAGCCACAGCTGTGACCTACCCAGCAGCTGTGGCAATGCAGGATCCTGCACTGGGCTGGGGATAGAACCCAGGCTTCTGCAGCACCTGAGGTGCCACAGCCAGATTCTTCTTCTTTTTTTTTTTTTTTTTTTTTTTTGTCTTTTTGCTATTTCTTTGGGCTGCTCCTGCGGCATATGGAGGTTCCCAGGCTAGGGGTCCAATCGGAGCTATAGCCACTGGCCTACTCATGCAGAGCCACAGCAACGCGGGATCCAAGCCGAGTCTGCAACCTACACCACAATCATGGCAACGCTGGATCGTTAACCCACTGAGCAGGGGCAGGGACCGAACCCGCAACCTCATGGCTCCTAGTCGGATTCGTTAACCACTGCGCCACGACGGGAACTCCCACAGCCAGATTCTTATCCGACTGCACCACAGCAGGAACTCTCTGCCTTGAGTTCTGAGGAGCCAACTTCCTCCTGTTTGCTGCTACTAAACACCATGCTCACCTTTAGATGTTTCACGTTGTACACATGGACTCCAGCACTGGTACCTGATGCAGCTAGCCAATTTCCATCTGGACTGACTGCCAAAAGACACATGGATTCCACTGTCCCTGTGAGGACAGAACAATAGTTAAGTTTCTAAACTCAGTGTTGCCATAAGCTGTGGTGTAGGTCGCAACACAGCTTGGATCTGGTGTGGCTGTGGCTGGCAGCTATAACTCAATTCGACCCCTAGACTGGGCACTTCCATATGCTGTGAGTGTGGCCCTAAAGCCAAAAAAAAAAAAAAAAAAAAAAAAAAAAAAAAAAAAAAGAATAATAGTAATTACTGACAGGACAATTTCTTGATAGTTTTGCAAATAACTTCTAGATGCTGCCTACTATTTTAATTTAATCAGCCATAGAGGAACCAGAGAGATATAAATCATAAAAGAGTACTTGCTGAGGATTGAGACAATGCCTACCATGAGAATGGAGAATCAGGGTAAGAGCTTCCACCAAAATCTTTACCTTAACTGTTTCAACTCCTCTCCTACCAAATGACTTTTTTTCTTTTTTTTTTTTTTTTTGCTTTTTGGGGCCACACCCGCAGCATATGGAAGTTCCCAGGCTAGGGGTCCAATCGGAGCTGTAGTCACCACCTTAGGCCACAGCCACAGCAACACTGGATCCAAGCCATGTCTGTGACCTATACCACAGCTCACGGCAATGCCAGATCCTCAGACCACTGAGCAAGACCAAGGATCGAACACCTGTCTTCAGGGATGCTAGTTGGGTTCGTTAACCACTGAGCCAGGACAGGAACTTTGCCTCCCCAAATGATTTTTAATCCAAGATTCAAGCAGCAAGATCAATAGACTTAAGGCATATCTTTTTTTTTTTTAGGCCAGGGATCAAACCTGCGTCCTCATGGATACTAGTCAGATTCGTTTCCGCTGAGCCATGACAGGAACTCCTTGAGGCATATCTTTAATTTCTATACATTTAGCACTAAGGGAACATGGGCACATATGAGCCATCTCTGTCATTCAAGAATTTAAAACCAATCTGGCATCACGAAGATCCATGTGGGATAAAAATCAGATAGTGATGCTATATGCCAAGATAAGTGCTACGTATAACATCCCTAAACAATGAAAAAGCTTAATAACTAGACATAAACCAGACAGTGATAAGTGACGTGGGCAGAAAAGGATAGAGAACTGTGTGACCTAAATGACAAGGATAGGAATACATAGGGTTGAAGGCTGTAAAGAAACCAGCCTGAATATAAGGAAAGGATAAAATAAACTTATATACATATTGCAGAGCTTAATTTATCTATTTATTTTTGGCTGTGCCCGTGGCATGCAGAGGTTCCCAGGCTAGGGAGAGAACTCATGCCACAGCAACCCAAGCTGCTACAGCGACAATGTCAGATCCTTAAGCTGCTGTGCCACAAGGGAACTCCTGCACTGCCCAATTTCAAACAAGTGCTAAATGCAAGGTAAAGAATCTAAGTGTTTTTTTTTTTTTTTTTTTTACTTTTGATTGCATTTATTTTTGTGAAATTTATTCCCAGGTCATACATTTTTGTTTCTTCAGTTTATTCTGGGATATCTTTTTCTTCTGCGCAACCACCTCTTCTGGCTTAGGAACAACCTGCTCCTTTTCAGGAAGGATCATCTCAGTGGCGTAGGGAGAGCTCATGTAAGGGTTGATCTGACCACAAGCTCTGTAAGTCCTGCGCTATATCTTGGGGGCTTTGTTTACTTGGATGTGCTCAATGACCAGAGAATATACATCTAAGCCCTTAAGTTTAGCATTACTCTCTGCATTTTCGAGCATGTGCAATAAAAATTCAGCACTCTTTTTGGGCCACCAACCCTGTGTCCAGCCCTACTGTTTGGCCTGGGCACACCTACCAACCCCACCACTGTAATGACAGAATGGCACACACTGCTTCTGTAGTGACATCCTTCAGATACTTGGTGGCTTTTCAAATGTGCATACCCCTAATGGCCTGGGCAGTTTCACGAGTTGTTCTTAAAGTGAACGTGAAGATCTGAACCTCTTGCTTTTTTTTTTCTGGTCTTTTTTGCTATTTCTTGGGCCGATCCCGCGGCATATGGAGGTTCCCAGGCTAGGGGTCCAATCGGAGCTGTAGCCACCAGCCTACGCCAGAGCCACAGCAACGCGGGATCTGAGCCGTGTCTGCAACCTACACCACAGCTCACAGCAACGCCGGATCGTTAACCCACTGAACAAGGGCAGGGGCCGAACCCGCAACCTCATGGTTCCCAGTCAGATCTGTTAACCACTGAGCCACGACGGAAACTCCCTGAACCTCTTGATTTACATGATTTTGTGGGGTTTTCTGGGTCAAGTAAATAGCAAAACATTTTTAGAAGTCACCTCAGGCCCCTTAGAATCTAAGCTTTATAATAAAACCATATATAGGTACTTGGTAAATACTGTCAGTTACTTCATCAGACTTCTAATTTGTATGTTGCTTTTCCTGATTGTTTCTGGAGCAGCTTATGAACAGTGCGAGTTGAAGAGCTGATTTTCCAAACTCATAGAGTCTACATAACACTGAAGCCACTAAAATCCAGGACAAGGGAGACGAAAAAAGGCCCATGGAAAGTACTGGGCACTAAGTCCTTAAATAATTAACTTGCCAATAGTTATCTAGACACAGCCACTCATTCATGCATACTCATGTTCTCGAAACACACAGAAAAGTGGTCATAAACACTACAACAAGTAATGAAATTAAATGTATAAACTCATCTTTATAAAAACAACCAAAAAATTAACATGTCCACAAAATACTCATATACAAGTGCCTACTAGAGATATAAAAAAATAATAGTGGTGGTTATTTCTGGGTGTCAGGATTATAGATGATTTTAACGTTCTTCTTGCTCTGCTAACAAAACTCCAAGAAGGATGATGAAACTTCTCTGGCCCCCAAATAAGGAAACAAAAACCCAGTGAGAAAAGAGTAGGTGTGAGGAACACTGCAGATCTCATCAAGCTCATTTCCCAGGTATCTCCTCCTACTTTAAATCGCAAACATGTGAGAAAGTGTGGAGTGTCTGCAGGGTGAAGAGCATCAGTGAACCCCCAACAATGCAGGTTTAAACAGGAAAAAAAGGAAACATCGCAGACTGACAACTCTCCTTTGACCACCTTCTCACCTGACTGAGGCTGGAAAGTATGCAGGTGTTTGAAGCTTCCCTCCAGCAGCCGAATGATATGTAGAGAACCTTGACTTGATGCCACAAAGAGTTTTGATGAATCTTCAGAAAACAAAATATGAAGGGCAGAGCGAAGGAACGCTGGCATTTTGGAAACCTTGGAGGGAACGAGTAGTAAAAACCAGACAGAGGTGGGGGTTAGACCCAGAGTCCATCAAAAGTATTCACAGCCAGGCTTAAATCACATCAATGCTTCCTGTCTGAAGAAGCCAATCAACCAAGGGCCTGGAACACTGATGGGCCTACTGTAACTGCCACCCCTGCCATCTCCTCAAAAGGCCAAATTCTACTGCTGCTTTCTGGCCTTTTCCTACTCCTCCAAAAACATAATTCTAAATGGAAATAAAAGACCATTTTATTACCAGCATTCTCCAAAGATTCATGTCCAGTACCTTTCCACTTCAGATACAAATCACCCACTTATGACATTTCTTCTTGTTCGACGAGACAATGGGTTATCACTTACCCTTTGGAGGCTTACGCTGTCATGGTCATAATTCAAACGATAGAGAAAAAACCGAGAAGCTGTAGAATAGGCTACCCAACTTCCACATGGAGAGATACAGCTGCAAATGATGTTCTCGGGGCCCTGGCAATGTTAGGAAGCAGGATGAATGGTCAAGTAAAACATCATATGACAAGGTTCACTATGACATGAATCCTCAAGCTACGGCCATCCTCAACATATCCACAAATACCTACACATGACCCGGACACCCCTATGTGTTGCTGCGACTGTTTCAAAGGTGGAGCATCTAAATGGTGTGGCTTTGATTTACAAAACTGGGAACAGATCTCTCTGAATATTGTGAGCTTATCTCAGCTCTTCGCATACTTCATGAATAGCTTCACACCAAACCCTAACTTTAGAAACCTAAGCAGGGAGGCACTTAAGCCAGGAAAGCTTCCGAGGCCCATGACTTGCAGACTGTTTCTCTTTTGTCAATGACAACCTGCTTTAAAGACCTCTAAGAAATATTAAGTGAAAAAATTTGCAAAACAATAAAAGTTTAGTGTAACATTTATATAAATCAAAAAACCTCACAAAACATCTAAATGGATGGAAGTATATAACACACAGAAAAAGATCTGGAAGGATATTAATTAACAGTAATTATCTCAGAAGACGGGACTAGAGTTAAAGAACTGGACAAGGATATGAACTATCAATGTTATCTGAATCCTTTTTTTTTGGGGGTCTTTTTAAGGGCTGAACCCATGGCATATTTAAGTTTCCAGGCTAGGGGTTGAATAGGAGCTGTAGCTGCTGGCCTATGCCACAACTACAGCAATGCCAGATCTGAGCCTCATCTGTGACCTACACCACAGGTCACACCACAGCTCATGACAACAATGGATCCTTAAGCCACTGAGTGAGGCCAAGGCTCAAATCTGGGTCCTCATGGCTGCCAGTCAGATTTGTTTCTGCTGAGACATGACAGGAACTCCATCATCTGAATCCTTTATAGTAAGACTATTCACAAATATTTGTGTAATTAAAGATTTTTTAAAAAGAAGATAGAAAGCTGTTTGTGTAGTATATTCCCATTACTGTAAAAAAAAGGATATGTACATTTGCACACATGGTGGAAAATTTTTCTGAAAGAATATTTAAGAAACTATTGATGGAGTTTCCGTTGTGGCTCAGTGGAAACAATCCGACTAGGAACCATGAGGTTGCATGTTTGATCCCTGGCCTTACTCAGTGGGTTAAGGATCTAGCGTTGCCATGAGCTGTGGTGTAGGTCGCAGCGGCTTGGATCCTGCATTGCTATGACTGTGGCATAGGCTGGCAGCTGTAGCTCTGATTCGACCCCTAGCCTGGGAACCTCCATGTGCTGCAGGTACGGCCCTACAAAAAAAGGAAAGAAAGAAACTATTGGCAGTGATCATCTCCGGGGAGTAAGTGGGTAAGAAGGAGGTTCATTATGCATTGGATACTCTTGCATGTTAATTTCACAATAGTACCAAAAGAAGAAAAACTAATTTTTTTTTTTTGAGTTTTTGCCATTTCTTGGGCCGCTTCCACAGCATATGGAGGTTCCCAGGCTAGGGGTCAAATCGGAGCTGTGGCCGCCGGCCTACACCAGAGCCACAGCAACACAGGATCCGAGCCATATCTGCGACCTACACCACAGCTCACGGCAACGCTGGATCCTTAACCCACTGAGCAAGGCCAGAGATCGAACCCGCAACCTCATGGTTCTTAGTCGGATTCGTTAACCACTGAGCCATGACGGGAACTCCAAAAACTAGTTTCTTGTATTAATTCTCCATGTCTGACTTATAATCACAGGAAACCCAGTTCTGTTGACATAATTCTTCATTCAAATAATTTTATAGACTTTATAATTGTTTTTTTCTTGGCCGCACCCACTCCACAGCAGTGACGATGCCAGATCCTTAACCTGCTAAGCCATCAAGGATTTTACACAGTTTATGATGTCAACTTAGAAACCTCAAATTCAGAGTAACAAAAATGTTCTGGGAGTTCCTATTGTGGTACAGAGGGTTAAGGAATCGGCGTTGTCTCTGGGGCAGTTCGGGTTTGATTCCCCAGCCCAGTGCGGTGGGTTAAGGATCCCTCATTTCTGCAGCTACGACACAGGTCAGAGCTGTGACTTGGATTCGACCTCTGGCCTAGGGATTTCCATATGCCAAAGGTTTGGCCATTAAAAAAAAAAAAAAAGTTCTGGATTTCAGAGACTGAACACAGTTAAGCTTCCTTACCTTTGTCTTGAGGTGAAGTAGATGATCTGCATTTTTAGAGAGTGGAAGGGTATCCCCATGCTTTCCTGGAACAAGAAATATCCTTGAGGTTTTTCTTCCCAAAGAAATGTTATTCATACATCTTTTTTCTTCTAAAAACTCATCCCTGGGTAGAAAGATCCCTACAGGTGGGAAATCAGAAAAATGTCTGCCTTGGTAAGCCTCTCTTTGGGTGCCCTGGGTACGGCGTTGAGCACACGACTATGTCTCTGAGGCTGCACCCCACAGCCAGGCATGCAAGGTGAGGGGAAGTGGAGTTCATGTGGCCTAAACTTCAACTTCATTTGCTCATTTTGGAGCCTAAAGCAAAAGCCACGAATCCACTATAAAACAATAGGACCCAAACACAGACATCATACCTAAGGAGATGAGGCTGGTATGATCAACTTGACCTTCTTTTTCATGCAGGCCCATCACCTCCTAACAGTCATTAAAATTTGTCATTTTTCAACATCCTGTTTCCCAGTCACGCCAAGGTGAACTCTGACTCCACTACTTACGCCTCTAACACACCCTGCGAGGCACCGTACAGAATCAACAACCTCTCATAGATGATTCACTGTCCTGCTAATGATTTTAACACTCTGAGGAACTCCTCTGCTCTATCTACTAGGTGGGAAAACCCATAAGTTCCAAAGGACACAGAAAAATCTACTTCCGTCTTTTCACAAGTAGTGTTTCAATTGCGATTCTAATTTCTGGCTTCTCTTTCCAGTTTTCCTATTGGAAAAACACTCTTTTCCACCATACCTGTTGCAACTGTGGATCCCAGTCGCCAAAGTTCCAAATGATGAGCAAACTGGAAGAGGAGAAGCTGCTTCTTTTTTGCACAGAAAACAAGACGTCGCTGTATTCAGGAATTGAAAAGACATAAACAAGCCAAGATCATTTACTGCCTCAGTTCTGGGTATAGCAGCAACACCTCAGAACATTTTTTACTGTTGAAATCCATTTACTTGATAAATATTTCCTAAGTACTAGCATGCGCCAGCCATTGTCCTAAGAACAAAGCGGTAAATAAAAACCTAGGTACTGCTCTCAAGCTTCCAATTTAAAGGGTTGACATAAAAATTAAATAGGCAGTTACACTAAGTGTGCAAAGCTTTTTGCCAAGCACGGTATATAGTCAAAAAAAAAAAAAAAAAAAAAAAAAAAAAAAAAAAGAAAGAAAGAAAGAAAAAAGGTAGAAAAAGGATATTTAATTTAGCCCTATGGCAGTAACAAAGTTCATTAGTAAATACTCAGGCAAAAAAGGCAGGGCAGGACGTTCCAAGCAGAATGATGGCACATGAAATCGCTCAAAGGTAAAAGAGCCTTAGAAGGAATGAAAGCGTCTTTCAGAACTGCCAGACTCGGGGGATGGGGGGAGGGTACTGCAAGTGTGTGAGAGCAGAGGTGAGAGAGGACGTTCTTTCCCCCAGATCAAGACAGCTTTCCTGAGCCAAGGACTTAGGTCTTAACGCTCCAGGCAACAGGGACCAACCAAAGGCCAGGCAACAGGGACCAACCAAAGGCGTTTAAGCACAGAGTGAGGACTGAAGCTGCTTTTTGAACAGATCAATGGAGAACAGGCTAGAATGACACAAATGTAAATAAAAGGGGATCACTCACTAACAAGCTACTGGAAAGGAATTCAGATAAGAAAAGACGTTGAGCCAAATTAGGATCATGGCCGTGTAGACAAAGAGAAATGAGTAGATTCAAGAGATAATGAAGAGGTAGACTCAGTTAAGGTTTACAGGTTGAAAGGAGTATAAAAGCAGGTGGTGCGAAGAGTTTCTAGCTTGGAAAGATGACTACCTAGAAAGGAACACTGGAAGCCTGGATTTTCCTGCTTGCACCCAGAATAAAGGGGCCACACTTAAAAACAAATAAAATCCCCACAAACAACACCTATCTGGAAAAGGGAATGATTTCCCCAGAAACTGAATGCTGCTATAAAATCTCTTGGTCCCTGTAAATATCTTTGGCAGAAGCTTGTCTTAGGAACAGAGGGAGGAGTTCCCGTTGAGGCTCAGTGGTTAATGAACTCGACTAGTATCCATGAAAACTCAGGTTCGATTCCTGGCCTCACCCAGTGGGTTAAGGATCTGGCGTTGCCGTGGAGATGTGGTGTAGGTCACAGACATGGCTTGGATCCTGTGTTGCTATGGCCATGGTGTAGGCCAGCAGCTGCAGCTCCCATTGGACCCCTACCCTGAGAACTTCCATATTGCCTGAGTGCGGCCCTAAAAAGACAAAAAAACAAAACAAAACAAAACACAACACCCAAAAAACAAACAAAAAAAACCAGAGGGAATAATGAAGGAGGTAGGTAACAACAGAAGGCCTACAGTGTTGCCCGAGAGCAGTGAGATGTGTTGTCTTGTGGGACAGGCGGTGGAGGGTTAGAGGATGATACTTACATGGGGAAAAGTGATTTTTCGGAGAGCAGCATCATAATTCTTCACTTCCACCTTCTCCATGAGAGGGCGAATGACTAAGTGGGTGTCGGTGCCTGGAGCAGGACGGAGATGGGAGAAGGCATCAGAATCAGAAAAAGTCCTGGGAGTTCCCACTGTGGCTCAGCATTAATGAACCTGCCCAGGATCCATGAGGACGCAGGTTCAGTCCCTGGCCTTGCTCAGTGGGTTAAGGATCCGGCGTTGCCTTGAACTGTGGTGTAGGTCACAGATGTGGCTTGGATCCTGCATTGCTGTGGCTGTGGTATAGGCTGGCAGCTGCATCTCCCATTGGACCCCTATTCTGGGAACTTCCATATGCCCTGAGTGCGGCTCTAAAAAACAAAAAGAAAGAAAAAAGAAAAAGTCCCGCGTGAAAACAACCGCAGCTAGGCAGAGTAAAGAGGCAGCCTGGCCGAGAGTGAAACCCACCTCCAGAGATCAGTGCTGTGGGGCTGTGGGCCACAGCTCGCACATCATGAGTGTGATGCTGAAATGGCTTCGTCCGCACCCACTGCTTTTCACTGCTGCTGGAAGTCACAGAGACCAGCTGAAAATGGAACACTGTCCCCTCGGCCGTGCCCACCACGAAACTGTCTTCTTGCTGAGAAATTAAATTAAATGATTAGGGAGGTACATTTGAGCAAAACAGGGCCCAGTTTTAAAAGAATTCCCAGAGGTTTTCTGTCTAGGCAACTTAGGGGAAAACCTATGCCCAGAACTGGAAGGGAGTTTGCAGGGGTCTTTTCTGACGGGAAGCTAATGATTCCATCATGGGACCAAGCTCCACATAGGAAACAATGCGCCCCCTACTGGCAAAATCAACAGTAAATGCTTCAAACTCTTGGAGTGCTTTCATAAAATACAAACTAGAACCCTCATACTATGCACAAAAATAAACTCAAAATGGCTTAAAGACTTAAACACAAGGCAAGATACCCAAAAACTCCTAAAAGAGAACATAGGCAAAACACTGTCTGATATCAACCCTACAAATATTTTCTTAGGTCAGATTTCCAAGGCAACTGAAATAGAAGCAAAAATAAACCAGTGGCACCTAATCAAACTGACAAGCTTTTGCACAGCAAAGGAAACCATTAAAAAAAAAAACAAAACAAAAACTATTTTCTCCCATGGAATGGGAGAAAATAGTTTCAAACGATGCAACTGACAAGGACTTAATCTATAAAACATACAAACAAGTTATACAACTCAATAGCAAAAAAAACAACAATCAATTGAAAAATGTGCAAAAGATCTAAATAGACATTTCTCCAAAGATATACAGATGGCCAAGAGGCACATGAAAAAATGCTCAACATCACTAATTATTAAGAGAAACGCAAATCAAAACTACTATGAGGTACCACCTCACACCTGTCAGAATGGCCATCATTAACAAGTCAACAAATAACAAATGCTGGTGTGGAGAAAAGGATACCCTCCTGCACTGTTGGTGAAAATGTATACTGGTGCAATCAGTACAGAAAACAGTATGGAGGTACCTCAGAAAAGTAAATATAGAACTACCATATGACCCAGAAATCCCACTCTTGGGCATATATCCAGACAAAACATTCACTGAAAAAGATACACGCACCCCTATGTTCATAGCAGCGCTATTCACAATAGCCAAGACACGGAAGCAACCCAAATGTCCATCGACAGATGGATTAAGATGTGGAATATATACACAATGGAATACTGCTCAGCCCTAAAAAAGAACAAAACAATGCCATTTGCAGCAACATGGATGGAACTAGAGACTCTGATACTAGGTGAAGTAAGTCAGAGGAGAAAGACAAATAACACATCACCTATATCTGGAATCTAATATATGGCAAAAATGAACCTTTCCACAGAAAAGAAACTCATGGACTTGGAGAACAGACTTGTGGTTGCCAAGGGGGAGGCGGAGGGAGTGGGATGGACTGGGAGTCTGAGGTTAATAGATGCAAACTAATGCATTTGGACTGGAATGAGATCCTGCTGTATAGCACAGGGAACTATATCTAGTCACTTGTGATGGAACAGTATGAAGATAATGTGAGAAAAAGAATGTATATATATATATATATATGTATGACTGGGTCACTTTGCTGTACAGTAGAAACAGACAGAACACTGTAAATCAACTAATGGAAAAAATAAAATCATAAAATTAAAAAACCAAAAAACAAACTAGACTTCATTACAACAGCAACAATATTGGGGAATGGGGCAGGGTGAGGGGTGGATTCACAAAACTGGTAGTCAGAAGACTGAAGTTTAGAAAACCTTGAAATTTACTGTCTTCTTTTTTTTTTTGTCTTTTTGTCTTTGTTGTTATTGTTATTGTTGCTATTTCTTGGGCCGCTCCCGCGGCATATGGAGGTTCCCAGGCTAGGGGTTGAATCGGAGCTGTAGCCACCGGCCTACGCCAGAGCCACAGCAACGCGGGATCCGAGCCGCGTCTGCAACCTACACCACAGCTCACGGCAACGCCGGATCATTAACCCACTGAGCAAGGGCAGGGACCGAACTCGCAACCTCATGGTTCCTAGTCGGATTCGTTAACCACTGCGCCATGATGGGAACTCCTACTGTCTTCTTCTTAGAGGTGAAGAGAGGCTAAAGAAAGGAAATGGCCTGATTAATATACACAGTTCCCTGATCCCCAATTTAAGGCTCTCTCTTGCCAGTATGTTGAGCACCAGGATTTCTGTTAGTTTTAAAAGGTCTTACTATGTCTACAACTACTTTTTAAAATACATTTAAATCTCAAAATCATTTTCATTTTAATTCCTTTTTAAAAATACACATAGGAGGAGATCCCGTCATGGCTCACTGGTTAATGAATCTGACTAGGAACCATGAGGTTGCAGGTTCGATCCCTGGCCTTGCTCAGTGGGTTAAGGACCCAGCGTTGCCGTGAGCTGTGGTGTAGGTTGCAGACGCAGCTCAGATCCCGCGTTGCTGTGGCTCTGGCGTAGGCTGGCGGCTACAGCTCCAATTCGACCCCCAGCCTTGGAACCTCCATATGCCGTGGGAAGCGGCCCTAGAAAAGGCAAACGGACCAAAAAATAAATAAATAAATAAAATATCTCAGAAGCTCTGGATGGTAACGGCTTGGCACACAGTGGTGGAGAAGGAAGGAAAGCATATCTGAAGGGCAGCACATAAGGCAGCCTCTCCCTCACTTCCTTTAAGGGTCCTATTTGAAAATCATGAGCTCAAGGCAAAAGTGGAGATTCTGAGCAGCTCAGGAACCCACATCCACTCAACAGTTCAACTCCCACTTACAGAGAGGAACTGGGAAGGCAAGTCTCTCTCACTGCACATTCTCTTTCCCTGAGGCGGAATCATAAAAAAATTGGAGCAAACAAAAGAAAAGGGCTTGCCTGCGGTGCAGCAGGAACTAAGCAAGAGAAAAGCAGACCTGGAAGGAGGTTGTGTGTGTGTGCGTCCTAACATAATCAGAGTGACTGCTTCACACTGAACAAAATCTCAGGACAGACCTCTATTTTTGTGTGTGTGTTTTGTCTTTTTAGGGCTGCACTAGCGGCATATGGAGGTTCCCAAGCTAGGGGTAGAATTGGAGCTATAGATGCCGGCTACACCACAGCCACAGCAACGTGGGATGTGAGCGGCATCTGCAAACCACACCACAGCTCACGGCAATGCCAGATCCTGAACACACCAAGCGGGGCCAGGTCTGGAACCAGCAAACTCGTGGTTACTAGTCGGGTTTGTTAACCACTGAGCCACGACGAGAACTCCAGGACTGGCCTCGAAATGAAGGCAAATGTTTTTCACAACTCCCCAAGGGAATCAGTACTCACCTACTTGATGGAGATGAAAGGCATTTAAGAAGATCAAAGGACTGGGTGTTTGCCACAAATGACTCTTTAGTCAATGAAAAACCATTAGAAAGAAATCTAAAAATAATCAGCTGTTCTGGCAAGAGAGTGTGGAGCAGAGCCTTGAAATTAGGATCAGTTTCAAAAGGGATGTGAAAATGGTAATGCCATACTCACTGTGCCAGACACTGTACTCAGCACTTTGGAAGCTCAACCCTTAGACCCTATGAGGCATGTATTACTAGCATCCTTGTTTTCAAAGAGGAAGAAATTGAGGCTTGGAAAAGAAGTAACTTGCCCAACATATGTGGCTATTAAGTGACTCACTGGGATTCAAACCCAAGTCTGCCCAACTACAGAGTCTGCAGTAAACATTTTTGAGTACTGGAATATGTACAATTGCATTTTACAATTAAAAAAAAAGTTCAGGAGTTCCCGTTGTGGCGCAGTGGTTAACGAATCCGACTAGGAACCATGAGGTTGCGGGTTCGATCCCTGGCCTTGCTCAGTGGGTTAACAATCTGGCGTTGCCGTGAGCTGTGGTGTAGGTTGCAGACGCGGCTTGGATCCCGAGTTGCTGTGGCCCTGGCGTAGGCCGGTGGCTGCAGCTCCGATTAGACCCCTGGCCTGGGAACCTCCATATGCCGCAGGAGCGGCCCAAGAAATAGCAAAAAGACAAAAAAAAAAAAAAAAAAAAAAAAAAAGTTCACTGATTCTCAGGCACACATTTTTATTTTTTGACAGTGCCTGCAGCATGTGCAAATTCCCAAGCCAAGGATCGAACCAGAGCCACAGCAGTGACGATGCCAGATCCTAAACTGCTAGACCGCAAGGGAACTCAATAATTAGCGTTTTTAATCTTCTCAGAGATATTCTATGTATACATTAACAAAACCAGATACACAAAGACTATCTAATATATAAACCTACTCCATCCTTCCTTAATACACCACTATACACACAATAGTACTATTCAGCTTTTTCCCCTTAACGATATACCCTGGAAATTGTTCCACAGCAATAAACATATATCTACTCTGATCTTTGAACAGATACATAATATTTAAATAATTACACTTTAAATGGTACTAAATTTAATAATTAAGTCTTACATCTAATAATTACAATAATTTTGGATCAAACTCTATTTTAAAAGGAGATTTCTTCCCGCTCTTTTAAACTTACATTTCTATTGTAGTTTATATGTGACATCAACATGTTTTATAAGGCTTTGGCACCAACAAAATATTCTCACAGAAAGCCTGTGAAACAGGATGGGAACATTTTACAGGCAAGAAAAGCAAACATGGGTGATCGCTACAGTAGACACTGGACCTCCACACTTAAGATAGCAAATAATGCTTAAACCAAGAAGGTAAAGAGTAAAAGGTCTAGGCCACAAACCTCAAATTCACTTCCCATGCCTCCCTGCTAGAACATTCATTAGAATTCACATTCCCAGAAGGGAAGAGGCACACATGGTCAACACAAATCTGCTTAAGCCTCTATTTAAACAGGAGAAAAATCAGTATTTTCAAAATCACTGTAAAGTTATCTTCTAATTTTCCAAGATAGGAAGCAGAAGAACAGTCATATAGGGAGAGGAAACAGGGCTTCTCAAGATTGTTTCAGGGTACCTGTGTCCTATCTACCATCAAGACTGGATTAACCAGGGATGGGGGAGTGGCTAAAAAAACCTCTCTGCTGACTCATCTTTTAGAGAACATTTTCGAACTGTTGGAGAATAAGAGAGTTCAGGAGAATCATGTGGGTTTTTTCAGATGCATTTTCCTAAACTCATCTTCCTCCAATATAACATTTAGGATTAGGGACCAATGTCTGTGGCTCATCACTGACACGGCCTTCTCTAGTCAACCTCCAGGTTATACAGGAACTGCTCCAAACAGGGCCCATACTCACATCAGATATGGCAATGGACTGCACATCAGCATTTGCGATGAGATGGTTCTTCACGAGTGTCCCAGTTGCTGAGTCCCAGAACTGCACCTTCCCAGCAGAGTCCACACTTATGACCGTGCCATCAGACAAGAAGGCCACGCCCCATATGATACACTTCCGCTTAGACACACCCATATACTGCCTATCCACAAGCATCTTATGAATAGCGCTCCCTGAAAAAAAAAAGAAAAAGAAAAACCCACATTTGAAGGGTACTTACTTCTCCTTAGTCTTCAAAAGCTGCCTGTGGGAGGCATCAGGTAAGTCCGAGGCCTGAGCATAGAGCACAGCCGGCCAGTGAGCAGTGGTTACAGCGAACTCAGTTTGGGAACGCCACAACGATCACCTTAAGACAGAGGGTGGTGGGGGGGGTGGGCACACAAATGAAATTTTGAGGGGGGAGGTGAAACGGAAAAGGGACATTTGAGACTTTACTTAACAGCAGCCAGCTGGACACAAACATTACACTCTGCTTTTTTCCAAAACCCATGAGAAAGGGAGAAAAGACAACAGTGTCAAAATTTGGGGCAGTGGAAAGCAGACACTAAGTGGTAACTGACTTACTAGAACCCTAAACGTTAAGTCCCAAGTCAGCAGGAGGAAAAGCCAAGAAACCACCTGATTTATACCATGGAATCCCCAAAAGACTCAGGAGCTGGTGACGCCAGAAAATCTGGAAAACAGGTGAAAATGGCGCTAAAAGGAGGGATTGGTTGAGTAAATTTAAGAAATATGCAGCCCCCTCAGATCCCCACGCCATAATGAAGAGGCCTGGCAACTCCCCAAACTCCACCTCAAAGACTGGAGACTTAATCTCTGAGAGGGATGTCAGCACAACTGAGGGGGAGCGCACCACATGGGACATAGATTAAGTGAAAACTTACTAACTTAATACTGACAACACCAGCGTTCTTCGAATGCTGATGGCCAGGCTTATTTTCACCAGGCAGAATGAAAACAGTTCTGGGAAATATGACCAGCACAAGAAAAAAGATCTAAAGAGCCTATCTTCAGGTTTCCCACACTAACAGTCCAGCCAGACCACTGTTCAATGAAGCTCAGGTGCAGTAAGCACTGCTCATGTGGTGATGACAGCAACCCCCAGACATGGGAGGAAAGCCTCAACGGCAGAGGCCCAGCAGATGAAAAAAGCAGGAGAAAAGTAAACAACCAGGGCATTCCCACTAGGGTCCAATGAGATTGGCAGCATCTTGAGAGTGCTGGGATGAAGGTTCAATCCCCGGTTCGACACATTGAGTTAAGGATCCGGTGTTGCCGCAACTGTGGCTTGGATCTGATTCCTGGCCTGAGAACTCTGTATGTCTCAGGGCAGCCAAAAAAGAAAAAGAAAAAAAAGGAACCAGGCGGAAAAGAGCCAGGATGAAGAATATTTGACCAATATTATCATGAATAGTCTTATAGAAGACTTAATACATAATGAAACAAAAAGAGAATGCTACAAAGAAGAACACACAGGAAACAAAAAAGAACTCAGGAAACAGGTGGCAGAAATGAATACCTCAACAAAAGGACTGAAAAATAAAGATGCCAAACTCTTCCAGGAGGCAGAGTAAAAAGTTAGAGATGAAAAGTAATAGGGGGGAAAAAATAAAAAAAGAAAATCAGAAGAGCCAATATTCAAACAATAAAATTTCAGAAAAGAGAAAATGGAGGGAGACTTATTTACAAAATAATTACAAGTGTTTTCTTCAGAACTGAAAAACATGGGTTTTTGGATTAAAAGAAACTAACTACCAAGTTGTTCAGTACAACTGACGTTAACAGATCCAGATGAGGAACATAATTATTAAACTTCAGAACAGGAAAGATAAAGGGAAGACCCTAAAAGCCCCTGAGGAAACACAAACAAAAACCTTATACGGAGGATCTGTTCTCAGAAAGGTATCAGTGTTCCTAACAACACTAGAAGCAGGATGACAGTGGAACCATGGCTTCAACATTTTAAGGTAAAAGAATTTCCAGTCTACAATTCTTTCTCATAAACCCTTTCTCAAGATTCACCTAAGAAAGGAATAAATTGGGCAAGTGAATGAGAAGGCAACAGGGAACTCCACTTGTGAGAAAAGCGAAGAGGATCCCCACAATGATCGAAAAACCAGAGTAAAAGATCTCACAGTTGCGCAGCGAATCCAGAAACTGGCTCAATTAGGCTGGGGCAGGGCAGAAGGCTCTAGGAGAGAACTGGTCAACGAGATATGAGTGATAGAAGGGAAACCAGATGTGGCTGAACCTAAGTTATAAATGGAAGAATACGGGGATGAATTAGTAAAACAGCTCTCTCTCTCTCTCAATCACACATGAGAGATAGACGGATAACGCTACTAAAAAGCATACAGGAAAGGAAAAGAAATATTACTATGCAAGCAGTATCTATATAGCCTAAGAATAAAATCAGTGACTGCTAATCTGAATGAAGTCACAACATAACCATACTTGGAGGATCAGGAGGAAGTGGTTGTGTGGGAGACAAAGTGCAGGGGAAGAGGATTACACAGTGGAAGTCAATAAATAATTGGTTACAACTGAAAAAATCAAACATTAGAAGTATGTTATGTGCAGTCTGTTAGAGACAAATACTAAAAGAATCAGCTAAGAGTTGCAGGTGGTTGCATTTGAGGAGTGGGAGAAGGGATACAGGGGGACTCCTGCTTTTTTGAGACAAACTTTAAGGAATTCTTTGACTATATGCATGTATAATTGCTAACAATAAAAAAAACTTGCTTACGCACTAAGGGCAAAGAAAAAGGAGACATGCTTGTCCTGTGTTTCCTCTTATCTTAGAGGAACTGTGGCTTGGATCTTCTTATCTTAGAGAAGAGGAAACACAGAGCCACCTAACAAGTTGAACTCAGTCTCATCACTGAAGGAATCCATCAGTCAAGTCTCTAGGCCAAGAACAGAGGGAGTATGTTGTTTTCTGCCTTTCTGATCTTGTCTTACCAACTATGTTACCAAGATCTTATGTTCTTGGTAACATAAGACAGACACCCCCATGGAGTTCCCGTTGTGGCTCCGTGATAAACCTGACTAGTATCCATGAAAATGCAGGTTTGATCCCTGGCCTCACTCAGTGGCTTAAGCAGCTGGCGTTGCTGTGAGATGTGGTGGAGGTTGCACACACAGCTCAGATCCTGCGTGGCTGTGGCGTAGGCCGGCAGCTGCAGCTTGGATTTGACCCCTAGCCTGGGAACTTGTACATCCCGCAAATGCGGCACTAAAAAGCCCCCCACCCACCCACCCCACCCCCCGCCCTAAAAAGAAAAAAAGACAGACACCGGCTTCTACTGCAAACTGGTATATATAAATAGGTATTCTACTGATTATTGATAGTAAATATCTTACTGGTTGAGGGCAAATTTTAGTGTGAATTCTTATGATGAAAACTATTGCATGCCAGTGAAGAATCAAGATTCCTCTAAAAGCAGTGGCAGTAATCTGAGAGGTGAAATTTATGGTGACATCTCAGAAAGTTAGTAAGAAGTTAGGCACCAGAGGTCATGATAAGGGCTCATGCTTTTGGGAACCCGAACTGTGACAAGACCCACATCCCAAGTGAACTGAGAAAAAGAGTCACCTGATTTGACATCAAACACACTAATGTAGTCTATGGAACCAGCTGCAATGTGGGTACCAGACGGATGCCAGCTGAGACTCAGGATTCGACCTGGGAAGATGCACAACAAAAGAGAATGTGACATACACACAAATATACAACAAAGGGTAACTGAGTTCTCCTTCCACAAAGACCTATACGGTTAGCGTTCTACAATCTTAGCTCTCATCTAATGCACTCTTGTGAAGAATTGTTTTATAGCAGGCGAGGAACAACTGTGCCCTGGAACGCACAATGATATATCTGATACTTATTTTATTTTATTTTTTTGCAGTGCCCCCGGCATATGGAAGTTCCCAGACCAGGGACAGAACCTGAGCCACAGCTGTAACCAGAGCCACAGCAGTGACACCACCAGATTCTTAACCCGATAAGCCACAAGAGAACTCCCATACTTACTTTTAATAATGGATAAATGATTGATGGGAATGTAAATAAGCACAATTTTTTGAGGCTGATCAGGTAATAACCTAACATTTAAATGTGCATATTTGGCCTAGTAATTATACTGGGAATTTAACCAAAGAGAAATACTTACAGGAGTGTCCAAATGTATGTAAGAATTTTATTACAGAATTGGCTGTAGCAGGAAAAAAAATTAATATCCATCAATAGGAGTTTGGTTAAATAAATTATGGAATATCATAAAATGGAATGCCATGCAGTCTGGCATGACGGATGCAGAATGATGTCTGTGATATATTAAATAAAAAAATAAGCTGAAAAGCAACTGAAAGCACTCCTGTGAATGTACTTGTCTATTTGAATGTACAAAAAAGTCTAGATTAGTTCCAAAATGTTGCCTACAGAGTGAAATGAAATACATATTTTCTGCTTCACACTTGGCTAATGACATGAAAATTTTACCAAATACTATATCACCTTTGTAATTAAAAAAGAACACCCAAAAGATATTAAAAGCAAACAATACAGGGATCTGGTTAGAAGAGGATAACAAAGAGAACACATGGACACTATTCTCTCGAAGAAGAGTCAGCAAACTATGGTCCAAAGGCCAAGTCAGGGTCACCACTTGTTTCTGTAAATGAAATTTTACCAGAGCACAACCATGTCCATTTGTTTAAGAATTACCCAGGGCTCTTTGGTGCTACAATGACAGAGCTGGCAGAGGTTAATCTGGCAAAGCCTACAATATTTTCTGGCTGGTGTCTTTACAAAAACAGTTTGTCAAACTCTCTTCTAGAAGTCAGTGACACTAGGTCCAGGTGGAACATGGGTAATTGTTTATAAAATTCCCCCATTCAACTTGAAGGGAATTAAGAACCATAGTTCCTAAAGGGGGGAAAAAAAAAAAAGAGGAGTTCCTGTAGTGGCACAGTGGTTAACAAATCTGACTAGGAACCATGAGGTCGCAGGTTCGATCTCTAGCCTTGCTCAGTGGGTTAAGGATACGGCGTTGCCGTGAGCTGTGGTGTAGGTTGCAGATGTGGCTCAGATCCCGCGTTGCTGTGGCTCTGGTGTAGGCCGGCGGCTACAGCTCCGATTGGACCCCTAGCCTGGGAACCTCCATATGCCTTGGGAGTGGCCCAAGAAATAGCTAAAAAGACAAAAAACAAACAAACAAACAAACAAACAAACAAACAAAAAAACCCAGTGCTGAGACTTAATGCACATTTGTTAAAACTTCACAAAAGTAAGTGAGAACTAACAAACTGACTTACATAGAAACATCTGCATTGCTAGTTTTCTATATTATTACTTAACCAGGCAATTGCAACTATGCTACACGATGGAGAGAACCTGAGCTGAGGATAGCTTCTAGCATATACCCTGTACTCAAAGAAAGTTAGCATACAGAGAAAACAGTGCCTGGACCCATGGGAAAATATCCCATCCCCAGTGGCACAGAAACATAACTTCTTGTTAAAGACCACTCACTGCCCCACCAAAAATGACCCTTACTTTTCTGCCGATCGAAATTTCTTTCAAATTGGATTTTGTCTGGGGTGATCTGAAATAGTTTCACAGATCCATCTTCACAGCCAACCTATTAAGGAAAAGAGGATAAAAAATAAGGAAAGCATTTAATAGAATATACATATTTACAAATATATACATTTACATGTGCAAATATATACATTTCCCCCCAAAACTGCTTGCTCTCAAAGAGAAAACTACTCTTTTGTGAGAGAAAAGAAGTACTGGTAGTGTATTCCTGCAGCCTTCATGTCCCAGCCAGAAACCAGGCCAATGAGTGGCCCAATTCCTGAATAGGACATGGAGGAAAAATAGGATTCACAGCATAGCTCTGCTAGAGACCTACAATCTAAATAAAAGACCCATTAACCATGTAACTTAAATGGAGATATGTATTAAAAAATAGTACAAATCAAAAAAAAAAAAATCATACTCATTATAGAAAACTAAATCTCTGAAAGTACCCTGTTAATGTTAAGAGATGGGGGAAAAAGTCTCAAGTCTGTGCTCAAAACATTTTTGAGAAACACTGAAGAAACATGGTTTCACAAGCTGACTTATAGATGGACCTCTCAGAACTTTCAATATGCTAACATGTGTTGCCAATCTACAGAAAGATTTAATTCAATGTATTTCTGAAACAAAATGTATCACAGAACCCAAAGCACAAGAAAACAGAAAGCAGTTTCTACATCTTCCAATTCCAAAGAACACAGTTTGAAAAACAATGAACCAAACTGAAAACTCTGGTTTCATATACGAATAAACGATGTCCAAAGTAGTAGCAGAAAGGATGCCAAAAGACAAGGGATTTTTAAATCCCCACTAACAATCCAATCTCATATCTTGAACTGGGTTGCTGGAATCCAGCTCAGACTGGAGTTGCTACATGCCATAATACTGCTTCCTATGAACATAGGGAAGAAAGCTGAAGTGGGCACAAGAAAAATCTTGGTTTGAATTACCAATAGTTGCTTACTGACCAAAAGTTGGGAGCCACTGGGGCTGGCAGCCATGCTCCAAATGGGTCCTCCAAAGGCATCCACAGCATACTTGACATTTAAGGCCTGCAAATCATACTCAATAATCTCTCCGTTGAGTCCGGCACTAAACAGCCGTTGTCCTTTTGCCCAGCACAGAGCTTCTGTAGCCCGAGACTCATGACCTGGGAAAAACTATAGAAACACCATAACCTCTCAATCCACCATGAAGTCATCAGCTCCTAGCACCTGAGTGGTCACAGGCAACAGGGTGAAAACCAAAATCCCTCCATAGAAATAACGACGGTGAGGTTTTACACCATGTGAAGATCCTATTACTGGTATTTTCTTTTTGTTCAAATTCACATTTTATTTATACAGTTGGTTTTGTTTCTTTTATTAGGACTTGTTCTGCAAAACTCTTTCAATCAATAAAATGTATCCAATTGTATTTGATGTATCTAACTTGTTAAAAAATATCACCTTAATTATCTTGAGTGATGACTTAGAAGGCATATACATGTCAAAAGTTATTAACATGTATACATTAAATAATACATTGTGTCAATTTCACCTGTTTAAAAAATTAAAAGGAATGCAGCTCATTTCAGCTTTTCATTCAAATCTCAGATTTCTAAGTGCTTTCTTAGAATTCCAAAAACATTCACTGAGGAGTTCCCGTCGTGGCTCAGTGGTTAACGAATGTGACTAGGAACCATGAGGTTTTGGGTTCAATCCCTGGTTTTGCTCAGTGGGTTAAGGATCCGGCATTGCTGTGAGCTGTGGTGTGGGTCCCAGGAGCAGCTCGAATCCTGCGTTGCTGTGGCTCTGGCGTAGGCCAGTGGCTATAGCTCCGAATCGACCCCTAGCCTGGGAAGCTCCATGTCTCGGGAGCAGCCCAAGAAACGGGAAAAGACCAAAAAAAAAAAAAAAATTCACTGAGGTACTTTATTCTCTCTCTCTTTTTTTAGGTCTGCAGATTCAGCATATGGAAGTGTCTAGGCTAGGAGTCGAATCAGAGCTACAGCTGCTGGCCTATGCCACAGCCATAGCAAGGAGGATCCCAAGCTATGTCTTCGACCTACACCATAGCTCACAGGATCCTTAATGCGAGGGATCCAACCTGCATCCTCATGGATGATAGTCAGGTTCATTTCCACTAAGCCACAATGGGAACTCCAAGGCATTTTATTGTTGTATCTGCTTGATACAAAAGGGAATGAGTAGGTATAATTTTTCTTATCTGAACTTGAAAAGACAAAGTAGGTTAAGTGGCTTGCCCCAAGTGCCAAAGTCAAGGACAGGAAGAGAATGTAAATCTCCTTATCCCAAGTCCATGCTCTTCACTCTCACGGATACAATGTATTCTTCTTCTGAAAATGATTATCAACGCTAAGCAATCTTAATAGCAGGGGAAGGGAACATACAGAAAGTAGAAGACTAGACTGAATTAATTATTTAAGAAAAAAGAAAGCAGATGAGAAGAAAATGAGAGGTACTAGGTCAAGACTGGTTGACTTATTCATTCAACAAATATCAACTCGCAGTGTCTTTGTGTCTCAGCTAAATGCTGGAAATACAGCCATGATTATCACAGACAAGGTCTTGTTCCATAAAATCTGAAGTTCAGCAGGCAAGAAGATAATTAAACAAACATATATAAACAGTTTCATAATTACAATTAGCATAAAGACAAGAAAAATCACAGAATGCAACAAGTGTGTAGGATAGCATGGTTTTCATTTACAGGATGTGATTCATTTGTGGTGACCAGCAATTTCTTAACTACTATTATTGCTTCAGGGGTCAGCTCAGTAAGTCATTCCTTTCTAAGAATCCCAAACTCACCTCATCAGTGTAAGGCACTTCTCCACTACGATTCTTGGCCTGTGCTTAGGTCTAACATAAAACTTAACCACATTGTTTGGAAACTGTATATATCTTTCCCCAACTGACTTTGAGCTCCTTGAAGGTAGGGCCTTTGATATTGACTTTAGTGCTTAAAACTTGCCATTCATTCATTTACAAGCATTTACAGAGAGTCTAAATTCTTTTTTTTTTTTCTTTTGTCTTTTTGTCTTTTCTAGGGCTGCACCCACGGCATATGGGGGTTCCACGGCTAGGGGTCTAATTGGAGCTGTAGCCACCGGCCTACGCCAGAGCCACAGCAACGCCAGATCCAAATCGTGTCTGCGACCTACACCACAGCTCACGGCAATGCTGGATCTTTAACCCACTGAGCGAGGGCAGGGATTGAAGCTGCAATCTCACAGTTCCTAGTCGGATTTGTTAACCACTGAGCCACGACGGGAACTCCAGAGAGCCTACATTCTAAGGACTAAGCTGCTGGGCACAGAATTCATTCATTTTTCCTTCTATTCATTCACTTCATTTATATCATATTGCCTAGGGCATGTAAGGCACTCAATAAATGTGAAATGAATTACTTTATTGCATCTGAAATTGGGAATCAGTGCCTTTGAAAAATGTGCTGCTGTAACAGCCCTCTGCATACGCCTAAAAGGTATTCTACCTAACTTAAAATCTTCTTTACTCCCAAACATAGGCATATAAGTCTACCTTCTCTCAGAGATGAACTTGGGAATTCATCTTCCTGTTGCTCCATCACCAAAAAGTTTGATATTAAAATGTCTCATCATTTAGGAATTCTAACTGTGGTTCAGCAGGTAAAGAACCCAAGATAGTCTCTGTGAGAATTTGGGTTTGATCCCTGGCCTCACTCAGTGGGTTTAGGACCCAGTACTGCAGCAGCTGTAGCATAGGTAGCAGACCCTGCTCGGATCTGGCATTGCTGTGGCCTAGGCCTATAGCTGCAGCTCTGATTGGATCCCTAGCCTGGGAACTTCCATATGCCGCAGGTGAAGCTGCTTTAAAAAAAAAAAAAAAGTTTAATCATTTCTTTTCTTGCCTTTTTTTAAAATGTTTTATTCTATTATTATTTTTTTTTGTCTTTTTGCCTTTTCTAGGGCTGCTCCCAAGGCATATGTAGGTTCCCAGGCTAGGGGTCTAATCGGAGCTGTAGCTGCTGGTCCATGCCAGAGTCACAGCAACTCAGGATCCAGGCCGAGTCTGCGACCTACACCACAGCTCACAGCAACGCCAGATCCTTAACCCACTGAGCAAGGCCAGGGATCGAACCCAAAACCTCATGGTTCCTAGTCAGATTCATTAACCACTGAGCCACAACAAGAACTCCTCTTGCCTTTTTTAATTATTTTTTTTAAGACTACATCTGCAGCATATAGAAGGTCTCAGGCCAGGGACTGAACCCACACCTCCACAGCAACTCAGCTGCTGCAGTCAGATTTTTTTTTTTCCCTTTTTCCTAAGCTGCAGCTGCAGCACCACTGGATTCTTAACACCCTGTGCTGGGCCAGGGATTGAACCTGTGTCCCACCTCCCAAGATGTTGCCGATCCCATTATGCCACAGTGGGCAATTCCTTCAGTCAGATTCTTTTTGTTGTTGTTGTTGTTGTTGTTTTGTCTTTTCTAGGGCCGATCCCTTGGCATATGGAGGTTCCCAGGTAAGGGGTCTAACTGGAGCTGTAGCTACTGGCCTACATCATAGTCACAGCAACTCGGGATCCAAGCCACGTCTGCGACCTACACCCCAGCTCACGGCAACACCGGATCCTCAACCCACTGAGCGAGGCCAGGATTCAAACCTGCAACCTCACGGTTCCTAGTCAGGTTCTTTTCGTTAATCACTGCGTCATGATGGGAACTCCCCTATAGCCAGATTCTTAACCTACTGTACCCCAGTGGGAACTACCTCATCATTTGTCCTGAACTGACAATGAAATGAGTACTGACACCTAGAGCAGGAAATGCCACTTTGTCGAAGTTATAATCTGCAGAGACTGATATGAAGCAATGGTGTTGACAATTTCCCTTCTTGCTGTGCCCAACAAATATAACAAATCTCAGTTTCCAAACTGTGACACAGTGCACCACAATTCCTAGGTGGGATCTTTCTAACTCACATTACACAGATCAAAACTCTAAGCTCATTAGTCAGGCAAAAAACTACATATTTGCTACAGAACTTCTGTGGTTCTAAACAACTTGGGAGAGAGGTGGAAGAGCCACTTTCTTTTGATCTCTTTGTATATAAAAGACACACAAGGTTTTGTAAAATTGAACAAAAAAAAGAAAAAAAAAATGACATCAAAACCACCAAATCAGGCTCCCAAATGACTTACTTTCTCCTGAAAGTAGTTTGCTGACAAATTATAAATTTCTACAGTGCCATCTGTTCGTGAAACAGCCAATCTGTTCGACTGGTTATTGTAAGCCACACAACGGATCCCTGATGGAACATAATTAAAGAAACGTACTCGATGGACCTTAAATTCACCCATTCCTAGAGGGGAAAAAGAGAATTATTGTTAAAACATCAACCACAGTATGACACACATATTGTTTATTTAACCACTGGTATAGGTAGAAGACTTCAGCTATATCCCACAGAGGTTCATTTCTAAACATCCACTTAATGATGCTTTCATGACCCATACAGAATCTATCAATCTCCAGAAGCTCAGGACTCTTCAACAGAAAAAAGAGCAACACATAAAGCATCACTCAGATTCCTAGCAATCCTGACAACTCATTGAAGGAAGTGGTCCAGGAAAAGGAGAAGAATCTAAAAACCTGATCTTAGAGCAAAACACTGAATATAACCTCATTCTCTAACTGGGAGGCGCACTTGCGTGGGTCAATTAGAGCTTCAGTTGTATTTGAGGTAGAATTAAAGTCTTCCTGTATCTTTGTATTTTGTGCGTGGGGCTTCTGAGAGTGGGGGTGGTAAAGAGGAGAATAAAAAAAGAGGCAAAACATGTTGACAGACTAAAAGTCTCTCAAAGTTAGATCTGCAGAACTCCTGTATCAAAATTATCTCTAAAACCGGCTTTAAAAAATGCAGGATTATGGGTCCTATTCCATAGCTCCAGAATTCCAACCTCTTGGCGGGTGGCGGGGAGGTGGGGGAGACCGATTAAGAATCTGCACATTGGCAAATACCTCTATCTCTTTGGCATGCTAAGTTTGCAAATCACAGACTCAACTACGGTATTGACAGTGGGGGCTGATGGAACAGGAAGAACCCAGAGCTTCTCAATAGGAGGAAGCGACGGGACTGGTCCGGCATCTGTCAACTACTCCCTCTACTCCGCGCTCTGCTGCCCTCAATATACACACTCGGGTCTGGTTCACCCCTTGTCCGTCTCCCTTCAAGGTGTGTGAAACCTGTCTGCAGAGCAGGCGACCTCGGCCTGACCAGGCTAGGAGAGCGTATGAAACGCGCGAGGGCTCCTTCGCCCCTTCTCTCTCCGGAATAGCCCCCACCCGACTTCGACACTAGGGAATCGACGAGCTCCGCGGGGCGTCGACTTAGTGCAGGCAGCACCAGTTCCAACTCTTCCCGTCACCCCCGCTTCCCGCCCCCTGCCCAACTCACCCGCGGAAGGGCTCACTACTCTTGGCGGTCCCTCTCTCCGCCCGGCCCCACGTGCGCGCGCGCTCGCGTGCTCTGCCCCGGAAGTGCTCGCGGCGCAAGGCCGGAAGTGCGCAGGCAGTGCTCGCGGCGGCGGCGACGGCGGCGGGAGGTTCGGTTGTCGCCCGTTGGCCGCGCGGCGCCGCGCTCGGCGGCCGCCATTGCAGGTCAGGCCGCGGGCAGGGAGCGTGGGAGGCCGCGGGGAGCGAGGGCCGAGCCGGGGATGGGGTTGAGGGTTCGAGGGAGCGGGAAGCTAGGGAGCTGGGGCCGGGCGGGGCGCGCGGCTCGCTGAGAAGAATGGCGAGCCGAGGGGCGGGGAGCGCCGGGCGGGGGAGGGGCGGTCGGGAAGGGGGAGGGGAGCGGGGAGGGCCGCGCAGAGGTGGGGGCGACCCAGAGGGGCCCCCGGAGTAGGAGGGCTGGGAATTGTGGGGAAGGAAGCGGTGTGGAGTCGGAAGGCGGATGGAAAGAAGGGTGCGAGCAGGGCGGAGCGGGAGAAGGGCGGAAAGAGTGGCCGAGCGCGGGCGGAGGACGGATAAGGGGGCGGCGCAGGCCGGAACCTCGAGGTATGTGCGGAAAGGGGCTCTTCCCTGGGTGGTGAAGGAGCCCAGCACGCGATGCTTTCGGGAGTCGGGTAGAACTGGAATCTAGGAAGCAGTGGGAATACCAGAAAGGGGACTTAGTGTGGGGTAGGACTCTGAGGTTCTTTCGAGGGGACATTTTAAATCGTGGAGGAAAGGCTCCTGAAAGCGATAACTGCGAGGATGGTTGGAAGGAGGAGACAGTCTGGCGGATGATCCAGGTTCTTTTGTGGGCGGAGTAAGAGACGGGAGAAGAGTCGGGTGGGGTCGGTCCTAGAGGGGCGAAGTACTTTGGAATTGAGGGGGGAAATAGGGAAGAATGAGGGTGGTAGGAATAACGTTTTTAGAGCAGCCTTTGGGAGGAGAGTGAATGGTTTGGGAAGACTATTCTGAGGGGGGGATGTGGAGAAAGGCGGCATAAAGAATGTTTAACTTGGGAGATAAGAGAAAGGGTTAAACATCTGGGTAAGAGGTCCTAGAGAAAGTGTGGGGGTATTTTGGAGGGGGTTGGGTAAGAGAGGGGAAGCGGATTGAGAGGTCCCAGAAAGTGGGCGGGGCTAGGAATGGGAAGTGTTAGTAGCTCAAATTGAAGGCGGGTAGGGGGCCAGCGGAGAGGGTGGAGAAGGTGGGGAGCCTGTGGGAGGAAAACCCAGTACAGAGGGAGGCCTCAAGCAATGCTATGTAAAGGAAGGGGCTTTGGGGAAGATAGTACGCTACAGCAGTAAGAGGAAGGGTAGAGGGGCTGCAGAGTAGCAGAAGATGGAGAAAACTGGAGTAACTCAGATCGACCGAAGCCATCTTTTCCACCCCATTGTCTACAGATACCAGTAATTGATTCCCTCCATCATGGGAATCTTAAAATGTGATGGGAAAGTACCACGTATATGCATAGTGTACACACACGTTTTTGAACACACTCTTCACTGACGAAAAGTTTGGAAGCATTCAATTCCACTGCCCTCCATAACCCCTTTTTGGAGGAGATAAAGCTTCTCATTTAGAAACTAGATTTTAGCACTAAATGACGTAACATAAGCCTGTCAAGATCTTCCCTTTGAAACTTAGACTATCCCCTTCAGTCATGAAACCTCAGAAACATCCTTAATAAAAGTAATTTGTTTTAAATTGTATGTAGAAGTTCATGAGTTCATTTGATGGAAAGGCACACAGAGAAGCAGTTATCATGCTAAGAAAAAGAAACCTTCCGGAACTTAATTTCTGGAGCAGTTTGGTGAACCCTGACTGCCATATTTGAATTGTTCTCCCATTTTGTAAACTTGATTTTATTCTGATAACCTGCTGTTTTCATAGGATGTTTTAGTCCATTGTAAACATTAGAATAATAGATAGCATAAAGACATTTTATTGAACATGTACTAAGAAAATGGCGTATTCCTCCAGGTGATCAATAGCTTGACCCTAAAAGGCTTATGTGTGTTAGGCGGTGTGCTGAAGACTACATTCAGTGTTCACAACAACCCTTTGAGACAGGTTCTTTTTTTAATGCCCAATTTATTGGTGAAGAAACTGAAACATTAAATTACCCCGTCTTACAAAGTAAGTGGCAGGATCACAGAAACGAGGTATGACACCTAAGTTCTCACTTAGGCGGTAAACACAAGTAGTCCCTGGGACTGAATTAGAGCTCAATAAATCCTAATTGTTTTTTCTTTTTTTGCCTTTTTGCTATTTCTTTGGGCTGCTCCCGCGGCATATGGAGGTTCCCAGGCTAGGGGTTGAATCGGAGCTGTAGCCACTGGCCTACACCAGAGCCACAGCAACGAGGGATCCGAGCCCTGTCTGCAACCTACACCACAGCTCACGGCAACGCCGGTTTGTTAACCCACTGAGCAAGGGCAGGGACCGAACCCTCAACCTCATGGTTCCTAGTCGGATTCGTTAACCACTGCGCCACGACGGGAACTCCAATAAATCCTAATTGCTGACCCAGCAGTTTGCAGCCTTTTTCATGTATTTAATTTTTTTTAATAAAAATAATTTTTGAAATGAAGAAATGTAAAGTTAAAGCTTTTATTCCCTTAAAAAAAAAACTGATTGAAAGGGTCTAATAAAAACTTAAAAGACATCATTTAGCTCCAATAAAATTACTTGTAAACTACTTATAATTAGGTTAAACAGTTGAGTCAAAGCCCCTTGTTTCAGTAAACGCTTTGTGTTTTGTTAATCTTCTGCTGCACTTTATTTGGGGGACAGTTACCATTACGAGGATCACTGCTCATGCTCTCTGTAAGACAGTAATCTTAACAATGCAGAAACCAATGGATAAATTTTGTAGATTAGATGATTCAGTGATAGAGAATGTCCTCTGTCCTTTTGGGTTATTTTGCCTTATAGGCTTGTTTTTAACTGCCTACCACTCGAATGTCATAGTTACTTTGATGGCAAGCTATAAGATCTTCCTCATAGGAGGTTTTTTTGCCATCTTGTGAGAGATGCTTTGAGAAAGGCGACATGAAGTTCTCGGTACAGACTCACTGGAGGAGGGGCTGTGTTAGAGAAATGCTGGAGAGGACATTCCCCCGCTACCACTTTCTGGCTATATGATCTCTAAGCCTGTTTCCTCAGTGTAATAAGGGAGTGATGGACAGTGCCTGCATCTTAGAATTGTTTTCAGGATGAAAGGAGAGAATCCAAATAGAAAATCCTCAAAAAGGTTTAGGTATGTGAGAAATGAAGCTTTTCGTTCTGTAAGGATAATGCTTTGCCTGGACTTCCTAATTAAGAAATTGTGGTGGCACTTTGATTTTTCAGGTTTTTAGTAATTAATAGTACTTGACAGTTAAATAAGTTATATCCCAGATTAGTGTGATTGCAGTCAAACCTTTTGGGTCTGGAGTGGTTCTTGTAATGTGGCTTCCTCTTCTCCTGATTTGTGGTTTGAAGTTATAAGGACCACTATCTTGAGAAATAACTGTCTTGACGTCACTCAGGACCGCCACACTAACTCCAAAACTGGGGATGATCTGAGGCAACCTTAAATAAGTAACATTTCTAGAAACCGTGAAGCCTCCCCAAAAAGTTAAATGTACAAAATGCTTTTAAAAATATTTCCTTTACATGACTAAACTTATTTGATTAATTTAGGAATATAAAACTTACATATTGTTTATTTAGCTATGTAAAGACCCAGAAAAATGGGGTAGAAAAAAATTCCCTCCTTTGTACAAGAAGGGGAGGCAGGGAGTCAAAATAATTCATTGCAGGGAAAAGGTGTTCAGTACTTCCACACTCTCCCATCTCTCCAAAGTCCACACTCTAGTTGTAAGCTATGAGACTCTGCTCTGAAATATACTGTATTTAAACATTTTTTTTTGAAAAATGACATCACAAAGTTTTTCCTAGTTCTACAGTTACATTGTCAACTTGGAATTATTCTTTAACCAAAGACCAGTTATTTGGTCCTAGCCAAATCTGGGACTAAACTCAAGGCTCTTGAGAGAGAGGTGCTGGGCAGTCTTTTCCATTTTCTCCTTTTAGTTTCATTATTTGATATAATATATTCATCAAACTGCGTTCAAATGAAGCTCTTGATAAAGCTGCAGTTTCTACACAAGCAGTACTTTAGAACAAAGACGTATAAATTGTTACGGTTATTTTTAAATGTTGTTGGAATGAGTTGAGACTGGGGAGTTAGAAATCTTTTTCACAGGAAATTTTCATTATGTTACTTGTTATTACTAATAGACTTTGGCTTGTATTATGCTTCTTCACCTCTTTGTTTTCCTGCTAACTTTTTCTGCCTACTCTTAAGGGGATGGAGCCAGATTGGGCTGCATGTTCTTATATCCTTTTTAGGATATCCTCCACCCTAAGTGAAATACATAATCACTTTCACTTCAGTCAGGTGTATTAGCAAAGTACCCAAGTGTACCTACCTACTCTTGAGAACTATTGCCCAGAATAGTATTCTTAAGGAACAAAATAAAGAATAATATGATTCAGGCAATAGGGTGTTTTAAGGTGCTGAAGTGGATTTTTTTTTTTTAAATAGTAAGCCTCTTTATTTTTTCATCTTTGTCTTTTTTTTTTTTTCTTTTTTTTTTTTTTTTAAAGGGCCGCAACCGCAGCATATGGAGGTTCCCAGGCTAGGGGTCTGGCAACACTGGATCCTTAACCCACCAAGCAAGGCCAGGGATCTAACTTGCATCCTCATGGATACTAGCCAGATTTGTTTCCACTGAGCCATGACAGGGACTCCTAAAGTAGAATTTCTAAATTCACCAAAGGGATGCCTTCCCTACATTACTTACTAATTTAGTAAATACACCCTTATGTACATAAATGTAGCCAGATCAGTCCGCAGGCTCCTATGAGCTAGACTCTTAGAAGCAGAGTGTGAACTTCATTTGTATTCACATCTCCAGCATCTCATTAAGTCTACCACAAGTTGTTACTGTTGTGAGTGTATAGAGCAGGAGAATGACTGTAGGCCACAGAATTCTTTTTTTTTTTTTTTTTTTTGTCTTTTGTCTTTTTGTCTGTTGTTGTTGTTGTTGTTGCTATTTCTTGGGCCGCTCCCGCGGCATATGGAGATTCCCAGGCTAGGGGTTGAATCGGAGCTGTAGCCACCCACCTACACCAGAGCCACAGCAACGCGGGATCCGAGCTGCGTCTGCAACCTACACCACAGCTCACAGCAACGCCGGATGGTTAACCCACTGAGCAAGGGCAGGGACCGAACCCACAACCTCATGGTTCCTAGTTGGATTCGTTAACCACTGCGCCACGACGGGAACTCCTTTTTTTTTTTTTTTTTGTCCAGAATTCCTAATTTCAGAAGAACTGCTAGTATTGATGTCTGCCAGCATCAGTAGGTATACTCAGGCAGTGCCTTCTACATAAGTGGGTAGAGAGCTCTGTGTGCTTTTTGAAGTGCCTGAAGAAATTAGCAAGCAGGTGCAGCTGCTCTTGACCCAGCTACCAGGGATCTTTTCCTTTACCCACTTAGGCCACTGTTTTGAATCCTGTTGTGACAGGAGACTGTCCAAGAAATGGGGAATGTACTGAAAATATTTCTGCATCCCCTTTTCCTAAACAGTGTAAGCATGTGGTTAGAAGCATTAAAAATTAATCTCTTTCCCTGCCATGGTCTTCCTAGAACATGTTGTGTATATGTGATCTGTGTGTACCTTTATTGTTTCTCTTAAACCACTGGTATTTTACTAAAATTTACATTCATCATGGAAAATATACTGTATCATCAGTCATCAAAGCTTATTTACAAGTGCTCTTAGTCTATAGGCATTGATTAACCTTTAGAGACCACAACTTCACTTAGAGTTATTGAGCCTTTTTTGATTCATGGCTAAAATGTACCATTCTCTAAATTTTGGCCAAAATTATGGTGACTTATTTAACCCATTCTTTAAAAAATTAGCTGTATGTCTATAAGACATTTTCATACATGTTGTACATGGTCTTTACAGTAGTTTAATGAGTCAGACAACCTAGGTTTTAGCCCCATACTCATTAAGTGATTTGTGTATGATGACACTTAAAGAGTTGCACACTAGGAGGCTAAAACCTGAATTTAGGCCTTCTGATTAAAAAAATTTTTTTTAATTTAAGTATAATAGATTTGCAGTGTCGTACCAATTTCTGCTGTACAGCAAAGTGACTTGGTTATACATATATATATGTTCTTTTTTCTATTTTTTTCCATCATGAGCTATCCCAGGAAATTGGATATAGTTCCCTGTGCTGTACATAGGTTCTTGTTTATGCATTCTAAATATAATAGTTTGCATCTACTAATCCCAGAGTCTCAGTCCATTCCTCTCTCTCCCCTGTTTGTAGATAGGTTCGTCTGTGCCATATTTTAGATTCCACATATAAATGATGTGTGGTATTTGTCTTAATAACTTAATTTGCTTGGTATGATAATCTGTAGTTGGATCTGTGTTGCTGTGAATGGCATTATTTCATTCTTTTTTATGGCTGAACAGTATTCTATTGTATATATATACCACATCCTCATCTATTTCTCTGTCGATGGACATTTAGGTTGCTTCCATGTCTTGTCTATTGTGAATACTGCTGCTGTGATTGTATGGGTGCATGTATTTTTTTAAAAAAACTCAATGAATTTTATTATCTTTATAGTTTTACTACCATCATCACAACCCAGTTGTATAACATTTCCATCCCAAACTCCCAGCCCATCCCTTTCCCCACAACCTGTCTCCTTTGGTGACCATAAAATTTTCAAAGTCTGTGAGTCAGTTTCTGTTCTACAAATGAGTCCATTGTATCCTTTTTTTAGATTCCACATATATATGGTAGCATATGACGTGTGTCTCACTAACTTCACCTTGCATGGTGATTTCTAGATCCATCCATGTTGCTGCAGATGCCATTATTTCATTCCTTTTTATGGCTGAGTAATATTCCATTGTGTATATATACCACATCTTCTTTCTCCACTCCTCTGTTGATGAACATTAGGTTGCTTCCATTATCTGGCTATTGTATATAGTGCTGCATTGAACATTGGGGTACATGTATCTTTTCGAGTCATGGTTTTCTCTGGATAGATGCCCAGGAGTGGGATTGCTGGATCAAATGGTAATTCTATTTTTAGTTTTTGAGGAATCACCATACTGTTTTCCATAGTGGTTGCACCAATTTAAATTCCCTTTTCTGCACAGCTTCTCCAATGTTTATTGTTTGTAGACATTTATTTATTTTGCATTTTAGGGCTGCACCTGTGGCATATGGAAGTTACCAAGGGTCAAATCGTTTTATACCTACACCTACACCACAGCTCACAGCAACATCAGATCCCTGACCCACTGAGCAAGGCCAGTGATTGAACCTCTATCCTCATGCATACTAGCCAGGTTGTTTCCACTGTGCCACAATGGAAATTTCATGTTTGTAGACTTTTTTTAAATTTAAAAAAATTTTTTCTTTTTTGTCTTTTTGCCATCTCTTGGGCCGCTCCCGCGGCATATGGAGGTTCCCAGGCTAGGGGTCTAATTGGAGCTGTAGCTGCCAGCCTATGTCAGAGCCACAGCAACGCGGGATCCGAGCTGCGTCTGTGACCTACGCCACAGCTCATGGCAATGCCGGATCCTTAACCCACTGAGTGAGGCCAGGGATCAAACCCGCAACCTCATGGTTCCTAGTTGGATTCGTTAACCACTGCGCCACGACGGGAGCGCCTGTAGACGTTTTGATGATGGTCATTCTGGCTGGCGTAGGGTGGTACCTCATAGTAGTTTTGATTTGCATTTCTCTAATAATTAGTGATGATGAACATCTCTTCATGTGTTTTTTGGCCATCTGTATATCTTCTTGTCTGTTTAGATCTTCTGTCCATTTTTTGAATTGGGTTAGTTTTTTTGGTATTGAGCTACAGGAGGTGTTTATAAATTTTGGAGTTGAATCTCTTGTCAGTAGCTTCATTTGCAAATATTTGCTCTCATTCTGTGGGTTGTTTTTCGTTTGGTTTAGGGTTTCCTTTGCTGTGCAAAAGCTTTTTTTCTCTTTTTTTCTTTTTAGGGTCGCACCTGCAGGATATGGAAGTTTCCAGGCCAGGAGTTGAATCAAAGCTACAGCTGCCAGCCTACAGTACAGCCACAGCAACATGGGATCTAGGTGCATCTCAATGCATACCACAGCTCACAGCAATGCTGGATCCCCAACCCACGGAGCGAGGCCAGGGATCAAACCTGCATCCTCATGGATACTAGTCGGATTCATTTCCACTCCACCACAGTGGGAACTCCTATGACAAAGCTTTTAAGTTTAATTAGGCCCCATTTGTTTATTTTTGTTTTTATTGTCATTATTCTAGGCAGTGGATCTAAGAAGATATTGCTGTGGTTTGTGTAAGAGTGTTTGGCGTATGTTTTCCTCTAATAGTTTTATAGTATCCTGTCTTATATTAAAGTCTTTAACCCACTTTGAGTTTATTTTTGTATGTGGTGTTAGGGAGTGTTCTAATTTCATTCTTTTACATGTAACTGTCCGGTTTTCCCAGCACCACTTATTTATTTATTTTTTTGTCTTTTTAGGGCAGCACCCATGGCATATGGAAGTTCCCAGGCTAGGGGTTGAATGGGAGCTGTAGCCACCAGCCTAGACCACAGCTACAGCAACACAGGATCCAAGCCATGTCTGTGACCTACGCCACAGCTCACAGCAATGCCAGATCCTTAACCCATTGAGTGAGGCCAAGGCTCAAACCTGTGTCCTCATGGTTACCAGTCAGATTCATTTCTGCTGAGCCACAATGGGAACTCATGCAGCACCACTTATTGAAGGGACTGTCTCTCCTTCATTGTATATTCTTGTCTCCTTTGTCATAGATAAGTTGACTGTAGGTGCTTGGATTTAATTCTGGGCTTTCTCTCTGTTCCACTGATTGATATTTCTGTTTTTATGCCAGTACTATACTATTTTTTTTAACTCAATGAATTTATTACATTTATAGTTGTACAATGATCATCACAATCAAATTTTATAGGATTTCCATCCCACAACCCCAGCACATCCTCCCACCCCCTGAACTGTCTCCTTTGGAAACCATAAGTTTTTCAAAGTCTGTGAGTCACTATCTGCAAAGAAGTTCATTGTGTCCTTTTCGCAGATTCCACATGTCAGTGGTAGCATTTGATGTTGGTGTCTCATTGTATGACTGACCTCACTTAGCATGATAATTTCTAGGTCCATTCATGTTGCTACAAAGGCCGGTATTTCATTCCTTTTAATGACTGAGTAATATTCCATTGTATATATGTACCACATCTTCTTGATCCACTCCTCTGTCAGTTGACATTTAGGTTGTTTTCATGTCTTGGCTATTGCAAACAGTGCTGCAATGAACTTTGGAGTACATGTGTCTTTTCAAGTCATGGTTTTCTCTGGATAGATGCCCAGGAGTGGGATTGCTGGATCATATGGTAGTTCTGTTTTTAGTTTTCTGAGGCATCTCCATTCTGTTTTCCACAGTGGTTGCACCAATTTATATTCCCTCCAATAGTGTAACAGGGTTGCTTTTTCTCCACACCCTCTCCAGCACTGTAGACTTTTTGATGATGGCCATCCTGGCTGGTGTGGGGTGGTATCTCATAGTGGTTTTGATTTGCATGTCTCTAATGATGAGTGATGCTGAACATCTTTTCATGTGTTTTTTGGCCATCTGTAGGTCTTCTTTGGAGAATTGTCTGTTTAGAGCTTCTGCCCATTTTTTGATGGGGTTGTTTGTTTTTTTTGGTCTTGAGCAGTAGGAGGTGTTTATAAATTTTGGAGATGAATCCCTTGTCAGTGGATTCACTGGCAAAGATTTTCTCCCATTCTGTGGGTTGTCTTTTCGTTTTGTTTAGGGTTTTCTTTGCTGTGCAGAAACTTTTAAGTTTAATTAGGTCCCATTTGTTTATTTTTGCTTTTACTGTCATCACTCTACGAGGTGGATCTGAGAAGATGTTGCTGTCGTTTATGTTGGAGAGTGTTTGGCCTATGTTTTCCTCTAAGAGTTTTATAGTATCTGGTCTTATATCTAGGTCTTTAACCCATTTTGAGTTTATTTTTGTGTATGGTGTTAGGGAGTGTTCTAATTTCATTCTTTTACATGCGGCTGTCCAGTTTTCCCAGCACCATTTATTGAATAGGCTGTCTTTTCTCCATTGTATATTTTTGCCTCCTTTGTCATAGATTAGTTAGCTGTAGGTGCATGGGTTTCATTCTGGACTTTTTTTTTTTTTTCCCCCTTCATTCTGGACTTTCTATCCTGTTGCACTGATCTATATTTCTGTCTTTGTGCCAGTACCATACGGTTTTGATGACTGTTGCTTTGTAGTATAGTCTGAAGTCCAAGAGCCTGATTCCTCCAGCTCCATTGTTCTTTTTCAGGATGTCTTTGGCTATTCTGGGTCTTTTGTGCTTCCAAACAAACTTTAAAACAAACTTTAAAATTTGTTCGAGTTCTGTGAAAAACATCCTTGATAGTTTGATAGGGATTGCATTGAATCTGTAGATTGCCTTGGGTAGTATAGTCATTTTGATAATATTGACTCTTCCAATCCAAGAGCATGGTATGTCTTTCCATCTCTTTGTGTCATCTTTGATTTCTTTCATCAGTCTCTTACAGTTTTCAGAATACAGGTCTTTTGGTAGGTTTACACCTAGGTGTTTTATTCTTTTGAATGCGATGGTAAACACGATTGCTTCCCTAATTTCTCTGTCTGATCTTTCATTGTTAGTGTATAGAAATGCTGTCAATTTCTGTGTATTAATTTTGTATCCTGTGACTTTGCCAAATTCATGGATGAGCTCTAACAGTTTTCTGGTAGAGTCTTTAGGATTCTCTAGGTAGAGTATCATGTCATCTGCAAATAGTAATAGTTTTACTTCATCCTTTCCAGTTTAGATTCTTTTTATTTCTTTTACTTCTCTGCTGTGGCTAGGACTTCCAAAACTATGTTGAATAGTAGTGGCGAGTGGACATCCTTGTCCTCTTCCTGATCTCAGTGGGAATTCTTTCAGCTTTTCACCATTGATGGTGATTTTAGCTCTGGGTTTGTCATATATGGCCTTTATTATGTTGAGGTAGGTTCCTGCTATGCCTGCTTTCTTAAGGGTTTTTATCACAAATGGGTGTTGAATTTTGTCAAAGGCTTTTTCTGTGTCTATTGAGAGGATCATATGGTTTTTATTCTTCAGTTTGTTAATGTGTTCTGTCACACTGATCTGTGAATATTGAAGAACCCTTGCACTTCTGGGATAAATCCCACTTAATCATGATGTATAATCCTTTTAATGTATTGTTGGATGCATTTTGCTAGTATCTTGTTGAGGATTTTTGCATCTATGTTCATCAGTGAAATTGGCCTGTAAATTTCTTTTTTTTTTTTTTTTTTTTTTGGTATCTTTGTCTGGTTTTAGTATCAGGGTGATGGTGGCCTCATAGACTGAGGATCCCTTCCTCTGCAGTTTTTTGGAAAAGTGTCACAAGGATAGGTATTAGCTCTACTTTAAATGTTTGATAGAATTTGCCTGTGAAGCCATCTGGTCCTGGACTTTTGTGTGTTGGAAGTATTTTAATCACAGTTTCAATTTCAGTACTTGTGATTGGTCCATTTATCTTTTCTATTTCATCTTGGTTTAGTCTTGGAAGATTGTACTTTTCTAAGAATTTGTCCATTTCTTCCAGTTTTTCCATTTTATTGGCATATAGTTGCATATAGTAATCTCTTATGATCCTTTGTATTTCTGTGATGTCCGTTGTTATTTCTCCTTTTTCATTTCTAATTTTATTGATTTGAGTCTTCTCTTTTTCTTGATGAGTCTGGCTAAGGGTTTATCAATTTTGTTGATCTTTTCAAAGAACCAGCTTTTCGTTTCATTGATCTTTTCTATGGTATTCTTCATTTTATTTCATTGATTTCTGCTCTGATCTTTATGATTTCTTTCCTTCTACTATATGTAGGGGATTGTTTTAAGTTGTTGGTCTCTTAATTGCAAGTGCATCTCCAGTGTCCTGCATTTGTACCCTCCTCTTATGATATCTGATTTTGGTGGCACAATTGTGCATGGATGATTTCGTATCTTTACTGTATATATACCTTAACTGGTGAGCCTTGTCATTTGTGGTATTTTTGTTTCTGGTTGCAGCCTCTTTTCTGTCTAGAGAAGTTCCCTTAGTATTTGTTGTAAAGCTGGTTTAGTGTTGCTCAGTTCTCTTAGCTTTTGCTTATCTGTGAAGCTTTTGATTTCTCCTTCAAATCTGAATGAGAGCCTTGCTGGGTAAAATAATCTTGGTTGGAGGTTTTTTCCTTTCATCATGTTAAGTATATCATGCCACTCCCTTCTGGCCTGCAGACTTTCTGCTAAAAAATCTGCCTATAACCTTATCAGGGTTCCCTTGTATGTTACTTGTTTCTTTTTCCCTAGCTGCTTTCAGTATTTTCTCTTTGTCTTTAATTTTGGTCAGTTTGATTAATATGTGTCTCAGGGTTTTCCTTCTTGGGTTTATTTTATTTGGTACTTGTTGTGCTTCCTGGATTTGAGTGAATGCTTCCTTTCCCATGTTAGGGAAGTTTTTGGCAATTATCTCTTTGAATATTTTTTCTGTCCCCTTCTCACTTTCTTCTCCTGGCACCCCTATAATATGGATGTTGGTGCATTTAATGTTGTCCCAGAGTTCTCTGAGACTCTTCTCATTTGTTTTCAATCTTTTTTCTCTTTTCTCTTCCACATCCATGATTTCCACTAATCTGTCCTCTGCCTCGTTTATTCATTCTTCTGACTCCTGTATTCTGCTGTTGGCTGCTTTAGATGAATTTTTTTTTTTTTTTTTGTCTTTTTGCTATTTCCTGGGCCGCTCCCGCGGCACATGGAGGTTCCCAGGCTAGGGGTCGAATCGGAGCTGTAGCCACCGGCCTATGCCAGAGCCACAGCAATGCGGGATCCGAGCCACATCTGCAACCTACACCACAGCTCACGGCAACGCCGGATGGTTAACCCACTGAGCAAGGGCAGGGACCGAACCTGCAACCTCATGGTTCCTAGTCGGATTCGTTAACCACTGCGCCACGACGGGAACTCCCAGATGAATTTTTTATTTCCGTTTTTGTATTTTGCATCTTTGCTTGTTTATGTCTTGTATCTCTTTGCTCAGTGTTTCCTGTAAACTATCCATCTTTGCCTCCAGTTTATTTCCAATGTCTTGCCTCATCTTCAGCATCAACAGTCTAAAGTCTTTCCTGGAAGGTGAAAATCTCCTGATAACTTAGCTGTTTTTCTGGAGATTTTTCTTTCTCCCTCTTCTGAGTTATAGTTGTCTGTCTTTTCATTTTTATAGGTTTTGGTGTGGTGACCTTTTTACAGATAATAGAGTTGTAGCCTCTTATTTCTGGTGTCTGCCTTCCTTGTGGCTGAAGTTGGTATGGGGGCTTGCGGTAGGCTTCCTGATGGGAGGGAGTAGTGCCTGCCCACTGGTGGATGGGGCTGATTCCTATCCCTCTGGTGGGTGGGGCTTTGTCTCTGAGTGAGATTAGAGGCGGCTGTGTGCCTGGGGGGTCTTTAGGCAGCCTGTTTACTGATGGGTGAGCTGTGGTCCCACCTGGATTGTTGTTTGGCCTGGGGCTTCTCAACACTGATGGGTGCGGCCAGATTTTCCCAAAATGGCCAAGTCCAGAGAAAGGCATGCTGATGAATATTCCCAAGAGCTTTGCTTCCTATGTCCTTCCCCCACAACAAGCCACATTCACCCCTGTTTTCCCAGGAGGTCCTCCAAGAACTGCGATCAGGTCTGACCTAGATTCCTATGGAGATTTTGCTTTGCCCTGGGACCCAGTGCACATGAAAATCTGTGTCCTCCTTTTAAGAATGGGGTCTCCGTTTCCCCCAGTCCTGTGGAGCTCCTACACACAAGCCCCATTGGCCTTCAATGACAGGTGCTCCAGGGGCTCTTTCTCCCAGTGCCCGATCCCCACACGTGGGAGTTTGATGTGGGGCTCAGAACTCTCACTCCTGTAGGTGAGTCTCTGTGAGCCAGTTAGTTTCCAGTCTGTGGGGCTTCCCACCCAGGAGGTATGGGGTTGCTTATATCACACAATCACCCCTCCTACCTCTTGATGTGGCTTTCTTTTTGTCTTCTGGAGTAGGATATCTTTTTGAAAGTTTCCAGTCCATCTGGTTGAAGCTTGCTCAGCATTTGATTGTGAATTTTGTTGTTTTTAGGAGAGAAGTTGAGCTTCAGTCCTTTTATACCATCTTTTTTTTTTTTTTTCCTGGTCTTTTTGCCATTTCTTGGGCCACTCCTGTGGCATATGGAGGTTCCCAGGCTAGGGGTCGAATCAGAGCTATAGGCACCAGCCTACGCCAGAGCCGCAGCAATGCAGTATCCGAGCCACGTCTGCAACCTACACCACAGCTCATGGCAACACCAGATCCTTAACCCACTGAACAAGGCCAGGGATCAAACCCGCAACTTCATGGTTCTTAGTCGATTCGTTATCCACTGAGCCACGACGGAACTCCCTTATTCCACCATCTTAATCCCATCTATTCTAAGTATCCTTTTAGAGGTTGATTTAGAGCACATTTTCTGTATCTTTTTGTTTTCATGATTTTGCTGTTGAAAAAGGCCCCCAAGCCTGCCTAATGTTCTTATGTGCAAGAAGGCTCTGCTGTTCCCTGAGGAAAGGGGGCTACTGTGAGGGTGGTGCTGCAGATGCCTCCCCAGCCCGGAGAGAGGTCTCGGGCCAGCAGGATGGCTTGGGTCCAGCTCATGCCTTTGCCTTTGGGACAACCACCTACTCGGGTGGAAAGCTGTCGAATCCGGGCCAGTATGTCTTGCCCCTGGGCACCGCCATGTTACACACACACAAACGTACCATACTGTTTTAATGACTGTAGCTTTGTGGTAGAGTCTGAAGTCAGGGTGCCTGATTCTTCCAGCTCCATTTTTCTTTCTCAGGATGGCTTTGGCTATTGTCTTCTGTGCTTCCAAACAAACTGAAATATTTTGTTGTAGTTCTATGAAAAATGCCATTGGTAATTTGATAGGGGTTGCATTGAATTTGTAGATTCCCTTTGGTAATATAGTCATTTTGGCAGTATTGATTCTTCCAGTCCAAGAGCATGGTATATCTTTCTCTCTGTTTGTGTCATCTTTGATGTCTTTCATCAGCATCTTAAAGTTTTCAGAGTACAGGTCTTTTGTCTCTTTTAGGGGGATTTATTCCTAGGTATTTTATTCTTTTGGATGTGATGGTAAGTGGGATCTTTTCCCTAATTTCTCTTTTTGATCTTTCATTGTTAGTGTATAAAAATGCAGTTGATTTCTGTTTATTAATTTTGTATCCTGCAAGTCTACCAGATTCATTGATGAGCTCTAACAGTTTTCTGGTAGTGTCTTTAGGATTTTTGTATCATGTCATCTGCAAACAGTGGTAGTTTTACTTCTTCCTTTCCAATTTGGATTTAATGTCTTTTTCTTCTCTGATTGCCATGGCTAGGACTTCCAAAACAATGTTGAATAGTAGTGGCGAGAGTGAACCTTCTTGTCTTGTTCCTGATCTTATTGGGAATTCTTTCAGCTTTTCACCATTGAGAATGATGTTAGCTGTGGGTTTGTCATATATGGCCTTTATTATGTTGAGGTAGGTTCTCTCTGTGCCCACTTTCTGGAGGGTTTTTATCAGAAATGGGTGTTGGATTTTGTCAGAAGCTCTTTCTGGGTCTATTGAGAGAGGATCATATGGTTTTTATTCTTCAGTTTGTTAATGTGGTGTATCACACTGATTTATTTTCGGATATTGAAAAATCCTCGCATCCCTGTGATAAATCCCACGTGGTCATGGTGTACTGTCCTTTTATTGTATTGCTGAATTCGGTTTGCTATTATTTTGTTGAGGATTTTTGCATCTATGTTCATCAGTGAAATTGGCCTGTAATTTTCTTTTTTGTGGTATCTTTGTCTGGTTTTGGTATCAGGGTGATGGTGGCCTCATAGTAAGAATTTAAGGCTATTACTTCTTTTGCAATTTTTTGAAATAGTTTCAGAAGGATGGGTATTAACTCTTCTCTAAACGTTTTATAGAGTTTGCTTGTGAAGCCATCTGGTCCTGGACTTTCAACCACAGTTTCAATTTCACTACTTGTGATTGGTCCATTCTACTTTCCTATTTGGTCTCAATGTAGTCTTCGGAGATTGTACTTTTTTAAGAATTTGTCCATTTCTTTTATGTTGTCCATTTTATTGGCATGTAGTTGCTTGTAGCAGTCTCTTAGGATCCTTTGTATTTCTTTGATGTCCATTGTAACTTCTTTTTCATTTCTGATTTTATTGATTTGAGTCTTCTCTCTTTTTTTCTTGATGAATCTGGCTAATGGTTTATCAATTTTTTTGATCTTTTCAAAGAACCAGCATTTAGTTCCATTAATCTTTTCTATGGTTTTCTTCTTTTCTATTTCATTGATTTCTGCTCTGATCTTTATGATTTCTTTCCTTCTGCTAACTTTGGGTTTTGTTTCTTCTTTCTCTAATTGTTTTAGGTGTAAAGTTAAGGTATTTTATTTGAGATTTTTCTTGTTTCCTGAGGTAGGCTTGTATTGCTACAAACTTCCTTCTTAAAACTGCTTTTGCTGCATCCTGTAGGTTTTAGATTGTTGTGTCTTTGTTATCATTTGTTTGTAGGTATTTTTTAATTTCCTCTTTGATTTCTTCTATGATCTATTGGTTGATCTATTGGTTGTTAAGTAACATGTTGTTTAGTCTCCACATGTTTGTGCTTTTTGTAGTTTTTTTTTTTTAGTTGTTGATTTCCATTCGTATAGCATTGTGGTCAGAAAAAAGATGCTTGGTATGATTTCAATTTTCTTAAATTTACTGAGGCTTGATTTATGGCCCAGAATGTGATCTATCCTAGAGAATGTTCTGTGCGCACTTGAGAAGAAAGTGTATTCTGCTGCTTTTGGATGGAATATTCTGTAAATATCTATTAAGTCCATCTGGTTTAAGGCCTGTGTTTAAGGTCTGTGTTTCCTTGTTGATTTTCTGTCTGTCTGGATGGTCTGTCCGTTGCTGTTAATTGGGGTGTTAAAGTCCCCCTTTATTATTGTGTTACTGCCAATTTCTCCTTTTAAGGTTGTTAGCAGTTGCCTTATATACTGACGTGATCTTATGTAGGATGCATATATATTTACAGTTGTTTTATCTTCTTGGATTGATCCTTTGATCATTTTGTAATGTCCTTTTTCTTTTTTTTTTGCCTTTCTAGGGCCTCTCCTGCAGCACGTGGAGGTTCCCAGGCTAGGGGTCTAATCAGAGCTGTAGCCTCTGGCCTACGCCACAGCCAGAGCAACGCAGGATCCAAGCCATGTCTGTGACCTACACCACAGCCCATAGCAATGCCAGATCCTTAACTCACTGAGCAAGAGCAGGGATCGAACCCACAACCTCATGGTTCCTAGTCGGATTCATTAACCACTGAGCCACGACAGGAACTCCTTTCTTTTTCTTTTTTAATATTCTTTATTTTAAGGTCTGTTTTGTCTGATATAAGTATTGCTATTCCAGCTTTCTTTTGATTACTGTTTGCATGAAATATCTTCTTCCATCCTCTCACTTTGAATTTATTTGTATGTGTCCCTAGAACTGAAGTGGGTCTCTTGAAGACAGCATATATATATGGGTCTTATCCATTCAGCTAGTCTATGTCTTTTGGCTGGGGCATTTGTGTTTAAGGTAATTATTGATATGTATGGGTTTTTTTTTTTTTTTTTTTTGCTTTTTAGGGCCATACCCGTGGCATATGGAGGTTCCCAGGCTAGGGGTCCAACCAGAGCTACAGCTGCCAGCCTATGCCATAGCCACAGCAACATCAGATCCGAGTCCAGTCTGCAACCTGCACCACACAGCTCACAGCGACACCAGATCCTTAACCCACTGAGCAAGGCCAGGGATCGAACTGCAGCCTCATGGTTCCTGGTCCGATTTGTTTCCATTTCACCACAAAGGGAACTGCCGATAAGTATGTTCTTATTGCCATTTTATTAACTGTTTGGATTTGTTTTTGTTGGTCTTTTTTCTTCCTTTGTCTTGTTCTCTTCTGTTGTGGTTTGATGATTAACTTTAGTGTTGTGTTTGGATTGCTTTTTCTTATTTGTGTGTGTATCTCTTGCAGATTTTTGGTTTGCAGTTACCATAAGGTTTTGATATAGGCCTCTCTCTCTCTCCCTCCCTCTCGCTTCTCTCTCTCTACACACACACACACACACACACACACACACACACACACACAGGATTGGTGTGGGGTTTTTTGCCTTTTTTGGCTGGGTGGGGCTGCACCCACAGCGTATGGAAGTTCCCAGGCTAGGGGTCGAATTGGAGCTGTAGCTGCTGGCCTGCACTACAACCATAGCAACACCAGATCTGAGCTGAGTCTGTGACCTACACCACAGCTCACAGCAATGCCAGATCCTTAACCCACTGAACAAGGCCAGGGATCAAACCTGTGTCCTTATGGATGCTAGTCAGATTCGTTTCCACTGTGCCACGTTACAAACTCCTACAAGATTGTTTTAAGTTGTTGGTCTTATAATTGCAAGTGCATTTCCAGTGTCCTGCATTTATATCCTATTCTCAGGTTTTCTGGTTTTGGTAGCATATTTGTGTGTGAATGATTTCCTACCTTTACTATATGTATGCCTTTACCAGTGAGCCTGTCATTTGTAATATTTTTGTTTCTAGTTGTGGCCTTTTCTTTTCCATCTAGAGAAGTTCCTTTAGTATTTGTTGTAAAGCTGGTTTAGTGGTGCTGAATTCTCTTAGCTTTTGCTTGTCTGTAAAGCTTTTGATTTCTCCTTCAAATCCAAATGAGAACCTTGCTGGGTACAGTAATCTTGGTTGAAGGTTTTTTCCTTTCATCACTTTAAGTATATCATGCCACTCCCTTCTGGCCTGCAGACTTTCTGCTAAAATTCATCCAGTAATCTTATTGGAGTTTTCTTGTGTTATTTGTTTCTTTTCCCTAGCTGCTTTCAGTATTTTCTCTTTGTCTTTAATTTTGGTCAGGTTGATTAGTATTTGTCTCAGGGTGTTCCTCCTTGGGTTATTTTGTATGGTACTTGTGTTTCCTGGATTTGAGTGAGTTAGGGAAGTTTTTGGCTATTATATCTTCACATATTTTCTCTGGCCCTTTCTCTTCTTCTGGCACCCCTGTAATTGGATGTTGGTACATTTAATGTGGTCCCAGAGTTCTCTTAGACTGTTTTCATTTCATTTCAACCTTTCTTCTCTTTTCTGTTCCATGTCAGTGGTCTGTCTTCTACCTCGTTTATTCATTCTTCTGCCTTCTGTATTCTGCTGTTGGTTCCTTCCAGTGAATTTTTTATTTCAGTTGTTGTATTTTGCATCTCTGCTTCCTTAACCCTTAAATCTTCTATTTCTTTGCTCATTGTTTCTTGTAATTTATCAATCTTTGTTTCCAAGATTTTTTTTTTTTTTTGGGGGGGGGTCATCCTTTTAGGGCTGTACCTGCAGCTGTTTCCAAGATCTTAAATCATCTTTACTATTATCAGTCTAAAGTCTTCTTCATGGAGGTTGGTAATCTCCAGATCACTTAGCTGGTGTTTTTTGTTTTTTTTTTTTGTTTTTTTTTTTTTTTCTGTTTCCTTATCTGAGTCATAGTTCTCTGCCTTTTCAATTTGTATAGATTTTTTATTTGATCTCCTTTTTGCAGGCAATAGGGTTGTGGCCTTTCTTGTTTCTGATGTCTGCCCCCTTGTGGCTGAAGTTGGATTGGGGGCTTGCTACAGACTTCCTAATGGGAGGGACTGGTTCCTGCCCATTGGTAGATGGAGCTGATTCTTATCCCTCTGGTAGGTGGGGCTTTGTTTCTGGGTGAGATTAGAGGCAGCTGTGTGCCTGGGGGTCTTTAGGCAGCCTGTTTGCTGATGGGTGGGGCTGTTTCCACCTGGATTGTTGTTTGGCCTGGGGCTTCTCAGCCCTGATGGATGGGGCCATATTTTTCCAAAGTAGCCACTTCTAGAGGAGTTCACACTGATGATCATTGTCGAGACCTTTGCCTCCAGCGTCCTCTCACAACGAGCCACAGTTACCCCGTTTTCCCAGGAGATCCTCCAAGAACCACAGACAGGTCTGACACAGATTCCTGTGGAGTCTCTGCTTTGCCCTGGGACCCAGTGCATATGAAAGCCTGTGTACGCTTTTTCAAGAGTGGAGCCCCTTTGCACAAGCCCTGCTGGCCCTCAAGGTCGAATGTTTCGGGGGCTCCTCCTCCCAGTGCCCTATCCCCAGGCATGGGACCCTGACCTGGGGCTCAGAACTTTCACTCCTATTGGTGAACCTCTGTGATACAGTTACTTTCCAGCCTTGTGGGCTGCCCACCCAGGAGGTATGGGGTTGCTTATATTGCTTAATTGCCCCTCCTAAAGTCTCCATCTGGCTTCCACTTTGTTTTCTGGAGTAGGGTATCTTTGTTGATAGTTTCTGGTGTATTTTGTTGAAGGTTGTTCAGCAATTGGTTGTAATTTTCTTGCTTTTATGAGAGAAGGTGAGCTCCAGTCCTTTTCCTCTGCCATTGTAATAATGCATGTATCTTTTTGAATTACAGTTTTGTCTGGATTTTTTCCCAGGAGTGGGGTTGCTGGATTCTGTGGTAATTCTGTTTTTAGTTTTCTGAGGCAATCTCGGTACTGTTTTCCATAGTGGTTGCACCAATTTAGATTCCCACTAATAGTGTAGCAGGGTTTTCTTTCTCCACCCGCTGCCCAGCATTTGTTATTTGTAGACTTTAACCGTGGCCTTTCTGACCTGAGATGGTACCTCATTGTAGTTTTGATTTGCATTTCTCTAATTATTAATGGTGTTAAACATCTTTTCATGTACCTACTGTAGGCCTTATGTTTTCAAATTGGTAGTCTTTCTCCTTCAAGAAAACTTAGAAGAATTTTAAAGTGCTTTTGGTTGTTCTGTTGATGGTGGTGCCTTCTTATCTGTCAGAAGACCTTTGCTCCCCTTAGCCAGTATATTTATTACCTCTTGTCAAGTGGTATCACAGCTGTTACTGTTGCAGAAGTTCTGGCTTATTTGGAGATGTCTTCTTAATTCAGCTCTTCCTAAATGCATGTATGCATGCACGCATGCTTGCCTGATGCCTCTGTGCCTTTTTATTCTCAGTTGGTTTTCTCCTTTCAGAAGGTATTTAATAGGAGTGTAGCTAAAGTTGGATGGCCTAGGTTCTTATGCTGGCTCTACCCCCTACTAGCTGTATGTGTAGCACACACAATCAAGTATATCCCTCTGTAACCTTATCAGGATCCTGTCTCACAGTGGTTAATGATATACCACCTGTATAGATGAATAGCATCTGATTCATAGTGAAAATTGAGTAAATTAGTTGCTGGAGTCCAGTGAATTAACTAACCTCTTGTTTCCAAAGTGTGTTTGGTACTCAAGGGTAAGAGACTCTGCTGTCTTTTTTTTTTTTTTTTTTTTTTTTTTTTGGTCTTTTTGCGTTTTCCAGGGCTGCTCCCGCGGCATATGGAGGTTCCCAGGCTAGGGGTTGAATCAGAGCTGTAGCCGCTGGCCTACGCCAGAACCACAGCAATGTGGGATCTGATCAGTGTCTGCAACCTACACCACAGCTCACGGCAACGCCGGATCCTTAACCCACTGAGTGATTGAACCCGCAACCTCATGGGTCCTAGTCGAATTTGTTAACCACTGCGCCACGACGGGAACTCCGGGTTCTGCTGTCTTATAGTGCTTCTGGCAATACTCCTTTCGCTGGAGATCCAAAACGAAGATTATCGTAGCAGTAAAGAAACCTGTTTAACTTTAATCAGGTGTTTGTTAATTGAGAGTTCAATTACAATATGTTAACTCACTGTTCTACAGCTCATAAACATTGATCTAATAACTGCACCATCTATTCATTTGGAAAGCTGTGCAAAAGCTGTAGTTTAAATCTCCTATCCCTTCAATCTTCCCATTAATCTATCCTAAATTAGGAAGAGAAGTACAAGTTGTTTCAGGCAAAAATGTCTCATTTTAACTCCTTCTTGTAGTGTACTGCAAACTTGCCACCAGGTGGTGCTATTGTAAAAGATAAAGCAGATTGTGTGTCAGGGTATCTTAGTGTCCAAAGATGGGTGAAGTGTTTCCTGAGAGTCATGTCAGAAAGTTAGCTTACCATTCACTAAAGTTGTCTAAAAGGATCTTTTCAGGTCTCTTGTCTTTTAGAGATCCTTTGCACATTGAAGTACAAGATAACCAAAGTGGTAGACGTGAAGTGTATATCACCACCAAAGGAAAAAGTAAAATCTAAGAGAATACTTTGGGTTTTTTGTTTTTTTTAAGTACGCAGAATGAAAAATACATAGAAAGTAAAATTAGCATATTGGCTGTGCAGTGTGTGTCCTGGGTTCAAATCCTGGCTTGTTGTCTAGTAGCTGTGTAACTTTAACTTTCCACCCTGTGGTTGACCTTTGGTAATCTGAGACAGTGTTATGTGCATAATGTCAGTTTTTAAAAGTACATGTTAGTGGACTTGTTAGACGAGTGAAATAAAATGTGTCTAAAGCATTTAGAAAAGTACCTAGTACACAGTAAGTGACAAATATTAGCTATTGTTATCATTATAATAACAATATTACCTATTTTTACTGTTATTTAAAAACATTTTTTTCCTCCACAGCTTCTTTTCAGTTGCTTTTTAAAGATCGAAAGCTCATGGTGCAGATTGTTATTTCCAGGTGAGTACATGTTGAGACTTTTTTATTTAGCTTGAATAATTAGAGCTGTATAGGTTTGAAATTTCCCTGGAGGAACTGGGGTCATCAGGTGCATCTTGCACACCAGTGTCTAGTTCAGTGCCTAGCACTGCCCCCTTTACCAGGAACTTGTGCTCAACGAAGAATTCCCTTGGGCCTTGAATGGTGGTGTAGGACACTATTATTCATCCTTCACCCCTCAAAAATATTGTAACCGCCAGCCCTTTGCTTGCAGTGCTGGGGCTGGAGGCCTGGCAGAATGGGTGCTGATGGAGCTACAGGGGGAGATCGAGGCTCGCTACAGCACTGGATTAGCTGGAAACCTCCTGGGAGACCTACATTACACCACTGAGGTGAGGGGACTTTTCTTTCCCTGCCTAATGCCTCAGGAAAGCAAGCTACACCAAGGTGGTGCTCCCAGGACCCAGAGTGAGGACTGCCCTCAGGTTTGTTGTTCAGGGGCTAGCTCAGCTCCCTGCTTGTTCTCCCCCCACATCCGCAATAGCAGGGAGATTTAACTTGGGGATTCTGGAAAGGTCACAGTCTTAAAAGTAGAAATTCTCTTATCTGGGCTAGAAAGAGTGAAAAAGATATGAGGGTGGATTGTCCAGTGTGTGGCTTCTCAGCAATGGTAGAGGGAGTGGAGGTGCCAGCATTGCCTCCCAAGAGCATCTCTAGAAGGCACCTGAATGTTATGACCTTGCCCTGAACCTCAGGCATCTCATTCTTGTTCTGCCAAAGGGAATCCCTGTGCTGATCGTGGGGCATCATATCCTGTATGGGAAAATCATCCACCTGGAGAAACCATTTGCAGTCCTTGTTAAACATACTCCTGGGGAGCAGGATTGTGATGAGCTTGGCTGTGAGAGTGGCACTCGGTACCTGGTGACAGCACTCATCAAAAACAAGATCCTTTTCAAAACCCGCCCCAAGCCCATTATCACCAACGTCCCCAAGAAAGTATGAAAGAGCCCCGGATTTTCCCTAGAGAGCGGCCAACTCCTTGGACTCGTGCTCCGCTGCCACCTCGAGGACGGCTCGACAGTTCCCTGGGACCACAAGGGGGTCCTGTTTTAAACACAGGCCACCCACTGGGTATGAACTCTGATTCTTTCCTTATGGCAACTGGTTCTCTTGGTGGAAATTTGGCTCCATTTCCGAGGAACCCGTCTTCTTTTCCAACTTCTTCAGGCTCATTGGCTTCAAATCCAGCACCTTTCCCTGCTGGTACTCGTGACCCAAGCATGGCTTCTTTTCCAAGAGGAATGAATCCCACTGGCACAGGTGCAGTTTCTTTCCCACGGCCTGGTGGCCTCTTGGGTCCAGGCCCAGGGTCAGCTCTAAATCCTAGAGCAGGGTCTCTTCCAGGCCCAGGGCCTCTGTCTAACCCAAGGTTAGGGGGTCTTCCAGGGCCAGGTCCTATGTCCAATCCAAGGGCAGGTGGTCTTCTGGGAACAGGTCCTGACCCTAGAAGTGGTGGCCCTATGGGCCCTGGATCTGGACCCAACATGAGAGCAAGTGTCCTGTTGACTTCTGGGAATGGTCCTCCCAATCCTAGGCCCATTGGCTTGGGCCCTGGACCAGGTCCCAATCTGAGATCAGGTTTCGTAGGTACAAATCCTGCCCCAAGGTCAGGAATGTTTCCAGGCCCCAGCCTTGGGCCCAACCCAAGGGCAAGTGGCCTGGGCCCAGGCCTTGGGCCTAACCCAAGAGCAAGTGGCCTAGGCCCTGGCCCTAATCTGGACACCAGAGCAGGTGGGCTCTTGGGCACAGGATCTGGTCTTAACTTAAGAATGGCTGGACCTCAAGGCCTAGATCTTGCTCCCATTCTAAGAGCAGCAGGTCTTTTAGGAGCAAATTCAGCTTCTTTCTCACAGGCCTCTGGAAACATGGGCACAAGCCCATCTTCCATGGCCAGAATACCTGGCCCCATAGGCCCAAACTCGGGTCCTGGCTCTCGGGGAATTGGCCTTCCAGGGCCAAATCCATCTCCCATGTCAAGGGGCCCTGGCCCCATCGGCCCTAATTCAACGCATTTTTCAAGGCCAGCAGGCCCCATGGGAGTAAATGCTAATCCTTTTCCAAGGGGGACAGGTTCAGGGGGACTGAACCCAGCTACCTTCTCTCAGTCTTCTAACACATTGGCTTCCAACCCAGCTAATTTCCAGAGGTCTGCTGGTCTGCAGGGCTCAAATCCAGCAATTTTCCCAAGAGCCTCTGGACCGCTAGGGCCCAACCCAGCTAATTTCCCGAGGGCCACTGGTTTACAGGGTCCAAGTCCAGCTACCTTCCCAAGGTCTACTGGCCCATTAGGCCCTGGTCAGGTTACTTTCCCCAGGTCGGCTCCTGGGCCACTAGGCTCTTCTCCAGCAGGCCCTGTGGGTATCAACCCAGCTCCTTTTGCAAGGCCGACTGGGACCCTGGGTCTAAACCCGGCTTCCTTTCCAAGGATGAATGGCCCTGTAAGCAAGACTTTGGTCCCATTTCCTAGAGTGGGGAGCCTGCCTGGCACAAACCCAGCTGCTTTCCCGAGACCTGGAGGTCCAATGGCTGCAGTGTACCCAAATGGAATGTTACCCCCTTAAATACCATTTTCTCTCCAGGACCACCTTGGTTTCCAGGCACCGTGGTTCTGGGCAGGGCTGTGTTTTAAGTGAAAGGGTAGATAGGGAGCTACAGTCTGAAGTACATAGCTGGGGCTCAAGTTCAAATGACCCGCCCCCCCGACCCCCCAATGCTTCTTTCTTGACTGAAGGTGAAATGTTTGTTACCTATGGGACATGGACTTTGGCAGATGGGAGTGATCCTGCCTTGAAAGAGAATCTCCAGCCTTCCAGAGCCTGCTGTGCTTTTATCCCACAGCTTTCTGCCCATTGTTTCTTACTAGTTTCTTGAATTGTTCTTGTGGACTCTTCCTCAGGGATACATTGGCCTGCAGGTCCCAATTCATATGTAGTCCCCTGCTCACCACTGGAGAATCAGCCCACTGCTTTCTAGAAATGTTGCGTTGGTGAACGGACCATGCTTCAGTAGCGCCGACTGGTCATCATCTACTGCCATACCTTCCCCTGGGGGCTTGAACACAGAACAGGGAGGTGGGTAAACTACTTCCGAGACCCACCAAATACAGTTTTTGCTTGACTGACTGGGACTACAGCTTCCTTCTCCTGGGACTAAGAGGAGGCCAGAGTCAAGGCCCCACTGATCATCCAATTCCTTCTCCACTGGTACTCCCAAATCGAAGAACCTCAAAAATTTAAACTGAAGTGGATGGGACTGGGGAATGGGGTAGGGGGGGTGGGGGAAGGAAGGGGAGAAATCACTGTGCTTTGTTCAGCCTGATGTGAAAGGATGGTTGGTGTTTTTCCTGCATTGTATCTTTTCTTACTGTTTCTTTAATAAATGGGATGAGGGGGCTGTTCAGTTCACTCCCTTTTTATTACCTGTTCCACAGGGAAGGAAGTTTACCCACTGTTTTTTCATTGTTTCAGCTTGGCCACAATCCTACCTGACAGATAAAAATCTTTCACTCAAGGAGGAAGCAACCTTTGATTTTGAGCCTTAGCTGCTTAGTTTGGGTTCACTTACCTGGCAGTAATTTCACCAAAGAGTCTGTTCACCCTCCACAATAAAAATAAGCACCACTCTGGAGTTCCTGTCGTGGCACAGCAGAAATGAATCCGACTAGGAACCATGAGGTTGCAGGTTTAATCCTGGGCCTCGCTCAGTGGGTTAGGATCCGGTGTTGCCATGAGCTGTGGTGTAGGTCGCAGGTGTGGCTCAGATCTCGTGTGGCTCTGATGTAGGCCAGCAGCTGTAGCAACAATTAGACCCCTAGCCTGGGAACCTCCATATGCCATAAGTGTGGCCCTGAAAAGCAAAAAGAAAAAAAAAGCTACCACAGGTATGCATTTCTCAGGTTGGGCCCACTGTATCCAGAGGCAACTTACCTTGCTTCTGAGCTCCACCGGCATTACCTTGACAAAATGAGCTTGCTCTCAAGTACTAATCTTTTCAAACTGGAATAAAGAGCAGCTTTCATTAAGTACAAAGAGGGAGGAAGTAGCTCCAAGATACCAGCATTATGTGAGAATCTTTATTTTGACAAACAAGTACAGTATAAAAAATTTGACCTGAAAAGTAAAATTTAAAAAAAAAAAGTAAAAATAAATACGTTTACAAATTATTGTAGAAATAATACAAAAGAGGGTTAAAATTCTCAGGAAAAAACCAAAATGTGTCCAATTGTATATAAAGGCTCTTCCCTTGCAAGAAATGGGAATAAAGCTCAAGACCCAGTTTGGTTTCGCTGCTGAAAAATGTACAAAATAACTTAGGAAAAAACCAGTCGAGGTCAAGCGTTGTGAACCCACTACTTGTACCTGCCTACTCTTGATCTGGGGGAAGTTGATAACCACAGAGCAAGGCAGAGCTGATGGGAGGACAGCCCAGAGTTCTCCATCTGGGCATCCATTCTACATTAACCTTCAAGTAAAAGCTGAAGAAAAACAAGCCCTCAGTGAAGTCTGAGCTCTGCAGTTGGCTGACCGGATTTCCTCCATTGTAGTGCTCAAAATAGTTTACTTCTTGGCCAGCAAAAACACGGAAGAGCCTGGAACAACTGACTTGAGCAAATGCCTGCCACCTCCTCCCAGCCTTCATGGACTGGGCCCTATGTCAACCAGCAGTTGAATTGAACTTGAGGTCTGTGCCATGCAGCAGTGTTGGCTGCCCCTGGAAAACCGTCAAGTTCACGGGAGATGAAGGAAAGCACCAGGGTTTGCCCGTCCTTGGCTCCGAGCACACATTCCTTTGTAGGAAGCATCTGGGCATTCTAGAGGCCTGCCCCCCCCCCCCAACTCCTCTCCACCTTTGTGCTGGTTCTGAGGGTTCAGCAGGTCCCTCTCAGAGAGCCTGCTTGAGCAAACAACCCTAAGTCAAAGGCTTAGTCAGGATCCCAGGGGTTGAACCCAAGTGCTCAGAACAGTCTATGGATTGCAACTCTATAGAAAATGGCCTCCCCCCCCCCCAAAAAAAAAAAGCAGAGGGAAATCAAACCACTTCAAGAGGCATGAGAGAAAGTAAGAACCTTAGGATTTCAGAACCAATTTCATCTCCTAGTTTGGTTTCTGGACAGAAGCAAGCCAGTGCAGCAGTAACTGTCCACACTTGGCTGTCAGGACTCCCTGGAGAAGCCACTGAGGAGAATGGACTTGGATTGAGGGTTCACTTAGGGAACACTGCAAAGCTTCCCATTAGAGGTGATTGTCAGGAACTCTTAAGTCGTGCGTGCTACCTAGCCGCCAGGGAACTTGTCCAGGCAGTTCCAAGACCAGCCAGTTGGGTCAGAGGCTCTTAATAGTTCTCCCCTCACATGCTGAAGGCAGGCTTGCCTGTCGTGGGGCGGGGTGGGGGGGACCTATGAGAGTCCAGGCTCTCTCACTCGCCACCTGAGAAGACTTACCCAATGAGGAGGAGGGTCAAACAAGTGACTTTATCACTCTGAAGTGAAGTGAAGCAAGTAGGCTAAGACTCAAGAACTGAATGTGAGAGAATTCAAGAGTATACAGGTTGAAATACCCGAGCCTTCACTCCCTTTCTGAGCACATTGGGATTTCATCTTCCTGGCAGATGACCAAAACATTTCATCTCCCCAGCAGAGATCACAGACAGGCTAATCTAGAGGTCTGGGCACTTGACAGGTAAAATACATTCAGCTCAAAGCCTTCAGCACCACCACCAGTGTTTGTTGCTCCTGGCAAACTTTTCCTTTTTAACATAAACGTATATATACACACTCGAAAGCAGTTCACTGCTAACTCCCTGCTAGACTGGCTCCTCCTTGGGAGGTTGAGCTGTGGAATGGGGTATGTAAGAAAGCACCATTCCTGGACCCTGTTTTCTGATGCGTTATCTCAGGCACAGTCTGATTGCATTGATCATTGGATGGGGAGGAGGGTGGAGAACACATTACTAGCTGGCCTGGGTCTCAGAAACTCCCACCACCTCCCACTTACCTATCAGAAGTTGCCACTGAGTAGAACTTACTGTTTGGTTTAGCACATGTCTGAGCTCCCTCTGGATCCCAGGGGAGGAAGTGGAATCCTTCCCAGAGGCCACTGTATGTGCAGAGGCAAGTAGACAGGCAGCCTGAAAACATATAACCCTCCTTCCTCCCACCTGAGCTGGCCTTGCCTCCTCTAAGCCCAACTGTCCCAGGCCATACTATAGTCAGCATTCTTTGCACTTCAGGTTTGTCCTTTGGACCATTAAGAAAGTAAAACAGCACTCCCTCTTCCCTCCCACCCCATGTGTTCTCATCCATTCCCCTTCCCTCCCTTACCCATTGCACTTTTCCCGCTCTGCTTGGGGGCCATGTCACACCTCAGCAAAAGCTAAGCTATACTGCTCCGGCTTCTTCCCGCACCGCCGGGCGATGATGGCCAGATACAGCATAAGGAGGGCCACCCAGTAGCAGCCGTACAGGATGGCCCCTGAGACCAGGAAGGCTAGCTCCGTCTCACTGAACAGGTCCTGACAGTAAGCTGTATAGGCCAGTCCCCCCAGAAGGACTGCCACCCAGATGGACACAGGGATGAGGCCAATGAAGTTCACCACAATGGTTTTTCGGCCAGAAGTGCCCCAGCCAGATTTGTTGATGGTAGCAATGGCGAAGATCTTGGCTGGCAGGAGGCTGGACATGTAGAGAAGGGAGTAGAGAGACATGAAGATCATCTCTGCATTGCCCCGAAGAAAGCAGGCATAGGTAGCCTTGATGATGCCTACCAACTGCACTGTCAGCAGGAAGAGGAGAATGTTCCAGATGCGGCCACGGTAGAAAAGCTGTATGACTGTGGCAATAAGGAAGAAGGGGAAAAAACCTGTGACCACTGACTCGTAGGTCATCCAGAGGTGGTGCTTGTGGAACCACAGAGAGTTGTAGAGCCACTCCCGGAAGTAAGACTTGCTCCAGCGGGTCTGTTGGTTGAGCCACCGGAGGTACTTGGTGGGGGTCTCTGTGAGGCATTTAGAGCGTGCTGTGTACTTAGTCCTGTAGCCGAGACTCAGGACTCGGTTGGTGAGGTGCCGGTCATCCCCAAAACTGCACTTGCTACCTAGGAACTTCTGATGGTACCAGTCCTCCAAGAACTGCTGAAGCAGGCTGTTCCGGTACATGCCCAGGGGCCCACTGATACACTGCACACAGCCGAAGTAGGACTGGCAAGCCCGTTCCACGTTGAAGGCCATCCAGTACCGCACACTGCTCAGGAAGGAGATCCAGGAGTCATACTTATTGAGGATCTGCAAGGAAACCAGAGATGCTGGGTCTCTTACCTGAGGGCAGGAGCCCCAGGAGACAAACACCAGAGACCAGGAAGCCTCCCTGTACTCTAACTTCTGTAGCCCATTGCTCCAACTCCTGGCCATGAGCCCTAACCCAGCCAGAGCTCAGAGGAGCCAACCACACCTAGTGACTCTCCCCAGCACCAGTCCCATGCCTCTCCACTCTGTCATCTGCACTGACTGTCCCAGTGAATTTGCTCCAGCAGTCAAAGCTACCTTCAATCTCAGGAGGCAGCCTGTGGTGGTGGCTGAGAGAAAGGCTTGAGAAAGAAGCAAAGTAACACCTCAGCCACCTGTCCTGACCCTTCCTGCATTTGGAAAGCTTCTTGGGAAGACATGGTGTGTTGCCAGCAGTACCCTCTGGAAGAAGATCGGGCCCCTTATTCTTAGCATACCGCCTAGAGCTCATGTCACTAGGAGCAAGGGTTTCTCAGGGAGGGGCTCGCTGCACCACCAGCTGAAGCAGCAGCACCCTCTGGGATGGATGGCCCCAGAAAACTGTGCCCCTCCCAGCAGCACAGGCTCTTTACATCCCTGTTAAGTGATTTCTCCTGCACCCCAGGCTGAAAAAGAGCAGGAAAGGGGAGCTCTTTGATACCGGAGAAAACTGTCAAAGAGAAAACCCCTCCCTCTCCAAAACAGTAGGAAGTCAAGATGCCCATTTCCTGGGGACATCCAGTTGAATTAAGCACAAAGAGTGGAGTTCCCGTCATGGCACAGTGGAAACGAATCTGATTAGTATCTGTGAGGAAGTGGGTTCGATCCCTGTCCTCGCTTAGTGGGTTAAGGTTCCAGCATTGCCGTGAGCTGTGGTATATAGGTCACAGACAGGGCTTGGATCTGGTGTTGCTGTGGTGTAGGCTGGCAGCTGCAGCTCCCATTTGACCCCTAGCCTGGGACTTCTGTATGCCGTGGGTGTGGCCCAAAACAAACAAAAAAGCACCAGCAGCAGAAAGAATCTAGACTCTCCAACTCCCAGGGATCCTTGGTTACAGCTTACTTGGACATCTCCCCCAACTCCCCCTACTTGGGGGTCCTCCTCCAAGACTCGAAGCATCTCGAAGGTACAGGCTGGATCCAGTACAGTGTCAGAGTCACACACCTGCAGAGGAAATGCACTGTTAGTCCATTTTGACCTCAGGTCTACACACAAACACACACACACATCCTTGGCTGCTCACTGCCTAAGGGACAAAACCCTCTTTCGCATGATTCACTTCAAGCCACTAGCAACGAGATCTATGCTACATCGAAGAGCTAAGATGAATAACAAAGGAAATCAAGAAAAAGAAGTTGGAGTACCTGGCTTAACACCCACTGGGGTGAGAGAAACCAAGCAGAATGTTTGTGCTGGGCCAGAGGAAAGTCACACATCAGATGACGGGAATAGTAGCTAGACCAGGGCCAGCAGACATTTCTCAGAAGGCCAAGTAATGGCTCTTGCCAAAGGCTACCACCCAAAGTTATCTTAGGATTAAGAACAAGGGTCTTCCCTGTCTCAGCCTCTGGCCTCTTAGACAACCCGCAACCTAAGTGGAGGATGTATCTGACTCAGTCACAGGCCTTGTGACATGACTGCTGGCCTTCTGTGCTCCCTTGGCCCAGTCTTTCAGATCGGGGCACAGTATGGCCAAGACCTGCTCTCACCTTGATTCTACCCTGGAAGGGCTTGGAAGCTGGCAGCAGCTACTTCCAATCAGAACCTGGCTCCAATCCTGCTTGCTTGCCCTCCTTTGCTGGGAAGCTCATGGTCCGATTCTAGTAGGTGGCCTGTGATTGTTACTAGCTGAACCTGTGCTACTAACACTTACCCTGGTGGCTCACTGCTTGTCCATTTTCAGACAATTGCTGAGATGGTACAAAGGGGCACATAACCGCTGGGTAGGGGAGTTGACAGAGCAAAGTATCCACAGACGAGCCCAAACCCTCTTCTGCAAAAGCCTAAAATCCTTTTACTGAGGTTGCCGAGTGAGCGCCCATTAGCCTGCAGGAAGGAGGCGGCCCTCAACACCAGCCCCGTACTTTGGCTCTCCATGTGGGAAGTCTCTGTGGCCACAGGCAAGCAGCAGAAGGCAGAGGGGGAAGCAGGCAGAGCCATCACAGCTTCTTCCACCTACCTCCCACCTGCCACATCCTTACAGTCTTCAGCTTACAGGCCAAGCCAGGCCTCCCAGTGCTGCTGGTCTCATGACTACTTCCTGTCCTGACCCTATCCCATTCCTCGTGCTGCTTGGCTTCCTTCACTCCAGGGAGGTCTTTCCAGCAGAGCAAGGTTAGGGAAGTTAGAGCTCTCAGCTGCCTGAGTTTCCCCACTGGCTGGAGCAGGGTTACCTCCTGAAGAGCGAAAGACACCCTCAGCAGGGCTGGAGAAGACAGACAAAGTCCAGGGTGTTCACTGACCGGAGCCTGGGGCTGCCCCAGGCAATGAGCCCAGAACCATAAAAAGAAAGACTGGCTCATGTGTATGAGCTTATTTGCTGATCCACCAGAACACACAGCAAAGAAAGATGCGTAGTAGAGCATTATTTGGGGAGATTCTATGCTTCAAGGGAATAGATGACAGAGTCACTACAGCTTGAGCATGTGTCAGGGCTCTCAAGAGTTTTTTTCTAAGCCTTCTGAGTCCCTAAGGAAGTTTCAAAGGCCCCTTGAAACCTAGGTGAACTGCAGAATCAAGAATTGTCTCGAAGTTCCCATCATGGCACAGTGGTTAACGAATCCGACTGGGAACCATGAGGTTTTGGATTCGATCCCTGTCTTCACTCAGTGGGTTAAGGATCCGGCGTTGCCGTGAGCTATGGTGTAGGTTGCAGACGCGACTTGGATCCAGCATGGCTGTGGCTGATGGCTACAGCTCCGATTTGACCCCTAGTCTGGGAACCTCCAAATGCCGCAAGTGTGACCCTAAGAAGACCAAAAAAAAAAAAGAAAGAAAGAAAGAAAAGAAACTTTCCTTCCATATGCTGGGGATGCGGCCCTAAAAAAAAAAAAAAAGCTGTCTCGCACATCCCTCCCTCTAAGACTGATGAGGTCCTGGGGCCTAGCAAGACACGAAAAGCCAGATGTTCCATTCTCATGCAAGGATGCATCTTTCCAAACAGCCAAAACCAAAAAGTCTGGGGCAAGCTAAATTTAGGGGAGGTACAGTATAGAAAATTTAAATACTGGAGTACTTGGCATGCAGTAAGCAGGACCGTGTTGGTATGTAGGTGGGCTGTGCACAGCCTCTGTCCATTCAGGTGATAGGCATGTGGAGAGGGCAGGAACAGAGGAGGGGACAGGGCATGATGGGCCAGGAATTGGGGGTCCTGGGTGTCAGTTTCTACTTAGCACTGAGATGCATGAGCTTTCATCAGTTCCAAGTTTCGTTATTTGAAAATTTGAGTGATGTAATCTTGTCAATGTAATAAAATTTCTAGGCTGGTGTGTGTCAATGTTCCCTTTGACTGGATGCTAGGCAGGGTCTGCTCAGGGTGCTGGCCCTGCCAAGACTGGTGCAGAGTCAAGCTGGGGCCTGCTTCACACCTGTGTCCTTCCACCGCACAGACAAGAACCTGATGCCGGGAAGAGGAGGACTTTTCAGCCCCTAACTAAAATTATCTGAGTGCTTTGGAACATGACCTCTTTTACTTTTCCCCCACACTTCTTTATGGAAGAGCTCATCCCTAGGTAGCCAGTGGTGAGGCATTGTTGCACAACGGACAAGGACAGACTTCCTAGGCACAAGTCCTGGCTCTGTACCTTACTGCTGCATGACATTAGGCAAGTTATTCAGCCTCGCTGTGCTTCAGGCTCAGCTTCTTTACATGGAAATAATAACAGTACTTATCCCCAGGGGTATTTGGAGGATTATTGTAAATGCTGTACACCTATGTGCTGTTATTATTGGGATACCAATCCAGATACCTGCCTAAAGTCACAGAGCTAAGTAATGGCAGGACCAGGATCTCCTTCGAGATCTTTCTGACCCCAGGACTGCTGTTGAGAACCATCATGCCTTTTTGCCACCTTCAGCACAAGGAGGAATGCGCACAACACAAAAAAATCCCCAAGGAGAGTACGTCTGGCTGGCTGGACACATCCACACACACACACCTGTGGGGGCGCCCTTACCTGAATGTAGTCCACGGAGTCACCAAGGGCCTTGAAGGCCGTGTACATGACCTCTCGCTTTCCTCCCCACTTCTGCATGATGCAGGAGAAGGTGCTGGCCCGCACCACATTCCGCACACGGTCCATGCCCTCCTGCAGGCTGGCCTCCGTCTCGCCCTCACCCGCCTCATGGAAGTTGCTGCGCCACACAAAGAAGCCGGCTTGCTCGTTGCCACCTAGCACCTCGTGGAAGATGTCCAACATGTAGGCATCCTCCTGGCGATTGCCGTCCACCACCATGACCACCTTGAGATCGGGGAAGGCGATGCGCTGGGCCGAGCGCAGGCACTTGCGCAAGTAGTCGGGGTCCTCCTGGTACGCGGCGATGCAGAGCGCCACTGAGCGCTGCAGCGGGGAGGGCAGCTTCAGTGGCCGGCCTGCCCGCCGCATGCGCCGGTGCTCCAGGAAGGCAAACAGGCTCTGGATGAGCAGGTGCAGGCCCAGGATGGCACCATACAGCCCAAAGGACAGGTAGTGCTTTTCTGTGTGGATGAACTGGTAGCCTGTCACATATGCTGCCAGAATGCCGCCCAGCACTGCCAGGGCAAACAGGCTGGTGCCCACCACACGCAGGGCTGTTGTCAGCTGCACCGGCATCTGGTAGAAGGCAGGAGAGGTGGGGTTAGGCAGGAGGCAGCATCTCTGCTCAGTGGGAGTGGGGGCATCACAGTTACCATTGATTGAGCATGACCAAGACTGTTGGTAGACCCAGAAGCCAGACTCCCGGGGTTCAAATCCCAGTGTTGCCACTTACTGTGAGACTGTGTTCTACCCCTTAGTTAATGCATCTGTAAAAAGTGTGGCATTAACCTCCTAGCATCTTTGAGGATTAAATGGGTTACGTACGTAAAGCACTTAAGGTAGCAGTTATTATTGTTGGACAAAGCAAAGCCAGAGAGACCTGTGTGGTACCCAGCTGTGGAGGGCAGAACTGAGGTCTGCCGGACCTGAGGCTCTCCTAGGAAAGCTTTAGTAGGGGTGAACCTGAGCACCTCAGGGGCCAGGAAGGACGAGGAAGGGCAGGGGCACGTAGGCAGTCTCTACCTGCCTATACCCAGTAGCCACCAATGAGGCCCATCAAGAAAGTAGGGAAGGAAAAAATGAGAAACAGCAGGAAACAAAGAGGTGCCAGGGGAAAAGAAGGAAACGGCTCCCTTCCATTTCTCAAAACAGTTAAATCAGTAACACAAAGTTTCCCTGTGTTCTTTGCTTTCTCACCTTTTTCTCATTCACTTGAGAAGCAGGAAAGAAAGGGAAAGCAACCGGGAAAAGCGGATAAGGGAAAGAAGAGGAAATGAGAGCTGGGGTGTGGGCAGCCCTCCTGGAAGCCTAACACTGGGAATCAGAGGAACTGCAGCCATCGCTGCAGCAGCCTGGAGGGGTGGCTGCCTGAGAAGCCCCATCCACTTGGTCCTAGTGCCCGCAGAGAGTCTCTGCACATCCCTCGGCCCCACACCTGGAAATGCTGCCAGGTTTTGTCTGCAACTAAGTCAGGGCTTCTAGCATGTTGCCCAGTTGGAAACAGCTGTGTTTTTTATGAAAAGAGCCCAGCACTCAGCACCACAGGACTTGTGCTTGAGCTACAGCTCTGCTACTTCCTTGGCTGCCTGACCTTGCGGGAGTTCTCTGGGATTTAATATCCCCCTGCCCCCCAACCCATGAGGCATTCCACTGGTTTCTTGCTCCCTAGGGCTCAGGTCATTCATTTTACTGATTAGCAACCCCGAAGGACCAGCCAGGTGGGAAGGTTGATGGCAGGTGGGGAAAGGCTGATGAGGACAGCTCCCTGCCCTGCATTCTGAGGCCTTCTCCCCAGCTCCTCTCCCTGCCACCTGCCTGATCTGGGGAAGCCTGTTTCCTCCACCGCCACGACCCACCCTCTAGAGACAATGAGGTCTCACTTCCAAGTCCAGATCTCACTAAAACCGCTTCCAGACCCCCACCTCAACAAAAACATTCTTGCCCACGGGTCTCTTCTCCTCTCACACAGTAAGAGTCTCAGCCGAGACTCAGGACCCAGCAGTATTCCAGCAGCTTGGGTCCGGAAAAGTGCTGTTGGCAGCCTCGCCTCTCCGGGAAGCGCGGTCTCCGGGCGCTCTGCCCCGCCATCCCGGAGAGCGGCGGCGTGCTTCCTCTGCAGGACTCTCACCCTCCCCGTGCCCCCCCACCCCCCGCCCTCGCACGCTCTTGCGGCCCAGCGGCACCCAGGCCCCGGAGCGCCCCCATCGCCCTCTAGAGCTTACCTGCCTTGGGGGCGCTGCGGGCACTACTGCCTGCTTGCGCTCTGGGAAAGGGCAGGGGGAGCCGAGGCCAAGCCAGCAACCTAGCGGGCGCCGGCGCCACGCCTCGGTGCAGTGCCGGAGGCGGTGCCCACCAGGTTAAGGCACTGGCCACGGTTCTCACCTCCGCCAAAGCCTGGCCTTGTGGGGCAGGCTGTGCCGACCACACCCACATGCCGGTTTCCCACGACCCAGCCGGGAAGGAACGGAAAACCCCAGGAGTCAGTTGAACCAGGCCCCGCTTCTCTCCTTGGGGGCCCCGGCTACCTTGGCAAAGTGTGCCTGCAGACAAAGGCGGCATCCTCGGCGTCGCCGGCCCGCTTTTCCGGGCAGGACACCCTCCTCCCCCGCTCAGGAATTGGAGGCATAACACCGACACCCGTACCCCATAGAGGACTCAAGAAGGTCCAACAGCCGGAGAACCCACGCGCATTCAAGCACGGGTGCAGGCTCTGCCTGAAGTGGCCCCGTCGCCCCCAAGCCGGCGGAGGGGAGCCTCTTGGCCCCCATGCCCTTTGCTCCTAAGGGCTCCACAAGAGCTCAATCTCTGCAGGCGGATGCGCACCTGGCTTCAAGGGCAAGATGTTGGGGGCGCTCCCCAAGGCCTCCCCCCACTCTCAGAGACGAGGGGAAAACAACCCCGGCCAAGGACACACGCCGCCCATCTACCCCCGAAACTTTGCAGGGCTGCCCAGTCTGCAGCCTCTCCAGCTGACAGGTGTGCCCTGCTGCGGGGCCCACACGCGGAAGGATGGAAACTTGCGGGCGAGGCGGGGGCTCTTTCCTTTGCGCCCAGCCGCCCTCCCGGCCCTTCCGAGCTGACAAGGGAAGGGGAGCCCAGGCCACCGGTACGTGCGGCCATGGCCTGGCTGACCCGCAGGAACTGGGGCGCCGAGCAGCTTGGTGCCTGGACAGGTGCGAACCCCAAGGCAGGCCCGGGGCAGGGAGAGACTCCAGCCAGCCTCGTGCCCCTCACCGTCGTCCGCCTCCCAATCCATTCACAGAACCGGAGCCGCAAGGGAGGAAGGGAGGAAAAGCTGGAGGAGGAGAGGATGGAGGAAGAAAGGGAGGAGGGGTCAGTGGGGAGGGGGCTGCAGGAACGGCCGCCGGGAAGCCTGGAGATGCCGCAGCCCTCAGCCCGCCTCCCGGCGCTGGACTCCCGGCGCCCTCACTGCCGGGGACGCGGGTGAGGGGCCGCGGGTCTCAGCAAGAGACACGCCTGGAGCCCCGCGCGCCCGGGTACCCCGCGCGGCCCCAGCCCCTCCGAGGCGGCCAGCCGGGCCCCTGCTCACCGTGCCGCCGGCTGCCCGCGCTCTGGTGCTCAGCAGGCCCGCGGCGGCTCCATGCCCCTCCTCCCGCTCCTCGCCGCCGCCGCGCCTCGCTCCACTGTGCGCCGCCGCCGCCGCCGCGCGCTTAGACTGACGAGCCTCGGCCCCGCCAAGGCGCTTTAAGTACCGAGCGCGTCCCCGCCGGGAGAGACGCCCTCCTCCGGCTCTGCGGCCGGGAAAGTTGGGAAGAGTGGGAGGGCTCCCCCGAGGGCCGCGAGGGCGCACCCCCTTCGCGGCTCTGCCCGCGGTAGCCCCACGCGGCCGGCGCCCGGGGCGACGCCGGGGCCCGAGTGGACGCGGCTCCTCCAGTTCGCAAAGACTCAGTCTCCGCACTCTCGGAAGCTGGGTTGCCCCAGCGTGGCCCAAAGCCGAGCGTCTCTAGGTCCAGCTGCCCAAGGCGGGGGCGGTGGTCACGGTGCTTAATTGGGAACCGGAAGCGTAGTTAACTTCCACTGTAACCCAAGGGGGCTTCCAAAATTGTGCGCCCAGTCCTCTCCCCGGCGCCCAGCGTTCTAAGCCTCGAAACCTACTCACCCTGCCAAGCGGGCGAGCGAGGAGAAATCCCCCGAGTGCTGCACGCGGAGGAGCTGTGCGCTGGATGGGGTACTCCTTAAAGCCCGGGCTGCAGAACCTTCCAGACGGCACACACACACACACACACACAAAAAAACAAAAAAAAAAAAACCCCAACAAACCCAAAACCAAAACGGAGAATACTTGTTACATATAAAAAGACGGGTCAAAGAAGGAATTAACAATCGTGACAAGCTTAGTTTTGAATTCCGCAGTGGGGCGCTGATGACTTTAAGGCTGTTTGCAAAAGCTGCAAATGGATTTGCAAGAACCTTGGAAGTTGTGGTGTTTTAAAGCCCCAAACCAATTCTTCCTTCCCCTTTTTACACCTTTTATTTCCCGACGCCATGACCTTCTAAATTCTGAACTGATCTAATAATCACCAGAGGTTGCCGAATTCCTAAAGGCGGGTGCTAGACGAGGTGAGGTGAGGTGGGCTGGGCGGGTGGGGGGAGGGGAAGGTGGCGAGTTGTTGGCAGGGGAAGGAAGTTTAGAACCAGCTGAACACAGTGGGTCTCTAATCTCAGGAAAAAGTTGGAGGTATAATTGAAGACTAATACAAAGTGAATTTACATAGCCTCCAGATACACCTGAGACCATTTCCATGCCTTCTTCCCAAGCTGCAACAAATGTATGGGAACATGAGTTGCGGTCTTGGAGCCGCTCCTCTCAGGAACTTACCGGCTCACCCTCCTCACTCTGGGCCACAGAGCTCACTCCTCAAGCCCCCAGGCGAGCTGTCTCCTGAACACCTACTCCACCCAGCCCCATCTTGCCTTCATAAATCATTTCACACTTTTGCTTGAGAAAATCATCACTATTAGGCTACATGGCTTAAACATTGTTTTCTGTGTGCTTTTAAAAGCTAGGATTCGATTCACAATGGAAAGGTGTTTGGGGCCCTCAGCAGAGCTAACAATGCACAGGTGGGGAGAGACACCCTTGGTTAAGAGGAGGGCTCTGGAGTCAGTTCTGCCACTAGCCGTGTGGCACTAACCTCAGTGTCTTCATCCCAGAAAAGACACTGTGACAAAACTGTCACAAAGGTTGAAGAGACTGGGAGTAAGTGCTCAGGAAAGCTTAACTCCAGCTAACCTCAACTGGAGAGTGGTATCTGCTTGCTGATGCTATGGATTCCACATGTCCAACCCTCCAGGATGTGACACTTGGTGACACGTCCCATTTAAAGGAGATGCCCCTTTGAGAGGGAAGGCCCAACATGGCCAAGGTGCTCCATTGTCAAGAGAAGCCATAAATCCAGATTTTGATGTGACATTTCCTCATTTTCAAGAGTGAGCTATGAATTCAAATGTTAAAAAATGCTCCACGGGCCAGGCCACATGTGTCTGATCCAGCCAAGTGGCTGCTTGCAAGGGACCTGTTTAGACGCTGAAAGAATGGAGCAGCCAGGTTGGAAAGCTCCTGTCTGCCCTCAGCAACCCTGAATATGACTTCTCCAGGGGCAAGTTTCCCGGGGCTGCTCCAGGATCATCTCCTGCCCAGTTAATTTCTAAGGCTCCAAATTTGTCCCACAAGCTAAGTGCCTATCCCAGCTGGCTCCTGGGAGGTAGTGGTAGTCTGGTCCAGCACAACCTCACTAGTCACTTAAAACCTCCCAAATGAACACCAGATGCAGCATCACGAGAGCAGTAAACACTCTGCTCCTATCAATTGCCTTGGTCCCCCTAAATGGCTTCCCCCCGGGGAGCAAATTCTCTTTTTCTGATCTGCAGGGCCAGCAACCTGGTGTTATCAGGCAACTAGAAGCATCTTTACCTTTGTGGCCAGTCTGTGCCAGGCAGGATTTGCCGTAATTAACATCCACTCTGCTGTGCCCTATTTGATTCATCTCTTCAGGGGGAGGTGGGTAGGGAAATCTTGAAGGGGCTGATACAATGAAGCTCGGGTTTATCTCTGCTTACCACTGGGGATTTAGAAATAAGACTAATTTCATTCCCAATCACTTAAAAATGTGAATTCGGAGGTTGCTGAATTGGCTTTTAAGCAGGTTCCAGAGGTTAAGCTTCCTGTTCTACTCTACAGCAGAAGAGTCTTGCAGCATTTCAATGTTCATTTACCACGCACTGAAGGCCTGCTCTGAGCAGGGTGCTTTGGCACCGGGAAGTCTCAGGCTGGTACTTGCCGTGTAGATGGTTATCCATTTTGAAGACAAATACATTTGAAAACTTAAGTCACCCGTCCAGGAAGTTTATAATTAAATGTTGATGAGAGAATCTGATGGGAAGAGTTTGACTATCTCAGGAAAGAGATCCCTATGAGCTGGAATGGGCTGGGTGGATGTTCGTGGCGAACTCCAGCTAACTGTGTGGAGAAGCAAGAGCTTCCAGACAGGAAGCGCAGAGCACGAGTGGGAGAGTGAAGGCAGCAAGAGAGAGGCCTGGATAAAACAAGAAATTTACATGGAAAATCTCGCAAGGGCGCCTGTTGTGAAGAAAGTGTCTGATAAAGTCTAGCCGAGCCTCAGAGGGAGGAGGAGAGGACGTCGGGATGGATTCTGGAGGGCCTTGCGTGACCCTGGCTTTTATCCAGTAGGTGACAGAGAACTATTGACGACATCTGAGTAAGGAAGTAAGAGGTTATCAGAACCTTATGGGGACAGCTGAGCTGGTGGGATTTGGGGCTAAGGGCTGGGCAAGGGATTAGGAGGCATATCAACCCCAGCGAAGGGGTGAGAAAGGCCAGGGGTGAGAACTGAGGCTGCTGCCTTCAGCAAGTGGAGGTGACGGCAGGCGGTGTCAACTCTCCTGGGCACAAATGAGGGGTAGAGGTAGAGGACTAATCAAGACAGAGACCCTTCTACAGTTCAGAAGGCTGAGGGGGCCATTCTCAAAGCTTTGGAGGGTTTGCGGTAACGGACGCTGACAGCACCAGCAACAAACATTTCACCTTTCAACTCATTTTCAAATCAAACCCGTGAAACACCCAAATACCTTGTGCCAACAGGAGCCCGCCATTCGATCCCTGTTGTCATCACTCAGGCTTGGACCTGCAGACCGATCTTGCTGGTAACCAGGTACTGCCCAGCGCCACTGGTCGCCTAGTGGGTGACGGGGTGGGGGAGGGGAGGAGGGCTGGTCCAGCCCCACGCGGCCCCCTCACCCTCTGACCCCGCGCTTCAGTGCTCCACCCTGGCATCCAGCCCACAGCCTCTAGCGAAGCAAAGCCAAAGGGGGGATGGCAGCCAAGGCACCAGCTCTCCCCCAGTCCCTCTGGGCTTCATCCCATCAGCTTCCCCTGGGCTGACCACAATCAAAAACCTTTTGAGGCTAATGAAGGTGAATTTAAATTGGCCTCCACAGAGTAGCAGGTTATGTCCCCCAGCTGCCTAAATAGGTCTTTCTCCTCAAGGCAGCTTAATCTGCAATACTAGTTAATACATAATTCAAAGTGGAAAGTGTGTGCCTTGACTGCAGAAAGGCAGCTCCCACCAGACAAAGTTCTCCTTTCATAACTCTCCCCTCTTGCCGACAAGGAGTCTGTAATCAGTACCATTTCCAGGTGCCGTGTTTGAAGCAGCAGCCTTAAGGACTTTTCTGTCCTGCAGTTACAATGGTTCGATTTTAACTCCAGTCTCTCCTCGGATGGAAGAATCATTTTCATTTCAAATTAAGGGGCCTCTGCTCTGCTGGAGGCAGAGCTGCCAGCCTCTACTAAGGGAACAGGTTCTTTTATGCTGGCTTGAAGGTCAGGACCAGAAGGGCACGTGAGAACGATAACCAAGCATCAAGCCAGACCTGGAGATGCTTTTCTTGGAATCTTGAACAGGAAAAGCTCTTCCTGGCCATCGTTCCTTCCTCTCCCTCCCCTAGGTGAATGTAGAAAGAAATGCAGAAGGTGATCTGAAACCATCATCTACCTTCCCGCTGGAATATCGTGCAGCTACTAAACATAATGTTTAGGAAAAGGATGTAGGGATACACAGAAATGCTTATAACGCAAAGTTAAATTTGAAAAGCGGCAGGTTACAGAAACTGTCGTGTCTGAATGACTGCGCTTACGGTGTTTTCTTTAAATCCCATGAATTAAAAGGCAGGGGAGGAGTTCCTGTCGTGGCGCAGTGGTTAACGAATCCGACTAGGAACCATGAGGTTGCGGGTTTGGTCCCTGCCCTTGCTCAGTGGGTTAACGATCCGGCGTTGCCGTGAGCTGTGGTGTAGGTTGCAGACGCGGCTCGGATCCCGAGTTGCTGTGGCTCTGGCGTAGGCCGGTGGCTACAGCTCCGATTTGACCCCTAGCCTGGGAGTCTCCATATGCCGCGGGAGCGGCCCAAAGAAATAGCAAAAAGACAAAAAAAAAAAAAAAGGCAGGGGAGAAATTCACCCAGATATAAAGATCAGGTTTGATTGGGTGGTGGAGCAATGCATTTTTTCTCCTTGCCTTTTTCTCTGTATTCTTCAAATATTAGTAAGTATAAATTTCATAATAAAAAGGTATTTTTATTTATTTAAAAAAAGTTTATGGCTGCACCCATAGGATATGGAAATTCCTGGGCCAGGGAATGAATTTGAGCCACAGCTGCAACCTATGGCACAGCTGTGGCAGCGAGGGATCCTTTAACTCGCTGCACTGGGCTAGGGATCAAACCCACACCTCAGCAGTGACACAGGCTGCTGCAGCCAGATTTTGAGCCCACTGTGCCATAGGAGGAACTCCGTAAAAAGATATTTTAAAATGATATGAACTATAAATTCACACAAGTTCCTTCTAAACTGGGCCTCGGTGGGACACAGCCCATATCACACGTGAGTTCATATGAAAAAGGTCTGGCAACCTGAGTCCACTAAGAAAGCAGTTAAAGTTGGCAGCGCCAGGATATAGGATTACTGGTAGCCAAAACTCTAGAGTAAGTTGCTTTATTTAAATCCCTCCCACTGTTCCTTTGAGAAAATTTTTGCAGGGAAGGGGGAGTACGCAGAGCTGTGCCTGCTCATCCAGCAACTCTGAGTGAATTATAAAAAGACTCCTACCTCCTGGCAACACAGCCCTGAGACAGGGCACATGGTTTGCCTGGCACATCCCAGCTGGTGTCAGCCCCCACTCACCCCCTCCTCCAGGGTCATGGTGATTCTGAGGACGGGAAGGGAGGCAGGTGCACTAAATGTGGGCTCTAGGAGTATCCTGAAAAGATGCTTTTCCCGAAAAAAGTTATTTCCAAGAATGTCAACAGTACTGCCCTCCTGCCCAGGGAGGAGCTGTCTCCTCTGTGTGCCAGTACCCACGGGCATGTCCACACCCACACGTACACATAACACACTGTTCACAGAACGGACACACAGGTACATGCTCACGGCACAAGTGCACACTCGCTTTCCCCGACCTTAGCAGAACACGATCCCAGGATCCCAGCCCACAGTCCCAGGCACAGGATCAGCAGGAGGGGAACAAAGCGCTTAAGGTAACCTTATTCCAAATTCACTTGGCTCTTGTTGCAATAACATCAGCTACAGTTCTTCAATGTGCTGGCACTTCTGCTTTATATCCTCTTTCTCGATTAAAGGCACCATTACTCACTGTCACAGAGGATGCTCCATAAAAGCAATTAGAGAAGAGCCAAGGGTAGGGGCAGTTCCCACCAATTCCTTCATGGGCACAGACCCCCAAGGATGTCCCGCTCTCAGACCTGTTCTGTTGGGACATCGCCATAACACCCACCCCACCCTCCGAGCTCCCCTTTTCTCACCAGATAAGCTAATGCAGCGGCTCTCACGTCTGGCTGCTGCACATTAGACTTTTAAAACCTGGGGAGCTTTTGAAAAAAAACACTAATGCTTGGACCCTATCCCGGATCAATTTGGTCATAATCACTGGGGGTGAGCCCCAGGCTTGAATTTCTTATTTAATTCCCTAGGAGATTCTATTATGCATCCAGCACTGAGAGCACATTCTGCAGGTTCTCCTCAGCTGGGTTTGCAAGTGCATTTCTGGCGCTGGGAGGACAGCTGAGAGCCAGCCAGGCCTGGGGTGAGCTCCAGAGCCTACGGGTGTCTATCCCCTTGCCTCTAGCACCTTGCCTGCCACACCTGTGTGAATTAACTGACCTTAAACACTGAACAATGAATCAGTGAGCTGCTAAGCCAGAAGGGAAAAAGGAGAAGGAGAAAAGATGCTGATTTGAAGTGGAAATTAGGAGAGAGCACCAAGGAGAAACGTACAGCAGGACAGGACAGGCTGGGCGGGGCCAGAGCCCAGATCTACCTGGAATTGGATGGACAGACAATCTTTTCATTGGCAAAGGTGCTGCTCTTTCCAGGAGAACTGGGGCGGTGGTGGTGGGGGGACCAGGGGCACAGAGCTGCCAAAACCCAAAACTGGCTTGGGTTAGTTTTTGTTTTATAGATGACAGGACTTCTGCACACTGGGGGCTTTTCCTACCTAGAGGATGCACTGGGGTAGTGGATCCGGGCTGCTCTCTCTTGGGGCATGAAGTCCCCTCGACTCTCACATGGTCCTTCCCTCGGACACAGTGAAACACCCACTGGCTGACGCTGCAGTCTCATTCTTTGCAATCTCTGAACAACACTGATAGTGTCTTTGGGAAGGGGCTGAGGGAGGGAGGGGGCTCCCCCCAGGCCCAGCTCTTTGAAGCTTAGCATCACCTTTCTTTCAGTAAAAAGTCTAGTTTCAGGCTGGCCTTTCCCTAGGATTACTGCGGTCACCATGGTTCTTAAGGGTTGGGAAGTGGTGTGTGGTCTAAGAAAGGGGTGTGTGTATGGGGGGGGGGGGCAGGGCGGGGAGAGGCTGCTCAAGTTCAAGAGACTCTGGAAGCTCGGAGCAGGCGCCTTTGTTCTCCCCAGCAGAGCTACCTGTGCTGTGATGACTAGGGCTGTACATCAGAAAAGCCCCACCCAGGCACTCACTCTTCTGAGCAGGCTTTAGCTCTCAAAGCAGACAGGGAAGATTAAACCTTCCGTCATTTAATAAACCACTTAAAGGCCCAGGAGCTTTTCCTAGTTTCCCAGGCGAGAGGATGCTCCTGTAGCTCTGAAGCCGCCCTGCAAACCTCCCTCTCCTGAGAGCAAGGCTCGCACCCTCAGCCTCCTTGCAAGTGCGATGGAGTGACGTGCTGCCAACTGGGCACTCCGAGAGCAAGTGACTCAAGTCAGGAGTTTTTCTGCTCTAGGCCCCCTTTTCTTTCCCATCTGCAGGAACTTATCTCTCTGGACCTTATTCTTCCCCTTCTGCAAAAAGAGGGCCATGGCTTCCAATCCTGTTTTTCCCCTCTCGAGGAATAGAGTGGAATAGAGCTATCAATGTACGCATGCCAGAATGAAAATGATCCATTGCTATCATCCTGAGACACCAAAATCGGAGAACCCAAACCCTGCTTTCAGGAGGCGAAAGTGTTCAAACAAACAAAATCAGCAACCTTCAAAGGGGACAGACATTTCAGTGCCCTGACTAGAGTTCACAGAAGACTTGCACACTTGCCCCAGGAAGGCAGCCTCAGGGGTCCGCTACCTTAGCCACGGCCAGAAAGCAGAATGAAGCTTTCAAGGAGAGGCCGGCAGCAGGCGGGCTAGGGAGCCGGGCAAATCTCACCTCCGGCTGCTGGGCAAACCACAAGGTCAAACGCAAGGCGTATAATAAGCTCCGATGTTTGAGGCTGGATACTGACAGATGCGGACACTATGGGAAGGAATCAGGGCTGAAGTTTAGTTTGACATTACCTGGCCCATCTGAACAAGCAGGGAGCCATTTTCTCTATCCGCACTCCCCCGAAGAACAGTTTTGTACCATTTGGAAACACAATGTCTAGCGAGCAGCAGCAAAGCACAGCTGCTAAAAGCCCCAGCCTTGGGAGCCAGGCTGCCTGGTTACAAATACTGGTTTGGCTACTTCTCACTGTGTAATCTGGAGCAAGCAATTAGCCTCCTGTGTGCCTCAGTTTTCCCCTCTGTAAAACAGGGAGAATAACAATATACCTCATGGGCTCAGTGTGAGGCTTTAGTGGATTAACACACATCGAACACACAGAAGAGCGTGATGAGCTCTCTATGGTGTTAACTGACCATGACACACAGTGATAAGAGCTAAGCGATCTGTCATCCTGAGGCTTTGAGGGGCCATCAGACCCTATGTCCGGAGTCTGGTTTGGGAACCACAGTCACTATCCTGGGGACAGGTCAAACCCCAGTGTGTGAAGGCACACTCTACACTCAGGACAGTCTCAGAGCTGAGAGCCTCGCCAACGCTCTCTTGAACAGGGGCTCAGGGTTTCTCGCCAGGTGGAGGGCTTGCATCTGGACTGCCGCCACTGGTGGTCCTGCAAAGAGAGTTTATTGTGCACCTACCGGTGGTTTTGATAACACAGAAAACTCCACCTCTTGAAGACTCCCTGGTTCTGAGTGATTTAGAGAATGGCGGTACCCCTCGGCTGCGGAGGCTGAACCTGCGTTTCATGGCTATTAGAGCGCTGCTGGCTGAGGCTGGAGGAGTGGAGATGAGCGCTAACGTGTTGGTGGACGTTTCGGTGCTAATATCGAAAGTGTTCTCATCTTTTGAGTCAGGCATTCCAGCCTCCTAGGACGTACCTACAGAAACACTTCAGCATGCAAAGAGTTAGGTTTGAGAAACACTGAAGAGTCTTTGGAAATTAGAAAAACTCAATTGACCATCAAGAGACCAATGCCTAAAGCCACGATGGCTCAACTACATGATGAAGACCGGCCACCATGGCAAAAGAGAGGGGTGTCTAAGTACCAACAGGAGAGGGGCTCCAAAGTGTGCAACTAAGAAAAAATACGCAGGAGTTCCTGTTGTGGCTCAGTGGTAACAAACCCAACTAGTAGCCATGAGGACATGGGCTCGATCCCTGGCCTCACTCAGTGGGTTAAGGATCCGGCGTTGCTGTGAGCTGTGGTGTGGGTTGCAGACGAGGCTTGGATCCCGTGTTGCTGTGGCTATGGTGTAGGCCGGCGGCTACAGCTCTGATTCAACCCCTAGCCTGGGAATCTCCACATGCCGCAGGTGTGGTCCTAAAAATACAAAAATGAAAAAATACATGGCACACTCTTTATAATAACAATCCCATTTCTGGTTTTGAAAGCAGTCATGTATGCTAGCGTCGTCAGTGGGAACCTTGGGGTAAGAGTGAAGGTGGCCTTGTGGAAATTCCTCTGTTACAAATGCTTTAAATTTGTTATAATTCATAAAACATAGGTCATCAGAACGCACGCACAAGCAGCCAGGGCGTCTGTAACTCGGGCCCTGCTGGCCTGGGCACTTGGAGTGCCGAGGGCCAGAACAGGGGGTGTGGCTGGCAGCCCTCAGCACAGGTCAGCAGAGACCTAACAACTGCTTGGTGGGACTCCCGGGCCAGGGCCATGGGCGTCTATGAGCCCCCACGTGCTCCCCAAGCTGCGCTCTAGTGAAAAGGGTTTTGCTTTTTTTTTTTTTTTTTTTTTTTTTTTGTCTTTTGTCTTTTGTCGTTGTTGCTATTTCTTGGGCCGCTCCCGCGGCATATGGAGGTTCCCAGGCTAGGGGTTGAATCGGAGCTGTAGCCACCGGCCTACGCCAGAGCCACAGCAACGCGGGATCCGAACTGCGTCTGCAACCTACACCACAGCTCACGGCAACGTTGGATCGTTAACCCACTAAGCAAGGGCAGGGACCGAACCCGCAACCTCATGGTTCCTAGTCGGATTCGTTAACCACTGCGCTACGACGGGAACTCCGGGTTTTGCTTTTATACTAACTGGGGGGCAGGGAGACGATTCAACAGATGTTCAAGAGAGTCAGCCTCAAGCCCCCCAGGAGACGTGGGCCAAATTCCACCAAAGCGGGATAACGACTGCTTGCCTCTCTGTTCCACGGGGCGCTGGGAGAATCATCCCAGCTTATGGATAAAAAACGACCTTCCAGACTAGAGGAAACAGAGCAACTGATCTTGCTACTCTACGTGGCCCCGGGGGACTGTGGGGTGTCGTAGTGGGGCAGGTAATACCCAAGCCCTCCTGGTAGTGTGGAACCACTGACTCAGCATGAAGGACAGACAGACGGACAGATGAAGATGACCCTTCAAAATACGTGGGCGAAGTCCCTTCTGGACCTGATTGCACAGGTCTCCGCTGCCCCTACACTTGGCAGCACGCACGGGGTGAGCCGGACACAGCTCTGAGCCCTGCCAGCAGGAACGAGTGCAGCAGCCGTGTCCTAGAAGACAGCTAACTCCCCCAACCCCCGAGTGGCGAGTAGGGAGCAGAGTGGTGCAGGAAGCCCGAGGTGCCCGCACCACAGGAGGCTGCTGCGTGTGACTGCAGGAGCTGGTGGCTGCAGAGCTCTCGGAAGGACAAAGCTGGGCCCTTTAGAGGTCACACATACTGCTGTCCAGGGGGCGGGGGAAGGAGGACCCCCACCCCCTGCCGTGGTCAGGACACAGCGGGTGCCTCCCACAGCCCAGCCTGGAACTCAGCTCCCGGTTCTCGCTCCCTTGCCACTGAAATTCCAGCTGAGCTTTTGGATTTCTCTGCAGAAGCCAGTCTGCTTTTGTACAGGTCAGACGAATCACCCCCAACCAACTGATCACCTTTCAGAGGTCCTGACCACCCCTGCTCTGCAGTGACTGCCGGAGTCACAGGCAGGTAGCAGGCAAGGTTCCATTCGCTCAGGATCTCACAGACAAAGGGATGAAGCAGGGCGGGGACGGAGGCCACACTGACACGTCCGCTTTCCTCTTTCTTCTGGGGCCAACGAAGGGGAACTGGCTGCAGCCAGAGCAGGGGACAGTGGTGAAGGCGGATGGGGCTCACATACCAAAAAGATCGAGGAAGACACCATGGTTGGGTGTGAACTCCTCTTGGTTCTACACACTGCCCATTTTACAGCTTGTATCATCCTGGCCTGAAAACACTTTCTAAAAACAAGCTGAAGGAGCTTCATATAGAAACAGGTCTGGGGGCCCCGGGGCTGCATGTTTCCTGGCCCCTCCCCTCCCGCACCCCCACTCCCCACTGCTGCTCCCCTCCCCTCACCTCCTGCCTTAGCCCTGGGCATCCTGCCCAGACTGCTCTGCTCCCCGGTATCTTCATGTCCCTCTGATCTTGACTCCAGCATCCACCGCTCACCGAGCCTTCTCCAGACAACGGACCCACACCTCCGGCTTTCAGCCCCCACAGGCCTCATCCCCTTTCCGACTTTCTCTGGAGCATTTATCACCACTTGATAGCCTATCTTATTATTTATCTTCTTTACTGTCTGTCTCCTTCCACTACAAGGGAAGTTGCCCCTGAAGATATGGTTTTGTTCACGGCGAGTTCGGCGCCTGGTACAGCATCTGGCCCGTGGTAGGTGCTCAATAAACCGTCACCCTTGTCTGTGATTCGCCCTCCTACCCGCCAGTGCCCGGGCAGCCCTTCTGTGTGGATGGCCCAGCAGAGACCTGAGAAGGCCGGGGCAAGGGCACTGAGGAGGAAGCGGAACGTGGAAACATGGACAAGCAGGTGTGTGCAGAGGGGAAAGCAGCAAAGGGCAAGACAAGAGTCTTCTGAGGAAAGAGCAGAGCGTGTGTGGAGGGCAAGGTGGGGCCAAGTAAGAAGGGCAACAGGGCAGAGAGGGGAACTCTCCGGAGTGTCCAGTAAGTCCAACCTGATCAAGCAGCCGGCGCTCGGGCCCCTGGAGTTTGGCCGCAGCCACAGCTCCGGGCCCTGTCCGTCTCCTGCCCCAGCGCCGTCCTCTGCAGACCCGGCCCAGCAGCAGGGGGTTGGGGGAGCTGGGAGGGGGCCAAGTCAAAGACCACTGAGGGATCCAGGGGGGTGTGGGCTGCACTGGGAGCCAGGACGAGGGGCGAGGCCTGCGGGAGAGAGGCCAGGAGAACTTCAGCGGGAGAGAGGAGGGCGGCAGGGAGGCGGCGGCCTGGGCCTCGGAGGGAGAAGAGAGGCAGAGGTGGGACGCAGCAGATAGGCTGCCACTGCCACTGCCGTGTGACACAACCAGACCCTCCCAGGCCTGTGCTGGAAAGTGTTGCCATTGCCTCTGAGTTTGGGGCCTTCTTTTAGTGTTGCGATTCCGTTATCCTAAAGCTCTCGATTCTTATGTTCCTTCCCAAGGACGGAAACATATACGGGTAGAGAGATCTATACATCTCTCTATATAAACATGGAGGAATTATTTAATCATTTGGAAGCTCTTAATATTTTGCTCCTGTTTGGTGTTTAGGGGGGTCACATTGAGATATCTCCCTTTCCCTTGAATTTGGTAACAAGGTCAGAAAAAGTCACTCTCTGAAAGGGAATCCATCAAAATCAATAAAGAACAGATACTTTTAGCCACTTGCCAAATAACTCAAATTAAGAGGCAATTTATAAATGGAGATAAAGAGACTAGGCTGCTGCGTGAGGCACTCCTGAGACTAGAGAGTTTCTTAGTCTATTCAAGCCGATCCATTAGGCTACGTCCTCAGAACCCGAATGCACTGAATGCAAATAAAGTTCTAAGTTAAACCAATTGTCTAATATACCCAATTTGATCATCTTCAGTGGATCTTATAGACTCTAGTTAGAGAAAGGCCGAGAAAGAAAAACTTTCAGAGTATATTCAGCTGGTTCCAAGGAGATGCTTCAGATTTGAAAGCCCAATCCTGAAGTTCTAGACATTGTTGATTCAGCTACCTTAGATGATCGGAAATACCCCTCAAAACACCTCACTGCCTGCGGGCTCATTCACCGCTCGCTAGGCTAACCTTTGGTGGCTGGTTGTCTGTGCGCTGTCCTCTTCAAAGGGATGCTCACCACACGGGTTCAAAGCCAAGGACCGTGTCTGCAGTCTGGCCAGAGGGAAACAGCCTCTTGTTAACTGGCACATGGGCCTGTTTGTGGACTGATCCTTTAGTCACCTGAGAGTTTTGGAACATTGTATTTTGGTTCTGTTGTCCCTGGTCGGCAGAGAGTGGGGATAAAACCTGTTGAGGTGTTAAAATCCAGTCCTGCAGAGCTGAGGACTGGCCAGCCTCACCAAAGGGGTGAGGACCCGGAGGGCTTGTCGGAAGCATTCAGCCAGTGTCTCCTTTTCGTCCTGTCTTTTAGCTGCTGTCAAAATTCAGTGGCCAAAATATGTAAAAAGATAAAAAGGCGTCTGCAGCGCCCCATGTGAAATGTCTTCAACAAACTGGGCATCAGGTCACCAGTGTGCAATGCGCTTTCCAACAGGCATTAAGTAGGAACACACCGTCTAAGCATTCCTCTTTCTAAAGGAGCAGAGCACCCAAGGCAGGACATCAGCGCTCTCATGTGAGATGTTTGTGGCTCTTTTCTCCTGTAATCAGGGCACCTCTATCCAAACAGGGGCAGAGAGAGTGAAAGAAAACGGCTCAGAGGGACAAACACAGCGCTTACCCTTTTCCTTTGGAAGGTTCAGGCAGGTTGGTTCTCTTTTCTGGAGATGAGATCCTCCTCAAGGCCATGGCTTTCCATCTCAGCAGAAATCCAGATGCAGACCTGTTATTCTTTCTAGTCAAGACAATTTTATTCCATTTTTGCAGGTTTTATAACCGCTTCCTTTCCCTTCCTACCTCCAACTGCATCTCCATACCCTGAGGTGCGTCTTGACCAGCCAAAGATGACAGCTCTGGCTGTTCCTCATCACAGGAGGGGACAATCTCACCAAGAAGAAAATACCAAGATATGTGACACACAGGTGGCCAACCTCTTCTACTCAAATCGCAAGAAGAGAATGGTCACTTAATTAAATGTCAGTGGTTGTATTAAAAGTATTCTTCCATGAGGTGGCCATCCTTCTCTAAATGCTACAGGATGGTGAAAAACGGGCAGATTGGTGGGATTTGTAATCTTTTCTCTTTTATAGGCACACATTTCAGGCTCGATGCAGGATGGCTAAACAGATGCTTTAAGAAGCTCAGCCTGAAGGCACAAATGACCAGAGACGTCCCCGCCCCTGCCAAGGCAGCCATCTTGCCCGCACCAAAGAGGCAGTGGGGCCACCTGCTGGAGCGCTTGGGCACTGCCCTGGCTGCTGGGTCCCTCTGCCTCCTCCACGGCCCTTGAGGCTGGTCTATGGCAGGACCACGATCTTTTTCTCCAACTTCTGTGGCGGGAACAGGAAGTTTCTCATTATCTCATCCAGCTCTTCCAGGGCCAGCTGGGCATGGAGCTTGGCCACATCATCGGGCTCCAAACGCACCACATGCTTCAGCAGGTGGTAGAGATCCCTGAGGACGTCCTTCAGCACCTGGAGGAGAGAGACAGCGTCACGGCCACCTGTCCACCGGGCTAACATTCCCCAGAGCGACCCAACTGCTTTCTGCTGTCTGAGGAGCTCTGTGAGGAAGCCTCTCAGGTTGGAGATGGCATGGGGGCAGCTGTACCGAGAGAGGATTCTCTGGGTTTCTCACGCACCCCCGAATCCCCCCTGCACTGCCATTGGGGCTGCTGCGCCTTTTTAGCCCCAGACTCAGGTACAGATCCCAGACTCCCTCTTTCAGTCCACAGACAAGCAACACTGCCCAGATCTGGCTGCTCCTAGAGCACAATAAGGGGCATTCTCCTCTCCAGCTTCCACGAAGCCCTCTGTGACACCCACACAACAGCCATCTAACCCAGGAGACTATTTCTTCAGCCATCATGTCTCTCCTTGTCACTACTTTAAAATTCTTCCACTGCGGTTTCATTTCCGTGCCATTCCCCTGGTCACCATAATTTTTTTTTTTTCCTAATTCCAACTGTCCAACAGGAAACAAGAGAGGACTCCACGCCTTTTTCATGTCTGATCTATAGTCCGATCTGGAACTGGGAGAGTGCCAGTGTACCTGCTCCTAGGAGCTTCTCATTCTGTCCCAAATCCTCCTGGCTTGGGAGCTAGAACTTCTGGCAAGAAATAGGTCATTCTAGAAAAAGAACAGGGAGACTCAGAGTAAAGAGCCTTATGGATCATCTGGTCAAACGAGGGACTGAAGACTCCAGGTCACAGGAGATCACACGACTCGTTTTTCAGCTATTTGCAAAGTTACTTCCGGTCTAGGGCTCTGCCTCAAAAGCTACCATTTTTTGGATTTTGCTAGGTATTTTCCTTACATGATCTAATTTTTAGGCCAGTCATATAAAGTAAGGAAAGTTGTAAGACCCATTTTGCAGATGAAGAAACAGAGGATTAGATGGAGTTCCCATGTGGTGCTGTGGCTAAGGATCCGGGGTTGCCCACTGTAGCAGCCTGGTCACTGTTGTAGAGTGGGTTCCATTCCTCACCTGGGAAGTTCCACATGCCATAGGCCCAGCCAAACATAACAAAAAAACAGAGAATTAGAAGGTTAAGTAACTTCCCAAATTTACTCTGCTGAAAAAAAACGGTGGAGACAGTTTTTAAACATTCGGAGCCCATGTTCTTATTTATTTATTTGTTTATTTTTTATTTTTCAGCTGCACCCGTGGCATATGGAAGTTCCCAGGTCAGGGATAGAATCTGAGCCACAGTTGCAATCAACACCACAGCTGCAGCAATGCCAGATCCTTAACCCACTGCTCTGGGCTGGGGATTGAACCCATGCTGCCACAGAGACAACACCTGATCCTTAACCAGCTGTGCCACAGTGGGAATTCCCACCTTATTTATTTTTACTGAAAAGGTCCCCTGAGCATTCCACACAAGTACACTAGGCGTGTAGCCTCAAATATCTTAGACTGGCTAAAGAACAGACAAAGAGCCCTTTCCATTGTTTGATACTTTCTTCTTTTTTTTTTTGGTCTTCTTAAGGCTGCACCTGCAGCATAGGGAGGTTCCCAGCCTAGGGGTCGAATTGGAGCTATAGCTGCTGGCCTACACCACAGCCACAGCAACGCGTGATCCGAGCCGCATCTTCGACCTACACCACAGCTCAGGGCAATGCTGGATCCTTAACTCACTGAGCAAGGCCAGGGACTGAACCTGCAACCTCACGGTTCCTAGCTGGATTTGTTTCCACTGCACCACGATGGGAACTCCTCGTCTGATATTCCTGAACATCACGGGCACTGGGGAGTGGACGGAGGGAGGCAGGGGAGGGGATACACAAAACCGGCTCCAAAGGCCACTTGCTGGTCTCCCTCTCACCTCCTGGACTGGCTCTGGCTGTGTGGGCCTTCTTTCTTTCTTCATCTGAGCAAAGCTCCTTCCTAACGCAAGGCCTTTGCATATGCTATCGCCTCAGCCTGGGAGACCATTTCATTTCCTCTTCGCTCTACAACTCCTGCCCACTCTCAGCCTAAAATGCCACTTCCTCAGGGACGGCCCTCATCTCTGTAAGCCTTTCCACCCTTCCTATAGTTCTGTTTGTAGCCCTATCGCAACTGTGATTTACAGGTTTACTGTGCAATTAAAACACATTTTCTTCATAGATCACATGTACTGTTTACACTGGGGCCGAGTCGTGCCTCGTTCACTCTGGTGTGGTCCCAATGTCTCATCTAGTGACTGGCACGTGGCTAACATCTAAAAACTAAGAACAAATGAAAGAAGGCAGGCAGGCATACTCCGCCTGGTCCGTCTCTCATTTGGTAGAAACTGCAGTTCTAAGACCAACCATCCACTGAAACAATGCCGGACAGCCAGGGCTGGTGTCATCACACAGGGTCCCACGAGCAAGAGGGCCCCTCTTGGTTTAATGATCTGCGGCTGCCGTCCTACCTGTCTTCATAATTTTATCTTTGTGGTTTGTAAGCCAAGTCCAATGGGACAAGGGAGCGCAAGTGTGAGCGGAGGAGACAGCGCCCTTCTGCCAGCGCATCGCCTGGCATCGAGCGCCCTGCCCCACCCCCAGGAGCTCAGCATTCAGGTGGACCCGCATGCGTGGGAGTTGAGCCAGACCTGAACCCGCTGCCAGGGGAGCATATTTCTCACATTCTCCACTGAGCAAAATGCAGCCCTGAAAGCCCAGAGAGGCCACACTTTCCATCTAGGCCAGAACTTGCTTCAAACAGAGAAAGAGGCAATCAATGGCTTTTTTTTTTCTTTTTTCTTTTTTTTTGCTCACCCATGGCATGAGGGGGTTCCCAGGCTAGGGGTTGAATCCGAGCTGCAGCCGCTGCCCTATGCCACAGCCACAGCAACGCCAGATCCGAGCCGCATCTGCAACCTACACCACAGCTCACGGCAATGCCAGATCCTTAACCCACTGAGTGAGGCCAGGGATCGAACCTGAGTCCTCATGGCCACTAGTTGAGTTTGTTAACCACTGAGCCGTGACAGGAACTCCAACAATCAATGGCTTCTTAAGAAACATGGACCAGTATGGAAGCTACTGTATCCTTATGTTGCTTCCCTATGTTAGCCAACCATTTATGCCGAAAATGATGACAAGACAAGGAAATAGTTCTCTGTTCTTTTCATCTCTTTCTTATTCATCAGTAAACTGAAGGTAAAAAGTATTGGAAGGATGAGCACATATCAAGAAGTGAAATAAAAACAGCTAAGTTAGTTTTGTGCAGAGTTTCCATCACTGTTCTGCCAAGAAGGAAATGGATATGCAGGTACCAGTTAACAGAATACAAAGTGTGTAATTTTGGTGTTTCCACATAGGCGTTAAATGCACTTATATTTGCATTTAAAATTGGTATTGCACAATATAAAGATGAACAGTAAAATCTATGCTAATAATTTAACATTTAAAGTTTTCTGTACTTAGGAGTTCCTGTTGTGACTCAGTGGGTTAAAAACCTGACATAGTGTCCCTGAGGATGCAGGCTTGATCCCTGGCCTCGCTCAGTGGGTTAAGGATTCAGCATTGCAGCAAGCTGCAGCGTAGGTCACAGATGCAGCTCGGACCCAGTGTTGCCGTGGCTGTGGCTGTGGTTGGCAGTTGCCCCTCTGATTCAACCCCTGGCCTGGGAACCTCCACATGCCACAGGTATGGATGTAAAAAGAAAAAAATTTCTCTTCTTAGAACAGCATGAACAGCGAAAAATAAATACCATACAAGTCCAAGGAGCAAGAGACTATGGAAGAAAGGAGAAAACTTTATACTCTAACACGGCTCATGGAAGTTCTTCCTCTTTTTTTTTGTTTTTTGTTTTTGTCTTTTGTCTTTTTAGGGCCACACTCACAGCATATGGAGGTTCCCAGGCTAGGGGTCGAATTGGAGCTACAGCTGCCAGCCTACACCAGAGCCACAGCCAAGTCAGGTCCAAGCTGTGTCTGTCTGCAGCCTACACCACAGCTCCCACGGCAACACTAGATCCTTAACCCACTGAGCGAGGCCAGGGACCAAACCCACACCCTCATGGTTGCTAGCTGGGTTTGTTAACTACGGAGCCACGACAGGAACTCCTTTCCTCGCTTTTTTGAACAAGGGACCCCACACTGCCATTTTGCCCCAGGCACCACATATCATGCACTTGGCCTTGCAGACAACTCTCCATGCTCCCTGCCCAGTGTCACTGCATTAAGCGCCTGAGTCCTGTAGGCAAAGCCCACAAAGATGCTGCCCCGTCTCTGTTGCACAGCTGGGCCCTGGGTTTTCTCAGGGAGCGGCCGGGTCCCCACAGGAGCTGGTGTCCAAGTTCTGTGACCCTGTGGCACCATCCCCGCCGCCCTTTCGTACCCTAGCTCTCTCCTTATCCAGGGTTGGTGGTGTGAAAGGAGAGCCGATTACGGAAAGAGGGTGACTCCCCACAGCTCCTGCCTCCCGGATGACTCACTCATTCAATAATCACTGTTTGGGGCCTGCTTCGTGCCCAGGCAGTATGCCGGTGATAAAAAGGTGAATAATGCACGAACCCTACCCTTTGGCAGCTACAGGCCAGCAGGGAGGCAGACACGCACACCAGACAGTGTGACCGTCACTCGAAGAGTTAGACAGGCGTACGGGATTCTGCGGAAGTGAAGGAAGTGACTTCTGCCCGTGGAGGTGGGGGCAGGAAGATGTCCCTACCAGGCCAAAGCACTTCACTCAGACTTTATCTGCAGGCAAAGGGTGGCCTGGGGAGGGTGTATTGCCTTTATCCTCAAACCCCCTCAAAGCAATGCAGAGGCCAAGCAAACCCCGCATGCGTGGTACGCGAACAGAGCTTCAAGAAGTCTCCTGACACCTGTCCAGTGGCTACGGCGTGCACTGGCTCTTACGAGGTCATCTTTTTTTTCCTTCTTCTAGAGGAAGCTTTCACCTAGTCAGAAATACCTTAAGAGATTTTTTTGCTAGAGGCTCCTAAGATTTAAAATAAGGTGAGCTTTTACTTGTCAAAAAGGGAAGTTCTGAGGCATTCTGGTCGGCTAAAGGACTCTGTTCTTTGCTGGTATGGGCAGGAATTTTTCCCTTGGCAGTGCTGTTATGTTAAAATCACAATAAGGCTTGTGCAAACAACACTTCATCCTTGAGGGGTGCTGAGCTCCTTGTTATCAGTTACCGGATCTCCTTTTTTAGGTAACTGTTAGGCAAAGGCTCCTTCTTAATTAATGGGTCTATCTTAGCAACCCACCCTGGAACGGCTCCTCCCCAATCCCTGTAGCTTGAGGGATCCCACACATCACAGGACTTCCTCTGGACTCCCCGAGGATCAAAGCTGCCTGCCAGCCAGGGATTGTCACCAAATCCCATGGATCAGGGGCTGAATCCAAGGAGAGTTCAAAGGTAAAGTTACTCACAGGAGCCTCTGCGGTGGGCAGGATACAGGCAATCCCACAGACGAAACCTCTCATTAAGAGTTCAACACACCTGCTCTTCATCCCCCCACGCATGGCATCAAGGCCAAGGACTCAAGGGAAAGGTGGAGGGTATGAGTGGGGGTGGGCCAGGGACATCTCAAAGAAGTACCCAGATTCCTCCTCTGAAAACTCTTTGAAAAGGGGTGGGATTTAGGAGCTTTATTAAAATAATTCAGAGTGTGAGTGCAACACACACACACACACACACACACACACACACACACTTCCTCTCCTCTCCTCCCCCTCCAGGCACCAGTTCCTTGGAACAAACAAAGCTGATGCTTGAGGGACAAGGGCAGTCCTCAGGGTTGGACTGTGGCTTAGAAAAGAGCAGACGAGGCAGGACACACTGAAAAGAGAATGTGTGAGCAAAAGACTGCCTTGGGCACGCAGGTGCAGTTTCAATGCAAAAGCAGGAAAAGAACGTTTGACTCTCTTAATGCACTTGACCAGGAACACGCCCGGAGTGGTGGTTGTGTCTCTGAGTTAAGATCAAAAGAAGAAATACATGACAAACATCTTTCTTCCCTTTAATTCCTAAATTGCTTTATGTATTTGATTATGAAAACAATATAACCGCAACCCAGAATATCTGGGAAACAGAGGAAGGAAAAAATGTCTCTGAGTCAAATTACCTCTCTATTAAACTCCATTAGTAAAGACCTTTAGTAACTACTAGATTCACTTACACGTTCTTTCTTCCTTGCTTCCCTTCTGTCTTTTTAGGGCACACCCACGGCATACGGAGGTTCCCAGGCTAGGGGTCAAATCCGAGCTACAGCTGTCCGCCTGCGCCACAGCCACAGCTCACGGCAACGCCGTGTCTGCAACCTACACCACAGCTCACGGCAACGCCGGATCCTTAACCCACTGAGCAAGGCCAGGGATCGAACTGGCGTGCTTGTATGGATGCTAGTCGGATTCGTTAACCACTGAGCCATGACGGGAACTCCCATTTACACTTTAAAATTTATTTTAACACTTTAAAAGTCACTTGCATTTCCAGGTAATTTTGCCAAGTGGACCTTAGGTGAATGAAATTGCTATTCTTCTGTATAATTATGTGAGCTCGACAAGACATACTACAAAGGATCATAGACAAGACATTTACAGAAATAAGAATTCCCAGAAAGTGTGATCCAGCAGAGGACTTTCTATCTATACTTTCGCAATATTTAAGGGGGAAAAATGGGTATGCTAGAGTGAAACGCTAGCATACACTAATGGTACTAAGACATTCAGCCTTCTATGGCGCCAAGAGAATTGTGGCTCCCTTTGTGGCTAAGAAATAAGCATTGGGCACAAAGACAAAAGCAGGAATAACAGGGAAAGTCACACACTGACACAAAAGGCAGGGCCGACATGAGAAACAAGTGAACCGGAATTGGTGGCTGGAGACTGGCCTGGCAGACAAATATTCTCCACACTGGGGCCTGGAAGAGGAGGAGAGCCCAGAACCCAACCAGCTCTGTTTGAAGACACGTGGGAATAGGCACTAGGTGTGGTATGAACCTGTCAGGAAGCTCTAGGTCAACCTCTGAGAACGCGTATGCTGACCTCTGCGTTCCATGTAAAACCAAGGTACGGCTTGGTGGTGAGGAGGAGGGAGTGATCAGAAGAGACGAGCTGTGGCGCGGAGAGTCCAGGACCGTCCAGAGCACAAGTCAGCCAGCATTTCCCCGACGGTGTCCAGGAGACTACGCTGGGCACGCTGGGTGATGCGGGCCAGCAGCCGCGCTTCAGGAGCTCACCTCTGTCTGGGGGAGACAGACACAGAGTCCAGCCTAATGGCCTGAAGGCAGGCGGGTCAGGTAACGTGAACCCGACACCCCCAATTGCCAGCAGGGCAATCTTGAACAAACCACTTCAGCTTTTGGGACCCCAGTGATCTCCTCTGTAAAATGGGAATAACGCTGCCTCCTTTTGAGTTACTGTCTAAAACATCCAAGCCTGTGGATCTGCCCGTGGTGGGTGCTGTGTAAGCAGCACCAATCCTGGGATCTCTTCGAGGGCCAGGGTCGTGACCATCCTTTTTTTGTGTGTCTGTGTCTTTTTAAGGGCCGCACCCCTGGCATATAGAGGTTCCCAGGCTAGGGGTCTAATCAGAGCTACAGTTGCCGGCCTACACCACAGCCACAGCAACGCAGGATCTGAGCCACGTCTGTGACCTACACCACAGCTCATGGCGACGCTGGAGCTGGATCCTTAACCCACTGAGCGAGGCCAGGGATCGAACCATGTCCTCATGGATGCTAGTCGGGTTCATAACCTCTGAGCCCCGACGGGAACTCTGGCTGTGACCATCCTGCTGCTCCAGGTCTCATCGAGGCCTGGAGCAGAGCCTGCAATGTAGCAGCGCTGGTATATCTTAAATCTTTGATGAACAAGTGAATGAAAGAATGTCTCCTGTGTCAGGTATGGTTCCAGGCACTTTATCTACAGTAATCATTTAATCCTCACAACATAACGAGAAAAGTACTATTATTATCTCCAATTTGCCTGCGCAGCTGGTGACAAGGTGGAGGCAGGATGCAAACCCCAGCAGCCTGACCTGGAGCCATTGCTCTTTTTTAATTTTTTAATTTTTTTTTTTTTTTGGCTGCCCCATATAGGTTCCTGGGCCAGGGATCAGATCTGAGCCACAGCTGCAACCTACGCCACACCAGATCCTTAACCCAGTGTGCCAGGTGGGGGATCGAATCTGCATCCCAGCGCTGCAGAGAGGCCACCAATCCCACTGTGCCACAGAGGGAACTCCTTGGAACCAATGCTCTTTATTAACCACTGTATTATTCTGCCTCTCAAAGTGGTTATTACTTTCACTGCCACGAAGTGGGAAGCATAAAGCTGCTATACACTGCCTACCTTACAAGTTTATTGCAAGACTGAAAGAGATAATGCATGTGAGAGTACAGTGCTGTCACAGCAAAGTGATAAATCCTTCAAAGTATCAGTGCTACTTATCCTGACATTGAGGCAATTGGATTTACCACCAAGGGGCTAAGAAAATGACAGGAGAGACACAGCTTTGATTTGAACATGAAAAAGAGAGCAAGAGCCAAAGAAAGAATGGTCAGGGCAATGGGAAAATGGAGGAGACTTAGAAGAAAAGGGAAGGCGTGTAATTCGGGAAACGGGTGCGATGCAGGCTGACCGTGATCGGGGTCCCGGCTGGCCGGGCAGGCAGGAACCCCGGCCGGCCGCTGCAGGGAGCAGAGAGTGCCAGGCAGGCCTCTGGGGCCAGCAGACAGCACCAGGCTCCGAGGTCCCTAAGACAAGGGGCAGGAGAATAACCTGGGGAACAGAACGGCGGTAGACAATCGGGACCTCATACAGGGGGCTCTGGCCTAAAGAACACATGCTCTACCGATAAAACCCAAACCTTCACTTCGATGGGTCTACGAAAAAGAAGTCAGGATGGATTCAAACAGAAAGACCGGGCTTTTGAGATCCTTCACTGAAAGCCTTGGGAGGGTCAGGAAAGACAGGATTACTCATGTCTCGGAGAGGCCTGTCCACGCCTGATGGACAGAGAATCTCAAATACACCGAGGTTCAGGGCAGCATGATGACTAACCAGAGGTTACTGAGCTTTTATTCTTAATGTATTTTTCTCTGCTACACCTAGAGATAAATGGCGTTTCGACCCTTCCTGGCTTGTGTCTGGCGGTTAAGTGAGGAGGGTATTTCAAGCGCACGTTGGAGATGGGTGGGGAGGGGATGAGGGGGGTGGCGTGTGTCATTTTCACTGAAGAATGAGGGGAAACAATTTAACTGGTTATATGCCAAAAAGCCTACAGGGAGCTAGACAGGCTGTGCAGTTGAGGGACAAAGACCAAGAGGGCAGCTACGGTTAAACCCTGGCGGGGGTGACAGCTCAGGGATCCTAAACAAAAAGGGGGCGATGGGACACCTAACTGTGTGTGCTCCGAGGCCAGTTTGTGCAGAGGCATGCTTCCCAAGGCCGGGGGCAGAGACCAGCGCCACAGGGCTGTCCCCGGCTTGCCTGGTGAGGGCAGGAGCAGCAGCTGCAGTGGCGCTAGGAACAGCGGTGGCAGCATCTCTCAGAATGTCTTTAAATAGCAACCTGAGGAAGGCAGCAGCTTTCCTACACCCCCACAGGCTCGGAAATAGAACAAAGAAGGCAGGAAAAAATGGCCGGAGGATGTGCAGAGGCAGCAGGCTGCTGCTCACGGGAGAAGAGGTGGGCAGCTTTGTCTTTACGGGGTGATCACCCTCCCCGCTTTCAAACTGTGCTCAACTGGGGGAAAAGGGGTTTATTCTCCTTGACCCTCAAAGCTTTCCGTGCAGGCGCCCTGCCCAAGGAGCACAGTCCTGCTCCCTTCCTGCACCTGACTGACGCTTCGCACGTGGGATCAGACGGCGCCTGCAAAGGCTCACTACTACCATTTACTGAGTGCTTACTACACCTCAGCCACTGCACTAAGCCCCTCATGCACATTAGCTCATTTAATCCTACGAGGTAGGTGTTATTTAGGCCTAGTTTAAAAATTAGGGAAAGGGGATTTAGAGAGGCTTAATGATTTGCTCAAGGACACAGCTAGAATTCAAATTTGCATCGGTCAGGTCTAACTGCAAACCTTGCTTTTAAACACGTGCAGTTACTAGGAAACCCAGTAAGTAGGAGGATGCTGGGGGAACCTTTTTCTTGCACCATTCGAACAATTTATTTGGATGGGACCTGATTAGGAAGGAGGGGGAACAGCAACTGGGCTGTGGACTGATGGCAAGTTAGGGTTTCCTTCGGGGCCCTGGCTGGCCTGGGGTCTCCTGCATCACCCCAGCATCCCCCGGGTCACAAGCCTCGGGTCCAGCTTGGCTGGCCATCGGGAAGTGCAGCCCACTCTCCCTAGGGGATCTGCTTAGTGGAATTCAAAGCTCCGTACAAGATGCTTCAGAAACAAAAGATGAGAGAAGTAGACAAAGGGCCGAGAAAACCAGAGTCGCTGACACAACAGAGGTCCTGCCGGGGTTGGTAGCATGGGCTGATATATTCATGGCATGGACTAGACCGGAAAAGGCAACGCGCCCACCCACACCTCCGGATGACTCTGCAGCCCAGACTCTGCCCCTGGGCAACACCATCTTTCTCACATCGGGCTTCTCTCCCCTTGCTGCGCAATACAATCCCCCGGAGAGCTTTCGAAGGGTCTGAGCCCCTACCTCATGCCTAGGAATTAGAACCTGAGGGGATCAGGATTTTACCAAAAAATTAAAAAAAAAAAATTTCTTGTTACACTTTCCAGGTGACTTTGATGAGCAGCCAAGATGCTAGAAAAAAACACGGGGTAGGAGACAGTCAGAGACACGTCATGGTTTCAACAGACGGGATCGTGGTGACCACACTGCCTGTGAAAAGCCCAAGCGTCCAGAGCAAGAGAGAGTGTTGGGACATGACCTGTTGTGCTTCGGGAATCTTCTTAACTATCAATAACCGGGTTTTTATTTTCTAGCAAGAAGATGGGGTCAAAATCATTTCTGAGCCACAAATTAAGACTGCATCTCTTTTTCCGAAATATTTAAAAAATTGTTCTTAAACAAACGTATTGGAGTGTGATCGTGAAGAGAGAGTGAGGTGCCCAAAAGGCGTCTGTAAGAAAGTTTAAGGCTAAGACACATGAAACTGCCTCCTTTACGAGGTTAGCTGGAATTAAGGCAGGAATCTCTGCCCACAGACGAGGAATGAAGGGAAATATGTGTGCTAAAATTTTGACAGCAGTGTGTGTGTGTGTGTGTGTGTGTGTGTGAAGCCAAATTTTGAAATGCAGATAGTTCTGGCTGCTCGTCAGTATTCATTCTGTCACCATGCCTCAGGACTCCTTTTTCCAGAGGATCTGGGGACAGCATGCCTACAACCCCAACTGCAATGAAAACTTTGGGCGTTTCCAAGTAAGAAAGATAAAATTCCCTCCTAATGAGAACTTGTTTGGGCAACTTGTGCTCTTGGGAAACCTCAACACTGGAAGAGTTTGGAAGCCCCGAGAATTTCCAGTTTGAGCCCTGAGAAGTCTATTTACTGCAAAGGCGGGAATAAAGGGATTTAAGTGATGTTCCATGTGTCTTAGAGGAAAGATTTCATGCACTCTCTCAACAAACACTTACAAAGCAGTGTTCTGTGCAAGGCAATGTGCTAGATTTGGGGAGTATACGAGGGAATGGAAAAATACTCCAATTCACAGAGACAGGATGGTGACTGCGAGGGGCTGAGTGGGGGGAGGGGGGAGGGGCGGTCAGGATTTAATAGACACAGAGTTTCAGTTTTATGAAACTGAAAATTTCATAAAAGATGAAAAGAGTTCTGTGGAGGGGTGGTGGTGAGGGCAGCACAATAATGTGAGAACTGTACACTTAAAAATGGTTAAGATGGGAAGTTCCCTTTGTGGCGCACTGGAAGCGAATCTGACTAGGAACCATGAGATTCTGGGTTCAATCCCTGGCCTTGCTCAGTGGGTTAAGGATCTGGTGTTGCCGTGAGCTGTGGTGCAGGTCGCAGACACGGCTTGGATCTGGCATTGCTGTGGCTGTGGCTGTGGCTGGCAGCTGTAGCTCTGATTGGACCCCTAGCCTGGGAACCTTCATATGCCGCAGGTGTGGCCCTAAAAAGCAAAAATACAAAAAAAAAATTTAAGATGGTATATATATATATATATATGTATATATATATATATATTTGGCTGCACCTGCAGCATGCAGAAATTCCTGGGCCAAGGACTGAATCTGCCACAGCAGCGACCCAAGTCTCTGCAGTGCCAACACTGGATCCTTAACCTGCTATGCCACCAGGGAACTCTGAGATGGTATCGTTCATGTTATGTACATTTTAATATACATACACAGTTTTTTACTTAAACTAACTGCTGTATTCAGGGACTCACCTCTGTTGACATTAGATGTGAACAAAGTGCTACAACATCTACTCTAATCTTTTTTTTTTTCCACTTTTTAGGGCCACACCCATGACCTATGGAGGTTCCCAGGCTAGGGGTCAAATCAGAGCTGCAGCTGTGGCCTACACCACAGCCACATCGACAGCAATGCGGGATCCGAGCCTTGTCTACAATTTACACCACAGCTCACGGCACCACCAGATCCTTAACCCACTGGACAATTGAACCTGCATCCTCATGGATCCCAGTCGGGTTCGTTACCGCTGGCTGAGCCACGACAGGAACTCCTCGTCTAGTCTTGAGCTAATACACAAAGTTCTGTAGAGCCTGGAGAAAGGAAGACTAGTTTTACCTGAGAAATCAGGAAAGACTTAGAGTCCTAAAGGATGAACACAAGTTTACCGGGGAGTTCCCACTGTGGCTCAGTGGGTTTTGATCCCTGGCCTCACTCAGTGGGTTGAGGATCCAGCGTTGCCATGAGCTGTGTGTAGGCTGCAGACATGGCTTGGATCTGGCGTTGCTGTAGCTGTGGTGTGGGCCGGCAGCTGCAGCTCCCATTCGACCTCTACCCTGGGAACTTCAGCTGGACAGGCTTGGGGCAAGAGGAGAAGGCATTAGGCATGTGAGGAGAAGTATGGGAGAGACAGTTATAAAAATCAAGTGGGGTCCAGATGATGAAGGGTCTTGTACATCATGTTAAGGAGCCTAGTCTTGATCTTACGGACCCTGGGAAACAGTGAAAAAAAATGTTAGCTGAGGGCTGGACTTCAGATTTGCATTTCAGAAAGCCCTCTCTGGCTGTTCCCTTACCATTCTGAGTAACTGAATACCTGTTGATCAGGAGAATTAAAGAGTAGAAGACAGGAGTTCCCCTGGTGGCTCAGCGGAAACGAATCTGACTGGTATCCATGAGGAGACAGGTTTGATCCCTGGCCTTGCTCAGTGGGTTAAAGATCCGGTATTGCCGTGAGCTGTGGTGTAGGTTACAGACACGGCTCAGATCCTGCATTGCTGTGGCTCTGGCGTAGGCCTGTGGCTACAGCTCCGATTTGACCCCTAGCCTGGGAATCTCCATATGCTGCAGGTGCGGCCTTAAAAAAAAAAAAACCACCCCCCCAAAAAAGGAAAGCAGTGCCATTCTGATATCACAGATGGATGGAGAAAACATAAACAATGGTTGTAGGAAAGTATCTGTTCCAATTAGGTTTAGCAGTGAGTGACAAAAAAAAAAAAAAGAAAAAGAAAAAAACAGAGTAGAAGACAGTCCAGGTTAAGGAAACAGAGGACCTAGGAACCCAGGTTCGTGCCAATCCATGTTAACAGTTTACCTCCTCCGCAAGTGTAATCTCAGGCTCATTCTAATTAGTTTCTTCAGAACAGCCAAGCTGCCAATAAAGCAGCCTGGGTTTGCAGGCAGCTCCCATTGTTTGACCTGAGCATCTACATGTAAACTTTCTGCACCTCAATTTTCGTACCTGTCAATAGGGTCAGAAGTGTGTTTATCTCACAAGGTTGTTAGGATTCAATGAGACAACGCATGTAAAGAACGCAGTGCTGGAGTTCCCGGCGTGGTGCAGTGGAAACGAATCTGACTAGGAACCATGAGGTTTTGGGTTTGATCCCTGGCCTCACTCAGTGGGTTAAAGATCTGGCATTGCTGTGGCTGTGGTGTAGGCTGGCAGCGGTAGCTCCGATTGGACCCCTAGCCTGGGAATCTCCATATGCCGCAGGTGCAACGAAAAAAAAAGAGCTCAGTGCTTTGCTTGGCATACAGTAAGCCCTGAATACACATTAGTTATATTATTATTAAATACTAAACCTCAGAGAACACAAAATTTATTTCGAGCAGATTTGCTAAGAGCAAACAAACCATGGGTCGATGAGCAATGAGCTGGAACAGACCTCAGAGCATCAATCCAGACTGTCATTTTAAGTCACCCCAAGGAGGGTACACTTAGTCAGAACTCCTCCCTTTCAGAGGCTAGAGCAAAGCTGAGTGGGTTTGGCAACCCAGAGGCCTATCTGATTATTAGCACAATCACTCTCAGAGAAGAACAGATTCCCGATTAGGCTGCAGGGCAGGAGGAAAGTCCCAAGACTCTCACTTCCCAGCCTGGCAGCCCTAGAGGCGTTCCAGCTCCAGTTTTTCGCAGCTCCCTGCCTTTTCAGACCGTATCCATTATGAGAAGTCACTGGATGACGTAGTCCGTGGTTGGCCTCTGCTTTTGGCAAGGGGCTGTGGAACAGGAGGAAGAGTGAAAAGGAAGCCAGGGCTGTTTCCTGTCTGCCTCTGAACAGCTCGCCCTGGCAGGTCCTGGGAGGGCAGGGCTTCTGGGCCCAAGGCTAGCCCAGAACCCTCTCCTCTCACGGCTCCATCACTCTGCAGAGGAGGTAATAAGCAAGCTGGAAGGAGACAGTGTGACCTGCTTTCCTTTTAGGTATCAGGGTTCCAGGATCCGAGGCAACCTTCTGCTAGCCATGATCTATGCGGAAAATACCCAGGTGACTCAGTCTCAAGTCCCTCGGATGACAATCTCAGAACCTGTGAACACAAGCTCCGGAGCCGCACTGCCTGGGTTCTTCTACTGCTCTGCCTCTTACTGGTTGTTGGACAAGTTGCTTATCTTCTCTGTCCTGGTTTCCTCAGGTGTGAAATGGGGATATTAATCATATCCAGATTAGATGGAATGAATTCATTAAAGCACTCAGAGGTGCCCTCATATAATAAATGCTCAATAAAAGTACTTTTTTGTTGTTGTTGCTAGATTTCAACATACACTGAATTTTTTAGGAATGCAAGTACCATATGAATTGAGAGAAGATACTACTTTGATGTGTTCGGAATTTTACAGAGAAGTTTACCATTTTGGAAAATCAGGCTACTCAGTGTACTTCCAGGTTGCCAGTACAAGATATTTGTAATTCATTTGTATTTGAAGCTGTTACATTCGTGATGATTCTACATATAAGAACAACTGAATAGTTCATTACATCTTACAACTGGCCTAGACATTTGTATAGTAAAATATACATTATTTTATTATAAACTTCTACCCTTTTAATCCTTCTTTATATTATAGTTGGGGACACTATATTGATTTTTAAAAACATACACATGTAGGTTAAGGAGCTATAAATTTTATTTCAGGAGAACAAAAAGGGGAAGGTCTGGACTATTTATTACAATAATTTGTTATAATAAAAGTGTGTGGTCTGGGAGTTCCTGTAGTGGCGCAGTGGTTAACGAATCCGACTAGGAACCAGGAGGTTGCGGGTTCGATCCCTGGCCTTGCTCAGTGAGTTAACGATCTGGCATTGCCATGAGCTGTGGTGTGGGTTGCAGACGAGGCTCGGATCCTGCATTGCTGTGGCTCTGGCATAGGCCGGGGGCTACAGCTCCGATTCGACCCCTAGCCTGGGAACCTCCATATGCCATGGGAGCGGCCCAAAGAAATAGCAAAAAGACAAAAAAAAAAAAAAAAGTGTGTGGTCTGATCTAGGGAAAAGAAGCTGACGAACCAAACCTGGTGCTTATCCTGCGTTCCAGCTCATCCTCAGGGTGAAGACATCTAAGACCCTAGATAAAAAGATGAACCTTGTTCCAGGTGGATCAGTAACTTAAGTAAGAGGAAGAGGGGGAGATACAATACTTTGATTAGCGTTTGGCCCAGGTAAGCTTCCAGGAAGAACTGGAGGTGCGTATTAATTCTTCCTGGCATTAGCTCTGGAAAATCCTAACCACGGTCTCTTCATGAACTGTTTCCTCGTTCATAAAATAAGACGGCTGGATTACTTCCCAAAGTATGTTCCATGGAATAGCATTACTTGGCATGTTTATAATGCAAACAGCATTGCTTGGTAAGTGGCTGAGGAGCTGAGGAAACCATTGGTTTCCTTCGGCGCAGGATTTCTCAGACTCCCTAACGAGCGAACAGGCACCAAATCTCCGGGAGGGAGTAGACGGTTGAAGGTAGTACCTTCCAAGTGTATTTGTCCTTGCCTTATGTCAAAGGAGCAGCTCATGAAGTTAATAAGCCAAGGGAAATTTTTGTGAAATACAAATGAAATCATCTCTAAGGCCTCTTCCCCCTCTAACATTACAAAATTCTGTGATCAAATGACTGTATCTTCTTCTAGGCCATTTTAGATCAGATCAGGAAGGGTAAGGGGAGGAGTTCCCAGTGGCCTAGCGATCAGGACTGGGCACTTTGACCACGGCGGCCAATGTGCAATCCCTGGTCTCGGAAGTGAGGCCCCATATCAAGCCACTGCATGTCATGGCAGGAAAAAAAAAAAAAAAAAAAAAAAAAAAGGTAAGGAGAAAAGCTAGCCCATAGAAAATAAAGCAGCATAAGTCTGATGCAGAAGAAAAAGACAAACCAAGTTCTAACATATGTGGATCTATGTAAACGATTACACAAAACAGGCACAAACGGAGCAGTTTTAAATGTTAGGTCTTCCAAACTGTCACTTACGTTATCACTGGAAAAAGTTGAACATTTAGATTTTAGCAGAAACAGTAAGGTGCTGAGTCCTAATCTTTTCAGTTTTGCTTCTCAAATCCATCACTAATGTCATACGCACTTGGCCAAGTTCCGCTGAGGAAATCTACGGGGCCAGCCCCTACTTCTAGGCACTGGCCCCAGCCTCGCCTCTCACAAATGGCTACGGTGGAGGCGGAACAGGGTTTTACACAAACCAGACACTGGCCAGCCAAGTTGGGTGACCTGGGGATGGGCATCTGATCTTAACTGGAACATCTTGTTTCCCTCTTGCAATTTTTGCATTTGGGGCCAGAAAGGGAATCTCTGAGTGCTGAATGCAAGACACCACACTGGGCCACCGTCAGTGGTCACATTACTGTCATAGGAAGAAAGCTGGACACCAGCATGAGAGAATGAAGCCAAATGCAAGAGAGGCGCGGACCAGAGATGGCACATTTCAGTCCCCGACGACAGTGCCACCCCAGCTTCTCCCACTGATTCAGTAGGTTGAAAAGTTTTCTTTGCTAAAGTTAATTCAGACTAGGTTCCTGGTGCTTAAAACCAAAAGAGCTCTGACTGCTCCACACCTACTTCCCGCATCATTAGAGAGGGAAGAACGGAGGGTGCCTCCGGAAAGCTGGTGTATTAAACACGTACGCACACCACTATTCCCCCCTGACATCCCACTAAATTGACAGTAGAGGGATAAAAGACGGCATTAAACTATCAGAACAAAAAGAACAAGGCAATGGCAACGAAAGCTAGAGAGCAGCTGGGTGAATCCTAAGGTTGTACTTCCGACTGGCCCCGGTTACTACATCGTACATTTGCTGTGCTGGTAAAATTATTACTAGTTTCCTCTTTCATTCTCAAAAGTGTCCAAGATTGGATCATAAATTGATTCATTAAACCTAAAAAGCCCAGAACCAAGCCTAGTGCACCACAGAAACTCAAAAAAGCTCAGGAGCTGATGGGCCATATTTCTTTTCTCTCTCTCTCTCTCTCTTTTTTTTTTTTTTTTTTTGGTCTTTCTGCCTTTTCTGTTTGTTTGTTGATTTCATTTTTTTTGCCTCTTCTAGGGCCGAACCCTCGGCATAGGGAGGCTCCCAGGCCAGGGGTCCAATCGGAGCTGTAGCCGCCGGCCTACGCCAGAGCCACAGCAACACAGATCCGAGCCGCATCTGCGACCCACACCACAGCTCACAGCAACGCCAGATACTTAACCCACTGAGCAAGGCCAGGGATCGAACCCACAAACCCATGGTTCCCAGTCGGATTTGTTAGCCACTGAGCCACGACAGGAACTCCCAGGGCCATACTTCTTAAAATGGAGATGAAAAGAAGCCCTGGTTCCGAGTAGTAATTGGATCCCTGGATGCCTTCCACTCTGCGTATCCAGGTGACGGCCCCTCTCCAACCAGAGCAGAAGCCTAGAGTTTTACCCTCTCCAGGTCCAATCAGAGAGACTCTGGATAGATGGACATCAGGTCCAGACAATGATGAGGCTGCCATGTTGAAAACAGAAGGATTCAGTGAAAGTCTACACAATGAATGGTGAGAGTGCCATCCTCCTCCTCCCATGGGTCTTCCAGAATCCTGGCAGCCACGTTCATATCCTCTAGGAGGGAGGCTGGACAATTCCTTTCTGACCAGCCCCAAAGCGAAGACTTTAATGTAAGTCTTGGAGACCCCTGATGAAATGGCCAGATCATCGCCCTCCTACAAAGTCCACTTACTACAAAGTGGACACAGGCCATCATCAGCTCTTAAGTGCTCTGGTCTTAAATCCTGAAACAGGCTTAGAAAGTAATCAGTCCGGATAAGAGCAAGTGGCCAAGGGTTATAGGAGATATGTCTCACCGAAGATAAAGCTACGAGAGTGCTTGATGTATTTGAATTTTAAGAGACGTATAAATGTTTAGCAGAGAATGGAGAGGAATTGGTAATAGGTTCATAATCCTGAGATATGTACTAACTTCCAAGAAAGCCAAAATTCATACAAGAAAGGAAATGTAATCATAGGGTATTATATGGCTCATCTGTGGGTAACAGTTACAGCCATAATAATAGAAACAGTAAATGCTGACACAGCAAACACTGTAATCGGTATAGGGAGAATGGGGAAGTGGAATGCATATATTTGTGGGGGGCATGCTAATAAAAATAATAACTATACATATTGAGCTTTTATTTTTATTTTTAGCTTTTTAGGGCCGCACCTGCAACATATGAAAATTCCCATGCTAGGGGTCGAATCTGAGCTGCATCTGTGACCTACACCACAGCTCACGGCAATGCCAGATCCTCAACCCACTGAGCGTGGCCAGGGATCAAACCTGCCTCTTCATGCATACTCGTTGGGTTTGTAAATGGTGAAGCCACAATAAACTCCCATATTGAGCTTTGGGAATCTATAAATTCTAGTTTACATATATGATTCATTTGATTCTTACAACAACCCTATGAAGTGGTACTATTATCAACACCATTTTACGGATGAGGAAGTAGAGGTACAGAGAGGTCAACTAACTTGTGTGGGGTCTTACTGCCAGTCAATGGCAGAGCTGGGATTCAATCCTAGACATTCTAGCCGTAGACTCCATGCTCTAAGTCCAAGCCACATATGCTCTGCGGCTTCGTTCCTTCTCACTGCACGCCAGTGCTCTCCACCTGGGCAGCATCATCACTGAGTGAGTCTCACTTTTACACAGCAGATCTAGGAGGAAGTCACTAAGTGAACTGAAAAATCAAGAAATAAAAGTATAAGCATGCTACCTAGAAATATGGGGAGTTCCTGTTCTGGCTCAGTGGAAATGAATCCGACTAGAATCCATGAGGATGCGGGCTCAATCCCTGGCCTCTTTCAGTGGGCTCAGGATTTAGCGTTGCCATGAGCTGTGGTGTAGGTCACAGATGCGGCTCGGATCGGGCATTGCTATGGCCAGAATCTGTAGCTCCAATTCAACCCCTAGCCAGGGAACTTCCATATGTCACGGGTGTGGCCCCAAAAAAGAAAAAAAAAAAAAAAAAAAAAAAAAGAAAGAAAGAAAAAATATGGAAGTAAACATGTAAAGAAATAGTTAATCAAATTGAAAATAGCAGCTGCTGATGGGGAGTGAAGTAAGGAGAATGGGGCTATGGATCTTTGAATTAAGCTTTTTGAAATTATGTGTATGAGTAACTTTTTTGGATGTAAAATAAAATTTAAAAACAAATACACTGGAGTTCCTGTCATGGCCCAGCGGAAACGAATCCAACTAGGAACCATGAGATTGTGGTTTTGGACCCTGGGCTTGCTCAGTGGGTTAAGGATCCGGCATTGCCATGAGCTGTGGTGTAGGTGGCAGACCGGCTCATAGCCGAATTGCTGTAGCTGTGGCTGTGGCATAGGCTGGCAGCTACAGCTCTGATTTGACCCCTAGCCTGTATCCATATATGATTGGATCCATATGCCACAGGTGTGGCCCTAAAAAAGCAAAAAAAAAAAAAAAAACAAAAAAATTGTGTAAGAAAAAAAACACTAGGTGAGGAGAAAAAGGAGCTTCTGTGCTACTAAGGAACAGAGTCCACTCGTTTTACCTTCCTTTAGGGCAGTGGCGGTGGCCTTGCAGAAGGGTCTTTGTCTGCCTAGACCTGGCCATTCCTCTTCTGTTCACCAACTTCCCTCCAGCTGGGCCTGTCTCCAGCCTGGTACTGCTCCTCTCCTGACACCCTTCCGGCCCTGCTCTCCAAGACCCTGACTCAGATCCTGGGGCAAACAGGCCACTGTAAAATGCCCCTGATAATCTCCAGGGTTATCTAGCTACAAACCCTCTGTAACTCAAGGGTTTAAAGGTGTGACTCCTCTATGAAAATCTCCGTAGAGATCTTTGGAAAAACAAGCATTCATTAATGACTAAACATTTGGTTTTTAATGCGTGGGAACGAATATTTGAGAAGGTGTGCTTCCGGTCTGACTGGGTGTTAGGAAGAAAAAGATAGCAAATTGTGTTAGGCTTGAGACAAAACAGTAAGATGAGCTTCTAAGCATATATAAGAGGTATAAAAAATCATCACAATTTCTTTTTTTTGGTGGGGTGGGGGGCAATATTTTGCCGCAGAGAAGCGATGAGAACTTTGGTATTTACAGAAAAGTATATGCATCATCGAGAATTGGAACTTGGTACAAGTCTCTACTCAGTTAACCAGAACGTCCCTTTGAATACTGTCAGCATGGAAAATTAACCTGGTGACTGCTGAGAGTATATTTTCACCTATCATTGGTATAATTACTTGCCTTAAAAATAATCTTTTGTGTGTGTGTCTTTTTATGGCTACACCTGAGGTATATGGAAGTTCCCAGGCTAGGGGTCAAATTGGAGCTGCAGCTGCCAGCCTATGTCACAGCCACAGCCACGCCACATCAAGCTGCAATCTGTGACCGCTGCAGCTTGCAGCAATACCGGATCCTTAAACCACTGAGTGAGGCCAGGGATCGAACCCACATCCTCATGGATAGTAGTCAGGTTCTTAACTCACTGAGCCACAGTGGGAACCTCTTTAAAAGTAATCTTTACCCACTCTTTCTTTGTAAAAATAAGCAGTTTAAGTCAGGGAGCAGCAGAGCCAGGTAGAGTACAGGCTTTAGAGACACAGAGCCAGGGTTTAAATGAGCTCTGACACGTACTGGCAGAGTGAACTTGAGCAGCTTGCTCAACCTCTGAGGGGCTTCCTTTAGCCAACTGTAAAATGGGGGTCACACCACCTCAAAGTTCCCGAGAGAAGCAACTGCGACACACAGTGATGCATGGCTCAGTGCCTGCTTTATGAGAGCAGCCCGCATGGTCACTGTTATTCTGTGGCACTGTAATCCACTGTTTCCTGGCAGTAGGTGGGCAAGGGGGAAAACACAGCACTGGAGGTCAAATCAAGTCCAAACATATAAATCCTTTCGGTTCAACAACTACAAAGCATCTAGGTTCTTATGCATTTTCCCAGTTGAGTCGGTATCCACTGCGAGGAAGAATAAGGTGACACACGCCATCATGAGATGTTGGCAGAGTCAGAAGGCAGGATTCCATGTAACAAAGTCTGTCTTCCAAAATCAGAGATGACTGAGGGGGAGGACCTGACATGACAAAGGGTAAGGTTCTAAAGTTCCAGCCACGACAGAAATTGCCTATTCATTTAGATTGAATATAAAATTAACTTTGGTGGGTTTTAAAAAATCATTTTAAAAAATAGCAGATCTACAGATCAGCCAGTAGTAGGATCAGACGTCTCACTGGTGGTGGTGATGGTAGTGATGATAATAATAACGAGAGAGTTCCTGTCGTGGCGCAGTGGTTAACGAATCCGACTAAGAACCATGAGGTTGCAGGTTCGATCCCTGGCCTTGCTCAGTGGGTTAAGGGTGAGCTGTGGTGTAGGTTGCAAACACGGCTCAGATCCCGAGTTGCTGTGGCTGTGGTGTAGGCCGGCAGCTACAGCTCCGATTAGACCCCTAGCCTGGGAACCTCCATACGCCGCGGGTGCGGCCCTAGAAAAGACAAAAAAAACAAAAAACAAAAAACAATACCTCCACTACCACCAATTATAACAACTAGTAATAGTCACCATCATTGTTGTGGTTTATATTTGAGACACTTCACACAGAACAAGCTCCTCTCAAGATGCAGCAATAATGAACAGATGGAGAAGCGTAAGCACAAAACAGAAAGGTCTGTGAAATCCTAAGGGCTTGTTATGGGTTGAATTATGTCCCCTGTTTCCCCCCCACACCAGAAAGTATGTTGAGGTCCTAATCCTTGGCACCTCAGAGTATGACCTCACTTGGAAAGAAGTTGTTAACAATGTAACTACTTAAGATAGGGTCACACTGGGGTAGGGTTTTGCAGCTGTGAGCCAGTAAACACCAAGGACTGCCAGCCAACCCCCAGAACGAGGGAGCAGCAAGGAAGGATTTCCCTACAGGCTTCGGGGGGCATGGCCCACCTTGATTCTGGACTTCTGGCCTCCAGAACTATGAGTCAGTAAGTTTTTGTTGTTCTAAGCCACCGGGCTGGGGCACTTTGTCACAGCAGCTCTAGGAAACTAATGCAAGGCCTACGAGGATTTTTTTCTTCTAAGATTGAAATGGAGCAACAGCAAGAATGCCTAAGAGTGAATCAGGGAAGTATCCGCGGGGGAAGAGCCTTAGAACACATTTTAAAATCCTTCTATGCCTCTGTCTCTATGGCACCATAAACAATGTCCAAAAATGCTCAATTCTTATTGCATGCCTTTTATTAATAAAATCAATAAGTAAGCACTCAAGCCCTGGCCAGGAGCAGGTGATCAACAGAAATTGCTGCCTTGGTCAACTGGCCATAGCTTTAAGCTCCCGGGAAGGGCCGATGCTCCTTACTTTCAGTCCTGGAAGGGTTCTCCCAAGCACTTCTTCAAAGTTTACTGATGAGTAATTATTACCTGGATCCCAGTCATTTTTATACAAACGTTCTTTTCATTTGCTCCCCACATGGAGCCTGCCATCTGTTAAAAGGTGCAGTGTCTGTGGAACTAGCCCTAAAACGAAACCGGGCCCGCTGAACTATACTCGTAGCACAAAAACTCACATCACATGCTGTCCAAATAACTTTCAGGATAAGACAAAACCAATAAAAGGAAGGAAAGTTTCCATTCAGTCTGTCCCTTTACTTATAACTTGCCATGTGTGCTGTGTCAGACTGTCACCCCCTCCTCGGGTCCTGGCTCTCCGGACAGACAGGTACGAGGTGCTGTCTGGATGCATGTGCCAATCTTCTGACAGACCGTGTGCAACTCCGGTCATTAAAAAGACCTAATATCATGCACAAACTTCGGTTTTTTTAAGTCAGAGTTTGCCTTCTCTCTCACAAAGTGGGAGAGTAACCTTTAAATGCACAAAAGGTGGTGAAACCATTATTCCTGATGTTATTAGGAACAGGTTTCTGCCATCAGAGGCCAACACTGAACTCAAAAGAAGGAATTAAAAACCATTCCCAGATGGAGGCCTGGATTTGGCCTCAGCCATCAATTAACAATTAATCCTAAAGTCTTCTCCCTGAAGAAGCTTTCAGGTTTTGCCTATTTTTAAAGACACGATCTGGTGGTGATAAGGCTTGGTTGTCATTTTGAAGGAATGGATTTTAAAGCCAATTGCTTATCTCCCACTAGACAGAGCGGAGAACAGATTATTCTTTTGCCATTTAAAATTAGGGATTAGAAGAAGAAAAAGTTATGAGCTGGGAATTACCTTTTTTACAAATTATTATTATTATTTTTTGTCTTTTTAGGGCCACACCCAAAGCATACAGAGGTTCGCAGTCTAGGGGTTGAATCCGAGCTACAGCAGCTGACCTCTGCCACAACCACAGCAACTGGGGATCTGAGCCAAGTTTGAGACCTATGTCACAGCTCACAGCAATGCTGGATCCTTTAACCCACTGAGCGAGGCCAGGGATAGAACCTGCATCCTCATGGATACTAGTCGGATTCTTAACCTACTGAGCCACAACAGGAACTCTGGAATTATCTTTTAATATTAAAGAGCAAGGGAGAAAGTTTCAGTATTAAAATGTCACCATACTGGGTCACTACAAACACATGTGCAGAGTTCTCAAGTATTTCACAGGTGTAAGACGTCAACTTTCAGGTAACCACTCAGAGCACTGTGGTAGTGGTAGTTAACCGAGATAAATCTGGAACCATGGTCAGCCCCAAATCACTCATTCTTTCTCTTAAGATCATCAGCTTTTTTCCTATTGTACATAGAGTTGATTCTTGTTATTCGTGGTAGTTATGTTCCATAGAGTTGTGTGAACACTGAATTAATGGATACTGATCCATGGCCCTTATGGGAAATAGGCTTAGGATTTTGAGAGCCTCTGGTCACACCAAATCACTTATTTAAAAAACTTTTTCTTAAAAAAATCCTTTTTCTTTTTCCTCTGTTCTTCACATTAGATAATTGCTATTGTTCTACCTGCAAATTCATTTAGATGAATTTTGAGAGATGACTTCTCGATCATCTCCATTCTGCTTTATTTCTGTTCGGTGATTAAAAAAACACTCAGGTATTATAATTTTAGTTCTAAAACTTCAATACGACTTTAAAAAGACCATTTCTAGGAGTTCCCGTTGTGGCGCAGTGGAAGCAAACCCGACTAGGATCCAGGAGGTTTCGAGTTCAATCCCTGGCCTCGCTCAGTGGGTTAAGGACCCGGCGTTGCCATGAGCTGTGGTGTAGATCGCAGACATGGCTTGGATCTGGCATTGCTGTGATGTAGGCCGGCAGCTGTAGCTCTAAATCGATCCCTAGCCTGGGAACCTCCATATGCTGCAGGTTCTGCCCTAAGAAACAAAAATCAAAATAAAAATAATTTCTATTTCTTTCCTGAGATTTGCTATCTTTTCATTTAACTGCGAGCATATTTTTCTTTCACTTCATTGAGGATAATTATAAAAGCTGCATTAAAATCCTTGCCTGATAATTCTAACATCAGGGTTATTTTGGGATTGTTCTCAGTCAACTTTCTTATCTACTGAAAACATGTTCCACTCTCCAAGTGTTTTACATATTGAGTAATTCTGCGTTGTATCCTGGACATTATGAATGTTAAATTACAAAGACTGGATTTTGTTCTCCAATTACTGCTTTTTTTTTTTTTTTAAATCGAGCAATTATCTTGCTTGGTTTCAGGGTCAGCCAGAGATGTGCGCAGACAGAATTTGGGAATCCTCTCTCTGGATCTTTCCCTTCCAGAATCCCCCTTTTCTCTCCCTTAGCTGTGGTCTCCTGAGATCCAGTCTTCTGGTTCCCCAGCCCAGAAAGCCTGCGACTTCTCCATCAGAGCCCCTAATGCATTGCATGCAACGGAGACTTCGCTAAAGCCTAGGATTATCTTTTGGCACTCTACAGCTTGAGAGATAGTGATTAGAAGGAAACAAAACAAAACAAAACTTCACCAACAAAGTGACATTTTCATTTCAGCTGTTCCTGGGGGCAAAAGGGAGCAGCAAAGAAAGTCTCAGATTGAAAGCTTTGTGGTTATCTCCGCTTCTCATTAACGTGCCCCTGATATATAATCACACCTACGATTACAAGATTTAACACACCTGGACTCAAAGATGCTCCAGGAAGAGGAATCATCCACTCATCCCCTCCCATTTCCTTTTCTTTATTCACTGAGTAAGCACAATTGAGGAATCTCAGTGAATGCAGGCTACAGACGGTCTGAAGGAGAGAGGTTTTCTTCATTCACATGGCTTTTTTAAAGTGACAAAAATCTTCCATGGCCACAAACTATTTTAGTACCGGTGAGAGACAAGCAGTGTTGCTTTCATTGGCTACACACAGATGTGAGAATAGAGTTTCTTTTCATTTCTTCTCTCATCTTACTAACCAGACATTTTGCTCTGCTACAGATCCTCTCCCTCTCTCTCTTCCTCTCATTGAAGAAGGGAGGTGCGCTTACAGAGTTTTTTAGATTGATTTGTGTAGTGTTGTAACTCATATTTTAAAACAATAATTTGGATGAATTGATTTGGATTAATTTGGAAATAATTTTGGATTCACAAAAAAGTTGCAAAGACGGTACAGAGAATTCCTGTATACTCTTCACCTGGTTCGCCCTATTGTTAATGGCTTCCATAACAACGGTAATATTTGTCAAGGGTTTTGACAATGGGCAAAAAACATTGACCTTAACTCCATTTTGTACAGCAGATTCCCAAAAGAGCAGTGAGTACCCTTAAAGAAATTTTATTATCTGAATTATCGAGTTACGATCTGTATGTCCCCCACTCCTATCAAGGCCCCAGATAATGACTAGGGGATAACTAATGCATCCATGCCTGTCCAAAAATGGTGCCAGGAACATGACATAGCAACATTCTAGCACAGACAAAGCTATGTGTCTGACAACACACTTTTCTAATGGCTTCACTGACATGTAGTTAAATACCAGCTGCAGATGAGCACTGTGGATGCCAGGAAGTGAAGTTTTAATGCAAACTTTCTCAGTTAAGTTAATCAGGAATGTGTTTCCATTAAAATCAAGAAGGAAATTAATTTAGAGGTCACTCATTCTCAGCACACATATGGATGTATATACTTTCTTCCTGGATTGGCCAACACTGGGGAGAAATCCAGCCAAACACACTTGGAGGAGGAATAAAAGTTTAATTTATGCTGCAACTAAAAGCTCACGCACTGAACTCACAGCTAGAAAGGAAACACTGAAAATGAGGCCCTTTAGTGATTCTGAATGAACAACAGAAAGAGTCAGGAAGATAAGGCATTCAAGTTCAGGCTACAGCGGCAGTCTTGGTGTGGTCCAGCCAACTCACCTTGGAACCTGTCCCCCTGAGGGCAACGCTGGGACCCAGCATCTCAATCTAAAAACTTTCTCTGCAGCAGTTAGTGTACAGTTTGCCTAATATGTTACAGAGGAAATGGACACTCTTTTTGAAAACAAGACAATTTTCCTGCTATAAAATCCCTGCTGGCTGATTCATCTGCATGACTGCATCCAGGACAAAAGGTTCAAGGCCTGCTCTGTTGAAAGGAAGACTGATAAACAGATAAAAAAACCAAAGAGGCAGGGAAGGTGCAAATGCTAAGAGATGGACTGACCTCAGTAGCTTTCTGGCTGAGTCCCCGAAGCAGCAGCACAATCACGTGGATGGCAGCTCGGCGCACCTGAACTTCGGGGTCTGTCTTAGCCACAGCAATCAGGCAGGCTGTTACCTAGGAGGGCAAGGGAAGAAGCAGTCAATAAAAATCGGGAAGGCACAGTTACCCAGAGCCTTTCAACCGTGTTCTCCTCTCTCCACGTTCATCACCAGCGACCTGGCTCAGAGAGGGGTGGACCGCTTCCTCATTCTCCACGAAAGAAGGAGAGACCTAGTGGTGGAGATCTTGATTTGGTCTGGCTTTCCTGGGAAAGGGCAAAATCTGGTTTGGAATTCAGGAGGGAGATTAAGGAGTGGGAAGGAATACGTGTATATAATAAAGATACGGGCAAAGGTGAGTATTTCCTCAAAAGTGGGAAGAACTACTTGCCTCCCTTTAGAAGGAAGAAAAATCTGGTCTCAAACACATTGGCTTCCAGGGACTAAGGACCATAGGGATTTAGCTAAGCAGGCCTCAGAGTTCAAGGCCTGGCATGAATATCAATGTGCCAAATAATGAAAGCTTCAGCCCAGAGATAGAAAACTACATCAGGATTCCAACGGATCTTCTGGGGCGTCCAGACGTCCCAGTCTCACAACCTAGTGTATGTCCTGAATGAGTCACGAGGGGCCACTTTCTGAGGCTCCCTGCCTGGGCGTCTTCACTTGTGGAATGGGTCAGCGCTCATTTACTTTAAAAGTCAGCTTTATAAGAGGGAAGACTGGAGATTACTTATAAAACATGGTGCCAGATATGTAGCTAATAATTATATGACATAACATGAGACATTTTCCATACCCTGTACCAGCTACCCTGCTCCCACCCTGCTCCTGGTGGGCACGAAAATATTCTAAAATCTCTAACATGAGATAACAGCTGAAAACAAGAGCAAGAAGCTTTTCTGAGGCATCTGTGCAAGACCAAAAAGGAAAAAGCAAAAATTTTGAAAGTGGGACCAATGACGACAGAAATCTGAAGTTAAGTCTCAATTATTCAACTGGTCTCTCACATACTTTGTTGGGTGATTCGCTCTGCGAGTGTGTATCTTGGCCAAGTGTGGAGGGATTTCTAACCATGATAAGAAAATAGCCAGATTGTGTGCTTGGGAACATGTATAAATACATATTATGTTTAAAGAATTTTTTTAAAAAAAGGTTTAAAAAAAGAATACAGGCACGAATGAGGAAAGAGACTTGTGCTGAAATTTGAACTATGCAGGTTTTATTTTTCACAGCTTTCAAACAGTTGGGCATAGTTCAAAGTATCTAATTAATCAGTGATGGCAAAGGGATTAGAAGAAGTAACTTGCTCTTAAATATAATTGCATCTGTGATGCACTGGCATTTAATCAGGCTGTACATCTATTACACAAACTCGACGCTCGTGGATGAAGGGAAATCCCAGAAAAGCTCAGCTCTTTGGGGGTCTGATTTTCAATGAGGACCCAGCAAGCTGCTCCTGCTTTTGACCCGGGACCCTGACCCAAGGCCACCAGCGGCTTCCTTGCCTCTGGCATTAACGGTAGAAGCAATTCAGTCCCAGGAGGAGTTCCTTGGGCAACTTCCAAACAGGCAACAACATAATAGGTACCTCCACTTGCAGGCTTAGTATTTACGAGGTAAGAGCTGAAATCAGAGAAACAAGTTAGAGCTAGGTCCGACTTCTTCTTCACACATAAAAGTTCAGCTTCTTTAGTCTGATAACTTCAGCATGAAAGCCAGCCCAGGGGGCCATGTAACACACAGGCTCTCCCAAGCCTTTTGCCTGCTTCCCTGAAGGTTTAGTTTCAGGCCCATGTAAAGCCTCCTGGCCTGGAGCCCTGCTGGTGTCCAGCTTTGCCACCACTGTTCTGCCCCACTAGGCTGAGTGGAAGGCCAGCTCTGACTCTTGGGCATTTATTCCACAATCAGCATAGGCAGAAGCACCCGGGCTGGAAAAGGACCTCCTCTGCAAAGCCGGTTCTTAAATCCCTGCGCCACCTTGAAGGATGCCTGAGAAAGGAGCTGGTTATTACAAACCTTGCTGAGATCAGCTGGAATGGCCTCCTGCTTTTAGTATTTTTGCACCAGACTGTACCAAGCTGATTGCAATCAGCCATCCAGGACCACCAGGAAGAGGCTTGCGAACAGAAAGAGTGTTCACGGACCTCTCTCAACACCTCTGTCATGGGACCAAATCCTAGGACATGTACAATGATCAGCTGTGCAAAATGCTTTTAAAGCATCAGCATTTCAATATGGCCTTGCAGATATCCTCTAGAGATAAGAATGGCCTTCTTCTGCTCAGACCAGGCTCCCACGACCAGTCCGTAATGCTGCTCTTCTGCAAGCCGATGGGCTAGACCCCTCGTCAAACACGAGAAGCAGGGAGGACGCGTGGCCGCTCTCTTCCATCTGTCCAGTCTGCACAAGTCACTCTCACCTCCAACCCAAGGACATACTTAACACTGCCTTCCGCCCCCCTAAAAGCCTTGGCAAACAGAAAGATGATGTAAGGTCTTTACTGATTTATGAACTGGTGTAACATTTCCACCTTCTCCCAAAGGGCAGAACCCATTCCATGTGATCTTCATGTCACCTGCCCTAAGGGTCAACGTACCTATTCTGACAAACTAAACTCCAAGGAAGACTTTTTCATTGGCTAAATTATGTAAATCATATTCACTTCTGAAAGCCGTACAGAGAGAAAAGTGACAATTGCTTCGGAAAGACTAAAGGTCAGTTTAAGCAATGTGACGTTCGATAGGAGCCAACAGAAATATGGAAAAACATCACTCCCCGAACAGCTGGCACACATAAAGCATAATCAGAACTACATAAATAAAGATAAAACAAATGGCAAGAGTACCAAAAATCCACTTTGGAAAATTCCAGAAGAGAGGTACCAGAGTTGAGGCATCAATTACTTAAAACATGATTTCAACTTTCCAACTGCACCTTCATCCTCTTCCCTAACACTCCTTTGTTAAAATTCAGTCTGCTAACTTGTTCGAAGCTAGACCACCTGTCCTTCTACTCTGTAAACTAAGAACCTTAACGGTAAAGACAGGGTGGCCTCTAATTCCTGCAAGCTCCACTTGCTCACCTAACCTGCCGTGAAACAGAACCAAGGGGGCTCCGTTCGCTTCCTTGAGGTTTCCTGGGACACCCACCTGAGTCCTTGTCTCAGGGGTCTACGTACCCTCAACCACACGAGCGCTCAGGAAACCGCACTGCTTGTGGCAAAACTCGTAAACACTTCAGATCGTTCCCAGGGAGCAGAGGCGACAGCTGTGCGTCAAACCTCAAAGCTCGGGTTCCTGGAAGTCTGGGCGCCACACTGAAGACAGGCTGCTCCCGCACGTGTCACCTAGGGCACATCTTCTCTGCTGAGTGAGGATGGGCCTCTCCCTGAGGTTCACTTGAATCGTATTTACTTTCCACAGAGGACAATGAAGATGAAAGAGCCTATCAAGATTTGGTTTCAAGCAACACAGTTCTTGACAAGAACAAGGAGGAATGGGGGAAAATAATAATGTTCTCCAAACAGGTTGAATCTTGGTATCAACAGAGAGGAAAAACCTGAACTCCCAGTACAGAGACCATGGAAGGGCTACGTCCCTTTCCCAGCAGCAAGCCCTGCCACAGCACAGAAAGTGCCCCAATCCGGACCACCCAGCAGAGCCACAGCTATGACCCCCAGATCAGATCAGGTCAGAAGAGTCTACGGTGGCTGGTTTGTTCAATGTGACATCAAAACAAGTCACACTTCCGCTCTTCCTCTGCGTGGCTAACCCCTGACCCGTGACTTCCTTGATGCCCCGACAAGTAAGTGCGTGTCCCAGCTCCCCGTCCCTCAGCACCTTGGGCGTGTCCTTGGACATCGCTCTGGTCATCTGTCTACTTATTCCTCTGGGTTTCACACTCTACTGAGATGTCCTTGGGGGCAGAAACTGGGTCCTCAGTCTGTGTCCTCTAAACACATGACAAACACTCATGAAGGAGAATTCCTTCTTTACAGCCAAAGACAAGTTTCCCCACAGTTAAAGCTCCTTCTCCACCAGGATACGCTGGGGCCAAGCATTTCTGAGTCTACAAGAGAATTCGTGACCTTTCATGGGACATGAAAGAAATGACATAGAACAAGACACAATAACCTTTTAAAATGGGTTGTATCATGTCATCCCCTGGCCTTGGCTTCCCCTCTCACTCACAGCAAAAGCCAAAGTCCTTACAAGGCCCCACCACCTCTCCTTCCCTCTTTCCCTCTGCTCTTCTCTCTAGCCACGCTGGCCTTGCTGCTCCTTGGCACATGAAGCACACAGTGGCCTCAGGACCTCTGCCGTTGTGGCTCCCTGCTACCCCCCCGGCTCCCCCCCCACCCCGTGTATCTGCCTGGCACAGCTCCCACTCCCTTTGTGTCTCTGCTTAGTGACTCTGCAAGTCACCTGTCAGGGAAGCTCTTCCTGTTCTTCCAAATGCACAAAATCACTAACCCCTCCGGGCCTCTTGCCTTACTAGGTTTAGCTCCTCAGCACTCACTCCACCTGACACAGTAATATATTTGCTTACTTGCTTGTTTGTTGGTTGCCTAATTCTCCTCCCTAGAATAGCAGCTCCATGGGGACAGGAGCTTGGTTGCGTTCAGAGCTGGATTCCTACCACCTAGCACACACAGCTTCGTTGTAGTCTCATAACGGGCACAGAGTAAGGGCCCAGAACTCATTTGCTGAATGAAAAATAAATGAATGAAGAACTACTCAAGGGCTGGGCCTGATCTCCCCCTTTTGTGATGTGAGGGGACAAGAGTGGTGGGACTGCATGAGGACTCTGTGACTGGAATCCTACGAGCGCCAGGTGTTCGAGCATGTTCAAACGCGTCATCCACCCAAGGCAGCTGGACTGGCACTGCGACATGGCAAGCGTGGGATGCTCCATAAGAAGGAACATCTAAAAAGAGACAGAAATTATGTGGGACAGAAACACCTGGTGTTCAAATCAGAGGGACTGTACTGCCTTCTGAAGTTTCATTGCCAAAAGCAAATGCTATTGAGACAGAGTTCCACGACCCTTCCTGTCAGCAGCTTCTCTCATATGGCAACGCTCTTCTTTTTCAAGGGTGCAAAAACAATCTTATAAATGAACTGAAAACATTTATGGAAGGACAATACAGAGGAGTGGTTAAGGGCACGGATTCAGGAACTGCCTGCCTGTATTCAAACCTCAGCTTCCCGGAGTTCCCACTGTGGCGCAGCAGAAGCGAATCCGACTAGTATCCATGAGGACCTGGGTTTGATCCCCGGCCTCGCTCAGTAGGTCAGGGAGCCAGGATTGCTGTGAGCTGTGGTGTAGGTCACAGATGTGGCCCGGATCCTGCATGGCCATGGCTGTGGCTGTGGTGTAGGCCTGCAGCTGTAGCTCTGACTTGACCCCTAGCCTGGGGACTTCCATATGCTGTGGGTATGGCCCTAAAAACCAAAAAAAAAAAAAAAAAAACCCCAAAAACAAAAAACAAACAAACAAACAAAAACAAAAACAAAACAAAAAAAACCCCTAGTATCCCATCTGCATAACCTTGGCAACTTACTTAATTTATCTGTGCCTCAGTTTCCTCTGTGAAGACTGGATCAGTTGACGTATGTAAGGCACTGAGATGAGCATTAGTGCTTGCTGCTGTTACTACTGTGAAAACACGAAGGAGGAGTTCCCAGCCTGGTGCAATGGGTTAAGGATCCAACGTTGCAGCAGCTGTGGTCGCCACTCTGGCTCACATTTGATCCCTGGCCCAGGAACTTCCATATGCCACGGAGGGAGCCAAAAAAGAAAAAAGTATGTAGGAACTAGTCTTTCCAAGTCGAGCTTCTCCTCTTCTTCCTTCAATATTAATCAGCAAACACTTACTGAACAGCTGCTCTAAGCCTAACGCTGTGATAGGCAAAGGTGGATAAAGGTTGGTTCTGTCCTGGTTGAGCTCACAATTTATGAATGATTATAAACCCTCCTGGAATTGAGATTACAGAGCATCTGGGTCCCTAGAAGTGGGGCAGGGTCACCAGGAAAGGGATTAACCTGGCAGGTGCCCTGACAGCAGCAACTCCTCATGTTAATTTTAAGGTTGAAACAAAAGGAAGGGCTCCCTCTTTAGCACCCAAGGTAGCAAACAGCTTACTATCTATTCCTACTTCATTTCTGAGGGCTTCATAAGCAATGCTCACTTCTTGCTGTGAGTCAGGATGTTGTAAAGCTTAACAGGGCCCTTCATGACATGGCCTCTGCCTGCTTCTCTTGTTTCAGATCTGCTACCAGTTCACCTATCACCTGCCTTTTTTTTTTGTCTTTTTTTTGTCTTTTGTTGTTGTTGTTGCTATTTCTTGGGCCGCTCCCGCGGCATATGGAGGTTCCCAGGCTAGGGGTTGAATCGGACCTGTAGCCACCGGCCTACGCCAGAGCCACAGCAACGTGGGATCCGAGCCGCGTCTGCAACCTACACCACAGCTCACGGCAACGCCAGATCCTTAACCCACTGAGCGAGGGCAGGGATCGAACCCGCAACCTCATGGTTCCTAGTCGGATTCGTTAACCACTGCGCCACGACGGGAACTCCTCACCTGCCTTTTGGATCTTCACTCTAGCCTGTGGATCTCCCTAGAGTTCTTCAAACGTGTTGTGTCCAGAGCTGGATGCCGACCCTTGCACATGGCTTGGCTGTGGTCTTTTCAGTGCCTTTGCACAAGCTGCTCACTCCGCTGAAATGCTCCCCTCTGCTTTCTTGGGCCACCTAACTTCTACCTGTTCTCCAGATTCAGCTCCAAGGGTCTTTTCCTCCAGCACGTCTTTGTCAACACCCAAAGCTGACTGAGGGGCTCCGATCACAGCGGACTCTAACTGCAATTCCTGCCATCTATACCTTCCACAGGTTACCCTTGCCCAGAAGGCAAGGTAGTATCTTATAGGCTTGTATTCTTGGCCTATAACAAGGGGGCCTGGAACACTGCAGGTGTTTGGTAAATGTATGACTGGGGACATTTGAAGGACGCAGGTTACCCCTGTTTTCATTTCCTAGCTGCTCATCCTCATCACTGTCACCATCAGCTCCCTTTGTTCAAATGACCAAAATGCTCCTTAAAAAATCTGAATACAGAAAAGTAAAATGTCTTTACGGGAATGCCATCTTCTCAGTGGGGCTTACCTTGAATACCCTATTCAATGTATTTATTTATTTTTCATTTGGGTCGCATATGGAGCTCCCAGGCCAGGAACCAGATCCAAGCCTAAGCTCGACCTAAACCACGGCTGAGGCAACACACATCCCTAACCCACTGTGCCGGGCCAGGGACTGAACCTGCATCCCCAGAGCCTGCTGATTCTGTTGCACCACAGCAGGAGCTCCTTGAATACCCTATTTAGACTCGCCTAATACTATAATCCTGATTGACCTTACTGCTTGTTTTCTTACTTTCCACAGCACTTACTATTGTCCAACATATTTTGTATTTTAACACGCATATCATTTACTGTCTGTCTTTTCTCACCAGAACGTAAGCGCCATGAAGACGGGAATCATTGTCTATTCTGAAGAGTGATATGTTGTAGTGTCTAGAATGCTTCTGGGCATTTGTAGGCTCCCAATAACAAGTGGTGGATAAATCATCACATTACACATATACGTTATCTCTAGATCCTTCTAACCATTCTGCATTGTCGATATTTTAACCCCCTTTTCTAGGTCAGGAAACTGAACTCAGAGTCTAAGTCATGTGATCCAGTGAACACAGAGGGTGGGTCCTCGTTTATCCCCATCCCCTGAGAGTGCTTAGAAATTTGGTTCTCTTTCAACAGGTCAGGTGCGTCTCCAGAAAGATAATACTTCTCAAATGTTATGAAACCTGCTTTAGCTCCAACTTCCTAATTAACCAAACCAAGAAATTTCTCTAACACTTTCAAAAGGAAATCATACGCCACCAGGATGTTCCAGTTTGCTTAAGAGAGAGAAAGGAAAGAAGACTCTAGAGGAGTTCCCCTCGTGGCGCAGTGGTTAACGAATCCGACTAGGAACCGTTAGGTTGCGGGTTCGATCCTTGGCCTTGCTCAGTGGGTTAAGGATCCGGCGTTGCCGTGACTGTGGTGTAGGTTGCAGACTCGGATCGGATCCCGTGTTGCTGTGGCTCTGGTGTAGGCCGGTGGCTACAGCTCTGATTAGACCCCTAGCCTGGGAACCTCCATACGCCCTAGAAAAGGGCATATGGGTACGGCCCTAGAAAAGGCAAAAAGACAAAAAAGAAAAAAAAAAAAATCAAAACCCAGAAGACTCTGGGAGGTCACAGAGAAATATGGTCTCAGTTCTCAGCTTTAGGTGGGAACACTGACTCTGAAGCATGAAACTGCCAGGGAGCAGTGGCCCAGGGGATTCAGGGAAGACTTTGATATTCAGGGACAGTGTGAGCTCAGCAGCTCCAGGAAATGCATGAGATACTCTCAAATCTGAGCTGATTCACTTGGAGATCTGGGGGAAATTTTCATTCACTTCACGGCTGTGTTTAAAGAAAATTCTGTGATGCTTACACAACTGAAAATATACTGAAAACCACTAAATTGTACCCTTTAAGTGGGTGAATTATAGAGAATGTGAATTCCATCTCAATAAAGCTGCTACAGAGTTCCTGTTGTGGCTCAGTGTTAACGAAACTTACTAGTATCCATGAGGAACTGGGTTCGATCCCTAGCTTTTCTCAGTGGATTCAGTATCCAGTGTTGCCATGAACTGTGGTGTAGGTGGCAGATGTAGCTTGGATCCCATATTGTTGTGGCTGTGGTGTAGGCCAGCAGCTACAGCTCCGATTTGTCCCCTAGCCTGGGAACTTCCATATGCCATGGGTGCAGCCCTAGGGGAAAAAAAAAAAAAAAAAAAAAAGACAAAAAATAGAAACTAAAGCTGCTCTTAAGAATAAGATTTGGGTTTGGTTCAGATCATGGTCCAAAAGTTTGTTTCAGTTTATGGTTTGTTTAGGTTGAGTCATGTGAACAGACAACTAAACAAAACGAAAAAATGAAGGAACCATTTTACTGCTTGACCCAGTTTATTCGTATAGACTGAAATCTTTACCCAACATAACCAAATAGACCCGCAGGGTCCTCTCTTAGAGTGTTATAAGTCAATAAACTAAAGAATAAGAGATTTGCTAAATGCCATCCAAAACAAGCAAAGGTCAGATGCCCAGTGGTTCATGTGTATGAGAACGCTTCAAGGTTTTACTTTGGTAATAATCATTCTTTCTTTTTTTTGTCTTTTTTTCCTATTTCTTTGGGCCGCTCCCGCGGCATCTGGTGGTTCCCAGGCTAGGGGTCTAATCAGAGCTGTAGCCACCGGCCTACACCAGAGCCACAGCCAACGCGGGATCCGAGCCACGTCTGCAACCTACACCACAGCTCACGGCAATGCCGGATCGTTAACCCACTGAGCAAGGGCAGGGATCGAACCCGCAACCTCATGGTTCCTCGTCGGATTCGTTAACCACTGCGCCATGACGGGAACTCCAATCATTATTTCTAAGTAACTAAAAAAAGATACAGGAGTTCCCGTCATGGCTCAGCAGTTAATGAACCCGACTAGCATCCATGAGGTTGCAGGTTCAATCCTTGCCCTTGCTCAGTGGGTTAAGGATCCGGCGTTGTCGTGAGCTGCGGTGTAGGTTGCAGATGTGGCTCGGATTGGACCCCTACCTGGGAACCTCCATATGCTGTGGGTGTGGCCCTAAAAAGACAAAAAAAAAAAAAAAAAGATACAAAAAGTTGGGCGTAGAGGCGTGTCCCTCAAGTTAGAGTTAAAGGAGAGGAAATGATGATGTTCCTAAAAACCCTAAGTTGGAATTTAATGAGAAGAGTAGCCTTTATAATCAATTAAATAAGGTGTATAAAGCTCAGGATTCAGGAAATATCATAAATTCAGGTGTAGGTATATATCTGTGAGTGTGTTTTGCTGCTCGTTGATGAAATATCATCGCCAAACACTGAAAAAAATTCCTTTTTAGTAGATACTTTTTCTTTCTTTTTCTTTCTTTTTTTTTTTTCCTTTTTAGGTAGGGTTGTACCCATGGCATATGGATGTTCCCAGGCTAGGGAATGAATCAAGTGCAGCTTCCAGCCTAGGCCACAGCCACAGCAATGTGGGATCCGAGCCACATCTGCAACCCACACCACAGCTCATGGCAAACACAGGATCCTTAACCCACTGAGTGAGGCCAGAGATTGAACAAGCATCCTTGTGAATACTGGTCGGGTTTGTAGCTCACTGAGCCACAACGGGAACTTCTCAGTAGATACTATTTTTTTTTTTTTTTTTTTTGTCTTTTTGTCTTTTCTAGACACGGCAATGCCGGATCTTTAACCACTGAGCAAGGCCAGGGATCGAACCTGCAACCTCATGATTCCTAGTTGGATTTGTTAACCACTGAGCCACGACAGGAACTCCCAGTACTAAGATTTGATGTTCAGCATGGTCTGCCCTAGGATACTGAACACTGCAAAAGAAGCCAGAATTACAAGTTGTCTAAGTTTTTATTTTCTTTAAGTTACGTGCTTTATATGAAAAACCTAGTCTCTCATAAATAAAAAGATAATATAAACTGTACTTTATTTACATGTGTATAGTTTATTTTATTTTTTTGTCTTTTTTGCCTTTCTAGGGCCGCTCCCGAGGCATATGGAGGTTCCCAGGCTAGGGGTCGAATCGGAGCTATAGCCACCAGCTACGCCAGAGCCATAGCAACGCAGGATCCGAGCTGCATCTGCGACCTACACCACAGCTCACGGCAACGCCAGATCCTTAACCCACTGAGCAGGGCCAGGGATCGAACCTGCAACCTCATGGTTCCTAGTTGGATTCGTTAACCACTGAGCCACGACGGGAACTCCACATGTTTATAGTTTATAAACCACCTTCTTCCATAAAAGATTTAAAACGGTGAAGCCCATTGGTAGTAAAAAGACTCCTGGCAACATATTAACCAGTATTTTTTTGCCCATCATCATCTTTAAATAGCAGTGCCTAGCACATAGTAGGTGCTTAAGACACATGTTAATATAGTAACATGTAATAAGTAAACGAAAAGGGCAAAGATAAAATTTAAGAGGCTAGGAGTTCCTGTCATGGTGCAGTGGAAACGAATCCGACTAGGAACCATGAGGTGGCGGGTTTCCTTGCTCAGTGAGTTACGGATCCAACACTGCCGTGAGCTGTGGTGTAGGTCGCAGATGCGGCTCAGATCCTGTGTTGCTGTGGCTGTGGTGTGGGCGGGCAGCTGTAGCTCCGATTCGACCCCTAGCCTAGAAATCTCCATATGCCGAGGGTGCGGCACTAAGACAAAAAAAGACCAAAAAAAAAAAAAAAAAAAAAATTTAAGAGGCTAAAAGAAGATATTCACAGATGACAACAGTGAAATGCATTTTTTCCCTGAATTTTAAACTCCAAAACCAGGAGGAGTGTCCAGCGCCATCCTCATCACTCTTAGTTTGGCTGCTCATTTATCCTTTACCAAGTGGGTACCAGGCACTGTGTATAAAATGGTGAATAAAACAAGGAACTTAATTTCTCTTTTCTGGTAAGACCTTGTTTCCCTGAATACAGGGCACCTCTGCCCAAAGAGGGCCAGTGGAGTAGGCATTTGCCTGAGATTTTTCTGTGAACAGGGATGAGACACGTGGCCCAGAGGCCTAGGGGAAAGTCCTATCTGCTCTTCCTCAAAGTTTCTTCAGTTCTGTTGGTTTCCTTTGGAACCTTCCTAGTAAACCCTCTTTTATGGCTTGAAGTAGGTTAAGATGACTTCCTCTCATTTGCACTTAAAAAAATCTTACAAATACAACTTTGGATACACATATGAGGCCGAGGGAGGTTAAGTGACTCGCTGGATCTAGAAAAAGAACACAGCCCTCTTCAGTCCCAGTGCGGAGCTCTATCACAGGTCCAAGGAACACAAGCGTTAGAGAAAGGGATCAACAGGCCGTACGTACCTCGTGAACCACGGAGCCCAGCAGGAAGTCCAGCCTCTGGCACAGTTCTCCAAGGTTGGATAAGCTGCTGGCCCTGTGAGCACCGTCTGGATCTCTTGCTCCCCTCAGGAAGGTGTGGATCAGAGGTTCTCGGTACTTTGAGACCATGTCCCCTACAGAAAAAGGGAAGAAATCAAAATATTTATTTATTTATTTATTTATTTAAATTGAAGGCTGCAGGTGTGGCATGTGGAAGTTCCCATGCTAGGGACTGAATCAAAGCTGCAGCTGCCAGCCTATGCCACAGTCACAGCAATGCCAGGTCCAAGCCAAGTCTGCAACCTACACCGAAGCTCACGGCCACGCTAGATCCTTAACCCAGTGATCAAGGTCAGGGATCGAACCCATATCCTCATGGATACCAGTCATTTCTGCTGAGCCACAATGGGAACTACCACGTATCATCATGGCACATTGTACAGGGCTTGATACTCTCCAAAGTACTTGCATAACCATGAAAAATCGTGCCCTGGAAGAATACTTTATGTTAAGGAAAATATTCACAATGAATTATTTTACGAAAAAGCATGAGGAATCCCAATTTTTAAAACTATTTATTTTTTCTTTTTTGGCCATCCTGGGGCAAATGGAATTTCTGGGCCAGGGATCAGATCTGAGCCCCAGTTGTGACCTATGCCACGGCTGCGGCAATGTCGGATCCTTTAACCAACTGTGCTGGGCTGGGGATCAAACCCATGTCCTGGATGGAGTTCCGGCTGCAGCAGGATTGGCTGTATATCTGTAGCACCAGGACGCAGGTTCTGGCCCGGCACAATGGGTTAAAGGATCCAGTGTTGGAGTTCCTGTTGTAGCTCAGTGGTTAACGAATCCAACTAGTATTCATGAGGACGAAGGTTTGATCCCAGGCCTTGTTCAGTACGTTGCAGACATGGCTTGGATTCCGAATTGCTGTGGCTGTGGTGTAGGTGGCAGCTATAGCTCTGATTTGACCCCTAGCCTGGGAACCTCTATATGCCATGGATGTGGCCCTAAAAAGCAAATAAATAAATAAAAATAAAAATCTACACATGGAAATAAAATATTTGAAGATATACCCTATAAAGCTATTAAAAGTTCCTGTTGTGGCTCAGCAGAAACCAATCTGACTAGCATCCAAGAGGATGCAGGTTCAATCCCTGGCCTTGCTCAGTGGGGTAAGGATTCAGCGTTGCCATGAGCTGTGGTGTAGGTTGCAGACGCGGCTCGGATCCTGCATTGCTGTGGCTCTGGTGTAGGTTGGCAGCTACAGTTCCGACGGAACCCCAAGCCTGGGAACCTCCATGTGTCGCAGGAGCGGCCCAAAAAATGGCAAAAAGACAAAAAAAAAAGGAGTCATATTATGGGAAACTTACACATATTTTACATATATACACACACACATACACACACAAGCAAACAATGTATATGTCATAAACATACAGCTGCAAAGACTTTCACAAACTCAATACAACTGTCACAGTCACAAATAGCAAGAATAGTCGTGGCTAGACTCTGGTCATCAGCCAGGACTTTTCCTATACTATCACCCCCCCAACCAAGCAAACTGAGTGAAAGACAATCAAGGCATTGTGGGCACCTGTCAAAGAAAAGTCCAAGATTCTTCACTCATTTGGCAGATATTTATGGAGAGGCCCACTATATGCTAAACGCTGTTCCTGATGCTTGGTATATATTGGTGAACAAAAGAAACAAAGAGTCTTGCCTTCTTGGAGTTTCCATTGTCGTGTAAATTACATCATTTATTGAAAGGTAATAAATGCCATGGGCAGGTGGGAGGAGCAAAGCAGGGTTAAAAAAAAAATAAGGAGTAATGAGGACGGTGTCAGCCTTCCGTTTTTAATTTATTTTTTATTTTTTATTTTTTTTTTTGTCCTTTGTCTTTTGTTGTTGTTGTTTGTTGTTGTTGTTGTTGCTATCTCCTGGGCCGCCTCCGCGGCATATGGAGGTTCCCAGGCTAGGGGTCGAATCGGAGCTGTAGCCACCGGCCTACGCCAGAGCCACAGCAACTCGGGATCCGAGCCGCGTCTGCAACCTACACCACAGCTCACGGCAACGCCAGATTGTTAACCCACTGAGCAAGGGCAGGGACCAAACCCGCGACCTCATGGTTCCTAGTCGGATTCGTTAACCACTGCGCCACGACGGGAACTCCAGCCTTCCGTTTTTAAAAAGATGGCCAGGGTAGGCTTCCTTGAGATGGTCGAGACATTTTTATTTTATTTTACTTTATTTATTTTTTTGTCTTCTTAGGGCTGCACCCAAGGCATATGAAGATTCCCAAGCTAGGGACTGAATCAGAGCTGCAGCCACCAGTCTACACCACAGCCACAGCAACGCCAGATCTGAGGCGAGTCTGCGACCTACACCTCAGCTCGAGGCAACGCCGGATCCTTAAGCCACTGAGTGAGGCCAGAGATAGAACCTGTGTCCGCATGGATACTAGTCAGATTCGTTTCTGCTAAGTCACGAGAGGAACTCCGGTCGAGACAGTTAATCAAAGGCTTGACGGTGAGGCTGTCACCCACGTGGATATCTGGGGAGAAACTGAGTCACCAGGGAACTCCCAGAATTCAGTTTGAAAATGTTGAATAAGTAGTGGAAGATACAGAGAGAGTTCACAAGAAACGTCTGGGTAGAAGCAATAATACACTGTGGACTCAATGGAATGTGGATCATATTTAGAACCTTTTAACTAGACGTAATGAAGGGAGCGAGTTTAGGCGGGGAAACCAAGAGGACCAAGGGCTGGACCTGTACCGTCAACAGGAAGTCTGGGAAGGGCCTGGGATGCGAAGAACCAGCAAAGGAGACTGAAAAGTAATAACCAGTCAGGAAGGAGGAAGATGAGCATATCCTAGAAATTAAGGGAAGAAAGTACATCAGAGGGAAGAATGGTCAACTGCATCAAACGCCGCTGTTAAGTCAGGAAAAAGAAGACTGAAAACTGACCATTAGAGTGAATAACAATGAGGTCACTGTTGACTTTGACAAGAACAATTTTGATGGACTGGTAGAGGTGAGTGCATGACAGGGGTGGGTTTAAGATAGAAGGGCGGGGGGAAGAATTGGAGACAGAACACTTAAGGAGTTTTTCTATAAAGCAGACCAAAAAAAAAAAAAAAAAAAAATGAGTGTAGTTGGTCAAGGAAGTGGGGTCAAGAGAAGTTTTTGTTTTATAAAGAGGAGAAAGAGCATACTACGGCATTCAGAATTGACTCTTTTTTTGGCCAAATGTGCAGCATGTGGAACTTGCCAGGCCAGGGATTCCATCTGAGCAGCATCTGGAACCTGTGTCACAGCTGTGGCAATGCCAGATCCTTAATCCATTGTGCTGGGCTGGGGATCGAACTGGCAACGCCACAGAGAGGAGCCAGATCATAAACCCAGTGTGCCACAGTGGGAACTCCCTTTTGTTTTGCTTTGTTTTTTGTCTGTAATGGAATGTCTTCTTCTAGAGGTGTGCTGAAAAAGAAAGCTGTTTTGGCTTGATCTTGGCTCTGACGCCCTAGTTCCAGAACCCAAGTATGTAACATTCCACTTCCAGGGAGGTACCATTGTGGCTCAGTGGTTAAACGAACCCAACTAGTATCCATGAGGACATGGGTTCGATTCCTGGTCTCGCTCAGTGGGTTAAGGATCTGCTGTTGCTGTGAGCTGCATTGGTTGCAGACACAGCTTGGATCCCAAGTTGCTGTGGCTGTGGTGTAGGCTGGCAGCTACAGCTCTGATTTGACCCCTTGCTTGGGAACCTCCATATGCTTCGGGAGAAGAGACAAAAAAATAGACCTCCCCCCAACCCCCAAAAAAAGCAAACGAACATTCCACTTCCAGGTTTTTTGTAGCTCTAAGGTTACATGAAATCTAAATGGCGACAAAATGGTTTCTGAAGCATGCCTTTAAAGTCACCAAAATGATAACCTACAAAGAAAAACCACCAACTTGTCCTATCAGGCCCGGCTCAAATGCCACTTCCTCTGTGAAACCTTCCTTAATATCCTCAGTCAGCGGTAATTAGCCCTCCTTGGAAGTTCCACAGCACTCTGTGCTTAAATCACTTGGGTTTAAATCACACTTGTTACTAAGGCCTGGATTCCTAGATGTTTCAGTCTGTATCTGTTTCTCCCATTAGACTATAAATTCCTTGAGGGTAGAACTCTGACGGCTTCATCTCTGCTCCTACCAGTTCTTAGGAATCTTTGCACAGACTGGATACTCAAGTGTCAATGTTGAACTGAATTCACTCATTTATTTAACAAAACGTAATTGTGCACTGGTATCGTGCCAATGTTCCGGGGATACAAAAATTGATAAAACATAATCTTTACCCTTTAAGAAGTCCAAAGTTTAAGGGGGTGGGTATAAGCAGATAAGTACCAACAATTACCGTACTGTGTGGTTAATGTCGTCACAGAGTCGAGGAGAGGTTGCTTAGCATAATTTCACTGATCTGAGTCACTTGGAAGGGGGAGGAGGAGAAAGTTTACTTTTCATTTCCCCTCAGTTAGGAACTCAATGTACTCTCCTTACAATGGAAGAAAAAGATGGGGAGTAATTTCTCTAAAAATGCTCCCAGTTCATAGAGTTCGCTGGTGCCTTCGTGGTTAAAGGATGTGGCATTGTCACTGCTGTGGCTCAGGTCACTGCTGTGGCATGGGTTCAATCCCTGGCCCGGGAACTTCCACATGCTGTAAGCATGGCCCTAAATTAATTAATTAAGTTAAAACACTCCCACGTCCTAACATAAGGGAATAAGACTCATCCCCTGCTCGGTAAAGGTAGCTACATGCATGCATAAGGATACTTGCATAAAGGCTTCTCTGCAGAACTGGAAGAGTGAAAAATGAGGAGAATCAATTAAATATTAATAAATATGGAAGTAGTAAATAACCACACATATTATGGAATACTATGTGGTCATTAAAAGAAACAAGACAGAATTATATGCAGTAATACAGAAAGGTTTCCTAAAGACACTGTTAGGTAAAAGGAACTACTAGAACCAACATCATTCCATTTATGCATGTAAAAACACACACACATAACTTCTCTCAGTATTAACAAACCACACTTACAGGTTTAAACGTGTATATTAAATATAACAAATGAAAAGGAAAAACGATATACTAAAATAGAAAATTTAAATAACTTGTCCAAGGAATAAACATAACCAAGATCAAACTTAGGTAAGCTGACACTTAACTCCTATGATACAATGCATCGAAGATATTTCCAACTAAGGAGCTCCCATTGTGGCTCAGCAGGTTAAGAACCCAACATAGTGTCCATGAGGATGCAGGTTCCATCCCTGGCCTTACTCAGTGGGTTAAGGATCAGGCATTGCCGCAAGCTGGGGCGTAGGTGGCAGCTGAGGCTCAGATCCCGAGCTGCTGTGGCTGTGGGTAGGCCAGCAGCTGTAGCTCCGATTTGACCCCTGGCCTGGGAACCTTCATATAGCGCCAATGCGGCAATAAAAAGAGAAAAAAAGAGATACTTCCAACTAAGAGGAAACCACATTTTTTTTCTTTCTGGGGCCACATCTGTGGCATATGAAGCTCCCAGACCAGGGGTCAAATCGGAGCTACAGCTGCCGTCCTACCCACAGCCACAGCAACATAGGCTCTGAGCCGTGTCTGCAACCTACACCACAGCTCATGGTAACGGCGGATCCTTAACCCACTAATGGAGGCCAGGGATTGAATCTGCATCCTCATGGATACTAGCCAGGTTCCTTACCCACTGAGCCACAACGGGAACTCTGGAAACAATATTTTTCTATTTTTGTTACTTTCCCTTTCTGCGGTTAGGAAGGGGCTTGCCCATTCTGCATCATGAGCTCTGCGTCCATAGCTAAGAGTGCTGTGTTCTAATTTTGCTCTAGCAGTGTGACTGAAGCAATCCACTTCACCTCCCTGGACCAGCTGGAGACAAGTCACTTAGACGAGATGATCTCTGGCTCCTTCCAGCTGGAAGTCTATGAGGTGATGACTCACCTCTGGTTCAGCCATCAGGGAAATGAAATGAGGTTCTCCGGAGACTGGGAAAGGAAAAAAAGGCACATATTCATGAGCCCTGGAGTGGGAGGCTGCTGTGGTTAAAGGAATGAAGGTCCTTGTGGGGCAGGAAGTCATTGAGAAACAAAAGACATCTGGAAATCCACAAGGAGGGGAAATCACAGGTTGAAAAGGTGAGTGCAGAAGACAAGCCAGTTCATGTTCAATAATGCAGGGATTTAAAGTTAAAATAAAGTGGTTCTATGGATCATGCACTCAAAGCCTACTGAGGAAGAGGGTAAAAACTCACCAAGCAACAATAATGGAGTGAGATGGGCCCCAAATGGTGACAGAGAAAAATACTTTTACAAGTAATGTTTTGATCTGGTTCCAATTCCTATGAACAACAGCTCCAGTGTTCTTATTATTCATCCAGGCTCAGAAGCCCAGTGTTCTTTTCTGACTTCTCCCCGTTACCCTTCAGTCAATCAGTCCATTCACGTATTATTCTTCAATCCTCATTTCCTTCCCTATAGGATTTGAGGCAACTTGTCTATAGTAAGTTCTATAGTAAGAGAGGGAATAAGAATGGTTATTGCAAATGAAGCCACAATTTAGTTCAGCAATTCTAGTAGGTATGGTAAAAAAGGAAGCAGAAAATGCAGTTCCCATTATTCAATAAAAGAAGGAACATTAACTCATTAGGAGAGAAAAACTGTACAAAGAATACCAAGAGGTATCTCATTCATACATCCAGCAAATCTTTTTTTTTGTCTTTTTGTCTTTTTAGGGCTGCACCTGTGGCATATGGAGGTTTCCAGACTAGGGGTCTCATCGGAGCTACAGCTGCCACCCTACGCCACTGGATCCTTAACCTACTGAGCAAGGCCAGGGATCGAACCCGTGTCCTCCTGGATGCTAGTTGGGTTCATTAACCACTGAACCACTATGGGAACTCCCATTCGGCAAATCTTAATTGAGTGCCTACAATATTCCAAGTACGTTCTCAGTACTGGCGAGAATGCAGCATGAACAATAAAGCAAATTCCCATCTTCACGACATTTTACTTCTAGTGGAGGAGAAAGACAATAAATAGTAAAGACACCTTCCAGCAGCATTAAGAGCTCTGAAGAAAAATAAGAAAGGTGGGGGCTGTTGAGTGTCAGGGGTGAGGGCTCAGGGAAAAGCTCTCAGAGAAGAGCTGAAGGAACTGCGAAGACCTGGGGGATCCGCGAGGGGCAGAAGGGACAGCAGAGGTTTTACAGTCAATGCAGAAAACACACTGCTCTTTCTTACACTGACCCACTATACAGTAAAGGGCCTATCATTACAATAACAAAACCAGACTTTAACCTTCCATTTATATAAGTCTCTGCCCTGCCTGAGCTTCCTTACTTCTTTCCAAATGAGCATCCATTTAACTGTGTGCTCCACCAACCCCATTCCCAAGGGTACTTGAGAATCACGAGGAGTCAGTGGAGACGCAGCATCTCAAGAGCCCTGTACTGTACCCAGCAGCTGGCTTTGGGCTCACTTGCTGCCTTGTTTTCCGGTATTGGACGGGAAGAGCGGAAACACTCACTGCATCTACTCTGCATTTCTCGAAGCTCCCTGGCATCACGGTCTCTGCAACGTGATCTCCTTTAGACCTTACACGGCCTAGATGTGTCACACCCTTGCTCAAACCTGGTCTTCTCTCTGGGGATTTACAGTCCTGCCCCCCTTTCCTGGAGGCTCTGCTGGCCTCTGACTATCCTCCCTCCCTAGTTCCTATCATGCTGTGGGGCTGGTTTCTCAAGACTGTACTGGATCCCAGCCTCCAGCCTGCAGGTCAGCCCTGACCAGGTTTCTATGCAGAACAAAACGAAAGCATGTGATCAGAGAACATAGCTTCCAGGACTGCAATTTGACATAGTGATAGAATTAAAGATCCTCCATAAAGGGTTCTTAACTTGAGCTTTAAAGATCCCCACTTGTCAAGTTTCGTTGTCTATATTTCACTGGCATTCTCCCATTCTTCCTTGCAAACAGAACTTGAATTTTGTTCAGATAGCCCCACCTTTCCCCCTGCCCAACCATCACCTGTGTGATTCAGGCTAAAGTCTTAGGTGGTCTAAATGAATCATGGTGGATATATCCCCTTGTTTTAATTGCCTTGGGCATGTGAACCAGTCTGGACAATGAGATGTAAAGAAAATCTGCTGGAAGACCCTAAGAAAACATTTTGTCTTTGGTTATGATAAGACCATGACAACTGAGAGTTGCTGCAGACAATTGAAACTGTGAGGGACTAGAGGATGAGGCCCACAAAGCTGAGGCTGGCAGAGCAGAAAGACGTTTTTGGGTCTTGAATGATACTGTGGAGCCAAAGAACTAATCAATCCAGGACTTTTTTTTTTTTCTTTCTTTTTTAAATCTTTTTAGGGCCACACCTATGGCATATGGAAGTTCCCAGGCTACAGGTCAAATCGGAACTTCAGCTACCAGCCTACACCACAGCCACAGCAACACCAGATCCAAGCCACATCTTCAACCTATACCACAGTTCACCACAACACAGATCCTTAACCCACTGACCAGGGCTAGGGATCTAACCTGAGTCCTCATGGATACTGGTCAGGTTTGTTACGGCTGAGCCACAACGGGAACTCCTTTGTTTGATGGGAACTCCCAGGATGTGCAATGATTCATTCCTTAGTGTTTAAGCCAGTTGAGCTGGGAATTTCTGTAACCTGCAGCCAAAAGTGTTCTAACTGATATAATATTATATATGAAAATTTAACATTATAGAGCATATCTAAGTCAGTTCTATGTCTACCAATACAAAGTCAGAAAAGTCAGATTTGCCAAAACAAAGGAACTTACGGAAGTATATGTTTTTAAAAGGATTCAAAAGTCAATTTTATAATATATAAAAGAAGAAAAATTAAATCCAATAATTTTCTTTCTTCTGATTATAATTTTAATTGGGACAACAGCCGAGTACACAGCATGACTCATAACATCAGTGTGTGTGTGTGTGTGTGTGTGTGTGTGTGTGTGCGCGCGTGCGCCTAGGTATACACCTTTCCCAAAGAGCAGAGTCATCTTTCTGCAACTGCCAACTTATTGAGAAAGGTGAGTAACTATTTATAATAGGAGCTCATGTGAAGGGGTTACATGCCGAGGGTATTTTGCAACTACTGACTAACTCACTTCACTATGAACTAAAACCTCAGGCTCTGGGACACCCACTACTACTCCTCAGTTTCCGATTAAGCAACAAAACCGCAATTATTCCATCCAGGAGGGGTTCTGGTTAATACATTTTTGGCTCTTGTCTTTCCGTGTTTTTCTGTATCCTGATGAGATGTTCATATTGATTCAGTTGAAAGTTCTGAACTGCAAGATTCCAAGATCCTAATTCACCTTTTGTCAGAAAGATGGCACCCACTTGCCCCCTGATGTGGGCAAATATTCATTACCATCCTGCTGTCTCCTTAAAAGTGCCTATCATACGACTTTTACAAAAAACAGTATTGATTTCCAAACTCCCTCACCCCCACTTCCAGAAAGTATGCACCAGAGACTACAAACCTGAGACCAAGACAACCACGGAAATGAAGGTCGGGAGCCCTCTTCTTTTCCTGAGGGGCTTCGGGATAGCTTCAGGGAAACGAACACGGTAAACCCAAGACCACTTCCAGGAACTTACTCAAGGAGCTTCTCGTCAGTGGGGTGTTTCCTAGATCAGCTCTAACGGCTTCGCTTTGTGCAATGACAAGGACAACACCTGGCTATTTGCATCTCCATATTCTTCTCAGGAAGTCAGCAATAATCAACCGGATTGAAAAGCAAACAGCTGTGTGTTCAAGGCAGCAAATGAAGGCTCTAGATTTGTTTGCACAAACTGGATGAAAAGTTGCTTTGGAAGGTGAAATATTAAGTACAGCGTGAAAAGAGAGCGTTGAAAAAATTTTAACCTGCTTATGACTTGGTTTTTTTTACTTCATCAGTTATCATATATATGAAAAGATACCTTGAACAAATTAGCATTTGCAAGTGTTTTTTTGTTTGTTTGTTTGGCTGTACTCCTGGCATGTGGAAGTTCATGGGCCAGGGACTGAATCCGCACCACAGCAGGGACCCAAGCCACTACAGTGACAATGCTGGATCTTTAACCTGCTGTATCACAAGGGAACTATTGGAAGATTCGTTTTTTAACCAAGCTTTGCAATGGTACTTTGAAGTCTAGATTGCTAGATTCATCCTATTCATATCAGATCCCATCTTCCCCCATAAAGGATCTGAGATGATTCACAACAAGAGACACTAACAGAATGGAAGAACACTATCAAATCTGAAGAGACACAGAAAACTTCTGGAGTCAGGGGACCTGCTGATTTCAAGGGCCCAACTACCCTTCTGATTCACTGAAACAGTCATAAAAGTGAAATTGAGAAAAACCATGTGGGAAAAAGAGAATTCCACCTTTGGCCAGATCTTTCATACCATCCTTTCAAAAGGCCATTATTAATGTCTGGAGGGCTCTCTATTCCTTCATTCCTTCCTTTCTTCCCTTCTCTCTTTCTCTCTCTCTCTTTTTTTTTTTTTTTTTTGAGACATAGAAGTGAACACAGATAAAACCATTCCTACCTACTCGCTTCTATCTTACCAACAGGAAGTAACTAAAAAATACCCTATCCAGCTGGTGAAGGTGCTGCTGGGTAACACCAATTATATTTTCCGAAGATTGAATGATCACCTACAGCCAGCACTCCCCTGTAATCAGAAGCTTACATACATTCTCAGTAGTGATTTAGTCCAGTGTTTCTCAAACACAAACACGGGCACTGGAATTGCGTGGCACAACTTGCTTTTAATGTGTGTCCAGGTGATTGCGAATTATCATTAAAATGAAAACACATACAAAAATTTCTTTTAAAGAATTCACATGCCCTGAATTATATCAGAATTCAATCTCCAGACTTTAGTTTCAGAAGGCCCTTTCATCTAGCCAATTCAATAAAAACATTTAACGTGCACTCCCATGGGCAAGGGACCCTATGGAGCGCTAGAGATTTCGAGACGAAGGAAATCTGGTCCTTCTGGGAAGGGAGAGGTACCAAGTGTCATGAAACAACAGGGCCAGGGATCGTTCTTCTTTTGAGAGAAGTCTTCAGTGGAGGAGGTGGCATTTAAACGGAATCTTGAGGGATGGACCTTGAGGATTCTCAGGGGTACAAGAGGAAGAATGCTCCAGGAAGATGGAACCGTGTCAGCAGAGGTGTGGGGGCCAGGTGGTGGTGTGGGAGAGACAGTAAAATAGATGGTATATTCAGAAAACAGCAGCTGTAACAGGTGACTGCAGCAAGTGTGTACTGCAAGGTGACTATGATCAGTAATACTCAGGGCTGGAGCTCCCATCGTGGCTCAGCAGTTAAAGAACCCAACTTGTATCCATGAGGATGCAGTCTCGATTCCTGGCCTCACTCGGTGGGTTAAGAATCTGGCGTTGCCCTGAGCTGTGGTGGAGGTCACAGACATGGCTCGGATCCTGTGTTGCTGTGGCTGTGGTGTAGGCTGGCAGCTGTAGCCCCGATTAGACCCCTAGCCTGGGAACCTCCATATGCCAGGGGTGCAGCCCTTAAAACGAACAAACAAACAAAAAAGAAATACCCAGGTCCAAATCAGGGAGGGCCTGAGGTTAAGGATTTGAACAATGGGAAATTGATAATTTTTTGTGTGTTCTGTTTTTTTTCCAAATAGACTTTATTTATTTATTTTATTTTTTTAAAGGAACTTCTCATTTTTATTTATTTATTTTTGTCTTTTTGTCTTTTGTTGTTGTTGTTGTTGTTGTTGCTATTTCTTGGGCCGCTCCCGCGGCATATGGAGGTTCCCAGGCTAGGAGTTGAATCGGAGCTGTAGTCACCGGCCTACGCCAGAGCCACAGCAACGCGGGATCCGAGCCGCGTCTGCAACCTACACCACAGCTCACGGCAACGCCGGATCGTTAACCCACTGAGCAAGGGCAGGGACCAAACCCGCAACCTCATGGTTCCTAGTCGGATTCGTTAACCACTGCGCCACGACGGGAACTCCAGACTTTATTTTTAAAAGAAGTTTTGCGGTGTTCCCGTCGTGGCTCAGTGGTTAACGAATCCGACTAGGAACCATGAGGTTGCGGGTTCGATCCCTGGCCTTGCTCAGTGGGTTAAGGATCTGGCGTTGCCGTGAACTGTGGTGTAGGCTGCAGACGCGGCTTGGATCCCGTGTTGCTGTGGCTCTGGCGTAAGCCGGCGGCTACAGCTCCAATTCGACTCCTAGCCTGGGAACCTCCATATGCCGAGGGAGAGACCCTGGAAAAGGCAAAAAGACAAAAAATAAAATAAAATAAAAAAAAAAAAGCAGTTTTGGGTTCACAACAAATTGGGCAGAAAGTATAGAGAGTTTCCATGTACTTCTGTTCCTCTCCTTCCTCTCTCTTACCACTTCAGACTCCACAGAAACATCCTGCATCAGAGCCATACATTTATTTCATATGGTGAACCAGCAGGACACATTATCATCACCAAAGGCCATAGTTTACATTAGGGTTCACCCTGGTGTTGTGTACATTCTGTAGGGTGACAAATGCATAATGACATCTATCCACCATTACGGTATTGTACGGAATTCCTAAAATTGCTCTGAGCTCTGCCTATTCACCACCCCTACCCCCACACACTAATCCCTGGCAACCACTGATTTTACTGTCTCTAGTTTTGTCTCCGCCAGAATATCATACACTTGGGCTATGTCATATACTATGCAGTCCTTTCAGACTGGCCTCTTTCACTCAGCAGTATATGTTTAAGGTTTCTCCATGTCTTTTCAAGGTTTGGGAGCTCCTATATGGGCTGAAAAATATTCCACTGTCTGGATGTACCACAACCTACTTATCCACACACTTACTGAAGGACGTCTTGGTTACTTCCAAGTTCTGGCAATTATGAATAAAACTGCTATAAAAAATCTACATGCAAGTTTTTGTGTGATAGAAGTTTTTGACTCATTCGGGTAAATACCAAGGAGTGTGACTGCTGGATCGCATGGTAAGAGTATATTTAGTTTTGTATGAAACTGCCAAACTGGCTTTCAAAGTTGCTGGACAATTCTGCATGAACAGTTCCCCACTGTTAAAATCCTAACTTTATGTCCTCTAGGATTTGACTCTAGGTATTTCTCTTTCTTTTCTGGCCACGCCCATGGCATATGGAAGTTCCAGGGCTAGGGACAGAACCTGAGCCACAGCAGTGACAACATCGGATCCTTAACCCTCTGTGTCACCGGGGGAAGTCAACATCCTGGGGATGTTTTTTTCTTTTTACAACTGTACCTGCAACATTTGGAAATTCCCAGGCTAGAGGTCAAATTGGAGCTGCAGCCTTAGGCCTATGCCACATCCACAGCAATGACAGATCCAACCCACGTTCGTGACCTATACCACAGCTGGTGGCAATGCTGGATCCTTAACCCACTGAGTGAGGCCAGTGATTAAACTTGCATCCTCACAGAAACCATGGCAGGTCCTTAACCTCCTAAGCCACAATGGGAACTCCTATTTATCTTCTTTGGTGAGATGTCTGTTTAGGTCATTTGCTGATTTTTTTTTTTTGTCTTTTTAGGGCTGTACCCACGGCATGTGGTGGAGGTTTCCAGACTATGGGTCTAATTGGAGCCATAGCTGCCAGCCTATGCCACAGCCACAGCAACACCAGATCTGAGCTACATCTGTGACCCATACCACAACCCATGGCAATGCCAGATCCTTAACCCACCGAGTGAGGCCAGGGATTGAACCCGCAACCTCATGGTTCCTAGTTGGATTCGTTTCCTCTGCACCACGACGGGAACTCCAGTGCCACTTGTGTTTTAATTTTTAAATTTTTTTATTTTTATTTTTTGTCTTTTAAGGCTGCACCTATGGCACATGGAGGATTCCAGGCTAGTCGAATTAGAGCCACAGCTAAGCCGCATGCTCAACCTAAGCTGCAGCTTTCGGCAATGCTGGATCTTTTAACGCACTGAGCAAAGTCAGGGATTGAACCTGCTTCTTCTTGGATACTAGTCAGGTTCTTAATCCGCTGAGCCACAATGGTAACTCCACCCATTTATTGAAAAGACTGACTAATGCTTTTCTGAGTAAAGGAGTGGCTTAACTAGAGATGGATTCTTGAGTTTGGTGAATCTGACCTTTCAGATTCAGAAAGGACAAAAGTCTTTGTTCTGTGATGTAGAATGAGGGTTGCATTGCAATAATTAATCTCTACTGGGTCACTTCTGCTGCAATGCCTTGAGCACACTCTTACTGTGTTAACTGGCTGCAAAGTCAGAGACAGCCAAAGGGTATGATGATTTTTTAAAGATCAACTTTTTTCCCAAATGAATAATGATCCATAATAGTACACGGTCTTCTCTACATAATAAGGGTAGTAAATAGAATGTTAAGATGCATGGAATGACCAAAACGTTTCCACATTTTTTTAGCAAGAGAAAGTCTTTTTCTATGATAGTCACAGATGAATCAGGTCATGGATAGTACAGTCATTGCAGGGTGTGGACTCACCTGCTCAGAAGTGCTGATGCCTACTTCACTCTCAAAACATGCATGAAAGTAATTTACTCCCCTTAAAGCAAGTGACATCTCCTAATTTACCTTTAGTTCTTGCTAAAGGTGTCAAAAGTAAGTATTGATACTAGCAGTTAATATTCTGAAAATGAAATTAAGAAAACAATTTGACAACTGCATCAAAAAGAATAAATGCTTAGGAATAAGTAATTTGGGGGGCTTTTTTTTTTTTTAGGGCTGCACCCACAGGATATGGAAGTTCCCAGGCTAGGGGTCGAATTGGAGCTGTAGCTGCCAGCCTACATCACAGCCAAAGCAATGCTGGATCCAAGCATTGGCTGTGACCTATACCACAGCTCATGGCAACCCCAGATCCTTAACCCCCTGAGAGAGGCCAGGGATCAAACCTGCATCCTCATGAATACTAGCTAGGTTTGTGACCACTGAGCCATGATGGGAACTCAAAAGAAATATACATACATACATACACATACACACACACACACACACACACAAACACATATACATACACACACATATTTTTTTCCTTTTAGGGCTGCACCCACAGCACATGAAACTTCCCAGGCTAGGTGCTGAACTGGAGCTGCAGCTACTGGCCTGCATCACAGCCACAGCAACACCAGATCCAAGCCTCATCTGTGACCTATGCTTAGGAATAAGTTTAACAAAAGCAGTGGAACACTTGTACTCTGAAAACTACAAAACATTGTTAAAAGAAATTATAGAAGAGCCAAATAAATGGAAAGACATTCCATGTTCATTGATTGGCAATGCTGCCAAAATTGATCTAGAAATTGAATGTAATCCCTATCAAGACCGTAGCTGCCTTTTTTTTTTCTTTTTGCAGAAATTGGCAAGCTGACCCCAAAACTTGCACGGGAATATAAGGGATATAGAGTAGACAAACAACCCTGAAAAAGAAGAACAAAGCTGGAGGACTCATGTTTTCCAACTTAAAAACTTACTACCCAGTTCTCTTGTGGCTCAGTGGTAACCCGAGTAGTATCCATGGACGTGGGTTCAATCCCTGGCCTTGCTCAGGGTTAAGAATCCAGCGTTGCCTTGACCTGTGGTATAGGTCACAGATGTGGCTTGGATCCCACACTACTATGGCTATGGCATAGGCTGGCAGCTGCAGCTCCAATTTGACCCCTAACCTGGGAACTTCTATATGCCACAGGTGTGGCCCTATAAAGCCAAAAAAAAAAAAAAAAAAAAAAGGAATAAAACTCTCGCACTTCAAATGTTACCAACAAGAAAGTGAAAAGACAATCCATAAAATGGGAGAAAAATATGTGCAAATTGCATATTTGATAAATGGCTTATCTCCAGAGTCTATAAAGAACTCTTACAACACGTTAAAAAAAAAGACAAAGAATGGCTATCTTTAATAAGTCTACAAATAACAAATGCTGGAGAGGGTGTGGGGAAAACGGAACCCTGCTACACTGCTGCTGGGAATGTAAATCAGTACAACCAGTATGGAAAAAAGTATGGAGGGTCTTCAGAAAACTAAGTATAGAACTACCATATGATCCAGCAATTCCACTCTTGGGCACACACCCGAACAAAACTATAATTCAGAGATACATGCACCCTATGTTCACTGTAGCACTACCCACAATAGCCAAGACATGGAAACAACCTAAATGTCCACTGACAGATGAATGGATTGAGAAATGTGGTTCAGGAGTTCCCGTCTTGGCTCAGCGGAAATGAATCTGACTAGGAACCATGAGGTTGCAGGTTCACTCCCTGGCCTCACTCAGCAGGTTAAGGATCTGGCGTTGTGGTGAGCTGTGGTATAGGTCGGAGATGTGGCTCGGATGTGGCATTGCTGTGGCTGTGGTGTAGGCCAGCAGCAATAGCTCCAATTAGACCCCTAGCCTGGGAACTTCCATATGCCATAGGTGTGGCCCCAAAAAGACAAAAGACAAGAAAAAAAAAAGAAATGTGGTAGATATACACAACAGAATACTACTTAGCCATAAAAAAGAATGAAATAATGCCCTGTGCAGCAACATGGATGCAACTAGAGATTATCATATTAAGTGAAATAAGTCAGAAAGAGAAAGATACCGTATCATATCACTTACATGTGGAATCTAAAATATAGCACAAATGAACCTATCTACAAAATAGAAATATATTCACAGTCATATAGAACAGACTTGTAGCTGCCAAGAAGGAGGGGTGAGGGAGTAGGATGGACTGGGAGTTTGGGGTTAGTAGAGGCAAACTATTTCATTTAGAATGGATAAGCACTGAGGTCCTACTGTAGAGCACAGGGAACTATATCCAGTCTCCTGGGACAGACCATAATGGAAGATAATATGAGAAAAAGAATATATATATGACTGGATCACTTTATTACAGCAGAGATTGGCACAACACTGAATCAACTATACTTCAATTAAAAAAATAAAATGGGCAAAGGATCTGAATTGACATTTTTCCAAAGAAGATAATATAAGCGGCACATAAAAAGATGTTAACCATTTAACATCATTTAATCAAAATCATTAATCATTATGGAAATGCAAACCAAAACCACAATGCGATACCACTTCATCCCCATTAGAATGGCTATAATCTAAAAGACAGGCAAGAACAAGTGCTGGTGAGAAGAAACTGAAATACTTGTACACTGCTGGCCAAAATGTAAAATGGTGCAGTCACTTTGGAAAACAGTTTGGCAGCTTCTCAAAAAGTTAGAATTAGAGTTACCATATGATCCAGCAATTCCACTCAATATATACCCAAGAGAATTTAAAACACATTCCCATATAAAAAGTAGAAAGAACTTTTATAATTCATAATAGCCAAAAAGTAGAAAGAACTCAGATGCCTATCAACTGATGGATGGATTTTAAAATGTGTTATGTCCATACAATGGAATAGTACCTGCTAATAAAAAGGAATATAAGGTGCATGGGGCAACATAGACGAATCTTGAAAACATGTAAATTAAAGAAGCCAGTCTCGGAGTTCCCGTCGTGGCTCAGTGGTTAATGAATCCGACTAGGAACTGTGAGGTTGTGGGTTCGATCCTGGCCTCGTTTAGTGGGTTAAGGATCCAGCATTGCTGTGAGCTGTGGTGTAGGTTGCAGACGTGGCTCGGATCCTGGGTTGCTGTGGCTCTGGCCTAGGCCAGCAGCTACAGCTCTGATTCGACCCCTAGCCTGGGAACCTCCATATGCCATGGGAGCAGCCTTAGAAAAAGGCAAAAAGACCACACACAAAAAAGAAGCCAGTCTCCAAAAGACACAGGTTGCATGACTTCATTTATAGGAAATATCCATAAAAAGAAAATTTTTGGAGACAGACTAGTAATTGCCTGACTAGTAACAGGTACAGGGTTCTTTTGGTGTGGTGAAAATAGTTTCAAAATTGATTGTGGTGATGGTTGTACAACCTTGTGAACATACAAAAAATTTTGAATTATACATTGTAAACTGGTGATTTGTATAGTGTATGAATTATACCTCAATAACACTATTTTAAAAAAATTAGGTTTGGGGATGGGAGGAGTAAAAAGAGGGCTACGGAACCTACATTGAAGCCGGAAAAATAAATAACATAAAAATGTGAACATACTAGAATAATATGTTCTATTATGTTTCATATATATATATATATATATATACACATATACATATATAAGCAGAATCTGATACAAAACATACCCTTGCCTTCCAAAAGCTCAGAGACCAAGGGCTTGGGGCAAATCTCACGAGCAATTCACAATGGTTGCTCCCTTTAAACCTGAGGTACGAGATTCGGATTCTTTGATGATATGCCCAATACAGGAACCAGATCCTGCCCTTGACCACCAGTCAAGCAGAACCCAGAGCTTTCCCACCGCTTTGTGAATGGCATTATTTCTGCCAGCTCTTTGCTTCCTTATTTGCCAGTAAAAGATGGTGCCAATACAGTTTGAGTCTTTACTAATTCAGAGCTAGCAGTTTAATGCGTAACATTTTTTAAACCTTCTAAATTAAATTTCATTGCATCAGGGTTTTTTTGTGTGTGTCTTTGCTGTCTCTTGTCTTTTTAGGGCCACACCTGCAGCATATGGAAATGCCCAGCCCAGAGGTCGAATCAAAGGTGCCTACACCACAGCCATAGCAACGTGGGATCTGAGCTGAGTCTGTGACCTACACAGAAGCTCACAGCAACGCTGGATCCTTAACCCACTGAGTGAGGCCACCACGTCCTCATGGGTGCTAGTTGCGTTCGTTAATCACTGAGCCATAATGGGAACTCTCTGCATCAGTTTTTTACTGTTAATATATCAAAGTCTTTTTGACACTGTCCATGGCATATGGAAGTTTCCAGGCCAGGGATCAAACCCATGCCATGGCAGTGACAATGCCCAATCCCAACCCTCTGCACCACAAGGGAACTCCTAAAAGAGGCAAGAAAAATATTGAAGATAGAGACTCAGAAGTTATTATTATTATTTTTTATGGCCACACCTGAGGCATATGGAGATTCCCAGGCTAGGGGTCAAATTGAAGCTATAGCTGCCAGTCTACGCCACAGCCACAGTAACGCCAGATCTGAACCACGTCTGTGACCTACACCACAGCTCAAGGCAACACTGGATCCTTAACCCACTGATTGAGGCCAGGGATTGAACCGAAAACCTCGTGGTTCCTAGTCAGACTCGTTTCCGCTGTGCCATGATGCGAACTCCTAGACTCTGAAGTTCTTATGCACAGTTACAGCCTTTCGGCCCATTGTTCCACTCTAGGTATGCCAAACCATTAACCCAGGTATAGTTAAGATCTGCCAATATTTAGAAACTCTTTTCTCCGGTCATTTTATTACGTTCAGTCCCAATCTCTTCTGCTCTTTATTTCATTTCCTCTTAGGAACCAGACTCAAGTGGAGATGGAGAACTGGAGTCTTTGTCTGTGTATCTTTGAATCTTAATCTTATCTTTCCAGGCTCCTGGAACTCAATTACATTGTTTAAATCCCCTCTGTACTCCAACTAGTTCAAGTATGCTCTTCCTTTTCCAAGACAGTACTTTTTGTACTTTCAGATTTGATATGAGATATTTTTGGGAGAAAAAAGAAAAGGTATTATAAAAAGGGCAAATGTCACAATACACACTTGACTTCGCTAAATCCGTGACTAAAAAAAGGGATCTAGAGAAATTATTTTTCCTCCCATTTATCTGGGAGCTAAAGAGACTAGATCCCTAGGGGTAAGTAACACCATGGAAGCCACATGCCCTCCAAGAAATGAACCTGCTGATTCAGTCAATGAGGAAACAGGAGACAAAATATAGATCTGACTCTGTTCATGGACCCTTTTATGTCTTCGATAACATCTATTAACTTTTCTTGCATTTCAGGGCCTGGAACTCTATTTCACTTCGGGAAGAAATATAGGAGAAGGATTATTGGTTTTATGTAATATTTCATGAAATACAACTTATTGCCACATGTAGACCAGAGTCAAAAGAGAGAATAATTTCTGTCAAGGTCAGAAGGAAATTAGATTGATTTGGCAGATCCTGATAGGCAGGATTTCCTCTCCAAAAGCCATTTAGAGAATTAAATAATTTAAATGCAATTAATTTTTTATGAAATTCATCTTTAAAAAAATTCACAGGTAAATTTTGATCTATTAACAGCAATTACTTTTCAGTCTTGATTTTTTCTGCAGCTCTGGGGAAATCATCTCTTTTCTGATTTTAGTTTTCCTTCTCCACATAGCCTGTTATGAACAGGGAGAGATTTTTGTTATGAAAGAATATGCAGCTACTGTACAGTGGAATAAGAAATGTGTTTGTAAGCCTCCTTATCTGCAAAGCACTGTGTGCCTATTATTGCACAAGAATTTGAGGTCGGTAGGAAAAAATATTCTTTGTTCTTTTTTTTTTTTTTTTTTTTTTGGTCTATTTTAGGGCCACACTCGAGGCTGTGGAGGTCCTCAGGCTAGGGGTCCAATCAGAGCTATAGCTGTTGGCCTACGCCACAGCCACAGCAACTCAGGACCCGAGCCATGTCTGCGACCTACCCCACAGCTCACGGCAATGCCGGATCCTCAACCCACTGAGCGAGGCCAGGGATGCTAGTCAGATTCATTTCCACTGAGCCACGATGGGAACTCCAGGAAAAAATATTCTTGACTCTGGATTGCAAGTAAGAATTTTTTTTCTTTTTCTTTTTTTTTTAGGGTTGCACCTGTGGTTCTCGACTCTGTATTACAAGTAAGATTTTTCTTTCTTTTTCTTTTGCTTTTTAGGGTTGCATATGGAAGTTCCCAGGTTAGGGGTTCAAGTGGAGCTGCAGTTGCTGGCCTACACCACAGCCACAGCAACGCCAGAGCCTTAACCCACTGAGTGAGGCCAGGGATCAAACCTGAGTCCTCGTGGATACTAGTCAGGTTCAGTTACCACTCAGCCAGGACGGGAACTCCCTGGAAAGAAGTTTTTTTTTTTTTTTTTTGGAAAGAAAAATTTTACACAGGCTGATCCTAGGTCACACAGCTACTCAGATATGACGAAGACAGATATGTTTTCAGGACCAGGCCCTTGGTTCCCAGACAGAGACTCTTTCTTCTGCCATCAGGACATTTCCTTGGCTCTCCATTAAGATCAGCAGGAACTTCCATTTTAAAACAAAGGACAGTAATGTGGCCAGCTGATTCCCCCACATCTCTGACATTTCATGGTCCTTACAATTTTTATTCTTTCCCTGTGTGACTTCATCATGAATGGAACAGAAGCCAAGGATTTCTGTTTTATAATAGGGTATAAGCAAAGCAACAGGGCATAATGGGAATATGGTCCTCCGATCCAGGGGCAAACACCAGAATTGTCACTTAATTGTCTTGTGTTCAGGCTGGAATCCTATGAATTCTAGCCTGAAGAGGAGAACAAAAAAATTTCCCTCCTCTTTACCATCTTCAAAGGCCTAACACTTCCGATTTCTTCACAGTGTAAGGGATGACTGACAAATGGCCTTGTGAAAGCTGCTGAAGCCCTATACCTGATGCACATATTAGGGCATTAGGGAGCGCTGGGGCTCAAGCCATCCTCTGGTCTTGATGGGGCTTGCCAGGGAGGCAGGTCACAGTAGTCACTGGACAAGAATGCTAGGTAGTCCCTGGACAGATTCCCCACTGCTGGTGTCTACATGTCAGGACCCACTTTTCTCCCTAAGGCTAATTGTTGATCTGCTGCTTTTAATTTTCCATTCATACTGTGTTCCTTTTTAAGGTAATGTAACCAAGAGGTGACCCTGAGCTAGGAGTAGGTCAAGCAAAGTTTCAAGGGTTCTTAGGTCTCCCTTTCCTGGTTGTAGTCTCATTGTACCTCATCACACAGACCACATAAGCAAGGACTACTGGATGCAAGTCGTAGGCAGACAGACTTGGACAGGTTAGATGTAACCAAGGGAAGTTCCCCGTGGGACAAGTTATTAAAGAAAAACAAACTTGTTAGTAGGACTATTGTTGGGGCAAGGACTTGGCAGGTATGTGTTAAAGAGACAGAGAGAGACCCCCTTGTCTCCAAACATTTCTTCTATTAGTGAATTATATTGCTTCGGAGTCTATTTAATTATTAGAACTTGATTTCTTTAGACTAAAAGCCTCCTTTATTAAAAATGCAAAATCATCCCAAGAAGGGCAACACAGGAGGAGGCTGTCATGCACACCTTAGAAAATATTAATAAGGCTGCCACATCCTTTTTATAAGCTGGGAAGGAACAAGAAAGATTTGAAATAATTTCTGAAGTCTGATGACCTTCTAGTGACAGTCAAGCCTGTAGAAGAAAGTTTTAGGGGAGGGGAGAAAAGAGGTCAGTGAGGGGCACTGAAAGGAGAGCCAGAGACCCGACTTCACACTTTGACTTGCAAAAGGATGTTTTCCTTCCGTGTCTTCAAATAAGAGCGATGTGCAAATAAGGGCCACAGATAAATATCTTTGGGACAAAGTAAAACAATGTACAGGAAATGCTTTGTACCAATGGATATTTGGCAACTCAATGCACTAAAGCAACAGAGAAACAAAGACAGTTTGTAATGGGGGATGCCAAGACTTCTATAGTTACCTATTAACTAGGTTACTCATTGCATCTCGAAAGTTCACTGAACTCCAAGATCAGTTTAATTGGAATATAAACTTTCAGTTTACACAACAAAGTCACCCTACAAGGAAAATCTACAATGATTGACTCTACCCCAGGGTGTTACTGACTAGACAAAGAGATCAGTTCTCCTGAAAAGTATGTGTGAGACAGAAACAGACTTAGAAACATGGTGGAATTCTCTTGACGGGGGAAGTTAACAAAATAAAGCCCAGAAATATGATCACAAGGAAGTTCCAGGTTTATGATAAATTATTTTAAAAGATGAAAGAAGGAAAAAAGCTAGATATTTTCAATGAATTACAATTCTTTAATGATGAAAGTATAAACCCATCCCAGTGACTTAATTAATTTGCTACATAAATGTCCAAACGTGTTAAAGCATGCCCAAGTATTAGTTAGCCTCATAATATTGACAAACATAAATGAGGAAGCCTGTGGTTTGAGAATATAACTTCATGTTTAAATTATTAACTGAAAAATCCCTCAAGTGCTATGAAATCAGTCTTTACCACATCAGGCCCAGCAAAAAGAAAACTAAGTTACAACTTCTTTCTAAAGGGAATATCATATTTCAATTAGGATTGTTGATTTACTCTCTTGCAAGTCCATATGTCAAAGTGAATGCAAGAATCTATTTCAGCAGTTCCCGTTGTGGTGCAGTGGAAATGAATTTGACCAGGAACCATGAGGTTGTGGGTTCGATCCCTGGCCTCACTCGGTGGGTTAAGGATCCAGCGTTGCTGTGAGCTGTGGTGTAGCTCGCAGATGTGGCTTGGATCCTGTGTTGCTGTGGTTGTGGCGTAGGTTGGCAGCTACAGCTCCAACTTGACACCTAGCCTGGGAACCTCCATATGCTGTGGGGACGGCCCTAAAAACAAACAAACGAAAAATCTATTTCAAAAATCTAAGAATTTAAAAACTTGTGAATAAAAGAGAAAATCAGATGCTTCATTGTCTTGTGTCCTTTCACAGACACAATAAAGAATTCAAATTAATGCTTTAATTTCCTCTAAATTGGAATTAGGGGCATGAGATGAGAAGATGAAAGTATAAAGACAGTGAAGATAAAAATAACAGCAGAATCAAACACTGAAACATTCAAGTATACAATCCTCCCTTCGTATCTGTAGGGGATTGATTCCGGGACCCCCTGAGGATATAAAAATCCATGGCTCTTTTTTCTGGTTTTTTAGCTGGCCCTCCCTATCCATGGGTTTGCAGATGTGGAACCCGCAGATAGGTAGTGCTGACTGTAATTGTCATTTTCTAAATAAAAGACTCTTTGCCAATGGCATCTTGTATCTCCTGAGCTAATGATTCTTGCAGCTTGTGATTTCACAAAAGAAATGCAACATCTACTCAAATCTATTTAAAGGGATCTAATTATAAAGGGTAAGGTTTCTGCTGTTTAAAGTAGGATACAAAGCTTGATTTGAGGGGTGTGTCGGGGAGGGACTTAAGAATGATTTGGAAAGATGAGTTACTTCCAAAAAACTGTTGAAAAGCAAGCAATGAAGGGCTGCCAAATAAACATATATAGGTCCCTAAATAAGGGTTACCGTAGAATAGGGGTCAGCAGTCTTCTGTAAAGAGCCAGATAGTAAATACTTTTGGCTTCAAGGGCCAATTCCTGTTTGTCATTGTAACTACCCAACTTTGCCACTGTAGTGCAAAAACAGCTATAGGATGTTATAAATAAGTGTGGCTTTTTTTTTTTTTTTTTTCTTTTTATGGCCACACCTGACATATACATGGAAGTTCCTGGGTTAGGGGTTGAATTGGAGCTGCAGCTGCCTATGCCATAGCCATGGCAACACTAGATCTGAGCTCCATCTGTGACCTATGCCAACAGCTGGTGGCAACGCCAGATCCTTAACCCACTGAGCAAGGCCAGAGATCAAACCCGCATCCTCACAGAGAGAATGATGGGTCCTTAAGCCAGGAACCCCAGCACGACTGTTTCAATGAAACTGCATTTTTGGCAACAAAATTTCCATTTCACGTCACAAAATAAAATTCTTCCTTTGCTCTCCCCTCCTCTCCAACCATTAAAAAATGTGAAAACCATTCCTAGCTCATGGGCTGTACAAAAACAGGCAGAAGGTCAGATTCTGCCCAAGGGCCACACAGAACTTGTCAACGAGGCAATTTCCCAACATAGAAGCACCAAAGTGTTTCTGTTTTGTTTTCTTTTGCTACAGAAATTAATTCCCTGTTGATACTGAAGTCACCCAGGTACATTCTCCCTTTAAAAGTTCATGCCTATATTAGGCAGCTTCTAATTTCACAATATAATTTGCCTTTTACAGCCTCCCTATCAATTAAAACAAAAATTGGTATTACAGCAAACAGCTATTTATTATAGCTATGATTAAGGGCATGAACTCTGCAACCAGAGAGACCAGGCTTTGAGGCCCTGATCCAGGGTGACGTGGGGAAGTCACTAACTACTCTGAGCCTGTCACCTTTTCTGTAAAATGGGAGTAATAATGATAATAGGAATCACCTTGTAGGGCCATTTCAAGGATAGTGTGAGAACATGCACGCAAAGCCATTAACAGAGAACCTGGAATGTAACAAGTGCTCAACTCGGGTTTGTATTCTGGAACAGGCCAGGATGATGCCCCGTTTTACTGTCTGAAGTGCTGGTTACTCAGGGCTGGCTTCTGCCTTGGGAGAATGGAGGAATAGGTTGTACTCACTCAAAAGTAACAGGAAAATAATAGCAACCAACATTTATTCGTCCTTTACCATGAAAGATTCTGGTCTGAATGCTTTACATATGTTATCTTTTTAATTACATAACCACCCCGTCAGGTATCTATCCACCTTAACGACCCCCATTTTACAGATAAGGAACAGAGAGGTTATGCAACTTGTTCATAGCTATTAAATATTAGACTGAAGAGCAAAACTTAGGAAGTTATGACTCCAGAGTCATAGTGTGTACTGCACCTCTGACAGAGAAAGGTAAAATGTATTTCAAGGTTAAGTCCAAATGTCAAATTCCTATTTACCTGCCCAATGGATGCCATTGTAGATGGTCCTGCCTTTTTACCTGGTATTTGGCTACCCCAGAACAGGAAGTAATATAGTGGTAACTATATAATGATACTCAAATATTTGTACGTGATTTTTTTGAACTTTTTTTTTTTTTTTGACCATGCCTGTGGCATATGGAAGTTCCTGGGCCAGGGACTGAACCCACAGCACAGCAGTGATCTAAGCCACTGCAGTGACAACACCAGATCCTTAACCTTCTGTGCCATAAGAGAACCCTCTGTAAGTGATTTTATACATATGTATTATTTCATTTGAGCCTCTCAACATTTCTTTGAGAATAACTGGGTAGATTTGCTGGGTGGATTATAACTCCATCTCCACTAAATGTTAAAAAAGATGACAGTCTCTCATTTCTCCTTCTGAATTGCCTATAATATCTACTTTTTCTCCCCATTCTCACAGACATCCCTCTAATCAAAACCTTCATCTCCTTATGCAGAGAATACCACAACAGCCCCCTAGCTATCTCTCTGGCTCCAGTCTCTCCTTTCCCACTCATCTTTCATGCCCTTGTCAACCACACCTACAAATCTCTCATCATGTTGCTTCCTTTCTTAAGAATCCATAGTGATTCCTAAATGCCCATCACCTCTGCCCAGCCTTCGAGGCTCTCTGTGGTTTGTCCCACCCTCTCTTCTGGCCTTACTTCCCCAAGGCGCCCAACACAACTTGCAACAGGAAGACAGGTCAAATCTCTATTCTCCATTTGTACCACAGGCACTTGACTTCTGTTCTCATTGAACTCGGTTCCATTCCTGGCCTCACTCAGTTGGTTAAAGATCCAGCATTGCCATGAGCTGTGGTGTAAGTAGCAGACTTGACTCGGATCCCAAGTTGCTGTGGCTGTGGTATAGGCTGGCAGCTGCAGCTCTGATTTGATCCCTAGCCTGGGAACATCCATATGCTGCATGTGCAGCCCTAAAAAAAAAAGTCATCAATTTTAGTTGGCACTAAAATATTACATGTATATATTTTTAAAGCTGCAAATGAGCTAAAATATGTAACTAATTTTAGTTTTTATATATTTACTTAATATTATAATAAATAAATATTATTTTAACAAGAAAAAGTCACGTCTGCTCTTCAAAAGACACCATTCAGGAAAGACTGGTAGAAAATACTTGAAATACATATGGCTGACAAAGGATTTCTATCTACTCCACACATTAGACTCCTACAACTCAATAAAGATTTGGAGAAATTGGAATTCCCGTCGTGGCGCAGTGGTTAACAAATCCAACTAGGAACCATGAGGTTGTGGGTTCGATCCCTGGCCTTGCTCAGTAGGTCGAGGATCCGGTGCTGCCGTGAGCTGTGGTGTAGGTCGCAGATGCGGCTCAGATACCACATTACTGTGGCTCTGGCATAGGCCAGTGGCTACGTTTTCGATTCGACCCCTAGCCTGGGAATCTCCATATGCCTCGGGAGCGGCCCTAGAAAAGGCAAAAAGACAAAAATAAATAAATAAAAGATTTGGAGAAATAAAGAGAAATAATCCAATTAATAAATGGAAAAAGATTTTAACAGTTACTTCATGAAAGAGATATGTGAATAGAAAATAAGTACATGAGGGAGTTCCCGTCGTGGCTCAGTGGTTAACAAAACCAGCTAATATCCACGAGGACAGCGGTTTAATCCCTGGCCTTGCCCAGTGGGTTAAGGATCCAGCGTTGCTGTGAGCTGTGGTGTAGGCCGGCGGCTACAGCTCCGATTCAACCCCTAGCCTGGGAACCTCCATATGCCATGGATGTGGCCCTAAAATGACAAAAGACAAAAAAATTAAACAAAAGAAAAGAAGTACACGAAAAGATGGAGCTCAACATAATTAATCTTCAGGGAAATACAAATGAAAACCTCAAATTAAAATCACAATGAGGTGCCATTATAGATTCATTAAAACCACCAAAAACTAATAAAAAAGGACACTAAGTGTTGGTAGGGATATGGAGCACCTGGAACTCTCAAAACCTTGCTGGTCATAATGTAAAATGGTATAACTACACTGGACAATCATTTGGTAGATTCTTATACCCCTACCATACAACCCAGCAAGTCCACTCTTGAGTACTCACCCAAGAGAAATGTATATATATTCATTCACACTAAGACTTGTACCAGAATATTCACGGCAGCTACACTCGTAATAGCTCAAAACTGGAAATAATCTGAATGTCCATCAAGAGGTAAATGCATGAACAATTATGGTATATTCATAAAAAGTAAAAAATACTACTTTGCAATAAAAGGTAGTAAACTATACACAACATGGATGAATCTCAAAAACTTTTGCTGAATAAAAGAATTCAGACACAAAAAGAAACTCACTTCGCATTCCATTTATATGAAACTCTAGAAAAGACACATCTAATCTGTAATAACAGAAAACCTATCAGCGGCTGTCTGGGTTGGAGTATGGAATAGGAGCTGATTTGGGCATAAAGGAACTTTTTGAGGTAATGAAAATTGTTCTATGTTTTGACTGTAGTAATGGTTACATCAGTTCATACTGAACCCCACTGAGATGTACACTTAAATTGGGAGCATTTTATTGTATGTAAATTACACCTCGCTAACACTGATTTCAAAGAAAGCAAACTGCATACTAATAGTTTGTAACAATAATAAAATGAACAGTATATTAGGATTCTGTTCTTGTAAAAGAGAAAAAAAGCCCATATAAAAAGCCCATGTAAGTCTGCATATAGCTGTAGGAACACAGGGAAAGGTGTGAAAGAATATATACCAAACTATCATCATTGCTCACCTTGGGAAAATAACTACTACTTGGGAGAGACTGGATTTTTATTCGTACACTTTAGGCAGTGTAACAGTTCGTATACAGCTATGCCTGCCAACACACCATCCCGAACGTGTTTCTTCCCATCAAGAAACAGAGGCTACTTCCCGTCCCCTTGTACCTGTGACTTACTTTGTGGTTTTGTCTTACTTTGACAGTAGAATGTGGTGGAAGTCGTACTAAGCCACTTCTAGGTTTGGCTCTTAACAGGCCTGGGAACTTCTGCTTTTGTTCTCTGGGAATAGATTCACTGGGCTGAAAAGAAGTCTGGCTTCTGAACTACTGAACTTCTGAACTACTGAATGACGGGTGTCCACACGCAGGGACAGACGGAACCATGTGGAGGAGCATGAAGGCACCCGAGTCAAGGTCCCAGCTGAATGCAACCTCCTGGGAGAGCCCAGCCTATACTGCCTGGAGCAGAAGAACCACCAGCTGAGCCCAGGCAACACCATGAGGAGCAGAGATGAGCTGTCCATGCCAAGCCTTACCCATATTACACAATTCCGAACAAATAAATGGTGGTTGTTTTAAGCCAGTGTGTTGAGGTCCTTTATTATTACACACAGGGAATCAAAACATATATTATGAAAGAAAAAGCCCATAAACTAACATTTTGAAATCAGTAAATTAAAAGTTTAAATATTTCTGGAAACTACCTAATTAGAATGCCCTAAAGGTGACTGATTATAGTTCCGTACCTTTAAACAACTTTTATTGAGTAAGATACTTTTAAAGGTGATGTGTTATTCCTTGACTAGTCTTATATTCCTTGACTGGTCTTATACATTATTTAGTAGGAAAATGCATTAATAGTTCTTGTGTGTGTGTGTCTTTCTGCCTTTTCTAGGGCCGCTCCCATGGCATGTGGAGGTTCCCAGGCTAGGGGTCGAATCAGAGCTGTAGCCACTGGCCTATGCCACAGCCATAGCAACGCCAGATCTGAGCCGCATCAGCGACCTACACCACAGCTCAAGGCAATACCAGATCCTTAACCCACAGGGATGAAACCCACAACCCCATAGTTCCCAGTCAGATTTGTTTCTGCTGCACTACAATGGGAATTCCTCTATACTATAAAATATTATGCAGCTATTTAAAAGTTCCTCCAGAGTTCCCTTTTTGACTCAGTGGTTAACGAACCCAATTAGGATCCATGAGGTTGTGGGTTCGGTCCCTGGCCTCGTTCAGTGGGTTAAGGATCTGGCGTTGCCGTGAGCTGTGATGTAGGTCGCCAACGCGGCTCAGATCCCGAGTTGCTGTGGCTGTGGCTGTGATGTAGGCTGACAAATGTAGCTTGGATTTGACCCCTAGCCTGGGAACTTCCATGTGCCACGGGTGCGGTCCTAAAAAGCAAAAAATTAAAAAGTAAAAATAAAATAAAAATTAAAAAAAAAAAAGCTCCTCCCCCTCATCTTAGTCCCCAGGCCCCCACTGGAACTCACAGTAGCCTGCTAGACAAATCCAATTATTCCATTTCCTTTTGTTTTCTACAATGGGCTAGAAGAAGGTGTTTGTCAGAGCAGAGGCTGGGGCTGAATTTGCTCCTCTCTGGTCAGATGACTGGTTTTCTGAAATTAGATTATGGGCTACATCCTGGAGCTGGATGGGATCATGGATTGCTTATCACTTGGATGAGCTGTGAAGTGGCAAAGTGAATGTTGAACTAAAACATAAAAATGAAGCAGGTGATATGGAAAAGAGTTGACACAGCACATTAAACAAGGATGTTTTGCAGGCTGTAAGAGTGAGAACTACACCCTATAGCCCAGGACCCACCCTCTTCCTGGAATATAGAGGAATGTGAGAAAAGATGCCCTCTAAGCCAGAAGCAGAAGCTGCTGTGCCTGGGCACTGCTGGTGTCACTCTAGTTGCCATGGCATTCTCCAACAGAGACCTGAGATCTAGTTCTCTCCCCTCACTCCTCATTCCAAATATTAATTCCTGAACTGTCCTACAGAGTTCACTGAAGCTAAACTCTTCAGATGAAGCAACATGACTCTGGCTTTCTATTTCTGCGCTCATTTTTAAAAGTTTCTGATCCAGAGTAAACTAGAACTTGTCTGAGCTTGCTCTTTAGAAGGCTATGTTCTGCCTCTAAAAATAATTAAGTGCTTTTCTTTGTAGGTCATAATGACACTACCAGATCTGAGCTGCTCCTCTAGGACAGCAATGGGTCCACCCTGAGTCATGCATCCACCCTTCCATCCATCAGTCCCTCCCTGACCTCCTTCCCTTCATCCAGCCATCTACCCCTAGGGATGACAGGTTCCTCCATTCATTCTGGGAACAAAGTACACATTTTAGAGATGACTGGTCAGGGTTAGGAAACAGGTCTGAAGCCATGGAATAATTTTTGTCTGTAAGACACTGGCAGATTCATTCACTGCTGACAAAAGTGTACACTTCTGGAGAGTAACTTAGCACTAAAGATCAAGAGCCTTCAAAGTGTGCACATACTATGACCTAGTCGTTTTCCCTGTAGGAATTGATTCTAAGGAAAGAATCAAAGATTCACCAAAGGATTTAGGTATGAGAATAATCAATAGCACACTTCTCATGGTCCTCATAAAGTTCCTCATAAAGTAAGGAAATAGAAACACCTAATTAACTCTCTAGAAGATAATTAAATACAATTATGATAAATTCAGATTATTAATTATAACAACCAATGAATGCTATATTTTCAAAAAATATTTAATGACACGGAAAAGTGCTTATAAATGTTAAATGAAAAAAGCAGCACACATATAGCGTAATTACAAAGCGGAGAAAGAAACAGAAACTTGAAAGAAACACCAAAGTAAACAAAGAGTGGTTACTTTAGAATGGTGAGACTACTGACTATTATTATTATTTTTTTTTTGGCGTTTTAGGGCCTCACCTGCGGCATATGGAGGTTCCCAGGATAGGGGTCAAATCGGAGCCATAGCTGCCGGCCTGCACCACAGCTCAGGACAACGCTGGATTCTTGACCCACTGAGAGAGGTCAGGGATCAAACCTGCATCCTTATGGATCAAACCCGCATCTTTATGGATCCTAGTTGGGTTTGTTAACCGCTGAGCCACAACAGGAACTCCTACTTTCTTTTTTGTACTTCTTCATGTTTTCCAAATTGTCTAAAATCATCATGGATTACTGATACGATTAGGAGGGGAAAGGTCGATAAATAGATTGTTAAAGTTATACTTCTCAAAAAATTTAGGAAGACATGAGGAAGAAAAAGAGCAGGATGAAAAGAACTTCAACCTTCAATTCTGGCCAGATGAGTATTTCCAATTTATAGCAATGTAAGTATTTGCTGAATTGAACTATATTGATCCTAACCTGGGCAGACTTGGCAGAAAGCTTTTATTTCATCCTCTGAATTTTGCTGAAAATTTTTCCTTTCAAAATATGTAAACTCTAACCCTTGACTGTTGTTTATTTTTGCTGAAATTCTACGAATGCTGAACCTCCCCCACTGACATCCAATTACTCACACATCCAACCTACCTTTTCACTTTAGTTCAGGCTATGCTGTGAGCTGAAAATCTCTGAAAGCTAACATACAAGAGCTATTTTTCAAAAACTGACCTGCTGTGCCTGGTAACGACGAGGAACTGATGCGGCCCTGCAGCATGCTGCGACATTCAATTGCATGGTCCGAAGAGAAAAAGGACAGACAAGACCAGTTCCTCTGGGCTCCGTGATACTCCACAGAGGCCTCTCCTGACGTGAACAGGTCACCTTACGGAGATGATGTGTGTGTGAGCTGACCTCTCTGACTAAACATAAGCTCCGAGAAGGAACTGCCTGGCTTCCTTACACTCCTATTTCCAGCCCCAGGGCAGAAACTTCCATCCAGTGCCCCTCAAAAAATAGCTCTGAACTGAACTACACTGATGTCCCTACTCCCAAAATTAAGGGGAAAAAAAAACAAGCACATTCAAGATTAAAAAACTTTGAGCATTAGGAAGAGCTATCAAATAACCCAGGAATTTATATGGCTTAGAACTTGACAAAAGCAGGAAATTAAATTAGAATTCAAAGAATGTTTGGGTATTCTTATGGGCAGAGGTGGAAACTGTTTTTCCATCAAGGACTTCTTTCCTTTTTTTTTTTTGGTGGCCGCACCCACAGCATGTGGAAGTTCCCAGGCCAGGGATCAAACCTGCACCACAGCAGTGACAACACGGAATCCCTAACCTGCTGGCCACAAGAGAGCTCCTCCATCAAGGACTTCTGATCCAAACTCAAGATTCAGATGCAGCCATCTACAAATAAAAGCAATTTCACTTATTGCTCCTTCTTTTCCTTGGAATGAGAAATAAATATTAGCAAAGGATATAAAATATTCCCTAAATACAAGGGATAATTTAAAAATATCCTTTCGTCCTTATTATGGCTCATTAAATGTACAAGTCAGGCAAAAAAGGAGGCATATCTCCAAGGGTAACCACAGGCTCTAATAAGGACATACTCCTATATTCAGCAGATAGCAGAAGAAGTTGTCTACTAAAAAGTATGCTGCTGAGATTGGTATAAAATAGATAAGATTAGCTCCCACATCTGAAAAGATTTATAAATACATTGCAAAAAGGAATGAAGAATTGTTTCAAACGCTCTCCAGTGAGATGGCAATCTAAGATGTAACTGAGATGCAGGACAGGCTAGAGAACAGTCAAGGCCACTAGCATGACTGCACAGTTGAGTAATGGACAGCTCCAGGCCATGCCATTCATACAATGATGACTCTTGGAACTTCTGAGGCTGTAAATAATTTGCACAGTTGTACGTGGCAGTCCTGGATTTAACCAACATATCTGAGTGATGTTATAAAGCAGAAACACCAGCTCTAGGACAGGGGGTATCAAGAGCAGCCTTACTGTTATTTGGGGCCAGACAGTCCTTGGTTGTAGGGGCCTGTCCTGTAGCTGCAGCTGTAATAACTAAAACTGTCTCCAGATACTGCCAAATGCCTCCCTGGGCAGGAGTGCAAAATTCTTCCTCCTACTCCCCTATTTGAGAATCACTGATCTGGAGGAACAAAGAACTGGGTAGTGTTGGTCCAGCTCTGCTGAAGAGAGAGAAGATACTGCATCTGGCATAGGTGAGAAAGGGGTGGAGTCGACATCAGATCAGGAATAACGCTCTAGGCAATCTCAGAAGGAAATACCATCACGGATGTATTCAATACCCTTTGTCAGGTATTGTCCCAAACACCAACTCAATATTTTGGGCACAGACATTTGATGCTACACATTTAAAAAACTTAGAAAATGCAATAATAAGTCAAGACGTGGAAACAACCTAAATGTCCATCAACAGAGGAGTGGATCAAGAAGATGTGGTACATATACACAATGGAATATTAGCTGTTAAAATGAATGAAATACCAGCATTTTTAGCAACATGGATGGTCCTAGAAATTATCATGCTAAGTGAAGTCAGCCATACAATGAGACACCAACATCAAATGCTTTCACTGACATGTGGAATCTGAAAAAAAGACAGACTGAACGTCTTTGCAGAACAGATGCTGACTCAGACATTGAAAAATTTATGGTCTCCGGAGGAGACAGTTTGGGGGGTGGAGGGATGTGCTTGGGCTGTGGGATGGAAATCCTGTGAAATTGGACTGTGATGATCATTATACAACTACAGATGTGATAAATTCATTTAAGTAATAAAAAAAAATAAAAACAAAACAATAAAAAATGCAATAACATATAATAGTCCACAGATTATTGTCAACATCGACATTGGCCACCTAGGAGGGAGTGGAGAAACACTCAGAGTGACTGGTCATTTAGCAATGTATTAAGATTAAATTTCTAGGGAGTTCCCATTGTGGCTCAGTGTTAATGAACCTAACTAGTATCCATGAGGATATGGGTTCAATCCCTGGCCCTGCTCAGTGGGTTAAAGATCTGGCATTGCTGCAAGTTGTTGTGTAGGTCGGATCTGGCGTTGCTGTGGCTGTGGCATAGGCTGGCAGCTGAAACTCTGATTCAACCCCTAGCCTGGGAACTTCCATATGTTACAGGTGCGGCAATAAAAAAAAAAAAAAAGAAAGAAATGACACGCAAGTCCTTCCACAGGATTAAAAGCATACAGACTAAAATACATGAATTCATCCTTATATATGTTGGTTGAAGAAAGCCTTTCTATGTAAGATAGACACCACAAAGGAAAAGACAGATGTTCCTACATCAAAATAAAAAACTTCCGTGTTTCAAAACAAATGAAACAGAAAATATGAACAAAAGTAAAACGTAAACAACAACCCAAAGAAAATATTTACAATATAAATGTTAGTGGTTCAAGATCTGTAAATATATAAAGCTTTTATAAATTGAGTAATAAAATCAACACCTCAATGGAAAAAGGAAGAAAGGACAGGAATAGGCAATTCACACACACATTCCACACACAAAGTTTAGCCAATAAAAATATGACGAATATTTAACACTATCAACTGAATAATTGGAAGTAAAAGCATAACAGGGTTTCTTTATATACCTGCTTGATAAAAATAACACACAGCATATATAGTGCTAATGAGAGTACAAATATTCTCAAACATTGAGATATAAAATGACATAATTTCTCAGGAATGCAATTTAGTAATAAACATGTTTTAAAATGTATACATGCTTTTGGAGTTCCTGTTGTGGCTCAGCGGTAATGAACCCAACTAGTTTCCATGAGGATGTGGGTTCGATCCCTGGTCCCACTCAGCGGGTTAAGGATCTGGGGTTGCCGTGAGCTGTGGAGTAGGTCACAGACGTGACCTGGATTTCGCATTGCTACAGCTCAGATCTGACCCCTAGCCTGGGTGTGGCCATGGGTATGAGCCTAAAAAGAAAAAAAAAAAAAAAGAAAAACATACATGCAAAAAGGGCATACCCTTTTCAGGAGCCTCACACCCTTCCTTTCCCTAAAAAGTCAAAAATAAAAATAAAAAATAAAAAATAAATAAAATGTATATATGCTTTTAACATATTCTACATTTAGAAAATTTTCCTAGGAAATTATCATGGATCTGTATAAAGATTTAGCTATAAGAATATGCATCTCATTGTCATTTATAATAGTGAAAAATTAGAGCAACCTGTAAGCTGATCAGCTGAAAAAAACTCTGATACATCCAAATGATACAATGCAAGCATTAAAAAATATTGAGGATGTGGAAAATATGCATGTTAATGGCAGGAAAAAGATGCTTAACAACATGAGAAGGTTCAGGATGCAGACTGGGTGAGAGACTGGGTCTGGAGTCAGACCGTCTGGGTTCAAATTCTGGATCCATCATTAATTAGCTGTACAACATTAGGCAAGTTAGTAACCCTCTCTGTACCTGTTTCTTAATGTGTAAAAAATACAACCTTTATGAAACAACAGCAACAATCTAGGCAATAATCACTAATGGTTACTTAAAACCACTAGGAGGAAGGTTGATGGGGAAGTGTATTTTGGATGTATCCTACCCCAAACACACTGATCAATCGTCCCATCACTAAAAGGAGACACCAGACATCATAGGCCTCGTAATGTGAGACAGCAAGAAATACAATATACAGCACAGCCTATGATATATTCTTGCCCCCCACCCCATTTGACCTGAATTTACTCAAGTGTTCAGATCTAGCAACTTACTGGAAACATGGAGATTTAATTCCATTAAAATGAGGTTCAAGGACAATCAAAATAAATGATGGTGATAAAAAGTCAGACTAGGGCATACCTCTGGGGCACATGTAGACTAGAAAGGGAAAAAAGGAAATTTTATGGGTTACTAGCAGTCCCCTCTGCTTTTTTCGGCTGTGTTCTTGGCATGCAGAAGCTTTGCAGCCAGGGATTGAACCCATGCCACGGCAGTAATAATTCCAGATCCTTAACCTGCTGAGCCACCAGGGAATTCCTCTAAGTTTCTCTCTATTGATATGGGTGATGGCAAATATGTTAAGAACCACAGAACTATACTAATAAAATTAGTGTACTTTATATACTTTCCTATGTGTATATGATACTTTAATTTTTTTAATGGAAAGAAAGAAAAAAGCTCCTGCTGATTTTTCACCATTGCCTAGTAAGTGGCAGCAAGAAAAGTAGGTGTGGTTAGGGAATTGAAGCCAAGAGGAAGCGGTGGTGCACGGCACCTGCCTCCTACTGTGGGCCTCCTTCTCCCAAGGAATCTCCCTGCTGCAAAGAAGACTAGGGTTGGGGAGAGCCCAAGGCCCAGGCCACTGAAGTGAGGGCACTTCTAAAAGTGGCTGTCACAAGGATTTCCACACCATTAGGAAACTAAGGATACTGGCTCTGTTGTAAAAACGGGCTTTCATTTCACTTAAAGGATTTTCAATAAGCCATCTCATCTATGCACCTGGACAAGTTGCTAAGGAGAATTAGAAAGTAGCAGTTAAAGCTAAGGCAATGTTTATGGCTGGATATCTGTTAGAGGAGGCTACGGGAAGATTAGAACTTTGAGAACTGACGGAATATGCTTTGAAACGCCAGGAGGCAGTTTGGGAAACTGGGCTAATTATAGGAATGGGTAAGGAGGAGTGAGCCCTCTCTCCACTCGACTTCGTCCTTCGCCCCCACCTTCACTCTCACCGCAGGAAGTGATCTGGACTGGCCTGCGGAGACTGAGCAATGCGCATTTTCAGCGTTCATCATCCCAATGGTAGAGCCCTGCCAGACGTTACACAGAAAGTGCATGTGATGCTGATGCCACCTCTGTACGGTACACGTTCCATCTCAGAGCGACAAGCACAATGAGACACACAAATGCAAGTCAGAGCTCGCACTGGATCCTGTAGTACTTGACATTCACACCTACTGTGAGAAAATCATTTCTCATGATGGTGCATTTGTCTGGCATGTTTCAGACTCATATTTAAGACCAAAGACAAATATAGAAAGTTGGTCTTTCTTCAAAGGGCAAAAAAAAAAAAAAAAAAAATCTTGTAATTTCACTTTCCTGAGATTTTTCTTTCACTGATAAAGGAATTTAAGTGCTTGGAGATCTAGGTGCTATCTTTTTTAGCCAGAAGGGACACCTAGCAATTAGGAAAATTGAGGGGTACGTCTGTAGAAATGATATGAGGCTATGTGGGACCTTTATAAATCCTTGGAAATGCTGGTGAAGGAAGAATTGTGATATTTTGATGCAAGTGGCAAAAATCTAGTTTGTTTTTCAAAATCTTCCCCTAGTGGGTAAAAAGTAAAATTTAATCCTTACAACGGCCCTATAGGTTAAGTGCTGTTACGTCTCTTGTGTGTATGAGGACACTGAGGCACAGGAGGTTGAGAAACATTACCGTGATCACACAGCCAATAAACAGCAGCTTGGGATCTGAACCCAAGCCATGTGACTCCAGAGCCATGGTCTTAACACTCTCAGCTTGTGCGGTTTTGAGCAACTTCCTCTGAGTTGGTAGGTTCAACTCTTAGCGCTATTATGTACCAGCTGAATGAATCTGAACAAATTGCTGAAGGTCTCTGGGCCGGTTTCCTCATCTGGAAAATGGTTCTAACAACAGGCTCTTTATAGCATTTGTTGGGAAAATTAGATTACATATGTAGATGATCTGGCACCCAGGGGCCATTCAACCCATTAGTGCCCCTGCTTCCCGGTCTGCTATTCCTCTTCTTGTCATGCTTGCTGCTGCTCAGCAAGTGGAAAACTTCTCACTGAAGAATATTGGGGCCTCAACATAGCTCAGGGGAAGAGACTAAGCAGTTTTAGGAGAACGGGCGCTATTGCTGCCAATCTCTTGGTGTACACTGGGCACCTGCAGGATCCTGGAACAAGAAGTAGTTCATCTCAGCCCCCAACCTTGCTCACCTTGCTAGCGAAACAGACTCCAGGTGCATAGACTTTGGTTCCACAGCCATACTGCTTCGTGACCCCATTCCAAGATGATGGAACAAGAAAACTCACCTAATGCCCTGACAGTTCGCATCAGGACTTCCCCAACTTTCATTCTGGTCTCTGCCGTGTGCTTGTCTTTACCAGCATCATATTGAGTCAATAAGCCACACAAGATTTTCTCAGGGTACACATCTGAGAGCAGGGCAGCCCCTGGGGTTGAAAATAAAAAGGAAGAATTTGTTACTGTTTGTTGAAAGGCAAATAAGCCCAGGCAGCCTGTGATGGGATGATCACGAAGACATTTAAACCCACCTCTGAATTCTACCAGCAAGGGCCGCCCTTTATTCAGTGATAACATCGTGAGCGGAAAGAACACAGGCCTGGGAGTTCACACTCCTGGGTTTTTCTAGTCTCAACTCTATATGATCTCTAAAAACACTTTCAGCACTGACATTCTATGACCTATGAATTCTGGACTCTTTTTTTTTTTTTTTTTTTTTTTTTGTCTTTTCAGAGCCACACCGGCAGTATATAGAAGTTCCCAGGCCAGCGGTGGAATTGGAGCTACAGCTGCTGGCCTATGCCACAGTCACAGCAATGCGGGATCCACAGCCCACTGAGGGAGGCCAGTGATGGAAACTGCATTCTCATGGATACTAGTTGGGTTCTTAACCCGCTGAGCCACAATGGGAACTCGTGAATTCTAGACTCTGGAAGTAGAGGCTAAGGTGATTACATATCATGGCAGGGATTCACACAGTAGTGAGAGGAGACTGGATTAGATGCCCTTGAAGAAGCCTCCTAAGTCTGAGGCTCTACAGTTCTATGATGGTATCATCCATGCCAACACATCAGCCTGAACCACAGCAGTGCTTCCTGTCTTTGCTGCAGTTCTCCAGTTCAGCACGAGTTTTTTCTGAAGAATTGTTAATGATGAGAGCAATTTCCATAAAGAAATAGGGAGGGAGCTCCCGTTGTGGCTCAGCAGTGATGAACCTATTTTCCATGAGGACATGGGTTCAATCCCTGGCCTCACTCAGTGGGTCAAGGAACCGATGTTGCTGTGAGCTATAGTGTTGGTCACAGATGCGACTCGGATCCAGTGTTGCTGTGGCTGTGGTGTGGGTCAGTAGCTGTAGCTCCAACTCGACCCCTAGCCTGGGAACTTCCATATGCCCCATGTGTGGCCCTAAAAAGCAAAAAAAAAAAAAAAAAAAAAAAAAGGAAAGAAAGAAACAAGGAATACAGATTCTGGGCACAATCAGTGGTGGACCTCTGCTTATGGCCAAGTTCCCTGATCAGAGGTCGGGAAGGTCCTGCTCTTGAGTCCCCCTTCCCACACCTGCTGACCCCTTCTCCCATCATGCCCGTACAGCCTAGATGAAAAATCTGCAGCAGTGTTGTCGTGATCTGAGCCCAGCCCTGTATTGAAAAAAATCTTACAGGGGCTGAGAGAGGAGAGGAGGAGATATGACCAGAAATAAAGCCCCTGGTCTCAAAACTATATAAATACAAATTCTATTAGTTGGTGGGGGCGGGGAGGTATGTACTCCTGAAGAATAGTGAATAAAAAGAAAAGCAAAGCAAATGAAGGAAGGAAACCTGGGTTTCAGATTATACCTGGGGTGAGAATGCTTCTCACCCCCTTCACCCCAACCACTCTGGTCCATCACATCTGGCCTGGTTTTTCCAATAACCTCCTAACTGTTCTCCATGCTTCTCCCCCTCCCTCACCGCAGCTGGAACTAAGTGGTTAAAACGGGTCAGATCTCATTAATCTTCTGCCCAAACCCCTCAAGGGTCTCCCTTCTTCCCTGAATATGAGCAGCCCCATTCCCACCTGCCTTTGCTCCCCCTGACCACATCTCTTAGCACACTCTCCCTTGCTCACTGTCCTCCTGCAACCCTGTCTGGAAGCCGTTCCCTGCTGTTCGCAGAGTAGACTAAGCTGCTTCGGGCCCAGGGTCTTCGCCTTACTTCCCCCTCTGCCTAGGCTGCTCCTCCTCCAGGTAGTCCCGGAGCTTGCGCCCAAAGCCCAATATATCTCAATTCAAACATCACACTTATCATATATAACACGGCAGACAACCTCCTTCTCCTACCACTCTTGATCCTTTTCATCCTGCTTCATTTCTCATTTTAGCACTTCAGAGTACTGACTGATGTACACTTGTTTACTGATTGACTGCTGTCCTCAGAATGTGAACTCTACAAAGTCAAGGATTTCACTTTGTCCCACATGACAGCCTCCATGCCTAGAAGAGTGCCAGGACATGGCAAGTGCTCAGTAACTGTTTGTTGAATGAATGGATGGATGAATAGAAGGGTTCAAAGATACAGCCTTGATATAAATTTCAGGAATTAAGGAAGAGAAGATAGGGAAAGAGTAATACAAATGCTTGATAAATCTACAATTACTTTTTATCTAGATTATCATTCATCCATTTAAACTTGACAATCTTGGGGGAGGGGGGCGGAAAACAAGCAGGAGGCATAATTCTCCCAGATTTCAGATAATACTATAAAACTACAGTAAGCCAAACACTGTGGTACTGGTACCAAAACAGACATAAAGACCAATGGAACAAGATAGAGAATCCAGAAATAAACCCAGACACCTATTAATCTTCGACAAAGGAGGCAAGAATACAAAACGGGAAAAGGACAGTCTCTTCTGAGTTCCCATCGTGGCTCAGCAGAAACAGATCTGACTGGTATCCATGAGGACACAGGTTCGATTCCTGGCCTTGATCAGTAGGTTAAAGATCCGAGGTGGCTGTGAGCTGTGGTGTACGTCACAGACTCGGCTTGGATCTGGCATTTCTGTGGCTGTGGAGTAGGCAGGTGGCAGCTCCAATTCAACCCTTAGCCTGGGAACTCTATATGCCATGGGTGTGGCCCTAAAAAGAAAAGAAAAGAAAAACAAACAAACAAAAAAAAAGACAGTCTTAGTCTCTTTAGCAAGTGGTGCTGGGAAAACTGGACAGCTGCACGTAAATCAATGAAACTGGAACACACCCTCACACTGTGCGCAAAAATAAACTCAAAATGGCTTAAAGACTTAAATGTAAGAAAAGACACCATCAAACTCCTAGAAGAGAACATAGGCAAAAGATTCTCTGACATCAACCGTACAAATATTTTCTTAGGTCAGTCTCTCAAGGCAACATAAATAAAAGCAAAAATAAACCAATGGGACTTGATCAAATGGACAAGCTTTTGCACAGCAAAGGAAACCTTAAAAAAAAAAGACAGAGAAAAATAGTTTCAAACAATGCAACCAACAAGGGCTTAATCTCTAAAATATACAAACAACTCATACAACTAAACAGCAAAAAAACCCAATGACCCAATTGAAAAATGGGCAGAAGACCTAAAAAGACATTTCTCCAAAGATACACAGATGGCCAACAGGCACATAAAAAAATGCTCAACATTATTAATTATTAGAGAAATGCAAATCAAAAACTACAATGAGATACCATCTCACACCAGTCAGAATGGCCATCATTAACAAGCCAACAAATAACAAATATTGGACAGGGTGTGAGAAAAAGGGAAGACTCCTACACTCTTGGTGGGAATATGAATTGGCATAACCACTATGGAAAACAGTATGGAGGTACCTCAGAAAACTAAATATAGAACTACCAGGAGTTCCCGTCGTGGGGCAGTGGTTAACGAATCCGACTAGGAACCATGAGGTTGCAGGTTCGGTCCCTGCCCTTGCTCAGTGGGTTAATGATCCAGTGTTGCCGTGAGCTGTGGTGTAGGTCACAGACACGGCTCGGATCCTGCCTTGCTGTGGCTCTGGCGTAGGCTGGCAGCTGTGGCTCCGATTAGACCCCTAGCCTGGGAACCTCCATGTGCCGCAGGAGTGGCCCAAGAAATGGCAAAAAGACAAAAAAAAAAAAAAAAAAAAGAAAAGAAAAAAAAGAACTACCATATGACCCAGCAATCCCACTCCTAGGCAATTATATCCAGACAAAACTTTCTTCAAAAAGACGGAGTTCCCGTCGTGGCGCAGTGGTTAACGAATCCGACTAGGAACCATGAGGTTGCGGGTTCGGTCCCTGCCCTTGCTCAGTGGGTTAACGATCCGGCGTTGCCGTGAGCTGTGGTGTAGGTTGCAGACGCGGCTCGGATCCCGAGTTGCTGTGGCTCTGGCGTGGGCTGGTGGCTACAGCTCCGATTCGACCCCTAGCCTGGGAACCTCCATATGCCGCGGGAGTGGCCCAAGAAATAGCAACAACAACAACAACAAAAGACAAAAGACAAAAAAAAAAAAAAGATACACACACCCTTATGTTCACAGGAGCACTATTCACAATAGCCAAGCCATGGAAACAACCTAAATGTCCCTAAAAAGAAAAGAAAAGAAAAAAAAAAAAAACAACAAAAAAAAAAGACAGTCTTAGTCTCTTCAGCAAGTGATGCTGGGAAAACTGGACAGCTGTAAATCAATGAAACTGGAATGTCCACTGACAGATGAATGGATTAAGATGCTGTATATACACAATGGAATACTACTCAGCCATAAAAAAGAACAAAATAATGCCATTTGCAGCAACATGGATGGAGCTAGAGACTCTCACGCTAAGTGAAGTAAGTCAGAAGGAGAAAGACAAATACCATATGTCACATATCTAGAATCTAATATACAGCACAAATGAACCTTTCCACAGAAAAGAAAAAAACTCATGGGCTTGGAGAACAGACTTGTAGATGTTGAGGGGGAGGGGAAGGGATGGACCAGGAGTTTGGGGTTAGTAGATACAAACAGTGCATTTCGAGTGGGTTAGCAATGAGATCCCACTCTACAGGACCGTGAACTGTATCTAGTCACTTGTGATGGAATGTGATGAAGGATAATGTGAGAAAAACAATGTACATACATATATATGTATATGACTAGGTCACTTTGCTGTACAGCAGAAATTGACAGAACAATGTAAATCAACTATAAGAGGAAAAAAAAAAACCTAAAAAAAACTAAAAATAAATACATAAACAACAACAACAACAAAATAAACTTGATAGTCTTGCAAGCAACGTCTATGTACTGTCTTCTATGTTATAGGCTGGGGTTGTATTTGTTTATAAATCAGATACACACAAAGGCAATGCAAGTGTTGAGGGCTGCGCCTGTCTGCCCAACCTCTCTTCTGTGCTCCTCACCCCTACACCTTTTCCTTGCTTCTAAAAAGCCTGAGAAGTCTCTGCACACATTCCAAGCCATATCTACCTTCCTTTACGTGGCCTCCAATTTTACATAAGCAAACTCTCTGCTCTTTAGGGAATTTCAGGCTGTGGCAGAAACTGAATTAGCTTCCCTACTGACAAAATGTGATACTGCATTTGTACTTAGCTCTATTACACAACACAACGGGTAAGTTTTTGGAAGTCCAAGGTGAAGTTTGAGACATCCTAGCATAGGAAAAATGTCTGTGGCTAAGAAAAGGACAAATGGAGTTCCTTTCATGGGTCAGTGGAAATGAATCTGACTAGTACATATGAGGATGTAGGTTTGATTCCTGTCCTCACTCAGTGGGTTAAGGATCTGGTGTTGCCCTGAGCTGTGGGGTAGGTCACAGACGCGGCTCAGATCCCATGTTGCTGTGGCTGTGGTGGAGGCCAGCAGCTGTAGCTCTGATTGGACCCCTAGCCTGGGAACATCCATAAGGCTTGGGTGCGGCCCTAAAGACAAAAAAAGAAAAGAAAAGGAAAGGAAAGAAAAAGATGAATTATTTCCTAAAGGAGAGAAAGGAAACAGCTTCCACATTCTGAAAGAGCCCAAAGGAAAAGTGAACTGATAGTTGCTAACTACAATTCTGGCAGATGTTCTATCACTGATGTATCACAAGGCCTGCCACACACTATAGATCTATAGCACTCAAAACTACTTTTCATCAGAAGTTCCCAACCATATATACGCTGTCTCCAAGAGACCCACTTCACTTCTAGGGGCATGTACAGATTCAAAGTGAGAGGATGGAAGAAAATATTCCATGCAAACAGGAATCAAAAGAAAGCTGGAGTAGCAATACTCATATCAGACAAAATAGACTTTATTTATTTATTTTTTAATTATTTTGTTTTGTTTTGTTATTTTGCCATTTCTTGGGCCGCTCCCACGGCATATGGAGGTTCCCAGGCTAGGGGTCAAATCGGAGCTGTACCACCGGCCCACGCCAGAGCCACAGCAACACGGGGATCCGAGCCGTGTCTGCAACCTACACCATAGATCATGGCAACGCCAGACCCCTAACCCACTGAGCAAGGGCAGGGATTGAACCTGCAACCTCATGGTTCCCAGACGGATTCGTTAACCACTGAGCCACAACGGGGACTCCAGACAAAACAGACTTTAAAATGAAGAATATTTTGGAGTTCCCATCCCATACAGCAATGGACAGATCATCCAGACAGAAATTCAATAAGGAAACACAGAAGACTGTGTTTTCTACAACAAGAACAAGAACCTCAAGATCCAACTCTGCCAAGAACTCTGTGAATAGCAGTGTGAGAATTAAATGTGCATTTTTAAAATTCATTGAGTCAAACTACTTGTTAAGCACCCAATACAATGCTGACTGAAACAGGAAGTGCTCAGGAGATGTTAACTGATGCATTGAGATTTAATTATGGTTTGACCAGTGTTTCTTGAAAACTGCCAAAGCTTTTATCATTGCTTTCTTTAATGTGGTTTGATAAATACTTTTTTTATGGCTGCACCTCTGGCATATGGAAGTTCCCAGGCTAGGCAGGGATTGAATCAGAGCTATAGCTGCCGGCCTACGCCACAGCCACAGCAACACCAGATCCGTGCCTCATCTGTGACGTACACCACAGCTCATGGCAGTGCTGGATCCTTAACCCACTGAGCGGGGCCAGGGAGTGAACCTGCATCCTTTTGGATCCTAGTCAAGTTCTTTAACCTCTGAGCCACAACAGGAACTCCCAATAAATACTTAGTTTTGAATATCATGTGAGATAGAATTTTGCAGTATCTCCTGCCCTTATAATTCTGGTTTATTTCTCTGAATAAGCTTAACTATAAAATGGCTAATGAGAATTATAAATTAAGTATAATAAAAATGACACTGACCATGAAAAAAAAAAAAAAAAAGAAAGAAATTAGGGAAGCAATCCCCTTGACCATCACATCCAAAAGAATAAAATACCTAGGTGTAAACCTACCTAAAGAGTCAAAAGACCTGTATTCTGAAAACTATAAGACACTGAAAGACATCAAAGATGACACAAATAGATGGAAAGACATATCATGCTCTTTGTTTGGAAGAGTTAATATTATCAAAATGACTATACTACCCAAGGCAATCTACAGATTCAATGCAATCCCTATCAAATTACCAAGGACATTTTTCACAGAACTCGAACAAAATGTTTTAAATTTTGTTTGGAAGCACAAAAGACCCAGAATAGCCAAAGACATCCTGAAAAAGAACAATGGAGCTGGAGGAATCAGGCTCCTGGACTTCAGACTACACTACAAAGCAACAGTCATCAAAACTGTATGGTACTGGCACAAAGACAGAAATATAGATCAGTGCAACAGGATAGAAAGTCCAGAATGAAACCCACGCACCTACAGCCCACTAATCTATGACAAAGGAGGCAAGAATATACGATGGAGAAAAGACAGACCAATAAATGGTGCTGGTAAAACTGGACAGCCACATGGAAAAGAATGAAATTAGAATACTCTCTAACACCATACACAAAAAATAAACTCAAAATGGATTAAAGACCTAGATATAAGACCAGATACTATAAAACTCTTAGAGGAAAACATAGGCAAATACTCTCCAACATAAACCACAGCAACATCTTCTTGGATCCACCTCTTAGACTCATGACAATAAAAACAAAAATAAACAAATGGGACCTAATTAAACTTTAAAGTTTCTGGAGTTCCCGTCGTGGCACAGTGGTTAACAAATCCGACTAAGAACCATGAGGTTGCGGGTTCGATCCCTGCCCTTGCTCAGTGGGTTAACGATCCGGCGTTGCCGTGAGCTGTGGTGTAGGTTGCAGACACGGCTCGGATCCCGCGTTGCTGTGGCTCTGGCGTAGGCTGGTGGCTACAGCTCCGATTGGACCCCTAGCCTGGGACCCTCCATATGCTGCGGGAGCGGCCCAAGAAATAGCAAAAAGACAAAAAAAAAAAAAAAAAAAAAAAGTTTCTGCACAGCAAAGAAAACCCTAAACAAAACGAAAAGACAACCCACAGAATGGGAGAAAATCTTTGCCAGTGAATCCACTGACAAGGGATTCATCTCCAAAATTTATAAACACCTCCTGCAGCTCAATACCAAAAAAACAAACAACCCCATCAAAAAATGGGCAGAAGATCTAAACAGACAGTTGTCCAAAGAAGACATACAGATGGCCAAAAAACACATGAAAAGATGTTCAACATCACTCATCATTAGAGAAATGCAAATCAAAACCACTATGAGTTACTACCCCACACCAGCCAGAATGGCCATCATCCAAAAGTCTATAAACAATAAGTGCTAGAGAGGGTATGGAGAAAAAGTGACCATATTACACTATTGATGGGATTGTAAATTGGTGCAACCACTGTGGAAAACAGAATGGAGATGCCTCAGAAAACTAAAAACAGAACTACCATTTGATCCAGCAATCCCACTCCTGGGCATCTATCCAGAGAAAACCATGACTTGAAAAGACACATGTACTCCAATGTTCATTGCAGCACTATTTTCAATAGCCAAGTCATGGAAACAACCTAAATGTCCATCAACAGAGGAGTGGATCAAGAAGATGTGGTACATATATACAATGGAATATCACTCAGACATTAAAAGGAATGAAATACCGGCCTTTGTAGCAACATGAATGGACCTAGAAATTATCATGCTAAGTGAAGTCAGTCATACAATGAGACACCAACATCAAATGCTATCACTGACATGTGGAATCTAAGAAAAAGGACAGAATGAACTTCTTTGCAGAGCAGATACTGATTCACAGACTTTGAAAAACTCATGGTTTCCAAATGAGACAGATTGGGGGGTGGGGGGGGTGCCCTGAGGGTTTGGGATGGAAATGCTATAAAATTTGGTTGTGATGATTGTTGTACACCTATAAACATAATAAAATTCATTAAGTAATAAAAAGAAAAGAAAAAGATAAATTAATTATTTCCTAAGGGAGAGAAAGGAAACAGCTTCCACATTTTCTGAAAGAGCCCAAAGGAAAAGTGAATTGATAGCTCGTAACCACAATTCTAACAGATGTTCTAACACTGATGTATTACATGGCCTGCCATGCATTATAGATCAGTAGCAATCAAAACTACGTTTTGGAGTTCCCGTTGTGGCTGGCGCAGTGGTTAATGAATCTGACTAGGAACCATGAGGTTGTGGGTTCGATCCCTGGCCTTGCTCAGTGGGTTAAGGATCCGGCATTGCTGTGAGCTGTGGTGTAGGTCGCAGACACGGCTTGGATCCCACATTGCTGTGGCTGTGGCGTAGGCTGGTGGCTACAGCTCCGATTAGACCCCTAGCCTGGGAACCTCCATATGCTGTGGGAGCAGCTCTAGAAAAGGCAAAAAGACCAAAACAAAACAAAACAAAAAAACTACGTTTCATCAGAAGTTCCCAACTCTGAAATTCGGTGGGGTTGTTTCCTTTTAGGAACAGAGTTTATAAGGGAAATCAGTGGGAAAACGGGGTTTGCTTTACAAAACTTTGACCTATATCTAGCTTTTCTGACAAACATCTATTACCAAAGTCCCTTCTATTGTCATTTATGCCAATTTTCCCTCATTAATCTTTAGCAGAGAACAGTCATTTCCTTCCATGAGCATACCCTGCTGTATACTTCAAAACCAAATGAGCTCCTGAATTCCCCTCGAAGGCAGACAGACGTTTTGGGCGCACACAGCATCCACCCTCTCCTCTGCTAACAACACCTGCTGTTCCTCTGGGAAATATCCCTCCCCTGCACTCAGTCTATGTGGTTGGAGGGGCGCTAACTACCCACTTTCCCCCTCTTCATGAGTGAACCCACCTCGAGGCTGCCTCAGGGTAATCTAGCCCAATAGCACCCCAATGACTTGTTCAGGAAGCGGGAAGAGACCAGATCGTGGAGCTCATTTTGGAACTACTAAGAAAATGAGCTCCTGGGGAGAGAAAGAAAGAGGAAAAGGGGAGAGTGTGCGTGCGTGTGTGTGTGTGTGTGTGTGTGTGTGTGTGTGTGTGGCCGGGGAGCTGGAGGGATTGAGTGTTTTTTGTGTGTTTTGTTTTCTTGGGGGGTTTCCGCCTGTGGAAGTTATTAACCCGGAGCAGCCACTGGCCATCATGTGGAGAAAGTGCACCCCTAAATGATGCACATGCAGAGGAGGGTCAAGGCAAGAGAGGAACGGAGAAAAGGAAGAGAACTGTGTCATGCTTTGAGCTCCTGGATCCATCTGAACTTCTACCCACTAGAATCTTTGGATGTATAAACCAATAAATAAATATTCTTTTATGCTTAGGTCAGTTTGACTCTTTTCAACTAAAGGAATCCTAATATATCCCTCTTCAGATTAGAGAAACACTCAGATTTAAAAAAAAAAAAATATTTTCCCATAACGCCAAACTTTTAGTTCCAACAGGGACCTTTAAATTCTCCCAATCTTACATGAAAGGGCTGCCAATAGCCAAGTACAGTTTCCTTGCTTCCCATAGTCCCGTGTCAGCAATTGTTTATCTTCCTTCTGGCTGGCTCCAAGACTGCTGCCAAATGGGTCTCTGACTGCTTGAGTTTACCTTCTAGGATACAGCTGCCATCTATGAGTTGATGTATCTCTGGAGGACAAGGGTTCCTTCTTTGCTCTTGCACACAGTAGTGAAGAGAATCATGTATGATGGTTAAGGGTATATAACAATTTAAAGAGATGAGATTTTGTGTGGCTGTTTTATTTCCTCTTTTTATTTTTATTTTTTTATTTTTTATTTTTTTGTCTTTTTTTTTTTTGCTATTTCTTGGGCCGCTACCACGGCATATGGAGGTTCCCAGGTTAGGGGTCTTATCAGAGCTGTATTCACCAGCCCACGCCAGAGCCACAGCAACGCGGGATCCGAGCCGCGTCTGCAACCTACACCACAGCTCACGGCAACGCCGGATCGTTAACCCACTGAGCAAGGGCAGGGACCGAACCCGCAACCTCATGGCTCCTAGTCGGATTCGTTAACCCCTGTGCCACGACGGGAACTCCTATTTCCTCTTTTTAAAAGTTCTCTGAATTTTAACAACTGAGGAAGCGTGGCTATAACCTTCACATGACCCTTGGCCAGTCCTTTGGAATCTGAAAATAGGGTAATTTCTGGGTCAGGACAGGCTTTAAGGAAACATGACACATCAATCCCTTTGGCAATAAGGACCATATGATTGTGGGAGAGATACCTGCTCCCATTCTGATCACAGGAAAACAACTATGCATTTCAAGACGTGGTATAACAGATACGATGCATAGAAGACAAAGGTGAACAAATCTGGCAAGTCTTGATGAGAGCGTTTCGTCTGTGTTTAGGAGCAAGGCATAGAATATAGGCAAATTAACCAACTGAAAAAATATTACTGAAAGTTCTTTATGCAACAAAAGAGAGACAGCCAACTTTGTAAAATAACCATTTCTCCCCCCAAAGACTTTCATTACACAGCGGGAAATGTGCCCTGATCCAATGCTGACTTCAAGCTGATCCCTTAGCATGCTACTCTGATTCTGCAGACCCTGAGCAATAACAGTAATTTAGGTCTCACATTACACAGGGCTCTCGCGCTGTAGGAAAGACAGTTTATCCTAAATGTCTTTGCTGACTGGCACTATCCCAGGAATATGCTAAGGCATCCCCACTTTATTTATTTATTTTTGTCTTTTTAGGGCCGTACCCATGGCATGTGGAGGTTCCCAGGCTAGGGGTCTAATCAGAGCTATAGCTGCTGGCCTACGTCACAGCCACAGCAACGCAGGATCCGAGCCACATCCGCAACCTACACCATAGCTCACGGCAATGCTGGATCCTTAACTCACTGAGCCAGGCCAGGGATTGAACCCGCAACCTCATGGTTCCTAGTAGGATTCATTTCTGCGGTGCCTCGATGGGCTCCTACTTCCCAAAATACCCATGTGAACCTGGAAAACTACCTACCCTCATCAATTTCTCAGGTGTTTCTGCTGAAAACTGTAAGAAACACAAAACCCCACATATTGTATGATTCCATTTATATGAAAATATCCAAAATAGACAAATCTATAAACAGAAAGTAGATTTAGTGGTTGCTTAGCGCTGAGGGAGTTGGGAGGAAATAGGGTCTGAGTGCTAATGATATGGAGTTTCCTTCTGGAATGATAAAAACATTCTAAAGTTAAGTATGGTAACAGTTACACATTCTGTGAGTATACTAAAATGCACTCAATTGTATACTTTCTTTTTCTTTTCTTTTTCGTCTTTTTAGGGCTGCACCTCCAGCATATGGAAGTTACCAGGCAAAGGGTCCAGCTGGAGTTGGAGCTGCTGGACTACATGACAGCCACAGCAATTCGGGATGTGAGCCTCATCTGCAAACTATACCACAGCTCATGACAAAGCCAGATCCTTAACCCACTGAACGGGGGCAGGGATCAAACCCACATCATCATGGATACCAGTCGGGTTGATTTCTGCTGAGCCACAGTGGGAATGCCAGGATGTTTTACTCTATATCATTTTGTACCTTTTGAATTTTGTACTACGTAATGTGCCAAATATAAATAAACAAAAGTTTAAAAAAACTGTGGGAGTTCCCATCATGGCTCAGTGGTTAATAAACCCAACTAGTATCCACGAGGACTTGGGTTTGATCCCTGGCCTTGCTCAGTGGGTTAAGGATCCGGCGTTGCTGTGAGCTGTGGTGTAGGTCACAGATGAGGCTCCAATCTGGTGTTGCTGTGAGATGTGGTGTAGGTCACAGACACGGCTCAGATCTGGCATTGCTGTGGCTGTGGTGTAGGCCGGCAGCCACAGCTCCAATTGGACTCCTAGCCTGGGAACCTCCAAGTGCTGCAGGAGTGGCCCTAAAAAAGACAAAAAGACAAAAATTGTGATAAGAGGCATGGTCTTTTAAAATAGAATAGCCGCTTTTAAAAGTAGAAAATGTAAAGTAATGTGCCAATCAACTGTAACAAAATGACTACAAATGTTTGTATTCTCTTCTTCCTGAAATCTCACTAAAGCGAGAGTCAAGGAGTAAAAAAGGTATAAACTCACCAAGAAGGATAAAAAGAATATAAGTATTAAAGGCTGACATTTGGGTAAGGAGAACAAAGATGGAACAAAATAATGATATGTATTTGATAGAGGTGTTGGACCATATGGAAAAAGTTAGCAATAATTACATAGAAAACTAAACAAATATACAGGAAAAGCACAATTGAACTAGGCTTAGCAATGAATAATGTCCTTGTGTCAGCAGCAAACACTGCCCAATTATTTCACCAAAAACTGTGATAGGGAACCGGCAGGATTTGAAGGGGGAGAGGCGTGCGAGTACATGTGCACGTGGGTGGGAAATCTTCTTCTGACGTGTAGGAAATGAGCAGATAATGTGCGAAATTTTTAAAAGGATATTTGTGTAAGTATTTTATTTATGGAGGAGTTCCAGTCGTGGCTCAATGGTTAATGCATCCGACTAGGAACCAGGAGGTTGCAGGTTTGATCCCTGGCCTTGCTCAATGGGTTAAGGATCTGGTGTTGCCGTGAGCTGTGGTGTAGGTCACAGACGCAGCTCGGATCCCACATTGCTGTGGCTCTGGCGTAGGCTGGTGGCTACAGCTCTCACTGGACCCCTAGCCTGGGAACCTCCATATGCCGCGGGAGCGACCCAAGAAATGGCAAAAAAGACAAAAAAAAAAAAAAGTATTTGATTTATAAATAGGGAGGTAATTACTAGAAGAAACTACTTAAAAGGATGTGAGGGATGATCTTCTCTGAGGACTGTGAGGGTTAAGCAGGGCTGGAGATAAGCTTCTTAAATCTTTGCAAACTGTGTTCAAAGAAATTAACAGAGGAGTTCCCATCGTGGCGCAGCGGAAATGAATCCAACTAGGAACCAGGGGTTTGCGGGTTGGATCACTGGCCTTGCTCAGTGGGTTAAGGATCTGGTGTTGCCATGAGCTGTGGTGTAGGTCGCAGATGTGGCTCAGATTCCGTGTTGCTGTGGCTGTGGTGTAGGCTGGTGGCTACAGCTCCGATTCGACCCCTAGCCTGGGAACCTCCATATGCTGCAAGTGCAGCTCTAAAAAGACATAAAGACAAAAAAAAAAAAAAAAGAAAAGAAAAGAAATTAACAGAAATAAGCCCATTTTAGAAACTAGAAAAGAGTTCCTGTTGTGGTTCAGTGGAAACGAATCTGACTAGTATTCATGAGACTGTGGGTCAATTCCTGGCCTCACTCAGTGGGTTAAGGATCCAGCATTGCCGTGAGCTGTGGTGGAGGTTGCAGATGTGGCTTGGATTTGGTGTTGCTGTGGCTGTGGCATAGGCCAGCAGCTGTGGCTCTGATTCGACCCCTAGCCTGGGAACCTCCATATGCCATGAGTGCAGCCCTTAAAAGACAAATAAAATTAAATTAAATTTTAAAAAAGTGCTTCAAGGATTTCCCTTTGTGGCCCACTGGAAATGAACCCAACTAGTGTCCATGAAGATGCAGGTTCGATCCCTGGCCTCGCTCAGTGGGTTAAGGATCCGGCATTGCTATAAGCTGTGGTGTAGATCTCAGAAGCAGCTCGGATCTTGTGTTGCTGTGGCTGTGGTGTAGGCTGGCAGCTGTAGCTCCCATTGGACCCCTAGCCTGGGAACCTCCATATGCTGCAAGTGTGGCCCTAAAAAAAAAAAAAAAAAAATCAAAAAACAAAACCCACTAGAAAGAATATAAAATGTATGAAGGAAGCTCTAGTTTGAAAGAACAAGGATGGTTGAAAGAAGAGGCATAAGGAAATTTTCCTTCTGATTACAAGGAAATAATCACCAACCTGTGACTGTCCTGTCCTTGCAGCTCAAGAACACAAAGATAAGAAAGGCAGAACTGAAGAGAAGGCGACTACTACCCTCTGGCAGGATATTTTGGTTGTTGCATTAGAGACCGCTCACTATAATGGAAACTAACAATCATTCCAGCTCCAAGAATCCAGGAAGCTGCATAAACTGGGGAAGTTGGTTATTAAATGAAGGAAGTATGGGGAACTCAACTGAATAGCTGGGCTGTCTTAGTAATTAGAGTAAATGATAACGTCTAGCATGCCAATGTGATGTCAAGTTTTTCTAAAGCTCCAAAGCTGTGTTAGGTATGGACAAGCCCTAACAAACTTACAAAGATTCAAGATGAGCGAGGGTTACTTAGGTCTTGAGGCAAAAAGAGGTATAGACTAATAAGCTGATGCCTTGTAAGAATGGCGGTATCTAGTGTCTGCCTCTTTAAATCAAGATCTAAATAATATATTCAAACACTCAAATAAGGCCAATATATTTGCTTACCTTGTTCTCTAATTCCCACTTTGGAGAACAAAAAGTAGAAAAGAGTAAAATCTGTATTAACTGACAGTTAACTATACTTGCCAGAAGCCATTTGGATCATGAAATATATATATATTTTGCTTTTTAGGGCCACACTTGTGACATATGGAGGTTTCCAGGCTAGGGGTCTAATCAGAGCTACAGCTGCCGGCCTACGCCACTGCCACAGCAACGTGGAATCTGAGCCAGGTCTGCAAACTACACCAGAGGTCACGGCAACGCCAGATCCTTAACCCAGTGAGTGAGGCCAGGGATCAAACCCACAACCTCATGGTTTCTAGTCGGATTCATTTCTGCTACGCCATGACAGGAACTCCTTATTTATTTATTATAATAAATAAAAACCTACTAGCAAAGACAATAAAAATTCCTAACATTTAATGAGTGTTTCTGAGATGCCAGGCACAGTTCTGAGCACTTTATATGTATTCATCCTTGTAATGCTTCCAACAATCCTTTGAAGTAAATGCTACTATTATTCCTAATTTTACTGAGGGAGAAGTTGAGGAACAGAAGGTGAAGAATATGGCCCAAGATCACAGAGCTGTCACATGACCTGCATGTGCTGCATCTGCTACCCAACCCCCGACCTGGCAGCAGTGCCTCGGAGAAAATCACTACTGGAGTAGTCCTAGCCTTGCAAATCCTAACTCCAAACACAGCAAATCTTACATTTTCAAGTATTTTTCAGCGTCACTGCATAAATTTTACTTTCTGTGGGACTCCAAGGTCAGAGGAAGGAGAAACAGTCTGTATACTGCCTCCCCTACAAACAGGCTAATCCTCCTCTTGGGTCTAGTTGGGCTTCATACGGGCTGCTTTGTTCTTAATAGGTGTATTTATTTACATTTATCTTTATGTGGAAAAGGGAAGAAGTAATGTTAATGAGATTTATGGGGTAACTTTAACTTGAGATGCTGTTGACGTTAGTGATGACTGAGGAACCATACAAAAGAAAATCAAAACTCTGTATGTGAGTGAGTTTTGGTTTTCAACTAGTGATTCTCAAACACCGCCACTTCCACATCTGCATGGGCTACTGCAAGCCCCTTCAATCCCTTATCCTACTACCCTCTCCAAATAAATAAAATAAAACCCAAACCAGCACCAAAGAGCTGGGAATCCACCTTGTCAGGACTGCCTCTATCGGCACAATACAGAACTGAGCTGAGAAAACCGAACCTCAAGAATATGATGACCAAGGAAGGGCTCTGCTGTGGTTAAGGACACATGACAAAGTTGTCCTAGTGCTGACTGAAGGTGTAAGTGAGGAAGGAGGGGAAAGGAACCACCAATCACTGCTGCTTTGAGAGTAATCCCGCCCTACACTTTCAGGGGAACTGGCATCACAGCTGATTATGGATGACAAAGAAGCAGGATGCTACTCATTCTCTTGTATTTACGAAGCTTTCAAAGAGTGAAAAACCCTGTATGTTAACATCCTCTTTATGCTCTCAAAAGAAACATTTACTGATACTATGACAAGCGAGCCTTCTGATGTCCCAGCAAACAGTAAGTGGTTGTCTTTCAGCTGAATCCAGGGAAGAAAATAAAGCAGTCTCAAGGACCCCCAGCGAGGTGGTGCCAGTAGAGGAAGTACCCCCTGAACTTCGGGTTCACTTTTTTCCTAAGTTGTCTACCGGCATTTCACCTCAAACCTATGCAAAGAGAAGCTGCAGAATCAGCAAAGCTGACTGATAGGTCAGGTTCTCACTAGCTCTGAGAAAGCCAGAGCCTCCCAGGGGAGCGGTCACCTGGCCTGACGCTCTAACAAGACGGGGCTGATCTCTCACATGCACCGGTGTCTTAAGGCTCAGAGACCTGCTCTGTGCTTCAGGTACCAAGCACTGATACAGACAGGACAGAAACTCTCCTAAATTCTCCATTTCTGCCTTACTTAAGCGAAGCAGATGTCCTGATGAAATGATTAGGCAAGTCTCTGTGACAGGTACTCTGGGCTAGGACTGGCTTAGAAAAGGTGATTGCTGTGAAAGGTAGGGTCAAGGTAGTTACCGTGACCTGCAGGACTTAAACTGTAGTTTCACATGGAAACCAGGCAGAGCTACTATAAACTGCCCTGATGAAATGCACGTATACATATAAACACCTTGTCTACAATTTCGGTCAGTGACCAGACCTAATCATGGACCTTTCAGGGGTCTACCTGGGCCTCAGGTTGAAATCTCTGTGCTAGGTAGGGCACCTATAAATAGAGGGGAAAGGAGAAGCCTTGAAAAACTGCTTCCACAATCAAAAGAACATGACCTTTTCTCCCCAGTGATATATAAATAAGACAAGGCCACTGGAAAAGATTCAATTACTACAGAAAAGCATAAAGAAGAAAATAAATACCCATGGATGTGTGGAAGGATTGAGGAATGAAGGTTATTGGGGGGGGGGGTCTGTTTCTTTTTAGGATAATGAAAATATTCTAAAATGGATAGATGCGTAACTCTGAACATATTAAAAGCTATAATATTATACAGTTAAAAAGGGCGAAGAGTATGGTATGTGAATATCTCAATAAAGCTGTCTTCAAAAAATCACTGAAATCTGAAAAAAACATAAGCATTTCAGGGCCCTCTCATCTGTACACCATTCCTTGAAAAAGTACACAAGCACACAAGCACACATACATACATACACTGTGTTTATAGTAGACAACTGCGTTTTATTTAACAATTTTCTTTTTTTGTTGTCTTTTTGCCATTTTCTTGGGCCGTACCCGCGGCATATGGAGGTTCCCAGGCTAGGGGTCGAATCGGAGCTGTAGCCACTGGCCTACGCCAGAGCCACAGCAACACGGGATCTGAGCCGTGTTTGCAACCTACACCACAGCTCATGGCAACGCCGGATCCTTAACCCACTGAGCGAGGCCAGGGATCGAACTCACAACCTCATGGTTCCTAGTAGGATTTGTTAACCACTGAGCCACAATGGAAACTCCCAATTTTCTTTTTTATGGGAGGATGAGTGGGGCTTATTCCCCCAGATGGCTTGGCTTTCATACTAGATCATTTGAGATGAAAACTTTAATAGTATTACCTAGGATGGAGTAATGTAAAGGATTCTTTTCAATTTTACTTCCATTAAAAAGAAAAGAAAAGGAGTTAAATTTTAAAAATGCATGGAGTTCCCGTGGCAGCTCAGCAGAAACAAACCTGAATAGCATCAGTGAGGCCACAAGTTCGATTTCTGGCCTCCCTCAGTGGGTTAAGGATCCGACATTGCTGTGAGCTGTGGGGTGGCTTGCAGAGGCAGCTCAGATCTGGTGTGGCTGTGGTGCAGGCCAGTAGCTATAGCTCCAATTCGACCCCTAGCCTGGGAACCTACATATACCGCATGTGTGGCCCTAAAAAGACCAAAAAAATTAAAAAATAAAAAAAGCAAATCAGTTATATATAGAGTATACAGAAGTAATCTGCAGCTATGGCATAAATTACTATGTGCCAGGTACTAAGTGTTACAGATGTAATAGGACAGTGCCTGTCCAGAGAGAGACAAATTAGACAACAATTACAAGACAGTGTGGTTAGTACAGCATGTTTGGGTGTAATGAAAACACAGTATGAGCTATGTAGCAGAAACATGAGGTTCTTCACTGCGGGTCGCCCTGGGGACCAAGGGCCATGTCTGTCATTATTCACATGTGGACAAAATTTCATGGACTTTTTTTGGCCAGAACTGGTATAGGCACTTAACTCCCATTTATACGCTTAGGGTAGATTTCCCAAAGAAAATGAATTGGCTCCAAGGCTATAAACATTTTCAGAGCTGCATTAAAAAATGTTCCAGGGAGTTCCCGTCGTGGCGCAGTGGTTAACGAATCCGACTAGGAGCCATGAGGTTGCGGGTTTGGTCCCTGCCCTTGCTCAGTGGGTTAACGATCTGGCGTTGCCGTGAGCTGTGGTGTAGGTTGCAGACGCGGCTCGGATCCAGCGTTGCTGTGGCTCTGGCGTAGGCCGATGGCCACAGCTCCGATTCGACCCCTAGCTTGGGCACCTCCATATGCCGCGGGAGCAGCCCAAAGAAATAGCAAAAAGACAAAAAAAAAAAAAAAGTTCCAATTAATTTTCCTACCAAGAGTGGTCAAGCGTGCCAATTTCACCTACAATTAGCTAGCACCAGATATTTCCATCAAAAAAAGAAAATTTGTGGGGTTTTTTTTTTTTTTTTTTGTCTTTTTAAAGTGAGAATTGCAACAATTTAAATTTCTTATTTATTTATTTATTGGGCCACACCCGTGGCATATGGAGGTTCCCAGGCTAGGAGGTCAAACTGGAGCTATAGCTGCTGGCCTACACCACAGCCACAGCCACGCAGGATCCGAGCCACATCTGTGACCTACACCAGTGGTCACGGTAATGCCAGATCCTTAACCCACTGAGAGAGGCCAGGGATCGAACCTGCAACCTCATGGTTCCTAGTTGGGTTCATTTCCACTGTGCCATGACAGGAACTCCTGTTTTTTGAAATGGCACAAAAAATTGTACTTTATTATTATTATTATTATTTTTGCTTTTTAAGGCTGGGCCTGCTGCATATGGAAGTTCCCAGGCTAGGGGGTGAATCGGAGCTGCACCTGCCAGGCTACACCAATGCCAAAGCAACGCAAGACCTAAACCCCATCTGCGACCTACACCACAGCTCATGGCAACGCAAGATCTTTAACCCACTGAGTGAGGCCAGGAATTGAACCCGCATCCTCATGAACTAGTTCATAACCTGCTAAGCTACAATGGAAACTTCCTCATTATTATTTTAATCTACATTTCTTTGTCTATCAGAAAAGTTTCTCAAAATTTTACTATTTGTATTACCCTACCATGAATTGCCTATTTTTAAAAAAAATTTCTTTTTATTTTTGGCTGTGCCTGTGGCATGTGGAAGTTCCCAGGCCAGGGATCAAAACAGCGTCACAGCAGTGGCAATGCTGGATCCTTAACCTGCTGTACCACAAGGGAACTCCTTTGCCTATTTTTCTTAATCACTTACATGCTAAAGATTTTTCTTATTAATCACTATGATCTCTTTATGTAGCAAAGGCTTTAACTGCTTGTTCTTTTTTTAAAAAAAAGTTTATTGAGACATAATTCACATACTATACAATTCACTCTTTTAATGTATATGATTCATTAGTTTTTAGTATATTCACATAGTTGTGCAACCATCACCACCATCTAATTCCAGAAGATTTTCATCACTCCAAAGAAACCTCCTACCTATTAGCAGTTACTTTCTTTTTCTGCCCAGATTCCCTGCTCTAGGCAACCATAAATCTATTTCCTGACTGTATAGCTCTGTTTGTCCTTCTTGTTGCAAATCTTTTTTCTTTAATTATACTTTGCATTTTAATTAAGGTTAAATTGTTTTCAACATGAATGAGTTTTAAACTTTTAAGAGATTAAACCTATCACTCTTTCCTCTTTGACTTCTCCATCCAGAGACTAAATACTGTCTTTCTGTGCGCGTTCTGCATCACGTCTTCCTTTCCACCTCCTGGTTCATGAATTCTCTCTTAGCTGCGTCTGCTGCAAAACCCATTCACTGGACTTTAAATTTTAGTTATTCTACTTTTTATCTTTAGACATACTTGGCTTATTACATATTTGGTTTATTTTTCAAATCTGCCACACTAGTTTTGGTTGTTCCCTATCCCTGAAGATATTTTTAAGCTTATCTTGTTTTCTTTGCGTATAATAAGCTTGGTTACGTAATAATTTGTGTGATAAGTCCAACATCTAAAGTCTTCTGGGACCTTGTTTTCTCGTGCTTGGTTATTTTGTGACTATATTCTAGTTACTGTACATAATTAAATGTACAGTAATTATTAACAATTATGGGAGGAAGAATGGGGAGTTACCACTTACCGGTTAAGAGGTTCTGTGTGGGGTGATGAAAAAGTTTTGGAAATTGCAGTGACACAACATTGTGGATATATTTAATGCCACTATACTGTACATTTTTAAATGGTTAGAATAGCAAATTTTATGTTAAATGTTACAATATAATTTTTTAATTATTTAAAATTTTAAAATAAAGGTATAAATTTAAAAAAATTATTGTGAGGATTCTTTGGGGTCTAGGATGAAGGTGCCTTCTTCTTAAGAGATATACTGTTGCTCTTATAAGACATCCACAGATACTACAGTATATAAACATTTTAAATTATAATTCCCAGCTTGAACTTTCCTGAATCCCAATAATGCAAATCTGTAGGAGAGGGAGAACATTTGGTGATAACAACCTCTGGTGACAAGACAATCCCTGGGGATGAGCTGAAGGGGTACCATTTTAATATATGATTCATCTGAAGGTGTCTTCCTTTGGGGTCTAGCTCAATGTTGGAGGTCTTCTTTCAGACTGCCCACTTCAAGTTGGGTCTGGGCTTTTGTTTTTGATCTTCAAGACCATAAAACTAAAACTTAGTTTCAGCAAATGCCCCCAGGGCAAGTGCAGGTTCTTAAGCTAGGTTCACCTTTTAGGGGCTGACTTTTCTCTTAAGATGTTGGCTTGGTAGTTCACTGCTTTCTTACTAGCTCTTTTATACTTTTAAAGTCTCTCTCTCTCTCTCTTTTTTTTCTTTTTTCTTTTTTGGCTGCTTCCATGGCATATGGGAGTTCCAGGCCAGGGATGAAATTTGAGCCAGAGCTGCGACTTACACCACAGCTGCAGCAACACAGGATCCTTAACACAATGTGCTGGGCCAGGGATTGAACAGGTGCCTCCACAGAGACAAGCCTGATTGTTAACCCATTGCACCACAGTGGGAATTCCCTTTTAAAGTGTTTTAAATAGGTTACCCTGCATAAAAGTTGTTTTAGCTGAGCTATCGCATTTAGCTGAGATATCACACCATTATTGCAGATGGAAGACAGAAATGTATTTTCTAGATTTTTGTCTAGTTTGAATGTATGATTTCATGTTTGAATGCATCTGACAATATGGCGCATACTGAAGTTTCTTTGTTAGTAATAGTCAGCATAGGAGATTTTCCACGTATCAAATCTGTCATCCTAAAGAAGTGTCTTCACTCCAGTGCCTTTCCTTGCCACTGCTGTCTCACTGAGCTTAACCTGAAGTTATTCTCACATTTTCATGTACAATTTTTGACCCACTGACCTAACTGATCCCCTCAGGCACCTAGTAAGTGTTACATGTAACAGCTTCTAATACAAATTGGTGAAAGATCAAACATATGGTACCACTAGAGAATCATCAAGAGGAGCAGAGCAGGGTGACTCTATGAGCTATCCTTTCCTTTGTATGTCCCTGTTATGAATAGTACCTGGATAGACACATCTGCACGAAACTGAGCTGCGGATTTAACCATTTGGTGGCTCAATTGCAAGATGAGAAATAATGGATATGTTCAATTTTATCTAATTAGTATTCCCCAACTTAGTAATGTTGCAAACTGAATCACTTCACAAGCTAAATATAGAAAAGTTACTATTATGGTCTGGTTTCTAAGCAACCATTTCATTAAGAAAAGCTCCACTGGGGAAAAACATCTGTTTGTCAGTAAGGTTTCTGCTGTGACCATATGTAATTTCATGGCGCAAAAGCCATGGTCACCCTGCGCCTTAGTAATCCCTAGTTGTGAAAGGGTCAGCCAGGGGTACTACCACAGAGGGAGCCGTCTGTTTCAACCTGTGTTAGTCCCTGAAACTTGCTATCATCAAACAATTCAGTTTTCCTGAACAGTCACATAATTTAAAAACTATTAACTTCTCATTTTAAAATCAATAAATGTTTGTACTAGAAAATGTGAAAAATATAAGAAAAAAGGGACAAAGAAGAAAATAAAATTCACTTGAGGTTGTTTTCTTTCTTTCTTTTTTTTTTTTTTGGCCTGAAGCTTGTGGAAGTTCCTGGGCCAGGGATCCAATCTGTGCCACAGCTGTAACCAGAGCCAGAGCAGTGACAACACCAGATTCTTAACCCATTGAACCATGAGAGAACTCCAAAACACTTGAGTTTTTGATGGCTTCATGTTAGATCTCATTTGAAAAAATGGACTCTGATGCTAATAAAAATTATTTGAAAAACACTGACCTAAAATAACTGCATGTGGTTTTACCTTTGTCATCTGCAATAAGAACATTTTTCTAAGGTTAGGGTCTATGTTGGACTGAGTTCAGAAATTTGGAGAGATAGCCAGACATAGTCATTGCTTTTCATGAAAACAGGCCTAAAAAGAGACAGCAATCTCTGAGAGGGGTGAGTGTCACATGACTTATCACATATGACATGGGTTATAAAACTTCCTTGATAAGTCAGGTAGATGGCCTAAGACAGTGATTTTTCAAACACTTTTTTTTTTTTTTTTAAAGCAGCAGAACCTTGTTTCTGCATGATATTTTTAGAGGAGGCTTGATGAAAGAACAAAAAAAAGAGCCTATCCAGGGGTTCTCTTGTGACACAGTGAGTTAAGGACCTGGCATTGTCATTGCAGTGGCTTAGGTTGCTGCTGTGGTATGGGTTCGATCCACATGCCACAGGTACGTGGAAAAAAAAAAAATCGAGAGCCTACCCAGCACACCTGTTCTTCACTGATCCTCAGGGTCCTCTGGAATAGAGACATTCACTTCACGTGGTCTGTCCTGTTTGTGGGCTCCTTCCCTGGCACAGCACTGCTACTTTGCTGTTCCCTCAGACTGGACCACCGTTCCCTCCCTTCTTTATTAGGTTAATTTCTAAATCATCTATCCGATCTCAGCTTACCGGTCACTTCCTCCTGCATAGGCTCTGTATCACTGTACACCTTTTCTTCATAGCACCTGTCAAAGCCACACTTCATGTTTATGTGTGGGATTTTTTTTTTTTTTTTTGGCCATGCCCAGAGCATGCACAAGTTCCCAGACCAGGATCAAACCCACATCACGGCAGGGACCCAAGCCACAGTAGTGGCAATGCCAGATCCTTAACCTGCTAGACCACCAGGAGAGTCCAGTTTTTTGATTAGTACGTGTTCCTCCAACCTCAGATTATACATTGCACTGAGGCAGGCCTGACTGATTTTCCAGAGCACTGTACTGAGCACAGTGCCCTCGCCCGTAGCAGGTCTGCAATAAATACTTGTTGAAGAAACGAACATTTAAAACCATTAAGAAAAAAAAATCAACACCCAAAGATACTTTACAAGTTCTTCTGTAGCTGTCTAAAGTTAGGCTGCCAATAATGGAAAACAAAAGTTGGCCCTAAAGTCCAGAAGTGCTTCTGAAACAGTCTTCTCCTAAGAAAGAAAACCTCAGCAGTCATGCCCTGGCAGGTGGATGGGAGAGATGACCTAATTAGGTCTCTGGTAGTTCAGAGTCTGCCGTCCATTCCCTGAGGCTCAGTTCATTCCCAACCTTCTGGCCTCCTCCAGGACTGCAGGTTCCACAAGGTCAGGCAACAAAACCAAGTGCACAAGTCTAATGTAAAAACCTACAAATGAGTGGCCCAAACCGTACAGACACCACTGAAGCGCACTTTGCCACCACTGCCCAAGATCTTGACGTGACCAGAGGCGGAAGTGGATGCTTCCATCAGTTAGAAATGTTAAACTCATGATTCAGCAACAAAAGGAACTATGTCAGGGTTAATAAAAAATATAATTGGGCTTATTAAGTGTGTGAACAGCTTCAAGGATCATCTTAATCACATCTGGTGAGACGAGGAATGTTAATTTGTATTTGAAAGGAAGGGTAAGATAAGTGCTCTCGTTTGGGAGGGAAAAGCAAGAGCAAAGGGAGCCTCCAGCCATTGCCTCAAAGTAGTTCTAGTAAAACGGATCGATTCCTTAGAGTAAAGGAATGGTGCACTTAGAGCTAAGCCTAACGAGGAGCTTGCTATTTTAGGTGTGAGCTCTCTTGCTACTTTATCTTCCTTAAGGTGTCTTCAGATTCCAACTTTACTAAAGAAAAGGTGGCTCCAGGGCAAAATTTAAAGAGCTGTTCTGCAGCAAAGGTACTTGTATCTTATTAATAGCTTGTAAAGTAGACATTTAAACTGACTTTTTATCCCAAGGTATCTCACAAGTGCCTTACAGGTACTGAATCCTGCCTTTGTGACAGCTAGGTGACATGAATAGGAGGTGAAGAACTGGAAATGAGCCCTGGAAATCAAGAAATTAAGAAGTATTTAATTGCTTAGCAGAAAATGTCAAGATCCACTGGTCCCATGGCTTAATGTTATTGTGTGCAAGAGCAGAGGCCATGGTTGAGAAAGGTGGGGAAGTAGAATGGCGAACAGAGGGAAGTACAGAGACGTCTAAGGCCTCGGCTCTGGAGTTGATGCCAGACTCCATCACTCGCTCACTGGTTGGCCTTTTACTGGTCACAACCTTTCACCTTTAGTTTCTTTGTCTGAAAAATGGGGAGATAAAGAAATTGGCTCTTACAGGGTTGTGCTGAGAAGTAAATAACATAAATTACATCTGCCATGTGGCTGGTGCTCAAGAAATATGTCTGAAAATACCAACGAAGGAAATAAAATAACCATCAACACGCACGATGCTTTCAAATCCAGGCAGCTCTCACCGAGATATTACAGGTAGACTGGCAGCAACAAGCCTTTAAAGCCCTCCTGGAGCCCAGACACAAAAGCTCAGAGGCCTTGTCTTGGATTCCGAAAAGGCCGGCGTCCCCCTTCTGCCCACAGACCAGCTGACCTGCGGATCCTCCCTTTGCACTCGCCTGCTCCTGAACACCTCCCTGCGCTGGCTTGTCTTTCGGTCTCCGCCCCTCACTCCATCTCCACACGTCCAAACGCTGCCCATTCCTAGTCACAGTTCCAAGAGTTCCACGAACAACTACTGCTCTGGATTTTCCAAGTTTATTTTTTAATTAACTGATTATTTTATTTTATTTTTTGCTTTTTAGGGCTGCACCTGTGGCATATGGAAGTTTCCAGGCTAGGGGTCAAAGCTAGAGCTGCTGGCTACAGCCATAGCCACAGGGGATCCGAGCCACGTCTTCAACCTACACCACGGTTCACGGCTCACGGCAACGCCGGATCTTAACCTACTGAGTGAGGCCAGGGATCAAACCTGCGTCCTCACGGATAAGGGGTTGGGTTCATTTCCACTGAGCCACAACAGGAACGCCTCTTTTTTTTTATTTTTAAAAGGGCATAATTCACTGATCTTTAGTATACTTACAAAGTTGTGCAATGGTCACCACCATTGAATTCCAAAACATTTCATCATCTCCCCAAAGAAAGTTCATACCCATTATCAGTCCCTCCCCATTTCTCCTTCTTCCCACTCTCTGGAAACTGCAGATCTGCCTCCTGTCTCTATAGATTTGCCTTTTCCTGACTTCTCATACAAAATGTGGCCTTTTGCATATGGCTCCTTTCACTTACTATGTTTTTTTGTTTTCCTGCTGTGCTGGGCTAGGGATCAAACCTTCGACCCAGCGTTCCCAAGATGCTGCCAATCCCACTGCACCACAGCGGGAACTTCTCACTAAGTTCTGAAGGCTCGTCCACTTTGTAGTATTAATCAGAACTCCATTCTTTTTTATTGCTAAATGATATTCCACTGAATAGACAGACCGTATATAATTTATCCATTCATCAGGTGATAGATAGGTTGTTTCTACTTTTTGGCTGTTATGAATAATGCTGCTATGAGCATCACATATATACATATGTTTTCATTTTTCTTGGGTGTATATGTCCAAGTGGAACTAGTGGGTCATGTGGTAACTATGTTTAACCTCTTGAGAACTGCCAGACTGTTTTGCAGAGAAGCTGCACCATTTTACATTTCTTCCAAAAGTTTATCAGGGTTTCATTTCTACACAGCCTCTTTTTTTTTTTTTTTTTTTTTTTTTTGCTTTTTAGGGCTGTGCTGCAGCACATGGAAGTTCCCAGGCTAGGGGTTGAAACACAGATACAGCTGCTGGCCTGCACCACAGCCACAGCAACGTGGGATCTCAACTATGTCTGCAAGCTACACCATAGCTCATGGCAACAAAGCATCCCTGAGCCACTGAGTGAGGCCAGGGATCAAACCTGCATCTTCATCGATACTATTCAGATTCATTTCCTCTGTACCACAATGGGGACTCCCCATACTATTTTTATTTATTTATTTATTTGTCTTTTTGCCTTTTTTAGGGCCGCTCCCGTGGCATGGGGAAGTTCCCAGGCTAGGGGTCTAATCAGAGCCACAGCAACACGGGACTCGAGCCGCGTCTGCAATCTACACCACAGCTCACGGCAACACCGGATCCTTAACCCACTGAGCAAGGGCAGGGATCGAACCCGCAACCTCATGGTTCCTAGTCGGATTCGTTAACCACTGCACCACAACGGGAACTCCCTCCCTATATTATTTTAAAGCAAGGAATTTTAAAATGTAATTTACTAGCATCAGAAATGAAACAAGTTCTATATAGGAATCTACATGTTCACCTAATCCACAATCTCAGTAAACTGTATAAATCCCCAGATTTATTTCTGAAGGCTCTTTCCTAACGCTCCTTTAAAAAGATGCTGATGTCTCCTGTGCTGAAAGCAGTAAGGACCAGCAGAGGGAAGGAGGGCAGGCAGTGTGAGGTAACATACATATTCTTCTAATGGAAGATGAGTTTCAAAGATACACACAGAGTGCTTCAAATAATAATACTGTACTCACCGCCAAATGAGCAAAACTACCCACGTGCAAATCAACCAACCATTAGATCAGCATATTATTATTATTAAGCTCTGGAAAGAGTTCGTTTGTCGTGAAACCACTTCTCATAGGCAGACCTGGTTGTCCTATACCTAAGACCATCTGGAAACCCAGCCTTGTGCCTTGGGAAAAGGAACAGCTATTTTAGGATGAATTATTTTCCCCTGTGGCAAGAGCACAGTCTTCAGAGTTGGGCTGACACTTTGTATCTGTGTCACTTTGGGCCACTTATTTAACCTCTTTGAGCCTCAGTTCCCTCATCAGTAAGATAGAGATTAAAATTCCTAATTTGTAGAGTTACTATGACTGACATACAAGTGGTGACTTCTATAAAACTTACTTCTATCTCTTATGTGGCGATTATTCTGGGAAATCTTAGAAAGTGAAAATAACTAAACTTGAAGTAGCTAGTTATCTTTTATTCACAGGTAAAAGTACTAAGCTGCTGAAGAAGCTGATGAAAATCTCAATGTGTCAATCTTCAGGAAGTGTGCCCAGTTTCTTGGGTTAGAACATGATGGTAGATAGTATTAAAGAAAAAAAAAAGAACATGTGTGTATGTGTGGCTGGGTCACTTTGCTGTACAGCAGAAATTGAAGCGACATTATAAATGAACGATACTTTAATTTAAAAAATCTTAAAATTTTTTTATTATAGTTGATTTACATTGTTCTGTTAATTTCTGCTGTACAGCAGTTTCTGTTGTGGTGCAGTGGAAATGAATCTGACTAGGAACCATGAGGTTGAGGGTTTGATCCCTGGCTTCGATCAGTGGGTTAAGGATCCGGCATTGCCGTGAGCTGTGGTGTAGGTCACAGATGCAGCTCGGACCCTACGTTGCTGTGGCTGTGGCATAAGCCAGCAGCTGCAGCTCCAATTTGACCCCTGCCCTGGGAACTTCCATATGCCATGGGTATGGCCCTAAAAAGACAAAAAAAAAAAAAAGAAGAAGAAGAAGAAGAAAAAAAAAAAGAAAGAGAAAAAGAAAAATGCAATCTCTGACTTGGGAGAGAAGAGGAGGCATGAATATTCATTACAGTGTTACCCATAATACCTTAAAAATGAAACAACTCAAATGTCTATCAACTGATGAATGGATAAACAAAATGTGGTTAATCAATACAATGGAGTATTACTCAGCCACAAAATGGAAAGAGGTCCTGATACTTGTTACCTTACAAATGCAAACATTATGCCAGGTGAAAAGAGCCAGACACAAAAGTCCATACACTGTACGACTCTATACTACGAAAAGTCCAGAACAGGCAAATCCACAGCGAAAAAATGTAGCTTAGGGCTTCCCAGGGGCTTGGGAGAATGAAGAACAGCAGCTGATAGAGGGTTTCTTTTTGAGATGATGAAAAAGTTCTAAAATTAGATAGTGGTGAGGCTGCCCAGATCTCTAAATTACTAGAAACCACCAAGTTTGTATGTATAAGTATTCAATGTGAATTTTAGGTGTATAGGCTATTACTCAAATAAGAAGTTTAAAAAATGGGGATATGGCCTATTTGCCAGAACTACTTCAAGAATTTACTGAGCTAGCATATACGAGAGACATTTACTAAATGCTCATTTGTTAATTAGGTGCTACAGACACCAGGTCTGGACACAAAAGAAATCTCATTTCAAGGACCTAAATGGAGATAGTAAACTTCACAGGGAGACCTTCCAAATTTCAATGCCTGATCCAATTAGATGCTCCTTCAAGGGATGGAACTGTTTAGGGTTAATGGCTGCCCAACTTACTTTATTTGAAGTAGGAATCTGAGAGTGAGATAGGGAGTTCAGCCTCTCTCTCTGACAAGTTAAGACTTGTAATCCTGCTCGGTTTGAAACTCTGTAAAAGTAATTTCACCTTGTATCCACCTTCCCCCCTTTCAGGCCTTCTGCCTTCCCTCCCCTTGGCTCTTCTGCCAGAAATGAAAACTCTTCTGTGAAAGGAAGAGGGTAGAAGAGCTAGTGCAATTTGCTCAGGCACGTCGAGATGTGTAGATTCTCTTCAGTCCACACACTGGCATATGCTTTCACCTCCCAGGCTTGGCTCCAAGCCTGGGGTTTCTTTTTTTCAATGAGCCTAGTAGTTTCATCCAAAGATTCTTTTGACACTGATGAGGATCACTTGGATCCCTGAAATGCATCTATCACTGGTGTTGCTTTCAAAATGTTCTTTAAATAATTGAAAGTGCCTGAGAGGACACATGAGCAGACCACAGTATGATAAACAACTTGATTATTATATCTTATTTGAAGAACATCGCATATTTATCACACTCATTACTGTACATCTATTTCAAGACTGAAATGTGAAAAATGCTTGAAACAGCAAATACACATTATGGACCCTAAAGGACATATTTTAACTTCTATTTTGGAAAAGAGAAGACTTCTACTTTTTATCTTATACACTCTGCTGTCATTTAAATGTTTTTCAAACAATAAGAATGAATTAATTTGTGTAGTAACAATGAAGAGAAAACAATGAGAAAGGAATATACAAGGCATCCAAGTAGGAGAGACACTTAAAGGGCACAGTCTAAGATTAAGTTCTCTATTTATAAACTCTGGATTGTAACTGGAACTAGGCAATTTGTATATAATTCCTTGCCTGAAGAAGTTGCTACTGAGTATCTGAGAGCAGCTGCCATGAGAACTAAATCAACCATCACTCTCTCAGTGGGACTAAAAGGAGATGAAGTCTTTACTATAATTAAAATTTAACTCATAAGGAATTTAGTTTTCAGCCTGTCCTGATGTACAGATAATATGTATTGATTCCTGCCTCAGGTATCAATAAGTACCTGTTGAATGAGTGAGTTTGTTTAACTCCCCTCTGCTCTGTCTCTTGAGTGTAAAAAAAGTTGGTGAGAAATTACAAAAGAAATGCAAAATATCAATAAAGTGGAGTTCCGGCTGTGGCACAGTGGATTACCAATCTAACTGCAGCGGCTCGCGTCGCTGCAGGGGTATGGGTTCGATTCCCAGCCTGGTGTGGTACGTTAAAGATCAGGTGTTGCCGCAGCTGTGGTGTAGGTGGCAGCTGTGGTTCAGATCTGCTATCTGGCCTGGGAACTTCCATACCCCTTGAGTGGGGACATAAAAAATAAAATAAAGTAAGTAAAGGATACGTTGTAGCCATTTCAAATGGCAGCCTAGAAAAGGAAGACTTGAAACACACATAGGCACACACCTATACACTCACACACACACTCCCAAAACTAATGCTACTACTCAGGAGTCCCCTTCGTGGCTCAGCGGAAATGAATTTAACTAGAGGACGCAGATTGGATCCCTGGCCTCGCTCAGTGGGTTAAGGACCCCATGTTGCGGGTGAGCTGTGGTGCGGGTCACAGACTTGACTCAGATCTGGCATTGCTGTGCCTGTGGCATAGCCCAGTGGCTACAGCTCCGATTCGACCCCTAGCCTGGGAACCTCCATATGCCGCAGGTGTGGCCCTAAAAAAAGAAAGAAAAAAAACCTAATGCTTCTCAAACCACAACCAAGCCCCCTGGTTCTATTGAACATTTACATGTGGGCTGGTCTTGTCTGATTGGGAATCCAGAAAGCCTTGGCTCTGGAGTTTTAAGCCTGAGCAATTGACATTGGCAATGCAGGTGGGAAAATTCAGCTCTTTCCTTTCTTAATGGGAAATGCACCTAAGGCTCTGGCCTTTAACTGCATGTTACAAACACCAAAAACATCAATTAATTCAAACCTGTCCATCGCAGGGAGCTGAGAACAGAAATTACACCTCTACCTCCCATGTTCAACTCCAAATTAGCTACTAACTGATTAGCATGCCAATTAAGAGTAGTAAAAACAAACACAGAACCAAGTTGTGATTTTTATAGCGGACCCTAGAGGCTAATGAGCTCAGTGGGTTAATCAGCTAAGAAGTTTACTCCAAACAGCAATGTTGCCATATGAGAATGACACACCACCCTTTCCCGAAAATTGTCAAAAAAAAAAAAAAAAAAAAAAATCACCAGGAAACATCTCCTTGACAGTATCAGCTTCCTGGAAAAAGTAGAGGATGACTGGTTTTCTGAGACTTATTAATTATCAGCATTTTAGTTCCTGCCTCACTGATTTATTTGATTTCCATAAGTGCCATTCATTGTCATGTGGCTTCCTGAGCCCTACGGGGCCCTCAGGCTTATCTCAAAGCCTGGTCTCTGGGACCTCTTGGCTGTCAGTAGTTACTTTCACTCTTGACACCCTCTACTCTTTTGCTCTCACCTACCTGCCCTTTGACCTCTGTGAGTGGGTATTTTGTCTCCTTTGAAGAATTTCTTTTTGCTTTTTAACTATCATGAAACTCATTGTGAAAGTGTTTTGTATAGATAGTAGGTGCACAGTAGATATTTGCTGAATAAAGGATGAACACCAAGCTCAGGCCTTCATCGCTGTATATTTTCCCCTCTGACCTCTGTCTTATTAAGTTTCAACTCCATGTCTGCATAGAGGATATACCAAGAGGTAAGCAGCCCATAAGGAGCCTTTGTGCTCATATAGATCCTTGCTGGAAAGACTGCGCTACTGGCTTCAATTCTTCACCCTCCCTGCATCCCCGTCCTTTGCTGGGTGACTTGGCAGTCTGTCCCACTAAAGAGACAGAGTGTATTTTTCTGTTCCTTGACAAATGGGTTGGGCTCTGTTGCTTCAAGTGGCAGAAGGAGGCAACAGTGACAGGTTGCCAGTTCCAAGCTTAGGAAAAGGCCTCTTGAGTTGATTCCTGCTCTCCTACACTTCTACCATCACCACGCAGAGAGGCCCTGGGAGGCCCTGGACCGGGGACGATCAGACACAGGTGCAGCAGGGCTGCCAAGGCCCACAGACGTGAAGGGAGAGGCAAGGCTGCCCATCAAGCCCAGCTAGGTCCGCTGAGCCCAGGGGTCTACAAATGCAGGAGCAGTAATCAACGCTTGGTGTTTTAAGCTAGTGATTGTTGGCGTAACCTGTTATGTAGCAGTAACCACCTGATAGAATCCACCTACTCAAGTTTTAGCTTTGAGAAATTACACATACCACCACCTAGCAATCTAACAAGACAAACAGTAGTGATGACAACATTAAAATCCTAACATACACTGAACAATTACTATGCACTAGGCACTTTCAAGGTATTAACTCATTTAATCCTAATGTTAGCCCCTCTTTATAAACTTTTAGTAATAGAATAGTTTAGGTTTACAGATTTATTGGAAAGATGCATAGAGAGTTCTCATATACGGCATACCCAGTTGCCCCTATTATTTTTATGTTAGCATGGTACACTGTCACAAGTAATGAAATTAGAGTGACATTCTTCATTATCAACTAAAGTCCAAAATTTACTCAAGATTCTTAGTTTTTCCCTAATGTCCTTTTTCTGTTCCAGGAGCCCATCTACATTACTTATTTATTTATTTATTTATTTATTTTGTCTTTTTAGGGCCGTACCTGTGGCATATGGAGGTTCCCAGGCTAGTGACCTAATCAGAGCTGTTGCTGCTGGCCTACACCACATCCACAGCAACTCGGGATCCGAGCCGGGTCTGCAACCTACACTACAGCTCATAGCAACGCCGGATTCTTAACCCACTGAGCGAGGCCAGGGATCGAACCCACAACCTCATGGTTCCTAGTCGGATTTGTTTCCGCTGTGCCATGATGGGAACTCCCCATCCACATTATTATATTTAATTATAAGTAAAAACTGACAGTTTTATCCCTCTCCTTATTAAATTTCATTTCATTATTTTTTTGGCAACAGCTTTACTGAGATATAATTTGTATACCATAAAACTCACCAATTTAAATATACAATTCAAAGTTCCCGAACATACCAAAAGGGTTGTGCAACCATCACCACAGTTTGAGAATGTTTACATTACCCCAAAAGGAAACCCTGCACCCTTCAGCTATTACCTCCCAATACTCTCCTTTCCCCCCAGCCCTAAACAAATCTACTTTATGTCTCTATGAATTTCCCTATTCTGACGTTTTGTATACAGGAACCACACAACATGTGACTTTTACGTCACGAGCTATAGTGTTTTCAAGGTTCATCCACACTGTAACATGTTTCGGTATTTCCTCAATTGTTTTTGGCTGAATAATATGCCATTGTATGTATACACCCCGTTTTGTCCAACCATTCGTCAAATGCTGGATGGACATCTGGGTCATTTCCACCTTTTGGCTACTATGAACACTCATGTTCAAGTTTCTGTATGGACATGTTTCCATTTCCCTTGGGTGAAGACCTACAGGGAAAATCTCTGGGTCAACTGACAACTCAACGTTGATCATTCGGAGGAACTGCCAGACTGTTTTCTAAAGTAGTTGTACGATTTTAAACTCCTACTTCGCCTCCCTTTTATAGATGAGAAACTGAAGCCCAGAGGGATTAAATCATTTGCCGGTGTTCATCAGCTGAGAAGCAGGGGAAGCGGCAGTGCAGCCTGGGCAGCCCCCTCCAGGCCCCAGCTCCTGACACCTGTACCACACGGACGGAGCCAAGAGAAACTATAGGTTAACTCTGCCTTCTCACCACGTGTGCAACTCACCCTCTTGGGAGGGATGCCTAATTCTCTACACCCCTTTCATGAAGCCTCTCTCTAGATTTGAAGGCCACAAATTAATGGAGATGGGAAGAACAATAAAGAATCACAAAAGACAAACGAAATTATTGCAAAAACATTTTGAGGAAGAAAGAGTACATATTCTGAGATTCTTCAGCTTAAAGAGAGAGCCCAGATGCACAGGGACAGAATCAAGTACCTGAAAGGCCAAGGTAATAAGAGCTCATGTGTGAGCCACCCTTTACCTCCTTGAATTACAGGAAATGGGATTTCATCCATAGCGTAGTAAATACAAATGAAGGTTCCCCTATCATTATGAGATTATAAGGCCCCTTTAGGACCCCTCCAGGAATATCATTACCATGACTTAAATCAAGTCCTAGATAGGAGGCAGGAAGATGGACAAAATGACCAGCAATTTGTGGCTCTATGATGTTAGAGATTTTGTGCAAAGATATGTGATATAATCCTTGGTCCACAGATTCAAAGTCCTTTATCTAGAACTAGCTTACCCTGAATAGCAGACAGGTATACAAAGGTGTCTTCATGTTCCAAGTTCTCCAAGAAAACCTGGAACCACAAAATATAGGGTTAGGGTTAGGGTTACGATTCACAAAGATCAAGCAAGATTTAAGAACCCCTTAGAGTGGTGTCAAAAGACCAGTATAACTGGAGTTCCCATCATGGCTCAGTGGTTAATGAACCCGACTAGCAACCATGAGGATGCGGGTTTGATCCCTGGCCTCGTTCAGTGGGTTAAGGATCCAGCGTTGCCGTGAGCTGTGGCATAGGTTGCAGATGCAGCTCGGATCTGGCATTGCTGTGGCTGTGGCGTAAGCCAGCAGCTACAGCTCCGGTTCAACTCCTAGCCTGGGAACCTCCATATGCCATGAGTTTGGCACTTAAAAAATAAAGACAGAAGACAAAGAAAAAAGAATAGTATGAGTGACTCACTTTGTTGTAAACATGATGCTAATACAACACTGTAAATCAATTATACCCCAATAATTTTTTTAAAAAAAGGAAAATTAAAAAAACAGAGATAATAGGAGTTCCTGTCGTGGCTCAATGGTTAACAAACCTGACTAGTATCCATGAGGAAGTGGGTTCAATCCCTGGCCTGGTTCAGTGGGTTAAGGATCTGGCGTTGTCATGAGCTGTGGTGTAGGTCACAGACTTGGCTTGGATCCCGAGTTGCTGTGGCTGTGGTACCACAGCAACTCGGGATCCAAGCCAAGTCTGTGACCTACACCTGACCCCTAGCCTGAGAACCTCCATATGCCTCAGATGTAGCCCTAAAAAAAAGACACAAGACAAAAAAATAAAACAGAGATAACAAAAAAAGAAACTGTGGAATATTCTTATAAGAAAATAATAAAGCAATGAAATAAATGGCTAAAAAAAGAATAAATGCTTTTCTTCCTCTTTGTTGTGGCTAGACATTGGTCTAACTTTAGAATCTTGTGAGGGAAACAGCATATATATTTGAAGTCTCATTTTTATAATAGTTAAAAAGGGTAGCAATTGGGGGAGCTACTTCTCAAAGTTGTCAGGTATGCACCAAGACCTGGAAACCAAAATCTGGACGCGCAATCCCCAACATCTTTTCCACTACAGCCCATGAGAGAGCCAGCCCACTCTTAGTTACGACATGACAGATCCCAACACACAAGAGGCCAGGTTTGGGGTCATGTCCAATTAATGGTATATCTGCTATAACTTGACCCTTTTCTCTTGTACTCAGAAAGCGTATGGAAATGCAAGTGTCAGACAGAGATGTTATTGTTAGGATAACCTTGAATCTGTTCTAATTTATTCTAAAAAATCTTTTGCAAATTTTAGCACTTCAATTGACATCAGTAACCAATTACTCTAACACATCTTATAATTTCAGAACCCACAAGAGCATGTCAACTGCAGTGGGTCTTGTTTATCTAGAAGATACAATGGTGACATGTTAGGTTTAGGCCCTAACTAACATGAGGGCCAGAGAAAGACAGTGGCCACGTGCCCGTGTCCCTCCTGCTTGGTGTCTAGAAGACGGGGGTGGTCTGTTGCATACAGAGTGATGCGTCCTTTGCTGGCACAGCAATTCGTGATATCAGCTTGATACTCCTGGTTCCCACAACTGCAGCATGTGAGGGATGCCTGAGGTTATTTAAGATGGTCAGGTTGGGAGGAGCATGACTGGAGTAAGAGAAGCTTAATCCAGGGTAGTGGGCATGGCAATAAAGAGACAGGTTCGAAAGACTTCTGGGGAAAAGAAGTGACAGGACTTAATGACCAGTTATGTACAACCAATGAAGGTTAAATTACTTAAAGAAAATTCCAAAGACGTGCATAGCATTCATCATCTACATAGATGTATGAAGGGCTATTTTTAGTGACTACTCAAAGGCGGTAGATAATTTGAGGTTTTCAGCAACATTTCAATGACAGCAAATCCTTAGCACATTTCTGTGACGTGGTTTTCTCGTCTACAAAACGGGGATAATATTAGTATGTCAGTTGTTGCAAGAATCAGAGATCACGTCTAAAAGGCAAGAGACCCGGCTCAGTAAACGGAAGTTATCACTCTACTACTGGTTCTAGTACTTTAGTGACTAAAAGTAACTGTTTCCGATCAGAATCATAATTCTTGATCTAATGGCTAGAGCATATAGAAAAGATAATAGGTTTAAAAAAAAGATAATAGGTAATAACAGTTACGATAATGAACCTTTACTGGGTGCTCATTATGTGCCTGTCATTTAATTAGTCCTTTGCATGGATTATTTTATTTTAAACCTTTCAACATAAAGTGGGTCTAATTATTATTATCCTCACTCTACAGATGGACACTGAGGCACAGAAAATTTAACTTGTCCAAGAAACTGACCTGTGATTTGATTAGTCATCTTCAGACCCTCTGCTCTTAGTCTCTAACCCGTACTGGCGTCAGAACAATTTCCACAAAAGAGAAAAGATCCCCAACTAAGCATACATATTCTCCCACATACATCGATGGTACACAGAACAGCTTTTTCCACCGTGATGGAGGGAGAAGAGGGGAGGAGACCCAATTCTGCCCAAAGCCCCTCTTGAAAGGGGCCCAGAGAAAACAGGTGGCTTATGTAGGCTGGGTCACAGTGTTGAAAGTGGCCTTATTTACCAGAAAGGTACTTTACCGCCACTGGGAATCTGCCCATGTTCTTCCATCTATTTTCTTTCAGTGGCTCAAACTACTCGTTGTGAAACTATGTGAAGATCTACTTCCTCCAGATTTTAACTCTCTTCTTTTCCTGACTGTCCACAGAGGTTCTTGCCTGTAAAAATGCTGGCACTCTGCTCATGTTCAGTTGAGCAGTCTCATGTATATCTAAGTTTTCCCTGTATCTAAGTCTTGCTTCTGCAGAATAATGACAGCTTCCCCAAGGGTGGTCTAGGACAGTGCGTGATACACAGTCAAGGCTCCTGGAAAGTGGCCTTGACACCTGTGTGTGTGTGTGTGTGTGTGGTGTGGTCTACTCACCTTGAGAAGTTTCTCCTGCACCTCAAGGGCTTTTGGTTCTCTCTGCTCTACCCAGCGAGAAAGAGTTCGCAGGGCAGCAGCCCTTGTTGGAATCTGAGGGTCGTAAGCTGATAAAAGAGCTTCCTGGAGCTGCTCTGCGGTTAGGCTTCCTGATTTCTGGTTTGTAGTGATGCTGGGCTCACGGACGACCGGAGGAACAAGTGGAGGATTAGGTTTCAGGCCTGTTTGTCTGGACATGTCGTGGCTTTGCTGTGGTTTGAGGTGGCTAGGAGACATGTCGCAGTGTCTTTCATGACTGGCTTGTTGCTGCTCTTCCCTTTTCCCTTCTGGATCCTCTTTGCTCAGGGTACTCTGGGCAGCCACACTGACAGCCTCAGTGGTAAAGGCTCCGTGGGTGGAGATGGTGATGCGGAGGTCAACGGCCAGTTCTTGGATGACGGGGTCAGGGTAGGTGGTGGAGACCTTCTCCAACAGTGGCACCAACTGCTTCAGGACGGCAAAGTCACTTGACTTCAACTACAAAATGAAATGAAAAATGCCAAACCCAAATTAACATAGCAGATGTTAATATGACCTGAGCACAAGATAACAGATTCTGAGAAAAGGGGCCAGGAAGCAAACCTTACTTCTGGCATAATCAGTATATAGCCTGGCACTCAGTAACCTATAGCCTGGCACTCAGTAACTACTGTTGAATAATTACGGCTAACGTTTATTGAATACTTACCATGTACAGGTACTTTGCTAAGTTAAAAAAAAAAATGCCTCATTAATGCGTATTACTACTCAGTTTTTACAGTCTGATGGGCAAAACAAGGTACCTTATGATTTTAATTTGCACTACCCAGACCTAGCAGTGCTGTTAAGCATCCTTCTATGTTTATTAACTGCATTTCTTCTTCCTATTTAGCCTTAGAATCCACGTACTCTTAGATTGTTTGTCTCTATAGCTATTCTTACCATATCAAATTTTAATACCCTGTCATATGGTGAAATTCTTTTGTATTTTGACTTTTATTGTATCTTTTTTTTTCTTTTTACAGCCACACCTGTGACATACAGAAGTTCCCAGGCTAATTGAATCAAAGCTGTAGCTGAGGCCTATGCTACTACATAAAATATACAAAGAACTCCTAAAACTCAACTATAAGAAAACAAACAAACTGATTAAAAAATGGGCAATGGAGTTCCCACTGTGGCCACAGTGGGTTAAGAATCTGACTTCAGTGGCTGTGGTCACTGCAGAGGTATGGGTTCAATCCCCAGGCCAGCACAGTGGATTAAAGGATCCAGTTTTGCCACAGCTATGGCACAGGTTGCAGCTGCAGCTCACATTCAATCCCTGGCCCAGGAACTTTCACACGCTGTTGGTATGGCCATTAAAAACAAAAACAAACAAAAAACAGGCAAAAGACTAGAACAGACATCTCCCCACAGATGATATACAGATTATACAGCATATGAAGAAATACTCAACAACAACAACAACAATAAAAGACAAAAAGACAAAAGACAAAAAAAAAAAAAAAAAAGAAATACTCAACATTATATGTAATCAGGGAATTTCAAATAAAAACAACATCCATTAAAATACCTAAAATCTAACACCACCAAATGTGGAACAATAAGGACTCTCATTCAGTGCTGATAGGAATGCAAAATGATATAGCACCACTTTTGTTAAGATAGTTTGGCAGTTTCTTACAAAACTGAACATACTCCTACCATGTGCTCCAGCAACTGAACTCCTTGGTATTTACCTGAACGAGTTGAAAACGAATATCTATACAAAAACCTACACGTAGATTTTATAGCAGCTTTACGCATAACTGCTAAAACCTGGTGGCAACCAGATGTCTTTTAGTAGGTGAATAGATAAACAGACTGTGGTACATCCAGACAATGGAATATTATTCAGCACTTAAAAGAAAAGTGATGGAGTTCCCGTCGTGGCTGTGGCTCTGGCGTAGGCCAGCAGCAAAAGCTCCGATTTGACCCCTAGCCTGGGAACCTCCATATGCCATGGGAGTGGCCCAAGAAAAGGCAAAAATACAAAAATAAATAAATAAATAAAAATTTTTAAAAATAAAAAGAAAAGTGCAATCAAACCACAAAAGATGCAGAGGAACCTTAAGTGCATATTATTAAGTGAAAGAAGTTAGTCTGGAAAGGCTACTCAGGTACAACATGGTAAATCAACCAGACTTAAAAAAAAAGAAAGGCTACTTAGCATATCAGTTCAACTATGTAACCCTCTAGAAAAGGCCTAAAGGCAGAGACAATAAAAGATCAGCTGTTTCCAGGGCTTGGGGGAGGGAGGGATGAATACACAGAGGATCTGAGGACCAGTGAGAATATTAGGTATAAACTATAACGGTGGATACATGTCACTGTATGTTTGTCAATATTTAAGTATACTACACCAAGACTGAACCCTGATGCAACGTATGGGCTGTGGGTGATAATGATGCGTCCATGTAGGTTCATCGACTGCAACCAGTGTACCACCCCAAGACTTGATGTTGACGGTGGCGGAGTCTGCGCGAGTGGGGGCAGTGGGGGATAAGAGGAATCTCTGTACCTCCTGCTCAATTTTGCTGTGCACCTAAAACTACTCTAAAAATACCAGAGTCTACTTGTAAAAAACCCAACCACTTTTTCTCCTTGTTTTCCAACCTCTCAGTCATTGTGAGATTCATCTTACTTAACTAAGTAAGCTCTCTGATGGGCAGGTATATGAATTCTGAATCAAATCATTTCTAGGGCAATTAAAGTTATACATTCTTTTAGCTTCATCAGCCTACCAATTCCCCATTATCCAAATTATCAGGGAAATCTTAGAGGTGCCAACTATGGGTTTATAAGTGTTCGAAAAATTTTTTGAGGTATAAGATATATTCACTTTATCGGTAGATGAGAACAGTGGAGCCCTAAGTAATTATTAATTATTTTTCAAGGGTCACCAAGGGCCCCTATCAAAATTGAGAACTGACCACAAAGCCCTCATTTATCCTATCACTGCTTCTCAGCACAGATCTCACATCCAGACCTTAGAATTCTGTGTACAAGTCCCGAGGTCTGAAGGAGCAGCCCACAGGTGAGTGACAGAGTCCTTTATCTGGCTGCCTCTCTGCCAGAGTTTCTGGAACACTCTAGGAACAGAGTGACCTGTGCTATGTCAGCTCACATCTATGATTTGTTTCGGGGTGTCAGGAGTAAAACAGTTAAGGTGGTGAGCTGTTCTAAACCTCTGCAAGTTCTCAAATTTAAAAACTAGGGGTTGGAGTTCTCTTGTGGTGCAGTGGGTTAAGGATCTGGCACTGTCAGTGCAGTGGCTCGGGGCACTCCTGTGCCACTGGTTTGATCCCTGGCCAGGGAAATTCCATATGCTGCAGGAGTGGCCAATAAAATAAAGAAAAATAAAATAAAACTGGGGGTTGGACCGGTAGGGGTGGGACTGAGGGTGTGAGTGGTGGAAGAGAGCATGTCCTCTAAGGGAAGCGTAAGAGAACTGGGGTGACAGCCAGAGGAAGGCATGCATACACTGAAAAAGCCCCACATGAGACTTTCCAAAGCTCCCCTGAGGGGCACACTCATCCTCCTCCTGCCTTCCCCGGCTCCAATGAGAAGCACAATTTTGGAAGAATCCAAGGATTTCTTCCACCAATAAAATGCTGACCTACAAATTCCTAACTCTGAAAAATATTTAGATTTATTTGGTGTTCTCATTTCATTTCTGTATATCACCTATGCTTCTTTAGATATTTAGCTAAAGCAGTTTATATGTCTGGGTCCTTATTTATAGTGTCATTAAATTTATTTACAAGTGTTTTATAATGAGCTATACACAAAGACACACATAAGATATAGAAATACACTTTATTTATTTATTTATTTATTTATTTTAGGGCCACACTCGAGGCATATGGAAGATCTCAGGCTAGGGGTCTAATCGGAGCTGTAGCTGCTGGCCTATGCCACAACCATAGCAATTCGGGATCCGAGCCGCATCTGTGACCATAGCTCATGGCAACACCAGATCCTCAACCCACTGAGTGGGGCCAGGGATGAAACCTGAGTCCTCATGGATACTAATTAGGTTTGTTACCATTGAGCCACAATGGGAACTCCTACATCTTTTTTTATATTAAAGGTATAAGATATATTCATTTAATCGGTAGATGTGAAAGCGGAGCACATCTTTTTTTATATTAAGAACTCATCAGATGACTCACAACCACAAGAAGGTAAACCCCATGAGAGCTAAGAGACACTTGATAAATACTTCTTGAATAAGTTCATTCTATGATACTCTCAGAAAATTGGCATGAGATCTAAAGATCTGAGTTCAAATCCCAGCCCCACCAAGATCAGGTCTGTTCCACACAGCAGTGCTTCAGAGGACCCAATGGGTCCTGGAGCATCATGCAGAAACTGCTCCCTGGGGGGACAAGGACATTACCAACATCATACTCATACTGATGACCAATCCTGACGTTTGGAAAATGAGTTTGGAATTACAGACGTCTGGTTAGCAGTCCTAAACCTCTACTTTCTCCACATCAGCTCCTCTTCCCTAGATACTATGGTCTAAAAATCACCTTAATCACATAAATTAGAAAGGAAAGAAAGATTCAAAAGCCATTAAAATCTGTTTCATTGGCTAAAACAATGGATCCTAATGAGGGACAGATATAATATAATCTTTTAGACTCGGAAACAAAACCCTAGGCTGACAATGACCATCTGAAAACATAATTCGGAATTGTGACTTTTTTTTTTTCCTAATACAAAGACAGAAAACCTAGTGTTACTAAAGAAGCTCCTTATAAATCCTTGAATCAAACAAACAAAAAAAAAGATCTAGGGCAAAGGTATCAGAGTGACGTGTTCACATTCACTTTAAATGCAAAGTCAGAGGACTCCAGGATATAATCGGTGAGTCAGGATGGCTCATGGAAAGGGAGGGACAGGTGAGGGATGCACGTTTGCAACAGTGAGGTGAGCCTCTGTTAGAACATGACTAATTTACATAGCTAGGCCCCCGCCGCCTTAAGATTTCTGTTCTATTTTCCATTTGGGATGTGGCTTAAAATTCTAAGTGTTAAATCAGCAAATTTTTAAAAAGCCAAAAAAAAACCAAAAACCAAAACAAAAACAAACCCAAAACCCACAAAACAAACTCTCAACTATGGAAATAAAGACTATTCAAATTAATACTCAACCAGAAAAACAAAAATCCATCAGGCCAACTAAATCCAAAAACTGTACAACTTAAGGAAAATGATTCCACTGATGAATTCCTCCTAGACAATTCTAACAGCAGGGATATAACATGACTCTCGAAACTGAACCAAAAATGTTTTTTTCAGACTACATGGGAAATGTAAAATTAAGAGGGTTAAGTAAATCTACCAATAATTGGGTTTCAAAGTAACAACAGACCTAAATAAAATTCCTTCTCCCCTTAAGGACAAGTTAGAGATGGGCAAATTCTAACGTATCAAGGATAGGATCAGATTTTAATCCTCAAACGCAAAAATCCATTCCCGGAGGGTTTTCTTACTCACTGTTAAGAGTTTTCCCAGTTTGACTTCAGGTCAGATTTCATGACCCTCACACTGCATCTAGTCTGCCCTTGTCTCCTCACCTAATGTGGCAGGTGCTGAACCAGTCACACACGCATGTGCCTACCCTGCCACCTTGTCTGGCACTTCCCTGACCCTCGGCCTCCACAGTTAATCTACACAAGCTTGTCGCAGTGCCTTAAGGACACCACACTTGTTCCTGCTTCCCAGACCTCAAACATGATGGTTCTTTAATTGGAAGAGTTTCCTCCATCTGCACCACACACGTTCCAAAACCCTGTGCATCGTTCAAGTCGTAGCTTTGACTTCCACGTACATCCTCAGTGGAAACCTTCCCAGCTTAGGTTAGATCCTGTGTTCTCTTCTGAGGCACTTTGTTTAAGTCTTTTTTTTTTTTTTTGGTCTTTTTGCCATTTCTTAGGCCGCTCCCGTGGCATATGGAGATTCCCAGGCTAGGGGGCTAATCGGAGCTGTAGCCACTGGCTCACGCCATAGCCACAGCAACTCGGGATCCGAGCCTTGTCTGCAACCTACACCACAGCTCATGGCAACACCAGATCGTTAACCCACTGAGCAAGGGCAGGGACCGAACCCGCAACCTCATGGTTCCTAGTCAGATCTGTTAACCACTGAGCCATGACGGGAACTCCCACTTTGTTTAATTCTAAGTACATTTTTCAAATAGTTATTTAGTGTCTGACTCCCTCACTGGCTCTAAGCTTTATGACGGTAGAGACCATGTTTGCTCTGCCCACTGCTAAATCCCCAGCATCTTAGTATCTGGCACAAAGTGAGTATGTAATAGTTTCTGAGTGAATAAATTTAAAAATTATAACTTAAGTATGTAAAAGATACATGCACTGGAAACCAAGCTTCAACATGCTACAGGATATGAGTTGAACAATGGATCCTGTGCTAAAATGGATTCAAAATGGGGACTCCTAAGCAAACGGAGGTTATGACAGTTCTTTCCTGACCGCAGCATTGGGGACAAGGACACTACAGTGAGGGCCAGAGACTCAGTATTCACCACGGATGCAAAACACTGTGCCAGGGAGTTTCAAATCAAGCTCATCCCAGGTCAGAAAGGGCCCTGCTGGGAGTTCCTGTTGTGCTCAACAGGTTAAGAACTACTATCCAGGAGGATTCAGGTTTGATCCCTAGCCTCGCCCAGTGGGTTAAGATCTGGCATTGCCACAAGCTGCACCGTAGGTCACCTAGGATGTGGACTCACCTGGGATTTGGCGTTGCCGTGGCTGCTGTGCTGATTTGACCCCAAGCCTGAGAATTCCATATGCCTCAGGTGTGGCCCTAAAAGAGAAAATTAAAACAAACAAACAAACAAAAACAGAGTTCCCATCATTGCTCAGCAGAAACAAATCTGATTAGCATCCATGAAGATGCAGCTTTGATCCCTGGCCTCGCTCAGTGGGTTAAGGATCCGGCATTGCTGTGAGCTGTGGTGTGGGTCACAGATGTGGCTTGGATCCCACATTGCTGTGGTTCTGGTGTAGGCTGGCAGCTGCAGCTCCAATTAAACCTCTAGCCTGGGAAACTCCATATGCCACGGGTGCAGCCCTAAAAAGCCAAAAAAAAAAAAAGCCCTGCCCTCCTGATGGCAAAGTCATCAAGGCAACAAGGTGAAAGCGACCTGGTTTCCTTTCCTCCACTTCGGACAGAATTCTTACTAACAACCTGCCCTGTTTGTCCCGGGGCTTCTATGCGCAGTACCCATTCTTATTCCTCACAGGGGGATGGAAGGAAAGCAGGAGGCTTTTCTCTTCTCCCTCCTTTCAAGTTTGGCTCAGGGCTGCGACTCACCTGAACAGCTCCTCCCAGCATGACGGCCACAAGCCCCATGGACATGCTCAGTGTCTGTGATTCCACACTGCTCTCCGCCTGGTGGGCCAAGCTTGCACAGGCTCGCTGCAGGGTTGCTGCTACAAAGTCCACAACCTACCACAGAAATAGAATTTAGAATCAGCCAGGAAGAAGGGAAAAGAAATCTCAAAATTCACTTTACATCTTGGGTCTACATACTCATCTCTCCCCTCCTCAACAAACTGTAGCAAGAAGCGTCAGGAACAGGCGCTACTGGGGAGCAGGCGTGGAGCTCAGTGTTTTACAGGCACAAGCTCACTCAGGTTTCACATCAACTCTAGGACGTTGGTACATCTGCCCTCACTTTCAGATGAAGAATCTGAGGCTGAAAGAGGTGATCTGCTCAAGGCCACAGAGTCAATAAATGAGAAAGTCCATTTATACTTTCCCAAATGTTTTAATCACCAATCCACCTTCCTTTACTTTTCATGAATTTTGCCAGGAAATTAAAGTGAAAAATGATTGGTTGGAGTTTTCCAGTGGTGCAGCAGGTAAAGGATCTGGCATTGCCGACGCAACAGCTCTGGTCGTTGCTGTGGCGAGGGTTCAATCTCAGGCCTGGGAACTCCCGCATGCCTCAGACATGGCCAAAAAAAAGAAATGATGATTTGTTACTTTCTGACCGTCTTAGAGTATCCTAGATCTGCCTCTCCTACGGAGGGTTCCTCCTCAAGGATGCCTTCCCCCCGTTTTGACAGTCTAGTTCTAGAAAGCAGGGAATGCAGCAAGAGGCATTCATTTTATCTGGACTTCAGTGTCCTCAAACAATCTGCACAAATGATCCAGAATCATTTTTTATTTTATTTTATTTTATTATTATTATTATTATTATTTTTTGTCTTTTTGCTATTTCTTGGGCCGCTCCCGCGGCATATGGAGGTTCCCAGGCTAGGGGTCGAATCAGAGCTGTAGCCACCGGCCTACAACAGAGCCACAGCAACGCAAGATCCGAGCCGCGTCTGCAACCTACACCACAGCTCACGACAACGCCGGATGGTTAACCCACTGAGCGAGGCCAGGGATCGAACCCGAAACCTCACGGTTCCTAGTCGGATTCGTTTCCGCTGAGCCACGACGGGAAAACACCCCAGAATCATTTTTTAAAGCACTGAATAGTTTTAAAGGATTAAGATTATTCATCTGTAAGATTTTACACAGAATTGGTCTAACAACTAAGCCTTAAATAGGAATTCATTTTGGCCAGCATCATTTCGCCTGCACTTGGATTAATCATCTTAAGCAGAAACACATTTGAATAAAAGACAGCACATGCATATCCATACGGGGGCACCCACACACACTCACACGCATATTTAGGGTTAATGGCTCAAAAGGGAAAAATCATTTTGAAAATGGGATGGCTGAGATAGGTCATAATGAGCCTTTAAATACCATGCAAGCTTGCATGTTTAACTCTCTGGGCAAATCACATGCTATGCTAGAATCTTTATTGCAGGCTTAAAGTCAGGAAAATGGCTTGTTAACACTTGTCTTTTGGAGCAAGGCAGGAAACTAGAAAGGTTATTACAAGTTCCATTACTGTACCAAACAATGCTGGTCATGGCAATTTTCACCACCCTCTCTAGCCAAAGACTTTATTGATACTAGAAGTTAAGGACCCTGGCCTTTCCCAGAGAAACTCCTGCATCTACCATCTTGGGCCACCTATTTGGCCTCCAAAGAATTTTCTAAAGCACTTCTCAATTATAGGAAGCTTCGATTTCAGCACAAATTTATTGTTAAATGGCTATAACAGAATTATCTAGCCTTCAAACTTTTTCTAAATCCCTCTCTATTTATTATCTATAGACATACATACATATGTTTGTATGTCTAATTTTTTTATGTTTACTATTGCAAAACAAGTAGTATGATCCTATTTTTAAGAAACATACTTTCGGTTTCTATGTATACTGAAGAAAAAAACCTGGGCGCTGTGACAACTGGCGTGACAGCCAGCTGTTATTGTCATTTATGAAGTACCCTTTCCCCCAATCTTTCTTGTAACAACAAAACCTCTGTAACCATTTGGACAACGGCTCCTCCCCTACTACTCATTTCCTGTGATTTTATGGGGCCGCCAGCCGCAAGGACAGGTATGTGACTGACGCCTGCTCTAGAGCTCACGTATACTGCAAAGAGAATGGGAGGCACTTTGACTTTTTACTTAAAAATTTCTGTAAACTTATAAAATTCTAAAAGCCAAATATTCCTGAAAATTTATAATGAAAAATGGCAGGGCCGTACCCCATCTCCCCGTCTGATTCTGACTCTACAGAGGCAACCAGTTTTAATTATTTACCTTTGTAATTCAGTGATAACATTAAGCATTTACCATTTACCAGGTACTATGCTGAACATATTACAGGTAATTAACTCACTTAATCATCACAGTAATCCTATGGGGATGTGAAACTTGCTGCCAACATTCTGGCAGCTGAGTGCAAGGGGGTTGAGGCCTCACTCTTGAGTCTGCAGATGTCAACTTAACCCTCCAGCTTTGCAGGGTGCTACTGCCACCCAAGTTCTGAGTCTATGGGTTCAACCTCTCTCACGAATAAACCTCCAGGGTTCTGCTGGGGCGGTGAGGTATGTATGAAGTTAAGGAAGGAACTAAAAAGTCTACTGACTCTTGCGGAGCCTTTCAACCCGGTTTGAACTTTAAGTTCAGCTCCATCTTTAGAGCTTATCTGGAGCCTCCAGTCCTTCCAGCGTTCTGCAGTGAGAAGTGGCTTGCTTTTTTTTTTTTTCAAAAAAAAAAAAAAAAATGTTAACAGCCTTATGTAGGCACAGCACTTTGCTTCTTGACGTCTCCCATGCATGCACTTAGCTTTCCATTTTCTGAAGTTGCTGAATCAGCTATTATTTTCCAATTCCCGAATGCTGTTATTCTCTTTTATCTACTGTCTCTCCTCTCCTGCTCTGTCGGTCCCTGTGGTTTCCAGAGGGAGCAGATAAACACGTTTGTTCAGTATACCATCTTTAATCAGAAGTCTCTACCTTTTAAAATGTGCACATCTATGTTGCTTAGATAGAACGAGCATGTGTTAGTTCTGTGAAAAACTTAGCATATGAAAAAGACCGCAGCATGTAGAACCACTTCTCCTCCGCTAATTACAGTGATCCAGTTACAGAAAGGTGCAGAGGGTGGTAGTTTCCTGAAAGGACAGGAAAAGGGGAATCGTGTGCATTCTACTCCATTTACACTGGCTCCCTGGCTGATCCCTCCACACTCGGGGCATGCTCCCCCTTATCCAGAACACGCTTCCCCTAGGTATCTCAGCAGCTGCCCCTTTCCGCACTTCGGCTCTTTGTTCAAAAGTCGCTTTCTCAGCGAGCTTGCCCACGACACCGATTTGCCGCACTCCCTCTCTCTTCCCTTCCCTGGTTTGAGTTTTCTCCCTGGTGCTTGGCGCCGCCTAAACACACTGTGTGCTTTGCTTACTTGTTTACTGTCTCTCACTCCCCCATGCGAATGGAAGCTCCAAAGAGCACAGAGACGTTTTGTTCCCCACTGCATCTCTGACACCCAGCAGAGTATGTGGCACATAGGAGGCTCCCAATACTTGTTTGCGGAATGAAAGAACTTGGGAGCGGGCAGGGGGCTCTATATCTATATGGACTGTTGCACGCCTCGCTCCTCTCAGCATCATCTCACATACGAATAACATGGCATTGGCCAACACACTTTACTGAATTTTTAATCTTCCGTCCACGAAAACATCAATATGCATCTCCAACAAAGTTTTTTTTAACATACCTACCATACTACGATTACGCTCAATAAAAATTCCTTACATCTTCTAATACCTAGTCCATGACTATCGCAAAAAGGTCTTCATACAATTGGTTTGTTTGAATCAACATCCACACATTTCATTTCTATATGACTCAGGTCCCTTTTTTTGTTTGTTTGGTTTTTGGCCACACCTGCTGCACGCAAAAGTTCCCTGGCCAGGGGTCAAACCCGTGCCACAGCAGTGACCCAAGCTGCTACAGTGACAATGCCTGACCCTTTAACCCACTGAGCCACAGCAGTACTCCCTCAAGTCCCTTTTAAGCTACAACAGCTCTGCTCCTCTTTAATGCCATTTATTTAATGAAGAAACTGGGTCATTTGTACTATGGAATTTCCCACATTAGGGATTTGGCTGATTATTTCCTCACAGCACTTAATTTGCTCCTCTATCCTGAGTTTTCTTGATTAGATTCAGGTGCATATTTGGGGGGTTTGTTTTGTATTGTTTTGGGGGTTGGGGTAAGAGCCCTTCCCAGGTGGTGTGGCAACTTCCCACTGCATGAAGAGGCACATAATACTGTCTGCTTGTCCTCTTACGATGATGTTAAGCTAAATCAGTCTAGGCTGAAATATTTAGCGGGACATAAACTGATACTTGCATTAACCCTGAAATCCACCAAAAATAAAATGCGTAGACAGATGGAGACATAGATAAACATGTGATAAAGCAAGTATAATGAAATGTTGGAGTTCCCATTGTGGCTCAGTGGTTAATGAATCCGACTAGGAACCATGAGGTTTCGGGTTCAATCCCTGGGCTTGCTCAGTGGGTTAAGGATCTGGCGTTGCTGTGAGCTGTGGTGTAGGTTGCAGACGCAGCTTGGATCCCACACTGCTGTGGCTCTGGCGTAGGCTGGTGGCTACAGCTCCGATATGACCCCTAGCCTGGGAACCTCCATATGCTGAGGGAGCAGCCCAAGAAATGGCAAAAAGAAAAAAAAAAAAAAAAAAAAAGAAAAGAAACAGAAAAGAAATGCTAATGGCAGAACTGCGGTAGTGGGTATAGAGGTACTCAGTATAAATTTTTTTTTTTTTTTTTGGCTTTTTAGGGCCATACCTGTGACATATAGAAATTCCTGGGCTAGGTGTTGAATCAAAGCTGCAGCTGCCGGCTTACACCACAGCCATAGCAATGCCAGATCTGAGCCACGTCTGCAACCTACACCTCAGCTCACAGCAATGCCAGATCCTTAGCCCACTGAGTGGGGCCAAGGATTGAACCTTCATGGATACTAGTCGGGTTCCTTACCACTGAGCCACAATGGGAAATCCTAAAATTCTTTCAAATTTGAAATTTTTCATAGGAAAATTCTGGGAGAAGAAAGGATCAGTTAGTTTGGGTGTATTTGGCCTAAGAGAAGCATCCCAAATGGTTTCAGCAGACATTTATGATTGTTATCTAGATCCATTATTCTATTAGGGGATGGAAAAATATAATTTTCTAGTTTTCTTTTTGAATTTTTCAGGCACAGTTCTTATATAAAGAAAAATGTCTTTGGTGACTATTAAGTTGAAATACAGTTCCTATAGGAAGGACAAGACGAATGTTTTATTCTTTCCCTTCATTTTACCAACTTACAAAATAGCGACCTGATGCCCAAGCAACCTCCAAAGATGTCCTACAAGAGATCTTTGGGGAGGGAACTTGATGTGTTTCAATCCACTACAGGCATTATTCCTTTTAGGGTTCAAATGGTCCCACCTGTGGTCAGTGGGAGCCCTCCAAGTTGGCTCCTCAATGCTACCGACATGACCCTGTTCATCTTAGACAGCTTCTTTGTATTCAGGTGCAAGAAGATGCCCTGAGGCTTGGAGTGTACAATTCCTGCCTAGACCCAATGAATCTTTAATCCAATGAACTGCGTTCTTTTAGAAACAGTATCTACAAACTACACTCTGGTGTTAGGGATGCTTACTGCTACCTGATTGTCATTGCTTCTTGGCACTGACAGTGGACTGAGTTAAAAATATCTACTTTTTTAAAAGAAAAAAATAGGGAGTTCCCATCATGGCGCAGCAGAAACGAATCCACCTAGGAACCAAGAGGTTATGGGTTCAACCCCTGGCCTTGCTCAGTGGGTTAAAGGAGTCAACATTGCTGTGAGCTGTGGTGTAGGTCGCAGATGCGGCTCGTATACGGTATTGCTGTGGCTGTGGCACAGGCTGGCAGCTGTAGCTTCGATTAGACCCCTAGCCTGGGAAGCTCCATATGCCACAGGTATGGCCCTAAAAAGAAAAAAAAAAAAAGGAAAAAAAAAGAAAAAGATAGGAGTTGCTATTTGTGGTGCAACAGTAATGCATCCAACTAGTATCCGTAAGGATTCGGGTTCAATCCTTGACCTTGCTCAGTGGGTCGGGGATCCAGTGTTGCTGTGAGCTATGGTGTAGGACGCAGACAAGGCTCGGATCCTGTGCTGCTGTGGCTGTGGCATAGGCCGGCAGCTATAGCTCCGACTTGACCCCTAGCCTAAGACCTTCCATATGCTGTAGGTACAGCCCTAAAAAAAAGGCAAAGAAAAATAAATGAAAAAGGGAAAAATAAATTACGAGTTTACATAAACACTCCCGATTTAATATTATAGGGGTTTTACTGAATTCTCTTTTTTTTTGCTTTGTAGTGTCGCACTGCAGCATATGGAAGTTCCCAGGCTAGTGGTCGAACCAGAGCTATAGCTGCCAGCCTACATCACAGCCACAGCAACTCGGGATCTGAGGCACAGCGCACACCACAGCTCATGGCAACGCTGGATCCTGAACTCATTGATTAAGGTCAGGGATCGAATCCACATCCTCATGGATCCTAGTCAGATTTGTTACCACTGAGCCATGACGGAAGCTCCATCAATTCTTTAATTGTTTATTTAAAACTCTTTTTCTTATGCTGAAAACCTTGGTGCCTAATGATATTAACAAAATTACTTATAACGTATTTATCACTTACAATTTATCCATACACATGTGTGTTTCAAATTAACACACCAAAATTATCATGAGCAGTAAGAATACCAAATGCAATTCAATGCTTTTTTTCTTTATGGTTCTTTTTCCTGATGCTTTTTAACCTCGGCTGAAGGATAATTTAAAGGGACAAATCACTTTTGCACCAGTCTACATTGCTGTTCCTTAATTAGGAGTAAAGGAAGCTAAGTGGGAACGCTTAAGTCATATCAGTTTTTAGACCATTTCCCTTTCCAACTAGCATCCTGAGACAAAACGTAAGATCTGGGTTCCCTGAAGTCCTTAGGGAACCGATATAAACACAGGAGAAACAAACCACCCTACTGAGTAATATGGGGTCAGTGAACTGAAGGAATAAAAAGCCAGGAAAGAAATCTTGAACATAATTCTCATTAAACAGGCATGGTAAGTCAGAACTGACAGGCAGCTGCAAATTTTCTCAGCAGGAGCTATAGTGAAATGCTGCTTAGCAACACCCGAGGGCAGATGACAATGACGATGACACAAAGGGCTGGAGAATCAGATTTAAGCGTGACAATCATACCATCTTACAACTGACTATTCACCAGCCGAGCAACAACTGTGGTAAAATATGATGACTGTACCACCGATGCTTTATTACTTCTATTCTGCATTTGTAATTTTTATTTTTTTATGTTTTTATTTTTATAGTTTTATATTTTTATTTTTTTGCAACACGTACTTCAGGTTTTCTCTCTGTTTTTCTTTTTTTGCCACACCCACAGCATGTGGAAATTCCTGGGCCAGGGATCAAACCTGCACCATAGGAATGACCCAAGTTACAGTAGTGAAAACGTAGGAGCCTTAACCCACTAGGCCACCAAAGGACTCCCATATTCCCTATTTTTTAAAAAAAGCTGGTAAAAATAATGTCTGAACCATTAAATTCAGGCACTGATTCACACTATAACTCGAGAGCATTAAAAAGAAAATCTTTTTTTTTTTTCTAAACTCCCTACAATTTTCTGACACAAACTGCTTTTTTTTTTTTTTAATTTTTATTTATTTTTTGTTTGTTTGTTTGTTTGTTTTTGTCTTTTTGCTATTTCTTGGGCCGCTCCCGCGGCATATGGAGGTTCCCAGGCTAGGGGTCCAATCAGAGCTGTAGCCACTGGCCTACGCCAGAGCCACAGCAACGCGGGATCCGAGCCGCGTCTGCAACCTACACCACAGCTCACGGCAACGCCGGATCCTTAACCCACTGAGCAATGGCAGGTATCGAACCCGCAACCTCATGGTTCCTAGTCGGATTCGTTAACCACTGCGCCACGACGGGAACTCCCTAAAAAGAAAATCTTAAAACTTCACAGGCTTTTGTGTAGATAAGCTGTGAGTTAGAGAACCTATAAAATTCAAGGTGATGTTAGTGATTTTTTTTTAAATTTGAGTTTTAATCATTCTCAGCTTTTAATGCACACTAGAATCACCCATGGAGCTTAAAAAAATACATATGCCCAGGCACTAATGTAGACATGCCGAATCAGAATCTCTAAATGTGTGCTGGGCATCGATATTTGGAAAAGGATCCCAGATAATTTTATTTGCCCCCCAAGTTGAAAACCACTGTGATATATAAATATTTTAAACAGTCCTCAGTTTTATATGCATGAGAATCACTTCAGGAGTTTCTTAAATATGCTGATTCCCACGACCTGTGAAAGTACTGAGTCTATTAGCCTGGTGGGCTCCATAATTGACGTATTTAACCAGTATCCTAGGAAAAAATGACACAGGGTCATCAAACCACACTCTGATTTTTGTTTGTTTGCTTGTTTTTAGCTGTACCCACAGCATATGGAAGTTCCTTGGCCAGTGAATGAATCTGAGCTGCAGCTTTGACCTATGCCACAGCTGCAGCAATGCCAGATCCTTAACCCACTGCAGCGGGTGAGGGATGGAACCTGTGCTGCTGTAGAGATAGTGCTGGACCCTTACCCCACTGTACCACAGCAGGAACTCCCTGAGTGACATTTCTCAACATTTTTTGGAAAAAATGAAAGAATGCAAAATAGACAGATACCACCAGGGTGGGAGCCCGAATGCAGCAGCCACTGACCTGAGTGATGTTTGTGAATATCTGCTCAGACATTCTCTCGCACAGAACAGCCACCAGCTGGAGAACGAGCAGCTTCCGCTCCTGGTCTTCCACAAGCAGAGTCTGGTGCTGCTCTAATTCCAAGAGGCTTGTGCTGGAGAAGGGCTCTGTTTCTAACTCTGCTTCATTTTCCACAGCCACCTGAGTCAGCTCCTATCAGTGTGGGAGAAAAGAAAAAGTGAAGAAAAAGCCTGTAGAACTGAAGACTTCAAAAACATCTAAACAGGAGTCCCCGTTGTGGCACAGTGGTTAATGAATCCAACTAGGAACGATGAGGTTGCAGGTTCGAGCCCTGGCCTCGCTCAGTAGGTTAAGGATCTGGCGTTGTCTTGAGCAGTGGTGTAGGTTGCAGACGTGGCTTGGATCCTGAGTTGCTGTGGCTCTGGTGTAGGCCTGCGGCTACAGCTCTGATTAGACTCCATATGCCGCAGGTGCAGCCCTAGAAAAGACAAAAAGACAAAAACAAACAAACAAAAAAACCCAACTAAATGGAGTTTCCTTTGTGGCTTAGCAGTTAATGATCCTGACTAGGATCCATGAGTATTTGCATTCGATCCCTGGACTCGCTCAGTGGGTTAAGGATCCAGCATTGACACAAGCCGTGGTGTAGGTCAAAAATGAGGCTTGGATCTGTGGCTGTAGTGTAGGCCAGCAGGTTCACCTCCAAATTGACCCCTAGCCGGGAACTTCCACATGCCAAGGGTGCAGCCCTAAAAAGAAAAAAAAAAAAAAAAAAAAAAGAATCAGTATGTGTTCACTAGAAGCAAATTAAATGTCTAGCAATAAGAGAATGAATAAATTGGGAAGATCAATTATACGTCAATAAATCCAAATATTTCTAAAACAGTGATTTTTTTTTTTTTTTTTTTTTTGGTTATGCGGCATATGGAGCTCCTGGGCCAGGGATCAGATTGGAACCATAGTCTTCACCTAAGCTGAAGTTGTGGCAGCCAGATCCCTAACCATCTGTGCTGGGCCAGGGATTAAATCCACATCCCAGCGGCTCCCAAGATGTCTCTGAGCCCATTGTGCCACAGCAGGAGCTCCAGCGATGTATTTATTATATTGCAGCCCTTGAAATAAATGAACTAGATCTATATGGATATCGATATAGACAGAGATCAGAAACATGGCTGAAAAGACGTAAGTTGCAAAATAATACATACATCATGTCTATACAAACTTAAAACTTCATAATAAAAAACATACAAAGAACTAGTCAGACAGATTACTTATTTTATCAGTATTTTTATGATCTCTACCACTAACCTCCCTTGAACTGAAGCCATAAGATATTTCCGAACTGTTTTTAGAGACTATTAGATGCTTTTAGCACCCCAGCCCTTTTTCCCTAAGATGTTCAGAACTAAACATCTACTAACAGATAATTCATTACTGTAGATTTTGCTGGCTTTTCCCTAGCTTTCACCTTGTAAATATCCTTGGGAAGGAACACTCTTCAGTTCCTTAACAATTAGTGCTTTGCCAGAGTAGATGACAGTTTAGAGCAGTGGTTCCCCAACGTGCCTGGGCAATTTGCTCCCCAAGGGCACTCAGCAGTGTCTGGGGTCATTTTTGGTTGTCATAATTAGGAAGTGGCACAGGCATCTAGGGACGAGAGGTCAGGGATGTTGCTAAACACACGGTGGACAGGAAGCCCCCACTCCGAGAAAGAATTCCCAGCCCAATAGTCAGCAGTACCAAGGAAGAAAAACCTTGGTTTAGAGCAAAGCCCTCTGCGTTTTTCAAGTACATTTTTAAAAAATTCTCCAGTTGAGGAGTTCCCATCGTGGCACAGTGGAAACAGATCCAACCATGAGGTTGTGGGTTCAGGCCCTGGCCTTGCTCAGTGGGTTAAGGACCTGACATTGCCATGAGCTGTGGTGTAGGTTGCAGACATGGCTTGGATCCTGAGTTGCTGTGGCTCTGGCGTAGGCCGGTGGCTACAGCTCCGATTGGACCCCTAGCCTGGGAACCTCCATATGCTGTGGGTGCGGCTCTACAAAGCAAAAAAAAAAAAAAAAAAGCAAAAAAAAAAAAAATCCAGTTAAAACTGTATTTTCTCAGAATGTTATTCACAATGAGTGGCTGGGCAGGGGGATGAGTGTGAACATGGGACGTGAGAAACATCAAAACAGCATCCCTTACTTCAGCTCTAGGGACGTAAGCCCTGGTTCCCAGCCCTCATTCTCCCACACCCACACCAACCTGAAGCTCCACAGACATCCTCTTACAGGGGACACTTTCTTCAGGGAAAATACTAAAAAAGGCAGAGGCACCAGGCTTCTGGTCTGCGACAGTGCAAATGAGGAGTAACAGCATAGGGTGGGAGTTACTGTCGGAGATTAGAGCCAAAGGAAGCGTAGCCACCAGCGCTAAGAAACAAACCCGGAAAAGGTTTTAAGTGACTACAAAATGAAATGAGAGAGGCAGAACTGCCAAATCTCCTTTGCAAATACCTGACAAAATAACAGTCAGAAAGGATAAGGGATTACTCTACAGCTGCAAAACCTGCTATTAACTTCAAAAGAGTTCTTACTGTCAACACGGAGCAAAGATTAACCCTTTCATAGAGGATTGTTCCGCCGTGGTCATCGCTAAAATTTCAGTGCAGATTACCTTAGAAGGTGGTTTGATCATATGTGTCCTGCTAAGGGCAAACTTCTTTTTATCAAACTAAACGCTACCAAAAACCAAATTACCTTTATGTTCTCTATTTGTCCTAAATTAAGTCCTCATGTTAGGACCTAAAATTACAAATGCCTTGAAAATTCAAAGGGGCTCCTGGTCCTTCCCTGGAATAATGATGTCCGTGAACTAAACGTATTTCTTACCTTCAAGCAGAGGATGAAGAAGTCGCCTGCCAAACCGCACTCCTGGCAGTGGGACAGTAAGTCCCCAAGGTGCTCTACCTGGCACTGCTCTGAGGACACCTTCTGGTACAGGGCTTCATCTTCATCTTCATCACTGCAAGGTGAGGTAAATAAGATGGATCACCGAGAGATACTACTTTTTGGAAACCCCATTAGTAATCTTCTAAAGTTAACACTATTATTTCCATACAGGAAATCATGCGAAAGAGCTCAGATTTTTATTTTTCAGTGTCTCCATGCTGAAAAAGTATCTGTCCTCAGCAGCTAGGCTAGCATGTCCTACATAGTCATTTGCACAAATGGAGAAGAGATTCATTTTAGGATGGTTGTTGAAGAATTACTACTATTTCACTAAGTTGCAAAAGCCAGGAGGAATTAAAGTGTAGGTCGTATGCATATATTCTGGTTCCTGAGGAAGAGAAGGCTGAAAAGCAAGATCAGGGAGTTCCCATCGTGGTGCATCGGAAATGAATCCGACTAGGAACCATGAGGTTGCAGGTTTGATCCCTGGTCTCGCTCAGTGGGTTAAGGATCTGGCATTGCCATGAGCTGTGGTGTAGGTCGAAGACGCGGCTCAGATCTGATGTGGCTGTGGCGATTGGACCACTAGCCTGGGAGCCTCCATATATGCTGTGGGTATGGCCCTCAAAAGACAAAATACAAAAAACAAAAACAAAAAACAAAAGCAAGGTCAGACCACAGAGGGCCTTGGATATCATTCAAAGAAACTTGAACTTTTTTTTTCAGTGAGTCACTGAAGAGTTATAGGCAGTGGAAAAGACTTGATCTTCATAGGAGGAGATTCAGTCAATTTCAACTAATAAGAACCAATGAGTTGAGCTGTGAAAATGCATAAAGGTTCAGAAAACTGAGTAGACCAAATTTCCAGTAATAAAATATGACTGAGCTATCAAAAACAATGCTATGATTTCTGTAAAAAGTTTCAAAAGGTATGAAAGCTTTTAGTTTTCATTCATCAAATAAATGAAAAAACTAAGATACAATGTTACTATAACGACTATACCATGTAAATAAATACAAAGGAACAGAAGATGTACTAGAAAACCAAACACTAAAATACTGTAAACAGTGATTAGGATAGTAGTTGATTTTCTTTTCCTCTTTATGCTTTTTTTTTTTTTTTCCTTCTGCTTTTTAGGGTGGCGCCTGCAGCATATAGAAGTTTCCAGGCTAGGGGTCGAATCAGAGCTACAGCTGCTGGCCTACACCACAGCCACAGCAACACGGGATCTGAACTGCATCTGCAACCCACACCACAGCTCACGGCAACACTGGATCCTTAACCCACCGAGCGAGGCCAGGGATCAACTCGGCATCCATGGATACTAGTCGGATTCATTTCTGCTGAGCTGCAATGGGAACTCCTCTTTAGTATACAAAGAGTATGTATTACTTTTGTGATACAAGAAAGAACAAAACTTCTCAGATTAAATTAAGGAAAAAAAAATCACAGACGTTGCTTCATCTCAGTGAAAAGTACAATTACTAAAGTTGATTTGGCAGACCATCTCACTGGGCAGTATGTCCCAATTTGCCAGTTCACTAATAACATAGTCTTTATACTCCTCTAATAGAATGAATAAGCGATAAATTCAGTTTAAGATTACTTCCTACATTATCCCAGACTCTTGCGGAGTCCTTCAGATCAGTCATGTCATCACCACCACATTTTATGTTAGAAGAAAAGCTAAAATAGCTTCTAAGCTTCTGTGAACCATCCTGTCAAGATGAAGTACCATATTCAAATATCTTTTATTTATTCAAAGGTCTTTTTAAAAAGACATGACAACAATTACCTTAAGAAGCATTATTTTACCCATTCTTGACAGTTCCCGTCGTGGCTCAGTGGTTAGTGAATCCAACTAGAAACCATGAGGTTGCGGTTCGATCCCTGGCCTTGCTCAGTGGGTAAGGATCTGGCGTTGCCGTGAGCTGTGGTGTAGGTCACAGACTCGGCTCAGATCCCATGTTGCTGTGGCTCTGGCATAGGCTGGCGGCTACAGCTCCGATTCAACCCCTAGCCTGGGAACCTCCATATGCCGCGGGAGCGGCCCAAGAAATGGCAAAAAGACAAAAAAAAAAAAGAAGCATTATTTTACTCATTCTTAAAATTTTAACAAAAAAGTCAATTCCAAATAATTACATTTAGTTCCAGAAAAGTAAACATTCTAAATCCAAGATCATGGAATCTAAGCTACTATTTTAGAATGTTTTTTTTAAGATTTATTTATTATTTAGTTTTTTAGGGCCACACCCTAAGCATGGAGGTTCCCAGGCTAGGGGTGGAATCGGAGCCATAGCTGCCGGCCTACACTACAGCCACTGCAACCCCAGATCTGAGCCGTGTGTGCGACCTACACCACAGCTCACAGCAATGCCAGATCCTTCACCCACTGAACGAGGCCAGGGATTGAACCCACAACCTCACAGTTCCCAGTCAGATTCGTTTTCACTGTGCCATAACAGGAATCCCTAGAATTTCTTTTTTTTTTTTTTTAAATCTTTCCAGACATCACCCCCAGAAAGGGGCCATAACCATAATAGACTAAGCCTCATTGCCAGGACCCGAGAAGCAGGAGTCAGGAAATTCAAGACGCTGCCTTCTTTTTTTTTTTTTTTTGCTATTTCTTGGGCCGCTCCCATGGCACATGGAGGTTCCCAGGCTGGGGGTCTAATCGGAGCTGTAGCCACTAGCCTACGCCAGAGGCGCAGCAATGCAGGATTCGAGCCGCTTCTGCAAGCTACACCGAAGCTCACGGCAATGCCAGATCCTTAACCCACTGAGCAAGGGCAGGGACCGAACCCGAAACCTCATGGTTCCTAGTCGGAGTCGTTAACCACTGTGCCATGACGGGAACTCCCCTAGAATTTCTTTAATCAAATTTCTTATCCAGACCTGCTGCTGCTGGGCAGAATGGTAGAGTTAAAAGGTAAATGGTGATACAGACCTGGTGGTGACATAGACCCTGCCCTTGGAGGACTAGCCCCACATACAGGATCTTTAGAACAAATAGTAAAATCACATACATGCATGCACCACCCTCCACCACCCCACACTTCTCTGGTCTAGTGAGTGTCAATTTTTTTCTTTTTTGAGACATGAAGTGTTTTCAATATCTAATGAAAGCTCTGGACCCTATTTTCAGTTTAAAAAAAAATCCATGTTTGCATATTAAAAAATTGCCTCGTACAAGTTCCCATTGTGACTCGATAACGAGGGTGACTAGCATATCCATGAGGTTGCAGGTTAAGGATCTGGTGTTGCCACGAGCTGTGGTGTGGGTCACAGATAAGGCTTGGATCTGGCATTGCTGTGGCTGTGGCAAAGGCTGGCAGCTGTAGCTCCAATTTGACCCCTAGCCTGGGAACTTCCATATGTTACGGGTGTGGCCCTAAAACTCAAAAAAAAAAAAAAATTGCCTTGTGTATAACTTCAAGGGGATTATAGATTCTGAGAAGTCCACGTAGAGACCCTAGGTTAAGGAGCTATTGCTTCTGGCAGTGGATGGAAATTCACTCAATCACTGCAAATTCACTTTTTTCCAACCAAGAAGAGGAACTATAGTTTCAGTAAGAACTGTTGATTGTGACATATGGGCTCTAAAGACTTGCTAAGACAGCAATAAGTTTTGACTACTGAGAAGTCAAAAAATATAAAAATCTCTATCTAGTCACTAAATTCATCCCAGACTAAGCTGTTCCAAAGTGTTTTTAAATAAACATGCCAAAAAAAGTTAAACTCCTTTAGTTCAAGGGCACAGTTATAACCACAAAACCTACTAATGCTCAACTGTCAGTAAATTAGTAGCCTGAGTTTGTAGTGATAATTCTCTTTATAATCAATGTGCTTTTTCTATTTTCCTCAAATCTATCATACTCAATAAGTGTTTTAAAACATAACCAAGTTGAGGAGTTCCCATTGTGGCTAAGTGATAACGAATTCGACTAGTATCCATAAGGATGTGGGTTCGATTCCTGGCCCTGCTCAGTGGTTTAAGGATCCATCGTGGCGGTGACTCGTGGTGTAGGTCACAAACAAGGCTTGGATCTGGCATTGCTGTGGCTGTGGCGTAGGCCAGTGGCTACATCTCCTATTCAACCCCGTGTCTGGGAACTTCCATATGCTGCACATTTGCCCTTAAAAAAAAAAAAAAAATTGCAAAAACCTAACCAAGTTCAATGAATTTAAAAAATGAGTTCAGGGAGTTCCCGTCATGGCTCAGAGGAAATGAATCTGACTAGTATCCATGAGGACACAGGTTCGATCCCTGGCCTCGCTCAGTGGGTTAAGGATCTGGTGCTGCCATGAGCTGTGGTGTAGGTCGCAGAGGCAGCTCGGATCTGGTGCTGCTGTGGCTGTGGCGTAGGCTCAAGGCTGCAGCTCCGATTCGACCCCTAGCCTGGGAATCTCCATATGTCGAGGGTTCGGCCCTAAAACGACCAAAAAAAAAAAAAAAAAGTTAAATGTAGACACTTTAACAAACAGCAACAACTTTGAATGTGATGTGAAATCTGAGTGCAGTAACTGACACCAGTTAACTATCACATGGACTTTGATTAACAAGAACTTAGTTCAGCAGTAATAACATCTACAATAGCACCTAAAAAGTGGAAATCATTTAAAATACACTTATGACCACCTTACACCAGCCAGAATGGCCATCATCCAAAAGTCTACAAACAATAAGTGCTGGAGAGTGTGTGGAGAAAAAGGAACCCTAGTACACTGCTGGTGGGATTGTAAATGGGTGCAACCACTGTGGAAAACAGTATGGAGATGCCTCAGAAAACTAAAAACAGAACTACCATTTGATCCAGCAATCCCACTCCTGGGCATCTATCCAGAGTAAACCATGACTCGAAAAGACACATGTACTCCGATGTTCACTGCAGCACTATTTTCAATAGTCAAAACATGGAAACAACCTAAATGTCCATCGACAGAGGAGAGGATCAAGAAGATGTGGTACATATACACAATGGAATATTACTCAGCCATTAAAAGGAATGAAATACCGGAATTTGTGGCAACATGGATGGACCTAGAAATTATCTTGCTAAGTGAAGTCAGCCATACAGTGAGACACCAACATCAAATGCTATCACTGACATATGGAATCTGAAAAAAGGACAGAATGAACTTCTTTGCAGAACAGATACTGTCTCACAGACTTTGAAAAACTTATGGTTTCCAAAGGAGACAGTTCAGGGGGTGGGGGGATGCACTGGGAGAGTGAGATGGAAATCCTATAAAACTGGATTGTGATGATCACTGTACAACTATAAATCTAACAAATTTATTGAGTAATAAAAAAAGAAAAAATTTAAAAATTAAAAAAATAAAATACACTTATGAGATGTTGAAGAAATAAATTATCTATTCCACTGACATTTGTTAAGTGTCTTTTAATCAACCCCAGAAGGAAAAAAAACCCACCATAAAAGTACCATAAAAGAGAGCTATCGGATAATTCCCCTTAGGAATAAGTCTGACTCTGAACACACATATACCATTTTCAGAGTCAGCAAGAGAACTGGATTTTTAATGGTGTTGAGGCTGAACATGTGTCTGCCTTTTACTCTGATTCGCTGGCAAAGGTTTTGTGAAGTAGGTGGGCTTGTTGTGATGCAGAGCTGTGAGGCTCCAGTAAACTGAACCTATTAGCTAGCTTCTTGGAGAAACCTGGAGGATTACTTAAGGCTCACATTTCATTTAAGAGATTATAAACAGCAGCACCTCAGCTGCTGGAGTTTCCGGTTTCCTTTCTATCAGCGCCCCCTAGTGAATGGGTCACAGAATGACCTTTCAGGTACAACTAAATCTGAAGAGCAGAAGATGGGTGGACTCACCAAATGGCCTCTTTGATGGTAATCATAATGCCCCCTTGAGCGGCAGCTTTAAAGTGACACAGAGAATGGAGAGAAGGCACAGATCTGTCCAACCCTGCAAATCCTTTCAGGCTAGCAAGTGCTTTCTTCCTCTCCAGCTTCCCCAGGATCCATAATAAAATCTCTTGGCAAAGTGATCTGGCAGAAAAAAGCAGTTAAAAATGAGCTTGTCATCCTACTCCACATATCTAACAAGCTAACATAACAAAAAAAAAAAAAAAAAAAAACAACAACAACAACAACACCTGTCAGGTTCCCTGCATTTTAAACGCCGGCACAATCACCTAGTACTACTGACACACTGGAGTGGAAACTGCTCCGCGTGAACTTCAGAGTGCAAGTATCCTGAACTTCAATGCTCTAGAAGCAGCCCTGAGAAAACACATGGGCCCTAAAGGATTTTTTTTTTTTTTCTGTAATTCCAACTATATTCATTGCCTCTGGATCAGGCACTGTGAAAGTAAGTCTACACTGATAACACCATCCATGTTCAATGGGACAAAGAGCTGGTGACCAAGAAACAGCACACGGACAAATTCTCACCAACTCCTTATCTCCTCTTATCTGTGCCAACCAACTAAGGCAGGAATGGAAAAAGCGTTTGCCTCTTCCTTCTCAGTCTCTGATGAGGACATGACAGGGCTATGCGGGCTTGGGTTTCAAAACAAAAATAAGAGTTCTTATGGGAATGGCCTTTTGAAGCCAAATTCACATATTTATAGCTTCCCTCTTCCGCTGCACTTCCTCTTGTCACTTCCCTCAAGGTCATGGGCTTTGGTCTAACCAAAAGTTAAGGAGTCAAAGGCAATTATGTAAGCTTCGAATAATCCGCAAGGCTGAGTACTGCCCTTTACCATCGAATGATAACGATGATAACGACCACTTTCTGAGCTTACTATTTGCCAGAGACAGTGCCAAACAACACACAGCCTTCATAACAACCACATGAAGAAGATACTATTACGGTCTATGAGATTACAAGTGGGGGGTTTCCAGACACTGAAAAATCAGAATTCCATAGGACTTTTGGAGTGCCCGTCGTGGCGCGGTGGTTAACGAATCGGACTAGGAACCATGAGGTTGCGGGTTTGATCCCTGGACTTGCTCTGTGGGTTAAGGATGAGCTGTGGTGTAGGTTGCAGACGTGGCTGGATCCTGCGTTGCTGTGGCTCCGGTGTAGGCTGGCGGCTACAGCTCCAATTAGACCCCTAGTCTGGGAATCTCCATATGCCATGGGAGTGGCCCTAGAAAAGGCAAAAAGACGAAAAAAAAAAAAGAATTCCACAGGACTTTAGAAGGGCTATAAAGTCCTGTAAGGAAGACGAAACGACATAATGGCTGTGAAATGAGAGCTGATACAAAAATGAGTCCTACTTAAATGCCACTACAAAAGGTTATTTTCTGGATGACTAAGGACTCCTTCGTTCTAAACTACACCATATAGCACACATATACCAATCCCAGCCTAAATTACAGAGTGCCACATTCAGATCCAGATTTCCCCAACTTGCCTTCTAACTTCTCACAAGGTATTTATGAGCCAATCTCGATTTCCTCCTCCCTAGACATGTAATTCCAGTATTTCTCACGGATCAACCAGTGGCATGTTCACACATGTAAACCGAGGTTTCACCTCTGGAGTCTAAGACAGGCTGAGGAAAGTCATCCTAAAAGCAAGATCCAATCCCCTGCAACCTGCAAAGTCCTCTTTCTTTCCTAGAGGGCTGTCAAATGTTTTCCTGATTTTGAAAAAAATAATTTACCAAGTGGCATAAATCATATTCAAAATAAGAACAACATGCAAGAAAGACATCACTATTTACAGACGGTAAGGTTCTCTGGTTGTTACCTGGTGTGAGACACACTCTGCTTGGTAAAGCAGTAGAGAGAGAAGAGCACTCCCAGCACCGGGAGCAGGGAATCCACCAAAACGGTTACAGGGTCATTCCCGACCACGTACACCTAGGGGAAAAGCAAAGGGTCCACAGTGAGTGCAAGGCCAGAGGAACAGGAATCAAACACCACACGCTGGAGTTCCCTTGTGGTGCAGTAGGTTAAGGATCTGGCGTTGTCCCTGCAGTGGCTTGGGTGGCTGCTGTGGCACAGGTTCGATCCCTGGACCCAGAACTTTCACATGCTGTGGGCATGGCCCCCCAAAATGAGAAACCAAATCAAACCCAACCAAAACACCGCGCACTTATTAGAGGGCTTGGAGTCTAGTCCTGAGGTGAACAAGTTTAGCTCTAAGGCTACGGAAGCCATCTGAGACTGGCAGACAGGCTGAAGCTCAGGGAGACTGAGCCAGAGCATCGCCCTTTCATGTCTGCAGCCTCAAGAACTGCAGGGTGACCCCGGGAAGTGGACCCGCTTTCTGACCCCTTCCTTGCCTACTTCTGACTCCCTCCGAGTCTCATCTATTATTCATCTCTACAATAATTATCTTACTGTTGAAGGCCCTGCTATTAGGAACTAATAAGCAATTACCGCCAAACAGAGAAGCTGAAGACTACCTACATCTGAAAGAAAACAAAGCAAAACAAAACAAAGCTTGCTTTAGATCTGTCATTCTTAGGACATAAATGCCACACGGGCATGTCGTATGCTTCCTAGTTCTAATAAGATGTTCAAATAAATTATGCTGTGCGCCTGGATCTGCGCTGGGCTTTACAGGGTTAAGTGTGTGAGAATGCTGATGTTTATTAACAATAATTATGTTAAATATTGTATTTGTACCTCTCAAAAAAGATTCAACAAACTCTTCTGAATACTCACTGGAATCAAAGCACTGTTTAGGCACCGCAGTGAATACGAATGTGAACAAGAACTGTTACTCTCTCACTGCTTATGATCCAGCAGGAAGAAATTTTCAAGTAAACCAACAATAATAATAACCATATTCAAAGTGGATCATTTAAAGTATCTTATGAAGTGCCAAAATGCTATGCAAAACTCCAATCAAACACAACAGGATTTTTAAAACGCAATTCTGTTATAGTAAATTAATTAAAATCTGGAGACAGTGACAATGATAAAAGAAGAAAAAAGAGGAACTGACAATGATTACGCCCCAAATGTGAGTTTCAGGAACTACGCCAGGATTTTTATCTTCCAGGTACTATGTTAGCTTCTTTAAAGAGTTAGCTCATCGAAATTATGAAAATCTCACAAAGTGTTAGCAGACCTATTTTAAAGGTTGAGAAAAAGAAAACTTAAAGAGGCCCTAATTTACACAAGGTGTTGAGCTACAGATCAATGATGTTTTTGGGAAACTAAAGGTCATGGCAGCAAGGTGGAAAAATCTCTGTGCTTTTCCAGAGAGCCTTGTCCCTTTAAATCAACCCCAATTTTTCACACTCTTTAAGCCTCCCAGCTTCTCTGCGGAGCCTGATAACCAAGGAGCCGGCTTCCTGTGTATGATTTAATCTCCATAAACCCAGCTAAATGAGGGGCATTGTGCAGCGGTGTTCAGAAATAATATGCAGGCCTAATTATGATATCACCAATTAATTACAGGAGGTAAAAAAGAGATTTCCCAGATAACGTAAGGGCCTATTGTTAGGTTCTGGATCGTGTGTTCCCCGGGGTAATCCCTGTGGAGCCATCCTTCCTCACCAGCATCTTTCACACACACATACACGATACAAAACAAAACCCAAAAAAATGAAGTTAAACATCTATTATTTACCGGCTTGGATGGGCCAAAGCACCTCAAACTTTAACATGAATTCAAATCAAGCACATTTCTCAGAGGTAAATGTTGTTGTTGATAAACTCTACCAATTTTAAAATTCTCTTCTTTTTTTTTTTCTTTTTAGGGCTGCACCTGCGGCATATGGAGGTTCCCAGGCTAGGGGTCAAACCAGAGCTGCAGCTGCCAGCCTATGCCACAGCCACGGCAACATCAGATCCTTAACTCAGTGGGGCCAGGGAGAGAATCCCCGTCCTCATGGATACTAGTCGGCTTCGTTCCCACTGAGCTACCACGGGAATTCCTTAAAATTCTCTTTTTATACTTTTCAGTATTTTCTTAAAGAAACAGAAGAAAAACTCCAGAGCTATTTATATGTGATTCGTTTTTAAATAAAGGTTCAGTCTATGTTTACTGAGTGCCAGTTATGTGCTAAACAAATTTGTGGTTCTGTCCCCTCTCTAGAAAGAATGCTGCTCTGAATCTGAGAAACAGATTATCTGATTCAAAGAAGCATTTCTTCTAGAGAGGGGACAGAAAATAATAAATACATAAAATCAGACAGTGATAAGTGCTATGAAGAAAAACAGTAACAGGTTAAAGGAATAGAGTCTGATTAGTGGAAGAGCATGTGGAAAGTGGGAGAAATTAAGAATAACTCATCATCGGGAGTTCCTGGCTCAGCTTAATGAATCTGACTAGTATCCATGAAGATGCGGGTTCAATCCCTGGCCGTGCTCAGTGGGTTAATAAGGATCTGGTGTTGCCATGAACTGTGGTGTGGGTCGCAAACACGGCTCAGATCCTGCGTTGCTGTGACTGTGGTGTAGATTGGCAGCTGCAGCTCTGATTCGACCCCTAGCCTGGGAACCTCCATATGCTGCAGGTGCAGCCCTAAAAAGGAAAAAAAAAAAAAAAAGAATAACTCATCATTAACTAATAATCCATTAAGTTCACAGATAAGAAGAGAGAAATGAGGATTTTTTTTTTCAAAGTGGAAAAACTTAGAGGTAAAGTGTCCCTTTGCTCAATCTGATCAATGAGTTTTCTCTGTGCTATCTCAAAGAACTTGACTGGCCTCAGATTGGCACATATAGGACTGTCACCTCCCCTCCAACATTAAAACTTCCTCCTTGTACTAAGCCTCAATCTACTTCTTTTTAAATTTTAATAGTGAAATAGTTCTTTTAAACTTTAATAGTGAAAGTTCATTTTCTGAAAGTTCTGGAGTGGCCATCTAAAAACAATTCATCACAATGAGATCCTGATGTATAGCACAGGGAACAATATCGAGTCACGTGGGATGGAACATGATGGAGGATAATATGAGAAAAAGAATGTATATATGTGTGTGTGACTGGGTCACGCTGCTGTACAGTAGAAAATTGACAGAACATTGTAAACCAACTATGATGGAAAAAATAAAAATCATTTAAAAATAAAAATAAAAAAATAAACTGACTACTGGAAAAAAAATTCATCAAAATCCAGTTCTTTCATCTACATTATGGCTCTGCATCTTGATGAACAGATTGTATTTTATAGATAAAAGACAAAGAGTGTGGAACTTATTTAATTGACCCAGCTCAAGTTCTACGGCTTCCATAGGCCTGCTATATTATTTGTTCAACTATTCATTCACTCGTTCATTCATTCATTCATTCTCTAATTCAAATATTCATTCATCTAACCACCATCAATGACTTTTCTCCTCTAAATTCCAATAGCATTTTAGGGCTTGTAACATATAATTAGTCCTTGAATATATAGCTAACGCTGACCTCTTCAACTAGCGTGGAAGGCAAAAGTCAAGTTCCCTACCTGAGCACCTGTCAGAGTAGATGATTAAGTTGTATTACCTGAATTTTTGGTGAAGAGGCAGTTTAAATGCAATAGTATACAATTTAAAAGAACCCTGCTGTTACTGCTTTTACAAAGCAAACAATAACCTCCATTTATTCCATGTCCACTCAAGAATGAACCAGGTGTTCAGCTAAACACTCGACATACAGTCAAGTCTCACAAGATTCCTGCAAGTTAATCATTTTATTCTAATTCTAAAACTGTAGAAAAGCTCAGAGAAGTGAAATTAGTTGAGCGAAGGTAGACTATTATTAATGGCAGGGCCAGGATGAACCCAGATCTGTCTGACATAAAATCCATGCACAACCCATAGAGACAGAAAGCAGATGACCAGTTGCCAGGGTTGAAGAGAGGGAGAAATGGAGACTGACTGCTTAGTGGGTATGGTGTTTCCTTTTCTTTTTAGGGCCGCATCTGCAGCACATGGAAGTTGCTGAACCACAGTTGACGCTGCCAGCCAATGGAACACTAGATCCAAGCCACAACTGTGACCTACACCAAAGCTGGAGGCAACGCTGATCCTTAATCCACTGAGCAAGGCCAGGGATTGAACCCACATCCTCATGGACACTATGTCAGGTTCTTAACCTGCTGAGCCAAAATGGAACTCCATATTTTTGGGGGCTGGGTATGGGGTTTCCATTTGGGGTGATGAAAAAGTTCCAGAAGTAGACAGTGGGGATGGTTGTGCAACACTGTGAATGCCACTGAATTGCACACTAACATCGTTAAAAAGGAAAATTTTATGTTATGCGTATTTTCTCAGTGTAAAAACAGCAAAGCATGTACCCCATGGCCTCCCAATACAGACTTCCTCTTGTGCATAATGATATTTTTATTGCTTCAATCCCTAACCCCTACCAACTTTATCCCAGCTGCTGCCCCTCAGAAGCAGTAGATCCCAGGAAGTTCCCTTGTGGTGCAGCTGGTTAAGGATCTGGTGTTGCCACAGCTGTGGAGCAGGCCTCAACTGCAGTAAGCGTTTGGTCCCTGGCCCGGGAACTTCTACATGACACAGGCAGGGCCAAAGAAAGAAAAAGAAAAATCAGTAGCTCCCAACTTGTTATTAACAACCCTTTCCTGCAACCACTGCAAAGTAGGGCTGAAATTCCAAGTGGCACCATGGACAGCAGCTTCGGTAAGGTCTCCTCTTGCTCCTCCTGAGAGTCTTGGGCCCCCTCCTACCAAGTCTTCCAGCCAGCCCTTTTCCACCCAGAGCCCCCTCCTTCTAATCTCTTGACTAATCAAGTGTCAAAACTCCTTCCTATCTAATCTAGCGTTCTCTGACTCCGTCGCAAGTTTGCTCATCGTCTCCTACACTTCTCTGGTTCCTCAGAAGAGGGAAGAGTAGTTGAAAAGAATGAACCATCCCTCCCCACCTCAACATTTTTGAAACAGTAAATCTTCAACCTGACCAAGGTGTAACAAATTTCTGCCTCTCCTCACATGCTTTCTGTTCCATGAGCCTGAAGTTAATACTCTTAAGATGGTGTCAAAAAGTTTCTCTGAGAGTAAGTGAAATGGTGCTTTGAAGAAAAGTAGAATTTCTGTAAGTACCTGTGTCTTTTCCAGTATAAAAGTGTAGGACAGGGCTAAGGGGCAAAATAAGAGACCAGCCTGGATCTAGGAAAACCAAAACAGCTCAGAACAGATTAGAAAAGGAGACAGACGGGTACCAATGACCCCAGTGGCAGCTTGGGGGTTCCCTGCTTCCTTTTTGAGGATTTCCACATCCCCTTATGGAGGCATCTTGGCTTTCTACTCCAGATCCAGCCATGAGAAGAGGCGTCTGTGGTGAAGCCTCACAACCCTTCATCTAAACTTAGAGAACTGCTGCTCTAACAAGTAAGAGAGGCAGCATCTGGGTACTCGTAACTAATAATCACGCTCTGCTGAAGCTCTTTCTTTGCTTGACAAGAAGCTCCCTGAAAGCAGCAGGTTGCTCTTAATCATTTCCGTATCTGTAAACCAAGCAGAGTGTCTGGCATTCACCAGGCACTCAGTAAATGTTTTGGTGACTGATTAATTGAATCAAAGAATGAATGAACAAAGCAGACTGACGGCTGTTTACTTTCCCCAAAGCTCTATTTTTGTGGTGAAGTTATAATGCCTTCTCCATTTTCCTTTTTTTTTTTTTTTTTTTTTAAAGCTGTAGTTGGAAGCTATTCCATCAGTGCAAACTAACTGAACAGAGTCACAGTACTTCAGCCATGGAAGGGACAGCAGAATGAACAACGCAAGGCTTGATTTTATTATATTGGTTTGTTCGGAATCTATCTTTAAGGTCAGGAGGACTGCGTTTCTCTGGAAGGATTGACTGGAAATGTGAATTTAAAAAGAAAGGAAAAACTCGGAGGCATCAAAATGGTCCAATGTATTAGGAATAAACATGCGTTTCTGTTTCAAAGCAAAACAAAACAGAAAGCAGCCCCCACATGCTCATTCCATGGACTCCACTCTCTTGTTAAACCCATCCCTTAAAGACCACTGGAGAGGGGACGAAAAAGTACCGGGAGGTCGGGAGTCAGGAAATGTGCCTGTGATAGTGCTTCTGCCACCTACAGGACGGCTCACAGCCGCACATTAAGTGAGCGAACAGGGATGAGAGGTTTACACCTCTCTCCGCCCCAGTTACCTCATGTATAATGTAGGCTGTTAAGCTTCCATCATAAGGACCTGTTAAGATAGTGCATGCTAAAATATTTTGTAAAATACACAGCCACATGCAAACTTAAATTTATTCCCAAATATTTTATTCTTGTTGATGCTACTGTAGATGGAAGAGTTTTCTTAATTTACGGCCCTATTTTCCGCAGGGATGTACGTGTGCAGAAATATAAGCATGACGAGCCTCTTCAGAATGAGGCTGACAGAATCCTAACACGGAAATCCGGGACACGCTGGAACTTGATTTTACCCCTGTTACAGATTAAACTAGTCAAAGGCTGCCTTCTGAAACATCACAGTGATCTTTTTGATAGTAGTATTTCAGAACTTCTAATGCACTTACTCAGTTTAATTAAGACTTGCAAGAAGCAAAAGAACCAGGCAAGTTACTTAATATAATATTTTTACACTGTGCATGCTTTCAGAGCATAATGCATAAAATAGTCTTTAAAGAAAAGAATTTCCCTGAACCAAAAAGGAACGGACAGTTTTTGAGCACCTATTATGCACTAAAGAATGCAGTGAACCTACCGAAAGTTACCTTATTCATCCACCTGCAACTCAAGTGTCAAATTTAAGTCACCTAAAGTCACATGGACAGTCAACCCTGGAACCAAATCCCAATCTAGGCCCTCTGACTCAAAAGGCCAGTTGCTTCACTCCACTGTACCACAGAGTCTGAACTGAAGCATTTAGACAATCTAATACTTCAATCTCCCACATCCTTGAAGGATTCTTCTTTTAGTCCTTGGCGTGTCATTCAAGATCTTCATTCAACAGGAGATAGAAACATCCAAAGAGAATGACTGCCCTTAGGGAGGGGCCATGGGTGGGAGGGAGACTAACTTTTCACTGCAGAGCCTTTGGCACTTGTTAAATCTGTACCATGTGCAAATATTATCTTTTTAAAACAAAGAAAGAGAGTGAGAGAAAGATAGAGGGAAGGAAATACTGGTCCTGTGACCAGCACTGTCACTCGCTAGTATGATTTGGGACAAGTCACTTCACCATCTTTCGGCTTTTGTTTCCTTTACTGTAAAATGAGGGATTAATTTGTCAAAACCCAAAGAATGTACCACATCAAGGGTGAACTTTAATGCCAATTATGGATTTAGGATGACACCGATATATCAATATAGGTTCATCAACCGTAACAACTACACCATTGGGTGTGGGATGCTGACGGTGGGGGAGGCTGTGGGCGCGGCTGTGGGGAGGGTGTGGGCAGAAAACACATGGGAACTCTCTGTACTTCCCACTCAATTTTTCTGTGAACCTAAAACTGCTCTAAAAAAATAGTCTATTTAAAAAATGAAGGGTCATACTAATTATTTCTGAAGTTCCTTCCAGCTCTAAGATTGTATTATTCTAATTTACTCTATACAAATAATTAAAAATTCAGAAGGAGGAGTCACCTGGTCAATCTGACAGAGAAACTGTAATTAGAAATTCATTAAGATTAGATGCGGGGAAAAAAAGACAGGGATACTTAAAGTCAAGAGTCCCTGAACCTGGAAACAGAGAGAGAAAATGGAAAGGAGAATATAGAAAATAAAGTAATTAGGTTCCTTCTATCCTTTTCTACCTTAAAATTTCTTCTGCCTCTAGGGAGTCTCGGGCTAATACCATGAGGAACACTCAAAGGCAATATCCCTCTGGCCCCAGTATTGGATTCTGGCCAGTTCTCTCTCTCTCTTTTTTTTGTTTTTTGTTTTTTGTTTTTAGGGCTGTACCCACAGCATATGGGGGTTTCCAGGCTACAGGTCGAATTGGAGCTACGGCTGCCGGCCTATGTCACAGCCACAGCAATTCAGGATCTGAGCCTCATCTGTAACCTACACCACAGCTCACAGCAACGAGGGATCTTTAATCCACTGAGCAAGGCAAGGGATCAAACCTGCAACCTCTTGGTTCCTAGTCGGATTCCTTTCCGCTGAGCCACAATGGGAACTCCTGGCCAGTTCTCTTAACAGCAAGAAAATGTCCAAATCAGAAACTCTTTTACCCTGTCCTACCCAGAACCAATTTCTCTGCAATCTGGGCCTCCTTTCCCTCGCTAAGAAAAGGAAAAAACATCAATTCCTCTCATATCAGGGAGGACAAAAGAACGTAAGCATTCTAGACGCTGGACACTCAGAGGCAGAGGAGACAGAACGGGAAGCCAGGGGACTAAAAGCTATTTGAGCTGCATATCTCCTTTCTGGCTTAGATAATGTGACCAGAAATAAGGTACACTTACAGAAATGATAAGAATTATTTATGCAGAAAAAGTGCAAGTGGCTATGCCAAGTTTTCATTTCAATTCAACTAGTACCTGTATATATACCTGTATTGCTGACAACTTTGCACCTGGCCCACCAGAGCCACCTTGCCCCACCCACTGCTCTACATGAAAGATACAAGTGTAGAAAGCCCTTCCCTTGTCATTGTTCCTGCCATGAAATTTTCATCTAGAGAGTTGAGAGTTTATTCCTTTTTTTTTTGGCCATGCCCACGCATGTGGAAGTTCCCAGGCCAGGGAACAAACTCACGCCACAGCAATGACAATTCCAGATCCTTAATCATTAAGCCACTAGGGAACTCCCAAGAGTTTATTACTTTAAATACTAAAATGTATTTATATTTTAGCTCTTTTGGAAGGAGACTTTTCTTTTTTTTTTTTTTTAATTTTTGTTGTTGTTGTTGCTATTTCTTGGGTCACTCCCACGGCATATGGAGGTTCCCAGGCTAGGGGTTGAATCGGAGCTGTAGCCACCAGCCTACGCCAGAGCCAAAGCAACGCGGGATCCGAGCCGCGTCTGCAACCTACACCACAGCTCACGGCAACGCCGGATCGTTAACCCACTGAGCAAGGGCAGGGACCAAACCCGCAACCTCATGGCTCCTAGTCGGATTCGTTAACCACTGCGCCACGACGGGAACTCCTGGAAGGAGACTTTTCTAAAATGGATCACATGCAATCCCCATCTTCTTCTTTTTTTTTTTTTTTTTTGGTCTTTTTGCCATTTTTTGGGCCGCTCCCGCAGCATATGGAGGTTCCCAGGCTAGGGGTCCAATTGGAGCTGTAGCTGCCAGCCTACGCCAGAGCCATAGCAACACGGGATCCGAGCCGCTTCTGCAACCTACACCACAGCTCACGGCAACGCCAGATCGTTAACCCACTGAGCAAGGGGCACGGATCGAACCCGCAACCTCATGGTTCCCAGTTGGATTCATTAACCACTGTGCCACGACGGGAACTCCCCCCATCTTCTTGACCAAAGTATACTGAACATATCAGCCCCAAAAGACTTTGTTTTCCAAGTGATTATGCTTTGGGGGAGGGTAGTATTTTTTCTGCCTCCTTTCTTACTCTTTGGCTTTTTTTTTTTTTTTTTTTTTTTGTCTTTTTAGGGCCACACCGGAGGCATATGGAAGTTTCCAGGCTGAAGGTCGAATCAGGGCTGTAGCTGCAGGCCTACACCACAGCAATAGCCACAGCAATGCCAGATCTGGAGCCACATCTGCAACCTACACCACAGCTCACAGCAATGCCAGATCCTTAACTCACTGAGCGAAGCCAGGGATCAAACCTACATGCTCATGGATACCAAGTCAGGTTCGTTACCACTGAGCCACGATGGAACTCTGCTTTTTTGCTCTTGTCATTATGCCTTAGTTAGTATAACTAACTTCTAATTTATTACTTCAAATTCTGCTGTGGTCTTAAAAACCAGATGACCAATCTGATCAGGACTGTGTATAAGGCAAAGATGAAACTGGCTGTGTGGAACTAAGGGGCTCTACAGTGGGACTGAGACGGCAGCCAGACGGACAGCTGTCCTAACACAGGTGTCATGGGATGATAAATTGGAAATATCAAGTGAGACACCAAAACAAAATAGACTCCAAACTCCAAAGTAAGATACCGGACTATAAGGAGATCAGGACTATTAAAAACCTTCTCATTCTGAAAGAGCATAGAGAAGACCGAAGGTGTGGCGACTGAGAGGAGGCTGGTAAAGAGGATTTCTTTGGAGAAAGTTCTTGGTGCGAGTGAGTGCCATGCCGCAAATCACCAATGGTAAAAAGACAACCCAGGTAAAAAAAATAGGCAAAGGGCTTAAGCGAAATTTCTCCAGGACATGCACATGGCCAATAAGCACATGATGGCTGTTCAACAGCATTAACTACCAGGGAAATGTAAGTCAGAGCCACACTGAGACACCACTTTACTCCCACCAGGAAAGCTTTAAAAAAAAAAATGATAATAACAAGTGTTGGCCATAATGTGGTTATATTTGAATCCTCATAGATTGCTGGTGAGACTGTAGAATGGTGGAGTCGCTTGAGAAAATGATCTGGCAACACCTCAAGAGGTTAAATGTAGGGAGTTCCCGTCGTGGTGCAGTGGTTAACGAATCCGACTAGGAACCATGAGGTTGTGGGTTCGGTCCCTGCCCTTGCTCAGTGGGTTAACGATCCGGCGTTGCCGTGAGCTGTGGTGTAGGTTGCAGACACGGCTCGGATCCCGCGTTGCTGTGGCTCTGGCGTAGGCCAGTGGCTACAGCTCCGATTCGACCCCTAGCTTGGGAACCTCCATATGCCACGGGAGTGGCCCAAGAAATAGCAACAACAACAACAACAACAAAGAGGTTAAATGTAGAGTTACCATATGACCTGACAATTCCACTCTTAGGCATACGACCAAGAGAAATGACAGCATAATATACACAGAAGCCTGTATGTGAGTGTCCACAGCAACATTGTTCATAATAGCCAAGATGTCGAAATAACACAAATTTCCACCAACTGATAAATACGGAACAAAATGTGCTATATCCGTACCAAGGAACACTATTTGGTATTAAAGGGTAGGAAGAATGCTCAGCCACTGCTCTATCTTCATGATTTTGGACACTGCTCAGCACATGTGATGCCAAAGAAACTGGATGAAACAGAAAGAGTGCCTAATATTATTCTATCTTCAAGGCTCAACGTCCTTTTAGGAGGCCTGATAAAAATCAACAGTGTTGTCTTTTAAGTATGGGAGGCCAGATCCCTTAACCCAATCAAGGGCTGGGGATCGAACCCACGCCCTGACTCTGCAGAGATGCTGCTGATCCCATGAAGCCACAGCAGGAACTCCAGACTTCTGATTTTTTTTTTTTTTTTTTTTTTTTTTTTTTTTTTTTTTTTAATGGCTGCACCCACAGCATATGGAGGTTCCCAGGCTAGGGGTCAAATCAGAGCTGCAGCTGCTGACTTACACCACAGCCACAGCAACACCAGATCCTTAACCCACTGAGCGAGGCCAGGATAGAACCCTCAACCTCATGGTTCCTAGTCCGATTTGTTAACCACTGAGCCACGATGGGAACTCCCAGACTTCTGATTTTGAGTGTGTGTGCATCTTTGTAAAATAAATGTTAAGGAGCTTAAAAAAAAATAAAAGTAGGAAGAACAGCTTCAAGATACAATACAGATGAATCTTATATAAACAATGAAGAGCCAATTACAAAAGACTCCATATGATTCTACTTATATGAAATGTGCAGAACAGACAAATCTATAGAGACAGAAAGTAGATTAGTGGTTGCCTAGGGCTGGGGCAAAGTGGGGAGGAAAGGAAGTAACACTAATAGGTCTGGGGTTCTTGGTGGGGGGACACACTCTAAAATTAGATTGCGGTGGTGCTTGTACAACCCTGTGAATATACCAAAAACAGTCAACTGAGCACTTAAATGGGTGAATTGTGTGGTATGTGAATTCCACCTCAATAAATCTGTTAAAACGAAGAGAGAGAGGGAAACAAAACAAAACAAAACAGAGCTGGAAATGTTCCCAAGCGTTTCTCTGAGATTAAACACCCTCTTGCACCCTCTTGTTATCGAGTGAGTTGCTGGATCAATTCAACCACCCCAGATGTTTTCCTTATTTCCTGCCTGCGAGTGGTACTCTATAATTTAGTATTAGCAGACAGTTAATAAAGACAACACATCCTTTGTTGCTAAATTTTATACAGTGTTTACCACTTTCCTCCAACATACACATTTCCTCTGTTTTCCCACTGCAGCTGAGCTGCCAAAACCTTGTAGAGAGAATAATTACCCTCCTGCACCCCTTCCTGCTCTCACCACAGTCCCGGCTCTTGTGCATAATCAAGTGTCCACAGCGAACTCATGTTCTGCTTGTCTCTCTAGGAGGTTTTTTTTTTTTTTTAAATTTTTTTTTTTTGTCTTTTTGCTATTTCTTGGGCCGCTCTCGCGGCATATGGAGGTTCCCAGGCTAGGGGTCGAATTGGAGCTGTAGCCACCGGCCTACGCCAGAGCCAAAGCAACATGGGATCCGAGCCGCATCTGCAACCTACACCACAGCTCATGGCAACGCCGGATCGTTAACCCACTGAGCAAGGGCAGGGACCGAACCCGCAACCTCATGGTTCCTAGTCGGATTCGTTAACCACTGTGCCGCCACGACGGGAACTCCTCTAGGAGGTTTTTAATTCAGCAACCTGTTCACCAAACTAGAAGGGGTTTTCTCCCCTTTTGGGGGCAAGAACAGGATGAATGGCAGGATTCGCTACTTCTGATCTCTCAGTTTTTTAGAGGCTACTTCACCTGCCAGAATTTGCTTTCTTTTTCTTCTAACAGCAATTTATTGACTTCTATGGAACACCATGACGGGGTGGGATCCAAAGTTTAGCCATAATCAGTCCTATCCTTATCAGCACTTGCAAGTCTTTCTGTCATTGCACACGTGGCAGATGGCACATGACTGAAGGTAATCTTTCTAAAAGTTATTTCTATTTGAAAGATTCTCTAAATAACTTTTCTCTGATTCGTAATGTTTGCTTTCTAGACTGTTCTATGTAATTTATTGTATTCTTACTATCTGGAAAGTCCTTGCCTACCAAGAGGTAGAACAGGATATAAGAAATTTCTTTTCGTAAGTCTCTAAATGAAACATTAAAAAAAAGTTAAAACATGAGTTCCCTGGTGGCTCACTGGGTTAAGGAGCTGGTGTTGTCACTGCTATGGTAAGGATTGGGAACTTCCACTTGCCAGGGTCATGGCCAAAAAAAAAAAAAGGTTAAAAAAAAAATGAGGAGTTCCCATTGTGGCTCAGTGGATAACAAACCCGACTAGTATTCATGAGGATGCAGGTTCGATCCCTGGCCTCACTCAGTGGCTTAAGGATCCAGCGTTGCTGTGAGCTGTAGTGTTGCTATGGCTGTGGCGTAGGCCAACGGCTATAGCTCCAATTCGACCCCTAGCCTGGGAACCTCCATATGCTATGGATGCAGCCCTAAAAAGCCAAAAAAGAAAAAAAGAAAACAGCACTGCAGCCACTAAGTCATCGTGTCCTGTTTTATCTACGAACAACTGAATTCTAGACTTATGTGCCAGGTCAACATTGTAAAGGGTGTGCTTTGGTTTTTTAAATAAAATAAAACAAAATAAAAATTAAATAAAAAGGTAGCAAACAACTCACTTTAGTGAAAAGTGAGTGTTAGGGAAAATGAGTTTTGAATTTTTAAGCAGTATTTATTTACATCTACAAACTTACTGGTACCACACATAAAGCTTAAACCAAACCAAACCAAAAGCACTGCTTTCTTATCTCAAAAAAACATGAGTTAGATTTCCCATACACTCTAATCCCACTGCTGGTGAAAATGTAAAACGGTGCAACCAGCTTGGAAAACGATCGGGCAGTACCTCAAATGCTAAACACAGAGCTACCACATGATCCAGCAATTGCACTCCAAGATATATACCCAAGAGAAATGAAACCATATGTATGGAGTTCCTTCATAGCTCAAAAGATTAAGAATCCAGCATTGTCACTGCTGTGGCTCAAGTTGCTGCTGTGGTGCAGGTTTGATCCCATGTGCTGTGGGCATGGCCAAAAAAAAAATAAAACACACGTACATACAATAACATGTACACGCACTCCATAGCAGCACGAGTCACAATGGCCAAAATGTAGAAACAACCCAAATGGCCGTCAAATGGTGAATGGATAAATAAAATATGGTATGTACTTACAAGAGAATACTATTCTGGAGTTCCCGTCGTGGCGAGGTGGTTAACGAATCTGACTAGGAACTATGAGGTTGTGGGTTCGATCCCTGGCCTCGCTCAGTGGGTTAAGGATCTAGTGTTGCCATGACCTGTGGTGTAGGCTGCAGACGAAGCTCAGATCCTGTGTTGCTATGGCTCTGGCATAGGCCAGTGGCTACAGCTCCAATTAGACCCCTAGCCTGGGAACCTCCATATGCCGCGGGAGTGGCCCTAGAAAAAGGCAAAAAAGACAAAAAAAAAAAAAAAAAAGAGAGAGAGAATACTATTCAGCAATAAAAACTAATGCAGTATTGCTTAATGCTATAATAGAGAAGAACCTTTAAAGCACTGTACTAAGTAAAAAAAAAAAAAAAAAAAAAAAAAAAAAAAAAAAAGCCAATCACAAAAGACTACATATTGCATGATTCCATTTATAGGCTAATCTATAGAGACAGAAACTAGATTAGTGGCTGCCTAGGGCTAGGGTGTGAGAGTGAGGAAAATGAAGGTGGAGGATTTGGAAGCAGTGTGGGTTTCTTCTGAGATAATGAAATGTCCTAAAATTGGCTACAATGACAGCTGCACAAATCTGTGAATACACTAAAAGGCCATTGATCTGCACACTGTAAACGGGTGAATGTAGTATGTTAAATACACCTAATAAAGCTGTCTGAAAAAAGATTTACTCTACATTCAAATGCCCATCAACTGAAGACAAATAAACGAAATATGTTATATATTTATAAAATGAACTATTATTCAGCAATAAGAAGGGACAAAATATTGATACATTCAACAACCTAGATGAGCCTGAGAAACATGATGCTAAGGAGAAGCTAGTCACAAAAGAACACATACTGCATGACTCCCTCATATAAAATATCTACCAAGGACAAATCCATTATATGGATACATCATATTTGTTAATCCATTCATCAATTGATAGACATCTGAGTTGTTTCCACATTTTGCTATGAACATTCATGTACACAAGCTCCTGTTGTGGCTCAGCATAAATGAATCTGACCAGTATCTATGAGAATGAGGGTTCAATCCCTGGCCTCGCTCAATGGGTTAAGGAGCCAGCGTTGCCATGAGCTGTGATGTAAGTTGAAGACGAGGATCAGATCCTGTGGCTGCTGTGGCTGTGGTGTAGGTCTGCAGCTAGAGCTCCGTCCAATTCGACCCCTAGCCTGGGAACCTCCATATTCGGCAGTATGGCCTTAAAAGACCAAAAAAAAAAAAAAAAAATTTCATGTGCAGGTTTTTGTATGAATGTGTTTTCTCTTAGAGGTGAAATATATATATATATGCATATATGAAAGAGTAGAATTGCTGGGTCATATAACAACTAGATGTTTAACTGTTTGAAGAACTGCCAAACTATTTTGGAAAGTAGCTGCAGTTTTTTATGTGAAATATATTTTTGAAAGCTGTTTACTAGTGTAAGTGTTTTATTTTGTTCTGCTTTGTTTTTAAATTTTTTCTTATTTTTGGCTGTGTCCATGGCATGCAGAAGCTCCAGGGCGAGGGCTAGCCGCCTTACAATAATAACCAGAGCCACAGTGGTTACAACAGTGAATCCTTAAACTGCTGTGCCAAGAGGGAACTCCTAAATGGTTTTTTTGTTTGTTTGCTTGTTTTTTGTCTTTTAGGAACGCACTGGCAGCATATGGAGGTTCCCAGGCTAGGGGTCAAATGGGAGATGTAGCCATTGGCTTACACCAGAGCCACAGCAACGTGGGATCTGAGCCGTGTCTGCGACCTACACCACAGCTCATGGCAACACCAGATCCTTAACCCCAATGAGCAAGGCCAGAGATCGAACCCACGTCCTCATGGATGCTAGTCAGGCTCGTTAACCACTGAGCCACAACGGGAACTCCTCCTAAATGTTTTTAATAGCAAAATATTATTATAAATGTATTGAAATAAACTTTCAAGAAGAATATTTACCCCAATGCCATCTGGGCCTAACACAATGAATTTCATTTCTGTCTAAAAAAATGTGTTTCATATATACCTAGAAGACTATAATCATAGACATCACACAATTTATAGGAATATTTTTTCATTTTCAGTATATATTTAGAAAGTCATCTGTATGATTCATTTATTCAAATTTACTTCTTTATCATGATGATTCTATCAAAAACTGCAAGGTAGATTCAATATTATCATACATGTTTAAGAAGCCTATAGTACTGCAAATGTCTCTGTCAGTTTCCTCAAAAGACATGCTTTCATCAGTGGCATGTGCCAGTGGAGAATTTAAACTGTTTAACATTCAGAATAAATGATGAAATTGGCAGGTTTTTTTTTTTACTAACAGCTTATAGTTTTTGGTTTTCCAAGTAAAAAAAGTTTGATGGTTTGCAATTTAAGGTTAGTTATTCCAATTCTGGAGGTACCAGTTGAAAGGCAAAATTATTTTAAAAGGCTAAGTACAAACATTAGTTGAAAACATTAGGGTCTCAAATAACCTACCTTAAATACATCCTCAATACATCTACTAAGTTCTTCCTCTGTCACCAAAACAGTTCCTGGCACCATGTCACTCTTTGGAATCTCTAAAGAATAGAAAATAAAGTTACCCACACTCAGCATCTCACTGAAGAGAAGAAGCTGGGCCTAAGAGACAAAGTTTTACTTGAAAGTTCGAGAAGTAATAGCTAAAATTAGAAAATCAACATGGTTACAATCCAGCACCATTCAAATACAATAGTTCTAGGAATATTTCATTGATTATAAACACGCATTGTTATTTTATGTGTTGCTGAGAAGAAAAACTATTGCCAAGTAACCTATGAAATGTTATCACTTAGAATTTTATTTTTATTTTATTTTATTTTATTTTATTTTATTTGTCTTTTTGCCATTTCTTGGGCCACTCCCGTGGCATATGGAGGTTCCCAGGCTAGGGGTCCAATCGGAGCTGTAGCCACCAGCCTACGCCAGAGCCACAGCAATTCGGGATCCGAGCCGCGTCTGCGACCTACACCACAGCTCACGGCAGCGCCTGATCCTTAACCCACTGAGCAAGGGCAGGGATCGAACCCGCAACCTCATGGTTCCTAGTCGGATTCGTTAACCACTGCGCCACGACGTGAACTCCAGAATTTTAAATAAATGAGTAAAAATCAAGAGATTAGACTAAATGAAAATGGCAGAGTCGATGGCCGTGTCTAGGTGACTGGCACGGTGGTGTTCATTACACTATTCTCTGTAGATGTGTTTGAAATTTTTCCCCGTACAAAGTTTTAGAATAGGGTTGTTTTGTTTGTTTATTTTTGTCTTTTAGGGCCGAACCCTCGGCATATGTAGGTTCCCGGGCTAGGGGTTGAATCAGAGCTACAGCTGCCAGCCTACACCACGGCTCACGGCAACACAGGATCCTTAACCCAGTGAGCGAGGACAGGGACTGAAATTGCATCCTCATGGGTACAAGTCAGATTCGTTTCCACTGGGCCACAATGGGAACTTCTGTATGTTTATTTTTTGATCATGGATATGGGAGCCAGGGGGAAAGGAAAGAAGGAAGTGGGATGGATGGGGAATTTGGGGTGGGAAAAGCAAATGACTACATTTAGAATAGACAAGCAGGGAGTTCCCATCGTGGCGCAGTGGTTAACGAATCCGACTAGGAACCATGAGGTTGCGGGTTCGGTCCCTGCCCTTGCTCAGTGGGTTAAGGATCAGGCGCTGCCGTGAGCTGTGGTGTAGGTCGCAGACGCGGCTCGGATCCCGCGTTGCTGTGGCTCTGGTGTAGGCTGGTGGCTACAGCTCCGATTGGACCCCTAGCCTGGGAACCTCCATGTGCTGCAGGAGCGGCCCAAGAAATAGCAAAAAAAAGACCAAAAAAAAAAAGAAAAAAAAAAAAAAGAATAGACAAGCAAGTAATGAGGTCCTACCGTATAGCATAGGGAACTACGTCCAATTTCTTGGGGTAGAAGATGATGGAAGATAGTATGAGAAAGAGAATTTATGCATATGTATGACTGCGTCACAATGCTGTTCAGTGGAAACTGACACGACACTGTAAATCAACTATACTGTAATGACATAAAAATAGAAGGCGGCAAAACAGGTCCCAAAAGAATGTTTCTAAACAAACATCTAGTATTATTTTTAAAGGATAATAATGTTTAATCCTTGTATGATGCTTGTGTACTTTATCATATCTCTGCTACAGAGAAATTTACAATTATAGCTCTGCACTCTCTGCTTGGTAGGGTTTTCCATACGAAAATTATGATCATTTTCCTCATACTGTCCCAGCATCATTTATGAAATGTCTCTACTTTTGCTAATTAATTTACTAAACTATTATATATAGAAGAGTCTACAATGAGCTGTATTCCATTAACTTGTCCACTCTGGTCCAAATTCACAGTTTCTTTGTTTTCATTTTTGTTTTGTTTTTTTGCTTTTTAGGGCTGCACCCACGGCATGTGAAAGTTCCCAGGCTGGCAGTCAAATTGGAGACACAGCCGCTAGTCTATACCACAGCCATGGCAATGCAGATCCAAGCCACATGTACAACCTATAGCACAGCTCACAGCAATACCAGATCCTTAAACCACTGAGTGAGGCCAGGGATCGGACCCATTCCTAGTTGGGTTCATTAACCCCTGAGCCAGGATGAGCTCTACCCAGATTCACAGTTTTAATTACTAGCTTTGTGGTATGCTTTACCATATTTGGTGGTCTAAGAACCTACTCATTGGAGTTCCCACTGTGGCTCGGCCAGCAAACCCGGAATAGTCTCAGTGAGGATGCAGGTTCCATCCCCGGCCTCACTCAATGAGTTAAGGATCTGGCATTGCTGTGAGCTCTGGGATAGGTTGCAGATTCGGCTCGGATGCAGCATTGCTGTGGCTGTGGTGTAGGTCAGCAGCTGCAGCTCTGATTTGACCCCTAGTCTGCGAACTTCCGTATGCTGCGGATCCAACCCTAAAAACACACACAAAAAAGAACCCACTTATTCACTTATTTTGTTGATATCTCTATCACAGTTTGTACCTTTTCCCCCTTTCTGTCGACCTGGAAGTTGTAAGCTGTATTTCTATTCTTTTACTGTTTTAAGCCTCTTTTTCTACCAAACTGTAAGGTTAATCAATATCTACGTATCAGATACAAATCTGAATGTGCCTTTACTTCCTCATTCTCACTATGTCCTTTCTGCCGTTTTGAGTTCAGACCAAGATCAACTTAGATTTAGTTTCACCATCCTTAAAAAAATGTTTACAGCACAATTTTGTGACAAGTTTTACTGTTTTTTCTGTTTTTCTTTTTTCTCACTGCTTCTTATATGTCACTTCTGGGGAAAAAAAAAAAAAAAATCCAGGAGGAGCGTTCCCGTTGCAGCTCAGCAAAAATGAATGCAACTAGTATTCATGAGGACAGAGGTTCAATCCCTGGCCTCAAATCAGTGGGTTAAGGATCTGGCATTGCTGTGAGCTGTGGTGTCAGTTGCAGACATGGCTTGGATCTGGCATTGCTGTGGCTGTGGCGTAGGCCAGTGGCTACACCTCCGATTAGACCCCTAGCCTGAGAACTACCATATGCCTTGAGTGTGGTGCTAAAAAAGAAAAAAAAAAAAAAAAAAAAAACCAAGAGGAAAATAATAACAAAAACAATATAAGAAAGTTTATACTTTAGATTGTTTTTCCAGGGGCAATGATGGGGCTATTTATATAAGATCAGTTATATTTTACCCCATCCTTTTTATCAATAAATTATGTATATAAGACATGTAGCTTGTGTTACAGATGTAATCAAACATATGAGAATGCCTGGTGAATAGATGTCCAATAAATATTCCTTGAATGAATGAACACACCTCAGGACAAAAATAAGTGACCCACAATGGGACTGAATCTAGGCCTCCCAAACACAGTGCTCTAGACCAGGGGTCAGACTTGAACACTTGAATTGCCCAGAGGGTCTGTTAAAACAGCTTCTGATTCAATAGGAATCTTCTTGGGTTGGAGCCCAAGAAGTTGTATTTCTAACACATTTTCAGGTGATGCAGCTGCTGCTGCTGGTCCTGAAACCATGCACATATAGAACCACTGCTCCAGACTAAAAGAAATACCTACTCTTTTACAGAGAAGAAGATAAAACAGATTGGTAATGAGGTGGACTCTTTTTTTTTTTTTTTTTTTTTTGTCTTTTGTTGTTGTTGTTGTTGTTGCTATTTCTTGGGCCGCTCCCGCGGCATATGGAGGTTCCCTGGCTAGGGGTCAAATCGGAGCTGGAGCTGCCAGCCTACGCCAGAGCCACAGCAACAAGGGATCCGAGCCGCGTCTGCAACCTACACCACAGCTCACGGCAACGCCGGATCGTTAACCCACTGAGCAAGGGCAGGGACCGAACCCGCAACCTCATGGTTCCTAGTCGGATTCGTTAACCACTGCGCCACGACGGGAACTCCGAGGTGGACTCTTAATACATGAAATTAGACTCAGATGAATTGCCGCACTATAATGCTAAAAGCCAATTGAGATAATACTTCATTTTTTGAGCCATTTTTGGAGGAACACACTAATTCTAGACCAGATTTCTATTAAATGTATAAAGAAATTTTAATTGCTTACTCACATATCATGTTTATCATGTCTGAATGATCACAAATTTCCCGTCACCTCAGCTCAATCTGGTGAAGCTTTACTGTGCAGACGAATTACATTTGCTCTATCCTTGCCCACCTAACCTCCCCTACACACACCCAGATATATTTATTCTATGAATGACTTCTATACGAAGTCTGCACAGAACAAAGTTTGGCTTAACAACGACATCAATTTTTCTCTTCATTTTTAATCTCAAAAACACCATATGGTGGAGTTCCCGTCGTGGCACAGTGGTTAACGAATCCGACTAGGAACCATGAGGTTGCGGGTTCAGTCCCTGCCCTTGCTCAGTGGGTTAACGATCCGGCGTTGCCGTGAGCTGTGGTGTAGATTGCAGACGCGGCTCGGATCCCGCGTTGCTGTGGCTCTGGCGTAGGCCGGTGGCTACAGCTCCGATTTGACCCCTAGCCTGGGAACCTCCATATGCCGCGGGAGCGGCCCAAGAAATAGCAAAAAGACAAAAAAAAAAAAAAACAAAAAAAAACCACCATATGGAAAGGCTTTTTTTTTTTTTTTTTTTTTTTTTTTTTTTTTTTTTTTTACTAAGAATGCTAAAATGATACCTGTATCCCAGCATTAAACTCAATAAACCATGAAAAGACACTGAGGGAAGTGGTGAAAATGTCAATCTTTTCTTTTCTTTTCTTTTTTTTTTTTGGTCTTTCTAGGGCCACACCCATGGCATATGGAGGTTCCCAGGCTAGGGGTCGAATCAGAGCTGCAGCGGCCGGCCCACGCCAGAGTCATGGCAACGTGAGATCCAAGCCCCATCTGTGACCTACACCACAGCTCACGGCAACGCCGGATCCTTAACCCACTGCACGAGGCCAGGGATCAAAGCTGGGTCTTCATGGATGCTAGTCAGGTTTGTTAACCTCTGAGCCACGACGGGAACTCCCGAAAATGTCGGTCTTTTAAGACATTAAAACACAACTAAACTCACTGGCCAAATCCGGGAAATTTTAAGCATCAAAATGAATGATAGGAACGTTTGGTCACCCGCTGAATAAAAAAAGAATCTATGAATCACACAGATTCGTAAGTATCAATACAGATGCTTAAATAATTATTTTTTTAAAAGATAGCAGGCAGAGGAGTTCCCATCGTGGCGTAGTGGTTAACGAATCCGACTAGGAACCATGAGGTTGCGGGTTCAGTCCCTGCCCTTGCTCAGTGGGTTAACGATCCGGCGTTGCCGTGAGCTGTGGTGTAGGTTGCAGACGCGGCTCGGATCCCGCGTTGCTGTGGCTCTGGCGTAGGCCGGTGGCTACAGCTCCGATTCAACCCCTAGCCTGGGAACCTCCATATGCCGCGGGAGCGGCCCAAGAAATAGCAGAAAGACAAAAAAAAAAAAAAAAAAAAAAAAAGATAGCAGGCAGGGAGAAAAGAAAAGTTCTTCCTTACAGAAGAATACCAACTAACAAATTAGAAACAATTTAAAAAATGGAAATTCACTATTTGCGGGCAAAAACCATTAATACATACTAAACCACAGTTATGAAGGAAACAGGATATTCACACTGTCTCAGACTATAATTCCATAGATTAGTCATTAATTACAAAGGGGGTAAGGTATTTTTCAGTGGAAAAATCTGGCTGCTATCACCTTAATCAAATCATCAAATTTGGGAGTTCCTGTCGTGGCTCAGTGGTTAACAAATCTGACTAGGAACCTTGGGGTTGCGGGTTTGATCCCTGGCCTTGCTCAGTGGGTTAAGAATCTGGCATCTCGTGAGCTGTGGTATAGGTCGCAGACACGGCTTGGATCCCAAATTGCTGTGGTTGTGGCGTAAGCCCGTGGCTACAGCTCCGATTGGACCCCTAGCCTGGGAACCTCCATGTGCCTCAGGTGCGGCCCTAGAAAAGACAAAAAAAAAAAAAAACAAAAAACTGATAATGGAATAACCAACCTGTGCTCCTAATCTGATGGACTAAAAAATATATATATCATCTGTAGTATTCCTGCCAAAATGTTTAATCTGAATCTAATCACGAGGAAACAATAGAAAAATACAAATTAAGAAACATTCTATAACCTGGGCTTCAAAAATGTCAGAGTTAAGAGTTCCCATTGTGGCTCAGCAGCTTAAGAACCTAACTATATCCATGAAGATTCAGGTTCAATCCCTGGCCTCACTCAGTGGGTTAAGGATACGAGTTGCTTCAAGCTACAGCATAGGTCGAGACTGGCTCAGATCTGGTGTTGCTATGACTGGCATAGGCTGGCAGCTGTAGCTCCAACTTGACACCTAGCCTGGGAACTTCCATGTGCCACAGGCCCTAAAAAGGAAAAAAAAAAAATCAGAGTGAAAGATGAAAGACTAGGGAATTATGCTACATTAAAGAAAACTAAAAAGACATAAGTAAATGCAATGCATGATTCTTGACTAGATTCCTGATTTTTTTTTTCTTTCTTTTTTTTCCCCCTCTGCTCGTACCCGAGGCATATGGGAGTTCCTGGACCAGGAATAGAATCTGAGCCACAGCTAAAGCAACATCAGACCCTTAACCCGCTGTACTACAGTGGGAACTCCTGGATTCTTGATTTTTTAAAAACAGCTATAGGGGCCTAGAGGTTAAGAATCCAGAGTTGTCACTGCTATGGCTCGCATCACTGCTGTGGTGCAGGTTTGATCCCTGGCCCAGGAACAACTTCTTTTTTTTTTTTTAGGGCTGCACCTGAGGCATATGAAAGTTCCCAGGCTAGGGGTTGAATGGGAACTACAGCTGCCAGCCTACACCACAGCTCACAGCAACGCTGGATCCTTAACCCACTGAGCGAAGCCAGGGATCAAACCTGCATCCTCAATGATACTGCTCAGATTGATTTCCGCTGAACCACAATGGAATTCCCCTGGCCCAGGAATTTCTGCCTGCCACAGGCATGGCCATAAATAAATAAATGTAAATAAAAAACAGGGAGTTCCCATCGTAGCTCAGTGGTTACCAAACCTGACTAGCATCCATGAGGACTCAGGTTCAATCCCTGGCCTCATTCAGTGGGTTAAGGATCCTTCGTTGCCGTGAGCTGTGGTGTAGGTGGCAGACGCAGCTCAGAGCCCGCATTGCTGTGGCTGTGGTGTAGGCCGGCGGCTACAGCTCTGATTCGACCCCTAGCCTGGGAACCTCCATGTGCCTCAGGTGAGGCCCTAAAAAGACAAAAGACCAAAACCAAAACAAAACAAATGAACAAAAAACAGCTATAAAAGAAGTTCTTAGGCCAAATAAGAGAGATTTGAATAAGGTCTGTGTATTAGACGATGTCTGCAACTCTCAAATGCTTCAGAAAAAAAGATTTATGTGTGTAGAAAGAAAGAGAAAGGGGACAAGCCAAAATGTTTACAGTCAGTCAGTCTGTGTGAAGTGCAGAGGGGAGCAACAACAATGCACTCTTCTCAGAACCTTTACGAGGTGGATTTTTCAAAATAAAAAGTTGTGGGGGGGTGGGGACAAGTAAAACTAAAGGCATTGAACTACCACAGACCTAAGTCATTTAAATCCAAAACATGGAAGAAGGTCCTTCGGAGGGACACGGAACCACCAGACTTCCTCCTTTACCTGCTGTGTTTAAACAGCGATGAAGAGGAGCCAACACTGGTTGGAGTAAATACTTTGCTGCCAGCTGTGGGTGTTCTCTTGACATAGTAATAAAGGTAGTAGTGGCGACTCTCTGAAATTGTCGGGCTGTCAACTTATCTTGAAAGTGAAATAAATCCAAAATCTAAAAGAAAAATTACATGAAGCACTACATTATTAACTGAAAAGAGAAAGCAGTAATTTCTTTAAGCTAAAAAATAAATTCACTGCAATAAATACTGATCCAAAAGAACTGTTTGTTTGGTTTTTTTAATTTAACAATTTCAAAGGGTATGATAACCAAAGAGGCTATGTTTTTATTAAATAGTTTTATCAAATTTATAAAACACATGCCTATTGTAAAAAGCCTGGAAAATAAATGTTTAAGAAGAAAAATTAAATCTTTCCAAATCACTTATCAACGTTTTTTGTGTATTTTTTCCAATATGTTTTCTGTATAATTCTCTTTTATTTGTAATTGAGCCCACACCTAATATTCAGTTTTGTCTATCACTGAACCCTTCTCATATTGTTATAAACTCCTCAAAAATATTATTTCCAGACATTCAGTTTTTTCCCCAAATTTTGCTCCGATAAATAGCACCACCAAATGAAATTACGGAGTCAAGGTATATAAATGTATTCAAAATGTGAAAAGCCTGTCCTGTCATGTCTGAACTATTCCAGACAAGAGCCTATTTTATTCTCAAAAATAAACAACCTCTCATGCTTGAGTCTATACATCAACAGAAAAATGCATTTGGGTTCCTGGCTTAAAAGTGACTCTTATACTTTCTGAGTAGACAGGAAAATCTTCTGTCCAAAAATTGTATGTGACCTCTGACATGGCCAAAGAGAGCCTCAGTAAGACTAAAACCTATGACTTGATTTTATCACTCTGTTAAGTACCAAAACTACAGTGACTAGTTTTGGAAAATACTCGTCATTGCAAATGATAATTTTATTCTAGAAGATAATTTATATTTAACATTTTCCATTGTATTTGCATTTTTTTTTTTTTTGTGGTATCTATTCCCATACACATCTACCATAAGAACGCCGAGGGCTAGAATGACAACTGAATAACGCTCTTCAAAGGCACTGTACTCTATAAGGTACATCTTACATCTAAATACATGGAAGTACTGACTAAAGAAAACTGCTTTCGGAGTTTGCATCACGGCACAGTGGAAATGAATCCAACTAGGAGCCATGAGGTTGCGGATTTGATCCCTGGCCTCGCCCAGTGGGTTAAGGATCCCCCATGAGCTGTGGTGTAGGTCGCAGACGCAGCTCGGATTCCGTGTTGCTGTGGCTGTGGTGTAGGCTGGCAGCTACAGCTCCAATTCAACCCCTAGGCTGGGAACCTCCATATGTGTGGGTGCAGCCCTACAGAAAAAGCAAAAAAAAAAAAACCAAAAAACCTCTTTTACATTTTCATCTATCAGATAAAGAAAAGCTTTGTAACACATTATGTAGGCAAAGGTGTGGTAAAACAGGATACACAGAGGTAAATAGCAGCCAAAATTTTAAATGCACATACTCATTAAACCAGTCATTTCAATTCTAAGAATTTCCCTGTGGTAATACTTGCACCTAGGCAAGAGTTATAGACATTAAACGTAACATTGTTTGTAATAGCAAACCAGGAGGCTGGTTAAATAAATTATGATACATAATATAATGAAATACTATGTACTCAAAGGGGGAAAAAGAAACAAATGAGGCAGCTCAATATGAAATGACTCTACTTAAATGATTTCCAATGATTTGCTTTTTGTGAAAAAAGCAAAACAAAAACGGTGCGCAGCATGTTATCATTTGAATTAAAATTAGAACATACGCACATATATATATACACATGTAATTGAATACACATAATAAACGGACTCTCTCCGCAGAATAAGCAAGAGATTGCTTTTAAAATTGTATACCAGGTTAATTTACCTTGCTTATTTAATATCTTTTAAAGCAATTAAAAACACAGAAAAGATAATGAGTATGATGAAACTGTCATTTCATGTTCCAGCTCTGGGAGCAAGCTAGTCAGTTATTAATGGTAAGGAGTTCTTAAACCTAACAGGTCAGTCTCTCCCACAGGTTTTTCAATTACTTATTAAGGAGGCCCCTCACTGAATAACAAACTTAAATATTATATTACTTTTGTGTTTTCTTTTTAGGGCCACACCTGCAGCATATGGAAGTTCCCAGGCTAGGGTTCGAATCGGAGCTGCAACTGCTGGCTTACATCACAGCCCTGACAACACCAGATCTGAGCCACATCTACAACCTATCCCACAGCTCAGAGCAACTCTGGATCCTTAACCCACTGAGCAAGGCCAGGGATCAAACCTGCGTCCCCATGGATACTCGTTTTAACCTGCTGAGCTACAACAGGAACTCCAAAATTACATTACTTTTACTTCAATATTACAGGAACATTAACAGTCCTCTTTCTACAAATAAGCACATAATCCTCAAACAATGAAAAGAAACACAATGATTTACCTGGGGGCAGATATCTCTATAATAATCCTCTGGTGAAAGAGACTGCTGGGGACAAGAGGACAAAATCTTTGCAATCACATCGCACTTCTTCCAATCGGCAGCTGTGGCCTCAGCATCACTCCCGCCAGCTGCCCCAGCTGTCGGCAAAGGACAGAGATGTCAAAAACTCCTAGCAGTTCACCACAGAAGGGCCTTCAAATTTAGAGTAAAAACTCTTTTTTCCCTACTGAAAGCTGCTTATTTCTTCAGTAAGATAATCTACCCCACTGTACTTTCTTTCTTTTTTCTTTTTTTTTTTTTTTTTGCTATTTCTTGGGCCGCTCCCACGGCAATATGGAGGTTCCCAAGCTAGGGGTCTAATCGGAGCTGTAGCCACTGGCCTACGCCAGAGTCACAGCAAAACGTGGGATCCTACACCACAGCTCACGGCAACGCCGAACCCTTGACCCACTGAGCAAGGGCAGGGACCGAACCCGCAACCTCATGGTTCCTAGTCAGATTCGGTAACCACTGCGCCACGACAGGAACTCCCCACTGTACTTTCTTTTTGATGTTGGTTTCTAGAAAGTTCAGAGGAAAAAAGGAGCACTTAACCACTGTAATGTCATTATTCATAGGACCTGAATACTAGCTTCTTAGGGTTTTACTTTTCAAATGGTTCCTGTTATCATCATTCTATCTCTTTATATGCATCATGTCGTTCAAACTGCCTTAAACCAAAGCTATGGAGGCACAGGTACCAGATTTACCTTACCACCCCAGATGATTAGAAAATGGGACAAAATACATACTACTGGTTTTCAGACACTGGACAACAAGCAGCCTAAGACACTGATCCCTAAGAGAAGGGAAGCAAACAAGGGGAGCCCCATGAATAACCGAGCCAACTGGTACCAAGACAGTTTTGAGGTCACACCACAGCTAAGGGGAGCCCAAAGGAAGCCCACCACCTTGCTGGCTTAAAGAAACACAGTGCAGAGTTCAGGGAGGCCAGGGCAGCTGGAGTGTTCAGGGCACAGGGCGAGAGAGGAGGACAGGACACAAAGAAGGAGCTCCAGAGGTCTGCAGAAGAATCCTCTGTCAAGTCTTCCACAAAGTATGATCTGTGTACGTGTGTGAGGAAAAAAAAAAACCCAAGGCAAGAACCGCAGAAAGGAGGAGGAGGACGAGGAAGCCCCAGAGTTCACTCAGGGGTTGGTTAGCTAACATTCCCACTAGTGAGCATGGAGAAGCTTCCTCATACACCGAGGTCAAGTTCCCTTAGCATCCTGGCCCTTTTCACAGAGAATTTCACATTTTCTTTAGTGTTTCACTTAAAATTTCTGTGCAATATGTTCCTCTGATATCATACGTTATTTGAAACAGTTAACAGTAATATATAATAACCTGATCGGTGTATTACGACATTTGTTGGAAAAATGAGTTTCTTTGGAAAGGGGGCTCATTAAGGTTTAACCTTCTCTCTCCACAAAGGCACAAGGTCAAGACTCCACCGGGTTTTACAATCAGATGCTAAAGACCAATAATTCGCTGAGACTCAAAGGAAAGCGAACATGAAAGTAACATCTATTTCTTACCACCTGCTCCTTCCAAAATGCCCCGAACTACTGCCTGAACACCACTGGGTCTCATCAACCTTTCAGAGAGGAGCTGCCCACACAGACGCCGGAGCCATGCTGGTGCCCGACACCTAACTTGTGTCTTCCCATCTGTGTAGGACTGAAAAAGGAAGGGAAAAGTATGAACTCAATGCCAATGTAACAGAAATCAAAACTGCATACTGGTCATACTGACAATTAGGAGAGCAAAATTTTCCCTTGCGAAAAAAAAAAAGAAAAAAGAAAAAGACTGTTTTACAAAACCTTATTCAGCATCTTTTTTTTTTTTTTTTTTTTTTTGGCCATGCTCACAGCATGTGGAAGTTCCCAGGCCAGGGATCCAACACCACAGCAGCGGCCTGAGCTGTTGAGGTGACAATGCGGGGTCCTTAACCTGCTGTGCCACAGGGAACTCCCAGCATCACTTTTAAGGAAGGAATAATAGAGTGAAACTTCTTCAAGTGAAGTATCAAGTGAAATTTCAAACTCAGAAATAGAGAAACATGTCTGAATAAAATACACATTTTATATTTATATTTTATATAAGGTTATATAACACCTTATTATATATAACACTAGGTTAATATAATCTCTCTGAATGCAGTCCTTCCAATCAAATCTAACTTTCAAAGAAGACTCTTGTGGGCACACTCACCACTAAGAGGGCCGTTCACAGCAGTCAGGAGGCATCCTACTGCCACCATGTGCTTGGCTACTCGGATTCCTTCTGACACAGCAGTTTCAAGAAGAGTTAGGTTTCTTTTTAAGAGGTCTGTGGAGCCACCATGATTAAACAGACTGGTGTGCCTTATTTTGGGCTAGAATGCAAACTTTGCTATGGTCATTCAGTGTGTTTAACTATATGAGCATAAAACTTAGCGAAGGAAACATTTAACCCTAACTAGCTTGGCCTAAGGAAGATTAATAATGACTATTTATTGAGGGGATTATGACGTATTATGCATTGTAATCTTAAAAGGGACACATAAGGAAGGTACTACTGTTATCCTCATTTTTAAAATTTATTTATTTATTTTTTAGAGTATAGTTTTTGTTTGTTTTGTCTTTTTAGGGCCGAAACCGCAACATATGGAGGTGGGTCGAATAGGATCCTTAAGCCACTGAGCCAGGCCAGGGATTGAACCCGAGCCCTCATGGTTGCTAGTCGAGTTCATGAACCACCGAGCCATGACGGGAACTCCCTAGAGTATAGTTGATTTACAGTGTTGTGCCGATTTCTGCTGTATAGCACAGTCACCAAGTCAAACACATATATGCATTCTTTTTCTCCTACCATCTTCCATCATGTTCTATCCCAAGAGACTTGATCACAGTTCCCTGTGCTGTACAGTAGGACCTCATTCTGTCATCCTCATTTTATGAGGAAGGAACCTGAGGGATGGGAAGGCTTACTAACTTGAACAACAGCAAGCTGGGCTTGAGTCCGGGTGTGCCTAACTCCAGAGCCTCTGCTTTCCTCCATGCTCTTAGAATGCATTTTGTTTCCTCTGCAAACTGTGGACTCATTCAGAGAAGCAGAGCATGAGCCAGATGGGGCCCAGTGTGAGGCTACAGTAATATTCTAGGGATGAGATGAAAATCACTTCAACTAGGGGAGCTTCCTAGTGGTCTAGTGCTGCTTTCCCTGCTGCAGCCTGGGTTTGCATCCCTGGTCTGGGAACTGAGATCCCACATCAAGCTGCTGCATGCTGTGGCCAAGAAAAGAAAAAGAACATAACTTCAACTAGGAGGTATCTCTGTAGCCAGCTGGTCCTACAGCCAGGTCCTTTGGCCCTTCACACTTTCCTCATTTAAATTTGTAACTAGAACTCAGGTACTGAAAGGAAATAGATAATTCCAGGTACACTGTCAAATCAAATCATTTGGATAACTGTTTTTGAGAAAACAAGCAACTATCTTATGCCTAGTGGAATATATACTATTATGTTTTTCAAACAAAGGATCTAAGAATAGTCCAATAATAGCTCTAATTTTAATTTCTTGACTTCAAATACTTCATTCAAAGAATAAGACATCCAAATACTTCTGCCAGAAGAATGTATTGTCAAACAGCCAAATTTTGATTAAAAAAAAAAGATCCAGTTTGAGAACGAATAAAATTTATTTTTGTCATAACCCTTTAAAAAATGATTACAATATTCTTGAAGAAAGTGTTCTTCACCCCATGAAAAGAAATTCTTTTAAGTTATCCCAAGGGTCAGTGTAATTTAGTTCTACAGAACTAAATTATTTAACAATCAGAAAGAGGAAATACGACCCAACTAGATTAATTTCCCAGGAGAAGACAGAACACCACACATTACCACTACAGCTTCACCCGCAAAGCCCACAGGCCTGCGTACCTGGGGTGCTCCTCCCTGGAGGGTGAGTAATTCTCGGACAGCTAATGGTTGATATACTTGGTCCAAGATGTCTCTCAGGGCCTCCCTAGACAGGGCTCTTTCCTCTTCAGTTAACACCTAAAAGAAACATGAACAGCTTTTGCGGAGTACAAAACAGGCAGGTGATAGAAGGCAGTGCTCTGCAAAACTGTGCGAAGACGCTAGTGAGGGGAGGGGGTGGCCTCCTCTTGCTTCAGCCTTGGATGTCCTTCGGCCTGGAGGGAGCCGCGATGCAGACACAGCCCTGGCCCTCTCTCCCCGCCTCACGCACTTCTGGGCAGGAGATGGAACTGACTTACCTTACGGTAACTTCTGGCAGCTCAGCTTGCTCCTCTTCTGGGTCTGGGAGCTCTTACAGAGCATGTCACCAGGCAGCACTGGCGAGCAGCGAGTGCCTCCAGTTCAGGAAGGCACTGTCAGGAGGCTCACGCGTCTCCCTCTACACACCTTCCACCTCTGCCTTTATGAGCAATCAAGGTGACGTCTGCCTTGTCATCTCTCTCACTCTGCTGCCTTTTAATTCACTCAGAACATGGCCACAAAGAAGGGTGCTATTTAACTGGGCCCCCCTGAGCCTCCCCAGCACGTCCCCCTTTGGTAACTTCACAGTCAAGCGCTCAGAGTCCTGCCCCTGGCACTTTAGCAAACTGTGGAACAGGTGCCGCTTAGAGCAGCAGCCACAGAATGTCCGCTCCGCCCCATGCTTCCCCCGTCAGCTTCTCCCACCTCCTCCCTTGGTCCCTTCTCTGTGTCTCGCTTCTCTTTTCTATCCTTTCCCCGAGTCGCTCAGGGCACTGCGTCGCCCTGGCATTGGCAGTAAGACCTGTGCAGACCCCCCATCTCAGGGATGCGCAGGCGGCAGACAACGACAGATCTGGCAAGACTTACACCCCGTCGTGTGGAGCACGAGGCTCTGCTCCCCAAAACAGAAGGGCACGGGGTGGGGAAGGTCATAATTTCGTGATACTAGTTGGTGATAGTGGCCTTTAAACAGTTTTTGTTTGATTTTGTCTTGTGAACATAGGCAGGGGAGGGAACAGAAAAGGAGAACAAACAGAAAAGGAACAATGTGGAGGGTGACAGAAAAATGGGGTGAGTGGACATCACGGAATCTGGCTGCAGAAGCGAAGGAATGACCTCGCATGTGAACCCGGACACAGGTACATCTCAGCAGCCTCTCCTGCTTAGGTTCTGTGATCCTCTCAGGGGGAACAGTGGTCCCTGCCGTGTCGTACCTGTGCGTCTTGTCTCCCCAGGAAATGGGTGAGCTGTTTGAGAAAAGGACCAGGTCATGCTTCTGTCACCTCCATGGCACCTGTGCAGTCCAGGCACTCCAGTCCTTTCTGACTTTCAGCAAGACACAGGCACATACTTACTTCTGCCACCCGTGAACCCTGAGTGGCTTCTGCAGCGTGCCTGCTGCTGGGCATATGTATTTAATCCTCCCAAGAACTTGAGGGCGGCGTGAACAGTTTAATATTAATACTAGTAGTAATACCTTTTTGATGGGCAACACTGGGGATGGGGCTAGTACTTTACACAGTATCCTCAATCCTCACAGCCACCTTCCAGGGCAGGTATTATTAAACACATTGTATAAAAGAGGAAACAGAGACTCCAAGAAATAGCCCCCAACAGCTGTTCCACGAAACGACAAGAAGGGACAGGTGAAGTGGACTCTCTAGATATGCAAGGGACTAGTGTTTCAGGATTTTTTTTTTTTTTTTTTTTTGTCTTTTCTAGGGCCACACACGTGGCATATGGAGGTTCCCAGGCTAGGGGTCGAATCGGAGCTGTAGCTGCCGGCCTACACCACAGCCACAGCAACTTGGGATCCAAGCCGAGTCTGCAACCTACACCACAGCTCACAGCAACGCCAGATCCTTAACCCACTGAGTGAGGCCAGGGACCGAACCTGCAACCTCATGGTTCCTAGTCAGATTTGTTAACCACTGAGCCACGATGGGAATGCCACGGAACTAGTGTTTAATAAATGAAAGCTCCAAAGGAAAGCTTGCGAATTCAGTAAGAATTCTAGATCTTTCCATCAACACTTTTCCAAAGAGCCAAGACGGTCTTTTGTAACAATCACACACAAGTACACACACATGTTCACACAGACTCTCATGCATTCTCTCTCTCTCTCTCAATGTGTTTACCTCTTCCTCAGGATTTAGCGCTTTTCTCTCGGTTGGGCAGAACCCCAGCTGGCAGAGACCTGCTGCGATGTCCCCAAAATGGCGGCAGAAAATCAAGCTCCCCAGAGCCGCGTTCTGAGCAACACTGAGGAGGACGCTGCAACTGGTGTACAGTCTCCGGGCTGCACTGGGGGCAGCACTGAGACACACCACATCCTGAACAACGGCTCCAAACTCAGTCCTGCATTTCAAAGGGACTCCAACACCAGGCACGAGATAGGGGCAGACCCCCAGGGTAACTACAAACTGCAAAACGGACTGGACGGTCTTCTGCTGGGACACACTGAGTGTATCTGGGCTCAGGGCAGGGGCGGCTTCTGGTGTCCTCGGGTTGGGTTTACCCGGATTGAAACCCGCCGCAAGGCGCATCATGGTTTCCTTTAAGCACAACAGCAACAGTAAGGTCTGGGCGGTAAAAGCCCAGGTGATGTCCGCAGAGCCTTGAGGCCATTCCGCCTCATTCGCAACTGCATCCCTTAGGAGTTTCAATTCCTTCCAGTGAGGATCCTTCAGCAACTTGTCCTCCAAAGCAGAAAGGTTAGATTTCAACGTAGCCAATAGGACATCATGTTTCGTGATTTGTAGTGAACTTGAGCCTGATCCTTTTAAAGAAAAATAAAGGAAATTACACACATGGAAAAAACAAATTGCACTTCCCTCCCCGTGGAATACTTTGGCCACTCCAGTTCATCCTCTGAGGCCACGATTTCTAGAAAGCTGCCCCCATTTGTGCCACCCCGGCCGAGGCAGAATTCAGGACCACACTTCCTGCTTCCCATAGCGCTTTGGATGCCGTGAGAACAGTGTACCTAACACATTATACTTCATCTAGTTTGTTTCTATTCCCCACGTGTTCTGAGGCAGAGGCCATGTCTTAATCAACTTATTGGGCTTAAATTGCAGCCAGAACAGAAATCTAAAGAGCTAAACATTTACAACAGAGGGTTCATTCAAATTGTCCTAGATCCCAGGGATAAAGTACTGAGAAAAACAAAGTCCCTTCCCTCATGGAAACTTACATTCTAGTGAGGTAGATCACAGAGTACAGACATAGGGTTGAAAGAGATTAATTTAATCACATTACCCCCAAAGTAGCTATTCTCACAGTTCCTGAACTTTCCTTAAATGGTCTTTACTGCCCTCTCCTGGTGAGAGGGCTCATATGCACTCTCAGCAGATGGCATCCTTCCAACTCCTCCAACTACTCTCCTCCCTGGTTTCTGGGGCAGCGAGCATTCTTTCCTGGTCTTCCTCCCACCTCCATGGACGTCTTGAAATGTCTCCTCTGTTGGCTTCTTTTCCTTATCAGATTTCAAAATGTTCCAAGTCTTGTCCTGGACTCTGAGCTCTCTTCTTGACAATCTTATTCAGAGCCAGGTCTTTTAAAATGATATGTAAGCAAACAGCTCCTAAATTCATGTCTCTGGCCCATGTCTACCCTCTAAGTTCCAGAAACATACCTTCCACTGCTAAATGAAATCTCCACTTAGATGTTTCTCAAGCATTTCAGTTCAACCAATTCTTGCTGAGAAGGGGAGAGCGTGCAGGTATATGCTCATGGCATGTGGAATGGGTCAGGGACAGACTGAAACTGCACCACAGCAGTGCCAGTGCCAGATCCTTCACCCATTAGGCCACCAGGCAACTCCTAAAATTCAACAAATTCCTGATTCTCAAGAGTACTTTCCACTCCCTAACAATCTAACCTGGAGACATCTCCATTTTTTTCTTTAACTTTTTTATCCAACCCATTACCAAGTCTTGTCTGTTCTTTTTTTTTTTTTTTTTTTTTTCCTTTTTAGGGTCACATGTATGGCATATGGAAGTTCCCAGGCTAGGGGTTGAACCAGAGCTGCTGCTGGCCTATACCACAGCCAAAGCAACAGAGGATCTGAGCCTTGTCTGTGACCTACGCCACAGCTCATGTCAACACTGGATCCTTAACCCACTGAGCAAGGTCAAGGATCAAACCCACATCCTCACAGATACTGGTCGAGTTCATTACTGCTGAGCCACAATGGGAACTCCTAGCCTTGTTTGTTCTGCTTATAAAATGGTTCTCCGAGGCATTTATTTTTCTCTCCCTCACCGCTATAACCTTTGTCTAAGCCATGAACATCTTTTTTTTTTTTTTTCTTTTTTGGCCACCCCTGCAGCATGCGGAAGTTCCAGGCCAACGACTGAACCTGAGCCGGAGCTGCAAACTACACCACAGCTGCAGCAATGCCAGATCCTTAACCCACTGCACCACAGCAGGACCTCTGCCATGAACATCTTTAAACTGAGATATGATAACAGCCTCTTAACTAGTCTCCATACTTATACTCCTTCTCTCCCAAAAATCTACTTCTCACACGAGATATTCTTAATACTTAAAATACATTTCTAGGAGTTCCTGTCGTGGCGCAGTGATTAACGAATCTGACTAGGAACCATGAGGCTGCGGGTTCGGTCCCTGCCCTTGCTCAGTGGGTTGACGATCCGGCGTTGCCGTGAGCTGTGGCGTAGGTTACAGACGCGGCTCTGGCGTAGGCTGACAGCTACGACTCCGATTAGACCCCTAGCCTGGGAACCTCCATATGCTGCGGGAGTGGCCCTAGAAAGACAAAAGACAAAAGACAAAAAAAAAAAAAGGCAAAATCGATCAATCAATCAATCAAATCTCCTCAGAGGTGGCCTTCCTTAACCTGTCTAAAAGCCACCCTCAACACCATTAACTCAGTGATAGCATCCAATTTCTTTTCTCCATACTATTTATCATAATCAGTATTTTTTTTCTTTTTACAGCCTCACCTGTGGCATATGGAAGCTTCTGGGCTAGAGGTGGAATTGAAGCTGCACCTGAGGCCTACGCTACAGACATGGCAACACTGGATCCAAGCCACATCTGTGACCTACACCACAGTCTAGGGCAATGCTGGATCATTATTAACCCACTAAGTGTGGTCAGGGATCAAACATACATCCTCATGCACATAATGTGGGGTTTTTAACCTGCTGCGTGGCAATAATAACTCCAGTAATTATTTTATAAGTGTTTATTCCTTCTCTACTAGAGTTTAAACTTGAAGAGGGGAGGCACTGTGTTTCTTGTTGGTCAGTGCTCTGCACAGGACATAAAGTAGGTACAAATTAATATTTGTTAGTTGACTAATTAAAGAATGAATGAAAACGAGCTCCCACTGTGGTGCAGCAGGTTAAGGATCTGGCATTGTCTCTGCAGTGATGCAGGTCTGATCCCCAGCTTGGCCCGGTGGGATGAGAATCTGGCACTGCCACCTCTGCGGCATAGGTTGCAGCTGCAGATCAGATTCAGTCCCTAGCCCAGAAATTTCTATAGGCCGTGGGTGCAGCCAGAAAAGGAGGGAAAAAAAAAAAAAAAAGAATGAAAAGAGTAATGAAGATCTTCTTAAAATTCCAATAAGACCAATCTTTCCACAGAAAGCAACTATTAATTCGGGACAAAATGTAAAAAGCACACACATCCATTCTTTTTCAGCAGAAATTATCACAACACTGTAAATCTACTATACTTCAATAAAACTTAAACATATTCTAAAGTGATTATCGGCCACTTGTGTGTCTACTTTGGATAGATGTCTATTCAAATATTTCGCCAATTTTAAAATTGGATTATTTGTCTATGATTGTTGAGTTATGAGTTCTTTAAATCTTTAGGGTACAAGTTCCAAATCAAATATATGACTTGGAAATATTTTCTTCCTTTCTGTGGGTTGGCTTTTTATTTTCTGGCAATGCCAGATCCTTAACCCACTGAACAAGGCCAGGGATCGAACCCACAACCCCATAGTTCCTAGTCGGATTCGTTAACCACTGAGCCACGACGAGAACTCCCCTGAAATTGGTTTCTTAGTTTTATTTTTGTAAATGTAATAAAATTCACTGAGTAATTTTTAAAAATGTAAAAAGCAACTACCTAAAGACATCTGAAGTGATACAAGTAAGTAAAAACTAGGGAAAGCATTCAGAAAAAAAAAAAATTAAGTTTCCTGCTTTTTTCTGCCTTTCAGTCTAGGGTTAGGGCTTAGTGTAGCTAAAATTCTAAGAGAAACCTATTATCTTACTGGCTTGAAAATCAAAGCACACATTTCAGGGCAACTATAGAAGGTGGAAAATAAGAAATCACAAAAAGGACAGAGCCAGAGGAAAACTTCTGTACACAAATTGTGCACCAAACTGTGGCTAATCTGTGAATGAAGCATGTATGGAAAGAACTTCAAATAGCTCAGCTAGGATTAAAAGAACTGAAAAGATTAACCACAAGGGAGAGTCTGTGTAAGAGCTTAGAGTATGAGTCAATTGCCTACTTTAAAACAAATCAAAACAAGACAAAAGAATCAATATTCTCTAGAGGACTATAACAGAATCCAGTTTCAACAATATATCCTTCGTGATCTCTAGTATACAATCCAAAAGTTCTAGACACATGAAGAAACATGAAAACATAACCCATCTCAAGGGAAAAGACAATGAAGACTGATTCTAAATGACCCAGGTGTCAGATTGAGCAGACAAAAATTTTCTTTTTTTTTTTTTTCAGACAAAAACTTTCAAGCAGCTATTACAGCTATGTTCAAGAATATGATAGAAAGTATACTCACTACAAATGAACAAATAGGGACTCTCAGGAAAAAAAGAAAAGAAAGTTGTGGAGTTCCTGCTGTGGTGCAGTGGGTTAAGAATCCAACTGTAGCGCTTCAGGTCACTACAGAGGCTTGGGTTTGATTCCTGGCCCTGTGCAGTGGGTTAAAAGGATCTGGCATTACCACAGCAGCAGCATGAGCTGTAGCTGTGGCTTGGATTCAATCCCTGGTGCAGGGAACTTGCATATACTGCATATGCAGCCATAAAATAAAAAAAAAAAAAAAAAAATAGAAAGTTGGGGGGGGTACACCTATGGCATGCACAAGTTCCCAGGCCAGTATCAAACTTGAAGCACAGTAGCAATCTGAGCCACTGCAGTAGTAACACCAGATACTTAACCTGTCAAGCCACAAAGGAACACCTAGAAAGTATTTTTTGAAAACCAAATGGAAATACTATAATTTAAAAATTAAAAAAAAAAAACACTAGCTGGATATCACAGCTTTGAGATGACCAAAAGAAAAAAAAAAAAAAAAAAACAAAAAGAGTGAACTTGAAGATATCACCCTAGAAAGTATCCAATCTGAACAATGAGAGAAAAAAGATTTTAAGAAACACAGCCTTAGGATATGTGAATAACATCAAAGTGATCTATTTGCAATAAAATAGAGACTAATTGGAATGAAAGGAGAGAGAAAATGGAGCACAAAAGGGTTTGAAAAAATAATGATCAAAATTTTCCAAAATTTAGTGGAAAAAACATAAATTTATAGTTTTGGGAAGCTCAGTGATGACCAATCAGGATATGTAGAAATAAAATCACATCTAGGCATATTACAGTCAACCGTTAAAAACCAGAGATAAAGAGAAAAAATATGTCACATACAGGAGACTACTGCTATGAATAACTGTGAACTTATTTTCACAAGCAATGAATATGGAAAGACAATAGAAAAACATCTTAAAGTGCTGACAGGGAAAAAAAAAAGTCAACTCAGGAGTACCCATAGTGGTGCAGCCGAAATGAATCCGACTAGGAACCCTGAGGTTGTGGGTTCGATCCCTGGCCTCACTCAATCGGTCAAGGATCTGGCATCGCTATGAGCTGGGGTGTAGGTCACAGATGTGGCTCGGATCCCGAACTGCTGTGGCTGTGGCTGTGGCCGGTAGCTGTAGCTCCGATTTGACCCCTAGCTTGGGAACCTCCATATGCCACGGGTGCGGCCCTAAAAAGCAAAAAACAAGCAAAAAACAAAAAACAAAAAACAAAAAACCACGTCAACTCAGAATTCGATATCCAATAAAAAGTAACCTTCAAAAATGAAAGTAAAATGAAGACATTTTCAGATCGACTAAGAACGCTGACTGCCAGTAGATCTGGGATACAAAGAAATGCTAAAGGAAGTTCTTCCAGCTGAAGGAAAACAGTATCAAGTGCAAACAGGGGTCATTGGAAAGGAAGGCAGAGGGCAGAAATGGTAACTATGTGGGCAAATGTAACAGACTAATTTTTCCTCTTAATTTCTTTAAATCTATGTAACTATCTGAAACAAAATTTATAAAACTGTATTATGGGATTTATAACTATATATACATATAATAAACATGAAAACTATAGCATAAAGCATAAAGGGGATACATTAGGAAATGGGGGTGGAGGGCTATAAAAGGACCCTTACAGCACAAGGTTTTTACATGTTCTGTGAAGTAGTACAGCAGTAATTCTAAGCAGACTGAAAAATTAAGGATGTACATTGTAATTCCAAGATGATTATCAAAAATACAATGGGAAAAGAGTGGGTTATGGCTATAAAAATCATAATAAAATGTTGAAAATATAAATGAATTCAAGCAGCAATAGACTTCAAAACTAAAGTTAGGAGTTCTCTTATGGCTCAGCAGGTTAAGGATCCAGGGTTGTCATTGCAGTGGCTTGGGTCACTGCTGTGGCACAGGTTCAATCCCTGGCCCAGGAACTTCCACATGCTTCGGACATGATCCCCCCACCCCTGCCCCAAAAAATCAAAAAACCCCAAAACTAAAGTTAATGTATCTTCTTCTTCTAAGAAAGGATCAAAATGTAACTGATGGTAACTAAGAGACTGTCAAACAAAGCATTACTTATAATAGTACAAAATCAGAAATACATGTTGAATAAATTATGGTCTACCTGTATCTAACATGCTAATGTCTATGTACTATTCATTTTATTACTGTCTCTCCACCAACTAGAATAAAGGCTGCTTGAGGACAGGGAGGTTACTCTGTTTTGTTCACTGCTGTGTTCTTGCCTGGAACAAGGCCTATCTGACATAGTAGCTGTTCAAAATAAGCAGCTGTTGAATGAGTGAATAACCGGGTTATCTGCAGCCATTAAACTATGTTGAACATTATTTAATGACTTGTTCACTAAATATATTCTAAAGCGAACAGAGTATGAAACACTATATGGGCAAAAGATATGAACAGTTTACAGAAAAAGAAATGCAAATTGCTCTTAAACATGAACATATGATCAACCTTGCTCATAAGAGAAAAGTAAATTAAAACTATACTAAAATATCACTTCCCATCTATCAAGTGGCTAAAATCCAAACATTTTTGTAACACATTATGTGTTTTGGAGAAACACACACACTCATACATGGCTGTAAGGAACTAAAATGGTACATCCCTAAGAAGAGAAATTTGGCAATATCTAGCAAAATTACATAAGCACTTTACTGTTGGCCCAGCAATCCCACTTTTAGGAATCTATCCTATAGACAGTTACACAGACAAAAATGCAAAATGACATATACTCAAGGCTACTCATTGTAGTATTGTTAGCCAGGCAGCAGTAGGGAAGGGACAGGGTTAAATGAAAGTGTGCTTTGTTTTGCAGAAACTAATCCTTAAATTGCATGAACTTCCAGAAACCAGATATCCCCAAAATGTTACAATGCATCCCAGCTAAGAAGATACCACTGTGCAAGAAAACACCAAAGCACCTGCTTGCTTGCAGTTTTTGACAACCAAGAATAACCTTTGTTTCATTGTAATGCTTATGGATGATCATGCCTGGCTCTTCATAAATATGCATGCCCCCTAGGCTCAAATTTCCCTATTCCAGCAGTTAAGGAGATAGTGGGGTTTTTTTTGGTGGGGGGGTGTCTTTTTGCCATTTCCTTGGGCCGCTCCCACGGCATATGGAGGTTCCTAGACTAGGGGTCTTATCAGAGCTGTAGCTACCGGCCTACGCCAGAGCCACAGCAACGTGGGATCTGAGCCGCGTCTGTGACCCACACCACAGCTCAGGGCAACGCCAGATCCTACAACCTCATGGTTCCTAGTCAGATTCGTTAACAACTGAGCCACAACGGGAACTCCAGGGAGACAGTGCTTTGAGAGCTATTGTAACAAAGAACAAACATGACTCCACAATGGATATATTCTTTTAGCTCTGTACTCTGCTGCTGTACTTAGCCATGCTGCCTTGGTACCTTCCTACAAGAATGTTGCCTATGGCCTGAAATATACATAACAGTTTCTTCTCAGTGCTCTGTCTCCCAGACGTGACCTTTTAAAAATACAACACTTTTGGGATATGGCAGGGGTTTGATCCCTGGCTCAGGAACTTCTACATGCTATAGGCAAGGCAAAAAAAAAAAAGTGGTATGTAATAATAATGGAATACTACTCAGCCATAAAAAAGAATGAAATAATGCCATTTTCAGTAACATGGATGGACTCAGAGATTATCATACTAAATGAAGTCAGACAGAGAAGGACAAATATCATAATGATATCACTTACATGTAGAACCTTTTTTTTTTTTTTCCCCTTGGTCTTCTTAGGCTGCACCCTTAGCATATGGAAGTTCCCAGGTTAGGGGTTGAATTGGAGCTTCAGCTGCTGGCCTACAGCAATGCCACAGCAATGCCAGATCCGAGCTGCCTCTGCGACCTACACACAGCTCCTGGCAACACTGGATCCTTAACCCACTGAGCGAGGCCAGGGATCGAACCTGCATCCTCATGGACTCAGTCAGATTTGTTTCCCCTGAGCTACAATGGCAACTCCCTACATGCAGAATCTTAATGATACAAATGAACTTACCCGCAAAACAGAAACAGACTTAGAAAACAAACTCACGGTTACCAGAGGAAAGGGGAAGGATAAATTAGGAGTCTGGGATTATTATATATAATAACAGGGACCTACTGTACAGCACAGGGAACTCTACTCAATATTCTGTAATAACCTATATGGGAATAGAATCTGAAAAAGAATGGTTTGTATACGTATAACTGAATCACTTTACTGTATGCCTGAAACTGACATAGCATTGTAAATTAACTATACCTCAATTTTAGAAAAAAGAGAACAAAAAGAAAATTCAAAATATTCCTAAAAATAAAAAACAAATGAACCAAATAATTCTATATACTTTATGTCCAAGGTTGCCAAACGATAATCTATAGGTCAAAACTGGCCCACCACCTATTTCCATAAATAAAGTTTTATTGGAACCTAGTCAAGCTCATTTATTTACATATTATCTACGGCTGCTTTTAAGCTACAATGGCAGAGTTGAATAGTGTGACAGAGACAGTATGGGTCACAAAGCCAGAAATATTTACTGCCTGCTCCTTTATAGAAAAAGTGTGCCAGCTGCTACTCTAAATCGAGTTAGCAGCATAACCGCACAGAATTATTTCGACTTGAATTTGTACATTCTGAGGACAAAAACAAACAATAATCCCTTAGAAACAGTAGAGATGGTAATACAGGATTTGTTATTTTAAGATATTAGGAGTTCCTGTCACGACTCGGCGGAAATGAATCTGACTCACATCCATGAGGACACAGATTCAATCCCTGGCCTCGCTCGGTGGTTAAGGATCTGGCATCGCTGTGAGCTGTGGTGTAGGTCACAGACGCAGCTCGGACTTGACTTTGCTGTGGCTGGGGTGTAGGCCAGCAGCTACAGTTCAGATTCAGCCTCTAGCCTGGGAACCTCCATATGCCATAGGGGCAGCCCTAAAAAAGACAAAAAAAAAAAAAAAAAAAAAAAAAGAATGGGCACAAAATGAATGAGTCCAGGATATCTTATCATGTCTGAAAGCAGAGAAGCAATGAGACTACTAGAGTCACCTCAAAGAGTCCAACAGCCAACTAGAAGTGGCTCCCACAGGCCACAGATAGAACAATTTGTGTATCAAGAATAACGAGTACTGGAATGGAAGTTCCCTTGTAATGGGTGTAGTGGGTTAAGGATCCAGTGTTGTTGCGGCAGTGGTGCTGCTACCGCATAGGTTTGATCCCTGGCCCAGAAACTTTCACATTCTGCAGGCATGGCCAAAAAAAAAAAAAAAAAAAAAAATGAGTACAATAATTAAAACATATCATCATATTTATAGAAAATATTACTTCAGGGAGTTCCCATCGTGGCGCAGTGGTTAACGAATCCGACTAAGAACCATGAGGTTGCGGGTTCAATCCCTGGCCTTGCTCAGTGGGTTAAGGATCCAGCATTGCCATGAGCTCTGGTGTAGGTTGCAGATGTGGCTTGGATCCCAAGTTGCTGTGGCTCTGGCGTAGGCCGGCGGCTACACCTCCGATTAGACCCCTAGCCTGGGAACCTCCATATGCCAAGGGAGGACCTCAAGAAAAGGCAAAAAGACAAAAAAAATAAAATAAAATATTACTTTACAATAAAATTTTTAAAAATCACTCCACTGGCTCTGTTGTATAGCACAGAGAACTATATCCAATCGCTTGTGGTGGAACATGATGGAGGATAATGTGAGAAAAAGAACGTGTGTGTGTGTGTGTGTAACTGGGTCACTTCATTGTACAGCAGAAATTGACAGAACAGGAGTTCCCATCATGGTGCAATGGAAAAAAAATCCGACTAGGAACCAGGAGGTTTCGGGTTCGATCCCTGGCCTTGTTCAGTGGGTTAAGGATCCAGCATTGCTGTGAGCTCTGGTGTAAGTCACAGATACCGCTCAGATCTGATGCTGTGGCTGTGGTGTAGGCTGGCAGCTGTAGCTCCAATTCAACCCCTTGCCTGGGAACCTCCACATGCTACAAGTACGGCCCTAAAAAGCAAACAAAACCGAAAAACAAAAAACAAACAGAAATTAACAGAATGCTGTAAATCAACTATAATAAAAATTTTTTAAAATCACTCCATTGGCTATCTTTGGAGACTGCTAAGACGTTAATGTATTATTCTAAAAATTCATCGATAAAAGAACAGAGAATGAACCTTACTGTATTAAAATACATACGTGTGTGTGTGTTTGTACCTGCACATAGAAAAAAGATCTCAAGGAGTTCCCATCATAGCGCAGCGGAAATGAATCTGACTAGGAACCATGAGTTTGCAGGTTCGATCACTGGCCTCGTTCAGTGGGTTAAGGATCCGGTGTTGCCGTGAGCTGTGGTGTAGGTCACAGATGAGGCTCGGACCTGGCGGGGCTGCGGCTCTGGTATAGGCCAGCAGCAACAGCTCCGATTGGACCCCTAGCCTGGGAACCTCCATAAGCCACAGATGTGGCCCTTAAAAAAGGGAAAAAAAAAGAAAAAAGATCTCAAAAGCTATACCTCAAAGTATTGGGTGATCTTCCTTTTTTGATTCATTATGTTACAATTTTTTCTACAGTAAATGTGTGTTGTTTCTGTACTAAAAATATATGTTTTTTTCTTTTTCAGCCACACCCACAGCATATGGAAGTCCCTGGGCCAAGGATCAAATCCAAGCTGCAGCTGTGACTTACCCTGCCATTGCAGCAATGTCACATCCTTAACCCACTGTGCCACAGCGGAAACTCCTAGAGACACATTTTAAGGTTATAAAATAGTACATAGTATAAGAGACCACTTTTATAAACAAACCAAGAAAATTTCCCAAAATGTAATCTCTGGGTAGTGGGATTAAGGTCATTAATATTTTCTTCTTTTTTAGTTTCTCTAATAATATTTTTATTTATTTATTTATTTATTTGTCTTTTTGCCTTTTCTAGGGCCGCTCCTACAGCAATATGGAGGTTCCCAGGCTAGGGGTTGAATCGGAGATGTAGCACAGTAACTCGGGATCCGAGCTGCGTCTGCAACCTACACCACAGCTCAGGGCAACGCCAGATCCTTAACCCACTGAGCAAAACCAGGGATTGAACCCGCAACCTCATGGTTCCCAGTCGGATTCATTAATCACTGCACCACGCGGGAACTCCCCTCTAATAATATTTTTAAAAGCTTTACTATAAGGAACATTAACTACTTCCATTAAAAAAAAAAGGTACAAAAACATTTTTCTGTTAAAACAGAGAGAATCAGCAGGGTAAGATTTTCCAGTACTTCTCTAAGACTTTTCAGGGTAAGTGTTCTGACCCACTGGCAGGAGTATCTGGTTCTTCTGGCTGATATAATCCTAAAAAGGAAACGAGCATTCTCACAGCTTGCTGCCACTAACCACTAAGATCACTAAAGAATCTGTAAGTGACTTTATAAGATCTTGGAACCCAAACAGGGGTCACGAAGAAAGTGATTTAAAACAAAAGCTATTAGCTAATGTTTTTCAAGAGCCCCTTAATAAAATAGTCTTCCATGCCCTCTACTGGTGATCAAAATAAAATCCACTCAAAAATGAATACGGCGTCCTCTTAGAGCAGCTGTCCTCAGGTTTTGAGGGCCTTCCTAAGGGTCTTCCAGAGAGTCTGCAAGGTCAAAGCTATTTTCTTATTGTTTTTTTTTTTTTTTTGTCTTTTTGCCATTTCTTGGGCCGCTCCCGCGGCATATGGAGGTTCCCACGCTAGGGGTCGAATTGGAGCTGTAGCTGCTCTGGCCTACGCCAGAGCCACAGCAATGCGGGATCCGAGCCGCATCTGCAACCTACACCACAGCTCACGGCAACGCCGGATCGTCAACCCACTGAGCAAAGGCAGGGATCGAACCCACAACCTCATGGTTCCTAGTCGGATTCGTTACCCACTGCGCCACGACGGGAACTCCTATTTTCTTATTAAACTACGACATCATCTGCCTTTCATGCTCTTGTTTTCTCTTGAGTGTGTGAAGGGTGAAAAATTCATTGATAGGAGTTCAGATTCCATATTATAACTAACTTGAAATTACCTCTTGTTGAGTTATAAAAAGGGATACACACTATTATCTGAAAAGATGATTGAAATCTCCTCCTTTCCAACTCTTTACCTACGTGAGCCTACATTTTCTTCAATTTCAATCAGAACAACCTGTCATGACAAACTGAACACAAAAGCAAATATGAAAATCCAGCTCTCTTCTAGTAAGTCAGACATTAAGGTGATTTACAAAAATGTGAAACAATGACAAATAAATGTAAAGCAACGTCACGCTTCCTGCTAGGTTATTTTATTTTGCAAAATGCATTTTTCATCAAAAATGTCATTGTGTTAACAAGTTATTGTTATATTTAAATAAATTTAAAAGGTTTCTCTTAAAGTCTCAATGTCTAATACAGTAATTATTGATACACATAACCCACATAAAAGCTCTTTTAAGTCCTTAACACTTTTTGTCTTTTCTTTTTTTTGGTCTTTTTTAGGGCCGCACCCATGGCACATGGAGGTTCCCAGGCTAGGGGTCTAATCGGAGCTACAGCTGCTGGCCTACACCACAGCCACAGCAACACAGGATCTGAGCCACGTCTGTGACCTACACCACAGTTAACAGCAACGCTGGATCCTTAACCCACTGATCGAGGCCAGGGATCGAACCTGTGACCTCATGGTTCCTAGTCAGATTCATTTTTGTTGTGCCGCAATGGGAACTCCTAAGTCCTTAACACTTTTTTTTCTTTTTCTAAGGCTACACCTGCAGCATACAGAGGTTCCCAGGCTAGGGGGTCTAATCAGAGCTGTAGCTGCCAGCCTGTGCCAGAGCCACAGCAATGCAGGATCCCAGCGGGGTCTGCAACCTACACCATAGTTCATAGCAACGCCAGATCCTTAACCCATGGAGCCAGGGATAGAACCCACAACCTCATGGTTCCTAGTTGGATTCATTAACCACCGCCCCATGGTGGGAACTCCAAAGACTCTTATTTTTTTGTTTGTCTGTCTTTTTTTAGGGCCGAACCTGGAGGTTCCCAGGCTAGGGGTCTGATCAGAGCTGTAGCCACCGGCCTATGCCAGAGCCACAGCAACTCGGGATCCGAGCCACGTCTGCGACCTACACACCACAGCTCACAGCAATACCGGATCCTTAACCCAATGAGCGAGGCCAGGGATCAAACCTGCAACCTCCTGGTTCCTAGTTGGATTCGGTAACCACCGAGCCACGATGGGAACTCCACTTAACACTTTTTAAAAAGAGTGTGAGAATGCTGAAACCAAAAAGTTTGAGATCTGCAGCCATAAAACAATGTTTTCCAAATTACAGCCATACAGTTTCTGTAATTTTTGCCATTTATCCAAAGACTAGCTGGACTGTTTTTTGCTTTATTCGTTTATTTCTTCAAATTAAATCTCTCTCTCTCTCCTTTTTTTTTTTTTTTTGCTTTTTAGGACCAAGCTTGCAGCATATGCAGGTTCCCAGGCAACGTGTCTAATCTGAGCTACAGCTGCCAGCCTATACCACAGCCACAGCAACTTGCGGTCTAAGCTGCATCTACGACCTACACCACAGCTCACGGTAACGCCAGATCCTTAACCCACTGAGGGAGGCCAGGGATTGAACCCGTAAACTCATGGTTCCTAGTCGGATTCATTTCCTCTGTGCCACAACGAGAGTTCCCCCCTTTTCTTTTTTTTTTTTGCCTACGCCTGCAGCATGTGGAAGTTCCCAGGCCTGGGACTGAACCAAAGCCACAGGAGCAACCTGAGCCACAACAGTGACAACACCCTATCCTTAACCACTAGGCCACCAGGGAGCTCCCCAAATTAAATCATTTAAAATTTAAAGTGGTAATAGTTAAAATACTGTCCTAAGGGCTCTATGTATTTAATTCAATCCTCACACCAACTCCGTGAGTAATGGAGTATTCTATTATTCTTATTTCCAGATGAGGAGACTAGGGTTAAACTATTTGCCCAGGGTTTATTCATCTCTGGCAACCTGACTCCAGATCCCAAGTTCTCAATCACTACACTATGCTTTCAGCCTCAAAATGTTTCTCTACCGACTGTCTAAAAATATCCTTATCATACTTTGGGAAATGCTGCCCTCAAAAACAGCATTATTTATTCTTCCCAATCACCAAGTTAAATGTCTATGCTGTATGACATTTAAAAGCAGAGTTCCTGAAGTTTCCTGGTGGTTCACCAGGTTAGGGATCCGGTGTTGTCACTGCTGTGGCTCAGGTCACTGCTGTGGTGCTGGTTTGACCCTGGACCTGGAGCTTCCACATGCCTCCTGTGGAGCCAAAAAAACGACAGAGTTTGATGAATATATACTTAGTATAGAAAGTTTTTTTTTTTTTTAGGAAAACTACTGCTGAGATGATCCTAAGCAAAACTTCACTAACCCTTTAAACTTCTGTGTAACACACCTTTTCACTAATCCCGTTCAAATTCTGCCTGACGCACTTTTTTTTTTTTTTTGCTTTTTAGGGCCACACCTGTGGCATATGGAAGTTCCTAGGCTAGGGATTGAATTTGAGCTGCAGCTGCTGGCCTATGCCACAGCAACGCGGGATCCAAGCCACATCTGCAACCTACGCCACAGCTCATGGTAACTACCCACGGAGCCATGACAGGAACTCCCTTAACACACTTCTTAATAATGCAGGTGGGGATTTTATTCTTATTTTCCCTATAACTGAGAAAAGCACGGAAAGGAGGGGAAGAGAAAACATTATGCAGCAGAGCTTCTGATGACTCAAAAGAGAAAGACTTGGTATCTTACTTCCTTTCTGTCTATTCAATTCTCACCTGGACTGAAATCTTCCTCTTGCAGCCTTTCACAGCCCCAGCCCTGGATAATTCCTTCTCGATGCAGTTGCTATCTGTACCATTCATTCACCACGGCTATGATCCTGCCAAGGTCAATGTCTTCAATCTATATGTATAATACCATCTCCCCAAACAAACAAGAGGCTTCTTGTTGTATATATTTCTACCTCCAAAAGCACTGAGAGGACCCTTGATCATGCCCTCGCCCACAGCAACACTGCTCAGGTAGGACCTAACCAGCTGAAGCCGTGTTGGAAGCCCGTCGGTCCTGGGGCCAAGAGCCAGATAAGGCAGAGCTCTGGATGGCCTGTGATTAGGTGACTTCTGATCGTTTCATTTCCCTTGCTGAGCTGCTGTTTCCAGGTCCCTTTATTCACATAAAGAATTTTTCCATTTGGAGGGAAACATGATGGAGGTAACCTTGTCTGGGACTTTCTTTTTTTTTTGTCTTTTTTTGCTATTTCTTGGGCTGCTCCCGCGGCATATGGAGGTTCCCAGGCTAGGGGTCGAATCAGAGCTGTAGCCACCAGCCTACGCCAGAGCCACAGCAACTCAGAACCCGAGCAGCGTCTGCAACCTACACCACAGCTCACGGCAACGCCGGACTGTTAACCCACTGAGCAAGGCCAGGGATCGAACCCGCAACCTCATGGTCCCTAGTTGGATTCGTTAACCACTGCGGCACGACGGGAACTCCCCTTGTCTGGGACTTTCTGCGCTTCCCGAACTTGGATGTCTGTTTCCTATCACAGAATTCTACTATGCTACTTTGTTTGCATCTATCAAGTTGATCCCATGCCTTTCCTAAATTTATAAGGTGGAAATCAAATAATCAGTGTCTGAGGGAGACTGAGCAGAGGCCCAAGGACACAGCAAATATCAGTCATCACACAAACATCAACCCCACAGAGCCCCTAAAGACCAGAATCTGAAGAAGCAAAAGAAGGAACAAACTGCCTTTAAAAGGACATTAGTCACATATACCCCCTGCAAGAGTATATCGAAGGGCTTGTTTCCATTGATTTTGACAAGAGACGCTACCAAGGAACTTTAGTTTTCCAATGTAATCGAAATAAAACTATTACAGTGGCATTGTAATGTATTTTCCCCGACCATCACTGAGGTTGGGTGCCTCTTCCTATGTAAAATGATTGTTTTTACTTATTTTACAGTGAAATTTAATATCGTATGTTCCAAATAGTTGTATTTGGTCACCTCTATTTTTTTTCTTCTTGATTGAGAGGCAATTCAAATATACTTTATAGTGGTGGTATCTTCCCGCAGCATCCTTCCAAGCCCACTACTGTCCACACGGTCAATAATAAATCTGCCAAGGACATTTTCACAGGTCATCCGCCACTCAAGACACCTGACGGGGAGGGTCATCTGCCTTGCACAGCCTTACATCAAGAGCTCTGCACAGAACTCTCCGCACTCAACTTGTGGACCAGAAAAAGGACAAGGTGAGGAACTCATCATTACGTCACAACCTGCACCCCAGCACATGGGTCAGTGCCCAAACATCACTGCTAAGCTGACAGACAACAGGCCTGCTCTCTTCTCCTATGATGTTTGCCAGCTTGCCACCAAGTCCATGTCTGGACCATGTTTCGACCACAATGCACAAGTCAAGTGTCCTGACGGACCCAAGGCCCAGACCATAGCCTGTGAGACAAAAATGTAATCAGGACTCCAAACTCAGGCGCCAGGCAAGAGACCTGCCGTGGTCTCCATTTGGATTTGCTAGACCCTCCCCCTCCATCCTACAACACCTTCCCTCCCCCTCAAAAATTAAGTCCTTTCGATCTTCTGAGGATACTCAAGAGACCTGATCTATGGAATTGTCCATAGTCTTCATTCTCTTCCCACTACAACTGGACTTGGATACAAACAGGTGCACCACATGACCATACGGACACCTGCCCCAATGCTAAGTGTTAACTCCCAGCCTCTACCCAACTCACCTCACCTGAGCCCAATCCAGGCCTGCACTGTCCCCCACCCTCACCATCTCTGCACATTCCAGACCAAGCCCCTGGAATTGTCCTCATGGTGGGACAAGGGACGGGCGAGGCGCTCCAGGCTCAGAACAACTCATTTCATCCTCCTGAGAAGCCTCCTCCTACAAGTCAGGTGTTTCACATCGTGGAGGATCAGTGATACGGACCCATGTCCCGGTCCATGTTCTCCACGAGGGTCTTCCCGTCTCCCCCTCTGAGGAGAGTGACTCACCCCCATGGCGGGGAAGACAGCCTCCAGTCTAACACGACTTGGAAGTGACCACTCAAGTCAAAGAAGAAAAGAGCAGAATTTGTCCCATGAATTAGCCCTCCCTCCCCCGACTATGGTATATGTAAAATTTTCAGAACACCAAGTAATATGGAAGGTTCCACAGGCCATTTCATGTAATGTCATGAATTATGTTAATTTAACTTATGTTTTAAATGGAAGTTACCAAACTGTCATATAAAGTGTTTCATAAATTAGAAAAATTTTTAATTCTTTACTAATCCTTTTATAATATATTAAATCATGCTGTACATCTCAAAAAAAAAAAAAAAAACAACCAACCAACAAACGAAAAAGCACTGAGGATAGAATACTATATACAGCTCTGTAAATATTACCTCAAAGGTAGTTAATTTAAAGACAGATTGAAAGCAGGGATAAATTAGGAGTTTGGGATTAACATATACACACTCCTATATATAAAACAGATAATCAATAAGGACCTACTGTATAGCACAAGGAACTCTCCTCAATAATCTGGAATAACCTATATGGAAAAAGAATCTCAAAAAGAATATATATATATATATATACACACACACACACATATAACTGAATCACTTTGCTATATATCTGAAACTAACACAACATTGTAAATCAACTATACTCCAACACAAAATAAAAATTAAATTAAGAATAAAGACTAAAGGGGAGTGCCCGTCACAGCTCAGTAGAAATGAATCTGACTAGCAGCCATGAGGACACAGGTTCAATCCCTGGCCTTGCTCAGTGGGTTAAGTGTCCTGCGCTGCCATGAACTATGGAGTAAGTCATAGGTACTGTGGCGTAGGCCGGCAGCTACAGCTCCGATTCAGCCCCTAGCCTGGGAACCTCCATATGCTGTGAGTGCGGCCCTAAAAGAGACAAAAGACAAAAAAGAAAAAAAAAAGACAAATCAAGAGAAGTTTAATCTAGTTGGATTTTTTCTTTTTTTTTTGGTCTTTTTTTGTCCTTTTTAGGGCCACACCCGCAGCATATGGAGGTTCTCAGGTTAGGGGTCCAATCAGAGCTATAGCCGTTGGCCTACGAAAGAGCCACAGCAACGCCAGATCCGAGCCGCGTCTGTGACCTACACCATAGCTCACGGCAATGCAAGATCCTTGACCTGCTGAGCAAGGGCAGGGATCGAACCCCAAACCTCATGGCTCCTAGTTGGATTCATTTCTGCTGCGCCATGATGGGAACTCCTAGCTGGATATAATGTTAACAAATATTTTCATCTTGTCTAAGCATCCTGTGTCCATCAGGGACATGTGAAAACTTACTATGCACAGCTATCTTTTAATTCCCTCAGCAGCTGATGTGATAAAAGAATACAGCAGATGGAGTTCCCCTTGTGGCGCAGCAGAAACGAATCCAAGTGGGAACCATGAGGTTGCAGGTTCAATCCCTGGCCTCGCTCAGTGGGTTAAGGATCCAGCATTGCCGTCAGCTGTGGTGTAGGTTGCAGATGCGGCTGGGATCCCTCATGGATGTGGCTGTTGGCATAGGCTGGTGGCTACAGCTCCGATTAGCCCCTTAGCCTGGGAATCTCCATATGCCGTGGGTGCAGTCCTCAAAAGACAAAAGACAAAAGACAAAAAAAAAAAAAAAAAAAAAAAAAAACAGCAGAAAGATTCACACAATATATAGCAGACTGTGCAAAATATCATTTTACCCCATTACTTGTTCTTTTTCAAATAAGAAGGCTTGAATTCTCCTAAGCTAAATGTGTACACGTATGTAACTCCGCAACAAACTCTTTGAGAGTGAGAGGGTCTTTCAAGAATGAAATGTATGTGCTTTGTGACAGATGACTACTTCCTGATTTTTTAAAAGTTTTTACCAATTTATCCTTGTTCTCAGTCATATCCTAAAGAGCTGCAGTTGCTAAACAAGTCACCTCTCAATCAACAAGTTAAAATTGTATCTTGCAGTTTATTCTTCATTGAGGCAAAGCAGTATAGCTACCATACTACAGTGGAAGGCGTCTGAATTCAAATCCTAGCTCAACCACTTGGCAGATTGGCACTGGTTAGTTTCAAACGTACCTGAGCCTTGGTTCCTTCATCTGTAAAATTGAATACAAGTAATACCTATGTCACGGGATTGTTGTGAGGATAAAAACATATGTATATAAACAACACACTATAGGGACCAATACTTAGTAGGCAATTACTAACTTCTTTTCACTCGTACCAGGTATGATATGTTTTGGGAGTTTTCGCAGGGGTGTTTTTTGGGGGGGAGGAGGCGCGTCATCTCAAAATCATGTACCTTACCCTGCTCACTCTACAAACCCCTCCTCCAAAATATGCTCTAATTATACGCAGATAACCTCAGCTCCATACTGTATTCACATTATTATTTGCCTTGGTCTTGGAAGGGGGAGGGTTCGGTAGATCTTGGTTCTGGGTTCATGTTTTGCCTCTAAATTGACCAAACGATCTTGGTCAGGTTACTTAATCTCTTCGGTGAACCGAGAGTGTCCTCAGCTGTAGAAGGGGGGCGCCAGGCTTCTCCACCCCCAAGGTCCCTTCTCATTCTAAATTGGGAAGATCTTAGCAACTCACTGGGAAAGAGGAATAGTGACTGTAAATCCCTACCACAGACCGTAAATCCTAAATCCTCTCCCTAAAACGCAGCTCAAACGTCACTGCTGCCTTTTTTTTTTGGACTCCTTGGCACTTTGTACAAATTTTCAGGGTCCACATTAGACCCTGCGCCTTCAAGAGGTTAGGACCGCTCTGAAGCCTTTAGGGCTGCGGCAAGGACGAAGAAACCACGCACCCAAGGCGCTTCACACAGTGAAGGTAAGCGCTGGTCCGTGTCAGTATTCAGCGGATCCCATCCCTCCTTGAGCCTCTGTTTTCTCAAGCGCAAAATGAGGCAGGACAGACCCTGCCCAAAGCCCCCCGGTGCGGGGTGGGACAGCCTCAGAGCCCGGCTGGGGGTCCCGGTGAGGGACGCCGCGGAAGGAAGGACAGCCCTGGAAGACCGGCGGCCCTGAGAGTCCCGGGTGCAGCCCTGCGCCGAGACCCGTCGTCTCACCTCCCGGGCTCAGCAGCAGCTTCAGCGCCTCCAAAATCCGCTCCATCCCACACGTTTCCAGAGCCCTGCCGCCTGCTACTTGTCGGGCCGCCGCCATGACTAGAGTGGGACGCGCGTCTTTCGACCTGCGCAGGCGCCTGCGCGGAGCGGCATGGTCGCCATGTTGAGTGTGGCCAAGGAGCTAGGGGCGGGGCCCGCTCTGACCCGAACGCCCGCCCGGTTTAGGAAGAAACCTTTCCTCAAGCCCCCTGTATCCTCGAAGGGGGAGAAATTAAAAAGCTAACCCAACCTGCCTACACGTACAATTTCAGAGAATATGGTTAACTTTTGTATAAAGAAGAAGAGTGACAGAAGTCGTTTATCATGAAATAATATGCATTTCATTATGAAAATATTCTACTTGGGCAGTGAAGCACTGAAAGACATAATGAGGTAAACAGATGCTGTACCTTCTTATAATGAAGTTCGGATATGCAAAACAGTATACAGCTGAGTATTGCCAAGTTTCTTTATTAGTGATTTTTTTATTTTTATTTTTTTAAGGTTTTAATTAATTCATTAATTTTGTCTTTTTAGGGCCGCAACCACCGCATATGGAGGTTCCCAGCCTAGGGGTAGAATCGGAGCTATAGCCGCTGGCCTACACCACAGCCACAGCTATGCCAGATCCGAGCTGCGTCTGTGACCTACACCACAGCTCAAGGCAACGCGGGATCCTTAACCCACTAAGCGAGGCCAGGGATCGAACCTGCATCCTCATGGATGCTAGTCAGATTCATTTCCACTTAGCCACGTGGGGAACTCCTATTAGTGATATTTTAAAACAAGTGTTAAATACCAACATCCATCTTGAATACATAGCTACAAATATTGCCATTGGTGGAGTTCCCATTGTGGCTCAGCAATAACCAATCTGACTAGTAACCATGAGGAAGCAGTTCCATCCCTGGCCTTGCTCAGTGGGTTAAAGATCCTACCTTGCGGTGAGCTGTAGGTTGCAGACACTGGCTTGGATTGGCATTGCTCTGGCTGTGTCCTAGGCCAGCTGCTGCAGCTCCAATTTGACCCTTGGCCTGGGGACTTTTATACGCCTCAGGTGTGGCCCTAAAAAAGCAAAATAAATAAATTAATTAAAAATGTTTTTGGTGATATGATTTCTTAAATGGACTAAATAAAGTTCCCAGTAAAAGTTTGATCTTTGCTCTATTTACATCCACTCCTGGAAAAATCAGTGTCTCTAAATATCCGGCCCCATCAAAATTGCATTAATTTGTAAAACAATGGGTTAGAGAGTCATATAATCAGAAACAGAGTTTCACCCACAGGAATCTTGGTTGGAACACTCAAAAGTCATGTCTGGGAGTTCCCCTTGTGGCTCAGCAGGTTACAGGCTGGACATTGTCTGTGAGGATGCAGGTTTATCCCCTGGCATCATCAGTGAGTTAAGGATCCCAAGTTGCCATAAGCTGCAACTTACCTTATTCCACTTACCATCGGCATTTCACTTAACCATCGTGTTTTCAGGGTTCATCTGTGCTGTAGCATGTGTCAGAATTTCCCTCTATTTGAAGGCTGAATCATATTCTATGATATGAATAGATCACATTTTGTTTATCTCCTCATCTATCCATGGCACTGTTATCTCCACCTGTTGGGTATTATGACTAATGCTACAATGAACATGGTTGTACAAATATGTTTGAAACCCTGCTTTCCAATTCTTCTGTATGTATCCATAAGAGGAACTGATCACATTGTTTTCCATAATCTGTACCACTTCACATCCCCACCAGCAATGCACAGGGGTTTCAGTTATTGTCACATCCTTGCCACCATGTCTCTGCTTTAAGTGGTAGCCATCCTAATAGATGTAAAGGGGTACCTCAGTTTGGTTTTGACTTGCATTTTCCCCAGTGATGTCCAGCATCTTTTCTTTTCAGTGCTTAATGGCCATTTGTATTAAAATCCTTTGCCAGGAGTTCCCGTCGTGGCGCAGTGGTTAACGAATCCGACTAGGAACCATGAGGTTGCGGGTTCGGTCCCTGCCCTTGCTCAGTAGGTTAACGATCCGGCGTTGCCGTGAGCTGTGGTGTAGGTTGCAGACGCGGCTCGGATCCCGCGTTGCTGTGGCTCTGGCATAGGCCGGTGGCTACAGCTCCGATTAGACCCCTAGCCTGGGAACCTCCATATGCCGCGGGAGCGGCCCAAGAAATAGCAACAACAACAAAAAAGACAAAAGACAAAAAAAAAAAAAAAAAAAAAAAAAAATCCTTTGCCAGTTTTTGAATTGGGTTTTTTGGGGTTTTGCTACTGAATTTTAGAAGTTTTCAAAAATATTTTCTGAGCATGTGATTTGCAAATTCTTTTCAGTGCGTAATGGCCATTTGTATTAAAATCCTTTGCCAGTTTTTGAATTGGGTTTTTGGGGGTTTTGCTACTGAATTTTAGAAGTTTTCAAAAATATATTCTGAGCATGTGATTTGCAAATATTTCCCCCATTCTGTGGGTTGCCTTTTTACTGTTGGTGTCCTTTGATACACAAAAGCTTTTATTATTATTATCATTATTTTTGCTTTTTAGGGCCACACCTGCGGCATATGGAAGTTTCCAGGCTAGGGGGTCAAATCGGAGCTGCAGTTGCCGCCAGCCTATGCTGTGGCACCAGATCTGTGACCTACACCACAGCTCATGGCAACGCCGGATCCCCGATCAACTGAGCGAGGCCAGACACTGAAACTGCATCCTCATGAACACTAGTCAGATTAATTTCTGCTGTGCCACAATGGAAATTCCCCAAAGCTTTTAATGGACTTTTGTTTGCTTGTGTTTTACTCTTTGTGTCATATCCAAGAAATCATTGCCAAATCCAACACCATGAAGGTTTCTTTCCCTGTTTTTTTCTAAATTTTTATAGTTTTAGCACTTATGTTTAAGCCATTGATCCATTTTGAGTTATTTTTTATATGTGATATGAAAGATATGAAAGAAAATTCAACTTCATTCTCTTGCTTATGAACATTCGGTCTCACCAACACCATTTGTTGGAAATACTGTCCTTTCCCCATTGAATGACCTTAGTACCTTTGTCAGATATTTGACCATATACACAAAGATTTATCTCTGACTTACTTGCTCTCAACTTATTTTGAAATATTTTAGTGTTGCAACAGAACAAAGGGTGGGGGAAAAAATGTAATTGTAATGTATACATGTAAGGATAACCTGACCCCCTTGCTGTACAGTGGGAAAATAAAAAAATTATATAAAAAAAAAAAAAAGAGAGAAGAAATATTTTAGACGCGGAGTTCCCATCGTGGCTTAGTGGTTAACCAACCTGACTAGTATCCATGAGGACATGGGTTTGATCCCTGGCCTTGATCGGTGGGTTAAGGATCTGGCATTGCTGTGAGCTGTGGTGCAGGTTGCAGAGGCAGCTCAGATCCCGCATTGCTGTGGCTGTGGTGTAGGCCAGCGGTAGCTCAGATTGCACCCGTAGCCTGGGAACCTCCATATGCCATGGGTGTGGCTGTAAAAAAACAAAAGACAAAAAAATATATATTTTTTAAACGCAAAGAAAAGTCAAACTATTACATGAACATTTATGTATGCTTCACCTAGATTCAAGCACTGTGAACTTTTTGCCACAATTACTTTGTATTTTTAATGGCTGTACCTGCAACATCTGGAAGTTCCTGAGCCAGAGACTGAATCTGAGCCACAGCTGCAACTTACACCACAGCTGCAGCAATGCCAGATCCTTTAACCCACTGCACTGTACTGGGGATGAAAACTGCACCTCTTCAGCAACCCAAGCTGCTGCAGATTTTTTTAGGGCCACACCCACGGCATGTGGAGGTTCCCAGGCTAGGGGTTAAATCAGAGCTGCAGCTGCCAGCCTGCACCACAGCCACAGCAACACAGGATCCAAGCCATGTCTTTGACCTACACCAGAGCTCACGGCAACTCCTGATCCTTAACCCACTGAGCAAGGCCAGGGATTGAACCCGCAACCTCACAGTTCTTAGTTGTGGGGGCTGTCCCATGCGTTGTAGGATGTTTAGCAGCATCCCTGACCTCGACTTGATGCCAGTAGCATGTCCCCAGTCTTGACAATCAAAAATATCCCCAGAAATTGCCAGTGTCCCCCAGAAGGTGCCCTGCCCCCCGCCACTCTCCATGGAGAACGGCTGGCTGTGCTAACTCTGCTGACTGCCAATGTCATTTAAGCCCTGCTTCCTTCTATCCCTCAGCACAATCCACAGTCGCCTGCTATTCTAAAGAGAATTTTATAGGTCTTACCACACACCACATGGATGGATATTCTTCAAATAAAGTGAGCTTATGAGTGCAGTCTCCCCCTATCTTGCCCCAACAGAATGACACAAAGTTCAAGAGAAGTCATTTTAATAGGAAACTTCTTTTCGTCTATGTTTCAACTGAACTCAATTCCCATTTGTCTGGCCTGGAATTGTGGAAGCAAATAAAGCAAGTGTGACAATGGTTTAACAAAATTCTTTAATAAAATTTATAAAAATGAATATTTAAGAATAATTTTTTCAGCTTGAATTGTTTTTCTTTTCCACTCCCAAAGAAAATACAAAATTATCAGCACCCACGCAATATACTCGCAAAACTACAGTGACATTCTCTACACAGAACTACATTAGAGTTTCAACTGCTGAAAAATCAAGACAATTCCCGTGAGGTGATTGCAGGGATGGCTTTTTCTTCTGAAAACAGTTGAGAGATAGGGAGGCAATTTAAAGTTCTTGTCTGTGGTTGTGAAAACATTCTTGAAGGTTGTATTTCAACTAAAAGAAGATCCAAATTAAGGTTCTCCCTACCTCCGCCTCCCATTGCTAACACCTTTTGGGGCGTGTTTTTCTTCCATTTCCTAGGGGGGAAATCGCATTTTTAAAATATTTTCAAGTTTTTACACACAGTGGGAATTTGAGGGCAAACGTGTCCCCACCAGCTAGCATTTTCTGCAGACATCAACAAAAGCAGGCACTTGGGGATTCTGTGCTTCGGGTACTAACCACAGGACAAGGTAGGAAACACATGTTTAGATTCCTCCCTCCTTCAGAATTTTCAGGGCTGGAGTGACCTTAACCATCCTTGGCCTCAGTCAGCTCAGTTGCCAGGCTCAGGGACAATCTTCCCCTGTCATCTCCAAGCCCCCTTTTCACCTTTCCCCTCTGCTGTGACAAGCCATCTTCTGTCTTTGGCTGCAGTACTTCAGGCACTATTGTGAGTCCCGGAATCTCTCTCTCTTCTGTTTTAGGGATACATTTCAGTGGCACCTGAAAACTCATCAACTTTTCTGGTCTCGTCTCCCTACTTAGAACCAGAGTACCCCATGAATAACAGTCACTTAACAAATACTCTTACTCAGAACAAGTAAATAGGATAGGTAACCATTTCAAGTTAAGTACTCAGGAAATGAAAAAGGCAAACTGTTAAAGAGTACACAATACCCACTCAGTGTGTGGCCAGACTAAGACATGAACCTCTTTTCCTAAAAGGGTCCGATAATTTCTGTGTCAGAGAAATGTAATAGAATTCAGGAGTAAGGGTGGATATTCGAACATGGGGCACTGCTGACATGATGGGAGGCACAAAAGCACACTCATTTCTCATATATACAACAGGGAAATGGACCCCTTCCTTTTAAAAATGAGCCAAGGCCTTTTAAGGAAATCTGCAAGTTACCAGCAGAACCTTCGGAGGCTGAAGCTATCCTTTGGAAATACTAAAATTTGGGGGGCTTTTGGACATCATCACCATGTAAAGAGTGATGAAAGGAAAAAAAAGATTGAAGGAACAAGTCAAAATCGTTCTAACACACAGAGATTCGATCTAGAAAGTGGAAATGACAACTATCCTAACTGCATCACAGATCACGGCATCTCTTCTCCAGAAAGGGAGGGGAGCTGGAAAACCGCCAGGAACATTGTCCCTGCATTTCCCATCACATGAGCGTAGGGACCCATCTCTGCCATCGGTCTGGAGTCCCCTAGTCGTCCTCACCGCCTCCGTACATGTCCGCCAGCTTCTTGAAGCGATTGCCCCACTCGTTCAGGTAGTCATAGTCCTGGTCTTGGTCCGACTCCGAGGAGTTCAGGGAGCTCAGACTAGCAGCTTCGGAACCACTGCCTTCGTAATCAAACACCAGCAGAGAGTCATAAGGTGGGGCAGTGGGGTCACTATCAGCTGCCTTCAGGTTCTAAAGAAGGAAGAGGAGAGGACCTTTCAGTGAGAGGAATCAGACACCTGTCCTCCAGGGCAAGACGCCTTCTCTCGGTGCATAAAGCAAAGCGTTACTGGGTAACAAGGCAACCATCCTGCAGAGCGCCCGGAGCAGTTAACACCCACAAGGTCAATTATACAAACTGGAATGGACAAGGACATTGTCAAGGAAGAGACAAAGTAGCTAGAATGTTTTCCTCCTAAAGAATGGTAAATTAGGGAGTTCCCATCGTGGTGCAGTGGTTAAGGAATCCAACTAGGAACCATGAGGTTGTGGGTTTGATCCCTGGCCTTGCTCAGTGGGTTAAGGATCCAGCATTGCCGTGAGCTGTGGTGTAGTTTGCAGGCACGGCTCAGATTCCACATTGCTGTGGCTCTGGCGTAGGCCAGTGGCTACAGCTCTGATTAGACCCCTATTCTAGGAACCTCCACATGCCCTGGGTATGGCCCTAGAAAAGGCAAAAAGACAAAAAAACAAAAAAACAAACAAAAAAAAAGAGAATGGTAAATTATGCGTGGGCAGGGGAGATCAGCACCAACCAATTAGGATGGACAGAGGCTAAAAACAATGAGGACAGTCACGCCAGGCCACCCAGGCTGCATTTCAGCCTGGAAAGGTCTAAAAGGAAGAATGCAAACTGCTAAGTTACCTTTGGTGAGCAGGGCTGGGGGAACCAATGAAGGACTTGTGTATTTTTTTTCTTTATATACATTTTGTAATTTATATCTTTAAAATAGCAAACACTTTGTTTTTATAATTAAGAAACAGCTACAGGAGTTCCTTGGTGGCCTACCAGTTAAGGATCTGGCACTGGCACTGCTATGGCTCGGGTTGCTGCTGTGGCGCAGGTTGGATCCCTGGTAACTTCCACGTGCTGCACACACAGCCAAAAAAAGGAAGCAGCTACAATCAGATGTGATGATACATAAGTGTGAACAGAAGAGAATACCTCAATGCGATGCATCTGGAAGGGATGGTTTAAATGCCCTTTCTGTCCTCTAAGATCCAGTGCCTAGAATGGATATGGCTTGGCCGCTTCCTTGACTGCTGGGCTTTGTACAGTCCTTGGTGACAACAACTCCCCTGAGAAACTAAAGCAAAACCAGGCCCCACCATGAAGACTCACTGAGGCTCCCTGGACCAGATAAGTCCTGAAAATCATTCCAGCCACTGAGAAAGTCATCAAGAAACACAGTTTAAGGAAATAAATCCCATGAACTATTATCTTACTTGGTTTTTTGCTTAACCCCACCAGTTCTTCCTCATCTTACCCTAAGCTACTTGACTGAATGCCTATTTGCCATCCTCCCTTTCAGTTCTAGGGACAAGACTGGAACAGTCCTGGCTAATCACATGTAGCAACAGCTTCCTTCTTGCCTAATAGTTTGCTAGAAGAAAAATTTTTGCCCTCTGCCCTTCCTGATATAGTTTTTGTTTTGTTTTGTTTCGCCCATGGCATGCAGAAGTTCCTGGACCAGCAACTGAACCTGTGCTACAGCAGTGATCCAAGCCACAGGAGCAACAGTGCCAGAACCTTAACCCACTGAACCACCAGGGAACTCCATGCCTTTGCTACTTCTTGACCGGAAAATAGACCCAAGGTCTGGAAGTGTAGCAGCCATCTTGTCATCATGAGGCAACAAGTGTGGGAACAAGGATCTACATGCTTGGATCATGTCGCGGAAAGGTAGAAAAAGGCTGATGCACCAGCCTAGACTGTCTACCCCAGTCTTCTATTCACATGAGGTAAATCCATTCATATCTGTTTAAGCTTCTGGTGATTATAGTTGAATGCATCCCTGACATATACAATATGGAAGCTATTTTTCTGGCCTTTATGTAGCCTTGTGATACATATTTACTATTACATCCCAAATAGCAGTGGAATGCAGGGAGAGAGAGACCCATTAGTGAAACAAAACCGAATCTACTATTTCATTTTGTTAGGGCCACACCTGTGGCCCAGGCGAGGGGGTCAAATCAGAGCCACAACTGCCAGCTGAGGCCACAGCCACAACAACGCCAGATCTGAGCTACGTCTGTGACCTACACCACAGCTCATAGCAACGCTGGATTCTTAATCCACTGAGACCAGGGATCTGGGATACTGGCTGGGTTCTTAACCCGGTGAGCCACAACAGGAACTCCTGTCTACTTCAAATCTCTTTAGTTTGATTTCTAGTTCTACTAAACCCTTTCAAGCAATTCTCAGGTTCTCTGTATGGACTTTGCAAATTCCCTAAGACAAAGTACTCTTAATTCTGAAATTCATGTGAAGCACAATTTTTAAAAACAGGACTCAGAGATCATACAACATTAAAACATGGTAAAAGGAAGAATTTAAAGACTTTTTCCTCACTTGACACAATGGCTACTTTCTAAGTTGGCAATGAGTTGGTCGTGCCTTGGCTTTTGACTTTGTTTACTTACTTCATCAATGAAGTTTCCAATTTCATCAGGATTGGCAGGGCGGGGCCGATACTGGGGCATACTCAGGAGGGTTGGTGCCACATCATTACGAGTCACTTCAGGCCGAGCATCCAGGCCCCTGTGTAACTGGCTCAAGTCAAAGTCCTTTAGAGAAAAAGGAAAAAGTATAGCAAAGAATAGAAGAGAAAGTCATAAACATAGGATCATATCTGGTTTATAGATTATGGTGGTGGGTAAGGCTGTAACTGTCAGCTGCATGATAGCTACACACTGAAATGCTGTTGAAATGGCAGTTTTCAACCTAAGACTCTCCAAAATAGCACTGGAAGGAAACGTAGCATAAAACGCTTCTGAGCAACACTTGTGGCACAGATGTAGACTGTTTTGCCTAATTAACATCCCGTAGTGTATGACAATTAGGTTTTTATTCAGCAAATATTTTATTTTTTATTTTTATCTACTATTTTTCTTTTTTTTCTTTTTAGTGCCGCACCAGCAGCATAAGGGGTTGAATCAGAGCCTGTATCACAGCCAAACAATGAAGGATCTGAACCAAGTCTGCACCTACACCACAGCTCACGGCAATGCCGGATCCTTAATCCACTGAGCAAGGCCAGGGATTGAACCCACAACCTCATGGTTCCTAGTCAGATTCATTTCTGCTGTGCCTTAACAGGAACTCCCAGCAAATATTCACCCCCTTCCCACCCTCTGTGAAAACAGAAACCCATTAATGCAGGGCTTTGTCATGTGGCTTGCTTTGACCAATGGGACATTAACACATTTGACACAGGCAAAGACTTTAAGTGTGCTTTGGACTAGCCTGCTGGGAAAAAGACAGAAAGAATTGCATGGAACAGTCCTGGACACAACTCCCAGCACTGAGCCATCAAGCCAAACCCAGCCTATATCAGCCTAGCCCCAGCCAAACCATAGATTCTTGTGAGCCTAGAGGCTGTATACTGAATATCTTGTCCCCCCTAATTCATAGGTTGAATCTTAACCCCCAATGTGATGGTATTTGGAGGTGGGGCTGCTTGCAGGTGATTAGGTCATGATGATTTATGGAGGCCTCAGGAATGGTTCCTGTGCCCCTCCCACTGTGTGGGGACATGGTGAGACAATAGAACAAGGAGGAGGCCCTCAGCAGACACCAGATCTGCCAGTGCCTTGCCCTTGGACTTCCCAGCCTCCAGAACAGTTAGAAGATATCAATTTCTACAATGAAAAAATAAAAGTCTTTTAAAAAATGCACTGAAGAAATCCAATAATAATAATAATAATAAGTACCCAGTCTATGGTATTTTGTTACAGTTGCCAGAATAGAGTAAGACACAAGCTGAGACCAGCTGCTGTACCAGCTCACCCACAATACACAAGAAAACCATGCTTATTGATTTTCTGGAATTGCTTGTTACACAGCATTATTGTGGTAATAGCTCACTGATACAGGGTTAGTCAAGTTAAGACCATCTCCAAAACCAAGGGAAATGAAGAAGGCCTGAAGAATTAACATCTACAAAAAGCAAAAAACTGTTTGGCACAGCTAAAAACTCAAAGGGAACAAAATACTAAAAGACATCTGTCACTCTATGTCAAAGATTAATCACGTCCTGGGAGTAACAGCGAGGAGAGTAGGCTCTGGAGTCAGACCATGTAGTTCTACTGCTTCCTGAGCTGTGTGACTTCAGGCAAATTGCTTAACTGCTCTCTGCTGCTCAATCATCTGAGTGCAGAACAATAAGAAATCAATAAATGGTAGCAGTACTGTATTGATGATGATGGTGACTGACAACAGCTATTTTTTTGGGTAATCCTTAAAAATTACACTGAGTGATACGGAGCTATTTCAAAGTCTGCTTCTAATCATTGCTCCCTCTGAATAAAGAGTCTGCCATTAAGCCCACAATTTTACACACCCACCTGGTCCTCTTCTCCACCTCCTTCTTCATCATAGTAATAAACGTTGTCCCGGGTGTCATCTTCTGGGGGCAGCAAGGGCTCTTTGACCACCCTTCTCCTCCGAATAAGGAGCAGGAGCAGCAGAATCAGGACTGGAGTGGGGAAGAGAGAAGAGGGCCACAGTCAAGAAGGCCATAAGCAGCAGTGGGCACAGAACACCACTGCCTTGCAGACCAGACTGATGGCTGTTAGACGACCCACAGGTTAATATCCCCGAGGTTAATATGGGCAAGTACAACACAGAGGACAATTATATGTGAATTCAAGTGTGCTCTTTAACTGGACCTTAAACCAACCAATCATTTCCCAAAACCTGGGCCAACGTGTTCCAAGCAGCAGAAATGGTCCAGGCAAAGGCCCTGAGGCAGAAGCAAATCTGTGTGACTGAGCAAAGGCCGGGTCAGCATGACTGTAGCAGAGTAAGTGAGGGGGAAAGAAGGGCAGGGGAGGCCAGAGGGGCAGCAGGGATGTGTCGGCCTCTGGAGCGACCTTGGCTTTGCTTAGTGAGTTGGAGCCATTGAAGGTTGGGGGTAGGGCTGGCTCAACCTAAATGTCACTGATCTATCCATACTACTGTTTTTGTTTGTTTGTTTGGTCTTTTTGCCTTTTCTAGGGCCGCTTCTGCAGCATATGAAGGTTCCCAGGATAGGGGTCTAATCGGAGCTATAGCCGCCGGCCTACGCCAGAGCCACAGCAACATCAGATCCAAGCCACGTCTGCATCCTACACCATAGCTCACGGCAACGCCGGATCCTTAACCCAAGAGCAAGGCCAGGGATCGAACCTGCAACCCTCATGGTTCCTAGTCAGATTCGTTAACCACTGAGCAACGACGGGAACTCCCTATCCATACTACTGTTATGCAGTTATGGGGGTTGGGGCAAAGCCTATGAAATCATCTAGTATACAATTTTAAAACACACGAAAAAATTTAAAAATAGACAACAGGGAATTCCCTTGCAGCACAGTGGGTTAGGGATCAGCATTGTCACTGCAGTGGCTTGGGATGCTACTGTGGTTTGGGTTTGAACCCTGGCCCCGTGAACCTCCACATGCCATGGGCACAGCCAAAAATAAAAACAACAACAACAACAAAATCACTTGGTGTATCTCCTGTCTTCTCTTAAGATAAAATCATATGACGCATCAATGCACCGAAATGAGGTGGAATAAGCTTAGACATACCCAATCTACCTTTTCTGAAATCAGAAAGACTCCAGAATCTTATCCAGAGCAGCACCACCACTCTCTTGACCATGAGTGGTGAAGAGGGACACTGACTGAGCCCTTGCTAGGTGAGCCAGGCCTGTCTCAGCTCTGAGGACACAGCACTGAACACTAAACACTGAACACAATGCAATTCTCAAATCTGCTGAAGCAGCAGCAGTGGAGTCAGTCAGCCGAGTCTCAACTGAAAGACCGCAAGTTGGTCCCATTACTCCCCTCTAAGACCTTTCTTCTACTCCAGCAAGGTTGGGCTCTCTGCCCCCACTGTCCACCCAAGACTTCCTCTCTCTAGAGTAGGAACCACCATCAACACCCCTCTGCCCGTGTGGATTCCCCCAGCCCCTGCGGACGCACGACCTTTCATCTTCCACCAAACCTTCCCTGAGACTCCATTAACAGCAGCTTGCCTTTTTTTTTCTTTTTGCCAAGCCTGTGGCATGTACAAGTTCCTGGACCAGGGATGGAACCTGAGCCACAGCAGTGACAATGCCAAGTCCTTAAGCACTAGGCCACCAGGGAACTCCAAGAGTCTCCTCTTCTGACTGCAAGCACCTTAATGATCTGAACTGTGAGCTACAGCTCCTCATGATAAACAACACTGACTCTGAGGTTTTCTAACTGACTTGCTATCCTTAGCTTAGAAACCATGAGCCTTTGTCAACACGGGGGACCCGTCTACATGTAGGCTCAGGGGATATCAGCTCTAAGGGCTGTGGCAGAAACTGCCACATTTTCCCCAGTAACCTTTTCCCCCTTCAGCCTTTGAGTCACTGACACTCACTGTTCACCGCACATTCTACCCCCAGCCTCCACATCAAGTTTTAATTGGACACATGGTCACGCAGTTAAGAGTGGGAGCCTAAGTGTGGCTGGGTTTGGGCCAGTGGGCTGTGAGTGAAGGCGATGCATTCACTTTCCAGATATGAGCCCCTCCAAGTCCTCCAGCAGCCCCCCTTCAGGGTAGAATGTGGAGGGGGTGGGCATCAGCTGGCTCTGACCAAGGCCATGCTGCTCTGAGTGCCGTCCAAAGACCTACAACATCGGCATTGCCCGGGAGCTGGTTAGAAAGGCAGAGTCTGGAGCTCCCATCATGGCTCAGCAGTAATGAACCTGATTAGTATCTATGAGGACACGGGTTCCATCCTTGGCCTCAGCTCAGTGGGTTAACGATCTGGTGTTGCTGGCTTGGATCCAGTGTTGCTGTGGCTCTGGCATAGGCCAGCAACTGCAGCTCCAATTCAACCCCTCACCCAGGAACTTCCATATGCCAAGAGTACGGACGGCCCTAAAAAGACAAAGAAATAAAAAATAGAAATGCAGCGTGTGAGGCTCCACCCCCGACCTACTGGTTCAGATCTGTCATATTCGTAGACCTGAGGCCCAACTGATTCACGTGCACCTCAAGCCCAAGAAGCACTGCCCTGAGGGGCTGAAAGAACAAAATAGAAGGTCTGGAGCCCCTGTGGACTTGATGGAAGCAGTCAGCCTTCCAGACTTGGACGGCTTACCCCTGAAACGTTCAGGAGAGATACAGCTCCCCCATTTTAGACGTTCAAGGCTGAAGTGCTCACCAGCTGTACTTACTCAGAAAAGCAAGGATGCCTCCCAGAATCCCCAGGATGGCAGGAACTTGCAATCCTGCTTCGGCCAGAGGCCCGGCCTTCCGGCAGCTGTTGGCCACCCCCTCACAGTCGCATACGTGCACATCTAAGGTGGTCACCTGGTCTTTGTTCTGGTTGTCTGTGAGCTTGAGATTGATCTTGTAGTCGCCAAACTCGAGGGTTTTCTTTGGCTTCAAAATGAGAGATTCATGTTCTGGAGGAGGGACCAAAAATGAGGGGAATCAGGAGAGAGGAAAAGTTCACTGTAGACTAAAATTATCAGGGAACTAAAGACACTGCAAAGTGGAGGGAAGAAAACAGCTGCTTGGGTTGTAGACTGCTGGGCAGTGTGTCAAGACTCAGATACCAGGAACAGGAAGAAACCTTTGGTTCCATGCCACGAATGTCGACAAGGAGATATTGAGAAGGGAAATTTGGGGTGGGGGCGTGGGGAGGGGGGAGAGAAGCCCAGGAGTCAGAGCAGAGTCTCCAGGTAAGACTCAAGTGCCCACCTCGGTCGTTGAACTCGATGGTCCAGTTGGCACTGGCCCCATGTGTTAGTTCTGCAGTGAAGGGAGAAGTGTTGGGGGGAAGATCTGGATCATTGATGTTGATGACATGAGGCTGTGGGTTCCTCTGGCAGAAGTCCATATTTCGGGGTTCAGGTATGGGGCCATTGTCATTCACATCGTCGAGGAACAGGAGAAGGGTGCCTGTGCCCGTAGCGGGTGGAGAACCTAAGAGAAGATACATGGGAAAAAAATGCTCAGAGGAATGTACTTCGAACCCTTCAATCTTTATACCTGGATGGCAAGACCGTACGGATTTTTCTTCTTTTGACCATTAAAAAAAAAAATGTGATTGAGGGAGTTCCCGTTGTAGCTCAGTGGTTAATGAATCCGACTAGGACCCAGGAGGTTGCAGGTTCGATCCCTGGCCTTGCTCAGTGGGTTAAGGATCTGGCGTTGCCGTGAGCTGTGGTGTAGGTCGCAGACGAGGCTTGGATCTGGTGTAGCTGTGGCTCTGGTGAAGGCCAACAGCTGTGGCTCCGATTAGACCCCTAACCTGGGAATCGCCATATGTCCAAGGTGCAGCCCTAAAAAGACTAAAGACCTCCAAAAAAAAGAAAAAGAAAAAAAAGCGTAACATTTACCACTTTAACCATTTTTTAAGTGTACAGTTCAACAGTGTTAGTAGATTCACGTTGGTGTGAAACAGCTCTCTGTAATTTTCTATCTTGCAAAACTGAAACTCTGAATCCATTAAACAATCTCCCACTTCCCCCTCCGATTCCTAGTAACCACTGGTCTACTCTGTTTCTATGTCATTTGACCTCATCTAAGTGGAATCCCACAGTGTTCATCATTTTGGTTTGTTTCACTAAGCACAGGGTCCTCAAGGTTTATCCATGCCTTAAAATGTGACCTGACAGGTTTTCCTTCCTAAGGCTGAGTAATATTCCATATGCCACATTTTGTTTATCCATTCGCCCATGGATGAATCATTTTACCTTATCATTTGAATTTTCTTTCTCTTCTTTTTCTAACAATGAGCAGATAGCATTTAAAATTTTCTTGGAGTTCTGGCCATGGCACAATGTGACTGATGGCATCTCTGCAGCACCAGGACATGGGTTCGGATCCCCGATGCAGCACTGTGGGTCAAAAGATCTGGCATGGCCGCAGGTGCAGCATAGGTGCAGCTGTGGCTCGGATCTGATCCCTGGCCTGCGACTCCATATGCCACAGGGAGGCCAAAAAAATAAACAAAGTTCTTGTCTCCAAAGAGACTACACTCTGAGGTCTTGAGGGTGATGACTTCCAAATATAAAAACAAAAACCCTTTGAAATTCCCCCTTTTTTTTTTTTTTTTTTTTTTTTCTTTTCATGACCATAACTGCAGCATATGGAAGCTAGGGGTCGAATCAGAGCTGCAGCTGCTGGCCTACACCACAGCTCACGGCAATGCCAGATCCTTAACCCACTGAGCGAGGCCAAGGATCGAACCCACAACCTCATGGTTCCTAGTAGGATTGTTTTCACTGCGCCATGACAGGAACTCCAGATTTTCTGAATAAACATCATTCTCTTCTTAGGCTTATCTCACAAAGTATCAAGTCATGCACAAGTAACACTTGAAGGAACATACTCCAAAGTGCCTTAATTTAGCCATTATTATTACACCAGGGGTCAGCAAACCAAGGTCTTCTGCCCAAATTAGGAACACAGTTGTGCTCATTCCTTTTTCGGACTGTCTACGGCCGCTTCCAGGGACAACGGCAACAGAGACTGAAGAGTCTACAGAGGCTACAATATTCAGTCCCTGGCCTCTTACAGTGCACTTGCCAACACTCTGTTTAGGTTTCCTCAGCGCACCTCTAGGTCAGCCTAGGGAGCTCCCACGCAGCCAGAGGGAGCTGGCTAGGGTGGTACTGCAGCTGAAGCAATGGGTCAGCTTCCCCTTTACACGAAAGCATTTCTGTGAATGGAGCCCACCATGGCCTTATTTGCTCTGCCCTCTGCTTTCACCTTCTGACTCCCAAATTACAGCTCCAGGAGCAGGTTTTTGATTCTCAATGACCAAGGCCAGGATCAGGAGGAAGCTTCCTTCCACAGCACGCTCACTCAACCACCCGCCCAGCCCCATCAGACCTCCCTTGCCTTGCCCTCTGCTCTCCGGACTCCCCAGTCTGGAATCACTCCCTCCGGAGGTTGGCGGGGTCGGGGGAAGACATAGGAAGATAGCAGATCTCTTTAAAAATAATTCTGCAGAGTTCCCGTTGTGGCTCAGCAGTTAATGAATCTGACTAGCATGGATGAGGACACAGGTTCAATCCCTGGCCTCACTCAGTGGGTTAAGGATCCGGCATTGCTGTGGCTGTGGTGTAGGCCGGCAGCTACAGCTCTGATTCAACTCTTAGCCTGGGAATCTCCATATGCCGTGGGTACAGCCCTAAAAAAGCAAAAAAATAAAAATAAATAAAAATAAAAAATAAATTAAAAAGTAAAACTAATTCTGCTTCTGCATACCCCTCCAAGGGAAACATCTGCCCACGGAGACATGTACAAGGATGTTTATTTATCTCTCACAGAAATAATGGTGACCTGGAAACAAAGCTGGTGTCCTTTAACGGGTGAATGGTTAAACTATGCTGCATCCAGTTAATATCACTTTATGTTAATGATGTTAAGAGGTAGATCTATAATGTGCCAAGCTAGAGCTCTGTGTTTTCAAGGCATATTGCCAAGAAAGTAAAAGTAAACATGAATAAGATAATGGTTTTTAGAATAATAAAAAAAGGCTATAAACCAAATACGGATTTTTATAACCAACCACATTTGTTTGTTTTTGGCTGTGCCCTCAACACAAGGAGGTTCAAACCTGCACCACAGCAGTGACAATACCATATCCTTAACCCCGAGGCCGCCAGGGAACTCCTAAACCACATTTCTCTATGTATATAAACATAAACAGTCTAGAAGGAGCCATATTTCACTAATAATGATGATGAAAATAAAAATAATGACACTCCTTATAGAGCATGTATGATGAAGCAGGCACTTTTTCAAACCCTTCTACATAAGTTAACTCATTTAACAAAGATGGGGTATTATCATTTTGTCAGATAAAGGAATGGAGGGACATAAAAATTAGGTAATAAGTCCATGGACTCACTGGTATTAAGCTTTGGTCCTAGAATCTAAACCCAGGTGCCAGTGGGGTTCAGGTACAGAAGAAGTGAGAAAAAGGAACTCTTTTTTTTGCTTTTTTGGGCCACACTCATGGCATATGGAGCTTCCCAGGCTAGGGGTCCAAATGGAGCTACAGCTGCCCACCTACACCACAGACACAGCAATGCAGGATTCAAGCCGCATCTGTGACCTACACCACAGCTCACGGCAATGCTGGATCCTTAACCCACTGAGCGAGGACAGGGACTGAACCCGCAACCTCATGGTTCCTAGTTGGATTTGATTCTGCAGCACCACAACAGGAACTCCTCCAAAAAAAAAAGGAACTGCTGCTTGACCTAAATTCTGTGCATTTTTGACAATGTTTTGAGAATGTTTTGTTGAAGGATGAAAGAAAAGGAAAGAACTCATGTCTCCAAAAGGTTCGAAGAGGGTAGTGGCTGGTCCAGGAGGGTGAGGCAAAAAGACCACACGGTCCCACGGGGGCATCCTCACCATTGTCAGTGGCTATAATGAGGGCCGTGTATGTGCTGTTCTTCACGTGCTCAAAGTTCTCTCTGTCCAGCTCGGCCCGAGTGGTAATGGCACCGGTGTCCGGATTAATCTCCAGCCAGTTGGCAGCATCCCTCCAAATCCGATACCTGGAAAGGCACATGCTCGAGTTTAGAGCAGGAAGAGCAAACAGCAGGCAGCTGACCAAGGTTAAGGTTCCCCTTTGTCGAAAGGCACTTCTGTCTTGTTTCACAAAATAAGTGCACCTACAGAAATTTTGCCAGAAATGTTTGATGACCATCCGTGTACCCTTCACCTATTTTGCCATAGACATGAGGGGATGCATGATTTCTTGTTTGGCTGGACCATTTGAGAGTAAGTTGCAGGCATCAGGTCCCTTTACTTATAAATACTTCGGTGTGTTTTCTCCAAAGAACAAAGGCATTCTCTTATATAACCACAGTTTAATTGTCATGGTCAGGAAATAGAACATTGATAGGATACTATCAATTAATAAATGGTACATATTCCAAACGCCAATTTCCCTCCAATTGTCCTTCATAGCATCCCCACCAGACCCCCGCCCCAATTCAGAATCAGGCATGGCATTTAGACGTCAGATTTCTTTAGTTTCTCTCAAACCAGCTCCCCAAAGGGGACCACAGTTCTCAAATGGTTGCAGTATGGCACTCAACACCCCCACTCTGAGCATTTGGAAATTTGGGTTGATACAGTGACTATGGGTACACGGCACCACTGGCATTTAATGGAAGGTGCCAGGGAGGGTAAAACTCCTTCTGGTTTTTCACAGCCAAAAAAAAAATTTTTTTTTTTTTAATTTTTAAAAAGGTTTCCTCACAGATGCCAACATTTTGCCAATAATCCTGTTATGCAACATCATATTAGGCATGCCAGACCAAAGGAAACAAAAGCACGAAAAACAAGATATACTGCCCAGTTATCTACTAGGGTCATGGAAAGGCTCAGAAACGGAAGTAAACAAACCTAAGGAGCAAAGGGCCCTGGAAACCTGTGGGCTTATCCTCACATCCTTGGAAGTGCAAAGCAATAAAGCACACACATAGAGTGGTCTTTATTCTGGGGCTAAGGGCCCCTACAAACACTATTAAGACTTGGTCCTCTGGGAGTTCCCACCATGGCTCAATGGTTAACGAATCTGACTAGGAACCATGGGGTTGCGGGTTCGATCCCTGGCCTCCCTCAGTGGGTTAGGGATCTGGCGTTGCCGTGAGCTATGGTGTAGGTTGCAGACGTGGCTCGGATCCAGCGTTGCTGTGGCTCTGGTGTAGGCCGGCGGCTACAGCTCCGATTAGACCCCTAGCCTGGGAACCTCCACATGCTGTGGGTACAGCCCTAGAAAAGGCAAAAAGACCAAAATAAATAAATAAATAAAATAAAATATCTCAGAAGCTTTGGATGGTAATGGCCTGGTTCTTCCATTTAAAAATCCCTCCTCAGAGTTCCAGTTGTGCGTCAGCAATAACAAACCCGACTAGTATCCATAAGATTCCTGGTCTCGCTCGGGGGTTTAGGGAGCCAGCATTGCCAAAAGCTGCAGCATAGGCTCAGATCCCACATTGCTGTGACTGTGGTGTAGGCTGGCAGCTACAGCTCCGATTTGACTCCTAGCCTGGGAACTTCCATATGTGTGGCCCTAAAAAGAAAAAAGAAAAACAAAAAACAAAAAACAAAAACAAAAACCCTCATCCTTGACCTAACGATTCTAGCAGCCATTAAGATCACTACTAGAGCCTTTATATAGTCCATAGTACACAGGCTCAGTTTAGTTTGTTTTTTTGTTTTTTTGTTTTTGTTTTTTTGGTTTCTTTCTAGGGCCGCACCTACAGCATATGGAGGTTCCCAGGCCAGGAGTCTAATCGGAGCTGTAGTCACCAGCCCATGCCAAAGCCACAGCAACATGGGATCTGAGCCGCATCTGTGACCTACAACACACCTCAGGGCAGTGCCAGATCCTTAACCCACTGAGCAAGGCCAGGGATTGAACCTGCAGTCTCATGGTTCCTAGTTGGATTCGTTAACCACTGAGCCACGACGGGAACTCCGTCACAGTTTAGTTTTATGGGCCCTTCTAATCAGGACAGAATAGCACTTCCCAGAATAATTCAGAAGCTGAAGCTGCACTTAAATTCTTCTTGTTTGTTTTATGTTTAATAAGTCACAGGGATATGGAGTTTCTGCTGTGGCGCAGCAGAATCAAATCCGACTAGGAACCATGAGGTTGCAGGTTTGATCCCTGGCCTCGCTAAGTGGGTTAGGGATATGGCATTGCTGTGGCTCTGGCATAGGTCGGCAGCTACAGCTCTGATTAGACCCCTCGCCTGGGAACCTCCACATGCCTCGGGTACAGCCCTAAAAGGACCCCCCCCCCAAAAAAAAAGCCACAGGGATGGATACTAAAACACACACACACACACACACACACACACACACACACACACACACCGCCTCAACATGAACACACTCAATTAATTCCTAGGGACCACTCTATTGTGAATTTGCATAGCACTTTTTCTCAACAGTTCAGAGCACACTAACAGCTTCCTCTAAAGTAGGTATTAACAGGTACAAATCTCTCTAAGAAGTGAGCCTATTGACCAAGTCCTTTGTTATCCCTGGAAATCAAGCTATGACCAACAAGGCACAGATGTGCCATGTTTGGATTTGGGCTAACTATCTTCCTTTAGAGTTCATGTCATTGTCACACTAGAGGAACAAGTATATAATCAGACCCACCTCTCAAGAGAATAAGAACATTCTTTATCCTACACGGCCACAGGGGTGTTTTTCTGTGGTTGCTTGGTATGTGTGTTTTCACCATTTGTGGCTGTGATTTACATTACAGAGATGCAAGGAGTAAGCTGCTTATAACATAATACCATGAATACAAATTAAAACCACATTCCTACTACAGTGCAAACTCAAAGAGAGGAAACACAGCAAGCCTACAATGGCTGAGCAGGGAGGGAATGGAATAAAAGGGGATTAAAAAAATAAGCCAAAAGGAGAAGGGTCTTGCATAGACCAATGATGATAAAATGCTGTGAACGGAAGTATTTTATACACACACACCCGCAGCCGCTGCAAGGCAGCTGCGAAACCGCCGCACTTACGTGATCTTCTGTTCCATAAACGTGTCTGGCTCCCGGGCAGTGTAGGATGTGATCTCCAGGCCCACGCCGAAATCCTCAGGCACTTCCACCCTCTTCTGAGCAGGGATGAAGATGGGGGCCTCATTCACATCTATCACGTCCACGGTGACAGTGGCCGTGGAAGTAGAGAGGGTGACCTCAAAGGGGGCCACGTTAGTCACTGCCACATACAGGATGTACTGCTGCTTGGCTTCAAAATCCAAGCCCTAAAGAGCAGGAAAAAAAATGCAGTTATAAAACACATTTTGTGCTAGCAAGAATTTTTTTAATCCTTAACTATTACTTTTTGGGTGGAATATACAAGTGATTCTCAAATTCTGCTGCTTAAGAAGAATTAACTTGAGAGCTTTTAAAGAAAACATATGCTTAGGTCCTACCCCCAGACCCTAATAACATTCTCAGAGGTTGGGGCCTGGATGTCGATATTTTTAAAAAGATTAAAGGACTGGAGTTCCCGTTGTGGCGCAGCGGAAACAAATCCGACTGGAAACCATGGGGTTGAGGGTTCGATCCCTAGCCTCGCTCTGTGAGTTAAGGATCTGGTGTTGCCATGAGCTGCAGTGTAGGTCGCAGATGTGGCTTGGATCTGGTGTTGCTATGGCTCTGGCATAGGCTGGCAGCAACAGCTCCAATTCGACCCCTAGCCTGGGAACCTCCATATGCCGTGGGTGCGGCCCTAAAAAGACAAAAGACAAAAAAAAAAAAAAAAAAAAAAAAAAAGATTTAATGACTAACATGCAACCAGATGAAAGTTGAGGACCACCCCCTCACCAGGAAAAGAGTAAAAATGAACTAATGAATTACATGAAATCTCAAATGGCAAGCCTCTGGTAACCATTGTCGGCACACTGAATCATTTATTTTCCCAAGACCAGGAAGAACGTCTGTATCCTATGCTGACATGTCCACGTGACAGCAGATGGACACAAGACCCCACTGTCCACAAGGCCTGTCCACCTCCCTAACCCCAGTGAGTTTAGCAGCAATAACATAGAGTTAAGAACCAGTCAGCAATGGGCACAAATCCCAGTCGAGCCACTTCCTAGGTGTGTATTTGCACAATTTAACTTCTGGGTCAGCCTCCATACCTTAATAAGTAGGAAAAGGAACCACCTCTCGGTGGTGCTGGAAGGAATACACTGGAACTTTTATGAACCCAAATTATTAACTGCCTTCTTTCGTTGATAGAAAAGCTTGACATCAGATGTTCAGTGGGCGCTAAGATGCCAGGCTAAGGGACTCCCAAATGGAGGGTCCATCTGCTGACTCGCTCAGGGAAAGCTCAGAGCTCTGGGGATCGTCTAGGGGCCATTTACTCTCTCACCAACTTCAACAACTTCTCAGTTTTCAAGTTTCCAAGACATCCTTCACCAACAGTCGCATCTGCGCCACTTCTAAAATAATCCAGCCAAAGAGGAGAGACCAGTAAATCCTTTTTCTTCTCATTTGCAAAATGGCTTACAAGGGGTAGGGAAATGTTTCCGAGAAAGAGCATATTCAAAGAGATGGTACTTCCTCTTTGACTTTAGGGGGCTGTGTAGAAGCTTCCTGACTTTACGTCTGAGCCTGAAGAATCACCACAAACCTGAAATGGTCCCCCAGGATCCGGGAGAGCCGCCCAGCCCCACCCAGCCAAGGCCGTGCTAATCTACTGCTGAAAAGACAGCCGTGGACAAGGACAGCTGGCTGGGTTGTCAATTTCTGCATCTTGCCTGGCACCATACCAACCTTAGCTGTTTTCAAAACGCCTTCATTGGTTACTGGGTCTGTGATGACAACAAATTGCTTCTCGTTATCATTTAATATTGTGTAAACAGCCACCCACGCCGGGGTATTGGCGACGTCACCATCGGTCACTGTGAGTGTGGTGATTGCCACGTTGGCCTCGTTCTCCGGCACCGACCCCTGGTACTGCAGAGCAAGGGAAGAGACGGGTCACTTATGACATACTCAGACCCAGCAGTGGGGCTCAGGGTTAAGGGAGTCCTTCCTTGAGTCCAAGTTTGGAGAAGAGTCTTGAAGAAGCACCCACCCTTATTTCCCATGGGTGGAGCAGCCAGCACTTGGGGGCACTGTCCCCCTTGAACACCCCCAAGAGCCAAGGGCACATGCCAGCCCAGGTGCTGACACTGTGGTTTACCCTCCATTCTCCTCCTCCCCCACCATTTTCAGCGCTACCAATAACTTTCATCAACTCTGGGCATCACAGTCTTCTACTTAAAATCCTTTGCTGGCACCCCACTGCACCCAGGATTAAACGCTAAAATTCTGACCTCAGTCTCAAGGTCCTGCAGGGCCGGACCTGCAGGTTCACCACACTGTCCCCAGTTCTTATGATGCATCAAGCTTCCTCTTGTTCTGGGGCGTTTGGCACAGGATGATCCCTCTGCCTAGAACGCTCTTCCACCCTGCCCTGATCCTGATTTGCCAACCTCCTTACCAGTCTTACGATACATGTTACTGTCTTTCGTAAGCCTCTCGCACTTACAACACCTAAGTTAGGGTGGCAGACACTGCTAATGAATAGCCATTCTCTTCCTCACTGACTACATTGGTGACGGCAGCAACATGCCCAGATGAAATACTGTATTTCCAGGATTCCTGGCAGCAGCAGTTGCTAATGAGAGATAGGTGACACTTGTGGGATGGGTCTTCACAGAAACAAGAAACTTGACTTAGCATCATTGCCTCCTTCTGGAATGAAGCACAGATCTGGCTGGAGCTCCAGCCGCCACCTTGGGCCACAAGGTGACATTGTGGATAGAAGCCATGTGCTGAGGACAGTGGGACAGCAGATAAAAGAGGCTTGGTCTATATTGATCGAATGGACTACCTGCCCTCCGGGCTTTTTGTGACACAAGAGAAAAAGTCAATCCTATATGTTTAAACCAGAGTCAAGTCTCCATTACTAACCATTAAGCCACTTTCTAAGTAACACGCTAAGGCTTAAGGTTCTTTCAGCGGCTCTCAGTACCTTCTCCTTGACTGCATTTCACATACCTGCATACAGTAACTCATCTAAGTCGTCTAACATCTCCCAACCTACACCATCAACTCCAGGAGAAAAGAATCATCACCTGCCTTGTCTGTGATAACATCCCCAGCATCTAAGACAGGTTCCACTATAAATTCAGAGAACATGTGTTCAATGAATAAATCAAACCTGGGAAGATGTGCTATCAAGGTGCATAATATGAGGACATAGATCTAGTAGGTGCTTGGCACGAACCTGTGCCAACAGGCCCCAGGCTGAGGGTGGCAGAGACAAGTGACATCCCAATCTGCTTACGTTTTAGCTTAGAGTTTACCAGTCTGGGTGAGAAGTTGTGAAACAAGCAAGGACCTTTCTTTAGACACCAAGGAGTTGTGGGATTACCGAGGTTGGGTTGAAGATGGGTGGGTTGTCGTTGATGTCAGTGACCGTGATCATGGCTGTTGCAGTCGTGCTTAAGCCGTCACCTTGAAGGTCTGCAGCCTGAACCACCAGGGTGTACGTGGGAAAACTCTGCAGAGACCAAACACACCTGAGTCAGGACCACGGCCACATCAAGCCCAGTCCAGCTCATCACAGAGAAACAATATTTTCTCATCGGCTTAAATGCCAACCTGCCCGCCTGCTCACCCCCAAACCTCCGGACAAAAAAAAAAAATTTTTTTTTTTTTTTTTTTTAGGACCACACCCACAGCATGCAGACGTTCCCAGGCAACTTGGAGGGGGCAGATTGGAGCTACAGCTGCCAGCCTACACCACAGCCACAGCAATGCCAGACTGAAGCCATGTTTGCGACCTACACTATAGATCACAGCAGTGCCGGATCCCTAACCCACGAATGAGGGCCGGGATTGAACGCGCGTCCTCAAGGATACTAGTCGGGTTTGTAACCCACTGAGCCACAACAGGAACTCCTGGCCAAATGTTTAGATGCAAAGCTTAGACCATCACTCTGCTAAGTGGCAACTGGCCTCAGCAGTATTTGGCATTGTCCATATGATCAAGATGACATATATCTGCCCTCAACATCCTCTGGATCCCCTTGACCTCTGACCTCCCGGTCCAGCCCAGTGGTGAGCACACTGATGACTCCTGTGTCCCTGTTGATGGTGAACATTTGGTTGTGAGGCAGGGTAGGCTCCTGGCTGAGGATGGTGTAAGCAATGGCAGCATTGTAGGTGTTCACATCGTCGTCTTTGTCCGTGGCCGTGACCTGCATCACAGAGGTCCCTGGAAGCAGAGAAAGAAGAGTCTGTCAAGCTGCATGTTAATTTCCAAAACTGTCACTAAAGTGCTAGGGGAGGAGGGAAGCATTCCACCCAGCGAGTGGGCGTGTTCCTAGAACTCAGCTTTTCCAGCGGGTATTTTGGGTGGGGAGTTGGGATGAGAAGGCACATGGGGAATCCACAATCTTAAAGAGTTCCCGTCATGGCTCTGACTAGCATGCATGAAGACGCAGGTTCCACCCCTGGCCTTGCTCCAGTGGGTTAAGGATCTGGCGCTACCGTGAGCTGTGGTGTAGGTCGCAGACAGGGCTCAGATCTGGGGTTGCTGTGGTGTAGGCCGGCGGCTCCAGCTCTCATTTGAGCCCTAGCCTGGGAACCTCCATATGCAGTGAGTATGGCCCCAAAAAGACAAAAAAGAAAAAACAAACAAAAAACGAAAAACTTAAACTAAGACTAACTTTTCCACTCCTGTATCTCTAACACAGTGCCAAGCATAGAATGTGGCATATAGCTTTCTCTCAATAAATGTTTACTTAAGGCAGCTCACATTATAGTGCAGTGGGTTAAGAATCTTAAGACTCAGGTTGCTGTGGAGAAGCGGGTTCAATCCCCAGCCCAGTGCAGTGGGTTAAAAGATCTGGTGTTGCTCCAGTGGCAGCACAGGTCACAGCTACAGCTCAGATTCAGTCCCTGGCCTGGGAATGTCCATATGACAGGGTGTGGCCATAACATTTTTAAAAAATACACAAAAAACGTCAACTAAAACATTTTGCTATGTCTCTTCTACTGAGTGAATATTGTGTAAAACAGGAAAAATCCCAGAAATTTCCACAATTGGCTTCTTCACCACAGCTCCACCTAAGAGACCTGTCTTTTGAGATCATTGCCTTCAAGGTAGAAGGAAAATTATACTGATGACTGAAAAAAAGACTAGTTCCCAGAATACCTAAATGTCTCTTTGAATCACTAAGCAAAAGACAAATAGCCCAAGAGGAAAAAAAATGGGCAAAAGACTTGAAGAGATAAGTCGTGAAGAAACCCAAATGGTCTGCAAACTTGCCAAGATGCTGAGACCATTAATAATCAGAGAAACGCCATGTTCAATGACACTGAGATATAATCACACGCTCAAGAGACTGGCTCTCCAAAGTCTAACACTTCCAGGATATGCATTGTTGGCGCGAGTGTAAATTGGTTCGACCGCCTCAGCAAACAGTTTGTCACTGTGTAGAAAAGTAGGCAAAACTAACAAGACATCATGCAGCAGGAGGTGCACACGTGGTAAAAGAGAAATGAGAGCAGAGGATGAGGATCCCAAAAGCAGGGCGGTGGCTCCCTTTAGACGGCAGAGGAAAGGGGTCAGGAAGGACTGGACGGGGCCCGTCCACACTCTCAAGGATCTGCTCCTTCATCAGCCTTTCAAACTGGGCTTAAACATTTCATACATGCATCTGTAGGTAGGATGTCTCTCTCTCTCTCTCTGTCTCTCTCTCTCTCATACACACACACAGAGGCTTCCCAGGAAGTTCTGTTCACACACACACACACACACACACACACACACACACACACACACACACACACAGAGGCTTCCCAGGAAGTTAGTTCTGTGCACATGAAGGGCCTGACCCCCATCGTCAGCCCCAAGACTCGGGGTCCTGCTGGGTGCTGAGCTCCTCGTGAAGGGTCACACCTGGAAGAGCGCCCTCCATGACGGAGCCCCTGAAGACCTCCTGGGTGAACTCGGGCTTGTTGTCGTTCTGATCGGTCACGGTGATCACAATCTCCATGGGCTCCTCGATGGCTTGCCCGTTGGAAGACACGGCATGAGAGTAGAGCTGCAAGGGCCGGGCGAGCGTTACTTGGGAGGAAGAGAGGGGCGACGCAGTCCCACCGGAGCAGAGTGGGCCCCACCCGGCCCCACTTTCACACACTCAAGGATGGACCCCCCAGCACAGAGCTTCTCATACACGCGCTGCTGCTTCAGTGATCACGGCGTGTGAAGTCCTGGGGCTGGAAAACACCTCTGCAACGTCAGAGCCCCCAGGTCCCACACCAGGGCTGGGGGGCCGGGCCCGGGGGTAAAGGTGGACAGCTAAAACACTCTGACGAGTTCCTGCAGGGTCAGAGTTGCTCTGGCCACTCCAGTCTCGTGTTCCCTCAGATTTTTCTGCATTTGGCATGAATGCAATTCCCCCAGTTTCCCTAGGCTCCCAGCATCATCACCAGCCTCTTCCTTTGTGTCAGGGACTTTTAGTCCCAGGAACAGGTTGACATCTAGGGTCCGAGTTCAAGCCTGATGCCTCAGGACTCTCCCCCTTTATTCCTAACAGGGAAAACATAAAGAGCCCCCCATTTTTCCAGGTTCTCCTGCCATTTCTCCTTATCAACAGGTCTAAGGGTATCAAATGCAGCTCCTCCAATGTTCGGAGCATGCAGGCATTCAACATGAGTTGACTGAAAAAATGTTGGAAGGATGTGACCCCACCATTAACAAGCTTTTAAGAAACACTCACAATGTACTTGGCAATGGCTTCTCTATCCAGAGGCTCCGTCACCTTTAGCCACCCTGTTTCTCTTTCAATCATAAACACACCGACGGGAGGTGTGTCGGCTCCTTGACCAGTGATGCTGTAGAAAACCTTGGTTTCTTTTTCTCTGTTAGATTTGATCTGAAGACAAAACAGAGAGAAACAGAGTGATCAAGGAAGGATCCAGGATCCTGACATTGGTTCTTTTCTCTTTAATCTCCTGGGTTCTTCTCTGCCAAATTCCTCCCCAAGAAATAGAGAACTTCCTTCTGTACCTGAACCAGATCCTTAGGAAACGGGCCTTTCTCATTTTCTGGGCAGCTGATGGGAGGGATAACCCAGTCTCTTTTCTGTCTTCTGAGACCATGGTGGGAGCTGGGAAACGTGAGCACTTCTGTGTGGGCGCCAGAGGGAGAGTCCTAGCAGGAAAGAAGATGAAGAACAAAACGAGATAATTCAGGAGAGAGGATACCGGCCAAACAGCCCCACCTAGCCAGCTAGCACCTCCCGTCTTGGAGGGCAGAACACGTTTTCAATTTAATAACCAAACAAAGAGCCGAAACAAAACCCAATGAACCTCTGTGCCATATAATAAAGACGGTTTCCTCTTCTGATCCTTCTTAGTGTCCAGAGTTCAAGTAATCATTACACACACACACGATGATAGGTTTGAGGGCTTGACATTATTTTACACGTTACTTCAAGCCTAAGTAGCACACCTGTCATTTTTAATAGCACATGATACGCCCCTGATTTAAAATCAGAGCTTGTTAAACAATTAGATATTCAGGTGTTTTAATTTTCTTTTCTGTTTTCCCTAGCGATACAGGTCTCCAAAGTGGAGCTGGCCTAAATGAGTAAATTTTGGGAATTAGTACTAAGAACGACATTGCAGATCAATACTAATCCCTTAATCCCACTGTGTTATTACATCCGAAGGGTTTCCATTTGTTCTAACAGAAGCTGTCGGGATGGGATTCAAAGACGCCCTTTGAGACTTGTATTGACCGGTTTTCTTGGGCGATAAAGATAACTTTATGCACACACAGAGAAATAGGATAGCTAAAGATGGAAGGAAAAGATCTTGCGAACGGCTGAAGTGTCTTCAAGTGATGGCGGTGACACGGCAAAGGTTGTCAAGGTCAATTCCAGCTCCCAGCCTCCAAACACTCACTCATCACTCTGCCAAGTATGAGTCAAGCCCTACCTCCTGGCTTTTAAACTTGTGACTCAAAACACACCAGACAGACAGGAGATGTGACCAGATACCATCACAAAATCCTTCCCAATCCTGCATTCCTGTGCAAAGTCACGCCCACACCCCTAATGCACACCCCTTCCGTTCACCTCCTAGAGAAGCAGCCCCGCCCTGGCCCGGGGCAGGCTCTGGAGCCAGGCTGCCTGGCCTTGGATCCTCACTGGGACACCTCCCCTCCTGGCAGATTACTTCTCTGTCCCACACTTTCCTAATGTCTAACATGAGGATTCTATTAGTACGGCCTCACAGGGTCCTTGGTAGGATGCAAGGTGTTCCTTGCAAGGTGACAGCATTGCAGGAAAGCACTGAGAGCAGAGCCTGAAAGCTAGTGAGTCTTCAGTAAATGCTCATGATGCAGACGGTGGTCAGACTGGTTGGAAAAGACTGAGTTATGGTTTTAATGATGTGGAATTTGGGATGTGACCTGAACACAGAACACACATTAATCTGATCCTCCACACTGTATCCTATGACCCCAAATGATCATCTTGCAGGGCTGGGGATGAACGAATGCAAACCCCTTTGCTGCACTGAAGGGGGAGAGAAAGAGCGCACGTCGCCGACATCGGGACCGTGGACTATTTTCAGAGAATGACCACGATGATGAACACTGGGCGGGCAAAACACACACCTTCATGGGTGAAATGAAAGGGAATTGTGCCTCACACACTGAACATGGAATCCAGCCCTCAGAAAAAAGGGGACACCAGAAAAAACCATCCAGCTATAAGAGAAAGAGCTGGAAAGCTAGGTCCATTTTTATTTTTCCCCAGCTTTCTTGAGGTCGAACTGACAAAACCATTTGTATTTAAGGTGTACAATGTAATCTATTCATACATGAATTAAAAGAGAGGTAAGATTGTCACTCCCTCTCAAGTAGGGCCACCTGGCACAAAGGCCCCTGAACTAGGGACAAACCTAAGTAAACCTCAAACCAGCTGAGGCAGAGTTGCTTGCCACCTACCACTCAGTAGCCACTCCTATTTAAAAACAAAAATCTCTTGGCCTTTGCCTCTTGGTGCAGTGGTTAACGAATCCGACGAGGAACCATGAGGATGGGGGTTCAATCCCTGGCCTCACTTAGTGGGTTAAGGATTCAGCGTTGCTGTGAGCTGCGGTGTAGGTCACAGATGCAGCTCGGATCCCGCGTTGTTGTGGTTGTGGGGTAGACCAGCATCTACAGCTCCGATTAGACCCCTAGGCTGGGAACCTCCATATGAGGCCGGAGCGGCCTTAGAAAAGACCAAAAAAACAAAAAACAAAACAAAAAAACAAAAAAAACCTCTCTGTGTCTTCATGTCTCTCTCCATATGTATGTATTTTATATTCAACAACATACCCAAGTAAACCTACATTTCCTATACTACATTTGTAGCTACATGAGACCATGAAGTCAAGTCCTAATTAATGAAATGTAAGAAGAAATAACGCTTCAAAATTCCACAAAGCTTTCTTTAAAAGGTGGACAAACAAGTGATACACTTTTGGGCTTTCTCCCTTCCTCCTTCCTACCACCCAGAGCAAAGCTGTGACGACAGGAGCTCCAGCAGCCCTCTTGGATCATCCTCACTTTTCTAGTCTGTCCAGCTTGAGGATGGAAGCCATACGTGGAGGATGACAGAACAGAAAGCAAAGAACGAACCTAGGCTCCTGGGAACTGTAAGAGTCTCCGTTTTGGCCACAACTTTCCAGTGAACTGCCTTAACTTGAAAGAGAACACTCTATTCCTGCTTTTCTACAAAATGTATTTGAACCTAATCTGTGCTTTTGTGTAATTTGTGGTTCATTTTTGTTTTTGTTTTGTCGCCCAGTGGCATATGGAATTTCCAGGCCAGGGATCAGATCGAAGCTGCAGTTACAACCTACTCCACAGCTGCACCAATGCCAGATCCTTAACTTGCAGTGCCAGGCCAGGGATTGAACCCCCATCCCAGCATTCCAAAGATGCTGCCGACCTACTGTGCCACAGCAGGAACTCCTGTGCTTTTCTGTAATATGGATGTGAACCTAATCATGAAGGCAGATGGCAAAGTCAACTTTGTTAATGACTTTGGATCCTAAGAGGCTTCCGCACAGATGTCCGGCAAGAATTTACCAGGCCGGACTTACATGAATGATGGAATCAATTAGAGACTTCAGGCAGGAAGCTAAGTTATTTTTAGTTCTAAATTCCTCACTTTTCTAGTCTGTCCAATTACACCAGGGAGAAAAATCAGATCTATCACAACTATTAAATTCCTAGAACCTCAGCAAGTCTTCAGGGAGAAAAACAGGAGCCAGCCTGAAAGGCCTTGGCACTTACAACACATCCACACTCCCAAGGTAACAGCAGGATACAACTAAAATGTTCCCCCAGAGACACATTTCGGTAGAAGGCATCGTGGGAGCAGTTTAGAAACAGGCAAAGGCATATGGTTCTGGGGAACGACTTCCAGAAGCATTCTTGCCAAGAACCCGGGCAGACATGCATCGTTTCATTTGTGGCCAAGTCACCCATCTGTCCACTCAGGATATACTGGGCTCCTGGTATGTGCCAGACCCAAGGGCCAGACACTGCAACTACAACGGGGAAGGATTCCGTGGAGATTATTGTCCAGTCAGGCAAGGGCTTCCCCCTGATTCTTCCCCTTCTTTGCCAAGGCCCTCTCCACCGGAAACGCGAAAAGCAAAATGACCAGAGAACTGACCCCGTGTTTAGTCTTCCTGCAGGAAGGGAACGGAACAGCAGCTAATGATTACGGCCTACTTACCGTACGCCTATCACAGCTCCAGCACTTCACGCACACATAGTAATTCATGAAGTCATTGTGCTCTCCACTTTACAGATGAGGAAATTCAAGCACAGACCGATTAAGTAACTTAATCGGTTACTTAAGTGGACTCAAGTAGGAAACAGAAAGGCTGGGGATCCGATTCCAGGCAGAAGCCATGCCCTTACCACTGATTCTACGCTATGTGCAGAAATGAAGGTAGTTTATCTTGCCATCCACCCAACAACAACAAAATCCCCAGCAAGAATTAGTTTGGTTAAGCCAATGGTTCTCAACCCTGGGCTCTTCTGCCCTGCTCCCCTGCCTCCAGGGGGCATTGGCAGTATATAGAGATAATTTTGGTTGTCACAGTGCTACCAGAATCTGGTGGGTTAAGACCAGGGATGCAGCCAAACATCACATAGTGCACAGGATACCCCCACGGCAAGAAATTACCTGGCCCCAAATTGTGAGTGGCGCCAAGGCAGAGAAACCTGGAGTCAGCGGCGGACTGAAATGATAGTCAACTTCCAAGAAACACTGCAGCGTACCTGATGGCGGTGGTGGTGATGGTGGTGTGTGGCCGCCTTCAGTGTCACCTTGGTGGACAGCTTCCTGCGGGTGGAGTCCCAGGCGTGGATGAGAAAACTAATCTCCGGGTTATGAAGCTGAAATGGCCGTTTGACTGTAACCACACCGTCGGTGCCCACTTTGAATCGGGTGTCATCAGAAACATAGACCGTCCTTGGCAGACCGGTGCATCCTTCAAAACTCACTGCAGGGCATAAATCACAGTGATGAGGACACCAGGGAGATGAAAGAGCACGCCGTCTCTAAAAATCAAACGTCATTCACCCACCAGAAGCCCAACTCACACAAAAAGAGCACGGTAAAAATAAACCATAATCTGGTGGCAGAAGAGCAAAGAGAGCAAAGGAGTTGATGCATCATTATGTTCATTACAATTATAGGATGACTTAAATTGTGGTCTATTTTTTTCTCATCTGCTCTGAGTGTGAAAACAGTGACGTGCTTAAAAAGTTACCTCTTCTTTTCAATAACCGAAAAGAGCCTCTCCTTCAGATGGCTCTTGACGAGGGAAAAATAACTGAGACAGAGTATCTATTGAGACCAAAAGTTAGAGAGAGAGGCACAGTGAGATGCTGTGGATTAGGCTGCACGGCTCAATAAGCAGCCTACATTTCAATAAGCAGTGTCAGGTAATGAGAGGGAGCCAGCACACAGGACAATTAGGAGTAGGGACGCAGGCAAATTTCTTCAACTCTTTGAGCCTCAGTTTCCTCAAGATGGAGGTAACTGTAGTGCTCACCCCTCTGCCCCCAAATATGCTCTTATTTTCTCTGGCCAGGGTGGGGTTCAAGTCCCAGCTGTGTTTCTTAGCTCTGTGAACCTGTGCATGTCCTCTAACCTCTCTGTGCCTCAGGCTACCCATCTGCAGAATGGAGGCATTGACAGCAATTACCTACTAAGGTTGGTTGTTTTAAGAGATATAGTACAGGGCCTGGCACATAATAAATACTATTAAAAAAAAAATTGGGGAGTTCCCATCGTGACACAGTGGTTAACGAATCCAACTAGGAACCATGGGGTTGTGGGTTCAGTCCCTGGCCTTGCTCAGTGGGTTGAGGATCCGGCATTGCCGTGAGCTATGGTATAGGTTGTAGACGTGTCTAGGATCTGACATTACTGTGGCTGTGGCATAGGCCGGTAGCTGTAGCTCCAATTCGACCCCTAGCCTGGGAACCTCCATATGCCATGGGTGCAGACCTAAAAAGCAAAAAAAAAAAAAAAAAAAAAAATTAAAACTTTAAAAATATATTAATACCCGTTTCTGGAGAATCTAGTGAAAAATGCCTGCACTTAACATCAGAGTCCCAAAGGACTCATTCTACAGGTTCCCATCATACTATTTGTCAGAAACTGCTGGTCCCTAAGGACAAAACTATGAACAGGATAGACAAGGCACCTTGCTCTCACTGAGCTTATACTATTGTGGAGATGGATATATAATAAAACCAAAGATCTCAGATGACATATAGGAAGATACAGAGAGATATATAGGAATTAAATAGGGTGACACAAGAGTGACAGGGTTAGAGGTATAGGGAAGGTGTAAATTATACTAGATGGTGAGGGCTGGTCTCTGAAGTTGGAGGTGTCTGAGCTGAGACCTGTAGGAGCCAATCTTGAGAAAAACTGGCTCAAGAGCCTTCCAGGCAGAGGGAACAATCAATAAAACAGTTCTTTCTGGGAAACTCAAATTAGCCTGTTCTCCTCCCTTTCAAATAACTGCTTCTCATTCCTCCAGTGGGATTTCGACTTTGTCCAAATGACCTTTTATTTAAAAGTTCCTAGAATTCCTTCTGTGGTGCAACAGGTCAGCAGCATCTCTGGAGCCATGGAATACAAGTTCAATCCCTGGCCCAGCACAGTGGGTTAAGGATCTTGCGTTGCCACTGCTGTGGTGTGGGTTGCAACTGCAGCTTGGATCTGATCCCTGGCCCAGGAACTCCATGTGCCACAGGGCAGTCAAAAAAGAAAAGAAAATATTCCTGCATTTGTGCCTGTTTTACACAACTAGACACCTCTACATGCAGAATCCTGAAGTCTGTTTAGATGTCTGGATTGCAGTTTTCATTTCTTCCACTAGGGGCCACCCTTGCAAACTTTTCTGAAACCACCAGCCCCACCCTTGCCAGAGAAAACAAGGCCATGTTTGGGCAGCGGGAGGGCTTATCCCCACTTTGAAGTTGAAGAAACTGAGATTCAGAGAGGTTAAGAAATTTGCCCCAGTGAACAGTAGAGCTGGGAATGGCCCTTAACATGAGTAACTTAGTCTCATGGTTGACTCCCTAACCCTGAGAAAGTCTATTACGGCCCTGGATCTTTTTACTTTTTGTTTTTCTTTTTTTTTCTTTTTAGTGCTGCACCTGCGGCATATGTTCGAAGTTCCCAGGCTGGGGGTTGAATTGGAGCTGTAGCTGCCGGCCTGCGCCACAGCCACAGCAATGCAGGATCCAAGCAGCGTCTGCGACCTACACAAGAACGCTGGATTTTAACCCACTGAGCAAGGCCAGGGATCAAACCCACATCTTCATGGATACTAGTCAGGTTCTTAATCCGCTGAGCCACAAGGGGAAATCCAGGGCCCTGGATATTTTTAAAGGATGATTTTGCCTCCTAGGTGGTATCCAAGGATGGTAGAAATCTGAGGCCACCTCATGAAGCAGCTAGGACCCTGCTACCCGGCAAATAAACTGAGCAGCCAAAGCAGTAAGAGTTAGTTCACTGGGAAAGAGCTGAGTCCTTTGACTAATCGGTCGCTCCCTCAACACTTGCCAGTCTATAAAATACAAACAAACAACATAACATTGAATATAATGCCCCCACCTCTACCCTCACCATTTAGCCAGTTCTACAATCCACTTCTACAACTTGAAGGGGTGGGATTGGGTGACAGAGGAAGGCTTTAACAATGACTTTGAAAAAAAAAAAAAAAAAAAAAGACTTTGTTTTCTGACTGGATTATAAGGGCATAAACCCAGATTCTGCCATGTTCTAGCTGAGTGGCCTTTGACAAAATGGTTCACCTCTCTGGGGCTCATTTTTCTCTACTGGAACCTGAGGGACACCGTCAATGACAGAGCCTCCCTCTTCAGGGTTGTGTGAGGACGAACCCAGACAGTGAATACAACCACATTTTGAAAGCGAAAGAGCATCAAGTAGAAGCAGGTAATGGTTATTTCTACGCCTTTGGGTAGACAAGCTAGAGAATAAGTAATTGCTAAAGGAACAGAAGCACCAAAAAATGACAACAGAAGCAAGAAGAAACACAAAATACCATCCTTTACGAATCTTTTTTTCAAACTAGCAAAACAAAATGGTTTTTCAATAACCTTCCCCCAAGCCCACCCCAGCAGAAGGAATGGGGCCACCAGACTGTGTCTGGAGGCTTGACGTATAAGCAGGGAACAAGAGCTGCCCTCATTTTTCACGCTGAATTCCTTTCCCCAGCCGGCCCAAATCTGGGCAGTGAAAGTTGGGACAAGCATGATTGGACTTGCCAAGGGTGGCGGCCTGAAAACATGAAAATGGTTTTGCAAATAACTTAATGCAAGGCTCTTAACCTGCTTTGGAGCATCTCTTAGTTCTTAGTGGTGACTAAGCCCCACCCTCTGAGAAGTGACAGAAGGGTGCGAGACAGGCAGCCCTAACCCGAATTTCCAGCTGCTCGTTAAGACCCATTAGCCCTTCTGTGCCACCTGATCCTCTGGGCTGATAAACCAGAAATTATAGGAAAGAAGAAGGCTCTGAGAAGCCTGCCTCCACCCTGGCCAGGGCTGGGTGGCATCTCAGAGCCAAAGGGAACACTGTGCCAGCCTGTGGGAGGAAGCAAGGAGGGCAGCCTGTAGAAAGTGGAGGATCGGTGCAGGGGGACTGGGTATATTTGTACATTTCTACAACAGAAAGTTATACCAGCAAGGGACGAAGTATTCTTTAAGTCAGCACGTCCTCCTTTCCTGAGCTGGTTATTTGGTCACTTGGTTTAGAAACCTAATCCCAGTGACAAGAGCTAAGAACCCAATGGCCACCTCTAAACAGAAATATCTTTTCACCACAACAACATGATCGTCACCACCATCAAAAAATATGGATATGGGAGTTCCTGTCGTGGCACCGTAGTTAACGAATCCGCCTAGGAACCATGGGGTTGCGGGTTCGATCCCTGGCCTTGCTCAGTGGGTTAAGGATCTGGCATTGCTGTGAGCTGTGGTGTAGGTTGCAGACGCAGCTCGGATCCTGCGTTGCTGTGGCTCTGGTGTAGGCTGGCAGCTACAGCTCCGATTAGACCCCTAGCCTGGGAACCCACATATGGAGCAGCCCAAGAAATGGCAAAAATACAAAAAAAAAAAAAAAATACAGATTCAACTAATAGCTTGAACTACTCTTTATTCACTATGTTCTTTCTTTTTTTCTTTCTTTCTTCCTTCCTTCCTTCATTTCTTTTGGTCTTGTTTTACCTTTTTTAGGGCCGCACCCGAGGCACATGGAGGTTCCCAGGCTAGGGGTCGAATCGGAGCTGTAGCCGCCGGCCTACACCACAGCCACAGCAACACCAGATCCGAGCCACGTCTGCAACCTACACCACAGCTCTCGGCAATGCCGGATCCTTAACCCACTGAACAAGGCCAGGGATGGAACCCGCAACCTCATGGTTCCTAGTTAGATTCATTAGCCACTGAGCCACGACGGGAACTCCTATTCACTGTATTCTTAATATTAAACATGTGAGAACATTGTGTGTGGCTCTATTCTAAGCACTTTCCAAATGCTATCTCGTTTAGTCTAGTCCTGGAACTCTTCGAGACTGCTCCCATCAGTGTGCCCTTTTTCAGATGGGAAAACTAAGGCAGCTAGTGAGTGGCAGAGCCGGGCAATCTGGGAGTTCACACTCCTAGCCACTCCGCCTGGTGCCTGTCTCTCTCTACAAGCCAGAGCCTTGCCCTGTTCTCTTTATGTCCAGTTTTCTGATGTAGTTCCCCCACCTCCAGCAGCCTTTGGTGTAGACATCACTATCCGTACTCTTGGCCCTGGATGAAAAGGCTGCCGAGGGGCGGGTCTGGGATGTCTGATCCAGAGTGAGGGTTCTTCACCGCTGTTCCCACATTCAAAATGGGGATGGGACACGTGTTATGAGGAAGAAAAACATGAGAAAGGCATCCCAGAACTATAGGAATTCTACACAGCAGATTAACAGTAATTTGAGTGGGGATGGAAGAAAGATTGAAAGAAGTAGGGCTAGGAGGCAGTTTCCTGAAACACTTTTGTATTATATGGCATGTTACAATTACAATGAATAACGTTTTTATTGTTGTTTGTCTTTTGTCTTTCTAGGGCCACAACCGAGGCATATGGAGGTTCCCAGGCTAGGGGTCTAATCGGGAGCTGTAGCTGTCGACATATACCACAGCCACAGCAACACCAGATCTGAGCCACGCCTACGACCTACACCACAGCTCACGGCAACCCTGGACCCTTAACCCACTGAGCGAGGCCAGGGATCGAACACATAACCTCATGGCTCCTAGTCAGATTCATTTCTGCTGCACCATGACGGGCACTTCCGAATGACTTTTTAAAATGACAAAAATAAGAATGACTTAAAAAATATCTTTAACATTTTGTGACTTTTTTTTTTTTTGGTCTTTTGTCTTCTTAGGGCCACACCTGCGGCATATGGAGGTTCCCACGATAGGGGTCCAATCAGAGCTGTAGCTGCCAGCCTACACCACAGCACAGCCACGCGGATCCAAGCCACATCTGCGACTGAAACCATAGCTCACAGCAACACCGGATTCTTTAACCAACTGAGCGAGGCCAGAGATTGAACCTGAGTCCTTGTGGATGCTAGTTGGGTTCGTTAACCACTGAGCCACGAAGGGAACTCCAACATATTGTGACTCTTGTGTGTTGTTATTCATCCTACAACTGCCCCCTTTTCTTGGGTATTCAGCAGAAATGGTAGCTTTAATCACCCTGGAAGAGGTGACTGAAGTTTAAATAAAAAGTAAACGCAAGTTCACGAAAAGCTTTTGATCCCGAGGCAGGGCTCTGAGCGCTCAGCAACATTCTTTGCCTGGAATTGCGGTTGTGCTCGGGAACAGTCCTGCTTCTCCCACCCCCGCCCCGTCACTGGAATGCGAGTGGGTAGGAGCAAGCGGTCTCAAAGGCCTCTATATACTTCTGGGAGATGTTGAGATTTAAGGACCGGCAGCCTGCTACCCAAGCCGGTCACCAGAACTGAGTCATTTGCTAACTAGAGGGATAACCCAGTCTCTTAGAAGCAACTATTTGCAAGCAGTGCTTCCCCAGCTCCACACACAAAGGCATGTGCTAGGGACTGTCTCTCCCTCAGAATGCATTTCCTGCAGCTAACACCACAGAACCCTGCATTTACCTTTATTTCAAAGACGTCTGGAATTCAGAGTGAGTCAGGAAGAGAAAAACCACACACACAAACTCAGGGCAAGATCAGAGAGGCTTCTGAAGCTCCCAGGGGTCACGCTGCATTGTGTACCCCCAAACCAAGGGGTCCAGTTTCTCACTTAAATATTCAAGATCAAAGATAAGAAGTCCGCCTGGATGGACGAAAGGAACCCTAGGGAGACAGACCTCTGTCATCAAGCAGCAAGAGCTCCTTTCTGCCAGCGAGAAGCAGTGTTTCTAACTCCAACCACAAAGCCATAATTCTCCATGGATACCGCCACTGAGGAAATTTCTTTCTATGTTCCACTTTCTTTGATGGCACTGGGTGATTCTGGAACATCTTTTGTGATGGGATGGGTGTCCACAAAATGACTAAACATTCCAGGTTTACTGGGCACTCCTGCTCAGCAGAAAAGGTAATTTTACGTTTAAAAAATGGGAGGGGAGTTCCTACTGCGGCACAATGGGTTAAGAATCCATCTGCAGTGGCTCAGCTCAGGTTGCTGGGGAGGTGCAGATGCCACCCCCAGCCTGGTGCAGTGGGTTAAGGATTTGGCATTGCTGCAGCTGTGACGTAGGTCACAGCCAAGGCTTGGATTCACTTCCTGGCCCGTGAACTTCCACATGTTGTGGGTACAGCCATCGAAAAATAAAAATAAAAAAGTTTTAAAAGTGAGGATTTCCCGTTGTAGTGCAGTAGAAACAAATCCGACTAGGAACTATGAGGTGGTGGGTTCAATCCCTGGCCTCCCTCAGTGGGTTAAGGATCTGGCGTTGCCAGGAGCTGTGGTGTAGGTTGCAGAGGCAGCTTGGATCTGGCGTTGCTGTGGCTGTGGCATAGGCTGGCGGCTACAGGTTCGATTAGACCCCTAGCCTGGGAACCTCCATATGCCATGTGTGGCCCTAAAAAGACCGAAAAAAAAAAAAAATTAAAAATGAGAGGGGAAGTTCCCTGGTGGTCTAGAAGTTAAGGATGCAGCCATGCTTTCAGTTCAGCCCCTGGCCTGGGGCCTTCTGCATGCTGCGGGTGCAGCCAAAAAAAAGGCAGGAAAAGGATGATGAGGACTTCAGGGAGTCCACACTCACGGGAGGCGAGAAGATCCGAGTTGTATCAGGAAGTCTATCTTTTTAGCCCTGATAAGTCCCCAATTATATGTGTCCATTTGCACCTGAGAACTATGGACAAAACGCAACCCCAATAGCCCGACTTAATACAGCAGCCCTGCTTATAAAGGAGGCATTGAAGGCTCTCAGTGAAGGGACGTTGCTAAGCCACACAGCTATGAAGTGGCAGCAGAGCTTGACACCCATCAGGACTTAACCAGCAGGCAGCCTGTCTCTTAGACTGTTAAGCCATTTCCAACACTGGTTGCTAGCTGAGTGGATACAGGGAAGCTGGTTCATACAAAAGAATGAGACAGGGAGAGAATAAACCAGGATAAAAACAGCCAAGTTTTGGAGTTCCCGTCCTGGCTCAGTGGTTAACAAATCCAACTAGGAACCATGAGGTTGCAGGTTCGATCCCTGGCCTCGCTCAGTGGGCTAAGGATCTGGCATTGCTGGGAGATGTGGTGTAGGTCGCATATGTGGCTCGGATCCTGCATTGCTGTGGCTCTGGCGAAGGCTGGCAGCTACAGCTCCGATTAGACCCCTAGCCTGGGAACCTCCATATGCTGCAGGAGTGGCCCAAGAAATGGCAAAAAGACAAAAAAAAAGAAAAAAAGCCAAATTTTCCCTCTCCATCTCCATCTTCCCCTTACACACACTCACTCCTTCTCTCCTTGGCGACACAGCAATTTGGAAATCCGGTTCTGGGGTCTCAGAAAAATGTAAGGACAGTCAGACAGCCAAGCGAAGGAGGAGTTTTACACTTCAGATTCAAGAATGTTCCGCCTAAGGTCACCACATTACATAAGCAGAAAGAAGTCAGAGGTCCTCTGATCAGCCAGCTTAACTCCCAAACATTTTTCTGGGGAAGATAAGCAGCTTGGACTATCATGTTGCACAAGCAGAGCATGCAGGTGTGTCCACAGAGCCCGTGTGCTGTGCTCCTGGGGTGTCCTCTGCTGAGGCGCCAGCACTGGATCAAATCTCCCTTGTTGACAGGCGGCTCCCTCGGGATCCCAGGGGTGGGACGTGTATGATGCTTTCATGAGCTTATCAGGTTCTTTTGCCCAGTCTCTCAGCATGTCCTTGCCCAGAACAAATTATAAGTTGTCTCCACCTTCATTAAACTTACGCCCTAAAAACAGATGTCAACAAGGGTGCTGCCTGGGTAGGAAGCAAGGACCAGTGTCTCCTCTATCTGTGTTTCCAGCAATAGTGACTGGGGTGGAGAGGAGGCGTCAATGCAGAGAAAATGTGAGGCCTCAGGTTAAGGACAAATCAGCCCAGGCTCCTGCGAAGGGGAGCCCATGGGATAAAGGGGTGATCTGGATCTTTCCCCCTTGGTTTCAAGGTTCCTCGTGCCGCCTGGGTCCCTCCGGCAGTGAATGTTTGCTCCCGGGTCGTGCTTCTCTTGGGCTCACCCTGTCTGAGCCCTCAGACAGCAAACACCATGGGTGTTAAGCAGAAGCAGCCTAGTGAAAAATGTCGTAAGTGGAACTTCTACAGTCGGTTAAAAGCCAGTGCAAACACATTTATAGTTTCACATTTGTGTGACGGGGGTCAGACCAAGACAGGTTCAAATCCTAGGCTTCTTTCTTAAAGTGTCACTGTCAGCAGGTTACCTCGACCTCCCCAAGGGTCAGTCTGCTGTTCTGTGAAAGGCGACATCCTCATTTCCTTCAAGGATTCTTTCTTCAACAAATATTTACAGATCCCTGACTCGTTGCCAAGCATTATTCTAAGGCCTGGGAAATACAGCAGTGATGGGACAAGGTTCCTGCCCAGGTGGGGTTTACATTCCAATGGGACGAGATGATTAAAAAACAAATGATTCAGAAATTCCCATCATGGCACAGCGGAAACAAATCCAAATCCGACTAGGAACCATGAGGTGGTGGGTTCGATCCCTGCCCTTGCTCAGGGGGTTAAGGATCCAGTGTTGCCGCGAGCTGTGGTGGAGGTCATAGACTCGGCTCGAATCTGGCATTGCTGTGGCTGTGGCTCTGGCTGTGGCTGGCAGCTGTGACTCCTATTGGACCCCTAGCCTGGGAACCTCCATATGCCATGGGTATGGCCCTAAAGAGCTAAGAAAAACAAAAGAAAACAAACAAACAAAAAAACCAAATAAATTATTCAGTGTTAGGATAAAGTGTTAATAGAGAAAAAAAAGCAGCAGGGATGGAGGGGACAATTCCATAAAAAGTTTAGGGAAGGCCTTAAAAAGAGGTATTTACAGAGATGGTGCCACCTCTGGCAGCACGGTGTAGCAGGGGACGGCGTGCCAAGGCTGTGCAGGCACCGCACACCCTCTGCTGAGCCCCATTCTGGTGCTGAAGACCCAGGCATCAACACTGCAAGTAGTGCTCCCTGCCCTCCTGGGCTCACCGTCTAGTGGAATGAGAGTAACACCAGCACATGGATCCCACATGGGACCTGTTCCTTCAGTCTAGAAGGGCCAGAGGGCTCCCCACTCCCTTGCCCCCTTGAGAGCAAGGCCAGAAGAAGGAAGAACTCGCTTTAGTTTTTATTTATTTATTTATTTATTTTATTTTATTTTTAGGGCCACACCTGCATCATACGGAAGTTCCTGGGCTAGGGGTCAAATCAGAGCTGCAGCTGCCAGCCTACACCACAGCCACAGCAACACAGGATCCAAGCCTTGTCTGCGACCTACGCTGCAGCTTGAGGCAACGCTGGATCCTTAACCCACTGAGTGAGGCCAGGGATCAAACCCATGTCCTCATGAATACTAGTGAGGTTCTTAACCCACTGAGCCACAATGGGAACTCCAAGAATTCACTTTTAAACCCTCTGCCACTCCAGGCCTCTCTTAGGCAGTTCAGAATTGAGCCCTCTGATAAAACCGCACCCTGCTGAATCTCAACTGGTTTAATTCTGTCTCAATGGGACTCTGGTGGCTGAGCTGGAGAACCTGGGGCCGCTTCTCTGCTCAAGTCCAAGACCGAAGAGGATCTGGCTTCAGTCTTCCAAGGTGGACATGAGCTGCCAAGGAATCTCATCTCAATTCATCTAAAAAGGGAGGCGAGGGAGGAAGGCAGAGGCCTGCTGCAGAGGTGGACGGGGACCTGTTTGCCGTCACAGGGAGGGAAACTGGTTTGGTTTCATCAAAAGGAACAAGAAGCCTCTGACTTGCACACTAAATTGGAGGGGTTTTATTATCCCAGCTTCAGGCTGGGTGTTAAACACACAAACACTGGATCCAGCCAGCCCGAAGAAGAGACACGATAATTGATCATTCCCACTGGCTGAAACCCAGCAAGCATTCCTGTGGCCAGGTTGGGCAACTCCAGGAACTGTTTGCTTATTGATTAGAAAGAAAAGCCTCCTTCCCACACCACAGAATCTGCCCACTTTTCCTTTCTGTTGGGCTCCCCCAGGGTAGGGAGGGACCCACGTTCCGAATTCCAAAACAATTTGGAAAAACCTTCACCTCCAACTCCTGCCAACCCCTCACAGGAAGGGGCACAGATCTGGAATGGGGGACAGGGTCCGAGGTCCCTGTGCAGCAGGAGGGGCTCTCCCGATCTTGGTGGACCACTTGTGAAATAAAGTACTTTGACCAAAATACCTCTAACCTCATTTCCATCAGGGTCTAGTATAATGTGTCCTGAGACTCTCCTGGGACACTTTAAAAAATATAAAAATAAACAGACCAGGCCTGGGCGCCATGCCCCAGGCTAACTGAATTAGATCTCCAAGGCTGGTAATGCCCAGGCCAAGGTATATTTCAAACCTTCCCCAGGCACTTGGAGCACCCAGGGGAGGGTGGAGAATGATCCTATACAAGAGGCGTAACAAGTTTACATTATTACAACCACGTAGAGAGACGGAAGCATCACTCTCTTTTATCAGTAAAGGCTCAGAGATATTAAATGGCTCTCCCAAGGTCACACAGCGATGAGTGGCAGGGCTAGGATTCAAGAGCATGTCTGTCTGGTCCCAAGACCTACAGTCTTAACCCCTGCACTGTTCTGCCGTCCACACCTGATCTCCTGGGTCTCCCTCCTCTGCAGGATATGAGCAGACGCAGTCATCTCCCTTTCATTTCCTCAGAGCTGTTGGATGATAACATGATGGGAAAAACACACACACCTCACATTCCTCAGGCACCTCTAAACAGGGTGTTTTATTACATCCTTTTTTTTTTTTTTTTTTTGTCTTTTTGCCTTTTCTAGGGCCACTCCTGAGGCATATGGAGGTTCCCAGGCCAGGCGTCAAATCGGAGCTGCAGGTGTCGGCCTACGCCACAGCCACTGCAACATACATTCATTTTTTTTTTTTTCCTCCTAAATCTTAGTTTTTTGTCTTTTAATTTCAAAAGCAGTACCTTGTGTACATGCAAGGGGAAAAGTAACAAAACACAGATGACATAGCAGCATTACTCATAATAGGTCCAAAGTGGAAACAACCCAGATGTCTACCAACTGATGAAGGAATAAACTGTAGGACACCCACCCAAGCGAATATTATTCAGCAATGAAAATAAATGAATTACTGCTAAAAGCTACACCATGGATAAATATGCTAAGAAGCCAGTCACAAAAGACCATGTACTCTATGGTTTAATTGATATGAAATGTCCAGAATAGGCAAATCCATAGACCCAAAAACAGATCAGTGGTCACCTTGGGTTGTGGGGCTAGGGATGGGAAGAGCCTGGGGGTGCCAGCTAAGGGGTGAGGGATGATGAAATGGTCTAAAATTGTTTGCAATGGCACAATTTTCAATATATTGAAAAGTCACTGACTCCTACACTTTAAATGGGTTTTAATGTATGATGTGTGGATTATATCTCAAAGTTATTATCAAAAAAAAAAAAAGAGAGAGAGAAAAGGGCCAAAAGCACAAAGCACTCATGGTCCCAAACATGCAGAGAAGCCACTTTCAGAGTTTGTGGTGTCCTTCAGGCAAACCCTGGTCTACCCCCTTCCAGATTCACTTACTCCCTGATCTGCATCCCATAATATCCTCTGTTCTTCTAAAATTAGGGTATAAACTCTGTTTTTAAGGATCTTCCTCCCCAATTTTCTTCTTTCCATTTGCCCATTTAAAAATCAACCATATAGTTATTGGAATGGATAAAACAGGCATAGCTACTCAGCAGGAAAAAAGGAACAAGATTCAATAGCATAGACAGGAGTTCCCGTTGTGGCACAGTGGTTAACGAATCCGACTAGGAACCATGAGGTTTCGGGTTTGATCCCTGGCCTCAGGGGGTTAAGGATCCGGCATTGCCGTGAGCTGTGGTATAGGTCGCAGACACAGCTCAGATTGTGAGTTGCTGTGGCTGTGGTGTAGGTAGGCAGCTGTAGCTCTGATTCAACCCCTAGCCTGGGAACCTCCATATGCTGTGGGTGCAGCCCTAGAAAAGGCAAAAAGCAAAAAAAAAAAAAAAAAAAAAAATTAGCATAGATTAACCTTAAACGCATTATGCTAAGTCAAAGAACAAAACAAAAGACTACCAAGCCCTGGAGACTGGATTCAGTTAAGTCTGGGGCAGGGCCCAGGCCTGGGTATTTTTATCTTTTTTATTTATTTATTTTTTTGGCCGCACCTGTGGCTAGGGATCCAAATGGAGATGCAGCTGCCGGCCTTTTGTCACAGCCACAGAAACTCCAGACCCAAGCCACATCTGTGACCTATACCACAACTCATGACAACGCCCAGCTCCTTAACCTACTCAGCAAGGCCAGGGACTGAAACTGCAACCTCCTGGAGATTAGTTTGGGTTTGATTCTGCTGAGCCACAATGCAAACTCCTGGTCTGGATATTTGTAAATGCCCACAAAAAACTACATGTTCCATGTATATGAAAATTCTAGAAAACTAGAGACAGTAAGCAGATCAGTGGTTGCCTAGAGCTGGGGCAGGTGTGGGCTTGATTGCCAGTGGGCACACGGGAACTTCGGGGGGTGATGAAGAATTCTAAAACCGGGCTGTGGGGACAGGCACGCAGCTGTGTACATTTATAAAAATCCTCTGGCTGTGTGCGAACAGTGGGGAAAGTGTACGGTATGCAAATTACACCTCAAGGAACTTGTAAAAAAAATAGTTCCTTGGCTTTCTTTTGAGGATGATGCCCTGAATCCAAGTCTCGGGGTTCAAAAAAGACACAACCCATCCACCGAAAAACACAAGGAGGGAGTTGTGGAAAAGTGGAGAGGGAAAAGAGAGGCCGTCAACCTGTCAGAATTAGCGGTGATTAGAAGAGCAATTATTTAGCAGAAGGATAGTCATTACCTGCGGACACTGTGCTTCCCAATCACTGACTCCTGAACGGCTACAGAGCAGGTGGGGTTTCTTAATCCCCTTGATGCTGATGAGCCCAGAAGGGCTTGGGTCACTTTCTCAAGGTCACAGACCCAGTCTCTGAAGTTAGAGTCACACATGCAGAACCAGCCACAGCTGGTTTAGCCACTAGACTAAAACTGTTCTGCCTCGAGGAGGAGAGGCTCCAGGGGAAGCTGAGAGCAAGGCGAGGTGGGTGCAAACCTGTGCTGGGTACAAAGGTGCACTGCTGAAGCCACAGCCTTACTCTCTGGACAAGGATGCAACCCCAGGTAAAAATACATGCTAAGCTGGGGGCCACTCTCCCCCAGCGCTGGCTGGTGCAGAAATGTGCTGACACTGGCGGTGGAAAGGCGGGAAGCCGGTGTGGAGCTGGAATCTGAACCATTCAGTCACTCGGGAACAAGGCCTGAAAACCCCTTCCACAACACAAAGAACGAGTATGAGGACCGCACCATTTCCACCTGGGGGCTGTGCTAGAAAAGCTTGGGCCCTCTGCCTCTGACATTTGGAACAAAACTCCGAAAACAGCCCCAGAGAACAGCAGGACGCCGAAGCTGCCTAAGTTAGGCATTTCCCACAGTCTCCAGGTCACATGCATTTGCAGATGACTCCAAAACAAGTGCTCGCTTGTCCAAGAAAGCTTACAAGAGGAGGCTTTCTCTTTTTTTAATGGAGGCTAGCATCATTTTTCATCATCAAGAACAAATAAGCATTGATGGGAAAGGGAGCTGCTTCTAAGCGTGTTTGCTGAATCTGCTCAACTGGCTTTAAAGGTAACCGCTCAACCCTGTGTGCGCAGGCTCCTGGGAAAGAAACCCTACCACCAACCCCGCATCCCTCCGGGGCCCAAGAAAAAGCAGAAATATCTCAGACTGGGGTGCTCGTTCCAAGCAGCAAAAAAAGAAGAAAAGAAAAATGATCTGATGATGACCACCAACCTCTGGGTCCCAGATGCAGACTTTGGCCCAGGCTGGGCATGGCCAGGGTCACGGAGCTAATTGTTGTAAGGTGCTGGGGTACACTCACTGCCGCCCCAACCTGTGGCAAACCTTGAGCTTTTCTAGTTGCAGTTCTTCTAGGACTCTGTAGTTTCTTGACCTGGCCTTTGCCCATTTTCCAAGCTGATGGATAGTTGGAAACTTGCCCGCATGCAAATGACGGACACACAAGGTTACTCACTAAGGCATTGTTTGTAGTCACAAAACATGGGAGACGACCCAAAGCATCTATCAAGAGAGGATTAGCTAAGTAAACAGTGGAATTTCCTTCCAATGAAACACGATGTGGCTATAAAACAAATGAGAAGGCTCTTCAGGTACTGCAGTGAATGAACTTTAAGATGTATTGTCAGCCAACAACCCAACTGAAAAATTGGCAAAAGACCTGAATAGACATTTCTCCAAGGAAGATATACAGATGGCCAACAAGCACATGAAAAAATGTTCAACATCACTGATTACTAAAGAAATGCAAATCAAAACTACCTTGAGCTACCACCTCACACCAGTCAGAATGGCCTTCATTAATAAGTCCACAAATAACAAATGCTGGAAGGGGGTGTGGAGAAAAGGGAACCTTCCTGCACTGTTGGTGGGAATGTAAGCTGGTACAACCACTATGGAGAACAGTATGGAGGTACTTTAGAAAACTATGCATAGAACTACCATATGACCCAGCAATCCCACTCTTGGGCAGATATCCGGACAAAACTTTTCTTGAAAAACACACATGCACCTGCATGTACATTGCAGCGCTATTCACAATAGCCAAGACATGGAAACAACCCAAATGTCCATCAACAGATGATTGGATTAGGAAGATGTGGTATGTATACACAATGGAATACTACTCAGCCATCAAAAAGAACAAAATAATGCCATTTGTGGCAACATGGATGGAACTAGAGACTCTCACACTGAGTGAAGTAAGTCAGAAAGAGAAAGACAAATACCATATGATATCACTGATATTTGGAATCTATTATATAGCACAAATGAACCTTTCCACAGAAAAGAAACTCATGGACTTGGAGAATAGACTTGTGGTTGCCAAGGCAGAGGGAGAGGAAGTGGGATGGACTGGGAGTTTGGGGTTAATAGATGCAGACTATTGCCTTTGGAATGGATTAGCAATGAGATCCTGCTGTGTAGCACTGGGAACCATGTCTAATCACTTATGATGGAGCATGATAATGTGAGAAAAAGAATGTATACATGTATGTGTAACTAGGTCACCATGTTGAACAGTAGAAAAAAAAAATAATAATGGGAGTTCCCATCCTGGCACAGTGGTTAACAAATCCGACTAGGAACCATGAGGTTGTGGGTTCGATCCCTGCCCTTGCTCAGTGGATTAATGATCCAGCGTTGCCGTGAGCTGTGGTGTAGGCTGCAGACACGGCTCAGATCTTGCGTTGCTGTGGCTCTGGCGTAGGCTGGCAGCTACAGCTCCGATTAGACCCCTAGCCTGGGAACCTCCATATGCTGCGGGAGTGGCCCAAGAAATGGCAAAAAGACAAAAAAAAAAATGAATAAATAAATAATGTATTGGGGAAATTAAAAAAAAAAACCCGAAGTGAAAGCCATCTTTTCCTCCTCTAAGAAATAAAAGTAAATGTTTAGTTTCAATGAAAAAAAAAGAGATATACTGTTAGGTGATAAGAGCATAGATTTACCTCTGCTTGTATTTGCAGACAGAAATTTTGGAAGAACCCAATATGTGAGATTATAGGTCCAGGGCAGGAGCTGTTGTTGGACCAAAAGAGGACAAAGTAGAGGTTTTTACTGAAAAAGTTTTTATACTGGTGGTTGATTTTCTGTCTTTCTTTTTTTTTTTTTTTTTTGTCTTTTTGCCATTTCTTGGGCCACTCCTGCGGCATATGGAGGTTCCCAGGCTAGGGGTGGAATTGGAGCTGTAGCTGCCGGCCTACGCCAGAGCCACAGCAACGTGGGATCCGAGCGGCGTCTGCAACCTACACCACAGCTCATGGCAATACCAGATCCTTAACCCACCAAGCAAGGCCAGGGATTGAACCTGCAACCATGGTTCCTAGTTGGATTCATTAACCGCTGCGCCACGACAGAAACTCCTACTGGTTGATTTTCTAACCATGAACATATTACCTATTCAAAAAGTGAAAACCAAAAACAAACTCAGAGGGGTCCAGAGGAAAACTGCTTACTATTGACTCTGTAGGAAAAAATAAATAAATTTTTGCAAATGCTCAGAGGACTTGTCCCCGGAGCACCTCTGCCCCGAGAATCTCAGTGACCCAGGAGGCAGGAGGCCATAGGGAGGGTCAGCCTGAGTGGTGGCAAAGAGGGGGGTGGCCCACACATGACTGGTGTGGGGGAGGGGGAGACGTGGATGAGCAGGTCTAAGATTGCTACCAAGTCACGTGACCAGATTCTCTCTGGGGATTGTCAGGAAGAGAAGTGCTCAGGCAAGTCCCTTTCATTAACTCTGGGTGAGTTTTTTCATCAGTGACGCGGAGGCCAAACTGTTTAGGATGTGGGCTCCAAAGTCTTCTTGAATGTCGTGGCTAGTGACCCAGCATGACTCTTTCGGAGGGCACCCTGACCATGTGTATGACCTCAGCCCACAGTTGGACCCACACACGAGCACGAGGACAGATGTACAAGAAGCCTCACCACAGTGGTAGAACAGAGAAACAGCATCAGCAGAGGCCTGGGGAAATAAACAGTGGGCACCCAGGCATTAGAAAGCAGTGTAGGAGTTCCCGTCATGGCACACTGGTTAACGAATCTGACTAGGAACCATGAGGTTGCGGGTTCGATCCCTGGCCTCACTCAGTGGGTCAAGGATCCAGCGTTGCTGTGAGCCGTGGTGTAAGTCGCAGACGCGGCTCAGATCTGGTGTTGCTGTGGCTGTGGTGTAGGCCGGTGGCTGCAGCTCCAATTAGACCCCTAGCCTGGGAACCTCCATATGCCACAGGAGCGGCCTAGAAAAGGCAAAAAGACCAAAAAAAAAAAAAAAAGAAAGCAGTGTAGAAATTCAAAATTATGAGGTAGCCATTAAAAAGAATCAAGAGAGTTCCTGTTATGGCTCAGCAGTACAAATACGACCAGTATCCATGAGGACGTGGGTTCAATCCCTGGCCCCGCTCAGTGGGTTAAGGATCCAGCATTGCTGTGAGCTGTGGTATAGGTTGAAGAGGTGTCTGGGATCCTGCATTGCTGTGGCTCTGGCGTAGGCCAGCGGCTGCAGCTCCGATTAGACCCCTAGCCTGGGAACCTCCATATGCCATGGATTGGGCCTCCCATCCTCACAAAAAAAATCAAGTAGGGAGTTCCCCAGTGGAGCAGTGGGTTAAGAATGCAATTGCAGCAGCTCAGGTCACATCTGTGGCTCAGATTCAATCCCTAGCCCAGGAACTTCCATATGCGAAGGGTGAAGCCATTTAAAAAAAAAAAAAGAAAAAGAAGGCAAAAAGCAAAATGGGGTGGAGAATTTGCTTAGATTATCTTCTGAAGGAACCAAGAAACTGGTACTGCTGGTTGTCTCCATAGATGAACTGCCCATGGAGGGAGGGAGAGGTGGGTGGGAGGGACACCTGCTTTTCCATCCTTTTATACATTGGAATTGCTTCACGTTTGTTTCCCATCTTCACATAAACAGACATTCTTCTTTTCTATGAAGAGAGGGTTGAACTGAAGAAGGAATGATGTTTGGTTGACTGACTTCAGGGGCTAAGCCCTGCATTTGGGCCTCCCAAACCCCTAGTGCAAACTTCGGTTGCATTATCAGAAATAAGACACCCAGGACATGGGAGGTTATTTGGTCCTGTTCTGACCGATTCTATTTGTGGTTTGCTAAGTACACTCTCAGGGTTACAATCTAATGATCTAAATGATGAATGCTGTGTTTGTATTTTTGTTTTTCCAAGAGTCAGGTTTTAGGAGGAACATTTGACCCATGGAATCGGTCCAGAGGCAAAGGGCTAAGGTACAGAGTGAGGGACAGACTGGGGAAGAGATAGATGAGTCCTTAAAAGGTAGAGGGCTGAGTGCTTCTAGAAAGGTTGGTGACAGGGGCACCAGAGGGCAAGACAAGGGCCAAAGGAGAGTAGAATTAGTGAGGCCACCTGAGAAGGACATGTCCCATGCTGAGCGCTGACCCCAATACTGAAGGAGCTTCCAGGCCCTCGAATGCCCCCCGCTCAAGCCCGGATGGCTCAGACTACAGGCCCTGGACAGCACTGAGGGTCAGCGTAGAAGCTTGGAGCCTGGAGAGGTCTGGATTTTAATCTCATCTACGCCTCTAGCTGTGTGACTTCAGGAAAATTAAACCCTGAGTCTCTGCTTCCTTTTTCTAAAGAATGGTCCCTACACACCCTGGGCTCAGGCAGAGAGCCCTTTGTGGTTGTTCGTACTGCAGATTTACAGAACTAGAAACTTCTGCAGCTTCTTTGAAGTCTCCGTGCCAGCGAGGCAGGGCCACCAAGGTGGTGCAGACTCTCGGGCGCTCTCAGAAAACCAAAATCCTACCAGGGCCTCCCTCTGCCCCCTCCAACACTCCTGCTTTGGGGCGTGCTGGCCCCTGCCTGGGGCAGGCTCTAAACTCAGGGAGTCAATCTGCTCCTACTCTCCTGGCCAAGCTTTTGGCCCCAGAGGGAGCAGCACCTGCCCCTTGGCAGGCCTGGAAACCGCTCCATGGCCATGAAAAAACTTTCCCAGTTGTGCTCTGCTCGACCTCCTTCCTGAGGACTCAGCAGTGGGCACCTCTGACTAGAGCTGAACTTCTGGATCTGTGAATGGGCGTCAGAGAAGGCGTGAACCACCGGGATCATGAGCAGAGATGTGGAGACCTGTGGGGGGCTCTCAAAGGGGCCTGAGATCCTCCAAGATGAGCCCTGGACTAGACCCATTTCGGGCTGAACACCGTGGGTGCTGGGAGAGAGGAGGAGAGAATGAAGGGACTCAACCATGGCCACAGTGACGCGTCGCTTCCAACGCCTCCCAGCCCCAACCTTCTGAGCACAACTCCAAACCTGCTAGCACGGCTGAGTGCCATGAGTAATAAAAGCAAAGCACACATGACAGCTGGAGGCCAAATGGTACAGGAGAGAGGAACATGGACACAGCAAAGCACTCGAGTCTTTTGTCCCCCGAGGAGACCCATTTCATCTCCTGCCGCCTGGACTATTGCAGTAGCCTCCTTCCCAATTCTGGCCCCAGACCCCACAGCCTCTTCTCTGCACAGAAGCCCTGGTGAGCCAGATAACATCTGGTAGATCCTGACAAGACTCTGCTCTACTCACAGCTGTCCGGAGATGCCCCCTCCCTCCTCCCCTTCCCACCCCCCTCTTAGCCTTCTTCTCTGATTCATTTACCTGGTGTCTCCTCCCAGTAACTAAGTTCCACATGGGCAGGGGTTTTGCTGCCCCCAAAACATTGTGTTCATCACTGTATATATCTACAACACTGCTGACTTAGTAGGTTCTCAGTAAATGTTTGTTGAATGAATAAATGTTATCTTTGTTTCTCTCCACCGTCCGGCCTGATCCCAAGGAGGCCCCAGATGGCCCCAAAGCCAATTGGAGAGCAAGCCCTTCACATGAATCCTGAAGGTGAGGGCCAGCAAAGGGGAGCACACTTTCCAGAGGTCCAGGTTGGGGTCCAGGAATGGGGTAGAATTGAGGGCTTTGGCTCCTCAGTCTGGCTGCCAAGGGGCCTGAGGTCAGCCCCAACAGAAGAGGGGAAAGGAAGCTCGTGAGCCAGAAACACCCACCATAACTTCCAGGGTCTTTGCAAGCAGGCTAGGACGATACGTGATCCTAATGGTTTCATGCTCACGATTTCATTGCGATCAAGCATGAGCAGCACCACGCACTCGCCTTCCATCCTCACAGCGCTGGGAGGTAGGTACCACGGCCCCATTTTACGGGGGAATAAACCGGACAAGATTTACACAGGTGAAGTGACTTGCTCGAGGTCGCACAGCCAGCAAACTGAACTCAGGCCAGCTTGACCCCCACGCCTGTCACCCTCACCTCCACCTTGCCCTGCCCCTCTGATCTGTTCTGTCCGTGTCTCCGCCCTGCACTAAGTCACCAAACGGGAGTGTCAGGTTCCAGATGGGAGCCGTCTGTTGCCGAGACAGCCACTGGGCATCTCATTAAGACCTGCAGGGCAGGTGGAAGGCTAAAGTGCTGACAGGCCAGCAGTGTGCAGACGTCTGAAAAGGCCCATTTAGACGAGGTCTTTGGGGAATTTCAACGGCACAGGAACTGGCTCCAAACACTGCAAATAAAGCTGGCTCAACACCCTGGCTGGTCACGGGGCTCGCTGGCCCTGGCAAGACCTGAGGAGCCACCAGGCCATCCCCAAAGGCCTCATTTTGCTTAAATAAGACACTACCCTCGCGTGTGAATTCCTGGAGGACTCCCTGCCTTCTGACATAAGGGGGTGAGGGAGGCGTAGGCATGCCAGACAAGGCGGGGCGGGGGGGACAAAAACAAAACCCTCCCCCAGTCAATTGCACGCGGCCACCGTGCATTAACTAAACCCTGTACGACAGGGCAAATGCACGCTGCTCAGGCCAGCTTTCATACTTGCCCCTCTCATTCTTAATGTGCCATTTCTGCTGACCGGGCAGGAGAAGGGACCAGTCAGGCTACAGCTTCCCCTTTCCAACAGCCTTTTAAGCCATTAGCCAAGGCCCTTCTGGAAAGCCTGCCCGCCTGCCTTTTGATGACAATCCATCAGACTTCTCCGGGTGTGCATTTTCTTCGGCAGGTGGTGGCTGTGTTTTCCCAGAACCCCTCCCCTTTACAGGAAGCCGGCAGCCAAGGTTCTTCAGATGGCCGGGCTGCATGGACTCGCCCAGCAGCTTGAGGTTGCTGAGCAAAGGCTCAGGGCAGGACCTCTCAGCCCGCAGAGAGCTACTGTTTCACCCATGATGTTATTTTCTCCCCCTTGGCGTTTTTTCAAACTGAGACGTAATTCACATAAAATTCACCAATTCAAAGTATACACTTTCAGTGGTTTTTAGGTAATCCCTCTGCTGGGCAGCCATCACAACATTTCCACCGTCCCCCAAAGAAGCCATGTCCCCAGCAACAGTCCGCCCCTCGCCGCTCTCCTCTCCCCCCACCCCTGGTAGTCCTGCCTCTCTCTTCTGTCCCTCTGCACTTGCCTATTCTGGACATTTCATGTGACTGGAATTAGATATTAGGTGGCCTTTGGCATCTGGCTTCTTGCACTCAGCATGATGTTTTAAGTTCATCCCTGTTATGGAGTGTATTAGCATTTTGTTCTTTCCTAGGGCTGAACAGTATTCCATTGTAGGGATAGACCATATCTTGACTATCCATGTATCGGCAGATGAACATGTGGGTTGTTGTCACTTTTTGGCTACTATAAATAATATGATGAACGTTCACATACAAGTTGTTGTACGGACATATGTTTTCACGTCTTTGGGGTATATACCTAGGAGTGGAATTGCTAGATTGTATGGTAACTACGTTCAACTTTTTGAGCAATTGTCAGACTGTTTTCCACAGTGGCTGCGCTAATTTACATCTCCACCGGCAGCATACAAGGGTTCTAATTCCTCCGCATCCTTGCCAACACCTGTCATTTTCTGTTTGTTTTTAAATTATAGCCCTCCTAATGAGTGTGAAGTGTTATCCTACTGTGGCTTTGCTAGGGACCTTTTAAGGAAACATGTCACCTCCCCTAGAGTATCACCACCTCAAAAGTACTATTTTGAAGGCAACTCTGGCTAAAGCCTTTGGTGGTGGTGGTGGTAGTAGTAGTAGTAATAATAATAGCTACAACTACTACTAATGATACTAATGCTTCCCTTTTTAAAAAAATTTTTTAGGGCCACACCCACAGCATATGGAGGTTCCCAGGCTAGGGCTCAAATCAAAACTGTGCCACCACGCAGTGGTTAACGAATCTGACTGGGAACCATGAGGTTGCAGGTTCGATCCCTGCCCTTGCTCAGTGGGTTAAGGATCCGGCGTTGCCATGAGCTGTGGTGTAGGTCACAGATGTGGCTCGGATCCTGCGCTGCTGTGGCTCTGGCGTAGGCCAGCGGCTATAGCTGCGATTCGACCCCTAGCCTGGGAACCTCCATATGCCGCAGGAGCGGCCCAAGAAATGGCAAAAAGACAAAAAAACCCCAAAAAACTGTAGCCACTGGCCTACACCACAGCCACGCAGGATCCTAGCCACATCTGTGACCTACACCACAGCTCATAGCAACACTGGATCCTTAACCCACTGAGCGAGGCCAGGGATCAAACCCGCATTCTCATGGATCCCAGTCAGGATCATTAACCGCTGAGCCATGAAGAGAACTCCTGATACTGATACTTTCTTTTTTCTTTTTTTTTTTTTTTTTTGTCTTTTTTTTGCCTTTTCTAGGGCCACACTCGTGGCATATGGAGGTTCCCAGGCTAGGGGTCCAATCAGAGCTGCAGCCACCGGCCTACGCCAGAAACACAGCAACTCGGGATCCAAGCCACGTCTGCAACCTACACAACAGCTCACGGCAACGCCAGATCCTTAACCTACTGAGCAAGGCCAGGGATCGAACCTGCAACCTCATGGTTCCTAGTCAGATTCGTTAACCACTGCGCCATGACAGGAACTCCTGATACTGATTCTTTCTATAGCACATACTATGTGGCCAGGATCATATCAGACATTTAATCTTCATTATATCTGTATGAACTGAGCACTACTATTTTTTGCATGGGACAGGTGGGGAAGTTGAGGCACAGAGGGGTTGAGCAACTTTCTCAAGGTCACACAGCTTACAAATACAAGTCACTGGTATGAACCCGGAATCTTGAGCATGAGCAGTCTAGCCCCGGATCTCTGGAGCTCAGCTTTCGGGTGTTTTTCTGGCACATAAAGTTTGTTGAGGAAGCCTGGAGGTAGCACAGGAAGCACAAGGTCAACATACCTGGACACCATGGTAAATAAACCCAGGGGAATTCTGCAGCTCAAGACCTAAGGCCTACATACACCAACATCACATTTGTGACAGGGCTAGAAACGTAGGAGGCAGGACTGCGTGGCGGTAATGGGTGGCTGGTCAGAAGGCAGACACATCTGGACTGAGGTTTCTGCTGCACCACCCAGACCTCCAACTGGCGTGAAGTCATCTGCCCTCCATTAGGCCTTGGCTCCTCATCCGTAAGATGGGTCTACGGGCAGCCTCTAAACCAGAGGACTGCAGTGAGGGCTGAGAAAGCACATGAAAGAAAGACATCAGCTGGCTAGCTGACATATGCGCCTGGAGAACTCAGGTTTTACGCAGAGATTGTTTTGCAGCAAACCGTGTGTAACTCAAAAAGAGCCTAGGTTTCCTTTAAAAATAGACCTGAAGGATTCCCACCCCCACCCCCCCGCTTTTTTTTTTTTTGGCTTTTTAGGGCCGCACCTGAGGCATATGGAGGTTCCCAGGCTAGCGGTCCAATTGGAACTATAGCCACCAGCCTATGCTACAGCCACAGCAACACTGGATTGGAGCTGAGTCTGTGACCTACACCACAGCTCATGGCAATGCCAGATCCTTAACCCAAGAGAGTGAGGCCAGGGATCAAACCTGCAACCTCGTGGTTCCTAGTCAGGTTCGCTGACCGCTGAGTCATGACGGGAACTCCATTTTTTTTTTTTTTTTTTTTGGTATTCTAGTCTTTAAAAGTGGCATATAAAATCAGACTTTATGTTGCAAAACATGATAGTGCAGTTTCAAAAGTATGAATGATTCAAAATCACAGTGTAAGTGCCATGAACAAGGGCTAACCCTGAACACCTTTCCTGTACCTGGCATCCCGTATACACAGAGTTTCTGGTTCATGTTCAGGAAATGGACATCGTAATTATGCAACATAGCAAAAGTATACGACCTGCACTTGTTACCTGCTACAGTATTAAAAGAAATCTAAAATAGCTATATTGGGGGACTTTTTATGACTTTCCATTGCTAAATCCCTTTCTCAAAGTCTATAAAAGACAGATGAAAAGTGAAAAGAGGGTTGTTTAGCTAAAGCCCAAGTATCAGGACTGACAGCGCTGGAAAATGCTCACATGTGAGTTTATACCGTCTTGACCTTGAGGTCTAATTTCAGAGTCTATTCAATCATAACCCTTTGTTCCTTTTGAAAACAATGCTGACACTCCACTAGCTCTGTTTACCCTTAGAAGCTTCAGATCTAGAGATACCAGCTGTGCTTTATTACAGAGGAAGGAAATATAAGGCATTTAAAATCATAAACGTGAATCCTAGTATGGCTGGTGTGTACATGGACATAGCTTACATGAAACTCATGTGCTTATAAACACAAAAACAGAAACTTCCAACCCACTCCTCCTAGTGACCAACAGATGCTTCAAGTTCTACCCCAAAGCAGGAGAACAAAAGGAGGCCAGCAGGCTCTGGGAGGAAGGCAAGGGGCTACCTTTCTTCCATGGTTCCCTGCTGTGTACACAGGGGTAGCTGTGATGACTGAAGCCAGAGCTCTAAATAGCTTGCATGCAAGATTCTATAATAAATAAAGGACATTCTTGAGATACTTGGGGATATTTGAATCTGGAATGGTGTTAGATGATATTGGAAATTTTCTCTGTTGTGATAATGGCTCAAAAGGAGAACGCCCTTCCTCTTAGGAGATGCAGGCTAAAGTATTTAGTGGTGAAATGTCTATAACCTACTCTCAAGTGGTGCACAAAGCACATGTATACACAGAGAATGAGGGCATTCAGGTGTTCATATTTCTCAACTTTTTTTTTTAGGGCCTCACTGGCAGCATATAAGTTCCCAGCCCAGCGCTAGAATTAGAGCTGCTGTTGCCCGCCTGCGTCACAGCCACAGCAACACTGGATCCAAGACACATCTGCAACCGACACTGCATCCTGCGGCAACATTGGATCCTTAATCTACTGAGCCAAGGCCAGGGGTCGAACCTGCATCCTCATGGATACTAGTCAGGTTCTTAACCCACTGAGCCACAATGGGAACTCCCATATTTCCCAACATTTAGATATTTTCAAAGTTTTTTGTAACTACAAGTTCTAGGGGTAGGGAAGATCCTGTAAGTATGAACCAAACTAACTGACCACGTGTTGACTGAAAATGTAATCAGACTGACTGATGTTCAGCTAGTTTGCCATGACACAGATGGGCCTATGGTTCAAATACTGAAAAAGCCCCCTGTCAGTTGTGAGAAGCCTCTGCCCTGAACATCCTGGAGGCCTGAGCCTGGGGAAGCACCCACTGCCCCTCCAGCTGCTGCCCAGGACCCCAGGACCCGCTTGAGCACCAAAATGCAGCTGTTTGCTTCGATCATGCTGTGCAGGTCATCATTCACCATTGTGAAACATCAGTTCTGCATCATCTAAGCTACTGGCCATTCATCCCATTCTTTGTCCTCAGGGAGGTTCCAGGATCCCTCCTCTTGGCCAGCCCTATTGACATGACTTGCTGTCCAGGAAGGAGAACAGGAGAGCCTTGTGGCATAGAGGTTAAGTGTGCTGAGGCTGACCTGTCTTTAAATCCCAGCTCCGCCACCTCCTAGCTGCACCACCCTGGGCCAGGGGCTTTTCTTTTCTGAGACTCACTTTACTCACTGCAAAAAGAGGTTATAGTAACTTCTTCTCTAATGCTTTTTTGAAAATGCAAATTTGTTCCAACAGGAATGATTTATTAGGGAGCAATGTGAGCATAACTCAAATTTCAAGTTGGCTCACGTGTGCAATTTTGTCTGCGAGAAGCACTAGGCCAATGCAGGAACGTGTGCTCGGCGGAGGCACAGGAACGCACGGGACACACCCATGTCCCTGGCACAGCATGCACCACCTCCCTCCCATCTGGGGGTTACAACTTTCCCTTTCCTTCCAGATTATCCCTCTTCCACAGTAACTCACAAGATGCAAACCTTCAGGCCTACGCTCCTCATTGAACTGGGCTTTTTTTTTTTTTTTTACATGTATCACAGTGAAGTCTCTGCGTGCTGTGCCCCTCGCCATTTCTCCGTACGCCCTGTGGGTTTGGGGCCATTTTGCACATTTTAAGGTGATTTTTAGGAAGGCCCACATCACCTTAAAGCAGAGCTGACTGTGGTTCCCTCTGCACACAAAGAGGTGAGGTATACATACAGCAGGCACAGCCTGGCATGGGGCGCAGTGCAAGCTCTCAATAATGCGAGTTTTGGACCCTGAATGAAGACAGCCTGGTGCATAAAAGATGCTCAGTAGACACTGACTGGACATTCCTTGAAAGGTCCTCAGCTTATTAATCTTAGAGAGCTAAGTAAAGAGTCTCAGCCTTCTCTTCTAAGAAGCTGGAGGGGCAGCAACCATCACACTGTAACTCAGAGATGGGGCTTCAAAGGGCTGGTGGAGGCCTGCCCTCCCAGGCCTGGCACGAGGAGGACAGTGACTCACTGGCCACCATGGGGCAACGTGAGGCCAATGCTGAGACAAGGAGCCTAGACGCCGAGCCCTTAATTTGAGGCCATGGTACAGGACTGAGTGGTTAAGAGCCTGGATGACCCAAGGGCTCCACCTCTTATCAACTGCGTCACATCAGGCACACAGGCACATAATACACAATGTCACCTCCGCCTCACTTTCACCTGTAGAACAGAGAGGTTGATGGTTTCTGTTTCCTGAAGGAGTGGGATGACACGCAACAGGTTTTGTTTTGTTTTGCTTTAGAGCAGCACCCACAGCATATGGAGATCCCCCCAGGCTAGGGGTTGAATTGGAGCTGCAGCTGCCGGCCTACACCACAGCCACAGCCACGCCAGATCTGAGCCCCGTCTGCAACCTACACCACAGATCACAACAACGCCAGATCCTTAACCCACTGAGCAAGGCCAGGGATTGAACCCACAACCTTATGGACACTAGTTGGGTTCATTAACGCTGAGCCACAATGGGAACTCAACAGGTTAATCCACAAAAAGCTCTGAGCACAGTGTCAGACCCGTAAGGAAAGTTCAAGGACCATTAGCAGCTATTTCAGAGCAGGAAAAAAATCAGATGCTGCCAGAAAGAGAGCTGGGGCAGGAAAACAGAAGTACAAACAGCAGCAAGAAGAGGTCTGATTTAGCTGGAATTGAAAAGCAGGATACTGTGGGCAGAAACTAATTTCTATCAACCATCCGCCTCAAATCCCTTCTGACACAGAGCCCACACTCAGCTAAGCCATGTTCATTGAACAAACTTAATGGTCTGGTCTCCTGCTCATCATTTCCAAAAGAAACAGACAGAGCCTCCTCCGGCCAAGGGCAAAGGTTCCCTGATGAGCCAGAAGGATGCGTCAGCCGAATAGCCTGGTCCGCATCACTGCGTCTGAGTGGAAGCTGATGCAGAGGCATTCATCTGCCCTGCAGAAGAGACCGTCTAGACTAGAGACAAGAGCTGTGCCCCACCTGCCCCTCCAATGTCATCCCCTACTCATTACCGAGCCGCATCCCCAGGCCCTCGCCATGCCGGCCTCTGCCTCCTCCGGCCCAGGCGCTTGGTCACGGCTGTTCCCTCTTCTCAGGATCCTCGTCCTGCAGTTCCAGTGGCCTGCTTCCCACCACTGCACAGTACACGCACGTCCTTGTGCCGCACTCTTAGCTAGAGCAGCCCACCCACCAGTTACTCCCTGCCCCATCTCTCCCTTTATTTCCTTCAGAGAGGGTCCACATCTTACATCCTACTTATTCACACGTCGATGCCAATTTAGGCACCGAACTGAAGTTCCCCAAAGGCAAGGGCCTGCTGTGTCCCCCTCTCTGGACCAGTACCTGGCACACAGCAGGCGCTAATAAACACGGACTGTCTGGAGGCAGGCACGGAGTTGTCAGTCATCCACAGACATTACAGTGCTGGAGTTCCCTGGTGACCTAGCAGTTAAGGATCCAGCATTTTCACCACTGTGGCTTGGGTTCGATGTCTGGTCTGGGAACTTCTGCATGTCATAAAACAATAAAGACAACTACAAATGGGAAGTAGAAGGGGTGTTGCCAGAATTTCAGGAAGGCATGAGCTCTCTGGAGCAGCTAGGTTCTCCACTAAAGCACTGATTTTTACTTACACACAGAAACCCAATCATGCAACTAATCTTATTTCTCTCTTTGACTGGTGGGAAGCTCAGAGTCTTCTCTGTGGTTTGGTTTTAGCGGGGATAGAGGCTCTGTGGCAAGCATTTGGCTACTCAGCTCTCCTCCTGTCCTCATCTTTTATCCTCATGTTTCCTTTTTTTTTTTTTTTTTTTTTTTTTTTGTCTCTTTTGTCCTTTTTAGGGCTGCGCCCACGGCATATGGAGGTTCCCAGGCTATGGGTCCAACTGTAGCTGTTGCTGCCGGCCTACACCAGAACCACAACACCAGATCTGAGCCGCGTCTGCAACCTACACCACAGCTCATGGCAACACTGGATCCTTAACCCACTGAGCAAGGCCAGGGATCGAACACGCAACCTCATGGTTCCTAGTTGGATTCGTTTCCTCTGCGCCACAATGGGAACTCCTATCCTCATTTTTCCTTTGCCCACTTCCCTATTCCTACCTGACACAGGGACATCGTGTGTTCCGGTACCTACCCCACACCTTCAGAACTCTTCCCTGGAATGAGGTGCGAATGAACAAAGTGAAGAAAGAGACCAACAGAGTCAAGAGGTTCTCAAAGAAACCTTGAAAACTTTCTGAAAAAGGAATCTTAGCACCATGGGAAAGAGAATCCCCTCCTCAGGGCAGGGGCGTGGGGAGGTGGCCTTCTAACTTTCCCATCATGGGACCATCATGGCATAAAATGGTGTGAGGATGAAAGAGGATCCATTGGACTTAGGACCTTCTGCGGAGCAGATCTCCAGGTCGTGGTGGACCCCAAGCTAAATGAACCTGAATGGGCCTCTTTTCCTCATTCAAAAATGGAGCCTAGATGTTGCTGTGGCTGTGATGTAAGCCAGCAGCTATAGCTCCCATTCCACCCCTAGCCTGGGAACTTCCATATGCTGCAAAAAAAAAAAAAAAAAAAAAAAAAAAAATTAGAGCCTAGACTCTACCACTCCCACAGAGTAATGGGTTTCAAGTGATATGTCACTATGCAAATGTTCAGGGCAATGGCCAGCACATATTAAGAGCTATATCAGTGTTAATAATAATCACTACTACATCTTACAACTACCAATAGTAAAAACCACTGGAGTTCTTGTTGTGGCACAGCGGAAATGAATCTGACTAGTAACCATGAGACTGTGGGTTTGATCCCTGGCCTTGCTCAGTGGGTTAAGAATCCGCTGTTGCAGATGTGGCTTGGATCCTTCATGGCTGTGGCCTAGGCCAGCAGCTGTGGCTCTGACCTGACCCCTAGCCAGGGAACTTCCATATGCCTCAGGTGTGGCCCTAAAAAGCCAAAAAAAAAAAAAAAAAAAAAATTGTCACTATATCTGAGTATCCAGTAAATACCTTACATTATATGGTTCATTTGTATAATCTCCCCCATAACCTTGTGAAGTGCATACTGCTAATCCCACTTTGTCTCTTCATCCACGAAATGGGAATAATTATAATAGAGTGGGTATGAAAATTAAATGAGCTCATATATGTAATACCAAAAGCTTATCAATAACTGAAGGGTTCTTGATAATGCCCTTTAATTATCTGACGCTTACACTGAGGAAGATTAGCTAAGAACAAGGCACAAGACATAAGGAGAAACTAGATCCAATTACAACATTATTACATTATTAAAGTATAGAGGATTTACACTGTTGTGCCAATTTCTGCTGTATAGCAAAATGACCCAGTCATACATATCAATAAATTCCCTGTATTATATTATTGTCCATCATGGTTCACCCTAAGAGTCCCCTGTGTAGGACCTCATTGCTTATCCATTCTAAATGTAATAGTTTGCATCTACTAACCCCAAACTCCTAGTCCATCCCCCCAACCCCTTGGCAACCATGGGTCTGTTCTCTATGGCTGTGAGTAAATCTTTTTTTAATGTGTGTGTGTGTATTTTTTTTTCTTTTTGGCCACATCTAAGGCCTGCAGAGGTTCCCTGGAGCCAGGGATTGAACAAAGTGGCACCACAGTAGCAACCCAAGCCACAGCGGTGACAACTCCAGACCCTTAAACCACTGAACCAGAGTAGTCCCAGAAATACTTATTTTTTAAAAGGTGGGGGGCATGGGGGAGTTCCCATTGTGGCACAGTGGAAACAATCCAGCTAGTATCCATGAGGATGCGGGTTTGATCCCTGGCCTTGCTCAGTTGGTTAAGGATCCAGTGTTGCTGTGAGCTGTGGTGTAGGTTGCAGAAGTGGCTCGGATCCCATGTTGCTGTGGCTGTGGCACAGGCCAGCAACCATAGCTCTGATTCGACCCCTAGCCTGGGAACTTCCATGTGCAGCAGGTTCGGCCCTAAAAAGGAGTTCCCTGTGACACAGTGCGTTAAGGATCCCGTGTTGTCACTGCAGTGGCCTGGGTCATTGCTATGGCATGAGCTTGTTCCCTGATCCCTGGCCTGGGAACTTCCACATGCCACACGCCACAGGTGTGGGGTGAAGGGGGAAGAGAGATAAACTAGCCATTTGAGAGAAAGTCTGTTTAATAGCAAGGACAACCCAAGAGTCCTCAGGTTCATGATTAATTGCCATCTCTAAAATTTTAGGAGTGCATTTAGTATCAAATATCTGAAATGCTTTACACAGTCTGTTATCAAACTCCACATGGATTAATCATAAACCAACACACACACACACACCCCCGCAGAAAAAAAAGAAAATAGAAAAGCAACCTCTCCTCTGTCCACACCAAGGAAAGTCCCTAAAATTCTTTCTTGGCCGGGCCCAAACCTGAAACTGCCGCTGCCTTATCTCCATGTTGGATCTGCTTTCTGCTCCGGTTGAGTTTCATGCTGGCTTCCCCAGGACAGTAGCAGGGCTTAGTGAAGCATTTTAACATTGGGCTGGGCAACTCATAAATTAGGGACCTGTGTTTGTAGACTCATAACTGACACCTCAGCTCAGTCCAAAACCAAGTAAGTTAACTTGTCAAGTCACCCACCAGGCTGAATTACCCAGGCTGAGCTCCCTGCTCTAGCAGCCTGATCCCTGAGCTCCTGGAAACAGCAGATGCTCAGCGACTATCAACATGGAAGAATGAATAATGGGTGGGTGGCAGGATGGAGGGGAGATGGGAAGGGAGGGAGGAAGAATAAGCACCCTGGTCACGCAAGCTCTCCTCTGAACACAAAGGAATTCTTCCTCCACCGGGGTTTTTCCTGTCTGTCAGACATCTTGCACATTTTGCTCATATTTGCTTCTCCAAGAACATATGGGGAATTAGCTCTCAAGCGTCATTTCCCTTCATCCCTGCCTAAATGGATCTGGAATTGGTTCCCACTTCAGACTGATCCAGGCTTGAATGCCTCTTTTGCGGGAACTTAAATGCCTCAGAGTATGATGAAAGCTGTGGACACGCTGAACCAAAAAAAAAAAAAACAAAACAAAAAAATAAATAAAACAAACCATGCTCGCATATACACTCATCTTGTCTCCAACTTTGAGTGGGTTCATAGACACCCCACCACCACCACACCAAGAATCATTTGGGGGCTGTGTTTAAGGGAAAAAAAAAACCCAAGTCCCCCTAGACCTCTCGAATCCATCTCTGGAGGGACGGCCCCCTCCAAGCCCGTACTTTGAAATCTTCCCTGTGAGCCATACTCCAGCCCAGGACTCAAGTGCAATTCTGAGATCTCCAGTTCACGCCCAGAGTGGGGCTTATTTAAAAATGCAGTCTCTGGGGTCCCACTCAGGATTATAAATTGAAATCTCCAAGGGGGTGAGTGAGACCCAGCCGTCAGAATTTTTAATTAGTGATCCAGGGAGGTCTGAAGCACCTTAAAGACAGAGAACTGTTCCCAGAATTACAGGGTTAATACTTTAGGGCCGAAAGAAAGCCTGTAAACAATTGCTAATTAACTCATCAGCATTTCAAATGGCAAAGCCTGCAGGGTGGCCACATTCCAAGGAGTGGGGAAGGGGACCGAGTGAGAGCCTCCCCCAAATGTACATCCCCTCATCCCCCCCCACCCTGCTTCCAGACCCCACTACCCTCTTCCAGTACCCTCTCCCCGCCTCTGCATTTTCCTCACCCTCCCAGCCGCATCTTCAACTGCCCAGCGACTCTAACACCTGTCATTCCTTCTCCAAACCCCAACTTCAACCGTGCAGTGGAAATGGGTCTGGAAGTCAAAAGACTGAGGCCACATCTGGATTACAGGGCAGTCCCCCCGCTCCCCGGGCCACTTACTCAGCTTTCTCCCCCCACCCTCACCCCATCCCCCAGTGTGTTCCGACCACCTTCTAACATTCTACCTATTCAGTTTGCTGTCCTCCCCACTTCCCTTCCAGAATGCTTGGGGCTGGGGCCCTGGGGGGGGGGGGTGCCTCACCTATGGTCTTAACTTCCCAAAGCTCAGGTCTGAATGCCTGGCATAGAACAGACTCAGAAGGTTGGAAAGTTGAACTGGAGTTTGGGGCTCGGTGCCAGACTGATGCCAAGCACTCAAAAAAAGCAGTAGTTAGCAACCTAATTTCCTGTAAAAAGCAGGCGCTCAACACTGTAAATGAAGCCGCTTTTTACAACTGATTTATCTTTAGGAAGCAAACGGCCATGGGAAGCTTGGGGGAAGATCAAACTTTTAAAGCGTCCATTATTGTTTAAAAGGATGACCAGAAGGTCTGTATCTACACTTAGCTAAAAGCGAGATCTGTGGGTTATTCAGAAGAGGAAGAGCAAAAATCCAATGGAAAAGATAAGAGGTCTAGGAATCTGGCTTCCAGGTCCACAACCTCCCAACCAAAGTCCCCAACAGGTGGATAGGTCATCCCCATCCCTAGGGACCTTGCAGCCTAATTCACAGCAAAGGGCCCCTCAACTACTTATTGAGGAGTTCCTGCTGTGGCGTAGAGGGTTAAGAATCCGACTGCAGGACCTGACCCAGGCTGTGCAGCGTTGGTGGTATGGTGGTGAGAATCCGACTGCTGTGGCTCAGGCCAATGCAGAGGCGCAGGCTGGACCCCTGGCTGGGCGCAGGGTAGTGGGTTAAAGGTAGCAGCTGTGGCTTGATTTCAATCCCTGGCCTGGGCCATAGGTGCAGCCATCAAAAAAACAGGGGTTCCTGTTGTGGAGCAGCAGAAACAATCCAACTAGAACCTGTGAGGATGTGGGATCAATCCCTAGCCTTGCTCAGTGGGTCCGGGATCCAGCATTGCTGTGAGCTGTGGTGAAGGTCACAGATATGGCTCAATTGGATCTGGTGTTGCTGTGGCTGTGGTGTAGGTCTGCAGCTGTAGCTCTGATTCACCCCCTAGCCTGGGAACCTCCACGTGCCTTGGGTGCGGCCCTAAAAAGACAAAAAACAAAACGAAAAAACTGCTTACTGAATGTCAACTACATCCTAGGTGCCATGCTGAGAACACTTTACAGGGCACCCAGCTGCTGGGTGGGGAGAAAGAACTCCAGGGATTTCATCCTAAGGTGTTGGTGGAGGCGGGGGTGGGGTGGGGGGGATGTCCTGACCCAAGTCTTAGGAGAGGAAGATCAGGGAAGGCTTCTTGGAGGAAACATCCAAGGATTCAGGAGCTGGCCCTGAGAGACGAGTTAGGCAGGGCGCACAGGCAAGTGTGCTAATGAAGATGGGACAGAGCCTGGCTGCCCTGGGGAGGGACCAGCAACACCAAAAGAAATGTGGGACCATGGGCCTCACTCCTACTCAAGTAGACCAGAAGCCTGGGAGAGGCCCCAGGCCACAGCCTGAGCAGTCAGGGGGCAGGGGCCAAGCTATTAACCACCAGCCTAACCCTCCCCACAGAAGGAGCCCCTCCAACAAGCACCTGCTGAGTATTCCACTGCCTGGAATGCAGGGGGCTGGGGGTGAGGAGACAGACCTGGCAGGAGGTGGAAGGTGGATCTGGACTGAAGGGGAGAGAGGAGGTAGAGACAGGGTCCTTACAAGGCCCTCCTGACCACCAGCCCCTCATCACCCCAGCCCCTGATCCCTGGAATCCTCATGCCCAGGCCTCCAGCTCTTCTGCTCTGCCCCAGGGCCTGACCTGCTGCCTACCCCCTGCCCTCATCCTTCACTGCCCTTGGACCTTTGCTCAAATGTCCCCTTCAGTGAGGCCGCCTCAGACCACCCCCTGCTTCCCAGCAACGCTCACGCAGATTCACTCTTCTTGTGTATGTGCGGCCACACAACCCCCTAAATGTTTCACATACTTATCAGGTTTATCGCTGTGTGCGTTGACACACGGGAATACGAATACATCCATCCAGATAGAGAACCGTATGTGTTCAGTTCTCTGCTGTGTCCCTGTCCTAGAACCATGCTTGGGACATAATAGCAATCATTCTTTATTGAATGAGTGAATGAATGAACCAGCAAATGAATGGATGATGAATAGAAGAGGTGGTGGCATGTGCTGAGCTAGGAAGCAAGGCTGGGGACAGAGGAGCGGATTGTGGCCATGCATCTGGAGGGGCTGAGGGACAGCCGGGGTGGGGCAGCCCTGAGTCTGAGGCACCAGGCTGGACCACACTGGCCCAGGGGTCATGTGGATGGTGGGGCTCATTTCTCACTCCCTGGCCACTCCAGATCACCCCAGCAGCGCCTGGGACCAGCTCTGACTACTGGCCCCAGGGCAGACAGAGCGAGAACCTGCTGCTCCTGTTTTCCGGGTTCTCCCAGCTTGCCCGGGTCTCTGCCCGCAGGGCCCCACCCAGTGAGCCAGCCAGCCAGCCAGCCAGCCCCATTATACAGTCCGTGGATGGCCCAGGCCGGCCCTGTCAGCCTCAGAAGCCAGGCAGGAAGAGCCAAGGTGGAGTTTCCTTGAAAGGCCCTACCTTCCTGGTGTGAGTCCAGGGCAGGAAGCTCAGTTTCACCTCAGCTACCTGAGTCACCATTCAAGCATCCCTTTTGTCATATTCCTGGCCCCCAGAATCTGCATGGGAGGTCTTTCTCCCCCCCCTCCCCCCGCCACCAGCCAACAACAGACACTGCTGTCTCCTCCCCCACCTTCCCAGCTCCCAGGCCACCCCGCCCCCGGCCCAGCTCCTCCCCCTGCAGAGGCACCAGCTGTGCCACCCACACAGGTCCTACTCCTCCTGGGTTCTGAATCGCCCATTGTCTTCTCACGTGGCATCGCAGCGTTCTAATGCTCCTCACCTCATCTCCACAGCGCTCGCCCCTCTGAACACAAGAAACCTCGAGATGACACGGAGCATGCGGGGGGCAGCCTCCATGATGCTAAAAGCATCTTCCAGAGGTTAACAACAGCGGACAGCGTGTTGCAAAGGAAGGAGGTGGGAGATGGCTGGTTACACTTCATGGAACAATTCACACTGCCATTTCTGGAAAACTCCAGTTGTTAAAAAGCCCACGGACATGGGCGCAGGCGTTCTGTCAGCGCTTCACACAGTGTCTGGGAGGATACGCGCCAAATCGCCGCCGGTGGCTCCCTGAGAAGGGGCGTCTGCATTTTCTCTTACAGATCATCATTGAGGTTTTCCTTGAAGAATTGCGTTTAAGCTTCAAAACGGGGAATCTCAAATGTATCCACAAGTCGAGAAAATACTACGATAAGGCCCGTGTAGCAACACCGCTGAGCACATGGCGGTCTTGTTCCACCTGCAGCCGGTCCCAGACCCCTTGTGGCTCCACCTTCAATACCACGGCCCTGCGCCCCTGTACCGGATCAAGACCCCGCCCTCCTTTCTTCACAGAACCCCAATCCTTTACGACTGCGATGAAATTTCTTACGAACAAAATCTTTCCCCTCAGATCCTGCTTGGTGGAGAGACAGGCAAGCTCTCACATTCCCACCAGTTCCCCGCGGCCGCCGCCCTGCCCTGCGCCCCTCCCTCACCCCAAAGTGAGTAGGAAGAAACTGTGGCCCTTAAGAAAAAAAAAATGATAGTAATTAAAGGGAACCCACAAAGCTCTATAATGGTTGCTTGCAAATATTAGTCTCTTAACATAGTTCACCTTCAAATTTAAAATGGAGCCCAAAGCGGCCACAAACAAGCCCTTTAGTCTGTGTTTCCAAAGGATCAGGCAGTATCTTTCTTGAAGCTTTTAACCCAAAGGGCTAAAACTGGTAAAGGACTTCGGGAGCTGCATGGGGGAATCTCGAGGTTCCTTTCTAGGCCAAAATGAAGAATCTAGAGTGCAGGTTTTCTTAGAGCTGCTGGACACAGGGAGGGTTAAAAAAAGCAGGCCAGGCTGGGAGGCTTGCCTTTTCCACTCCGCTGTCACTGTCACCAGCTGTGACCCTGGGTTGGTCAATAACCTCCAGAGGATTTGGGTTTTATTACCTGAAAATGGAACTATCACAGTACCTACCCCACAGTTTGGCGGGGGATTTATATTGAGACCCTATATGAATAGCCGAGTACTCAGTCAATAAATGGGTGGAACCCAATTAGGGTTCCTGTTTTTTCGTCTTTTTGCCTTTTCTAGGGCTGCTCCTGCAGCATATGGAGGTTCCCAGACTAGGGGTCGAATCAGAGCTATAGCCGCCCGCCTACACCAGAGCCACAGCAACGCGGGATCCGAGCCACGTCTTCGACCTACACCACAGCTCACGGCAACGCCAGATCCTTAACCCACTGAGCAAGGCCAGGGATCGAACCTGCAACCTCACAGTTCCTAGTCAGATTCCTAGTCAGATTCGTTAACCACTGCACCACGATGGGAACTCCAGGATTCCTGTTTAACCACAATACTGTTACTCCAATGCTGACACCTACCAGCTGGGGGACTCTGGGTGAATTGACTGATTCATGTATAAACTAAGAAACTAGATGACACTTCTAATTTGGCCACCGAAGAATGGATTTTTTTTTTTTTTGGCTGGATTTGCAGCATGTGGAAGTTCCTGGGCAGGGATGGAACTTGTGCCGCTGTTGCAGCCTGCACCACAGCTTAGGCAACACCGGATCCTTAACTGTTGTGCCACACCTGAGAATTTCCCAAGAATGGATTTTTATGAATGAATTTAACTTTAGCTGTTCTTTCCCATCTAAATAAATATACAAAAGATGGTGAAGAATGGATTTTTTTTTTTTTTTTTTTTCTTTTTTGGATGTGCCTATAGCATGTGGAAGTTCCCAGGCCAGGGATCAAACCCAAGCCGCTGCAGTGACAAAGCCAGATGGATCCTTAACCCACTACACCACAGGAGAACTCTAAGGATGGAGTTTTAAAAGCATACTCTTTCCCTGTGAGGTTTGTGCTAAACAATTCTAGCTCTTCCTGTAGAGGAAGGGTCTCAGGCTTACAGAGAACTTGGAACTAACTCCCTGAGGCAGGGAGGGAGGTGGGCCAGGCAAGATGCTCCTAGTGTGACCACAGGTGCTACAGGTGTCAGAATTGGGAAAAGGCTCTCAGTCTCCAGAAATGCATTTCCTCTGCTTCAAACTGATTTCAGAGGTCTTACCCTAGTCCCTCTTGCTACAATGTCTGCCCCATTTCCTCACTCCATTCTCCACGGAACCACATGGAGGATACCCTCTGGCAAGTATTTAAAAGCAGATTAATTGGTTCTCAGCCTTCTCAAAGGCCAAAGCAACCAGTCATCCATAAAATTCCCAACCCAGGGAAGCTTAAGGATCCTGGGGCATGCGGAGAGAACAGAATTAGGGAAACTTTTTTTTTTTCTTTTTTTGGCCACACCCAAAGCATGTGGAAGATCCCAGACCAGGGAATGAACTGCACCACAGCAGTGACCCTGAGCTGCTGCAGGGACAACGCCGGACCCTTAACTTGCACTAGATCTCCGGGAACTCCAGAATTATTAAATTATTGATGGGCACAGCAGGAGGCTGGGCAGTGTCCTCTGCGAGAGTAAACTCTTCAGATTTGGTGAGAGAAAGTTCCTGCAGCTATTTCACGCAATATCAGGAAACCCCAAAAACCCAGTGCACCACTCAGGAGTGCCCAGAACCATCCCCGGGCATCAGAAACAATCCCAGCGGCTACAGAGACCTCCGTGACACAGACTCTCCTGCTCACACCATCTAAAATGCTCCTAACATTGCTTATAATAGTAAAACAAAACAAAACAGAAACAGCCAGTATCCATCAACAGGGGACCTATTATAAAATAGAGCACTATACAGCAGTTAAAAATAATGAGCAAAAGCTCTAAGATATATCAAGCCAAGAAAAACAAGTGCAGAACAGTGTGTTAAAATGAAGAGGGGTGGGGAATAAGAATCTACAACTACCCAATTCAAAACAGGGAAACGTAGGGAATTCCCACTGTGGCTCAGTGGTTAACGAATCTGACTAGGAACCATCAGGTTGCGGGTTCAATCCCTGGCCTCACTCAGTGGGTTAAGGATCTGGCATTGCTGCGAGCTGTGGTGTAGGTCGCAGACGTGGCTCAGATCCTGCATTGCTGTGGCTGTGAAGTAGGCCGGCGGCTACAGCTCCGATTAGACCCCTAGCCTGGGAACCTCCATATACCGCGAGAGTGGCCCAAGAAATGGCAAAAAGACAAAACAAAAAAAAACAAACCAAAAAAACCCAGGGAAATATATAAAATAACAATGGGTTATGAGAGGGATCTGACAGCAGTTGGAGTTGACAGAAAAGCACCAACCAAATGTGGGTACACTGGCAGTGGCTTTGGGGTCACCAGACTGAGGTTCAAATTCCTGCCTGCCATTTCCTAGCTTTGTGGCCTTGAACCATGAGCCTTGCTTTCCAGATGGAGATAATACTAGAGTCAAGTTCATAGGACGGTTGGAGCAAACAGGTGTGACCATCAATCAGCGCATTCATGCCATGACGGCGGGTCTGGACGGCGGCGCTTATACTCTGCGCAATGTGCACCTGAACAGGCACTGGGTCAAGACTGTCTTGTGTGGGGACGTCAAGGAGGAAAATGACAAGGGGATGTAGCCCTTCCTCATCCTTAGATCTCTCTGGCTCCTTCAGTCTTCAGTGTTTTTTTCTCCCTCGACACAAGTCTAAAGCAGAAACATCTAATAATAAAAACTCAAAGAGTATCTGCTAAGTGCCAGGCACTGAAGGCATTAGATGCGTGTGAACTCATTGAAACCCTTTTTTTTTTTAGGGTTGCACCTGCAGCATTTGGAAGTTTCCAGGCTAGGAGTCCTATCTGAGCTGCACCTGCCACCCTGCACCACAGCCACAGCAATGCAGGATCCGAGTCATGGCTTCGGTCTATACTGCAGCTCACAGCAAGGCCAGATCCTTAACCCACTGAGTGAGGCCAGGGATTGAATCCACATCCTCATGGATTCTAGTCCAGGTCGTTACTGCTGAGCCAAAACAGGAACTCCAACCCACTGAATCTTCATCACAACCCTGTGACAGTAGGAACTACGATTTTATCCTCTTTTTTTACAGGTGAGGGAAGTGAGACACAGAAAGGATAAGTAACTTGCCCAAAGGCACAGGGCAAGCGTTGAGTCAGAATTTGAACCCAGGCAAACCTGTTTTTCATACCACCCTCCCCGATTCACCTTCACTCTCCTAGGGTGGCTCTGGGAGGCCGAGTCTTTTATTTCACAGGTTGAAAGGGAAATAAATGCTGAAGATTAAAGCGACAACCCTGACATCAACTCTCTCTGTTGAATCGAGGAGTAAAGCTCCCACCTGGTAAGTGATGTGCAGTTTCCAAGGCCGAACAGCCTCCCCAGCTATTTAACTCCCAAAGCTTGAAGTGCTCAGGCAAGAGGATTAGCAGGAAAAAAAGAAAGAAGACAAATTCTATAGTCCAAAGAAAAATCAGCACAATTTACATGGAAGTTTCAAAATCAAAGACTCTGACAGGTTCTGAAACACCCACCTATAAGAGGCAGATGAGCATTTCTTTATAAAGACAGACTTGAGTAGGCAAAAGGTACAGGAAGGACACCCACAAATTCTCATTTCTCGAGAAAGTGTAGTCATGATTACAAGCCCAGGAGTTGGGGTGGAAATGAGACCGGCCACGGGACCTTCACCAAGCAGCTATTGAACCCCGTCATCTCCGCCAGACCCTGGCTTCTTGTTAAGAGTGCAAAAATCCAGGGCTGGTATCTCCTGGGATTTATGAGTAAGAGCAGGCACCTAAAGTACCTGTTACCATGAGAGGGTGATGTCACCAGGAGAGGCCTCTCAATGGCCGTGATTCAGGGCCCCACCCCACCTGTCAATAGGGCCCAGGTTATTGTCCCGAGCTGACTCAAGGGATGACGTTTTTGTGTGGAAAAGCAGCAAGTTTTCCCACAAACAAGTTGGTCACCTCATTCCCTTTTGAAAGACTCCCACATAATTTCAATGAAGAATTTGTGGGGGAGGAAGTTGGCCGTCTGAAAGTCTTACTGCAAGTTCTACTGAAACCAGGCTTCATTCTAACTAGCAGGTCGTGGGACACTGGTATACATGTAACCAACACCCCTCACCCACCAAAAGGGGAAAAAAAAAATCTGCCGGAGAAGTCAGGCTGCCTCTTTGGAACATGCCAAGGGGTGGGGTGGCTTGGAGAGCATTCAGTGGATCCTGGTTTGAGTCCGATACCCTTTAAAGGAGATGTGGTGACAATTAGCTCTCAGGATTACTCCTCTAGAAAAAGGCCTGACCAGAGTATAGTCTTTATTTATTTATTTAGGGCATATGGAAGTTCCTAGGCTAGGGGTTGAACCAGAGCTGCAGCTGCTGGCCTACACCACAGCCACAGCAACAGCAACGTCGGATCCTTAACCCACTGGGCAAGGCCAGGGATTACACCTGCATCCTCATGGATACTAACCAGTCAGATTCATTTCTGCTGAGCCATGACGGGAACTCCCAGAATGTAATCTTTAAATGGCACCAATATGGACTTAAAAGAATGTGGGAAGTCCCGCTCCCTCAAGAAATAGCCCGGTTCTAACATCTATCAAGCATCCCACTTTTTCAGTTCTTTATAGAACTGTCCTTCTCTTAGTGACAACCTCCCCCAAATATCTCCACCTTATCACGCATAAATTCTTTTTTTGTTGTTTGACCACACCTCGGCATGCAGAAAGTCCCAGCCCCAGGATCAAACTCGCACCACAACAGGGACCTGAGCCACAGCAGTGACAACACTGGATCCCCAACCCACTGAGCCACCAGGAAACTCATCACACATAATTCATATCACCCTTCCAAGTATTTTTCCCCCTTCCATAGTTCACCAGGTATCTGCCTCCGGTCGCCTCCAATTAGAACTCGAGTCCACAAGGGCAGAGATTTTGGTCTTGTATCCCCTATTATATCCCAAACACCTTGCATATGTAGGCAGGGACAACATACTTTTGTTCTGTGGACAAACGCCCCTGTCACCCGGAGGGACTTCTCTCCCTCTGAGACCTTCAGAGCAGTTCTCAGCCCCCTGACCTGGCTGCTCACAGATCATCTGGTTAGTTGGCGTTTCCTGCTGTAAAGGCGCAGACTTTGGGGTCCAACAGCCACTGAACATGCAGCCAGGCTCTCCCACTTCCTGTCCGTGTGACCTGCGCTCACAGCCACTCGGGGCCCAGAACCATCACATCTCTTTGGTTTTGTGAGGTATAAGAAGAGGGAGAGACAGCAAATGGGAAGAGTCCTGGCCACATGGTACTGCTATCCATACTATGTTGCTTATGATAAAAGAAGATGAAAGAATTTTTTAATAAGTATGTCTCAAATATTGCATGGGACATACTGACACTAAACAATTAGTCATTGTTTACATGAAATTTAAATGTAACTGGGAGTCCTGTGTTCTTGATGTTAAATCTGCCAACTCCGCTCATTAGGCATGATCTTCCAGAAGGCAAGGTGATGTATCTTACATAAAGATGTATAAGATACTGCCCTATTCTACTCTCTCAATGAATATTTATTGCCCAGGTGAATTTCGGAGCTGTGAGATTTTTACCTTGGCTATGAGGTGACTGAGTTAGCCTTAGATTATCATCTTCAAGTTTTTTACACCTCTCAACAAGCTCCCTCCAGGAACTGCCAAGAACTCGAAGAATGGAAACCAGGTCTTAAACAATTAATGGGCCCCAAGGATGCTGCAAATACCCAGGAGAAGGGTGTCGGGTGCATCTGGAAGCCTTGTGCAAGGAAGGTGTCATCCAGACAATAGGAAACCTAACAGGTGGCCCTGGCGGGCTCAGATCTCTGTTTAGATTTTGATCTGGGGCTTCTTTACACCAACAAGTGTGGGGCAGAAACGGCTCACTTGACCTTTAGACTCTAGACAGCAAGCTGTTTTGTGGCAAGACAATGAGGTCAGGTTACAGCAGGGGTGCACAGAAGGAGTGCCACGCGGGGACACACACCCTCCTCTTCATTTCCTTCCTGTAGCTCAAACTCAAAAGAGAAAGTTCCCTCTGTTCTTTAAAACAAAAAGCACAATTACACCTGCAACTAATATGTTATATGTCAATTATATCAATTTTTTGGAAGAAGGCACAGTGGACTAAGTTCTAAAAGCAAAAGCTATGTACAGACCTATATTCACACTCAGAAACCTCATTCATTCAAATAGTCATCGACACCTGTTAAGGGCCAAGAACAGTTCCAGGTGCAATATGGTCTGTAAACTCCAAAGTCCTGGCCTCCTGGAGGTTTTCGTCTTGTGGGAGGAGACAGACAAGAGGGGCATTAAGTGAAAGGCACCGCATGTTAGACACTGAGAAGTGATCCGGAGGATAAAGCAAAGAAGGGGAAAGGGGTTACTGCCTCAAAGAAGGGGTTCAAGAAAGGCCTCACAGAGAGGGCGCCACTTGAGCAGATACTTGAGGGCATAAAGGAGCAAGGCGTGCAGCTAGCAGAAGAGCCAGTGCAAAGGCCCTGAGGTAGACGTGTGCCTGGTGTTCTAGGTTCAGTCAGGGCGAGCGGTAAGGGGTGGGGTGGGGAATGCCGGATGTAGATGAAGGAAGGCTTTTAAGTCATAGAAAAGACGGGCTTTCATCCTGTGTGGAATGGGGACACACTGGCAGATTTTGAGTAGGAGTCATGTTTTGGAACTTAAAATTTAAAATCTCCTCACTCTGACCACTGAATGGAGAAAAGACTGTGTCAGGGGAGGGGTGGGAAAGAGGAGGGACCAGAAAGGAAGGAGGCTGTTGCCACATCTAAGTGAAGACACTTAAGAAACGTCTTTTGGGAAAACTCTCCTGGGAACAGGGGAGGTGTGTCTGCGCGTCCGAGTGCCAAACCACAGAAACAGGTGTTCTTAACCTTCGACTTGTCCAGGTGTCATAAATCTGAAGGCTTTCGGCTTGTTACAAGCTCTCCTAATTACAAAGCCCGCTAATTATTATCTAGACCTTGGCCAGTTTCCCCACGGGGTCCCGTGCTGGCCACCGTTTATGGTTTTGGTTCAGTTCCTCAGGAGGCTCCGTGACGTCCCAGCAGGTAGCATCCGTGCCCACAGGGATTCACAGCTGTCCCTTTTCCCGGCCCCCAGACCTCAACAAGTCTCAGGTGGATCATGAGTTTGTTTAGGACAGGTTGCCTCCCAAGCCCCCATCTTTCTGTTTTTGCTTTTTTCTTTTTTGCTTTTTTAGGGCTGCACCCCCGGCATATGGGGGTTCCCAGGCCAGGGGCCTAATCAGAGTCACAGCTGCCGGCCACAGGCACAGCCACAGCCACGCGGGATCCAGGCCATGTCTGCGACCTACACCACTGCTCACGGCAACACCAGATCCTTAACCCACTGAGCAAGGCCAGGGATCGAACTCTCAAACTGTTCGTTCCTAGTTGGACGATTTCCACAGCACTGTGATGGAAACTCCCCCAACTCTCCATCCTGAATGCTAGTAAAATCGCATTTTCAGAGACCAGAAAAGACAGAAAAGAAAGGAAATGCCCTTTACCTCCCATTTATTTGGAAGTGAAAGTCAAAGGGGAAGGAGACTGAAAATGGCTCAGAAACCAAAGACAAAAGAGGTCCTTCAGAGGCAAAAAAAAAAAAAAAAAAAAAAAAAAAGGCTGGATTCCAGCATTACAATTAAAAGTGGTGAGAAAGGAAAGATGTAAAAAACTCCTTTCCAAAGGGCAGGAGGAATTCACCTTAGAAGGGTGAGTCTGTTTCTCTGGAGGTGCAGTCAGGGTGGCAACAGAGCAGTGGAGAGACGTAGGAAAAAGCCCAGCTTTTAGAAGATAACATCTGGGAGTGGAGACACAGCCACTTCCTGGCTGGGCGACCCCAGGCAAGTTGTCCAGCTTCTCTGATCTGTGGGTGATAATGCCAGTTCCTACCCTGGGCCACTGGGAGCCTTACCTAAGCTGTCAGGTCTGTGAGGACCCCCTTTTGCAGTGGATGGAAACAAAATTTTTTTTTCCTCCTGCATCCAAGGCATCCAGAATTTCCCAGACCAGGGATGGAATCCATGCCACGGCGGTGGCAATGGCAGCTCCTTAGCCTCTAGGCTAAGAGGGAAATTTCAAATATTTTTCTTTTTATTTGTGGGTCACCTCCAAATACTCTCAGCATAGCCCTTCCATCGTGTTCTCTAGTTTGTGGGGTCCCTGTGAAACCTCTGCCTCTATTGACACGAGATTTAGGAAAAAAGATCACTCTCTTTTACAAATTCCTATTCCTTCTTCTTTTATTTTATTTTATTATTATTATTTTTGGTGGCACCTGTGGCATCTGGAAGTTCCCAGGCCAGGGATCAAACCTGTGCTGCAGCTTCAGCACCACTAGACCCTTAACCTGCTGCTGCCACAAGGGAATGTCCTACAAATTCCAATTTAAACGGTGCCTACTGTTTTCCAAGCTCCAGACCTGAAATTCCCAAATACCTCCATGAGGATGCCCCTTCTAGGTCCTTCAGACAAACTTAACACATTCCTAACCAAGAAGGAATGTTCCTTCCCCAACCTGTTCCTCTTTCTCCTCTCTTCCCAGCAAAGGACACCCCCTCATTCACCAAGGTCTAGGGGTAAAACTGACCGCTCCTCTGAATATTTTCCCACCCCGATGACATTCTCCCATATGCTGGAATTAACCCCGAGGGGAGGGGGTCTCTCAGAGATCCTCCGAAACTTCCCTGAGGGCCCCCGTGTTAAGGCAGCCCCCCAGCGCTGGGTGCAGGGCAGGGAGAGGTCTTGCACTGGTCGCCTCCCTGGGCCCCCCACCTGCACCCCACCTGCTCTTCCCTGCACGGGGGCTCTCTGTCACCAGCAGCCTTATCCCTCTCCAATCAAGGGTGCCCTTGTATCCCTGACCTTAGGCTGGCCAACCAGCTGCCCACCCCCTGGCTGGCACCAGGTATTTGCTCATCAAACACTCATGACCTAGCACTGGAGTTGTCCGGGGCAATGAGTCAGATGGCGGCACACACTTGGGGAGCTTTTAAAAATGTCATATCCGGAACCCCACCTTCAGAGACTATAGCTCCTTGAATCTGCAGGATGGTTTTTGAGGGGCCCAGGGTGATTCGATGCTTTAGCCATGTGGCGAAACCCTGGTGTCGGGGGCCGGGGCAGAGCATTTTTGGCAATGGGGAAAAGACAGGCATCCTTAAGCCATGTGTATTATGAAATATGTTTGAAAACCAAACAAAAGAAGCCAGGTTCAAGGTCATTCTGATTTCCTGCCCCCGCCACCCCCACGTTGTTCCCTGCCCACTCGCCCCCCCCCCCACCAATTCTGAACACTATTCACTGGCAGGTCCACAGGCAAACCCACCTGCGTCCGCCCCAATCACAACGCACAGTGGCAAGCTAGAAAACACACGGAATTTCCTTCTCTGGCAAAGGGCACTTTGGTCTAGGCATGGTTTGCTGTTTGCAGAGCCGTATTTGCTTTAACACAGAAGCTGCGAGAGTGAAGAAACTGGTTTGGCTGGTTTTCTGGGTGGGAAAGAGCTCAGGGAAATGTTTGAACCAAAGGCAAAACGTGGGAGCGTCTCAAACAGAAGGCACCAAATACTCCAGGGCTCTAAGGTAAAAGTCCTTGAGCCCTCGCTGTGTACTCTGACATGGGTTCCACTACGCCCATTTTACAGAAGGGGGAACTAAGGCTTAGAAAGCCCTTGACCAATGTCCCTCAGCTGGCAAGGGGCATTACCCGGGTTTCCATTGAGGCAGTCTGATTCAAGAACTTTCTAATGTTGGGAGGTGCTACCAGAGCCCTGCAGGGAAGGGGAGGGTTAGGGGTAGATACCAGGAAGGAGGGCGGAGGCAAAGTGCCGAAAGAGAGGGGCCTCCACCGCTCCCAACAGCAACACACAAAAGCCCAAGCACAGACCAGGGAAACTTGAGGGCCCTTGTGCACAGTGGGTTAAGGACTCAGCCCCGGCACGGCAGCAGCTTCTGTCACTGCTATGGTGTGGGTTCGAGCCCTGACCCAGTAACATTCACAGGCCGTAGGTGTGGCCAAAAAAAAAAAAAAAATTAGTGAGAGAAAAAAAGAGAGGGGGCAGGGGGAGACACCACCACCAATTTCTTTCCAGTTGACCTAAGACAAGAAACACTTAAAGAATGTCTAACTGCCCTTCTGTTTCTAGAATCAGGTTTGACATCTCCCCTCCCTGCTCTCCGTGGCTTTCAGAGGGAAGCACTCAGTACACTGCAGCCCCGGATGCAACTATCACTACAGCCAGGCTTTAGGAGCCACTGACTGGGCATGCAGCCCTCACAGACACCTTAGAAAGTTCTAACAGACCCAAATCTCCCTGCCAACTACCATCAACATGGAAGGCTGGCCTGAGGAGGAAAAAATATTTTGCAGGGGGGTGAGCCAAACCATGAAGGGTAGTAAATATTCATTCATTCATTCATCCAAAATAATCTGAGTGTCTACTCTGCCCCAAGCAATGTAAGCAACCATTTGACGACTCTCTCCTGTTTCCTTGCATCCTTCTCCCTTGCTTTATGTTCAGCTCACATTGTCTCTATTCACCCCTGAAATCCCAGGGTCCCGCCCAGTGCAGACACTCAATAGGCACTCATTTGTTGACCAAAGAATCCAAATGAAGAAACAAATATGCATACTTAATCCTCACGATAAACCTCTAGGTATTACCCCCCCCATTTTACAGATGGGGAAACCGAGGCTCACAGAGTAACGTGGTTTACCCGAAGTCACATAGCTAGTAACAGAAATTCAAACCTGATCTTTCTTTTTTATTTTATTTATTTTTGTTTTTAGGGCCACACCTGAGGCATATGGAGGTTCCCAGGCTAGGAGTCAAATCGGAGCTGTAGCTGCTGGCTTACACCATAGCCACAGCCACAGCAACTCAGGATCTGAGCCTCGTCTTCCACCTACACCATAGCTCATGGCAACACTGGATCCTTAACCTACTGAGCAAGGCCAGGGATTGAACCTGTGTCCTCATGGATGCTAGTCAGATTCACTTCCACTGAGCTATGGTGGGAACTCCCAAACCTGGATTTTTCAGGTACTCTCGGAATTATCCCAACAAGCCCTACCGATTTCATTCCCCTCCTTGAAATCCCAAAGCCCTGAAAGGAAATGGGGGTTGAGTCAGAAAGGAAACCCAGAAAGCCTGGATTGTAACGGGTGCCTCTTGGGGATTTTCGGGTTTTGGCAGCTTCTGGGAGATGTGAGAGCCGATAGCTTCAGCGTCTACCTTATCTGCAGCTACGCTTGGAAGGGAATGTGTAACAGACACCTAGATGAGCATTTGGAAGCAAAGTCTCACCCAATAAAAAGCCCCGGAGAGCAAACAGGGATTTCCACAGCCACCTGGCAGAGGGGAGGGGCAGGTCCATCGGCCCCACAGAGAAGCAGCGGCGGCCAGCCTTCCTTAGCTGGAGATGGCCTTGAAGGGCTCAGGACTTTACCACGTCTCCCGGTGACACACAAAGCCAGGGCCAGGAGGAGGACCCATTCGTCACCTCCCCAAGAGAGCTGCCCTGCAGCAACCTTTGTCACAGATGTGAGTATCAGGAAAGTGACATTTAGGAGTTCGAGGGGCGGAGGAGTGAGGATCCAAGGATGTAAAGTGACCCCAAAGTCGGCTTCCACAGTTGGCTTTTTAAAAGCCACGTTTAATTAGGGGGCCTGCATACTGTCTTCATCACCTTTCAGCACATCTTTTAGAAGGAGGGAGCTCCCTGTGCTCCCTCCACCAAGCAACCAGAGCTCAAACCAAAACATAAGCCCTGTTTGCCCAAGGCCAGGTGGTGGAGGAAGCAAAGCAAAGACACCATTGGTTTTGAAAGCCTGCCTGCTTATTTTTCCCCAGCCCTCAATCAACTTAAAGCTGAGTACCCTCGGATCTAGGGTAACACTCCTGAGATCCGAAACTGACTAACAGCCTGTGTTTCTCACACCAGTTTGTGATAAGAAAAAGGAAAATCATCAGAAACGCCAAAGAGGAGTTCTGTCGTGGCTCAGCAGTAATGAACATGACTAGTATCAGTGAGGATGGGGATTGGATCCCTGGCCTCGCTCAGTGGGTTAAGGATCTGGCATTGCTGTGGCTATGGGGTAGGCCAGCAGCTACAGCCCCAATTTAACCCCTAACCTGGGAACTTTCATATGCTGCGGGAGAGGCCCAAAAAAAAAAAAAAAAAAAAGCCAAAGAACCAGTTTACAGTTGTGGTTTCTATGTTTTGTTGGTTTGTTTTAACATTCTCCATTCTAAAACCTGGAAAGAAACCAGTGGAGTAAAAATAAAAGGCTGAATGAGATTGTGGGGCCAACCATCTCACAGGGCACAGGAATGACCCCAGAAAACCACCCTCAGATTTCCTGAGTTTCGTCAAAACCCTACTTGTGACACTCCTCAGCCACCTGTGGACCTAAAGGAACAGGCTCCTTGTCCTCAGACTCCCCTACAGGGCTAATACTTCAACCTGGCACTACGGCCACATCCCTCCACCTTCCCAGTCTGCCCAGAGAGAATGAGGCCGCCTTCCTAAATCCTGGCTGCCTTTTTATTTTTTAATTTTATTTATTTTTAAATTTCATTATTTATGCTATGCCTTTGGCATATGCAAGTTTCCAGGCCAGGGATAGAACCCGCACAACAGCAGTGACCTGAACCACAACAGTGATGACACTGGATCCTTAACCTAACCGCTAGGCCACCAGGGAACCTCCTAGCTGCCTTTTTAAATCACAAAGCAGACCCCTGAGGTTGCATGTGTGATTTTACCAGAAAGGCACTTTCATTCTGGGGTGATTCCACGTTGGATGGGTAGAAGGTGCCATGGTCCAAAAAGACCAAAAAACCCCTAAATGCCAGGAAATCTGTTGAGTGAGGCTGGGTATAGGACACACAGGGAACGGGAGCCAGCCACACAAGCACTTCCAGAGGCTGCCTCTCCCATCAGCACCACCAGCCACAGGGCCCTTCCACCTCCTGGGTCTGCTCTGCCTCCATCACCCCCAGCTGCCGTCCCCCGGGGAAGGGGGTGGGGGTGGGGCGCCCTATGTTACGCTCTCCAGGGAATTTCCTCAAAATTCTTTTTTTTTTTTTTTTTTTTTTGCTGCACCCTCAGCATATGAAAGTTCCCAGGTCATGAACTGAATACATACCACGGCAGTGACCCAAGCCACAGCAGTGACACCATCAGATCCTTGACTGGCTGAGCCACAAGAAACCTTTTTTTTTTTTTTTTTTTTTTTTTTTGGATTATTGAGAAGAGAAGGGCTGAGAACAGGACAAAGACCAGCTGTGGGTCCCTGAGCAGATTACAAAATTGCCTTATGCTTCAGTTTCTTCCTCTTAAAATAGAAATTGCAATGGTGCCCACCGTTCCAAGGTTCTTAGGAAGATTAAATGAGGTAAAGTATGTGACGCGGTTGCCCCAGAGTCTGGTTCAAAAGCAAACAGGTAAATACGCTATTATTAATATGTAATAATATTATTATTGGTCAGATACAAGAGCTTGGGGAAGGAAGATGGAAAAAAGAAACTAGACTAACCCACCCGGTAGGGCTACCAAATGTCTTGGTGAAGGAAAACAAAGTGACCAGCACTTGCGTGGCAACATCTCACACACAGATGCACACAATGTTTTGAACCCTGTCCTGAATTCTGGGCTGGATCAACTGTGCCTCCTCCCAGAAGCCAGGCTTCACTGCCCACTGATACCCATCAAAACATCCCAGGCCACCCACACTCTGGCACCTAACTGCCCATAATGCCCACTTAGAGGGCATTGAGAGGGTCCTGGGACATTTATCAGCAATCTGCTGGAACATGGAATACCAGGGATGGGGGTGGAGTATCCCCCCAACTCCTCAATCACTCCCGGGGGACCCAGGACCAGGTCGGGTAGAACATCCAAGACAGGCCAAGTAATGGCGGACTCAGGGCAAAATCGGGCAGAGGACACTCCCTTTCTGACCCCACAGAAAGCTCCACGCAACACAAATGGGCCTCAGAAAAGCAAATATGTTTAATCAACCAAACTGCAGTTTCTGTTTGAAAAAAAAAATAATAATAATAATGCTGCCTATTGTTGGAACAACTTCCAAAGTTCAAAAAATAATTTCAGACAACACTGTGATTGCTGCTGATTTTTCACGTGGCCAAGGACTGGAAGAATAAACAGTGAAGTCCCTTTGGGGAATTGTGGGTGATTTCTCTTTTCCAAAAGAGTTTCTTTTATTGTTAGGATACTCACCCAATCAATTAAATCAAGAGGGAGATGAAAGTCACTATAGTAGGAAGTAAGCACCTGGGAATCAGTGAAACCAGAAAAGAAACCAGCCTTCCCTTGCTCTCACTCCTGAGCAACAGTGTAGTGAAACAAAGCAAACTCTAGAATCCAGATCATCACAGTGATAAGTCCCCAGAAGTACACTGTGTCCATTTTTCATTCCCTGAGTCAGAGCTACTAGACTTAAAAAAAAAAAAAACCCAACATTATTCCTTGGGGAAACAGTACCTGTATCAAAATGTTTTCATCTCTATGAGCAAAAGCCACAACCTGGTAACCAAGAGAGGGCTCCTCAGTCGCCCCAGAGATGGTACAGATAGGGCCTGGGAGGCAGATCCTAGTTCAGATTCCTACTCTGCTGACCCTGCGGCAAGTGGACCCCACCCTCGGAGCCTCCCGCTTGCTCATCTGTAAAACGGGAATTACCCACCCCCCACCCTCTTCCCACACATCAGGTTTTTGCAGCCTGAAATGACCAAACAGTCTCTAAGGGGTCAGGACGATATGAGACCCACTGATGGCCTCCAATAAATGCCCACCCCAACTAAGTTAACCGTGCAAGACAGCCTCCTCAACCCCAAGCCCCTATCGCGGTCAAAGTTTAGATCCCTGCATCTGCTGAAATTACAATAGAGTGTCCTGTGAGCCAGGGAAGAAAGAAAGGGCTTGCCCAGGGGCTTGGGAGGGCAATTTCTCAGACCCTTCCCTCTCCCATCCCACCCTGATCCGGGACACCCGTAGAGCGCTCTCACCTCGGCCCAGGACTCGGCCTCTCTCCAAGTGCCGCCGGGGCACGGTGAACGTGTAGCTCTTGGCGCCAAAGCCAGGATTGCAGGGCTCCGGCTCTTGGCAGAGCCACGATGAGACCTGGGATGGGGGAAGGAAGGAACCGGGTGACTCGGGGTGGGGTGGGGGGGTCCCCTCCTGCCCACACCGAAACCAACAGCGCCTCCCCTCCCTCGCTCCCGGCGCCAGGCTGTGGGAGGGAACCACCCCTCCCACTCCCGCCCCCGGGGCAGGCAGTCACACCGAAGTCTTTCATTCGGACACCTGCGGCCGCCAAGCTCCCGGGGATTCGCCGGAGAGGGGGCTGCTGGGTCACCTCCTCCAGACCTAGCACCCCTTTCCCCTGTCCTTCCAGTCTCTTTTTTAATTTCCCGGGAGGCGTCTTTATTCTTCCCAATTCTACCGTCCTTGTACCGAGACCGCTTCCACTCCTAAGTCCGGTTCCTCAGACGGAGGGGCGTTCCAACCCCTTTTGGACCCCACTTTCCTGTCCCAGGGGGCGCCCCCGTACCTACTCACTACCCTTCCTTTACAGGGCAGGTGCCTTTATTTCCACTGGTTCCCCTTTCTTTACCTCAGGGGTCGTTCCCAGGCCGCTTCACCTGGGCTCCTCTATCCCGTACCCCAACCCCCACCCCACTCCGGGCCTTCCCCTTCCCCACGGAGTCCCCAGTAGCTGCAGCGGGGCGTGCCCCCCCCCACCTCGGGTATTTGCCGGAGGGAGTAAGCAAAGCGGCACTCGCCCTTCAACCGCACCCGCTCCCAGTTCCTTCTCCATGGAGTCCACCACGGCGCAGTTTCCAGGCGGTTCAGGCCCTTTGAACCCAAACTTTTTTGGAAGAAGAGGGAGCGGGGACGACAGGAGCGAGGAAGGGACGACGAAAGAGAGGAAGGGGTTAGGGGACCGGGCGCGGATGGTGGTACAGGGAGGCATTCCCTTTAAAGTCGGGGACCCAACGTACCTGCAACAGCAGCAGGAGAGCAGAGAGACTGCGGCACGGAGGGCCCATGGCGGGCCGGGCGGGGACTGGGTAGGGTCCGGCCGGGCTAGGCCGGGCTAGAGTCTGGCAGGACTTCCGCGAACTCACAGGTGCCTTGAGGCTCCGGACGCCACTGAGCTGGGCAGCGCCGCGGGAGCCAGGTGAGCCGCGAAGGTCCCGCCCCCGGCACCACTGATTGGCTGAAGGTGCACCTGCCAGCCGCAGCCAATGAGCGGCACGGCGCGACCTCGGCTTCCTCCTCGGGCGTGGGCGCAAGCTCCGCCCCCGATCCCGCCCCCCTGCCTCGCGCCGACCCGGTGACCCTTTACAGTAGACTCAGGGTAGGGGGTAGGAGCGCCACTGATACCTGCTACCACCAGGTTTAAATAACAGCTTCACTAACATCTGGGGCGAGAAAGTATTTTACCCTTTAACTACTGTCTTTTTAACTGCAGGTCTCCGTCGGTTCGTGGATCTGCGAATCAATTCACTGGATAGGATCCCCCTTTCAGAGGCTCAGTTTCTCCACCTTCCAAATGGGAATAGTACTAACCTCTCCCTATGTCGTGATGAAACTGACATGCAGTTAATAAGACCAGTGTTTCCGGAGTTCCCGTCGTGGCGCAGTGGTTAACGAATCCAACTGGGAACCATGAGGTTGCGGGTTCGATCCCTGCCCTTGCTCAGTGGGTCAACGATCCGGCGTTGCCGTGAGCTGTGGTGTAGGCTGCAGACTCCGCTCGGATCCAGCGTTGCTGTGGCCCTGGTGTAGGCCAGCAGCTTCAGCTCCGATTAGACCCCCAGCCTGGGAACTTCCATATGCTGTGGGAGCGGCCCAAGAAATGGCAAAAAGACAAATAATAATAATAATAATAAAATAAAACTAACCATGTTAATATATATATATTAAAAAAAAAAGACCAATGTTTCCTGCACCATAAAAGCTCTATACAGATATGAGGGGTAATAATAGGTGACAATAGGTGCTGGGCATTAAAAGTTACTGTGCCAGGCTCTGTGCTAAGCATTTCAGTAACCACCTCATTTAGTCTCATCTCAAGACGCACATGAACTGTTATTATTCCCATTTGATAGACAGGCAACTGAGGCCTAAAGAATTTGAAGCCATTAGGGAGGTGGCCACCTCCCTCAGATTCTAGTGTGTCCTTTAATGTTGACTGGAAAAAACTCATTAGTAGAGTACCTGTTGTGGCTCAGCAGTTAACAAACCCGACTAGTATTCATGAGGATGCAGGTTCAATCCCTGGCCTCACTCAGTGAGTTAAGTATCCTTGGTGTTGCTGTAACCTGTGGTGTAGGTTGAAGATGAGGCTTGGATCCAGCGTTGCTGTGGCTATGGTGCAGGCCGGCAGCTACAGCTCCGATTTGACCCCTAGCTCGGAGCTACAGCTGCCAGCCCACACCACAGCAACGCAGGATCCGAGCCGTGTCTGCGACCTACACCACAGCTCACAGCAATGCTGGATCCTTAACCCGCTGAGCAAGGGATCGAATCAGCAACCTCATGGTTCCTAGTTGGATTCATTTCCACTGCGCCACAACAGGAATTCCTCCCTTCACTCTTGAAGCATATCAACATGTGGAGTCAGCCACTCACCAGCTGTGTGCACTGGGCATGTCAGTGTTTTCATCCATTATAAATGGATCCTTAACGGGCTAATACCAGAAAATAACTAAGTACAGTACTTGGCACCTAGTAGCAATGGCTCAGCAAGTGTTTACTGTGGAGGTTGTTCCCTTGGAAAGAAACCCCTGCTTCCCCCTTGCTCAGGGGGAAGGAAAACCATGCTTAGAATATTCCACCCCCAGAGCTAAAGGTGAATCTGAGCCCACCGAGGCTCCCTCCCCCAGAGGAGAGGCACTGTCTCAAACCAAGACAGGTTAGTCCAGCCCCCGCCCCTGCAAACTGTCCCCTCCATTTTAATGGGTTTCTGAGCACACGCCCAGGCCATTTGGATTTCTGCACCTTGGCTCTCTTTGCCTCTTAACCCACCAGGAGGCTCAGAGGGAAAAGGCTCCAGTATTTCCTTTCCCACTGAGGCTCCTGTAGGACTGTGCATTAAACAAGATAATGGAAATACAGAAAGAGGCGTTTCCCCCATGGGGCGGCTTGTCCGTTTATTTTTTTTCCCTCAGTTATGTAAAAATTCATATTTTATACCATCACTCGGCCCAGGGAGCCGTTAGGGCTTTGCTTTCCTCCTCTCAGCAAGCCCTGGCCTTGCAACTCCACGGCGACGCTCATCGACTCCTCCATTACACTCAGATAATTCAATAAAAAAGATTTTAGAAAACAATTAGGGGCAGTGAGGACAGGTTGGGCCCGAGCTTGCTTCAGACTTCTCGGCAAGGCAAGCTCTTCCCCAAGCTCCAGGGAGCGGGCTGTGAAGTGCTGCCTGCCCTCAGCTGTCCAGGGGAGTCAGGGGTAAGAGGGGACACCCAGGGGCTCCCCGTGGAGACAGGGCAGCCCTCAGGGAATTGCCTCAGTTTCCTCTCCCATCAAAAAAGGATACCTCAATTAGAGGATCAAATGAGCAGGGGAAGGTAAGACTCTGCTGCCTGATCTCAGGCTGATAGAGGGTTCAAGTTCTTGCTCCGTCACTAGTTGGGTAGCTTGTCCCTTGATCTCTCCAGTCTTAGTTACCTCATCCATAAAATGGGGATGTTGGTAGCACTTAAATCACAAGGTTCTTGGAGTTCCTGTTGTGGTGTAGTGGAAAGGTATCCAACTAGTATCCATGAGGACGCCGGTTCGATCCCTGGCCTCGATCAGTGGGCTAAGGATCTGGCGTTGCCGTGAGCTGTGCTGTAGGGTGAGCTGTGGTGTAAGTCGCAGACTCGGCTGGGATCTGGCATTGCTGTGGCTGCGGTTCAGGCTGGTGGCTTCAGCTCTGATTCGACCCCTAGCCTGGGAATTTTCATATGCTGTGGGCGCGGCCCTAAAACAAAACAAGAGGTTCTTGTAAGTACTCTGTAAAGTTAGCTATTAGCACTCTAAGCTCTAAATTCTACACAAAATAAGGGGCCTCCCCACCCCCAGGCTCTCCTTTTCCCAGCCCTGCTCTCTCTGGCCTCTGCTTGTAAAAAACTCTTTTCACCGGGGCTGGTTAGCCAGACCTTCCCAGGCTCATTTGCATTTTAAAGAGAGCTCAAGGGTATAATTCCTTCAAAGAAAGGAAAAGTTTGGGACTCTTAAACTCCACCTAGGATTCTTTTTTTTTTTTTTACCTTTTCTAGGGCCAGACCCGAGGCATATGGAGGTTCCCAGGCTAGGGGTCGAATCGGAGCTGTAGCCACCAGCCTGTGCCACAGCCACAGCAACATGGGATCCAAGCCACATCTGCAACTTACATCACAGCTCATGGCAACACTGGATCCTTAACCCACTGAGTGAGGCCCGGGATGGAACCCGAAACCTCATGGTTCCTAGTCGGATTCGTTAACCACTGGGCCACGACGGGAACTCCCCACCTAGGATTCTTAAGCTGGTGTCTGTTATATGGGCTTCTTGGGGGTAAGTGGTCATGAAAGCCCTGGGGTTGTTATCAAACCCGTTGGTGCAGGTGGTAAGGGCCATTATTTTCATTAGCTTCTCAACTCGGGCGAAGAAAAATCAAAAGCTTGGAGGTGAGGTCTCTTTGAGGGTCTCTCTGACGTTAATAGTAGAATTTCAGACATCAACAGGGAAAAGAAATGCTGACAGGAGGCCTGCAGGCACCGCTGCAGGTGGACGACAGATCCTGCTACTGCTGATCCCAACCATTTCCAATCCAACGAATGTTGGTCATTCATTGTTGGAATGACCAACACCAGACTTCCTTATTGCCCGCAGGGTGTGTCTCCTGCAACTTTCATTTCCTGGGTGTCCTGGCAACTGGTCAGCCTGGAGGCTAAAGATTAAATCCCAGGCGCTCCTGCCTCTTTCATCTCCAGGCCAAGGGTTGGTAATGGTGGCACTCAGACTGGGAGGGGCATCTCTTCCCCTCTCACCCTGCCTCGCCAAGAGGAGCCCAACTCCTCAATGTCTGGGGAGAAATTCCAGGGAAAGTGGAATTGCTGGGGACTGCAGCCAGATCAGGCTCCCCATTGTGTGGGGAGAGGAGGCTCCAGACTACCTACTTGGGGGCCCTGACACCTCTGCTGGGCTGGGCTGCTTGCCAGCACCCGGCTGGTGCGGGGTGGCGGGCAGGGAGTACTGGGTATCCCACTGCAGCCTCCTGTTAAAATCTAAAATGTGGTAACTGATAGGGGTGCCGCCCTTTGCAGCCCAACCACTCTGGTCTGCAAAAATAATTTTTATTTCCAACACCAGGAAAATAGTATAATGCACAGCTTGTAAAGTATAATGAAACACCACGTATCTCTCATCTAGCTCCAACAATTATTTTTTGCAATTTTTATAATTTTGTGATGTGTGAACATTGTACCAAGTCTTATTTCATATTTTAATCACTGTGGGTTTTTTTTTTTTAATTAAGACTTTTAGGATCACAGCAAATTTGCGTAGAAGGTATGACCATGTCCCAAATATCCCCCCATATATAGCCTGCCCATCAACGTCCCTCACTAGAGCAATACATTTGTTATAACTGATAAACCGACACTGACACATCACAGCCACGCAAAGTCCATAGTTTACGTTACTGCTCACTCTTGGTATCGCATGTTTTATGAATTTGGGACAAATGCATAATGACATGTATCCACCCTTGCAGTCTCATAGAGAATCATTTCACTGCCCTAAAAATCCACTGCACCCTGCCTGCCTGCCTGTTCATCCCTCCTTCTCTCCCCACAACTCTCGTCAACCCCTGATCTCTTTACTGTCTCCACAGTTTTTTTTGTTTTTTTTGTTTTTTTTTGTCTTTTTGCCATTTCTAGGCCGCTCCCGAGGCATATGGAGGTTCCCAGGCTAGGGGTCGAATCGGAGCTATAGCCGCCAGCTTACACCACAGTCACAGCAACTCAAGATCCGAGCCACGTCTGCGAACCAGACCACAGCTCAGGGCAACACCGGATCCTTAACCCACTGAGCAAGGCCAGGGATCGAACCCGCAACCTCATGGGTCCTAGTCGGATTTATTAGCCACTGCGCCACCAAGGGAACTCCTTGTCTCCACAGTTTTGCCTTTACCAGAATGAGATGTAGGTGGAATCACAAGGTATGTAGACTTTCAGATTGGCTTCTTTTACTTACTAACATGCATGCATATCCATGTCTTTTCATGGCTAGATAGCTCTTTTTTTTTTTTTAGTGCTGAAGATATTCCATCGTCACGATGGACCATAATTTATTTATCCATTCACCTACTGAAGGACATCTTGGTTGCTTCCAAGTTCTGACAATTATGAGTAAAGTTACTGTAAACATCCATGTGCCTTTTTTGGGGCTGTGCCCAAGGTATGCAAGTCCTGTTCCCAGGCTGGGGATTGAACCCGTGCCACAGCAGGAACCTGAGTCACAGCAGTGACAACGCTGGATCTTTAATTCACTGCATCACCAGGAAACTCCAGAGTTTGCTTCTTCTTTTTTTTTCAGTCTTTTTTAGGGCCACCCCAACAGTATGTGGAGGTTCCCAGGTAGGGATCAAATTGATCCCTACCCCACAGCCACAGCAACACCAGATCTGAGCTGCATCTGCAACCTACACCACAGCTCATGGCAACGCTGGATCCTTAAGCCACTGAGCCAGGCCAGGGATCGAAACTGCATCCTCATGGTTCCTAGTCAGATTCATTAACCCACTGAGCCACGACAGGAACTCCAGAGTTTGCTTCTTTTTAAGTGGCATGTCTTTTTTAAGGTATCAGGTCATTTGTCCTACGATGTCTTGCATTTTGCATTTGGTCGAATGTATCCTCATGGTGTCACTTAACATGTCCCTCTAGTCCATATGTCATGTAAACTATATGATCTAGAGGTATGATCTGATTTGATTCAGACTCAATTTTTTAGCAAAAGCGTTTTCCAAGTGGTACTGAGTACTTCCTATAGGTACCAGGCATTGTCCTAAATGCCAATAATTATAATATCGTGATAAAAAGTGAGAGCTACCATTTATTGGAGCTCATTGCACTCTAATCACTCTCTCATTAGTCTTCATACAGCACTTTGGGTGCTATCACTACATCCATCTGACAGATTTGAAAGCAGGGACTCGAGAGATAGAGATTTGCCCAAGGTGACACAGTAAGTGACAGAGTGCAAAGCCTCTTCATCTCCAGGCTATACTGCTAAGGTCAGGATAGGCATTTCCAGGTGCCGCTTGAATTGAGAAGCAAACCTTGCTTAATTTAGCAGGAAATGGTCTGTCGAGTTGACCTAAAAGTCCAGATCCCAGGGCAGTCAAGAGAAGGTGGCAAGAGCAGAGTCTGAGCTACTGGTTTTTCAGCCAGCCTGGAGCTTCTAGTACACCGAGGGGTAATGATGAGAGCTGGAACCAGAGGGCTGGCTCCTGGGTCAGACCGTGTGGTCCTCTAACTTGCCTACACAGCAACAAGTATTCTCCCCATTTTATTTTGTTTTGTCTTTTTGCCATTTCTTGGGCCGCTCCTGGGGCATATGGAGGTTCACAGGGCAGGGGTCGAATCGGAGCTGTAGCTGCCAACCTACACCAGAGCCACAGCAACGCGGGATCCGAGCCATGTCTGCAACCTACACCACAGCTCACAGCAATGCCGGATCCTTAACCCACTGAGCAAGGCCAGGGATAGAACCCACAACCTCATGGTTCCTAGTTGGATTTGTTAACTGATGAGTCACGATGGGAACTCCCCCATTTTCCTTCTTTTTCTCTCCTTCTTCCCTCCCTCCCTTCCATTTTTTTTGCCACCCTGCGACATACAGAGTTCCCAGGCCAGGGATTAAATTCAGGCTGGAGTTGCGACCTTCGCCACAGCTGCAGTAACAGCAGATTCTTAACCCACAGCACTTGGCCGGGGATGGAACCCGAGTCCCTGCCGCTGCAGAGACACCACCTGTCAATCCCCTTGTACCACGGTGGGAAATCTCCCCATTTCCTAGAGGAGGCTACTGAGGCCCATAGAGATGAGGTCATGGAGGAGGCTGGCTGGAGGCCGGTGCTCTGACTCCCAGGCCTGTACGACAAAACGGTTCCCAGCACAGAGGGTAGCGCCTCCCTGCCTGGGTCTGAGTCTTGCTCGTTCACCTGCTAGTTCCAAGTCTTGGAGTCACTTAAACCATCTCTGGACCTTAATTTCCTCATCTGTAGAGGTGGAGATGATAATAGCACCTACCTTGTTAGGTGGTTGCGGGAAATAGATGAAATAACCTCAGTAAACGTGGCAGACAGGAAGTTCTAAATAAACATTAACTATTATCTTGGATGAATTTATTTTTAGCTGCATCCGGGGCCTGTGAAAGTTCCCCGGCCAGGGCTCAAACCAATCCCTGGCAGCAACCTGAGCCACAGCAGTGCCAATGCCAAATCCTTAACCTACTGCACCACAAAGGAACTCTAACATTAACCATCATTATTCCCACATTCCGCGATGCTCAGGGGCCAGAGTCTTCCCAGAGTGGATCTCTGAGTCCTTGAGTTCATGGGCAACAGCGTCCCTCCAACCTAACTCTTGCTCTTCCCTAGTCCCGCTGGAAGAGGGGGAGCCTGCTGCCATGGGGCTTCTCAGCTGGCTGGGTGCCCTCTCTTGGCACAGATACCTATGTACTTGGTGTCTCAAGATAAGGCGCTACAGAATGGCTACAGAATAGAGAACCTCAAGATAAGGTTCCACAGGCCTGAGCTTCCTGCCTCCCACCTTGGAGCAGAGAAGGTCCTGTCCCTCCTCTCAGGGCCAAGGACCTGCCCATAGGGTGCGATGGGGAGATAAAGCTGTAGTCTGGCCTCCAGGTTGGACAAGGCCAACCCTCTGCAGGGTCAGCAGCCACTGAAATCATTCTGTGCCAAATTCAGCCTGGCCCCAAGTCAAGGAAATTCGGTGACAAACAACTTTAACTTTTGGTAATTAAAATATTATTTTTACCTTCTTACTTTAGGTCCTTGAATCATTCATGTGAAGCCCTCAGAGTTTAATTTCCTATAAAGTAGGAACTTGGTGGCTAATGCCGTTGATTCATTTAACAAATTCCGAGAGGCGGCAAGAACACCGCGTGGGGAAGTGACTTGTATTTCAAAGCAACATCTCTTTCCTTCCCCAAGTCTCAGTCTCCTGTCTGTCTAATGATTCAGTTGACCTGGAAGGATCCTTTAGGTTTCTTTTGCCTCTAAAAACTATGACTTTGAGCTTCTTGAAGTTGGAAATTGTGTCGCTGGTCAGTGATTGTGTCACTGGCCAGGTTCACATTTCCTTCTCTTGGGGGCAGCAGTTCTCAAGGCAGTGCTATTTATGGAGTCATGATGCTGCTTATTTCTTTTCAAATTTTTTTTAGGGCCGCACCCACAGCATATGGGGGTTCAGCTGTCGGCCTATGTCAGAGCCAAAGCAATGCAGGATCCCAGCCATGTCTGCAACCTACACGACAGCTCGCCGCAACACCGGATCCTTAACCCACCGAGCGAGGCCAGGGATCAGACTCGCAACCTCGTGGTTCCTAGTCGGATGTGTTTCCACTGCGCCACGACAGGAACTCCTCTTTTCAATTTTTAGACTCAATCTCTAGACAAAGCACAGAAGACTTAGAGAACAAGATGTATATCTCATGAATAATATATAACTATTAAAATTTGGGAATTGCTTGAGAGGAAAGCTGGGAAGCTTGAAAAAGATACTTAATCCTCATCTTCCCAATTTTTTTTTCCTTTTTGTCTGCCCCACTGCCTATGGAGTTCCTGGGCCAGGGATCAGATCCAAGCCACAGCTGTGACCTAGGCCACAGCTAAGGCAACACAGGGGCAGGGTATCAAATCTGTGTCCCAACGCTCCCAAGAGGCCATCCATCCCATTGCGTCACAGCAGGAACTCCAATCCTCTTCTTCTAATAGATATTTCTCTGGAGAGGGCTAAGTGTTGGGTTCATTATTATCATCTAATATATATGATATTATATGTAATAATATGATGTTCATTATATTTTATGTTTTATAACTTATATATGTGATATGTTTATTCTTTTTGCTTTAAATACTACCTCCTTAAAAAAAACAAAGAAAAAAGCAATAAGGGGAAAAGAAAATTGAAGGCGTAATGAATAAGATAGCAAAAATTAAAAATTATTCGCTCTCATCCTCAAAGGCAAATTTGTTCTGACTATGGTGAGCGTGTAACTCTTTCTGAATATGTCTAGAATGGATTGAAGTGGAGTAGGGAGAGAGGCTGGCAATAAAGAGGAATGGAGTTCTGATACCCACTGCAATAGGAATGAACCGGAGTTCCCTGGTGGCTCAACGAGTTAAAGGCCCAGCATTGTCACTGCTGTAGCTCAGGTCACTGCCTTGATGCGGGTTTGATCCCTGGCCCCAGAATTTCCACGTGCCTCGGGTTTGGCAAAAAAAAACCAACAAAAACCCAACAAAACAAAACAAAAAAACATGGATGGACCTTTAAAACATTATACTAAATGAAAGAAACCAGGCACAGAGGAAATTTCAAAAATAGGTTAATCTATAGCGATAGAAGGGGAAATTGGGAGTGAGTGCTAATGGGTGTGGGACTTTTTTTTTTTTCTTCTTTTTTGGCCACACCCTTGACTCCTGGGCTAGGGATCAAAACTGAGCTTCAGCGACACCTGATCCTTAACCCACTGCACTGGGCCAGGAATGAAACTGGCGCTGCCGCAGAGACAGTGCCAGATCATTAACACTGCGCCACAGCAGGAACTCCATGTGGGACGAGTCTTAGAGGGGGATGAATATGTTCTAAATTTAGATCATGATGATTGCAGACCCTTGTGAATACAGTTTATGTTTATTTAAAAACATCGACTTGGGGAGTTCCCGTCATGGCGCAGTGGTTAACGAATCCGACTAGGAACCATGAGGTTGCGGGTTCGGTCCCTGGCCTTGCTCAGTGGGTTAAGGATCCGGCGTTGCCATGATCTGTGGTGTAGGTCGCAGACGCGGCTCGGATCCTGAGTTGCTGTGGTTGTGGTATAGGCTGGTGGCTACAGCTCTGATTAGACCCCCTAGCCTGGGAACCTCCATATGCCACAGGTGTGTCCCTAGAAAAGACAAAAAGACAAAAAAGAAAAAGAAAAAGAAAAATGGCCCAAACAACCTAGTGCTAGAGTGACCAATGGCCCATGTTTGCTGGCACTGAGAAGGCTCCCAGAGCATAGGACTTTCAGTGCTAAAATCGGGAAAGTTCAGGGTAAACTGAGATGAGTTAGTCACCTTAACGCAGTCCGTGAACCCTGCCGACTGTCCACTCCTTCGCATGCATACACGTGTATGTGTGTGAGCGTGTGTGCTCGCCCCCTCGGGGGTTCATGAAAGGGGTGCATCTCGGTCTGCATCTCGGTCTGACCAGGCTCAGCATTTCTCAGCAAGAGTCCAAGTTTTGCAGGAAAGGAAGGTGAAGCTGGCCAGGACAGAGCCAGACTGCGGCAGCTGTAGAGCAAGAGTTTCCTGCAGGGGTGGCGACCAGCAGAGCAATAAAACCTGGGCAAAGAGCAAGGTTTCCACCACAGGCCTAGGAGAAAACGTCAGAGTCCAGACTGAGGATGAGGGGCCCGTAATTTTGCAGAGAGACTCCCAACTTTACAGGCTGTGGTCATTCACTCACTCATCCATCCGTTCCTTCACTCGGTAAACACTCACTGAGCCCCCAGCATGTGCCTCGGGCTCTGCTGGCCAGGGAGGTGCCTCCTTGCCTTCAGAGAGCTTTCAGTCTGGTGGAATAAACAGACAAAGGAACCAGGTATTTATAATCCAGGCCAATAAACAAGGATGATGTTGGTGGACAGGGCCTGGGCACCTACCAATCAAAATGAACACCAGCCATTGACCTCAGGGCAGGGTCCCCAGGTCTCCAGCTGTGCCAGGCTTTGCCCTTTGGGTTGCTGGGGTGGAGAGGAGGTTTGGGGGTGGGGAGGGCTGGGGGTTTGGGGAGAACTTGAGGGAAGCAGCTGATTACCAACTGATATGGAAAATTTTCAAGACTGTATTTTACCAAGTAGAGTAGCCATTATCAGGGACCCTGGTTGGAAGACAGCCCTGGCGATAATGATTCAAGATTAACAAGGTGCATGGGGCTCGGGGAAGGCTTTGTGGGGGGGGTGACATCTAAGTTGAGTTAGCCAGAGTGTTCCTGGCAGAACCTGAGCAAAAGCCTGGAGAGAGGAGGGCTCAGCATTTTCAGGTATTCAGTCCAGCTGGAGGAGGGAGAGGCAGGAGATTAAACCCAAGAGGCAGGTAGGGAGAGTGAGCCTTGTGGGTGTGGGGGAGGGGCGTCTGTCTTAATCATGCTCCGTGGCTTGGACTGTGTCTTCAGAGGAACGGGGAGCCCTTGCAGCATTTTAATTAACATCAGCACAGTCACCCGACCCAGTCTGCAAATCCTCCAAGGGACACCAAGGAATCCATTTTTTTCCAAAGACAAGAATGTCAAGCCGCAGGCTGGACATGGCCTAAGTGTATCTCTTCACTTCTGGATCCCTTTCTCTCTCGAGAACCATGTGCAACAGAGGCTGCCCGCTTTTGTATAGAGCTTTAGCTTTTGCAAAGCATTTTATGGGTAACCTAGCACCTTCGCATCCACGTTCATTTGACTTCCCACCACAACACTATTACAGGTACCATTCCCACTTCACAGTTGACGGGACTGAAACACAGGGAGTGTTCCAGATCTAATAAGCAGCGAGACTTTGACTCAAATCCAAGACTTAAGCCTTCTTGCCTAGCGCTCTTTCCCCTCTACCAGGCTGTGTCTTGCCGTCTGTATTGATCACGTTGGGTCGTAAATGCCAGAAACATACGTGCCTAAGCAGAAAAGGGAATCTGGGGGCTCACGTGCTAAAAAGGCCACGATGGATGAACTTCAGACATGGGTGGCTCCAGGTGGTCAAATTATGTCGTCAGAGATCTGTCTTGCTCTATCTCTGCTTTCCTCTGTGCTGATTTTCTTCTTGGATTCTCTGATCAAGGCAGAGACAGGCTGCCAACTTACTAGTTTAGCAATCCCAACCATACTTTTCCAATAGGCAGAGCAAAAGTCTCAGGTTTCACTTTTATGCCCTGACTTGGCATAAAAGTGCAGACATGAACCAATCCCGTGGCCAGTGAGATGGTGGGGTGGTTCTGATTGCCTAAGACCAGTTGGTGTGTCCAGCCCCGATGTGAGAGGAATCAGCCTCATAGGACCACATGGACTAAGAGGAAGTGTTGTCCCCTAAGAAAAACGATGGTGTGTCACCTAGAGAAGAGCAAGTAGATACTGGACACATAAAAACTAACATCCAAGTGACAGCAAGATCCCTCAGCATCAGGAGGAGGTGACTTGCTGGCGGAGGGTGCTCCTCTCTGACCAAAACGCTCAAAGTGGCAGCAGGGACCTGCTCCTTGGGACAGAGCCCTGCTCCTCTGCAGAGCCGGCCAGCGAGCTCCAGTCCAGCTTGGAGCCCCCAAAACCACTTCCCTTCTACTTGATGCCAATTTTTGGCCTGTGTCTGCTGAGGCTGGGGCTGGCGGCGGGGTTCCCTGCAGACGTTCCTCTTAGGAGACAGAACTTAGTCATGATGTGACCTAAACTTCAAAAAAGTAAAAAAATAAAAGTTAAAAAGCTAAGAGCCCAAAATAGCCTGGCTATGGATAGATGCTGAGGCCAAATTTGCAAATAAATTCTCCCCACTGTGAGCTTCCCTTTCCCCCATCCCACCCCTGGTGAGACTTGTTGCTGAGCTGTGGCTTATACTGCAGAACCACCCCGAAGGCAGAAATGGTGGTAGCAGTGGTGAAGAACAGAGACTCTGGAGGCAGCCTGCTGGGGCTCAAATCCCAGCTCTGCCCCCCACCAGCTATGTGCAAGTTAGTGACTCTGTACCTCAGTTTCCCCCATCTATTAAAAGGTTTTGATGATGGGATGTGTCTGGCACAGAATAAGCAATATATATATACATATAATAAAGGGTGGCAATTCAATGCCATGCCAGCTGCTTTTTATCCCTCTTAGGGGACTGAGGCCCCTGGAGGAAAGGGCTAGGTCTGTATTATATATTCCTGTTACTCAGGATGGGGCCTGGAACAGAGCAGGCCAAGGTAAATATCTACTGAATGAATGAATGAATGGCTACTGCCATGGGAGCCAAGGCTCCTGGACTCTAGGCTGGCTGTGTGTTAGGCAGCTGGCTTCTCCTCTCTGAACCTCCATCTCAGCCTCTGTAAAATAGATCAGATTAGTCAGTGTTACATAAACTTTTCCAATTAGGACCCCTATTTACATTATGCTGGGACGCACACTGAAACTGAATTTTCCTAAGATAACACTTTCTTGTGTGTGATATTCTCTGATATAGACTATCTTCTTCTTTTCAACTCTACCATACCCCTTTACATTAAAAAAAAAAAAAAAAAAAAAAAAATGCAATCCTGTCCCAGTGCATAGCTCTGAAGCCTCACTAACTTCTGGAGACTTGAAGAACTAGATAAAAGGCAAGGTCCTTTCTGAGCCCCAAACGTTATGAAGCTCACTTAAGACACGCTGTTTGCTTTTGTGTGATGGTTAACAGCTTGGGCCTTAGTGGGAGAGAAATGGGTTCAAGTCCTGGGGATACTGGCCCGTGCTGATCTTGGTAAGTTATGTGACCATTGGTGTCTAGGTTTCCCAGGCTAGGGGTTGAACACCACAGCCACAGCAATGTGTGATCCGAGCCACGTCTGCGACCTACACCACAGCTCACAGCAACGCCGTATTCTTAACCCACTGAGCAAGGCCGGGGATGGAACCTGTGTCCTCATGGATGATAGTCAGATTTGTTTCTGCTGAGCCACAATGGGAACTCCCATTATTGTCATTTGAAAGAACATATATAACACTTTGCAAGTTGCTTGGCGGAGTCAGAGCTCAGTAAATGTTTATGCATTTTTTGTTCATCCTTTCTCTGGAGAGGAGAAAGAAACTTTCCCAGGAGGGAAAGGTACGTGCCCAAGATCATCAGCAAGTCAGAAACAGAGCTTTCAGGCGTCAGACCTGAGGTTTTAAGCAGGTTCTTTAAACTGCTGACTCGGGGAATGCGAGGGAAATCCCCTTTCCCCAATGCCCAGAATTCAAAGATCTCAAGCTTTCTTTTCTTTTCCTTGTTTGAATATTTTTTCCCATTTTAAAATATTAAGGTATGCTTTATAATAAATTCACCCTTTTTGCTATATAGTTCCATTTATTTATTTATGTATATATTTTTAAAATTTTACTTATTTTTTTAGGGCCTGCACTGGCAGCATATGGAGGTTCCCAGGCTAAGGGTCTAATCGGAGCTACAGATGCTAGCCTATACCACAGTCACAGCAAAGCCAGATCCTTAACCCACTGAGCAAGGCCAGGGATCGAACCTGCATCCTCATGGATGCTAGTCAGATTCATTTCTGCTGTGCCATGACGGGAACTCCTGCATAGTTCCATTTAACAGACATATAGTTACACATTCACCACCATACTCGAGATACAGGATGGTTTCCATCACACCAAAAAATTCCCCTGTACCCTTTGTGGACAGTCTCTTCACTCACCCCTAGTCTCCGGCAAGCTCCGAGCTCTTTTCTGTCCCTACGGTTTCGTATTTTCTAGAAACACTTCTGAGATTCATCTATGTGTTTTTTGTTTTTTGCTTAGCAATAGTCCATTGTATGGATATATCACAAATTGTTCATCCATTTACCAGTTAATGGGTATTTGGAATGTTTCCAGTTTTGGGCTATTATGTATAAAACTGCTAGGAACATTCACGTGTCTTTGTAGGGAGCTTTATTTTCATTTTTCTTGGGTAAATACTGATGAATAGAATTGCTGAATCATACAGTTAGCATATGTTTAACTTTCTAAGAAATTGCCAAACTATTTTTTCCAAAGTGACTGCACCATACAGTAGCTGTGCAGTAGTGCCGTCAGAGGTATGAGAGGTCTAGTTCTCCACACCTTCTCCAGCAGGTGGTATGGAGAATTCTTTAAACTTTAGCCATTGTGATAGTTGGGTAGTAATTCTTATTGTGTTTTTTGTGTTGTTGGGGTTTTTTTGGCTGTGCCCAAGACATGCAGAAGTCCCTGGGCCAGGGATCAAACAGCAGAGACAATGCCAGATCCTTAGGGCTGTGCCACCAGGGAACTCCTTATTGTGGTTTTAATTTGTATTTACTTAATGATGGATGCTAAGCACCATTTATTTTCCCTCTTTCTTTAAAAAAATTATACAAGGAGTTCCCATTGTGGCGCAGCAGAAACAAACCCAACTAGTATCCATGAGGATGCAGGTTCGATCTCTGGCCCTGCTCAGTGGGTTAAAGATCCAGCATTGCCATGAGCTGAGGTGAAGGTCACAGATGCGGCTTGGATCCCTCATGGCTGTGGCTGTGGTGTAGGCTAGTAGCTGCAGCTCCAATTCGACCCCTAGCCTGGGAACTTCCATGTCCCACAGGTGCGGCCCTAAAGGGAAAAAAAAGGCAAAAAACCCTGTAGAAGTAGTAAATAGCCATAATAGAAAATAAATTTTATGCAGGGATAAGCAAAAAGAAGAAAAACCAAAATAAAGATCACCTGTTACCCTGGAGACAACCACAGTTGACACTCTGAGCCACATCCAACATCTGTCTCTTGAGACAAACCTATGATTGTGTTTTATTTATTTATCTGAGAAAATAATAGATGCACCTGGTATGACGTTTGAAAGGAATGACAGGATAAGTATTGAGAAATGTCTCCCATTCATTCAGTTGCCAAAGTCAAAAAAAGTCTAACCAGCCATGGGGTAACAGAGAACAGGCATCAACTGCATCCCTTTGATGTGCTGAACATCAGCAAGTCCAGGAAAACCCAGCATGCACAAACCTTATGCCCCACAGGGTCCATTCCACAGCCTGTAACCAGAAAAAAACAGCAGAGACACACGGAGCAGGACGCTGAACGAGAATATCCATAGATGCATTATCCATAATAGGAAAAATCCAGATGTCCACTGATGGGATAATAGATTTTTAAAATGCAATACATTCATACCAGGGATGAATACAGACCAATGAAAAAAAGTGAATGGACTACAGCTACACACATGAATGAATGAATGAATCTTCACAATATGATGTTGAAAGGAAAAACTTAGTAGATTGGAAACAACTACAAGTACACAATACATTATTTAGACTGTATGTATATATATGCCAACTACACAAAAGGAGCTAGGCAAGAAAAGCACAAATAGCAGAAGATCGGTTCCCTTTGGAGGGACGTAGGGACATGGGATCAAGCAGGGTCCCATGGGCAGATACATCGCATTGTTAGGTTCTACTCCTTGGGTTGGACAGAGAGTTAAAAATAATCAATCACGAAAACTGAGCAGGCACAGACCAATGACCCAAGTGCATCATAAATCAAGGATTATTCATCTCATTCTGAGCGCATGTGGTACATTAAAAATTTTAAGGTAGGAGTTTCCAGTGTGGCTCAGTGGGTTAAGAAATTGATGTAGTCTCCCTGAGGATGTGGGTTGGATCCCTGGCCTTGCTCAGGGGATTAAGGATCTGGCATTGCTGCAAGCTGCAGCATAATTTACAGATGCAGCTCAGATCTGGTGTTGCCATGGCTGTGGTAGGCCTTGGCTGCAGCTCCAATTCGACTCCTAACCTGGGAATTTCCATATGCTGCAGGTGCAACTGTATAAAGAAAAAAATAAAGAAAGAAAAAGAAAGCAAAGTGGGGAATTCCTGTCGTGGCGCAGCAGAAACAAATCTGACTAGGAACCCTGAGGTTGCAGGTTCGATCCCTGGCCTTGCTCAGTGGGTTAAGGATCTGGCATTGCTGAAGCTGTGGTGAAGGTCACAGATGCGGCTTGGATCCAGTGTTGCTGTGGCTGTGATGTAGGCTGGCAGCTGTAGTTCCGATTAGACCCCTAGCCTGGGAACCTCCATATGCTGTGGGTGCAGCCCTGAAAAGACAAAAGACAAAAACAAACAAACAAACAAAAAAAACCCAAAAACAAAGTATCACATTGTAAATCAACTATATTTCAGTATTTCAATAAAACTTTATTACTTTTTGTGTTTCCTTCAGCAATAAACTTCCCACTCTACCTGTTCTATAGAGTAACCTGTGTTTTTACTCAACAGCCATTCACAGATAACTTACCATATCAATAAAACAGATTCCCAATAGCATTTTAATGGCTGTATAATTTTCCATTCTTTAGGCCTATACTTTATTAAACTAATTCCCATTTTGATAGACCTGGGTTTTTTCTCCCCAGTGTTAATTCTTTTTTTTTTTTCTTTTTTCCTGAATGACAATTATAATAGCTTTTAGGGCCACACCAGCTGCATACGGAAGTTCCCATGCTAGGGATCAAATTTGGAGCTATAGCTGCCTGCCTAGGCCACAGCCACAGCAACTCAGGATCTGAGCTGTGTCTGCAACCTACACCACAGCTCACAGAAACACCGGATTTTTAACCTACTGAACGTGGCCAGGGATTGAACCTGTGTCCTCATGGATACGAGTCACGTTTGTTACTGCTGAGCCAGGACAGGAACTCCCCGACTGTTAATTGCTATAAATAATGGCATGAGGAATTCCTTGATATATATGCCTTGATGGACTGTATGGAGTTACTGGATCAAAGATTATATGCATCTCTCGGGGTTTTGAGCTTACATTGTGTCCACCAGCAAGGAGAGAGGGGACTGTCTTTGAGAGGCCCAGCAGCTGGCCTGGTGCTGTGAGGTCTTTTGTTGCTAAAGCTACCCCAGAGGTTACTCAGCAGCAAAGCACTGCTAACCATTCCCAGGACCTCCCTGTGGGGCAGCAGGAAATGGGGTGGCTCCTTGGGCAGAGGAGAACAACAAGTCTTTATTAAAATGCTATTCACCAAGAATGCTTTATTAGCAAAGATCTTGGCTTTGCAGTTGGGCAACTCCCTGCAGACTGGCGTGGGACTATGTCTCCTGAGGGCAGAAGAGCAGGAGTCCAGGGTATGCAGGGCTCCTTAGTATCGGCCCCACTTCCGTTCACTCAGTTATGCAATTAATAGTGTGCCGTGGCAAAGAGCTGGCACTAGAGCCAGATGGCCTGGATTCAAATTCTTGTTCCTCTGCTTCCTAGCTGTGTGACTTTGGGCCAGTTTAGAATCTCTCTACCTTTAGTTTGCCCTTCTGTAAAATGGGGCTAATGCTACCCAGCTCATGGGGTTGTTTTGGCACACGAATGAGTTGGTATACATAAAGTGCTCATAACACACCCGGCACGCTGAAAGCCCTCTGCAATTATTAACTATTGCTACATATCTGCCCTGGGCTAGACTCACAGCCCCTGCTCTCAAGGCATCCTCAAGTTGGTGGGGGAAATGGAAGCATTTACACCTCAGGGTGATGAGCGCATTAAGGCAAGTGCTAAGGAAACTCCTAGGAGGGATGCCAAACCTGGAAGGCTTCCTGGAAGAAGTGGCAACAGAGCAGGAAACAAGTCACTTATAGGCTAAAGTAGAGGCAAAGAGATTTTGAGAGATGAGAGATCAGCCATTAACACCCTTTACTAAAACAGTGAAGATGAGATTCAGAAAAGACATTCAGCCTTGGATTTCAATTCAGCAATTTCTCAGCACTTGCCTAGGTCCCAGGTACTGCGCTCAGGGCCAGGGGTGAGTGCAGGCTGGGGATAGTCAGGCAGAGGCCCTCGGGAAGCTTAAGATCTAACTGGGGAGAGGAACGTGAAATGCCTATGAGCAGGACTCTGATGACATCTATTCAAGGAAGGGACACCGTGGCAAATGGGCAACTAATTCTGACACTCCAGGATTATGAAAGGCTTCACAGAGGAAATGCTTGTAAGAATTGATCAGATGTGGGGCAGGATGGGGCAGAAGTCAGGCACCCTGGACAGGGGAACAGCACAAGCAAAGCTGAGACATCAGGACAGCCTCATCCTAAAAAGAGAGGAGCTCCCTGGTGGTTCAGTAGATTAAGGATCCAGCTTTGTCACTGCTGTGGCTCTGGTTACAGCTGTGGCACAGGTTCCATCCCTGGCCCAGGAACTTCCCACATGCTGTGGGGCACGGCCAGAAAAAAAAAAGCATGAGATAATTGTCCAGTGTGGCTTGCAGGGCTCTGACCTGGAAAGAGGTGAGGGGTGTGCAGGATTAAGGCTATAAGGTCAGCTGAGGCCAGTGTCTGAAGAACATCACATGACACACTTCTTGGACTTTATCTAATAGGTTATGGGAACAGAACAGAAGTGTTTAAGCAGAGAAAGGATGGGAAGAGATCTGTGTTCTAGAAAGGTGACTCTGGCACAGATGGGGGAGGAGCCTCAGGAGGCAGCACAGCTCCAGGGCCCCTGTAATCGTCTAAGCAACAATTTTTTTTTTTTTTTGTACTTTTAGGGCCACACCCGTGGCATATGGAGGTTCCCAGGCTAAGGGTCGAATCAGCTGCTGGTTTACACCACAGCCACAGCAATACTGGACCTGAGCCACATCTGTGACCCACACCACAGATCCTTAACCCACTGAGCAAGGCCAGGGATCGAACCTGCATCTTCATGGCTACTAGTCAGGTTCGTTTCCCCTGAGCCACAACAGGAACTCCAAAGCAACAAATTTGGTGGGCACACAAAGGAGCCCTCTGAAACACTTGAAATCCAAACCCTGAAGTTTTTCCCTGGTGGCTCAGAGTCGAGAGATTCTAAAATCCCTGGAAAAATAAATCTGCCCCTGACCCTAGCCAGCAGGAGCAAGAGCGACTCGATAGGCTTGTTGATTAGGATTAGGAAAACTTGTTCCCCTTTATAAGGGTCAACCAAATTATTAGGGGAAATAGAGCAACATATTAAAGTAAAATGAATACATTTCATTTCATTTCATAAGTGAAATGAATACATTTCATTTCATAACGGAAACAATACATGAGACCAATACGTAAAATACTTCTAAAGGATGTGAAGTGTAGTCCATCCAAAGCAATCTTGACTTCAGGTCCACAGAGACACAGAGAAGGAGAGAAGGGAGGGAAGGGTGGGGAATCTGGCCAAGTGGGAGTGGTGGAGGCCCAGGGCAGAGGGGAAGGGAGAGGGCACGGAAGGGAGGGTAGTGCCCTGGGCCTGGGTGTGGACTGTGTAGGAGCCTTGGAATTGGAGGCCCTGGGTTTGAATCTCAGTCATTTACCCACCTATCTTAGCCCTGATTTCCTGACTTGTCAAATGAGGATCATAACATCTATTTTTATTTTTATTTTTTTGTCTTTTTGCCTTTTCCAGGGCCTCTCCTGTGGCATATGGAGGTTCACAGGCTAGGGGTCTAATCAGAGCTGTAGCCACCGGCCTACACCACAACCACAGCAACGTGGGATCCGAGCCACGTCTGCGACCTACACCACAGCTCACAGCAACGCCGGATCCTTAACCCACTGAGCAAGGCCGGGGACCAAACGACCAAACCCGCAACCTCATGGTTCCTAGTTGGATTCGTTAACCACTGAGCCACAACAGGAACTCCTGGACCTGTATCTAAAAGAATTCAATTGCTCTGGCCACCTGACTGGAGGGAGTAAGAGAAAGGGCTCTGCAGACCACCTGGCTTTCAAGAGATTTCTTTCTTTCTTGTTTTCTTCCTAGGGCTGCACCTTCGGCCTGTGGCGGTTCCCAGGCTAGGGGTCGAATCAGAGCTCCAGTTGCCAGCCTACACCACAGCCACAGCCCCGCCAGATCCGAGCTGCGTCTGTGACCCTCCCCAAGGCTCACGGCAATGCCAGATCCTTAATCCGCTGAGTGAGGCCAGGGATCGAACCTGCATCATCACAGACACTAACCTGCTGAGCCGCAACAGGAACTCCTTAAGAGCCCTCTTAAGATTAGGCTCTTAAGACAGGGGGCTGCTGCTGCTGCTGCTAGTTTTACTCACTATCATTTTCTTTGGAAGTTCTCACTGGCCACATGTTATTCACAGCAATTCAGCTGCTTGATTAACCTCTCTCATGTCATGGGGGTCACCCAGGATGGGGTGTTCTCTTAGAGCTTCAGTACTGTGGGCCCAGTGCCCTCCTGCTTCCCCCATCCCCAGATTTCTCCCTGCTGGGCCTTCCAAGAAGCACCAGGGGTAGATGGGGCAACATGTTTCTCTTATCCCCTTGTCCCCCAACTGCCTGGCAGCACATGAAATGACACAAGCAGGGCCCCTGAGCCGCTCTCCCTCATGCCCTGTGCTCAGGCCTTGCCCCTGAGCTTCTGCTTCTTGCCAGGAAACCACCTAAGGGAGGAAACGTGGAATATGAAATAAAGGACGTGGGTTCCCTTCATGATGTGAGGCCCCCCACTTCCCCTTTGCTCTTCCTCCTCTTTCCTCTTGAGCTGGTAGCAACTTCCCTCTCCCATTTCTAGAAGCAAGTGCAACAGATGCTGTGGGAAGCTGGCACCAATGGTCCTCCCTTCCAGGATCCCCTGGCCTGTGTGCAGCCCGGACCTCTCTCCAGAACCCCACACCTGTAGAACCCCACTGCCCCTCACATCTCCACTTCCATGTCCAACAGGCACCTCACAACACTCCAAACCACAGGCAAGTTCAGAATCAAACTCATCATTGCCCTTCTCCAACCTGCTCCTCTTCCTGTCTTCTTCATTTCAGAAAAGTCATCCCAGGAGTTCCCTTCACAGCTCAGAGGTTAATGAACCCGACTAGCATCCATGAGGATGCAGGTTCAATCCCTGGCCTCACACAGTGGGTTAAGGATCCAGCGTTGCCTTGAGCTGTGGTGTAGGTCACAGACTTGGCTTGGATCCTTTGTTGCTGTGGCTGTGGTGTAGGCCGGCAGCTGTAACTCCAATTCGAACCCTAGCCTGGGAACTTCCATATGCCGCAAGTTCGGCCCTAAAAAGCAAAAAAAAAAAAAAAAAAAAGGAGAAAGCCAAAAAAAAGTCATCCAGGGCAGAGAGACCTGAACACCTTGTCCTTAACTCCTTCCTCTCGCTCACTGCCTGCATCTGATCGGCCACCGCATCCTCCCAAAGATCCCTGAGTCCAGCCACTGTTGTCCACTCCCACCACCACCCCTACTCCGACGACAGCTATGTCTTCTGTGATAAGTGATTCCCCTTTGCTCACTGGCTCCACTCTCTCCCTTCTCCCCCTGCTCTCTGCTCCAGAAGCCTGAACTCTAGAGCTGGTGCCAGCCTAGAAACTTGGATTCTGGCTTTCAGCTGGATAACCTGAGGAAGGAACCCCGCAGAGACAGGGCTGGGAAGGGAGTGAGCTACACTCCCCGATCCCCTCCTGCCAGGCTGAGGTTTGCTGGTGGCTGCGTTCTGCAACCTATGGCCACAGCTCCTGACACCTGGATCTCTTCTGTGGCTCCAGCTCTCCCTGGGGTGTGAAAGGCCATTTCCCACCCTTGCCTTATCAGGCCTAAGGGTGGCAGTGGCTTCTCATCTGCTAGTCCCCGCAGGCCTGCCATCGCACCTTGGTTACAGAGCCCAGAAATGGTTCTGATCCCCTGGGGACACCTGGCAATGGCAAGAGACATTTTCGGTTGTCACAGGTGGGGAGAGGCCTACTGGCATCTGGTGGGGAGAGGCCAGAGATGCTGCGAAACATTCTACACAAAGGGTGGCCCCCAGCTCACTCCCTGATGACAATTATCCTCTCAAGGTCAGCGGGGCTTAGATTAAGAAACCTCGCAATGCCGTCAATTGTACCTCCGTTAACTCTGCTCAGTTCATCTTTTAAGTTGGCTTCTTTTCCTTTTTTAAAAATTTTTTCTTCTTTTTTATTTTTTGCTTTTTAGGGCTGCATGCGCAGCATATGGAGGTTCCCAGGCTAGGGGTCGAATCGGAGCTACAGCTGTCAGCCTACACCACAGCAATGCCAGATCCGAGCCGCGTCTGAAAACTACACCACAGCTCACGGCAATGCTGGATCTTTAACCTGCTGAGAGAGGCCAGGGATTGAACCCTCAACCTCATGGTTCCTAGTGGGATTTGTTTCTGCTGCACCATGAAGGCAACTCCTTTTTCTTTTTCTTTTTTTCCTTTTTGCTCTTTTTGCTTTTTAGGGCCACACCTGCAGCATATGGAAGTTCCCAGGCTAGGGTCAGATTGGAGCTGCAGCCACAGCAACATGGGATCTGAGCTGCATCTGTGACCTACACCACAGCTCATGGCAACGGCTGATCCTTTACTCATTGAGCGAGGTCAGAGGTTGAACCCGAGCCCTCATGGATACTAGTCAGATTCCTAACCTGCTGAGCCACCATAGCAATTCCTTGCTTCTGTTTCTTGCCAGCACCCTGGCTGACACATCTGGTCTCCCCTTTCTTTTGCTTTTTGTTTTTTGTTTTTGTGTTTTTGCTATTTCTTGGGCTGCTCCTGCAGCATATGGAGGTTCCCAGGCTAGGGGGCTAATTGAAGCTGTAGCCACCGGCCTACACCAGAGCCACAGCAACGCGGGATCCGAACCGTGTCTGCAACCTACACCACAGCTCACGGCAATGCCAGATCCTTAACCCACTGAGCAAGGGCAGGGACCGAACCCGCAACCTCATGGTTCCTAGTCGGATTCGTTAACCACTGAGCCACAATGGGAACTCCTGGTCTCCCCTTTCACGCTCCCTCTGTCTCTTGTCCATTTTCTGCACAGCAGCCTGAGGCTCTGCCTCCTCTCTCCTTTGCTGCCTCCCTCCCTGTTGCTTCTTTTCATTTTTCAAACCTAACATTTGAGATGGGTAAGACATTCACCTAGTTCAAAAATAACAAGACACTAGCGTTCCTGCTTGGTGCAGTGGGTTAAGAATCCAACTGAAGCGGCTTGGGTCACTGCAGAGGCGTAGGTTCTATCCCCGGCCTGGTGCAGTGGGTTAAAGGACCAGGTGTTGCTGCATCTGGGATTCGATGCCTGGGCTGGGGAACTTCCATAGGCCTCAGAGGTGGTCATAAAAAAAAAAAAACAAAACAAAACACAGAACACAAAAAAGGTATAAAGTATAATTGTCCCCTTTACTCCTGTCAGCCATCTGCCTAATGAATTCCTGGCCCTCTCCTTAGACTTAATTAACTGCTATTAGGAGTTTCTCTTGCATTCTTCTAGAGCTGTGCTGTTCAGCAAGGTGGCTGCTAGCCACATGTGTCTCATATATACACACATATGTAGTTTCTGGCCATGGCTGTGGCACGCAGAAGTGCCAGGGCCACGGATGGAACCCTCGTCACAGCAGTGACCACGCGGGATCCTTAACCACTACTAGGCCACCAGGGTGCTGGGCAGGGTTGCAGTTCTAAAATGGGTAACCCAGGGACAGAATCTCTGAGAATGAAATGAAAGATTCTGTTCCTTTGGTCACACCAGTCACATTTCAAGGGTCATGTGTGGCTTAGTAGCTACAGTGCTGGTCAGTAGAAATACAGGGGAATTTTCCCCATTATCGGGGAAAATTCTCTTGGACAGGGCTGTTCCAGAGCTTCTCTGCATCTTTAAGTAAAAAATTCATATAGTCTCATTTTTCTGACACAAAAGGTAGCACACGTTCCATAGTATTCTCCAATTTGCTTTTTCACTTGACAGGATGCCTTCCAGATCTTCCTACATCTGTGCATAAAGTGCTTTCTCATTTTTTGTTTCAGTAGCAGAATATTCCACGCTGTGAATGTGGCAGAGTTTATTTAAGCAGCCACCCACTGACTAAGGGTTGTTACGCGTGTTTTGCTCTTACAGACAATGCAACAATGGTAAATGACCTTGTCCATCTGGAACTTTTCACGTACACAGTGTATACCTAGGATATACACATGAGAGATCATTCTAGAGCACCAGTTTGGTCATGCCTCTTCCCCTCTAAGCACACAGGGCTCCTCCTGATCTCCTTTTCCAGCCCACAGCAAACTCCTACACAGTCCTCAGGTCTCAACTTGATTGTCACCTCTGCTGGGAAGCCCTCCCCGACTCACACCAGGTCAGGTTTGGATTCCCGATGTGTAATTGCCTGGTTCTTCCTGGTCTCCTCCCTCGGTCTGGAGCTTTACGAGGGAGGCATGGGGTGGGGCTGTCTTGTTTTACCGTGTCCCCCCAGGGCCTGCACTCAACAGGGGCTCAATTAATATTTGCTGAATGATGAGGCAGGCACCAAGTTTCAGCAGTGCTACTTTCCAGTACATCTTGGGCTCCCAAATCATGAAGCTGGCAAGGAGAACCCCTAGCAAGCAGCTGAGTCAGATGGAGAGACTGAGGCACGCAGGTGGCAGCCTTTCAATCAGCCTCCCTGACGTCTCCCTTTTTTCTAGCCCGCTTTATAGTTAATAATTATAGTAACTCTGGAGTTCTCGTTGTGGCTCAGCCATAACAAACCCGACTAAGATCCATGAGGGCATGGGTTCGCTCCTTGGCCTCACTCAGTGGGTTAAGGATCCAGTGTTGCTGAGAGCTGTGGTATAAGTCACAGATGCGGCTTAGATTCCTCATTGCTGTGGCTGTGGTGTAGGCTGGCAGCTGTAGCTCTGATTCGACCCCTAAGCTTGGGAACTTCCATATAGCTCGGGTGTGGCTCTAAAAAAAAAAAAAAGAACAGTAACCTAAGGATTAATATTTATCATTTCTATGGGCCAAGTGCTGCTCTAAGTGTGTTACACGCATGAACTTGATTGTTGCAGCAGCTCTGTGAGGCATACTCTCATTATGCCCAACTTACAGGTAAATACACTGATAACTTGTTACAAATGGCAGGGAAAGACTTGAACCCAGGCAGTAGGGCGTCAGAGCCCACACTCCCATGCACTCTGCCGAGCTATCTACTATTCTTGGTGGCTTCTCACCACCTCAAGCCCAGAGCCCCTTCTCTTGACATTTCCCACCCTGGTCCTTGTCACTCCTCCCCACCCCTGATCACATCCCTTCCAGCTTGGCTTAGTTTATTTTCTACTTCATTGGGTTCCCTCTGGAATAAGATTCTGAGACCCAAACCAGACTGGGCTCTTCTATCCACTTGCTATATCTACCTTATGGGCTTCAGTCTCCTCATCTGCACAACTCATCAGTGACAACAGAAAGCATGGGACTCTCCTTTCAGCTCCTTACCCAATTCCCATGCACCCTTTAAGCCAACTCTAAGAGCCTCCTCCTTCAGGAAGTCTTCCCAGATTTCTCTAGCCCCTAAAGTTCCCTCCCTCTCTTCCCTGAAGTGTAGGTAAATTTTAATACTCAGATTAGCACCTAATTATTCTTTTATGTTCTGGATGTTAATTCCCCTCCCCTCCCCCTGCCAAAAAAGTGATACGCTGAAAAAACATATAAGATATGAAGTAGAGCATAGGAGCTCTCTTGTGGCACAGTGGTTTAAGGATCCAGTGTTATCACTGAAGCTGCTTGGATGGCTGCTGTGACACAGGATCCATGGCTTAGGATCCCTGGCTCAGGAACTTTCACAGCCTGTGGGCGCAGTACCCCCCTCCCCCCAAAAAAACAAGTAGAGAGTAGATTTCATTTTGCAGCTTCATTCCTTGAAGTACCATCTTCATTGTTTATGTCATTCCTAAATTCTACTTTCACTAATCTTTACTTAATATTCTTTTTGTTTGTTTGTTTTTTTAGGGCCACACCCGAGGCATATGGAGGTTCCCAGGCTAGGGGTCTAATCAGAGCTGTAGCTGCCAGCCTACACCACAGCCACAGCAATGCCAGATCTGAGCCAAGTCTGCGACCTACACCACAGCTCATGGCAACGCTGGATCCTTAACCCACTGAGTGAGGCCAGGGATCAAACTTGCAACCTCATGGTTCATAGTCGGATTTGTTTCCACTGCACCATGACAGGAATGCCATCCTCTTTTTTCTTCGCCAATATTCTTTCTTTAAATGGACTCATTTAAAACAAATTTATTTTAAATGTCAACTGTACAGCACAGGGCACTATGTCCAATTTCTTGGGGTAGAACATGATGGAAGATGGTACGATAAAAAGAATGAGTGTGTGTGTGTGTGTGTGTGTGTGTCTGGGTCACAGGTGTATAGCAGAAATTGACCCTCCTTGCTGTACAGTGGGAAAATAAAAAAAAATATTAAAAAAAAAAGAAATTGATACAACACTGTAAATCAACTATACCCTAATAAAAAATTATTTTAAGTGAAAAAGTAACAGTACTGTAAATAAAAGCCAGCATGATTTGTGGTAACTAGAAAATAAATACAAATACAATGATGACAGAACAATGTTGTTAAATTCTAGGCCTTCTCTGGTTGGGAGAGAACCATGTGTTAAAGCCATTAAAGGCTTGCTAAGCACAGAAAAGGAGAGAAAGAAAATTGCAAATGAAATAACTTTCTCTCTGTGTGACTCAGGATCACTTGAGACTTTAATACCTTGCTCATGTATCACCTGATATCATCTCACATCCCACCACAGGCCCGAAGCCCACACGCTAGGAAGCAACGACTTGGTCAGAACAGACAGGACCAGCTTCATCTCCCATCTCTGCCACGCTCTAGCTCAGCTTGCTCCCCTGCAAGAGGCACAAGTATAACCACTCCAGGACAGCCGGCAGGGTTCAATGAGACAGCACACGCGATGGCCCTGGGTTCTCTAGGCTCTGCTGCTTACCACCTGGGCATGACCACGGGTGACTCACCCGCCTCCCTGGCTTCAGTTTCCTCACCTCCAAAAAGGAATTGATAAAACCTGCCTTGGGGGCTGTAAAGCACCTTTATTCAACAAATAGTACCTACCATGTTCCAGGTACTAAACCATGGCTTGGGGATGAAACAGTGGAGAAGCAACAAAAATCTCTGCCCACATGGAGCTTATATTTAAACAAGGGGGCAGGGAAGATAATGACTAAACCGGACAAACACAAAATATGTAGTGTAGTATGGTGAGAAGCAATAAATGCTAGAGAATGCTTATGGAAAAATGAGGGGTGGAGGCGGGGTTGCTATTTTAAAGGTGGGCTAATCCAGGGACAGAATCTCTGACAAGTGGACACCTGGGTGATGTCTGAAGGAGGTGAGGAGCCATAAGGTATCTGGGGCAACTGCAGGCCAGGCGGAGGGCATGGCCAGTGCAAAGGCCCCGCCGAGATGGGAGCCAGCCTGGACTACGCTGACAGAAGCAGGAGGCTGATGCAGCCAAAACAAAGGCGGGACTGAGGGAAGAGCAGCAGGTGGTGAAGTCCCAGGGGCAACCGGATCAGAGCCTTGTGGGACGTGTTAAAACTTCCGTTTTGATTTGGAGGGAAACTTGAGCCTACTGCCTGCACACAGCAAGTGCATAATTCACAGACGCTCTAAAGGCAGTCATTCCTGTAATTACTTAGCATTACTTCTGAGGTCTCCCCAGAAGCCCTTGGTTGTCAGGTTCCAGGGGGGCAAGAGGCCTGCCCTCCCCTGCCTCAGCGGCCAGCCTTGGTTTACTGGAAGCCAGTGCAGACACGGCACTGCCCAAGCATTCCTGACCCACCCAGCCCTGCTCAGATTCCTCCCTGCCCGTCGCACCCCTGCCACTTGCTGGGCAGTGGGCACAGGAATGCTGAGGCAGCTGAGGGCTGGGCCCTCCCCTAGCGAGGAGAAGGTCAAATAACAAGAAGCAGTAACAGAAATAACAGCAGTGACCACTTCTAGCATCCTAATGGCCCACTGGGCAGAGCGCTGAGTGCTATTCATCACGGCGGCCTCCTTGCCACCTCTCCTTTGAGAGGTGAGGCTGGTGAGTCACGCCCACCTCTGTCACCTCTGGGGGCTGCACTCTTCACCAGGGCTCTTCTCCCCTGGACTTGGGGCTCCTGACAGGCTCCCCCGACTCAGTCCAGAGGCCTCTGAGAAAGAAGAATCTTGCGGCTCCTGCCTGCCAGCTCTGCAGCGGCCCGCAGGCCTGGACAGGTCCCGGCCGCCTCCTGGGCGGCTGAGGATGGAGCAGGAGAGGGATCGGGTTTCGCCAGCTCCAGGATGAGGCAAGGTTGCTGAGTCAGGTCTTTTCCCAGGGCTTCTGGGACCAGGCCTTGCCCTGAGCTCAGCCTCCAGACTGGGTGAGGAGGTGGCAGCCCAGGCCAGGGCACCTGGTACCTGGGCCATACCTGTCTGACCTCACCTCCCATGGCACCCTCGCTCCGTCCCTCTGCTTCAGCTGCTCTGGCCTCCCTGCTGAACTCTGCTCAAGTCCACCCAGCACACTCCTGGCTCAGGGCCTTTGCTCTTATAACTTTTACTAGACATTTCTGCATACTTGCTCCCCAGTATCCTCCAGTCTGCTCAAATGCCCCCTTCTCAGTGAGGCCTTTCCTGACCACTAGAACTGAACCGAACCCCCCCCAGCCCCTTCCTTCCTACACGCCGTCCCCTTTCACTGCACCGTCTGTTTCGCTGGTTTGTCTTGTTTATGGCATCCTGTCTCCCACTGACCGTCAGCAGGATCGCCCTTATACTGGGCAGGAAGGGCTCTGCCTTGTGCTACAAAGGCCCTGCTCTGGCCGTCCTGCCCCTTCCACTGAGCTAAGGAGTTGTGACCGTAGAACCTGTGCCCCTGGCCCTGCCCTCTAGACCATTCCCTGCATGAATGGTCCCAACTCTCCCCAGGTCTGTCCCGGGCAGCCAGCACAGCCAGGCATGCACTCCTAGGCGCAAGGAGTGGTCAGTGGATGGCTGTGTGTGGAGCTCCAGTTTGGATGGATGGGCTGGGGAGTTACCCACACACACAAACACACACACACATGCAGGCACAAGGACTCTCATGGTGTAGGATGAAGCCTGGGGTGGGTAGAGTAGCAGACTGACCACCACTCCTGGGTTGGGGGCTAACTCTGCCAGTGCAGCCACACTCTGCCCAGTATTCTGGGTGTCTGGGAATCCAGATTAAAACTGGCCTTCCTGATGGCTGTGAAGACATGCTCTTCTATGCACGAAGGTGGCATAGCTTTTATTTAAGTTTATGACCTTAGGAGTTCCCGTCGTGGCTCAGTGGTTAACGAATCCAACTAGGAACCATGAGGTTGTGGGTTCGATCCCTGGCCTTGCTCAGTGGGTTAAGGATCCGGCATTGCCGTGAGTGTAGGTTGCAGACGCGGTTCAGATCCTGCGTTGCTGTGGCTCTGGCATAGGCCGGCGGCTACAGCTCCAATTAGCCCCCTAGCCTGGGAACCTCCATATGCCGCGGGAGTGGCCCAAGAAATGGCAAAAAGACAAAAAAAAAAAAAAAAAAAGAAAAGAAAAAGTTTACGACCTTGACTCATATGGTATGTGGTCCCTACAAATATTTTTTCCTGGAGCCACCCAGACATTAGAGCTGGGATTTTGATGTTGTCTGCATTTTTGTATCCTTAGCCCCTACAGGGGTGCCTGGCACAGAACATATGCTCAACGAACAGCTGTTAGATTAATGAATAAAAAAGCCCTGGGGTGATGCTGCACACACCCCAGAAGCGGTAAGAAATGCTCAAGCTTTTCTGGGTCAGGACCTCGGAGTCTCAGGGTCAAGTGGGGCCAACTCCGCCATGGTGGGGGTGGGGCTATGGCACCTGCCCCGACGCCTGAGCCATTGCTGGGGTTTTTAAATTCTTACTAGTATAAGAGCCCCTACTACGGAATCAAGGACACCTGGACCCAAAAACCATCTCTGTCACTGCTTAGATATGTATGGTCATTTATCTCTCTGACCCTCAATTTCCTTTAAAAAAGAACCATAAAACCTCTCCCCCCAAACTTGTCAGTGGGAGAAGGTATGTAACTGCCTCCACGGCCAGTCACCACCTGATAAACAGTGACCACTGCCAACAATGCCACTATCATCATCACCACAGTGTCCCAGGCAGTTCCTGACACACGGCCAATTCCCATACACCTTCTGTGGCAGCCAGTGTGACTATTGGTGTTCCCTCACCCTGGGAGGTGCTGGCTATGCTGTGGTTTGGGTGAATGGTGCCCTCTGCTGGAGGCAGGGGGGAAGGGCCTTCGGGGAAGCCACGGCCTCCCAGACCACTGAAGTGGCTTTGTGCAGCTGGAGGGCTAAGGGAGGGGAGGGCAGTTTCCACTCAAGGTGTGAGTCCAGAGGTAAAGGAGCAGTAGCTGGCCCTGTCAGTCCCTCAACAACCACCAGAGCAGCGATAAGAACATTTCCACAGCGCCCCCTGCCAGGCCCCCTTCTAAGCACTTTGTAGGTAAGTAGTAACATATTTACTCATCTTCCTGATGAAAAAACTGAGTCACAGAAAGGTTAAGTGATTTGCCTAAGGCAGCATGCCTGGAGGTGCTGGGTTTTGAACCTGTGCCCTGAACCACTCTCCTTGGTGGTGGACTATTTTAGTAGGAGGTGGAAGGTAGGTTCCGCCTTTAGCCTAAAGGAATGGAATCCCCAGTGAGTCTGGAATTGGACACACAGGGTGTAGGCAGCCCAAAGGGCTTCGCACAGTGACCGCCCCCACCCTTCCAGTGGCAGCACTGTTGCCTGGCTGAGCGCAGGCCCCTCCCTCACTGGCCATCCCTCAGCATCTCCCTACCTGCGTCATCTTGCTGCATTTCCATGTGGGCCTGTAGTTAAGGAAGGTCCATGCCTAGCACGGAAAGCCAGGAATTTGAGGCCTCAGCCACTTGCCCATCTTCTGGGGATGAGAATCATCCCCTTTGGCCCCTCCAGGGCCTGGGCCAGGGCCACCTGGTGAGATGGCTCCTATCTGTAGCCTTTTGGGGAGGAAGCAAAAAGACTGTCAGGTTAGCCACCAGGGAAAAGGCATAGTGGGAGCTCTGCCCATCTCTGCTCCACTGGACGGATCTTGAATGCCTTTTTTTAGAACCTTTCTTTTCCCATTTGAAAAATGGCAGGTGGAGTTTCTGTCGTGGCTCAGTGGTTTACGAATCCAACTAGGAACCACAAGGTTGCAGATTTGATTCCTGGCCTCACTCAGTGGGTTAAGGATACGGTGCTGCTGTGAGCTGTGGTGTAGGTCGAAGATGTGGCTTGGATCCCGTGTTGCTGTGGCTCTGGTGTACGCTGGTGGCTAGCCTAGGAACCTCCATATGCCGCGGGTGCGGCCCTGGAAAAGGACAAAAAAAAAAAAAAAAAAGACAAAAAAAGACAGGTGTGGGTTGGAAATAGTTTTCATTTGGGTTCTTGAGGAGGAACACTGGGAAGATGAGGCGCAAGGCAGGTCTCTGGGCACCCTGATCCCTTCTTCGCACAGTTTCACTTTGATTTATCTTTTTTGTTGGTCTTGGGTTCTACGACTTCGGCTTTAAGCCTGGGGTGGGGGGAGGAAATCACTTAATAGAATGAGCCCAAGGGGTCCTTTCAGCACCAACCTGTCCCTCTAAACTGAACCCTCTACTCTTTGAATCCGGCAGCCTCGATCCCAACAAGGACCACAGGCCCCCTCTCCCCTCCCCAGTTGCTGGAGATCTGGCTTTGAAGCATTTGCAGAGATATTTCCAGGGATTTATTTTAACATTGCTAAGGGTAAAAAAACTAGAGTCTACTGGAGTTCCCATCGTGGCGCAGCAGAAATGAATCCAACTAGGAACCATGAGGTTTCGGGTTTGATCCCAGGCCTCGCTCGGTGGGTTAAGGATCTGGCATTGCCCTGAGCTGTGGTGTAGGCCAGCAGCTGTAGCTCTGATTGGACCCCTAGCTTGGGAACCTCCATATGCTGCACAAGTGGCCCTAAAAAAAAAAAAAAAAAAAAAAAAAAAAAAAAAAAAAAAAGAGTCTATGGATGGTGGTGAGATTAAATAAATGCTAACACATCCATACTGGATGTGATGGAGACAATAAAGCAATACATCTTTGGATGTCCTGTAATGAAAATGAAAAGATATAACGCAAAGTGTGCATGTAACACATAAGAGGGAAAAGGATTGGAAGGATGCAAGCTCAGCTGTTTGACCTCAAAATGATGCGGGTTCGATCCTTGGCCTCACTCAGTGGGTTAAGGATCCGGCATTGCCGTGAGCTGTGGTGTAGGTAGCAGACTCAACTCGGATCTGGAGTTGCTATGGCTGTGGTGTAGGCCAGCAGCTGTAGCTCCAATTCGACCCCTAGCCTGGAAACTTCCATATGCTGCAGGTGCGACCCTGAAAAAAAAAAAGCAACAAAAAAACATTCAGGGTACACAAAGCAAACATTCAGGTGCTCCCATTGGCAAGGTGGTCCCATGGCATGGCTGGTTATTTAGTTAGCACTCACTCTGAGTGGTTAGCACTGGTGACTTACCAGCTACAAACATATTGACTCATTACTGGCCCTAAAGACCAGAGTCTGTTTTGCAGATGAGACGTAGGGCCAGAGCGAGAGAGATTAACATGGGTTCCCATCCTGGAGCCCAGCTTCTTCTCTCCAAATCACTCAGAGGCTGGTGGCTGGTTCTATCACCCAGCGAATCTGGATCCATCCACAGAAACCGGGCTTGGCTAGGAAAGGCTGCTTTCACTCCTCCACGGCCTCCAAAAATCTCAGGGGGAGAAGGCCAGCCTGGACAGTGGGTGCTTGGTTTTATTATTAGCTTCAGCTGAAGACAGGGTTTCAGGCTTTATTCAGGCTTCTCGGAAAGGAGTTTAAGATAAGGGGCAGCAGGAGTTTGCTGGTTGAGACCTAATCCTCCCCACACGGCCTTATCAGCAATAGCAGCGGGACCCTGGGAGAGGGGAAGTGGAGGCCGCAGCTCCAGAGAGAGGCAGGAGGCGGCCTGGACTGTGGGCTGAGGTGCTACGGACAAAGGGTGGGTGAGGAGCTTTCTTACCAGACTCAGTTCCCTTTAAGCTTCCCCATGCAGGGTCTGGGGTTTCAGGACACCCACAGCCTCATTCTTCAGAGTCTTAGTCCTAAACTCGCCTGTGCGTCAGATCACCTGGAAGCCTTGTTCAAACAGAGTGCTGGGTGCTGCCTGAGAAGTTTCTGATTGGGCAGGTGATGCTGATGCCGCTGGTCCGAGACTGCACTTGGAGTTCCACTGCTCTCTAGGCTTAGTCTTGGGAAGTTCTGGTCGTGGCTCATTGGCTAACAAGACCAGCTAATATCCATGAGGATGCGGGTTCGATCCTTGGCCTCAATCAGTGGTTTAAGGATCCAGCGTGGCTGTGGTGTAGACTGGCACCTGCAGCTCTGATTTGACCCCTAGCCTGGGAATCCCCCTATGTTGTGGGCGCGGCCCTAAAAAGAAGCCCCCCACCCCGGAAAAAAAAGAATCACATTTACAGGCAGGAAACGCTGTTTTCAACTTTAGCAATCTTTTCAGCTTCACTTTGGATTCTTTGCAAAGATCAATTTAAAGTTTTGCTTGATCACACACATGGAATCCCCACTGCCTCTTCATCTGTGCCCTGGTGTTGTCAGGAATGTGCCAACCTCAGTGACATCCTGGGTGAGTTCTCTAATTTTCTGTCTGGCTTGGTTTTGATGATCAGGTGTCATTTTAAAAAAAACAATGAGGCCATTCATTAAAGGCAGAGGATCCCCTCAGAGGGTTATTGTGAGGATTTGTTTAAAGAAAATAATTGAAGTTAAGTGCTGTCTAGGTCTGAAGAGCACTGAGCAAATGGTGGCTGTTACCAGTGGACACAAAGAGCGCTTCCCATGTACCAGATGTTAATTTTAATTCACTTACTCACCATAAAGAGTCTCTATTTTAAACCTGAAAAATCTGAGGCAGGTAAAAGTTAAGGGACTTACTATGAAGTAAGTAGTAGAGCCGGCTCCTCCCCAAACCCTGTCTTTTGACACAGAGCCCGAGGCACAGGAGGAAACCTTTGAGAACCTTACCACCTACGTGTGCGGCCCGGGTCCAGAGGAGACAAGGCTGCAGCTCTGGTGGGGCTCAGCCCGCGGCGAGGAAGTTAGTGGTTCTCATACAGAGACAGCGGCTCTCAATCTGCAGAGAGGAAGGCAGAGGGTCTGTTCCGACCCGGGCCTGTCAAAAAATCCTGGGCTTCCTCCACCATCAGGAAGAAGCTGGGGTGGAGCCTACTGGGCTAGAAGCACTCTTGCCCCCTGTACAACTCTGAAAATTGTAGAAGCCATGGAAGCGTACACATTAAATGGGTGAATGTTATGGTATGTGAATTACACCTCGATAAAAGCGCTCTGTGTCAATAAAAATGCTAATTATACATCAGTAAAAGTGAAAGTTCACTCCCCTGGCACCTCTGGGAAAAGTTCCTTTAATAAAAAAGTTCTAGTACATTTACAGGATTGTCATCACCCTTCATCTACGGCACTCGATAGGGAAAATAAAAAATAAAGGACAACCTAGACACATTCAGTATAAAAAACGCAGGAATCCATTCAAACAGGAGGCCTCAGGGCCCGAAGATCAGAGAGAGAAGAGTGAGGCCCTGGGAGGTGGGCAGCTCAGGCCTGGGCTTCTGCAGGACCCCAGGGGACGGTTGAGGGCCCGCCTCTAACTTTTTGAAAAAAAAAAAAAAAAAAAAAAATCCAGATTGCTGTGAGAGGCCTCTTTCTAAGGAGAAGGGTCCATTCGGAGAAGGTGCTCGTGGGGGAGTCAGAATCAGTTCGGGTCCAGGACACAGGGCAGAGCGTTTTATGGCAGGAGAGACTCCGGAAACTTGGCGACCCTGGCCGAGGCGAAGAGGTTTTCGCCGCTGAAATCAAACTGCCCAGGTCCCTCCATTCTCAAAGGCTTAGAAACCTGCCCCTCTGACGGCCGACTCGAGGCTTCTTCCCTCCAAGTTGCTAAGGCCACTTCTCAACAAGCTCCAAAGTCCTCGGCCGAGGCGGGACGGAGACCCGGGGGGATGCAGCTGCCTGAGGCCTGGCCTGGCGCTTGGGCCCTGGCCCTGACGGCGTGGAGGCCTAGTCGTCCTGGCCGCCGCCGTACATGTCCGCCAGCTTCTTGAAGCGGCCGCCCCACTCGTTCAGATAGTCGTAGTCTTGGTCCTGGTCAGAGGCCGAGGAGGTGAGCGAGCTCAGGGAGGCGGCTTCGGAGCCACTGCCCTCATAGTCGAACACCAGCAGGGAGTCGTAGGGTGGGGCCGTGGGGTCCGTGTTGGCGGCCTTCAGGTTCTGCGGGGACAGAGAGCAGGTGGTAGGAGCCGACTGAGCCTGAGCTTCCTCCTCTGCAAAGCCATCTCTTCCCTCCCTTAAGATTTCAAAGGTTAAAAATAACACACATCAATCCTGAGCACAGGGCCCAGCCTACAGCCACTGCTCAGTGCTCAGCGGCAGGCAGGCCAGCGGCTCAGGGTGGAGACTCTGAAACCAGAGGGTGACTCACACATTAGCGTATAAATATGGGCAAGCCTCTTAAGCTCTCCATGCCTTTCTCCCCCTTGTCCGAGATGGGGAGGCTTGATATAGATATAGGTATATATTCTTTTTTTTTTTTTTTTTGTCCTTTTAGGGCTGTACCCTGTGGCATACAGAGGTTCCCAGGCTGGGGTCTAATCGGAGCTGTAGCTGCTGGCCTACGCCAGAGCCACAGCAACGTGGGATCCAAGCCATGTCTATGACCTACACGACAGTTCATCGCAACACCGGATCCTTAACCCACTGAGCGAGGCCAGGGGTCGAACCCACAACCTCATGGTTCCTACTCGGATTCGTTTCCACTGCGCCACGATGGGAACTCCTAGGCATATATTCTAAAGAGGAGTAAATGAATATATGTAAATATAAAGCATCTATTAGAATAGTAGTCAGCATAGAGGTGAAACGACTTCCTCATGTGTAAACTGAGGAAAACAATAGGATTCCTTCTCTGCAGAGCTTATGCAGGTGGGCGTTAAAGGAGACTATGCACAAACACAGACATTCTGGAAACTCTTCATCTCACTGGAGGGAAAACCTTCTGGTGTTTGGCTCCACGGCAAAGTTGCCCTAAGCAATTTTCCCCGGATGGTTCTGGTTTTGCCCAGGACTCCCAAATACGCGCAAGCTAATGAACAGCGTCTCACCGCCAGGCGATTTCCAAAAATCGAGAAAGGGAAGAAGGGCTCAAGCCCTGAAGTGAGGGCTCCTGACCGCCCACGGAGCCCCGAGCCCACCCTGCTGCCTCGACTCCTGAGTCCCTCAATCCGTCCGTCCGTGCTCCCCGCCCCCCATCCTTTCCTCCCTCTTGTGAAAAACCTTCCACTACGGACTGCTGTTGAGGTGCCAGGCTCACATCACAAATCGCCCATGTACCGAGGTTGTGGTTCTCACAACACGGGCTGTCCATGTGACTTCTTTGGGGAACTAAAATATTAGAGACTGAAAAAATGGATGCTTGGGTCCCGGATGTTGATATTTTCCAAAATTCATTAGGTAAATCAAAGATGTGATCAGAACTGAAAATACTGGAAATATTTACTCTTAGCAACAATAGCTATCATTACTCAATACATGTTCGATGCCGGGCCAGTGGTTCCCAAACTTAAATAACCTGGAAATCTTTAAAAAATTCTGAAGCCCCCGCCACATCCAGATCAATTAAATCAATCTTGGGGCGGGGCGGGCTTGGGGGGGAGTGAGAGTGATGGGCTTCGAAGTTCCCCGGGAGAGTCCCTGCGCTAGCACTGCTCAGGTGCTCCCTCATCCCAGCCTTAAAGCTTCTCTAACAGAGGTTCTCCATCTGGTCCACACTGGAACCACCTGGAGTCTTTAAAATGTCAAAGCCAGAGTTTTCTCCCACCAACCACTATATTTGTTGAATACATAAATTCTGAACCTATTCCTAACCACTTGGTGTAACTTGGGGTATTATGGAGGAGGAAAAAGAGGTCCAGAAGTTAACTCAAGGAGTTCGTGGCGCAGCGGTTAACAAATCTGACTAGGAACCGTGAGGTTGCAGGTTCGATCCCTGGCCTTGCTCAGTGGGTTAAGGATCCGGTGTTGCCGTGAACTGTGGTGTAGGTTGCAGACGCGGCTCGGATCCTGCGTTGCTGTGGCTCTGGTGTAGACTGGTGGCTACAGCTGCCATTCGACCCCTAGCCTGGGAACCTCCATATGCTGCGGGAGCGGCCCAAGAAATGGCAAAAAGACCAAAAAAAAAAGAAGTTAACTCAAACATGCCAGAGGTCACATAGCTGGTTGGTGGTAGAGCCAGGATTTGAACCCACGGCTGAGTCCAAGCCTGGTGCTTGAATAACGGGCTGCCCTAGGCCGGCCCTCCGTGCCTCACCTCGATGATGAAGTTGCCGATTTCATCTGGGTTGGCCGGCCGCGGACGGTACAAGGGTGTGGGGATGAAGGTTGGCGCCACGTCGTTGCGAAGAACCACCTCAGGCCGCACCTCCAGCCCCCGGTGGAGTTGGGTGATGTCGTAGTCCTGCATGAGAGCGAAGGAGGGCCTGGGATGGAGCGGGACCCTCCCCCTCCCCCACTTATACTTCACCCCACTTCCACACCACCTCATGTTCCGGTTCACGGGTAGGTCAAGTCAGAGAGCTGAAAGTCCCAGTCGCCACACCCCCTCTTCCCACACGCAGCACAGGCTCCAGGTCATCTTGGCTGGGGCCAAAGAAAGCAGAACGACGGACCAGACACCTTTTCCGAAGACTGATGCTTCAGGCCAGGGTCTGGTCACTTCACTAACATGCCTGACCCAGCCACGCCCGCCAGTGGCCCTGGAGGTATCCACTGATCCCCAGACCTCCCGGTGCCCCACCTGGTCCTCCTCGCCACCCCCCTCTTCGCCGTAGTAGAAGACGTTGTCTCGGGTGTCGTCTTCCGGGAGCAGAAGGGGCTCCTTGATCTTCCGCTTCCTTCTCACCAGAAACAGGAGCACCAGCAGGAGGACTGCAAGAGTGGGGCAGTATGAATATTCACCCCCACAACCACATGGCCGGGCCCCCCAGGCCCCCAGAGCCCCATCTAATTTTAGACCCCTTCACTCAGGAGCCTGCGCTTAACACACTTCACTCTCCTGCACCTAAGAAGCCCCCAGCTCCTCATCCAGGCTCCATGCTTGCCCCCTGCCCCTTACCAGGTCAAATCACACTGCCTTCTCGGGGTTCCTCGGACATACCCAGCAGTTTCCCACTTCAGAACCCTCGCCTGGGCTCTTTCCTCGCCTGGAACACTCTCCACGCACGGGCATGGCTCTCACCGTTCAGGCTTCTGCTTCAAACCACCTCCTCCAGCAGCCTGAGCTCATTCCCCCGCCTGTCATTCTGCATCATTTACTGTCCATCTCCCCATGTTGCTGGAACTGGTCCCTAAGGAAGTGCTCCTTTGTGGGGATGGGAATCTCCCAGCAGATACTTTGCAACATGGCTCTTTCTCAGTCACTAGGTGTCCCCTAATAGCCACAGACGTTTAAGGTAAAAGCGAGACAGTGCAACTTTGATACAGTGCAGACATTTGAACTTAGGTGCAAATGCTACTCTGGAATTTAAAGAGAGGGACTGGCTTTTAGGGGTAGGGCTTGAAAGGCTAGCAGTCTATCTGGACATGGTGGGGACTGGCCAGCTAGTGCCTGGCTGCTCTCCCGAATGGCCATGACCACCCGCAGTTAATCCCATGTGAAGAGGGGCACTCTCTACAGCTGTTTAAGAGGATACGGCCACTGTGTAGCTTTATCACTTTTTTGGCCTACTGTCTCTCTGGCCAGACAAAACGGACGTGGCCTTCTCTGGGAGCCCGTGGGTCCTCAGGATGCACACTCTGCAGGATTAGACTGTGACCTCTCCCTCCCCTTTTCCTCCCCACTGGGTCTGGAGGAAGGCAGACTGCTCACCCGCAGGCAGAGCTCAGGAGTCTCGCTGCCTACACTGATAACTCCATTTGGACGGCTTGGCGAATCTCTTCCCAAGGTTCTTCCCAAACTGGTTAATGGAAACCCCATGTTTCTACTCGTCCAGGCCTTGCAATCATCGATGGCTCCTCTCCTCACACCACATATGACTGAATTGATTCTACCTTGAAATATGACCACCTCTCACCACTTCCATGGTCACCCTAGGTCTGAGCCACAATGACCATCTCGCCCCTGGATGATGGCAGTAGCTCCACTGGGCAATATGCCTCCACCCCTGCCCCTCGACAGTCTGTTCAAGTAGAAATCCAACAAAGTTCAAGTCAGAACACATCACTCCTCCGTTCCAAGCCTTCTGATGACTTCCCCTTTCACCCAGAGTCCTTCCAAGAACCTACAAGGCCCAACACGATGCTTTACCACCCCCATCACCATGCTGACCTTATCTCTTACTCCTCTTCCGCTTGCTTTTGCCACCCTAGCCATTGCTGCTTCCACACTCAAAGCACAGAGCTGCCCCAGGGCCTCTGCACTCGCCATTCCCTAAATATCTGCACGATTTGCTTCTTCATCTCTCTCGGGTCCTTATTCAAATACCCCCGTTTCAGTAAGGCTGCTCCTGCCCTTCCTACTTCCTACGGCAGACCTCCTCCCCCCACTTTCTTTTAATCCACAGCAACACCTATTTCGCTGCCAGATTATTTGTTGTCTGCTCTCCACCTTGCAAAGTAAGCTCCATGAAAGCAGGGACTGGTCTGTTTTGTTAAGAGTTGCACCCTCAGCTCCTAACAGTTCTTGGCACACAGTATGTTGATTAATTAAAGCTTGCCCTTGTTGTATTCTCATCTGACTGAATGCACGCTTTCTGTGTAAGGACAATTCAGAGAGTGAACAAGGCCAGTGTGGCAGGTTCTACCTTTAAAGCTAAGAAATTACTTTTTAACCAAACACCTCTGCTCACTAGATCACTGGCTCTCAAGCTCAAACATGCATCTGAATCCCCTGAAGGGCTTGTTAAACCACAGATTATGGGTCTTACTCATAAGTTTCTGAATCAGGAGGTCAGGAGTGGGCCAGAGACTCGCCCTTTCTAACAAATTCCTGGCGAAGGTAATGCTGTTGGTCTGAGAACCACGGCTCTGGCCTCTAGAGGTCATGATGGCAGGGCCGAGTCTGTGCCCCACAGTGTCCCCAAAGCCTGGCACCTTCCCGAAGCTCCAGAAACATCTATGGGCTAAAGGACACTCCTGGGATTAGGAGTGTCAGCAACAGAGGGGCAGTGGTGTTGGGCCCTCAGTCGCCTAAGGTCGTGGTAGAAACAGGTTTTCGAACCCCGCATCCTGAGGGGGGCAGGGTGCCGGCACTCACGCAGCAGAGCCAGGACAGCGCCCAGGATGGGCATGAGGAAACCCCCCTTCCAGGAACCGAGGCAGTTCGCCACGTGGCCGTGGCAGTCGCACACGGTGGACTTGATCACCGTCAGCTGCTCCTTGTTGCCGTGGTCGGACAGTGAGAGGTGCACGTCGTATGTGCCTTGCTTTAGGAACTTCTTCAGGGACAAGGCCACTGTATCTCCTGAAGGAAACAGGTAATTATTCACCGTGGGAGACCCAAAGGGTGGGAGCCCAGCACGCCATGACGAGGTGTGGGGAACAGCCTCTGCATCCGGGCAACAGGGAGCACCTCCCCAAACACACTCACACCAGGGGTTAAAAAACTGACATTCAGGGAGTTGGTGTTGTGGCACAGTGGAAACACAGCTGACTAGGAACCATGAGGTTGTGGGTTTGAGACCTGGCCTTGCTCAGTGGGTTAAGGATCCCGAGTCCTCATAGATACTAGTCGGTTCTTTACTGTTGTGTCACCATGGGAACTCCTTCGCCCCGACTTTAATAGGCAGGTTCTTGCATCCTCATTTTACAAATGCAGAGATTGAAGCTTAGGGAGGTCAGGTAACCAGCCTGAGGTCACATGGGGCAGAGTCTGGATTAATTCCTCTGACCACAGGGCATGGCTGGAAAGAACAACTAAGTTAAAACCAAGAACCAGGTGTTAATGCCATTATCCGGTGTTGGTACCATTGGGCTCTGGGCACAATGCTCACACTCGGCAGGGCCAGACCTGACACTGTCTGGGCAATACTGGAGGTGAAGATAGCCATCCAAGCACTGACAACACCCGACAAGATGCCTTTCGTGTACTCAGTCTTCACAGGGAGCGCGTGGAGCAGGAGTGACTACTGGCACCATTCTACAGGTGGGGAGACTGCGGAACAGCGAGGTTCAGTAACTTGCCCACAATCACAAAGCTGGTAAACGGAGGGGCTGGGTCTTGAACCAAGGCATTCTGGCTCCAGAGTCCATGCTCTGTGAGCCATATGGTCAGGGAGGAAAAAAAGGGCTTCTAGGCCACAAGAGGGTGACAGGAGACTAAGCTGGGCTTCCCCAAGGAAAGGTGCTGGATATACACCCCCGAATCACCGGAATCATAAAAATGAGGCAATGTGGGTGTTTGGAGTAGGTCTCCCCAGTCCTTTTACTGGGTGGGGCTCACAGTCACAGACACCTAGCATTTGGTTGGTCTGGAGCAGAACCTGAATGTCCTGGTTCCCTGTGTCCTTCCTGGGGGCCCTAGCCCCAAGGAGGGTGGCTTTTTTTTTTTTTTTTTTTTTTTTTAGGGCTGAACCTGTGGCATATGGAGGTTCCCAGGCTAGGGGTCCAATTTGAGCTACAGCTTCTGGCCTACACCACAGCCACAGCAACATCAGATCCAAGCCCGTGTCTGTGACCTGCACTACAGCTCATGGCAACATCAGATCCTTAACCCACTGAGCGAGGCCAGGGATCGAACTGGCAACCTCATGGCTCCTAGTCAGAATCGTTTCCACTGTGCCATGATGGGAACTCCTGCAGGGGGCATTTTAAGCCAGAGTGAACAGGGTCTCTCTAGGGCCTTACTGGCCCTTGTGCCCAGATGCATCTCTCACACGCCTGGGTCCTCACCCACTTGACGCCAGTAAGACCCTCTCCAGTCCTGTGACACCTGAATATCTACCGAGGGCTGAGGAGCTCCCAGGGAATGGCAAAGAGAAAGGACAGGGAGGTGGATGGGAGCAGGGGTGCAGGGGTCAGCGACCCTGGCCTCAACTTCTGCTCCACTACTGCCACTCCATGCCCTTGGGCATACTATTTAACCTCTCTAAGCCTCGTTCTCATCTGTAAATATGAAAAGAAATACTGCCCACAGAGGGTGGGAGCAATAATAAATACAGAAAAGTAGAAAAAGCATCTTGGATATGACCTGCTTTCAATAAATGGCAGGCAACCGAGCTTCTTGGTAAATCTGACTGCCTGCCTTCCAATCCTGGTGCCATCATTTTCCAGCCATAAGCCTCAGGCCTGATATTTCGGCTTCAGTAAGCCCTGGTTCCCCAAGCTGTGAGATGGGTGCATGTATGTGACTGTGACGCGTGCTCTCCTCGCAGGGCTGCTGTGAGGAGTAAGTACCCGGTGAGAAGCGTCTGAAGTGCACGTGGCACAAAGTGAGCAGCTGTCCTCACGGGGCTGGAGTCCTGACCCTCTCATTAGGGGATGCTGAGAAAGGCATGTCCCCTCTCTCTGGGTCTCAGTTTTTCTAACCGTGCAGGAAGGCAATTAAGCCAGAACGGTTTTTATGGGTTCCCACAGGCTTATGCTAAGTGAATAAGCGGCTGTGATTGACATTCCTGAGGGGAAGGTTCACACGGCGACCTAGGAGATGCCGGAGCAGGCAGGTGTGCCAGTCCGAGTACAGGGCCCCATGCACCTGCCACCACCACTTGGTTACCTTGCTCGTTGACCTCTGCTGTCCAGTAGACGTCCGAGTCGTGTGTGAGCCGGGCCTGGAAAGGGGAGGTGTGGGGGGACAGGTCTTTGTCCGTGACGTTCAGCACTTGGGGCACCGGGCTTTGGTTGCAGATGGTGATCTCACGAGGCTCAGGGACCGGGCCGTGGTCATTGACGTCCATCAGCGTTAGCAGGAGGGTCCCCGTGCCAGTGGTGGGAGGGCTCCCTGTTTGTAGTCAAACACAAGATCCCTTTTTGGCATCTGCCCTTGGCTGGGTTGATGAAGCAATGTTAAGCTCCCCTAAGACCTACCCGATCAGCCTCAGGAGGGTCCTGCTTACTGTCCAGCTGTAACCGTTCAAGAGCCTCCCCGCCCTAGCTTCACGACAGATATACCAGTGACGGCAAATGCATGACAATTAGGCCTTCCTTCTCTCTCTGTGTCCACAGCAAACATTACTAATTGATCATTGTGTAGGTGCAGCCAGTGCCCCCAGACAGCCGCTACCAAACTATCGCAAAGAGAAACCCACTGGCCACTGTCTGCTGATCCACTTCAGGGAAGATTTGCTCACAGTCCTGCAGGAGCCTGTTGTCTGCCCGCAGGCCTTGGCTCCGTGTGCATCAAGCAGAGACGGTAATCATCATATCATACCCCCCAGGTCTGTCATGCTGTGACGCCACTAAATCCATCAGGGCGCTTTTCAGGCACCCCTTTCAATCGATCACAAGGGGAAATCAAAAGGCTGATTCAGGGCTCCGAGAAGCACAAACTTAGGCTGAAAGGAGTCCTCAGGGTAGCTCCTAACTCCCGGGTCTTAGGGAAACTGGAACCATGGCCAGCCGACCCTAGGACTGGTCTTTGAAAGACTCCTCTGACAGACCCCTTTGGCCTTCCAGAAAGGACTGTGACATGCCCTCCCACACTCTGCCTGTGGAGGGGACGTGCTGCGGGCTGGGCTCCGAGAGCCCATGTGGAGGGGCCGGAAGGAAGCGCTCACCATCGTCTGTGGCCAAGACCATGACTTCATAGATGTTGTTTGTCACAAACTGCTCGTCCTCGCGGTCCAAGACCCCCAGGGCAGTGACCTGCCCAGTGTCAGAGTCCATCGCTAGCCACCGTGCCGGGTCACTCAGGATGTGGTAGCTGGAGAGGAAAAGTTGAGAAGAGTCACATCCAGCAGAATTCTTAGAGGTCTGGTGTTGTCATTCAAAGCCTCCTCAGGCCAACTGGCAAACGGTGTCACAGGACTCGGGGCTCCCAAGCAGAATCATGTGGAAAATGCATCTCATCGTCCAATGGGAGTCTGAGCAGAGGCAGAGGGCTGGGCAGGGATGTGCGAGAGGAAGTGACAACACATGCCCCCTGGGCTTCTGCCCTGCGGAGGGTGGGAAGGGAAGGAAGGCCCTGTGCAGGGGTCAGAATACTTAATAGTTCTTTTTTTTTTTTTGCTTTTTAGGACTGTACCCGTGGCATATGGAGGTTCCCAGGCTGGAGGTCAAATCAGAGCTGTAGCTGCCAGCCACAGCCACAGCCACAGCAACGTGGGATCCAAGCTGCGTCTGCGACCTACACCTCAGCTCACGGCAACATTGGATCCTTAACCCACTAAGCAAGGCCAGGGATCGAACCTGCGTCCTCATGGATGCTAGTCAGGAACTCTGAACAGTTTTCATGGCAATTCACACAAGGGAGGCTATAATAAATGACCCATCCAACACTACCCGTGCATGTGACTGAATCTAAGCACAGCTCCCACGTACCTGATCTTCTGACTCCCCTTGTCTGGATCCTGCGCGGTGTAGGTGCAGATGGGCTCTCCCACGGAGGTACCCTCCTGGACCTCGATGACTTTGGAGGGTGGGACGAACACGGGTGCCTCATTCACATCCTCCACGTGGACCACGACGGTGGCTGTGGAGGTTGGGAGCTTCACCACAAAGGGAGCTTCATTGGTGACTTCAACATACAGGATGTGCTGGGTTTTGGCCTCGAAATCCAAGCCCTGGGAGAGAACAGGAAGGAGGACCTAGCTGTCACTGTGTAAGGAGACCCCATGCAGTGCTGTGACGTCAGAAGGAAGGGGCCCTAGGCAAGGGGCTGGAGGGTCCCACCAGCAGCACCCCTTCCCTACCCCACAGAGCCTCTGGCATTTCCTGAGTGGACTTCCAGTGGGGCCTCTCGGACCACCCCGAAGGCAAGTAGGCTAGTAAGCCCGAGAACTGTTCCCATGAGGGTGATGCCCCCTAGGGGTGCTGTAGAAACTTGGTAGAGGCATTTCCAGAGGTCATAAGGACTGGGGGTGCCACCTACCTGCATTTGCGGGCTGGGGCAGAGACACAAAGAACTGTCCCATATCCCCTGTGACTTGCCAACATCCCTTTGGACATTCATGTGTTCATGAGTGTGATGTTCTATTTGTATTTACAGCCTAGAACGTGTTTTATACATAAACCAAGTTTTCGGTGTGGTTTTAATTTATACTGAATTTTCTAGGAATGCACCTTCTTTTTTTTTTTTTCTTAGCTTTTTTTGAAAATTATTTTTATTTTTGCTTTTTAGGGCTGCACCCATGGCAAATGGATGTTCCCAGGCTAGGGGTGGAATCGGAGCTACAGCTGTCAGCCTACACCACAGCTCACAGCATTGCCGGATCCCTGACCCACTGATTGAGGCCAGGGATTGAATCCGTATCCATATGGATACTAGTTGGATATATTTCTGCTGTGCCACAACCAGAATCTGGAATGCAATTTCTGAGAGGAGCTTGTAATTTGATTTGTTCAGGCTTTTCCCAAAGTTTTGTTTTTTGTCTTTTCTAGGGCCGCACCTGCGGCATATGGAGGTTCCCAGGCTCGGGGTCTAATTGGAGCTGTAGCTGCCAGCCTATTCCAGAGCCGCAGCAACACGGGAGCCAAGCTGTGTCTGGGACCTACACCACAGCTCAGGGCAATGCCGGATCCTTAAATCACTGAGCGAGGCCAGGGATTGAACCCACAACCTCATGGTTCCTAGTCGGATTCATTTCCACTGTGCCATGACAGGAACTCCCCAAAGTTTTGTATTCGCTGTTCTGGAGAGACATACGCTTGTGGTATGAGTGGCCAGAGTGACATACAGTACCCGCTACATTTGGATGATTCTTCAAACAGATGCAAGAAACTGACCATTTCATCATGTTTTCTAGTGTAGCTGTGTCCAAAGGTTTACATGTGGAAATATTTTACTATCAGTAAACTCTCCTGTAAAATTCTCCTTTATTTTACAGCGAGGGCATTCCATTTTTCTAGAAATTATGTAAGTTGTAGACGTTATGTTATAAATGAAATCCATTTCACAATGTGAAAGGGGCATTACAAAGTTTTCGTGTCAAGGAGGGAACAGTCTTCAAAGTATTATACAAAGCCCTGCTTCTCAAAGTGGGCTATTCTTTATAATAAACCAGGAGGTAAAAGAAATCAAAGAATGATTAGGCCCATCATGTTTTTTCTTTAATTTACTTTTATTTTTATTTATATTTATTTATTTATTTTCTGTCTTTTTGCCCTTTCTAGGGCTGCTCCCACAGCATATGGAGGTTCCCAGGCTAGGGGTCGAATCGGAGCTGTAGCCACTGGCCTACGCCAGAGTCACAGCAACTAGGGATCTGAGCCGTGTCTGCAACCTACACCACAGCTCATGGCAACGCTGGATCCTTAACCCACTGAGCAAGGCCAGGGATCGAACCCACAACCTCATGGTTCTTAGTCAGATTTATTAACCACTGCACCACGACGGGAACTCCATGTTTTTTTTTAACGCTGTACCCGCGGCATGTGGAAGTATGGAAGTTCCTGGACTGGGAGTTGAACTGGAGCTGCATGCAGCTGCTGGCCTTTGCCAAAGCAATGCTAGATCTGAGCTCCATCTGCAACCTACCCCACCTTGCAGCAATTAGGCCCAACTTCTTCAAGTATCAATTTTATTCAGACTTTTTGAGAGGTGAGGGTATGTCTAACTACCAAGTAATTTAAAACATTTTTTTAGGAGGGCCACATGCATGGCATGCAAAAGTTCCTGGGCCAGGGACAGAACTGGTACCAGAGTAGCAACGCAAGCTGCTGCAGTAACAACGCCAGATGCTTAACCCACTGAGCTAGCAGGGACCTCTCTAAAACATTTTACTATGCAAACACCTAGATATGAATTACAGATTCATGCAAACTTAGAAAGGATTCCAGTAAAACAGAGACCCTCTAAGACTGAGTGGGAACAGCCACTGAACACTGGGAACTGGGCGGAGAGGCTCCACTGATCTGCCGCAGTTGGATCCGCAACTCAGTTTTATGAACTGGGTCCCTGGGTAAGATGTAGTTTGAACAAAAGCATTCCCCAACACCAAAGGGATGGGAAAGTATTGTAAGCCACTGGTCTAGTGTGCTCTCAGGTCAGGGATCCAAGATATATGTCCCAGGGCAAGTGAAACTCCTGCTCCTGGAGGCTGCAGATCTGACTGTCCCAGGTGAGGCCCTGGTGTAAAGCCCAAACCACCTCACCTTCTTGGTTGTCAGGATACCCTGGTTGCTCTCGGGGTGGGTGGTGATGGTGAAATGGTCCCCGTTGTCACCTTCCACGATGCGGTAGGCGGCGCGCCAGGCTGGTGAGTTGGGGGCATCCAGATCGGTCACTGTCAGCCTTTGCACCTCGTGGCCCACCGCATTCTCAGGCACATGGGCCTCATACTGTCAGTGGGAGAAACACAGCAGAGAAAGTGGAGAGACTGACCCCCCTAGGCAGCTGTTCCCTCTTCGCCAGCTCTGAATCCTCCGTCCAGCTCTAGGGGAGCCCCCGGCCGTTCATGCTTTCTGGCGCCACCCAACCCACTTACCAGAGTTTCAGGACACTCACTCACTCACACACACACACACACATACACACACACACCCTGTCCACTGACCAGGATTTCAGGACACACACACACACACACACACACACACACACACACACACACACACACACACACACCCACCCACCCACCCCTGAATCAGCCTCAGGGCTGCTGGGACAGACCGCAGCAATCTTGGGCCTGCTTCCCCTCCGCAAGGGCCTGATGCTCCAGAAATCTCACAGATCTGGGTGCCCCAGCCCCCACCATGCATAGGCACCCTTATCTAGCTGAGATCAGAAAGGCATGAGGAAGGTGGCAAGAAGGGCCAGGTGTCTGCTTGCTCTGGGGCAGTGACCAGGAACTTTTTTGGAAGTTCTTGCACCAATGGCAAAGATGGGGCTACCAGCTAGTCAGAACGAATTTTTAATCAGACCTAAAGGACGTTCAGCAGCCAGAGTTTCCTAAAGATGGAAGGGTGTGGGTGTCACCTTGACTGGCACTGAGTCCTCTGTCACGTGAGGAGTTTAAGCATCGCCTGGGGAGGGTGTGCAGGTAGAGGTGTGAGGCAAGCTACAAGTTTTCATGCCAACAGGAATTTTCATATCGAGCACTCAGGTACCAGGGACTATACACAGATTATTTCATTTAAAACTGTACACAGATTATTTCACTTAAAACTCAGACCCGTGCAGCAGGTATCACCCTTGTCTCTGCCTCACAGGGAGGAAGTGGGGCACAGGTGCCTTAGGGCATCCGCCTCGGGTCACAGAGCTTATAGGTGCTGGGCTGGGACTTGAAGCAATGCAGGATGGTTCTGGAACTCATCAGAAAGAGAATTTTAGTCTTTCCCCATCTGATGAGGGAAGAAGGAAGGGGAGTTACCTTCTGGGGCTCGAACACGGGAGCGTTGTCATTGGCATCGAGGATTTCCACGATGGCCGTAGCCGTGGTGCTGGAGCCGTCCCCATCCATGTCCGTGGCCTGGATGGTCAGTGTGTACTCGGGGACCCTCTACGGAGAAGAGCAGCGTGGGAGGCCACTGCGAGTGAGGCACAGCCTTGGGTGACTGTGGGGGAAGGGGCCTGTTTCTCCTCTGTGTTCTCTGGACGCCTGACCTGACGCTTGCCCGACTGCCAGCAAGACCACAGGCAAAGGGCAGGAGGGATGTGGAGCCAAACGGTGGGCCTGGCTCTGGGCGAAGCCTGGGCACTACCCCTTGACTCGGCGGACACAGAAGGGAGCTCTGAGCAGGGATTCGAGCAAAGCTATTAACTAGGGAACAGGAGGCAACTCCGAAATCCATGGAGCTAATTCTGCTTTGTGGCGCACAAGGGACAGATCCGGGAAACGTGCGTGCTAAGGAGCCATTCCGAGAGGAAATGAGAAAACCTACAGAAAACATTCAAACGTCTGCATTTACAGCTGCCTCCTCAGCCTTAACGAGATCATTTGGCAGCGTGCCACCAGCCCCAGGTTGCTGGGGGACAGCAACATGGAACGCGGCAGCAGCCAGTCCCTGCTGACCTGGGTCCTCCGACTCTGCTCTGCCCTGGGCGGGGACAGGGGATGGTGCTCTGGCTGTCAGGCCCCAGGCCAGGCAAGCCTGGCGAGGCAGCACCTTCCGCAGGGCCACTTACCTCCTGGTCCAGGCCGCTGGAGATGACGCTGATGGCGCCCGTGCTCCGGTGAACTGTGAACATGAGGTCGTGCGGGTCCTTTGGCTCTTGGCTGAGGATGGAGTAAGCAACCACCCCATTGTAGGTGTTGATGGCATCATCCTCATCGGTGGCTGTCACCTGCATCACTGAAGTGCCTGGAAGGGGGAGGGCTGAGTGAGCACCCCTCCCTCCCAGCCCCGATTCCAGCCTTGCCCCATCTGGAACTCTGAGGGGCTCGCCCTGGCCCCATCTTCCACTGCGGCAGAGATTGCTGGCTGGTGCCCATTCCCCATTCTCCCCTTCTTTCTTAGAAACCATCCTCAGTCACCCCACACCGGGCCCAGGCCCACTGGGAAGCAAGACTATGTCCCATGCTTGCAGGCGGCTGTGGCTACAAGACTGAATGCCGATGAATGGGGTTTGTACTTTTGGGGGGAGTGTTCTGAGTAAGGGGTTTGGTCTTCCTACCCCCTCCCTCCTTCCAGATATAACGGCTGGAGCTCAGCAACACCTATGAGGTCATCTTGGGAACGAGGCCAAAACAGCAGGGCAACGAGCTAGAAGGAGCCTAGGTCTCCCACACTTTAAAGCGCCCCGACAGCCGGGCTGACTGCCTCTAGGCTTCCTGAATACAAGGCGGGGGATGCTCCTGCTTGGTGAAGGACTGTTCGTCTTCTGGAAACGTCTGTTACTGGCAGTCTAACCCATTCGCACTTCTCTGTCATTCTCAACAACTCAGAGACAAAGGCAGCCCCTCAGCCCCTGTCTCTGAGATTATTAACATGTACCTGTTTCTTTGTAGTCTTCGCTGGCCCTTCCCACCCCTTCCCCAGGCCGACATTTCACTTCCTGCTCTGTAAACCACGTTCCAACATCTCTCAGCCCTTGTCACCCTCCTTGCAGCCGCCACTTCCCCGCAGAGCCTCATGTCAGGTGTTTTGTATCACACAGCAGCAGGCATGTGTTTTTTTAACCTTCACAGTTGCTATTATTCCCATTTTCAGATGTGAAGACTGAGGTTCAGAGGTCAAGACCTTGCCCAGGGTTACAGCAGGTAAAGAGGCAAAACCTAGATTCAAACATAGGTCTCTGCAGCTCCAAAGTTAGTGGTTCCCACCCCTGGCTGATCCTCTGAAGCTTCTGGGAAAAAAATTTTTTCCCCCCCAACAAGTGGCCTTCACGTATTTATTACTGAGGAAAACCGCTATACAGAAACAACAACATAAAGAGAACCCATTTCCTGACATAGCCAACTGCGGCAGTGCCGTTTCCAGTGAGATACGGTACGATGCGAGGAAGTGACCCCACACAGCCTAACTGTGTGCGCCAGCTCATGTGCGGAGGCTCCGCAGAGACCCAGCTCGGTTCTTCTCCAATGTCTTCTCTTCGGGTTGTACCTGATTTTATTACCAGTTTTCATGCGAATCCATTGGGGGATGGGACGATTCTGCTGTTGCTTCTTGGCCAAGAATCGATTGATCCTGAAAGTCTTGTGAGAAGACATGGCAAGGAACCAATTCAACCGCACACAGGATGGCGGAGAAGAGAAGAGAGCGGGGAATTTCTAAACACATGGATTCGGGGGCTCCACTCCTGGATAATTCTTATTGAGGGATCTTAGGATGGAAATGAGGAAATCTAGAATTTTAAGATGATTCCAGGGGATCTGACGCACAGCCCAGGAAGTCGGGTGGGAAGGGTTCTGAGAGCCTTTAAGAGCCTAGGCTGGCCTCCAGATGGTTCCAGAGGTGGACTCGAGGCCAGGCCTGGGCCCGCAGACCTCGAGGGCTGTGCCCGCCCCAGTCCTCTTACCAGGCAGCACCCCTTCCAAGACGCTCCCTCTGAAGACATCCTGGGTGAACTTGGGCTTGTGGTCGTTCTGGTCTGTGACAATGATGGAGATGTTCATGGGCTCTTCCACAGAGGCCCCGTTCTCCGACACGGCGTGCCCGAAGAGCTGTGGGCACACGGGGCTGCGGTCAGCTGGCACTGCCCTCCCCACCAGGCCCTGGGGCCCTGCTACTGTTGGACGCTAAAGGTTACTTGCCTCATACTTGGCGATCTTCTCCCGGTCCAGGGGCTTATTCAGCAACAACCAGCCTGTTTCCTTCTCTATGGTGAAGACACCCTCAGGGGGGCTGTCTGCCCCAGGCCCCGTGATGCTGTAGAAAATCTTGGTGCCTCTGTCTTTATTAGATTTGAGCTGGAAGCAAAAGACAACAGCAGTTCGCAAAGTGACAAATATCTCACGACTGCGGCAAGGAAGTCTCGGTGGGGAGGGGTGGAGAGGCATTGCCTGATCCTTGCTCCCGTCAGAGAGGCTTCTTCCCTCCGCAGGCCCAGGGCTCAGCAGCAAGAAACCATATTCAGGCCTCAGGGAGATGGTCCCTGCAGCGACCAGTGACTCCCAGGGAGAAGGCACAGCCATACCTGGTTCAGCTTCTGGGGGAAGGGGCCCTTGCCATTCTCAGGGACAGATATTGGCGGGACCACCCATTCTCTCTTGCGTCTTCGCAAGATACGTTTGGATGGGGAGCTCCTCAGTGCTTTGCTTTCCTGCAAGGAGAGAAGACTCTTTAATTCAGATGTGCAAACAACTAGAACTCACCCCACATCCTCTCACCCATGGGAGCTCAGGGCAACGAGAGAGGCCCAGGAGGGTTTACTACACCTGGGAAAACCTAGAAATAATCTAAGTGTAATCTAACTATTCACGTGCAAAAAGAAGGCCCAGTTAAATACACTTTAATACATCCATCTGGTGGAATTGGTATACAGTGCAAAAAAAGAGGACGCTCTCTCTGTGCTGACATATAGTTTATGTTTGTTTGTTTTTGCCACACCCACAGCATGTGGAGGTCCCCAGGCCAGGGATCAAACCTGCGCCACAGCAGAAACAATGCTGGGTCCTCAATCCGCTGAGCCACAGAGGAACTCCTGGAAAGATCTTTTGATATATACTTAAATGAAAAAGAACAAGGTATAGAACAGCTTAATAAAATGTAATATTTTATGTAACCAGCACTTACACGGTGCTTAATATGTGCAGGCACTGTTCTGTATCTTGTGTAAGAGGATGGGAACGTAAGGCATATATTTGTATTTGCTTCTATGGAGACAATGGCTGGGGGATAAAGAGGAAACTAATGATGGTGGTTATCTGTGAGAACAGGCTAGGCAGTGTACAGATATACCTTCAGTGCAAAAGAAGGTGCTGACATGTGACCAGTATGTTAGCTTTTGCATAAAACAGAGGAAGGCAAGGTCTATTTTACACATGTATAATACATAACATCTATAAATGTACATTTAATATAAATACAGAACAAATATATAAACAAACTCTAGGAGGAAAGAAACTGGTAGCTGTGATCTCTGTTTTCTTTTAGAAGGTGGAGAGGGCATTAAACAGATGGGAAGAAACAAGAGGTCATTCAATGTATAACTTTTTAATATTTAAAATTCTTGAACCATGTGGATATACTAGCTGTTCGAAAAAATTAACAAAGAAAGGTGGCCAAGAGAAGGGCTTCAGGTCCATCTTCCCAGAGGCTCATGGGATTGGCAGTCCTATGTTGGCATCGCCTTCGCTTGGGGCTTACTGGCATGATATGGGAAAGAAAGAAAGGGAGATGGGACGGGGAATTCAAGGGGCCATTACTCACGAGGGCAGCTCTCTGTCCCACTGGACTGACTCTGGCGCCCCCTACTGGGCAGCTGCAAGCACTACCCTGCTTAGATGGGTACCCACACCCACAGCTATGGGCAATGGAGAGCTACCACTGCCTCCTCTGAAGGGGTAACGTGGCTCACAAAGGCCACAGCAACCTCAGACTCCTGGCCAGCAGTAAGCTGGACATGCATGGAGAATGTCTTTTTTCTGTCCTGCAGGTGGACGTAACGTTTTACCTGGAATTTTTCGTGGTTCAGAACTGCGAAGTCATCACTGGTACCAAGCAGGGCTGACTCTTGCCCAGGGCAGTCCATGAAAACTACTGTGGGGAAAGGACAAAAAGATAGTTAGGAAGGAGGGGGCTTCTGGGAGCGACCCCTCAGGAGCCAAGACCTGACAACAGCCCCCTGAATGGATCAAGGACTGTTCCAAGCCACTGCAGAACGAGACTTGGCTTACTTCCTCTGACCGGCAGTGTGATCAAATATGAGTTTCAGGTGGGGCTTCCGAGTTTGGTCTCTAAAGAGAAGACGACGTCATCGTTTGTAGGCCAAAGAACCAGGACCATAGGTACTCAGTGACATTAGCCCCCATGAGCCTCAGAAGACCCAAGGTCACAGCTCAAGGCAGGAGATTTTAAGCATTTCTGAACACTACGCATCTGCATACATGCAGTATGCATCCTGCTACACTGTCACCGTTACAGATTATTCTAGACAACCTCTGGTTGTTCTAGTTTGTCATGATCCTCTTGAATCCTCTCTGCCTGGCTGCCATTTAAACACATGCCCGAGTTAATAACTCTCATTCGATAAGCTCTAGACTGGCCCCATTCATCTTTACAACTACGCTACCAAGGTAAACATTTGCCACTTTTCAAAGATGAAGAAAATGAAGTTCAGAAGCCAGGTCAGCCTGACTCCAAGGCATATGCTAGAGAATACTCACAACCGGTGCTCCTACCCGCCCTTCTTTGTGGCCAAAGCATGGAATCTGGGAACATGCCCGGGCCCATTAGCACCCTGCTTTGAGCCAGCGGTTCCCAGACACCAGTGTGCGTTCAGATGATGACAGTAATTATTATTTAAAAAATCCTTCCCTAAAATAAGAAATGATAACATACGAGGGGTTTTAAACTACATAAGTAATGCGAACATGAACATGATGAAGTAGTCAACAGTATATAAGAGTATAACATAAAGTAGAATTTCAAAGGATTAACATCTATACTATCTAAAGAACTCCTAAAATGCAAAAACAACAAATAGCAAACAACCCAATTTAAACAAAAATAAAAAGATAAAGGAGATGAAAAGACATTTCTTTTTTTCCTTTTTTTTTTTTTTTTTGGTGGCACCTGCAGCATGTGGAAATTCCCGGGGCCAGGGATCAAATCCATGCCATAACAGCGACCTGAGCCACTGCAGTGACAACCTGAATCCTTAACCCGCTGAGAACAAGGGAACTCCCCCCACAGTTCTTAATGTGGTGACCAAACACTCTGTAGAGAAAACAGGTGGGAGACAGACAAATGGGAAAGACAATGGATGTAGTGGCTTTGGTTGAAATCCAGGGTGGGATCTAGTCATTGGTGTCACTGCTTGAATTATCACTGCGGTTGTGAGGAAAATATCAAGCAAGCCCTCAATAGCTGAAGAATTGTGTCATTTCAACAACATTAAAAAACTGTCCCTGTGCCAGTGTTAGAAGATGACCTTGTGGAAATGCTGCCCATGCAGTTCTAAAGCCATGGAGACCCCTCACTTTCCAAAAGCAATGGAAAGGAAGATAAATCACAAGACATTCTGCTCTCGAAACATTTTTTATATATTCTGTAAAAACTAGGTTTATAAAATAAAAAGTAAACAGGAGCAAAACTAAGTAAACCAACTTGCAAGTGAGAAATTCAAAGTAATTCAAACCATGTTAGAGACTGAAATTGTGTCTTCATTTTGACTACTCTCTGCCCTTGTTAAGAAGAAAAACAGTCTTGAAATATCTACAGACATCCTTATGCAGAAATATATACGTATAAAACCATACCTAATTCATATAGATTAGCCACAAGAGGGCGCTTCAACAACGTAAAGAGACAACCAGGCAGCTTTCCTTAAGATGCTTATCTAGGTACTTATTGGGCACACATTTTCAAACTTTGGAAGAGAGACGCCTATTCCAAATTCTTTACTTTTCCATAGCTACAAGCCTTGCCATAAGCTCACTTTTTTTTTTTTTTTTTGTCTTTCTGCCATTTCTTGGGCCACTCCCGCAGCATATGGAGGTTCCCAGGCTAGGGGTCGAATTGGAGCTGTAGCCACCGGCCTACGCCAGAGCCAAAGCAACACTGGGTCTGAGCCGCATCTGCAACCTACACCACAGCTCACAGCAATGCCAGATCCTTAACCCACTGAGCAAGGCCAGGGATTGAACCTGAAACCTCATGGTTCCTAGTCGGATTCGTTAACCACTGAGCCACAATGGGAACTCCTGGAAGCTCACATTTTTAAGGGTGTGTATCCATGTCTTAGATTCCACATCTTAACTCAATGCACCTAGTATTTAGTAAACAAGTCCTTACACTATCAAATGCAAATTTAAATAGTGAACAGTAAAACTCCTAAAAAGATATTTCTTCAAAGAAGGTATACAAAGGGCCAATAAGCCTATGAAAAGATACTCAGAAGACATTAGGGAAATCATTAGTCATTAGGGAAATGCAAATCAAAATCACAATGAGATACCACTTCATACCTACTAGGGTAGGAAAAAAAGGTCAACAACAAGTGTGGGCAGGAGTTCCCGTTGTGGCTCAGCGCTTAACGAAACCAACTAGGAACCATGAGGTTGCGGGTTCGATCCCTGGCCTTGCTCAGTGGGTTAAGGATGAGCTGTGGTGTAGGTTGCAGACGCCACTCACATCCCATGTTTCTGTGGCTCTGGTGTAGGCCGGTGGCTATAGCTCTGATTAGACCCCTAGCCTGGGAACCTCCATATGCTGCAGGAGCAGCCCTAGAAAAGGCAAAAAGATAAAAAATGAACAAACAAAAAAACAAAACAAGTGTGGGCAAGATGTAAAAGACACAGGAACCCTCTGCATTTGGGATGTAAAATGGTGCAGCCACTATGAAAAATAGTTTGGTGGTTTCTCAGAAAGTAAATGTAAAATTACCACATGATCCAACAATCCTTTTAGGTATATACCCCAAAGAACTCAAAGCAGGAACTCAGATACTTAAATGTACATATATTTTCATGGTATCATTTATTCATAATAGCCACAAGATAGAAGTAACATTAAGTCCATCAAGAGATAACTAGAGGAGTTGCTGTTGTGAGTGATTGGGTTAAGAACCCGACATAGTGTCTGTGAGGATGCAGGTTCGACCCTTGCTCAGTGGGTTAAGGATCTGGTGCTGCCACAGCGATGGTGTAGCTCACAGATGTGACTTGGATCTGGCATTGCTGTGGCTGTGGCTGTGGTGTAGGCTCCATCTGAAGCTCCAATTAGCTCCCATATGCCACAGGTATAGTCGTAAGAAGGAAAAAAAAAATTGGTGAAAATGGTCAATTTTACAGTATGCATATTTTATCTTAAAAAAGAGTATTAGTCTGATGTGGAAGTGTAAAGTGGGACACTCATTTTGGAAAACTGCTGGGCAGTATTTACTAAAGCTAAATATACACATTCAAGACCCAGCAATTTTACTTTGAGGCACAGACCCAACAATGATACATTCACCAAAAGACAAGTATTATAATACTTAACAGCAGTGCTGTTTATAATAGCTAAAGACTGGAAACGGCCCAAACGTCCATCAGGGTAGAATGAATGGAAATATGGTGGAATATTCGCATAATGAAATGAGTCAACTACAAGGACATATAACAACATGAATGAATCTTACAAACATGGTTGAGCAATAGAAGCCAGATACAAGAGAAGACACAGATATGATTCCATTAAGTTCAAAGACAGGTAAAACTAACCTGGGTGAAAGAACTTAAGACAATGACAGTGGCCATCTTTTAGGGGTGAGGGGTTAGTGAATGGAAGGGGTAGGAAGACGGGGTCTTAAAAGCATACAGAGCTGCCTTCAGCTCCCCAGAGCCCCAGAGCCCCAGAGCTCACACACACACAGAGGCAGGCTCCTTGGTGGGAAGGCTGGAATGCACCCGTGAGAAAGCGAAGATTGCTTAGAAACCAGCCCTGCCTCCCTGAGGACATCCCCGCTGAGGAGTCCTGGGCTGTGGCAACAGGCTCGGCCAGCGGGAAGAGGGGAAGCAGAGATCTAGGCCTGAGTCAGCTCCAAAGGGTCCCAGGGGCAGGCAGATCCCCAGGGTGACCTGTCCTTTTCTTTACCTCCAGAACACAGCTTTGTGGCCTCATCTTCTGAGAAATCTTGCTTTGCCTTAGGGCTTAAAGGACCACGAACAATAGCTGGCAAAGTTTTAAATCATCTTAATACAAAGAAAACATTAAATAATCTCTGGGGCACTCACTCCATGGATTTTTTTTATCCAGTTTATGAAAACGATATTTAGAGTAGAGCTTAAAAATTTTCTAGACACATTCTTATGCCATCAAGTAAAAAAAGAATGTAGGGAGTTCCCGTCGCGGTACAGTGGTTAATGAATCTGACTAGGAACCATGAGGTTTTGGGTTCGGTCCCTGCCCTTGCTCAGTGGGTGAGCGATCCAGTGTTGCCGTGAGCTGTGGTGTAGGTTGCAGACGCAGCTTGGATCCCGCGTTGCTGTGGCTCTGGCGTAGGCTGGTGGCTACAGCTCCGATTGAACCCCTAGCCTGGGAACCTCCATATGCCATGGGAGCAGCCCAAGAAATAGCAAAAAGACAAAAAAAAGAAAAAAAAATGTAGAACTGCATATATAACTATGTACAGAAAAAAAAAAAGACACTGTAAGGAAATGAAACTTCCCAATGACGGGGGTTACCAGCAACTTATTCTATTTTACTATAGGTCCAAATTTTCTCTTAACATGAATCTTTTTTTTTCTTTTCTGTCTTTTTGCCATTTCTAGGGCCGCTTCCGCAGCATATGGAGGTTCCCAGGCTAGGGATCAAATCGGAGCCATAGCCAACAGCCTACACCACAGCCACAGCAACATGGGATGCGAGCCGCATCTGCGACCTACACCACAGCTCATCCTTAACCCACTGAGCAAGGCCAGGGATCGAACCCGCCACCTCATGGTTCCTAGTCGGATTCGTTAACCACTGTGCCACGACGGGAACTCCTTAACATGGCTCTCTTAAAATGAATTGTTCCCTGTCTTCAAATTCCTATGTTGAAATCCTAACCCCCAATACCTCAGAATGTGATTATATTTGCAGAAAGAGCCTTTAAAGAGGTGATTATATTAAAATGAGGTCCTTAGGGTGGGCCCTTCTCCAGCCTGAGTGTCCTTATAAGAAGAGGAAGAAGTCCGGACACGGACAGTTAGAGGGAGAAGACTATGTACAGACCCGGGGGAAGCCAGCCACCCACAAGCTAAGGAGAGAGGTTTCAAAAGAAACCAACCTTGTGGACACCTTAATCTTGGACTTTTAATCCTTTCCTAATTGTGAGGAAATAAATTTCTGTTGTATAAGTCCCTCAGTCCATGTTACTTTGTTACAGCAGCCCCAGCAAACGAATATAATGAGCATTGAGCATCTCAAGAGACAGGAGTCCCTTCTGTCAGGAATTACTATTATTAACAGCTAACCTCTGTATACTTTCTATTTAATCTTCACCAACCACCCTATGCCACCGATTTTTTAAAAATTTTTTTAATTTTTATTTTTTTTGTCTTTTTGCCTTTTCTAAGGGCTGCTCCTGCAGCATATGGAGGTTCTCAGGCTAGGGGTTGAATTGGAGCTGCAGCTGCCGGCCTGCATCACAGCATCACAGCCACAGCAACTAGGGATCCAAGCCGCGTCGGTGACCTACCCCACAGCTCACGGCAACGCCAGATCCTTAACTCACTGAGCAAGGGCAGGGATCGAACCCGAAACCTCATGGTTCCTAGCGGGATTCGTTAACCACTGAGCCATGACGGGAACTCCCATGATTTTAATGCCCATTTTCTAAACTGGGAAAATAAAAGGTTAAACGATTTACTAAAGTTACATAGCTAGGAAATGGGAGAGGTAGAAGGGGCACCCAGACTGTCCACAGCCTGAGTCATTTTCTTAACCGCTGTGGTTATATTATCTTTCAGATACAGCCGAGAGTTTGTTTTCTTATCTTCTCCTCACCTTCTATTAGCTGGTCTCCTTCTCCATCTACTGAAATAGCAAAGATAGATTTTTTAGATGCCCAGTGAGGCAGTGTGATATTTGGAAAAAACTACTAGACTTGGGGATAATAACAGTACCTCTTTTATAGGTAGTTTTGAGAATTAAATGAGAATAAATGTAAAGGACTGACAAATAGGGTGTATTATGGCAGGATCTGCTGTTACTACTATTAACAGAGATAGAGGAGTTCCCTGGTAGCTCAGTGGGTTAAGGAACTGGCGCTGCTGTGAGCTGTGGTGTAGGTTGAAGATGCAGCTTGAATCCTGCATTGCTGTGGCTGTGGCGTAGGTCAGAGGCTATAGGTCTGATTCAACCCCTAGCCTGGGAACCTCCATATGCTGCCGGTGCAGCCCTAAAATGACAAAAACACATATCGACATACAATAAAAAAAAGAGAGAAAGATATGTAGCAATGTAGTCTATGCTAACGTTTATATTTTAAAATAAATACTTCTGGAAGGTGACCCAAAAAGCTGGTTTATGGGTAGAGAAGGCAGTAGCTAAGGAGACTTTTAACTGTGTACCCTTCTGAATTCTGACCCATGTGAATGCATCAGCTCTTCAAACACTGATAAAGAAAACATTAACAGTCACTTTTCCCATTCTTAAAACAGACCTCTTCCTAAGGGAAGGTCTTCAGCTGGCACAGGGGCTGGCCAGATAAGCCTGTCAACTATTGTACTTAATGAGAGACTCTGGAGAACTCTCCAATCCTCTCCTAGCAAGTTACCCAGCAGGGGGCTAATGGATGGACTCCCTATTACTCAGATGCCTTAATCCCCCAAACTCTAAAAGCTGCCAGGAACCCAGAAACCTACTTCCTGCTGCCTACAAAATCTGCCCCCCAGGAATGTACGATCTGCTTCGCTGCCCTGTTTGTGGGCACGTTTCCACTGTTACATGGCTCTGAACACTTAGAGTGTAGTATCTGGGCTGTGCATCTATTCTTAGCGGGGACAGAGCCAACATTCAAGGAGAAGTCAGTTGTCATGCACCCCAAGCCTACGGGCCTCCCACTCAGGCTGCACATTCCAGCCGCACCAGAGGGCCTGGCCCCATCAGCTCTCACCCACGTTCAGCTGGATGCAGAACCCAACCAAGGGGCATAAGCCGGCAAGCAGGAACAAGCTTCAAAGGCCCACTCTGCCCGCGACACCCAGCTACGTGTTCCTATTCAAAGCCCCAAAAAACAACCTGCAAGGTGGATGTTACTCCCCCATTCTGACAACTCAGGGAACTAGAGACTTTGCCGGGGTTGCAGTGCCTCAGGAAGTAGCTTCAGAGAGGAAAGCGAAGAGCACGAGGCCCCCATGGAGGAAGCAGCAGCACCAGATTTCCCATCCTAAAGGGAGAGGCAGCTCAGTGAAGAAGAACATGGGATGTGGAGTCCAAAAAACTTGATTCACTTCCTTATGGTGTAAACATCCAGAAGGGGGTTAGCGCTATGGTGCAGTGGAAACGAATCTCACTAGTGTCCATGAAGATGTGAGTTCGATCCCTGCTCGCTCAGTGGGTCTGGGATCTGGGGTTGCCATGACCTATGGTGTAGGTCACAGGCATGGCTCAGATCCAGCACCGCTGTGGCTGTGGTGTAGGCTGGCAGCTATAGCTCTGATTTGACCTCTAGCCTGGGAACCTCCACATGACGTGGGTGCGGCCCTAAAAACCAAAAAAAAAAAAAAAAAAAAAAAAACCCAAAAAAACAAAAGCAAAAAACAATTTTAACACCTATGTCTTAAGATCAATGGGAGGATTAAATGGGATAATATTCGCACAGCACTGAGCACTGTCTGGCCCCAAGTGAGCCCATAAAAGGTACCTTTAACCTCCTTGCCATAAACCTAGATTTCTGACTCTAAGGCTGGGCCTCTCTCTACACCATAGAGAAACCATCTCTCAAAGTGGGAAGGGGGGTAGCTACAGCCATGGGCTTTACCCGAGGGCTGAAGCATTGAAGGCAGGAGGGGATACACAGGACCTAAAAGCCTAAGAGGGAGCTGGTGCCGCCTGCATTTGGAAAGTGTTTTGTAGGGGTGCTCCATGGTTTGCTGGGAGAACCACAGGAGGGAAATCCCACAGCCAAGCTGACCTGCCCAGGGAAACTTGCAGAGGCGCCTGTAGGAACATGAGCAGTCTTCTCTGCAAGCTGAGTCACCGAGAGGCTGGGAAACGGTAAGCCCTGGGGCAGACCATTACGACTTCCTCCCAGATGCTCGCAGGCACTGCTAGCTTGAATCACAAAATGAAACTGACCCGAAACCAGGTCTCATCATCACTCATCGCCCTCATACTCTGCCTTCTAACAGCTATCGTTCGAAGTAAGCTGATTCCTGTTTCCGACAGCAACCTAGCTCCACAAGGCCACAAATCTTGGCCAAGTCATGGAGGCATGAATGGGCTTGCGTCAAGCTCTTCCCGGGGTGAGGCGGTGAGCGCTGATGAGCACATGGGGCAACAGTTAAGATCTTAAGGCTGGAAAACAGAGGCCTAAATACAGTTCTTACTTCTACGACCACCTGGGGCTGTAAAACCATTTGACTGCTTTAAATTTAGTTTTTCCCACAGAGATTCTGAATCATAAAATCGATGAACCTGATGAAGAGACAGGCATTTGTACCAATATAAATGGATAGGTTTCAGCACTGACTCTAAACACACACTGTTGGGGAAGGAGTGAATCGGAGACTGCTTCTACAGAACTATTTTTTTTTTTTTTTTAATTTAGAGCTCTGTGTATCTGCACTAGACAGAAAGATCCAATGGAACCAGAAGTCCCTGGCCTGTGCTCAAAGCTCCTTTCTAAAAACCATCCCACTAAGCCTGGCCTCAGATCCTGAACTGGCGCCACTGTAAAACCTGGGCAAGAAGGGTCGAGTCCCCAGAGCCCTAGAGCTGTTTAAAGAAGAAAGCTTTTTTTCTTCTTCTTTTTAGGGCCGCACCCACAGGATATGGAAGTTCCCAGGCTAAGGGTTGAATCGAAGCTACGGCTCCTGGCCTGTGCCACAGCCACAGCAACCCTGGATCCTAGCCTCATCTTCGACCTACACCACAGCTGACGGCAATGTCAGATCCTAAGTGAGGCCAAGGATCGAACCCACATCCTCGTGGACCCTAGTCGGGTTCATTAACTGCTCAGCCACAAAGGGAACTCCTGGAAAAAAAAAAAGCTTTTTAAGAAGACTTGTAAGAACTGATGGCTACTGGGCTGAGAACTCATTCCAGCCCTGCTTTTAGGTTGGAATTGCCTTGACACCTCCAAATTCCCATGGGGAACACCCTTCACGGTCAGAAGCTGGTCTTTGCAGCCATGACTAGAGGTACTACGAAGTCCTAATGTCCAACCTCGCTGGATGTTCTGGCAAAACAAAACCACCCATCTCTCTGGGGATAAATGTCCTTCAAATAATCAGGCCTGGACCATTTCCATACTGAGTTTTAGGCATTTTGATGAGAAGGGAAGAGTAATATCAGTTTGAAGGGGTCGTGGTCAAAAGGCAGCTTATTGGGGAATGGGGAAGAGACTGTCAAAGACGTTTCCATTCTAGCATGGTTTATAGACACATCCAGCTCATAAAGCAAACGAACTTGTCCTTGTAGCTATCACTACCTTCTGTTAAGGGACGGGGGTAAGAAGGTCCAGGGAGAATGTATGTGGTATGGCCTCGAAAGAAGATTCTGGGAGTTCCCTTGTGACTCAGCAGGTTGAGTGTCAGCCTGGGTCACTGCTGTAGTGTGGGTTCGATCCCTGCCCCAGGAAACTGTGCATGCTGTAGACTTGGCACCCCATTCCCACCCCTCTAAAAAAAGAAGACTCTGGCATTTTCCTGATTAAAACTTTATGTAGGAAAAAAGTTCACTCACTAAGAAATATAAATGAAAAGGACAAGTGTTGTGAAACAGATGTCGCTATATATATTGCTACGGGGTGGGGGGCACAACCTTTTTGTGCCCTTTGACCCGGGAATTGCGCAGGAAATGATTCAAGATGTGACAAAAACATACCTGCATGAATGTTCAAGACTGTTGCTCAATGTTTTTTATTTACTTTTTATTTTTTTGTCTTTTTGCCTTTTAGGGCCCTACGTGTGGCATATGGAGGTTCCCAGGCTAGGGGTCCAATTGGAGCTAGAGCTGCCAGCCTGCGCCACAGCCACTGATGCTCAATGTTTTTTTTTTAAAAAAAAGTCCCAGCAATTTATCTTTCAACAAAATACTTATTTATTAATTTATTTTTGGTTTTTTTAGGGCCACACCCTCAGCGTATGGTTTCCGGGCTGGGGTTGAATCGGAGCTATAGCTGCCAGCCTACGCCACAACCACAGCAATTTGGGAGCTGGGCTGCATCTGCGACCTACATCACAGCTCATGGCAACGCCAGATCCTTAACCCACTGAGTGAGGCCAGGGATTGAACCCGTGTCCTCATGCATACTAGTAGCGTTTGTTACCACTGAGCCACAACAGGAACTCCCAAAACACTTATTTATATGTGCTATGGTCCCTCCAATGTTTCATCTACGGCCTTAAAGGTAAAAAAACCTATCAAGGAAAAACAGTGCTCTGCTCAGGTGAGGAAAACAGGTCACCAAACAGCCATTTATAGTTTACAGTCTGGGCCTGACAATTACAACATAAAATATTAATATTTTTATACTTTTAAAAAAGGGGGGGAGAGGGGAGCTGAGCCTTGGCACCAAGACGGTAGACAAGCTCTCTCCAGAACCAATTACTCCAGGCCAAAGAAGGCCAAGATAGCGGAGGTGAGCAGAACCTGATCTGAGGAGGCCTAGGGGCAGAGGCTGCAAGGGATGCTGGGGGGTGGGGCATGGGGATCCTGGGAGAACTGCTGGGACCCTAAGGGGCTCGAGGCCATGGGACCTGGAAGCTATCACATGGCATGCTGGGAGATAAAGCATCTCATGTGCCCTGCCACAGCCATCTGGGCCCTCAGAGGAGCCAGACTTTGATCCCAAAAGGCCGAGAGCAGTGGAAGTGGACCCACCACCCTGCAAGTGTTTGTGATAGTCTGTCACCATCTTCAGGGACGCTAAGGAGTCAAGCACAGTGCTAGGGATGAAGCGCCTTGTGAAAAGGCATTCTCAGGTGGCCACCAGCACAAGGAGCAGCTTTACAAAGATGACCAGCTCCTGGACAAGAGCATGACCCTGGAGGAGTGTGGCTACACCCGGTGGACACCCCTGTCCACCCGCCGTTCACCCTGGACCTGGGTCTTCCTGCAGATAGGGCCCATCTGGCGTTTGACACCCTTAGCCTGAAGCCCTTCTTCAACCCACTGATGCAGAAGATGAAGCTGGATTGTTGGGAAAACAAGGCAGGAGCGCGAGCTCTGGGACAATGAAGCAGTGGGACTGTCTCCCGCAGATCAGATCTCCTCAAAGAAGACACGGTTAGGGACGGAGCCTGGGAAGAGCTACTGAAAGTGTTCATTTGAAATGACTAAGGTGGTTTATGGGCGGCGGGCCTCCATACTGCTTATCTTTCCATTTGTCCATGCTAAACATGTATTTGATTTGCAATCAGAATGAGATGTTGTGATTTCTGCGCCCCCTGCCCCGACCCCCGACTAGTAAAGTTCGATGGCAACCTCTACATGCTGTTGCAGAGAAAGCAATTCTTTCCAGGGGAATTTTGTCTCTCTGCAAAAAGCTCTTTGGAAAGAGCTACATTGCTCAGGTTCTTCCTTAACCTTGGGAGCTGGGTCCCCCATTACAGGCCTCAGAGGGAACCCCACGCTGGGCTATACTCCACAGCACTCTGGGAGTTCAGGACACAGCGGACTCAAAGCTTAGTAGGAGGTGTGCAGTCTTGCTCACTGATTCCCACCTTCAAGGACCAGAACGGAGATCCCAGTGATTAACCAGGGGCATCTGGGACACCAATTAAAGGTCTGGGGGTAAAAGCACTGCACACTGGCCTTGCAGCCTTGGGAAAGTCGGTTCATATTTAAGCTGTTGAACAGGAAGTACTCAACGAATAAAAGCCTTTATTAATTTCCAGTCTTTAAAATGGGAACATACACACACATATCCAGGCTCTAGTTAGGGCTAAATAAGATGTGTTGTGCTTTTGTGTGTGTGTGTGTTTTAGGGCCGTACCCAAGGCATATGGAGGTTCCCAGGCGAGGAGTCGAATTGGAGCTGCACCTGGTGGCCTACGCCAGAGCCACAGCAACGTGGGATCTGAGCCGTGTCTGTGACCTACACAACAGCTCATGGCAAAGCAGGATCTTTAACCAACTAAATGAGTCCAGGGATCGAACCTGCATCCTCACGAGTCAGATTCATTTCCGCTGAGCCATGACGCGAACTCCGTATTGTGCTTTTAAAAGCATACTTAAGTACTCAAAACTAGGGGGAAAAAGCAAACCAGGAGTTCCTGCTGTGGTGCAGCGCAAATGAATCTGACTAGTATTCATGAGGATGTGGGTTTGATCCTGGCCTTGCTCGGTGGGTTAAGGATGCCGTGAGCTGTGGTGTAAGTCACAGACTGCTAGGTGGCTTTGTTTACCTCTGAGCCACTACTGTACGCTTTAAAGGCATCTGAAAATCATTCTGTCAAAAAGTAAATTCATGATCTTCTTACTCTAGGCCTAAATGTGGCCCTTTCAAGTGTCTCCTTCAGGAATGGCACATCATTCACTCAGCTACACAAACCCAAAATCTGGGCCTCAGAAGCAGCCCAGAGTCTGGATCTAAGGTACCTGGAATCAGATTTTGGTTGCACTGACTGACTTTGAGCAAATATATCTCCTCACCTTTAAGATGAGAATGACGCCAGGAAGAGCTACCTCGGATAAATGAGTTAATATTTAGCGCAGAGTCTAGCATATTGTTAGCTAGCATCCTCTTCCTTGACCATTTCTGCCTGAGACCTCCCTTCCCAGTCAATCAACTCATGCCTCTCCATTTCTACTTTCCCAACCTTACTATATCATCTTTGGCCTCAATGAGTACAAAACCCATTAAGAAAAAAAAAAAAAAAAAAAAAAAAAAGGATCTTTTAAAAATGCAACAGATGATATATTTAAGAAAATAAGATCACTTCCTTGTTTGAAACTCATCAATGATGTGCCAGAATCTATAATGTGCCCAATCCCTATCTCTACCAATGGCAATGGTCCTTAAGTGTATCCTAATCCCTTCCTTACCACAGGACCTTTGTACATGCTGCTCCTGCTGTGTAGAAGAGTGTCTTCCCACATTCCCACTCCAATATTACCCAGTTACCTCCTGACATCGTTCAGATCCCAATTTATTTATTTATTTATTTATTTATTTATTTATTTTTTTGCCTTTTCTAGGGCCGCACCCGTGGCATATGGAGGTTCCCAGGCTAGGGGTCAAATAGGAGCTGCAGCTGTCAGTCTATGCCAGAGTCACAGCAACACGGGATCTGCGCCGCATCTGCAACCTACACCACAGCTCACGGCAACGCCGGACGTTAACCCACTGAGCAAGGGCAGGGATCGAACCCACAACCTCATGGTTCCTAGTTGGATTCGTTAAACTCTGCGCCATGATGGAAACTCCCAGATCCCAATTTAAAAGCTACTTTCTCAGGGAAACTTTCCCTCAACTCAGCCAAAGTAGATCAGTTTCCCCTATTAAAAACCCTTCTATGTACCTAACTCTCTTCCACTGAATACATTACAACCTGTGATTATATGTTTACTAGCTATCATCTACTTGTCTATCTCCCTTACTAGTCTCTACAATGCCCAAAAGCAAAGACTGTGATATAATTTGCTTATCACTATATCCAAACACTTAGCACAGTGCCTGATACAAAGGAAGCATTCAATAATTGCTGAGTGAACTATGAAAATCCTTTGACTGAACAATTTTGCTTCTAAAGATTTAAGTATACATGGTACAACCACTATGGAAAACAGTATGAGATACCTTAGAAAACTATACATAGAACTACCATATGACCCAGCAATTCCACTCTTGGGCATATATCTGGACAAAACTTTCCTGGAAAAAGACACACGCACTTGCATGTTCACTACAGCACTATTCACAATAGCCAAGACATGGAAACAACTCAAATGTCCATCAACAGATGATTGGATTATGAGGATGTGGTGTATATATATATACAGTGGAATACTACTTAGCCATAAAAAGAACAAAATCATGCCATTTGCAGCAACACGGATAGAACTAGAGACTCTCATACTGAGTGAACTAAGTCAGAAAGAGAAAGATAAATACCATAAGATACCACTTATAACTGGAATCTAATATACAGCACAAGTGAACCTTCCCATAGAAAAGAAAATCATGGACATGGAGAACAGACTTGTGGTTGCCAAGGGAGGGAGTGGGATGGACTGGAAACTTGGGGTTAAAAGATGCAAACCATTGCCTTTCAATGGATAAGCAATGAAATCCTGCTGTATAGTACTGGACACTATATCTAGTCACTTATGATGGAGCATGATGATGTGAGAAAAAAGAATCCATACATGTCTGTGTGACTGGGTCATCTTGCTGTGCAGTAGAAAACTGATACAGGAGTTCCCGTCGTGGCGCAGTGGTTAACGAATCCGACTAGGAACCATGAGGTTGCGGGTTCGGTCCCTGCCCTTGCTCAGTGGGTTAACGATCCGGCGTTGCCGTGAGCTGTGGTGTAGGTTGCAGACTCGGCTCGGATCCCGCGTTGCTGTGGCTCTGGCGTAGGCTGGTGGCTACAGCTCCGATTCAACCCCTAGCCTGGGAACCTCCATATGCCGCGGGAGTGGCCCAAGAAATAGCAACAATAACAACAACAACAACCAAAAAAAGACAAAAGACAAAAAAAAAAAAAAAAAAAGAAAACTGATACAACACTGTAAACCAGCTATAATGGAAAAAATAAAAATCATTTTAAAAGATATAAGTATACAAACTAGTCTAACTGTAACAACCCTGCTATTATTACCACCATCTAACATTTATTTACTTACTACGTGCTTTTTTTTTTTTTTTTTTTGTCTATTTGCCTTTTCTAGGGCCGCTTCCGGTGCCATATGGAGATTCCCAGGGTAGGGGTCCAATCGGAGCTGTACACGCCAGCCTACACCACAGCCACAGCAACGCTGGATCCTTAACCCACTGAGCAAGGCCAGGGATCGAACCCGCAACCTCATGGTTCCTAGTCGGATTCGTTAACCACTGCGCCACAACGGGAACTCCAGAAGTCTTGAATTATAGGAAGTTATGAATTATTTGAGGTGTTAAAGGATGCATCTTGCACATCAATATAACCACCCTGCACAAGATTGCTTATGGCAGCAATATCTGCGTTTAAGAAAAAAAATCATAGTACCTCTTGGAAAATAAGATCAGAAATAAATATTCTCTTTAAGAAGGGAAATCAACTTGTATTCACCAAAATGCCTGCTAACCAGATTTTGAAATCTCAAGCGAAACTTGAGGAGTTCCTGCTGTGGCTCAGCAGGTTAAGAAACCCAACGTAGTGTCTGTGAGGATTCACATTCCATCCCTGGCCTCACTCAGTGAGTTAAGGCTCTGGAGTTGTGTGGCTGTGGTGCAGCTCCGATTCAACCCCTAGCCCGAGAACTCCCATATGCCACAGGTGCAGCCCTAAAAAGAAAAAGAAAAAGAAAAAGGAAAAAAAAAAAAAAGAGCAAGAGAGCCAGAATGCACTCATGCGCACAAGAGAGAGAGAAACTTGAGAAAAAAAATGCATTTTTGCTTTGACTGTCACATTCGCAAGCTTTCAACACCCAAGGAAAATAATGCAAGTGCTGATATATTTGATAGTTCATTTCTGAGTTATGCAATTTAAATGCTATATCAAAAGTGTTTGAAACATTCAGATAATTAAATCTTAAAACACAGTGTGAAAACTAATGTTTAAATGGTATAGTAACCTTATGAAGCTTACTGCAAAGTCTGTCTTGAACGTATTATTCAAATATAAAAGTTTAATTTATCTGAATGGGATTAAGAGGAACAATTCATTCAATCATCTTTCGACAACAGTCTTTCCTAATAAGATGATTCCTGATAGTTAGATTTCTAAAAATCCAAACACTTTACAATTTTGTTAACTCCTGCCTAATTCCACATCTGCGAAAGATAAAAATAGAGGGTTAGCTAAGTAAATCATGGTATATCTACCATGGAGAAGACTAGGGAGCTGTTAAAAACAAGATAGATATGTACTTACTAGTCTGGAAAGAAACCTGTGATTCAGTAGTTAAAAAAGCAAGTTGCAGAATAATGTTTGCATGCATAATATAATCCAAACCTTGTCTTAAAAATTCCTGAATGCATACATACATTCTTTGTTAAAAAAATAAAAAAAAAGGTCTACAAAGATTCACATATTAACTGCTTATCCTAAGGGAGCAAAACTGAGGAAGAGTACTTTCGTGTGTTTAACTTTGATTTGCTCTTTTTTTTTTTTTTCTTTTTTCTTTTTTTTTGGTTTTTAGGGCCAAACTGCAGCATATGGAGGTTCCCAGGCTAGGGGTCGAATCGGAAGTACAGCTGCAAGATTACACCACAGCCACAGCAACGGAGGATCCAAACTGTTCCTGCGACCTACACCACAGCTCATGGCAACGCTGGATCCTTAACCCACTGAGCAAGGCCAGGGATCGAATCCAAGTCCTCAGTGTTCCTAGTCGGGTTCGTTAACCACTGAGCCACAAAGTAAACCCCCCTGATCCCTGATTTGCTTCTTTTGAGAGACAGTGGAGGTCAATGGCTAAAGCTCAGGCTGCTCAGATTTTTTTTTTTTGCTTTTTAGGGCCGCAATGGCAGATGGAGATTCCCAGGCTAGGGATAGAATTAGAGCTACAGCTGCTGGCCTACAACACCTCTGAGTGAGGCTAGGGATCAAACCTACAACCTCATGGATCCTAGTCGGGTTCATTAACCACTGAGCCATGAAGGGAACTCCCAGGCCGCTCATATTTGAATACAATCTCTGCTCTTTGCTACTTGCATGATCTTAAGCAAGTTACTTAACCTCTCTGGCCTCAGATTGCTATTCTGTAAAATGAGGATAGTAATTGCACCTACATCAAGGGATGCTATGGTGATTAAGCAAGCTAATACATATAAAATGCTAAGAGCTGTACCTGTCACATAGTACATGCTACTATTTTATTGAAAAACGCAGTCTTCGCAATGAATTATATATTCATGCATTAATGTGAAATCCCAATCAATCAGCCCAACTCTACCCAAACTATATAAAATAGTATATATGAAGAGGGGTGTGATAAAAATAAAAAGCTCCCTAGGCATTCTGATAGTCAGCTAAGCTTGCAAACTACTGACTCAGAGGCCATAGGCAGGGAGGGGTAAACTAGCTGGAGGGTGGTTGAGTTCCGGCTGAGGAATGCAGGAAAATTCTGGAATCGGCAAAAGACCATGAAAGAGAAGAAGATAGCAAGTCTGGAAGTCCTGGTGGGAAGCCCCGGCTAAAGCAGACTCCACAAGGAGAGGGCAGGGTGGGGGCCTGGCATCTTGTTCGGGCTTGTGTGTGGGGAGCCCACAAGCAGCTGTCTTTTCTCTCTGCCTGCGGCTACAACAAGATGGGGCTCGTTGTGAGAAGGCAGCCAGCCTTAAGTAAGACACCCAGGGTGGTAGCTGAGCCCTTCAGGCCTGCCCTCTCACTGACCAATCGGCAGCGCCCCTCCTCATGTCGCGAGCCATGGAGGCACCTCCCGCAGGAGAGTTAGAGCATCAAGCAAGGCTGAGGAGCTGGGACCGGAATAACTTGCCCCAGGCCTAGAACCCCATTTCCCCTTTCCTGTGCCCAGATATACACCATTAGGCCTGCGCCCACTAATGGGTCTGACAAGAGTCTCAAGAACCTCCAAGTGGACCTGGACTAGGAGTGGGAGAGAGTGAGGAATATGCTATGGTGTCCAAGTCTGGGGAAAGAATCTTCTCAGAAACACACACATGCACACAATTAATTCCAAGGGAGCAAAGACCAGTTAAAGTTAATGTGAGACCCTGAGGTCAGACCCCCTGGGTAAGATCAACCGACTACTAATAGTCTCCAACACAGGTCCGGGTTTCCTAGAAAGAAAGATGCCATTTTGAACAGATCTTACATGCTCTTAAACAAGCAAAAGTGGGGTCACTGAGATGGTGGAGGAAGAAGAAAGCCTGGGATTGTACCTCCTCAGCCCTACCTCCCCGTCAAGCCCTTGAAATAACCCAGAGTCCTGAGGGAGAAGAGCTCTCTCCTCCCTGGGGTTCTGCGTAGCCCACAGAGGCTCTCCTGCAGGAGAAGCAGCCACCAGCCCTCCCCGCTCCTGGCTGTGTGGCCCTGGCTCCAAGCCCTCTCCTCAGATTCAGCAACAGAGCAGTGAGGTCAAGGACGGCGTAAAGGGAGACAGGAAGAGGTTCACTTGGCTTTCCTGCCCAGGATAAGGCCTTCTGGTTCACTGAGCAGCAGCAGCAGCACCCTAGCCCCCTGAAGTTCATAAGGACCATGGCAGCTCCAGCCTGGAGCGGATATGGTCAGCTTGAGGAATCTGCAGACCCACTGATGCTCTTGATCACCCACAACCACCTGGGTGCCCAAGTGTGGCTGGGAGGGGGGCGGGGAGAGGATGTCAAACTCCTCCATTCAGATCAGGGCTCAAGGGAGGTCATGGATGCTGGGAGAAGGTCGGGGGTGGGGTAGGAGAGAAAGAAGATGAACAGCTAAAAGCAGATTCTCAGCTGAGAACTGACAGTGAGTGCTAGCAGCTATCTGCCCGGTATCTGAACCCTCCCTATTCCCCCACATCCTACAAGGGAGGCCAGGGTCCTGGACAGAAGGGCCCCCTCCTCACCCCCTCCCCCACCACTCCAGATCCTGGTAATTAACAGAGGCCTGTGGAGGGAACAGGAATGCAAAGGTCTTGGGTCAGCTGTTAACTATTTCCAATCTCCCTCCAGCTTGGCTGGGGCCAGGAGACTCACAACCCTGTCTCCTAAATGCTAAGTACCTCACATGTAGGAGTCCAACCTGGGTCCAAGTCCTAACTCCACCATTTACTAGCTGGCTGACCTTGGGTAAGTTACAAAGTTACAAGCCTATGTTTCCTGTCCAGTGAAATGGGGCCAATTCTTCTAGGGCTTTTAGGAGGATTAAAGGGGTTTATTATACAAAGTACATAGTGTAGTTTCTGGAATTCAGGAAGCTCTCCAGTAAATGGTATTTAGGTTATGTTTCGTTGGTTGGTTGGTTGGTTTTGCCTTGTTTGAAAGCCCTTTCTTGCCGACCCTGCTGCCTGGTAATGCCAGGTAACAAAATGAAACCACGGGCTATGTTCAACCGAGGCTGATCACGTACGTCTTTGGGTCTGGGAAAAGTCCAGAGTCGAGAAGGGATGCTGAAGGTGGGCCCAGGATCCTGGATCCAGAAGACACTTCAGAGACACTGGCCTCCATGAGGGCACAACCGGAAGTCAGCCACATCTCCCGCCTTTCCCAGACACCACGGTGCCTCTCATCTGGGGTGGGGCAAGTTCCAAGTTGAACTGGACCCTACCTACTTCCCTTTCGTTGTGCCCCACCTTACATCCCGTGGTCCAGCCAGACCAAGTGTATTTAAGTTCCTAGACCCCACGTGCTGTTCCCTTGGCAGGAACACTCCCTGCCACCTCTCATGCCCCAACCCCTTGCCTGACTCTTCCCCAGCCTCTGGCTTAGACATCATTTCCTCCGGGTGCCTCACCCCACCTCCAAGAACGTGTCATCAGCCCTTCATATGTGACTCTGTATTTTTCCTCTCCCATCTCCCACTTGATTATGTACGTATATTACTTATTTTTGTCCATCTCTCTCCACTGGTAGGTAAATGGCCCATAAAGCCTGGATTTTGTACATGTTTTGCTCACTAATGTATCCCTGGCACCTATAACAGTACCCGACATTTAGTAGGTGCTCGATAAAATTTTCTTTTCAGGGCCACGCCTGCAGCATACAGAAGTTCCCAGACCAGGGGTCGAAAGGGAGCTGCAGCTGCGGCCTATGCCACAGTCATAGCAACTCCAGATCTGAACCCTATCTGTGTGCTTGTGGCAATGCTCCTCAACCTGCTGAGCAAGGCCTGGGATCGAACCGCCATCCTCACAGAGACAGATCAGGTCTTTAACCCACTGAGCCACAGTGAGAACTCCAACAAGTATTTGTTGAATGAAGGATTTACTATTAAAATTGCCTGGTGAATGATTTCCTTCCTCCTGTAATCAGAGAGCTCACCAAGGTTAAGAAGCTGTGGGCCTTGCTCACCTCAACTTCGAGCACACAGTAGGTACTCAGACATTTGTTGGCTGAATGACCAGTCAACTTGGCCTTGAGTCTCAGACAACTTCCTGCCTCTTATAGTGAGGGAGGAGTTGAACGTGACCACCTTGGCTACTTGAGGAGGCTGCTGCCCACCTACGACACTGACCAGGATCAAAATCTCCACCCAGGAAGTTTCCACGTGAGAAATTCAGGGCCCTTTTCAGATTCCCCTTCTACTTTGGGGGAAAGTATCAAGCATTAGCTTATAGGACAAATAAAGGGAAGGATTTCTCCCCTCAACAAAGCACGTGACCAAGTACATAATAAAGAATTGCTGTCTCTTAGCTCAAAGCCTGGTGGAATCAAGACTCCAGAAGGGATGCGTCTGCTAAGGAGACTGTCGGGAAAGGGGGTTGGAAGAATCCAGAAGAGACTCAGCTACTTCAAGACAGAAAAGCTGACTTCTCAGTAAGCAACCACCATACTGAGATTCCCAGGTAATCCTCAGTTAATTCAGCAATTACGCTCTCAGGCATGTACCTAAGCAGTCCACCCAGGCAGCTTCACTAGAACAATGGTATTCACAGCAGCACCAGCTGTAACAGCCAAAAATTGGAAACTCCTCCAACGCTCATCAACAGCAGGACTACAGATGGTCACGTGATGGAATACTCTAGAAGAATGAGACTCAACCCCAGCAACATCCAGACCTACACAGGATCCTCACAATACGTACTGAAGAAGTCAGATCCAAGAGGATATTCTATATGATTCTTTTACATAAAGTTCAAATACAAGCAAATCAATCAACGGTGTCTGAAGTCAGGATAGTGGCTTTCCTGGGGGAGGGGAGGGCAGAGAGGGGGAGGGAAGTGGCATCTGGGGTGCCGATGCTGCTGCTTCCCGACTTGCATGCTGGGCACATGGCTGTGTTAAGTGTGCGATGTTCATCAAGCTGTATACTTAGCATCTGGATACTTTCTTCCACATGTTATTCTTTAATAAGAGTGTTTCTTTTCTTTTCTTTTCTTTTTTTTTTTTTTAAGCACCTGGACGTTCCCAAGCTAGGGGTCAAATCAGAGCTGTAGCTACCAGCCTATGCCACAGCCACAGCAATGGCAGCATCCGAGCTGCGTCTGCGACCTACACCATAGCTCACGGCAATGCTGGAGCTTAACCCACTTAATCCACTGATAGAGGCCAAATCGAACTTGCATCCTCATGGATACTAGCTGGGTTCATTACTGCTGAGCCACAACAGAAACTACCTAACAGTAGTATTTTGAATGGGGATCGTTTCACCTCTGGACTGAAGCCTCCACTGATTTGGGGAGAGAGGCCTTTCTCTCCCTCCTCTTCCACATGCTTTGCAGAGTTATCGTTTCCCGCCCTAGGAACTCACTGCTCATGATAAGCCGTGCCTTCCTCACGCAGCAGGGAGGTGAGGGCACCCTGCGTGGGTAACCGAGGAACTGAGTGTCACGTTGGGAGATGGAAATGGAGACTAGAGGCTTGAGAGCAGCTCCCCAGGCACTCACGGTAATCCTGCTGCTTCTCCCAACTCTTCGCCACGAAGCCTGTGTAGACCACTCCAGTGACGTACATCAGGCTTTGGCAACCAACCCTACTTGGTTGCTGAGGGAGCCAGGCAGGCAGCCGGGCCGGCTGGAAGCCCCAGTTCCCAGATATTCGTTCCTCAGAGGCAGATTTATTGGGCAGTCCCCTGGGTGTAAACCCGGGTGGTACTGCTGCCTGCCTCAGTGACCTCATGCTAAGTTCCTCGCCCCCATTTTACTGCTGAGGGGGCATTACCAGCACCCACTGGGCAAGGCAACTGAGAAGCATAAAAAATGACATGTATTATAGGATGGCCAGCTCCCCCTGGGCAGGGTCTTAGGTCTTGTTCATTGTTTTAGCCACGGTTCTAGAATAGTGCAGGATGCGAAATACATGTTCACTGAAAAAATAAAATGTGACCAGAGGGCATAGCCCAGAATGGAAGCTCCAAGCAAAAGGCAATCTTTACACAAGTTGGAATAGGCAAGACCATCTTGAAGTTAACTCATGTTCAGTCAGATTTATTACTGAACTCTGAAGTTTCCTACCAAAGCTAATGAAGATTAGCTTTAATCTTAACTCTAAGGATGAGCTGAATCTACCATAATGAAGTACTAGTTATTTTTTTTCCTTTTTACTGTAAATCGGCTGCTTTTCTCAACTGTTTGCCACAAAGGATCTACAAACCTCTATAATTCTACTCACTTTTAATCACTGCACTAATACCATGCAAGCTCCTTCCTCCCACCTAGCCTTTGTCTTTGCTTTTAAGACACATTTGAAGGAAGGCAGACTCCAGACTGAGGAGTTGGGGTCTAGGAACATTCCTGCTCTACCTCCTTCCAGATTAACCTCTCATTCTTGGTCTAGGCTTCACCTGACTCAAGCCCCCATAATCTGGACACTTAAGAGACTGTATTCAAACTGGTTTCCTTTGCAGGAATGTTTCTGGAAAACTCTGTGATGCAAAGGAATAAATGACTTGGGGTGGGGATTGCTATTGTTGGGTTTTGCCACCCCAACATCCCACTTCTTCCTTTCATCCACCTCCCACTTTCTGTTAGGGAAAAAAAAAAAAATGCCAGGGAATTTGGGAGTCAGAAACATCCATTCATGTCCCATTTGGTCACTGCAGTGATGACCTTGGTGAAGCCACAACCATTAAGGTTTCATCTGTAAAATGGGCAGAACTTTATAAGATTGCCCTAATTCATGCAAACACCTACTAGGCATTCTATTTAAGTACCACGTCCGGGGCATAGACCTACAGGTAAAAGTCATGTCTGGGACTCTCCAGGGAGCTCGTGTGTTCAGCCTAGGGAATTGACTCCATCAAGCTGTTCCTATGTTTCTCTACCTCTAAAACCTTCAGCAGGGCTGGGCTACAAGGTTTCTGAAGTCCCAACTCTGGGATTAAGAGCTCAAGCTGTTTAAATGTACCTCACCAGCTACAAGAGAATGTCAGGAGGATAAAGCAAGATCAGAGTTGTGCAAATGCTTTGAAGAGGAAAGTGCACATACAAACAAGGTATTAATTATGTCAGATAATTTCTTTGAGCTCAACTTCACAGACACCTGTAATATTCATAACCCAGGGGCAAACAACAGGGGCAATTGTTCCTTAGCTATAGGGAAACTGTTGTCTGTTTGGCCAGACTTGAAAGTTTGTATGTACCCTTAGGATAACTGTTTCAACCTGGCTGGATCCAGGCTGGGGCTCTGTGTACTGAAGAGAGGGAGCTGGGGTGGAGGTGGGGATGTAGAAGGATGTCAGCTGCTGAAGACAAAGGGGGAACAAAAAAAATCAATATTTTCTGCCGAGGCGTCCCAATTTGTTGGAACCAACTGGGCCCGGAAACTTGCTTTTACTTAAAAAGAAGGCAGTAGCCCGTTTCCTGAGAAGACTGCACATGTTGCAGGGCACTCGGCACGAGGTTAGCCAAGCACATTAAACCCACCTTTTGTTTTATAACCCAGGTGTGTTCCTGGCATGATCCCGCCATTTTCACAACCATAAACCAGACATCCGAGAAAGCAGAATTTTCTCAAAAGGTTTCAAATGCCTGACATCACCGAGAAGCACTTGCCAACCGGACCGTGAAATCGAAAACCTGATCACCGCTTCCCCCCAGCAACCTCAAGCTTAGTGAAGTGACAGTTCATCTGATATTTCTTGCTTCAGTAAGAAAGATAAGGCACAGACAACACTCAAAGCCACAGCCTGCTCTCCTAGACTGTAGTCGGAGAACTTGACAATGAGGGGGAGAAAATTTGGCAGGAATCTGGTTAGCAATAAAGCTTCCTCAGGGAGCCGGAATTGGATTTGGGGCCCTGCCCAAGTTAACATTTTTACAGGTTGGCCGAGTTGCAGTTTGTTAGCCAGTCAGTAATAAACCCATGTGCAAGAATTTAAAGTTTATGAGGCATGGCCTCTTAATGCCTCTCCACGGCTCCCTACAGCCAAGAGTTTAAGGAGCTTGGCCTAGCCTGGTGTTAATTGTTTTCTCAATCTGCAGAGTTATTTGGGGGAGAAAAACAAGAAAAAAAAAAAAAGGCTTCCACAAACTCAAGGTCCCCAGTCTTCTTTTGGAGAAACAAAGGAGAGCCATTCAAGCTGGGGGAATTTGTACCTGGGGTGAGGGGTACATTGATGGGAGCATTAGAAAAATGCTAGATAGCATGAGTTTTCAAAATTTTAAACTGTAGATTCCCTGCCCAGGAAAATGCATAAGCAAGTTCTTAAACAATTTCATAGGTTAAGGGTCCTCTAGAACTCCACCCAAAGATCCTGGGATATACCTCTGTTTAAGAGCTGGGGTTTGATCCAGTGGTGGAACCCCCACAGTCCTGGATGGAGAGAAAGTGGCCCCCATAAGCCAGCAGCTGCCTGGGTCTCTTAACACACTGGTTCTCTGCACCAAAGTCACCCCTCTACTCTCAAGTTTTTAAACTTAAAGGGGGTTAGTAATTGAGAGATCAAAAATGTGCTTTGATTACCCTCCCCCCACCGCCCACACCCCCTCAGCTCAAGACCTTCTGGCTTCTGAACCTCCACTCTGCCAAGTACCTCGCATTTCAGTCCCAAGACACTGGGCGTCGGGGGTGTCCCCTGCTCGTGATGGCCCCGGCCCAGGTGTGCCAGGCCCAGTTTCCAGACGGGCTGCTGGGGCGCAGGCCCTCCGGGAAGGGCAGGGTTAAGAGCGCATTCCAGCAGCCAGGGAGGAAGGGGGGCGGGGGAGGCGAGCGCGAAGAAGAGAAACAGACCCGGTCTGTCTGTCGGAGACACAAAGCACGGTACACAAAGGGGGCCCAAGAGGGGCGAAGGGGGCTGCCCCGGGCACGGCTCATCCCCACACCTGCGCGGGGGTTGGGGGAAGAATGTGGAAGGCGCATTCCTTCGCTGGGGCCAGCAGGGAGAGCGTCCCACGTCCGGGCTGGGTGAAGAGCTCAGCTGCCCCCCAACCCCGAAGGAGTGGGCCAAGGTAAGCCGCCGCGGAGGAGCAAGGAGAAGTTGGGCGTCAGAAGGCGCTACGATCTCCGGGTTTTCCTACCCAGCCCCCACCTCCATCCCAGCCCAGGATGCTTTCTGAGCTTCCCCGCACCTGAGGCGGCGCCAGGAGCACCCCGCCGCAGCCCTGACACCCCACGTGCGGCCCCTGCCCCGCAGTTCCACCAGGCAGGCTTTCGGAGAGTCTTACCTTTCCCCGGCGCCTGGCCCGACTCCAGCTCCGCGCTCCGCGCCTCCAAGGTCACTTCAGCTTTCCCGAAACCCGCCCGGCACGGCTCAGAGGCCGCGCACGGCAGCCAGCAAACCTGCGCCTGAGGGAAGAGGGGAAAAGAGGGAGGCTGGGTCATAGCCGTGCCCAACCCTGCAGACTCATCCCGGGGAGTCCTCAGTCTTTCCCCGACAGCCTTGGCCCCAAAGAGTCCAACCCCGCGCTCTCCCAGATGCCACCAGCCGCGTGCGGACCCCGCGGCCGTCCGAAGAGTGTCCGGACAGGGGTCAGGGCAAGGCAATCGAGTACCTGAAGTAGGAAGAAGCAGCGGAGGAGGAGGGACGCGAGAGGCCCATGAGGGAGCCCCATGGCTGGAAAGAGCGGGGTGAAAGGCTGCCGCGACGGCGGGTTAGTGCTTCGCTTAGCTCCGCGGGCAGGGAGGTTCGCTGCGGGCAGGAGTCGGCGGGAGGGGGCCAGGTGAGTGCAGGTAGGTGCTGATTGGTCCAGCGCCACAAGGTCCCGCCCCCTCGCAGGTGGGGCCGCGGTGAGGGGTGCGCGGTGGCTGCAGCCCCGAAACCCCCCACGGTCCTCTCCCGGAGCCCTCTTGCGTTATCTCAGGAGTTACTCCCGGCAGGGGCCACAGGCCCTGTCTCGCAGATTCTGGGTTCAAGGGGGATAAAAAACAACCACTCCTCAACCTCTGCAGCAAGCGAAGAAAAATGATGCTGTGGCTTGTGGCTACAATGGGGGAAAGAGTGGAAGGCATCGGAATCCGACTGGAAACAGAAGGGCCCCTTTCATGCTCCCCCGAGGCGCTCTGTTATCCAAAGCTTTGATCGTGGCCGGGTGTGTCCGCCCAACACCCAGCTACAGCGAGGGCTGCCTCCTGCCTCTTTCCCCACCTCCCACGTCAGCCTGCTCCCAGGACTCCGAGGGTTTAAAACTGGCAGTGAGGTCCCAAAGGACTGCGTTACCAAACCTCATACAACTTGCGGAAGACTCATTACTTCCCTGGCACGGTCGAACAAATGGAGGCTGGGAGAGAAGGTCCCAGAGCTTAGAAGCCGTGGTGACGCCAAATGGTGCAAGGCAGAGGGGTGGTTATTAACCCCATTATCTCCAGCACCCCCCCCCCCAACGTAAGATATAATTACAGTTTCTCAACTTTATGTCGGAAGCAAATAAAGGCATTTTAACAATCACGACTGTTTTTACTGGTCTGAAATAAAACCTAAGTGAAAGCTGCTTGCTGCGTGAAGCAACCTTGCAGTGTGCCTCCCTTCAAAACAACTCTTCTGCATCCTTTCTGGGAGACAGGCCTCGGAGCTGGGATTCTTTCCTCTCCACAGTGCGCTGATAGATGGGCTCAAGGCACTGAAACGGCCCTGAGACTCAGCCGCTCCACACCACGCGCTCTCTCCCCAGCCAGCTGAGCTTCCCTAGCCAGTCCCAACCTCTTGCTCCCTGAGGCCTCCCCACCTTCCCTAGCCGTCTTGAGAATTCCAGGCTGCTTCATCCTTTTCCTTCCTCCTCTCCAATTCAGATTTAGGGGATGGAGGAGGGTCTCTAATTATAGATTCTTTGGCCCTCAAGGGCTAACCTGCTAGCCTGCCTGTCCCTCCCATCACCAGCCTTCGGCTCCGAGGAGGGCGGTTTGCGTTGTGACCGTGGGAGTTCTCTTTCTAACCGAGCATGGGCTCTGGGGACGCACTGCCTGCGTTCAAACCCCAGGGCACCAGGTATTAGCGCTGTGGCCTCATTCAGTTCTGCATGAGCTAAGTAGTGCTATGACGTTACCTGCCCTCTAGAATACTAGAATTGAATGAATTAAAACATATAGGCAAGGATTAAGTTAATTAACATGCTTAAAACGCTAACCTCAGCACTTGGCACAGAGCAAGTGCCCAAATGTTGCCTGGTATCATTGCTTAGGGATCCAGCTCATTCGTCCCCCTCTGCCGCCTGTCGAGCCGTTTCTCTCCTCTGTAGCATCCTCCTGGCTCTCCAAACTAAGAGAATGAGAAATGCTATAATTCTTCAATTTCACGGTTGACGGCAAAGCAAGCAATAGGCGTCTGCTCTCAGGGTAGTGCTCGGTTATCCGGCTTGTTGTCCGGGTAGCTGGAAGTTAGGGAAGCCCGAGGCTGCATGCTGAGCTCCAGACCCCCTCACCTCGCTGTCCCGTAGGGGGCGCTTTCTGCGCCCTATGGGAGGTTCGCTACCCGCGCAGAGGCTTTTTCAGTCGGCACGGACCCCAAACGGTACCCGGGGGCCCCGCCTATCCTCGCCTTGCAGGTTTTCCTGCGCTCGCCCGGAACCCGATGAAGCCATTAGGCGGACAGTTAAACACGAACGAGCCTCGGGATACAGGCCCTAATTAAGTAAACACCCGGCTGGAGAGCTGTTGAGCGGCTCATTTCCGCCTTCTTCCAGGGCACTGAGCATTCCGGGCGGGCAGGGAGAGGAGAAATTGAGAATCAGCTCTTCTGCCTGCACCTTGGACCACGCTGCTGTCTTCTCTGTAGGTCCCCTAGTTGGTCGTTTGTTCAGTCATTCATTTAAGAGATATTTGCTGATAGCCTGCTATATGCCAAGCACTGGAGATAAAAGAAAAACAAACGTCCTTGGACCTTCCATCCCAGAGTGTGAGGGGTCGAGGAAAATAAGGAAATATATAACATGTTAAATATGTGCTGTGCATAAGAACAGAGTGGGAGGTGCCAATTCATGGGGCAGAAGGTGGGGCTGGAAACTAAATAATGTGATCTAGAAGGTGTGTAGGTCAGGGTCTAGATGGAGACAGATTCCAGATCAGATGGTTCAAGTCTAAGTGCAGGGGCTACAGGAGTAGGCAGGGTGCAGGGACCAAAGGATCCCGAGATCAGCAGTAGCAGAAAGGCAGTTACCACTCCCACTTTTTGGAGGGCACAGGGGGGAAATGGTGTCTTTGGAAGTGGAGGGTTGCCAAGGAGCCGCAGAGAGGAGGACCACTCCTCCCAAATGCAGCTGTGGTCCAGGAGGGACAGGTCACTGCTGGGAGCAGACCAAGGAGCATGGGGGGAGGGAAGGGGGTCGCCTCAGCATCTCTCTCCTTTCACCCTTCTTCTCCTGGTAGTGCCGCTTATGGACCAAACCCACCCAGAATCCTGAGGACAAGAAAGCCCAGGTGCTGGGGTGGGGGGATGGGGGGTGGCTGTGGGTTCTCCTCCCCAGGCACAGGGCAGGGCAGAGAAAAGCAGAAAATAGAGAGGAGGGGCTGAGGAGCCATGGGGAAAGCCCAGACGCCTCCCTGAGAAATGAACAAAACCTGGAGGAACTGAGGGAGCAAATTACACTAAGGACTTCTGAAGAAAGAGTATTCCAGTTAGAGAAAACAAGGCAAAGTCTCTGAGGCAGTAATTACTTGGGAGGGGAAAAAAAAAAAGCTGGTGTGGCTGGTGTGAGCAAGGAGGAAATGAGTCAGATTGGGAGGGTGGGGGGGCAAACCCTATAGAGCCCCACAGGCTATGGTAAGAACTCTGCTTTCACTCTAAGCAGGAAGGAGGAAGGCACTGGAGGTTGGAGTGGAGGAGTGTTGACAAGACTAGAGGAGATGTGGGCAGAAGCGGTGAGCCTAGTAGGGATTCCACTGCAATACGCTAGGCCAAAATGGAAATGGCCCAGTTCAGGGTGGTCACTGTGGAAGGGGTAAAAATGATCAGATTTACCCCCTTACTCCGAAAATAACAAGTGTTGGTGAGGATGTGTAGAAACTGTACACTGTTGGTGGGAATGTAAAATGGTACAAATAGTATTGCACTTACTATAAAAATAGAGTTGCTGTATGATCCAGGAATCCCACTCCTGGGTATATATCCAAAAGAACTGAGTGCACGAACCCAAACAGATATTTGTACATGCATGTTCACAGCAGCATTATTCCAAGGATGGAAGTGACCTGAAGTGTCCATCAACAGATAAATTTTGGACAAACAAAATGCTGAATAGGTAGAGTTTGTTTTACAAGATGGAAAGAGTTTGTGGATGGATGATGGTGACGGTTGCACAACAATGTGAATGAACTTACTGTCACTGAACTGTACATTATATGTATCTTGCCACAATTTTTTTTTTTGGCCTTTTCTAGGGCTGCTCCTGCAGCATATGGAGGTTCCTGGGCTAGGGGTCTATCGGAGCTGTAGCCGCCAGCTTACTCAAGAGCCACAGCAACTTGGGATCCGAGCTGCATCTGCAACCTACAACACAGCTCATGGCAATGCCAGATCCTTAACCCACTGAGCAAGGCCAGGGATCGAACCCGCCACCTCATGGTTCCTAGTTGGATTTGTTAACTACTGCGCCACGACGGGAACTCCACAAATTTTTAAAAGTTACTTGAAAAAATTATGAGACTCTGGGTGTATTTTGAAAGTACCGACAATAAGATCAGCTAAAAGACTGGATGGGGTGTGAGACAGAGTGGGTCTAGGGAGACTCCAGCCAGGGTTTGGGGCCTGAGCAACCAGCAGGATGGCAATGCCACTTCCCAAGATGGATAAGGCACATGTAGCGGGCACTGTCAGGGTGCTGCTCAGATCCCTTGGGATCCCTCAGATGGTTTCTGAACTCGCCTTGTTTGGCTTCTGTGCTGATGCTCCCAGCAGCCTGCACCTGTGACTCTTCAGAAGCTGCCCTTCAGCTTCTAGGGTCCCTTTGCCCTTGCAAGGAAGTGCCCAGGAGTTTGCTCTCCCAGCCCTCAGTCAATGACCAACTGGTGCTGGAATGTGGAAGCTGAGCCCCATCCCCGCAATCCCCCCGGGGTGGCTTACCTGTAGCATTCTGGGCTGGATCAGGCTGAAGCTACCCTCCAGGCCTCCAGGGACTTGGTCTGAAGTCACATCCTTGCCTGGCTCCTTGCTCTTCTTATCCTGCTTTTCCCACTCCTTCACCAGTTCCTCCTGGCAGCTGCTCCTTATTCAATAAGTCATTCAGGCACATGAATCCTTGTCTCCGGGTTGGCTTCTTGGACTCCCACTGCAGGCAGAGCAAGTTTGGGATTGGGGGAGGATGGGGACTTCAAATTGGGACATGTTTTGTTTTGTTTTGTTTTCCAAGCAAAGTTTTTATTAAAGGAAATCAGAGAGCTCCCAGGGTTGCTGGGTGGGGGGAGAAGAGCCCCCCAAATTGGGACATGTTTAGAGGTGCCCAGTAGGGGCATGTTGAGGAGGCTGTGAGTGGAGACACCAGTCCAGGGGAGACCGCTGGCCCATGACAGACATTTGTCACAATGGGAAAGCATCAATTCTGGGGAGAGTTTGTGGAGAGAGCCTTGCCCAGGCAGGAGGCTGAGCTTCTGAGGCCTTGACATCGCCCCCAGAGCATGGCCCTCTAGCACAGATGCTCATCCTGTCCCTGACGCCCTCCACCCAGCCAGGGCTGGGACTCCCTCACTCATTTTGCTCTTCCAAAAAGAAGTGCCTCCTGTCCGCATTTCACCTTTAAATACGTGCTACGTACTGCCTTGTGGGGCTCTGCCATTGTTACTTTCCTCCTCACTCTCCACTACCTCTTTCCCCCTCCTGGAAAGCTCCTTGGGGTCATGGATCAGGATGATCAAAATATCACTTCTCCATGGAGTTCCCGTCATGGCACAGTGGTTAACAAATCCGACTAGGAACCATGAGGTGGCGGGTTCGATCCCTGGCCTTGCTCGGTGGGTTAAGGATCTGGCGTTGCTATGAGCTGTGGTATAGGTCGCAGATGTGGCTCGGATCCCATGTTGCTGTGGCTCTGGTGTAGGCCGGTGGCTACAGCTCCGATTAGACCTCTAGCTTGGGAACCTCCATATGCCATGGGCGTGGCCCTAGAAAAGGCACACATACACACACACACACAAAAAAAATATATAAATATATCACTTCGCCAGATTTCCCCACAGTACCCAAGCAGCCAAACGCCTGTGGCACTTAAGGTAAGGCTGGCAGACCTACGTCTGAATCTTGCTTCTGAAAATGACTGTTTGGGTGACCTGGGGTGAGCTACTTCATCTCTCGAAGTCCTCTGGAATGAGTAATTCCTACTTGGTGGGTGGGGACTTATCCCAAACCGAACTGACCTTCCCCTGCAAACCTGCTCCTCCCACAATCTTCCATCTCTGCCAAAGGCAAGTGCATCCTTCCAGTAGCTCAGCAGCTCGGCAGCTCAGCAGCTCAGCTCGAGCTATCTTTCACTCTGACTCATCTTCTACCACTTGCTCACTCTGCTTTCCCAGTACTGCCGCCCCGCACCCCAGGTTCTCCAAACACACCAAGTGTAGGCCTTTGCTCAGGGCTTCCCTCCGCCTGGATCACCTCCCCCAGGGGTCCACCCGCCTCCCTCCCTCACTCCTTCAGGTCTCTGCTCAGATATGGCCCCTCAGAGAGGCTTTCCTTGACCTCCCCGCCTAGAGGGCAAAAAATAGCGGAATCAACACAACAGTAAGTGTCAAGAATCTGGCAGGGTGTTAGATTTGCAGCAAACGTGAAATCAGTGTGGGTTCCCTGACCCACTCACAGAGCTGATGTGAACTTCAATGAGCTGATAGAGGGGAAAGTGTTTTGCAAAGTGTGATAGAAATAATACAAATCATAATAAATGAATTACTACCATTTCCTGAGCACGCTCTGGTCTCATTCTAATCCTCACAGCTCTGCCTGCCAGTTCGTGTTACATATCCCCTTTTCACAGGAAACTGAGGTTAAATCCCTGCCCAAAGCCACATAGCCAGGATTGAGGCAGAGCGACAGTGTACCCAATTCTGTCTCATTCCAAAACACACTGCCTGAATCAGCTGCCATCCTCCTATCCATCAATAATGACTTGAAGGATGAACCCTGGGAGCAGGTCTTTGGTATATTAGGAAGAATTCCATAATATCTGATCTTTTCTCCTAAGAACCTCTTAAAATAAACATATTTGCCTCTGGTCCAAGGTTAAATTCTGGGTCCTCCAAGAAATATTTAGAAAGAGCTTTTCTGCCCATTTTTGGTAGCAGAATTCCCAGAGCTCCGCTCCCACACAGCATGCTGGCAGGGATGTGTCCCAAAGACAAGCGGGCGTTTTCAGGTCTTTTCTAGGAAGTAGCTTTAAAACTGGGTGAGGCCCTACTTCCTGTTCCTCCCCCGCTGCCCAGTGCCCTGCACAAACGGTTCCACGGTCTCACTTCTTTATGTCTGTTCCTGAGCTTTCTGGAACCTTCCTTTCTGCCCAGGGATGGCTCCAGCCATCCACCACGTCTCGGTCCTTAAAGGTGCAGAGGCCACTGCTCCCTGACGAGAAAGCGATTCACATACCTTCCCTTTCCCTGAATCTCGGGCGGGCGGCACTGCCTTCAGCACTGGTGAATTTTTGCCAAGGCCTGAGCTGTCAGTTTCCAGAGATCAGGGGCCAAGCATTTATGTATGTGTGTACACCAAGGGCAGGGAATTGATTAATCAATAAGCACTCGCGAAGCCCTGAATCCCTGCGGCTAGGTCTAGAGACTTTGAGAACTGTGGGGCCCAAAAGGACCTTAAAGAAAATAAAAATAACAAAATAATAAGGATAATCTGTCCTCTGAGCCATTCTTCATCCTTCCCCTGAAAGGCAGGGGTGACCTCTGCAGATGAGGTTTCCCAGACTCACTGGAGAGATGACTTCCTGCTGGGTTCAGCCAATGGGAAGCACTAGTGGGAGAGTGGAGGGTGGGACAAAGGGAAAAGCCAGGGCACCCCTCCTCCTCCAGCAGTGTCTTGATAATGGCTGTGTCTAATCTACAGCTTCAGCCCCTGCTGTGGGTCCAGGTTCTGCCAGACTCTGGGCCCTAGAAACACCACTTTTTCCCATTCTTCCTTCTGCGGAAGGGTGGATGACTTCTTGCTGCCTAATCTCAGGGTCGTATCACTCTCCTCTGTTTGGCTTCTCAGCTTTCCCATTTTAATGCACCTCTGCATTAAGTGCCTTCGGCTTTAAATACTCACAGTGAGGCAGTTCCCACTGTGGCGCAGCAAAAACGCATCTGACTAGTATCCATGAGGATGCGGGTTTGATCCCTGGCCTCGCTTAGTAGGTCGGGGATCCAGCGCTGCTGTGAACTGTGGTGTAGGTCGCAGTTGCAGCTCAGATCTGGTGTTGCTGTGGCTGCGGTGTAGGCTGGCAGCTGCACCTCCAATTCGACCCCTAGCCTGGGAACCTCCATATGTCACGGGTGCAGCCCTAAAAAGCAAAATAAATAAATAAATACACTGTGGTTTGACTGACAGAATAGTTAAAACTTACACAATACTTCCTATAGGGTAGACACTGTTCTAAGCGCATTATGTAAATTAACTGATTTAAGTCTACCATTTGAGGAATGATACATTTCACAGCTGAGAAAACCAAGGCACAGAGAGTTTGATCTATCCCAGTGAGATAACAAATCTGGATGCATATCAAAAATTAATTGCCCAGGAAGCTAATTAAAAATAGAGGAGGTGGTGGATGCCATCCCAGCCCCACTGAATTGGACTCACCAGTCCATGGGCCCCAGAATCTGGATATTTAATAAGCTCCCCAGGTGATCCTGATTCAGCTAACCCAGCACCCCATCCATGACTGAGAATCAGGAAACCCTGACCATTTTGGCTATGAGAACACTAAGATGCAGATCAGTGGCACAGCACGCTCAGTGGCAGATAAAAACACCATCAAGGACAGAAATTTCCGCTACTTCCAAAGCCTTCTCCTTCAAGGTCACATGGCTGGTTGTGATGTTTGGACTTGCTCTCCCTGGGAGCCATGTGATAGCGATTCTTATTGGAAATGTTTTGGAAAATTCAGTATATAAACAGATGTGTATGCAGGATTGCTGACTGGCTGATCAGTGTTTGGGAAAAGGAAAAGGGAAGCAGTTCAATCCACTTAATCTCTTATTTTTAGTCCTTTCTGAATAACTTCAGGGATGTAGTTAACCCTTCCCTCATTCTACCTTCCCCATTCTGACCAAGGCTGTGGTTGAGCCAAGAATCTGTATTTTTCAGCCAAGACATGGAAACAACCTAACCATCCATCAACAGATGAACAGATAAAGGTGTATACAATGGAATACTACTCAGCCATAAAAAAGAATGAAATAATGTCATTGTAGCAACATGGAAGAACCTAGAGATTTTGTAAATCAGAAAGACAGGGGTTCCCTGGTGGCACAGTGGGTTAAGAATCCAGCATTGTCACTGTGTGCCTTGGGTCACTGCTGTGGCACAGGTTTGATCTCTGGCCCAGGAACTTCTGCATGCTGTGGGTGCAGCCAAAAAAAAAGGACAGAAAAGAAAGAGAAAAACAAATACCATACGATATCACTTATATATGGAATCTAAAATATGACACAAATGAACTTTACAAAACAGAAACTGACTCACAGACATAGAGAACAGACTTGTTGCCGAGCAGAAGGGGTGTGAGGAAGGGATGGATTGGGAGTCTGGGATTAGCAGAGGCAAACTATTATAGACAGAATGGATAAACAACAAGGTCCTACTGTATAGCACAGGGAACTACACTCAGTGTGCTGGGATAAACCGTAACGGAAAAATATGAAAAAGAATACATATATATATATATACATATATATATATATATAAAACTGAATCACTCTGCTGTATAGCAGGAATTAACACACAACTGTAAATCAACTATATTTCAATAAAATAAATTTAAAAATTTTTAAACAATTTGTGTATTTTCTACAGGGGCCCAAGGTGATCTGCCAATTCAGAAAATATGACCAAAACCCAAAATGTCCAGAATCTGAACAGATTCCTGTAAGAGTGGCAGCCCCGAAAGGGTCGGATTGTTGCCTTTCTCCCCACCCCACTGCTATATTTCCAAGACCAACAAGAGTGCCTGCCAACAGTAGGTGCTTAATAAATACTTACTAAATGAAATAACAATGCAAAATTTCCTTGCGTTTTGAATATATTTTCTGCACAGTTACTCACTGATCCTCACAATGGACAGTACAGCTGTAAGAGTCCTCATTTTACAGAAAATGAAACTGAGTTCAGAGAGACTGGATGACTTAACCAGGTCACACAGCTAATGAGAACTGTCAGAAACTCTCTCCATGAAATTCTTCCCTCCCAGATGATGGTGGAGAGAAGAAACACAAGTGGAAGAATGCAAATATGAATGCAGAATAAACTACTAGAATAGGGGTCAAATCAACTAGGTAAGGATAAGAAATTCTAGGATTTATCACTGGAGCAGGAAATGAGAGATTCAAAGATTCAAGGAGAAACATAAATTCCTCTATTTCTGGGCTCGTGATTTTACTGTTGTTAAATTCAAGCAATCGTCACTTGCCTGCTGTATTGGTAATAGTAACTCACCCCCCCCCATTCCTTATGATTACTTGCTTTGTACATCTTATTCCGTTGAATACTCTCCTCTCTCCCCTGGATTGCTGCAGCAGCTTTCCTTCGTCACCCTCCAATCTCTCTTCCCCACTACTTAAGTCTGATTACAACTAACAGGAAGTTACAACTTCCAAGTCTGATCACTTTGTATCTCTGATTAAAACTCCTAAATGCCTTCCCATGCTGCTCTGTCAAGGTCCTGCCTGGTCTAGGCCCCACCTACCTCTCCATTCATTACATTCAAGAAATATTTATTGAGGGAGTTCCCATCGTGGCGCAGTGGTTAACGAATCCAACTAGGAATCATGAGGTTGCGGGTTTGATCCCTGGCCTTGCTCAGTGGGTTGAGGATCCGGCGTTGCCGTGAGCTGTGGTGTAGGTTGCAGATGCAGCTCGTATCCCTAGTTGCTGTGGCTGTGGCATAGGCTGGTGGCTACAGCTCCGACTGGACCCCTAGCTTGGGAACCTCCATATGCTGTGGGAGCAGCCCAGGAAATGGCAAAAAGACAAAAAAATAAAAAATAAAATAAATAAAGAAAAAAACATTTATTGAGGTCCTACTATGTATCAGACGCTATTCTGAGCACTGAGGATGCACTGGTGAATCAAACAGACAAGGTCCCGGCTTTCATGGAGTCTGTAATAAAAATACAGGGAAGTAAACAAACAAGACAATTACAGACTATTGAAAATGCTAAAAAGGGAAAAAAGCTCAATAAGAGAGTCACTGGGGAAGCCCAGTTTTGATAGAATGGTTATGGCAGATGCTCTGAAGTGGCAACAAGAAGCTAAAACCAAGACTGAGAAGGAGCCAGTCATGGAAAAGCTGGCAGAAAGTATTCCAGGCAGAGAAGCAGCATGTGCAAAGGTCCTGAGGTAGGCAGCTTCCAGAAACCAGGGACAGAGGAGAAGCTAGTGTGGCTGAAGCGGAATGAGTCTTCAGAGACTAGGAGATGAAGTGACATTAGAGAAATATGTGGGAGCCACAGATCATATAGGGTTCTGTAGTCACAGAAAATGCTCTGTCTTTTATTTTAGGATAAAAGGAAACGAGTAAAGAATTTTAAGAGGAGGAATATGGACTGACCTATACTACATAACAACCCTCTGGCTGCTGTATGAAAATGAGTTGGGGGCAGGATGATGGAAAGATGAGACAAGAGAGGAGGCTGGCGCTATGTCCAGGTGAGAGACAATGGTCTCTAGGACTATGGCAGTAGCCAAGGAGACTAGAAAAGTGGTCAGATTCTCTATAGAGCTTTTCGGGAAAAGTGACAAGACTTGCTAACAGATTGATTCTGAGGCTGAGGAAAGAAGTAATCAAGGCTTGAGACTTAGGCAGTGGTGCCATTTATGGAGCTAGAATCAGGTGCAGGAGGAGTGAAGTATTCTGTCTGCGCTGTGAAGCTGGAGGAGCTGTGAGCTAGCCAGCTGGAGCTGTTGAGCTGACCATGGGCTGTCTGGGTCTGGAGCTAAAAGGTTAGGCTGAGCTGGAGACACAAACGTAGCTATCTTTAGTCTAGAAGAAGGGACTGAGACCTGTCAAAGGAAAATTGAAATTGACAGAAGAAAGGGTTGTATAAAAGAGGAAGTGGCCAGCTGGGTCAACGCTGCTCAGAGGCCATGGAGGATATGCTCAGAGATATGTCCATTGGATTTGGCTGCTCCAGGTCACTGGGAGAAGAGCTTCACTGGAGAAACAACCCTGAAAACAGACTGGATCAGACATATAGAAATTCCCGGGCTAGGGGTCGAATCAGAGCTGCAGCTAAGGCCTTCGCCACAGCCACAGCAACAAGGGATCTAAGCCACATCTTGCAGCAACGCGGGATCCTTAACCCACCGAGCGAGGGCAGGGATGGAACCTCACAGAGACTACATCAGGTCCTTAACCCCCACAACAGGAACTCCTAAACAATTACTTTAAAAAGCAATGTTGCTACAGCATATCAAATAGGAAACCAATAAATACCTTTTGCCCTGAACAGAGGTAAGAACAATGAAAATAAAACACAGTGTCATTAAATTCTAGCTGGTTATTATTCCCTGCTGGGGGCTGAGACTTGGACTAACTCTGTTTAAAAAGGGAAATCAGCAAGTGTTAAAGACACATCAACATCAAAGTGAGACTTTCTCCTCGAGAGAAGATGGAAAGGAAAATAATTTTTTCTCTGTGTGACTTAAAAACACATAAAACCAGACCTAAACTAGGGGGAACACATCTTAGAACATTTCTTTTTTCTTTTTTCTTTTTTGCCATTTCTAGGACCGAACCCGTGGCATATGGAGGTTCCCAGGCTAGGGGTCGAATCGGAGCTGTAGCCACCAGCCTACACCATAGCCACAGCAACGCGGGATCTGAGCCATGTCTGTGACCTACACCATGGCTCACAGCAATGCTGGATCCCCAACCCACTGAGCAAGGCCAGGGATTGAACCCGAAACCTCCTGGTTCCTGGTCGGATTCGTTAACCACTAAGCCACGACAGGAACTCCAGAACATTTCTTTTTTAAAATTAAGATTTAACTTGTACTTAGTTGAGTGCACAAACCTCAAATATGGAGCTTAATGAATCTTTATACATGTATATACCAGTGTCATCATCACCCAGCTCAAGACATAGAATTTTCCAGATAGGAGGCCAGTACTAGGCTTTAAACATAAGAAAGGTTGTGTCCTCAAGGAATTTACAGTTTGTTCCCCATGATATACCTAGCACTTGGGATGGTGTTAGGATATACAGGTGGTCTATTTCTATTTGGCTTACCAAATAAAATCTATTAGTTTTTTTTGTTTGTTTTTTGTTTTTTGTCTTTTTGCCATTTCTTGGGCCGCTCTTGCGGCATATGGAGATTCCCAGGCTAGGGGTCGAATCGGAGCTGTAGCCACCGGCCTAAGCCAGAGCCACCGCAACGCGGGATCTGGGCCGCGTCTGCAACCTACACCACAGCTCACGGCAACGCCGGATCGTTAACCCACTGAGCAAGGGCAGGGACCGAACCCGCAACCTCATGGTTCCTAGTCGGATTCGTTAACCACTGCGCCATGACGGGAACTCCTAAAATCTATGAGTTTTGTTTTTAAATAAAGAATTGTGAGATTTGTGAGTTAATGAGTCTTATCTGAATTTTAATTTTCCAGAGTGTCTAATCCAGAGCCTATCAATCAAAAACAGAAAGAACAACACCAGGACCTCTCTTTGGATATAAAACCCAGGACTGAGAAGATGAGAGTGTCCAACCAGAAGAATCCAGGAACAATTGCTTGAGAAGCAAACAACTCTCTCGATGCCCATTTTCCACCCCATCTCCCCAACCTGTATTTTGTAGGCACAAGCAGCAGGCTTTGCTTTCACACCTGCATATACAATAGCTGAGGACACCAAAGCCCATGTGTGTGCCCTCCTCAATAAAATACTGACAGCAAGACAAAACACCACTACCAAGTCTTTAAAAATTTAAAGAGCCTGATAAAGTCCTCCATTTGGCATCTGCCACGGAAGGAAATCGCCTCTGGCGTGGGCCTGTTGTGTTCCCCCCTTTCCCTGACAACTCCCCCAGGGTTTACCCTTAGCTGTCTGCAGGAGGGTGCTACGGCCCCCTTGCTGGGGTGGGGGTGGGGCTGAAAGATGGGACACCCCCTTCAGTTCAGAGGCGGGAAACTAATGAGTTGTTCTTCAAGCACGTTTAAGGATCAAAGCCTGAGATCTGAAGCTTTGGCAAGAACACAGCCACCTGCGGGCCTGGGTGGGTCCAAACTGGGAGGCCCTGGATATCAGTGCCAGGTGCTGTGCACGCAGGGCTGAGCCTGCCTGTGACCAGACAGGTGTCAGGACTGGCCCGGAAAGGCCAGGTCCCCAAGAGGATGCTGCAGAAAAGGAACCGTTGTAATTAAATTAACACAGGAATGGGGGGGAGGGTAGGGATTAGTAAAGAACAAGAAGAGGAAAACTGTCATATTCCCACCAAACCAAATTAACCAATGCTGGCATTTTAACTTCTTTGCCTCTAGTCTTTTTCCTATGCATAGCTTTAAAAAAAAAATGATACAACTGCTGTCCTTTTTATACAGTAAGAAAAAAGAACATTGTGATTAAAGAAAAATCCTTCTTGGAGTTCCTGTCATGGCTCAGCGGAAACAAATCTGACTAGTATCCATGAGGATTCGGGTTCGATCCCTGGCCTTGCTCAGTGGATTAAGGATCCAGCATTGCCATGAATTGTGGTGTAGGTCGCAGATGCGGCTTGGATCCTTTGTTGCTGTGACTGTGGTGTAGGCTGGCAGCTACAGCTCTGATTCGACCCTTAGCCTGGGAACCTCCATATATTGCAGGTATGGCCCTAAAAAGCAAAAAAAAAAAAAAAAAAAAAAAAAAAAAGTCCAACAGCAAAAATCCTTCTTTATTTAAACTTAGCCATTTCCATCTTTGCCTTCAAAGAGGCAGATGCTCTAAGGTGGTTTATGTCCTCCTCCTTGCATTTAAAAAACAATTTTACACAGTTGTAATAGTTCCACAACTTGCTTTTTCTATATAATCACGTATTTGATTTGAGTACATGAAATTTACTCCTTTATCACCTCCAGTACATGTATCAACCACACTTGGTCGGTGAGCATATCAATAGCCAACAACCACAGTTAACAGCATTCCTCTCTACTAGACACTGCTGCAAGTCGTCTCTTATATTGACCTCCTAGAATTCTTACAAGGACCAAGGAGGACATAGGGACATGATCACATAGCTGGTAAGTGGCAGGGTGGGCTCTTACCCACTACCCCATCCAGCCTGCACTTGGATTGCGTCCTAGTTTTTGATCAGGCTGACAAGACCTTAGTATCAAGTCAATTAGCCACTGCTGGGTAACAAACCATTCCTAAAACATAGTGGCTTTGGGCAATAACTGTCATTTCTCACGATTCTGCAGGTTGACAAGATGGTTCTTCTGATCTTACCTGGATTCACTTAGTGGCTGTGGTTGGCTGGTGATTTGTCTGGATGGCCTAGGATGGCCTCATTCATATGTGGAGTCTCAGCTGGGATGTCTGGCCTTCTTTTTCCAGCTGGACTTCATGTGATGGTGGAAATGTTCTAAGAAAGTATGAGCAGGAAGTTCTTGTTGTGACTCAACAGTATCAAACCCAACTAGTAACCACGAACGCAGGTTCAATCCCAGGCCTCACTCGGTGGGTTAAGGGTCTGGTGTTGCTGTGAGCTGTGGTGTAGGTCGAAGACGCGGCTCAGATCTTGCGTTGCTGTGGCTGTGGCGTAGACCTACAGCTGTAGCTCCGATTCAACTCCTAGCTTGGGAACTCCATATGCAGCCCTAAAAAGCAAAAAAATAAAAATTAAAATTAAAAAATGTAAAGTACCATCCTTATATGTATTCCTGGTGCATAGGAGTGTGTGTGTCCCTAGATTGTGACAGCAAGAAATGGAATTGCTACAACTCAATTTTTCAACTTTAGTTTTTTAACTACTTGAAGAGTTTTTTTAGGAGTTCCTCTCTGGCTCAGTGGGTTAAGGATCCATCATTGTCACCGCAGTGGCTCCTGTTGCTGCTGTAGTACAGGTTCAATACCTGGCCCAGGAACTTCCATATGCCACAAGCGCAGCCAAAAAGAAAAGAACAAAAAAAAAAAAAAAATCCTCACTTTTAATGGAGTTCCCTTGGTGGTGCAGTGGTTAACGAATCTGACTAGGAACCATGAGGTTGCAGGTTCAATCCTTGGCCTTCCTCAGTGGGTTAAGGATCTGGCGTTGCCGTGAGCTGTGGTGTAGGTTGCAGACGCGGCTCAGATCCCACGTTGCTGTGGCTCTGGCGTAGGCTGGTGGCTACAGCTCCGATTGGACCCCTAGCCTGGGAACCTCCATATGCCGCAGTAGCCGTCCAAGAAATGGCAAAAAGACAAAAAACAAAAAAAAGAGTTTTTTAAATTGATATATATAATTCACTTTACATAAAATTCACTATTTTAAAGTAGTGAATTCAGGAGTTTTTAGGCTGTGCAACCAACACTATCATCTAGTCCAAAACTTTTTTTTTTTTCTTCTTCAGGGCTGCACCTGTGGCGTATGGAGGTTCCCAGGCTTGGGGTCCAGTCGGAGCTACAGCTGCCGGCCTACACCACAGCCACAGCCACTCCGGATCTGAGCTTTGTCTGTCACCTACACTACAGCTCACTGTAGTTCTGGATCCTTAACCCACTGAGCTAGGCCAGGGATCGACCCCACAACCTCATGGTTCCTAGAGGGATTTGCTTCTGCTGTGCCATGAGGAGAACTCCCCAAAACATTTTTATTAACCTAAAAAGAAATCCTTAACCCATTTACAGTCAGTCCCCATTCCCTTCTCCTCAGACTCTGGTAAGTACCTACGGATATAACTATTCTGGACATTTTATACAAATAGAACGATACATTGTGTAGTCTTTTGTGTCTGTTTTTTTTTGTTTGTTTGTTTTGTTCTTTTTTTTTTTTTTTGTCTTTTTAGGGCTGTACCCGCAGCACACAGAAGTTCCCAGGCTAGGGTTGAATTGGAGCTGCAGCTGCCGGGCCTACACCACAGCCATACCAATTTGGGATTTGAGCCATATCGTCGTCGATCAACACCACAGCTCATGGCAATGCGGGATCCTTAACTCACTGAGCAAGGCCAGGGATCGAACCTGCGTCCTCATGGATACCAGTCAGATTTGTTTCCGCTAAGCCATGATGGGAACTCCTTGTGTCTGGCTTCTTAAATTTTGCATAATGTTTTCAAAGTTCATTCATACTGTAGCACCTATCAGGATGTCATTCCTTTTTCGGCTAAATAGCATTTCATTGTACTGATGAACCACATTTGCTTAAAGATTCATCAGTTAATGGATGTCTTGTTTCTACTTTTAGGCTATTATGAATAAGGCTGCTATGAACATTCATGCACCAGTTTTTTCACAAACACATTTTCAGTTCTCCTAGATATGTACCTCAGGATGGAACTGCTAGATCATATGATAATTCTATGTTTTTTTGATTTTTGTTTGTTTTTGCTTTTTAGGGCTGCACTTTCAGCACATGGAAGTTCCCTGGCTAGGGGTCAAATCGGAGCTGCCGCTGCTGGCCTACACCACAGCCACAGCAACTCGGGACCCAAGCCATGTCTGAAACATAAAACACAGCTCATGGCAATGTCAGATTCTTAACCCACTGAGTGAGGCCAGGGATGGCACCCACATCCTCATAGATCCTAGTTGGCTTCATTAACTATTGAGCCAGAAAGGGACCTGCTGATAATTCTGTGTTTTAACTTTTTAATGCCAAGCCGTTTTCCACAGTAGCTGGACTATTTTGCATCTCTACCAGCAGTGAATGAAGTCTCCAGTTTCTTCATATCTTTGCCAACACTTGTTTTCCACTTTTAAAAAAATTGCCATTAAAAAAAATAGCCATCCTAGTGGGTATGACATGGTGATTTCTATTTGCATTTCCCTAATGACTAGTGAGGTTGAGTATCTTTCCATGTGCTTGCTGGCAACTTGCCTGTCTTCACTAGAGAAAGATCTATTCAAATCCTTTGTCCATTTAAAAATTTTTTTTTGGCCACACCTGCAGTATATGAAACTTCCCAGGCCAGGGATCAAACTGCATCACGGCAGTGACCCAAGCTGCTGCAGTGACAATGCCAGATCCTTAACCATAAGAGAATGTCTCTTGTCCATTTTTTTTTTTTTTTTTTGCTATTTCTTTGGGCCGCTCCCGCGGCATATGGAGGTTCCCAGGCTAGGGGTCAAATGAGAGCTGTAGCCCCCTGCCTACGCCAGAGCCACAGCAACGCGGGATCTGAGCCACGTCTGCAACCTACACCACAGCTCACAGCAATGCCGGATCCTTAACCCACTGAGCAAGGGCAGGGACCGAACCCGCAACCTCATGGTTCCTAGTCAGATTCTGAACCACTGCGCCACAACGGGAACTCCTCTTCTCCATTTTTAAAATGAGTATTTGTCTTTTTATTGTTAAGTTCTAAGAGTTCTTTTTTTTTATAATGATTTTTATTTTTTTCCTTATAGTGGTTTACAGTGTCTGTCAAGGGACACTTTTTTTTTTTTTCTTGTGTGTGTGTGTGTGTGTGTGTGTGTCTTTTTGTCATTTCCAGGGCTGCTACCGCGGCATATGGAGGTTCCCAGGCTAGGGGTCCAATCAGAGCTACAGCTGCTGGCCTATACCACAGCCACAGCAACTTGGGATCCGAGCCGTGTCTGTGACCTACATCAGAGCTCATGGTAACACCGGATCCTTAACCCACTGAGCAAGGCCAGGGATCGAACCCAAAACCTCACAGTTCCTAGTTGGATTCGTTAACCACTGAGCCATGACAGGAACTCCAAGTACTAAGAGTTCTTTATATATCCTAGATTCTCGACCCTAATCAGATATATGACATGCAAATGTATTCTCCCATTCTGTGGGATGTCTTTCCTTTTCACAATGGTGTCCTTTAAAACGCAGTTTTTATTCTGATGACGTCCAAGTTATCTGTTTTTGCTTTGGTTGCTCATGCTTTTGATTTCATCTCTAAGAAATTACTGCCTAATCCAAGGTCATGAAGATTTACATCTGTGTTTTTGTCTAAGAGTTTTAAAGTTTTAGCTCTACGTTTAGGTTTTCCATTCATTTTTATTTCATTTTTGTACATCATGTGAGGTAGGAGTTCAGTTTTATCCTTTTGGATATCTGGTTGTCCCAACACCATGTGTGGAAAAGACACTTCTTTTCTCATTGAGTGGTCTTGGGAACCTTGTTGCCACCATTACAATATCAAATAGTGAGAATAACAGCCAGCATCCTTGTCTTGCCCCTGATTTGGGAATAGCTCTGTTTCACCATTAGGATTTGTTTTCATATGGGGAGATATATCAAGAATGGGAATTTCCCTTTAATCCTAATTTTCTAATGTTTAATAAAAAGTGAGTATTGAATTTCACCACCTACTTTTTTTTTTTTTTTTGTCTTTTTGCTATTTCTTGAGCCACTCCCATGGCAGATGGAGGTTCCCAGACTAGGGGTCGAATCGGAGCTGCAGCCACTGGCCTATACCAGAGCCACAGCAACGCGGGATCCGAACCGTGTCTGCAACCTACACCACAGCTCATGGCAACGCTGGATCCTTAACCCACTGAGCAAGGGCAGGGACAGAACCCGAAACCTCATGGTTCCTAGTCGGATTCGTTAACCACTGCGCCACGACGGGAACTCCTTATCACCTACTTTTTCATGCAGGTACTGAGGTGATCACATTTTTCTGCTTTATTGCATAAACAGATTTTCTGCTGCTGAAATGCTCCTGCATTCCTGGGATAACCAGTTGCAATTATTTTCTACTCCGATTTCCTTTTCTAGCTCCCTGTCTCAGATCATGCTTTGGAGGGGCAATTCATTTCCTATCTGGGATCCTCATCAAAAACTCCAGTTTCTCAGCGGAAAACATCCTCCTAGAAGCCTCCAGAAGCTTCGATGCACTCATTAGTAATGTCGTGGGGGGGGGGTGACCAAGAGGCTCCAGGGCAAAGCCAGTGCTTTAGACTGTGTGAGTATTTGCTACAGAGGAGCCAGGTGTAGGACAAATAGTTTTCCAAAGCCACCTACTTTGGTCTTTAAGGAACAGAATTCAGCTTCTCTTCCCTTGTCTGTAAAATTTATTCTGTCTCATAAACAATTTTCCTGTGAAAAGCCTAACTTTAACCTTTGCATGTTTTGAGTACTTTCTACATGCCAGGCATTGTACTCAGTGCTCTTCATACATTAACAATGATGTCAGAAGTTCCTGTCGTGGCGAAGTGGTTAACGAATCCGACTAGGAACCATGAGGTTGCGGGTTCGGTCCCTGCCCTTGCTCAGTGGGTTAAGGATCAGGCGCTGTCGTGAGCTGTGGTGTAGGTTGCAGACGCGGCTCGGATCCTGCATTGCTGTGGCTCTGGCGTAGGCCGGTGGCTACAGCTCCGATTCAACCCCTGGCCTGGGAACCTCCATATGCCGCGGGAGCGGCCCAAGAAATAGCAAAAAGACAAAAACAAAAAACAAAAAACAAAAAAAACAATGATGCCAGCTACCACTTACTGATCCTCTACTTAGTTCTAGGCACCGCGCTAAGTGTTCTACAAAGAGTATTTCTTTTGATCCCCTTAACCTCCCTGTGGGGTAGATATTATCCTCTCTAACTTACAGATGAGAAAACTGAGGCCAAGAGAGGCTGTCTTGCCGATGTTCTGAAGACAAGCTGAAGTTCTCAATCGGGTTGGTCCTGTTGCAAAGCCTGTGCCCTTAACCACTGCTGCACACGCTATGGGTAATTAGCTCTGTCAGCCCAAACTCCCATGATCAGTATTAAGTACCAACAGTTCCCTGTGACCAGCGCGTGACCGAGCACTGCCAAGCGCAATTGGCTGAAGTCATTTGTGGTCTGATTGGTCTCAGTGTCAGGCCGTGACACTTGTTCACATGAGGTGTTCTGTAGTAACAGCCCCCCTGAGGGAAACTGGAGTGTGCTTTTCTTAAAAAAGCTTTTAAAAAATATCAGCTTTACTTAAGATGTAAGTCATCTACCAAAAGATTCCACAATTTAATGCACAGTTCAATATTTTTTGTGTATTCACAGACTTGAACCATCACCACAATCAATTTTAGTACATTTTCATCTCTCTGAAAAGAAGTTCTGAACCCATTAGTAGTTATTCCACATTTTCTCCCAAGCTCCCCATTACCAGGCAAACACCCATCTGTTCTGCCTCTATAGAGCTGCCTATTTTGAACATTTCATCTAAATAGAATTATATAATACCCGGTCTTTAGTGACTGGCTTCTTTCACTTTGAATAATGTTTTCAAGGTATATCCATGAAGCATATGCCAGTACTTCACTTTTTTATTTTCAAGTAATATTCTATTGTATGGATATACCACATTTTATTTATCCATTCAACAGCTGATGGATACTTTTCTGCTATTGTTAATAATGCTGCTATGGGAGTTCCCGTCGTGGCGCAGTGGTTAACGAATCCGACTAGGAACCACGAGGTTGCGGGTTCGATCTCTGGCCTTGCTCAGTGGGTCAACGATCCGGCGTTGCCGTGAGCTGTGGTGTAGGTTGCAGACAAGGCTCGGATCCCGCGTTGCTATGGCTCTGGCATAGGCCAGTGGCTACAGCTCCGATTCTACCCCTAGTCTGGGAACCTCCATATGCCGCGAGAGCGGCCCAAGAAAATGGCAAAAAGGCAAAAAAAAAAAAAAAAAAAAAAAAGACACAAAACAGAGCTTTGTGGGTCAGAAAAAATTTCACGATGATAAGACATCAAAAAAAATAATGCTGCTACGAATCTACAGAGAGAGGTTCTGACGTGGGCATATATTTTCAATTCTCATGCTTTGTTTTTTATATGGTCTATAAACATTATTTAAGGCAATCTTTGCCCATGTCCAATTCAAGCTTTTACAACTGAAAATGCTCAATAACAACCCATTTTAACAAACAGCTGAAAAATACGCTAGCAGTGGGTCCACTCACCACTGCCCGTGGGCAAATGAGGTGGAAACGGCTTCCCAGGCAGGGATCCCCCATTCTGCACTCAGGGGCTGTTTGTTGCACCCGAGATTGAGTCAGACCCCAGCTCACCAGAAGCCCAGTTGCCTTTGAGGTGGAAGCCCTTTCTGGCCCTTGCAGCTCATCCCGTGATCCCAGAACCAGGCTTCCTTCCGCTCTGCTGCAGGCCTCCCCACCTCAGCAAGGGCAATCCCACGCGGGTGCTCAGGCCATAAGCCTCTGGGTGATCCCGTTCCCCTCTTTTCTCACATCCCAGCGCAGCGAATCCTGTCAGTTCTCTCTTCGGCATATACCCAGAATTGCCCCTGTTCTCCCTGGATCATGGCAATGGTCTCCACTGGTCTCCCAGCTTCTGCATTTCCATTCGAAAAGCCTCACATTCGTGTTTATGACCTGCCCCGCTGTGGGCATGCCAGGTGCACACGAGTAAGATTGTCATACCTAGAACCTCCTTCTGAGAAGAGGCCCCAGGGTTCTTTTTGAATAAATTTTTGTGGACTAGCACTTGGATTCATTCATTCATTTGCTGGCAGATGCAGGTTTTGGGGGTTGAAGAATGTACAATGGGGGAGTCCCCCCCCCTTTTTTTTGCCTTTTCTAGGGCCGCTTCTGAGGCATATGGAGGTTTCCAGGCTAGGGCTCTAATCGGAGCTGTAGCCACCAGTCTACGCCAGAGCCACAGCAACACGGGATCCGAGCTGCGTCTGCAGCCTACACCACAGCTCATGGCAACGCCGGATCCTTAACCCACTGAGCAAGGGCAGGGACCGAACCTGCAACCTCATGGTTCCCAGTTGGATTCGTTAACCACTGCGCCACGACGGGAACTCCCGGGGGAGTCCCCTCTTTAGGAAAAAAAAAAATCACAAACAAAATTAGGTACCTTAGTATTAATTAATTAATTTATTTTTGGCAGTGCCCACAGCATGTGGAAGTTCCCAGGCCAGATATCGAACCCAAGCCACAGCATCGACCCAAGCTGCTGCAGTAGCAACACTGGATCCTTAACTAGCCTCATCACAAGAGAATTCCTGTAAGTTAGAATTTATTTAGAATAAGAAAATAAATCACTACAAGCCACTATAAATTTTTGAAAAAGAGATAAATGTCACAACAGCACAAAAATTCAGAAAAATATTATTAGTTGATGGTGTTGATACCTTTCTCTGATACCTTTTTTTTCATTTATCTTTTAGCTACAAACTTTTCAATCATTTCTTTACACAACAATAATTTTATAATATTCTCTGCTGAGTTTCCTTTTTGTTTTTGATGAGGAAAGTTTTATTATTTTTTATATATTAAATTTTTTTTTGTCTTTTTGCCTTTTCTAGGGCCGCTTCCCACAGCATATGGAGGTTCCCAGGCTAGGGATCTAATCTGAGCTGTAGGCTGTAGCCGCTGGCCTACACCAGAGCCACAGCAACACGGGATCTGAATCTTGTCTGCAACCTACATCACAGCTCATGGCAATGCCAGATTGTTAACCTACTGAGCAAGGCCAGGGATCGAACCCACAACGTCATGGTTCCTAGTCAGGTTCGTTAACCACTGAGACACGACAGCAACTCCTCTTTCATATGTTAAGTTGAATAATTTCAGGGCACTCTACATTTTCTTGTGCAGTGACTAATCTTTGAATTGATGGCACTCAATCAGTTGAATATTGATGCCCTTCTATGCATATTATAATTTTTAGGTTATTTTCATCAATGTCTGTGTATTATGTCAAATATCAAGAGATCTAAACACAGATCCTCATAAAAAAGAGAATGTATAGCACATTTGTATGTAAATGCTGTGTATCATAATTATTGTTGTGTAAACAACTCGAAATCCAGGTTTTTTTTTTTTTTTTTTTTTTTTTGTCTTTAATTTAGAGCTGCACCTGAGGCATATGGAGGTTCCCAGGCTAGGGGTCCAATCGGAGCTGTAGCCGCTGGCCTATGCCACAGCCATAGCAATGCCAGACTGTGGTGTAGACTGCGACCAACACCACAGCTCACAGCAATGCTGGATCCTCAACCCACGTTGAGGCCAGGGATTGAACCAGTGTCCTCATGGATGCTAGGAGGGTTCGTTAACAGCTAAGCCATGACGGGAGCTCCCGAAATCCAGTTCTTAAAACAGCAAATATTTTATTTACTTAGAATTTTGTGGGTCAGCAACACAGGCTGGGGTCAGCTGGATGGTTCTGCTAGACTCACCTGGGAACAGTCGGGCAGTGATAGTCATCCTGTGGCTGGACGGAGACTGGATGGACTAAGATGGCCTCACTCATAGGTCTGGTGGTTGGTGTTGGCTCCCAGTCGGGTCCCTCTCTCCATGAGGTCTCAGGAAAGCTGGCTTGGGCTTCTTTATACAGCAAAGGCAAAGCGCAGAAGCTGCAAGGCTTCCTGAGGTCTAGGCTTGAAACTCCCACATCCCTTCTGCCACATTCTGTTAGTCAAAGCAAATCACACGGCCAGCCCAGATTCAAGAGATGGGGACAGACTCCACATCTTGAGGGGAAGAAGGACAGTGTCCTACTGCAGAAGGCATCTGTGCAGGGACTGGATGGATTATTGTGAACATCTTTGCAAATGACCCACTCCGTACTACATACCGAGTACATTCTTGACAGGAGAGCACTTCTGTTTTGGCTTCCATTTAGGGATGAGCACTAAAACTGCCTGCTTACCATTTTATACATTTGATGAATGGAAGAATTCCCCACAGACGAGCTTCTGCTTCCCTCCACTTGAAATCTTGTTTCCTCCACCACCACGTACTTCCGGTGCCAGATGCCATAGGATTTGTTTATATCACAACAGGACCTCTGGCCTTGCCATCTTTCATGACAACATTGGGCAGCTGCAGTTTTTCTGAAACCATCACTCTACCAGGAAGACTAACCATAACTTAACTCTGCATGGAAGTTACTACAAAGCACATAAACATATCTCAGTAAACACAACTCAACTTCCTCTTAGTGATTAAATCCTCAAAATGCCCAGGTCACCCAAAAGGAGAAAGAGTACAATGGAGGGAAAGTTAAAATGCAGACACACAGAAAACTTAGTCAATTACACCTCAAATATTTTACCTTTGTAAAATTTTTTAAAAAACATGACCTGGGAGTTCCCGTCGTGTCTCAGTGGTTAACGAATCCGACTGGGAACCATGGGGTTGCGGTTTCGATCCCTGGCCTTGCTCAGTGGGTTAAGGGTCCGGCGTTGCTGTGAGCTGTGGTGTAGGTTGAAGATGCAGCTCGGATCCTGCATTACTGTGGCTCTGGTGTAGGCTGGCAGCTACAGCTCTGACTCGGCCCCTAGCCTGGGCACCTCCACATGCAGCGAGTGTAGCCCTAAAAAGACAAAAAGACAAAACAAAACAAAACAAAACAAAAAAACCACACATGACCTGGCAAACACATCACTAAGGCCCTTTCCTGTGTCTTTGAAGGGGCTTGTGTTAGTGGGCTTGAATTTATGCTTCATTAGTTTCTTTTTGTTGTTGTTGTTTTGCTTTCTCAGTTGCACCCACGGCATACGGAAAATCCCCCAGCCAGGGATTGAATCTGAACTGCATCTGTGACCTAAGCCACAGCTGCGGCAACGCCAGATCCTTAACCCACTGCAGTGGGCTGGGGGTCAAACCGGCACCTCCACAGAGACAAGCTAGATCAGAAAACCATTGCACTAACGGTGGGAACTCCCCCTTCATTAGTTTCTTGATAAATACCTGTGGTAGGCGAGATAATGACCCCTCTGAGGATGTCCACCTGCTAATCCCTAGGACCTGCGAATATGCTATTTCCGAAGGCAAAAGGGACTTTGCAAATGTGATTATATTAAGGATATCGAGGAGGTAAGATTATCTGGGTCACAGGGGTCTTTATTTGTGAAAGCGGGAGGATGTGAGATGGAGGAGACGTGATGCTGGGAGCCGTCAGGGCGATGCCCAGTGAGGGAGACTCCATCAGTCATTGCCGGCTCTGGGGATGGAAGGCAGTCGGCATTCAGAGAACGCGGGCGGCCTCCAGATGTTGGAAAAAGCAAGGAGATGAGTCCTCCCTGATAGCTTCCCTGGCAAAAATGCAGCTCTGCCAACACCACGGTTTTAGCCAGTGAGGCAGGTTTGGGACTTCTAATCTCCTGAAATGTAAGATATAACAAATCTGTGGCTTTTTAAGTCCCCAAGTTCTCAGTACTTTGTTCCAGCAGCCATAGAAAACTAACACAGTACACCTCTGCTTTCTTTGACTCAGAAAAACTGTATCGAACACCTCCTGTTTGCTAAGTAATAGGCGCAGGAGATCCTGAAGTGATTAACTCCTCATGGAGTTTATATTCTAGTGGGAGAAAAAAGATAATAAACAGACAAATAAAAATGTCCTGTGTCAGGTGGTGGTGAGGGCTGTGGAGACGTCCAAAGCAGGGTGAGAGCTAGAAAGGGATGGAGCTCGGGGTTTTGGTGGATGGCGTAGTGGGCTCTAGATGACGGGGAAGGCTTCTTCAATAAAGTGAGATCTGAGCAGGCATAAAGTTACCTTTTCGGTAACTTTTCCTCTGAGTGAAATGCCAAGTCCCTGGAGCCTTCTGAGCAGAGGAGTGAGGGGACCTGACTGAAACTCTAAAGGGACCGCTGTGACTGCCGACTGCTGGCTGGAGAGTGCAGTGAAGAGGAGCCGGGAGGGAAGCAGAGAGACCAGGGAGGAGGCCCCTGCAGTAACCCAGGCGAGAAAGGGTGCTAGGTGGCACACTGTGGTAGCAACGGGGGTGGTAAGTACAGGAGTCTGGATATAAATTGAAGGTAATGATATGTAATTTGCTGAAGGATTAGAAGTGAGTGTGAGAAAAAGGGAAGGGTCAAGGAACTCCAAGTTTTTTGGCCTGAGCACCTGGAGGAAGGAGTTGACATTTACAGAGATGAAGGCTGCAAAGAAGAAGGTATAGTGGGAAAATTAACGTTTCAGTTATTGAAGAAAAAAAAATTGAAAACTTAGTGGTTTAACAAATTGTGATTTCTCTAGACTCCATGGGCAATCTGGAGTTCTGCTGATCTTGCCTGGGATCAGTCAAGTAGTTGAGGTTATCTGAAAGCCCACTTGGGGCTGGAAGGTCCAAGACAGCTTCCCTGACACGGCTGGCACCAGGGGCAGATGCCAACTGGGGTGCCTCACTTGTTGGCTCTCCACATGGGCTCTCACCCTTAGTGAGACTAGCCTGGACCTCTTCACCAGGGTGGTTTCAGGGTCCTAGAAGGGAGACTAAAATATGCAAAGCCTCTTATGGCCTAGGTTCTAGAAATCATTCTCCATCCCTCCCTACTGATCAAAGCAAGATGCAAGGCCAGCCCACGTTCAAGGGGGGATAAGATATTAATGTTTACATTGCAAATAGGCCTGGACACAAAGGAAGTATGATTCATTGCGACTAGTACCATGACAGTTATTACCACAATGAGGAACTGGTTTGTGGGCACATTAAGTTTGAGATACCACTTAGACATACGGGTGGAGATGTCAAGCAGGCAGCTGGATACATGTGTCTAGAACAGCTGAAAGGGGTTCAGGCTAGGGATATGAATAGGAATAATGCTATCGTAATTAAAGCCATGAAACTGCAGAAGATAACCAAGACGGGGCGTGTACATAGAGAAAATGCTTAAGAATGGAGGCCACATGTATTTCACCTTCACAGTTGGAACGATGAGGAGAGATCAACAGAGTTGACCAAGGAAGTACGAGGCAATGGAGGAGAGAGTGCCATTCTGGAATTAGGAAGGCAGGTTTTGTAAGGAGCAAGGGATATCAACGGAGTCAAATACTACAGCTGACAGAACGAGCGAGATTAGGACTGAAAAATGATCACTCAATTCCCTACAGCGGAAATCACTGCTGTATAAGAGACATTTCATTTTGGCGGACTGTTGGAGGCAAAAATTTGACTGGAGGTGGTAGGAGAAAGGATGGGACACATGTTCAGACAAGCTTTTCAGGATTTCCGTGGGGAAAGAGAGCAGATAAATGAGGCAACAGCAAGCGGGAGATGTGGGGTAAAGATAGGAATTTTCCCCCAGCATTTCATGAATGAAAAATTTCAAACACACCAAAAAGTTGAAAGAACTTCACACTGAACACATAGATCCAGCACCTGGATTCTTCTGCTAACACTTTACTCTGTACCTGCATTATCACATATATGGCTACCTATCAATCTATCCATCCCCAAGGTAGGATTGTTGTTTTTTTTTTTTTTCCCCCAACATTGACATATTACAGCACAACTGGGGGTTTTTAGGAAAATTCAGTGGGTGGAGGACACTGATGATGCAGGAGAAAGTTAGGGGAAGGATTATTAACACAATGGGCCGAGGGGAAAAGAGGGGCTGGGATCTAGTGCTAAGTAAGGGGTTGGCCTTCAGAAAGGAGCACAGACAGACAGGCATCATCATAGGAATGAAGGCAGGACGCATGAGCAGAGATGCTGGGAGGCAGGTGTATGCGAGTGTGGGAGCTTGTGGAAGTTCTCTTCTGATGAAGTCACCGGCTCGGAGTGAACACAAGGACGGAAGAAGTGTTGTAAGTCAGAAGAGAAAGGAAAAAGGTGTGAAATAATCTTCTAGGAGAGTGGGAGGGTGAATGGTCTAAGAAATACAGGAAGACTGCCAAGCAACCCTGGGGTCCACCTGAAGTTAATGGCCAGGCATCTGAAACAAGACAACATGGTTTTGACTTTTCCCCGGCCCTACTGAGCCGTGTGGGTGCAGGACAGAGTCAGAGAGTTGGATTTAAGAATTTTTTTTCCCAGGAGTTCCCATCATGGCTCAGCAGTTAGCAAACCTGACTAGCATCCATGAGGAAGTAAGTTGGATCCCTGGCCTCACTCTGTGGGTTAAGGATCATTCGCTGAAAGTATACAATGCAATGGTTTTTTAGCATATTCACAGAGCTGTGCTGGTCCATCACTAAAATAAGTTTTAAACCATTTTATTACTCCCAAAGAAACCCGCAACCCTTTGCCATTAACTGCCATCTCCCCACATTCCCCAGCCCTAGGCAACCACTACTCTACCTATAGTGTCTATGGACTTGCCTCTTATAAATGCAGTCCTTTGTGACTGGATTCTTTCACTTAGCATGATGTTTCCAAGGTTTATCCTCTTTGTTAATACTGGAATGACTAAAAATGTATGATTCTTGATGCTGGTGAGAAGGACAGTGATCCAGAAGTTAAAAACCTTCAGGGAAAGGGGAGTGGCCCAGTGTCTCTAGATCTCTGCTGTAAGGAGGGGAAGAGGATGGTACATCAGATGAAGTCAGCATCAAGATCAGCTCGAATAAAGAGAGGTTTACTCCAGGGAGTTCAGTGAGGACAGATGATAAAGCTGGCTATAAGGACTCAGAACCAGAAAGTCAAGGACCAGGGCCGTGCCTCCGAGGCCCCCAGACTCTCCTCTGTGGTCCTTCCCTCTCCCTCGCCTGCCATGGCCTCAGAAGCTCCAATACTCCAGAGCCTTGCCTTTCATGCACCCTAGCTTGTCATCTGACTGACTTCATCTCCAGACCCTAAATTCGCAGTACAAGGAACATGACATGAGCTGGTGTCCCTCCGGGTCTGTTGTTCACTGCTGGTTCAGTCACCATGGCCCGAGTGGTGGCGTCATGAGACACAGCCTGGCAGCTGAGGCTGTGGGCTAAGACCCTTTCAGAACGGATGTGACTGAGGAGACAAGGAGCAGGCTCACTGGTGCCCCAGGGAAGCACAAACACCAGAGGAGAAGGCAAGGCAGCTGTGCTCCGATGTCCGGGCGATGCAGCGGTGGAGCTCGGTGCTCTGCCGCTGTGGGTGCCCACAGCCTGGGCAACAGTGCCCGGCTCCTCCACACCTCCCCACCCACCCCTGCAACAACCCCTTGCTGCTCCCACACGGTCATCTGGGCAGGCAGGACTCTGCCTCGCCGCCTGAGCAAGCCTGACCACCACACTCTCCTTTCAGCAACCAGGGCTGGGGATTTGCTGAGGCCCCCTCCTCTCATATCACAGCAACTCCAGAAGAGAAATTCTGTCAAGAGATCACTCCAACCCCAACCCTGCCAAAGCTCCTGAGCTGATTCACATGGAGGAGACAATGAGAGAGAGAAAGAGAGGAAAATAAGAGCAAAGGAAAGGACTCCGTGGATTTGGGGAGGAGGAGGTGTTGAGGCTTATTTTATTTTTAGAAAGTATTACGATTAAAAAATAAATACAAAGCTCCAGACGGTTCCAGCCTTGTGTGTGGGAGAAGGGAAAGCCCCACCTCCAGTCCACCTCAGGCATCATGTCCCAACTAAGGCGGGGGACAACGGAGATCAAGTGCGCTTCAGCCCAGAGGTGCGTTCTCATGAAAACACTGAGACCGAATCACAGGACTACAGCACCCTTCTCCCCCCGCACCTCACCATCGCATACTCAGCAGCGTACAGCAGCTCTTTTTCCCCGGCATATCGTGTCTGGAGGTGTGGACAGAGAGAGATGCACATGTAGATAAAACCAAAAGGCAAAAACACAGTTTGAAGAGACAGAGCAAGCATCAGAACCAGACTCAGACTCATACATGACAGGGATGTTGGAACTATCAGAGAAGAAATTTACAAAAATTATGATTAATATGTTAAGGGCTCTAACAGATAAAGTAGGCAGCATGCAAGAAAAGATGGGCAACAAGAAACAGAGAGCTAAAAATACCAGGAAAGAACTAAAAAGAAATGTCAGAGATCAAAAACTGTAACAAAAATGAAGAATGTGTTTGACTTATTAATAAACTGGACACGATTGAGGGAAGACTCCCTGAGCCTGAAGATATGTCAGTAGTAACTTGCAAAACTGAAAAGTAAACAGAAAAACACTGAAAAAACAGAACACAGTATCTAGGAATTGTGGGACAACTACAAAAGGTGTCACATCTGTGTAAGAAAGAAATGAAGAGAAAAAGGAACAGAAAAAATATTTGAAACAATAATGATGGAGAATTTCCCCTAAATTAAAGTCAGACACCAAACCACAGATCCAGTAAGTTCAGAGAATACCAAACAAGGTAAATGCCTTCCTCCAAACTTCACATAGACATATTATTTTCAAACTACAAGAACTCAAAAATAAAGAAAAAAATCCTAAAAGAAGCAGGGGGGGGGATATTACTTACTTACAGAGGATCAAAGATAATCAAATCTGACCTCTCCTCAGAAACCATTCAAACAAGGAAAGAGTGGCGTGAAACTGCTAAAATGTTGAGAGAGAAAAAAAAAAAATCCCACAACTTAAAACTCTGTCCCCTTTGAAATCATCCTTCAAAAGGAAAAAAGAAAAAAAGATTTTTCTCAGATAAAAACTGAGAGAATTGCCAATAGACCTAACTATATGTTGTCTACAAGAAATCCACTTTAAATATAAAGACACATGTAGATTAAATGTAAATGTATGGAGTAAGATATACCATACTAACACTAATGAAAAGAAAGCAGGAATAGCTATAATGATTTTGGACAGAACAGACTTCAAAGCAAGGAAATTTATTAGGAATAAAGAGGGGCATTGTATAGTGATAAAGGGGTCAATTCTCCTAGAAGACATAACAGTCCTTCCCACAGAGATGCCTAACAACAGAGCATCAAAATATGTGAGGGAAAAACTGATAAAATTGTAAGGAAAAATAGATGAATCCACTATTATAGCTGGAGACGTCAACACTCCTTTATCAGAAATAGATCCAGCAGGCAGAAAGTCAGTAAGGACCTAAATTCAATGCCATAAATCACCATCAAGTACCTCCTACTTGACAAAGTACAGACTACTTCATCTAACGACAGCAGAATATACATTCTCCTCAAGCTCATATGAAACATTCACCAAGACAGACCACATTCTGGGCCATAAAACACATCTTACTAAAATTAAAAGGATATAAATCATACAATATCTGCTTTCAGAGTATGTGGAATTAAACAAGAAATCAATAACAGAGATAGCTGGAAAATCCCCAAATACTTGGAGATAAAACATCACACTTCTAAATAACACACAGCTCAAAAGTCAAGATAAATTTTAAAACATTTTGAACTAAATGAAAATGAAAATGAAAACACAGCTCATCAAAATGTGTGGGATGCACAAGTTATGCTTAAAGGGCAATTTATAGCACTGAATCAAGAAAAGAAATACTTAAGTTCAATCACCTAAGCTTCCACCTTAGGAAACCAGAAAAATAAGAGAAAATAAAGTCCAAAATAATAATAAAATAAATAATAAAAATTAGAGCATAAATCAATGAATTGAAAGCTGGAAATCAAGAGAGAAAATCAATGAACCTAAAGCTGTTTCTTTGAAAAAAATCAATAAAATTAATAAGCCTCCAGCCAGGCTAAGAAAAAAAAAGAGGATACAAATTTCTAATATTAGAAATGAAATATGGGACATCACTACAGATCCCAAGGACATTAAAGATATTCAAGGAAGGGAGTTCCCATCTTGGTACAGCAGAAACGAATCCGACTAGGAACCATGAGGTTGCAGGTTCGCTGCTTGGCCTCACTCAGTGCGTTAAGGATCTGGTGTCATGGTGAGCTGGGGTGTAGGTTGCAGATGAGGCTGGGATCTGGCATTGCTGTGGCTCTGGTATAGGCTGGTGGCTACAGCTCCGATTCAACCCCTAGCCTGGGAACCTCCATATGCCTCGGGTGTGTACCTAAAAAGACAAAAGACAAAAAAAAGTACATATGGAATGAGTTCCCATGGTGGCTCAGTGTGTTAAGAACCTATGTAGTATTCATGAGGACACAGGTTCCATCTCTGGCCTTGTTCATTGGGTTAAGGATCTGGCATGGCTGTGAGCTGTGTGATACAGGCTGCAGATGCAGCTCGGATCCCGAGTTGCTGTGGTTGTGGCGTAAGGTGGCAGCTGTAGCTCCGATTTGACCCCTAGCCTGGGAATTTCCATATGCTGCAACTGCAGCCCTAAAGAACAAACAAAAACAAACAAACAAACAAAATCAAGGAATACTATGAAAAACTCTATGCCCACAAATATGATAACCTAGATGAAATGGACCAATTCCCTGAAAGACAGTCTGTCAAAATTCACACAAGAAGTAGACAATCTGAATAGCCGTATATGTTAAAGAAATTGAATCGATAATTAATAATTTTTCAAAACAGAAAACATCAGACCCAGATGGACTCACAGGTAAATTCTACCAAATATTTAAAGAAGAAATTTTATCAATCTCTTTCAGAAGACAGACGCAGAGAGAGTACTTCCTAATTCACTTTTTTTTTTTAAGGGCTGCACCTGTGGCATATGGAGGTTCCCAGGCTAGGTGTCGAATCAGAGCTGTAGCTGCTGGCCTACACCACAGCCACAGCAATGCGGGGGTCCGAGCCGTGTCTGCTACCTGCACCACAGCTCATGGCAACGCCGGATCCTTAACCCCCTAAGGGAGGCAACCTCATAGTTACTAGTTGGGTTCATTAACCACTGAGCCATGATGGAAACTCCTACTTCCTAATTCAATCTGAGGCCAGCATTAATCTAATACTGAAACCTGCAGAGACATACAAAAAAGGAAAGTACAGAACAGTGTCTTTCACCAATATAGATGCAAAAATCCTCAATGAAACATTAGTAAGTTGAATCCAATGATGTATAAAAATCATACATCATGACAAATTGGGATTTATCCCAAGCATGCAAGGGGGGGTTCAACATTCGAAAATCAATTCATGGAGTTCCTGTCATGGCTCAGCTGAAAAGAATCCAACTAGCATCCATGAGGATGCAGCTTCGATCCCTGGCCTCACTCAGTGGGTTAAGGATCCAGTGTTGCCATGAACTGTGGTGTAAGTTGCAGACATGGCTTGGATCCCACGTTACTGTGGCTGTGGTGCAGGCCAGAGGCTGCAGCTCAGATTGGACCCTTAGCCTGGGAACCTCCACATGCTGCGGGTGCAGCCCTAAAAAGACAAAAAACAAACTCAAAAATCAATTCATGCAATTCATCACATGAACAGGCTAAAGAAGAAAAACTTTATGATAATATCAATAGATGCAGCAAAAGCATTTGACAAAATTCAACACCCATTCATGATAAAATTTCTCTGTAAACTAGGAATAGTGGGGAACTTTTTCAACTGAATAAATAATACTACAAACCAAAAAACACCTGAAGCTGGGAGTTCCCTGGTGGCCTAGCAGGTTAAGGATCCAGTGTTGTCACTGCTGTGGCTTGGGTCACTGCTGTGGCATGGGTTTGATTCCTGGCCCAGGAACTTCTGTATGCTGTGAGCATCACCAAAAAACCCCCCAATCCCTCCTCCAAAACACCTGAAGTTAATATCATTATGGTAAGAAACATTTTTTTTTTTAAATAGAAAAGAATAGCATTATTGCTTGGCCAAGCAAAAGGGGCCCACTAGGCTAATGCCCTCAAAACTGTGTGTCCTTAGAAACTTGAGGCTTTCTCACTAAGATCAGGAAAAAGGTAAATGTTCCCTCTTACTTGCTTTTCAACATTATACTGGAAGTCCTAACTAATGCAATAATCAAAAAAGGAAATAAAAAGGACACAGATTGGGAAGGAAAAAAAAAAACCTGTCTTTGTTTTTTGCAGCTGACCTGATCATCTATGTAGAAAATTAGAAAGAATCAACCAAAAAAATCTGGAATAAGTGATTATAGCAAGGTTGCAGGATATGAAGTTATTATTTTTAAAAAAGTCCAATTGCTTTCCTTTATATCAGCAATAAATAAGTGGAATTTGAAGTTAAAAACGCAATGCTATTTACACCAGCACCTCCAAAAGGAAATATTTAGATATGAATCTAACAAAATATGTACACTGTTTATATGAGGAAAGCTACAAAATTCTGAAGAAAAAAAATCAAAGAAGTAAATAAATGGAGATATATTCTATATTCATGGCTAGGAAGACCTAATATTGTCAAGGTAGCCATTGTTCCTGACTTAATCTATAGATTCAAAGCAATCTTAATCAAAATCACAGCAAATCAGGAGTTCCTGCTGTGGCACAGTGAGTTAAGAATCTGATTATATGGAATTCCCATTGTGGTGCGGCAGAAAAGAATCCAAGGAGAATCCATGAGTATGCGGGTTCGATCCCTGGCCTTGCTCAGTGGCTTGGGGATCCAGTGTTGCCATGAGCTGTGGTGTAGGTTGCAGACACGGCTTGGATCCCATATGCCACAGGTGCAGCCCTAAAAAGCCAACAAAAACATAAAGCCAAAAAATTAAGAGAAAGCATTTGCAAAAGACTCTGAGAAAGAATTGTTCACCAAAATATACAAAGAACTTTTAAAATTCAACAATAAGAAAATAACCCAATTAAGAAATAGGTAAGGAGTCCCTGTTGTGGCTGGAGTTCCCGTCGTGGCTCAGTGGTTAATGAATCCAACTAGGAACCACAAGGCTGTGGGTTCAATTCCTGGCCTCGCTCAGTGGGTTAAGGATCAGGCATTGCCATGAGCTGTGGTGTAGGTCGCAGACGTGGCTTGGATCCAGCGTTGCTGTGGCTCTGGCGTAGGCCGGTGGCTACAGCTCTGATTCGACCCTTAGCTTGGGAACCTCCATATGCCGCAATTGTGGCCCTAGAAAAGACAAAAGACAAAAGACAAAAAAAAAAAAAAAAAAAAAAACTAAGAAATAGGCAAAAGACCTGAGAATAAGATATAGAGACAAAATAAATATATGAAAAGACACTCCATCTTGTGAGGGAAATGAAAATTAAAACAATAATGAAATACTACTACATACCTATTAGAATGGCCAAAATACCAAATGTTGATAATACCAAATGCTGACAAGGATGTGGAGCAACAAGAACTCTCATTCATGGCAGGTAGAATCCTAACTGCAAGGGATCCTGGGAAGTGTAGGGTTCAGTTTTCCTACATCTCCAACTAGAAGAGGGTAAAACAGGCCAAACTAAGAGAGCCAATTCATAGCATTGACTATTCTCTCCATAGAGGTGATACCAAATCACACTCCCAGCAACGCGGGACCTTATCAACTCTCTGAGCCTTGCCAATTCAATGTACAAAAAACAGAACCTTACTGTTTTAAGTGCCTTTTCTCTTATTTTGGGAGAGGCTGAACATCCTCTCTTACAGACCCTTACAATGTGCATCTTTGTGAACAGAATTTGAGGTGAATGCTTCCCCTGGAGTTTTGCAACATGGTGAACCTGTAATATCGTTACACACCATATGAATTTCCTTTTGCGAATTCATTAGGTCCTTCACTCACATGCTGGCATTTTTTTTTCATGATATATTTAACTGGAAACATATACAGAGCCTGAATATATAGGCATCTTCAGTGCCACGGTCTTCCAAATCTACACCTTACCTAGTGGGATTGTTAAATCTGTGTCAATGTGACAGTGCTAAGTGATCCCCAGATAGCTGGTAAAACATTATTACTTCTAGGTGTGTCTGTGAGGGTGTTTCCAGAAGAGATTAGCATTCGAATCAGAAGGCTGAGTAAAGAAGACTGCCTTCTCCAGTGCTGGTGGAGGTCATTAAATCCACTAAGGGCCTGAAGAGAACAAAAAGGCAGAGAAGAGTGAATTTGCTTTCTTCTTGAGCTGGGACATCCATCGTCGGTCTTGCCCTCAAACACTGGCACTTCTGGTCCTCCACCTTTGAACTTGGACTTATACCACTGCCTCTTCCCCTACCCTGCTTCTCAGGCCTTTGGGTCTGGACTGGGACTACGTCTTCAGCTTTCCTGAGCTTCCGGCTCACGGACAGCAGTTGGTGGGACTTCTCAGCCTCCATGATCCTGTGCGCCAAGTCCTCACAGTGAGTCTCATTCTACACACCTATGTCGATCCTACTGATGCTGTTTCCCTAGAGAACCCTGACTCATATACACCTAGCGACCGAACAACTTCTTTCCCTTGTGTCATCTCCCTCCCAGGGGATGGTCCTACTGAAGGGTAGGGAGGAAAAAAACCCCTCAAATTTGAAATGTCACAAGCATTTCAAGTTCCGGAGCCCTAGAACTTTAAAATTAAATTGTATTCAAAGAGCTTCTCCAACATAGGTTTGCACGAAATTCTAGTTTGCCTCCTGCACACCGCATACTTAATTATGAATCATGCTGGATGGATAGATGAGGACATGGCGTGCCTACTGAGCTAGGCAGCCATTCCTGCCTGCTGGGCTTGCGTTCTTGTGGTTTATAATGTCTTCTTGGGTAAACAATAACCTTGCGTTCATGCCAGACCCTTAGGTCTTTGTTGATGACCTACAGAGGCTGGAAGCTGAGGATCTCAAATTCAACAGCAGTCCTTTTAAGCCTGGTCAATCAATCAGGCCACGTAGAGCCACAGAGAGTACAAGCCGCTGATGCAGAAGGACTCAAGTATGCAGAGGAACACACCACTTGCTTGGAAGTGTGGGGTTGAATTTTGTTTTTCTCTTGAAAATGTCCAGTTGATAAGGGGCTTCAGGTGCTCAGTAGCAGGGCCAAGTAGCAAGGAGTGCACTTAGGGACTTTCCTCCAAGCCCTAATCCGATGCACCAAATTTCAGCATTAGACATTTATTCCTTCGGCTTAAACCTTCCCCCAGCAACTCACAAATCCTTCCTGATTTGCTGACTATTTTTCACTTGGTCAGGCTCAAAGTGTCCAAGTCATTTTAAATCCTTTCCTCTCGTCTTCCCCTCCTCCTCTCCCCCATCCATTTAATCATGAAGGCTCCTTGATTATTCTTTCAGAGTATCTCTGAGGAAGGCATGCTAGAGTGGGAAGAGTACTGGTTGCATGACCTTGGGCAAATGATTTGAAACTCCCTCTGAGCTTCAGTTTTTTCATCTGTACAGTGGAGCTAACATTCTACCTCACAGGGTTTTTTTTTTTTTTTTTTTTTTTTTTTGTAAGGATGAAAAATCTTACAAGTTTTACTAAAACATACTCGCACAACACCATTTTCCCAGAAGCCCCTTCGGCTGACTAAGGTTAAGCCTAGCAATTTATAAGATTCTGTGCATATGTTATATTTTCAGACACTTATATAACATAGTTTTATAAAAATGAGATCACGTTCCATATTTTAAAAAGATAAGTGTTGCCCATGTTGTTCTTTTCCTTTCTGTTCCCTCCTCCATGACCCTAATACAGGTCATCATTCATTTCCGCAACATCTTCTTAACTGTCCTTTCTACAACCAGGCCCCCTCTCCTGCCCCACCTGAAGTTTCCCTCTCTCCAAGCCAACCTCCTCCCCTGCTCAGGTTAATTTTTCTAAAACACTCTACAGATTATGACTTCCTCATGTTTAATAAACTTCAATGGCTCTCAGTGCCTTTGAATACTTAAGTCCAAACTCTTTAGCTTGGCAACGAAGGTCTCTCTTGAACTGACCCAAACCCTGCCCAGTTCAACAAGCAATTCTCAAGTGCTTGCTGTGTTTAAGCCTCAGGCTTTGCACAGGGATAGAGATTTGGCATTGACCAAGACTTAGTCTCTTCCAGTGTCTAGTGTGCAGGCAGACAGTGAACAGATACTTTCTATAATGCATGGTAACAGTAGGATAAAGATAATCCCAAGGAGCTATGAGAACTTGAGAAAGCATCTGCCTTTCTGGTCCTCATCTCCTCTCATCCAAATCTTTGCTGTTCTGCATTCTACTTATTATCATGGTGACTCCATCTTTACCCCCAGGTAGGGAGGGCCTGGTGACTCAGATAACAACATTGAAAAAGCGCCTGCTGGAGTTCCCACTGTGGCTCAGTGGTTTACAAATCTGACTAGGAACCATAAGGTTGTGGGTTCGATCCCTGGCCTCACTCAGTGGGTTAAGGATCTGGCGTTGCCGTGAGCTGAGGTGTAGGTCTCAGACGCGGCTCGGATCCCGAGTTGCTGAGGCTGTGGGGTAGGCCGGCAGCTACAGCTCTGATTAGACCGCTAGCATGGGAAGCTCCATATGCCATAGGTGCGGCCCTAGAAAAGACCAAAAAAGAAAAAAAAAAAAGAAAAAGCACCTGTTGCCCATTACTGCTTTTACTTATTGCACTGCTGCCAAAATTGCATACTCTTCGAGGACATCCACAGTAGAACAGATAAATCAACTGAGAGATTCACCCAGTGGAAGAGTGCCCAATAATGGGAATGAATAGACTAGAATAATATGAAACAACATGGATGAATCTCGTGAACATAATGAGGAGTGAAAGAATCCAGACAGAGAAGAGTACATAGAACTGTGATTCACATAAATTTAACTACAAGCAAAAAGAATCTATGATGTTATAAGTCAGTACACAAGGAGTTCCCACTGTGGCACAATGGGATTGGCAGTGTCTCTGCAGAGCTAGGATGCAGGTTTGATCCCTGGCCCGGCACAGTGGGTTAAGAGATCTGGCGTTGCCGCAGCTGAGGCATGGGTTGCAACTGTGGCTTGAATCTGATCCCTGGCCTGGAAACTTTGTGTGAGAAAAGGAAAAAAAAAGAAGTAGTCAGGACACACACACACACACACACACACACACACACACACAAAAGAAGTTAGGACACAAGCTTCATGAAACAATACTTACTCTTACTGTGTGTGATGTATTTGTTTCTTTTCTGTCCTTTTTTTTTTTTTTAAGTGCTGGTTATTGCCTGCTGAACTGACCCAATAAAGGATCGAAACCTATAGTCTGGAAACCAACCTTCTTTAGTATCTCCATTAGAAAAAGCAAACTAAGCAGCTCACCTTCCCCCGCTTTCCTCGAGCTACTCTTCTTACCACGCTTTCCCTCCATAAGACAGCTTCTGCCAACACTGCTGGCCCTCCTCCCTCCTTCGTTCCTCAACCTCCGCTGGCTAATCTTGACTTATCCACTGCAGTGAATCCTCTCTGGTCACCAACCACCTCCATGTGGCCAGTCCAGAGGTCATTCTTCTGTCAGCTCTGACCCTGGCTCTCAGTGGGCATTAACCACCTCCCTTGGTATCCCTGATGGTTAATGTTATACATCAACTTGGCTGGGCCACAGCGCCCGAGCATTCAACCAAACATTATTTTGGATGTTTCTGTGAGTGTGTTTCTGAGATTTACATTTACACTGGTGAACTGTGAGTAAAGCAGAATGCCCGCCATAATGTGGGTGGGCCTCGTCCAATCAGTTGAAGGCCTGGATAGAATAATTGCCAACCTCCCCTGAGGAAGAAGGAATTCCGCCAGCAGACTGTCTTTGGATTCAAACTGCAGCTCTTTCCTGAGGCCCCGTTAACTGGTCTCCCCCATTAGATTTTGGATTCACCAGGGCTCCACAGTTATGTGAGCCAATTCTTAAGATAAATCTCTTGCTCTGCACATTCACATCCTATTTGTTCTGTTTCTCTGGCTAACACTGACTAACATAGCATATAACTCTGCACCCCTTGGTCTGCCCCTGATTCTTATTTATTTATAAATATAAACAAGGTTTAAGAAATAAACTAATACTTACACTTTGAATTATTATTATTATTCTGTCTCTTTAAACAACCCATTTCCCCAGAGTACCATTGCCCTCTGACTGAGCTCAGTGGGGAAGTGCCTCCATCATCAGGTTTCTTCCTTCCTCCCTCCCCCCCTGCCTTCCTTGCACTTTTTAGGGCCGCACCTGAGGCATATGGAAGTTCCAAGGCTAGGGCCGAATCAGAGCTGCAGCTGCCAGCCTACGCCATAGCAATGTGGGATCCAAGCCACATCTGCAACCTACACCACAGCTCCTGGCAACACTGGATCCTTAACCCACTGAGCGAGGCCAGGGACCAAACGCACATCCTCATGGATACTAGTCGGGTTCGCTAACCACTGAGCCACAACAGAAAGTCCCCCATCATCAGGTTTCTGAATGCCCATCTTCTGCCCCCAGTGGGTCCACAAGGCAGCTTTCTGGACTAGACTTTCTGCTTCCCACATCTTGACTTGTTAGTTGGCAGAATCCTTGCCATTTACTAGCTGTGAGATTCTGAGCAAATTTTTTACCACTCTGCTTCAGTCTCCTCATCTGCAGACTCAGTACAAGAGAAGTACCTCCCTCTTAAAATTGTTGTGTGAACTAAATTAAAATGAGACATGAAATAGATGTTTGTTAAGTCAGTGCTCTGTCCTCTAGGACACGGGGGTCATCTCGCCAGCCTTCCATCTTATCTCCTCTTTAAAGAGCTATATTAGTTAGCTATTACTGTATATTAAACCATCCCAAAACTCAGGGACTTGAATGACTGCTCATGAGTCTGTGTGGCTCAGCTGGTGGCTGACAGGTCTAGGATGGTCTCACTCACGTCTGACAGGTGACTGGCTTTTGACTGGGCTTGTTGTCATGGATGAGGCAGTATGCCAAGAGAAAGAGCAGAAGCGTGCAAGGCTTCTTGAGGCCTAGGGGTGATGACACCATCAATTCTGCTGCATTCTATTGGCCAAAGCAAGGGTGATCCAGATTCAAGGCCTGGGGAAATAGACTCCACTTTTTAGATGGAGGAGCTGTAAAGTCTCATCATAAAGGGTGAGGATAAAGGGAGGGATGAGAGTGGCCAGTTTTGATATTAAACTACCGCTAGGGCACTGATGCTTGGTGTGGAGAGTTCAGAATATATCTGTCAGTTGAGGAAGTGGGAGTACCATCCCTCAGGTTTTTTTTTTTTTTTTTTTTTTTTTTTTTGTCTTTTTGCCTTTTCCAGGGCCGCTCCCGAAGCATATGGAGGTTCCCAGGCTAGGGGTCTAATCAGAGCTGTAGCCACCAGCCTATGCCAGAGCCACAGCAACGCAGGATCCGAGCCTCATCTTCGACCTACACCACAGCTCACAGCAACGCCGGATCCTTAACCCACTGAGAGAGGCCAGGGATCGAACCCGCAACTCATGCTTCCTAGTCAGATTCATTAACCACTGCGCCATGACAGGAACTCCCCATCTCTCAGTTTGAGGAGAGATCTAAGTAGATTCAAATGCCAGCTCCACCAACCATCCATGAGGCCTCTGGGTGATTTACTCAACAACCTGAGCTTTGGCTTCCTCATAGGGTTGTTGTGAGGATCAAACAAGGTAATGAAGGGAAGGGGCTGAGCACACACAGTGTGCCTGGCACACACAAAGTGAATATTCAACAACCAGAGGGCCTATCATTCTTAGAGCAAAGGCTCATCCTGGGCCCTGCGGAATTCTGTCTCTTCTTCCCAAGGCTGAGAAGGAGATGGCAACCAGGCCAAGCGGGAGCATGATTTCAGATGGGGAACCATGAAAGGGCAATTACAGAGTAAGAGCTTAATTACAGTTCTTTGGGAAAAGAAGTGAGGAATGCAATCTGGTGGGCAGAGGGGAGGGAGCCGAGGAAGAGGATGGCAGGAGAGGAGAGACAGAGGGAGGTCCAAGACAAAAAAGCTGAGCCACTTGAAAGGGGTCTCCCCTCATCCCCTAAAAAACAATGTTAATAATATTTTTATTTGATTTTTTGTTGCTGTTCTGATCACAAAATTACTGTGGGTTGACTTGATGGAGTTTAAAAAATACAGACTGAGGTAATTATGCTAAGAGAAATAAGTCAGACATTGAAAGACAAACAACATGTGATCTCACTTATATGAAAATCTAAAAACAGGAGTTCCCATCATGGCACAGCTGAAATGAATCAGACTAGGAACCATGAAATTGCAGGTTCAATTCCTGGCCTCGCTCAGTGAGTTAAGGATTCGGTGTTGCCGTGAGCTGTGGTGTAGGTCGCAGATGTGGCTCGATCTGGCATTGCTGTGGCTGTGGTGTACGCCAGCAACTGTAGTTCCAGTGGACTCCTAGCTTGGGAACCTCCATATCAGGGGTGCGGCCCTAAAAAGACAAAAGACAGAAAAAAAAACCAATCTAAAAACAAAACAAAACATAAAACCCAAACTCATAGCTATAAAGAACAGACTGATGATTGCCAGAGGTCAGGGGTGGGTGAGATGGGGGACAGGAGTCAAAGGAACAAACTTCCAGTTATAAAATAAGTAAGTCATGGGTGTAACGTGCAGCATAGTGACTATAGATAATAACACTGCAGCACATATTTGAACGTTGCTAAAAGTAGATTTTTTTCTTTCTTTTTTTGTCTGTACCCACGGCATGTGGACGTTCCCAAGGCAGGGACTGAACCTGTGCCATGGCAGTGGCCCAAGCCACACAGCACTGACAACTTTTTAAAAGGCTATTTGAAAAATCAGTACTTGTCCTTCTCCAGTTTTATTTTTAGTACTATCCTCAGGAGAATGAAAATTACACAAAGGGGCTGTCTTCTCCTTCCCACCATTTTCTGTGAATTTGTAAATCTGATATACAACCAGCTGTCTATATCTGTGGGGTTCCCATCCAAGGATTCAACCAACCATGGATTGAAACAAAAAAAGTCCAGAAAGTTCCAAAAACCCAAAACTTGAATTCGCCACACGCCCAGCAATTATTCACATGACATTTACATTGTATTTGGCAATATGAGTAATTTAGAAATGACCTAAAGTATATGGCAGGATATGAGTATGTTACATGCAAATACTATGCTGTTTTATATAAGGGGCTTGAGCATCTGTGGACTTTGCCATCTGCTGGGGGACTGGAACCAATCCCCTGCAGAGATCAAGGGACAAGTGTAATGTAAAACTTCTACAGAAAGGTTGAAAAAATAGTTACAAGACACTTCTGAAACCCTTTATCTAATCAACCAATTGTTTACTATTTGCTTTCTTATTTTCTCTCTTCATGCAAGTGTGTATGCATTTTTCTGAACAATTTGAGATTAAATTAGAGACACCATGGTCTTTAACCCCTAAATACTTCAGTGTGTATCTCCTAAGAACAAAGACACACCCATCCATAAGCACAGTATAACTAGCAAACTCAGTATATTTAATATTGTAACAATACTACTGTCTAATTTATGGTCCATTTTAAATTGAATCAATGAGGTGTGTGTGTGTGTGTGTGTGTATGTGTGTGTGTGTGCGTGTAGGTTTTTTACCAGTCTAGGATCTAAACCGGGCATACGGAAGTTCCCAGGCTAGGGGTTGAATCAGTGCTGCAGGTGCCGGCCTACACCACAGCCACAGCAACTCGGGATCCGAGCTGCATCTGTGACCTACACCACAGCTCACGGCAATACCAGATCCTTAACCCACCGAGCGAGGCCAAGGATCAAACTCCCATCCTCATGGATTCGTTACTGCTGAGTCACAACTGGAATAATGTCTCAGTCTTTCTTTGTCTTTTTTTTTTACTGGAATAATGTCTCAGTCTTTCTTTGTCTTTTTTTTTTTTAAAGAAGTATATTTCATTTACCATATTCTATTAGTTTCAGGTGTACAACACAGTGATTCAGTATTTTTTGCAGATTATATTCCATTATAGGTTTTTTCAAGATAGCGGGTCTAAGTCCCTGTGCTATACAAATTATCTTTGTTGCCTTTTCTTCTTCTTTCTTGACCTTGACATTTCTTATGATATAGGCCAGTTATATTTTATAAGATGTCTCGATTTAGGTTTGTTCCATTTATTTTCTATGCAAATGTATACGTATCTTAAAAATTAGGATCATATAGTACTGCTATGTTTTTAAACTTTTCATTGAAGTATAACACAAATACAGAAAAGTGAACAGATCACAAGTGACACTGAACATACGTGCTACCAACACCAAGAATAAGGGACAAAACATGACCTGCTTCCAAAGCATCCTTGTAAACTCTGCCAGTCCCTAACCCCCCGCCCCACCCAAGGACAGCCTTGACTTTGACAACAGACTTGACTTTGAAAACAGAGATTAATTTTGCCTAATTTTGTGCTTTATGTAAAAGGACTTGTATGTACAATGGGTAATACTATTTTTGAACCTGGCTTTTTTACTTAAGTCATGAATGTTTTTCTATGCGATTGCAAGTTCCTCCCTAGCACCATATTTAGTGGCTTTGGAACATCCAAAAAGTACACCATAATTTATTTGGTCAGGGCCCTGTTGGTGGGCATGTAGCTTGTTTTCCATTTTCCACAATATAAATCACATGGCATGAACATCGTCTCAAATAAGCAGCAGCACAAGGTAGCGGTTAAAACGCAGGCCTCAGGGCTACCCTGCCCAGGTCCAAATTCTGGATCTAACAGTCACCAGCTCTGTGACTTTGGGCAAACTGCTTCCTGGCTGGTGCTTCAGTTTCCCCATCTGTAAAATGGGGATGATGGGACAATGATAATGGTGCCCACGTCACTTCTGTTAAGGATCTAAATGTATTCACACAAACACAGCAATTAAAACAATGCTTGGCATGACAAGAATGCTCAATAACTGTTAACCACTATTATCAACCATTGGGAACATTTTCTAGAAGTAAAAAAGAACACATTAAGTTGACTCTAAAAGACATTCAATTTTTCCTTTCTGTATGGTATTTGTTAATAAAGTTACTGGGTGGGATTTATGTCACAGTATGATGAAGTAGGAAAGCCCCAGACAGGAGGATGCAAAAACCTGGATCCCAGTCTTGGCTGTTAGTTAAGGAGATGCTGTGTGATCTTGAAAAAAGACTTTGATGTCTTTGAGCCCCTATTTCCTCACATGAAGAACTGGGATAACTAGTGAATATTATATACTGTAAAGTTAATCAGGCTGGTTTTGGGGTCAGGCAAAAGTTTCAAAAGAGTTTAAATTCTTTCTTTTTTTTTTTTTGTATCTTCTAAGGCCGCACCTGCGGCATATGGAGGTTCCAAGGCCAGGGGTCTGATTGGAGCTGTAGGTGCCAGCCTTCGCCAAAGCCACAGCAACTCGGGATCCGAGCCATGTCTGCAACCTACAGCACAGCTCATGGCAACACCAGATCCTTAATCCACCGAGCGAGGCCAGGGACCAAACCCACAACCTCATGGTTCCTAGTCGGACTCGTTAACCAGTGAGCCATGAACTCCTGAGTTTCAATTCTGACTCTGCTACTTACTCTGTTAAAAGCCTTGGGTAAGTTATTTAACTTGCTTAAATCTACTCGCAAGGCTGCTGTGAGGACACAGAGGTGCTGGGGAAACCCCTGCGGAGCACCAAGAACATGTGGGTTCACTATTGCTGCTATTAATATTATTATCTTTGCCCTGGAATAAAGTATGAGGAAATTATAAACTCTCAAGTGCTGAGTGTTACAAATGAAGTCAAGAGCAGGAGCTCTTCAACAGAAGGGCCTTTGGCAAAGAGGAGCAAGTCAGAGTGAAACAGCAAACAAAGGAAGATAAAGGTTTGTGGTGGAAGTGTACAAATAAGAAGCAAAATGTTTCCAACTTGGACTGGCTCTAATCCCAAACTTGACTGATTATAGGACTCATCTGGAGAGTTTTTAAAAACACAGATGCTCATCTGTGGGTCTGAAGTAGGGCACTGGAATCTGTATTTTTAACAGATGCTTTGGGTAATTCTTTTTTTTTTTTTTTTTTTTTTTGGTCTTTTCAGGACCACACCCATGGCATATGGAGGTTCCCAGGCTAGGGGTTGAATAGGAACTGTTGCTGGCGGCCTATGTCACAGCCACAGCAACACCAGATCCGAGCCGAGTCTGCAACCTACACCACAGCTCACACAACGCCGGATCCTTAACCCACTGAACGAGGCCAGGGATCAAACCTGCAACCTCATGGTTCCTAGTCAGATTCATTCCCGCTGCACCATGACGGGAACTCCACTCTGGGTAATTCTTACGATCAGGCAAGATTTGGAAAGAGTCGACTCTGAGGAAAGTGGAAGAGCATGGGCTTGTTCCTTCGGCTGGTTGGGAGGAGTCCAGTAACTATGTAAAAATAGTCATCATCATTTACTAATAAGCATCTACGAGGTGCCAAATACCGAGCTCAGCATGTTCCTATAATATTCATTTAATTGTCACAACAATCCTAAGACACAAAGATCACTGTCCCAATTTTACAGATGGGCAAACTGAGGCTCAAAGAGTTAAACAACTTGCCTGAGATCATGTACAGCAAGATGATATCTAGGTGTCTCCCATTTCAAAGGCTTAGGAACGACCCTAAACTGACTGGTCAGAGCACTTGGCCCCATCCATCAGGATAAGACACCCATTTCGCATGTGAGTATCACTATGCTCATCACTTGACAGTTTTCAGAGCACTTTTTAAAAATGACGTTATTGGGGCATAATTTACATGCCATAAAATTCACCGTTTTTAAGCCTGTAATTCAGTGGTTCGCAATATATACACAGAGTTGTATAACCATTAACACGTTCAATTCTAAGACACTGCCCTCACCCCGAAGAGAAACCTCTTGTCCATCTACAGTCACTCTTCATTCCTTCGCCAAGCCCCTGGCAGCCACTCGTCTACTGTCTCTATGAATTTGCCTATTCCGGACATTTTACATAAATACGATCAAATAGTATGTGGCCTTCTGGGTCTGGCTTCTTTCCCTTCACGCAATGTTTTCATCCATTTTATCGCATGTGTCAGTACTTCATTATTTTTTATGGCCAAATAATATTCAACTGTAAAGATAAGCCACATTTTATGTGTCCATTCATCAGCTGATGGACATTGGGCTTGTTTCTACTCTCCAGCTATTTTGAATAATACCTGTGCATGAGATATTGTGTGGACACAGGCTTTCATTTCTCTGGGGTATACACACAGGAATGGAACTGCTGCGTCGGGTGGAAACTCTACACTCAGTCTCTTGAACTGGGAGAGTTGCTCAATGGCTGAGCCATTCTGCTCCCCCCTGCCCCGCCCCGCGCCTGGCACTGTATGAGGGCTCCTTTCCAAATACGTGCACAAACAACCCCAGAGACAGGCATCGTTATGACGAAGACACTAGGTCAGAGAGAAGGGACCTGACTTCTCAGAAGACACTCAGCTACGAGGGCTGGATTCCAACCTTGGGACTGCCCTCCTTCCTTCAGGAAGCCTGATGTTCAGGCCAAAACGGTAGGTTTTAGGTCTTTGAGGGGTGATGGGCAAAAAGAAGGAATCCGCGAGTATAAAGCCTTGCAATGGAGACGGACGCTTCCAGTTTTAGGGATAGAGACATCAAAGCCACTTCTGTTTTTGCTTTATTAGGCGACAGTTGGAGCCAGGTTCTGACTAATTAATGACGATCAAAGTGCTCTGACAAGATGGAGTGCTCTGCAAACACCGGCCATGAATTATTCACGGCTGGGTCTTAGCTGGAGGAGAAGAGGCTGCCAAGGAGTAGAAAAAAGCTAGGCCCTCACTCCCTCCTGAGCTTGCATGAGCCTGTGCCCTCCTGCACGACTCAGTTTCTCAATCCAGAAAATGGGGCCAGATATGGGCTCTGTCCCTTTCTGCTCCTAGGCCAGGTCCTGGCCGAGGGGCTGGAAACCTGAGTCCTGTTCCCAGCAAGGCCCTACACACCCAAGCTGCTGCCACCAAACAATAATAATGCCAACACATAGTTCAGGGTCAGCAAATACTTGGTCTAGCAAAGACCAGATGGTAAATATTTTAGGCTTTGCAAGCCAAGTGGTCTCCATCATATTACTCAACTCTGCCAGTGTAGTGCAAAAGCACCAGAGACAAGGAATGAAAGCAGGTGTCCAGTGAAACTCTCCTTGTGGACACCGAAATTTGGCTTCTGCATAATTTTCACATTATAAAATATTACTCTTCTTTTGATTTTTTTCCCCTTATCATTTAAGAACATGAAAACAAATCGTAACTCCTGGACTATATAAAAACAGGTGTTGCCTCAAAATATTAAACACTATTACTGTTTCACCCAACAATTTATTCCTAAATACATAATACCCCCCCAAAATGAAGGGAGTTCCCGTCATGGCTCAGCAGAAACAAATCTGACTAGCATCCATGAGCTCACAGGTTCGATCCCCAGCCTTGCTCAGTGGGTTAAGGATCCGGCCTTGCTATGAGCTGTGGTGTAGGTCGCAGACTCGGCTTGGATCTGGTGTTGCTGTGGCTGTGGTGTAGGCCAGCAGCTACAGCTCCAATTTGACCCCTAGCCTGGGAATCTCTATATGCTAAAAAGGCAAAAAACAAAAAACAAAAAACAAACAGACAAAAAAACCCAAAAGAAATGAAAACATAAGTTCACACAACATGTGTACATTCAAGTTTATAACAATTCATAACAGCCAAAAAAACAGACGAAAAACAAATGTCCATCAACTGATGAATGAATAAACAAAATGTGATATATCCGTACAACGGAATAACATTCAGCCATAAAAAAGGAATGAAAGTTTTATATCTGCTACAATATGGGTGAGGATTGAAAACATGCTAAGGAAGGAAGCCAGACAAAGATGGCATGTGTACGAGTCCACGCATATAAAATGTCTACGGAGACAGAAAGCCTGGGGCTGAGGGGCTAAGGCGACTGGCGGGTGATAACCAAAGGGTTCTTTGGGGCTTGATGAAATATTCTCAAATTGATCATGGTGATGGTTCACAATTCTGTGAATCTACTGAAATCCACTGAGGTGTACCCTTTCTACGGGTGAACGGTGTGGTATGTGAATCATATTTCAGTACGGCACAAGAGGGGTGCCAGAGTTTGCTGGCCCCTGACCTTGCCCCCAGCTGTTCAGCCTCTCACAAAGCACCTTTCCTCATATTGCCACCACCAGCCAGACACGGGCCCCTTCAATGGCTGAGGAAGCCAAGGCTCCGAGAAGGGGCTGACTGGGACACAGGTAACCAGCGGTGAGGTGTGAGCAGAAGCCAGGGCTCTGGACCCCCTGTCTGGTGCTCACTGCGGCACAGGTTTTCCCAGAGATACATTCAGAGGCCAGATAGGTCACTCCTCAAAGCCCCAGGGGAGAGGAGGGCCTCCTTAGAGCTGTCCCTCCCTGCGGTGTCTCTGCATGCACCGAGCCCTTCCCAGTGCCAGCTTCTCCCTCTCCGCCCCCTGCTCCTCCCTGTCCTTCTCTCCTTTCCTTCCCAGAACCACTGAGCAAGGCTGTCCCTCCCTACTTCTCACGCAGGGCAGCAGGGCGCTGGGAGGGAGGGAGCAGGGGCAGGAGAACAGGGAGGCGGCTCCAGAAATTCGGTCTCTATGACTTTTCCTGAAAGGGCTCTGAAAGGGGGAGGAACTGGTCTAAGGTCACACAGCTGATATCTGACCTTTGATTCCCTTGATATTTTTGAAAATGAAAAGAGAGAGGGTTTGGGGCTAGGGTAGCGTCTGAGGTGAGCCAAGCTATACCCATTCCTGATTTTTCTCCCCACAATGCCTCCCCCAACAACTTCCCCCACTTGCATATCTTCAAAGGCACCAACTGCTACAAGAGGGCTCAGGTGGAGGACCCTCTTTTAAAAATATTAATTGTAGGGAGTTCCCATCATACCTCCGCAGTAATGAACACAACTATCCATGAGGATGCAGGGTTTGAGCCCTGGCCCTGCTCAGTGGGTGAAGGATCAGGCTTTTCTACGGCTGTGACGTAGGCCAGCAGCTATAGTTTCAATTCAACCCCTACCCTGGGAATTTTATGTGCCACAAACCCCCCAAAAAAAGACAAAAAAAAATAATTGTAGAAAAATCAGGAAATACAGATAAAAGCGAATAAGGATCACCTTGGACTCACTCCTCAGATCTCAACATGGCTCTGCAACTGGCTCTGAAGTTCAAATTCCGGCTTTGACACTCACCATCATCTGTGTAGCCTCTAGCAGCTCATGTCATCTCTCTGACCTCAGTTGCTTCACCTGTAATATGGGATTAATAATAGTATCTACTCAGAGTTGTGTGACAACAAAGTGAGGCTATGAAAAGCACTAAAAACAGCGCATGAAAAAAGAAAAACAAAATAGTGCATGGCCCATAGCAAGAACTCAATACATCATTGCTTATGTAGAATCCTATCCCTTGAAGTGGGCTATTTAGGTGTGATTTTTTGTTGTTGTTGTTGTCTTTTGAGGGCCACACGGCTAGGGGTCAAAACGGAGGTACAGCTGCTGGCCTAAGCCACATACACAGCAACACCAGATCTGAGCCTTGTCTTCGACCTACACCAGAGCTCACAGCAATGCCAGATCCTTAACCCACTGAATGAGGCCAGGAATTAAACCCATATTTTCATGGATCCTAGTCAGGTTCGTTACCTCTGAGCCACAATGGCATTTCAGAAACCAGAATGGCATCTGAGAGAGCCCTGTAGGCAACTGCAGTGCAGGCAGAGAAACTGAGGCCCAGGCAGGGGGAGCCTTCCCAGCAAGAAAGTCAGAAATACCTAATAGAAAGATGGGTGAAGAACATGAACAGGCAATTTAGAGAGGAAACCCAATGGGTGCTAGGAGGCAAATAATTGTTCAAAGTCATTAGTTATCGGGGAAATGCAAGCCAAACAAAAAGGAGAGACCAAGTCACAGACTAGCAAACATGAAGCTGGATAACCCCAAGTGTCAGTGGGGCTCGCAGACACCACTGCTGAGTGAAACCCAGCAGGTCCACTCCTGGACAAATATTCCCGGGACCGTCCACACAGCCGAGGACGTTCACTGCCGCTGTCGGCTGTCGGAGATAAGCTGAATGGCCCTCACTGGGAGTCAATGTGTGAACATGGTGAAAGCACAGCAAAGAATAATTATGCGGCAGCTCAAAACGATGAAACACACCAGGGGTCAACAAACAAAGGCCTAGGGGCCAAATGTGACACATCACTGGTATTTGTACAGCTTGGCTCAGGAGCTGAAGATGATTTTTACATTTTTAAATAGTGGTGGAAAAAAAAAAAGAATACGTCATGCCACAAGAAAATTACATGAAATCCAAATTTCAGTCTCCACAAAAGCTGTATTAGCACAGAGGCATGCTCATTCCTTCATATACTGTCTTTTGGGCTTTTGCGCTACAACAGCCAAGCTGAGCTGATGCAAAAGAGACCCTATGGCCTACAAACATTTACATATTGCTCTTTAAAGCTCTGTGGCTCCAGAACAAGACAAACTCAAAGAAATTTGGCTGGTATAAAACTAAGAGAAAGCAGGGGGTCCCCACTGTGGCAAAACGGATTAAGAAGCTGACTGCAGTGAATTGGGTCACTGTGGAGATGTAAGGTGGATCTCCAGCCTGCAGCAATGGGTTGAAGGATCTGGCATTGCCACAGCTGTGGCATAGGTTGGAGCTGCAGCTCAGATTCAGTTCCTGGCCTGGGAACTTCCATATGTCACAGCTGCGGCCATAAAAATAATAATAAAAATAAAATAGAGCAAATCATAAAACATTAAAGAGCATTTCAAAATATTAAGTATTGTAAAACCCCAGCTATCTAGAAATCTTTGAAAAATTTGTTATTTTGGATGGTCAGACTTTATAGACATATGATGCTTTGCCTCAAAAAGGTAAAAATCTTACCACATTTACCAAAGTAAAATTTTGGCATGTGAATGTTTCTAAAATGTGTTGTACATTTCTCTGAGTGCTTAAATAAAAGATTTTGCTTAAAAAAAAAAAAAGAAATTTGGGCAGATCTATAAAGCATACAGCTGAATTTTAACAGTAAGTATCAGTTATCAGCTACTGTGTAACAAATTACCTCAAAGCTCAATGACTTAAAACAGACACAAATATTTATTTTACCTCACTCCTGTGGGTCAGGAATTTGGGAATGGCTTGACCAAGTGCTTCTGGCTTGGGATCTGTCATGAGGTTGCAGTTAAGATGTTGCTGGAGCTGCAGTCATCTGAGGTTTGACTGGGATGGGAGAATCATTCAGAATGGTTCACTCACATGGCTGGCAACCTTTGGTACTAACTACGGGCAGGAGGCCTCAGTTCCTCGCAGACCCCCTCCACAGGTTTGCTTGAGTGTCCTCACACCATGGCAGGTGGCTTCCCCTAGGGTGGGTGACCCATGAGACAGCAAAGAGGATGCTGCCATACCCTTCATCACCTAGCCTGTTTATCAGTGCTATCACTGCAACATCCTATTTGTTGAGGAGAGTCAGCTCTGTGCGGTGCTGCAGTGCAAGAGGGGGCTGCTCAGAGATGTGACTCCCTAGGGGCCATATCGGAGGCTGGCTACCACACTAAGAAATAGAATGTGACCTGTAGCAGGATCTCTTTTAATTAAAAAATGAAATGCACATTCACATGAGACAACACCATGCATGTGACAAAGCTACATAACAAATTCAAAGGTATTTATTAAACAGACTAAAGGGGGGAGGATGATGGGAATGGAGGATAGGGATAAAAAGAAATGAATGGGAAGTTCCCATCATGGCTCAACAGATAAGGAAGCTGACTAGGATACATGAGGTTGCAGGCTCCATCCCTCAGGGGGTGAAGGATCTGGCATTGCTGTGAGCTGTGGTGTAGGTCGCAGATGCAACTCTCGGTTCTCATGTTGCTGTGGCTGTGGCGTAGGCCAGCACTTGTAGCTCTGATTTGACCCCTGGCCTGGTGACTTCCACATGTCTTGGGTGTGGCCCTAAAAAAAGGCAAAAAAAAAAAAAAAAAAAAAAGACAGAAATAAATGAATGAATGAGTGAATTAATAAAACATGTGAGAAGCATTGCACGAACAACTAGGAGAGTAGGCTGAGAACTGAGATGATTAATCCAACTCTCTTTACTCAGTTCCCTACCTTACCCTCCTAAAAAGGAAGACAGTTTCCTTGTCTGAGATCACAACTGCACCTCCCTTTCCAAGGCCTGCTTTCTCGTCACCTGATACACCTCATTCAATTCATGGCTGACCTGCAGGGTCTTCAGAAGCTCTGGTTCCTGGCTAAGCAGACAAGATTTTTGCCTGCAGGAAGGGGCATGCGGACCAGCAGAACAAGCCTGGGAAGAAAACGCCTAGTTATTACCCAAGCAGTGGTGCTAGTAGATTGCTCACCCCTCCTACCGGGGTTCTTCCGTCTCTGGAGACAAAGGGCTCTCAGAGCGCAGAGCCCTGAGAATACCCCCAGGTCCAGCCTGCTGGTGGTGGGAGAATCGAAACTCTCAATTCTTTAAAAATGTATTCTATGGCTCTAGGCCTTGTGACTTCTTTTTATTTCTTTTAATCTTCATAAGCTCACCAGGCAAGAAGTGTTATTTCAAGAGGCCCGTGGAAGAGAGCTCAGTAGATTGTTTTTAACTATTTTACCTCCTTTTAAAGTCATTCATTCATTCAGCAAATACTTACTGAGTACCTACTATGTGCCAGTACCGGGAATACAGCAATAAACAAAGCAGACAAAGCCCCTGTCCTCATGAGGAATGGGAGTACTGGGAACAGACATTCGACAGTAAACAAATAAAAAATACGACACATTGGAGTTCCCATCGTGGCGCAGTGGTTAACGAATCTGACTAGGAACCATGAGGTTGCGGGTTCGGTCCCTGCCCTTGCTCAGTGGGTTAATGATCCGGCGTTGCCGTGAGCTGTGGTGTAGGTTGCAGACGCGGCTCGGATCCCGGGTTGCTGTGGCTCTGGTGTAGGCCGGTGGCTACAGCTCCGATTCAACCCCTAGCCTGGGAACCTCCATATGCCACGGGAGTGGCCCAAGAAATAGCAACAACAACAACAGCAAAAAAAAGACAAAAGACAAAAAAAAAAAAAAAAAAAAAGACACATAAACTAAAATGGGGTAAAGAGATAAAAAGGCATCATGGTGCCAGGGAAGTTGTATTTGAACTGAGACCTGAAGGGTAAGAAGGAGCTCGCCTGATGAAGAGCAGTTCTGGAGAAGGAACAGCAGGCGCAAAGGCCCTGAGGTAGAAAAAAACTTGTCTTCGAGGTGATTGGGGAAGCGGGTAGGGCCAGATCAGATAGGTCCTTCTAGCTCCCTGTCAAAAGAATCGGGGCTTTATTCTGAGTATCGGATGGAACTGACTCCACCATTACTAGCTCTAGGAACTTGGGCAGATATATATATATATTCTTCCCCTGAGCTTTATTTTAGCTACCTATAAAGTGGATGATCATTCATTCATTAATAATAATTCGACCACTGTGGTCAGGCAGCCTCCAAAGTGCCTCCGACAATTCCAAGTCCTGGGATTCACACCCTGTGAGTGTAGATGACTCACTTTTAACCAATACATGTGACGTGGCAGAAGTGATCGGGCGATAACTCCTTTCTTGCTCTAATGCATCACCAGGAATTTAGCAGCTTACAACAACACAAATCTGTTATCTGGCACTTCTGGAGGTTGAACAACTACATGTGTCTCACTGGACCAACGTCAAGGTTTCCTCAGGACTCTGTTCCTTCTGGACGCTCCAGGGGAGAATCTGTTTCCTTGTCTTTTCCAGCTTCCAGAGGACAGCTCCATCCCTAAGCTCATAGTCCCTTCCTCCAACTTCTAAGTACATCACTTCAACCTGTTTCCACTGTCACCTCTTTTTGTCACCTGCTGTCCTGCCTCCTTTCTCCCTTGTAAGGACCCTGTGATTACATTGGGCCCATGTGGACAGTGCAGGATAATTCCATCTCGAAATCCTTAATCATACCAACAAAGTCCCTTTGTCTTGTAAGGTAACAGATATTCACAGATTCTAGGAATTGGGACATGAACATATGAACATGTTTAGGGGGACATGATTTTATCTGCCCAGATGCCTCTTTAAAAAAATTAAAAAAAAAATTTTAAGGCCACACCCACAGCATATGGAGCGTCCCAGGCTAGGGGTTGAATAGGAGCTACAGCTGCAGGCCTACCCCACAGCCACAGCAACACCAGATCTATACCACAGCTCAAGGAAACGACGGATCCTTAATCCACTGAGCAAGGCCAGGGATCGAACCCACAACCTCATGGTTCCTAGTCAGATTCATTTCCACTGTGCCATGATGGGAACTCCTATCACTTTAAAAAGAAATTTATTTATCTACTTATTCATTTTTGGCCGCCAAGTGGCATATGGAGTTACAGGGCCAGGGATGAGATCTGAGCCACAGCTGCAACCTATGTATGCTGTAGCTGCTGCAACCCTGGTCGGATCCTTTAACCTACTGAGCAGGGCCAGGACTAAACCTGTGTCCTGGGGCTCCAGAGACCCCAATGATCCCATTGTGACACACTGGGAACTCTTGTCACTTTTTTTTTTTTGGCCACACCTGTGGCATGTGGAAATGCCCAAGCCAGGGATCAAACCTGCGCCACAGCAGCAACCCAAGCTGCTGAAGTGACAATGCTGGACCCTTAACCTGCTGAGCCACACAGGATCTCCCAATATGTCACCTTTGTGATGAAGTAATACAAGTCTCTGGCTTTTGTCTTGAGTTCTTTTTTTCCCTCCCTCCTTCCCTTCTCTTTTTCTCTCTGTTTCTCCTTCCTTCTTCACCTCCACCCATTCTTCCTCTTTCTTTGCTCTCTCTCATCGCTTTGGGGGAATCAGTTCTCATGACACGAGGCAGCCCTGTGGAGAGGCCCTTGTGGCTAGGAACTGAAGGTTCCAGCCAGCAGTCACTAAGGAACTGAGGTTTACCAACAACCATGTATGGAGCCTGGAAGGGGTTCTGCAGCCCCAGCCACGCCTTAAGACGGTTATAGCTCCAGCCAACAGCTTTACTGCAGCCTCCTGGGGAACCTGAGTTTGAACCACCCAAGACCAGGCGAGAGAATAAATATCTATAGTTTAAGATGCTAAGTTTGGGGAAAATTTGTCATGCAGTGATAGATAACATATTCATTCATTCATTCAGCAAACATATATTAACTATGTGGCAAGTCGTTTGAAGTGTTGGGAATACAACAGTGAATAAAGCAGAGAAAAATCCCTGCTCTTAGGAAGTTCACACACTACCAGGGGAGACAGATCACAAACGAAACAGTCAGTAAATCATATGTTATGTCAGAAGGTGGCAATTGCTGTGGGGAAAATGTAGGGCAGGGAAAGGGCGACTGGCTAGTCAAGGAAGGCTTTGGTTGAAAAGGTGCTATTTGAGCAAAGACTTAAAGGAAGTGAGGGAGGGAAATGATGCTCTCCATGGAGAAGAATTAATTCTGGGTGGAGGGAACAACAAGTGTACAGGTCTTGGGGCAGGACCGTGCCCAGTTTTTCAAAAAGGCAGGAGGGAGGCCAGTGACTAGAGTGGAGTGTTCAAAGGGCAGAGTGGTGGCACGTTATTAAAGGGATGAGGAGAGGATTACATAGATAATGTATGTTAAGCATTTGATCTTTCTCTTTTTTGCTGTTTTTTTTAGGGCCACACCTGCGGCATAAGGAGGTTTCCAGGCTAGGGGTTGAATTGGAGCTACAGCTGCCGGCCTACACCACAGCCACAGCAACAAGGGATCCGAGCTGTATCCGCGACCTACACCACAGCTCATGGCAACGCCGGATCTCTAACCCACTGAGCGAGGCCAGGGATGGAACCTGCATCCTCATGGATACTATTCGGATTTGCTTCTGCTGAGCCACTATGGGAACTCCAAGCTTTTTGAACCTAGTAGTTGCTCAATAAACTAAAGCTTTTTTTGAAGGAAACTACATTTTGTGTTTTTCAAAATTTTGTGAAATAATCTCAGGTGTACACACACAAAAAAGAAAAACAAGATAATGAGCACCCATTTAACTATGACACATTCTAATAAATAAAACTCGTCAGCTATGGTTGAAGCTTCCTATGCACCTTCCCCTATCCCAACCCTCTGCCCCAAACATTGTTCACTGAATATGGGGTTGATCATTCCTACACATGGCTTTTTTTTTTTTAATTTTTTTTTTGGGGGGGGGCTTTTGTCTTTTCTAGGGCCGCTCCTGCGGCATATGGAGGTTCCCAGGCTAGGGGTCGAATCGGAGCTGTAGCCACTGGCCTACACCAGAGCCACAGCAACACGGGATCCGAACCGCGTCTGCGACCCACACCACACACAGCTCATGGCAACGCTGGATCCTTAACCCACTGAGCAAGGCCAGGGATCAAATTTACAACCTCATGGTTCCTAGTCGGATTCATTGACCACCGAGCCACAACGGGAATTCCTGGCTTTATATTTTCACTTTACATATTCAATTTCTAGCAGTGCTTTTCAGATTTTAGACATATATACACACACATATATAAATGTGTGTTAACTCATACAGGATAAATATTCAGAATATAGAGAACCCCTAAATCTCAAGAACAACAACAACAACAAAAAAACCAAACAGCCTGATTCAAAAATGGGCAAAAGGCTTGAAGAGACATTTTCCCAAAGAAGATATATGAATGACCAAGTAAGCACATGAAAAGATACTCCATGTCTCTGGTCACTGATCATTAAGGAAATGCAAATAAAAACTGTAAGATGCCAACTCACATCCATTAAGATGGCTACTATCAAAAAGAACTGAAAACAAGTGTTAATGAGGATGTAGAGAAACTGAAACACTTGGGCACTGTTGCTGGGAATGTAAAATGGTTCAGCCAGGGTGGAAAGGAGTACAGAAGGTCCTTAAAAAATTAAAAATAGAATTATTATACAAGCCAGGATTCTTCTTCTGGGTATACACACAAAAGAATTAAAAGTAGGGTCTTAAAAACATATATATATATATAAAAGTATAGCTGATTTAAAATGCTGTGTTAGTTTCTGATGTACAGCAAAGTCTATGTAAATGCACCCCTTTCCATTATGGTATATTATAAGACATTGAACATAGATAGCTCCCCATCTATACAGTAGGACCTTGTTGTTTACCTAATTTATATATAGCAGTTTGAATCTACAATCCAAAACTCCTAATTTCTCTCTCCCTGCAAACCCTTTCTCTTTTGGTAACCGTAAATTTGATTTCTATGCCTGTGAGGCTGTTTCCGTTTTGTAAATAAATTCATTTGTATCATATTCTAGATTCCACAAATAAGTGATATGATATTTGTCTGTCTGACATACTTCACTTAGTATGATAATCCCTAGGTCCACTCATGTTGCTGCAAATGGTATTCTCTCTTTTGTCCTTCCTTCCTTCCTTTTAGGGCCGCACCTGTGGCATATGGAAGTTCCCAGGCTAGGGGTTGAATTGGAGCTGCAGCTGCCAGCCTACACCACAGCCACAGCCACACGGGATCCAAGCAATGTCTGTGACCTATACCACAGCTCACAGCAATGTCAGATCCTTAGTTCATTGAGCGAGGCCAGGGATCCAACCCATATCCTCATGGATACTAGTTGGGTTCTTAACCCATTGAGCCATAAGAGGAACTCCTTTGTCATTCTTTTTTTTTAATGGTTGAGTAGTATTCCGTTCCACATACCACATCTTCTTTATCCATTCATCTGTCAATGGACATTTAGGTTGCTTCCATGTCTTGCCTACTGTAAACACCGGCTATGAACACAATAAAAAAGTAAATCTATCATTTATCATGTTTTATATATTATATATACACATATGTGTGTGTAAATATGTATATGTATTACTGGTATGTCAATTGTATCATTCTATAATTTGCTTTTTTCATTTGTGTTATTTCTGAGATTTAGCCAGTGTGATGTGATCTATGCAGCTCTGGTTCATTCTTTTTCATTGCTGTCTGATATTATATTGCATGATTACAATTTATTAATACATTAAAATGTTTAAAATAATCATGTCATTATCATACCCAACAAAATTAGTAGTTATTTCTTAATATTATCTAATAGCTAGTCCACATTAAAATTTCCCTGTCTCGAAGATGTCTTTTCACAACTACTATATTTGAATCTGGATGCAAGGGAGGCTCATAAAATGTATTTGGCCATTATGTCTCTTGAATATATTTTATTCTTTTTTTTTTGTCTTTTTAGGGCCACACCCATGGCATATGGAGGCTCCCAGGCTAGGGGTTGAATTGCAGCTCCAGCCACGGACTTATACCACAGCCACATCAGCGCCATATCTGAGCCATGTCTGCGACCTACACCACAGCTCACGGAAACATCGGATCCTTAACCCACTGAGCGAGGCCAGGGATTGAACCTGCGTCCTCATGGTTACTAGTCAGTTTCGTTTCCGCTGAGCACAACGGGAACTCCAATATATTTTATTCTTAAACAGTCTTTTCTTCTCTCTGCATATCATAGATTTGTTGGGAAAACTGGCCTATTTTATTCACATCCCAGATTTAGCTGATTGCTTCTTGTAGTATCTTGATCAGATTCAGTTTTTTGGTGGAGAGACAAAAAAGCATAGAAAACTGTTACAAGCCCAGTGATTAAACTTAGTGTCACTAATATAGTTCAAGCCTATGAAAGGGCCTCCTGACACGGTATACTGGTAAAGAGATAACATGGCCCATGCAGTATTTTACCACAAGTGACTTCCTTGAATCTAACCATGAAAAATAAATAGGATAGATTCAGATTGCAGAATTTTCTGTAAGACTTGTCTAGACTCTTCAAAAAATGTCATGAAAGAAAAAATAAAGTGAACACTGGATCACAAACAAAACAAATCTACAGCTATACAGGAGAGAACTGGAAAACTGGGGAATTTTAAACATGGAACTGTATATAATTAAATTGTACTTAATTATGCCACTGCTGAGTGTCTTAGGTGTGATAACAGCATTGTGGCTGCATGCCAGAATGTCCTCCTTTTTAGGAGAACAAGTATTTAGGGGTAAAGAGTGAAGGGGGAGTTCCTGTTGTGGCGCAGTGGTTAACGAATCCGACTAGAAACCATAAGGTTGCAGGTTCGGTCCCTGCCCTTGCTCAGTGGGTTAACGATCCGGCGTTGCCATGAGCTGTGGTGTAGGTTGCAGACGCGGCTCGGATCCCACATTGCTGTGGCTCTGGCGTAGGCTGGTGGCTACAGCTCGGATTAGACCCCTAGCCCAGGAACCTCCATATGCCGTGGGAGCGGCCCAAGAAATGGCAAAAAGACAAAAAAAAAAAAAAAAAAAAAAGAGTGAAGGGTATCTTCAGGTAGCTCTCAAATGGTTCAGTTAAAACTAAAACAATCAGTCTCCCAAAGCAATAGAAATTAGAGCAAAAATAAACCCATGGGACCTCATCAAACTGAAAAGCTTTTGCACAGCAAAGGAAACCAAAAAGAAAACAAAAAGACAACTTACAGAATGGGAGAAAATAGTTTCAAATGATGCAACTGACAAGGGCTTAATCTCTAGAATATATAAGCAACTTATACAACTCAACAGCAAAAAAGCCAATCAATCAATGGAAAAATGGGCAAAAGACCTGAATAGACATTTCTCCAAGGAAGATATACAGATGGCCAACAAACACATGAAAAAATGCTCAACATCGCTGATTGTAAGAGAAATGCAAATCAAAACTACCATGAGATACCACCTCACACCAGTCAGAATGGCCATCATTAATAAATCCACAAATAACAAGTGCTGGAGGGGCTGTGGAGAAAAGGGAACCCTCCTGCACTGCTGGTGGGAATGTCAACTGGTACAGCCACTATGGAGAACAGTTTGGAGATACCTTAGAAATCTATACATAGAACTTCCATATGACCCTGCAATCCCACTCTTGGGCATCTATCCGGACAAAGCTCTACTTAAAAGAGACACATGCACCCGCATGTTCATTGCAGCCCTATTCACAATAGCCAGGACATGGAAACAATCCAAATGTCCATCGACAGATGATTGGATTCGGAAGATGTGGTATATATACACGATGGAATACTACTCAGCCATAAAAAAGGATGACATAATGCCATTTGCAGCAACATGGATGGAACTAGAGAATCTCATACTGAGTGAAATGAGCCAGAAAGACAAAGACAAATACCATATGATATCACTTATAACTGGAATCTAATATCCAGCACAAATGAACATCTCCTCAGAAAAGAAAATCATGGACTTGGAGAAGAGACTTGTGGCTGCCTGATGGGAGGGGGAGGGAGTGGGAGGGATCGGGAGCTTGGGCTTATCAGACACAACCTAGAATAGATTTATAAGGAGATCCTGCTGAATAGCATTGAGAACTATGTCTAGATACTCCTGTTGCAACAGAAGAAAGGGTGGGTGAAAAAACTGTAACTGCAATGTATACATCTAAGGATGACCTGACCCCCTTGCTGTACAGTGGGAAAATAATAAAAAAAAAAAAAAAAAACTAAAACAAGATAAAAGTGTGTGTTTGTAAATAATCTGGCAAACTGTATGCACAACTAATAAATCCAAATAAACATTTTAAAAATGTTTCTGTTGGCTTGAAATTTTTTTTTTAAGTTGTAGGAAAAAAAAATTGCTTTGCCATGAGGCTGCTGAGCCCTTCTTGCATTACAGCAAGTTGCTTCGGATTTGCAGGTCTTGCCACAGCTGCCCATCTCCCCTATTCCAGGTGCTCCAGAGCTCTTCCCCTTAGGTGCATCCTTTTGAATGGAGGGCCCGAGTCCAGTATCTTGTTATTTTGATGTTGCAAAATTTCAGCATCGTTTAAAGGAGGAAAAAAAGGAAAGGAGAGTAAGACGAGTAACAGGTTTGCCTGGTGCAAGCGCTGCAGTCTCTTGTGCGCCCTCTGTGGTGCAGCACTGCCCCCTGACGGCCACCCACACGTATGCAGCATCTGGGGCAGGGGGAGATGGGCAGGATCCTGCACCACTGGACCTACCTGAACCTGCTCCGGGAAGGGCAGCACCCCCACAATCCCTGCCTGTTCACCTTGGGACTCAACTGTTTTTTTTTTTTTAATTTTGCCCTGCCCCCCGCACGTGGACGTTCCTGATCTCAAATCTGTGCCACAGCAGCGACCTGAGCCACAGTGGTGATAATGCTGAATCCTTAACCTGCTAAGGATCCAGCATTATTCTTTTTTTCTTTGTATTCTTTGTTTTTTTCTTTGTATTCTTTGTTTTTTTTAGGGCCACACCCACGACATATGGAAGTTCCCAGGCTAGGGGTCAAATCAGAGCTACAGCTGTCAGCCTACACCACAGCCACAGCAACATGGGACACGAGCCACCTCTGAGACCTACACACAAGCTCATAGCAATGCCAGATTTCTGACTCACTGAGTGAGGCCAGGGATCAAACCTGCATCCTCATAGATACTAGTCAGATTCATTCCCGTTGCACCACAAAGGGAACTCTGGGACTGCACATTTTAAAGAACACCAACTACGCGAGCTGGCACAAAGCAAAGTGCTTTAAAGATGTTAACTGACTTAACCCTCACATCAGCCCAAATAGCTGGGACTATGATTGCCTCCTTTTTTTTTTTTTTTTTTGTCTTTTTGTCTTTTTGTCTTTTGTTGTTGTTGTTGTTGCTATTTCTTGGGCCGCTCCCGCGGCATATGGAGGTTCCCAGGCTAGGAGTTGAATCGGAGCTGTAGTCACCGGCCTACGCCAGAGCCACAGCAACGCGGGATCCGAGCCGCGTCTGCAACCTACACCACAGCTCACGGCAATGCCGGATCGTTAACCCACTGAGCAAGGGCAGGGACCGAACCCGCAACCTCATGGTTCCTAGTCGGATTCGTTAACCACTGCGCCACGACGGGAACTCCCTGATTGCCTCCTTTTAAAAGACAGACTAAAGCTGAGAGGCAGATGACATTCCCAAAGATTGCACAGCTAGTATCACATCTTCTAACTCTAGGTCCAATGCTGTGCCCAGTACAGCCCTGCTGCTTCCAATGATGACCGTGGGATAACAAAATAACAAATACCAAGACACATCTATAGTACTGTGCGCATATTAACTCATTTATTTATTTATTTATGCCTTTTTAGGGCCGTACCCGAAGCATATGGAGGTTCCCAGGCTAGGGGTTGAATTGGAGCTACAGCTGCTGGCCTATACCACAGCCACAGCAATGCCAGATCCGAGCCACACCTGCGACCTACACCACAGCTCACTGCAACGCCAGATCCTTAACCTATTGAGCAAGGCCAGGGATCGAACCTACGACCTCATGGATATTCGTTGGGTTCGGTAACTGCTGAGCCACCATGGGAACTCCCTGAGCCATGACAGGGAGAACTCCCTTAACTCATTTAATCCAAAACAGCCCTAGGGACTTGGTTCTATTAAATTGCCCATTTTACATTTGAGGAAACTCAGGTACAAAGAGTTTTAAGAAGCTTGCCCCAAGTCACTCAGAGAGATCTATTGACTAGGAAAACACTGACATGTCTTGAAATTGTCCATTAGCTCAGTTCATAAATGTTTACTGAGGACATACTAAGTGTAGGACCCTGAACTAAGATCTGAGTGTCCAATGACAAAATAGTGCTATTAAAATAAAAAATGAGACGGGATTAAGATGGTGGAATAGAAGGACTGGAGCTCAACTTCTCTCATAAAAACAACAAAATTACAACCAAATGCTGAACAACCTTCAACCAGATAGACTGGAAACTTTCAAAAAGATATTCTACTCCAGAAGACAAAGAGGAGGCCACATCAAGAGGCAGGAGGGGTGATTATGTGATATAAGCAACCCATACCTCCCAGATGGGAAGCCCACAGACTGGAAAGTAACTGTATCTCAGAGACTCATCTACAAGAGCAAAAGTTTTGAGCTCCATGTCAAATCCCCACGCCTGGGGATCTGGCACTGGGAGAGGGAGCCCCCGGAGCACTTGGCATTGAAGGCCAGTGGGGCTTATGCACAGGAGTTCCACGGGACTGGAGGAGACAGAGACCCCTTCTTCTCTTTCACATGCACTGCATCCCAGGGCAAAGCAAAGGCTCCATAGGAATCTGGGTTGGACCTGAGCGCAGTTCTTGGAGGATCTCCTGGGAAAACAGGGGGTGACTGTGGCTTGTTGTGGGGGAAGGACACTGGAGGCAAAACTCCCGGGAATATTCCTCAGTGTGCACTTTTCTCTGGAAGTGGCCATTTTGGGAAAATGTGGCCACACCCATCAATGCTGAGAAGCCCCAGCCAAACAAAAATCCAGGTGGGATCACAGCCCCACCTGTCAGTAAACAGGCTGCCTAAAGACCCCCCCGAGGCACACAGCCACCTCTAATCTCACCCAGAGGCAAAGCCCCACCCACCAGAGGGATAGGAATCAGCTCCAACTACCAGTGGGCAGGCACCAGTCCCTCCCATCAGGAAGCCTACAGCAAGTCCCTGTACCAACTTAAGTCACAAGGGGGGCAGACACCAGAAGTAAGAGAGGCTACAATGCTATTGTCTGCAAAGAGGACACCACACCAAAAACCTATAAAAATGAAGACAGAGAACTATAATTCAGATAAGGGAAAAAGAAAATCCCCCAGAAAAACAACTAAGTGATCTGGAGATTATCAACTCCAGGAAAAAGACTTTAGACTGCTGATGCTGAAGACATTGAAAATAACCTGGAGGCAAAGATTGATAATTTACAGGAAACAATGAGCAAAGAAATACAAGATTTAAAACTTAAGCAAGCAGAGATGCAAAATAAAATAACTGAAATAAAAAATTCATTAGAAGCACGCAACAGCAGAATACAGGGGGTAGAAGAAGGAATAAGCAAGGTGGAGGACAGACTAGTGGAAATCACTGATGCAGAACAGAAAAGAGAAAAAAGATTGAACAGAAATGAAGAGAGTCTCAGAGAACTCTGGGACAATGTTAAATACACCAACATCAGTATTACAGGGTTGCCAGAAGGAGAAGAGAGAGAGAAGGGACAGAAAAAATATTCAAAGAGATAATAGCTGAAAACTTCCCTAACATGGGAAAGGAACCACTCACTCGAATCCAGGAAGCACAACGAGTACCACATAAAACAAACCTAAGGAGGAACACCCCGAAACACACATAATCAAACTGACCAAAATTAAAGACAAAGAGGGAGTTCCCGTCATGGCTCAGTGGCTAATGAATCTGACTACGAACCATGAGGTTTCGGGTTTGATCCCTGGTCTCGCTCAGTGGGTTAAGGATCTGGCATTGCCGTGAGCTGTGTTGTAGGTCGCAGATTCAGCTCGGATCCCAAGTTGCTGTGGCTCTGGTGTAGGCCGGTGGCTACAGTTCCAATTAGACCGCTAGCCTGGGAACCTCCATATGCCTCAGGTTTGGCCCTAGAAAAGACAAAAAGACCAAAAAAATAAAATAAAAAATAAAAGCTGGTTCTTTGAAAAGATCAACAAAATTGATAAACCCTTAGCCAGACTTATCAAGAAGAAAAGAGGACTCAAATCGATAAAATTAGAAATGAAAAAGGAGACGTTACAATGGACATCACAGAAATACAAAGAATCATAAGAAACTACTTATGCAACTACACACCAATAAAACAGAAAACCTAGAAGAATGGACAAATTCTTAGAAAAGTACAATCTTCCAAGACTAAACCAAGATGAAATAGAAAAGATGAATGGACCAATCACAAGTACTGAAATTGAAACTGTGATTAAAAAACTTCCAACACACAAAAGTCCAGGACCAGATGGCTTCACAGGCAAATTCTATCAAACATTTAGAGAAGAGATAACAGCTATCCTTCTGAAACCATTCCAAAAAATTTCAGAGGAAGGGACACTCCCAAACTCATTCTATGAGGTCACCATCGCCCCAACACCAAAACCAGACAAAAATACTGCAAAAAAAGAAAATTACAGGCCAATTTCACTGATAAACATAGATGCAAAAATCCTCAACAAAATACTAGCAACCCGCATCCAACAATACATTAAAAGGACTGTACATCATGATCAAGTGGGATTATCCCAGGGATGCAAGGATTCTTCAATATCCCCAAATCCATCAGTGTGATACACCACATTAACAAACTGAAGAATAAAAACCATACGCTCCTCTCAATGGACACAGAAAAAGCCTTTGACAAAATCCAACACCCATTTCTGATAAAAACCCTTCAGAGAGTGGGCACAGAGGGAACCTACCTCAACATAATAAAGGCCAAATATGACAAATCCAGAGCTAACATCATTCTCAATGGTGAAAAGCTGAAAGAATTCCCGCTGAGATCAGGTACAAGACTAGGTGCGGGGAGCTGAGAAGACGCAAAAAGCTGAGGACAGTGCAATTCTGAGGACAGGCTCCTAATGAGAAAAAGGGACCTGTCTGTACGGTGCAGTCCCGAGGACAAGCCCCTAATTAGAAAAAGGAGCCTGCCTGAACAGGACAAGCGGAAGGTGGGCTTCTGGTCAGGATAGAAGCCTGTCTGTATGGTAAAAAACAGGGCAGGCTGAGGCCTGCCTGTATGGTGCAATCCGAGGGCAGGCCTCAGGTTACACGGCTCTCATGTTGATGTTGATGGGGAAGAACTGGGGCTTTCCTGGAAAAACAATTTCCATGTTTGTGCCGGAGAACATGGATTGTTTCTCGGGTGACCTAGTCTTTCCTGTTGTTTTATTTGTTATTCAGTTTTCCTCAGTCTTTCCTGATTATTTGCTTATTATTCTTACTTCCCATTCTTATTTTCCTATGGTGATTTGTGATTTAACAAAATTACAATGATAATATAATAAGAATTTCATTCTAAAGGACTTTCACCTATTTAAATCCAACTTAATTAAAACATAGTGTTTATCTACTAACCAGTTACACAGTAAACTTTAGAGTTAGGATTTTAATGAGGATTATAGAAGTTACACACATATTATTCATCATCAAAAGAAACCTAGCTGTGAGTTTTGTCCTTGATTTTAGAAACTTTTAGTGGTAACTAGCTAAGTTGATTTGTATTTTCTCATGCTGTTTCCCTGCCAAGGACACTGAGGATAGACACTAGTCTGAAGACAAGATTTTTTGTGTCTGTAACTTCTTCAGCTTGTGGAAATTGGCTGGCCATGAGATGGTTTGTGCTGGGTCTCCTCTTTCCATGTGATATGCTGTGCCTGTTTGTCCTTGAATTGTACTCACTAAATTTACTTAAGTTGAAGATTTTAAAACATGACGTATTGCTACTGTACCATGTGATCAAAAAACAAAGCCTAATAGTTAACCAATGTACTTTTAACACTATGATGTAATCTGTAGTAAAAAACTGTCTATATAATCAACCACTTATGCTAATAAAATTTGAGCAGTCCAGCACCCTGACAGAAGGGACAAAGAGGCTGTCTCCATTGCAAAAGCCGGCGCCGTTCATCTCCTTTCGGGACGTATATGCCCTGGCTGCTGGACCTGGTTGTTGGAGCTGGACTCCGACAACGAGGATGTTCGCTCTCCCCACTATTATTCAACATAGTTTTGGAAGTCCTGGTCACAGCAATCAGAGAAGTAAAAGAAATAAAAGGAATCCAAATTGGAAAGGAAGAAGTAAAACTATCACTATTTGCAGATGACATGATACTATACCTAGAGAATCCTAAAGACTACCAGAAAACTGTTAGAGTTCATCAATGAATTTGGCAAAGTCGCATGATACAAAATTAATACACAGAAATCAACTGTATTTCTATATACTAACAATGAAAAATCAGAAAGAGAAATTAGGGAAGCAATCCAGTTTACCACTGCATTGAAAAGAATAAAATACCTAGGAATGAACCTATCTAAAGAGACAAAAGACCTGTACTCTGAAAACTATGGGACACTGATGAAAGAAATCAAAGATGACACAAATAGAAATCAAAGATGACACAAATGCTGTGCCTGTTTGTCCTTGAATTGAAATCAAAGATGACACAAATAGAAATCAAAGATGACACAAATGCTGTGCCTGTTTGTCTTTGAAACAGGCACAGCATTTGGCACTATGGGACACTGATGAAAGAAATCAAAGATGACACAAATAGATGGAAAGATATACCATGCTCTTGGATTGGAAGAGTCAATATTATCAAAATGACTATACTACCCAAGGCAATCTACAGGTTCAATGCAATCCCTATCAAACCACAAAGGATATTTTTCACAGAACTTGAATAAAATATTTTAAAGTTTGTTTAGAAGCACAAAAGACCCAGAATAGCCAAAGACATCCTGAAAAAGAACAATGGAGCTGGAGGAACCAGGCTCCCTGACTTCAGACTATACTACAAAGCAACAGTCATCAAAACCGTATGGTACTGGCACAAAGACAGAAATACAGATCAGTGGAACAGGATAGAAAGCCCAGAATTAAACCCACGTACCTGCAGCCAACTAATCTATGACAAAGGAGGCAAGAATATACAATGGAGAAAAGACAGCCAGACAGTGCTGGAGAGGATGCAGAGAAAAAGGAACCCTATTACACTGTGGGAATGTAAACTTGTGCAACCATTGTGGAAAACAGTATGGAGATGCCTCAGAAAACTAAAAATAGAATTACCATTTGATCCAGCAATCCCACTCCTGGGCATCTATTCAGAGAAAACCATGACTCGAAAAGACACATGTACTTCAGTGTTTACTGCAGCACTATATATAATAGACAAGACATGGAAACAACCTAAGTGTCCATCGACAGAGGAGTGGGTAAAGAAGACAGAATGGAATATTACTCAGCCATTAAAAGGAAGGAAATAATGGTATTTGCAGCAACATGGATGGACCTAGAAATTACCATGCTAAGTGAAGTCAGTCAATGAGACACCAACATCAAATGTTATCACATGTGGAATCTTAAAAAAGGGCACAATAAACTTTGCAGAACAAATACTGACTCACAGACTTTGAAAAACTTACGGTTTCCAAATGAGACAGGCTGGGGGAGTGGGGGGATGCACTGAGGGTTTGGGATGGAAATGCTATAAAATTTGGTTGTGGTGACTGTTGTACAACTATATATGTAATGAAATTCATTGAGGAATTTTAAAAAAGGGGGATTTTAAAAAAAGAACTAGAAAAAATGAAAAATGAAAAAAATTGCAAAGAGCAAATCTAATCAATTTACAAGAAATGCATTTCTGAAAATGAAAGCATCAATGGGGAGAATGGTTTTTGTTTGTTTGTTTTTTGTCTTTTAGGGCTGCATCCCTGGCATATGAACGTTCCCAGGCTAAGGGTCGAATTTGAGCTGTAGCTGCCAGCTTACACCACAACCACAACAAAATGGGAACCAAGCCTCGTCTGTGACCTACATCACAGCTCATGGCAATGCCGGATCTTTAACCCACTGAGAAAGACCAGGGATGGAAACTGCGTCCTTCCGGATGCTAGTCAGATTCATTTCTGCTGAGCCACGATGGGAACTCTGAGAATGGAACTGTTTAAGATAAGTGGGAAATAAAAGTAAATGTGAACAAATGGATCATTTCTGGGGAAGAGGAGAGAAACTATAAACATTTCACTGCAAACTGCCAGCAGAAGTAACACACTAAGTCCTCACTTACACCTTGGCTGGGTATTTACTTTGAGGAAAAACAAAGGAGGGCGTTATCATTCTCCTGAGGAATTCCAAAAAAGAGTTTTTATATATGAATTTAAATTTCCACTCCTAATAAAGAGAATCTAACTATTCAACCTGATTTTCAGAGACTATCATCACCTGCAACCAGCTCCTCCCACACCAAGCTTCCCAGGGGGCCTTGCGCAGGTCCATACTAGGGTCCAGGAAAGTCCAGCCATAGTTCAATAGCATCTCTCCTCCCTCCCCCTGTGCTGCTACACAGGAGGATTTCCTTGGAAGGTCCAAACTTGGGCCTGCGGGGCAGTTACCAGACACACACCCTCTCCTATCTGGTCGAGACCCCAGGATGAAGCAGCCCTCCAGAGAGGCCAGGTCTACAGCCCACCGTGAGGGTGCCTACAACACACTGTCACCTGGACTGGAGTGCACTGAGGACCAGCTGAGCACTGCTCTTCCCACCAACACATACTTTCTTTCTTTTCAGCTAACAGTCAAAAACAAGATACCTGCAGAAATTTCGTAGGAAGATGAAGAGCGCAAGGTGTTACCATTTTCACTCTATTAAAAAAAACCACTTAAGGTATGACTGACATACATAAAGATGTATGTAACTCATGTATACAACTTGATGAGCTTGAGTAGCATTTTCACTCTTAGCATCCTTGGTACTACTTTGGTTTATATACTCCATGAAATGCTGTCTACGTATGTTTGAAGAAAGGATTATGGCTGGAAACACTGGCTGAGTTTGAACAAACTGGAGGAGTGTTAGATTAGAAAACAACAGAGTATGCCATGGAAGTAGCTGTATTTTTGAGAAGCTCCATCAGTGGTTCTAATAGTGTGATGCCTGGACTCACACTGGGAACTTTTAAGTTCTGCATCTGGAACTTTTCAGAACTGCAAATGCTTTGGGATCAGAACTGCTCCATCAGAATAGATTTCTAGGTTGACAGATATTTTAAGCACAATGAAGACTTCATTCCCCATTGAGATGGCTTCCATAATTGATACTGAGAAGTTAGACATTACCTCTTAATCTCTTTCTCTAGCTGATTTTAAGATTTTATTTATCTTTTACATTCTGTTGTTTCACCATGATGTATCTGTTGCAGACTTATTTTTATTTACCTTGAGTTTCATTGGGCTTCTTGACTCTGTATCTTGGTATGTCTTTCATGTAGTTTTTTTTTTGTATTTTCCTTCTGGGAATCTTATTAAACTTATGGTGGGCTTTTTACCCGATAGTTTAATGTGTTTTGTCTTCTGTACTTTCCACCTCATTGTCTTTTCACACTAATTTCTGGACAATTTCTCAGCTGTATGCCAGTTCATTAGTTCTCTCCTTTACCTTTAATTTGCTGTTAAACACATAGGTGTTTTTTTTTTTAATTATGTTTGTAAAAAGAAATATTCTATTTAGTTATTTTTTTCAAACCCGCTACATCAATTTTTTAAGCTTTGTTTTGTGGATATCTTCAACCTTGTCTTTCATCTCTAAAAATACTAAGAATTGCTATTTTATATTCCTTCTCTGATAATTCCAATATCTTAAGTCTGTTCGTGTCTATATTCATTGCCTATTATTTCTGTTTATTTCCTTCTGTATCTAGTTATCTCCCCCCCCCCATCTTTGGCCACCCCTCGGGATGTATAGTTTCCAGGCCAGGGATCAGATCTGAGCCACAGTTGAGTCCTACAGAGGAGCTGTGCCAGCAGGAGATCCTTTAACCCACTGTGCTGGGCCAGGGATTGAACCTGTGTTCTGGCACTGCAGAGTCGCTGCACCACACTGGGAACTCCTATCTGGTTACCTTTGAGAATGTGCTAGAAGTTACTAGAAAAGGAGCATCTATGAGAAACCACTGATGTCTGAGATAACACCTTTTTCTCTAGGTCGTTTTCATTTACTTTCATCAGGCACCTGGGCATACCACTAGGTCAACGTCACTGAAGGTTGAGGTTCTCTACACCTCCAAGAAAACCTGAATTTATTTATTTTATTTATTTTGTGTGTGTGTGTGTGTGTGTGTGTGTGTGTGTGTGTGTGTATCTTTTTTGTCATTTCTTGGGCCGCTCCCGCGGCATATGGGAGGTTCCCAGGCTGGGGTCTAATCGGAGCTGTAGCCGCCAGCCTAGCCAGAGCCACAGCAACGCAGGATCCGAGCCGCGTCTGCGACCTACACCACAGCTCACGGCAACACTGTATCCTTAACCCACTGAGCAAGGCCAGGGATCGAACCCACAACTTCCTGGTTCCTAGTTGGATTCGTTAACCACTATGCCATGACGGGAACTTTTTTTTTTTTTTTTTAGAAAACCTGAATTTAGGAAAAAATCTATTCCAGGCTTATCTCCAGCTCAACTTTTTTTTTTTTTTTTGGGGGGGGGGGTCACGCCCATAGCATATGGAGGTTCCCAGGCTAGGGGTTGAATCCGCGCTGTAGCTGCCGGCCTATGCCACAGCCACAGCAACACCAGATCTGAGCCGCATCTGCAACCTACACCAAAGCTCACAGCAACACTGGATCCTTAACCCACTGAGCAAGGCCAGGGATTGAACCGAAACATCATGGCTGCTAGTCGGGTTCGTTAACCACTGAGCCACAACGGGAACTCCTAGTTCAACATTTTCTTGCGAGTGTCATCACTTGGGGTTCCAGTTCAAATGTGGGGTGATAATTCAAACTTCCAGCCTTCTGCACTTTTACACTCATATCCCTTATATCAGAAGCCTGCCAACCTTACAGCTGTGTTTCACAGGTGTCTCCATCAGCAAATGCCTCCAGGCAAAAGCAGCTTGAGCACTGAGATTATGAGTTAGTCTCTTGTGTCTCCGAGAACTGACTCCTAATTCTTCACTCTCTTGTTAGTTCTTTGGAATGCTTTTCTATTTTCTATTTTCAATGCTTCACCCAGTTTATTTCCCATGGCAAAGCTGGTCCTAATTACTCAGACCACCGTCACCACAAGTGTAACCCTTCATTCAAGGATTAGTTATTCCCCCTCCAGCCTACCTGCACAGGACCCTTCCGGTCCCAAGAAAAAGAGAAGATAGGAGAAAGGAAGAGGAGATTGTGTTTCTGTTTTCAAGACTTTGTTTCAGGGAGTAGAAACGTACAGTTCCTCAGAAAAAGGAACACATTTTTTTTTCAGAGAGAGGATATATTGCTACCTTAAGTTTCTCCACTTACCTAGACTATCTCTTATGATTCAATGTATCCCCAAATTGTCCAGAAGCTCACGTGACGCGAGAGGGCAGTGTGCTGCTCAGTTTGCTGAGCATAGCTCGAGAAAAAAAGAGGACTGCTGACCTGGGGTGCTCTACCCATGGGGCACGGGTGGTTGGTGGCTGCCACAGGAGGAAGGTAGCTTGGCCAAGGAAACAAGGCGCAGGGCAAAAATAACAAGAGCGCCGAAGCTCTGACATCCCCTGCACGTGCTCAAAAGGGAGAACGGTGCACACACCTGCGCACAGTGCACAAAGCGCCTCGAGACTCGTTCCTGTAGCTCTAGCGTCCGCGGCGCCAGACATCAAACCGGAAGCAGAAGTGCGTCACCGCAAAGGCTTTTGGGAAATGTAGTCTCCGGCCGAAGCACGCTTTAGGGGGGCAGGGGGGGCAGGGGGGCAGGGGGGCAGGGGGGCAGGGGGGCAGGGGGGCAGGGGGGAGGCTCCGGAGGGGCGCTTCTTTCGATGCGGGTGGATCGCACTTGGTAGACTACGCTCAGTCCCCAGCGCTCGGACAGTAGCATTTCTTGACACCTTTTTAAAGGGCACACCCATACCTTATTCTATATTTGGTGGTATGAACCTTTCTAATCTGTGTAGTGTCGCCATTTTAAAACGCTTTCTCACAACGTTTTAGGAGCTCATAACCCGAGGAAAAGCAGTTTTGTGTGTGGAGTTGCAAGTAGTCCAGACCAAATTTAAAACTCCAAATGCATACCTTATTTTTTGTTTAGTTTTGCTTTTTAGGGCTGCACCCGCAGTGTATTCAGCTAGGGATGCAATTGTAGTTATAGCAGCTGGCTTATGCCATAGCAACGCAAGCTGCAAGCCTCTCATCTGTGACCTACACCACAGCTCATAGCAACACTGGATCCTTAACCCACTGAGCAAGGCCAGGGATCGAACCTGCATCCTCATGGATCCTAGTGGGTCTCATTACTGCTGAGCCATGATGAGAACTCCCATATACCTTATTTTTTGATACCCTTGCACCTGGTTCGCTAGGGTCCTGCAAGGGCTAAGAAGGAAAGTGATGGTCTGCTGTGTCAGCCTCTTTGGCCCTGGGCAGTAGTCTGCCCAGACAAGTGGCCTCTTCACAGGGAGATGTGGTCCTGCCTGGGGGCTGCTTGCTTCACCCCAGCCCAGTGTATTCATTCAAAGCGGGGTGGCCTAGTTCAGTCCTCATCTCTAAACCCTCTCCAGGTGGGTCACCCCCTAGTTTGGTTGGGCAGACCCTGAGACACAGCACTATGGCTCCCACCCACCCTCTTCCTTTTTTCCTCAGGGAGTTCAGGCACAGGATAAATGTATATCCCAGTTTGGGAGCACAGTTCCAGCTTCCCCACAGGTTAGCTCCCCCTTGAGAATGAGCTCAAGGATCCTGGTTTAGGTGATCAGTTATATATATAGTCACTCTACCCAGGATCCAATGTCTTGAAGAAATCAGGTAGAGTGATCCTGTCCTTTTCTTCAGAGACACCACACAAACTTTGATCCTCAGAAGGCTTAACACTCTGCACAGTCCTTTACCCCTCCCTTCAGAAATCTCGACAACTGCAGGCACCAGACGGCTGTGTTAGATTTCTGCCCAGCTCCTTACCACCAAATACACACTCTTCAGAGGCACATGGCAAGCTCTCCCAAGAACAGGTAGTAGCTCCGAAGAGGACCTGTGGTTTTTCAAGACATGAAGATACTAAGCTTCAGCAACTTCGGATGCCCAGTCGTCCACGGTGACTGAGCCTCAAAGTTCTCATCCTAGGACCATAAGAACCCTCTTCTCTGGATCTGACTCTGATGCGTGGTTACATATCAGTGTGGGCCTAGGACCAAGAGGTTGTGCCAGTGTCACAGCTCCTAGTGAATCCTATAGGACATTGTGCCCAGTTCTTGTGGGAACCTTTAGAGTGGAGGGGAACATGACATTCTGTTTTCGTCTTTGCAGCTTTATCAGTAACTCTAAGCCAACAGAAAGTCCCTGCCAAAATCCTGTGACAACTCTTAACTTTTGAAAATGAGGGGGTTTTTTGTTTGGATTTTTGTCTTTTGTCTTTTTAGGGCCACAACCGAGGCAAATGGAGGTTCCCAGACTAGGGGTCGAATCAGAGCTGTAGCTGCTGGCCTATGCCACAGCCACAGCAATGCCAGATCCTTAACCCACTGAGCGAGGCCAGGGATCGAACCTGCGTCCTCATGGATACTAGTCAGATTCATTTCTGCAGAGCCACTATGAGAACTCCAAAAATGAGTATTAAAATTCAAGAATAATTGATAATTTCTAGTTTCTTAATACACATGGTAAAACAAAAACCCCATTAATTATTATAATTAATACTTATCTGGTCATAGCAGAATAAAGTATCTATATATTAGGTCCAAATTTCTTGGTTCATTTCATCCATTAACATGTCCAAAAAAAGTGTTTTTCTTTGGGAGTTCCCATTGTGGCACAGAGGAAATGAATCTGACTAGTATCCAAGAGGACACAGGTTCGCTGTCTGGCTTTGTTCAGTGGGTCAAGGATCCAGCGTTGCCATGAGCTGTGGTGTAGGTCGAGGATACAGCTTGGATTCCATGTTGCTGTGGTTGTGGCGTAGGCCGGCAGCTGAAGCTGAAGCTGAAGCTCTGATTCATCCCCTAGCCTGGGAACTTCCATATGCCACAGATGCAGCCCTAAAAAGCAAAAAAAAAAAAAAAAAAAAAATAGTCCTCTCCTTCTATCAACTCCACCAATAATCACTTACGTTCTGTATCTACAGGAAGCCCTCTGCTCCCCCGCCCTCCCTTTCTTTTTAATTGTTCCCTCAAATGGCATTTCTAGAGACTGGGAAAGACTTTGCTCGATTTTGACAGTGCGGAAACCCTCCTTTCTTGGGCTTGGATCAGCTTCTCACCCTTGGGAGCACGAATACCCATTATTCCTTCTTCTAAATCCTTTAGGCATTCTGGATATACAGATTAGACAGGCTCATGGTTCAAGGGAAACCAAGCAGGAGGCTTTGCGCAAGGAGGGACCAGAAAAGAGCAGGGAGGCAGGCTTTAAGGGTGAAAGAATTTAACATTCTGAGAAACACATACAACAAATATGCATCACCTTCTTTTAACAAATATTAATGCTTTGCCAGATTTTCAATTAAAAAAAATAAAGTATGAGGAGTTCCTGTCATGGCGGAGCGGAAACAAATCCAACTAGGAACCGTGAGGTTGCAGGTTTGGTCCCTGGCTTTGCTCAGCAGCTTAAGGATCTGGCGTGATAAAGGCTGTGGTGTAGTCCGGCAGCAATAGCTCCGATTAGACCTCCTAGCCTGGGAACTTCCATACGCCATGGGCCCAGCCCTAAAAAGCAAAAAAAGCAAAAAAAAAAAAAAAAAAAAAAAAAAAAAAGCAAAAAACAAACAAACAAAAAAACCACCACCACCAACAACAACAACAAAAAAACCCAAAATAAAACAGAGATGAAACTTTAAGCCTTCTTTTATCCTTTCTTATCCCTTTCCTCTCTAGCTCCAGAGGAAACCACCATTCTGAAGCTAATATTTTAATACTCTCCCACTTTTACTTCATGAGTTGATAAAGTTCTATAGATTTTTAAGTTTTATCACACTGCATGTAATCCCACTGAATCTTTATCTTCAATTGTTTTCCATGTTAACCTTGTTAACATATGTACATCCAGTTCAACCATTAATAAAATATATATTTCCTGTACTGGAGACAAGGCACTGAACAAAAAATACATAAGCTGCTGCTTGCAATCATAAAGCTGTTCACTTGCTATGTGTGTTCTTTAATATAGGTTAAGCCTCAATAAAATTCACATCCCCCCAAATTTCTGCTCTCATACTGCTTACCTTCTAGAGAAGGACATATAATAAGCAAGTAAAATATTTAGAATGGCAGGTGGTGGTAGGTATTATGGGGAAAATGAAGCTGGGAAGGGAGGTGCCACACAGGAAGACTGCTATTTTGATAGGATATTCAAGGAAGAGTTCACAGAACAAAAATCTGCAGGAGGTGGGAAACCAAACCATGTGGTGTCTAGGGGAAGAGTATTCCAGGAGGAGTGAAGAGTGAAAGCAAAGGCTTGGAAGTGGAAGCTTGTCGTGGGTCTCTGCTACTGCAGAGGGCAGTGGGTCCAGAGCATAGTGATCAAGAAAGACAAAGAGTGGTGTCAGACAGACAAAATGGGGCAGCAGCTGGTGGCAATACTATGTAGGGCTTTTATTTTAGACTTGGTTCATGAAGTGGAGAGCCATTAGAGGGCTTTGAAAAGATAAGTGATGCAAACTTAAACTTTTACAGTATCACGCTGGCTGCTCAACTTCGAACATAGGGAGGCAGAGATGAAGCAGGGAAACAAACTGGGAGGCCACTGCAAAAATGTGAACCAGAGATGAGGGTGACTTGGGTTAGGATAGTAGAGGCAACAAGAAATGGCCATCCTCGTTTATCCTGCACGTTAGCAGACAGAACTTACTGAAGCTTGGATGTGGGGTATGGAAGAAAGGGATCAAGACTGGTTCCCCAGTTTGGGGCCTGAGAAACTGGAAGGATGGGGCTGCCTTTTTCCAGATGTGAGAACTGAGAGAGGAACATGCTAATGATGGGGTTGGGAGGTGGAAACCATGAGCTAGTTCATCTTTGGGCATATTAAATTTGACACCCAAGTGGAGATGTCAAGTAGGCAGGTGGTTATGAGTATGGAATCTTGGGTTAGAGATAAAAAGTTTGAAGTAGTCAGCAAAAAGTCAAATACTTGAGGCAGGATAAAAGTCCCACTGGGGTAACTGTAGAAAAAAGAAGAGGTCAAAGATGGAGCCCTAGAAGAATTCCTATGTCTATAGCAAGGGAAAATAAAGAACCTGGGAGAAGTAGCTGTCAATAAAGAACAAGTAAATCTAGGTGTGATAACTGGGAAGATTAAGTGAAAAAATACATCAAGGATGAGGAAGTGATAAACTGTACTAAATAATGCTGACAGTTCAAGTAAAAGGAATGAAAAAAGACCATTGGATTTAGACATGGAGTCCACCAGTGACCTCTGACAAGAGCAAAGACAAAGACTTAATTGGAGGTGGCTGCGAGAAAGACTGCAAGAGGAAGGATTAGAGACAATGAAAATTAGATACCTCTGTCCTCTACTGAGGAATATTCCTATTAAGTGAAGTAGGAAATGAAGTGGAAGGTGGAGGGGGATGTAGTGCATGTGGGTATTTGATATATATTTATAAATATATATCTAAGAGGAGAAAAAACACACATTATTAAGCTGATGGGAAAGATTCAGTAGACAAGAAAAAAAGATGCAGGAAAGAGGACAATTGTAGGAAGCATGTTCTAGTTGACAAACAGATCTAATACATCAGAGAAGCTTGTCTTAGAGAACCAAGTGTCAACCACAGTGGCAGGAAAGGAAGGAAGAGCACATGGATGAGAAGCATGTAGGTGAGAAGATATCTTCTAACTGCTTTTATTTTCCTCAGTTAACTAAGAAACCAGGTCACCGTCTGAGTGAGGACTGGGGCGAAGTGCTGGAGGTTAAAAAGCAGAAGCTATAAAAGACTACCTTAAGGAGACTGAGACGACTACTGAACTAGGGAAACAAATGCTTGAGGTTAGCAGTCAGAAATTTAAAGTGGGACTAGTCACTGTGGCTCTAGCCACATTTAGATGCATGGGTACAGGAGTGGAGTAGGCAAGCTGGAATGACTTTTTTAGTTGTCTAGCTTTTTGAAAAGACACGCTGGTTCCTTTACTGAAGTATGGTATTATACTAAGAATATGCCACAATTTAGTAACCGTTCACTTACTGTCAGACATCTGTGCTATGTCCACATATTTGCTATTTCAAACATTGCTTTAATGATTATCCTTGTACATGTCTTTCTGCTCACAAGGGAGTACTTCTACCATAGCATGCATCTAGAAGTGGAATTGCTAGGTCACAAAGTGTGCTCAGCTTCAATTTTACCGAGTATTACCAAATTACCTCCCAAAACAATTATACCAGCTTAACCACTCACTAGCAGTGTCTGCAAGCTCTAAGCCCTGCCACACTGCTAAATTTTTTTGCCAGCCTAAATGGATATATCCCCATTGTTTTCTTTTCAATATTGATTTCAAGATTGAGCATCTTTTCAGTTTGAAAAGCCAGTCTTCTTTGTCTATCAACACATCTCCACTGTATTGCTCACTAACAAGAATGTATTAAGTTGCTGCGTGCCTGGCATTGTGATAACCAGGGAACAAAAAAGTTAAAAAAACAGATGTGGACCCTGACTTCCTAGAACTCACAATCTACTGTGAGATGGGGAGAAAACCAAATAATCACAAATACAAATTATAGTAAGATTAAGGGTATTAACAATAATCATGAAAATTTAAAAAGAGAGCAATTAAGCAGGGCAGTCATGAAAACCTTCGCTGATATAACATCTGCTTTTTTTTTTTTTTTTTTTTTTTTTTTGTCTTTTTAGGGCCACACTCACTGCATATGGAAATTCCCAAGCCAGAGGTTGAATTGGAGCTGCAGCTGCCGGCCTACACCACAGCAATGTCAGATCCTTAACCCACTGAGGCCAGGGGTTGAATCTCTGTTGTCATGCATACTAGTCAGTTTCGTTTTTGCTTAGCCACAGCAGGAACTCCAACATCTGCATTTTTAACAGATACGAATTATCTCGTTATTTATAAAAGTCCACTGCAGTTATAAGGAACCAAGCATCACCATCATCGCTATGCTTAATAACTGCAGAAACTTTTATCCCACACTTGCAAAGTAGTGCTAGATGCCCAGGAGCCCTTCCACATACACCCACACACCAGGGGTGGGAGCCCAGTATCCTGTTCCCCTTCCACAATTTTGAGACTATTACTTCTGTATTATTATATACAGGTTATTATACAAACTCCACACTACCTGGTTATACTTACCTATAAATGCTGACCCAATAATCTTATTTTAGATAGTTTATCTCATTCTGGATATTTAAAGAAAAAAACCTATAGAAAAAAGGTGGGGTGCTTAAAAAGATAAAAGTATTCAATGTCATTATAATAAAAACAAATGCCCAAAACAATCCAAATATTATTGAACAGTAGGGAGCCTGTTAAGATGATCATGAGACTCTGTAGCAACATGGAAAAAAAAAATTGTTTCAGTATGATACATTTTATCTAGAGTACAGGCAAATATAAATGATATATTAAAGTGTGAGGATTGTGGGTCAAATTAGTGGACTTAGTTTATTGAAAAAATAAAAAAATTCTAAGGACCTTCACCATGTTTCCACTTGACCTCTGACATAAACTAGCAGCATATTCCTTCATCCACCCACCCACACATAAGTGTTACATGCAGCTCCTTGAACATAAGGTGGCTCTGAAGACATGACTGAGAGTTAGAGCTTAAGAGCTATGCCTTTATTTAATAATTTTGCCTTTTAGGGCTGCACCCTTGACATATGGAAGTTCCCAGGCTAGGGGTTGAAATTGTGGCCTACACCACAGCCACAGCAATGTGGGATCTGAGCCGCATGTGTGACCTACACCACAGCTCACGGCAATGCCAGATCCCTGACCCACTGAGTGAGGTCAGGGATCGAACCTGCATCCTCATGGATGCTAGTCGGATTCATTTCTGCTAAGCCACGATGGGAACTCCCAAGAGCTATGCCTTTGCAGTCAGGCAGTTCTGGGTTCCAAGTGTGAATCTGCCACAGGTAGTGCTCTACCTCTTTGGGCTTTTCTCCCCATTATAAAACAGAATATGTGCATTAACTTTTTTTAATGTAAGCAACAGAAACATAATAAAGGGGGAATCTTTGGACTGACAGCTGGGAGCCCACTGAATCCCAGCAAGAGCTTCAGAAATTAAGCCAAGTCCAAGGACCTGACCTCAGGAATTAGAAATGAGAACATCATCATGGTGGCTGTATCCTCTCCTTCTACAAGAGCCTTCCTCTCTCTGTTAAGGGACCAGGCACCTTGCACCTCTAGGCCTTTACCTTACCAGCCTGGCAACCCCAATTAAAATATCTTTGCTAACCTCTGTTTTAAAAAACTGTGTCAAAGGTAACCACTTGCTCATAGGCAAATGTTTGTCCTGAACTATCACTGAGCCCCAGGATGTCCTGACTGTGTCCCTGTGATCAGTACCACAGGGACTGTTACAAGAGAGGAAAAGGGGGCAGGGGAAGCTGAGCAGACGAGAGACTCTACAAGACCTAGAAAGGAGAGTTGTAGTAAGCATTCAATAAACGGTAGCTATTATTGACTCACCTGGCTGCGATGAGTTTAGCAGTTAATTCGTCTTCCTTGATGCGCCACTCTTTAATCTTAGCCAAGTTCTGAAACTGAGAAAGTCAAACTGACTCCCATTTGACAAAAGAGGCTATTTATTGAAATAATACAATGATGTTACAAGGGTGTATTTCATATGGCCTAGAAATCTGAGTCTTCATAAGTGCATGGTGCATGGTTGCTGGGACTAGAGAATCCTCTGCTCAATCAGCCATACATGCATCCTGGGCTCCCTCCTGCCAGCAAAGATGTGCTGAGATCCAGAGATTGGTTGGATTTAGGCCAGACTCCACACACAAACCAGTGGTCTCCTTTAGTTCTTCCAGAACTAAGCCTTTATAAACTTTAACAGTCGGGTAGCACTCAGTTGGTTACAATTCATGCCTTCTTGAAAACAGTCCAGTATGGGGATCCCAAAAAAATGAGCACCAAAATGAGTTCCTGATAGGCATCCTAGCCAATTGGTAGGGGAGATTTAGAGTAGAATTACCCATTGTCAACTATGTATCAGGCAACACAAGCATGGTCTTGGCATTATGTGTATGCTACCTATGGAACATCAGAAGGTATTTTGAAGGGTTAAAGTCTTGAAGGGCAGATCAGCTATAGAATATCCCATCTTGCTCCACATGTGATAAACTCATTGGGCTATACATGCCACATTTTGGGCCCCAGCAAATTTTTTCCTGCAGAGAATTATGAAGGATGTTTGGGAGCCGTCTCATGCTGTCCAGGATGAGACAAAGATTATGGATCTTGCTAGGCTGCATGCAAAGAAGCCAATAGGAAAGGTTCACCATCAACACCACTACATATCACTCCCCATGATTCATCATTAGGGTGGGAAAATGTGCTGATCTTAGAGGGTGCAGAGGCTCTTTCATGCAGGGTCAATGTCCACAGTTGGTTCCAAATTTATTGTCAATACTGGTGCCAATGAACCAGTGGATTCTGGACATTCCATTAGGATAGCCCATGGGAGGCACCGGGGGATATTAAAGATTAGAGTGGGATGCTGACATTTACTTCATGTTCTACTGATGGAAAAGCACCACAGAGCTAAAAAAGTTAATTTTTTAATTGTGAAAATTTCCTTGACATACAAAGTGATTCATTACATGCTGATTCTCTAAACTGTTTTAAAGGCAAATGTTATGGCAGTGGATAATTGAATATACACTTTTCTACAGTAAAATTAATTTGGGGCATCATCTTTTTTCTCTTAGTTCTGTGTTATCATCCCATTGATCCAATATAGGAAGCTTAGGGCAGTGCTTTTTCATGGAAGGATCATGAAAAGCACAGTAGGAAGACAATAATTCTATGAAACTGACATATGTTAACTGAAGTATGACACTTGGGAAAAGAAAAAAAGTCATTAGTAGTTAAACTATTTACAATTTCTGTTAACATTTTGGTTTGTAAGCTTCCAACTTTAAATAAGTATGAAATTTGCATACATCTTGCTGCCTCTTATGCTTTTATGAACTCCCAAAGTATCCAGCTCCTGAGTGCTCATTAAATATTTGTGCATATGATTTATTTTAAAACTTATTTTAAAGCTCTGAATTCCAAAATATCTTTTCAGTGGAAAGACTGGGGAACAAAGATCCAGGAGATCTGCATTTTTCACCCAGACTTGCCTTCAGAAACTGTATCATGCTGTGCTAACCACTTCACATCTTTGGCTTGCAGTTTCTTCATCTGTACAATGAAGTGGTTGGACCAGCTGATCTAGTTCTCGGAATCGTGAATTCCTGAAGGTGGAATTGGATTCTGTGATAAATTTAATGTAAGAGCTGCAGCTGAATGCAGTTGTCGAACAATTTAAAAATCAGTTTTGGTCACTGCTGCAGGAGTCTTATTTATTAAGAAGGTTGTAAACAGTGAAAATTATAAGTTAAACTGTTGAAAGTTGGTGATCTCCTGCATATATATATTCAAAAACTTTTCAAAGTCCAATATATAGGCATATCATTTCTAACAGGTTATATCTGATGCTTGTTTTTACACACACCTGTAATCCAATCTGAGTATGTGGCTTTTATTAAAAAAACCAATAGGCTCCTAGCAGAATTTCTCTACACACAACGTGTACACACACACACACACACACACACACACACACACACACACACACACAAAACTTCATTACATTCTCAAGCTTCCTCTCCAGTAAGAATCCATGGATACTGAATAAGAACAGCATTTTACCTAAAGCTTTCAGGACATTCCTTAATGTCAGGGTTCCTAGAGTTTATTTCGTGTATGAATTCTCTGATGTTTCGTAAGAGCTGAGCTCCGGCTGAAGTTTTTCCCACATTCCTTACAAGTATAGGGTTTTTCTCCAGTATGGATTCTTTGATGATCATGCAGATTGGTTTTCTTTCGGAAGGCTCGTCCACATTCATTACATTCATAGGGTTTTTCTCCAGTATGAGTTCTCTCATGCTGAATGAGGGATGAACTCTGACTAAAGGCTTTCCCACAGTCAATACATTCATAGGGTTTCTCTCCAGTGTGGGTCCTCTCATGTTGAGTCAGTGATGAACGTCGACTGAAGGCTTCTCCACATTCATTACATTCATAGGGTTTTTCTCCAGTATGAATTCTGTGATGCTCTATGAAACTCGTACTCCTTTTGAAAGCTTTCCCACATACATTACATTGATAGGGTTTCTCTCCAGGATAAGAAATGGATTGTTGACTAAAGGCCTGCTCACAATCATAGGGGTTCTCTCCAGTGTGACTCCTCTGATGGTCAGAAAAGTCTGTGATGTGACTGAAGTCTTCCCCACAGTCATTGCAATGATAGGATTTCACCTCAGTGAGAGTGCTTTCATCTTGAGTAAGTAATGAGGTGTGCTTGAAATCTATGCCATAGTTATTGCTTTGGTAAGGTTTGCCTCTCTTATGAATTCTCATATGTTTATAAAGGGATGGGCTCTGACCAAAAGCCCTCCCACATATGCTACATTCAAAAGGTTTCTCTCCTGTATGAGTCCTCTCATGCTGGACAAGGGAGGAACATCGACTAAAGGCTTTCCCACATTCCTTACACTGGAAGGGTTTCTCTCCACTATGTGTGACCTCGTGCTGGGTGAGGGATGTGCCATGCCTAAAAGACCTCCCACACAAATTACATCGATAGGGTTTCTCTCCAGTGTGAATTCTCTGGTGTTGAACAAGGGAGGAGCTGCGCTGGAAGGCTTTCCCACAGAGACTACACTGATAAGGTTTCTCTCCAGTATGAGCATTCTCATGCTGACCAAGGGATGAGCTATGCCTGAAGGCCTTCCCACACACATTACATTCAAAGGGTTTCTCCCCAGTGTGAATTCTCTGATGCTCAGTAAGTTGTGTCTTCCAGAGAAAGGTTTTCCCACAGTCAGTACATTCATGGTGTTTCTTTCCAGGATAAATTCCCTGATCTGTACCATTGGGGAAAGATCCATCTCCTTTATGAGTTTTCTCATGTTTAGTAAGTGACGACCTGTGAATAAAGGCTTTTCTACATTTATTACATTTATAAGGTTTCTTTTTTGCAAGGACATTGTTCTGATTGATTAAGTCTGAATTATGTCCCAAATTGCTCCCAAGCGAATCACATTCACTAGGCCTTGGAGGAATGTTCAGTTGTATAACCAGGTTTGTGTTAAACCTAGAGTTTTCGCTAAATTTATTTTGCTCACAAGTTTCTTCTGGTGTGATTATTTTCTTCGGGGTGGATGCATCTGGCCCCAGATGTCTCTTGCAGTTTTCCTGGTGTCTCTCTAACTGGCCACTAACATCCCAAGCATCTTCTAATGTGGCATGTGAGAGATCGTCTGTGCTAGGGAATACTTCAGATATGTTCTGCCGCAGATTTGAAGATTTGGCTTCAGGCCTGGTCTTCCAGTCTGAAAGAAATCCAAAGTGCAAAAGTCCCCTTTTCCTTCCTGTTGAAACAAACTGCTACAGTAGGAATGAGGAAGTGAAAGAGATAAATTATACATCACTCTGTTTTGACATTAGTCCTGTAGCTTGAGGAGAAGACCCAAAATGGAGAAAGGAAGAGTGGAGAGAGGTGACAGTGCAGACTGCAGATCCAGAGTGAAGGGTAAGTCCAGAATGAGGAAGCCCACATTGGAGGGCTTGTTAGGGAATAAGGGAAGAGGTGGGCATGACAGAGTTAGGCATAGATACAAATGGAACAGAATCAGAGTCCGTCTTGCAGAATCCTATCTGCTCTCCATGTCTCCTGTCCATTTTACAAACTGCCACAGAATCTATCTTCCTAATACATCCATTTCATATTAAAGTCACCTCTGAGGCTTCAAATCTTCAAACCCTGCAGAGAAAAATCTGCAGCCAGTGATTATAACTGAAATAGTTCTTTGACATACTTGAAGATCAAGGGCTATACTTCCCAAGCTGAAAAAAAGTAATATTTCAAGAGGCAAATCATCCTCGCCTTTACAACAACTGGAACTGTGTTAGTCTATTTGAGTTCTAATTCTACATTAATCACCTCTCCTAACCAAAAATAATTTTACTTATTTATTTATTTATTTATTTTCGTCTTTTGTCTTTTTAGGGCTGCACCCATGGCATATGGAAGTTCCCAGGCTAGGGGTCTAATTGGAGCTGTTGCTGCCGGCCTATGCCACAGCCACAGCAATGCAGGATCTGGGCTGTGTCTGTGACCTACACCACAGCTCATGGCAATGCTGGATCCTTAACCCACTGAGTGGGGCCAGGGATCAAACCCACAACCTCATGGTTCCTAGTCAGATTCATTAACCACTGAGTCATGATGGGAACTCTGAAAAATGATTTATTTTAGTCTGCCTAAAAATTGATCTCTAAACCTCTCTTTAACTCTGAATACTAACAGCGGAAATTTAATTAGTGTCTAGATTCTAAGAATGGTCACCCTTAAAAACTAAGGGGAAGGAGGTTTCTAGAGTGATGGAAATGTTCCATATCAACAGGAGTTTGGGTTAGATGGGAGAATACATTTGTCAAAATCAACTGGATGGTATATATAAGAGGTGTAATTTCATTGTAAAGTAAAATTTGCTAAAAAGAAAGAAAAAAAGAATTATAAAAAAATACTGAACTCTAGTCAATGACATACATGCTGAAGTATGTGGGGGTGAAATGCACTCATGTCTGCAAGTCACTGTAAAAATGCATCAAAAGTAAGACAACAGATGGACAAAAAGAAAGATACATGGTAAAGCAAATATAATGATATTAACTATAAATAGAATCAAGGTGGTCTTCACTGTATAATTTTTTCAATTCCTCATATGTTTGAAATTTTTCACTTAGGAGGGGAAAAAAAAAAAAAAAAAGCAACTAAGGGGTCTTAAACTCCCAAATTCCTTACCCTGGAACAAGACTCAATTCTAAACTCCTGAGGATAAAAATGCTTTATATTAACTTTTAGAATACTTCTCAATGGGACATTTAAGAAAATGCATGTTGCAATGAATGAATGAGAAAGTTCTCTCCCAAGCCAGATTTCATAATAATTAAGTAATTTCTGACTGCCTTCTATATGTTCTGTAACACAGACAGAAAATACATAGAAATATAATAAACAGACTCTCCAAGAGCTTAAAAATCTAAGAATAAAAATGAGACTCAATTCTTTGATGACTAAAAAAATCCCCAAACCTATCAGATAGTATATTATCAAATCTGAATTTGTGTGGTAGAGATGACATAAATGGTATCTGGTGATCAGGGAAGAAAGGTTAATATATTAGTATACTGTATATAGGTTTTATGGATTGGACAGATCTTGAACTTAAAGAATAGATGGCTTTGAATAGGCATAAATATTATCTAATGAGAGAAAGTGTATGCTACTTACAGAAAACATCAAAAAGAAGTTCAACCTAAGTGGAGCTTTTTTTTTTTTTTTTTTAAACAGCAATAAAAGATAATATTGGAGGGTATAATAGGGACCTCTAAATCAAGGAAAATCATTCTGCTTGCCACAATGAGGTACAAGGAGTTATAGCAAGGTTCTTTCAGAGGTGGGTGGTTTATGAAGCTAAAGTATTAAAATCCAATATGGTCCATCAAGTGATGAATAAACAAGTATGATATATCCATACCATAGAATATTACTCAGCAATACGAAGGAATGAAATTCTGATACATGCTACATGAATCAGAAACATTACAAACAAGCCAGTCGCAAAGAGCTCCATATTATGATTCCATTTATAGAAAATATCCAGAATTGGCAAATCCATAGAGATGAAAAGTAGATTAATGGTTGCCAAGAACTGGGAGGGATGGGAAATGCAAGGTGACAGCTAGTGGGTACAGGACTTCTTTTTGGGGTGCTGAACACATTCTGTAATTCAATAGTGGTGATGGCTACACAACTCTGTAAATATCCAAAACAAGTGAACTGTGCACTTTAAAAGAGTAAATTTTATGGTATGTGAATTATATCTCAATAGAACTATGATTTAAAAAATCCGATATTGGAGTTCCCATTGTGGTGCAGCAGAAACAAATCTGACCAGTATCCATGAGGGTGCGGGTTCAATCCCTTGCCTCACTCAGAGGGCAGGGGAATCTGGCATTGCTATGAGCTGTAGTGCCGGTTGCAGATGTCGCTTGGATCCCAAGATGTTCTGGTTGTGGCCAGCAGCCGTAGCTCCAATTTGACCCTTAGCCTGAGAACTTCCATAGGTCAAGGGTGCGGCCCTAAAAAGCAAAATAAATTAGAATAGAAAAATAAAAAGTTAAAAAAATTAAAAATAATAAAAAATTTAAAATCCAATATTGGGAGTTCCCTGGTGTCTAGGGGTTACATCTTGGCACTTTCAGCACAGCAGGCCAGGTTCGACTTCTGGTCTAAGAACTGATATTCCACATCAAGCCTCTGCAAGCTGTAGCCAAAAAATTTTTAAAAATTAAAAATTAAAAAAAAACCAAACTGGAGTTCCCATTGTGGCTCAGCAGAAGCGAATCCAACTAGGAACTGTAAGGTTGAGGGTTCAATCCCTGGCCTCGTTCAGTGGGTTAAAAATCTGGTGTTGCCACGATCTGTGGTGTAGGTCACAGATGAAGCTCGGATCCCACATGGCTGTGGCTGTGGCCAGCAGCTGCAGCTCTGACTGGACACCTAGCCTGGGAAACTCCTTATGCCGTGAATGAGGCTCTAAAAGGCAAAAAAAATCCAATATGGATTACAAAAAGATAAGATAGAGTGAGAAGTTTCAACTGGGAATTATAGTAATCTAAATCTGGGTTTTGGTTTAGGATGTGGCCAGTCCAAGTTAACAGGCAGGAAATTCCAAGATACTTCTCAAAGGAGGAAAATAGCCTAGCTTGAAGGAAAAAGACTAGACTGACTATGGGTGTCTAGCTTGAGAGATTGGAAAGTCAGTAACTTTTCACAGGCAAGGGGAGAAATGGGTAATGGGTAAAGTTGCAAAATGTTTTGACTGGGGATGCAAGATGACTGATTTAGATTTTACACCTTTAATAAGAACTGTGTGGGACTTCTAAGTGGAGGAGTCCTATGAGAAGGAAAACAAGTGACCTGGGTGTAAGTAAGGACAATTCTTAGTTTACAGCACAGAATGAAGAGCTGGGACTACCAGAAGGCAGGTAGACAACCTTTTATAAGGAGGTGACACAGAAAGAAAGAAGCCACCAGAAGGCAGGCTCCTTAAGGTAGATTCACTTTGAGGGAAAAGCAAGAGAAGCCCAAGATAAAGCCAAGAAGCATTCAACAAATAGAAAAACCAGGAGAGGATGATACTCCAGGAACTGTAGGGGAAGAAAATGAATCAAATCAGTGAGAGCGCAGGATGGAAGGAAGACGGTGTTGCTGCCCAGACAGGTGGTACAGGAGCACAGTCAAGGAAAGAAGTCTGGAAGCAAGTTATGAAGTGAGAATGAAGGCTGTGGGTATTTCCTACAAGTGTGGGGCATCTGACAGTGAAAGCAGCAAGACAAAGCAAGGAGGAGACATGGAAGTTCAATTAACATCTGAATGAGAAGAAAGATCTTTAAACAATGAAAGACATCAGAAGAGAAAATAATCCAGCAAGTGGGTTATAGGATAGGGAGAGATGGTATTCTAAGTGTATAACAAAGGGCTACTTTTGGAAGGAAAACAAGGGGTACCTCTTCCTCCAAGACCTACCAGCAGCAGAAACACCCTATCGGAGAAGGGAGATGTATGTAAGTGTCATCCAGGAGATGGTGCAGCCTCTTCTACAGGCCTAGGAGCTCCCAAGGCAGCAACCTGAAGGTGCTTCCCTCTCCCTCAGCTGTGCCACTGTCTGCAGTGATTCCTACATGCTTGAGTCTCACTTATTTACCTGGACAGAAAGGTCTTTGGATTTCTCCCTCGGCTATCCATGGCTCTTCTCCTTGCTCCAATTTGAAGATCACTTCTGGCTTGGAGACTTGATATCCTGCTCATGGGTAAATACACAAGATTTGGTTGTTTGTGCAAGTGGACAAAGAACCCTCTACAACTCAGTACTAGGCCTTGATCCTCAGGAGCTCTGAAGGGGAAAAAAAGGTGCAATTTGAAGAGTCATGCAATCAAAGGACCTACTCCCATTCTGCAGAAGAAAGACCTTTTACCTAAAGAGTGGCTCAGAAATCCATAAAGCTGGGTACCAAAAAGATGAGCAAGCTGACCCTGAACACCTTGACTATGGTCACCCAAACCACGAGCCCCACAATCCTAGCAACTGGGAAAGTAAAGCCCCACCAATGAGAAGACAATGAGATGTGGTTCTTACCAACAGAAACCAAGTGGCTATAGTTCTCCAGCATCACATCCCTGTACAAACGCCTCTGAGCAGGATCCACGTGGTGCCATTCCTCCTGGGTGAAGTTCACAGCCACATCCTTAAATGTCACTGATTCCTGTAGGATCACATTTCTGCTCAAGTAGGGATCAACCCCACAGATGTTCCCATGGCGATAACTGGTAACCTACTGTAGGGTCTATCAGAAATGGTAATCACATGTCTGATATCCTGAGGGGGCAATGTTGGGTTAAACACACTAGGTGTTACATAATTTCCTAAAGAATCTAACATTGCAGGCAGGAAAGTCATGATAGACAATACATCCCACGATCCCTACTAAGCTCTCTTCTTGTTTCCCTTCAAAGCCAAGCCTTTTTATACAGTAACTAATTCCTCATGCTCCGAGCACCTTCTTTGTTACAAAATCCAAATACGGCAGGGAATAAAAAGTGACAACCCTCTTTTATTCCCATCATCAATCCCACTAAACTCCCTCCAAATAACCATTGTTAACAGTACGATATACACACTTAACAGTTCCTTTCCATGTTTTACACACACTCATATAAACAACCTTTCTTTGTGAACTACCATATACATTGCTCTACAACTTGCTTTTTATATTTAACTATGTATCTTGGAGCTCTTCCCATAGTGCTGTATGTAATCTCACCTATTCCTTTCCACTGCTTCACAGCATGCCACAGCGCAGTTGTACCATAACATACCCACTGCCAAACCTCAGAGCATCCCACAGCACTAAGAACAAGATTCAGGAGTTCCCATTGTGGCTCAGTGGTCAACAAACACAACTAGCATCCATGAGGATGCGGATTCGATCCCTGGCCTTGCTCAGTGGGTTAAGGATCTGGCGTTGCCATGGGCTGTGGTGTAGGTCGCAGATGCAGCTCAGATTCGACCCCTAGCCTGGGAACCTCCATATGCCACTGGTGTGGCCCTAAAAGACAACAAATAAATAAATAAAAGAACAAGATTAAAACTTCTCCAACACTCAAAGGGCTCTGGCTATGCTGACTGATCCTTGAATATATCACGTTTATTCCCTCCCTGGGCCTTGGGATCACTACATGGTTGGCAATCAGTTATTAATCATTGAGGTCTCATGTCCAGTACTGCCACCTCAGAAAAGTGTTCTTACCACGTCCTTCTAATTTACTGTGCATCATATTATAATGCTTAATTTTCCTCCTAGCACAAATATCTCTTGCTGTCCAAATTCCTGCCATCTGAACTCAGGAACGAAGCAGATTCAGATTAGATGCTTGTGCTTTGATATTTCTTGTTAGCTTTTCTGTCTCCCTGACTGCAAGTTCCATGAAAACAGGGACTTTATCTATCTTCTTCAGAGTGCTTAGAATGATATCCAGCACACAGTGGATGCTTTAAAAAAATGTGGTGAATGAATAAATGGACCAGTTCATGTTAATAGATATTTGGATTAGTTTCAATACTTTGCTACTACAAACATTATTGCAATACATCTTATTTGTGCAAATATGCTAGAATTTCTATAGTCAGCTAGCTAGAACTAGAACTGCTAGGTCAAAGATCTTTTTCTGCTTTACTCCACTCCAATCACTTCTTCCTCACCACCTGCTGAAACTAGTCTGGCTGAGGACCCCCATGCCTCCAAACTGTCCGTTCTGATGCTCACAGGGTTTCTGTCTTGCCTTTTCAGGCCTCATTCAGTCATGGGACTTAACACCATGCCGGACTTGAAATACCTCCTTTGGTCATGGTTAGATTTCTACCTGAAGAAGTACATAATACTGGGGAGGTGGGGGTATAAAATGGGAGGTTGGGACTGACATATACACATTATCATATATGGAATGGATGACTAACAAGGACACTGTATGGCACAGGAAACTCTACTCAATACTCTGTAGTGACCCATATGAGAAGAGAATCTGAAAAGGAATGGATACATGGATATGTTTAACTGGTTTACTTTGCTGTACACCTGAAACTAATGACACCGTAAGTCAACTGTCTCCAATAACAATTTTTTAGAAGTACATAATAAAGTATGTGAAGATAATTTGTATGAAAATACACTGAAAGCAGAGCCATGAGTTCACTGGAGCAGTGAGGACAAGTTACATGGAGGTTTCTATCTTATTCCATGCCCTTCTCCCCATGTGCTTAGAGGGTATGGCTCCCTCCCTACTCTCGCATTATTCTCTCCCTTGCTAACTCCACTTCATACCTGAGGGCTAGGTTAGCAGATTTTCCATGAGGTCCTATGATCCCCCAATGGAGGGTCAATCCCCATATTATGTGCTTTAAGTCACTCTGCACAACCACAACTATTCAAGCAGGCCTAATAATCTATTTAATGCTTATTTTCCTAGTTGAGCATTCCCAGGTGAGCACAAATGAGGGCAGGGACTGTACTTTTTTTTTTTTTTTTAACTCTAACACACCAATGTCTGGTGAGTACTTGACCAACACTAAATATCTATTTCCTGACTGAGTTGAGCCTTAAGGAGATGGCTAAGACCTGAATTTTAGAGAAAAGGGGCATGGCCCCATCTCCTATGGAGTGAGGTGCAGGACCACATCCATACACAACAGTGGCTCCTCCATATCACAGTCCTGCTCAATGCTGTGACCATGTCCCCATAAGAACAGTGAAGGGTGGAAACATGGCAGATTTTTCTTTCAGATGTCTGGGATCTGTCTGTGCCAGGCAAAATGACACTAGATTAAAGAAAAAAAAGACACTAGATAACTAGATATTTGCCAGGGGCCTGGCTTTACCACATGCACCATGGCAGAATAAAAATGCAAATGGAAAACACTGCAGTCCTTGGTTTGTTTATTTTAAACTGTGTTATTTATTAGAGCATGATATGAGACAATACATATGAAAGTGAGGTGCTACAAGCCTTCTGATCAGGGAAAACTGAGAGAAGCTTCAAGGCTGGCTATGCACTGGGCCTTAAGAGGTAAGTACCATTTGGATGGGAAAAGACAAAGTGGGAATCTAGTCCAGGGACTGATAAGCTAGAGAAAGCTGGACTTGGGATGTGCATGGCCAGCAGGTGAAAGGTTTGGACCAAGGCAGACATTTTAAGTGAGATTGTGAGAAGTAACACATTTCTATTACCTACTCTGTCCTCTAAACATATGGCCCCTTGGTTTAGAAACAGACTCAGCAGCCAACCTGGATTCCTTTGCTTAAATGGTTCCCTGTATTTAACACAAGACTTCCTGACCTTATTCTGCTTCCCCAAATAGGTTGAACTAATGGTAAGGAATGTGCTGATCAGTAAACAAATGTCTAGTCCAGGCCACTCATCATTTCTTGCCCTGGCAGGACAATTGGCCTCTGTTCTCCTACTCATGTTCCCACCACCTCTTTTCTATATGCTATTGGAGTCACTTCTCTAAAACACAAATTTGTTGGGTTTTTAAAAAAATTTTTTATTATAGTTGATTCACAATGTTCTGTCAATTTCTGCCGTACACCAATGACCCAGTTATACATTTATACATTCTTTTTCCACATTATCCTCCATCATATTCCATCACAAGTGATTAGATATAGTTTGCTGTGCTATAGAGCAGGATCTCACTGCTTTTCCACTCCAAATGCTACAGCTTACATTTACTAACCCCAAACTCCCAGTCGCCGCCCACCACCAACAAGTCTATTCTCTAGGTCCATGAGTTTCTTTTCTGCAGATAGGTACATTTCGGCTGTATATGAGATTCCAGATATAAGTGATATCATCAGTATTTGTCTGTCTTTTTTTGTCTTTTGTCTTTTTGCCTTTTCTAGGGCCGCTTCCACAGCATATGGAGGTTCCCAGACTAGGGGTCCAATTGGAGCTAGAGCCACTGGCCTACGCCACAGCCACAGCAGCAATGTGGGATCCGAGCGGAGTCTGCGACCTACACCACAGCTCAAGGCAATGCCTGAATCTTAACCCACCGAGCAAGGCTAGGGATTGAACCCGCAACCCCATGGTTCCTAGTCGTTAACCACTGAGCCATGACAGTAACTCCTGTCTTTCTTCTTTTGACTTACTTCACTTAGTATGAGAGTCTCTAGTTCCATCCTAAAACACAAATTTGATCATGCATACAAACCTTTAGTTTCCTCCCACTTTCCCCTATTCTTACTGCCCTCATCTGAGTCCATGCCACTATCATCTCTTACCTAGACCACTACTACAGTCTCCTACCTTGTCTCTCCTTTTCCACTCATGTCCCCTCCCAAGTCTGCTTTCCATGTAACAACTAGGCTGATCCTGTTAAAACCTTTCAGATCGAATCATTTCTTCGCTTAAAATGCCTCCAAGGGGAGTTCCCATCATGGCTCAGTGCTAACAAATCTGACTAGTATCCATGAGGACACGGATTTGAACCCTGGCCTCACTCAGTGGGTTAAAGATCAGATGTTGCCATGGGCTACAGTGTAGGTCACAGACTTGGCTTGGATCTGGCATTGCTGTGGCTGTGGCACAGGCCAGCGGCTGTAGATCCATTTCGACCCCTAGCCTGGGAACGTCCATGTGCTGCACGTGCAGCCCTAAAAAAGCAAAAAAAAATTTAACAATTACTATCAAAATGTTCCCCTTCCTCATGCTGACATAAAGAAGACCTTGGCCAAATGATGCAGCCCAAAGCAAAGAACTGGAAGCAGCACATACTAAGAGAAGACTCAATTCCATGGCCCCTAAAAAGCTCCACAACTGGTAAGTGTATAGTATCCTTGGATAAATCAGAGACCTCCTGGAATCCAATCTTCTCATCTATAGCATGAACTGAAGAAGTACGAGTTTTAATAACAGGTGAAGAGCATGTCCAGAAAGCACATGTACAAATATAAAGAGACATGATTCTCCAATTCTACCATGTACCAACCCTGCAGGTGAAATCCTCTAAAAGCATAACTCAAGAAACTCTGTAGTTTTGAAACTTTGCAAAGCTGAAAACCAGAGACTGGCAGCTACTGTGTAAAAAATAACCAAATTATTTACATTACATATTTTAAAATACTTCATTTATACTACAAAACATTATATTTAATATAACTATCAAATATAATATTTAATCATCTATATTAGACACAATTATAATAATATAAAAACTACCCTCTCTAAGACCATGTAAGTTTATCCAATTAGAGCACATTAAACTTACTGGAATACAGTACAGCATTTTCACTCAAGTACTCGGTATTCCCTGATATCAGAGTTAAAGTGACTCTCACAACTGAGTACAGACAGAAGTAACACGACTACTGTTAGCCCTCACATACATACACCGATGCCCTATTCAGGCTAAAGCATCATCTACAGTATCTCAACCATAAACCTGGCCCTGGCCCTTGACTCTTCATTTTTCCTTTATGCCCTAGAGTTACCAAAACCCTCAAAAATATTGCCTATATTCAGGCCCTTCCCTTCTTTCAACCCAACTCAAATCCTCCCTTGCCAACAGTGCCATGAGGCCAGGCAATAACACTGTAGATTTATGCTAGACACATGTGGCTACTGAGCACTGGTGATGTGGCCAGTCCAATTCAGGATGTGCAGTAACTATCAAATACTGGATTTCAAAGACTCAGTTACAAAAAAAAAAAAAATGTAAAATACCTCATTAATAACTGTAAAATATTGACTTCTATAGAAATGATAAGATTTTGGCTATATTGGGGTAAATCGTATGTATTACCAAAATTAATTTCACCTGCTTCTTTCTATATTGTGGCTACTAGAAAATTTAAAATTATACATGTAGCTTATGTTTGTTTTGGTCAGCATTGTTCTAAATCTCCACCTTAGGCTACTCTCTCGAGGTGACAATCACCTTTCTCTTAAATTCTGTCTCCTGTCACCCACTCCATGATTCCACCAAGTGGACTCTGCCTGGGTCACATCATTCTACTTCATGTCCCCTCGCCTTTGTACATCCTATTCGGACTATCATGTACTCTCTACCCTCAGCTCTACAAGTTATCCTTTCAGAACCAGTTCAATGGTCCCTTGCCTTCGGAGGCCTTTCCAGATTCCTCATCTTCCCCCTGCCAGCTTCAGTATTTGGTCCATATGTCCACTGCATAACCGTAGCTACATTTTCACATTTTTCTCTCTCAACAATTTCTCAAACTCCTTTTCATTTCAGTATTCCAAAATCAAGCATGTTGGAAGTGAATTGTCCATGCATGAAGGGCCCTACCAAGCAATATTTAAAAGCCCCTCAGATGATTCAGTATAAAAAAGCAACAACCAACATTTACTGAGCATTGAACGCAGGCGAAACACCCTCTCACTAAATTTTCTCACTGAAGCCTTACTGTCATCCCACAGGAAGCAAGTGTCTTCTCCAGATGGGTTCTGAAGTGTGACCATGGTTAAGAACCACCACCCACGCAGCAACAGATGCACCTACAGATTATCATACCAAGTGAGGTCAGAAAGACAAATACCATATGATACCACTTATATGTGGAATATAAAATATGGCACAGGAGTTCCCGTCGTGGTGCAGTGGTTAACGAATCCGACTAGGAACCATGGGATTGCGGGTTCGGTCCCTGGCCTTGCTCAGTGGGTTAACGATCTGGCGTTGCCGTGAGCTGTGGTGTAGGTTGCAGACGCGGCTCGGATCCCGAGTTGCTGTGGCTCTGGCGTAGGCTGGCAGCTACGGCTCCGATTAGACCCCTAGCCTGGGAAACTCCATATGCCGCGGGAGCAGCCCAAGAAATAGCAAAAAGACCAAAAAAAAAAAAAAAAAAAAAAAAAATGGCACAAATGAATCTATCTACAAAACAGAAATCTACACACAGAACAGACTTGTTTGTAGTTGCCAAGGGGGAGGAGGGAGGGAGTGGGATGGTCTCAGAGTTTGGGTTTGGTAGATGCAAACTATTGCATTTACAATGGATAAACAATGAGGTTCTACTATATAGCACAAGGAACTGTATCCAATCTCTTAGGACAGACCATGACGGAAGACAACATAAGAAAAGTAAATACATGTATGACTGAGTCACTTTGCTGCACAGCACAAATTGGCCCAACACTGTAAATCAACTATATTTTAATTAAAAAAAATTCATATACACACACAAAAAGAACCACCACCTGGCACAGAGCAGACATTCCAAAAATGTCTGCTGAGTGAATGAAGAGAGCTGGGTAATTCTTACTGAAGAAAAACAAGGAGTCGTTTTGAGGATTTTTTTAAAAAAATTGTGTATTAGTGAATTATATTCTTGGACAAATGGAAAAAAGTTATCAGTAATAGCCAAATCTAAAAGCTGGCTCCATTTAAATACTGGCCCAACAGAAAAATCTCTGACAAATGCAGCAAAAGAAGAAATTAAAAAAGAATCAATTTAGGGAGTTCCCATTGTGGCTCAGCAGTAATGAACCTGACTAGTATCCATGAGAAAGTGGGTTCCATCCCTGGCCTTGCTCAGTGGGTTAAAGGATCCAGCATTGCCATGAGCTGTGGTGTAGGTCACAGACAGGATTGGATCCCGTGTTGCTGTGGCTGTGGCTTGGACCAGCAGCTATAGCTCCAATTTGACTCCTAGCCTGGCAACTTCTACATGCCACAGGTGCATCCCTAAGAAGAAAAAAAAAAAAACAAAAAAAACCAGCAACAACAACAACAACAACAACAAAACCCCCACCAATTTAAAGATATGGCAATAAACCAGTAAAATATCCAGCACTGTGTTAAGAAATGTGAAAGACCTGGAGTTTCCTGGTGGCCTAGCAGTTAAGGACTTGGTGTTGTCACTGCTGTGGTACAGGTTCAATCCCTGGCTGAGGAACTTCTGCAAGCTGTGGGCGTGGCCAACAAAATAAAAAAGAAAGAAAGTGAACTATCTTAGTGAAGAGGATAATTTTAAAATCCTAAATCACCATTTTTTTTTTTTTTTGTCTTTTTAGTGCCACACTGTGGCATATGGAGTTCCCAGGCTAGGAGGCTTACACCACAGCTACAGCAAAGCCAGATCCTTAACCCACAGATCGAGGACAGGGAGGGAACCCTCATCCTCAAAGGTGAGGTTTGATACTGCTGAGCCACTACAGGAACTCCCTAAACCACCAATTTTAACACACAGAAAAAGAAGAAACTTAATAATTGAGGAAGAAACAGAGAAAACTGTTCCCGAATCTTCCTCTCTATAAAAATTCTGGATCTAAATATTTTATAGGTAAATTCTTTGAAAAGGCAGAAAAAGATGAAAAGCAATCTGAATGTTTCTACAAATTAGGATAAGTATGGCACCAAAACCTGCCAAGATCTCTCTCTCTCCTGCTCCGAGGATTGTTTCACTTAACACAGATTAAAAGAATTAAAAAAAAATTGCCTATTGTAACCAATGGGATTTTACCCAGGATTATTTGTAATAGCAGAAACTTCAGAACCAACATAAATGTCCTATGAGAAACAGTTAAATAAATTTTGGCATATCATACAAAGCAATATAACAGAGCCATTAAAAGTGATATTTTAAAAAAGAAAAATCCTCATAAAAACTGTATGAAAATTAAAATGTTATAATTAGAACAAAATAATACCATTTGCAGCAACACGGATAGAACTAGACACTCTCATACTAAGTGAAGTAAGTCAGAAAGAGAAAGACAAATACCATATGATATCACTTATATCTGGAATCTAATATATTGCACAAATGAACCTATCCACAGAAAACAAACTCATGGACTTGGAGAACAGACTTGAGGTTACCAAGAGGGAAGGGGAGGGAGTGGGATGGACTGGAAACTTGGGGTTAATAGATGCAAACTCTTGCCTTTGGAATGCATAGGCAATGAGATCCTGCTGTATAGCACTGGACACTATATCTAGTCACTTATGATGGAGCATGATGATGTGAGAAAAAAGAATCCATACATGTCTGTGTGACTGGGTCACCTTGCTGTGCAGTAGAAAACTGATACAACACTGTAAACCAGCTATAATGGAAAAAATAAAAATCATTTTAAAAAATAAAAAATAAATGCTATATTGAAAATGTTCAGGGCAAAAACATGCTTAGGGAGAAAAGAAAGAAATTCATTAAAAGAAATATAAACATGGAGTTCCCCTTATGGCACAGTGGTTAACAAATCCGACTAGGAACCATGAGGTTGTGGGTTTGATCCCTGCCCTTGCTCAGTGGGTTAAGGATCCGGCGTTGCCGTGAGCTGTGGTGTAGGTTGCAGACGTGGCTTGGATCCCGTGTTGCTGTGGCTCTGGCGTAGGCTGGTGGCTACAGCTCTGATTCGACCCCTAGCCTGGGAAACTCCATATGCCGCAGGAGCGGCCCTAGAAAAGACCAAAAAAAAAAAAAAAAAAAGAAAGAGATATAAAAGTGCTAAAGAAGAGGGACCATAAATTACTTTTTTCCACTAAAAAGTCTGTATTATATATACTCTCACATACCTTAATAAAAATATACCTTAACAAAAGTATATTTTACATATAGACATGTACACACACATTTTTTTGGCTACATGTGGAAGTCCCCAGGCCAGTCATCGCACCTACACCACAGCAGTGACAACATTGAATATTTAACCTGCTGAGCCACCAAGGAAGTCCAATAATCCTATTTTTGAAATAGGTCTTACAGGAACATGTTTTTACATCCTAACATTGTCTTTAAAATTTCCTAAAACCATTAAGTTGAACGTCACATTGCTTCATGCAACTGTTTTTCGTTTTTTTTTTTTTCTCTTTTTTTTCTTTTTTGACTACCCTGTGGCATATGGAGTTCCCGGGTCAGGAATCAGATCCAAGCAGCAGCTGCTGTCTATACCACAGCTGGATCCTTAATGCACTGTGCTGGGCCAAGGGATCTAACCTATGTCCCAGTGCTCTCAAGAAGCCATCCATCCCGTTGTGCCACAGCGGGAACTTCCATGCAACTGTTTTATCAGAAAACATGCATCACAGGAGTTCCCATTGTAGCACAGTGGAAAAGAATCCAACTAGTAACCATGAGGTTTCGGGTTGGATCCCTGGCCTTGCTCAGTGGGTTAAGGATGCAGCGTTACTGTGAGCTGTGGTACAGGTTGCAGACATGGCTTGGATCCCAGGCTGCTGTGGCTGTGGCACAGGTTGGCAGTCGTAGCTCCAATTTGACCTCTAAACTGGCAGGCTCCATATGCCGTAGGTGAGGCCCTAAAAAGCAAAAAAAAAAAAAAAAAAAAAGAAAGAAAGAAAAAGAAAATACACATCGCTATAACTGGAAAAAATTACATCTTTGCTATGTGAGGAGTAGAAAATGCAGGATGTATAAAATCACTGCTCGGGGTTATGTGGTTACGAATGATCATTCATGTGACACTCACTCACTGTGTACTGTTTTGCCCTAAAAAAAAGCCAAAAGCCCAGTACAGAGAAGGATGGGTAACGACACCACTCCATATGACATAAGATATTAGCATAACAGGAATGCCCAGGAGAATCAAAGGACCTGCCCGTGGGGAAGAAGGCTTTGGGCTGAAGCTTAAAAACCAGCATCAGTCAGCTCAGAAAGAGGTGAAGAAAGGGGCCCTTTGGGCAGAGGGAGCTTGAACATCCCTGAGCACAAACATCCTGACCTGGTTCAGCAAGTGACTTGGCCTCCCCGAAGGATCTTCTGAGCCAGCCTTTGCTGGGTCTATTCATGCTGATGACCAAAGCATAGAGTTCTCTTGGGATCTAGAGTCAAGAGAGACCAGGCCCTGGGTTCTCTGCATTTCCTCCCCTTCAAGACAGAACACCCAGAACCCTGGTCTCCATGAGCAGCTTTTTCCTATAAAACTCCATTTTTTACTTTTCTGGTGGCTTCAACTTTGCGAATGGTGAACACCTTTTTTAAAAATTCTAACTAAAAACCTAGTACAATTATAAGAAAAGAATGCAGAGTGTTTGCATAGATACAGTTAGTTACTAATGATCCTCAGGCCCCAAGGATTTTCCAGGTAACCCGCCCAGCACATCACTGCTCCCATTCCCCTCCCACCATGTGGCCACTTCTATTGTTAGCTGAACCCTGGGAGAAAGTCTTACCCACAGGAGACCCAACTTTCAAACTCTTGCTCCTGCAGTTCATTCACAGCAATCTTTAAAATTAAAAAACTGTACAGTTCCCTGCGCAAAAAACATTGGCTCAAGCTATAATAGCCTCCTTGCAGCTCCTGGAACACATTAGACACACACCCCGATGTTCCCTCTGCCCAGAGCACCCTTCCCCAGACCTGTGCATTAACCCCTGCACCTTCTCCAGGTCTGCTCAGATGACACCCTCTCAACAAGGATAAGGCTTACCTGACCATCCTATTTCAACTGCACTCCTACCATGAGCCCCCACTTTCCTACTCAATCCTCCTTATCTTTCTCTTTTATCCTTTTCTTGAGGTGCTGTTACCTTCTCTTACATGATACAATTTCCTAACTTAGGACTTCTTCTGTCTCCTCCTTCTAGGATATAAGCTCCGTGAAAGCAGCACGGGTTCAATCCCTGGGCTGGGAACTTCCACTTGCTGTGGGTGTGGTTAAAAAAAAAAAGAAAGACGTCCATACTTCCTAGTATCCTTATCTACCCATCATCTGCAGCCCCCACCCACTGCCACATAGGACAATGGCTTCCTGTATAGGTGTCTCGGCATCTTGCCTTTCAACTTCCCTGACACACAATCAACTCTACTCCAACCCCTTTGTTTTTCACCTGCTTCGACTCCTGCTCCTATTCAAAGGCAAAATTTTCACTGACTCTTTCCCACAGGCTGAACTCCCTCTCCCTCAGCATTCACAGCAGCCCCTGGGTCTCTGCAGCCACACTCACCACCATCTATCTCGTGCTATCCTTCTGCATGCGGCTGTCTTCCTCCACTACATTAACTTCCTGAATAAGCAGTCACACGACTCATCTACCCATCTTCTGCATTCCTCTGAGGGTCATGCTCAGAGAAAGGAAACCAGCAACAAAGGGAAATTTCTGCCTAAAAAGCCCCATTTGTAGGGAGAGTGTTCTGTTCCATCCTCCGTTCCTAGCCATCATCTGCAGCCTGAGTTAGGTAACCCAAGTGGACTGTCAGGTCATCCCATGAGAATATAACCGAACTACAGTGCTTAAGGAACACAGCTTCAAAAGTGAAGTTTAAGGCGGTCCCTAAAATTCACTGCTCAGAACACGGATCCACTTTCACTATCAAAAAGGCACCCCCTCCCTCCCACAGACACATTCAAAAAGGATCATCGTCCTCTTAAGTGTATTAAGTCATCCTAGTTCTCACAACCTATTAAGCAAAACACTTATAATGGAAAAGTGCTAATGACAGTGGTTTGCTCAGGCTTTCTTCAAACCAAATAACTGCTTTGTTCTAGTACTGTTACTGTCTCACTTCCTAAGGCTCATCCCTGTAAAACAAAAACATATAACAAGAAGTGAAAAATATAAAGGCAATACATGCTGCGTTTAACTTACTGTAAACTTCGTTTAAAGAACACTGGTATTTTTATCTCTACTGCTTTGTCTCACACCCTAGCAACTAGGATCTGTGATTCTTCCTTAATTGTAAAGGAAGAGTGGGTTAAAATATCATCTGGACCTTGTTTTACTTTCACTGAGAGACTGTGTAAATCGGTGGGTAACCTCAGAATTGAGATGCTTCTAGAAAAGGCCTCATCTTTCACAAGCATAAATGGTTTCACGAATTGGCATAATTAAGTTGAAGGCTGGACATCTGGGGATGTGCATTATACCTCCGTTAAAGCAGAGAAGGACATGAAAAGCTATGAGACAAATCCTCCTTTTTTTTTTTTTTTTTTTTTTTTCCTTCCCTGCCCAGGAAGGGCCCATCTCCAGCCTCTTCCTCGGCAAATCCAGACCAGCCGTCTTTGGTCCCTTAAGGTCTCTCTATGGCCCCTGGGTCAGAAGCTGGAGCTCCCCTCTTCTTCACTCACTGACAGTCACTTTCTCCTCTACAGTCTTCTATCCTGTCACTCCACTGTCTAGGTCCTAATTGTCAGAGTTCCAGGAACTGGCCTGACACTCACGATTCTCATCGACACTGACACTTCCCGCTACGTCCACTCTTAACTCCTCCCACTAGCGCATCCAGCCCCGGTCCCCTCCTTCCCACAGGGCAGCCCCCTTTGGGGAAGACCGCTCTCTCTGCTCTAGACACCTCGGTTTCGTACGGCTAGGAGGCTCCGAGGTGGCGACCGACCCAAGAAGGGGAGTCGCTCAAGCGGAGAACAATGACTGCTCCAAATATACCCCGGGATAAGAACCGGCTGCTCACCTGGGGCCTGGCGGTCGGAGGCCTCGGGGCCATTCCTGCGTCGCTGGGCCAGGCTTCCAGACTGGGTCTGGGGAGAGAGGAGAGGGCCCACTCAGCCGGCTGGAAGCGGCGACCCCACCGTGCCCCGCCTGGCCGGACCAGCCTCCGCCTCTCTGCTATCTCTCCAAGTGCGAGAGAGAGGAAGGTGTGCGGGCCCCGCCTAAGCCAGCCTCCCCTAAATTAAAGGCTCGCCGCCTTCCCGACACCCTCCTCCGGCCACGCCCAGTCCCACCCGCAGGACGGTGGGCGCGGCCTTGTGCACAGAGTCAAACCCGTGGGAGGTGCCACCCGGACACGCGCGCTCGGAATCACCGCCTCCTGGAAGCTTGGGATTTGGCGACTTTAGGCCCACCCAAGACTCGGGTCGGCTCCTCCCGCCCCCGCTGCAGGATCAGTCCTTTGGAATCCTGAAGCGCCAGGGGCGGCCCAAAGCGGGCCGAGCTGCGCCGGGGCCGGACAATGGCCGCAGCGGCGGGGTAGAGCCGGAAGTGCGCCTGCGCACACGGAGCCTCGGGCCCGTAACTGCGGGCGAAGAAGGGCTGGCGACTACACTTCCCAGAGGTCCTCGCGCGTGGGTCCCACCCGGGCAGCCGCGGAGGACGCCGCGCTTTCACAGTCACCCCAGTAGGGACCGCTATCTGGGCCGAAGGAGTCAGAGAGTGGACTCGAGTACCCCTGTGTCCGCTCATTCCGGTAATAATCACTGAGCGCCTGCTCTGCGCCAGGAGCGTGTTGCCGGGGGGCGAGGGAGGGGAGGGCACAGCGGTAGATCCGGCAGGAAAGATCCTGCTTTGTGGGAGCGAGCGTACACTCCTGTGGACGAGGTCAATAGCAAAAATGTAAATCCACCAACTAGATAATTTCAGGTGCTGCCTTCAGCTGTAGGAATAAGACAGTGAAGGGAGTGGAGCAACGTTACCTCTTCTATGCCGTCTTCACCCTTGAGTCGCTACCAAAGGTTGGGACCCTGCTTCCTCAGACCATGTATGCTACGACTAGGATCCTTGATGAACTGGTGGATACCACAGGGGGGAAAACCCTCAGGTAAGTCTGGGGCTTCCTAACAGTCTTCAAAATCAAACTGTGCCACTGCCATGTTTTCTCATTACTTGGTATCCCATTGCTCAGGATTTTGTTCTTCGGAAATAAATAATAATGGGGACTTTTAACAAAAAAAATTAGACTTACATAATTATGTTTTATATATAACAAATAACCAGTCTAAAAAGTTCCCTAGACAGATGGCTTTTTAACATAAGAGTATTACATATTCACAGGGTCGAAGATGATTGCAAGCTTTATCAAGAGGATGGACATTAAAAAAAACAATGCTGCAGGAGTTCCTATTGTGGCGCAGCAGAAACTAATCCGACTAGGAAATGTGAGCTTGCGGTTTCAATCCCTGGCCTCACTCAGTGGCTTAAGAATTGGGTATCGCTGTGAGCTTTGGTGTAGGTCGCAGACATGACCGGGAGCTCACATTGCTGTGGCTGTGGCCTAGGCCGGCAGCTGTAGCTCTGATTCGAACCCTGGCCTGGGAACCTCCATATGCCTCCAGTGGGGCCCTAAAAAGACAAAACACAAACAAAGGAGACAGTGCTTTCCACTACTGCCGAATGAATATAATGCTCTGGAAATTCAGAAAGAAGACTGAGTGGTCTAAGGAAGCCTCGCTGAGGCAGGGACTCAGTAGACTGAGACTTAAGGAAACAAGTGCAAGAACAGGAGGGAGAGAAGGATTCCAGGCTGCAGGAACTGAGGAATCCAAAGCCCCAAGGTGCCTACAGATTGATGTGTTTGAGAAACTGCTGCCAAATAGATGTAGTGAAACATGGAGGAGTGGGTGGGGTAGAGGTAGGGCAGATAGGCTGGGGTCTGATGCACAGGGTTTTGGAGGCTGTCATTAGGAGTATGGGTTGTACACTGGGTTTGATGGAAACCACTGGGTTAGCAGCAGCAATGGAATCGTTTACTACTATGAGGGGATAAAATAAGCTTTCCCTTTTGTCCCAGAATCTGTAAGAAGGACTCAGAGCTGAGATTAAATTCGTCTACACTCAAAAGAGAGAAAAAAATGTCATTTTTCAGAGACCTAGAAGAAATAATTCTAAAATTTCTGTGAAAATGCAAAACACACGGGTTCCCTTCAGTGCTCAGTGGTGAAAAACCAGCCTGGTATAGTGAGGACTCAGATTCTATTCCTGGCCTCATTCACTGGGTTAAGGATCCAGCGTTGCCATGAGATGTGGTGTAGTTTGCAGAAAAGGCTCTGATGCAGAGTTGCTGTGGCTGTGGTATAGGCTGGCAGCTACAGCAACCATTCGACCCCTAGCCCGGAAACTTCCATATACCACAGGTACACTCTTACAAAAAATTTAAATTAAAAAAGGGGGAAAAATGGTCTCCTCGTCCTTTTATTCTATATCTATATGGTGTGATGGATGGTCCCTGGACTTATAGTGAGAGTCTCTGCCTGATGTCCGTGAGTCAAAGTATGCTCGACACCTGGCACTTGTACAGTGCTCTACTCCATTAGTTCTCAATCAACCTGGAAGGAAAAAAGGAAACCAAAAACCATCTGGGGTCAGACACCTCAGGTCTTACAAAGGGGGTCCGGGCGATGAATTTTCCCTGCTTCGATCAACCGGTGCGCCAAAGCCGCCCCCCCCCTTTCCGGGCGGCACCCCAAGCCAGGATGGGAAAGGCGAGGCAGAAACCTTGAGGGGGGCAAGGCCGCCCCCTTGTGGCCAATGCGAGGCTCTACCGCTATCCCAAGATGAATGTCAGAAAGCAAAGCACTCTCCACGTCGTCGAGAGCACCCAGCAGAGGGGTAGCCTTTAGGAAGCCCCCAAGGCCTCCCCAAAGTAAGGGCAAAGGGGCATCAGATGAGAACAGGCCGAGCGGAAGGGGAGCAGCCTGACGTTTCCTCGTGTTCATGGTAAGGGGATGCAAAGGAAGACAATGGGGCTTTAGCTCCCAGCGGAGGTGAGAGATGGATGCGCCTCACCGCGGCAGGAGCCTGTGAATCACCTGGCTGGGAGAAGGCACGGGGGAGGGTGGAAGAGCGAGCAGACCCTCCAAGTCCGGGGGAAGTGGGGTCCCTGGAAAGAACTCACAAACCCACTTGCATTTTGGCTGTGGGACTAAATAGGTGTAATGCTGGATGAAATATTTCTGAAATCGTTTAAAGTGAATTGGCGGGTTAGAAAACTGGGAAGGCATACAGAGGCCAAAAAGGAATCAAAATTGATAATGGAGAGTGGCGGAACACTGAAAGCGACTTTTCACCTGGACGTCATTTGACAAGTGAGGCCGACCCGAGCTTCATTTTTTATGCTCCTGTGATCCCAGGGGCCAGGTGAAGAAACCCAAATCCCATCCATCGTAGGGGGTCTACGAGCGCTCCCTTGTGCACCCGAGGGAGCACACACTCACACCTTTCTCCAGCCTGCGAGCTGCACCTGGCGCCCTCGTGTGGACACCGGCTCTAACAGCCACTCAGGTTTTCCTCCTCTTCCTGGCTGAGCAGTCCCCGGCGGGGGCTGCCTTGGCCTTGGGCAATAGGCTAGATGGATTTCCTCGCCCCGCGTTCAAGAGATACCAAGAAGTGCCCTTCCAAGTGGGCTCTTTGTTTTTCAAAGGCTTTCAGAGCCCTGGGGCCAACCTACGCCAGGTCTCTCCAGTTAAATGCTCAGCCTCCGCCCCATCATGTCATGATAGCCTTCTTTTGCATGTATTCTTGCACTTTTGTATTTATGAATATATAACTTTTTTTCTTTAATTTCCCAACTGGTATTATTTGATTCATAAAACAAAGTCTCGCTTCTTTCTTTTTTTCTCTTTCACTCTTTCCCTCTTTCTTTCTTGATTTAGTGATCCCACCAAAAGTGTGTGTGAGTTGTCTGCCCACTGACAGTTTTCAAACCACACAGGATCCCAAACCCAACCCAGTGACAAAGATAAATCTTTCATCCAGGGATCCAGAAGGGAACTCAGTGAGAGCTTTCATTTTATCAATCTACATGCCTTAATTCACCCAACCTGGCTTTAAATTGTGGCTTCACACAAGATGTATATAGAGAATAAAGAGGCTCACATGTAAAGAAAATGACAGAGTTTCAGGAGACCTCTTAAGAGAAAAAGCACAGAGATTAGTGCAGCTGCTCAACAAAATACGACCGTTTCACCACAGAGTCCTTCCCACAGAGTCACTGAACCTCCTTCTGGTCCCTCATCCACATTTGAGCGCTTTCATTGCTCCGCCTGCCTGGGTGAAGAAGGAACTGCCTCTGCCTCAGGCTCAGCTTTTCTGCAACCTGATTCCCCTCTGCCACAGAGCTTGAGGAAGTCATAGGTTCTGGGGTTCTGGACAACTTTGGGCAGTGATTCTGTCCCCTGGAGGCAGAAGGGTAAAGGGCAGGAGGAGACCTCTCCTGGGAGTAAGGTGCCTGAAGGTGGGCTGTCAGGAAGCCCCGCCCAGACAAGAGGTAGAGTCTATTCTGAAGGTAGTAGAGGCGGGTGGGCAGGCCCTTTTTACAAGCTCCACCTGGGGTCCTGGTCTGTGGAGGAGGGCAGAGCAGAGAGCAAGGGGCCAGTGAGGAGCTGCAGGCAGGGAAGGGGGAGGAGAGCAGAGGGGGCAGGGCAGGAAATGTGAGGGTGGGAGGTGGAGGGAAGGTGGGAGGGAGCCCATGGGGCCTGAGTCTGGATGGAGGTAAGGAATGGGAAGCCAGCCAGGTGCTTTGGGGCAGCTGAGTGGACGTCCCCATAAGAGATCAGTAGCCCAGGTCCACTGGCAGCAATGACGGAGGGATGAGGGTTCTGAATGGAGGGGCGAGAGGCCCCCTGGAGAATTCACCCTAGTCAGCCTCTGAGCCATCCCAACATTTGTCCACTCTGTTCCTTGACTTCCAGCCAGTGGGGGGGTGGGGTGCAGGTGGACAAGGCACTTCACTGAGTGGAGGACTCACCAAGAGGAGCAGACAGGAATGAGGAAAGGGGGAGGGACGCACCCTCCTCGGCTGTAGTCACCTTGGGGTCAGCGTCAGGCGCAGGTGGGCCTGCAGGTGTGGATGTGCCCTGGGGATCCACTTCCATCCACTGAGGTCACCTACCCTGGTCGGGACTGTGACAAGGGCCACTCAGGGTGGAAGGGCTGGACACTTCCGTGGAGGACTTGATGGTCTGTTGACCAATGTGCTCAGAGAACGCTGCTGTGGGCACTGGGGGGACAAGGCAACAGAGCCCTGGAGTGAGATTCTTGTCTGCTGCAGGCCTGGGATCCAGTGACCACAGTGATGGACAGTGACCAGAGCTCAGCCATTCAGTCAGGTCATGCTCACTTCCAGTCCACTGACCACTGAGCCCTGTGGTCACACCCAGGAAAGCCTCACATCCTGGTCCTCTAACTACTGGCCCCTGAAATCACCCTCAGGACCCCTTCATTTCTTCATTTCCCTATCCTCTGGCCACTGGGAACTGTGGTCCCACTCAGGACAACTTCACCTCCTTTCCTCTGACCACCGGACCCCGTGGTCACAAGTAGCACTCCTCATGTCCTGTCCTCTGACCACTGGATGCCACGGTCACAGGCAGGAGGTCCTCAAGCCCCCTGTGAGGGCCTGGTCAGCCAGGAGGATCTGGCGACCCCCAGCTGGGCAGTGAGGTCCCCACAGTGTGAGTCCATCTGGAAGTGGGGGTTGCAGCCGGTGCTGGGATGGGGGCAGATCAGCAATGGGAGGTAGCTCCGCCCACACCCGCAGGAGCGGGAGTTTCCATCCAGTCACAGCCCAGCGTGTTGGATGACTGCGCAGGCCCCCTGTGGGAGGAGAGATGCTAGGGGAGGCAGAGCTGCGGGCCGAGGCCGAAGACGCTGCGGGCTCGGAGGTCGCAGTAAGTACCCTGTCCACCTGCATGCGGGCTCGAGGTGGGGTGGGGGTCGAGGGCGGTCCATGCTCCCCTCAGGCGCCGGCTCCTCCTTCCATTCTGGGACCTGGGGCTGGAGCGGCAGCCAGAGAAGCTGCAGGGACCCGGACCCTGGCAAAGCGTCTGCTCACAGGGTTGGTGTTCCCAGCGCAGAGGGTGGGGTCAAGGAACAGCTCTTGGCTGAGGTCTCCTGTCGTTCTTATGCTGCGGGGACAGGGCCATCAGGGCCGGTCGGTGTGGGTGAGAACTTGGGGAGACCACTGACTGTTCAGGACATCCAATGAGAATTTAGGAGGCACAGTGAGTATTCGGGGAGTCCACTGAGCTTTGGGGGAGCCCAGGGAGCGTTCAGAAGGCCTGATGAGTGTTCCGTGGGGCTGATGAGCAGCTGGGTAGCCTGTTGACCATTCAGAGGGGCCTGGCAAGCCTTTGGGGAGCCAGTAAAGATTGGGGGAGCCCTCTGAGCATTTGGGTGGCCTGTGAGCATGTGGGGCCTCCAGTGGGGGAAGGACATGCGCTTTGGGTGGGTTTTCCATCCATATGCACGTTCACCCTTTCCTTCAGCTGAGAAGGATTTCCCGTGTTTACTCTGTGCGAGTCACCACCTGCACATGCGCATGGGGAGAGCTGGAGCCTTGCTGAGTGGTCACAGGTGGGCGGCCCAAATGTCTCACCTGGCCATGCTTAACTCCCCTTGCCCCCCACGCATTTGTGAAAGCCTCTCCTCATGCTCACGGGGTCCCATGTTGACTGAGAAGGCGGAGGGTGGAGTGGATCCAGCTGAGGATGTGCTTGGTGGAGAGGGCGGCAGGACGCACAGGGGCACTCGGCTGACTCCCAGGGGTGCTGCCCGAGGGCTTGAGGCCAGGGAGTGGGGTCACCTGGGTGGTTCTTGGTTGGCACCAGTGCTGAGCACACTTGAATCTCTACTTGGGAACCAGAGAGCTGGGGTCTGCAGCAAGGGAGAGGATGGGTGACCGCATCTGTGCACCTGGGAGGCGGTCTGTGCCTAGCAAGTGCAGGATTGGTGTCCATGTGGATGTGACAATTTTCCTCCCGTCACGGACAAACTCATGACCTTCTCAGGTTGAGGGGCAAATGGGAGGATGAAGGACTTAGTATAAAGTGACACAGATTCTGATGAAACAGGGCTGGGGACATAGGGACAGGAGGGGACAGGGCACCCAGTGATTAGATGACCTGAGTTATGGGGAGAGTCCTGGGAACATGGGGATCAGAGTGGACAGGACACTCTTAGTGTCATGTGACTTGTATTTGGGGAGAGATCTCCTTTGCAATGGAGAAGCAGACACAAACCCACAGGGGTCCCCAAATGGTGACAGACACAGAGGTGCCCCATGATGGTGACACAGGGCCCACCAACAGGTACCCTACCTGATGGGGGACATGCATCCACAGGTGCCTCATACTGCCCAGGCCTGGGCCCTTCAATGAGTGATTTGCTGTATGTCATTCTTGCAGTCCCTTGAGGCCTGTGAAATAAATTCAAATCCAGTTAGGAAACTTTTATTTCAAAAGAATTATTCTGAGGAAAAAGGGGGGACTATGACGGGGGATGAGGATACTAATGGGGGGACCATTGCAATAGGGGGGATGGTTATTGTAGAGGAAGGACTATATTTCCACAAGGAGCACTAGGGAGGTGACCCATGTAGAGATGTGTCAGTGTGATGGGGATATGAAATAAGTGGGGGCTGAGACAATGTGTGGTGGTGAGGGGCATAATACTGTGGTGAGGGGACTCTTACCATAATGGAGGACTACTACTGTAGTGGGGGGATGATTACTGTGGGGGGAATATTACATTGGGGGGACTATGATAATGTGGGGGTGTTGCAATAGAGAAGGGACTGTGACAACAGAGGGGCTGCTATAATAAAGGAGATTAGTACAATAGAGGAGGACCCTTCTGTAGAGGGGGCAATGACAGTAGAGGCAGCACTATTTCTGTAGAGAGTGGACTCTTACCACAGAGGGGAGACTGTTACCATTGAGAGGGGACTATTATCATGTAGGTGAGCCTATTCCAAGGGAGGGTAGTCTATTGCCATAGATTGGGGACTCTTATTATAGAGGGGGGTATTAGTATAGAGTGGGGGCCATAATAGTTGAGGAGCACTTTCCCTGTAGAGGAGGAACCACAATAGGGAACTGTTACTGCAGAGCGAGGACTGTGCTGGAGCGGCGCTGTTAGTGCAAAGGGGGAGAGGCCAATAGAGGAGGAGGATGATCCTGCTGAGGGGCTGTGACTCTGGAGGCAGGAGAGAACAATAGAGGAGGACTCTTGCTGTGAAGGGGAGACTCTTACTGTAGGGGTAATAGAACAATGGAAGAGGGATATTGCCATGGGGGGGCGGGGAGACTGTGACAGTAGACGTCCCTGCCCACAAGGTCTGCCGGCATCTGGGGACTTGGAGCCAAGGAGGTTTCTCTGTGGAGAGGAGTAAACACAAGTATAGGGGCCCAGATGTGGGGCTGGCATGAAGGTGACCTGAAGGTACATGGATCAGAGTCCTCTACTCAGGAGGTGCCCAGAGAGGGGCTTCTGCCCAGGTGGAGGGCAGGGGATACAGGTGGGAGGGAAGGAGGGGGATATGTGGGTAACCAGCTTTGTTCTGACCAGTCCTAGGAAGGAGCAGGTTACCTCCCGGCTGAGGAGCTTGGAGGGACTCTGCCTGTGTGGCCTGGTCAGGAAGGGGGTCCTGAGTCTCAGCTGGGTCTTCGTGGGAAGACCGTTCCAGACACAGAGGGGGAGGGGGTTTCTGGCCTTTCAGGTCACCTTCCCCATTGTGGAAAGGCAGTGGGCTGTGACAGATAGAAAGAGTCACGCCTGGGCTGTGACAGGAGGAGGGGACACTCTGATCCTGGGCTGTAACAGGAGGATGGTACAGTCATACATGGGCTGTGACAGGAGGAGAAGACATGAAGATGCTGGGCTGTGACAGGAGGAGGGGACACTCAGACCTAGGTTGTGATAGGAGGAGGGGAAACTCAGTCCTGGGCTGTGACAAGAGGGGACACTCAGACCTGGACTGTGACCGAAGAGAGAGCAAATTCCACGAACATCAAAAACACCATTTATTCTCGAAGCAGCGTGAAACCTCAGTTGACACACATCACAGGTGACATCAGGGGTACCTGCTGAGAGGCTGCAGAGATGGAAGAGTGTCACCCTTTGTGCAGCTGAGCAGAGACCACCTGCTCCATCTAGACTCCCAGGTAAACAGTCCCAGTTTCTTCATGGTGGAGGCAGGTTTGTGTTTTGAGCCAGACAGGGTGCTGGAGTCAGGTTGTCTTCTCAGGAGCTGGGAGTTGGATGTTTCCTTATCCAACACAGGTGTTTGTTTCAAGTATAACTTCAATGCATTTTATTTTGTAAAGCTGATGACAGTTGCAAAGGTTCATTCTGGAGTTCTAGGGTCAGGTGGCCTGGGATTAAAAACCCAGGAAGTTCCTGCCACGGCTCAAGGACCTGCAGTAGTCTCTGTGAAGATATGGGCTCAAATCCCTGGCCTCGCTCAGTGGGTTAAGGTTCTGGAGTTGCTGCAAGCTGCAGTGTAGTTCACAGACATCCCTGGTTCTGGCATTGCTGTGGCTGTGGTGTAGGCTGGCAACTGCAGATCCAATTGGACCCCTAGTCTAGTAACTTCCATATGCCAGGGGTGTGGCCCTAAAAAGATGAAAGAAAGAACCGAAGTCAAATGTTTTCCTTTTTTTTTTTTTTTTTTTTACCATTTCTTGGGCCGCTCCCGTGGCATATGGAGGTTCCCAGGCTAGGGGTCCAATCGGAGCTGTAGCCGCCAGCCTACGCCAGAGCCACAACAACGCGGGATCCAAGCCACGTCTGCGACCTACACCACAGGTCATGGCAACGCCGGATCGTTAACCCACTGAGCAAGGCCAGGGATGGAACACGCAACCTCATGGTTCCTAGTCGGATTCGTTAACCACTGAGCCACGATGGGAACTCTGTAAGTCAAATGTTTTTCACGGGTTTTAAATGAGGTAATTCAGTGTCTGGCATGTATTGCTCAATGAACATCATCACCTATTACAGTCTTGATGAGGAAATAATTTTTTTTGAAATTAGGAAGTTTTTTTAAAATTAAAGTATAGTTGGTTTACAATGTTGTGCCAATTTCTGCTGTACAGCATAGTGACACACACACACATACACACTTTTTATATTTTTTTCCATCATGGAGATTGGCTATAGTTCCCTGTGCTATACAGTAGGACCGTGTTGTTTATCCATTCTAAATATAATGGTTTGCATATTCTCTAACCTCCCAGTCCATCACACTCCCTCCCCACTCCCACTTCTCCCTTGGCAACCACACATCTGTTCTCTGTATCTATGAGTCTGTCTCTGTTTTGTAGATAGGCTCATTTGTGCCGTGTTTTAGATTCCACATTACAAGTAATACATGGAATTTGCCTTTCTCTTTCTGACCTATGTCACTTAGTATGATAATATCTGGTTGCATCCATGTTGCTGCAAATGGCATTATTTCATTCTTTTTTATGCCTGAGTAGTATTCCACATCTTCTTAATCTGTTCTTCTGTTTATGGACATTTAGGTTGTTTCCGTGTCTTTTGCTTCTATGAACATAGGGCTGCATGTATACTTTTTGAATTATAGTTTTGTCTGGATATATGCTCAGGAGTGGGATTGTTGTACCATATGGTAGGTGTTTTTTTTTTTTTTTTTCAGTTTTTTGAGGAACCTCCATGCTGTTTTCCATGGCCGTTGTACCAATTTACATTCCCACCGACAGTGTAGGAGGGTTCCCTTTTCTCCACATCCTATCCAGCATTTACTGGTTGTAGACTTTTTGAGGATACAATTCTCGTTGGTGTAATGTGGTACCTCATTGTAGTTTTGATTTGTATTTCTCTAATAATTAGGGATGTCGCACTTGTTTTCATGTGCCTACTAGCCATCCATATGTCTTCATGGGAGAAATGTCTATTTAGATCTTCTGATCATTTTTGATTGGATTGTTTACTTTTTGCTGTGGAGTTGTAGGAGTTATTTGTATATTTAAGAGATTAAGCCCTTGCGGGTTGCATCATTTGCAATATTGTCTCCCCTTCTGTATGTTGTCTTTTCTATTTTTTATGATTTCCTTTGCTGTGCAAAAGCTTGAATTTGATTGGGTCCCATGTGTTTGTTTTTCTTTGGGATTTCTCTGGGGGAAGGGCTGTGGACCCTGTGGGTGCCCTGCTGGGTCACCTTCCGTTCCTACTTCACTCAGCCCTGGGGGAAGCTGAGGTCTGTTGGTGCGACTCCCCCTCCCACGGTGTTGGCTGCTGGATGCAGACATCCTGCAGCAACAGCATCAGTCCTTCTTCTCATGTGAGGGTACCTGGCTTTGCCAGAGCTGTAATCATGGCCTTGCTGGTCAGAAACACTGTGTTCTTCCTGCTCTGTCTCGCAGGAACTCTGCCCGCTGCCCTTGCTGACATCTGTGTGTGCAGAGTAGTGGTGTTTCTCCAATTAGGCAAGTTGTGAAATTGAGGTGAAAGTCTGGAAAATCCATATCCCTGGGTGTGTGTCCAGCTCATGTTTCAGGGTCTGAGCTTTTCAGGGGGTTGGTGATGGGGTCATGGACAGGAGTGTGCTGGCTAGTGGGCAGGAGTGAGCTGACCCCATTCTCCAGGGAAAGAAGATCCAGCATGTGTGCACAATTCATGATATAAGGTCATGTGAAGGATGGAGGTACAAAGATAACGATGATGATATGCTGACATGTAATAGCAGATAACACACAATCCTCTGTTGTCAATGAGCCCCCCAGACTTGTATATATGAGCATGTATGTTTATTAGCTAAACTGATACACAGGATATGTAAAACAACAATTTAAAAAATACTAGTGGACAGGACTCTGGTGTAAATTCCAGAGAGCCCAGGGCCTCACAGGAAACATTTGTAGGTGTTGGCCCTGTTCCTGTTCTACAACCCGTGGTCCCCTAGTTGACTCATGAGAGTGGTTCAGACATTGCTCTGATTTTCTTGTAACTAAGGAGCAAGACCGAACTCTGCATGTATAGAAGCTCATTTCTGCCTCCATGATGTCAGCAGCCTCTGCTGAGCCATGTCCTGGCTTCTGGATACAGAAGCGTGTTCTCTTAGTCACTAGGATGCAGCCGCGTAGACACATACCTGTGCATGTGGTCTGCATGAGTCACACTTTCCCATCACTTCCTAAGTCTAGGCCATCACGAGCATGATCAACCATGGCCACGCTCTGGCATTTGCCTTTTTTTTTTTTTTTTTTTTTTTTTGCTTTTTGCCTTTTCTAGGGCCCCTCCCACGGCATATGGAGGTTCCCAGGCTAGGAGTCTAATTGGAGCTGTAGCCACCGGCCTACACCAGAGCCACAGCAACGTGGGATCCGAGCTGCGTCTGTGACCTACATCACAGCTCACGGCAACGCTGGATCCTTAACCCACTGAGCAAGGCCAGGGATCAATCCTGCAACTTCATGGTTCCTAGTCAGATTTGTTAACCACTGCACCACCACAGGAACTCCTGACATTTGCCATTTTTGTGGTGTATGTATTCCCACAGTGGCCAGTTTCAAGTGTCCGGTGAGAGGTTCCTGGACACGGAGTCCGGGGGATGCCCAGAAAGCATTTCCATCACACACAGTGCGGGCGGGAGAGGGTGAGAGCGAGCAGAGTGGGTAGTAGATACAGTATGACAACCAGTGAGTCTGCAGTGATGGGGGCAATTTCGAGGATGTGTTGCCTTGATTCTTAACATCGTTTATTCTTTGTGAGGCTCTAAGTTAGCTCCTAACACGAGCTGTGTTTAACATCCCGCACACACCATTCCTGAAGATTCCAATACGGCGTTCTCATTGGATGCCAGTGGCTCCAGCATCCTCTCGCCTTCCATGTTCAGCGCCTGGAACCCAGAATTTAAACTGAGAAAAGACAGACTAACAAGACAAGTAAAGATGGAAAGGCATGTGTACGTGTGTGTGTTTATAAAGAAATGTTACTTAAGGAGGCAGTGAGAAGGGGCCCTAAATACCCCCCTGGGCTGAGCAAAGGAAAAGTTTTAGAGGGTGAGTCAGGGCAAGGCGGCCAGGAAAGCCCTGTGAAGAAGGGAGTTTAGTGGAGTTTTCAGATCCAGGTTGGTGCCTTTTTTATTGATGAGAGTCGTTAAGTGGCCTCTTCCAGGCGTGGGAGAAGGCGAGGTCCCTACAACTGGGCATTTCCTTTATAGAGGGAAAGCATGTGCCCTGTTCCTACTGTGTTTCCTGAGTCCTCTGGTTCTCAGTGGCCTTCCGCCCAGAATACTCCCTATGCCAAATGAACATATTTGGATTGATAAATTCTGGTTCCCTTCATTTGAAACTCAGTGGTTTCCCCTTCAAAGTAAACTGGGGAATCCCCATGAGATCCCAGGTGTCACCTGAGCCCCTAGGTCTGGGATCATTGGGATCTGGCCCAGCAGGTACTGGATCCAGAAGGGGCTGGATTCCCGTCAACCCTCTGCTTGGCTGTGAAGGTGGCCCCGTGGGGCGGGCGGTTGGGAGGGGCACAGACCCACACCTGTTCTCCTAATGACAGCAGAGGTATGTTTCCCTATGTTGGGCTGGTCACACTCTCACTTGGGGTCCCTGTGGTGCAGCCATCCCACGCTAAAGGCACCTGAGGGTAGGGTTTGGGGTCCGAGCCCTGGCCCTGATGTAGCATTATGTAAACCTGTGTAGGGGATGTGCAGGGCATCATAGCTGGCTGGCTCCAGGATGGAGGTGGTCCTGTGTCCTGCGTGTTTGAGTCCAGACCTACCCACATGGACACTTGCTGCCTGAATGTCACATGCCCTCCAGGGGGCCTGAGTTCCTGTGCTCATGCCTGAAGGGCATTTCTGAGATAGGACATGAGCTGAGAGAGCCAGGGGCCAGGCTGTGAGAGAAGATGGAGGCAGGCGTGCAGTCTGTATCTCACAGATGAGAAAGGGTGGATCTCTGTTCCTGCGGAGGCAGAACAAGGACCAAGGGGTGATGGCTGTTGGTGTACTCGATGCTGTATGGGGGAGGAAAAATTTTCCTCTGCCCTCTTATATTCTGTGCCATCGATCTGCCAATTTAACTAACAAACAATGAATTAACAGGAACCAAGATTTATTGTGTCTGTGTACAGAGCCCTTCACAGAAAAGTGGAGGCATAAAGTGACAGACCTAAGGATATAGGTGCCTATGACAAGACAAAGGAAGACAGGTTTCAGTTTTGGGGCCCAGGAAGTTGTGGGAAGGTAAATGTATGGGGGAAAATAACAAAAGATGGAACCCATGTAAGTGAGGTTTGTTATGCAGACTGAAGTCAGTACCTTCTCAGATGATAAAGGTCTTTCTCCCCTTCCTGGTGCAGGAGAGGGAGGGGGGCATCCTCACAAAGGGGTCAGCAGGTGGAGGAGGGCAGAGTTTTCCTTTCTACAGCTTCTCAGTCACCTCCACTCAGAGGAGCCCTTGTGAGCCAAAGTGGCATAGTTGGGTGGCAAATTTTGACCCCCCCCCCCCCAGGCTGTATAGAGAGTTTCCTGACTCAGGGTTTGAGGTTAGTAGGTATGAACTATTGCATTTGGGGTGGATAAGAAATGAGGCCCTGCTCTATCACACAGGGAACTATATCCAATCACTTATAACAGGATGGAAGGTAGTATGAGACAAATAAGGTGTATGTATGTATGCATGACTGGGTCACTTTGCCATACAGCAGAAATGGACAGAACATTGTAAATCAACTATAATAAAAAGTTTCCCACAGTTGGAGGTGGTGCCAGTGGATAGGCCTCCTCCAAACTAGAGGGAACTCCTCCCCTTAGAGGAGAGTGTCCAGAATGTCCAGGTGGTGGCAAGGATGCTGCATGGTTACTGTGGGCCTCTGTTCTGATGCCTTGTGTGTTTTAGCTCAAAGAATCCACCCTGTGACCCTATGGGATGGGCACTATTACCACTCCAACCTTACAGGTGAGAAACTGAGGCCTGGACAGTGGGGTAACTGGTCCAAGGATGGCTCCTTGGTGGTGGAGGTCCGGTGCAAACCCAACTCTTGGCCACCCCTCCATAGCAGCTGGGGACTGTGCTTCCTGGGGCCACCATAACTAACACCACCGACTGGGTGGTTAAACAGCAGACATGTAGTGTCTCCTGGGTTCAGATGCTGACATTCTGAGTTCGAGGTGTGGGCAGGGTTGGTTTCTCCTATGGCCTCCTTCTTTGTCATGTAGAAAGCCGTCTTCTCTTCCTGCTGGGTCTTCTCTTCCTGCTGGGTCTTCTCTCAAAGAGAACCAGATGTTGCTGCATTAGTGCAATGTGGTGTGGTTTTGCACTTAAAAGAGGTATTCAGATCTAGTTGTAAATGTTCTTGAAAAGCCTCTTCTCGTCTAGTCAAACTGCTTTTAGTGAGTCTCACCAGTGGTTTTACCTCTGCAGAGCATTTGAGGACTGGGCTGACTTTTTGAGAGGATTGAAATTGTTCATATTGTGATCCTAAATTTTATATTCGCTATATTTCCTAAAGTATACCTTAATAAATATTTTATGACCAGAAAAAAAAAAAAAGAGAGAGAGAACCAGAGCAAGATGGTGATAGAAGCATCAAAACAGATTTTATTTAGGAGACATGGCAGGGGGCATATGTAACCAGGCTCCATCCTGAATTCAGAGTGGGCCAGGGGTTTACAGCCAACCAGCAGGATGAGGGGCCGTGATGGACCCTTGCTAAGATAGAGATCAGGGGTGGGGGAATCCGGCTACACTGACCTACCAGGATCCTCGCAATCAGACATCGCCTGGGGGAGGTGGAGGATGAGCACCCAGTCGGGTATCCAGGCTGATCAGGTATTTGGGATGACCAGGTATCCAGAGTAACCAGGTACCTGGGGTGTTGAGGTATCCAGGGTGACCAGGACCCCAACTGACCAGCTATCCAGAGTGACCAGGTCCCTGGTGTGAACAGGACCCCAGAGTGACCAGCTATCCAAGGTGACCACATATCGAGGGAGGGTCTCTGCAGGGGAGGAAAGAACTTCCTGCCCTCTGCCCATGTGGATTTTCCGGCCGGGGCCCCACATACAAGGCTGGCCAACAAGAGGAAGGCACCCACACGTTCATTAGGAAAATGTTAGCTCACAGAAGCATTCGTGGCATCACTCATACACATGGGGGCACCTGGTGATGAACACCCCATCACTGGGTGACCAGAACTTGGGCTTGTCACCTACCTTGGGCTGGACAGAGGAGGGGGTTTGGGATTCTTTGGGGGGCAGTAAGTTATGGGAGGGCAGCCAGGAAACTACAGATAACAAGGGTGTTTAGTGCCATTGGTTCAATGCATTTCCTCTATAGAGGTGAATTTCCTTTGCAGGAGGAATGCCTGTGCCCTGTTCTAGAGCTTTCCTTGTGTCTGCTGGACCTGGGTGACCTTTAGCTCAAAGTGACCCCCATGCCAAAGAGGCATCTTCTGGGATGGTGTGTTCTGGTGTCCTCCTTTATGCGCTGACTTAGCAGGATTCTTGCTAAGATGGGGCTGGGCAGGCCGAGCAAGGACAGGGCCAAAGTTGAGGCCAAGGATGGTCTGGGTGAGACATGGTTGAAGAGAGTCCTGATTACCTCCTGCGGCCCTGGGTATGTGTCTGGTACCCCTGTGCCCTGATCCCCCCTTCCTCTAAAGACAGCTGTCCTATGGGATCTGTCCTCTCGAGAGTAGGGTTTGCACCCCACAGGGAAAGAGAGACATCTGTGTCCTGACCCCAGGGGCTCAGGGAATGACATATTTGGAAGAAGGGCTTGGTCCTTTAAGTAGGTAAGACGGAGGCATTAGGGTGACCCTAATCCTGTGAGACTGTGCCCTTTTAAGATGAGGGGAGTGAGTTCCCATCATGGCTCAGTGGAAATGAATCCCACTAGTATCCACAAGGATGTGGGTTCGATCTCAGGCCTCACTTAGTGGGTCAAGGATCCAGCATTGCCATGAGTTGTGGTGTAGGTCACAGACAAACCTCGGATCCTGCATTGCTGTGGCTGTGGTGTAGGCCTGCATCTGTAGCTCCAATTCGACCCCTAGCCTGGGAACCTCCATATGCCACATGCGTGGCCCTAAAAAGACTAAATAAATAAATAATAAGATGAGGGGAGCCATAGACACAGAGGCTAGGCCATGTGAAGATGAAGGCAGACATGGGAGGGAGGCAGCCACAAGTCCTGGGACACCTGGAGCCCCCAGAAGCTGGAAGAGTCAGAAAGGACCCTCCCCTGGAGCCTCAGCCCTTTCCGTAGACAGTGGCCAGGGGTGGGCCTGAACTGAAGGTAGCGCTGTGGCCCCTGACTGTTCTGTGTTCCCTCTGTGGTGCCCTGGGGGCGGCTCTCACAGGACAGTGACCAGTGAGTTGGTTTCAGGTGAGACTGCAGGTATGTGTCCTCTAAACACGCAGGCCTGTCTCATCTTCCCTCTGGGGCTCTGGTCACACAGGGCGACTCTGTGCAGGAGCCCAGGTGTGGGTTACAAGTGCTGATTACTCTCCAGAATGATGGAGGGTGAATTTCTCACCATTCCTGTTCAGAGTAAATTACAGAGTTAAAAGCAGAGGGGGTGCCTGTTACTCAGCCATGGGAAGGAGTGAAGCGCTGACACAGGCCACATTGTGGAAACGATGCTCAGAGAAAGAACCCAGATGCAAAAGGACAAGTTGGGTGTGTTGCACTTACATGAAACGTCCAGATCAGGCAGATCCATGGAGACAGAAAGGGGATGGTGGTGCTTGGGCCGTGGTAAATGAGGGGGGGCCTCTGAAGGGTGAGGGTTGGGGGGAGATGGTGGAAGCGTTCTAAAATGGATTGCGCTGATGGTCGCACACCTCTGTGACTCAACTGAAACACCGCTGACCTTTGTTCTTAAAATGAGTGAATTGTGTGGTATTGGAATTAAATCTCAATGAAGCCTTATCAAAAGTGAAAACCTGGAGGCGTCCAGTCCCACCTCCGGGATCTGACCCCTGAGGTGTGGGGTTGGGAAGGACCTGAATGTCTAAAAGCCCCATCGTGTACAGCCAGGCGGTCTGAGGCACCTCAGGAAATGCTTCCCGTGGCATCAGACACGTGGGCCCTAGTGTGGTCAGGCCTTGGGTAGCGAGGCTGGATTCCAGGGCCTTGCCATGCTCTCTTGGGGACGGTGGCATCACCTCCATAGGAGAAGGCAGGTCAGCTTGAACCTGCTTCTTTGCATTTCTTCTCTCCCCTCGATGGTGATGGCTGACCTGTGCCAGAGCCACCAAGGCGAGAGCACCAGGCACAGAGTGACTGAGAGGTCAGACGCAGTGGGGCGGGCTCTGCGGAGGCAGCGACCCAGGACTGAGGCCCTAGAGCCTCCTGAGTGTCACTGCTCTGGTGACCTACTCACGGGCATTGCCGTCAGGCTTGAGGGTTGAAGCAGATTGAGGGTAGATTTCATTGGTAGAGACTGCCCTTCCTGGCTTCTCTACCTGTAATTTGGTGTGGATACCACCTCCTCCCCGTTTTTTTTTTGTCTTTTTGTCTTTTTAGGGCCACCCCCATGACATATGGAGGTTCCCAGGCTAGAGGTCCAATCTGAACTCTAGCCACAGCCACAGCAATGCCAGATCCTTAACCCACTGAGCGAGGCCAGGGATCAAACCTATGTCCTCATGGATGCTAGTCAGGTTTGTTAACCACTGAGCCATGACAGGGCCTCCCGATGCCTGCATATTTTAATTTTTTTTCACCATCCCCATGGCATATGGAAGTTTTCAGGCCAGAGTTGGAACCCACACCACGGCAGGAACCCAGGCCGCTGCCGTGAGAATGACAGATCCTTAACCTACTGAGCCACAAGGGAACTCTGGCCCCTTTTTAAATCAAAGTGATGTGCTTTAATTACATATTAAGAATGATGTTCTGTACATGTAAAGAATAATCGTAAATATCAAGAGCGAGAACATCACAAGAGGACATGCCTTTCCTGCATCACAGTCTTGTCCCCACCAGGAGATACATGTTCTCCCGATTTTGTGACAGGGATCTTGTCTTCAGAGTTTGTGTCCCTGAGATTCTTTTATCCTGTGGATATAGGGTTTTTCTTAGTAATTTTCAATAATGTTAAGTAAAAACATAATTGCTGTGTGTGGAATCTTCCTTTGTGTGAGTGCGCATGGCTCATTTCTGCATCTGATTGTGATGGTTGTGGGTTTGGCTGCTGTGGCTACAGAGTCCATGTCCACGTGTCCACAAGCAGTGCTCATGGCTGTGAGTTTGACTGGAAGCAGCACTGTGGTCTGTGTGTGCAAATACTTTGCTCTCTGACCCAGATAGTTTCAGAAGTGCTTGTACTCTGCCGTGTACCAGCATCCTTTGCTCCACATGAGGCTGATATTTGATACCGCGTCTTTAATGTCTGCCAATCTCTGCTAGCTGTATGCATAGCATTTTCTTCTGGAGTTCCTGCCTGGGTTATTAGTGAATTTGTGCATCTCGTTGGCATTCATGGACGATTAGCTGTTGTTTTTTAAAAAAAGTTTAAAAACTTGTGCTCAAATATGTAGAACATGAAATTTCACATCGTAACCATTTTTTTTTGGCTGAACTCAGAGGATATGGAAATTTCCGGGCCCGGGATTGAACCCACACCACATTGTGACCTGTGCCACAGCTGCAGCAACACTGGATTCTTAACCCACTATGCCATAGTGGGAACTCTGATCTTAACCATTTTTAGGTGCACATCTCAAGTCATGAAGCAATTCACACTGTTGTGCAAACATCCATCTCCAGAACTTTTTCACCTTACAAAACTGAAACTGTCCCCAATAAACACTAACTCCCCATCCCCCCTTCCTCAGCCCCTGCCCCACATCGTACTTTCTGTCTGTGGATCTGACACATTCCATTGTGTGGATGGGCACTGTTCTGCTTCACTCTTCATCCATCAATGGACAGGTGTAACGTCGACATTAATTTCTCATGTCAAAATATTGTGGAATAACTTCAGAAAGTCTTATGAATCAAAAGTCATTTGCTGGTAACTTTTTTCTTAACCTTTTTGTTTTGAAAAACATTAAGGTAAAGAAAAGGGGACAAATACATATGAACTTCCCTTGTGTTCAGGAATTGATGCTTTACAATACTCATTATTCCCTGTGTGTGAAGCGTGTGCTGGACTGTGTACATACGTGTGCTGTGTGTGTGCATAGGTGTGTGTAGGAGCACATGTTAGTGTGTGCAGGGCATACCTGTGCTATGCATTTTGTGCATGCATAGTCATGTGCTAGCATGTGCATATTTGTGCTGTGTATGTGCCTATGTTGGAGTGTGTGCTGCACATATGTGTTCACACACCTGTGTGTTGGCTGGAAGCACTTGCAAGTTGGTTGCAGACTGAATTGGGGCATGAATACATCAGCACATCCTGCTCAGTTGATCCTGTGTTGCTGTGTGAGGTCACAGATCTCAGGCATTTAAGTGGATGGAGCAGGCTGTCTAACAGAGTCTGTCTCCCCACCATGGTAGCTGTCTCAGTAATGTCCTTCACGTCTTCCCTAAGCCTCATCAAGGGTCTAACCTAGGCCCCCATTACATTCAGTCCCCTGTCCCAGATCTCCAGAAAGGCACAATGTCATGGTTGGAGAGCCTGGCCCGGGCTGTGGACAACCCCTCTAGGCCCTGAATGTAGCTCCTGTGCCCCTATCACTCAGCATGGCCTTGACTGGAATGGGGCCACATAGCCTCCTTCCTTGGAGGGTCCCAAAACTATCATGGGGATTCATTACCCCCAAACTCAGCATTAGGAGAGGGGGATTGCTAGCCCCCCGGGTCTCCTCTGTGTGAGACCCTGTGCTTTTGAAAGAGCAGGCAATGTGGATGTGGGGTGGATGCTGGCCAGCAGAAGGGGGCACATGGGCCACAGGTGGAAACAGGCACGTGCCCATGGACCTCGGCCTCTGGGTTCTCTGCTTGAGCGGCTTCTGTGTCCCGTCCTTTCCCCATGATCCCCCCAACTGACCCTGCACATACTGCCATGATGCAGGACCTGGGAGCCAGGCTCTCAGTATCCTAAACACGGTCTACCTGGACTGTGTGGGACAGTCCACCCGGATTGGGTGGGACTGTCCTTTCCCAACTTCCAGGGCAGCCACTCCTGTGGGGACCAGGATGCTGGGATCAGGCCACATCTGGTCTGTCCTTGCAGGAGCCTAGTTTGCCCCATGAGAATCTCCTAGCAGATGACTGTGTCCTAACCATCATGTGGCCAGAGAAATTGGGAACATTTTTGTTTTGCATGGGGAAATGTTTAATTACAGAAAGCCTTTGTGCAGTTTCCTGATGTGGGTGAAGTTTGGAGCCCAGTGTCAATTTATTGACCAAGAAATGGACATCCTACTTCCCACAGCAGGCTAAGCCCCTGTCCAGAGATGAGAAACCCCATGTGGATGACCTGTGCCTCTCGGGGAGCAGCCCTAAGCTAGTTTATACATGACCAAGTTCTGTCTACACAGTAGATTTAGACCTTTCATGTGCTGTCTACACTGGGTGTGTTTAGACCTGACCATGTGCTGTCTACACTGAGTGTGTTTAGACCTGACTGTGTGCTGTCTACTGTGAGAACGTTTAGACCTGATAGGTTCTGCCCCCACGAGGATGTGGGAACCTGGATGGAGACCCAGCCTCAGTCCTGGAGCTTCAGGGGTGTGTGGGGACCTGGGTGGAGATCTGGCCTCAGTCCTGTGAGATTCAGGGGGACGTGACCTGGGGGAGACTCAGCCTCGGTCCTGGGGCTTTGTGGGGATGTGGGGACCTGGGGGAATCCCGGTCTCCATCCTGGGAAGCTTCGTGTTTCTGTCTGAATGTCAGCGCCTAAGTGTTGGGTCTAGAGCTGTGCAGGCTTATCTGTGGGTCACAGTGTCTGCTCTGAGTGTGGTGACCTGGCCTCCCAGGGGTCAGTGCTATGGGAAGCCCAGAGACCCACCCCTGAAAAGGTCACCTTCCCTGGGGCTGGTGCAGACCCCTCACCTGGGCTACCTCACAATGACTCCAATTCAGCAGCACGCACAGGGCGAGGAGGGGGCAGGTTTCCCTGGCAAACTGATTGCTGGGCTTGGGGATCTCAGTTTCAGTCCAAAAGGCAGCAGGTGAAGTAGCCCTTAGAGTGTCCTTCTGGTTGCCCCTCCCCCTTGCAGAGCCCAGACCTGCACCTCCTCTTTCAACTCTGCTGTCCTGTGAGTTTTCTCATCACCTCAGTAAGACAGGAAAGGGCTAAGCATGCCAGAGACAAGGAAATGTGTTCAACTTTATCTGAAAGCTTTAAAAACAAAGACAGTAGTCCAGAACCAAGTGAAAAGAGGAGGGGATTGACTTCTCTGGGAAAAGTGTTGGGGGGAGGAGATGTACCCTGCATTTCTTTCTATGGTCCTAGCAGGTCCCAGGGCCCTACATCACACTGGGGTCCCACCCAGCACAGCCCTGGTATCAACCAAGAGGATGTGACCCCAGGCGCAGTGTTTGGGGAGGTGGGGTCACTGAGTGTGGATGTGGTACCCAGGTGGGGAGTCTGGGGAGTTGGGGTGGAAGTCTCACTCCCCAACCCCCTGCAGTCCTGGCTTTGCAGTCCATGATTTGTCAACTCCAGGGCCCCATTTGAGTGTATTCCTGCAGTGTTTGCTGAGGAATCAGTGTGGAAGAGTTGACTTTCAGTCTGAAGCTCAGCCTGTTTGCGTGTCAAGACCCTGCATTTAGGGACAGGGCATATGAGGGACAGTGTGTTTGGGGCCCAGATGAGCCATGACCTGACTGGCCATGTGGGTCCTTCTGGTCCCATCTCTTGAGCTGAGCCTCATTTGTGTCATCGCTGTCCCCACTGGTGCTCCAGGGATGCTGGTGTCTGAGTTAGATTGCTCTGGTGTCCCTGCTCCCCTCCCCTCTCCCTGCAGGTTTGAGGGCGTGGGGGCTGCTTGCTGTGTGGTCTGTGCTCCTGTGGCAGGAAGGACTCTGCAGGGGACACTGTAGAGTGGGGGACATGACCCAAGAGTGTGGGGCCCACAGACGACCCTGCATTAGGGCTGTGACACCTGCTTGGGCTGTCTCATCACACACAGTGTTCCCAAGATCCCATGGAGGAGGGCACGGTGGGCAGCTTGGGACCCCAGAGGCCCTCTTCCTGTCCTAAAGCTCAGAGAGCATGTCCACCTTGGGCTCCGGATTCAGCCTGCATCTCCTCCATATCCCTCTGTCATGTCTTGAACACAGGAAGACAACTTTGACTGGTCCTGTTAGAATCAGGGTCTCTAAATTAGGCATCCTGGGAGAGGAGCTGTTTTTAGGCCTAAAGAGGGAACAGCTAATGAGTGTAAAACATTTTCTGGTGAAATTAATATTCAATGTTTATCTCTATATTACTCAGCTGTTGACTTCTATTAGTCATAATCCTGGTTTTAGATCTGATGCAGGCATTTAGAGGAGTCAAAATTTAAATCTTCATCATCTGTGTATTTGTAGCTTCAGTTTCATTGATGACCTGGAGTTTTTAGGAAAGGGTTTCTGATTGCATGGATCACATAAAGGACTTGCTGTGTTGATAGATAATTAAGATTAGAACAGTGGGAGTAGCCGCTGTGGTGAAACGGGATCAGCAGCGTCTCTGGAGCAATGGGAAGCAGTTTCCATCCCCAGCCCAGCACAGTGGGTTAAGGACCCAGCATTGCCACACCTGCAGCCTAGGTTGAATCTGTGGCTCAAATCTGATCCCATGCCTGGGAACACTATATGCTGCAATGTGACCAAAAGAAGAAGTGAAAAAAGGGGCCCAGATCATGGTGGATTCTCTAGGCTATAGAAGGTGTCAGGAGTTTCCTCTCATTGTAATTGGAAGCTGAAATGGACAACACTAACAGCCTGAACCTGGCCAGAACACAGACTGGGGCTTGAACCGAAGTGCTGGGCCTTGAACCCAACCTAAATGCAGATTGGGACTTGAACCATGGCTTTATTTACTTACTTACTTACTTATTTATTTATTTATCTTTTAGGGCCGCACCTGTGGATGTGGAGGTTCCCGGGCTAGGGGTCCAATCAGAGCTGTAGCCACTGGCCTACACCATAGCCACAGCAATGTGGGATCTAAGCCATGTCTGTGACCTACACCACAGCTCACGGCAATGCCGGATCCTTAACCCACTGAGTGAGGCCAGGATAGAACCTGCATCCTCACGGATGCTAGTTGGATTCATTTCCACTGCACCACGACGGGAACTCCGAACTCAGGGTTTTAAATTAGAATCACTCATGCAGTGTCTGGACTCACAGAGGTTCAGGTTTTCTCATGCCTCTTTGAGGATCCAGTGGGCTACAGTTTTATTATCCAAGGGGAGTGGGGCCAGAAGACTGCCTCTTCCTTTCTGAGAGTAGTGGTAGCTCCTCCTTTGTATCCAATAAGGTGTGTATTCAAGTCAGCAAAATGTGTTTCTCAAACTCCTGGCCTTGTTCTGAATCTGAATGCAGGCCTCATCCCATCCCCCACCCAGAGACCTGAGGCAATTCTTATACCACCACTAGTCAGTCAATCCTGTAGAGTTCTGATGGCTTTTTTGAGTAATTTATTAACTTAGATTTTCCAAAGTCCCCTAAGTTTCCCCCTTTATCTATGGGCCCTTATTGGGGTTTCTACAATGACATGGGCCTACTCCATCCCTCTCAAAGCCAGTAAGGAATTTAAGAGCCAGAGTCACATAATTAGATTTACTGGAAGGGCAGACATAGGCACAATTGTGATGTATTTGAGAAATGTAAAAATTTTGCCCTGATGTTGGAAATTACAATAACTCTGGCTCAGGTCGTCAGTGTCAGAAAGTGAGACACGTGGACAAGGAGAAATCTTGACAAGGCTCTTTACTTCTGCAGAAGGGCGCGGGTGCTCCAAAAAGTGTGCACGCTGAACAAAGGACCCTCCCTTATTTATCCCTAACGTGGGTGATGTATCTGTCCCCTTCCCATTGGTCAGGTCAGGGTGCACAGTCTTCCCAGCTGGCTAATTTGAAACAAATTGTTACTGGGAAAAGAGGTAAGGAGGAAGGGGGTCACAGGGTTGATTCAGCAGAAGCTGGAAGCTGGAGCCAGAGCAAAATGGAATAACCAAGATTTCCTTTGATAGAAAAGACATTATGTTACTTTCCACACTGACCTGAATAGAAGGTAGCTACTAGAAAATCATGTAAAATGAGGTCATGAGAGATAATGTGACCCAGACATGGGTTTAAACTTTATGTAATTAAAAAAAAAAATTAGAACAGTGGCTGGTAAATGGTTCAAGTTGTCCTACTTATGCATCTGGTGTACATGTATGAATCAATTTAGTTGTCAATATTAGTAAAATGATAGAGATGGCAGGAACTTAACCAGAAATGGTTATTAATGTGTGATCATGAAATTGTAGAAGTTCTTCCAGAATAGGTGACATTGCCCCTTAAGAGCCTACCTGAAACTGATATGCCTAGTGACATATAGGATTTTTGACCCTGAATTGACTTTGGCAAAGCAACATAATTTTACCTGTTAGTTCACTTATTGAGAAAGACATGATGGTTATGGTGTTGACTGGACACCAGTTGACAAGGACTGGATTCCTTCCTTAATTGTGAATGCACATGGGTAGACTCTGCAAATGTAGGATAGGTTGGAGGCGTAGTGTAACCATTCTAGGTTAGTAGTGATAGTTTCAGCTGCTGAGACTTCCTGTTTGGGTGCAGATGCTTCTGAGATGATGAAGAGAATTGGCATCACTGCTGCTACTGAGTGAACAAGGTCGTAGATGAACTCTTTCATGTGGTGTGTGCATCAGGGTAGTGGCAATAATGTGACATCCCTAAAAGACAAAGTGCTGTGGGAAGAAGGTCATATTTACTCCTACACATATAATTGTAAAGTGGATTTTTGCTCACGTTAAGTGTAAATCTGAGAATAGTGAAAATCAGTGTACAAAGCCTCCTATAATGTTGTAGTCTGCTCCCATTGACATTACATAATGGAAATGCAATGCTGCTGAGTATGTACCATGGAGGACAGTGTCCAGGGATGAACTGGATAAAACGCTTCCTGTCAAATCACCTGTTGTAAAAAGAATAGATTCTAAAGCTCACAGTAGGTGGGAGATTATGTTATGCTACCTCTATGAAGAGGTGCTAATCAGCTAAATGCTATTACTCCTGGAAGAATAGCAATAATTATGGCAGCTGATGAAAGTGAGCTCATGGGTTGACATCTATCCTCATGTAAAGATATGATGGCCCCACAAGATAGAGCCTAAAATCCAATGGGCATGATTCATACCATTCCCATGTGTCTGCAAAGCACTTTCTGTCCTGAATAGTATGTAATAATATGTGAGACTATTCTAAACCCAGGTAGGCTATGGATATAGATGGTACTGCCAAGTCCAGCTCTGCAGGATGGGGCTGAAGAACAGGTGCTGTGAAACTTAAGGAGAAAAGTTAACATAAAACAAAGGTGGGAACCGGGGAACTCAAGGTCTCAGGGACCAAGAGCGCCACCTCAAGAAACCACACTGCTTTTATTGTTCTCTTGAGGATTACATCAAGTGGGAAGGGGGTTGTGGGTGCAGGATACAGGTTTTTTTTAAGTTATTTTAAAAGTCACATAGCCGGCTGCTGATTAAGCTTTTATTCTGACCTTTAGGCATTTAACAGTGATTAGCATTTGAGGAAGCTTGGCTTCAACTACCTATGCATAGCATCTAGAGAATCACCACTGTTGCACCTCATTCTCCTTGCTAATGCATATCCTGCTAATGACCCCTCATAAACCCCTTGGGGCCATGAGGCTCCTCTTTTTTTTTGTTTGGAAGAGGACGTATCATGTTGTGCAAATGGTGTGCCAATCTGCACAGGTCCAACGTGCCTAGACCAACGCATTAGGTCCTCATTCAGCTGAGCCTATGAATAACTTATGCCTTTAGGTCTTTGGTCTTAAGCTTAAGTCATTCACCAGAACTGTGACTGTTTTTCAAGCAGGAAGATGGGGTAAAGTAAAGCAGGACAAGATGGAGTTTTCGGCAAAGAGGCTAAGGAAATATTGTAGAAACATATCTTGTGACATGACACTGTGAGCAAAGAATCATATTAGGTGTTGGTATAGAATTATGTCTCTTCCTGAAGGGTCAAATAAAGTAGCATTTAAATTTTGATCTGTTAACTAGAATAATTCTGGCTGCTAGTGTTGCCAGAACTCAGTCTCTGCTCACCAGTGCTGAAAAGAAGTGCAGAGACAGATTTTGGGGTGAAGGAGAAAAAAAAATAGCTTTATTGCTTTGCCAGGCAGCGAAGGGTCACAGCAGGCTAACCTCTTAAAGACTGTGGCCTCCTTAGGAGAGATTGGGAAGCAGTTTTATACTTTTGAGAGTGAAAAATGGGGCTGAAGATAAGGATCAGGGTAGAAGCCAGCTGACATTGTTTTCAAAGCAGGTGTTCGATGGTCTAGTGGTCTTCCTTCCAGAATAAAGAATGCTTCAGTAACACCTTCCAATTGTTGGGGCTTCTAGTTCTGCAGAAGAATTCAAAGGTACTGTTATCCATATTCCTCAAGGAGGGACCAAGACCCTGCCCCCAAATCTGCACTATTCCTTCTTGATCACTTCTCTCCAGTTTCTGCATCCCCTCTCTTCCCAGATTATCAACTGTTTGAACCTGCCCTTTGCCACTCAGGGAAGGCCATGGAGGCTGAAGTTTATTCCCCAAAAACAGGCAATGGAGGACACACAAAAGCTTGTGTGTCTAGGAGCCCCACAGGACACTAGCTTGGTTACGCTAGGACTGAGAGTGCTAATTACAGTAAGACAGCTATAATTGGGGCCAATCCAACAAATAATGGTGTTTGGAATTGGAACAATGGCTGGTGGTTTTACATTAAAGATTCTAGTCATCAAAGTATTCCCATAAAGATTTGAGGAAACGTCTGCTAAAATTAAGGAGAAAATGGTTAGCTCAACAGAGGCTCCTACATGTGCCACATTGCTGGCTAGAGGTGGATGTATGCTTCAACTGGTACCAGAACCAGCTCTGCTATTGATGATACAAGGAGGAGTATGAATGAGGGGGGAAGTAGTCAAAGCTTATATTATGCATGTGGGGAAATGCCACATCAGGTGCCTCAGTTATTAGTGGAACAAGACAGTTTCCAAACTTTCCAATCATAGTGGACAAAACTATTACAAATGCAGGGCCTGCCATGACTACATTACAGATTGGCTCATCTCCATGTAGGCTCCAGATCAGCACAGCTCAGCATGGATTTATAGACTTTGGGTGTTGCCTACTCTTCCTGTCCAGGCACCAAATAGCAAATACAAAGTGCCAATATCTTTGTGATGTGTTGAAAATACTCAGCAGTTTATGGACACAGGTAAGATGGCTGAGCAAGCATCCAAGTATAAATCTAAACAGATTGAGCTCTCTTTTCACCAAACCCTGTGATGAATCAACAAATTGAATTGCAAATTCAGAGAAGTAGTTTCAATTCTGCAGCTGCTTTTCCAGACTTTTATTTCTCTTGAAGGTGAGAGAAGTAGAATTATAGCCAGTTGACTGGAGTGTTTACCTGTTAAGCTAAAATTTCCTGAGGCAGAAGCCCATCTTAAAGAATTTGCTTTGCATTCAATTGATGTAGGCTAGAGACTTGCAATCCTTATCTTCAGAATTTAAATAAATTGTATTTGTTTAGGGTTTTGAAAACATGGTCAAAATGAACCTAAATTCTTAGTCCAGTACTGATAGAATGGGTGTTAATTGTAGTAATAGAGGTAGTTCCCATTGTGGCTCTCCGGGTTAAGAATCCAGCTAGTATCCATAAGGACGTGGGTTCTATCCCTGGCCTCACTCAGTGCATTAAGGATCTGGTGTTGTCACGAGCCGTGGTGTAGGCTGCAGATGCGACTTTAATCTGGTGTTGCTGGGGCTACGTGTATCCCGGCAGGTACAGCTCTGATTCAACCCCTAAGCTGGGAACTTCCATATGCCACAGGTGTGGCCCTAAAAAGATACTTACATGAAAGAATTATAGTAATAATAGAGTAGATATTATGATTGGTAATGCAAGGGAGGTTATTTGTTTTGTATATGCAAATTGTCATTTTGTCTTGATGTTTATTGAAGGGAATATAGTTAGTGGTGTGGACAATGATGGCCACAAGTAGAAATATATGCCAAGTAGTGCTCTGATGGCTAATAGGGTAAGTAGGAAAATGTTATCATGTTATCTCTTGCATGATTATTCACTTGGGTAAAAACCCCGATAGTGGTGGGAGACCTAATGATGCTCTAGTGGCGAGGATAAGGATTGTGAGGGGAGGTGTGTGGTTTTCTGTGTGTGATGATGATACTGTTGCGGTACTTGAGCTGGGCATCAATATTAAGAAGATGTGTTATTATGATATAAATCAGTGCATTTAGGATTGTTATGGCTGGATTGCGCATTGTAATAGCTGTTATGTGTATATATAGGCACTTGATGAGCAGGCCACAATTTCTGTACTTGATCTTGGTTGAATCCTCTGCAGTCTCCAGGTATGATTCATGATAGAGCTGACTGATAATATATTTAGGTCGATGTGAGGCAAGAGATAGGCTCCAGCATAGACATTTCAACTAACTTCCTGTTGACACTTCTTTTTTTTTTTTTTTTTTTTTGTTGTTGTTGTTGTTATTATTGCTATCTCTTGGTTCTTGGGCCGCTCCCGCGGCATATGGAGGTTCCCAGGCTAGGGGTTGAATCGGAGCTGTAGCCACCGGCCTACGCCAGAGCCACAGCAACGCGGGATCCGAGCCGCGTCTGCAACCTACACCACAGCTCACGGCAACGCCGGATCGTTAACCCACTGAGCAAGGGCAGGGACCGAACCCGCAACTTCATGGTTCCTAGTCGGATTCGTTAACCACTGCGCCACGACGGGAACTCCCCTGTTGACACTTCTTGAGGCAGGAGATAGGTGTAAATAGCCTCTTGTTTTCATTTCCTGAGACAGGACATAGGTGGGCTCTGGGATAAACATTGAAAAGCAGACACCTGTCTGTGCTTGGGGATGGAAATAACAATGTGCCCAAGGCAAATACTTGGTACTTATTTTCTGTGACCTGTTAAACAATGACAGGCTCAGAAGAGGGGCTGAGCCCTGATTGGTCAAAAGACCAAGAGGTCACATACTCCCCATCCTCAGGGTCAGGGAGACCCCAACTACACATGCTCAGAAAGACTTCTCTGGGCATAAAGGGATGGGATGCCAGGCCATAATAAGTCTAGATAACCTTCCCACAAGGCCTTGCTTTGGAATCCATCTTGGCCAAAAGATGTGCATGCAGATCGGGGAGGGCCCTGGGCCCAGTCGGGTAAAAAGATAAAACAAGATAATTGGCCAAATGAAAACAAAGAACCAGAAGAACCAGCCTGTGTAGGTGATTTAAAGCAGCTCTCTGGCTGCCCCTCATTCCGGGGATGCCTGAGTTTGTACTCCTCCTTTGGCTGTGTAGTACTGCTTTGCTTCTGCCTTAGATAAATAGATGGCTTCTGTCTGTGGTCTCCCACTTGTTGGATTTGTCTCTAACAACAAACTTTATATACCTCTTTTTACAGTCTTTGCCTCTTTGAAACATTTTTGCTTTCAACAGGGGGCAAGAAATCAGGGGATTCTTTTGTTTTTTAGGGCTGTACCCAGGCGTATGGAAGTTCCCAGGCTAGGGGTCAATTCACAGAGCTGTAGCCACTGGCCTTCACGGCAGCCATAGCAATGCAGGATCCAAGGTGCATCTGTGACCCACACTATGGCTCATGGGTGTGCCAGATTCCTGACTCACTGAGCAAGGCCACGGATTGACCCCGCATCCTCATGGATACTAGTTGGATTAGGAACCCCCAAGAATCAGGGGATTCTGCTTCTGCCTTCTAGCTACTCTAGTAGTCAAGGTTCCTGGTTTCCACCCAGGTTGCCCGGGTTCAATTCCTGAGCAGAGAATTAAGATCTTGCTTCAAGCCATCACTCACTGCTGTCTCTCTGAGATCAGAGGGATGGTAAGATTTGGTATAAAACTATTAGGGGTGCAAGTCTGTCACATTAAAGCATTGGGCCTGCTGTTCATGGAAGTATTGTGTTGCTTCAGGCACTCAGAAATGAAATGGGGAGTGTTCCAATTTTATGACAAAAGCTATTGTTTTGATGGTGGGTGCCCTTGGACTAAAGATTTTTGAAATTCATTGTGTTCCCTAACCAGAGTATATTAGATTAACAATAACAGCCATCATAAGTGGTACACGTGTGGTGGATTGTTTGATGCTTCTATGTCTTATGGGATATTTTTTTTTCTAGAATAGGGATAATGTTAATCATTGTGCACCTGTTATTACAATTATGCTTCCAGAGATAATGGTCTGGAGAATGACAGTAAAAACAATAGGGTTTATTAGTACAGGAAGGATCTAAACAACATATTTGGGTGGGGGTGACAGGCCTGATAGCTCACTTCATGGACCTTCCTCTAGCATGTGGCGTAACATGGAAGCTTGGAGCATGTAGAACTCTTAACGGTAGCTCAATTCCTATGGTTCTAGGAATAAGAGGGTTTAGACCTTTGTTATTTACGCTACTTAACTTTTTGTCAGACATACTAAGTTTATGGTGGGATTTCTGATGTGAAGACACATCATGAAACCTCTCCTAAACAGGGGGCTAATGGTAAAAAAAAAATAGATGTGTAAGTGGATCATATCAAAAATGAGGGTAAGGTGCTCGAATTCGTAGAAAGGAGATTGCTAGGGGTGTTTTAACTATGACATTGGCTGTATGTAATTCTGGCCTGTAGGGGTTGTGAAGTGCTCCTAAAGGTAGGATTGTTGTGAAAGTGTTTGTAAGAGTGATATTGACACAGTATCTGGGAAGAACAAGGAGAACAGGCCTGCCACACTTTCTACATTGAAGCCAAATACAGGTTTTGATTCTACTTCTGTTAAATTACACGGGGCTCCATTGGATTTCTGCTAGAATAATTAAGTTCTGGGTAGGGGTCAAGGTGGGAAAATTAGTCCTAGGTGTTTATGTATAATAATTACTGGTCGGAGTTCCCCTCCTGGTGAAGTGGAAATGAGTACGACAAGGAACTGTGAGGTGGCAGGTTTGATCCCTGGCCTCGGTCAGTGGGTTAAGGATCTGGCATTGCTGTGAGCTGTGGTGTAGGTTGCAGACATGGCTCAGATCTGGCATTGCTGTGGCTGTTGCATAGGCTGGCAGCTGTAGTTCGGATCTGACCCCTAGCCTGGGAACCTCCATATGCCCTGTATGGTGCAGCCCTAAAAAGACAAAAGACAAAATAATAATAATAATTACTGGAAAAAGTGTAAATGGTCCATTTGTCATTAGGACTGATAAGAGCATAATCTCTAGAGTTACTTTATATGAGATTGTCTGTGCTGCTGCCCACAGAGAGCTGCAGTTAGTATTTTGAATCTGAAGCTCATCCAGGTCAGGGGATGGAATAGATGGCTAGGCTTCATATAGCTAATATAAACAGTACCCCTGGGTTTATGTCAATGAGTATGTAGGACATGGGGAGAGGAATTCATAATGTGACAGCCAGTGTTAATGCTAGCATCGCTGCCTTAATATACAAATTGCTGGTAGTGTTGGTCATAGTGGCTTTGGTTTTTTTGCTTGTCGAGCCACACCTGAGGCATATGGAAGTTCCCAGGTTAGGGGTCGAGTCAGAGCTACACCTGCTGGCCTGCACCACAGCTACAGCAATGCAGAATATGATCCATGTCTGTGACCTACACCATATCCCACAGCAACCCTGGATCCTTAACCCACGGAGCGGGGCCAGGCATCAAACCCATCACCTCATGGTTACTAGTCAGATTTGTTTCTGCTGCACCACAATGGGAACGTCCATAGCGGCTCTTTAATAAATAACAACTGCCTCAGTAATAATGGGTTATGATAATCCATAGGGACTGACAGTTTGTGACCCTTTCTGGGTTTGTGGTTAGCCTAGGATTTTTAATTCACTTCATGTAAGGAATGCTATAGCAGGTAAAATTGGGTAGTTGGTGAAAGAATGCTGATTATGAGCATATGCTTAGGAAGAGGAATTGGACCACCGTGGATAAAGGCTCAAGTTTTATGCAATTGCTGGGCTCTGAAAACCCTAACCCTCTTCTACAGTAGGGGGTGTATAAATTAATTGAATGTAGATTATATCATCATTTAGTTTGAAGACATTTTGAAAATTAAGCCTTATTTCTCTTGTCCTCTCTTACTGGGAGAAATCTATACCGGATAGAAAGTGACCAGGACTACTCCAGTCTGAACCCAAGTCATGCAGGACTTTGTTGGACACACAGAACTTTCATAGCGGTCACACCATTGGGATGTCCTGATCCAGCATCGAGGTTGTAACCCTACCGTTGAAATCTAGAATTAGGATTATGCCGTTATCCCCAAGGTAACTTGTTTCCATGGTCAATGCTTTAGATCAGTAGGTGATAAGGCATTTTGTTGAGTTGGTCTAAAGTTTCATCCCTCAGAGGTTGTTTTGAGGCAGAAGATAGATAGGCTCCAGGTTAGATATTTACAACTAGCCTCCTGTTTATACTTCAAGAGAAAAATAACAGGAACAGGATAAATAGCTGGACATTTTGTCCTGCAAACACTTTAAAATAATGGTAATGGCCTCGAGGACAGAGAAGGGCTAAGCCCTGCATGGGTAAAAGATGAAGAGGTCACATACCTCCTGTCCTTGGGGTCAGGGATATCCCAACTACGCATGTGCAGAAAGATCCTTAGTATTAAAAAGGCAGGGGTACTATCCCATAATTGATGCTGTCAGTCTTCCCATAAACCCTATGCTGTAATACATCTTGTTCCCTTCATGGCTCTGTGGTTAACGAGCCTGACTAGGTTCCGTAAGTATATGGGTTCGATCCCTGGCCTTGCTCAGTGGGTTAAGGATCCATTGTTGCTGTGAGCTGTGGTGTAGGTCACAGATGTGGCTCAGATGCTGTGTTGCTGTGGCTGTGGTTTAGGCCTTCAGCTGCAGCTCTGAATTGACCCCTAGTCTCTGAATCTCCATATGCTCTGGGTGCAGCCCTAAAATTAAAAAAAAAAAAAAAAAAAAGACAGTAAAACCCTCAAGCAACCCGTCACACACTCCCTATTTAGAGAATGAACGATTATGCCACCTTTCCACACTCAGGATATAGCATCCATGAAACAGATGTCACTGTGTGGGCAGAACCTCTAATACCAGAAGTGCTAGAGGCAATGTTTCTTATAAAGAGGCAGGGTATGTAATTACAGAGTTCCTTTTACCTTTTTAAAAATATTTCCTTAAATGCATACTTTGTTGGGTTAACAATGTTTGAAAAGATTAAGTATTAGTTTGGTTTATTTCATTGTTAACCATCAGTAAGTTAGTCCTGAAAAAAGCTTATACAAGGAGAACTATTTCTTATTACTCATACTAACAGTATTGCTTCTACTAATTAATAGATTAGTCCAGTATTAAATTAGGAGTTGATGGAGTTCCCATTGTGGCTCAGTGGGTTAAGGACCCAATATTGTCTCTGTGAGGATGTGGGGTTTGACAGCTGACCTGGCTCATTGGGTTGAGGATTCAGCATTGCCACAAGCTATGGCATGGGTCCAGGATGTAGCTCGGATCCACTGTTGCCATGGCTATGGTGAGGGCTTGCAACTGCAGCTCTGACGCCATCCTTCAGTCAGGAACTTCCACATGCCACAGGTGCAAACATGAAAAGAAAAGGACTAAAAAGACCAAAAAAAGAAAGAAAAATTAGATTTATTTTGGTGTTAATATGAATGTGTGGTTAACTTGAGTACTTTAATTGGCGTCTACTTTTAGCCAATTATGATATAGTCTATGCTTATTCTCTAGAGAAAGTTGCATTCTGTATGTAAAAAGCAGTAGCATTTTGGAATAGTTTTAAAATAACATTAAATGTTATGGGGGTTTTGTTTTGTTTCATTTCTTTGCTTTGGCGCTGCTCATAGCATGTGGAAATTCTCAGCCAGGGATCAAACCCATGCCACTGTTGAAGCAATGCCAGATCCTTAGCCCACTGCACCACAAGGGAACTTCCAAAGGTACCTTTTTTAATTAAAGCATAGTAGATTTACAATGTTCTGCCAGTTTCTTCTGTATAGCAAAGTGACCCACACAGGCATATATATACACATGATTTTTTTGATATTATTTTCCATCATGGTTTATCCTAAGAAACTGGATATAGTTCTATATGCTATAATAGGGCCTCATTGCTTATCCATTCTAAATGTAAGAGTTTGCATATTCTAACCCCAAACTCCCTGCCTACTAGCAACCACAAGTTGGTTCTCTACGTCTGTGAATCCGTTTCTGTTTTGTAGATAGGCTCATTTCATGAAGTATTTTATTTATTTATTTTTGTCTTGTTAGGACTGTACCCATGGCATATGGAGGTTCCCAGGCTAAGGGCTGAATCAGAGATGTAGCCACTGGCCTACACCATAGCCACAGCAACACAGGATACGAGCCGCATCTGCGATCTACACCACAGCTCACAGCAATGCCAGATCCTTAACCCACTGAGTAAGGCCAGGGATCGAACCTACAACCTTATGGTTCCTAGTCGGATTTACTTCTGCTGTACCACAACAGGAACTCCTGTCTTCTTTCTGATTCACTTCATTTAGTCTGCATCCATGTTGCTGCAAATGGCATTATTTCATTCCTTTTATGGCTGAGTAGTATTCCGCTGTGTACGTGTACCACATTGTCTTAATCTGTTATTCTGTCAGTGGACATTTACGTTGTTTTCATGTCTTGGATATTGTGAATAATGCTGCTGTGAACATAAGGGTGCATGTATCTTTTGTATGGAAGTTTTGTCTGGATATATGCCCAGAGGTGGGATTGCTGGATCACATGTTAGCTCTATTTTTAGTTTCCTGAGGAAGCTCCATACTGGTTTCCATAGTGGTTGTACCAATTTACATTCCCACCAGTAGTGTAGGAGGTTTCCCTTTCTCTACACCCTGTCCAGTGTATATTATTTGCAGATGTATTAATCACGGCCATAATGACTGGGGTGAGGTGGTACCTCACTGTAGTTTTGAGAGAAGTTATGTTTTTTATTTTTTTAATTTTTTTTGTCTTTTTAGGGCCATACCTGCAGCATATGGAGATTCCCAGGCTAGGCGTCTTATTGGAGCTACAGCTGCCAGCCTATGCCACAGCCACAGCAACGCGAGATCGAAGCCACATCTGTGACCTTTACCACAGCTCATGGCAGTGCCAGATCCTTAACCCACAGAGTGAGGCCAGGGATCAAACCTGCAACCTCACAGTTCCTAGTCGGATTCTTTTCCACTGTGCCATGACGGGAACGCTGAGAAGTTATGTTTTTTAATGTTGTATTTAAAGTTTAAAATGATTTTCTGAAACAGCCAGGTTCTCTAACATTATAATTGTGGTGGAAGAGGGTTTTTAACGTATTGGCCGGGGGTAAAGACAGTTTAGTCTGTGTTTCAATCTGTGCCAATTTCTTCATGCCAGAGGTGGACCTGATAACTAACTAACTAAACAGATATATATATATATATATATATATATATATATATATGAATTAATACATATAGTGTAGAGAAGGCTCTCATGACATAGTGGGTGGGGGCAGCAGAGGGCATTAAGGTACTGGCCTTGGGCAAGTTAGGGTCAGTGCCCTGAAACACTTTGAGGGAGAAATACCCCGGTTCGCAGTGCACTTCATGGCACTTAGAGGGAGAGGAAGAGCCAAGTTAAACCTGCAGGCTTGCCCAAGGCCAGTGCAGCCCCCAGGGCAGCTGTGGGAGAGGGGAGGAAGGCCTGAGAGTTGCTGTTCCAGCATGTGGCCACAAGAGGGCGATGGTGTACCCTTGGGATATATCTGCCGCTCCAAGATTGCACCTGCAGGCTCAGAGTTGGGGGTGATGATGGGTTTGGAGGAACCTTCAGAAAGGGCCCATTAGAACTGGGTTGTTTTCATGGCACCTGTGACTCCCAGAGACAAGATTACTCACGTCAAGCAGAAGTCACCGGTGTGGGATATCCAGCCTGGCCAGGGAGAACGATGGTTAGAAAAACTTGCCAGGCACAATGGGGTTGGATTGCATTTTGTTTATTGAGTGGGGGTGTGGGGGGATTCTGGACCGAGACACCATCTGTTTTGAATCTCTTGAGCTGGCAATTCTGAAGCCCCTGACTTTCGAGCGCTTTGTATCTGGATAGAGGCTGGTGCTGGTGAATGGCTGGTTGGCTGCTGTTAGAATTGCTGTGCTTTTCCCCTCAAGACATCTCCCCAAAATTATCTCTCCTATTTCCATCTGAGGCTTTTTTTCCTGCCTCTGATCTCTGTATCACAGGGAGCCAAAGTCAAGGCAGGTCTTGCAAATGAAAGCAAGCTGGTTTATTTAACGATTCTCAAGATGCAGTGGGTGGGGAGGCAGAGGGTTTTAATGTATTGGTGTGGGATAGGTTGGGATGACTGCTCTGTGAGAATTTGAGAGAGAACTACCCCAGTCTACAAAGCAAGCCATTGTGCTGGAACGGTGAGAAGGAAGAACATCAAGCTGGCAGGTAGGTGTCTAAAGTCAGTACAGCACCAGGGGCTGCTGAAGGAATAAAGTTGGCTGAGAGGTGTTGTTAAGAGAGAATGGCCACCAGATGGCACCAGAGCACCTGCAGAGAGAACCCCTCTTCAGCTCCCTGGCTGCACCTCCAGGCTCAGTGGTTGGATTTGAGATGGTAGGGTGGAACCCACAGGACATGCCCAGAGTGTTGGGGTTAATTCCAGGGTGCTTCTGACTCTGTCCCAAATTGCACCACCTCGGGAAGGGGAAATATCTGTGCCTTCAGCATCTGGTGGGGATTTTCAACCTAGCCCGGTTACCCAGGGGACAGAGAGTTTGACTGGTCCTCTAAGATCATATGGCCCTTTTTGTCTCAGGTGGCAGGACTCTGGATCTGAAATATCTGTCTTCAGTTTGGGGATTGCCATTTTCAAGCTTCCATCCTCAGCAGTGTTTTCATGTGGAAAAAGTCTGGTGGTCATGAATGGAGCATGTAAAAAAAGTGATATTTCATCGGGCAGCTCTGGTAATTCCAGTGTTTTTTCTCTCAAGGGTTCTACCCAAAGTTCACTCTTCCACTTCCATCTAAGCTGCTTCTTCCTGTGTCCAACGTCTGTTTCAGGGAGTGGACCACAGGTAGGTGATTGAATTAAAGAAGGCTCTCATGAGCCATTGTGTGGAGAGGCAGGGACTTTTAATGTATTTGGGTGGCGTAGGTTGGGTGAGTGGTCTGGTGGACACTGAGAGAGAAATAGCCCAGACTGTAGGGCACATCATGGCACTAGAAGGGTGAGGAGGGAGGAAATCAAGCTGGCAGGTGCAAAGGCCAGTGCAGTCCTGGTGAGCTGCTGAAAGAAATGAAAGGGAGCACTGAGTTGTCGTTAGAGAGGAAGGCTGCCAGCTGTGCCAGACCAGCAGCGGAACCCATCTGTACCTTCCTGGCTGCACCTCCAGACTCAGAGGTGCGATTGAAGCTGGGTTGGTAGAACCCCCAGGATGTACCCAGGGCTGTGGTGTTGGTTACAAGGAGCCCATAATTGCCCAACCTCAGTGTGGGGTCACACCTGGGACTTCAAAATCTGACTGGCATTTCCAGCCTGGTCGTGGAGCCCAGGGGTCAGAGAGTTTGACATGTTCTCTGGAGTTGGACTTCCCTTGTTTCAGGAGAGGCACAATTTAGGACCCAGAAACATCGGTCTTGAATCCTGAGCTTGCAGTTTTCATGTCTCTGGCTTCTGTGGGTTTATCATGTACAGATAAGGGCTGTTATCCATGAAGGGAGAACGTAAAAGCTGTACTATTTTGGTTGGTGGCTGTGCGAATTGCTGTGGCTTTTCTCTTAGGACATGGCCCTAAATTCCTTCTTTTCTATCCCTTGAGCCTCTTTTTCCTGTATCCTTTTTCTGTTTCAGGGAGCAGCCGTAAAAGTACTTATCATGAATGAAGGCAGGGGGTTGGATTTAAAGAAGGCTCTCAGGACCCAGTTGAGGGTGGGTGACCGAGGGTTTTAATGTATTGGGGTGTGGTGGGTTGTGGTGAGCACTCTGGGAGAGATTGCGAGAGAGAAATACCCCTGCCTGTGGGGCACTTCAGTGCTCTGGGAGGGAGAGGAGGAAGGAAATCCACTGGGCAGGTGCCCAAGGCCAGGGCAGCCCAGAGGGCTACTGAGGGAACTGGAGGAGGGGCTGAGAGTTAGTGTTCGAGGGTACAGCTGCCAGATGGCACCAGGGCACAGGCACAGCCCATGTGCAGCTCCCTGGCTGTGCCTTCAGTCTGAGATGGGTTTGGAGATCAGTGTGATCAAGTCCCACGCACAAGACCAGAGACAAGGAGGTGGTTACTCTGGGTCTCTGTCGCTCCATCCCCAATTGTCTCCCCTCACACAGGGGCATAGGAGTCACTTTGGAATATACTGGGGTGGAGTTCCATCCTGGCTCAGCAGTTAGCAGACCCGAGTAGAATCCATGAGGACTTGGGTTGGATCTCTAGCCTCGTTCTGTGGGTTAAGGATCTGGGGTTGCTGTGATCTGTGGTGTAGGTCACAGATGCAGCTAGGATCCTGCATTGCTATGGCTGTGGCATAGGAGGGGACTGCAGCTCCAATTTGACCCCTGGCCTGGAGACCTCCATATGGCATGGGTGTGCCCCCTACACACACAAGTAAAAAGAATGTATTAGGGCACTTCCAGCCTGGTTAGGGGCCCAGTGGTTAGATTGCTTGACATGTTTCTGGGGCCTGATTTCCCTTTGGTTCCAGAGAGGCGGGACTCTGGTTGAGAAACCTGTGTCTTCAATCTTGTGCTTGCAATTTTCAAGCCTCCGGACTGCAGAGGATTTTCATGTGGAATAAGGGGCTACTGGTTGGGAATAGAGCAAATAAAAGGGGTGATGTTTTGGTGGGTGGATTTGCTCATCTCTGTGCTTTTTCTTGCAAAAGATCTCACCAAACTTCTTCCTTCTCCTTCTGAGCCTCTTTTTCCCTGTTTCATGGAGCAGACCTAAAGGCAGTTCTCATGAACTGAGGCTGGGTGATTGATTTTCAGAAGGCCCTTGAGACCCCATGGGTGGGCAGGCAGAGGGTTTAAATATATTGGGGTTGGGTAAGCCACGGTGCCTGTTCTGGGAGACTGTGAGAGTGTTACCCCAGGGCCTAGGGTACTTCATTGTCTTTGGTGCCTGAGGAGAAGTGAAATCAGGCTGCCAGGGCCCAAGGAGAGAGCAGCTTCAGGGGCTGCTGAGGGAAACAGGAGGAAAGGCTGAGAGATGGGGTTAGAACAGATGGTCACCAGGCCACACCAGAGCACTGGCAGAGACACTCTGCAGCTGTCTGCCAGCAAATTCGGGCTCAGAGATGGAGGTGAAGCAGGCATGTTGGAGCACTCAGTAGGCTCCTAGATGTGGGGTTGGTTATAGGGTGCCTCTAATACTCTGTCCCAGATTGCCTCACCTCAGGGAGGGGACAGAGCTGTGCCTTCGGCATCTGATGGGCATTTCCAGCCTGCCTGGGTAGCCCTGGGGCCAGAGCGTTTGACAGTTTTTCTGGGCTAAGATTGCTTTTTGTTTCTCAGAGGCAGGACTCTAGACCTGGAATGTGGGTCTTGAATCTGGGCCTTGCAATTGCCAAGCTCCATGCCCCTGCCCCCGCCCCTCCATGGAGTTGTCAGGTGGCAGAAGGGGCTGGTGGTCATGAGTGGAGCACATAAAAGTGGTGCTGTTTTGATTGGGCAACTATGCAAGTCGCTATGCTTTGTGCTTCAAGACACCTCCCCTAAATTCCCCCCTCTCTTTCCTTTGGGGCCTTGTTTTCCTGTCCCCAACCCCTGTTTCAGGGAGCTGAATTGGGAATTAAAGTAGGGTAATGGATGGAAAGGATGCTCTCATGACACATGTGGGTGGGAGAAAACAGTGGCTTTTAATGCATCAAGTTGGGGTCGGTAGCAGGGAGTGCTTGGAGTCTTTCAGAGAGAATAACCCCACTGTCTGGGCACTTCCCTTGGCTTAAAGGTGAGCAGGAATTCAATCAAGCTGGCAGCTGCCCAAGGCCAATAGGGCCCTGCGGGGCTGAGAAGGGAAACAGGAGGAAAGGCTGAGAGTTGGTATTAGAGGGGACAGTGTCCAGAAGGGGCCAGAGCACAGATAGAGCCCACCTAGGGCTCCCTGGCTGCACCTCCAGGCTCAGGGATGGTGCAAAGTTGCATTAGTGGGAGCACCAGGATGTGTTAAGATGGCTCACAGGGCACTGCTGACTCTCTGGCACAAATCGAGTCACCTCAGGGAGCAGAAAGACATGTGTTCTCTGCATCTGCTGAGTACTTCCATCCTGCTCTGGCTGCCCAGGGGCCAGACAGGTGGACATGTTCTCTTGGCTAGGTTTGCTTTTTGTTTCTCAAGGGGCAAGGACACTGGACCCACAATATCTGTCTTGAATCTTGGCTTTGCAGTTACCAAGTCTGCAGCCTCTGTAAAGTCATCACAGGTCAAAAGGGACAGGTGGTGGTGAGCGGAGCTTGTCAAAGCAGTGCTATTTTAAGGGGCAGACAGGAATCCCCGTGCTTTATCTTTCAGGAGTTCTCCCCAAAGTTCTTTCTTCCCCTTCCATCTGTACCTCTATTCCCTGTGTGCAATCACTGCTTCAAGGAGCAGAACTGAAGGAAGTCATGTGAGCGAAGGCAGCTGCGACTGATGGAAAGAAGGCTCTCCGTACCCAGTGGGTGGAGATGCAGAGGTTTATGTATTGGGGTGTGGGGTAAGTTGGGGTGAGCACTCAGGGAGACTGAGAGAGAAATACCCCAGGGTCTAGGGCATTCATGCTGCTTAACAAAATCAAGCTGCCTGGGCCCAGAGCCAATGTCGCTTCTAGGGCGGCTGAGGGAAACAGGAGGAAGGGCTGAGAGATGGTGTGAGAGCTGAAGGTGGCCCCGCCAAACCACAGCACAGGCAGAGCCCCTGGGCAGATGCCTGGCTGAGATTCCTGAGATGGAGCTGCAGAGGGACTGTGGGAACACTCAGAACATGCTTAGAGGTTTGGGGTTGGAAACAGGGTGCCTCTAATACGCCGGCCAAATGGACTCACCTCAGGGAAGGGACGCAGCTGTGCCTTCAGCATCCCAGGGGCATGTCAGCCACCTTGGGTGCTCTGTGCAAGAGTGTGACACGTTCCGTGGGTCACCTTGCCCTGTGTCTCAGAGGCAGACCTTGGGTCCCAGAAACAAAGGTGTTGAAGATTGGGCTTGTCAATTGCAAGCCCTAGTCTTGGGCAAGGACCAGCCTGGTTGTCCTCTTCCTTCTCCTCTCAGGGAACTGAATACCCGAGAGAGGACATGATGTCAGCCTGTTTTTAGAAAACTGCACATCCAAGATTCAAGCCAGGTATGTGCTTGTCCCTTCAGACAAGCCAAAGGCACTCAGAACCCCGAGAGTCTGTCCCATTTTCTGGACATGTACCCAGAGCAACATGCTGAATTTGAACTAAAGAATAGGGAATTATGTCAACATTCTGAGGTGGAAAATAAAATGTCCAGCTGATGAGGCGCCCTGCACCCACAACTCAGCCCTGAGCGCTTCCATGGGGTCCCACCAGTCTGCAGCTGAGTATTTCAGCCTGAAGGAGAGGAGGCTCTCTGTGGGTTCTCTAGGGCCCTTTGGCTAGAATGTGCTGTAACAGCAACTCTGAACCCTGATGCCACCTCCACCAGCAGAAGTCTGGTCTGCACTGGCCTGGGGCACTGCCAGTGTGATTTCCTTACTCCTCTCCCTTTCAGCCTACAGAAGTACACAATGGGCCGGGGTATGACAATCTCAGAGTCAGCCAGGACACTCACCCCACACCCTGAAATCAATGACACCCCTTTGTAAGTCATGTGAGCAGGCCCCTAATCAATCAGCACCACTCAACCCTGGGACCCAGCCTGAGACCAAGGACCATCAAGCCTTTATATACCTTGCCCAGTTTTAGGTAGCTACCTTGCAACAGGTGTCTGGCAGAGAAGGACGCGGCTTGTGGGGAGGGAAAAATGCTTGAGGAGATCTCTAGAGAGAAAGAGAAATGGTATGAGCACAGCCTGCCCCCTCCAAACCACTGTGTTGACACCATACATTCACAAACAGAAGGGCCACTTTCCAGAAGTACAAATCCACATGGACCAGGCTGATGATAGCCAAGTATAGGGGAAAATCCCAGCCAGGTATTTCTGGGTCCAGAGTTTTGCATTCAACCCATGATGGGAACTCAGACCAGAGAGAGCTATTAGCATTTCTATTTACTTTTTTAATGTACCTAGTTGTGTTCTGTGGCAATTTTTGTCATGCAGATATTGTCTGCCCAGTTATTGAATCCATGCCATGCTCTGCAACATCAGGATCTTGCTTAACACCCTCTGTCCCCCGAGTTACGGTGTCAGGAGGACCTTTAGGATTGCCTTATTTATCAATTCCCTTAACCACGCTGTAGGAAAGTACATATGGAGTCATTGAGTTCCTTACAATTAAGCTCATTCTTTTCAATATCTGTTTTTATTTAGAAATGTATTTGGGTACCCCCTGTGATACTGGGGCTTTGTCTGGCCAGGGTTTGATCTCCCAACGCAGCTCTGAACACAACCACAGCACTGACAGACAGATAATCTCAAGCCATGCATCCATGAGGGAACTCCCTATGAACTTGCCTGAGGATACCAATTAACCCTGTGTAAATCATCAGACCTGGTTTCAGTCAGGCCTCCATACCCTGGGGCCACCCTGAAAAGTGAGGCTAATCTTGAAAGGCGGGAAGGAAATTTCCTGAAGACTCTTGAGTGAAAAAAAGCACAGGGATTAGCCCAGATGCCCAACCTAATGTCACCAAAGTCCCCAATTCATTCATCAGCACCACCCTATTTCTCCATCTACCTAAACCTACCTAGGGCAAGGGGCTGGAAAATAGCTGAAGATACAATACTGGTGCTATGTGGGTCTCAGGCACTGCCTCTGGAGGAACACAAGCATTCTCAACACACTGCCACCCCACCAGGCTGCCTAATCCATCCCCAAAATGATGAAGGGACAATAGGTGGCCTCAGCCAGACATGAAGATTTTGGAGCAAAGAGTCCCAGGTGTTCAGAAAACAACCCCAAATCTCTGGGTGCTTGCCATGGGTTCCACTCAACACATCATCAACCCCATATCTGAGCCTGCACCTGCAGCTTTGGTCCTGCACCTGGGTCCAGAAGGTACTCTGGCTGCATCTTGTGGACATCTGGTCTAACAGCAACTCTCAGGGTTTCCTCCCATGTACAACCCTCAGGTGCTTTATCCTAATACCAAAGTGTAGGTCAGGCTGGGGTTTCACAATTTACATCTCAACAACTGACACCAGCAAACAGCAAAACAAACCCCAAAACCTAATTGAAAAGTGGCAAAGATTTTGTGGGTAGTAAATCCAAAAACCTGTCCTTGGATTGGGTAAGCACTGCGATCCTACTGTATAGCACAGGGAACTATTATCTAGTCTTGGTTTTGGAACATAATGAAGGGCACTATAAAAAGTATGTCCATACATGGATGACTAGGTCACTTTGCTGCAAGATTGAAATGGACCACCATACATAAGCGATACTTGAAAATATTAAATGATAAAAACCCCACCAATCATGGGCTCAGTGTTCAGCAGACAATATGACTGTGTCGAGACTCCTGCCTTTAGAGAAAAGAGACTGGCAAACTGACTGTTGAAAACATCAAGATTTCCTAGCAATGTGAAATCCGATGAGACATACTGATGTAGCGAGTATGAAATTATTCCTATAATCATATTTTTATGTATGTATGTTTTACTTAACTATTGATATTCCTTCACCCATGTGTGGAATGCAGATACCCTCTGCCTAGGAATTGGGTGCGAGACTCTGCTCTACATCCCAGGCTAGTACTTTTTTCACCTGTCACCCGAGGTGTTGGGTCAGGAGAGCCTTTAGGATTGTTTATCACTTCGCTTAGCTACTGTGTAGTCATCTATGTATTCATTGACATGCTTATCAATTCAGCTCATTCTTTTCAATATCTCTTTATAAAGGTATTTGGGAGCCACATGAGATAATGGGCTATGGTCTAGCCAGAGTTTGATCTCACAACCCACTTATTACCACAGCCACAGCAGTGACAGAGAGACTCTTAAGCACGGAAGCTACGAGGGTAGCATTCTTGATGATACCAATCAACCCTGCTTTATTCATCAGGACTGGGTTCAGTCAGGCATCCATAACCTGGAACCGTACTAAAAAATGAGGCTAATCTCAAAAGGCAAGAAGAAAACTTCACGAAGTCTCTTGAGTGAAAAAAGCACAGGGGTTAGCAATCTTGCCCAACCTAATGCCACCGAGGTCCCGCATACTTACATTAGTACCAGCCACTTCCTGCACATATCAAAACCCCTTGATGGTCAGGGGCTGGAAAAAGGCCAGCTCATGAAAAGCACAGATGATATGTGTTTCTCAGCCCCTGCCTCTGGTGGAACAAAAGGCATTCCGACACCCAGTGAATTCTACAAGCATTCTAAGCACACTCCCAAACAACCAGGCTGCAGATCCACCTCCAAATGCTACAGGGACGCCTGTGTCCTCTGCCTGACAGGAGGCGTCTTGGACCAGAGAGTCCCAGGTGCCCAGGAAACAACGCAAAGGCCTCTGGGCGCTTGCTGTGGCTTCCTATCCACACACTCTCCATCCCACCACTCAGCCTGCACCTGCAGCCTTGCCGCTGCACCTGGGTCCAGAAGGTGCTCTGGCGCCGTCTTGTGGACACCTGCTCTAACAGCAACTCTCAGGTTTTCCTCCTCTGGCTCAGACCCTCCCCTGCAACATGGGCTGCACTGGCTAGGGGCAATATGCTCCTTGAATTTCCTTCTTCCATATTTTCCTTCTTCCATATGATCTAGCAAGAAGTGCCAACCCATGTGGGCCATTTCTCTCTCAAAGGCTTTCAGAGCCTTGAGCCCAACCTACACTTTGCCACTCCATTCAAATATTCAGCTCCCAACCCATCACATCATGATAACATTCTTCCTTGTGCAGCGCTCCCTGCAATGATGTATTGATGAAGAGAGATTAAGTAGGTATATAACAATTGATTTTTTCATCATTTTCCAGGTGTGATTCCTTCCTTCCTATGCCAAAATACTGCTTCTTTGCTTTCATTCCTTTTGTCCTCTCTTTCCCTCATTCTTCCAAATTTATTGACCCCACATTTGCTGGGCTGAGTTGACTGCATATGGATGGCTTTCCAACAAAAGTGGTGAGCAAACCCACCACAGGGACAAAGCTCTTTTACCCAGGGAATCGGGATTCTTGGTGACACCTCCCTTTTTCACAATCAATCTACCAGCCTTAGGTCAGATTTTCGTACCAGCTGTATTGAGAGACCAGAAGAGGTAAAGAAAGGTAAAGACAAGGACGGCATTTCAGGAGACCTCTGGCGAGAAACTGCCCAGGGATTAACACAGCTGCTCACCAAAGGATCACCGTTTGACCACCTTCCATGCACGACCCTCAGGCACTTTCTCCTGGTACCAAAGCCTAGGTCAGGCTGGGGTTTCACAATCAACAGCTTGACAACAGACACCTGTCAACAGCCAAACAAAACCCCAAACCCAAGGGGAAAATGGCAAAAGTCCTGAATAGATACTTCACTAAACAGACATGCAGAGGGCAAAAAGCACTGGGAGACATGGGACCCGCATCCCTCATGAGGAGAGAAATGCACGTCAAAGGGACTCTGAAGGACCAACCCACCTCTCTCTGAAGGGCCACCATTAGGAAGTCTACAAGGCACACATCCCTGAGAGGGTGTGGACAAGAAGATGCTCTCCTCCACGGTGGGTATTTTTGTACGTGTGGACAACCGCGATGGACCACACGATCGAGGGAATCCACAAAAATCAATAGAGAACGACCTCAGGACCCACTCCTGGTCCTATTTCTGGAATTCTGTTAAAAATTTAAAAGCCCCATTATGTTCATACAGCACTCTTCACAATAGCCAAACATGGGAAACAACTTAATGTCCATCGGGAGATGATAGGATTCAGAAGAGGATGGATATATACACAATGGAATGCTACTCAAACATGATGTATATGTATGTATATGTGCGTGTGTGTGTGTGTATATATATATACACATACATATACATATGTAACAAAATACTCTCTCAAGACATATGGGACTGCTGCTGAGTGTTTGAATGGAGTGACATGGTGTAGCTTTGCCTCAGGTCCCTGAAAGCCTTTGAGAAATAAAGAGCCCACTTAGAAGGGCACTGCTTGGTATTTCCAGAAGTTGGTTGAATGAGACCCAACCCACATATGGCCCACAGCCAATACATCCTTGGGTGCTGCTGAGCCAGTGAGGAGGAAAATCTGAGAGTGGTTGTTAGAGCAGGTGTCCACAAAATGGCTCCAGATTCCCTTCTGGACACAGGTGCAGCTCCAAGGCTCAGAGGAGGGGTTTATGGTGTGTTGGGTGGAACCCACACCAAGCACTCATAGGTTTTTAGTTGTTTTCTGGGCACCTGGCACTCTCTCCTTCAAGATGCCTCATGTCAGGCAGAGGACAAATGCATTGCTTCAGCATTTGATGTGGATTTGCAGCCTGGTTGGGGGGTGGTGTGTTGAGAATGCTTGAGGGATTCACTGGGTTTCAGAATGCCTTGTGTACCTCCAGAGCCATAAGCTGAGACCCACACCAGGTCGGGTTTGAATCATGAGCTGGCCATTTTCAAGCCCCTTACTGCCAGGGGTTTTGTTATGAGGAGGTGCAGAAGAATGAATGAGTGACTTCATTGGCATTACACTGGGCAGACGGGCTAATCCCAGTGCTCTTTTCACCCGAGACACCCAGGGAAATTTTCTTCTTACCTTTTGAGATGAGCCTCTTCAGTATGGCCCCAGTGTATAGAGATCTGACTAAATCCAGGTCTGATGAATTAAGCAGGGTTGCTTGGTATCATCAAGAAAGCTCTCTGAGAGTTCCCTCATGGTTGTCCACCTTAAGAGTCTCCTTTTCTCTCTCAGTGCTGTGGCTGTAGTGAGAGCTGTGTTGGGAAAGCAAAACCTGGCCAGACCACATCCCAATGTCACAGGTGTCCCTCAAATTAATTTATAAATAAAAAGAGATAGTGAAATGAATGAGCTCTAGTGGTAAAGAAGTCCATAAATACATACATACATTCCTACAGAGCAGCCAAGGTAATTGACAGATAAGGAAATAATAAAGGTTCTCTTGATAAAACACCTCCAGTGCTAGAGGGTTGGCAGTACGAGCCTGGGGTTGTGCAGCCATGGCGTGGATACAGTTCTTGGCCAGAGAGTATCTGCATGCCACAAATGGGTGCAGAAAACAAAATCCATTGGTAAGTAAAAATAAATATATAAATCTGTTTATATAGGAATAAATTCATACACCCCAGGTAATAACATCTGGTCGGATGTTATTACCTGTCAAGAAATCTTGACAGGTTCAACCAAGGCAGTCTGCCTTTTTTTTTTTTTTTCCCCCTGAGATCCAGGAGTCTGGACTCAGAAACCTTCTCTGGTGAACACGGAGCCTGTAATTGTGGTGTATTTATTTTATCATTTTTAAAATTTCATTATAGCTGATTTAGAGTGCTCCATTGCTCTTTGACAGCAAAGTGAACCAGACCTCTATGTATATACACGTTCTTCTCCCCAAATTATCCCCCTTCTGGATAGAATTCCCTATGCTATTGGGCAGGATCTCATCACTTACTCACACCAAGTGAAAGAGTTTGCATTGATTAACCCCAAATCGCAGTCCTTCCCACACACAGTCCTTCCAATCTGGAAACCAGCCACCTGTTTTCCAGTCCATGAGTTTCTTTTCTATAGAGGTATTCATTTGTGCCATTTTTGAGATTCCAGAGAGAAGGGGTATTCTATGGTATTTGTGTTTCTCTGTCACTCTTATTTCTCATAGCCTGGAGGTTTCCAGTCCCATATCTGTGGCTGCTGATGGTATTTGTGGGGTTCTTATTTTATGGCTGAGGAGTATTATATTGTGTATGTATTAACATCTACTTAATCAGTTCTTCTAATGATGGACTTTGTGTTTATTTCCATGTCTTGGCTATTGCGAATAGTGCTGAAATGAACATAGAGGTACCTTTAACATTTTTAAAGAATATTTTTCCAGATATATGCCCAAGAGTGGGATTGCTGTGTAATACAGTGGTGCTTTATTTATATTTCTGATTTACCCCAATCCTGTGGTCCATAGTGGTTTTACCAATGTGCATATCCAATCACAGCGTATGAGCGCAACTTCTACGTGACACCCTCTCCAGGACTGCTTATTTGTAGACTTCCTAATCATGGCCATTCAGAGAGCTGTGAGGTGGTACCTCTGAGTATTCTGGATTGGAATTTCTCTCCTCATTAGTGATGGTGATCAATTTTTCATGTGCTGATAGCCCTCTCTATCTGGTTTATGGCAATATATTCAGGTCTTTTTCCCATTTTTCAGTTGGGCTGGTGTTTTCATTTTGCTGCTGTGTGGTATCAGGTGTGGAGCTGGTCATTTTGAAATCTCAGCCTGACCTGGCTTTGGGATCTGGCCAAGTGGCTGCAGGGTTTACTTGCAAGGTGAACAAAAGGTGATATTTTGGTGAGCAGCTGCGTTCATCCATGTGGTTTTTCTCTCAAGAGGTCTCCTGAAACTGTCCTTTTCTTTCCATGTGAGCCTCTTTTGTTCTCTCTCTACACATGGTAGGAAGATCTGATCTAAAGCTAGGTCAGCTGAATGAAGGCTGGTAGATTGATATAAAGAAAGCTCTCACAGAGATCCCTTCTGGCTCCCTGGGTCAAAGATCTGTCTTTGTCACTCTGGTGGCTTTGGTAACCTCTGTGACTTGAAAACCATCAATGGGCACACAACTCACACATGCTTCAGGTGGGTTACATAAAGTAAGAAAGAGGAAAAGAGAAAAAGAAAGAAAAGAAACAAGGCTGCATTGTACTAGTGAAGGACTAAGAGTTGGAAAATTAAGAAAAAAACCAATAGTTCCATATGTACATACCTCTCATCATAAATAGTTAAGTTCAGGACACTAGAAAAAAAGGAAGAAGGCAGAGGACAAAGGAATCCTTTCAGCATTTGATGTGGATTGGCAGCCTGGTTGGGGGGTGGTGTGTTGAGAATGCTTGAGGAATTCACTGGGTTTCAGAATGCCTTGTGTTCCTACAGAGCCAGGAGCCAAGGACCACATCATGTCAGGGTTGAATCATGGGCTAGCCATTTTCATGCCCCTGACTGCTGGGGATTATGTATGTGGACAGATAGGCTAGTACTAATGAATGAATGAGGGACTTCACTGGCATTATTTTGGACAGCTGGGCTAATCCCAGTGCTCTCTTTGCTTGAGACACCCAAGGAAATTTACTTCTTGCTTTTCAAGTTGAGCCTCTCTTTTCAGAACAGCCCCTGTATGGAGGCCACACTGAAGTCAGGTCTGATGAATTAAGCAGGGTTGATTGGTATCATCAAGAAAGCTCTCTGGGTGTTCCCTCATGGCTGCTAGGCATAAGAGTCTCTCTCTTTCTCTCTCTCTCAGTGCTCTGGCTGAGCTAAGAGCTGTGTTGGGAAATCACACCCCGGCCAGACCACACCCCTATGTTGCATGTGGCCCCCAAATTAATTTATAAATAAGAGATTTTTAAAATGAATGAGCTCAAGTGAAAAGGAGTCCATAAAAACATACATACATTCCTGCAGAGCAGCTAAGGGAATTGATAGATAAGGCAATAATAAAGGTTCTCCTGACACAATACTTTTGGTGGAAGATTATTTGAAGTTTGATCCTGGTGTTATATAGCCATTGCATGGATGTCATTCCTGGCCAGACAGTGTCTGCATACCACAAATTGGTGCAGAAAAAATCCATTGGTAAGTAAAAATTATTAAATAACTAAAGAAGTTAATATCAAAATAAATGCATACACCATGTAATTACATCTGGTCCGATGTCACATGGCTAAGAAATCTTGACAGGTTCAAAGGAGTCAGCCTGGCTTTTTTTTTTTTTTTCTCAAGAGGCAAGATTGTGGACCCAGACACCTTCTCTGGTGAATGCTAAGCTGGTAATTGTGGGGTATTCTTTTATCATTTTTTATTTCAATTGTAAATGATATACAGTGTTCCATTGCTCTTTGACATCAGAGTGAACCAGACCTAATTGTATATACGTGTTCTTTTTCCCACATTATGTCCTATCTTTCTCCAAAATAAGAGACTGAATATAGTTCCCTGTGCTGTAGAGCAGAGTCTCATCACTAACCCACTCCAAGTTCATGGGTTTGCATCAATTACCACCCAAATCTCAGTCCTTCCCACAAACCTACCCTCCAATCTGGAAACCAGCCACCTGTTTTACAGTCCATGAGTTTCTTTTCTGCAGAGGCATTCATTTATGCCATTTTTGAGATTCCAGAGAGAAGGGGTATCCTATGGTGTTTGTTTTTCTCTGTCACATTATTTCACATAGTCTGGGAGTTTCTAGTTCCATCTCTGTGTATGCAAATGGCATTTTTTGAGTTCTTATTTTAAGGCTGAGGAGTATTCCATTATGTGTATGTACAACATCTACCTAATCCATTCATCTGTTGATGGACATTGTGTTTTTCTTCATGTTTCGGCTATTGTGAATAGTGCTGAAATGAACATAGCAGGGCCTTTAACTTTTTGGAAGGAATATTTTCCGGGATATATATACCCAAGAGTGGGATTACTGGGTAATGAAGGGGATCTTTGTTGATTTTTCAGATTTACATCAACCCTGAGGTCCATGGTGTTTGTACCAATGTAATACACCCCCATAATATATGAAGGCATCCTCTGCTCAACACCCTCTCCAGGATAGGTTGTTTGTGGACTTCTAAATTATGGTCATTCAGACAGGTGTGAGGTGGTACCTCCAAACAGTTTGGATTTGAATTTCTCTTCTAATGATCGATGGTATTCAATTATTTGGGTGCTTGTTTGCCTCTGACTATCTGGTTTAGGGCAATGTCTATTCGGGTCTTTTGCCAATTTTTCAATTGGGCTACTGGTTTTGTTTGGCTTTGGGGGGCTATCAGATGTTGAGCTGGTTGTTTTGAAACCCCATCCTGACCTGGCTTTGGGAGCCAGATCAAGTGCCTGCAGGTTTTGCTTAGAAAATTGGTCAAAGGGTGATATTTTGGTGAGCAGCTATGCTTCTCTCCATGCTTTTCTCTCAAGAGGTCTCCTGAATCTCTGTCCATTTCTTTCCATGTGAGCCTCTTTTTTTTTTTTTTTGTCTTTTGTCTTTTTGTCTTTGTTGTTGTTGTTGTTGTTGTTGCTATTTCTTGGGCCGCTCCCGCGGCATATGGAGGTTCCCAGGCTACGGGTTGAATCGGAGCTGTAGCCACCGGCCTACGCCAGAAGCACAGCAACGCAGGATCCGAGCCGCGTCTGCAACCTACACCACAGCTCACGGCAACGCCGGATCGTTAACCCACTGAGCAAGGGCAGGGACCGAACCCACAACCTCATGGTTCCTAGTTGGATTCGTTAACCACTGCGCCACGACGGGAACTCCTGAGCCTCTTTTTTTCTCTCTCAACATGTGGTAGGAAGACCTGATCTAAAGCCAGGTCTGTTGAATAAAGCCTGGGAGATTGATAAAAAGAAAGCTCTCAGGGAGATCCCTCCTGGCTCCCTGCATCAAAATCTGTCTTTGTCACTGTGGTGGCTTTGGTAACCTCTGTGGTTTGAAAAACCTCAGTGGGCATACAACTCACACAGGCTTCAGGTTGGTGGATAAAGTAAGAAAGAATGAAGGAATGAGAGAAAGAGGTGAAAAAAGAAAGAAGAGAATTTAGACTTTATTGTACAAAGGAAGGAATAAAAGGTAGAAAATTAAGAAAAATATCAAGAGTTCCATATGTACACTCCTCTCATCATAAATACAAAAGGGCAATACACTAGTAAAAAAGGAAGAAGGCTGTCATGATCAGGAGCTGAGTGTTTGTAATGGAGTGGCATGGGGCCGCTTGGCCTCAGGGCTCCTAAAGACATTGAGAGAGAAAAGCCCCCTTGGAAGGGCACATGTTGGTATTTCCAGAATGTGGAGGAAGGAGACAAGACCCGCATATGGCCTGTGGCCAATGCAGCCCTGGGGGCTGATGAACCAGAGAGAGAGAGATGAGGAAAACCCGAGAGTGGCAAATGTCAGCAAGACAGCACCAGAATCTTTTCTGCATGCAGGTGCAGCTCCACAGCTGCAGGTTCAGGCTTTGAGGTGTGGTTAATGGTGTGTTGGGTGGAACCCACACCAAGTACTGAGAGTTTTGGGGTTGTTTTCTGTGCACTTGGGCCTCTGTGCTGCAAGATGACTCATGTTAGGCAGAGGACAAATGTGTCCCTTCAGCATTTGATGAGGATTGGCGGCCTGGTTGGGGGTGGTCTGTTGAGAATGCTTGAGGGATTCACTGGGTTTTGGAATGCCCTGTATTCCTCCGGAACCATAGGCTGAGACCCATTCTGCATTGGTGTTGAATTGTAAGCTGGCCATTTTCAAGCCCCTGACTGTCAAGGTTTTATGTATGTGGAAAGAGAGGCTGGTGCTGATGAATGAATGTTGGACATCTCTGGCATTATGGTGAGCAGCAGGGCTAATCCCTGTACTCTCAGATTCAAGACACCCAGGGATATTTCCTTCTTGCCTTTCAAGTTGGGCTTCTCTTTTCTGTATGGCCCCAGTTTATGGAGGGCTCACCAAAATCAGGTGTGATGAATTAAGCAGGGTGGATTGGTATCATTGAGAAATCTTTCTGAGAGTTCCCTCATGGCTGCCTTGCTTAAGAGTCTCTCTCTCAGTGCTGTGGTGGTGGCATGTGCTGCTTTGGGAAATCAAACCTGGCCAGTGCCCTGTCCAATGTCACAAGTGGCCCACATATTAATTTATAAATAAAAAGAGATATTGAAATGAATGAGCTAAAGTGATAAAGGAATCCATAAATACATACATATATTCCAACAGTGCAGCTAAGGAAAGTGATAGATAAGGCAATAATAAAGTTTCTCCTGACACAATAACTCTGGTGGCTGAGGGTAGGAAGTACAAGCCTGTGGTTGTGCATCTGGGGCATGGATGCCATTCCTGGCCAGAGAGTATTCATGCCACAAATGGGTGCAGAAAGAAATCCATTGGTAAGAAAAAAACAAATATCTAATGATGTAAATATGGATATAAATTCATACACCACACGTAATTACATCTTGTCAGAGGTCACATGCCCAAGAAATCTTGACAGGTTTACTAGAGTCTTTGTGCCTGTTTTCATTCTTGAGATTCAGGGGTCTGAAGCCAGACACCTTCTCTGGTGAATGCAGAGTGGTAATTGAGGGTTTTTTTTTTTTTTTTTTTTGTCTTTTTGTCTTTGTTGTTGTTGTTGTTGCTATTTCTTGGGCCGCTCCCGCGGCATATGGAGGTTCCCAGGCTAGGGGTTGAATTGGAGCTGTAGCCACCGGCCTACGCCAGAGCCACAGCAACGCGGGATCCGAGCCGCGTCTGCAACCTACACCACAGCTCACGGCAACGCCGGATCATTAACCCACTGAGCAAGGGCAGGGACCGAACCCGCAACCTCATGGTTCCTAGTCGGATTCGTTAACCACTGCGCCACGATGGGAACTCCGTATTTTTTTTTTTTTATCATTTTAAAAATTGTAACTGATTTAGAGTGCTCTATTTTTCTTTAACAGCAAAGAGAACCAGACCTCTACATATATACATGTTCTTTCCCCACAACTTCCTCCATCTTGTTCTAAAATAAGAGACTGGATATAGTTCCCTGTGCTATAGAGCAGGATCTCATCCCTTACCCACTCCAAGTGAAAGAGTTTGCATCAATTACCTTGAAAATCCCGGTCCTACCCTCATACCCGCCCACCCTCAAATGTGGCAATCAGCAACAGGGTTTTGATTCCATTGAGTTTCTTTTCTGTAGAGGCTTTCATTGGTGCCTTTGTGAGATTCCAGAGAGAAGGGGTATCCTTTGGTGTTTCTCTTTCACGGTCGCCCTTATTTCACATACTCTGTGAGTGTCCAGTCCCATCCCTGTGGCCGTGAATGGCATTTTTGGGGTTCTTATTTTATGGCTGAGGAGTATTCTATTGTGTCTGTGTATGACATCTACCTAATCCATTCATCCATCGATGTCCACGTCTTGGCTATTGTGAATAGTGCTGAAATGAACATAGAGGAGCCTTTAACTTTTTAAAGTAATATTTTTCCATATATATGCCCAAGAGTGGGATTGCTGGGTAATGCAGGGGCTCTTCATAGATTTTTCAGATTTACCTGTATCATGTGGTCCATAGTGGTTGTACCAATGTTCACAAACACCCACAATGTGGGAGGGAAATACTTACTCAACACCCTCTCCAGGATTTGTTATTTGTAGACTTCCTAAGCATTGCCATTCAGACAGGTGTGAGGTGGTACCATGATTAGGTTGGATTGGCATTTCCCTCCTCCTGAGTGATGGGGATCAATTTTCCCCATGCCTGTTGCCCTCTGTATAACCGGTTGAGGGCAATGTCTATTCAGGGCTTTGGCCCATTTTTCCACTGAGCTACTGTTTTTGTTTTGCTTTTGGGTGGTATAAGGGGTCAAGCTGGTCATTTTGAAACTCCAGTCTGACCTGGCTTTGGGATATGCATCAAGTGCCTGAGGGTTGTGCTTGGAAAGTGGTCAAAGGGTGATATTTTGGTGAGCAGCTACACTTATCCATGTGCTTTTTCTCTCCAGAGGTCTCCTGAAATTCAGTCCTTTTCTTTCCATTTGAGCCTCTTTTTTTCTTTCTCTACACCTGGTAGGAAGACCTGACCTCAAGCCAGGGTTGGCTGAATGAAGGCTGATAAACTGATATAAAGAAAGCTCTCACAGAGATCCCTCCTGGAATTCTGGGGCACAGATCTGTCTTTGTTGCTGTGGTGGCTTTGGTAAAAACTGTGGCTTGAAAACCATCAAAGGGCATACAAATCACACACACTTCAGGTGGGGTCCATAAATTAAAGAATGAGGAAATGTGAAAAAGAGAAAAAAAAAGAAAGCAGCAGCAAGGCTGTTGTATGAATGAAGTATGAATGTAGTATGAATTGTATGAATGAAGTAGTAAGAGGTGGGAAATGAAGAAAAAAATCAAGAGTTCCATATGTACACACTTCTCATCTTAAAAACATAAATGCAAGACACTAGAAAAAATGGAAGAAGGCTGATGGTTCAAGAGCTGAGTGTTTGTAATGGAGTGGCATTGGGTAGGATGGCCTCAGGGCTCTGGAAGTCTTTGAGAGAGAAATAGACATTTGGAAGGGCACTTCCTCCAGAAAGAGGGGCAATGTGACCAAACCCACATATGGCCCACAGCCAATACAGCCATGGGGGCTGCTAAGCCAGAGAGAGGAGGAATACAAGAGTGTGGCTGTTAGAGCAGGGGTCCCGAAGACAGTGACAGAGTCTGTAATGGACCCAGGTGCAACTCCAAAGCTTCAGGTGCAGGCTCAGAGGAGGGGTTGATTGTGTGTTGGGTGGAACCCACACCAACCACCCAGAGGTTTGGGGTTGTTTTCTTGGCACCTGGGACTCTGCTGAAAGACGCCTCATATCAGGCAGAGGACACAGGTGTCCCTGCAGCATTTGGTGTGGATTTGCAGCCTGGTTGGGGGGTGGTGTGTTGAGAATGCTTGAGGGATTCACTGGGTTTCAGAATGCCTTGTGTTCCTCCAGAGCCAGGAGCTGAGACACCCACTGTATCAGTGTTGAATCGTGAACTGGCCATTTTCAAGCCCCTGACTGATGGGGGTTTAAGTATCGAGAGAGAGAGGCTGGCGCTGATGAATGAATGTCAACTTCGCTGGCATTATGGTGGGCAGCTGGGCTAATCCCTGCGCTGTCTTCGCTCAAGACACCCAAGGAAATTTCCTTCTTGCCATTCGAGGTGAGCATCTTTTTTCAGTACAGGGCCAGGGTATGGCAGCCTGACCAAAACCAGAATTGATATATTAAGCAGGGTGGATTGGTATCATTTAGTAAGCTCTCTGGGAGTTCCCTCATGGCTCCTAGGCATAAGAGTCTCTCTCTTTCTCTGTGCTGTGACTTTGGTAAGAACTGTGTTGGGAAATCAAACCCTGGCCAGACCACATCCCAGTGTCACAGGTGGCCCCCAAATTAATACATAAATAAAGAGTTATTGAAATGAATGTGCTGAAGTGATAAAGTAGTCCATCAATACATACATACATTCCTACAGAGCAGCTAAGGGAATTGATAGGTAAGGCAATAATAAAATTTCTCCTGACACAACACTTCTGGTCACAGAGTATTGGAAGTATGAGCCTGGCATTGTGCAGCTGTGGCATGGATGAAATTATTGGCAGATGGTATCTGAGTGCCACAAATGGGTGCAGAAAAAAATCCATGGTTAAGGAAAAAGAATAAATACCTAAAGCTGTTAATATAAAAATAAATTCATACATCCAGGTAATTATATATGGTCTGATGTCAGAAGGCTAAGAAATCTTGACAGACTTAATGGAATCAGCCTGCCTGTTTTTTTTTTTTTTTTTTTTCTTGAGATGCTGGAGTCTGGACCCAAACACCTTCTCTGGTAAACACTGAGCTGGTAATCTTGGAGTATGTTTTTATCATGTTTTGTTTAAATTATAGCTGATTTAGAGTGCTGCATTTCTCTTTGACAGCAAAGTGAACCAGACCTCTATGTATATACATGCTTTTTTCTTCACATTATGCTCCCTCTTGTTCCAAAATAACAGACTGGATATAGTTCACTATGCTATGGAGCAGTATCTCATCAATTACCCACTCCATGCACAAGAATTTTCATTGATTACCCCCCAAATCCCAGTTCTTCCAGCACACAACCCCTCCAATCTGGCAAACAGCCAACTTTTTTTTCAGTCCATGTGTTTTTTTGGTTTTGTTTTTGTTTTTTTGTCTCTGTCTTTTCCATGGCCACACCCCTGGCATATGTGGGTTCCCAGCCTAGGGGTCCAGTTAGAGGTGTTGCCACCTGCCACAGCCACAGCAATGCCAGATCCAGGCCAGATCTGCAACCTACACCACAGCTCATGGTAACACCGGATCCCTAACCCACTGAGCAAGGCCAGGGATCAAACCCACAACCTCATGGTTCCTACTCGGATTTGTTTCTACTGTGCCATGATGGGAACTCCCAGTCCGTGTGTGTGTGTGTGTGTGTTTTTCTGTAGAGGCATTCATTTGTGCTAATTTTGAGATTCCAGAGAGAAGGGGTATCCTGTGGTGTTTGTCTTTCTCTGTCGCCATTATTTCACATAGTCCAGGAGATTCCAGTCGTATCTCTGTGGCTGCAAATAGCATTAGTGGGGTTCTTGTTTTGTGGCTGAGGAGTATTTTGTATATGTAGAACATCTACCTAGTCCATTCATCCGTCGATGGACATTGTTTGTTTCCATGTCTTGTCTATTGTGAACAGTGATGAAATGAACATAGCAGGGTGTTTAACTTTTTAAAAGAATATTTTTCTGGATATACGCCCAAGATTGGGATTGTTGGGCAATACAGTGGCAGTGGTTCTGTATTGATTTCTCTGATTTACCTCGATCCTGTTGTCCACAGTGGTTGTACCAATGTATATACCCAGCCACACTCTAGGAGGGCACCCTCTTCTCAGCACCCTCTCCAGGACTGGTTATTAGTAGACTTCCTAATCATGGCCATTCAGACAGGTGTGAGGTGGTACCTCCAATTAGTCTGGGTAGGCATTTCTCTCCTCATGAGTGATGGGGATCAGTTTTTCCCATGCTTATTGCCCTCTGTCTATCTGGTTGAGAGCAATGTCTATTCAGGTCTTTTGCCCATTTTTTAAATGGGCTGCTGGTTTTGTTTTGCTATGGGGTGGTATCAGGTGTTAAGCTGGTCATTTCGAAACCCCAGCCTGACCTGGCTTTGGGATCTGGATCCGGTGCCTGAGGGTTGTGCTTGGAAGATGGTCAAAGGTGATATTTTGGTGAGCCACTGCACTTCTCCGTGTGCTTTTCCTCTCCAGAGGTCTCCTGAAATTCTGTCCTTTTCCTTGTATGTGAGCCTCCTTGTTCTCTCTCTACACATGGTAGGGAAGACCTGATCTAAAGCCAGATTGACTGAATGAAGAGCATAAATTGATATAAATATATTGATGATTGTAATATTGTCTTCTTAAATGGATCCTTTAACCAATAGTGTCCTTCTTTGTCTTTCTTTATGGCCTTTGTTTTAAAGTCTATTTTGTCTGATATGAGTATTGCAACTCCTGCTTTCCTCTCTTGTACATTGGCATGAAATATCTTTTCCCATCCCCTCACTTTCAATCTATATGTGTCCTTTGCTCTAAGGTAAGCTTTTGTAGACAGCAGATTGAAGGTTTTTCTTTGTTATCCAATCTGCCACTCTGTGTCTTTTGATTGGAGCATTCTGTCCATTGACATTTGAGGTGATTGTTATTATTATTTTTTATCTTTTTGCCTTTTCTAGGGCTGCTTTCCATGGCACATGGAGGTTCCTGGGCCAGGGGTCCAATCGGAGCTGTAGCCACCAGCCTATGCCAGAGTGACAGCAACGAGGGATCTGCCACATCTGTGACCTACACCACAGCTCACAGCAACACAAGATCCTTAACCCACTGAGCAAGGACAGGGATCAAACCTGCGACCTCATGGTTCCTAGTCAGATTCATTAACCACTGTGCCACGACGGGAACTCCTTAAGGTGATTATTGATAGATACATATTTATTGCCATTTCAAACCTTGTTTTCCAGTTGATTCTTTTCTTTTTTCTTCTTTTCTTTTTTGGATTGAATGGTTTCCATTTATTTTGTGCTTGAGTACTTTTCAGTTTTTGTGAATGTAATTTTTGGTTTTGTTTTGTGGTTGCCCTGTTTTTTAAGCATGTTAAGCCCTTCCTATATCTGCTTGCTTTTGCCTGACAATCATACAGGCTCAAGCACATCATTAAAATAGAAAAAAAGAATCTAAATTTTAATGTCTTTTTTTTTTAACATCCTCATGTTTATATCTGTATGCTGGCTTATTTAAGTGACTGCTTTCCAATTGTGGTTTCCTCCATCCTAATTGCTCTTTTTCTCTTTTCTCTCTCTCTCTCTCTTTTTAATTTATAGAAGCCCTTTCAGTATTTCTTTAAGAATGGATTTAGTATTTCTGTAATCTTTTAGCTTTTGTTTGTTGGAGAAATTCTTTATTTCCTCTTCTATTTAAATGATATTCTTGCTGGATAGAGTATTCTAGGTTGCAAATTTTTTCCTTTCAGCACTTTATATATATCTTGCCACTCCCTTCTGACCTGTGGTGTTTCTGTAGAGAAATATTATATGGGGGTTCCCTTATAATTAATGCTTGGCTTTTCTCTTGCTGCCTTTAGAATCCTCTCTTTAACTTTTGCCATTTTTATTATAGTATGTCTTGGTGTGGGTCTGTTTGGGTTCAACTTGTTTGGGGTTTCCTATATCTTGATATCAGTATCCTTTAGATTTGGAAAGTTTTCAGCCATAATTTTTTTTTGTCTTTTTGCCTTTTCTAGGGCTGCTCCTACGACATATGGAGGTTCCCAGGCTAGGGATCTAATTGGAGCTGTAGCTGCCAAGCCTATGCCAGAGCCACAGCAACGTGGGATCTGAGCTGAGTCTGTGACCTACACCACAGCTCACAGCAATGCCAGATCCTTAACCCACTGAACAAGGCCAGGGCTCAAACCCGAAACCTCATGGTTCTTAGTCGGATTCGCTAACCACTGAGCCATGACGGGAACTCCCACAATTTCTTCAAATATGTTTTCAATCCCCTTTTCTTTTTCTTTTCCTTCTGGAATTCCTCTTATGTGTAGATTGGCCTGCTTTATATTATCCCATTGGTCTTATATTGCTTTCATGCTTTTCCATTTGGTTTTCTGTCTGCTGTCCTGATTGGCTGATTTTCATTATTTTATCTTCCACATCACTAATTCATTCCTCTGCATTATTCATTCTGCTCTTTACTGCCTTCAGCTCAGTTTGTATCTCTGCAAGTGAATTTTCTAGTTTTTCTTGTCTCCTTATATTTTCTAGTTCCTTTCTAAAGGAATCTACATTACTGTTCATATCCTCTCTTAGTTCCTTCAGTATTTTCAATAACTCCCTTTTGAACTCAGTGTCTGTCAGACTGCAGACGTCTGTTTCATTGTTGACTGTTTTAGGTGAATTCTTCTGTTCCTTTAACTGGGAGTGGTTTCTGTGCTTCTCCATCGTGCTTGTGTTTTTCTTTCTTTTTCTGTGAGTTTGGGGTAGGCAAACTGTAGTCCTTTAAGAGTACTTCTATGCAAGAATAACCCTTTGTATTTTTGAGGGGGTTACTATTTATCTTTGGTGTAGGAGTTTGAATATTTGCTGTCTCTTTCTTTGATGTGAGCAGGCTGTTATTCCCAGGATGCTCAGTGTGTTTTCAGGGAGAAGGAGGCAATGGGTAGGAGTCGTGAGACATGTTTCTACAATATTTTCTTAGCCTCTTTGCTTCTATTTTCTATGCTGAAAATTCCATCTTGTCCTGCTTTACTTTACCCTATCTTCCTGCTTGAAAAAGAGTTGCAGTGCTGGTAAATGACTTAAGCTTAAGAACAAAGACCTAAAGGCATAAGTTATTCATGTGGTCAGCTGAATGAGGACATAATGCATTGGTCTAGGCACACGGGACCTGGGCAGATAGGCACACCCATTTGCACAAGCATGATATGTCCTCTAAAGAATAAGAGGAAGATGAGCCTCATGGCCCCAAGGGGTTTATGAGCTGTTAGCCAGATAGGCATTATTAGCAAGGAGAACCCAGGCATGTGGGGTTGCTGCAGATAGGCATGCCATATGCAGAAGCACATTGGTGATTCTCTAGAATGCTGTGCATAGATAGCTGAGTCCACGCTTCCTCAATGCTGATGATTGTTAAATGCCTAAATGTCAGAATGAAAGCTTAATCAGCAACCGGCGATGTGACTTTTAAAATAATTAAAAAAACCCCTATATCCTGCACCTACAACCCTGTCCTCACTTGCCATAATCCTCAAGAGTACAATAAAAGCAGTGTGGTTTCTCGAAGCAACACTCTTGGTCCATGACATTTTGAGTCCCCTGGTTCCCATGTTTACTTAAGATCAATGTCTCTGTGTCTTGTTTTATGTTAACTTTTTTTCCCTTTAGTTTCACAACATCTTTTCTTCAGCCCTAACCTGCTAAGCTGGCCTCAGCAGGTAGGGACAGGAGTCAGTGCCTGGTGGTTGGGCTCTCAATAGCAGCGAGGACCAGCAGGAAGGTGGTACAGGCTACTCCTAGTTGCAGGGTTACGGGAAGTGGTAATAAGCTCTATGTAGATCTTCAAGGTGACCAGAGCATTCATCAGTAGCAACAGCAGGGTGCGTGTGTTCCCAGGGGAGTGAAAGCAACAACAGCTTGTGTTTGATTGCAGTGCCCTCCTCTGAGTTGATTGGAACTGCAGGAGGTGTCTGTTCAGGGACCCCTAGTGGGAGGAGGTCATGAACATCTCTAGAGTCAGTGATTACTGGGGTGTTTTGCCACTGCCACCTGTAGACCATGCATGAGGAACCCGTCTCACTTAGCCCACATACAAGGTGCTGTACAGGGTGCTCCTAGTTGCAGGATCCTGGGAAGTGACAAAGATCAGGCATGCAGGTACTTCCCAGAATATTTGGCAGTGGCAGCAGCAGGGTGGGTGTGTTCCAGGGGTGTGTTAGGTCACAATGCCCTCCTCTGTGGTGCCCTTTAGGTGAATGTGGCTGTAAGTGATTTTTGTTCAGGTATCTCCAATGGCAGTGGGCCACGCCCACCTCTGGAATCAGGGATAACTGCTGCAGTTTGCCCCTGTCACCTGCAGACCACACAAGAAGCACACTTTCCCACTTAGTCCACGCAGAATGTGCTGCACCAGCTGCTTCCTAGTTGTAGGATCTTGGGAAGGGACAGTGACCAAGTGTCTGGGGGTCACCCAGAGCATTTGGCAGTGGCAGCTTCAGGGTGGGTGTGTTCCCAGGGGAGTGAAAGTAATAGCGTACAGTGCTTGGTTGAAGTACCCTCTGTTTTTTTTTTTTTTTTTTTTTTTTTTTTTTTTTTTTTTTTTTTTTTTTTTGCAAACCCCTGAGTTGACTGCAGTTGCAGGTGGAGCCCACTAACAGCCCCTAGTGGTGGGAAGCCATGCCTTTGTCTGGCCTCTGAGATGACTGCTGCAGTCTGTCCCTGTCACCTGTAGATGGTGCAAGAGGCACCATGTTGCCCTTAGCCCACACAATAGGTGCCTGGCCACCCTTAGCCTGCACAAGAAGTGCCTAATTGCCCCAAAAGAGCAAGAGGCTTCTCACCACCCATAGCTTCTGCAGAGCCAACCCGCCCTCTAAGCCCACAGGCATGTGCATGCTTATAAGCAGGGAGTTTGCTATGGCAGCCCCTCCTCCTCTCCCAATCCCCAACAATAGTGCCTTGCCTCTCCTGCAGGTCCAGACCTTCTCCCAGGTTCCCCTGTCATGGCATTCTCCTCCTTAGCCTGTGGTGCACTGCTCCTTAGCCCCTCATGCCATCCCCAGTTCTCTCCCAAGGACTTTCCTCTGGAGCCTGAGTCCCAGTGCCCAGCCCCCACCCTACTGTCTCAGGCTGTGGTGTCCAGGCCAGTGGTTCAGATGATCTGTGCAGCTCTCACTCTGTTTTGTTGTTCTCAGTCCATCTGCTGCACTTTTCTTAGCGAATTGGAGGTCCTGCTGACTCAGCTGATCTTTCATCAGTTAGGTGGCTTCCCAGGAGGTGGGTTCCTTTTATCCTTCACAGCTCCCTGTCAGGAATGCTAGTCCTGTCCTGATTCCTTCTCTCTTTTTCTTTTGTTTTACCCAGTTATGTCAAAAGTTTCTTGCCATTTTTGGAGGTTTAAGTTCTTCTGCTTGCATTCAGTTGATATTCTGTGTGAGTAGTTTCATATGTAGATTTTTTTTGATGTGTTTGTGGGAGAAGCTGTGCATGACCTCTTGCTCCACCTCCTAGATTGATATAAAGAAAGTTCTCATGGAGATCCCTCCTGGCTCCCTGGGTCAAAGGTTTGTCTTTCTTGCTGTGGTGCCTTTGGTAACTTGTGTGGCTTGGAAACCATCTCTGGGCATATAACTCACACATGCTTCAAGGGGATCCATAAAGTAAGAAAGAATGAGGTAATGGGGGAAAGAGAAAAAAAGAGAAAAAAAGGAAGAATTTATTGTACCTATGAAGAACTAACAGGTGGAAAATTAAGAAAAAAATCTAGTGTTCCATATGTACACACCTCTCAACATAAATACATTGGTGCGGGACATGATAAAAAATGGAAATAAGCTGTCAAGACCTGATGGGTCAGGAGCTGAATGATTGAATGGAGTGGCATGGGTTAGGTTGGCCTCAGGGCTCTGGAAGCTGTTGAGAGAGAAATAGCCCACTTGGAAGACCCTTCTTGGTATTTCCGGAAAAGTGGAGGAAGGAAATCCAAGCAGCACATTGCTTAAGGCCTATGCAGTCACATGGGCTGCTGAGCCAGAGAGAGGATGATAACCTGAGAGTGTCTGTGAGAGCAGATGACTGCAAGATGGCACCAGAGTACCTTATGGGCCCAGGTGCAGGTTCAAGGCTGCAGGTGCAGGCTCAGTGCAAGGGTTGATGTTGTATTGGATGGAACCCACAGCAAGCACCCAGAGGTTTGTGGTTTGTTTCTGGGAATCTAGGACTCTGCTCCAATATGCCTCCTGTCAGGCAGAGGACATATGTGTCCCTTTAGCATTTGATGTGGATTGGCAGCCGGGTTCAGGGGCAGTGTGTTTGGAATGCTTGAAGGATTCACTGGATTTCAGAATGCCTTGGGTTCCTCCAGAGGCAGGAACTGACACCCACACTGCATTGGTGTTGACTCATGAGCTGGCCTTGTTTAAGCCCCTGACTGGGGTTAAGTAAGGTCAGCTAAATTAAGCTATCGGGCCCATACCCTTAAAATGTTGGTTTATACCCTTCCCATACTAATAAACCCTATTATCTACACCACCCTTATCACAACCATTATATCCGGAACCATATTAGTAATAATCAGCTCACACTGGCTACTTATCTGGATTGGATTTGAAATAAATCTACTAGCTTTAGGTATGAGGAGAGGGAGGGTAGTGCTGATGAATGATTGAGGCATTTTGCTGGTAAGATGATGGGCAGCTGTGCTAATCCCTTTTCTGTTTTTCTCAAGAGACCTAGGGAAATGTCCTTCTTGCCTTTCTAGACGAGCCTTTCTTTTCAGTACAGCACCAGGGTAGGGAGGGCTGACCAAAACCAGGTCTGATGAATTAAGCAGGGTTGATTGCTATCTTCAAGAAAGCTCTGGGGGTGATCCCTCATGGCTGCCTTGCTTAAGAATCCCCCTCTGTCACATCTGTGGCTGTGCTAAGAGCTGCATTGGGAAATCAAACCCTGGCCAGACAACAACCAAATGTCACAAGTGGCACCCAAGTAAATTTATAAAGAAAAATAGATACTGTAAAGAATGAGCTCAATGGTTATAGAAATACATAAATAGATATACACATGCCTACAGAATAGTTAAGGCAAATGATAGATAAGGCAATCATAAAAGATCTCCTGACACAACTCCTCTGAGGGCAGAGGGGTTTAAGAATGAGCATGGGGTTGTACAACAGTGACGTGGATTCCATTCCTAGCCAGAGAGTGTCTGTGATCCACAAATGGGTACAGAAAAATAAATAGGTATGTAAAATAAATATATAGGTAGAGATGTTAATATAGAAATAAATTCATACACCTTAGGTAATAACTAAGGTCACATGTCACATGGCTAAAAATTTTGACAGGTTCAACCAAGTCAGGTTACCTGTTGTTTTTTCTTTCTTTCTTTTTTTTTTTTTTTTCTTTTCTCTTTTCTGGGGCAGCACCCACGGCATATGGAGGTTCCTAGGCTAGGGGTCTAATCGGAGCTGTAGCTGCTGGCCTACCCCACAGCCACAGCAGCTTGGGATCCCAGTCACGTCTTCGGCCTATACCACAGGTCCAGGCAATGCCAGACCATTAACCCGCTGAGCAAGGCCGGGGATAGAACCTGCAACCTCATGGTTCCTAGTCAGATTCGTTAACCACTGAGCCACGATGGGAACTCCTGTTGTTTTTTCTTGAGAGGCAATCGTCTAGACCCAGACACGTTCTCTTGTGAACACTGAGCAGGTAATTTTTGGTGTTTTTGCATTAATTTTTTTCCTATTATACCTGATTGGTAGTGCTCAATTTCTCTTTGACATAAAAGTGAAGCAGACATACATGTATATACATATTTTAAAATATTATCCTGGGATTTCTTCCACAAAGTAAGTGACTATACTTCCTCATACTATACATCAGGATCTCATTGCTTACCCACTCCAAGGGCATAATTTCGCATCTATTACCCCCCAAATCCCAGTCCTTCCCATAAACTACCACTCCAATCTGACAACCAAACCTGTTTTCCAATCCATGTGTTTCTTTTCTGTAGAGAGGTTCATTTGTGCCATTTGTTAGATTCCAGAGAGAATCTGGAATCTAACAAATTCTGGAAATTGTGAAAACCCAGAAAGACCTAGGTTCTTGGTCTTTCTCTATTGCACTTATATTACTTAGTCTGGGAATTTCTAGTTCCATCTATTTGGCTGCAAATGGAATTTTTGTTCTGACTTTATGGCTAAGTAGTGTTCCATTGTGTACTGTACAATATTTACCTAATCCAGTCATCTGTCGATGTGCATTTTGTTTGTTGCCATGTCTTGGCTATTGTGAAGGGTGCTGAATTGAACATAGCAGGGATTTTTCCTTTTGGAAAAGAACCTTTTTCTTCCAGATATATTCCCAAGTGTGGGATTTCTGTGTACTACAGGGGTTCTTTATTTATATTTCAGAATTACTTTGATCCTGTTATCCAGAGTGTTGGAACCAAATTACATAAACACAGAGTTGAAGGGCACCCTCTTAACACCCTTCTCTTAATTTTTTATTTGTAGAATTACTAATAATGGCCATTCAGACAGGTGTGAAGTGGTCCCTAGTTTGGATATGCATTTCTCTCCTAATGAGCAATGGTGATCTTTTTTTTTTTTTCAGTGTTTGTTGCCCTTTATATATCTGGTTTATGGAAATGTCTCTTCAGGAGTTCTGCCCATTTTTCAATTGGATTGTCTGATTTGTTTTGCTGCTGGGTGGTATCATTTGTTGAGCTGGAAATTGTGAAAACCCAGCCTGACCTGCCTTTGGGATCTGGATCAAGTGCCTGTGGGTTGTGCTTGGAAAGTGGTAAAATGGTGATATATTGTGAGCACCTGTGCTCATCCCTGTGGCTTTTTCTCTCAAGAGGTATGTGGAAACTCCTTCATTTCCTTTCCATGGGAACCCTCTTTGGTAATCTCTATACATGTGATATGAAGACTGTATCTATAGCTGAATTCAGGTGCATTAAGGCCTGTAGATTGATATAAAGCAAGATTTCATGGGGATTCCACCTGGTTCTCTGGGTAAAAATACTTTGTGCTGGTTAGTTTGGTAACCTCTGTGGCTTGAAATCTTTCAATGGGCTGGCACCTCACGTACGGTTCAGATGGGGTCAATAAAGTAAGAATGAAAGAGGGATTGAGAGATACAAAAAAAAAAAAGAAAAAAAATAAGCGAGACAGTGTACAATTAAGGAATAACAGGTGGAAAATTAAGAAAATTCAAGATATCTATATATATAGATACACACCTCTCTTCATCAGTATATAAGAGCATAGATATCAAAAACAGGAATAATGCCATCATGACCCGATGGGTCAGGAGATGAATGTTTGATTGGAGCAGCATGTGGTAGAGGGGCCTCAGGGCTCTGAAAGACTTTGAGAGAGAAATGCCCTACTTGGAAGGGCCCTTCTTGCTATTTCAGGACACGGGAGGAAAGAAATCCAAGCAGAATTTTCCCTAAGGCCTTTGCAGCCACTGAGGCTGCTGAGCCATAGAGAGGAGGAAAACATGAGAGTGGCTGTAAGAGCTGATGTCCACACAAGGGCGCCAGAGTACCTTCTGGGCCCAGGTGCAGCTCCAAGGTTGCAGGTGCAGATTCAGAGGTGGGCTTGAATGTGTGTTGGCCCGAAACCACAGCAATCTCACAGAGGTTTGTGGTTATTTTCTGGGCACCAGGGGCTCTCTACTCCAAGATGCCTCATGTCAGGCATAGAACATAAGTGTCCTTTTAGCATTTGCTATGGATTGACATCCTGGTTGTGGGGCAGTGTGTTTTGAATGCTTGAGGCAATCAGTGGGTTTGGGAAGGCCTTGCATTACTCCAGATGCAGGATCTGAGACTCACACTGCATTGGTGTTGACTCATGAGCAGGTCTTGTTCATGCCCTTGACTGTCAGGGGTTTAGGTATATGAATAGAAAGGCTGGTGCTAATGAATGAATAGAGTACTTCACTGGCATTTTGGTGGGCAGCTGGGCTAATCCCTTGCTGTTTTTTTCTCAAGAGACCTAGTGAAATTTCCTTCCTGCCTTTTTTTTTTTAACTTCCTACCTATCTTGATGAGCATCTCTTTTCAGTACAGCATCAGGTTAGGGAGACCTGACTGAAACCAGGTCTGATGAATTAAGCAGGGTTGATTGGTATCATCAAGAATGATCTCAGGGTGTTCCCTCCATCCCCTCTGTGTCTGTGGCTAGAGCTGAGTTGGGAACTTAAACCCTGGCCAGACAAGAAACCAATGTCCCAATTGACACCCAAATAAATTTATAAGGAAAAATAGATATTGAAAAGATTGTACTCAATCAACAAATAAATGGATATAGAAATCAATAAATACAAATATACATGCCTACAGAGTATCTAAGGTAAAGGATAGATAAGGCATTCATATAAGCTCTCCTTGTACAACACCTCTGGTGGCATAGGGATTTAAGAACGAGCATGGTGTTGTACAGTACTGGAGAGAACCCAGTATCTGCAAGCCACAAACGGTGCAGAAAAATAAATAGCCAAGTAAAATAAATACATAAGTAAAGATGTTAATAGAGAAATACTTTCATGCACCTCAGGTAATTACTTAAGGTCCCATGTTACATGGCTAAAAATCTTGACAGGTTCAATGGAGTCACGTTGCCTGTTTTTTTCTTGAGAGGCAGTCATGTGGACCCAGGCTCCTTCTCTAGTCAACACTGAGCTGGTAATTTTGGGTGTTTTGCATCATTTATTATTTCCATTATAGCTGATTCATCATGCTCAATTTCTCTTTGACAGAAAAGTGAACCAGAAATATGTGTAAATACATATTCTTTTTCTCACATTATCCTCCATCTTGTTCCAAAAAAAATGTGGATACACTTCCCAGTACTATATATCAAGATCTCATGGCTTACCCACTCCAAGTGCAAGATTTTGCATCCATTACACCCCAAATCCCAGTCCTTCCCACACACTTCCCTTCTGGCAAACACACATCTTCTCTAGTCCATGAGTTTATTTTTTATAGAGGGGTTCATTTGTGCCATTTGTTAGATTCCAGAGAGAACGAGTATCAAAGACTATTCGTCTTTCTCTATCACACTTATATCACTTAGTATGGGAGTTTCTATTTCCAGCTCTGTGGCTGGGAATGGCTTTATTTGGTTCTTATTTTATGGCAGAGTAGTGTTCCATTTTGCACCTGTACAATATCTACCTAATGCAATCATCTGTCCATGGACATTCTGTTGGTATCCCTGATTAGCTATAGTGAAGAGTGCTGAAATGAACATAGTGGGGCCTTTAATTTTTGGAAAAAGAGCATTTTTGTTCCAGATGTATGCCCAAGAGTTGGATTTCTGTGTACTACTGTGGTACTTTATCTTTTTTTTTTTGGATTTACCTCGATCCTGTTGTCCAGAGCAATGGTACCAAATTACATACACCACCCATACTGTTGGAGGGCACCCTCTTCAGGTAACCCTCCTCGGGATTTGTTTTTTGTAGACCTACTAATCATGGACATTTGGACATGTGTCTGGTGGTACCCCAAAGTAGTTTGTATGTCCATTTCTCTCCTAATGAGACATGGTGATCTTTTTTTTTTTTTTCAATCCCCATTGCTTGTTGCCCTCTGTATATCTGGTTTAGGGAAATGTCTATTCAGGACTCTTTCCCTTTTTTCAATTGGGTTGTTGGTTTTGTTTTGCTGTTGGGTGGTATCAGCTGTCAAGCTTGTAATTTTGAAACCCTGGCCTGACTTGGCTTTGGGATCCAGATCAAGTGCCCTCGGGTTGTGCATGGAAGGTGGTAAAATGAGATATTTTAGTGAGCAGCTGCACTCATCCCTGTGGGTTTTCTAAGAAGAGGTCTGCTGAAACTCCTTCCTTTCCTTTCAATGGGAGTCTCAATTTTTCTATACACGTGGTCTGAAGACTCGATTTTTAGCCAAATTCAGGTGAATTAAGCCCAGAAGATTGATATAAAGCAAGGTCTTATGGAGCTCCCACCTGGCTCTCTTGGAAAAAGTTCTGTCTTTGCACTGGGAGGTGGTTTGGTATCCTCTGTGGCTTGAAATCTGTTGATGGGCTGGCACTGCAAGCATGCTTCAGGCTGGGTCAATAAAGTAAAAATGAAACAGGGATTACAGAAAGAGAAAAAATAAAGAAAAAAGCAGGACTGTACAAATGAAGGCAGAAGAGTTGGAAAATTAAGAAAAAAAATCAAGAGATCTATATATACACACCTATCTTCATCTGTACATAAGCGCAGTAATACCTAAACAGGGAAGAATGCTGTAATGAGCTGATGGGTTGGGAACTGAGGGTTTGAATGGAGTTGCATGGGGTAGGTTGGCATCAGGGCTATGAAAGGCTTTGAGTGAGAAATAGCCCACTTGGAAGGGCACTTCTTGGCATTTCAAGAAAGTGGAAGAAGGAAATCCAAACAGTATATTGCTTAAGGCCAATGCAGCCCCAGGGACTGTGGAGCCAGAGAGAGGAGGAAAACCTGAGAGTTGCTGTTAGAGCAGATGTCCACAGGATGGCGCCAGAGTACCCTCTGGACCCAGGTGCTATTCCAAGGCTGCAGGTGCAGGCTCAAAAGTGGGGTTGATGTGGTGTTGGCAGTACCCACAGCAATCACCAGAAAGTTTGTGATATTTTTCTGGGCACCAGGGGCTCTCTGCTCCAAGATGCTTCCTTTCAGGCAGAGGATGGCAGCCGGGTTGAGGGGGCAGTGTGTTTTGAATGCTAGAGGCAGTCACTGGGTTTGAGAATTCCTTGCATTCCTCCAGAGGCAGGAGCTGAGACCCACACTGCATTGGTGTTGACTCATGAGCTGGCCATCTTCAAGCCCCTGACGTATGTGGAGAGAGAGGCTGGTGGAGATGAATGAATGCGGGACTTCACTGGCATTATTAGATTTGCTAATCCCCATGCTGTTTTGGCTCAAGAGACCTAGTGAAATTTCCTTCTTACCCTTTGGGATGAGCCTCTATTTTCAGTATGTCACCAGGGTAGGGAGGCCTGACCAAAACCAAGTCTGATGAATTAAGTAGGGTTGATTTGTATCATCAAGAAAGTGCTCAGGGTGTTCCGTCTTGGCTGCCAGGCTAAAGAATCTCCCTCTTAGCTTATGTGGCTGTGGTAAGAGCTGCATTGCAAAATCAAATCCTGGCCAGAAAACAACCCAATGTTGCAGGTGGCACCCCAAAAAAATTTATAAAGAAAAGTAGATATTGATAAGAATGAGCTCTATGGTTATAGAAATGAATAAATACATATATACATGACTACAGAATAGCTAGAGGAAATGATAGATAAGGTAATCTTTTTTATTTTATTTTTTTGTCTTTTGTCCTTTTATGGCTGCACCCACTGCATATTGAGGTTCCCAGGCTAGGGGTTTAATCGGAGCTACAGCTGCTGGCCTACACCACAGCCACAGCTACTTCAGATCCGAGCCGCATCTGCCGCTTATACCACAGCTCACAGCAACGCTGGATTCTTAACCCACTGAGCAAGGCCAGGGACTGAACCCCAAACCTCATGGTTCCTAGTCGGATTCATTTCCACTGGGCCATGATGGGAACTCCTAGATAAGGCAGTCTTAAAAAATCTCCTGACACAACACTTCTGTTGGCAGAGGGTTTTAAGTACTAGCATGGGGTTATACAGCAGTGGCATGGATTCAATTCCTAGCCAGGGAATATTTGCAAGCCTCAAATTGGTGCAGAAAAATAAATAGGTAAGTTAAATAAATAAATAAATAAATAAATACATAAGTAAAGATGTTAATATAGAAATAAATTCATACACCTTAGGTAATTAGTTAAGGTCACATGTCACATGGCTAAAAATCTTGACTGATTCAATGGAGTCAGGTTGCCTGTTTGTTTTTAAAGGCAGTTGTCTGGACCCAGACACCATTTCTGTTCCACACTGAGCTGGTAATTTGGATGTTTTTCATCAATTTTTATTTCCATTTTAGCTGATTGGTAGTTCTCAAATTCTCTTTGACAGCAAAGTAAGAGATATACATGTTCATACATATTCATTTTCTCATATTATCCTTGATTTTTTTTCCAATGTAAGTGACTAGATATACTTGCTGGTACTGTACATCAGGATCTCATTGCTTACCCATTCCGAGGGGAGATTTCACACCTACTACCCCCCAAATCCCAGTCCTTCTCACACACTCACCCTCCAATCTCACAACCACCTTTTTTTTTTTGTCTTTTGTCCTTTTTAAGGCCATACCTGTGGCATATGGATATTCCCAGCCTAGGGGTCTAATCAGAGCTGTAGCCACCAGCCTATGCCAGAGCTACAGCAACACCAGATCCAAGATGCATCTGTGACCTACACCATAGCTCACAGCAACGCTGGATCCTTAACCCACTGAGCAAGGCCAGGGATCAAACCTGCAACCTCATGATTCCTTGTCAGATTCATTTCTGCTGTGCCACAATGGGAACTTCATCGCAACCACACTTCTGTTTTCCAGTCCATGAGTTTCTTTTCTGTAGAGGGGTTCATTTGTGCCATTTGTTGGATTACAGATGGAAGGGCTATCCTAGGCTCTTTGTCTTTATCTCACTTATATCACTCAATCTGGGAGTGTCTAGTCCCATCTATGTGGCTCTGAATGGCTTTGTTTTGATATTTTATGGCTGAGTAGTGTTCCATTTGTGTATTTGTACAATATCTACCTAAACCAATCATCTGTTGATGGATATTGTGTTTGATTCCATGTCTTGGCAATTGCGAATAATGGTGCATTGAATATAGTGGGGCTTTTGCCTTTTGGATAGAACATTTTTTTCCAAATATATGCCCCAGAGTGGGATTGTTATGTACTACAGGGGTTCTTTATTTATTTTTTGGATTTACCTCAACATGTCCAGAGAATTGGTAATTTATTAAATACACACTCACCCTGTGAAGGGCACCCTCTTTTCAGCACCCTTCTCAGGATTTGTTATTGGTAGGCTTAGTAATAATAGCCATTCAGACAAGTGTGAGGTGGTCCCTCAGAGTAGTTTGCATTGGCATTTCTCTCCAAATGAATAATGGTGATTTTTTTTTCGGTGCTTGTTACCCTCTGTATATCTTCTTTAGGGAAATGTCTATTTAGGACTTTGGCCCATTTTTCCATTGGGTTGTTGGTTTTGATTTACAGGTGGGTTGTATCATTTGCCTGGCTAGAAATTGTGAAACCCCAGCCTGACCTGGCCTTGAGATCTGAACCAAATGCCTGCGGGTTTTGCCTGGAAGGTGGTCACATGGGGATGTTTTGGTGAACAGCTGCTCTTATCCCTGTGCTTTTTCTCTCAAGAGGTCTGCTGAAACTCCTTCCTTTACTTTCCATGGGAGCCGCTTGTGTTCTCTCTATACACGTGCTCTGATGACCAGATCTGTAACCAAATTCAGGTGCATCAAGGCTGGTAGATTGATATAAAGCAAGGTCTCACGGAGATCCCACCTGGCTCTTTTGGGAAAAGTTCTGTCTTTGCACTGGGGGCGGTTTGGTGACCTCTGTGGCTTGAAATCCATCGATGGGCTGTCATGTCATGCACGCTTCAGGTGGGGTCAATCAAGAATTAAAGAGGGGAGTTCCCTTCGTGGTGCAGTGGTTAATGAATCCAACTAGGAACCATGAGGTTGCAGATTCGATCCCTGGCCTCGCTCAGTGGGTTAAGGATCTGGCGTTGCCATGAGCTGTGGTGTAGGCTGGCAGCAACAGCTCCGATTAGACCCCTAGCCTGGGAACCTCCATATGCTGTGGGAGCGGCCCTAGAAAAGGCAAAAAGACCAAAAAACAAAACAAACAAAAAACACAAGAATTAAAGAGGGATTGAGAGAAAGAGAAAAAAGAAACAAAAGAAGCAAGACTTTATTGTATGAATTAAGGCATAAGTGTTGGAAAATGAAGAAAAAAATCAATGGTTCTATATATACACAACTATCTTCATCAATCCATTAATTCAGGGATATCTAAAACAAAGAGAAGGGTGACATGAGCTGATGTGTCAGGTACTGAGGGTTTGAATGGTGTGGCAGGGGGTAGTTGGCCTCAGGGATCTGAAAGACTTTGAGAGAGAAATAGCCCACTTGGAATGGCCCTTCTTGGTATTTCAGGAAAGTGGAGGAGGGGAATCCAACTAGCATATTGCCTAAGGCCAATAGCCAGAGAGAGGAGGGAGAGCTGACACTTGCTGTTAAAGCAGATTTCCACAAGATGGCACCAGAGTACCTTTTGGACCCAGGTGCTGCTGCAAGTCTGCAGGTGCACTCTCAGAGATGGGCTGGATACAGGTATCCCTTCAATATTTGGTGTGGATTGGCCTCTGGTTGGGGGGCAGTCCCTTTTGAAAATTTGAGGGATTCAGAATGCCTTTGGTTCCTCCAGATGTGGGAGGGGAGGGCCACACTGCATCATTTTTAAATCATGACCTGGCCAAGTTCAGGCCCCTGACTGTTGTGGGTTTGGGTGTGTGGAGAGAGAGGCTGGTGCTAATGAATGAATGGGGACATCACAGGCATTATGACAAGAAGCTGTGCAAATCCCTCTGTTGTTTTTGCTCGAGACCTAGTGAAATGTCCATCTTGCCTTTTGAGTTGAGCATCTATTTTCTGTTGGGTACCAGGGGAGGGAGGCCTGACCAAAACCAGGTTTGATAAATTAAGCAGGGTTGATCTGCATGATCAAGGAAGCTCTCAGGGAGTTCCCTTGTGGCCCCTTGGCTTAAGAACCTCTCTCTGTCCCTTCTGTGGCTGTGGTAAGAGCTTCATTGGGAAATTAAACCCTGGCCAGAAAAAAAGAAAAACCAATGCCACAGGTGGCACCCAAATAAATTTGTACAGAAAAAGAGATATTGCAAAGATGGAGTTCAATGGATATAGAAATGAAGAAATACATATATACCTGCATACAGAGTAGCTATGGGAAATGATAGACAAGGCAATCATAATAGATCTGGCACAACACCTCTGTTGGCAGCAAGGGTTCAAGTACAAGCATGGGGTTGTACAACAGTGGCATGAATTCAATTCCTAGCCAGACAGTATCTATAGGACACAAATGTGTGCAGAATAATAAACAGGTAAGTGAAATAAATGAATAAATACATAAATTAAGATGTTAATAGAGAAAAATTCATACACTTCAGGTAATTACTTAATGTCGCAGGTCACATGGCTAAAAAACTTGACAGGTTCAATGGAGTCATGTTGCCTGTTTTATTATGGATAGGCAATCTTCTGGACCAAGACACCTTCTCTGGTCAACACTGAGTTGGTAATTTTGTTTTTTTCCCCATCTATTTCTATATCCATTATTGTTGACTATAATGCTCTATTTCTCTTTGACAGCAAAGTAATGCAGACATGCATGTATATACAGATTCTTTTTCTCACATTATCTTTCATCTTGTTCCAAATAATATGACTAGATATACTTCCCCACACTATATATCGGGATCTCATGGCTTACCCACTCCAAGTGCAAGATTTTGCGTCTATTACCCCCCAAATCCCAGTCCTTCACACACACTCCCCCTCCAATCTGGCAGCCACACATCTGTTTTCCAGTCAATGAGTTTCTTTTCTGTAGAGGGTTCATTTGTGCCATTTGTTAGATTCCAGAGAGAAGGGGTATCTTAGGCTATTTGTATTTCCCTATCACACATATGTCACTTAGTATGGGAGTTTCTATTTCCAGCTCTGTGGCCGTGAATGGCTTTATTTTGTTCTTGTTTTTTTTTTTTTTGTCTTTTTGCTATTTCTTTGGGCCGCTCCCTCGGCATATGGAGGTTCCCAGGCTAGGGGTTGAATCGGAGCTGTAGCCACCGGCCTACACCAGAGCCACAGTAACGCGGGATCCGAGCCGCGTCTGCAACCTACACCACAGCTCACGGCAACGCCGGATCGTTCACCCACTGAGCAAGGGCAGGGACCGAACCCGCAACTTCATGGTTCCTAGTCGGATTCGTTAACCACTGCGCCACGACGGGAACTCCTTGTTCTTGTTTTTTGAGTTGTGTTCCATTGTGTGTGTATAACATCTGCCTAATTCAATTATTTGTCAATAGATATTGTGTTGGTTCCCCTGTCTTGCTGTTGTGAAGAGTGCTGAAATGAATATAGTGGGGATTTTAATTTTTGGAAAATAACATTTTTGTTCTGGATATATGTTTAAGTGTGGGATTGCTGTGTATTACAGTGGTTCTTTTTTTTCCGGATTTACTTCGATCCTGTTGTCAAGAGCAATGGTACCAAATTACATACACACCCACACTGTTGGAGGGCACCCTCTTCATGTCACCCTCCTCAGGATTTGTTATTTGTATACTTTTTACTAATGGCATTCAGACAGGTGTCAGGTGGTACCTCAGAGTAGTTTGTATATCCATTTCTCTCCTCATGAGTGATGGTGATCTTTTTTTCCCCGGTGCTTGTTGCCCTTTGTATATCTGATTTAGGGAAATGTCAATTCAGGACTTTAGCCCATTTTAAAAAATTGTGTTGTTGTCTTGTTTTGCTGTTGGGTAGTATCAGTTGTCAAGCTGCTAATATCGAACCCACAGCCTCACCTGGCTTTGGGATCCAGATCCAGTTCCTGTGGGTTGTGCATGGCAGGTGGTTAAATGCAGATATTTTGGTAAGCAGCTGCACCCATCCCTGTGCTTTCCTCCCAAGAGGTCTGCTGAAACTCCATCCTTTCCTTTCCATCGTAGCTTCTTTTGTTCTCTCTCTACAGGTGGTCTGAAAACCGGAGCCATAGCCACATTCAGGTGAATGAAGGCCGGTAGACCGATATAAAGCGAGCTCTCAGAGATCCTATCTGTTTTCCTGGGTAAAAGTTCTCTTAAAATTTGCATCTTAAAATCCTTCCATGGGCTGGCAACCCATGCATGCTTCTGGTGGGGTCAATAAAGTAATAATGAAAGATGGATTGAGAGAGAAATAAAAAAGAAAATATGCAGGGCTTTTGTATGAATGGAGGCATAAGAGTAGGAAAATTAAGAAAAAAAATCAATAGTTGTATATATGCTGAACTGTCATCATCAATACTTAAGTGCAGAAATATCTAAAAGATGGGAGTTCCTTTTGTGGCGCAGTGGTTAATGAATCTGATTGGGAACCATGAGGTTGCAGGTTCGGTCCCTGGCCCTGCTCAGTGGGTTAAGGACCCGGAGTTGCCATGAGCTGTGGTGTAGGTTGCAGACGCGGCTCGGATCCCGCGTTACTGTGGCGGTGGCGTAGGCTGGTGGCTGCAGCTCTGATTAGACCCCTAGCCTGGGAACCTCCATATGCCGAGGAAGCAGCCCTAGAAAAGGCAAAAAGACAGAAAAAAAAAAAAAAGAAAGAAAGAAAGAGGAGTTCCCATCGTGGCGCAGTGGTTAACGAATCCGACTAGGAACCATGAGGTTGCGGGTTCGGTCCCTGCCCTTGCTCAGTGGGTTAACGATCCGGCGTTGCCGTGAGCTGTGGTGTAGGTCGCAGACGCGGCTCGGATCCCGCGTTGCTGTGGCTCTGGCGTAGGCCGGTGGCTACAGCTCCGATTCGACCCCTAGCCTGGGAACCTCCATATGCCGCGGGAGTGGCCGAAGAAATAGCAACAACAGCAACAACAACAACAAAAAAAGACAAAAAAAAAAAAAAAAAAAAAGAAAGAAAGATCTAAAAGGGGAAGAAGGTGATCATGAACTGATTGGTCGGGAGCTGAGTGAACAGAGTGTCAGGGGCTACGTTGGCCCCTGGGATCTGAAAACCTTTGAGAGAGAAATAGCCCACTTGGATGGGCCTTTCTTGGTATTTCTGGAAAGCGGAGTAAGGAAATCCAACCAGCATTTTTTTTTTTTTTTTGTCTTTTCTAGGGCCGCACTCGTGGCATACAGAGGGTCCCAGGCTATGGCCTACACTACAGCCAAAGCAATGTGGGATCTGAGCTGAGTCTGTGACCTACACCACAGCTCATGGCATTGCCAGATCCTTAACCCACTGAGCAAGGCCAGGGATCGAGCCTGCAACTTCATGGTTCTTAGTCGGATTTGCTAACCACTGAGACATGATGGAAACTCCCCAACCAGCATTTTGACTAAGATCAATGCAGCACCTGGGAGCAGCTGAGCCAGAGAGGAGGAAAACCTGACAGTTGCTGTTAGAGCGTATGTCCACAAGATGGCCCCAGAGTACCTTCTGGACCCAGGTGTAGCTGCAAGGCTGCAGGTGCAGGCTGAGTTGGTGTGGATGGTGTGTTGGGTGGAACACACAGCAAGAACCCATATGTTTGCAGTTGTTTTCAGGGCACCTTGGGCTCTCTGCTCCATTATGTCTCCTGTCAGGCAGAGGACACATGTATCCCTTCAGCATTTACTGTGGATTGGCAGCATGTTTGGGGGGGAGTTTGTTTCAAATGCTTGCAATGTTCCCTGGGCTTCAAAATGCCTTCCATTCCTCCAGAGGCAGGAGGAGAGACCTACACTGCATCAGTGTTGAATCATGAGCTGGCCATGTTCCAGTCCCTGACTGTCAGATTTTAGGTATGTGGAGAAAGAGGCTGGTGCTGATGAATGAATGGGGAACTTTGCTGTCATCATGGTGGGCAGCTGTGCTAATCCCTGTGCTGTTTTCACCCAAGAGACAAAGTGAAATTTCCTTCTTGCCTTTTGAGATGAGCATCTACTTTCTGCACAGCCCCAGGGCAGGGAGGCCTGACTGAAATCAAGTCTGATGAATTAAGCAGTGTTGATCTGTATCATCAAGAATGCTCTCAGAGAGTTCCCTCATGGCTGCCTGGCTTAAGAATCTCCCATGGTATCAGTCTTTCTCTTTAGGACACATTTCACTTGGTATGAGAGTTTATCTTTCCATTTATGTAGACGTGAGTGACATTTCTTTTTTTCTCTTTCTTCTTCTTCTTCTTCTTCTTTTTTTTTTTTTGCTGTTTCTATGGCTGAACGTATTCAATTGTATATGTGTACATCCTCATCCTAATCCAACAACCTGTCCATGGTCATAGAGTGTGTTTTCATGTCTTGCTATTTGAATAGCGCTGCACGAACATAGTGGGGCAATTAAATATTTAAGAACATTTTCTGGATACATGCCCCGAGTGGGATTGCTGGGTCTTAGCATCCTTCTATACTTATATTTTGATTTACCTAGATCCTGAAGTCCATAGCAGTTCTATGAGTTTTCATGCCCACCCACACCTTAGGAGGGCACCTTCTTCTCCACTCCCTTTCCAGGTATGGTTATTTGAGGACTTAATAATATTGGCCTTTCAGAGAGGTTTTATGTGGTAACTCAGCTTCGTTTTGATTTGCAATTCTCTATTAATGAGTGATGGTGATCACTTATCTGGTGCTTTTTGCTGTGTATCTGGTTTAGGGAATGGTCTATTCAGGTATTTTGCCCATTTTTTAAGAGGGTTGTTGGCTTTGTGTTGCTGTTGGGTGGTATCAGTGGTTAAGCTGGTAATTTTGGAAGCCCAGGCAGACTTGGGCTTTGGGATCTGGAAAGTGCCTGCAGGTTGTTCAAGGGAGGTTGTAAATAGCAGACCTTTTAAAGAACGGCTGTGCCAATCCCTGGGCTTTTGCTCTCTCATGTTATCATGAAACTCCATCCTTTCTTTCCATGTGAGGCTCCTCTGTTCTTTTATGAACCTGGTAAGAACAACTGGCCTAGTGCCAGGTCAGGGCTACTAAGGCTGGTACATTGATTGATATAAAGAAAGCCCTAACCGGAATCCCTCGCAGCACCCTGGGTACACTTCTGTCATTGTCGCTGTGGTGGGTTTGGTAGAAGCTGTGGATTGAAAAACATCGATGAGCAGGAAACTCATGTATGCTTCAGGTGGGATCAAAAAATTCAGAGAGAGGGAGAGAAAGAGAAAAAAAAAGAATCCAGAATTTCCGGTATGAATTAAGGAATCACAGGTGGAAAATTAAGAAAAAAACAGTTGCATATCTACATAAAAATCTTCAATAATATATAAGTGCAGGGATATATAAAAAAGGAAGAGGGTGTTATTACATTATAAGTAAGGAGCTGAGTGTTTGCATGGAGTGGAAAGGTGAAGTTTGGCCTCAGAGTTCTGACAGCCTATGAGAGAGAAATAGCCCACAGGGAAACGCACTTATTGGTATTTCAAGAAAGTGGGGTGAGGAAATACAATGAGCAGTACAGACAATGGGAAGGCTGAACTAAAAAGAGGGGGAAAACCTGAGAGATCCTCTTAAATCAGATGTACACAAGACAGAGACAGAGTACCATCTGGACACAGGTGCAGCCCCAAAGAGCTAAGAGGTTAGAGCTCCAAGCACTTCAAGTGCAGGCCTGGAGGTAGGGCTGAGGGTGTCTTGATCTGAACCCCCAGCAAACAACCAGTGGTTTTTTGGTTGTTGCCTGGGCACCAGGGACCCTCTGCTCCAAGACGTCTCAGGTCAGGCAGAGGACACAGGTGTCCCTCCAGCATTTGGCAGTGGAGTGGCAGCCTGATTGGGTGGGTGGCTGCATGTGTAGAAGGCTTGAAGGATTCCCTGGGTTGGGAAGGCCTGGTGTTCCTCCAGCAGCAGGGGCAGAGACCCACACAGCATTTGTGTCGTCTCGGGAGCTGGCCATGTTCCAGCCCCGGACCTTTGGTGGGTTTAGGTGGGTGGAGAAAGAGGGTGGGTGCTGAGGAACGAACCGGGGACTTTGGTGGCATGAGGGTGGGTAGCTGGGCTAGCCCCTGGGCTTTTTTTTTGAGAGGCTTAGGGAACCTTCCTTCTTGCCTGGTGAGATGAGCCTCCTTTTTCAGGCTGGCGCCAAGGTCTGGAGGCCCGGCTGAAACCAGGTCTGATGAATTAAGCAGGCTTGATTGGTACCATCAGGCACACTCTCAGGGAGTGCCCCTGTGGCTGCCTGGCTGCGAGTCTCTCCTTGTCACTGCTGGGGCTGTGGCAAGAGCTGCGTTGGGAGATCCAGCTCTGGCCAGACAACATTCCATTGTCATAGGGGGCACCCAAAGAAATTATTAAAAACATTATGTTGAAATGACTGAGCTTCACTGATAAGGAAGTCACTGAATACACACACACACACACACACACACACACACACACACACACACACACACACACACACACACACACACACACACACACACACATTCCTACAGAGTAGCCAAGGGGATTGAGAGATAAGGCAATCCCAAAAGCTGTCCACCATCTGTATGGCAGTCCAAGGGTTTCTTTCCTGTAGGAAGGTTCCTAGGTGTCATTGGTCAGATTCGAGAAGGACGGGGTTACCCATGGTATGTGTGTCTCTCTCACAGACCTCTTTCGTTTCGTGGGAGCATTTCTCTGTCCAATGGTGTGGTTGCCAGTGGCACCTTTTTGGGCACCATTTTAGTGCCGAGTCCGCTTCCATCGTGCACAGGGACATCTGCTTCCTAGTCTGATCATCTGTCCATGGACATAGGATGGTTTTCCATGCCTTGCTCTTGGGAAGAGGGCTGCCTGAGCCTAGTGGGGCTTTTATGTTTTGGAAGAGAACATTGTTCTGGAGACAGGGCCATGAGCTGTTGTGCTGGGTCCGATGGTCATGCCAGGGTTCTTTGTGGGATGCCCTGGATCTTGGGGTCCCTAGTGGTTGAACATCTGCACATACACACCCACCCTGTGGGAGGGCATCTTTGCCGCACTCTGCCCAGGGGTTGTCATTCGAAGCCCTCCTATGGATGGCCATGGGGACAGGGCTGAGGAGGACCCTCGACCTTGTTGGGATTGGGAATTCTCTAGGAATGCGGGATGGTGTTCATTTTCTGGTACTGGATGCCCTCTGGCTCTCTGGATATGAGCCATGTGGATTCAGGCCTCCTCCCCATTTGTCACCTGGGTTGTTGGTTTTGGGTTCGCTTTCCTGGTTTGTGTGCTTGAGCTGTTCCATTTGGAAGCCCAGCGTGACCTGGGTTTTGGGATGCACATCAAGTGCCTGCGAGGCCTGCATGGGAGGTGCCAAAATGGAGCTCTTAGGGAGAGAAGTGGTGCCAAGCGCTGGGCATTGTCTCTCAAGAGGGCTCATGAACCGCCTTTGCCTTTGCTTGGGAGGCTCTTCTCTTCTTTCTAGGCACCTGGTGAGAAGGGGTGAGCTAGAGCCAGGCTTGGCACCTGCAAGCTGCTCTATGAACTGATCCAAAGAACGTTCTCCCTGAGCTCCCTTCTGGCCCCCTGGGGAAAAGGGCTGATATGGTCCGTGTGGTGGGTTTGCAAACCACTGCGCCTCGGCAAACATCGATGCGGATCCAAATCAGGCACGCTTCAGGCGGGGTCAATCCATTTGGAGAGAAAGAGGGAAAGAGAGAACTGGCAAGATCAGACAAGGAAGAAGGAAAGAATCGAGGCCAGACTGAACTGTACGAAGGAAGGAATCAAAGGGGAAAAAGGAAGACAAAAATACTCGTTCTATCCGTACACACCTATCTTCACCCATACCTATGGGCATGGCTCTATCTGAACGGAAGCAGGCTGGCACGACCTGATGGATTTGGAGAGAAGGGTTGACAGAGAGAGGCATGGTGTAGGTTGGCCTCTGTGCTCTGAAAGGCTTTGAGAGAGAGAGAGAGAGAGAGAGAGAGCTAGAGCCCCCGTGGAAGGTCCCTTCTTGGTCTTTCCTGAAAGCGGGGGAGGGAGACCCCACCCTCCTGTGGGCCCCAGACAATGCAGCCCCAGGGACTGCTGAGCCAGAGAGAGGAAAGCCTGAGAGTGGCTGTTCGGGCAGATGTCCACACGAGGGCGCCAGAGCCCCTTCTGGGCCCAGGTGTAGCGGCGAGGCTGGAACAGGTGAGAGCTGCAAGGCTCCAAATGGGCAGGCTCCGCCTTGGGGCTGATGGAGTGTTGAGGGGCATGCACCCACAGCAAACACCCAGAAGACGTGCGGGTGTTTCCTGGGCCGCAGGGACTCTCTCCTCCAAGACACCTCCTGTCAGGCGGAGGGCAGAGGTGTCCCTTCCGGATTTGGAGGTGGATTGGCAGCCTGGTTGGGTGGCAGTGGGTTTTCGAAGGCTTGAAGCGTGTCCTGGCTATTGGCGTGCCTTGCGTTCCTCTAGAGGCAGGCGCGGAGACACATGCAGTCTTGGGAGTGGACCGTGAGCTGGCCCTGGTCAAGCCCCTTCCCATCAGGGGCTCAGGGAAATGAGAAGGAGGGTGGTGCTGAGGAATTCGTGGGGGGCTTCAGTGGCAAGAGCGTGGGCAGCTGGGCTAAGCCCCGTGCATTTTTCCACTCAGGAGGCTGAGGGGAATGTCCTCGCCTTTCCAGAGGAGCCTCCCTTGTCAGGAGGACACCAGGATATGGAGGCCTGACAGAATCCAGGTCTGATGAGTTAAGGATGGTTAATTGGTCTCCTCCAGCAAGATCCCAGGGAGTTCCCACGTGGCTGCCAGGCTTAAGAGTCTCTCCTGGAGTTCCCGTTGTGGCGCAGTGGTTAAGGAATCTGACTAGGAATCTTGAGGTTGTAGTTTCGATCCCTGGCCTTGCTCAGTGGGTTAAGGATCCGGTGTTGCCGTGAGTTGTGGTGTAGGTTGCCTACGCGGCTTGGATCCTGTGTTGCTGTGGTTGTGGCGTAGGTGGGCGGCTACAGCTCCGATTAGACCCCTAGCCTGGGAACCTCCATATGCCGTGGGAGCGGCCCTAGGGAAAAAAAAAAAAAAAAAAAAAAAAGAGTCTCTCCTTGTCACTGCTGTGGCTGGGGCAAGGGCTGCGTTGGGTGATATACCACCGGCCAGACCACAGCTCCATGTGTCACGGAGCACCCAAATCAATGGATAAATTAAGAAGAGCTATTGAAACAAATGAGCTGAATGGATAAGTAAATGATTCAGTGTCAATCTTTTTTTCTCTTTCTCTTTCTCTCGGTTTCTTTCGCTCTCTATGTACACAGTTACATACATATATATATTTGTTCATGCACACACACACACACTCACGCATATAAATTATGAAAGTATAGCTAGGGATACATATAGATATATAAATGCTATGTCTCTTCTCACCCAATAACTCAGGTGTGAGTGGGTCTGAATTGCCAGCCTTTGGATGTCCAACCTAGGATTGGATGCTTTTGCGGAGGAGTGTGGATCTGAGTGCCACATATATGTGCAGGAAAGTAACTCAGTAAGTGAATAAATTAAAAAAGACTCATGTCTTTATACTCATAATTTCACCCACGCCAGGTCATTAGGTCAGGTGCGATGTGGCTATTCTTGGAAATCTTGACTGAATCCACGGAGTCCTTAGGTCTGTCTCTTTTCCTGAGGGGCAGCAATCTGGAACCTGACACCTTTTGTGGTGAATGCTGAGATGCTCATTTTTTGGATGTTTACTTTCGTGACTCATTCTAAATTGTCGCTTTATATAGGTGTATCCAAATTCCTTTATGAATAATAACAGATGTTGACAAGAATGCGTTTAATTTAAAAGCATGTCAATGAATACATATATGACTGCACATTAGGTAAGCAAATTGATATATAAGACAATTCTAAAGTCTCTCCTGACCCAACACCTTGGGTAACAGGGTGAATTAAATACTAGCCAGGGATATAGAGCAGATTCTTGCATCCAATTCCTAGGCAGAGGGTATCTGCATTCCACACGTGGGTGAAGATATAGAAATAAGTATGTAAAACATAATATAAATATTATAGAAAATATCTCATATTCTCTATGTCATCATGTCTCATCGGATTTCATCTTTCTAGGAAATCTTGATACGTTCAAGAGCGTCAGTTTGCCAGTCACTATTCTCTAAAGGCAGAAGTCTCAAGACACAGACATATTGTCTGCTGAACACTGAGCCAATGATTGGTGGGGTTTTTATCATTTAATATTTTCAAGTATCACTTATGTATGGTGGTCTGTTTCAATCTTGCAGCAAAGTGATTTAGTTGTCCATGTATGGACTTGCTTTTTATACAGTGTCCTTCATTATGTTCCAAAACCAAGACTAGATAATAGTTCCCTGTGCTATACAGTAGGATCACAGTTCTTAACCAATCCAAAGGCAAGTTTTTTGATTTATTACCCACAAAATCCCGGGCCTTCCCACACTCTCCCCCTCCCATCTGTTAAGTATGAATCTGTTTTCCAGTCCATGAGTTTCTTTTCTGTAGAAAGGTGCATTGGTGCCTTTCATTACTTTCCACATAGAAGGGGTAACCTACGTTATTTTTCTTACTCTTTTGGACATATGTCAGTATGAGAGTTTCTCTTCCATCTCTGTGGCTGCGAATGGTATTTATTGCTCTTTTTTATTGCTGAGTAGTATTCCATTGTGTTCCTAATCTAATCATCCGTCGAAGGACATTGAGTTTGTTTCCATGTCTTGCTATTGTGAATAATGCTGCATGAACAGAGCGGGGTGTTAAACTTTTAAAATTACACTTTCCAGGAGTTCCCTTCATAGTGCAGTGGTTAACGAATCCAACTAGGAACCACGAGGTTGCGGGTTCGATCCCTGCCCTTACTCAGTGGGTTAACGATCTGGCATTGCCATGAGCTGTGGTGTAGATCGCAGATGTGGCTCAGATCCAGCGTTGCTGTGGCTATGGCATAGGCTGGCAGCTACAGCTCTGATTGGACCCCTAGCCTGGGAACCTCCATATGCCACGGGAGCAGCCCAAGGAATGGCAAAAAGACAAAATAAAATAAAATCACACTTTCCAGATGTTTGGGCAAGAATGTGATTGCTGAGTTATACGGTCTTTCTATAATTTCAGATTACCTCAATCCTGTGGTTCATAGTTGTTGTCCCTATTTACATAACTACTAACCCTGTAGGAGGGCACCTTCCTCTCCAAACCCTCTTCAGGGTTTGTTCCTTGTAGATGTATTAATGATGGCCATTTGGAAAAGGGTGAGGTGTTTCCTCAGCATCATTTTGATTTGCATTTCTCTCCTAATGATGGATGGTGATCATTATTTCTGGTGCCTATTGCCTTCTGTGTATATGGTTTAGGCAAATGTCTTTTAAGGTTTTTTTCCCCCACTTTTCAATTTGGTTGTTAGTTTTGTTTAGCTTTTGGGTGGTATTGGTTGTTGAGCTGGTCATTTTGAAACCCCAACGTGTCCTGGGCTTTGGGATCAGGATAAGTGCCCAAGGGTTTTGCATAGAAGGGGTGAAATGCTGCTATTTTGGTGAGCAGTTGTGCCAATCCCTGTGCTTTTTCTCCCAAGGTGTCTCCTGAAACTCCATCCTTCTATTTCCATGTGAGACTCTTCTGTTCTCTCTATACACCTTGTATGAAAATGTGACATAAAGAAAAGTCAGGTGAATGAAGGCTGGTAGATTGATTGATATAAAGTTCTCACTAAGGCCTCCCCCCCCCCAGATCCCTGGGTAAAAGTTCTGTCTTTGTCACTGGGGTGGGTTTTGTAACCTCTGTGGCTTGAAAAACATTGATGGGCAGACAATTCATGCACATTTCAGGTGGGGTCAATAAAGTTCAAAAGATAGAGGGAAGAGAAGAATGAAAAAAGCCTAGAAAGAAAAGTGGCAAGGCTTTATGAATGAAGGAATCACAGTTGGAAAATTAAGAAAAAATCCATCATTCCATACCTACACCTCTATCTTCATAAATACATAAGTGCCATGATATATAAAAAGAAAGAATGCAGTCATGACATCCTGGGTTGGGAACTGAGTCTTTGAAGAGAGCAGCATGGTGTAGGTTGACATCAGGGCTCTGAAAGCCTTTTAGAGAGAAAGAACCCACTTGGAAGGGCACTTCTTGGTATTTCATGAAAGTGAGGGAAGGCAATCCAAGGAGCCTATTGCCTATGGCCAATGCAGCCCCAGGGACTGCTGAGCCAGGGAGAGGAGGAAAACCTGAGAGGGGCTGTTAGAGCCGATGTCCACATGAGGGCGCCAGAGTACCTTCTGGACCTAGGTGCAGGTCCAAGGCTGCAGGTGCAGGCTCAGCGGTGGGGCTGATTCTGCCTTGAGCAGAACCCGCAGCAAGCACCCAGAGGTTTTTCAGTTGTTTCCTGGGCACCAGGGACTCTGCTCCAAAACGCCTCCTGTCAGGCAGAGGACACAGGTGTCTCTTCAGCATTTTGAGGTGGACTGGGAACCTGTTTGGGTGGCAGTGTGTTTCGAAAGCTTGAAGTATTCACTGGGTTTGGGGATAACTTGTTTTCCTCCAGAGCAGGAACAAAGACCCTCACAACAAATGTGTTGTTATCATGAGCTGGCCCTCTTTCACCACCTGAGCATTGGGGGTTTTGTTATGTGGAGAAAGAGGCTGGTCCTGATGAATGAATGGGGCACTTCTGTGGCATCATGTTGGGCAGCTGTGCTAACCCCTGTGATATTTTTGCTCAAGAGAGATTGAAATTCCCTTCTTGCCTTTGAGATGAGCCTCTCATTTCATTACAGCGCCAGGTATGGGATCCTGACTGAAACCAAGTATGATGAATTAAGCAGGGTTGATACGTATCATCATGAAAGGTCTCAGGGTGTTACCTCATGGCTTCTTGGTTTAAGACTCTCTCCTGATCCCTGCTGTGGCAGTGGTAAGAGCTGCATTGGGAGATCCAGCTCTGGCCAGATATCTCAGTTTCAGAGGTGGCACCCAAATAAATCGATAAATGAAAATAGACATTGACTAGAATGAGCATAGTTGATAAAGAAGTCAATGAATATATATATATCTCTATCTATCTATCTACCTACCTACCTATATCCATCTACCTACTCCTATAGATTAGCTTAGGGGGAATTGATAGATAAGGCTATCATAAAGTCTCTCCTGATCCTAAACCTCAGTTGGCAGAGGGTTTTAAGTACTATTCTGGGGATGTACAGGAGTGTGTTGGATTCAATTTTGGGGAATAAGTTATCTGCATGAACATCTGGGTGCAGGAACATAATTAGGTATGTAAAAAATTATTAGAGAAAAAAATACATACAGGTTGGATAATTAGGTCTGGTCAGATATAACATTTCTAGGAATCCTTGACAGGTTCAACCGATTCAGATTCCTTGTCTCATTTCTCGAGAGGCAATCATCTTGACCCTGACACCTTCTCTGTTGAAAGCAGTTCTGGTGATTTGGGGAGATTTTATTTATCCTTTAGTATTTTCCATTATCACTGATGTATGGTGCTCAATTTCAATTTAACTACAAAGTGACTTGGTTGTACATGTATATAATATTCTTTTTCTCACATCTTCCCTTTTATTTCCCCAAATGGAAAAGATAGAGTTCCCCATGCTATATTCCTCTCAGTTCTTTCCCACTCCAAGGGCAAGGTGTTACATGTAGTACCCCCAAATCCCTGTCCTTCCCACACACTCCACCTCAAATCAGCAGATAAAGCTCTGTATTCCAGCACATGAGGTTTTTTCTATATTAAGGTATTTTTGTGCCATCTGTACTTTTCCAGATAGAAATGATATCCCATGGTAATTGTCTTTCTCTTTAGGACACATTTAAATGGATATGAGAGTTTTTACTTTCATCTATGCATCTGCTAATAGCATTTTTGCACTTTTTTATGGCAGAGTAGTATTCCATTGTGTATATGTACATACTCTTCCTAATCCAATCATCTGTCGATGGACAGTGTGTTTGTTTCCATGTCTCACTATTCTGAAGAGTGCTGCATGAAAATAGCGGGATACTTAAGTTTTTTTAAAAGAGCATATTCTGAGTATGTGCTCCAGAGTGTGATTGCTGGGTCATATGGGTGATCTATATTTATTTTTGGAATCCCTCGATCCTGGGGTCCATTGTGTTTGAACCAATTATCATAACCACCCACACTGTTGGAGGCCACATTCTTATCCAAACCCTCTCCAGGGTTTGTTATTTGTAGACTTCAAATTATGGCCATTCGAAGAAGTCTGAGGTGGTACCTCACAATCGTTTTGATTTGCATTGATCTCCTAATGAGTGATGGTGATCAATTTTTTCTGATGCTTGCTGCCCTCTGTATATCTAGTTTAGGAAAATGTCTATTCAGGTGTTTTGCCAATTTTTGAATTGTTCCATGGAATTTGCGTTGCTGTTTGGTGGTATCAGTTGATGAGCTGGTAATTTCGAACCCAGGCTGAACTGGGATTTGGGATTAGGATAAAGTGCCTGCGGGTTTTGCATGGAAGGTGCTAAAATGGTGATATATTGCTGAGAAGCTATGCCAACACTAGGAAGCACGAGGGAAAGAGAGGACAAAAGGAATGAACGGAAAGAAGCAGTATTCTGGCATAGGAATGAAGGAGTCACAGCTGGAAAGCTATGAACAAAATCGATGGGTGCATACCTACGGACCTGTCTCCATAACGACATCGTGGCAGGGCTATCTCCCAAAGGGAGAAGGCTGTTCTGATAGGATGGGTTGGGAGCTGAAGGTTTGCATGGAGTGGCAAGGTGGAGGTGGGCCTCCAGGCTCCGAAAGCCTTTGAGAGAGCAATGGCCCTCCTGGATTGGCCCTTCTTGCTAGATCAAGCTGGCGGCAGCGGCGGCGGCGGCGGGGGAAGGCCATTCCAGAAGCATATTGCCCCCAGCCAGTGCCGCCCTGGGGGGCGGCTGAGGCAGAGAGAGGAGGAAAACCTGAGAGTTGCTGTTAGAGCAGGTGTCCACAAGACGGCGCCAGAGCACCTTCTGGACCCAGGTGCAGTGGCAAGGCTGCAGGTGCAGGCTGAGTGGTGGGATGGAGAGTGTGTGGATAGGAAGCCACAGCAAGCGCCCAGAGGCCTTTGCGTTGGTTCCTGGGCACCGGGGACTGTCTGGTCCAAGACGCCTCCTGTCAGGCAGAGGACACAGGCGTCGCTGTAGCATTGGGAGGTGGATCGGCAGCCTGGTGGCTTGGGAGTGTGCTTCGAAGGCTGCTGGAAGGAGTCACTGGGTGTCGGAACGCCTTGTGTTCCTCCAGACGCAGGAGCGGAGACCCGCCCAGCATCTGTGTGGTCTCGGGAGCTGGCCATTTGCCAGGCCCTGACCGTCGGTGGTGGATGTAGGTGGAGAATGAGGCTGCTGTTACTGCTGCTGCTGCTGCTGCTGCTGCTGCTGCTGTGGAAGGAATGGGGGGCTTTGGTGGCTTTGTGGTGGACCCCATAGCTGGGCGAATCCCTGTGCTTTTCCCTTCCAAAGGCTCATGGGAGTTTCCCTCTTGCCTTTTGAGAGGAGCCTCCAGTTTCCGGACGGGGCCAGGGTATGGAGGCCTGAGCGAACCCAGGTCTGGTGAATGAAGCAGGGTTGATTGGAATCACCCAGCAAGCTCTCAGGGAGTTCCCTCGTGGCTGCCTGGCTTGAGAGTGTCTATCTGTGAGTGCTGTGGCTGTGGACATGGCTCCAGCGAGATCCAAGTCTGGCCAAAGGGCACCCCATTGTCACAGGGGGCATCGAGATCCATTTATAAAGACGAAGAGATGGGGACAGTATGAGCTTAATTGAGAAAGAAGAAAAGGGGTACACATGCTTATTCTGACAGTGTAGCTAAGGGTATTGCCAGATGAGGCAGTCCCAAAGGCTCTCCTGACCCTGTGCCTCAGGTGGCAGAGTGTTTGAAGGGCAAGCCTTGGGATGGACAGCATCGGAGTGGATTCATTGCCGGGGCAGAGTGTATCTGCATGCCACACATGGGGGCAGGAACCTCAATTAGGAATTCAGAAACATAAAAGGAAATGCTAGTACAGAAAGAAATTCGTCCACGCTTGGTCATCACGTCGGGTCCCAGCTCATAGTGCCAGTGCCCCTTGTCAGGGTCAACGGAGCCCGCCTGGCTTCTCGTGAGAAGCAGGGCTATGTAGCATAGCACATGCTGTGGGGAATCCCAAGCCATTAAGGGTGTGGGATTTTATCGGTGATTATTTTCCATTCTCACGGATGTATGGTGCCCAGTTTCACTTGAGCACAAACGCGATCCAGTCGTACATGTATATGCATCTTCTTTTGGTCGCAGTGTCTTCCATTTTGGTTCCACAGAAGTGGCCAGGTAGAATCCCTGTGCTATAGAGCAGGACTTCATTGCTAACACATGCCAAGCACAAGAGGTTGACTCTACCACTCCCAAATCCCAGGCCTTCCCACAGCCTCCCCCTACCATCTGGCAACCACAGCGATGTTTTCCAGTCTATGAGCTGCTTCTACATAGAAAGGTTCGTTGGTTCCATTTGCTAGCTTCCACATAGAAGGGATAGCCCTTGGTATGTGTCGTTCGTGTTCCGACTTAGTTCACCTAGTATGAAACGAGGTGTCACCTAGCTTCTCGTGCCACCTACATGGCTGCGAATGGCATTTTCCTCTTGCTCTGGGGTTTTTGGGCTTTTGCTTTTTTTTTTTTTTTCTCAATGTTTGAGGAGCATTCCAATGTGTACATATCCACTCTCTTCCTAATCCAATCATCTCTCGATGGACATTGAGTTGTTTTCCATGGCTGGCTATTGGGAAGAGTGCTGCATGAACATAGCGGGGGCTTTTACATTTTTCAAAGACCCAATTCCGGAAATAGGACCAAGAGTGGGAGGCCTGGGTGCTGAGGTCGTCCGCTATTGATTTTTGTGGATTCCCTCGATCGTGTGGTCCATCGCGGTTGTCCACACGTACAAAAATACCCACCGTGGAGGAAGGCATCTTCTTGTCCACACCCTCTCAGGGATGTGTGCCTTGTAGACTTCCTAATGGTGGCCCTTCAGAGAGAGGTGGGTTGGTCCTTCAGAGTCCCTTTGACGTGCATGTCTCTCCTCATGAGGGATGCGGGGCACATGTCTCCCAGTGCTTTTTGCCCTCTGCATGTCTGTTTCGGGAAATGTCTCTTGAGGTCTTTTGCCATTTTCCCCTTGGGTTTGGGGTTTTGTTGGGCTGTTGGCTGGTGTCTGCGGTCGAGCTGTTGATTGGGAGACCCCAGGCTGACCTGGGCTCTGGTGCCAGGAGGAAAGTGCCTGAGGGTCGTGCATGGAAGGTGGTCAAACGGTGATCCTTTGGTGAGCAGCTGTGTTAATCCCTGGGCAGTTTCTCGCCTGAGGTCTCCTGAAACGCCGTCCTTGTCTTTACCTTGGAGCCTCTTTCGTTCCCTCAATACAGCTGGTCTGGAAATCGGACCTAAGGCTGGTAGATTGATTGCGAACAAGGGAGGTGTCCCCAAGAGTCCCCCCAATCCCCTGGGGAACAGAGCTGTCTTTGTCCCTGTGGCGGGCGTGCTCACCTCTGCTGCTGGGAAAACATCGACGTGCAGACAACTCAGGCCAGCTGCGGTGGGGTCCATACACTAGGAAGCACGAGGGAAAGAGAGGACAAAAGGAATGAACGGAAAGAAGCAGTATTCTGGCATAGGAATGAAGGAGTCACAGCTGGAAAGCTATGAACAAAATCAGTGGGTACATACCTACGGACCTGTCTCCATAACGACATCGTGGCAGGGCTATCTCCCAAAGGGAGAAGGCTGTCCTGATAGGATGGGTTGGGAGCTGAAGGTTTGCATGGAGTGGCAAGGTGGAGGTGGGCTTCCAGGCTCCGAAAGCCTTTGAGAGAGCAATGGCCCTCCTGGATTGGCCCTTCTTGCTAGATCAAGCCGGTGGCGGCGGGTGCGTGTGCGGGGGCGGGGGAAGGCCATTCCAGGAGCATATTGCCCCCAGCCAGTGCCGCCCTGGGGGGCGGCTGAGGCAGAGAGAGGAGGAAAACCTGAGAGTTGCTGTTAGAGCAGGTGTCCACAAGACGGCGCCAGAGCACCTTCTGGACCCAGGTGCAGTGGCAAGGCTGCAGGTGCAGGCTGAGTGGTGGGATGGAGAGTGTGTGGATAGGAAGCCACAGCAAGCGCCCAGAGGCCTTTGCGTTGGTTCCTGGGCACCGGGGACTGTCTGGTCCAAGACGCCTCCTGTCAGGCAGAGGACACAGGCGTCCCTGTAGCATTGGGAGGTGGATCGGCAGCCTGGTGGCTTGGGAGTGTGCTTCGAAGGCTGCTGGAAGGAGTCACTGGGTGTCGGAACGCCTTGTGTTCCTCCAGACGCAGGAGCGGAGACCCGCCCAGCATCTGTGTGGTCTCGGGAGCTGGGCATTTGCCAGGCCCTGACCGTCGGTGGTGGATGTGGGTGGAGAATCAGGCGGCTGCTGCTGCTGCTGCTGTGGAAGGAATGGGGGGCTTTGGTGGCTTTGTGGTGGACCCAGAGCTGGGCGAATCCCTGTGCTTCTCCCTTCCAAAGGCTCATGGGAGTTTCCTTCTTGCCTTTTGAGAGGAGCCTCCCGTTTCCGGACGGGGCCAGGGTATGGAGGCCTGAGCGAACCCAGGTCTGGTGAATGAAGCAGGGTTGATTGGAATCACCCAGCAAGCTCTCAGGGAGTTCCCTCATGGCTGCCTGGCTTGAGAGTGTCTATCTGTGAGTGCTGTGGCTGTGGACATGGCTCCAGCGAGATCCAAGTCTGGCCAAAGGGCACCCCATTGTCACAGGGGGCATCGAGATCCATTTATAAAGACGAAGAGATGGGGACAGTATGAGCTTAATTGAGAAAGAAGAAAAGGGGTACACATGCTTATTCTGACAGTGTAGCTAAGGGTATTGCCAGATGAGGCAGTCCCAAAGGCTCTCCTGACCCTCTGCCTCAGGTGGCAGAGTGTTTGAAGGGCAAGCCTTGGGATGGACAGCATCGCAGTGGATTCATTGCCGGGGCAGAGTGTATCTGCATGCCACACATGGGGGCAGGAACCTCAATTAGGAATTTAGAAACATAAAAGGAAATGCTAGTACAGAAAGAAATTCGTCCACGCTTGGTCATCACGTCGGGTCCCAGCTCATAGTGCCAGTGCCCCTTGTCAGGGTCAACGGAGCCCGCCTGGCTTCTCCTGAGAGGCAGGACTATGTAGCATAGCACATGCTGTGGGGAATCCCAAGCCATTAAGGGTGTGGGATTTTATCGGTGATTATTTTCCATTCTCACGGATGTATGGTGCCCAGTTTCACTTGAGCACAAACGCGATCCAGTCGTACATGTATATGCATCTTCTTTTGGTCGCAGTGTCTTCCATTTTGGTTCCACAGAAGTGGCCAGGTAGAATCCCTGTGCTATAGAGCAGGACTTCATTGCTAACACATGCCAAGCACAAGAGGTTGACTCTACCACTCCCAAATCCCAGGCCTTCCCACAGCCTCCCCCTACCATCTGGCAACCACAGCGATGTTTTCCAGTCTATGAGCTGCTTCTACATAGAAAGGTTCGTTGCCTCCATTTGCAAGATTCCAGATAGAAGCGATAGCCCTTGGTATGTGTCGTTCGTGTTCCGACTTAGTTCACCTAGTATGAAACGAGGTGTCACCTAGCTTCTCGTGCCACCTACATGGCTGCGAATGGCATTTTCCTCTTGCTCTGGGGTTTTCGGGGTTCTGCTTTTTTTTTTCTCAATGTTTGAGGAGCATTCCAATGTGTACATATCCACTCTCTTCCTAATCCAATCATCTCTCGATGGACATTGAGTTGTTTTCCATGGCTGGCTATTGGGAAGAGTGCTGCATGAACATAGCGGGGGCTTTTACATTTTTCAAAGACCCAATTCCGGAAGTAGGACCAAGAGTGGGAGGCCTGGGTGCTGAGGTCGTCCGCTATTGATTTTTGTGGATTCCCTCGATCGTGTGGTCCATCGCGGTTGTCCACACGTACAAAAATACCCACCGTGGAGGAGGGCATCTTCTTGTCCACACCCTCTCAGGGATGTGTGCCTTGTAGACTTCCTAATGGTGGCCCTTCAGAGAGAGGTGGGTTGGTCCTTCAGAGTCCCTTTGACGTGCATGTCTCTCCTCATGAGGGATGCGGGGCACATGTCTCCCAGTGCTTTTTGCCCTCTGCATGTCTGTTTCGGGAAATGTCTCTTGAGGTCTTTTGCCATTTTCCCCTTGGGTTTGGGGTTTTGTTGGGCTGTTGGCTGGTGTCTGCGGTCGAGCTGTTGATTGGGAGAGCCCAGGCTGACCTGGGCTCTGGTGCCAGGAGGAAAGTGCCTGAGGGTCGTGCATGGAAGGTGGTCAAACGGTGATCCTTTGGTGAGCAGCTGTGTTAATCCCTGGGCAGTTTCTCGCCTGAGGTCTCCTGAAACGCCATCCTTGTCTTTACCTTGGAGCCTCTTCCGTTCCCTCAATACAGCTGGTCCGGAAATCGGACCTAAGGCTGGTAGATTGATTGCGAACAAGGGAGGTGTCCCCAAGAATTCCCCCAATCCCCTGGGGAACAGAGCTGTCTTTGTCCCTGTGGCGGGCGTGCTCACCTCTGCTGCTGGGAAAACATCGACGTGCAGACAACTCAGGCCAGCTGCGGTGGGGTCCATACACTAGGAAGCACGAGGGAAAGAGAGGACAAAAGGAATGAACGGAAAGAAGCAGTATTCTGGCATAGGAATGAAGGAGTCACAGCTGGAAAGCTATGAACAAAATCAGTGGGTACATACCTACGGACCTGTCTCCATAACGACATCGTGGCAGGGCTATCTCCCAAAGGGAGAAGGCTGTCCTGATAGGATGGGTTGGGAGCTGAAGGTTTGCATGGAGTGGCAAGGTGGAGGTGGGCCTCCAGGCTCCGAAAGCCTTTGAGAGAGCAATGGCCCTCCTGGATTGGCCCTTCTTGCTAGATCAAGCCAACGGCGGCGGCGGCGGTGGGGGAAGGCCATTCCAGGAGCATATTGCCCCCAGCCAGTGCCGCCCTGGGGGGCGGCTGAGGCAGAGAGAGGAGGAAAACCTGAGAGTTGCTGTTAGAGCAGGTGTCCACAAGACGGCGCCAGAGCACCTTCTGGACCCAGGTGCAGCAGCAAGGCTGCAGGTGCAGGCTGAGTGGTGGGATGGAGAGTGTGTGGATAGGAAGCCACAGCAAGCGCCCAGAGGCCTTTGCGTTGGTTCCTGGGCACCGGGGACTGTCTGGTCCAAGACGCCTCCTGTCAGGCAGAGGACACAGGCGTCCCTGTAGCATTGGGAGGTGGATCGGCAGCCTGGTGGCTTGGGAGTGTGCTTCGAAGGCTGCTGGAAGGAGTCACTGGGTGTCGGAACGCCTTGTGTTCCTCCAGACGCAGGAGCGGAGACCCGCCCAGCATCTGTGTGGTCTCGGGAGCTGGCCATTTGCCAGGCCCTGACCGTCGGTGGTGGATGTGGGTGGAGAATCAGGCGGCTGCTGCTGCTGCTGCTGTGGAAGGAATGGGGGCTTTGGTGGCTTTGTGGTGGACCCAGAGCTGGGCGAATCCCTGTGCTTCTCCCTTCCAAAGGCTCATGGGAGTTTCCTTCTTGCCTTTTGAGAGGAGCCTCCCGTTTCCGGACGGGGCCAGGGTATGGAGGCCTGAGCGAACCCAGGTCTGGTGAATGAAGCAGGGTTGATTGGAATCACCCAGCAAGCTCTCAGGGAGTTCCCTCGTGGCTGCCTGGCTTGAGAGTGTCTATCTGTGAGTGCTGTGGCTGTGGACATGGCTCCAGCGAGATCCAAGTCTGGCCAAAGGGCACCCCATTGTCACAGGGGGCATCGAGATCCATTTATAAAGACGAAGAGATGGGGACAGTATGAGCTTAATTGAGAAAGAAGAAAAGGGGTACACATGCTTATTCTGACAGTGTAGCTAAGGGTATTGCCAGATGAGGCAGTCCCAAAGGCTCTCCTGACCCTCTGCCTCAGGTGGCAGAGTGTTTGAAGGGCAAGCCTTGGGATGGACAGCATCGCAGTGGATTCATTGCCGGGGCAGAGTGTATCTGCATGCCACACATGGGGGCAGGAACCTCAATTAGGAATTTAGAAACATAAAAGGAAATGCTAGTACAGAAAGAAATTCGTCCACGCTTGGTCATCACGTCGGGTCCCAGCTCATAGTGCCAGTGCCCCTTGTCAGGGTCAACGGAGCCCGCCTGGCTTCTCCTGAGAGGCAGGGCTATGTAGCATAGCACATGCTGTGGGGAATCCCAAGCCATTAAGGGTGTGGGATTTTATCGGTGATTATTTTCCATTCTCACGGATGTATGGTGCCCAGTTTCACTTGAGCACAAACGCGACCCAGTCGTACATGTATATGCATCTTCTTTTGGTCGCAGTGTCTTCCATTTTGGTTCCACAGAAGTGGCCAGGTAGAATCCCTGTGCTATAGAGCAGGACTTCATTGCTAACACATGCCAAGCACAAGAGGTTGACTCTACCACTCCCAAATCCCAGGCCTTCCCACAGCCTCCCCCTACCATCTGGCAACCACAGCGATGTTTTCCAGTCTATGAGCTGCTTCTACATAGAAAGGTTCGTTGGCTCCATTTGCAAGATTCCAGATAGAAGCGATAGCCCTTGGTATGTGTCGTTCGTGTTCCGACTTAGTTCACCTAGTATGAAACGAGGTGTCACCTAGCTTCTCGTGCCACCTACATGGCTGCGAATGGCATTTTCCTCTTGCTCTGGGGTTTTCGGGGTTCTGCTTTTTTTTCTCTCAATGTTTGAGGAGCATTCCAATGTGTACATATCCACTCTCTTCCTAATCCAATCATCTCTCGATGGACATTGAGTTGTTTTCCATGGCTGGCTATTGGGAAGAGTGCTGCATGAACATAGCGGGGGCTTTTACATTTTTCAAAGACCCAATTCCGGAAATAGGACCAAGAGTGGGAGGCCTGGGTGCTGAGGTCGTCCGCTATTGATTTTTGTGGATTCCCTCGATCGTGTGGTCCATCGCGGTTGTCCACACGTACAAAAATACCCACCGTGGAGGAGGGCATCTTCTTGTCCACACCCTCTCAGGGATGTGTGCCTTGTAGACTTCCTAATGGTGGCCCTTCAGAGAGAGGTGGGTTGGTCCTTCAGAGTCCCTTTGACGTGCATGTCTCTCCTCATGAGGGATGCGGGGCACATGTCTCCCAGTGCTTTTTGCCCTCTGCATGTCTGTTTCGGGAAATGTCTCTTGAGGTCTTTTGCCATTTTCCCCTTGGGTTTGGGGTTTTGTTGGGCTGTTGGCTGGTGTCTGCGGTCGAGCTGTTGATTGGGAGAGCCCAGGCTGACCTGGGCTCTGGTGCCAGGAGGAAAGTGCCTGAGGGTCGTGCATGGAAGGTGGTCAAACGGTGATCCTTTGGTGAGCAGCTGTGTTAATCCCTGGGCAGTTTCTCGCCTGAGGTCTCCTGAAACGCCGTCCTTGTCTTTACCTTGGAGCTTCTTCCGTTCCCTCAATACAGCTGGTCCGGAAATCGGACCTAAGGCTGGTAGATTGATTGCGAAAAAGGGAGGTGTCCCCAAGAGTCCCCCCAATCCCCTGGGGAACAGAGCTGTCTTTGTCCCTGTGGCGGGCGTGCTCACCTCTGCTGCTGGGAAAACATCGACGTGCAGACAACTCAGGCCAGCTGCGGTGGGGTCCATACACTAGGAAGCACGAGGGAAAGAGAGGACAAAAGGAATGAACGGAAAGAAGCAGTATTCTGGCATAGGAATGAAGGAGTCACAGCTGGAAAGCTATGAACAAAATCAGTGGGTACATACCTACGGACCTGTCTCCATAACGACATCGTGGCAGGGCTATCTCCCAAAGGGAGAAGGCTGTCCTGATAGGATGGGTTGGGAGCTGAAGGTTTGCATGGAGTGGCAAGGTGGAGGTGGGCCTCCAGGCTCCGAAAGCCTTTGAGAGAGCAATGGCCCTCCTGGATTGGCCCTTCTTGCTAGATCAAGCCGGCGGCGGCGGGTGCGTGTGCGGGGGCGGGGGAAGGCCATTCCAGGAGCATATTGCCCCCAGCCAGTGCTGCCCTGGGGGGCGGCTGAGGCAGAGAGAGGAGGAAAACCTGAGAGTTGCTGTTAGAGCAGGTGTCCACAAGACGGCGCCAGAGCACCTTCTGGACCCAGGTGCAGCGGCAAGGCTGCAGGTGCAGGCTGAGTGGTGGGATGGAGAGTGTGTGGATAGGAAGCCACAGCAAGCGCCCAGAGGCCTTTGCGTTGGTTCCTGGGCACCGGGGACTGTCTGGTCCAAGACGCCTCCTGTCAGGCAGAGGACACAGGCGTCCCTGTAGCATTGGGAGGTGGATCGGCAGCCTGGTGGCTTGGGAGTGTGCTTCGAAGGCTGCTGGAAGGAGTCACTGGGTGTCGGAACGCCTTGTGTTCCTCCAGACGCAGGAGCGGAGACCCGCCCAGCATCTGTGTGGTCTCGGGAGCTGGCCATTTGCAAGGCCCTGACCGTCGGTGGTGGATGTGGGTGGAGAATCAGGCGGCTGCTGCTGCTGCTGCTGCTGCTGCTGCTGCTGCTGTGGAAGGAATGGGGGGCTTTGGTGGCTTTGTGGTGGACCCAGAGCTGGGCGAATCCCTGTGCTTTTCCCTTCCAAAGGCTCAGGGGAGTTTCCTTCTTGCCTTTTGAGAGGAGCCTCCCGTTTCCGGACGGGGCCAGGGTATGGAGGCCTGAGCGAACCCAGGTCTGGTGAATGAAGCAGGGTTGATTGGAATCACCCAGCAAGCTCTCAGGGAGTTCCCTCGTGGCTGCCTGGCTTGAGAGTGTCTATCTGTGAGTGCTGTGGCTGTGGACATGGCTCCAGCGAGATCCAAGTCTGGCCAAAGGGCACCCCATTGTCACAGGGGGCATCGAGATCCATTTATAAAGACGAAGAGATGGGGACAGTATGAGCTTAATTGAGAAAGAAGAAAAGGGGTACACATGCTTATTCTGACAGTGTAGCTAAGGGTATTGCCAGATGAGGCAGTCCCAAAGGCTCTCCTGACCCTCTGCCTCAGGTGGCAGAGTGTTTGAAGGGCAAGCCTTGGGATGGACAGCATCGCAGTGGATTCATTGCCGGGGCAGAGTGTATCTGCATGCCACACATGGGGGCAGGAACCTCAATTAGGAATTTAGAAACATAAAAGGAAATGCTAGTACAGAAAGAAATTCGTCCACGCTTGGTCATCACGTCGGGTCCCAGCTCATAGTGCCAGTGCCCCTTGTCAGGGTCAACGGAGCCCGCCTGGCTTCTCCTGAGAGGCAGGGCTATGTAGCATAGCACATGCTGTGGGGAATCCCAAGCCATTAAGGGTGTGGGATTTTATCGGTGATTATTTTCCATTCTCACGGATGTATGGTGCCCAGTTTCACTTGAGCACAAACGCGATCCAGTCGTACATGTATATGCATCTTCTTTTGGTCGCAGTGTCTTCCATTTTGGTTCCACAGAAGTGGCCAGGTAGAATCCCTGTGCTATAGAGCAGGACTTCATTGCTAACACATGCCAAGCACAAGAGGTTGACTCTACCACTCCCAAATCCCAGGCCTTCCCACAGCCTCCCCCTACCATCTGGCAACCACAGCGATGTTTTCCAGTCTATGAGCTGATTCTACATAGAAAGGTTCGTTCGTTCCATTTGCAAGAATCCAGATAGCGATAGCTCTTGGTATGTGTCGTTCGTGTTCCGACTTAGTTCACCTAGTATGAAACGAGGTGTCACCTAGCTTCTCGTGCCACCTACATGGCTGCGAATGGCATTTTCCTCTTGCTCTGGGGTTTTCGGGGTTCTGCTTTTTTTTCTCTCAATGTTTGAGGAGCATTCCAATGTGTACATATCCACTCTCTTCCTAATCCAATCATCTCTCGATGGACATTGAGTTGTTTTCCATGGCTGGCTATTGGGAAGAGTGCTGCAGGAACATAGCGGGGGCTTTTACATTTTTCAAAGACCCAATTCCGGAAATAGGACCAAGAGTGGGAGGCCTGGGTGCTGAGGTCGTCCGCTATTGATTTTTGTGGATTCCCTCGATCGTGTGGTCCATCGCGGTTGTCCACACGTACAAAAATACCCACCGTGGAGGAGGGCATCTTCTTGTCCACACCCTCTCAGGGATGTGTGCCTTGTAGACTTCCTAATGGTGGCCCTTCAGAGAGAGGTGGGTTGGTCCTTCAGAGTCCCTTTGACGTGCATGTCTCTCCTCATGAGGGATGCGGGGCACATGTCTCCCAGTGCTTTTTGCCCTCTGCATGTCTGTTTCGGGAAATGTCTCTTGAGGTCTTTTGCCATTTTCCCCTTGGGTTTGGGGTTTTGTTGGGCTGTTGGCTGGTGTCTGCGGTCGAGCTGTTGATTGGGAGACCCCAGGCTGACCTGGGCTCTGGTGCCAGGAGGAAAGTGCCTGAGGGTCGTGCATGGAAGGTGGTCAAACGGTGATCCTTTGGTGAGCAGCTGTGTTAATCCCTGGGCAGTTTCTCGCCTGAGGTCTCCTGAAACGCCGTCCTTGTCTTTACCTTGGAGCTTCTTCCGTTCCCTCAATACAGCTGGTCCGGAAATCGGACCTAAGGCTGGTAGATTGATTGCGAACAAGGGAGGTGTCCCCAAGAGTCCCCCCAATCCCCTGGGGAACAGAGCTGTCTTTGTCCCTGTGGCGGGCGTGCTCACCTCTGCTGCTGGGAAAACATCGACGTGCAGACAACTCAGGCCAGCTGCGGTGGGGTCCATACACTAGGAAGCACGAGGGAAAGAGAGGACAAAAGGAATGAACGGAAAGAAGCAGTATTCTGGCATAGGAATGAAGGAGTCACAGCTGGAAAGCTATGAACAAAATCAGTGGGTACATACCTACGGACCTGTCTCCATAACGACATCGTGGCAGGGCTATCTCCCAAAGGGAGAAGGCTGTCCTGATAGGATGGGTTGGGAGCTGAAGGTTTGCATGGAGTGGCAAGGTGGAGGTGGGCCTCCAGGCTCCGAAAGCCTTTGAGAGAGCAATGGCCCTCCTGGATTGGCCCTTCTTGCTAGATCAAGCCGGCGGCGGCGGGTGCGTGTGCGGGGGCGGGGGAAGGCCATTCCAGGAGCATATTGCCCCCAGCCAGTGCTGCCCTGGGGGGCGGCTGAGGCAGAGAGAGGAGGAAAACCTGAGAGTTGCTGTTAGAGCAGGTGTCCACAAGACGGCGCCAGAGCACCTTCTGGACCCAGATGCAGCGGCAAGGCTGCAGGTGCAGGCTGAGTGGTGGGATGGAGAGTGTGTGGATAGGAAGCCACAGCAAGCGCCCAGAGGCCTTTGCGTTGGTTCCTGGGCACCGGGGACTGTCTGGTCCAAGACGCCTCCTGTCAGGCAGAGGACACAGGCGTCCCTGTAGCATTGGGAGGTGGATCGGCAGCCTGGTGGCTTGGGAGTGTGCTTCGAAGGCTGCTGGAAGGAGTCACTGGGTGTCGGAACGCCTTGTGTTCCTCCAGACGCAGGAGCGGAGACCCGCCCAGCATCTGTGTGGTCTCGGGAGCTGGCCATTTGCAAGGCCCTGACCGTCGGTGGTGGATGTGGGTGGAGAATCAGGCTGCTGCTGCTGCTGCCGCTGCGGAAGGAATGGGGGGCTTTGGTGGCTTTGTGGTGGACCCAGAGCTGGGCGAATCCCTGTGCTTTTCCCTTCCAAAGGCTCATGGGAGTTTCCTTCTTGCCTTTTGAGAGGAGCCTCCCGTTTCCGGACGGGGCCAGGGTATGGAGGCCTGAGCGAACCCAGGTCTGGTGAATGAAGCAGGGTTGATTGGAATCACCCAGCAAGCTCTCAGGGAGTTCCCTCGTGGCTGCCTGGCTTGAGAGTGTCTATCTGTGAGTGCTGTGGCTGTGGACATGGCTCCAGCGAGATCCAAGTCTGGCCAAAGGGCACCCCATTGTCACAGGGGGCATCGAGATCCATTTATAAAGACGAAGAGATGGGGACAGTATGAGCTTAATTGAGAAAGAAGAAAAGGGGTACACATGCTTATTCTGACAGTGTAGCTAAGGGTATTGCCAGATGAGGCAGTCCCAAAGGCTCTCCTGACCCTCTGCCTCAGGTGGCAGAGTGTTTGAAGGGCAAGCCTTGGGATGGACAGCATCGGAGTGGATTCATTGCCGGGGCAGAGTGTATCTGCATGCCACACATGGGGGCAGGAACCTCAATTAGGAATTTAGAAACATAAAAGGAAATGCTAGTACAGAAAGAAATTCGTCCACGCTTGGTCATCACGTCGGGTCCCAGCTCATAGTGCCAGTGCCCCTTGTCAGGGTCAACGGAGCCCGCCTGGCTTCTCCTGAGAGGCAGGGCTATGTAGCATAGCACATGCTGTGGGGAATCCCAAGCCATTAAGGGTGTGGGATTTTATCGGTGATTATTTTCCATTCTCACGGATGTATGGTGCCCAGTTTCACTTGAGCACAAACGCGATCCAGTCGTACATGTATATGCATCTTCTTTTGGTCGCAGTGTCTTCCATTTTGGTTCCACAGAAGTGGCCAGGTAGAATCCCTGTGCTATAGAGCAGGACTTCATTGCTAACACATGCCAAGCACAAGAGGTTGACTCTACCACTCCCAAATCCCAGGCCTTCCCACAGCCTCCCCCTACCATCTGGCAACCACAGCGATGTTTTCCAGTCTATGAGCTGCTTCTACATAGAAAGGTTCGTTCGTTCCATTTGCAAGAATCCAGATAGCGATAGCTCTTGGTATGTGTCGTTCGTGTTCCGACTTAGTTCACCTAGTATGAAACGAGGTGTCACCTAGCTTCTCGTGCCACCTACATGGCTGCGAATGGCATTTTCCTCTTGCTCTGGGGTTTTCGGGGTTCTGCTTTTTTTTCTCTCAATGTTTGAGGAGCATTCCAATGTGTACATATCCACTCTCTTCCTAATCCAATCATCTCTCGATGGACATTGAGTTGTTTTCCATGGCTGGCTATTGGGAAGAGTGCTGCAGGAACATAGCGGGGGCTTTTACATTTTTCAAAGACCCAATTCCGGAAATAGGACCAAGAGTGGGAGGCCTGGGTGCTGAGGTCGTCCGCTATTGATTTTTGTGGATTCCCTCGATCGTGTGGTCCATCGCGGTTGTCCACACGTACAAAAATACCCACCGTGGAGGAGGGCATCTTCTTGTCCACACCCTCTCAGGGATGTGTGCCTTGTAGACTTCCTAATGGTGGCCCTTCAGAGAGAGGTGGGTTGGTCCTGCAGAGTCCCTTTGACGTGCATGTCTCTCCTCATGAGGGATGCGGGGCACATGTCTCCCAGTGCTTTTTGCCCTCTGCATGTCTGTTTCGGGAAATGTCTCTTGAGGTCTTTTGCCATTTTCCCCTTGGGTTTGGGGTTTTGTTGGGCTGTTGGCTGGTGTCTGCGGTCGAGCTGTTGATTGGGAGACCCCAGGCTGACCTGGGCTCTGGTGCCAGGAGGAAAGTGCCTGAGGGTCGTGCATGGAAGGTGGTCAAACGGTGATCCTTTGGTGAGCAGCTGTGTTAATCCCTGGGCAGTTTCTCGCCTGAGGTCTCCTGAAACGCCGTCCTTGTCTTTACCTTGGAGCCTCTTCCGTTCCCTCAATACAGCTGGTCCGGAAATCGGACCTAAGGCTGGTAGATTGATTGCGAACAAGGGAGGTGTCCCCAAGAGTCCCCCCAATCCCCTGGGGAACAGAGCTGTCTTTGTCCCTGTGGCGGGCGTGCTCACCTCTGCTGCTGGGAAAACATCGACGTGCAGACAACTCAGGCCAGCTGCGGTGGGGTCCATACACTAGGAAGCACGAGGGAAAGAGAGGACAAAAGGAATGAACGGAAAGAAGCAGTATTCTGGCATAGGAATGAAGGAGTCACAGCTGGAAAGCTATGAACAAAATCAGTGGGTACATACCTACGGACCTGTCTCCATAACGACATCGTGGCAGGGCTATCTCCCAAAGGGAGAAGGCTGTCCTGATAGGATGGGTTGGGAGCTGAAGGTTTGCATGGAGTGGCAAGGTGGAGGTGGGCCTCCAGGCTCCGAAAGCCTTTGAGAGAGCAATGGCCCTCCTGGATTGGCCCTTCTTGCTAGATCAAGCCGGCGGCGGCGGCGGCGGCGGCGGCGGCGGCGGCGGCGTGGGAAGGCCATTCCAGGAGCATATTGCCCCCAGCCAGTGCCGCCCTGGGGGGCGGCTGAGGCAGAGAGAGGAGGAAAACCTGAGAGTTGCTGTTAGAGCAGGTGTCCACAAGACGGCGCCAGAGCACCTTCTGGACCCAGGTGCAGCGGCAAGGCTGCAGGTGCAGGCTGAGTGGTGGGATGGAGAGTGTGTGGATAGGAAGCCACAGCAAGCGCCCAGAGGCCTTTGCGTTGGTTCCTGGGCACCGGGGACTGTCTGGTCCAAGACGCCTCCTGTCAGGCAGAGGACACAGGCGTCCCTGTAGCATTGGGAGGTGGATCGGCAGCCTGGTGGCTTGGGAGTGTGCTTCGAAGGCTGCTGGAAGGAGTCACTGGGTGTCGGAACGCCTTGTGTTCCTCCAGACGCAGGAGCGGAGACCCGCCCAGCATCTGTGTGGTCTCGGGAGCTGGCCATTTGCCAGGCCCTGACCGTCGGTGGTGGATGTGGGTGGAGAATCAGGCTGCTGCTGCTGCTGCCGCTGCGGAAGGAATGGGGGGCTTTGGTGGCTTTGTGGTGGACCCATAGCCGGGCGAATCCCTGTGCTTTTCCCTTCCAAAGGCTCAGGGGAGTTTCCTTCTTGCCTTTTGAGAGGAGCCTCCCGTTTCCAGACGGGGCCAGGGTATGGAGGCCTGAGCGAACCCAGGTCTGGTGAATGAAGCAGGGTTGATTGGAATCACCCAGCAAGCTCTCAGGGAGTTCCCTCGTGGCTGCCTGGCTTGAGAGAGTCTATCTGTGAGTGCTGTGGCTGTGGACATGGCTCCAGCGAGATCCAAGTCTGGCCAAAGGGCACCCCATTGTCACAGGGGGCATCGAGATCCATTTATAAAGACGAAGAGATGGGGACAGTATGAGCTTAATTGAGAAAGAAGAAAAGGGGTACACATGCTTATTCTGACAGTGTAGCTAAGGGTATTGCCAGATGAGGCAGTCCCAAAGGCTCTCCTGACCCTCTGCCTCAGGTGGCAGAGTGTTTGAAGGGCAAGCCTTGGGATGGACAGCATCGCAGTGGATTCATTGCCGGGGCAGAGTGTATCTGCATGCCACACATGGGGGCAGGAACCTCAATTAGGAATTTAGAAACATAAAAGGAAATGCTAGTACAGAAAGAAATTCGTCCACGCTTGGTCATCACGTCGGGTCCCAGCTCATAGTGCCAGTGCCCCTTGTCAGGGTCAACGGAGCCCGCCTGGCTTCTCCTGAGAGGCAGGGCTATGTAGCATAGCACATGCTGTGGGGAATCCCAAGCCATTAAGGGTGTGGGATTTTATCGGTGATTATTTTCCATTCTCACGGATGTATGGTGCCCAGTTTCACTTGAGCACAAACGCGACCCATTCGTACATGTATATGCATCTTCTTTTGGTCGCAGTGTCTTCCATTTTGGTTCCACAGAAGTGGCCAGGTAGAATCCCTGTGCTATAGAGCAGGACTTCATTGCTAACACATGCCAAGCACAAGAGGTTGACTCTACCACTCCCAAATCCCAGGCCTTCCCACAGCCTCCCCCTACCATCTGGCAACCACAGCGATGTTTTCCAGTCTATGAGCTGCTTCTACATAGAAAGGTTCGTTGGTTCCATTTGCTAGCTTCCACATAGAAGGGATAGCCCTTGGTATGTGTCGTTCGTGTTCCGACTTAGTTCACCTAGTATGAAACGAGGTGTCACCTAGCTTCTCGTGCCACCTACATGGCTGCGAATGGCATTTTCCTCTTGCTCTGGGGTTTTCGGGGTTCTGCTTTTTTTTCTCTCAATGTTTGAGGAGCATTCCAATGTGTACATATCCACTCTCTTCCTAATCCAATCATCTCTCGATGGACATTGAGTTGTTTTCCATGGCTGGCTATTGGGAAGAGTGCTGCATGAACATAGCGGGGGCTTTTACATTTTTCAAAGACCCAATTCCGGAAATAGGACCAAGAGTGGGAGGCCTGGGTGCTGAGGTCGTCCGCTATTGATTTTTGTGGATTCCCTCGATCGTGTGGTCCATCGCGGTTGTCCACACGTACAAAAATACCCACCGTGGAGGAGGGCATCTTCTTGTCCACACCCTCTCAGGGATGTGTGCCTTGTAGACTTCCTAATGGTGGCCCTTCAGAGAGAGGTGGGTTGGTCCTGCAGAGTCCCTCTGACGTGCATTTCTCTCCTCATGAGGGATGCGGGGCACATGTCTCCCAGTGTTTTTGCCCTCTGCATGTCTGTTTCGGGAAATGTCTCTTGAGGTCTTTTGCCATTTTCCCCTTGGGTTTGGGGTTTTGTTGGGCTGTTGGCTGGTGTCTGCGGTCGAGCTGTTGATTGGGAGACCCCAGGCTGACCTGGGCTCTGGTGCCAGGAGGAAAGTGCCTGAGGGTCGTGCATGGAAGGTGGTCAAACGGTGATCCTTTGGTGAGCAGCTGTGTTAATCCCTGGGCAGTTTCTCGCCTGAGGTCTCCTGAAACGCCGTCCTTGTCTTTACCTTGGAGCCTCTTCCGTTCCCTCAATACAGCTGGTCCGGAAATCGGACCTAAGGCTGGTAGATTGATTGCGAACAAGGGAGGTGTCCCCAAGAGTCCCCCCAATCCCCTGGGGAACAGAGCTGTCTTTGTCCCTGTGGCGGGCGTGCTCACCTCTGCTGCTGGGAAAACATCGACGTGCAGACAACTCAGGCCAGCTGCGGTGGGGTCCATACACTAGGAAGCACGAGGGAAAGAGAGGACAAAAGGAATGAACGGAAAGAAGCAGTATTCTGGCATAGGAATGAAGGAGTCACAGCTGGAAAGCTATGAACAAAATCAGTGGGTACATACCTACGGACCTGTCTCCATAACGACATCGTGGCAGGGCTATCTCCCAAAGGGAGAAGGCTGTCCTGATAGGATGGGTTGGGAGCTGAAGGTTTGCATGGAGTGGCAAGGTGGAGGTGGGCCTCCAGGCTCCGAAAGCCTTTGAGAGAGCAATGGCCCTCCTGGATTGGCCCTTCTTGCTAGATCAGGCCGGGGGCGGCGGTTGCGTGTGCGGGGGCGGGGGAAGGCCATTCCAGGAGCATATTGCCCCCAGCCAGTGCCGCCCTGGGGGGCGGCTGAGGCAGAGAGAGGAGGAAAACCTGAGAGTTGCTGTTAGAGCAGGTGTCCACAAGACGGCGCCAGAGCACCTTCTGGACCCAGGTGCAGCGGCAAGGCTGCAGGTGCAGGCTGAGTGGTGGGATGGAGAGTGTGTGGATAGGAAGCCACAGCAAGCGCCCAGAGGCCTTTGCGTTGGTTCCTGGGCACCGGGGACTGTCTGGTCCAAGACGCCTCCTGTCAGGCAGAGGACACAGGCGTCCCTGTAGCATTGGGAGGTGGATCGGCAGCCTGGTGGCTTGGGAGTGTGCTTCGAAGGCTGCTGGATGGAGTCACTGGGTGTCGGAACGGCTTGTGTTCCTCCAGACGCAGGAGCGGAGACGCGCCCAGCATCTGTGTGGTCTCGGGAGCTGGCCATTTGCAAGGCCCTGACCGTCGGTGGTGGATGTGGGTGGAGAATCAGGCTGCTGCTGCTGCTGCCGCTGCGGAAGGAATGGGGGGCTTTGGTGGCTTTGTGGTGGACCCAGAGCTGGGCGAATCCCTGTGCTTTTCCCTTCCAAAGGCTCATGGGAGTTTCCTTCTTGCCTTTTGAGAGGAGCCTCCCGTTTCCGGACGGGGCCAGGGTATGGAGGCCTGAGCGAACCCAGGTCTGGTGAATGAAGCAGGGTTGATTGGAATCACCCAGCAAGCTCTCAGGGAGTTCCCTCGTGGCTGCCTGGCTTGAGAGTGTCTATCTGTGAGTGCTGTGGCTGTGGACATGGCTCCAGCGAGATCCAAGTCTGGCCAAAGGGCACCCCATTGTCACAGGGGGCATCGAGATCCATTTATAAAGACGAAGAGATGGGGACAGTGTGAGCTTAATTGAGAAAGAAGAAAAGGGGTACACATGCTTATTCTGACAGTGTAGCTAAGGGTATTGCCAGATGAGGCAGTCCCAAAGGCTCTCCTGACCCTCTGCCTCAGGTGGCAGAGTGTTTGAAGGGCAAGCCTTGGGATGGACAGCATCGCAGTGGATTCATTGCCGGGGCAGAGTGTATCTGCATGCCACACATGGGGGCAGGAACCTCAATTAGGAATTTAGAAACATAAAAGGAAATGCTAGTACAGAAAGAAATTCGTCCACGCTTGGTCATCACGTCGGGTCCCAGCTCATAGTGCCAGTGCCCCTTGTCAGGGTCAACGGAGCCCGCCTGGCTTCTCCTGAGAGGCAGGGCTATGTAGCATAGCGCATGCTGTGGGGAATCCCAAGCCATTAAGGGTGTGGGATTTTATCGGTGATTATTTTCCATTCTCACGGATGTATGGTGCCCAGTTTCACTTGAGCACAAACGCGACCCATTCGTACATGTATATGCATCTTCTTTTGGTCGCAGTGTCTTCCATTTTGGTTCCACAGAAGTGGCCAGGTAGAATCCCTGTGCTATAGAGCAGGACTTCATTGCTAACACATGCCAAGCACAAGAGGTTGACTCTACCACTCCCAAATCCCAGGCCTTCCCACAGCCTCCCCCTACCATCTGGCAACCACAGCGATGTTTTCCAGTCTATGAGCTGCTTCTACATAGAAAGGTTCGTTGGTTCCATTTGCTAGCTTCCACATAGAAGGGATAGCCCTTGGTATGTGTCGTTCGTGTTCCGACTTAGTTCACCTAGTATGAAACGAGGTGTCACCTAGCTTCTCGTGCCACCTACATGGCTGCGAATGGCATTTTCCTCTTGCTCTGGGGTTTTCGGGGTTCTGCTTTTTTTTCTCTCAATGTTTGAGGAGCATGCCAATGTGTACATATCCACTCTCTTCCTAATCCAATCATCTCTCGATGGACATTGAGTTGTTTTCCATGGCTGGCTATTGGGAAGAGTGCTGCATGAACATAGCGGGGGCTTTTACATTTTTCAAAGACCCAATTCCGGAAATAGGACCAAGAGTGGGAGGCCTGGGTGCTGAGGTCGTCCGCTATTGATTTTTGTGGATTCCCTCGATCGTGTGGTCCATCGCGGTTGTCCACACGTACAAAAATACCCACCGTGGAGGAGGGCATCTTCTTGTCCACACCCTCTCAGGGATGTGTGCCTTGTAGACTTCCTAATGGTGGCCCTTCAGAGAGAGGTGGGTTGGTCCTGCAGAGTCCCTCTGACGTGCATTTCTCTCCTCATGAGGGATGCGGGGCACATGTCTCCCAGTGTTTTTGCCCTCTGCATGTCTGTTTCGGGAAATGTCTCTTGAGGTCTTTTGCCATTTTCCCCTTGGGTTTGGGGTTTTGTTGGGCTGTTGGCTGGTGTCTGCGGTCGAGCTGTTGATTGGGAGACCCCAGGCTGACCTGGGCTCTGGTGCCAGGAGGAAAGTGCCTGAGGGTCGTGCATGGAAGGTGGTCAAACGGTGATCCTTTGGTGAGCAGCTGTGTTAATCCCTGGGCAGTTTCTCGCCTGAGGTCTCCTGAAACGCCGTCCTTGTCTTTACCTTGGAGCCTCTTCCGTTCCCTCAATACAGCTGGTCCGGAAATCGGACCTAAGGCTGGTAGATTGATTGCGAACAAGGGAGGTGTCCCCAAGAGTCCCCCCAATCCCCTGGGGAACAGAGCTGTCTTTGTCCCTGTGGCGGGCGTGCTCACCTCTGCTGCTGGGAAAACATCGACGTGCAGACAACTCAGGCCAGCTGCGGTGGGGTCCATACACTAGGAAGCACGAGGGAAAGAGAGGACAAAAGGAATGAACGGAAAGAAGCAGTATTCTGGCATAGGAATGAAGGAGTCACAGCTGGAAAGCTATGAACAAAATCAGTGGGTACATACCTACGGACCTGTCTCCATAACGACATCGTGGCAGGGCTATCTCCCAAAGGGAGAAGGCTGTCCTGATAGGATGGGTTGGGAGCTGAAGGTTTGCATGGAGTGGCAAGGTGGAGGTGGGCCTCCAGGCTCCGAAAGCCTTTGAGAGAGCAATGGCCCTCCTGGATTGGCCCTTCTTGCTAGATCAGGCCGGGGGCGGCGGTTGCGTGTGCGGGGGCGGGGGAAGGCCATTCCAGGAGCATATTGCCCCCAGCCAGTGCCGCCCTGGGGGGCGGCTGAGGCAGAGAGAGGAGGAAAACCTGAGAGTTGCTGTTAGAGCAGGTGTCCACAAGACGGCGCCAGAGCACCTTCTGGACCCAGGTGCAGCGGCAAGGCTGCAGGTGCAGGCTGAGTGGTGGGATGGAGAGTGTGTGGATAGGAAGCCACAGCAAGCGCCCAGAGGCCTTTGCGTTGGTTCCTGGGCACCGGGGACTGTCTGGTCCAAGACGCCTCCTGTCAGGCAGAGGACACAGGCGTCCCTGTAGCATTGGGAGGTGGATCGGCAGCCTGGTGGCTTGGGAGTGTGCTTCGAAGGCTGCTGGATGGAGTCACTGGGTGTCGGAACGGCTTGTGTTCCTCCAGACGCAGGAGCGGAGACGCGCCCAGCATCTGTGTGGTCTCGGGAGCTGGCCATTTGCAAGGCCCTGACCATCGGTGGTGGATGTGGGTGGAGAATCAGGCTGCTGCTGCTGCTGCCGCTGCGGAAGGAATGGGGGGCTTTGGTGGCTTTGTGGTGGACCCAGAGCTGGGCGAATCCCTGTGCTTTTCCCTTCCAAAGGCTCATGGGAGTTTCCTTCTTGCCTTTTGAGAGGAGCCTCCCGTTTCCGGACGGGGCCAGGGTATGGAGGCCTGAGCGAACCCAGGTCTGGTGAATGAAGCAGGGTTGATTGGAATCACCCAGCAAGCTCTCAGGGAGTTCCCTCGTGGCTGCCTGGCTTGAGAGTGTCTATCTGTGAGTGCTGTGGCTGTGGACATGGCTCCAGCGAGATCCAAGTCTGGCCAAAGGGCACCCCATTGTCACAGGGGGCATCGAGATCCATTTATAAAGACGAAGAGATGGGGACAGTGTGAGCTTAATTGAGAAAGAAGAAAAGGGGTACACATGCTTATTCTGACAGTGTAGCTAAGGGTATTGCCAGATGAGGCAGTCCCAAAGGCTCTCCTGACCCTCTGCCTCAGGTGGCAGAGTGTTTGAAGGGCAAGCCTTGGGATGGACAGCATCGCAGTGGATTCATTGCCGGGGCAGAGTGTATCTGCATGCCACACATGGGGGCAGGAACCTCAATTAGGAATTTAGAAACATAAAAGGAAATGCTAGTACAGAAAGAAATTCGTCCACGCTTGGTCATCACGTCGGGTCCCAGCTCATAGTGCCAGTGCCCCTTGTCAGGGTCAACGGAGCCCGCCTGGCTTCTCCTGAGAGGCAGGGCTATGTAGCATAGCGCATGCTGTGGGGAATCCCAAGCCATTAAGGGTGTGGGATTTTATCGGTGATTATTTTCCATTCTCACGGATGTATGGTGCCCAGTTTCACTTGAGCACAAACGCGATCCAGTCGTACATGTATATGCATCTTCTTTTGGTCGCAGTGTCTTCCATTTTGGTTCCACAGAAGTGGCCAGGTAGAATCCCTGTGCTATAGAGCAGGACTTCATTGCTAACACATGCCAAGCACAAGAGGTTGACTCTACCACTCCCAAATCCCAGGCCTTCCCACAGCCTCCCCCTACCATCTGGCAACCACAGCGATGTTTTCCAGTCTATGAGCTGCTTCTACATAGAAAGGTTCGTTGGTTCCATTTGCTAGCTTCCACATAGAAGGGATAGCCCTTGGTATGTGTCGTTCGTGTTCCGACTTAGTTCACCTAGTATGAAACGAGGTGTCACCTAGCTTCTCGTGCCACCTACATGGCTGCGAATGGCATTTTCCTCTTGCTCTGGGGTTTTCGGGGTTCTGCTTTTTTTTTTTTTCTCAATGTTTGAGGAGCATGCCAATGTGTACATATCCACTCTCTTCCTAATCCAATCATCTCTCGATGGACATTGAGTTGTTTTCCATGGCTGGCTATTGGGAAGAGTGCTGCATGAACATAGCGGGGGCTTTTACATTTTTCACAGACCCAATTCCGGAAATAGGACCAAGAGTGGGAGGCCTGGGTGCTGAGGTCGTCCGCTATTGATTTTTGTGGATTCCCTCGATCGTGTGGTCCATCGCGGTTGTCCACACGTACAAAAATACCCACCGTGGAGGAGGGCATCTTCTTGTCCACACCCTCTCAGGGATGTGTGCCTTGTAGACTTCCTAATGGTGGCCCTTCAGAGAGAGGTGGGTTGGTCCTTCAGAGTCCCTTTGACGTGCATGTCTCTCCTCATGAGGGATGCGGGGCACATGTCTCCCAGTGCTTTTTGCCCTCTGCATGTCTGTTTCGGGAAATGTCTCTTGAGGTCTTTTGCCATTTTCCCCTTGGGTTTGGGGTTTTGTTGGGCTGTTGGCTGGTGTCTGCGGTCGAGCTGTTGATTGGGAGACCCCAGGCTGACCTGGGCTCTGGTGCCAGGAGGAAAGTGCCTGAGGGTCGTGCATGGAAGGTGGTCAAACGGTGATCCTTTGGTGAGCAGCTGTGTTAATCCCTGGGCAGTTTCTCGCCTGAGGTCTCCTGAAACGCCGTCCTTGTCTTTACCTTGAAGCCTCTTCCGTTCCCTCAATACAGCTGGTCCGGAAATCGGACCTAAGGCTGGTAGATTGATTGCGAACAAGGGAGGTGTCCCCAAGAGTCCCCCCAGTCCCCTGGGGAACAGAGCTGTCTTTGTCCCTGTGGCGGGCGTGCTCACCTCTGCTGCTGGGAAAACATCGACGTGCAGACAACTCAGGCCAGCTGCGGTGGGGTCCATACACTAGGAAGCACGAGGGAAAGAGAGGACAAAAGGAATGAACGGAAAGAAGCAGTATTCTGGCATAGGAATGAAGGAGTCACAGCTGGAAAGCTATGAACAAAATCAGTGGGTACATACCTACGGACCTGTCTCCATAACGACATCGTGGCAGGGCTATCTCCCAAAGGGAGAAGGCTGTCCTGATAGGATGGGTTGGGAGCTGAAGGTTTGCATGGAGTGGCAAGGTGGAGGTGGGCCTCCAGGCTCCGAAAGCCTTTGAGAGAGCAATGGCCCTCCTGGATTGGCCCTTCTTGCTAGATCAAGCCGGTGGCGGCGGCGGCGGCGGCGGCGGCGGCGGCGGCGTGGGAAGGCCATTCCAGGAGCATATTGCCCCCAGCCAGTGCCGCCCTGGGGGGCGGCTGAGGCAGAGAGAGGAGGAAAACCTGAGAGTTGCTGTTAGAGCAGGTGTCCACAAGATGGCGCCAGAGCACCTTCTGGACCCAGGTGCAGCGGCAAGGCTGCAGGTGCAGGCTGAGTGGTGGGATGGAGAGTGTGTGGATAGGAAGCCACAGCAAGCGCCCAGAGGCCTTTGCGTTGGTTCCTGGGCACCGGGGACTGTCTGGTCCAAGACGCCTCCTGTCAGGCAGAGGACACAGGCGTCCCTGTAGCATTGGGAGGTGGATCGGCAGCCTGGTGGCTTGGGAGTGTGCTTCGAAGGCTGCTGGAAGGAGTCACTGGGTGTCGGAACGCCTTGTGTTCCTCCAGACGCAGGAGCGGAGACCCGCCCAGCATCTGTGTGGTCTCGGGAGCTGGCCATTTGCCAGGCCCTGACCGTCGGTGGTGGATGTGGGTGGAGAATCAGGCTGCTGCTGCTGCTGCCGCTGCGGAAGGAATGGGGGGCTTTGGTGGCTTTGTGGTGGACCCAGAGCTGGGCGAATCCCTGTGCTTTTCCTTTCCAAAGGCTCATGGGAGTTTCCTTCTTGCCTTTTGAGAGGAGCCTCCCGTTTCCAGACGGGGCCAGGGTATGGAGGCCTGAGCGAACCCAGGTCTGGTGAATGAAGCAGGGTTGATTGGAATCACCCAGCAAGCTCTCAGGGAGTTCCCTCGTGGCTGCTTGGCTTCAGAGTGTCTATCTGTGAGTGCTGTGGCTGTGGACATGGCTCCAGCGAGATCCAAGTCTGGCCAAAGGGCACCCCATTGTCACAGGGGGCATCGAGATCCATTTATAAAGACGAAGAGATGGGGACAGTGTGAGCTTAATTGAGAAAGAAGAAAAGGGGTACACATGCTTATTCTGACAGTGTAGCTAAGGGTATTGCCAGATGAGGCAGTCCCAAAGGCTCTCCTGACCCTCTGCCTCAGGTGGCAGAGTGTTTGAAGGGCAAGCCTTGGGATGGACAGCATCGCAGTGGATTCATTGCCGGGGCAGAGTGTATCTGCATGCCACACATGGGGGCAGGAACCTCAATTAGGAATTTAGAAACATAAAAGGAAATGCTAGTACAGAAAGAAATTCGTCCACGCTTGGTCATCACGTCGGGTCCCAGCTCATAGTGCCAGTGCCCCTTGTCAGGGTCAACGGAGCCCGCCTGGCTTCTCCTGAGAGGCAGGGCTATGTAGCATAGCGCATGCTGTGGGGAATCCCAAGCCATTAAGGGTGTGGGATTTTATCGGTGATTATTTTCCATTCTCACGGATGTATGGTGCCCAGTTTCACTTGAGCACAAACGCGATCCAGTCGTACATGTATATGCATCTTCTTTTGGTCGCAGTGTCTTCCATTTTGGTTCCACAGAAGTGGCCAGGTATAATCCCTGTGCTATAGAGCAGGACTTCATTGCTAACACATGCCAAGCACAAGAGGTTGACTCTACCACTCCCAAATCCCAGGCCTTCCCACAGCCTCCCCCTACCATCTGGCAACCACAGCGATGTTTTCCAGTCTATGAGCTGCTTCTACATAGAAAGGTTCGTTGGTTCCATTTGCTAGCTTCCACATAGAAGGGATAGCCCTTGGTATGTGTCGTTCGTGTTCCGACTTAGTTCACCTAGTATGAAACGAGGTGTCACCTAGCTTCTCGTGCCACCTACATGGCTGCGAATGGCATTTTCCTCTTGCTCTGGGGTTTTCGGGGTTCTGCTTTTTTTTTTTTTCTCAATGTTTGAGGAGCATGCCAATGTGTACATATCCACTCTCTTCCTAATCCAATCATCTCTCGATGGACATTGAGTTGTTTTCCATGGCTGGCTATTGGGAAGAGTGCTGCATGAACATAGCGGGGGCTTTTACATTTTTCACAGACCCAATTCCGGAAATAGGACCAAGAGTGGGAGGCCTGGGTGCTGAGGTCGTCCGCTATTGATTTTTGTGGATTCCCTCGATCGTGTGGTCCATCGCGGTTGTCCACACGTACAAAAATACCCACCGTGGAGGAGGGCATCTTCTTGTCCACACCCTCTCAGGGATGTGTGCCTTGTAGACTTCCTAATGGTGGCCCTTCAGAGAGAGGTGGGTTGGTCCTGCAGAGTCCCTTTGACGTGCATGTCTCTCCTCATGAGGGATGCGGGGCACATGTCTCCCAGTGCTTTTTGCCCTCTGCATGTCTGTTTCGGGAAATGTCTCTTGAGGTCTTTTGCCATTTTCCCCTTGGGTTTGGGGTTTTGTTGGGCTGTTGGCTGGTGTCTGCGGTCGAGCTGTTGATTGGGAGACCCCAGGCTGACCTGGGCTCTGGTGCCAGGAGGAAAGTGCCTGAGGGTCGTGCATGGAAGGTGGTCAAACGGTGATCCTTTGGTGAGCAGCTGTGTTAATCCCTGGGCAGTTTCTCGCCTGAGGTCTCCTGAAACGCCGTCCTTGTCTTTACCTTGGAGCCTCTTCCGTTCCCTCAATACAGCTGGTCCGGAAATCGGACCTAAGGCTGGTAGATTGATTGCGAACAAGGGAGGTGTCCCCAAGAGTCCCCCCAGTCCCCTGGGGAACAGAGCTGTCTTTGTCCCTGTGGCGGGCGTGCTCACCTCTGCTGCTGGGAAAACATCGACGTGCAGACAACTCAGGCCAGCTGCGGTGGGGTCCATACACTAGGAAGCACGAGGGAAAGAGAGGACAAAAGGAATGAACGGAAAGAAGCAGTATTCTGGCATAGGAATGAAGGAGTCACAGCTGGAAAGCTATGAACAAAATCAGTGGGTACATACCTACGGACCTGTCTCCATAACGACATCGTGGCAGGGCTATCTCCCAAAGGGAGAAGGCTGTCCTGATAGGATGGGTTGGGAGCTGAAGGTTTGCATGGAGTGGCAAGGTGGAGGTGGGCCTCCAGGCTCCGAAAGCCTTTGAGAGAGCAATGGCCCTCCTGGATTGGCCCTTCTTGCTAGATCAAGCCGGCGGCGGCGGCGGCGGCGGCGGCGGCGGCGGCGGCGTGGGAAGGCCATTCCAGGAGCATATTGCCCCCAGCCAGTGCCGCCCTGGGGGGCGGCTGAGGCAGAGAGAGGAGGAAAACCTGAGAGTTGCTGTTAGAGCAGGTGTCCACAAGATGGCGCCAGAGCACCTTCTGGACCCAGGTGCAGCGGCAAGGCTGCAGGTGCAGGCTGAGTGGTGGGATGGAGAGTGTGTGGATAGGAAGCCACAGCAAGCGCCCAGAGGCCTTTGCGTTGGTTCCTGGGCACCGGGGACTGTCTGGTCCAAGACGCCTCCTGTCAGGCAGAGGACACAGGCGTCCCTGTAGCATTGGGAGGTGGATCGGCAGCCTGGTGGCTTGGGAGTGTGCTTCGAAGGCTGCTGGAAGGAGTCACTGGGTGTCGGAACGCCTTGTGTTCCTCCAGACGCAGGAGCGGAGACCCGCCCAGCATCTGTGTGGTCTCGGGAGCTGGCCATTTGCCAGGCCCTGACCGTCGGTGGTGGATGTGGGTGGAGAATCAGGCTGCTGCTGCTGCTGCCGCTGCGGAAGGAATGGGGGGCTTTGGTGGCTTTGTGGTGGACCCAGAGCTGGGCGAATCCCTGTGCTTTTCCCTTCCAAAGGCTCATGGGAGTTTCCTTCTTGCCTTTTGAGAGGAGCCTCCCGTTTCCAGACGGGGCCAGGGTATGGAGGCCTGAGCGAACCCAGGTCTGGTGAATGAAGCAGGGTTGATTGGAATCACCCAGCAAGCTCTCAGGGAGTTCCCTCGTGGCTGCTTGGCTTCAGAGTGTCTATCTGTGAGTGCTGTGGCTGTGGACATGGCTCCAGCGAGATCCAAGTCTGGCCAAAGGGCACCCCATTGTCACAGGGGGCATCGAGATCCATTTATAAAGACGAAGAGATGGGGACAGTGTGAGCTTAATTGAGAAAGAAGAAAAGGGGTACACATGCTTATTCTGACAGTGTAGCTAAGGGTATTGCCAGATGAGGCAGTCCCAAAGGCTCTCCTGACCCTCTGCCTCAGGTGGCAGAGTGTTTGAAGGGCAAGCCTTGGGATGGACAGCATCGCAGTGGATTCATTGCCGGGGCAGAGTGTATCTGCATGCCACACATGGGGGCAGGAACCTCAATTAGGAATTTAGAAACATAAAAGGAAATGCTAGTACAGAAAGAAATTCGTCCACGCTTGGTCATCACGTCGGGTCCCAGCTCATAGTGCCAGTGCCCCTTGTCAGGGTCAACGGAGCCCGCCTGGCTTCTCCTGAGAGGCAGGGCTATGTAGCATAGCGCATGCTGTGGGGAATCCCAAGCCATTAAGGGTGTGGGATTTTATCGGTGATTATTTTCCATTCTCACGGATGTATGGTGCCCAGTTTCACTTGAGCACAAACGCGATCCAGTCGTACATGTATATGCATCTTCTTTTGGTCGCAGTGTCTTCCATTTTGGTTCCACAGAAGTGGCCAGGTATAATCCCTGTGCTATAGAGCAGGACTTCATTGCTAACACATGCCAAGCACAAGAGGTTGACTCTACCACTCCCAAATCCCAGGCCTTCCCACAGCCTCCCCCTACCATCTGGCAACCACAGCGATGTTTTCCAGTCTATGAGCTGCTTCTACATAGAAAGGTTCGTTGGTTCCATTTGCTAGCTTCCACATAGAAGGGATAGCCCTTGGTATGTGTCGTTCGTGTTCCGACTTAGTTCACCTAGTATGAAACGAGGTGTCACCTAGCTTCTCGTGCCACCTACATGGCTGCGAATGGCATTTTCCTCTTGCTCTGGGGTTTTCGGGGTTCTGCTTTTTTTTTTTTTCTCAATGTTTGAGGAGCATGCCAATGTGTACATATCCACTCTCTTCCTAATCCAATCATCTCTCGATGGACATTGAGTTGTTTTCCATGGCTGGCTATTGGGAAGAGTGCTGCATGAACATAGCGGGGGCTTTTACATTTTTCACAGACCCAATTCCGGAAATAGGACCAAGAGTGGGAGGCCTGGGTGCTGAGGTCGTCCGCTATTGATTTTTGTGGATTCCCTCGATCGTGTGGTCCATCGCGGTTGTCCACACGTACAAAAATACCCACCGTGGAGGAGGGCATCTTCTTGTCCACACCCTCTCAGGGATGTGTGCCTTGTAGACTTCCTAATGGTGGCCCTTCAGAGAGAGGTGGGTTGGTCCTTCAGAGTCCCTTTGACGTGCATGTCTCTCCTCATGAGGGATGCGGGGCACATGTCTCCCAGTGCTTTTTGCCCTCTGCATGTCTGTTTCGGGAAATGTCTCTTGAGGTCTTTTGCCATTTTCCCCTTGGGTTTGGGGTTTTGTTGGGCTGTTGGCTGGTGTCTGCGGTCGAGCTGTTGATTGGGAGACCCCAGGCTGACCTGGGCTCTGGTGCCAGGAGGAAAGTGCCTGAGGGTCGTGCATGGAAGGTGGTCAAACGGTGATCCTTTGGTGAGCAGCTGTGTTAATCCCTGGGCAGTTTCTCGCCTGAGGTCTCCTGAAACGCCGTCCTTGTCTTTACCTTGAAGCCTCTTCCGTTCCCTCAATACAGCTGGTCCGGAAATCGGACCTAAGGCTGGTAGATTGATTGCGAAAAAGGGAGGTGTCCCCAAGAGTCCCCCCAGTCCCCTGGGGAACAGAGCTGTCTTTGTCCCTGTGGCGGGCGTGCTCACCTCTGCTGCTGGGAAAACATCGACGTGCAGACAACTCAGGCCAGCTGCGGTGGGGTCCATACACTAGGAAGCACGAGGGAAAGAGAGGACAAAAGGAATGAACGGAAAGAAGCAGTATTCTGGCATAGGAATGAAGGAGTCACAGCTGGAAAGCTATGAACAAAATCAGTGGGTACATACCTACGGACCTGTCTCCATAACGACATCGTGGCAGGGCTATCTCCCAAAGGGAGAAGGCTGTCCTGATAGGATGGGTTGGGAGCTGAAGGTTTGCATGGAGTGGCAAGGTGGAGGTGGGCCTCCAGGCTCCGAAAGCCTTTGAGAGAGCAATGGCCCTCCTGGATTGGCCCTTCTTGCTAGATCAAGCCGGCGGCGGCGGCGGCGGCGGCGGCGGCGGCGGCGGCGGCGGCGGCGGCGTGGGAAGGCCATTCCAGGAGCATATTGCCCCCAGCCAGTGCCGCCCTGGGGGGCGGCTGAGGCAGAGAGAGGAGGAAAACCTGAGAGTTGCTGTTAGAGCAGGTGTCCACAAGATGGCGCCAGAGCACCTTCTGGACCCAGGTGCAGCGGCAAGGCTGCAGGTGCAGGCTGAGTGGTGGGATGGAGAGTGTGTGGATAGGAAGCCACAGCAAGCGCCCAGAGGCCTTTGCGTTGGTTCCTGGGCACCGGGGACTGTCTGGTCCAAGACGCCTCCTGTCAGGCAGAGGACACAGGCGTCCCTGTAGCATTGGGAGGTGGATCGGCAGCCTGGTGGCTTGGGAGTGTGCTTCGAAGGCTGCTGGAAGGAGTCACTGGGTGTCGGAACGCCTTGTGTTCCTCCAGACGCAGGAGCGGAGACCCGCCCAGCATCTGTGTGGTCTCGGGAGCTGGCCATTTGCCAGGCCCTGACCGTCGGTGGTGGATGTGGGTGGAGAATCAGGCTGCTGCTGCTGCTGCCGCTGCGGAAGGAATGGGGGGCTTTGGTGGCTTTGTGGTGGACCCAGAGCTGGGCGAATCCCTGTGCTTTTCCCTTCCAAAGGCTCATGGGAGTTTCCTTCTTGCCTTTTGAGAGGAGCCTCCCGTTTCCAGACGGGGCCAGGGTATGGAGGCCTGAGCGAACCCAGGTCTGGTGAATGAAGCAGGGTTGATTGGAATCACCCAGCAAGCTCTCAGGGAGTTCCCTCGTGGCTGCTTGGCTTCAGAGTGTCTATCTGGCAGTGCTGTGGCTGTGGACATGGCTCCAGCGAGATCCAAGTCTGGCCAAAGGGCACCCCATTGTCACAGGGGGCATCGAGATCCATTTTTAAAGATGAAGAGTTGGCGAAAGTGTGAGCTTAATTGAGAAAGAAGAAAAGGGGTACACATGCTTATTCTGACAGTGTAGCTAAGGGTATTGCCAGATGAGGCAGTCCCAAAGGCTCTCCTGACCCTCTGCCTCAGGTGGCAGAGTGTTTGAAGGGCAAGCCTTGGGATGGACAGCATCGGAGTGGATTCATTGCCGGGGCAGAGTGTATCTGCATGCCACACATGGGGGCAGGAACCTCAATTAGGAATTTAGAAACATAAAAGGAAATGCTAGTACAGAAAGAAATTCGTCCACGCTTGGTCATCACGTCGGGTCCCAGCTCATAGTGCCAGTGCCCCTTGTCAGGGTCAACGGAGCCCGCCTGGCTTCTCCTGAGAGGCAGGGCTATGTAGCATAGCGCATGCTGTGGGGAATCCCAAGCCATTAAGGGTGTGGGATTTTATCGGTGATTATTTTCCATTCTCACGGATGTATGGTGCCCAGTTTCACTTGAGCACAAACGCGATCCAGTCATACATGTATATGCATCTTCTTTTGGTCGCAGTGTCTTCCATTTTGGTTCCACAGAAGTGGCCAGGTAGAATCCCTGTGCTATAGAGCAGGACTTCATTGCTAACACATGCCAAGCACAAGAGGTTGACTCTACCACTCCCAAATCCCAGGCCTTCCCACAGCCTCCCCCTACCATCTGGCAACCACAGCGATGTTTTCCAGTCTATGAGCTGCTTCTACATAGAAAGGTTCGTTGGCTCCATTTGCAAGATTCCAGATAGAAGCGATAGCCCTTGGTATGTGTCGTTCGTGTTCCGACTTAGTTCACCTAGTATGAAACGAGGTGTCACCTAGCTTCTCGTGCCACCTACATGGCTGCGAATGGCATTTTCCTCTTGCTCTGGGGTTTTCGGGGTTCTGCTTTTTTTTCTCTCAATGTTTGAGGAGCATTCCAATGTGTACATATCCACTCTCTTCCTAATCCAATCATCTCTCGATGGACATTGAGTTGTTTTCCATGGCTGGCTATTGGGAAGAGTGCTGCATGAACATAGCGGGGGCTTTTACATTTTTCACAGACCCAATTCCGGAAATAGGACCAAGAGTGGGAGGCCTGGGTGCTGAGGTCGTCCGCTATTGATTTTTGTGGATTCCCTCGATCGTGTGGTCCATCGCGGTTGTCCACACGTACAAAAATACCCACCGTGGAGGAGGGCATCTTCTTGTCCACACCCTCTCAGGGATGTGTGCCTTGTAGACTTCCTAATGGTGGCCCTTCAGAGAGAGGTGGGTTGGTCCTTCAGAGTCCCTTTGACGTGCATGTCTCTCCTCATGAGGGATGCGGGGCACATGTCTCCCAGTGCTTTTTGCCCTCTGCATGTCTGTTTCGGGAAATGTCTCTTGAGGTCTTTTGCCATTTTCCCCTTGGGTTTGGGGTTTTGTTGGGCTGTTGGCTGGTGTCTGCGGTCGAGCTGTTGATTGGGAGACCCCAGGCTGACCTGGGCTCTGGTGCCAGGAGGAAAGTGCCTGAGGGTCGTGCATGGAAGGTGGTCAAACGGTGATCCTTTGGTGAGCAGCTGTGTTAATCCCTGGGCAGTTTCTCGCCTGAGGTCTCCTGAAACGCCGTCCTTGTCTTTACCTTGGAGCCTCTTCCGTTCCCTCAATACAGCTGGTCCGGAAATCGGACCTAAGGCTGGTAGATTGATTGCGAAAAAGGGAGGTGTCCCCAAGAGTCCCCCCAGTCCCCTGGGGAACAGAGCTGTCTTTGTCCCTGTGGCGGGCGTGCTCACCTCTGCTGCTGGGAAAACATCGACGTGCAGACAACTCAGGCCAGCTGCGGTGGGGTCCATACACTAGGAAGCACGAGGGAAAGAGAGGACAAAAGGAATGAACGGAAAGAAGCAGTATTCTGGCATAGGAATGAAGGAGTCACAGCTGGAAAGCTATGAACAAAATCAGTGGGTACATACCTACGGACCTGTCTCCATAACGACATCGTGGCAGGGCTATCTCCCAAAGGGAGAAGGCTGTCCTGATAGGATGGGTTGGGAGCTGAAGGTTTGCATGGAGTGGCAAGGTGGAGGTGGGCCTCCAGGCTCCGAAAGCCTTTGAGAGAGCAATGGCCCTCCTGGATTGGCCCTTCTTGCTAGATCAAGCCGGCGGCGGCGGCGGCGGCGGCGGCGGCGGCGGCGGCGGCGTGGGAAGGCCATTCCAGGAGCATATTGCCCCCAGCCAGTGCCGCCCTGGGGGGCGGCTGAGGCAGAGAGAGGAGGAAAACCTGAGAGTTGCTGTTAGAGCAGGTGTCCACAAGACGGCGCCAGAGCACCTTCTGGACCCAGGTGCAGCGGCAAGGCTGCAGGTGCAGGCTGAGTGGTGGGATGGAGAGTGTGTGGATAGGAAGCCACAGCAAGCGCCCAGAGGCCTTTGCGTTGGTTCCTGGGCACCGGGGACTGTCTGGTCCAAGACGCCTCCTGTCAGGCAGAGGACACAGGCGTCCCTGTAGCATTGGGAGGTGGATCGGCAGCCTGGTGGCTTGGGAGTGTGCTTCGAAGGCTGCTGGAAGGAGTCACTGGGTGTCGGAACGCCTTGTGTTCCTCCAGACGCAGGAGCGGAGACCCGCCCAGCATCTGTGTGGTCTCGGGAGCTGGCCATTTGCCAGGCCCTGACCGTCGGTGGTGGATGTGGGTGGAGAATCAGGCTGCTGCTGCTGCTGCCGCTGCGGAAGGAATGGGGGGCTTTGGTGGCTTTGTGGTGGACCCAGAGCTGGGCGAATCCCTGTGCTTTTCCCTTCCAAAGGCTCATGGGAGTTTCCTTCTTGCCTTTTGAGAGGAGCCTCCCGTTTCCAGACGGGGCCAGGGTATGGAGGCCTGAGCGAACCCAGGTCTGGTGAATGAAGCAGGGTTGATTGGAATCACCCAGCAAGCTCTCAGGGAGTTCCCTCGTGGCTGCTTGGCTTCAGAGTGTCTATCTGGCAGTGCTGTGGCTGTGGACATGGCTCCAGCGAGATCCAAGTCTGGCCAAAGGGCACCCCATTGTCACAGGGGGCATCGAGATCCATTTTTAAAGATGAAGAGTTGGCGAAAGTGTGAGCTTAATTGAGAAAGAAGAAAAGGGGTACACATGCTTATTCTGACAGTGTAGCTAAGGGTATTGCCAGATGAGGCAGTCCCAAAGGCTCTCCTGACCCTCTGCCTCAGGTGGCAGAGTGTTTGAAGGGCAAGCCTTGGGATGGACAGCATCGGAGTGGATTCATTGCCGGGGCAGAGTGTATCTGCATGCCACACATGGGGGCAGGAACCTCAATTAGGAATTTAGAAACATAAAAGGAAATGCTAGTACAGAAAGAAATTCGTCCACGCTTGGTCATCACGTCGGGTCCCAGCTCATAGTGCCAGTGCCCCTTGTCAGGGTCAACGGAGCCCGCCTGGCTTCTCCTGAGAGGCAGGGCTATGTAGCATAGCGCATGCTGTGGGGAATCCCAAGCCATTAAGGGTGTGGGATTTTATCGGTGATTATTTTCCATTCTCACGGATGTATGGTGCCCAGTTTCACTTGAGCACAAACGCGATCCAGTCATACATGTATATGCATCTTCTTTTGGTCGCAGTGTCTTCCATTTTGGTTCCACAGAAGTGGCCAGGTAGAATCCCTGTGCTATAGAGCAGGACTTCATTGCTAACACATGCCAAGCACAAGAGGTTGACTCTACCACTCCCAAATCCCAGGCCTTCCCACAGCCTCCCCCTACCATCTGGCAACCACAGCGATGTTTTCCAGTCTATGAGCTGCTTCTACATAGAAAGGTTCGTTGGCTCCATTTGCAAGATTCCAGATAGAAGCGATAGCCCTTGGTATGTGTCGTTCGTGTTCCGACTTAGTTCACCTAGTATGAAACGAGGTGTCACCTAGCTTCTCGTGCCACCTACATGGCTGCGAATGGCATTTTCCTCTTGCTCTGGGGTTTTCGGGGTTCTGCTTTTTTTTCTCTCAATGTTTGAGGAGCATTCCAATGTGTACATATCCACTCTCTTCCTAATCCAATCATCTCTCGATGGACATTGAGTTGTTTTCCATGGCTGGCTATTGGGAAGAGTGCTGCATGAACATAGCGGGGGCTTTTACATTTTTCACAGACCCAATTCCGGAAATAGGACCAAGAGTGGGAGGCCTGGGTGCTGAGGTCGTCCGCTATTGATTTTTGTGGATTCCCTCGATCGTGTGGTCCATCGCGGTTGTCCACACGTACAAAAATACCCACCGTGGAGGAGGGCATCTTCTTGTCCACACCCTCTCAGGGATGTGTGCCTTGTAGACTTCCTAATGGTGGCCCTTCAGAGAGAGGTGGGTTGGTCCTTCAGAGTCCCTTTGACGTGCATGTCTCTCCTCATGAGGGATGCGGGGCACATGTCTCCCAGTGCTTTTTGCCCTCTGCATGTCTGTTTCGGGAAATGTCTCTTGAGGTCTTTTGCCATTTTCCCCTTGGGTTTGGGGTTTTGTTGGGCTGTTGGCTGGTGTCTGCGGTCGAGCTGTTGATTGGGAGACCCCAGGCTGACCTGGGCTCTGGTGCCAGGAGGAAAGTGCCTGAGGGTCGTGCATGGAAGGTGGTCAAACGGTGATCCTTTGGTGAGCAGCTGTGTTAATCCCTGGGCAGTTTCTCGCCTGAGGTCTCCTGAAACGCCGTCCTTGTCTTTACCTTGGAGCCTCTTCCGTTCCCTCAATACAGCTGGTCCGGAAATCGGACCTAAGGCTGGTAGATTGATTGCGAAAAAGGGAGGTGTCCCCAAGAGTCCCCCCAGTCCCCTGGGGAACAGAGCTGTCTTTGTCCCTGTGGCGGGCGTGCTCACCTCTGCTGCTGGGAAAACATCGACGTGCAGACAACTCAGGCCAGCTGCGGTGGGGTCCATACACTAGGAAGCACGAGGGAAAGAGAGGACAAAAGGAATGAACGGAAAGAAGCAGTATTCTGGCATAGGAATGAAGGAGTCACAGCTGGAAAGCTATGAACAAAATCAGTGGGTACATACCTACGGACCTGTCTCCATAACGACATCGTGGCAGGGCTATCTCCCAAAGGGAGAAGGCTGTCCTGATAGGATGGGTTGGGAGCTGAAGGTTTGCATGGAGTGGCAAGGTGGAGGTGGGCCTCCAGGCTCCGAAAGCCTTTGAGAGAGCAATGGCCCTCCTGGATTGGCCCTTCTTGCTAGATCAAGCCGGCGGCGGCGGCGGCGGCGGCGGCGGCGGCGGCGGCGGCGTGGGAAGGCCATTCCAGGAGCATATTGCCCCCAGCCAGTGCCGCCCTGGGGGGCGGCTGAGGCAGAGAGAGGAGGAAAACCTGAGAGTTGCTGTTAGAGCAGGTGTCCACAAGACGGCGCCAGAGCACCTTCTGGACCCAGGTGCAGCGGCAAGGCTGCAGGTGCAGGCTGAGTGGTGGGATGGAGAGTGTGTGGATAGGAAGCCACAGCAAGCGCCCAGAGGCCTTTGCGTTGGTTCCTGGGCACCGGGGACTGTCTGGTCCAAGACGCCTCCTGTCAGGCAGAGGACACAGGCGTCCCTGTAGCATTGGGAGGTGGATCGGCAGCCTGGTGGCTTGGGAGTGTGCTTCGAAGGCTGCTGGAAGGAGTCACTGGGTGTCGGAACGCCTTGTGTTCCTCCAGACGCAGGAGCGGAGACGCGCCCAGCATCTGTGTGGTCTCGGGAGCTGGCCATTTGCCAGGCCCTGACCGTCGGTGGTGGATGTGGGTGGAGAATCAGGCTGCTGCTGCTGCTGCCGCTGCGGAAGGAATGGGGGGCTTTGGTGGCTTTGTGGTGGACCCAGAGCTGGGCGAATCCCTGTGCTTTTCCCTTCCAAAGGCTCAGGGGAGTTTCCTTCTTGCCTTTTGAGAGGAGCCTCCCTTTTCCGGACGGGGCCAGGGTATGGAGGCCTGAGCGAACCCAGGTCTGGTGAATGAAGCAGGGTTGATTGGAATCACCCAGCAAGCTCTCAGGGAGTTCCCTCGTGGCTGCCTGGCTTGAGAGTGTCTATCTGTGAGTGCTGTGGCTGTGGACATGGCTCCAGCGAGATCCAAGTCTGGCCAAAGGGCACCCCATTGTCACAGGGGGCATCGAGATCCATTTTTAAAGATGAAGAGTTGGCGAAAGTGTGAGCTTAATTGAGAAAGAAGAAAAGGGGTACACATGCTTATTCTGACAGTGTAGCTAAGGGTATTGCCAGATGAGGCAGTCCCAAAGGCTCTCCTGACCCTCTGCCTCAGGTGGCAGAGTGTTTGAAGGGCAAGCCTTGGGATGGACAGCATCGCAGTGGATTCATTGCCGGGGCAGAGTGTATCTGCATGCCACACATGGGGGCAGGAACCTCAATTAGGAATTTAGAAACATAAAAGGAAATGCTAGTACAGAAAGAAATTCGTCCACGCTTGGTCATCACGTCGGGTCCCAGCTCATAGTGCCAGTGCCCCTTGTCAGGGTCAACGGAGCCCGCCTGGCTTCTCCTGAGAGGCAGGGCTATGTAGCATAGCGCATGCTGTGGGGAATCCCAAGCCATTAAGGGTGTGGGATTTTATCGGTGATTATTTTCCATTCTCACGGATGTATGGTGCCCAGTTTCACTTGAGCACAAACGCGATCCAGTCGTACATGTATATGCATCTTCTTTTGGTCGCAGTGTCTTCCATTTTGGTTCCACAGAAGTGGCCAGGTAGAATCCCTGTGCTATAGAGCAGGACTTCATTGCTAACACATGCCAAGCACAAGAGGTTGACTCTACCACTCCCAAATCCCAGGCCTTCCCACAGCCTCCCCCTACCATCTGGCAACCACAGCGATGTTTTCCAGTCTATGAGCTGCTTCTACATAGAAAGGTTCGTTGGTTCCATTTGCTAGCTTCCACATAGAAGGGATAGCCCTTGGTATGTGTCGTTCGTGTTCCGACTTAGTTCACCTAGTATGAAACGAGGTGTCACCTAGCTTCTCGTGCCACCTACATGGCTGCGAATGGCATTTTCCTCTTGCTCTGGGGTTTTCGGGGTTCTGCTTTTTTTTTTTTCTCAATGTTTGAGGAGCATGCCAATGTGTACATATCCACTCTCTTCCTAATCCAATCATCTCTCGATGGACATTGAGTTGTTTTCCATGGCTGGCTATTGGGAAGTGTGCTGCATGAACATAGCGGGGGCTTTTACATTTTTCAAAGACCCAATTCCGGAAATAGGACCAAGAGTGGGAGGCCTGGGTGCTGAGGTCGTCCGCTATTGATTTTTGTGGATTCCCTCGATCGTGTGGTCCATCGCGGTTGTCCACACGTACAAAAATACCCACCGTGGAGGAGGGCATCTTCTTGTCCACACCCTCTCAGGGATGTGTGCCTTGTAGACTTCCTAATGGTGGCCCTTCAGAGAGAGGTGGGTTGGTCCTGCAGAGTCCCTTTGACGTGCATGTCTCTCCTCATGAGGGATGCGGGGCACATGTCTCCCAGTGCTTTTTGCCCTCTGCATGTCTGTTTCGGGAAATGTCTCTTGAGGTCTTTTGCCATTTTCCCCTTGGGTTTGGGGTTTTGTTGGGCTGTTGGCTGGTGTCTGCGGTCGAGCTGTTGATTGGGAGACCCCAGGCTGACCTGGGCTCTGGTGCCAGGAGGAAAGTGCCTGAGGGTCGTGCATGGAAGGTGGTCAAACGGTGATCCTTTGGTGAGCAGCTGTGTTAATCCCTGGGCAGTTTCTCGCCTGAGGTCTCCTGAAACGCCGTCCTTGTCTTTACCTTGGAGCCTCTTCCGTTCCCTCAATACAGCTGGTCCGGAAATCGGACCTAAGGCTGGTAGATTGACTGCGAAAAAGGGAGGTGTCCCCAAGAGTCCCCCCAATCCCCTGGGGAACAGAGCTGTCTTTGTCCCTGTGGCGGGCGTGCTCACCTCTGCTGCTGGGAAAACATCGACGTGCAGACAACTCAGGCCAGCTGCGGTGGGGTCCATACACTAGGAAGCACGAGGGAAAGAGAGGACAAAAGGAATGAACGGAAAGAAGCAGTATTCTGGCATAGGAATGAAGGCGTCACAGCTGGAAAGCTATGAACAAAATCAGTGGGTACATACCTACGGACCTGTCTCCATAACGGCATCGTGGCAGGGCTATCTCCCAAAGGGAGAAGGCTGTCCTGATAGGATGGGTTGGGAGCTGAAGGTTTGCATGGAGTGGCAAGGTGGAGGTGGGCCTCCAGGCTCCGAAAGCCTTTGAGAGAGCAATGGCCCTCCCGGATTGGCCCTTCTTGCTAGATCAGGCCGGCGGCGGGGGCGGCCGCGGCGGCGGCAGCTGCGGGGGAAGGCCATTCCAGGAGCATATTGCCCCCAGCCAGTGCCGCCCTGGGGGGCGGCTGAGGCAGAGAGAGGAGGAAAACCTGAGAGTTGCTGTTAGAGCAGGTGTCCACAAGACGGCGCCAGAGCACCTTCTGGACCCAGGTGCAGCGGCAAGGCTGCAGGTGCAGGCTGAGTGGTGGGATGGAGAGTGTGTGGATAGGAAGCCACAGCAAGCGCCCAGAGGCCTTTGCGTTGGTTCCTGGGCACCGGGGACTGTCTGGTCCAAGACGCCTCCTGTCAGGCAGAGGACACAGGCGTCCCTGTAGCATTGGGAGGTGGATCGGCAGCCTGGTGGCTTGGGAGTGTGCTTCGAAGGCTGCTGGAAGGAGTCACTGGGTGTCGGAACGCCTTGTGTTCCTCCAGACGCAGGAGCGGAGACCCGCCCAGCATCTGTGTGGTCTCGGGAGCTGGCCATTTGCCAGGCCCTGACCGTCGGTGGTGGATGTGGGTGGAGAATCAGGCTGCTGCTGCTGCTGCTGCTGCGGAAGGAATGGGGGGCTTTGGTGGCTTTGTGGTGGACCCAGAGCTGGGCGAATCCCTGTGCTTTTCCCTTCCAAAGGCTCATGGGAGTTTCCTTCTTGCCTTTTGAGAGGAGCCTCCCGTTTCCGGACGGGGCCAGGGTATGGAGGCCTGAGCGAACCCAGGTCTGGTGAATGAAGCAGGGTTGATTGGAATCACCCAGCAAGCTCTCAGGGAGTTCCCTCGTGGCTGCCTGGCTTGAGAGTGTCTATCTGGCAGTGCTGTGGCTGTGGACATGGCTCCAGCGAGATCCAAGTCTGGCCAAAGGGCACCCCATTGTCACAGGGGGCATCGAGATCCATTTTTAAAGATGAAGAGTTGGCGAAAGTGTGAGCGTAATTGAGAAAGAAGAAAAGGGGTACACATGCTTATTCTGACAGTGTAGCTAAGGGTATTGCCAGATGAGGCAGTCCCAAAGGCTCTCCTGACCCTCTGCCTCAGGTGGCAGAGTGTTTGAAGGGCAAGCCTTGGGATGGACAGCATCGCAGTGGATTCATTGCCGGGGCAGAGTGTATCTGCATGCCATACATGGGGGCAGGAACCTCAATTAGGAATTTAGAAACATAAAAGGAAATGCTAGTACAGAAAGAAATTCGTCCACACTTGGTCATCACGTCGGGTCCCAGCTCATAGTGCCAGTGCCCCTTGTCAGGGTCAACGGAGCCCGCCTGGCTTCTCCTGAGAGGCAGGGCTATGTAGCATAGCGCATGCTGTGGGGAATCCCAAGCCATTAAGGGTGTGGGATTTTATCGGTGATTATTTTCCATTCTCACGGATGTATGGTGCCCAGTTTCACTTGAGCACAAACGCGATCCAGTCGTACATGTATATGCATCTTCTTTTGGTCGCAGTGTCTTCCATTTTGGTTCCACAGAAGTGGCCAGGTAGAATCCCTGTGCTATAGAGCAGGACTTCACTGCTAACACATGCCAAGCACAAGAGGTTGACTCTACCACTCCCAAATCCCAGGCCTTCCCACAGCCTCCCCCTACCATCTGGCAACCACAGCGATGTTTTCCAGTCTATGAGCTGCTTCTACATAGAAAGGTTCGTTCGTTCCATTTGCTAGCTTCCACATAGAAGGGATAGCCCTTGGTATGTGTCGTTCGTGTTCCGACTTAGTTCACCTAGTATGAAACGAGGTGTCACCTAGCTTCTCGTGCCACCTACATGGCTGCGAATGGCATTTTCCTCTTGCTCTGGGGTTTTCGGGGTTCTGCTTTTTTTTTTTTTTCTCAATGTTTGAGGAGCATGCCAATGTGTACATATCCACTCTCTTCCTAATCCAATCATCTCTCGATGGACATTGAGTTGTTTTCCATGGCTGGCTATTGGGAAGTGTGCTGCATGAACATAGCGGGGGCTTTTACATTTTTCACAGACCCAATTCCGGAAATAGGACCAAGAGTGGGAGGCCTGGGTGCTGAGGTCGTCCGCTATTGATTTTTGTGGATTCCCTCGATCGTGTGGTCCATCGCGGTTGTCCACACGTACAAAAATACCCACCGTGGAGGAGGGCATCTTCTTGTCCACACCCTCTCAGGGATGTGTGCCTTGTAGACTTCCTAATGGTGGCCCTTCAGAGAGAGGTGGGTTGGTCCTTCAGAGTCCCTTTGACGTGCATGTCTCTCCTCATGAGGGATGCGGGGCACATGTCTCCCAGTGCTTTTTGCCCTCTGCATGTCTGTTTCGGGAAATGTCTCTTGAGGTCTTTTGCCATTTTCCCCTTGGGTTTGGGGTTTTGTTGGGCTGTTGGCTGGTGTCTGCGGTCGAGCTGTTGATTGGGAGAGCCCAGGCTGACCTGGGCTCTGGTGCCAGGAGGAAAGTGCCTGAGGGTCGTGCATGGAAGGTGGTCAAACGGTGATCCTTTGGTGAGCAGCTGTGTTAATCCCTGGGCAGTTTCTCGCCTGAGGTCTCCTGAAACGCCGTCCTTGTCTTTACCTTGGAGCCTCTTCCGTTCCCTCAATACAGCTGGTCCGGAAATCGGACCTAAGGCTGGTAGATTGATTGCGAACAAGGGAGGTGTCCCCAAGAGTCCCCCCAGTCCCCTGGGGAACAGAGCTGTCTTTGTCCCTGTGGCGGGCGTGCTCACCTCTGCTGCTGGGAAAACATCGACGTGCAGACAACTCAGGCCAGCTGCGGTGGGGTCCATACACTAGGAAGCACGAGGGAAAGAGAGGACAAAAGGAATGAACGGAAAGAAGCAGTATTCTGGCATAGGAATGAAGGCGTCACAGCTGGAAAGCTATGAACAAAATCAGTGGGTACATACCTACGGACCTGTCTCCATAATGGCATCGTGGCAGGGCTATCTCCCAAAGGGAGAAGGCTGTCCTGATAGGATGGGTTGGGAGCTGAAGGTTTGCATGGAGTGGCAAGGTGGAGGTGGGCCTCCAGGCTCCGAAAGCCTTTGAGAGAGCAATGGCCCTCCTGGATTGGCCCTTCTTGCTAGATCAGGCCGGGGGCGGCGGTTGCGTGTGCGGGGGCGGGGGAAGGCCATTCCAGGAGCATATTGCCCCCAGCCAGTGCCGCCCTGGGGGGCGGCTGAGGCAGAGAGAGGAGGAAAACCTGAGAGTTGCTGTTAGAGCAGGTGTCCACAAGACGGCGCCAGAGCACCTTCTGGACCCAGGTGCAGCGGCAAGGCTGCAGGTGCAGGCTGAGTGGTGGGATGGAGAGTGTGTGGATAGGAAGCCACAGCAAGCGCCCAGAGGCCTTTGCGTTGGTTCCTGGGCACCGGGGACTGTCTGGTCCAAGACGCCTCCTGTCAGGCAGAGGACACAGGCGTCCCTGTAGCATTGGGAGGTGGATCGGCAGCCTGGTGGCTTGGGAGTGTGCTTCGAAGGCTGCTGGATGGTGTCACTGGGTGTCGGAACGCCTTGTGTTCCTCCAGACGCAGGAGCGGAGACGCGCCCAGCATCTGTGTGGTCTCGGGAGCTGGCCATTTGCCAGGCCCTGACCGTCGGTGGTGGATGTGGGTGGAGAATCAGGCTGCTGCTGCTGCTGCCGCTGCGGAAGGAATGGGGGGCTTTGGTGGCTTTGTGGTGGACCCAGAGCTGGGCGAATCCCTGTGCTTTTCCCTTCCAAAGGCTCATGGGAGTTTCCTTCTTGCCTTTTGAGAGGAGCCTCCCTTTTCCGGACGGGGCCAGGGTATGGAGGCCTGAGCGAACCCAGGTCTGGTGAATGAAGCAGGGTTGATTGGAATCACCCAGCAAGCTCTCAGGGAGTTCCCTCGTGGCTGCCTGGCTTGAGAGTGTCTATCTGTGAGTGCTGTGGCTGTGGACATGGCTCCAGCGAGATCCAAGTCTGGCCAAAGGGCACCCCATTGTCACAGGGGGCATCGAGATCCATTTATAAAGACGAAGAGATGGGGACAGTATGAGCTTAATTGAGAAAGAAGAAAAGGGGTACACATGCTTATTCTGACAGTGTAGCTAAGGGTATTGCCAGATGAGGCAGTCCCAAATGCTCTCCTGACCCTCTGCCTCAGGTGGCAGAGTGTTTGAAGGGCAAGCCTTGGGATGGACAGCATCGCAGTGGATTCATTGCCGGGGCAGAGTGTATCTGCATGCCACACATGGGGGCAGGAACCTCAATTAGGAATTTAGAAACATAAAAGGAAATGCTAGTACAGAAAGAAATTCGTCCACGCTTGGTCATCACGTCGGGTCCCAGCTCATAGTGCCAGTGCCCCTTGTCAGGGTCAACGGAGCCCGCCTGGCTTCTCCTGAGAGGCAGGGCTATGTAGCATAGCGCATGCTGTGGGGAATCCCAAGCCATTAAGGGTGTGGGATTTTATCGGTGATTATTTTCCATTCTCACGGATGTATGGTGCCCAGTTTCACTTGAGCACAAACGCGATCCAGTCGTACATGTATATGCATCTTCTTTTGGTCGCAGTGTCTTCCATTTTGGTTCCACAGAAGTGGCCAGGTAGAATCCCTGTGCTATAGAGCAGGACTTCATTGCTAACACATGCCAAGCACAAGAGGTTGACTCTACCACTCCCAAATCCCAGGCCTTCCCACAGCCTCCCCCTACCATCTGGCAACCACAGCGATGTTTTCCAGTCTATGAGCTGCTTCTACATAGAAAGGTTCGTTGGTTCCATTTGCTAGCTTCCACATAGAAGGGATAGCCCTTGGTATGTGTCGTTCGTGTTCCGACTTAGTTCACCTAGTATGAAACGAGGTGTCACCTAGCTTCTCGTGCCACCTACATGGCTGCGAATGGCATTTTCCTCTTGCTCTGGGGTTTTCGGGGTTCTGCTTTTTTTTTTTTTCTCAATGTTTGAGGAGCATGCCAATGTGTACATATCCACTCTCTTCCTAATCCAATCATCTCTCGATGGACATTGAGTTGTTTTCCATGGCTGGCTATTGGGAAGTGTGCTGCATGAACTTAGCGGGGGCTTTTACATTTTTCACAGACCCAATTCCGGAAATAGGACCAAGAGTGGGAGGCCTGGGTGCTGAGGTCGTCCGCTATTGATTTTTGTGGATTCCCTCGATCGTGTGGTCCATCGCGGTTGTCCACATGTACAAAAATACCCACCGTGGAGGAGGGCATCTTCTTGTCCACACCCTCTCAGGGATGTGTGCCTTGTAGACTTCCTAATGGTGGCCCTTCAGAGAGAGGTGGGTTGGTCCTGCAGAGTCCCTCTGACGTGCATTTCTCTCCTCATGAGGGATGCGGGTCACATGTCTCCCAGTGTTTTTGCCCTCTGCATGTCTGTTTCGGGAAATGTCTCTTGAGGTCTTTTGCCATTTTCCCCTTGGGTTTGGGGTTTTGTTGGGCTGTTGGCTGGTGTCTGCGGTCGAGCTGTTGATTGGGAGACCCCAGGCTGACCTGGGCTCTGGTGCCAGGAGGAAAGTGCCTGAGGGTCGTGCATGGAAGGTGGTCAAACGGTGATCCTTTGGTGAGCAGCTGTGTTAATCCCTGGGCAGTTTCTCGCCTGAGGTCTCCTGAAACGCCGTCCTTGTCTTTACCTTGGAGCCTCTTCCGTTCCCTCAATACAGCTGGTCCGGAAATCGGACCTAAGGCTGGTAGATTGATTGCGAACAAGGGAGGTGTCCCCAAGAGTCCCCCCAATCCCCTGGGGAACAGAGCTGTCTTTGTCCCTGTGGCGGGCGTGCTCACCTCTGCTGCTGGGAAAACATCGACGTGCAGACAACTCAGGCCAGCTGCGGTGGGGTCCATACACTAGGAAGCACGAGGGAAAGAGAGGACAAAAGGAATGAACGGAAAGAAGCAGTATTCTGGCATAGGAATGAAGGAGTCACAGCTGGAAAGCTATGAACAAAATCAGTGGGTACATACCTACGGACCTGTCTCCATAACGACATCGTGGCAGGGCTATCTCCCAAAGGGAGAAGGCTGTCCTGATAGGATGGGTTGGGAGCTGAAGGTTTGCATGGAGTGGCAAGGTGGAGGTGGGCCTCCAGGCTCCGAAAGCCTTTGAGAGAGCAATGGCCCTCCTGGATTGGCCCTTCTTGCTAGATCAGGCCGGGGGCGGCGGGGGCGGCCGCGGCGGCGGCAGCGCAGCTGCGGGGGAAGGCCATTCCAGGAGCATATTGCCCCCAGCCAGTGCCGCCCTGGGGGGCGGCTGAGGCAGAGAGAGGAGGAAAACCTGAGAGTTGCTGTTAGAGCAGGTGTCCACAAGACGGCGCCAGAGCACCTTCTGGACCCAGGTGCAGCGGCAAGGCTGCAGGTGCAGGCTGAGTGGTGGGATGGAGAGTGTGTGGATAGGAAGCCACAGCAAGCGCCCAGAGGCCTTTGCGTTGGTTCCTGGGCACCGGGGACTGTCTGGTCCAAGACGCCTCCTGTCAGGCAGAGGACACAGGCGTCCCTGTAGCATTGGGAGGTGGATCGGCAGCCTGGTGGCTTGGGAGTGTGCTTCGAAGGCTGCTGGAAGGAGTCACTGGGTGTCGGAACGCCTTGTGTTCCTCCAGACGCAGGAGCGGAGACCCGCCCAGCATCTGTGTGGTCTCGGGAGCTGGCCATTTGCCAGGCCCTGACCGTCGGTGGTGGATGTGGGTGGAGAATCAGGCTGCTGCTGCTGCTGCCGCTGCGGAAGGAATGGGGGGCTTTGGTGGCTTTGTGGTGGACCCATAGCCGGGCGAATCCCTGTGCTTTTCCCTTCCAAAGGCTCAGGGGAGTTTCCTTCTTGCCTTTTGAGAGGAGCCTCCAGTTTCCGGACGGGGCCAGGGTATGGAGGCCTGAGCGAACCCAGGTCTGGTGAATGAAGCAGGGTTGATTGGAATCACCCAGCAAGCTCTCAGGGAGTTCCCTCGTGGCTGCCTGGCTTGAGAGAGTCTATCTGTGAGTGCTGTGGCTGTGGACATGGCTCCAGCGAGATCCAAGTCTGGCCAAAGGGCACCCCATTGTCACAGGGGGCATCGAGATCCATTTATAAAGACGAAGAGATGGGGACAGTATGAGCTTAATTGAGAAAGAAGAAAAGGGGTACACATGCTTATTCTGACAGTGTAGCTAAGGGTATTGCCAGATGAGGCAGTCCCAAAGGCTCTCCTGACCCTCTGCCTCAGGTGGCAGAGTGTTTGAAGGGCAAGCCTTGGGATGGACAGCATCGCAGTGGATTCATTGCCGGGGCAGAGTGTATCTGCATGCCACACATGGGGGCAGGAACCTCAATTAGGAATTTAGAAACATAAAAGGAAATGCTAGTACAGAAAGAAATTCGTCCACGCTTGGTCATCACGTCGGGTCCCAGCTCATAGTGCCAGTGCCCCTTGTCAGGGTCAACGGAGCCCGCCTGGCTTCTCCTGAGAGGCAGGGCTATGTAGCATAGCACATGCTGTGGGGAATCCCAAGCCATTAAGGGTGTGGGATTTTATCGGTGATTATTTTCCATTCTCACGGATGTATGGTGCCCAGTTTCACTTGAGCACAAACGCGATCCAGTCGTACATGTATATGCATCTTCTTTTGGTCGCAGTGTCTTCCATTTTGGTTCCACAGAAGTGGCCAGGTAGAATCCCTGTGCTATAGAGCAGGACTTCATTGCTAACACATGCCAAGCACAAGAGGTTGACTCTACCACTCCCAAATCCCAGGCCTTCCCACAGCCTCCCCCTACCATCTGGCAACCACAGCGATGTTTTCCAGTCTATGAGCTGCTTCTACATAGAAAGGTTCGTTGGCTCCATTTGCAAGATTCCAGATAGAAGCGATAGCCCTTGGTATGTGTCGTTCGTGTTCCGACTTAGTTCACCTAGTATGAAACGAGGTGTCACCTAGCTTCTCGTGCCACCTACATGGCTGCGAATGGCATTTTCCTCTTGCTCTGGGGTTTTCGGGGTTCTGCTTTTTTTTCTCTCAATGTTTGAGGAGCATTCCAATGTGTACATATCCACTCTCTTCCTAATCCAATCATCTCTCGATGGACATTGAGTTGTTTTCCATGGCTGGCTATTGGGAAGAGTGCTGCATGAACATAGCGGGGGCTTTTACATTTTTCAAAGACCCAATTCCGGAAATAGGACCAAGAGTGGGAGGCCTGGGTGCTGAGGTCGTCCGCTATTGATTTTTGTGGATTCCCTCGATCGTGTGGTCCATCGCGGTTGTCCACATGTACAAAAATACCCACCGTGGAGGAGGGCATCTTCTTGTCCACACCCTCTCAGGGATGTGTGCCTTGTAGACTTCCTAATGGTGGCCCTTCAGAGAGAGGTGGGTTGGTCCTGCAGAGTCCCTCTGACGTGCATTTCTCTCCTCATGAGGGATGCGGGTCACATGTCTCCCAGTGTTTTTGCCCTCTGCATGTCTGTTTCGGGAAATGTCTCTTGAGGTCTTTTGCCATTTTCCCCTTGGGTTTGGGGTTTTGTTGGGCTGTTGGCTGGTGTCTGCGGTCGAGCTGTTGATTGGGAGACCCCAGGCTGACCTGGGCTCTGGTGCCAGGAGGAAAGTGCCTGAGGGTCGTGCATGGAAGGTGGTCAAACGGTGATCCTTTGGTGAGCAGCTGTGTTAATCCCTGGGCAGTTTCTCGCCTGAGGTCTCCTGAAACGCCGTCCTTGTCTTTACCTTGGAGCCTCTTCCGTTCCCTCAATACAGCTGGTCCGGAAATCGGACCTAAGGCTGGTAGATTGATTGCGAACAAGGGAGGTGTCCCCAAGAGTCCCCCCAGTCCCCTGGGGAACAGAGCTGTCTTTGTCCCTGTGGCGGGCGTGCTCACCTCTGCTGCTGGGAAAACATCGACGTGCAGACAACTCAGGCCAGCTGCGGTGGGGTCCATACACTAGGAAGCACGAGGGAAAGAGAGGACAAAAGGAATGAACGGAAAGAAGCAGTATTCTGGCATAGGAATGAAGGAGTCACAGCTGGAAAGCTATGAACAAAATCAGTGGGTACATACCTACGGACCTGTCTCCATAACGGCATCGTGGCAGGGCTATCTCCCAAAGGGAGAAGGCTGTCCTGATAGGATGGGTTGGGAGCTGAAGGTTTGCATGGAGTGGCAAGGTGGAGGTGGGCCTCCAGGCTCCGAAAGCCTTTGAGAGAGCAATGGCCCTCCTGGATTGGCCCTTCTTGCTAGATCAAGCCGGCGGCGGCGGCGGCGGCGGCGGCGGCGGCGGCGGCGGCGGCGTGGGAAGGCCATTCCAGGAGCATATTGCCCCCAGCCAGTGCCGCCCTGGGGGGCGGCTGAGGCAGAGAGAGGAGGAAAACCTGAGAGTTGCTGTTAGAGCAGGTGTCCACAAGACGGCGCCAGAGCACCTTCTGGACCCAGGTGCAGCGGCAAGGCTGCAGGTGCAGGCTGAGTGGTGGGATGGAGAGTGTGTGGATAGGAAGCCACAGCAAGCGCCCAGAGGCCTTTGCGTTGGTTCCTGGGCACCGGGGACTGTCTGGTCCAAGACGCCTCCTGTCAGGCAGAGGACACAGGCGTCCCTGTAGCATTGGGAGGTGGATCGGCAGCCTGGTGGCTTGGGAGTGTGCTTCGAAGGCTGCTGGAAGGAGTCACTGGGTGTCGGAACGCCTTGTGTTCCTCCAGACGCAGGAGCGGAGACCCGCCCAGCATCTGTGTGGTCTCGGGAGCTGGCCATTTGCCAGGCCCTGACCGTCGGTGGTGGATGTGGGTGGAGAATCAGGCTGCTGCTGCTGCTGCCACTGCGGAAGGAATGGGGGGCTTTGGTGGCTTTGTGGTGGACCCAGAGCTGGGCGAATCCCTGTGCTTTTCCCTTCCAAAGGCTCATGGGAGTTTCCTTCTTGCCTTTTGAGAGGAGCCTCCCGTTTCCAGACGGGGCCAGGGTATGGAGGCCTGAGCGAACCCAGGTCTGGTGAATGAAGCAGGGTTGATTGGAATCACCCAGCAAGCTCTCAGGGAGTTCCCTCGTGGCTGCTTGGCTTGAGAGTGTCTATCTGGCAGTGCTGTGGCTGTGGACATGGCTCCAGCGAGATCCAAGTCTGGCCAAAGGGCACCCCATTGTCACAGGGGGCATCGAGATCCATTTTTAAAGATGAAGAGTTGGCGAAAGTGTGAGCTTAATTGAGAAAGAAGAAAAGGGGTACACATGCTTATTCTGACAGTGTAGCTAAGGGTATTGCCAGATGAGGCAGTCCCAAAGGCTCTCCTGACCCTCTGCCTCAGGTGGCAGAGTGTTTGAAGGGCAAGCCTTGGGATGGACAGCATCGCAGTGGATTCATTGCCGGGGCAGAGTGTATCTGCATGCCACACATGGGGGCAGGAACCTCAATTAGGAATTTAGAAACATAAAAGGAAATGCTAGTACAGAAAGAAATTCGTCCACGCTTGGTCATCACGTCGGGTCCCAGCTCATAGTGCCAGTGCCCCTTGTCAGGGTCAACGGAGCCCGCCTGGCTTCTCCTGAGAGGCAGGGCTATGTAGCATAGCGCATGCTGTGGGGAATCCCAAGCCATTAAGGGTGTGGGATTTTATCGGTGATTATTTTCCATTCTCACGGATGTATGGTGCCCAGTTTCACTTGAGCACAAACGCGATCCAGTCGTACATGTATATGCATCTTCTTTTGGTCGCAGTGTCTTCCATTTTGGTTCCACAGAAGTGGCCAGGTAGAATCCCTGTGCTATAGAGCAGGACTTCATTGCTAACACATGCCAAGCACAAGAGGTTGACTCTACCACTCCCAAATCCCAGGCCTTCCCACAGCCTCCCCCTACCATCTGGCAACCACAGCGATGTTTTCCAGTCTATGAGCTGCTTCTACATAGAAAGGTTCGTTGGCTCCATTTGCAAGATTCCAGATAGAAGCGATAGCCCTTGGTATGTGTCGTTCGTGTTCCGACTTAGTTCACCTAGTATGAAACGAGGTGTCACCTAGCTTCTCGTGCCACCTACATGGCTGCGAATGGCATTTTCCTCTTGCTCTGGGGTTTTCGGGGTTCTGCTTTTTTTTTTTTTCTCAATGTTTGAGGAGCATGCCAATGTGTACATATCCACTCTCTTCCTAATCCAATCATCTCTCGATGGACATTGAGTTGTTTTCCATGGCTGGCTATTGGGAAGTGTGCTGCATGAACATAGCGGGGGCTTTTACATTTTTCACAGACCCAATTCCGGAAATAGGACCAAGAGTGGGAGGCCTGGGTGCTGAGGTCGTCCGCTATTGATTTTTGTGGATTCCCTCGATCGTGTGGTCCATCGCGGTTGTCCACACGTACAAAAATACCCACCGTGGAGGAGGGCATCTTCTTGTCCACACCCTCTCAGGGATGTGTGCCTTGTAGACTTCCTAATGGTGGCCCTTCAGAGAGAGGTGGGTTGGTCCTTCAGAGTCCCTTTGACGTGCATGTCTCTCCTCATGAGGGATGCAGGGCACATGTCTCCCAGTGCTTTTTGCCCTCTGCATGTCTGTTTCGGGAAATGTCTCTTGAGGTCTTTTGCCATTTTCCCCTTGGGTTTGGGGTTTTGTTGGGCTGTTGGCTGGTGTCTGCGGTCGAGCTGTTGATTGGGAGACCCCAGGCTGACCTGGGCTCTGGTGCCAGGAGGAAAGTGCCTGAGGGTCGTGCATGGAAGGTGGTCAAACGGTGATCCTTTGGTGAGCAGCTGTGTTAATCCCTGGGCAGTTTCTCGCCTGAGGTCTCCTGAAACGCCGTCCTTGTCTTTACCTTGGAGCCTCTTCCGTTCCCTCAATACAGCTGGTCCGGAAATCGGACCTAAGGCTGGTAGATTGATTGCGAACAAGGGAGGTGTCCCCAAGAGTCCCCCCAGTCCCCTGGGGAACAGAGCTGTCTTTGTCCCTGTGGCGGGCGTGCTCACCTCTGCTGCTGGGAAAACATCGACGTGCAGACAACTCAGGCCAGCTGCGGTGGGGTCCATACACTAGGAAGCACGAGGGAAAGAGAGGACAAAAGGAATGAACGGAAAGAAGCAGTATTCTGGCATAGGAATGAAGGCGTCACAGCTGGAAAGCTATGAACAAAATCAGTGGGTACATACCTACGGACCTGTCTCCATAACGGCATCGTGGCAGGGCTATCTCCCAAAGGGAGAAGGCTGTCCTGATAGGATGGGTTGGGAGCTGAAGGTTTGCATGGAGTGGCAAGGTGGAGGTGGGCCTCCAGGCTCCGAAAGCCTTTGAGAGAGCAATGGCCCTCCTGGATTGGCCCTTCTTGCTAGATCAGGCCGGCGGCGGGGGCGGCCGCGGCGGCGGCAGCTGCGGGGGAAGGCCATTCCAGGAGCATATTGCCCCCAGCCAGTGCCGCCCTGGGGGGCGGCTGAGGCAGAGAGAGGAGGAAAACCTGAGAGTTGCTGTTAGAGCAGGTGTCCACAAGACGGCGCCAGAGCACCTTCTGGACCCAGGTGCAGCGGCAAGGCTGCAGGTGCAGGCTGAGTGGTGGGATGGAGAGTGTGTGGATAGGAAGCCACAGCAAGCGCCCAGAGGCCTTTGCGTTGGTTCCTGGGCACCGGGGACTGTCTGGTCCAAGACGCCTCCTGTCAGGCAGAGGACACAGGCGTCCCTGTAGCATTGGGAGGTGGATCGGCAGCCTGGTGGCTTGGGAGTGTGCTTCGAAGGCTGCTGGAAGGAGTCACTGGGTGTCGGAACGCCTTGTGTTCCTCCAGACGCAGGAGCGGAGACCCGCCCAGCATCTGTGTGGTCTCGGGAGCTGGCCATTTGCCAGGCCCTGACCGTCGGTGGTGGATGTGGGTGGAGAATCAGGCTGCTGCTGCTGCTGCTGCTGCGGAAGGAATGGGGGGCTTTGGTGGCTTTGTGGTGGACCCAGAGCTGGGCGAATCCCTGTGCTTTTCCCTTCCAAAAGCTTAGGGGAGTTTCCTCCTTGCCTTTTGAGAGGAGCCTCCCGTTTCCGGACGGGGCCAGGGTATGGAGGCCTGAGCGAACCCAGGTCTGGTGAATGAAGCAGGGTTGATTGGAATCACCCAGCAAGCTCTCAGGGAGTTCCCTCGTGGCTGCTTGGCTTCAGAGTGTCTATCTGGCAGTGCTGTGGCTGTGGACATGGCTCCAGCGAGATCCAAGTCTGGCCAAAGGGCACCCCATTGTCACAGGGGGCATCGAGATCCATTTTTAAAGATGAAGAGTTGGCGAAAGTGTGAGCGTAATTGAGAAAGAAGAAAAGGGGTACACATGCTTATTCTGACAGTGTAGCTAAGGGTATTGCCAGATGAGGCAGTCCCAAAGGCTCTCCTGACCCTCTGCCTCAGGTGGCAGAGTGTTTGAAGGGCAAGCCTTGGGATGGACAGCATCGCAGTGGATTCATTGCCGGGGCAGAGTGTATCTGCATGCCATACATGGGGGCAGGAACCTCAATTAGGAATTTAGAAACATAAAAGGAAATGCTAGTACAGAAAGAAATTCGTCCACGCTTGGTCATCACGTCGGGTCCCAGCTCATAGTGCCAGTGCCCCTTGTCAGGGTCAACGGAGCCCGCCTGGCTTCTCCTGAGAGGCAGGGCTATGTACCATAGCGCATGCTGTGGGGAATCCCAAGCCATTAAGGGTGTGGGATTTTATCGGTGATTATTTTCCATTCTCACGGATGTATGGTGCCCAGTTTCACTTGAGCACAAACGCGATCCAGTCGTACATGTATATGCATCTTCTTTTGTTCGCAGTGTCTTCCATTTTGGTTCCACAGAAGTGGCCAGGTAGAATCCCTGTGCTATAGAGCAGGACTTCATTGCTAACACATGCCAAGCACAAGAGGTTGACTCTACCACTCCCAAATCCCAGGCCTTCCCACAGCCTCCCCCTACCATCTGGCAACCACAGCGATGTTTTCCAGTCTATGAGCTGCTTCTACATAGAAAGGTTCGTTGGTTCCATTTGCTAGCTTCCACATAGAAGGGATAGCCCTTGGTATGTGTCGTTCGTGTTCCGACTTAGTTCACCTAGTATGAAACGAGGTGTCACCTAGCTTCTCGTGCCACCTACATGGCTGCGAATGGCATTTTCCTCTTGCTCTGGGGTTTTCGGGGTTCTGCTTTTTTTTTTTTCTCAATGTTTGAGGAGCATGCCAATGTGTACATATCCACTCTCTTCCTAATCCAATCATCTCTCGATGGACATTGAGTTGTTTTCCATGGCTGGCTATTGGGAAGTGTGCTGCATGAACTTAGCGGGGGCTTTTACATTTTTCACAGACCCAATTCCGGAAATAGGACCAAGAGTGGGAGGCCTGGGTGCTGAGGTCGTCCGCTATTGATTTTTGTGGATTCCCTCGATCGTGTGGTCCATCGCGGTTGTCCACACGTACAAAAATACCCACCGTGGAGGAGGGCATCTTCTTGTCCACACCCTCTCAGGGATGTGTGCCTTGTAGACTTCCTAATGGTGGCCCTTCAGAGAGAGGTGGGTTGGTCCTTCAGAGTCCCTTTGACGTGCATGTCTCTCCTCATGAGGGATGCGGGGCACATGTCTCCCAGTGCTTTTTGCCCTCTGCATGTCTGTTTCGGGAAATGTCTCTTGAGGTCTTTTGCCATTTTCCCCTTGGGTTTGGGGTTTTGTTGGGCTGTTGGCTGGTGTCTGCGGTCGAGCTGTTGATTGGGAGACCCCAGGCTGACCTGGGCTCTGGTGCCAGGAGGAAAGTGCCTGAGGGTCGTGCATGGAAGGTGGTCAAACGGTGATCCTTTGGTGAGCAGCTGTGTTAATCCCTGGGCAGTTTCTCGCCTGAGGTCTCCTGAAACGCCGTCCTTGTCTTTACCTTGGAGCCTCTTCCGTTCCCTCAATACAGCTGGTCCGGAAATCGGACCTAAGGCTGGTAGATTGATTGCGAACAAGGGAGGTGTCCCCAAGAGTCCCCCCAGTCCCCTGGGGAACAGAGCTGTCTTTGTCCCTGTGGCGGGCGTGCTCACCTCTGCTGCTGGGAAAACATCGACGTGCAGACAACTCAGGCCAGCTGCGGTGGGGTCCATACACTAGGAAGCACGAGGGAAAGAGAGGACAAAAGGAATGAACGGAAAGAAGCAGTATTCTGGCATAGGAATGAAGGAGTCACAGCTGGAAAGCTATGAACAAAATCAGTGGGTACATACCTACGGACCTGTCTCCATAACGGCATCGTGGCAGGGCTATCTCCCAAAGGGAGAAGGCTGTCCTGATAGGATGGGTTGGGAGCTGAAGGTTTGCATGGAGTGGCAAGGTGGAGGTGGGCCTCCAGGCTCCGAAAGCCTTTGAGAGAGCAATGGCCCTCCTGGATTGGCCCTTCTTGCTAGATCAGGCCGGCGGCGGGGGCGGCCGCGGCGGCGGCAGCTGCGGGGGAAGGCCATTCCAGGAGCATATTGCCCCCAGCCAGTGCCGCCCTGGGGGGCGGCTGAGGCAGAGAGAGGAGGAAAACCTGAGAGTTGCTGTTAGAGCAGGTGTCCACAAGACGGCGCCAGAGCACCTTCTGGACCCAGGTGCAGCGGCAAGGCTGCAGGTGCAGGCTGAGTGGTGGGATGGAGAGTGTGTGGATAGGAAGCCACAGCAAGCGCCCAGAGGCCTTTGCGTTGGTTCCTGGGCACCGGGGACTGTCTGGTCCAAGACGCCTCCTGTCAGGCAGAGGACACAGGCGTCCCTGTAGCATTGGGAGGTGGATCGGCAGCCTGGTGGCTTGGGAGTGTGCTTCGAAGGCTGCTGGAAGGAGTCACTGGGTGTCGGAACGCCTTGTGTTCCTCCAGACGCAGGAGCGGAGACCCGCCCAGCATCTGTGTGGTCTCGGGAGCTGGCCATTTGCCAGGCCCTGACCGTCGGTGGTGGATGTGGGTGGAGAATCAGGCGGCTGCTGCTGCTGCTGCTGCTGCTGCTGCTGCTGCGGAAGGAATGGGGGGCTTTGGTGGCTTTGTGGTGGACCCAGAGCTGGGCGAATCCCTGTGCTTTTCCCTTCCAAAAGCTTAGGGGAGTTTCCTCCTTGCCTTTTGAGAGGAGCCTCCCGTTTCCGGACGGGGCCAGGGTATGGAGGCCTGAGCGAACCCAGGTCTGGTGAATGAAGCAGGGTTGATTGGAATCACCCAGCAAGCTCTCAGGGAGTTCCCTCGTGGCTGCTTGGCTTCAGAGTGTCTATCTGGCAGTGCTGTGGCTGTGGACATGGCTCCAGCGAGATCCAAGTCTGGCCAAAGGGCACCCCATTGTCACAGGGGGCATCGAGATCCATTTTTAAAGATGAAGAGTTGGCGAAAGTGTGAGCGTAATTGAGAAAGAAGAAAAGGGGTACACATGCTTATTCTGACAGTGTAGCTAAGGGTATTGCCAGATGAGGCAGTCCCAAAGGCTCTCCTGACCCTCTGCCTCAGGTGGCAGAGTGTTTGAAGGGCAAGCCTTGGGATGGACAGCATCGCAGTGGATTCATTGCCGGGGCAGAGTGTATCTGCATGCCACACATGGGGGCAGGAACCTCAATTAGGAATTTAGAAACATAAAAGGAAATGCTAGTACAGAAAGAAATTCGTCCACGCTTGGTCATCACGTCGGGTCCCAGCTCATAGTGCCAGTGCCCCTTGTCAGGGTCAACGGAGCCCGCCTGGCTTCTCCTGAGAGGCAGGGCTATGTACCATAGCGCATGCTGTGGGGAATCCCAAGCCATTAAGGGTGTGGGATTTTATCGGTGATTATTTTCCATTCTCACGGATGTATGGTGCCCAGTTTCACTTGAGCACAAACGCGATCCAGTCGTACATGTATATGCATCTTCTTTTGGTCGCAGTGTCTTCCATTTTGGTTCCACAGAAGTGGCCAGGTAGAATCCCTGTGCTATAGAGCAGGACTTCATTGCTAACACATGCCAAGCACAAGAGGTTGACTCTACCACTCCCAAATCCCAGGCCTTCCCACAGCCTCCCCCTACCATCTGGCAACCACAGCGATGTTTTCCAGTCTATGAGCTGCTTCTACATAGAAAGGTTCGTTGGTTCCATTTGCTAGCTTCCACATAGAAGGGATAGCCCTTGGTATGTGTCGTTCGTGTTCCGACTTAGTTCACCTAGTATGAAACGAGGTGTCACCTAGCTTCTCGTGCCACCTACATGGCTGCGAATGGCATTTTCCTCTTGCTCTGGGGTTTTCGGGGTTCTGCTTTTTTTTTTTTTCTCAATGTTTGAGGAGCATGCCAATGTGTACATATCCACTCTCTTCCTAATCCAATCATCTCTCGATGGACATTGAGTTGTTTTCCATGGCTGGCTATTGGGAAGTGTGCTGCATGAACATAGCGGGGGCTTTTACATTTTTCACAGACCCAATTCCGGAAATAGGACCAAGAGTGGGAGGCCTGGGTGCTGAGGTCGTCCGCTATTGATTTTTGTGGATTCCCTCGATCGTGTGGTCCATCGCGGTTGTCCACACGTACAAAAATACCCACCGTGGAGGAGGGCATCTTCTTGTCCACACCCTCTCAGGGATGTGTGCCTTGTAGACTTCCTAATGGTGGCCCTTCAGAGAGAGGTGGGTTGGTCCTTCAGAGTCCCTTTGACGTGCATGTCTCTCCTCATGAGGGATGCGGGGCACATGTCTCCCAGTGCTTTTTGCCCTCTGCATGTCTGTTTCGGGAAATGTCTCTTGAGGTCTTTTGCCATTTTCCCCTTGGGTTTGGGGTTTTGTTGGGCTGTTGGCTGGTGTCTGCGGTCGAGCTGTTGATTGGGAGACCCCAGGCTGACCTGGGCTCTGGTGCCAGGAGGAAAGTGCCTGAGGGTCGTGCATGGAAGGTGGTCAAACGGTGATCCTTTGGTGAGCAGCTGTGTTAATCCCTGGGCAGTTTCTCGCCTGAGGTCTCCTGAAACGCCGTCCTTGTCTTTACCTTGGAGCCTCTTCCGTTCCCTCAATACAGCTGGTCCGGAAATCGGACCTAAGGCTGGTAGATTGATTGCGAACAAGGGAGGTGTCCCCAAGAGTCCCCCCAGTCCCCTGGGGAACAGAGCTGTCTTTGTCCCTGTGGCGGGCGTGCTCACCTCTGCTGCTGGGAAAACATCGACGTGCAGACAACTCAGGCCAGCTGCGGTGGGGTCCATACACTAGGAAGCACGAGGGAAAGAGAGGACAAAAGGAATGAACGGAAAGAAGCAGTATTCTGGCATAGGAATGAAGGCGTCACAGCTGGAAAGCTATGAACAAAATCAGTGGGTACATACCTACGGACCTGTCTCCATAACGGCATCGTGGCAGGGCTATCTCCCAAAGGGAGAAGGCTGTCCTGATAGGATGGGTTGGGAGCTGAAGGTTTGCATGGAGTGGCAAGGTGGAGGTGGGCCTCCAGGCTCCGAAAGCCTTTGAGAGAGCAATGGCCCTCCTGGATTGGCCCTTCTTGCTAGATCAGGCCGGCGGCGGGGGCGGCCGCGGCGGCGGCAGCGCAGCTGCGGGGGAAGGCCATTCCAGGAGCATATTGCCCCCAGCCAGTGCCGCCCTGGGGGGCGGCTGAGGCAGAGAGAGGAGGAAAACCTGAGAGTTGCTGTTAGAGCAGGTGTCCACAAGACGGCGCCAGAGCACCTTCTGGACCCAGGTGCAGCGGCAAGGCTGCAGGTGCAGGCTGAGTGGTGGGATGGAGAGTGTGTGGATAGGAAGCCACAGCAAGCGCCCAGAGGCCTTTGCGTTGGTTCCTGGGCACCGGGGACTGTCTGGTCCAAGACGCCTCCTGTCAGGCAGAGGACACAGGCGTCCCTGTAGCATTGGGAGGTGGATCGGCAGCCTGGTGGCTTGGGAGTGTGCTTCGAAGGCTGCTGGAAGGAGTCACTGGGTGTCGGAACGCCTTGTGTTCCTCCAGACGCAGGAGCGGAGACCCGCCCAGCATCTGTGTGGTCTCGGGAGCTGGCCATTTGCAAGGCCCTGACCGTCGGTGGTGGATGTGGGTGGAGAATCAGGCGGCTGCTGCTGCTGCTGCTGCTGCTGCTGCTGCTGCGGAAGGAATGGGGGGCTTTGGTGGCTTTGTGGTGGACCCAGAGCTGGGCGAATCCCTGTGCTTTTCCCTTCCAAAAGCTTAGGGGAGTTTCCTCCTTGCCTTTTGAGAGGAGCCTCCCGTTTCCGGACGGGGCCAGGGTATGGAGGCCTGAGCGAACCCAGGTCTGGTGAATGAAGCAGGGTTGATTGGAATCACCCAGCAAGCTCTCAGGGAGTTCCCTCGTGGCTGCTTGGCTTCAGAGTGTCTATCTGGCAGTGCTGTGGCTGTGGACATGGCTCCAGCGAGATCCAAGTCTGGCCAAAGGGCACCCCATTGTCACAGGGGGCATCGAGATCCATTTTTAAAGATGAAGAGTTGGCGAAAGTGTGAGCGTAATTGAGAAAGAAGAAAAGGGGTACACATGCTTATTCTGACAGTGTAGCTAAGGGTATTGCCAGATGAGGCAGTCCCAAAGGCTCTCCTGACCCTCTGCCTCAGGTGGCAGAGTGTTTGAAGGGCAAGCCTTGGGATGGACAGCATCGCAGTGGATTCATTGCCGGGGCAGAGTGTATCTGCATGCCACACATGGGGGCAGGAACCTCAATTAGGAATTTAGAAACATAAAAGGAAAGGCTAGTACAGAAAGAAATTCGTCCACGCTTGGTCATCACGTCGGGTCCCAGCTCATAGTGCCAGTGCCCCTTGTCAGGGTCAACGGAGCCCGCCTGGCTTCTCCTGAGAGGCAGGGCTATGTACCATAGCGCATGCTGTGGGGAATCCCAAGCCATTAAGGGTGTGGGATTTTATCGGTGATTATTTTCCATTCTCACGGATGTATGGTGCCCAGTTTCACTTGAGCACAAACGCGATCCAGTCGTACATGTATATGCATCTTCTTTTGGTCGCAGTGTCTTCCATTTTGGTTCCACAGAAGTGGCCAGGTAGAATCCCTGTGCTATAGAGCAGGACTTCATTGCTAACACATGCCAAGCACAAGAGGTTGACTCTACCACTCCCAAATCCCAGGCCTTCCCACAGCCTCCCCCTACCATCTGGCAACCACAGCGATGTTTTCCAGTCTATGAGCTGCTTCTACATAGAAAGGTTCGTTGGTTCCATTTGCTAGCTTCCACATAGAAGGGATAGCCCTTGGTATGTGTCGTTCGTGTTCCGACTTAGTTCACCTAGTATGAAACGAGGTGTCACCTAGCTTCTCGTGCCACCTACATGGCTGCGAATGGCATTTTCCTCTTGCTCTGGGGTTTTCGGGGTTCTGCTTTTTTTTTTTTTCTCAATGTTTGAGGAGCATGCCAATGTGTACATATCCACTCTCTTCCTAATCCAATCATCTCTCGATGGACATTGAGTTGTTTTCCATGGCTGGCTATTGGGAAGTGTGCTGCATGAACTTAGCGGGGGCTTTTACATTTTTCACAGACCCAATTCCGGAAATAGGACCAAGAGTGGGAGGCCTGGGTGCTGAGGTCGTCCGCTATTGATTTTTGTGGATTCCCTCGATCGTGTGGTCCATCGCGGTTGTCCACACGTACAAAAATACCCACCGTGGAGGAGGGCATCTTCTTGTCCACACCCTCTCAGGGATGTGTGCCTTGTAGACTTCCTAATGGTGGCCCTTCAGAGAGAGGTGGGTTGGTCCTTCAGAGTCCCTTTGACGTGCATGTCTCTCCTCATGAGGGATGCGGGGCACATGTCTCCCAGTGCTTTTTGCCCTCTGCATGTCTGTTTCGGGAAATGTCTCTTGAGGTCTTTTGCCATTTTCCCCTTGGGTTTGGGGTTTTGTTGGGCTGTTGGCTGGTGTCTGCGGTCGAGCTGTTGATTGGGAGACCCCAGGCTGACCTGGGCTCTGGTGCCAGGAGGAAAGTGCCTGAGGGTCGTGCATGGAAGGTGGTCAAACGGTGATCCTTTGGTGAGCAGCTGTGTTAATCCCTGGGCAGTTTCTCGCCTGAGGTCTCCTGAAACGCCGTCCTTGTCTTTACCTTGGAGCCTCTTCCGTTCCCTCAATACAGCTGGTCCGGAAATCGGACCTAAGGCTGGTAGATTGATTGCGAACAAGGGAGGTGTCCCCAAGAGTCCCCCCAGTCCCCTGGGGAACAGAGCTGTCTTTGTCCCTGTGGCGGGCGTGCTCACCTCTGCTGCTGGGAAAACATCGACGTGCAGACAACTCAGGCCAGCTGCGGTGGGGTCCATACACTAGGAAGCACGAGGGAAAGAGAGGACAAAAGGAATGAACGGAAAGAAGCAGTATTCTGGCATAGGAATGAAGGCGTCACAGCTGGAAAGCTATGAACAAAATCAGTGGGTACATACCTACGGACCTGTCTCCATAACGGCATCGTGGCAGGGCTATCTCCCAAAGGGAGAAGGCTGTCCTGATAGGATGGGTTGGGAGCTGAAGGTTTGCATGGAGTGGCAAGGTGGAGGTGGGCCTCCAGGCTCCGAAAGCCTTTGAGAGAGCAATGGCCCTCCTGGATTGGCCCTTCTTGCTAGATCAGGCCGGCGGCGGGGGCGGCCGCGGCGGCGGCAGCTGCGGGGGAAGGCCATTCCAGGAGCATATTGCCCCCAGCCAGTGCCGCCCTGGGGGGCGGCTGAGGCAGAGAGAGGAGGAAAACCTGAGAGTTGCTGTTAGAGCAGGTGTCCACAAGACGGCGCCAGAGCACCTTCTGGACCCAGGTGCAGCGGCAAGGCTGCAGGTGCAGGCTGAGTGGTGGGATGGAGAGTGTGTGGATAGGAAGCCACAGCAAGCGCCCAGAGGCCTTTGCGTTGGTTCCTGGGCACCAGGGACTGTCTGGTCCAAGACGCCTCCTGTCAGGCAGAGGACACAGGCGTCCCTGTAGCATTGGGAGGTGGATCGGCAGCCTGGTGGCTTGGGAGTGTGCTTCGAAGGCTGCTGGAAGGAGTCACTGGGTGTCGGAACGCCTTGTGTTCCTCCAGACGCAGGAGCGGAGACCCGCCCAGCATCTGTGTGGTCTCGGGAGCCGGCCATTTGCAAACCCTGACCGTCGGTGGTGGATGTGGGTGGAGAATCAGGCGGCTGCTGCTGCTGCTGCTGCTGCTGCTGCTGCTGCTGCTGCTGCGGAAGGAATGGGGGGCTTTGGTGGCTTTGTGGTGGACCCAGAGCTGGGCGAATCCCTGTGCTTTTCCCTTCCAAAAGCTTAGGGGAGTTTCCTCCTTGCCTTTTGAGAGGAGCCTCCCGTTTCCGGACGGGGCCAGGGTATGGAGGCCTGAGCGAACCCAGGTCTGGTGAATGAAGCAGGGTTGATTGGAATCACCCAGCAAGCTCTCAGGGAGTTCCCTCGTGGCTGCCTGGCTTGAGAGTGTCTATCTGGCAGTGCTGTGGCTGTGGACATGGCTCCAGCAAGATCCAAGTCTGGCCAAAGGGCACCCCATTGTCACAGGGGGCATCGAGATCCATTTATAAAGACGAAGAGATGGGGACAGTGTGAGCTTAATTGAGAAAGAAGAAAAGGGGTACACATGCTTATTCTGACAGTGTAGCTAAGGGTATTGCCAGATGAGGCAGTCCCAAAGGCTCTCCTGACCCTCTGCCTCAGGTGGCAGAGTGTTTGAAGGGCAAGCCTTGGGATGGACAGCATCGCAGTGGATTCATTGCCGGGGCAGAGTGTATCTGCATGCCACACATGGGGGCAGGAACCTCAATTAGGAATTTAGAAACATAAAAGGAAAGGCTAGTACAGAAAGAAATTCGTCCACGCTTGGTCATCACGTCGGGTCCCAGCTCATAGTGCCAGTGCCCCTTGTCAGGGTCAACGGAGCCCGCCTGGCTTCTCCTGAGAGGCAGGGCTATGTAGCATAGCGCATGCTGTGGGGAATCCCAAGCCATTAAGGGTGTGGGATTTTATCGGTGATTATTTTCCATTCTCACGGATGTATGGTGCCCAGTTTCACTTGAGCACAAACGCGACCCAGTCGTACATGTATATGCATCTTCTTTTGGTCGCAGTGTCTTCCATTTTGGTTCCACAGAAGTGGCCAGGTAGAATCCCTGTGCTATAGAGCAGGACTTCATTGCTAACACATGCCAAGCACAAGAGGTTGACTCTACCACTCCCAAATCCCAGGCCTTCCCACAGCCTCCCCCTACCATCTGGCAACCACAGCGATGTTTTCCAGTCTATGAGCTGCTTCTACATAGAAAGGTTCGTTGGTTCCATTTGCTAGCTTCCACATAGAAGGGATAGCCCTTGGTATGTGTCGTTCGTGTTCCGACTTAGTTCACCTAGTATGAAACGAGGTGTCACCTAGCTTCTCGTGCCACCTACATGGCTGCGAATGGCATTTTCCTCTTGCTCTGGGGTTTTCGGGGTTCTGCTTTTTTTTTTTTTCTCAATGTTTGAGGAGCATGCCAATGTGTACATATCCACTCTCTTCCTAATCCAATCATCTCTCGATGGACATTGAGTTGTTTTCCATGGCTGGCTATTGGGAAGTGTGCTGCATGAACTTAGCGGGGGCTTTTACATTTTTCACAGACCCAATTCCGGAAATAGGACCAAGAGTGGGAGGCCTGGGTGCTGAGGTCGTCCGCTATTGATTTTTGTGGATTCCCTCGATCGTGTGGTCCATCGCGGTTGTCCACACGTACAAAAATACCCACCGTGGAGGAGGGCATCTTCTTGTCCACACCCTCTCAGGGATGTGTGCCTTGTAGACTTCCTAATGGTGGCCCTTCAGAGAGAGGTGGGTTGGTCCTTCAGAGTCCCTTTGACGTGCATGTCTCTCCTCATGAGGGATGCGGGGCACATGTCTCCCAGTGCTTTTTGCCCTCTGCATGTCTGTTTCGGGAAATGTCTCTTGAGGTCTTTTGCCATTTTCCCCTTGGGTTTGGGGTTTTGTTGGGCTGTTGGCTGGTGTCTGCGGTCGAGCTGTTGATTGGGAGACCCCAGGCTGACCTGGGCTCTGGTGCCAGGAGGAAAGTGCCTGAGGGTCGTGCATGGAAGGTGGTCAAACGGTGATCCTTTGGTGAGCAGCTGTGTTAATCCCTGGGCAGTTTCTCGCCTGAGGTCTCCTGAAACGCCGTCCTTGTCTTTACCTTGGAGCCTCTTCCGTTCCCTCAATACAGCTGGTCCGGAAATCGGACCTAAGGCTGGTAGATTGATTGCGAACAAGGGAGGTGTCCCCAAGAGTCCCCCCAGTCCCCTGGGGAACAGAGCTGTCTTTGTCCCTGTGGCGGGCGTGCTCACCTCTGCTGCTGGGAAAACATCGACGTGCAGACAACTCAGGCCAGCTGCGGTGGGGTCCATACACTAGGAAGCACGAGGGAAAGAGAGGACAAAAGGAATGAACGGAAAGAAGCAGTATTCTGGCATAGGAATGAAGGAGTCACAGCTGGAAAGCTATGAACAAAATCAGTGGGTACATACCTACGGACCTGTCTCCATAACGGCATCGTGGCAGGGCTATCTCCCAAAGGGAGAAGGCTGTCCTGATAGGATGGGTTGGGAGCTGAAGGTTTGCATGGAGTGGCAAGGTGGAGGTGGGCCTCCAGGCTCCGAAAGCCTTTGAGAGAGCAATGGCCCTCCTGGATTGGCCCTTCTTGCTAGATCAGGCCGGCGGCGGGGGCGGCCGCGGCGGCGGCAGCTGCGGGGGAAGGCCATTCCAGGAGCATATTGCCCCCAGCCAGTGCCGCCCTGGGGGGCGGCTGAGGCAGAGAGAGGAGGAAAACCTGAGAGTTGCTGTTAGAGCAGGTGTCCACAAGACGGCGCCAGAGCACCTTCTGGACCCAGGTGCAGCGGCAAGGCTGCAGGTGCAGGCTGAGTGGTGGGATGGAGAGTGTGTGGATAGGAAGCCACAGCAAGCGCCCAGAGGCCTTTGCGTTGGTTCCTGGGCACCGGGGACTGTCTGGTCCAAGACGCCTCCTGTCAGGCAGAGGACACAGGCGTCCCTGTAGCATTGGGAGGTGGATCGGCAGCCTGGTGGCTTGGGAGTGTGCTTCGAAGGCTGCTGGAAGGAGTCACTGGGTGTCGGAACGCCTTGTGTTCCTCCAGACGCAGGAGCGGAGACCCGCCCAGCATCTGTGTGGTCTCGGGAGCCGGCCATTTGCAAACCCTGACCGTCGGTGGTGGATGTGGGTGGAGAATCAGGCGGCTGCTGCTGCTGCTGCTGCTGCTGCTGCTGCTGCTGCTGCTGCGGAAGGAATGTGGGGCTTTGGTGGCTTTGTGGTGGACCCAGAGCTGGGCGAATCCCTGTGCTTTTCCCTTCCAAAAGCTTAGGGGAGTTTCCTCCTTGCCTTTTGAGAGGAGCCTCCCGTTTCCGGACGGGGCCAGGGTATGGAGGCCTGAGCGAACCCAGGTCTGGTGAATGAAGCAGGGTTGATTGGAATCACCCAGCAAGCTCTCAGGGAGTTCCCTCGTGGCTGCCTGGCTTGAGAGTGTCTATCTGGCAGTGCTGTGGCTGTGGACATGGCTCCAGCAAGATCCAAGTCTGGCCAAAGGGCACCCCATTGTCACAGGGGGCATCGAGATCCATTTATAAAGACGAAGAGATGGGGACAGTGTGAGCTTAATTGAGAAAGAAGAAAAGGGGTACACATGCTTATTCTGACAGTGTAGCTAAGGGTATTGCCAGATGAGGCAGTCCCAAAGGCTCTCCTGACCCTCTGCCTCAGGTGGCAGAGTGTTTGAAGGGCAAGCCTTGGGATGGACAGCATCGCAGTGGATTCATTGCCGGGGCAGAGTGTATCTGCATGCCACACATGGGGGCAGGAACCTCAATTAGGAATTTAGAAACATAAAAGGAAAGGCTAGTACAGAAAGAAATTCGTCCACGCTTGGTCATCACGTCGGGTCCCAGCTCATAGTGCCAGTGCCCCTTGTCAGGGTCAACGGAGCCCGCCTGGCTTCTCCTGAGAGGCAGGGCTATGTAGCATAGCGCATGCTGTGGGGAATCCCAAGCCATTAAGGGTGTGGGATTTTATCGGTGATTATTTTCCATTCTCACGGATGTATGGTGCCCAGTTTCACTTGAGCACAAACGCGATCCAGTCGTACATGTATATGCATCTTCTTTTGGTCGCAGTGTCTTCCATTTTGGTTCCACAGAAGTGGCCAGGTAGAATCCCTGTGCTATAGAGCAGGACTTCATTGCTAACACATGCCAAGCACAAGAGGTTGACTCTACCACTCCCAAATCCCAGGCCTTCCCACAGCCTCCCCCTACCATCTGGCAACCACAGCGATGTTTTCCAGTCTATGAGCTGCTTCTACATAGAAAGGTTCGTTGGTTCCATTTGCTAGCTTCCACATAGAAGGGATAGCCCTTGGTATGTGTCGTTCGTGTTCCGACTTAGTTCACCTAGTATGAAACGAGGTGTCACCTAGCTTCTCGTGCCACCTACATGGCTGCGAATGGCATTTTCCTCTTGCTCTGGGGTTTTCGGGGTTCTGCTTTTTTTTTTTTTCTCAATGTTTGAGGAGCATGCCAATGTGTACATATCCACTCTCTTCCTAATCCAATCATCTCTCGATGGACATTGAGTTGTTTTCCATGGCTGGCTATTGGGAAGTGTGCTGCATGAACTTAGCGGGGGCTTTTACATTTTTCACAGACCCAATTCCGGAAATAGGACCAAGAGTGGGAGGCCTGGGTGCTGAGGTCGTCCGCTATTGATTTTTGTGGATTCCCTCGATCGTGTGGTCCATCGCGGTTGTCCACACGTACAAAAATACCCACCGTGGAGGAGGGCATCTTCTTGTCCACACCCTCTCAGGGATGTGTGCCTTGTAGACTTCCTAATGGTGGCCCTTCAGAGAGAGGTGGGTTGGTCCTTCAGAGTCCCTTTGACGTGCATGTCTCTCCTCATGAGGGATGCGGGGCACATGTCTCCCAGTGCTTTTTGCCCTCTGCATGTCTGTTTCGGGAAATGTCTCTTGAGGTCTTTTGCCATTTTCCCCTTGGGTTTGGGGTTTTGTTGGGCTGTTGGCTGGTGTCTGCGGTCGAGCTGTTGATTGGGAGACCCCAGGCTGACCTGGGCTCTGGTGCCAGGAGGAAAGTGCCTGAGGGTCGTGCATGGAAGGTGGTCAAACGGTGATCCTTTGGTGAGCAGCTGTGTTAATCCCTGGGCAGTTTCTCGCCTGAGGTCTCCTGAAACGCCGTCCTTGTCTTTACCTTGGAGCCTCTTCCGTTCCCTCAATACAGCTGGTCCGGAAATCGGACCTAAGGCTGGTAGATTGATTGCGAACAAGGGAGGTGTCCCCAAGAGTCCCCCCAGTCCCCTGGGGAACAGAGCTGTCTTTGTCCCTGTGGCGGGCGTGCTCACCTCTGCTGCTGGGAAAACATCGACGTGCAGACAACTCAGGCCAGCTGCGGTGGGGTCCATACACTAGGAAGCACGAGGGAAAGAGAGGACAAAAGGAATGAACGGAAAGAAGCAGTATTCTGGCATAGGAATGAAGGAGTCACAGCTGGAAAGCTATGAACAAAATCAGTGGGTACATACCTACGGACCTGTCTCCATAACGGCATCGTGGCAGGGCTATCTCCCAAAGGGAGAAGGCTGTCCTGATAGGATGGGTTGGGAGCTGAAGGTTTGCATGGAGTGGCAAGGTGGAGGTGGGCCTCCAGGCTCCGAAAGCCTTTGAGAGAGCAATGGCCCTCCTGGATTGGCCCTTCTTGCTAGATCAGGCCGGCGGCGGGGGCGGCCGCGGCGGCGGCAGCTGCGGGGGAAGGCCATTCCAGGAGCATTATGCCCCCAGCCAGTGCCGCCCTGGGGGGCGGCTGAGGCAGAGAGAGGAGGAAAACCTGAGAGTTGCTGTTAGAGCAGGTGTCCACAAGACGGCGCCAGAGCACCTTCTGGACCCAGGTGCAGCGGCAAGGCTGCAGGTGCAGGCTGAGTGGTGGGATGGAGAGTGTGTGGATAGGAAGCCACAGCAAGCGCCCAGAGGCCTTTGCGTTGGTTCCTGGGCACCGGGGACTGTCTGGTCCAAGACGCCTCCTGTCAGGCAGAGGACACAGGCGTCCCTGTAGCATTGGGAGGTGGATCGGCAGCCTGGTGGCTTGGGAGTGTGCTTCGAAGGCTGCTGGAAGGAGTCACTGGGTGTCGGAACGCCTTGTGTTCCTCCAGACGCAGGAGCGGAGACCCGCCCAGCATCTGTGTGGTCTCGGGAGCCGGCCATTTGCAAACCCTGACCGTCGGTGGTGGATGTGGGTGGAGAATCAGGCGGCTGCTGCTGCTGCTGCTGCTGCTGCTGCTGCTGCTGCTGCTGCGGAAGGAATGTGGGGCTTTGGTGGCTTTGTGGTGGACCCAGAGCTGGGCGAATCCCTGTGCTTTTCCCTTCCAAAAGCTTAGGGGAGTTTCCTCCTTGCCTTTTGAGAGGAGCCTCCCGTTTCCGGACGGGGCCAGGGTATGGAGGCCTGAGCGAACCCAGGTCTGGTGAATGAAGCAGGGTTGATTGGAATCACCCAGCAAGCTCTCAGGGAGTTCCCTCGTGGCTGCCTGGCTTGAGAGTGTCTATCTGGCAGTGCTGTGGCTGTGGACATGGCTCCAGCAAGATCCAAGTCTGGCCAAAGGGCACCCCATTGTCACAGGGGGCATCGAGATCCATTTATAAAGACGAAGAGATGGGGACAGTGTGAGCTTAATTGAGAAAGAAGAAAAGGGGTACACATGCTTATTCTGACAGTGTAGCTAAGGGTATTGCCAGATGAGGCAGTCCCAAAGGCTCTCCTGACCCTCTGCCTCAGGTGGCAGAGTGTTTGAAGGGCAAGCCTTGGGATGGACAGCATCGCAGTGGATTCATTGCCGGGGCAGAGTGTATCTGCATGCCACACATGGGGGCAGGAACCTCAATTAGGAATTTAGAAACATAAAAGGAAAGGCTAGTACAGAAAGAAATTCGTCCACGCTTGGTCATCACGTCGGGTCCCAGCTCATAGTGCCAGTGCCCCTTGTCAGGGTCAACGGAGCCCGCCTGGCTTCTCCTGAGAGGCAGGGCTATGTAGCATAGCGCATGCTGTGGGGAATCCCAAGCCATTAAGGGTGTGGGATTTTATCGGTGATTATTTTCCATTCTCACGGATGTATGGTGCCCAGTTTCACTTGAGCACAAACGCGATCCAGTCGTACATGTATATGCATCTTCTTTTGGTCGCAGTGTCTTCCATTTTGGTTCCACAGAAGTGGCCAGGTAGAATCCCTGTGCTATAGAGCAGGACTTCATTGCTAACACATGCCAAGCACAAGAGGTTGACTCTACCACTCCCAAATCCCAGGCCTTCCCACAGCCTCCCCCTACCATCTGGCAACCACAGCGATGTTTTCCAGTCTATGAGCTGCTTCTACATAGAAAGGTTCGTTGGTTCCATTTGCTAGCTTCCACATAGAAGGGATAGCCCTTGGTATGTGTCGTTCGTGTTCCGACTTAGTTCACCTAGTATGAAACGAGGTGTCACCTAGCTTCTCGTGCCACCTACATGGCTGCGAATGGCATTTTCCTCTTGCTCTGGGGTTTTCGGGGTTCTGCTTTTTTTTTTTTTCTCAATGTTTGAGGAGCATGCCAATGTGTACATATCCACTCTCTTCCTAATCCAATCATCTCTCGATGGACATTGAGTTGTTTTCCATGGCTGGCTATTGGGAAGTGTGCTGCATGAACTTAGCGGGGGCTTTTACATTTTTCACAGACCCAATTCCGGAAATAGGACCAAGAGTGGGAGGCCTGGGTGCTGAGGTCGTCCGCTATTGATTTTTGTGGATTCCCTCGATCGTGTGGTCCATCGCGGTTGTCCACACGTACAAAAATACCCACCGTGGAGGAGGGCATCTTCTTGTCCACACCCTCTCAGGGATGTGTGCCTTGTAGACTTCCTAATGGTGGCCCTTCAGAGAGAGGTGGGTTGGTCCTTCAGAGTCCCTTTGACGTGCATGTCTCTCCTCATGAGGGATGCGGGGCACATGTCTCCCAGTGCTTTTTGCCCTCTGCATGTCTGTTTCGGGAAATGTCTCTTGAGGTCTTTTGCCATTTTCCCCTTGGGTTTGGGGTTTTGTTGGGCTGTTGGCTGGTGTCTGCGGTCGAGCTGTTGATTGGGAGACCCCAGGCTGACCTGGGCTCTGGTGCCAGGAGGAAAGTGCCTGAGGGTCGTGCATGGAAGGTGGTCAAACGGTGATCCTTTGGTGAGCAGCTGTGTTAATCCCTGGGCAGTTTCTCGCCTGAGGTCTCCTGAAACGCCGTCCTTGTCTTTACCTTGGAGCCTCTTCCGTTCCCTCAATACAGCTGGTCCGGAAATCGGACCTAAGGCTGGTAGATTGATTGCGAACAAGGGAGGTGTCCCCAAGAGTCCCCCCAGTCCCCTGGGGAACAGAGCTGTCTTTGTCCCTGTGGCGGGCGTGCTCACCTCTGCTGCTGGGAAAACATCGACGTGCAGACAACTCAGGCCAGCTGCGGTGGGGTCCATACACTAGGAAGCACGAGGGAAAGAGAGGACAAAAGGAATGAACGGAAAGAAGCAGTATTCTGGCATAGGAATGAAGGAGTCACAGCTGGAAAGCTATGAACAAAATCAGTGGGTACATACCTACGGACCTGTCTCCATAACGGCATCGTGGCAGGGCTATCTCCCAAAGGGAGAAGGCTGTCCTGATAGGATGGGTTGGGAGCTGAAGGTTTGCATGGAGTGGCAAGGTGGAGGTGGGCCTCCAGGCTCCGAAAGCCTTTGAGAGAGCAATGGCCCTCCTGGATTGGCCCTTCTTGCTAGATCAGGCCGGCGGCGGGGGCGGCCGCGGCGGCGGCAGCTGCGGGGGAAGGCCATTCCAGGAGCATATTGCCCCCAGCCAGTGCCGCCCTGGGGGGCGGCTGAGGCAGAGAGAGGAGGAAAACCTGAGAGTTGCTGTTAGAGCAGGTGTCCACAAGACGGCGTCAGAGCACCTTCTGGACCCAGGTGCAGCGGCAAGGCTGCAGGTGCAGGCTGAGTGGTGGGATGGAGAGTGTGTGGATAGGAAGCCACAGCAAGCGCCCAGAGGCCTTTGCGTTGGTTCCTGGGCACCGGGGACTGTCTGGTCCAAGACGCCTCCTGTCAGGCAGAGGACACAGGCGTCCCTGTAGCATTGGGAGGTGGATCGGCAGCCTGGTGGCTTGGGAGTGTGCTTCGAAGGCTGCTGGAAGGAGTCACTGGGTGTCGGAACGCCTTGTGTTCCTCCAGACGCAGGAGCGGAGACCCGCCCAGCATCTGTGTGGTCTCGGGAGCCGGCCATTTGCAAACCCTGACCGTCGGTGGTGGATGTGGGTGGAGAATCAGGCGGCTGCTGCTGCTGCTGCTGCTGCTGCTGCTGCTGCTGCTGCTGCGGAAGGAATGTGGGGCTTTGGTGGCTTTGTGGTGGACCCAGAGCTGGGCGAATCCCTGTGCTTTTCCCTTCCAAAAGCTTAGGGGAGTTTCCTCCTTGCCTTTTGAGAGGAGCCTCCCGTTTCCGGACGGGGCCAGGGTATGGAGGCCTGAGCGAACCCAGGTCTGGTGAATGAAGCAGGGTTGATTGGAATCACCCAGCAAGCTCTCAGGGAGTTCCCTCGTGGCTGCCTGGCTTGAGAGTGTCTATCTGGCAGTGCTGTGGCTGTGGACATGGCTCCAGCAAGATCCAAGTCTGGCCAAAGGGCACCCCATTGTCACAGGGGGCATCGAGATCCATTTATAAAGACGAAGAGATGGGGACAGTGTGAGCTTAATTGAGAAAGAAGAAAAGGGGTACACATGCTTATTCTGACAGTGTAGCTAAGGGTATTGCCAGATGAGGCAGTCCCAAAGGCTCTCCTGACCCTCTGCCTCAGGTGGCAGAGTGTTTGAAGGGCAAGCCTTGGGATGGACAGCATCGCAGTGGATTCATTGCCGGGGCAGAGTGTATCTGCATGCCACACATGGGGGCAGGAACCTCAATTAGGAATTTAGAAACATAAAAGGAAAGGCTAGTACAGAAAGAAATTCGTCCACGCTTGGTCATCACGTCGGGTCCCAGCTCATAGTGCCAGTGCCCCTTGTCAGGGTCAACGGAGCCCGCCTGGCTTCTCCTGAGAGGCAGGGCTATGTAGCATAGCGCATGCTGTGGGGAATCCCAAGCCATTAAGGGTGTGGGATTTTATCGGTGATTATTTTCCATTCTCACGGATGTATGGTGCCCAGTTTCACTTGAGCACAAACGCGATCCAGTCGTACATGTATATGCATCTTCTTTTGGTCGCAGTGTCTTCCATTTTGGTTCCACAGAAGTGGCCAGGTAGAATCCCTGTGCTATAGAGCAGGACTTCATTGCTAACACATGCCAAGCACAAGAGGTTGACTCTACCACTCCCAAATCCCAGGCCTTCCCACAGCCTCCCCCTACCATCTGGCAACCACAGCGATGTTTTCCAGTCTATGAGCTGCTTCTACATAGAAAGGTTCGTTGGTTCCATTTGCTAGCTTCCACATAGAAGGGATAGCCCTTGGTATGTGTCGTTCGTGTTCCGACTTAGTTCACCTAGTATGAAACGAGGTGTCACCTAGCTTCTCGTGCCACCTACATGGCTGCGAATGGCATTTTCCTCTTGCTCTGGGGTTTTCGGGGTTCTGCTTTTTTTTTTTTTCTCAATGTTTGAGGAGCATGCCAATGTGTACATATCCACTCTCTTCCTAATCCAATCATCTCTCGATGGACATTGAGTTGTTTTCCATGGCTGGCTATTGGGAAGTGTGCTGCATGAACTTAGCGGGGGCTTTTACATTTTTCACAGACCCAATTCCGGAAATAGGACCAAGAGTGGGAGGCCTGGGTGCTGAGGTCGTCCGCTATTGATTTTTGTGGATTCCCTCGATCGTGTGGTCCATCGCGGTTGTCCACACGTACAAAAATACCCACCGTGGAGGAGGGCATCTTCTTGTCCACACCCTCTCAGGGATGTGTGCCTTGTAGACTTCCTAATGGTGGCCCTTCAGAGAGAGGTGGGTTGGTCCTTCAGAGTCCCTTTGACGTGCATGTCTCTCCTCATGAGGGATGCGGGGCACATGTCTCCCAGTGCTTTTTGCCCTCTGCATGTCTGTTTCGGGAAATGTCTCTTGAGGTCTTTTGCCATTTTCCCCTTGGGTTTGGGGTTTTGTTGGGCTGTTGGCTGGTGTCTGCGGTCGAGCTGTTGATTGGGAGACCCCAGGCTGACCTGGGCTCTGGTGCCAGGAGGAAAGTGCCTGAGGGTCGTGCATGGAAGGTGGTCAAACGGTGATCCTTTGGTGAGCAGCTGTGTTAATCCCTGGGCAGTTTCTCGCCTGAGGTCTCCTGAAACGCCGTCCTTGTCTTTACCTTGGAGCCTCTTCCGTTCCCTCAATACAGCTGGTCCGGAAATTGGACCTAAGGCTGGTAGATTGATTGCGAACAAGGGAGGTGTCCCCAAGAGTCCCCCCAGTCCCCTGGGGAACAGAGCTGTCTTTGTCCCTGTGGCGGGCGTGCTCACCTCTGCTGCTGGGAAAACATCGACGTGCAGACAACTCAGGCCAGCTGCGGTGGGGTCCATACACTAGGAAGCACGAGGGAAAGAGAGGACAAAAGGAATGAACGGAAAGAAGCAGTATTCTGGCATAGGAATGAAGGAGTCACAGCTGGAAAGCTATGAACAAAATCAGTGGGTACATACCTACGGACCTGTCTCCATAACGGCATCGTGGCAGGGCTATCTCCCAAAGGGAGAAGGCTGTCCTGATAGGATGGGTTGGGAGCTGAAGGTTTGCATGGAGTGGCAAGGTGGAGGTGGGCCTCCAGGCTCCGAAAGCCTTTGAGAGAGCAATGGCCCTCCTGGATTGGCCCTTCTTGCTAGATCAGGCCGGCGGCGGGGGCGGCCGCGGCGGCGGCAGCTGCGGGGGAAGGCCATTCCAGGAGCATATTGCCCCCAGCCAGTGCCGCCCTGGGGGGCGGCTGAGGCAGAGAGAGGAGGAAAACCTGAGAGTTGCTGTTAGAGCAGGTGTCCACAAGACGGCGCCAGAGCACCTTCTGGACCCAGGTGCAGCGGCAAGGCTGCAGGTGCAGGCTGAGTGGTGGGATGGAGAGTGTGTGGATAGGAAGCCACAGCAAGCGCCCAGAGGCCTTTGCGTTGGTTCCTGGGCACCGGGGACTGTCTGGTCCAAGACGCCTCCTGTCAGGCAGAGGACACAGGCGTCCCTGTAGCATTGGGAGGTGGATCGGCAGCCTGGTGGCTTGGGAGTGTGCTTCGAAGGCTGCTGGAAGGAGTCACTGGGTGTCGGAACGCCTTGTGTTCCTCCAGACGCAGGAGCGGAGACCCGCCCAGCATCTGTGTGGTCTCGGGAGCCGGCCATTTGCAAACCCTGACCGTCGGTGGTGGATGTGGGTGGAGAATCAGGCGGCTGCTGCTGCTGCTGCTGCTGCTGCTGCTGCTGCTGCTGCTGCGGAAGGAATGTGGGGCTTTGGTGGCTTTGTGGTGGACCCAGAGCTGGGCGAATCCCTGTGCTTTTCCCTTCCAAAAGCTTAGGGGAGTTTCCTCCTTGCCTTTTGAGAGGAGCCTCCCGTTTCCGGACGGGGCCAGGGTATGGAGGCCTGAGCGAACCCAGGTCTGGTGAATGAAGCAGGGTTGATTGGAATCACCCAGCAAGCTCTCAGGGAGTTCCCTCGTGGCTGCCTGGCTTGAGAGTGTCTATCTGGCAGTGCTGTGGCTGTGGACATGGCTCCAGCGAGATCCAAGTCTGGCCAAAGGGCACCCCATTGTCACAGGGGGCATCGAGATCCATTTATAAAGACGAAGAGATGGGGACAGTGTGAGCTTAATTGAGAAAGAAGAAAAGGGGTACACATGCTTATTCTGACAGTGTAGCTAAGGGTATTGCCAGATGAGGCAGTCCCAAAGGCTCTCCTGACCCTCTGCCTCAGGTGGCAGAGTGTTTGAAGGGCAAGCCTTGGGATGGACAGCATCGCAGTGGATTCATTGCCGGGGCAGAGTGTATCTGCATGCCACACATGGGGGCAGGAACCTCAATTAGGAATTTAGAAACATAAAAGGAAAGGCTAGTACAGAAAGAAATTCGTCCACGCTTGGTCATCACGTCGGGTCCCAGCTCATAGTGCCAGTGCCCCTTGTCAGGGTCAACGGAGCCCGCCTGGCTTCTCCTGAGAGGCAGGGCTATGTAGCATAGCGCATGCTGTGGGGAATCCCAAGCCATTAAGGGTGTGGGATTTTATCGGTGATTATTTTCCATTCTCACGGATGTATGGTGCCCAGTTTCACTTGAGCACAAACGCGATCCAGTCGTACATGTATATGCATCTTCTTTTGGTCGCAGTGTCTTCCATTTTGGTTCCACAGAAGTGGCCAGGTAGAATCCCTGTGCTATAGAGCAGGACTTCATTGCTAACACATGCCAAGCACAAGAGGTTGACTCTACCACTCCCAAATCCCAGGCCTTCCCACAGCCTCCCCCTACCATCTGGCAACCACAGCGATGTTTTCCAGTCTATGAGCTGCTTCTACATAGAAAGGTTCGTTGGTTCCATTTGCTAGCTTCCACATAGAAGGGATAGCCCTTGGTATGTGTCGTTCGTGTTCCGACTTAGTTCACCTAGTATGAAACGAGGTGTCACCTAGCTTCTCGTGCCACCTACATGGCTGCGAATGGCATTTTCCTCTTGCTCTGGGGTTTTCGGGGTTCTGCTTTTTTTTTTTTCTCAATGTTTGAGGAGCATGCCAATGTGTACATATCCACTCTCTTCCTAATCCAATCATCTCTCGATGGACATTGAGTTGTTTTCCATGGCTGGCTATTGGGAAGTGTGCTGCATGAACTTAGCGGGGGCTTTTACATTTTTCACAGACCCAATTCCGGAAATAGGACCAAGAGTGGGAGGCCTGGGTGCTGAGGTCGTCCGCTATTGATTTTTGTGGATTCCCTCGATCGTGTGGTCCATCGCGGTTGTCCACACGTACAAAAATACCCACCGTGGAGGAGGGCATCTTCTTGTCCACACCCTCTCAGGGATGTGTGCCTTGTAGACTTCCTAATGGTGGCCCTTCAGAGAGAGGTGGGTTGGTCCTTCAGAGTCCCTTTGACGTGCATGTCTCTCCTCATGAGGGATGCGGGGCACATGTCTCCCAGTGCTTTTTGCCCTCTGCATGTCTGTTTCGGGAAATGTCTCTTGAGGTCTTTTGCCATTTTCCCCTTGGGTTTGGGGTTTTGTTGGGCTGTTGGCTGGTGTCTGCGGTCGAGCTGTTGATTGGGAGACCCCAGGCTGACCTGGGCTCTGGTGCCAGGAGGAAAGTGCCTGAGGGTCGTGCATGGAAGGTGGTCAAACGGTGATCCTTTGGTGAGCAGCTGTGTTAATCCCTGGGCAGTTTCTCGCCTGAGGTCTCCTGAAACGCCGTCCTTGTCTTTACCTTGGAGCCTCTTCCGTTCCCTCAATACAGCTGGTCCGGAAATCGGACCTAAGGCTGGTAGATTGATTGCGAACAAGGGAGGTGTCCCCAAGAGTCCCCCCAGTCCCCTGGGGAACAGAGCTGTCTTTGTCCCTGTGGCGGGCGTGCTCACCTCTGCTGCTGGGAAAACATCGACGTGCAGACAACTCAGGCCAGCTGCGGTGGGGTCCATACACTAGGAAGCACGAGGGAAAGAGAGGACAAAAGGAATGAACGGAAAGAAGCAGTATTCTGGCATAGGAATGAAGGAGTCACAGCTGGAAAGCTATGAACAAAATCAGTGGGTACATACCTACGGACCTGTCTCCATAACGGCATCGTGGCAGGGCTATCTCCCAAAGGGAGAAGGCTGTCCTGATAGGATGGGTTGGGAGCTGAAGGTTTGCATGGAGTGGCAAGGTGGAGGTGGGCCTCCAGGCTCCGAAAGCCTTTGAGAGAGCAATGGCCCTCCTGGATTGGCCCTTCTTGCTAGATCAGGCCGGCGGCGGGGGCGGCCGCGGCGGCGGCAGCGCAGCTGCGGGGGAAGGCCATTCCAGGAGCATATTGCCCCCAGCCAGTGCCGCCCTGGGGGGCGGCTGAGGCAGAGAGAGGAGGAAAACCTGAGAGTTGCTGTTAGAGCAGGTGTCCACAAGACGGCGCCAGAGCACCTTCTGGACCCAGGTGCAGCGGCAAGGCTGCAGGTGCAGGCTGAGTGGTGGGATGGAGAGTGTGTGGATAGGAAGCCACAGCAAGCGCCCAGAGGCCTTTGCGTTGGTTCCTGGGCACCGGGGACTGTCTGGTCCAAGACGCCTCCTGTCAGGCAGAGGACACAGGCGTCCCTGTAGCATTGGGAGGTGGATCGGCAGCCTGGTGGCTTGGGAGTGTGCTTCGAAGGCTGCTGGAAGGAGTCACTGGGTGTCGGAACGCCTTGTGTTCCTCCAGACGCAGGAGCGGAGACCCGCCCAGCATCTGTGTGGTCTCGGGAGCTGGCCATTTGCAAGGCCCTGACCGTCGGTGGTGGATGTGGGTGGAGAATCAGGCGGCTGCTGCTGCTGCTGCTGCTGCTGCTGCTGCTGCTGTTGTGGAAGGAATGGGGGGCTTTGGTGGCTTTGTGGTGGACCCAGAGCTGGGCGAATCCGTGTGCGTCTCCCTTCCAAAGGCTCAGGGGAGTTTCCTTCTTGCCTTTTGAGAGGAGCCTCCCGTTTCCGGACGGGGCCAGGGTATGGAGGCCTGAGCGAACCCAGGTCTGGTGAATGAAGCAGGGTTGATTGGAATCACCCAGCAAGCTCTCAGGGAGTTCCCTCGTGGCTGCCTGGCTTGAGAGTGTCTATCTGGCAGTGCTGTGGCTGTGGACATGGCTCCAGCGAGATCCAAGTCTGGCCAAAGGGCACCCCATTGTCACAGGGGGCATCGAGATCCATTTATAAAGACGAAGAGATGGGGACAGTGTGAGCTTAATTGAGAAAGAAGAAAAGGGGTACACATGCTTATTCTGACAGTGTAGCTAAGGGTATTGCCAGATGAGGCAGTCCCAAAGGCTCTCCTGACCCTCTGCCTCAGGTGGCAGAGTGTTTGAAGGGCAAGCCTTGGGATGGACAGCATCGCAGTGGATTCATTGCCGGGGCAGAGTGTATCTGCATGCCACACATGGGGGCAGGAACATCAATTAGGAATTTAGAAACATAAAAGGAAATGCTAGTACAGAAAGAAATTCGTCCACGCTTGGTCATCACGTCGGGTCCCAGCTCATAGTGCCAGTGCCCCTTGTCAGGGTCAACGGAGCCCGCCTGGCTTCTCCTGAGAGGCAGGGCTATGTAGCATAGCGCATGCTGTGGGGAATCCCAAGCCATTAAGGGTGTGGGATTTTATCGGTGATTATTTTCCATTCTCACGGATGTATGGTGCCCAGTTTCACTTGAGCACAAACGCGATCCAGTCGTACATGTATATGCATCTTCTTTTGGTCGCAGTGTCTTCCATTTTGGTTCCACAGAAGTGGCCAGGTAGGATCCCTGTGCTATAGAGCAGGACTTCATTGCTAACACATGCCAAGCACAAGAGGTTGACTCTACCACTCCCAAATCCCAGGCCTTCCCACAGCCTCCCCCTACCATCTGGCAACCACAGCGATGTTTTCCAGTCTATGAGCTGCTTCTACATAGAAAGGTTCGTTGGTTCCATTTGCTAGCTTCCACATAGAAGGGATAGCCCTTGGTATGTGTCGTTCGTGTTCCGACTTAGTTCACCTAGTATGAAACGAGGTGTCACCTAGCTTCTCGTGCCACCTACATGGCTGCGAATGGCATTTTCCTCTTGCTCTGGGGTTTTCGGGGTTCTGCTTTTTTTTTTTTTCTCAATGTTTGAGGAGCATGCCAATGAGTACATATCCACTCTCTTCCTAATCCAATCATCTCTCGATGGACATTGAGTTGTTTTCCATGGCTGGCTATTGGGAAGTGTGCTGCATGAACATAGCGGGGGCTTTTACATTTTTCACAGACCCAATTCCGGAAATAGGACCAAGAGTGGGAGGCCTGGGTGCTGAGGTCGTCCGCTATTGATTTTTGTGGATTCCCTCGATCGTGTGGTCCATCGCGGTTGTCCACACGTACAAAAATACCCACCGTGGAGGAGGGCATCTTCTTGTCCACACCCTCTCAGGGATGTGTGCCTTGTAGACTTCCTAATGGTGGCCCTTCAGAGAGAGGTGGGTTGGTCCTGCAGAGTCCCTTTGACGTGCATGTCTCTCCTCATGAGGGATGCGGGGCACATGTCTCCCAGTGCTTTTTGCCCTCTGCATGTCTGTTTCGGGAAATGTCTCTTGAGGTCTTTTGCCATTTTCCCCTTGGGTTTGGGGTTTTGTTGGGCTGTTGGCTGGTGTCTGCGGTCGAGCTGTTGATTGGGAGACCCCAGGCTGACCTGGGCTCTGGTGCCAGGAGGAAAGTGCCTGAGGGTCGTGCATGGAAGGTGGTCAAACGGTGATCCTTTGGTGAGCAGCTGTGTTAATCCCTGGGCAGTTTCTCGCCTGAGGTCTCCTGAAACGCCGTCCTTGTCTTTACCTTGGAGCCTCTTCCGTTCCCTCAATACAGCTGGTCCGGAAATCGGACCTAAGGCTGGTAGATTGATTGCGAACAAGGGAGGTGTCCCCAAGAGTCCCCCCAGTCCCCTGGGGAACAGAGCTGTCTTTGTCCCTGTGGCGGGCGTGCTCACCTCTGCTGCTGGGAAAACATCGACGTGCAGACAACTCAGGCCAGCTGCGGTGGGGTCCATACACTAGGAAGCACGAGGGAAAGAGAGGACAAAAGGAATGAACGGAAAGAAGCAGTATTCTGGCATAGGAATGAAGGAGTCACAGCTGGAAAGCTATGAACAAAATCAGTGGGTACATACCTACGGACCTGTCTCCATAACGGCATCGTGGCAGGGCTATCTCCCAAAGGGAGAAGGCTGTCCTGATAGGATGGGTTGGGAGCTGAAGGTTTGCATGGAGTGGCAAGGTGGAGGTGGGCCTCCAGGCTCCGAAAGCCTTTGAGAGAGCAATGGCCCTCCTGGATTGGCCCTTCTTGCTAGATCAGGCCGGGGGCGGCGGGTGCGTGTGCGGGGGCGTGGGAAGGCCATTCCAGGAGCATATTGCCCCCAGCCAGTGCCGCCCTGGGGGGCGGCTGAGGCAGAGAGAGGAGGAAAACCTGAGAGTTGCTGTTAGAGCAGGTGTCCACAAGACGGCGCCAGAGCACCTTCTGGACCCAGGTGCAGCGGCAAGGCTGCAGGTGCAGGCTGAGTGGTGGGATGGAGAGTGTGTGGATAGGAAGCCACAGCAAGCGCCCAGAGGCCTTTGCGTTGGTTCCTGGGCACCGGGGACTGTCTGGTCCAAGACGCCTCCTGTCAGGCAGAGGACACAGGCGTCCCTGTAGCATTGGGAGGTGGATCGGCAGCCTGGTGGCTTGGGAGTGTGCTTCGAAGGCTGCTGGAAGGAGTCACTGGGTGTCGGAACGCCTTGTGTTCCTCCAGACGCAGGAGCGGAGACCCGCCCAGCATCTGTGTGGTCTCGGGAGCTGGCCATTTGCAAGGCCCTGACCGTCGGTGGTGGATGTGGGTGGAGAATCAGGCGGCTGCTGCTGCTGCTGCTGTTGTGGAAGGAATGGGGGGCTTTGGTGGCTTTGTGGTGGACCCAGAGCTGGGCGAATCCGTGTGCGTCTCCCTTCCAAAGGCTCAGGGGAGTTTCCTTCTTGCCTTTTGAGAGGAGCCTCCCGTTTCCGGACGGGGCCAGGGTATGGAGGCCTGAGCGAACCCAGGTCTGGTGAATGAAGCAGGGTTGATTGGAATCACCCAGCAAGCTCTCAGGGAGTTCCCTCGTGGCTGCCTGGCTTGAGAGTGCCTATCTGGCAGTGCTGTGGCTGTGGACATGGCTCCAGCGAGATCCAAGTCTGGCCAAAGGGCACCCCATTGTCACAGGGGGCATCGAGATCCATTTATAAAGACGAAGAGATGGGGACAGTGTGAGCTTAATTGAGAAAGAAGAAAAGGGGTACACATGCTTATTCTGACAGTGTAGCTAAGGGTATTGCCAGATGAGGCAGTCCCAAAGGCTCTCCTGACCCTCTGCCTCAGGTGGCAGAGTGTTTGAAGGGCAAGCCTTGGGATGGACAGCATCGCAGTGGATTCATTGCCGGGGCAGAGTGTATCTGCATGCCACACATGGGGGCAGGAACATCAATTAGGGATTTAGAAACATAAAAGGAAATGCTAGTACAGAAAGAAATTTATCCTCGCTTGGTCATCACGTCGGGTCCCAGCTCATAGTGCCAGTGCCCCTTGTCAGGGTCAACGGAGCCCGCCTGGCTTCTCCTGAGAGGCAGGGCTATGTAGCATAGCGCATGCTGTGGGGAATCCCAAGCCATTAAGGGTGTGGGATTTTATCGGTGATTATTTTCCATTCTCACGGATGTATGGTGCCCAGTTTCACTTGAGCACAAACGCGATCCAGTCGTACATGTATATGCATCTTCTTTTGGTCGCAGTGTCTTCCATTTTGGTTCCACAGAAGTGGCCAGGTAGAATCCCTGTGCTATAGAGCAGGACTTCATTGCTAACACATGCCAAGCACAAGAGGTTGACTCTACCACTCCCAAATCCCAGGCCTTCCCACAGCCTCCCCCTACCATCTGGCAACCACAGCGATGTTTTCCAGTCTATGAGCTGCTTCTACATAGAAAGGTTCGTTGGTTCCATTTGCTAGCTTCCACATAGAAGGGATAGCCCTTGGTATGTGTCGTTCGTGTTCCGACTTAGTTCACCTAGTATGAAACGAGGTGTCACCTAGCTTCTCGTGCCACCTACATGGCTGCGAATGGCATTTTCCTCTTGCTCTGGGGTTTTCGGGGTTCTGCTTTTTTTTTTTTTCTCAATGTTTGAGGAGCATGCCAATGTGTACATATCCACTCTCTTCCTAATCCAATCATCTCTCGATGGACATTGAGTTGTTTTCCATGGCTGGCTATTGGGAAGAGTGCTGCATGAACATAGCGGGGGCTTTTACATTTTTCACAGACCCAATTCCGGAAATAGGACCAAGAGTGGGAGGCCTGGGTGCTGAGGTCGTCCGCTATTGATTTTTGTGGATTCCCTCGATCGTGTGGTCCATCGCGGTTGTCCACACGTACAAAAATACCCACCGTGGAGGAGGGCATCTTCTTGTCCACACCCTCTCAGGGATGTGTGCCTTGTAGACTTCCTAATGATGGCCCTTCAGAGAGAGGTGGGTTGGTCCTTCAGAGTCCCTTTGACGTGCATGTCTCTCCTCATGAGGGATGCGGGGCACATGTCTCCCAGTGCTTTTTGCCCTCTGCATGTCTGTTTCGGGAAATGTCTCTTGAGGTCTTTTGCCCTTGGGTTTGGGGTTTTGTTGGGCTGTTGGCTGGTGTCTGCGGTCGAGCTGTTGATTGGGAGACCCCAGGCTGACCTGGGCTCTGGTGCCAGGAGGAAAGTGCCTGAGGGTCGTGCATGGAAGGTGGTCAAACGGTGATCCTTTGGTGAGCAGCTGTGTTAATCCCTGGGCAGTTTCTCGCCTGAGGTCTCCTGAAACGCCGTCCTTGTCTTTACCTTGGAGCCTCTTCCGTTCCCTCAATACAGCTGGTCCGGAAATCGGACCTAAGGCTGGTAGATTGATTGCGAACAAGGGAGGTGTCCCCAAGAGTCCCCCCAGTCCCCTGGGGAACAGAGCTGTCTTTGTCCCTGTGGCGGGCGTGCTCACCTCTGCTGCTGGGAAAACATCGACGTGCAGACAACTCAGGCCAGCTGCGGTGGGGTCCATACACTAGGAAGCACGAGGGAAAGAGAGGACAAAAGGAATGAACGGAAAGAAGCAGTATTCTGGCATAGGAATGAAGGCGTCACAGCTGGAAAGCTATGAACAAAATCAGTGGGTACATACCTACGGACCTGTCTCCATAACGGCATCGTGGCAGGGCTATCTCCCAAAGGGAGAAGGCTGTCCTGATAGGATGGGTTGGGAGCTGAAGGTTTGCATGGAGTGGCAAGGTGGAGGTGGGCCTCCAGGCTCCGAAAGCCTTTGAGAGAGCAATGGCCCTCCTGGATTGGCCCTTCTTGCTAGATCAGGCCGGCGGCGGGGGCGGCCGCGGCGGCGGCAGCGCAGCTGCGGGGGAAGGCCATTCCAGGAGCATATTGCCCCCAGCCAGTGCCGCCCTGGGGGGCGGCTGAGGCAGAGAGAGGAGGAAAACCTGAGAGTTGCTGTTAGAGCAGGTGTCCACAAGACGGCGCCAGAGCACCTTCTGGACCCAGGTGCAGCGGCAAGGCTGCAGGTGCAGGCTGAGTGGTGGGATGGAGAGTGTGTGGATAGGAAGCCACAGCAAGCGCCCAGAGGCCTTTGCGTTGGTTCCTGGGCACCGGGGACTGTCTGGTCCAAGACGCCTCCTGTCAGGCAGAGGACACAGGCGTCCCTGTAGCATTGGGAGGTGGATCGGCAGCCTGGTGGCTTGGGAGTGTGCTTCGAAGGCTGCTGGAAGGAGTCACTGGGTGTCGGAATGCCTGTGTTCCTCCAGACACAGGAGCGGAGAACCTCCCAGGATCTGTGTGGTCTCGGGAGCTGGCCATTGGCCAGGCCCTGACCGTCGGTGGTGGATGTGGGTGGAGAATCAGGCTGCTGCTGCTGCTGCTGTTGTGGAAGGAATGTGGGGCTTTGGTGGCTTTGTGGTGGACCCAGAGCTGGGCGAATCCCTGTGCTTCTCCCTTCCAAAGGCTCAGGGGAGTTTCCTTCTTGCCTTTTGAGAGGAGCCTCCCGTTTCCGGACGGGGCCAGGGTATGGAGGCCTGAGCGAACCCAGGTCTGGTGAATGAAGCAGGGTTGATTGGAATCACCCAGCAAGCTCTCAGGGAGTTCCCTCGTGGCTGCCTGGCTTGAGAGTGCCTATCTGGCAGTGCTGTGGCTGTGGACATGGCTCCAGCGAGATCCAAGTCTGGCCAAAGGGCACCCCATTGTCACAGGGGGCATCGAGATCCATTTATAAAGACGAAGAGATGGGGACAGTGTGAGCTTAATTGAGAAAGAAGAAAAGGGGTACACATGCTTATTCTGAGAGTGTAGCTAAGGGTATTGCCAGATGAGGCAGTCCCAAAGGCTCTCCTGACCCTCTGCCTCAGGTGGCAGAGTGTTTGAAGGGCAAGCCTTGGGATGGACAGCATCGCAGTGGATTCATTGCCGGGGCAGAGTGTATCTGCATGCCACACATGGGGGCAGGAACCTCAATTAGGAATTTAGAAACATAAAAGGAAAGGCTAGTACAGAAAGAAATTCGTCCACGCTTGGTCATCACGTCGGGTCCCAGCTCATAGTGCCAGTGCCCCTTGTCAGGGTCAACGGAGCCCGCCTGGCTTCTCCTGAGAGGCAGGGCTATGTAGCATAGCGCATGCTGTGGGGAATCCCAAGCCATTAAGGGTGTGGGATTTTATCGGTGATTATTTTCCATTCTCACGGATGTATGGTGCCCAGTTTCACTTGAGCACAAACGCGATCCAGTCGTACATGTATATGCATCTTCTTTTGGTCGCAGTGTCTTCCATTTTGGTTCCACAGAAGTGGCCAGGTATAATCCCTGTGCTATAGAGCAGGACTTCATTGCTAACACATGCCAAGCACAAGAGGTTGACTCTACCACTCCCAAATCCCAGGCCTTCCCACAGCCTCCCCCTACCATCTGGCAACCACAGCGATGTTTTCCAGTCTATGAGCTGCTTCTACATAGAAAGGTTCGTTGGTTCCATTTGCTAGCTTCCACATAGAAGGGATAGCCCTTGGTATGTGTCGTTCGTGTTCCGACTTAGTTCACCTAGTATGAAACGAGGTGTCACCTAGCTTCTCGTGCCACCTACATGGCTGCGAATGGCATTTTCCTCTTGCTCTGGGGTTTTCGGGGTTCTGCTTTTTTTTTTTTTCTCAATGTTTGAGGAGCATGCCAATGAGTACATATCCACTCTCTTCCTAATCCAATCATCTCTCGATGGACATTGAGTTGTTTTCCATGGCTGGCTATTGGGAAGAGTGCTGCATGAACATAGCGGGGGCTTTTACATTTTTCACAGACCCAATTCCGGAAATAGGACCAAGAGTGGGAGGCCTGGGTGCTGAGGTCGTCCGCTATTGATTTTTGTGGATTCCCTCGATCGTGTGGTCCATCGCGGTTGTCCACACGTACAAAAATACCCACCGTGGAGGAGGGCATCTTCTTGTCCACACCCTCTCAGGGATGTGTGCCTTGTAGACTTCCTAATGGTGGCCCTTCAGAGAGAGGTGGGTTGGTCCTTCAGAGTCCCTTTGACGTGCATGTCTCTCCTCATGAGGGATGCGGGGCACATGTCTCCCAGTGCTTTTTGCCCTCTGCATGTCTGTTTCGGGAAATGTCTCTTGAGGTCTTTTGCCATTTTCCCCTTGGGTTTGGGGTTTTGTTGGGCTGTTGGCTGGTGTCTGCGGTCGAGCTGTTGATTGGGAGACCCCAGGCTGACCTGGGCTCTGGTGCCAGGAGGAAAGTGCCTGAGGGTCGTGCATGGAAGGTGGTCAAACGGTGATCCTTTGGTGAGCAGCTGTGTTAATCCCTGGGCAGTTTCTCGCCTGAGGTCTCCTGAAACGCCGTCCTTGTCTTTACCTTGGAGCCTCTTCCGTTCCCTCAATACAGCTGGTCTGGAAATCGGACCTAAGGCTGGTAGATTGATTGCGAAAAAGGGAGGTGTCCCCAAGAGTCCCCCCAGTCCCCTGGGGAACAGAGCTGTCTTTGTCCCTGTGGCGGGCGTGCTCACCTCTGCTGCTGGCAAAACATCGACGTGCAGACAACTCAGGCCAGCTGCGGTGGGGTCCATACACTAGGAAGCACGAGGGAAAGAGAGGACAAAAGGAATGAACGGAAAGAAGCAGTATTCTGGCATAGGAATGAAGGAGTCACAGCTGGAAAGCTATGAACAAAATCAGTGGGTACATACCTACGGACCTGTCTCCATAACGACATCGTGGCAGGGCTATCTCCCAAAGGGAGAAGGCTGTCCTGATAGGATGGGTTGGGAGCTGAAGGTTTGCATGGAGTGGCAAGGTGGAGGTGGGCCTCCAGGCTCCGAAAGCCTTTGAGAGAGCAATGGCCCTCCTGGATTGGCCCTTCTTGCTAGATCAGGCCGGGGGCGGCGGGTGCGTGTGCGGGGGCGGGGGAAGGCCATTCCAGGAGCATATTGCCCCCAGCCAGTGCCGCCCTGGGGGGCGGCTGAGGCAGAGAGAGGAGGAAAACCTGAGAGTTGCTGTTAGAGCAGGTGTCCACAAGACGGCGCCAGAGCACCTTCTGGACCCAGGTGCAGCGGCAAGGCTGCAGGTGCAGGCTGAGTGGTGGGATGGAGAGTGTGTGGATAGGAAGCCACAGCAAGCGCCCAGAGGCCTTTGCGTTGGTTCCTGGGCACCGGGGACTGTCTGGTCCAAGACGCCTCCTGTCAGGCAGAGGACACAGGCGTCCCTGTAGCATTGGGAGGTGGATCGGCAGCCTGGTGGCTTGGGAGTGTGCTTCGAAGGCTGCTGGAAGGAGTCACTGGGTGTCGGAACGCCTTGTGTTCCTCCAGACGCAGGAGCGGAGACCCGCCCAGCATCTGTGTGGTCTCGGGAGCTGGCCATTTGCAAGGCCCTGACCGTCGGTGGTGGATGTGGGTGGAGAATCAGGCGGCTGCTGCTGCTGCTGCTGCTGCTGCTGCTGCTGCTGTTGTGGAAGGAATGGGGGGCTTTGGTGGCTTTGTGGTGGACCCAGAGCTGGGCGAATCCGTGTGCGTCTCCCTTCCAAAGGCTCAGGGGAGTTTCCTTCTTGCCTTTTGAGAGGAGCCTCCCGTTTCCGGACGGGGCCAGGGTATGGAGGCCTGAGCGAACCCAGGTCTGGTGAATGAAGCAGGGTTGATTGGAATCACCCAGCAAGCTCTCAGGGAGTTCCCTCGTGGCTGCCTGGCTTGAGAGTGCCTATCTGGCAGTGCTGTGGCTGTGGACATGGCTCCAGCGAGATCCAAGTCTGGCCAAAGGGCACCCCATTGTCACAGGGGGCATCGAGATCCATTTATAAAGACGAAGAGATGGGGACAGTGTGAGCTTAATTGAGAAAGAAGAAAAGGGGTACACATGCTTATTCTGACAGTGTAGCTAAGGGTATTGCCAGATGAGGCAGTCCCAAAGGCTCTCCTGACCCTCTGCCTCAGGTGGCAGAGTGTTTGAAGGGCAAGCCTTGGGATGGACAGCATCGCAGTGGATTCATTGCCGGGGCAGAGTGTATCTGCATGCCACACATGGGGGCAGGAACCTCAATTAGGAATTTAGAAACATAAAAGGAAATGCTAGTACAGAAAGAAATTCGTCCACGCTTGGTCATCACGTCGGGTCCCAGCTCATAGTGCCAGTGCCCCTTGTCAGGGTCAACGGAGCCCGCCTGGCTTCTCCTGAGAGGCAGGGCTATGTAGCATAGCGCATGCTGTGGGGAATCCCAAGCCATTAAGGGTGTGGGATTTTATCGGTGATTATTTTCCATTCTCACGGATGTATGGTGCCCAGTTTCACTTGAGCACAAACGCGATCCAGTCGTACATGTATATGCATCTTCTTTTGGTCGCAGTGTCTTCCATTTTGGTTCCACAGAAGTGGCCAGGTAGAATCCCTGTGCTATAGAGCAGGACTTCATTGCTAACACATGCCAAGCACAAGAGGTTGACTCTACCACTCCCAAATCCCAGGCCTTCCCACAGCCTCCCCCTACCATCTGGCAACCACAGCGATGTTTTCCAGTCTATGAGCTGCTTCTACATAGAAAGGTTCGTTGGTTCCATTTGCTAGCTTCCACATAGAAGGGATAGCCCTTGGTATGTGTCGTTCGTGTTCCGACTTAGTTCACCTAGTATGAAACGAGGTGTCACCTAGCTTCTCGTGCCACCTACATGGCTGCGAATGGCATTTTCCTCTTGCTCTGGGGTTTTCGGGGTTCTGCTTTTTTTTTTTTTCTCAATGTTTGAGGAGCATGCCAATGAGTACATATCCACTCTCTTCCTAATCCAATCATCTCTCGATGGACATTGAGTTGTTTTCCATGGCTGGCTATTGGGAAGAGTGCTGCATGAACATAGCGGGGGCTTTTACATTTTTCACAGACCCAATTCCGGAAATAGGACCAAGAGTGGGAGGCCTGGGTGCTGAGGTCGTCCGCTATTGATTTTTGTGGATTCCCTCGATCGTGTGGTCCATCGCGGTTGTCCACACGTACAAAAATACCCACCGTGGAGGAGGGCATCTTCTTGTCCACACCCTCTCAGGGATGTGTGCCTTGTAGACTTCCTAATGGTGGCCCTTCAGAGAGAGGTGGGTTGGTCCTTCAGAGTCCCTTTGACGTGCATGTCTCTCCTCATGAGGGATGCGGGGCACATGTCTCCCAGTGGTTTTTGCCCTCTGCATGTCTGTTTCGGGAAATGTCTCTTGAGGTCTTTTGCCATTTTCCCCTTGGGTTTGGGGTTTTGTTGGGCTGTTGGCTGGTGTCTGCGGTCGAGCTGTTGATTGGGAGACCCCAGGCTGACCTGGGCTCTGGTGCCAGGAGGAAAGTGCCTGAGGGTCGTGCATGGAAGGTGGTCAAACGGTGATCCTTTGGTGAGCAGCTGTGTTAATCCCTGGGCAGTTTCTCGCCTGAGGTCTCCTGAAACGCCGTCCTTGTCTTTACCTTGGAGCCTCTTCCGTTCCCTCAATACAGCTGGTCTGGAAATCGGACCTAAGGCTGGTAGATTGATTGCGAAAAAGGGAGGTGTCCCCAAGAGTCCCCCCAGTCCCCTGGGGAACAGAGCTGTCTTTGTCCCTGTGGCGGGCGTGCTCACCTCTGCTGCTGGCAAAACATCGACGTGCAGACAACTCAGGCCAGCTGCGGTGGGGTCCATACACTAGGAAGCACGAGGGAAAGAGAGGACAAAAGGAATGAACGGAAAGAAGCAGTATTCTGGCATAGGAATGAAGGAGTCACAGCTGGAAAGCTATGAACAAAATCAGTGGGTACATACCTACGGACCTGTCTCCATAACGACATCGTGGCAGGGCTATCTCCCAAAGGGAGAAGGCTGTCCTGATAGGATGGGTTGGGAGCTGAAGGTTTGCATGGAGTGGCAAGGTGGAGGTGGGCCTCCAGGCTCCGAAAGCCTTTGAGAGAGCAATGGCCCTCCTGGATTGGCCCTTCTTGCTAGATCAGGCCGGGGGCGGCGGGTGCGTGTGCGGGGGCGGGGGAAGGCCATTCCAGGAGCATATTGCCCCCAGCCAGTGCCGCCCTGGGGGGCGGCTGAGGCAGAGAGAGGAGGAAAACCTGAGAGTTGCTGTTAGAGCAGGTGTCCACAAGACGGCGCCAGAGCACCTTCTGGACCCAGGTGCAGCGGCAAGGCTGCAGGTGCAGGCTGAGTGGTGGGATGGAGAGTGTGTGGATAGGAAGCCACAGCAAGCGCCCAGAGGCCTTTGCGTTGGTTCCTGGGCACCGGGGACTGTCTGGTCCAAGACGCCTCCTGTCAGGCAGAGGACACAGGCGTCCCTGTAGCATTGGGAGGTGGATCGGCAGCCTGGTGGCTTGGGAGTGTGCTTCGAAGGCTGCTGGAAGGAGTCACTGGGTGTCGGAACGCCTTGTGTTCCTCCAGACGCAGGAGCGGAGACCCGCCCAGCATCTGTGTGGTCTCAGGAGCTGGCCATTTGCAAGGCCCTGACCGTCGGTGGTGGATGTGGGTGGAGAATCAGGCGGCTGCTGCTGCTGCTGCTGTTGTGGAAGGAATGGGGGGCTTTGGTGGCTTTGTGGTGGACCCAGAGCTGGGCGAATCCGTGTGCTTCTCCCTTCCAAAGGCTCAGGGGAGTTTCCTTCTTGCCTTTTGAGAGGAGCCTCCCGTTTCCGGACGGGGCCAGGGTATGGAGGCCTGAGCGAACCCAGGTCTGGTGAATGAAGCAGGGTTGATTGGAATCACCCAGCAAGCTCTCAGGGAGTTCCCTCGTGGCTGCCTGGCTTGAGAGTGCCTATCTGGCAGTGCTGTGGCTGTGGACATGGCTCCAGCGAGATCCAAGTCTGGCCAAAGGGCACCCCATTGTCACAGGGGGCATCGAGATCCATTTATAAAGACGAAGAGATGGGGACAGTGTGAGCTTAATTGAGAAAGAAGAAAAGGGGTACACATGCTTATTCTGACAGTGTAGCTAAGGGTATTGCCAGATGAGGCAGTCCCAAAGGCTCTCCTGACCCTCTGCCTCAGGTGGCAGAGTGTTTGAAGGGCAAGCCTTGGGATGGACAGCATCGCAGTGGATTCATTGCCGGGGCAGAGTGTATCTGCATGCCACACATGGGGGCAGGAACATCAATTAGGGATTTAGAAACATAAAAGGAAATGCTAGTACAGAAAGAAATTTATCCTCGCTTGGTCATCACGTCGGGTCCCAGCTCATAGTGCCAGTGCCCCTTGTCAGGGTCAACGGAGCCCGCCTGGCTTCTCCTGAGAGGCAGGGCTATGTAGCATAGCGCATGCTGTGGGGAATCCCAAGCCATTAAGGGTGTGGGATTTTATCGGTGATTATTTTCCATTCTCACGGATGTATGGTGCCCAGTTTCACTTGAGCACAAACGCGATCCAGTCGTACATGTATATGCATCTTCTTTTGGTCGCAGTGTCTTCCATTTTGGTTCCACAGAAGTGGCCAGGTAGAATCCCTGTGCTATAGAGCAGGACTTCATTGCTAACACATGCCAAGCACAAGAGGTTGACTCTACCACTCCCAAATCCCAGGCCTTCCCACAGCCTCCCCCTACCATCTGGCAACCACAGCGATGTTTTCCAGTCTATGAGCTGCTTCTACATAGAAAGGTTCGTTGGTTCCATTTGCTAGCTTCCACATAGAAGGGATAGCCCTTGGTATGTGTCGTTCGTGTTCCGACTTAGTTCACCTAGTATGAAACGAGGTGTCACCTAGCTTCTCGTGCCACCTACATGGCTGCGAATGGCATTTTCCTCTTGCTCTGGGGTTTTCGGGGTTCTGCTTTTTTTTTTTTTCTCAATGTTTGAGGAGCATGCCAATGTGTACATATCCACTCTCTTCCTAATCCAATCATCTCTCGATGGACATTGAGTTGTTTTCCATGGCTGGCTATTGGGAAGAGTGCTGCATGAACATAGCGGGGGCTTTTACATTTTTCAAAGACCCAATTCCGGAAATAGGACCAAGAGTGGGAGGCCTGGGTGCTGAGGTCGTCCGCTATTGATTTTTGTGGATTCCCTCGATCGTGTGGTCCATCGCGGTTGTCCACACGTACAAAAATACCCACCGTGGAGGAGGGCATCTTCTTGTCCACACCCTCTCAGGGATGTGTGCCTTGTAGACTTCCTAATGATGGCCCTTCAGAGAGAGGTGGGTTGGTCCTTCAGAGTCCCTTTGACGTGCATGTCTCTCCTCATGAGGGATGCGGGGCACATGTCTCCCAGTGCTTTTTGCCCTCTGCATGTCTGTTTCGGGAAATGTCTCTTGAGGTCTTTTCCCCTTGGGTTTGGGGTTTTGTTGGGCTGTTGGCTGGTGTCTGCGGTCGAGCTGTTGATTGGGAGACCCCAGGCTGACCTGGGCTCTGGTGCCAGGAGGAAAGTGCCTGAGGGTCGTGCATGGAAGGTGGTCAAACGGTGATCCTTTGGTGAGCAGCTGTGTTAATCCCTGGGCAGTTTCTCGCCTGAGGTCTCCTGAAACGCCGTCCTTGTCTTTACCTTGGAGCCTCTTCCGTTCCCTCAATACAGCTGGTCCGGAAATCGGACCTAAGGCTGGTAGATTGACTGCGAAAAAGGGAGGTGTCCCCAAGAGTCCCCCCAATCCCCTGGGGAACAGAGCTGTCTTTGTCCCTGTGGCGGGCGTGCTCACCTCTGCTGCTGGGAAAACATCGACGTGCAGACAACTCAAGCCAGCTGCGGTGGGGTCCATACACTAGGAAGCACGAGGGAAAGAGAGGACAAAAGGAATGAACGGAAAGAAGCAGTATTCTGGCATAGGAATGAAGGAGTCACAGCTGGAAAGCTATGAACAAAATCAGTGGGTACATACCTACGGACCTGTCTCCATAACGGCATCGTGGCAGGGCTATCTCCCAAAGGGAGAAGGCTGTCCTGATAGGATGGGTTGGGAGCTGAAGGTTTGCATGGAGTGGCAAGGTGGAGGTGGGCCTCCAGGCTCCGAAAGCCTTTGAGAGAGCAATGGCCCTCCTGGATTGGCCCTTCTTGCTAGATCAGGCGGGCGGCGGGGGCGGCCGCGGCGGCGGCAGCGCAGCTGCGGGGGAAGGCCATTCCAGGAGCATATTGCCCCCAGCCAGTGCCGCCCTGGGGGGCGGCTGAGGCAGAGAGAGGAGGAAAACCTGAGAGTTGCTGTTAGAGCAGGTGTCCACAAGACGGCGCCAGAGCACCTTCTGGACCCAGGTGCAGCGGCAAGGCTGCAGGTGCAGGCTGAGTGGTGGGATGGAGAGTGTGTGGATAGGAAGCCACAGCAAGCGCCCAGAGGCCTTTGCGTTGGTTCCTGGGCACCGGGGACTGTCTGGTCCAAGACGCCTCCTGTCAGGCAGAGGACACAGGCGTCCCTGTAGCATTGGGAGGTGGATCGGCAGCCTGGTGGCTTGGGAGTGTGCTTCGAAGGCTGCTGGAAGGAGTCACTGGGTGTCGGAATGCCTGTGTTCCTCCAGACACAGGAGCGGAAAACCTCCCAGGATCTGTGTGGTCTCGGGAGCTGGCCATTGGCCAGGCCCTGACCGTCGGTGGTGGATGTGGGTGGAGAATCAGGCTGCTGCTGCTGCTGCCGCTGCGGAAGGAATGGGGGGCTTTGGTGGCTTTGTGGTGGACCCAGAGCTGGGCGAATCCCTGTGCTTCTCCCTTCCAAAGGCTCAGGGGAGTTTCCTTCTTGCCTTTTGAGAGGAGCCTCCCGTTTCCGGACGGGGCCAGGGTATGGAGGCCTGAGCGAACCCAGGTCTGGTGAATGAAGCAGGGTTGATTGGAATCACCCAGCAAGCTCTCAGGGAGTTCCCTCGTGGCTGCCTGGCTTGAGAGTGCCTATCTGGCAGTGCTGTGCCTGTGGACATGGCTCCAGCGAGATCCAAGTCTGGCCAAAGGGCACCCCATTGTCACAGGGGGCATCGAGATCCATTTATAAAGACGAAGAGATGGGGACAGTGTGAGCTTAATTGAGAAAGAAGAAAAGGGGTACACATGCTTATTCTGACAGTGTAGCTAAGGGTATTGCCAGATGAGGCAGTCCCAAAGGCTCTCCTGACCCTCTGCCTCAGGTGGCAGAGTGTTTGAAGGGCAAGCCTTGGGATGGACAGCATCGCAGTGGATTCATTGCCGGGGCAGAGTGTATCTGCATGCCACACATGGGGGCAGGAACCTCAATTAGGAATTTAGAAACATAAAAGGAAATGCTAGTACAGAAAGAAATTCGTCCACGCTTGGTCATCACGTCGGGTCCCAGCTCATAGTGCCAGTGCCCCTTGTCAGGGTCAACGGAGCCCGCCTGGCTTCTCCTGAGAGGCAGGGCTATGTAGCATAGCGCATGCTGTGGGGAATCCCAAGCCATTAAGGGTGTGGGATTTTATCGGTGATTATTTTCCATTCTCACGGATGTATGGTGCCCAGTTTCACTTGAGCACAAACGCGATCCAGTCGTACATGTATATGCATCTTCTTTTGGTCGCAGTGTCTTCCATTTTGGTTCCACAGAAGTGGCCAGGTAGAATCCCTGTGCTATAGAGCAGGACTTCATTGCTAACACATGCCAAGCACAAGAGGTTGACTCTACCACTCCCAAATCCCAGGCCTTCCCACAGCCTCCCCCTACCATCTGGCAACCACAGCGATGTTTTCCAGTCTATGAGCTGCTTCTACATAGAAAGGTTCGTTGGTTCCATTTGCTAGCTTCCACATAGAAGGGATAGCCCTTGGTATGTGTCGTTCGTGTTCCGACTTAGTTCACCTAGTATGAAACGAGGTGTCACCTAGCTTCTCGTGCCACCTACATGGCTGCGAATGGCATTTTCCTCTTGCTCTGGGGTTTTCGGGGTTCTGCTTTTTTTTTTTTCTCAATGTTTGAGGAGCATGCCAATGTGTACATATCCACTCTCTTCCTAATCCAATCATCTCTCGATGGACATTGAGTTGTTTTCCATGGCTGGCTATTGGGAAGAGTGCTGCATGAACATAGCGGGGGCTTTTACATTTTTCACAGACCCAATTCCGGAAATAGGACCAAGAGTGGGAGGCCTGGGTGCTGAGGTCGTCCGCTATTGATTTTTGTGGATTCCCTCGATCGTGTGGTCCATCGCGGTTGTCCACACGTACAAAAATACCCACCGTGGAGGAGGGCATCTTCTTGTCCACACCCTCTCAGGGATGTGTGCCTTGTAGACTTCCTAATGATGGCCCTTCAGAGAGAGGTGGGTTGGTCCTTCAGAGTCCCTTTGACGTGCATGTCTCTCCTCATGAGGGATGCGGGGCACATGTCTCCCAGTGCTTTTTGCCCTCTGCATGTCTGTTTCGGGAAATGTCTCTTGAGGTCTTTTGCCCTTGGGTTTGGGGTTTTGTTGGGCTGTTGGCTGGTGTCTGCGGTCGAGCTGTTGATTGGGAGACCCCAGGCTGACCTGGGCTCTGGTACCAGGAGGAAAGTGCCTGAGGGTCGTGCATGGAAGGTGGTCAAACGGTGATCCTTTGGTGAGCAGCTGTGTTAATCCCTGGGCAGTTTCTCGCCTGAGGTCTCCTGAAACGCCGTCCTTGTCTTTACCTTGGAGCCTCTTCCGTTCCCTCAATACAGCTGGTCCGGAAATCGGACCTAAGGCTGGTAGATTGATTGCGAAAAAGGGAGGTGTCCCCAAGAGTCCCCCCAATCCCCTGGGGAACAGAGCTGTCTTTGTCCCTGTGGCGGGCGTGCTCACCTCTGCTGCTGGGAAAACATCGACGTGCAGACAACTCAAGCCAGCTGCGGTGGGGTCCATACACTAGGAAGCACGAGGGAAAGAGAGGACAAAAGGAATGAACGGAAAGAAGCAGTATTCTGGCATAGGAATGAAGGCGTCACAGCTGGAAAGCTATGAACAAAATCAGTGGGTACATACCTACGGACCTGTCTCCATAACGGCATCGTGGCAGGGCTATCTCCCAAAGGGAGAAGGCTGTCCTGATAGGATGGGTTGGGAGCTGAAGGTTTGCATGGAGTGGCAAGGTGGAGGTGGGCCTCCAGGCTCCGAAAGCCTTTGAGAGAGCAATGGCCCTCCTGGATTGGCCCTTCTTGCTAGATCAGGCCGGCGGCGGGGGCGGCCGCGGCGGCGGCAGCGCAGCTGCGGGGGAAGGCCATTCCAGGAGCATATTGCCCCCAGCCAGTGCCGCCCTGGGGGGCGGCTGAGGCAGAGAGAGGAGGAAAACCTGAGAGTTGCTGTTAGAGCAGGTGTCCACAAGACGGCGCCAGAGCACCTTCTGGACCCAGGTGCAGCGGCAAGGCTGCAGGTGCAGGCTGAGTGGTGGGATGGAGAGTGTGTGGATAGGAAGCCACAGCAAGCGCCCAGAGGCCTTTGCGTTGGTTCCTGGGCACCGGGGACTGTCTGGTCCAAGACGCCTCCTGTCAGGCAGAGGACACAGGCGTCCCTGTAGCATTGGGAGGTGGATCGGCAGCCTGGTGGCTTGGGAGTGTGCTTCGAAGGCTGCTGGAAGGAGTCACTGGGTGTCGGAACGCCTTGTGTTCCTCCAGACGCAGGAGCGGAGACCCGCCCAGCATCTGTGTGGTCTCGGGAGCTGGCCATTTGCCAGGCCCTGACCGTCGGTGGTGGATGTGGGTGGAGAATCAGGCGGCTGCTGCTGCTGCTGCTGCTGCTGCTGCTGCTGCTGCTGCTGCTGTGGAAGGAATGGGGGGCTTTGGTGGCTTTGTGGTGGACCCAGAGCTGGGCGAATCCCTGTGCTTCTCCCTTCCAAAGGCTCAGGGGAGTTTCCTTCTTGCCTTTTGAGAGGAGCCTCCCGTTTCCGGACGGGGCCAGGGTATGGAGGCCTGAGCGAACCCAGGTCTGGTGAATGAAGCAGGGTTGATTGGAATCACCCAGCAAGCTCTCAGGGAGTTCCCTCGTGGCTGCCTGGCTTGAGAGTGCCTATCTGGCAGTGCTGTGGCTGTGGACATGGCTCCAGCGAGATCCAAGTCTGGCCAAAGGGCACCCCATTGTCACAGGGGGCATCGAGATCCATTTATAAAGACGAAGAGATGGGGACAGTATGAGCTTAATTGAGAAAGAAGAAAAGGGGTACACATGCTTATTCTGACAGTGTAGCTAAGGGTATTGCCAGATGAGGCAGTCCCAAAGGCTCTCCTGACCCTCTGCCTCAGGTGGCAGAGTGTTTGAAGGGCAAGCCTTGGGATGGACAGCATCACAGTGGATTCATTGCTGGGGCAGAGTGTATCTGCATGCCACACATGGGGGCAGGAACATCAATTAGGGATTTAGAAACATAAAAGGAAATGCTAGTACAGAAAGAAATTCGTCCACGCTTGGTCATCACGTCGGGTCCCAGCTCATAGTGCCAGTGCCCCTTGTCAGGGTCAACGGAGCCCGCCTGGCTTCTCCTGAGAGGCAGGGCTATGTAGCATAGCGCATGCTGTGGGGAATCCCAAGCCATTAAGGGTGTGGGATTTTATCGGTGATTATTTTCCATTCTCACGGATGTATGGTGCCCAGTTTCACTTGAGCACAAACGCGATCCAGTCGTACATGTATATGCATCTTCTTTTGGTCGCAGTGTCTTCCATTTTGGTTCCACAGAAGTGGCCAGGTATAATCCCTGTGCTATAGAGCAGGACTTCATTGCTAACACATGCCAAGCACAAGAGGTTGACTCTACCACTCCCAAATCCCAGGCCTTCCCACAGCCTCCCCCTACCATCTGGCAACCACAGCGATGTTTTCCAGTCTATGAGCTGCTTCTACATAGAAAGGTTCGTTGGTTCCATTTGCTAGCTTCCACATAGAAGGGATAGCCCTTGGTATGTGTCGTTCGTGTTCCGACTTAGTTCACCTAGTATGAAACGAGGTGTCACCTAGCTTCTCGTGCCACCTACATGGCTGCGAATGGCATTTTCCTCTTGCTCTGGGGTTTTCGGGGTTCTGCTTTTTTTTTTTTTCTCAATGTTTGAGGAGCATGCCAATGTGTACATATCCACTCTCTTCCTAATCCAATCATCTCTCGATGGACATTGAGTTGTTTTCCATGGCTGGCTATTGGGAAGAGTGCTGCATGAACATAGCGGGGGCTTTTACATTTTTCAAAGACCCAATTCCGGAAATAGGACCAAGAGTGGGAGGCCTGGGTGCTGAGGTCGTCCGCTATTGATTTTTGTGGATTCCCTCGATCGTGTGGTCCATCGCGGTTGTCCACACGTACAAAAATACCCACCGTGGAGGAGGGCATCTTCTTGTCCACACCCTCTCAGGGATGTGTGCCTTGTAGACTTCCTAATGATGGCCCTTCAGAGAGAGGTGGGTTGGTCCTTCAGAGTCCCTTTGACGTGCATGTCTCTCCTCATGAGGGATGCGGGGCACATGTCTCCCAGTGCTTTTTGCCCTCTGCATGTCTGTTTCGGGAAATGTCTCTTGAGGTCTTTTCCCCTTGGGTTTGGGGTTTTGTTGGGCTGTTGGCTGGTGTCTGCGGTCGAGCTGTTGATTGGGAGACCCCAGGCTGACCTGGGCTCTGGTGCCAGGAGGAAAGTGCCTGAGGGTCGTGCATGGAAGGTGGTCAAACGGTGATCCTTTGGTGAGCAGCTGTGTTAATCCCTGGGCAGTTTCTCGCCTGAGGTCTCCTGAAACGCCGTCCTTGTCTTTACCTTGGAGCCTCTTCCGTTCCCTCAATACAGCTGGTCCGGAAATCGGACCTAAGGCTGGTAGATTGATTGCGAAAAAGGGAGGTGTCCCCAAGAGTCCCCCCAATCCCCTGGGGAACAGAGCTGTCTTTGTCCCTGTGGCGGGCGTGCTCACCTCTGCTGCTGGGAAAACATCGACGTGCAGACAACTCAAGCCAGCTGCGGTGGGGTCCATACACTAGGAAGCACGAGGGAAAGAGAGGACAAAAGGAATGAACGGAAAGAAGCAGTATTCTGGCATAGGAATGAAGGCGTCACAGCTGGAAAGCTATGAACAAAATCAGTGGGTACATACCTACGGACCTGTCTCCATAACGGCATCGTGGCAGGGCTATCTCCCAAAGGGAGAAGGCTGTCCTGATAGGATGGGTTGGGAGCTGAAGGTTTGCATGGAGTGGCAAGGTGGAGGTGGGCCTCCAGGCTCCGAAAGCCTTTGAGAGAGCAATGGCCCTCCTGGATTGGCCCTTCTTGCTAGATCAGGCCGGCGGCGGGGGCGGCCGCGGCGGCGGCAGCGCAGCTGCGGGGGAAGGCCATTCCAGGAGCATATTGCCCCCAGCCAGTGCCGCCCTGGGGGGCGGCTGAGGCAGAGAGAGGAGGAAAACCTGAGAGTTGCTGTTAGAGCAGGTGTCCACAAGACGGCGCCAGAGCACCTTCTGGACCCAGGTGCAGCGGCAAGGCTGCAGGTGCAGGCTGAGTGGTGGGATGGAGAGTGTGTGGATAGGAAGCCACAGCAAGCGCCCAGAGGCCTTTGCGTTGGTTCCTGGGCACCGGGGACTGTCTGGTCCAAGACGCCTCCTGTCAGGCAGAGGACACAGGCGTCCCTGTAGCATTGGGAGGTGGATCGGCAGCCTGGTGGCTTGGGAGTGTGCTTCGAAGGCTGCTGGAAGGAGTCACTGGGTGTCAGAACGCCTTGTGTTCCTCCAGACACAGGAGCGGAGAACCTCCCAGGATCTGTGTGGTCTCGGGAGCTGGCCATTTGCCAGGCCCTGACCGTCGGTGGTGGATGTGGGTGGAGAATCAGGCTGCTGCTGCTGCTGCCGCTGCGGAAGGAATGGGGGGCTTTGGTGGCTTTGTGGTGGACCCAGAGCTGGGCGAATCCCTGTGCTTCTCCCTTCCAAAGGCTCAGGGGAGTTTCCTTCTTGCCTTTTGAGAGGAGCCTCCCGTTTCCGGACGGGGCCAGGGTATGGAGGCCTGAGCGAACCCAGGTCTGGTGAATGAAGCAGGGTTGATTGGAATCACCCAGCAAGCTCTCAGGGAGTTCCCTCGTGGCTGCCTGGCTTGAGAGTGCCTATCTGGCAGTGCTGTGGCTGTGGACATGGCTCCAGCGAGATCCAAGTCTGGCCAAAGGGCACCCCATTGTCACAGGGGGCATCGAGATCCATTTATAAAGACGAAGAGATGGGGACAGTGTGAGCTTAATTGAGAAAGAAGAAAAGGGGTACACATGCTTATTCTGACAGTGTAGCTAAGGGTATTGCCAGATGAGGCAGTCCCAAAGGCTCTCCTGACCCTCTGCCTCAGGTGGCAGAGTGTTTGAAGGGCAAGCCTTGGGATGGACAGCATCGCAGTGGATTCATTGCCGGGGCAGAGTGTATCTGCATGCCACACATGGGGGCAGGAACCTCAATTAGGAATTTAGAAACATAAAAGGAAATGCTAGTACAGAAAGAAATTCGTCCACGCTTGGTCATCACGTCGGGTCCCAGCTCATAGTGCCAGTGCCCCTTGTCAGGGTCAACGGAGCCCGCCTGGCTTCTCCTGAGAGGCAGGGCTATGTAGCATAGCGCATGCTGTGGGGAATCCCAAGCCATTAAGGGTGTGGGATTTTATCGGTGATTATTTTCCATTCTCACGGATGTATGGTGCCCAGTTTCACTTGAGCACAAACGCGATCCAGTCGTACATGTATATGCATCTTCTTTTGGTCGCAGTGTCTTCCATTTTGGTTCCACAGAAGTGGCCAGGTATAATCCCTGTGCTATAGAGCAGGACTTCATTGCTAACACATGCCAAGCACAAGAGGTTGACTCTACCACTCCCAAATCCCAGGCCTTCCCACAGCCTCCCCCTACCATCTGGCAACCACAGCGATGTTTTCCAGTCTATGAGCTGCTTCTACATAGAAAGGTTCGTTGGTTCCATTTGCTAGCTTCCACATAGAAGGGATAGCCCTTGGTATGTGTCGTTCGTGTTCCGACTTAGTTCACCTAGTATGAAACGAGGTGTCACCTAGCTTCTCGTGCCACCTACATGGCTGCGAATGGCATTTTCCTCTTGCTCTGGGGTTTTCGGGGTTCTGCTTTTTTTTTTTCTCAATGTTTGAGGAGCATGCCAATGTGTACATATCCACTCTCTTCCTAATCCAATCATCTCTCGATGGACATTGAGTTGTTTTCCATGGCTGGCTATTGGGAAGAGTGCTGCATGAACATAGCGGGGGCTTTTACATTTTTCACAGACCCAATTCCGGAAATAGGACCAAGAGTGGGAGGCCTGGGTGCTGAGGTCGTCCGCTATTGATTTTTGTGGATTCCCTCGATCGTGTGGTCCATCGCGGTTGTCCACACGTACAAAAATACCCACCGTGGAGGAGGGCATCTTCTTGTCCACACCCTCTCAGGGATGTGTGCCTTGTAGACTTCCTAATGATGGCCCTTCAGAGAGAGGTGGGTTGGTCCTTCAGAGTCCCTTTGACGTGCATGTCTCTCCTCATGAGGGATGCGGGGCACATGTCTCCCAGTGCTTTTTGCCCTCTGCATGTCTGTTTCGGGAAATGTCTCTTGAGGTCTTTTGCCCTTGGGTTTGGGGTTTTGTTGGGCTGTTGGCTGGTGTCTGCGGTCGAGCTGTTGATTGGGAGACCCCAGGCTGACCTGGGCTCTGGTACCAGGAGGAAAGTGCCTGAGGGTCGTGCATGGAAGGTGGTCAAACGGTGATCCTTTGGTGAGCAGCTGTGTTAATCCCTGGGCAGTTTCTCGCCTGAGGTCTCCTGAAACGCCGTCCTTGTCTTTACCTTGGAGCCTCTTCCGTTCCCTCAATACAGCTGGTCCGGAAATCGGACCTAAGGCTGGTAGATTGATTGCGAAAAAGGGAGGTGTCCCCAAGAGTCCCCCCAATCCCCTGGGGAACAGAGCTGTCTTTGTCCCTGTGGCGGGCGTGCTCACCTCTGCTGCTGGGAAAACATCGACGTGCAGACAACTCAAGCCAGCTGCGGTGGGGTCCATACACTAGGAAGCACGAGGGAAAGAGAGGACAAAAGGAATGAACGGAAAGAAGCAGTATTCTGGCATAGGAATGAAGGCGTCACAGCTGGAAAGCTATGAACAAAATCAGTGGGTACATACCTACGGACCTGTCTCCATAACGGCATCGTGGCAGGGCTATCTCCCAAAGGGAGAAGGCTGTCCTGATAGGATGGGTTGGGAGCTGAAGGTTTGCATGGAGTGGCAAGGTGGAGGTGGGCCTCCAGGCTCCGAAAGCCTTTGAGAGAGCAATGGCCCTCCTGGATTGGCCCTTCTTGCTAGATCAGGCCGGCGGCGGGGGCGGCCGCGGCGGCGGCAGCGCAGCTGCGGGGGAAGGCCATTCCAGGAGCATATTGCCCCCAGCCAGTGCCGCCCTGGGGGGCGGCTGAGGCAGAGAGAGGAGGAAAACCTGAGAGTTGCTGTTAGAGCAGGTGTCCACAAGACGGCGCCAGAGCACCTTCTGGACCCAGGTGCAGCGGCAAGGCTGCAGGTGCAGGCTGAGTGGTGGGATGGAGAGTGTGTGGATAGGAAGCCACAGCAAGCGCCCAGAGGCCTTTGCGTTGGTTCCTGGGCACCGGGGACTGTCTGGTCCAAGACGCCTCCTGTCAGGCAGAGGACACAGGCGTCCCTGTAGCATTGGGAGGTGGATCGGCAGCCTGGTGGCTTGGGAGTGTGCTTCGAAGGCTGCTGGAAGGAGTCACTGGGTGTCGGAACGCCTTGTGTTCCTCCAGACGCAGGAGCGGAGACCCGCCCAGCATCTGTGTGGTCTCGGGAGCTGGCCATTTGCCAGGCCCTGACCGTCGGTGGTGGATGTGGGTGGAGAATCAGGCGGCTGCTGCTGCTGCTGCTGCTGCTGCTGCTGCTGCTGCTGCTGCTGCTGTGGAAGGAATGGGGGGCTTTGGTGGCTTTGTGGTGGACCCAGAGCTGGGCGAATCCCTGTGCTTCTCCCTTCCAAAGGCTCAGGGGAGTTTCCTTCTTGCCTTTTGAGAGGAGCCTCCCGTTTCCGGACGGGGCCAGGGTATGGAGGCCTGAGCGAACCCAGGTCTGGTGAATGAAGCAGGGTTGATTGGAATCACCCAGCAAGCTCTCAGGGAGTTCCCTCGTGGCTGCCTGGCTTGAGAGTGCCTATCTGGCAGTGCTGTGGCTGTGGACATGGCTCCAGCGAGATCCAAGTCTGGCCAAAGGGCACCCCATTGTCACAGGGGGCATCGAGATCCATTTATAAAGACGAAGAGATGGGGACAGTATGAGCTTAATTGAGAAAGAAGAAAAGGGGTACACATGCTTATTCTGACAGTGTAGCTAAGGGTATTGCCAGATGAGGCAGTCCCAAAGGCTCTCCTGACCCTCTGCCTCAGGTGGCAGAGTGTTTGAAGGGCAAGCCTTGGGATGGACAGCATCACAGTGGATTCATTGCTGGGGCAGAGTGTATCTGCATGCCACACATGGGGGCAGGAACATCAATTAGGGATTTAGAAACATAAAAGGAAATGCTAGTACAGAAAGAAATTCGTCCACGCTTGGTCATCACGTCGGGTCCCAGCTCATAGTGCCAGTGCCCCTTGTCAGGGTCAACGGAGCCCGCCTGGCTTCTCCTGAGAGGCAGGGCTATGTAGCATAGCGCATGCTGTGGGGAATCCCAAGCCATTAAGGGTGTGGGATTTTATCGGTGATTATTTTCCATTCTCACGGATGTATGGTGCCCAGTTTCACTTGAGCACAAACGCGATCCAGTCGTACATGTATATGCATCTTCTTTTGGTCGCAGTGTCTTCCATTTTGGTTCCACAGAAGTGGCCAGGTATAATCCCTGTGCTATAGAGCAGGACTTCATTGCTAACACATGCCAAGCACAAGAGGTTGACTCTACCACTCCCAAATCCCAGGCCTTCCCACAGCCTCCCCCTACCATCTGGCAACCACAGCGATGTTTTCCAGTCTATGAGCTGCTTCTACATAGAAAGGTTCGTTGGTTCCATTTGCTAGCTTCCACATAGAAGGGATAGCCCTTGGTATGTGTCGTTCGTGTTCCGACTTAGTTCACCTAGTATGAAACGAGGTGTCACCTAGCTTCTCGTGCCACCTACATGGCTGCGAATGGCATTTTCCTCTTGCTCTGGGGTTTTCGGGGTTCTGCTTTTTTTTTTTTTCTCAATGTTTGAGGAGCATGCCAATGTGTACATATCCACTCTCTTCCTAATCCAATCATCTCTCGATGGACATTGAGTTGTTTTCCATGGCTGGCTATTGGGAAGTGTGCTGCATGAACATAGCGGGGGCTTTTACATTTTTCACAGACCCAATTCCGGAAATAGGACCAAGAGTGGGAGGCCTGGGTGCTGAGGTCGTCCGCTATTGATTTTTGTGGATTCCCTCGATCGTGTGGTCCATCGCGGTTGTCCACACGTACAAAAATACCCACCGTGGAGGAGGGCATCTTCTTGTCCACACCCTCTCAGGGATGTGTGCCTTGTAGACTTCCTAATGATGGCCCTTCAGAGAGAGGTGGGTTGGTCCTTCAGAGTCCCTTTGACGTGCCTGTCTCTCCTCATGAGGGATGCGGGGCACATGTCTCCCAGTGGTTTTTGCCCTCTGCATGTCTGTTTCGGGAAATGTCTCTTGAGGTCTTTTGCCCTTGGGTTTGGGGTTTTGTTGGGCTGTTGGCTGGTGTCTGCGGTCGAGCTGTTGATTGGGAGACCCCAGGCTGACCTGGGCTCTGGTACCAGGAGGAAAGTGCCTGAGGGTCGTGCATGGAAGGTGGTCAAACGGTGATCCTTTGGTGAGCAGCTGTGTTAATCCCTGGGCAGTTTCTCGCCTGAGGTCTCCTGAAACGCCGTCCTTGTCTTTACCTTGGAGCGTCTTCCGTTCCCTCAATACAGCTGGTCTGGAAATCGGACCTAAGGCTGGTAGATTGATTGCGAAAAAGGGAGGTGTCCCCAAGAGTCCCCCCAGTCCCCTGGGGAACAGAGCTGTCTTTGTCCCTGTGGCGGGCGTGCTCACCTCTGCTGCTGGCAAAACATCGACGTGCAGACAACTCAGGCCAGCTGCGGTGGGGTCCATACACTAGGAAGCACGAGGGAAAGAGAGGACAAAAGGAATGAACGGAAAGAAGCAGTATTCTGGCATAGGAATGAAGGAGTCACAGCTGGAAAGCTATGAACAAAATCAGTGGGTACATACCTACGGACCTGTCTCCATAACGGCATCGTGGCAGGGCTATCTCCCAAAGGGAGAAGGCTGTCCTGATAGGATGGGTTGGGAGCTGAAGGTTTGCATGGAGTGGCAAGGTGGAGGTGGGCCTCCAGGCTCCGAAAGCCTTTGAGAGAGCAATGGCCCTCCTGGATTGGCCCTTCTTGCTAGATCAGGCCGGGGGCGGCGGGTGCGTGTGCGGGGGCGGGGGAAGGCCATTCCAGGAGCATATTGCCCCCAGCCAGTGCCGCCCTGGGGGGCGGCTGAGGCAGAGAGAGGAGGAAAACCTGAGAGTTGCTGTTAGAGCAGGTGTCCACAAGACGGCGCCAGAGCACCTTCTGGACCCAGGTGCAGCGGCAAGGCTGCAGGTGCAGGCTGAGTGGTGGGATGGAGAGTGTGTGGATAGGAAGCCACAGCAAGCGCCCAGAGGCCTTTGCGTTGGTTCCTGGGCACCGGGGACTGTCTGGTCCAAGACGCCTCCTGTCAGGCAGAGGACACAGGCGTCCCTGTAGCATTGGGAGGTGGATCGGCAGCCTGGTGGCTTGGGAGTGTGCTTCGAAGGCTGCTGGAAGGAGTCACTGGGTGTCGGAACGCCTTGTGTTCCTCCAGACGCAGGAGCGGAGACCCGCCCAGCATCTGTGTGGTCTCGTGAGCTGGCCATTTGCAAGGCCCTGACCGTCGGTGGTGGATGTGGGTGGAGAATCAGGCGGCTGCTGCTGCTGCTGCTGTTGTGGAAGGAATGGGGGGCTTTGGTGGCTTTGTGGTGGACCCAGAGCTGGGCGAATCCCTGTGCTTCTCCCTTCCAAAGGCTCAGGGGAGTTTCCTTCTTGCCTTTTGAGAGGAGCCTCCCGTTTCCGGACGGGGCCAGGGTATGGAGGCCTGAGCGAACCCAGGTCTGGTGAATGAAGCAGGGTTGATTGGAATCACCCAGCAAGCTCTCAGGGAGTTCCCTCGTGGCTGCCTGGCTTGAGAGTGCCTATCTGGCAGTGCTGTGGCTGTGGACATGGCTCCAGCGAGATCCAAGTCTGGCCAAAGGGCACCCCATTGTCACAGGGGGCATCGAGATCCATTTATAAAGACGAAGAGATGGGGACAGTGTGAGCTTAATTGAGAAAGAAGAAAAGGGGTACACATGCTTATTCTGACAGTGTAGCTAAGGGTATTGCCAGATGAGGCAGTCCCAAAGGCTCTCCTGACCCTCTGCCTCAGGTGGCAGAGTGTTTGAAGGGCAAGCCTTGGGATGGACAGCATCACAGTGGATTCATTGCTGGGGCAGAGTGTATCTGCATGCCACACATGGGGGCAGGAACATCAATTAGGGATTTAGAAACATAAAAGGAAATGCTAGTACAGAAAGAAATTCGTCCACGCTTGGTCATCACGTCGGGTCCCAGCTCATAGTGCCAGTGCCCCTTGTCAGGGTCAACGGAGCCCGCCTGGCTTCTCCTGAGAGGCAGGGCTATGTAGCATAGCGCATGCTGTGGGGAATCCCAAGCCATTAAGGGTGTGGGATTTTATCGGTGATTATTTTCCATTCTCACGGATGTATGGTGCCCAGTTTCACTTGAGCACAAACGCGATCCAGTCGTACATGTATATGCATCTTCTTTTGGTCGCAGTGTCTTCCATTTTGGTTCCACAGAAGTGGCCAGGTATAATCCCTGTGCTATAGAGCAGGACTTCATTGCTAACACATGCCAAGCACAAGAGGTTGACTCTACCACTCCCAAATCCCAGGCCTTCCCACAGCCTCCCCCTACCATCTGGCAACCACAGCGATGTTTTCCAGTCTATGAGCTGCTTCTACATAGAAAGGTTCGTTGGTTCCATTTGCTAGCTTCCACATAGAAGGGATAGCCCTTGGTATGTGTCGTTCGTGTTCCGACTTAGTTCACCTAGTATGAAACGAGGTGTCACCTAGCTTCTCGTGCCACCTACATGGCTGCGAATGGCATTTTCCTCTTGCTCTGGGGTTTTCGGGGTTCTGCTTTTTTTTTTTTTCTCAATGTTTGAGGAGCATGCCAATGTGTACATATCCACTCTCTTCCTAATCCAATCATCTCTCGATGGACATTGAGTTGTTTTCCATGGCTGGCTATTGGGAAGTGTGCTGCATGAACATAGCGGGGGCTTTTACATTTTTCACAGACCCAATTCCGGAAATAGGACCAAGAGTGGGAGGCCTGGGTGCTGAGGTCGTCCGCTATTGATTTTTGTGGATTCCCTCGATCGTGTGGTCCATCGCGGTTGTCCACACGTACAAAAATACCCACCGTGGAGGAGGGCATCTTCTTGTCCACACCCTCTCAGGGATGTGTGCCTTGTAGACTTCCTAATGATGGCCCTTCAGAGAGAGGTGGGTTGGTCCTTCAGAGTCCCTTTGACGTGCCTGTCTCTCCTCATGAGGGATGCGGGGCACATGTCTCCCAGTGGTTTTTGCCCTCTGCATGTCTGTTTCGGGAAATGTCTCTTGAGGTCTTTTGCCCTTGGGTTTGGGGTTTTGTTGGGCTGTTGGCTGGTGTCTGCGGTCGAGCTGTTGATTGGGAGACCCCAGGCTGACCTGGGCTCTGGTACCAGGAGGAAAGTGCCTGAGGGTCGTGCATGGAAGGTGGTCAAACGGTGATCCTTTGGTGAGCAGCTGTGTTAATCCCTGGGCAGTTTCTCGCCTGAGGTCTCCTGAAACGCCGTCCTTGTCTTTACCTTGGAGCCTCTTCCGTTCCCTCAATACAGCTGGTCTGGAAATCGGACCTAAGGCTGGTAGATTGATTGCGAAAAAGGGAGGTGTCCCCAAGAGTCCCCCCAGTCCCCTGGGGAACAGAGCTGTCTTTGTCCCTGTGGCGGGCGTGCTCACCTCTGCTGCTGGCAAAACATCGACGTGCAGACAACTCAGGCCAGCTGCGGTGGGGTCCATACACTAGGAAGCACGAGGGAAAGAGAGGACAAAAGGAATGAACGGAAAGAAGCAGTATTCTGGCATAGGAATGAAGGAGTCACAGCTGGAAAGCTATGAACAAAATCAGTGGGTACATACCTACGGACCTGTCTCCATAACGGCATCGTGGCAGGGCTATCTCCCAAAGGGAGAAGGCTGTCCTGATAGGATGGGTTGGGAGCTGAAGGTTTGCATGGAGTGGCAAGGTGGAGGTGGGCCTCCAGGCTCCGAAAGCCTTTGAGAGAGCAATGGCCCTCCTGGATTGGCCCTTCTTGCTAGATCAGGCCGGGGGCGGCGGGTGCGTGTGCGGGGGCGGGGGAAGGCCATTCCAGGAGCATATTGCCCCCAGCCAGTGCCGCCCTGGGGGGCGGCTGAGGCAGAGAGAGGAGGAAAACCTGAGAGTTGCTGTTAGAGCAGGTGTCCACAAGACGGCGCCAGAGCACCTTCTGGACCCAGGTGCAGCGGCAAGGCTGCAGGTGCAGGCTGAGTGGTGGGATGGAGAGTGTGTGGATAGGAAGCCACAGCAAGCGCCCAGAGGCCTTTGCGTTGGTTCCTGGGCACCGGGGACTGTCTGGTCCAAGACGCCTCCTGTCAGGCAGAGGACACAGGCGTCCCTGTAGCATTGGGAGGTGGATCGGCAGCCTGGTGGCTTGGGAGTGTGCTTCGAAGGCTGCTGGAAGGAGTCACTGGGTGTCGGAACGCCTTGTGTTCCTCCAGACGCAGGAGCGGAGACCCGCCCAGCATCTGTGTGGTCTCGTGAGCTGGCCATTTGCAAGGCCCTGACCGTCGGTGGTGGATGTGGGTGGAGAATCAGGCGGCTGCTGCTGCTGCTGCTGTTGTGGAAGGAATGGGGGGCTTTGGTGGCTTTGTGGTGGACCCAGAGCTGGGCGAATCCGTGTGCGTCTCCCTTCCAAAGGCTCAGGGGAGTTTCCTTCTTGCCTTTTGAGAGGAGCCTCCCGTTTCCGGACGGGGCCAGGGTATGGAGGCCTGAGCGAACCCAGGTCTGGTGAATGAAGCAGGGTTGATTGGAATCACCCAGCAAGCTCTCAGGGAGTTCCCTCGTGGCTGCCTGGCTTGAGAGTGCCTATCTGGCAGTGCTGTGGCTGTGGACATGGCTCCAGCGAGATCCAAGTCTGGCCAAAGGGCACCCCATTGTCACAGGGGGCATCGAGATCCATTTATAAAGACGAAGAGATGGGGACAGTGTGAGCTTAATTGAGAAAGAAGAAAAGGGGTACACATGCTTATTCTGACAGTGTAGCTAAGGGTATTGCCAGATGAGGCAGTCCCAAAGGCTCTCCTGACCCTCTGCCTCAGGTGGCAGAGTGTTTGAAGGGCAAGCCTTGGGATGGACAGCATCGCAGTGGATTCATTGCCGGGGCAGAGTGTATCTGCATGCCACACATGGGGGCAGGAACATCAATTAGGGATTTAGAAACATAAAAGGAAATGCTAGTACAGAAAGAAATTTATCCTTGCTTGGTCGTCACGTCGGGTCCCAGCTCATAGTGCCAGTGCCCCTTGTCAGGGTCAACGGAGCCCGCCTGGCTTCTCCTGAGAGGCAGGGCTATGTAGCATAGCGCATGCTGTGGGGAATCCCAAGCCATTAAGGGTGTGGGATTTTATCGGTGATTATTTTCCATTCTCACGGATGTATGGTGCCCAGTTTCACTTGAGCACAAACGCGATCCAGTCGTACATGTATATGCATCTTCTTTTGGTCGCAGTGTCTTCCATTTTGGTTCCACAGAAGTGGCCAGGTATAATCCCTGTGCTATAGAGCAGGACTTCATTGCTAACACATGCCAAACGCAAGAGGTTGACTCTACCACTCCCAAATCCCAGGCCTTCCCACAGCCTCCCCCTACCATCTGGCAACCACAGCGATGTTTTCCAGTCTATGAGCTGCTTCTACATAGAAAGGTTCGTTGGTTCCATTTGCTAGCTTCCACATAGAAGGGATAGCCCTTGGTATGTGTCGTTCGTGTTCCGACTTAGTTCACCTAGTATGAAACGAGGTGTCACCTAGCTTCTCGTGCCACCTACATGGCTGCGAATGGCATTTTCCTCTTGCTCTGGGGTTTTCGGGGTTCTGCTTTTTTTTTTTTTCTCAATGTTTGAGGAGCATGCCAATGTGTACATATCCACTCTCTTCCTAATCCAATCATCTCTCGATGGACATTGAGTTGTTTTCCATGGTTGGCTATTGGGAAGAGTGCTGCATGAACATAGCGGGGGCTTTTACATTTTTCAAAGACCCAATTCCGGAAATAGGACCAAGAGTGGGAGGCCTGGGTGCTGAGGTCGTCCGCTATTGATTTTTGTGGATTCCCTCGATCGTGTGGTCCATCGCGGTTGTCCACACGTACAAAAATACCCACCGTGGAGGAGGGCATCTTCTTGTCCACACCCTCTCAGGGATGTGTGCCTTGTAGACTTCCTAATGATGGCCCTTCAGAGAGAGGTGGGTTGGTCCTTCAGAGTCCCTTTGACGTGCCTGTCTCTCCTCATGAGGGATGCGGGGCACATGTCTCCCAGTGGTTTTTGCCCTCTGCATGTCTGTTTCGGGAAATGTCTCTTGAGGTCTTTTCCCCTTGGGTTTGGGGTTTTGTTGGGCTGTTGGCTGGTGTCTGCGGTCGAGCTGTTGATTGGGAGACCCCAGGCTGACCTGGGCTCTGGTGCCAGGAGGAAAGTGCCTGAGGGTCGTGCATGGAAGGTGGTCAAACGGTGATCCTTTGGTGAGCAGCTGTGTTAATCCCTGGGCAGTTTCTCGCCTGAGGTCTCCTGAAACGCCGTCCTTGTCTTTACCTTGGAGCCTCTTCCGTTCCCTCAATACAGCTGGTCTGGAAATCGGACCTAAGGCTGGTAGATTGATTGCGAAAAAGGGAGGTGTCCCCAAGAGTCCCCCCAGTCCCCTGGGGAACAGAGCTGTCTTTGTCCCTGTGGCGGGCGTGCTCACCTCTGCTGCTGGCAAAACATCGACGTGCAGACAACTCAGGCCAGCTGCGGTGGGGTCCATACACTAGGAAGCACGAGGGAAAGAGAGGACAAAAGGAATGAACGGAAAGAAGCAGTATTCTGGCATAGGAATGAAGGAGTCACAGCTGGAAAGCTATGAACAAAATCAGTGGGTACATACCTACGGACCTGTCTCCATAACGACATCGTGGCAGGGCTATCTCCCAAAGGGAGAAGGCTGTCCTGATAGGATGGGTTGGGAGCTGAAGGTTTGCATGGAGTGGCAAGGTGGAGGTGGGCCTCCAGGCTCCGAAAGCCTTTGAGAGAGCAATGGCCCTCCTGGATTGGCCCTTCTTGCTAGATCAGGCCGGGGGCGGCGGGTGCGTGTGCGGGGGCGGGGGAAGGCCATTCCAGGAGCATATTGCCCCCAGCCAGTGCCGCCCTGGGGGGCGGCTGAGGCAGAGAGAGGAGGAAAACCTGAGAGTTGCTGTTAGAGCAGGTGTCCACAAGACGGCGCCAGAGCACCTTCTGGACCCAGGTGCAGCGGCAAGGCTGCAGGTGCAGGCTGAGTGGTGGGATGGAGAGTGTGTGGATAGGAAGCCACAGCAAGCGCCCAGAGGCCTTTGCGTTGGTTCCTGGGCACCGGGGACTGTCTGGTCCAAGACGCCTCCTGTCAGGCAGAGGACACAGGCGTCCCTGTAGCATTGGGAGGTGGATCGGCAGCCTGGTGGCTTGGGAGTGTGCTTCGAAGGCTGCTGGAAGGAGTCACTGGGTGTCGGAACGCCTTGTGTTCCTCCAGACGCAGGAGCGGAGACCCGCCCAGCATCTGTGTGGTCTCGTGAGCTGGCCATTTGCAAGGCCCTGACCGTCGGTGGTGGATGTGGGTGGAGAATCAGGCGGCTGCTGCTGCTGCTGCTGTTGTGGAAGGAATGGGGGGCTTTGGTGGCTTTGTGGTGGACCCAGAGCTGGGCGAATCCGTGTGCTTCTCCCTTCCAAAGGCTCAGGGGAGTTTCCTTCTTGCCTTTTGAGAGGAGCCTCCCGTTTCCGGACGGGGCCAGGGTATGGAGGCCTGAGCGAACCCAGGTCTGGTGAATGAAGCAGGGTTGATTGGAATCACCCAGCAAGCTCTCAGGGAGTTCCCTCGTGGCTGCCTGGCTTGAGAGTGCCTATCTGGCAGTGCTGTGGCTGTGGACATGGCTCCAGCGAGATCCAAGTCTGGCCAAAGGGCACCCCATTGTCACAGGGGGCATCGAGATCCATTTATAAAGACGAAGAGATGGGGACAGTGTGAGCTTAATTGAGAAAGAAGAAAAGGGGTACACATGCTTATTCTGACAGTGTAGCTAAGGGTATTGCCAGATGAGGCAGTCCCAAAGGCTCTCCTGACCCTCTGCCTCAGGTGGCAGAGTGTTTGAAGGGCAAGCCTTGGGATGGACAGCATCGCAGTGGATTCATTGCCGGGGCAGAGTGTATCTGCATGCCACACATGGGGGCAGGAACATCAATTAGGGATTTAGAAACATAAAAGGAAATGCTAGTACAGAAAGAAATTTATCCTCGCTTGGTCGTCACGTCGGGTCCCAGCTCATAGTGCCAGTGCCCCTTGTCAGGGTCAACGGAGCCCGCCTGGCTTCTCCTGAGAGGCAGGGCTATGTAGCATAGCGCATGCTGTGGGGAATCCCAAGCCATTAAGGGTGTGGGATTTTATCGGTGATTATTTTCCATTCTCACGGATGTATGGTGCCCAGTTTCACTTGAGCACAAACGCGATCCAGTTGTACATGTATATGCATCTTCTTTTGGTCGCAGTGTCTTCCATTTTGGTTCCACAGAAGTGGCCAGGTATAATCCCTGTGCTATAGAGCAGGACTTCATTGCTAACACATGCCAAACGCAAGAGGTTGACTCTACCACTCCCAAATCCCAGGCCTTCCCACAGCCTCCCCCTACCATCTGGCAACCACAGCGATGTTTTCCAGTCTATGAGCTGCTTCTACATAGAAAGGTTCGTTGGTTCCATTTGCTAGCTTCCACATAGAAGGGATAGCCCTTGGTATGTGTCGTTCGTGTTCCGACTTAGTTCACCTAGTATGAAACGAGGTGTCACCTAGCTTCTCGTGCCACCTACATGGCTGCGAATGGCATTTTCCTCTTGCTCTGGGGTTTTCGGGGTTCTGCTTTTTTTTTTTTTCTCAATGTTTGAGGAGCATGCCAATGTGTACATATCCACTCTCTTCCTAATCCAATCATCTCTCGATGGACATTGAGTTGTTTTCCATGGTTGGCTATTGGGAAGAGTGCTGCATGAACATAGCGGGGGCTTTTACATTTTTCAAAGACCCAATTCCGGAAATAGGACCAAGAGTGGGAGGCCTGGGTGCTGAGGTCGTCCGCTATTGATTTTTGTGGATTCCCTCGATCGTGTGGTCCATCGCGGTTGTCCACACGTACAAAAATACCCACCGTGGAGGAGGGCATCTTCTTGTCCACACCCTCTCAGGGATGTGTGCCTTGTAGACTTCCTAATGGTGGCCCTTCAGAGAGAGGTGGGTTGGTCCTGCAGAGTCCCTTTGACGTGCATGTCTCTCCTCATGAGGGATGCGGGGCACATGTCTCCCAGTGCTTTTTGCCCTCTGCATGTCTGTTTCGGGAAATGTCTCTTGAGGTCTTTTGCCCTTGGGTTTGGGGTTTTGTTGGGCTGTTGGCTGGTGTCTGCGGTCGAGCTGTTGATTGGGAGACCCCAGGCTGACCTGGGCTCTGGTACCAGGAGGAAAGTGCCTGAGGGTCGTGCATGGAAGGTGGTCAAACGGTGATCCTTTGGTGAGCAGCTGTGTTAATCCCTGGGCAGTTTCTCGCCTGAGGTCTCCTGAAACGCCGTCCTTGTCTTTACCTTGGAGCCTCTTCCGTTCCCTCAATACAGCTGGTCCGGAAATCGGACCTAAGGCTGGTAGATTGATTGCGAAAAAGGGAGGTGTCCCCAAGAGTCCCCCCAATCCCCTGGGGAACAGAGCTGTCTTTGTCCCTGCGGCGGGCGTGCTCACCTCTGCTGCTGGGAAAACATCGATGTGCAGACAACTCAAGCCAGCTGCGGTGGGGTCCATACACTAGGAAGCACGAGGGAAAGAGAGGACAAAAGGAATGAACGGAAAGAAGCAGTATTCTGGCATAGGAATGAAGGAGTCACAGCTGGAAAGCTATGAACAAAATCAGTGGGTACATACCTACGGACCTGTCTCCATAACGGCATCGTGGCAGGGCTATCTCCCAAAGGGAGAAGGCTGTCCTGATAGGATGGGTTGGGAGCTGAAGGTTTGCATGGAGTGGCAAGGTGGAGGTGGGCCTCCAGGCTCCGAAAGCCTTTGAGAGAGCAATGGCCCTCCTGGATTGGCCCTTCTTGCTAGATCAGGCCGGCGGCGGGGGCGGCCGCGGCGGCGGCAGCGCAGCTGCGGGGGAAGGCCATTCCAGGAGCATATTGCCCCCAGCCAGTGCCGCCCTGGGGGGCGGCTGAGGCAGAGAGAGGAGGAAAACCTGAGAGTTGCTGTTAGAGCAGGTGTCCACAAGACGGCGCCAGAGCACCTTCTGGACCCAGGTGCAGCGGCAAGGCTGCAGGTGCAGGCTGAGTGGTGGGATGGAGAGTGTGTGGATAGGAAGCCACAGCAAGCGCCCAGAGGCCTTTGCGTTGGTTCCTGGGCACCGGGGACTGTCTGGTCCAAGACGCCTCCTGTCAGGCAGAGGACACAGGCGTCCCTGTAGCATTGGGAGGTGGATCGGCAGCCTGGTGGCTTGGGAGTGTGCTTCGAAGGCTGCTGGAAGGAGTCACTGGGTGTCGGAACGCCTTGTGTTCCTCCAGACACAGGAGCGGAGAACCTCCCAGGATCTGTGTGGTCTCGGGAGCTGGCCATTGGCCAGGCCCTGACCGTCGGTGGTGGATGTGGGTGGAGAATCAGGCTGCTGCTGCTGCTGCCGCTGCGGAAGGAATGGGGGGCTTTGGTGGCTTTGTGGTGGACCCAGAGCTGGGCGAATCCCTGTGCTTCTCCCTTCCAAAGGCTCAGGGGAGTTTCCTTCTTGCCTTTTGAGAGGAGCCTCCCGTTTCCGGACGGGGCCAGGGTATGGAGGCCTGAGCGAACCCAGGTCTGGTGAATGAAGCAGGGTTGATTGGAATCACCCAGCAAGCTCTCAGGGAGTTCCCTCGTGGCTGCCTGGCTTGAGAGTGTCTATCTGTCAGTGCTGTGGCTGTGGACATGGCTCCAGCGAGATCCAAGTCTGGCCAAAGGGCACCCCATTGTCACAGGGGGCATCGAGATCCATTTATAAAGACGAAGAGATGGGGACAGTGTGAGCTTAATTGAGAAAGAAGAAAAGGGGTACACATGCTTATTCTGACAGTGTAGCTAAGGGTATTGCCAGATGAGGCAGTCCCAAAGGCTCTCCTGACCCTCTGCCTCAGGTGGCAGAGTGTTTGAAGGGCAAGCCTTGGGATGGACAGCATCGCAGTGGATTCATTGCCGGGGCAGAGTGTATCTGCATGCCACACATGGGGGCAGGAACATCAATTAGGGATTTAGAAACATAAAAGGAAATGCTAGTACAGAAAGAAATTCGTCCACGCTTGGTCATCACGTCGGGTCCCAGCTCATAGTGCCAGTGCCCCTTGTCAGGGTCAACGGAGCCCGCCTGGCTTCTCCTGAGAGGCAGGGCTATGTAGCATAGCGCATGCTGTGGGGAATCCCAAGCCATTAAGGGTGTGGGATTTTATCGGTGATTATTTTCCATTCTCACGGATGTATGGTGCCCAGTTTCACTTGAGCACAAACGCGATCCAGTCGTACATGTATATGCATCTTCTTTTGGTCGCAGTGTCTTCCATTTTGGTTCCACAGAAGTGGCCAGGTATAATCCCTGTGCTATAGAGCAGGACTTCATTGCTAACACATGCCAAATGCAAGAGGTTGACTCTACCACTCCCAAATCCCAGGCCTTCCCACAGCCTCCCCCTACCATCTGGCAACCACAGCGATGTTTTCCAGTCTATGAGCTGCTTCTACATAGAAAGGTTCATTGGTTCCATTTGCTAGCTTCCACATAGAAGGGATAGCCCTTGGTATGTGTCGTTCGTGTTCCGACTTAGTTCACCTAGTATGAAACGAGGTGTCACCTAGCTTCTCGTGCCACCTATATGGCTGCGAATGGTATTTTCCTCTTGCTCTGGGGTTTTCGGGGTTCTGCTTTTTTTTTTTTTCTCAATGTTTGAGGAGCATTCCAATGTGTACATATCCACTCTCTTCCTAATCCAATCATCTCTCGATGGACATTGAGTTGTTTTCCATGGCTGGCTATTGGGAAGTGTGCTGCATGAACGTAGCGGGGGCTTTTACTTTTTTCACAGACCCAATTCCGGAAATAGGACCAAGAGTGGGAGGCCTGGGTGCTGAGGTCGTCCGCTATTGATTTTTGTGGATTCCCTCGATCGTGTGGTCCATCGCGGTTGTCCACACGTACAAAAATACCCACCGTGGAGGAGGGCATCTTCTTGTCCACACCCTCTCAGGGATGTGTGCCTTGTAGACTTCCTAATGGTGGCCCTTCAGAGAGAGGTGGGTTGGTCCTTCAGAGTCCCTTTGACGTGCATGTCTCTCCTCATGAGGGATGCGGGGCACTTGTCTCCCAGTGCTTTTTGCCCTCTGCATGTCTGTTTTGGGAAATGTCTCTTGAGGTCTTTTGCCATTTTCCCCTTGGGTTTGGGGTTTTGTTGGGCTGTTGGCTGGTGTCTGCGGTCGAGCTGTTGATTGGGAGACCCCAGGCTGACCTGGGCTCTGGTGCCAGGAGGAAAGTGCCTGAGGGTCGTGCATGGAAGGTGGTCAAACGGTGATCCTTTGGTGAGCAGCTGTGTTAATCCCTGGGCAGTTTCTCGCCTGAGGTCTCCTGAAACGCCGTCCTTGTCTTTACCTTGGAGCCTCTTCCGTTCCCTCAATACAGCTGGTCCGGAAATCGGACCTAAGGCTGGTAGATTGATTGCGAAAAAGGGAGGTGTCCCCAAGAGTCCCCCCAGTCCCCTGGGGAACAGAGCTGTCTTTGTCCCTGTGGCGGGCGTGCTCACCTCTGCTGCTGGGAAAACATCGACGTGCAGACAACTCAGGCCAGCTGCGGTGGGGTCCATACACTAGGAAGCACGAGGGAAAGAGAGGACAAAAGGAATGAACGGAAAGAAGCAGTATTCTGGCATAGGAATGAAGGCGTCACAGCTGGAAAGCTATGAACAAAATCAGTGGGTACATACCTACGGACCTGTCTCCATAACGGCATCGTGGCAGGGCTATCTCCCAAAGGGAGAAGGCTGTCCTGATAGGATGGGTTGGGAGCTGAAGGTTTGCATGGAGTGGCAAGGTGGAGGTGGGCCTCCAGGCTCCGAAAGCCTTTGAGAGAGCAATGGCCCTCCTGGATTGGCCCTTCTTGCTAGATCAGGCCGGCGGCGGGGGCGGCCGCGGCGGCGGCAGCTGCGGGGGAAGGCCATTCCAGGAGCATATTGCCCCCAGCCAGTGCCGCCCTGGGGGGCGGCTGAGGCAGAGAGAGGAGGAAAACCTGAGAGTTGCTGTTAGAGCAGGTGTCCACAAGACGGCGCCAGAGCACCTTCTGGACCCAGGTGCAGCGGCAAGGCTGCAGGTGCAGGCTGAGTGGTGGGATGGAGAGTGTGTGGATAGGAAGCCACAGCAAGCGCCCAGAGGCCTTTGCGTTGGTTCCTGGGCACCGGGGACTGTCTGGTCCAAGACGCCTCCTGTCAGGCAGAGGACACAGGCGTCCCTGTAGCATTGGGAGGTGGATCGGCAGCCTGGTGGCTTGGGAGTGTGCTTCGAAGGCTGCTGGAAGGAGTCACTGGGTGTCGGAACGCCTTGTGTTCCTCCAGACACAGGAGCGGAGAACCTCCCAGGATCTGTGTGGTCTCGGGAGCTGGCCATTGGCCAGGCCCTGACCGTCGGTGGTGGATGTGGGTGGAGAATCAGGCTGCTGCTGCTGCTGCCGCTGCGGAAGGAATGGGGGGCTTTGGTGGCTTTGTGGTGGACCCAGAGCTGGGCGAATCCCTGTGCTTCTCCCTTCCAAAGGCTCAGGGGAGTTTCCTTCTTGCCTTTTGAGAGGAGCCTCCCGTTTCCGGACGGGGCCAGGGTATGGAGGCCTGAGCGAACCCAGGTCTGGTGAATGAAGCAGGGTTGATTGGAATCACCCAGCAAGCTCTCAGGGAGTTCCCTCGTGGCTGCCTGGCTTGAGAGTGTCTATCTGTCAGTGCTGTGGCTGTGGACATGGCTCCAGCGAGATCCAAGTCTGGCCAAAGGGCACCCCATTGTCACAGGGGGCATCGAGATCCATTTATAAAGACGAAGAGATGGGGACAGTGTGAGCTTAATTGAGAAAGAAGAAAAGGGGTACACATGCTTATTCTGACAGTGTAGCTAAGGGTATTGCCAGATGAGGCAGTCCCAAAGGCTCTCCTGACCCTCTGCCTCAGGTGGCAGAGTGTTTGAAGGGCAAGCCTTGGGATGGACAGCATCGCAGTGGATTCATTGCCGGGGCAGAGTGTATCTGCATGCCACACATGGGGGCAGGAACATCAATTAGGGATTTAGAAACATAAAAGGAAATGCTAGTACAGAAAGGAATTTATCCTCGCTTGGTCATCACGTCGGGTCCCAGCTCATAGTGCCAGTGCCCCTTGTCAGGGTCAACGGAGCCCGCCTGGCTTCTCCTGAGAGGCAGGGCTATGTAGCATAGCGCATGCTGTGGGGAATCCCAAGCCATTAAGGGTGTGGGATTTTATCGGTGATTATTTTCCATTCTCACGGATGTATGGTGCCCAGTTTCACTTGAGCACAAACGCGATCCAGTCGTACATGTATATGCATCTTCTTTTGGTCGCAGTGTCTTCCATTTTGGTTCCACAGAAGTGGCCAGGTATAATCCCTGTGCTATAGAGCAGGACTTCATTGCTAACACATGCCAAGCACAAGAGGTTGACTCTACCACTCCCAAATCCCAGGCCTTCCCACAGCCTCCCCCTACCATCTGGCAACCACAGCGATGTTTTCCAGTCTATGAGCTGCTTCTACATAGAAAGGTTCGTTGGTTCCATTTGCTAGCTTCCACATAGAAGGGATAGCCCTTGGTATGTGTCGTTCGTGTTCCGACTTAGTTCACCTAGTATGAAACGAGGTGTCACCTAGCTTCTCGTGCCACCTACATGGCTGCGAATGGCATTTTCCTCTTGCTCTGGGGTTTTCGGGGTTCTGCTTTTTTTTTTTTTCTCAATGTTTGAGGAGCATGCCAATGTGTACATATCCACTCTCTTCCTAATCCAATCATCTCTCGATGGACATTGAGTTGTTTTCCATGGCTGGCTATTGGGAAGAGTGCTGCATGAACATAGCGGGGGCTTTTACATTTTTCAAAGACCCAATTCCGGAAATAGGACCAAGAGTGGGAGGCCTGGGTGCTGAGGTCGTCCGCTATTGATTTTTGTGGATTCCCTCGATCGTGTGGTCCATCGCGGTTGTCCACACGTACAAAAATACCCACCGTGGAGGAGGGCATCTTCTTGTCCACACCCTCTCAGGGATGTGTGCCTTGTAGACTTCCTAATGGTGGCCCTTCAGAGAGAGGTGGGTTGGTCCTGCAGAGTCCCTTTGACGTGCATGTCTCTCCTCATGAGGGATGCGGGGCACATGTCTCCCAGTGCTTTTTGCCCTCTGCATGTCTGTTTCGGGAAATGTCTCTTGAGGTCTTTTGCCCTTGGGTTTGGGGTTTTGTTGGGCTGTTGGCTGGTGTCTGCGGTCGAGCTGTTGATTGGGAGACCCCAGGCTGACCTGGGCTCTGGTACCAGGAGGAAAGTGCCTGAGGGTCGTGCATGGAAGGTGGTCAAACGGTGATCCTTTGGTGAGCAGCTGTGTTAATCCCTGGGCAGTTTCTCGCCTGAGGTCTCCTGAAACGCCGTCCTTGTCTTTACCTTGGAGCCTCTTCCGTTCCCTCAATACAGCTGGTCCGGAAATCGGACCTAAGGCTGGTAGATTGATTGCGAAAAAGGGAGGTGTCCCCAAGAGTCCCCCCAATCCCCTGGGGAACAGAGCTGTCTTTGTCCCTGTGGCGGGCGTGCTCACCTCTGCTGCTGGGAAAACATCGACGTGCAGACAACTCAAGCCAGCTGCGGTGGGGTCCATACACTAGGAAGCACGAGGGAAAGAGAGGACAAAAGGAATGAACGGAAAGAAGCAGTATTCTGGCATAGGAATGAAGGCGTCACAGCTGGAAAGCTATGAACAAAATCAGTGGGTACATACCTACGGACCTGTCTCCATAACGGCATCGTGGCAGGGCTATCTCCCAAAGGGAGAAGGCTGTCCTGATAGGATGGGTTGGGAGCTGAAGGTTTGCATGGAGTGGCAAGGTGGAGGTGGGCCTCCAGGCTCCGAAAGCCTTTGAGAGAGCAATGGCCCTCCTGGATTGGCCCTTCTTGCTAGATCAGGCCGGCGGCGGGGGCGGCCGCGGCGGCGGCAGCGCAGCTGCAGGGGAAGGCCATTCCAGGAGCATATTGCCCCCAGCCAGTGCCGCCCTGGGGGGCGGCTGAGGCAGAGAGAGGAGGAAAACCTGAGAGTTGCTGTTAGAGCAGGTGTCCACAAGACGGCGCCAGAGCACCTTCTGGACCCAGGTGCAGCGGCAAGGCTGCAGGTGCAGGCTGAGTGGTGGGATGGAGAGTGTGTGGATAGGAAGCCACAGCAAGCGCCCAGAGGCCTTTGCGTTGGTTCCTGGGCACCGGGGACTGTCTGGTCCAAGACGCCTCCTGTCAGGCAGAGGACACAGGCGTCCCTGTAGCATTGGGAGGTGGATCGGCAGCCTGGTGGCTTGGGAGTGTGCTTCGAAGGCTGCTGGAAGGAGTCACTGGGTGTCGGAACGCCTTGTGTTCCTCCAGACACAGGAGCGAAGAACCTCCCAGGATCTGTGTGGTCTCGGGAGCTGGCCATTGGCCAGGCCCTGACCGTCGGTGGTGGATGTGGGTGGAGAATCAGGCTGCTGCTGCTGCTGCCGCTGCGGAAGGAATGGGGGGCTTTGGTGGCTTTGTGGTGGACCCAGAGCTGGGCGAATCCCTGTGCTTCTCCCTTCCAAAGGCTCAGGGGAGTTTCCTTCTTGCCTTTTGAGAGGAGCCTCCCGTTTCCGGACGGGGCCAGGGTATGGAGGCCTGAGCGAACCCAGGTCTGGTGAATGAAGCAGGGTTGATTGGAATCACCCAGCAAGCTCTCAGGGAGTTCCCTCGTGGCTGCCTGGCTTGAGAGTGTCTATCTGTCAGTGCTGTGGCTGTGGACATGGCTCCAGCGAGATCCAAGTCTGGCCAAAGGGCACCCCATTGTCACAGGGGGCATCGAGATCCATTTATAAAGACGAAGAGATGGGGACAGTATGAGCTTAATTGAGAAAGAAGAAAAGGGGTACACATGCTTATTCTGACAGTGTAGCTAAGGGTATTGCCAGATGAGGCAGTCCCAAAGGCTCTCCTGACCCTCTGCCTCAGGTGGCAGAGTGTTTGAAGGGCAAGCCTTGGGATGGACAGCATCGCAGTGGATTCATTGCCGGGGCAGAGTGTATCTGCATGCCACACATGGGGGCAGGAACCTCAATTAGGAATTTAGAAACATAAAAGGAAATGCTAGTACAGAAAGAAATTCGTCCACGCTTGGTCATCACGTCGGGTCCCAGCTCATAGTGCCAGTGCCCCTTGTCAGGGTCAACGGAGCCCGCCTGGCTTCTCCTGAGAGGCAGGGCTATGTAGCATAGCGCATGCTGTGGGGAATCCCAAGCCATTAAGGGTGTGGGATTTTATCGGTGATTATTTTCCATTCTCACGGATGTATGGTGCCCAGTTTCACTTGAGCACAAACGCGATCCAGTCGTACATGTATATGCATCTTCTTTTGGTCGCAGTGTCTTCCATTTTGGTTCCACAGAAGTGGCCAGGTATAATCCCTGTGCTATAGAGCAGGACTTCATTGCTAACACATGCCAAATGCAAGAGGTTGACTCTACCACTCCCAAATCCCAGGCCTTCCCACAGCCTCCCCCTACCATCTGGCAACCACAGCGATGTTTTCCAGTCTATGAGCTGCTTCTACATAGAAAGGTTCATTGGTTCCATTTGCTAGCTTCCACATAGAAGGGATAGCCCTTGGTATGTGTCGTTCGTGTTCCGACTTAGTTCACCTAGTATGAAACGAGGTGTCACCTAGCTTCTCGTGCCACCTACATGGCTGCGAATGGTATTTTCCTCTTGCTCTGGGGTTTTCGGGGTTCTGCTTTTTTTTTTTTTCTCAATGTTTGAGGAGCATTCCAATGTGTACATATCCACTCTCTTCCTAATCCAATCATCTCTCGATGGACATTGAGTTGTTTTCCATGGCTGGCTATTGGGAAGTGTGCTGCATGAACGTAGCGGGGGCTTTTACATTTTTCACAGACCCAATTCCGGAAATAGGACCAAGAGTGGGAGGCCTGGGTGCTGAGGTCGTCCGCTATTGATTTTTGTGGATTCCCTCGATCGTGTGGTCCATCGCGGTTGTCCACACGTACAAAAATACCCACCGTGGAGGAGGGCATCTTCTTGTCCACACCCTCTCAGGGATGTGTGCCTTGTAGACTTCCTAATGGTGGCCCTTCAGAGAGAGGTGGGTTGGTCCTTCAGAGTCCCTTTGACGTGCATGTCTCTCCTCATGAGGGATGCGGGGCACTTGTCTCCCAGTGCTTTTTGCCCTCTGCATGTCTGTTTTGGGAAATGTCTCTTGAGGTCTTTTGCCATTTTCCCCTTGGGTTTGGGGTTTTGTTGGGCTGTTGGCTGGTGTCTGCGGTCGAGCTGTTGATTGGGAGACCCCAGGCTGACCTGGGCTCTGGTGCCAGGAGGAAAGTGCCTGAGGGTCGTGCATGGAAGGTGGTCAAACGGTGATCCTTTGGTGAGCAGCTGTGTTAATCCCTGGGCAGTTTCTCGCCTGAGGTCTCCTGAAACGCCGTCCTTGTCTTTACCTTGGAGCCTCTTCCGTTCCCTCAATACAGCTGGTCCGGAAATCGGACCTAAGGCTGGTAGATTGATTGCGAAAAAGGGAGGTGTCCCCAAGAGTCCCCCCAGTCCCCTGGGGAACAGAGCTGTCTTTGTCCCTGTGGCGGGCGTGCTCACCTCTGCTGCTGGGAAAACATCGACGTGCAGACAACTCAGGCCAGCTGCGGTGGGGTCCATACACTAGGAAGCACGAGGGAAAGAGAGGACAAAAGGAATGAACGGAAAGAAGCAGTATTCTGGCATAGGAATGAAGGCGTCACAGCTGGAAAGCTATGAACAAAATCAGTGGGTACATACCTACGGACCTGTCTCCATAGCGGCATCGTGGCAGGGCTATCTCCCAAAGGGAGAAGGCTGTCCTGATAGGATGGGTTGGGAGCTGAAGGTTTGCATGGAGTGGCAAGGTGGAGGTGGGCCTCCAGGCTCCGAAAGCCTTTGAGAGAGCAATGGCCCTCCTGGATTGGCCCTTCTTGCTAGATCAGGCCGGCGGCGGGGGCGGCCGCGGCGGCGGCAGCTGCGGGGGAAGGCCATTCCAGGAGCATATTGCCCCCAGCCAGTGCCGCCCTCGGGGGCGGCTGAGGCAGAGAGAGGAGGAAAACCTGAGAGTTGCTGTTAGAGCAGGTGTCCACAAGACGGCGCCAGAGCACCTTCTGGACCCAGGTGCAGCGGCAAGGCTGCAGGTGCAGGCTGAGTGGTGGGATGGAGAGTGTGTGGATAGGAAGCCACAGCAAGCGCCCAGAGGCCTTTGCGTTGGTTCCTGGGCACCGGGGACTGTCTGGTCCAAGACGCCTCCTGTCAGGCAGAGGACACAGGCGTCCCTGTAGCATTGGGAGGTGGATCGGCAGCCTGGTGGCTTGGGAGTGTGCTTCGAAGGCTGCTGGAAGGAGTCACTGGGTGTCGGAACGCCTTGTGTTCCTCCAGACACAGGAGCGGAGAACCTCCCAGGATCTGTGTGGTCTCGGGAGCTGGCCATTGGCCAGGCCCTGACCGTCGGTGGTGGATGTGGGTGGAGAATCAGGCTGCTGCTGCTGCTGCCGCTGCGGAAGGAATGGGGGGCTTTGGTGGCTTTGTGGTGGACCCATAGCTGGGCGAATCCCTGTGCTTCTCCCTTCCAAAGGCTCAGGGGAGTTTCCTTCTTGCCTTTTGAGAGGAGCCTCCCGTTTCCGGACGGGGCCAGGGTATGGAGGCCTGAGCGAACCCAGGTCTGGTGAATGAAGCAGGGTTGATTGGAATCACCCAGCAAGCTCTCAGGGAGTTCCCTCGTGGCTGCCTGGCTTGAGAGTGTCTATCTGTCAGTGCTGTGGCTGTGGACATGGCTCCAGCGAGATCCAAGTCTGGCCAAAGGGCACCCCATTGTCACAGGGGGCATCGAGATCCATTTATAAAGACGAAGAGATGGGGACAGTGTGAGCTTAATTGAGAAAGAAGAAAAGGGGTACACATGCTTATTCTGACAGTGTAGCTAAGGGTATTGCCAGATGAGGCAGTCCCAAAGGCTCTCCTGACCCTCTGCCTCAGGTGGCAGAGTGTTTGAAGGGCAAGCCTTGGGATGGACAGCATCGCAGTGGATTCATTGCCGGGGCAGAGTGTATCTGCATGCCACACATGGGGGCAGGAACATCAATTAGGGATTTAGAAACATAAAAGGAAATGCTAGTACAGAAAGAAATTTATCCTCGCTTGGTCATCACGTCGGGTCCCAGCTCATAGTGCCAGTGCCCCTTGTCAGGGTCAACGGAGCCCGCCTGGCTTCTCCTGAGAGGCAGGGCTATGTAGCATAGCGCATGCTGTGGGGAATCCCAAGCCATTAAGGGTGTGGGATTTTATCGGTGATTATTTTCCATTCTCACGGATGTATGGTGCCCAGTTTCACTTGAGCACAAACGCGATCCAGTCGTACATGTATATGCATCTTCTTTTGGTCGCAGTGTCTTCCATTTTGGTTCCACAGAAGTGGCCAGGTATAATCCCTGTGCTATAGAGCAGGACTTCATTGCTAACACATGCCAAGCACAAGAGGTTGACTCTACCACTCCCAAATCCCAGGCCTTCCCACAGCCTCCCCCTACCATCTGGCAACCACAGCGATGTTTTCCAGTCTATGAGCTGCTTCTACATAGAAAGGTTCGTTGGTTCCATTTGCTAGCTTCCACATAGAAGGGATAGCCCTTGGTATGTGTCGTTCGTGTTCCGACTTAGTTCACCTAGTATGAAACGAGGTGTCACCTAGCTTCTCGTGCCACCTACATGGCTGCGAATGGCATTTTCCTCTTGCTCTGGGGTTTTCGGGGTTCTGCTTTTTTTTTTTTTCTCAATGTTTGAGGAGCATTCCAATGTGTACATATCCACTCTCTTCCTAATCCAATCATCTCTCGATGGACATTGAGTTGTTTTCCATGGCTGGCTATTGGGAAGAGTGCTGCATGAACATAGCGGGGGCTTTTACATTTTTCAAAGACCCAATTCCGGAAATAGGACCAAGAGTGGGAGGCCTGGGTGCTGAGGTCGTCCGCTATTGATTTTTGTGGATTCCCTCGATCGTGTGGTCCATCGCGGTTGTCCACACGTACAAAAATACCCACCGTGGAGGAGGGCATCTTCTTGTCCACACCCTCTCAGGGATGTGTGCCTTGTAGACTTCCTAATGATGGCCCTTCAGAGAGAGGTGGGTTGGTCCTTCAGAGTCCCTTTGACGTGCATGTCTCTCCTCATGAGGGATGCGGGGCACATGTCTCCCAGTGCTTTTTGCCCTCTGCATGTCTGTTTCGGGAAATGTCTCTTGAGGTCTTTTGCCCTTGGGTTTGGGGTTTTGTTGGGCTGTTGGCTGGTGTCTGCGGTCGAGCTGTTGATTGGGAGACCCCAGGCTGACCTGGGCTCTGGTACCAGGAGGAAAGTGCCTGAGGGTCGTGCATGGAAGGTGGTCAAACGGTGATCCTTTGGTGAGCAGCTGTGTTAATCCCTGGGCAGTTTCTCGCCTGAGGTCTCCTGAAACGCCGTCCTTGTCTTTACCTTGGAGCCTCTTCCGTTCCCTCAATACAGCTGGTCCGGAAATCGGACCTAAGGCTGGTAGATTGATTGCGAAAAAGGGAGGTGTCCCCAAGAGTCCCCCCAATCCCCTGGGGAACAGAGCTGTCTTTGTCCCTGTGGCGGGCGTGCTCACCTCTGCTGCTGGGAAAACATCGACGTGCAGACAACTCAAGCCAGCTGCGGTGGGGTCCATACACTAGGAAGCACGAGGGAAAGAGAGGACAAAAGGAATGAACGGAAAGAAGCAGTATTCTGGCATAGGAATGAAGGCGTCACAGCTGGAAAGCTATGAACAAAATCAGTGGGTACATACCTACGGACCTGTCTCCATAACGGCATCGTGGCAGGGCTATCTCCCAAAGGGAGAAGGCTGTCCTGATAGGATGGGTTGGGAGCTGAAGGTTTGCATGGAGTGGCAAGGTGGAGGTGGGCCTCCAGGCTCCGAAAGCCTTTGAGAGAGCAATGGCCCTCCTGGATTGGCCCTTCTTGCTAGATCAGGCCGGCGGCGGGGGCGGCCGCGGCGGCGGCAGCTGCGGGGGAAGGCCATTCCAGGAGCATATTGCCCCCAGCCAGTGCCGCCCTGGGGGGCGGCTGAGGCAGAGAGAGGAGGAAAACCTGAGAGTTGCTGTTAGAGCAGGTGTCCACAAGACGGCGCCAGAGCACCTTCTGGACCCAGGTGCAGCGGCAAGGCTGCAGGTGCAGGCTGAGTGGTGGGATGGAGAGTGTGTGGATAGGAAGCCACAGCAAGCGCCCAGAGGCCTTTGCGTTGGTTCCTGGGCACCGGGGACTGTCTGGTCCAAGACGCCTCCTGTCAGGCAGAGGACACAGGCGTCCCTGTAGCATTGGGAGGTGGATCGGCAGCCTGGTGGCTTGGGAGTGTGCTTCGAAGGCTGCTGGAAGGAGTCACTGGGTGTCGGAACGCCTTGTGTTCCTCCAGACGCAGGAGCGGAGACCCGCCCAGCATCTGTGTTGTCTCGGGAGCTGGCCATTTGCCAGGTCCTGACCGTCGGTGGTGGATGTGGGTGGAGAATCAGGCGGCGGCTGCTGCTGCTGCTGCTGCTGCTGCTGCTGCTGCTGCTGCTGTGGAAGGAATGGGGGGCTTTGGTGGCTTTGTGGTGGACCCAGAGCTGGGCGAATCCCTGTGCTTCTCCCTTCCAAAGGCTCAGGGGAGTTTCCTTCTTGCCTTTTGAGAGGAGCCTCCCGTTTCTGGACGGGGCCAGGGTATGGAGGCCTGAGCGAACCCAGGTCTAGTGAATGAAGCAGGGTTGATTGGAATCACCCAGCAAGCTCTCAGGGAGTTCCCTCGTGGCTGCCTGGCTTGAGAGTGCCTATCTGGCAGTGCTGTGGCTGTGGACATGGCTCCAGCGAGATCCAAGTCTGGCCAAAGGGCACCCCAATGTCACAGGGGGCATCGAGATCCATTTATAAAGACGAAGAGATGGGGACAGTATGAGCTTAATTGAGAAAGAAGAAAAGGGGTACACATGCTTATTCTGACAGTGTAGCTAAGGGTATTGCCAGATGAGGCAGTCCCAAAGGCTCTCCTGACCCTCTGCCTCAGGTGGCAGAGTGTTTGAAGGGCAAGCCTTGGGATGGACAGCATCGCAGTGGATTCATTGCCGGGGCAGAGTGTATCTGCATGCCACACATGGGGGCAGGAACATCAATTAGGGATTTAGAAACATAAAAGGAAATGCTAGTACAGAAAGAAATTTATCCTCGCTTGGTCATCACGTCGGGTCCCAGCTCATAGTGCCAGTGCCCCTTGTCAGGGTCAACGGAGCCCGCCTGGCTTCTCCTGAGAGGCAGGGCTATGTAGCATAGCGCATGCTGTGGGGAATCCCAAGCCATTAAGGGTGTGGGATTTTATCGGTGATTATTTTCCATTCTCACGGATGTATGGTGCCCAGTTTCACTTGAGCACAAACGCGATCCAGTCGTACATGTATATGCATCTTCTTGTGGTCGCAGTGTCTTCCATTTTGGTTCCACAGAAGTGGCCAGGTATAATCCCTGTGCTATAGAGCAGGACTTCATTGCTAACACATGCCAAGCACAAGAGGTTGACTCTACCACTCCCAAATCCCAGGCCTTCCCACAGCCTCCCCCTACCATCTGGCAACCACAGCGATGTTTTCCAGTCTATGAGCTGCTTCTACATAGAAAGGTTCGTTGGTTCCATTTGCTAGCTTCCACATAGAAGGGATAGCCCTTGGTATGTGTCGTTCGTGTTCCGACTTAGTTCACCTAGTATGAAACGAGGTGTCACCTAGCTTCTCGTGCCACCTACATGGCTGCGAATGGCATTTTCCTCTTGCTCTGGGGTTTTCGGGGTTCTGCTTTTTTTTTTTTTCTCAATGTTTGAGGAGCATGCCAATGTGTACATATCCACTCTCTTCCTAATCCAATCATCTCTCGATGGACATTGAGTTGTTTTCCATGGCTGGCTATTGGGAAGAGTGCTGCATGAACATAGCGGGGGCTTTTACATTTTTCAAAGACCCAATTCCGGAAATAGGACCAAGAGTGGGAGGCCTGGGTGCTGAGGTCGTCCGCTATTGATTTTTGTGGATTCCCTCGATCGTGTGGTCCATCGCGGTTGTCCACACGTACAAAAATACCCACCGTGGAGGAGGGCATCTTCTTGTCCACACCCTCTCAGGGATGTGTGCCTTGTAGACTTCCTAATGATGGCCCTTCAGAGAGAGGTGGGTTGGTCCTTCAGAGTCCCTTTGACGTGCATGTCTCTCCTCATGAGGGATGCGGGGCACATGTCTCCCAGTGCTTTTTGCCCTCTGCATGTCTGTTTCGGGAAATGTCTCTTGAGGTCTTTTGCCCTTGGGTTTGGGGTTTTGTTGGGCTGTTGGCTGGTGTCTGCGGTCGAGCTGTTGATTGGGAGACCCCAGGCTGACCTGGGCTCTGGTACCAGGAGGAAAGTGCCTGAGGGTCGTGCATGGAAGGTGGTCAAACGGTGATCCTTTGGTGAGCAGCTGTGTTAATCCCTGGGCAGTTTCTCGCCTGAGGTCTCCTGAAACGCCGTCCTTGTCTTTACCTTGGAGCCTCTTCCGTTCCCTCAATACAGCTGGTCCGGAAATCGGACCTAAGGCTGGTAGATTGATTGCGAAAAAGGGAGGTGTCCCCAAGAGTCCCCCCAATCCCCTGGGGAACAGAGCTGTCTTTGTCCCTGTGGCGGGCGTGCTCACCTCTGCTGCTGGGAAAACATCGACGTGCAGACAACTCAAGCCAGCTGCGGTGGGGTCCATACACTAGGAAGCACGAGGGAAAGAGAGGACAAAAGGAATGAACGGAAAGAAGCAGTATTCTGGCATAGGAATGAAGGAGTCACAGCTGGAAAGCTATGAACAAAATCAGTGGGTACATACCTACGGACCTGTCTCCATAACGGCATCGTGGCAGGGCTATCTCCCAAAGGGAGAAGGCTGTCCTGATAGGATGGGTTGGGAGCTGAAGGTTTGCATGGAGTGGCAAGGTGGAGGTGGGCCTCCAGGCTCCGAAAGCCTTTGAGAGAGCAATGGCCCTCCTGGATTGGCCCTTCTTGCTAGATCAGGCCGGCGGCGGGGGCGGCCGCGGCGGCGGCAGCGCAGCTGCGGGGGAAGGCCATTCCAGGAGCATATTGCCCCCAGCCAGTGCCGCCCTGGGGGGCGGCTGAGGCAGAGAGAGGAGGAAAACCTGAGAGTTGCTGTTAGAGCAGGTGTCCACAAGACGGCGCCAGAGCACCTTCTGGACCCAGGTGCAGCGGCAAGGCTGCAGGTGCAGGCTGAGTGGTGGGATGGAGAGTGTGTGGATAGGAAGCCACAGCAAGCGCCCAGAGGCCTTTGCGTTGGTTCCTGGGCACCGGGGACTGTCTGGTCCAAGACGCCTCCTGTCAGGCAGAGGACACAGGCGTCCCTGTAGCATTGGGAGGTGGATCGGCAGCCTGGTGGCTTGGGAGTGTGCTTCGAAGGCTGCTGGAAGGAGTCACTGGGTGTCGGAACGCCTTGTGTTCCTCCAGACGCAGGAGCGGAGACCCGCCCAGCATCTGTGTGGTCTCGGGAGCTGGCCATTTGCCAGGCCCTGACCGTCGGTGGTGGATGTGGGTGGAGAATCAGGCGGCTGCTGCTGCTGCTGCTGCTGCTGCTGCTGCTGCTGCTGCTGCTGCTGCTGTGGAAGGAATGGGGGGCTTTGGTGGCTTTGTGGTGGACCCAGAGCTGGGCGAATCCCTGTGCTTCTCCCTTCCAAAGGCTCAGGGGAGTTTCCTTCTTGCCTTTTGAGAGGAGCCTCCCGTTTCCGGACGGGGCCAGGGTATGGAGGCCTGAGCGAACCCAGGTCTGGTGAATGAAGCAGGGTTGATTGGAATCACCCAGCAAGCTCTCAGGGAGTTCCCTCGTGGCTGCCTGGCTTGAGAGTGCCTATCTGGCAGTGCTGTGGCTGTGGACATGGCTCCAGCGAGATCCAAGTCTGGCCAAAGGGCACCCCAATGTCACAGGGGGCATCGAGATCCATTTATAAAGACGAAGAGATGGGGACAGTATGAGCTTAATTGAGAAAGAAGAAAAGGGGTACACATGCTTATTCTGACAGTGTAGCTAAGGGTATTGCCAGATGAGGCAGTCCCAAAGGCTCTCCTGACCCTCTGCCTCAGGTGGCAGAGTGTTTGAAGGGCAAGCCTTGGGATGGACAGCATCACAGTGGATTCATTGCTGGGGCAGAGTGTATCTGCATGCCACACATGGGGGCAGGAACATCAATTAGGGATTTAGAAACATAAAAGGAAATGCTAGTACAGAAAGAAATTTATCCACACTTGGTCATCACGTCGGGTCCCAGCTCATAGTGCCAGTGCCCCTTGTCAGGGTCAACGGAGCCCGCCTGGCTTCTCCTGAGAGGCAGGGCTATGTAGCATAGCGCATGCTGTGGGGAATCCCAAGCCATTAAGGGTGTGGGATTTTATCGGTGATTATTTTCCATTCTCACGGATGTATGGTGCCCAGTTTCACTTGAGCACAAACGCGATCCAGTCGTACATGTATATGCATCTTCTTTTGGTCGCAGTGTCTTCCATTTTGGTTCCACAGAAGTGGCCAGGTATAATCCCTGTGCTATAGAGCAGGACTTCATTGCTAACACATGCCAAGCACAAGAGGTTGACTCTACCACTCCCAAATCCCAGGCCTTCCCACAGCCTCCCCCTACCATCTGGCAACCACAGCGATGTTTTCCAGTCTATGAGCTGCTTCTACATAGAAAGGTTCGTTGGTTCCATTTGCTAGCTTCCACATAGAAGGGATAGCCCTTGGTATGTGTCGTTCGTGTTCCGACTTAGTTCACCTAGTATGAAACGAGGTGTCACCTAGCTTCTCGTGCCACCTACATGGCTGCGAATGGCATTTTCCTCTTGCTCTGGGGTTTTCGGGGTTCTGCTTTTTTTTTTTTTCTCAATGTTTGAGGAGCATTCCAATGTGTACATATCCACTCTCTTCCTAATCCAATCATCTCTCGATGGACATTGAGTTGTTTTCCATGGCTGGCTATTGGGAAGTGTGCTGCATGAACATAGCGGGGGCTTTTACATTTTTCAAAGACCCAATTCCGGAAATAGGACCAAGAGTGGGAGGCCTGGGTGCTGAGGTCGTCCGCTATTGATTTTTGTGGATTCCCTCGATCGTGTGGTCCATCGCGGTTGTCCACACGTACAAAAATACCCACCGTGGAGGAGGGCATCTTCTTGTCCACACCCTCTCAGGGATGTGTGCCTTGTAGACTTCCTAATGGTGGCCCTTCAGAGAGAGGTGGGTTGGTCCTTCAGAGTCCCTTTGACGTGCATGTCTCTCCTCATGAGGGATGCGGGGCACTTGTCTCCCAGTGCTTTTTGCCCTCTGCATGTCTGTTTTGGGAAATGTCTCTTGAGGTCTTTTGCCATTTTCCCCTTGGGTTTGGGGTTTTGTTGGGCTGTTGGCTGGTGTCTGCGGTCGAGCTGTTGATTGGGAGACCCCAGGCTGACCTGGGCTCTGGTGCCAGGAGGAAAGTGCCTGAGGGTCGTGCATGGAAGGTGGTCAAACGGTGATCCTTTGGTGAGCAGCTGTGTTAATCCCTGGGCAGTTTCTCGCCTGAGGTCTCCTGAAACGCCGTCCTTGTCTTTACCTTGGAGCCTCTTCCGTTCCCTCAATGCAGCTGGTCCGGAAATCGGACCTAAGGCTGGTAGATTGATTGCGAAAAAGGGAGGTGTCCCCAAGAGTCCCCCCAGTCCCCTGGGGAACAGAGCTGTCTTTGTCCCTGTGGCGGGCGTGCTCACCTCTGCTGCTGGGAAAACATCGACGTGCAGACAACTCAGGCCAGCTGCGGTGGGGTCCATACACTAGGAAGCACGAGGGAAAGAGAGGACAAAAGGAATGAACGGAAAGAAGCAGTATTCTGGCATAGGAATGAAGGCGTCACAGCTGGAAAGCTATGAACAAAATCAGTGGGTACATACCTACGGACCTGTCTCCATAACGGCATCGTGGCAGGGCTATCTCCCAAAGGGAGAAGGCTGTCCTGATAGGATGGGTTGGGAGCTGAAGGTTTGCATGGAGTGGCAAGGTGGAGGTGGGCCTCCAGGCTCCGAAAGCCTTTGAGAGAGCAATGGCCCTCCTGGATTGGCCCTTCTTGCTAGATCAGGCCGGGGGCGGCGGGTGCGTGTGCGGGGGCGGGGGAAGGCCATTCCAGGAGCATATTGCCCCCAGCCAGTGCCGCCCTGGGGGGCGGCTGAGGCAGAGAGAGGAGGAAAACCTGAGAGTTGCTGTTAGAGCAGGTGTCCACAAGACGGCGCCAGAGCACCTTCTGGACCCAGGTGCAGCGGCAAGGCTGCAGGTGCAGGCTGAGTGGTGGGATGGAGAGTGTGTGGATAGGAAGCCACAGCAAGCGCCCAGAGGCCTTTGCGTTGGTTCCTGGGCACCGGGGACTGTCTGGTCCAAGACGCCTCCTGTCAGGCAGAGGACACAGGCGTCCCTGTAGCATTGGGAGGTGGATCGGCAGCCTGGTGGCTTGGGAGTGTGCTTCGAAGGCTGCTGGAAGGAGTCACTGGGTGTCGGAACGCCTTGTGTTCCTCCAGACGCAGGAGCGGAGACCCGCCCAGCATCTGTGTGGTCTCGGGAGCTGGCCATTTGCCAGGCCCTGACCGTCGGTGGTGGATGTGGGTGGAGAATCAGGCGGCTGCTGCTGCTGCTGCTGCTGCTGCTGCTGCTGCTGCTGCTGCTGCTGTGGAAGGAATGGGGGGCTTTGGTGGCTTTGTGGTGGACCCAGAGCTGGGCGAATCCCTGTGCTTCTCCCTTCCAAAGGCTCAGGGGAGTTTCCTTCTTGCCTTTTGAGAGGAGCCTCCCGTTTCCGGACGGGGCCAGGGTATGGAGGCCTGAGCGAACCCAGGTCTGGTGAATGAAGCAGGGTTGATTGGAATCACCCAGCAAGCTCTCAGGGAGTTCCCTCGTGGCTGCCTGGCTTGAGAGTGCCTATCTGGCAGTGCTGTGGCTGTGGACATGGCTCCAGCGAGATCCAAGTCTGGCCAAAGGGCACCCCAATGTCACAGGGGGCATCGAGATCCATTTATAAAGACGAAGAGATGGGGACAGTATGAGCTTAATTGAGAAAGAAGAAAAGGGGTACACATGCTTATTCTGACAGTGTAGCTAAGGGTATTGCCAGATGAGGCAGTCCCAAAGGCTCTCCTGACCCTCTGCCTCAGGTGGCAGAGTGTTTGAAGGGCAAGCCTTGGGATGGACAGCATCACAGTGGATTCATTGCTGGGGCAGAGTGTATCTGCATGCCACACATGGGGGCAGGAACATCAATTAGGGATTTAGAAACATAAAAGGAAATGCTAGTACAGAAAGAAATTTATCCACACTTGGTCATCACGTCGGGTCCCAGCTCATAGTGCCAGTGCCCCTTGTCAGGGTCAACGGAGCCCGCCTGGCTTCTCCTGAGAGGCAGGGCTATGTAGCATAGCGCATGCTGTGGGGAATCCCAAGCCATTAAGGGTGTGGGATTTTATCGGTGATTATTTTCCATTCTCACGGATGTATGGTGCCCAGTTTCACTTGAGCACAAACGCGATCCAGTCGTACATGTATATGCATCTTCTTTTGGTCGCAGTGTCTTCCATTTTGGTTCCACAGAAGTGGCCAGGTAGAATCCCTGTGCTATAGAGCAGGACTTCATTGCTAACACATGCCAAGCACAAGAGGTTGACTCTACCACTCCCAAATCCCAGGCCTTCCCACAGCCTCCCCCTACCATCTGGCAACCACAGCGATGTTTTCCAGTCTATGAGCTGCTTCTACATAGAAAGGTTCGTTGGTTCCATTTGCTAGCTTCCACATAGAAGGGATAGCCCTTGGTATGTGTCGTTCGTGTTCCGACTTAGTTCACCTAGTATGAAACGAGGTGTCACCTAGCTTCTCGTGCCACCTACATGGCTGCGAATGGCATTTTCCTCTTGCTCTGGGGTTTTCGGGGTTCTGCTTTTTTTTTTTTTCTCAATGTTTGAGGAGCATTCCAATGTGTACATATCCACTCTCTTCCTAATCCAATCATCTCTCGATGGACATTGAGTTGTTTTCCATGGCTGGCTATTGGGAAGTGTGCTGCATGAACATAGCGGGGGCTTTTACATTTTTCAAAGACCCAATTCCGGAAATAGGACCAAGAGTGGGAGGCCTGGGTGCTGAGGTCGTCCGCTATTGATTTTTGTGGATTCCCTCGATCGTGTGGTCCATCGCGGTTGTCCACACGTACAAAAATACCCACCGTGGAGGAGGGCATCTTCTTGTCCACACCCTCTCAGGGATGTGTGCCTTGTAGACTTCCTAATGGTGGCCCTTCAGAGAGAGGTGGGTTGGTCCTTCAGAGTCCCTTTGACGTGCATGTCTCTCCTCATGAGGGATGCGGGGCACTTGTCTCCCAGTGCTTTTTGCCCTCTGCATGTCTGTTTTGGGAAATGTCTCTTGAGGTCTTTTGCCATTTTCCCCTTGGGTTTGGGGTTTTGTTGGGCTGTTGGCTGGTGTCTGCGGTCGAGCTGTTGATTGGGAGGCCCCAGGCTGACCTGGGCTCTGGTGCCAGGAGGAAAGTGCCTGAGGGTCGTGCATGGAAGGTGGTCAAACGGTGATCCTTTGGTGAGCAGCTGTGTTAATCCCTGGGCAGTTTCTCGCCTGAGGTCTCCTGAAACGCCGTCCTTGTCTTTACCTTGGAGCCTCTTCCGTTCCCTCAATGCAGCTGGTCCGGAAATCGGACCTAAGGCTGGTAGATTGATTGCGAACAAGGGAGGTGTCCCCAAGAGTCCCCCCAGTCCCCTGGGGAACAGAGCTGTCTTTGTCCCTGTGGCGGGCGTGCTCACCTCTGCTGCTGGGAAAACATCGACGTGCAGACAACTCAGGCCAGCTGCGGTGGGGTCCATACACTAGGAAGCACGAGGGAAAGAGAGGACAAAAGGAATGAACGGAAAGAAGCAGTATTCTGGCATAGGAATGAAGGCGTCACAGCTGGAAAGCTATGAACAAAATCAGTGGGTACATACCTACGGACCTGTCTCCATAACGGCATCGTGGCAGGGCTATCTCCCAAAGGGAGAAGGCTGTCCTGATAGGATGGGTTGGGAGCTGAAGGTTTGCATGGAGTGGCAAGGTGGAGGTGGGCCTCCAGGCTCCGAAAGCCTTTGAGAGAGCAATGGCCCTCCTGGATTGGCCCTTCTTGCTAGATCAGGCCGGGGGCGGCGGGTGCGTGTGCGGGGGCGGGGGAAGGCCATTCCAGGAGCATATTGCCCCCAGCCAGTGCCGCCCTGGGGGGCGGCTGAGGCAGAGAGAGGAGGAAAACCTGAGAGTTGCTGTTAGAGCAGGTGTCCACAAGACGGCGCCAGAGCACCTTCTGGACCCAGGTGCAGCGGCAAGGCTGCAGGTGCAGGCTGAGTGGTGGGATGGAGAGTGTGTGGATAGGAAGCCACAGCAAGCGCCCAGAGGCCTTTGCGTTGGTTCCTGGGCACCGGGGACTGTCTGGTCCAAGACGCCTCCTGTCAGGCAGAGGACACAGGCGTCCCTGTAGCATTGGGAGGTGGATCGGCAGCCTGGTGGCTTGGGAGTGTGCTTCGAAGGCTGCTGGAAGGAGTCACTGGGTGTCGGAACGCCTTGTGTTCCTCCAGACGCAGGAGCGGAGACCCGCCCAGCATCTGTGTGGTCTCGGGAGCTGGCCATTTGCCAGGCCCTGACCGTCGGTGGTGGATGTGGGTGGAGAATCAGGCGGCTGCTGCTGCTGCTGCTGCTGCTGCTGCTGCTGTGGAAGGAATGGGGGGCTTTGGTGGCTTTGTGGTGGACCCAGAGCTGGGCGAATCCCTGTGCTTCTCCCTTCCAAAGGCTCAGGGGAGTTTCCTTCTTGCCTTTTGAGAGGAGCCTCCCGTTTCCGGACGGGGCCAGGGTATGGAGGCCTGAGCGAACCCAGGTCTGGTGAATGAAGCAGGGTTGATTGGAATCACCCAGCAAGCTCTCAGGGAGTTCCCTCGTGGCTGCCTGGCTTGAGAGTGCCTATCTGGCAGTGCTGTGGCTGTGGACATGGCTCCAGCGAGATCCAAGTCTGGCCAAAGGGCACCCCATTGTCACAGGGGGCATCGAGATCCATTTATAAAGACGAAGAGATGGGGACAGTATGAGCTTAATTGAGAAAGAAGAAAAGGGGTACACATGCTTATTCTGACAGTGTAGCTAAGGGTATTGCCAGATGAGGCAGTCCCAAAGGCTCTCCTGACCCTCTGCCTCAGGTGGCAGAGTGTTTGAAGGGCAAGCCTTGGGATGGACAGCATCGCAGTGGATTCATTGCTGGGGCAGAGTGTATCTGCATGCCACACATGGGGGCAGGAACATCAATTAGGGATTTAGAAACATAAAAGGAAATGCTAGTACAGAAAGAAATTTATCCACACTTGGTCATCACGTCGGGTCCCAGCTCATAGTGCCAGTGCCCCTTGTCAGGGTCAACGGAGCCCGCCTGGCTTCTCCTGAGAGGCAGGGCTATGTAGCATAGCGCATGCTGTGGGGAATCCCAAGCCATTAAGGGTGTGGGATTTTATCGGTGATTATTTTCCATTCTCACGGATGTATGGTGCCCAGTTTCACTTGAGCACAAACGCGATCCAGTCGTACATGTATATGCATCTTCTTTTGGTCGCAGTGTCTTCCATTTTGGTTCCACAGAAGTGGCCAGGTATAATCCCTGTGCTATAGAGCAGGACTTCATTGCTAACACATGCCAAGCACAAGAGGTTGACTCTACCACTCCCAAATCCCAGGCCTTCCCACAGCCTCCCCCTACCATCTGGCAACCACAGCGATGTTTTCCAGTCTATGAGCTGCTTCTACATAGAAAGGTTCGTTGGTTCCATTTGCTAGCTTCCACATAGAAGGGATAGCCCTTGGTATGTGTCGTTCGTGTTCCGACTTAGTTCACCTAGTATGAAACGAGGTGTCACCTAGCTTCTCGTGCCACCTACATGGCTGCGAATGGCATTTTCCTCTTGCTCTGGGGTTTTCGGGGTTCTGCTTTTTTTTTTTTTCTCAATGTTTGAGGAGCATGCCAATGTGTACATATCCACTCTCTTCCTAATCCAATCATCTCTCGATGGACATTGAGTTGTTTTCCATGGCTGGCTATTGGGAAGAGTGCTGCATGAACATAGCGGGGGCTTTTACATTTTTCAAAGACCCAATTCCGGAAATAGGACCAAGAGTGGGAGGCCTGGGTGCTGAGGTCGTCCGCTATTGATTTTTGTGGATTCCCTCGATCGTGTGGTCCATCGCGGTTGTCCACACGTACAAAAATACCCACCGTGGAGGAGGGCATCTTCTTGTCCACACCCTCTCAGGGATGTGTGCCTTGTAGACTTCCTAATGATGGCCCTTCAGAGAGAGGTGGGTTGGTCCTTCAGAGTCCCTTTGACGTGCATGTCTCTCCTCATGAGGGATGCGGGGCACATGTCTCCCAGTGCTTTTTGCCCTCTGCATGTCTGTTTCGGGAAATGTCTCTTGAGGTCTTTTGCCCTTGGGTTTGGGGTTTTGTTGGGCTGTTGGCTGGTGTCTGCGGTCGAGCTGTTGATTGGGAGACCCCAGGCTGACCTGGGCTCTGGTACCAGGAGGAAAGTGCCTGAGGGTCGTGCATGGAAGGTGGTCAAACGGTGATCCTTTGGTGAGCAGCTGTGTTAATCCCTGGGCAGTTTCTCGCCTGAGGTCTCCTGAAACGCCGTCCTTGTCTTTACCTTGGAGCCTCTTCCGTTCCCTCAATACAGCTGGTCCGGAAATCGGACCTAAGGCTGGTAGATTGATTGCGAAAAAGGGAGGTGTCCCCAAGAGTCCCCCCAATCCCCTGGGGAACAGAGCTGTCTTTGTCCCTGTGGCGGGCGTGCTCACCTCTGCTGCTGGGAAAACATCGACGTGCAGACAACTCAAGCCAGCTGCGGTGGGGTCCATACACTAGGAAGCACGAGGGAAAGAGAGGACAAAAGGAATGAACGGAAAGAAGCAGTATTCTGGCATAGGAATGAAGGAGTCACAGCTGGAAAGCTATGAACAAAATCAGTGGGTACATACCTACGGACCTGTCTCCATAACGGCATCGTGGCAGGGCTATCTCCCAAAGGGAGAAGGCTGTCCTGATAGGATGGGTTGGGAGCTGAAGGTTTGCATGGAGTGGCAAGGTGGAGGTGGGCCTCCAGGCTCCGAAAGCCTTTGAGAGAGCAATGGCCCTCCTGGATTGGCCCTTCTTGCTAGATCAGGCCGGCGGCGGGGGCGGCCGCGGCGGCGGCAGCGCAGCTGCGGGGGAAGGCCATTCCAGGAGCATATTGCCCCCAGCCAGTGCCGCCCTGGGGGGCGGCTGAGGCAGAGAGAGGAGGAAAACCTGAGAGTTGCTGTTAGAGCAGGTGTCCACAAGACGGCGCCAGAGCACCTTCTGGACCCAGGTGCAGCGGCAAGGCTGCAGGTGCAGGCTGAGTGGTGGGATGGAGAGTGTGTGGATAGGAAGCCACAGCAAGCGCCCAGAGGCCTTTGCGTTGGTTCCTGGGCACCGGGGACTGTCTGGTCCAAGACGCCTCCTGTCAGGCAGAGGACACAGGCGTCCCTGTAGCATTGGGAGGTGGATCGGCAGCCTGGTGGCTTGGGAGTGTGCTTCGAAGGCTGCTGGAAGGAGTCACTGGGTGTCGGAACGCCTTGTGTTCCTCCAGACGCAGGAGCGGAGACCCGCCCAGCATCTGTGTGGTCTCGGGAGCTGGCCATTTGCCAGGCCCTGACCGTCGGTGGTGGATGTGGGTGGAGAATCAGGCGGCTGCTGCTGCTGCTGCTGCTGCTGCTGCTGCTGCTGCTGCTGCTGCTGTGGAAGGAATGGGGGGCTTTGGTGGCTTTGTGGTGGACCCAGAGCTGGGCGAATCCCTGTGCTTCTCCCTTCCAAAGGCTCAGGGGAGTTTCCTTCTTGCCTTTTGAGAGGAGCCTCCCGTTTCCGGACGGGGCCAGGGTATGGAGGCCTGAGCGAACCCAGGTCTGGTGAATGAAGCAGGGTTGATTGGAATCACCCAGCAAGCTCTCAGGGAGTTCCCTCGTGGCTGCCTGGCTTGAGAGTGCCTATCTGGCAGTGCTGTGGCTGTGGACATGGCTCCAGCGAGATCCAAGTCTGGCCAAAGGGCACCCCAATGTCACAGGGGGCATCGAGATCCATTTATAAAGACGAAGAGATGGGGACAGTATGAGCTTAATTGAGAAAGAAGAAAAGGGGTACACATGCTTATTCTGACAGTGTAGCTAAGGGTATTGCCAGATGAGGCAGTCCCAAAGGCTCTCCTGACCCTCTGCCTCAGGTGGCAGAGTGTTTGAAGGGCAAGCCTTGGGATGGACAGCATCACAGTGGATTCATTGCTGGGGCAGAGTGTATCTGCATGCCACACATGGGGGCAGGAACATCAATTAGGGATTTAGAAACATAAAAGGAAATGCTAGTACAGAAAGAAATTTATCCACACTTGGTCATCACGTCGGGTCCCAGCTCATAGTGCCAGTGCCCCTTGTCAGGGTCAACGGAGCCCGCCTGGCTTCTCCTGAGAGGCAGGGCTATGTAGCATAGCGCATGCTGTGGGGAATCCCAAGCCATTAAGGGTGTGGGATTTTATCGGTGATTATTTTCCATTCTCACGGATGTATGGTGCCCAGTTTCACTTGAGCACAAACGCGATCCAGTCGTACATGTATATGCATCTTCTTTTGGTCGCAGTGTCTTCCATTTTGGTTCCACAGAAGTGGCCAGGTATAATCCCTGTGCTATAGAGCAGGACTTCATTGCTAACACATGCCAAGCACAAGAGGTTGACTCTACCACTCCCAAATCCCAGGCCTTCCCACAGCCTCCCCCTACCATCTGGCAACCACAGCGATGTTTTCCAGTCTATGAGCTGCTTCTACATAGAAAGGTTCGTTGGTTCCATTTGCTAGCTTCCACATAGAAGGGATAGCCCTTGGTATGTGTCGTTCGTGTTCCGACTTAGTTCACCTAGTATGAAACGAGGTGTCACCTAGCTTCTCGTGCCACCTACATGGCTGCGAATGGCATTTTCCTCTTGCTCTGGGGTTTTCGGGGTTCTGCTTTTTTTTTTTTTCTCAATGTTTGAGGAGCATTCCAATGTGTACATATCCACTCTCTTCCTAATCCAATCATCTCTCGATGGACATTGAGTTGTTTTCCATGGCTGGCTATTGGGAAGTGTGCTGCATGAACATAGCGGGGGCTTTTACATTTTTCAAAGACCCAATTCCGGAAATAGGACCAAGAGTGGGAGGCCTGGGTGCTGAGGTCGTCCGCTATTGATTTTTGTGGATTCCCTCGATCGTGTGGTCCATCGCGGTTGTCCACACGTACAAAAATACCCACCGTGGAGGAGGGCATCTTCTTGTCCACACCCTCTCAGGGATGTGTGCCTTGTAGACTTCCTAATGGTGGCCCTTCAGAGAGAGGTGGGTTGGTCCTTCAGAGTCCCTTTGACGTGCATGTCTCTCCTCATGAGGGATGCGGGGCACTTGTCTCCCAGTGCTTTTTGCCCTCTGCATGTCTGTTTTGGGAAATGTCTCTTGAGGTCTTTTGCCATTTTCCCCTTGGGTTTGGGGTTTTGTTGGGCTGTTGGCTGGTGTCTGCGGTCGAGCTGTTGATTGGGAGGCCCCAGGCTGACCTGGGCTCTGGTGCCAGGAGGAAAGTGCCTGAGGGTCGTGCATGGAAGGTGGTCAAACGGTGATCCTTTGGTGAGCAGCTGTGTTAATCCCTGGGCAGTTTCTCGCCTGAGGTCTCCTGAAACGCCGTCCTTGTCTTTACCTTGGAGCCTCTTCCGTTCCCTCAATGCAGCTGGTCCGGAAATCGGACCTAAGGCTGGTAGATTGATTGCGAACAAGGGAGGTGTCCCCAAGAGTCCCCCCAGTCCCCTGGGGAACAGAGCTGTCTTTGTCCCTGTGGCGGGCGTGCTCACCTCTGCTGCTGGGAAAACATCGACGTGCAGACAACTCAGGCCAGCTGCGGTGGGGTCCATACACTAGGAAGCACGAGGGAAAGAGAGGACAAAAGGAATGAACGGAAAGAAGCAGTATTCTGGCATAGGAATGAAGGCGTCACAGCTGGAAAGCTATGAACAAAATCAGTGGGTACATACCTACGGACCTGTCTCCATAACGGCATCGTGGCAGGGCTATCTCCCAAAGGGAGAAGGCTGTCCTGATAGGATGGGTTGGGAGCTGAAGGTTTGCATGGAGTGGCAAGGTGGAGGTGGGCCTCCAGGCTCCGAAAGCCTTTGAGAGAGCAATGGCCCTCCTGGATTGGCCCTTCTTGCTAGATCAGGCCGGCGGCGGGGGCGGCCGCGGCGGCGGCAGCGCAGCTGCGGGGGAAGGCCATTCCAGGAGCATATTGCCCCCAGCCAGTGCCGCCCTGGGGGGCGGCTGAGGCAGAGAGAGGAGGAAAACCTGAGAGTTGCTGTTAGAGCAGGTGTCCACAAGACGGCGCCAGAGCACCTTCTGGACCCAGGTGCAGCGGCAAGGCTGCAGGTGCAGGCTGAGTGGTGGGATGGAGAGTGTGTGGATAGGAAGCCACAGCAAGCGCCCAGAGGCCTTTGCGTTGGTTCCTGGGCACCGGGGACTGTCTGGTCCAAGACGCCTCCTGTCAGGCAGAGGACACAGGCGTCCCTGTAGCATTGGGAGGTGGATCGGCAGCCTGGTGGCTTGGGAGTGTGCTTCGAAGGCTGCTGGAAGGAGTCACTGGGTGTCGGAACGCCTTGTGTTCCTCCAGACGCAGGAGCGGAGACCCGCCCAGCATCTGTGTGGTCTCGGGAGCTGGCCATTTGCCAGGCCCTGACCGTCGGTGGTGGATGTGGGTGGAGAATCAGGCGGCTGCTGCTGCTGCTGCTGCTGCTGCTGCTGCTGTGGAAGGAATGGGGGGCTTTGGTGGCTTTGTGGTGGACCCATAGCTGGGCGAATCCCTGTGCTTCTCCCTTCCAAAGGCTCAGGGGAGTTTCCTTCTTGCCTTTTGAGAGGAGCCTCCCGTTTCCGGACGGGGCCAGGGTATGGAGGCCTGAGCGAACCCAGGTCTGGTGAATGAAGCAGGGTTGATTGGAATCACCCAGCAAGCTCTCAGGGAGTTCCCTCGTGGCTGCCTGGCTTGAGAGTGCCTATCTGGCAGTGCTGTGGCTGTGGACATGGCTCCAGCGAGATCCAAGTCTGGCCAAAGGGCACCCCATTGTCACAGGGGGCATCGAGATCCATTTATAAAGACGAAGAGATGGGGACAGTATGAGCTTAATTGAGAAAGAAGAAAAGGGGTACACATGCTTATTCTGACAGTGTAGCTAAGGGTATTGCCAGATGAGGCAGTCCCAAAGGCTCTCCTGACCCTCTGCCTCAGGTGGCAGAGTGTTTGAAGGGCAAGCCTTGGGATGGACAGCATCGCAGTGGATTCATTGCCGGGGCAGAGTGTATCTGCATGCCACACATGGGGGCAGGAACATCAATTAGGGATTTAGAAACATAAAAGGAAAGGCTAGTACAGAAAGAAATTTATCCACGCTTGGTCATCACGTCGGGTCCCAGCTCATAGTGCCAGTGCCCCTTGTCAGGGTCAACGGAGCCCGCCTGGCTTCTCCTGAGAGGCAGGGCTATGTAGCATAGCACATGCTGTGGGGAATCCCAAGCCATTAAGGGTGTGGGATTTTATCGGTGATTATTTTCCATTCTCACGGATGTATGGTGCCCAGTTTCACTTGAGCACAAACGCGATCCAGTCGTACATGTATATGCATCTTCTTTTGGTCGCAGTGTCTTCCATTTTGGTTCCACAGAAGTGGCCAGGTAGAATCCCTGTGCTATAGAGCAGGACTTCATTGCTAACACATGCCAAGCACAAGAGGTTGACTCTACCACTCCCAAATCCCAGGCCTTCCCACAGCCTCCCCCTACCATCTGGCAACCACAGCGATGTTTTCCAGTCTATGAGCTGCTTCTACATAGAAAGGTTCGTTGGTTCCATTTGCTAGCTTCCACATAGAAGGGATAGCCCTTGGTATGTGTCGTTCGTGTTCCGACTTAGTTCACCTAGTATGAAACGAGGTGTCACCTAGCTTCTCGTGCCACCTACATGGCTGCGAATGGCATTTTCCTCTTGCTCTGGGGTTTTCGGGGTTCTGCTTTTTTTTTTTTTCTCAATGTTTGAGGAGCATTCCAATGTGTACATATCCACTCTCTTCCTAATCCAATCATCTCTCGATGGACATTGAGTTGTTTTCCATGGCTGGCTATTGGGAAGTGTGCTGCATGAACATAGCGGGGGCTTTTACATTTTTCAAAGACCCAATTCCGGAAGTAGGACCAAGAGTGGGAGGCCTGGGTGCTGAGGTCGTCCGCTATTGATTTTTGTGGATTCCCTCGATCGTGTGGTCCATCGCGGTTGTCCACACGTACAAAAATACCCACCGTGGAGGAGGGCATCTTCTTGTCCACACCCTCTCAGGGATGTGTGCCTTGTAGACTTCCTAATGGTGGCCCTTCAGAGAGAGGTGGGTTGGTCCTGCAGAGTCCCTTTGACGTGCATGTCTCTCCTCATGAGGGATGCGGGGCACATGTCTCCCAGTGCTTTTTGCCCTCTGCATGTCTGTTTCGGGAAATGTCTCTTGAGGTCTTTTGCCATTTTCCCCTTGGGTTTGGGGTTTTGTTGGGCTGTTGGCTGGTGTCTGCGGTCGAGCTGTTGATTGGGAGACCCCAGGCTGACCTGGGCTCTGGTGCCAGGAGGAAAGTGCCTGAGGGTCGTGCATGGAAGGTGGTCAAACGGTGATCCTTTGGTGAGCAGCTGTGTTAATCCCTGGGCAGTTTCTCGCCTGAGGTCTCCTGAAACGCCGTCCTTGTCTTTACCTTGGAGCCTCTTCCGTTCCCTCAATACAGCTGGTCCGGAAATCGGACCTAAGGCTGGTAGATTGACTGCGAACAAGGGAGGTGTCCCCAAGAGTCCCCCCAATCCCCTGGGGAACAGAGCTGTCTTTGTCCCTGTGGCGGGCGTGCTCACCTCTGCTGCTGGGAAAACATCGACGTGCAGACAACTCAGGCCAGCTGCGGTGGGGTCCATACACTAGGAAGCACGAGGGAAAGAGAGGACAAAAGGAATGAACAGAAAGAAGCAGTATTCTGGCATAGGAATGAAGGCGTCACAGCTGGAAAGCTATGAACAAAATCAGTGGGTACATACCTACGGACCTGTCTCCATAACGGCATCGTGGCAGGGCTATCTCCCAAAGGGAGAAGGCTGTCCTGATAGGATGGGTTGGGAGCTGAAGGTTTGCATGGAGTGGCAAGGTGGAGGTGGGCCTCCAGGCTCCGAAAGCCTTTGAGAGAGCAATGGCCCTCCTGGATTGGCCCTTCTTGCTAGATCAGGCCGGCGGCGGGGGCGGCCGCGGCGGCGGCAGCGCAGCTGCGGGGGAAGGCCATTCCAGGAGCATATTGCCCCCAGCCAGTGCCGCCCTGGGGGGCGGCTGAGGCAGAGAGAGGAGGAAAACCTGAGAGTTGCTGTTAGAGCAGGTGTCCACAAGACGGCGCCAGAGCACCTTCTGGACCCAGGTGCAGCGGCAAGGCTGCAGGTGCAGGCTGAGTGGTGGGATGGAGAGTGTGTGGATAGGAAGCCACAGCAAGCGCCCAGAGGCCTTTGCGTTGGTTCCTGGGCACCGGGGACTGTTTGGTCCAAGACGCCTCCTGTCAGGCAGAGGACACAGGCGTCCCTGTAGCATTGGGAGGTGGATCGGCAGCCTGGTGGCTTGGGAGTGTGCTTCGAAGGCTGCTGGAAGGAGTCACTGGGTGTCGGAACGCCTTGTGTTCCTCCAGACGCAGGAGCGGAGACCCGCCCAGCATCTGTGTGGTCTCGGGAGCTGGCCATTTGCAAGGCCCTGACCGTCGGTGGTGGATGTGGGTGGAGAATCAGGCGGCTGCTGCTGCTGCTGCTGCTGCTGCTGTGGAAGGAATGGGGGGCTTTGGTGGCTTTGTGGTGGACCCAGAGCTGGGCGAATCCCTGTGCTTCTCCCTTCCAAAGGCTCAGGGGAGTTTCCTTCTTGCCTTTTGAGAGGAGCCTCCCGTTTCTGGACGGGGCCAGGGTATGGAGGCCTGAGCGAACCCAGGTCTGGTGAATGAAGCAGGGTTGATTGGAATCACCCAGCAAGCTCTCAGGGAGTTCCCTCGTGGCTGCCTGGCTTGAGAGTGTCTATCTGTCAGTGCTGTGGCTGTGGACATGGCTCCAGCGAGATCCAAGTCTGGCCAAAGTGCACCCCATTGTCACAGGGAGCATCGAGATCCGTTTATAAAGACGAAGAGATGGGGACAGTGTGAGCTTAATTGAGAAAGAAGAAAAGGGGTACACATGCTTATTCTGACAGTGTAGCTAAGGGTATTGCCAGATGAGGCAGTCCCAAAGGCTCTCCTGACCCTCTGCCTCAGGTGGCAGAGTGTTTGAAGGGCAAGCCTTGGGATGGACAGCATCGCAGTGGATTCATTGCCGGGGCAGAGTGTATCTGCATGCCACACATGGGGGCAGGAACATCAATTAGGGATTTAGAAACATAAAAGGAAATGCTAGTACAGAAAGAAATTTATCCTCGCTTGGTCATCACGTCGGGTCCCAGCTCATAGTGCCAGTGCCCCTTGTCAGGGTCAACGGAGCCCGCCTGGCTTCTCCTGAGAGGCAGGGCTATGTAGCATAGCGCATGCTGTGGGGAATCCCAAGCCATTAAGGGTGTGGGATTTTATCGGTGATTATTTTCCATTCTCACGGATGTATGGTGCCCAGTTTCACTTGAGCACAAACGCGATCCAGTCGTACATGTATATGCATCTTCTTTTGGTCGCAGTGTCTTCCATTTTGGTTCCACAGAAGTGGCCAGGTATAATCCCTGTGCTATAGAGCAGGACTTCATTGCTAACACATGCCAAGCACAAGAGGTTGACTCTACCACTCCCAAATCCCAGGCCTTCCCACAGCCTCCCCCTACCATCTGGCAACCACAGCGATGTTTTCCAGTCTATGAGCTGCTTCTACATAGAAAGGTTCGTAGGTTCCATTTGCTAGCTTCCACATAGAAGGGATAGCCCTTGGTATGTGTCGTTCGTGTTCCGACTTAGTTCACCTAGTATGAAACGAGGTGTCACCTAGCTTCTCGTGCCACCTACATGGCTGCGAATGGCATTTTCCTCTTGCTCTGGGGTTTTCGGGGTTCTGCTTTTTTTTTTTTTTTTTCTCAATGTTTGAGGAGCATTCCAATGTGTACATATCCACTCTCTTCCTAATCCAATCATCTCTCGATGGACATTGAGTTGTTTTCCATGGCTGGCTATTGGGAAGTGTGCTGCATGAACATAGCGGGGGCTTTTACATTTTTCACAGACCCAATTCCGGAAATAGGACCAAGAGTGGGAGGCCTGGGTGCTGAGGTCGTCCGCTATTGATTTTTGTGGATTCCCTCGATCGTGTGGTCCATCGCGGTTGTCCACACGTACAAAAATACCCACCGTGGAGGAGGGCATCTTCTTGTCCACACCCTCTCAGGGATGTGTGCCTTGTAGACTTCCTAATGGTGGCCCTTCAGAGAGAGGTGGGTTGGTCCTGCAGAGTCCCTTTGACGTGCATGTCTCTCCTCATGAGGGATGCGGGGCACATGTCTCCCAGTGGTTTTTGCCCTCTGCATGTCTGTTTCGGGAAATGTCTCTTGAGGTCTTTTGCCATTTTCCCCTTGGGTTTGGGGTTTTGTTGGGCTGTTGGCTGGTGTCTGCGGTCGAGCTGTTGATTGGGAGGCCCCAGGCTGACCTGGGCTCTGGTGCCAGGAGGAAAGTGCCTGAGGGTCGTGCATGGAAGGTGGTCAAACGGTGATCCTTTGGTGAGCAGCTGTGTTAATCCCTGGGCAGTTTCTCGCCTGAGGTCTCCTGAAACGCCGTCCTTGTCTTTACCTTGGAGCCTCTTCCGTTCCCTCAATGCAGCTGGTCCGGAAATCGGACCTAAGGCTGGTAGATTGATTGCGAACAAGGGAGGTGTCCCCAAGAGTCCCCCCAGTCCCCTGGGGAACAGAGCTGTCTTTGTCCCTGTGGCGGGCGTGCTCACCTCTGCTGCTGGGAAAACATCGACGTGCAGACAACTCAGGCCAGCTGCGGTGGGGTCCATACACTAGGAAGCACGAGGGAAAGAGAGGACAAAAGGAATGAATGGAAAGAAGCAGTATTCTGGCATAGGAATGAAGGCGTCACAGCTGGAAAGCTATGAACAAAATCAGTGGGTACATACCTACGGACCTGTCTCCATAACGGCATCGTGGCAGGGCTATCTCCCAAAGGGAGAAGGCTGTCCTGATAGGATGGGTTGGGAGCTGAAGGTTTGCATGGAGTGGCAAGGTGGAGGTGGGCCTCCAGGCTCCGAAAGCCTTTGAGAGAGCAATGGCCCTCCTGGATTGGCCCTTCTTGCTAGATCAGGCCGGGGGCGGCGGGTGCGTGTGCGGGGGCGGGGGAAGGCCATTCCAGGAGCATATTGCCCCCAGCCAGTGCCGCCCTGGGGGGCGGCTGAGGCAGAGAGAGGAGGAAAACCTGAGAGTTGCTGTTAGAGCAGGTGTCCACAAGACGGCGCCAGAGCACCTTCTGGACCCAGGTGCAGCGGCAAGGCTGCAGGTGCAGGCTGAGTGGTGGGATGGAGAGTGTGTGGATAGGAAGCCACAGCAAGCGCCCAGAGGCCTTTGCGTTGGTTCCTGGGCACCGGGGACTGTCTGGTCCAAGACGCCTCCTGTCAGGCAGAGGACACAGGCGTCCCTGTAGCATTGGGAGGTGGATCGGCAGCCTGGTGGCTTGGGAGTGTGCTTCGAAGGCTGCTGGAAGGAGTCACTGGGTGTCGGAACGCCTTGTGTTCCTCCAGACGCAGGAGCGGAGACCCGCCCAGCATCTGTGTGGTCTCGGGAGCTGGCCATTTGCCAGGCCCTGACCGTCGGTGGTGGATGTGGGTGGAGAATCAGGCGGCTGCTGCTGCTGCTGCTGCTGCTGCTGCTGCTGTGGAAGGAATGGGGGGCTTTGGTGGCTTTGTGGTGGACCCAGAGCTGGGCGAATCCCTGTGCTTCTCCCTTCCAAAGGCTCAGGGGAGTTTCCTTCTTGCCTTTTGAGAGGAGCCTCCCGTTTCCGGACGGGGCCAGGGTATGGAGGCCTGAGCGAACCCAGGTCTGGTGAATGAAGCAGGGTTGATTGGAATCACCCAGCAAGCTCTCAGGGAGTTCCCTCGTGGCTGCCTGTCTTGAGAGTGCCTATCTGGCAGTGCTGTGGCTGTGGACATGGCTCCAGCGAGATCCAAGTCTGGCCAAAGGGCACCCCATTGTCACAGGGGGCATCGAGATCCATTTATAAAGACGAAGAGATGGGGACAGTATGAGCTTAATTGAGAAAGAAGAAAAGGGGTACACATGCTTATTCTGACAGTGTAGCTAAGGGTATTGCCAGATGAGGCAGTCCCAAAGGCTCTCCTGACCCTCTGCCTCAGGTGGCAGAGTGTTTGAAGGGCAAGCCTTGGGATGGACAGCATCGCAGTGGATTCATTGCTGGGGCAGAGTGTATCTGCATGCCACACATGGGGGCAGGAACATCAATTAGGGATTTAGAAACATAAAAGGAAATGCTAGTACAGAAAGAAATTTATCCACACTTGGTCATCACGTCGGGTCCCAGCTCATAGTGCCAGTGCCCCTTGTCAGGGTCAACGGAGCCCGCCTGGCTTCTCCTGAGAGGCAGGGCTATGTAGCATAGCGCATGCTGTGGGGAATCCCAAGCCATTAAGGGTGTGGGATTTTATCGGTGATTATTTTCCATTCTCACGGATGTATGGTGCCCAGTTTCACTTGAGCACAAACGCGATCCAGTCGTACATGTATATGCATCTTCTTTTGGTCGCAGTGTCTTCCATTTTGGTTCCACAGAAGTGGCCAGGTATAATCCCTGTGCTATAGAGCAGGACTTCATTGCTAACACATGCCAAGCACAAGAGGTTGACTCTACCACTCCCAAATCCCAGGCCTTCCCACAGCCTCCCCCTACCATCTGGCAACCACAGCGATGTTTTCCAGTCTATGAGCTGCTTCTACATAGAAAGGTTCGTTGGTTCCATTTGCTAGCTTCCACATAGAAGGGATAGCCCTTGGTATGTGTCGTTCGTGTTCCGACTTAGTTCACCTAGTATGAAACGAGGTGTCACCTAGCTTCTCGTGCCACCTACATGGCTGCGAATGGCATTTTCCTCTTGCTCTGGGGTTTTCGGGGTTCTGCTTTTTTTTTTTTTTTTCTCAATGTTTGAGGAGCATTCCAATGTGTACATATCCACTCTCTTCCTAATCCAATCATCTCTCGATGGACATTGAGTTGTTTTCCATGGCTGGCTATTGGGAAGTGTGCTGCATGAACATAGCGGGGGCTTTTACATTTTTCAAAGACCCAATTCCGGAAATAGGACCAAGAGTGGGAGGCCTGGGTGCTGAGGTCGTCCGCTATTGATTTTTGTGGATTCCCTCGATCGTGTGGTCCATCGCGGTTGTCCACACGTACAAAAATACCCACCGTGGAGGAGGGCATCTTCTTGTCCACACCCTCTCAGGGATGTGTGCCTTGTAGACTTCCTAATGGTGGCCCTTCAGAGAGAGGTGGGTTGGTCCTGCAGAGTCCCTTTGACGTGCATGTCTCTCCTCATGAGGGATGCGGGGCACATGTCTCTCAGTGCTTTTTGCCCTCTGCATGTCTGTTTCGGGAAATGTCTCTTGAGGTCTTTTGCCATTTTCCCCTTGGGTTTGGGGTTTTGTTGGGCTGTTGGCTGGTGTCTGCGGTCGAGCTGTTGATTGGGAGGCCCCAGGCTGACCTGGGCTCTGGTGCCAGGAGGAAAGTGCCTGAGGGTCGTGCATGGAAGGTGGTCAAACGGTGATCCTTTGGTGAGCAGCTGTGTTAATCCCTGGGCAGTTTCTCGCCTGAGGTCTCCTGAAACGCCGTCCTTGTCTTTACCTTGGAGCCTCTTCCGTTCCCTCAATGCAGCTGGTCCGGAAATCGGACCTAAGGCTGGTAGATTGATTGCGAACAAGGGAGGTGTCCCCAAGAGTCCCCCCAGTCCCCTGGGGAACAGAGCTGTCTTTGTCCCTGTGGCGGGCGTGCTCACCTCTGCTGCTGGGAAAACATCGACGTGCAGACAACTCAGGCCAGCTGCGGTGGGGTCCATACACTAGGAAGCACGAGGGAAAGAGAGGACAAAAGGAATGAACGGAAAGAAGCAGTATTCTGGCATAGGAATGAAGGCGTCACAGCTGGAAAGCTATGAACAAAATCAGTGGGTACATACCTACGGACCTGTCTCCATAGCGGCATCGTGGCAGGGCTATCTCCCAAAGGGAGAAGGCTGTCCTGATAGGATGGGTTGGGAGCTGAAGGTTTGCATGGAGTGGCAAGGTGGAGGTGGGCCTCCAGGCTCCGAAAGCCTTTGAGAGAGCAATGGCCCTCCTGGATTGGCCCTTCTTGGTAGATCAGGCCGGGGGCGGCGGGTGCGTGTGCGGGGGCGGGGGAAGGCCATTCCAGGAGCATATTGCCCCCAGCCAGTGCCGCCCTGGGGGGCGGCTGAGGCAGAGAGAGGAGGAAAACCTGAGAGTTGCTGTTAGAGCAGGTGTCCACAAGACGGCGCCAGAGCACCTTCTGGACCCAGGTGCAGCGGCAAGGCTGCAGGTGCAGGCTGAGTGGTGGGATGGAGAGTGTGTGGATAGGAAGCCACAGCAAGCGCCCAGAGGCCTTTGCGTTGGTTCCTGGGCACCGGGGACTGTCTGGTCCAAGACGCCTCCTGTCAGGCAGAGGACACAGGCGTCCCTGTAGCATTGGGAGGTGGATCGGCAGCCTGGTGGCTTGGGAGTGTGCTTCGAAGGCTGCTGGAAGGAGTCACTGGGTGTCGGAACGCCTTGTGTTCCTCCAGACGCAGGAGCGGAGACCCGCCCAGCATCTGTGTGGTCTCGGGAGCTGGCCATTTGCAAGGCCCTGACCGTCGGTGGTGGATGTGGGTGGAGAATCAGGCGGCTGCTGCTGCTGCTGCTGCTGCTGCTGCTGCTGCTGTGGAAGGAATGGGGGGCTTTGGTGGCTTTGTGGTGGACCCAGAGCTGGGCGAATCCCTGTGCTTCTCCCTTCCAAAGGCTCAGGGGAGTTTCCTTCTTGCCTTTTGAGAGGAGCCTCCCGTTTCCGGACGGGGCCAGGGTATGGAGGCCTGAGCGAACCCAGGTCTGGTGAATGAAGCAGGGTTGATTGGAATCACCCAGCAAGCTCTCAGGGAGTTCCCTCGTGGCTGCCTGGCTTGAGAGTGCCTATCTGTCAGTGCTGTGGCTGTGGACATGGCTCCAGCGAGATCCAGGTCTGGCCAAAGGGCACCCCATTGTCACAGGGGGCATCGAGATCCATTTATAAAGACGAAGAGATGGGGACAGTATGAGCTTAATTGAGAAAGAAGAAAAGGGGTACACATGCTTATTCTGACAGTGTAGCTAAGGGTATTGCCAGATGAGGCAGTCCCAAAGGCTCTCCTGACCCTCTGCCTCAGGTGGCAGAGTGTTTGAAGGGCAAGCCTTGGGATGGACAGCATCGCAGTGGATTCATTGCCGGGGCAGAGTGTATCTGCATGCCACACATGGGGGCAGGAACATCAATTAGGGATTTAGAAACATAAAAGGAAATGCTAGTACAGAAAGAAATTTATCCACACTTGGTCATCACGTCGGGTCCCAGCTCATAGTGCCAGTGCCCCTTGTCAGGGTCAACGGAGCCCGCCTGGCTTCTCCTGAGAGGCAGGGCTATGTAGCATAGCGCATGCTGTGGGGAATCCCAAGCCATTAAGGGTGTGGGATTTTATCGGTGATTATTTTCCATTCTCACGGATGTATGGTGCCCAGTTTCACTTGAGCACAAACGCGATCCAGTCGTACATGTATATGCATCTTCTTGTGGTCGCAGTGTCTTCCATTTTGGTTCCACAGAAGTGGCCAGGTATAATCCCTGTGCTATAGAGCAGGACTTCATTGCTAACACATGCCAAGCACAAGAGGTTGACTCTACCACTCCCAAATCCCAGGCCTTCCCACAGCCTCCCCCTACCATCTGGCAACCACAGCGATGTTTTCCAGTCTATGAGCTGCTTCTACATAGAAAGGTTCGTTGGTTCCATTTGCTAGCTTCCACATAGAAGGGATAGCCCTTGGTATGTGTCGTTCGTGTTCCGACTTAGTTCACCTAGTATGAAACGAGGTGTCACCTAGCTTCTCGTGCCACCTACATGGCTGCGAATGGCATTTTCCTCTTGCTCTGGGGTTTTCGGGGTTCTGCTTTTTTTTTTTTTTCTCAATGTTTGAGGAGCATTCCAATGTGTACATATCCACTCTCTTCCTAATCCAATCATCTCTCGATGGACATTGAGTTGTTTTCCATGGCTGGCTATTGGGAAGTGTGCTGCATGAACATAGCGGGGGCTTTTACATTTTTCAAAGACCCAATTCCGGAAATAGGACCAAGAGTGGGAGGCCTGGGTGCTGAGGTCGTCCGCTATTGATTTTTGTGGATTCCCTCGATCGTGTGGTCCATCGCGGTTGTCCACACGTACAAAAATACCCACCGTGGAGGAGGGCATCTTCTTGTCCACACCCTCTCAGGGATGTGTGCCTTGTAGACTTCCTAATGGTGGCCCTTCAGAGAGAGGTGGGTTGGTCCTGCAGAGTCCCTTTGACGTGCATGTCTCTCCTCATGAGGGATGCGGGGCACATGTCTCCCAGTGGTTTTTGCCCTCTGCATGTCTGTTTCGGGAAATGTCTCTTGAGGTCTTTTGCCATTTTCCCCTTGGGTTTGGGGTTTTGTTGGGCTGTTGGCTGGTGTCTGCGGTCGAGCTGTTGATTGGGAGGCCCCAGGCTGACCTGGGCTCTGGTGCCAGGAGGAAAGTGCCTGAGGGTCGTGCATGGAAGGTGGTCAAACGGTGATCCTTTGGTGAGCAGCTGTGTTAATCCCTGGGCAGTTTCTCGCCTGAGGTCTCCTGAAACGCCGTCCTTGTCTTTACCTTGGAGCCTCTTCCGTTCCCTCAATGCAGCTGGTCCGGAAATCGGACCTAAGGCTGGTAGATTGATTGCGAACAAGGGAGGTGTCCCCAAGAGTCCCCCCAGTCCCCTGGGGAACAGAGCTGTCTTTGTCCCTGTGGCGGGCGTGCTCACCTCTGCTGCTGGGAAAACATCGACGTGCAGACAACTCAGGCCAGCTGCGGTGGGGTCCATACACTAGGAAGCACGAGGGAAAGAGAGGACAAAAGGAATGAACGGAAAGAAGCAGTATTCTGGCATAGGAATGAAGGCGTCACAGCTGGAAAGCTATGAACAAAATCAGTGGGTACATACCTACGGACCTGTCTCCATAACGGCATCGTGGCAGGGCTATCTCCCAAAGGGAGAAGGCTGTCCTGATAGGATGGGTTGGGAGCTGAAGGTTTGCATGGAGTGGCAAGGTGGAGGTGGGCCTCCAGACTCCGAAAGCCTTTGAGAGAGCAATGGCCCTCCTGGATTGGCCCTTCTTGGTAGATCAGGCCGTGGGCGGCGGGTGCGTGTGCGGGGGCGGGGGAAGGCCATTCCAGGAGCATATTGCCCCCAGCCAGTGCCGCCCTGGGGGGCGGCTGAGGCAGAGAGAGGAGGAAAACCTGAGAGTTGCTGTTAGAGCAGGTGTCCACAAGACGGCGCCAGAGCACCTTCTGGACCCAGGTGCAGCGGCAAGGCTGCAGGTGCAGGCTGAGTGGTGGGATGGAGAGTGTGTGGATAGGAAGCCACAGCAAGCGCCCAGAGGCCTTTGCGTTGGTTCCTGGGCACCGGGGACTGTCTGGTCCAAGACGCCTCCTGTCAGGCAGAGGACACAGGCGTCCCTGTAGCATTGGGAGGTGGATCGGCAGCCTGGTGGCTTGGGAGTGTGCTTCGAAGGCTGCTGGAAGGAGTCACTGGGTGTCGGAACGCCTTGTGTTCCTCCAGACGCAGGAGCGGAGACCCGCCCAGCATCTGTGTGGTCTCGGGAGCTGGCCATTTGCAAGGCCCTGACCGTCGGTGGTGGATGTGGGTGGAGAATCAGGCGGCTGCTGCTGCTGCTGCTGCTGCTGCTGCTGCTGCTGTGGAAGGAATGGGGGGCTTTGGTGGCTTTGTGGTGGACCCAGAGCTGGGCGAATCCCTGTGCTTCTCCCTTCCAAAGGCTCAGGGGAGTTTCCTTCTTGCCTTTTGAGAGGAGCCTCCCGTTTCTGGACGGGGCCAGGGTATGGAGGCCTGAGCGAACCCAGGTCTGGTGAATGAAGCAGGGTTGATTGGAATCACCCAGCAAGCTCTCAGGGAGTTCCCTCGTGGCTGCCTGGCTTGAGAGTGTCTATCTGTCAGTGCTGTGGCTGTGGACATGGCTCCAGCGAGATCCAAGTCTGGCCAAAGGGCACCCCATTGTCACAGGGGGCATCGAGATCCATTTATAAAGACGAAGAGATGGGGACAGTATGAGCTTAATTGAGAAAGAAGAAAAGGGGTACACATGCTTATTCTGACAGTGTAGCTAAGGGTATTGCCAGATGAGGCAGTCCCAAAGGCTCTCCTGACCCTCTGCCTCAGGTGGCAGAGTGTTTGAAGGGCAAGCCTTGGGATGGACAGCATCGCAGTGGATTCATTGCCGGGGCAGAGTGTATCTGCATGCCACACATGGGGGCAGGAACATCAATTAGGGATTTAGAAACATAAAAGGAAAGGCTAGTACAGAAAGAAATTTATCCACGCTTGGTCATCACGTCGGGTCCCAGCTCATAGTGCCAGTGCCCCTTGTCAGGGTCAACGGAGCCCGCCTGGCTTCTCCTGAGAGGCAGGGCTATGTACCATAGCACATGCTGTGGGGAATCCCAAGCCATTAAGGGTGTGGGATTTTATCGGTGATTATTTTCCATTCTCACGGATGTATGGTGCCCAGTTTCACTTGAGCACAAACGCGATCCAGTCGTACATGTATATGCATCTTCTTTTGGTCGCAGTGTCTTCCATTTTGGTTCCACAGAAGTGGCCAGGTATAATCCCTGTGCTATAGAGCAGGACTTCATTGCTAACACATGCCAAGCACAAGAGGTTGACTCTACCACTCCCAAATCCCAGGCCTTCCCACAGCCTCCCCCTACCATCTGGCAACCACAGCGATGTTTTCCAGTCTATGAGCTGCTTCTACATAGAAAGGTTCGTTGGTTCCATTTGCTAGCTTCCACATAGAAGGGATAGCCCTTGGTATGTGTCGTTCGTGTTCCGACTTAGTTCACCTAGTATGAAACGAGGTGTCACCTAGCTTCTCGTGCCACCTACATGGCTGCGAATGGCATTTTCCTCTTGCTCTGGGGTTTTCGGGGTTCTGCTTTTTTTTTTTTTTCTCAATGTTTGAGGAGCATTCCAATGTGTACATATCCACTCTCTTCCTAATCCAATCATCTCTCGATGGACATTGAGTTGTTTTCCATGGCTGGCTATTGGGAAGTGTGCTGCATGAACATAGCGGGGGCTTTTACATTTTTCAAAGACCCAATTCCGGAAGTAGGACCAAGAGTGGGAGGCCTGGGTGCTGAGGTCGTCCGCTATTGATTTTTGTGGATTCCCTCGATCGTGTGGTCCATCGCGGTTGTCCACACGTACAAAAATACCCACCGTGGAGGAGGGCATCTTCTTGTCCACACCCTCTCAGGGATGTGTGCCTTGTAGACTTCCTAATGGTGGCCCTTCAGAGAGAGGTGGGTTGGTCCTGCAGAGTCCCTTTGACGTGCATGTCTCTCCTCATGAGGGATGCGGGGCACATGTCTCCCAGTGCTTTTTGCCCTCTGCATGTCTGTTTCGGGAAATGTCTCTTGAGGTCTTTTGCCATTTTCCCCTTGGGTTTGGGGTTTTGTTGGGCTGTTGGCTGGTGTCTGCGGTCGAGCTGTTGATTGGGAGACCCCAGGCTGACCTGGGCTCTGGTGCCAGGAGGAAAGTGCCTGAGGGTCGTGCATGGAAGGTGGTCAAACGGTGATCCTTTGGTGAGCAGCTGTGTTAATCCCTGGGCAGTTTCTCGCCTGAGGTCTCCTGAAACGCCGTCCTTGTCTTTACCTTGGAGCCTCTTCCGTTCCCTCAATACACCTGGTCCGGAAATCGGACCTAAGGCTGGTAGATTGACTGCGAAAAAGGGAGGTGTCCCCAAGAGTCCCCCCAATCCCCTGGGGAACAGAGCTGTCTTTGTCCCTGTGGCGGGCGTGCTCACCTCTGCTGCTGGGAAAACATCGACGTGCAGACAACTCAGGCCAGCTGCGGTGGGGTCCATACACTAGGAAGCACGAGGGAAAGAGAGGACAAAAGGAATGAACGGAAAGAAGCAGTATTCTGGCATAGGAATGAAGGCGTCACAGCTGGAAAGCTATGAACAAAATCAGTGGGTACATACCTACGGACCTGTCTCCATAACGGCATCGTGGCAGGGCTATCTCCCAAAGGGAGAAGGCTGTCCTGATAGGATGGGTTGGGAGCTGAAGGTTTGCATGGAGTGGCAAGGTGGAGGTGGGCCTCCAGGCTCCGAAAGCCTTTGAGAGAGCAATGGCCCTCCTGGATTGGCCCTTCTTGCTAGATCAGGCCGGCGGCGGGGGCGGCCGCGGCGGCGGCAGCGCAGCTGCGGGGGAAGGCCATTCCAGGAGCATATTGCCCCCAGCCAGTGCCGCCCTGGGGGGCGGCTGAGGCAGAGAGAGGAGGAAAACCTGAGAGTTGCTGTTAGAGCAGGTGTCCACAAGACGGCGCCAGAGCACCTTCTGGACCCAGGTGCAGCGGCAAGGCTGCAGGTGCAGGCTGAGTGGTGGGATGGAGAGTGTGTGGATAGGAAGCCACAGCAAGCGCCCAGAGGCCTTTGCGTTGGTTCCTGGGCACCGGGAACTGTTTGGTCCAAGACGCCTCCTGTCAGGCAGAGGACACAGGCGTCCCTGTAGCATTGGGAGGTGGATCGGCAGCCTGGTGGCTTGGGAGTGTGCTTCGAAGGCTGCTGGAAGGAGTCACTGGGTGTCGGAACGCCTTGTGTTCCTCCAGACGCAGGAGCGGAGACCCGCCCAGCATCTGTGTGGTCTCGGGAGCTGGCCATTTGCAAGGCCCTGACCGTCGGTGGTGGATGTGGGTGGAGAATCAGGCGGCTGCTGCTGCTGCTGCTGCTGCTGCTGTGGAAGGAATGGGGGGCTTTGGTGGCTTTGTGGTGGACCCAGAGCTGGGCGAATCCCTGTGCTTCTCCCTTCCAAAGGCTCAGGGGAGTTTCCTTCTTGCCTTTTGAGAGGAGCCTCCCATTTCTGGACGGGGCCAGGGTATGGAGGCCTGAGCGAACCCAGGTCTGGTGAATGAAGCAGGGTTGATTGGAATCACCCAGCAAGCTCTCAGGGAGTTCCCTCGTGGCTGCCTGGCTTGAGAGTGTCTATCTGTCAGTGCTGTGGCTGTGGACATGGCTCCAGCGAGATCCAAGTCTGGCCAAAGGGCACCCCATTGTCACAGGGAGCATCGAGATCCGTTTATAAAGACGAAGAGATGGGGACAGTATGAGCTTAATTGAGAAAGAAGAAAAGGGGTACACATGCTTATTCTGACAGTGTAGCTAAGGGTATTGCCAGATGAGGCAGTCCCAAAGGCTCTCCTGACCCTCTGCCTCAGGTGGCAGAGTGTTTGAAGGGCAAGCCTTGGGATGGACAGCATCGCAGTGGATTCATTGCCGGGGCAGAGTGTATCTGCATGCCACACATGGGGGCAGGAACATCAATTAGGGATTTAGAAACATAAAAGGAAATGCTAGTACAGAAAGAAATTTATCCTCGCTTGGTCATCACGTCGGGTCCCAGCTCATAGTGCCAGTGCCCCTTGTCAGGGTCAACGGAGCCCGCCTGGCTTCTCCTGAGAGGCAGGGCTATGTACCATAGCGCATGCTGTGGGGAATCCCAAGCCATTAAGGGTGTGGGATTTTATCGGTGATTATTCTCCATTCTCACGGATGTATGGTGCCCAGTTTCACTTGAGCACAAACGCGGTCCAGTCGTACATGTATATGCATCTTCTTTTGGTCGCAGTGTCTTCCATTTTGGTTCCACAGAAGTGGCCAGGTATAATCCCTGTGCTATAGAGCAGGACTTCATTGCTAACACATGCCAAGCACAAGAGGTTGACTCTACCACTCCCAAATCCCAGGCCTTCCCACAGCCTCCCCCTACCATCTGGCAACCACAGCGATGTTTTCCAGTCTATGAGCTGCTTCTACATAGAAAGGTTCGTTGGTTCCATTTGCTAGCTTCCACATAGAAGGGATAGCCCTTGGTATGTGTCGTTCGTGTTCCGACTTAGTTCACCTAGTATGAAACGAGGTGTCACCTAGCTTCTCATGCCACCTACATGGCTGCGAATGGCATTTTCCTCTTGCTCTGGGGTTTTCGGGGTTCTGCTTTTTTTTTTTTTTCTCAATGTTTGAGGAGCATTCCAATGTGTACATATCCACTCTCTTCCTAATCCAATCATCTCTCGATGGACATTGAGTTGTTTTCCATGGCTGGCTATTGGGAAGTGTGCTGCATGAACATAGCGGGGGCTTTTACATTTTTCAAAGACCCAATTCCGGAAATAGGACCAAGAGTGGGAGGCCTGGGTGCTGAGGTCGTCCGCTATTGATTTTTGTGGATTCCCTCGATCGTGTGGTCCATCGCGGTTGTCCACACGTACAAAAATACCCACCGTGGAGGAGGGCATCTTCTTGTCCACACCCTCTCAGGGATGTGTGCCTTGTAGACTTCCTAATGATGGCCCTTCAGAGAGAGGTGGGTTGGTCCTTCAGAGTCCCTTTGACGTGCCTGTCTCTCCTTATGAGGGATGCGGGGCACATGTCTCCCAGTGCTTTTTGCCCTCTGCATGTCTGTTTCGGGAAATGTCTCTTGAGGTCTTTTCCCCTTGGGTTTGGGGTTTTGTTGGGCTGTTGGCTGGTGTCTGCGGTCGAGCTGTTGATTGGGAGACCCCAGGCTGACCTGGGCTCTGGTGCCAGGAGGAAAGTGCCTGAGGGTCGTGCATGGAAGGTGGTCAAACGGTGATCCTTTGGTGAGCAGCTGTGTTAATCCCTGGGCAGTTTCTCGCCTGAGGTCTCCTGAAACGCCGTCCTTGTCTTTACCTTGGAGCCTCTTCCGTTCCCTCAATACAGCTGGTCCGGAAATCGGACCTAAGGCTGGTAGATTGACTGCGAAAAAGGGAGGTGTCCCCAAGAGTCCCCCCAATCCCCTGGGGAACAGAGCTGTCTTTGTCCCTGTGGCGGGCGTGCTCACCTCTGCTGCTGGGAAAACATCGACGTGCAGACAACTCAGGCCAGCTGCGGTGGGGTCCATACACTAGGAAGCACGAGGGAAAGAGAGGACAAAAGGAATGAACGGAAAGAAGCAGTATTCTGGCATAGGAATGAAGGCGTCACAGCTGGAAAGCTATGAACAAAATCAGTGGGTACATACCTACGGACCTGTCTCCATAACGGCATCGTGGCAGGGCTATCTCCCAAAGGGAGAAGGCTGTCCTGATAGGATGGGTTGGGAGCTGAAGGTTTGCATGGAGTGGCAAGGTGGAGGTGGGCCTCCAGGCTCCGAAAGCCTTTGAGAGAGCAATGGCCCTCCTGGATTGGCCCTTCTTGCTAGATCAGGCCGGCGGCGGGGGCGGCCGCGGCGGCGGCAGCGCAGCTGCGGGGGAAGGCCATTCCAGGAGCATATTGCCCCCAGCCAGTGCCGCCCTGGGGGGCGGCTGAGGCAGAGAGAGGAGGAAAACCTGAGAGTTGCTGTTAGAGCAGGTGTCCACAAGACGGCGCCAGAGCACCTTCTGGACCCAGGTGCAGCGGCAAGGCTGCAGGTGCAGGCTGAGTGGTGGGATGGAGAGTGTGTGGATAGGAAGCCACAGCAAGCGCCCAGAGGCCTTTGCGTTGGTTCCTGGGCACCGGGGACTGTCTGGTCCAAGACGCCTCCTGTCAGGCAGAGGACACAGGCGTCCCTGTAGCATTGGGAGGTGGATCGGCAGCCTGGTGGCTTGGGAGTGTGCTTCGAAGGCTGCTGGAAGGAGTCACTGGGTGTCGGAACGCCTTGTGTTCCTCCAGACGCAGGAGCGGAGACCCGCCCAGCATCTGTGTGGTCTCGGGAGCTGGCCATTTGCAAGGCCCTGACCGTCGGTGGTGGATGTGGGTGGAGAATCAGGCGGCTGCTGCTGCTGCTGCTGCTGCTGCTGCTGCTGCTGTGGAAGGAATGGGGGGCTTTGGTGGCTTTGTGGTGGACCCAGAGCTGGGCGAATCCCTGTGCTTCTCCCTTCCAAAGGCTCAGGGGAGTTTCCTTCTTGCCTTTTGAGAGGAGCCTCCCGTTTCTGGACGGGGCCAGGGTATGGAGGCCTGAGCGAACCCAGGTCTGGTGAATGAAGCAGGGTTGATTGGAATCACCCAGCAAGCTCTCAGGGAGTTCCCTCGTGGCTGCCTGGCTTGAGAGTGTCTATCTGTCAGTGCTGTGGCTGTGGACATGGCTCCAGCGAGATCCAAGTCTGGCCAAAGGGCACCCCATTGTCACAGGGGGCATTGAGATCCATTTATAAAGACGAAGAGATGGGGACAGTATGAGCTTAATTGAGAAAGAAGAAAAGGGGTACACATGCTTATTCTGACAGTGTAGCTAAGGGTATTGCCAGATGAGGCAGTCCCAAAGGCTCTCCTGACCCTCTGCCTCAGGTGGCAGAGTGTTTGAAGGGCAAGCCTTGGGATGGACAGCATCGCAGTGGATTCATTGCCGGGGCAGAGTGTATCTGCATGCCACACATGGGGGCAGGAACATCAATTAGGGATTTAGAAACATAAAAGGAAAGGCTAGTACAGAAAGAAATTTATCCACGCTTGGTCATCACGTCGGGTCCCAGCTCATAGTGCCAGTGCCCCTTGTCAGGGTCAACGGAGCCCGCCTGGCTTCTCCTGAGAGGCAGGGCTATGTAGCATAGCACATGCTGTGGGGAATCCCAAGCCATTAAGGGTGTGGGATTTTATCGGTGATTATTTTCCATTCTCACGGATGTATGGTGCCCAGTTTCACTTGAGCACAAACGCGATCCAGTCGTACATGTATATGCATCTTCTTTTGGTCGCAGTGTCTTCCATTTTGGTTCCACAGAAGTGGCCAGGTAGAATCCCTGTGCTATAGAGCAGGACTTCATTGCTAACACATGCCAAGCACAAGAGGTTGACTCTACCACTCCCAAATCCCAGGCCTTCCCACAGCCTCCCCCTACCATCTGGCAACCACAGCGATGTTTTCCAGTCTATGAGCTGCTTCTACATAGAAAGCTTCGTTGGTTCCATTTGCTAGCTTCCACATAGAAGGGATAGCCCTTGGTATGTGTCGTTCGTGTTCCGACTTAGTTCACCTAGTATGAAACGAGGTGTCACCTAGCTTCTCGTGCCACCTACATGGCTGCGAATGGCATTTTCCTCTTGCTCTGGGGTTTTCGGGGTTCTGCTTTTTTTTTTTTCTCAATGTTTGAGGAGCATTCCAATGTGTACATATCCACTCTCTTCCTAATCCAATCATCTCTCGATGGACATTGAGTTGTTTTCCATGGCTGGCTATTGGGAAGTGTGCTGCATGAACATAGCGGGGGCTTTTACATTTTTCAAAGACCCAATTCCGGAAGTAGGACCAAGAGTGGGAGGCCTGGGTGCTGAGGTCGTCCGCTATTGATTTTTGTGGATTCCCTCGATCGTGTGGTCCATCGCGGTTGTCCACACGTACAAAAATACCCACCGTGGAGGAGGGCATCTTCTTGTCCACACCCTCTCAGGGATGTGTGCCTTGTAGACTTCCTAATGGTGGCCCTTCAGAGAGAGGTGGGTTGGTCCTGCAGAGTCCCTTTGACGTGCATGTCTCTCCTCATGAGGGATGCGGGGCACATGTCTCCCAGTGCTTTTTGCCCTCTGCATGTCTGTTTCGGGAAATGTCTCTTGAGGTCTTTTGCCATTTTCCCCTTGGGTTTGGGGTTTTGTTGGGCTGTTGGCTGGTGTCTGCGGTCGAGCTGTTGATTGGGAGACCCCAGGCTGACCTGGGCTCTGGTGCCAGGAGGAAAGTGCCTGAGGGTCGTGCATGGAAGGTGGTCAAACGGTGATCCTTTGGTGAGCAGCTGTGTTAATCCCTGGGCAGTTTCTCGCCTGAGGTCTCCTGAAATGCCGTCCTTGTCTTTACCTTGGAGCCTCTTCCGTTCCCTCAATACAGCTGGTCCGGAAATCGGACCTAAGGCTGGTAGATTGACTGCGAACAAGGGAGGTGTCCCCAAGAGTCCCCCCAATCCCCTGGGGAACAGAGCTGTCTTTGTCCCTGTGGCGGGCGTGCTCACCTCTGCTGCTGGGAAAACATCGACGTGCAGACAACTCAGGCCAGCTGCGGTGGGGTCCATACACTAGGAAGCACGAGGGAAAGAGAGGACAAAAGGAATGAACGGAAAGAAGCAGTATTCTGGCATAGGAATGAAGGCGTCACAGCTGGAAAGCTATGAACAAAATCAGTGGGTACATACCTACGGACCTGTCTCCATAACGGCATCGTGGCAGGGCTATCTCCCAAAGGGAGAAGGCTGTCCTGATAGGATGGGTTGGGAGCTGAAGGTTTGCATGGAGTGGCAAGGTGGAGGTGGGCCTCCAGGCTCCGAAAGCCTTTGAGAGAGCAATGGCCCTCCTGGATTGGCCCTTCTTGCTAGATCAGGCCGGCGGCGGGGGCGGCCGCGGCGGCGGCAGCGCAGCTGCGGGGGAAGGCCATTCCAGGAGCATATTGCCCCCAGCCAGTGCCGCCCTGGGGGGCGGCTGAGGCAGAGAGAGGAGGAAAACCTGAGAGTTGCTGTTAGAGCAGGTGTCCACAAGACGGCGCCAGAGCACCTTCTGGACCCAGGTGCAGCGGCAAGGCTGCAGGTGCAGGCTGAGTGGTGGGATGGAGAGTGTGTGGATAGGAAGCCACAGCAAGCGCCCAGAGGCCTTTGCGTTGGTTCCTGGGCACCGGGGACTGTTTGGTCCAAGACGCCTCCTGTCAGGCAGAGGACACAGGCGTCCCTGTAGCATTGGGAGGTGGATCGGCAGCCTGGTGGCTTGGGAGTGTGCTTCGAAGGCTGCTGGAAGGAGTCACTGGGTGTCGGAACGCCTTGTGTTCCTCCAGACGCAGGAGCGGAGACCCGCCCAGCATCTGTGTGGTCTCGGGAGCTGGCCATTTGCAAGGCCCTGACCGTCGGTGGTGGATGTGGGTGGAGAATCAGGCGGCTGCTGCTGCTGCTGCTGCTGCTGCTGTGGAAGGAATGGGGGGCTTTGGTGGCTTTGTGGTGGACCCAGAGCTGGGCGAATCCCTGTGCTTCTCCCTTCCAAAGGCTCAGGGGAGTTTCCTTCTTGCCTTTTGAGAGGAGCCTCCCGTTTCTGGACGGGGCCAGGGTATGGAGGCCTGAGCGAACCCAGGTCTGGTGAATGAAGCAGGGTTGATTGGAATCACCCAGCAAGCTCTCAGGGAGTTCCCTCGTGGCTGCCTGGCTTGAGAGTGTCTATCTGTCAGTGCTGTGGCTGTGGACATGGCTCCAGCGAGATCCAAGTCTGGCCAAAGGGCACCCCATTGTCACAGGGAGCATCGAGATCCGTTTATAAAGACGAAGAGATGGGGACAGTATGAGCTTAATTGAGAAAGAAGAAAAGGGGTACACATGCTTATTCTGACAGTGTAGCTAAGGGTATTGCCAGATGAGGCAGTCCCAAAGGCTCTCCTGACCCTCTGCCTCAGGTGGCAGAGTGTTTGAAGGGCAAGCCTTGGGATGGACAGCATCGCAGTGGATTCATTGCCGGGGCAGAGTGTATCTGCATGCCACACATGGGGGCAGGAACATCAATTAGGGATTTAGAAACATAAAAGGAAATGCTAGTACAGAAAGAAATTTATCCTCGCTTGGTCATCACGTCGGGTCCCAGCTCATAGTGCCAGTGCCCCTTGTCAGGGTCAACGGAGCCCGCCTGGCTTCTCCTGAGAGGCAGGGCTATGTACCATAGCGCATGCTGTGGGGAATCCCAAGCCATTAAGGGTGTGGGATTTTATCGGTGATTATTCTCCATTCTCACGGATGTATGGTGCCCAGTTTCACTTGAGCACAAACGCGATCCAGTCGTACATGTATATGCATCTTCTTTTGGTCGCAGTGTCTTCCATTTTGGTTCCACAGAAGTGGCCAGGTAGAATCCCTGTGCTATAGAGCAGGACTTCATTGCTAACACATGCCAAGCACAAGAGGTTGACTCTACCACTCCCAAATCCCAGGCCTTCCCACAGCCTCCCCCTACCATCTGGCAACCACAGCGATGTTTTCCAGTCTATGAGCTGCTTCTACATAGAAAGGTTCGTTGGTTCCATTTGCTAGCTTCCACATAGAAGGGATAGCCCTTGGTATGTGTCGTTCGTGTTCCGACTTAGTTCACCTAGTATGAAACGAGGTGTCACCTAGCTTCTCATGCCACCTACATGGCTGCGAATGGCATTTTCCTCTTGCTCTGGGGTTTTCGGGGTTCTGCTTTTTTTTTTTTTCTCAATGTTTGAGGAGCATTCCAATGTGTACATATCCACTCTCTTCCTAATCCAATCATCTCTCGATGGACATTGAGTTGTTTTCCATGGCTGGCTATTGGGAAGTGTGCTGCATGAACATAGCGGGGGCTTTTACATTTTTCAAAGACCCAATTCCGGAAATAGGACCAAGAGTGGGAGGCCTGGGTGCTGAGGTCGTCCGCTATTGATTTTTGTGGATTCCCTCGATCGTGTGGTCCATCGCGGTTGTCCACACGTACAAAAATACCCACCGTGGAGGAGGGCATCTTCTTGTCCACACCCTCTCAGGGATGTGTGCCTTGTAGACTTCCTAATGATGGCCCTTCAGAGAGAGGTGGGTTGGTCCTTCAGAGTCCCTTTGACGTGCCTGTCTCTCCTTATGAGGGATGCGGGGCACATGTCTCCCAGTGCTTTTTGCCCTCTGCATGTCTGTTTCGGGAAATGTCTCTTGAGGTCTTTTCCCCTTGGGTTTGGGGTTTTGTTGGGCTGTTGGCTGGTGTCTGCGGTCGAGCTGTTGATTGGGAGACCCCAGGCTGACCTGGGCTCTGGTGCCAGGAGGAAAGTGCCTGAGGGTCGTGCATGGAAGGTGGTCAAACGGTGATCCTTTGGTGAGCAGCTGTGTTAATCCCTGGGCAGTTTCTCGCCTGAGGTCTCCTGAAACGCCGTCCTTGTCTTTACCTTGGAGCCTCTTCCGTTCCCTCAATACAGCTGGTCCGGAAATCGGACCTAAGGCTGGTAGATTGACTGCGAAAAAGGGAGGTGTCCCCAAGAGTCCCCCCAATCCCCTGGGGAACAGAGCTGTCTTTGTCCCTGTGGCGGGCGTGCTCACCTCTGCTGCTGGGAAAACATCGACGTGCAGACAACTCAGGCCAGCTGCGGTGGGGTCCATACACTAGGAAGCACGAGGGAAAGAGAGGACAAAAGGAATGAACGGAAAGAAGCAGTATTCTGGCATAGGAATGAAGGCGTCACAGCTGGAAAGCTATGAACAAAATCAGTGGGTACATACCTACGGACCTGTCTCCATAACGGCATCGTGGCAGGGCTATCTCCCAAAGGGAGAAGGCTGTCCTGATAGGATGGGTTGGGAGCTGAAGGTTTGCATGGAGTGGCAAGGTGGAGGTGGGCCTCCAGGCTCCGAAAGCCTTTGAGAGAGCAATGGCCCTCCTGGATTGGCCCTTCTTGCTAGATCAGGCCGGCGGCGGGGGCGGCCGCGGCGGCGGCAGCGCAGCTGCGGGGGAAGGCCATTCCAGGAGCATATTGCCCCCAGCCAGTGCCGCCCTGGGGGGCGGCTGAGGCAGAGAGAGGAGGAAAACCTGAGAGTTGCTGTTAGAGCAGGTGTCCACAAGACGGCGCCAGAGCACCTTCTGGACCCAGGTGCAGCGGCAAGGCTGCAGGTGCAGGCTGAGTGGTGGGATGGAGAGTGTGTGGATAGGAAGCCACAGCAAGCGCCCAGAGGCCTTTGCGTTGGTTCCTGGGCACCGGGGACTGTCTGGTCCAAGACGCCTCCTGTCAGGCAGAGGACACAGGCGTCCCTGTAGCATTGGGAGGTGGATCGGCAGCCTGGTGGCTTGGGAGTGTGCTTCGAAGGCTGCTGGAAGGAGTCACTGGGTGTCGGAACGCCTTGTGTTCCTCCAGACGCAGGAGCGGAGACCCGCCCAGCATCTGTGTGGTCTCGGGAGCTGGCCATTTGCAAGGCCCTGACCGTCGGTGGTGGATGTGGGTGGAGAATCAGGCGGCTGCTGCTGCTGCTGCTGCTGCTGCTGTGGAAGGAATGGGGGGCTTTGGTGGCTTTGTGGTGGACCCAGAGCTGGGCGAATCCCTGTGCTTCTCCCTTCCAAAGGCTCAGGGGAGTTTCCTTCTTGCCTTTTGAGAGGAGCCTCCCGTTTCCGGACGGGGCCAGGGTATGGAGGCCTGAGCGAACCCAGGTCTGGTGAATGAAGCAGGGTTGATTGGAATCACCCAGCAAGCTCTCAGGGAGTTCCCTCGTGGCTGCCTGGCTTGAGAGTGCCTATCTGTCAGTGCTGTGGCTGTGGACATGGCTCCAGCGAGATCCAAGTCTGGCCAAAGGGCACCCCATTGTCACAGGGAGCATCGAGATCCGTTTATAAAGACGAAGAGATGGGGACAGTATGAGCTTAATTGAGAAAGAAGAAAAGGGGTACACATGCTTATTCTGACAGTGTAGCTAAGGGTATTGCCAGATGAGGCAGTCCCAAAGGCTCTCCTGACCCTCTGCCTCAGGTGGCAGAGTGTTTGAAGGGCAAGCCTTGGGATGGACAGCATCGCAGTGGATTCATTGCCGGGGCAGAGTGTATCTGCATGCCACACATGGGGGCAGGAACATCAATTAGGGATTTAGAAACATAAAAGGAAATGCTAGTACAGAAAGAAATTTATCCTCGCTTGGTCATCACGTCGGGTCCCAGCTCATAGTGCCAGTGCCCCTTGTCAGGGTCAACGGAGCCCGCCTGGCTTCTCCTGAGAGGCAGGGCTATGTACCATAGCGCATGCTGTGGGGAATCCCAAGCCATTAAGGGTGTGGGATTTTATCGGTGATTATTCTCCATTCTCACGGATGTATGGTGCCCAGTTTCACTTGAGCACAAACGCGACCCAGTCGTACATGTATATGCATCTTCTTTTGGTCGCAGTGTCTTCCATTTTGGTTCCACAGAAGTGGCCAGGTATAATCCCTGTGCTATAGAGCAGGACTTCATTGCTAACACATGCCAAGCACAAGAGGTTGACTCTACCACTCCCAAATCCCAGGCCTTCCCACAGCCTCCCCCTACCATCTGGCAACCACAGCGATGTTTTCCAGTCTATGAGCTGCTTCTACATAGAAAGGTTCGTTGGTTCCATTTGCTAGCTTCCACATAGAAGGGATAGCCCTTGGTATGTGTCGTTCGTGTTCCGACTTAGTTCACCTAGTATGAAACGAGGTGTCACCTAGCTTCTCATGCCACCTACATGGCTGCGAATGGCATTTTCCTCTTGCTCTGGGGTTTTCGGGGTTCTGCTTTTTTTTTTTCTCAATGTTTGAGGAGCATTCCAATGTGTACATATCCACTCTCTTCCTAATCCAATCATCTCTCGATGGACATTGAGTTGTTTTCCATGGCTGGCTATTGGGAAGTGTGCTGCATGAACATAGCGGGGGCTTTTACATTTTTCAAAGACCCAATTCCGGAAATAGGACCAAGAGTGGGAGGCCTGGGTGCTGAGGTCGTCCGCTATTGATTTTTGTGGATTCCCTCGATCGTGTGGTCCATCGCGGTTGTCCACACGTACAAAAATACCCACCGTGGAGGAGGGCATCTTCTTGTCCACACCCTCTCAGGGATGTGTGCCTTGTAGACTTCCTAATGGTGGCCCTTCAGAGAGAGGTGGGTTGGTCCTTCAGAGTCCCTTTGACGTGCCTGTCTCTCCTTATGAGGGATGCGGGGCACATGTCTCCCAGTGGGTTTTGCCCTCTGTATGTCTGTTTCGGGAAATGTCTCTTGAGGTCTTTTCCCCTTGGGTTTGGGGTTTTGTTGGGCTGTTGGCTGGTGTCTGCGGTCGAGCTGTTGATTGGGAGACCCCAGGCTGACCTGGGCTCTGGTGCCAGGAGGAAAGTGCCTGAGGGTCGTGCATGGAAGGTGGTCAAACGGTGATCCTTTGGTGAGCAGCTGTGTTAATCCCTGGGCAGTTTCTCGCCTGAGGTCTCCTGAAACGCCGTCCTTGTCTTTACCTTGGAGCCTCTTCCGTTCCCTCAATACAGCTGGTCCGGAAATCGGACCTAAGGCTGGTAGATTGACTGGGAAAAAGGGAGGTGTCCCCAAGAGTCCCCCCAATCCCCTGGGGAACAGAGCTGTCTTTGTCCCTGTGGCGGGCGTGCTCACCTCTGCTGCTGGGAAAACATCGACGTGCAGACTACTCAGGCCAGCTGCGGTGGGGTCCATACACTAGGAAGCACGAGGGAAAGAGAGGACAAAAGGAATGAACGGAAAGAAGCAGTATTCTGGCATAGGAATGAAGGCGTCACAGCTGGAAAGCTATGAACAAAATCAGTGGGTACATACCTACGGACCTGTCTCCATAACGGCATCGTGGCAGGGCTATCTCCCAAAGGGAGAAGGCTGTCCTGATAGGATGGGTTGGGAGCTGAAGGTTTGCATGGAGTGGCAAGGTGGAGGTGGGCCTCCAGGCTCCGAAAGCCTTTGAGAGAGCAATGGCCCTCCTGGATTGGCCCTTCTTGCTAGATCAGGCCGGCGGCGGGGGCGGCCGCGGCGGCGGCAGCGCAGCTGCGGGGGAAGGCCATTCCAGGAGCATATTGCCCCCAGCCAGTGCCGCCCTGGGGGGCGGCTGAGGCAGAGAGAGGAGGAAAACCTGAGAGTTGCTGTTAGAGCAGGTGTCCACAAGACGGCGCCAGAGCACCTTCTGGACCCAGGTGCAGCGGCAAGGCTGCAGGTGCAGGCTGAGTGGTGGGATGGAGAGTGTGTGGATAGGAAGCCACAGCAAGCGCCCAGAGGCCTTTGCGTTGGTTCCTGGGCACCGGGGACTGTCTGGTCCAAGACGCCTCCTGTCAGGCAGAGGACACAGGCGTCCCTGTAGCATTGGGAGGTGGATCGGCAGCCTGGTGGCTTGGGAGTGTGCTTCGAAGGCTGCTGGAAGGAGTCACTGGGTGTCGGAACGCCTTGTGTTCCTCCAGACGCAGGAGCGGAGACCCGCCCAGCATCTGTGTGGTCTCGGGAGCTGGCCATTTGCAAGGCCCTGACCGTCGGTGGTGGATGTGGGTGGAGAATCAGGCGGCTGCTGCTGCTGCTGCTGCTGCTGCTGCTGCTGCTGCTGTGGAAGGAATGGGGGGCTTTGGTGGCTTTGTGGTGGACCCAGAGCTGGGCGAATCCCTGTGCTTCTCCCTTCCAAAGGCTCAGGGGAGTTTCCTTCTTGCCTTTTGAGAGGAGCCTCCCGTTTCTGGACGGGGCCAGGGTATGGAGGCCTGAGCGAACCCAGGTCTGGTGAATGAAGCAGGGTTGATTGGAATCACCCAGCAAGCTCTCAGGGAGTTCCCTCGTGGCTGCCTGGCTTGAGAGTGTCTATCTGTCAGTGCTGTGGCTGTGGACATGGCTCCAGCGAGATCCAAGTCTGGCCAAAGGGCACCCCATTGTCACAGGGGGCATCGAGATCCATTTATAAAGACGAAGAGATGGGGACAGTATGAGCTTAATTGAGAAAGAAGAAAAGGGGTACACATGCTTATTCTGACAGTGTAGCTAAGGGTATTGCCAGATGAGGCAGTCCCAAAGGCTCTCCTGACCCTCTGCCTCAGGTGGCAGAGTGTTTGAAGGGCAAGCCTTGGGATGGACAGCATCGCAGTGGATTCATTGCCGGGGCAGAGTGTATCTGCATGCCACACATGGGGGCAGGAACATCAATTAGGGATTTAGAAACATAAAAGGAAATGCTAGTACAGAAAGAAATTTATCCACACTTGGTCATCACGTCGGGTCCCAGCTCATAGTGCCAGTGCCCCTTGTCAGGGTCAACGGAGCCCGCCTGGCTTCTCCTGAGAGGCAGGGCTATGTAGCATAGCACATGCTGTGGGGAATCCCAAGCCATTAAGGGTGTGGGATTTTATCGGTGATTATTTTCCATTCTCACGGATGTATGGTGCCCAGTTTCACTTGAGCACAAACGCGATCCAGTCGTACATGTATATGCATCTTCTTGTGGTCGCAGTGTCTTCCATTTTGGTTCCACAGAAGTGGCCAGGTAGAATCCCTGTGCTATAGAGCAGGACTTCATTGCTAACACATGCCAAGCACAAGAGGTTGACTCTACCACTCCCAAATCCCAGGCCTTCCCACAGCCTCCCCCTACCATCTGGCAACCACAGCGATGTTTTCCAGTCTATGAGCTGCTTCTACATAGAAAGGTTCGTTGGTTCCATTTGCTAGCTTCCACATAGAAGGGATAGCCCTTGGTATGTGTCGTTCGTGTTCCGACTTAGTTCACCTAGTATGAAACGAGGTGTCACCTAGCTTCTCGTGCCACCTACATGGCTGCGAATGGCATTTTCCTCTTGCTCTGGGGTTTTCGGGGTTCTGCTTTTTTTTTTTTTCTCAATGTTTGAGGAGCATTCCAATGTGTACATATCCACTCTCTTCCTAATCCAATCATCTCTCGATGGACATTGAGTTGTTTTCCATGGCTGGCTATTGGGAAGTGTGCTGCATGAACATAGCGGGGGCTTTTACATTTTTCAAAGACCCAATTCCGGAAATAGGACCAAGAGTGGGAGGCCTGGGTGCTGAGGTCGTCCGCTATTGATTTTTGTGGATTCCCTCGATCGTGTGGTCCATCGCGGTTGTCCACACGTACAAAAATACCCACCGTGGAGGAGGGCATCTTCTTGTCCACACCCTCTCAGGGATGTGTGCCTTGTAGACTTCCTAATGGTGGCCCTTCAGAGAGAGGTGGGTTGGTCCTGCAGAGTCCCTTTGACGTGCATGTCTCTCCTCATGAGGGATGCGGGGCACATGTCTCCCAGTGCTTTTTGCCCTCTGCATGTCTGTTTCGGGAAATGTCTCTTGAGGTCTTTTGCCATTTTCCCCTTGGGTTTGGGGTTTTGTTGGGCTGTTGGCTGGTGTCTGCGGTCGAGCTGTTGATTGGGAGACCCCAGGCTGACCTGGGCTCTGGTGCCAGGAGGAAAGTGCCTGAGGGTCGTGCATGGAAGGTGGTCAAACGGTGATCCTTTGGTGAGCAGCTGTGTTAATCCCTGGGCAGTTTCTCGCCTGAGGTCTCCTGAAACGCCGTCCTTGTCTTTACCTTGGAGCCTCTTCCGTTCCCTCAATACAGCTGGTCCGGAAATCGGACCTAAGGCTGGTAGATTGACTGGGAAAAAGGGAGGTGTCCCCAAGAGTCCCCCCAATCCCCTGGGGAACAGAGCTGTCTTTGTCCCTGTGGCGGGCGTGCTCACCTCTGCTGCTGGGAAAACATCGACGTGCAGACAACTCAGGCCAGCTGCGGTGGGGTCCATACACTAGGAAGCACGAGGGAAAGAGAGGACAAAAGGAATGAACGGAAAGAAGCAGTATTCTGGCATAGGAATGAAGGCGTCACAGCTGGAAAGCTATGAACAAAATCAGTGGGTACATACCTACGGACCTGTCTCCATAACGGCATCGTGGCAGGGCTATCTCCCAAAGGGAGAAGGCTGTCCTGATAGGATGGGTTGGGAGCTGAAGGTTTGCATGGAGTGGCAAGGTGGAGGTGGGCCTCCAGGCTCCGAAAGCCTTTGAGAGAGCAATGGCCCTCCTGGATTGGCCCTTCTTGCTAGATCAGGCCGGCGGCGGGGGCGGCCGCGGCGGCGGCAGCTGCGGGGGAAGGCCATTCCAGGAGCATATTGCCCCCAGCCAGTGCCGCCCTGGGGGGCGGCTGAGGCAGAGAGAGGAGGAAAACCTGAGAGTTGCTGTTAGAGCAGGTGTCCACAAGACGGCGCCAGAGCACCTTCTGGACCCAGGTGCAGCGGCAAGGCTGCAGGTGCAGGCTGAGTGGTGGGATGGAGAGTGTGTGGATAGGAAGCCACAGCAAGCGCCCAGAGGCCTTTGCGTTGGTTCCTGGGCACCGGGGACTGTCTGGTCCAAGACGCCTCCTGTCAGGCAGAGGACACAGGCGTCCCTGTAGCATTGGGAGGTGGATCGGCAGCCTGGTGGCTTGGGAGTGTGCTTCGAAGGCTGCTGGAAGGAGTCACTGGGTGTCGGAACGCCTTGTGTTCCTCCAGACGCAGGAGCGGAGACCCGCCCAGCATCTGTGTGGTCTCGGGAGCTGGCCATTTGCAAGGCCCTGACCGTCGGTGGTGGATGTGGGTGGAGAATCAGGCGGCTGCTGCTGCTGCTGCTGCTGCTGCTGTGGAAGGAATGGGGGGCTTTGGTGGCTTTGTGGTGGACCCAGAGCTGGGCGAATCCCTGTGCTTCTCCCTTCCAAAGGCTCAGGGGAGTTTCCTTCTTGCCTTTTGAGAGGAGCCTCCCGTTTCCGGACGGGGCCAGGGTATGGAGGCCTGAGCGAACCCAGGTCTGGTGAATGAAGCAGGGTTGATTGGAATCACCCAGCAAGCTCTCAGGGAGTTCCCTCGTGGCTGCCTGGCTTGAGAGTGTCTATCTGTCAGTGCTGTGGCTGTGGACATGGCTCCAGCGAGATCCAAGTCTGGCCAAAGGGCACCCCATTGTCACAGGGGGCATCGAGATCCATTTATAAAGACGAAGAGATGGGGACAGTATGAGCTTAATTGAGAAAGAAGAAAAGGGGTACACATGCTTATTCTGACAGTGTAGCTAAGGGTATTGCCAGATGAGGCAGTCCCAAAGGCTCTCCTGACCCTCTGCCTCAGGTGGCAGAGTGTTTGAAGGGCAAGCCTTGGGATGGACAACATCGCAGTGGATTCATTGCCGGGGCAGAGTGTATCTGCATGCCACACATGGGGGCAGGAACATCAATTAGGGATTTAGAAACATAAAAGGAAAGGCTAGTACAGAAAGAAATTTATCCACGCTTGGTCATCACGTCGGGTCCCAGCTCATAGTGCCAGTGCCCCTTGTCAGGGTCAACGGAGCCCGCCTGGCTTCTCCTGAGAGGCAGGGCTATGTAGCATAGCACATGCTGTGGGGAATCCCAAGCCATTAAGGGTGTGGGATTTTATCGGTGATTATTTTCCATTCTCACGGATGTATGGTGCCCAGTTTCACTTGAGCACAAACGCGATCCAGTCGTACATGTATATGCATCTTCTTTTGGTCGCAGTGTCTTCCATTTTGGTTCCACAGAAGTGGCCAGGTAGAATCCCTGTGCTATAGAGCAGGACTTCATTGCTAACACATGCCAAGCACAAGAGGTTGACTCTACCACTCCCAAATCCCAGGCCTTCCCACAGCCTCCCCCTACCATCTGGCAACCACAGCGATGTTTTCCAGTCTATGAGCTGCTTCTACATAGAAAGGTTCGTTGGTTCCATTTGCTAGCTTCCACATAGAAGGGATAGCCCTTGGTATGTGTCGTTCGTGTTCCGACTTAGTTCACCTAGTATGAAACGAGGTGTCACCTAGCTTCTCGTGCCACCTACATGGCTGCGAATGGCATTTTCCTCTTGCTCTGGGGTTTTCGGGGTTCTGCTTTTTTTTTTTTTCTCAATGTTTGAGGAGCATTCCAATGTGTACATATCCACTCTCTTCCTAATCCAATCATCTCTCGATGGACATTGAGTTGTTTTCCATGGCTGGCTATTGGGAAGTGTGCTGCATGAACATAGCGGGGGCTTTTACATTTTTCAAAGACCCAATTCCGGAAATAGGACCAAGAGTGGGAGGCCTGGGTGCTGAGGTCGTCCGCTATTGATTTTTGTGGATTCCCTCGATCGTGTGGTCCATCGCGGTTGTCCACACGTACAAAAATACCCACCGTGGAGGAGGGCATCTTCTTGTCCACACCCTCTCAGGGATGTGTGCCTTGTAGACTTCCTAATGGTGGCCCTTCAGAGAGAGGTGGGTTGGTCCTGCAGAGTCCCTTTGACGTGCATGTCTCTCCTCATGAGGGATGCGGGGCACATGTCTCCCAGTGCTTTTTGCCCTCTGCATGTCTGTTTCGGGAAATGTCTCTTGAGGTCTTTTGCCATTTTCCCCTTGGGTTTGGGGTTTTGTTGGGCTGTTGGCTGGTGTCTGCGGTCGAGCTGTTGATTGGGAGACCCCAGGCTGACCTGGGCTCTGGTGCCAGGAGGAAAGTGCCTGAGGGTCGTGCATGGAAGGTGGTCAAACGGTGATCCTTTGGTGAGCAGCTGTGTTAATCCCTGGGCAGTTTCTCGCCTGAGGTCTCCTGAAACGCCGTCCTTGTCTTTACCTTGGAGCCTCTTCCGTTCCCTCAATACAGCTGGTCCGGAAATCGGACCTAAGGCTGGTAGATTGACTGGGAAAAAGGGAGGTGTCCCCAAGAGTCCCCCCAATCCCCTGGGGAACAGAGCTGTCTTTGTCCCTGTGGCGGGCGTGCTCACCTCTGCTGCTGGGAAAACATCGACGTGCAGACAACTCAGGCCAGCTGCGGTGGGGTCCATACACTAGGAAGCACGAGGGAAAGAGAGGACAAAAGGAATGAACGGAAAGAAGCAGTATTCTGGCATAGGAATGAAGGCGTCACAGCTGGAAAGCTATGAACAAAATCAGTGGGTACATACCTACGGACCTGTCTCCATAACGGCATCGTGGCAGGGCTATCTCCCAAAGGGAGAAGGCTGTCCTGATAGGATGGGTTGGGAGCTGAAGGTTTGCATGGAGTGGCAAGGTGGAGGTGGGCCTCCAGGCTCCGAAAGCCTTTGAGAGAGCAATGGCCCTCCTGGATTGGCCCTTCTTGCTAGATCAGGCCGGCGGCGGGGGCGGCCGCGGCGGCGGCAGCTGCGGGGGAAGGCCATTCCAGGAGCATATTGCCCCCAGCCAGTGCCGCCCTGGGGGGCGGCTGAGGCAGAGAGAGGAGGAAAACCTGAGAGTTGCTGTTAGAGCAGGTGTCCACAAGACGGCGCCAGAGCACCTTCTGGACCCAGGTGCAGCGGCAAGGCTGCAGGTGCAGGCTGAGTGGTGGGATGGAGAGTGTGTGGATAGGAAGCCACAGCAAGCGCCCAGAGGCCTTTGCGTTGGTTCCTGGGCACCGGGGACTGTCTGGTCCAAGACGCCTCCTGTCAGGCAGAGGACACAGGCGTCCCTGTAGCATTGGGAGGTGGATCGGCAGCCTGGTGGCTTGGGAGTGTGCTTCGAAGGCTGCTGGAAGGAGTCACTGGGTGTCGGAACGCCTTGTGTTCCTCCAGACGCAGGAGCGGAGACCCGCCCAGCATCTGTGTGGTCTCGGGAGCTGGCCATTTGCAAGGCCCTGACCGTCGGTGGTGGATGTGGGTGGAGAATCAGGCGGCTGCTGCTGCTGCTGCTGCTGCTGCTGTGGAAGGAATGGGGGGCTTTGGTGGCTTTGTGGTGGACCCAGAGCTGGGCGAATCCCTGTGCTTCTCCCTTCCAAAGGCTCAGGGGAGTTTCCTTCTTGCCTTTTGAGAGGAGCCTCCCGTTTCCGGACGGGGCCAGGGTATGGAGGCCTGAGCGAACCCAGGTCTGGTGAATGAAGCAGGGTTGATTGGAATCACCCAGCAAGCTCTCAGGGAGTTCCCTCGTGGCTGCCTGGCTTGAGAGTGTCTATCTGTCAGTGCTGTGGCTGTGGACATGGCTCCAGCGAGATCCAAGTCTGGCCAAAGGGCACCCCATTGTCACAGGGGGCATCGAGATCCATTTATAAAGACGAAGAGATGGGGACAGTATGAGCTTAATTGAGAAAGAAGAAAAGGGGTACACATGCTTATTCTGACAGTGTAGCTAAGGGTATTGCCAGATGAGGCAGTCCCAAAGGCTCTCCTGACCCTCTGCCTCAGGTGGCAGAGTGTTTGAAGGGCAAGCCTTGGGATGGACAGCATCGCAGTGGATTCATTGCCGGGGCAGAGTGTATCTGCATGCCACACATGGGGGCAGGAACATCAATTAGGGATTTAGAAACATAAAAGGAAAGGCTAGTACAGAAAGAAATTTATCCACGCTTGGTCATCACGTCGGGTCCCAGCTCATAGTGCCAGTGCCCCTTGTCAGGGTCAACGGAGCCCGCCTGGCTTCTCCTGAGAGGCAGGGCTATGTAGCATAGCACATGCTGTGGGGAATCCCAAGCCATTAAGGGTGTGGGATTTTATCGGTGATTATTTTCCATTCTCACGGATGTATGGTGCCCAGTTTCACTTGAGCACAAACGCGATCCAGTCGTACATGTATATGCATCTTCTTTTGGTCGCAGTGTCTTCCATTTTGGTTCCACAGAAGTGGCCAGGTAGAATCCCTGTGCTATAGAGCAGGACTTCATTGCTAACACATGCCAAGCACAAGAGGTTGACTCTACCACTCCCAAATCCCAGGCCTTCCCACAGCCTCCCCCTACCATCTGGCAACCACAGCGATGTTTTCCAGTCTATGAGCTGCTTCTACATAGAAAGGTTCGTTGGTTCCATTTGCTAGCTTCCACATAGAAGGGATAGCCCTTGGTATGTGTCGTTCGTGTTCCGACTTAGTTCACCTAGTATGAAACGAGGTGTCACCTAGCTTCTCGTGCCACCTACATGGCTGCGAATGGCATTTTCCTCTTGCTCTGGGGTTTTCGGGGTTCTGCTTTTTTTTTTTTTCTCAATGTTTGAGGAGCATTCCAATGTGTACATATCCACTCTCTTCCTAATCCAATCATCTCTCGATGGACATTGAGTTGTTTTCCATGGCTGGCTATTGGGAAGTGTGCTGCATGAACATAGCGGGGGCTTTTACATTTTTCAAAGACCCAATTCCGGAAATAGGACCAAGAGTGGGAGGCCTGGGTGCTGAGGTCGTCCGCTATTGATTTTTGTGGATTCCCTCGATCGTGTGGTCCATCGCGGTTGTCCACACGTACAAAAATACCCACCGTGGAGGAGGGCATCTTCTTGTCCACACCCTCTCAGGGATGTGTGCCTTGTAGACTTCCTAATGGTGGCCCTTCAGAGAGAGGTGGGTTGGTCCTGCAGAGTCCCTTTGACGTGCATGTCTCTCCTCATGAGGGATGCGGGGCACATGTCTCCCAGTGCTTTTTGCCCTCTGCATGTCTGTTTCGGGAAATGTCTCTTGAGGTCTTTTGCCATTTTCCCCTTGGGTTTGGGGTTTTGTTGGGCTGTTGGCTGGTGTCTGCGGTCGAGCTGTTGATTGGGAGACCCCAGGCTGACCTGGGCTCTGGTGCCAGGAGGAAAGTGCCTGAGGGTCGTGCATGGAAGGTGGTCAAACGGTGATCCTTTGGTGAGCAGCTGTGTTAATCCCTGGGCAGTTTCTCGCCTGAGGTCTCCTGAAACGCCGTCCTTGTCTTTACCTTGGAGCCTCTTCCGTTCCCTCAATACAGCTGGTCCGGAAATCGGACCTAAGGCTGGTAGATTGACTGGGAAAAAGGGAGGTGTCCCCAAGAGTCCCCCCAATCCCCTGGGGAACAGAGCTGTCTTTGTCCCTGTGGCGGGCGTGCTCACCTCTGCTGCTGGGAAAACATCGACGTGCAGACAACTCAGGCCAGCTGCGGTGGGGTCCATACACTAGGAAGCACGAGGGAAAGAGAGGACAAAAGGAATGAACGGAAAGAAGCAGTATTCTGGCATAGGAATGAAGGCGTCACAGCTGGAAAGCTATGAACAAAATCAGTGGGTACATACCTACGGACCTGTCTCCATAACGGCATCGTGGCAGGGCTATCTCCCAAAGGGAGAAGGCTGTCCTGATAGGATGGGTTGGGAGCTGAAGGTTTGCATGGAGTGGCAAGGTGGAGGTGGGCCTCCAGGCTCCGAAAGCCTTTGAGAGAGCAATGGCCCTCCTGGATTGGCCCTTCTTGCTAGATCAGGCCGGCGGCGGGGGCGGCCGCGGCGGCGGCAGCTGCGGGGGAAGGCCATTCCAGGAGCATATTGCCCCCAGCCAGTGCCGCCCTGGGGGGCGGCTGAGGCAGAGAGAGGAGGAAAACCTGAGAGTTGCTGTTAGAGCAGGTGTCCACAAGACGGCGCCAGAGCACCTTCTGGACCCAGGTGCAGCGGCAAGGCTGCAGGTGCAGGCTGAGTGGTGGGATGGAGAGTGTGTGGATAGGAAGCCACAGCAAGCGCCCAGAGGCCTTTGCGTTGGTTCCTGGGCACCGGGGACTGTCTGGTCCAAGACGCCTCCTGTCAGGCAGAGGACACAGGCGTCCCTGTAGCATTGGGAGGTGGATCGGCAGCCTGGTGGCTTGGGAGTGTGCTTCGAAGGCTGCTGGAAGGAGTCACTGGGTGTCGGAACGCCTTGTGTTCCTCCAGACGCAGGAGCGGAGACCCGCCCAGCATCTGTGTGGTCTCGGGAGCTGGCCATTTGCAAGGCCCTGACCGTCGGTGGTGGATGTGGGTGGAGAATCAGGCGGCTGCTGCTGCTGCTGCTGCTGCTGCTGTGGAAGGAATGGGGGGCTTTGGTGGCTTTGTGGTGGACCCAGAGCTGGGCGAATCCCTGTGCTTCTCCCTTCCAAAGGCTCAGGGGAGTTTCCTTCTTGCCTTTTGAGAGGAGCCTCCCGTTTCCGGACGGGGCCAGGGTATGGAGGCCTGAGCGAACCCAGGTCTGGTGAATGAAGCAGGGTTGATTGGAATCACCCAGCAAGCTCTCAGGGAGTTCCCTCGTGGCTGCCTGGCTTGAGAGTGTCTATCTGTCAGTGCTGTGGCTGTGGACATGGCTCCAGCGAGATCCAAGTCTGGCCAAAGGGCACCCCATTGTCACAGGGGGCATCGAGATCCATTTATAAAGACGAAGAGATGGGGACAGTATGAGCTTAATTGAGAAAGAAGAAAAGGGGTACACATGCTTATTCTGACAGTGTAGCTAAGGGTATTGCCAGATGAGGCAGTCCCAAAGGCTCTCCTGACCCTCTGCCTCAGGTGGCAGAGTGTTTGAAGGGCAAGCCTTGGGATGGACAGCATCGCAGTGGATTCATTGCCGGGGCAGAGTGTATCTGCATGCCACACATGGGGGCAGGAACATCAATTAGGGATTTAGAAACATAAAAGGAAAGGCTAGTACAGAAAGAAATTTATCCACGCTTGGTCATCACGTCGGGTCCCAGCTCATAGTGCCAGTGCCCCTTGTCAGGGTCAACGGAGCCCGCCTGGCTTCTCCTGAGAGGCAGGGCTATGTACCATAGCGCATGCTGTGGGGAATCCCAAGCCATTAAGGGTGTGGGATTTTATCGGTGATTATTTTCCATTCTCACGGATGTATGGTGCCCAGTTTCACTTGAGCACAAACGCGATCCAGTCGTACATGTATATGCATCTTCTTGTGGTCGCAGTGTCTTCCATTTTGGTTCCACAGAAGTGGCCAGGTATAATCCCTGTGCTATAGAGCAGGACTTCATTGCTAACACATGCCAAGCACAAGAGGTTGACTCTACCACTCCCAAATCCCAGGCCTTCCCACAGCCTCCCCCTACCATCTGGCAACCACAGCGATGTTTTCCAGTCTATGAGCTGCTTCTACATAGAAAGGTTCGTAGGTTCCACTTGCTAGCTTCCACATAGAAGGGATAGCCCTTGGTATGTGTCGTTCGTGTTCCGACTTAGTTCACCTAGTATGAAACGAGGTGTCACCTAGCTTCTCGTGCCACCTACATGGCTGCGAATGGCATTTTCCTCTTGCTCTGGGGTTTTCGGGGTTCTGCTTTTTTTTTTTTTTTCTCAATGTTTGAGGAGCATTCCAATGTGTACATATCCACTCTCTTCCTAATCCAATCATCTCTCGATGGACATTGAGTTGTTTTCCATGGCTGGCTATTGGGAAGTGTGCTGCATGAACATAGCGGGGGCTTTTACATTTTTCAAAGACCCAATTCCGGAAATAGGACCAAGAGTGGGAGGCCTGGGTGCTGAGGTCGTCCGCTATTGATTTTTGTGGATTCCCTCGATCGTGTGGTCCATCGCGGTTGTCCACACGTACAAAAATACCCACCGTGGAGGAGGGCATCTTCTTGTCCACACCCTCTCAGGGATGTGTGCCTTGTAGACTTCCTAATGGTGGCCCTTCAGAGAGAGGTGGGTTGGTCCTGCAGAGTCCCTTTGACGTGCATGTCTCTCCTCATGAGGGATGCGGGGCACATGTCTCCCAGTGCTTTTTGCCCTCTGCATGTCTGTTTCGGGAAATGTCTCTTGAGGTCTTTTGCCATTTTCCCCTTGGGTTTGGGGTTTTGTTGGGCTGTTGGCTGGTGTCTGCGGTCGAGCTGTTGATTGGGAGACCCCAGGCTGACCTGGGCTCTGGTGCCAGGAGGAAAGTGCCTGAGGGTCGTGCATGGAAGGTGGTCAAACGGTGATCCTTTGGTGAGCAGCTGTGTTAATCCCTGGGCAGTTTCTCGCCTGAGGTCTCCTGAAACGCCGTCCTTGTCTTTACCTTGGAGCCTCTTCCGTTCCCTCAATACAGCTGGTCCGGAAATCGGACCTAAGGCTGGTAGATTGACTGCGAAAAAGGGAGGTGTCCCCAAGAGTCCCCCCAATCCCCTGGGGAACAGAGCTGTCTTTGTCCCTGTGGCGGGCGTGCTCACCTCTGCTGCTGGGAAAACATCGACGTGCAGACAACTCAGGCCAGCTGCGGTGGGGTCCATACACTAGGAAGCACGAGGGAAAGAGAGGACAAAAGGAATGAACGGAAAGAAGCAGTATTCTGGCATAGGAATGAAGGCGTCACAGCTGGAAAGCTATGAACAAAATCAGTGGGTACATACCTACGGACCTGTCTCCATAACGGCATCGTGGCAGGGCTATCTCCCAAAGGGAGAAGGCTGTCCTGATAGGATGGGTTGGGAGCTGAAGGTTTGCATGGAGTGGCAAGGTGGAGGTGGGCCTCCAGGCTCCGAAAGCCTTTGAGAGAGCAATGGCCCTCCTGGATTGGCCCTTCTTGCTAGATCAGGCCGGCGGCGGGGGCGGCCGCGGCGGCGGCAGCGCAGCTGCGGGGGAAGGCCATTCCAGGAGCATATTGCCCCCAGCCAGTGCCGCCCTGGGGGGCGGCTGAGGCAGAGAGAGGAGGAAAACCTGAGAGTTGCTGTTAGAGCAGGTGTCCACAAGACGGCGCCAGAGCACCTTCTGGACCCAGGTGCAGCGGCAAGGCTGCAGGTGCAGGCTGAGTGGTGGGATGGAGAGTGTGTGGATAGGAAGCCACAGCAAGCGCCCAGAGGCCTTTGCGTTGGTTCCTGGGCACCGGGGACTGTCTGGTCCAAGACGCCTCCTGTCAGGCAGAGGACACAGGCGTCCCTGTAGCATTGGGAGGTGGATCGGCAGCCTGGTGGCTTGGGAGTGTGCTTCGAAGGCTGCTGGAAGGAGTCACTGGGTGTCGGAACGCCTTGTGTTCCTCCAGACGCAGGAGCGGAGACCCGCCCAGCATCTGTGTGGTCTCGGGAGCTGGCCATTTGCAAGGCCCTGACCGTCGGTGGTGGATGTGGGTGGAGAATCAGGCGGCTGCTGCTGCTGCTGCTGCTGCTGCTGTGGAAGGAATGGGGGGCTTTGGTGGCTTTGTGGTGGACCCAGAGCTGGGCGAATCCCTGTGCTTCTCCCTTCCAAAGGCTCAGGGGAGTTTCCTTCTTGCCTTTTGAGAGGAGCCTCCCGTTTCCGGACGGGGCCAGGGTATGGAGGCCTGAGCGAACCCAGGTCTGGTGAATGAAGCAGGGTTGATTGGAATCACCCAGCAAGCTCTCAGGGAGTTCCCTCGTGGCTGCCTGGCTTGAGAGTGTCTATCTGTCAGTGCTGTGGCTGTGGACATGGCTCCAGCGAGATCCAAGTCTGGCCAAAGGGCACCCCATTGTCACAGGGGGCATCGAGATCCATTTATAAAGACGAAGAGATGGGGACAGTATGAGCTTAATTGAGAAAGAAGAAAAGGGGTACACATGCTTATTCTGACAGTGTAGCTAAGGGTATTGCCAGATGAGGCAGTCCCAAAGGCTCTCCTGACCCTCTGCCTCAGGTGGCAGAGTGTTTGAAGGGCAAGCCTTGGGATGGACAGCATCGCAGTGGATTCATTGCCGGGGCAGAGTGTATCTGCATGCCACACATGGGGGCAGGAACATCAATTAGGGATTTAGAAACATAAAAGGAAATGCTAGTACAGAAAGAAATTTATCCACGCTTGGTCATCACGTCGGGTCCCAGCTCATAGTGCCAGTGCCCCTTGTCAGGGTCAACGGAGCCCGCCTGGCTTCTCCTGAGAGGCAGGGCTATGTAGCATAGCACATGCTGTGGGGAATCCCAAGCCATTAAGGGTGTGGGATTTTATCGGTGATTATTTTCCATTCTCACGGATGTATGGTGCCCAGTTTCACTTGAGCACAAACGCGATCCAGTCGTACATGTATATGCATCTTCTTGTGGTCGCAGTGTCTTCCATTTTGGTTCCACAGAAGTGGCCAGGTAGAATCCCTGTGCTATAGAGCAGGACTTCATTGCTAACACATGCCAAGCACAAGAGGTTGACTCTACCACTCCCAAATCCCAGGCCTTCCCACAGCCTCCCCCTACCATCTGGCAACCACAGCGATGTTTTCCAGTCTATGAGCTGCTTCTACATAGAAAGGTTCGTAGGTTCCACTTGCTAGCTTCCACATAGAAGGGATAGCCCTTGGTATGTGTCGTTCGTGTTCCGACTTAGTTCACCTAGTATGAAACGAGGTGTCACCTAGCTTCTCGTGCCACCTACATGGCTGCGAATGGCATTTTCCTCTTGCTCTGGGGTTTTCGGGGTTCTGCTTTTTTTTTTTTTTCTCAATGTTTGAGGAGCATTCCAATGTGTACATATCCACTCTCTTCCTAATCCAATCATCTCTCGATGGACATTGAGTTGTTTTCCATGGCTGGCTATTGGGAAGTGTGCTGCATGAACATAGCGGGGGCTTTTACATTTTTCAAAGACCCAATTCCGGAAATAGGACCAAGAGTGGGAGGCCTGGGTGCTGAGGTCGTCCGCTATTGATTTTTGTGGATTCCCTCGATCGTGTGGTCCATCGCGGTTGTCCACACGTACAAAAATACCCACCGTGGAGGAGGGCATCTTCTTGTCCACACCCTCTCAGGGATGTGTGCCTTGTAGACTTCCTAATGGTGGCCCTTCAGAGAGAGGTGGGTTGGTCCTGCAGAGTCCCTTTGACGTGCATGTCTCTCCTCATGAGGGATGCGGGGCACATGTCTCCCAGTGCTTTTTGCCCTCTGCATGTCTGTTTCGGGAAATGTCTCTTGAGGTCTTTTGCCATTTTCCCCTTGGGTTTGGGGTTTTGTTGGGCTGTTGGCTGGTGTCTGCGGTCGAGCTGTTGATTGGGAGACCCCAGGCTGACCTGGGCTCTGGTGCCAGGAGGAAAGTGCCTGAGGGTCGTGCATGGAAGGTGGTCAAACGGTGATCCTTTGGTGAGCAGCTGTGTTAATCCCTGGGCAGTTTCTCGCCTGAGGTCTCCTGAAACGCCGCCCTTGTCTTTACCTTGGAGCCTCTTCCGTTCCCTCAATACAGCTGGTCCGGAAATCGGACCTAAGGCTGGTAGATTGACTGCGAAAAAGGGAGGTGTCCCCAAGAGTCCCCCCAATCCCCTGGGGAACAGAGCTGTCTTTGTCCCTGTGGCGGGCGTGCTCACCTCTGCTGCTGGGAAAACATCGACGTGCAGACAACTCAGGCCAGCTGCGGTGGGGTCCATACACTAGGAAGCACGAGGGAAAGAGAGGACAAAAGGAATGAACGGAAAGAAGCAGTATTCTGGCATAGGAATGAAGGCGTCACAGCTGGAAAGCTATGAACAAAATCAGTGGGTACATACCTACGGACCTGTCTCCATAACGGCATCGTGGCAGGGCTATCTCCCAAAGGGAGAAGGCTGTCCTGATAGGATGGGTTGGGAGCTGAAGGTTTGCATGGAGTGGCAAGGTGGAGGTGGGCCTCCAGGCTCCGAAAGCCTTTGAGAGAGCAATGGCCCTCCTGGATTGGCCCTTCTTGCTAGATCAGGCCGGCGGCGGGGGCGGCCGCGGCGGCGGCAGCGCAGCTGCGGGGGAAGGCCATTCCAGGAGCATATTGCCCCCAGCCAGTGCCGCCCTGGGGGGCGGCTGAGGCAGAGAGAGGAGGAAAACCTGAGAGTTGCTGTTAGAGCAGGTGTCCACAAGACGGCGCCAGAGCACCTTCTGGACCCAGGTGCAGCGGCAAGGCTGCAGGTGCAGGCTGAGTGGTGGGATGGAGAGTGTGTGGATAGGAAGCCACAGCAAGCGCCCAGAGGCCTTTGCGTTGGTTCCTGGGCACCGGGGACTGTCTGGTCCAAGACGCCTCCTGTCAGGCAGAGGACACAGGCGTCCCTGTAGCATTGGGAGGTGGATCGGCAGCCTGGTGGCTTGGGAGTGTGCTTCGAAGGCTGCTGGAAGGAGTCACTGGGTGTCGGAACGCCTTGTGTTCCTCCAGACGCAGGAGCGGAGACCCGCCCAGCATCTGTGTGGTCTCGGGAGCTGGCCATTTGCAAGGCCCTGACCGTCGGTGGTGGATGTGGGTGGAGAATCAGGCGGCTGCTGCTGCTGCTGCTGCTGCTGCTGTGGAAGGAATGGGGGGCTTTGGTGGCTTTGTGGTGGACCCAGAGCTGGGCGAATCCCTGTGCTTCTCCCTTCCAAAGGCTCAGGGGAGTTTCCTTCTTGCCTTTTGAGAGGAGCCTCCCGTTTCCGGACGGGGCCAGGGTATGGAGGCCTGAGCGAACCCAGGTCTGGTGAATGAAGCAGGGTTGATTGGAATCACCCAGCAAGCTCTCAGGGAGTTCCCTCGTGGCTGCCTGGCTTGAGAGTGTCTATCTGTCAGTGCTGTGGCTGTGGACATGGCTCCAGCGAGATCCAAGTCTGGCCAAAGGGCACCCCATTGTCACAGGGGGCATCGAGATCCATTTATAAAGACGAAGAGATGGGGACAGTATGAGCTTAATTGAGAAAGAAGAAAAGGGGTACACATGCTTATTCTGACAGTGTAGCTAAGGGTATTGCCAGATGAGGCAGTCCCAAAGGCTCTCCTGACCCTCTGCCTCAGGTGGCAGAGTGTTTGAAGGGCAAGCCTTGGGATGGACAGCATCGCAGTGGATTCATTGCCGGGGCAGAGTGTATCTGCATGCCACACATGGGGGCAGGAACATCAATTAGGGATTTAGAAACATAAAAGGAAATGCTAGTACAGAAAGAAATTTATCCACGCTTGGTCATCACGTCGGGTCCCAGCTCATAGTGCCAGTGCCCCTTGTCAGGGTCAACGGAGCCCGCCTGGCTTCTCCTGAGAGGCAGGGCTATGTAGCATAGCACATGCTGTGGGGAATCCCAAGCCATTAAGGGTGTGGGATTTTATCGGTGATTATTTTCCATTCTCACGGATGTATGGTGCCCAGTTTCACTTGAGCACAAACGCGATCCAGTCGTACATGTATATGCATCTTCTTGTGGTCGCAGTGTCTTCCATTTTGGTTCCACAGAAGTGGCCAGGTAGAATCCCTGTGCTATAGAGCAGGACTTCATTGCTAACACATGCCAAGCACAAGAGGTTGACTCTACCACTCCCAAATCCCAGGCCTTCCCACAGCCTCCCCCTACCATCTGGCAACCACAGCGATGTTTTCCAGTCTATGAGCTGCTTCTACATAGAAAGGTTCGTAGGTTCCACTTGCTAGCTTCCACATAGAAGGGATAGCCCTTGGTATGTGTCGTTCGTGTTCCGACTTAGTTCACCTAGTATGAAACGAGGTGTCACCTAGCTTCTCGTGCCACCTACATGGCTGCGAATGGCATTTTCCTCTTGCTCTGGGGTTTTCGGGGTTCTGCTTTTTTTTTTTTTTCTCAATGTTTGAGGAGCATTCCAATGTGTACATATCCACTCTCTTCCTAATCCAATCATCTCTCGATGGACATTGAGTTGTTTTCCATGGCTGGCTATTGGGAAGTGTGCTGCATGAACATAGCGGGGGCTTTTACATTTTTCAAAGACCCAATTCCGGAAATAGGACCAAGAGTGGGAGGCCTGGGTGCTGAGGTCGTCCGCTATTGATTTTTGTGGATTCCCTCGATCGTGTGGTCCATCGCGGTTGTCCACACGTACAAAAATACCCACCGTGGAGGAGGGCATCTTCTTGTCCACACCCTCTCAGGGATGTGTGCCTTGTAGACTTCCTAATGGTGGCCCTTCAGAGAGAGGTGGGTTGGTCCTGCAGAGTCCCTTTGACGTGCATGTCTCTCCTCATGAGGGATGCGGGGCACATGTCTCCCAGTGCTTTTTGCCCTCTGCATGTCTGTTTCGGGAAATGTCTCTTGAGGTCTTTTGCCATTTTCCCCTTGGGTTTGGGGTTTTGTTGGGCTGTTGGCTGGTGTCTGCGGTCGAGCTGTTGATTGGGAGACCCCAGGCTGACCTGGGCTCTGGTGCCAGGAGGAAAGTGCCTGAGGGTCGTGCATGGAAGGTGGTCAAACGGTGATCCTTTGGTGAGCAGCTGTGTTAATCCCTGGGCAGTTTCTCGCCTGAGGTCTCCTGAAACGCCGCCCTTGTCTTTACCTTGGAGCCTCTTCCGTTCCCTCAATACAGCTGGTCCGGAAATCGGACCTAAGGCTGGTAGATTGACTGCGAAAAAGGGAGGTGTCCCCAAGAGTCCCCCCAATCCCCTGGGGAACAGAGCTGTCTTTGTCCCTGTGGCGGGCGTGCTCACCTCTGCTGCTGGGAAAACATCGACGTGCAGACAACTCAGGCCAGCTGCGGTGGGGTCCATACACTAGGAAGCACGAGGGAAAGAGAGGACAAAAGGAATGAACGGAAAGAAGCAGTATTCTGGCATAGGAATGAAGGCGTCACAGCTGGAAAGCTATGAACAAAATCAGTGGGTACATACCTACGGACCTGTCTCCATAACGGCATCGTGGCAGGGCTATCTCCCAAAGGGAGAAGGCTGTCCTGATAGGATGGGTTGGGAGCTGAAGGTTTGCATGGAGTGGCAAGGTGGAGGTGGGCCTCCAGGCTCCGAAAGCCTTTGAGAGAGCAATGGCCCTCCTGGATTGGCCCTTCTTGCTAGATCAGGCCGGCGGCGGGGGCGGCCGCGGCGGCGGCAGCGCAGCTGCGGGGGAAGGCCATTCCAGGAGCATATTGCCCCCAGCCAGTGCCGCCCTGGGGGGCGGCTGAGGCAGAGAGAGGAGGAAAACCTGAGAGTTGCTGTTAGAGCAGGTGTCCACAAGACGGCGCCAGAGCACCTTCTGGACCCAGGTGCAGCGGCAAGGCTGCAGGTGCAGGCTGAGTGGTGGGATGGAGAGTGTGTGGATAGGAAGCCACAGCAAGCGCCCAGAGGCCTTTGCGTTGGTTCCTGGGCACCGGGGACTGTCTGGTCCAAGACGCCTCCTGTCAGGCAGAGGACACAGGCGTCCCTGTAGCATTGGGAGGTGGATCGGCAGCCTGGTGGCTTGGGAGTGTGCTTCGAAGGCTGCTGGAAGGAGTCACTGGGTGTCGGAACGCCTTGTGTTCCTCCAGACGCAGGAGCGGAGACCCGCCCAGCATCTGTGTGGTCTCGGGAGCTGGCCATTTGCAAGGCCCTGACCGTCGGTGGTGGATGTGGGTGGAGAATCAGGCGGCTGCTGCTGCTGCTGCTGCTGCTGCTGTGGAAGGAATGGGGGGCTTTGGTGGCTTTGTGGTGGACCCAGAGCTGGGCGAATCCCTGTGCTTCTCCCTTCCAAAGGCTCAGGGGAGTTTCCTTCTTGCCTTTTGAGAGGAGCCTCCCGTTTCCGGACGGGGCCAGGGTATGGAGGCCTGAGCGAACCCAGGTCTGGTGAATGAAGCAGGGTTGATTGGAATCACCCAGCAAGCTCTCAGGGAGTTCCCTCGTGGCTGCCTGGCTTGAGAGTGTCTATCTGTCAGTGCTGTGGCTGTGGACATGGCTCCAGCGAGATCCAAGTCTGGCCAAAGGGCACCCCATTGTCACAGGGGGCATCGAGATCCATTTATAAAGACGAAGAGATGGGGACAGTATGAGCTTAATTGAGAAAGAAGAAAAGGGGTACACATGCTTATTCTGACAGTGTAGCTAAGGGTATTGCCAGATGAGGCAGTCCCAAAGGCTCTCCTGACCCTCTGCCTCAGGTGGCAGAGTGTTTGAAGGGCAAGCCTTGGGATGGACAGCATCGCAGTGGATTCATTGCCGGGGCAGAGTGTATCTGCATGCCACACATGGGGGCAGGAACATCAATTAGGGATTTAGAAACATAAAAGGAAATGCTAGTACAGAAAGAAATTTATCCACGCTTGGTCATCACGTCGGGTCCCAGCTCATAGTGCCAGTGCCCCTTGTCAGGGTCAACGGAGCCCGCCTGGCTTCTCCTGAGAGGCAGGGCTATGTAGCATAGCACATGCTGTGGGGAATCCCAAGCCATTAAGGGTGTGGGATTTTATCGGTGATTATTTTCCATTCTCACGGATGTATGGTGCCCAGTTTCACTTGAGCACAAACGCGATCCAGTCGTACATGTATATGCATCTTCTTGTGGTCGCAGTGTCTTCCATTTTGGTTCCACAGAAGTGGCCAGGTAGAATCCCTGTGCTATAGAGCAGGACTTCATTGCTAACACATGCCAAGCACAAGAGGTTGACTCTACCACTCCCAAATCCCAGGCCTTCCCACAGCCTCCCCCTACCATCTGGCAACCACAGCGATGTTTTCCAGTCTATGAGCTGCTTCTACATAGAAAGGTTCGTAGGTTCCACTTGCTAGCTTCCACATAGAAGGGATAGCCCTTGGTATGTGTCGTTCGTGTTCCGACTTAGTTCACCTAGTATGAAACGAGGTGTCACCTAGCTTCTCGTGCCACCTACATGGCTGCGAATGGCATTTTCCTCTTGCTCTGGGGTTTTCGGGGTTCTGCTTTTTTTTTTTTTTCTCAATGTTTGAGGAGCATTCCAATGTGTACATATCCACTCTCTTCCTAATCCAATCATCTCTCGATGGACATTGAGTTGTTTTCCATGGCTGGCTATTGGGAAGTGTGCTGCATGAACATAGCGGGGGCTTTTACATTTTTCAAAGACCCAATTCCGGAAATAGGACCAAGAGTGGGAGGCCTGGGTGCTGAGGTCGTCCGCTATTGATTTTTGTGGATTCCCTCGATCGTGTGGTCCATCGCGGTTGTCCACACGTACAAAAATACCCACCGTGGAGGAGGGCATCTTCTTGTCCACACCCTCTCAGGGATGTGTGCCTTGTAGACTTCCTAATGGTGGCCCTTCAGAGAGAGGTGGGTTGGTCCTGCAGAGTCCCTTTGACGTGCATGTCTCTCCTCATGAGGGATGCGGGGCACATGTCTCCCAGTGCTTTTTGCCCTCTGCATGTCTGTTTCGGGAAATGTCTCTTGAGGTCTTTTGCCATTTTCCCCTTGGGTTTGGGGTTTTGTTGGGCTGTTGGCTGGTGTCTGCGGTCGAGCTGTTGATTGGGAGACCCCAGGCTGACCTGGGCTCTGGTGCCAGGAGGAAAGTGCCTGAGGGTCGTGCATGGAAGGTGGTCAAACGGTGATCCTTTGGTGAGCAGCTGTGTTAATCCCTGGGCAGTTTCTCGCCTGAGGTCTCCTGAAACGCCGCCCTTGTCTTTACCTTGGAGCCTCTTCCGTTCCCTCAATACAGCTGGTCCGGAAATCGGACCTAAGGCTGGTAGATTGACTGCGAAAAAGGGAGGTGTCCCCAAGAGTCCCCCCAATCCCCTGGGGAACAGAGCTGTCTTTGTCCCTGTGGCGGGCGTGCTCACCTCTGCTGCTGGGAAAACATCGACGTGCAGACAACTCAGGCCAGCTGCGGTGGGGTCCATACACTAGGAAGCACGAGGGAAAGAGAGGACAAAAGGAATGAACGGAAAGAAGCAGTATTCTGGCATAGGAATGAAGGCGTCACAGCTGGAAAGCTATGAACAAAATCAGTGGGTACATACCTACGGACCTGTCTCCATAACGGCATCGTGGCAGGGCTATCTCCCAAAGGGAGAAGGCTGTCCTGATAGGATGGGTTGGGAGCTGAAGGTTTGCATGGAGTGGCAAGGTGGAGGTGGGCCTCCAGGCTCCGAAAGCCTTTGAGAGAGCAATGGCCCTCCTGGATTGGCCCTTCTTGCTAGATCAGGCCGGCGGCGGGGGCGGCCGCGGCGGCGGCAGCGCAGCTGCGGGGGAAGGCCATTCCAGGAGCATATTGCCCCCAGCCAGTGCCGCCCTGGGGGGCGGCTGAGGCAGAGAGAGGAGGAAAACCTGAGAGTTGCTGTTAGAGCAGGTGTCCACAAGACGGCGCCAGAGCACCTTCTGGACCCAGGTGCAGCGGCAAGGCTGCAGGTGCAGGCTGAGTGGTGGGATGGAGAGTGTGTGGATAGGAAGCCACAGCAAGCGCCCAGAGGCCTTTGCGTTGGTTCCTGGGCACCGGGGACTGTCTGGTCCAAGACGCCTCCTGTCAGGCAGAGGACACAGGCGTCCCTGTAGCATTGGGAGGTGGATCGGCAGCCTGGTGGCTTGGGAGTGTGCTTCGAAGGCTGCTGGAAGGAGTCACTGGGTGTCGGAACGCCTTGTGTTCCTCCAGACGCAGGAGCGGAGACCCGCCCAGCATCTGTGTGGTCTCGGGAGCTGGCCATTTGCAAGGCCCTGACCGTCGGTGGTGGATGTGGGTGGAGAATCAGGCGGCTGCTGCTGCTGCTGCTGCTGCTGCTGTGGAAGGAATGGGGGGCTTTGGTGGCTTTGTGGTGGACCCAGAGCTGGGCGAATCCCTGTGCTTCTCCCTTCCAAAGGCTCAGGGGAGTTTCCTTCTTGCCTTTTGAGAGGAGCCTCCCGTTTCCGGACGGGGCCAGGGTATGGAGGCCTGAGCGAACCCAGGTCTGGTGAATGAAGCAGGGTTGATTGGAATCACCCAGCAAGCTCTCAGGGAGTTCCCTCGTGGCTGCCTGGCTTGAGAGTGTCTATCTGTCAGTGCTGTGGCTGTGGACATGGCTCCAGCGAGATCCAAGTCTGGCCAAAGGGCACCCCATTGTCACAGGGGGCATCGAGATCCATTTATAAAGACGAAGAGATGGGGACAGTATGAGCTTAATTGAGAAAGAAGAAAAGGGGTACACATGCTTATTCTGACAGTGTAGCTAAGGGTATTGCCAGATGAGGCAGTCCCAAAGGCTCTCCTGACCCTCTGCCTCAGGTGGCAGAGTGTTTGAAGGGCAAGCCTTGGGATGGACAGCATCGCAGTGGATTCATTGCCGGGGCAGAGTGTATCTGCATGCCACACATGGGGGCAGGAACATCAATTAGGGATTTAGAAACATAAAAGGAAATGCTAGTACAGAAAGAAATTTATCCACGCTTGGTCATCACGTCGGGTCCCAGCTCATAGTGCCAGTGCCCCTTGTCAGGGTCAACGGAGCCCGCCTGGCTTCTCCTGAGAGGCAGGGCTATGTAGCATAGCACATGCTGTGGGGAATCCCAAGCCATTAAGGGTGTGGGATTTTATCGGTGATTATTTTCCATTCTCACGGATGTATGGTGCCCAGTTTCACTTGAGCACAAACGCGATCCAGTCGTACATGTATATGCATCTTCTTGTGGTCGCAGTGTCTTCCATTTTGGTTCCACAGAAGTGGCCAGGTATAATCCCTGTGCTATAGAGCAGGACTTCATTGCTAACACATGCCAAGCACAAGAGGTTGACTCTACCACTCCCAAATCCCAGGCCTTCCCACAGCCTCCCCCTACCATCTGGCAACCACAGCGATGTTTTCCAGTCTATGAGCTGCTTCTACATAGAAAGGTTCGTAGGTTCCACTTGCTAGCTTCCACATAGAAGGGATAGCCCTTGGTATGTGTCGTTCGTGTTCCGACTTAGTTCACCTAGTATGAAACGAGGTGTCACCTAGCTTCTCGTGCCACCTACATGGCTGCGAATGGCATTTTCCTCTTGCTCTGGGGTTTTCGGGGTTCTGCTTTTTTTTTTTTTTTTCTCAATGTTTGAGGAGCATTCCAATGTGTACATATCCACTCTCTTCCTAATCCAATCATCTCTCGATGGACATTGAGTTGTTTTCCATGGCTGGCTATTGGGAAGTGTGCTGCATGAACATAGCGGGGGCTTTTACATTTTTCAAAGACCCAATTCCGGAAATAGGACCAAGAGTGGGAGGCCTGGGTGCTGAGGTCGTCCGCTATTGATTTTTGTGGATTCCCTCGATCGTGTGGTCCATCGCGGTTGTCCACACGTACAAAAATACCCACCGTGGAGGAGGGCATCTTCTTGTCCACACCCTCTCAGGGATGTGTGCCTTGTAGACTTCCTAATGGTGGCCCTTCAGAGAGAGGTGGGTTGGTCCTGCAGAGTCCCTTTGACGTGCATGTCTCTCCTCATGAGGGATGCGGGGCACATGTCTCTCAGTGCTTTTTGCCCTCTGCATGTCTGTTTCGGGAAATGTCTCTTGAGGTCTTTTGCCATTTTCCCCTTGGGTTTGGGGTTTTGTTGGGCTGTTGGCTGGTGTCTGCGGTCGAGCTGTTGATTGGGAGGCCCCAGGCTGACCTGGGCTCTGGTGCCAGGAGGAAAGTGCCTGAGGGTCGTGCATGGAAGGTGGTCAAACGGTGATCCTTTGGTGAGCAGCTGTGTTAATCCCTGGGCAGTTTCTCGCCTGAGGTCTCCTGAAACGCCGTCCTTGTCTTTACCTTGGAGCCTCTTCCGTTCCCTCAATGCAGCTGGTCCGGAAATCGGACCTAAGGCTGGTAGATTGACTGCGAAAAAGGGAGGTGTCCCCAAGAGTCCCCCCAATCCCCTGGGGAACAGAGCTGTCTTTGTCCCTGTGGTGGGCGTGCTCACCTCTGCTGCTGGGAAAACATCGACGTGCAGACAACTCAGGCCAGCTGCGGTGGGGTCCATACACTAGGAAGCACGAGGGAAAGAGAGGACAAAAGGAATGAACGGAAAGAAGCAGTATTCTGGCATAGGAATGAAGGCGTCACAGCTGGAAAGCTATGAACAAAATCAGTGGGTACATACCTACGGACCTGTCTCCATAACGGCATCGTGGCAGGGCTATCTCCCAAAGGGAGAAGGCTGTCCTGATAGGATGGGTTGGGAGCTGAAGGTTTGCATGGAGTGGCAAGGTGGAGGTGGGCCTCCAGGCTCCGAAAGCCTTTGAGAGAGCAATGGCCCTCCTGGATTGGCCCTTCTTGCTAGATCAGGCCGGCGGCGGGGGCGGCCGCGGCGGCGGCAGCGCAGCTGCGGGGGAAGGCCATTCCAGGAGCATATTGCCCCCAGCCAGTGCCGCCCTGGGGGGCGGCTGAGGCAGAGAGAGGAGGAAAACCTGAGAGTTGCTGTTAGAGCAGGTGTCCACAAGACGGCGCCAGAGCACCTTCTGGACCCAGGTGCAGCGGCAAGGCTGCAGGTGCAGGCTGAGTGGTGGGATGGAGAGTGTGTGGATAGGAAGCCACAGCAAGCGCCCAGAGGCCTTTGCGTTGGTTCCTGGGCACCGGGGACTGTCTGGTCCAAGACGCCTCCTGTCAGGCAGAGGACACAGGCGTCCCTGTAGCATTGGGAGGTGGATCGGCAGCCTGGTGGCTTGGGAGTGTGCTTCGAAGGCTGCTGGAAGGAGTCACTGGGTGTCGGAACGCCTTGTGTTCCTCCAGACGCAGGAGCGGAGACCCGCCCAGCATCTGTGTGGTCTCGGGAGCTGGCCATTTGCAAGGCCCTGACCGTCGGTGGTGGATGTGGGTGGAGAATCAGGCGGCTGCTGCTGCTGCTGCTGCTGCTGCTGCTGCTGCTGCTGCTGCTGCTGTGGAAGGAATGGGGGGCTTTGGTGGCTTTGTGGTGGACCCAGAGCTGGGCGAATCCCTGTGCTTCTCCCTTCCAAAGGCTCAGGGGAGTTTCCTTCTTGCCTTTTGAGAGGAGCCTCCCGTTTCCGGACGGGGCCAGGGTATGGAGGCCTGAGCGAACCCAGGTCTGGTGAATGAAGCAGGGTTGATTGGAATCACCCAGCAAGCTCTCAGGGAGTTCCCTCGTGGCTGCCTGGCTTGAGAGTGTCTATCTGTCAGTGCTGTGGCTGTGGACATGGCTCCAGCGAGATCCAAGTCTGGCCAAAGGGCACCCCATTGTCACAGGGGGCATCGAGATCCATTTATAAAGACGAAGAGATGGGGACAGTATGAGCTTAATTGAGAAAGAAGAAAAGGGGTACACATGCTTATTCTGACAGTGTAGCTAAGGGTATTGCCAGATGAGGCAGTCCCAAAGGCTCTCCTGACCCTCTGCCTCAGGTGGCAGAGTGTTTGAAGGGCAAGCCTTGGGATGGACAGCATCGCAGTGGATTCATTGCCGGGGCAGAGTGTATCTGCATGCCACACATGGGGGCAGGAACATCAATTAGGGATTTAGAAACATAAAAGGAAATGCTAGTACAGAAAGAAATTTGTCCACGCTTGGTCATCACGTCGGGTCCCAGCTCATAGTGCCAGTGCCCCTTGTCAGGGTCAACGGAGCCCGCCTGGCTTCTCCTGAGAGGCAGGGCTATGTAGCATAGCACATGCTGTGGGGAATCCCAAGCCATTAAGGGTGTGGGATTTTATCGGTGATTATTTTCCATTCTCACGGATGTATGGTGCCCAGTTTCACTTGAGCACAAACGCGATCCAGTCGTACATGTATATGCATCTTCTTTTGGTCGCAGTGTCTTCCATTTTGGTTCCACAGAAGTGGCCAGGTAGAATCCCTGTGCTATAGAGCAGGACTTCATTGCTAACACATGCCAAGCACAAGAGGTTGACTCTACCACTCCCAAATCCCAGGCCTTCCCACAGCCTCCCCCTACCATCTGGCAACCACAGCGATGTTTTCCAGTCTATGAGCTGCTTCTACATAGAAAGGTTCGTAGGTTCCACTTGCTAGCTTCCACATAGAAGGGATAGCCCTTGGTATGTGTCGTTCGTGTTCCGACTTAGTTCACCTAGTATGAAACGAGGTGTCACCTAGCTTCTCGTGCCACCTACATGGCTGCGAATGGCATTTTCCTCTTGCTCTGGGGTTTTCGGGGTTCTGCTTTTTTTTTTTTTTCTCAATGTTTGAGGAGCATTCCAATGTGTACATATCCACTCTCTTCCTAATCCAATCATCTCTCGATGGACATTGAGTTGTTTTCCATGGCTGGCTATTGGGAAGTGTGCTGCATGAACATAGCGGGGGCTTTTACATTTTTCAAAGACCCAATTCCGGAAATAGGACCAAGAGTGGGAGGCCTGGGTGCTGAGGTCGTCCGCTATTGATTTTTGTGGATTCCCTCGATCGTGTGGTCCATCGCGGTTGTCCACACGTACAAAAATACCCACCGTGGAGGAGGGCATCTTCTTGTCCACACCCTCTCAGGGATGTGTGCCTTGTAGACTTCCTAATGGTGGCCCTTCAGAGAGAGGTGGGTTGGTCCTGCAGAGTCCCTTTGACGTGCATGTCTCTCCTCATGAGGGATGCGGGGCACATGTCTCCCAGTGCTTTTTGCCCTCTGCATGTCTGTTTCGGGAAATGTCTCTTGAGGTCTTTTGCCATTTTCCCCTTGGGTTTGGGGTTTTGTTGGGCTGTTGGCTGGTGTCTGCGGTCGAGCTGTTGATTGGGAGACCCCAGGCTGACCTGGGCTCTGGTGCCAGGAGGAAAGTGCCTGAGGGTCGTGCATGGAAGGTGGTCAAACGGTGATCCTTTGGTGAGCAGCTGTGTTAATCCCTGGGCAGTTTCTCGCCTGAGGTCTCCTGAAACGCCGTCCTTGTCTTTACCTTGGAGCCTCTTCCGTTCCCTCAATACAGCTGGTCCGGAAATCGGACCTAAGGCTGGTAGATTGACTGCGAAAAAGGGAGGTGTCCCCAAGAGTCCCCCCAATCCCCTGGGGAACAGAGCTGTCTTTGTCCCTGTGGCGGGCGTGCTCACCTCTGCTGCTGGGAAAACATCGACGTGCAGACAACTCAGGCCAGCTGCGGTGGGGTCCATACACTAGGAAGCACGAGGGAAAGAGAGGACAAAAGGAATGAACGGAAAGAAGCAGTATTCTGGCATAGGAATGAAGGCGTCACAGCTGGAAAGCTATGAACAAAATCAGTGGGTACATACCTACGGACCTGTCTCCATAACGGCATCGTGGCAGGGCTATCTCCCAAAGGGAGAAGGCTGTCCTGATAGGATGGGTTGGGAGCTGAAGGTTTGCATGGAGTGGCAAGGTGGAGGTGGGCCTCCAGGCTCCGAAAGCCTTTGAGAGAGCAATGGCCCTCCTGGATTGGCCCTTCTTGCTAGATCAGGCCGGCGGCGGGGGCGGCCGCGGCGGCGGCAGCGCAGCTGCGGGGGAAGGCCATTCCAGGAGCATATTGCCCCCAGCCAGTGCCGCCCTGGGGGGCGGCTGAGGCAGAGAGAGGAGGAAAACCTGAGAGTTGCTGTTAGAGCAGGTGTCCACAAGACGGCGCCAGAGCACCTTCTGGACCCAGGTGCAGCGGCAAGGCTGCAGGTGCAGGCTGAGTGGTGGGATGGAGAGTGTGTGGATAGGAAGCCACAGCAAGCGCCCAGAGGCCTTTGCGTTGGTTCCTGGGCACCGGGGACTGTCTGGTCCAAGACGCCTCCTGTCAGGCAGAGGACACAGGCGTCCCTGTAGCATTGGGAGGTGGATCGGCAGCCTGGTGGCTTGGGAGTGTGCTTCGAAGGCTGCTGGAAGGAGTCACTGGGTGTCGGAACGCCTTGTGTTCCTCCAGACGCAGGAGCGGAGACCCGCCCAGCATCTGTGTGGTCTCGGGAGCTGGCCATTTGCAAGGCCCTGACCGTCGGTGGTGGATGTGGGTGGAGAATCAGGCGGCTGCTGCTGCTGCTGCTGCTGCTGCTGCTGCTGCTGCTGCTGTGGAAGGAATGGGGGGCTTTGGTGGCTTTGTGGTGGACCCAGAGCTGGGCGAATCCCTGTGCTTCTCCCTTCCAAAGGCTCAGGGGAGTTTCCTTCTTGCCTTTTGAGAGGAGCCTCCCGTTTCCGGACGGGGCCAGGGTATGGAGGCCTGAGCGAACCCAGGTCTGGTGAATGAAGCAGGGTTGATTGGAATCACCCAGCAAGCTCTCAGGGAGTTCCCTCGTGGCTGCCTGGCTTGAGAGTGTCTATCTGGCAGTGCTGTGGCTGTGGACATGGCTCCAGCGAGATCCACGTCTGGCCAAAGGGCACCCCATTGTCACAGGGGGCATCGAGATCCATTTATAAAGACGAAGAGATGGGGACAGTATGAGCTTAATTGAGAAAGAAGAAAAGGGGTACACATGCTTATTCTGACAGTGTAGCTAAGGGTATTGCCAGATGAGGCCGTCCCAAAGGCTCTCCTGACCCTCTGCCTCAGGTGGCAGAGTGTTTGAAGGGCAAGCCTTGGGATGGACAGCATCGCAGTGGATTCATTGCCGGGGCAGAGTGTATCTGCATGCCACACATGGGGGCAGGAACATCAATTAGGGATTTAGAAACATAAAAGGAAATGCTAGTACAGAAAGAAATTTATCCACGCTTGGTCATCACGTCGGGTCCCAGCTCATAGTGCCAGTGCCCCTTGTCAGGGTCAACGGAGCCCGCCTGGCTTCTCCTGAGAGGCAGGGCTATGTAGCATAGCACATGCTGTGGGGAATCCCAAGCCATTAAGGGTGTGGGATTTTATCGGTGATTATTTTCCATTCTCACGGATGTATGGTGCCCAGTTTCACTTGAGCACAAACGCGATCCAGTCGTACATGTATATGCATCTTCTTGTGGTCGCAGTGTCTTCCATTTTGGTTCCACAGAAGTGGCCAGGTATAATCCCTGTGCTATAGAGCAGGACTTCATTGCTAACACATGCCAAGCACAAGAGGTTGACTCTACCACTCCCAAATCCCAGGCCTTCCCACAGCCTCCCCCTACCATCTGGCAACCACAGCGATGTTTTCCAGTCTATGAGCTGCTTCTACATAGAAAGGTTCGTAGGTTCCACTTGCTAGCTTCCACATAGAAGGGATAGCCCTTGGTATGTGTCGTTCGTGTTCCGACTTAGTTCACCTAGTATGAAACGAGGTGTCACCTAGCTTCTCGTGCCACCTACATGGCTGCGAATGGCATTTTCCTCTTGCTCTGGGGTTTTCGGGGTTCTGCTTTTTTTTTTTTTTCTCAATGTTTGAGGAGCATTCCAATGTGTACATATCCACTCTCTTCCTAATCCAATCATCTCTCGATGGACATTGAGTTGTTTTCCATGGCTGGCTATTGGGAAGTGTGCTGCATGAACATAGCGGGGGCTTTTACATTTTTCAAAGACCCAATTCCGGAAATAGGACCAAGAGTGGGAGGCCTGGGTGCTGAGGTCGTCCGCTATTGATTTTTGTGGATTCCCTCGATCGTGTGGTCCATCGCGGTTGTCCACACGTACAAAAATACCCACCGTGGAGGAGGGCATCTTCTTGTCCACACCCTCTCAGGGATGTGTGCCTTGTAGACTTCCTAATGGTGGCCCTTCAGAGAGAGGTGGGTTGGTCCTGCAGAGTCCCTTTGACGTGCATGTCTCTCCTCATGAGGGATGCGGGGCACATGTCTCCCAGTGCTTTTTGCCCTCTGCATGTCTGTTTCGGGAAATGTCTCTTGAGGTCTTTTGCCATTTTCCCCTTGGGTTTGGGGTTTTGTTGGGCTGTTGGCTGGTGTCTGCGGTCGAGCTGTTGATTGGGAGACCCCAGGCTGACCTGGGCTCTGGTGCCAGGAGGAAAGTGCCTGAGGGTCGTGCATGGAAGGTGGTCAAACGGTGATCCTTTGGTGAGCAGCTGTGTTAATCCCTGGGCAGTTTCTCGCCTGAGGTCTCCTGAAACGCCGTCCTTGTCTTTACCTTGGAGCCTCTTCCGTTCCCTCAATACAGCTGGTCCGGAAATCGGACCTAAGGCTGGTAGATTGACTGCGAAAAAGGGAGGTGTCCCCAAGAGTCCCCCCAATCCCCTGGGGAACAGAGCTGTCTTTGTCCCTGTGGCGGGCGTGCTCACCTCTGCTGCTGGGAAAACATCGACGTGCAGACAACTCAGGCCAGCTGCGGTGGGGTCCATACACTAGGAAGCACGAGGGAAAGAGAGGACAAAAGGAATGAACGGAAAGAAGCAGTATTCTGGCATAGGAATGAAGGCGTCACAGCTGGAAAGCTATGAACAAAATCAGTGGGTACATACCTACGGACCTGTCTCCATAACGGCATCGTGGCAGGGCTATCTCCCAAAGGGAGAAGGCTGTCCTGATAGGATGGGTTGGGAGCTGAAGGTTTGCATGGAGTGGCAAGGTGGAGGTGGGCCTCCAGGCTCCGAAAGCCTTTGAGAGAGCAATGGCCCTCCTGGATTGGCCCTTCTTGCTAGATCAGGCCGGCGGCGGGGGCGGCCGCGGCGGCGGCAGCGCAGCTGCGGGGGAAGGCCATTCCAGGAGCATATTGCCCCCAGCCAGTGCCGCCCTGGGGGGCGGCTGAGGCAGAGAGAGGAGGAAAACCTGAGAGTTGCTGTTAGAGCAGGTGTCCACAAGACGGCGCCAGAGCACCTTCTGGACCCAGGTGCAGCGGCAAGGCTGCAGGTGCAGGCTGAGTGGTGGGATGGAGAGTGTGTGGATAGGAAGCCACAGCAAGCGCCCAGAGGCCTTTGCGTTGGTTCCTGGGCACCGGGGACTGTCTGGTCCAAGACGCCTCCTGTCAGGCAGAGGACACAGGCGTCCCTGTAGCATTGGGAGGTGGATCGGCAGCCTGGTGGCTTGGGAGTGTGCTTCGAAGGCTGCTGGAAGGAGTCACTGGGTGTCGGAACGCCTTGTGTTCCTCCAGACGCAGGAGCGGAGACCCGCCCAGCATCTGTGTGGTCTCGGGAGCTGGCCATTTGCAAGGCCCTGACCGTCGGTGGTGGATGTGGGTGGAGAATCAGGCGGCTGCTGCTGCTGCTGCTGCTGCTGCTGCTGCTGCTGTGGAAGGAATGGGGGGCTTTGGTGGCTTTGTGGTGGACCCAGAGCTGGGCGAATCCCTGTGCTTCTCCCTTCCAAAGGCTCAGGGGAGTTTCCTTCTTGCCTTTTGAGAGGAGCCTCCCGTTTCTGGACGGGGCCAGGGTATGGAGGCCTGAGCGAACCCAGGTCTGGTGAATGAAGCAGGGTTGATTGGAATCACCCAGCAAGCTCTCAGGGAGTTCCCTCGTGGCTGCCTGGCTTGAGAGTGTCTATCTGTCAGTGCTGTGGCTGTGGACATGGCTCCAGCGAGATCCAAGTCTGGCCAAAGGGCACCCCATTGTCACAGGGGGCATTGAGATCCATTTATAAAGACGAAGAGATGGGGACAGTATGAGCTTAATTGAGAAAGAAGAAAAGGGGTACACATGCTTATTCTGACAGTGTAGCTAAGGGTATTGCCAGATGAGGCAGTCCCAAAGGCTCTCCTGACCCTCTGCCTCAGGTGGCAGAGTGTTTGAAGGGCAAGCCTTGGGATGGACAGCATCGCAGTGGATTCATTGCCGGGGCAGAGTGTATCTGCATGCCACACATGGGGGCAGGAACATCAATTAGGGATTTAGAAACATAAAAGGAAAGGCTAGTACAGAAAGAAATTTATCCACGCTTGGTCATCACGTCGGGTCCCAGCTCATAGTGCCAGTGCCCCTTGTCAGGGTCAACGGAGCCCGCCTGGCTTCTCCTGAGAGGCAGGGCTATGTAGCATAGCACATGCTGTGGGGAATCCCAAGCCATTAAGGGTGTGGGATTTTATCGGTGATTATTTTCCATTCTCACGGATGTATGGTGCCCAGTTTCACTTGAGCACAAACGCGATCCAGTCGTACATGTATATGCATCTTCTTTTGGTCGCAGTGTCTTCCATTTTGGTTCCACAGAAGTGGCCAGGTAGAATCCCTGTGCTATAGAGCAGGACTTCATTGCTAACACATGCCAAGCACAAGAGGTTGACTCTACCACTCCCAAATCCCAGGCCTTCCCACAGCCTCCCCCTACCATCTGGCAACCACAGCGATGTTTTCCAGTCTATGAGCTGCTTCTACATAGAAAGGTTCGTTGGTTCCATTTGCTAGCTTCCACATAGAAGGGATAGCCCTTGGTATGTGTCGTTCGTGTTCCGACTTAGTTCACCTAGTATGAAACGAGGTGTCACCTAGCTTCTCGTGCCACCTACATGGCTGCGAATGGCATTTTCCTCTTGCTCTGGGGTTTTCGGGGTTCTGCTTTTTTTTTTTTTCTCAATGTTTGAGGAGCATTCCAATGTGTACATATCCACTCTCTTCCTAATCCAATCATCTCTCGATGGACATTGAGTTGTTTTCCATGGCTGGCTATTGGGAAGTGTGCTGCATGAACATAGCGGGGGCTTTTACATTTTTCAAAGACCCAATTCCGGAAGTAGGACCAAGAGTGGGAGGCCTGGGTGCTGAGGTCGTCCGCTATTGATTTTTGTGGATTCCCTCGATCGTGTGGTCCATCGCGGTTGTCCACACGTACAAAAATACCCACCGTGGAGGAGGGCATCTTCTTGTCCACACCCTCTCAGGGATGTGTGCCTTGTAGACTTCCTAATGGTGGCCCTTCAGAGAGAGGTGGGTTGGTCCTGCAGAGTCCCTTTGACGTGCATGTCTCTCCTCATGAGGGATGCGGGGCACATGTCTCCCAGTGCTTTTTGCCCTCTGCATGTCTGTTTCGGGAAATGTCTCTTGAGGTCTTTTGCCATTTTCCCCTTGGGTTTGGGGTTTTGTTGGGCTGTTGGCTGGTGTCTGCGGTCGAGCTGTTGATTGGGAGACCCCAGGCTGACCTGGGCTCTGGTGCCAGGAGGAAAGTGCCTGAGGGTCGTGCATGGAAGGTGGTCAAACGGTGATCCTTTGGTGAGCAGCTGTGTTAATCCCTGGGCAGTTTCTCGCCTGAGGTCTCCTGAAACGCCGTCCTTGTCTTTACCTTGGAGCCTCTTCCGTTCCCTCAATACAGCTGGTCCGGAAATCGGACCTAAGGCTGGTAGATTGACTGCGAACAAGGGAGGTGTCCCCAAGAGTCCCCCCAATCCCCTGGGGAACAGAGCTGTCTTTGTCCCTGTGGCGGGCGTGCTCACCTCTGCTGCTGGGAAAACATCGACGTGCAGACAACTCAGGCCAGCTGCGGTGGGGTCCATACACTAGGAAGCACGAGGGAAAGAGAGGACAAAAGGAATGAACGGAAAGAAGCAGTATTCTGGCATAGGAATGAAGGCGTCACAGCTGGAAAGCTATGAACAAAATCAGTGGGTACATACCTACGGACCTGTCTCCATAACGGCATCGTGGCAGGGCTATCTCCCAAAGGGAGAAGGCTGTCCTGATAGGATGGGTTGGGAGCTGAAGGTTTGCATGGAGTGGCAAGGTGGAGGTGGGCCTCCAGGCTCCGAAAGCCTTTGAGAGAGCAATGGCCCTCCTGGATTGGCCCTTCTTGCTAGATCAGGCCGGCGGCGGGGGCGGCCGCGGCGGCGGCAGCGCAGCTGCGGGGGAAGGCCATTCCAGGAGCATATTGCCCCCAGCCAGTGCCGCCCTGGGGGGCGGCTGAGGCAGAGAGAGGAGGAAAACCTGAGAGTTGCTGTTAGAGCAGGTGTCCACAAGACGGCGCCAGAGCACCTTCTGGACCCAGGTGCAGCGGCAAGGCTGCAGGTGCAGGCTGAGTGGTGGGATGGAGAGTGTGTGGATAGGAAGCCACAGCAAGCGCCCAGAGGCCTTTGCGTTGGTTCCTGGGCACCGGGGACTGTTTGGTCCAAGACGCCTCCTGTCAGGCAGAGGACACAGGCGTCCCTGTAGCATTGGGAGGTGGATCGGCAGCCTGGTGGCTTGGGAGTGTGCTTCGAAGGCTGCTGGAAGGAGTCACTGGGTGTCGGAACGCCTTGTGTTCCTCCAGACGCAGGAGCGGAGACCCGCCCAGCATCTGTGTGGTCTCGGGAGCTGGCCATTTGCAAGGCCCTGACCGTCGGTGGTGGATGTGGGTGGAGAATCAGGCGGCTGCTGCTGCTGCTGCTGCTGCTGCTGTGGAAGGAATGGGGGGCTTTGGTGGCTTTGTGGTGGACCCAGAGCTGGGCGAATCCCTGTGCTTCTCCCTTCCAAAGGCTCAGGGGAGTTTCCTTCTTGCCTTTTGAGAGGAGCCTCCCGTTTCTGGACGGGGCCAGGGTATGGAGGCCTGAGCGAACCCAGGTCTGTTGAATGAAGCAGGGTTGATTGGAATCACCCAGCAAGCTCTCAGGGAGTTCCCTCGTGGCTGCCTGGCTTGAGAGTGTCTATCTGTCAGTGCTGTGGCTGTGGACATGGCTCCAGCGAGATCCAAGTCTGGCCAAAGTGCACCCCATTGTCACAGGGAGCATCGAGATCCGTTTATAAAGACGAAGAGATGGGGACAGTATGAGCTTAATTGAGAAAGAAGAAAAGGGGTACACATGCTTATTCTGACAGTGTAGCTAAGGGTATTGCCAGATGAGGCAGTCCCAAAGGCTCTCCTGACCCTCTGCCTCAGGTGGCAGAGTGTTTGAAGGGCAAGCCTTGGGATGGACAGCATCGCAGTGGATTCATTGCCGGGGCAGAGTGTATCTGCATGCCACACATGGGGGCAGGAACATCAATTAGGGATTTAGAAACATAAAAGGAAATGCTAGTACAGAAAGAAATTTATCCTCGCTTGGTCATCACGTCGGGTCCCAGCTCATAGTGCCAGTGCCCCTTGTCAGGGTCAACGGAGCCCGCCTGGCTTCTCCTGAGAGGCAGGGCTATGTACCATAGCGCATGCTGTGGGGAATCCCAAGCCATTAAGGGTGTGGGATTTTATCGGTGATTATTCTCCATTCTCACGGATGTATGGTGCCCAGTTTCACTTGAGCACAAACGCGGTCCAGTCGTACATGTATATGCATGTTCTTGTGGTCGCAGTGTCTTCCATTTTGGTTCCACAGAAGTGGCCAGGTAGAATCCCTGTGCTATAGAGCAGGACTTCATTGCTAACACATGCCAAGCACAAGAGGTTGACTCTACCACTCCCAAATCCCAGGCCTTCCCACAGCCTCCCCCTACCATCTGGCAACCACAGCGATGTTTTCCAGTCTATGAGCTGCTTCTACATAGAAAGGTTCGTTGGTTCCATTTGCTAGCTTCCACATAGAAGGGATAGCCCTTGGTATGTGTCGTTCGTGTTCCGACTTAGTTCACCTAGTATGAAACGAGGTGTCACCTAGCTTCTCATGCCACCTACATGGCTGCGAATGGCATTTTCCTCTTGCTCTGGGGTTTTCGGGGTTCTGCTTTTTTTTTTTTTCTCAATGTTTGAGGAGCATTCCAATGTGTACATATCCACTCTCTTCCTAATCCAATCATCTCTCGATGGACATTGAGTTGTTTTCCATGGCTGGCTATTGGGAAGTGTGCTGCATGAACATAGCGGGGGCTTTTACATTTTTCAAAGACCCAATTCCGGAAATAGGACCAAGAGTGGGAGGCCTGGGTGCTGAGGTCGTCCGCTATTGATTTTTGTGGATTCCCTCGATCGTGTGGTCCATCGCGGTTGTCCACACGTACAAAAATACCCACCGTGGAGGAGGGCATCTTCTTGTCCACACCCTCTCAGGGATGTGTGCCTTGTAGACTTCCTAATGATGGCCCTTCAGAGAGAGGTGGGTTGGTCCTGCAGAGTCCCTTTGACGTGCATGTCTCTCCTCATGAGGGATGCGGGGCACATGTCTCCCAGTGCTTTTTGCCCTCTGCATGTCTGTTTCGGGAAATGTCTCTTGAGGTCTTTTGCCATTTTCCCCTTGGGTTTGGGGTTTTGTTGGGCTGTTGGCTGGTGTCTGCGGTCGAGCTGTTGATTGGGAGACCCCAGGCTGACCTGGGCTCTGGTGCCAGGAGGAAAGTGCCTGAGGGTCGTGCATGGAAGGTGGTCAAACGGTGATCCTTTGGTGAGCAGCTGTGTTAATCCCTGGGCAGTTTCTCGCCTGAGGTCTCCTGAAACGCCGTCCTTGTCTTTACCTTGGAGCCTCTTCCGTTCCCTCAATACAGCTGGTCCGGAAATCGGACCTAAGGCTGGTAGATTGACTGCGAAAAAGGGAGGTGTCCCCAAGAGTCCCCCCAATCCCCTGGGGAACAGAGCTGTCTTTGTCCCTGTGGCGGGCGTGCTCACCTCTGCTGCTGGGAAAACATCGACGTGCAGACAACTCAGGCCAGCTGCGGTGGGGTCCATACACTAGGAAGCACGAGGGAAAGAGAGGACAAAAGGAATGAACGGAAAGAAGCAGTATTCTGGCATAGGAATGAAGGCGTCACAGCTGGAAAGCTATGAACAAAATCAGTGGGTACATACCTACGGACCTGTCTCCATAACGGCATCGTGGCAGGGCTATCTCCCAAAGGGAGAAGGCTGTCCTGATAGGATGGGTTGGGAGCTGAAGGTTTGCATGGAGTGGCAAGGTGGAGGTGGGCCTCCAGGCTCCGAAAGCCTTTGAGAGAGCAATGGCCCTCCTGGATTGGCCCTTCTTGCTAGATCAGGCCGGCGGCGGGGGCGGCCGCGGCGGCGGCAGCGCAGCTGCGGGGGAAGGCCATTCCAGGAGCATATTGCCCCCAGCCAGTGCCGCCCTGGGGGGCGGCTGAGGCAGAGAGAGGAGGAAAACCTGAGAGTTGCTGTTAGAGCAGGTGTCCACAAGACGGCGCCAGAGCACCTTCTGGACCCAGGTGCAGCGGCAAGGCTGCAGGTGCAGGCTGAGTGGTGGGATGGAGAGTGTGTGGATAGGAAGCCACAGCAAGCGCCCAGAGGCCTTTGCGTTGGTTCCTGGGCACCGGGGACTGTCTGGTCCAAGACGCCTCCTGTCAGGCAGAGGACACAGGCGTCCCTGTAGCATTGGGAGGTGGATCGGCAGCCTGGTGGCTTGGGAGTGTGCTTCGAAGGCTGCTGGAAGGAGTCACTGGGTGTCGGAACGCCTTGTGTTCCTCCAGACGCAGGAGCGGAGACCCGCCCAGCATCTGTGTGGTCTCGGGAGCTGGCCATTTGCCAGGCCCTGACCGTCGGTGGTGGATGTGGGTGGAGAATCAGGCGGCGGCGGCTGCTGCTGCTGCTGCTGCTGCTGCTGCTGCTGCTGCTGCTGTGGAAGGAATGGGGGGCTTTGGTGGCTTTGTGGTGGACCCAGAGCTGGGCGAATCCCTGTGCTTCTCCCTTCCAAAGGCTCAGGGGAGTTTCCTTCTTGCCTTTTGAGAGGAGCCTCCCGTTTCCGGACGGGGCCAGGGTATGGAGGCCTGAGCGAACCCAGGTCTGGTGAATGAAGCAGGGTTGATTGGAATCACCCAGCAAGCTCTCAGGGAGTTCCCTCGTGGCTGCCTGGCTTGAGAGTGTCTATCTGTCAGTGCTGTGGCTGTGGACATGGCTCCAGCGAGATCCAAGTCTGGCCAAAGGGCACCCCATTGTCACAGGGGGCATCGAGATCCATTTATAAAGACGAAGAGATGGGGACAGTATGAGCTTAATTGAGAAAGAAGAAAAGGGGTACACATGCTTATTCTGACAGTGTAGCTAAGGGTATTGCCAGATGAGGCAGTCCCAAAGGCTCTCCTGACCCTCTGCCTCAGGTGGCAGAGTGTTTGAAGGGCAAGCCTTGGGATGGACAGCATCGCAGTGGATTCATTGCCGGGGCAGAGTGTATCTGCATGCCACACATGGGGGCAGGAACATCAATTAGGGATTTAGAAACATAAAAGGAAAGGCTAGTACAGAAAGAAATTTATCCACGCTTGGTCATCACGTCGGGTCCCAGCTCATAGTGCCAGTGCCCCTTGTCAGGGTCAACGGAGCCCGCCTGGCTTCTCCTGAGAGGCAGGGCTATGCACCATAGCACATGCTGTGGGGAATCCCAAGCCATTAAGGGTGTGGGATTTTATCGGTGATTATTTTCCATTCTCACGGATGTATGGTGCCCAGTTTCACTTGAGCACAAACGCGATCCAGTCGTACATGTATATGCATCTTCTTGTGGTCGCAGTGTCTTCCATTTTGGTTCCACAGAAGTGGCCAGGTAGAATCCCTGTGCTATAGAGCAGGACTTCATTGCTAACACATGCCAAGCACAAGAGGTTGACGCTACCACTCCCAAATCCCAGGCCTTCCCACAGCCTCCCCCTACCATCTGGCAACCACAGCGATGTTTTCCAGTCTATGAGCTGCTTCTACATAGAAAGGTTCGTTGGTTCCATTTGCTAGCTTCCACATAGAAGGGATAGCCCTTGGTATGTGTCGTTCGTGTTCCGACTTAGTTCACCTAGTATGAAACGAGGTGTCACCTAGCTTCTCGTGCCACCTACATGGCTGCGAATGGCATTTTCCTCTTGCTCTGGGGTTTTCGGGGTTCTGCTTTTTTTTTTTTTCTCAATGTTTGAGGAGCATGCCAATGTGTACATATCCACTCTCTTCCTAATCCAATCATCTCTCGATGGACATTGAGTTGTTTTCCATGGCTGGCTATTGGGAAGTGTGCTGCATGAACATAGCGGGGGCTTTTACATTTTTCACAGACCCAATTCCGGAAATAGGACCAAGAGTGGGAGGCCTGGGTGCTGAGGTCGTCCGCTATTGATTTTTGTGGATTCCCTCGATCGTGTGGTCCATCGCGGTTGTCCACACGTACAAAAATACCCACCGTGGAGGAGGGCATCTTCTTGTCCACACCCTCTCAGGGATGTGTGCCTTGTAGACTTCCTAATGGTGGCCCTTCAGAGAGAGGTGGGTTGGTCCTGCAGAGTCCCTTTGACGTGCATGTCTCTCCTCATGAGGGATGCGGGGCACATGTCTCCCAGTGCTTTTTGCCCTCTGCATGTCTGTTTCGGGAAATGTCTCTTGAGGTCTTTTGCCATTTTCCCCTTGGGTTTGGGGTTTTGTTGGGCTGTTGGCTGGTGTCTGCGGTCGAGCTGTTGATTGGGAGACCCCAGGCTGACCTGGGCTCTGGTGCCAGGAGGAAAGTGCCTGAGGGTCGTGCATGGAAGGTGGTCAAACGGTGATCCTTTGGTGAGCAGCTGTGTTAATCCCTGGGCAGTTTCTCGCCTGAGGTCTCCTGAAACGCCGTCCTTGTCTTTACCTTGGAGCCTCTTCCGTTCCCTCAATACAGCTGGTCCGGAAATCGGACCTAAGGCTGGTAGATTGACTGCGAAAAAGGGAGGTGTCCCCAAGAGTCCCCCCAATCCCCTGGGGAACAGAGCTGTCTTTGTCCCTGTGGCGGGCGTGCTCACCTCTGCTGCTGGGAAAACATCGACGTGCAGACAACTCAGGCCAGCTGCGGTGGGGTCCATACACTAGGAAGCACGAGGGAAAGAGAGGACAAAAGGAATGAACGGAAAGAAGCAGTATTCTGGCATAGGAATGAAGGCGTCACAGCTGGAAAGCTATGAACAAAATCAGTGGGTACATACCTACGGACCTGTCTCCATAACGGCATCGTGGCAGGGCTATCTCCCAAAGGGAGAAGGCTGTCCTGATAGGATGGGTTGGGAGCTGAAGGTTTGCATGGAGTGGCAAGGTGGAGGTGGGCCTCCAGGCTCCGAAAGCCTTTGAGAGAGCAATGGCCCTCCTGGATTGGCCCTTCTTGCTAGATCAGGCCGGCGGCGGGGGCGGCCGCGGCGGCGGCAGCGCAGCTGCGGGGGAAGGCCATTCCAGGAGCATATTGCCCCCAGCCAGTGCCGCCCTGGGGGGCGGCTGAGGCAGAGAGAGGAGGAAAACCTGAGAGTTGCTGTTAGAGCAGGTGTCCACAAGACGGCGCCAGAGCACCTTCTGGACCCAGGTGCAGCGGCAAGGCTGCAGGTGCAGGCTGAGTGGTGGGATGGAGAGTGTGTGGATAGGAAGCCACAGCAAGCGCCCAGAGGCCTTTGCGTTGGTTCCTGGGCACCGGGGACTGTCTGGTCCAAGACGCCTCCTGTCAGGCAGAGGACACAGGCGTCCCTGTAGCATTGGGAGGTGGATCGGCAGCCTGGTGGCTTGGGAGTGTGCTTCGAAGGCTGCTGGAAGGAGTCACTGGGTGTCGGAACGCCTTGTGTTCCTCCAGACGCAGGAGCGGAGACCCGCCCAGCATCTGTGTGGTCTCGGGAGCTGGCCATTTGCAAGGCCCTGACCGTCGGTGGTGGATGTGGGTGGAGAATCAGGCGGCGGCTGCTGCTGCTGCTGCTGCTGCTGCTGCTGCTGCTGTGGAAGGAATGGGGGGCTTTGGTGGCTTTGTGGTGGACCCAGAGCTGGGCGAATCCCTGTGCTTCTCCCTTCCAAAGGCTCAGGGGAGTTTCCTTCTTGCCTTTTGAGAGGAGCCTCCCGTTTCCGGACGGGGCCAGGGTATGGAGGCCTGAGCGAACCCAGGTCTGGTGAATGAAGCAGGGTTGATTGGAATCACCCAGCAAGCTCTCAGGGAGTTCCCTCGTGGCTGCCTGGCTTGAGAGTGTCTATCTGGCAGTGCTGTGGCTGTGGACATGGCTCCAGCGAGATCCAAGTCTGGCCAAAGGGCACCCCATTGTCACAGGGGGCATCGAGATCCATTTATAAAGACGAAGAGATGGGGACAGTATGAGCTTAATTGAGAAAGAAGAAAAGGGGTACACATGCTTATTCTGACAGTGTAGCTAAGGGTATTGCCAGATGAGGCCGTCCCAAAGGCTCTCCTGACCCTCTGCCTCAGGTGGCAGAGTGTTTGAAGGGCAAGCCTTGGGATGGACAGCATCGCAGTGGATTCATTGCCGGGGCAGAGTGTATCTGCATGCCACACATGGGGGCAGGAACATCAATTAGGGATTTAGAAACATAAAAGGAAAGGCTAGTACAGAAAGAAATTTATCCACGCTTGGTCATCACGTCGGGTCCCAGCTCATAGTGCCAGTGCCCCTTGTCAGGGTCAACGGAGCCCGCCTGGCTTCTCCTGAGAGGCAGGGCTATGTAGCATAGCACATGCTGTGGGGAATCCCAAGCCATTAAGGGTGTGGGATTTTATCGGTGATTATTTTCCATTCTCACGGATGTATGGTGCCCAGTTTCACTTGAGCACAAACGCGATCCAGTCGTACATGTATATGCATCTTCTTTTGGTCGCAGTGTCTTCCATTTTGGTTCCACAGAAGTGGCCAGGTAGAATCCCTGTGCTATAGAGCAGGACTTCATTGCTAACACATGCCAAGCACAAGAGGTTGACGCTACCACTCCCAAATCCCAGGCCTTCCCACAGCCTCCCCCTACCATCTGGCAACCACAGCGATGTTTTCCAGTCTATGAGCTGCTTCTACATAGAAAGGTTCGTTGGTTCCATTTGCTAGCTTCCACATAGAAGGGATAGCCCTTGGTATGTGTCGTTCGTGTTCCGACTTAGTTCACCTAGTATGAAACGAGGTGTCACCTAGCTTCTCGTGCCACCTACATGGCTGCGAATGGCATTTTCCTCTTGCTCTGGGGTTTTCGGGGTTCTGCTTTTTTTTTTTTTTTTCTCAATGTTTGAGGAGCATTCCAATGTGTACATATCCACTCTCTTCCTAATCCAATCATCTCTCGATGGACATTGAGTTGTTTTCCATGGCTGGCTATTGGGAAGTGTGCTGCATGAACATAGCGGGGGCTTTTACATTTTTCAAAGACCCAATTCCGGAAATAGGACCAAGAGTGGGAGGCCTGGGTGCTGAGGTCGTCCGCTATTGATTTTTGTGGATTCCCTCGATCGTGTGGTCCATCGCGGTTGTCCACACGTACAAAAATACCCACCGTGGAGGAGGGCATCTTCTTGTCCACACCCTCTCAGGGATGTGTGCCTTGTAGACTTCCTAATGGTGGCCCTTCAGAGAGAGGTGGGTTGGTCCTGCAGAGTCCCTTTGACGTGCATGTCTCTCCTCATGAGGGATGCGGGGCACATGTCTCCCAGTGCTTTTTGCCCTCTGCATGTCTGTTTCGGGAAATGTCTCTTGAGGTCTTTTGCCATTTTCCCCTTGGGTTTGGGGTTTTGTTGGGCTGTTGGCTGGTGTCTGCGGTCGAGCTGTTGATTGGGAGACCCCAGGCTGACCTGGGCTCTGGTGCCAGGAGGAAAGTGCCTGAGGGTCGTGCATGGAAGGTGGTCAAACGGTGATCCTTTGGTGAGCAGCTGTGTTAATCCCTGGGCAGTTTCTCGCCTGAGGTCTCCTGAAACGCCGTCCTTGTCTTTACCTTGGAGCCTCTTCCGTTCCCTCAATACAGCTGGTCCGGAAATCGGACCTAAGGCTGGTAGATTGACTGCGAAAAAGGGAGGTGTCCCCAAGAGTCCCCCCAATCCCCTGGGGAACAGAGCTGTCTTTGTCCCTGTGGCGGGCGTGCTCACCTCTGCTGCTGGGAAAACATCGACGTGCAGACAACTCAGGCCAGCTGCGGTGGGGTCCATACACTAGGAAGCACGAGGGAAAGAGAGGACAAAAGGAATGAACGGAAAGAAGCAGTATTCTGGCATAGGAATGAAGGCGTCACAGCTGGAAAGCTATGAACAAAATCAGTGGGTACATACCTACGGACCTGTCTCCATAACGGCATCGTGGCAGGGCTATCTCCCAAAGGGAGAAGGCTGTCCTGATAGGATGGGTTGGGAGCTGAAGGTTTGCATGGAGTGGCAAGGTGGAGGTGGGCCTCCAGGCTCCGAAAGCCTTTGAGAGAGCAATGGCCCTCCTGGATTGGCCCTTCTTGCTAGATCAGGCCGGCGGCGGGGGCGGCCGCGGCGGCGGCAGCTGCGGGGGAAGGCCATTCCAGGAGCATATTGCCCCCAGCCAGTGCCGCCCTGGGGGGCGGCTGAGGCAGAGAGAGGAGGAAAACCTGAGAGTTGCTGTTAGAGCAGGTGTCCACAAGACGGCGCCAGAGCACCTTCTGGACCCAGGTGCAGCGGCAAGGCTGCAGGTGCAGGCTGAGTGGTGGGATGGAGAGTGTGTGGATAGGAAGCCACAGCAAGCGCCCAGAGGCCTTTGCGTTGGTTCCTGGGCACCGGGGACTGTCTGGTCCAAGACGCCTCCTGTCAGGCAGAGGACACAGGCGTCCCTGTAGCATTGGGAGGTGGATCGGCAGCCTGGTGGCTTGGGAGTGTGCTTCGAAGGCTGCTGGAAGGAGTCACTGGGTGTCGGAACGCCTTGTGTTCCTCCAGACGCAGGAGCGGAGACCCGCCCAGCATCTGTGTGGTCTCGGGAGCTGGCCATTTGCAAGGCCCTGACCGTCGGTGGTGGATGTGGGTGGAGAATCAGGCGGCTGCTGCTGCTGCTGCTGCTGCTGCTGTGGAAGGAATGGGGGGCTTTGGTGGCTTTGTGGTGGACCCAGAGCTGGGCGAATCCCTGTGCTTCTCCCTTCCAAAGGCTCAGGGGAGTTTCCTTCTTGCCTTTTGAGAGGAGCCTCCCGTTTCCGGACGGGGCCAGGGTATGGAGGCCTGAGCGAACCCAGGTCTGGTGAATGAAGCAGGGTTGATTGGAATCACCCAGCAAGCTCTCAGGGAGTTCCCTCGTGGCTGCCTGGCTTGAGAGTGTCTATCTGGCAGTGCTGTGGCTGTGGACATGGCTCCAGCGAGATCCAAGTCTGGCCAAAGGGCACCCCATTGTCACAGGGGGCATCGAGATCCATTTATAAAGACGAAGAGATGGGGACAGTATGAGCTTAATTGAGAAAGAAGAAAAGGGGTACACATGCTTATTCTGACAGTGTAGCTAAGGGTATTGCCAGATGAGGCCGTCCCAAAGGCTCTCCTGACCCTCTGCCTCAGGTGGCAGAGTGTTTGAAGGGCAAGCCTTGGGATGGACAGCATCGCAGTGGATTCATTGCCGGGGCAGAGTGTATCTGCATGCCACACATGGGGGCAGGAACATCAATTAGGGATTTAGAAACATAAAAGGAAAGGCTAGTACAGAAAGAAATTTATCCACGCTTGGTCATCACGTCGGGTCCCAGCTCATAGTGCCAGTGCCCCTTGTCAGGGTCAACGGAGCCCGCCTGGCTTCTCCTGAGAGGCAGGGCTATGTAGCATAGCACATGCTGTGGGGAATCCCAAGCCATTAAGGGTGTGGGATTTTATCGGTGATTATTTTCCATTCTCACGGATGTATGGTGCCCAGTTTCACTTGAGCACAAACGCGATCCAGTCGTACATGTATATGCATCTTCTTTTGGTCGCAGTGTCTTCCATTTTGGTTCCACAGAAGTGGCCAGGTAGAATCCCTGTGCTATAGAGCAGGACTTCATTGCTAACACATGCCAAGCACAAGAGGTTGACGCTACCACTCCCAAATCCCAGGCCTTCCCACAGCCTCCCCCTACCATCTGGCAACCACAGCGATGTTTTCCAGTCTATGAGCTGCTTCTACATAGAAAGGTTCGTTGGTTCCATTTGCTAGCTTCCACATAGAAGGGATAGCCCTTGGTATGTGTCGTTCGTGTTCCGACTTAGTTCACCTAGTATGAAACGAGGTGTCACCTAGCTTCTCGTGCCACCTACATGGCTGCGAATGGCATTTTCCTCTTGCTCTGGGGTTTTCGGGGTTCTGCTTTTTTTTTTTTTTCTCAATGTTTGAGGAGCATTCCAATGTGTACATATCCACTCTCTTCCTAATCCAATCATCTCTCGATGGACATTGAGTTGTTTTCCATGGCTGGCTATTGGGAAGTGTGCTGCATGAACATAGCGGGGGCTTTTACATTTTTCAAAGACCCAATTCCGGAAATAGGACCAAGAGTGGGAGGCCTGGGTGCTGAGGTCGTCCGCTATTGATTTTTGTGGATTCCCTCGATCGTGTGGTCCATCGCGGTTGTCCACACGTACAAAAATACCCACCGTGGAGGAGGGCATCTTCTTGTCCACACCCTCTCAGGGATGTGTGCCTTGTAGACTTCCTAATGGTGGCCCTTCAGAGAGAGGTGGGTTGGTCCTGCAGAGTCCCTTTGACGTGCATGTCTCTCCTCATGAGGGATGCGGGGCACATGTCTCCCAGTGCTTTTTGCCCTCTGCATGTCTGTTTCGGGAAATGTCTCTTGAGGTCTTTTGCCATTTTCCCCTTGGGTTTGGGGTTTTGTTGGGCTGTTGGCTGGTGTCTGCGGTCGAGCTGTTGATTGGGAGACCCCAGGCTGACCTGGGCTCTGGTGCCAGGAGGAAAGTGCCTGAGGGTCGTGCATGGAAGGTGGTCAAACGGTGATCCTTTGGTGAGCAGCTGTGTTAATCCCTGGGCAGTTTCTCGCCTGAGGTCTCCTGAAACGCCGTCCTTGTCTTTACCTTGGAGCCTCTTCCGTTCCCTCAATACAGCTGGTCCGGAAATCGGACCTAAGGCTGGTAGATTGACTGCGAAAAAGGGAGGTGTCCCCAAGAGTCCCCCCAATCCCCTGGGGAACAGAGCTGTCTTTGTCCCTGTGGCGGGCGTGCTCACCTCTGCTGCTGGGAAAACATCGACGTGCAGACAACTCAGGCCAGCTGCGGTGGGGTCCATACACTAGGAAGCACGAGGGAAAGAGAGGACAAAAGGAATGAACGGAAAGAAGCAGTATTCTGGCATAGGAATGAAGGCGTCACAGCTGGAAAGCTATGAACAAAATCAGTGGGTACATACCTACGGACCTGTCTCCATAACGGCATCGTGGCAGGGCTATCTCCCAAAGGGAGAAGGCTGTCCTGATAGGATGGGTTGGGAGCTGAAGGTTTGCATGGAGTGGCAAGGTGGAGGTGGGCCTCCAGGCTCCGAAAGCCTTTGAGAGAGCAATGGCCCTCCTGGATTGGCCCTTCTTGCTAGATCAGGCCGGCGGCGGGGGCGGCCGCGGCGGCGGCAGCTGCGGGGGAAGGCCATTCCAGGAGCATATTGCCCCCAGCCAGTGCCGCCCTGGGGGGCGGCTGAGGCAGAGAGAGGAGGAAAACCTGAGAGTTGCTGTTAGAGCAGGTGTCCACAAGACGGCGCCAGAGCACCTTCTGGACCCAGGTGCAGCGGCAAGGCTGCAGGTGCAGGCTGAGTGGTGGGATGGAGAGTGTGTGGATAGGAAGCCACAGCAAGCGCCCAGAGGCCTTTGCGTTGGTTCCTGGGCACCGGGGACTGTCTGGTCCAAGACGCCTCCTGTCAGGCAGAGGACACAGGCGTCCCTGTAGCATTGGGAGGTGGATCGGCAGCCTGGTGGCTTGGGAGTGTGCTTCGAAGGCTGCTGGAAGGAGTCACTGGGTGTCGGAACGCCTTGTGTTCCTCCAGACGCAGGAGCGGAGACCCGCCCAGCATCTGTGTGGTCTCGGGAGCTGGCCATTTGCAAGGCCCTGACCGTCGGTGGTGGATGTGGGTGGAGAATCAGGCGGCGGCTGCTGCTGCTGCTGCTGCTGCTGCTGCTGCTGCTGCTGCTGCTGCTGTGGAAGGAATGGGGGGCTTTGGTGGCTTTGTGGTGGACCCAGAGCTGGGCGAATCCCTGTGCTTCTCCCTTCCAAAGGCTCAGGGGAGTTTCCTTCTTGCCTTTTGAGAGGAGCCTCCCGTTTCCGGACGGGGCCAGGGTATGGAGGCCTGAGCGAACCCAGGTCTGGTGAATGAAGCAGGGTTGATTGGAATCACCCAGCAAGCTCTCAGGGAGTTCCCTCGTGGCTGCCTGGCTTGAGAGTGTCTATCTGGCAGTGCTGTGGCTGTGGACATGGCTCCAGCGAGATCCAAGTCTGGCCAAAGGGCACCCCATTGTCACAGGGGGCATCGAGATCCATTTATAAAGACGAAGAGATGGGGACAGTATGAGCTTAATTGAGAAAGAAGAAAAGGGGTACACATGCTTATTCTGACAGTGTAGCTAAGGGTATTGCCAGATGAGGCCGTCCCAAAGGCTCTCCTGACCCTCTGCCTCAGGTGGCAGAGTGTTTGAAGGGCAAGCCTTGGGATGGACAGCATCGCAGTGGATTCATTGCCGGGGCAGAGTGTATCTGCATGCCACACATGGGGGCAGGAACATCAATTAGGGATTTAGAAACATAAAAGGAAAGGCTAGTACAGAAAGAAATTTATCCACGCTTGGTCATCACGTCGGGTCCCAGCTCATAGTGCCAGTGCCCCTTGTCAGGGTCAACGGAGCCCGCCTGGCTTCTCCTGAGAGGCAGGGCTATGTAGCATAGCACATGCTGTGGGGAATCCCAAGCCATTAAGGGTGTGGGATTTTATCGGTGATTATTTTCCATTCTCACGGATGTATGGTGCCCAGTTTCACTTGAGCACAAACGCGATCCAGTCGTACATGTATATGCATCTTCTTTTGGTCGCAGTGTCTTCCATTTTGGTTCCACAGAAGTGGCCAGGTATAATCCCTGTGCTATAGAGCAGGACTTCATTGCTAACACATGCCAAGCACAAGAGGTTGACGCTACCACTCCCAAATCCCAGGCCTTCCCACAGCCTCCCCCTACCATCTGGCAACCACAGCGATGTTTTCCAGTCTATGAGCTGCTTCTACATAGAAAGGTTCGTTGGTTCCATTTGCTAGCTTCCACATAGAAGGGATAGCCCTTGGTATGTGTCGTTCGTGTTCCGACTTAGTTCACCTAGTATGAAACGAGGTGTCACCTAGCTTCTCGTGCCACCTACATGGCTGCGAATGGCATTTTCCTCTTGCTCTGGGGTTTTCGGGGTTCTGCTTTTTTTTTTTTTTCTCAATGTTTGAGGAGCATTCCAATGTGTACATATCCACTCTCTTCCTAATCCAATCATCTCTCGATGGACATTGAGTTGTTTTCCATGGCTGGCTATTGGGAAGTGTGCTGCATGAACATAGCGGGGGCTTTTACATTTTTCAAAGACCCAATTCCGGAAATAGGACCAAGAGTGGGAGGCCTGGGTGCTGAGGTCGTCCGCTATTGATTTTTGTGGATTCCCTCGATCGTGTGGTCCATCGCGGTTGTCCACACGTACAAAAATACCCACCGTGGAGGAGGGCATCTTCTTGTCCACACCCTCTCAGGGATGTGTGCCTTGTAGACTTCCTAATGGTGGCCCTTCAGAGAGAGGTGGGTTGGTCCTGCAGAGTCCCTTTGACGTGCATGTCTCTCCTCATGAGGGATGCGGGGCACATGTCTCCCAGTGCTTTTTGCCCTCTGCATGTCTGTTTCGGGAAATGTCTCTTGAGGTCTTTTGCCATTTTCCCCTTGGGTTTGGGGTTTTGTTGGGCTGTTGGCTGGTGTCTGCGGTCGAGCTGTTGATTGGGAGACCCCAGGCTGACCTGGGCTCTGGTGCCAGGAGGAAAGTGCCTGAGGGTCGTGCATGGAAGGTGGTCAAACGGTGATCCTTTGGTGAGCAGCTGTGTTAATCCCTGGGCAGTTTCTCGCCTGAGGTCTCCTGAAACGCCGTCCTTGTCTTTACCTTGGAGCCTCTTCCGTTCCCTCAATACAGCTGGTCCGGAAATCGGACCTAAGGCTGGTAGATTGACTGCGAAAAAGGGAGGTGTCCCCAAGAGTCCCCCCAATCCCCTGGGGAACAGAGCTGTCTTTGTCCCTGTGGCGGGCGTGCTCACCTCTGCTGCTGGGAAAACATCGACGTGCAGACAACTCAGGCCAGCTGCGGTGGGGTCCATACACTAGGAAGCACGAGGGAAAGAGAGGACAAAAGGAATGAACGGAAAGAAGCAGTATTCTGGCATAGGAATGAAGGCGTCACAGCTGGAAAGCTATGAACAAAATCAGTGGGTACATACCTACGGACCTGTCTCCATAACGGCATCGTGGCAGGGCTATCTCCCAAAGGGAGAAGGCTGTCCTGATAGGATGGGTTGGGAGCTGAAGGTTTGCATGGAGTGGCAAGGTGGAGGTGGGCCTCCAGGCTCCGAAAGCCTTTGAGAGAGCAATGGCCCTCCTGGATTGGCCCTTCTTGCTAGATCAGGCCGGCGGCGGGGGCGGCCGCGGCGGCGGCAGCTGCGGGGGAAGGCCATTCCAGGAGCATATTGCCCCCAGCCAGTGCCGCCCTGGGGGGCGGCTGAGGCAGAGAGAGGAGGAAAACCTGAGAGTTGCTGTTAGAGCAGGTGTCCACAAGACGGCGCCAGAGCACCTTCTGGACCCAGGTGCAGCGGCAAGGCTGCAGGTGCAGGCTGAGTGGTGGGATGGAGAGTGTGTGGATAGGAAGCCACAGCAAGCGCCCAGAGGCCTTTGCGTTGGTTCCTGGGCACCGGGGACTGTCTGGTCCAAGACGCCTCCTGTCAGGCAGAGGACACAGGCGTCCCTGTAGCATTGGGAGGTGGATCGGCAGCCTGGTGGCTTGGGAGTGTGCTTCGAAGGCTGCTGGAAGGAGTCACTGGGTGTCGGAACGCCTTGTGTTCCTCCAGACGCAGGAGCGGAGACCCGCCCAGCATCTGTGTGGTCTCGGGAGCTGGCCATTTGCAAGGCCCTGACCGTCGGTGGTGGATGTGGGTGGAGAATCAGGCGGCTGCTGCTGCTGCTGCTGCTGCTGCTGCTGCTGCTGCTGCTGCTGTGGAAGGAATGGGGGGCTTTGGTGGCTTTGTGGTGGACCCAGAGCTGGGCGAATCCCTGTGCTTCTCCCTTCCAAAGGCTCAGGGGAGTTTCCTTCTTGCCTTTTGAGAGGAGCCTCCCGTTTCCGGACGGGGCCAGGGTATGGAGGCCTGAGCGAACCCAGGTCTGGTGAATGAAGCAGGGTTGATTGGAATCACCCAGCAAGCTCTCAGGGAGTTCCCTCGTGGCTGCCTGGCTTGAGAGTGTCTATCTGGCAGTGCTGTGGCTGTGGACATGGCTCCAGCGAGATCCAAATCTGGCCAAAGGGCACCCCATTGTCACAGGGGGCATCGAGATCCATTTATAAAGACGAAGAGATGGGGACAGTATGAGCTTAATTGAGAAAGAAGAAAAGGGGTACACATGCTTATTCTGACAGTGTAGCTAAGGGTATTGCCAGATGAGGCCGTCCCAAAGGCTCTCCTGACCCTCTGCCTCAGGTGGCAGAGTGTTTGAAGGGCAAGCCTTGGGATGGACAGCATCGCAGTGGATTCATTGCCGGGGCAGAGTGTATCTGCATGCCACACATGGGGGCAGGAACATCAATTAGGGATTTAGAAACATAAAAGGAAAGGCTAGTACAGAAAGAAATTTATCCACGCTTGGTCATCACGTCGGGTCCCAGCTCATAGTGCCAGTGCCCCTTGTCAGGGTCAACGGAGCCCGCCTGGCTTCTCCTGAGAGGCAGGGCTATGTAGCATAGCACATGCTGTGGGGAATCCCAAGCCATTAAGGGTGTGGGATTTTATCGGTGATTATTTTCCATTCTCACGGATGTATGGTGCCCAGTTTCACTTGAGCACAAACGCGATCCAGTCGTACATGTATATGCATCTTCTTTTGGTCGCAGTGTCTTCCATTTTGGTTCCACAGAAGTGGCCAGGTAGAATCCCTGTGCTATAGAGCAGGACTTCATTGCTAACACATGCCAAGCACAAGAGGTTGACGCTACCACTCCCAAATCCCAGGCCTTCCCACAGCCTCCCCCTACCATCTGGCAACCACAGCGATGTTTTCCAGTCTATGAGCTGCTTCTACATAGAAAGGTTCGTTGGTTCCATTTGCTAGCTTCCACATAGAAGGGATAGCCCTTGGTATGTGTCGTTCGTGTTCCGACTTAGTTCACCTAGTATGAAACGAGGTGTCACCTAGCTTCTCGTGCCACCTACATGGCTGCGAATGGCATTTTCCTCTTGCTCTGGGGTTTTCGGGGTTCTGCTTTTTTTTTTTTTTTCTCAATGTTTGAGGAGCATTCCAATGTGTACATATCCACTCTCTTCCTAATCCAATCATCTCTCGATGGACATTGAGTTGTTTTCCATGGCTGGCTATTGGGAAGTGTGCTGCATGAACATAGCGGGGGCTTTTACATTTTTCAAAGACCCAATTCCGGAAATAGGACCAAGAGTGGGAGGCCTGGGTGCTGAGGTCGTCCGCTATTGATTTTTGTGGATTCCCTCGATCGTGTGGTCCATCGCGGTTGTCCACACGTACAAAAATACCCACCGTGGAGGAGGGCATCTTCTTGTCCACACCCTCTCAGGGATGTGTGCCTTGTAGACTTCCTAATGGTGGCCCTTCAGAGAGAGGTGGGTTGGTCCTGCAGAGTCCCTTTGACGTGCATGTCTCTCCTCATGAGGGATGCGGGGCACATGTCTCCCAGTGCTTTTTGCCCTCTGCATGTCTGTTTCGGGAAATGTCTCTTGAGGTCTTTTGCCATTTTCCCCTTGGGTTTGGGGTTTTGTTGGGCTGTTGGCTGGTGTCTGCGGTCGAGCTGTTGATTGGGAGACCCCAGGCTGACCTGGGCTCTGGTGCCAGGAGGAAAGTGCCTGAGGGTCGTGCATGGAAGGTGGTCAAACGGTGATCCTTTGGTGAGCAGCTGTGTTAATCCCTGGGCAGTTTCTCGCCTGAGGTCTCCTGAAACGCCGTCCTTGTCTTTACCTTGGAGCCTCTTCCGTTCCCTCAATACAGCTGGTCCGGAAATCGGACCTAAGGCTGGTAGATTGACTGCGAAAAAGGGAGGTGTCCCCAAGAGTCCCCCCAATCCCCTGGGGAACAGAGCTGTCTTTGTCCCTGTGGCGGGCGTGCTCACCTCTGCTGCTGGGAAAACATCGACGTGCAGACAACTCAGGCCAGCTGCGGTGGGGTCCATACACTAGGAAGCACGAGGGAAAGAGGGGACAAAAGGAATGAACGGAAAGAAGCAGTATTCTGGCATAGGAATGAAGGCGTCACAGCTGGAAAGCTATGAACAAAATCAGTGGGTACATACCTACGGACCTGTCTCCATAACGGCATCGTGGCAGGGCTATCTCCCAAAGGGAGAAGGCTGTCCTGATAGGATGGGTTGGGAGCTGAAGGTTTGCATGGAGTGGCAAGGTGGAGGTGGGCCTCCAGGCTCCGAAAGCCTTTGAGAGAGCAATGGCCCTCCTGGATTGGCCCTTCTTGCTAGATCAGGCCGGCGGCGGGGGCGGCCGCGGCGGCGGCAGCTGCGGGGGAAGGCCATTCCAGGAGCATATTGCCCCCAGCCAGTGCCGCCCTGGGGGGCGGCTGAGGCAGAGAGAGGAGGAAAACCTGAGAGTTGCTGTTAGAGCAGGTGTCCACAAGACGGCGCCAGAGCACCTTCTGGACCCAGGTGCAGCGGCAAGGCTGCAGGTGCAGGCTGAGTGGTGGGATGGAGAGTGTGTGGATAGGAAGCCACAGCAAGCGCCCAGAGGCCTTTGCGTTGGTTCCTGGGCACCGGGGACTGTCTGGTCCAAGACGCCTCCTGTCAGGCAGAGGACACAGGCGTCCCTGTAGCATTGGGAGGTGGATCGGCAGCCTGGTGGCTTGGGAGTGTGCTTCGAAGGCTGCTGGAAGGAGTCACTGGGTGTCGGAACGCCTTGTGTTCCTCCAGACGCAGGAGCGGAGACCCGCCCAGCATCTGTGTGGTCTCGGGAGCTGGCCATTTGCAAGGCCCTGACCGTCGGTGGTGGATGTGGGTGGAGAATCAGGCGGCGGCGGCGGCGGCTGCTGCTGCTGCTGCTGCTGCTGCTGCTGCTGCTGCTGTGGAAGGAATGGGGGGCTTTGGTGGCTTTGTGGTGGACCCAGAGCTGGGCGAATCCCTGTGCTTCTCCCTTCCAAAGGCTCAGGGGAGTTTCCTTCTTGCCTTTTGAGAGGAGCCTCCCGTTTCCGGACGGGGCCAGGGTATGGAGGCCTGAGCGAACCCAGGTCTGGTGAATGAAGCAGGGTTGATTGGAATCACCCAGCAAGCTCTCAGGGAGTTCCCTCGTGGCTGCCTGGCTTGAGAGTGTCTATCTGTCAGTGCTGTGGCTGTGGACATGGCTCCAGCGAGATCCAAGTCTGGCCAAAGGGCACCCCATTGTCACAGGGGGCATCGAGATCCATTTATAAAGACGAAGAGATGGGGACAGTGTGAGCTTAATTGAGAAAGAAGAAAAGGGGTACACATGCTTATTCTGACAGTGTAGCTAAGGGTATTGCCAGATGAGGCAGTCCCAAAGGCTCTCCTGACCCTCTGCCTCAGGTGGCAGAGTGTTTGAAGGGCAAGCCTTGGGATGGACAGCATCGCAGTGGATTCATTGCCGGGGCAGAGTGTATCTGCATGCCACACATGGGGGCAGGAACATCAATTAGGGATTTAGAAACATAAAAGGAAAGGCTAGTACAGAAAGAAATTTGTCCACGCTTGGTCATCACGTCGGGTCCCAGCTCATAGTGCCAGTGCCCCTTGTCAGGGTCAACGGAGCCCGCCTGGCTTCTCCTGAGAGGCAGGGCTATGTAGCATAGCACATGCTGTGGGGAATCCCAAGCCATTAAGGGTGTGGGATTTTATCGGTGATTATTTTCCATTCTCACGGATGTATGGTGCCCAGTTTCACTTGAGCACAAACGCGATCCAGTCGTACATGTATATGCATCTTCTTTTGGTCGCAGTGTCTTCCATTTTGGTTCCACAGAAGTGGCCAGGTAGAATCCCTGTGCTATAGAGCAGGACTTCATTGCTAACACATGCCAAGCACAAGAGGTTGACTCTACCACTCCCAAATCCCAGGCCTTCCCACAGCCTCCCCCTACCATCTGGCAACCACAGCGATGTTTTCCAGTCTATGAGCTGCTTCTACATAGAAAGGTTCGTTGGTTCCATTTGCTAGCTTCCACATAGAAGGGATAGCCCTTGGTATGTGTCGTTCGTGTTCCGACTTAGTTCACCTAGTATGAAACGAGGTGTCACCTAGCTTCTCGTGCCACCTACATGGCTGCGAATGGCATTTTCCTCTTGCTCTGGGGTTTTCGGGGTTCTGCTTTTTTTTTTTTCTCAATGTTTGAGGAGCATTCCAATGTGTACATATCCACTCTCTTCCTAATCCAATCATCTCTCGATGGACATTGAGTTGTTTTCCATGGCTGGCTATTGGGAAGTGTGCTGCATGAACATAGCGGGGGCTTTTACATTTTTCAAAGACCCAATTCCAGAAATAGGACCAAGAGTGGGAGGCCTGGGTGCTGAGGTCGTCCGCTATTGATTTTTGTGGATTCCCTCGATCGTGTGGTCCATCGCGGTTGTCCACACGTACAAAAATACCCACCGTGGAGGAGGGCATCTTCTTGTCCACACCCTCTCAGGGATGTGTGCCTTGTAGACTTCCTAATGGTGGCCCTTCAGAGAGAGGTGGGTTGGTCCTGCAGAGTCCCTTTGACGTGCATGTCTCTCCTCATGAGGGATGCGGGGCACATGTCTCCCAGTGCTTTTTGCCCTCTGCATGTCTGTTTCGGGAAATGTCTCTTGAGGTCTTTTGCCATTTTCCCCTTGGGTTTGGGGTTTTGTTGGGCTGTTGGCTGGTGTCTGCGGTCGAGCTGTTGATTGGGAGACCCCAGGCTGACCTGGGCTCTGGTGCCAGGAGGAAAGTGCCTGAGGGTCGTGCATGGAAGGTGGTCAAACGGTGATCCTTTGGTGAGCAGCTGTGTTAATCCCTGGGCAGTTTCTCGCCTGAGGTCTCCTGAAACGCCGTCCTTGTCTTTACCTTGGAGCCTCTTCCGTTCCCTCAATACAGCTGGTCCGGAAATCGGACCTAAGGCTGGTAGATTGACTGCGAAAAAGGGAGGTGTCCCCAAGAGTCCCCCCAATCCCCTGGGGAACAGAGCTGTCTTTGTCCCTGTGGCGGGCGTGCTCACCTCTGCTGCTGGGAAAACATCGACGTGCAGACAACTCAGGCCAGCTGCGGTGGGGTCCATACACTAGGAAGCACGAGGGAAAGAGGGGACAAAAGGAATGAACGGAAAGAAGCAGTATTCTGGCATAGGAATGAAGGCGTCACAGCTGGAAAGCTATGAACAAAATCAGTGGGTACATACCTACGGACCTGTCTCCATAACGGCATCGTGGCAGGGCTATCTCCCAAAGGGAGAAGGCTGTCCTGATAGGATGGGTTGGGAGCTGAAGGTTTGCATGGAGTGGCAAGGTGGAGGTGGGCCTCCAGGCTCCGAAAGCCTTTGAGAGAGCAATGGCCCTCCTGGATTGGCCCTTCTTGCTAGATCAGGCCGGCGGCGGGGGCGGCCGCGGCGGCGGCAGCTGCGGGGGAAGGCCATTCCAGGAGCATATTGCCCCCAGCCAGTGCCGCCCTGGGGGGCGGCTGAGGCAGAGAGAGGAGGAAAACCTGAGAGTTGCTGTTAGAGCAGGTGTCCACAAGACGGCGCCAGAGCACCTTCTGGACCCAGGTGCAGCGGCAAGGCTGCAGGTGCAGGCTGAGTGGTGGGATGGAGAGTGTGTGGATAGGAAGCCACAGCAAGCGCCCAGAGGCCTTTGCGTTGGTTCCTGGGCACCGGGGACTGTCTGGTCCAAGACGCCTCCTGTCAGGCAGAGGACACAGGCGTCCCTGTAGCATTGGGAGGTGGATCGGCAGCCTGGTGGCTTGGGAGTGTGCTTCGAAGGCTGCTGGAAGGAGTCACTGGGTGTCGGAACGCCTTGTGTTCCTCCAGACGCAGGAGCGGAGACCCGCCCAGCATCTGTGTGGTCTCGGGAGCTGGCCATTTGCAAGGCCCTGACCGTCGGTGGTGGATGTGGGTGGAGAATCAGGCGGCTGCTGCTGCTGCTGCTGCTGCTGCTGCTGCTGCTGCTGCTGTGGAAGGAATGGGGGGCTTTGGTGGCTTTGTGGTGGACCCAGAGCTGGGCGAATCCCTGTGCTTCTCCCTTCCAAAGGCTCAGGGGAGTTTCCTTCTTGCCTTTTGAGAGGAGCCTCCCGTTTCCGGACGGGGCCAGGGTATGGAGGCCTGAGCGAACCCAGGTCTGGTGAATGAAGCAGGGTTGATTGGAATCACCCAGCAAGCTCTCAGGGAGTTCCCTCGTGGCTGCCTGGCTTGAGAGTGTCTATCTGGCAGTGCTGTGGCTGTGGACATGGCTCCAGCGAGATCCACGTCTGGCCAAAGGGCACCCCATTGTCACAGGGGGCATCGAGATCCATTTATAAAGACGAAGAGATGGGGACAGTATGAGCTTAATTGAGAAAGAAGAAAAGGGGTACACATGCTTATTCTGACAGTGTAGCTAAGGGTATTGCCAGATGAGGCCGTCCCAAAGGCTCTCCTGACCCTCTGCCTCAGGTGGCAGAGTGTTTGAAGGGCAAGCCTTGGGATGGACAGCATCGCAGTGGATTCATTGCCGGGGCAGAGTGTATCTGCATGCCACACATGGGGGCAGGAACATCAATTAGGGATTTAGAAACATAAAAGGAAAGGCTAGTACAGAAAGAAATTTGTCCACGCTTGGTCATCACGTCGGGTCCCAGCTCATAGTGCCAGTGCCCGTTGTCAGGGTCAACGGAGCCCGCCTGGCTTCTCCTGAGAGGCAGGGCTATGCACCATAGCACATGCTGTGGGGAATCCCAAGCCATTAAGGGTGTGGGATTTTATCGGTGATTATTTTCCATTCTCACGGATGTATGGTGCCCAGTTTCACTTGAGCACAAACGCGATCCAGTCGTACATGTATATGCATCTTCTTTTGGTCGCAGTGTCTTCCATTTTGGTTCCACAGAAGTGGCCAGGTAGAATCCCTGTGCTATAGAGCAGGACTTCATTGCTAACACATGCCAAGCACAAGAGGTTGACTCTACCACTCCCAAATCCCAGGCCTTCCCACAGCCTCCCCCTACCATCTGGCAACCACAGCGATGTTTTCCAGTCTATGAGCTGCTTCTACATAGAAAGGTTCGTTGGTTCCATTTGCTAGCTTCCACATAGAAGGGATAGCCCTTGGTATGTGTCGTTCGTGTTCCGACTTAGTTCACCTAGTATGAAACGAGGTGTCACCTAGCTTCTCGTGCCACCTACATGGCTGCGAATGGCATTTTCCTCTTGCTCTGGGGTTTTCGGGGTTCTGCTTTTTTTTTTTTCTCAATGTTTGAGGAGCATTCCAATGTGTACATATCCACTCTCTTCCTAATCCAATCATCTCTCGATGGACATTGAGTTGTTTTCCATGGCTGGCTATTGGGAAGTGTGCTGCATGAACATAGCGGGGCTTTTACATTTTTCAAAGACCCAATTCCAGAAATAGGACCAAGAGTGGGAGGCCTGGGTGCTGAGGTCGTCCGCTATTGATTTTTGTGGATTCCCTCGATCGTGTGGTCCATCGCGGTTGTCCACACGTACAAAAATACCCACCGTGGAGGAGGGCATCTTCTTGTCCACACCCTCTCAGGGATGTGTGCCTTGTAGACTTCCTAATGGTGGCCCTTCAGAGAGAGGTGGGTTGGTCCTGCAGAGTCCCTTTGACGTGCATGTCTCTCCTCATGAGGGATGCGGGGCACATGTCTCCCAGTGCTTTTTGCCCTCTGCATGTCTGTTTCGGGAAATGTCTCTTGAGGTCTTTTGCCATTTTCCCCTTGGGTTTGGGGTTTTGTTGGGCTGTTGGCTGGTGTCTGCGGTCGAGCTGTTGATTGGGAGACCCCAGGCTGACCTGGGCTCTGGTGCCAGGAGGAAAGTGCCTGAGGGTCGTGCATGGAAGGTGGTCAAACGGTGATCCTTTGGTGAGCAGCTGTGTTAATCCCTGGGCAGTTTCTCGCCTGAGGTCTCCTGAAACGCCGTCCTTGTCTTTACCTTGGAGCCTCTTCCGTTCCCTCAATACAGCTGGTCCGGAAATCGGACCTAAGGCTGGTAGATTGACTGCGAAAAAGGGAGGTGTCCCCAAGAGTCCCCCCAATCCCCTGGGGAACAGAGCTGTCTTTGTCCCTGTGGCGGGCGTGCTCACCTCTGCTGCTGGGAAAACATCGACGTGCAGACAACTCAGGCCAGCTGCGGTGGGGTCCATACACTAGGAAGCACGAGGGAAAGAGGGGACAAAAGGAATGAACGGAAAGAAGCAGTATTCTGGCATAGGAATGAAGGCGTCACAGCTGGAAAGCTATGAACAAAATCAGTGGGTACATACCTACGGACCTGTCTCCATAACGGCATCGTGGCAGGGCTATCTCCCAAAGGGAGAAGGCTGTCCTGATAGGATGGGTTGGGAGCTGAAGGTTTGCATGGAGTGGCAAGGTGGAGGTGGGCCTCCAGGCTCCGAAAGCCTTTGAGAGAGCAATGGCCCTCCTGGATTGGCCCTTCTTGCTAGATCAGGCCGGCGGCGGGGGCGGCCGCGGCGGCGGCAGCTGCGGGGGAAGGCCATTCCAGGAGCATATTGCCCCCAGCCAGTGCCGCCCTGGGGGGCGGCTGAGGCAGAGAGAGGAGGAAAACCTGAGAGTTGCTGTTAGAGCAGGTGTCCACAAGACGGCGCCAGAGCACCTTCTGGACCCAGGTGCAGCGGCAAGGCTGCAGGTGCAGGCTGAGTGGTGGGATGGAGAGTGTGTGGATAGGAAGCCACAGCAAGCGCCCAGAGGCCTTTGCGTTGGTTCCTGGGCACCGGGGACTGTCTGGTCCAAGACGCCTCCTGTCAGGCAGAGGACACAGGCGTCCCTGTAGCATTGGGAGGTGGATCGGCAGCCTGGTGGCTTGGGAGTGTGCTTCGAAGGCTGCTGGAAGGAGTCACTGGGTGTCGGAACGCCTTGTGTTCCTCCAGACGCAGGAGCGGAGACCCGCCCAGCATCTGTGTGGTCTCGGGAGCTGGCCATTTGCAAGGCCCTGACCGTCGGTGGTGGATGTGGGTGGAGAATCAGGCGGCTGCTGCTGCTGCTGCTGCTGCTGCTGCTGCTGCTGCTGCTGTGGAAGGAATGGGGGGCTTTGGTGGCTTTGTGGTGGACCCAGAGCTGGGCGAATCCCTGTGCTTCTCCCTTCCAAAGGCTCAGGGGAGTTTCCTTCTTGCCTTTTGAGAGGAGCCTCCCGTTTCCGGACGGGGCCAGGGTATGGAGGCCTGAGCGAACCCAGGTCTGGTGAATGAAGCAGGGTTGATTGGAATCACCCAGCAAGCTCTCAGGGAGTTCCCTCGTGGCTGCCTGGCTTGAGAGTGTCTATCTGGCAGTGCTGTGGCTGTGGACATGGCTCCAGCGAGATCCACGTCTGGCCAAAGGGCACCCCATTGTCACAGGGGGCATCGAGATCCATTTATAAAGACGAAGAGATGGGGACAGTATGAGCTTAATTGAGAAAGAAGAAAAGGGGTACACATGCTTATTCTGACAGTGTAGCTAAGGGTATTGCCAGATGAGGCAGTCCCAAAGGCTCTCCTGACCCTCTGCCTCAGGTGGCAGAGTGTTTGAAGGGCAAGCCTTGGGATGGACAGCATCGCAGTGGATTCATTGCCGGGGCAGAGTGTATCTGCATGCCACACATGGGGGCAGGAATATCAATTAGGGAATTAGAAACATAAAAGGAAAGTCTAGTACAGAAAGAAATTTGTCCACGCTTGGTCATCACGTCGGGTCCCAGCTCATAGTGCCAGTGCCCCTTGTCAGGGTCAACGGAGCCCGCCTGGCTTCTCCTGAGAGGCAGGGCTATGCACCATAGCACATGCTGTGGGGAATCCCAAGCCATTAAGGGTGTGGGATTTTATCGGTGATTATTTTCCATTCTCACGGATGTATGGTGCCCAGTTTCACTTGAGCACAAACGCGATCCAGTCGTACATGTATATGCATCTTCTTTTGGTCGCAGTGTCTTCCATTTTGGTTCCACAGAAGTGGCCAGGTAGAATCCCTGTGCTATAGAGCAGGACTTCATTGCTAACACATGCCAAGCACAAGAGGTTGACTCTACCACTCCCAAATCCCAGGCCTTCCCACAGCCTCCCCCTACCATCTGGCAACCACAGCGATGTTTTCCAGTCTATGAGCTGCTTCTACATAGAAAGGTTCGTTGGTTCCATTTGCTAGCTTCCACATAGAAGGGATAGCCCTTGGTATGTGTCGTTCGTGTTCCGACTTAGTTCACCTAGTATGAAACGAGGTGTCACCTAGCTTCTCGTGCCACCTACATGGCTGCGAATGGCATTTTCCTCTTGCTCTGGGGTTTTCGGGGTTCTGCTTTTTTTTTTTTTTTCTCAATGTTTGAGGAGCATTCCAATGTGTACATATCCACTCTCTTCCTAATCCAATCATCTCTCGATGGACATTGAGTTGTTTTCCATGGCTGGCTATTGGGAAGTGTGCTGCATGAACATAGCGGGGGCTTTTACATTTTTCAAAGACCCAATTCCGGAAATAGGACCAAGAGTGGGAGGCCTGGGTGCTGAGGTCGTCCGCTATTGATTTTTGTGGATTCCCTCGATCGTGTGGTCCATCGCGGTTGTCCACACGTACAAAAATACCCACCGTGGAGGAGGGCATCTTCTTGTCCACACCCTCTCAGGGATGTGTGCCTTGTAGACTTCCTAATGGTGGCCCTTCAGAGAGAGGTGGGTTGGTCCTGCAGAGTCCCTTTGACGTGCATGTCTCTCCTCATGAGGGATGCGGGGCACATGTCTCCCAGTGCTTTTTGCCCTCTGCATGTCTGTTTCGGGAAATGTCTCTTGAGGTCTTTTGCCATTTTCCCCTTGGGTTTGGGGTTTTGTTGGGCTGTTGGCTGGTGTCTGCGGTCGAGCTGTTGATTGGGAGACCCCAGGCTGACCTGGGCTCTGGTGCCAGGAGGAAAGTGCCTGAGGGTCGTGCATGGAAGGTGGTCAAACGGTGATCCTTTGGTGAGCAGCTGTGTTAATCCCTGGGCAGTTTCTCGCCTGAGGTCTCCTGAAACGCCGTCCTTGTCTTTACCTTGGAGCCTCTTCCGTTCCCTCAATACAGCTGGTCCGGAAATCGGACCTAAGGCTGGTAGATTGACTGCGAAAAAGGGAGGTGTCCCCAAGAGTCCCCCCAATCCCCTGGGGAACAGAGCTGTCTTTGTCCCTGTGGCGGGCGTGCTCACCTCTGCTGCTGGGAAAACATCGACGTGCAGACAACTCAGGCCAGCTGCGGTGGGGTCCATACACTAGGAAGCACGAGGGAAAGAGAGGACAAAAGGAATGAACGGAAAGAAGCAGTATTCTGGCATAGGAATGAAGGCGTCACAGCTGGAAAGCTATGAACAAAATCAGTGGGTACATACCTACGGACCTGTCTCCATAACGGCATCGTGGCAGGGCTATCTCCCAAAGGGAGAAGGCTGTCCTGATAGGATGGGTTGGGAGCTGAAGGTTTGCATGGAGTGGCAAGGTGGAGGTGGGCCTCCAGGCTCCGAAAGCCTTTGAGAGAGCAATGGCCCTCCTGGATTGGCCCTTCTTGCTAGATCAGGCCGGCGGCGGGGGCGGCCGCGGCGGCGGCAGCTGCGGGGGAAGGCCATTCCAGGAGCATATTGCCCCCAGCCAGTGCCGCCCTGGGGGGCGGCTGAGGCAGAGAGAGGAGGAAAACCTGAGAGTTGCTGTTAGAGCAGGTGTCCACAAGACGGCGCCAGAGCACCTTCTGGACCCAGGTGCAGCGGCAAGGCTGCAGGTGCAGGCTGAGTGGTGGGATGGAGAGTGTGTGGATAGGAAGCCACAGCAAGCGCCCAGAGGCCTTTGCGTTGGTTCCTGGGCACCGGGGACTGTCTGGTCCAAGACGCCTCCTGTCAGGCAGAGGACACAGGCGTCCCTGTAGCATTGGGAGGTGGATCGGCAGCCTGGTGGCTTGGGAGTGTGCTTCGAAGGCTGCTGGAAGGAGTCACTGGGTGTCGGAACGCCTTGTGTTCCTCCAGACGCAGGAGCGGAGACCCGCCCAGCATCTGTGTGGTCTCGGGAGCTGGCCATTTGCAAGGCCCTGACCGTCGGTGGTGGATGTGGGTGGAGAATCAGGCGGCGGCTGCTGCTGCTGCTGCTGCTGCTGCTGCTGCTGCTGCTGTGGAAGGAATGGGGGGCTTTGGTGGCTTTGTGGTGGACCCAGAGCTGGGCGAATCCCTGTGCTTCTCCCTTCCAAAGGCTCAGGGGAGTTTCCTTCTTGCCTTTTGAGAGGAGCCTCCCGTTTCCGGACGGGGCCAGGGTATGGAGGCCTGAGCGAACCCAGGTCTGGTGAATGAAGCAGGGTTGATTGGAATCACCCAGCAAGCTCTCAGGGAGTTCCCTCGTGGCTGCCTGGCTTGAGAGTGTCTATCTGGCAGTGCTGTGGCTGTGGACATGGCTCCAGCGAGATCCACGTCTGGCCAAAGGGCACCCCATTGTCACAGGGGGCATCGAGATCCATTTATAAAGACGAAGAGATGGGGACAGTATGAGCTTAATTGAGAAAGAAGAAAAGGGGTACACATGCTTATTCTGACAGTGTAGCTAAGGGTATTGCCAGATGAGGCCGTCCCAAAGGCTCTCCTGACCCTCTGCCTCAGGTGGCAGAGTGTTTGAAGGGCAAGCCTTGGGATGGACAGCATCGCAGTGGATTCATTGCCGGGGCAGAGTGTATCTGCATGCCACACATGGGGGCAGGAACATCAATTAGGGATTTAGAAACATAAAAGGAAAGGCTAGTACAGAAAGAAATTTATCCACGCTTGGTCATCACGTCGGGTCCCAGCTCATAGTGCCAGTGCCCCTTGTCAGGGTCAACGGAGCCCGCCTGGCTTCTCCTGAGAGGCAGGGCTATGTAGCATAGCACATGCTGTGGGGAATCCCAAGCCATTAAGGGTGTGGGATTTTATCGGTGATTATTTTCCATTCTCACGGATGTATGGTGCCCAGTTTCACTTGAGCACAAACGCGATCCAGTCGTACATGTATATGCATCTTCTTTTGGTCGCAGTGTCTTCCATTTTGGTTCCACAGAAGTGGCCAGGTAGAATCCCTGTGCTATAGAGCAGGACTTCATTGCTAACACATGCCAAGCACAAGAGGTTGACGCTACCACTCCCAAATCCCAGGCCTTCCCACAGCCTCCCCCTACCATCTGGCAACCACAGCGATGTTTTCCAGTCTATGAGCTGCTTCTACATAGAAAGGTTCGTTGGTTCCATTTGCTAGCTTCCACATAGAAGGGATAGCCCTTGGTATGTGTCGTTCGTGTTCCGACTTAGTTCACCTAGTATGAAACGAGGTGTCACCTAGCTTCTCGTGCCACCTACATGGCTGCGAATGGCATTTTCCTCTTGCTCTGGGGTTTTCGGGGTTCTGCTTTTTTTTTTTTTTCTCAATGTTTGAGGAGCATTCCAATGTGTACATATCCACTCTCTTCCTAATCCAATCATCTCTCGATGGACATTGAGTTGTTTTCCATGGCTGGCTATTGGGAAGTGTGCTGCATGAACATAGCGGGGGCTTTTACATTTTTCAAAGACCCAATTCCGGAAATAGGACCAAGAGTGGGAGGCCTGGGTGCTGAGGTCGTCCGCTATTGATTTTTGTGGATTCCCTCGATCGTGTGGTCCATCGCGGTTGTCCACACGTACAAAAATACCCACCGTGGAGGAGGGCATCTTCTTGTCCACACCCTCTCAGGGATGTGTGCCTTGTAGACTTCCTAATGGTGGCCCTTCAGAGAGAGGTGGGTTGGTCCTGCAGAGTCCCTTTGACGTGCATGTCTCTCCTCATGAGGGATGCGGGGCACATGTCTCCCAGTGCTTTTTGCCCTCTGCATGTCTGTTTCGGGAAATGTCTCTTGAGGTCTTTTGCCATTTTCCCCTTGGGTTTGGGGTTTTGTTGGGCTGTTGGCTGGTGTCTGCGGTCGAGCTGTTGATTGGGAGACCCCAGGCTGACCTGGGCTCTGGTGCCAGGAGGAAAGTGCCTGAGGGTCGTGCATGGAAGGTGGTCAAACGGTGATCCTTTGGTGAGCAGCTGTGTTAATCCCTGGGCAGTTTCTCGCCTGAGGTCTCCTGAAACGCCGTCCTTGTCTTTACCTTGGAGCCTCTTCCGTTCCCTCAATACAGCTGGTCCGGAAATCGGACCTAAGGCTGGTAGATTGACTGCGAAAAAGGGAGGTGTCCCCAAGAGTCCCCCCAATCCCCTGGGGAACAGAGCTGTCTTTGTCCCTGTGGCGGGCGTGCTCACCTCTGCTGCTGGGAAAACATCAACGTGCAGACAACTCAGGCCAGCTGCGGTGGGGTCCATACACTAGGAAGCACGAGGGAAAGAGAGGACAAAAGGAATGAACGGAAAGAAGCAGTATTCTGGCATAGGAATGAAGGCGTCACAGCTGGAAAGCTATGAACAAAATCAGTGGGTACATACCTACGGACCTGTCTCCATAACGGCATCGTGGCAGGGCTATCTCCCAAAGGGAGAAGGCTGTCCTGATAGGATGGGTTGGGAGCTGAAGGTTTGCATGGAGTGGCAAGGTGGAGGTGGGCCTCCAGGCTCCGAAAGCCTTTGAGAGAGCAATGGCCCTCCTGGATTGGCCCTTCTTGCTAGATCAGGCCGGCGGCGGGGGCGGCCGCGGCGGCGGCAGCTGCGGGGGAAGGCCATTCCAGGAGCATATTGCCCCCAGCCAGTGCCGCCCTGGGGGGCGGCTGAGGCAGAGAGAGGAGGAAAACCTGAGAGTTGCTGTTAGAGCAGGTGTCCACAAGACGGCGCCAGAGCACCTTCTGGACCCAGGTGCAGCGGCAAGGCTGCAGGTGCAGGCTGAGTGGTGGGATGGAGAGTGTGTGGATAGGAAGCCACAGCAAGCGCCCAGAGGCCTTTGCGTTGGTTCCTGGGCACCGGGGACTGTCTGGTCCAAGACGCCTCCTGTCAGGCAGAGGACACAGGCGTCCCTGTAGCATTGGGAGGTGGATCGGCAGCCTGGTGGCTTGGGAGTGTGCTTCGAAGGCTGCTGGAAGGAGTCACTGGGTGTCGGAACGCCTTGTGTTCCTCCAGACGCAGGAGCGGAGACCCGCCCAGCATCTGTGTGGTCTCGGGAGCTGGCCATTTGCAAGGCCCTGACCGTCGGTGGTGGATGTGGGTGGAGAATCAGGCGGCGGCGGCGGCGGCGGCGGCGGCTGCTGCTGCTGCTGCTGCTGCTGCTGCTGCTGCGGAAGGAATGGGGGGCTTTGGTGGCTTTGTGGTGGACCCAGAGCTGGGCGAATCCCTGTGCTTCTCCCTTCCAAAGGCTCAGGGGAGTTTCCTTCTTGCCTTTTGAGAGGAGCCTCCCGTTTCCGGACGGGGCCAGGGTATGGAGGCCTGAGCGAACCCAGGTCTGGTGAATGAAGCAGGGTTGATTGGAATCACCCAGCAAGCTCTCAGGGAGTTCCCTCGTGGCTGCCTGGCTTGAGAGTGTCTATCTGGCAGTGCTGTGGCTGTGGACATGGCTCCAGCGAGATCCAAGTCTGGCCAAAGGGCACCCCATTGTCACAGGGGGCATCGAGATCCATTTATAAAGACGAAGAGATGGGGACAGTATGAGCTTAATTGAGAAAGAAGAAAAGGGGTACACATGCTTATTCTGACAGTGTAGCTAAGGGTATTGCCAGATGAGGCAGTCCCAAAGGCTCTCCTGACCCTCTGCCTCAGGTGGCAGAGTGTTTGAAGGGCAAGCCTTGGGATGGACAGCATCGCAGTGGATTCATTGCCGGGGCAGAGTGTATCTGCATGCCACACATGGGGGCAGGAACATCAATTAGGGATTTAGAAACATAAAAGGAAAGGCTAGTACAGAAAGAAATTTATCCACGCTTGGTCATCACGTCGGGTCCCAGCTCATAGTGCCAGTGCCCCTTGTCAGGGTCAACGGAGCCCGCCTGGCTTCTCCTGAGAGGCAGGGCTATGTACCATAGCACATGCTGTGGGGAATCCCAAGCCATTAAGGGTGTGGGATTTTATCGGTGATTATTTTCCATTCTCACGGATGTATGGTGCCCAGTTTCACTTGAGCACAAACGCGATCCAGTCGTACATGTATATGCATCTTCTTTTGGTCGCAGTGTCTTCCATTTTGGTTCCACAGAAGTGGCCAGGTAGAATCCCTGTGCTATAGAGCAGGACTTCATTGCTAACACATGCCAAGCACAAGAGGTTGACGCTACCACTCCCAAATCCCAGGCCTTCCCACAGCCTCCCCCTACCATCTGGCAACCACAGCGATGTTTTCCAGTCTATGAGCTGCTTCTACATAGAAAGGTTCGTTGGTTCCATTTGCTAGCTTCCACATAGAAGGGATAGCCCTTGGTATGTGTCGTTCGTGTTCCGACTTAGTTCACCTAGTATGAAACGAGGTGTCACCTAGCTTCTCGTGCCACCTACATGGCTGCGAATGGCATTTTCCTCTTGCTCTGGGGTTTTCGGGGTTCTGCTTTTTTTTTTTTCTCAATGTTTGAGGAGCATTCCAATGTGTACATATCCACTCTCTTCCTAATCCAATCATCTCTCGATGGACATTGAGTTGTTTTCCATGGCTGGCTATTGGGAAGTGTGCTGCATGAACATAGCGGGGGCTTTTACATTTTTCAAAGACCCAATTCCGGAAATAGGACCAAGAGTGGGAGGCCTGGGTGCTGAGGTCGTCCGCTATTGATTTTTGTGGATTCCCTCGATCGTGTGGTCCATCGCGGTTGTCCACACGTACAAAAATACCCACCGTGGAGGAGGGCATCTTCTTGTCCACACCCTCTCAGGGATGTGTGCCTTGTAGACTTCCTAATGGTGGCCCTTCAGAGAGAGGTGGGTTGGTCCTGCAGAGTCCCTTTGACGTGCATGTCTCTCCTCATGAGGGATGCGGGGCACATGTCTCCCAGTGCTTTTTGCCCTCTGCATGTCTGTTTCGGGAAATGTCTCTTGAGGTCTTTTGCCATTTTCCCCTTGGGTTTGGGGTTTTGTTGGGCTGTTGGCTGGTGTCTGCGGTCGAGCTGTTGATTGGGAGACCCCAGGCTGACCTGGGCTCTGGTGCCAGGAGGAAAGTGCCTGAGGGTCGTGCATGGAAGGTGGTCAAACGGTGATCCTTTGGTGAGCAGCTGTGTTAATCCCTGGGCAGTTTCTCGCCTGAGGTCTCCTGAAACGCCGTCCTTGTCTTTACCTTGGAGCCTCTTCCGTTCCCTCAATACAGCTGGTCCGGAAATCGGACCTAAGGCTGGTAGATTGACTGCGAAAAAGGGAGGTGTCCCCAAGAGTCCCCCCAATCCCCTGGGGAACAGAGCTGTCTTTGTCCCTGTGGCGGGCGTGCTCACCTCTGCTGCTGGGAAAACATCGACGTGCAGACAACTCAGGCCAGCTGCGGTGGGGTCCATACACTAGGAAGCACGAGGGAAAGAGAGGACAAAAGGAATGAACGGAAAGAAGCAGTATTCTGGCATAGGAATGAAGGCGTCACAGCTGGAAAGCTATGAACAAAATCAGTGGGTACATACCTACGGACCTGTCTCCATAACGGCATCGTGGCAGGGCTATCTCCCAAAGGGAGAAGGCTGTCCTGATAGGATGGGTTGGGAGCTGAAGGTTTGCATGGAGTGGCAAGGTGGAGGTGGGCCTCCAGGCTCCGAAAGCCTTTGAGAGAGCAATGGCCCACCCGGATTGGCCCTTCTTGCTAGATCAGGCCGGCGGCGGGGGCGGCCGCGGCGGCGGCAGCTGCGGGGGAAGGCCATTCCAGGAGCATATTGCCCCCAGCCAGTGCCGCCCTGGGGGGCGGCTGAGGCAGAGAGAGGAGGAAAACCTGAGAGTTGCTGTTAGAGCAGGTGTCCACAAGACGGCGCCAGAGCACCTTCTGGACCCAGGTGCAGCGGCAAGGCTGCAGGTGCAGGCTGAGTGGTGGGATGGAGAGTGTGTGGATAGGAAGCCACAGCAAGCGCCCAGAGGCCTTTGCGTTGGTTCCTGGGCACCGGGGACTGTCTGGTCCAAGACGCCTCCTGTCAGGCAGAGGACACAGGCGTCCCTGTAGCATTGGGAGGTGGATCGGCAGCCTGGTGGCTTGGGAGTGTGCTTCGAAGGCTGCTGGAAGGAGTCACTGGGTGTCGGAACGCCTTGTGTTCCTCCAGACGCAGGAGCGGAGACCCGCCCAGCATCTGTGTGGTCTCGGGAGCTGGCCATTTGCAAGGCCCTGACCGTCGGTGGTGGATGTGGGTGGAGAATCAGGCGGCGGCGGCGGCGGCGGCGGCGGCTGCTGCTGCTGCTGCTGCTGCTGCTGCTGCTGCTGCTGCTGCTGCTGCGGAAGGAATGGGGGGCTTTGGTGGCTTTGTGGTGGACCCAGAGCTGGGCGAATCCCTGTGCTTCTCCCTTCCAAAGGCTCAGGGGAGTTTCCTTCTTGCCTTTTGAGAGGAGCCTCCCGTTTCCGGACGGGGCCAGGGTATGGAGGCCTGAGCGAACCCAGGTCTGGTGAATGAAGCAGGGTTGATTGGAATCACCCAGCAAGCTCTCAGGGAGTTCCCTCGTGGCTGCCTGGCTTGAGAGTGTCTATCTGGCAGTGCTGTGGCTGTGGACATGGCTCCAGCGAGATCCAAGTCTGGCCAAAGGGCACCCCATTGTCACAGGGGGCATCGAGATCCATTTATAAAGACGAAGAGATGGGGACAGTATGAGCTTAATTGAGAAAGAAGAAAAGGGGTACACATGCTTATTCTGACAGTGTAGCTAAGGGTATTGCCAGATGAGGCAGTCCCAAAGGCTCTCCTGACCCTCTGCCTCAGGTGGCAGAGTGTTTGAAGGGCAAGCCTTGGGATGGACAGCATCGCAGTGGATTCATTGCCGGGGCAGAGTGTATCTGCATGCCACACATGGGGGCAGGAACATCAATTAGGGATTTAGAAACATAAAAGGAAAGGCTAGTACAGAAAGAAATTTATCCACGCTTGGTCATCACGTCGGGTCCCAGCTCATAGTGCCAGTGCCCCTTGTCAGGGTCAACGGAGCCCGCCTGGCTTCTCCTGAGAGGCAGGGCTATGTACCATAGCACATGCTGTGGGGAATCCCAAGCCATTAAGGGTGTGGGATTTTATCGGTGATTATTTTCCATTCTCACGGATGTATGGTGCCCAGTTTCACTTGAGCACAAACGCGATCCAGTCGTACATGTATATGCATCTTCTTTTGGTCGCAGTGTCTTCCATTTTGGTTCCACAGAAGTGGCCAGGTAGAATCCCTGTGCTATAGAGCAGGACTTCATTGCTAACACATGCCAAGCACAAGAGGTTGACGCTACCACTCCCAAATCCCAGGCCTTCCCACAGCCTCCCCCTACCATCTGGCAACCACAGCGATGTTTTCCAGTCTATGAGCTGCTTCTACATAGAAAGGTTCGTTGGTTCCATTTGCTAGCTTCCACATAGAAGGGATAGCCCTTGGTATGTGTCGTTCGTGTTCCGACTTAGTTCACCTAGTATGAAACGAGGTGTCACCTAGCTTCTCGTGCCACCTACATGGCTGCGAATGGCATTTTCCTCTTGCTCTGGGGTTTTCGGGGTTCTGCTTTTTTTTTTTTTCTCAATGTTTGAGGAGCATTCCAATGTGTACATATCCACTCTCTTCCTAATCCAATCATCTCTCGATGGACATTGAGTTGTTTTCCATGGCTGGCTATTGGGAAGTGTGCTGCATGAACATAGCGGGGGCTTTTACATTTTTCAAAGACCCAATTCCGGAAATAGGACCAAGAGTGGGAGGCCTGGGTGCTGAGGTCGTCCGCTATTGATTTTTGTGGATTCCCTCGATCGTGTGGTCCATCGCGGTTGTCCACACGTACAAAAATACCCACCGTGGAGGAGGGCATCTTCTTGTCCACACCCTCTCAGGGATGTGTGCCTTGTAGACTTCCTAATGGTGGCCCTTCAGAGAGAGGTGGGTTGGTCCTGCAGAGTCCCTTTGACGTGCATGTCTCTCCTCATGAGGGATGCGGGGCACATGTCTCCCAGTGCTTTTTGCCCTCTGCATGTCTGTTTCGGGAAATGTCTCTTGAGGTCTTTTGCCATTTTCCCCTTGGGTTTGGGGTTTTGTTGGGCTGTTGGCTGGTGTCTGCGGTCGAGCTGTTGATTGGGAGACCCCAGGCTGACCTGGGCTCTGGTGCCAGGAGGAAAGTGCCTGAGGGTCGTGCATGGAAGGTGGTCAAACGGTGATCCTTTGGTGAGCAGCTGTGTTAATCCCTGGGCAGTTTCTCGCCTGAGGTCTCCTGAAACGCCGTCCTTGTCTTTACCTTGGAGCCTCTTCCGTTCCCTCAATACAGCTGGTCCGGAAATCGGACCTAAGGCTGGTAGATTGACTGCGAAAAAGGGAGGTGTCCCCAAGAGTCCCCCCAATCCCCTGGGGAACAGAGCTGTCTTTGTCCCTGTGGCGGGCGTGCTCACCTCTGCTGCTGGGAAAACATCGACGTGCAGACAACTCAGGCCAGCTGCGGTGGGGTCCATACACTAGGAAGCACGAGGGAAAGAGAGGACAAAAGGAATGAACGGAAAGAAGCAGTATTCTGGCATAGGAATGAAGGCGTCACAGCTGGAAAGCTATGAACAAAATCAGTGGGTACATACCTACGGACCTGTCTCCATAACGGCATCGTGGCAGGGCTATCTCCCAAAGGGAGAAGGCTGTCCTGATAGGATGGGTTGGGAGCTGAAGGTTTGCATGGAGTGGCAAGGTGGAGGTGGGCCTCCAGGCTCCGAAAGCCTTTGAGAGAGCAATGGCCCTCCTGGATTGGCCCTTCTTGCTAGATCAGGCCGGCGGCGGGGGCGGCCGCGGCGGCGGCAGCTGCGGGGGAAGGCCATTCCAGGAGCATATTGCCCCCAGCCAGTGCCGCCCTGGGGGGCGGCTGAGGCAGAGAGAGGAGGAAAACCTGAGAGTTGCTGTTAGAGCAGGTGTCCACAAGACGGCGCCAGAGCACCTTCTGGACCCAGGTGCAGCGGCAAGGCTGCAGGTGCAGGCTGAGTGGTGGGATGGAGAGTGTGTGGATAGGAAGCCACAGCAAGCGCCCAGAGGCCTTTGCGTTGGTTCCTGGGCACCGGGGACTGTCTGGTCCAAGACGCCTCCTGTCAGGCAGAGGACACAGGCGTCCCTGTAGCATTGGGAGGTGGATCGGCAGCCTGGTGGCTTGGGAGTGTGCTTCGAAGGCTGCTGGAAGGAGTCACTGGGTGTCGGAACGCCTTGTGTTCCTCCAGACGCAGGAGCGGAGACCCGCCCAGCATCTGTGTGGTCTCGGGAGCTGGCCATTTGCAAGGCCCTGACCGTCGGTGGTGGATGTGGGTGGAGAATCAGGCGGCTGCTGCTGCTGCTGCTGCTGCTGCTGCTGCTGCTGCTGCTGTGGAAGGAATGGGGGGCTTTGGTGGCTTTGTGGTGGACCCAGAGCTGGGCGAATCCCTGTGCTTCTCCCTTCCAAAGGCTCAGGGGAGTTTCCTTCTTGCCTTTTGAGAGGAGCCTCCCGTTTCCGGACGGGGCCAGGGTATGGAGGCCTGAGCGAACCCAGGTCTGGTGAATGAAGCAGGGTTGATTGGAATCACCCAGCAAGCTCTCAGGGAGTTCCCTCGTGGCTGCCTGGCTTGAGAGTGTCTATCTGTCAGTGCTGTGGCTGTGGACATGGCTCCAGCGAGATCCAAGTCTGGCCAAAGGGCACCCCATTGTCACAGGGGGCATCGAGATCCATTTATAAAGACGAAGAGATGGGGACAGTATGAGCTTAATTGAGAAAGAAGAAAAGGGGTACACATGCTTATTCTGACAGTGTAGCTAAGGGTATTGCCAGATGAGGCAGTCCCAAAGGCTCTCCTGACCCTCTGCCTCAGGTGGCAGAGTGTTTGAAGGGCAAGCCTTGGGATGGACAGCATCGCAGTGGATTCATTGCCGGGGCAGAGTGTATCTGCATGCCACACATGGGGGCAGGAACATCAATTAGGGATTTAGAAACATAAAAGGAAATGCTAGTACAGAAAGAAATTTATCCACGCTTGGTCATCACGTCGGGTCCCAGCTCATAGTGCCAGTGCCCCTTGTCAGGGTCAACGGAGCCCGCCTGGCTTCTCCTGAGAGGCAGGGCTATGTAGCATAGCACATGCTGTGGGGAATCCCAAGCCATTAAGGGTGTGGGATTTTATCGGTGATTATTTTCCATTCTCACGGATGTATGGTGCCCAGTTTCACTTGAGCACAAACGCGATCCAGTCGTACATGTATATGCATCTTCTTTTGGTCGCAGTGTCTTCCATTTTGGTTCCACAGAAGTGGCCAGGTATAATCCCTGTGCTATAGAGCAGGACTTCATTGCTAACACATGCCAAGCACAAGAGGTTGACTCTACCACTCCCAAATCCCAGGCCTTCCCACAGCCTCCCCCTACCATCTGGCAACCACAGCGATGTTTTCCAGTCTATGAGCTGCTTCTACATAGAAAGGTTCGTAGGTTCCACTTGCTAGCTTCCACATAGAAGGGATAGCCCTTGGTATGTGTCGTTCGTGTTCCGACTTAGTTCACCTAGTATGAAACGAGGTGTCACCTAGCTTCTCGTGCCACCTACATGGCTGCGAATGGCATTTTCCTCTTGCTCTGGGGTTTTCGGGGTTCTGCTTTTTTTTTTTTTTCTCAATGTTTGAGGAGCATTCCAATGTGTACATATCCACTCTCTTCCTAATCCAATCATCTCTCGATGGACATTGAGTTGTTTTCCATGGCTGGCTATTGGGAAGTGTGCTGCATGAACATAGCGGGGGCTTTTACATTTTTCAAAGACCCAATTCCGGAAATAGGACCAAGAGTGGGAGGCCTGGGTGCTGAGGTCGTCCGCTATTGATTTTTGTGGATTCCCTCGATCGTGTGGTCCATCGCGGTTGTCCACACGTACAAAAATACCCACCGTGGAGGAGGGCATCTTCTTGTCCACACCCTCTCAGGGATGTGTGCCTTGTAGACTTCCTAATGGTGGCCCTTCAGAGAGAGGTGGGTTGGTCCTGCAGAGTCCCTTTGACGTGCATGTCTCTCCTCATGAGGGATGCGGGGCACATGTCTCCCAGTGCTTTTTGCCCTCTGCATGTCTGTTTCGGGAAATGTCTCTTGAGGTCTTTTGCCATTTTCCCCTTGGGTTTGGGGTTTTGTTGGGCTGTTGGCTGGTGTCTGCGGTCGAGCTGTTGATTGGGAGACCCCAGGCTGACCTGGGCTCTGGTGCCAGGAGGAAAGTGCCTGAGGGTCGTGCATGGAAGGTGGTCAAACGGTGATCCTTTGGTGAGCAGCTGTGTTAATCCCTGGGCAGTTTCTCGCCTGAGGTCTCCTGAAACGCCGTCCTTGTCTTTACCTTGGAGCCTCTTCCGTTCCCTCAATACAGCTGGTCCGGAAATCGGACCTAAGGCTGGTAGATTGACTGCGAAAAAGGGAGGTGTCCCCAAGAGTCCCCCCAATCCCCTGGGGAACAGAGCTGTCTTTGTCCCTGTGGCGGGCGTGCTCACCTCTGCTGCTGGGAAAACATCGACGTGCAGACAACTCAGGCCAGCTGCGGTGGGGTCCATACACTAGGAAGCACGAGGGAAAGAGAGGACAAAAGGAATGAACGGAAAGAAGCAGTATTCTGGCATAGGAATGAAGGCGTCACAGCTGGAAAGCTATGAACAAAATCAGTGGGTACATACCTACGGACCTGTCTCCATAACGGCATCGTGGCAGGGCTATCTCCCAAAGGGAGAAGGCTGTCCTGATAGGATGGGTTGGGAGCTGAAGGTTTGCATGGAGTGGCAAGGTGGAGGTGGGCCTCCAGGCTCCGAAAGCCTTTGAGAGAGCAATGGCCCTCCTGGATTGGCCCTTCTTGCTAGATCAGGCCGGCGGCGGGGGCGGCCGCGGCGGCGGCAGCTGCGGGGGAAGGCCATTCCAGGAGCATATTGCCCCCAGCCAGTGCCGCCCTGGGGGGCGGCTGAGGCAGAGAGAGGAGGAAAACCTGAGAGTTGCTGTTAGAGCAGGTGTCCACAAGACGGCGCCAGAGCACCTTCTGGACCCAGGTGCAGCGGCAAGGCTGCAGGTGCAGGCTGAGTGGTGGGATGGAGAGTGTGTGGATAGGAAGCCACAGCAAGCGCCCAGAGGCCTTTGCGTTGGTTCCTGGGCACCGGGGACTGTCTGGTCCAAGACGCCTCCTGTCAGGCAGAGGACACAGGCGTCCCTGTAGCATTGGGAGGTGGATCGGCAGCCTGGTGGCTTGGGAGTGTGCTTCGAAGGCTGCTGGAAGGAGTCACTGGGTGTCGGAACGCCTTGTGTTCCTCCAGACGCAGGAGCGGAGACCCGCCCAGCATCTGTGTGGTCTCGGGAGCTGGCCATTTGCAAGGCCCTGACCGTCGGTGGTGGATGTGGGTGGAGAATCAGGCGGCGGCGGCGGCGGCGGCGGCGGCTGCTGCTGCTGCTGCTGCTGCTGCTGCTGCTGCTGCTGCTGCTGCTGCGGAAGGAATGGGGGGCTTTGGTGGCTTTGTGGTGGACCCAGAGCTGGGCGAATCCCTGTGCTTCTCCCTTCCAAAGGCTCAGGGGAGTTTCCTTCTTGCCTTTTGAGAGGAGCCTCCCGTTTCCGGACGGGGCCAGGGTATGGAGGCCTGAGCGAACCCAGGTCTGGTGAATGAAGCAGGGTTGATTGGAATCACCCAGCAAGCTCTCAGGGAGTTCCCTCGTGGCTGCCTGGCTTGAGAGTGTCTATCTGGCAGTGCTGTGGCTGTGGACATGGCTCCAGCGAGATCCAAGTCTGGCCAAAGGGCACCCCATTGTCACAGGGGGCATCGAGATCCATTTATAAAGACGAAGAGATGGGGACAGTATGAGCTTAATTGAGAAAGAAGAAAAGGGGTACACATGCTTATTCTGACAGTGTAGCTAAGGGTATTGCCAGATGAGGCAGTCCCAAAGGCTCTCCTGACCCTCTGCCTCAGGTGGCAGAGTGTTTGAAGGGCAAGCCTTGGGATGGACAGCATCGCAGTGGATTCATTGCCGGGGCAGAGTGTATCTGCATGCCACACATGGGGGCAGGAACATCAATTAGGGATTTAGAAACATAAAAGGAAAGGCTAGTACAGAAAGAAATTTATCCACGCTTGGTCATCACGTCGGGTCCCAGCTCATAGTGCCAGTGCCCCTTGTCAGGGTCAACGGAGCCCGCCTGGCTTCTCCTGAGAGGCAGGGCTATGTACCATAGCACATGCTGTGGGGAATCCCAAGCCATTAAGGGTGTGGGATTTTATCGGTGATTATTTTCCATTCTCACGGATGTATGGTGCCCAGTTTCACTTGAGCACAAACGCGATCCAGTCGTACATGTATATGCATCTTCTTTTGGTCGCAGTGTCTTCCATTTTGGTTCCACAGAAGTGGCCAGGTAGAATCCCTGTGCTATAGAGCAGGACTTCATTGCTAACACATGCCAAGCACAAGAGGTTGACGCTACCACTCCCAAATCCCAGGCCTTCCCACAGCCTCCCCCTACCATCTGGCAACCACAGCGATGTTTTCCAGTCTATGAGCTGCTTCTACATAGAAAGGTTCGTTGGTTCCATTTGCTAGCTTCCACATAGAAGGGATAGCCCTTGGTATGTGTCGTTCGTGTTCCGACTTAGTTCACCTAGTATGAAACGAGGTGTCACCTAGCTTCTCGTGCCACCTACATGGCTGCGAATGGCATTTTCCTCTTGCTCTGGGGTTTTCGGGGTTCTGCTTTTTTTTTTTTTCTCAATGTTTGAGGAGCATTCCAATGTGTACATATCCACTCTCTTCCTAATCCAATCATCTCTCGATGGACATTGAGTTGTTTTCCATGGCTGGCTATTGGGAAGTGTGCTGCATGAACATAGCGGGGGCTTTTACATTTTTCAAAGACCCAATTCCGGAAATAGGACCAAGAGTGGGAGGCCTGGGTGCTGAGGTCGTCCGCTATTGATTTTTGTGGATTCCCTCGATCGTGTGGTCCATCGCGGTTGTCCACACGTACAAAAATACCCACCGTGGAGGAGGGCATCTTCTTGTCCACACCCTCTCAGGGATGTGTGCCTTGTAGACTTCCTAATGGTGGCCCTTCAGAGAGAGGTGGGTTGGTCCTGCAGAGTCCCTTTGACGTGCATGTCTCTCCTCATGAGGGATGCGGGGCACATGTCTCCCAGTGCTTTTTGCCCTCTGCATGTCTGTTTCGGGAAATGTCTCTTGAGGTCTTTTGCCATTTTCCCCTTGGGTTTGGGGTTTTGTTGGGCTGTTGGCTGGTGTCTGCGGTCGAGCTGTTGATTGGGAGACCCCAGGCTGACCTGGGCTCTGGTGCCAGGAGGAAAGTGCCTGAGGGTCGTGCATGGAAGGTGGTCAAACGGTGATCCTTTGGTGAGCAGCTGTGTTAATCCCTGGGCAGTTTCTCGCCTGAGGTCTCCTGAAACGCCGTCCTTGTCTTTACCTTGGAGCCTCTTCCGTTCCCTCAATACAGCTGGTCCGGAAATCGGACCTAAGGCTGGTAGATTGACTGCGAAAAAGGGAGGTGTCCCCAAGAGTCCCCCCAATCCCCTGGGGAACAGAGCTGTCTTTGTCCCTGTGGCGGGCGTGCTCACCTCTGCTGCTGGGAAAACATCGACGTGCAGACAACTCAGGCCAGCTGCGGTGGGGTCCATACACTAGGAAGCACGAGGGAAAGAGAGGACAAAAGGAATGAACGGAAAGAAGCAGTATTCTGGCATAGGAATGAAGGCGTCACAGCTGGAAAGCTATGAACAAAATCAGTGGGTACATACCTACGGACCTGTCTCCATAACGGCATCGTGGCAGGGCTATCTCCCAAAGGGAGAAGGCTGTCCTGATAGGATGGGTTGGGAGCTGAAGGTTTGCATGGAGTGGCAAGGTGGAGGTGGGCCTCCAGGCTCCGAAAGCCTTTGAGAGAGCAATGGCCCTCCTGGATTGGCCCTTCTTGCTAGATCAGGCCGGCGGCGGGGGCGGCCGCGGCGGCGGCAGCTGCGGGGGAAGGCCATTCCAGGAGCATATTGCCCCCAGCCAGTGCCGCCCTGGGGGGCGGCTGAGGCAGAGAGAGGAGGAAAACCTGAGAGTTGCTGTTAGAGCAGGTGTCCACAAGACGGCGCCAGAGCACCTTCTGGACCCAGGTGCAGCGGCAAGGCTGCAGGTGCAGGCTGAGTGGTGGGATGGAGAGTGTGTGGATAGGAAGCCACAGCAAGCGCCCAGAGGCCTTTGCGTTGGTTCCTGGGCACCGGGGACTGTCTGGTCCAAGACGCCTCCTGTCAGGCAGAGGACACAGGCGTCCCTGTAGCATTGGGAGGTGGATCGGCAGCCTGGTGGCTTGGGAGTGTGCTTCGAAGGCTGCTGGAAGGAGTCACTGGGTGTCGGAACGCCTTGTGTTCCTCCAGACGCAGGAGCGGAGACCCGCCCAGCATCTGTGTGGTCTCGGGAGCTGGCCATTTGCAAGGCCCTGACCGTCGGTGGTGGATGTGGGTGGAGAATCAGGCGGCTGCTGCTGCTGCTGCTGCTGCTGCTGCTGCTGCTGCTGCTGTGGAAGGAATGGGGGGCTTTGGTGGCTTTGTGGTGGACCCAGAGCTGGGCGAATCCCTGTGCTTCTCCCTTCCAAAGGCTCAGGGGAGTTTCCTTCTTGCCTTTTGAGAGGAGCCTCCCGTTTCCGGACGGGGCCAGGGTATGGAGGCCTGAGCGAACCCAGGTCTGGTGAATGAAGCAGGGTTGATTGGAATCACCCAGCAAGCTCTCAGGGAGTTCCCTCGTGGCTGCCTGGCTTGAGAGTGTCTATCTGTCAGTGCTGTGGCTGTGGACATGGCTCCAGCGAGATCCAAGTCTGGCCAAAGGGCACCCCATTGTCACAGGGGGCATCGAGATCCATTTATAAAGACGAAGAGATGGGGACAGTATGAGCTTAATTGAGAAAGAAGAAAAGGGGTACACATGCTTATTCTGACAGTGTAGCTAAGGGTATTGCCAGATGAGGCAGTCCCAAAGGCTCTCCTGACCCTCTGCCTCAGGTGGCAGAGTGTTTGAAGGGCAAGCCTTGGGATGGACAGCATCGCAGTGGATTCATTGCCGGGGCAGAGTGTATCTGCATGCCACACATGGGGGCAGGAACATCAATTAGGGATTTAGAAACATAAAAGGAAATGCTAGTACAGAAAGAAATTTATCCACGCTTGGTCATCACGTCGGGTCCCAGCTCATAGTGCCAGTGCCCCTTGTCAGGGTCAACGGAGCCCGCCTGGCTTCTCCTGAGAGGCAGGGCTATGTAGCATAGCACATGCTGTGGGGAATCCCAAGCCATTAAGGGTGTGGGATTTTATCGGTGATTATTTTCCATTCTCACGGATGTATGGTGCCCAGTTTCACTTGAGCACAAACGCGATCCAGTCGTACATGTATATGCATCTTCTTTTGGTCGCAGTGTCTTCCATTTTGGTTCCACAGAAGTGGCCAGGTATAATCCCTGTGCTATAGAGCAGGACTTCATTGCTAACACATGCCAAGCACAAGAGGTTGACTCTACCACTCCCAAATCCCAGGCCTTCCCACAGCCTCCCCCTACCATCTGGCAACCACAGCGATGTTTTCCAGTCTATGAGCTGCTTCTACATAGAAAGGTTCGTAGGTTCCACTTGCTAGCTTCCACATAGAAGGGATAGCCCTTGGTATGTGTCGTTCGTGTTCCGACTTAGTTCACCTAGTATGAAACGAGGTGTCACCTAGCTTCTCGTGCCACCTACATGGCTGCGAATGGCATTTTCCTCTTGCTCTGGGGTTTTCGGGGTTCTGCTTTTTTTTTTTTTTCTCAATGTTTGAGGAGCATTCCAATGTGTACATATCCACTCTCTTCCTAATCCAATCATCTCTCGATGGACATTGAGTTGTTTTCCATGGCTGGCTATTGGGAAGTGTGCTGCATGAACATAGCGGGGGCTTTTACATTTTTCAAAGACCCAATTCCGGAAATAGGACCAAGAGTGGGAGGCCTGGGTGCTGAGGTCGTCCGCTATTGATTTTTGTGGATTCCCTCGATCGTGTGGTCCATCGCGGTTGTCCACACGTACAAAAATACCCACCGTGGAGGAGGGCATCTTCTTGTCCACACCCTCTCAGGGATGTGTGCCTTGTAGACTTCCTAATGGTGGCCCTTCAGAGAGAGGTGGGTTGGTCCTGCAGAGTCCCTTTGACGTGCATGTCTCTCCTCATGAGGGATGCGGGGCACATGTCTCCCAGTGCTTTTTGCCCTCTGCATGTCTGTTTCGGGAAATGTCTCTTGAGGTCTTTTGCCATTTTCCCCTTGGGTTTGGGGTTTTGTTGGGCTGTTGGCTGGTGTCTGCGGTCGAGCTGTTGATTGGGAGACCCCAGGCTGACCTGGGCTCTGGTGCCAGGAGGAAAGTGCCTGAGGGTCGTGCATGGAAGGTGGTCAAACGGTGATCCTTTGGTGAGCAGCTGTGTTAATCCCTGGGCAGTTTCTCGCCTGAGGTCTCCTGAAACGCCGTCCTTGTCTTTACCTTGGAGCCTCTTCCGTTCCCTCAATACAGCTGGTCCGGAAATCGGACCTAAGGCTGGTAGATTGACTGCGAAAAAGGGAGGTGTCCCCAAGAGTCCCCCCAATCCCCTGGGGAACAGAGCTGTCTTTGTCCCTGTGGCGGGCGTGCTCACCTCTGCTGCTGGGAAAACATCGACGTGCAGACAACTCAGGCCAGCTGCGGTGGGGTCCATACACTAGGAAGCACGAGGGAAAGAGAGGACAAAAGGAATGAACGGAAAGAAGCAGTATTCTGGCATAGGAATGAAGGCGTCACAGCTGGAAAGCTATGAACAAAATCAGTGGGTACATACCTACGGACCTGTCTCCATAACGGCATCGTGGCAGGGCTATCTCCCAAAGGGAGAAGGCTGTCCTGATAGGATGGGTTGGGAGCTGAAGGTTTGCATGGAGTGGCAAGGTGGAGGTGGGCCTCCAGGCTCCGAAAGCCTTTGAGAGAGCAATGGCCCTCCTGGATTGGCCCTTCTTGCTAGATCAGGCCGGCGGCGGGGGCGGCCGCGGCGGCGGCAGCTGCGGGGGAAGGCCATTCCAGGAGCATATTGCCCCCAGCCAGTGCCGCCCTGGGGGGCGGCTGAGGCAGAGAGAGGAGGAAAACCTGAGAGTTGCTGTTAGAGCAGGTGTCCACAAGACGGCGCCAGAGCACCTTCTGGACCCAGGTGCAGCGGCAAGGCTGCAGGTGCAGGCTGAGTGGTGGGATGGAGAGTGTGTGGATAGGAAGCCACAGCAAGCGCCCAGAGGCCTTTGCGTTGGTTCCTGGGCACCGGGGACTGTCTGGTCCAAGACGCCTCCTGTCAGGCAGAGGACACAGGCGTCCCTGTAGCATTGGGAGGTGGATCGGCAGCCTGGTGGCTTGGGAGTGTGCTTCGAAGGCTGCTGGAAGGAGTCACTGGGTGTCGGAACGCCTTGTGTTCCTCCAGACGCAGGAGCGGAGACCCGCCCAGCATCTGTGTGGTCTCGGGAGCTGGCCATTTGCAAGGCCCTGACCGTCGGTGGTGGATGTGGGTGGAGAATCAGGCGGCGGCGGCTGCTGCTGCTGCTGCTGCTGCTGCTGTGGAAGGAATGGGGGGCTTTGGTGGCTTTGTGGTGGACCCAGAGCTGGGCGAATCCCTGTGCTTCTCCCTTCCAAAGGCTCAGGGGAGTTTCCTTCTTGCCTTTTGAGAGGAGCCTCCCGTTTCCGGACGGGGCCAGGGTATGGAGGCCTGAGCGAACCCAGGTCTGGTGAATGAAGCAGGGTTGATTGGAATCACCCAGCAAGCTCTCAGGGAGTTCCCTCGTGGCTGCCTGGCTTGAGAGTGTCTATCTGTCAGTGCTGTGGCTGTGGACATGGCTCCAGCGAGATCCAAGTCTGGCCAAAGGGCACCCCATTGTCACAGGGGGCATCGAGATCCATTTATAAAGACGAAGAGATGGGGACAGTATGAGCTTAATTGAGAAAGAAGAAAAGGGGTACACATGCTTATTCTGACAGTGTAGCTAAGGGTATTGCCAGATGAGGCAGTCCCAAAGGCTCTCCTGACCCTCTGCCTCAGGTGGCAGAGTGTTTGAAGGGCAAGCCTTGGGATGGACAGCATCGCAGTGGATTCATTGCCGGGGCAGAGTGTATCTGCATGCCACACATGGGGGCAGGAACATCAATTAGGGATTTAGAAACATAAAAGGAAATGCTAGTACAGAAAGAAATTTGTCCACGCTTGGTCATCACGTCGGGTCCCAGCTCATAGTGCCAGTGCCCCTTGTCAGGGTCAACGGAGCCCGCCTGGCTTCTCCTGAGAGGCAGGGCTATGTAGCATAGCACATGCTGTGGGGAATCCCAAGCCATTAAGGGTGTGGGATTTTATCGGTGATTATTTTCCATTCTCACGGATGTATGGTGCCCAGTTTCACTTGAGCACAAACGCGATCCAGTCGTACATGTATATGCATCTTCTTTTGGTCGCAGTGTCTTCCATTTTGGTTCCACAGAAGTGGCCAGGTATAATCCCTGTGCTATAGAGCAGGACTTCATTGCTAACACATGCCAAGCACAAGAGGTTGACTCTACCACTCCCAAATCCCAGGCCTTCCCACAGCCTCCCCCTACCATCTGGCAACCACAGCGATGTTTTCCAGTCTATGAGCTGCTTCTACATAGAAAGGTTCGTTGGTTCCATTTGCTAGCTTCCACATAGAAGGGATAGCCCTTGGTATGTGTCGTTCGTGTTCCGACTTAGTTCACCTAGTATGAAACGAGGTGTCACCTAGCTTCTCGTGCCACCTACATGGCTGCGAATGGCATTTTCCTCTTGCTCTGGGGTTTTCGGGGTTCTGCTTTTTTTTTTTTTCTCAATGTTTGAGGAGCATTCCAATGTGTACATATCCACTCTCTTCCTAATCCAATCATCTCTCGATGGACATTGAGTTGTTTTCCATGGCTGGCTATTGGGAAGTGTGCTGCATGAACATAGCGGGGGCTTTTACATTTTTCAAAGACCCAATTCCGGAAATAGGACCAAGAGTGGGAGGCCTGGGTGCTGAGGTCGTCCGCTATTGATTTTTGTGGATTCCCTCGATCGTGTGGTCCATCGCGGTTGTCCACACGTACAAAAATACCCACCGTGGAGGAGGGCATCTTCTTGTCCACACCCTCTCAGGGATGTGTGCCTTGTAGACTTCCTAATGGTGGCCCTTCAGAGAGAGGTGGGTTGGTCCTGCAGAGTCCCTTTGACGTGCATGTCTCTCCTCATGAGGGATGCGGGGCACATGTCTCCCAGTGCTTTTTGCCCTCTGCATGTCTGTTTCGGGAAATGTCTCTTGAGGTCTTTTGCCATTTTCCCCTTGGGTTTGGGGTTTTGTTGGGCTGTTGGCTGGTGTCTGCGGTCGAGCTGTTGATTGGGAGACCCCAGGCTGACCTGGGCTCTGGTGCCAGGAGGAAAGTGCCTGAGGGTCGTGCATGGAAGGTGGTCAAACGGTGATCCTTTGGTGAGCAGCTGTGTTAATCCCTGGGCAGTTTCTCGCCTGAGGTCTCCTGAAACGCCGTCCTTGTCTTTACCTTGGAGCCTCTTCCGTTCCCTCAATACAGCTGGTCCGGAAATCGGACCTAAGGCTGGTAGATTGACTGCGAAAAAGGGAGGTGTCCCCAAGAGTCCCCCCAATCCCCTGGGGAACAGAGCTGTCTTTGTCCCTGTGGCGGGCGTGCTCACCTCTGCTGCTGGGAAAACATCGACGTGCAGACAACTCAGGCCAGCTGCGGTGGGGTCCATACACTAGGAAGCACGAGGGAAAGAGAGGACAAAAGGAATGAACGGAAAGAAGCAGTATTCTGGCATAGGAATGAAGGCGTCACAGCTGGAAAGCTATGAACAAAATCAGTGGGTACATACCTACGGACCTGTCTCCATAACGGCATCGTGGCAGGGCTATCTCCCAAAGGGAGAAGGCTGTCCTGATAGGATGGGTTGGGAGCTGAAGGTTTGCATGGAGTGGCAAGGTGGAGGTGGGCCTCCAGGCTCCGAAAGCCTTTGAGAGAGCAATGGCCCTCCTGGATTGGCCCTTCTTGCTAGATCAGGCCGGCGGCGGGGGCGGCCGCGGCGGCGGCAGCTGCGGGGGAAGGCCATTCCAGGAGCATATTGCCCCCAGCCAGTGCCGCCCTGGGGGGCGGCTGAGGCAGAGAGAGGAGGAAAACCTGAGAGTTGCTGTTAGAGCAGGTGTCCACAAGACGGCGCCAGAGCACCTTCTGGACCCAGGTGCAGCGGCAAGGCTGCAGGTGCAGGCTGAGTGGTGGGATGGAGAGTGTGTGGATAGGAAGCCACAGCAAGCGCCCAGAGGCCTTTGCGTTGGTTCCTGGGCACCGGGGACTGTCTGGTCCAAGACGCCTCCTGTCAGGCAGAGGACACAGGCGTCCCTGTAGCATTGGGAGGTGGATCGGCAGCCTGGTGGCTTGGGAGTGTGCTTCGAAGGCTGCTGGAAGGAGTCACTGGGTGTCGGAACGCCTTGTGTTCCTCCAGACGCAGGAGCGGAGACCCGCCCAGCATCTGTGTGGTCTCGGGAGCTGGCCATTTGCAAGGCCCTGACCGTCGGTGGTGGATGTGGGTGGAGAATCAGGCGGCTGCTGCTGCTGCTGCTGCTGCTGCTGCTGCTGCTGCTGCTGCTGTGGAAGGAATGGGGGGCTTTGGTGGCTTTGTGGTGGACCCAGAGCTGGGCGAATCCCTGTGCTTCTCCCTTCCAAAGGCTCAGGGGAGTTTCCTTCTTGCCTTTTGAGAGGAGCCTCCCGTTTCCGGACGGGGCCAGGGTATGGAGGCCTGAGCGAACCCAGGTCTGGTGAATGAAGCAGGGTTGATTGGAATCACCCAGCAAGCTCTCAGGGAGTTCCCTCGTGGCTGCCTGGCTTGAGAGTGTCTATCTGTCAGTGCTGTGGCTGTGGACATGGCTCCAGCGAGATCCACGTCTGGCCAAAGGGCACCCCATTGTCACAGGGGGCATCGAGATCCATTTATAAAGACGAAGAGATGGGGACAGTATGAGCTTAATTGAGAAAGAAGAAAAGGGGTACACATGCTTATTCTGACAGTGTAGCTAAGGGTATTGCCAGATGAGGCAGTCCCAAAGGCTCTCCTGACCCTCTGCCTCAGGTGGCAGAGTGTTTGAAGGGCAAGCCTTGGGATGGACAGCATCGCAGTGGATTCATTGCCGGGGCAGAGTGTATCTGCATGCCACACATGGGGGCAGGAACATCAATTAGGGATTTAGAAACATAAAAGGAAATGCTAGTACAGAAAGAAATTTATCCACGCTTGGTCATCACGTCGGGTCCCAGCTCATAGTGCCAGTGCCCCTTGTCAGGGTCAACGGAGCCCGCCTGGCTTCTCCTGAGAGGCAGGGCTATGTAGCATAGCACATGCTGTGGGGAATCCCAAGCCATTAAGGGTGTGGGATTTTATCGGTGATTATTTTCCATTCTCACGGATGTATGGTGCCCAGTTTCACTTGAGCACAAACGCGATCCAGTCGTACATGTATATGCATCTTCTTTTGGTCGCAGTGTCTTCCATTTTGGTTCCACAGAAGTGGCCAGGTATAATCCCTGTGCTATAGATCAGGACTTCATTGCTAACACATGCCAAGCACAAGAGGTTGACTCTACCACTCCCAAATCCCAGGCCTTCCCACAGCCTCCCCCTACCATCTGGCAACCACAGCGATGTTTTCCAGTCTATGAGCTGCTTCTACATAGAAAGGTTCGTAGGTTCCACTTGCTAGCTTCCACATAGAAGGGATAGCCCTTGGTATGTGTCGTTCGTGTTCCGACTTAGTTCACCTAGTATGAAACGAGGTGTCACCTAGCTTCTCGTGCCACCTACATGGCTGCGAATGGCATTTTCCTCTTGCTCTGGGGTTTTCGGGGTTCTGCTTTTTTTTTTTTTTCTCAATGTTTGAGGAGCATTCCAATGTGTACATATCCACTCTCTTCCTAATCCAATCATCTCTCGATGGACATTGAGTTGTTTTCCATGGCTGGCTATTGGGAAGTGTGCTGCATGAACATAGCGGGGGCTTTTACATTTTTCAAAGACCCAATTCCGGAAATAGGACCAAGAGTGGGAGGCCTGGGTGCTGAGGTCGTCCGCTATTGATTTTTGTGGATTCCCTCGATCGTGTGGTCCATCGCGGTTGTCCACACGTACAAAAATACCCACCGTGGAGGAGGGCATCTTCTTGTCCACACCCTCTCAGGGATGTGTGCCTTGTAGACTTCCTAATGGTGGCCCTTCAGAGAGAGGTGGGTTGGTCCTGCAGAGTCCCTTTGACGTGCATGTCTCTCCTCATGAGGGATGCGGGGCACATGTCTCCCAGTGCTTTTTGCCCTCTGCATGTCTGTTTCGGGAAATGTCTCTTGAGGTCTTTTGCCATTTTCCCCTTGGGTTTGGGGTTTTGTTGGGCTGTTGGCTGGTGTCTGCGGTCGAGCTGTTGATTGGGAGACCCCAGGCTGACCTGGGCTCTGGTGCCAGGAGGAAAGTGCCTGAGGGTCGTGCATGGAAGGTGGTCAAACGGTGATCCTTTGGTGAGCAGCTGTGTTAATCCCTGGGCAGTTTCTCGCCTGAGGTCTCCTGAAACGCCGTCCTTGTCTTTACCTTGGAGCCTCTTCCGTTCCCTCAATACAGCTGGTCCGGAAATCGGACCTAAGGCTGGTAGATTGACTGCGAAAAAGGGAGGTGTCCCCAAGAGTCCCCCCAATCCCCTGGGGAACAGAGCTGTCTTTGTCCCTGTGGCGGGCGTGCTCACCTCTGCTGCTGGGAAAACATCGACGTGCAGACAACTCAGGCCAGCTGCGGTGGGGTCCATACACTAGGAAGCACGAGGGAAAGAGAGGACAAAAGGAATGAACGGAAAGAAGCAGTATTCTGGCATAGGAATGAAGGCGTCACAGCTGGAAAGCTATGAACAAAATCAGTGGGTACATACCTACGGACCTGTCTCCATAACGGCATCGTGGCAGGGCTATCTCCCAAAGGGAGAAGGCTGTCCTGATAGGATGGGTTGGGAGCTGAAGGTTTGCATGGAGTGGCAAGGTGGAGGTGGGCCTCCAGGCTCCGAAAGCCTTTGAGAGAGCAATGGCCCTCCTGGATTGGCCCTTCTTGCTAGATCAGGCCGGCGGCGGGGGCGGCCGCGGCGGCGGCAGCTGCGGGGGAAGGCCATTCCAGGAGCATATTGCCCCCAGCCAGTGCCGCCCTGGGGGGCGGCTGAGGCAGAGAGAGGAGGAAAACCTGAGAGTTGCTGTTAGAGCAGGTGTCCACAAGACGGCGCCAGAGCACCTTCTGGACCCAGGTGCAGCGGCAAGGCTGCAGGTGCAGGCTGAGTGGTGGGATGGAGAGTGTGTGGATAGGAAGCCACAGCAAGCGCCCAGAGGCCTTTGCGTTGGTTCCTGGGCACCGGGGACTGTCTGGTCCAAGACGCCTCCTGTCAGGCAGAGGACACAGGCGTCCCTGTAGCATTGGGAGGTGGATCGGCAGCCTGGTGGCTTGGGAGTGTGCTTCGAAGGCTGCTGGAAGGAGTCACTGGGTGTCGGAACGCCTTGTGTTCCTCCAGACGCAGGAGCGGAGACCCGCCCAGCATCTGTGTGGTCTCGGGAGCTGGCCATTTGCAAGGCCCTGACCGTCGGTGGTGGATGTGGGTGGAGAATCAGGCGGCGGCTGCTGCTGCTGCTGCTGCTGCTGCTGCTGCTGCTGCTGCTGTGGAAGGAATGGGGGGCTTTGGTGGCTTTGTGGTGGACCCAGAGCTGGGCGAATCCCTGTGCTTCTCCCTTCCAAAGGCTCAGGGGAGTTTCCTTCTTGCCTTTTGAGAGGAGCCTCCCGTTTCCGGATGGGGCCAGGGTATGGAGGCCTGAGCGAACCCAGGTCTGGTGAATGAAGCAGGGTTGATTGGAATCACCCAGCAAGCTCTCAGGGAGTTCCCTCGTGGCTGCCTGGCTTGAGAGTGTCTATCTGTCAGTGCTGTGGCTGTGGACATGGCTCCAGCGAGATCCAAGTCTGGCCAAAGGGCACCCCATTGTCACAGGGGGCATCGAGATCCATTTATAAAGACGAAGAGATGGGGACAGTATGAGCTTAATTGAGAAAGAAGAAAAGGGGTACACATGCTTATTCTGACAGTGTAGCTAAGGGTATTGCCAGATGAGGCAGTCCCAAAGGCTCTCCTGACCCTCTGCCTCAGGTGGCAGAGTGTTTGAAGGGCAAGCCTTGGGATGGACAGCATCGCAGTGGATTCATTGCCGGGGCAGAGTGTATCTGCATGCCACACATGGGGGCAGGAACATCAATTAGGGATTTAGAAACATAAAAGGAAAGGCTAGTACAGAAAGAAATTTATCCACGCTTGCTCATCACGTCGGGTCCCAGCTCATAGTGCCAGTGCCCCTTGTCAGGGTCAACGGAGCCCGCCTGGCTTCTCCTGAGAGGCAGGGCTATGTACCATAGCACATGCTGTGGGGAATCCCAAGCCATTAAGGGTGTGGGATTTTATCGGTGATTATTCTCCATTCTCACGGATGTATGGTGCCCAGTTTCACTTGAGCACAAACGCGATCCAGTCGTACATGTATATGCATCTTCTTTTGGTCGCAGTGTCTTCCATTTTGGTTCCACAGAAGTGGCCAGGTAGAATCCCTGTGCTATAGAGCAGGACTTCATTGCTAACACATGCCAAGCACAAGAGGTTGACTCTACCACTCCCAAATCCCAGGCCTTCCCACAGCCTCCCCCTACCATCTGGCAACCACAGCGATGTTTTCCAGTCTATGAGCTGCTTCTACATAGAAAGGTTCGTTGGTTCCATTTGCTAGCTTCCACATAGAAGGGATAGCCCTTGGTATGTGTCGTTCGTGTTCCGACTTAGTTCACCTAGTATGAAACGAGGTGTCACCTAGCTTCTCGTGCCACCTACATGGCTGCGAATGGCATTTTCCTCTTGCTCTGGGGTTTTCGGGGTTCTGCTTTTTTTTTTTTTTCTCAATGTTTGAGGAGCATTCCAATGTGTACATATCCACTCTCTTCCTAATCCAATCATCTCTCGATGGACATTGAGTTGTTTTCCATGGCTGGCTATTGGGAAGTGTGCTGCATGAACATAGCGGGGGCTTTTACATTTTTCAAAGACCCAATTCCGGAAATAGGACCAAGAGTGGGAGGCCTGGGTGCTGAGGTCGTCCGCTATTGATTTTTGTGGATTCCCTCGATCGTGTGGTCCATCGCGGTTGTCCACACGTACAAAAATACCCACCGTGGAGGAGGGCATCTTCTTGTCCACACCCTCTCAGGGATGTGTGCCTTGTAGACTTCCTAATGGTGGCCCTTCAGAGAGAGGTGGGTTGGTCCTTCAGAGTCCCTTTGACGTGCATGTCTCTCCTCATGAGGGATGCGGGGCACATGTCTCCCAGTGCTTTTTGCCCTCTGCATGTCTGTTTCGGGAAATGTCTCTTGAGGTCTTTTGCCATTTTCCCCTTGGGTTTGGGGTTTTGTTGGGCTGTTGGCTGGTGTCTGCGGTCGAGCTGTTGATTGGGAGACCCCAGGCTGACCTGGGCTCTGGTGCCAGGAGGAAAGTGCCTGAGGGTCGTGCATGGAAGGTGGTCAAACGGTGATCCTTTGGTGAGCAGCTGTGTTAATCCCTGGGCAGTTTCTCGCCTGAGGTCTCCTGAAACGCCGTCCTTGTCTTTACCTTGGAGCCTCTTCCGTTCCCTCAATACAGCTGGTCCGGAAATCGGACCTAAGGCTGGTAGATTGACTGCGAAAAAGGGAGGTGTCCCCAAGAGTCCCCCCAATCCCCTGGGGAACAGAGCTGTCTTTGTCCCTGTGGCGGGCGTGCTCACCTCTGCTGCTGGGAAAACATCGACGTGCAGACAACTCAGGCCAGCTGCGGTGGGGTCCATACACTAGGAAGCACGAGGGAAAGAGAGGACAAAAGGAATGAACGGAAAGAAGCAGTATTCTGGCATAGGAATGAAGGCGTCACAGCTGGAAAGCTATGAACAAAATCAGTGGGTACATACCTACGGACCTGTCTCCATAACGGCATCGTGGCAGGGCTATCTCCCAAAGGGAGAAGGCTGTCCTGATAGGATGGGTTGGGAGCTGAAGGTTTGCATGGAGTGGCAAGGTGGAGGTGGGCCTCCAGGCTCCGAAAGCCTTTGAGAGAGCAATGGCCCTCCTGGATTGGCCCTTCTTGCTAGATCAGGCCGGCGGCGGGGGCGGCCGCGGCGGCGGCAGCTGCGGGGGAAGGCCATTCCAGGAGCATATTGCCCCCAGCCAGTGCCGCCCTGGGGGGCGGCTGAGGCAGAGAGAGGAGGAAAACCTGAGAGTTGCTGTTAGAGCAGGTGTCCACAAGACGGCGCCAGAGCACCTTCTGGACCCAGGTGCAGCGGCAAGGCTGCAGGTGCAGGCTGAGTGGTGGGATGGAGAGTGTGTGGATAGGAAGCCACAGCAAGCGCCCAGAGGCCTTTGCGTTGGTTCCTGGGCACCGGGGACTGTCTGGTCCAAGACGCCTCCTGTCAGGCAGAGGACACAGGCGTCCCTGTAGCATTGGGAGGTGGATCGGCAGCCTGGTGGCTTGGGAGTGTGCTTCGAAGGCTGCTGGAAGGAGTCACTGGGTGTCGGAACGCCTTGTGTTCCTCCAGACGCAGGAGCGGAGACCCGCCCAGCATCTGTGTGGTCTCGGGAGCTGGCCATTTGCAAGGCCCTGACCGTCGGTGGTGGATGTGGGTGGAGAATCAGGCGGCTGCTGCTGCTGCTGCTGCTGCTGCTGCTGCTGCTGCTGTGGAAGGAATGGGGGGCTTTGGTGGCTTTGTGGTGGACCCAGAGCTGGGCGAATCCCTGTGCTTCTCCCTTCCAAAGGCTCAGGGGAGTTTCCTTCTTGCCTTTTGAGAGGAGCCTCCCGTTTCCGGACGGGGCCAGGGTATGGAGGCCTGAGCGAACCCAGGTCTGGTGAATGAAGCAGGGTTGATTGGAATCACAGGGAGGTTCCCTCGTGGCTGCCTGTCTTGAGAGTGTCTATCTGTCAGTGCTGTGGCTGTGGACATGGCTCCAGCGAGATCCAAGTCTGGCCAAAGGGCACCCCATTGTCACAGGGGGCATCGAGATCCATTTATAAAGACGAAGAGATGGGGACAGTATGAGCTTAATTGAGAAAGAAGAAAAGGGGTACACATGCTTATTCTGACAGTGTAGCTAAGGGTATTGCCAGATGAGGCAGTCCCAAAGGCTCTCCTGACCCTCTGCCTCAGGTGGCAGAGTGTTTGAAGGGCAAGCCTTGGGATGGACAGCATCGCAGTGGATTCATTGCCGGGGCAGAGTGTATCTGCATGCCACACATGGGGGCAGGAACATCAATTAGGGATTTAGAAACATAAAAGGAAAGGCTAGTACAGAAAGAAATTTATCCACGCTTGGTCATCACGTCGGGTCCCAGCTCATAGTGCCAGTGCCCCTTGTCAGGGTCAACGGAGCCCGCCTGGCTTCTCCTGAGAGGCAGGGCTATGTACCATAGCACATGCTGTGGGGAATCCCAAGCCATTAAGGGTGTGGGATTTTATCGGTGATTATTTTCCATTCTCACGGATGTATGGTGCCCAGTTTCACTTGAGCACAAACGCGATCCAGTCGTACATGTATATGCATCTTCTTTTGGTCGCAGTGTCTTCCATTTTGGTTCCACAGAAGTGGCCAGGTATAATCCCTGTGTTATAGAGCAGGACTTCATTGCTAACACATGCCAAGCACAAGAGGTTGACACTACCACTCCCAAATCCCAGGCCTTCCCACAGCCTCCCCCTACCATCTGGCAACCACAGCGATGTTTTCCAGTCTATGAGCTGCTTCTACATAGAAAGGTTCGTTGGTTCCATTTGCTAGCTTCCACATAGAAGGGATAGCCCTTGGTATGTGTCGTTCGTGTTCCGACTTAGTTCACCTAGTATGAAACGAGGTGTCACCTAGCTTCTCGTGCCACCTACATGGCTGCGAATGGCATTTTCCTCTTGCTCTGGGGTTTTCGGGGTTCTGCTTTTTTTTTTTTTCTCAATGTTTGAGGAGCATTCCAATGTGTACATATCCACTCTCTTCCTAATCCAATCATCTCTCGATGGACATTGAGTTGTTTTCCATGGCTGGCTATTGGGAAGAGTGCTGCATGAACATAGCGGGGGCTTTTACATTTTTCAAAGACCCAATTCCGGAAATAGGACCAAGAGTGGGAGGCCTGGGTGCTGAGGTCGTCCGCTATTGATTTTTGTGGATTCCCTCGATCGTGTGGTCCATCGCGGTTGTCCACACGTACAAAAATACCCACCGTGGAGGAGGGCATCTTCTTGTCCACACCCTCTCAGGGATGTGTGCCTTGTAGACTTCCTAATGGTGGCCCTTCAGAGAGAGGTGGGTTGGTCCTGCAGAGTCCCTTTGACGTGCATGTCTCTCCTCATGAGGGATGCGGGGCACATGTCTCCCAGTGCTTTTTGCCCTCTGCATGTCTGTTTCGGGAAATGTCTCTTGAGGTCTTTTGCCATTTTCCCCTTGGGTTTGGGGTTTTGTTGGGCTGTTGGCTGGTGTCTGCGGTCGAGCTGTTGATTGGGAGACCCCAGGCTGACCTGGGCTCTGGTGCCAGGAGGAAAGTGCCTGAGGGTCGTGCATGGAAGGTGGTCAAACGGTGATCCTTTGGTGAGCAGCTGTGTTAATCCCTGGGCAGTTTCTCGCCTGAGGTCTCCTGAAACGCCGTCCTTGTCTTTACCTTGGAGCCTCTTCCGTTCCCTCAATACAGCTGGTCCGGAAATCGGACCTAAGGCTGGTAGATTGACTGCGAAAAAGGGAGGTGTCCCCAAGAGTCCCCCCAATCCCCTGGGGAACAGAGCTGTCTTTGTCCCTGTGGCGGGCGTGCTCACCTCTGCTGCTGGGAAAACATCGACGTGCAGACAACTCAGGCCAGCTGCGGTGGGGTCCATACACTAGGAAGCACGAGGGAAAGAGAGGACAAAAGGAATGAACGGAAAGAAGCAGTATTCTGGCATAGGAATGAAGGCGTCACAGCTGGAAAGCTATGAACAAAATCAGTGGGTACATACCTACGGACCTGTCTCCATAACGGCATCGTGGCAGGGCTATCTCCCAAAGGGAGAAGGCTGTCCTGATAGGATGGGTTGGGAGCTGAAGGTTTGCATGGAGTGGCAAGGTGGAGGTGGGCCTCCAGGCTCCGAAAGCCTTTGAGAGAGCAATGGCCCTCCTGGATTGGCCCTTCTTGCTAGATCAGGCCGGCGGCGGGGGCGGCCGCGGCGGCGGCAGCTGCGGGGGAAGGCCATTCCAGGAGCATATTGCCCCCAGCCAGTGCCGCCCTGGGGGGCGGCTGAGGCAGAGAGAGGAGGAAAACCTGAGAGTTGCTGTTAGAGCAGGTGTCCACAAGACGGCGCCAGAGCACCTTCTGGACCCAGGTGCAGCGGCAAGGCTGCAGGTGCAGGCTGAGTGGTGGGATGGAGAGTGTGTGGATAGGAAGCCACAGCAAGCGCCCAGAGGCCTTTGCGTTGGTTCCTGGGCACCGGGGACTGTCTGGTCCAAGACGCCTCCTGTCAGGCAGAGGACACAGGCGTCCCTGTAGCATTGGGAGGTGGATCGGCAGCCTGGTGGCTTGGGAGTGTGCTTCGAAGGCTGCTGGAAGGAGTCACTGGGTGTCGGAACGCCTTGTGTTCCTCCAGACGCAGGAGCGGAGACCCGCCCAGCATCTGTGTGGTCTCGGGAGCTGGCCATTTGCAAGGCCCTGACCGTCGGTGGTGGATGTGGGTGGAGAATCAGGCGGCGGCTGCTGCTGCTGCTGCTGCTGCTGCTGCTGCTGCTGCTGCTGCTGTGGAAGGAATGGGGGGCTTTGGTGGCTTTGTGGTGGACCCAGAGCTGGGCGAATCCCTGTGCTTCTCCCTTCCAAAGGCTCAGGGGAGTTTCCTTCTTGCCTTTTGAGAGGAGCCTCCCGTTTCCGGACGGGGCCAGGGTATGGAGGCCTGAGCGAACCCAGGTCTGGTGAATGAAGCAGGGTTGATTGGAATCACCCAGCAAGCTCTCAGGGAGTTCCCTCGTGGCTGCCTGGCTTGAGAGTGTCTATCTGTCAGTGCTGTGGCTGTGGACATGGCTCCAGCGAGATCCAAGTCTGGCCAAAGGGCACCCCATTGTCACAGGGGGCATCGAGATCCATTTATAAAGACGAAGAGATGGGGACAGTATGAGCTTAATTGAGAAAGAAGAAAAGGGGTACACATGCTTATTCTGACAGTGTAGCTAAGGGTATTGCCAGATGAGGCAGTCCCAAAGGCTCTCCTGACCCTCTGCCTCAGGTGGCAGAGTGTTTGAAGGGCAAGCCTTGGGATGGACAGCATCGCAGTGGATTCATTGCCGGGGCAGAGTGTATCTGCATGCCACACATGGGGGCAGGAACATCAATTAGGGATTTAGAAACATAAAAGGAAAGGCTAGTACAGAAAGAAATTTATCCACGCTTGGTCATCACGTCGGGTCCCAGCTCATAGTGCCAGTGCCCCTTGTCAGGGTCAACGGAGCCCGCCTGGCTTCTCCTGAGAGGCAGGGCTATGTAGCATAGCACATGCTGTGGGGAATCCCAAGCCATTAAGGGTGTGGGATTTTATCGGTGATTATTTTCCATTCTCACGGATGTATGGTGCCCAGTTTCACTTGAGCACAAACGCGATCCAGTCGTACATGTATATGCATCTTCTTTTGGTCGCAGTGTCTTCCATTTTGGTTCCACAGAAGTGGCCAGGTAGAATCCCTGTGCTATAGAGCAGGACTTCATTGCTAACACATGCCAAGCACAAGAGGTTGACTCTACCACTCCCAAATCCCAGGCCTTCCCACAGCCTCCCCCTACCATCTGGCAACCACAGCGATGTTTTCCAGTCTATGAGTTGCTTCTACATAGAAAGGTTCGTTGGTTCCATTTGCTAGCTTCCACATAGAAGGGATAGCCCTTGGTATGTGTCGTTCGTGTTCCGACTTAGTTCACCTAGTATGAAACGAGGTGTCACCTAGCTTCTCGTGCCACCTACATGGCTGCGAATGGCATTTTCCTCTTGCTCTCTTGCTCTGGGGTTTTCGGGGTTCTGCTTTTTTTTTTTTCTCAATGTTTGAGGAGCATTCCAATGTGTACATATCCACTCTCTTCCTAATCCAATCATCTCTCGATGGACATTGAGTTGTTTTCCATGGCTGGCTATTGGGAAGTGTGCTGCATGAACATAGCGGGGGCTTTTACATTTTTCAAAGACCCAATTCCAGAAATAGGACCAAGAGTGGGAGGCCTGGGTGCTGAGGTCGTCCGCTATTGATTTTTGTGGATTCCCTCGATCGTGTGGTCCATCGCGGTTGTCCACACGTACAAAAATACCCACCGTGGAGGAGGGCATCTTCTTGTCCACACCCTCTCAGGGATGTGTGCCTTGTAGACTTCCTAATGGTGGCCCTTCAGAGAGAGGTGGGTTGGTCCTGCAGAGTCCCTTTGACGTGCATGTCTCTCCTCATGAGGGATGCGGGGCACATGTCTCCCAGTGCTTTTTGCCCTCTGCATGTCTGTTTCGGGAAATGTCTCTTGAGGTCTTTTGCCATTTTCCCCTTGGGTTTGGGGTTTTGTTGGGCTGTTGGCTGGTGTCTGCGGTCGAGCTGTTGATTGGGAGACCCCAGGCTGACCTGGGCTCTGGTGCCAGGAGGAAAGTGCCTGAGGGTCGTGCATGGAAGGTGGTCAAACGGTGATCCTTTGGTGAGCAGCTGTGTTAATCCCTGGGCAGTTTCTCGCCTGAGGTCTCCTGAAACGCCGTCCTTGTCTTTACCTTGGAGCCTCTTCCGTTCCCTCAATACAGCTGGTCCGGAAATCGGACCTAAGGCTGGTAGATTGACTGCGAAAAAGGGAGGTGTCCCCAAGAGTCCCCCCAATCCCCTGGGGAACAGAGCTGTCTTTGTCCCTGTGGCGGGCGTGCTCACCTCTGCTGCTGGGAAAACATCGACGTGCAGACAACTCAGGCCAGCTGCGGTGGGGTCCATACACTAGGAAGCACGAGGGAAAGAGGGGACAAAAGGAATGAACGGAAAGAAGCAGTATTCTGGCATAGGAATGAAGGCGTCACAGCTGGAAAGCTATGAACAAAATCAGTGGGTACATACCTACGGACCTGTCTCCATAACGGCATCGTGGCAGGGCTATCTCCCAAAGGGAGAAGGCTGTCCTGATAGGATGGGTTGGGAGCTGAAGGTTTGCATGGAGTGGCAAGGTGGAGGTGGGCCTCCAGGCTCCGAAAGCCTTTGAGAGAGCAATGGCCCTCCTGGATTGGCCCTTCTTGCTAGATCAGGCCGGCGGCGGGGGCGGCCGCGGCGGCGGCAGCTGCGGGGGAAGGCCATTCCAGGAGCATATTGCCCCCAGCCAGTGCCGCCCTGGGGGGCGGCTGAGGCAGAGAGAGGAGGAAAACCTGAGAGTTGCTGTTAGAGCAGGTGTCCACAAGACGGCGCCAGAGCACCTTCTGGACCCAGGTGCAGCGGCAAGGCTGCAGGTGCAGGCTGAGTGGTGGGATGGAGAGTGTGTGGATAGGAAGCCACAGCAAGCGCCCAGAGGCCTTTGCGTTGGTTCCTGGGCACCGGGGACTGTCTGGTCCAAGACGCCTCCTGTCAGGCAGAGGACACAGGCGTCCCTGTAGCATTGGGAGGTGGATCGGCAGCCTGGTGGCTTGGGAGTGTGCTTCGAAGGCTGCTGGAAGGAGTCACTGGGTGTCGGAACGCCTTGTGTTCCTCCAGACGCAGGAGCGGAGACCCGCCCAGCATCTGTGTGGTCTCGGGAGCTGGCCATTTGCAAGGCCCTGACCGTCGGTGGTGGATGTGGGTGGAGAATCAGGCGGCTGCTGCTGCTGCTGCTGCTGCTGCTGCTGCTGCTGCTGCTGCTGCTGCTGTGGAAGGAATGGGGGGCTTTGGTGGCTTTGTGGTGGACCCAGAGCTGGGCGAATCCCTGTGCTTCTCCCTTCCAAAGGCTCAGGGGAGTTTCCTTCTTGCCTTTTGAGAGGAGCCTCCCGTTTCCGGACGGGGCCAGGGTATGGAGGCCTGAGCGAACCCAGGTCTGGTGAATGAAGCAGGGTTGATTGGAATCACCCAGCAAGCTCTCAGGGAGTTCCCTCGTGGCTGCCTGGCTTGAGAGTGTCTATCTGTCAGTGCTGTGGCTGTGGACATGGCTCCAGCGAGATCCAAGTCTGGCCAAAGGGCACCCCATTGTCACAGGGGGCATCGAGATCCATTTATAAAGACGAAGAGATGGGGACAGTATGAGCTTAATTGAGAAAGAAGAAAAGGGGTACACATGCTTATTCTGACAGTGTAGCTAAGGGTATTGCCAGATGAGGCAGTCCCAAAGGCTCTCCTGACCCTCTGCCTCAGGTGGCAGAGTGTTTGAAGGGCAAGCCTTGGGATGGACAGCATCGCAGTGGATTCATTGCCGGGGCAGAGTGTATCTGCATGCCACACATGGGGGCAGGAACATCAATTAGGGATTTAGAAACATAAAAGGAAAGGCTAGTACAGAAAGAAATTTATCCACGCTTGGTCATCACGTCGGGTCCCAGCTCATAGTGCCAGTGCCCCTTGTCAGGGTCAACGGAGCCCGCCTGGCTTCTCCTGAGAGGCAGGGCTATGTAGCATAGCACATGCTGTGGGGAATCCCAAGCCATTAAGGGTGTGGGATTTTATCGGTGATTATTTTCCATTCTCACGGATGTATGGTGCCCAGTTTCACTTGAGCACAAACGCGATCCAGTCGTACATGTATATGCATCTTCTTTTGGTCGCAGTGTCTTCCATTTTGGTTCCACAGAAGTGGCCAGGTAGAATCCCTGTGCTATAGAGCAGGACTTCATTGCTAACACATGCCAAGCACAAGAGGTTGACTCTACCACTCCCAAATCCCAGGCCTTCCCACAGCCTCCCCCTACCATCTGGCAACCACAGCGATGTTTTCCAGTCTATGAGTTGCTTCTACATAGAAAGGTTCGTTGGTTCCATTTGCTAGCTTCCACATAGAAGGGATAGCCCTTGGTATGTGTCGTTCGTGTTCCGACTTAGTTCACCTAGTATGAAACGAGGTGTCACCTAGCTTCTCGTGCCACCTACATGGCTGCGAATGGCATTTTCCTCTTGCTCTCTTGCTCTGGGGTTTTCGGGGTTCTGCTTTTTTTTTTTTCTCAATGTTTGAGGAGCATTCCAATGTGTACATATCCACTCTCTTCCTAATCCAATCATCTCTCGATGGACATTGAGTTGTTTTCCATGGCTGGCTATTGGGAAGTGTGCTGCATGAACATAGCGGGGGCTTTTACATTTTTCAAAGACCCAATTCCAGAAATAGGACCAAGAGTGGGAGGCCTGGGTGCTGAGGTCGTCCGCTATTGATTTTTGTGGATTCCCTCGATCGTGTGGTCCATCGCGGTTGTCCACACGTACAAAAATACCCACCGTGGAGGAGGGCATCTTCTTGTCCACACCCTCTCAGGGATGTGTGCCTTGTAGACTTCCTAATGGTGGCCCTTCAGAGAGAGGTGGGTTGGTCCTGCAGAGTCCCTTTGACGTGCATGTCTCTCCTCATGAGGGATGCGGGGCACATGTCTCCCAGTGCTTTTTGCCCTCTGCATGTCTGTTTCGGGAAATGTCTCTTGAGGTCTTTTGCCATTTTCCCCTTGGGTTTGGGGTTTTGTTGGGCTGTTGGCTGGTGTCTGCGGTCGAGCTGTTGATTGGGAGACCCCAGGCTGACCTGGGCTCTGGTGCCAGGAGGAAAGTGCCTGAGGGTCGTGCATGGAAGGTGGTCAAACGGTGATCCTTTGGTGAGCAGCTGTGTTAATCCCTGGGCAGTTTCTCGCCTGAGGTCTCCTGAAACGCCGTCCTTGTCTTTACCTTGGAGCCTCTTCCGTTCCCTCAATACAGCTGGTCCGGAAATCGGACCTAAGGCTGGTAGATTGACTGCGAAAAAGGGAGGTGTCCCCAAGAGTCCCCCCAATCCCCTGGGGAACAGAGCTGTCTTTGTCCCTGTGGCGGGCGTGCTCACCTCTGCTGCTGGGAAAACATCGACGTGCAGACAACTCAGGCCAGCTGCGGTGGGGTCCATACACTAGGAAGCACGAGGGAAAGAGGGGACAAAAGGAATGAACGGAAAGAAGCAGTATTCTGGCATAGGAATGAAGGCGTCACAGCTGGAAAGCTATGAACAAAATCAGTGGGTACATACCTACGGACCTGTCTCCATAACGGCATCGTGGCAGGGCTATCTCCCAAAGGGAGAAGGCTGTCCTGATAGGATGGGTTGGGAGCTGAAGGTTTGCATGGAGTGGCAAGGTGGAGGTGGGCCTCCAGGCTCCGAAAGCCTTTGAGAGAGCAATGGCCCTCCTGGATTGGCCCTTCTTGCTAGATCAGGCCGGCGGCGGGGGCGGCCGCGGCGGCGGCAGCTGCGGGGGAAGGCCATTCCAGGAGCATATTGCCCCCAGCCAGTGCCGCCCTGGGGGGCGGCTGAGGCAGAGAGAGGAGGAAAACCTGAGAGTTGCTGTTAGAGCAGGTGTCCACAAGACGGCGCCAGAGCACCTTCTGGACCCAGGTGCAGCGGCAAGGCTGCAGGTGCAGGCTGAGTGGTGGGATGGAGAGTGTGTGGATAGGAAGCCACAGCAAGCGCCCAGAGGCCTTTGCGTTGGTTCCTGGGCACCGGGGACTGTCTGGTCCAAGACGCCTCCTGTCAGGCAGAGGACACAGGCGTCCCTGTAGCATTGGGAGGTGGATCGGCAGCCTGGTGGCTTGGGAGTGTGCTTCGAAGGCTGCTGGAAGGAGTCACTGGGTGTCGGAACGCCTTGTGTTCCTCCAGACGCAGGAGCGGAGACCCGCCCAGCATCTGTGTGGTCTCGGGAGCTGGCCATTTGCAAGGCCCTGACCGTCGGTGGTGGATGTGGGTGGAGAATCAGGCGGCTGCTGCTGCTGCTGCTGCTGCTGCTGCTGCTGCTGCTGCTGCTGCTGCTGTGGAAGGAATGGGGGGCTTTGGTGGCTTTGTGGTGGACCCAGAGCTGGGCGAATCCCTGTGCTTCTCCCTTCCAAAGGCTCAGGGGAGTTTCCTTCTTGCCTTTTGAGAGGAGCCTCCCGTTTCCGGACGGGGCCAGGGTATGGAGGCCTGAGCGAACCCAGGTCTGGTGAATGAAGCAGGGTTGATTGGAATCACCCAGCAAGCTCTCAGGGAGTTCCCTCGTGGCTGCCTGGCTTGAGAGTGTCTATCTGTCAGTGCTGTGGCTGTGGACATGGCTCCAGCGAGATCCAAGTCTGGCCAAAGGGCACCCCATTGTCACAGGGGGCATCGAGATCCATTTATAAAGACGAAGAGATGGGGACAGTATGAGCTTAATTGAGAAAGAAGAACAGGGGTACACATGCTTATTCTGACAGTGTAGCTAAGGGTATTGCCAGATGAGGCAGTCCCAAAGGCTCTCCTGACCCTCTGCCTCAGGTGGCAGAGTGTTTGAAGGGCAAGCCTTGGGATGGACAGCATCGCAGTGGATTCATTGCCGGGGCAGAGTGTATCTGCATGCCACACATGGGGGCAGGAACATCAATTAGGGATTTAGAAACATAAAAGGAAAGGCTAGTACAGAAAGAAATTTGTCCACGCTTGGTCATCACGTCGGGTCCCAGCTCATAGTGCCAGTGCCCCTTGTCAGGGTCAACGGAGCCCGCCTGGCTTCTCCTGAGAGGCAGGGCTATGTAGCATAGCACATGCTGTGGGGAATCCCAAGCCATTAAGGGTGTGGGATTTTATCGGTGATTATTTTCCATTCTCACGGATGTATGGTGCCCAGTTTCACTTGAGCACAAACGCGATCCAGTCGTACATGTATATGCATCTTCTTTTGGTCGCAGTGTCTTCCATTTTGGTTCCACAGAAGTGGCCAGGTAGAATCCCTGTGCTATAGAGCAGGACTTCATTGCTAACACATGCCAAGCACAAGAGGTTGACTCTACCACTCCCAAATCCCAGGCCTTCCCACAGCCTCCCCCTACCATCTGGCAACCACAGCGATGTTTTCCAGTCTATGAGCTGCTTCTACATAGAAAGGTTCGTTGGTTCCATTTGCTAGCTTCCACATAGAAGGGATAGCCCTTGGTATGTGTCGTTCGTGTTCCGACTTAGTTCACCTAGTATGAAACGAGGTGTCACCTAGCTTCTCGTGCCACCTACATGGCTGCGAATGGCATTTTCCTCTTGCTCTGGGGTTTTCGGGGTTCTGCTTTTTTTTTTTTCTCAATGTTTGAGGAGCATTCCAATGTGTACATATCCACTCTCTTCCTAATCCAATCATCTCTCGATGGACATTGAGTTGTTTTCCATGGCTGGCTATTGGGAAGTGTGCTGCATGAACATAGCGGGGGCTTTTACATTTTTCAAAGACCCAATTCCAGAAATAGGACCAAGAGTGGGAGGCCTGGGTGCTGAGGTCGTCCGCTATTGATTTTTGTGGATTCCCTCGATCGTGTGGTCCATCGCGGTTGTCCACACGTACAAAAATACCCACCGTGGAGGAGGGCATCTTCTTGTCCACACCCTCTCAGGGATGTGTGCCTTGTAGACTTCCTAATGGTGGCCCTTCAGAGAGAGGTGGGTTGGTCCTGCAGAGTCCCTTTGACGTGCATGTCTCTCCTCATGAGGGATGCGGGGCACATGTCTCCCAGTGCTTTTTGCCCTCTGCATGTCTGTTTCGGGAAATGTCTCTTGAGGTCTTTTGCCATTTTCCCCTTGGGTTTGGGGTTTTGTTGGGCTGTTGGCTGGTGTCTGCGGTCGAGCTGTTGATTGGGAGACCCCAGGCTGACCTGGGCTCTGGTGCCAGGAGGAAAGTGCCTGAGGGTCGTGCATGGAAGGTGGTCAAACGGTGATCCTTTGGTGAGCAGCTGTGTTAATCCCTGGGCAGTTTCTCGCCTGAGGTCTCCTGAAACGCCGTCCTTGTCTTTACCTTGGAGCCTCTTCCGTTCCCTCAATACAGCTGGTCCGGAAATCGGACCTAAGGCTGGTAGATTGACTGCGAAAAAGGGAGGTGTCCCCAAGAGTCCCCCCAATCCCCTGGGGAACAGAGCTGTCTTTGTCCCTGTGGCGGGCGTGCTCACCTCTGCTGCTGGGAAAACATCGACGTGCAGACAACTCAGGCCAGCTGCGGTGGGGTCCATACACTAGGAAGCACGAGGGAAAGAGGGGACAAAAGGAATGAACGGAAAGAAGCAGTATTCTGGCATAGGAATGAAGGCGTCACAGCTGGAAAGCTATGAACAAAATCAGTGGGTACATACCTACGGACCTGTCTCCATAACGGCATCGTGGCAGGGCTATCTCCCAAAGGGAGAAGGCTGTCCTGATAGGATGGGTTGGGAGCTGAAGGTTTGCATGGAGTGGCAAGGTGGAGGTGGGCCTCCAGGCTCCGAAAGCCTTTGAGAGAGCAATGGCCCTCCTGGATTGGCCCTTCTTGCTAGATCAGGCCGGCGGCGGGGGCGGCCGCGGCGGCGGCAGCTGCGGGGGAAGGCCATTCCAGGAGCATATTGCCCCCAGCCAGTGCCGCCCTGGGGGGCGGCTGAGGCAGAGAGAGGAGGAAAACCTGAGAGTTGCTGTTAGAGCAGGTGTCCACAAGACGGCGCCAGAGCACCTTCTGGACCCAGGTGCAGCGGCAAGGCTGCAGGTGCAGGCTGAGTGGTGGGATGGAGAGTGTGTGGATAGGAAGCCACAGCAAGCGCCCAGAGGCCTTTGCGTTGGTTCCTGGGCACCGGGGACTGTCTGGTCCAAGACGCCTCCTGTCAGGCAGAGGACACAGGCGTCCCTGTAGCATTGGGAGGTGGATCGGCAGCCTGGTGGCTTGGGAGTGTGCTTCGAAGGCTGCTGGAAGGAGTCACTGGGTGTCGGAACGCCTTGTGTTCCTCCAGACGCAGGAGCGGAGACCCGCCCAGCATCTGTGTGGTCTCGGGAGCTGGCCATTTGCAAGGCCCTGACCGTCGGTGGTGGATGTGGGTGGAGAATCAGGCGGCTGCTGCTGCTGCTGCTGCTGCTGCTGCTGCTGCTGCTGCTGCTGCTGTGGAAGGAATGGGGGGCTTTGGTGGCTTTGTGGTGGACCCAGAGCTGGGCGAATCCCTGTGCTTCTCCCTTCCAAAGGCTCAGGGGAGTTTCCTTCTTGCCTTTTGAGAGGAGCCTCCCGTTTCCGGACGGGGCCAGGGTATGGAGGCCTGAGCGAACCCAGGTCTGGTGAATGAAGCAGGGTTGATTGGAATCACCCAGCAAGCTCTCAGGGAGTTCCCTCGTGGCTGCCTGGCTTGAGAGTGTCTATCTGTCAGTGCTGTGGCTGTGGACATGGCTCCAGCGAGATCCACGTCTGGCCAAAGGGCACCCCATTGTCACAGGGGGCATCGAGATCCATTTATAAAGACGAAGAGATGGGGACAGTATGAGCTTAATTGAGAAAGAAGAAAAGGGGTACACATGCTTATTCTGACAGTGTAGCTAAGGGTATTGCCAGATGAGGCCGTCCCAAAGGCTCTCCTGACCCTCTGCCTCAGGTGGCAGAGTGTTTGAAGGGCAAGCCTTGGGATGGACAGCATCGCAGTGGATTCATTGCCGGGGCAGAGTGTATCTGCATGCCACACATGGGGGCAGGAACATCAATTAGGGATTTAGAAACATAAAAGGAAAGGCTAGTACAGAAAGAAATTTGTCCACGCTTGGTCATCACGTCGGGTCCCAGCTCATAGTGCCAGTGCCCCTTGTCAGGGTCAACGGAGCCCGCCTGGCTTCTCCTGAGAGGCAGGGCTATGCACCATAGCACATGCTGTGGGGAATCCCAAGCCATTAAGGGTGTGGGATTTTATCGGTGATTATTTTCCATTCTCACGGATGTATGGTGCCCAGTTTCACTTGAGCACAAACGCGATCCAGTCGTACATGTATATGCATCTTCTTTTGGTCGCAGTGTCTTCCATTTTGGTTCCACAGAAGTGGCCAGGTAGAATCCCTGTGCTATAGAGCAGGACTTCATTGCTAACACATGCCAAGCACAAGAGGTTGACTCTACCACTCCCAAATCCCAGGCCTTCCCACAGCCTCCCCCTACCATCTGGCAACCACAGCGATGTTTTCCAGTCTATGAGCTGCTTCTACATAGAAAGGTTCGTTGGTTCCATTTGCTAGCTTCCACATAGAAGGGATAGCCCTTGGTATGTGTCGTTCGTGTTCCGACTTAGTTCACCTAGTATGAAACGAGGTGTCACCTAGCTTCTCGTGCCACCTACATGGCTGCGAATGGCATTTTCCTCTTGCTCTGGGGTTTTCGGGGTTCTGCTTTTTTTTTTTTCTCAATGTTTGAGGAGCATTCCAATGTGTACATATCCACTCTCTTCCTAATCCAATCATCTCTCGATGGACATTGAGTTGTTTTCCATGGCTGGCTATTGGGAAGTGTGCTGCATGAACATAGCGGGGCTTTTACATTTTTCAAAGACCCAATTCCAGAAATAGGACCAAGAGTGGGAGGCCTGGGTGCTGAGGTCGTCCGCTATTGATTTTTGTGGATTCCCTCGATCGTGTGGTCCATCGCGGTTGTCCACACGTACAAAAATACCCACCGTGGAGGAGGGCATCTTCTTGTCCACACCCTCTCAGGGATGTGTGCCTTGTAGACTTCCTAATGGTGGCCCTTCAGAGAGAGGTGGGTTGGTCCTGCAGAGTCCCTTTGACGTGCATGTCTCTCCTCATGAGGGATGCGGGGCACATGTCTCCCAGTGCTTTTTGCCCTCTGCATGTCTGTTTCGGGAAATGTCTCTTGAGGTCTTTTGCCATTTTCCCCTTGGGTTTGGGGTTTTGTTGGGCTGTTGGCTGGTGTCTGCGGTCGAGCTGTTGATTGGGAGACCCCAGGCTGACCTGGGCTCTGGTGCCAGGAGGAAAGTGCCTGAGGGTCGTGCATGGAAGGTGGTCAAACGGTGATCCTTTGGTGAGCAGCTGTGTTAATCCCTGGGCAGTTTCTCGCCTGAGGTCTCCTGAAACGCCGTCCTTGTCTTTACCTTGGAGCCTCTTCCGTTCCCTCAATACAGCTGGTCCGGAAATCGGACCTAAGGCTGGTAGATTGACTGCGAAAAAGGGAGGTGTCCCCAAGAGTCCCCCCAATCCCCTGGGGAACAGAGCTGTCTTTGTCCCTGTGGCGGGCGTGCTCACCTCTGCTGCTGGGAAAACATCGACGTGCAGACAACTCAGGCCAGCTGCGGTGGGGTCCATACACTAGGAAGCACGAGGGAAAGAGGGGACAAAAGGAATGAACGGAAAGAAGCAGTATTCTGGCATAGGAATGAAGGCGTCACAGCTGGAAAGCTATGAACAAAATCAGTGGGTACATACCTACGGACCTGTCTCCATAACGGCATCGTGGCAGGGCTATCTCCCAAAGGGAGAAGGCTGTCCTGATAGGATGGGTTGGGAGCTGAAGGTTTGCATGGAGTGGCAAGGTGGAGGTGGGCCTCCAGGCTCCGAAAGCCTTTGAGAGAGCAATGGCCCTCCTGGATTGGCCCTTCTTGCTAGATCAGGCCGGCGGCGGGGGCGGCCGCGGCGGCGGCAGCTGCGGGGGAAGGCCATTCCAGGAGCATATTGCCCCCAGCCAGTGCCGCCCTGGGGGGCGGCTGAGGCAGAGAGAGGAGGAAAACCTGAGAGTTGCTGTTAGAGCAGGTGTCCACAAGACGGCGCCAGAGCACCTTCTGGACCCAGGTGCAGCGGCAAGGCTGCAGGTGCAGGCTGAGTGGTGGGATGGAGAGTGTGTGGATAGGAAGCCACAGCAAGCGCCCAGAGGCCTTTGCGTTGGTTCCTGGGCACCGGGGACTGTCTGGTCCAAGACGCCTCCTGTCAGGCAGAGGACACAGGCGTCCCTGTAGCATTGGGAGGTGGATCGGCAGCCTGGTGGCTTGGGAGTGTGCTTCGAAGGCTGCTGGAAGGAGTCACTGGGTGTCGGAACGCCTTGTGTTCCTCCAGACGCAGGAGCGGAGACCCGCCCAGCATCTGTGTGGTCTCGGGAGCTGGCCATTTGCAAGGCCCTGACCGTCGGTGGTGGATGTGGGTGGAGAATCAGGCGGCTGCTGCTGCTGCTGCTGCTGCTGCTGCTGCTGCTGCTGCTGTGGAAGGAATGGGGGGCTTTGGTGGCTTTGTGGTGGACCCAGAGCTGGGCGAATCCCTGTGCTTCTCCCTTCCAAAGGCTCAGGGGAGTTTCCTTCTTGCCTTTTGAGAGGAGCCTCCCGTTTCCGGACGGGGCCAGGGTATGGAGGCCTGAGCGAACCCAGGTCTGGTGAATGAAGCAGGGTTGATTGGAATCACCCAGCAAGCTCTCAGGGAGTTCCCTCGTGGCTGCCTGGCTTGAGAGTGTCTATCTGTCAGTGCTGTGGCTGTGGACATGGCTCCAGCGAGATCCACGTCTGGCCAAAGGGCACCCCATTGTCACAGGGGGCATCGAGATCCATTTATAAAGACGAAGAGATGGGGACAGTATGAGCTTAATTGAGAAAGAAGAAAAGGGGTACACATGCTTATTCTGACAGTGTAGCTAAGGGTATTGCCAGATGAGGCCGTCCCAAAGGCTCTCCTGACCCTCTGCCTCAGGTGGCAGAGTGTTTGAAGGGCAAGCCTTGGGATGGACAGCATCGCAGTGGATTCATTGCCGGGGCAGAGTGTATCTGCATGCCACACATGGGGGCAGGAACATCAATTAGGGATTTAGAAACATAAAAGGAAAGGCTAGTACAGAAAGAAATTTGTCCACGCTTGGTCATCACGTCGGGTCCCAGCTCATAGTGCCAGTGCCCGTTGTCAGGGTCAACGGAGCCCGCCTGGCTTCTCCTGAGAGGCAGGGCTATGCACCATAGCACATGCTGTGGGGAATCCCAAGCCATTAAGGGTGTGGGATTTTATCGGTGATTATTTTCCATTCTCACGGATGTATGGTGCCCAGTTTCACTTGAGCACAAACGCGATCCAGTCGTACATGTATATGCATCTTCTTTTGGTCGCAGTGTCTTCCATTTTGGTTCCACAGAAGTGGCCAGGTAGAATCCCTGTGCTATAGAGCAGGACTTCATTGCTAACACATGCCAAGCACAAGAGGTTGACTCTACCACTCCCAAATCCCAGGCCTTCCCACAGCCTCCCCCTACCATCTGGCAACCACAGCGATGTTTTCCAGTCTATGAGCTGCTTCTACATAGAAAGGTTCGTTGGTTCCATTTGCTAGCTTCCACATAGAAGGGATAGCCCTTGGTATGTGTCGTTCGTGTTCCGACTTAGTTCACCTAGTATGAAACGAGGTGTCACCTAGCTTCTCGTGCCACCTACATGGCTGCGAATGGCATTTTCCTCTTGCTCTGGGGTTTTCGGGGTTCTGCTTTTTTTTTTTTCTCAATGTTTGAGGAGCATTCCAATGTGTACATATCCACTCTCTTCCTAATCCAATCATCTCTCGATGGACATTGAGTTGTTTTCCATGGCTGGCTATTGGGAAGTGTGCTGCATGAACATAGCGGGGCTTTTACATTTTTCAAAGACCCAATTCCAGAAATAGGACCAAGAGTGGGAGGCCTGGGTGCTGAGGTCGTCCGCTATTGATTTTTGTGGATTCCCTCGATCGTGTGGTCCATCGCGGTTGTCCACACGTACAAAAATACCCACCGTGGAGGAGGGCATCTTCTTGTCCACACCCTCTCAGGGATGTGTGCCTTGTAGACTTCCTAATGGTGGCCCTTCAGAGAGAGGTGGGTTGGTCCTGCAGAGTCCCTTTGACGTGCATGTCTCTCCTCATGAGGGATGCGGGGCACATGTCTCCCAGTGCTTTTTGCCCTCTGCATGTCTGTTTCGGGAAATGTCTCTTGAGGTCTTTTGCCATTTTCCCCTTGGGTTTGGGGTTTTGTTGGGCTGTTGGCTGGTGTCTGCGGTCGAGCTGTTGATTGGGAGACCCCAGGCTGACCTGGGCTCTGGTGCCAGGAGGAAAGTGCCTGAGGGTCGTGCATGGAAGGTGGTCAAACGGTGATCCTTTGGTGAGCAGCTGTGTTAATCCCTGGGCAGTTTCTCGCCTGAGGTCTCCTGAAACGCCGTCCTTGTCTTTACCTTGGAGCCTCTTCCGTTCCCTCAATACAGCTGGTCCGGAAATCGGACCTAAGGCTGGTAGATTGACTGCGAAAAAGGGAGGTGTCCCCAAGAGTCCCCCCAATCCCCTGGGGAACAGAGCTGTCTTTGTCCCTGTGGCGGGCGTGCTCACCTCTGCTGCTGGGAAAACATCGACGTGCAGACAACTCAGGCCAGCTGCGGTGGGGTCCATACACTAGGAAGCACGAGGGAAAGAGGGGACAAAAGGAATGAACGGAAAGAAGCAGTATTCTGGCATAGGAATGAAGGCGTCACAGCTGGAAAGCTATGAACAAAATCAGTGGGTACATACCTACGGACCTGTCTCCATAACGGCATCGTGGCAGGGCTATCTCCCAAAGGGAGAAGGCTGTCCTGATAGGATGGGTTGGGAGCTGAAGGTTTGCATGGAGTGGCAAGGTGGAGGTGGGCCTCCAGGCTCCGAAAGCCTTTGAGAGAGCAATGGCCCTCCTGGATTGGCCCTTCTTGCTAGATCAGGCCGGCGGCGGGGGCGGCCGCGGCGGCGGCAGCTGCGGGGGAAGGCCATTCCAGGAGCATATTGCCCCCAGCCAGTGCCGCCCTGGGGGGCGGCTGAGGCAGAGAGAGGAGGAAAACCTGAGAGTTGCTGTTAGAGCAGGTGTCCACAAGACGGCGCCAGAGCACCTTCTGGACCCAGGTGCAGCGGCAAGGCTGCAGGTGCAGGCTGAGTGGTGGGATGGAGAGTGTGTGGATAGGAAGCCACAGCAAGCGCCCAGAGGCCTTTGCGTTGGTTCCTGGGCACCGGGGACTGTCTGGTCCAAGACGCCTCCTGTCAGGCAGAGGACACAGGCGTCCCTGTAGCATTGGGAGGTGGATCGGCAGCCTGGTGGCTTGGGAGTGTGCTTCGAAGGCTGCTGGAAGGAGTCACTGGGTGTCGGAACGCCTTGTGTTCCTCCAGACGCAGGAGCGGAGACCCGCCCAGCATCTGTGTGGTCTCGGGAGCTGGCCATTTGCAAGGCCCTGACCGTCGGTGGTGGATGTGGGTGGAGAATCAGGCGGCTGCTGCTGCTGCTGCTGCTGCTGCTGCTGCTGCTGCTGCTGTGGAAGGAATGGGGGGCTTTGGTGGCTTTGTGGTGGACCCAGAGCTGGGCGAATCCCTGTGCTTCTCCCTTCCAAAGGCTCAGGGGAGTTTCCTTCTTGCCTTTTGAGAGGAGCCTCCCGTTTCCGGACGGGGCCAGGGTATGGAGGCCTGAGCGAACCCAGGTCTGGTGAATGAAGCAGGGTTGATTGGAATCACCCAGCAAGCTCTCAGGGAGTTCCCTCGTGGCTGCCTGGCTTGAGAGTGTCTATCTGTCAGTGCTGTGGCTGTGGACATGGCTCCAGCGAGATCCACGTCTGGCCAAAGGGCACCCCATTGTCACAGGGGGCATCGAGATCCATTTATAAAGACGAAGAGATGGGGACAGTATGAGCTTAATTGAGAAAGAAGAAAAGGGGTACACATGCTTATTCTGACAGTGTAGCTAAGGGTATTGCCAGATGAGGCCGTCCCAAAGGCTCTCCTGACCCTCTGCCTCAGGTGGCAGAGTGTTTGAAGGGCAAGCCTTGGGATGGACAGCATCGCAGTGGATTCATTGCCGGGGCAGAGTGTATCTGCATGCCACACATGGGGGCAGGAACATCAATTAGGGATTTAGAAACATAAAAGGAAAGGCTAGTACAGAAAGAAATTTGTCCACGCTTGGTCATCACGTCGGGTCCCAGCTCATAGTGCCAGTGCCCGTTGTCAGGGTCAACGGAGCCCGCCTGGCTTCTCCTGAGAGGCAGGGCTATGCACCATAGCACATGCTGTGGGGAATCCCAAGCCATTAAGGGTGTGGGATTTTATCGGTGATTATTTTCCATTCTCACGGATGTATGGTGCCCAGTTTCACTTGAGCACAAACGCGATCCAGTCGTACATGTATATGCATCTTCTTTTGGTCGCAGTGTCTTCCATTTTGGTTCCACAGAAGTGGCCAGGTAGAATCCCTGTGCTATAGAGCAGGACTTCATTGCTAACACATGCCAAGCACAAGAGGTTGACTCTACCACTCCCAAATCCCAGGCCTTCCCACAGCCTCCCCCTACCATCTGGCAACCACAGCGATGTTTTCCAGTCTATGAGCTGCTTCTACATAGAAAGGTTCGTTGGTTCCATTTGCTAGCTTCCACATAGAAGGGATAGCCCTTGGTATGTGTCGTTCGTGTTCCGACTTAGTTCACCTAGTATGAAACGAGGTGTCACCTAGCTTCTCGTGCCACCTACATGGCTGCGAATGGCATTTTCCTCTTGCTCTGGGGTTTTCGGGGTTCTGCTTTTTTTTTTTTCTCAATGTTTGAGGAGCATTCCAATGTGTACATATCCACTCTCTTCCTAATCCAATCATCTCTCGATGGACATTGAGTTGTTTTCCATGGCTGGCTATTGGGAAGTGTGCTGCATGAACATAGCGGGGCTTTTACATTTTTCAAAGACCCAATTCCAGAAATAGGACCAAGAGTGGGAGGCCTGGGTGCTGAGGTCGTCCGCTATTGATTTTTGTGGATTCCCTCGATCGTGTGGTCCATCGCGGTTGTCCACACGTACAAAAATACCCACCGTGGAGGAGGGCATCTTCTTGTCCACACCCTCTCAGGGATGTGTGCCTTGTAGACTTCCTAATGGTGGCCCTTCAGAGAGAGGTGGGTTGGTCCTGCAGAGTCCCTTTGACGTGCATGTCTCTCCTCATGAGGGATGCGGGGCACATGTCTCCCAGTGCTTTTTGCCCTCTGCATGTCTGTTTCGGGAAATGTCTCTTGAGGTCTTTTGCCATTTTCCCCTTGGGTTTGGGGTTTTGTTGGGCTGTTGGCTGGTGTCTGCGGTCGAGCTGTTGATTGGGAGACCCCAGGCTGACCTGGGCTCTGGTGCCAGGAGGAAAGTGCCTGAGGGTCGTGCATGGAAGGTGGTCAAACGGTGATCCTTTGGTGAGCAGCTGTGTTAATCCCTGGGCAGTTTCTCGCCTGAGGTCTCCTGAAACGCCGTCCTTGTCTTTACCTTGGAGCCTCTTCCGTTCCCTCAATACAGCTGGTCCGGAAATCGGACCTAAGGCTGGTAGATTGACTGCGAAAAAGGGAGGTGTCCCCAAGAGTCCCCCCAATCCCCTGGGGAACAGAGCTGTCTTTGTCCCTGTGGCGGGCGTGCTCACCTCTGCTGCTGGGAAAACATCGACGTGCAGACAACTCAGGCCAGCTGCGGTGGGGTCCATACACTAGGAAGCACGAGGGAAAGAGGGGACAAAAGGAATGAACGGAAAGAAGCAGTATTCTGGCATAGGAATGAAGGCGTCACAGCTGGAAAGCTATGAACAAAATCAGTGGGTACATACCTACGGACCTGTCTCCATAACGGCATCGTGGCAGGGCTATCTCCCAAAGGGAGAAGGCTGTCCTGATAGGATGGGTTGGGAGCTGAAGGTTTGCATGGAGTGGCAAGGTGGAGGTGGGCCTCCAGGCTCCGAAAGCCTTTGAGAGAGCAATGGCCCTCCTGGATTGGCCCTTCTTGCTAGATCAGGCCGGCGGCGGGGGCGGCCGCGGCGGCGGCAGCTGCGGGGGAAGGCCATTCCAGGAGCATATTGCCCCCAGCCAGTGCCGCCCTGGGGGGCGGCTGAGGCAGAGAGAGGAGGAAAACCTGAGAGTTGCTGTTAGAGCAGGTGTCCACAAGACGGCGCCAGAGCACCTTCTGGACCCAGGTGCAGCGGCAAGGCTGCAGGTGCAGGCTGAGTGGTGGGATGGAGAGTGTGTGGATAGGAAGCCACAGCAAGCGCCCAGAGGCCTTTGCGTTGGTTCCTGGGCACCGGGGACTGTCTGGTCCAAGACGCCTCCTGTCAGGCAGAGGACACAGGCGTCCCTGTAGCATTGGGAGGTGGATCGGCAGCCTGGTGGCTTGGGAGTGTGCTTCGAAGGCTGCTGGAAGGAGTCACTGGGTGTCGGAACGCCTTGTGTTCCTCCAGACGCAGGAGCGGAGACCCGCCCAGCATCTGTGTGGTCTCGGGAGCTGGCCATTTGCAAGGCCCTGACCGTCGGTGGTGGATGTGGGTGGAGAATCAGGCGGCTGCTGCTGCTGCTGCTGCTGCTGCTGCTGCTGCTGCTGCTGTGGAAGGAATGGGGGGCTTTGGTGGCTTTGTGGTGGACCCAGAGCTGGGCGAATCCCTGTGCTTCTCCCTTCCAAAGGCTCAGGGGAGTTTCCTTCTTGCCTTTTGAGAGGAGCCTCCCGTTTCCGGACGGGGCCAGGGTATGGAGGCCTGAGCGAACCCAGGTCTGGTGAATGAAGCAGGGTTGATTGGAATCACCCAGCAAGCTCTCAGGGAGTTCCCTCGTGGCTGCCTGGCTTGAGAGTGTCTATCTGGCAGTGCTGTGGCTGTGGACATGGCTCCAGCGAGATCCACGTCTGGCCAAAGGGCACCCCATTGTCACAGGGGGCATCGAGATCCATTTATAAAGACGAAGAGATGGGGACAGTATGAGCTTAATTGAGAAAGAAGAAAAGGGGTACACATGCTTATTCTGACAGTGTAGCTAAGGGTATTGCCAGATGAGGCAGTCCCAAAGGCTCTCCTGACCCTCTGCCTCAGGTGGCAGAGTGTTTGAAGGGCAAGCCTTGGGATGGACAGCATCGCAGTGGATTCATTGCCGGGGCAGAGTGTATCTGCATGCCACACATGGGGGCAGGAATATCAATTAGGGATTTAGAAACATAAAAGGAAAGTCTAGTACAGAAAGAAATTTGTCCACGCTTGGTCATCACGTCGGGTCCCAGCTCATAGTGCCAGTGCCCCTTGTCAGGGTCAACGGAGCCCGCCTGGCTTCTCCTGAGAGGCAGGGCTATGCACCATAGCACATGCTGTGGGGAATCCCAAGCCATTAAGGGTGTGGGATTTTATCGGTGATTATTTTCCATTCTCACGGATGTATGGTGCCCAGTTTCACTTGAGCACAAACGCGATCCAGTCGTACATGTATATGCATCTTCTTTTGGTCGCAGTGTCTTCCATTTTGGTTCCACAGAAGTGGCCAGGTAGAATCCCTGTGCTATAGAGCAGGACTTCATTGCTAACACATGCCAAGCACAAGAGGTTGACTCTACCACTCCCAAATCCCAGGCCTTCCCACAGCCTCCCCCTACCATCTGGCAACCACAGCGATGTTTTCCAGTCTATGAGCTGCTTCTACATAGAAAGGTTCGTTGGTTCCATTTGCTAGCTTCCACATAGAAGGGATAGCCCTTGGTATGTGTCGTTCGTGTTCCGACTTAGTTCACCTAGTATGAAACGAGGTGTCACCTAGCTTCTCGTGCCACCTACATGGCTGCGAATGGCATTTTCCTCTTGCTCTGGGGTTTTCGGGGTTCTGCTTTTTTTTTTTTTTCTCAATGTTTGAGGAGCATTCCAATGTGTACATATCCACTCTCTTCCTAATCCAATCATCTCTCGATGGACATTGAGTTGTTTTCCATGGCTGGCTATTGGGAAGTGTGCTGCATGAACATAGCGGGGGCTTTTACATTTTTCAAAGACCCAATTCCGGAAATAGGACCAAGAGTGGGAGGCCTGGGTGCTGAGGTCGTCCGCTATTGATTTTTGTGGATTCCCTCGATCGTGTGGTCCATCGCGGTTGTCCACACGTACAAAAATACCCACCGTGGAGGAGGGCATCTTCTTGTCCACACCCTCTCAGGGATGTGTGCCTTGTAGACTTCCTAATGGTGGCCCTTCAGAGAGAGGTGGGTTGGTCCTGCAGAGTCCCTTTGACGTGCATGTCTCTCCTCATGAGGGATGCGGGGCACATGTCTCCCAGTGCTTTTTGCCCTCTGCATGTCTGTTTCGGGAAATGTCTCTTGAGGTCTTTTGCCATTTTCCCCTTGGGTTTGGGGTTTTGTTGGGCTGTTGGCTGGTGTCTGCGGTCGAGCTGTTGATTGGGAGACCCCAGGCTGACCTGGGCTCTGGTGCCAGGAGGAAAGTGCCTGAGGGTCGTGCATGGAAGGTGGTCAAACGGTGATCCTTTGGTGAGCAGCTGTGTTAATCCCTGGGCAGTTTCTCGCCTGAGGTCTCCTGAAACGCCGTCCTTGTCTTTACCTTGGAGCCTCTTCCGTTCCCTCAATACAGCTGGTCCGGAAATCGGACCTAAGGCTGGTAGATTGACTGCGAAAAAGGGAGGTGTCCCCAAGAGTCCCCCCAATCCCCTGGGGAACAGAGCTGTCTTTGTCCCTGTGGCGGGCGTGCTCACCTCTGCTGCTGGGAAAACATCGACGTGCAGACAACTCAGGCCAGCTGCGGTGGGGTCCATACACTAGGAAGCACGAGGGAAAGAGGGGACAAAAGGAATGAACGGAAAGAAGCAGTATTCTGGCATAGGAATGAAGGCGTCACAGCTGGAAAGCTATGAACAAAATCAGTGGGTACATACCTACGGACCTGTCTCCATAACGGCATCGTGGCAGGGCTATCTCCCAAAGGGAGAAGGCTGTCCTGATAGGATGGGTTGGGAGCTGAAGGTTTGCATGGAGTGGCAAGGTGGAGGTGGGCCTCCAGGCTCCGAAAGCCTTTGAGAGAGCAATGGCCCTCCTGGATTGGCCCTTCTTGCTAGATCAGGCCGGCGGCGGGGGCGGCCGCGGCGGCGGCAGCTGCGGGGGAAGGCCATTCCAGGAGCATATTGCCCCCAGCCAGTGCCGCCCTGGGGGGCGGCTGAGGCAGAGAGAGGAGGAAAACCTGAGAGTTGCTGTTAGAGCAGGTGTCCACAAGACGGCGCCAGAGCACCTTCTGGACCCAGGTGCAGCGGCAAGGCTGCAGGTGCAGGCTGAGTGGTGGGATGGAGAGTGTGTGGATAGGAAGCCACAGCAAGCGCCCAGAGGCCTTTGCGTTGGTTCCTGGGCACCGGGGACTGTCTGGTCCAAGACGCCTCCTGTCAGGCAGAGGACACAGGCGTCCCTGTAGCATTGGGAGGTGGATCGGCAGCCTGGTGGCTTGGGAGTGTGCTTCGAAGGCTGCTGGAAGGAGTCACTGGGTGTCGGAACGCCTTGTGTTCCTCCAGACGCAGGAGCGGAGACCCGCCCAGCATCTGTGTGGTCTCGGGAGCTGGCCATTTGCAAGGCCCTGACCGTCGGTGGTGGATGTGGGTGGAGAATCAGGCGGCTGCTGCTGCTGCTGCTGCTGCTGCTGCTGCTGCTGCTGCTGTGGAAGGAATGGGGGGCTTTGGTGGCTTTGTGGTGGACCCAGAGCTGGGCGAATCCCTGTGCTTCTCCCTTCCAAAGGCTCAGGGGAGTTTCCTTCTTGCCTTTTGAGAGGAGCCTCCCGTTTCCGGACGGGGCCAGGGTATGGAGGCCTGAGCGAACCCAGGTCTGGTGAATGAAGCAGGGTTGATTGGAATCACCCAGCAAGCTCTCAGGGAGTTCCCTCGTGGCTGCCTGGCTTGAGAGTGTCTATCTGGCAGTGCTGTGGCTGTGGACATGGCTCCAGCGAGATCCAAGTCTGGCCAAAGGGCACCCCATTGTCACAGGGGGCATCGAGATCCATTTATAAAGACGAAGAGATGGGGACAGTATGAGCTTAATTGAGAAAGAAGAAAAGGGGTACACATGCTTATTCTGACAGTGTAGCTAAGGGTATTGCCAGATGAGGCCGTCCCAAAGGCTCTCCTGACCCTCTGCCTCAGGTGGCAGAGTGTTTGAAGGGCAAGCCTTGGGATGGACAGCATCGCAGTGGATTCATTGCCGGGGCAGAGTGTATCTGCATGCCACACATGGGGGCAGGAACATCAATTAGGGATTTAGAAACATAAAAGGAAAGGCTAGTACAGAAAGAAATTTATCCACGCTTGGTCATCACGTCGGGTCCCAGCTCATAGTGCCAGTGCCCCTTGTCAGGGTCAACGGAGCCCGCCTGGCTTCTCCTGAGAGGCAGGGCTATGTAGCATAGCACATGCTGTGGGGAATCCCAAGCCATTAAGGGTGTGGGATTTTATCGGTGATTATTTTCCATTCTCACGGATGTATGGTGCCCAGTTTCACTTGAGCACAAACGCGATCCAGTCGTACATGTATATGCATCTTCTTTTGGTCGCAGTGTCTTCCATTTTGGTTCCACAGAAGTGGCCAGGTAGAATCCCTGTGTTATAGAGCAGGCCTTCATTGCTAACACATGCCAAGCACAAGAGGTTGACGCTACCACTCCCAAATCCCAGGCCTTCCCACAGCCTCCCCCTACCATCTGGCAACCACAGCGATGTTTTCCAGTCTATGAGCTGCTTCTACATAGAAAGGTTCGTTGGTTCCATTTGCTAGCTTCCACATAGAAGGGATAGCCCTTGGTATGTGTCGTTCGTGTTCCGACTTAGTTCACCTAGTATGAAACGAGGTGTCACCTAGCTTCTCGTGCCACCTACATGGCTGCGAATGGCATTTTCCTCTTGCTCTGGGGTTTTCGGGGTTCTGCTTTTTTTTTTTTTCTCAATGTTTGAGGAGCATTCCAATGTGTACATATCCACTCTCTTCCTAATCCAATCATCTCTCGATGGACATTGAGTTGTTTTCCATGGCTGGCTATTGGGAAGTGTGCTGCATGAACATAGCGGGGGCTTTTACATTTTTCAAAGACCCAATTCCGGAAATAGGACCAAGAGTGGGAGGCCTGGGTGCTGAGGTCGTCCGCTATTGATTTTTGTGGATTCCCTCGATCGTGTGGTCCATCGCGGTTGTCCACACGTACAAAAATACCCACCGTGGAGGAGGGCATCTTCTTGTCCACACCCTCTCAGGGATGTGTGCCTTGTAGACTTCCTAATGGTGGCCCTTCAGAGAGAGGTGGGTTGGTCCTGCAGAGTCCCTTTGACGTGCATGTCTCTCCTCATGAGGGATGCGGGGCACATGTCTCCCAGTGCTTTTTGCCCTCTGCATGTCTGTTTCGGGAAATGTCTCTTGAGGTCTTTTGCCATTTTCCCCTTGGGTTTGGGGTTTTGTTGGGCTGTTGGCTGGTGTCTGCGGTCGAGCTGTTGATTGGGAGACCCCAGGCTGACCTGGGCTCTGGTGCCAGGAGGAAAGTGCCTGAGGGTCGTGCATGGAAGGTGGTCAAACGGTGATCCTTTGGTGAGCAGCTGTGTTAATCCCTGGGCAGTTTCTCACCTGAGGTCTCCTGAAACGCCGTCCTTGTCTTTACCTTGGAGCCTCTTCCGTTCCCTCAATACAGCTGGTCCGGAAATCGGACCTAAGGCTGGTAGATTGACTGCGAAAAAGGGAGGTGTCCCCAAGAGTCCCCTCAATCCCCTGGGGAACAGAGCTGTCTTTGTCCCTGTGGCGGGCGTGCTCACCTCTGCTGCTGGGAAAACATCGACGTGCAGACAACTCAGGCCAGCTGCGGTGGGGTCCATACACTAGGAAGCACGAGGGAAAGAGAGGACAAAAGGAATGAACGGAAAGAAGCAGTATTCTGGCATAGGAATGAAGGCGTCACAGCTGGAAAGCTATGAACAAAATCAGTGGGTACATACCTACGGACCTGTCTCCATAACGGCATCGTGGCAGGGCTATCTCCCAAAGGGAGAAGGCTGTCCTGATAGGATGGGTTGGGAGCTGAAGGTTTGCATGGAGTGGCAAGGTGGAGGTGGGCCTCCAGGCTCCGAAAGCCTTTGAGAGAGCAATGGCCCTCCTGGATTGGCCCTTCTTGCTAGATCAGGCCGGCGGCGGGGGCGGCCGCGGCGGCGGCAGCGCAGCTGCGGGGGAAGGCCATTCCAGGAGCATATTGCCCCCAGCCAGTGCCGCCCTGGGGGGCGGCTGAGGCAGAGAGAGGAGGAAAACCTGAGAGTTGCTGTTAGAGCAGGTGTCCACAAGACGGCGCCAGAGCACCTTCTGGACCCAGGTGCAGCGGCAAGGCTGCAGGTGCAGGCTGAGTGGTGGGATGGAGAGTGTGTGGATAGGAAGCCACAGCAAGCGCCCAGAGGCCTTTGCGTTGGTTCCTGGGCACCGGGGACTGTCTGGTCCAAGACGCCTCCTGTCAGGCAGAGGACACAGGCGTCCCTGTAGCATTGGGAGGTGGATCGGCAGCCTGGTGGCTTGGGAGTGTGCTTCGAAGGCTGCTGGAAGGAGTCACTGGGTGTCGGAACGCCTTGTGTTCCTCCAGACGCAGGAGCGGAGACCCGCCCAGCATCTGTGTGGTCTCGGGAGCTGGCCATTTGCAAGGCCCTGACCGTCGGTGGTGGATGTAGGTGGAGAATGAGGCTGCTGCTTCTGCTGCTGCTGCTGCTGCTGCTGCTGTGGAAGGAATGGGGGGCTTTGGTGGCTTTGTGGTGGACCCAGAGCTGGGCGAATCCCTGTGCTTCTCCCTTCCAAAGGCTCAGGGGAGTTTCCTTCTTGCCTTTTGAGAGGAGCCTCCCGTTTCCGGACGGGGCCAGGGTATGGAGGCCTGAGCGAACCCAGGTCTGGTGAATGAAGCAGGGTTGATTGGAATCACCCAGCAAGCTCTCAGGGAGTTCCCTCGTGGCTGCCTGGCTTGAGAGTGTCTATCTGGCAGTGCTGTGGCTGTGGACATGGCTCCAGCGAGATCCAAGTCTGGCCAAAGGGCACCCCATTGTCACAGGGGGCATCGAGATCCATTTATAAAGACGAAGAGATGGGGACAGTATGAGCTTAATTGAGAAAGAAGAAAAGGGGTACACATGCTTATTCTGACAGTGTAGCTAAGGGTATTGCCAGATGAGGCAGTCCCAAAGGCTCTCCTGACCCTCTGCCTCAGGTGGCAGAGTGTTTGAAGGGCAAGCCTTGGGATGGACAGCATCGCAGTGGATTCATTGCCGGGGCAGAGTGTATCTGCATGCCACACATGGGGGCAGGAACATCAATTAGGGATTTAGAAACATAAAAGGAAATGCTAGTACAGAAAGAAATTTATCCACGCTTGGTCATCACGTCGGGTCCCAGCTCATAGTGCCAGTGCCCCTTGTCAGGGTCAACGGAGCCCGCCTGGCTTCTCCTGAGAGGCAGGGCTATGTAGCATAGCACATGCTGTGGGGAATCCCAAGCCATTAAGGGTGTGGGATTTTATCGGTGATTATTTTCCATTCTCACGGATGTATGGTGCCCAGTTTCACTTGAGCACAAACGCGATCCAGTCGTACATGTATATGCATCTTCTTTTGGTCGCAGTGTCTTCCATTTTGGTTCCACAGAAGTGGCCAGGTAGAATCCCTGTGCTATAGAGCAGGACTTCATTGCTAACACATGCCAAGCACAAGAGGTTGACGCTACCACTCCCAAATCCCAGGCCTTCCCACAGCCTCCCCCTACCATCTGGCAACCACAGCGATGTTTTCCAGTCTATGAGCTGCTTCTACATAGAAAGGTTCGTTGGTTCCATTTGCTAGCTTCCACATAGAAGGGATAGCCCTTGGTATGTGTCGTTCGTGTTCCGACTTAGTTCACCTAGTATGAAACGAGGTGTCACCTAGCTTCTCGTGCCACCTACATGGCTGCGAATGGCATTTTCCTCTTGCTCTGGGGTTTTCGGGGTTCTGCTTTTTTTTTTTTTTCTCAATGTTTGAGGAGCATTCCAATGTGTACATATCCACTCTCTTCCTAATCCAATCATCTCTCGATGGACATTGAGTTGTTTTCCATGGCTGGCTATTGGGAAGTGTGCTGCATGAACATAGCGGGGGCTTTTACATTTTTCAAAGACCCAATTCCGGAAATAGGACCAAGAGTGGGAGGCCTGGGTGCTGAGGTCGTCCGCTATTGATTTTTGTGGATTCCCTCGATCGTGTGGTCCATCGCGGTTGTCCACACGTACAAAAATACCCACCGTGGAGGAGGGCATCTTCTTGTCCACACCCTCTCAGGGATGTGTGCCTTGTAGACTTCCTAATGGTGGCCCTTCAGAGAGAGGTGGGTTGGTCCTGCAGAGTCCCTTTGACGTGCATGTCTCTCCTCATGAGGGATGCGGGGCACATGTCTCCCAGTGCTTTTTGCCCTCTGCATGTCTGTTTCGGGAAATGTCTCTTGAGGTCTTTTGCCATTTTCCCCTTGGGTTTGGGGTTTTGTTGGGCTGTTGGCTGGTGTCTGCGGTCGAGCTGTTGATTGGGAGACCCCAGGCTGACCTGGGCTCTGGTGCCAGGAGGAAAGTGCCTGAGGGTCGTGCATGGAAGGTGGTCAAACGGTGATCCTTTGGTGAGCAGCTGTGTTAATCCCTGGGCAGTTTCTCACCTGAGGTCTCCTGAAACGCCGTCCTTGTCTTTACCTTGGAGCCTCTTCCGTTCCCTCAATACAGCTGGTCCGGAAATCGGACCTAAGGCTGGTAGATTGACTGCGAAAAAGGGAGGTGTCCCCAAGAGTCCCCCCAATCCCCTGGGGAACAGAGCTGTCTTTGTCCCTGTGGCGGGCGTGCTCACCTCTGCTGCTGGGAAAACATCGACGTGCAGACAACTCAGGCCAGCTGCGGTGGGGTCCATACACTAGGAAGCACGAGGGAAAGAGAGGACAAAAGGAATGAACGGAAAGAAGCAGTATTCTGGCATAGGAATGAAGGCGTCACAGCTGGAAAGCTATGAACAAAATCAGTGGGTACATACCTACGGACCTGTCTCCATAACGGCATCGTGGCAGGGCTATCTCCCAAAGGGAGAAGGCTGTCCTGATAGGATGGGTTGGGAGCTGAAGGTTTGCATGGAGTGGCAAGGTGGAGGTGGGCCTCCAGGCTCCGAAAGCCTTTGAGAGAGCAATGGCCCTCCTGGATTGGCCCTTCTTGCTAGATCAGGCCGGCGGCGGGGGCGGCCGCGGCGGCGGCAGCGCAGCTGCGGGGGAAGGCCATTCCAGGAGCATATTGCCCCCAGCCAGTGCCGCCCTGGGGGGCGGCTGAGGCAGAGAGAGGAGGAAAACCTGAGAGTTGCTGTTAGAGCAGGTGTCCACAAGACGGCGCCAGAGCACCTTCTGGACCCAGGTGCAGCGGCAAGGCTGCAGGTGCAGGCTGAGTGGTGGGATGGAGAGTGTGTGGATAGGAAGCCACAGCAAGCGCCCAGAGGCCTTTGCGTTGGTTCCTGGGCACCGGGGACTGTCTGGTCCAAGACGCCTCCTGTCAGGCAGAGGACACAGGCGTCCCTGTAGCATTGGGAGGTGGATCGGCAGCCTGGTGGCTTGGGAGTGTGCTTCGAAGGCTGCTGGAAGGAGTCACTGGGTGTCGGAACGCCTTGTGTTCCTCCAGACGCAGGAGCGGAGACCCGCCCAGCATCTGTGTGGTCTCGGGAGCTGGCCATTTGCAAGGCCCTGACCGTCGGTGGTGGATGTAGGTGGAGAATGAGGCTGCTGCTTCTGCTGCTGCTGCTGCTGCTGCTGCTGTGGAAGGAATGGGGGGCTTTGGTGGCTTTGTGGTGGACCCAGAGCTGGGCGAATCCCTGTGCTTCTCCCTTCCAAAGGCTCAGGGGAGTTTCCTTCTTGCCTTTTGAGAGGAGCCTCCCGTTTCCAGACGGGGCCAGGGTATGGAGGCCTGAGCGAACCCAGGTCTGGTGAATGAAGCAGGGTTGATTGGAATCACCCAGCAAGCTCTCAGGGAGTTCCCTCGTGGCTGCCTGGCTTGAGAGTGTCTATCTGGCAGTGCTGTGGCTGTGGACATGGCTCCAGCGAGATCCAAGTCTGGCCAAAGGGCACCCCATTGTCACAGGGGGCATCGAGATCCATTTATAAAGACGAAGAGATGGGGACAGTATGAGCTTAATTGAGAAAGAAGAAAAGGGGTACACATGCTTATTCTGACAGTGTAGCTAAGGGTATTGCCAGATGAGGCAGTCCCAAAGGCTCTCCTGACCCTCTGCCTCAGGTGGCAGAGTGTTTGAAGGGCAAGCCTTGGGATGGACAGCATCGCAGTGGATTCATTGCCGGGGCAGAGTGTATCTGCATGCCACACATGGGGGCAGGAACATCAATTAGGGATTTAGAAACATAAAAGGAAATGCTAGTACAGAAAGAAATTTATCCACGCTTGGTCATCACGTCGGGTCCCAGCTCATAGTGCCAGTGCCCCTTGTCAGGGTCAACGGAGCCCGCCTGGCTTCTCCTGAGAGGCAGGGCTATGTAGCATAGCACATGCTGTGGGGAATCCCAAGCCATTAAGGGTGTGGGATTTTATCGGTGATTATTTTCCATTCTCACGGATGTATGGTGCCCAGTTTCACTTGAGCACAAACGCGATCCAGTCGTACATGTATATGCATCTTCTTTTGGTCGCAGTGTCTTCCATTTTGGTTCCACAGAAGTGGCCAGGTAGAATCCCTGTGCTATAGAGCAGGACTTCATTGCTAACACATGCCAAGCACAAGAGGTTGACGCTACCACTCCCAAATCCCAGGCCTTCCCACAGCCTCCCCCTACCATCTGGCAACCACAGCGATGTTTTCCAGTCTATGAGCTGCTTCTACATAGAAAGGTTCGTTGGTTCCATTTGCTAGCTTCCACATAGAAGGGATAGCCCTTGGTATGTGTCGTTCGTGTTCCGACTTAGTTCACCTAGTATGAAACGAGGTGTCACCTAGCTTCTCGTGCCACCTACATGGCTGCGAATGGCATTTTCCTCTTGCTCTGGGGTTTTCGGGGTTCTGCTTTTTTTTTTTTCTCAATGTTTGAGGAGCATTCCAATGTGTACATATCCACTCTCTTCCTAATCCAATCATCTCTCGATGGACATTGAGTTGTTTTCCATGGCTGGCTATTGGGAAGTGTGCTGCATGAACATAGCGGGGGCTTTTACATTTTTCAAAGACCCAATTCCGGAAATAGGACCAAGAGTGGGAGGCCTGGGTGCTGAGGTCGTCCGCTATTGATTTTTGTGGATTCCCTCGATCGTGTGGTCCATCGCGGTTGTCCACACGTACAAAAATACCCACCGTGGAGGAGGGCATCTTCTTGTCCACACCCTCTCAGGGATGTGTGCCTTGTAGACTTCCTAATGGTGGCCCTTCAGAGAGAGGTGGGTTGGTCCTGCAGAGTCCCTTTGACGTGCATGTCTCTCCTCATGAGGGATGCGGGGCACATGTCTCCCAGTGCTTTTTGCCCTCTGCATGTCTGTTTCGGGAAATGTCTCTTGAGGTCTTTTGCCATTTTCCCCTTGGGTTTGGGGTTTTGTTGGGCTGTTGGCTGGTGTCTGCGGTCGAGCTGTTGATTGGGAGACCCCAGGCTGACCTGGGCTCTGGTGCCAGGAGGAAAGTGCCTGAGGGTCGTGCATGGAAGGTGGTCAAACGGTGATCCTTTGGTGAGCAGCTGTGTTAATCCCTGGGCAGTTTCTCGCCTGAGGTCTCCTGAAACGCCGTCCTTGTCTTTACCTTGGAGCCTCTTCCGTTCCCTCAATACAGCTGGTCCGGAAATCGGACCTAAGGCTGGTAGATTGACTGCGAAAAAGGGAGGTGTCCCCAAGAGTCCCCCCAATCCCCTGGGGAACAGAGCTGTCTTTGTCCCTGTGGCGGGCGTGCTCACCTCTGCTGCTGGGAAAACATCGACGTGCAGACAACTCAGGCCAGCTGCGGTGGGGTCCATACACTAGGAAGCACGAGGGAAAGAGAGGACAAAAGGAATGAACGGAAAGAAGCAGTATTCTGGCATAGGAATGAAGGCGTCACAGCTGGAAAGCTATGAACAAAATCAGTGGGTACATACCTACGGACCTGTCTCCATAACGGCATCGTGGCAGGGCTATCTCCCAAAGGGAGAAGGCTGTCCTGATAGGATGGGTTGGGAGCTGAAGGTTTGCATGGAGTGGCAAGGTGGAGGTGGGCCTCCAGGCTCCGAAAGCCTTTGAGAGAGCAATGGCCCTCCTGGATTGGCCCTTCTTGCTAGATCAGGCCGGCGGCGGGGGCGGCCGCGGCGGCGGCAGCTGCGGGGGAAGGCCATTCCAGGAGCATATTGCCCCCAGCCAGTGCCGCCCTGGGGGGCGGCTGAGGCAGAGAGAGGAGGAAAACCTGAGAGTTGCTGTTAGAGCAGGTGTCCACAAGACGGCGCCAGAGCACCTTCTGGACCCAGGTGCAGCGGCAAGGCTGCAGGTGCAGGCTGAGTGGTGGGATGGAGAGTGTGTGGATAGGAAGCCACAGCAAGCGCCCAGAGGCCTTTGCGTTGGTTCCTGGGCACCGGGGACTGTCTGGTCCAAGACGCCTCCTGTCAGGCAGAGGACACAGGCGTCCCTGTAGCATTGGGAGGTGGATCGGCAGCCTGGTGGCTTGGGAGTGTGCTTCGAAGGCTGCTGGAAGGAGTCACTGGGTGTCGGAACGCCTTGTGTTCCTCCAGACGCAGGAGCGGAGACCCGCCCAGCATCTGTGTGGTCTCGGGAGCTGGCCATTTGCAAGGCCCTGACCGTCGGTGGTGGATGTGGGTGGAGAATCAGGCGGCTGCTGCTGCTGCTGCTGCTGCTGCTGCTGTGGAAGGAATGGGGGGCTTTGGTGGCTTTGTGGTGGACCCAGAGCTGGGCGAATCCCTGTGCTTCTCCCTTCCAAAGGCTCAGGGGAGTTTCCTTCTTGCCTTTTGAGAGGAGCCTCCCGTTTCCGGACGGGGCCAGGGTATGGAGGCCTGAGCGAACCCAGGTCTGGTGAATGAAGCAGGGTTGATTGGAATCACCCAGCAAGCTCTCAGGGAGTTCCCTCGTGGCTGCCTGGCTTGAGAGTGTCTATCTGGCAGTGCTGTGGCTGTGGACATGGCTCCAGCGAGATCCACGTCTGGCCAAAGGGCACCCCATTGTCACAGGGGGCATCGAGATCCATTTATAAAGACGAAGAGATGGGGACAGTATGAGCTTAATTGAGAAAGAAGAAAAGGGGTACACATGCTTATTCTGACAGTGTAGCTAAGGGTATTGCCAGATGAGGCAGTCCCAAAGGCTCTCCTGACCCTCTGCCTCAGGTGGCAGAGTGTTTGAAGGGCAAGCCTTGGGATGGACAGCATCGCAGTGGATTCATTGCCGGGGCAGAGTGTATCTGCATGCCACACATGGGGGCAGGAACATCAATTAGGGATTTAGAAACATAAAAGGAAATGCTAGTACAGAAAGAAATTTATCCACGCTTGGTCATCACGTCGGGTCCCAGCTCATAGTGCCAGTGCCCCTTGTCAGGGTCAACGGAGCCCGCCTGGCTTCTCCTGAGAGGCAGGGCTATGTAGCATAGCACATGCTGTGGGGAATCCCAAGCCATTAAGGGTGTGGGATTTTATCGGTGATTATTTTCCATTCTCACGGATGTATGGTGCCCAGTTTCACTTGAGCACAAACGCGATCCAGTCGTACATGTATATGCATCTTCTTTTGGTCGCAGTGTCTTCCATTTTGGTTCCACAGAAGTGGCCAGGTAGAATCCCTGTGCTATAGAGCAGGACTTCATTGCTAACACATGCCAAGCACAAGAGGTTGACGCTACCACTCCCAAATCCCAGGCCTTCCCACAGCCTCCCCCTACCATCTGGCAACCACAGCGATGTTTTCCAGTCTATGAGCTGCTTCTACATAGAAAGGTTCGTTGGTTCCATTTGCTAGCTTCCACATAGAAGGGATAGCCCTTGGTATGTGTCGTTCGTGTTCCGACTTAGTTCACCTAGTATGAAACGAGGTGTCACCTAGCTTCTCGTGCCACCTACATGGCTGCGAATGGCATTTTCCTCTTGCTCTGGGGTTTTCGGGGTTCTGCTTTTTTTTTTTTTTTCTCAATGTTTGAGGAGCATTCCAATGTGTACATATCCACTCTCTTCCTAATCCAATCATCTCTCGATGGACATTGAGTTGTTTGCCATGGCTGGCTATTGGGAAGTGTGCTGCATGAACATAGCGGGGGCTTTTACATTTTTCAAAGACCCAATTCCGGAAATAGGACCAAGAGTGGGAGGCCTGGGTGCTGAGGTCGTCCGCTATTGATTTTTGTGGATTCCCTCGATCGTGTGGTCCATCGCGGTTGTCCACACGTACAAAAATACCCACCGTGGAGGAGGGCATCTTCTTGTCCACACCCTCTCAGGGATGTGTGCCTTGTAGACTTCCTAATGGTGGCCCTTCAGAGAGAGGTGGGTTGGTCCTGCAGAGTCCCTTTGACGTGCATGTCTCTCCTCATGAGGGATGCGGGGCACATGTCTCCCAGTGCTTTTTGCCCTCTGCATGTCTGTTTCGGGAAATGTCTCTTGAGGTCTTTTGCCATTTTCCCCTTGGGTTTGGGGTTTTGTTGGGCTGTTGGCTGGTGTCTGCGGTCGAGCTGTTGATTGGGAGACCCCAGGCTGACCTGGGCTCTGGTGCCAGGAGGAAAGTGCCTGAGGGTCGTGCATGGAAGGTGGTCAAACGGTGATCCTTTGGTGAGCAGCTGTGTTAATCCCTGGGCAGTTTCTCGCCTGAGGTCTCCTGAAACGCCGTCCTTGTCTTTACCTTGGAGCCTCTTCCGTTCCCTCAATACAGCTGGTCCGGAAATCGGACCTAAGGCTGGTAGATTGACTGCGAAAAAGGGAGGTGTCCCCAAGAGTCCCCCCAATCCCCTGGGGAACAGAGCTGTCTTTGTCCCTGTGGCGGGCGTGCTCACCTCTGCTGCTGGGAAAACATCGACGTGCAGACAACTCAGGCCAGCTGCGGTGGGGTCCATACACTAGGAAGCACGAGGGAAAGAGAGGACAAAAGGAATGAACGGAAAGAAGCAGTATTCTGGCATAGGAATGAAGGCGTCACAGCTGGAAAGCTATGAACAAAATCAGTGGGTACATACCTACGGACCTGTCTCCATAACGGCATCGTGGCAGGGCTATCTCCCAAAGGGAGAAGGCTGTCCTGATAGGATGGGTTGGGAGCTGAAGGTTTGCATGGAGTGGCAAGGTGGAGGTGGGCCTCCAGGCTCCGAAAGCCTTTGAGAGAGCAATGGCCCTCCTGGATTGGCCCTTCTTGCTAGATCAGGCCGGCGGCGGGGGCGGCCGCGGCGGCGGCAGCGCAGCTGCGGGGGAAGGCCATTCCAGGAGCATATTGCCCCCAGCCAGTGCCGCCCTGGGGGGCGGCTGAGGCAGAGAGAGGAGGAAAACCTGAGAGTTGCTGTTAGAGCAGGTGTCCACAAGACGGCGCCAGAGCACCTTCTGGACCCAGGTGCAGCGGCAAGGCTGCAGGTGCAGGCTGAGTGGTGGGATGGAGAGTGTGTGGATAGGAAGCCACAGCAAGCGCCCAGAGGCCTTTGCGTTGGTTCCTGGGCACCGGGGACTGTCTGGTCCAAGACGCCTCCTGTCAGGCAGAGGACACAGGCGTCCCTGTAGCATTGGGAGGTGGATCGGCAGCCTGGTGGCTTGGGAGTGTGCTTCGAAGGCTGCTGGAAGGAGTCACTGGGTGTCGGAACGCCTTGTGTTCCTCCAGACGCAGGAGCGGAGACCCGCCCAGCATCTGTGTGGTCTCGGGAGCTGGCCATTTGCAAGGCCCTGACCGTCGGTGGTGGATGTGGGTGGAGAATCAGGCGGCTGCTGCTGCTGCTGCTGCTGCTGCTGCTGCTGCTGCTGCTGTGGAAGGAATGGGGGGCTTTGGTGGCTTTGTGGTGGACCCAGAGCTGGGCGAATCCCTGTGCTTCTCCCTTCCAAAGGCTCAGGGGAGTTTCCTTCTTGCCTTTTGAGAGGAGCCTCCCGTTTCCGGACGGGGCCAGGGTATGGAGGCCTGAGCGAACCCAGGTCTGGTGAATGAAGCAGGGTTGATTGGAATCACCCAGCAAGCTCTCAGGGAGTTCCCTCGTGGCTGCCTGGCTTGAGAGTGTCTATCTGGCAGTGCTGTGGCTGTGGACATGGCTCCAGCGAGATCCACGTCTGGCCAAAGGGCACCCCATTGTCACAGGGGGCATCGAGATCCATTTATAAAGACGAAGAGATGGGGACAGTATGAGCTTAATTGAGAAAGAAGAAAAGGGGTACACATGCTTATTCTGACAGTGTAGCTAAGGGTATTGCCAGATGAGGCCGTCCCAAAGGCTCTCCTGACCCTCTGCCTCAGGTGGCAGAGTGTTTGAAGGGCAAGCCTTGGGATGGACAGCATCGCAGTGGATTCATTGCCGGGGCAGAGTGTATCTGCATGCCACACATGGGGGCAGGAACATCAATTAGGGATTTAGAAACATAAAAGGAAATGCTAGTACAGAAAGAAATTTGTCCACGCTTGGTCATCACGTCGGGTCCCAGCTCATAGTGCCAGTGCCCCTTGTCAGGGTCAACGGAGCCCGCCTGGCTTCTCCTGAGAGGCAGGGCTATGCACCATAGCACATGCTGTGGGGAATCCCAAGCCATTAAGGGTGTGGGATTTTATCGGTGATTATTTTCCATTCTCACGGATGTATGGTGCCCAGTTTCACTTGAGCACAAACGCGATCCAGTCGTACATGTATATGCATCTTCTTTTGGTCGCAGTGTCTTCCATTTTGGTTCCACAGAAGTGGCCAGGTAGAATCCCTGTGCTATAGAGCAGGACTTCATTGCTAACACATGCCAAGCACAAGAGGTTGACGCTACCACTCCCAAATCCCAGGCCTTCCCACAGCCTCCCCCTACCATCTGGCAACCACAGCGATGTTTTCCAGTCTATGAGCTGCTTCTACATAGAAAGGTTCGTTGGTTCCATTTGCTAGCTTCCACATAGAAGGGATAGCCCTTGGTATGTGTCGTTCGTGTTCCGACTTAGTTCACCTAGTATGAAACGAGGTGTCACCTAGCTTCTCGTGCCACCTACATGGCTGCGAATGGCATTTTCCTCTTGCTCTGGGGTTTTCGGGGTTCTGCTTTTTTTTTTTCTCAATGTTTGAGGAGCATTCCAATGTGTACATATCCACTCTCTTCCTAATCCAATCATCTCTCGATGGACATTGAGTTGTTTTCCATGTCTGGCTATTGGGAAGAGTGCTGCATGAACATAGCGGGGGCTTTTACATTTTTCAAAGACCCAATTCCAGAAATAGGACCAAGAGTGGGAGGCCTGGGTGCTGAGGTCGTCCGCTATTGATTTTTGTGGATTCCCTCGATCGTGTGGTCCATCGCGGTTGTCCACACGTACAAAAATACCCACCGTGGAGGAGGGCATCTTCTTGTCCACACCCTCTCAGGGATGTGTGCCTTGTAGACTTCCTAATGGTGGCCCTTCAGAGAGAGGTGGGTTGGTCCTGCAGAGTCCCTTTGACGTGCATGTCTCTCCTCATGAGGGATGCGGGGCACATGTCTCCCAGTGCTTTTTGCCCTCTGCATGTCTGTTTCGGGAAATGTCTCTTGAGGTCTTTTGCCATTTTCCCCTTGGGTTTGGGGTTTTGTTGGGCTGTTGGCTGGTGTCTGCGGTCGAGCTGTTGATTGGGAGACCCCAGGCTGACCTGGGCTCTGGTGCCAGGAGGAAAGTGCCTGAGGGTCGTGCATGGAAGGTGGTCAAACGGTGATCCTTTGGTGAGCAGCTGTGTTAATCCCTGGGCAGTTTCTCGCCTGAGGTCTCCTGAAACGCCGTCCTTGTCTTTACCTTGGAGCCTCTTCCGTTCCCTCAATACAGCTGGTCCGGAAATCGGACCTAAGGCTGGTAGATTGACTGCGAAAAAGGGAGGTGTCCCCAAGAGTCCCCCCAGTCCCCTGGGGAACAGAGCTGTCTTTGTCCCTGTGGCGGGCGTGCTCACCTCTGCTGCTGGGAAAACATCGACGTGCAGACAACTCAGGCCAGCTGCGGTGGGGTCCATACACTAGGAAGCACGAGGGAAAGAGAGGACAAAAGGAATGAACGGAAAGAAGCAGTATTCTGGCATAGGAATGAAGGCGTCACAGCTGGAAAGCTATGAACAAAATCAGTGGGTACATACCTACGGACCTGTCTCCATAACGGCATCGTGGCAGGGCTATCTCCCAAAGGGAGAAGGCTGTCCTGATAGGATGGGTTGGGAGCTGAAGGTTTGCATGGAGTGGCAAGGTGGAGGTGGGCCTCCAGGCTCCGAAAGCCTTTGAGAGAGCAATGGCCCTCCTGGATTGGCCCTTCTTGCTAGATCAGGCCGGCGGCGGGGGCGGCCGCGGCGGCGGCAGCTGCGGGGGAAGGCCATTCCAGGAGCATATTGCCCCCAGCCAGTGCCGCCCTGGGGGGCGGCTGAGGCAGAGAGAGGAGGAAAACCTGAGAGTTGCTGTTAGAGCAGGTGTCCACAAGACGGCGCCAGAGCACCTTCTGGACCCAGGTGCAGCGGCAAGGCTGCAGGTGCAGGCTGAGTGGTGGGATGGAGAGTGTGTGGATAGGAAGCCACAGCAAGCGCCCAGAGGCCTTTGCGTTGGTTCCTGGGCACCGGGGACTGTCTGGTCCAAGACGCCTCCTGTCAGGCAGAGGACACAGGCGTCCCTGTAGCATTGGGAGGTGGATCGGCAGCCTGGTGGCTTGGGAGTGTGCTTCGAAGGCTGCTGGAAGGAGTCACTGGGTGTCGGAACGCCTTGTGTTCCTCCAGACGCAGGAGCGGAGACCCGCCCAGCATCTGTGTGGTCTCGGGAGCTGGCCATTTGCAAGGCCCTGACCGTCGGTGGTGGATGTAGGTGGAGAATGAGGCTGCTGCTTCTGCTGCTGCTGCTGCTGCTGCTGCTGTGGAAGGAATGGGGGGCTTTGGTGGCTTTGTGGTGGACCCAGAGCTGGGCGAATCCCTGTGCTTCTCCCTTCCAAAGGCTCAGGGGAGTTTCCTTCTTGCCTTTTGAGAGGAGCCTCCCGTTTCCAGATGGGGCCAGGGTATGGAGGCCTGAGCGAACCCAGGTCTGGTGAATGAAGCAGGGTTGATTGGAATCACCCAGCAAGCTCTCAGGGAGTTCCCTCGTGGCTGCCTGTCTTGAGAGTGTCTATCTGTCAGTGCTGTGGCTGTGGACATGGCTCCAGCGAGATCCAAGTCTGGCCAAAGGGCACCCCATTGTCACAGGGGGCATCGAGATCCATTTATAAAGACGAAGAGATGGGGACAGTATGAGCTTAATTGAGAAAGAAGAAAAGGGGTACACATGCTTATTCTGACAGTGTAGCTAAGGGTATTGCCAGATGAGGCAGTCCCAAAGGCTCTCCTGACCCTCTGCCTCAGGTGGCAGAGTGTTTGAAGGGCAAGCCTTGGGATGGACAGCATCGCAGTGGATTCATTGCCGGGGCAGAGTGTATCTGCATGCCACACATGGGGGCAGGAACATCAATTAGGGATTTAGAAACATAAAAGGAAATGCTAGTACAGAAAGAAATTTATCCACGCTTGGTCATCACGTCGGGTCCCAGCTCATAGTGCCAGTGCCCCTTGTCAGGGTCAACGGAGCCCGCCTGGCTTCTCCTGAGAGGCAGGGCTATGTAGCATAGCACATGCTGTGGGGAATCCCAAGCCATTAAGGGTGTGGGATTTTATCGGTGATTATTTTCCATTCTCACGGATGTATGGTGCCCAGTTTCACTTGAGCACAAACGCGATCCAGTCGTACATGTATATGCATCTTCTTTTGGTCGCAGTGTCTTCCATTTTGGTTCCACAGAAGTGGCCAGGTAGAATCCCTGTGCTATAGAGCAGGACTTCATTGCTAACACATGCCAAGCACAAGAGGTTGACGCTACCACTCCCAAATCCCAGGCCTTCCCACAGCCTCCCCCTACCATCTGGCAACCACAGCGATGTTTTCCAGTCTATGAGCTGCTTCTACATAGAAAGGTTCGTTGGTTCCATTTGCTAGCTTCCACATAGAAGGGATAGCCCTTGGTATGTGTCGTTCGTGTTCCGACTTAGTTCACCTAGTATGAAACGAGGTGTCACCTAGCTTCTCGTGCCACCTACATGGCTGCGAATGGCATTTTCCTCTTGCTCTGGGGTTTTCGGGGTTCTGCTTTTTTTTTTTTCTCAATGTTTGAGGAGCATTCCAATGTGTACATATCCACTCTCTTCCTAATCCAATCATCTCTCGATGGACATTGAGTTGTTTTCCATGGCTGGCTATTGGGAAGTGTGCTGCATGAACATAGCGGGGGCTTTTACATTTTTCAAAGACCCAATTCCGGAAATAGGACCAAGAGTGGGAGGCCTGGGTGCTGAGGTCGTCCGCTATTGATTTTTGTGGATTCCCTCGATCGTGTGGTCCATCGCGGTTGTCCACACGTACAAAAATACCCACCGTGGAGGAGGGCATCTTCTTGTCCACACCCTCTCAGGGATGTGTGCCTTGTAGACTTCCTAATGGTGGCCCTTCAGAGAGAGGTGGGTTGGTCCTTCAGAGTCCCTTTGACGTGCATGTCTCTCCTCATGAGGGATGCGGGGCACATGTCTCCCAGTGCTTTTTGCCCTCTGCATGTCTGTTTCGGGAAATGTCTCTTGAGGTCTTTTGCCATTTTCCCCTTGGGTTTGGGGTTTTGTTGGGCTGTTGGCTGGTGTCTGCGGTCGAGCTGTTGATTGGGAGACCCCAGGCTGACCTGGGCTCTGGTGCCAGGAGGAAAGTGCCTGAGGGTCGTGCATGGAAGGTGGTCAAACGGTGATCCTTTGGTGAGCAGCTGTGTTAATCCCTGGGCAGTTTCTCGCCTGAGGTCTCCTGAAACGCCGTCCTTGTCTTTACCTTGGAGCCTCTTCCGTTCCCTCAATACAGCTGGTCCGGAAATCGGACCTAAGGCTGGTAGATTGACTGCGAAAAAGGGAGGTGTCCCCAAGAGTCCCCCCAATCCCCTGGGGAACAGAGCTGTCTTTGTCCCTGTGGCGGGCGTGCTCACCTCTGCTGCTGGGAAAACATCGACGTGCAGACAACTCAGGCCAGCTGCGGTGGGGTCCATACACTAGGAAGCACGAGGGAAAGAGAGGACAAAAGGAATGAACGGAAAGAAGCAGTATTCTGGCATAGGAATGAAGGCGTCACAGCTGGAAAGCTATGAACAAAATCAGTGGGTACATACCTACGGACCTGTCTCCATAACGGCATCGTGGCAGGGCTATCTCCCAAAGGGAGAAGGCTGTCCTGATAGGATGGGTTGGGAGCTGAAGGTTTGCATGGAGTGGCAAGGTGGAGGTGGGCCTCCAGGCTCCGAAAGCCTTTGAGAGAGCAATGGCCCTCCTGGATTGGCCCTTCTTGCTAGATCAGGCCGGCGGCGGGGGCGGCCGCGGCGGCGGCAGCTGCGGGGGAAGGCCATTCCAGGAGCATATTGCCCCCAGCCAGTGCCGCCCTGGGGGGCGGCTGAGGCAGAGAGAGGAGGAAAACCTGAGAGTTGCTGTTAGAGCAGGTGTCCACAAGACGGCGCCAGAGCACCTTCTGGACCCAGGTGCAGCGGCAAGGCTGCAGGTGCAGGCTGAGTGGTGGGATGGAGAGTGTGTGGATAGGAAGCCACAGCAAGCGCCCAGAGGCCTTTGCGTTGGTTCCTGGGCACCGGGGACTGTCTGGTCCAAGACGCCTCCTGTCAGGCAGAGGACACAGGCGTCCCTGTAGCATTGGGAGGTGGATCGGCAGCCTGGTGGCTTGGGAGTGTGCTTCGAAGGCTGCTGGAAGGAGTCACTGGGTGTCGGAACGCCTTGTGTTCCTCCAGACGCAGGAGCGGAGACCCGCCCAGCATCTGTGTGGTCTCGGGAGCTGGCCATTTGCAAGGCCCTGACCGTCGGTGGTGGATGTGGGTGGAGAATCAGGCGGCTGCTGCTGCTGCTGTGGAAGGAATGGGGGGCTTTGGTGGCTTTGTGGTGGACCCAGAGCTGGGCGAATCCCTGTGCTTCTCCCTTCCAAAGGCTCAGGGGAGTTTCCTTCTTGCCTTTTGAGAGGAGCCTCCCGTTTCCGGACGGGGCCAGGGTATGGAGGCCTGAGCGAACCCAGGTCTGGTGAATGAAGCAGGGTTGATTGGAATCACCCAGCAAGCTCTCAGGGAGTTCCCTCGTGGCTGCCTGGCTTGAGAGTGTCTATCTGGCAGTGCTGTGGCTGTGGACATGGCTCCAGCGAGATCCACGTCTGGCCAAAGGGCACCCCATTGTCACAGGGGGCATCGAGATCCATTTATAAAGACGAAGAGATGGGGACAGTATGAGCTTAATTGAGAAAGAAGAAAAGGGGTACACATGCTTATTCTGACAGTGTAGCTAAGGGTATTGCCAGATGAGGCAGTCCCAAAGGCTCTCCTGACCCTCTGCCTCAGGTGGCAGAGTGTTTGAAGGGCAAGCCTTGGGATGGACAGCATCGCAGTGGATTCATTGCCGGGGCAGAGTGTATCTGCATGCCACACATGGGGGCAGGAACATCAATTAGGGATTTAGAAACATAAAAGGAAAGGCTAGTACAGAAAGAAATTTATCCACGCTTGGTCATCACGTCGGGTCCCAGCTCATAGTGCCAGTGCCCCTTGTCAGGGTCAACGGAGCCCGCCTGGCTTCTCCTGAGAGGCAGGGCTATGCACCATAGCACATGCTGTGGGGAATCCCAAGCCATTAAGGGTGTGGGATTTTATAGGTGATTATTTTCCATTCTCACGGATGTATGGTGCCCAGTTTCACTTGAGCACAAACGCGATCCAGTCGTACATGTATATGCATCTTCTTTTGGTCGCAGTGTCTTCCATTTTGGTTCCACAGAAGTGGCCAGGTAGAATCCCTGTGCTATAGAGCAGGACTTCATTGCTAACACATGCCAAGCACAAGAGGTTGACTCTACCACTCCCAAATCCCAGGCCTTCCCACAGCCTCCCCCTACCATCTGGCAACCACAGCGATGTTTTCCAGTCTATGAGCTGCTTCTACATAGAAAGGTTCGTTGGTTCCATTTGCTAGCTTCCACATAGAAGGGATAGCCCTTGGTATGTGTTGTTCGTGTTCCGACTTAGTTCACCTAGTATGAAACGAGGTGTCACCTAGCTTCTCGTGCCACCTACATGGCTGCGAATGGCATTTTCCTCTTGCTCTGGGGTTTTCGGGGTTCTGCTTTTTTTTTTTTTCTCAATGTTTGAGGAGCATTCCAATGTGTACATATCCACTCTCTTCCTAATCCAATCATCTCTCGATGGACATTGAGTTGTTTTCCATGGCTGGCTATTGGGAAGTGTGCTGCATGAACATAGCGGGGGCTTTTACATTTTTCACAGACCCAATTCCGGAAATAGGACCAAGAGTGGAAGGCCTGGGTGCTGAGGTCGTCCGCTATTGATTTTTGTGGATTCCCTCGATCGTGTGGTCCATCGCGGTTGTCCACACGTACAAAAATACCCACCGTGGAGGAGGGCATCTTCTTGTCCACACCCTCTCAGGGATGTGTGCCTTGTAGACTTCCTAATGGTGGCCCTTCAGAGAGAGGTGGGTTGGTCCTTCAGAGTCCCTTTGACGTGCATGTCTCTCCTCATGAGGGATGCGGGGCACATGGCTCCCAGTGCTTTTTGCCCTCTGCATGTCTGTTTCGGGAAATGTCTCTTGAGGTCTTTTGCCATTTTCCCCTTGGGTTTGGGGTTTTGTTGGGCTGTTGGCTGGTGTCTGCGGTCGAGCTGTTGATTGGGAGACCCCAGGCTGACCTGGGCTCTGGTGCCAGGAGGAAAGTGCCTGAGGGTCGTGCATGGAAGGTGGTCAAACGGTGATCCTTTGGTGAGCAGCTGTGTTAATCCCTGGGCAGTTTCTCGCCTGAGGTCTCCTGAAACGCCGTCCTTGTCTTTACCTTGGAGCCTCTTCCGTTCCCTCAATACAGCTGGTCCGGAAATCGGACCTAAGGCTGGTAGATTGACTGCGAAAAAGGGAGGTGTCCCCAAGAGTCCCCCCAGTCCCCTGGGGAACAGAGCTGTCTTTGTCCCTGTGGCGGGCGTGCTCACCTCTGCTGCTGGGAAAACATCGACGTGCAGACAACTCAGGCCAGCTGCGGTGGGGTCCATACACTAGGAAGCACGAGGGAAAGAGAGGACAAAAGGAATGAACGGAAAGAAGCAGTATTCTGGCATAGGAATGAAGGCGTCACAGCTGGAAAGCTATGAACAAAATCAGTGGGTACATACCTACGGACCTGTCTCCATAACGGCATCGTGGCAGGGCTATCTCCCAAAGGGAGAAGGCTGTCCTGATAGGATGGGTTGGGAGCTGAAGGTTTGCATGGAGTGGCAAGGTGGAGGTGGGCCTCCAGGCTCCGAAAGCCTTTGAGAGAGCAATGGCCCTCCTGGATTGGCCCTTCTTGCTAGATCAGGCCGGCGGCGGGGGCGGCCGCGGCGGCGGCAGCTGCGGGGGAAGGCCATTCCAGGAGCATATTGCCCCCAGCCAGTGCCGCCCTGGGGGGCGGCTGAGGCAGAGAGAGGAGGAAAACCTGAGAGTTGCTGTTAGAGCAGGTGTCCACAAGACGGCGCCAGAGCACCTTCTGGACCCAGGTGCAGCGGCAAGGCTGCAGGTGCAGGCTGAGTGGTGGGATGGAGAGTGTGTGGATAGGAAGCCACAGCAAGCGCCCAGAGGCCTTTGCGTTGGTTCCTGGGCACCGGGGACTGTCTGGTCCAAGACGCCTCCTGTCAGGCAGAGGACACAGGCGTCCCTGTAGCATTGGGAGGTGGATCGGCAGCCTGGTGGCTTGGGAGTGTGCTTCGAAGGCTGCTGGAAGGAGTCACTGGGTGTCGGAACGCCTTGTGTTCCTCCAGACGCAGGAGCGGAGACCCGCCCAGCATCTGTGTGGTCTCGGGAGCTGGCCATTTGCAAGGCCCTGACCGTCGGTGGTGGATGTGGGTGGAGAATCAGGCGGCGGCGGCTGCTGCTGCTGCTGCTGCTGCTGCTGCTGCTGCTGCTGCTGCTGCTGTGGAAGGAATGGGGGGCTTTGGTGGCTTTGTGGTGGACCCAGAGCTGGGCGAATCCCTGTGCTTCTCCCTTCCAAAGGCTCAGGGGAGTTTCCTTCTTGCCTTTTGAGAGGAGCCTCCCGTTTCCGGACGGGGCCAGGGTATGGAGGCCTGAGCGAACCCAGGTCTGGTGAATGAAGCAGGGTTGATTGGAATCACCCAGCAAGCTCTCAGGGAGTTCCCTCGTGGCTGCCTGGCTTGAGAGTGTCTATCTGGCAGTGCTGTGGCTGTGGACATGGCTCCAGCGAGATCCACGTCTGGCCAAAGGGCACCCCATTGTCACAGGGGGCATCGAGATCCATTTATAAAGACGAAGAGATGGGGACAGTATGAGCTTAATTGAGAAAGAAGAAAAGGGGTACACATGCTTATTCTGACAGTGTAGCTAAGGGTATTGCCAGATGAGGCAGTCCCAAAGGCTCTCCTGACCCTCTGCCTCAGGTGGCAGAGTGTTTGAAGGGCAAGCCTTGGGATGGACAGCATCGCAGTGGATTCATTGCCGGGGCAGAGTGTATCTGCATGCCACACATGGGGGCAGGAACATCAATTAGGGATTTAGAAACATAAAAGGAAATGCTAGTACAGAAAGAAATTTATCCACGCTTGGTCATCACGTCGGGTCCCAGCTCATAGTGCCAGTGCCCCTTGTCAGGGTCAACGGAGCCCGCCTGGCTTCTCCTGAGAGGCAGGGCTATGTAGCATAGCACATGCTGTGGGGAATCCCAAGCCATTAAGGGTGTGGGATTTTATCGGTGATTATTTTCCATTCTCACGGATGTATGGTGCCCAGTTTCACTTGAGCACAAACGCGATCCAGTCGTACATGTATATGCATCTTCTTTTGGTCGCAGTGTCTTCCATTTTGGTTCCACAGAAGTGGCCAGGTAGAATCCCTGTGCTATAGAGCAGGACTTCATTGCTAACACATGCCAAGCACAAGAGGTTGACTCTACCACTCCCAAATCCCAGGCCTTCCCACAGCCTCCCCCTACCATCTGGCAACCACAGCGATGTTTTCCAGTCTATGAGCTGCTTCTACATAGAAAGGTTCGTTGGTTCCATTTGCTAGCTTCCACATAGAAGGGATAGCCCTTGGTATGTGTCGTTCGTGTTCCGACTTAGTTCACCTAGTATGAAACGAGGTGTCACCTAGCTTCTCGTGCCACCTACATGGCTGCGAATGGCATTTTCCTCTTGCTCTGGGGTTTTCGGGGTTCTGCTTTTTTTTTTTTTCTCAATGTTTGAGGAGCATTCCAATGTGTACATATCCACTCTCTTCCTAATCCAATCATCTCTCGATGGACATTGAGTTGTTTTCCATGGCTGGCTATTGGGAAGTGTGCTGCATGAACATAGCGGGGGCTTTTACATTTTTCAAAGACCCAATTCCGGAAATAGGACCAAGAGTGGGAGGCCTGGGTGCTGAGGTCGTCCGCTATTGATTTTTGTGGATTCCCTCGATCGTGTGGTCCATCGCGGTTGTCCACACGTACAAAAATACCCACCGTGGAGGAGGGCATCTTCTTGTCCACACCCTCTCAGGGATGTGTGCCTTGTAGACTTCCTAATGGTGGCCCTTCAGAGAGAGGTGGGTTGGTCCTTCAGAGTCCCTTTGACGTGCATGTCTCTCCTCATGAGGGATGCGGGGCACATGGCTCCCAGTGCTTTTTGCCCTCTGCATGTCTGTTTCGGGAAATGTCTCTTGAGGTCTTTTGCCATTTTCCCCTTGGGTTTGGGGTTTTGTTGGGCTGTTGGCTGGTGTCTGCGGTCGAGCTGTTGATTGGGAGACCCCAGGCTGACCTGGGCTCTGGTGCCAGGAGGAAAGTGCCTGAGGGTCGTGCATGGAAGGTGGTCAAACGGTGATCCTTTGGTGAGCAGCTGTGTTAATCCCTGGGCAGTTTCTCGCCTGAGGTCTCCTGAAACGCCGTCCTTGTCTTTACCTTGGAGCCTCTTCCGTTCCCTCAATACAGCTGGTCCGGAAATCGGACCTAAGGCTGGTAGATTGACTGCGAAAAAGGGAGGTGTCCCCAAGAGTCCCCCCAGTCCCCTGGGGAACAGAGCTGTCTTTGTCCCTGTGGCGGGCGTGCTCACCTCTGCTGCTGGGAAAACATCGACGTGCAGACAACTCAGGCCAGCTGCGGTGGGGTCCATACACTAGGAAGCACGAGGGAAAGAGAGGACAAAAGGAATGAACGGAAAGAAGCAGTATTCTGGCATAGGAATGAAGGCGTCACAGCTGGAAAGCTATGAACAAAATCAGTGGGTACATACCTACGGACCTGTCTCCATAACGGCATCGTGGCAGGGCTATCTCCCAAAGGGAGAAGGCTGTCCTGATAGGATGGGTTGGGAGCTGAAGGTTTGCATGGAGTGGCAAGGTGGAGGTGGGCCTCCAGGCTCCGAAAGCCTTTGAGAGAGCAATGGCCCTCCTGGATTGGCCCTTCTTGCTAGATCAGGCCGGCGGCGGGGGCGGCCGCGGCGGCGGCAGCTGCGGGGGAAGGCCATTCCAGGAGCATATTGCCCCCAGCCAGTGCCGCCCTGGGGGGCGGCTGAGGCAGAGAGAGGAGGAAAACCTGAGAGTTGCTGTTAGAGCAGGTGTCCACAAGACGGCGCCAGAGCACCTTCTGGACCCAGGTGCAGCGGCAAGGCTGCAGGTGCAGGCTGAGTGGTGGGATGGAGAGTGTGTGGATAGGAAGCCACAGCAAGCGCCCAGAGGCCTTTGCGTTGGTTCCTGGGCACCGGGGACTGTCTGGTCCAAGACGCCTCCTGTCAGGCAGAGGACACAGGCGTCCCTGTAGCATTGGGAGGTGGATCGGCAGCCTGGTGGCTTGGGAGTGTGCTTCGAAGGCTGCTGGAAGGAGTCACTGGGTGTCGGAACGCCTTGTGTTCCTCCAGACGCAGGAGCGGAGACCCGCCCAGCATCTGTGTGGTCTCGGGAGCTGGCCATTTGCAAGGCCCTGACCGTCGGTGGTGGATGTGGGTGGAGAATCAGGCGGCGGCTGCTGCTGCTGCTGCTGCTGCTGCTGCTGCTGCTGCTGCTGCTGCTGCTGCTGCTGTGGAAGGAATGGGGGGCTTTGGTGGCTTTGTGGTGGACCCAGAGCTGGGCGAATCCCTGTGCTTCTCCCTTCCAAAGGCTCAGGGGAGTTTCCTTCTTGCCTTTTGAGAGGAGCCTCCCGTTTCCGGACGGGGCCAGGGTATGGAGGCCTGAGCGAACCCAGGTCTGGTGAATGAAGCAGGGTTGATTGGAATCACCCAGCAAGCTCTCAGGGAGTTCCCTCGTGGCTGCCTGGCTTGAGAGTGTCTATCTGGCAGTGCTGTGGCTGTGGACATGGCTCCAGCGAGATCCACGTCTGGCCAAAGGGCACCCCATTGTCACAGGGGGCATCGAGATCCATTTATAAAGACGAAGAGATGGGGACAGTATGAGCTTAATTGAGAAAGAAGAAAAGGGGTACACATGCTTATTCTGACAGTGTAGCTAAGGGTATTGCCAGATGAGGCAGTCCCAAAGGCTCTCCTGACCCTCTGCCTCAGGTGGCAGAGTGTTTGAAGGGCAAGCCTTGGGATGGACAGCATCGCAGTGGATTCATTGCCGGGGCAGAGTGTATCTGCATGCCACACATGGGGGCAGGAACATCAATTAGGGATTTAGAAACATAAAAGGAAATGCTAGTACAGAAAGAAATTTATCCACGCTTGGTCATCACGTCGGGTCCCAGCTCATAGTGCCAGTGCCCCTTGTCAGGGTCAACGGAGCCCGCCTGGCTTCTCCTGAGAGGCAGGGCTATGTAGCATAGCACATGCTGTGGGGAATCCCAAGCCATTAAGGGTGTGGGATTTTATCGGTGATTATTTTCCATTCTCACGGATGTATGGTGCCCAGTTTCACTTGAGCACAAACGCGATCCAGTCGTACATGTATATGCATCTTCTTTTGGTCGCAGTGTCTTCCATTTTGGTTCCACAGAAGTGGCCAGGTAGAATCCCTGTGCTATAGAGCAGGACTTCATTGCTAACACATGCCAAGCACAAGAGGTTGACTCTACCACTCCCAAATCCCAGGCCTTCCCACAGCCTCCCCCTACCATCTGGCAACCACAGCGATGTTTTCCAGTCTATGAGCTGCTTCTACATAGAAAGGTTCGTTGGTTCCATTTGCTAGCTTCCACATAGAAGGGATAGCCCTTGGTATGTGTCGTTCGTGTTCCGACTTAGTTCACCTAGTATGAAACGAGGTGTCACCTAGCTTCTCGTGCCACCTACATGGCTGCGAATGGCATTTTCCTCTTGCTCTGGGGTTTTCGGGGTTCTGCTTTTTTTTTTTTTCTCAATGTTTGAGGAGCATTCCAATGTGTACATATCCACTCTCTTCCTAATCCAATCATCTCTCGATGGACATTGAGTTGTTTTCCATGGCTGGCTATTGGGAAGTGTGCTGCATGAACATAGCGGGGGCTTTTACATTTTTCAAAGACCCAATTCCGGAAATAGGACCAAGAGTGGGAGGCCTGGGTGCTGAGGTCGTCCGCTATTGATTTTTGTGGATTCCCTCGATCGTGTGGTCCATCGCGGTTGTCCACACGTACAAAAATACCCACCGTGGAGGAGGGCATCTTCTTGTCCACACCCTCTCAGGGATGTGTGCCTTGTAGACTTCCTAATGGTGGCCCTTCAGAGAGAGGTGGGTTGGTCCTGCAGAGTCCCTTTGACGTGCATGTCTCTCCTCATGAGGGATGCGGGGCACATGTCTCCCAGTGCTTTTTGCCCTCTGCATGTCTGTTTCGGGAAATGTCTCTTGAGGTCTTTTGCCATTTTCCCCTTGGGTTTGGGGTTTTGTTGGGCTGTTGGCTGGTGTCTGCGGTCGAGCTGTTGATTGGGAGAGCCCAGGCTGACCTGGGCTCTGGTGCCAGGAGGAAAGTGCCTGAGGGTCGTGCATGGAAGGTGGTCAAACGGTGATCCTTTGGTGAGCAGCTGTGTTAATCCCTGGGCAGTTTCTCGCCTGAGGTCTCCTGAAACGCCGTCCTTGTCTTTACCTTGGAGCCTCTTCCGTTCCCTCAATACAGCTGGTCCGGAAATCGGACCTAAGGCTGGTAGATTGACTGCGAAAAAGGGAGGTGTCCCCAAGAGTCCCCCCAATCCCCTGGGGAACAGAGCTGTCTTTGTCCCTGTGGCGGGCGTGCTCACCTCTGCTGCTGGGAAAACATCGACGTGCAGACAACTCAGGCCAGCTGCGGTGGGGTCCATACACTAGGAAGCACGAGGGAAAGAGAGGACAAAAGGAATGAACGGAAAGAAGCAGTATTCTGGCATAGGAATGAAGGCGTCACAGCTGGAAAGCTATGAACAAAATCAGTGGGTACATACCTACGGACCTGTCTCCATAACGGCATCGTGGCAGGGCTATCTCCCAAAGGGAGAAGGCTGTCCTGATAGGATGGGTTGGGAGCTGAAGGTTTGCATGGAGTGGCAAGGTGGAGGTGGGCCTCCAGGCTCCGAAAGCCTTTGAGAGAGCAATGGCCCTCCTGGATTGGCCCTTCTTGCTAGATCAGGCCGGCGGCGGGGGCGGCCGCGGCGGCGGCAGCTGCGGGGGAAGGCCATTCCAGGAGCATATTGCCCCCAGCCAGTGCCGCCCTGGGGGGCGGCTGAGGCAGAGAGAGGAGGAAAACCTGAGAGTTGCTGTTAGAGCAGGTGTCCACAAGACGGCGCCAGAGCACCTTCTGGACCCAGGTGCAGCGGCAAGGCTGCAGGTGCAGGCTGAGTGGTGGGATGGAGAGTGTGTGGATAGGAAGCCACAGCAAGCGCCCAGAGGCCTTTGCGTTGGTTCCTGGGCACCGGGGACTGTCTGGTCCAAGACGCCTCCTGTCAGGCAGAGGACACAGGCGTCCCTGTAGCATTGGGAGGTGGATCGGCAGCCTGGTGGCTTGGGAGTGTGCTTCGAAGGCTGCTGGAAGGAGTCACTGGGTGTCGGAACGCCTTGTGTTCCTCCAGACGCAGGAGCGGAGACCCGCCCAGCATCTGTGTGGTCTCGGGAGCTGGCCATTTGCAAGGCCCTGACCGTCGGTGGTGGATGTGGGTGGAGAATCAGGCGGCGGCTGCTGCTGCTGCTGCTGCTGCTGCTGCTGCTGCTGCTGCTGCTGTGGAAGGAATGGGGGGCTTTGGTGGCTTTGTGGTGGACCCAGAGCTGGGCGAATCCCTGTGCTTCTCCCTTCCAAAGGCTCAGGGGAGTTTCCTTCTTGCCTTTTGAGAGGAGCCTCCCGTTTCCGGACGGGGCCAGGGTATGGAGGCCTGAGCGAACCCAGGTCTGGTGAATGAAGCAGGGTTGATTGGAATCACCCAGCAAGCTCTCAGGGAGTTCCCTCGTGGCTGCCTGGCTTGAGAGTGTCTATCTGTCAGTGCTGTGGCTGTGGACATGGCTCCAGCGAGATCCACGTCTGGCCAAAGGGCACCCCATTGTCACAGGGGGCATCGAGATCCATTTATAAAGACGAAGAGATGGGGACAGTATGAGCTTAATTGAGAAAGAAGAAAAGGGGTACACATGCTTATTCTGACAGTGTAGCTAAGGGTATTGCCAGATGAGGCAGTCCCAAAGGCTCTCCTGACCCTCTGCCTCAGGTGGCAGAGTGTTTGAAGGGCAAGCCTTGGGATGGACAGCATCGCAGTGGATTCATTGCCGGGGCAGAGTGTATCTGCATGCCACACATGGGGGCAGGAACATCAATTAGGGATTTAGAAACATAAAAGGAAAGGCTAGTACAGAAAGAAATTTATCCACGCTTGGTCATCACGTCGGGTCCCAGCTCATAGTGCCAGTGCCCCTTGTCAGGGTCAACGGAGCCCGCCTGGCTTCTCCTGAGAGGCAGGGCTATGTAGCATAGCACATGCTGTGGGGAATCCCAAGCCATTAAGGGTGTGGGATTTTATCGGTGATTATTTTCCATTCTCACGGATGTATGGTGCCCAGTTTCACTTGAGCACAAACGCGATCCAGTCGTACATGTATATGCATCTTCTTTTGGTCGCAGTGTCTTCCATTTTGGTTCCACAGAAGTGGCCAGGTAGAATCCCTGTGCTATAGAGCAGGACTTCATTGCTAACACATGCCAAGCACAAGAGGTTGACGCTACCACTCCCAAATCCCAGGCCTTCCCACAGCCTCCCCCTACCATCTGGCAACCACAGCGATGTTTTCCAGTCTATGAGCTGCTTCTACATAGAAAGGTTCGTTGGTTCCATTTGCTAGCTTCCACATAGAAGGGATAGCCCTTGGTATGTGTCGTTCGTGTTCCGACTTAGTTCACCTAGTATGAAACGAGGTGTCACCTAGCTTCTCGTGCCACCTACATGGCTGCGAATGGCATTTTCCTCTTGCTCTGGGGTTTTCGGGGTTCTGCTTTTTTTTTTTTCTCAATGTTTGAGGAGCATTCCAATGTGTACATATCCACTCTCTTCCTAATCCAATCATCTCTCGATGGACATTGAGTTGTTTTCCATGGCTGGCTATTGGGAAGTGTGCTGCATGAACATAGCGGGGGCTTTTACATTTTTCAAAGACCCAATTCCGGAAATAGGACCAAGAGTGGGAGGCCTGGGTGCTGAGGTCGTCCGCTATTGATTTTTGTGGATTCCCTCGATCGTGTGGTCCATCGCGGTTGTCCACACGTACAAAAATACCCACCGTGGAGGAGGGCATCTTCTTGTCCACACCCTCTCAGGGATGTGTGCCTTGTAGACTTCCTAATGGTGGCCCTTCAGAGAGAGGTGGGTTGGTCCTGCAGAGTCCCTTTGACGTGCATGTCTCTCCTCATGAGGGATGCGGCGCACATGTCTCCCAGTGCTTTTTGCCCTCTGCATGTCTGTTTCGGGAAATGTCTCTTGAGGTCTTTTGCCATTTTCCCCTTGGGTTTGGGGTTTTGTTGGGCTGTTGGCTGGTGTCTGCGGTCGAGCTGTTGATTGGGAGAGCCCAGGCTGACCTGGGCTCTGGTGCCAGGAGGAAAGTGCCTGAGGGTCGTGCATGGAAGGTGGTCAAACGGTGATCCTTTGGTGAGCAGCTGTGTTAATCCCTGGGCAGTTTCTCGCCTGAGGTCTCCTGAAACGCCGTCCTTGTCTTTACCTTGGAGCCTCTTCCGTTCCCTCAATACAGCTGGTCCGGAAATCGGACCTAAGGCTGGTAGATTGACTGCGAAAAAGGGAGGTGTCCCCAAGAGTCCCCCCAATCCCCTGGGGAACAGAGCTGTCTTTGTCCCTGTGGCGGGCGTGCTCACCTCTGCTGCTGGGAAAACATCGACGTGCAGACAACTCAGGCCAGCTGCGGTGGGGTCCATACACTAGGAAGCACGAGGGAAAGAGAGGACAAAAGGAATGAACGGAAAGAAGCAGTATTCTGGCATAGGAATGAAGGCGTCACAGCTGGAAAGCTATGAACAAAATCAGTGGGTACATACCTACGGACCTGTCTCCATAACGGCATCGTGGCAGGGCTATCTCCCAAAGGGAGAAGGCTGTCCTGATAGGATGGGTTGGGAGCTGAAGGTTTGCATGGAGTGGCAAGGTGGAGGTGGGCCTCCAGGCTCCGAAAGCCTTTGAGAGAGCAATGGCCCTCCTGGATTGGCCCTTCTTGCTAGATCAGGCCGGCGGCGGGGGCGGCCGCGGCGGCGGCAGCTGCGGGGGAAGGCCATTCCAGGAGCATATTGCCCCCAGCCAGTGCCGCCCTGGGGGGCGGCTGAGGCAGAGAGAGGAGGAAAACCTGAGAGTTGCTGTTAGAGCAGGTGTCCACAAGACGGCGCCAGAGCACCTTCTGGACCCAGGTGCAGCGGCAAGGCTGCAGGTGCAGGCTGAGTGGTGGGATGGAGAGTGTGTGGATAGGAAGCCACAGCAAGCGCCCAGAGGCCTTTGCGTTGGTTCCTGGGCACCGGGGACTGTCTGGTCCAAGACGCCTCCTGTCAGGCAGAGGACACAGGCGTCCCTGTAGCATTGGGAGGTGGATCGGCAGCCTGGTGGCTTGGGAGTGTGCTTCGAAGGCTGCTGGAAGGAGTCACTGGGTGTCGGAACGCCTTGTGTTCCTCCAGACGCAGGAGCGGAGACCCGCCCAGCATCTGTGTGGTCTCGGGAGCTGGCCATTTGCAAGGCCCTGACCGTCGGTGGTGGATGTGGGTGGAGAATGAGGCTGCTGCTTCTGCTGCTGCTGCTGCTGCTGCTGCTGTGGAAGGAATGGGGGGCTTTGGTGGCTTTGTGGTGGACCCAGAGCTGGGCGAATCCCTGTGCTTCTCCCTTCCAAAGGCTCAGGGGAGTTTCCTTCTTGCCTTTTGAGAGGAGCCTCCCGTTTCCGGACGGGGCCAGGGTATGGAGGCCTGAGCGAACCCAGGTCTGGTGAATGAAGCAGGGTTGATTGGAATCACCCAGCAAGCTCTCAGGGAGTTCCCTCGTGGCTGCCTGGCTTGAGAGTGTCTATCTGTCAGTGCTGTGGCTGTGGACATGGCTCCAGCGAGATCCACGTCTGGCCAAAGGGCACCCCATTGTCACAGGGGGCATCGAGATCCATTTATAAAGACGAAGAGATGGGGACAGTATGAGCTTAATTGAGAAAGAAGAAAAGGGGTACACATGCTTATTCTGACAGTGTAGCTAAGGGTATTGCCAGATGAGGCAGTCCCAAAGGCTCTCCTGACCCTCTGCCTCAGGTGGCAGAGTGTTTGAAGGGCAAGCCTTGGGATGGACAGCATCGCAGTGGATTCATTGCCGGGGCAGAGTGTATCTGCATGCCACACATGGGGGCAGGAACATCAATTAGGGATTTAGAAACATAAAAGGAAAGGCTAGTACAGAAAGAAATTTATCCACGCTTGGTCATCACGTCGGGTCCCAGCTCATAGTGCCAGTGCCCCTTGTCAGGGTCAACGGAGCCCGCCTGGCTTCTCCTGAGAGGCAGGGCTATGTAGCATAGCACATGCTGTGGGGAATCCCAAGCCATTAAGGGTGTGGGATTTTATCGGTGATTATTTTCCATTCTCACGGATGTATGGTGCCCAGTTTCACTTGAGCACAAACGCGATCCAGTCGTACATGTATATGCATCTTCTTTTGGTCGCAGTGTCTTCCATTTTGGTTCCACAGAAGTGGCCAGGTAGAATCCCTGTGCTATAGAGCAGGACTTCATTGCTAACACATGCCAAGCACAAGAGGTTGACGCTACCACTCCCAAATCCCAGGCCTTCCCACAGCCTCCCCCTACCATCTGGCAACCACAGCGATGTTTTCCAGTCTATGAGCTGCTTCTACATAGAAAGGTTCGTTGGTTCCATTTGCTAGCTTCCACATAGAAGGGATAGCCCTTGGTATGTGTCGTTCGTGTTCCGACTTAGTTCACCTAGTATGAAACGAGGTGTCACCTAGCTTCTCGTGCCACCTACATGGCTGCGAATGGCATTTTCCTCTTGCTCTGGGGTTTTCGGGGTTCTGCTTTTTTTTTTTTCTCAATGTTTGAGGAGCATTCCAATGTGTACATATCCACTCTCTTCCTAATCCAATCATCTCTCGATGGACATTGAGTTGTTTTCCATGGCTGGCTATTGGGAAGTGTGCTGCATGAACATAGCGGGGGCTTTTACATTTTTCAAAGACCCAATTCCGGAAATAGGACCAAGAGTGGGAGGCCTGGGTGCTGAGGTCGTCCGCTATTGATTTTTGTGGATTCCCTCGATCGTGTGGTCCATCGCGGTTGTCCACACGTACAAAAATACCCACCGTGGAGGAGGGCATCTTCTTGTCCACACCCTCTCAGGGATGTGTGCCTTGTAGACTTCCTAATGGTGGCCCTTCAGAGAGAGGTGGGTTGGTCCTGCAGAGTCCCTTTGACGTGCATGTCTCTCCTCATGAGGGATGCGGGGCACATGTCTCCCAGTGCTTTTTGCCCTCTGCATGTCTGTTTCGGGAAATGTCTCTTGAGGTCTTTTGCCATTTTCCCCTTGGGTTTGGGGTTTTGTTGGGCTGTTGGCTGGTGTCTGCGGTCGAGCTGTTGATTGGGAGAGCCCAGGCTGACCTGGGCTCTGGTGCCAGGAGGAAAGTGCCTGAGGGTCGTGCATGGAAGGTGGTCAAACGGTGATCCTTTGGTGAGCAGCTGTGTTAATCCCTGGGCAGTTTCTCGCCTGAGGTCTCCTGAAACGCCGTCCTTGTCTTTACCTTGGAGCCTCTTCCGTTCCCTCAATACAGCTGGTCCGGAAATCGGACCTAAGGCTGGTAGATTGACTGCGAAAAAGGGAGGTGTCCCCAAGAGTCCCCCCAATCCCCTGGGGAACAGAGCTGTCTTTGTCCCTGTGGCGGGCGTGCTCACCTCTGCTGCTGGGAAAACATCGACGTGCAGACAACTCAGGCCAGCTGCGGTGGGGTCCATACACTAGGAAGCACGAGGGAAAGAGAGGACAAAAGGAATGAACGGAAAGAAGCAGTATTCTGGCATAGGAATGAAGGCGTCACAGCTGGAAAGCTATGAACAAAATCAGTGGGTACATACCTACGGACCTGTCTCCATAACGGCATCGTGGCAGGGCTATCTCCCAAAGGGAGAAGGCTGTCCTGATAGGATGGGTTGGGAGCTGAAGGTTTGCATGGAGTGGCAAGGTGGAGGTGGGCCTCCAGGCTCCGAAAGCCTTTGAGAGAGCAATGGCCCTCCTGGATTGGCCCTTCTTGCTAGATCAGGCCGGCGGCGGGGGCGGCCGCGGCGGCGGCAGCTGCGGGGGAAGGCCATTCCAGGAGCATATTGCCCCCAGCCAGTGCCGCCCTGGGGGGCGGCTGAGGCAGAGAGAGGAGGAAAACCTGAGAGTTGCTGTTAGAGCAGGTGTCCACAAGACGGCGCCAGAGCACCTTCTGGACCCAGGTGCAGCGGCAAGGCTGCAGGTGCAGGCTGAGTGGTGGGATGGAGAGTGTGTGGATAGGAAGCCACAGCAAGCGCCCAGAGGCCTTTGCGTTGGTTCCTGGGCACCGGGGACTGTCTGGTCCAAGACGCCTCCTGTCAGGCAGAGGACACAGGCGTCCCTGTAGCATTGGGAGGTGGATCGGCAGCCTGGTGGCTTGGGAGTGTGCTTCGAAGGCTGCTGGAAGGAGTCACTGGGTGTCGGAACGCCTTGTGTTCCTCCAGACGCAGGAGCGGAGACCCGCCCAGCATCTGTGTGGTCTCGGGAGCTGGCCATTTGCAAGGCCCTGACCGTCGGTGGTGGATGTGGGTGGAGAATCAGGCGGCTGCTGCTGCTGCTGCTGCTGCTGCTGCTGCTGCTGCTGCTGTGGAAGGAATGGGGGGCTTTGGTGGCTTTGTGGTGGACCCAGAGCTGGGCGAATCCCTGTGCTTCTCCCTTCCAAAGGCTCAGGGGAGTTTCCTTCTTGCCTTTTGAGAGGAGCCTCCCGTTTCCGGACGGGGCCAGGGTATGGAGGCCTGAGCGAACCCAGGTCTGGTGAATGAAGCAGGGTTGATTGGAATCACCCAGCAAGCTCTCAGGGAGTTCCCTCGTGGCTGCCTGGCTTGAGAGTGTCTATCTGTCAGTGCTGTGGCTGTGGACATGGCTCCAGCGAGATCCACGTCTGGCCAAAGGGCACCCCATTGTCACAGGGGGCATCGAGATCCATTTATAAAGACGAAGAGATGGGGACAGTATGAGCTTAATTGAGAAAGAAGAAAAGGGGTACACATGCTTATTCTGACAGTGTAGCTAAGGGTATTGCCAGATGAGGCAGTCCCAAAGGCTCTCCTGACCCTCTGCCTCAGGTGGCAGAGTGTTTGAAGGGCAAGCCTTGGGATGGACAGCATCGCAGTGGATTCATTGCCGGGGCAGAGTGTATCTGCATGCCACACATGGGGGCAGGAACATCAATTAGGGATTTAGAAACATAAAAGGAAAGGCTAGTACAGAAAGAAATTTATCCACGCTTGGTCATCACGTCGGGTCCCAGCTCATAGTGCCAGTGCCCCTTGTCAGGGTCAACGGAGCCCGCCTGGCTTCTCCTGAGAGGCAGGGCTATGTAGCATAGCACATGCTGTGGGGAATCCCAAGCCATTAAGGGTGTGGGATTTTATCGGTGATTATTTTCCATTCTCACGGATGTATGGTGCCCAGTTTCACTTGAGCACAAACGCGATCCAGTCGTACATGTATATGCATCTTCTTTTGGTCGCAGTGTCTTCCATTTTGGTTCCACAGAAGTGGCCAGGTAGAATCCCTGTGCTATAGAGCAGGACTTCATTGCTAACACATGCCAAGCACAAGAGGTTGACGCTACCACTCCCAAATCCCAGGCCTTCCCACAGCCTCCCCCTACCATCTGGCAACCACAGCGATGTTTTCCAGTCTATGAGCTGCTTCTACATAGAAAGGTTCGTTGGTTCCATTTGCTAGCTTCCACATAGAAGGGATAGCCCTTGGTATGTGTCGTTCGTGTTCCGACTTAGTTCACCTAGTATGAAACGAGGTGTCACCTAGCTTCTCGTGCCACCTACATGGCTGCGAATGGCATTTTCCTCTTGCTCTGGGGTTTTCGGGGTTCTGCTTTTTTTTTTTTCTCAATGTTTGAGGAGCATTCCAATGTGTACATATCCACTCTCTTCCTAATCCAATCATCTCTCGATGGACATTGAGTTGTTTTCCATGTCTGGCTATTGGGAAGTGTGCTGCATGAACATAGCGGGGGCTTTTACATTTTTCAAAGACCCAATTCCGGAAATAGGACCAAGAGTGGGAGGCCTGGGTGCTGAGGTCGTCCGCTATTGATTTTTGTGGATTCCCTCGATCGTGTGGTCCATCGCGGTTGTCCACACGTACAAAAATACCCACCGTGGAGGAGGGCATCTTCTTGTCCACACCCTCTCAGGGATGTGTGCCTTGTAGACTTCCTAATGGTGGCCCTTCAGAGAGAGGTGGGTTGGTCCTGCAGAGTCCCTTTGACGTGCATGTCTCTCCTCATGAGGGATGCGGCGCACATGTCTCCCAGTGCTTTTTGCCCTCTGCATGTCTGTTTCGGGAAATGTCTCTTGAGGTCTTTTGCCATTTTCCCCTTGGGTTTGGGGTTTTGTTGGGCTGTTGGCTGGTGTCTGCGGTCGAGCTGTTGATTGGGAGAGCCCAGGCTGACCTGGGCTCTGGTGCCAGGAGGAAAGTGCCTGAGGGTCGTGCATGGAAGGTGGTCAAACGGTGATCCTTTGGTGAGCAGCTGTGTTAATCCCTGGGCAGTTTCTCGCCTGAGGTCTCCTGAAACGCCGTCCTTGTCTTTACCTTGGAGCCTCTTCCGTTCCCTCAATACAGCTGGTCCGGAAATCGGACCTAAGGCTGGTAGATTGACTGCGAAAAAGGGAGGTGTCCCCAAGAGTCCCCCCAATCCCCTGGGGAACAGAGCTGTCTTTGTCCCTGTGGCGGGCGTGCTCACCTCTGCTGCTGGGAAAACATCGACGTGCAGACAACTCAGGCCAGCTGCGGTGGGGTCCATACACTAGGAAGCACGAGGGAAAGAGAGGACAAAAGGAATGAACGGAAAGAAGCAGTATTCTGGCATAGGAATGAAGGCGTCACAGCTGGAAAGCTATGAACAAAATCAGTGGGTACATACCTACGGACCTGTCTCCATAACGGCATCGTGGCAGGGCTATCTCCCAAAGGGAGAAGGCTGTCCTGATAGGATGGGTTGGGAGCTGAAGGTTTGCATGGAGTGGCAAGGTGGAGGTGGGCCTCCAGGCTCCGAAAGCCTTTGAGAGAGCAATGGCCCTCCTGGATTGGCCCTTCTTGCTAGATCAGGCCGGCGGCGGGGGCGGCCGCGGCGGCGGCAGCTGCGGGGGAAGGCCATTCCAGGAGCATATTGCCCCCAGCCAGTGCCGCCCTGGGGGGCGGCTGAGGCAGAGAGAGGAGGAAAACCTGAGAGTTGCTGTTAGAGCAGGTGTCCACAAGACGGCGCCAGAGCACCTTCTGGACCCAGGTGCAGCGGCAAGGCTGCAGGTGCAGGCTGAGTGGTGGGATGGAGAGTGTGTGGATAGGAAGCCACAGCAAGCGCCCAGAGGCCTTTGCGTTGGTTCCTGGGCACCGGGGACTGTCTGGTCCAAGACGCCTCCTGTCAGGCAGAGGACACAGGCGTCCCTGTAGCATTGGGAGGTGGATCGGCAGCCTGGTGGCTTGGGAGTGTGCTTCGAAGGCTGCTGGAAGGAGTCACTGGGTGTCGGAACGCCTTGTGTTCCTCCAGACGCAGGAGCGGAGACCCGCCCAGCATCTGTGTGGTCTCGGGAGCTGGCCATTTGCAAGGCCCTGACCGTCGGTGGTGGATGTGGGTGGAGAATCAGGCGGCGGCTGCTGCTGCTGCTGCTGCTGCTGCTGCTGCTGCTGCTGCTGTGGAAGGAATGGGGGGCTTTGGTGGCTTTGTGGTGGACCCAGAGCTGGGCGAATCCCTGTGCTTCTCCCTTCCAAAGGCTCAGGGGAGTTTCCTTCTTGCCTTTTGAGAGGAGCCTCCCGTTTCCGGACGGGGCCAGGGTATGGAGGCCTGAGCGAACCCAGGTCTGGTGAATGAAGCAGGGTTGATTGGAATCACCCAGCAAGCTCTCAGGGAGTTCCCTCGTGGCTGCCTGGCTTGAGAGTGTCTATCTGTCAGTGCTGTGGCTGTGGACATGGCTCCAGCGAGATCCAAGTCTGGCCAAAGGGCACCCCATTGTCACAGGGGGCATCGAGATCCATTTATAAAGACGAAGAGATGGGGACAGTATGAGCTTAATTGAGAAAGAAGAAAAGGGGTACACATGCTTATTCTGACAGTGTAGCTAAGGGTATTGCCAGATGAGGCAGTCCCAAAGGCTCTCCTGACCCTCTGCCTCAGGTGGCAGAGTGTTTGAAGGGCAAGCCTTGGGATGGACAGCATCGCAGTGGATTCATTGCCGGGGCAGAGTGTATCTGCATGCCACACATGGGGGCAGGAACATCAATTAGGGATTTAGAAACATAAAAGGAAAGGCTAGTACAGAAAGAAATTTATCCACGCTTGGTCATCACGTCGGGTCCCAGCTCATAGTGCCAGTGCCCCTTGTCAGGGTCAACGGAGCCCGCCTGGCTTCTCCTGAGAGGCAGGGCTATGCACCATAGCACATGCTGTGGGGAATCCCAAGCCATTAAGGGTGTGGGATTTTATCGGTGATTATTTTCCATTCTCACGGATGTATGGTGCCCAGTTTCACTTGAGCACAAACGCGATCCAGTCGTACATGTATATGCATCTTCTTTTGGTCGCAGTGTCTTCCATTTTGGTTCCACAGAAGTGGCCAGGTAGAATCCCTGTGCTATAGAGCAGGACTTCATTGCTAACACATGCCAAGCACAAGAGGTTGACGCTACCACTCCCAAATCCCAGGCCTTCCCACAGCCTCCCCCTACCATCTGGCAACCACAGCGATGTTTTCCAGTCTATGAGCTGCTTCTACATAGAAAGGTTCGTTGGTTCCATTTGCTAGCTTCCACATAGAAGGGATAGCCCTTGGTATGTGTCGTTCGTGTTCCGACTTAGTTCACCTAGTATGAAACGAGGTGTCACCTAGCTTCTCGTGCCACCTACATGGCTGCGAATGGCATTTTCCTCTTGCTCTGGGGTTTTCGGGGTTCTGCTTTTTTTTTTTTTTCTCAATGTTTGAGGAGCATTCCAATGTGTACATATCCACTCTCTTCCTAATCCAATCATCTCTCGATGGACATTGAGTTGTTTTCCATGTCTGGCTATTGGGAAGTGTGCTGCATGAACATAGCGGGGGCTTTTACATTTTTCAAAGACCCAATTCCGGAAATAGGACCAAGAGTGGGAGGCCTGGGTGCTGAGGTCGTCCGCTATTGATTTTTGTGGATTCCCTCGATCGTGTGGTCCATCGCGGTTGTCCACACGTACAAAAATACCCACCGTGGAGGAGGGCATCTTCTTGTCCACACCCTCTCAGGGATGTGTGCCTTGTAGACTTCCTAATGGTGGCCCTTCAGAGAGAGGTGGGTTGGTCCTGCAGAGTCCCTTTGACGTGCATGTCTCTCCTCATGAGGGATGCGGGGCACATGTCTCCCAGTGCTTTTTGCCCTCTGCATGTCTGTTTCGGGAAATGTCTCTTGAGGTCTTTTGCCATTTTCCCCTTGGGTTTGGGGTTTTGTTGGGCTGTTGGCTGGTGTCTGCGGTCGAGCTGTTGATTGGGAGACCCCAGGCTGACCTGGGCTCTGGTGCCAGGAGGAAAGTGCCTGAGGGTCGTGCATGGAAGGTGGTCAAACGGTGATCCTTTGGTGAGCAGCTGTGTTAATCCCTGGGCAGTTTCTCGCCTGAGGTCTCCTGAAACGCCGTCCTTGTCTTTACCTTGGAGCCTCTTCCGTTCCCTCAATACAGCTGGTCCGGAAATCGGACCTAAGGCTGGTAGATTGACTGCGAAAAAGGGAGGTGTCCCCAAGAGTCCCCCCAATCCCCTGGGGAACAGAGCTGTCTTTGTCCCTGTGGCGGGCGTGCTCACCTCTGCTGCTGGGAAAACATCGACGTGCAGACAACTCAGGCCAGCTGCGGTGGGGTCCATACACTAGGAAGCACGAGGGAAAGAGAGGACAAAAGGAATGAACGGAAAGAAGCAGTATTCTGGCATAGGAATGAAGGCGTCACAGCTGGAAAGCTATGAACAAAATCAGTGGGTACATACCTACGGACCTGTCTCCATAACGGCATCGTGGCAGGGCTATCTCCCAAAGGGAGAAGGCTGTCCTGATAGGATGGGTTGGGAGCTGAAGGTTTGCATGGAGTGGCAAGGTGGAGGTGGGCCTCCAGGCTCCGAAAGCCTTTGAGAGAGCAATGGCCCTCCTGGATTGGCCCTTCTTGCTAGATCAGGCCGGCGGCGGGGGCGGCCGCGGCGGCGGCAGCTGCGGGGGAAGGCCATTCCAGGAGCATATTGCCCCCAGCCAGTGCCGCCCTGGGGGGCGGCTGAGGCAGAGAGAGGAGGAAAACCTGAGAGTTGCTGTTAGAGCAGGTGTCCACAAGACGGCGCCAGAGCACCTTCTGGACCCAGGTGCAGCGGCAAGGCTGCAGGTGCAGGCTGAGTGGTGGGATGGAGAGTGTGTGGATAGGAAGCCACAGCAAGCGCCCAGAGGCCTTTGCGTTGGTTCCTGGGCACCGGGGACTGTCTGGTCCAAGACGCCTCCTGTCAGGCAGAGGACACAGGCGTCCCTGTAGCATTGGGAGGTGGATCGGCAGCCTGGTGGCTTGGGAGTGTGCTTCGAAGGCTGCTGGAAGGAGTCACTGGGTGTCGGAACGCCTTGTGTTCCTCCAGACGCAGGAGCGGAGACCCGCCCAGCATCTGTGTGGTCTCGGGAGCTGGCCATTTGCAAGGCCCTGACCGTCGGTGGTGGATGTGGGTGGAGAATCAGGCGGCTGCTGCTGCTGCTGCTGCTGCTGCTGCTGCTGCTGCTGCTGTGGAAGGAATGGGGGGCTTTGGTGGCTTTGTGGTGGACCCAGAGCTGGGCGAATCCCTGTGCTTCTCCCTTCCAAAGGCTCAGGGGAGTTTCCTTCTTGCCTTTTGAGAGGAGCCTCCCGTTTCCGGACGGGGCCAGGGTATGGAGGCCTGAGCGAACCCAGGTCTGGTGAATGAAGCAGGGTTGATTGGAATCACCCAGCAAGCTCTCAGGGAGTTCCCTCGTGGCTGCCTGGCTTGAGAGTGTCTATCTGTCAGTGCTGTGGCTGTGGACATGGCTCCAGCGAGATCCACGTCTGGCCAAAGGGCACCCCATTGTCACAGGGGGCATCGAGATCCATTTATAAAGACGAAGAGATGGGGACAGTATGAGCTTAATTGAGAAAGAAGAAAAGGGGTACACATGCTTATTCTGACAGTGTAGCTAAGGGTATTGCCAGATGAGGCAGTCCCAAAGGCTCTCCTGACCCTCTGCCTCAGGTGGCAGAGTGTTTGAAGGGCAAGCCTTGGGATGGACAGCATCGCAGTGGATTCATTGCCGGGGCAGAGTGTATCTGCATGCCACACATGGGGGCAGGAACATCAATTAGGGATTTAGAAACATAAAAGGAAAGGCTAGTACAGAAAGAAATTTATCCACGCTTGGTCATCACGTCGGGTCCCAGCTCATAGTGCCAGTGCCCCTTGTCAGGGTCAACGGAGCCCGCCTGGCTTCTCCTGAGAGGCAGGGCTATGTAGCATAGCACATGCTGTGGGGAATCCCAAGCCATTAAGGGTGTGGGATTTTATCGGTGATTATTTTCCATTCTCACGGATGTATGGTGCCCAGTTTCACTTGAGCACAAACGCGATCCAGTCGTACATGTATATGCATCTTCTTTTGGTCGCAGTGTCTTCCATTTTGGTTCCACAGAAGTGGCCAGGTAGAATCCCTGTGCTATAGAGCAGGACTTCATTGCTAACACATGCCAAGCACAAGAGGTTGACGCTACCACTCCCAAATCCCAGGCCTTCCCACAGCCTCCCCCTACCATCTGGCAACCACAGCGATGTTTTCCAGTCTATGAGCTGCTTCTACATAGAAAGGTTCGTTGGTTCCATTTGCTAGCTTCCACATAGAAGGGATAGCCCTTGGTATGTGTCGTTCGTGTTCCGACTTAGTTCACCTAGTATGAAACGAGGTGTCACCTAGCTTCTCGTGCCACCTACATGGCTGCGAATGGCATTTTCCTCTTGCTCTGGGGTTTTCGGGGTTCTGCTTTTTTTTTTTTTTCTCAATGTTTGAGGAGCATGCCAATGTGTACATATCCACTCTCTTCCTAATCCAATCATCTCTCGATGGACATTGAGTTGTTTTCCATGGCTGGCTATTGGGAAGTGTGCTGCATGAACATAGCGGGGGCTTTTACATTTTTCAAAGACCCAATTCCGGAAATAGGACCAAGAGTGGGAGGCCTGGGTGCTGAGGTCGTCCGCTATTGATTTTTGTGGATTCCCTCGATCGTGTGGTCCATCGCGGTTGTCCACACGTACAAAAATACCCACCGTGGAGGAGGGCATCTTCTTGTCCACACCCTCTCAGGGATGTGTGCCTTGTAGACTTCCTAATGGTGGCCCTTCAGAGAGAGGTGGGTTGGTCCTGCAGAGTCCCTTTGACGTGCATGTCTCTCCTCATGAGGGATGCGGGGCACATGTCTCCCAGTGCTTTTTGCCCTCTGCATGTCTGTTTCGGGAAATGTCTCTTGAGGTCTTTTGCCATTTTCCCCTTGGGTTTGGGGTTTTGTTGGGCTGTTGGCTGGTGTCTGCGGTCGAGCTGTTGATTGGGAGACCCCAGGCTGACCTGGGCTCTGGTGCCAGGAGGAAAGTGCCTGAGGGTCGTGCATGGAAGGTGGTCAAACGGTGATCCTTTGGTGAGCAGCTGTGTTAATCCCTGGGCAGTTTCTCGCCTGAGGTCTCCTGAAACGCCGTCCTTGTCTTTACCTTGGAGCCTCTTCCGTTCCCTCAATACAGCTGGTCCGGAAATCGGACCTAAGGCTGGTAGATTGACTGCGAAAAAGGGAGGTGTCCCCAAGAGTCCCCCCAATCCCCTGGGGAACAGAGCTGTCTTTGTCCCTGTGGCGGGCGTGCTCACCTCTGCTGCTGGGAAAACATCGACGTGCAGACAACTCAGGCCAGCTGCGGTGGGGTCCATACACTAGGAAGCACGAGGGAAAGAGAGGACAAAAGGAATGAACGGAAAGAAGCAGTATTCTGGCATAGGAATGAAGGCGTCACAGCTGGAAAGCTATGAACAAAATCAGTGGGTACATACCTACGGACCTGTCTCCATAACGGCATCGTGGCAGGGCTATCTCCCAAAGGGAGAAGGCTGTCCTGATAGGATGGGTTGGGAGCTGAAGGTTTGCATGGAGTGGCAAGGTGGAGGTGGGCCTCCAGGCTCCGAAAGCCTTTGAGAGAGCAATGGCCCTCCTGGATTGGCCCTTCTTGCTAGATCAGGCCGGCGGCGGGGGCGGCCGCGGCGGCGGCAGCTGCGGGGGAAGGCCATTCCAGGAGCATATTGCCCCCAGCCAGTGCCGCCCTGGGGGGCGGCTGAGGCAGAGAGAGGAGGAAAACCTGAGAGTTGCTGTTAGAGCAGGTGTCCACAAGACGGCGCCAGAGCACCTTCTGGACCCAGGTGCAGCGGCAAGGCTGCAGGTGCAGGCTGAGTGGTGGGATGGAGAGTGTGTGGATAGGAAGCCACAGCAAGCGCCCAGAGGCCTTTGCGTTGGTTCCTGGGCACCGGGGACTGTCTGGTCCAAGACGCCTCCTGTCAGGCAGAGGACACAGGCGTCCCTGTAGCATTGGGAGGTGGATCGGCAGCCTGGTGGCTTGGGAGTGTGCTTCGAAGGCTGCTGGAAGGAGTCACTGGGTGTCGGAACGCCTTGTGTTCCTCCAGACGCAGGAGCGGAGACCCGCCCAGCATCTGTGTGGTCTCGGGAGCTGGCCATTTGCAAGGCCCTGACCGTCGGTGGTGGATGTGGGTGGAGAATCAGGCGGCTGCTGCTGCTGCTGCTGCTGCTGCTGCTGCTGCTGCTGCTGCTGCTGCTGTGGAAGGAATGGGGGGCTTTGGTGGCTTTGTGGTGGACCCAGAGCTGGGCGAATCCCTGTGCTTCTCCCTTCCAAAGGCTCAGGGGAGTTTCCTTCTTGCCTTTTGAGAGGAGCCTCCCGTTTCCGGACGGGGCCAGGGTATGGAGGCCTGAGCGAACCCAGGTCTGGTGAATGAAGCAGGGTTGATTGGAATCACCCAGCAAGCTCTCAGGGAGTTCCCTCGTGGCTGCCTGTCTTGAGAGTGTCTATCTGGCAGTGCTGTGGCTGTGGACATGGCTCCAGCGAGATCCAAGTCTGGCCAAAGGGCACCCCATTGTCACAGGGGGCATCGAGATCCATTTATAAAGACGAAGAGATGGGGACAGTATGAGCTTAATTGAGAAAGAAGAAAAGGGGTACACATGCTTATTCTGACAGTGTAGCTAAGGGTATTGCCAGATGAGGCAGTCCCAAAGGCTCTCCTGACCCTCTGCCTCAGGTGGCAGAGTGTTTGAAGGGCAAGCCTTGGGATGGACAGCATCGCAGTGGATTCATTGCCGGGGCAGAGTGTATCTGCATGCCACACATGGGGGCAGGAACATCAATTAGGGATTTAGAAACATAAAAGGAAAGGCTAGTACAGAAAGAAATTTATCCACGCTTGGTCATCACGTCGGGTCCCAGCTCATAGTGCCAGTGCCCCTTGTCAGGGTCAACGGAGCCCGCCTGGCTTCTCCTGAGAGGCAGGGCTATGTACCATAGCACATGCTGTGGGGAATCCCAAGCCATTAAGGGTGTGGGATTTTATCGGTGATTATTTTCCATTCTCACGGATGTATGGTGCCCAGTTTCACTTGAGCACAAACGCGATCCAGTCGTACATGTATATGCATCTTCTTTTGGTCGCAGTGTCTTCCATTTTGGTTCCACAGAAGTGGCCAGGTAGAATCCCTGTGCTATAGAGCAGGACTTCATTGCTAACACATGCCAAGCACAAGAGGTTGACGCTACCACTCCCAAATCCCAGGCCTTCCCACAGCCTCCCCCTACCATCTGGCAACCACAGCGATGTTTTCCAGTCTATGAGCTGCTTCTACATAGAAAGGTTCGTTGGTTCCATTTGCTAGCTTCCACATAGAAGGGATAGCCCTTGGTATGTGTCGTTCGTGTTCCGACTTAGTTCACCTAGTATGAAACGAGGTGTCACCTAGCTTCTCGTGCCACCTACATGGCTGCGAATGGCATTTTCCTCTTGCTCTGGGGTTTTCGGGGTTCTGCTTTTTTTTTTTTTTCTCAATGTTTGAGGAGCATGCCAATGTGTACATATCCACTCTCTTCCTAATCCAATCATCTCTCGATGGACATTGAGTTGTTTTCCATGGCTGGCTATTGGGAAGTGTGCTGCATGAACATAGCGGGGGCTTTTACATTTTTCAAAGACCCAATTCCGGAAATAGGACCAAGAGTGGGAGGCCTGGGTGCTGAGGTCGTCCGCTATTGATTTTTGTGGATTCCCTCGATCGTGTGGTCCATTGCGGTTGTCCACACGTACAAAAATACCCACCGTGGAGGAGGGCATCTTCTTGTCCACACCCTCTCAGGGATGTGTGCCTTGTAGACTTCCTAATGGTGGCCCTTCAGAGAGAGGTGGGTTGGTCCTGCAGAGTCCCTTTGACGTGCATGTCTCTCCTCATGAGGGATGCGGGGCACATGTCTCCCAGTGCTTTTTGCCCTCTGCATGTCTGTTTCGGGAAATGTCTCTTGAGGTCTTTTGCCATTTTCCCCTTGGGTTTGGGGTTTTGTTGGGCTGTTGGCTGGTGTCTGCGGTCGAGCTGTTGATTGGGAGACCCCAGGCTGACCTGGGCTCTGGTGCCAGGAGGAAAGTGCCTGAGGGTCGTGCATGGAAGGTGGTCAAACGGTGATCCTTTGGTGAGCAGCTGTGTTAATCCCTGGGCAGTTTCTCGCCTGAGGTCTCCTGAAACGCCGTCCTTGTCTTTACCTTGGAGCCTCTTCCGTTCCCTCAATACAGCTGGTCCGGAAATCGGACCTAAGGCTGGTAGATTGACTGCGAAAAAGGGAGGTGTCCCCAAGAGTCCCCCCAATCCCCTGGGGAACAGAGCTGTCTTTGTCCCTGTGGCGGGCGTGCTCACCTCTGCTGCTGGGAAAACATCGACGTGCAGACAACTCAGGCCAGCTGCGGTGGGGTCCATACACTAGGAAGCACGAGGGAAAGAGAGGACAAAAGGAATGAACGGAAAGAAGCAGTATTCTGGCATAGGAATGAAGGCGTCACAGCTGGAAAGCTATGAACAAAATCAGTGGGTACATACCTACGGACCTGTCTCCATAACGGCATCGTGGCAGGGCTATCTCCCAAAGGGAGAAGGCTGTCCTGATAGGATGGGTTGGGAGCTGAAGGTTTGCATGGAGTGGCAAGGTGGAGGTGGGCCTCCAGGCTCCGAAAGCCTTTGAGAGAGCAATGGCCCTCCTGGATTGGCCCTTCTTGCTAGATCAGGCCGGCGGCGGGGGCGGCCGCGGCGGCGGCAGCGCAGCTGCGGGGGAAGGCCATTCCAGGAGCATATTGCCCCCAGCCAGTGCCGCCCTGGGGGGCGGCTGAGGCAGAGAGAGGAGGAAAACCTGAGAGTTGCTGTTAGAGCAGGTGTCCACAAGACGGCGCCAGAGCACCTTCTGGACCCAGGTGCAGCGGCAAGGCTGCAGGTGCAGGCTGAGTGGTGGGATGGAGAGTGTGTGGATAGGAAGCCACAGCAAGCGCCCAGAGGCCTTTGCGTTGGTTCCTGGGCACCGGGGACTGTCTGGTCCAAGACGCCTCCTGTCAGGCAGAGGACACAGGCGTCCCTGTAGCATTGGGAGGTGGATCGGCAGCCTGGTGGCTTGGGAGTGTGCTTCGAAGGCTGCTGGAAGGAGTCACTGGGTGTCGGAACGCCTTGTGTTCCTCCAGACGCAGGAGCGGAGACCCGCCCAGCATCTGTGTGGTCTCGGGAGCTGGCCATTTGCAAGGCCCTGACCGTCGGTGGTGGATGTGGGTGGAGAATCAGGCGGCTGCTGCTGCTGCTGCTGCTGCTGCTGCTGCTGCTGCTGCTGCTGCTGCTGTGGAAGGAATGGGGGGCTTTGGTGGCTTTGTGGTGGACCCAGAGCTGGGCGAATCCCTGTGCTTCTCCCTTCCAAAGGCTCAGGGGAGTTTCCTTCTTGCCTTTTGAGAGGAGCCTCCCGTTTCCGGACGGGGCCAGGGTATGGAGGCCTGAGCGAACCCAGGTCTGGTGAATGAAGCAGGGTTGATTGGAATCACCCAGCAAGCTCTCAGGGAGTTCCCTCGTGGCTGCCTGGCTTGAGAGTGTCTATCTGGCAGTGCTGTGGCTGTGGACATGGCTCCAGCGAGATCCAAGTCTGGCCAAAGGGCACCCCATTGTCACAGGGGGCATCGAGATCCATTTATAAAGACGAAGAGATGGGGACAGTATGAGCTTAATTGAGAAAGAAGAAAAGGGGTACACATGCTTATTCTGACAGTGTAGCTAAGGGTATTGCCAGATGAGGCAGTCCCAAAGGCTCTCCTGACCCTCTGCCTCAGGTGGCAGAGTGTTTGAAGGGCAAGCCTTGGGATGGACAGCATCGCAGTGGATTCATTGCCGGGGCAGAGTGTATCTGCATGCCACACATGGGGGCAGGAACATCAATTAGGGATTTAGAAACATAAAAGGAAAGGCTAGTACAGAAAGAAATTTATCCACGCTTGGTCATCACGTCGGGTCCCAGCTCATAGTGCCAGTGCCCCTTGTCAGGGTCAACGGAGCCCGCCTGGCTTCTCCTGAGAGGCAGGGCTATGTAGCATAGCACATGCTGTGGGGAATCCCAAGCCATTAAGGGTGTGGGATTTTATCGGTGATTATTTTCCATTCTCACGGATGTATGGTGCCCAGTTTCACTTGAGCACAAACGCGATCCAGTCGTACATGTATATGCATCTTCTTTTGGTCGCAGTGTCTTCCATTTTGGTTCCACAGAAGTGGCCAGGTAGAATCCCTGTGCTATAGAGCAGGACTTCATTGCTAACACATGCCAAGCACAAGAGGTTGACGCTACCACTCCCAAATCCCAGGCCTTCCCACAGCCTCCCCCTACCATCTGGCAACCACAGCGATGTTTTCCAGTCTATGAGCTGCTTCTACATAGAAAGGTTCGTTGGTTCCATTTGCTAGCTTCCACATAGAAGGGATAGCCCTTGGTATGTGTCGTTCGTGTTCCGACTTAGTTCACCTAGTATGAAACGAGGTGTCACCTAGCTTCTCGTGCCACCTACATGGCTGCGAATGGCATTTTCCTCTTGCTCTGGGGTTTTCGGGGTTCTGCTTTTTTTTTTTTTTTCTCAATGTTTGAGGAGCATGCCAATGTGTACATATCCACTCTCTTCCTAATCCAATCATCTCTCGATGGACATTGAGTTGTTTTCCATGGCTGGCTATTGGGAAGTGTGCTGCATGAACATAGCGGGGGCTTTTACATTTTTCACAGACCCAATTCCGGAAATAGGACCAAGAGTGGGAGGCCTGGGTGCTGAGGTCGTCCGCTATTGATTTTTGTGGATTCCCTCGATCGTGTGGTCCATCGCGGTTGTCCACACGTACAAAAATACCCACCGTGGAGGAGGGCATCTTCTTGTCCACACCCTCTCAGGGATGTGTGCCTTGTAGACTTCCTAATGGTGGCCCTTCAGAGAGAGGTGGGTTGGTCCTGCAGAGTCCCTTTGACGTGCATGTCTCTCCTCATGAGGGATGCGGGGCACATGTCTCCCAGTGCTTTTTGCCCTCTGCATGTCTGTTTCGGGAAATGTCTCTTGAGGTCTTTTGCCATTTTCCCCTTGGGTTTGGGGTTTTGTTGGGCTGTTGGCTGGTGTCTGCGGTCGAGCTGTTGATTGGGAGACCCCAGGCTGACCTGGGCTCTGGTGCCAGGAGGAAAGTGCCTGAGGGTCGTGCATGGAAGGTGGTCAAACGGTGATCCTTTGGTGAGCAGCTGTGTTAATCCCTGGGCAGTTTCTCGCCTGAGGTCTCCTGAAACGCCGTCCTTGTCTTTACCTTGGAGCCTCTTCCGTTCCCTCAATACAGCTGGTCCGGAAATCGGACCTAAGGCTGGTAGATTGACTGCGAAAAAGGGAGGTGTCCCCAAGAGTCCCCCCAATCCCCTGGGGAACAGAGCTGTCTTTGTCCCTGTGGCGGGCGTGCTCACCTCTGCTGCTGGGAAAACATCGACGTGCAGACAACTCAGGCCAGCTGCGGTGGGGTCCATACACTAGGAAGCACGAGGGAAAGAGAGGACAAAAGGAATGAACGGAAAGAAGCAGTATTCTGGCATAGGAATGAAGGCGTCACAGCTGGAAAGCTATGAACAAAATCAGTGGGTACATACCTACGGACCTGTCTCCATAACGGCATCGTGGCAGGGCTATCTCCCAAAGGGAGAAGGCTGTCCTGATAGGATGGGTTGGGAGCTGAAGGTTTGCATGGAGTGGCAAGGTGGAGGTGGGCCTCCAGGCTCCGAAAGCCTTTGAGAGAGCAATGGCCCTCCTGGATTGGCCCTTCTTGCTAGATCAGGCCGGCGGCGGGGGCGGCCGCGGCGGCGGCAGCTGCGGGGGAAGGCCATTCCAGGAGCATATTGCCCCCAGCCAGTGCCGCCCTGGGGGGCGGCTGAGGCAGAGAGAGGAGGAAAACCTGAGAGTTGCTGTTAGAGCAGGTGTCCACAAGACGGCGCCAGAGCACCTTCTGGACCCAGGTGCAGCGGCAAGGCTGCAGGTGCAGGCTGAGTGGTGGGATGGAGAGTGTGTGGATAGGAAGCCACAGCAAGCGCCCAGAGGCCTTTGCGTTGGTTCCTGGGCACCGGGGACTGTCTGGTCCAAGACGCCTCCTGTCAGGCAGAGGACACAGGCGTCCCTGTAGCATTGGGAGGTGGATCGGCAGCCTGGTGGCTTGGGAGTGTGCTTCGAAGGCTGCTGGAAGGAGTCACTGGGTGTCGGAACGCCTTGTGTTCCTCCAGACGCAGGAGCGGAGACCCGCCCAGCATCTGTGTGGTCTCGGGAGCTGGCCATTTGCAAGGCCCTGACCGTCGGTGGTGGATGTGGGTGGAGAATCAGGCGGCTGCTGCTGCTGCTGCTGCTGCTGCTGCTGCTGCTGCTGCTGTGGAAGGAATGGGGGGCTTTGGTGGCTTTGTGGTGGACCCAGAGCTGGGCGAATCCCTGTGCTTCTCCCTTCCAAAGGCTCAGGGGAGTTTCCTTCTTGCCTTTTGAGAGGAGCCTCCCGTTTCCGGACGGGGCCAGGGTATGGAGGCCTGAGCGAACCCAGGTCTGGTGAATGAAGCAGGGTTGATTGGAATCACCCAGCAAGCTCTCAGGGAGTTCCCTCGTGGCTGCCTGTCTTGAGAGTGTCTATCTGGCAGTGCTGTGGCTGTGGACATGGCTCCAGCGAGATCCAAGTCTGGCCAAAGGGCACCCCATTGTCACAGGGGGCATCGAGATCCATTTATAAAGACGAAGAGATGGGGACAGTATGAGCTTAATTGAGAAAGAAGAAAAGGGGTACACATGCTTATTCTGACAGTGTAGCTAAGGGTATTGCCAGATGAGGCCGTCCCAAAGGCTCTCCTGACCCTCTGCCTCAGGTGGCAGAGTGTTTGAAGGGCAAGCCTTGGGATGGACAGCATCGCAGTGGATTCATTGCCGGGGCAGAGTGTATCTGCATGCCACACATGGGGGCAGGAACATCAATTAGGGATTTAGAAACATAAAAGGAAAGGCTAGTACAGAAAGAAATTTATCCACGCTTGGTCATCACGTCGGGTCCCAGCTCATAGTGCCAGTGCCCCTTGTCAGGGTCAACGGAGCCCGCCTGGCTTCTCCTGAGAGGCAGGGCTATGTAGCATAGCACATGCTGTGGGGAATCCCAAGCCATTAAGGGTGTGGGATTTTATCGGTGATTATTTTCCATTCTCACGGATGTATGGTGCCCAGTTTCACTTGAGCACAAACGCGATCCAGTCGTACATGTATATGCATCTTCTTTTGGTCGCAGTGTCTTCCATTTTGGTTCCACAGAAGTGGCCAGGTAGAATCCCTGTGCTATAGAGCAGGACTTCATTGCTAACACATGCCAAGCACAAGAGGTTGACGCTACCACTCCCAAATCCCAGGCCTTCCCACAGCCTCCCCCTACCATCTGGCAACCACAGCGATGTTTTCCAGTCTATGAGCTGCTTCTACATAGAAAGGTTCGTTGGTTCCATTTGCTAGCTTCCACATAGAAGGGATAGCCCTTGGTATGTGTCGTTCGTGTTCCGACTTAGTTCACCTAGTATGAAACGAGGTGTCACCTAGCTTCTCGTGCCACCTACATGGCTGCGAATGGCATTTTCCTCTTGCTCTGGGGTTTTCGGGGTTCTGCTTTTTTTTTTTTTTTCTCAATGTTTGAGGAGCATGCCAATGTGTACATATCCACTCTCTTCCTAATCCAATCATCTCTCGATGGACATTGAGTTGTTTTCCATGGCTGGCTATTGGGAAGTGTGCTGCATGAACATAGCGGGGGCTTTTACATTTTTCACAGACCCAATTCCGGAAATAGGACCAAGAGTGGGAGGCCTGGGTGCTGAGGTCGTCCGCTATTGATTTTTGTGGATTCCCTCGATCGTGTGGTCCATCGCGGTTGTCCACACGTACAAAAATACCCACCGTGGAGGAGGGCATCTTCTTGTCCACACCCTCTCAGGGATGTGTGCCTTGTAGACTTCCTAATGGTGGCCCTTCAGAGAGAGGTGGGTTGGTCCTGCAGAGTCCCTTTGACGTGCATGTCTCTCCTCATGAGGGATGCGGGGCACATGTCTCCCAGTGCTTTTTGCCCTCTGCATGTCTGTTTCGGGAAATGTCTCTTGAGGTCTTTTGCCATTTTCCCCTTGGGTTTGGGGTTTTGTTGGGCTGTTGGCTGGTGTCTGCGGTCGAGCTGTTGATTGGGAGACCCCAGGCTGACCTGGGCTCTGGTGCCAGGAGGAAAGTGCCTGAGGGTCGTGCATGGAAGGTGGTCAAACGGTGATCCTTTGGTGAGCAGCTGTGTTAATCCCTGGGCAGTTTCTCGCCTGAGGTCTCCTGAAACGCCGTCCTTGTCTTTACCTTGGAGCCTCTTCCGTTCCCTCAATACAGCTGGTCCGGAAATCGGACCTAAGGCTGGTAGATTGACTGCGAAAAAGGGAGGTGTCCCCAAGAGTCCCCCCAATCCCCTGGGGAACAGAGCTGTCTTTGTCCCTGTGGCGGGCGTGCTCACCTCTGCTGCTGGGAAAACATCGACGTGCAGACAACTCAGGCCAGCTGCGGTGGGGTCCATACACTAGGAAGCACGAGGGAAAGAGAGGACAAAAGGAATGAACGGAAAGAAGCAGTATTCTGGCATAGGAATGAAGGCGTCACAGCTGGAAAGCTATGAACAAAATCAGTGGGTACATACCTACGGACCTGTCTCCATAACGGCATCGTGGCAGGGCTATCTCCCAAAGGGAGAAGGCTGTCCTGATAGGATGGGTTGGGAGCTGAAGGTTTGCATGGAGTGGCAAGGTGGAGGTGGGCCTCCAGGCTCCGAAAGCCTTTGAGAGAGCAATGGCCCTCCTGGATTGGCCCTTCTTGCTAGATCAGGCCGGCGGCGGGGGCGGCCGCGGCGGCGGCAGCTGCGGGGGAAGGCCATTCCAGGAGCATATTGCCCCCAGCCAGTGCCGCCCTGGGGGGCGGCTGAGGCAGAGAGAGGAGGAAAACCTGAGAGTTGCTGTTAGAGCAGGTGTCCACAAGACGGCGCCAGAGCACCTTCTGGACCCAGGTGCAGCGGCAAGGCTGCAGGTGCAGGCTGAGTGGTGGGATGGAGAGTGTGTGGATAGGAAGCCACAGCAAGCGCCCAGAGGCCTTTGCGTTGGTTCCTGGGCACCGGGGACTGTCTGGTCCAAGACGCCTCCTGTCAGGCAGAGGACACAGGCGTCCCTGTAGCATTGGGAGGTGGATCGGCAGCCTGGTGGCTTGGGAGTGTGCTTCGAAGGCTGCTGGAAGGAGTCACTGGGTGTCGGAACGCCTTGTGTTCCTCCAGACGCAGGAGCGGAGACCCGCCCAGCATCTGTGTGGTCTCGGGAGCTGGCCATTTGCAAGGCCCTGACCGTCGGTGGTGGATGTGGGTGGAGAATCAGGCGGCTGCTGCTGCTGCTGCTGCTGCTGCTGCTGCTGCTGCTGCTGTGGAAGGAATGGGGGGCTTTGGTGGCTTTGTGGTGGACCCAGAGCTGGGCGAATCCCTGTGCTTCTCCCTTCCAAAGGCTCAGGGGAGTTTCCTTCTTGCCTTTTGAGAGGAGCCTCCCGTTTCCGGACGGGGCCAGGGTATGGAGGCCTGAGCGAACCCAGGTCTGGTGAATGAAGCAGGGTTGATTGGAATCACCCAGCAAGCTCTCAGGGAGTTCCCTCGTGGCTGCCTGGCTTGAGAGTGTCTATCTGTCAGTGCTGTGGCTGTGGACATGGCTCCAGCGAGATCCAAGTCTGGCCAAAGGGCACCCCATTGTCACAGGGGGCATCGAGATCCATTTATAAAGACGAAGAGATGGGGACAGTATGAGCTTAATTGAGAAAGAAGAAAAGGGGTACACATGCTTATTCTGACAGTGTAGCTAAGGGTATTGCCAGATGAGGCCGTCCCAAAGGCTCTCCTGACCCTCTGCCTCAGGTGGCAGAGTGTTTGAAGGGCAAGCCTTGGGATGGACAGCATCGCAGTGGATTCATTGCCGGGGCAGAGTGTATCTGCATGCCACACATGGGGGCAGGAACATCAATTAGGGATTTAGAAACATAAAAGGAAAGGCTAGTACAGAAAGAAATTTATCCACGCTTGGTCATCACGTCGGGTCCCAGCTCATAGTGCCAGTGCCCCTTGTCAGGGTCAACGGAGCCCGCCTGGCTTCTCCTGAGAGGCAGGGCTATGTAGCATAGCACATGCTGTGGGGAATCCCAAGCCATTAAGGGTGTGGGATTTTATCGGTGATTATTTTCCATTCTCACGGATGTATGGTGCCCAGTTTCACTTGAGCACAAACGCGATCCAGTCGTACATGTATATGCATCTTCTTTTGGTCGCAGTGTCTTCCATTTTGGTTCCACAGAAGTGGCCAGGTAGAATCCCTGTGCTATAGAGCAGGACTTCATTGCTAACACATGCCAAGCACAAGAGGTTGACGCTACCACTCCCAAATCCCAGGCCTTCCCACAGCCTCCCCCTACCATCTGGCAACCACAGCGATGTTTTCCAGTCTATGAGCTGCTTCTACATAGAAAGGTTCGTTGGTTCCATTTGCTAGCTTCCACATAGAAGGGATAGCCCTTGGTATGTGTCGTTCGTGTTCCGACTTAGTTCACCTAGTATGAAACGAGGTGTCACCTAGCTTCTCGTGCCACCTACATGGCTGCGAATGGCATTTTCCTCTTGCTCTGGGGTTTTCGGGGTTCTGCTTTTTTTTTTTTTTTCTCAATGTTTGAGGAGCATGCCAATGTGTACATATCCACTCTCTTCCTAATCCAATCATCTCTCGATGGACATTGAGTTGTTTTCCATGGCTGGCTATTGGGAAGTGTGCTGCATGAACATAGCGGGGGCTTTTACATTTTTCACAGACCCAATTCCGGAAATAGGACCAAGAGTGGGAGGCCTGGGTGCTGAGGTCGTCCGCTATTGATTTTTGTGGATTCCCTCGATCGTGTGGTCCATCGCGGTTGTCCACACGTACAAAAATACCCACCGTGGAGGAGGGCATCTTCTTGTCCACACCCTCTCAGGGATGTGTGCCTTGTAGACTTCCTAATGGTGGCCCTTCAGAGAGAGGTGGGTTGGTCCTGCAGAGTCCCTTTGACGTGCATGTCTCTCCTCATGAGGGATGCGGGGCACATGTCTCCCAGTGCTTTTTGCCCTCTGCATGTCTGTTTCGGGAAATGTCTCTTGAGGTCTTTTGCCATTTTCCCCTTGGGTTTGGGGTTTTGTTGGGCTGTTGGCTGGTGTCTGCGGTCGAGCTGTTGATTGGGAGACCCCAGGCTGACCTGGGCTCTGGTGCCAGGAGGAAAGTGCCTGAGGGTCGTGCATGGAAGGTGGTCAAACGGTGATCCTTTGGTGAGCAGCTGTGTTAATCCCTGGGCAGTTTCTCGCCTGAGGTCTCCTGAAACGCCGTCCTTGTCTTTACCTTGGAGCCTCTTCCGTTCCCTCAATACAGCTGGTCCGGAAATCGGACCTAAGGCTGGTAGATTGACTGCGAAAAAGGGAGGTGTCCCCAAGAGTCCCCCCAATCCCCTGGGGAACAGAGCTGTCTTTGTCCCTGTGGCGGGCGTGCTCACCTCTGCTGCTGGGAAAACATCGACGTGCAGACAACTCAGGCCAGCTGCGGTGGGGTCCATACACTAGGAAGCACGAGGGAAAGAGAGGACAAAAGGAATGAACGGAAAGAAGCAGTATTCTGGCATAGGAATGAAGGCGTCACAGCTGGAAAGCTATGAACAAAATCAGTGGGTACATACCTACGGACCTGTCTCCATAACGGCATCGTGGCAGGGCTATCTCCCAAAGGGAGAAGGCTGTCCTGATAGGATGGGTTGGGAGCTGAAGGTTTGCATGGAGTGGCAAGGTGGAGGTGGGCCTCCAGGCTCCGAAAGCCTTTGAGAGAGCAATGGCCCTCCTGGATTGGCCCTTCTTGCTAGATCAGGCCGGCGGCGGGGGCGGCCGCGGCGGCGGCAGCTGCGGGGGAAGGCCATTCCAGGAGCATATTGCCCCCAGCCAGTGCCGCCCTGGGGGGCGGCTGAGGCAGAGAGAGGAGGAAAACCTGAGAGTTGCTGTTAGAGCAGGTGTCCACAAGACGGCGCCAGAGCACCTTCTGGACCCAGGTGCAGCGGCAAGGCTGCAGGTGCAGGCTGAGTGGTGGGATGGAGAGTGTGTGGATAGGAAGCCACAGCAAGCGCCCAGAGGCCTTTGCGTTGGTTCCTGGGCACCGGGGACTGTCTGGTCCAAGACGCCTCCTGTCAGGCAGAGGACACAGGCGTCCCTGTAGCATTGGGAGGTGGATCGGCAGCCTGGTGGCTTGGGAGTGTGCTTCGAAGGCTGCTGGAAGGAGTCACTGGGTGTCGGAACGCCTTGTGTTCCTCCAGACGCAGGAGCGGAGACCCGCCCAGCATCTGTGTGGTCTCGGGAGCTGGCCATTTGCAAGGCCCTGACCGTCGGTGGTGGATGTGGGTGGAGAATCAGGCGGCGGCGGCTGCTGCTGCTGCTGCTGCTGCTGCTGCTGCTGCTGCTGCTGTGGAAGGAATGGGGGGCTTTGGTGGCTTTGTGGTGGACCCAGAGCTGGGCGAATCCCTGTGCTTCTCCCTTCCAAAGGCTCAGGGGAGTTTCCTTCTTGCCTTTTGAGAGGAGCCTCCCGTTTCCGGACGGGGCCAGGGTATGGAGGCCTGAGCGAACCCAGGTCTGGTGAATGAAGCAGGGTTGATTGGAATCACCCAGCAAGCTCTCAGGGAGTTCCCTCGTGGCTGCCTGGCTTGAGAGTGTCTATCTGGCAGTGCTGTGGCTGTGGACATGGCTCCAGCGAGATCCAAGTCTGGCCAAAGGGCACCCCATTGTCACAGGGGGCATCGAGATCCATTTATAAAGACGAAGAGATGGGGACAGTATGAGCTTAATTGAGAAAGAAGAAAAGGGGTACACATGCTTATTCTGACAGTGTAGCTAAGGGTATTGCCAGATGAGGCCGTCCCAAAGGCTCTCCTGACCCTCTGCCTCAGGTGGCAGAGTGTTTGAAGGGCAAGCCTTGGGATGGACAGCATCGCAGTGGATTCATTGCCGGGGCAGAGTGTATCTGCATGCCACACATGGGGGCAGGAACATCAATTAGGGATTTAGAAACATAAAAGGAAAGGCTAGTACAGAAAGAAATTTATCCACGCTTGGTCATCACGTCGGGTCCCAGCTCATAGTGCCAGTGCCCCTTGTCAGGGTCAACGGAGCCCGCCTGGCTTCTCCTGAGAGGCAGGGCTATGTAGCATAGCACATGCTGTGGGGAATCCCAAGCCATTAAGGGTGTGGGATTTTATCGGTGATTATTTTCCATTCTCACGGATGTATGGTGCCCAGTTTCACTTGAGCACAAACGCGATCCAGTCGTACATGTATATGCATCTTCTTTTGGTCGCAGTGTCTTCCATTTTGGTTCCACAGAAGTGGCCAGGTAGAATCCCTGTGCTATAGAGCAGGACTTCATTGCTAACACATGCCAAGCACAAGAGGTTGACGCTACCACTCCCAAATCCCAGGCCTTCCCACAGCCTCCCCCTACCATCTGGCAACCACAGCGATGTTTTCCAGTCTATGAGCTGCTTCTACATAGAAAGGTTCGTTGGTTCCATTTGCTAGCTTCCACATAGAAGGGACAGCCCTTGGTATGTGTCGTTCGTGTTCCGACTTAGTTCACCTAGTATGAAACGAGGTGTCACCTAGCTTCTCGTGCCACCTACATGGCTGCGAATGGCATTTTCCTCTTGCTCTGGGGTTTTCGGGGTTCTGCTTTTTTTTTTTTTTTCTCAATGTTTGAGGAGCATGCCAATGTGTACATATCCACTCTCTTCCTAATCCAATCATCTCTCGATGGACATTGAGTTGTTTGCCATGGCTGGCTATTGGGAAGTGTGCTGCATGAACATAGCGGGGGCTTTTACATTTTTCAAAGACCCAATTCCGGAAATAGGACCAAGAGTGGGAGGCCTGGGTGCTGAGGTCGTCCGCTATTGATTTTTGTGGATTCCCTCGATCGTGTGGTCCATCGCGGTTGTCCACACGTACAAAAATACCCACCGTGGAGGAGGGCATCTTCTTGTCCACACCCTCTCAGGGATGTGTGCCTTGTAGACTTCCTAATGGTGGCCCTTCAGAGAGAGGTGGGTTGGTCCTGCAGAGTCCCTTTGACGTGCATGTCTCTCCTCATGAGGGATGCGGGGCACATGTCTCCCAGTGCTTTTTGCCCTCTGCATGTCTGTTTCGGGAAATGTCTCTTGAGGTCTTTTGCCATTTTCCCCTTGGGTTTGGGGTTTTGTTGGGCTGTTGGCTGGTGTCTGCGGTCGAGCTGTTGATTGGGAGACCCCAGGCTGGCCTGGGCTCTGGTGCCAGGAGGAAAGTGCCTGAGGGTCGTGCATGGAAGGTGGTCAAACGGTGATCCTTTGGTGAGCAGCTGTGTTAATCCCTGGGCAGTTTCTCGCCTGAGGTCTCCTGAAACGCCGTCCTTGTCTTTACCTTGGAGCCTCTTCCGTTCCCTCAATACAGCTGGTCCGGAAATCGGACCTAAGGCTGGTAGATTGACTGCGAAAAAGGGAGGTGTCCCCAAGAGTCCCCCCAGTCCCCTGGGGAACAGAGCTGTCTTTGTCCCTGTGGCGGGCGTGCTCACCTCTGCTGCTGGGAAAACATCGACGTGCAGACAACTCAGGCCAGCTGCGGTGGGGTCCATACACTAGGAAGCACGAGGGAAAGAGAGGACAAAAGGAATGAACGGAAAGAAGCAGTATTCTGGCATAGGAATGAAGGCGTCACAGCTGGAAAGCTATGAACAAAATCAGTGGGTACATACCTACGGACCTGTCTCCATAACGGCATCGTGGCAGGGCTATCTCCCAAAGGGAGAAGGCTGTCCTGATAGGATGGGTTGGGAGCTGAAGGTTTGCATGGAGTGGCAAGGTGGAGGTGGGCCTCCAGGCTCCGAAAGCCTTTGAGAGAGCAATGGCCCTCCTGGATTGGCCCTTCTTGCTAGATCAGGCCGGCGGCGGGGGCGGCCGCGGCGGCGGCAGCTGCGGGGGAAGGCCATTCCAGGAGCATATTGCCCCCAGCCAGTGCCGCCCTGGGGGGCGGCTGAGGCAGAGAGAGGAGGAAAACCTGAGAGTTGCTGTTAGAGCAGGTGTCCACAAGACGGCGCCAGAGCACCTTCTGGACCCAGGTGCAGCGGCAAGGCTGCAGGTGCAGGCTGAGTGGTGGGATGGAGAGTGTGTGGATAGGAAGCCACAGCAAGCGCCCAGAGGCCTTTGCGTTGGTTCCTGGGCACCGGGGACTGTCTGGTCCAAGACGCCTCCTGTCAGGCAGAGGACACAGGCGTCCCTGTAGCATTGGGAGGTGGATCGGCAGCCTGGTGGCTTGGGAGTGTGCTTCGAAGGCTGCTGGAAGGAGTCACTGGGTGTCGGAACGCCTTGTGTTCCTCCAGACGCAGGAGCGGAGACCCGCCCAGCATCTGTGTGGTCTCGGGAGCTGGCCATTTGCAAGGCCCTGACCGTCGGTGGTGGATGTGGGTGGAGAATCAGGCGGCGGCTGCTGCTGCTGCTGCTGCTGCTGCTGCTGCTGCTGCTGCTGCTGCTGTGGAAGGAATGGGGGGCTTTGGTGGCTTTGTGGTGGACCCAGAGCTGGGCGAATCCCTGTGCTTCTCCCTTCCAAAGGCTCAGGGGAGTTTCCTTCTTGCCTTTTGAGAGGAGCCTCCCGTTTCCGGACGGGGCCAGGGTATGGAGGCCTGAGCGAACCCAGGTCTGGTGAATGAAGCAGGGTTGATTGGAATCACCCAGCAAGCTCTCAGGGAGTTCCCTCGTGGCTGCCTGGCTTGAGAGTGTCTATCTGGCAGTGCTGTGGCTGTGGACATGGCTCCAGCGAGATCCAAGTCTGGCCAAAGGGCACCCCATTGTCACAGGGGGCATCGAGATCCATTTATAAAGACGAAGAGATGGGGACAGTATGAGCTTAATTGAGAAAGAAGAAAAGGGGTACACATGCTTATTCTGACAGTGTAGCTAAGGGTATTGCCAGATGAGGCCGTCCCAAAGGCTCTCCTGACCCTCTGCCTCAGGTGGCAGAGTGTTTGAAGGGCAAGCCTTGGGATGGACAGCATCGCAGTGGATTCATTGCCGGGGCAGAGTGTATCTGCATGCCACACATGGGGGCAGGAACATCAATTAGGGATTTAGAAACATAAAAGGAAAGGCTAGTACAGAAAGAAATTTATCCACGCTTGGTCATCACGTCGGGTCCCAGCTCATAGTGCCAGTGCCCCTTGTCAGGGTCAACGGAGCCCGCCTGGCTTCTCCTGAGAGGCAGGGCTATGTAGCATAGCACATGCTGTGGGGAATCCCAAGCCATTAAGGGTGTGGGATTTTATCGGTGATTATTTTCCATTCTCACGGATGTATGGTGCCCAGTTTCACTTGAGCACAAACGCGATCCAGTCGTACATGTATATGCATCTTCTTTTGGTCGCAGTGTCTTCCATTTTGGTTCCACAGAAGTGGCCAGGTAGAATCCCTGTGCTATAGAGCAGGACTTCATTGCTAACACATGCCAAGCACAAGAGGTTGACGCTACCACTCCCAAATCCCAGGCCTTCCCACAGCCTCCCCCTACCATCTGGCAACCACAGCGATGTTTTCCAGTCTATGAGCTGCTTCTACATAGAAAGGTTCGTTGGTTCCATTTGCTAGCTTCCACATAGAAGGGATAGCCCTTGGTATGTGTCGTTCGTGTTCCGACTTAGTTCACCTAGTATGAAACGAGGTGTCACCTAGCTTCTCGTGCCACCTACATGGCTGCGAATGGCATTTTCCTCTTGCTCTGGGGTTTTCGGGGTTCTGCTTTTTTTTTTTTTTTTCTCAATGTTTGAGGAGCATTCCAATGTGTACATATCCACTCTCTTCCTAATCCAATCATCTCTCGATGGACATTGAGTTGTTTGCCATGGCTGGCTATTGGGAAGTGTGCTGCATGAACATAGCGGGGGCTTTTACATTTTTCAAAGACCCAATTCCGGAAATAGGACCAAGAGTGGGAGGCCTGGGTGCTGAGGTCGTCCGCTATTGATTTTTGTGGATTCCCTCGATCGTGTGGTCCATCGCGGTTGTCCACACGTACAAAAATACCCACCGTGGAGGAGGGCATCTTCTTGTCCACACCCTCTCAGGGATGTGTGCCTTGTAGACTTCCTAATGGTGGCCCTTCAGAGAGAGGTGGGTTGGTCCTGCAGAGTCCCTTTGACGTGCATGTCTCTCCTCATGAGGGATGCGGGGCACATGTCTCCCAGTGCTTTTTGCCCTCTGCATGTCTGTTTCGGGAAATGTCTCTTGAGGTCTTTTGCCATTTTCCCCTTGGGTTTGGGGTTTTGTTGGGCTGTTGGCTGGTGTCTGCGGTCGAGCTGTTGATTGGGAGACCCCAGGCTGACCTGGGCTCTGGTGCCAGGAGGAAAGTGCCTGAGGGTCGTGCATGGAAGGTGGTCAAACGGTGATCCTTTGGTGAGCAGCTGTGTTAATCCCTGGGCAGTTTCTCGCCTGAGGTCTCCTGAAACGCCGTCCTTGTCTTTACCTTGGAGCCTCTTCCGTTCCCTCAATACAGCTGGTCCGGAAATCGGACCTAAGGCTGGTAGATTGACTGCGAAAAAGGGAGGTGTCCCCAAGAGTCCCCCCAGTCCCCTGGGGAACAGAGCTGTCTTTGTCCCTGTGGCGGGCGTGCTCACCTCTGCTGCTGGGAAAACATCGACGTGCAGACAACTCAGGCCAGCTGCGGTGGGGTCCATACACTAGGAAGCACGAGGGAAAGAGAGGACAAAAGGAATGAACGGAAAGAAGCAGTATTCTGGCATAGGAATGAAGGCGTCACAGCTGGAAAGCTATGAACAAAATCAGTGGGTACATACCTACGGACCTGTCTCCATAACGGCATCGTGGCAGGGCTATCTCCCAAAGGGAGAAGGCTGTCCTGATAGGATGGGTTGGGAGCTGAAGGTTTGCATGGAGTGGCAAGGTGGAGGTGGGCCTCCAGGCTCCGAAAGCCTTTGAGAGAGCAATGGCCCTCCTGGATTGGCCCTTCTTGCTAGATCAGGCCGGCGGCGGGGGCGGCCGCGGCGGCGGCAGCTGCGGGGGAAGGCCATTCCAGGAGCATATTGCCCCCAGCCAGTGCCGCCCTGGGGGGCGGCTGAGGCAGAGAGAGGAGGAAAACCTGAGAGTTGCTGTTAGAGCAGGTGTCCACAAGACGGCGCCAGAGCACCTTCTGGACCCAGGTGCAGCGGCAAGGCTGCAGGTGCAGGCTGAGTGGTGGGATGGAGAGTGTGTGGATAGGAAGCCACAGCAAGCGCCCAGAGGCCTTTGCGTTGGTTCCTGGGCACCGGGGACTGTCTGGTCCAAGACGCCTCCTGTCAGGCAGAGGACACAGGCGTCCCTGTAGCATTGGGAGGTGGATCGGCAGCCTGGTGGCTTGGGAGTGTGCTTCGAAGGCTGCTGGAAGGAGTCACTGGGTGTCGGAACGCCTTGTGTTCCTCCAGACGCAGGAGCGGAGACCCGCCCAGCATCTGTGTGGTCTCGGGAGCTGGCCATTTGCAAGGCCCTGACCGTCGGTGGTGGATGTGGGTGGAGAATCAGGCGGCGGCTGCTGCTGCTGCTGCTGCTGCTGCTGCTGCTGCTGCTGCTGCTGCTGCTGCTGTGGAAGGAATGGGGGGCTTTGGTGGCTTTGTGGTGGACCCAGAGCTGGGCGAATCCCTGTGCTTCTCCCTTCCAAAGGCTCAGGGGAGTTTCCTTCTTGCCTTTTGAGAGGAGCCTCCCGTTTCCGGACGGGGCCAGGGTATGGAGGCCTGAGCGAACCCAGGTCTGGTGAATGAAGCAGGGTTGATTGGAATCACCCAGCAAGCTCTCAGGGAGTTCCCTCGTGGCTGCCTGGCTTGAGAGTGTCTATCTGGCAGTGCTGTGGCTGTGGACATGGCTCCAGCGAGATCCAAGTCTGGCCAAAGGGCACCCCATTGTCACAGGGGGCATCGAGATCCATTTATAAAGACGAAGAGATGGGGACAGTATGAGCTTAATTGAGAAAGAAGAAAAGGGGTACACATGCTTATTCTGACAGTGTAGCTAAGGGTATTGCCAGATGAGGCCGTCCCAAAGGCTCTCCTGACCCTCTGCCTCAGGTGGCAGAGTGTTTGAAGGGCAAGCCTTGGGATGGACAGCATCGCAGTGGATTCATTGCCGGGGCAGAGTGTATCTGCATGCCACACATGGGGGCAGGAACATCAATTAGGGATTTAGAAACATAAAAGGAAAGGCTAGTACAGAAAGAAATTTATCCACGCTTGGTCATCACGTCGGGTCCCAGCTCATAGTGCCAGTGCCCCTTGTCAGGGTCAACGGAGCCCGCCTGGCTTCTCCTGAGAGGCAGGGCTATGTAGCATAGCACATGCTGTGGGGAATCCCAAGCCATTAAGGGTGTGGGATTTTATCGGTGATTATTTTCCATTCTCACGGATGTATGGTGCCCAGTTTCACTTGAGCACAAACGCGATCCAGTCGTACATGTATATGCATCTTCTTTTGGTCGCAGTGTCTTCCATTTTGGTTCCACAGAAGTGGCCAGGTAGAATCCCTGTGCTATAGAGCAGGACTTCATTGCTAACACATGCCAAGCACAAGAGGTTGACGCTACCACTCCCAAATCCCAGGCCTTCCCACAGCCTCCCCCTACCATCTGGCAACCACAGCGATGTTTTCCAGTCTATGAGCTGCTTCTACATAGAAAGGTTCGTTGGTTCCATTTGCTAGCTTCCACATAGAAGGGATAGCCCTTGGTATGTGTCGTTCGTGTTCCGACTTAGTTCACCTAGTATGAAACGAGGTGTCACCTAGCTTCTCGTGCCACCTACATGGCTGCGAATGGCATTTTCCTCTTGCTCTGGGGTTTTCGGGGTTCTGCTTTTTTTTTTTTTTTTCTCAATGTTTGAGGAGCATTCCAATGTGTACATATCCACTCTCTTCCTAATCCAATCATCTCTCGATGGACATTGAGTTGTTTGCCATGGCTGGCTATTGGGAAGTGTGCTGCATGAACATAGCGGGGGCTTTTACATTTTTCAAAGACCCAATTCCGGAAATAGGACCAAGAGTGGGAGGCCTGGGTGCTGAGGTCGTCCGCTATTGATTTTTGTGGATTCCCTCGATCGTGTGGTCCATCGCGGTTGTCCACACGTACAAAAATACCCACCGTGGAGGAGGGCATCTTCTTGTCCACACCCTCTCAGGGATGTGTGCCTTGTAGACTTCCTAATGGTGGCCCTTCAGAGAGAGGTGGGTTGGTCCTGCAGAGTCCCTTTGACGTGCATGTCTCTCCTCATGAGGGATGCGGGGCACATGTCTCCCAGTGCTTTTTGCCCTCTGCATGTCTGTTTCGGGAAATGTCTCTTGAGGTCTTTTGCCATTTTCCCCTTGGGTTTGGGGTTTTGTTGGGCTGTTGGCTGGTGTCTGCGGTCGAGCTGTTGATTGGGAGAGCCCAGGCTGACCTGGGCTCTGGTGCCAGGAGGAAAGTGCCTGAGGGTCGTGCATGGAAGGTGGTCAAACGGTGATCCTTTGGTGAGCAGCTGTGTTAATCCCTGGGCAGTTTCTCGCCTGAGGTCTCCTGAAACGCCGTCCTTGTCTTTACCTTGGAGCCTCTTCCGTTCCCTCAATACAGCTGGTCCGGAAATCGGACCTAAGGCTGGTAGATTGACTGCGAAAAAGGGAGGTGTCCCCAAGAGTCCCCCCAATCCCCTGGGGAACAGAGCTGTCTTTGTCCCTGTGGCGGGCGTGCTCACCTCTGCTGCTGGGAAAACATCGACGTGCAGACAACTCAGGCCAGCTGCGGTGGGGTCCATACACTAGGAAGCACGAGGGAAAGAGAGGACAAAAGGAATGAACGGAAAGAAGCAGTATTCTGGCATAGGAATGAAGGCGTCACAGCTGGAAAGCTATGAACAAAATCAGTGGGTACATACCTACGGACCTGTCTCCATAACGGCATCGTGGCAGGGCTATCTCCCAAAGGGAGAAGGCTGTCCTGATAGGATGGGTTGGGAGCTGAAGGTTTGCATGGAGTGGCAAGGTGGAGGTAGGCCTCCAGGCTCCGAAAGCCTTTGAGAGAGCAATGGCCCTCCTGGATTGGCCCTTCTTGCTAGATCAGGCCGGCGGCGGGGGCGGCCGCGGCGGCGGCAGCTGCGGGGGAAGGCCATTCCAGGAGCATATTGCCCCCAGCCAGTGCCGCCCTGGGGGGCGGCTGAGGCAGAGAGAGGAGGAAAACCTGAGAGTTGCTGTTAGAGCAGGTGTCCACAAGACGGCGCCAGAGCACCTTCTGGACCCAGGTGCAGCGGCAAGGCTGCAGGTGCAGGCTGAGTGGTGGGATGGAGAGTGTGTGGATAGGAAGCCACAGCAAGCGCCCAGAGGCCTTTGCGTTGGTTCCTGGGCACCGGGGACTGTCTGGTCCAAGACGCCTCCTGTCAGGCAGAGGACACAGGCGTCCCTGTAGCATTGGGAGGTGGATCGGCAGCCTGGTGGCTTGGGAGTGTGCTTCGAAGGCTGCTGGAAGGAGTCACTGGGTGTCGGAACGCCTTGTGTTCCTCCAGACGCAGGAGCGGAGACCCGCCCAGCATCTGTGTGGTCTCGGGAGCTGGCCATTTGCAAGGCCCTGACCGTCGGTGGTGGATGTGGGTGGAGAATCAGGCGGCGGCTGCTGCTGCTGCTGCTGCTGCTGCTGCTGCTGCTGCTGCTGCTGCTGCTGCTGCTGTGGAAGGAATGGGGGGCTTTGGTGGCTTTGTGGTGGACCCAGAGCTGGGCGAATCCCTGTGCTTCTCCCTTCCAAAGGCTCAGGGGAGTTTCCTTCTTGCCTTTTGAGAGGAGCCTCCCGTTTCCGGACGGGGCCAGGGTATGGAGGCCTGAGCGAACCCAGGTCTGGTGAATGAAGCAGGGTTGATTGGAATCACCCAGCAAGCTCTCAGGGAGTTCCCTCGTGGCTGCCTGGCTTGAGAGTGTCTATCTGGCAGTGCTGTGGCTGTGGACATGGCTCCAGCGAGATCCAAGTCTGGCCAAAGGGCACCCCATTGTCACAGGGGGCATCGAGATCCATTTATAAAGACGAAGAGATGGGGACAGTATGAGCTTAATTGAGAAAGAAGAAAAGGGGTACACATGCTTATTCTGACAGTGTAGCTAAGGGTATTGCCAGATGAGGCCGTCCCAAAGGCTCTCCTGACCCTCTGCCTCAGGTGGCAGAGTGTTTGAAGGGCAAGCCTTGGGATGGACAGCATCGCAGTGGATTCATTGCCGGGGCAGAGTGTATCTGCATGCCACACATGGGGGCAGGAACATCAATTAGGGATTTAGAAACATAAAAGGAAAGGCTAGTACAGAAAGAAATTTATCCACGCTTGGTCATCACGTCGGGTCCCAGCTCATAGTGCCAGTGCCCCTTGTCAGGGTCAACGGAGCCCGCCTGGCTTCTCCTGAGAGGCAGGGCTATGTAGCATAGCACATGCTGTGGGGAATCCCAAGCCATTAAGGGTGTGGGATTTTATCGGTGATTATTTTCCATTCTCACGGATGTATGGTGCCCAGTTTCACTTGAGCACAAACGCGATCCAGTCGTACATGTATATGCATCTTCTTTTGGTCGCAGTGTCTTCCATTTTGGTTCCACAGAAGTGGCCAGGTAGAATCCCTGTGCTATAGAGCAGGACTTCATTGCTAACACATGCCAAGCACAAGAGGTTGACGCTACCACTCCCAAATCCCAGGCCTTCCCACAGCCTCCCCCTACCATCTGGCAACCACAGCGATGTTTTCCAGTCTATGAGCTGCTTCTACATAGAAAGGTTCGTTGGTTCCATTTGCTAGCTTCCACATAGAAGGGATAGCCCTTGGTATGTGTCGTTCGTGTTCCGACTTAGTTCACCTAGTATGAAACGAGGTGTCACCTAGCTTCTCGTGCCACCTACATGGCTGCGAATGGCATTTTCCTCTTGCTCTGGGGTTTTCGGGGTTCTGCTTTTTTTTTTTTTTTTCTCAATGTTTGAGGAGCATTCCAATGTGTACATATCCACTCTCTTCCTAATCCAATCATCTCTCGATGGACATTGAGTTGTTTTCCATGGCTGGCTATTGGGAAGTGTGCTGCATGAACATAGCGGGGGCTTTTACATTTTTCAAAGACCCAATTCCGGAAATAGGACCAAGAGTGGGAGGCCTGGGTGCTGAGGTCGTCCGCTATTGATTTTTGTGGATTCCCTCGATCGTGTGGTCCATCGCGGTTGTCCACACGTACAAAAATACCCACCGTGGAGGAGGGCATCTTCTTGTCCACACCCTCTCAGGGATGTGTGCCTTGTAGACTTCCTAATGGTGGCCCTTCAGAGAGAGGTGGGTTGGTCCTGCAGAGTCCCTTTGACGTGCATGTCTCTCCTCATGAGGGATGCGGGGCACATGTCTCCCAGTGCTTTTTGCCCTCTGCATGTCTGTTTCGGGAAATGTCTCTTGAGGTCTTTTGCCATTTTCCCCTTGGGTTTGGGGTTTTGTTGGGCTGTTGGCTGGTGTCTGCGGTCGAGCTGTTGATTGGGAGACCCCAGGCTGACCTGGGCTCTGGTGCCAGGAGGAAAGTGCCTGAGGGTCGTGCATGGAAGCTGGTCAAACGGTGATCCTTTGGTGAGCAGCTGTGTTAATCCCTGGGCAGTTTCTCGCCTGAGGTCTCCTGAAACGCCGTCCTTGTCTTTACCTTGGAGCCTCTTCCGTTCCCTCAATACAGCTGGTCCGGAAATCGGACCTAAGGCTGGTAGATTGACTGCGAAAAAGGGAGGTGTCCCCAAGAGTCCCCCCAATCCCCTGGGGAACAGAGCTGTCTTTGTCCCTGTGGCGGGCGTGCTCACCTCTGCTGCTGGGAAAACATCGACGTGCAGACAACTCAGGCCAGCTGCGGTGGGGTCCATACACTAGGAAGCACGAGGGAAAGAGAGGACAAAAGGAATGAACGGAAAGAAGCAGTATTCTGGCATAGGAATGAAGGCGTCACAGCTGGAAAGCTATGAACAAAATCAGTGGGTACATACCTACGGACCTGTCTCCATAACGGCATCGTGGCAGGGCTATCTCCCAAAGGGAGAAGGCTGTCCTGATAGGATGGGTTGGGAGCTGAAGGTTTGCATGGAGTGGCAAGGTGGAGGTGGGCCTCCAGGCTCCGAAAGCCTTTGAGAGAGCAATGGCCCTCCTGGATTGGCCCTTCTTGCTAGATCAGGCCGGCGGCGGGGGCGGCCGCGGCGGCGGCAGCTGCGGGGGAAGGCCATTCCAGGAGCATATTGCCCCCAGCCAGTGCCGCCCTGGGGGGCGGCTGAGGCAGAGAGAGGAGGAAAACCTGAGAGTTGCTGTTAGAGCAGGTGTCCACAAGACGGCGCCAGAGCACCTTCTGGACCCAGGTGCAGCGGCAAGGCTGCAGGTGCAGGCTGAGTGGTGGGATGGAGAGTGTGTGGATAGGAAGCCACAGCAAGCGCCCAGAGGCCTTTGCGTTGGTTCCTGGGCACCGGGGACTGTCTGGTCCAAGACGCCTCCTGTCAGGCAGAGGACACAGGCGTCCCTGTAGCATTGGGAGGTGGATCGGCAGCCTGGTGGCTTGGGAGTGTGCTTCGAAGGCTGCTGGAAGGAGTCACTGGGTGTCGGAACGCCTTGTGTTCCTCCAGACGCAGGAGCGGAGACCCGCCCAGCATCTGTGTGGTCTCGGGAGCTGGCCATTTGCAAGGCCCTGACCGTCGGTGGTGGATGTGGGTGGAGAATCAGGCGGCTGCTGCTGCTGCTGCTGCTGCTGCTGCTGCTGCTGCTGCTGCTGCTGCTGTGGAAGGAATGGGGGGCTTTGGTGGCTTTGTGGTGGACCCAGAGCTGGGCGAATCCCTGTGCTTCTCCCTTCCAAAGGCTCAGGGGAGTTTCCTTCTTGCCTTTTGAGAGGAGCCTCCCGTTTCCGGACGGGGCCAGGGTATGGAGGCCTGAGCGAACCCAGGTCTGGTGAATGAAGCAGGGTTGATTGGAATCACCCAGCAAGCTCTCAGGGAGTTCCCTCGTGGCTGCCTGGCTTGAGAGTGTCTATCTGGCAGTGCTGTGGCTGTGGACATGGCTCCAGCGAGATCCAAGTCTGGCCAAAGGGCACCCCATTGTCACAGGGGGCATCGAGATCCATTTATAAAGACGAAGAGATGGGGACAGTATGAGCTTAATTGAGAAAGAAGAAAAGGGGTACACATGCTTATTCTGACAGTGTAGCTAAGGGTATTGCCAGATGAGGCCGTCCCAAAGGCTCTCCTGACCCTCTGCCTCAGGTGGCAGAGTGTTTGAAGGGCAAGCCTTGGGATGGACAGCATCGCAGTGGATTCATTGCCGGGGCAGAGTGTATCTGCATGCCACACATGGGGGCAGGAACATCAATTAGGGATTTAGAAACATAAAAGGAAAGGCTAGTACAGAAAGAAATTTATCCACGCTTGGTCATCACGTCGGGTCCCAGCTCATAGTGCCAGTGCCCCTTGTCAGGGTCAACGGAGCCCGCCTGGCTTCTCCTGAGAGGCAGGGCTATGTAGCATAGCACATGCTGTGGGGAATCCCAAGCCATTAAGGGTGTGGGATTTTATCGGTGATTATTTTCCATTCTCACGGATGTATGGTGCCCAGTTTCACTTGAGCACAAACGCGATCCAGTCGTACATGTATATGCATCTTCTTTTGGTCGCAGTGTCTTCCATTTTGGTTCCACAGAAGTGGCCAGGTAGAATCCCTGTGCTATAGAGCAGGACTTCATTGCTAACACATGCCAAGCACAAGAGGTTGACGCTACCACTCCCAAATCCCAGGCCTTCCCACAGCCTCCCCCTACCATCTGGCAACCACAGCGATGTTTTCCAGTCTATGAGCTGCTTCTACATAGAAAGGTTCGTTGGTTCCATTTGCTAGCTTCCACATAGAAGGGATAGCCCTTGGTATGTGTCGTTCGTGTTCCGACTTAGTTCACCTAGTATGAAACGAGGTGTCACCTAGCTTCTCGTGCCACCTACATGGCTGCGAATGGCATTTTCCTCTTGCTCTGGGGTTTTCGGGGTTCTGCTTTTTTTTTTTTTTTCTCAATGTTTGAGGAGCATTCCAATGTGTACATATCCACTCTCTTCCTAATCCAATCATCTCTCGATGGACATTGAGTTGTTTTCCATGGCTGGCTATTGGGAAGTGTGCTGCATGAACATAGCGGGGGCTTTTACATTTTTCAAAGACCCAATTCCGGAAATAGGACCAAGAGTGGGAGGCCTGGGTGCTGAGGTCGTCCGCTATTGATTTTTGTGGATTCCCTCGATCGTGTGGTCCATCGCGGTTGTCCACACGTACAAAAATACCCACCGTGGAGGAGGGCATCTTCTTGTCCACACCCTCTCAGGGATGTGTGCCTTGTAGACTTCCTAATGGTGGCCCTTCAGAGAGAGGTGGGTTGGTCCTGCAGAGTCCCTTTGACGTGCATGTCTCTCCTCATGAGGGATGCGGGGCACATGTCTCCCAGTGCTTTTTGCCCTCTGCATGTCTGTTTCGGGAAATGTCTCTTGAGGTCTTTTGCCATTTTCCCCTTGGGTTTGGGGTTTTGTTGGGCTGTTGGCTGGTGTCTGCGGTCGAGCTGTTGATTGGGAGACCCCAGGCTGACCTGGGCTCTGGTGCCAGGAGGAAAGTGCCTGAGGGTCGTGCATGGAAGGTGGTCAAACGGTGATCCTTTGGTGAGCAGCTGTGTTAATCCCTGGGCAGTTTCTCGCCTGAGGTCTCCTGAAACGCCGTCCTTGTCTTTACCTTGGAGCCTCTTCCGTTCCCTCAATACAGCTGGTCCGGAAATCGGACCTAAGGCTGGTAGATTGACTGCGAAAAAGGGAGGTGTCCCCAAGAGTCCCCCCAGTCCCCTGGGGAACAGAGCTGTCTTTGTCCCTGTGGCGGGCGTGCTCACCTCTGCTGCTGGGAAAACATCGACGTGCAGACAACTCAGGCCAGCTGCGGTGGGGTCCATACACTAGGAAGCACGAGGGAAAGAGAGGACAAAAGGAATGAACGGAAAGAAGCAGTATTCTGGCATAGGAATGAAGGCGTCACAGCTGGAAAGCTATGAACAAAATCAGTGGGTACATACCTACGGACCTGTCTCCATAACGGCATCGTGGCAGGGCTATCTCCCAAAGGGAGAAGGCTGTCCTGATAGGATGGGTTGGGAGCTGAAGGTTTGCATGGAGTGGCAAGGTGGAGGTGGGCCTCCAGGCTCCGAAAGCCTTTGAGAGAGCAATGGCCCTCCTGGATTGGCCCTTCTTGCTAGATCAGGCCGGCGGCGGGGGCGGCCGCGGCGGCGGCAGCTGCGGGGGAAGGCCATTCCAGGAGCATATTGCCCCCAGCCAGTGCCGCCCTGGGGGGCGGCTGAGGCAGAGAGAGGAGGAAAACCTGAGAGTTGCTGTTAGAGCAGGTGTCCACAAGACGGCGCCAGAGCACCTTCTGGACCCAGGTGCAGCGGCAAGGCTGCAGGTGCAGGCTGAGTGGTGGGATGGAGAGTGTGTGGATAGGAAGCCACAGCAAGCGCCCAGAGGCCTTTGCGTTGGTTCCTGGGCACCGGGGACTGTCTGGTCCAAGACGCCTCCTGTCAGGCAGAGGACACAGGCGTCCCTGTAGCATTGGGAGGTGGATCGGCAGCCTGGTGGCTTGGGAGTGTGCTTCGAAGGCTGCTGGAAGGAGTCACTGGGTGTCGGAACGCCTTGTGTTCCTCCAGACGCAGGAGCGGAGACCCGCCCAGCATCTGTGTGGTCTCGGGAGCTGGCCATTTGCAAGGCCCTGACCGTCGGTGGTGGATGTGGGTGGAGAATCAGGCGGCGGCTGCTGCTGCTGCTGCTGCTGCTGCTGCTGCTGCTGCTGCTGCTGCTGTGGAAGGAATGGGGGGCTTTGGTGGCTTTGTGGTGGACCCAGAGCTGGGCGAATCCCTGTGCTTCTCCCTTCCAAAGGCTCAGGGGAGTTTCCTTCTTGCCTTTTGAGAGGAGCCTCCCGTTTCCGGACGGGGCCAGGGTATGGAGGCCTGAGCGAACCCAGGTCTGGTGAATGAAGCAGGGTTGATTGGAATCACCCAGCAAGCTCTCAGGGAGTTCCCTCGTGGCTGCCTGGCTTGAGAGTGTCTATCTGGCAGTGCTGTGGCTGTGGACATGGCTCCAGCGAGATCCAAGTCTGGCCAAAGGGCACCCCATTGTCACAGGGGGCATCGAGATCCATTTATAAAGACGAAGAGATGGGGACAGTATGAGCTTAATTGAGAAAGAAGAAAAGGGGTACACATGCTTATTCTGACAGTGTAGCTAAGGGTATTGCCAGATGAGGCCGTCCCAAAGGCTCTCCTGACCCTCTGCCTCAGGTGGCAGAGTGTTTGAAGGGCAAGCCTTGGGATGGACAGCATCGCAGTGGATTCATTGCCGGGGCAGAGTGTATCTGCATGCCACACATGGGGGCAGGAACATCAATTAGGGATTTAGAAACATAAAAGGAAAGGCTAGTACAGAAAGAAATTTATCCACGCTTGGTCATCACGTCGGGTCCCAGCTCATAGTGCCAGTGCCCCTTGTCAGGGTCAACGGAGCCCGCCTGGCTTCTCCTGAGAGGCAGGGCTATGTAGCATAGCACATGCTGTGGGGAATCCCAAGCCATTAAGGGTGTGGGATTTTATCGGTGATTATTTTCCATTCTCACGGATGTATGGTGCCCAGTTTCACTTGAGCACAAACGCGATCCAGTCGTACATGTATATGCATCTTCTTTTGGTCGCAGTGTCTTCCATTTTGGTTCCACAGAAGTGGCCAGGTAGAATCCCTGTGCTATAGAGCAGGACTTCATTGCTAACACATGCCAAGCACAAGAGGTTGACGCTACCACTCCCAAATCCCAGGCCTTCCCACAGCCTCCCCCTACCATCTGGCAACCACAGCGATGTTTTCCAGTCTATGAGCTGCTTCTACATAGAAAGGTTCGTTGGTTCCATTTGCTAGCTTCCACATAGAAGGGATAGCCCTTGGTATGTGTCGTTCGTGTTCCGACTTAGTTCACCTAGTATGAAACGAGGTGTCACCTAGCTTCTCGTGCCACCTACATGGCTGCGAATGGCATTTTCCTCTTGCTCTGGGGTTTTCGGGGTTCTGCTTTTTTTTTTTTTTTTCTCAATGTTTGAGGAGCATTCCAATGTGTACATATCCACTCTCTTCCTAATCCAATCATCTCTCGATGGACATTGAGTTGTTTTCCATGTCTGGCTATTGGGAAGTGTGCTGCATGAACATAGCGGGGGCTTTTACATTTTTCAAAGACCCAATTCCGGAAATAGGACCAAGAGTGGGAGGCCTGGGTGCTGAGGTCGTCCGCTATTGATTTTTGTGGATTCCCTCGATCGTGTGGTCCATCGCGGTTGTCCACACGTACAAAAATACCCACCGTGGAGGAGGGCATCTTCTTGTCCACACCCTCTCAGGGATGTGTGCCTTGTAGACTTCCTAATGGTGGCCCTTCAGAGAGAGGTGGGTTGGTCCTGCAGAGTCCCTTTGACGTGCATGTCTCTCCTCATGAGGGATGCGGGGCACATGTCTCCCAGTGCTTTTTGCCCTCTGCATGTCTGTTTCGGGAAATGTCTCTTGAGGTCTTTTGCCATTTTCCCCTTGGGTTTGGGGTTTTGTTGGGCTGTTGGCTGGTGTCTGCGGTCGAGCTGTTGATTGGGAGACCCCAGGCTGACCTGGGCTCTGGTGCCAGGAGGAAAGTGCCTGAGGGTCGTGCATGGAAGCTGGTCAAACGGTGATCCTTTGGTGAGCAGCTGTGTTAATCCCTGGGCAGTTTCTCGCCTGAGGTCTCCTGAAACGCCGTCCTTGTCTTTACCTTGGAGCCTCTTCCGTTCCCTCAATACAGCTGGTCCGGAAATCGGACCTAAGGCTGGTAGATTGACTGCGAAAAAGGGAGGTGTCCCCAAGAGTCCCCCCAATCCCCTGGGGAACAGAGCTGTCTTTGTCCCTGTGGCGGGCGTGCTCACCTCTGCTGCTGGGAAAACATCGACGTGCAGACAACTCAGGCCAGCTGCGGTGGGGTCCATACACTAGGAAGCACGAGGGAAAGAGAGGACAAAAGGAATGAACGGAAAGAAGCAGTATTCTGGCATAGGAATGAAGGCGTCACAGCTGGAAAGCTATGAACAAAATCAGTGGGTACATACCTACGGACCTGTCTCCATAACGGCATCGTGGCAGGGCTATCTCCCAAAGGGAGAAGGCTGTCCTGATAGGATGGGTTGGGAGCTGAAGGTTTGCATGGAGTGGCAAGGTGGAGGTGGGCCTCCAGGCTCCGAAAGCCTTTGAGAGAGCAATGGCCCTCCCGGATTGGCCCTTCTTGCTAGATCAGGCCGGCGGCGGGGGCGGCCGCGGCGGCGGCAGCTGCGGGGGAAGGCCATTCCAGGAGCATATTGCCCCCAGCCAGTGCCGCCCTGGGGGGCGGCTGAGGCAGAGAGAGGAGGAAAACCTGAGAGTTGCTGTTAGAGCAGGTGTCCACAAGACGGCGCCAGAGCACCTTCTGGACCCAGGTGCAGCGGCAAGGCTGCAGGTGCAGGCTGAGTGGTGGGATGGAGAGTGTGTGGATAGGAAGCCACAGCAAGCGCCCAGAGGCCTTTGCGTTGGTTCCTGGGCACCGGGGACTGTCTGGTCCAAGACGCCTCCTGTCAGGCAGAGGACACAGGCGTCCCTGTAGCATTGGGAGGTGGATCAGCAGCCTGGTGGCTTGGGAGTGTGCTTCGAAGGCTGCTGGAAGGAGTCACTGGGTGTCGGAACGCCTTGTGTTCCTCCAGACGCAGGAGCGGAGACCCGCCCAGCATCTGTGTGGTCTCGGGAGCTGGCCATTTGCAAGGCCCTGACCGTCGGTGGTGGATGTGGGTGGAGAATCAGGCGGCGGCGGCGGCTGCTGCTGCTGCTGCTGCTGTGGAAGGAATGGGGGGCTTTGGTGGCTTTGTGGTGGACCCAGAGCTGGGCGAATCCCTGTGCTTCTCCCTTCCAAAGGCTCAGGGGAGTTTCCTTCTTGCCTTTTGAGAGGAGCCTCCCGTTTCCGGACGGGGCCAGGGTATGGAGGCCTGAGCGAACCCAGGTCTGGTGAATGAAGCAGGGTTGATTGGAATCACCCAGCAAGCTCTCAGGGAGTTCCCTCGTGGCTGCCTGGCTTGAGAGTGTCTATCTGGCAGTGCTGTGGCTGTGGACATGGCTCCAGCGAGATCCAAGTCTGGCCAAAGGGCACCCCATTGTCACAGGGGGCATCGAGATCCATTTATAAAGACGAAGAGATGGGGACAGTATGAGCTTAATTGAGAAAGAAGAAAAGGGGTACACATGCTTATTCTGACAGTGTAGCTAAGGGTATTGCCAGATGAGGCCGTCCCAAAGGCTCTCCTGACCCTCTGCCTCAGGTGGCAGAGTGTTTGAAGGGCAAGCCTTGGGATGGACAGCATCGCAGTGGATTCATTGCCGGGGCAGAGTGTATCTGCATGCCACACATGGGGGCAGGAACATCAATTAGGGATTTAGAAACATAAAAGGAAAGGCTAGTACAGAAAGAAATTTATCCACGCTTGGTCATCACGTCGGGTCCCAGCTCATAGTGCCAGTGCCCCTTGTCAGGGTCAACGGAGCCCGCCTGGCTTCTCCTGAGAGGCAGGGCTATGTAGCATAGCACATGCTGTGGGGAATCCCAAGCCATTAAGGGTGTGGGATTTTATCGGTGATTATTTTCCATTCTCACGGATGTATGGTGCCCAGTTTCACTTGAGCACAAACGCGATCCAGTCGTACATGTATATGCATCTTCTTTTGGTCGCAGTGTCTTCCATTTTGGTTCCACAGAAGTGGCCAGGTAGAATCCCTGTGCTATAGAGCAGGACTTCATTGCTAACACATGCCAAGCACAAGAGGTTGACGCTACCACTCCCAAATCCCAGGCCTTCCCACAGCCTCCCCCTACCATCTGGCAACCACAGCGATGTTTTCCAGTCTATGAGCTGCTTCTACATAGAAAGGTTCGTTGGTTCCATTTGCTAGCTTCCACATAGAAGGGATAGCCCTTGGTATGTGTCGTTCGTGTTCCGACTTAGTTCACCTAGTATGAAACGAGGTGTCACCTAGCTTCTCGTGCCACCTACATGGCTGCGAATGGCATTTTCCTCTTGCTCTGGGGTTTTCGGGGTTCTGCTTTTTTTTTTTTTCTCAATGTTTGAGGAGCATTCCAATGTGTACATATCCACTCTCTTCCTAATCCAATCATCTCTCGATGGACATTGAGTTGTTTTCCATGGCTGGCTATTGGGAAGTGTGCTGCATGAACATAGCGGGGGCTTTTACATTTTTCAAAGACCCAATTCCGGAAATAGGACCAAGAGTGGGAGGCCTGGGTGCTGAGGTCGTCCGCTATTGATTTTTGTGGATTCCCTCGATCGTGTGGTCCATCGCGGTTGTCCACACGTACAAAAATACCCACCGTGGAGGAGGGCATCTTCTTGTCCACACCCTCTCAGGGATGTGTGCCTTGTAGACTTCCTAATGGTGGCCCTTCAGAGAGAGGTGGGTTGGTCCTGCAGAGTCCCTTTGACGTGCATGTCTCTCCTCATGAGGGATGCGGGGCACATGTCTCCCAGTGCTTTTTGCCCTCTGCATGTCTGTTTCGGGAAATGTCTCTTGAGGTCTTTTGCCATTTTCCCCTTGGGTTTGGGGTTTTGTTGGGCTGTTGGCTGGTGTCTGCGGTCGAGCTGTTGATTGGGAGACCCCAGGCTGACCTGGGCTCTGGTGCCAGGAGGAAAGTGCCTGAGGGTCGTGCATGGAAGGTGGTCAAACGGTGATCCTTTGGTGAGCAGCTGTGTTAATCCCTGGGCAGTTTCTCGCCTGAGGTCTCCTGAAACGCCGTCCTTGTCTTTACCTTGGAGCCTCTTCCGTTCCCTCAATACAGCTGGTCCGGAAATCGGACCTAAGGCTGGTAGATTGACTGCGAAAAAGGGAGGTGTCCCCAAGAGTCCCCCCAATCCCCTGGGGAACAGAGCTGTCTTTGTCCCTGTGGCGGGCGTGCTCACCTCTGCTGCTGGGAAAACATCGACGTGCAGACAACTCAGGCCAGCTGCGGTGGGGTCCATACACTAGGAAGCACGAGGGAAAGAGAGGACAAAAGGAATGAACGGAAAGAAGCAGTATTCTGGCATAGGAATGAAGGCGTCACAGCTGGAAAGCTATGAACAAAATCAGTGGGTACATACCTACGGACCTGTCTCCATAACGGCATCGTGGCAGGGCTATCTCCCAAAGGGAGAAGGCTGTCCTGATAGGATGGGTTGGGAGCTGAAGGTTTGCATGGAGTGGCAAGGTGGAGGTGGGCCTCCAGGCTCCGAAAGCCTTTGAGAGAGCAATGGCCCTCCTGGATTGGCCCTTCTTGCTAGATCAGGCCGGCGGCGGGGGCGGCCGCGGCGGCGGCAGCTGCGGGGGAAGGCCATTCCAGGAGCATATTGCCCCCAGCCAGTGCCGCCCTGGGGGGCGGCTGAGGCAGAGAGAGGAGGAAAACCTGAGAGTTGCTGTTAGAGCAGGTGTCCACAAGACGGCGCCAGAGCACCTTCTGGACCCAGGTGCAGCGGCAAGGCTGCAGGTGCAGGCTGAGTGGTGGGATGGAGAGTGTGTGGATAGGAAGCCACAGCAAGCGCCCAGAGGCCTTTGCGTTGGTTCCTGGGCACCGGGGACTGTCTGGTCCAAGACGCCTCCTGTCAGGCAGAGGACACAGGCGTCCCTGTAGCATTGGGAGGTGGATCGGCAGCCTGGTGGCTTGGGAGTGTGCTTCGAAGGCTGCTGGAAGGAGTCACTGGGTGTCGGAACGCCTTGTGTTCCTCCAGACGCAGGAGCGGAGACCCGCCCAGCATCTGTGTGGTCTCGGGAGCTGGCCATTTGCCAGGCCCTGACCGTCGGTGGTGGATGTGGGTGGAGAATCAGGCGGCGGCTGCTGCTGCTGCTGCTGCTGCTGCTGCTGCTGCTGCTGTGGAAGGAATGGGGGGCTTTGGTGGCTTTGTGGTGGACCCAGAGCTGGGCGAATCCCTGTGCTTCTCCCTTCCAAAGGCTCAGGGGAGTTTCCTTCTTGCCTTTTGAGAGGAGCCTCCCGTTTCCGGACGGGGCCAGGGTATGGAGGCCTGAGCGAACCCAGGTCTGGTGAATGAAGCAGGGTTGATTGGAATCACCCAGCAAGCTCTCAGGGAGTTCCCTCGTGGCTGCCTGGCTTGAGAGTGTCTATCTGGCAGTGCTGTGGCTGTGGACATGGCTCCAGCGAGATCCAAGTCTGGCCAAAGGGCACCCCATTGTCACAGGGGGCATCGAGATCCATTTATAAAGACGAAGAGATGGGGACAGTATGAGCTTAATTGAGAAAGAAGAAAAGGGGTACACATGCTTATTCTGACAGTGTAGCTAAGGGTATTGCCAGATGAGGCCGTCCCAAAGGCTCTCCTGACCCTCTGCCTCAGGTGGCAGAGTGTTTGAAGGGCAAGCCTTGGGATGGACAGCATCGCAGTGGATTCATTGCCGGGGCAGAGTGTATCTGCATGCCACACATGGGGGCAGGAACATCAATTAGGGATTTAGAAACATAAAAGGAAAGGCTAGTACAGAAAGAAATTTATCCACGCTTGGTCATCACGTCGGGTCCCAGCTCATAGTGCCAGTGCCCCTTGTCAGGGTCAACGGAGCCCGCCTGGCTTCTCCTGAGAGGCAGGGCTATGTAGCATAGCACATGCTGTGGGGAATCCCAAGCCATTAAGGGTGTGGGATTTTATCGGTGATTATTTTCCATTCTCACGGATGTATGGTGCCCAGTTTCACTTGAGCACAAACGCGATCCAGTCGTACATGTATATGCATCTTCTTTTGGTCGCAGTGTCTTCCATTTTGGTTCCACAGAAGTGGCCAGGTAGAATCCCTGTGCTATAGAGCAGGACTTCATTGCTAACACATGCCAAGCACAAGAGGTTGACGCTACCACTCCCAAATCCCAGGCCTTCCCACAGCCTCCCCCTACCATCTGGCAACCACAGCGATGTTTTCCAGTCTATGAGCTGCTTCTACATAGAAAGGTTCGTTGGTTCCATTTGCTAGCTTCCACATAGAAGGGATAGCCCTTGGTATGTGTCGTTCGTGTTCCGACTTAGTTCACCTAGTATGAAACGAGGTGTCACCTAGCTTCTCGTGCCACCTACATGGCTGCGAATGGCATTTTCCTCTTGCTCTGGGGTTTTCGGGGTTCTGCTTTTTTTTTTTTTTTCTCAATGTTTGAGGAGCATTCCAATGTGTACATATCCACTCTCTTCCTAATCCAATCATCTCTCGATGGACATTGAGTAGTTTTCCATGGCTGGCTATTGGGAAGTGTGCTGCATGAACATAGCGGGGGCTTTTACATTTTTCAAAGACCCAATTCCGGAAATAGGACCAAGAGTGGGAGGCCTGGGTGCTGAGGTCGTCCGCTATTGATTTTTGTGGATTCCCTCGATCGTGTGGTCCATCGCGGTTGTCCACACGTACAAAAATACCCACCGTGGAGGAGGGCATCTTCTTGTCCACACCCTCTCAGGGATGTGTGCCTTGTAGACTTCCTAATGGTGGCCCTTCAGAGAGAGGTGGGTTGGTCCTGCAGAGTCCCTTTGACGTGCATGTCTCTCCTCATGAGGGATGCGGGGCACATGTCTCCCAGTGCTTTTTGCCCTCTGCATGTCTGTTTCGGGAAATGTCTCTTGAGGTCTTTTGCCATTTTCCCCTTGGGTTTGGGGTTTTGTTGGGCTGTTGGCTGGTGTCTGCGGTCGAGCTGTTGATTGGGAGAGCCCAGGCTGACCTGGGCTCTGGTGCCAGGAGGAAAGTGCCTGAGGGTCGTGCATGGAAGGTGGTCAAACGGTGATCCTTTGGTGAGCAGCTGTGTTAATCCCTGGGCAGTTTCTCGCCTGAGGTCTCCTGAAACGCCGTCCTTGTCTTTACCTTGGAGCCTCTTCCGTTCCCTCAATACAGCTGGTCCGGAAATCGGACCTAAGGCTGGTAGATTGACTGCGAAAAAGGGAGGTGTCCCCAAGAGTCCCCCCAATCCCCTGGGGAACAGAGCTGTCTTTGTCCCTGTGGCGGGCGTGCTCACCTCTGCTGCTGGGAAAACATCGACGTGCAGACAACTCAGGCCAGCTGCGGTGGGGTCCATACACTAGGAAGCACGAGGGAAAGAGAGGACAAAAGGAATGAACGGAAAGAAGCAGTATTCTGGCATAGGAATGAAGGCGTCACAGCTGGAAAGCTATGAACAAAATCAGTGGGTACATACCTACGGACCTGTCTCCATAACGGCATCGTGGCAGGGCTATCTCCCAAAGGGAGAAGGCTGTCCTGATAGGATGGGTTGGGAGCTGAAGGTTTGCATGGAGTGGCAAGGTGGAGGTGGGCCTCCAGGCTCCGAAAGCCTTTGAGAGAGCAATGGCCCTCCTGGATTGGCCCTTCTTGCTAGATCAGGCCGGCGGCGGGGGCGGCCGCGGCGGCGGCAGCGCAGCTGCGGGGGAAGGCCATTCCAGGAGCATATTGCCCCCAGCCAGTGCCGCCCTGGGGGGCGGCTGAGGCAGAGAGAGGAGGAAAACCTGAGAGTTGCTGTTAGAGCAGGTGTCCACAAGACGGCGCCAGAGCACCTTCTGGACCCAGGTGCAGCGGCAAGGCTGCAGGTGCAGGCTGAGTGGTGGGATGGAGAGTGTGTGGATAGGAAGCCACAGCAAGCGCCCAGAGGCCTTTGCGTTGGTTCCTGGGCACCGGGGACTGTCTGGTCCAAGACGCCTCCTGTCAGGCAGAGGACACAGGCGTCCCTGTAGCATTGGGAGGTGGATCGGCAGCCTGGTGGCTTGGGAGTGTGCTTCGAAGGCTGCTGGAAGGAGTCACTGGGTGTCGGAACGCCTTGTGTTCCTCCAGACGCAGGAGCGGAGACCCGCCCAGCATCTGTGTGGTCTCGGGAGCTGGCCATTTGCCAGGCCCTGACCGTCGGTGGTGGATGTGGGTGGAGAATCAGGCTGCTGCTGCTGCTGCTGCTGCGGAAGGAATGGGGGGCTTTGGTGGCTTTGTGGTGGACCCAGAGCTGGGCGAATCCCTGTGCTTTTCCCTTCCAAAGGCTCATGGGAGTTTCCTTCTTGCCTTTTGAGAGGAGCCTCCCGTTTCCAGACGGGGCCAGGGTATGGAGGCCTGAGCGAACCCAGGTCTGGTGAATGAAGCAGGGTTGATTGGAATCACCCAGCAAGCTCTCAGGGAGTTCCCTCGTGGCTGCCTGGCTTGAGAGTGTCTATCTGGCAGTGCTGTGGCTGTGGACATGGCTCCAGCGAGATCCAAGTCTGGCCAAAGGGCACCCCATTGTCACAGGGGGCATCGAGATCCATTTTTAAAGATGAAGAGTTGGCGAAAGTGTGAGCGTAATTGAGAAAGAAGAAAAGGGGTACACATGCTTATTCTGACAGTGTAGCTAAGGGTATTGCCAGATGAGGCAGTCCCAAAGGCTCTCCTGACCCTCTGCCTCAGGTGGCAGAGTGTTTGAAGGGCAAGCCTTGGGATGGACAGCATCACAGTGGATTCATTGCCGGGGCAGAGTGTATCTGCATGCCATACATGGGGGCAGGAACCTCAATTAGGAATTTAGAAACATAAAAGGAAATGCTAGTACAGAAAGAAATTCGTCCACACTTGGTCATCACGTCGGGTCCCAGCTCATAGTGCCAGTGCCCCTTGTCAGGGTCAACGGAGCCCGCCTGGCTTCTCCTGAGAGGCAGGGCTATGTAGCATAGCGCATGCTGTGGGGAATCCCAAGCCATTAAGGGTGTGGGATTTTATCGGTGATTATTTTCCATTCTCACGGATGTATGGTGCCCAGTTTCACTTGAGCACAAACGCGATCCAGTCGTACATGTATATGCATCTTCTTTTGGTCGCAGTGTCTTCCATTTTGGTTCCACAGAAGTGGCCAGGTAGAATCCCTGTGCTATAGAGCAGGACTTCATTGCTAACACATGCCAAGCACAAGAGGTTGACGCTACCACTCCCAAATCCCAGGCCTTCCCACAGCCTCCCCCTACCATCTGGCAACCACAGCGATGTTTTCCAGTCTATGAGCTGCTTCTACATAGAAAGGTTCGTTGGTTCCATTTGCTAGCTTCCACATAGAAGGGATAGCCCTTGGTATGTGTCGTTCGTGTTCCGACTTAGTTCACCTAGTATGAAACGAGGTGTCACCTAGCTTCTCGTGCCACCTACATGGCTGCGAATGGCATTTTCCTCTTGCTCTGGGGTTTTCGGGGTTCTGCTTTTTTTTTTTTCTCAATGTTTGAGGAGCATGCCAATGTGTACATATCCACTCTCTTCCTAATCCAATCATCTCTCGATGGACATTGAGTTGTTTTCCATGGCTGGCTATTGGGAAGTGTGCTGCATGAACATAGCGGGGGCTTTTACATTTTTCACAGACCCAATTCCGGAAATAGGACCAAGAGTGGGAGGCCTGGGTGCTGAGGTCGTCCGCTATTGATTTTTGTGGATTCCCTCGATCGTGTGGTCCATCGCGGTTGTCCACACGTACAAAAATACCCACCGTGGAGGAGGGCATCTTCTTGTCCACACCCTCTCAGGGATGTGTGCCTTGTAGACTTCCTAATGGTGGCCCTTCAGAGAGAGGTGGGTTGGTCCTGCAGAGTCCCTTTGACGTGCATGTCTCTCCTCATGAGGGATGCGGGGCACATGTCTCCCAGTGCTTTTTGCCCTCTGCATGTCTGTTTCGGGAAATGTCTCTTGAGGTCTTTTGCCATTTTCCCCTTGGGTTTGGGGTTTTGTTGGGCTGTTGGCTGGTGTCTGCGGTCGAGCTGTTGATTGGGAGAGCCCAGGCTGACCTGGGCTCTGGTGCCAGGAGGAAAGTGCCTGAGGGTCGTGCATGGAAGGTGGTCAAACGGTGATCCTTTGGTGAGCAGCTGTGTTAATCCCTGGGCAGTTTCTCGCCTGAGGTCTCCTGAAACGCCGTCCTTGTCTTTACCTTGGAGCCTCTTCCGTTCCCTCAATACAGCTGGTCCGGAAATCGGACCTAAGGCTGGTAGATTGATTGCGAACAAGGGAGGTGTCCCCAAGAGTCCCCCCAGTCCCCTGGGGAACAGAGCTGTCTTTGTCCCTGTGGCGGGCGTGCTCACCTCTGCTGCTGGGAAAACATCGACGTGCAGACAACTCAGGCCAGCTGCGGTGGGGTCCATACACTAGGAAGCACGAGGGAAAGAGAGGACAAAAGGAATGAACGGAAAGAAGCAGTATTCTGGCATAGGAATGAAGGCGTCACAGCTGGAAAGCTATGAACAAAATCAGTGGGTACATACCTACGGACCTGTCTCCATAATGGCATCGTGGCAGGGCTATCTCCCAAAGGGAGAAGGCTGTCCTGATAGGATGGGTTGGGAGCTGAAGGTTTGCATGGAGTGGCAAGGTGGAGGTGGGCCTCCAGGCTCCGAAAGCCTTTGAGAGAGCAATGGCCCTCCTGGATTGGCCCTTCTTGCTAGATCAGGCCGGGGGCGGCGGTTGCGTGTGCGGGGGCGGGGGAAGGCCATTCCAGGAGCATATTGCCCCCAGCCAGTGCCGCCCTGGGGGGCGGCTGAGGCAGAGAGAGGAGGAAAACCTGAGAGTTGCTGTTAGAGCAGGTGTCCACAAGACGGCGCCAGAGCACCTTCTGGACCCAGGTGCAGCGGCAAGGCTGCAGGTGCAGGCTGAGTGGTGGGATGGAGAGTGTGTGGATAGGAAGCCACAGCAAGCGCCCAGAGGCCTTTGCGTTGGTTCCTGGGCACCGGGGACTGTCTGGTCCAAGACGCCTCCTGTCAGGCAGAGGACACAGGCGTCCCTGTAGCATTGGGAGGTGGATCGGCAGCCTGGTGGCTTGGGAGTGTGCTTCGAAGGCTGCTGGATGGTGTCACTGGGTGTCGGAACGCCTTGTGTTCCTCCAGACGCAGGAGCGGAGACGCGCCCAGCATCTGTGTGGTCTCGGGAGCTGGCCATTTGCCAGGCCCTGACCGTCGGTGGTGGATGTGGGTGGAGAATCAGGCTGCTGCTGCTGCTGCCGCTGCGGAAGGAATGGGGGGCTTTGGTGGCTTTGTGGTGGACCCAGAGCTGGGCGAATCCCTGTGCTTTTCCCTTCCAAAGGCTCATGGGAGTTTCCTTCTTGCCTTTTGAGAGGAGCCTCCCGTTTCCGGACGGGGCCAGGGTATGGAGGCCTGAGCGAACCCAGGTCTGGTGAATGAAGCAGGGTTGATTGGAATCACCCAGCAAGCTCTCAGGGAGTTCCCTCGTGGCTGCCTGGCTTGAGAGTGTCTATCTGTGAGTGCTGTGGCTGTGGACATGGCTCCAGCGAGATCCAAGTCTGGCCAAAGGGCACCCCATTGTCACAGGGGGCATCGAGATCCATGTATAAAGACGAAGAGATGGGGACAGTATGAGCTTAATTGAGAAAGAAGAAAAGGGGTACACATGCTTATTCTGACAGTGTAGCTAAGGGTATTGCCAGATGAGGCAGTCCCAAAGGCTCTCCTGACCCTCTGCCTCAGGTGGCAGAGTGTTTGAAGGGCAAGCCTTGGGATGGACAGCATCGCAGTGGATTCATTGCCGGGGCAGAGTGTATCTGCATGCCACACATGGGGGCAGGAACCTCAATTAGGAATTTAGAAACATAAAAGGAAATGCTAGTACAGAAAGAAATTCATCCACGCTTGGTCATCACGTCGGGTCCCAGCTCATAGTGCCAGTGCCCCTTGTCAGGGTCAACGGAGCCCGCCTGGCTTCTCCTGAGAGGCAGGGCTATGTAGCATAGCGCATGCTGTGGGGAATCCCAAGCCATTAAGGGTGTGGGATTTTATCGGTGATTATTTTCCATTCTCACGGATGTATGGTGCCCAGTTTCACTTGAGCACAAACGCGATCCAGTCGTACATGTATATGCATCTTCTTTTGGTCGCAGTGTCTTCCATTTTGGTTCCACAGAAGTGGCCAGGTATAATCCCTGTGCTATAGAGCAGGACTTCATTGCTAACACATGCCAAGCACAAGAGGTTGACGCTACCACTCCCAAATCCCAGGCCTTCCCACAGCCTCCCCCTACCATCTGGCAACCACAGCGATGTTTTCCAGTCTATGAGCTGCTTCTACATAGAAAGGTTCGTTGGTTCCATTTGCTAGCTTCCACATAGAAGGGATAGCCCTTGGTATGTGTCGTTCGTGTTCCGACTTAGTTCACCTAGTATGAAACGAGGTGTCACCTAGCTTCTCGTGCCACCTACATGGCTGCGAATGGCATTTTCCTCTTGCTCTGGGGTTTTCGGGGTTCTGCTTTTTTTTTTTTTTTCTCAATGTTTGAGGAGCATGCCAATGTGTACATATCCACTCTCTTCCTAATCCAATCATCTCTCGATGGACATTGAGTTGTTTTCCATGGCTGGCTATTGGGAAGTGTGCTGCATGAACATAGCGGGGGCTTTTACATTTTTCACAGACCCAATTCCGGAAATAGGACCAAGAGTGGGAGGCCTGGGTGCTGAGGTCGTCCGCTATTGATTTTTGTGGATTCCCTCGATCGTGTGGTCCATCGCGGTTGTCCACATGTACAAAAATACCCACCGTGGAGGAGGGCATCTTCTTGTCCACACCCTCTCAGGGATGTGTGCCTTGTAGACTTCCTAATGGTGGCCCTTCAGAGAGAGGTGGGTTGGTCCTGCAGAGTCCCTTTGACGTGCATTTCTCTCCTCATGAGGGATGCGGGTCACATGTCTCCCAGTGTTTTTGCCCTCTGCATGTCTGTTTCGGGAAATGTCTCTTGAGGTCTTTTGCCATTTTCCCCTTGGGTTTGGGGTTTTGTTGGGCTGTTGGCTGGTGTCTGCGGTCGAGCTGTTGATTGGGAGACCCCAGGCTGACCTGGGCTCTGGTGCCAGGAGGAAAGTGCCTGAGGGTCGTGCATGGAAGGTGGTCAAACGGTGATCCTTTGGTGAGCAGCTGTGTTAATCCCTGGGCAGTTTCTCGCCTGAGGTCTCCTGAAACGCCGTCCTTGTCTTTACCTTGGAGCCTCTTCCGTTCCCTCAATACAGCTGGTCCGGAAATCGGACCTAAGGCTGGTAGATTGATTGCGAACAAGGGAGGTGTCCCCAAGAGTCCCCCCAGTCCCCTGGGGAACAGAGCTGTCTTTGTCCCTGTGGCGGGCGTGCTCACCTCTGCTGCTGGGAAAACATCGACGTGCAGACAACTCAGGCCAGCTGCGGTGGGGTCCATACACTAGGAAGCACGAGGGAAAGAGAGGACAAAAGGAATGAACGGAAAGAAGCAGTATTCTGGCATAGGAATGAAGGAGTCACAGCTGGAAAGCTATGAACAAAATCAGTGGGTACATACCTACGGACCTGTCTCCATAACGACATCGTGGCAGGGCTATCTCCCAAAGGGAGAAGGCTGTCCTGATAGGATGGGTTGGGAGCTGAAGGTTTGCATGGAGTGGCAAGGTGGAGGTGGGCCTCCAGGCTCCGAAAGCCTTTGAGAGAGCAATGGCCCTCCTGGATTGGCCCTTCTTGCTAGATCAAGCCGGCGGCGGCGGCGGCGGCGGCGGCGGCGGCGGCGGCGGCGTGGGAAGGCCATTCCAGGAGCATATTGCCCCCAGCCAGTGCCGCCCTGGGGGGCGGCTGAGGCAGAGAGAGGAGGAAAACCTGAGAGTTGCTGTTAGAGCAGGTGTCCACAAGACGGCGCCAGAGCACCTTCTGGACCCAGGTGCAGCGGCAAGGCTGCAGGTGCAGGCTGAGTGGTGGGATGGAGAGTGTGTGGATAGGAAGCCACAGCAAGCGCCCAGAGGCCTTTGCGTTGGTTCCTGGGCACCGGGGACTGTCTGGTCCAAGACGCCTCCTGTCAGGCAGAGGACACAGGCGTCCCTGTAGCATTGGGAGGTGGATCGGCAGCCTGGTGGCTTGGGAGTGTGCTTCGAAGGCTGCTGGAAGGAGTCACTGGGTGTCGGAACGCCTTGTGTTCCTCCAGACGCAGGAGCGGAGACCCGCCCAGCATCTGTGTGGTCTCGGGAGCTGGCCATTTGCCAGGCCCTGACCGTCGGTGGTGGATGTGGGTGGAGAATCAGGCTGCTGCTGCTGCTGCCGCTGCGGAAGGAATGTGGGGCTTTGGTGGCTTTGTGGTGGACCCAGAGCTGGGCGAATCCCTGTGCTTTTCCCTTCCAAAGGCTCATGGGAGTTTCCTTCTTGCCTTTTGAGAGGAGCCTCCCGTTTCCAGACGGGGCCAGGGTATGGAGGCCTGAGCGAACCCAGGTCTGGTGAATGAAGCAGGGTTGATTGGAATCACCCAGCAAGCTCTCAGGGAGTTCCCTCGTGGCTGCTTGGCTTCAGAGTGTCTATCTGGCAGTGCTGTGGCTGTGGACATGGCTCCAGCGAGATCCAAGTCTGGCCAAAGGGCACCCCATTGTCACAGGGGGCATCGAGATCCATTTTTAAAGATGAAGAGTTGGCGAAAGTGTGAGCTTAATTGAGAAAGAAGAAAAGGGGTACACATGCTTATTCTGACAGTGTAGCTAAGGGTATTGCCAGATGAGGCAGTCCCAAAGGCTCTCCTGACCCTCTGCCTCAGGTGGCAGAGTGTTTGAAGGGCAAGCCTTGGGATGGACAGCATCGCAGTGGATTCATTGCCGGGGCAGAGTGTATCTGCATGCCACACATGGGGGCAGGAACCTCAATTAGGAATTTAGAAACATAAAAGGAAATGCTAGTACAGAAAGAAATTCGTCCACACTTGGTCATCACGTCGGGTCCCAGCTCATAGTGCCAGTGCCCCTTGTCAGGGTCAACGGAGCCCGCCTGGCTTCTCCTGAGAGGCAGGGCTATGTAGCATAGCGCATGCTGTGGGGAATCCCAAGCCATTAAGGGTGTGGGATTTTATCGGTGATTATTTTCCATTCTCACGGATGTATGGTGCCCAGTTTCACTTGAGCACAAACGCGACCCAGTCGTACATGTATATGCATCTTCTTTTGGTCGCAGTGTCTTCCATTTTGGTTCCACAGAAGTGGCCAGGTAGAATCCCTGTGCTATAGAGCAGGACTTCATTGCTAACACATGCCAAGCACAAGAGGTTGACTCTACCACTCCCAAATCCCAGGCCTTCCCACAGCCTCCCCCTACCATCTGGCAACCACAGCGATGTTTTCCAGTCTATGAGCTGCTTCTACATAGAAAGGTTCGTTGGCTCCATTTGCAAGATTCCAGATAGAAGCGATAGCCCTTGGTATGTGTCGTTCGTGTTCCGACTTAGTTCACCTAGTATGAAACGAGGTGTCACCTAGCTTCTCGTGCCACCTACATGGCTGCGAATGGCATTTTCCTCTTGCTCTGGGGTTTTCGGGGTTCTGCTTTTTTTTTTTTTCTCAATGTTTGAGGAGCATGCCAATGTGTACATATCCACTCTCTTCCTAATCCAATCATCTCTCGATGGACATTGAGTTGTTTTCCATGTCTGGCTATTGGGAAGTGTGCTGCATGAACATAGCGGGGGCTTTTACATTTTTCACAGACCCAATTCCGGAAATAGGACCAAGAGTGGGAGGCCTGGGTGCTGAGGTCGTCCGCTATTGATTTTTGTGGATTCCCTCGATCGTGTGGTCCATCGCGGTTGTCCACACGTACAAAAATACCCACCGTGGAGGAGGGCATCTTCTTGTCCACACCCTCTCAGGGATGTGTGCCTTGTAGACTTCCTAATGGTGGCCCTTCAGAGAGAGGTGGGTTGGTCCTGCAGAGTCCCTTTGACGTGCATGTCTCTCCTCATGAGGGATGCGGGGCACATGTCTCCCAGTGCTTTTTGCCCTCTGCATGTCTGTTTCGGGAAATGTCTCTTGAGGTCTTTTGCCATTTTCCCCTTGGGTTTGGGGTTTTGTTGGGCTGTTGGCTGGTGTCTGCGGTCGAGCTGTTGATTGGGAGACCCCAGGCTGACCTGGGCTCTGGTGCCAGGAGGAAAGTGCCTGAGGGTCGTGCATGGAAGGTGGTCAAACGGTGATCCTTTGGTGAGCAGCTGTGTTAATCCCTGGGCAGTTTCTCGCCTGAGGTCTCCTGAAACGCCGTCCTTGTCTTTACCTTGGAGCCTCTTCCGTTCCCTCAATACAGCTGGTCCGGAAATCGGACCTAAGGCTGGTAGATTGATTGCGAACAAGGGAGGTGTCCCCAAGAGTCCCCCCAGTCCCCTGGGGAACAGAGCTGTCTTTGTCCCTGTGGCGGGCGTGCTCACCTCTGCTGCTGGGAAAACATCGACGTGCAGACAACTCAGGCCAGCTGCGGTGGGGTCCATACACTAGGAAGCACGAGGGAAAGAGAGGACAAAAGGAATGAACGGAAAGAAGCAGTATTCTGGCATAGGAATGAAGGCGTCACAGCTGGAAAGCTATGAACAAAATCAGTGGGTACATACCTACGGACCTGTCTCCATAACGGCATCGTGGCAGGGCTATCTCCCAAAGGGAGAAGGCTGTCCTGATAGGATGGGTTGGGAGCTGAAGGTTTGCATGGAGTGGCAAGGTGGAGGTGGGCCTCCAGGCTCCGAAAGCCTTTGAGAGAGCAATGGCCCTCCCGGATTGGCCCTTCTTGCTAGATCAGGCCGGCGGCGGGGGCGGCCGCGGCGGCGGCAGCTGCGGGGGAAGGCCATTCCAGGAGCATATTGCCCCCAGCCAGTGCCGCCCTGGGGGGCGGCTGAGGCAGAGAGAGGAGGAAAACCTGAGAGTTGCTGTTAGAGCAGGTGTCCACAAGACGGCGCCAGAGCACCTTCTGGACCCAGGTGCAGCGGCAAGGCTGCAGGTGCAGGCTGAGTGGTGGGATGGAGAGTGTGTGGATAGGAAGCCACAGCAAGCGCCCAGAGGCCTTTGCGTTGGTTCCTGGGCACCGGGGACTGTCTGGTCCAAGACGCCTCCTGTCAGGCAGAGGACACAGGCGTCCCTGTAGCATTGGGAGGTGGATCGGCAGCCTGGTGGCTTGGGAGTGTGCTTCGAAGGCTGCTGGAAGGAGTCACTGGGTGTCGGAACGCCTTGTGTTCCTCCAGACGCAGGAGCGGAGACCCGCCCAGCATCTGTGTGGTCTCGGGAGCTGGCCATTTGCAAGGCCCTGACCGTCGGTGGTGGATGTGGGTGGAGAATCAGGCGGCTGCTGCTGCTGCTGCTGCTGCTGCTGCCGCTGCGGAAGGAATGGGGGGCTTTGGTGGCTTTGTGGTGGACCCAGAGCTGGGCGAATCCCTGTGCTTTTCCCTTCCAAAAGCTTAGGGGAGTTTCCTCCTTGCCTTTTGAGAGGAGCCTCCCGTTTCCGGACGGGGCCAGGGTATGGAGGCCTGAGCGAACCCAGGTCTGGTGAATGAAGCAGGGTTGATTGGAATCACCCAGCAAGCTCTCAGGGAGTTCCCTCGTGGCTGCTTGGCTTCAGAGTGTCTATCTGGCAGTGCTGTGGCTGTGGACATGGCTCCAGCGAGATCCAAGTCTGGCCAAAGGGCACCCCATTGTCACAGGGGGCATCGAGATCCATTTATAAAGACGAAGAGTTGGCGAAAGTGTGAGCGTAATTGAGAAAGAAGAAAAGGGGTACACATGCTTATTCTGACAGTGTAGCTAAGGGTATTGCCAGATGAGGCAGTCCCAAAGGCTCTCCTGACCCTCTGCCTCAGGTGGCAGAGTGTTTGAAGGGCAAGCCTTGGGATGGACAGCATCGCAGTGGATTCATTGCCGGGGCAGAGTGTATCTGCATGCCACACATGGGGGCAGGAACCTCAATTAGGAATTTAGAAACATAAAAGGAAATGCTAGTACAGAAAGAAATTCGTCCACGCTTGGTCATCACGTCGGGTCCCAGCTCATAGTGCCAGTGCCCCTTGTCAGGGTCAACGGAGCCCGCCTGGCTTCTCCTGAGAGGCAGGGCTATGTAGCATAGCGCATGCTGTGGGGAATCCCAAGCCATTAAGGGTGTGGGATTTTATCGGTGATTATTTTCCATTCTCACGGATGTATGGTGCCCAGTTTCACTTGAGCACAAACGCGACCCAGTCGTACATGTATATGCATCTTCTTTTGGTCGCAGTGTCTTCCATTTTGGTTCCACAGAAGTGGCCAGGTAGAATCCCTGTGCTATAGAGCAGGACTTCATTGCTAACACATGCCAAGCACAAGAGGTTGACTCTACCACTCCCAAATCCCAGGCCTTCCCACAGCCTCCCCCTACCATCTGGCAACCACAGCGATGTTTTCCAGTCTATGAGCTGCTTCTACATAGAAAGGTTCGTTGGTTCCATTTGCTAGCTTCCACATAGAAGGGATAGCCCTTGGTATGTGTCGTTCGTGTTCCGACTTAGTTCACCTAGTATGAAGCGAGGTGTCACCTAGCTTCTCGTGCCACCTACATGGCTGCGAATGGCATTTTCCTCTTGCTCTGGGGTTTTCGGGGTTCTGCTTTTTTTTTTTTTCTCAATGTTTGAGGAGCATGCCAATGTGTACATATCCACTCTCTTCCTAATCCAATCATCTCTCGATGGACATTGAGTTGTTTTCCATGTCTGGCTATTGGGAAGTGTGCTGCATGAACATAGCGGGGGCTTTTACATTTTTCAAAGACCCAATTCCGGAAATAGGACCAAGAGTGGGAGGCCTGGGTGCTGAGGTCGTCCGCTATTGATTTTTGTGGATTCCCTCGATCGTGTGGTCCATCGCGGTTGTCCACACGTACAAAAATACCCACCGTGGAGGAGGGCATCTTCTTGTCCACACCCTCTCAGGGATGTGTGCCTTGTAGACTTCCTAATGGTGGCCCTTCAGAGAGAGGTGGGTTGGTCCTTCAGAGTCCCTTTGACGTGCATGTCTCTCCTCATGAGGGATGCGGGGCACATGTCTCCCAGTGCTTTTTGCCCTCTGCATGTCTGTTTCGGGAAATGTCTCTTGAGGTCTTTTGCCATTTTCCCCTTGGGTTTGGGGTTTTGTTGGGCTGTTGGCTGGTGTCTGCGGTCGAGCTGTTGATTGGGAGACCCCAGGCTGACCTGGGCTCTGGTGCCAGGAGGAAAGTGCCTGAGGGTCGTGCATGGAAGGTGGTCAAACGGTGATCCTTTGGTGAGCAGCTGTGTTAATCCCTGGGCAGTTTCTCGCCTGAGGTCTCCTGAAACGCCGTCCTTGTCTTTACCTTGGAGCCTCTTCCGTTCCCTCAATACAGCTGGTCCGGAAATCGGACCTAAGGCTGGTAGATTGATTGCGAACAAGGGAGGTGTCCCCAAGAGTCCCCCCAGTCCCCTGGGGAACAGAGCTGTCTTTGTCCCTGTGGCGGGCGTGCTCACCTCTGCTGCTGGGAAAACATCGACGTGCAGACAACTCAGGCCAGCTGCGGTGGGGTCCATACACTAGGAAGCACGAGGGAAAGAGAGGACAAAAGGAATGAACGGAAAGAAGCAGTATTCTGGCATAGGAATGAAGGCGTCACAGCTGGAAAGCTATGAACAAAATCAGTGGGTACATACCTACGGACCTGTCTCCATAACGGCATCGTGGCAGGGCTATCTCCCAAAGGGAGAAGGCTGTCCTGATAGGATGGGTTGGGAGCTGAAGGTTTGCATGGAGTGGCAAGGTGGAGGTGGGCCTCCAGGCTCCGAAAGCCTTTGAGAGAGCAATGGCCCTCCTGGATTGGCCCTTCTTGCTAGATCAGGCCGGCGGCGGGGGCGGCCGCGGCGGCGGCAGCTGCGGGGGAAGGCCATTCCAGGAGCATATTGCCCCCAGCCAGTGCCGCCCTGGGGGGCGGCTGAGGCAGAGAGAGGAGGAAAACCTGAGAGTTGCTGTTAGAGCAGGTGTCCACAAGACGGCGCCAGAGCACCTTCTGGACCCAGGTGCAGCGGCAAGGCTGCAGGTGCAGGCTGAGTGGTGGGATGGAGAGTGTGTGGATAGGAAGCCACAGCAAGCGCCCAGAGGCCTTTGCGTTGGTTCCTGGGCACCGGGGACTGTCTGGTCCAAGACGCCTCCTGTCAGGCAGAGGACACAGGCGTCCCTGTAGCATTGGGAGGTGGATCGGCAGCCTGGTGGCTTGGGAGTGTGCTTCGAAGGCTGCTGGAAGGAGTCACTGGGTGTCGGAACGCCTTGTGTTCCTCCAGACGCAGGAGCGGAGACCCGCCCAGCATCTGTGTGGTCTCGGGAGCTGGCCATTTGCAAGGCCCTGACCGTCGGTGGTGGATGTGGGTGGAGAATCAGGCGGCTGCTGCTGCTGCTGCTGCTGCTGCTGCCGCTGCGGAAGGAATGGGGGGCTTTGGTGGCTTTGTGGTGGACCCAGAGCTGGGCGAATCCCTGTGCTTTTCCCTTCCAAAAGCTTAGGGGAGTTTCCTCCTTGCCTTTTGAGAGGAGCCTCCCGTTTCCGGACGGGGCCAGGGTATGGAGGTCTGAGCGAACCCAGGTCTGGTGAATGAAGCAGGGTTGATTGGAATCACCCAGCAAGCTCTCAGGGAGTTCCCTCGTGGCTGCTTGGCTTCAGAGTGTCTATCTGGCAGTGCTGTGGCTGTGGACATGGCTCCAGCGAGATCCAAGTCTGGCCAAAGGGCACCCCATTGTCACAGGGGGCATCGAGATCCATTTTTAAAGATGAAGAGTTGGCGAAAGTGTGAGCGTAATTGAGAAAGAAGAAAAGGGGTACACATGCTTATTCTGACAGTGTAGCTAAGGGTATTGCCAGATGAGGCAGTCCCAAAGGCTCTCCTGACCCTCTGCCTCAGGTGGCAGAGTGTTTGAAGGGCAAGCCTTGGGATGGACAGCATCGCAGTGGATTCATTGCCGGGGCAGAGTGTATCTGCATGCCACACATGGGGGCAGGAACCTCAATTAGGAATTTAGAAACATAAAAGGAAATGCTAGTACAGAAAGAAATTCGTCCACGCTTGGTCATCACGTCGGGTCCCAGCTCATAGTGCCAGTGCCCCTTGTCAGGGTCAACGGAGCCCGCCTGGCTTCTCCTGAGAGGCAGGGCTATGTAGCATAGCGCATGCTGTGGGGAATCCCAAGCCATTAAGGGTGTGGGATTTTATCGGTGATTATTTTCCATTCTCACGGATGTATGGTGCCCAGTTTCACTTGAGCACAAACGCGATCCAGTCGTACATGTATATGCATCTTCTTTTGGTCGCAGTGTCTTCCATTTTGGTTCCACAGAAGTGGCCAGGTAGAATCCCTGTGCTATAGAGCAGGACTTCATTGCTAACACATGCCAAGCACAAGAGGTTGACTCTACCACTCCCAAATCCCAGGCCTTCCCACAGCCTCCCCCTACCATCTGGCAACCACAGCGATGTTTTCCAGTCTATGAGCTGCTTCTACATAGAAAGGTTCGTTGGTTCCATTTGCTAGCTTCCACATAGAAGGGATAGCCCTTGGTATGTGTCGTTCGTGTTCCGACTTAGTTCACCTAGTATGAAACGAGGTGTCACCTAGCTTCTCGTGCCACCTACATGGCTGCGAATGGCATTTTCCTCTTGCTCTGGGGTTTTCGGGGTTCTGCTTTTTTTTTTTTTCTCAATGTTTGAGGAGCATGCCAATGTGTACATATCCACTCTCTTCCTAATCCAATCATCTCTCGATGGACATTGAGTTGTTTTCCATGTCTGGCTATTGGGAAGTGTGCTGCATGAACATAGCGGGGGCTTTTACATTTTTCAAAGACCCAATTCCGGAAATAGGACCAAGAGTGGGAGGCCTGGGTGCTGAGGTCGTCCGCTATTGATTTTTGTGGATTCCCTCGATCGTGTGGTCCATCGCGGTTGTCCACACGTACAAAAATACCCACCGTGGAGGAGGGCATCTTCTTGTCCACACCCTCTCAGGGATGTGTGCCTTGTAGACTTCCTAATGGTGGCCCTTCAGAGAGAGGTGGGTTGGTCCTTCAGAGTCCCTTTGACGTGCATGTCTCTCCTCATGAGGGATGCGGGGCACATGTCTCCCAGTGCTTTTTGCCCTCTGCATGTCTGTTTCGGGAAATGTCTCTTGAGGTCTTTTGCCATTTTCCCCTTGGGTTTGGGGTTTTGTTGGGCTGTTGGCTGGTGTCTGCGGTCGAGCTGTTGATTGGGAGACCCCAGGCTGACCTGGGCTCTGGTGCCAGGAGGAAAGTGCCTGAGGGTCGTGCATGGAAGGTGGTCAAACGGTGATCCTTTGGTGAGCAGCTGTGTTAATCCCTGGGCAGTTTCTCGCCTGAGGTCTCCTGAAACGCCGTCCTTGTCTTTACCTTGGAGCCTCTTCCGTTCCCTCAATACAGCTGGTCCGGAAATCGGACCTAAGGCTGGTAGATTGATTGCGAACAAGGGAGGTGTCCCCAAGAGTCCCCCCAGTCCCCTGGGGAACAGAGCTGTCTTTGTCCCTGTGGCGGGCGTGCTCACCTCTGCTGCTGGGAAAACATCGACGTGCAGACAACTCAGGCCAGCTGCGGTGGGGTCCATACACTAGGAAGCACGAGGGAAAGAGAGGACAAAAGGAATGAACGGAAAGAAGCAGTATTCTGGCATAGGAATGAAGGCGTCACAGCTGGAAAGCTATGAACAAAATCAGTGGGTACATACCTACGGACCTGTCTCCATAACGGCATCGTGGCAGGGCTATCTCCCAAAGGGAGAAGGCTGTCCTGATAGGATGGGTTGGGAGCTGAAGGTTTGCATGGAGTGGCAAGGTGGAGGTGGGCCTCCAGGCTCCGAAAGCCTTTGAGAGAGCAATGGCCCTCCTGGATTGGCCCTTCTTGCTAGATCAGGCCGGCGGCGGGGGCGGCCGCGGCGGCGGCAGCTGCGGGGGAAGGCCATTCCAGGAGCATATTGCCCCCAGCCAGTGCCGCCCTGGGGGGCGGCTGAGGCAGAGAGAGGAGGAAAACCTGAGAGTTGCTGTTAGAGCAGGTGTCCACAAGACGGCGCCAGAGCACCTTCTGGACCCAGGTGCAGCGGCAAGGCTGCAGGTGCAGGCTGAGTGGTGGGATGGAGAGTGTGTGGATAGGAAGCCACAGCAAGCGCCCAGAGGCCTTTGCGTTGGTTCCTGGGCACCGGGGACTGTCTGGTCCAAGACGCCTCCTGTCAGGCAGAGGACACAGGCGTCCCTGTAGCATTGGGAGGTGGATCGGCAGCCTGGTGGCTTGGGAGTGTGCTTCGAAGGCTGCTGGAAGGAGTCACTGGGTGTCGGAACGCCTTGTGTTCCTCCAGACGCAGGAGCGGAGACCCGCCCAGCATCTGTGTGGTCTCGGGAGCTGGCCATTTGCAAGGCCCTGACCGTCGGTGGTGGATGTGGGTGGAGAATCAGGCGGCTGCTGCTGCTGCTGCTGCTGCTGCTGCTGTGGAAGGAATGGGGGGCTTTGGTGGCTTTGTGGTGGACCCAGAGCTGGGCGAATCCCTGTGCTTCTCCCTTCCAAAGGCTCAGGGGAGTTTCCTTCTTGCCTTTTGAGAGGAGCCTCCCGTTTCCGGACGGGGCCAGGGTATGGAGGCCTGAGCGAACCCAGGTCTGGTGAATGAAGCAGGGTTGATTGGAATCACCCAGCAAGCTCTCAGGGAGTTCCCTCGTGGCTGCCTGGCTTGAGAGTGTCTATCTGTCAGTGCTGTGGCTGTGGACATGGCTCCAGCGAGATCCAAGTCTGGCCAAAGGGCACCCCATTGTCACAGGGGGCATCGAGATCCATTTATAAAGACGAAGAGATGGGGACAGTATGAGCTTAATTGAGAAAGAAGAAAAGGGGTACACATGCTTATTCTGACAGTGTAGCTAAGGGTATTGCCAGATGAGGCAGTCCCAAAGGCTCTCCTGACCCTCTGCCTCAGGTGGCAGAGTGTTTGAAGGGCAAGCCTTGGGATGGACAGCATCGCAGTGGATTCATTGCCGGGGCAGAGTGTATCTGCATGCCACACATGGGGGCAGGAACCTCAATTAGGAATTTAGAAACATAAAAGGAAATGCTAGTACAGAAAGAAATTCGTCCACGCTTGGTCATCACGTCGGGTCCCAGCTCATAGTGCCAGTGCCCCTTGTCAGGGTCAACGGAGCCCGCCTGGCTTCTCCTGAGAGGCAGGGCTATGTAGCATAGCGCATGCTGTGGGGAATCCCAAGCCATTAAGGGTGTGGGATTTTATCGGTGATTATTTTCCATTCTCACGGATGTATGGTGCCCAGTTTCACTTGAGCACAAACGCGATCCAGTCGTACATGTATATGCATCTTCTTTTGGTCGCAGTGTCTTCCATTTTGGTTCCACAGAAGTGGCCAGGTAGAATCCCTGTGCTATAGAGCAGGACTTCATTGCTAACACATGCCAAGCACAAGAGGTTGACGCTACCACTCCCAAATCCCAGGCCTTCCCACAGCCTCCCCCTACCATCTGGCAACCACAGCGATGTTTTCCAGTCTATGAGCTGCTTCTACATAGAAAGGTTCGTTGGTTCCATTTGCTAGCTTCCACATAGAAGGGATAGCCCTTGGTATGTGTCGTTCGTGTTCCGACTTAGTTCACCTAGTATGAAACGAGGTGTCACCTAGCTTCTCGTGCCACCTACATGGCTGCGAATGGCATTTTCCTCTTGCTCTGGGGTTTTCGGGGTTCTGCTTTTTTTTTTTTTTTCTCAATGTTTGAGGAGCATTCCAATGTGTACATATCCACTCTCTTCCTAATCCAATCATCTCTCGATGGACATTGAGTTGTTTGCCATGGCTGGCTATTGGGAAGTGTGCTGCATGAACATAGCGGGGGCTTTTACATTTTTCAAAGACCCAATTCCGGAAATAGGACCAAGAGTGGGAGGCCTGGGTGCTGAGGTCGTCCGCTATTGATTTTTGTGGATTCCCTCGATCGTGTGGTCCATCGCGGTTGTCCACACGTACAAAAATACCCACCGTGGAGGAGGGCATCTTCTTGTCCACACCCTCTCAGGGATGTGTGCCTTGTAGACTTCCTAATGGTGGCCCTTCAGAGAGAGGTGGGTTGGTCCTGCAGAGTCCCTTTGACGTGCATGTCTCTCCTCATGAGGGATGCGGGGCACATGTCTCCCAGTGCTTTTTGCCCTCTGCATGTCTGTTTCGGGAAATGTCTCTTGAGGTCTTTTGCCATTTTCCCCTTGGGTTTGGGGTTTTGTTGGGCTGTTGGCTGGTGTCTGCGGTCGAGCTGTTGATTGGGAGACCCCAGGCTGACCTGGGCTCTGGTGCCAGGAGGAAAGTGCCTGAGGGTCGTGCATGGAAGGTGGTCAAACGGTGATCCTTTGGTGAGCAGCTGTGTTAATCCCTGGGCAGTTTCTCGCCTGAGGTCTCCTGAAACGCCGTCCTTGTCTTTACCTTGGAGCCTCTTCCGTTCCCTCAATACAGCTGGTCCGGAAATCGGACCTAAGGCTGGTAGATTGACTGCGAAAAAGGGAGGTGTCCCCAAGAGTCCCCCCAATCCCCTGGGGAACAGAGCTGTCTTTGTCCCTGTGGCGGGCGTGCTCACCTCTGCTGCTGGGAAAACATCGACGTGCAGACAACTCAGGCCAGCTGCGGTGGGGTCCATACACTAGGAAGCACGAGGGAAAGAGAGGACAAAAGGAATGAACGGAAAGAAGCAGTATTCTGGCATAGGAATGAAGGCGTCACAGCTGGAAAGCTATGAACAAAATCAGTGGGTACATACCTACGGACCTGTCTCCATAACGGCATCGTGGCAGGGCTATCTCCCAAAGGGAGAAGGCTGTCCTGATAGGATGGGTTGGGAGCTGAAGGTTTGCATGGAGTGGCAAGGTGGAGGTGGGCCTCCAGGCTCCGAAAGCCTTTGAGAGAGCAATGGCCCTCCTGGATTGGCCCTTCTTGCTAGATCAGGCCGGCGGCGGGGGCGGCCGCGGCGGCGGCAGCTGCGGGGGAAGGCCATTCCAGGAGCATATTGCCCCCAGCCAGTGCCGCCCTGGGGGGCGGCTGAGGCAGAGAGAGGAGGAAAACCTGAGAGTTGCTGTTAGAGCAGGTGTCCACAAGACGGCGCCAGAGCACCTTCTGGACCCAGGTGCAGCGGCAAGGCTGCAGGTGCAGGCTGAGTGGTGGGATGGAGAGTGTGTGGATAGGAAGCCACAGCAAGCGCCCAGAGGCCTTTGCGTTGGTTCCTGGGCACCGGGGACTGTCTGGTCCAAGACGCCTCCTGTCAGGCAGAGGACACAGGCGTCCCTGTAGCATTGGGAGGTGGATCGGCAGCCTGGTGGCTTGGGAGTGTGCTTCGAAGGCTGCTGGAAGGAGTCACTGGGTGTCGGAACGCCTTGTGTTCCTCCAGACGCAGGAGCGGAGACCCGCCCAGCATCTGTGTGGTCTCGGGAGCTGGCCATTTGCAAGGCCCTGACCGTCGGTGGTGGATGTGGGTGGAGAATCAGGCGGCGGCTGCTGCTGCTGCTGCTGCTGCTGCTGCTGCTGCTGCTGCTGCTGCTGTGGAAGGAATGGGGGGCTTTGGTGGCTTTGTGGTGGACCCAGAGCTGGGCGAATCCCTGTGCTTCTCCCTTCCAAAGGCTCAGGGGAGTTTCCTTCTTGCCTTTTGAGAGGAGCCTCCCGTTTCCGGACGGGGCCAGGGTATGGAGGCCTGAGCGAACCCAGGTCTGGTGAATGAAGCAGGGTTGATTGGAATCACCCAGCAAGCTCTCAGGGAGTTCCCTCGTGGCTGCCTGGCTTGAGAGTGTCTATCTGTCAGTGCTGTGGCTGTGGACATGGCTCCAGCGAGATCCAAGTCTGGCCAAAGGGCACCCCATTGTCACAGGGGGCATCGAGATCCATTTATAAAGACGAAGAGATGGGGACAGTATGAGCTTAATTGAGAAAGAAGAAAAGGGGTACACATGCTTATTCTGACAGTGTAGCAAAGGGTATTGCCAGATGAGGCCGTCCCAAAGGCTCTCCTGACCCTCTGCCTCAGGTGGCAGAGTGTTTGAAGGGCAAGCCTTGGGATGGACAGCATCGCAGTGGATTCATTGCCGGGGCAGAGTGTATCTGCATGCCACACATGGGGGCAGGAACATCAATTAGGGATTTAGAAACATAAAAGGAAAGGCTAGTACAGAAAGAAATTTATCCACGCTTGGTCATCACGTCGGGTCCCAGCTCATAGTGCCAGTGCCCCTTGTCAGGGTCAACGGAGCCCGCCTGGCTTCTCCTGAGAGGCAGGGCTATGTAGCATAGCACATGCTGTGGGGAATCCCAAGCCATTAAGGGTGTGGGATTTTATCGGTGATTATTTTCCATTCTCACGGATGTATGGTGCCCAGTTTCACTTGAGCACAAACGCGATCCAGTCGTACATGTATATGCATCTTCTTTTGGTCGCAGTGTCTTCCATTTTGGTTCCACAGAAGTGGCCAGGTATAATCCCTGTGCTATAGAGCAGGACTTCATTGCTAACACATGCCAAGCACAAGAGGTTGACGCTACCACTCCCAAATCCCAGGCCTTCCCACAGCCTCCCCCTACCATCTGGCAACCACAGCGATGTTTTCCAGTCTATGAGCTGCTTCTACATAGAAAGGTTCGTTGGTTCCATTTGCTAGCTTCCACATAGAAGGGATAGCCCTTGGTATGTGTCGTTCGTGTTCCGACTTAGTTCACCTAGTATGAAACGAGGTGTCACCTAGCTTCTCGTGCCACCTACATGGCTGCGAATGGCATTTTCCTCTTGCTCTGGGGTTTTCGGGGTTCTGCTTTTTTTTTTTTTTTCTCAATGTTTGAGGAGCATTCCAATGTGTACATATCCACTCTCTTCCTAATCCAATCATCTCTCGATGGACATTGAGTTGTTTTCCATGTCTGGCTATTGGGAAGTGTGCTGCATGAACATAGCGGGGGCTTTTACATTTTTCAAAGACCCAATTCCGGAAATAGGACCAAGAGTGGGAGGCCTGGGTGCTGAGGTCGTCCGCTATTGATTTTTGTGGATTCCCTCGATCGTGTGGTCCATCGCGGTTGTCCACACGTACAAAAATACCCACCGTGGAGGAGGGCATCTTCTTGTCCACACCCTCTCAGGGATGTGTGCCTTGTAGACTTCCTAATGGTGGCCCTTCAGAGAGAGGTGGGTTGGTCCTGCAGAGTCCCTTTGACGTGCATGTCTCTCCTCATGAGGGATGCGGGGCACATGTCTCCCAGTGCTTTTTGCCCTCTGCATGTCTGTTTCGGGAAATGTCTCTTGAGGTCTTTTGCCATTTTCCCCTTGGGTTTGGGGTTTTGTTGGGCTGTTGGCTGGTGTCTGCGGTCGAGCTGTTGATTGGGAGACCCCAGGCTGACCTGGGCTCTGGTGCCAGGAGGAAAGTGCCTGAGGGTCGTGCATGGAAGGTGGTCAAACGGTGATCCTTTGGTGAGCAGCTGTGTTAATCCCTGGGCAGTTTCTCGCCTGAGGTCTCCTGAAACGCCGTCCTTGTCTTTACCTTGGAGCCTCTTCCGTTCCCTCAATACAGCTGGTCCGGAAATCGGACCTAAGGCTGGTAGATTGACTGCGAAAAAGGGAGGTGTCCCCAAGAGTCCCCCCAATCCCCTGGGGAACAGAGCTGTCTTTGTCCCTGTGGCGGGCGTGCTCACCTCTGCTGCTGGGAAAACATCGACGTGCAGACAACTCAGGCCAGCTGCGGTGGGGTCCATACACTAGGAAGCACGAGGGAAAGAGAGGACAAAAGGAATGAACGGAAAGAAGCAGTATTCTGGCATAGGAATGAAGGCGTCACAGCTGGAAAGCTATGAACAAAATCAGTGGGTACATACCTACGGACCTGTCTCCATAACGGCATCGTGGCAGGGCTATCTCCCAAAGGGAGAAGGCTGTCCTGATAGGATGGGTTGGGAGCTGAAGGTTTGCATGGAGTGGCAAGGTGGAGGTGGGCCTCCAGGCTCCGAAAGCCTTTGAGAGAGCAATGGCCCTCCTGGATTGGCCCTTCTTGCTAGATCAGGCCGGCGGCGGGGGCGGCCGCGGCGGCGGCAGCTGCGGGGGAAGGCCATTCCAGGAGCATATTGCCCCCAGCCAGTGCCGCCCTGGGGGGCGGCTGAGGCAGAGAGAGGAGGAAAACCTGAGAGTTGCTGTTAGAGCAGGTGTCCACAAGACGGCGCCAGAGCACCTTCTGGACCCAGGTGCAGCGGCAAGGCTGCAGGTGCAGGCTGAGTGGTGGGATGGAGAGTGTGTGGATAGGAAGCCACAGCAAGCGCCCAGAGGCCTTTGCGTTGGTTCCTGGGCACCGGGGACTGTCTGGTCCAAGACGCCTCCTGTCAGGCAGAGGACACAGGCGTCCCTGTAGCATTGGGAGGTGGATCGGCAGCCTGGTGGCTTGGGAGTGTGCTTCGAAGGCTGCTGGAAGGAGTCACTGGGTGTCGGAACGCCTTGTGTTCCTCCAGACGCAGGAGCGGAGACCCGCCCAGCATCTGTGTGGTCTCGGGAGCTGGCCATTTGCAAGGCCCTGACCGTCGGTGGTGGATGTGGGTGGAGAATCAGGCGGCGGCGGCGGCGGCTGCTGCTGCTGCTGCTGCTGCTGCTGCTGCTGCTGCTGCTGCTGCTGCGGAAGGAATGGGGGGCTTTGGTGGCTTTGTGGTGGACCCAGAGCTGGGCGAATCCCTGTGCTTCTCCCTTCCAAAGGCTCAGGGGAGTTTCCTTCTTGCCTTTTGAGAGGAGCCTCCCGTTTCCGGACGGGGCCAGGGTATGGAGGCCTGAGCGAACCCAGGTCTGGTGAATGAAGCAGGGTTGATTGGAATCACCCAGCAAGCTCTCAGGGAGTTCCCTCGTGGCTGCCTGGCTTGAGAGTGTCTATCTGGCAGTGCTGTGGCTGTGGACATGGCTCCAGCGAGATCCAAGTCTGGCCAAAGGGCACCCCATTGTCACAGGGGGCATCGAGATCCATTTATAAAGACGAAGAGATGGGGACAGTATGAGCTTAATTGAGAAAGAAGAAAAGGGGTACACATGCTTATTCTGACAGTGTAGCTAAGGGTATTGCCAGATGAGGCAGTCCCAAAGGCTCTCCTGACCCTCTGCCTCAGGTGGCAGAGTGTTTGAAGGGCAAGCCTTGGGATGGACAGCATCGCAGTGGATTCATTGCCGGGGCAGAGTGTATCTGCATGCCACACATGGGGGCAGGAACATCAATTAGGGATTTAGAAACATAAAAGGAAAGGCTAGTACAGAAAGAAATTTATCCACGCTTGGTCATCACGTCGGGTCCCAGCTCATAGTGCCAGTGCCCCTTGTCAGGGTCAACGGAGCCCGCCTGGCTTCTCCTGAGAGGCAGGGCTATGTAGCATAGCACATGCTGTGGGGAATCCCAAGCCATTAAGGGTGTGGGATTTTATCGGTGATTATTTTCCATTCTCACGGATGTATGGTGCCCAGTTTCACTTGAGCACAAACGCGATCCAGTCGTACATGTATATGCATCTTCTTTTGGTCGCAGTGTCTTCCATTTTGGTTCCACAGAAGTGGCCAGGTAGAATCCCTGTGCTATAGAGCAGGACTTCATTGCTAACACATGCCAAGCACAAGAGGTTGACTCTACCACTCCCAAATCCCAGGCCTTCCCACAGCCTCCCCCTACCATCTGGCAACCACAGCGATGTTTTCCAGTCTATGAGCTGCTTCTACATAGAAAGGTTCGTTGGTTCCATTTGCTAGCTTCCACATAGAAGGGATAGCCCTTGGTATGTGTCGTTCGTGTTCCGACTTAGTTCACCTAGTATGAAACGAGGTGTCACCTAGCTTCTCGTGCCACCTACATGGCTGCGAATGGCATTTTCCTCTTGCTCTGGGGTTTTCGGGGTTCTGCTTTTTTTTTTTTCTCAATGTTTGAGGAGCATTCCAATGTGTACATATCCACTCTCTTCCTAATCCAATCATCTCTCGATGGACATTGAGTTGTTTTCCATGTCTGGCTATTGGGAAGTGTGCTGCATGAACATAGCGGGGGCTTTTACATTTTTCAAAGACCCAATTCCGGAAATAGGACCAAGAGTGGGAGGCCTGGGTGCTGAGGTCGTCCGCTATTGATTTTTGTGGATTCCCTCGATCGTGTGGTCCATCGCGGTTGTCCACACGTACAAAAATACCCACCGTGGAGGAGGGCATCTTCTTGTCCACACCCTCTCAGGGATGTGTGCCTTGTAGACTTCCTAATGGTGGCCCTTCAGAGAGAGGTGGGTTGGTCCTGCAGAGTCCCTTTGACGTGCATGTCTCTCCTCATGAGGGATGCGGGGCACATGTCTCCCAGTGCTTTTTGCCCTCTGCATGTCTGTTTCGGGAAATGTCTCTTGAGGTCTTTTGCCATTTTCCCCTTGGGTTTGGGGTTTTGTTGGGCTGTTGGCTGGTGTCTGCGGTCGAGCTGTTGATTGGGAGACCCCAGGCTGACCTGGGCTCTGGTGCCAGGAGGAAAGTGCCTGAGGGTCGTGCATGGAAGGTGGTCAAACGGTGATCCTTTGGTGAGCAGCTGTGTTAATCCCTGGGCAGTTTCTCGCCTGAGGTCTCCTGAAACGCCGTCCTTGTCTTTACCTTGGAGCCTCTTCCGTTCCCTCAATACAGCTGGTCCGGAAATCGGACCTAAGGCTGGTAGATTGACTGCGAAAAAGGGAGGTGTCCCCAAGAGTCCCCCCAATCCCCTGGGGAACAGAGCTGTCTTTGTCCCTGTGGCGGGCGTGCTCACCTCTGCTGCTGGGAAAACATCGACGTGCAGACAACTCAGGCCAGCTGCGGTGGGGTCCATACACTAGGAAGCACGAGGGAAAGAGAGGACAAAAGGAATGAACGGAAAGAAGCAGTATTCTGGCATAGGAATGAAGGCGTCACAGCTGGAAAGCTATGAACAAAATCAGTGGGTACATACCTACGGACCTGTCTCCATAACGGCATCGTGGCAGGGCTATCTCCCAAAGGGAGAAGGCTGTCCTGATAGGATGGGTTGGGAGCTGAAGGTTTGCATGGAGTGGCAAGGTGGAGGTGGGCCTCCAGGCTCCGAAAGCCTTTGAGAGAGCAATGGCCCTCCCGGATTGGCCCTTCTTGCTAGATCAGGCCGGCGGCGGGGGCGGCCGCGGCGGCGGCAGCTGCGGGGGAAGGCCATTCCAGGAGCATATTGCCCCCAGCCAGTGCCGCCCTGGGGGGCGGCTGAGGCAGAGAGAGGAGGAAAACCTGAGAGTTGCTGTTAGAGCAGGTGTCCACAAGACGGCGCCAGAGCACCTTCTGGACCCAGGTGCAGCGGCAAGGCTGCAGGTGCAGGCTGAGTGGTGGGATGGAGAGTGTGTGGATAGGAAGCCACAGCAAGCGCCCAGAGGCCTTTGCGTTGGTTCCTGGGCACCGGGGACTGTCTGGTCCAAGACGCCTCCTGTCAGGCAGAGGACACAGGCGTCCCTGTAGCATTGGGAGGTGGATCGGCAGCCTGGTGGCTTGGGAGTGTGCTTCGAAGGCTGCTGGAAGGAGTCACTGGGTGTCGGAACGCCTTGTGTTCCTCCAGACGCAGGAGCGGAGACCCGCCCAGCATCTGTGTGGTCTCGGGAGCTGGCCATTTGCAAGGCCCTGACCGTCGGTGGTGGATGTGGGTGGAGAATCAGGCGGCGGCGGCGGCTGCTGCTGCTGCTGCTGCTGTGGAAGGAATGGGGGGCTTTGGTGGCTTTGTGGTGGACCCAGAGCTGGGCGAATCCCTGTGCTTCTCCCTTCCAAAGGCTCAGGGGAGTTTCCTTCTTGCCTTTTGAGAGGAGCCTCCCGTTTCCGGACGGGGCCAGGGTATGGAGGCCTGAGCGAACCCAGGTCTGGTGAATGAAGCAGGGTTGATTGGAATCACAGGGAGGTTCACTCGTGGCTGCCTGTCTTGAGAGTGTCTATCTGTCAGTGCTGTGGCTGTGGACATGGCTCCAGCGAGATCCAAGTCTGGCCAAAGGGCACCCCATTGTCACAGGGGGCATCGAGATCCATTTATAAAGACGAAGAGATGGGGACAGTGTGAGCTTAATTGAGAAAGAAGAAAAGGGGTACACATGCTTATTCTGACAGTGTAGCTAAGGGTATTGCCAGATGAGGCCGTCCCAAAGGCTCTCCTGACCCTCTGCCTCAGGTGGCAGAGTGTTTGAAGGGCAAGCCTTGGGATGGACAGCATCGCAGTGGATTCATTGCCGGGGCAGAGTGTATCTGCATGCCACACATGGGGGCAGGAACATCAATTAGGGATTTAGAAACATAAAAGGAAAGGCTAGTACAGAAAGAAATTTATCCACGCTTGGTCATCACGTCGGGTCCCAGCTCATAGTGCCAGTGCCCCTTGTCAGGGTCAACGGAGCCCGCCTGGCTTCTCCTGAGAGGCAGGGCTATGTAGCATAGCACATGCTGTGGGGAATCCCAAGCCATTAAGGGTGTGGGATTTTATCGGTGATTATTTTCCATTCTCACGGATGTATGGTGCCCAGTTTCACTTGAGCACAAACGCGATCCAGTCGTACATGTATATGCATCTTCTTTTGGTCGCAGTGTCTTCCATTTTGGTTCCACAGAAGTGGCCAGGTAGAATCCCTGTGCTATAGAGCAGGACTTCATTGCTAACACATGCCAAGCACAAGAGGTTGACTCTACCACTCCCAAATCCCAGGCCTTCCCACAGCCTCCCCCTACCATCTGGCAACCACAGCGATGTTTTCCAGTCTATGAGCTGCTTCTACATAGAAAGGTTCGTTGGTTCCATTTGCTAGCTTCCACATAGAAGGGATAGCCCTTGGTATGTGTCGTTCGTGTTCCGACTTAGTTCACCTAGTATGAAACGAGGTGTCACCTAGCTTCTCGTGCCACCTACATGGCTGCGAATGGCATTTTCCTCTTGCTCTGGGGTTTTCGGGGTTCTGCTTTTTTTTTTTTTTCTCAATGTTTGAGGAGCATTCCAATGTGTACATATCCACTCTCTTCCTAATCCAATCATCTCTCGATGGACATTGAGTTGTTTTCCATGTCTGGCTATTGGGAAGTGTGCTGCATGAACATAGCGGGGGCTTTTACATTTTTCAAAGACCCAATTCCGGAAATAGGACCAAGAGTGGGAGGCCTGGGTGCTGAGGTCGTCCGCTATTGATTTTTGTGGATTCCCTCGATCGTGTGGTCCATCGCGGTTGTCCACACGTACAAAAATACCCACCGTGGAGGAGGGCATCTTCTTGTCCACACCCTCTCAGGGATGTGTGCCTTGTAGACTTCCTAATGGTGGCCCTTCAGAGAGAGGTGGGTTGGTCCTGCAGAGTCCCTTTGACGTGCATGTCTCTCCTCATGAGGGATGCGGGGCACATGTCTCCCAGTGCTTTTTGCCCTCTGCATGTCTGTTTCGGGAAATGTCTCTTGAGGTCTTTTGCCATTTTCCCCTTGGGTTTGGGGTTTTGTTGGGCTGTTGGCTGGTGTCTGCGGTCGAGCTGTTGATTGGGAGACCCCAGGCTGACCTGGGCTCTGGTGCCAGGAGGAAAGTGCCTGAGGGTCGTGCATGGAAGGTGGTCAAACGGTGATCCTTTGGTGAGCAGCTGTGTTAATCCCTGGGCAGTTTCTCGCCTGAGGTCTCCTGAAACGCCGTCCTTGTCTTTACCTTGGAGCCTCTTCCGTTCCCTCAATACAGCTGGTCCGGAAATCGGACCTAAGGCTGGTAGATTGACTGCGAAAAAGGGAGGTGTCCCCAAGAGTCCCCCCAATCCCCTGGGGAACAGAGCTGTCTTTGTCCCTGTGGCGGGCGTGCTCACCTCTGCTGCTGGGAAAACATCGACGTGCAGACAACTCAGGCCAGCTGCGGTGGGGTCCATACACTAGGAAGCACGAGGGAAAGAGAGGACAAAAGGAATGAACGGAAAGAAGCAGTATTCTGGCATAGGAATGAAGGCGTCACAGCTGGAAAGCTATGAACAAAATCAGTGGGTACATACCTACGGACCTGTCTCCATAACGGCATCGTGGCAGGGCTATCTCCCAAAGGGAGAAGGCTGTCCTGATAGGATGGGTTGGGAGCTGAAGGTTTGCATGGAGTGGCAAGGTGGAGGTGGGCCTCCAGGCTCCGAAAGCCTTTGAGAGAGCAATGGCCCTCCTGGATTGGCCCTTCTTGCTAGATCAGGCCGGCGGCGGGGGCGGCCGCGGCGGCGGCAGCGCAGCTGCGGGGGAAGGCCATTCCAGGAGCATATTGCCCCCAGCCAGTGCCGCCCTGGGGGGCGGCTGAGGCAGAGAGAGGAGGAAAACCTGAGAGTTGCTGTTAGAGCAGGTGTCCACAAGACGGCGCCAGAGCACCTTCTGGACCCAGGTGCAGCGGCAAGGCTGCAGGTGCAGGCTGAGTGGTGGGATGGAGAGTGTGTGGATAGGAAGCCACAGCAAGCGCCCAGAGGCCTTTGCGTTGGTTCCTGGGCACCGGGGACTGTCTGGTCCAAGACGCCTCCTGTCAGGCAGAGGACACAGGCGTCCCTGTAGCATTGGGAGGTGGATCGGCAGCCTGGTGGCTTGGGAGTGTGCTTCGAAGGCTGCTGGAAGGAGTCACTGGGTGTCGGAACGCCTTGTGTTCCTCCAGACGCAGGAGCGGAGACCCGCCCAGCATCTGTGTGGTCTCGGGAGCTGGCCATTTGCAAGGCCCTGACCGTCGGTGGTGGATGTGGGTGGAGAATCAGGCGGCTGCTGCTGCTGCTGCTGCTGCTGCTGCTGCTGCTGCTGCTGCTGCTGCTGTGGAAGGAATGGGGGGCTTTGGTGGCTTTGTGGTGGACCCAGAGCTGGGCGAATCCCTGTGCTTCTCCCTTCCAAAGGCTCAGGGGAGTTTCCTTCTTGCCTTTTGAGAGGAGCCTCCCGTTTCCGGACGGGGCCAGGGTATGGAGGCCTGAGCGAACCCAGGTCTGGTGAATGAAGCAGGGTTGATTGGAATCACCCAGCAAGCTCTCAGGGAGTTCCCTCGTGGCTGCCTGGCTTGAGAGTGTCTATCTGGCAGTGCTGTGGCTGTGGACATGGCTCCAGCGAGATCCAAGTCTGGCCAAAGGGCACCCCATTGTCACAGGGGGCATCGAGATCCATTTATAAAGACGAAGAGATGGGGACAGTATGAGCTTAATTGAGAAAGAAGAAAAGGGGTACACATGCTTATTCTGACAGTGTAGCTAAGGGTATTGCCAGATGAGGCAGTCCCAAAGGCTCTCCTGACCCTCTGCCTCAGGTGGCAGAGTGTTTGAAGGGCAAGCCTTGGGATGGACAGCATCGCAGTGGATTCATTGCCGGGGCAGAGTGTATCTGCATGCCACACATGGGGGCAGGAACATCAATTAGGGATTTAGAAACATAAAAGGAAAGGCTAGTACAGAAAGAAATTTATCCACGCTTGGTCATCACGTCGGGTCCCAGCTCATAGTGCCAGTGCCCCTTGTCAGGGTCAACGGAGCCCGCCTGGCTTCTCCTGAGAGGCAGGGCTATGTAGCATAGCACATGCTGTGGGGAATCCCAAGCCATTAAGGGTGTGGGATTTTATCGGTGATTATTTTCCATTCTCACGGATGTATGGTGCCCAGTTTCACTTGAGCACAAACGCGATCCAGTCGTACATGTATATGCATCTTCTTTTGGTCGCAGTGTCTTCCATTTTGGTTCCACAGAAGTGGCCAGGTATAATCCCTGTGCTATAGAGCAGGACTTCATTGCTAACACATGCCAAGCACAAGAGGTTGACGCTACCACTCCCAAATCCCAGGCCTTCCCACAGCCTCCCCCTACCATCTGGCAACCACAGCGATGTTTTCCAGTCTATGAGCTGCTTCTACATAGAAAGGTTCGTTGGTTCCATTTGCTAGCTTCCACATAGAAGGGATAGCCCTTGGTATGTGTCGTTCGTGTTCCGACTTAGTTCACCTAGTATGAAACGAGGTGTCACCTAGCTTCTCGTGCCACCTACATGGCTGCGAATGGCATTTTCCTCTTGCTCTGGGGTTTTCGGGGTTCTGCTTTTTTTTTTTTTTCTCAATGTTTGAGGAGCATTCCAATGTGTACATATCCACTCTCTTCCTAATCCAATCATCTCTCGATGGACATTGAGTTGTTTTCCATGGCTGGCTATTGGGAAGTGTGCTGCATGAACATAGCGGGGGCTTTTACATTTTTCAAAGACCCAATTCCGGAAATAGGACCAAGAGTGGGAGGCCTGGGTGCTGAGGTCGTCCGCTATTGATTTTTGTGGATTCCCTCGATCGTGTGGTCCATCGCGGTTGTCCACACGTACAAAAATACCCACCGTGGAGGAGGGCATCTTCTTGTCCACACCCTCTCAGGGATGTGTGCCTTGTAGACTTCCTAATGGTGGCCCTTCAGAGAGAGGTGGGTTGGTCCTGCAGAGTCCCTTTGACGTGCATGTCTCTCCTCATGAGGGATGCGGGGCACATGTCTCCCAGTGCTTTTTGCCCTCTGCATGTCTGTTTCGGGAAATGTCTCTTGAGGTCTTTTGCCATTTTCCCCTTGGGTTTGGGGTTTTGTTGGGCTGTTGGCTGGTGTCTGCGGTCGAGCTGTTGATTGGGAGACCCCAGGCTGACCTGGGCTCTGGTGCCAGGAGGAAAGTGCCTGAGGGTCGTGCATGGAAGGTGGTCAAACGGTGATCCTTTGGTGAGCAGCTGTGTTAATCCCTGGGCAGTTTCTCGCCTGAGGTCTCCTGAAACGCCGTCCTTGTCTTTACCTTGGAGCCTCTTCCGTTCCCTCAATACAGCTGGTCCGGAAATCGGACCTAAGGCTGGTAGATTGACTGCGAAAAAGGGAGGTGTCCCCAAGAGTCCCCCCAATCCCCTGGGGAACAGAGCTGTCTTTGTCCCTGTGGCGGGCGTGCTCACCTCTGCTGCTGGGAAAACATCGACGTGCAGACAACTCAAGCCAGCTGCGGTGGGGTCCATACACTAGGAAGCACGAGGGAAAGAGAGGACAAAAGGAATGAACGGAAAGAAGCAGTATTCTGGCATAGGAATGAAGGCGTCACAGCTGGAAAGCTATGAACAAAATCAGTGGGTACATACCTACGGACCTGTCTCCATAACGGCATCGTGGCAGGGCTATCTCCCAAAGGGAGAAGGCTGTCCTGATAGGATGGGTTGGGAGCTGAAGGTTTGCATGGAGTGGCAAGGTGGAGGTGGGCCTCCAGGCTCCGAAAGCCTTTGAGAGAGCAATGGCCCTCCTGGATTGGCCCTTCTTGCTAGATCAGGCCGGCGGCGGGGGCGGCCGCGGCGGCGGCAGCTGCGGGGGAAGGCCATTCCAGGAGCATATTGCCCCCAGCCAGTGCCGCCCTGGGGGGCGGCTGAGGCAGAGAGAGGAGGAAAACCTGAGAGTTGCTGTTAGAGCAGGTGTCCACAAGACGGCGCCAGAGCACCTTCTGGACCCAGGTGCAGCGGCAAGGCTGCAGGTGCAGGCTGAGTGGTGGGATGGAGAGTGTGTGGATAGGAAGCCACAGCAAGCGCCCAGAGGCCTTTGCGTTGGTTCCTGGGCACCGGGGACTGTCTGGTCCAAGACGCCTCCTGTCAGGCAGAGGACACAGGCGTCCCTGTAGCATTGGGAGGTGGATCGGCAGCCTGGTGGCTTGGGAGTGTGCTTCGAAGGCTGCTGGAAGGAGTCACTGGGTGTCGGAACGCCTTGTGTTCCTCCAGACGCAGGAGCGGAGACCCGCCCAGCATCTGTGTGGTCTCGGGAGCTGGCCATTTGCAAGGCCCTGACCGTCGGTGGTGGATGTGGGTGGAGAATCAGGCGGCTGCTGCTGCTGCTGCTGCTGCTGCTGCTGCTGCTGCTGCTGCTGCTGCTGTGGAAGGAATGGGGGGCTTTGGTGGCTTTGTGGTGGACCCAGAGCTGGGCGAATCCCTGTGCTTCTCCCTTCCAAAGGCTCAGGGGAGTTTCCTTCTTGCCTTTTGAGAGGAGCCTCCCGTTTCCGGACGGGGCCAGGGTATGGAGGCCTGAGCGAACCCAGGTCTGGTGAATGAAGCAGGGTTGATTGGAATCACCCAGCAAGCTCTCAGGGAGTTCCCTCGTGGCTGCCTGGCTTGAGAGTGTCTATCTGGCAGTGCTGTGGCTGTGGACATGGCTCCAGCGAGATCCAAGTCTGGCCAAAGGGCACCCCATTGTCACAGGGGGCATCGAGATCCATTTATAAAGACGAAGAGATGGGGACAGTATGAGCTTAATTGAGAAAGAAGAAAAGGGGTACACATGCTTATTCTGACAGTGTAGCTAAGGGTATTGCCAGATGAGGCCGTCCCAAAGGCTCTCCTGACCCTCTGCCTCAGGTGGCAGAGTGTTTGAAGGGCAAGCCTTGGGATGGACAGCATCGCAGTGGATTCATTGCCGGGGCAGAGTGTATCTGCATGCCACACATGGGGGCAGGAACATCAATTAGGGATTTAGAAACATAAAAGGAAAGGCTAGTACAGAAAGAAATTTATCCACGCTTGGTCATCACGTCGGGTCCCAGCTCATAGTGCCAGTGCCCCTTGTCAGGGTCAACGGAGCCCGCCTGGCTTCTCCTGAGAGGCAGGGCTATGTAGCATAGCACATGCTGTGGGGAATCCCAAGCCATTAAGGGTGTGGGATTTTATCGGTGATTATTTTCCATTCTCACGGATGTATGGTGCCCAGTTTCACTTGAGCACAAACGCGATCCAGTCGTACATGTATATGCATCTTCTTTTGGTCGCAGTGTCTTCCATTTTGGTTCCACAGAAGTGGCCAGGTATAATCCCTGTGCTATAGAGCAGGACTTCATTGCTAACACATGCCAAGCACAAGAGGTTGACGCTACCACTCCCAAATCCCAGGCCTTCCCACAGCCTCCCCCTACCATCTGGCAACCACAGCGATGTTTTCCAGTCTATGAGCTGCTTCTACATAGAAAGGTTCGTTGGTTCCATTTGCTAGCTTCCACATAGAAGGGATAGCCCTTGGTATGTGTCGTTCGTGTTCCGACTTAGTTCACCTAGTATGAAACGAGGTGTCACCTAGCTTCTCGTGCCACCTACATGGCTGCGAATGGCATTTTCCTCTTGCTCTGGGGTTTTCGGGGTTCTGCTTTTTTTTTTTTTTCTCAATGTTTGAGGAGCATTCCAATGTGTACATATCCACTCTCTTCCTAATCCAATCATCTCTCGATGGACATTGAGTAGTTTTCCATGGCTGGCTATTGGGAAGTGTGCTGCATGAACATAGCGGGGGCTTTTACATTTTTCAAAGACCCAATTCCGGAAATAGGACCAAGAGTGGGAGGCCTGGGTGCTGAGGTCGTCCGCTATTGATTTTTGTGGATTCCCTCGATCGTGTGGTCCATCGCGGTTGTCCACACGTACAAAAATACCCACCGTGGAGGAGGGCATCTTCTTGTCCACACCCTCTCAGGGATGTGTGCCTTGTAGACTTCCTAATGGTGGCCCTTCAGAGAGAGGTGGGTTGGTCCTGCAGAGTCCCTTTGACGTGCATGTCTCTCCTCATGAGGGATGCGGGGCACATGTCTCCCAGTGCTTTTTGCCCTCTGCATGTCTGTTTCGGGAAATGTCTCTTGAGGTCTTTTGCCATTTTCCCCTTGGGTTTGGGGTTTTGTTGGGCTGTTGGCTGGTGTCTGCGGTCGAGCTGTTGATTGGGAGAGCCCAGGCTGACCTGGGCTCTGGTGCCAGGAGGAAAGTGCCTGAGGGTCGTGCATGGAAGGTGGTCAAACGGTGATCCTTTGGTGAGCAGCTGTGTTAATCCCTGGGCAGTTTCTCGCCTGAGGTCTCCTGAAACGCCGTCCTTGTCTTTACCTTGGAGCCTCTTCCGTTCCCTCAATACAGCTGGTCCGGAAATCGGACCTAAGGCTGGTAGATTGACTGCGAAAAAGGGAGGTGTCCCCAAGAGTCCCCCCAATCCCCTGGGGAACAGAGCTGTCTTTGTCCCTGTGGCGGGCGTGCTCACCTCTGCTGCTGGGAAAACATCGACGTGCAGACAACTCAGGCCAGCTGCGGTGGGGTCCATACACTAGGAAGCACGAGGGAAAGAGAGGACAAAAGGAATGAACGGAAAGAAGCAGTATTCTGGCATAGGAATGAAGGCGTCACAGCTGGAAAGCTATGAACAAAATCAGTGGGTACATACCTACGGACCTGTCTCCATAACGGCATCGTGGCAGGGCTATCTCCCAAAGGGAGAAGGCTGTCCTGATAGGATGGGTTGGGAGCTGAAGGTTTGCATGGAGTGGCAAGGTGGAGGTGGGCCTCCAGGCTCCGAAAGCCTTTGAGAGAGCAATGGCCCTCCTGGATTGGCCCTTCTTGCTAGATCAGGCCGGCGGCGGGGGCGGCCGCGGCGGCGGCAGCTGCGGGGGAAGGCCATTCCAGGAGCATATTGCCCCCAGCCAGTGCCGCCCTGGGGGGCGGCTGAGGCAGAGAGAGGAGGAAAACCTGAGAGTTGCTGTTAGAGCAGGTGTCCACAAGACGGCGCCAGAGCACCTTCTGGACCCAGGTGCAGCGGCAAGGCTGCAGGTGCAGGCTGAGTGGTGGGATGGAGAGTGTGTGGATAGGAAGCCACAGCAAGCGCCCAGAGGCCTTTGCGTTGGTTCCTGGGCACCGGGGACTGTCTGGTCCAAGACGCCTCCTGTCAGGCAGAGGACACAGGCGTCCCTGTAGCATTGGGAGGTGGATCGGCAGCCTGGTGGCTTGGGAGTGTGCTTCGAAGGCTGCTGGAAGGAGTCACTGGGTGTCGGAACGCCTTGTGTTCCTCCAGACGCAGGAGCGGAGACCCGCCCAGCATCTGTGTGGTCTCGGGAGCTGGCCATTTGCCAGGCCCTGACCGTCGGTGGTGGATGTGGGTGGAGAATCAGGCTGCTGCTGCTGCTGCTGCTGCGGAAGGAATGGGGGGCTTTGGTGGCTTTGTGGTGGACCCAGAGCTGGGCGAATCCCTGTGCTTTTCCCTTCCAAAGGCTCATGGGAGTTTCCTTCTTGCCTTTTGAGAGGAGCCTCCCGTTTCCAGACGGGGCCAGGGTATGGAGGCCTGAGCGAACCCAGGTCTGGTGAATGAAGCAGGGTTGATTGGAATCACCCAGCAAGCTCTCAGGGAGTTCCCTCTTGGCTGCCTGGCTTGAGAGTGTCTATCTGGCAGTGCTGTGGCTGTGGACATGGCTCCAGCGAGATCCAAGTCTGGCCAAAGGGCACCCCATTGTCACAGGGGGCATCGAGATCCATTTTTAAAGATGAAGAGTTGGCGAAAGTGTGAGCGTAATTGAGAAAGAAGAAAAGGGGTACACATGCTTATTCTGACAGTGTAGCTAAGGGTATTGCCAGATGAGGCAGTCCCAAAGGCTCTCCTGACCCTCTGCCTCAGGTGGCAGAGTGTTTGAAGGGCAAGCCTTGGGATGGACAGCATCACAGTGGATTCATTGCCGGGGCAGAGTGTATCTGCATGCCATACATGGGGGCAGGAACCTCAATTAGGAATTTAGAAACATAAAAGGAAATGCTAGTACAGAAAGAAATTCGTCCACACTTGGTCATCACGTCGGGTCCCAGCTCATAGTGCCAGTGCCCCTTGTCAGGGTCAACGGAGCCCGCCTGGCTTCTCCTGAGAGGCAGGGCTATGTAGCATAGCGCATGCTGTGGGGAATCCCAAGCCATTAAGGGTGTGGGATTTTATCGGTGATTATTTTCCATTCTCACGGATGTATGGTGCCCAGTTTCACTTGAGCACAAACGCGATCCAGTCGTACATGTATATGCATCTTCTTTTGGTCGCAGTGTCTTCCATTTTGGTTCCACAGAAGTGGCCAGGTAGAATCCCTGTGCTATAGAGCAGGACTTCATTGCTAACACATGCCAAGCACAAGAGGTTGACTCTACCACTCCCAAATCCCAGGCCTTCCCACAGCCTCCCCCTACCATCTGGCAACCACAGCGATGTTTTCCAGTCTATGAGCTGCTTCTACATAGAAAGGTTCGTTGGTTCCATTTGCTAGCTTCCACATAGAAGGGATAGCCCTTGGTATGTGTCGTTCGTGTTCCGACTTAGTTCACCTAGTATGAAACGAGGTGTCACCTAGCTTCTCGTGCCACCTACATGGCTGCGAATGGCATTTTCCTCTTGCTCTGGGGTTTTCGGGGTTCTGCTTTTTTTTTTTTTCTCAATGTTTGAGGAGCATGCCAATGTGTACATATCCACTCTCTTCCTAATCCAATCATCTCTCGATGGACATTGAGTTGTTTTCCATGGCTGGCTATTGGGAAGTGTGCTGCATGAACATAGCGGGGGCTTTTACATTTTTCACAGACCCAATTCCGGAAATAGGACCAAGAGTGGGAGGCCTGGGTGCTGAGGTCGTCCGCTATTGATTTTTGTGGATTCCCTCGATCGTGTGGTCCATCGCGGTTGTCCACACGTACAAAAATACCCACCGTGGAGGAGGGCATCTTCTTGTCCACACCCTCTCAGGGATGTGTGCCTTGTAGACTTCCTAATGGTGGCCCTTCAGAGAGAGGTGGGTTGGTCCTTCAGAGTCCCTTTGACGTGCATGTCTCTCCTCATGAGGGATGCGGGGCACATGTCTCCCAGTGCTTTTTGCCCTCTGCATGTCTGTTTCGGGAAATGTCTCTTGAGGTCTTTTGCCATTTTCCCCTTGGGTTTGGGGTTTTGTTGGGCTGTTGGCTGGTGTCTGCGGTCGAGCTGTTGATTGGGAGAGCCCAGGCTGACCTGGGCTCTGGTGCCAGGAGGAAAGTGCCTGAGGGTCGTGCATGGAAGGTGGTCAAACGGTGATCCTTTGGTGAGCAGCTGTGTTAATCCCTGGGCAGTTTCTCGCCTGAGGTCTCCTGAAACGCCGTCCTTGTCTTTACCTTGGAGCCTCTTCCGTTCCCTCAATACAGCTGGTCCGGAAATCGGACCTAAGGCTGGTAGATTGATTGCGAACAAGGGAGGTGTCCCCAAGAGTCCCCCCAGTCCCCTGGGGAACAGAGCTGTCTTTGTCCCTGTGGCGGGCGTGCTCACCTCTGCTGCTGGGAAAACATCGACGTGCAGACAACTCAGGCCAGCTGCGGTGGGGTCCATACACTAGGAAGCACGAGGGAAAGAGAGGACAAAAGGAATGAACGGAAAGAAGCAGTATTCTGGCATAGGAATGAAGGCGTCACAGCTGGAAAGCTATGAACAAAATCAGTGGGTACATACCTACGGACCTGTCTCCATAATGGCATCGTGGCAGGGCTATCTCCCAAAGGGAGAAGGCTGTCCTGATAGGATGGGTTGGGAGCTGAAGGTTTGCATGGAGTGGCAAGGTGGAGGTGGGCCTCCAGGCTCCGAAAGCCTTTGAGAGAGCAATGGCCCTCCTGGATTGGCCCTTCTTGCTAGATCAGGCCGGGGGCGGCGGTTGCGTGTGCGGGGGCGGGGGAAGGCCATTCCAGGAGCATATTGCCCCCAGCCAGTGCCGCCCTGGGGGGCGGCTGAGGCAGAGAGAGGAGGAAAACCTGAGAGTTGCTGTTAGAGCAGGTGTCCACAAGACGGCGCCAGAGCACCTTCTGGACCCAGGTGCAGCGGCAAGGCTGCAGGTGCAGGCTGAGTGGTGGGATGGAGAGTGTGTGGATAGGAAGCCACAGCAAGCGCCCAGAGGCCTTTGCGTTGGTTCCTGGGCACCGGGGACTGTCTGGTCCAAGACGCCTCCTGTCAGGCAGAGGACACAGGCGTCCCTGTAGCATTGGGAGGTGGATCGGCAGCCTGGTGGCTTGGGAGTGTGCTTCGAAGGCTGCTGGATGGTGTCACTGGGTGTCGGAACGCCTTGTGTTCCTCCAGACGCAGGAGCGGAGACGCGCCCAGCATCTGTGTGGTCTCGGGAGCTGGCCATTTGCCAGGCCCTGACCGTCGGTGGTGGATGTGGGTGGAGAATCAGGCGGCTGCTGCTGCTGCTGCTGCTGCTGCTGCCGCTGCGGAAGGAATGGGGGGCTTTGGTGGCTTTGTGGTGGACCCAGAGCTGGGCGAATCCCTGTGCTTTTCCCTTCCAAAGGCTCATGGGAGTTTCCTTCTTGCCTTTTGAGAGGAGCCTCCCGTTTCCGGACGGGGCCAGGGTATGGAGGCCTGAGCGAACCCAGGTCTGGTGAATGAAGCAGGGTTGATTGGAATCACCCAGCAAGCTCTCAGGGAGTTCCCTCGTGGCTGCCTGGCTTGAGAGTGTCTATCTGTCAGTGCTGTGGCTGTGGACATGGCTCCAGCGAGATCCACGTCTGGCCAAAGGGCACCCCATTGTCACAGGGGGCATCGAGATCCATTTATAAAGACGAAGAGATGGGGACAGTATGAGCTTAATTGAGAAAGAAGAAAAGGGGTACACATGCTTATTCTGACAGTGTAGCTAAGGGTATTGCCAGATGAGGCAGTCCCAAAGGCTCTCCTGACCCTCTGCCTCAGGTGGCAGAGTGTTTGAAGGGCAAGCCTTGGGATGGACAGCATCGCAGTGGATTCATTGCCGGGGCAGAGTGTATCTGCATGCCACACATGGGGGCAGGAACCTCAATTAGGAATTTAGAAACATAAAAGGAAATGCTAGTACAGAAAGAAATTCGTCCACACTTGGTCATCACGTCGGGTCCCAGCTCATAGTGCCAGTGCCCCTTGTCAGGGTCAACGGAGCCCGCCTGGCTTCTCCTGAGAGGCAGGGCTATGTAGCATAGCGCATGCTGTGGGGAATCCCAAGCCATTAAGGGTGTGGGATTTTATCGGTGATTATTTTCCATTCTCACGGATGTATGGTGCCCAGTTTCACTTGAGCACAAACGCGATCCAGTCGTACATGTATATGCATCTTCTTTTGGTCGCAGTGTCTTCCATTTTGGTTCCACAGAAGTGGCCAGGTAGAATCCCTGTGCTATAGAGCAGGACTTCATTGCTAACACATGCCAAGCACAAGAGGTTGACTCTACCACTCCCAAATCCCAGGCCTTCCCACAGCCTCCCCCTACCATCTGGCAACCACAGCGATGTTTTCCAGTCTATGAGCTGCTTCTACATAGAAAGGTTCGTTGGTTCCATTTGCTAGCTTCCACATAGAAGGGATAGCCCTTGGTATGTGTCGTTCGTGTTCCGACTTAGTTCACCTAGTATGAAACGAGGTGTCACCTAGCTTCTCGTGCCACCTACATGGCTGCGAATGGCATTTTCCTCTTGCTCTGGGGTTTTCGGGGTTCTGCTTTTTTTTTTTTTCTCAATGTTTGAGGAGCATGCCAATGTGTACATATCCACTCTCTTCCTAATCCAATCATCTCTCGATGGACATTGAGTTGTTTTCCATGGCTGGCTATTGGGAAGTGTGCTGCATGAACATAGCGGGGGCTTTTACATTTTTCACAGACCCAATTCCGGAAATAGGACCAAGAGTGGGAGGCCTGGGTGCTGAGGTCGTCCGCTATTGATTTTTGTGGATTCCCTCGATCGTGTGGTCCATCGCGGTTGTCCACACGTACAAAAATACCCACCGTGGAGGAGGGCATCTTCTTGTCCACACCCTCTCAGGGATGTGTGCCTTGTAGACTTCCTAATGGTGGCCCTTCAGAGAGAGGTGGGTTGGTCCTTCAGAGTCCCTTTGACGTGCATGTCTCTCCTCATGAGGGATGCGGGGCACATGTCTCCCAGTGCTTTTTGCCCTCTGCATGTCTGTTTCGGGAAATGTCTCTTGAGGTCTTTTGCCATTTTCCCCTTGGGTTTGGGGTTTTGTTGGGCTGTTGGCTGGTGTCTGCGGTCGAGCTGTTGATTGGGAGAGCCCAGGCTGACCTGGGCTCTGGTGCCAGGAGGAAAGTGCCTGAGGGTCGTGCATGGAAGGTGGTCAAACGGTGATCCTTTGGTGAGCAGCTGTGTTAATCCCTGGGCAGTTTCTCGCCTGAGGTCTCCTGAAACGCCGTCCTTGTCTTTACCTTGGAGCCTCTTCCGTTCCCTCAATACAGCTGGTCCGGAAATCGGACCTAAGGCTGGTAGATTGATTGCGAACAAGGGAGGTGTCCCCAAGAGTCCCCCCAGTCCCCTGGGGAACAGAGCTGTCTTTGTCCCTGTGGCGGGCGTGCTCACCTCTGCTGCTGGGAAAACATCGACGTGCAGACAACTCAGGCCAGCTGCGGTGGGGTCCATACACTAGGAAGCACGAGGGAAAGAGAGGACAAAAGGAATGAACGGAAAGAAGCAGTATTCTGGCATAGGAATGAAGGCGTCACAGCTGGAAAGCTATGAACAAAATCAGTGGGTACATACCTACGGACCTGTCTCCATAATGGCATCGTGGCAGGGCTATCTCCCAAAGGGAGAAGGCTGTCCTGATAGGATGGGTTGGGAGCTGAAGGTTTGCATGGAGTGGCAAGGTGGAGGTGGGCCTCCAGGCTCCGAAAGCCTTTGAGAGAGCAATGGCCCTCCTGGATTGGCCCTTCTTGCTAGATCAGGCCGGGGGGGGCGGTTGCGTGTGCGGGGGCGGGGGAAGGCCATTCCAGGAGCATATTGCCCCCAGCCAGTGCCGCCCTGGGGGGCGGCTGAGGCAGAGAGAGGAGGAAAACCTGAGAGTTGCTGTTAGAGCAGGTGTCCACAAGACGGCGCCAGAGCACCTTCTGGACCCAGGTGCAGCGGCAAGGCTGCAGGTGCAGGCTGAGTGGTGGGATGGAGAGTGTGTGGATAGGAAGCCACAGCAAGCGCCCAGAGGCCTTTGCGTTGGTTCCTGGGCACCGGGGACTGTCTGGTCCAAGACGCCTCCTGTCAGGCAGAGGACACAGGCGTCCCTGTAGCATTGGGAGGTGGATCGGCAGCCTGGTGGCTTGGGAGTGTGCTTCGAAGGCTGCTGGATGGTGTCACTGGGTGTCGGAACGCCTTGTGTTCCTCCAGACGCAGGAGCGGAGACGCGCCCAGCATCTGTGTGGTCTCAGGAGCTGGCCATTTGCCAGGCCCTGACCGTCGGTGGTGGATGTGGGTGGAGAATCAGGCGGCTGCTGCTGCTGCTGCTGCTGCTGCTGCCGCTGCGGAAGGAATGGGGGGCTTTGGTGGCTTTGTGGTGGACCCAGAGCTGGGCGAATCCCTGTGCTTTTCCCTTCCAAAGGCTCATGGGAGTTTCCTTCTTGCCTTTTGAGAGGAGCCTCCCGTTTCCGGACGGGGCCAGGGTATGGAGGCCTGAGCGAACCCAGGTCTGGTGAATGAAGCAGGGTTGATTGGAATCACCCAGCAAGCTCTCAGGGAGTTCCCTCGTGGCTGCCTGGCTTGAGAGTGTCTATCTGGCAGTGCTGTGGCTGTGGACATGGCTCCAGCGAGATCCAAGTCTGGCCAAAGGGCACCCCATTGTCACAGGGGGCATCGAGATCCATTTATAAAGACGAAGAGATGGGGACAGTATGAGCTTAATTGAGAAAGAAGAAAAGGGGTACACATGCTTATTCTGACAGTGTAGCTAAGGGTATTGCCAGATGAGGCAGTCCCAAAGGCTCTCCTGACCCTCTGCCTCAGGTGGCAGAGTGTTTGAAGGGCAAGCCTTGGGATGGACAGCATCGCAGTGGATTCATTGCCGGGGCAGAGTGTATCTGCATGCCACACATGGGGGCAGGAACCTCAATTAGGAATTTAGAAACATAAAAGGAAATGCTAGTACAGAAAGAAATTCGTCCACGCTTGGTCATCACGTCGGGTCCCAGCTCATAGTGCCAGTGCCCCTTGTCAGGGTCAACGGAGCCCGCCTGGCTTCTCCTGAGAGGCAGGGCTATGTAGCATAGCGCATGCTGTGGGGAATCCCAAGCCATTAAGGGTGTGGGATTTTATCGGTGATTATTTTCCATTCTCACGGATGTATGGTGCCCAGTTTCACTTGAGCACAAACGCGATCCAGTCGTACATGTATATGCATCTTCTTTTGGTCGCAGTGTCTTCCATTTTGGTTCCACAGAAGTGGCCAGGTAGAATCCCTGTGCTATAGAGCAGGACTTCATTGCTAACACATGCCAAGCACAAGAGGTTGACTCTACCACTCCCAAATCCCAGGCCTTCCCACAGCCTCCCCCTACCATCTGGCAACCACAGCGATGTTTTCCAGTCTATGAGCTGCTTCTACATAGAAAGGTTCGTTGGTTCCATTTGCTAGCTTCCACATAGAAGGGATAGCCCTTGGTATGTGTCGTTCGTGTTCCGACTTAGTTCACCTAGTATGAAACGAGGTGTCACCTAGCTTCTCGTGCCACCTACATGGCTGCGAATGGCATTTTCCTCTTGCTCTGGGGTTTTCGGGGTTCTGCTTTTTTTTTTTTTCTCAATGTTTGAGGAGCATGCCAATGTGTACATATCCACTCTCTTCCTAATCCAATCATCTCTCGATGGACATTGAGTTGTTTTCCATGGCTGGCTATTGGGAAGTGTGCTGCATGAACATAGCGGGGGCTTTTACATTTTTCACAGACCCAATTCCGGAAATAGGACCAAGAGTGGGAGGCCTGGGTGCTGAGGTCGTCCGCTATTGATTTTTGTGGATTCCCTCGATCGTGTGGTCCATCGCGGTTGTCCACACGTACAAAAATACCCACCGTGGAGGAGGGCATCTTCTTGTCCACACCCTCTCAGGGATGTGTGCCTTGTAGACTTCCTAATGGTGGCCCTTCAGAGAGAGGTGGGTTGGTCCTTCAGAGTCCCTTTGACGTGCATGTCTCTCCTCATGAGGGATGCGGGGCACATGTCTCCCAGTGCTTTTTGCCCTCTGCATGTCTGTTTCGGGAAATGTCTCTTGAGGTCTTTTGCCATTTTCCCCTTGGGTTTGGGGTTTTGTTGGGCTGTTGGCTGGTGTCTGCGGTCGAGCTGTTGATTGGGAGAGCCCAGGCTGACCTGGGCTCTGGTGCCAGGAGGAAAGTGCCTGAGGGTCGTGCATGGAAGGTGGTCAAACGGTGATCCTTTGGTGAGCAGCTGTGTTAATCCCTGGGCAGTTTCTCGCCTGAGGTCTCCTGAAACGCCGTCCTTGTCTTTACCTTGGAGCCTCTTCCGTTCCCTCAATACAGCTGGTCCGGAAATCGGACCTAAGGCTGGTAGATTGATTGCGAACAAGGGAGGTGTCCCCAAGAGTCCCCCCAGTCCCCTGGGGAACAGAGCTGTCTTTGTCCCTGTGGCGGGCGTGCTCACCTCTGCTGCTGGGAAAACATCGACGTGCAGACAACTCAGGCCAGCTGCGGTGGGGTCCATACACTAGGAAGCACGAGGGAAAGAGAGGACAAAAGGAATGAACGGAAAGAAGCAGTATTCTGGCATAGGAATGAAGGCGTCACAGCTGGAAAGCTATGAACAAAATCAGTGGGTACATACCTACGGACCTGTCTCCATAATGGCATCGTGGCAGGGCTATCTCCCAAAGGGAGAAGGCTGTCCTGATAGGATGGGTTGGGAGCTGAAGGTTTGCATGGAGTGGCAAGGTGGAGGTGGGCCTCCAGGCTCCGAAAGCCTTTGAGAGAGCAATGGCCCTCCTGGATTGGCCCTTCTTGCTAGATCAGGCCGGGGGCGGCGGTTGCGTGTGCGGGGGCGGGGGAAGGCCATTCCAGGAGCATATTGCCCCCAGCCAGTGCCGCCCTGGGGGGCGGCTGAGGCAGAGAGAGGAGGAAAACCTGAGAGTTGCTGTTAGAGCAGGTGTCCACAAGACGGCGCCAGAGCACCTTCTGGACCCAGGTGCAGCGGCAAGGCTGCAGGTGCAGGCTGAGTGGTGGGATGGAGAGTGTGTGGATAGGAAGCCACAGCAAGCGCCCAGAGGCCTTTGCGTTGGTTCCTGGGCACCGGGGACTGTCTGGTCCAAGACGCCTCCTGTCAGGCAGAGGACACAGGCGTCCCTGTAGCATTGGGAGGTGGATCGGCAGCCTGGTGGCTTGGGAGTGTGCTTCGAAGGCTGCTGGATGGTGTCACTGGGTGTCGGAACGCCTTGTGTTCCTCCAGACGCAGGAGCGGAGACGCGCCCAGCATCTGTGTGGTCTCGGGAGCTGGCCATTTGCCAGGCCCTGACCGTCGGTGGTGGATGTGGGTGGAGAATCAGGCGGCTGCTGCTGCTGCTGCTGCTGCTGCTGCCGCTGCGGAAGGAATGGGGGGCTTTGGTGGCTTTGTGGTGGACCCAGAGCTGGGCGAATCCCTGTGCTTTTCCCTTCCAAAGGCTCATGGGAGTTTCCTTCTTGCCTTTTGAGAGGAGCCTCCCGTTTCCGGACGGGGCCAGGGTATGGAGGCCTGAGCGAACCCAGGTCTGGTGAATGAAGCAGGGTTGATTGGAATCACCCAGCAAGCTCTCAGGGAGTTCCCTCGTGGCTGCCTGGCTTGAGAGTGTCTATCTGGCAGTGCTGTGGCTGTGGACATGGCTCCAGCGAGATCCAAGTCTGGCCAAAGGGCACCCCATTGTCACAGGGGGCATCGAGATCCATTTATAAAGACGAAGAGATGGGGACAGTATGAGCTTAATTGAGAAAGAAGAAAAGGGGTACACATGCTTATTCTGACAGTGTAGCTAAGGGTATTGCCAGATGAGGCAGTCCCAAAGGCTCTCCTGACCCTCTGCCTCAGGTGGCAGAGTGTTTGAAGGGCAAGCCTTGGGATGGACAGCATCGCAGTGGATTCATTGCCGGGGCAGAGTGTATCTGCATGCCACACATGGGGGCAGGAACCTCAATTAGGAATTTAGAAACATAAAAGGAAATGCTAGTACAGAAAGAAATTCGTCCACGCTTGGTCATCACGTCGGGTCCCAGCTCATAGTGCCAGTGCCCCTTGTCAGGGTCAACGGAGCCCGCCTGGCTTCTCCTGAGAGGCAGGGCTATGTAGCATAGCGCATGCTGTGGGGAATCCCAAGCCATTAAGGGTGTGGGATTTTATCGGTGATTATTTTCCATTCTCACGGATGTATGGTGCCCAGTTTCACTTGAGCACAAACGCGATCCAGTCGTACATGTATATGCATCTTCTTTTGGTCGCAGTGTCTTCCATTTTGGTTCCACAGAAGTGGCCAGGTAGAATCCCTGTGCTATAGAGCAGGACTTCATTGCTAACACATGCCAAGCACAAGAGGTTGACTCTACCACTCCCAAATCCCAGGCCTTCCCACAGCCTCCCCCTACCATCTGGCAACCACAGCGATGTTTTCCAGTCTATGAGCTGCTTCTACATAGAAAGGTTCGTTGGTTCCATTTGCTAGCTTCCACATAGAAGGGATAGCCCTTGGTATGTGTCGTTCGTGTTCCGACTTAGTTCACCTAGTATGAAACGAGGTGTCACCTAGCTTCTCGTGCCACCTACATGGCTGCGAATGGCATTTTCCTCTTGCTCTGGGGTTTTCGGGGTTCTGCTTTTTTTTTTTTTCTCAATGTTTGAGGAGCATGCCAATGTGTACATATCCACTCTCTTCCTAATCCAATCATCTCTCGATGGACATTGAGTTGTTTTCCATGGCTGGCTATTGGGAAGTGTGCTGCATGAACTTAGCGGGGGCTTTTACATTTTTCACAGACCCAATTCCGGAAATAGGACCAAGAGTGGGAGGCCTGGGTGCTGAGGTCGTCCGCTATTGATTTTTGTGGATTCCCTCGATCGTGTGGTCCATCGCGGTTGTCCACATGTACAAAAATACCCACCGTGGAGGAGGGCATCTTCTTGTCCACACCCTCTCAGGGATGTGTGCCTTGTAGACTTCCTAATGGTGGCCCTTCAGAGAGAGGTGGGTTGGTCCTGCAGAGTCCCTCTGACGTGCATTTCTCTCCTCATGAGGGATGCGGGTCACATGTCTCCCAGTGTTTTTGCCCTCTGCATGTCTGTTTCGGGAAATGTCTCTTGAGGTCTTTTGCCATTTTCCCCTTGGGTTTGGGGTTTTGTTGGGCTGTTGGCTGGTGTCTGCGGTCGAGCTGTTGATTGGGAGACCCCAGGCTGACCTGGGCTCTGGTGCCAGGAGGAAAGTGCCTGAGGGTCGTGCATGGAAGGTGGTCAAACGGTGATCCTTTGGTGAGCAGCTGTGTTAATCCCTGGGCAGTTTCTCGCCTGAGGTCTCCTGAAACGCCGTCCTTGTCTTTACCTTGGAGCCTCTTCCGTTCCCTCAATACAGCTGGTCCGGAAATCGGACCTAAGGCTGGTAGATTGATTGCGAACAAGGGAGGTGTCCCCAAGAGTCCCCCCAATCCCCTGGGGAACAGAGCTGTCTTTGTCCCTGTGGCGGGCGTGCTCACCTCTGCTGCTGGGAAAACATCGACGTGCAGACAACTCAGGCCAGCTGCGGTGGGGTCCATACACTAGGAAGCACGAGGGAAAGAGAGGACAAAAGGAATGAACGGAAAGAAGCAGTATTCTGGCATAGGAATGAAGGAGTCACAGCTGGAAAGCTATGAACAAAATCAGTGGGTACATACCTACGGACCTGTCTCCATAACGACATCGTGGCAGGGCTATCTCCCAAAGGGAGAAGGCTGTCCTGATAGGATGGGTTGGGAGCTGAAGGTTTGCATGGAGTGGCAAGGTGGAGGTGGGCCTCCAGGCTCCGAAAGCCTTTGAGAGAGCAATGGCCCTCCTGGATTGGCCCTTCTTGCTAGATCAGGCCGGCGGCGGGGGCGGCCGCGGCGGCGGCAGCGCAGCTGCGGGGGAAGGCCATTCCAGGAGCATATTGCCCCCAGCCAGTGCCGCCCTGGGGGGCGGCTGAGGCAGAGAGAGGAGGAAAACCTGAGAGTTGCTGTTAGAGCAGGTGTCCACAAGACGGCGCCAGAGCACCTTCTGGACCCAGGTGCAGCGGCAAGGCTGCAGGTGCAGGCTGAGTGGTGGGATGGAGAGTGTGTGGATAGGAAGCCACAGCAAGCGCCCAGAGGCCTTTGCGTTGGTTCCTGGGCACCGGGGACTGTCTGGTCCAAGACGCCTCCTGTCAGGCAGAGGACACAGGCGTCCCTGTAGCATTGGGAGGTGGATCGGCAGCCTGGTGGCTTGGGAGTGTGCTTCGAAGGCTGCTGGAAGGAGTCACTGGGTGTCGGAACGCCTTGTGTTCCTCCAGACGCAGGAGCGGAGACCCGCCCAGCATCTGTGTGGTCTCGGGAGCTGGCCATTTGCCAGGCCCTGACCGTCGGTGGTGGATGTGGGTGGAGAATCAGGCTGCTGCTGCTGCTGCTGCTGCGGAAGGAATGGGGGGCTTTGGTGGCTTTGTGGTGGACCCATAGCCGGGCGAATCCCTGTGCTTTTCCCTTCCAAAGGCTCAGGGGAGTTTCCTTCTTGCCTTTTGAGAGGAGCCTCCAGTTTCCGGACGGGGCCAGGGTATGGAGGCCTGAGCGAACCCAGGTCTGGTGAATGAAGCAGGGTTGATTGGAATCACCCAGCAAGCTCTCAGGGAGTTCCCTCGTGGCTGCCTGGCTTGAGAGAGTCTATCTGTGAGTGCTGTGGCTGTGGACATGGCTCCAGCGAGATCCAAGTCTGGCCAAAGGGCACCCCATTGTCACAGGGGGCATCGAGATCCATTTATAAAGACGAAGAGATGGGGACAGTATGAGCTTAATTGAGAAAGAAGAAAAGGGGTACACATGCTTATTCTGACAGTGTAGCTAAGGGTATTGCCAGATGAGGCAGTCCCAAAGGCTCTCCTGACCCTCTGCCTCAGGTGGCAGAGTGTTTGAAGGGCAAGCCTTGGGATGGACAGCATCGCAGTGGATTCATTGCCGGGGCAGAGTGTATCTGCATGCCACACATGGGGGCAGGAACCTCAATTAGGAATTTAGAAACATAAAAGGAAATGCTAGTACAGAAAGAAATTCGTCCACGCTTGGTCATCACGTCGGGTCCCAGCTCATAGTGCCAGTGCCCCTTGTCAGGGTCAACGGAGCCCGCCTGGCTTCTCCTGAGAGGCAGGGCTATGTAGCATAGCACATGCTGTGGGGAATCCCAAGCCATTAAGGGTGTGGGATTTTATCGGTGATTATTTTCCATTCTCACGGATGTATGGTGCCCAGTTTCACTTGAGCACAAACGCGACCCAGTCGTACATGTATATGCATCTTCTTTTGGTCGCAGTGTCTTCCATTTTGGTTCCACAGAAGTGGCCAGGTAGAATCCCTGTGCTATAGAGCAGGACTTCATTGCTAACACATGCCAAGCACAAGAGGTTGACTCTACCACTCCCAAATCCCAGGCCTTCCCACAGCCTCCCCCTACCATCTGGCAACCACAGCGATGTTTTCCAGTCTATGAGCTGCTTCTACATAGAAAGGTTCGTTGGCTCCATTTGCAAGATTCCAGATAGAAGCGATAGCCCTTGGTATGTGTCGTTCGTGTTCCGACTTAGTTCACCTAGTATGAAACGAGGTGTCACCTAGCTTCTCGTGCCACCTACATGGCTGCGAATGGCATTTTCCTCTTGCTCTGGGGTTTTCGGGGTTCTGCTTTTTTTTCTCTCAATGTTTGAGGAGCATTCCAATGTGTACATATCCACTCTCTTCCTAATCCAATCATCTCTCGATGGACATTGAGTTGTTTTCCATGGCTGGCTATTGGGAAGAGTGCTGCATGAACATAGCGGGGGCTTTTACATTTTTCAAAGACCCAATTCCGGAAATAGGACCAAGAGTGGGAGGCCTGGGTGCTGAGGTCGTCCGCTATTGATTTTTGTGGATTCCCTCGATCGTGTGGTCCATCGCGGTTGTCCACATGTACAAAAATACCCACCGTGGAGGAGGGCATCTTCTTGTCCACACCCTCTCAGGGATGTGTGCCTTGTAGACTTCCTAATGGTGGCCCTTCAGAGAGAGGTGGGTTGGTCCTGCAGAGTCCCTCTGACGTGCATTTCTCTCCTCATGAGGGATGCGGGTCACATGTCTCCCGGTGTTTTTGCCCTCTGCATGTCTGTTTCGGGAAATGTCTCTTGAGGTCTTTTGCCATTTTCCCGTTGGTTTGGGGTTTTGTTGGGCTGTTGGCTGGTGTCTGCGGTCGAGCTGTTGATTGGGAGACCCCAGGCTGACCTGGGCTCTGGTGCCAGGAGGAAAGTGCCTGAGGGTCGTGCATGGAAGGTGGTCAAACGGTGATCCTTTGGTGAGCAGCTGTGTTAATCCCTGGGCAGTTTCTCGCCTGAGGTCTCCTGAAACGCCGTCCTTGTCTTTACCTTGGAGCCTCTTCCGTTCCCTCAATACAGCTGGTCCGGAAATCGGACCTAAGGCTGGTAGATTGATTGCGAAAAAGGGAGGTGTCCCCAAGAGTCCCCCCAGTCCCCTGGGGAACAGAGCTGTCTTTGTCCCTGTGGCGGGCGTGCTCACCTCTGCTGCTGGCAAAACATCGACGTGCAGACAACTCAGGCCAGCTGCGGTGGGGTCCATACACTAGGAAGCACGAGGGAAAGAGAGGACAAAAGGAATGAACGGAAAGAAGCAGTATTCTGGCATAGGAATGAAGGAGTCACAGCTGGAAAGCTATGAACAAAATCAGTGGGTACATACCTACGGACCTGTCTCCATAACGACATCGTGGCAGGGCTATCTCCCAAAGGGAGAAGGCTGTCCTGATAGGATGGGTTGGGAGCTGAAGGTTTGCATGGAGTGGCAAGGTGGAGGTGGGCCTCCAGGCTCCGAAAGCCTTTGAGAGAGCAATGGCCCTCCTGGATTGGCCCTTCTTGCTAGATCAAGCCAGCGGCGGCGGCGGCGGCGGCGGCGGCGGCGGCGGCGGCGTGGGAAGGCCATTCCAGGAGCATATTGCCCCCAGCCAGTGCCGCCCTGGGGGGCGGCTGAGGCAGAGAGAGGAGGAAAACCTGAGAGTTGCTGTTAGAGCAGGTGTCCACAAGACGGCGCCAGAGCACCTTCTGGACCCAGGTGCAGCGGCAAGGCTGCAGGTGCAGGCTGAGTGGTGGGATGGAGAGTGTGTGGATAGGAAGCCACAGCAAGCGCCCAGAGGCCTTTGCGTTGGTTCCTGGGCACCGGGGACTGTCTGGTCCAAGACGCCTCCTGTCAGGCAGAGGACACAGGCGTCCCTGTAGCATTGGGAGGTGGATCGGCAGCCTGGTGGCTTGGGAGTGTGCTTCGAAGGCTGCTGGAAGGAGTCACTGGGTGTCAGAACGCCTTGTGTTCCTCCAGACGCAGGAGCGGAGACCCGCCCAGCATCTGTGTGGTCTCGGGAGCTGGCCATTTGCAAGGCCCTGACCGTCGGTGGTGGATGTGGGTGGAGAATCAGGCGGCTGCTGCTGCTGCTGCTGCGGAAGGAATGGGGGGCTTTGGTGGCTTTGTGGTGGACCCAGAGCTGGGCGAATCCCTGTGCTTTTCCCTTCCAAAGGCTCATGGGAGTTTCCTTCTTGCCTTTTGAGAGGAGCCTCCCGTTTCCAGACGGGGCCAGGGTATGGAGGCCTGAGCGAACCCAGGTCTGGTGAATGAAGCAGGGTTGATTGGAATCACCCAGCAAGCTCTCAGGGAGTTCCCTCGTGGCTGCTTGGCTTCAGAGTGTCTATCTGGCAGTGCTGTGGCTGTGGACATGGCTCCAGCGAGATCCAAGTCTGGCCAAAGGGCACCCCATTGTCACAGGGGGCATCGAGATCCATTTTTAAAGATGAAGAGTTGGCGAAAGTGTGAGCTTAATTGAGAAAGAAGAAAAGGGGTACACATGCTTATTCTGACAGTGTAGCTAAGGGTATTGCCAGATGAGGCAGTCCCAAAGGCTCTCCTGACCCTCTGCCTCAGGTGGCAGAGTGTTTGAAGGGCAAGCCTTGGGATGGACAGCATCGCAGTGGATTCATTGCCGGGGCAGAGTGTATCTGCATGCCACACATGGGGGCAGGAACCTCAATTAGGAATTTAGAAACATAAAAGGAAATGCTAGTACAGAAAGAAATTCGTCCACGCTTGGTCATCACGTCGGGTCCCAGCTCATAGTGCCAGTGCCCCTTGTCAGGGTCAACGGAGCCCGCCTGGCTTCTCCTGAGAGGCAGGGCTATGTAGCATAGCGCATGCTGTGGGGAATCCCAAGCCATTAAGGGTGTGGGATTTTATCGGTGATTATTTTCCATTCTCACGGATGTATGGTGCCCAGTTTCACTTGAGCACAAACGCGACCCAGTCGTACATGTATATGCATCTTCTTTTGGTCGCAGTGTCTTCCATTTTGGTTCCACAGAAGTGGCCAGGTAGAATCCCTGTGCTATAGAGCAGGACTTCATTGCTAACACATGCCAAGCACAAGAGGTTGACTCTACCACTCCCAAATCCCAGGCCTTCCCACAGCCTCCCCCTACCATCTGGCAACCACAGCGATATTTTCCAGTCTATGAGCTGCTTCTACATAGAAAGGTTCGTTGGCTCCATTTGCAAGATTCCAGATAGAAGCGATAGCCCTTGGTATGTGTCGTTCGTGTTCCGACTTAGTTCACCTAGTATGAAACGAGGTGTCACCTAGCTTCTCGTGCCACCTACATGGCTGCGAATGGCATTTTCCTCTTGCTCTGGGGTTTTCGGGGTTCTGCTTTTTTTTTTTTTCTCAATGTTTGAGGAGCATGCCAATGTGTACATATCCACTCTCTTCCTAATCCAATCATCTCTCGATGGACATTGAGTTGTTTTCCATGGCTGGCTATTGGGAAGTGTGCTGCATGAACATAGCGGGGGCTTTTACATTTTTCACAGACCCAATTCCGGAAATAGGACCAAGAGTGGGAGGCCTGGGTGCTGAGGTCGTCCGCTATTGATTTTTGTGGATTCCCTCGATCGTGTGGTCCATCGCGGTTGTCCACACGTACAAAAATACCCACCGTGGAGGAGGGCATCTTCTTGTCCACACCCTCTCAGGGATGTGTGCCTTGTAGACTTCCTAATGGTGGCCCTTCAGAGAGAGGTGGGTTGGTCCTTCAGAGTCCCTTTGACGTGCATGTCTCTCCTCATGAGGGATGCGGGGCACATGTCTCCCAGTGCTTTTTGCCCTCTGCATGTCTGTTTCGGGAAATGTCTCTTGAGGTCTTTTGCCATTTTCCCCTTGGGTTTGGGGTTTTGTTGGGCTGTTGGCTGGTGTCTGCGGTCGAGCTGTTGATTGGGAGAGCCCAGGCTGACCTGGGCTCTGGTGCCAGGAGGAAAGTGCCTGAGGGTCGTGCATGGAAGGTGGTCAAACGGTGATCCTTTGGTGAGCAGCTGTGTTAATCCCTGGGCAGTTTCTCGCCTGAGGTCTCCTGAAACGCCGTCCTTGTCTTTACCTTGGAGCCTCTTCCGTTCCCTCAATACAGCTGGTCCGGAAATCGGACCTAAGGCTGGTAGATTGATTGCGAACAAGGGAGGTGTCCCCAAGAGTCCCCCCAGTCCCCTGGGGAACAGAGCTGTCTTTGTCCCTGTGGCGGGCGTGCTCACCTCTGCTGCTGGCAAAACATCGACGTGCAGACAACTCAGGCCAGCTGCGGTGGGGTCCATACACTAGGAAGCACGAGGGAAAGAGAGGACAAAAGGAATGAACGGAAAGAAGCAGTATTCTGGCATAGGAATGAAGGCGTCACAGCTGGAAAGCTATGAACAAAATCAGTGGGTACATACCTACGGACCTGTCTCCATAACGGCATCGTGGCAGGGCTATCTCCCAAAGGGAGAAGGCTGTCCTGATAGGATGGGTTGGGAGCTGAAGGTTTGCATGGAGTGGCAAGGTGGAGGTGGGCCTCCAGGCTCCGAAAGCCTTTGAGAGAGCAATGGCCCTCCTGGATTGGCCCTTCTTGCTAGATCAGGCCGGCGGCGGGGGCGGCCGCGGCGGCGGCAGCTGCGGGGGAAGGCCATTCCAGGAGCATATTGCCCCCAGCCAGTGCCGCCCTGGGGGGCGGCTGAGGCAGAGAGAGGAGGAAAACCTGAGAGTTGCTGTTAGAGCAGGTGTCCACAAGACGGCGCCAGAGCACCTTCTGGACCCAGGTGCAGCGGCAAGGCTGCAGGTGCAGGCTGAGTGGTGGGATGGAGAGTGTGTGGATAGGAAGCCACAGCAAGCGCCCAGAGGCCTTTGCGTTGGTTCCTGGGCACCGGGGACTGTCTGGTCCAAGACGCCTCCTGTCAGGCAGAGGACACAGGCGTCCCTGTAGCATTGGGAGGTGGATCGGCAGCCTGGTGGCTTGGGAGTGTGCTTCGAAGGCTGCTGGAAGGAGTCACTGGGTGTCGGAACGCCTTGTGTTCCTCCAGACGCAGGAGCGGAGACCCGCCCAGCATCTGTGTGGTCTCGGGAGCTGGCCATTTGCAAGGCCCTGACCGTCGGTGGTGGATGTGGGTGGAGAATCAGGCGGCTGCTGCTGCTGCTGCTGCTGCTGCTGCCGCTGCGGAAGGAATGGGGGGCTTTGGTGGCTTTGTGGTGGACCCAGAGCTGGGCGAATCCCTGTGCTTTTCCCTTCCAAAAGCTTAGGGGAGTTTCCTCCTTGCCTTTTGAGAGGAGCCTCCCGTTTCCGGACGGGGCCAGGGTATGGAGGCCTGAGCGAACCCAGGTCTGGTGAATGAAGCAGGGTTGATTGGAATCACCCAGCAAGCTCTCAGGGAGTTCCCTCGTGGCTGCTTGGCTTCAGAGTGTCTATCTGGCAGTGCTGTGGCTGTGGACATGGCTCCAGCGAGATCCAAGTCTGGCCAAAGGGCACCCCATTGTCACAGGGGGCATCGAGATCCATTTTTAAAGATGAAGAGTTGGCGAAAGTGTGAGCTTAATTGAGAAAGAAGAAAAGGGGTACACATGCTTATTCTGACAGTGTAGCTAAGGGTATTGCCAGATGAGGCAGTCCCAAAGGCTCTCCTGACCCTCTGCCTCAGGTGGCAGAGTGTTTGAAGGGCAAGCCTTGGGATGGACAGCATCGCAGTGGATTCATTGCCGGGGCAGAGTGTATCTGCATGCCACACATGGGGGCAGGAACCTCAATTAGGAATTTAGAAACATAAAAGGAAATGCTAGTACAGAAAGAAATTCGTCCACGCTTGGTCATCACGTCGGGTCCCAGCTCATAGTGCCAGTGCCCCTTGTCAGGGTCAACGGAGCCCGCCTGGCTTCTCCTGAGAGGCAGGGCTATGTAGCATAGCGCATGCTGTGGGGAATCCCAAGCCATTAAGGGTGTGGGATTTTATCGGTGATTATTTTCCATTCTCACGGATGTATGGTGCCCAGTTTCACTTGAGCACAAACGCGACCCAGTCGTACATGTATATGCATCTTCTTTTGGTCGCAGTGTCTTCCATTTTGGTTCCACAGAAGTGGCCAGGTAGAATCCCTGTGCTATAGAGCAGGACTTCATTGCTAACACATGCCAAGCACAAGAGGTTGACTCTACCACTCCCAAATCCCAGGCCTTCCCACAGCCTCCCCCTACCATCTGGCAACCACAGCGATGTTTTCCAGTCTATGAGCTGCTTCTACATAGAAAGGTTCGTTGGTTCCATTTGCTAGCTTCCACATAGAAGGGATAGCCCTTGGTATGTGTCGTTCGTGTTCCGACTTAGTTCACCTAGTATGAAACGAGGTGTCACCTAGCTTCTCGTGCCACCTACATGGCTGCGAATGGCATTTTCCTCTTGCTCTGGGGTTTTCGGGGTTCTGCTTTTTTTTTTTTTTCTCAATGTTTGAGGAGCATGCCAATGTGTACATATCCACTCTCTTCCTAATCCAATCATCTCTCGATGGACATTGAGTTGTTTTCCATGGCTGGCTATTGGGAAGTGTGCTGCATGAACATAGCGGGGGCTTTTACATTTTTCACAGACCCAATTCCGGAAATAGGACCAAGAGTGGGAGGCCTGGGTGCTGAGGTCGTCCGCTATTGATTTTTGTGGATTCCCTCGATCGTGTGGTCCATCGCGGTTGTCCACACGTACAAAAATACCCACCGTGGAGGAGGGCATCTTCTTGTCCACACCCTCTCAGGGATGTGTGCCTTGTAGACTTCCTAATGGTGGCCCTTCAGAGAGAGGTGGGTTGGTCCTTCAGAGTCCCTTTGACGTGCATGTCTCTCCTCATGAGGGATGCGGGGCACATGTCTCCCAGTGCTTTTTGCCCTCTGCATGTCTGTTTCGGGAAATGTCTCTTGAGGTCTTTTGCCATTTTCCCCTTGGGTTTGGGGTTTTGTTGGGCTGTTGGCTGGTGTCTGCGGTCGAGCTGTTGATTGGGAGACCCCAGGCTGACCTGGGCTCTGGTGCCAGGAGGAAAGTGCCTGAGGGTCGTGCATGGAAGGTGGTCAAACGGTGATCCTTTGGTGAGCAGCTGTGTTAATCCCTGGGCAGTTTCTCGCCTGAGGTCTCCTGAAACGCCGTCCTTGTCTTTACCTTGGAGCCTCTTCCGTTCCCTCAATACAGCTGGTCCGGAAATCGGACCTAAGGCTGGTAGATTGATTGCGAACAAGGGAGGTGTCCCCAAGAGTCCCCCCAGTCCCCTGGGGAACAGAGCTGTCTTTGTCCCTGTGGCGGGCGTGCTCACCTCTGCTGCTGGGAAAACATCGACGTGCAGACAACTCAGGCCAGCTGCGGTGGGGTCCATACACTAGGAAGCACGAGGGAAAGAGAGGACAAAAGGAATGAACGGAAAGAAGCAGTATTCTGGCATAGGAATGAAGGCGTCACAGCTGGAAAGCTATGAACAAAATCAGTGGGTACATACCTACGGACCTGTCTCCATAACGGCATCGTGGCAGGGCTATCTCCCAAAGGGAGAAGGCTGTCCTGATAGGATGGGTTGGGAGCTGAAGGTTTGCATGGAGTGGCAAGGTGGAGGTGGGCCTCCAGGCTCCGAAAGCCTTTGAGAGAGCAATGGCCCTCCTGGATTGGCCCTTCTTGCTAGATCAGGCCGGCGGCGGGGGCGGCCGCGGCGGCGGCAGCTGCGGGGGAAGGCCATTCCAGGAGCATATTGCCCCCAGCCAGTGCCGCCCTGGGGGGCGGCTGAGGCAGAGAGAGGAGGAAAACCTGAGAGTTGCTGTTAGAGCAGGTGTCCACAAGACGGCGCCAGAGCACCTTCTGGACCCAGGTGCAGCGGCAAGGCTGCAGGTGCAGGCTGAGTGGTGGGATGGAGAGTGTGTGGATAGGAAGCCACAGCAAGCGCCCAGAGGCCTTTGCGTTGGTTCCTGGGCACCAGGGACTGTCTGGTCCAAGACGCCTCCTGTCAGGCAGAGGACACAGGCGTCCCTGTAGCATTGGGAGGTGGATCGGCAGCCTGGTGGCTTGGGAGTGTGCTTCGAAGGCTGCTGGAAGGAGTCACTGGGTGTCGGAACGCCTTGTGTTCCTCCAGACGCAGGAGCGGAGACCCGCCCAGCATCTGTGTGGTCTCGGGAGCCGGCCATTTGCAAACCCTGACCGTCGGTGGTGGATGTGGGTGGAGAATCAGGCGGCGGCTGCTGCTGCTGCTGCTGCTGCTGCTGCTGCTGCTGCTGCTGCTGCTGCGGAAGGAATGGGGGGCTTTGGTGGCTTTGTGGTGGACCCAGAGCTGGGCGAATCCCTGTGCTTTTCCCTTCCAAAAGCTTAGGGGAGTTTCCTCCTTGCCTTTTGAGAGGAGCCTCCCGTTTCCGGACGGGGCCAGGGTATGGAGGCCTGAGCGAACCCAGGTCTGGTGAATGAAGCAGGGTTGATTGGAATCACCCAGCAAGCTCTCAGGGAGTTCCCTCGTGGCTGCCTGGCTTGAGAGTGCCTATCTGGCAGTGCTGTGGCTGTGGACATGGCTCCAGCAAGATCCAAGTCTGGCCAAAGGGCACCCCATTGTCACAGGGGGCATCGAGATCCATTTATAAAGACGAAGAGATGGGGACAGTGTGAGCTTAATTGAGAAAGAAGAAAAGGGGTACACATGCTTATTCTGACAGTGTAGCTAAGGGTATTGCCAGATGAGGCAGTCCCAAAGGCTCTCCTGACCCTCTGCCTCAGGTGGCAGAGTGTTTGAAGGGCAAGCCTTGGGATGGACAGCATCGCAGTGGATTCATTGCCGGGGCAGAGTGTATCTGCATGCCACACATGGGGGCAGGAACCTCAATTAGGAATTTAGAAACATAAAAGGAAAGGCTAGTACAGAAAGAAATTCGTCCACGCTTGGTCATCACGTCGGGTCCCAGCTCATAGTGCCAGTGCCCCTTGTCAGGGTCAACGGAGCCCGCCTGGCTTCTCCTGAGAGGCAGGGCTATGTAGCATAGCGCATGCTGTGGGGAATCCCAAGCCATTAAGGGTGTGGGATTTTATCGGTGATTATTTTCCATTCTCACGGATGTATGGTGCCCAGTTTCACTTGAGCACAAACGCGATCCAGTCGTACATGTATATGCATCTTCTTTTGGTCGCAGTGTCTTCCATTTTGGTTCCACAGAAGTGGCCAGGTAGAATCCCTGTGCTATAGAGCAGGACTTCATTGCTAACACATGCCAAGCACAAGAGGTTGACTCTACCACTCCCAAATCCCAGGCCTTCCCACAGCCTCCCCCTACCATCTGGCAACCACAGCGATGTTTTCCAGTCTATGAGCTGCTTCTACATAGAAAGGTTCGTTGGTTCCATTTGCTAGCTTCCACATAGAAGGGATAGCCCTTGGTATGTGTCGTTCGTGTTCCGACTTAGTTCACCTAGTATGAAACGAGGTGTCACCTAGCTTCTCGTGCCACCTACATGGCTGCGAATGGCATTTTCCTCTTGCTCTGGGGTTTTCGGGGTTCTGCTTTTTTTTTTTTTCTCAATGTTTGAGGAGCATGCCAATGTGTACATATCCACTCTCTTCCTAATCCAATCATCTCTCGATGGACATTGAGTTGTTTTCCATGGCTGGCTATTGGGAAGTGTGCTGCATGAACTTAGCGGGGGCTTTTACATTTTTCACAGACCCAATTCCGGAAATAGGACCAAGAGTGGGAGGCCTGGGTGCTGAGGTCGTCTGCTATTGATTTTTGTGGATTCCCTCGATCGTGTGGTCCATCGCGGTTGTCCACACGTACAAAAATACCCACCGTGGAGGAGGGCATCTTCTTGTCCACACCCTCTCAGGGATGTGTGCCTTGTAGACTTCCTAATGGTGGCCCTTCAGAGAGAGGTGGGTTGGTCCTTCAGAGTCCCTTTGACGTGCATGTCTCTCCTCATGAGGGATGCGGGGCACATGTCTCCCAGTGCTTTTTGCCCTCTGCATGTCTGTTTCGGGAAATGTCTCTTGAGGTCTTTTGCCATTTTCCCCTTGGGTTTGGGGTTTTGTTGGGCTGTTGGCTGGTGTCTGCGGTCGAGCTGTTGATTGGGAGAGCCCAGGCTGACCTGGGCTCTGGTGCCAGGAGGAAAGTGCCTGAGGGTCGTGCATGGAAGGTGGTCAAACGGTGATCCTTTGGTGAGCAGCTGTGTTAATCCCTGGGCAGTTTCTCGCCTGAGGTCTCCTGAAACGCCGTCCTTGTCTTTACCTTGGAGCCTCTTCCGTTCCCTCAATACAGCTGGTCCGGAAATCGGACCTAAGGCTGGTAGATTGATTGCGAACAAGGGAGGTGTCCCCAAGAGTCCCCCCAGTCCCCTGGGGAACAGAGCTGTCTTTGTCCCTGTGGCGGGCGTGCTCACCTCTGCTGCTGGGAAAACATCGACGTGCAGACAACTCAGGCCAGCTGCGGTGGGGTCCATACACTAGGAAGCACGAGGGAAAGAGAGGACAAAAGGAATGAACGGAAAGAAGCAGTATTCTGGCATAGGAATGAAGGAGTCACAGCTGGAAAGCTATGAACAAAATCAGTGGGTACATACCTACGGACCTGTCTCCATAACGGCATCGTGGCAGGGCTATCTCCCAAAGGGAGAAGGCTGTCCTGATAGGATGGGTTGGGAGCTGAAGGTTTGCATGGAGTGGCAAGGTGGAGGTGGGCCTCCAGGCTCCGAAAGCCTTTGAGAGAGCAATGGCCCTCCTGGATTGGCCCTTCTTGCTAGATCAGGCCGGCGGCGGGGGCGGCCGCGGCGGCGGCAGCTGCGGGGGAAGGCCATTCCAGGAGCATATTGCCCCCAGCCAGTGCCGCCCTGGGGGGCGGCTGAGGCAGAGAGAGGAGGAAAACCTGAGAGTTGCTGTTAGAGCAGGTGTCCACAAGACGGCGCCAGAGCACCTTCTGGACCCAGGTGCAGCGGCAAGGCTGCAGGTGCAGGCTGAGTGGTGGGATGGAGAGTGTGTGGATAGGAAGCCACAGCAAGCGCCCAGAGGCCTTTGCGTTGGTTCCTGGGCACCAGGGACTGTCTGGTCCAAGACGCCTCCTGTCAGGCAGAGGACACAGGCGTCCCTGTAGCATTGGGAGGTGGATCGGCAGCCTGGTGGCTTGGGAGTGTGCTTCGAAGGCTGCTGGAAGGAGTCACTGGGTGTCGGAACGCCTTGTGTTCCTCCAGACGCAGGAGCGGAGACCCGCCCAGCATCTGTGTGGTCTCGGGAGCCGGCCATTTGCAAACCCTGACCGTCGGTGGTGGATGTGGGTGGAGAATCAGGCGGCTGCTGCTGCTGCTGCTGCTGCTGCTGCTGCTGCTGCTGCTGCTGCTGCTGCTGCTGCTGCGGAAGGAATGTGGGGCTTTGGTGGCTTTGTGGTGGACCCAGAGCTGGGCGAATCCCTGTGCTTTTCCCTTCCAAAAGCTTAGGGGAGTTTCCTCCTTGCCTTTTGAGAGGAGCCTCCCGTTTCCGGACGGGGCCAGGGTATGGAGGCCTGAGCGAACCCAGGTCTGGTGAATGAAGCAGGGTTGATTGGAATCACCCAGCAAGCTCTCAGGGAGTTCCCTCGTGGCTGCCTGGCTTGAGAGTGTCTATCTGGCAGTGCTGTGGCTGTGGACATGGCTCCAGCAAGATCCAAGTCTGGCCAAAGGGCACCCCATTGTCACAGGGGGCATCGAGATCCATTTATAAAGACGAAGAGATGGGGACAGTGTGAGCTTAATTGAGAAAGAAGAAAAGGGGTACACATGCTTATTCTGACAGTGTAGCTAAGGGTATTGCCAGATGAGGCAGTCCCAAAGGCTCTCCTGACCCTCTGCCTCAGGTGGCAGAGTGTTTGAAGGGCAAGCCTTGGGATGGACAGCATCGCAGTGGATTCATTGCCGGGGCAGAGTGTATCTGCATGCCACACATGGGGGCAGGAACCTCAATTAGGAATTTAGAAACATAAAAGGAAAGGCTAGTACAGAAAGAAATTCGTCCACGCTTGGCCATCACGTCGGGTCCCAGCTCATAGTGCCAGTGCCCCTTGTCAGGGTCAACGGAGCCCGCCTGGCTTCTCCTGAGAGGCAGGGCTATGTAGCATAGCGCATGCTGTGGGGAATCCCAAGCCATTAAGGGTGTGGGATTTTATCGGTGATTATTTTCCATTCTCACGGATGTATGGTGCCCAGTTTCACTTGAGCACAAACGCGATCCAGTCGTACATGTATATGCATCTTCTTTTGGTCGCAGTGTCTTCCATTTTGGTTCCACAGAAGTGGCCAGGTAGAATCCCTGTGCTATAGAGCAGGACTTCATTGCTAACACATGCCAAGCACAAGAGGTTGACTCTACCACTCCCAAATCCCAGGCCTTCCCACAGCCTCCCCCTACCATCTGGCAACCACAGCGATGTTTTCCAGTCTATGAGCTGCTTCTACATAGAAAGGTTCGTTGGTTCCATTTGCTAGCTTCCACATAGAAGGGATAGCCCTTGGTATGTGTGGTTCGTGTTCCGACTTAGTTCACCTAGTATGAAACGAGGTGTCACCTAGCTTCTCGTGCCACCTACATGGCTGCGAATGGCATTTTCCTCTTGCTCTGGGGTTTTCGGGGTTCTGCTTTTTTTTTTTTCTCAATGTTTGAGGAGCATGCCAATGTGTACATATCCACTCTCTTCCTAATCCAATCATCTCTCGATGGACATTGAGTTGTTTTCCATGGCTGGCTATTGGGAAGTGTGCTGCATGAACTTAGCGGGGGCTTTTACATTTTTCACAGACCCAATTCCGGAAATAGGACCAAGAGTGGGAGGCCTGGGTGCTGAGGTCGTCCGCTATTGATTTTTGTGGATTCCCTCGATCGTGTGGTCCATCGCGGTTGTCCACACGTACAAAAATACCCACCGTGGAGGAGGGCATCTTCTTGTCCACACCCTCTCAGGGATGTGTGCCTTGTAGACTTCCTAATGGTGGCCCTTCAGAGAGAGGTGGGTTGGTCCTTCAGAGTCCCTTTGACGTGCATGTCTCTCCTCATGAGGGATGCGGGGCACATGTCTCCCAGTGCTTTTTGCCCTCTGCATGTCTGTTTCGGGAAATGTCTCTTGAGGTCTTTTGCCATTTTCCCCTTGGGTTTGGGGTTTTGTTGGGCTGTTGGCTGGTGTCTGCGGTCGAGCTGTTGATTGGGAGACCCCAGGCTGACCTGGGCTCTGGTGCCAGGAGGAAAGTGCCTGAGGGTCGTGCATGGAAGGTGGTCAAACGGTGATCCTTTGGTGAGCAGCTGTGTTAATCCCTGGGCAGTTTCTCGCCTGAGGTCTCCTGAAACGCCGTCCTTGTCTTTACCTTGGAGCCTCTTCCGTTCCCTCAATACAGCTGGTCCGGAAATCGGACCTAAGGCTGGTAGATTGATTGCGAACAAGGGAGGTGTCCCCAAGAGTCCCCCCAGTCCCCTGGGGAACAGAGCTGTCTTTGTCCCTGTGGCGGGCGTGCTCACCTCTGCTGCTGGGAAAACATCGACGTGCAGACAACTCAGGCCAGCTGCGGTGGGGTCCATACACTAGGAAGCACGAGGGAAAGAGAGGAGAAAAGGAATGAACGGAAAGAAGCAGTATTCTGGCATAGGAATGAAGGAGTCACAGCTGGAAAGCTATGAACAAAATCAGTGGGTACATACCTACGGACCTGTCTCCATAACGGCATCGTGGCAGGGCTATCTCCCAAAGGGAGAAGGCTGTCCTGATAGGATGGGTTGGGAGCTGAAGGTTTGCATGGAGTGGCAAGGTGGAGGTGGGCCTCCAGGCTCCGAAAGCCTTTGAGAGAGCAATGGCCCTCCTGGATTGGCCCTTCTTGCTAGATCAGGCCGGCGGCGGGGGCGGCCGCGGCGGCGGCAGCGCAGCTGCGGGGGAAGGCCATTCCAGGAGCATATTGCCCCCAGCCAGTGCCGCCCTGGGGGGCGGCTGAGGCAGAGAGAGGAGGAAAACCTGAGAGTTGCTGTTAGAGCAGGTGTCCACAAGACGGCGCCAGAGCACCTTCTGGACCCAGGTGCAGCGGCAAGGCTGCAGGTGCAGGCTGAGTGGTGGGATGGAGAGTGTGTGGATAGGAAGCCACAGCAAGCGCCCAGAGGCCTTTGCGTTGGTTCCTGGGCACCAGGGACTGTCTGGTCCAAGACGCCTCCTGTCAGGCAGAGGACACAGGCGTCCCTGTAGCATTGGGAGGTGGATCGGCAGCCTGGTGGCTTGGGAGTGTGCTTCGAAGGCTGCTGGAAGGAGTCACTGGGTGTCGGAACGCCTTGTGTTCCTCCAGACGCAGGAGCGGAGACCCGCCCAGCATCTGTGTGGTCTCGGGAGCCGGCCATTTGCAAACCCTGACCGTCGGTGGTGGATGTGGGTGGAGAATCAGGCGGCTGCTGCTGCTGCTGCTGCTGCTGCTGCTGCTGCTGCTGCTGCGGAAGGAATGTGGGGCTTTGGTGGCTTTGTGGTGGACCCAGAGCTGGGCGAATCCCTGTGCTTTTCCCTTCCAAAAGCTTAGGGGAGTTTCCTCCTTGCCTTTTGAGAGGAGCCTCCCGTTTCCGGACGGGGCCAGGGTATGGAGGCCTGAGCGAACCCAGGTCTGGTGAATGAAGCAGGGTTGATTGGAATCACCCAGCAAGCTCTCAGGGAGTTCCCTCGTGGCTGCCTGGCTTGAGAGTGTCTATCTGGCAGTGCTGTGGCTGTGGACATGGCTCCAGCAAGATCCAAGTCTGGCCAAAGGGCACCCCATTGTCACAGGGGGCATCGAGATCCATTTATAAAGACGAAGAGATGGGGACAGTGTGAGCTTAATTGAGAAAGAAGAAAAGGGGTACACATGCTTATTCTGACAGTGTAGCTAAGGGTATTGCCAGATGAGGCAGTCCCAAAGGCTCTCCTGACCCTCTGCCTCAGGTGGCAGAGTGTTTGAAGGGCAAGCCTTGGGATGGACAGCATCGCAGTGGATTCATTGCCGGGGCAGAGTGTATCTGCATGCCACACATGGGGGCAGGAACCTCAATTAGGAATTTAGAAACATAAAAGGAAAGGCTAGTACAGAAAGAAATTCGTCCACGCTTGGTCATCACGTCGGGTCCCAGCTCATAGTGCCAGTGCCCCTTGTCAGGGTCAATGGAGCCCGCCTGGCTTCTCCTGAGAGGCAGGGCTATGTAGCATAGCGCATGCTGTGGGGAATCCCAAGCCATTAAGGGTGTGGGATTTTATCGGTGATTATTTTCCATTCTCACGGATGTATGGTGCCCAGTTTCACTTGAGCACAAACGCGATCCAGTCGTACATGTATATGCATCTTCTTTTGGTCGCAGTGTCTTCCATTTTGGTTCCGCAGAAGTGGCCAGGTAGAATCCCTGTGCTATAGAGCAGGACTTCATTGCTAACACATGCCAAGCACAAGAGGTTGACTCTACCACTCCCAAATCCCAGGCCTTCCCACAGCCTCCCCCTACCATCTGGCAACCACAGCGATGTTTTCCAGTCTATGAGCTGCTTCTACATAGAAAGGTTCGTTGGTTCCATTTGCTAGCTTCCACATAGAAGGGATAGCCCTTGGTATGTGTCGTTCGTGTTCCGACTTAGTTCACCTAGTATGAAACGAGGTGTCACCTAGCTTCTCGTGCCACCTACATGGCTGCGAATGGCATTTTCCTCTTGCTCTGGGGTTTTCGGGGTTCTGCTTTTTTTTTTTTCTCAATGTTTGAGGAGCATGCCAATGTGTACATATCCACTCTCTTCCTAATCCAATCATCTCTCGATGGACATTGAGTTGTTTTCCATGGCTGGCTATTGGGAAGTGTGCTGCATGAACTTAGCGGGGGCTTTTACATTTTTCACAGACCCAATTCCGGAAATAGGACCAAGAGTGGGAGGCCTGGGTGCTGAGGTCGTCCGCTATTGATTTTTGTGGATTCCCTCGATCGTGTGGTCCATCGCGGTTGTCCACACGTACAAAAATACCCACCGTGGAGGAGGGCATCTTCTTGTCCACACCCTCTCAGGGATGTGTGCCTTGTAGACTTCCTAATGGTGGCCCTTCAGAGAGAGGTGGGTTGGTCCTTCAGAGTCCCTTTGACGTGCATGTCTCTCCTCATGAGGGATGCGGGGCACATGTCTCCCAGTGCTTCTTGCCCTCTGCATGTCTGTTTCGGGAAATGTCTCTTGAGGTCTTTTGCCATTTTCCCCTTGGGTTTGGGGTTTTGTTGGGCTGTTGGCTGGTGTCTGCGGTCGAGCTGTTGATTGGGAGACCCCAGGCTGACCTGGGCTCTGGTGCCAGGAGGAAAGTGCCTGAGGGTCGTGCATGGAAGGTGGTCAAACGGTGATCCTTTGGTGAGCAGCTGTGTTAATCCCTGGGCAGTTTCTCGCCTGAGGTCTCCTGAAACGCCGTCCTTGTCTTTACCTTGGAGCCTCTTCCGTTCCCTCAATACAGCTGGTCCGGAAATCGGACCTAAGGCTGGTAGATTGATTGCGAACAAGGGAGGTGTCCCCAAGAGTCCCCCCAGTCCCCTGGGGAACAGAGCTGTCTTTGTCCCTGTGGCGGGCGTGCTCACCTCTGCTGCTGGGAAAACATCGACGTGCAGACAACTCAGGCCAGCTGCGGTGGGGTCCATACACTAGGAAGCACGAGGGAAAGAGAGGACAAAAGGAATGAACGGAAAGAAGCAGTATTCTGGCATAGGAATGAAGGCGTCACAGCTGGAAAGCTATGAACAAAATCAGTGGGTACATACCTACGGACCTGTCTCCATAACGGCATCGTGGCAGGGCTATCTCCCAAAGGGAGAAGGCTGTCCTGATAGGATGGGTTGGGAGCTGAAGGTTTGCATGGAGTGGCAAGGTGGAGGTGGGCCTCCAGGCTCCGAAAGCCTTTGAGAGAGCAATGGCCCTCCTGGATTGGCCCTTCTTGCTAGATCAGGCCGGCGGCGGGGGCGGCCGCGGCGGCGGCAGCGCAGCTGCGGGGGAAGGCCATTCCAGGAGCATATTGCCCCCAGCCAGTGCCGCCCTGGGGGGCGGCTGAGGCAGAGAGAGGAGGAAAACCTGAGAGTTGCTGTTAGAGCAGGTGTCCACAAGACGGCGCCAGAGCACCTTCTGGACCCAGGTGCAGCGGCAAGGCTGCAGGTGCAGGCTGAGTGGTGGGATGGAGAGTGTGTGGATAGGAAGCCACAGCAAGCGCCCAGAGGCCTTTGCGTTGGTTCCTGGGCACCGGGGACTGTCTGGTCCAAGACGCCTCCTGTCAGGCAGAGGACACAGGCGTCCCTGTAGCATTGGGAGGTGGATCGGCAGCCTGGTGGCTTGGGAGTGTGCTTCGAAGGCTGCTGGAAGGAGTCACTGGGTGTCGGAACGCCTTGTGTTCCTCCAGACGCAGGAGCGGAGACCCGCCCAGCATCTGTGTGGTCTCGGGAGCCGGCCATTTGCAAACCCTGACCGTCGGTGGTGGATGTGGGTGGAGAATCAGGCGGCTGCTGCTGCTGCTGCTGCTGCTGCTGCTGCTGCTGCTGCTGCGGAAGGAATGTGGGGCTTTGGTGGCTTTGTGGTGGACCCAGAGCTGGGCGAATCCCTGTGCTTTTCCCTTCCAAAAGCTTAGGGGAGTTTCCTCCTTGCCTTTTGAGAGGAGCCTCCCGTTTCCGGACGGGGCCAGGGTATGGAGGCCTGAGCGAACCCAGGTCTGGTGAATGAAGCAGGGTTGATTGGAATCACCCAGCAAGCTCTCAGGGAGTTCCCTCGTGGCTGCCTGGCTTGAGAGTGTCTATCTGGCAGTGCTGTGGCTGTGGACATGGCTCCAGCAAGATCCAAGTCTGGCCAAAGGGCACCCCATTGTCACAGGGGGCATCGAGATCCATTTATAAAGACGAAGAGATGGGGACAGTGTGAGCTTAATTGAGAAAGAAGAAAAGGGGTACACATGCTTATTCTGACAGTGTAGCTAAGGGTATTGCCAGATGAGGCAGTCCCAAAGGCTCTCCTGACCCTCTGCCTCAGGTGGCAGAGTGTTTGAAGGGCAAGCCTTGGGATGGACAGCATCGCAGTGGATTCATTGCCGGGGCAGAGTGTATCTGCATGCCACACATGGGGGCAGGAACCTCAATTAGGAATTTAGAAACATAAAAGGAAAGGCTAGTACAGAAAGAAATTCGTCCACGCTTGGTCATCACGTCGGGTCCCAGCTCATAGTGCCAGTGCCCCTTGTCAGGGTCAATGGAGCCCGCCTGGCTTCTCCTGAGAGGCAGGGCTATGTAGCATAGCGCATGCTGTGGGGAATCCCAAGCCATTAAGGGTGTGGGATTTTATCGGTGATTATTTTCCATTCTCACGGATGTATGGTGCCCAGTTTCACTTGAGCACAAACGCGATCCAGTCGTACATGTATATGCATCTTCTTTTGGTCGCAGTGTCTTCCATTTTGGTTCCACAGAAGTGGCCAGGTAGAATCCCTGTGCTATAGAGCAGGACTTCATTGCTAACACATGCCAAGCACAAGAGGTTGACTCTACCACTCCCAAATCCCAGGCCTTCCCACAGCCTCCCCCTACCATCTGGCAACCACAGCGATGTTTTCCAGTCTATGAGCTGCTTCTACATAGAAAGGTTCGTTGGTTCCATTTGCTAGCTTCCACATAGAAGGGATAGCCCTTGGTATGTGTCGTTCGTGTTCCGACTTAGTTCACCTAGTATGAAACGAGGTGTCACCTAGCTTCTCGTGCCACCTACATGGCTGCGAATGGCATTTTCCTCTTGCTCTGGGGTTTTCGGGGTTCTGCTTTTTTTTTTTTTCTCAATGTTTGAGGAGCATGCCAATGTGTACATATCCACTCTCTTCCTAATCCAATCATCTCTCGATGGACATTGAGTTGTTTTCCATGGCTGGCTATTGGGAAGTGTGCTGCATGAACTTAGCGGGGGCTTTTACATTTTTCACAGACCCAATTCCGGAAATAGGACCAAGAGTGGGAGGCCTGGGTGCTGAGGTCGTCCGCTATTGATTTTTGTGGATTCCCTCGATCGTGTGGTCCATCGCGGTTGTCCACACGTACAAAAATACCCACCGTGGAGGAGGGCATCTTCTTGTCCACACCCTCTCAGGGATGTGTGCCTTGTAGACTTCCTAATGGTGGCCCTTCAGAGAGAGGTGGGTTGGTCCTTCAGAGTCCCTTTGACGTGCATGTCTCTCCTCATGAGGGATGCGGGGCACATGTCTCCCAGTGCTTTTTGCCCTCTGCATGTCTGTTTCGGGAAATGTCTCTTGAGGTCTTTTGCCATTTTCCCCTTGGGTTTGGGGTTTTGTTGGGCTGTTGGCTGGTGTCTGCGGTCGAGCTGTTGATTGGGAGACCCCAGGCTGACCTGGGCTCTGGTGCCAGGAGGAAAGTGCCTGAGGGTCGTGCATGGAAGGTGGTCAAACGGTGATCCTTTGGTGAGCAGCTGTGTTAATCCCTGGGCAGTTTCTCGCCTGAGGTCTCCTGAAACGCCGTCCTTGTCTTTACCTTGGAGCCTCTTCCGTTCCCTCAATACAGCTGGTCCGGAAATCGGACCTAAGGCTGGTAGATTGATTGCGAACAAGGGAGGTGTCCCCAAGAGTCCCCCCAGTCCCCTGGGGAACAGAGCTGTCTTTGTCCCTGTGGCGGGCGTGCTCACCTCTGCTGCTGGCAAAACATCGACGTGCAGACAACTCAGGCCAGCTGCGGTGGGGTCCATACACTAGGAAGCACGAGGGAAAGAGAGGACAAAAGGAATGAACGGAAAGAAGCAGTATTCTGGCATAGGAATGAAGGCGTCACAGCTGGAAAGCTATGAACAAAATCAGTGGGTACATACCTACGGACCTGTCTCCATAACGGCATCGTGGCAGGGCTATCTCCCAAAGGGAGAAGGCTGTCCTGATAGGATGGGTTGGGAGCTGAAGGTTTGCATGGAGTGGCAAGGTGGAGGTGGGCCTCCAGGCTCCGAAAGCCTTTGAGAGAGCAATGGCCCTCCTGGATTGGCCCTTCTTGCTAGATCAGGCCGGCGGCGGGGGCGGCCGCGGCGGCGGCAGCGCAGCTGCGGGGGAAGGCCATTCCAGGAGCATATTGCCCCCAGCCAGTGCCGCCCTGGGGGGCGGCTGAGGCAGAGAGAGGAGGAAAACCTGAGAGTTGCTGTTAGAGCAGGTGTCCACAAGACGGCGCCAGAGCACCTTCTGGACCCAGGTGCAGCGGCAAGGCTGCAGGTGCAGGCTGAGTGGTGGGATGGAGAGTGTGTGGATAGGAAGCCACAGCAAGCGCCCAGAGGCCTTTGCGTTGGTTCCTGGGCACCGGGGACTGTCTGGTCCAAGACGCCTCCTGTCAGGCAGAGGACACAGGCGTCCCTGTAGCATTGGGAGGTGGATCGGCAGCCTGGTGGCTTGGGAGTGTGCTTCGAAGGCTGCTGGAAGGAGTCACTGGGTGTCGGAACGCCTTGTGTTCCTCCAGACGCAGGAGCGGAGACCCGCCCAGCATCTGTGTGGTCTCGGGAGCTGGCCATTTGCAAGGCCCTGACCGTCGGTGGTGGATGTGGGTGGAGAATCAGGCGGCTGCTGCTGCTGCTGCTGCTGCTGCTGCTGCTGCTGCTGTTATGGAAGGAATGGGGGGCTTTGGTGGCTTTGTGGTGGACCCAGAGCTGGGCGAATCCGTGTGCGTCTCCCTTCCAAAGGCTCAGGGGAGTTTCCTTCTTGCCTTTTGAGAGGAGCCTCCCGTTTCCGGACGGGGCCAGGGTATGGAGGCCTGAGCGAACCCAGGTCTGGTGAATGAAGCAGGGTTGATTGGAATCACCCAGCAAGCTCTCAGGGAGTTCCCTCGTGGCTGCCTGGCTTGAGAGTGTCTATCTGTCAGTGCTGTGGCTGTGGACATGGCTCCAGCGAGATCCAAGTCTGGCCAAAGGGCACCCCATTGTCACAGGGGGCATCGAGATCCATTTATAAAGACGAAGAGATGGGGACAGTGTGAGCTTAATTGAGAAAGAAGAAAAGGGGTACACATGCTTATTCTGACAGTGTAGCTAAGGGTATTGCCAGATGAGGCAGTCCCAAAGGCTCTCCTGACCCTCTGCCTCAGGTGGCAGAGTGTTTGAAGGGCAAGCCTTGGGATGGACAGCATCGCAGTGGATTCATTGCCGGGGCAGAGTGTATCTGCATGCCACACATGGGGGCAGGAACATCAATTAGGAATTTAGAAACATAAAAGGAAATGCTAGTACAGAAAGAAATTCGTCCACGCTTGGTCATCACGTCGGGTCCCAGCTCATAGTGCCAGTGCCCCTTGTCAGGGTCAACGGAGCCCGCCTGGCTTCTCCTGAGAGGCAGGGCTATGTAGCATAGCGCATGCTGTGGGGAATCCCAAGCCATTAAGGGTGTGGGATTTTATCAGTGATTATTTTCCATTCTCACGGATGTATGGTGCCCAGTTTCACTTGAGCACAAACGCGATCCAGTCGTACATGTATATGCATCTTCTTTTGGTCGCAGTGTCTTCCATTTTGGTTCCACAGAAGTGGCCAGGTAGAATCCCTGTGCTATAGAGCAGGACTTCATTGCTAACACATGCCAAGCACAAGAGGTTGACTCTACCACTCCCAAATCCCAGGCCTTCCCACAGCCTCCCCCTACCATCTGGCAACCACAGCGATGTTTTCCAGTCTATGAGCTGCTTCTACATAGAAAGGTTCGTTGGTTCCATTTGCTAGCTTCCACATAGAAGGGATAGCCCTTGGTATGTGTCGTTCGTGTTCCGACTTAGTTCACCTAGTATGAAACGAGGTGTCACCTAGCTTCTCGTGCCACCTACATGGCTGCGAATGGCATTTTCCTCTTGCTCTGGGGTTTTCGGGGTTCTGCTTTTTTTTTTTTTCTCAATGTTTGAGGAGCATGCCAATGAGTACATATCCACTCTCTTCCTAATCCAATCATCTCTCGATGGACATTGAGTTGTTTTCCATGGCTGGCTATTGGGAAGAGTGCTGCATGAACATAGCGGGGGCTTTTACATTTTTCACAGACCCAATTCCGGAAATAGGACCAAGAGTGGGAGGCCTGGGTGCTGAGGTCGTCCGCTATTGATTTTTGTGGATTCCCTCGATCGTGTGGTCCATCGCGGTTGTCCACACGTACAAAAATACCCACCGTGGAGGAGGGCATCTTCTTGTCCACACCCTCTCAGGGATGTGTGCCTTGTAGACTTCCTAATGGTGGCCCTTCAGAGAGAGGTGGGTTGGTCCTGCAGAGTCCCTTTGACGTGCATGTCTCTCCTCATGAGGGATGCGGGGCACATGTCTCCCAGTGCTTTTTGCCCTCTGCATGTCTGTTTCGGGAAATGTCTCTTGAGGTCTTTTGCCATTTTCCCCTTGGGTTTGGGGTTTTGTTGGGCTGTTGGCTGGTGTCTGCGGTCGAGCTGTTGATTGGGAGACCCCAGGCTGACCTGGGCTCTGGTGCCAGGAGGAAAGTGCCTGAGGGTCGTGCATGGAAGGTGGTCAAACGGTGATCCTTTGGTGAGCAGCTGTGTTAATCCCTGGGCAGTTTCTCGCCTGAGGTCTCCTGAAACGCCGTCCTTGTCTTTACCTTGGAGCCTCTTCCGTTCCCTCAATACAGCTGGTCCGGAAATCGGACCTAAGGCTGGTAGATTGATTGCGAACAAGGGAGGTGTCCCCAAGAGTCCCCCCAGTCCCCTGGGGAACAGAGCTGTCTTTGTCCCTGTGGCGGGCGTGCTCACCTCTGCTGCTGGCAAAACATCGACGTGCAGACAACTCAGGCCAGCTGCGGTGGGGTCCATACACTAGGAAGCACGAGGGAAAGAGAGGACAAAAGGAATGAACGGAAAGAAGCAGTATTCTGGCATAGGAATGAAGGAGTCACAGCTGGAAAGCTATGAACAAAATCAGTGGGTACATACCTACGGACCTGTCTCCATAACGGCATCGTGGCAGGGCTATCTCCCAAAGGGAGAAGGCTGTCCTGATAGGATGGGTTGGGAGCTGAAGGTTTGCATGGAGTGGCAAGGTGGAGGTGGGCCTCCAGGCTCCGAAAGCCTTTGAGAGAGCAATGGCCCTCCTGGATTGGCCCTTCTTCCTAGATCAGGCCGGGGGCGGCGGGTGCGTGTGCGGGGGCGGGGGAAGGCCATTCCAGGAGCATATTGCCCCCAGCCAGTGCCGCCCTGGGGGGCGGCTGAGGCAGAGAGAGGAGGAAAACCTGAGAGTTGCTGTTAGAGCAGGTGTCCACAAGACGGCGCCAGAGCACCTTCTGGACCCAGGTGCAGCGGCAAGGCTGCAGGTGCAGGCTGAGTGGTGGGATGGAGAGTGTGTGGATAGGAAGCCACAGCAAGCGCCCAGAGGCCTTTGCGTTGGTTCCTGGGCACCGGGGACTGTCTGGTCCAAGACGCCTCCTGTCAGGCAGAGGACACAGGCATCCCTGTAGCATTGGGAGGTGGATCGGCAGCCTGGTGGCTTGGGAGTGTGCTTCGAAGGCTGCTGGAAGGAGTCACTGGGTGTCGGAATGCCTTGTGTTCCTCCAGACACAGGAGCGGAGAACCTCCCAGGATCTGTGTGGTCTCGGGAGCTGGCCATTGGCCAGGCCCTGACCGTCGGTGGTGGATGTGGGTGGAGAATCAGGCGGCTGCTGCTGCTGCTGCTGCTGCTGCTGCTGCTGCTGCTGTTGTGGAAGGAATGGGGGGCTTTGGTGGCTTTGTGGTGGACCCAGAGCTGGGCGAATCCGTGTGCGTCTCCCTTCCAAAGGCTCAGGGGAGTTTCCTTCTTGCCTTTTGAGAGGAGCCTCCCGTTTCCGGACGGGGCCAGGGTATGGAGGCCTGAGCGAACCCAGGTCTGGTGAATGAAGCAGGGTTGATTGGAATCACCCAGCAAGCTCTCAGGGAGTTCCCTCGTGGCTGCCTGGCTTGAGAGTGTCTATCTGGCAGTGCTGTGGCTGTGGACATGGCTCCAGCGAGATCCAAGTCTGGCCAAAGGGCACCCCATTGTCACAGGGGGCATCGAGATCCATTTATAAAGACGAAGAGATGGGGACAGTGTGAGCTTAATTGAGAAAGAAGAAAAGGGGTACACATGCTTATTCTGACAGTGTAGCTAAGGGTATTGCCAGATGAGGCAGTCCCAAAGGCTCTCCTGACCCTCTGCCTCAGGTGGCAGAGTGTTTGAAGGGCAAGCCTTGGGATGGACAGCATCGCAGTGGATTCATTGCCGGGGCAGAGTGTATCTGCATGCCACACATGGGGGCAGGAACCTCAATTAGGAATTTAGAAACATAAAAGGAAATGCTAGTACAGAAAGAAATTCGTCCACGCTTGGTCATCACGTCGGGTCCCAGCTCATAGTGCCAGTGCCCCTTGTCAGGGTCAACGGAGCCCGCCTGGCTTCTCCTGAGAGGCAGGGCTATGTAGCATAGCGCATGCTGTGGGGAATCCCAAGCCATTAAGGGTGTGGGATTTTATCGGTGATTATTTTCCATTCTCACGGATGTATGGTGCCCAGTTTCACTTGAGCACAAACGCGATCCAGTCGTACATGTATATGCATCTTCTTTTGGTCGCAGTGTCTTCCATTTTGGTTCCACAGAAGTGGCCAGGTAGAATCCCTGTGCTATAGAGCAGGACTTCATTGCTAACACATGCCAAGCACAAGAGGTTGACTCTACCACTCCCAAATCCCAGGCCTTCCCACAGCCTCCCCCTACCATCTGGCAACCACAGCGATGTTTTCCAGTCTATGAGCTGCTTCTACATAGAAAGGTTCGTTGGTTCCATTTGCTAGCTTCCACATAGAAGGGATAGCCCTTGGTATGTGTCGTTCGTGTTCCGACTTAGTTCACCTAGTATGAAACGAGGTGTCACCTAGCTTCTCGTGCCACCTACATGGCTGCGAATGGCATTTTCCTCTTGCTCTGGGGTTTTCGGGGTTCTGCTTTTTTTTTTTTTCTCAATGTTTGAGGAGCATGCCAATGAGTACATATCCACTCTCTTCCTAATCCAATCATCTCTCGATGGACATTGAGTTGTTTTCCATGGCTGGCTATTGGGAAGAGTGCTGCATGAACATAGCGGGGGCTTTTACATTTTTCACAGACCCAATTCCGGAAATAGGACCAAGAGTGGGAGGCCTGGGTGCTGAGGTCGTCCGCTATTGATTTTTGTGGATTCCCTCGATCGTGTGGTCCATCGCGGTTGTCCACACGTACAAAAATACCCACCGTGGAGGAGGGCATCTTCTTGTCCACACCCTCTCAGGGATGTGTGCCTTGTAGACTTCCTAATGGTGGCCCTTCAGAGAGAGGTGGGTTGGTCCTTCAGAGTCCCTTTGACGTGCATGTCTCTCCTCATGAGGGATGCGGGGCACATGTCTCCCAGTGCTTTTTGCCCTCTGCATGTCTGTTTCGGGAAATGTCTCTTGAGGTCTTTTGCCATTTTCCCCTTGGGTTTGGGGTTTTGTTGGGCTGTTGGCTGGTGTCTGCGGTCGAGCTGTTGATTGGGAGACCCCAGGCTGACCTGGGCTCTGGTGCCAGGAGGAAAGTGCCTGAGGGTCGTGCATGGAAGGTGGTCAAACGGTGATCCTTTGGTGAGCAGCTGTGTTAATCCCTGGGCAGTTTCTCGCCTGAGGTCTCCTGAAACGCCGTCCTTGTCTTTACCTTGGAGCCTCTTCCGTTCCCTCAATACAGCTGGTCTGGAAATCGGACCTAAGGCTGGTAGATTGATTGCGAACAAGGGAGGTGTCCCCAAGAGTCCCCCCAGTCCCCTGGGGAACAGAGCTGTCTTTGTCCCTGTGGCGGGCGTGCTCACCTCTGCTGCTGGCAAAACATCGACGTGCAGACAACTCAGGCCAGCTGCGGTGGGGTCCATACACTAGGAAGCACGAGGGAAAGAGAGGACAAAAGGAATGAACGGAAAGAAGCAGTATTCTGGCATAGGAATGAAGGCGTCACAGCTGGAAAGCTATGAACAAAATCAGTGGGTACATACCTACGGACCTGTCTCCATAACGGCATCGTGGCAGGGCTATCTCCCAAAGGGAGAAGGCTGTCCTGATAGGATGGGTTGGGAGCTGAAGGTTTGCATGGAGTGGCAAGGTGGAGGTGGGCCTCCAGGCTCCGAAAGCCTTTGAGAGAGCAATGGCCCTCCTGGATTGGCCCTTCTTGCTAGATCAGGCCGGGGGCGGCGGGTGCGTGTGCGGGGGCGGGGGAAGGCCATTCCAGGAGCATATTGCCCCCAGCCAGTGCCGCCCTGGGGGGCGGCTGAGGCAGAGAGAGGAGGAAAACCTGAGAGTTGCTGTTAGAGCAGGTGTCCACAAGACGGCGCCAGAGCACCTTCTGGACCCAGGTGCAGCGGCAAGGCTGCAGGTGCAGGCTGAGTGGTGGGATGGAGAGTGTGTGGATAGGAAGCCACAGCAAGCGCCCAGAGGCCTTTGCGTTGGTTCCTGGGCACCGGGGACTGTCTGGTCCAAGACGCCTCCTGTCAGGCAGAGGACACAGGCGTCCCTGTAGCATTGGGAGGTGGATCGGCAGCCTGGTGGCTTGGGAGTGTGCTTCGAAGGCTGCTGGAAGGAGTCACTGGGTGTCGGAACGCCTTGTGTTCCTCCAGACGCAGGAGAGGAGACCCGCCCAGCATCTGTGTGGTCTCAGGAGCTGGCCATTTGCAAGGCCCTGACCGTCGGTGGTGGATGTGGGTGGAGAATCAGGCGGCTGCTGCTGCTGCTGCTGTTGTGGAAGGAATGGGGGGCTTTGGTGGCTTTGTGGTGGACCCAGAGCTGGGCGAATCCGTGTGCGTCTCCCTTCCAAAGGCTCAGGGGAGTTTCCTTCTTGCCTTTTGAGAGGAGCCTCCCGTTTCCGGACGGGGCCAGGGTATGGAGGCCTGAGCGAACCCAGGTCTGGTGAATGAAGCAGGGTTGATTGGAATCACCCAGCAAGCTCTCAGGGAGTTCCCTCGTGGCTGCCTGGCTTGAGAGTGCCTATCTGGCAGTGCTGTGGCTGTGGACATGGCTCCAGCGAGATCCAAGTCTGGCCAAAGGGCACCCCATTGTCACAGGGGGCATCGAGATCCATTTATAAAGACGAAGAGATGGGGACAGTGTGAGCTTAATTGAGAAAGAAGAAAAGGGGTACACATGCTTATTCTGACAGTGTAGCTAAGGGTATTGCCAGATGAGGCAGTCCCAAAGGCTCTCCTGACCCTCTGCCTCAGGTGGCAGAGTGTTTGAAGGGCAAGCCTTGGGATGGACAGCATCGCAGTGGATTCATTGCCGGGGCAGAGTGTATCTGCATGCCACACATGGGGGCAGGAACATCAATTAGGGATTTAGAAACATAAAAGGAAATGCTAGTACAGAAAGAAATTTATCCTCGCTTGGTCATCACGTCGGGTCCCAGCTCATAGTGCCAGTGCCCCTTGTCAGGGTCAACGGAGCCCGCCTGGCTTCTCCTGAGAGGCAGGGCTATGTAGCATAGCGCATGCTGTGGGGAATCCCAAGCCATTAAGGGTGTGGGATTTTATCGGTGATTATTTTCCATTCTCACGGATGTATGGTGCCCAGTTTCACTTGAGCACAAACGCGATCCAGTCGTACATGTATATGCATCTTCTTTTGGTCGCAGTGTCTTCCATTTTGGTTCCACAGAAGTGGCCAGGTATAATCCCTGTGCTATAGAGCAGGACTTCATTGCTAACACATGCCAAGCACAAGAGGTTGACTCTACCACTCCCAAATCCCAGGCCTTCCCACAGCCTCCCCCTACCATCTGGCAACCACAGCGATGTTTTCCAGTCTATGAGCTGCTTCTACATAGAAAGGTTCGTTGGTTCCATTTGCTAGCTTCCACATAGAAGGGATAGCCCTTGGTATGTGTCGTTCGTGTTCCGACTTAGTTCACCTAGTATGAAACGAGGTGTCACCTAGCTTCTTGTGCCACCTACATGGCTGCGAATGGCATTTTCCTCTTGCTCTGGGGTTTTCGGGGTTCTGCTTTTTTTTTTTTCTCAATGTTTGAGGAGCATGCCAATGTGTACATATCCACTCTCTTCCTAATCCAATCATCTCTCGATGGACATTGAGTTGTTTTCCATGGCTGGCTATTGGGAAGAGTGCTGCATGAACATAGCGGGGGCTTTTACATTTTTCACAGACCCAATTCCGGAAATAGGACCAAGAGTGGGAGGCCTGGGTGCTGAGGTCGTCCGCTATTGATTTTTGTGGATTCCCTCGATCGTGTGGTCCATCGCGGTTGTCCACACGTACAAAAATACCCACCGTGGAGGAGGGCATCTTCTTGTCCACACCCTCTCAGGGATGTGTGCCTTGTAGACTTCCTAATGATGGCCCTTCAGAGAGAGGTGGGTTGGTCCTTCAGAGTCCCTTTGACGTGCATGTCTCTCCTCATGAGGGATGCGGGGCACATGTCTCCCAGTGCTTTTTGCCCTCTGCATGTCTGTTTCGGGAAATGTCTCTTGAGGTCTTTTGCCCTTGGGTTTGGGGTTTTGTTGGGCTGTTGGCTGGTGTCTGCGGTCGAGCTGTTGATTGGGAGACCCCAGGCTGACCTGGGCTCTGGTGCCAGGAGGAAAGTGCCTGAGGGTCGTGCATGGAAGGTGGTCAAACGGTGATCCTTTGGTGAGCAGCTGTGTTAATCCCTGGGCAGTTTCTCGCCTGAGGTCTCCTGAAACGCCGTCCTTGTCTTTACCTTGGAGCCTCTTCCGTTCCCTCAATACAGCTGGTCCGGAAATCGGACCTAAGGCTGGTAGATTGACTGCGAAAAAGGGAGGTGTCCCCAAGAGTCCCCCCAATCCCCTGGGGAACAGAGCTGTCTTTGTCCCTGTGGCGGGCGTGCTCACCTCTGCTGCTGGGAAAACATCGACGTGCAGACAACTCAAGCCAGCTGCGGTGGGGTCCATACACTAGGAAGCACGAGGGAAAGAGAGGACAAAAGGAATGAACGGAAAGAAGCAGTATTCTGGCATAGGAATGAAGGCGTCACAGCTGGAAAGCTATGAACAAAATCAGTGGGTACATACCTACGGACCTGTCTCCATAACGGCATCGTGGCAGGGCTATCTCCCAAAGGGAGAAGGCTGTCCTGATAGGATGGGTTGGGAGCTGAAGGTTTGCATGGAGTGGCAAGGTGGAGGTGGGCCTCCAGGCTCCGAAAGCCTTTGAGAGAGCAATGGCCCTCCTGGATTGGCCCTTCTTGCTAGATCAGGCCGGCGGCGGGGGCGGCCGCGGCGGCGGCAGCGCAGCTGCGGGGGAAGGCCATTCCAGGAGCATATTGCCCCCAGCCAGTGCCGCCCTGGGGGGCGGCTGAGGCAGAGAGAGGAGGAAAACCTGAGAGTTGCTGTTAGAGCAGGTGTCCACAAGACGGCGCCAGAGCACCTTCTGGACCCAGGTGCAGCGGCAAGGCTGCAGGTGCAGGCTGAGTGGTGGGATGGAGAGTGTGTGGATAGGAAGCCACAGCAAGCGCCCAGAGGCCTTTGCGTTGGTTCCTGGGCACCGGGGACTGTCTGGTCCAAGACGCCTCCTGTCAGGCAGAGGACACAGGCGTCCCTGTAGCATTGGGAGGTGGATCGGCAGCCTGGTGGCTTGGGAGTGTGCTTCGAAGGCTGCTGGAAGGAGTCACTGGGTGTCGGAACGCCTTGTGTTCCTCCAGACGCAGGAGCGGAGACCCGCCCAGCATCTGTGTGGTCTCGGGAGCTGGCCATTTGCCAGGCCCTGACCGTCGGTGGTGGATGTGGGTGGAGAATCAGGCGGCTGCTGCTGCTGCTGCTGCTGCTGCTGCTGCTGCTGCTGCTGCTGTGGAAGGAATGGGGGGCTTTGGTGGCTTTGTGGTGGACCCAGAGCTGGGCGAATCCGTGTGCTTCTCCCTTCCAAAGGCTCAGGGGAGTTTCCTTCTTGCCTTTTGAGAGGAGCCTCCCGTTTCCGGACGGGGCCAGGGTATGGAGGCCTGAGCGAACCCAGGTCTGGTGAATGAAGCAGGGTTGATTGGAATCACCCAGCAAGCTCTCAGGGAGTTCCCTCGTGGCTGCCTGGCTTGAGAGTGCCTATCTGGCAGTGCTGTGGCTGTGGACATGGCTCCAGCGAGATCCAAGTCTGGCCAAAGGGCACCCCATTGTCACAGGGGGCATCGAGATCCATTTATAAAGACGAAGAGATGGGGACAGTGTGAGCTTAATTGAGAAAGAAGAAAAGGGGTACACATGCTTATTCTGACAGTGTAGCTAAGGGTATTGCCAGATGAGGCAGTCCCAAAGGCTCTCCTGACCCTCTGCCTCAGGTGGCAGAGTGTTTGAAGGGCAAGCCTTGGGATGGACAGCATCGCAGTGGATTCATTGCCGGGGCAGAGTGTATCTGCATGCCACACATGGGGGCAGGAACATCAATTAGGGATTTAGAAACATAAAAGGAAATGCTAGTACAGAAAGAAATTTATCCTCGCTTGGTCGTCACGTCGGGTCCCAGCTCATAGTGCCAGTGCCCCTTGTCAGGGTCAACGGAGCCCGCCTGGCTTCTCCTGAGAGGCAGGGCTATGTAGCATAGCGCATGCTGTGGGGAATCCCAAGCCATTAAGGGTGTGGGATTTTATCGGTGATTATTTTCCATTCTCACGGATGTATGGTGCCCAGTTTCACTTGAGCACAAACGCGATCCAGTCGTACATGTATATGCATCTTCTTTTGGTCGCAGTGTCTTCCATTTTGGTTCCACAGAAGTGGCCAGGTATAATCCCTGTGCTATAGAGCAGGACTTCATTGCTAACACATGCCAAACGCAAGAGGTTGACTCTACCACTCCCAAATCCCAGGCCTTCCCACAGCCTCCCCCTACCATCTGGCAACCACAGCGATGTTTTCCAGTCTATGAGCTGCTTCTACATAGAAAGGTTCGTTGGTTCCATTTGCTAGCTTCCACATAGAAGGGATAGCCCTTGGTATGTGTCGTTCGTGTTCCGACTTAGTTCACCTAGTATGAAACGAGGTGTCACCTAGCTTCTCGTGCCACCTACATGGCTGCGAATGGCATTTTCCTCTTGCTCTGGGGTTTTCGGGGTTCTGCTTTTTTTTTTTTTCTCAATGTTTGAGGAGCATGCCAATGTGTACATATCCACTCTCTTCCTAATCCAATCATCTCTCGATGGACATTGAGTTGTTTTCCATGGTTGGCTATTGGGAAGAGTGCTGCATGAACATAGCGGGGGCTTTTACATTTTTCAAAGACCCAATTCCGGAAATAGGACCAAGAGTGGGAGGCCTGGGTGCTGAGGTCGTCCGCTATTGATTTTTGTGGATTCCCTCGATCGTGTGGTCCATCGCGGTTGTCCACACGTACAAAAATACCCACCGTGGAGGAGGGCATCTTCTTGTCCACACCCTCTCAGGGATGTGTGCTTTGTAGACTTCCTAATGATGGCCCTTCAGAGAGAGGTGGGTTGGTCCTTCAGAGTCCCTTTGACGTGCATGTCTCTCCTCATGAGGGATGCGGGGCACATGTCTCCCAGTGCTTTTTGCCCTCTGCATGTCTGTTTCGGGAAATGTCTCTTGAGGTCTTTTGCCCTTGGGTTTGGGGTTTTGTTGGGCTGTTGGCTGGTGTCTGCGGTCGAGCTGTTGATTGGGAGAGCCCAGGCTGACCTGGGCTCTGGTACCAGGAGGAAAGTGCCTGAGGGTCGTGCATGGAAGGTGGTCAAACGGTGATCCTTTGGTGAGCAGCTGTGTTAATCCCTGGGCAGTTTCTCGCCTGAGGTCTCCTGAAACGCCGTCCTTGTCTTTACCTTGGAGCCTCTTCCGTTCCCTCAATACAGCTGGTCCGGAAATCGGACCTAAGGCTGGTAGATTGATTGCGAACAAGGGAGGTGTCCCCAAGAGTCCCCCCAGTCCCCTGGGGAACAGAGCTGTCTTTGTCCCTGTGGCGGGCGTGCTCACCTCTGCTGCTGGGAAAACATCGACGTGCAGACAACTCAGGCCAGCTGCGGTGGGGTCCATACACTAGGAAGCACGAGGGAAAGAGAGGACAAAAGGAATGAACGGAAAGAAGCAGTATTCTGGCATAGGAATGAAGGCGTCACAGCTGGAAAGCTATGAACAAAATCAGTGGGTACATACCTACGGACCTGTCTCCATAACGGCATCGTGGCAGGGCTATCTCCCAAAGGGAGAAGGCTGTCCTGATAGGATGGGTTGGGAGCTGAAGGTTTGCATGGAGTGGCAAGGTGGAGGTGGGCCTCCAGGCTCCGAAAGCCTTTGAGAGAGCAATGGCCCTCCTGGATTGGCCCTTCTTGCTAGATCAGGCCGGCGGCGGGGGCGGCCGCGGCGGCGGCAGCGCAGCTGCGGGGGAAGGCCATTCCAGGAGCATATTGCCCCCAGCCAGTGCCGCCCTGGGGGGCGGCTGAGGCAGAGAGAGGAGGAAAACCTGAGAGTTGCTGTTAGAGCAGGTGTCCACAAGACGGCGCCAGAGCACCTTCTGGACCCAGGTGCAGCGGCAAGGCTGCAGGTGCAGGCTGAGTGGTGGGATGGAGAGTGTGTGGATAGGAAGCCACAGCAAGCGCCCAGAGGCCTTTGCGTTGGTTCCTGGGCACCGGGGACTGTCTGGTCCAAGACGCCTCCTGTCAGGCAGAGGACACAGGCGTCCCTGTAGCATTGGGAGGTGGATCGGCAGCCTGGTGGCTTGGGAGTGTGCTTCGAAGGCTGCTGGAAGGAGTCACTGGGTGTCGGAACGCCTTGTGTTCCTCCAGACACAGGAGCGGAGAACCTCCCAGGATCTGTGTGGTCTCGGGAGCTGGCCATTGGCCAGGCCCTGACCGTCGGTGGTGGATGTGGGTGGAGAATCAGGCGGCTGCTGCTGCTGCTGCTGCTGCTGCTGCTGCTGCTGCTGCTGCTGCTGCTGTGGAAGGAATGGGGGGCTTTGGTGGCTTTGTGGTGGACCCAGAGCTGGGCGAATCCGTGTGCTTCTCCCTTCCAAAGGCTCAGGGGAGTTTCCTTCTTGCCTTTTGAGAGGAGCCTCCCGTTTCCGGACGGGGCCAGGGTATGGAGGCCTGAGCGAACCCAGGTCTGGTGAATGAAGCAGGGTTGATTGGAATCACCCAGCAAGCTCTCAGGGAGTTCCCTCGTGGCTGCCTGGCTTGAGAGTGCCTATCTGGCAGTGCTGTGGCTGTGGACATGGCTCCAGCGAGATCCAAGTCTGGCCAAAGGGCACCCCATTGTCACAGGGGGCATCGAGATCCATTTATAAAGACGAAGAGATGGGGACAGTGTGAGCTTAATTGAGAAAGAAGAAAAGGGGTACACATGCTTATTCTGACAGTGTAGCTAAGGGTATTGCCAGATGAGGCAGTCCCAAAGGCTCTCCTGACCCTCTGCCTCAGGTGGCAGAGTGTTTGAAGGGCAAGCCTTGGGATGGACAGCATCGCAGTGGATTCATTGCCGGGGCAGAGTGTATCTGCATGCCACACATGGGGGCAGGAACATCAATTAGGGATTTAGAAACATAAAAGGAAATGCTAGTACAGAAAGAAATTTATCCTCGCTTGGTCGTCACGTCGGGTCCCAGCTCATAGTGCCAGTGCCCCTTGTCAGGGTCAACGGAGCCCGCCTGGCTTCTCCTGAGAGGCAGGGCTATGTAGCATAGCGCATGCTGTGGGGAATCCCAAGCCATTAAGGGTGTGGGATTTTATCGGTGATTATTTTCCATTCTCACGGATGTATGGTGCCCAGTTTCACTTGAGCACAAACGCGATCCAGTCGTACATGTATATGCATCTTCTTTTGGTCGCAGTGTCTTCCATTTTGGTTCCACAGAAGTGGCCAGGTATAATCCCTGTGCTATAGAGCAGGACTTCATTGCTAACACATGCCAAACGCAAGAGGTTGACTCTACCACTCCCAAATCCCAGGCCTTCCCACAGCCTCCCCCTACCATCTGGCAACCACAGCGATGTTTTCCAGTCTATGAGCTGCTTCTACATAGAAAGGTTCGTTGGTTCCATTTGCTAGCTTCCACATAGAAGGGATAGCCCTTGGTATGTGTCGTTCGTGTTCCGACTTAGTTCACCTAGTATGAAACGAGGTGTCACCTAGCTTCTCGTGCCACCTACATGGCTGCGAATGGCATTTTCCTCTTGCTCTGGGGTTTTCGGGGTTCTGCTTTTTTTTTTTTCTCAATGTTTGAGGAGCATGCCAATGTGTACATATCCACTCTCTTCCTAATCCAATCATCTCTCGATGGACATTGAGTTGTTTTCCATGGTTGGCTATTGGGAAGAGTGCTGCATGAACATAGCGGGGGCTTTTACATTTTTCAAAGACCCAATTCCGGAAATAGGACCAAGAGTGGGAGGCCTGGGTGCTGAGGTCGTCCGCTATTGATTTTTGTGGATTCCCTCGATCGTGTGGTCCATCGCGGTTGTCCACACGTACAAAAATACCCACCGTGGAGGAGGGCATCTTCTTGTCCACACCCTCTCAGGGATGTGTGCTTTGTAGACTTCCTAATGATGGCCCTTCAGAGAGAGGTGGGTTGGTCCTTCAGAGTCCCTTTGACGTGCATGTCTCTCCTCATGAGGGATGCGGGGCACATGTCTCCCAGTGCTTTTTGCCCTCTGCATGTCTGTTTCGGGAAATGTCTCTTGAGGTCTTTTGCCCTTGGGTTTGGGGTTTTGTTGGGCTGTTGGCTGGTGTCTGCGGTCGAGCTGTTGATTGGGAGAGCCCAGGCTGACCTGGGCTCTGGTACCAGGAGGAAAGTGCCTGAGGGTCGTGCATGGAAGGTGGTCAAACGGTGATCCTTTGGTGAGCAGCTGTGTTAATCCCTGGGCAGTTTCTCGCCTGAGGTCTCCTGAAACGCCGTCCTTGTCTTTACCTTGGAGCCTCTTCCGTTCCCTCAATACAGCTGGTCCGGAAATCGGACCTAAGGCTGGTTGATTGATTGCGAAAAAGGGAGGTGTCCCCAAGAGTCCCCCCAATCCCCTGGGGAACAGAGCTGTCTTTGTCCCTGTGGCGGGCGTGCTCACCTCTGCTGCTGGGAAAACATCGACGTGCAGACAACTCAAGCCAGCTGCGGTGGGGTCCATACACTAGGAAGCACGAGGGAAAGAGAGGACAAAAGGAATGAACGGAAAGAAGCAGTATTCTGGCATAGGAATGAAGGAGTCACAGCTGGAAAGCTATGAACAAAATCAGTGGGTACATACCTACGGACCTGTCTCCATAACGGCATCGTGGCAGGGCTATCTCCCAAAGGGAGAAGGCTGTCCTGATAGGATGGGTTGGGAGCTGAAGGTTTGCATGGAGTGGCAAGGTGGAGGTGGGCCTCCAGGCTCCGAAAGCCTTTGAGAGAGCAATGGCCCTCCTGGATTGGCCCTTCTTGCTAGATCAGGCCGGCGGCGGGGGCGGCCGCGGCGGCGGCAGCGCAGCTGCGGGGGAAGGCCATTCCAGGAGCATATTGCCCCCAGCCAGTGCCGCCCTGGGGGGCGGCTGAGGCAGAGAGAGGAGGAAAACCTGAGAGTTGCTGTTAGAGCAGGTGTCCACAAGACGGCGCCAGAGCACCTTCTGGACCCAGGTGCAGCGGCAAGGCTGCAGGTGCAGGCTGAGTGGTGGGATGGAGAGTGTGTGGATAGGAAGCCACAGCAAGCGCCCAGAGGCCTTTGCGTTGGTTCCTGGGCACCGGGGACTGTCTGGTCCAAGACGCCTCCTGTCAGGCAGAGGACACAGGCGTCCCTGTAGCATTGGGAGGTGGATCGGCAGCCTGGTGGCTTGGGAGTGTGCTTCGAAGGCTGCTGGAAGGAGTCACTGGGTGTCGGAACGCCTTGTGTTCCTCCAGACACAGGAGCGGAGAACCTCCCAGGATCTGTGTGGTCTCGGGAGCTGGCCATTGGCCAGGCCCTGACCGTCGGTGGTGGATGTGGGTGGAGAATCAGGCTGCTGCTGCTGCTGCCGCTGCGGAAGGAATGGGGGGCTTTGGTGGCTTTGTGGTGGACCCAGAGCTGGGCGAATCCCTGTGCTTCTCCCTTCCAAAGGCTCAGGGGAGTTTCCTTCTTGCCTTTTGAGAGGAGCCTCCCGTTTCCGGACGGGGCCAGGGTATGGAGGCCTGAGCGAACCCAGGTCTGGTGAATGAAGCAGGGTTGATTGGAATCACCCAGCAAGCTCTCAGGGAGTTCCCTCGTGGCTGCCTGGCTTGAGAGTGTCTATCTGTCAGTGCTGTGGCTGTGGACATGGCTCCAGCGAGATCCAAGTCTGGCCAAAGGGCACCCCATTGTCACAGGGGGCATCGAGATCCATTTATAAAGACGAAGAGATGGGGACAGTGTGAGCTTAATTGAGAAAGAAGAAAAGGGGTACACATGCTTATTCTGACAGTGTAGCTAAGGGTATTGCCAGATGAGGCAGTCCCAAAGGCTCTCCTGACCCTCTGCCTCAGGTGGCAGAGTGTTTGAAGGGCAAGCCTTGGGATGGACAGCATCGCAGTGGATTCATTGCCGGGGCAGAGTGTATCTGCATGCCACACATGGGGGCAGGAACCTCAATTAGGGATTTAGAAACATAAAAGGAAATGCTAGTACAGAAAGAAATTCGTCCACGCTTGGTCATCACGTCGGGTCCCAGCTCATAGTGCCAGTGCCCCTTGTCAGGGTCAACGGAGCCCGCCTGGCTTCTCCTGAGAGGCAGGGCTATGTAGCATAGCGCATGCTGTGGGGAATCCCAAGCCATTAAGGGTGTGGGATTTTATCGGTGATTATTTTCCATTCTCACGGATGTATGGTGCCCAGTTTCACTTGAGCACAAACGCGATCCAGTCGTACATGTATATGCATCTTCTTTTGGTCGCAGTGTCTTCCATTTTGGTTCCACAGAAGTGGCCAGGTATAATCCCTGTGCTATAGAGCAGGACTTCATTGCTAACACATGCCAAATGCAAGAGGTTGACTCTACCACTCCCAAATCCCAGGCCTTCCCACAGCCTCCCCCTACCATCTGGCAACCACAGCGATGTTTTCCAGTCTATGAGCTGCTTCTACATAGAAAGGTTCATTGGTTCCATTTGCTAGCTTCCACATAGAAGGGATAGCCCTTGGTATGTGTCGTTCGTGTTCCGACTTAGTTCACCTAGTATGAAACGAGGTGTCACCTAGCTTCTCGTGCCACCTATATGGCTGCGAATGGTATTTTCCTCTTGCTCTGGGGTTTTCGGGGTTCTGCTTTTTTTTTTTTTCTCAATGTTTGAGGAGCATTCCAATGTGTACATATCCACTCTCTTCCTAATCCAATCATCTCTCGATGGACATTGAGTTGTTTTCCATGGCTGGCTATTGGGAAGTGTGCTGCATGAACGTAGCGGGGGCTTTTACATTTTTCACAGACCCAATTCCGGAAATAGGACCAAGAGTGGGAGGCCTGGGTGCTGAGGTCGTCCGCTATTGATTTTTGTGGATTCCCTCGATCGTGTGGTCCATCGCGGTTGTCCACACGTACAAAAATACCCACCGTGGAGGAGGGCATCTTCTTGTCCACACCCTCTCAGGGATGTGTGCCTTGTAGACTTCCTAATGGTGGCCCTTCAGAGAGAGGTGGGTTGGTCCTTCAGAGTCCCTTTGACGTGCATGTCTCTCCTCATGAGGGATGCGGGGCACTTGTCTCCCAGTGCTTTTTGCCCTCTGCATGTCTGTTTTGGGAAATGTCTCTTGAGGTCTTTTGCCATTTTCCCCTTGGGTTTGGGGTTTTGTTGGGCTGTTGGCTGGTGTCTGCGGTCGAGCTGTTGATTGGGAGACCCCAGGCTGACCTGGGCTCTGGTGCCAGGAGGAAAGTGCCTGAGGGTCGTGCATGGAAGGTGGTCAAACGGTGATCCTTTGGTGAGCAGCTGTGTTAATCCCTGGGCAGTTTCTCGCCTGAGGTCTCCTGAAACGCCGTCCTTGTCTTTACCTTGGAGCCTCTTCCGTTCCCTCAATACAGCTGGTCCGGAAATCGGACCTAAGGCTGGTAGATTGATTGCGAACAAGGGAGGTGTCCCCAAGAGTCCCCCCAGTCCCCTGGGGAACAGAGCTGTCTTTGTCCCTGTGGCGGGCGTGCTCACCTCTGCTGCTGGGAAAACATCGACGTGCAGACAACTCAGGCCAGCTGCGGTGGGGTCCATACACTAGGAAGCACGAGGGAAAGAGAGGACAAAAGGAATGAACGGAAAGAAGCAGTATTCTGGCATAGGAATGAAGGAGTCACAGCTGGAAAGCTATGAACAAAATCAGTGGGTACATACCTACGGACCTGTCTCCATAACGGCATCGTGGCAGGGCTATCTCCCAAAGGGAGAAGGCTGTCCTGATAGGATGGGTTGGGAGCTGAAGGTTTGCATGGAGTGGCAAGGTGGAGGTGGGCCTCCAGGCTCCGAAAGCCTTTGAGAGAGCAATGGCCCTCCTGGATTGGCCCTTCTTGCTAGATCAGGCCGGCGGCGGGGGCGGCCGCGGCGGCGGCAGCTGCGGGGGAAGGCCATTCCAGGAGCATATTGCCCCCAGCCAGTGCCGCCCTGGGGGGCGGCTGAGGCAGAGAGAGGAGGAAAACCTGAGAGTTGCTGTTAGAGCAGGTGTCCACAAGACGGCGCCAGAGCACCTTCTGGACCCAGGTGCAGCGGCAAGGCTGCAGGTGCAGGCTGAGTGGTGGGATGGAGAGTGTGTGGATAGGAAGCCACAGCAAGCGCCCAGAGGCCTTTGCGTTGGTTCCTGGGCACCGGGGACTGTCTGGTCCAAGACGCCTCCTGTCAGGCAGAGGACACAGGCGTCCCTGTAGCATTGGGAGGTGGATCGGCAGCCTGGTGGCTTGGGAGTGTGCTTCGAAGGCTGCTGGAAGGAGTCACTGGGTGTCGGAACGCCTTGTGTTCCTCCAGACACAGGAGCGGAGAACCTCCCAGGATCTGTGTGGTCTCGGGAGCTGGCCATTGGCCAGGCCCTGACCGTCGGTGGTGGATGTGGGTGGAGAATCAGGCGGCTGCTGCTGCTGCTGCTGCTGCTGCTGCTGCTGCTGCTGCTGCTGTGGAAGGAATGGGGGGCTTTGGTGGCTTTGTGGTGGACCCAGAGCTGGGCGAATCCGTGTGCTTCTCCCTTCCAAAGGCTCAGGGGAGTTTCCTTCTTGCCTTTTGAGAGGAGCCTCCCGTTTCCGGACGGGGCCAGGGTATGGAGGCCTGAGCGAACCCAGGTCTGGTGAATGAAGCAGGGTTGATTGGAATCACCCAGCAAGCTCTCAGGGAGTTCCCTCGTGGCTGCCTGGCTTGAGAGTGCCTATCTGGCAGTGCTGTGGCTGTGGACATGGCTCCAGCGAGATCCAAGTCTGGCCAAAGGGCACCCCATTGTCACAGGGGGCATCGAGATCCATTTATAAAGACGAAGAGATGGGGACAGTGTGAGCTTAATTGAGAAAGAAGAAAAGGGGTACACATGCTTATTCTGACAGTGTAGCTAAGGGTATTGCCAGATGAGGCAGTCCCAAAGGCTCTCCTGACCCTCTGCCTCAGGTGGCAGAGTGTTTGAAGGGCAAGCCTTGGGATGGACAGCATCGCAGTGGATTCATTGCCGGGGCAGAGTGTATCTGCATGCCACACATGGGGGCAGGAACATCAATTAGGGATTTAGAAACATAAAAGGAAATGCTAGTACAGAAAGAAATTTATCCTCGCTTGGTCGTCACGTCGGGTCCCAGCTCATAGTGCCAGTGCCCCTTGTCAGGGTCAACGGAGCCCGCCTGGCTTCTCCTGAGAGGCAGGGCTATGTAGCATAGCGCATGCTGTGGGGAATCCCAAGCCATTAAGGGTGTGGGATTTTATCGGTGATTATTTTCCATTCTCACGGATGTATGGTGCCCAGTTTCACTTGAGCACAAACGCGATCCAGTCGTACATGTATATGCATCTTCTTTTGGTCGCAGTGTCTTCCATTTTGGTTCCACAGAAGTGGCCAGGTATAATCCCTGTGCTATAGAGCAGGACTTCATTGCTAACACATGCCAAACGCAAGAGGTTGACTCTACCACTCCCAAATCCCAGGCCTTCCCACAGCCTCCCCCTACCATCTGGCAACCACAGCGATGTTTTCCAGTCTATGAGCTGCTTCTACATAGAAAGGTTCGTTGGTTCCATTTGCTAGCTTCCACATAGAAGGGATAGCCCTTGGTATGTGTCGTTCGTGTTCCGACTTAGTTCACCTAGTATGAAACGAGGTGTCACCTAGCTTCTCGTGCCACCTACATGGCTGCGAATGGCATTTTCCTCTTGCTCTGGGGTTTTCGGGGTTCTGCTTTTTTTTTTTTCTCAATGTTTGAGGAGCATGCCAATGTGTACATATCCACTCTCTTCCTAATCCAATCATCTCTCGATGGACATTGAGTTGTTTTCCATGGTTGGCTATTGGGAAGAGTGCTGCATGAACATAGCGGGGGCTTTTACATTTTTCAAAGACCCAATTCCGGAAATAGGACCAAGAGTGGGAGGCCTGGGTGCTGAGGTCGTCCGCTATTGATTTTTGTGGATTCCCTCGATCGTGTGGTCCATCGCGGTTGTCCACACGTACAAAAATACCCACCGTGGAGGAGGGCATCTTCTTGTCCACACCCTCTCAGGGATGTGTGCTTTGTAGACTTCCTAATGATGGCCCTTCAGAGAGAGGTGGGTTGGTCCTTCAGAGTCCCTTTGACGTGCATGTCTCTCCTCATGAGGGATGCGGGGCACATGTCTCCCAGTGCTTTTTGCCCTCTGCATGTCTGTTTCGGGAAATGTCTCTTGAGGTCTTTTGCCCTTGGGTTTGGGGTTTTGTTGGGCTGTTGGCTGGTGTCTGCGGTCGAGCTGTTGATTGGGAGAGCCCAGGCTGACCTGGGCTCTGGTACCAGGAGGAAAGTGCCTGAGGGTCGTGCATGGAAGGTGGTCAAACGGTGATCCTTTGGTGAGCAGCTGTGTTAATCCCTGGGCAGTTTCTCGCCTGAGGTCTCCTGAAACGCCGTCCTTGTCTTTACCTTGGAGCCTCTTCCGTTCCCTCAATACAGCTGGTCCGGAAATCGGACCTAAGGCTGGTTGATTGATTGCGAAAAAGGGAGGTGTCCCCAAGAGTCCCCCCAATCCCCTGGGGAACAGAGCTGTCTTTGTCCCTGTGGCGGGCGTGCTCACCTCTGCTGCTGGGAAAACATCGACGTGCAGACAACTCAAGCCAGCTGCGGTGGGGTCCATACACTAGGAAGCACGAGGGAAAGAGAGGACAAAAGGAATGAACGGAAAGAAGCAGTATTCTGGCATAGGAATGAAGGAGTCACAGCTGGAAAGCTATGAACAAAATCAGTGGGTACATACCTACGGACCTGTCTCCATAACGGCATCGTGGCAGGGCTATCTCCCAAAGGGAGAAGGCTGTCCTGATAGGATGGGTTGGGAGCTGAAGGTTTGCATGGAGTGGCAAGGTGGAGGTGGGCCTCCAGGCTCCGAAAGCCTTTGAGAGAGCAATGGCCCTCCTGGATTGGCCCTTCTTGCTAGATCAGGCCGGCGGCGGGGGCGGCCGCGGCGGCGGCAGCGCAGCTGCGGGGGAAGGCCATTCCAGGAGCATATTGCCCCCAGCCAGTGCCGCCCTGGGGGGCGGCTGAGGCAGAGAGAGGAGGAAAACCTGAGAGTTGCTGTTAGAGCAGGTGTCCACAAGACGGCGCCAGAGCACCTTCTGGACCCAGGTGCAGCGGCAAGGCTGCAGGTGCAGGCTGAGTGGTGGGATGGAGAGTGTGTGGATAGGAAGCCACAGCAAGCGCCCAGAGGCCTTTGCGTTGGTTCCTGGGCACCGGGGACTGTCTGGTCCAAGACGCCTCCTGTCAGGCAGAGGACACAGGCGTCCCTGTAGCATTGGGAGGTGGATCGGCAGCCTGGTGGCTTGGGAGTGTGCTTCGAAGGCTGCTGGAAGGAGTCACTGGGTGTCGGAACGCCTTGTGTTCCTCCAGACACAGGAGCGGAGAACCTCCCAGGATCTGTGTGGTCTCGGGAGCTGGCCATTGGCCAGGCCCTGACCGTCGGTGGTGGATGTGGGTGGAGAATCAGGCTGCTGCTGCTGCTGCCGCTGCGGAAGGAATGGGGGGCTTTGGTGGCTTTGTGGTGGACCCAGAGCTGGGCGAATCCGTGTGCTTCTCCCTTCCAAAGGCTCAGGGGAGTTTCCTTCTTGCCTTTTGAGAGGAGCCTCCCGTTTCCGGACGGGGCCAGGGTATGGAGGCCTGAGCGAACCCAGGTCTGGTGAATGAAGCAGGGTTGATTGGAATCACCCAGCAAGCTCTCAGGGAGTTCCCTCGTGGCTGCCTGGCTTGAGAGTGTCTATCTGGCAGTGCTGTGGCTGTGGACATGGCTCCAGCGAGATCCAAGTCTGGCCAAAGGGCACCCCATTGTCACAGGGGGCATCGAGATCCATTTATAAAGACGAAGAGATGGGGACAGTGTGAGCTTAATTGAGAAAGAAGAAAAGGGGTACACATGCTTATTCTGACAGTGTAGCTAAGGGTATTGCCAGATGAGGCAGTCCCAAAGGCTCTCCTGACCCTCTGCCTCAGGTGGCAGAGTGTTTGAAGGGCAAGCCTTGGGATGGACAGCATCGCAGTGGATTCATTGCCGGGGCAGAGTGTATCTGCATGCCACACATGGGGGCAGGAACCTCAATTAGGGATTTAGAAACATAAAAGGAAATGCTAGTACAGAAAGAAATTCGTCCACGCTTGGTCATCACGTCGGGTCCCAGCTCATAGTGCCAGTGCCCCTTGTCAGGGTCAACGGAGCCCGCCTGGCTTCTCCTGAGAGGCAGGGCTATGTAGCATAGCGCATGCTGTGGGGAATCCCAAGCCATTAAGGGTGTGGGATTTTATCGGTGATTATTTTCCATTCTCACGGATGTATGGTGCCCAGTTTCACTTGAGCACAAACGCGATCCAGTCGTACATGTATATGCATCTTCTTTTGGTCGCAGTGTCTTCCATTTTGGTTCCACAGAAGTGGCCAGGTATAATCCCTGTGCTATAGAGCAGGACTTCATTGCTAACACATGCCAAATGCAAGAGGTTGACTCTACCACTCCCAAATCCCAGGCCTTCCCACAGCCTCCCCCTACCATCTGGCAACCACAGCGATGTTTTCCAGTCTATGAGCTGCTTCTACATAGAAAGGTTCATTGGTTCCATTTGCTAGCTTCCACATAGAAGGGATAGCCCTTGGTATGTGTCGTTCGTGTTCCGACTTAGTTCACCTAGTATGAAACGAGGTGTCACCTAGCTTCTCGTGCCACCTATATGGCTGCGAATGGTATTTTCCTCTTGCTCTGGGGTTTTCGGGGTTCTGCTTTTTTTTTTTTTCTCAATGTTTGAGGAGCATTCCAATGTGTACATATCCACTCTCTTCCTAATCCAATCATCTCTCGATGGACATTGAGTTGTTTTCCATGGCTGGCTATTGGGAAGTGTGCTGCATGAACGTAGCGGGGGCTTTTACATTTTTCACAGACCCAATTCCGGAAATAGGACCAAGAGTGGGAGGCCTGGGTGCTGAGGTCGTCCGCTATTGATTTTTGTGGATTCCCTCGATCGTGTGGTCCATCGCGGTTGTCCACACGTACAAAAATACCCACCGTGGAGGAGGGCATCTTCTTGTCCACACCCTCTCAGGGATGTGTGCCTTGTAGACTTCCTAATGGTGGCCCTTCAGAGAGAGGTGGGTTGGTCCTTCAGAGTCCCTTTGACGTGCATGTCTCTCCTCATGAGGGATGCGGGGCACTTGTCTCCCAGTGCTTTTTGCCCTCTGCATGTCTGTTTTGGGAAATGTCTCTTGAGGTCTTTTGCCATTTTCCCCTTGGGTTTGGGGTTTTGTTGGGCTGTTGGCTGGTGTCTGCGGTCGAGCTGTTGATTGGGAGACCCCAGGCTGACCTGGGCTCTGGTGCCAGGAGGAAAGTGCCTGAGGGTCGTGCATGGAAGGTGGTCAAACGGTGATCCTTTGGTGAGCAGCTGTGTTAATCCCTGGGCAGTTTCTCGCCTGAGGTCTCCTGAAACGCCGTCCTTGTCTTTACCTTGGAGCCTCTTCCGTTCCCTCAATACAGCTGGTCCGGAAATCGGACCTAAGGCTGGTAGATTGATTGCGAACAAGGGAGGTGTCCCCAAGAGTCCCCCCAGTCCCCTGGGGAACAGAGCTGTCTTTGTCCCTGTGGCGGGCGTGCTCACCTCTGCTGCTGGGAAAACATCGACGTGCAGACAACTCAGGCCAGCTGCGGTGGGGTCCATACACTAGGAAGCACGAGGGAAAGAGAGGACAAAAGGAATGAACGGAAAGAAGCAGTATTCTGGCATAGGAATGAAGGAGTCACAGCTGGAAAGCTATGAACAAAATCAGTGGGTACATACCTACGGACCTGTCTCCATAACGGCATCGTGGCAGGGCTATCTCCCAAAGGGAGAAGGCTGTCCTGATAGGATGGGTTGGGAGCTGAAGGTTTGCATGGAGTGGCAAGGTGGAGGTGGGCCTCCAGGCTCCGAAAGCCTTTGAGAGAGCAATGGCCCTCCTGGATTGGCCCTTCTTGCTAGATCAGGCCGGCGGCGGGGGCGGCCGCGGCGGCGGCAGCTGCGGGGGAAGGCCATTCCAGGAGCATATTGCCCCCAGCCAGTGCCGCCCTGGGGGGCGGCTGAGGCAGAGAGAGGAGGAAAACCTGAGAGTTGCTGTTAGAGCAGGTGTCCACAAGACGGCGCCAGAGCACCTTCTGGACCCAGGTGCAGCGGCAAGGCTGCAGGTGCAGGCTGAGTGGTGGGATGGAGAGTGTGTGGATAGGAAGCCACAGCAAGCGCCCAGAGGCCTTTGCGTTGGTTCCTGGGCACCGGGGACTGTCTGGTCCAAGACGCCTCCTGTCAGGCAGAGGACACAGGCGTCCCTGTAGCATTGGGAGGTGGATCGGCAGCCTGGTGGCTTGGGAGTGTGCTTCGAAGGCTGCTGGAAGGAGTCACTGGGTGTCGGAACGCCTTGTGTTCCTCCAGACACAGGAGCGGAGAACCTCCCAGGATCTGTGTGGTCTCGGGAGCTGGCCATTGGCCAGGCCCTGACCGTCGGTGGTGGATGTGGGTGGAGAATCAGGCTGCTGCTGCTGCTGCCGCTGCGGAAGGAATGGGGGGCTTTGGTGGCTTTGTGGTGGACCCAGAGCTGGGCGAATCCCTGTGCTTCTCCCTTCCAAAGGCTCAGGGGAGTTTCCTTCTTGCCTTTTGAGAGGAGCCTCCCGTTTCCGGACGGGGCCAGGGTATGGAGGCCTGAGCGAACCCAGGTCTGGTGAATGAAGCAGGGTTGATTGGAATCACCCAGCAAGCTCTCAGGGAGTTCCCTCGTGGCTGCCTGGCTTGAGAGTGTCTATCTGTCAGTGCTGTGGCTGTGGACATGGCTCCAGCGAGATCCAAGTCTGGCCAAAGGGCACCCCATTGTCACAGGGGGCATCGAGATCCATTTATAAAGACGAAGAGATGGGGACAGTGTGAGCTTAATTGAGAAAGAAGAAAAGGGGTACACATGCTTATTCTGACAGTGTAGCTAAGGGTATTGCCAGATGAGGCAGTCCCAAAGGCTCTCCTGACCCTCTGCCTCAGGTGGCAGAGTGTTTGAAGGGCAAGCCTTGGGATGGACAGCATCACAGTGGATTCATTGCCGGGGCAGAGTGTATCTGCATGCCACACATGGGGGCAGGAACATCAATTAGGGATTTAGAAACATAAAAGGAAATGCTAGTACAGAAAGAAATTTATCCTCGCTTGGTCATCACGTCGGGTCCCAGCTCATAGTGCCAGTGCCCCTTGTCAGGGTCAACGGAGCCCGCCTGGCTTCTCCTGAGAGGCAGGGCTATGTAGCATAGCGCATGCTGTGGGGAATCCCAAGCCATTAAGGGTGTGGGATTTTATCGGTGATTATTTTCCATTCTCACGGATGTATGGTGCCCAGTTTCACTTGAGCACAAACGCGATCCAGTCGTACATGTATATGCATCTTCTTTTGGTCGCAGTGTCTTCCATTTTGGTTCCACAGAAGTGGCCAGGTATAATCCCTGTGCTATAGAGCAGGACTTCATTGCTAACACATGCCAAGCACAAGAGGTTGACTCTACCACTCCCAAATCCCAGGCCTTCCCACAGCCTCCCCCTACCATCTGGCAACCACAGCGATGTTTTCCAGTCTATGAGCTGCTTCTACATAGAAAGGTTCGTTGGTTCCATTTGCTAGCTTCCACATAGAAGGGATAGCCCTTGGTATGTGTCGTTCGTGTTCCGACTTAGTTCACCTAGTATGAAACGAGGTGTCACCTAGCTTCTCGTGCCACCTACATGGCTGCGAATGGCATTTTCCTCTTGCTCTGGGGTTTTCGGGGTTCTGCTTTTTTTTTTTTTCTCAATGTTTGAGGAGCATGCCAATGTGTACATATCCACTCTCTTCCTAATCCAATCATCTCTCGATGGACATTGAGTTGTTTTCCATGGTTGGCTATTGGGAAGAGTGCTGCATGAACATAGCGGGGGCTTTTACATTTTTCAAAGACCCAATTCCGGAAATAGGACCAAGAGTGGGAGGCCTGGGTGCTGAGGTCGTCCGCTATTGATTTTTGTGGATTCCCTCGATCGTGTGGTCCATCGCGGTTGTCCACACGTACAAAAATACCCACCGTGGAGGAGGGCATCTTCTTGTCCACACCCTCTCAGGGATGTGTGCTTTGTAGACTTCCTAATGATGGCCCTTCAGAGAGAGGTGGGTTGGTCCTTCAGAGTCCCTTTGACGTGCATGTCTCTCCTCATGAGGGATGCGGGGCACATGTCTCCCAGTGCTTTTTGCCCTCTGCATGTCTGTTTCGGGAAATGTCTCTTGAGGTCTTTTGCCCTTGGGTTTGGGGTTTTGTTGGGCTGTTGGCTGGTGTCTGCGGTCGAGCTGTTGATTGGGAGACCCCAGGCTGACCTGGGCTCTGGTACCAGGAGGAAAGTGCCTGAGGGTCGTGCATGGAAGGTGGTCAAACGGTGATCCTTTGGTGAGCAGCTGTGTTAATCCCTGGGCAGTTTCTCGCCTGAGGTCTCCTGAAACGCCGTCCTTGTCTTTACCTTGGAGCCTCTTCCGTTCCCTCAATACAGCTGGTCCGGAAATCGGACCTAAGGCTGGTAGATTGATTGCGAACAAGGGAGGTGTCCCCAAGAGTCCCCCCAGTCCCCTGGGGAACAGAGCTGTCTTTGTCCCTGTGGCGGGCGTGCTCACCTCTGCTGCTGGGAAAACATCGACGTGCAGACAACTCAGGCCAGCTGCGGTGGGGTCCATACACTAGGAAGCACGAGGGAAAGAGAGGACAAAAGGAATGAACGGAAAGAAGCAGTATTCTGGCATAGGAATGAAGGCGTCACAGCTGGAAAGCTATGAACAAAATCAGTGGGTACATACCTACGGACCTGTCTCCATAACGGCATCGTGGCAGGGCTATCTCCCAAAGGGAGAAGGCTGTCCTGATAGGATGGGTTGGGAGCTGAAGGTTTGCATGGAGTGGCAAGGTGGAGGTGGGCCTCCAGGCTCCGAAAGCCTTTGAGAGAGCAATGGCCCTCCTGGATTGGCCCTTCTTGCTAGATCAGGCCGGCGGCGGGGGCGGCCGCGGCGGCGGCAGCGCAGCTGCGGGGGAAGGCCATTCCAGGAGCATATTGCCCCCAGCCAGTGCCGCCCTGGGGGGCGGCTGAGGCAGAGAGAGGAGGAAAACCTGAGAGTTGCTGTTAGAGCAGGTGTCCACAAGACGGCGCCAGAGCACCTTCTGGACCCAGGTGCAGCGGCAAGGCTGCAGGTGCAGGCTGAGTGGTGGGATGGAGAGTGTGTGGATAGGAAGCCACAGCAAGCGCCCAGAGGCCTTTGCGTTGGTTCCTGGGCACCGGGGACTGTCTGGTCCAAGACGCCTCCTGTCAGGCAGAGGACACAGGCGTCCCTGTAGCATTGGGAGGTGGATCGGCAGCCTGGTGGCTTGGGAGTGTGCTTCGAAGGCTGCTGGAAGGAGTCACTGGGTGTCGGAACGCCTTGTGTTCCTCCAGACACAGGAGCGGAGAACCTCCCAGGATCTGTGTGGTCTCGGGAGCTGGCCATTGGCCAGGCCCTGACCGTCGGTGGTGGATGTGGGTGGAGAATCAGGCTGCTGCTGCTGCTGCCGCTGCGGAAGGAATGGGGGGCTTTGGTGGCTTTGTGGTGGACCCAGAGCTGGGCGAATCCCTGTGCTTCTCCCTTCCAAAGGCTCAGGGGAGTTTCCTTCTTGCCTTTTGAGAGGAGCCTCCCGTTTCCGGACGGGGCCAGGGTATGGAGGCCTGAGCGAACCCAGGTCTGGTGAATGAAGCAGGGTTGATTGGAATCACCCAGCAAGCTCTCAGGGAGTTCCCTCGTGGCTGCCTGGCTTGAGAGTGTCTATCTGTCAGTGCTGTGGCTGTGGACATGGCTCCAGCGAGATCCAAGTCTGGCCAAAGGGCACCCCATTGTCACAGGGGGCATCGAGATCCATTTATAAAGACGAAGAGATGGGGACAGTGTGAGCTTAATTGAGAAAGAAGAAAAGGGGTACACATGCTTATTCTGACAGTGTAGCTAAGGGTATTGCCAGATGAGGCAGTCCCAAAGGCTCTCCTGACCCTCTGCCTCAGGTGGCAGAGTGTTTGAAGGGCAAGCCTTGGGATGGACAGCATCACAGTGGATTCATTGCCGGGGCAGAGTGTATCTGCATGCCACACATGGGGGCAGGAACATCAATTAGGGATTTAGAAACATAAAAGGAAATGCTAGTACAGAAAGAAATTTATCCTCGCTTGGTCATCACGTCGGGTCCCAGCTCATAGTGCCAGTGCCCCTTGTCAGGGTCAACGGAGCCCGCCTGGCTTCTCCTGAGAGGCAGGGCTATGTAGCATAGCGCATGCTGTGGGGAATCCCAAGCCATTAAGGGTGTGGGATTTTATCGGTGATTATTTTCCATTCTCACGGATGTATGGTGCCCAGTTTCACTTGAGCACAAACGCGATCCAGTCGTACATGTATATGCATCTTCTTTTGGTCGCAGTGTCTTCCATTTTGGTTCCACAGAAGTGGCCAGGTATAATCCCTGTGCTATAGAGCAGGACTTCATTGCTAACACATGCCAAGCACAAGAGGTTGACTCTACCACTCCCAAATCCCAGGCCTTCCCACAGCCTCCCCCTACCATCTGGCAACCACAGCGATGTTTTCCAGTCTATGAGCTGCTTCTACATAGAAAGGTTCGTTGGTTCCATTTGCTAGCTTCCACATAGAAGGGATAGCCCTTGGTATGTGTCGTTCGTGTTCCGACTTAGTTCACCTAGTATGAAACGAGGTGTCACCTAGCTTCTCGTGCCACCTACATGGCTGCGAATGGCATTTTCCTCTTGCTCTGGGGTTTTCGGGGTTCTGCTTTTTTTTTTTTTCTCAATGTTTGAGGAGCATGCCAATGTGTACATATCCACTCTCTTCCTAATCCAATCATCTCTCGATGGACATTGAGTTGTTTTCCATGGTTGGCTATTGGGAAGAGTGCTGCATGAACATAGCGGGGGCTTTTACATTTTTCAAAGACCCAATTCCGGAAATAGGACCAAGAGTGGGAGGCCTGGGTGCTGAGGTCGTCCGCTATTGATTTTTGTGGATTCCCTCGATCGTGTGGTCCATCGCGGTTGTCCACACGTACAAAAATACCCACCGTGGAGGAGGGCATCTTCTTGTCCACACCCTCTCAGGGATGTGTGCTTTGTAGACTTCCTAATGATGGCCCTTCAGAGAGAGGTGGGTTGGTCCTGCAGAGTCCCTTTGACGTGCATGTCTCTCCTCATGAGGGATGCGGGGCACATGTCTCCCAGTGCTTTTTGCCCTCTGCATGTCTGTTTCGGGAAATGTCTCTTGAGGTCTTTTGCCCTTGGGGTTGGGGTTTTGTTGGGCTGTTGGCTGGTGTCTGCGGTCGAGCTGTTGATTGGGAGACCCCAGGCTGACCTGGGCTCTGGTACCAGGAGGAAAGTGCCTGAGGGTCGTGCATGGAAGGTGGTCAAACGGTGATCCTTTGGTGAGCAGCTGTGTTAATCCCTGGGCAGTTTCTCGCCTGAGGTCTCCTGAAACGCCGTCCTTGTCTTTACCTTGGAGCCTCTTCCGTTCCCTCAATACAGCTGGTCCGGAAATCGGACCTAAGGCTGGTTGATTGATTGCGAAAAAGGGAGGTGTCCCCAAGAGTCCCCCCAATCCCCTGGGGAACAGAGCTGTCTTTGTCCCTGTGGCGGGCGTGCTCACCTCTGCTGCTGGGAAAACATCGACGTGCAGACAACTCAAGCCAGCTGCGGTGGGGTCCATACACTAGGAAGCACGAGGGAAAGAGAGGACAAAAGGAATGAACGGAAAGAAGCAGTATTCTGGCATAGGAATGAAGGAGTCACAGCTGGAAAGCTATGAACAAAATCAGTGGGTACATACCTACGGACCTGTCTCCATAACGGCATCGTGGCAGGGCTATCTCCCAAAGGGAGAAGGCTGTCCTGATAGGATGGGTTGGGAGCTGAAGGTTTGCATGGAGTGGCAAGGTGGAGGTGGGCCTCCAGGCTCCGAAAGCCTTTGAGAGAGCAATGGCCCTCCTGGATTGGCCCTTCTTGCTAGATCAGGCCGGCGGCGGGGGCGGCCGCGGCGGCGGCAGCGCAGCTGCGGGGGAAGGCCATTCCAGGAGCATATTGCCCCCAGCCAGTGCCGCCCTGGGGGGCGGCTGAGGCAGAGAGAGGAGGAAAACCTGAGAGTTGCTGTTAGAGCAGGTGTCCACAAGACGGCGCCAGAGCACCTTCTGGACCCAGGTGCAGCGGCAAGGCTGCAGGTGCAGGCTGAGTGGTGGGATGGAGAGTGTGTGGATAGGAAGCCACAGCAAGCGCCCAGAGGCCTTTGCGTTGGTTCCTGGGCACCGGGGACTGTCTGGTCCAAGACGCCTCCTGTCAGGCAGAGGACACAGGCGTCCCTGTAGCATTGGGAGGTGGATCGGCAGCCTGGTGGCTTGGGAGTGTGCTTCGAAGGCTGCTGGAAGGAGTCACTGGGTGTCGGAACGCCTTGTGTTCCTCCAGACACAGGAGCGGAGAACCTCCCAGGATCTGTGTGGTCTCGGGAGCTGGCCATTGGCCAGGCCCTGACCGTCGGTGGTGGATGTGGGTGGAGAATCAGGCTGCTGCTGCTGCTGCCGCTGCGGAAGGAATGGGGGGCTTTGGTGGCTTTGTGGTGGACCCAGAGCTGGGCGAATCCGTGTGCTTCTCCCTTCCAAAGGCTCAGGGGAGTTTCCTTCTTGCCTTTTGAGAGGAGCCTCCCGTTTCCGGACGGGGCCAGGGTATGGAGGCCTGAGCGAACCCAGGTCTGGTGAATGAAGCAGGGTTGATTGGAATCACCCAGCAAGCTCTCAGGGAGTTCCCTCGTGGCTGCCTGGCTTGAGAGTGTCTATCTGGCAGTGCTGTGGCTGTGGACATGGCTCCAGCGAGATCCAAGTCTGGCCAAAGGGCACCCCATTGTCACAGGGGGCATCGAGATCCATTTATAAAGACGAAGAGATGGGGACAGTGTGAGCTTAATTGAGAAAGAAGAAAAGGGGTACACATGCTTATTCTGACAGTGTAGCTAAGGGTATTGCCAGATGAGGCAGTCCCAAAGGCTCTCCTGACCCTCTGCCTCAGGTGGCAGAGTGTTTGAAGGGCAAGCCTTGGGATGGACAGCATCGCAGTGGATTCATTGCCGGGGCAGAGTGTATCTGCATGCCACACATGGGGGCAGGAACCTCAATTAGGGATTTAGAAACATAAAAGGAAATGCTAGTACAGAAAGAAATTCGTCCACGCTTGGTCATCACGTCGGGTCCCAGCTCATAGTGCCAGTGCCCCTTGTCAGGGTCAACGGAGCCCGCCTGGCTTCTCCTGAGAGGCAGGGCTATGTAGCATAGCGCATGCTGTGGGGAATCCCAAGCCATTAAGGGTGTGGGATTTTATCGGTGATTATTTTCCATTCTCACGGATGTATGGTGCCCAGTTTCACTTGAGCACAAACGCGATCCAGTCGTACATGTATATGCATCTTCTTTTGGTCGCAGTGTCTTCCATTTTGGTTCCACAGAAGTGGCCAGGTATAATCCCTGTGCTATAGAGCAGGACTTCATTGCTAACACATGCCAAATGCAAGAGGTTGACTCTACCACTCCCAAATCCCAGGCCTTCCCACAGCCTCCCCCTACCATCTGGCAACCACAGCGATGTTTTCCAGTCTATGAGCTGCTTCTACATAGAAAGGTTCATTGGTTCCATTTGCTAGCTTCCACATAGAAGGGATAGCCCTTGGTATGTGTCGTTCGTGTTCCGACTTAGTTCACCTAGTATGAAACGAGGTGTCACCTAGCTTCTCGTGCCACCTATATGGCTGCGAATGGTATTTTCCTCTTGCTCTGGGGTTTTCGGGGTTCTGCTTTTTTTTTTTTCTCAATGTTTGAGGAGCATTCCAATGTGTACATATCCACTCTCTTCCTAATCCAATCATCTCTCGATGGACATTGAGTTGTTTTCCATGGCTGGCTATTGGGAAGTGTGCTGCATGAACGTAGCGGGGGCTTTTACATTTTTCACAGACCCAATTCCGGAAATAGGACCAAGAGTGGGAGGCCTGGGTGCTGAGGTCGTCCGCTATTGATTTTTGTGGATTCCCTCGATCGTGTGGTCCATCGCGGTTGTCCACACGTACAAAAATACCCACCGTGGAGGAGGGCATCTTCTTGTCCACACCCTCTCAGGGATGTGTGCCTTGTAGACTTCCTAATGGTGGCCCTTCAGAGAGAGGTGGGTTGGTCCTTCAGAGTCCCTTTGACGTGCATGTCTCTCCTCATGAGGGATGCGGGGCACTTGTCTCCCAGTGCTTTTTGCCCTCTGCATGTCTGTTTTGGGAAATGTCTCTTGAGGTCTTTTGCCATTTTCCCCTTGGGTTTGGGGTTTTGTTGGGCTGTTGGCTGGTGTCTGCGGTCGAGCTGTTGATTGGGAGACCCCAGGCTGACCTGGGCTCTGGTGCCAGGAGGAAAGTGCCTGAGGGTCGTGCATGGAAGGTGGTCAAACGGTGATCCTTTGGTGAGCAGCTGTGTTAATCCCTGGGCAGTTTCTCGCCTGAGGTCTCCTGAAACGCCGTCCTTGTCTTTACCTTGGAGCCTCTTCCGTTCCCTCAATACAGCTGGTCCGGAAATCGGACCTAAGGCTGGTAGATTGATTGCGAACAAGGGAGGTGTCCCCAAGAGTCCCCCCAGTCCCCTGGGGAACAGAGCTGTCTTTGTCCCTGTGGCGGGCGTGCTCACCTCTGCTGCTGGGAAAACATCGACGTGCAGACAACTCAGGCCAGCTGCGGTGGGGTCCATACACTAGGAAGCACGAGGGAAAGAGAGGACAAAAGGAATGAACGGAAAGAAGCAGTATTCTGGCATAGGAATGAAGGAGTCACAGCTGGAAAGCTATGAACAAAATCAGTGGGTACATACCTACGGACCTGTCTCCATAACGGCATCGTGGCAGGGCTATCTCCCAAAGGGAGAAGGCTGTCCTGATAGGATGGGTTGGGAGCTGAAGGTTTGCATGGAGTGGCAAGGTGGAGGTGGGCCTCCAGGCTCCGAAAGCCTTTGAGAGAGCAATGGCCCTCCTGGATTGGCCCTTCTTGCTAGATCAGGCCGGCGGCGGGGGCGGCCGCGGCGGCGGCAGCTGCGGGGGAAGGCCATTCCAGGAGCATATTGCCCCCAGCCAGTGCCGCCCTGGGGGGCGGCTGAGGCAGAGAGAGGAGGAAAACCTGAGAGTTGCTGTTAGAGCAGGTGTCCACAAGACGGCGCCAGAGCACCTTCTGGACCCAGGTGCAGCGGCAAGGCTGCAGGTGCAGGCTGAGTGGTGGGATGGAGAGTGTGTGGATAGGAAGCCACAGCAAGCGCCCAGAGGCCTTTGCGTTGGTTCCTGGGCACCGGGGACTGTCTGGTCCAAGACGCCTCCTGTCAGGCAGAGGACACAGGCGTCCCTGTAGCATTGGGAGGTGGATCGGCAGCCTGGTGGCTTGGGAGTGTGCTTCGAAGGCTGCTGGAAGGAGTCACTGGGTGTCGGAACGCCTTGTGTTCCTCCAGACACAGGAGCGGAGAACCTCCCAGGATCTGTGTGGTCTCGGGAGCTGGCCATTGGCCAGGCCCTGACCGTCGGTGGTGGATGTGGGTGGAGAATCAGGCTGCTGCTGCTGCTGCCGCTGCGGAAGGAATGGGGGGCTTTGGTGGCTTTGTGGTGGACCCAGAGCTGGGCGAATCCCTGTGCTTCTCCCTTCCAAAGGCTCAGGGGAGTTTCCTTCTTGCCTTTTGAGAGGAGCCTCCCGTTTCCGGACGGGGCCAGGGTATGGAGGCCTGAGCGAACCCAGGTCTGGTGAATGAAGCAGGGTTGATTGGAATCACCCAGCAAGCTCTCAGGGAGTTCCCTCGTGGCTGCCTGGCTTGAGAGTGTCTATCTGTCAGTGCTGTGGCTGTGGACATGGCTCCAGCGAGATCCAAGTCTGGCCAAAGGGCACCCCATTGTCACAGGGGGCATCGAGATCCATTTATAAAGACGAAGAGATGGGGACAGTGTGAGCTTAATTGAGAAAGAAGAAAAGGGGTACACATGCTTATTCTGACAGTGTAGCTAAGGGTATTGCCAGATGAGGCAGTCCCAAAGGCTCTCCTGACCCTCTGCCTCAGGTGGCAGAGTGTTTGAAGGGCAAGCCTTGGGATGGACAGCATCACAGTGGATTCATTGCCGGGGCAGAGTGTATCTGCATGCCACACATGGGGGCAGGAACATCAATTAGGGATTTAGAAACATAAAAGGAAATGCTAGTACAGAAAGAAATTTATCCTCGCTTGGTCATCACGTCGGGTCCCAGCTCATAGTGCCAGTGCCCCTTGTCAGGGTCAACGGAGCCCGCCTGGCTTCTCCTGAGAGGCAGGGCTATGTAGCATAGCGCATGCTGTGGGGAATCCCAAGCCATTAAGGGTGTGGGATTTTATCGGTGATTATTTTCCATTCTCACGGATGTATGGTGCCCAGTTTCACTTGAGCACAAACGCGATCCAGTCGTACATGTATATGCATCTTCTTTTGGTCGCAGTGTCTTCCATTTTGGTTCCACAGAAGTGGCCAGGTATAATCCCTGTGCTATAGAGCAGGACTTCATTGCTAACACATGCCAAGCACAAGAGGTTGACTCTACCACTCCCAAATCCCAGGCCTTCCCACAGCCTCCCCCTACCATCTGGCAACCACAGCGATGTTTTCCAGTCTATGAGCTGCTTCTACATAGAAAGGTTCGTTGGTTCCATTTGCTAGCTTCCACATAGAAGGGATAGCCCTTGGTATGTGTCGTTCGTGTTCCGACTTAGTTCACCTAGTATGAAACGAGGTGTCACCTAGCTTCTCGTGCCACCTACATGGCTGCGAATGGCATTTTCCTCTTGCTCTGGGGTTTTCGGGGTTCTGCTTTTTTTTTTTTTCTCAATGTTTGAGGAGCATGCCAATGTGTACATATCCACTCTCTTCCTAATCCAATCATCTCTCGATGGACATTGAGTTGTTTTCCATGGTTGGCTATTGGGAAGAGTGCTGCATGAACATAGCGGGGGCTTTTACATTTTTCAAAGACCCAATTCCGGAAATAGGACCAAGAGTGGGAGGCCTGGGTGCTGAGGTCGTCCGCTATTGATTTTTGTGGATTCCCTCGATCGTGTGGTCCATCGCGGTTGTCCACACGTACAAAAATACCCACCGTGGAGGAGGGCATCTTCTTGTCCACACCCTCTCAGGGATGTGTGCTTTGTAGACTTCCTAATGATGGCCCTTCAGAGAGAGGTGGGTTGGTCCTTCAGAGTCCCTTTGACGTGCATGTCTCTCCTCATGAGGGATGCGGGGCACATGTCTCCCAGTGCTTTTTGCCCTCTGCATGTCTGTTTCGGGAAATGTCTCTTGAGGTCTTTTGCCCTTGGGTTTGGGGTTTTGTTGGGCTGTTGGCTGGTGTCTGCGGTCGAGCTGTTGATTGGGAGACCCCAGGCTGACCTGGGCTCTGGTACCAGGAGGAAAGTGCCTGAGGGTCGTGCATGGAAGGTGGTCAAACGGTGATCCTTTGGTGAGCAGCTGTGTTAATCCCTGGGCAGTTTCTCGCCTGAGGTCTCCTGAAACGCCGTCCTTGTCTTTACCTTGGAGCCTCTTCCGTTCCCTCAATACAGCTGGTCCGGAAATCGGACCTAAGGCTGGTAGATTGATTGCGAACAAGGGAGGTGTCCCCAAGAGTCCCCCCAGTCCCCTGGGGAACAGAGCTGTCTTTGTCCCTGTGGCGGGCGTGCTCACCTCTGCTGCTGGGAAAACATCGACGTGCAGACAACTCAGGCCAGCTGCGGTGGGGTCCATACACTAGGAAGCACGAGGGAAAGAGAGGACAAAAGGAATGAACGGAAAGAAGCAGTATTCTGGCATAGGAATGAAGGCGTCACAGCTGGAAAGCTATGAACAAAATCAGTGGGTACATACCTACGGACCTGTCTCCATAACGGCATCGTGGCAGGGCTATCTCCCAAAGGGAGAAGGCTGTCCTGATAGGATGGGTTGGGAGCTGAAGGTTTGCATGGAGTGGCAAGGTGGAGGTGGGCCTCCAGGCTCCGAAAGCCTTTGAGAGAGCAATGGCCCTCCTGGATTGGCCCTTCTTGCTAGATCAGGCCGGCGGCGGGGGCGGCCGCGGCGGCGGCAGCGCAGCTGCGGGGGAAGGCCATTCCAGGAGCATATTGCCCCCAGCCAGTGCCGCCCTGGGGGGCGGCTGAGGCAGAGAGAGGAGGAAAACCTGAGAGTTGCTGTTAGAGCAGGTGTCCACAAGACGGCGCCAGAGCACCTTCTGGACCCAGGTGCAGCGGCAAGGCTGCAGGTGCAGGCTGAGTGGTGGGATGGAGAGTGTGTGGATAGGAAGCCACAGCAAGCGCCCAGAGGCCTTTGCGTTGGTTCCTGGGCACCGGGGACTGTCTGGTCCAAGACGCCTCCTGTCAGGCAGAGGACACAGGCGTCCCTGTAGCATTGGGAGGTGGATCGGCAGCCTGGTGGCTTGGGAGTGTGCTTCGAAGGCTGCTGGAAGGAGTCACTGGGTGTCGGAACGCCTTGTGTTCCTCCAGACACAGGAGCGGAGAACCTCCCAGGATCTGTGTGGTCTCGGGAGCTGGCCATTGGCCAGGCCCTGACCGTCGGTGGTGGATGTGGGTGGAGAATCAGGCTGCTGCTGCTGCTGCCGCTGCGGAAGGAATGGGGGGCTTTGGTGGCTTTGTGGTGGACCCAGAGCTGGGCGAATCCCTGTGCTTCTCCCTTCCAAAGGCTCAGGGGAGTTTCCTTCTTGCCTTTTGAGAGGAGCCTCCCGTTTCCGGACGGGGCCAGGGTATGGAGGCCTGAGCGAACCCAGGTCTGGTGAATGAAGCAGGGTTGATTGGAATCACCCAGCAAGCTCTCAGGGAGTTCCCTCGTGGCTGCCTGGCTTGAGAGTGTCTATCTGTCAGTGCTGTGGCTGTGGACATGGCTCCAGCGAGATCCAAGTCTGGCCAAAGGGCACCCCATTGTCACAGGGGGCATCGAGATCCATTTATAAAGACGAAGAGATGGGGACAGTGTGAGCTTAATTGAGAAAGAAGAAAAGGGGTACACATGCTTATTCTGACAGTGTAGCTAAGGGTATTGCCAGATGAGGCAGTCCCAAAGGCTCTCCTGACCCTCTGCCTCAGGTGGCAGAGTGTTTGAAGGGCAAGCCTTGGGATGGACAGCATCACAGTGGATTCATTGCCGGGGCAGAGTGTATCTGCATGCCACACATGGGGGCAGGAACATCAATTAGGGATTTAGAAACATAAAAGGAAATGCTAGTACAGAAAGAAATTTATCCTCGCTTGGTCATCACGTCGGGTCCCAGCTCATAGTGCCAGTGCCCCTTGTCAGGGTCAACGGAGCCCGCCTGGCTTCTCCTGAGAGGCAGGGCTATGTAGCATAGCGCATGCTGTGGGGAATCCCAAGCCATTAAGGGTGTGGGATTTTATCGGTGATTATTTTCCATTCTCACGGATGTATGGTGCCCAGTTTCACTTGAGCACAAACGCGATCCAGTCGTACATGTATATGCATCTTCTTTTGGTCGCAGTGTCTTCCATTTTGGTTCCACAGAAGTGGCCAGGTATAATCCCTGTGCTATAGAGCAGGACTTCATTGCTAACACATGCCAAGCACAAGAGGTTGACTCTACCACTCCCAAATCCCAGGCCTTCCCACAGCCTCCCCCTACCATCTGGCAACCACAGCGATGTTTTCCAGTCTATGAGCTGCTTCTACATAGAAAGGTTCGTTGGTTCCATTTGCTAGCTTCCACATAGAAGGGATAGCCCTTGGTATGTGTCGTTCGTGTTCCGACTTAGTTCACCTAGTATGAAACGAGGTGTCACCTAGCTTCTCGTGCCACCTACATGGCTGCGAATGGCATTTTCCTCTTGCTCTGGGGTTTTCGGGGTTCTGCTTTTTTTTTTTTTCTCAATGTTTGAGGAGCATGCCAATGTGTACATATCCACTCTCTTCCTAATCCAATCATCTCTCGATGGACATTGAGTTGTTTTCCATGGTTGGCTATTGGGAAGAGTGCTGCATGAACATAGCGGGGGCTTTTACATTTTTCAAAGACCCAATTCCGGAAATAGGACCAAGAGTGGGAGGCCTGGGTGCTGAGGTCGTCCGCTATTGATTTTTGTGGATTCCCTCGATCGTGTGGTCCATCGCGGTTGTCCACACGTACAAAAATACCCACCGTGGAGGAGGGCATCTTCTTGTCCACACCCTCTCAGGGATGTGTGCTTTGTAGACTTCCTAATGATGGCCCTTCAGAGAGAGGTGGGTTGGTCCTTCAGAGTCCCTTTGACGTGCATGTCTCTCCTCATGAGGGATGCGGGGCACATGTCTCCCAGTGCTTTTTGCCCTCTGCATGTCTGTTTCGGGAAATGTCTCTTGAGGTCTTTTGCCCTTGGGGTTGGGGTTTTGTTGGGCTGTTGGCTGGTGTCTGCGGTCGAGCTGTTGATTGGGAGACCCCAGGCTGACCTGGGCTCTGGTACCAGGAGGAAAGTGCCTGAGGGTCGTGCATGGAAGGTGGTCAAACGGTGATCCTTTGGTGAGCAGCTGTGTTAATCCCTGGGCAGTTTCTCGCCTGAGGTCTCCTGAAACGCCGTCCTTGTCTTTACCTTGGAGCCTCTTCCGTTCCCTCAATACAGCTGGTCCGGAAATCGGACCTAAGGCTGGTAGATTGATTGCGAACAAGGGAGGTGTCCCCAAGAGTCCCCCCAGTCCCCTGGGGAACAGAGCTGTCTTTGTCCCTGTGGCGGGCGTGCTCACCTCTGCTGCTGGGAAAACATCGACGTGCAGACAACTCAAGCCAGCTGCGGTGGGGTCCATACACTAGGAAGCACGAGGGAAAGAGAGGACAAAAGGAATGAACGGAAAGAAGCAGTATTCTGGCATAGGAATGAAGGCGTCACAGCTGGAAAGCTATGAACAAAATCAGTGGGTACATACCTACGGACCTGTCTCCATAACGGCATCGTGGCAGGGCTATCTCCCAAAGGGAGAAGGCTGTCCTGATAGGATGGGTTGGGAGCTGAAGGTTTGCATGGAGTGGCAAGGTGGAGGTGGGCCTCCAGGCTCCGAAAGCCTTTGAGAGAGCAATGGCCCTCCTGGATTGGCCCTTCTTGCTAGATCAGGCCGGCGGCGGGGGCGGCCGCGGCGGCGGCAGCTGCGGGGGAAGGCCATTCCAGGAGCATATTGCCCCCAGCCAGTGCCGCCCTGGGGGGCGGCTGAGGCAGAGAGAGGAGGAAAACCTGAGAGTTGCTGTTAGAGCAGGTGTCCACAAGACGGCGCCAGAGCACCTTCTGGACCCAGGTGCAGCGGCAAGGCTGCAGGTGCAGGCTGAGTGGTGGGATGGAGAGTGTGTGGATAGGAAGCCACAGCAAGCGCCCAGAGGCCTTTGCGTTGGTTCCTGGGCACCGGGGACTGTCTGGTCCAAGACGCCTCCTGTCAGGCAGAGGACACAGGCGTCCCTGTAGCATTGGGAGGTGGATCGGCAGCCTGGTGGCTTGGGAGTGTGCTTCGAAGGCTGCTGGAAGGAGTCACTGGGTGTCGGAACGCCTTGTGTTCCTCCAGACACAGGAGCGGAGAACCTCCCAGGATCTGTGTGGTCTCGGGAGCTGGCCATTGGCCAGGCCCTGACCGTCGGTGGTGGATGTGGGTGGAGAATCAGGCTGCTGCTGCTGCTGCCGCTGCGGAAGGAATGGGGGGCTTTGGTGGCTTTGTGGTGGACCCAGAGCTGGGCGAATCCCTGTGCTTCTCCCTTCCAAAGGCTCAGGGGAGTTTCCTTCTTGCCTTTTGAGAGGAGCCTCCCGTTTCCGGACGGGGCCAGGGTATGGAGGCCTGAGCGAACCCAGGTCTGGTGAATGAAGCAGGGTTGATTGGAATCACCCAGCAAGCTCTCAGGGAGTTCCCTCGTGGCTGCCTGGCTTGAGAGTGTCTATCTGTCAGTGCTGTGGCTGTGGACATGGCTCCAGCGAGATCCAAGTCTGGCCAAAGGGCACCCCATTGTCACAGGGGGCATCGAGATCCATTTATAAAGACGAAGAGATGGGGACAGTGTGAGCTTAATTGAGAAAGAAGAAAAGGGGTACACATGCTTATTCTGACAGTGTAGCTAAGGGTATTGCCAGATGAGGCAGTCCCAAAGGCTCTCCTGACCCTCTGCCTCAGGTGGCAGAGTGTTTGAAGGGCAAGCCTTGGGATGGACAGCATCGCAGTGGATTCATTGCCGGGGCAGAGTGTATCTGCATGCCACACATGGGGGCAGGAACATCAATTAGGGATTTAGAAACATAAAAGGAAATGCTAGTACAGAAAGAAATTTATCCTCGCTTGGTCATCACGTCGGGTCCCAGCTCATAGTGCCAGTGCCCCTTGTCAGGGTCAACGGAGCCCGCCTGGCTTCTCCTGAGAGGCAGGGCTATGTAGCATAGCGCATGCTGTGGGGAATCCCAAGCCATTAAGGGTGTGGGATTTTATCGGTGATTATTTTCCATTCTCACGGATGTATGGTGCCCAGTTTCACTTGAGCACAAACGCGATCCAGTCGTACATGTATATGCATCTTCTTTTGGTCGCAGTGTCTTCCATTTTGGTTCCACAGAAGTGGCCAGGTATAATCCCTGTGCTATAGAGCAGGACTTCATTGCTAACACATGCCAAGCACAAGAGGTTGACTCTACCACTCCCAAATCCCAGGCCTTCCCACAGCCTCCCCCTACCATCTGGCAACCACAGCGATGTTTTCCAGTCTATGAGCTGCTTCTACATAGAAAGGTTCGTTGGTTCCATTTGCTAGCTTCCACATAGAAGGGATAGCCCTTGGTATGTGTCGTTCGTGTTCCGACTTAGTTCACCTAGTATGAAACGAGGTGTCACCTAGCTTCTCGTGCCACCTACATGGCTGCGAATGGCATTTTCCTCTTGCTCTGGGGTTTTCGGGGTTCTGCTTTTTTTTTTTTTCTCAATGTTTGAGGAGCATGCCAATGTGTACATATCCACTCTCTTCCTAATCCAATCATCTCTCGATGGACATTGAGTTGTTTTCCATGGTTGGCTATTGGGAAGAGTGCTGCATGAACATAGCGGGGGCTTTTACATTTTTCAAAGACCCAATTCCGGAAATAGGACCAAGAGTGGGAGGCCTGGGTGCTGAGGTCGTCCGCTATTGATTTTTGTGGATTCCCTCGATCGTGTGGTCCATCGCGGTTGTCCACACGTACAAAAATACCCACCGTGGAGGAGGGCATCTTCTTGTCCACACCCTCTCAGGGATGTGTGCTTTGTAGACTTCCTAATGATGGCCCTTCAGAGAGAGGTGGGTTGGTCCTTCAGAGTCCCTTTGACGTGCATGTCTCTCCTCATGAGGGATGCGGGGCACATGTCTCCCAGTGCTTTTTGCCCTCTGCATGTCTGTTTCGGGAAATGTCTCTTGAGGTCTTTTGCCCTTGGGTTTGGGGTTTTGTTGGGCTGTTGGCTGGTGTCTGCGGTCGAGCTGTTGATTGGGAGACCCCAGGCTGACCTGGGCTCTGGTACCAGGAGGAAAGTGCCTGAGGGTCGTGCATGGAAGGTGGTCAAACGGTGATCCTTTGGTGAGCAGCTGTGTTAATCCCTGGGCAGTTTCTCGCCTGAGGTCTCCTGAAACGCCGTCCTTGTCTTTACCTTGGAGCCTCTTCCGTTCCCTCAATACAGCTGGTCCGGAAATCGGACCTAAGGCTGGTAGATTGATTGCGAAAAAGGGAGGTGTCCCCAAGAGTCCCCCCAATCCCCTGGGGAACAGAGCTGTCTTTGTCCCTGTGGCGGGCGTGCTCACCTCTGCTGCTGGGAAAACATCGACGTGCAGACAACTCAAGCCAGCTGCGGTGGGGTCCATACACTAGGAAGCACGAGGGAAAGAGAGGACAAAAGGAATGAACGGAAAGAAGCAGTATTCTGGCATAGGAATGAAGGCATCACAGCTGGAAAGCTATGAACAAAATCAGTGGGTACATACCTACGGACCTGTCTCCATAACGGCATCGTGGCAGGGCTATCTCCCAAAGGGAGAAGGCTGTCCTGATAGGATGGGTTGGGAGCTGAAGGTTTGCATGGAGTGGCAAGGTGGAGGTGGGCCTCCAGGCTCCGAAAGCCTTTGAGAGAGCAATGGCCCTCCTGGATTGGCCCTTCTTGCTAGATCAGGCCGGCGGCGGGGGCGGCCGCGGCGGCGGCAGCTGCGGGGGAAGGCCATTCCAGGAGCATATTGCCCCCAGCCAGTGCCGCCCTGGGGGGCGGCTGAGGCAGAGAGAGGAGGAAAACCTGAGAGTTGCTGTTAGAGCAGGTGTCCACAAGACGGCGCCAGAGCACCTTCTGGACCCAGGTGCAGCGGCAAGGCTGCAGGTGCAGGCTGAGTGGTGGGATGGAGAGTGTGTGGATAGGAAGCCACAGCAAGCGCCCAGAGGCCTTTGCGTTGGTTCCTGGGCACCGGGGACTGTCTGGTCCAAGACGCCTCCTGTCAGGCAGAGGACACAGGCGTCCCTGTAGCATTGGGAGGTGGATCGGCAGCCTGGTGGCTTGGGAGTGTGCTTCGAAGGCTGCTGGAAGGAGTCACTGGGTGTCGGAACGCCTTGTGTTCCTCCAGACACAGGAGCGGAGAACCTCCCAGGATCTGTGTGGTCTCGGGAGCTGGCCATTGGCCAGGCCCTGACCGTCGGTGGTGGATGTGGGTGGAGAATCAGGCTGCTGCTGCTGCTGCCGCTGCGGAAGGAATGGGGGGCTTTGGTGGCTTTGTGGTGGACCCAGAGCTGGGCGAATCCCTGTGCTTCTCCCTTCCAAAGGCTCAGGGGAGTTTCCTTCTTGCCTTTTGAGAGGAGCCTCCCGTTTCCGGACGGGGCCAGGGTATGGAGGCCTGAGCGAACCCAGGTCTGGTGAATGAAGCAGGGTTGATTGGAATCACCCAGCAAGCTCTCAGGGAGTTCCCTCGTGGCTGCCTGGCTTGAGAGTGTCTATCTGTCAGTGCTGTGGCTGTGGACATGGCTCCAGCGAGATCCAAGTCTGGCCAAAGGGCACCCCATTGTCACAGGGGGCATCGAGATCCATTTATAAAGACGAAGAGATGGGGACAGTGTGAGCTTAATTGAGAAAGAAGAAAAGGGGTACACATGCTTATTCTGACAGTGTAGCTAAGGGTATTGCCAGATGAGGCAGTCCCAAAGGCTCTCCTGACCCTCTGCCTCAGGTGGCAGAGTGTTTGAAGGGCAAGCCTTGGGATGGACAGCATCGCAGTGGATTCATTGCCGGGGCAGAGTGTATCTGCATGCCACACATGGGGGCAGGAACATCAATTAGGGATTTAGAAACATAAAAGGAAATGCTAGTACAGAAAGAAATTTATCCTCGCTTGGTCATCACGTCGGGTCCCAGCTCATAGTGCCAGTGCCCCTTGTCAGGGTCAACGGAGCCCGCCTGGCTTCTCCTGAGAGGCAGGGCTATGTAGCATAGCGCATGCTGTGGGGAATCCCAAGCCATTAAGGGTGTGGGATTTTATCGGTGATTATTTTCCATTCTCACGGATGTATGGTGCCCAGTTTCACTTGAGCACAAACGCGATCCAGTCGTACATGTATATGCATCTTCTTTTGGTCGCAGTGTCTTCCATTTTGGTTCCACAGAAGTGGCCAGGTATAATCCCTGTGCTATAGAGCAGGACTTCATTGCTAACACATGCCAAGCACAAGAGGTTGACTCTACCACTCCCAAATCCCAGGCCTTCCCACAGCCTCCCCCTACCATCTGGCAACCACAGCGATGTTTTCCAGTCTATGAGCTGCTTCTACATAGAAAGGTTCATTGGTTCCATTTGCTAGCTTCCACATAGAAGGGATAGCCCTTGGTATGTGTCGTTCGTGTTCCGACTTAGTTCACCTAGTATGAAACGAGGTGTCACCTAGCTTCTCGTGCCACCTACATGGCTGCGAATGGCATTTTCCTCTTGCTCTGGGGTTTTCGGGGTTCTGCTTTTTTTTTTTTCTCAATGTTTGAGGAGCATGCCAATGTGTACATATCCACTCTCTTCCTAATCCAATCATCTCTCGATGGACATTGAGTTGTTTTCCATGGCTGGCTATTGGGAAGAGTGCTGCATGAACATAGCGGGGGCTTTTACATTTTTCAAAGACCCAATTCCGGAAATAGGACCAAGAGTGGGAGGCCTGGGTGCTGAGGTCGTCCGCTATTGATTTTTGTGGATTCCCTCGATCGTGTGGTCCATCGCGGTTGTCCACACGTACAAAAATACCCACCGTGGAGGAGGGCATCTTCTTGTCCACACCCTCTCAGGGATGTGTGCCTTGTAGACTTCCTAATGGTGGCCCTTCAGAGAGAGGTGGGTTGGTCCTGCAGAGTCCCTTTGACGTGCATGTCTCTCCTCATGAGGGATGCGGGGCACATGTCTCCCAGTGCTTTTTGCCCTCTGCATGTCTGTTTCGGGAAATGTCTCTTGAGGTCTTTTGCCCTTGGGTTTGGGGTTTTGTTGGGCTGTTGGCTGGTGTCTGCGGTCGAGCTGTTGATTGGGAGACCCCAGGCTGACCTGGGCTCTGGTACCAGGAGGAAAGTGCCTGAGGGTCGTGCATGGAAGGTGGTCAAACGGTGATCCTTTGGTGAGCAGCTGTGTTAATCCCTGGGCAGTTTCTCGCCTGAGGTCTCCTGAAACGCCGTCCTTGTCTTTACCTTGGAGCCTCTTCCGTTCCCTCAATACAGCTGGTCCGGAAATCGGACCTAAGGCTGGTAGATTGATTGCGAAAAAGGGAGGTGTCCCCAAGAGTCCCCCCAGTCCCCTGGGGAACAGAGCTGTCTTTGTCCCTGTGGCGGGCGTGCTCACCTCTGCTGCTGGGAAAACATCGACGTGCAGACAACTCAAGCCAGCTGCGGTGGGGTCCATACACTAGGAAGCACGAGGGAAAGAGAGGACAAAAGGAATGAACGGAAAGAAGCAGTATTCTGGCATAGGAATGAAGGCGTCACAGCTGGAAAGCTATGAACAAAATCAGTGGGTACATACCTACGGACCTGTCTCCATAACGGCATCGTGGCAGGGCTATCTCCCAAAGGGAGAAGGCTGTCCTGATAGGATGGGTTGGGAGCTGAAGGTTTGCATGGAGTGGCAAGGTGGAGGTGGGCCTCCAGGCTCCGAAAGCCTTTGAGAGAGCAATGGCCCTCCTGGATTGGCCCTTCTTGCTAGATCAGGCCGGCGGCGGGGGCGGCCGCGGCGGCGGCAGCGCAGCTGCGGGGGAAGGCCATTCCAGGAGCATATTGCCCCCAGCCAGTGCCGCCCTGGGGGGCGGCTGAGGCAGAGAGAGGAGGAAAACCTGAGAGTTGCTGTTAGAGCAGGTGTCCACAAGACGGCGCCAGAGCACCTTCTGGACCCAGGTGCAGCGGCAAGGCTGCAGGTGCAGGCTGAGTGGTGGGATGGAGAGTGTGTGGATAGGAAGCCACAGCAAGCGCCCAGAGGCCTTTGCGTTGGTTCCTGGGCACCGGGGACTGTCTGGTCCAAGACGCCTCCTGTCAGGCAGAGGACACAGGCGTCCCTGTAGCATTGGGAGGTGGATCGGCAGCCTGGTGGCTTGGGAGTGTGCTTCGAAGGCTGCTGGAAGGAGTCACTGGGTGTCGGAACGCCTTGTGTTCCTCCAGACACAGGAGCGGAGAACCTCCCAGGATCTGTGTGGTCTCGGGAGCTGGCCATTGGCCAGGCCCTGACCGTCGGTGGTGGATGTGGGTGGAGAATCAGGCTGCTGCTGCTGCTGCCGCTGCGGAAGGAATGGGGGGCTTTGGTGGCTTTGTGGTGGACCCAGAGCTGGGCGAATCCCTGTGCTTCTCCCTTCCAAAGGCTCAGGGGAGTTTCCTTCTTGCCTTTTGAGAGGAGCCTCCCGTTTCCGGACGGGGCCAGGGTATGGAGGCCTGAGCGAACCCAGGTCTGGTGAATGAAGCAGGGTTGATTGGAATCACCCAGCAAGCTCTCAGGGAGTTCCCTCGTGGCTGCCTGGCTTGAGAGTGTCTATCTGTCAGTGCTGTGGCTGTGGACATGGCTCCAGCGAGATCCAAGTCTGGCCAAAGGGCACCCCATTGTCACAGGGGGCATCGAGATCCATTTATAAAGACGAAGAGATGGGGACAGTGTGAGCTTAATTGAGAAAGAAGAAAAGGGGTACACATGCTTATTCTGACAGTGTAGCTAAGGGTATTGCCAGATGAGGCAGTCCCAAAGGCTCTCCTGACCCTCTGCCTCAGGTGGCAGAGTGTTTGAAGGGCAAGCCTTGGGATGGACAGCATCGCAGTGGATTCATTGCCGGGGCAGAGTGTATCTGCATGCCACACATGGGGGCAGGAACCTCAATTAGGAATTTAGAAACATAAAAGGAAATGCTAGTACAGAAAGAAATTCGTCCACGCTTGGTCATCACGTCGGGTCCCAGCTCATAGTGCCAGTGCCCCTTGTCAGGGTCAACGGAGCCCGCCTGGCTTCTCCTGAGAGGCAGGGCTATGTAGCATAGCGCATGCTGTGGGGAATCCCAAGCCATTAAGGGTGTGGGATTTTATCGGTGATTATTTTCCATTCTCACGGATGTATGGTGCCCAGTTTCACTTGAGCACAAACGCGATCCAGTCGTACATGTATATGCATCTTCTTTTGGTCGCAGTGTCTTCCATTTTGGTTCCACAGAAGTGGCCAGGTATAATCCCTGTGCTATAGAGCAGGACTTCATTGCTAACACATGCCAAATGCAAGAGGTTGACTCTACCACTCCCAAATCCCAGGCCTTCCCACAGCCTCCCCCTACCATCTGGCAACCACAGCGATGTTTTCCAGTCTATGAGCTGCTTCTACATAGAAAGGTTCATTGGTTCCATTTGCTAGCTTCCACATAGAAGGGATAGCCCTTGGTATGTGTCGTTCGTGTTCCGACTTAGTTCACCTAGTATGAAACGAGGTGTCACCTAGCTTCTCGTGCCACCTATATGGCTGCGAATGGTATTTTCCTCTTGCTCTGGGGTTTTCGGGGTTCTGCTTTTTTTTTTTTTCTCAATGTTTGAGGAGCATTCCAATGTGTACATATCCACTCTCTTCCTAATCCAATCATCTCTCGATGGACATTGAGTTGTTTTCCATGGCTGGCTATTGGGAAGTGTGCTGCATGAACGTAGCGGGGGCTTTTACATTTTTCACAGACCCAATTCCGGAAATAGGACCAAGAGTGGGAGGCCTGGGTGCTGAGGTCGTCCGCTATTGATTTTTGTGGATTCCCTCGATCGTGTGGTCCATCGCGGTTGTCCACACGTACAAAAATACCCACCGTGGAGGAGGGCATCTTCTTGTCCACACCCTCTCAGGGATGTGTGCCTTGTAGACTTCCTAATGGTGGCCCTTCAGAGAGAGGTGGGTTGGTCCTTCAGAGTCCCTTTGACGTGCATGTCTCTCCTCATGAGGGATGCGGGGCACTTGTCTCCCAGTGCTTTTTGCCCTCTGCATGTCTGTTTTGGGAAATGTCTCTTGAGGTCTTTTGCCATTTTCCCCTTGGGTTTGGGGTTTTGTTGGGCTGTTGGCTGGTGTCTGCGGTCGAGCTGTTGATTGGGAGACCCCAGGCTGACCTGGGCTCTGGTGTCAGGAGGAAAGTGCCTGAGGGTCGTGCATGGAAGGTGGTCAAACGGTGATCCTTTGGTGAGCAGCTGTGTTAATCCCTGGGCAGTTTCTCGCCTGAGGTCTCCTGAAACGCCGTCCTTGTCTTTACCTTGGAGCCTCTTCCGTTCCCTCAATACAGCTGGTCCGGAAATCGGACCTAAGGCTGGTAGATTGATTGCGAAAAAGGGAGGTGTCCCCAAGAGTCCCCCCAGTCCCCTGGGGAACAGAGCTGTCTTTGTCCCTGTGGCGGGCGTGCTCACCTCTGCTGCTGGGAAAACATCGACGTGCAGACAACTCAGGCCAGCTGCGGTGGGGTCCATACACTAGGAAGCACGAGGGAAAGAGAGGACAAAAGGAATGAACGGAAAGAAGCAGTATTCTGGCATAGGAATGAAGGCGTCACAGCTGGAAAGCTATGAACAAAATCAGTGGGTACATACCTACGGACCTGTCTCCATAACGGCATCGTGGCAGGGCTATCTCCCAAAGGGAGAAGGCTGTCCTGATAGGATGGGTTGGGAGCTGAAGGTTTGCATGGAGTGGCAAGGTGGAGGTGGGCCTCCAGGCTCCGAAAGCCTTTGAGAGAGCAATGGCCCTCCTGGATTGGCCCTTCTTGCTAGATCAGGCCGGCGGCGGGGGCGGCCGCGGCGGCGGCAGCGCAGCTGCGGGGGAAGGCCATTCCAGGAGCATATTGCCCCCAGCCAGTGCCGCCCTGGGGGGCGGCTGAGGCAGAGAGAGGAGGAAAACCTGAGAGTTGCTGTTAGAGCAGGTGTCCACAAGACGGCGCCAGAGCACCTTCTGGACCCAGGTGCAGCGGCAAGGCTGCAGGTGCAGGCTGAGTGGTGGGATGGAGAGTGTGTGGATAGGAAGCCACAGCAAGCGCCCAGAGGCCTTTGCGTTGGTTCCTGGGCACCGGGGACTGTCTGGTCCAAGACGCCTCCTGTCAGGCAGAGGACACAGGCGTCCCTGTAGCATTGGGAGGTGGATCGGCAGCCTGGTGGCTTGGGAGTGTGCTTCGAAGGCTGCTGGAAGGAGTCACTGGGTGTCGGAACGCCTTGTGTTCCTCCAGACGCAGGAGCGGAGACCCGCCCAGCATCTGTGTGGTCTCGGGAGCTGGCCATTTGCAAGGCCCTGACCGTCGGTGGTGGATGTGGGTGGAGAATCAGGCGGCTGCTGCTGCTGCTGCTGCTGCTGCTGCTGCTGCTGCTGCTGTGGAAGGAATGGGGGGCTTTGGTGGCTTTGTGGTGGACCCAGAGCTGGGCGAATCCCTGTGCTTCTCCCTTCCAAAGGCTCAGGGGAGTTTCCTTCTTGCCTTTTGAGAGGAGCCTCCCGTTTCCGGACGGGGCCAGGGTATGGAGGCCTGAGCGAACCCAGGTCTGGTGAATGAAGCAGGGTTGATTGGAATCACCCAGCAAGCTCTCAGGGAGTTCCCTCGTGGCTGCCTGGCTTGAGAGTGCCTATCTGGCAGTGCTGTGGCTGTGGACATGGCTCCAGCGAGATCCAAGTCTGGCCAAAGGGCACCCCAATGTCACAGGGGGCATCGAGATCCATTTATAAAGACGAAGAGATGGGGACAGTATGAGCTTAATTGAGAAAGAAGAAAAGGGGTACACATGCTTATTCTGACAGTGTAGCTAAGGGTATTGCCAGATGAGGCAGTCCCAAAGGCTCTCCTGACCCTCTGCCTCAGGTGGCAGAGTGTTTGAAGGGCAAGCCTTGGGATGGACAGCATCACAGTGGATTCATTGCTGGGGCAGAGTGTATCTGCATGCCACACATGGGGGCAGGAACATCAATTAGGGATTTAGAAACATAAAAGGAAATGCTAGTACAGAAAGAAATTTATCCACACTTGGTCATCACGTCGGGTCCCAGCTCATAGTGCCAGTGCCCCTTGTCAGGGTCAACGGAGCCCGCCTGGCTTCTCCTGAGAGGCAGGGCTATGTAGCATAGCGCATGCTGTGGGGAATCCCAAGCCATTAAGGGTGTGGGATTTTATCGGTGATTATTTTCCATTCTCACGGATGTATGGTGCCCAGTTTCACTTGAGCACAAACGCGATCCAGTCGTACATGTATATGCATCTTCTTTTGGTCGCAGTGTCTTCCATTTTGGTTCCACAGAAGTGGCCAGGTAGAATCCCTGTGCTATAGAGCAGGACTTCATTGCTAACACATGCCAAGCACAAGAGGTTGACTCTACCACTCCCAAATCCCAGGCCTTCCCACAGCCTCCCCCTACCATCTGGCAACCACAGCGATGTTTTCCAGTCTATGAGCTGCTTCTACATAGAAAGGTTCGTTGGTTCCATTTGCTAGCTTCCACATAGAAGGGATAGCCCTTGGTATGTGTCGTTCGTGTTCCGACTTAGTTCACCTAGTATGAAACGAGGTGTCACCTAGCTTCTCGTGCCACCTACATGGCTGCGAATGGCATTTTCCTCTTGCTCTGGGGTTTTCGGGGTTCTGCTTTTTTTTTTTTTCTCAATGTTTGAGGAGCATGCCAATGTGTACATATCCACTCTCTTCCTAATCCAATCATCTCTCGATGGACATTGAGTTGTTTTCCATGGCTGGCTATTGGGAAGTGTGCTGCATGAACATAGCGGGGGCTTTTACATTTTTCAAAGACCCAATTCCGGAAATAGGACCAAGAGTGGGAGGCCTGGGTGCTGAGGTCGTCCGCTATTGATTTTTGTGGATTCCCTCGATCGTGTGGTCCATCGCGGTTGTCCACACGTACAAAAATACCCACCGTGGAGGAGGGCATCTTCTTGTCCACACCCTCTCAGGGATGTGTGCCTTGTAGACTTCCTAATGGTGGCCCTTCAGAGAGAGGTGGGTTGGTCCTTCAGAGTCCCTTTGACGTGCATGTCTCTCCTCATGAGGGATGCGGGGCACTTGTCTCCCAGTGCTTTTTGCCCTCTGCATGTCTGTTTTGGGAAATGTCTCTTGAGGTCTTTTGCCATTTTCCCCTTGGGTTTGGGGTTTTGTTGGGCTGTTGGCTGGTGTCTGCGGTCGAGCTGTTGATTGGGAGACCCCAGGCTGACCTGGGCTCTGGTGCCAGGAGGAAAGTGCCTGAGGGTCGTGCATGGAAGGTGGTCAAACGGTGATCCTTTGGTGAGCAGCTGTGTTAATCCCTGGGCAGTTTCTCGCCTGAGGTCTCCTGAAACGCCGTCCTTGTCTTTACCTTGGAGCCTCTTCCGTTCCCTCAATACAGCTGGTCCGGAAATCGGACCTAAGGCTGGTAGATTGATTGCGAAAAAGGGAGGTGTCCCCAAGAGTCCCCCCAGTCCCCTGGGGAACAGAGCTGTCTTTGTCCCTGTGGCGGGCGTGCTCACCTCTGCTGCTGGGAAAACATCGACGTGCAGACAACTCAGGCCAGCTGCGGTGGGGTCCATACACTAGGAAGCACGAGGGAAAGAGAGGACAAAAGGAATGAACGGAAAGAAGCAGTATTCTGGCATAGGAATGAAGGCGTCACAGCTGGAAAGCTATGAACAAAATCAGTGGGTACATACCTACGGACCTGTCTCCATAACGGCATCGTGGCAGGGCTATCTCCCAAAGGGAGAAGGCTGTCCTGATAGGATGGGTTGGGAGCTGAAGGTTTGCATGGAGTGGCAAGGTGGAGGTGGGCCTCCAGGCTCCGAAAGCCTTTGAGAGAGCAATGGCCCTCCTGGATTGGCCCTTCTTGCTAGATCAGGCCGGCGGCGGGGGCGGCCGCGGCGGCGGCAGCGCAGCTGCGGGGGAAGGCCATTCCAGGAGCATATTGCCCCCAGCCAGTGCCGCCCTGGGGGGCGGCTGAGGCAGAGAGAGGAGGAAAACCTGAGAGTTGCTGTTAGAGCAGGTGTCCACAAGACGGCGCCAGAGCACCTTCTGGACCCAGGTGCAGCGGCAAGGCTGCAGGTGCAGGCTGAGTGGTGGGATGGAGAGTGTGTGGATAGGAAGCCACAGCAAGCGCCCAGAGGCCTTTGCGTTGGTTCCTGGGCACCGGGGACTGTCTGGTCCAAGACGCCTCCTGTCAGGCAGAGGACACAGGCGTCCCTGTAGCATTGGGAGGTGGATCGGCAGCCTGGTGGCTTGGGAGTGTGCTTCGAAGGCTGCTGGAAGGAGTCACTGGGTGTCGGAACGCCTTGTGTTCCTCCAGACGCAGGAGCGGAGACCCGCCCAGCATCTGTGTGGTCTCGGGAGCTGGCCATTTGCCAGGCCCTGACCGTCGGTGGTGGATGTGGGTGGAGAATCAGGCGGCTGCTGCTGCTGCTGCTGCTGCTGCTGCTGCTGTGGAAGGAATGGGGGGCTTTGGTGGCTTTGTGGTGGACCCATAGCTGGGCGAATCCCTGTGCTTCTCCCTTCCAAAGGCTCAGGGGAGTTTCCTTCTTGCCTTTTGAGAGGAGCCTCCCGTTTCCGGACGGGGCCAGGGTATGGAGGCCTGAGCGAACCCAGGTCTGGTGAATGAAGCAGGGTTGATTGGAATCACCCAGCAAGCTCTCAGGGAGTTCCCTCGTGGCTGCCTGGCTTGAGAGTGCCTATCTGGCAGTGCTGTGGCTGTGGACATGGCTCCAGCGAGATCCAAGTCTGGCCAAAGGGCACCCCATTGTCACAGGGGGCATCGAGATCCATTTATAAAGACGAAGAGATGGGGACAGTATGAGCTTAATTGAGAAAGAAGAAAAGGGGTACACATGCTTATTCTGACAGTGTAGCTAAGGGTATTGCCAGATGAGGCAGTCCCAAAGGCTCTCCTGACCCTCTGCCTCAGGTGGCAGAGTGTTTGAAGGGCAAGCCTTGGGATGGACAGCATCGCAGTGGATTCATTGCCGGGGCAGAGTGTATCTGCATGCCACACATGGGGGCAGGAACATCAATTAGGGATTTAGAAACATAAAAGGAAATGCTAGTACAGAAAGAAATTTATCCTCGCTTGGTCATCACGTCGGGTCCCAGCTCATAGTGCCAGTGCCCCTTGTCAGGGTCAACGGAGCCCGCCTGGCTTCTCCTGAGAGGCAGGGCTATGTAGCATAGCGCATGCTGTGGGGAATCCCAAGCCATTAAGGGTGTGGGATTTTATCGGTGATTATTTTCCATTCTCACGGATGTATGGTGCCCAGTTTCACTTGAGCACAAACGCGATCCAGTCGTACATGTATATGCATCTTCTTTTGGTCGCAGTGTCTTCCATTTTGGTTCCACAGAAGTGGCCAGGTATAATCCCTGTGCTATAGAGCAGGACTTCATTGCTAACACATGCCAAGCACAAGAGGTTGACTCTACCACTCCCAAATCCCAGGCCTTCCCACAGCCTCCCCCTACCATCTGGCAACCACAGCGATGTTTTCCAGTCTATGAGCTGCTTCTACATAGAAAGGTTCGTAGGTTCCATTTGCTAGCTTCCACATAGAAGGGATAGCCCTTGGTATGTGTCGTTCGTGTTCCGACTTAGTTCACCTAGTATGAAACGAGGTGTCACCTAGCTTCTCGTGCCACCTACATGGCTGCGAATGGCATTTTCCTCTTGCTCTGGGGTTTTCGGGGTTCTGCTTTTTTTTTTTTTTTTTCTCAATGTTTGAGGAGCATTCCAATGTGTACATATCCACTCTCTTCCTAATCCAATCATCTCTCGATGGACATTGAGTTGTTTTCCATGGCTGGCTATTGGGAAGTGTGCTGCATGAACATAGCGGGGGCTTTTACATTTTTCACAGACCCAATTCCGGAAATAGGACCAAGAGTGGGAGGCCTGGGTGCTGAGGTCGTCCGCTATTGATTTTTGTGGATTCCCTCGATCGTGTGGTCCATCGCGGTTGTCCACACGTACAAAAATACCCACCGTGGAGGAGGGCATCTTCTTGTCCACACCCTCTCAGGGATGTGTGCCTTGTAGACTTCCTAATGGTGGCCCTTCAGAGAGAGGTGGGTTGGTCCTGCAGAGTCCCTTTGACGTGCATGTCTCTCCTCATGAGGGATGCGGGGCACATGTCTCCCAGTGGTTTTTGCCCTCTGCATGTCTGTTTCGGGAAATGTCTCTTGAGGTCTTTTGCCATTTTCCCCTTGGGTTTGGGGTTTTGTTGGGCTGTTGGCTGGTGTCTGCGGTCGAGCTGTTGATTGGGAGGCCCCAGGCTGACCTGGGCTCTGGTGCCAGGAGGAAAGTGCCTGAGGGTCGTGCATGGAAGGTGGTCAAACGGTGATCCTTTGGTGAGCAGCTGTGTTAATCCCTGGGCAGTTTCTCGCCTGAGGTCTCCTGAAACGCCGTCCTTGTCTTTACCTTGGAGCCTCTTCCGTTCCCTCAATGCAGCTGGTCCGGAAATCGGACCTAAGGCTGGTAGATTGATTGCGAACAAGGGAGGTGTCCCCAAGAGTCCCCCCAGTCCCCTGGGGAACAGAGCTGTCTTTGTCCCTGTGGCGGGCGTGCTCACCTCTGCTGCTGGGAAAACATCGACGTGCAGACAACTCAGGCCAGCTGCGGTGGGGTCCATACACTAGGAAGCACGAGGGAAAGAGAGGACAAAAGGAATGAATGGAAAGAAGCAGTATTCTGGCATAGGAATGAAGGCGTCACAGCTGGAAAGCTATGAACAAAATCAGTGGGTACATACCTACGGACCTGTCTCCATAACGGCATCGTGGCAGGGCTATCTCCCAAAGGGAGAAGGCTGTCCTGATAGGATGGGTTGGGAGCTGAAGGTTTGCATGGAGTGGCAAGGTGGAGGTGGGCCTCCAGGCTCCGAAAGCCTTTGAGAGAGCAATGGCCCTCCTGGATTGGCCCTTCTTGCTAGATCAGGCCGGGGGCGGCGGGTGCGTGTGCGGGGGGGGGGAAGGCCATTCCAGGAGCATATTGCCCCCAGCCAGTGCCGCCCTGGGGGGCGGCTGAGGCAGAGAGAGGAGGAAAACCTGAGAGTTGCTGTTAGAGCAGGTGTCCACAAGACGGCGCCAGAGCACCTTCTGGACCCAGGTGCAGCGGCAAGGCTGCAGGTGCAGGCTGAGTGGTGGGATGGAGAGTGTGTGGATAGGAAGCCACAGCAAGCGCCCAGAGGCCTTTGCGTTGGTTCCTGGGCACCGGGGACTGTCTGGTCCAAGATGCCTCCTGTCAGGCAGAGGACACAGGCGTCCCTGTAGCATTGGGAGGTGGATCGGCAGCCTGGTGGCTTGGGAGTGTGCTTCGAAGGCTGCTGGAAGGAGTCACTGGGTGTCGGAACGCCTTGTGTTCCTCCAGACGCAGGAGCGGAGACCCGCCCAGCATCTGTGTGGTCTCGGGAGCTGGCCATTTGCCAGGCCCTGACCGTCGGTGGTGGATGTGGGTGGAGAATCAGGCGGCTGCTGCTGCTGCTGCTGCTGCTGCTGCTGCTGCTGTGGAAGGAATGGGGGGCTTTGGTGGCTTTGTGGTGGACCCATAGCTGGGCGAATCCCTGTGCTTCTCCCTTCCAAAGGCTCAGGGGAGTTTCCTTCTTGCCTTTTGAGAGGAGCCTCCCGTTTCCGGACGGGGCCAGGGTATGGAGGCCTGAGCGAACCCAGGTCTGGTGAATGAAGCAGGGTTGATTGGAATCACCCAGCAAGCTCTCAGGGAGTTCCCTCGTGGCTGCCTGGCTTGAGAGTGCCTATCTGGCAGTGCTGTGGCTGTGGACATGGCTCCAGCGAGATCCAAGTCTGGCCAAAGGGCACCCCATTGTCACAGGGGGCATCGAGATCCATTTATAAAGACGAAGAGATGGGGACAGTATGAGCTTAATTGAGAAAGAAGAAAAGGGGTACACATGCTTATTCTGACAGTGTAGCTAAGGGTATTGCCAGATGAGGCAGTCCCAAAGGCTCTCCTGACCCTCTGCCTCAGGTGGCAGAGTGTTTGAAGGGCAAGCCTTGGGATGGACAGCATCGCAGTGGATTCATTGCTGGGGCAGAGTGTATCTGCATGCCACACATGGGGGCAGGAACATCAATTAGGGATTTAGAAACATAAAAGGAAATGCTAGTACAGAAAGAAATTTATCCACGCTTGGTCATCACGTCGGGTCCCAGCTCATAGTGCCAGTGCCCCTTGTCAGGGTCAACGGAGCCCGCCTGGCTTCTCCTGAGAGGCAGGGCTATGTAGCATAGCGCATGCTGTGGGGAATCCCAAGCCATTAAGGGTGTGGGATTTTATCGGTGATTATTTTCCATTCTCACGGATGTATGGTGCCCAGTTTCACTTGAGCACAAACGCGATCCAGTCGTACATGTATATGCATCTTCTTTTGGTCGCAGTGTCTTCCATTTTGGTTCCACAGAAGTGGCCAGGTATAATCCCTGTGCTATAGAGCAGGACTTCATTGCTAACACATGCCAAGCACAAGAGGTTGACTCTACCACTCCCAAATCCCAGGCCTTCCCACAGCCTCCCCCTACCATCTGGCAACCACAGCGATGTTTTCCAGTCTATGAGCTGCTTCTACATAGAAAGGTTCGTTGGTTCCATTTGCTAGCTTCCACATAGAAGGGATAGCCCTTGGTATGTGTCGTTCGTGTTCCGACTTAGTTCACCTAGTATGAAACGAGGTGTCACCTAGCTTCTCGTGCCACCTACATGGCTGCGAATGGCATTTTCCTCTTGCTCTGGGGTTTTCGGGGTTCTGCTTTTTTTTTTTTTCTCAATGTTTGAGGAGCATTCCAATGTGTACATATCCACTCTCTTCCTAATCCAATCATCTCTCGATGGACATTGAGTTGTTTTCCATGGCTGGCTATTGGGAAGTGTGCTGCATGAACATAGCGGGGGCTTTTACATTTTTCACAGACCCAATTCCGGAAATAGGACCAAGTGTGGGAGGCCTGGGTGCTGAGGTCGTCCGCTATTGATTTTTGTGGATTCCCTCGATCGTGTGGTCCATCGCGGTTGTCCACACGTACAAAAATACCCACCGTGGAGGAGGGCATCTTCTTGTCCACACCCTCTCAGGGATGTGTGCCTTGTAGACTTCCTAATGGTGGCCCTTCAGAGAGAGGTGGGTTGGTCCTGCAGAGTCCCTTTGACGTGCATGTCTCTCCTCATGAGGGATGCGGGGCACATGTCTCTCAGTGCTTTTTGCCCTCTGCATGTCTGTTTCGGGAAATGTCTCTTGAGGTCTTTTGCCATTTTCCCCTTGGGTTTGGGGTTTTGTTGGGCTGTTGGCTGGTGTCTGCGGTCGAGCTGTTGATTGGGAGGCCCCAGGCTGACCTGGGCTCTGGTGCCAGGAGGAAAGTGCCTGAGGGTCGTGCATGGAAGGTGGTCAAACGGTGATCCTTTGGTGAGCAGCTGTGTTAATCCCTGGGCAGTTTCTCGCCTGAGGTCTCCTGAAACGCCGTCCTTGTCTTTACCTTGGAGCCTCTTCCGTTCCCTCAATGCAGCTGGTCCGGAAATCGGACCTAAGGCTGGTAGATTGATTGCGAACAAGGGAGGTGTCCCCAAGAGTCCCCCCAGTCCCCTGGGGAACAGAGCTGTCTTTGTCCCTGTGGCGGGCGTGCTCACCTCTGCTGCTGGGAAAGCATCGACGTGCAGACAACTCAGGCCAGCTGCGGTGGGGTCCATACACTAGGAAGCACGAGGGAAAGAGAGGACAAAAGGAATGAACGGAAAGAAGCAGTATTCTGGCATAGGAATGAAGGCGTCACAGCTGGAAAGCTATGAACAAAATCAGTGGGTACATACCTACGGACCTGTCTCCATAACGGCATCGTGGCAGGGCTATCTCCCAAAGGGAGAAGGCTGTCCTGATAGGATGGGTTGGGAGCTGAAGGTTTGCATGGAGTGGCAAGGTGGAGGTGGGCCTCCAGGCTCCAAAAGCCTTTGAGAGAGCAATGGCCCTCCTGGATTGGCCCTTCTTGCTAGATCAGGCCGGGGGCGGCGGGTGCGTGTGCGGGGGCGGGGGAAGGCCATTCCAGGAGCATATTGCCCCCAGCCAGTGCCGCCCTGGGGGGCGGCTGAGGCAGAGAGAGGAGGAAAACCTGAGAGTTGCTGTTAGAGCAGGTGTCCACAAGACGGCGCCAGAGCACCTTCTGGACCCAGGTGCAGCGGCAAGGCTGCAGGTGCAGGCTGAGTGGTGGGATGGAGAGTGTGTGGATAGGAAGCCACAGCAAGCGCCCAGAGGCCTTTGCGTTGGTTCCTGGGCACCGGGGACTGTCTGGTCCAAGACGCCTCCTGTCAGGCAGAGGACACAGGCGTCCCTGTAGCATTGGGAGGTGGATCGGCAGCCTGGTGGCTTGGGAGTGTGCTTCGAAGGCTGCTGGAAGGAGTCACTGGGTGTCGGAACGCCTTGTGTTCCTCCAGACGCAGGAGCGGAGACCCGCCCAGCATCTGTGTGGTCTCGGGAGCTGGCCATTTGCAAGGCCCTGACCGTCGGTGGTGGATGTGGGTGGAGAATCAGGCGGCTGCTGCTGCTGCTGCTGCTGCTGCTGCTGCTGTGGAAGGAATGGGGGGCTTTGGTGGCCTTGTGGTGGACCCAGAGCTGGGCGAATCCCTGTGCTTCTCCCTTCCAAAGGCTCAGGGGAGTTTCCTTCTTGCCTTTTGAGAGGAGCCTCCCGTTTCCGGACGGGGCCAGGGTATGGAGGCCTGAGCGAACCCAGGTCTGGTGAATGAAGCAGGGTTGATTGGAATCACCCAGCAAGCTCTCAGGGAGTTCCCTCGTGGCTGCCTGGCTTGAGAGTGCCTATCTGTCAGTGCTGTGGCTGTGGACATGGCTCCAGCGAGATCCAAGTCTGGCCAAAGGGCACCCCATTGTCACAGGGGGCATCGAGATCCATTTATAAAGACGAAGAGATGGGGACAGTATGAGCTTAATTGAGAAAGAAGAAAAGGGGTACACATGCTTATTCTGACAGTGTAGCTAAGGGTATTGCCAGATGAGGCAGTCCCAAAGGCTCTCCTGACCCTCTGCCTCAGGTGGCAGAGTGTTTGAAGGGCAAGCCTTGGGATGGACAGCATCGCAGTGGATTCATTGCCGGGGCAGAGTGTATCTGCATGCCACACATGGGGGCAGGAACATCAATTAGGGATTTAGAAACATAAAAGGAAATGCTAGTACAGAAAGAAATTTATCCACACTTGGTCATCACGTCGGGTCCCAGCTCATAGTGCCAGTGCCCCTTGTCAGGGTCAACGGAGCCCGCCTGGCTTCTCCTGAGAGGCAGGGCTATGTAGCATAGCGCATGCTGTGGGGAATCCCAAGCCATTAAGGGTGTGGGATTTTATCGGTGATTATTTTCCATTCTCACGGATGTATGGTGCCCAGTTTCACTTGAGCACAAACGCGATCCAGTCGTACATGTATATGCATCTTCTTTTGGTCGCAGTGTCTTCCATTTTGGTTCCACAGAAGTGGCCAGGTATAATCCCTGTGCTATAGAGCAGGACTTCATTGCTAACACATGCCAAGCACAAGAGGTTGACTCTACCACTCCCAAATCCCAGGCCTTCCCACAGCCTCCCCCTACCATCTGGCAACCACAGCGATGTTTTCCAGTCTATGAGCTGCTTCTACATAGAAAGGTTCGTTGGTTCCATTTGCTAGCTTCCACATAGAAGGGATAGCCCTTGGTATGTGTCGTTCGTGTTCCGACTTAGTTCACCTAGTATGAAACGAGGTGTCACCTAGCTTCTCGTGCCACCTACATGGCTGCGAATGGCATTTTCCTCTTGCTCTGGGGTTTTCGGGGTTCTGCTTTTTTTTTTTTTTTCTCAATGTTTGAGGAGCATTCCAATGTGTACATATCCACTCTCTTCCTAATCCAATCATCTCTCGATGGACATTGAGTTGTTTTCCATGGCTGGCTATTGGGAAGTGTGCTGCATGAACATAGCGGGGGCTTTTACATTTTTCAAAGACCCAATTCCGGAAATAGGACCAAGAGTGGGAGGCCTGGGTGCTGAGGTCGTCCGCTATTGATTTTTGTGGATTCCCTCGATCGTGTGGTCCATCGCGGTTGTCCACACGTACAAAAATACCCACCGTGGAGGAGGGCATCTTCTTGTCCACACCCTCTCAGGGATGTGTGCCTTGTAGACTTCCTAATGGTGGCCCTTCAGAGAGAGGTGGGTTGGTCCTGCAGAGTCCCTTTGACGTGCATGTCTCTCCTCATGAGGGATGCGGGGCACATGTCTCCCAGTGGTTTTTGCCCTCTGCATGTCTGTTTCGGGAAATGTCTCTTGAGGTCTTTTGCCATTTTCCCCTTGGGTTTGGGGTTTTGTTGGGCTGTTGGCTGGTGTCTGCGGTCGAGCTGTTGATTGGGAGGCCCCAGGCTGACCTGGGCTCTGGTGCCAGGAGGAAAGTGCCTGAGGGTCGTGCATGGAAGGTGGTCAAACGGTGATCCTTTGGTGAGCAGCTGTGTTAATCCCTGGGCAGTTTCTCGCCTGAGGTCTCCTGAAACGCCGTCCTTGTCTTTACCTTGGAGCCTCTTCCGTTCCCTCAATGCAGCTGGTCCGGAAATCGGACCTAAGGCTGGTAGATTGATTGCGAACAAGGGAGGTGTCCCCAAGAGTCCCCCCAGTCCCCTGGGGAACAGAGCTGTCTTTGTCCCTGTGGCGGGCGTGCTCACCTCTGCTGCTGGGAAAACATCGACGTGCAGACAACTCAGGCCAGCTGCGGTGGGGTCCATACACTAGGAAGCACGAGGGAAAGAGAGGACAAAAGGAATGAACGGAAAGAAGCAGTATTCTGGCATAGGAATGAAGGCGTCACAGCTGGAAAGCTATGAACAAAATCAGTGGGTACATACCTACGGACCTGTCTCCATAACGGCATCGTGGCAGGGCTATCTCCCAAAGGGAGAAGGCTGTCCTGATAGGATGGGTTGGGAGCTGAAGGTTTGCATGGAGTGGCAAGGTGGAGGTGGGCCTCCAGGCTCCGAAAGCCTTTGAGAGAGCAATGGCCCTCCTGGATTGGCCCTTCTTGCTAGATCAGGCCGGCGGCGGGGGCGGCCGCGGCGGCGGCAGCGCAGCTGCGGGGGAAGGCCATTCCAGGAGCATATTGCCCCCAGCCAGTGCCGCCCTGGGGGGCGGCTGAGGCAGAGAGAGGAGGAAAACCTGAGAGTTGCTGTTAGAGCAGGTGTCCACAAGACGGCGCCAGAGCACCTTCTGGACCCAGGTGCAGCGGCAAGGCTGCAGGTGCAGGCTGAGTGGTGGGATGGAGAGTGTGTGGATAGGAAGCCACAGCAAGCGCCCAGAGGCCTTTGCGTTGGTTCCTGGGCACCGGGGACTGTCTGGTCCAAGACGCCTCCTGTCAGGCAGAGGACACAGGCGTCCCTGTAGCATTGGGAGGTGGATCGGCAGCCTGGTGGCTTGGGAGTGTGCTTCGAAGGCTGCTGGAAGGAGTCACTGGGTGTCGGAACGCCTTGTGTTCCTCCAGACGCAGGAGCGGAGACCCGCCCAGCATCTGTGTGGTCTCGGGAGCTGGCCATTTGCAAGGCCCTGACCGTCGGTGGTGGATGTGGGTGGAGAATCAGGCGGCTGCTGCTGCTGCTGCTGCTGCTGCTGCTGCTGCTGCTGTGGAAGGAATGGGGGGCTTTGGTGGCTTTGTGGTGGACCCAGAGCTGGGCGAATCCCTGTGCTTCTCCCTTCCAAAGGCTCAGGGGAGTTTCCTTCTTGCCTTTTGAGAGGAGCCTCCCGTTTCTGGACGGGGCCAGGGTATGGAGGCCTGAGCGAACCCAGGTCTGGTGAATGAAGCAGGGTTGATTGGAATCACCCAGCAAGCTCTCAGGGAGTTCCCTCGTGGCTGCCTGGCTTGAGAGTGTCTATCTGTCAGTGCTGTGGCTGTGGACATGGCTCCAGCGAGATCCAAGTCTGGCCAAAGGGCACCCCATTGTCACAGGGGGCATCGAGATCCATTTATAAAGACGAAGAGATGGGGACAGTATGAGCTTAATTGAGAAAGAAGAAAAGGGGTACACATGCTTATTCTGACAGTGTAGCTAAGGGTATTGCCAGATGAGGCAGTCCCAAAGGCTCTCCTGACCCTCTGCCTCAGGTGGCAGAGTGTTTGAAGGGCAAGCCTTGGGATGGACAGCATCGCAGTGGATTCATTGCCGGGGCAGAGTGTATCTGCATGCCACACATGGGGGCAGGAACATCAATTAGGAATTTAGAAACATAAAAGGAAATGCTAGTACAGAAAGAAATTCGTCCACGCTTGGTCATCACGTCGGGTCCCAGCTCATAGTGCCAGTGCCCCTTGTCAGGGTCAACGGAGCCCGCCTGGCTTCTCCTGAGAGGCAGGGCTATGTAGCATAGCACATGCTGTGGGGAATCCCAAGCCATTAAGGGTGTGGGATTTTATCGGTGATTATTTTCCATTCTCACGGATGTATGGTGCCCATTTTCACTTGAGCACAAACGCGATCCAGTCGTACATGTATATGCATCTTCTTTTGGTCGCAGTGTCTTCCATTTTGGTTCCACAGAAGTGGCCAGGTATAATCCCTGTGCTATAGAGCAGGACTTCATTGCTAACACATGCCAAGCACAAGAGGTTGACTCTACCACTCCCAAATCCCAGGCCTTCCCACAGCCTCCCCCTACCATCTGGCAACCACAGCGATGTTTTCCAGTCTATGAGCTGCTTCTACATAGAAAGGTTCGTTGGTTCCATTTGCTAGCTTCCACATAGAAGGGATAGCCCTTGGTATGTGTCGTTCGTGTTCCGACTTAGTTCACCTAGTATGAAACGAGGTGTCACCTAGCTTCTCGTGCCACCTACATGGCTGCGAATGGCATTTTCCTCTTGCTCTGGGGTTTTCGGGGTTCTGCTTTTTTTTTTTTTTCTCAATGTTTGAGGAGCATTCCAATGTGTACATATCCACTCTCTTCCTAATCCAATCATCTCTCGATGGACATTGAGTTGTTTTCCATGGCTGGCTATTGGGAAGTGTGCTGCATGAACATAGCGGGGGCTTTTACATTTTTCAAAGACCCAATTCCGGAAATAGGACCAAGAGTGGGAGGCCTGGGTGCTGAGGTCGTCCGCTATTGATTTTTGTGGATTCCCTCGATCGTGTGGTCCATCGCGGTTGTCCACACGTACAAAAATACCCACCGTGGAGGAGGGCATCTTCTTGTCCACACCCTCTCAGGGATGTGTGCCTTGTAGACTTCCTAATGGTGGCCCTTCAGAGAGAGGTGGGTTGGTCCTGCAGAGTCCCTTTGACGTGCATGTCTCTCCTCATGAGGGATGCGGGGCACATGTCTCCCAGTGCTTTTTGCCCTCTGCATGTCTGTTTCGGGAAATGTCTCTTGAGGTCTTTTGCCATTTTCCCCTTGGGTTTGGGGTTTTGTTGGGCTGTTGGCTGGTGTCTGCGGTCGAGCTGTTGATTGGGAGACCCCAGGCTGACCTGGGCTCTGGTGCCAGGAGGAAAGTGCCTGAGGGTCGTGCATGGAAGGTGGTCAAACGGTGATCCTTTGGTGAGCAGCTGTGTTAATCCCTGGGCAGTTTCTCGCCTGAGGTCTCCTGAAACGCCGTCCTTGTCTTTACCTTGGAGCCTCTTCCGTTCCCTCAATACAGCTGGTCCGGAAATCGGACCTAAGGCTGGTAGATTGACTGCGAAAAAGGGAGGTGTCCCCAAGAGTCCCCCCAATCCCCTGGGGAACAGAGCTGTCTTTGTCCCTGTGGCGGGCGTGCTCACCTCTGCTGCTGGGAAAACATCGACGTGCAGACAACTCAGGCCAGCTGCGGTGGGGTCCATACACTAGGAAGCACGAGGGAAAGAGAGGACAAAAGGAATGAACGGAAAGAAGCAGTATTCTGGCATAGGAATGAAGGCGTCACAGCTGGAAAGCTATGAACAAAATCAGTGGGTACATACCTACGGACCTGTCTCCATAACGGCATCGTGGCAGGGCTATCTCCCAAAGGGAGAAGGCTGTCCTGATAGGATGGGTTGGGAGCTGAAGGTTTGCATGGAGTGGCAAGGTGGAGGTGGGCCTCCAGGCTCCGAAAGCCTTTGAGAGAGCAATGGCCCTCCTGGATTGGCCCTTCTTGCTAGATCAGGCCGGCGGCGGGGGCGGCCGCGGCGGCGGCAGCGCAGCTGCGGGGGAAGGCCATTCCAGGAGCATATTGCCCCCAGCCAGTGCCGCCCTGGGGGGCGGCTGAGGCAGAGAGAGGAGGAAAACCTGAGAGTTGCTGTTAGAGCAGGTGTCCACAAGACGGCGCCAGAGCACCTTCTGGACCCAGGTGCAGCGGCAAGGCTGCAGGTGCAGGCTGAGTGGTGGGATGGAGAGTGTGTGGATAGGAAGCCACAGCAAGCGCCCAGAGGCCTTTGCGTTGGTTCCTGGGCACCGGGGACTGTTTGGTCCAAGACGCCTCCTGTCAGGCAGAGGACACAGGCGTCCCTGTAGCATTGGGAGGTGGATCGGCAGCCTGGTGGCTTGGGAGTGTGCTTCGAAGGCTGCTGGAAGGAGTCACTGGGTGTCGGAACGCCTTGTGTTCCTCCAGACGCAGGAGCGGAGACCCGCCCAGCATCTGTGTGGTCTCGGGAGCTGGCCATTTGCAAGGCCCTGACCGTCGGTGGTGGATGTGGGTGGAGAATCAGGCGGCTGCTGCTGCTGCTGCTGCTGCTGCTGTGGAAGGAATGGGGGGCTTTGGTGGCTTTGTGGTGGACCCAGAGCTGGGCGAATCCCTGTGCTTCTCCCTTCCAAAGGCTCAGGGGAGTTTCCTTCTTGCCTTTTGAGAGGAGCCTCCCGTTTCTGGACGGGGCCAGGGTATGGAGGCCTGAGCGAACCCAGGTCTGGTGAATGAAGCAGGGTTGATTGGAATCACCCAGCAAGCTCTCAGGGAGTTCCCTCGTGGCTGCCTGGCTTGAGAGTGTCTATCTGTCAGTGCTGTGGCTGTGGACATGGCTCCAGCGAGATCCAAGTCTGGCCAAAGGGCACCCCATTGTCACAGGGAGCATCGAGATCCGTTTATAAAGACGAAGAGATGGGGACAGTATGAGCTTAATTGAGAAAGAAGAAAAGGGGTACACATGCTTATTCTGACAGTGTAGCTAAGGGTATTGCCAGATGAGGCAGTCCCAAAGGCTCTCCTGACCCTCTGCCTCAGGTGGCAGAGTGTTTGAAGGGCAAGCCTTGGGATGGACAGCATCGCAGTGGATTCATTGCCGGGGCAGAGTGTATCTGCATGCCACACATGGGGGCAGGAACATCAATTAGGGATTTAGAAACATAAAAGGAAATGCTAGTACAGAAAGAAATTTATCCTCGCTTGGTCATCACGTCGGGTCCCAGCTCATAGTGCCAGTGCCCCTTGTCAGGGTCAACGGAGCCCGCCTGGCTTCTCCTGAGAGGCAGGGCTATGTACCATAGCGCATGCTGTGGGGAATCCCAAGCCATTAAGGGTGTGGGATTTTATCGGTGATTATTTTCCATTCTCACGGATGTATGGTGCCCAGTTTCACTTGAGCACAAACGCGATCCAGTCGTACATGTATATGCATCTTCTTTTGGTCGCAGTGTCTTCCATTTTGGTTCCACAGAAGTGGCCAGGTAGAATCCCTGTGCTATAGAGCAGGACTTCATTGCTAACACATGCCAAGCACAAGAGGTTGACTCTACCACTCCCAAATCCCAGGCCTTCCCACAGCCTCCCCCTACCATCTGGCAACCACAGCGATGTTTTCCAGTCTATGAGCTGCTTCTACATAGAAAGGTTCGTTGGTTCCATTTGCTAGCTTCCACATAGAAGGGATAGCCCTTGGTATGTGTCGTTCGTGTTCCGACTTAGTTCACCTAGTATGAAACGAGGTGTCACCTAGCTTCTCATGCCACCTACATGGCTGCGAATGGCATTTTCCTCTTGCTCTGGGGTTTTCGGGGTTCTGCTTTTTTTTTTTTTTCTCAATGTTTGAGGAGCATTCCAATGTGTACATATCCACTCTCTTCCTAATCCAATCATCTCTCGATGGACATTGAGTTGTTTTCCATGGCTGGCTATTGGGAAGTGTGCTGCATGAACATAGCGGGGGCTTTTACATTTTTCAAAGACCCAATTCCGGAAATAGGACCAAGAGTGGGAGGCCTGGGTGCTGAGGTCGTCCGCTATTGATTTTTGTGGATTCCCTCGATCGTGTGGTCCATCGCGGTTGTCCACACGTACAAAAATACCCACCGTGGAGGAGGGCATCTTCTTGTCCACACCCTCTCAGGGATGTGTGCCTTGTAGACTTCCTAATGATGGCCCTTCAGAGAGAGGTGGGTTGGTCCTTCAGAGTCCCTTTGACGTGCCTGTCTCTCCTTATGAGGGATGCGGGGCACATGTCTCCCAGTGGTTTTTGCCCTCTGCATGTCTGTTTCGGGAAATGTCTCTTGAGGTCTTTTCCCCTTGGGTTTGGGGTTTTGTTGGGCTGTTGGCTGGTGTCTGCGGTCGAGCTGTTGATTGGGAGACCCCAGACTGACCTGGGCTCTGGTGCCAGGAGGAAAGTGCCTGAGGGTCGTGCATGGAAGGTGGTCAAACGGTGATCCTTTGGTGAGCAGCTGTGTTAATCCCTGGGCAGTTTCTCGCCTGAGGTCTCCTGAAACGCCGTCCTTGTCTTTACCTTGGAGCCTCTTCCGTTCCCTCAATACAGCTGGTCCGGAAATCGGACCTAAGGCTGGTAGATTGACTGCGAAAAAGGGAGGTGTCCCCAAGAGTCCCCCCAATCCCCTGGGGAACAGAGCTGTCTTTGTCCCTGTGGCGGGCGTGCTCACCTCTGCTGCTGGGAAAACATCGACGTGCAGACAACTCAGGCCAGCTGCGGTGGGGTCCATACACTAGGAAGCACGAGGGAAAGAGAGGACAAAAGGAATGAACGGAAAGAAGCAGTATTCTGGCATAGGAATGAAGGCGTCACAGCTGGAAAGCTATGAACAAAATCAGTGGGTACATACCTACGGACCTGTCTCCATAACGGCATCGTGGCAGGGCTATCTCCCAAAGGGAGAAGGCTGTCCTGATAGGATGGGTTGGGAGCTGAAGGTTTGCATGGAGTGGCAAGGTGGAGGTGGGCCTCCAGGCTCCGAAAGCCTTTGAGAGAGCAATGGCCCTCCTGGATTGGCCCTTCTTGCTAGATCAGGCCGGCGGCGGGGGCGGCCGCGGCGGCGGCAGCGCAGCTGCGGGGGAAGGCCATTCCAGGAGCATATTGCCCCCAGCCAGTGCCGCCCTGGGGGGCGGCTGAGGCAGAGAGAGGAGGAAAACCTGAGAGTTGCTGTTAGAGCAGGTGTCCACAAGACGGCGCCAGAGCACCTTCTGGACCCAGGTGCAGCGGCAAGGCTGCAGGTGCAGGCTGAGTGGTGGGATGGAGAGTGTGTGGATAGGAAGCCACAGCAAGCGCCCAGAGGCCTTTGCGTTGGTTCCTGGGCACCGGGGACTGTCTGGTCCAAGACGCCTCCTGTCAGGCAGAGGACACAGGCGTCCCTGTAGCATTGGGAGGTGGATCGGCAGCCTGGTGGCTTGGGAGTGTGCTTCGAAGGCTGCTGGAAGGAGTCACTGGGTGTCGGAACGCCTTGTGTTCCTCCAGACGCAGGAGCGGAGACCCGCCCAGCATCTGTGTGGTCTCGGGAGCTGGCCATTTGCAAGGCCCTGACCGTCGGTGGTGGATGTGGGTGGAGAATCAGGCGGCTGCTGCTGCTGCTGCTGCTGCTGCTGCTGCTGTGGAAGGAATGGGGGGCTTTGGTGGCTTTGTGGTGGACCCAGAGCTGGGCGAATCCCTGTGCTTCTCCCTTCCAAAGGCTCAGGGGAGTTTCCTTCTTGCCTTTTGAGAGGAGCCTCCCGTTTCCGGACGGGGCCAGGGTATGGAGGCCTGAGCGAACCCAGGTCTGGTGAATGAAGCAGGGTTGATTGGAATCACCCAGCAAGCTCTCAGGGAGTTCCCTCGTGGCTGCCTGGCTTGAGAGTGCCTATCTGGCAGTGCTGTGGCTGTGGACATGGCTCCAGCGAGATCCAAGTCTGGCCAAAGGGCACCCCATTGTCACAGGGAGCATCGAGATCCGTTTATAAAGACGAAGAGATGGGGACAGTATGAGCTTAATTGAGAAAGAAGAAAAGGGGTACACATGCTTATTCTGACAGTGTAGCTAAGGGTATTGCCAGATGAGGCAGTCCCAAAGGCTCTCCTGACCCTCTGCCTCAGGTGGCAGAGTGTTTGAAGGGCAAGCCTTGGGATGGACAGCATCGCAGTGGATTCATTGCCGGGGCAGAGTGTATCTGCATGCCACACATGGGGGCAGGAACATCAATTAGGGATTTAGAAACATAAAAGGAAAGGCTAGTACAGAAAGAAATTTATCCTCGCTTGGTCATCACGTCGGGTCCCAGCTCATAGTGCCAGTGCCCCTTGTCAGGGTCAACGGAGCCCGCCTGGCTTCTCCTGAGAGGCAGGGCTATGTACCATAGCGCATGCTGTGGGGAATCCCAAGCCATTAAGGGTGTGGGATTTTATCGGTGATTATTCTCCATTCTCACGGATGTATGGTGCCCAGTTTCACTTGAGCACAAACGCGGTCCAGTCGTACATGTATATGCATCTTCTTTTGGTCGCAGTGTCTTCCATTTTGGTTCCACAGAAGTGGCCAGGTATAATCCCTGTGCTATAGAGCAGGACTTCATTGCTAACACATGCCAAGCACAAGAGGTTGACTCTACCACTCCCAAATCCCAGGCCTTCCCACAGCCTCCCCCTACCATCTGGCAACCACAGCGATGTTTTCCAGTCTATGAGCTGCTTCTACATAGAAAGGTTCGTAGGTTCCATTTGCTAGCTTCCACATAGAAGGGATAGCCCTTGGTATGTGTCGTTCGTGTTCCGACTTAGTTCACCTAGTATGAAACGAGGTGTCACCTAGCTTCTCATGCCACCTACATGGCTGCGAATGGCATTTTCCTCTTGCTCTGGGGTTTTCGGGGTTCTGCTTTTTTTTTTTTCTCAATGTTTGAGGAGCATTCCAATGTGTACATATCCACTCTCTTCCTAATCCAATCATCTCTCGATGGACATTGAGTTGTTTTCCATGGCTGGCTATTGGGAAGTGTGCTGCATGAACATAGCGGGGGCTTTTACATTTTTCAAAGACCCAATTCCGGAAATAGGACCAAGAGTGGGAGGCCTGGGTGCTGAGGTCGTCCGCTATTGATTTTTGTGGATTCCCTCGATCGTGTGGTCCATCGCGGTTGTCCACACGTACAAAAATACCCACCGTGGAGGAGGGCATCTTCTTGTCCACACCCTCTCAGGGATGTGTGCCTTGTAGACTTCCTAATGATGGCCCTTCAGAGAGAGGTGGGTTGGTCCTGCAGAGTCCCTTTGACGTGCCTGTCTCTCCTTATGAGGGATGCGGGGCACATGTCTCCCAGTGGTTTTTGCCCTCTGCATGTCTGTTTCGGGAAATGTCTCTTGAGGTCTTTTCCCCTTGGGTTTGGGGTTTTGTTGGGCTGTTGGCTGGTGTCTGCGGTCGAGCTGTTGATTGGGAGACCCCAGGCTGACCTGGGCTCTGGTGCCAGGAGGAAAGTGCCTGAGGGTCGTGCATGGAAGGTGGTCAAACGGTGATCCTTTGGTGAGCAGCTGTGTTAATCCCTGGGCAGTTTCTCGCCTGAGGTCTCCTGAAACGCCGTCCTTGTCTTTACCTTGGAGCCTCTTCCGTTCCCTCAATACAGCTGGTCCGGAAATCGGACCTAAGGCTGGTAGATTGACTGGGAAAAAGGGAGGTGTCCCCAAGAGTCCCCCCAATCCCCTGGGGAACAGAGCTGTCTTTGTCCCTGTGGCGGGCGTGCTCACCTCTGCTGCTGGGAAAACATCGACGTGCAGACAACTCAGGCCAGCTGCGGTGGGGTCCATACACTAGGAAGCACGAGGGAAAGAGAGGACAAAAGGAATGAACGGAAAGAAGCAGTATTCTGGCATAGGAATGAAGGCGTCACAGCTGGAAAGCTATGAACAAAATCAGTGGGTACATACCTACGGACCTGTCTCCATAACGGCATCGTGGCAGGGCTATCTCCCAAAGGGAGAAGGCTGTCCTGATAGGATGGGTTGGGAGCTGAAGGTTTGCATGGAGTGGCAAGGTGGAGGTGGGCCTCCAGGCTCCGAAAGCCTTTGAGAGAGCAATGGCCCTCCTGGATTGGCCCTTCTTGCTAGATCAGGCCGGCGGCGGGGGCGGCCGCGGCGGCGGCAGCGCAGCTGCGGGGGAAGGCCATTCCAGGAGCATATTGCCCCCAGCCAGTGCCGCCCTGGGGGGCGGCTGAGGCAGAGAGAGGAGGAAAACCTGAGAGTTGCTGTTAGAGCAGGTGTCCACAAGACGGCGCCAGAGCACCTTCTGGACCCAGGTGCAGCGGCAAGGCTGCAGGTGCAGGCTGAGTGGTGGGATGGAGAGTGTGTGGATAGGAAGCCACAGCAAGCGCCCAGAGGCCTTTGCGTTGGTTCCTGGGCACCGGGGACTGTCTGGTCCAAGACGCCTCCTGTCAGGCAGAGGACACAGGCGTCCCTGTAGCATTGGGAGGTGGATCGGCAGCCTGGTGGCTTGGGAGTGTGCTTCGAAGGCTGCTGGAAGGAGTCACTGGGTGTCGGAACGCCTTGTGTTCCTCCAGACGCAGGAGCGGAGACCCGCCCAGCATCTGTGTGGTCTCGGGAGCTGGCCATTTGCAAGGCCCTGACCGTCGGTGGTGGATGTGGGTGGAGAATCAGGCGGCTGCTGCTGCTGCTGCTGCTGCTGCTGTGGAAGGAATGGGGGGCTTTGGTGGCTTTGTGGTGGACCCAGAGCTGGGCGAATCCCTGTGCTTCTCCCTTCCAAAGGCTCAGGGGAGTTTCCTTCTTGCCTTTTGAGAGGAGCCTCCCGTTTCCGGACGGGGCCAGGGTATGGAGGCCTGAGCGAACCCAGGTCTGGTGAATGAAGCAGGGTTGATTGGAATCACCCAGCAAGCTCTCAGGGAGTTCCCTCGTGGCTGCCTGGCTTGAGAGTGCCTATCTGGCAGTGCTGTGGCTGTGGACATGGCTCCAGCGAGATCCAAGTCTGGCCAAAGGGCACCCCATTGTCACAGGGAGCATCGAGATCCGTTTATAAAGACGAAGAGATGGGGACAGTATGAGCTTAATTGAGAAAGAAGAAAAGGGGTACACATGCTTATTCTGACAGTGTAGCTAAGGGTATTGCCAGATGAGGCAGTCCCAAAGGCTCTCCTGACCCTCTGCCTCAGGTGGCAGAGTGTTTGAAGGGCAAGCCTTGGGATGGACAGCATCGCAGTGGATTCATTGCCGGGGCAGAGTGTATCTGCATGCCACACATGGGGGCAGGAACATCAATTAGGGATTTAGAAACATAAAAGGAAATGCTAGTACAGAAAGAAATTTATCCTCGCTTGGTCATCACGTCGGGTCCCAGCTCATAGTGCCAGTGCCCCTTGTCAGGGTCAACGGAGCCCGCCTGGCTTCTCCTGAGAGGCAGGGCTATGTACCATAGCGCATGCTGTGGGGAATCCCAAGCCATTAAGGGTGTGGGATTTTATCGGTGATTATTCTCCATTCTCACGGATGTATGGTGCCCAGTTTCACTTGAGCACAAACGCGGTCCAGTCGTACATGTATATGCATCTTCTTTTGGTCGCAGTGTCTTCCATTTTGGTTCCACAGAAGTGGCCAGGTATAATCCCTGTGCTATAGAGCAGGACTTCATTGCTAACACATGCCAAGCACAAGAGGTTGACTCTACCACTCCCAAATCCCAGGCCTTCCCACAGCCTCCCCCTACCATCTGGCAACCACAGCGATGTTTTCCAGTCTATGAGCTGCTTCTACATAGAAAGGTTCGTTGGTTCCATTTGCTAGCTTCCACATAGAAGGGATAGCCCTTGGTATGTGTCGTTCGTGTTCCGACTTAGTTCACCTAGTATGAAACGAGGTGTCACCTAGCTTCTCATGCCACCTACATGGCTGCGAATGGCATTTTCCTCTTGCTCTGGGGTTTTCGGGGTTCTGCTTTTTTTTTTTTCTCAATGTTTGAGGAGCATTCCAATGTGTACATATCCACTCTCTTCCTAATCCAATCATCTCTCGATGGACATTGAGTTGTTTTCCATGGCTGGCTATTGGGAAGTGTGCTGCATGAACATAGCGGGGGCTTTTACATTTTTCAAAGACCCAATTCCGGAAATAGGACCAAGAGTGGGAGGCCTGGGTGCTGAGGTCGTCCGCTATTGATTTTTGTGGATTCCCTCGATCGTGTGGTCCATCGCGGTTGTCCACACGTACAAAAATACCCACCGTGGAGGAGGGCATCTTCTTGTCCACACCCTCTCAGGGATGTGTGCCTTGTAGACTTCCTAATGGTGGCCCTTCAGAGAGAGGTGGGTTGGTCCTGCAGAGTCCCTTTGACGTGCCTGTCTCTCCTTATGAGGGATGCGGGGCACATGTCTCCCAGTGGTTTTTGCCCTCTGCATGTCTGTTTCGGGAAATGTCTCTTGAGGTCTTTTCCCCTTGGGTTTGGGGTTTTGTTGGGCTGTTGGCTGGTGTCTGCGGTCGAGCTGTTGATTGGGAGACCCCAGGCTGACCTGGGCTCTGGTGCCAGGAGGAAAGTGCCTGAGGGTCGTGCATGGAAGGTGGTCAAACGGTGATCCTTTGGTGAGCAGCTGTGTTAATCCCTGGGCAGTTTCTCGCCTGAGGTCTCCTGAAACGCCGTCCTTGTCTTTACCTTGGAGCCTCTTCCGTTCCCTCAATACAGCTGGTCCGGAAATCGGACCTAAGGCTGGTAGATTGACTGGGAAAAAGGGAGGTGTCCCCAAGAGTCCCCCCAATCCCCTGGGGAACAGAGCTGTCTTTGTCCCTGTGGCGGGCGTGCTCACCTCTGCTGCTGGGAAAACATCGACGTGCAGACTACTCAGGCCAGCTGCGGTGGGGTCCATACACTAGGAAGCACGAGGGAAAGAGAGGACAAAAGGAATGAACGGAAAGAAGCAGTATTCTGGCATAGGAATGAAGGCGTCACAGCTGGAAAGCTATGAACAAAATCAGTGGGTACATACCTACGGACCTGTCTCCATAACGGCATCGTGGCAGGGCTATCTCCCAAAGGGAGAAGGCTGTCCTGATAGGATGGGTTGGGAGCTGAAGGTTTGCATGGAGTGGCAAGGTGGAGGTGGGCCTCCAGGCTCCGAAAGCCTTTGAGAGAGCAATGGCCCTCCTGGATTGGCCCTTCTTGCTAGATCAGGCCGGCGGCGGGGGCGGCCGCGGCGGCGGCAGCGCAGCTGCGGGGGAAGGCCATTCCAGGAGCATATTGCCCCCAGCCAGTGCCGCCCTGGGGGGCGGCTGAGGCAGAGAGAGGAGGAAAACCTGAGAGTTGCTGTTAGAGCAGGTGTCCACAAGACGGCGCCAGAGCACCTTCTGGACCCAGGTGCAGCGGCAAGGCTGCAGGTGCAGGCTGAGTGGTGGGATGGAGAGTGTGTGGATAGGAAGCCACAGCAAGCGCCCAGAGGCCTTTGCGTTGGTTCCTGGGCACCGGGGACTGTCTGGTCCAAGACGCCTCCTGTCAGGCAGAGGACACAGGCGTCCCTGTAGCATTGGGAGGTGGATCGGCAGCCTGGTGGCTTGGGAGTGTGCTTCGAAGGCTGCTGGAAGGAGTCACTGGGTGTCGGAACGCCTTGTGTTCCTCCAGACGCAGGAGCGGAGACCCGCCCAGCATCTGTGTGGTCTCGGGAGCTGGCCATTTGCAAGGCCCTGACCGTCGGTGGTGGATGTGGGTGGAGAATCAGGCGGCTGCTGCTGCTGCTGCTGCTGCTGCTGCTGCTGCTGCTGTGGAAGGAATGGGGGGCTTTGGTGGCTTTGTGGTGGACCCAGAGCTGGGCGAATCCCTGTGCTTCTCCCTTCCAAAGGCTCAGGGGAGTTTCCTTCTTGCCTTTTGAGAGGAGCCTCCCGTTTCGGGACGGGGCCAGGGTATGGAGGCCTGAGCGAACCCAGGTCTGGTGAATGAAGCAGGGTTGATTGGAATCACCCAGCAAGCTCTCAGGGAGTTCCCTCGTGGCTGCCTGGCTTGAGAGTGTCTATCTGTCAGTGCTGTGGCTGTGGACATGGCTCCAGCGAGATCCAAGTCTGGCCAAAGGGCACCCCATTGTCACAGGGGGCATCGAGATCCATTTATAAAGACGAAGAGATGGGGACAGTATGAGCTTAATTGAGAAAGAAGAAAAGGGGTACACATGCTTATTCTGACAGTGTAGCTAAGGGTATTGCCAGATGAGGCAGTCCCAAAGGCTCTCCTGACCCTCTGCCTCAGGTGGCAGAGTGTTTGAAGGGCAAGCCTTGGGATGGACAGCATCGCAGTGGATTCATTGCCGGGGCAGAGTGTATCTGCATGCCACACATGGGGGCAGGAACATCAATTAGGGATTTAGAAACATAAAAGGAAAGGCTAGTACAGAAAGAAATTTATCCACGCTTGGTCATCACGTCGGGTCCCAGCTCATAGTGCCAGTGCCCCTTGTCAGGGTCAACGGAGCCCGCCTGGCTTCTCCTGAGAGGCAGGGCTATGTAGCATAGCACATGCTGTGGGGAATCCCAAGCCATTAAGGGTGTGGGATTTTATCGGTGATTATTTTCCATTCTCACGGATGTATGGTGCCCAGTTTCACTTGAGCACAAACGCGATCCAGTCGTACATGTATATGCATCTTCTTGTGGTCGCAGTGTCTTCCATTTTGGTTCCACAGAAGTGGCCAGGTAGAATCCCTGTGCTATAGAGCAGGACTTCATTGCTAACACATGCCAAGCACAAGAGGTTGACTCTACCACTCCCAAATCCCAGGCCTTCCCACAGCCTCCCCCTACCATCTGGCAACCACAGCGATGTTTTCCAGTCTATGAGCTGCTTCTACATAGAAAGGTTCGTTGGTTCCATTTGCTAGCTTCCACATAGAAGGGATAGCCCTTGGTATGTGTCGTTCGTGTTCCGACTTAGTTCACCTAGTATGAAACGAGGTGTCACCTAGCTTCTCGTGCCACCTACATGGCTGCGAATGGCATTTTCCTCTTGCTCTGGGGTTTTCGGGGTTCTGCTTTTTTTTTTTTTTCTCAATGTTTGAGGAGCATTCCAATGTGTACATATCCACTCTCTTCCTAATCCAATCATCTCTCGATGGACATTGAGTTGTTTTCCATGGCTGGCTATTGGGAAGTGTGCTGCATGAACATAGCGGGGGCTTTTACATTTTTCAAAGACCCAATTCCGGAAATAGGACCAAGAGTGGGAGGCCTGGGTGCTGAGGTCGTCCGCTATTGATTTTTGTGGATTCCCTCGATCGTGTGGTCCATCGCGGTTGTCCACACGTACAAAAATACCCACCGTGGAGGAGGGCATCTTCTTGTCCACACCCTCTCAGGGATGTGTGCCTTGTAGACTTCCTAATGGTGGCCCTTCAGAGAGAGGTGGGTTGGTCCTGCAGAGTCCCTTTGACGTGCATGTCTCTCCTCATGAGGGATGCGGGGCACATGTCTCCCAGTGCTTTTTGCCCTCTGCATGTCTGTTTCGGGAAATGTCTCTTGAGGTCTTTTGCCATTTTCCCCTTGGGTTTGGGGTTTTGTTGGGCTGTTGGCTGGTGTCTGCGGTCGAGCTGTTGATTGGGAGACCCCAGGCTGACCTGGGCTCTGGTGCCAGGAGGAAAGTGCCTGAGGGTCGTGCATGGAAGGTGGTCAAACGGTGATCCTTTGGTGAGCAGCTGTGTTAATCCCTGGGCAGTTTCTCGCCTGAGGTCTCCTGAAACGCCGTCCTTGTCTTTACCTTGGAGCCTCTTCCGTTCCCTCAATACAGCTGGTCCGGAAATCGGACCTAAGGCTGGTAGATTGACTGGGAAAAAGGGAGGTGTCCCCAAGAGTCCCCCCAATCCCCTGGGGAACAGAGCTGTCTTTGTCCCTGTGGCGGGCGTGCTCACCTCTGCTGCTGGGAAAACATCGACGTGCAGACAACTCAGGCCAGCTGCGGTGGGGTCCATACACTAGGAAGCACGAGGGAAAGAGAGGACAAAAGGAATGAACGGAAAGAAGCAGTATTCTGGCATAGGAATGAAGGCGTCACAGCTGGAAAGCTATGAACAAAATCAGTGGGTACATACCTACGGACCTGTCTCCATAACGGCATCGTGGCAGGGCTATCTCCCAAAGGGAGAAGGCTGTCCTGATAGGATGGGTTGGGAGCTGAAGGTTTGCATGGAGTGGCAAGGTGGAGGTGGGCCTCCAGGCTCCGAAAGCCTTTGAGAGAGCAATGGCCCTCCTGGATTGGCCCTTCTTGCTAGATCAGGCCGGCGGCGGGGGCGGCCGCGGCGGCGGCAGCTGCGGGGGAAGGCCATTCCAGGAGCATATTGCCCCCAGCCAGTGCCGCCCTGGGGGGCGGCTGAGGCAGAGAGAGGAGGAAAACCTGAGAGTTGCTGTTAGAGCAGGTGTCCACAAGACGGCGCCAGAGCACCTTCTGGACCCAGGTGCAGCGGCAAGGCTGCAGGTGCAGGCTGAGTGGTGGGATGGAGAGTGTGTGGATAGGAAGCCACAGCAAGCGCCCAGAGGCCTTTGCGTTGGTTCCTGGGCACCGGGGACTGTCTGGTCCAAGACGCCTCCTGTCAGGCAGAGGACACAGGCGTCCCTGTAGCATTGGGAGGTGGATCGGCAGCCTGGTGGCTTGGGAGTGTGCTTCGAAGGCTGCTGGAAGGAGTCACTGGGTGTCGGAACGCCTTGTGTTCCTCCAGACGCAGGAGCGGAGACCCGCCCAGCATCTGTGTGGTCTCGGGAGCTGGCCATTTGCAAGGCCCTGACCGTCGGTGGTGGATGTGGGTGGAGAATCAGGCGGCTGCTGCTGCTGCTGCTGCTGCTGCTGTGGAAGGAATGGGGGGCTTTGGTGGCTTTGTGGTGGACCCAGAGCTGGGCGAATCCCTGTGCTTCTCCCTTCCAAAGGCTCAGGGGAGTTTCCTTCTTGCCTTTTGAGAGGAGCCTCCCGTTTCCGGACGGGGCCAGGGTATGGAGGCCTGAGCGAACCCAGGTCTGGTGAATGAAGCAGGGTTGATTGGAATCACCCAGCAAGCTCTCAGGGAGTTCCCTCGTGGCTGCCTGGCTTGAGAGTGCCTATCTGGCAGTGCTGTGGCTGTGGACATGGCTCCAGCGAGATCCAAGTCTGGCCAAAGGGCACCCCATTGTCACAGGGGGCATCGAGATCCATTTATAAAGACGAAGAGATGGGGACAGTATGAGCTTAATTGAGAAAGAAGAAAAGGGGTACACATGCTTATTCTGACAGTGTAGCTAAGGGTATTGCCAGATGAGGCAGTCCCAAAGGCTCTCCTGACCCTCTGCCTCAGGTGGCAGAGTGTTTGAAGGGCAAGCCTTGGGATGGACAGCATCGCAGTGGATTCATTGCCGGGGCAGAGTGTATCTGCATGCCACACATGGGGGCAGGAACATCAATTAGGGATTTAGAAACATAAAAGGAAATGCTAGTACAGAAAGAAATTTATCCACGCTTGGTCATCACGTCGGGTCCCAGCTCATAGTGCCAGTGCCCCTTGTCAGGGTCAACGGAGCCCGCCTGGCTTCTCCTGAGAGGCAGGGCTATGTAGCATAGCACATGCTGTGGGGAATCCCAAGCCATTAAGGGTGTGGGATTTTATCGGTGATTATTTTCCATTCTCACGGATGTATGGTGCCCAGTTTCACTTGAGCACAAACGCGATCCAGTCGTACATGTATATGCATCTTCTTGTGGTCGCAGTGTCTTCCATTTTGGTTCCACAGAAGTGGCCAGGTAGAATCCCTGTGCTATAGAGCAGGACTTCATTGCTAACACATGCCAAGCACAAGAGGTTGACTCTACCACTCCCAAATCCCAGGCCTTCCCACAGCCTCCCCCTACCATCTGGCAACCACAGCGATGTTTTCCAGTCTATGAGCTGCTTCTACATAGAAAGGTTCGTAGGTTCCACTTGCTAGCTTCCACATAGAAGGGATAGCCCTTGGTATGTGTCGTTCGTGTTCCGACTTAGTTCACCTAGTATGAAACGAGGTGTCACCTAGCTTCTCGTGCCACCTACATGGCTGCGAATGGCATTTTCCTCTTGCTCTGGGGTTTTCGGGGTTCTGCTTTTTTTTTTTTTTCTCAATGTTTGAGGAGCATTCCAATGTGTACATATCCACTCTCTTCCTAATCCAATCATCTCTCGATGGACATTGAGTTGTTTTCCATGGCTGGCTATTGGGAAGTGTGCTGCATGAACATAGCGGGGGCTTTTACATTTTTCAAAGACCCAATTCCGGAAATAGGACCAAGAGTGGGAGGCCTGGGTGCTGAGGTCGTCCGCTATTGATTTTTGTGGATTCCCTCGATCGTGTGGTCCATCGCGGTTGTCCACACGTACAAAAATACCCACCGTGGAGGAGGGCATCTTCTTGTCCACACCCTCTCAGGGATGTGTGCCTTGTAGACTTCCTAATGGTGGCCCTTCAGAGAGAGGTGGGTTGGTCCTGCAGAGTCCCTTTGACGTGCATGTCTCTCCTCATGAGGGATGCGGGGCACATGTCTCCCAGTGCTTTTTGCCCTCTGCATGTCTGTTTCGGGAAATGTCTCTTGAGGTCTTTTGCCATTTTCCCCTTGGGTTTGGGGTTTTGTTGGGCTGTTGGCTGGTGTCTGCGGTCGAGCTGTTGATTGGGAGACCCCAGGCTGACCTGGGCTCTGGTGCCAGGAGGAAAGTGCCTGAGGGTCGTGCATGGAAGGTGGTCAAACGGTGATCCTTTGGTGAGCAGCTGTGTTAATCCCTGGGCAGTTTCTCGCCTGAGGTCTCCTGAAACGCCGTCCTTGTCTTTACCTTGGAGCCTCTTCCGTTCCCTCAATACAGCTGGTCCGGAAATCGGACCTAAGGCTGGTAGATTGACTGCGAAAAAGGGAGGTGTCCCCAAGAGTCCCCCCAATCCCCTGGGGAACAGAGCTGTCTTTGTCCCTGTGGCGGGCGTGCTCACCTCTGCTGCTGGGAAAACATCGACGTGCAGACAACTCAGGCCAGCTGCGGTGGGGTCCATACACTAGGAAGCACGAGGGAAAGAGAGGACAAAAGGAATGAACGGAAAGAAGCAGTATTCTGGCATAGGAATGAAGGCGTCACAGCTGGAAAGCTATGAACAAAATCAGTGGGTACATACCTACGGACCTGTCTCCATAACGGCATCGTGGCAGGGCTATCTCCCAAAGGGAGAAGGCTGTCCTGATAGGATGGGTTGGGAGCTGAAGGTTTGCATGGAGTGGCAAGGTGGAGGTGGGCCTCCAGGCTCCGAAAGCCTTTGAGAGAGCAATGGCCCTCCTGGATTGGCCCTTCTTGCTAGATCAGGCCGGCGGCGGGGGCGGCCGCGGCGGCGGCAGCTGCGGGGGAAGGCCATTCCAGGAGCATATTGCCCCCAGCCAGTGCCGCCCTGGGGGGCGGCTGAGGCAGAGAGAGGAGGAAAACCTGAGAGTTGCTGTTAGAGCAGGTGTCCACAAGACGGCGCCAGAGCACCTTCTGGACCCAGGTGCAGCGGCAAGGCTGCAGGTGCAGGCTGAGTGGTGGGATGGAGAGTGTGTGGATAGGAAGCCACAGCAAGCGCCCAGAGGCCTTTGCGTTGGTTCCTGGGCACCGGGGACTGTCTGGTCCAAGACGCCTCCTGTCAGGCAGAGGACACAGGCGTCCCTGTAGCATTGGGAGGTGGATCGGCAGCCTGGTGGCTTGGGAGTGTGCTTCGAAGGCTGCTGGAAGGAGTCACTGGGTGTCGGAACGCCTTGTGTTCCTCCAGACGCAGGAGCGGAGACCCGCCCAGCATCTGTGTGGTCTCGGGAGCTGGCCATTTGCAAGGCCCTGACCGTCGGTGGTGGATGTGGGTGGAGAATCAGGCGGCTGCTGCTGCTGCTGCTGCTGCTGCTGTGGAAGGAATGGGGGGCTTTGGTGGCTTTGTGGTGGACCCAGAGCTGGGCGAATCCCTGTGCTTCTCCCTTCCAAAGGCTCAGGGGAGTTTCCTTCTTGCCTTTTGAGAGGAGCCTCCCGTTTCCGGACGGGGCCAGGGTATGGAGGCCTGAGCGAACCCAGGTCTGGTGAATGAAGCAGGGTTGATTGGAATCACCCAGCAAGCTCTCAGGGAGTTCCCTCGTGGCTGCCTGGCTTGAGAGTGTCTATCTGTCAGTGCTGTGGCTGTGGACATGGCTCCAGCGAGATCCAAGTCTGGCCAAAGGGCACCCCATTGTCACAGGGGGCATCGAGATCCATTTATAAAGACGAAGAGATGGGGACAGTATGAGCTTAATTGAGAAAGAAGAAAAGGGGTACACATGCTTATTCTGACAGTGTAGCTAAGGGTATTGCCAGATGAGGCAGTCCCAAAGGCTCTCCTGACCCTCTGCCTCAGGTGGCAGAGTGTTTGAAGGGCAAGCCTTGGGATGGACAGCATCGCAGTGGATTCATTGCCGGGGCAGAGTGTATCTGCATGCCACACATGGGGGCAGGAACATCAATTAGGGATTTAGAAACATAAAAGGAAAGGCTAGTACAGAAAGAAATTTATCCACGCTTGGTCATCACGTCGGGTCCCAGCTCATAGTGCCAGTGCCCCTTGTCAGGGTCAACGGAGCCCGCCTGGCTTCTCCTGAGAGGCAGGGCTATGTACCATAGCGCATGCTGTGGGGAATCCCAAGCCATTAAGGGTGTGGGATTTTATCGGTGATTATTTTCCATTCTCACGGATGTATGGTGCCCAGTTTCACTTGAGCACAAACGCGATCCAGTCGTACATGTATATGCATCTTCTTGTGGTCGCAGTGTCTTCCATTTTGGTTCCACAGAAGTGGCCAGGTAGAATCCCTGTGCTATAGAGCAGGACTTCATTGCTAACACATGCCAAGCACAAGAGGTTGACTCTACCACTCCCAAATCCCAGGCCTTCCCACAGCCTCCCCCTACCATCTGGCAACCACAGCGATGTTTTCCAGTCTATGAGCTGCTTCTACATAGAAAGGTTCGTTGGTTCCATTTGCTAGCTTCCACATAGAAGGGATAGCCCTTGGTATGTGTCGTTCGTGTTCCGACTTAGTTCACCTAGTATGAAACGAGGTGTCACCTAGCTTCTCGTGCCACCTACATGGCTGCGAATGGCATTTTCCTCTTGCTCTGGGGTTTTCGGGGTTCTGCTTTTTTTTTTTTTTTTCTCAATGTTTGAGGAGCATTCCAATGTGTACATATCCACTCTCTTCCTAATCCAATCATCTCTCGATGGACATTGAGTTGTTTTCCATGGCTGGCTATTGGGAAGTGTGCTGCATGAACATAGCGGGGGCTTTTACATTTTTCAAAGACCCAATTCCGGAAATAGGACCAAGAGTGGGAGGCCTGGGTGCTGAGGTCGTCCGCTATTGATTTTTGTGGATTCCCTCGATCGTGTGGTCCATCGCGGTTGTCCACACGTACAAAAATACCCACCGTGGAGGAGGGCATCTTCTTGTCCACACCCTCTCAGGGATGTGTGCCTTGTAGACTTCCTAATGGTGGCCCTTCAGAGAGAGGTGGGTTGGTCCTGCAGAGTCCCTTTGACGTGCATGTCTCTCCTCATGAGGGATGCGGGGCACATGTCTCCCAGTGCTTTTTGCCCTCTGCATCTCTGTTTCGGGAAATGTCTCTTGAGGTCTTTTGCCATTTTCCCCTTGGGTTTGGGGTTTTGTTGGGCTGTTGGCTGGTGTCTGCGGTCGAGCTGTTGATTGGGAGACCCCAGGCTGACCTGGGCTCTGGTGCCAGGAGGAAAGTGCCTGAGGGTCGTGCATGGAAGGTGGTCAAACGGTGATCCTTTGGTGAGCAGCTGTGTTAATCCCTGGGCAGTTTCTCGCCTGAGGTCTCCTGAAACGCCGTCCTTGTCTTTACCTTGGAGCCTCTTCCGTTCCCTCAATACAGCTGGTCCGGAAATCGGACCTAAGGCTGGTAGATTGACTGCGAAAAAGGGAGGTGTCCCCAAGAGTCCCCCCAATCCCCTGGGGAACAGAGCTGTCTTTGTCCCTGTGGCGGGCGTGCTCACCTCTGCTGCTGGGAAAACATCGACGTGCAGACAACTCAGGCCAGCTGCGGTGGGGTCCATACACTAGGAAGCACGAGGGAAAGAGAGGACAAAAGGAATGAACGGAAAGAAGCAGTATTCTGGCATAGGAATGAAGGCGTCACAGCTGGAAAGCTATGAACAAAATCAGTGGGTACATACCTACGGACCTGTCTCCATAACGGCATCGTGGCAGGGCTATCTCCCAAAGGGAGAAGGCTGTCCTGATAGGATGGGTTGGGAGCTGAAGGTTTGCATGGAGTGGCAAGGTGGAGGTGGGCCTCCAGGCTCCGAAAGCCTTTGAGAGAGCAATGGCCCTCCTGGATTGGCCCTTCTTGCTAGATCAGGCCGGCGGCGGGGGCGGCCGCGGCGGCGGCAGCGCAGCTGCGGGGGAAGGCCATTCCAGGAGCATATTGCCCCCAGCCAGTGCCGCCCTGGGGGGCGGCTGAGGCAGAGAGAGGAGGAAAACCTGAGAGTTGCTGTTAGAGCAGGTGTCCACAAGACGGCGCCAGAGCACCTTCTGGACCCAGGTGCAGCGGCAAGGCTGCAGGTGCAGGCTGAGTGGTGGGATGGAGAGTGTGTGGATAGGAAGCCACAGCAAGCGCCCAGAGGCCTTTGCGTTGGTTCCTGGGCACCGGGGACTGTCTGGTCCAAGACGCCTCCTGTCAGGCAGAGGACACAGGCGTCCCTGTAGCATTGGGAGGTGGATCGGCAGCCTGGTGGCTTGGGAGTGTGCTTCGAAGGCTGCTGGAAGGAGTCACTGGGTGTCGGAACGCCTTGTGTTCCTCCAGACGCAGGAGCGGAGACCCGCCCAGCATCTGTGTGGTCTCGGGAGCTGGCCATTTGCAAGGCCCTGACCGTCGGTGGTGGATGTGGGTGGAGAATCAGGCGGCTGCTGCTGCTGCTGCTGCTGCTGCTGTGGAAGGAATGGGGGGCTTTGGTGGCTTTGTGGTGGACCCAGAGCTGGGCGAATCCCTGTGCTTCTCCCTTCCAAAGGCTCAGGGGAGTTTCCTTCTTGCCTTTTGAGAGGAGCCTCCCGTTTCCGGACGGGGCCAGGGTATGGAGGCCTGAGCGAACCCAGGTCTGGTGAATGAAGCAGGGTTGATTGGAATCACCCAGCAAGCTCTCAGGGAGTTCCCTCGTGGCTGCCTGGCTTGAGAGTGTCTATCTGTCAGTGCTGTGGCTGTGGACATGGCTCCAGCGAGATCCAAGTCTGGCCAAAGGGCACCCCATTGTCACAGGGGGCATCGAGATCCATTTATAAAGACGAAGAGATGGGGACAGTATGAGCTTAATTGAGAAAGAAGAAAAGGGGTACACATGCTTATTCTGACAGTGTAGCTAAGGGTATTGCCAGATGAGGCAGTCCCAAAGGCTCTCCTGACCCTCTGCCTCAGGTGGCAGAGTGTTTGAAGGGCAAGCCTTGGGATGGACAGCATCGCAGTGGATTCATTGCCGGGGCAGAGTGTATCTGCATGCCACACATGGGGGCAGGAACATCAATTAGGGATTTAGAAACATAAAAGGAAATGCTAGTACAGAAAGAAATTTATCCACGCTTGGTCATCACGTCGGGTCCCAGCTCATAGTGCCAGTGCCCCTTGTCAGGGTCAACGGAGCCCGCCTGGCTTCTCCTGAGAGGCAGGGCTATGTAGCATAGCACATGCTGTGGGGAATCCCAAGCCATTAAGGGTGTGGGATTTTATCGGTGATTATTTTCCATTCTCACGGATGTATGGTGCCCAGTTTCACTTGAGCACAAACGCGATCCAGTCGTACATGTATATGCATCTTCTTGTGGTCGCAGTGTCTTCCATTTTGGTTCCACAGAAGTGGCCAGGTATAATCCCTGTGCTATAGAGCAGGACTTCATTGCTAACACATGCCAAGCACAAGAGGTTGACTCTACCACTCCCAAATCCCAGGCCTTCCCACAGCCTCCCCCTACCATCTGGCAACCACAGCGATGTTTTCCAGTCTATGAGCTGCTTCTACATAGAAAGGTTCGTAGGTTCCACTTGCTAGCTTCCACATAGAAGGGATAGCCCTTGGTATGTGTCGTTCGTGTTCCGACTTAGTTCACCTAGTATGAAACGAGGTGTCACCTAGCTTCTCGTGCCACCTACATGGCTGCGAATGGCATTTTCCTCTTGCTCTGGGGTTTTCGGGGTTCTGCCTTTTTTTTTTTTTCTCAATGTTTGAGGAGCATTCCAATGTGTACATATCCACTCTCTTCCTAATCCAATCATCTCTCGATGGACATTGAGTTGTTTTCCATGGCTGGCTATTGGGAAGTGTGCTGCATGAACATAGCGGGGGCTTTTACATTTTTCAAAGACCCAATTCCGGAAATAGGACCAAGAGTGGGAGGCCTGGGTGCTGAGGTCGTCCGCTATTGATTTTTGTGGATTCCCTCGATCGTGTGGTCCATCGCGGTTGTCCACACGTACAAAAATACCCACCGTGGAGGAGGGCATCTTCTTGTCCACACCCTCTCAGGGATGTGTGCCTTGTAGACTTCCTAATGGTGGCCCTTCAGAGAGAGGTGGGTTGGTCCTGCAGAGTCCCTTTGACGTGCATGTCTCTCCTCATGAGGGATGCGGGGCACATGTCTCCCAGTGCTTTTTGCCCTCTGCATGTCTGTTTCGGGAAATGTCTCTTGAGGTCTTTTGCCATTTTCCCCTTGGGTTTGGGGTTTTGTTGGGCTGTTGGCTGGTGTCTGCGGTCGAGCTGTTGATTGGGAGACCCCAGGCTGACCTGGGCTCTGGTGCCAGGAGGAAAGTGCCTGAGGGTCGTGCATGGAAGGTGGTCAAACGGTGATCCTTTGGTGAGCAGCTGTGTTAATCCCTGGGCAGTTTCTCGCCTGAGGTCTCCTGAAACGCCGTCCTTGTCTTTACCTTGGAGCCTCTTCCGTTCCCTCAATACAGCTGGTCCGGAAATCGGACCTAAGGCTGGTAGATTGACTGCGAAAAAGGGAGGTGTCCCCAAGAGTCCCCCCAATCCCCTGGGGAACAGAGCTGTCTTTGTCCCTGTGGCGGGCGTGCTCACCTCTGCTGCTGGGAAAACATCGACGTGCAGACAACTCAGGCCAGCTGCGGTGGGGTCCATACACTAGGAAGCACGAGGGAAAGAGAGGACAAAAGGAATGAACAGAAAGAAGCAGTATTCTGGCATAGGAATGAAGGCGTCACAGCTGGAAAGCTATGAACAAAATCAGTGGGTACATACCTACGGACCTGTCTCCATAACGGCATCGTGGCAGGGCTATCTCCCAAAGGGAGAAGGCTGTCCTGATAGGATGGGTTGGGAGCTGAAGGTTTGCATGGAGTGGCAAGGTGGAGGTGGGCCTCCAGGCTCCGAAAGCCTTTGAGAGAGCAATGGCCCTCCTGGATTGGCCCTTCTTGCTAGATCAGGCCGGCGGCGGGGGCGGCCGCGGCGGCGGCAGCGCAGCTGCGGGGGAAGGCCATTCCAGGAGCATATTGCCCCCAGCCAGTGCCGCCCTGGGGGGCGGCTGAGGCAGAGAGAGGAGGAAAACCTGAGAGTTGCTGTTAGAGCAGGTGTCCACAAGACGGCGCCAGAGCACCTTCTGGACCCAGGTGCAGCGGCAAGGCTGCAGGTGCAGGCTGAGTGGTGGGATGGAGAGTGTGTGGATAGGAAGCCACAGCAAGCGCCCAGAGGCCTTTGCGTTGGTTCCTGGGCACCGGGGACTGTCTGGTCCAAGACGCCTCCTGTCAGGCAGAGGACACAGGCGTCCCTGTAGCATTGGGAGGTGGATCGGCAGCCTGGTGGCTTGGGAGTGTGCTTCGAAGGCTGCTGGAAGGAGTCACTGGGTGTCGGAACGCCTTGTGTTCCTCCAGACGCAGGAGCGGAGACCCGCCCAGCATCTGTGTGGTCTCGGGAGCTGGCCATTTGCAAGGCCCTGACCGTCGGTGGTGGATGTGGGTGGAGAATCAGGCGGCTGCTGCTGCTGCTGCTGCTGCTGCTGTGGAAGGAATGGGGGGCTTTGGTGGCTTTGTGGTGGACCCAGAGCTGGGCGAATCCCTGTGCTTCTCCCTTCCAAAGGCTCAGGGGAGTTTCCTTCTTGCCTTTTGAGAGGAGCCTCCCGTTTCCGGACGGGGCCAGGGTATGGAGGCCTGAGCGAACCCAGGTCTGGTGAATGAAGCAGGGTTGATTGGAATCACCCAGCAAGCTCTCAGGGAGTTCCCTCGTGGCTGCCTGGCTTGAGAGTGTCTATCTGTCAGTGCTGTGGCTGTGGACATGGCTCCAGCGAGATCCAAGTCTGGCCAAAGGGCACCCCATTGTCACAGGGGGCATCGAGATCCATTTATAAAGACGAAGAGATGGGGACAGTATGAGCTTAATTGAGAAAGAAGAAAAGGGGTACACATGCTTATTCTGACAGTGTAGCTAAGGGTATTGCCAGATGAGGCAGTCCCAAAGGCTCTCCTGACCCTCTGCCTCAGGTGGCAGAGTGTTTGAAGGGCAAGCCTTGGGATGGACAGCATCGCAGTGGATTCATTGCCGGGGCAGAGTGTATCTGCATGCCACACATGGGGGCAGGAACATCAATTAGGGATTTAGAAACATAAAAGGAAATGCTAGTACAGAAAGAAATTTATCCACGCTTGGTCATCACGTCGGGTCCCAGCTCATAGTGCCAGTGCCCCTTGTCAGGGTCAACGGAGCCCGCCTGGCTTCTCCTGAGAGGCAGGGCTATGTAGCATAGCACATGCTGTGGGGAATCCCAAGCCATTAAGGGTGTGGGATTTTATCGGTGATTATTTTCCATTCTCACGGATGTATGGTGCCCAGTTTCACTTGAGCACAAACGCGATCCAGTCGTACATGTATATGCATCTTCTTGTGGTCGCAGTGTCTTCCATTTTGGTTCCACAGAAGTGGCCAGGTAGAATCCCTGTGCTATAGAGCAGGACTTCATTGCTAACACATGCCAAACACAAGAGGTTGACTCTACCACTCCCAAATCCCAGGCCTTCCCACAGCCTCCCCCTACCATCTGGCAACCACAGCGATGTTTTCCAGTCTATGAGCTGCTTCTACATAGAAAGGTTCGTAGGTTCCACTTGCTAGCTTCCACATAGAAGGGATAGCCCTTGGTATGTGTCGTTCGTGTTCCGACTTAGTTCACCTAGTATGAAACGAGGTGTCACCTAGCTTCTCGTGCCACCTACATGGCTGCGAATGGCATTTTCCTCTTGCTCTGGGGTTTTCGGGGTTCTGCTTTTTTTTTTTTTCTCAATGTTTGAGGAGCATTCCAATGTGTACATATCCACTCTCTTCCTAATCCAATCATCTCTCGATGGACATTGAGTTGTTTTCCATGGCTGGCTATTGGGAAGTGTGCTGCATGAACATAGCGGGGGCTTTTACATTTTTCACAGACCCAATTCCGGAAATAGGACCAAGAGTGGGAGGCCTGGGTGCTGAGGTCGTCCGCTATTGATTTTTGTGGATTCCCTCGATCGTGTGGTCCATCGCGGTTGTCCACACGTACAAAAATACCCACCGTGGAGGAGGGCATCTTCTTGTCCACACCCTCTCAGGGATGTGTGCCTTGTAGACTTCCTAATGGTGGCCCTTCAGAGAGAGGTGGGTTGGTCCTGCAGAGTCCCTTTGACGTGCATGTCTCTCCTCATGAGGGATGCGGGGCACATGTCTCCCAGTGCTTTTTGCCCTCTGCATGTCTGTTTCGGGAAATGTCTCTTGAGGTCTTTTGCCATTTTCCCCTTGGGTTTGGGGTTTTGTTGGGCTGTTGGCTGGTGTCTGCGGTCGAGCTGTTGATTGGGAGACCCCAGGCTGACCTGGGCTCTGGTGCCAGGAGGAAAGTGCCTGAGGGTCGTGCATGGAAGGTGGTCAAACGGTGATCCTTTGGTGAGCAGCTGTGTTAATCCCTGGGCAGTTTCTCGCCTGAGGTCTCCTGAAACGCCGTCCTTGTCTTTACCTTGGAGCCTCTTCCGTTCCCTCAATACAGCTGGTCCGGAAATCGGACCTAAGGCTGGTAGATTGACTGCGAAAAAGGGAGGTGTCCCCAAGAGTCCCCCCAATCCCCTGGGGAACAGAGCTGTCTTTGTCCCTGTGGCGGGCGTGCTCACCTCTGCTGCTGGGAAAACATCGACGTGCAGACAACTCAGGCCAGCTGCGGTGGGGTCCATACACTAGGAAGCACGAGGGAAAGAGAGGACAAAAGGAATGAACGGAAAGAAGCAGTATTCTGGCATAGGAATGAAGGCGTCACAGCTGGAAAGCTATGAACAAAATCAGTGGGTACATACCTACGGACCTGTCTCCATAACGGCATCGTGGCAGGGCTATCTCCCAAAGGGAGAAGGCTGTCCTGATAGGATGGGTTGGGAGCTGAAGGTTTGCATGGAGTGGCAAGGTGGAGGTGGGCCTCCAGGCTCCGAAAGCCTTTGAGAGAGCAATGGCCCTCCTGGATTGGCCCTTCTTGCTAGATCAGGCCGGCGGCGGGGGCGGCCGCGGCGGCGGCAGCGCAGCTGCGGGGGAAGGCCATTCCAGGAGCATATTGCCCCCAGCCAGTGCCGCCCTGGGGGGCGGCTGAGGCAGAGAGAGGAGGAAAACCTGAGAGTTGCTGTTAGAGCAGGTGTCCACAAGACGGCGCCAGAGCACCTTCTGGACCCAGGTGCAGCGGCAAGGCTGCAGGTGCAGGCTGAGTGGTGGGATGGAGAGTGTGTGGATAGGAAGCCACAGCAAGCGCCCAGAGGCCTTTGCGTTGGTTCCTGGGCACCGGGGACTGTCTGGTCCAAGACGCCTCCTGTCAGGCAGAGGACACAGGCGTCCCTGTAGCATTGGGAGGTGGATCGGCAGCCTGGTGGCTTGGGAGTGTGCTTCGAAGGCTGCTGGAAGGAGTCACTGGGTGTCGGAACGCCTTGTGTTCCTCCAGACGCAGGAGCGGAGACCCGCCCAGCATCTGTGTGGTCTCGGGAGCTGGCCATTTGCAAGGCCCTGACCGTCGGTGGTGGATGTGGGTGGAGAATCAGGCGGCTGCTGCTGCTGCTGCTGCTGCTGCTGCTGCTGCTGCTGCTGCTGTGGAAGGAATGGGGGGCTTTGGTGGCTTTGTGGTGGACCCAGAGCTGGGCGAATCCCTGTGCTTCTCCCTTCCAAAGGCTCAGGGGAGTTTCCTTCTTGCCTTTTGAGAGGAGCCTCCCGTTTCCGGACGGGGCCAGGGTATGGAGGCCTGAGCGAACCCAGGTCTGGTGAATGAAGCAGGGTTGATTGGAATCACCCAGCAAGCTCTCAGGGAGTTCCCTCGTGGCTGCCTGGCTTGAGAGTGTCTATCTGTCAGTGCTGTGGCTGTGGACATGGCTCCAGCGAGATCCAAGTCTGGCCAAAGGGCACCCCATTGTCACAGGGGGCATCGAGATCCATTTATAAAGACGAAGAGATGGGGACAGTATGAGCTTAATTGAGAAAGAAGAAAAGGGGTACACATGCTTATTCTGACAGTGTAGCTAAGGGTATTGCCAGATGAGGCAGTCCCAAAGGCTCTCCTGACCCTCTGCCTCAGGTGGCAGAGTGTTTGAAGGGCAAGCCTTGGGATGGACAGCATCGCAGTGGATTCATTGCCGGGGCAGAGTGTATCTGCATGCCACACATGGGGGCAGGAACATCAATTAGGGATTTAGAAACATAAAAGGAAATGCTAGTACAGAAAGAAATTTATCCACGCTTGGTCATCACGTCGGGTCCCAGCTCATAGTGCCAGTGCCCCTTGTCAGGGTCAACGGAGCCCGCCTGGCTTCTCCTGAGAGGCAGGGCTATGTAGCATAGCACATGCTGTGGGGAATCCCAAGCCATTAAGGGTGTGGGATTTTATCGGTGATTATTTTCCATTCTCACGGATGTATGGTGCCCAGTTTCACTTGAGCACAAACGCGATCCAGTCGTACATGTATATGCATCTTCTTGTGGTCGCAGTGTCTTCCATTTTGGTTCCACAGAAGTGGCCAGGTAGAATCCCTGTGCTATAGAGCAGGACTTCATTGCTAACACATGCCAAGCACAAGAGGTTGACTCTACCACTCCCAAATCCCAGGCCTTCCCACAGCCTCCCCCTACCATCTGGCAACCACAGCGATGTTTTCCAGTCTATGAGCTGCTTCTACATAGAAAGGTTCGTTGGTTCCATTTGCTAGCTTCCACATAGAAGGGATAGCCCTTGGTATGTGTCGTTCGTGTTCCGACTTAGTTCACCTAGTATGAAACGAGGTGTCACCTAGCTTCTCGTGCCACCTACATGGCTGCGAATGGCATTTTCCTCTTGCTCTGGGGTTTTCGGGGTTCTGCTTTTTTTTTTTTTTCTCAATGTTTGAGGAGCATTCCAATGTGTACATATCCACTCTCTTCCTAATCCAATCATCTCTCGATGGACATTGAGTTGTTTTCCATGGCTGGCTATTGGGAAGAGTGCTGCATGAACATAGCGGGGGCTTTTACATTTTTCAAAGACCCAATTCCGGAAATAGGACCAAGAGTGGGAGGCCTGGGTGCTGAGGTCGTCCGCTATTGATTTTTGTGGATTCCCTCGATCGTGTGGTCCATCGCGGTTGTCCACACGTACAAAAATACCCACCGTGGAGGAGGGCATCTTCTTGTCCACACCCTCTCAGGGATGTGTGCCTTGTAGACTTCCTAATGGTGGCCCTTCAGAGAGAGGTGGGTTGGTCCTGCAGAGTCCCTTTGACGTGCATGTCTCTCCTCATGAGGGATGCGGGGCACATGTCTCCCAGTGCTTTTTGCCCTCTGCATGTCTGTTTCGGGAAATGTCTCTTGAGGTCTTTTGCCATTTTCCCCTTGGGTTTGGGGTTTTGTTGGGCTGTTGGCTGGTGTCTGCGGTCGAGCTGTTGATTGGGAGACCCCAGGCTGACCTGGGCTCTGGTGCCAGGAGGAAAGTGCCTGAGGGTCGTGCATGGAAGGTGGTCAAACGGTGATCCTTTGGTGAGCAGCTGTGTTAATCCCTGGGCAGTTTCTCGCCTGAGGTCTCCTGAAACGCCGTCCTTGTCTTTACCTTGGAGCCTCTTCCGTTCCCTCAATACAGCTGGTCCGGAAATCGGACCTAAGGCTGGTAGATTGACTGCGAAAAAGGGAGGTGTCCCCAAGAGTCCCCCCAATCCCCTGGGGAACAGAGCTGTCTTTGTCCCTGTGGCGGGCGTGCTCACCTCTGCTGCTGGGAAAACATCGACGTGCAGACAACTCAGGCCAGCTGCGGTGGGGTCCATACACTAGGAAGCACGAGGGAAAGAGAGGACAAAAGGAATGAACGGAAAGAAGCAGTATTCTGGCATAGGAATGAAGGCGTCACAGCTGGAAAGCTATGAACAAAATCAGTGGGTACATACCTACGGACCTGTCTCCATAACGGCATCGTGGCAGGGCTATCTCCCAAAGGGAGAAGGCTGTCCTGATAGGATGGGTTGGGAGCTGAAGGTTTGCATGGAGTGGCAAGGTGGAGGTGGGCCTCCAGGCTCCGAAAGCCTTTGAGAGAGCAATGGCCCTCCTGGATTGGCCCTTCTTGCTAGATCAGGCCGGCGGCGGGGGCGGCCGCGGCGGCGGCAGCGCAGCTGCGGGGGAAGGCCATTCCAGGAGCATATTGCCCCCAGCCAGTGCCGCCCTGGGGGGCGGCTGAGGCAGAGAGAGGAGGAAAACCTGAGAGTTGCTGTTAGAGCAGGTGTCCACAAGACGGCGCCAGAGCACCTTCTGGACCCAGGTGCAGCGGCAAGGCTGCAGGTGCAGGCTGAGTGGTGGGATGGAGAGTGTGTGGATAGGAAGCCACAGCAAGCACCCAGAGGCCTTTGCGTTGGTTCCTGGGCACCGGGGACTGTCTGGTCCAAGACGCCTCCTGTCAGGCAGAGGACACAGGCGTCCCTGTAGCATTGGGAGGTGGATCGGCAGCCTGGTGGCTTGGGAGTGTGCTTCGAAGGCTGCTGGAAGGAGTCACTGGGTGTCGGAACGCCTTGTGTTCCTCCAGACGCAGGAGCGGAGACCCGCCCAGCATCTGTGTGGTCTCGGGAGCTGGCCATTTGCAAGGCCCTGACCGTCGGTGGTGGATGTGGGTGGAGAATCAGGCGGCTGCTGCTGCTGCTGCTGCTGCTGCTGTGGAAGGAATGGGGGGCTTTGGTGGCTTTGTGGTGGACCCAGAGCTGGGCGAATCCCTGTGCTTCTCCCTTCCAAAGGCTCAGGGGAGTTTCCTTCTTGCCTTTTGAGAGGAGCCTCCCGTTTCCGGACGGGGCCAGGGTATGGAGGCCTGAGCGAACCCAGGTCTGGTGAATGAAGCAGGGTTGATTGGAATCACCCAGCAAGCTCTCAGGGAGTTCCCTCGTGGCTGCCTGGCTTGAGAGTGTCTATCTGTCAGTGCTGTGGCTGTGGACATGGCTCCAGCGAGATCCAAGTCTGGCCAAAGGGCACCCCATTGTCACAGGGGGCATCGAGATCCATTTATAAAGACGAAGAGATGGGGACAGTATGAGCTTAATTGAGAAAGAAGAAAAGGGGTACACATGCTTATTCTGACAGTGTAGCTAAGGGTATTGCCAGATGAGGCAGTCCCAAAGGCTCTCCTGACCCTCTGCCTCAGGTGGCAGAGTGTTTGAAGGGCAAGCCTTGGGATGGACAGCATCGCAGTGGATTCATTGCCGGGGCAGAGTGTATCTGCATGCCACACATGGGGGCAGGAACATCAATTAGGGATTTAGAAACATAAAAGGAAATGCTAGTACAGAAAGAAATTTATCCACGCTTGGTCATCACGTCGGGTCCCAGCTCATAGTGCCAGTGCCCCTTGTCAGGGTCAACGGAGCCCGCCTGGCTTCTCCTGAGAGGCAGGGCTATGTAGCATAGCACATGCTGTGGGGAATCCCAAGCCATTAAGGGTGTGGGATTTTATCGGTGATTATTTTCCATTCTCACGGATGTATGGTGCCCAGTTTCACTTGAGCACAAACGCGATCCAGTCGTACATGTATATGCATCTTCTTGTGGTCGCAGTGTCTTCCATTTTGGTTCCACAGAAGTGGCCAGGTAGAATCCCTGTGCTATAGAGCAGGACTTCATTGCTAACACATGCCAAGCACAAGAGGTTGACTCTACCACTCCCAAATCCCAGGCCTTCCCACAGCCTCCCCCTACCATCTGGCAACCACAGCGATGTTTTCCAGTCTATGAGCTGCTTCTACATAGAAAGGTTCGTTGGTTCCATTTGCTAGCTTCCACATAGAAGGGATAGCCCTTGGTATGTGTCGTTCGTGTTCCGACTTAGTTCACCTAGTATGAAACGAGGTGTCACCTAGCTTCTCGTGCCACCTACATGGCTGCGAATGGCATTTTCCTCTTGCTCTGGGGTTTTCGGGGTTCTGCTTTTTTTTTTTTTCTCAATGTTTGAGGAGCATTCCAATGTGTACATATCCACTCTCTTCCTAATCCAATCATCTCTCGATGGACATTGAGTTGTTTTCCATGGCTGGCTATTGGGAAGTGTGCTGCATGAACATAGCGGGGGCTTTTACATTTTTCAAAGACCCAATTCCGGAAATAGGACCAAGAGTGGGAGGCCTGGGTGCTGAGGTCGTCCGCTATTGATTTTTGTGGATTCCCTCGATCGTGTGGTCCATCGCGGTTGTCCACACGTACAAAAATACCCACCGTGGAGGAGGGCATCTTCTTGTCCACACCCTCTCAGGGATGTGTGCCTTGTAGACTTCCTAATGGTGGCCCTTCAGAGAGAGGTGGGTTGGTCCTGCAGAGTCCCTTTGACGTGCATGTCTCTCCTCATGAGGGATGCGGGGCACATGTCTCCCAGTGCTTTTTGCCCTCTGCATGTCTGTTTCGGGAAATGTCTCTTGAGGTCTTTTGCCATTTTCCCCTTGGGTTTGGGGTTTTGTTGGGCTGTTGGCTGGTGTCTGCGGTCGAGCTGTTGATTGGGAGACCCCAGGCTGACCTGGGCTCTGGTGCCAGGAGGAAAGTGCCTGAGGGTCGTGCATGGAAGGTGGTCAAACGGTGATCCTTTGGTGAGCAGCTGTGTTAATCCCTGGGCAGTTTCTCGCCTGAGGTCTCCTGAAACGCCGTCCTTGTCTTTACCTTGGAGCCTCTTCCGTTCCCTCAATACAGCTGGTCCGGAAATCGGACCTAAGGCTGGTAGATTGACTGCGAAAAAGGGAGGTGTCCCCAAGAGTCCCCCCAATCCCCTGGGGAACAGAGCTGTCTTTGTCCCTGTGGCGGGCGTGCTCACCTCTGCTGCTGGGAAAACATCGACGTGCAGACAACTCAGGCCAGCTGCGGTGGGGTCCATACACTAGGAAGCACGAGGGAAAGAGAGGACAAAAGGAATGAACGGAAAGAAGCAGTATTCTGGCATAGGAATGAAGGCGTCACAGCTGGAAAGCTATGAACAAAATCAGTGGGTACATACCTACGGACCTGTCTCCATAACGGCATCGTGGCAGGGCTATCTCCCAAAGGGAGAAGGCTGTCCTGATAGGATGGGTTGGGAGCTGAAGGTTTGCATGGAGTGGCAAGGTGGAGGTGGGCCTCCAGGCTCCGAAAGCCTTTGAGAGAGCAATGGCCCTCCTGGATTGGCCCTTCTTGCTAGATCAGGCCGGCGGCGGGGGCGGCCGCGGCGGCGGCAGCGCAGCTGCGGGGGAAGGCCATTCCAGGAGCATATTGCCCCCAGCCAGTGCCGCCCTGGGGGGCGGCTGAGGCAGAGAGAGGAGGAAAACCTGAGAGTTGCTGTTAGAGCAGGTGTCCACAAGACGGCGCCAGAGCACCTTCTGGACCCAGGTGCAGCGGCAAGGCTGCAGGTGCAGGCTGAGTGGTGGGATGGAGAGTGTGTGGATAGGAAGCCACAGCAAGCGCCCAGAGGCCTTTGCGTTGGTTCCTGGGCACCGGGGACTGTCTGGTCCAAGACGCCTCCTGTCAGGCAGAGGACACAGGCGTCCCTGTAGCATTGGGAGGTGGATCGGCAGCCTGGTGGCTTGGGAGTGTGCTTCGAAGGCTGCTGGAAGGAGTCACTGGGTGTCGGAACGCCTTGTGTTCCTCCAGACGCAGGAGCGGAGACCCGCCCAGCATCTGTGTGGTCTCGGGAGCTGGCCATTTGCAAGGCCCTGACCGTCGGTGGTGGATGTGGGTGGAGAATCAGGCGGCTGCTGCTGCTGCTGCTGCTGCTGCTGTGGAAGGAATGGGGGGCTTTGGTGGCTTTGTGGTGGACCCAGAGCTGGGCGAATCCCTGTGCTTCTCCCTTCCAAAGGCTCAGGGGAGTTTCCTTCTTGCCTTTTGAGAGGAGCCTCCCGTTTCCGGACGGGGCCAGGGTATGGAGGCCTGAGCGAACCCAGGTCTGGTGAATGAAGCAGGGTTGATTGGAATCACCCAGCAAGCTCTCAGGGAGTTCCCTCGTGGCTGCCTGGCTTGAGAGTGTCTATCTGTCAGTGCTGTGGCTGTGGACATGGCTCCAGCGAGATCCAAGTCTGGCCAAAGGGCACCCCATTGTCACAGGGGGCATCGAGATCCATTTATAAAGACGAAGAGATGGGGACAGTATGAGCTTAATTGAGAAAGAAGAAAAGGGGTACACATGCTTATTCTGACAGTGTAGCTAAGGGTATTGCCAGATGAGGCAGTCCCAAAGGCTCTCCTGACCCTCTGCCTCAGGTGGCAGAGTGTTTGAAGGGCAAGCCTTGGGATGGACAGCATCGCAGTGGATTCATTGCCGGGGCAGAGTGTATCTGCATGCCACACATGGGGGCAGGAACATCAATTAGGGATTTAGAAACATAAAAGGAAATGCTAGTACAGAAAGAAATTTATCCACGCTTGGTCATCACGTCGGGTCCCAGCTCATAGTGCCAGTGCCCCTTGTCAGGGTCAACGGAGCCCGCCTGGCTTCTCCTGAGAGGCAGGGCTATGTAGCATAGCACATGCTGTGGGGAATCCCAAGCCATTAAGGGTGTGGGATTTTATCGGTGATTATTTTCCATTCTCACGGATGTATGGTGCCCAGTTTCACTTGAGCACAAACGCGATCCAGTCGTACATGTATATGCATCTTCTTGTGGTCGCAGTGTCTTCCATTTTGGTTCCACAGAAGTGGCCAGGTAGAATCCCTGTGCTATAGAGCAGGACTTCATTGCTAACACATGCCAAGCACAAGAGGTTGACTCTACCACTCCCAAATCCCAGGCCTTCCCACAGCCTCCCCCTACCATCTGGCAACCACAGCGATGTTTTCCAGTCTATGAGCTGCTTCTACATAGAAAGGTTCGTTGGTTCCATTTGCTAGCTTCCACATAGAAGGGATAGCCCTTGGTATGTGTCGTTCGTGTTCCGACTTAGTTCACCTAGTATGAAACGAGGTGTCACCTAGCTTCTCGTGCCACCTACATGGCTGCGAATGGCATTTTCCTCTTGCTCTGGGGTTTTCGGGGTTCTGCTTTTTTTTTTTTTTCTCAATGTTTGAGGAGCATTCCAATGTGTACATATCCACTCTCTTCCTAATCCAATCATCTCTCGATGGACATTGAGTTGTTTTCCATGGCTGGCTATTGGGAAGTGTGCTGCATGAACATAGCGGGGGCTTTTACATTTTTCAAAGACCCAATTCCGGAAATAGGACCAAGAGTGGGAGGCCTGGGTGCTGAGGTCGTCCGCTATTGATTTTTGTGGATTCCCTCGATCGTGTGGTCCATCGCGGTTGTCCACACGTACAAAAATACCCACCGTGGAGGAGGGCATCTTCTTGTCCACACCCTCTCAGGGATGTGTGCCTTGTAGACTTCCTAATGGTGGCCCTTCAGAGAGAGGTGGGTTGGTCCTGCAGAGTCCCTTTGACGTGCATGTCTCTCCTCATGAGGGATGCGGGGCACATGTCTCCCAGTGCTTTTTGCCCTCTGCATGTCTGTTTCGGGAAATGTCTCTTGAGGTCTTTTGCCATTTTCCCCTTGGGTTTGGGGTTTTGTTGGGCTGTTGGCTGGTGTCTGCGGTCGAGCTGTTGATTGGGAGACCCCAGGCTGACCTGGGCTCTGGTGCCAGGAGGAAAGTGCCTGAGGGTCGTGCATGGAAGGTGGTCAAACGGTGATCCTTTGGTGAGCAGCTGTGTTAATCCCTGGGCAGTTTCTCGCCTGAGGTCTCCTGAAACGCCGTCCTTGTCTTTACCTTGGAGCCTCTTCCGTTCCCTCAATACAGCTGGTCCGGAAATCGGACCTAAGGCTGGTAGATTGACTGCGAAAAAGGGAGGTGTCCCCAAGAGTCCCCCCAATCCCCTGGGGAACAGAGCTGTCTTTGTCCCTGTGGCGGGCGTGCTCACCTCTGCTGCTGGGAAAACATCGACGTGCAGACAACTCAGGCCAGCTGCGGTGGGGTCCATACACTAGGAAGCACGAGGGAAAGAGAGGACAAAAGGAATGAACGGAAAGAAGCAGTATTCTGGCATAGGAATGAAGGCGTCACAGCTGGAAAGCTATGAACAAAATCAGTGGGTACATACCTACGGACCTGTCTCCATAACGGCATCGTGGCAGGGCTATCTCCCAAAGGGAGAAGGCTGTCCTGATAGGATGGGTTGGGAGCTGAAGGTTTGCATGGAGTGGCAAGGTGGAGGTGGGCCTCCAGGCTCCGAAAGCCTTTGAGAGAGCAATGGCCCTCCTGGATTGGCCCTTCTTGCTAGATCAGGCCGGCGGCGGGGGCGGCCGCGGCGGCGGCAGCGCAGCTGCGGGGGAAGGCCATTCCAGGAGCATATTGCCCCCAGCCAGTGCCGCCCTGGGGGGCGGCTGAGGCAGAGAGAGGAGGAAAACCTGAGAGTTGCTGTTAGAGCAGGTGTCCACAAGACGGCGCCAGAGCACCTTCTGGACCCAGGTGCAGCGGCAAGGCTGCAGGTGCAGGCTGAGTGGTGGGATGGAGAGTGTGTGGATAGGAAGCCACAGCAAGCGCCCAGAGGCCTTTGCGTTGGTTCCTGGGCACCGGGGACTGTCTGGTCCAAGACGCCTCCTGTCAGGCAGAGGACACAGGCGTCCCTGTAGCATTGGGAGGTGGATCGGCAGCCTGGTGGCTTGGGAGTGTGCTTCGAAGGCTGCTGGAAGGAGTCACTGGGTGTCGGAACGCCTTGTGTTCCTCCAGACGCAGGAGCGGAGACCCGCCCAGCATCTGTGTGGTCTCGGGAGCTGGCCATTTGCAAGGCCCTGACCGTCGGTGGTGGATGTGGGTGGAGAATCAGGCGGCTGCTGCTGCTGCTGCTGCTGCTGCTGCTGTGGAAGGAATGGGGGGCTTTGGTGGCTTTGTGGTGGACCCAGAGCTGGGCGAATCCCTGTGCTTCTCCCTTCCAAAGGCTCAGGGGAGTTTCCTTCTTGCCTTTTGAGAGGAGCCTCCCGTTTCCGGACGGGGCCAGGGTATGGAGGCCTGAGCGAACCCAGGTCTGGTGAATGAAGCAGGGTTGATTGGAATCACAGGGAGGTTCACTCGTGGCTGCCTGTCTTGAGAGTGTCTATCTGTCAGTGCTGTGGCTGTGGACATGGCTCCAGCGAGATCCAAGTCTGGCCAAAGGGCACCCCATTGTCACAGGGGGCATCGAGATCCATTTATAAAGACGAAGAGATGGGGACAGTATGAGCTTAATTGAGAAAGAAGAAAAGGGGTACACATGCTTATTCTGACAGTGTAGCTAAGGGTATTGCCAGATGAGGCCGTCCCAAAGGCTCTCCTGACCCTCTGCCTCAGGTGGCAGAGTGTTTGAAGGGCAAGCCTTGGGATGGACAGCATCGCAGTGGATTCATTGCCGGGGCAGAGTGTATCTGCATGCCACACATGGGGGCAGGAACATCAATTAGGGATTTAGAAACATAAAAGGAAAGGCTAGTACAGAAAGAAATTTATCCACGCTTGGTCATCACGTCGGGTCCCAGCTCATAGTGCCAGTGCCCCTTGTCAGGGTCAACGGAGCCCGCCTGGCTTCTCCTGAGAGGCAGGGCTATGTAGCATAGCACATGCTGTGGGGAATCCCAAGCCATTAAGGGTGTGGGATTTTATCGGTGATTATTTTCCATTCTCACGGATGTATGGTGCCCAGTTTCACTTGAGCACAAACGCGATCCAGTCGTACATGTATATGCATCTTCTTTTGGTCGCAGTGTCTTCCATTTTGGTTCCACAGAAGTGGCCAGGTAGAATCCCTGTGCTATAGAGCAGGACTTCATTGCTAACACATGCCAAGCACAAGAGGTTGACGCTACCACTCCCAAATCCCAGGCCTTCCCACAGCCTCCCCCTACCATCTGGCAACCACAGCGATGTTTTCCAGTCTATGAGCTGCTTCTACATAGAAAGGTTCGTTGGTTCCATTTGCTAGCTTCCACATAGAAGGGATAGCCCTTGGTATGTGTCGTTCGTGTTCCGACTTAGTTCACCTAGTATGAAACGAGGTGTCACCTAGCTTCTCGTGCCACCTACATGGCTGCGAATGGCATTTTCCTCTTGCTCTGGGGTTTTCGGGGTTCTGCTTTTTTTTTTTTTTCTCAATGTTTGAGGAGCATTCCAATGTGTACATATCCACTCTCTTCCTAATCCAATCATCTCTCGATGGACATTGAGTTGTTTTCCATGGCTGGCTATTGGGAAGTGTGCTGCATGAACATAGCGGGGGCTTTTACATTTTTCAAAGACCCAATTCCGGAAATAGGACCAAGAGTGGGAGGCCTGGGTGCTGAGGTCGTCCGCTATTGATTTTTGTGGATTCCCTCGATCGTGTGGTCCATCGCGGTTGTCCACACGTACAAAAATACCCACCGTGGAGGAGGGCATCTTCTTGTCCACACCCTCTCAGGGATGTGTGCCTTGTAGACTTCCTAATGGTGGCCCTTCAGAGAGAGGTGGGTTGGTCCTGCAGAGTCCCTTTGACGTGCATGTCTCTCCTCATGAGGGATGCGGGGCACATGTCTCCCAGTGCTTTTTGCCCTCTGCATGTCTGTTTCGGGAAATGTCTCTTGAGGTCTTTTGCCATTTTCCCCTTGGGTTTGGGGTTTTGTTGGGCTGTTGGCTGGTGTCTGCGGTCGAGCTGTTGATTGGGAGACCCCAGGCTGACCTGGGCTCTGGTGCCAGGAGGAAAGTGCCTGAGGGTCGTGCATGGAAGGTGGTCAAACGGTGATCCTTTGGTGAGCAGCTGTGTTAATCCCTGGGCAGTTTCTCGCCTGAGGTCTCCTGAAACGCCGTCCTTGTCTTTACCTTGGAGCCTCTTCCGTTCCCTCAATACAGCTGGTCCGGAAATCGGACCTAAGGCTGGTAGATTGACTGCGAAAAAGGGAGGTGTCCCCAAGAGTCCCCCCAATCCCCTGGGGAACAGAGCTGTCTTTGTCCCTGTGGCGGGCGTGCTCACCTCTGCTGCTGGGAAAACATCGACGTGCAGACAACTCAGGCCAGCTGCGGTGGGGTCCATACACTAGGAAGCACGAGGGAAAGAGAGGACAAAAGGAATGAACGGAAAGAAGCAGTATTCTGGCATAGGAATGAAGGCGTCACAGCTGGAAAGCTATGAACAAAATCAGTGGGTACATACCTACGGACCTGTCTCCATAACGGCATCGTGGCAGGGCTATCTCCCAAAGGGAGAAGGCTGTCCTGATAGGATGGGTTGGGAGCTGAAGGTTTGCATGGAGTGGCAAGGTGGAGGTGGGCCTCCAGGCTCCGAAAGCCTTTGAGAGAGCAATGGCCCTCCTGGATTGGCCCTTCTTGCTAGATCAGGCCGGCGGCGGGGGCGGCCGCGGCGGCGGCAGCGCAGCTGCGGGGGAAGGCCATTCCAGGAGCATATTGCCCCCAGCCAGTGCCGCCCTGGGGGGCGGCTGAGGCAGAGAGAGGAGGAAAACCTGAGAGTTGCTGTTAGAGCAGGTGTCCACAAGACGGCGCCAGAGCACCTTCTGGACCCAGGTGCAGCGGCAAGGCTGCAGGTGCAGGCTGAGTGGTGGGATGGAGAGTGTGTGGATAGGAAGCCACAGCAAGCGCCCAGAGGCCTTTGCGTTGGTTCCTGGGCACCGGGGACTGTCTGGTCCAAGACGCCTCCTGTCAGGCAGAGGACACAGGCGTCCCTGTAGCATTGGGAGGTGGATCGGCAGCCTGGTGGCTTGGGAGTGTGCTTCGAAGGCTGCTGGAAGGAGTCACTGGGTGTCGGAACGCCTTGTGTTCCTCCAGACGCAGGAGCGGAGACCCGCCCAGCATCTGTGTGGTCTCGGGAGCTGGCCATTTGCAAGGCCCTGACCGTCGGTGGTGGATGTGGGTGGAGAATCAGGCGGCTGCTGCTGCTGCTGCTGCTGCTGCTGCTGCTGCTGCTGCTGTGGAAGGAATGGGGGGCTTTGGTGGCTTTGTGGTGGACCCAGAGCTGGGCGAATCCCTGTGCTTCTCCCTTCCAAAGGCTCAGGGGAGTTTCCTTCTTGCCTTTTGAGAGGAGCCTCCTGTTTCCGGACGGGGCCAGGGTATGGAGGCCTGAGCGAACCCAGGTCTGGTGAATGAAGCAGGGTTGATTGGAATCACCCAGCAAGCTCTCAGGGAGTTCCCTCGTGGCTGCCTGGCTTGAGAGTGTCTATCTGGCAGTGCTGTGGCTGTGGACATGGCTCCAGCGAGATCCAAGTCTGGCCAAAGGGCACCCCATTGTCACAGGGGGCATCGAGATCCATTTATAAAGACGAAGAGATGGGGACAGTATGAGCTTAATTGAGAAAGAAGAAAAGGGGTACACATGCTTATTCTGACAGTGTAGCTAAGGGTATTGCCAGATGAGGCAGTCCCAAAGGCTCTCCTGACCCTCTGCCTCAGGTGGCAGAGTGTTTGAAGGGCAAGCCTTGGGATGGACAGCATCGCAGTGGATTCATTGCCGGGGCAGAGTGTATCTGCATGCCACACATGGGGGCAGGAACATCAATTAGGGATTTAGAAACATAAAAGGAAATGCTAGTACAGAAAGAAATTTATCCACGCTTGGTCATCACGTCGGGTCCCAGCTCATAGTGCCAGTGCCCCTTGTCAGGGTCAACGGAGCCCGCCTGGCTTCTCCTGAGAGGCAGGGCTATGTAGCATAGCACATGCTGTGGGGAATCCCAAGCCATTAAGGGTGTGGGATTTTATCGGTGATTATTTTCCATTCTCACGGATGTATGGTGCCCAGTTTCACTTGAGCACAAACGCGACCCAGTCGTACATGTATATGCATCTTCTTTTGGTCGCAGTGTCTTCCATTTTGGTTCCACAGAAGTGGCCAGGTAGAATCCCTGTGCTATAGAGCAGGACTTCATTGCTAACACATGCCAAGCACAAGAGGTTGACTCTACCACTCCCAAATCCCAGGCCTTCCCACAGCCTCCCCCTACCATCTGGCAACCACAGCGATGTTTTCCAGTCTATGAGCTGCTTCTACATAGAAAGGTTCGTAGGTTCCACTTGCTAGCTTCCACATAGAAGGGATAGCCCTTGGTATGTGTCGTTCGTGTTCCGACTTAGTTCACCTAGTATGAAACGAGGTGTCACCTAGCTTCTCGTGCCACCTACATGGCTGCGAATGGCATTTTCCTCTTGCTCTGGGGTTTTCGGGGTTCTGCTTTTTTTTTTTTTTTCTCAATGTTTGAGGAGCATTCCAATGTGTACATATCCACTCTCTTCCTAATCCAATCATCTCTCGATGGACATTGAGTTGTTTTCCATGGCTGGCTATTGGGAAGTGTGCTGCATGAACATAGCGGGGGCTTTTACATTTTTCAAAGACCCAATTCCGGAAATAGGACCAAGAGTGGGAGGCCTGGGTGCTGAGGTCGTCCGCTATTGATTTTTGTGGATTCCCTCGATCGTGTGGTCCATCGCGGTTGTCCACACGTACAAAAATACCCACCGTGGAGGAGGGCATCTTCTTGTCCACACCCTCTCAGGGATGTGTGCCTTGTAGACTTCCTAATGGTGGCCCTTCAGAGAGAGGTGGGTTGGTCCTGCAGAGTCCCTTTGACGTGCATGTCTCTCCTCATGAGGGATGCGGGGCACATGTCTCCCAGTGCTTTTTGCCCTCTGCATGTCTGTTTCGGGAAATGTCTCTTGAGGTCTTTTGCCATTTTCCCCTTGGGTTTGGGGTTTTGTTGGGCTGTTGGCTGGTGTCTGCGGTCGAGCTGTTGATTGGGAGACCCCAGGCTGACCTGGGCTCTGGTGCCAGGAGGAAAGTGCCTGAGGGTCGTGCATGGAAGGTGGTCAAACGGTGATCCTTTGGTGAGCAGCTGTGTTAATCCCTGGGCAGTTTCTCGCCTGAGGTCTCCTGAAACGCCGTCCTTGTCTTTACCTTGGAGCCTCTTCCGTTCCCTCAATACAGCTGGTCCGGAAATCGGACCTAAGGCTGGTAGATTGACTGGGAAAAAGGGAGGTGTCCCCAAGAGTCCCCCCAATCCCCTGGGGAACAGAGCTGTCTTTGTCCCTGTGGCGGGCGTGCTCACCTCTGCTGCTGGGAAAACATCGACGTGCAGACAACTCAGGCCAGCTGCGGTGGGGTCCATACACTAGGAAGCACGAGGGAAAGAGAGGACAAAAGGAATGAACGGAAAGAAGCAGTATTCTGGCATAGGAATGAAGGCGTCACAGCTGGAAAGCTATGAACAAAATCAGTGGGTACATACCTACGGACCTGTCTCCATAACGGCATCGTGGCAGGGCTATCTCCCAAAGGGAGAAGGCTGTCCTGATAGGATGGGTTGGGAGCTGAAGGTTTGCATGGAGTGGCAAGGTGGAGGTGGGCCTCCAGGCTCCGAAAGCCTTTGAGAGAGCAATGGCCCTCCTGGATTGGCCCTTCTTGCTAGATCAGGCCGGCGGCGGGGGCGGCCGCGGCGGCGGCAGCGCAGCTGCGGGGGAAGGCCATTCCAGGAGCATATTGCCCCCAGCCAGTGCCGCCCTGGGGGGCGGCTGAGGCAGAGAGAGGAGGAAAACCTGAGAGTTGCTGTTAGAGCAGGTGTCCACAAGACGGCGCCAGAGCACCTTCTGGACCCAGGTGCAGCGGCAAGGCTGCAGGTGCAGGCTGAGTGGTGGGATGGAGAGTGTGTGGATAGGAAGCCACAGCAAGCGCCCAGAGGCCTTTGCGTTGGTTCCTGGGCACCGGGGACTGTCTGGTCCAAGACGCCTCCTGTCAGGCAGAGGACACAGGCGTCCCTGTAGCATTGGGAGGTGGATCGGCAGCCTGGTGGCTTGGGAGTGTGCTTCGAAGGCTGCTGGAAGGAGTCACTGGGTGTCGGAACGCCTTGTGTTCCTCCAGACGCAGGAGCGGAGACCCGCCCAGCATCTGTGTGGTCTCGGGAGCTGGCCATTTGCAAGGCCCTGACCGTCGGTGGTGGATGTGGGTGGAGAATCAGGCGGCTGCTGCTGCTGCTGCTGCTGCTGCTGCTGCTGCTGCTGCTGTGGAAGGAATGGGGGGCTTTGGTGGCTTTGTGGTGGACCCAGAGCTGGGCGAATCCCTGTGCTTCTCCCTTCCAAAGGCTCAGGGGAGTTTCCTTCTTGCCTTTTGAGAGGAGCCTCCTGTTTCCGGACGGGGCCAGGGTATGGAGGCCTGAGCGAACCCAGGTCTGGTGAATGAAGCAGGGTTGATTGGAATCACCCAGCAAGCTCTCAGGGAGTTCCCTCGTGGCTGCCTGGCTTGAGAGTGTCTATCTGTCAGTGCTGTGGCTGTGGACATGGCTCCAGCGAGATCCAAGTCTGGCCAAAGGGCACCCCATTGTCACAGGGGGCATCGAGATCCATTTATAAAGACGAAGAGATGGGGACAGTATGAGCTTAATTGAGAAAGAAGAAAAGGGGTACACATGCTTATTCTGACAGTGTAGCTAAGGGTATTGCCAGATGAGGCAGTCCCAAAGGCTCTCCTGACCCTCTGCCTCAGGTGGCAGAGTGTTTGAAGGGCAAGCCTTGGGATGGACAGCATCGCAGTGGATTCATTGCCGGGGCAGAGTGTATCTGCATGCCACACATGGGGGCAGGAACATCAATTAGGGATTTAGAAACATAAAAGGAAATGCTAGTACAGAAAGAAATTTATCCACGCTTGGTCATCACGTCGGGTCCCAGCTCATAGTGCCAGTGCCCCTTGTCAGGGTCAACGGAGCCCGCCTGGCTTCTCCTGAGAGGCAGGGCTATGTAGCATAGCACATGCTGTGGGGAATCCCAAGCCATTAAGGGTGTGGGATTTTATCGGTGATTATTTTCCATTCTCACGGATGTATGGTGCCCAGTTTCACTTGAGCACAAACGCGATCCAGTCGTACATGTATATGCATCTTCTTTTGGTCGCAGTGTCTTCCATTTTGGTTCCACAGAAGTGGCCAGGTATAATCCCTGTGCTATAGAGCAGGACTTCATTGCTAACACATGCCAAGCACAAGAGGTTGACTCTACCACTCCCAAATCCCAGGCCTTCCCACAGCCTCCCCCTACCATCTGGCAACCACAGCGATGTTTTCCAGTCTATGAGCTGCTTCTACATAGAAAGGTTCGTAGGTTCCACTTGCTAGCTTCCACATAGAAGGGATAGCCCTTGGTATGTGTCGTTCGTGTTCCGACTTAGTTCACCTAGTATGAAACGAGGTGTCACCTAGCTTCTCGTGCCACCTACATGGCTGCGAATGGCATTTTCCTCTTGCTCTGGGGTTTTCGGGGTTCTGCTTTTTTTTTTTTTCTCAATGTTTGAGGAGCATTCCAATGTGTACATATCCACTCTCTTCCTAATCCAATCATCTCTCGATGGACATTGAGTTGTTTTCCATGGCTGGCTATTGGGAAGTGTGCTGCATGAACATAGCGGGGGCTTTTACATTTTTCAAAGACCCAATTCCGGAAATAGGACCAAGAGTGGGAGGCCTGGGTGCTGAGGTCGTCCGCTATTGATTTTTGTGGATTCCCTCGATCGTGTGGTCCATCGCGGTTGTCCACACGTACAAAAATACCCACCGTGGAGGAGGGCATCTTCTTGTCCACACCCTCTCAGGGATGTGTGCCTTGTAGACTTCCTAATGGTGGCCCTTCAGAGAGAGGTGGGTTGGTCCTGCAGAGTCCCTTTGACGTGCATGTCTCTCCTCATGAGGGATGCGGGGCACATGTCTCCCAGTGCTTTTTGCCCTCTGCATGTCTGTTTCGGGAAATGTCTCTTGAGGTCTTTTGCCATTTTCCCCTTGGGTTTGGGGTTTTGTTGGGCTGTTGGCTGGTGTCTGCGGTCGAGCTGTTGATTGGGAGACCCCAGGCTGACCTGGGCTCTGGTGCCAGGAGGAAAGTGCCTGAGGGTCGTGCATGGAAGGTGGTCAAACGGTGATCCTTTGGTGAGCAGCTGTGTTAATCCCTGGGCAGTTTCTCGCCTGAGGTCTCCTGAAACGCCGTCCTTGTCTTTACCTTGGAGCCTCTTCCGTTCCCTCAATACAGCTGGTCCGGAAATCGGACCTAAGGCTGGTAGATTGACTGCGAAAAAGGGAGGTGTCCCCAAGAGTCCCCCCAATCCCCTGGGGAACAGAGCTGTCTTTGTCCCTGTGGCGGGCGTGCTCACCTCTGCTGCTGGGAAAACATCGACGTGCAGACAACTCAGGCCAGCTGCGGTGGGGTCCATACACTAGGAAGCACGAGGGAAAGAGAGGACAAAAGGAATGAACGGAAAGAAGCAGTATTCTGGCATAGGAATGAAGGCGTCACAGCTGGAAAGCTATGAACAAAATCAGTGGGTACATACCTACGGACCTGTCTCCATAACGGCATCGTGGCAGGGCTATCTCCCAAAGGGAGAAGGCTGTCCTGATAGGATGGGTTGGGAGCTGAAGGTTTGCATGGAGTGGCAAGGTGGAGGTGGGCCTCCAGGCTCCGAAAGCCTTTGAGAGAGCAATGGCCCTCCTGGATTGGCCCTTCTTGCTAGATCAGGCCGGCGGCGGGGGCGGCCGCGGCGGCGGCAGCGCAGCTGCGGGGGAAGGCCATTCCAGGAGCATATTGCCCCCAGCCAGTGCCGCCCTGGGGGGCGGCTGAGGCAGAGAGAGGAGGAAAACCTGAGAGTTGCTGTTAGAGCAGGTGTCCACAAGACGGCGCCAGAGCACCTTCTGGACCCAGGTGCAGCGGCAAGGCTGCAGGTGCAGGCTGAGTGGTGGGATGGAGAGTGTGTGGATAGGAAGCCACAGCAAGCGCCCAGAGGCCTTTGCGTTGGTTCCTGGGCACCGGGGACTGTCTGGTCCAAGACGCCTCCTGTCAGGCAGAGGACACAGGCGTCCCTGTAGCATTGGGAGGTGGATCGGCAGCCTGGTGGCTTGGGAGTGTGCTTCGAAGGCTGCTGGAAGGAGTCACTGGGTGTCGGAACGCCTTGTGTTCCTCCAGACGCAGGAGCGGAGACCCGCCCAGCATCTGTGTGGTCTCGGGAGCTGGCCATTTGCAAGGCCCTGACCGTCGGTGGTGGATGTGGGTGGAGAATCAGGCGGCTGCTGCTGCTGCTGCTGCTGCTGCTGCTGCTGCTGCTGCTGTGGAAGGAATGGGGGGCTTTGGTGGCTTTGTGGTGGACCCAGAGCTGGGCGAATCCCTGTGCTTCTCCCTTCCAAAGGCTCAGGGGAGTTTCCTTCTTGCCTTTTGAGAGGAGCCTCCTGTTTCCGGACGGGGCCAGGGTATGGAGGCCTGAGCGAACCCAGGTCTGGTGAATGAAGCAGGGTTGATTGGAATCACCCAGCAAGCTCTCAGGGAGTTCCCTCGTGGCTGCCTGGCTTGAGAGTGTCTATCTGTCAGTGCTGTGGCTGTGGACATGGCTCCAGCGAGATCCAAGTCTGGCCAAAGGGCACCCCATTGTCACAGGGGGCATCGAGATCCATTTATAAAGACGAAGAGATGGGGACAGTATGAGCTTAATTGAGAAAGAAGAAAAGGGGTACACATGCTTATTCTGACAGTGTAGCTAAGGGTATTGCCAGATGAGGCAGTCCCAAAGGCTCTCCTGACCCTCTGCCTCAGGTGGCAGAGTGTTTGAAGGGCAAGCCTTGGGATGGACAGCATCGCAGTGGATTCATTGCCGGGGCAGAGTGTATCTGCATGCCACACATGGGGGCAGGAACATCAATTAGGGATTTAGAAACATAAAAGGAAAGGCTAGTACAGAAAGAAATTTATCCACGCTTGGTCATCACGTCGGGTCCCAGCTCATAGTGCCAGTGCCCCTTGTCAGGGTCAACGGAGCCCGCCTGGCTTCTCCTGAGAGGCAGGGCTATGTACCATAGCACATGCTGTGGGGAATCCCAAGCCATTAAGGGTGTGGGATTTTATCGGTGATTATTTTCCATTCTCACGGATGTATGGTGCCCAGTTTCACTTGAGCACAAACGCGATCCAGTCGTACATGTATATGCATCTTCTTGTGGTCGCAGTGTCTTCCATTTTGGTTCCACAGAAGTGGCCAGGTATAATCCCTGTGCTATAGAGCAGGACTTCATTGCTAACACATGCCAAGCACAAGAGGTTGACTCTACCACTCCCAAATCCCAGGCCTTCCCACAGCCTCCCCCTACCATCTGGCAACCACAGCGATGTTTTCCAGTCTATGAGCTGCTTCTACATAGAAAGGTTCGTAGGTTCCACTTGCTAGCTTCCACATAGAAGGGATAGCCCTTGGTATGTGTCGTTCGTGTTCCGACTTAGTTCACCTAGTATGAAACGAGGTGTCACCTAGCTTCTCGTGCCACCTACATGGCTGCGAATGGCATTTTCCTCTTGCTCTGGGGTTTTCGGGGTTCTGCTTTTTTTTTTTTTTTTCTCAATGTTTGAGGAGCATTCCAATGTGTACATATCCACTCTCTTCCTAATCCAATCATCTCTCGATGGACATTGAGTTGTTTTCCATGGCTGGCTATTGGGAAGTGTGCTGCATGAACATAGCGGGGGCTTTTACATTTTTCAAAGACCCAATTCCGGAAATAGGACCAAGAGTGGGAGGCCTGGGTGCTGAGGTCGTCCGCTATTGATTTTTGTGGATTCCCTCGATCGTGTGGTCCATCGCGGTTGTCCACACGTACAAAAATACCCACCGTGGAGGAGGGCATCTTCTTGTCCACACCCTCTCAGGGATGTGTGCCTTGTAGACTTCCTAATGGTGGCCCTTCAGAGAGAGGTGGGTTGGTCCTGCAGAGTCCCTTTGACGTGCATGTCTCTCCTCATGAGGGATGCGGGGCACATGTCTCCCAGTGCTTTTTGCCCTCTGCATGTCTGTTTCGGGAAATGTCTCTTGAGGTCTTTTGCCATTTTCCCCTTGGGTTTGGGGTTTTGTTGGGCTGTTGGCTGGTGTCTGCGGTCGAGCTGTTGATTGGGAGACCCCAGGCTGACCTGGGCTCTGGTGCCAGGAGGAAAGTGCCTGAGGGTCGTGCATGGAAGGTGGTCAAACGGTGATCCTTTGGTGAGCAGCTGTGTTAATCCCTGGGCAGTTTCTCGCCTGAGGTCTCCTGAAACGCCGTCCTTGTCTTTACCTTGGAGCCTCTTCCGTTCCCTCAATACAGCTGGTCCGGAAATCGGACCTAAGGCTGGTAGATTGACTGGGAAAAAGGGAGGTGTCCCCAAGAGTCCCCCCAATCCCCTGGGGAACAGAGCTGTCTTTGTCCCTGTGGCGGGCGTGCTCACCTCTGCTGCTGGGAAAACATCGACGTGCAGACAACTCAGGCCAGCTGCGGTGGGGTCCATACACTAGGAAGCACGAGGGAAAGAGAGGACAAAAGGAATGAACGGAAAGAAGCAGTATTCTGGCATAGGAATGAAGGCGTCACAGCTGGAAAGCTATGAACAAAATCAGTGGGTACATACCTACGGACCTGTCTCCATAACGGCATCGTGGCAGGGCTATCTCCCAAAGGGAGAAGGCTGTCCTGATAGGATGGGTTGGGAGCTGAAGGTTTGCATGGAGTGGCAAGGTGGAGGTGGGCCTCCAGGCTCCGAAAGCCTTTGAGAGAGCAATGGCCCTCCTGGATTGGCCCTTCTTGCTAGATCAGGCCGGCGGCGGGGGCGGCCGCGGCGGCGGCAGCGCAGCTGCGGGGGAAGGCCATTCCAGGAGCATATTGCCCCCAGCCAGTGCCGCCCTGGGGGGCGGCTGAGGCAGAGAGAGGAGGAAAACCTGAGAGTTGCTGTTAGAGCAGGTGTCCACAAGACGGCGCCAGAGCACCTTCTGGACCCAGGTGCAGCGGCAAGGCTGCAGGTGCAGGCTGAGTGGTGGGATGGAGAGTGTGTGGATAGGAAGCCACAGCAAGCGCCCAGAGGCCTTTGCGTTGGTTCCTGGGCACCGGGGACTGTCTGGTCCAAGACGCCTCCTGTCAGGCAGAGGACACAGGCGTCCCTGTAGCATTGGGAGGTGGATCGGCAGCCTGGTGGCTTGGGAGTGTGCTTCGAAGGCTGCTGGAAGGAGTCACTGGGTGTCGGAACGCCTTGTGTTCCTCCAGACGCAGGAGCGGAGACCCGCCCAGCATCTGTGTGGTCTCGGGAGCTGGCCATTTGCAAGGCCCTGACCGTCGGTGGTGGATGTGGGTGGAGAATCAGGCGGCTGCTGCTGCTGCTGCTGCTGCTGCTGCTGCTGCTGCTGCTGTGGAAGGAATGGGGGGCTTTGGTGGCTTTGTGGTGGACCCAGAGCTGGGCGAATCCCTGTGCTTCTCCCTTCCAAAGGCTCAGGGGAGTTTCCTTCTTGCCTTTTGAGAGGAGCCTCCCGTTTCCGGACGGGGCCAGGGTATGGAGGCCTGAGCGAACCCAGGTCTGGTGAATGAAGCAGGGTTGATTGGAATCACCCAGCAAGCTCTCAGGGAGTTCCCTCGTGGCTGCCTGGCTTGAGAGTGTCTATCTGGCAGTGCTGTGGCTGTGGACATGGCTCCAGCGAGATCCAAGTCTGGCCAAAGGGCACCCCATTGTCACAGGGGGCATCGAGATCCATTTATAAAGACGAAGAGATGGGGACAGTATGAGCTTAATTGAGAAAGAAGAAAAGGGGTACACATGCTTATTCTGACAGTGTAGCTAAGGGTATTGCCAGATGAGGCAGTCCCAAAGGCTCTCCTGACCCTCTGCCTCAGGTGGCAGAGTGTTTGAAGGGCAAGCCTTGGGATGGACAGCATCACAGTGGATTCATTGCCGGGGCAGAGTGTATCTGCATGCCACACATGGGGGCAGGAACATCAATTAGGGATTTAGAAACATAAAAGGAAAGGCTAGTACAGAAAGAAATTTATCCACGCTTGGTCATCACGTCGGGTCCCAGCTCATAGTGCCAGTGCCCCTTGTCAGGGTCAACGGAGCCCGCCTGGCTTCTCCTGAGAGGCAGGGCTATGTACCATAGCACATGCTGTGGGGAATCCCAAGCCATTAAGGGTGTGGGATTTTATCGGTGATTATTTTCCATTCTCACGGATGTATGGTGCCCAGTTTCACTTGAGCACAAACGCGATCCAGTCGTACATGTATATGCATCTTCTTTTGGTCGCAGTGTCTTCCATTTTGGTTCCACAGAAGTGGCCAGGTAGAATCCCTGTGCTATAGAGCAGGACTTCATTGCTAACACATGCCAAGCACAAGAGGTTGACGCTACCACTCCCAAATCCCAGGCCTTCCCACAGCCTCCCCCTACCATCTGGCAACCACAGCGATGTTTTCCAGTCTATGAGCTGCTTCTACATAGAAAGGTTCGTAGGTTCCACTTGCTAGCTTCCACATAGAAGGGATAGCCCTTGGTATGTGTCGTTCGTGTTCCGACTTAGTTCACCTAGTATGAAACGAGGTGTCACCTAGCTTCTCGTGCCACCTACATGGCTGCGAATGGCATTTTCCTCTTGCTCTGGGGTTTTCGGGGTTCTGCTTTTTTTTTTTTTTTTCTCAATGTTTGAGGAGCATTCCAATGTGTACATATCCACTCTCTTCCTAATCCAATCATCTCTCGATGGACATTGAGTTGTTTTCCATGGCTGGCTATTGGGAAGTGTGCTGCATGAACATAGCGGGGGCTTTTACATTTTTCAAAGACCCAATTCCGGAAATAGGACCAAGAGTGGGAGGCCTGGGTGCTGAGGTCGTCCGCTATTGATTTTTGTGGATTCCCTCGATCGTGTGGTCCATCGCGGTTGTCCACACGTACAAAAATACCCACCGTGGAGGAGGGCATCTTCTTGTCCACACCCTCTCAGGGATGTGTGCCTTGTAGACTTCCTAATGGTGGCCCTTCAGAGAGAGGTGGGTTGGTCCTGCAGAGTCCCTTTGACGTGCATGTCTCTCCTCATGAGGGATGCGGGGCACATGTCTCCCAGTGCTTTTTGCCCTCTGCATGTCTGTTTCGGGAAATGTCTCTTGAGGTCTTTTGCCATTTTCCCCTTGGGTTTGGGGTTTTGTTGGGCTGTTGGCTGGTGTCTGCGGTCGAGCTGTTGATTGGGAGACCCCAGGCTGACCTGGGCTCTGGTGCCAGGAGGAAAGTGCCTGAGGGTCGTGCATGGAAGGTGGTCAAACGGTGATCCTTTGGTGAGCAGCTGTGTTAATCCCTGGGCAGTTTCTCGCCTGAGGTCTCCTGAAACGCCGTCCTTGTCTTTACCTTGGAGCCTCTTCCGTTCCCTCAATACAGCTGGTCCGGAAATCGGACCTAAGGCTGGTAGATTGACTGCGAAAAAGGGAGGTGTCCCCAAGAGTCCCCCCAATCCCCTGGGGAACAGAGCTGTCTTTGTCCCTGTGGCGGGCGTGCTCACCTCTGCTGCTGGGAAAACATCGACGTGCAGACAACTCAGGCCAGCTGCGGTGGGGTCCATACACTAGGAAGCACGAGGGAAAGAGGGGACAAAAGGAATGAACGGAAAGAAGCAGTATTCTGGCATAGGAATGAAGGCGTCACAGCTGGAAAGCTATGAACAAAATCAGTGGGTACATACCTACGGACCTGTCTCCATAACGGCATCGTGGCAGGGCTATCTCCCAAAGGGAGAAGGCTGTCCTGATAGGATGGGTTGGGAGCTGAAGGTTTGCATGGAGTGGCAAGGTGGAGGTGGGCCTCCAGGCTCCGAAAGCCTTTGAGAGAGCAATGGCCCTCCTGGATTGGCCCTTCTTGCTAGATCAGGCCGGCGGCGGGGGCGGCCGCGGCGGCGGCAGCGCAGCTGCGGGGGAAGGCCATTCCAGGAGCATATTGCCCCCAGCCAGTGCCGCCCTGGGGGGCGGCTGAGGCAGAGAGAGGAGGAAAACCTGAGAGTTGCTGTTAGAGCAGGTGTCCACAAGACGGCGCCAGAGCACCTTCTGGACCCAGGTGCAGCGGCAAGGCTGCAGGTGCAGGCTGAGTGGTGGGATGGAGAGTGTGTGGATAGGAAGCCACAGCAAGCGCCCAGAGGCCTTTGCGTTGGTTCCTGGGCACCGGGGACTGTCTGGTCCAAGACGCCTCCTGTCAGGCAGAGGACACAGGCGTCCCTGTAGCATTGGGAGGTGGATCGGCAGCCTGGTGGCTTGGGAGTGTGCTTCGAAGGCTGCTGGAAGGAGTCACTGGGTGTCGGAACGCCTTGTGTTCCTCCAGACGCAGGAGCGGAGACCCGCCCAGCATCTGTGTGGTCTCGGGAGCTGGCCATTTGCAAGGCCCTGACCGTCGGTGGTGGATGTGGGTGGAGAATCAGGCGGCTGCTGCTGCTGCTGCTGCTGCTGCTGCTGCTGCTGCTGCTGTGGAAGGAATGGGGGGCTTTGGTGGCTTTGTGGTGGACCCAGAGCTGGGCGAATCCCTGTGCTTCTCCCTTCCAAAGGCTCAGGGGAGTTTCCTTCTTGCCTTTTGAGAGGAGCCTCCCGTTTCCGGACGGGGCCAGGGTATGGAGGCCTGAGCGAACCCAGGTCTGGTGAATGAAGCAGGGTTGATTGGAATCACAGGGAGGTTCCCTCGTGGCTGCCTGTCTTGAGAGTGTCTATCTGTCAGTGCTGTGGCTGTGGACATGGCTCCAGCGAGATCCAAGTCTGGCCAAAGGGCACCCCATTGTCACAGGGGGCATCGAGATCCATTTATAAAGACGAAGAGATGGGGACAGTATGAGCTTAATTGAGAAAGAAGAAAAGGGGTACACATGCTTATTCTGACAGTGTAGCTAAGGGTATTGCCAGATGAGGCAGTCCCAAAGGCTCTCCTGACCCTCTGCCTCAGGTGGCAGAGTGTTTGAAGGGCAAGCCTTGGGATGGACAGCATCGCAGTGGATTCATTGCCGGGGCAGAGTGTATCTGCATGCCACACATGGGGGCAGGAACATCAATTAGGGATTTAGAAACATAAAAGGAAAGGCTAGTACAGAAAGAAATTTATCCACGCTTGGTCATCACGTCGGGTCCCAGCTCATAGTGCCAGTGCCCCTTGTCAGGGTCAACGGAGCCCGCCTGGCTTCTCCTGAGAGGCAGGGCTATGTACCATAGCACATGCTGTGGGGAATCCCAAGCCATTAAGGGTGTGGGATTTTATCGGTGATTATTTTCCATTCTCACGGATGTATGGTGCCCAGTTTCACTTGAGCACAAACGCGATCCAGTCGTACATGTATATGCATCTTCTTTTGGTCGCAGTGTCTTCCATTTTGGTTCCACAGAAGTGGCCAGGTATAATCCCTGTGCTATAGAGCAGGACTTCATTGCTAACACATGCCAAGCACAAGAGGTTGACGCTACCACTCCCAAATCCCAGGCCTTCCCACAGCCTCCCCCTACCATCTGGCAACCACAGCGATGTTTTCCAGTCTATGAGCTGCTTCTACATAGAAAGGTTCGTTGGTTCCATTTGCTAGCTTCCACATAGAAGGGATAGCCCTTGGTATGTGTCGTTCGTGTTCCGACTTAGTTCACCTAGTATGAAACGAGGTGTCACCTAGCTTCTCGTGCCACCTACATGGCTGCGAATGGCATTTTCCTCTTGCTCTGGGGTTTTCGGGGTTCTGCTTTTTTTTTTTTTCTCAATGTTTGAGGAGCATTCCAATGTGTACATATCCACTCTCTTCCTAATCCAATCATCTCTCGATGGACATTGAGTTGTTTTCCATGGCTGGCTATTGGGAAGTGTGCTGCATGAACATAGCGGGGGCTTTTACATTTTTCAAAGACCCAATTCCGGAAATAGGACCAAGAGTGGGAGGCCTGGGTGCTGAGGTCGTCCGCTATTGATTTTTGTGGATTCCCTCGATCGTGTGGTCCATCGCGGTTGTCCACACGTACAAAAATACCCACCGTGGAGGAGGGCATCTTCTTGTCCACACCCTCTCAGGGATGTGTGCCTTGTAGACTTCCTAATGGTGGCCCTTCAGAGAGAGGTGGGTTGGTCCTGCAGAGTCCCTTTGACGTGCATGTCTCTCCTCATGAGGGATGCGGGGCACATGTCTCCCAGTGCTTTTTGCCCTCTGCATGTCTGTTTCGGGAAATGTCTCTTGAGGTCTTTTGCCATTTTCCCCTTGGGTTTGGGGTTTTGTTGGGCTGTTGGCTGGTGTCTGCGGTCGAGCTGTTGATTGGGAGACCCCAGGCTGACCTGGGCTCTGGTGCCAGGAGGAAAGTGCCTGAGGGTCGTGCATGGAAGGTGGTCAAACGGTGATCCTTTGGTGAGCAGCTGTGTTAATCCCTGGGCAGTTTCTCGCCTGAGGTCTCCTGAAACGCCGTCCTTGTCTTTACCTTGGAGCCTCTTCCGTTCCCTCAATACAGCTGGTCCGGAAATCGGACCTAAGGCTGGTAGATTGACTGCGAAAAAGGGAGGTGTCCCCAAGAGTCCCCCCAATCCCCTGGGGAACAGAGCTGTCTTTGTCCCTGTGGCGGGCGTGCTCACCTCTGCTGCTGGGAAAACATCGACGTGCAGACAACTCAGGCCAGCTGCGGTGGGGTCCATACACTAGGAAGCACGAGGGAAAGAGGGGACAAAAGGAATGAACGGAAAGAAGCAGTATTCTGGCATAGGAATGAAGGCGTCACAGCTGGAAAGCTATGAACAAAATCAGTGGGTACATACCTACGGACCTGTCTCCATAACGGCATCGTGGCAGGGCTATCTCCCAAAGGGAGAAGGCTGTCCTGATAGGATGGGTTGGGAGCTGAAGGTTTGCATGGAGTGGCAAGGTGGAGGTGGGCCTCCAGGCTCCGAAAGCCTTTGAGAGAGCAATGGCCCTCCTGGATTGGCCCTTCTTGCTAGATCAGGCCGGCGGCGGGGGCGGCCGCGGCGGCGGCAGCTGCGGGGGAAGGCCATTCCAGGAGCATATTGCCCCCAGCCAGTGCCGCCCTGGGGGGCGGCTGAGGCAGAGAGAGGAGGAAAACCTGAGAGTTGCTGTTAGAGCAGGTGTCCACAAGACGGCGCCAGAGCACCTTCTGGACCCAGGTGCAGCGGCAAGGCTGCAGGTGCAGGCTGAGTGGTGGGATGGAGAGTGTGTGGATAGGAAGCCACAGCAAGCGCCCAGAGGCCTTTGCGTTGGTTCCTGGGCACCGGGGACTGTCTGGTCCAAGACGCCTCCTGTCAGGCAGAGGACACAGGCGTCCCTGTAGCATTGGGAGGTGGATCGGCAGCCTGGTGGCTTGGGAGTGTGCTTCGAAGGCTGCTGGAAGGAGTCACTGGGTGTCGGAACGCCTTGTGTTCCTCCAGACGCAGGAGCGGAGACCCGCCCAGCATCTGTGTGGTCTCGGGAGCTGGCCATTTGCAAGGCCCTGACCGTCGGTGGTGGATGTGGGTGGAGAATCAGGCGGCTGCTGCTGCTGCTGCTGCTGCTGCTGCTGCTGCTGCTGCTGCTGCTGCTGTGGAAGGAATGGGGGGCTTTGGTGGCTTTGTGGTGGACCCAGAGCTGGGCGAATCCCTGTGCTTCTCCCTTCCAAAGGCTCAGGGGAGTTTCCTTCTTGCCTTTTGAGAGGAGCCTCCCGTTTCCGGACGGGGCCAGGGTATGGAGGCCTGAGCGAACCCAGGTCTGGTGAATGAAGCAGGGTTGATTGGAATCACCCAGCAAGCTCTCAGGGAGTTCCCTCGTGGCTGCCTGGCTTGAGAGTGTCTATCTGTCAGTGCTGTGGCTGTGGACATGGCTCCAGCGAGATCCACGTCTGGCCAAAGGGCACCCCATTGTCACAGGGGGCATCGAGATCCATTTATAAAGACGAAGAGATGGGGACAGTATGAGCTTAATTGAGAAAGAAGAAAAGGGGTACACATGCTTATTCTGACAGTGTAGCTAAGGGTATTGCCAGATGAGGCCGTCCCAAAGGCTCTCCTGACCCTCTGCCTCAGGTGGCAGAGTGTTTGAAGGGCAAGCCTTGGGATGGACAGCATCGCAGTGGATTCATTGCCGGGGCAGAGTGTATCTGCATGCCACACATGGGGGCAGGAACATCAATTAGGGATTTAGAAACATAAAAGGAAAGGCTAGTACAGAAAGAAATTTGTCCACGCTTGGTCATCACGTCGGGTCCCAGCTCATAGTGCCAGTGCCCCTTGTCAGGGTCAACGGAGCCCGCCTGGCTTCTCCTGAGAGGCAGGGCTATGTAGCATAGCACATGCTGTGGGGAATCCCAAGCCATTAAGGGTGTGGGATTTTATCGGTGATTATTTTCCATTCTCACGGATGTATGGTGCCCAGTTTCACTTGAGCACAAACGCGATCCAGTCGTACATGTATATGCATCTTCTTTTGGTCGCAGTGTCTTCCATTTTGGTTCCACAGAAGTGGCCAGGTATAATCCCTGTGCTATAGAGCAGGACTTCATTGCTAACACATGCCAAGCACAAGAGGTTGACTCTACCACTCCCAAATCCCAGGCCTTCCCACAGCCTCCCCCTACCATCTGGCAACCACAGCGATGTTTTCCAGTCTATGAGCTGCTTCTACATAGAAAGGTTCGTTGGTTCCATTTGCTAGCTTCCACATAGAAGGGATAGCCCTTGGTATGTGTTGTTCGTGTTCCGACTTAGTTCACCTAGTATGAAACGAGGTGTCACCTAGCTTCTCGTGCCACCTACATGGCTGCGAATGGCATTTTCCTCTTGCTCTGGGGTTTTCGGGGTTCTGCTTTTTTTTTTTTTCTCAATGTTTGAGGAGCATTCCAATGTGTACATATCCACTCTCTTCCTAATCCAATCATCTCTCGATGGACATTGAGTTGTTTTCCATGGCTGGCTATTGGGAAGTGTGCTGCATGAACATAGCGGGGGCTTTTACATTTTTCAAAGACCCAATTCCGGAAATAGGACCAAGAGTGGGAGGCCTGGGTGCTGAGGTCGTCCGCTATTGATTTTTGTGGATTCCCTCGATCGTGTGGTCCATCGCGGTTGTCCACACGTACAAAAATACCCACCGTGGAGGAGGGCATCTTCTTGTCCACACCCTCTCAGGGATGTGTGCCTTGTAGACTTCCTAATGGTGGCCCTTCAGAGAGAGGTGGGTTGGTCCTGCAGAGTCCCTTTGACGTGCATGTCTCTCCTCATGAGGGATGCGGGGCACATGTCTCCCAGTGCTTTTTGCCCTCTGCATGTCTGTTTCGGGAAATGTCTCTTGAGGTCTTTTGCCATTTTCCCCTTGGGTTTGGGGTTTTGTTGGGCTGTTGGCTGGTGTCTGCGGTCGAGCTGTTGATTGGGAGACCCCAGGCTGACCTGGGCTCTGGTGCCAGGAGGAAAGTGCCTGAGGGTCGTGCATGGAAGGTGGTCAAACGGTGATCCTTTGGTGAGCAGCTGTGTTAATCCCTGGGCAGTTTCTCGCCTGAGGTCTCCTGAAACGCCGTCCTTGTCTTTACCTTGGAGCCTCTTCCGTTCCCTCAATACAGCTGGTCCGGAAATCGGACCTAAGGCTGGTAGATTGACTGCGAAAAAGGGAGGTGTCCCCAAGAGTCCCCCCAATCCCCTGGGGAACAGAGCTGTCTTTGTCCCTGTGGCGGGCGTGCTCACCTCTGCTGCTGGGAAAACATCGACGTGCAGACAACTCAGGCCAGCTGCGGTGGGGTCCATACACTAGGAAGCACGAGGGAAAGAGGGGACAAAAGGAATGAACGGAAAGAAGCAGTATTCTGGCATAGGAATGAAGGCGTCACAGCTGGAAAGCTATGAACAAAATCAGTGGGTACATACCTACGGACCTGTCTCCATAACGGCATCGTGGCAGGGCTATCTCCCAAAGGGAGAAGGCTGTCCTGATAGGATGGGTTGGGAGCTGAAGGTTTGCATGGAGTGGCAAGGTGGAGGTGGGCCTCCAGGCTCCGAAAGCCTTTGAGAGAGCAATGGCCCTCCTGGATTGGCCCTTCTTGCTAGATCAGGCCGGCGGCGGGGGCGGCCGCGGCGGCGGCAGCTGCGGGGGAAGGCCATTCCAGGAGCATATTGCCCCCAGCCAGTGCCGCCCTGGGGGGCGGCTGAGGCAGAGAGAGGAGGAAAACCTGAGAGTTGCTGTTAGAGCAGGTGTCCACAAGACGGCGCCAGAGCACCTTCTGGACCCAGGTGCAGCGGCAAGGCTGCAGGTGCAGGCTGAGTGGTGGGATGGAGAGTGTGTGGATAGGAAGCCACAGCAAGCGCCCAGAGGCCTTTGCGTTGGTTCCTGGGCACCGGGGACTGTCTGGTCCAAGACGCCTCCTGTCAGGCAGAGGACACAGGCGTCCCTGTAGCATTGGGAGGTGGATCGGCAGCCTGGTGGCTTGGGAGTGTGCTTCGAAGGCTGCTGGAAGGAGTCACTGGGTGTCGGAACGCCTTGTGTTCCTCCAGACGCAGGAGCGGAGACCCGCCCAGCATCTGTGTGGTCTCGGGAGCTGGCCATTTGCAAGGCCCTGACCGTCGGTGGTGGATGTGGGTGGAGAATCAGGCGGCGGCGGCGGCTGCTGCTGCTGCTGCTGCTGCTGCTGCTGCTGCTGCTGCTGTGGAAGGAATGGGGGGCTTTGGTGGCTTTGTGGTGGACCCAGAGCTGGGCGAATCCCTGTGCTTCTCCCTTCCAAAGGCTCAGGGGAGTTTCCTTCTTGCCTTTTGAGAGGAGCCTCCCGTTTCCGGACGGGGCCAGGGTATGGAGGCCTGAGCGAACCCAGGTCTGGTGAATGAAGCAGGGTTGATTGGAATCACCCAGCAAGCTCTCAGGGAGTTCCCTCGTGGCTGCCTGGCTTGAGAGTGTCTATCTGTCAGTGCTGTGGCTGTGGACATGGCTCCAGCGAGATCCAAGTCTGGCCAAAGGGCACCCCATTGTCACAGGGGGCATCGAGATCCATTTATAAAGACGAAGAGATGGGGACAGTGTGAGCTTAATTGAGAAAGAAGAAAAGGGGTACACATGCTTATTCTGACAGTGTAGCTAAGGGTATTGCCAGATGAGGCAGTCCCAAAGGCTCTCCTGACCCTCTGCCTCAGGTGGCAGAGTGTTTGAAGGGCAAGCCTTGGGATGGACAGCATCGCAGTGGATTCATTGCCGGGGCAGAGTGTATCTGCATGCCACACATGGGGGCAGGAACATCAATTAGGGATTTAGAAACATAAAAGGAAAGGCTAGTACAGAAAGAAATTTGTCCACGCTTGGTCATCACGTCGGGTCCCAGCTCATAGTGCCAGTGCCCCTTGTCAGGGTCAACGGAGCCCGCCTGGCTTCTCCTGAGAGGCAGGGCTATGTAGCATAGCACATGCTGTGGGGAATCCCAAGCCATTAAGGGTGTGGGATTTTATCGGTGATTATTTTCCATTCTCACGGATGTATGGTGCCCAGTTTCACTTGAGCACAAACGCGATCCAGTCGTACATGTATATGCATCTTCTTTTGGTCGCAGTGTCTTCCATTTTGGTTCCACAGAAGTGGCCAGGTAGAATCCCTGTGCTATAGAGCAGGACTTCATTGCTAACACATGCCAAGCACAAGAGGTTGACTCTACCACTCCCAAATCCCAGGCCTTCCCACAGCCTCCCCCTACCATCTGGCAACCACAGCGATGTTTTCCAGTCTATGAGCTGCTTCTACATAGAAAGGTTCGTTGGTTCCATTTGCTAGCTTCCACATAGAAGGGATAGCCCTTGGTATGTGTCGTTCGTGTTCCGACTTAGTTCACCTAGTATGAAACGAGGTGTCACCTAGCTTCTCGTGCCACCTACATGGCTGCGAATGGCATTTTCCTCTTGCTCTGGGGTTTTCGGGGTTCTGCTTTTTTTTTTTTCTCAATGTTTGAGGAGCATTCCAATGTGTACATATCCACTCTCTTCCTAATCCAATCATCTCTCGATGGACATTGAGTTGTTTTCCATGGCTGGCTATTGGGAAGTGTGCTGCATGAACATAGCGGGGGCTTTTACATTTTTCAAAGACCCAATTCCAGAAATAGGACCAAGAGTGGGAGGCCTGGGTGCTGAGGTCGTCCGCTATTGATTTTTGTGGATTCCCTCGATCGTGTGGTCCATCGCGGTTGTCCACACGTACAAAAATACCCACCGTGGAGGAGGGCATCTTCTTGTCCACACCCTCTCAGGGATGTGTGCCTTGTAGACTTCCTAATGGTGGCCCTTCAGAGAGAGGTGGGTTGGTCCTGCAGAGTCCCTTTGACGTGCATGTCTCTCCTCATGAGGGATGCGGGGCACATGTCTCCCAGTGCTTTTTGCCCTCTGCATGTCTGTTTCGGGAAATGTCTCTTGAGGTCTTTTGCCATTTTCCCCTTGGGTTTGGGGTTTTGTTGGGCTGTTGGCTGGTGTCTGCGGTCGAGCTGTTGATTGGGAGACCCCAGGCTGACCTGGGCTCTGGTGCCAGGAGGAAAGTGCCTGAGGGTCGTGCATGGAAGGTGGTCAAACGGTGATCCTTTGGTGAGCAGCTGTGTTAATCCCTGGGCAGTTTCTCGCCTGAGGTCTCCTGAAACGCCGTCCTTGTCTTTACCTTGGAGCCTCTTCCGTTCCCTCAATACAGCTGGTCCGGAAATCGGACCTAAGGCTGGTAGATTGACTGCGAAAAAGGGAGGTGTCCCCAAGAGTCCCCCCAATCCCCTGGGGAACAGAGCTGTCTTTGTCCCTGTGGCGGGCGTGCTCACCTCTGCTGCTGGGAAAACATCGACGTGCAGACAACTCAGGCCAGCTGCGGTGGGGTCCATACACTAGGAAGCACGAGGGAAAGAGGGGACAAAAGGAATGAACGGAAAGAAGCAGTATTCTGGCATAGGAATGAAGGCGTCACAGCTGGAAAGCTATGAACAAAATCAGTGGGTACATACCTACGGACCTGTCTCCATAACGGCATCGTGGCAGGGCTATCTCCCAAAGGGAGAAGGCTGTCCTGATAGGATGGGTTGGGAGCTGAAGGTTTGCATGGAGTGGCAAGGTGGAGGTGGGCCTCCAGGCTCCGAAAGCCTTTGAGAGAGCAATGGCCCTCCTGGATTGGCCCTTCTTGCTAGATCAGGCCGGCGGCGGGGGCGGCCGCGGCGGCGGCAGCGCAGCTGCGGGGGAAGGCCATTCCAGGAGCATATTGCCCCCAGCCAGTGCCGCCCTGGGGGGCGGCTGAGGCAGAGAGAGGAGGAAAACCTGAGAGTTGCTGTTAGAGCAGGTGTCCACAAGACGGCGCCAGAGCACCTTCTGGACCCAGGTGCAGCGGCAAGGCTGCAGGTGCAGGCTGAGTGGTGGGATGGAGAGTGTGTGGATAGGAAGCCACAGCAAGCGCCCAGAGGCCTTTGCGTTGGTTCCTGGGCACCGGGGACTGTCTGGTCCAAGACGCCTCCTGTCAGGCAGAGGACACAGGCGTCCCTGTAGCATTGGGAGGTGGATCGGCAGCCTGGTGGCTTGGGAGTGTGCTTCGAAGGCTGCTGGAAGGAGTCACTGGGTGTCGGAACGCCTTGTGTTCCTCCAGACGCAGGAGCGGAGACCCGCCCAGCATCTGTGTGGTCTCGGGAGCTGGCCATTTGCAAGGCCCTGACCGTCGGTGGTGGATGTGGGTGGAGAATCAGGCGGCTGCTGCTGCTGCTGCTGCTGCTGCTGCTGCTGCTGCTGCTGTGGAAGGAATGGGGGGCTTTGGTGGCTTTGTGGTGGACCCAGAGCTGGGCGAATCCCTGTGCTTCTCCCTTCCAAAGGCTCAGGGGAGTTTCCTTCTTGCCTTTTGAGAGGAGCCTCCCGTTTCCGGACGGGGCCAGGGTATGGAGGCCTGAGCGAACCCAGGTCTGGTGAATGAAGCAGGGTTGATTGGAATCACCCAGCAAGCTCTCAGGGAGTTCCCTCGTGGCTGCCTGGCTTGAGAGTGTCTATCTGGCAGTGCTGTGGCTGTGGACATGGCTCCAGCGAGATCCACGTCTGGCCAAAGGGCACCCCATTGTCACAGGGGGCATCGAGATCCATTTATAAAGACGAAGAGATGGGGACAGTATGAGCTTAATTGAGAAAGAAGAAAAGGGGTACACATGCTTATTCTGACAGTGTAGCTAAGGGTATTGCCAGATGAGGCCGTCCCAAAGGCTCTCCTGACCCTCTGCCTCAGGTGGCAGAGTGTTTGAAGGGCAAGCCTTGGGATGGACAGCATCGCAGTGGATTCATTGCCGGGGCAGAGTGTATCTGCATGCCACACATGGGGGCAGGAACATCAATTAGGGATTTAGAAACATAAAAGGAAAGGCTAGTACAGAAAGAAATTTGTCCACGCTTGGTCATCACGTCGGGTCCCAGCTCATAGTGCCAGTGCCCCTTGTCAGGGTCAACGGAGCCCGCCTGGCTTCTCCTGAGAGGCAGGGCTATGCACCATAGCACATGCTGTGGGGAATCCCAAGCCATTAAGGGTGTGGGATTTTATCGGTGATTATTTTCCATTCTCACGGATGTATGGTGCCCAGTTTCACTTGAGCACAAACGCGATCCAGTCGTACATGTATATGCATCTTCTTTTGGTCGCAGTGTCTTCCATTTTGGTTCCACAGAAGTGGCCAGGTAGAATCCCTGTGCTATAGAGCAGGACTTCATTGCTAACACATGCCAAGCACAAGAGGTTGACTCTACCACTCCCAAATCCCAGGCCTTCCCACAGCCTCCCCCTACCATCTGGCAACCACAGCGATGTTTTCCAGTCTATGAGCTGCTTCTACATAGAAAGGTTCGTTGGTTCCATTTGCTAGCTTCCACATAGAAGGGATAGCCCTTGGTATGTGTCGTTCGTGTTCCGACTTAGTTCACCTAGTATGAAACGAGGTTTCACCTAGCTTCTCGTGCCACCTACATGGCTGCGAATGGCATTTTCCTCTTGCTCTGGGGTTTTCGGGGTTCTGCTTTTTTTTTTTTCTCAATGTTTGAGGAGCATTCCAATGTGTACATATCCACTCTCTTCCTAATCCAATCATCTCTCGATGGACATTGAGTTGTTTTCCATGGCTGGCTATTGGGAAGTGTGCTGCATGAACATAGCGGGGCTTTTACATTTTTCAAAGACCCAATTCCAGAAATAGGACCAAGAGTGGGAGGCCTGGGTGCTGAGGTCGTCCGCTATTGATTTTTGTGGATTCCCTCGATCGTGTGGTCCATCGCGGTTGTCCACACGTACAAAAATACCCACCGTGGAGGAGGGCATCTTCTTGTCCACACCCTCTCAGGGATGTGTGCCTTGTAGACTTCCTAATGGTGGCCCTTCAGAGAGAGGTGGGTTGGTCCTGCAGAGTCCCTTTGACGTGCATGTCTCTCCTCATGAGGGATGCGGGGCACATGTCTCCCAGTGCTTTTTGCCCTCTGCATGTCTGTTTCGGGAAATGTCTCTTGAGGTCTTTTGCCATTTTCCCCTTGGGTTTGGGGTTTTGTTGGGCTGTTGGCTGGTGTCTGCGGTCGAGCTGTTGATTGGGAGACCCCAGGCTGACCTGGGCTCTGGTGCCAGGAGGAAAGTGCCTGAGGGTCGTGCATGGAAGGTGGTCAAACGGTGATCCTTTGGTGAGCAGCTGTGTTAATCCCTGGGCAGTTTCTCGCCTGAGGTCTCCTGAAACGCCGTCCTTGTCTTTACCTTGGAGCCTCTTCCGTTCCCTCAATACAGCTGGTCCGGAAATCGGACCTAAGGCTGGTAGATTGACTGCGAAAAAGGGAGGTGTCCCCAAGAGTCCCCCCAATCCCCTGGGGAACAGAGCTGTCTTTGTCCCTGTGGCGGGCGTGCTCACCTCTGCTGCTGGGAAAACATCGACGTGCAGACAACTCAGGCCAGCTGCGGTGGGGTCCATACACTAGGAAGCACGAGGGAAAGAGGGGACAAAAGGAATGAACGGAAAGAAGCAGTATTCTGGCATAGGAATGAAGGCGTCACAGCTGGAAAGCTATGAACAAAATCAGTGGGTACATACCTACGGACCTGTCTCCATAACGGCATCGTGGCAGGGCTATCTCCCAAAGGGAGAAGGCTGTCCTGATAGGATGGGTTGGGAGCTGAAGGTTTGCATGGAGTGGCAAGGTGGAGGTGGGCCTCCAGGCTCCGAAAGCCTTTGAGAGAGCAATGGCCCTCCTGGATTGGCCCTTCTTGCTAGATCAGGCCGGCGGCGGGGGCGGCCGCGGCGGCGGCAGCTGCGGGGGAAGGCCATTCCAGGAGCATATTGCCCCCAGCCAGTGCCGCCCTGGGGGGCGGCTGAGGCAGAGAGAGGAGGAAAACCTGAGAGTTGCTGTTAGAGCAGGTGTCCACAAGACGGCGCCAGAGCACCTTCTGGACCCAGGTGCAGCGGCAAGGCTGCAGGTGCAGGCTGAGTGGTGGGATGGAGAGTGTGTGGATAGGAAGCCACAGCAAGCGCCCAGAGGCCTTTGCGTTGGTTCCTGGGCACCGGGGACTGTCTGGTCCAAGACGCCTCCTGTCAGGCAGAGGACACAGGCGTCCCTGTAGCATTGGGAGGTGGATCGGCAGCCTGGTGGCTTGGGAGTGTGCTTCGAAGGCTGCTGGAAGGAGTCACTGGGTGTCGGAACGCCTTGTGTTCCTCCAGACGCAGGAGCGGAGACCCGCCCAGCATCTGTGTGGTCTCGGGAGCTGGCCATTTGCAAGGCCCTGACCGTCGGTGGTGGATGTGGGTGGAGAATCAGGCGGCTGCTGCTGCTGCTGTGGAAGGAATGGGGGGCTTTGGTGGCTTTGTGGTGGACCCAGAGCTGGGCGAATCCCTGTGCTTCTCCCTTCCAAAGGCTCAGGGGAGTTTCCTTCTTGCCTTTTGAGAGGAGCCTCCCGTTTCCGGACGGGGCCAGGGTATGGAGGCGTGAGCGAACCCAGGTCTGGTGAATGAAGCAGGGTTGATTGGAATCACCCAGCAAGCTCTCAGGGAGTTCCCTCGTGGCTGCCTGGCTTGAGAGTGTCTATCTGGCAGTGCTGTGGCTGTGGACATGGCTCCAGCGAGATCCACGTCTGGCCAAAGGGCACCCCATTGTCACAGGGGGCATCGAGATCCATTTATAAAGACGAAGAGATGGGGACAGTATGAGCTTAATTGAGAAAGAAGAAAAGGGGTACACATGCTTATTCTGACAGTGTAGCTAAGGGTATTGCCAGATGAGGCAGTCCCAAAGGCTCTCCTGACCCTCTGCCTCAGGTGGCAGAGTGTTTGAAGGGCAAGCCTTGGGATGGACAGCATCGCAGTGGATTCATTGCCGGGGCAGAGTGTATCTGCATGCCACACATGGGGGCAGGAATATCAATTAGGGATTTAGAAACATAAAAGGAAAGTCTAGTACAGAAAGAAATTTGTCCACGCTTGGTCATCACGTCGGGTCCCAGCTCATAGTGCCAGTGCCCGTTGTCAGGGTCAACGGAGCCCGCCTGGCTTCTGCTGAGAGGCAGGGCTATGCACCATAGCACATGCTGTGGGGAATCCCAAGCCATTAAGGGTGTGGGATTTTATCGGTGATTATTTTCCATTCTCACGGATGTATGGTGCCCAGTTTCACTTGAGCACAAACGCGATCCAGTCGTACATGTATATGCATCTTCTTTTGGTCGCAGTGTCTTCCATTTTGGTTCCACAGAAGTGGCCAGGTAGAATCCCTGTGCTATAGAGCAGGACTTCATTGCTAACACATGCCAAGCACAAGAGGTTGACTCTACCACTCCCAAATCCCAGGCCTTCCCACAGCCTCCCCCTACCATCTGGCAACCACAGCGATGTTTTCCAGTCTATGAGCTGCTTCTACATAGAAAGGTTCGTTGGTTCCATTTGCTAGCTTCCACATAGAAGGGATAGCCCTTGGTATGTGTCGTTCGTGTTCCGACTTAGTTCACCTAGTATGAAACGAGGTGTCACCTAGCTTCTCGTGCCACCTACATGGCTGCGAATGGCATTTTCCTCTTGCTCTGGGGTTTTCGGGGTTCTGCTTTTTTTTTTTTCTCAATGTTTGAGGAGCATTCCAATGTGTACATATCCACTCTCTTCCTAATCCAATCATCTCTCGATGGACATTGAGTTGTTTTCCATGGCTGGCTATTGGGAAGTGTGCTGCATGAACATAGCGGGGGCTTTTACATTTTTCAAAGACCCAATTCCGGAAATAGGACCAAGAGTGGGAGGCCTGGGTGCTGAGGTCGTCCGCTATTGATTTTTGTGGATTCCCTCGATCGTGTGGTCCATCGCGGTTGTCCACACGTACAAAAATACCCACCGTGGAGGAGGGCATCTTCTTGTCCACACCCTCTCAGGGATGTGTGCCTTGTAGACTTCCTAATGGTGGCCCTTCAGAGAGAGGTGGGTTGGTCCTGCAGAGTCCCTTTGACGTGCATGTCTCTCCTCATGAGGGATGCGGGGCACATGTCTCCCAGTGCTTTTTGCCCTCTGCATGTCTGTTTCGGGAAATGTCTCTTGAGGTCTTTTGCCATTTTCCCCTTGGGTTTGGGGTTTTGTTGGGCTGTTGGCTGGTGTCTGCGGTCGAGCTGTTGATTGGGAGACCCCAGGCTGACCTGGGCTCTGGTGCCAGGAGGAAAGTGCCTGAGGGTCGTGCATGGAAGGTGGTCAAACGGTGATCCTTTGGTGAGCAGCTGTGTTAATCCCTGGGCAGTTTCTCGCCTGAGGTCTCCTGAAACGCCGTCCTTGTCTTTACCTTGGAGCCTCTTCCGTTCCCTCAATACAGCTGGTCCGGAAATCGGACCTAAGGCTGGTAGATTGACTGCGAAAAAGGGAGGTGTCCCCAAGAGTCCCCCCAATCCCCTGGGGAACAGAGCTGTCTTTGTCCCTGTGGCGGGCGTGCTCACCTCTGCTGCTGGGAAAACATCGACGTGCAGACAACTCAGGCCAGCTGCGGTGGGGTCCATACACTAGGAAGCACGAGGGAAAGAGGGGACAAAAGGAATGAACGGAAAGAAGCAGTATTCTGGCATAGGAATGAAGGCGTCACAGCTGGAAAGCTATGAACAAAATCAGTGGGTACATACCTACGGACCTGTCTCCATAACGGCATCGTGGCAGGGCTATCTCCCAAAGGGAGAAGGCTGTCCTGATAGGATGGGTTGGGAGCTGAAGGTTTGCATGGAGTGGCAAGGTGGAGGTGGGCCTCCAGGCTCCGAAAGCCTTTGAGAGAGCAATGGCCCTCCTGGATTGGCCCTTCTTGCTAGATCAGGCCGGCGGCGGGGGCGGCCGCGGCGGCGGCAGCTGCGGGGGAAGGCCATTCCAGGAGCATATTGCCCCCAGCCAGTGCCGCCCTGGGGGGCGGCTGAGGCAGAGAGAGGAGGAAAACCTGAGAGTTGCTGTTAGAGCAGGTGTCCACAAGACGGCGCCAGAGCACCTTCTGGACCCAGGTGCAGCGGCAAGGCTGCAGGTGCAGGCTGAGTGGTGGGATGGAGAGTGTGTGGATAGGAAGCCACAGCAAGCGCCCAGAGGCCTTTGCGTTGGTTCCTGGGCACCGGGGACTGTCTGGTCCAAGACGCCTCCTGTCAGGCAGAGGACACAGGCGTCCCTGTAGCATTGGGAGGTGGATCGGCAGCCTGGTGGCTTGGGAGTGTGCTTCGAAGGCTGCTGGAAGGAGTCACTGGGTGTCGGAACGCCTTGTGTTCCTCCAGACGCAGGAGCGGAGACCCGCCCAGCATCTGTGTGGTCTCGGGAGCTGGCCATTTGCAAGGCCCTGACCGTCGGTGGTGGATGTGGGTGGAGAATCAGGCGGCTGCTGCTGCTGCTGCTGCTGCTGCTGCTGTGGAAGGAATGGGGGGCTTTGGTGGCTTTGTGGTGGACCCAGAGCTGGGCGAATCCCTGTGCTTCTCCCTTCCAAAGGCTCAGGGGAGTTTCCTTCTTGCCTTTTGAGAGGAGCCTCCCGTTTCCGGACGGGGCCAGGGTATGGAGGCCTGAGCGAACCCAGGTCTGGTGAATGAAGCAGGGTTGATTGGAATCACCCAGCAAGCTCTCAGGGAGTTCCCTCGTGGCTGCCTGGCTTGAGAGTGTCTATCTGGCAGTGCTGTGGCTGTGGACATGGCTCCAGCGAGATCCAAGTCTGGCCAAAGGGCACCCCATTGTCACAGGGGGCATCGAGATCCATTTATAAAGACGAAGAGATGGGGACAGTATGAGCTTAATTGAGAAAGAAGAAAAGGGGTACACATGCTTATTCTGACAGTGTAGCTAAGGGTATTGCCAGATGAGGCAGTCCCAAAGGCTCTCCTGACCCTCTGCCTCAGGTGGCAGAGTGTTTGAAGGGCAAGCCTTGGGATGGACAGCATCGCAGTGGATTCATTGCCGGGGCAGAGTGTATCTGCATGCCACACATGGGGGCAGGAACATCAATTAGGGATTTAGAAACATAAAAGGAAAGGCTAGTACAGAAAGAAATTTGTCCACGCTTGGTCATCACGTCGGGTCCCAGCTCATAGTGCCAGTGCCCCTTGTCAGGGTCAACGGAGCCCGCCTGGCTTCTCCTGAGAGGCAGGGCTATGTAGCATAGCACATGCTGTGGGGAATCCCAAGCCATTAAGGGTGTGGGATTTTATCGGTGATTATTTTCCATTCTCACGGATGTATGGTGCCCAGTTTCACTTGAGCACAAACGCGATCCAGTCGTACATGTATATGCATCTTCTTTTGGTCGCAGTGTCTTCCATTTTGGTTCCACAGAAGTGGCCAGGTAGAATCCCTGTGCTATAGAGCAGGACTTCATTGCTAACACATGCCAAGCACAAGAGGTTGACGCTACCACTCCCAAATCCCAGGCCTTCCCACAGCCTCCCCCTACCATCTGGCAACCACAGCGATGTTTTCCAGTCTATGAGCTGCTTCTACATAGAAAGGTTCGTTGGTTCCATTTGCTAGCTTCCACATAGAAGGGATAGCCCTTGGTATGTGTCGTTCGTGTTCCGACTTAGTTCACCTAGTATGAAACGAGGTGTCACCTAGCTTCTCGTGCCACCTACATGGCTGCGAATGGCATTTTCCTCTTGCTCTGGGGTTTTCGGGGTTCTGCTTTTTTTTTTTTTTCTCAATGTTTGAGGAGCATTCCAATGTGTACATATCCACTCTCTTCCTAATCCAATCATCTCTCGATGGACATTGAGTTGTTTTCCATGGCTGGCTATTGGGAAGTGTGCTGCATGAACATAGCGGGGGCTTTTACATTTTTCAAAGACCCAATTCCGGAAATAGGACCAAGAGTGGGAGGCCTGGGTGCTGAGGTCGTCCGCTATTGATTTTTGTGGATTCCCTCGATCGTGTGGTCCATCGCGGTTGTCCACACGTACAAAAATACCCACCGTGGAGGAGGGCATCTTCTTGTCCACACCCTCTCAGGGATGTGTGCCTTGTAGACTTCCTAATGGTGGCCCTTCAGAGAGAGGTGGGTTGGTCCTGCAGAGTCCCTTTGACGTGCATGTCTCTCCTCATGAGGGATGCGGGGCACATGTCTCCCAGTGCTTTTTGCCCTCTGCATGTCTGTTTCGGGAAATGTCTCTTGAGGTCTTTTGCCATTTTCCCCTTGGGTTTGGGGTTTTGTTGGGCTGTTGGCTGGTGTCTGCGGTCGAGCTGTTGATTGGGAGACCCCAGGCTGACCTGGGCTCTGGTGCCAGGAGGAAAGTGCCTGAGGGTCGTGCATGGAAGGTGGTCAAACGGTGATCCTTTGGTGAGCAGCTGTGTTAATCCCTGGGCAGTTTCTCGCCTGAGGTCTCCTGAAACGCCGTCCTTGTCTTTACCTTGGAGCCTCTTCCGTTCCCTCAATACAGCTGGTCCGGAAATCGGACCTAAGGCTGGTAGATTGACTGCGAAAAAGGGAGGTGTCCCCAAGAGTCCCCCCAATCCCCTGGGGAACAGAGCTGTCTTTGTCCCTGTGGCGGGCGTGCTCACCTCTGCTGCTGGGAAAACATCGACGTGCAGACAACTCAGGCCAGCTGCGGTGGGGTCCATACACTAGGAAGCACGAGGGAAAGAGGGGACAAAAGGAATGAACGGAAAGAAGCAGTATTCTGGCATAGGAATGAAGGCGTCACAGCTGGAAAGCTATGAACAAAATCAGTGGGTACATACCTACGGACCTGTCTCCATAACGGCATCGTGGCAGGGCTATCTCCCAAAGGGAGAAGGCTGTCCTGATAGGATGGGTTGGGAGCTGAAGGTTTGCATGGAGTGGCAAGGTGGAGGTGGGCCTCCAGGCTCCGAAAGCCTTTGAGAGAGCAATGGCCCTCCTGGATTGGCCCTTCTTGCTAGATCAGGCCGGCGGCGGGGGCGGCCGCGGCGGCGGCAGCTGCGGGGGAAGGCCATTCCAGGAGCATATTGCCCCCAGCCAGTGCCGCCCTGGGGGGCGGCTGAGGCAGAGAGAGGAGGAAAACCTGAGAGTTGCTGTTAGAGCAGGTGTCCACAAGACGGCGCCAGAGCACCTTCTGGACCCAGGTGCAGCGGCAAGGCTGCAGGTGCAGGCTGAGTGGTGGGATGGAGAGTGTGTGGATAGGAAGCCACAGCAAGCGCCCAGAGGCCTTTGCGTTGGTTCCTGGGCACCGGGGACTGTCTGGTCCAAGACGCCTCCTGTCAGGCAGAGGACACAGGCGTCCCTGTAGCATTGGGAGGTGGATCGGCAGCCTGGTGGCTTGGGAGTGTGCTTCGAAGGCTGCTGGAAGGAGTCACTGGGTGTCGGAACGCCTTGTGTTCCTCCAGACGCAGGAGCGGAGACCCGCCCAGCATCTGTGTGGTCTCGGGAGCTGGCCATTTGCAAGGCCCTGACCGTCGGTGGTGGATGTGGGTGGAGAATCAGGCGGCTGCTGCTGCTGCTGCTGCTGCTGCTGCTGTGGAAGGAATGGGGGGCTTTGGTGGCTTTGTGGTGGACCCAGAGCTGGGCGAATCCCTGTGCTTCTCCCTTCCAAAGGCTCAGGGGAGTTTCCTTCTTGCCTTTTGAGAGGAGCCTCCCGTTTCCGGACGGGGCCAGGGTATGGAGGCCTGAGCGAACCCAGGTCTGGTGAATGAAGCAGGGTTGATTGGAATCACCCAGCAAGCTCTCAGGGAGTTCCCTCGTGGCTGCCTGGCTTGAGAGTGTCTATCTGGCAGTGCTGTGGCTGTGGACATGGCTCCAGCGAGATCCAAGTCTGGCCAAAGGGCACCCCATTGTCACAGGGGGCATCGAGATCCATTTATAAAGACGAAGAGATGGGGACAGTATGAGCTTAATTGAGAAAGAAGAAAAGGGGTACACATGCTTATTCTGACAGTGTAGCTAAGGGTATTGCCAGATGAGGCAGTCCCAAAGGCTCTCCTGACCCTCTGCCTCAGGTGGCAGAGTGTTTGAAGGGCAAGCCTTGGGATGGACAGCATCGCAGTGGATTCATTGCCGGGGCAGAGTGTATCTGCATGCCACACATGGGGGCAGGAACATCAATTAGGGATTTAGAAACATAAAAGGAAAGGCTAGTACAGAAAGAAATTTGTCCACGCTTGGTCATCACGTCGGGTCCCAGCTCATAGTGCCAGTGCCCCTTGTCAGGGTCAACGGAGCCCGCCTGGCTTCTCCTGAGAGGCAGGGCTATGTAGCATAGCACATGCTGTGGGGAATCCCAAGCCATTAAGGGTGTGGGATTTTATCGGTGATTATTTTCCATTCTCACGGATGTATGGTGCCCAGTTTCACTTGAGCACAAACGCGATCCAGTCGTACATGTATATGCATCTTCTTTTGGTCGCAGTGTCTTCCATTTTGGTTCCACAGAAGTGGCCAGGTAGAATCCCTGTGCTATAGAGCAGGACTTCATTGCTAACACATGCCAAGCACAAGAGGTTGACGCTACCACTCCCAAATCCCAGGCCTTCCCACAGCCTCCCCCTACCATCTGGCAACCACAGCGATGTTTTCCAGTCTATGAGCTGCTTCTACATAGAAAGGTTCGTTGGTTCCATTTGCTAGCTTCCACATAGAAGGGATAGCCCTTGGTATGTGTCGTTCGTGTTCCGACTTAGTTCACCTAGTATGAAACGAGGTGTCACCTAGCTTCTCGTGCCACCTACATGGCTGCGAATGGCATTTTCCTCTTGCTCTGGGGTTTTCGGGGTTCTGCTTTTTTTTTTTTTTCTCAATGTTTGAGGAGCATTCCAATGTGTACATATCCACTCTCTTCCTAATCCAATCATCTCTCGATGGACATTGAGTTGTTTTCCATGGCTGGCTATTGGGAAGTGTGCTGCATGAACATAGCGGGGGCTTTTACATTTTTCAAAGACCCAATTCCGGAAATAGGACCAAGAGTGGGAGGCCTGGGTGCTGAGGTCGTCCGCTATTGATTTTTGTGGATTCCCTCGATCGTGTGGTCCATCGCGGTTGTCCACACGTACAAAAATACCCACCGTGGAGGAGGGCATCTTCTTGTCCACACCCTCTCAGGGATGTGTGCCTTGTAGACTTCCTAATGGTGGCCCTTCAGAGAGAGGTGGGTTGGTCCTGCAGAGTCCCTTTGACGTGCATGTCTCTCCTCATGAGGGATGCGGGGCACATGTCTCCCAGTGCTTTTTGCCCTCTGCATGTCTGTTTCGGGAAATGTCTCTTGAGGTCTTTTGCCATTTTCCCCTTGGGTTTGGGGTTTTGTTGGGCTGTTGGCTGGTGTCTGCGGTCGAGCTGTTGATTGGGAGACCCCAGGCTGACCTGGGCTCTGGTGCCAGGAGGAAAGTGCCTGAGGGTCGTGCATGGAAGGTGGTCAAACGGTGATCCTTTGGTGAGCAGCTGTGTTAATCCCTGGGCAGTTTCTCGCCTGAGGTCTCCTGAAACGCCGTCCTTGTCTTTACCTTGGAGCCTCTTCCGTTCCCTCAATACAGCTGGTCCGGAAATCGGACCTAAGGCTGGTAGATTGACTGCGAAAAAGGGAGGTGTCCCCAAGAGTCCCCCCAATCCCCTGGGGAACAGAGCTGTCTTTGTCCCTGTGGCGGGCGTGCTCACCTCTGCTGCTGGGAAAACATCGACGTGCAGACAACTCAGGCCAGCTGCGGTGGGGTCCATACACTAGGAAGCACGAGGGAAAGAGGGGACAAAAGGAATGAACGGAAAGAAGCAGTATTCTGGCATAGGAATGAAGGCGTCACAGCTGGAAAGCTATGAACAAAATCAGTGGGTACATACCTACGGACCTGTCTCCATAACGGCATCGTGGCAGGGCTATCTCCCAAAGGGAGAAGGCTGTCCTGATAGGATGGGTTGGGAGCTGAAGGTTTGCATGGAGTGGCAAGGTGGAGGTGGGCCTCCAGGCTCCGAAAGCCTTTGAGAGAGCAATGGCCCTCCTGGATTGGCCCTTCTTGCTAGATCAGGCCGGCGGCGGGGGCGGCCGCGGCGGCGGCAGCTGCGGGGGAAGGCCATTCCAGGAGCATATTGCCCCCAGCCAGTGCCGCCCTGGGGGGCGGCTGAGGCAGAGAGAGGAGGAAAACCTGAGAGTTGCTGTTAGAGCAGGTGTCCACAAGACGGCGCCAGAGCACCTTCTGGACCCAGGTGCAGCGGCAAGGCTGCAGGTGCAGGCTGAGTGGTGGGATGGAGAGTGTGTGGATAGGAAGCCACAGCAAGCGCCCAGAGGCCTTTGCGTTGGTTCCTGGGCACCGGGGACTGTCTGGTCCAAGACGCCTCCTGTCAGGCAGAGGACACAGGCGTCCCTGTAGCATTGGGAGGTGGATCGGCAGCCTGGTGGCTTGGGAGTGTGCTTCGAAGGCTGCTGGAAGGAGTCACTGGGTGTCGGAACGCCTTGTGTTCCTCCAGACGCAGGAGCGGAGACCCGCCCAGCATCTGTGTGGTCTCGGGAGCTGGCCATTTGCAAGGCCCTGACCGTCGGTGGTGGATGTGGGTGGAGAATCAGGCGGCTGCTGCTGCTGCTGCTGCTGCTGCTGCTGTGGAAGGAATGGGGGGCTTTGGTGGCTTTGTGGTGGACCCAGAGCTGGGCGAATCCCTGTGCTTCTCCCTTCCAAAGGCTCAGGGGAGTTTCCTTCTTGCCTTTTGAGAGGAGCCTCCCGTTTCCGGACGGGGCCAGGGTATGGAGGCCTGAGCGAACCCAGGTCTGGTGAATGAAGCAGGGTTGATTGGAATCACCCAGCAAGCTCTCAGGGAGTTCCCTCGTGGCTGCCTGGCTTGAGAGTGTCTATCTGGCAGTGCTGTGGCTGTGGACATGGCTCCAGCGAGATCCAAGTCTGGCCAAAGGGCACCCCATTGTCACAGGGGGCATCGAGATCCATTTATAAAGACGAAGAGATGGGGACAGTATGAGCTTAATTGAGAAAGAAGAAAAGGGGTACACATGCTTATTCTGACAGTGTAGCTAAGGGTATTGCCAGATGAGGCAGTCCCAAAGGCTCTCCTGACCCTCTGCCTCAGGTGGCAGAGTGTTTGAAGGGCAAGCCTTGGGATGGACAGCATCGCAGTGGATTCATTGCCGGGGCAGAGTGTATCTGCATGCCACACATGGGGGCAGGAACATCAATTAGGGATTTAGAAACATAAAAGGAAAGGCTAGTACAGAAAGAAATTTGTCCACGCTTGGTCATCACGTCGGGTCCCAGCTCATAGTGCCAGTGCCCCTTGTCAGGGTCAACGGAGCCCGCCTGGCTTCTCCTGAGAGGCAGGGCTATGTAGCATAGCACATGCTGTGGGGAATCCCAAGCCATTAAGGGTGTGGGATTTTATCGGTGATTATTTTCCATTCTCACGGATGTATGGTGCCCAGTTTCACTTGAGCACAAACGCGATCCAGTCGTACATGTATATGCATCTTCTTTTGGTCGCAGTGTCTTCCATTTTGGTTCCACAGAAGTGGCCAGGTAGAATCCCTGTGCTATAGAGCAGGACTTCATTGCTAACACATGCCAAGCACAAGAGGTTGACGCTACCACTCCCAAATCCCAGGCCTTCCCACAGCCTCCCCCTACCATCTGGCAACCACAGCGATGTTTTCCAGTCTATGAGCTGCTTCTACATAGAAAGGTTCGTTGGTTCCATTTGCTAGCTTCCACATAGAAGGGATAGCCCTTGGTATGTGTCGTTCGTGTTCCGACTTAGTTCACCTAGTATGAAACGAGGTGTCACCTAGCTTCTCGTGCCACCTACATGGCTGCGAATGGCATTTTCCTCTTGCTCTGGGGTTTTCGGGGTTCTGCTTTTTTTTTTTTTTCTCAATGTTTGAGGAGCATTCCAATGTGTACATATCCACTCTCTTCCTAATCCAATCATCTCTCGATGGACATTGAGTTGTTTTCCATGGCTGGCTATTGGGAAGTGTGCTGCATGAACATAGCGGGGGCTTTTACATTTTTCAAAGACCCAATTCCGGAAATAGGACCAAGAGTGGGAGGCCTGGGTGCTGAGGTCGTCCGCTATTGATTTTTGTGGATTCCCTCGATCGTGTGGTCCATCGCGGTTGTCCACACGTACAAAAATACCCACCGTGGAGGAGGGCATCTTCTTGTCCACACCCTCTCAGGGATGTGTGCCTTGTAGACTTCCTAATGGTGGCCCTTCAGAGAGAGGTGGGTTGGTCCTGCAGAGTCCCTTTGACGTGCATGTCTCTCCTCATGAGGGATGCGGGGCACATGTCTCCCAGTGCTTTTTGCCCTCTGCATGTCTGTTTCGGGAAATGTCTCTTGAGGTCTTTTGCCATTTTCCCCTTGGGTTTGGGGTTTTGTTGGGCTGTTGGCTGGTGTCTGCGGTCGAGCTGTTGATTGGGAGACCCCAGGCTGACCTGGGCTCTGGTGCCAGGAGGAAAGTGCCTGAGGGTCGTGCATGGAAGGTGGTCAAACGGTGATCCTTTGGTGAGCAGCTGTGTTAATCCCTGGGCAGTTTCTCACCTGAGGTCTCCTGAAACGCCGTCCTTGTCTTTACCTTGGAGCCTCTTCCGTTCCCTCAATACAGCTGGTCCGGAAATCGGACCTAAGGCTGGTAGATTGACTGCGAAAAAGGGAGGTGTCCCCAAGAGTCCCCCCAATCCCCTGGGGAACAGAGCTGTCTTTGTCCCTGTGGCGGGCGTGCTCACCTCTGCTGCTGGGAAAACATCGACGTGCAGACAACTCAGGCCAGCTGCGGTGGGGTCCATACACTAGGAAGCACGAGGGAAAGAGAGGACAAAAGGAATGAACGGAAAGAAGCAGTATTCTGGCATAGGAATGAAGGCGTCACAGCTGGAAAGCTATGAACAAAATCAGTGGGTACATACCTACGGACCTGTCTCCATAACGGCATCGTGGCAGGGCTATCTCCCAAAGGGAGAAGGCTGTCCTGATAGGATGGGTTGGGAGCTGAAGGTTTGCATGGAGTGGCAAGGTGGAGGTGGGCCTCCAGGCTCCGAAAGCCTTTGAGAGAGCAATGGCCCTCCTGGATTGGCCCTTCTTGCTAGATCAGGCCGGCGGCGGGGGCGGCCGCGGCGGCGGCAGCTGCGGGGGAAGGCCATTCCAGGAGCATATTGCCCCCAGCCAGTGCCGCCCTGGGGGGCGGCTGAGGCAGAGAGAGGAGGAAAACCTGAGAGTTGCTGTTAGAGCAGGTGTCCACAAGACGGCGCCAGAGCACCTTCTGGACCCAGGTGCAGCGGCAAGGCTGCAGGTGCAGGCTGAGTGGTGGGATGGAGAGTGTGTGGATAGGAAGCCACAGCAAGCGCCCAGAGGCCTTTGCGTTGGTTCCTGGGCACCGGGGACTGTCTGGTCCAAGACGCCTCCTGTCAGGCAGAGGACACAGGCGTCCCTGTAGCATTGGGAGGTGGATCGGCAGCCTGGTGGCTTGGGAGTGTGCTTCGAAGGCTGCTGGAAGGAGTCACTGGGTGTCGGAACGCCTTGTGTTCCTCCAGACGCAGGAGCGGAGACCCGCCCAGCATCTGTGTGGTCTCGGGAGCTGGCCATTTGCAAGGCCCTGACCGTCGGTGGTGGATGTAGGTGGAGAATGAGGCTGCTGCTTCTGCTGCTGCTGCTGCTGCTGCTGCTGTGGAAGGAATGGGGGGCTTTGGTGGCTTTGTGGTGGACCCAGAGCTGGGCGAATCCCTGTGCTTCTCCCTTCCAAAGGCTCAGGGGAGTTTCCTTCTTGCCTTTTGAGAGGAGCCTCCCGTTTCCAGACGGGGCCAGGGTATGGAGGCCTGAGCGAACCCAGGTCTGGTGAATGAAGCAGGGTTGATTGGAATCACCCAGCAAGCTCTCAGGGAGTTCCCTCGTGGCTGCCTGGCTTGAGAGTGTCTATCTGGCAGTGCTGTGGCTGTGGACATGGCTCCAGCGAGATCCAAGTCTGGCCAAAGGGCACCCCATTGTCACAGGGGGCATCGAGATCCATTTATAAAGACGAAGAGATGGGGACAGTATGAGCTTAATTGAGAAAGAAGAAAAGGGGTACACATGCTTATTCTGACAGTGTAGCTAAGGGTATTGCCAGATGAGGCAGTCCCAAAGGCTCTCCTGACCCTCTGCCTCAGGTGGCAGAGTGTTTGAAGGGCAAGCCTTGGGATGGACAGCATCGCAGTGGATTCATTGCCGGGGCAGAGTGTATCTGCATGCCACACATGGGGGCAGGAACATCAATTAGGGATTTAGAAACATAAAAGGAAATGCTAGTACAGAAAGAAATTTATCCACGCTTGGTCATCACGTCGGGTCCCAGCTCATAGTGCCAGTGCCCCTTGTCAGGGTCAACGGAGCCCGCCTGGCTTCTCCTGAGAGGCAGGGCTATGTAGCATAGCACATGCTGTGGGGAATCCCAAGCCATTAAGGGTGTGGGATTTTATCGGTGATTATTTTCCATTCTCACGGATGTATGGTGCCCAGTTTCACTTGAGCACAAACGCGATCCAGTCGTACATGTATATGCATCTTCTTTTGGTCGCAGTGTCTTCCATTTTGGTTCCACAGAAGTGGCCAGGTAGAATCCCTGTGCTATAGAGCAGGACTTCATTGCTAACACATGCCAAGCACAAGAGGTTGACGCTACCACTCCCAAATCCCAGGCCTTCCCACAGCCTCCCCCTACCATCTGGCAACCACAGCGATGTTTTCCAGTCTATGAGCTGCTTCTACATAGAAAGGTTCGTTGGTTCCATTTGCTAGCTTCCACATAGAAGGGATAGCCCTTGGTATGTGTCGTTCGTGTTCCGACTTAGTTCACCTAGTATGAAACGAGGTGTCACCTAGCTTCTCGTGCCACCTACATGGCTGCGAATGGCATTTTCCTCTTGCTCTGGGGTTTTCGGGGTTCTGCTTTTTTTTTTTTCTCAATGTTTGAGGAGCATTCCAATGTGTACATATCCACTCTCTTCCTAATCCAATCATCTCTCGATGGACATTGAGTTGTTTTCCATGGCTGGCTATTGGGAAGTGTGCTGCATGAACATAGCGGGGGCTTTTACATTTTTCAAAGACCCAATTCCGGAAATAGGACCAAGAGTGGGAGGCCTGGGTGCTGAGGTCGTCCGCTATTGATTTTTGTGGATTCCCTCGATCGTGTGGTCCATCGCGGTTGTCCACACGTACAAAAATACCCACCGTGGAGGAGGGCATCTTCTTGTCCACACCCTCTCAGGGATGTGTGCCTTGTAGACTTCCTAATGGTGGCCCTTCAGAGAGAGGTGGGTTGGTCCTGCAGAGTCCCTTTGACGTGCATGTCTCTCCTCATGAGGGATGCGGGGCACATGTCTCCCAGTGCTTTTTGCCCTCTGCATGTCTGTTTCGGGAAATGTCTCTTGAGGTCTTTTGCCATTTTCCCCTTGGGTTTGGGGTTTTGTTGGGCTGTTGGCTGGTGTCTGCGGTCGAGCTGTTGATTGGGAGACCCCAGGCTGACCTGGGCTCTGGTGCCAGGAGGAAAGTGCCTGAGGGTCGTGCATGGAAGGTGGTCAAACGGTGATCCTTTGGTGAGCAGCTGTGTTAATCCCTGGGCAGTTTCTCGCCTGAGGTCTCCTGAAACGCCGTCCTTGTCTTTACCTTGGAGCCTCTTCCGTTCCCTCAATACAGCTGGTCCGGAAATCGGACCTAAGGCTGGTAGATTGACTGCGAAAAAGGGAGGTGTCCCCAAGAGTCCCCCCAATCCCCTGGGGAACAGAGCTGTCTTTGTCCCTGTGGCGGGCGTGCTCACCTCTGCTGCTGGGAAAACATCGACGTGCAGACAACTCAGGCCAGCTGCGGTGGGGTCCATACACTAGGAAGCACGAGGGAAAGAGAGGACAAAAGGAATGAACGGAAAGAAGCAGTATTCTGGCATAGGAATGAAGGCGTCACAGCTGGAAAGCTATGAACAAAATCAGTGGGTACATACCTACGGACCTGTCTCCATAACGGCATCGTGGCAGGGCTATCTCCCAAAGGGAGAAGGCTGTCCTGATAGGATGGGTTGGGAGCTGAAGGTTTGCATGGAGTGGCAAGGTGGAGGTGGGCCTCCAGGCTCCGAAAGCCTTTGAGAGAGCAATGGCCCTCCTGGATTGGCCCTTCTTGCTAGATCAGGCCGGCGGCGGGGGCGGCCGCGGCGGCGGCAGCTGCGGGGGAAGGCCATTCCAGGAGCATATTGCCCCCAGCCAGTGCCGCCCTGGGGGGCGGCTGAGGCAGAGAGAGGAGGAAAACCTGAGAGTTGCTGTTAGAGCAGGTGTCCACAAGACGGCGCCAGAGCACCTTCTGGACCCAGGTGCAGCGGCAAGGCTGCAGGTGCAGGCTGAGTGGTGGGATGGAGAGTGTGTGGATAGGAAGCCACAGCAAGCGCCCAGAGGCCTTTGCGTTGGTTCCTGGGCACCGGGGACTGTCTGGTCCAAGACGCCTCCTGTCAGGCAGAGGACACAGGCGTCCCTGTAGCATTGGGAGGTGGATCGGCAGCCTGGTGGCTTGGGAGTGTGCTTCGAAGGCTGCTGGAAGGAGTCACTGGGTGTCGGAACGCCTTGTGTTCCTCCAGACGCAGGAGCGGAGACCCGCCCAGCATCTGTGTGGTCTCGGGAGCTGGCCATTTGCAAGGCCCTGACCGTCGGTGGTGGATGTGGGTGGAGAATCAGGCGGCTGCTGCTGCTGCTGCTGCTGCTGCTGCTGCTGCTGCTGCTGTGGAAGGAATGGGGGGCTTTGGTGGCTTTGTGGTGGACCCAGAGCTGGGCGAATCCCTGTGCTTCTCCCTTCCAAAGGCTCAGGGGAGTTTCCTTCTTGCCTTTTGAGAGGAGCCTCCCGTTTCCGGACGGGGCCAGGGTATGGAGGCCTGAGCGAACCCAGGTCTGGTGAATGAAGCAGGGTTGATTGGAATCACCCAGCAAGCTCTCAGGGAGTTCCCTCGTGGCTGCCTGGCTTGAGAGTGTCTATCTGGCAGTGCTGTGGCTGTGGACATGGCTCCAGCGAGATCCAAGTCTGGCCAAAGGGCACCCCATTGTCACAGGGGGCATCGAGATCCATTTATAAAGACGAAGAGATGGGGACAGTATGAGCTTAATTGAGAAAGAAGAAAAGGGGTACACATGCTTATTCTGACAGTGTAGCTAAGGGTATTGCCAGATGAGGCAGTCCCAAAGGCTCTCCTGACCCTCTGCCTCAGGTGGCAGAGTGTTTGAAGGGCAAGCCTTGGGATGGACAGCATCGCAGTGGATTCATTGCCGGGGCAGAGTGTATCTGCATGCCACACATGGGGGCAGGAACATCAATTAGGGATTTAGAAACATAAAAGGAAATGCTAGTACAGAAAGAAATTTGTCCACGCTTGGTCATCACGTCGGGTCCCAGCTCATAGTGCCAGTGCCCCTTGTCAGGGTCAACGGAGCCCGCCTGGCTTCTCCTGAGAGGCAGGGCTATGTAGCATAGCGCATGCTGTGGGGAATCCCAAGCCATTAAGGGTGTGGGATTTTATCGGTGATTATTTTCCATTCTCACGGATGTATGGTGCCCAGTTTCACTTGAGCACAAACGCGATCCAGTCGTACATGTATATGCATCTTCTTTTGGTCGCAGTGTCTTCCATTTTGGTTCCACAGAAGTGGCCAGGTAGAATCCCTGTGCTATAGAGCAGGACTTCATTGCTAACACATGCCAAGCACAAGAGGTTGACGCTACCACTCCCAAATCCCAGGCCTTCCCACAGCCTCCCCCTACCATCTGGCAACCACAGCGATGTTTTCCAGTCTATGAGCTGCTTCTACATAGAAAGGTTCGTTGGTTCCATTTGCTAGCTTCCACATAGAAGGGATAGCCCTTGGTATGTGTCGTTCGTGTTCCGACTTAGTTCACCTAGTATGAAACGAGGTGTCACCTAGCTTCTCGTGCCACCTACATGGCTGCGAATGGCATTTTCCTCTTGCTCTGGGGTTTTCGGGGTTCTGCTTTTTTTTTTTCTCAATGTTTGAGGAGCATTCCAATGTGTACATATCCACTCTCTTCCTAATCCAATCATCTCTCGATGGACATTGAGTTGTTTTCCATGTCTGGCTATTGGGAAGAGTGCTGCATGAACATAGCGGGGGCTTTTACATTTTTCAAAGACCCAATTCCAGAAATAGGACCAAGAGTGGGAGGCCTGGGTGCTGAGGTCGTCCGCTATTGATTTTTGTGGATTCCCTCGATCGTGTGGTCCATCGCGGTTGTCCACACGTACAAAAATACCCACCGTGGAGGAGGGCATCTTCTTGTCCACACCCTCTCAGGGATGTGTGCCTTGTAGACTTCCTAATGGTGGCCCTTCAGAGAGAGGTGGGTTGGTCCTGCAGAGTCCCTTTGACGTGCATGTCTCTCCTCATGAGGGATGCGGGGCACATGTCTCCCAGTGCTTTTTGCCCTCTGCATGTCTGTTTCGGGAAATGTCTCTTGAGGTCTTTTGCCATTTTCCCCTTGGGTTTGGGGTTTTGTTGGGCTGTTGGCTGGTGTCTGCGGTCGAGCTGTTGATTGGGAGACCCCAGGCTGACCTGGGCTCTGGTGCCAGGAGGAAAGTGCCTGAGGGTCGTGCATGGAAGGTGGTCAAACGGTGATCCTTTGGTGAGCAGCTGTGTTAATCCCTGGGCAGTTTCTCGCCTGAGGTCTCCTGAAACGCCGTCCTTGTCTTTACCTTGGAGCCTCTTCCGTTCCCTCAATACAGCTGGTCCGGAAATCGGACCTAAGGCTGGTAGATTGACTGCGAAAAAGGGAGGTGTCCCCAAGAGTCCCCCCAATCCCCTGGGGAACAGAGCTGTCTTTGTCCCTGTGGCGGGCGTGCTCACCTCTGCTGCTGGGAAAACATCGACGTGCAGACAACTCAGGCCAGCTGCGGTGGGGTCCATACACTAGGAAGCACGAGGGAAAGAGAGGACAAAAGGAATGAACGGAAAGAAGCAGTATTCTGGCATAGGAATGAAGGCGTCACAGCTGGAAAGCTATGAACAAAATCAGTGGGTACATACCTACGGACCTGTCTCCATAACGGCATCGTGGCAGGGCTATCTCCCAAAGGGAGAAGGCTGTCCTGATAGGATGGGTTGGGAGCTGAAGGTTTGCATGGAGTGGCAAGGTGGAGGTGGGCCTCCAGGCTCCGAAAGCCTTTGAGAGAGCAATGGCCCTCCTGGATTGGCCCTTCTTGCTAGATCAGGCCGGCGGCGGGGGCGGCCGCGGCGGCGGCAGCTGCGGGGGAAGGCCATTCCAGGAGCATATTGCCCCCAGCCAGTGCCGCCCTGGGGGGCGGCTGAGGCAGAGAGAGGAGGAAAACCTGAGAGTTGCTGTTAGAGCAGGTGTCCACAAGACGGCGCCAGAGCACCTTCTGGACCCAGGTGCAGCGGCAAGGCTGCAGGTGCAGGCTGAGTGGTGGGATGGAGAGTGTGTGGATAGGAAGCCACAGCAAGCGCCCAGAGGCCTTTGCGTTGGTTCCTGGGCACCGGGGACTGTCTGGTCCAAGACGCCTCCTGTCAGGCAGAGGACACAGGCGTCCCTGTAGCATTGGGAGGTGGATCGGCAGCCTGGTGGCTTGGGAGTGTGCTTCGAAGGCTGCTGGAAGGAGTCACTGGGTGTCGGAACGCCTTGTGTTCCTCCAGACGCAGGAGCGGAGACCCGCCCAGCATCTGTGTGGTCTCGGGAGCTGGCCATTTGCAAGGCCCTGACCGTCGGTGGTGGATGTGGGTGGAGAATCAGGCGGCTGCTGCTGCTGCTGCTGCTGCTGCTGCTGCTGCTGCTGCTGTGGAAGGAATGGGGGGCTTTGGTGGCTTTGTGGTGGACCCAGAGCTGGGCGAATCCCTGTGCTTCTCCCTTCCAAAGGCTCAGGGGAGTTTCCTTCTTGCCTTTTGAGAGGAGCCTCCCGTTTCCGGACGGGGCCAGGGTATGGAGGCCTGAGCGAACCCAGGTCTGGTGAATGAAGCAGGGTTGATTGGAATCACCCAGCAAGCTCTCAGGGAGTTCCCTCGTGGCTGCCTGGCTTGAGAGTGTCTATCTGTCAGTGCTGTGGCTGTGGACATGGCTCCAGCGAGATCCACGTCTGGCCAAAGGGCACCCCATTGTCACAGGGGGCATCGAGATCCATTTATAAAGACGAAGAGATGGGGACAGTATGAGCTTAATTGAGAAAGAAGAAAAGGGGTACACATGCTTATTCTGACAGTGTAGCTAAGGGTATTGCCAGATGAGGCCGTCCCAAAGGCTCTCCTGACCCTCTGCCTCAGGTGGCAGAGTGTTTGAAGGGCAAGCCTTGGGATGGACAGCATCGCAGTGGATTCATTGCCGGGGCAGAGTGTATCTGCATGCCACACATGGGGGCAGGAACATCAATTAGGGATTTAGAAACATAAAAGGAAATGCTAGTACAGAAAGAAATTTGTCCACGCTTGGTCATCACGTCGGGTCCCAGCTCATAGTGCCAGTGCCCCTTGTCAGGGTCAACGGAGCCCGCCTGGCTTCTCCTGAGAGGCAGGGCTATGCACCATAGCACATGCTGTGGGGAATCCCAAGCCATTAAGGGTGTGGGATTTTATCGGTGATTATTTTCCATTCTCACGGATGTATGGTGCCCAGTTTCACTTGAGCACAAACGCGATCCAGTCGTACATGTATATGCATCTTCTTTTGGTCGCAGTGTCTTCCATTTTGGTTCCACAGAAGTGGCCAGGTAGAATCCCTGTGCTATAGAGCAGGACTTCATTGCTAACACATGCCAAGCACAAGAGGTTGACGCTACCACTCCCAAATCCCAGGCCTTCCCACAGCCTCCCCCTACCATCTGGCAACCACAGCGATGTTTTCCAGTCTATGAGCTGCTTCTACATAGAAAGGTTCGTTGGTTCCATTTGCTAGCTTCCACATAGAAGGGATAGCCCTTGGTATGTGTCGTTCGTGTTCCGACTTAGTTCACCTAGTATGAAACGAGGTGTCACCTAGCTTCTCGTGCCACCTACATGGCTGCGAATGGCATTTTCCTCTTGCTCTGGGGTTTTCGGGGTTCTGCTTTTTTTTTTTCTCAATGTTTGAGGAGCATTCCAATGTGTACATATCCACTCTCTTCCTAATCCAATCATCTCTCGATGGACATTGAGTTGTTTTCCATGTCTGGCTATTGGGAAGAGTGCTGCATGAACATAGCGGGGGCTTTTACATTTTTCAAAGACCCAATTCCAGAAATAGGACCAAGAGTGGGAGGCCTGGGTGCTGAGGTCGTCCGCTATTGATTTTTGTGGATTCCCTCGATCGTGTGGTCCATCGCGGTTGTCCACACGTACAAAAATACCCACCGTGGAGGAGGGCATCTTCTTGTCCACACCCTCTCAGGGATGTGTGCCTTGTAGACTTCCTAATGGTGGCCCTTCAGAGAGAGGTGGGTTGGTCCTGCAGAGTCCCTTTGACGTGCATGTCTCTCCTCATGAGGGATGCGGGGCACATGTCTCCCAGTGCTTTTTGCCCTCTGCATGTCTGTTTCGGGAAATGTCTCTTGAGGTCTTTTGCCATTTTCCCCTTGGGTTTGGGGTTTTGTTGGGCTGTTGGCTGGTGTCTGCGGTCGAGCTGTTGATTGGGAGACCCCAGGCTGACCTGGGCTCTGGTGCCAGGAGGAAAGTGCCTGAGGGTCGTGCATGGAAGGTGGTCAAACGGTGATCCTTTGGTGAGCAGCTGTGTTAATCCCTGGGCAGTTTCTCGCCTGAGGTCTCCTGAAACGCCGTCCTTGTCTTTACCTTGGAGCCTCTTCCGTTCCCTCAATACAGCTGGTCCGGAAATCGGACCTAAGGCTGGTAGATTGACTGCGAAAAAGGGAGGTGTCCCCAAGAGTCCCCCCAATCCCCTGGGGAACAGAGCTGTCTTTGTCCCTGTGGCGGGCGTGCTCACCTCTGCTGCTGGGAAAACATCGACGTGCAGACAACTCACGCCAGCTGCGGTGGGGTCCATACACTAGGAAGCACGAGGGAAAGAGAGGACAAAAGGAATGAACGGAAAGAAGCAGTATTCTGGCATAGGAATGAAGGCGTCACAGCTGGAAAGCTATGAACAAAATCAGTGGGTACATACCTACGGACCTGTCTCCATAACGGCATCGTGGCAGGGCTATCTCCCAAAGGGAGAAGGCTGTCCTGATAGGATGGGTTGGGAGCTGAAGGTTTGCATGGAGTGGCAAGGTGGAGGTGGGCCTCCAGGCTCCGAAAGCCTTTGAGAGAGCAATGGCCCTCCTGGATTGGCCCTTCTTGCTAGATCAGGCCGGCGGCGGGGGCGGCCGCGGCGGCGGCAGCTGCGGGGGAAGGCCATTCCAGGAGCATATTGCCCCCAGCCAGTGCCGCCCTGGGGGGCGGCTGAGGCAGAGAGAGGAGGAAAACCTGAGAGTTGCTGTTAGAGCAGGTGTCCACAAGACGGCGCCAGAGCACCTTCTGGACCCAGGTGCAGCGGCAAGGCTGCAGGTGCAGGCTGAGTGGTGGGATGGAGAGTGTGTGGATAGGAAGCCACAGCAAGCGCCCAGAGGCCTTTGCGTTGGTTCCTGGGCACCGGGGACTGTCTGGTCCAAGACGCCTCCTGTCAGGCAGAGGACACAGGCGTCCCTGTAGCATTGGGAGGTGGATCGGCAGCCTGGTGGCTTGGGAGTGTGCTTCGAAGGCTGCTGGAAGGAGTCACTGGGTGTCGGAACGCCTTGTGTTCCTCCAGACGCAGGAGCGGAGACCCGCCCAGCATCTGTGTGGTCTCGGGAGCTGGCCATTTGCAAGGCCCTGACCGTCGGTGGTGGATGTAGGTGGAGAATGAGGCTGCTGCTTCTGCTGCTGCTGCTGCTGCTGCTGCTGTGGAAGGAATGGGGGGCTTTGGTGGCTTTGTGGTGGACCCAGAGCTGGGCGAATCCCTGTGCTTCTCCCTTCCAAAGGCTCAGGGGAGTTTCCTTCTTGCCTTTTGAGAGGAGCCTCCCGTTTCCAGACGGGGCCAGGGTATGGAGGCCTGAGCGAACCCAGGTCTGGTGAATGAAGCAGGGTTGATTGGAATCACCCAGCAAGCTCTCAGGGAGTTCCCTCGTGGCTGCCTGGCTTGAGAGTGTCTATCTGGCAGTGCTGTGGCTGTGGACATGGCTCCAGCGAGATCCAAGTCTGGCCAAAGGGCACCCCATTGTCACAGGGGGCATCGAGATCCATTTATAAAGACGAAGAGATGGGGACAGTATGAGCTTAATTGAGAAAGAAGAAAAGGGGTACACATGCTTATTCTGACAGTGTAGCTAAGGGTATTGCCAGATGAGGCAGTCCCAAAGGCTCTCCTGACCCTCTGCCTCAGGTGGCAGAGTGTTTGAAGGGCAAGCCTTGGGATGGACAGCATCGCAGTGGATTCATTGCCGGGGCAGAGTGTATCTGCATGCCACACATGGGGGCAGGAACATCAATTAGGGATTTAGAAACATAAAAGGAAATGCTAGTACAGAAAGAAATTTATCCACGCTTGGTCATCACGTCGGGTCCCAGCTCATAGTGCCAGTGCCCCTTGTCAGGGTCAACGGAGCCCGCCTGGCTTCTCCTGAGAGGCAGGGCTATGTAGCATAGCACATGCTGTGGGGAATCCCAAGCCATTAAGGGTGTGGGATTTTATCGGTGATTATTTTCCATTCTCACGGATGTATGGTGCCCAGTTTCACTTGAGCACAAACGCGATCCAGTCGTACATGTATATGCATCTTCTTTTGGTCGCAGTGTCTTCCATTTTGGTTCCACAGAAGTGGCCAGGTAGAATCCCTGTGCTATAGAGCAGGACTTCATTGCTAACACATGCCAAGCACAAGAGGTTGACGCTACCACTCCCAAATCCCAGGCCTTCCCACAGCCTCCCCCTACCATCTGGCAACCACAGCGATGTTTTCCAGTCTATGAGCTGCTTCTACATAGAAAGGTTCGTTGGTTCCATTCGCTAGCTTCCACATAGAAGGGATAGCCCTTGGTATGTGTCGTTCGTGTTCCGACTTAGTTCACCTAGTATGAAACGAGGTGTCACCTAGCTTCTCGTGCCACCTACATGGCTGCGAATGGCATTTTCCTCTTGCTCTGGGGTTTTTGGGGTTCTGCTTTTTTTTTTTTCTCAATGTTTGAGGAGCATTCCAATGTGTACATATCCACTCTCTTCCTAATCCAATCATCTCTCGATGGACATTGAGTTGTTTTCCATGGCTGGCTATTGGGAAGTGTGCTGCATGAACATAGCGGGGGCTTTTACATTTTTCAAAGACCCAATTCCGGAAATAGGACCAAGAGTGGGAGGCCTGGGTGCTGAGGTCGTCCGCTATTGATTTTTGTGGATTCCCTCGATCGTGTGGTCCATCGCGGTTGTCCACACGTACAAAAATACCCACCGTGGAGGAGGGCATCTTCTTGTCCACACCCTCTCAGGGATGTGTGCCTTGTAGACTTCCTAATGGTGGCCCTTCAGAGAGAGGTGGGTTGGTCCTGCAGAGTCCCTTTGACGTGCATGTCTCTCCTCATGAGGGATGCGGGGCACATGTCTCCCAGTGCTTTTTGCCCTCTGCATGTCTGTTTCGGGAAATGTCTCTTGAGGTCTTTTGCCATTTTCCCCTTGGGTTTGGGGTTTTGTTGGGCTGTTGGCTGGTGTCTGCGGTCGAGCTGTTGATTGGGAGACCCCAGGCTGACCTGGGCTCTGGTGCCAGGAGGAAAGTGCCTGAGGGTCGTGCATGGAAGGTGGTCAAACGGTGATCCTTTGGTGAGCAGCTGTGTTAATCCCTGGGCAGTTTCTCGCCTGAGGGCTCCTGAAACGCCGTCCTTGTCTTTACCTTGGAGCCTCTTCCGTTCCCTCAATACAGCTGGTCCGGAAATCGGACCTAAGGCTGGTAGATTGACTGCGAAAAAGGGAGGTGTCCCCAAGAGTCCCCCCAATCCCCTGGGGAACAGAGCTGTCTTTGTCCCTGTGGCGGGCGTGCTCACCTCTGCTGCTGGGAAAACATCGACGTGCAGACAACTCAGGCCAGCTGCGGTGGGGTCCATACACTAGGAAGCACGAGGGAAAGAGAGGACAAAAGGAATGAACGGAAAGAAGCAGTATTCTGGCATAGGAATGAAGGCGTCACAGCTGGAAAGCTATGAACAAAATCAGTGGGTACATACCTACGGACCTGTCTCCATAACGGCATCGTGGCAGGGCTATCTCCCAAAGGGAGAAGGCTGTCCTGATAGGATGGGTTGGGAGCTGAAGGTTTGCATGGAGTGGCAAGGTGGAGGTGGGCCTCCAGGCTCCGAAAGCCTTTGAGAGAGCAATGGCCCTCCTGGATTGGCCCTTCTTGCTAGATCAGGCCGGCGGCGGGGGCGGCCGCGGCGGCGGCAGCTGCGGGGGAAGGCCATTCCAGGAGCATATTGCCCCCAGCCAGTGCCGCCCTGGGGGGCGGCTGAGGCAGAGAGAGGAGGAAAACCTGAGAGTTGCTGTTAGAGCAGGTGTCCACAAGACGGCGCCAGAGCACCTTCTGGACCCAGGTGCAGCGGCAAGGCTGCAGGTGCAGGCTGAGTGGTGGGATGGAGAGTGTGTGGATAGGAAGCCACAGCAAGCGCCCAGAGGCCTTTGCGTTGGTTCCTGGGCACCGGGGACTGTCTGGTCCAAGACGCCTCCTGTCAGGCAGAGGACACAGGCGTCCCTGTAGCATTGGGAGGTGGATCGGCAGCCTGGTGGCTTGGGAGTGTGCTTCGAAGGCTGCTGGAAGGAGTCACTGGGTGTCGGAACGCCTTGTGTTCCTCCAGACGCAGGAGCGGAGACCCGCCCAGCATCTGTGTGGTCTCGGGAGCTGGCCATTTGCAAGGCCCTGACCGTCGGTGGTGGATGTGGGTGGAGAATCAGGCGGCTGCTGCTGCTGCTGCTGCTGCTGCTGCTGCTGCTGCTGCTGTGGAAGGAATGGGGGGCTTTGGTGGCTTTGTGGTGGACCCAGAGCTGGGCGAATCCCTGTGCTTCTCCCTTCCAAAGGCTCAGGGGAGTTTCCTTCTTGCCTTTTGAGAGGAGCCTCCCGTTTCCGGACGGGGCCAGGGTATGGAGGCCTGAGCGAACCCAGGTCTGGTGAATGAAGCAGGGTTGATTGGAATCACCCAGCAAGCTCTCAGGGAGTTCCCTCGTGGCTGCCTGGCTTGAGAGTGTCTATCTGTCAGTGCTGTGGCTGTGGACATGGCTCCAGCGAGATCCACGTCTGGCCAAAGGGCACCCCATTGTCACAGGGGGCATCGAGATCCATTTATAAAGACGAAGAGATGGGGACAGTATGAGCTTAATTGAGAAAGAAGAAAAGGGGTACACATGCTTATTCTGACAGTGTAGCTAAGGGTATTGCCAGATGAGGCCGTCCCAAAGGCTCTCCTGACCCTCTGCCTCAGGTGGCAGAGTGTTTGAAGGGCAAGCCTTGGGATGGACAGCATCGCAGTGGATTCATTGCCGGGGCAGAGTGTATCTGCATGCCACACATGGGGGCAGGAACATCAATTAGGGATTTAGAAACATAAAAGGAAATGCTAGTACAGAAAGAAATTTGTCCACGCTTGGTCATCACGTCGGGTCCCAGCTCATAGTGCCAGTGCCCCTTGTCAGGGTCAACGGAGCCCGCCTGGCTTCTCCTGAGAGGCAGGGCTATGCACCATAGCACATGCTGTGGGGAATCCCAAGCCATTAAGGGTGTGGGATTTTATCGGTGATTATTTTCCATTCTCACGGATGTATGGTGCCCAGTTTCACTTGAGCACAAACGCGATCCAGTCGTACATGTATATGCATCTTCTTTTGGTCGCAGTGTCTTCCATTTTGGTTCCACAGAAGTGGCCAGGTAGAATCCCTGTGCTATAGAGCAGGACTTCATTGCTAACACATGCCAAGCACAAGAGGTTGACGCTACCACTCCCAAATCCCAGGCCTTCCCACAGCCTCCCCCTACCATCTGGCAACCACAGCGATGTTTTCCAGTCTATGAGCTGCTTCTACATAGAAAGGTTCGTTGGTTCCATTCGCTAGCTTCCACATAGAAGGGATAGCCCTTGGTATGTGTCGTTCGTGTTCCGACTTAGTTCACCTAGTATGAAACGAGGTGTCACCTAGCTTCTCGTGCCACCTACATGGCTGCGAATGGCATTTTCCTCTTGCTCTGGGGTTTTCGGGGTTCTGCTTTTTTTTTTTCTCAATGTTTGAGGAGCATTCCAATGTGTACATATCCACTCTCTTCCTAATCCAATCATCTCTCGATGGACATTGAGTTGTTTTCCATGTCTGGCTATTGGGAAGAGTGCTGCATGAACATAGCGGGGGCTTTTACATTTTTCAAAGACCCAATTCCAGAAATAGGACCAAGAGTGGGAGGCCTGGGTGCTGAGGTCGTCCGCTATTGATTTTTGTGGATTCCCTCGATCGTGTGGTCCATCGCGGTTGTCCACACGTACAAAAATACCCACCGTGGAGGAGGGCATCTTCTTGTCCACACCCTCTCAGGGATGTGTGCCTTGTAGACTTCCTAATGGTGGCCCTTCAGAGAGAGGTGGGTTGGTCCTGCAGAGTCCCTTTGACGTGCATGTCTCTCCTCATGAGGGATGCGGGGCACATGTCTCCCAGTGCTTTTTGCCCTCTGCATGTCTGTTTCGGGAAATGTCTCTTGAGGTCTTTTGCCATTTTCCCCTTGGGTTTGGGGTTTTGTTGGGCTGTTGGCTGGTGTCTGCGGTCGAGCTGTTGATTGGGAGACCCCAGGCTGACCTGGGCTCTGGTGCCAGGAGGAAAGTGCCTGAGGGTCGTGCATGGAAGGTGGTCAAACGGTGATCCTTTGGTGAGCAGCTGTGTTAATCCCTGGGCAGTTTCTCGCCTGAGGTCTCCTGAAACGCCGTCCTTGTCTTTACCTTGGAGCCTCTTCCGTTCCCTCAATACAGCTGGTCCGGAAATCGGACCTAAGGCTGGTAGATTGACTGCGAAAAAGGGAGGTGTCCCCAAGAGTCCCCCCAATCCCCTGGGGAACAGAGCTGTCTTTGTCCCTGTGGCGGGCGTGCTCACCTCTGCTGCTGGGAAAACATCGACGTGCAGACAACTCAGGCCAGCTGCGGTGGGGTCCATACACTAGGAAGCACGAGGGAAAGAGAGGACAAAAGGAATGAACGGAAAGAAGCAGTATTCTGGCATAGGAATGAAGGCGTCACAGCTGGAAAGCTATGAACAAAATCAGTGGGTACATACCTACGGACCTGTCTCCATAACGGCATCGTGGCAGGGCTATCTCCCAAAGGGAGAAGGCTGTCCTGATAGGATGGGTTGGGAGCTGAAGGTTTGCATGGAGTGGCAAGGTGGAGGTGGGCCTCCAGGCTCCGAAAGCCTTTGAGAGAGCAATGGCCCTCCTGGATTGGCCCTTCTTGCTAGATCAGGCCGGCGGCGGGGGCGGCCGCGGCGGCGGCAGCTGCGGGGGAAGGCCATTCCAGGAGCATATTGCCCCCAGCCAGTGCCGCCCTGGGGGGCGGCTGAGGCAGAGAGAGGAGGAAAACCTGAGAGTTGCTGTTAGAGCAGGTGTCCACAAGACGGCGCCAGAGCACCTTCTGGACCCAGGTGCAGCGGCAAGGCTGCAGGTGCAGGCTGAGTGGTGGGATGGAGAGTGTGTGGATAGGAAGCCACAGCAAGCGCCCAGAGGCCTTTGCGTTGGTTCCTGGGCACCGGGGACTGTCTGGTCCAAGACGCCTCCTGTCAGGCAGAGGACACAGGCGTCCCTGTAGCATTGGGAGGTGGATCGGCAGCCTGGTGGCTTGGGAGTGTGCTTCGAAGGCTGCTGGAAGGAGTCACTGGGTGTCGGAACGCCTTGTGTTCCTCCAGACGCAGGAGCGGAGACCCGCCCAGCATCTGTGTGGTCTCGGGAGCTGGCCATTTGCAAGGCCCTGACCGTCGGTGGTGGATGTGGGTGGAGAATCAGGCGGCGGCTGCTGCTGCTGCTGCTGCTGCTGCTGCTGCTGCTGCTGCTGTGGAAGGAATGGGGGGCTTTGGTGGCTTTGTGGTGGACCCAGAGCTGGGCGAATCCCTGTGCTTCTCCCTTCCAAAGGCTCAGGGGAGTTTCCTTCTTGCCTTTTGAGAGGAGCCTCCCGTTTCTGGACGGGGCCAGGGTATGGAGGCCTGAGCGAACCCAGGTCTGGTGAATGAAGCAGGGTTGATTGGAATCACCCAGCAAGCTCTCAGGGAGTTCCCTCGTGGCTGCCTGGCTTGAGAGTGTCTATCTGTCAGTGCTGTGGCTGTGGACATGGCTCCAGCGAGATCCACGTCTGGCCAAAGGGCACCCCATTGTCACAGGGGGCATCGAGATCCATTTATAAAGACGAAGAGATGGGGACAGTATGAGCTTAATTGAGAAAGAAGAAAAGGGGTACACATGCTTATTCTGACAGTGTAGCTAAGGGTATTGCCAGATGAGGCAGTCCCAAAGGCTCTCCTGACCCTCTGCCTCAGGTGGCAGAGTGTTTGAAGGGCAAGCCTTGGGATGGACAGCATCGCAGTGGATTCATTGCCGGGGCAGAGTGTATCTGCATGCCACACATGGGGGCAGGAACATCAATTAGGGATTTAGAAACATAAAAGGAAAGGCTAGTACAGAAAGAAATTTATCCACGCTTGGTCATCACGTCGGGTCCCAGCTCATAGTGCCAGTGCCCCTTGTCAGGGTCAACGGAGCCCGCCTGGCTTCTCCTGAGAGGCAGGGCTATGTAGCATAGCACATGCTGTGGGGAATCCCAAGCCATTAAGGGTGTGGGATTTTATCGGTGATTATTTTCCATTCTCACGGATGTATGGTGCCCAGTTTCACTTGAGCACAAACGCGATCCAGTCGTACATGTATATGCATCTTCTTTTGGTCGCAGTGTCTTCCATTTTGGTTCCACAGAAGTGGCCAGGTAGAATCCCTGTGCTATAGAGCAGGACTTCATTGCTAACACATGCCAAGCACAAGAGGTTGACGCTACCACTCCCAAATCCCAGGCCTTCCCACAGCCTCCCCCTACCATCTGGCAACCACAGCGATGTTTTCCAGTCTATGAGCTGCTTCTACATAGAAAGGTTCGTTGGTTCCATTTGCTAGCTTCCACATAGAAGGGATAGCCCTTGGTATGTGTCGTTCGTGTTCCGACTTAGTTCACCTAGTATGAAACGAGGTGTCACCTAGCTTCTCGTGCCACCTACATGGCTGCGAATGGCATTTTCCTCTTGCTCTGGGGTTTTCGGGGTTCTGCTTTTTTTTTTTTCTCAATGTTTGAGGAGCATTCCAATGTGTACATATCCACTCTCTTCCTAATCCAATCATCTCTCGATGGACATTGAGTTGTTTTCCATGGCTGGCTATTGGGAAGTGTGCTGCATGAACATAGCGGGGGCTTTTACATTTTTCAAAGACCCAATTCCGGAAATAGGACCAAGAGTGGGAGGCCTGGGTGCTGAGGTCGTCCGCTATTGATTTTTGTGGATTCCCTCGATCGTGTGGTCCATCGCGGTTGTCCACACGTACAAAAATACCCACCGTGGAGGAGGGCATCTTCTTGTCCACACCCTCTCAGGGATGTGTGCCTTGTAGACTTCCTAATGGTGGCCCTTCAGAGAGAGGTGGGTTGGTCCTGCAGAGTCCCTTTGACGTGCATGTCTCTCCTCATGAGGGATGCGGGGCACATGTCTCCCAGTGCTTTTTGCCCTCTGCATGTCTGTTTCGGGAAATGTCTCTTGAGGTCTTTTGCCATTTTCCCCTTGGGTTTGGGGTTTTGTTGGGCTGTTGGCTGGTGTCTGCGGTCGAGCTGTTGATTGGGAGACCCCAGGCTGACCTGGGCTCTGGTGCCAGGAGGAAAGTGCCTGAGGGTCGTGCATGGAAGGTGGTCAAACGGTGATCCTTTGGTGAGCAGCTGTGTTAATCCCTGGGCAGTTTCTCGCCTGAGGTCTCCTGAAACGCCGTCCTTGTCTTTACCTTGGAGCCTCTTCCGTTCCCTCAATACAGCTGGTCCGGAAATCGGACCTAAGGCTGGTAGATTGACTGCGAAAAAGGGAGGTGTCCCCAAGAGTCCCCCCAATCCCCTGGGGAACAGAGCTGTCTTTGTCCCTGTGGCGGGCGTGCTCACCTCTGCTGCTGGGAAAACATCGACGTGCAGACAACTCAGGCCAGCTGCGGTGGGGTCCATACACTAGGAAGCACGAGGGAAAGAGAGGACAAAAGGAATGAACGGAAAGAAGCAGTATTCTGGCATAGGAATGAAGGCGTCACAGCTGGAAAGCTATGAACAAAATCAGTGGGTACATACCTACGGACCTGTCTCCATAACGGCATCGTGGCAGGGCTATCTCCCAAAGGGAGAAGGCTGTCCTGATAGGATGGGTTGGGAGCTGAAGGTTTGCATGGAGTGGCAAGGTGGAGGTGGGCCTCCAGGCTCCGAAAGCCTTTGAGAGAGCAATGGCCCTCCTGGATTGGCCCTTCTTGCTAGATCAGGCCGGCGGCGGGGGCGGCCGCGGCGGCGGCAGCTGCGGGGGAAGGCCATTCCAGGAGCATATTGCCCCCAGCCAGTGCCGCCCTGGGGGGCGGCTGAGGCAGAGAGAGGAGGAAAACCTGAGAGTTGCTGTTAGAGCAGGTGTCCACAAGACGGCGCCAGAGCACCTTCTGGACCCAGGTGCAGCGGCAAGGCTGCAGGTGCAGGCTGAGTGGTGGGATGGAGAGTGTGTGGATAGGAAGCCACAGCAAGCGCCCAGAGGCCTTTGCGTTGGTTCCTGGGCACCGGGGACTGTCTGGTCCAAGACGCCTCCTGTCAGGCAGAGGACACAGGCGTCCCTGTAGCATTGGGAGGTGGATCGGCAGCCTGGTGGCTTGGGAGTGTGCTTCGAAGGCTGCTGGAAGGAGTCACTGGGTGTCGGAACGCCTTGTGTTCCTCCAGACGCAGGAGCGGAGACCCGCCCAGCATCTGTGTGGTCTCGGGAGCTGGCCATTTGCAAGGCCCTGACCGTCGGTGGTGGATGTGGGTGGAGAATCAGGCGGCTGCTGCTGCTGCTGCTGCTGCTGCTGCTGCTGCTGCTACTGCTGCTGCTGCTGCTGCTGCTGTGGAAGGAATGGGGGGCTTTGGTGGCTTTGTGGTGGACCCAGAGCTGGGCGAATCCCTGTGCTTCTCCCTTCCAAAGGCTCAGGGGAGTTTCCTTCTTGCCTTTTGAGAGGAGCCTCCCGTTTCCGGACGGGGCCAGGGTATGGAGGCCTGAGCGAACCCAGGTCTGGTGAATGAAGCAGGGTTGATTGGAATCACCCAGCAAGCTCTCAGGGAGTTCCCTCGTGGCTGCCTGGCTTGAGAGTGTCTATCTGGCAGTGCTGTGGCTGTGGACATGGCTCCAGCGAGATCCAAGTCTGGCCAAAGGGCACCCCATTGTCACAGGGGGCATCGAGATCCATTTATAAAGACGAAGAGATGGGGACAGTATGAGCTTAATTGAGAAAGAAGAAAAGGGGTACACATGCTTATTCTGACAGTGTAGCTAAGGGTATTGCCAGATGAGGCAGTCCCAAAGGCTCTCCTGACCCTCTGCCTCAGGTGGCAGAGTGTTTGAAGGGCAAGCCTTGGGATGGACAGCATCGCAGTGGATTCATTGCCGGGGCAGAGTGTATCTGCATGCCACACATGGGGGCAGGAACATCAATTAGGGATTTAGAAACATAAAAGGAAAGGCTAGTACAGAAAGAAATTTATCCACGCTTGGTCATCACGTCGGGTCCCAGCTCATAGTGCCAGTGCCCCTTGTCAGGGTCAACGGAGCCCGCCTGGCTTCTCCTGAGAGGCAGGGCTATGTAGCATAGCACATGCTGTGGGGAATCCCAAGCCATTAAGGGTGTGGGATTTTATCGGTGATTATTTTCCATTCTCACGGATGTATGGTGCCCAGTTTCACTTGAGCACAAACGCGATCCAGTCGTACATGTATATGCATCTTCTTTTGGTCGCAGTGTCTTCCATTTTGGTTCCACAGAAGTGGCCAGGTAGAATCCCTGTGCTATAGAGCAGGACTTCATTGCTAACACATGCCAAGCACAAGAGGTTGACGCTACCACTCCCAAATCCCAGGCCTTCCCACAGCCTCCCCCTACCATCTGGCAACCACAGCGATGTTTTCCAGTCTATGAGCTGCTTCTACATAGAAAGGTTCGTTGGTTCCATTTGCTAGCTTCCACATAGAAGGGACAGCCCTTGGTATGTGTCGTTCGTGTTCCGACTTAGTTCACCTAGTATGAAACGAGGTGTCACCTAGCTTCTCGTGCCACCTACATGGCTGCGAATGGCATTTTCCTCTTGCTCTGGGGTTTTCGGGGTTCTGCTTTTTTTTTTTTTTTCTCAATGTTTGAGGAGCATGCCAATGTGTACATATCCACTCTCTTCCTAATCCAATCATCTCTCGATGGACATTGAGTTGTTTTCCATGGCTGGCTATTGGGAAGTGTGCTGCATGAACATAGCGGGGGCTTTTACATTTTTCAAAGACCCAATTCCGGAAATAGGACCAAGAGTGGGAGGCCTGGGTGCTGAGGTCGTCCGCTATTGATTTTTGTGGATTCCCTCGATCGTGTGGTCCATCGCGGTTGTCCACACGTACAAAAATACCCACCGTGGAGGAGGGCATCTTCTTGTCCACACCCTCTCAGGGATGTGTGCCTTGTAGACTTCCTAATGGTGGCCCTTCAGAGAGAGGTGGGTTGGTCCTGCAGAGTCCCTTTGACGTGCATGTCTCTCCTCATGAGGGATGCGGGGCACATGTCTCCCAGTGCTTTTTGCCCTCTGCATGTCTGTTTCGGGAAATGTCTCTTGAGGTCTTTTGCCATTTTCCCCTTGGGTTTGGGGTTTTGTTGGGCTGTTGGCTGGTGTCTGCGGTCGAGCTGTTGATTGGGAGACCCCAGGCTGACCTGGGCTCTGGTGCCAGGAGGAAAGTGCCTGAGGGTCGTGCATGGAAGGTGGTCAAACGGTGATCCTTTGGTGAGCAGCTGTGTTAATCCCTGGGCAGTTTCTCGCCTGAGGTCTCCTGAAACGCCGTCCTTGTCTTTACCTTGGAGCCTCTTCCGTTCCCTCAATACAGCTGGTCCGGAAATCGGACCTAAGGCTGGTAGATTGACTGCGAAAAAGGGAGGTGTCCCCAAGAGTCCCCCCAATCCCCTGGGGAACAGAGCTGTCTTTGTCCCTGTGGCGGGCGTGCTCACCTCTGCTGCTGGGAAAACATCGACGTGCAGACAACTCAGGCCAGCTGCGGTGGGGTCCATACACTAGGAAGCACGAGGGAAAGAGAGGACAAAAGGAATGAACGGAAAGAAGCAGTATTCTGGCATAGGAATGAAGGCGTCACAGCTGGAAAGCTATGAACAAAATCAGTGGGTACATACCTACGGACCTGTCTCCATAACGGCATCGTGGCAGGGCTATCTCCCAAAGGGAGAAGGCTGTCCTGATAGGATGGGTTGGGAGCTGAAGGTTTGCATGGAGTGGCAAGGTGGAGGTGGGCCTCCAGGCTCCGAAAGCCTTTGAGAGAGCAATGGCCCTCCTGGATTGGCCCTTCTTGCTAGATCAGGCCGGCGGCGGGGGCGGCCGCGGCGGCGGCAGCGCAGCTGCGGGGGAAGGCCATTCCAGGAGCATATTGCCCCCAGCCAGTGCCGCCCTGGGGGGCGGCTGAGGCAGAGAGAGGAGGAAAACCTGAGAGTTGCTGTTAGAGCAGGTGTCCACAAGACGGCGCCAGAGCACCTTCTGGACCCAGGTGCAGCGGCAAGGCTGCAGGTGCAGGCTGAGTGGTGGGATGGAGAGTGTGTGGATAGGAAGCCACAGCAAGCGCCCAGAGGCCTTTGCGTTGGTTCCTGGGCACCGGGGACTGTCTGGTCCAAGACGCCTCCTGTCAGGCAGAGGACACAGGCGTCCCTGTAGCATTGGGAGGTGGATCGGCAGCCTGGTGGCTTGGGAGTGTGCTTCGAAGGCTGCTGGAAGGAGTCACTGGGTGTCGGAACGCCTTGTGTTCCTCCAGACGCAGGAGCGGAGACCCGCCCAGCATCTGTGTGGTCTCGGGAGCTGGCCATTTGCAAGGCCCTGACCGTCGGTGGTGGATGTGGGTGGAGAATCAGGCGGCGGCGGCTGCTGCTGCTGCTGCTGCTGCTGCTGCTGCTGCTGCTGTGGAAGGAATGGGGGGCTTTGGTGGCTTTGTGGTGGACCCAGAGCTGGGCGAATCCCTGTGCTTCTCCCTTCCAAAGGCTCAGGGGAGTTTCCTTCTTGCCTTTTGAGAGGAGCCTCCCGTTTCCGGACGGGGCCAGGGTATGGAGGCCTGAGCGAACCCAGGTCTGGTGAATGAAGCAGGGTTGATTGGAATCACCCAGCAAGCTCTCAGGGAGTTCCCTCGTGGCTGCCTGGCTTGAGAGTGTCTATCTGTCAGTGCTGTGGCTGTGGACATGGCTCCAGCGAGATCCAAGTCTGGCCAAAGGGCACCCCATTGTCACAGGGGGCATCGAGATCCATTTATAAAGACGAAGAGATGGGGACAGTATGAGCTTAATTGAGAAAGAAGAAAAGGGGTACACATGCTTATTCTGACAGTGTAGCTAAGGGTATTGCCAGATGAGGCAGTCCCAAAGGCTCTCCTGACCCTCTGCCTCAGGTGGCAGAGTGTTTGAAGGGCAAGCCTTGGGATGGACAGCATCGCAGTGGATTCATTGCCGGGGCAGAGTGTATCTGCATGCCACACATGGGGGCAGGAACATCAATTAGGGATTTAGAAACATAAAAGGAAAGGCTAGTACAGAAAGAAATTTATCCACGCTTGGTCATCACGTCGGGTCCCAGCTCATAGTGCCAGTGCCCCTTGTCAGGGTCAACGGAGCCCGCCTGGCTTCTCCTGAGAGGCAGGGCTATGTACCATAGCACATGCTGTGGGGAATCCCAAGCCATTAAGGGTGTGGGATTTTATCGGTGATTATTTTCCATTCTCACGGATGTATGGTGCCCAGTTTCACTTGAGCACAAACGCGATCCAGTCGTACATGTATATGCATCTTCTTTTGGTCGCAGTGTCTTCCATTTTGGTTCCACAGAAGTGGCCAGGTAGAATCCCTGTGCTATAGAGCAGGACTTCATTGCTAACACATGCCAAGCACAAGAGGTTGACGCTACCACTCCCAAATCCCAGGCCTTCCCACAGCCTCCCCCTACCATCTGGCAACCACAGCGATGTTTTCCAGTCTATGAGCTGCTTCTACATAGAAAGGTTCGTTGGTTCCATTTGCTAGCTTCCACATAGAAGGGATAGCCCTTGGTATGTGTCGTTCGTGTTCCGACTTAGTTCACCTAGTATGAAACGAGGTGTCACCTAGCTTCTCGTGCCACCTACATGGCTGCGAATGGCATTTTCCTCTTGCTCTGGGGTTTTCGGGGTTCTGCTTTTTTTTTTTTTTCTCAATGTTTGAGGAGCATGCCAATGTGTACATATCCACTCTCTTCCTAATCCAATCATCTCTCGATGGACATTGAGTTGTTTTCCATGGCTGGCTATTGGGAAGTGTGCTGCATGAACATAGCGGGGGCTTTTACATTTTTCAAAGACCCAATTCCGGAAATAGGACCAAGAGTGGGAGGCCTGGGTGCTGAGGTCGTCCGCTATTGATTTTTGTGGATTCCCTCGATCGTGTGGTCCATCGCGGTTGTCCACACGTACAAAAATACCCACCGTGGAGGAGGGCATCTTCTTGTCCACACCCTCTCAGGGATGTGTGCCTTGTAGACTTCCTAATGGTGGCCCTTCAGAGAGAGGTGGGTTGGTCCTGCAGAGTCCCTTTGACGTGCATGTCTCTCCTCATGAGGGATGCGGGGCACATGTCTCCCAGTGCTTTTTGCCCTCTGCATGTCTGTTTCGGGAAATGTCTCTTGAGGTCTTTTGCCATTTTCCCCTTGGGTTTGGGGTTTTGTTGGGCTGTTGGCTGGTGTCTGCGGTCGAGCTGTTGATTGGGAGACCCCAGGCTGACCTGGGCTCTGGTGCCAGGAGGAAAGTGCCTGAGGGTCGTGCATGGAAGGTGGTCAAACGGTGATCCTTTGGTGAGCAGCTGTGTTAATCCCTGGGCAGTTTCTCGCCTGAGGTCTCCTGAAACGCCGTCCTTGTCTTTACCTTGGAGCCTCTTCCGTTCCCTCAATACAGCTGGTCCGGAAATCGGACCTAAGGCTGGTAGATTGACTGCGAAAAAGGGAGGTGTCCCCAAGAGTCCCCCCAATCCCCTGGGGAACAGAGCTGTCTTTGTCCCTGTGGCGGGCGTGCTCACCTCTGCTGCTGGGAAAACATCGACGTGCAGACAACTCAGGCCAGCTGCGGTGGGGTCCATACACTAGGAAGCACGAGGGAAAGAGAGGACAAAAGGAATGAACGGAAAGAAGCAGTATTCTGGCATAGGAATGAAGGCGTCACAGCTGGAAAGCTATGAACAAAATCAGTGGGTACATACCTACGGACCTGTCTCCATAACGGCATCGTGGCAGGGCTATCTCCCAAAGGGAGAAGGCTGTCCTGATAGGATGGGTTGGGAGCTGAAGGTTTGCATGGAGTGGCAAGGTGGAGGTGGGCCTCCAGGCTCCGAAAGCCTTTGAGAGAGCAATGGCCCTCCTGGATTGGCCCTTCTTGCTAGATCAGGCCGGCGGCGGGGGCGGCCGCGGCGGCGGCAGCGCAGCTGCGGGGGAAGGCCATTCCAGGAGCATATTGCCCCCAGCCAGTGCCGCCCTGGGGGGCGGCTGAGGCAGAGAGAGGAGGAAAACCTGAGAGTTGCTGTTAGAGCAGGTGTCCACAAGACGGCGCCAGAGCACCTTCTGGACCCAGGTGCAGCGGCAAGGCTGCAGGTGCAGGCTGAGTGGTGGGATGGAGAGTGTGTGGATAGGAAGCCACAGCAAGCGCCCAGAGGCCTTTGCGTTGGTTCCTGGGCACCGGGGACTGTCTGGTCCAAGACGCCTCCTGTCAGGCAGAGGACACAGGCGTCCCTGTAGCATTGGGAGGTGGATCGGCAGCCTGGTGGCTTGGGAGTGTGCTTCGAAGGCTGCTGGAAGGAGTCACTGGGTGTCGGAACGCCTTGTGTTCCTCCAGACGCAGGAGCGGAGACCCGCCCAGCATCTGTGTGGTCTCGGGAGCTGGCCATTTGCAAGGCCCTGACCGTCGGTGGTGGATGTGGGTGGAGAATCAGGCGGCTGCTGCTGCTGCTGCTGCTGCTGCTGCTGCTGCTGCTGTGGAAGGAATGGGGGGCTTTGGTGGCTTTGTGGTGGACCCAGAGCTGGGCGAATCCCTGTGCTTCTCCCTTCCAAAGGCTCAGGGGAGTTTCCTTCTTGCCTTTTGAGAGGAGCCTCCCGTTTCCGGACGGGGCCAGGGTATGGAGGCCTGAGCGAACCCAGGTCTGGTGAATGAAGCAGGGTTGATTGGAATCACCCAGCAAGCTCTCAGGGAGTTCCCTCGTGGCTGCCTGGCTTGAGAGTGTCTATCTGGCAGTGCTGTGGCTGTGGACATGGCTCCAGCGAGATCCAAGTCTGGCCAAAGGGCACCCCATTGTCACAGGGGGCATCGAGATCCATTTATAAAGACGAAGAGATGGGGACAGTATGAGCTTAATTGAGAAAGAAGAAAAGGGGTACACATGCTTATTCTGACAGTGTAGCTAAGGGTATTGCCAGATGAGGCAGTCCCAAAGGCTCTCCTGACCCTCTGCCTCAGGTGGCAGAGTGTTTGAAGGGCAAGCCTTGGGATGGACAGCATCGCAGTGGATTCATTGCCGGGGCAGAGTGTATCTGCATGCCACACATGGGGGCAGGAACATCAATTAGGGATTTAGAAACATAAAAGGAAAGGCTAGTACAGAAAGAAATTTATCCACGCTTGGTCATCACGTCGGGTCCCAGCTCATAGTGCCAGTGCCCCTTGTCAGGGTCAACGGAGCCCGCCTGGCTTCTCCTGAGAGGCAGGGCTATGCACCATAGCACATGCTGTGGGGAATCCCAAGCCATTAAGGGTGTGGGATTTTATCGGTGATTATTTTCCATTCTCACGGATGTATGGTGCCCAGTTTCACTTGAGCACAAACGCGATCCAGTCGTACATGTATATGCATCTTCTTTTGGTCGCAGTGTCTTCCATTTTGGTTCCACAGAAGTGGCCAGGTAGAATCCCTGTGCTATAGAGCAGGACTTCATTGCTAACACATGCCAAGCACAAGAGGTTGACGCTACCACTCCCAAATCCCAGGCCTTCCCACAGCCTCCCCCTACCATCTGGCAACCACAGCGATGTTTTCCAGTCTATGAGCTGCTTCTACATAGAAAGGTTCGTTGGTTCCATTTGCTAGCTTCCACATAGAAGGGATAGCCCTTGGTATGTGTCGTTCGTGTTCCGACTTAGTTCACCTAGTATGAAACGAGGTGTCACCTAGCTTCTCGTGCCACCTACATGGCTGCGAATGGCATTTTCCTCTTGCTCTGGGGTTTTCGGGGTTCTGCTTTTTTTTTTTTTTCTCAATGTTTGAGGAGCATGCCAATGTGTACATATCCACTCTCTTCCTAATCCAATCATCTCTCGATGGACATTGAGTTGTTTTCCATGGCTGGCTATTGGGAAGTGTGCTGCATGAACATAGCGGGGGCTTTTACATTTTTCAAAGACCCAATTCCGGAAATAGGACCAAGAGTGGGAGGCCTGGGTGCTGAGGTCGTCCGCTATTGATTTTTGTGGATTCCCTCGATCGTGTGGTCCATCGCGGTTGTCCACACGTACAAAAATACCCACCGTGGAGGAGGGCATCTTCTTGTCCACACCCTCTCAGGGATGTGTGCCTTGTAGACTTCCTAATGGTGGCCCTTCAGAGAGAGGTGGGTTGGTCCTGCAGAGTCCCTTTGACGTGCATGTCTCTCCTCATGAGGGATGCGGGGCACATGTCTCCCAGTGCTTTTTGCCCTCTGCATGTCTGTTTCGGGAAATGTCTCTTGAGGTCTTTTGCCATTTTCCCCTTGGGTTTGGGGTTTTGTTGGGCTGTTGGCTGGTGTCTGCGGTCGAGCTGTTGATTGGGAGACCCCAGGCTGACCTGGGCTCTGGTGCCAGGAGGAAAGTGCCTGAGGGTCGTGCATGGAAGGTGGTCAAACGGTGATCCTTTGGTGAGCAGCTGTGTTAATCCCTGGGCAGTTTCTCGCCTGAGGTCTCCTGAAACGCCGTCCTTGTCTTTACCTTGGAGCCTCTTCCGTTCCCTCAATACAGCTGGTCCGGAAATCGGACCTAAGGCTGGTAGATTGACTGCGAAAAAGGGAGGTGTCCCCAAGAGTCCCCCCAATCCCCTGGGGAACAGAGCTGTCTTTGTCCCTGTGGCGGGCGTGCTCACCTCTGCTGCTGGGAAAACATCGACGTGCAGACAACTCAGGCCAGCTGCGGTGGGGTCCATACACTAGGAAGCACGAGGGAAAGAGAGGACAAAAGGAATGAACGGAAAGAAGCAGTATTCTGGCATAGGAATGAAGGCGTCACAGCTGGAAAGCTATGAACAAAATCAGTGGGTACATACCTACGGACCTGTCTCCATAACGGCATCGTGGCAGGGCTATCTCCCAAAGGGAGAAGGCTGTCCTGATAGGATGGGTTGGGAGCTGAAGGTTTGCATGGAGTGGCAAGGTGGAGGTGGGCCTCCAGGCTCCGAAAGCCTTTGAGAGAGCAATGGCCCTCCTGGATTGGCCCTTCTTGCTAGATCAGGCCGGCGGCGGGGGCGGCCGCGGCGGCGGCAGCTGCGGGGGAAGGCCATTCCAGGAGCATATTGCCCCCAGCCAGTGCCGCCCTGGGGGGCGGCTGAGGCAGAGAGAGGAGGAAAACCTGAGAGTTGCTGTTAGAGCAGGTGTCCACAAGACGGCGCCAGAGCACCTTCTGGACCCAGGTGCAGCGGCAAGGCTGCAGGTGCAGGCTGAGTGGTGGGATGGAGAGTGTGTGGATAGGAAGCCACAGCAAGCGCCCAGAGGCCTTTGCGTTGGTTCCTGGGCACCGGGGACTGTCTGGTCCAAGACGCCTCCTGTCAGGCAGAGGACACAGGCGTCCCTGTAGCATTGGGAGGTGGATCGGCAGCCTGGTGGCTTGGGAGTGTGCTTCGAAGGCTGCTGGAAGGAGTCACTGGGTGTCGGAACGCCTTGTGTTCCTCCAGACGCAGGAGCGGAGACCCGCCCAGCATCTGTGTGGTCTCGGGAGCTGGCCATTTGCAAGGCCCTGACCGTCGGTGGTGGATGTGGGTGGAGAATCAGGCGGCGGCGGCTGCTGCTGCTGCTGCTGCTGCTGCTGCTGCTGCTGCTGTGGAAGGAATGGGGGGCTTTGGTGGCTTTGTGGTGGACCCAGAGCTGGGCGAATCCCTGTGCTTCTCCCTTCCAAAGGCTCAGGGGAGTTTCCTTCTTGCCTTTTGAGAGGAGCCTCCCGTTTCCGGACGGGGCCAGGGTATGGAGGCCTGAGCGAACCCAGGTCTGGTGAATGAAGCAGGGTTGATTGGAATCACCCAGCAAGCTCTCAGGGAGTTCCCTCGTGGCTGCCTGGCTTGAGAGTGTCTATCTGGCAGTGCTGTGGCTGTGGACATGGCTCCAGCGAGATCCAAGTCTGGCCAAAGGGCACCCCATTGTCACAGGGGGCATCGAGATCCATTTATAAAGACGAAGAGATGGGGACAGTATGAGCTTAATTGAGAAAGAAGAAAAGGGGTACACATGCTTATTCTGACAGTGTAGCTAAGGGTATTGCCAGATGAGGCAGTCCCAAAGGCTCTCCTGACCCTCTGCCTCAGGTGGCAGAGTGTTTGAAGGGCAAGCCTTGGGATGGACAGCATCGCAGTGGATTCATTGCCGGGGCAGAGTGTATCTGCATGCCACACATGGGGGCAGGAACATCAATTAGGGATTTAGAAACATAAAAGGAAAGGCTAGTACAGAAAGAAATTTATCCACGCTTGGTCATCACGTCGGGTCCCAGCTCATAGTGCCAGTGCCCCTTGTCAGGGTCAACGGAGCCCGCCTGGCTTCTCCTGAGAGGCAGGGCTATGCACCATAGCACATGCTGTGGGGAATCCCAAGCCATTAAGGGTGTGGGATTTTATCGGTGATTATTTTCCATTCTCACGGATGTATGGTGCCCAGTTTCACTTGAGCACAAACGCGATCCAGTCGTACATGTATATGCATCTTCTTTTGGTCGCAGTGTCTTCCATTTTGGTTCCACAGAAGTGGCCAGGTAGAATCCCTGTGCTATAGAGCAGGACTTCATTGCTAACACATGCCAAGCACAAGAGGTTGACGCTACCACTCCCAAATCCCAGGCCTTCCCACAGCCTCCCCCTACCATCTGGCAACCACAGCGATGTTTTCCAGTCTATGAGCTGCTTCTACATAGAAAGGTTCGTTGGTTCCATTTGCTAGCTTCCACATAGAAGGGATAGCCCTTGGTATGTGTCGTTCGTGTTCCGACTTAGTTCACCTAGTATGAAACGAGGTGTCACCTAGCTTCTCGTGCCACCTACATGGCTGCGAATGGCATTTTCCTCTTGCTCTGGGGTTTTCGGGGTTCTGCTTTTTTTTTTTCTCAATGTTTGAGGAGCATTCCAATGTGTACATATCCACTCTCTTCCTAATCCAATCATCTCTCGATGGACATTGAGTTGTTTTCCATGTCTGGCTATTGGGAAGAGTGCTGCATGAACATAGCGGGGGCTTTTACATTTTTCAAAGACCCAATTCCAGAAATAGGACCAAGAGTGGGAGGCCTGGGTGCTGAGGTCGTCCGCTATTGATTTTTGTGGATTCCCTCGATCGTGTGGTCCATCGCGGTTGTCCACACGTACAAAAATACCCACCGTGGAGGAGGGCATCTTCTTGTCCACACCCTCTCAGGGATGTGTGCCTTGTAGACTTCCTAATGGTGGCCCTTCAGAGAGAGGTGGGTTGGTCCTGCAGAGTCCCTTTGACGTGCATGTCTCTCCTCATGAGGGATGCGGGGCACATGTCTCCCAGTGCTTTTTGCCCTCTGCATGTCTGTTTCGGGAAATGTCTCTTGAGGTCTTTTGCCATTTTCCCCTTGGGTTTGGGGTTTTGTTGGGCTGTTGGCTGGTGTCTGCGGTCGAGCTGTTGATTGGGAGACCCCAGGCTGACCTGGGCTCTGGTGCCAGGAGGAAAGTGCCTGAGGGTCGTGCATGGAAGGTGGTCAAACGGTGATCCTTTGGTGAGCAGCTGTGTTAATCCCTGGGCAGTTTCTCGCCTGAGGTCTCCTGAAACGCCGTCCTTGTCTTTACCTTGGAGCCTCTTCCGTTCCCTCAATACAGCTGGTCCGGAAATCGGACCTAAGGCTGGTAGATTGACTGCGAAAAAGGGAGGTGTCCCCAAGAGTCCCCCCAATCCCCTGGGGAACAGAGCTGTCTTTGTCCCTGTGGCGGGCGTGCTCACCTCTGCTGCTGGGAAAACATCGACGTGCAGACAACTCAGGCCAGCTGCGGTGGGGTCCATACACTAGGAAGCACGAGGGAAAGAGAGGACAAAAGGAATGAACGGAAAGAAGCAGTATTCTGGCATAGGAATGAAGGCGTCACAGCTGGAAAGCTATGAACAAAATCAGTGGGTACATACCTACGGACCTGTCTCCATAACGGCATCGTGGCAGGGCTATCTCCCAAAGGGAGAAGGCTGTCCTGATAGGATGGGTTGGGAGCTGAAGGTTTGCATGGAGTGGCAAGGTGGAGGTGGGCCTCCAGGCTCCGAAAGCCTTTGAGAGAGCAATGGCCCTCCTGGATTGGCCCTTCTTGCTAGATCAGGCCGGCGGCGGGGGCGGCCGCGGCGGCGGCAGCGCAGCTGCGGGGGAAGGCCATTCCAGGAGCATATTGCCCCCAGCCAGTGCCGCCCTGGGGGGCGGCTGAGGCAGAGAGAGGAGGAAAACCTGAGAGTTGCTGTTAGAGCAGGTGTCCACAAGACGGCGCCAGAGCACCTTCTGGACCCAGGTGCAGCGGCAAGGCTGCAGGTGCAGGCTGAGTGGTGGGATGGAGAGTGTGTGGATAGGAAGCCACAGCAAGCGCCCAGAGGCCTTTGCGTTGGTTCCTGGGCACCGGGGACTGTCTGGTCCAAGACGCCTCCTGTCAGGCAGAGGACACAGGCGTCCCTGTAGCATTGGGAGGTGGATCGGCAGCCTGGTGGCTTGGGAGTGTGCTTCGAAGGCTGCTGGAAGGAGTCACTGGGTGTCGGAACGCCTTGTGTTCCTCCAGACGCAGGAGCGGAGACCCGCCCAGCATCTGTGTGGTCTCGGGAGCTGGCCATTTGCAAGGCCCTGACCGTCGGTGGTGGATGTGGGTGGAGAATCAGGCGGCGGCGGCTGCTGCTGCTGCTGCTGCTGCTGCTGCTGCTGCTGCTGTGGAAGGAATGGGGGGCTTTGGTGGCTTTGTGGTGGACCCAGAGCTGGGCGAATCCCTGTGCTTCTCCCTTCCAAAGGCTCAGGGGAGTTTCCTTCTTGCCTTTTGAGAGGAGCCTCCCGTTTCCGGACGGGGCCAGGGTATGGAGGCCTGAGCGAACCCAGGTCTGGTGAATGAAGCAGGGTTGATTGGAATCACCCAGCAAGCTCTCAGGGAGTTCCCTCGTGGCTGCCTGGCTTGAGAGTGTCTATCTGTCAGTGCTGTGGCTGTGGACATGGCTCCAGCGAGATCCAAGTCTGGCCAAAGGGCACCCCATTGTCACAGGGGGCATCGAGATCCATTTATAAAGACGAAGAGATGGGGACAGTATGAGCTTAATTGAGAAAGAAGAAAAGGGGTACACATGCTTATTCTGACAGTGTAGCTAAGGGTATTGCCAGATGAGGCCGTCCCAAAGGCTCTCCTGACCCTCTGCCTCAGGTGGCAGAGTGTTTGAAGGGCAAGCCTTGGGATGGACAGCATCGCAGTGGATTCATTGCCGGGGCAGAGTGTATCTGCATGCCACACATGGGGGCAGGAACATCAATTAGGGATTTAGAAACATAAAAGGAAAGGCTAGTACAGAAAGAAATTTATCCACGCTTGGTCATCACGTCGGGTCCCAGCTCATAGTGCCAGTGCCCCTTGTCAGGGTCAACGGAGCCCGCCTGGCTTCTCCTGAGAGGCAGGGCTATGTAGCATAGCACATGCTGTGGGGAATCCCAAGCCATTAAGGGTGTGGGATTTTATCGGTGATTATTTTCCATTCTCACGGATGTATGGTGCCCAGTTTCACTTGAGCACAAACGCGATCCAGTCGTACATGTATATGCATCTTCTTTTGGTCGCAGTGTCTTCCATTTTGGTTCCACAGAAGTGGCCAGGTAGAATCCCTGTGCTATAGAGCAGGACTTCATTGCTAACACATGCCAAGCACAAGAGGTTGACGCTACCACTCCCAAATCCCAGGCCTTCCCACAGCCTCCCCCTACCATCTGGCAACCACAGCGATGTTTTCCAGTCTATGAGCTGCTTCTACATAGAAAGGTTCGTTGGTTCCATTTGCTAGCTTCCACATAGAAGGGATAGCCCTTGGTATGTGTCGTTCGTGTTCCGACTTAGTTCACCTAGTATGAAACGAGGTGTCACCTAGCTTCTCGTGCCACCTACATGGCTGCGAATGGCATTTTCCTCTTGCTCTGGGGTTTTCGGGGTTCTGCTTTTTTTTTTTTTTCTCAATGTTTGAGGAGCATGCCAATGTGTACATATCCACTCTCTTCCTAATCCAATCATCTCTCGATGGACATTGAGTTGTTTTCCATGGCTGGCTATTGGGAAGTGTGCTGCATGAACATAGCGGGGGCTTTTACATTTTTCAAAGACCCAATTCCGGAAATAGGACCAAGAGTGGGAGGCCTGGGTGCTGAGGTCGTCCGCTATTGATTTTTGTGGATTCCCTCGATCGTGTGGTCCATCGCGGTTGTCCACACGTACAAAAATACCCACCGTGGAGGAGGGCATCTTCTTGTCCACACCCTCTCAGGGATGTGTGCCTTGTAGACTTCCTAATGGTGGCCCTTCAGAGAGAGGTGGGTTGGTCCTGCAGAGTCCCTTTGACGTGCATGTCTCTCCTCATGAGGGATGCGGGGCACATGTCTCCCAGTGCTTTTTGCCCTCTGCATGTCTGTTTCGGGAAATGTCTCTTGAGGTCTTTTGCCATTTTCCCCTTGGGTTTGGGGTTTTGTTGGGCTGTTGGCTGGTGTCTGCGGTCGAGCTGTTGATTGGGAGACCCCAGGCTGACCTGGGCTCTGGTGCCAGGAGGAAAGTGCCTGAGGGTCGTGCATGGAAGGTGGTCAAACGGTGATCCTTTGGTGAGCAGCTGTGTTAATCCCTGGGCAGTTTCTCGCCTGAGGTCTCCTGAAACGCCGTCCTTGTCTTTACCTTGGAGCCTCTTCCGTTCCCTCAATACAGCTGGTCCGGAAATCGGACCTAAGGCTGGTAGATTGACTGCGAAAAAGGGAGGTGTCCCCAAGAGTCCCCCCAATCCCCTGGGGAACAGAGCTGTCTTTGTCCCTGTGGCGGGCGTGCTCACCTCTGCTGCTGGGAAAACATCGACGTGCAGACAACTCAGGCCAGCTGCGGTGGGGTCCATACACTAGGAAGCACGAGGGAAAGAGAGGACAAAAGGAATGAACGGAAAGAAGCAGTATTCTGGCATAGGAATGAAGGCGTCACAGCTGGAAAGCTATGAACAAAATCAGTGGGTACATACCTACGGACCTGTCTCCATAACGGCATCGTGGCAGGGCTATCTCCCAAAGGGAGAAGGCTGTCCTGATAGGATGGGTTGGGAGCTGAAGGTTTGCATGGAGTGGCAAGGTGGAGGTGGGCCTCCAGGCTCCGAAAGCCTTTGAGAGAGCAATGGCCCTCCTGGATTGGCCCTTCTTGCTAGATCAGGCCGGCGGCGGGGGCGGCCGCGGCGGCGGCAGCTGCGGGGGAAGGCCATTCCAGGAGCATATTGCCCCCAGCCAGTGCCGCCCTGGGGGGCGGCTGAGGCAGAGAGAGGAGGAAAACCTGAGAGTTGCTGTTAGAGCAGGTGTCCACAAGACGGCGCCAGAGCACCTTCTGGACCCAGGTGCAGCGGCAAGGCTGCAGGTGCAGGCTGAGTGGTGGGATGGAGAGTGTGTGGATAGGAAGCCACAGCAAGCGCCCAGAGGCCTTTGCGTTGGTTCCTGGGCACCGGGGACTGTCTGGTCCAAGACGCCTCCTGTCAGGCAGAGGACACAGGCGTCCCTGTAGCATTGGGAGGTGGATCGGCAGCCTGGTGGCTTGGGAGTGTGCTTCGAAGGCTGCTGGAAGGAGTCACTGGGTGTCGGAACGCCTTGTGTTCCTCCAGACGCAGGAGCGGAGACCCGCCCAGCATCTGTGTGGTCTCGGGAGCTGGCCATTTGCCAGGCCCTGACCGTCGGTGGTGGATGTGGGTGGAGAATCAGGCGGCGGCGGCTGCTGCTGCTGCTGCTGCTGCTGCTGCTGCTGCTGCTGTGGAAGGAATGGGGGGCTTTGGTGGCTTTGTGGTGGACCCAGAGCTGGGCGAATCCCTGTGCTTCTCCCTTCCAAAGGCTCAGGGGAGTTTCCTTCTTGCCTTTTGAGAGGAGCCTCCCGTTTCCGGACGGGGCCAGGGTATGGAGGCCTGAGCGAACCCAGGTCTGGTGAATGAAGCAGGGTTGATTGGAATCACCCAGCAAGCTCTCAGGGAGTTCCCTCGTGGCTGCCTGGCTTGAGAGTGTCTATCTGTCAGTGCTGTGGCTGTGGACATGGCTCCAGCGAGATCCAAGTCTGGCCAAAGGGCACCCCATTGTCACAGGGGGCATCGAGATCCATTTATAAAGACGAAGAGATGGGGACAGTATGAGCTTAATTGAGAAAGAAGAAAAGGGGTACACATGCTTATTCTGACAGTGTAGCTAAGGGTATTGCCAGATGAGGCCGTCCCAAAGGCTCTCCTGACCCTCTGCCTCAGGTGGCAGAGTGTTTGAAGGGCAAGCCTTGGGATGGACAGCATCGCAGTGGATTCATTGCCGGGGCAGAGTGTATCTGCATGCCACACATGGGGGCAGGAACATCAATTAGGGATTTAGAAACATAAAAGGAAAGGCTAGTACAGAAAGAAATTTATCCACGCTTGGTCATCACGTCGGGTCCCAGCTCATAGTGCCAGTGCCCCTTGTCAGGGTCAACGGAGCCCGCCTGGCTTCTCCTGAGAGGCAGGGCTATGCACCATAGCACATGCTGTGGGGAATCCCAAGCCATTAAGGGTGTGGGATTTTATCGGTGATTATTTTCCATTCTCACGGATGTATGGTGCCCAGTTTCACTTGAGCACAAACGCGATCCAGTCGTACATGTATATGCATCTTCTTTTGGTCGCAGTGTCTTCCATTTTGGTTCCACAGAAGTGGCCAGGTAGAATCCCTGTGCTATAGAGCAGGACTTCATTGCTAACACATGCCAAGCACAAGAGGTTGACGCTACCACTCCCAAATCCCAGGCCTTCCCACAGCCTCCCCCTACCATCTGGCAACCACAGCGATGTTTTCCAGTCTATGAGCTGCTTCTACATAGAAAGGTTCGTTGGTTCCATTTGCTAGCTTCCACATAGAAGGGATAGCCCTTGGTATGTGTCGTTCGTGTTCCGACTTAGTTCACCTAGTATGAAACGAGGTGTCACCTAGCTTCTCGTGCCACCTACATGGCTGCGAATGGCATTTTCCTCTTGCTCTGGGGTTTTCGGGGTTCTGCTTTTTTTTTTTTTTTCTCAATGTTTGAGGAGCATGCCAATGTGTACATATCCACTCTCTTCCTAATCCAATCATCTCTCGATGGACATTGAGTTGTTTTCCATGGCTGGCTATTGGGAAGTGTGCTGCATGAACATAGCGGGGGCTTTTACATTTTTCACAGACCCAATTCCGGAAATAGGACCAAGAGTGGGAGGCCTGGGTGCTGAGGTCGTCCGCTATTGATTTTTGTGGATTCCCTCGATCGTGTGGTCCATCGCGGTTGTCCACACGTACAAAAATACCCACCGTGGAGGAGGGCATCTTCTTGTCCACACCCTCTCAGGGATGTGTGCCTTGTAGACTTCCTAATGGTGGCCCTTCAGAGAGAGGTGGGTTGGTCCTGCAGAGTCCCTTTGACGTGCATGTCTCTCCTCATGAGGGATGCGGGGCACATGTCTCCCAGTGCTTTTTGCCCTCTGCATGTCTGTTTCGGGAAATGTCTCTTGAGGTCTTTTGCCATTTTCCCCTTGGGTTTGGGGTTTTGTTGGGCTGTTGGCTGGTGTCTGCGGTCGAGCTGTTGATTGGGAGACCCCAGGCTGACCTGGGCTCTGGTGCCAGGAGGAAAGTGCCTGAGGGTCGTGCATGGAAGGTGGTCAAACGGTGATCCTTTGGTGAGCAGCTGTGTTAATCCCTGGGCAGTTTCTCGCCTGAGGTCTCCTGAAACGCCGTCCTTGTCTTTACCTTGGAGCCTCTTCCGTTCCCTCAATACAGCTGGTCCGGAAATCGGACCTAAGGCTGGTAGATTGACTGCGAAAAAGGGAGGTGTCCCCAAGAGTCCCCCCAATCCCCTGGGGAACAGAGCTGTCTTTGTCCCTGTGGCGGGCGTGCTCACCTCTGCTGCTGGGAAAACATCGACGTGCAGACAACTCAGGCCAGCTGCGGTGGGGTCCATACACTAGGAAGCACGAGGGAAAGAGAGGACAAAAGGAATGAACGGAAAGAAGCAGTATTCTGGCATAGGAATGAAGGCGTCACAGCTGGAAAGCTATGAACAAAATCAGTGGGTACATACCTACGGACCTGTCTCCATAACGGCATCGTGGCAGGGCTATCTCCCAAAGGGAGAAGGCTGTCCTGATAGGATGGGTTGGGAGCTGAAGGTTTGCATGGAGTGGCAAGGTGGAGGTGGGCCTCCAGGCTCCGAAAGCCTTTGAGAGAGCAATGGCCCTCCTGGATTGGCCCTTCTTGCTAGATCAGGCCGGCGGCGGGGGCGGCCGCGGCGGCGGCAGCTGCGGGGGAAGGCCATTCCAGGAGCATATTGCCCCCAGCCAGTGCCGCCCTGGGGGGCGGCTGAGGCAGAGAGAGGAGGAAAACCTGAGAGTTGCTGTTAGAGCAGGTGTCCACAAGACGGCGCCAGAGCACCTTCTGGACCCAGGTGCAGCGGCAAGGCTGCAGGTGCAGGCTGAGTGGTGGGATGGAGAGTGTGTGGATAGGAAGCCACAGCAAGCGCCCAGAGGCCTTTGCGTTGGTTCCTGGGCACCGGGGACTGTCTGGTCCAAGACGCCTCCTGTCAGGCAGAGGACACAGGCGTCCCTGTAGCATTGGGAGGTGGATCGGCAGCCTGGTGGCTTGGGAGTGTGCTTCGAAGGCTGCTGGAAGGAGTCACTGGGTGTCGGAACGCCTTGTGTTCCTCCAGACGCAGGAGCGGAGACCCGCCCAGCATCTGTGTGGTCTCGGGAGCTGGCCATTTGCAAGGCCCTGACCGTCGGTGGTGGATGTGGGTGGAGAATCAGGCGGCGGCTGCTGCTGCTGCTGCTGCTGCTGCTGCTGCTGTGGAAGGAATGGGGGGCTTTGGTGGCTTTGTGGTGGACCCAGAGCTGGGCGAATCCCTGTGCTTCTCCCTTCCAAAGGCTCAGGGGAGTTTCCTTCTTGCCTTTTGAGAGGAGCCTCCCGTTTCCGGACGGGGCCAGGGTATGGAGGCCTGAGCGAACCCAGGTCTGGTGAATGAAGCAGGGTTGATTGGAATCACCCAGCAAGCTCTCAGGGAGTTCCCTCGTGGCTGCCTGGCTTGAGAGTGTCTATCTGGCAGTGCTGTGGCTGTGGACATGGCTCCAGCGAGATCCAAGTCTGGCCAAAGGGCACCCCATTGTCACAGGGGGCATCGAGATCCATTTATAAAGACGAAGAGATGGGGACAGTATGAGCTTAATTGAGAAAGAAGAAAAGGGGTACACATGCTTATTCTGACAGTGTAGCTAAGGGTATTGCCAGATGAGGCAGTCCCAAAGGCTCTCCTGACCCTCTGCCTCAGGTGGCAGAGTGTTTGAAGGGCAAGCCTTGGGATGGACAGCATCGCAGTGGATTCATTGCCGGGGCAGAGTGTATCTGCATGCCACACATGGGGGCAGGAACATCAATTAGGGATTTAGAAACATAAAAGGAAAGGCTAGTACAGAAAGAAATTTATCCACGCTTGGTCATCACGTCGGGTCCCAGCTCATAGTGCCAGTGCCCCTTGTCAGGGTCAACGGAGCCCGCCTGGCTTCTCCTGAGAGGCAGGGCTATGTAGCATAGCACATGCTGTGGGGAATCCCAAGCCATTAAGGGTGTGGGATTTTATCGGTGATTATTTTCCATTCTCACGGATGTATGGTGCCCAGTTTCACTTGAGCACAAACTCGATCCAGTCGTACATGTATATGCATCTTCTTTTGGTCGCAGTGTCTTCCATTTTGGTTCCACAGAAGTGGCCAGGTAGAATCCCTGTGCTATAGAGCAGGACTTCATTGCTAACACATGCCAAGCACAAGAGGTTGACGCTACCACTCCCAAATCCCAGGCCTTCCCACAGCCTCCCCCTACCATCTGGCAACCACAGCGATGTTTTCCAGTCTATGAGCTGCTTCTACATAGAAAGGTTCGTTGGTTCCATTTGCTAGCTTCCACATAGAAGGGATAGCCCTTGGTATGTGTCGTTCGTGTTCCGACTTAGTTCACCTAGTATGAAACGAGGTGTCACCTAGCTTCTCGTGCCACCTACATGGCTGCGAATGGCATTTTCCTCTTGCTCTGGGGTTTTCGGGGTTCTGCTTTTTTTTTTTTTTTCTCAATGTTTGAGGAGCATTCCAATGTGTACATATCCACTCTCTTCCTAATCCAATCATCTCTCGATGGACATTGAGTTGTTTTCCATGGCTGGCTATTGGGAAGTGTGCTGCATGAACATAGCGGGGGCTTTTACATTTTTCAAAGACCCAATTCCGGAAATAGGACCAAGAGTGGGAGGCCTGGGTGCTGAGGTCGTCCGCTATTGATTTTTGTGGATTCCCTCGATCGTGTGGTCCATCGCGGTTGTCCACACGTACAAAAATACCCACCGTGGAGGAGGGCATCTTCTTGTCCACACCCTCTCAGGGATGTGTGCCTTGTAGACTTCCTAATGGTGGCCCTTCAGAGAGAGGTGGGTTGGTCCTGCAGAGTCCCTTTGACGTGCATGTCTCTCCTCATGAGGGATGCGGGGCACATGTCTCCCAGTGCTTTTTGCCCTCTGCATGTCTGTTTCGGGAAATGTCTCTTGAGGTCTTTTGCCATTTTCCCCTTGGGTTTGGGGTTTTGTTGGGCTGTTGGCTGGTGTCTGCGGTCGAGCTGTTGATTGGGAGACCCCAGGCTGACCTGGGCTCTGGTGCCAGGAGGAAAGTGCCTGAGGGTCGTGCATGGAAGGTGGTCAAACGGTGATCCTTTGGTGAGCAGCTGTGTTAATCCCTGGGCAGTTTCTCGCCTGAGGTCTCCTGAAACGCCGTCCTTGTCTTTACCTTGGAGCCTCTTCCGTTCCCTCAATACAGCTGGTCCGGAAATCGGACCTAAGGCTGGTAGATTGACTGCGAAAAAGGGAGGTGTCCCCAAGAGTCCCCCCAATCCCCTGGGGAACAGAGCTGTCTTTGTCCCTGTGGCGGGCGTGCTCACCTCTGCTGCTGGGAAAACATCGACGTGCAGACAACTCAGGCCAGCTGCGGTGGGGTCCATACACTAGGAAGCACGAGGGAAAGAGAGGACAAAAGGAATGAACGGAAAGAAGCAGTATTCTGGCATAGGAATGAAGGCGTCACAGCTGGAAAGCTATGAACAAAATCAGTGGGTACATACCTACGGACCTGTCTCCATAACGGCATCGTGGCAGGGCTATCTCCCAAAGGGAGAAGGCTGTCCTGATAGGATGGGTTGGGAGCTGAAGGTTTGCATGGAGTGGCAAGGTGGAGGTGGGCCTCCAGGCTCCGAAAGCCTTTGAGAGAGCAATGGCCCTCCTGGATTGGCCCTTCTTGCTAGATCAGGCCGGCGGCGGGGGCGGCCGCGGCGGCGGCAGCGCAGCTGCGGGGGAAGGCCATTCCAGGAGCATATTGCCCCCAGCCAGTGCCGCCCTGGGGGGCGGCTGAGGCAGAGAGAGGAGGAAAACCTGAGAGTTGCTGTTAGAGCAGGTGTCCACAAGACGGCGCCAGAGCACCTTCTGGACCCAGGTGCAGCGGCAAGGCTGCAGGTGCAGGCTGAGTGGTGGGATGGAGAGTGTGTGGATAGGAAGCCACAGCAAGCGCCCAGAGGCCTTTGCGTTGGTTCCTGGGCACCGGGGACTGTCTGGTCCAAGACGCCTCCTGTCAGGCAGAGGACACAGGCGTCCCTGTAGCATTGGGAGGTGGATCGGCAGCCTGGTGGCTTGGGAGTGTGCTTCGAAGGCTGCTGGAAGGAGTCACTGGGTGTCGGAACGCCTTGTGTTCCTCCAGACGCAGGAGCGGAGACCCGCCCAGCATCTGTGTGGTCTCGGGAGCTGGCCATTTGCAAGGCCCTGACCGTCGGTGGTGGATGTGGGTGGAGAATCAGGCGGCGGCTGCTGCTGCTGCTGCTGCTGCTGCTGCTGCTGCTGCTGCTGCTGCTGCTGCTGCTGCTGCTGCTGTGGAAGGAATGGGGGGCTTTGGTGGCTTTGTGGTGGACCCAGAGCTGGGCGAATCCCTGTGCTTCTCCCTTCCAAAGGCTCAGGGGAGTTTCCTTCTTGCCTTTTGAGAGGAGCCTCCCGTTTCCGGACGGGGCCAGGGTATGGAGGCCTGAGCGAACCCAGGTCTGGTGAATGAAGCAGGGTTGATTGGAATCACCCAGCAAGCTCTCAGGGAGTTCCCTCGTGGCTGCCTGGCTTGAGAGTGTCTATCTGGCAGTGCTGTGGCTGTGGACATGGCTCCAGCGAGATCCAAGTCTGGCCAAAGGGCACCCCATTGTCACAGGGGGCATCGAGATCCATTTATAAAGACGAAGAGATGGGGACAGTATGAGCTTAATTGAGAAAGAAGAAAAGGGGTACACATGCTTATTCTGACAGTGTAGCTAAGGGTATTGCCAGATGAGGCCGTCCCAAAGGCTCTCCTGACCCTCTGCCTCAGGTGGCAGAGTGTTTGAAGGGCAAGCCTTGGGATGGACAGCATCGCAGTGGATTCATTGCCGGGGCAGAGTGTATCTGCATGCCACACATGGGGGCAGGAACATCAATTAGGGATTTAGAAACATAAAAGGAAAGGCTAGTACAGAAAGAAATTTATCCACGCTTGGTCATCACGTCGGGTCCCAGCTCATAGTGCCAGTGCCCCTTGTCAGGGTCAACGGAGCCCGCCTGGCTTCTCCTGAGAGGCAGGGCTATGTAGCATAGCACATGCTGTGGGGAATCCCAAGCCATTAAGGGTGTGGGATTTTATCGGTGATTATTTTCCATTCTCACGGATGTATGGTGCCCAGTTTCACTTGAGCACAAACGCGATCCAGTCGTACATGTATATGCATCTTCTTTTGGTCGCAGTGTCTTCCATTTTGGTTCCACAGAAGTGGCCAGGTAGAATCCCTGTGCTATAGAGCAGGACTTCATTGCTAACACATGCCAAGCACAAGAGGTTGACGCTACCACTCCCAAATCCCAGGCCTTCCCACAGCCTCCCCCTACCATCTGGCAACCACAGCGATGTTTTCCAGTCTATGAGCTGCTTCTACATAGAAAGGTTCGTTGGTTCCATTTGCTAGCTTCCACATAGAAGGGACAGCCCTTGGTATGTGTCGTTCGTGTTCCGACTTAGTTCACCTAGTATGAAACGAGGTGTCACCTAGCTTCTCGTGCCACCTACATGGCTGCGAATGGCATTTTCCTCTTGCTCTGGGGTTTTCGGGGTTCTGCTTTTTTTTTTTTTTCTCAATGTTTGAGGAGCATTCCAATGTGTACATATCCACTCTCTTCCTAATCCAATCATCTCTCGATGGACATTGAGTTGTTTGCCATGGCTGGCTATTGGGAAGTGTGCTGCATGAACATAGCGGGGGCTTTTACATTTTTCAAAGACCCAATTCCGGAAATAGGACCAAGAGTGGGAGGCCTGGGTGCTGAGGTCGTCCGCTATTGATTTTTGTGGATTCCCTCGATCGTGTGGTCCATCGCGGTTGTCCACACGTACAAAAATACCCACCGTGGAGGAGGGCATCTTCTTGTCCACACCCTCTCAGGGATGTGTGCCTTGTAGACTTCCTAATGGTGGCCCTTCAGAGAGAGGTGGGTTGGTCCTGCAGAGTCCCTTTGACGTGCATGTCTCTCCTCATGAGGGATGCGGGGCACATGTCTCCCAGTGCTTTTTGCCCTCTGCATGTCTGTTTCGGGAAATGTCTCTTGAGGTCTTTTGCCATTTTCCCCTTGGGTTTGGGGTTTTGTTGGGCTGTTGGCTGGTGTCTGCGGTCGAGCTGTTGATTGGGAGACCCCAGGCTGACCTGGGCTCTGGTGCCAGGAGGAAAGTGCCTGAGGGTCGTGCATGGAAGGTGGTCAAACGGTGATCCTTTGGTGAGCAGCTGTGTTAATCCCTGGGCAGTTTCTCGCCTGAGGTCTCCTGAAACGCCGTCCTTGTCTTTACCTTGGAGCCTCTTCCGTTCCCTCAATACAGCTGGTCCGGAAATCGGACCTAAGGCTGGTAGATTGACTGCGAAAAAGGGAGGTGTCCCCAAGAGTCCCCCCAATCCCCTGGGGAACAGAGCTGTCTTTGTCCCTGTGGCGGGCGTGCTCACCTCTGCTGCTGGGAAAACATCGACGTGCAGACAACTCAGGCCAGCTGCGGTGGGGTCCATACACTAGGAAGCACGAGGGAAAGAGAGGACAAAAGGAATGAACGGAAAGAAGCAGTATTCTGGCATAGGAATGAAGGCGTCACAGCTGGAAAGCTATGAACAAAATCAGTGGGTACATACCTACGGACCTGTCTCCATAACGGCATCGTGGCAGGGCTATCTCCCAAAGGGAGAAGGCTGTCCTGATAGGATGGGTTGGGAGCTGAAGGTTTGCATGGAGTGGCAAGGTGGAGGTGGGCCTCCAGGCTCCGAAAGCCTTTGAGAGAGCAATGGCCCTCCTGGATTGGCCCTTCTTGCTAGATCAGGCCGGCGGCGGGGGCGGCCGCGGCGGCGGCAGCTGCGGGGGAAGGCCATTCCAGGAGCATATTGCCCCCAGCCAGTGCCGCCCTGGGGGGCGGCTGAGGCAGAGAGAGGAGGAAAACCTGAGAGTTGCTGTTAGAGCAGGTGTCCACAAGACGGCGCCAGAGCACCTTCTGGACCCAGGTGCAGCGGCAAGGCTGCAGGTGCAGGCTGAGTGGTGGGATGGAGAGTGTGTGGATAGGAAGCCACAGCAAGCGCCCAGAGGCCTTTGCGTTGGTTCCTGGGCACCGGGGACTGTCTGGTCCAAGACGCCTCCTGTCAGGCAGAGGACACAGGCGTCCCTGTAGCATTGGGAGGTGGATCGGCAGCCTGGTGGCTTGGGAGTGTGCTTCGAAGGCTGCTGGAAGGAGTCACTGGGTGTCGGAACGCCTTGTGTTCCTCCAGACGCAGGAGCGGAGACCCGCCCAGCATCTGTGTGGTCTCGGGAGCTGGCCATTTGCAAGGCCCTGACCGTCGGTGGTGGATGTGGGTGGAGAATCAGGCGGCGGCTGCTGCTGCTGCTGCTGCTGCTGCTGCTGCTGTGGAAGGAATGGGGGGCTTTGGTGGCTTTGTGGTGGACCCAGAGCTGGGCGAATCCCTGTGCTTCTCCCTTCCAAAGGCTCAGGGGAGTTTCCTTCTTGCCTTTTGAGAGGAGCCTCCCGTTTCCGGACGGGGCCAGGGTATGGAGGCCTGAGCGAACCCAGGTCTGGTGAATGAAGCAGGGTTGATTGGAATCACCCAGCAAGCTCTCAGGGAGTTCCCTCGTGGCTGCCTGGCTTGAGAGTGTCTATCTGGCAGTGCTGTGGCTGTGGACATGGCTCCAGCGAGATCCAAGTCTGGCCAAAGGGCACCCCATTGTCACAGGGGGCATCGAGATCCATTTATAAAGACGAAGAGATGGGGACAGTATGAGCTTAATTGAGAAAGAAGAAAAGGGGTACACATGCTTATTCTGACAGTGTAGCTAAGGGTATTGCCAGATGAGGCCGTCCCAAAGGCTCTCCTGACCCTCTGCCTCAGGTGGCAGAGTGTTTGAAGGGCAAGCCTTGGGATGGACAGCATCGCAGTGGATTCATTGCCGGGGCAGAGTGTATCTGCATGCCACACATGGGGGCAGGAACATCAATTAGGGATTTAGAAACATAAAAGGAAAGGCTAGTACAGAAAGAAATTTATCCACGCTTGGTCATCACGTCGGGTCCCAGCTCATAGTGCCAGTGCCCCTTGTCAGGGTCAACGGAGCCCGCCTGGCTTCTCCTGAGAGGCAGGGCTATGTAGCATAGCACATGCTGTGGGGAATCCCAAGCCATTAAGGGTGTGGGATTTTATCGGTGATTATTTTCCATTCTCACGGATGTATGGTGCCCAGTTTCACTTGAGCACAAACGCGATCCAGTCGTACATGTATATGCATCTTCTTTTGGTCGCAGTGTCTTCCATTTTGGTTCCACAGAAGTGGCCAGGTAGAATCCCTGTGCTATAGAGCAGGACTTCATTGCTAACACATGCCAAGCACAAGAGGTTGACGCTACCACTCCCAAATCCCAGGCCTTCCCACAGCCTCCCCCTACCATCTGGCAACCACAGCGATGTTTTCCAGTCTATGAGCTGCTTCTACATAGAAAGGTTCGTTGGTTCCATTTGCTAGCTTCCACATAGAAGGGATAGCCCTTGGTATGTGTCGTTCGTGTTCCGACTTAGTTCACCTAGTATGAAACGAGGTGTCACCTAGCTTCTCGTGCCACCTACATGGCTGCGAATGGCATTTTCCTCTTGCTCTGGGGTTTTCGGGGTTCTGCTTTTTTTTTTTTTCTCAATGTTTGAGGAGCATTCCAATGTGTACATATCCACTCTCTTCCTAATCCAATCATCTCTCGATGGACATTGAGTTGTTTTCCATGGCTGGCTATTGGGAAGTGTGCTGCATGAACATAGCGGGGGCTTTTACATTTTTCAAAGACCCAATTCCGGAAATAGGACCAAGAGTGGGAGGCCTGGGTGCTGAGGTCGTCCGCTATTGATTTTTGTGGATTCCCTCGATCGTGTGGTCCATCGCGGTTGTCCACACGTACAAAAATACCCACCGTGGAGGAGGGCATCTTCTTGTCCACACCCTCTCAGGGATGTGTGCCTTGTAGACTTCCTAATGGTGGCCCTTCAGAGAGAGGTGGGTTGGTCCTGCAGAGTCCCTTTGACGTGCATGTCTCTCCTCATGAGGGATGCGGGGCACATGTCTCCCAGTGCTTTTTGCCCTCTGCATGTCTGTTTCGGGAAATGTCTCTTGAGGTCTTTTGCCATTTTCCCCTTGGGTTTGGGGTTTTGTTGGGCTGTTGGCTGGTGTCTGCGGTCGAGCTGTTGATTGGGAGACCCCAGGCTGACCTGGGCTCTGGTGCCAGGAGGAAAGTGCCTGAGGGTCGTGCATGGAAGGTGGTCAAACGGTGATCCTTTGGTGAGCAGCTGTGTTAATCCCTGGGCAGTTTCTCGCCTGAGGTCTCCTGAAACGCCGTCCTTGTCTTTACCTTGGAGCCTCTTCCGTTCCCTCAATACAGCTGGTCCGGAAATCGGACCTAAGGCTGGTAGATTGACTGCGAAAAAGGGAGGTGTCCCCAAGAGTCCCCCCAATCCCCTGGGGAACAGAGCTGTCTTTGTCCCTGTGGCGGGCGTGCTCACCTCTGCTGCTGGGAAAACATCGACGTGCAGACAACTCAGGCCAGCTGCGGTGGGGTCCATACACTAGGAAGCACGAGGGAAAGAGAGGACAAAAGGAATGAACGGAAAGAAGCAGTATTCTGGCATAGGAATGAAGGCGTCACAGCTGGAAAGCTATGAACAAAATCAGTGGGTACATACCTACGGACCTGTCTCCATAACGGCATCGTGGCAGGGCTATCTCCCAAAGGGAGAAGGCTGTCCTGATAGGATGGGTTGGGAGCTGAAGGTTTGCATGGAGTGGCAAGGTGGAGGTGGGCCTCCAGGCTCCGAAAGCCTTTGAGAGAGCAATGGCCCTCCTGGATTGGCCCTTCTTGCTAGATCAGGCCGGCGGCGGGGGCGGCCGCGGCGGCGGCAGCTGCGGGGGAAGGCCATTCCAGGAGCATATTGCCCCCAGCCAGTGCCGCCCTGGGGGGCGGCTGAGGCAGAGAGAGGAGGAAAACCTGAGAGTTGCTGTTAGAGCAGGTGTCCACAAGACGGCGCCAGAGCACCTTCTGGACCCAGGTGCAGCGGCAAGGCTGCAGGTGCAGGCTGAGTGGTGGGATGGAGAGTGTGTGGATAGGAAGCCACAGCAAGCGCCCAGAGGCCTTTGCGTTGGTTCCTGGGCACCGGGGACTGTCTGGTCCAAGACGCCTCCTGTCAGGCAGAGGACACAGGCGTCCCTGTAGCATTGGGAGGTGGATCGGCAGCCTGGTGGCTTGGGAGTGTGCTTCGAAGGCTGCTGGAAGGAGTCACTGGGTGTCGGAACGCCTTGTGTTCCTCCAGACGCAGGAGCGGAGACCCGCCCAGCATCTGTGTGGTCTCGGGAGCTGGCCATTTGCAAGGCCCTGACCGTCGGTGGTGGATGTGGGTGGAGAATCAGGCGGCGGCGGCTGCTGCTGCTGCTGCTGCTGCTGCTGCTGCTGCTGCTGCTGCTGCTGCTGTGGAAGGAATGGGGGGCTTTGGTGGCTTTGTGGTGGACCCAGAGCTGGGCGAATCCCTGTGCTTCTCCCTTCCAAAGGCTCAGGGGAGTTTCCTTCTTGCCTTTTGAGAGGAGCCTCCCGTTTCCGGACGGGGCCAGGGTATGGAGGCCTGAGCGAACCCAGGTCTGGTGAATGAAGCAGGGTTGATTGGAATCACCCAGCAAGCTCTCAGGGAGTTCCCTCGTGGCTGCCTGGCTTGAGAGTGTCTATCTGGCAGTGCTGTGGCTGTGGACATGGCTCCAGCGAGATCCAAGTCTGGCCAAAGGGCACCCCATTGTCACAGGGGGCATCGAGATCCATTTATAAAGACGAAGAGATGGGGACAGTATGAGCTTAATTGAGAAAGAAGAAAAGGGGTACACATGCTTATTCTGACAGTGTAGCTAAGGGTATTGCCAGATGAGGCCGTCCCAAAGGCTCTCCTGACCCTCTGCCTCAGGTGGCAGAGTGTTTGAAGGGCAAGCCTTGGGATGGACAGCATCGCAGTGGATTCATTGCCGGGGCAGAGTGTATCTGCATGCCACACATGGGGGCAGGAACATCAATTAGGGATTTAGAAACATAAAAGGAAAGGCTAGTACAGAAAGAAATTTATCCACGCTTGGTCATCACGTCGGGTCCCAGCTCATAGTGCCAGTGCCCCTTGTCAGGGTCAACGGAGCCCGCCTGGCTTCTCCTGAGAGGCAGGGCTATGTAGCATAGCACATGCTGTGGGGAATCCCAAGCCATTAAGGGTGTGGGATTTTATCGGTGATTATTTTCCATTCTCACGGATGTATGGTGCCCAGTTTCACTTGAGCACAAACGCGATCCAGTCGTACATGTATATGCATCTTCTTTTGGTCGCAGTGTCTTCCATTTTGGTTCCACAGAAGTGGCCAGGTAGAATCCCTGTGCTATAGAGCAGGACTTCATTGCTAACACATGCCAAGCACAAGAGGTTGACGCTACCACTCCCAAATCCCAGGCCTTCCCACAGCCTCCCCCTACCATCTGGCAACCACAGCGATGTTTTCCAGTCTATGAGCTGCTTCTACATAGAAAGGTTCGTTGGTTCCATTTGCTAGCTTCCACATAGAAGGGATAGCCCTTGGTATGTGTCGTTCGTGTTCCGACTTAGTTCACCTAGTATGAAACGAGGTGTCACCTAGCTTCTCGTGCCACCTACATGGCTGCGAATGGCATTTTCCTCTTGCTCTGGGGTTTTCGGGGTTCTGCTTTTTTTTTTTTTTTCTCAATGTTTGAGGAGCATTCCAATGTGTACATATCCACTCTCTTCCTAATCCAATCATCTCTCGATGGACATTGAGTTGTTTTCCATGGCTGGCTATTGGGAAGTGTGCTGCATGAACATAGCGGGGGCTTTTACATTTTTCAAAGACCCAATTCCGGAAATAGGACCAAGAGTGGGAGGCCTGGGTGCTGAGGTCGTCCGCTATTGATTTTTGTGGATTCCCTCGATCGTGTGGTCCATCGCGGTTGTCCACACGTACAAAAATACCCACCGTGGAGGAGGGCATCTTCTTGTCCACACCCTCTCAGGGATGTGTGCCTTGTAGACTTCCTAATGGTGGCCCTTCAGAGAGAGGTGGGTTGGTCCTGCAGAGTCCCTTTGACGTGCATGTCTCTCCTCATGAGGGATGCGGGGCACATGTCTCCCAGTGCTTTTTGCCCTCTGCATGTCTGTTTCGGGAAATGTCTCTTGAGGTCTTTTGCCATTTTCCCCTTGGGTTTGGGGTTTTGTTGGGCTGTTGGCTGGTGTCTGCGGTCGAGCTGTTGATTGGGAGACCCCAGGCTGACCTGGGCTCTGGTGCCAGGAGGAAAGTGCCTGAGGGTCGTGCATGGAAGGTGGTCAAACGGTGATCCTTTGGTGAGCAGCTGTGTTAATCCCTGGGCAGTTTCTCGCCTGAGGTCTCCTGAAACGCCGTCCTTGTCTTTACCTTGGAGCCTCTTCCGTTCCCTCAATACAGCTGGTCCGGAAATCGGACCTAAGGCTGGTAGATTGACTGCGAAAAAGGGAGGTGTCCCCAAGAGTCCCCCCAATCCCCTGGGGAACAGAGCTGTCTTTGTCCCTGTGGCGGGCGTGCTCACCTCTGCTGCTGGGAAAACATCGACGTGCAGACAACTCAGGCCAGCTGCGGTGGGGTCCATACACTAGGAAGCACGAGGGAAAGAGAGGACAAAAGGAATGAACGGAAAGAAGCAGTATTCTGGCATAGGAATGAAGGCGTCACAGCTGGAAAGCTATGAACAAAATCAGTGGGTACATACCTACGGACCTGTCTCCATAACGGCATCGTGGCAGGGCTATCTCCCAAAGGGAGAAGGCTGTCCTGATAGGATGGGTTGGGAGCTGAAGGTTTGCATGGAGTGGCAAGGTGGAGGTGGGCCTCCAGGCTCCGAAAGCCTTTGAGAGAGCAATGGCCCTCCTGGATTGGCCCTTCTTGCTAGATCAGGCCGGCGGCGGGGGCGGCCGCGGCGGCGGCAGCGCAGCTGCGGGGGAAGGCCATTCCAGGAGCATATTGCCCCCAGCCAGTGCCGCCCTGGGGGGCGGCTGAGGCAGAGAGAGGAGGAAAACCTGAGAGTTGCTGTTAGAGCAGGTGTCCACAAGACGGCGCCAGAGCACCTTCTGGACCCAGGTGCAGCGGCAAGGCTGCAGGTGCAGGCTGAGTGGTGGGATGGAGAGTGTGTGGATAGGAAGCCACAGCAAGCGCCCAGAGGCCTTTGCGTTGGTTCCTGGGCACCGGGGACTGTCTGGTCCAAGACGCCTCCTGTCAGGCAGAGGACACAGGCGTCCCTGTAGCATTGGGAGGTGGATCGGCAGCCTGGTGGCTTGGGAGTGTGCTTCGAAGGCTGCTGGAAGGAGTCACTGGGTGTCGGAACGCCTTGTGTTCCTCCAGACGCAGGAGCGGAGACCCGCCCAGCATCTGTGTGGTCTCGGGAGCTGGCCATTTGCAAGGCCCTGACCGTCGGTGGTGGATGTGGGTGGAGAATCAGGCGGCGGCTGCTGCTGCTGCTGCTGCTGCTGCTGCTGCTGCTGCTGCTGCTGCTGCTGCTGCTGCTGTGGAAGGAATGGGGGGCTTTGGTGGCTTTGTGGTGGACCCAGAGCTGGGCGAATCCCTGTGCTTCTCCCTTCCAAAGGCTCAGGGGAGTTTCCTTCTTGCCTTTTGAGAGGAGCCTCCCGTTTCCGGACGGGGCCAGGGTATGGAGGCCTGAGCGAACCCAGGTCTGGTGAATGAAGCAGGGTTGATTGGAATCACCCAGCAAGCTCTCAGGGAGTTCCCTCGTGGCTGCCTGGCTTGAGAGTGTCTATCTGGCAGTGCTGTGGCTGTGGACATGGCTCCAGCGAGATCCAAGTCTGGCCAAAGGGCACCCCATTGTCACAGGGGGCATCGAGATCCATTTATAAAGACGAAGAGATGGGGACAGTATGAGCTTAATTGAGAAAGAAGAAAAGGGGTACACATGCTTATTCTGACAGTGTAGCTAAGGGTATTGCCAGATGAGGCCGTCCCAAAGGCTCTCCTGACCCTCTGCCTCAGGTGGCAGAGTGTTTGAAGGGCAAGCCTTGGGATGGACAGCATCGCAGTGGATTCATTGCCGGGGCAGAGTGTATCTGCATGCCACACATGGGGGCAGGAACATCAATTAGGGATTTAGAAACATAAAAGGAAAGGCTAGTACAGAAAGAAATTTATCCACGCTTGGTCATCACGTCGGGTCCCAGCTCATAGTGCCAGTGCCCCTTGTCAGGGTCAACGGAGCCCGCCTGGCTTCTCCTGAGAGGCAGGGCTATGTAGCATAGCACATGCTGTGGGGAATCCCAAGCCATTAAGGGTGTGGGATTTTATCGGTGATTATTTTCCATTCTCACGGATGTATGGTGCCCAGTTTCACTTGAGCACAAACGCGATCCAGTCGTACATGTATATGCATCTTCTTTTGGTCGCAGTGTCTTCCATTTTGGTTCCACAGAAGTGGCCAGGTAGAATCCCTGTGCTATAGAGCAGGACTTCATTGCTAACACATGCCAAGCACAAGAGGTTGACGCTACCACTCCCAAATCCCAGGCCTTCCCACAGCCTCCCCCTACCATCTGGCAACCACAGCGATGTTTTCCAGTCTATGAGCTGCTTCTACATAGAAAGGTTCGTTGGTTCCATTTGCTAGCTTCCACATAGAAGGGACAGCCCTTGGTATGTGTCGTTCGTGTTCCGACTTAGTTCACCTAGTATGAAACGAGGTGTCACCTAGCTTCTCGTGCCACCTACATGGCTGCGAATGGCATTTTCCTCTTGCTCTGGGGTTTTCGGGGTTCTGCTTTTTTTTTTTTTTCTCAATGTTTGAGGAGCATTCCAATGTGTACATATCCACTCTCTTCCTAATCCAATCATCTCTCGATGGACATTGAGTTGTTTGCCATGGCTGGCTATTGGGAAGTGTGCTGCATGAACATAGCGGGGGCTTTTACATTTTTCAAAGACCCAATTCCGGAAATAGGACCAAGAGTGGGAGGCCTGGGTGCTGAGGTCGTCCGCTATTGATTTTTGTGGATTCCCTCGATCGTGTGGTCCATCGCGGTTGTCCACACGTACAAAAATACCCACCGTGGAGGAGGGCATCTTCTTGTCCACACCCTCTCAGGGATGTGTGCCTTGTAGACTTCCTAATGGTGGCCCTTCAGAGAGAGGTGGGTTGGTCCTGCAGAGTCCCTTTGACGTGCATGTCTCTCCTCATGAGGGATGCGGGGCACATGTCTCCCAGTGCTTTTTGCCCTCTGCATGTCTGTTTCGGGAAATGTCTCTTGAGGTCTTTTGCCATTTTCCCCTTGGGTTTGGGGTTTTGTTGGGCTGTTGGCTGGTGTCTGCGGTCGAGCTGTTGATTGGGAGACCCCAGGCTGACCTGGGCTCTGGTGCCAGGAGGAAAGTGCCTGAGGGTCGTGCATGGAAGGTGGTCAAACGGTGATCCTTTGGTGAGCAGCTGTGTTAATCCCTGGGCAGTTTCTCGCCTGAGGTCTCCTGAAACGCCGTCCTTGTCTTTACCTTGGAGCCTCTTCCGTTCCCTCAATACAGCTGGTCCGGAAATCGGACCTAAGGCTGGTAGATTGACTGCGAAAAAGGGAGGTGTCCCCAAGAGTCCCCCCAATCCCCTGGGGAACAGAGCTGTCTTTGTCCCTGTGGCGGGCGTGCTCACCTCTGCTGCTGGGAAAACATCGACGTGCAGACAACTCAGGCCAGCTGCGGTGGGGTCCATACACTAGGAAGCACGAGGGAAAGAGAGGACAAAAGGAATGAACGGAAAGAAGCAGTATTCTGGCATAGGAATGAAGGCGTCACAGCTGGAAAGCTATGAACAAAATCAGTGGGTACATACCTACGGACCTGTCTCCATAACGGCATCGTGGCAGGGCTATCTCCCAAAGGGAGAAGGCTGTCCTGATAGGATGGGTTGGGAGCTGAAGGTTTGCATGGAGTGGCAAGGTGGAGGTGGGCCTCCAGGCTCCGAAAGCCTTTGAGAGAGCAATGGCCCTCCTGGATTGGCCCTTCTTGCTAGATCAGGCCGGCGGCGGGGGCGGCCGCGGCGGCGGCAGCTGCGGGGGAAGGCCATTCCAGGAGCATATTGCCCCCAGCCAGTGCCGCCCTGGGGGGCGGCTGAGGCAGAGAGAGGAGGAAAACCTGAGAGTTGCTGTTAGAGCAGGTGTCCACAAGACGGCGCCAGAGCACCTTCTGGACCCAGGTGCAGCGGCAAGGCTGCAGGTGCAGGCTGAGTGGTGGGATGGAGAGTGTGTGGATAGGAAGCCACAGCAAGCGCCCAGAGGCCTTTGCGTTGGTTCCTGGGCACCGGGGACTGTCTGGTCCAAGACGCCTCCTGTCAGGCAGAGGACACAGGCGTCCCTGTAGCATTGGGAGGTGGATCGGCAGCCTGGTGGCTTGGGAGTGTGCTTCGAAGGCTGCTGGAAGGAGTCACTGGGTGTCGGAACGCCTTGTGTTCCTCCAGACGCAGGAGCGGAGACCCGCCCAGCATCTGTGTGGTCTCGGGAGCTGGCCATTTGCAAGGCCCTGACCGTCGGTGGTGGATGTGGGTGGAGAATCAGGCGGCGGCTGCTGCTGCTGCTGCTGCTGCTGCTGCTGCTGCTGTGGAAGGAATGGGGGGCTTTGGTGGCTTTGTGGTGGACCCAGAGCTGGGCGAATCCCTGTGCTTCTCCCTTCCAAAGGCTCAGGGGAGTTTCCTTCTTGCCTTTTGAGAGGAGCCTCCCGTTTCCGGACGGGGCCAGGGTATGGAGGCCTGAGCGAACCCAGGTCTGGTGAATGAAGCAGGGTTGATTGGAATCACCCAGCAAGCTCTCAGGGAGTTCCCTCGTGGCTGCCTGGCTTGAGAGTGTCTATCTGTCAGTGCTGTGGCTGTGGACATGGCTCCAGCGAGATCCAAGTCTGGCCAAAGGGCACCCCATTGTCACAGGGGGCATCGAGATCCATTTATAAAGACGAAGAGATGGGGACAGTATGAGCTTAATTGAGAAAGAAGAAAAGGGGTACACATGCTTATTCTGACAGTGTAGCTAAGGGTATTGCCAGATGAGGCCGTCCCAAAGGCTCTCCTGACCCTCTGCCTCAGGTGGCAGAGTGTTTGAAGGGCAAGCCTTGGGATGGACAGCATCGCAGTGGATTCATTGCCGGGGCAGAGTGTATCTGCATGCCACACATGGGGGCAGGAACATCAATTAGGGATTTAGAAACATAAAAGGAAAGGCTAGTACAGAAAGAAATTTATCCACGCTTGGTCATCACGTCGGGTCCCAGCTCATAGTGCCAGTGCCCCTTGTCAGGGTCAACGGAGCCCGCCTGGCTTCTCCTGAGAGGCAGGGCTATGTAGCATAGCACATGCTGTGGGGAATCCCAAGCCATTAAGGGTGTGGGATTTTATCGGTGATTATTTTCCATTCTCACGGATGTATGGTGCCCAGTTTCACTTGAGCACAAACGCGATCCAGTCGTACATGTATATGCATCTTCTTTTGGTCGCAGTGTCTTCCATTTTGGTTCCACAGAAGTGGCCAGGTAGAATCCCTGTGCTATAGAGCAGGACTTCATTGCTAACACATGCCAAGCACAAGAGGTTGACGCTACCACTCCCAAATCCCAGGCCTTCCCACAGCCTCCCCCTACCATCTGGCAACCACAGCGATGTTTTCCAGTCTATGAGCTGCTTCTACATAGAAAGGTTCGTTGGTTCCATTTGCTAGCTTCCACATAGAAGGGATAGCCCTTGGTATGTGTCGTTCGTGTTCCGACTTAGTTCACCTAGTATGAAACGAGGTGTCACCTAGCTTCTCGTGCCACCTACATGGCTGCGAATGGCATTTTCCTCTTGCTCTGGGGTTTTCGGGGTTCTGCTTTTTTTTTTTTTCTCAATGTTTGAGGAGCATTCCAATGTGTACATATCCACTCTCTTCCTAATCCAATCATCTCTCGATGGACATTGAGTTGTTTTCCATGGCTGGCTATTGGGAAGTGTGCTGCATGAACATAGCGGGGGCTTTTACATTTTTCAAAGACCCAATTCCGGAAATAGGACCAAGAGTGGGAGGCCTGGGTGCTGAGGTCGTCCGCTATTGATTTTTGTGGATTCCCTCGATCGTGTGGTCCATCGCGGTTGTCCACACGTACAAAAATACCCACCGTGGAGGAGGGCATCTTCTTGTCCACACCCTCTCAGGGATGTGTGCCTTGTAGACTTCCTAATGGTGGCCCTTCAGAGAGAGGTGGGTTGGTCCTGCAGAGTCCCTTTGACGTGCATGTCTCTCCTCATGAGGGATGCGGGGCACATGTCTCCCAGTGCTTTTTGCCCTCTGCATGTCTGTTTCGGGAAATGTCTCTTGAGGTCTTTTGCCATTTTCCCCTTGGGTTTGGGGTTTTGTTGGGCTGTTGGCTGGTGTCTGCGGTCGAGCTGTTGATTGGGAGACCCCAGGCTGACCTGGGCTCTGGTGCCAGGAGGAAAGTGCCTGAGGGTCGTGCATGGAAGGTGGTCAAACGGTGATCCTTTGGTGAGCAGCTGTGTTAATCCCTGGGCAGTTTCTCGCCTGAGGTCTCCTGAAACGCCGTCCTTGTCTTTACCTTGGAGCCTCTTCCGTTCCCTCAATACAGCTGGTCCGGAAATCGGACCTAAGGCTGGTAGATTGACTGCGAAAAAGGGAGGTGTCCCCAAGAGTCCCCCCAATCCCCTGGGGAACAGAGCTGTCTTTGTCCCTGTGGCGGGCGTGCTCACCTCTGCTGCTGGGAAAACATCGACGTGCAGACAACTCAGGCCAGCTGCGGTGGGGTCCATACACTAGGAAGCACGAGGGAAAGAGAGGACAAAAGGAATGAACGGAAAGAAGCAGTATTCTGGCATAGGAATGAAGGCGTCACAGCTGGAAAGCTATGAACAAAATCAGTGGGTACATACCTACGGACCTGTCTCCATAACGGCATCGTGGCAGGGCTATCTCCCAAAGGGAGAAGGCTGTCCTGATAGGATGGGTTGGGAGCTGAAGGTTTGCATGGAGTGGCAAGGTGGAGGTGGGCCTCCAGGCTCCGAAAGCCTTTGAGAGAGCAATGGCCCTCCTGGATTGGCCCTTCTTGCTAGATCAGGCCGGCGGCGGGGGCGGCCGCGGCGGCGGCAGCTGCGGGGGAAGGCCATTCCAGGAGCATATTGCCCCCAGCCAGTGCCGCCCTGGGGGGCGGCTGAGGCAGAGAGAGGAGGAAAACCTGAGAGTTGCTGTTAGAGCAGGTGTCCACAAGACGGCGCCAGAGCACCTTCTGGACCCAGGTGCAGCGGCAAGGCTGCAGGTGCAGGCTGAGTGGTGGGATGGAGAGTGTGTGGATAGGAAGCCACAGCAAGCGCCCAGAGGCCTTTGCGTTGGTTCCTGGGCACCGGGGACTGTCTGGTCCAAGACGCCTCCTGTCAGGCAGAGGACACAGGCGTCCCTGTAGCATTGGGAGGTGGATCGGCAGCCTGGTGGCTTGGGAGTGTGCTTCGAAGGCTGCTGGAAGGAGTCACTGGGTGTCGGAACGCCTTGTGTTCCTCCAGACGCAGGAGCGGAGACCCGCCCAGCATCTGTGTGGTCTCGGGAGCTGGCCATTTGCAAGGCCCTGACCGTCGGTGGTGGATGTGGGTGGAGAATCAGGCGGCGGCGGCTGCTGCTGCTGCTGCTGCTGCTGCTGCTGCTGCTGCTGCTGCTGCTGCTGTGGAAGGAATGGGGGGCTTTGGTGGCTTTGTGGTGGACCCAGAGCTGGGCGAATCCCTGTGCTTCTCCCTTCCAAAGGCTCAGGGGAGTTTCCTTCTTGCCTTTTGAGAGGAGCCTCCCGTTTCCGGACGGGGCCAGGGTATGGAGGCCTGAGCGAACCCAGGTCTGGTGAATGAAGCAGGGTTGATTGGAATCACCCAGCAAGCTCTCAGGGAGTTCCCTCGTGGCTGCCTGGCTTGAGAGTGTCTATCTGGCAGTGCTGTGGCTGTGGACATGGCTCCAGCGAGATCCAAGTCTGGCCAAAGGGCACCCCATTGTCACAGGGGGCATCGAGATCCATTTATAAAGACGAAGAGATGGGGACAGTATGAGCTTAATTGAGAAAGAAGAAAAGGGGTACACATGCTTATTCTGACAGTGTAGCTAAGGGTATTGCCAGATGAGGCCGTCCCAAAGGCTCTCCTGACCCTCTGCCTCAGGTGGCAGAGTGTTTGAAGGGCAAGCCTTGGGATGGACAGCATCGCAGTGGATTCATTGCCGGGGCAGAGTGTATCTGCATGCCACACATGGGGGCAGGAACATCAATTAGGGATTTAGAAACATAAAAGGAAAGGCTAGTACAGAAAGAAATTTATCCACGCTTGGTCATCACGTCGGGTCCCAGCTCATAGTGCCAGTGCCCCTTGTCAGGGTCAACGGAGCCCGCCTGGCTTCTCCTGAGAGGCAGGGCTATGTAGCATAGCACATGCTGTGGGGAATCCCAAGCCATTAAGGGTGTGGGATTTTATCGGTGATTATTTTCCATTCTCACGGATGTATGGTGCCCAGTTTCACTTGAGCACAAACGCGATCCAGTCGTACATGTATATGCATCTTCTTTTGGTCGCAGTGTCTTCCATTTTGGTTCCACAGAAGTGGCCAGGTAGAATCCCTGTGCTATAGAGCAGGACTTCATTGCTAACACATGCCAAGCACAAGAGGTTGACGCTACCACTCCCAAATCCCAGGCCTTCCCACAGCCTCCCCCTACCATCTGGCAACCACAGCGATGTTTTCCAGTCTATGAGCTGCTTCTACATAGAAAGGTTCGTTGGTTCCATTTGCTAGCTTCCACATAGAAGGGATAGCCCTTGGTATGTGTCGTTCGTGTTCCGACTTAGTTCACCTAGTATGAAACGAGGTGTCACCTAGCTTCTCGTGCCACCTACATGGCTGCGAATGGCATTTTCCTCTTGCTCTGGGGTTTTCGGGGTTCTGCTTTTTTTTTTTTTCTCAATGTTTGAGGAGCATTCCAATGTGTACATATCCACTCTCTTCCTAATCCAATCATCTCTCGATGGACATTGAGTTGTTTTCCATGGCTGGCTATTGGGAAGTGTGCTGCATGAACATAGCGGGGGCTTTTACATTTTTCAAAGACCCAATTCCGGAAATAGGACCAAGAGTGGGAGGCCTGGGTGCTGAGGTCGTCCGCTATTGATTTTTGTGGATTCCCTCGATCGTGTGGTCCATCGCGGTTGTCCACACGTACAAAAATACCCACCGTGGAGGAGGGCATCTTCTTGTCCACACCCTCTCAGGGATGTGTGCCTTGTAGACTTCCTAATGGTGGCCCTTCAGAGAGAGGTGGGTTGGTCCTGCAGAGTCCCTTTGACGTGCATGTCTCTCCTCATGAGGGATGCGGGGCACATGTCTCCCAGTGCTTTTTGCCCTCTGCATGTCTGTTTCGGGAAATGTCTCTTGAGGTCTTTTGCCATTTTCCCCTTGGGTTTGGGGTTTTGTTGGGCTGTTGGCTGGTGTCTGCGGTCGAGCTGTTGATTGGGAGACCCCAGGCTGACCTGGGCTCTGGTGCCAGGAGGAAAGTGCCTGAGGGTCGTGCATGGAAGGTGGTCAAACGGTGATCCTTTGGTGAGCAGCTGTGTTAATCCCTGGGCAGTTTCTCGCCTGAGGTCTCCTGAAACGCCGTCCTTGTCTTTACCTTGGAGCCTCTTCCGTTCCCTCAATACAGCTGGTCCGGAAATCGGACCTAAGGCTGGTAGATTGACTGCGAAAAAGGGAGGTGTCCCCAAGAGTCCCCCCAATCCCCTGGGGAACAGAGCTGTCTTTGTCCCTGTGGCGGGCGTGCTCACCTCTGCTGCTGGGAAAACATCGACGTGCAGACAACTCAGGCCAGCTGCGGTGGGGTCCATACACTAGGAAGCACGAGGGAAAGAGAGGACAAAAGGAATGAACGGAAAGAAGCAGTATTCTGGCATAGGAATGAAGGCGTCACAGCTGGAAAGCTATGAACAAAATCAGTGGGTACATACCTACGGACCTGTCTCCATAACGGCATCGTGGCAGGGCTATCTCCCAAAGGGAGAAGGCTGTCCTGATAGGATGGGTTGGGAGCTGAAGGTTTGCATGGAGTGGCAAGGTGGAGGTGGGCCTCCAGGCTCCGAAAGCCTTTGAGAGAGCAATGGCCCTCCTGGATTGGCCCTTCTTGCTAGATCAGGCCGGCGGCGGGGGCGGCCGCGGCGGCGGCAGCTGCGGGGGAAGGCCATTCCAGGAGCATATTGCCCCCAGCCAGTGCCGCCCTGGGGGGCGGCTGAGGCAGAGAGAGGAGGAAAACCTGAGAGTTGCTGTTAGAGCAGGTGTCCACAAGACGGCGCCAGAGCACCTTCTGGACCCAGGTGCAGCGGCAAGGCTGCAGGTGCAGGCTGAGTGGTGGGATGGAGAGTGTGTGGATAGGAAGCCACAGCAAGCGCCCAGAGGCCTTTGCGTTGGTTCCTGGGCACCGGGGACTGTCTGGTCCAAGACGCCTCCTGTCAGGCAGAGGACACAGGCGTCCCTGTAGCATTGGGAGGTGGATCGGCAGCCTGGTGGCTTGGGAGTGTGCTTCGAAGGCTGCTGGAAGGAGTCACTGGGTGTCGGAACGCCTTGTGTTCCTCCAGACGCAGGAGCGGAGACCCGCCCAGCATCTGTGTGGTCTCGGGAGCTGGCCATTTGCAAGGCCCTGACCGTCGGTGGTGGATGTGGGTGGAGAATCAGGCGGCGGCGGCTGCTGCTGCTGCTGCTGCTGCTGCTGCTGCTGCTGCTGCTGCTGCTGCTGTGGAAGGAATGGGGGGCTTTGGTGGCTTTGTGGTGGACCCAGAGCTGGGCGAATCCCTGTGCTTCTCCCTTCCAAAGGCTCAGGGGAGTTTCCTTCTTGCCTTTTGAGAGGAGCCTCCCGTTTCCGGACGGGGCCAGGGTATGGAGGCCTGAGCGAACCCAGGTCTGGTGAATGAAGCAGGGTTGATTGGAATCACCCAGCAAGCTCTCAGGGAGTTCCCTCGTGGCTGCCTGGCTTGAGAGTGTCTATCTGGCAGTGCTGTGGCTGTGGACATGGCTCCAGCGAGATCCAAGTCTGGCCAAAGGGCACCCCATTGTCACAGGGGGCATCGAGATCCATTTATAAAGACGAAGAGATGGGGACAGTATGAGCTTAATTGAGAAAGAAGAAAAGGGGTACACATGCTTATTCTGACAGTGTAGCTAAGGGTATTGCCAGATGAGGCCGTCCCAAAGGCTCTCCTGACCCTCTGCCTCAGGTGGCAGAGTGTTTGAAGGGCAAGCCTTGGGATGGACAGCATCGCAGTGGATTCATTGCCGGGGCAGAGTGTATCTGCATGCCACACATGGGGGCAGGAACATCAATTAGGGATTTAGAAACATAAAAGGAAAGGCTAGTACAGAAAGAAATTTATCCACGCTTGGTCATCACGTCGGGTCCCAGCTCATAGTGCCAGTGCCCCTTGTCAGGGTCAACGGAGCCCGCCTGGCTTCTCCTGAGAGGCAGGGCTATGTAGCATAGCACATGCTGTGGGGAATCCCAAGCCATTAAGGGTGTGGGATTTTATCGGTGATTATTTTCCATTCTCACGGATGTATGGTGCCCAGTTTCACTTGAGCACAAACGCGATCCAGTCGTACATGTATATGCATCTTCTTTTGGTCGCAGTGTCTTCCATTTTGGTTCCACAGAAGTGGCCAGGTAGAATCCCTGTGCTATAGAGCAGGACTTCATTGCTAACACATGCCAAGCACAAGAGGTTGACGCTACCACTCCCAAATCCCAGGCCTTCCCACAGCCTCCCCCTACCATCTGGCAACCACAGCGATGTTTTCCAGTCTATGAGCTGCTTCTACATAGAAAGGTTCGTTGGTTCCATTTGCTAGCTTCCACATAGAAGGGATAGCCCTTGGTATGTGTCGTTCGTGTTCCGACTTAGTTCACCTAGTATGAAACGAGGTGTCACCTAGCTTCTCGTGCCACCTACATGGCTGCGAATGGCATTTTCCTCTTGCTCTGGGGTTTTCGGGGTTCTGCTTTTTTTTTTTTTTTCTCAATGTTTGAGGAGCATTCCAATGTGTACATATCCACTCTCTTCCTAATCCAATCATCTCTCGATGGACATTGAGTTGTTTTCCATGGCTGGCTATTGGGAAGTGTGCTGCATGAACATAGCGGGGGCTTTTACATTTTTCAAAGACCCAATTCCGGAAATAGGACCAAGAGTGGGAGGCCTGGGTGCTGAGGTCGTCCGCTATTGATTTTTGTGGATTCCCTCGATCGTGTGGTCCATCGCGGTTGTCCACACGTACAAAAATACCCACCGTGGAGGAGGGCATCTTCTTGTCCACACCCTCTCAGGGATGTGTGCCTTGTAGACTTCCTAATGGTGGCCCTTCAGAGAGAGGTGGGTTGGTCCTGCAGAGTCCCTTTGACGTGCATGTCTCTCCTCATGAGGGATGCGGGGCACATGTCTCCCAGTGCTTTTTGCCCTCTGCATGTCTGTTTCGGGAAATGTCTCTTGAGGTCTTTTGCCATTTTCCCCTTGGGTTTGGGGTTTTGTTGGGCTGTTGGCTGGTGTCTGCGGTCGAGCTGTTGATTGGGAGACCCCAGGCTGACCTGGGCTCTGGTGCCAGGAGGAAAGTGCCTGAGGGTCGTGCATGGAAGGTGGTCAAACGGTGATCCTTTGGTGAGCAGCTGTGTTAATCCCTGGGCAGTTTCTCGCCTGAGGTCTCCTGAAACGCCGTCCTTGTCTTTACCTTGGAGCCTCTTCCGTTCCCTCAATACAGCTGGTCCGGAAATCGGACCTAAGGCTGGTAGATTGACTGCGAAAAAGGGAGGTGTCCCCAAGAGTCCCCCCAATCCCCTGGGGAACAGAGCTGTCTTTGTCCCTGTGGCGGGCGTGCTCACCTCTGCTGCTGGGAAAACATCGACGTGCAGACAACTCAGGCCAGCTGCGGTGGGGTCCATACACTAGGAAGCACGAGGGAAAGAGAGGACAAAAGGAATGAACGGAAAGAAGCAGTATTCTGGCATAGGAATGAAGGCGTCACAGCTGGAAAGCTATGAACAAAATCAGTGGGTACATACCTACGGACCTGTCTCCATAACGGCATCGTGGCAGGGCTATCTCCCAAAGGGAGAAGGCTGTCCTGATAGGATGGGTTGGGAGCTGAAGGTTTGCATGGAGTGGCAAGGTGGAGGTGGGCCTCCAGGCTCCGAAAGCCTTTGAGAGAGCAATGGCCCTCCTGGATTGGCCCTTCTTGCTAGATCAGGCCGGCGGCGGGGGCGGCCGCGGCGGCGGCAGCTGCGGGGGAAGGCCATTCCAGGAGCATATTGCCCCCAGCCAGTGCCGCCCTGGGGGGCGGCTGAGGCAGAGAGAGGAGGAAAACCTGAGAGTTGCTGTTAGAGCAGGTGTCCACAAGACGGCGCCAGAGCACCTTCTGGACCCAGGTGCAGCGGCAAGGCTGCAGGTGCAGGCTGAGTGGTGGGATGGAGAGTGTGTGGATAGGAAGCCACAGCAAGCGCCCAGAGGCCTTTGCGTTGGTTCCTGGGCACCGGGGACTGTCTGGTCCAAGACGCCTCCTGTCAGGCAGAGGACACAGGCGTCCCTGTAGCATTGGGAGGTGGATCGGCAGCCTGGTGGCTTGGGAGTGTGCTTCGAAGGCTGCTGGAAGGAGTCACTGGGTGTCGGAACGCCTTGTGTTCCTCCAGACGCAGGAGCGGAGACCCGCCCAGCATCTGTGTGGTCTCGGGAGCTGGCCATTTGCAAGGCCCTGACCGTCGGTGGTGGATGTGGGTGGAGAATCAGGCGGCGGCGGCTGCTGCTGCTGCTGCTGCTGCTGCTGCTGCTGCTGCTGCTGCTGCTGCTGTGGAAGGAATGGGGGGCTTTGGTGGCTTTGTGGTGGACCCAGAGCTGGGCGAATCCCTGTGCTTCTCCCTTCCAAAGGCTCAGGGGAGTTTCCTTCTTGCCTTTTGAGAGGAGCCTCCCGTTTCCGGACGGGGCCAGGGTATGGAGGCCTGAGCGAACCCAGGTCTGGTGAATGAAGCAGGGTTGATTGGAATCACCCAGCAAGCTCTCAGGGAGTTCCCTCGTGGCTGCCTGGCTTGAGAGTGTCTATCTGGCAGTGCTGTGGCTGTGGACATGGCTCCAGCGAGATCCAAGTCTGGCCAAAGGGCACCCCATTGTCACAGGGGGCATCGAGATCCATTTATAAAGACGAAGAGATGGGGACAGTATGAGCTTAATTGAGAAAGAAGAAAAGGGGTACACATGCTTATTCTGACAGTGTAGCTAAGGGTATTGCCAGATGAGGCCGTCCCAAAGGCTCTCCTGACCCTCTGCCTCAGGTGGCAGAGTGTTTGAAGGGCAAGCCTTGGGATGGACAGCATCGCAGTGGATTCATTGCCGGGGCAGAGTGTATCTGCATGCCACACATGGGGGCAGGAACATCAATTAGGGATTTAGAAACATAAAAGGAAAGGCTAGTACAGAAAGAAATTTATCCACGCTTGGTCATCACGTCGGGTCCCAGCTCATAGTGCCAGTGCCCCTTGTCAGGGTCAACGGAGCCCGCCTGGCTTCTCCTGAGAGGCAGGGCTATGTAGCATAGCACATGCTGTGGGGAATCCCAAGCCATTAAGGGTGTGGGATTTTATCGGTGATTATTTTCCATTCTCACGGATGTATGGTGCCCAGTTTCACTTGAGCACAAACGCGATCCAGTCGTACATGTATATGCATCTTCTTTTGGTCGCAGTGTCTTCCATTTTGGTTCCACAGAAGTGGCCAGGTAGAATCCCTGTGCTATAGAGCAGGACTTCATTGCTAACACATGCCAAGCACAAGAGGTTGACGCTACCACTCCCAAATCCCAGGCCTTCCCACAGCCTCCCCCTACCATCTGGCAACCACAGCGATGTTTTCCAGTCTATGAGCTGCTTCTACATAGAAAGGTTCGTTGGTTCCATTTGCTAGCTTCCACATAGAAGGGATAGCCCTTGGTATGTGTCGTTCGTGTTCCGACTTAGTTCACCTAGTATGAAACGAGGTGTCACCTAGCTTCTCGTGCCACCTACATGGCTGCGAATGGCATTTTCCTCTTGCTCTGGGGTTTTCGGGGTTCTGCTTTTTTTTTTTTTTTCTCAATGTTTGAGGAGCATTCCAATGTGTACATATCCACTCTCTTCCTAATCCAATCATCTCTCGATGGACATTGAGTTGTTTTCCATGGCTGGCTATTGGGAAGTGTGCTGCATGAACATAGCGGGGGCTTTTACATTTTTCAAAGACCCAATTCCGGAAATAGGACCAAGAGTGGGAGGCCTGGGTGCTGAGGTCGTCCGCTATTGATTTTTGTGGATTCCCTCGATCGTGTGGTCCATCGCGGTTGTCCACACGTACAAAAATACCCACCGTGGAGGAGGGCATCTTCTTGTCCACACCCTCTCAGGGATGTGTGCCTTGTAGACTTCCTAATGGTGGCCCTTCAGAGAGAGGTGGGTTGGTCCTGCAGAGTCCCTTTGACGTGCATGTCTCTCCTCATGAGGGATGCGGGGCACATGTCTCCCAGTGCTTTTTGCCCTCTGCATGTCTGTTTCGGGAAATGTCTCTTGAGGTCTTTTGCCATTTTCCCCTTGGGTTTGGGGTTTTGTTGGGCTGTTGGCTGGTGTCTGCGGTCGAGCTGTTGATTGGGAGACCCCAGGCTGACCTGGGCTCTGGTGCCAGGAGGAAAGTGCCTGAGGGTCGTGCATGGAAGGTGGTCAAACGGTGATCCTTTGGTGAGCAGCTGTGTTAATCCCTGGGCAGTTTCTCGCCTGAGGTCTCCTGAAACGCCGTCCTTGTCTTTACCTTGGAGCCTCTTCCGTTCCCTCAATACAGCTGGTCCGGAAATCGGACCTAAGGCTGGTAGATTGACTGCGAAAAAGGGAGGTGTCCCCAAGAGTCCCCCCAATCCCCTGGGGAACAGAGCTGTCTTTGTCCCTGTGGCGGGCGTGCTCACCTCTGCTGCTGGGAAAACATCGACGTGCAGACAACTCAGGCCAGCTGCGGTGGGGTCCATACACTAGGAAGCACGAGGGAAAGAGAGGACAAAAGGAATGAACGGAAAGAAGCAGTATTCTGGCATAGGAATGAAGGCGTCACAGCTGGAAAGCTATGAACAAAATCAGTGGGTACATACCTACGGACCTGTCTCCATAACGGCATCGTGGCAGGGCTATCTCCCAAAGGGAGAAGGCTGTCCTGATAGGATGGGTTGGGAGCTGAAGGTTTGCATGGAGTGGCAAGGTGGAGGTGGGCCTCCAGGCTCCGAAAGCCTTTGAGAGAGCAATGGCCCTCCTGGATTGGCCCTTCTTGCTAGATCAGGCCGGCGGCGGGGGCGGCCGCGGCGGCGGCAGCTGCGGGGGAAGGCCATTCCAGGAGCATATTGCCCCCAGCCAGTGCCGCCCTGGGGGGCGGCTGAGGCAGAGAGAGGAGGAAAACCTGAGAGTTGCTGTTAGAGCAGGTGTCCACAAGACGGCGCCAGAGCACCTTCTGGACCCAGGTGCAGCGGCAAGGCTGCAGGTGCAGGCTGAGTGGTGGGATGGAGAGTGTGTGGATAGGAAGCCACAGCAAGCGCCCAGAGGCCTTTGCGTTGGTTCCTGGGCACCGGGGACTGTCTGGTCCAAGACGCCTCCTGTCAGGCAGAGGACACAGGCGTCCCTGTAGCATTGGGAGGTGGATCGGCAGCCTGGTGGCTTGGGAGTGTGCTTCGAAGGCTGCTGGAAGGAGTCACTGGGTGTCGGAACGCCTTGTGTTCCTCCAGACGCAGGAGCGGAGACCCGCCCAGCATCTGTGTGGTCTCGGGAGCTGGCCATTTGCAAGGCCCTGACCGTCGGTGGTGGATGTGGGTGGAGAATCAGGCGGCGGCTGCTGCTGCTGCTGCTGCTGCTGCTGCTGCTGCTGCTGCTGCTGCTGCTGCTGCTGTGGAAGGAATGGGGGGCTTTGGTGGCTTTGTGGTGGACCCAGAGCTGGGCGAATCCCTGTGCTTCTCCCTTCCAAAGGCTCAGGGGAGTTTCCTTCTTGCCTTTTGAGAGGAGCCTCCCGTTTCCGGACGGGGCCAGGGTATGGAGGCCTGAGCGAACCCAGGTCTGGTGAATGAAGCAGGGTTGATTGGAATCACCCAGCAAGCTCTCAGGGAGTTCCCTCGTGGCTGCCTGGCTTGAGAGTGTCTATCTGGCAGTGCTGTGGCTGTGGACATGGCTCCAGCGAGATCCAAGTCTGGCCAAAGGGCACCCCATTGTCACAGGGGGCATCGAGATCCATTTATAAAGACGAAGAGATGGGGACAGTATGAGCTTAATTGAGAAAGAAGAAAAGGGGTACACATGCTTATTCTGACAGTGTAGCTAAGGGTATTGCCAGATGAGGCCGTCCCAAAGGCTCTCCTGACCCTCTGCCTCAGGTGGCAGAGTGTTTGAAGGGCAAGCCTTGGGATGGACAGCATCGCAGTGGATTCATTGCCGGGGCAGAGTGTATCTGCATGCCACACATGGGGGCAGGAACATCAATTAGGGATTTAGAAACATAAAAGGAAAGGCTAGTACAGAAAGAAATTTATCCACGCTTGGTCATCACGTCGGGTCCCAGCTCATAGTGCCAGTGCCCCTTGTCAGGGTCAACGGAGCCCGCCTGGCTTCTCCTGAGAGGCAGGGCTATGTAGCATAGCACATGCTGTGGGGAATCCCAAGCCATTAAGGGTGTGGGATTTTATCGGTGATTATTTTCCATTCTCACGGATGTATGGTGCCCAGTTTCACTTGAGCACAAACGCGATCCAGTCGTACATGTATATGCATCTTCTTTTGGTCGCAGTGTCTTCCATTTTGGTTCCACAGAAGTGGCCAGGTAGAATCCCTGTGCTATAGAGCAGGACTTCATTGCTAACACATGCCAAGCACAAGAGGTTGACTCTACCACTCCCAAATCCCAGGCCTTCCCACAGCCTCCCCCTACCATCTGGCAACCACAGCGATGTTTTCCAGTCTATGAGCTGCTTCTACATAGAAAGGTTCGTTGGTTCCATTTGCTAGCTTCCACATAGAAGGGATAGCCCTTGGTATGTGTCGTTCGTGTTCCGACTTAGTTCACCTAGTATGAAACGAGGTGTCACCTAGCTTCTCGTGCCACCTACATGGCTGCGAATGGCATTTTCCTCTTGCTCTGGGGTTTTCGGGGTTCTGCTTTTTTTTTTTTCTCAATGTTTGAGGAGCATTCCAATGTGTACATATCCACTCTCTTCCTAATCCAATCATCTCTCGATGGACATTGAGTTGTTTTCCATGGCTGGCTATTGGGAAGTGTGCTGCATGAACATAGCGGGGGCTTTTACATTTTTCAAAGACCCAATTCCGGAAATAGGACCAAGAGTGGGAGGCCTGGGTGCTGAGGTCGTCCGCTATTGATTTTTGTGGATTCCCTCGATCGTGTGGTCCATCGCGGTTGTCCACACGTACAAAAATACCCACCGTGGAGGAGGGCATCTTCTTGTCCACACCCTCTCAGGGATGTGTGCCTTGTAGACTTCCTAATGGTGGCCCTTCAGAGAGAGGTGGGTTGGTCCTGCAGAGTCCCTTTGACGTGCATGTCTCTCCTCATGAGGGATGCGGGGCACATGTCTCCCAGTGCTTTTTGCCCTCTGCATGTCTGTTTCGGGAAATGTCTCTTGAGGTCTTTTGCCATTTTCCCCTTGGGTTTGGGGTTTTGTTGGGCTGTTGGCTGGTGTCTGCGGTCGAGCTGTTGATTGGGAGACCCCAGGCTGAGCTGGGCTCTGGTGCCAGGAGGAAAGTGCCTGAGGGTCGTGCATGGAAGGTGGTCAAACGGTGATCCTTTGGTGAGCAGCTGTGTTAATCCCTGGGCAGTTTCTCGCCTGAGGTCTCCTGAAACGCCGTCCTTGTCTTTACCTTGGAGCCTCTTCCGTTCCCTCAATACAGCTGGTCCGGAAATCGGACCTAAGGCTGGTAGATTGACTGCGAAAAAGGGAGGTGTCCCCAAGAGTCCCCCCAATCCCCTGGGGAACAGAGCTGTCTTTGTCCCTGTGGCGGGCGTGCTCACCTCTGCTGCTGGGAAAACATCGACGTGCAGACAACTCAGGCCAGCTGCGGTGGGGTCCATACACTAGGAAGCACGAGGGAAAGAGAGGACAAAAGGAATGAACGGAAAGAAGCAGTATTCTGGCATAGGAATGAAGGCGTCACAGCTGGAAAGCTATGAACAAAATCAGTGGGTACATACCTACGGACCTGTCTCCATAACGGCATCGTGGCAGGGCTATCTCCCAAAGGGAGAAGGCTGTCCTGATAGGATGGGTTGGGAGCTGAAGGTTTGCATGGAGTGGCAAGGTGGAGGTGGGCCTCCAGGCTCCGAAAGCCTTTGAGAGAGCAATGGCCCTCCTGGATTGGCCCTTCTTGCTAGATCAGGCCGGCGGCGGGGGCGGCCGCGGCGGCGGCAGCTGCGGGGGAAGGCCATTCCAGGAGCATATTGCCCCCAGCCAGTGCCGCCCTGGGGGGCGGCTGAGGCAGAGAGAGGAGGAAAACCTGAGAGTTGCTGTTAGAGCAGGTGTCCACAAGACGGCGCCAGAGCACCTTCTGGACCCAGGTGCAGCGGCAAGGCTGCAGGTGCAGGCTGAGTGGTGGGATGGAGAGTGTGTGGATAGGAAGCCACAGCAAGCGCCCAGAGGCCTTTGCGTTGGTTCCTGGGCACCGGGGACTGTCTGGTCCAAGACGCCTCCTGTCAGGCAGAGGACACAGGCGTCCCTGTAGCATTGGGAGGTGGATCGGCAGCCTGGTGGCTTGGGAGTGTGCTTCGAAGGCTGCTGGAAGGAGTCACTGGGTGTCGGAACGCCTTGTGTTCCTCCAGACGCAGGAGCGGAGACCCGCCCAGCATCTGTGTGGTCTCGGGAGCTGGCCATTTGCAAGGCCCTGACCGTCGGTGGTGGATGTGGGTGGAGAATCAGGCGGCTGCTGCTGCTGCTGCTGCTGCTGCTGCTGCTGCTGCTGCTGTGGAAGGAATGGGGGGCTTTGGTGGCTTTGTGGTGGACCCAGAGCTGGGCGAATCCCTGTGCTTCTCCCTTCCAAAGGCTCAGGGGAGTTTCCTTCTTGCCTTTTGAGAGGAGCCTCCCGTTTCCGGACGGGGCCAGGGTATGGAGGCCTGAGCGAACCCAGGTCTGGTGAATGAAGCAGGGTTGATTGGAATCACCCAGCAAGCTCTCAGGGAGTTCCCTCGTGGCTGCCTGGCTTGAGAGTGTCTATCTGTCAGTGCTGTGGCTGTGGACATGGCTCCAGCGAGATCCAAGTCTGGCCAAAGGGCACCCCATTGTCACAGGGGGCATCGAGATCCATTTATAAAGACGAAGAGATGGGGACAGTATGAGCTTAATTGAGAAAGAAGAAAAGGGGTACACATGCTTATTCTGACAGTGTAGCTAAGGGTATTGCCAGATGAGGCAGTCCCAAAGGCTCTCCTGACCCTCTGCCTCAGGTGGCAGAGTGTTTGAAGGGCAAGCCTTGGGATGGACAGCATCGCAGTGGATTCATTGCCGGGGCAGAGTGTATCTGCATGCCACACATGGGGGCAGGAACATCAATTAGGGATTTAGAAACATAAAAGGAAAGGCTAGTACAGAAAGAAATTTATCCACGCTTGGTCATCACGTCGGGTCCCAGCTCATAGTGCCAGTGCCCCTTGTCAGGGTCAACGGAGCCCGCCTGGCTTCTCCTGAGAGGCAGGGCTATGTACCATAGCACATGCTGTGGGGAATCCCAAGCCATTAAGGGTGTGGGATTTTATCGGTGATTATTTTCCATTCTCACGGATGTATGGTGCCCAGTTTCACTTGAGCACAAACGCGATCCAGTCGTACATGTATATGCATCTTCTTTTGGTCGCAGTGTCTTCCATTTTGGTTCCACAGAAGTGGCCAGGTAGAATCCCTGTGCTATAGAGCAGGACTTCATTGCTAACACATGCCAAGCACAAGAGGTTGACTCTACCACTCCCAAATCCCAGGCCTTCCCACAGCCTCCCCCTACCATCTGGCAACCACAGCGATGTTTTCCAGTCTATGAGCTGCTTCTACATAGAAAGGTTCGTTGGTTCCATTTGCTAGCTTCCACATAGAAGGGATAGCCCTTGGTATGTGTCGTTCGTGTTCCGACTTAGTTCACCTAGTATGAAACGAGGTGTCACCTAGCTTCTCGTGCCACCTACATGGCTGCGAATGGCATTTTCCTCTTGCTCTGGGGTTTTCGGGGTTCTGCTTTTTTTTTTTTCTCAATGTTTGAGGAGCATTCCAATGTGTACATATCCACTCTCTTCCTAATCCAATCATCTCTCGATGGACATTGAGTTGTTTTCCATGGCTGGCTATTGGGAAGTGTGCTGCATGAACATAGCGGGGGCTTTTACATTTTTCAAAGACCCAATTCCGGAAATAGGACCAAGAGTGGGAGGCCTGGGTGCTGAGGTCGTCCGCTATTGATTTTTGTGGATTCCCTCGATCGTGTGGTCCATCGCGGTTGTCCACACGTACAAAAATACCCACCGTGGAGGAGGGCATCTTCTTGTCCACACCCTCTCAGGGATGTGTGCCTTGTAGACTTCCTAATGGTGGCCCTTCAGAGAGAGGTGGGTTGGTCCTGCAGAGTCCCTTTGACGTGCATGTCTCTCCTCATGAGGGATGCGGGGCACATGTCTCCCAGTGCTTTTTGCCCTCTGCATGTCTGTTTCGGGAAATGTCTCTTGAGGTCTTTTGCCATTTTCCCCTTGGGTTTGGGGTTTTGTTGGGCTGTTGGCTGGTGTCTGCGGTCGAGCTGTTGATTGGGAGACCCCAGGCTGACCTGGGCTCTGGTGCCAGGAGGAAAGTGCCTGAGGGTCGTGCATGGAAGGTGGTCAAACGGTGATCCTTTGGTGAGCAGCTGTGTTAATCCCTGGGCAGTTTCTCGCCTGAGGTCTCCTGAAACGCCGTCCTTGTCTTTACCTTGGAGCCTCTTCCGTTCCCTCAATACAGCTGGTCCGGAAATCGGACCTAAGGCTGGTAGATTGACTGCGAAAAAGGGAGGTGTCCCCAAGAGTCCCCCCAATCCCCTGGGGAACAGAGCTGTCTTTGTCCCTGTGGCGGGCGTGCTCACCTCTGCTGCTGGGAAAACATCGACGTGCAGACAACTCAGGCCAGCTGCGGTGGGGTCCATACACTAGGAAGCACGAGGGAAAGAGAGGACAAAAGGAATGAACGGAAAGAAGCAGTATTCTGGCATAGGAATGAAGGCGTCACAGCTGGAAAGCTATGAACAAAATCAGTGGGTACATACCTACGGACCTGTCTCCATAACGGCATCGTGGCAGGGCTATCTCCCAAAGGGAGAAGGCTGTCCTGATAGGATGGGTTGGGAGCTGAAGGTTTGCATGGAGTGGCAAGGTGGAGGTGGGCCTCCAGGCTCCGAAAGCCTTTGAGAGAGCAATGGCCCTCCCGGATTGGCCCTTCTTGCTAGATCAGGCCGGCGGCGGGGGCGGCCGCGGCGGCGGCAGCTGCGGGGGAAGGCCATTCCAGGAGCATATTGCCCCCAGCCAGTGCCGCCCTGGGGGGCGGCTGAGGCAGAGAGAGGAGGAAAACCTGAGAGTTGCTGTTAGAGCAGGTGTCCACAAGACGGCGCCAGAGCACCTTCTGGACCCAGGTGCAGCGGCAAGGCTGCAGGTGCAGGCTGAGTGGTGGGATGGAGAGTGTGTGGATAGGAAGCCACAGCAAGCGCCCAGAGGCCTTTGCGTTGGTTCCTGGGCACCGGGGACTGTCTGGTCCAAGACGCCTCCTGTCAGGCAGAGGACACAGGCGTCCCTGTAGCATTGGGAGGTGGATCGGCAGCCTGGTGGCTTGGGAGTGTGCTTCGAAGGCTGCTGGAAGGAGTCACTGGGTGTCGGAACGCCTTGTGTTCCTCCAGACGCAGGAGCGGAGACCCGCCCAGCATCTGTGTGGTCTCGGGAGCTGGCCATTTGCAAGGCCCTGACCGTCGGTGGTGGATGTGGGTGGAGAATCAGGCGGCGGCTGCTGCTGCTGCTGCTGCTGCTGCTGCTGCTGCTGCTGCTGTGGAAGGAATGGGGGGCTTTGGTGGCTTTGTGGTGGACCCAGAGCTGGGCGAATCCCTGTGCTTCTCCCTTCCAAAGGCTCAGGGGAGTTTCCTTCTTGCCTTTTGAGAGGAGCCTCCCGTTTCCGGACGGGGCCAGGGTATGGAGGCCTGAGCGAACCCAGGTCTGGTGAATGAAGCAGGGTTGATTGGAATCACCCAGCAAGCTCTCAGGGAGTTCCCTCGTGGCTGCCTGGCTTGAGAGTGTCTATCTGGCAGTGCTGTGGCTGTGGACATGGCTCCAGCGAGATCCAAGTCTGGCCAAAGGGCACCCCATTGTCACAGGGGGCATCGAGATCCATTTATAAAGACGAAGAGATGGGGACAGTATGAGCTTAATTGAGAAAGAAGAAAAGGGGTACACATGCTTATTCTGACAGTGTAGCTAAGGGTATTGCCAGATGAGGCCGTCCCAAAGGCTCTCCTGACCCTCTGCCTCAGGTGGCAGAGTGTTTGAAGGGCAAGCCTTGGGATGGACAGCATCGCAGTGGATTCATTGCCGGGGCAGAGTGTATCTGCATGCCACACATGGGGGCAGGAACATCAATTAGGGATTTAGAAACATAAAAGGAAAGGCTAGTACAGAAAGAAATTTATCCACGCTTGGTCATCACGTCGGGTCCCAGCTCATAGTGCCAGTGCCCCTTGTCAGGGTCAACGGAGCCCGCCTGGCTTCTCCTGAGAGGCAGGGCTATGTACCATAGCACATGCTGTGGGGAATCCCAAGCCATTAAGGGTGTGGGATTTTATCGGTGATTATTTTCCATTCTCACGGATGTATGGTGCCCAGTTTCACTTGAGCACAAACGCGATCCAGTCGTACATGTATATGCATCTTCTTTTGGTCGCAGTGTCTTCCATTTTGGTTCCACAGAAGTGGCCAGGTAGAATCCCTGTGCTATAGAGCAGGACTTCATTGCTAACACATGCCAAGCACAAGAGGTTGACGCTACCACTCCCAAATCCCAGGCCTTCCCACAGCCTCCCCCTACCATCTGGCAACCACAGCGATGTTTTCCAGTCTATGAGCTGCTTCTACATAGAAAGGTTCGTTGGTTCCATTTGCTAGCTTCCACATAGAAGGGATAGCCCTTGGTATGTGTCGTTCGTGTTCCGACTTAGTTCACCTAGTATGAAACGAGGTGTCACCTAGCTTCTCGTGCCACCTACATGGCTGCGAATGGCATTTTCCTCTTGCTCTGGGGTTTTCGGGGTTCTGCTTTTTTTTTTTTCTCAATGTTTGAGGAGCATTCCAATGTGTACATATCCACTCTCTTCCTAATCCAATCATCTCTCGATGGACATTGAGTTGTTTTCCATGGCTGGCTATTGGGAAGTGTGCTGCATGAACATAGCGGGGGCTTTTACATTTTTCAAAGACCCAATTCCGGAAATAGGACCAAGAGTGGGAGGCCTGGGTGCTGAGGTCGTCCGCTATTGATTTTTGTGGATTCCCTCGATCGTGTGGTCCATCGCGGTTGTCCACACGTACAAAAATACCCACCGTGGAGGAGGGCATCTTCTTGTCCACACCCTCTCAGGGATGTGTGCCTTGTAGACTTCCTAATGGTGGCCCTTCAGAGAGAGGTGGGTTGGTCCTGCAGAGTCCCTTTGACGTGCATGTCTCTCCTCATGAGGGATGCGGGGCACATGTCTCCCAGTGCTTTTTGCCCTCTGCATGTCTGTTTCGGGAAATGTCTCTTGAGGTCTTTTGCCATTTTCCCCTTGGGTTTGGGGTTTTGTTGGGCTGTTGGCTGGTGTCTGCGGTCGAGCTGTTGATTGGGAGACCCCAGGCTGACCTGGGCTCTGGTGCCAGGAGGAAAGTGCCTGAGGGTCGTGCATGGAAGGTGGTCAAACGGTGATCCTTTGGTGAGCAGCTGTGTTAATCCCTGGGCAGTTTCTCGCCTGAGGTCTCCTGAAACGCCGTCCTTGTCTTTACCTTGGAGCCTCTTCCGTTCCCTCAATACAGCTGGTCCGGAAATCGGACCTAAGGCTGGTAGATTGACTGCGAAAAAGGGAGGTGTCCCCAAGAGTCCCCCCAATCCCCTGGGGAACAGAGCTGTCTTTGTCCCTGTGGCGGGCGTGCTCACCTCTGCTGCTGGGAAAACATCGACGTGCAGACAACTCAGGCCAGCTGCGGTGGGGTCCATACACTAGGAAGCACGAGGGAAAGAGAGGACAAAAGGAATGAACGGAAAGAAGCAGTATTCTGGCATAGGAATGAAGGCGTCACAGCTGGAAAGCTATGAACAAAATCAGTGGGTACATACCTACGGACCTGTCTCCATAACGGCATCGTGGCAGGGCTATCTCCCAAAGGGAGAAGGCTGTCCTGATAGGATGGGTTGGGAGCTGAAGGTTTGCATGGAGTGGCAAGGTGGAGGTGGGCCTCCAGGCTCCGAAAGCCTTTGAGAGAGCAATGGCCCTCCCGGATTGGCCCTTCTTGCTAGATCAGGCCGGCGGCGGGGGCGGCCGCGGCGGCGGCAGCTGCGGGGGAAGGCCATTCCAGGAGCATATTGCCCCCAGCCAGTGCCGCCCTGGGGGGCGGCTGAGGCAGAGAGAGGAGGAAAACCTGAGAGTTGCTGTTAGAGCAGGTGTCCACAAGACGGCGCCAGAGCACCTTCTGGACCCAGGTGCAGCGGCAAGGCTGCAGGTGCAGGCTGAGTGGTGGGATGGAGAGTGTGTGGATAGGAAGCCACAGCAAGCGCCCAGAGGCCTTTGCGTTGGTTCCTGGGCACCGGGGACTGTCTGGTCCAAGACGCCTCCTGTCAGGCAGAGGACACAGGCGTCCCTGTAGCATTGGGAGGTGGATCGGCAGCCTGGTGGCTTGGGAGTGTGCTTCGAAGGCTGCTGGAAGGAGTCACTGGGTGTCGGAACGCCTTGTGTTCCTCCAGACGCAGGAGCGGAGACCCGCCCAGCATCTGTGTGGTCTCGGGAGCTGGCCATTTGCAAGGCCCTGACCGTCGGTGGTGGATGTGGGTGGAGAATCAGGCGGCGGCGGCGGCGGCTGCTGCTGCTGCTGCTGCTGCTGCTGCTGCTGCTGCTGCTGCTGCTGCGGAAGGAATGGGGGGCTTTGGTGGCTTTGTGGTGGACCCAGAGCTGGGCGAATCCCTGTGCTTCTCCCTTCCAAAGGCTCAGGGGAGTTTCCTTCTTGCCTTTTGAGAGGAGCCTCCCGTTTCCGGACGGGGCCAGGGTATGGAGGCCTGAGCGAACCCAGGTCTGGTGAATGAAGCAGGGTTGATTGGAATCACCCAGCAAGCTCTCAGGGAGTTCCCTCGTGGCTGCCTGGCTTGAGAGTGTCTATCTGTCAGTGCTGTGGCTGTGGACATGGCTCCAGCGAGATCCAAGTCTGGCCAAAGGGCACCCCATTGTCACAGGGGGCATCGAGATCCATTTATAAAGACGAAGAGATGGGGACAGTATGAGCTTAATTGAGAAAGAAGAAAAGGGGTACACATGCTTATTCTGACAGTGTAGCTAAGGGTATTGCCAGATGAGGCAGTCCCAAAGGCTCTCCTGACCCTCTGCCTCAGGTGGCAGAGTGTTTGAAGGGCAAGCCTTGGGATGGACAGCATCGCAGTGGATTCATTGCCGGGGCAGAGTGTATCTGCATGCCACACATGGGGGCAGGAACATCAATTAGGGATTTAGAAACATAAAAGGAAAGGCTAGTACAGAAAGAAATTTATCCACGCTTGGTCATCACGTCGGGTCCCAGCTCATAGTGCCAGTGCCCCTTGTCAGGGTCAACGGAGCCCGCCTGGCTTCTCCTGAGAGGCAGGGCTATGTACCATAGCACATGCTGTGGGGAATCCCAAGCCATTAAGGGTGTGGGATTTTATCGGTGATTATTTTCCATTCTCACGGATGTATGGTGCCCAGTTTCACTTGAGCACAAACGCGATCCAGTCGTACATGTATATGCATCTTCTTTTGGTCGCAGTGTCTTCCATTTTGGTTCCACAGAAGTGGCCAGGTAGAATCCCTGTGCTATAGAGCAGGACTTCATTGCTAACACATGCCAAGCACAAGAGGTTGACTCTACCACTCCCAAATCCCAGGCCTTCCCACAGCCTCCCCCTACCATCTGGCAACCACAGCGATGTTTTCCAGTCTATGAGCTGCTTCTACATAGAAAGGTTCGTTGGTTCCATTTGCTAGCTTCCACATAGAAGGGATAGCCCTTGGTATGTGTCGTTCGTGTTCCGACTTAGTTCACCTAGTATGAAACGAGGTGTCACCTAGCTTCTCGTGCCACCTACATGGCTGCGAATGGCATTTTCCTCTTGCTCTGGGGTTTTCGGGGTTCTGCTTTTTTTTTTTTCTCAATGTTTGAGGAGCATTCCAATGTGTACATATCCACTCTCTTCCTAATCCAATCATCTCTCGATGGACATTGAGTTGTTTTCCATGGCTGGCTATTGGGAAGTGTGCTGCATGAACATAGCGGGGGCTTTTACATTTTTCAAAGACCCAATTCCGGAAATAGGACCAAGAGTGGGAGGCCTGGGTGCTGAGGTCGTCCGCTATTGATTTTTGTGGATTCCCTCGATCGTGTGGTCCATCGCGGTTGTCCACACGTACAAAAATACCCACCGTGGAGGAGGGCATCTTCTTGTCCACACCCTCTCAGGGATGTGTGCCTTGTAGACTTCCTAATGGTGGCCCTTCAGAGAGAGGTGGGTTGGTCCTGCAGAGTCCCTTTGACGTGCATGTCTCTCCTCATGAGGGATGCGGGGCACATGTCTCCCAGTGCTTTTTGCCCTCTGCATGTCTGTTTCGGGAAATGTCTCTTGAGGTCTTTTGCCATTTTCCCCTTGGGTTTGGGGTTTTGTTGGGCTGTTGGCTGGTGTCTGCGGTCGAGCTGTTGATTGGGAGACCCCAGGCTGACCTGGGCTCTGGTGCCAGGAGGAAAGTGCCTGAGGGTCGTGCATGGAAGGTGGTCAAACGGTGATCCTTTGGTGAGCAGCTGTGTTAATCCCTGGGCAGTTTCTCGCCTGAGGTCTCCTGAAACGCCGTCCTTGTCTTTACCTTGGAGCCTCTTCCGTTCCCTCAATACAGCTGGTCCGGAAATCGGACCTAAGGCTGGTAGATTGACTGCGAAAAAGGGAGGTGTCCCCAAGAGTCCCCCCAATCCCCTGGGGAACAGAGCTGTCTTTGTCCCTGTGGCGGGCGTGCTCACCTCTGCTGCTGGGAAAACATCGACGTGCAGACAACTCAGGCCAGCTGCGGTGGGGTCCATACACTAGGAAGCACGAGGGAAAGAGAGGACAAAAGGAATGAACGGAAAGAAGCAGTATTCTGGCATAGGAATGAAGGCGTCACAGCTGGAAAGCTATGAACAAAATCAGTGGGTACATACCTACGGACCTGTCTCCATAACGGCATCGTGGCAGGGCTATCTCCCAAAGGGAGAAGGCTGTCCTGATAGGATGGGTTGGGAGCTGAAGGTTTGCATGGAGTGGCAAGGTGGAGGTGGGCCTCCAGGCTCCGAAAGCCTTTGAGAGAGCAATGGCCCTCCCGGATTGGCCCTTCTTGCTAGATCAGGCCGGCGGCGGGGGCGGCCGCGGCGGCGGCAGCTGCGGGGGAAGGCCATTCCAGGAGCATATTGCCCCCAGCCAGTGCCGCCCTGGGGGGCGGCTGAGGCAGAGAGAGGAGGAAAACCTGAGAGTTGCTGTTAGAGCAGGTGTCCACAAGACGGCGCCAGAGCACCTTCTGGACCCAGGTGCAGCGGCAAGGCTGCAGGTGCAGGCTGAGTGGTGGGATGGAGAGTGTGTGGATAGGAAGCCACAGCAAGCGCCCAGAGGCCTTTGCGTTGGTTCCTGGGCACCGGGGACTGTCTGGTCCAAGACGCCTCCTGTCAGGCAGAGGACACAGGCGTCCCTGTAGCATTGGGAGGTGGATCAGCAGCCTGGTGGCTTGGGAGTGTGCTTCGAAGGCTGCTGGAAGGAGTCACTGGGTGTCGGAACGCCTTGTGTTCCTCCAGACGCAGGAGCGGAGACCCGCCCAGCATCTGTGTGGTCTCGGGAGCTGGCCATTTGCAAGGCCCTGACCGTCGGTGGTGGATGTGGGTGGAGAATCAGGCGGCTGCTGCTGCTGCTGCTGCTGCTGCTGCTGTGGAAGGAATGGGGGGCTTTGGTGGCTTTGTGGTGGACCCAGAGCTGGGCGAATCCCTGTGCTTCTCCCTTCCAAAGGCTCAGGGGAGTTTCCTTCTTGCCTTTTGAGAGGAGCCTCCCGTTTCCGGACGGGGCCAGGGTATGGAGGCCTGAGCGAACCCAGGTCTGGTGAATGAAGCAGGGTTGATTGGAATCACAGGGAGGTTCACTCGTGGCTGCCTGTCTTGAGAGTGTCTATCTGTCAGTGCTGTGGCTGTGGACATGGCTCCAGCGAGATCCAAGTCTGGCCAAAGGGCACCCCATTGTCACAGGGGGCATCGAGATCCATTTATAAAGACGAAGAGATGGGGACAGTATGAGCTTAATTGAGAAAGAAGAAAAGGGGTACACATGCTTATTCTGACAGTGTAGCTAAGGGTATTGCCAGATGAGGCCGTCCCAAAGGCTCTCCTGACCCTCTGCCTCAGGTGGCAGAGTGTTTGAAGGGCAAGCCTTGGGATGGACAGCATCGCAGTGGATTCATTGCCGGGGCAGAGTGTATCTGCATGCCACACATGGGGGCAGGAACATCAATTAGGGATTTAGAAACATAAAAGGAAAGGCTAGTACAGAAAGAAATTTATCCACGCTTGGTCATCACGTCGGGTCCCAGCTCATAGTGCCAGTGCCCCTTGTCAGGGTCAACGGAGCCCGCCTGGCTTCTCCTGAGAGGCAGGGCTATGTAGCATAGCACATGCTGTGGGGAATCCCAAGCCATTAAGGGTGTGGGATTTTATCGGTGATTATTTTCCATTCTCACGGATGTATGGTGCCCAGTTTCACTTGAGCACAAACGCGATCCAGTCGTACATGTATATGCATCTTCTTTTGGTCGCAGTGTCTTCCATTTTGGTTCCACAGAAGTGGCCAGGTAGAATCCCTGTGCTATAGAGCAGGACTTCATTGCTAACACATGCCAAGCACAAGAGGTTGACGCTACCACTCCCAAATCCCAGGCCTTCCCACAGCCTCCCCCTACCATCTGGCAACCACAGCGATGTTTTCCAGTCTATGAGCTGCTTCTACATAGAAAGGTTCGTTGGTTCCATTTGCTAGCTTCCACATAGAAGGGATAGCCCTTGGTATGTGTCGTTCGTGTTCCGACTTAGTTCACCTAGTATGAAACGAGGTGTCACCTAGCTTCTCGTGCCACCTACATGGCTGCGAATGGCATTTTCCTCTTGCTCTGGGGTTTTCGGGGTTCTGCTTTTTTTTTTTTTTTCTCAATGTTTGAGGAGCATTCCAATGTGTACATATCCACTCTCTTCCTAATCCAATCATCTCTCGATGGACATTGAGTTGTTTTCCATGGCTGGCTATTGGGAAGTGTGCTGCATGAACATAGCGGGGGCTTTTACATTTTTCAAAGACCCAATTCCGGAAATAGGACCAAGAGTGGGAGGCCTGGGTGCTGAGGTCGTCCGCTATTGATTTTTGTGGATTCCCTCGATCGTGTGGTCCATCGCGGTTGTCCACACGTACAAAAATACCCACCGTGGAGGAGGGCATCTTCTTGTCCACACCCTCTCAGGGATGTGTGCCTTGTAGACTTCCTAATGGTGGCCCTTCAGAGAGAGGTGGGTTGGTCCTGCAGAGTCCCTTTGACGTGCATGTCTCTCCTCATGAGGGATGCGGGGCACATGTCTCCCAGTGCTTTTTGCCCTCTGCATGTCTGTTTCGGGAAATGTCTCTTGAGGTCTTTTGCCATTTTCCCCTTGGGTTTGGGGTTTTGTTGGGCTGTTGGCTGGTGTCTGCGGTCGAGCTGTTGATTGGGAGACCCCAGGCTGACCTGGGCTCTGGTGCCAGGAGGAAAGTGCCTGAGGGTCGTGCATGGAAGGTGGTCAAACGGTGATCCTTTGGTGAGCAGCTGTGTTAATCCCTGGGCAGTTTCTCGCCTGAGGTCTCCTGAAACGCCGTCCTTGTCTTTACCTTGGAGCCTCTTCCGTTCCCTCAATACAGCTGGTCCGGAAATCGGACCTAAGGCTGGTAGATTGACTGCGAAAAAGGGAGGTGTCCCCAAGAGTCCCCCCAATCCCCTGGGGAACAGAGCTGTCTTTGTCCCTGTGGCGGGCGTGCTCACCTCTGCTGCTGGGAAAACATCGACGTGCAGACAACTCAGGCCAGCTGCGGTGGGGTCCATACACTAGGAAGCACGAGGGAAAGAGAGGACAAAAGGAATGAACGGAAAGAAGCAGTATTCTGGCATAGGAATGAAGGCGTCACAGCTGGAAAGCTATGAACAAAATCAGTGGGTACATACCTACGGACCTGTCTCCATAACGGCATCGTGGCAGGGCTATCTCCCAAAGGGAGAAGGCTGTCCTGATAGGATGGGTTGGGAGCTGAAGGTTTGCATGGAGTGGCAAGGTGGAGGTGGGCCTCCAGGCTCCGAAAGCCTTTGAGAGAGCAATGGCCCTCCTGGATTGGCCCTTCTTGCTAGATCAGGCCGGCGGCGGGGGCGGCCGCGGCGGCGGCAGCGCAGCTGCGGGGGAAGGCCATTCCAGGAGCATATTGCCCCCAGCCAGTGCCGCCCTGGGGGGCGGCTGAGGCAGAGAGAGGAGGAAAACCTGAGAGTTGCTGTTAGAGCAGGTGTCCACAAGACGGCGCCAGAGCACCTTCTGGACCCAGGTGCAGCGGCAAGGCTGCAGGTGCAGGCTGAGTGGTGGGATGGAGAGTGTGTGGATAGGAAGCCACAGCAAGCGCCCAGAGGCCTTTGCGTTGGTTCCTGGGCACCGGGGACTGTCTGGTCCAAGACGCCTCCTGTCAGGCAGAGGACACAGGCGTCCCTGTAGCATTGGGAGGTGGATCGGCAGCCTGGTGGCTTGGGAGTGTGCTTCGAAGGCTGCTGGAAGGAGTCACTGGGTGTCGGAACGCCTTGTGTTCCTCCAGACGCAGGAGCGGAGACCCGCCCAGCATCTGTGTGGTCTCGGGAGCTGGCCATTTGCAAGGCCCTGACCGTCGGTGGTGGATGTGGGTGGAGAATCAGGCGGCGGCTGCTGCTGCTGCTGCTGCTGCTGCTGCTGCTGCTGCTGCTGCTGCTGCTGCTGCTGTGGAAGGAATGGGGGGCTTTGGTGGCTTTGTGGTGGACCCAGAGCTGGGCGAATCCCTGTGCTTCTCCCTTCCAAAGGCTCAGGGGAGTTTCCTTCTTGCCTTTTGAGAGGAGCCTCCCGTTTCCGGACGGGGCCAGGGTATGGAGGCCTGAGCGAACCCAGGTCTGGTGAATGAAGCAGGGTTGATTGGAATCACCCAGCAAGCTCTCAGGGAGTTCCCTCGTGGCTGCCTGGCTTGAGAGTGTCTATCTGGCAGTGCTGTGGCTGTGGACATGGCTCCAGCGAGATCCAAGTCTGGCCAAAGGGCACCCCATTGTCACAGGGGGCATCGAGATCCATTTATAAAGACGAAGAGATGGGGACAGTATGAGCTTAATTGAGAAAGAAGAAAAGGGGTACACATGCTTATTCTGACAGTGTAGCTAAGGGTATTGCCAGATGAGGCCGTCCCAAAGGCTCTCCTGACCCTCTGCCTCAGGTGGCAGAGTGTTTGAAGGGCAAGCCTTGGGATGGACAGCATCGCAGTGGATTCATTGCCGGGGCAGAGTGTATCTGCATGCCACACATGGGGGCAGGAACATCAATTAGGGATTTAGAAACATAAAAGGAAAGGCTAGTACAGAAAGAAATTTATCCACGCTTGGTCATCACGTCGGGTCCCAGCTCATAGTGCCAGTGCCCCTTGTCAGGGTCAACGGAGCCCGCCTGGCTTCTCCTGAGAGGCAGGGCTATGTAGCATAGCACATGCTGTGGGGAATCCCAAGCCATTAAGGGTGTGGGATTTTATCGGTGATTATTTTCCATTCTCACGGATGTATGGTGCCCAGTTTCACTTGAGCACAAACGCGATCCAGTCGTACATGTATATGCATCTTCTTTTGGTCGCAGTGTCTTCCATTTTGGTTCCACAGAAGTGGCCAGGTAGAATCCCTGTGCTATAGAGCAGGACTTCATTGCTAACACATGCCAAGCACAAGAGGTTGACGCTACCACTCCCAAATCCCAGGCCTTCCCACAGCCTCCCCCTACCATCTGGCAACCACAGCGATGTTTTCCAGTCTATGAGCTGCTTCTACATAGAAAGGTTCGTTGGTTCCATTTGCTAGCTTCCACATAGAAGGGATAGCCCTTGGTATGTGTCGTTCGTGTTCCGACTTAGTTCACCTAGTATGAAACGAGGTGTCACCTAGCTTCTCGTGCCACCTACATGGCTGCGAATGGCATTTTCCTCTTGCTCTGGGGTTTTCGGGGTTCTGCTTTTTTTTTTTTCTCAATGTTTGAGGAGCATTCCAATGTGTACATATCCACTCTCTTCCTAATCCAATCATCTCTCGATGGACATTGAGTTGTTTTCCATGGCTGGCTATTGGGAAGTGTGCTGCATGAACATAGCGGGGGCTTTTACATTTTTCAAAGACCCAATTCCGGAAATAGGACCAAGAGTGGGAGGCCTGGGTGCTGAGGTCGTCCGCTATTGATTTTTGTGGATTCCCTCGATCGTGTGGTCCATCGCGGTTGTCCACACGTACAAAAATACCCACCGTGGAGGAGGGCATCTTCTTGTCCACACCCTCTCAGGGATGTGTGCCTTGTAGACTTCCTAATGGTGGCCCTTCAGAGAGAGGTGGGTTGGTCCTGCAGAGTCCCTTTGACGTGCATGTCTCTCCTCATGAGGGATGCGGGGCACATGTCTCCCAGTGCTTTTTGCCCTCTGCATGTCTGTTTCGGGAAATGTCTCTTGAGGTCTTTTGCCATTTTCCCCTTGGGTTTGGGGTTTTGTTGGGCTGTTGGCTGGTGTCTGCGGTCGAGCTGTTGATTGGGAGACCCCAGGCTGACCTGGGCTCTGGTGCCAGGAGGAAAGTGCCTGAGGGTCGTGCATGGAAGGTGGTCAAACGGTGATCCTTTGGTGAGCAGCTGTGTTAATCCCTGGGCAGTTTCTCGCCTGAGGTCTCCTGAAACGCCGTCCTTGTCTTTACCTTGGAGCCTCTTCCGTTCCCTCAATACAGCTGGTCCGGAAATCGGACCTAAGGCTGGTAGATTGACTGCGAAAAAGGGAGGTGTCCCCAAGAGTCCCCCCAATCCCCTGGGGAACAGAGCTGTCTTTGTCCCTGTGGCGGGCGTGCTCACCTCTGCTGCTGGGAAAACATCGACGTGCAGACAACTCAGGCCAGCTGCGGTGGGGTCCATACACTAGGAAGCACGAGGGAAAGAGAGGACAAAAGGAATGAACGGAAAGAAGCAGTATTCTGGCATAGGAATGAAGGCGTCACAGCTGGAAAGCTATGAACAAAATCAGTGGGTACATACCTACGGACCTGTCTCCATAACGGCATCGTGGCAGGGCTATCTCCCAAAGGGAGAAGGCTGTCCTGATAGGATGGGTTGGGAGCTGAAGGTTTGCATGGAGTGGCAAGGTGGAGGTGGGCCTCCAGGCTCCGAAAGCCTTTGAGAGAGCAATGGCCCTCCTGGATTGGCCCTTCTTGCTAGATCAGGCCGGCGGCGGGGGCGGCCGCGGCGGCGGCAGCTGCGGGGGAAGGCCATTCCAGGAGCATATTGCCCCCAGCCAGTGCCGCCCTGGGGGGCGGCTGAGGCAGAGAGAGGAGGAAAACCTGAGAGTTGCTGTTAGAGCAGGTGTCCACAAGACGGCGCCAGAGCACCTTCTGGACCCAGGTGCAGCGGCAAGGCTGCAGGTGCAGGCTGAGTGGTGGGATGGAGAGTGTGTGGATAGGAAGCCACAGCAAGCGCCCAGAGGCCTTTGCGTTGGTTCCTGGGCACCGGGGACTGTCTGGTCCAAGACGCCTCCTGTCAGGCAGAGGACACAGGCGTCCCTGTAGCATTGGGAGGTGGATCGGCAGCCTGGTGGCTTGGGAGTGTGCTTCGAAGGCTGCTGGAAGGAGTCACTGGGTGTCGGAACGCCTTGTGTTCCTCCAGACGCAGGAGCGGAGACCCGCCCAGCATCTGTGTGGTCTCGGGAGCTGGCCATTTGCAAGGCCCTGACCGTCGGTGGTGGATGTGGGTGGAGAATCAGGCGGCGGCGGCGGCGGCTGCTGCTGCTGCTGCTGCTGCTGCTGCTGCTGCTGCTGCTGCTGCTGCGGAAGGAATGGGGGGCTTTGGTGGCTTTGTGGTGGACCCAGAGCTGGGCGAATCCCTGTGCTTCTCCCTTCCAAAGGCTCAGGGGAGTTTCCTTCTTGCCTTTTGAGAGGAGCCTCCCGTTTCCGGACGGGGCCAGGGTATGGAGGCCTGAGCGAACCCAGGTCTGGTGAATGAAGCAGGGTTGATTGGAATCACCCAGCAAGCTCTCAGGGAGTTCCCTCGTGGCTGCCTGGCTTGAGAGTGTCTATCTGTCAGTGCTGTGGCTGTGGACATGGCTCCAGCGAGATCCAAGTCTGGCCAAAGGGCACCCCATTGTCACAGGGGGCATCGAGATCCATTTATAAAGACGAAGAGATGGGGACAGTATGAGCTTAATTGAGAAAGAAGAAAAGGGGTACACATGCTTATTCTGACAGTGTAGCTAAGGGTATTGCCAGATGAGGCAGTCCCAAAGGCTCTCCTGACCCTCTGCCTCAGGTGGCAGAGTGTTTGAAGGGCAAGCCTTGGGATGGACAGCATCGCAGTGGATTCATTGCCGGGGCAGAGTGTATCTGCATGCCACACATGGGGGCAGGAACATCAATTAGGGATTTAGAAACATAAAAGGAAAGGCTAGTACAGAAAGAAATTTATCCACGCTTGGTCATCACGTCGGGTCCCAGCTCATAGTGCCAGTGCCCCTTGTCAGGGTCAACGGAGCCCGCCTGGCTTCTCCTGAGAGGCAGGGCTATGTACCATAGCACATGCTGTGGGGAATCCCAAGCCATTAAGGGTGTGGGATTTTATCGGTGATTATTTTCCATTCTCACGGATGTATGGTGCCCAGTTTCACTTGAGCACAAACGCGATCCAGTCGTACATGTATATGCATCTTCTTTTGGTCGCAGTGTCTTCCATTTTGGTTCCACAGAAGTGGCCAGGTAGAATCCCTGTGCTATAGAGCAGGACTTCATTGCTAACACATGCCAAGCACAAGAGGTTGACTCTACCACTCCCAAATCCCAGGCCTTCCCACAGCCTCCCCCTACCATCTGGCAACCACAGCGATGTTTTCCAGTCTATGAGCTGCTTCTACATAGAAAGGTTCGTTGGTTCCATTTGCTAGCTTCCACATAGAAGGGATAGCCCTTGGTATGTGTCGTTCGTGTTCCGACTTAGTTCACCTAGTATGAAACGAGGTGTCACCTAGCTTCTCGTGCCACCTACATGGCTGCGAATGGCATTTTCCTCTTGCTCTGGGGTTTTCGGGGTTCTGCTTTTTTTTTTTTCTCAATGTTTGAGGAGCATTCCAATGTGTACATATCCACTCTCTTCCTAATCCAATCATCTCTCGATGGACATTGAGTTGTTTTCCATGGCTGGCTATTGGGAAGTGTGCTGCATGAACATAGCGGGGGCTTTTACATTTTTCAAAGACCCAATTCCGGAAATAGGACCAAGAGTGGGAGGCCTGGGTGCTGAGGTCGTCCGCTATTGATTTTTGTGGATTCCCTCGATCGTGTGGTCCATCGCGGTTGTCCACACGTACAAAAATACCCACCGTGGAGGAGGGCATCTTCTTGTCCACACCCTCTCAGGGATGTGTGCCTTGTAGACTTCCTAATGGTGGCCCTTCAGAGAGAGGTGGGTTGGTCCTGCAGAGTCCCTTTGACGTGCATGTCTCTCCTCATGAGGGATGCGGGGCACATGTCTCCCAGTGCTTTTTGCCCTCTGCATGTCTGTTTCGGGAAATGTCTCTTGAGGTCTTTTGCCATTTTCCCCTTGGGTTTGGGGTTTTGTTGGGCTGTTGGCTGGTGTCTGCGGTCGAGCTGTTGATTGGGAGACCCCAGGCTGACCTGGGCTCTGGTGCCAGGAGGAAAGTGCCTGAGGGTCGTGCATGGAAGGTGGTCAAACGGTGATCCTTTGGTGAGCAGCTGTGTTAATCCCTGGGCAGTTTCTCGCCTGAGGTCTCCTGAAACGCCGTCCTTGTCTTTACCTTGGAGCCTCTTCCGTTCCCTCAATACAGCTGGTCCGGAAATCGGACCTAAGGCTGGTAGATTGACTGCGAAAAAGGGAGGTGTCCCCAAGAGTCCCCCCAATCCCCTGGGGAACAGAGCTGTCTTTGTCCCTGTGGCGGGCGTGCTCACCTCTGCTGCTGGGAAAACATCGACGTGCAGACAACTCAGGCCAGCTGCGGTGGGGTCCATACACTAGGAAGCACGAGGGAAAGAGAGGACAAAAGGAATGAACGGAAAGAAGCAGTATTCTGGCATAGGAATGAAGGCGTCACAGCTGGAAAGCTATGAACAAAATCAGTGGGTACATACCTACGGACCTGTCTCCATAACGGCATCGTGGCAGGGCTATCTCCCAAAGGGAGAAGGCTGTCCTGATAGGATGGGTTGGGAGCTGAAGGTTTGCATGGAGTGGCAAGGTGGAGGTGGGCCTCCAGGCTCCGAAAGCCTTTGAGAGAGCAATGGCCCTCCCGGATTGGCCCTTCTTGCTAGATCAGGCCGGCGGCGGGGGCGGCCGCGGCGGCGGCAGCTGCGGGGGAAGGCCATTCCAGGAGCATATTGCCCCCAGCCAGTGCCGCCCTGGGGGGCGGCTGAGGCAGAGAGAGGAGGAAAACCTGAGAGTTGCTGTTAGAGCAGGTGTCCACAAGACGGCGCCAGAGCACCTTCTGGACCCAGGTGCAGCGGCAAGGCTGCAGGTGCAGGCTGAGTGGTGGGATGGAGAGTGTGTGGATAGGAAGCCACAGCAAGCGCCCAGAGGCCTTTGCGTTGGTTCCTGGGCACCGGGGACTGTCTGGTCCAAGACGCCTCCTGTCAGGCAGAGGACACAGGCGTCCCTGTAGCATTGGGAGGTGGATCGGCAGCCTGGTGGCTTGGGAGTGTGCTTCGAAGGCTGCTGGAAGGAGTCACTGGGTGTCGGAACGCCTTGTGTTCCTCCAGACGCAGGAGCGGAGACCCGCCCAGCATCTGTGTGGTCTCGGGAGCTGGCCATTTGCAAGGCCCTGACCGTCGGTGGTGGATGTGGGTGGAGAATCAGGCGGCTGCTGCTGCTGCTGCTGCTGCTGCTGCTGTGGAAGGAATGGGGGGCTTTGGTGGCTTTGTGGTGGACCCAGAGCTGGGCGAATCCCTGTGCTTCTCCCTTCCAAAGGCTCAGGGGAGTTTCCTTCTTGCCTTTTGAGAGGAGCCTCCCGTTTCCGGACGGGGCCAGGGTATGGAGGCCTGAGCGAACCCAGGTCTGGTGAATGAAGCAGGGTTGATTGGAATCACAGGGAGGTTCACTCGTGGCTGCCTGTCTTGAGAGTGTCTATCTGTCAGTGCTGTGGCTGTGGACATGGCTCCAGCGAGATCCAAGTCTGGCCAAAGGGCACCCCATTGTCACAGGGGGCATCGAGATCCATTTATAAAGACGAAGAGATGGGGACAGTATGAGCTTAATTGAGAAAGAAGAAAAGGGGTACACATGCTTATTCTGACAGTGTAGCTAAGGGTATTGCCAGATGAGGCCGTCCCAAAGGCTCTCCTGACCCTCTGCCTCAGGTGGCAGAGTGTTTGAAGGGCAAGCCTTGGGATGGACAGCATCGCAGTGGATTCATTGCCGGGGCAGAGTGTATCTGCATGCCACACATGGGGGCAGGAACATCAATTAGGGATTTAGAAACATAAAAGGAAAGGCTAGTACAGAAAGAAATTTATCCACGCTTGGTCATCACGTCGGGTCCCAGCTCATAGTGCCAGTGCCCCTTGTCAGGGTCAACGGAGCCCGCCTGGCTTCTCCTGAGAGGCAGGGCTATGTAGCATAGCACATGCTGTGGGGAATCCCAAGCCATTAAGGGTGTGGGATTTTATCGGTGATTATTTTCCATTCTCACGGATGTATGGTGCCCAGTTTCACTTGAGCACAAACGCGATCCAGTCGTACATGTATATGCATCTTCTTTTGGTCGCAGTGTCTTCCATTTTGGTTCCACAGAAGTGGCCAGGTAGAATCCCTGTGCTATAGAGCAGGACTTCATTGCTAACACATGCCAAGCACAAGAGGTTGACGCTACCACTCCCAAATCCCAGGCCTTCCCACAGCCTCCCCCTACCATCTGGCAACCACAGCGATGTTTTCCAGTCTATGAGCTGCTTCTACATAGAAAGGTTCGTTGGTTCCATTTGCTAGCTTCCACATAGAAGGGATAGCCCTTGGTATGTGTCGTTCGTGTTCCGACTTAGTTCACCTAGTATGAAACGAGGTGTCACCTAGCTTCTCGTGCCACCTACATGGCTGCGAATGGCATTTTCCTCTTGCTCTGGGGTTTTCGGGGTTCTGCTTTTTTTTTTTTTTTCTCAATGTTTGAGGAGCATTCCAATGTGTACATATCCACTCTCTTCCTAATCCAATCATCTCTCGATGGACATTGAGTTGTTTTCCATGGCTGGCTATTGGGAAGTGTGCTGCATGAACATAGCGGGGGCTTTTACATTTTTCAAAGACCCAATTCCGGAAATAGGACCAAGAGTGGGAGGCCTGGGTGCTGAGGTCGTCCGCTATTGATTTTTGTGGATTCCCTCGATCGTGTGGTCCATCGCGGTTGTCCACACGTACAAAAATACCCACCGTGGAGGAGGGCATCTTCTTGTCCACACCCTCTCAGGGATGTGTGCCTTGTAGACTTCCTAATGGTGGCCCTTCAGAGAGAGGTGGGTTGGTCCTGCAGAGTCCCTTTGACGTGCATGTCTCTCCTCATGAGGGATGCGGGGCACATGTCTCCCAGTGCTTTTTGCCCTCTGCATGTCTGTTTCGGGAAATGTCTCTTGAGGTCTTTTGCCATTTTCCCCTTGGGTTTGGGGTTTTGTTGGGCTGTTGGCTGGTGTCTGCGGTCGAGCTGTTGATTGGGAGACCCCAGGCTGACCTGGGCTCTGGTGCCAGGAGGAAAGTGCCTGAGGGTCGTGCATGGAAGGTGGTCAAACGGTGATCCTTTGGTGAGCAGCTGTGTTAATCCCTGGGCAGTTTCTCGCCTGAGGTCTCCTGAAACGCCGTCCTTGTCTTTACCTTGGAGCCTCTTCCGTTCCCTCAATACAGCTGGTCCGGAAATCGGACCTAAGGCTGGTAGATTGACTGCGAAAAAGGGAGGTGTCCCCAAGAGTCCCCCCAATCCCCTGGGGAACAGAGCTGTCTTTGTCCCTGTGGCGGGCGTGCTCACCTCTGCTGCTGGGAAAACATCGACGTGCAGACAACTCAGGCCAGCTGCGGTGGGGTCCATACACTAGGAAGCACGAGGGAAAGAGAGGACAAAAGGAATGAACGGAAAGAAGCAGTATTCTGGCATAGGAATGAAGGCGTCACAGCTGGAAAGCTATGAACAAAATCAGTGGGTACATACCTACGGACCTGTCTCCATAACGGCATCGTGGCAGGGCTATCTCCCAAAGGGAGAAGGCTGTCCTGATAGGATGGGTTGGGAGCTGAAGGTTTGCATGGAGTGGCAAGGTGGAGGTGGGCCTCCAGGCTCCGAAAGCCTTTGAGAGAGCAATGGCCCTCCTGGATTGGCCCTTCTTGCTAGATCAGGCCGGCGGCGGGGGCGGCCGCGGCGGCGGCAGCTGCGGGGGAAGGCCATTCCAGGAGCATATTGCCCCCAGCCAGTGCCGCCCTGGGGGGCGGCTGAGGCAGAGAGAGGAGGAAAACCTGAGAGTTGCTGTTAGAGCAGGTGTCCACAAGACGGCGCCAGAGCACCTTCTGGACCCAGGTGCAGCGGCAAGGCTGCAGGTGCAGGCTGAGTGGTGGGATGGAGAGTGTGTGGATAGGAAGCCACAGCAAGCGCCCAGAGGCCTTTGCGTTGGTTCCTGGGCACCGGGGACTGTCTGGTCCAAGACGCCTCCTGTCAGGCAGAGGACACAGGCGTCCCTGTAGCATTGGGAGGTGGATCGGCAGCCTGGTGGCTTGGGAGTGTGCTTCGAAGGCTGCTGGAAGGAGTCACTGGGTGTCGGAACGCCTTGTGTTCCTCCAGACGCAGGAGCGGAGACCCGCCCAGCATCTGTGTGGTCTCGGGAGCTGGCCATTTGCAAGGCCCTGACCGTCGGTGGTGGATGTGGGTGGAGAATCAGGCGGCGGCTGCTGCTGCTGCTGCTGCTGCTGCTGCTGCTGCTGCTGCTGCTGCTGCTGCTGTGGAAGGAATGGGGGGCTTTGGTGGCTTTGTGGTGGACCCAGAGCTGGGCGAATCCCTGTGCTTCTCCCTTCCAAAGGCTCAGGGGAGTTTCCTTCTTGCCTTTTGAGAGGAGCCTCCCGTTTCCGGACGGGGCCAGGGTATGGAGGCCTGAGCGAACCCAGGTCTGGTGAATGAAGCAGGGTTGATTGGAATCACCCAGCAAGCTCTCAGGGAGTTCCCTCGTGGCTGCCTGGCTTGAGAGTGTCTATCTGGCAGTGCTGTGGCTGTGGACATGGCTCCAGCGAGATCCAAGTCTGGCCAAAGGGCACCCCATTGTCACAGGGGGCATCGAGATCCATTTATAAAGACGAAGAGATGGGGACAGTATGAGCTTAATTGAGAAAGAAGAAAAGGGGTACACATGCTTATTCTGACAGTGTAGCTAAGGGTATTGCCAGATGAGGCAGTCCCAAAGGCTCTCCTGACCCTCTGCCTCAGGTGGCAGAGTGTTTGAAGGGCAAGCCTTGGGATGGACAGCATCGCAGTGGATTCATTGCCGGGGCAGAGTGTATCTGCATGCCACACATGGGGGCAGGAACATCAATTAGGGATTTAGAAACATAAAAGGAAAGGCTAGTACAGAAAGAAATTTATCCACGCTTGGTCATCACGTCGGGTCCCAGCTCATAGTGCCAGTGCCCCTTGTCAGGGTCAACGGAGCCCGCCTGGCTTCTCCTGAGAGGCAGGGCTATGTACCATAGCACATGCTGTGGGGAATCCCAAGCCATTAAGGGTGTGGGATTTTATCGGTGATTATTTTCCATTCTCACGGATGTATGGTGCCCAGTTTCACTTGAGCACAAACGCGATCCAGTCGTACATGTATATGCATCTTCTTTTGGTCGCAGTGTCTTCCATTTTGGTTCCACAGAAGTGGCCAGGTAGAATCCCTGTGCTATAGAGCAGGACTTCATTGCTAACACATGCCAAGCACAAGAGGTTGACGCTACCACTCCCAAATCCCAGGCCTTCCCACAGCCTCCCCCTACCATCTGGCAACCACAGCGATGTTTTCCAGTCTATGAGCTGCTTCTACATAGAAAGGTTCGTTGGTTCCATTTGCTAGCTTCCACATAGAAGGGATAGCCCTTGGTATGTGTCGTTCGTGTTCCGACTTAGTTCACCTAGTATGAAACGAGGTGTCACCTAGCTTCTCGTGCCACCTACATGGCTGCGAATGGCATTTTCCTCTTGCTCTGGGGTTTTCGGGGTTCTGCTTTTTTTTTTTTCTCAATGTTTGAGGAGCATTCCAATGTGTACATATCCACTCTCTTCCTAATCCAATCATCTCTCGATGGACATTGAGTTGTTTTCCATGGCTGGCTATTGGGAAGTGTGCTGCATGAACATAGCGGGGGCTTTTACATTTTTCAAAGACCCAATTCCGGAAATAGGACCAAGAGTGGGAGGCCTGGGTGCTGAGGTCGTCCGCTATTGATTTTTGTGGATTCCCTCGATCGTGTGGTCCATCGCGGTTGTCCACACGTACAAAAATACCCACCGTGGAGGAGGGCATCTTCTTGTCCACACCCTCTCAGGGATGTGTGCCTTGTAGACTTCCTAATGGTGGCCCTTCAGAGAGAGGTGGGTTGGTCCTGCAGAGTCCCTTTGACGTGCATGTCTCTCCTCATGAGGGATGCGGGGCACATGTCTCCCAGTGCTTTTTGCCCTCTGCATGTCTGTTTCGGGAAATGTCTCTTGAGGTCTTTTGCCATTTTCCCCTTGGGTTTGGGGTTTTGTTGGGCTGTTGGCTGGTGTCTGCGGTCGAGCTGTTGATTGGGAGACCCCAGGCTGACCTGGGCTCTGGTGCCAGGAGGAAAGTGCCTGAGGGTCGTGCATGGAAGGTGGTCAAACGGTGATCCTTTGGTGAGCAGCTGTGTTAATCCCTGGGCAGTTTCTCGCCTGAGGTCTCCTGAAACGCCGTCCTTGTCTTTACCTTGGAGCCTCTTCCGTTCCCTCAATACAGCTGGTCCGGAAATCGGACCTAAGGCTGGTAGATTGACTGCGAAAAAGGGAGGTGTCCCCAAGAGTCCCCCCAATCCCCTGGGGAACAGAGCTGTCTTTGTCCCTGTGGCGGGCGTGCTCACCTCTGCTGCTGGGAAAACATCGACGTGCAGACAACTCAGGCCAGCTGCGGTGGGGTCCATACACTAGGAAGCACGAGGGAAAGAGAGGACAAAAGGAATGAACGGAAAGAAGCAGTATTCTGGCATAGGAATGAAGGCGTCACAGCTGGAAAGCTATGAACAAAATCAGTGGGTACATACCTACGGACCTGTCTCCATAACGGCATCGTGGCAGGGCTATCTCCCAAAGGGAGAAGGCTGTCCTGATAGGATGGGTTGGGAGCTGAAGGTTTGCATGGAGTGGCAAGGTGGAGGTGGGCCTCCAGGCTCCGAAAGCCTTTGAGAGAGCAATGGCCCTCCCGGATTGGCCCTTCTTGCTAGATCAGGCCGGCGGCGGGGGCGGCCGCGGCGGCGGCAGCTGCGGGGGAAGGCCATTCCAGGAGCATATTGCCCCCAGCCAGTGCCGCCCTGGGGGGCGGCTGAGGCAGAGAGAGGAGGAAAACCTGAGAGTTGCTGTTAGAGCAGGTGTCCACAAGACGGCGCCAGAGCACCTTCTGGACCCAGGTGCAGCGGCAAGGCTGCAGGTGCAGGCTGAGTGGTGGGATGGAGAGTGTGTGGATAGGAAGCCACAGCAAGCGCCCAGAGGCCTTTGCGTTGGTTCCTGGGCACCGGGGACTGTCTGGTCCAAGACGCCTCCTGTCAGGCAGAGGACACAGGCGTCCCTGTAGCATTGGGAGGTGGATCGGCAGCCTGGTGGCTTGGGAGTGTGCTTCGAAGGCTGCTGGAAGGAGTCACTGGGTGTCGGAACGCCTTGTGTTCCTCCAGACGCAGGAGCGGAGACCCGCCCAGCATCTGTGTGGTCTCGGGAGCTGGCCATTTGCAAGGCCCTGACCGTCGGTGGTGGATGTGGGTGGAGAATCAGGCGGCGGCGGCGGCGGCTGCTGCTGCTGCTGCTGCTGCTGCTGCTGCTGCTGCTGCTGCTGCTGCGGAAGGAATGGGGGGCTTTGGTGGCTTTGTGGTGGACCCAGAGCTGGGCGAATCCCTGTGCTTCTCCCTTCCAAAGGCTCAGGGGAGTTTCCTTCTTGCCTTTTGAGAGGAGCCTCCCGTTTCCGGACGGGGCCAGGGTATGGAGGCCTGAGCGAACCCAGGTCTGGTGAATGAAGCAGGGTTGATTGGAATCACCCAGCAAGCTCTCAGGGAGTTCCCTCGTGGCTGCCTGGCTTGAGAGTGTCTATCTGTCAGTGCTGTGGCTGTGGACATGGCTCCAGCGAGATCCAAGTCTGGCCAAAGGGCACCCCATTGTCACAGGGGGCATCGAGATCCATTTATAAAGACGAAGAGATGGGGACAGTATGAGCTTAATTGAGAAAGAAGAAAAGGGGTACACATGCTTATTCTGACAGTGTAGCTAAGGGTATTGCCAGATGAGGCAGTCCCAAAGGCTCTCCTGACCCTCTGCCTCAGGTGGCAGAGTGTTTGAAGGGCAAGCCTTGGGATGGACAGCATCGCAGTGGATTCATTGCCGGGGCAGAGTGTATCTGCATGCCACACATGGGGGCAGGAACATCAATTAGGGATTTAGAAACATAAAAGGAAAGGCTAGTACAGAAAGAAATTTATCCACGCTTGGTCATCACGTCGGGTCCCAGCTCATAGTGCCAGTGCCCCTTGTCAGGGTCAACGGAGCCCGCCTGGCTTCTCCTGAGAGGCAGGGCTATGTACCATAGCACATGCTGTGGGGAATCCCAAGCCATTAAGGGTGTGGGATTTTATCGGTGATTATTTTCCATTCTCATGGATGTATGGTGCCCAGTTTCACTTGAGCACAAACGCGATCCAGTCGTACATGTATATGCATCTTCTTTTGGTCGCAGTGTCTTCCATTTTGGTTCCACAGAAGTGGCCAGGTAGAATCCCTGTGCTATAGAGCAGGACTTCATTGCTAACACATGCCAAGCACAAGAGGTTGATGCTACCACTCCCAAATCCCAGGCCTTCCCACAGCCTCCCCCTACCATCTGGCAACCACAGCGATGTTTTCCAGTCTATGAGCTGCTTCTACATAGAAAGGTTCGTTGGTTCCATTTGCTAGCTTCCACATAGAAGGGATAGCCCTTGGTATGTGTCGTTCGTGTTCCGACTTAGTTCACCTAGTATGAAACGAGGTGTCACCTAGCTTCTCGTGCCACCTACATGGCTGCGAATGGCATTTTCCTCTTGCTCTGGGGTTTTCGGGGTTCTGCTTTTTTTTTTTTCTCAATGTTTGAGGAGCATTCCAATGTGTACATATCCACTCTCTTCCTAATCCAATCATCTCTCGATGGACATTGAGTTGTTTTCCATGGCTGGCTATTGGGAAGTGTGCTGCATGAACATAGCGGGGGCTTTTACATTTTTCAAAGACCCAATTCCGGAAATAGGACCAAGAGTGGGAGGCCTGGGTGCTGAGGTCGTCCGCTATTGATTTTTGTGGATTCCCTCGATCGTGTGGTCCATCGCGGTTGTCCACACGTACAAAAATACCCACCGTGGAGGAGGGCATCTTCTTGTCCACACCCTCTCAGGGATGTGTGCCTTGTAGACTTCCTAATGGTGGCCCTTCAGAGAGAGGTGGGTTGGTCCTGCAGAGTCCCTTTGACGTGCATGTCTCTCCTCATGAGGGATGCGGGGCACATGTCTCCCAGTGCTTTTTGCCCTCTGCATGTCTGTTTCGGGAAATGTCTCTTGAGGTCTTTTGCCATTTTCCCCTTGGGTTTGGGGTTTTGTTGGGCTGTTGGCTGGTGTCTGCGGTCGAGCTGTTGATTGGGAGACCCCAGGCTGACCTGGGCTCTGGTGCCAGGAGGAAAGTGCCTGAGGGTCGTGCATGGAAGGTGGTCAAACGGTGATCCTTTGGTGAGCAGCTGTGTTAATCCCTGGGCAGTTTCTCGCCTGAGGTCTCCTGAAACGCCGTCCTTGTCTTTACCTTGGAGCCTCTTCCGTTCCCTCAATACAGCTGGTCCGGAAATCGGACCTAAGGCTGGTAGATTGACTGCGAAAAAGGGAGGTGTCCCCAAGAGTCCCCCCAATCCCCTGGGGAACAGAGCTGTCTTTGTCCCTGTGGCGGGCGTGCTCACCTCTGCTGCTGGGAAAACATCGACGTGCAGACAACTCAGGCCAGCTGCGGTGGGGTCCATACACTAGGAAGCACGAGGGAAAGAGAGGACAAAAGGAATGAACGGAAAGAAGCAGTATTCTGGCATAGGAATGAAGGCGTCACAGCTGGAAAGCTATGAACAAAATCAGTGGGTACATACCTACGGACCTGTCTCCATAACGGCATCGTGGCAGGGCTATCTCCCAAAGGGAGAAGGCTGTCCTGATAGGATGGGTTGGGAGCTGAAGGTTTGCATGGAGTGGCAAGGTGGAGGTGGGCCTCCAGGCTCCGAAAGCCTTTGAGAGAGCAATGGCCCTCCCGGATTGGCCCTTCTTGCTAGATCAGGCCGGCGGCGGGGGCGGCCGCGGCGGCGGCAGCTGCGGGGGAAGGCCATTCCAGGAGCATATTGCCCCCAGCCAGTGCCGCCCTGGGGGGCGGCTGAGGCAGAGAGAGGAGGAAAACCTGAGAGTTGCTGTTAGAGCAGGTGTCCACAAGACGGCGCCAGAGCACCTTCTGGACCCAGGTGCAGCGGCAAGGCTGCAGGTGCAGGCTGAGTGGTGGGATGGAGAGTGTGTGGATAGGAAGCCACAGCAAGCGCCCAGAGGCCTTTGCGTTGGTTCCTGGGCACCGGGGACTGTCTGGTCCAAGACGCCTCCTGTCAGGCAGAGGACACAGGCGTCCCTGTAGCATTGGGAGGTGGATCAGCAGCCTGGTGGCTTGGGAGTGTGCTTCGAAGGCTGCTGGAAGGAGTCACTGGGTGTCGGAACGCCTTGTGTTCCTCCAGACGCAGGAGCGGAGACCCGCCCAGCATCTGTGTGGTCTCGGGAGCTGGCCATTTGCAAGGCCCTGACCGTCGGTGGTGGATGTGGGTGGAGAATCAGGCGGCTGCTGCTGCTGCTGCTGCTGCTGCTGCTGCTGCTGTGGAAGGAATGGGGGGCTTTGGTGGCTTTGTGGTGGACCCAGAGCTGGGCGAATCCCTGTGCTTCTCCCTTCCAAAGGCTCAGGGGAGTTTCCTTCTTGCCTTTTGAGAGGAGCCTCCCGTTTCCGGACGGGGCCAGGGTATGGAGGCCTGAGCGAACCCAGGTCTGGTGAATGAAGCAGGGTTGATTGGAATCACAGGGAGGTTCACTCGTGGCTGCCTGTCTTGAGAGTGTCTATCTGTCAGTGCTGTGGCTGTGGACATGGCTCCAGCGAGATCCAAGTCTGGCCAAAGGGCACCCCATTGTCACAGGGGGCATCGAGATCCATTTATAAAGACGAAGAGATGGGGACAGTATGAGCTTAATTGAGAAAGAAGAAAAGGGGTACACATGCTTATTCTGACAGTGTAGCTAAGGGTATTGCCAGATGAGGCCGTCCCAAAGGCTCTCCTGACCCTCTGCCTCAGGTGGCAGAGTGTTTGAAGGGCAAGCCTTGGGATGGACAGCATCGCAGTGGATTCATTGCCGGGGCAGAGTGTATCTGCATGCCACACATGGGGGCAGGAACATCAATTAGGGATTTAGAAACATAAAAGGAAAGGCTAGTACAGAAAGAAATTTATCCACGCTTGGTCATCACGTCGGGTCCCAGCTCATAGTGCCAGTGCCCCTTGTCAGGGTCAACGGAGCCCGCCTGGCTTCTCCTGAGAGGCAGGGCTATGTACCATAGCACATGCTGTGGGGAATCCCAAGCCATTAAGGGTGTGGGATTTTATCGGTGATTATTTTCCATTCTCACGGATGTATGGTGCCCAGTTTCACTTGAGCACAAACGCGATCCAGTCGTACATGTATATGCATCTTCTTTTGGTCGCAGTGTCTTCCATTTTGGTTCCACAGAAGTGGCCAGGTAGAATCCCTGTGCTATAGAGCAGGACTTCATTGCTAACACATGCCAAGCACAAGAGGTTGACGCTACCACTCCCAAATCCCAGGCCTTCCCACAGCCTCCCCCTACCATCTGGCAACCACAGCGATGTTTTCCAGTCTATGAGCTGCTTCTACATAGAAAGGTTCGTTGGTTCCATTTGCTAGCTTCCACATAGAAGGGATAGCCCTTGGTATGTGTCGTTCGTGTTCCGACTTAGTTCACCTAGTATGAAACGAGGTGTCACCTAGCTTCTCGTGCCACCTACATGGCTGCGAATGGCATTTTCCTCTTGCTCTGGGGTTTTCGGGGTTCTGCTTTTTTTTTTTTCTCAATGTTTGAGGAGCATTCCAATGTGTACATATCCACTCTCTTCCTAATCCAATCATCTCTCGATGGACATTGAGTTGTTTTCCATGGCTGGCTATTGGGAAGTGTGCTGCATGAACATAGCGGGGGCTTTTACATTTTTCAAAGACCCAATTCCGGAAATAGGACCAAGAGTGGGAGGCCTGGGTGCTGAGGTCGTCCGCTATTGATTTTTGTGGATTCCCTCGATCGTGTGGTCCATCGCGGTTGTCCACACGTACAAAAATACCCACCGTGGAGGAGGGCATCTTCTTGTCCACACCCTCTCAGGGATGTGTGCCTTGTAGACTTCCTAATGGTGGCCCTTCAGAGAGAGGTGGGTTGGTCCTGCAGAGTCCCTTTGACGTGCATGTCTCTCCTCATGAGGGATGCGGGGCACATGTCTCCCAGTGCTTTTTGCCCTCTGCATGTCTGTTTCGGGAAATGTCTCTTGAGGTCTTTTGCCATTTTCCCCTTGGGTTTGGGGTTTTGTTGGGCTGTTGGCTGGTGTCTGCGGTCGAGCTGTTGATTGGGAGACCCCAGGCTGACCTGGGCTCTGGTGCCAGGAGGAAAGTGCCTGAGGGTCGTGCATGGAAGGTGGTCAAACGGTGATCCTTTGGTGAGCAGCTGTGTTAATCCCTGGGCAGTTTCTCGCCTGAGGTCTCCTGAAACGCCGTCCTTGTCTTTACCTTGGAGCCTCTTCCGTTCCCTCAATACAGCTGGTCCGGAAATCGGACCTAAGGCTGGTAGATTGACTGCGAAAAAGGGAGGTGTCCCCAAGAGTCCCCCCAATCCCCTGGGGAACAGAGCTGTCTTTGTCCCTGTGGCGGGCGTGCTCACCTCTGCTGCTGGGAAAACATCGACGTGCAGACAACTCAGGCCAGCTGCGGTGGGGTCCATACACTAGGAAGCACGAGGGAAAGAGAGGACAAAAGGAATGAACGGAAAGAAGCAGTATTCTGGCATAGGAATGAAGGCGTCACAGCTGGAAAGCTATGAACAAAATCAGTGGGTACATACCTACGGACCTGTCTCCATAACGGCATCGTGGCAGGGCTATCTCCCAAAGGGAGAAGGCTGTCCTGATAGGATGGGTTGGGAGCTGAAGGTTTGCATGGAGTGGCAAGGTGGAGGTGGGCCTCCAGGCTCCGAAAGCCTTTGAGAGAGCAATGGCCCTCCCGGATTGGCCCTTCTTGCTAGATCAGGCCGGCGGCGGGGGCGGCCGCGGCGGCGGCAGCTGCGGGGGAAGGCCATTCCAGGAGCATATTGCCCCCAGCCAGTGCCGCCCTGGGGGGCGGCTGAGGCAGAGAGAGGAGGAAAACCTGAGAGTTGCTGTTAGAGCAGGTGTCCACAAGACGGCGCCAGAGCACCTTCTGGACCCAGGTGCAGCGGCAAGGCTGCAGGTGCAGGCTGAGTGGTGGGATGGAGAGTGTGTGGATAGGAAGCCACAGCAAGCGCCCAGAGGCCTTTGCGTTGGTTCCTGGGCACCGGGGACTGTCTGGTCCAAGACGCCTCCTGTCAGGCAGAGGACACAGGCGTCCCTGTAGCATTGGGAGGTGGATCGGCAGCCTGGTGGCTTGGGAGTGTGCTTCGAAGGCTGCTGGAAGGAGTCACTGGGTGTCGGAACGCCTTGTGTTCCTCCAGACGCAGGAGCGGAGACCCGCCCAGCATCTGTGTGGTCTCGGGAGCTGGCCATTTGCAAGGCCCTGACCGTCGGTGGTGGATGTGGGTGGAGAATCAGGCGGCGGCTGCTGCTGCTGCTGCTGCTGCTGCTGCTGCTGCTGCTGCTGTGGAAGGAATGGGGGGCTTTGGTGGCTTTGTGGTGGACCCAGAGCTGGGCGAATCCCTGTGCTTCTCCCTTCCAAAGGCTCAGGGGAGTTTCCTTCTTGCCTTTTGAGAGGAGCCTCCCGTTTCCGGACGGGGCCAGGGTATGGAGGCCTGAGCGAACCCAGGTCTGGTGAATGAAGCAGGGTTGATTGGAATCACCCAGCAAGCTCTCAGGGAGTTCCCTCGTGGCTGCCTGGCTTGAGAGTGTCTATCTGGCAGTGCTGTGGCTGTGGACATGGCTCCAGCGAGATCCAAGTCTGGCCAAAGGGCACCCCATTGTCACAGGGGGCATCGAGATCCATTTATAAAGACGAAGAGATGGGGACAGTATGAGCTTAATTGAGAAAGAAGAAAAGGGGTACACATGCTTATTCTGACAGTGTAGCTAAGGGTATTGCCAGATGAGGCCGTCCCAAAGGCTCTCCTGACCCTCTGCCTCAGGTGGCAGAGTGTTTGAAGGGCAAGCCTTGGGATGGACAGCATCGCAGTGGATTCATTGCCGGGGCAGAGTGTATCTGCATGCCACACATGGGGGCAGGAACATCAATTAGGGATTTAGAAACATAAAAGGAAAGGCTAGTACAGAAAGAAATTTATCCACGCTTGGTCATCACGTCGGGTCCCAGCTCATAGTGCCAGTGCCCCTTGTCAGGGTCAACGGAGCCCGCCTGGCTTCTCCTGAGAGGCAGGGCTATGTAGCATAGCACATGCTGTGGGGAATCCCAAGCCATTAAGGGTGTGGGATTTTATCGGTGATTATTTTCCATTCTCACGGATGTATGGTGCCCAGTTTCACTTGAGCACAAACGCGATCCAGTCGTACATGTATATGCATCTTCTTTTGGTCGCAGTGTCTTCCATTTTGGTTCCACAGAAGTGGCCAGGTAGAATCCCTGTGCTATAGAGCAGGACTTCATTGCTAACACATGCCAAGCACAAGAGGTTGACGCTACCACTCCCAAATCCCAGGCCTTCCCACAGCCTCCCCCTACCATCTGGCAACCACAGCGATGTTTTCCAGTCTATGAGCTGCTTCTACATAGAAAGGTTCGTTGGTTCCATTTGCTAGCTTCCACATAGAAGGGATAGCCCTTGGTATGTGTCGTTCGTGTTCCGACTTAGTTCACCTAGTATGAAACGAGGTGTCACCTAGCTTCTCGTGCCACCTACATGGCTGCGAATGGCATTTTCCTCTTGCTCTGGGGTTTTCGGGGTTCTGCTTTTTTTTTTTCTCAATGTTTGAGGAGCATTCCAATGTGTACATATCCACTCTCTTCCTAATCCAATCATCTCTCGATGGACATTGAGTTGTTTTCCATGTCTGGCTATTGGGAAGAGTGCTGCATGAACATAGCGGGGGCTTTTACATTTTTCAAAGACCCAATTCCGGAAATAGGACCAAGAGTGGGAGGCCTGGGTGCTGAGGTCGTCCGCTATTGATTTTTGTGGATTCCCTCGATCGTGTGGTCCATCGCGGTTGTCCACACGTACAAAAATACCCACCGTGGAGGAGGGCATCTTCTTGTCCACACCCTCTCAGGGATGTGTGCCTTGTAGACTTCCTAATGGTGGCCCTTCAGAGAGAGGTGGGTTGGTCCTGCAGAGTCCCTTTGACGTGCATGTCTCTCCTCATGAGGGATGCGGGGCACATGTCTCCCAGTGCTTTTTGCCCTCTGCATGTCTGTTTCGGGAAATGTCTCTTGAGGTCTTTTGCCATTTTCCCCTTGGGTTTGGGGTTTTGTTGGGCTGTTGGCTGGTGTCTGCGGTCGAGCTGTTGATTGGGAGACCCCAGGCTGACCTGGGCTCTGGTGCCAGGAGGAAAGTGCCTGAGGGTCGTGCATGGAAGGTGGTCAAACGGTGATCCTTTGGTGAGCAGCTGTGTTAATCCCTGGGCAGTTTCTCGCCTGAGGTCTCCTGAAACGCCGTCCTTGTCTTTACCTTGGAGCCTCTTCCGTTCCCTCAATACAGCTGGTCCGGAAATCGGACCTAAGGCTGGTAGATTGACTGCGAAAAAGGGAGGTGTCCCCAAGAGTCCCCCCAATCCCCTGGGGAACAGAGCTGTCTTTGTCCCTGTGGCGGGCGTGCTCACCTCTGCTGCTGGGAAAACATCGACGTGCAGACAACTCAGGCCAGCTGCGGTGGGGTCCATACACTAGGAAGCACGAGGGAAAGAGAGGACAAAAGGAATGAACGGAAAGAAGCAGTATTCTGGCATAGGAATGAAGGCGTCACAGCTGGAAAGCTATGAACAAAATCAGTGGGTACATACCTACGGACCTGTCTCCATAACGGCATCGTGGCAGGGCTATCTCCCAAAGGGAGAAGGCTGTCCTGATAGGATGGGTTGGGAGCTGAAGGTTTGCATGGAGTGGCAAGGTGGAGGTGGGCCTCCAGGCTCCGAAAGCCTTTGAGAGAGCAATGGCCCTCCTGGATTGGCCCTTCTTGCTAGATCAGGCCGGCGGCGGGGGCGGCCGCGGCGGCGGCAGCTGCGGGGGAAGGCCATTCCAGGAGCATATTGCCCCCAGCCAGTGCCGCCCTGGGGGGCGGCTGAGGCAGAGAGAGGAGGAAAACCTGAGAGTTGCTGTTAGAGCAGGTGTCCACAAGACGGCGCCAGAGCACCTTCTGGACCCAGGTGCAGCGGCAAGGCTGCAGGTGCAGGCTGAGTGGTGGGATGGAGAGTGTGTGGATAGGAAGCCACAGCAAGCGCCCAGAGGCCTTTGCGTTGGTTCCTGGGCACTGGGGACTGTCTGGTCCAAGACGCCTCCTGTCAGGCAGAGGACACAGGCGTCCCTGTAGCATTGGGAGGTGGATCGGCAGCCTGGTGGCTTGGGAGTGTGCTTCGAAGGCTGCTGGAAGGAGTCACTGGGTGTCGGAACGCCTTGTGTTCCTCCAGACGCAGGAGCGGAGACCCGCCCAGCATCTGTGTGGTCTCGGGAGCTGGCCATTTGCAAGGCCCTGACCGTCGGTGGTGGATGTGGGTGGAGAATCAGGCGGCTGCTGCTGCTGCTGCTGCTGCTGCTGCTGCTGCTGCTGCTGCTGCTGCTGCTGCTGTGGAAGGAATGGGGGGCTTTGGTGGCTTTGTGGTGGACCCAGAGCTGGGCGAATCCCTGTGCTTCTCCCTTCCAAAGGCTCAGGGGAGTTTCCTTCTTGCCTTTTGAGAGGAGCCTCCCGTTTCCGGACGGGGCCAGGGTATGGAGGCCTGAGCGAACCCAGGTCTGGTGAATGAAGCAGGGTTGATTGGAATCACCCAGCAAGCTCTCAGGGAGTTCCCTCGTGGCTGCCTGGCTTGAGAGTGTCTATCTGGCAGTGCTGTGGCTGTGGACATGGCTCCAGCGAGATCCAAGTCTGGCCAAAGGGCACCCCATTGTCACAGGGGGCATCGAGATCCATTTATAAAGACGAAGAGATGGGGACAGTATGAGCTTAATTGAGAAAGAAGAAAAGGGGTACACATGCTTATTCTGACAGTGTAGCTAAGGGTATTGCCAGATGAGGCCGTCCCAAAGGCTCTCCTGACCCTCTGCCTCAGGTGGCAGAGTGTTTGAAGGGCAAGCCTTGGGATGGACAGCATCGCAGTGGATTCATTGCCGGGGCAGAGTGTATCTGCATGCCACACATGGGGGCAGGAACATCAATTAGGGATTTAGAAACATAAAAGGAAAGGCTAGTACAGAAAGAAATTTATCCACGCTTGGTCATCACGTCGGGTCCCAGCTCATAGTGCCAGTGCCCCTTGTCAGGGTCAACGGAGCCCGCCTGGCTTCTCCTGAGAGGCAGGGCTATGTAGCATAGCACATGCTGTGGGGAATCCCAAGCCATTAAGGGTGTGGGATTTTATCGGTGATTATTTTCCATTCTCACGGATGTATGGTGCCCAGTTTCACTTGAGCACAAACGCGATCCAGTCGTACATGTATATGCATCTTCTTTTGGTCGCAGTGTCTTCCATTTTGGTTCCACAGAAGTGGCCAGGTAGAATCCCTGTGCTATAGAGCAGGACTTCATTGCTAACACATGCCAAGCACAAGAGGTTGACGCTACCACTCCCAAATCCCAGGCCTTCCCACAGCCTCCCCCTACCATCTGGCAACCACAGCGATGTTTTCCAGTCTATGAGCTGCTTCTACATAGAAAGGTTCGTTGGTTCCATTTGCTAGCTTCCACATAGAAGGGATAGCCCTTGGTATGTGTCGTTCGTGTTCCGACTTAGTTCACCTAGTATGAAACGAGGTGTCACCTAGCTTCTCGTGCCACCTACATGGCTGCGAATGGCATTTTCCTCTTGCTCTGGGGTTTTCGGGGTTCTGCTTTTTTTTTTTTTTTTCTCAATGTTTGAGGAGCATTCCAATGTGTACATATCCACTCTCTTCCTAATCCAATCATCTCTCGATGGACATTGAGTAGTTTTCCATGGCTGGCTATTGGGAAGTGTGCTGCATGAACATAGCGGGGGCTTTTACATTTTTCAAAGACCCAATTCCGGAAATAGGACCAAGAGTGGGAGGCCTGGGTGCTGAGGTCGTCCGCTATTGATTTTTGTGGATTCCCTCGATCGTGTGGTCCATCGCGGTTGTCCACACGTACAAAAATACCCACCGTGGAGGAGGGCATCTTCTTGTCCACACCCTCTCAGGGATGTGTGCCTTGTAGACTTCCTAATGGTGGCCCTTCAGAGAGAGGTGGGTTGGTCCTGCAGAGTCCCTTTGACGTGCATGTCTCTCCTCATGAGGGATGCGGGGCACATGTCTCCCAGTGCTTTTTGCCCTCTGCATGTCTGTTTCGGGAAATGTCTCTTGAGGTCTTTTGCCATTTTCCCCTTGGGTTTGGGGTTTTGTTGGGCTGTTGGCTGGTGTCTGCGGTCGAGCTGTTGATTGGGAGACCCCAGGCTGACCTGGGCTCTGGTGCCAGGAGGAAAGTGCCTGAGGGTCGTGCATGGAAGGTGGTCAAACGGTGATCCTTTGGTGAGCAGCTGTGTTAATCCCTGGGCAGTTTCTCGCCTGAGGTCTCCTGAAACGCCGTCCTTGTCTTTACCTTGGAGCCTCTTCCGTTCCCTCAATACAGCTGGTCCGGAAATCGGACCTAAGGCTGGTAGATTGACTGCGAAAAAGGGAGGTGTCCCCAAGAGTCCCCCCAATCCCCTGGGGAACAGAGCTGTCTTTGTCCCTGTGGCGGGCGTGCTCACCTCTGCTGCTGGGAAAACATCGACGTGCAGACAACTCAGGCCAGCTGCGGTGGGGTCCATACACTAGGAAGCACGAGGGAAAGAGAGGACAAAAGGAATGAACGGAAAGAAGCAGTATTCTGGCATAGGAATGAAGGCGTCACAGCTGGAAAGCTATGAACAAAATCAGTGGGTACATACCTACGGACCTGTCTCCATAACGGCATCGTGGCAGGGCTATCTCCCAAAGGGAGAAGGCTGTCCTGATAGGATGGGTTGGGAGCTGAAGGTTTGCATGGAGTGGCAAGGTGGAGGTGGGCCTCCAGGCTCCGAAAGCCTTTGAGAGAGCAATGGCCCTCCTGGATTGGCCCTTCTTGCTAGATCAGGCCGGCGGCGGGGGCGGCCGCGGCGGCGGCAGCTGCGGGGGAAGGCCATTCCAGGAGCATATTGCCCCCAGCCAGTGCCGCCCTGGGGGGCGGCTGAGGCAGAGAGAGGAGGAAAACCTGAGAGTTGCTGTTAGAGCAGGTGTCCACAAGACGGCGCCAGAGCACCTTCTGGACCCAGGTGCAGCGGCAAGGCTGCAGGTGCAGGCTGAGTGGTGGGATGGAGAGTGTGTGGATAGGAAGCCACAGCAAGCGCCCAGAGGCCTTTGCGTTGGTTCCTGGGCACTGGGGACTGTCTGGTCCAAGACGCCTCCTGTCAGGCAGAGGACACAGGCGTCCCTGTAGCATTGGGAGGTGGATCGGCAGCCTGGTGGCTTGGGAGTGTGCTTCGAAGGCTGCTGGAAGGAGTCACTGGGTGTCGGAACGCCTTGTGTTCCTCCAGACGCAGGAGCGGAGACCCGCCCAGCATCTGTGTGGTCTCGGGAGCTGGCCATTTGCAAGGCCCTGACCGTCGGTGGTGGATGTAGGTGGAGAATCAGGCGGCTGCTGCTGCTGCTGCTGCTGCTGCTGCTGCTGCTGCTGCTGTGGAAGGAATGGGGGGCTTTGGTGGCTTTGTGGTGGACCCAGAGCTGGGCGAATCCCTGTGCTTCTCCCTTCCAAAGGCTCAGGGGAGTTTCCTTCTTGCCTTTTGAGAGGAGCCTCCCGTTTCCGGACGGGGCCAGGGTATGGAGGCCTGAGCGAACCCAGGTCTGGTGAATGAAGCAGGGTTGATTGGAATCACCCAGCAAGCTCTCAGGGAGTTCCCTCGTGGCTGCCTGGCTTGAGAGTGTCTATCTGTCAGTGCTGTGGCTGTGGACATGGCTCCAGCGAGATCCAAGTCTGGCCAAAGGTCACCCCATTGTCACAGGGGGCATCGAGATCCATTTATAAAGACGAAGAGATGGGGACAGTATGAGCTTAATTGAGAAAGAAGAAAAGGGGTACACATGCTTATTCTGACAGTGTAGCTAAGGGTATTGCCAGATGAGGCCGTCCCAAAGGCTCTCCTGACCCTCTGCCTCAGGTGGCAGAGTGTTTGAAGGGCAAGCCTTGGGATGGACAGCATCGCAGTGGATTCATTGCCGGGGCAGAGTGTATCTGCATGCCACACATGGGGGCAGGAACATCAATTAGGGATTTAGAAACATAAAAGGAAAGGCTAGTACAGAAAGAAATTTATCCACGCTTGGTCATCACGTCGGGTCCCAGCTCATAGTGCCAGTGCCCCTTGTCAGGGTCAACGGAGCCCGCCTGGCTTCTCCTGAGAGGCAGGGCTATGTAGCATAGCACATGCTGTGGGGAATCCCAAGCCATTAAGGGTGTGGGATTTTATCGGTGATTATTTTCCATTCTCACGGATGTATGGTGCCCAGTTTCACTTGAGCACAAACGCGATCCAGTCGTACATGTATATGCATCTTCTTTTGGTCGCAGTGTCTTCCATTTTGGTTCCACAGAAGTGGCCAGGTAGAATCCCTGTGCTATAGAGCAGGACTTCATTGCTAACACATGCCAAGCACAAGAGGTTGACGCTACCACTCCCAAATCCCAGGCCTTCCCACAGCCTCCCCCTACCATCTGGCAACCACAGCGATGTTTTCCAGTCTATGAGCTGCTTCTACATAGAAAGGTTCGTTGGTTCCATTTGCTAGCTTCCACATAGAAGGGATAGCCCTTGGTATGTGTCGTTCGTGTTCCGACTTAGTTCACCTAGTATGAAACGAGGTGTCACCTAGCTTCTCGTGCCACCTACATGGCTGCGAATGGCATTTTCCTCTTGCTCTGGGGTTTTCGGGGTTCTGCTTTTTTTTTTTTTTTTCTCAATGTTTGAGGAGCATTCCAATGTGTACATATCCACTCTCTTCCTAATCCAATCATCTCTCGATGGACATTGAGTAGTTTTCCATGGCTGGCTATTGGGAAGTGTGCTGCATGAACATAGCGGGGGCTTTTACATTTTTCAAAGACCCAATTCCGGAAATAGGACCAAGAGTGGGAGGCCTGGGTGCTGAGGTCGTCCGCTATTGATTTTTGTGGATTCCCTCGATCGTGTGGTCCATCGCGGTTGTCCACACGTACAAAAATACCCACCGTGGAGGAGGGCATCTTCTTGTCCACACCCTCTCAGGGATGTGTGCCTTGTAGACTTCCTAATGGTGGCCCTTCAGAGAGAGGTGGGTTGGTCCTGCAGAGTCCCTTTGACGTGCATGTCTCTCCTCATGAGGGATGCGGGGCACATGTCTCCCAGTGCTTTTTGCCCTCTGCATGTCTGTTTCGGGAAATGTCTCTTGAGGTCTTTTGCCATTTTCCCCTTGGGTTTGGGGTTTTGTTGGGCTGTTGGCTGGTGTCTGCGGTCGAGCTGTTGATTGGGAGACCCCAGGCTGACCTGGGCTCTGGTGCCAGGAGGAAAGTGCCTGAGGGTCGTGCATGGAAGGTGGTCAAACGGTGATCCTTTGGTGAGCAGCTGTGTTAATCCCTGGGCAGTTTCTCGCCTGAGGTCTCCTGAAACGCCGTCCTTGTCTTTACCTTGGAGCCTCTTCCGTTCCCTCAATACAGCTGGTCCGGAAATCGGACCTAAGGCTGGTAGATTGACTGCGAAAAAGGGAGGTGTCCCCAAGAGTCCCCCCAATCCCCTGGGGAACAGAGCTGTCTTTGTCCCTGTGGCGGGCGTGCTCACCTCTGCTGCTGGGAAAACATCGACGTGCAGACAACTCAGGCCAGCTGCGGTGGGGTCCATACACTAGGAAGCACGAGGGAAAGAGAGGACAAAAGGAATGAACGGAAAGAAGCAGTATTCTGGCATAGGAATGAAGGCGTCACAGCTGGAAAGCTATGAACAAAATCAGTGGGTACATACCTACGGACCTGTCTCCATAACGGCATCGTGGCAGGGCTATCTCCCAAAGGGAGAAGGCTGTCCTGATAGGATGGGTTGGGAGCTGAAGGTTTGCATGGAGTGGCAAGGTGGAGGTGGGCCTCCAGGCTCCGAAAGCCTTTGAGAGAGCAATGGCCCTCCTGGATTGGCCCTTCTTGCTAGATCAGGTCGGCGGCGGGGGCGGCCGCGGCGGCGGCAGCTGCGGGGGAAGGCCATTCCAGGAGCATATTGCCCCCAGCCAGTGCCGCCCTGGGGGGCGGCTGAGGCAGAGAGAGGAGGAAAACCTGAGAGTTGCTGTTAGAGCAGGTGTCCACAAGACGGCGCCAGAGCACCTTCTGGACCCAGGTGCAGCGGCAAGGCTGCAGGTGCAGGCTGAGTGGTGGGATGGAGAGTGTGTGGATAGGAAGCCACAGCAAGCGCCCAGAGGCCTTTGCGTTGGTTCCTGGGCACTGGGGACTGTCTGGTCCAAGACGCCTCCTGTCAGGCAGAGGACACAGGCGTCCCTGTAGCATTGGGAGGTGGATCGGCAGCCTGGTGGCTTGGGAGTGTGCTTCGAAGGCTGCTGGAAGGAGTCACTGGGTGTCGGAACGCCTTGTGTTCCTCCAGACGCAGGAGCGGAGACCCGCCCAGCATCTGTGTGGTCTCGGGAGCTGGCCATTTGCAAGGCCCTGACCGTCGGTGGTGGATGTGGGTGGAGAATCAGGCGGCTGCTGCTGCTGCTGCTGCTGCTGCTGCTGCTGCTGCTGCTGCTGCTGCTGCTGCTGTGGAAGGAATGGGGGGCTTTGGTGGCTTTGTGGTGGACCCAGAGCTGGGCGAATCCCTGTGCTTCTCCCTTCCAAAGGCTCAGGGGAGTTTCCTTCTTGCCTTTTGAGAGGAGCCTCCCGTTTCCGGACGGGGCCAGGGTATGGAGGCCTGAGCGAACCCAGGTCTGGTGAATGAAGCAGGGTTGATTGGAATCACCCAGCAAGCTCTCAGGGAGTTCCCTCGTGGCTGCCTGGCTTGAGAGTGTCTATCTGGCAGTGCTGTGGCTGTGGACATGGCTCCAGCGAGATCCAAGTCTGGCCAAAGGGCACCCCATTGTCACAGGGGGCATCGAGATCCATTTATAAAGACGAAGAGATGGGGACAGTATGAGCTTAATTGAGAAAGAAGAAAAGGGGTACACATGCTTATTCTGACAGTGTAGCTAAGGGTATTGCCAGATGAGGCCGTCCCAAAGGCTCTCCTGACCCTCTGCCTCAGGTGGCAGAGTGTTTGAAGGGCAAGCCTTGGGATGGACAGCATCGCAGTGGATTCATTGCCGGGGCAGAGTGTATCTGCATGCCACACATGGGGGCAGGAACATCAATTAGGGATTTAGAAACATAAAAGGAAAGGCTAGTACAGAAAGAAATTTATCCACGCTTGGTCATCACGTCGGGTCCCAGCTCATAGTGCCAGTGCCCCTTGTCAGGGTCAACGGAGCCCGCCTGGCTTCTCCTGAGAGGCAGGGCTATGTAGCATAGCACATGCTGTGGGGAATCCCAAGCCATTAAGGGTGTGGGATTTTATCGGTGATTATTTTCCATTCTCACGGATGTATGGTGCCCAGTTTCACTTGAGCACAAACGCGATCCAGTCGTACATGTATATGCATCTTCTTTTGGTCGCAGTGTCTTCCATTTTGGTTCCACAGAAGTGGCCAGGTAGAATCCCTGTGCTATAGAGCAGGACTTCATTGCTAACACATGCCAAGCACAAGAGGTTGACGCTACCACTCCCAAATCCCAGGCCTTCCCACAGCCTCCCCCTACCATCTGGCAACCACAGCGATGTTTTCCAGTCTATGAGCTGCTTCTACATAGAAAGGTTCGTTGGTTCCATTTGCTAGCTTCCACATAGAAGGGATAGCCCTTGGTATGTGTCGTTCGTGTTCCGACTTAGTTCACCTAGTATGAAACGAGGTGTCACCTAGCTTCTCGTGCCACCTACATGGCTGCGAATGGCATTTTCCTCTTGCTCTGGGGTTTTCGGGGTTCTGCTTTTTTTTTTTTTTCTCAATGTTTGAGGAGCATTCCAATGTGTACATATCCACTCTCTTCCTAATCCAATCATCTCTCGATGGACATTGAGTAGTTTTCCATGGCTGGCTATTGGGAAGTGTGCTGCATGAACATAGCGGGGGCTTTTACATTTTTCAAAGACCCAATTCCGGAAATAGGACCAAGAGTGGGAGGCCTGGGTGCTGAGGTCGTCCGCTATTGATTTTTGTGGATTCCCTCGATCGTGTGGTCCATCGCGGTTGTCCACACGTACAAAAATACCCACCGTGGAGGAGGGCATCTTCTTGTCCACACCCTCTCAGGGATGTGTGCCTTGTAGACTTCCTAATGGTGGCCCTTCAGAGAGAGGTGGGTTGGTCCTGCAGAGTCCCTTTGACGTGCATGTCTCTCCTCATGAGGGATGCGGGGCACATGTCTCCCAGTGCTTTTTGCCCTCTGCATGTCTGTTTCGGGAAATGTCTCTTGAGGTCTTTTGCCATTTTCCCCTTGGGTTTGGGGTTTTGTTGGGCTGTTGGCTGGTGTCTGCGGTCGAGCTGTTGATTGGGAGACCCCAGGCTGACCTGGGCTCTGGTGCCAGGAGGAAAGTGCCTGAGGGTCGTGCATGGAAGGTGGTCAAACGGTGATCCTTTGGTGAGCAGCTGTGTTAATCCCTGGGCAGTTTCTCGCCTGAGGTCTCCTGAAACGCCGTCCTTGTCTTTACCTTGGAGCCTCTTCCGTTCCCTCAATACAGCTGGTCCGGAAATCGGACCTAAGGCTGGTAGATTGACTGCGAAAAAGGGAGGTGTCCCCAAGAGTCCCCCCAATCCCCTGGGGAACAGAGCTGTCTTTGTCCCTGTGGCGGGCGTGCTCACCTCTGCTGCTGGGAAAACATCGACGTGCAGACAACTCAGGCCAGCTGCGGTGGGGTCCATACACTAGGAAGCACGAGGGAAAGAGAGGACAAAAGGAATGAACGGAAAGAAGCAGTATTCTGGCATAGGAATGAAGGCGTCACAGCTGGAAAGCTATGAACAAAATCAGTGGGTACATACCTACGGACCTGTCTCCATAACGGCATCGTGGCAGGGCTATCTCCCAAAGGGAGAAGGCTGTCCTGATAGGATGGGTTGGGAGCTGAAGGTTTGCATGGAGTGGCAAGGTGGAGGTGGGCCTCCAGGCTCCGAAAGCCTTTGAGAGAGCAATGGCCCTCCTGGATTGGCCCTTCTTGCTAGATCAGGCCGGCGGCGGGGGCGGCCGCGGCGGCGGCAGCTGCGGGGGAAGGCCATTCCAGGAGCATATTGCCCCCAGCCAGTGCCGCCCTGGGGGGCGGCTGAGGCAGAGAGAGGAGGAAAACCTGAGAGTTGCTGTTAGAGCAGGTGTCCACAAGACGGCGCCAGAGCACCTTCTGGACCCAGGTGCAGCGGCAAGGCTGCAGGTGCAGGCTGAGTGGTGGGATGGAGAGTGTGTGGATAGGAAGCCACAGCAAGCGCCCAGAGGCCTTTGCGTTGGTTCCTGGGCACCGGGGACTGTCTGGTCCAAGACGCCTCCTGTCAGGCAGAGGACACAGGCGTCCCTGTAGCATTGGGAGGTGGATCGGCAGCCTGGTGGCTTGGGAGTGTGCTTCGAAGGCTGCTGGAAGGAGTCACTGGGTGTCGGAACGCCTTGTGTTCCTCCAGACGCAGGAGCGGAGACCCGCCCAGCATCTGTGTGGTCTCGGGAGCTGGCCATTTGCAAGGCCCTGACCGTCGGTGGTGGATGTGGGTGGAGAATCAGGCGGCTGCTGCTGCTGCTGCTGCTGCTGCTGCTGCTGCTGCTGCTGCTGCTGCTGCTGCTGTGGAAGGAATGGGGGGCTTTGGTGGCTTTGTGGTGGACCCAGAGCTGGGCGAATCCCTGTGCTTCTCCCTTCCAAAGGCTCAGGGGAGTTTCCTTCTTGCCTTTTGAGAGGAGCCTCCCGTTTCCGGACGGGGCCAGGGTATGGAGGCCTGAGCGAACCCAGGTCTGGTGAATGAAGCAGGGTTGATTGGAATCACCCAGCAAGCTCTCAGGGAGTTCCCTCGTGGCTGCCTGGCTTGAGAGTGTCTATCTGTCAGTGCTGTGGCTGTGGACATGGCTCCAGCGAGATCCAAGTCTGGCCAAAGGTCACCCCATTGTCACAGGGGGCATCGAGATCCATTTATAAAGACGAAGAGATGGGGACAGTATGAGCTTAATTGAGAAAGAAGAAAAGGGGTACACATGCTTATTCTGACAGTGTAGCTAAGGGTATTGCCAGATGAGGCCGTCCCAAAGGCTCTCCTGACCCTCTGCCTCAGGTGGCAGAGTGTTTGAAGGGCAAGCCTTGGGATGGACAGCATCGCAGTGGATTCATTGCCGGGGCAGAGTGTATCTGCATGCCACACATGGGGGCAGGAACATCAATTAGGGATTTAGAAACATAAAAGGAAAGGCTAGTACAGAAAGAAATTTATCCACGCTTGGTCATCACGTCGGGTCCCAGCTCATAGTGCCAGTGCCCCTTGTCAGGGTCAACGGAGCCCGCCTGGCTTCTCCTGAGAGGCAGGGCTATGTAGCATAGCACATGCTGTGGGGAATCCCAAGCCATTAAGGGTGTGGGATTTTATCGGTGATTATTTTCCATTCTCACGGATGTATGGTGCCCAGTTTCACTTGAGCACAAACGCGATCCAGTCGTACATGTATATGCATCTTCTTTTGGTCGCAGTGTCTTCCATTTTGGTTCCACAGAAGTGGCCAGGTAGAATCCCTGTGCTATAGAGCAGGACTTCATTGCTAACACATGCCAAGCACAAGAGGTTGACGCTACCACTCCCAAATCCCAGGCCTTCCCACAGCCTCCCCCTACCATCTGGCAACCACAGCGATGTTTTCCAGTCTATGAGCTGCTTCTACATAGAAAGGTTCGTTGGTTCCATTTGCTAGCTTCCACATAGAAGGGATAGCCCTTGGTATGTGTCGTTCGTGTTCCGACTTAGTTCACCTAGTATGAAACGAGGTGTCACCTAGCTTCTCGTGCCACCTACATGGCTGCGAATGGCATTTTCCTCTTGCTCTGGGGTTTTCGGGGTTCTGCTTTTTTTTTTTTTTTCTCAATGTTTGAGGAGCATTCCAATGTGTACATATCCACTCTCTTCCTAATCCAATCATCTCTCGATGGACATTGAGTTGTTTGCCATGGCTGGCTATTGGGAAGTGTGCTGCATGAACATAGCGGGGGCTTTTACATTTTTCAAAGACCCAATTCCGGAAATAGGACCAAGAGTGGGAGGCCTGGGTGCTGAGGTCGTCCGCTATTGATTTTTGTGGATTCCCTCGATCGTGTGGTCCATCGCGGTTGTCCACACGTACAAAAATACCCACCGTGGAGGAGGGCATCTTCTTGTCCACACCCTCTCAGGGATGTGTGCCTTGTAGACTTCCTAATGGTGGCCCTTCAGAGAGAGGTGGGTTGGTCCTGCAGAGTCCCTTTGACGTGCATGTCTCTCCTCATGAGGGATGCGGGGCACATGTCTCCCAGTGCTTTTTGCCCTCTGCATGTCTGTTTCGGGAAATGTCTCTTGAGGTCTTTTGCCATTTTCCCCTTGGGTTTGGGGTTTTGTTGGGCTGTTGGCTGGTGTCTGCGGTCGAGCTGTTGATTGGGAGACCCCAGGCTGACCTGGGCTCTGGTGCCAGGAGGAAAGTGCCTGAGGGTCGTGCATGGAAGGTGGTCAAACGGTGATCCTTTGGTGAGCAGCTGTGTTAATCCCTGGGCAGTTTCTCGCCTGAGGTCTCCTGAAACGCCGTCCTTGTCTTTACCTTGGAGCCTCTTCCGTTCCCTCAATACAGCTGGTCCGGAAATCGGACCTAAGGCTGGTAGATTGACTGCGAAAAAGGGAGGTGTCCCCAAGAGTCCCCCCAATCCCCTGGGGAACAGAGCTGTCTTTGTCCCTGTGGCGGGCGTGCTCACCTCTGCTGCTGGGAAAACATCGACGTGCAGACAACTCAGGCCAGCTGCGGTGGGGTCCATACACTAGGAAGCACGAGGGAAAGAGAGGACAAAAGGAATGAACGGAAAGAAGCAGTATTCTGGCATAGGAATGAAGGCGTCACAGCTGGAAAGCTATGAACAAAATCAGTGGGTACATACCTACGGACCTGTCTCCATAACGGCATCGTGGCAGGGCTATCTCCCAAAGGGAGAAGGCTGTCCTGATAGGATGGGTTGGGAGCTGAAGGTTTGCATGGAGTGGCAAGGTGGAGGTGGGCCTCCAGGCTCCGAAAGCCTTTGAGAGAGCAATGGCCCTCCTGGATTGGCCCTTCTTGCTAGATCAGGCCGGCGGCGGGGGCGGCCGCGGCGGCGGCAGCTGCGGGGGAAGGCCATTCCAGGAGCATATTGCCCCCAGCCAGTGCCGCCCTGGGGGGCGGCTGAGGCAGAGAGAGGAGGAAAACCTGAGAGTTGCTGTTAGAGCAGGTGTCCACAAGACGGCGCCAGAGCACCTTCTGGACCCAGGTGCAGCGGCAAGGCTGCAGGTGCAGGCTGAGTGGTGGGATGGAGAGTGTGTGGATAGGAAGCCACAGCAAGCGCCCAGAGGCCTTTGCGTTGGTTCCTGGGCACCGGGGACTGTCTGGTCCAAGACGCCTCCTGTCAGGCAGAGGACACAGGCGTCCCTGTAGCATTGGGAGGTGGATCGGCAGCCTGGTGGCTTGGGAGTGTGCTTCGAAGGCTGCTGGAAGGAGTCACTGGGTGTCGGAACGCCTTGTGTTCCTCCAGACGCAGGAGCGGAGACCCGCCCAGCATCTGTGTGGTCTCGGGAGCTGGCCATTTGCAAGGCCCTGACCGTCGGTGGTGGATGTGGGTGGAGAATCAGGCGGCTGCTGCTGCTGCTGCTGCTGCTGCTGCTGCTGCTGCTGCTGCTGTGGAAGGAATGGGGGGCTTTGGTGGCTTTGTGGTGGACCCAGAGCTGGGCGAATCCCTGTGCTTCTCCCTTCCAAAGGCTCAGGGGAGTTTCCTTCTTGCCTTTTGAGAGGAGCCTCCCGTTTCCGGACGGGGCCAGGGTATGGAGGCCTGAGCGAACCCAGGTCTGGTGAATGAAGCAGGGTTGATTGGAATCACCCAGCAAGCTCTCAGGGAGTTCCCTCGTGGCTGCCTGGCTTGAGAGTGTCTATCTGGCAGTGCTGTGGCTGTGGACATGGCTCCAGCGAGATCCAAGTCTGGCCAAAGGGCACCCCATTGTCACAGGGGGCATCGAGATCCATTTATAAAGACGAAGAGATGGGGACAGTATGAGCTTAATTGAGAAAGAAGAAAAGGGGTACACATGCTTATTCTGACAGTGTAGCTAAGGGTATTGCCAGATGAGGCCGTCCCAAAGGCTCTCCTGACCCTCTGCCTCAGGTGGCAGAGTGTTTGAAGGGCAAGCCTTGGGATGGACAGCATCGCAGTGGATTCATTGCCGGGGCAGAGTGTATCTGCATGCCACACATGGGGGCAGGAACATCAATTAGGGATTTAGAAACATAAAAGGAAAGGCTAGTACAGAAAGAAATTTATCCACGCTTGGTCATCACGTCGGGTCCCAGCTCATAGTGCCAGTGCCCCTTGTCAGGGTCAACGGAGCCCGCCTGGCTTCTCCTGAGAGGCAGGGCTATGTAGCATAGCACATGCTGTGGGGAATCCCAAGCCATTAAGGGTGTGGGATTTTATCGGTGATTATTTTCCATTCTCACGGATGTATGGTGCCCAGTTTCACTTGAGCACAAACGCGATCCAGTCGTACATGTATATGCATCTTCTTTTGGTCGCAGTGTCTTCCATTTTGGTTCCACAGAAGTGGCCAGGTAGAATCCCTGTGCTATAGAGCAGGACTTCATTGCTAACACATGCCAAGCACAAGAGGTTGACGCTACCACTCCCAAATCCCAGGCCTTCCCACAGCCTCCCCCTACCATCTGGCAACCACAGCGATGTTTTCCAGTCTATGAGCTGCTTCTACATAGAAAGGTTCGTTGGTTCCATTTGCTAGCTTCCACATAGAAGGGATAGCCCTTGGTATGTGTCGTTCGTGTTCCGACTTAGTTCACCTAGTATGAAACGAGGTGTCACCTAGCTTCTCGTGCCACCTACATGGCTGCGAATGGCATTTTCCTCTTGCTCTGGGGTTTTCGGGGTTCTGCTTTTTTTTTTTTTTTCTCAATGTTTGAGGAGCATTCCAATGTGTACATATCCACTCTCTTCCTAATCCAATCATCTCTCGATGGACATTGAGTTGTTTGCCATGGCTGGCTATTGGGAAGTGTGCTGCATGAACATAGCGGGGGCTTTTACATTTTTCAAAGACCCAATTCCGGAAATAGGACCAAGAGTGGGAGGCCTGGGTGCTGAGGTCGTCCGCTATTGATTTTTGTGGATTCCCTCGATCGTGTGGTCCATCGCGGTTGTCCACACGTACAAAAATACCCACCGTGGAGGAGGGCATCTTCTTGTCCACACCCTCTCAGGGATGTGTGCCTTGTAGACTTCCTAATGGTGGCCCTTCAGAGAGAGGTGGGTTGGTCCTGCAGAGTCCCTTTGACGTGCATGTCTCTCCTCATGAGGGATGCGGGGCACATGTCTCCCAGTGCTTTTTGCCCTCTGCATGTCTGTTTCGGGAAATGTCTCTTGAGGTCTTTTGCCATTTTCCCCTTGGGTTTGGGGTTTTGTTGGGCTGTTGGCTGGTGTCTGCGGTCGAGCTGTTGATTGGGAGACCCCAGGCTGACCTGGGCTCTGGTGCCAGGAGGAAAGTGCCTGAGGGTCGTGCATGGAAGGTGGTCAAACGGTGATCCTTTGGTGAGCAGCTGTGTTAATCCCTGGGCAGTTTCTCGCCTGAGGTCTCCTGAAACGCCGTCCTTGTCTTTACCTTGGAGCCTCTTCCGTTCCCTCAATACAGCTGGTCCGGAAATCGGACCTAAGGCTGGTAGATTGACTGCGAAAAAGGGAGGTGTCCCCAAGAGTCCCCCCAATCCCCTGGGGAACAGAGCTGTCTTTGTCCCTGTGGCGGGCGTGCTCACCTCTGCTGCTGGGAAAACATCGACGTGCAGACAACTCAGGCCAGCTGCGGTGGGGTCTATACACTAGGAAGCACGAGGGAAAGAGAGGACAAAAGGAATGAACGGAAAGAAGCAGTATTCTGGCATAGGAATGAAGGCGTCACAGCTGGAAAGCTATGAACAAAATCAGTGGGTACATACCTACGGACCTGTCTCCATAACGGCATCGTGGCAGGGATATCTCCCAAAGGGAGAAGGCTGTCCTGATAGGATGGGTTGGGAGCTGAAGGTTTGCATGGAGTGGCAAGGTGGAGGTGGGCCTCCAGGCTCCGAAAGCCTTTGAGAGAGCAATGGCCCTCCCGGATTGGCCCTTCTTGCTAGATCAGGCCGGCGGCGGGGGCGGCCGCGGCGGCGGCAGCTGCGGGGGAAGGCCATTCCAGGAGCATATTGCCCCCAGCCAGTGCCGCCCTGGGGGGCGGCTGAGGCAGAGAGAGGAGGAAAACCTGAGAGTTGCTGTTAGAGCAGGTGTCCACAAGACGGCGCCAGAGCACCTTCTGGACCCAGGTGCAGCGGCAAGGCTGCAGGTGCAGGCTGAGTGGTGGGATGGAGAGTGTGTGGATAGGAAGCCACAGCAAGCGCCCAGAGGCCTTTGCGTTGGTTCCTGGGCACTGGGGACTGTCTGGTCCAAGACGCCTCCTGTCAGGCAGAGGACACAGGCGTCCCTGTAGCATTGGGAGGTGGATCGGCAGCCTGGTGGCTTGGGAGTGTGCTTCGAAGGCTGCTGGAAGGAGTCACTGGGTGTCGGAACGCCTTGTGTTCCTCCAGACGCAGGAGCGGAGACCCGCCCAGCATCTGTGTGGTCTCGGGAGCTGGCCATTTGCAAGGCCCTGACCGTCGGTGGTGGATGTGGGTGGAGAATCAGGCGGCTGCTGCTGCTGCTGCTGCTGCTGCTGCTGCTGCTGCTGCTGCTGTGGAAGGAATGGGGGGCTTTGGTGGCTTTGTGGTGGACCCAGAGCTGGGCGAATCCCTGTGCTTCTCCCTTCCAAAGGCTCAGGGGAGTTTCCTTCTTGCCTTTTGAGAGGAGCCTCCCGTTTCCGGACGGGGCCAGGGTATGGAGGCCTGAGCGAACCCAGGTCTGGTGAATGAAGCAGGGTTGATTGGAATCACCCAGCAAGCTCTCAGGGAGTTCCCTCGTGGCTGCCTGGCTTGAGAGTGTCTATCTGGCAGTGCTGTGGCTGTGGACATGGCTCCAGCGAGATCCAAGTCTGGCCAAAGGGCACCCCATTGTCACAGGGGGCATCGAGATCCATTTATAAAGACGAAGAGATGGGGACAGTATGAGCTTAATTGAGAAAGAAGAAAAGGGGTACACATGCTTATTCTGACAGTGTAGCTAAGGGTATTGCCAGATGAGGCCGTCCCAAAGGCTCTCCTGACCCTCTGCCTCAGGTGGCAGAGTGTTTGAAGGGCAAGCCTTGGGATGGACAGCATCGCAGTGGATTCATTGCCGGGGCAGAGTGTATCTGCATGCCACACATGGGGGCAGGAACATCAATTAGGGATTTAGAAACATAAAAGGAAAGGCTAGTACAGAAAGAAATTTATCCACGCTTGGTCATCACGTCGGGTCCCAGCTCATAGTGCCAGTGCCCCTTGTCAGGGTCAACGGAGCCCGCCTGGCTTCTCCTGAGAGGCAGGGCTATGTAGCATAGCACATGCTGTGGGGAATCCCAAGCCATTAAGGGTGTGGGATTTTATCGGTGATTATTTTCCATTCTCACGGATGTATGGTGCCCAGTTTCACTTGAGCACAAACGCGATCCAGTCGTACATGTATATGCATCTTCTTTTGGTCGCAGTGTCTTCCATTTTGGTTCCACAGAAGTGGCCAGGTAGAATCCCTGTGCTATAGAGCAGGACTTCATTGCTAACACATGCCAAGCACAAGAGGTTGACGCTACCACTCCCAAATCCCAGGCCTTCCCACAGCCTCCCCCTACCATCTGGCAACCACAGCGATGTTTTCCAGTCTATGAGCTGCTTCTACATAGAAAGGTTCGTTGGTTCCATTTGCTAGCTTCCACATAGAAGGGATAGCCCTTGGTATGTGTCGTTCGTGTTCCGACTTAGTTCACCTAGTATGAAACGAGGTGTCACCTAGCTTCTCGTGCCACCTACATGGCTGCGAATGGCATTTTCCTCTTGCTCTGGGGTTTTCGGGGTTCTGCTTTTTTTTTTTTTTTCTCAATGTTTGAGGAGCATTCCAATGTGTACATATCCACTCTCTTCCTAATCCAATCATCTCTCGATGGACATTGAGTTGTTTTCCATGGCTGGCTATTGGGAAGTGTGCTGCATGAACATAGCGGGGGCTTTTACATTTTTCAAAGACCCAATTCCGGAAATAGGACCAAGAGTGGGAGGCCTGGGTGCTGAGGTCGTCCGCTATTGATTTTTGTGGATTCCCTCGATCGTGTGGTCCATCGCGGTTGTCCACACGTACAAAAATACCCACCGTGGAGGAGGGCATCTTCTTGTCCACACCCTCTCAGGGATGTGTGCCTTGTAGACTTCCTAATGGTGGCCCTTCAGAGAGAGGTGGGTTGGTCCTGCAGAGTCCCTTTGACGTGCATGTCTCTCCTCATGAGGGATGCGGGGCACATGTCTCCCAGTGCTTTTTGCCCTCTGCATGTCTGTTTCGGGAAATGTCTCTTGAGGTCTTTTGCCATTTTCCCCTTGGGTTTGGGGTTTTGTTGGGCTGTTGGCTGGTGTCTGCGGTCGAGCTGTTGATTGGGAGACCCCAGGCTGACCTGGGCTCTGGTGCCAGGAGGAAAGTGCCTGAGGGTCGTGCATGGAAGGTGGTCAAACGGTGATCCTTTGGTGAGCAGCTGTGTTAATCCCTGGGCAGTTTCTCGCCTGAGGTCTCCTGAAACGCCGTCCTTGTCTTTACCTTGGAGCCTCTTCCGTTCCCTCAATACAGCTGGTCCGGAAATCGGACCTAAGGCTGGTAGATTGACTGCGAAAAAGGGAGGTGTCCCCAAGAGTCCCCCCAATCCCCTGGGGAACAGAGCTGTCTTTGTCCCTGTGGCGGGCGTGCTCACCTCTGCTGCTGGGAAAACATCGACGTGCAGACAACTCAGGCCAGCTGCGGTGGGGTCCATACACTAGGAAGCACGAGGGAAAGAGAGGACAAAAGGAATGAACGGAAAGAAGCAGTATTCTGGCATAGGAATGAAGGCGTCACAGCTGGAAAGCTATGAACAAAATCAGTGGGTACATACCTACGGACCTGTCTCCATAACGGCATCGTGGCAGGGCTATCTCCCAAAGGGAGAAGGCTGTCCTGATAGGATGGGTTGGGAGCTGAAGGTTTGCATGGAGTGGCAAGGTGGAGGTGGGCCTCCAGGCTCCGAAAGCCTTTGAGAGAGCAATGGCCCTCCTGGATTGGCCCTTCTTGCTAGATCAGGCCGGCGGCGGGGGCGGCCGCGGCGGCGGCAGCTGCGGGGGAAGGCCATTCCAGGAGCATATTGCCCCCAGCCAGTGCCGCCCTGGGGGGCGGCTGAGGCAGAGAGAGGAGGAAAACCTGAGAGTTGCTGTTAGAGCAGGTGTCCACAAGACGGCGCCAGAGCACCTTCTGGACCCAGGTGCAGCGGCAAGGCTGCAGGTGCAGGCTGAGTGGTGGGATGGAGAGTGTGTGGATAGGAAGCCACAGCAAGCGCCCAGAGGCCTTTGCGTTGGTTCCTGGGCACTGGGGACTGTCTGGTCCAAGACGCCTCCTGTCAGGCAGAGGACACAGGCGTCCCTGTAGCATTGGGAGGTGGATCGGCAGCCTGGTGGCTTGGGAGTGTGCTTCGAAGGCTGCTGGAAGGAGTCACTGGGTGTCGGAACGCCTTGTGTTCCTCCAGACGCAGGAGCGGAGACCCGCCCAGCATCTGTGTGGTCTCGGGAGCTGGCCATTTACAAGGCCCTGACCGTCGGTGGTGGATGTAGGTGGAGAATCAGGCGGCTGCTGCTGCTGCTGCTGCTGCTGCTGCTGCTGCTGCTGCTGCTGCTGCTGTGGAAGGAATGGGGGGCTTTGGTGGCTTTGTGGTGGACCCAGAGCTGGGCGAATCCCTGTGCTTCTCCCTTCCAAAGGCTCAGGGGAGTTTCCTTCTTGCCTTTTGAGAGGAGCCTCCCGTTTCCGGACGGGGCCAGGGTATGGAGGCCTGAGCGAACCCAGGTCTGGTGAATGAAGCAGGGTTGATTGGAATCACCCAGCAAGCTCTCAGGGAGTTCCCTCGTGGCTGCCTGGCTTGAGAGTGTCTATCTGTCAGTGCTGTGGCTGTGGACATGGCTCCAGCGAGATCCAAGTCTGGCCAAAGGTCACCCCATTGTCACAGGGGGCATCGAGATCCATTTATAAAGACGAAGAGATGGGGACAGTATGAGCTTAATTGAGAAAGAAGAAAAGGGGTACACATGCTTATTCTGACAGTGTAGCTAAGGGTATTGCCAGATGAGGCCGTCCCAAAGGCTCTCCTGACCCTCTGCCTCAGGTGGCAGAGTGTTTGAAGGGCAAGCCTTGGGATGGACAGCATCGCAGTGGATTCATTGCCGGGGCAGAGTGTATCTGCATGCCACACATGGGGGCAGGAACATCAATTAGGGATTTAGAAACATAAAAGGAAAGGCTAGTACAGAAAGAAATTTATCCACGCTTGGTCATCACGTCGGGTCCCAGCTCATAGTGCCAGTGCCCCTTGTCAGGGTCAACGGAGCCCGCCTGGCTTCTCCTGAGAGGCAGGGCTATGTAGCATAGCACATGCTGTGGGGAATCCCAAGCCATTAAGGGTGTGGGATTTTATCGGTGATTATTTTCCATTCTCACGGATGTATGGTGCCCAGTTTCACTTGAGCACAAACGCGATCCAGTCGTACATGTATATGCATCTTCTTTTGGTCGCAGTGTCTTCCATTTTGGTTCCACAGAAGTGGCCAGGTAGAATCCCTGTGCTATAGAGCAGGACTTCATTGCTAACACATGCCAAGCACAAGAGGTTGACGCTACCACTCCCAAATCCCAGGCCTTCCCACAGCCTCCCCCTACCATCTGGCAACCACAGCGATGTTTTCCAGTCTATGAGCTGCTTCTACATAGAAAGGTTCGTTGGTTCCATTTGCTAGCTTCCACATAGAAGGGATAGCCCTTGGTATGTGTCGTTCGTGTTCCGACTTAGTTCACCTAGTATGAAACGAGGTGTCACCTAGCTTCTCGTGCCACCTACATGGCTGCGAATGGCATTTTCCTCTTGCTCTGGGGTTTTCGGGGTTCTGCTTTTTTTTTTTTTTTTCTCAATGTTTGAGGAGCATTCCAATGTGTACATATCCACTCTCTTCCTAATCCAATCATCTCTCGATGGACATTGAGTAGTTTTCCATGGCTGGCTATTGGGAAGTGTGCTGCATGAACATAGCGGGGGCTTTTACATTTTTCAAAGACCCAATTCCGGAAATAGGACCAAGAGTGGGAGGCCTGGGTGCTGAGGTCGTCCGCTATTGATTTTTGTGGATTCCCTCGATCGTGTGGTCCATCGCGGTTGTCCACACGTACAAAAATACCCACCGTGGAGGAGGGCATCTTCTTGTCCACACCCTCTCAGGGATGTGTGCCTTGTAGACTTCCTAATGGTGGCCCTTCAGAGAGAGGTGGGTTGGTCCTGCAGAGTCCCTTTGACGTGCATGTCTCTCCTCATGAGGGATGCGGGGCACATGTCTCCCAGTGCTTTTTGCCCTCTGCATGTCTGTTTCGGGAAATGTCTCTTGAGGTCTTTTGCCATTTTCCCCTTGGGTTTGGGGTTTTGTTGGGCTGTTGGCTGGTGTCTGCGGTCGAGCTGTTGATTGGGAGACCCCAGGCTGACCTGGGCTCTGGTGCCAGGAGGAAAGTGCCTGAGGGTCGTGCATGGAAGGTGGTCAAACGGTGATCCTTTGGTGAGCAGCTGTGTTAATCCCTGGGCAGTTTCTCGCCTGAGGTCTCCTGAAACGCCGTCCTTGTCTTTACCTTGGAGCCTCTTCCGTTCCCTCAATACAGCTGGTCCGGAAATCGGACCTAAGGCTGGTAGATTGACTGCGAAAAAGGGAGGTGTCCCCAAGAGTCCCCCCAATCCCCTGGGGAACAGAGCTGTCTTTGTCCCTGTGGCGGGCGTGCTCACCTCTGCTGCTGGGAAAACATCGACGTGCAGACAACTCAGGCCAGCTGCGGTGGGGTCCATACACTAGGAAGCACGAGGGAAAGAGAGGACAAAAGGAATGAACGGAAAGAAGCAGTATTCTGGCATAGGAATGAAGGCGTCACAGCTGGAAAGCTATGAACAAAATCAGTGGGTACATACCTACGGACCTGTCTCCATAACGGCATCGTGGCAGGGCTATCTCCCAAAGGGAGAAGGCTGTCCTGATAGGATGGGTTGGGAGCTGAAGGTTTGCATGGAGTGGCAAGGTGGAGGTGGGCCTCCAGGCTCCGAAAGCCTTTGAGAGAGCAATGGCCCTCCTGGATTGGCCCTTCTTGCTAGATCAGGCCGGCGGCGGGGGCGGCCGCGGCGGCGGCAGCTGCGGGGGAAGGCCATTCCAGGAGCATATTGCCCCCAGCCAGTGCCGCCCTGGGGGGCGGCTGAGGCAGAGAGAGGAGGAAAACCTGAGAGTTGCTGTTAGAGCAGGTGTCCACAAGACGGCGCCAGAGCACCTTCTGGACCCAGGTGCAGCGGCAAGGCTGCAGGTGCAGGCTGAGTGGTGGGATGGAGAGTGTGTGGATAGGAAGCCACAGCAAGCGCCCAGAGGCCTTTGCGTTGGTTCCTGGGCACTGGGGACTGTCTGGTCCAAGACGCCTCCTGTCAGGCAGAGGACACAGGCGTCCCTGTAGCATTGGGAGGTGGATCGGCAGCCTGGTGGCTTGGGAGTGTGCTTCGAAGGCTGCTGGAAGGAGTCACTGGGTGTCGGAACGCCTTGTGTTCCTCCAGACGCAGGAGCGGAGACCCGCCCAGCATCTGTGTGGTCTCGGGAGCTGGCCATTTACAAGGCCCTGACCGTCGGTGGTGGATGTAGGTGGAGAATCAGGCGGCTGCTGCTGCTGCTGCTGCTGCTGCTGCTGCTGCTGCTGCTGTGGAAGGAATGGGGGGCTTTGGTGGCTTTGTGGTGGACCCAGAGCTGGGCGAATCCCTGTGCTTCTCCCTTCCAAAGGCTCAGGGGAGTTTCCTTCTTGCCTTTTGAGAGGAGCCTCCCGTTTCCGGACGGGGCCAGGGTATGGAGGCCTGAGCGAACCCAGGTCTGGTGAATGAAGCAGGGTTGATTGGAATCACCCAGCAAGCTCTCAGGGAGTTCCCTCGTGGCTGCCTGGCTTGAGAGTGTCTATCTGTCAGTGCTGTGGCTGTGGACATGGCTCCAGCGAGATCCAAGTCTGGCCAAAGGTCACCCCATTGTCACAGGGGGCATCGAGATCCATTTATAAAGACGAAGAGATGGGGACAGTATGAGCTTAATTGAGAAAGAAGAAAAGGGGTACACATGCTTATTCTGACAGTGTAGCTAAGGGTATTGCCAGATGAGGCCGTCCCAAAGGCTCTCCTGACCCTCTGCCTCAGGTGGCAGAGTGTTTGAAGGGCAAGCCTTGGGATGGACAGCATCGCAGTGGATTCATTGCCGGGGCAGAGTGTATCTGCATGCCACACATGGGGGCAGGAACATCAATTAGGGATTTAGAAACATAAAAGGAAAGGCTAGTACAGAAAGAAATTTATCCACGCTTGGTCATCACGTCGGGTCCCAGCTCATAGTGCCAGTGCCCCTTGTCAGGGTCAACGGAGCCCGCCTGGCTTCTCCTGAGAGGCAGGGCTATGTAGCATAGCACATGCTGTGGGGAATCCCAAGCCATTAAGGGTGTGGGATTTTATCGGTGATTATTTTCCATTCTCACGGATGTATGGTGCCCAGTTTCACTTGAGCACAAACGCGATCCAGTCGTACATGTATATGCATCTTCTTTTGGTCGCAGTGTCTTCCATTTTGGTTCCACAGAAGTGGCCAGGTAGAATCCCTGTGCTATAGAGCAGGACTTCATTGCTAACACATGCCAAGCACAAGAGGTTGACGCTACCACTCCCAAATCCCAGGCCTTCCCACAGCCTCCCCCTACCATCTGGCAACCACAGCGATGTTTTCCAGTCTATGAGCTGCTTCTACATAGAAAGGTTCGTTGGTTCCATTTGCTAGCTTCCACATAGAAGGGATAGCCCTTGGTATGTGTCGTTCGTGTTCCGACTTAGTTCACCTAGTATGAAACGAGGTGTCACCTAGCTTCTCGTGCCACCTACATGGCTGCGAATGGCATTTTCCTCTTGCTCTGGGGTTTTCGGGGTTCTGCTTTTTTTTTTTTTTTTCTCAATGTTTGAGGAGCATTCCAATGTGTACATATCCACTCTCTTCCTAATCCAATCATCTCTCGATGGACATTGAGTAGTTTTCCATGGCTGGCTATTGGGAAGTGTGCTGCATGAACATAGCGGGGGCTTTTACATTTTTCAAAGACCCAATTCCGGAAATAGGACCAAGAGTGGGAGGCCTGGGTGCTGAGGTCGTCCGCTATTGATTTTTGTGGATTCCCTCGATCGTGTGGTCCATCGCGGTTGTCCACACGTACAAAAATACCCACCGTGGAGGAGGGCATCTTCTTGTCCACACCCTCTCAGGGATGTGTGCCTTGTAGACTTCCTAATGGTGGCCCTTCAGAGAGAGGTGGGTTGGTCCTGCAGAGTCCCTTTGACGTGCATGTCTCTCCTCATGAGGGATGCGGGGCACATGTCTCCCAGTGCTTTTTGCCCTCTGCATGTCTGTTTCGGGAAATGTCTCTTGAGGTCTTTTGCCATTTTCCCCTTGGGTTTGGGGTTTTGTTGGGCTGTTGGCTGGTGTCTGCGGTCGAGCTGTTGATTGGGAGACCCCAGGCTGACCTGGGCTCTGGTGCCAGGAGGAAAGTGCCTGAGGGTCGTGCATGGAAGGTGGTCAAACGGTGATCCTTTGGTGAGCAGCTGTGTTAATCCCTGGGCAGTTTCTCGCCTGAGGTCTCCTGAAACGCCGTCCTTGTCTTTACCTTGGAGCCTCTTCCGTTCCCTCAATACAGCTGGTCCGGAAATCGGACCTAAGGCTGGTAGATTGACTGCGAAAAAGGGAGGTGTCCCCAAGAGTCCCCCCAATCCCCTGGGGAACAGAGCTGTCTTTGTCCCTGTGGCGGGCGTGCTCACCTCTGCTGCTGGGAAAACATCGACGTGCAGACAACTCAGGCCAGCTGCGGTGGGGTCCATACACTAGGAAGCACGAGGGAAAGAGAGGACAAAAGGAATGAACGGAAAGAAGCAGTATTCTGGCATAGGAATGAAGGCGTCACAGCTGGAAAGCTATGAACAAAATCAGTGGGTACATACCTACGGACCTGTCTCCATAACGGCATCGTGGCAGGGCTATCTCCCAAAGGGAGAAGGCTGTCCTGATAGGATGGGTTGGGAGCTGAAGGTTTGCATGGAGTGGCAAGGTGGAGGTGGGCCTCCAGGCTCCGAAAGCCTTTGAGAGAGCAATGGCCCTCCTGGATTGGCCCTTCTTGCTAGATCAGGCCGGCGGCGGGGGCGGCCGCGGCGGCGGCAGCTGCGGGGGAAGGCCATTCCAGGAGCATATTGCCCCCAGCCAGTGCCGCCCTGGGGGGCGGCTGAGGCAGAGAGAGGAGGAAAACCTGAGAGTTGCTGTTAGAGCAGGTGTCCACAAGACGGCGCCAGAGCACCTTCTGGACCCAGGTGCAGCGGCAAGGCTGCAGGTGCAGGCTGAGTGGTGGGATGGAGAGTGTGTGGATAGGAAGCCACAGCAAGCGCCCAGAGGCCTTTGCGTTGGTTCCTGGGCACCGGGGACTGTCTGGTCCAAGACGCCTCCTGTCAGGCAGAGGACACAGGCGTCCCTGTAGCATTGGGAGGTGGATCGGCAGCCTGGTGGCTTGGGAGTGTGCTTCGAAGGCTGCTGGAAGGAGTCACTGGGTGTCGGAACGCCTTGTGTTCCTCCAGACGCAGGAGCGGAGACCCGCCCAGCATCTGTGTGGTCTCGGGAGCTGGCCATTTGCAAGGCCCTGACCGTCGGTGGTGGATGTGGGTGGAGAATCAGGCGGCTGCTGCTGCTGCTGCTGCTGCTGCTGCTGCTGCTGCTGCTGCTGCTGCTGCTGCTGCTGCTGTGGAAGGAATGGGGGGCTTTGGTGGCTTTGTGGTGGACCCAGAGCTGGGCGAATCCCTGTGCTTCTCCCTTCCAAAGGCTCAGGGGAGTTTCCTTCTTGCCTTTTGAGAGGAGCCTCCCGTTTCCGGACGGGGCCAGGGTATGGAGGCCTGAGCGAACCCAGGTCTGGTGAATGAAGCAGGGTTGATTGGAATCACCCAGCAAGCTCTCAGGGAGTTCCCTCGTGGCTGCCTGGCTTGAGAGTGTCTATCTGGCAGTGCTGTGGCTGTGGACATGGCTCCAGCGAGATCCAAGTCTGGCCAAAGGGCACCCCATTGTCACAGGGGGCATCGAGATCCATTTATAAAGACGAAGAGATGGGGACAGTATGAGCTTAATTGAGAAAGAAGAAAAGGGGTACACATGCTTATTCTGACAGTGTAGCTAAGGGTATTGCCAGATGAGGCCGTCCCAAAGGCTCTCCTGACCCTCTGCCTCAGGTGGCAGAGTGTTTGAAGGGCAAGCCTTGGGATGGACAGCATCGCAGTGGATTCATTGCCGGGGCAGAGTGTATCTGCATGCCACACATGGGGGCAGGAACATCAATTAGGGATTTAGAAACATAAAAGGAAAGGCTAGTACAGAAAGAAATTTATCCACGCTTGGTCATCACGTCGGGTCCCAGCTCATAGTGCCAGTGCCCCTTGTCAGGGTCAACGGAGCCCGCCTGGCTTCTCCTGAGAGGCAGGGCTATGTAGCATAGCACATGCTGTGGGGAATCCCAAGCCATTAAGGGTGTGGGATTTTATCGGTGATTATTTTCCATTCTCACGGATGTATGGTGCCCAGTTTCACTTGAGCACAAACGCGATCCAGTCGTACATGTATATGCATCTTCTTTTGGTCGCAGTGTCTTCCATTTTGGTTCCACAGAAGTGGCCAGGTAGAATCCCTGTGCTATAGAGCAGGACTTCATTGCTAACACATGCCAAGCACAAGAGGTTGACGCTACCACTCCCAAATCCCAGGCCTTCCCACAGCCTCCCCCTACCATCTGGCAACCACAGCGATGTTTTCCAGTCTATGAGCTGCTTCTACATAGAAAGGTTCGTTGGTTCCATTTGCTAGCTTCCACATAGAAGGGATAGCCCTTGGTATGTGTCGTTCGTGTTCCGACTTAGTTCACCTAGTATGAAACGAGGTGTCACCTAGCTTCTCGTGCCACCTACATGGCTGCGAATGGCATTTTCCTCTTGCTCTGGGGTTTTCGGGGTTCTGCTTTTTTTTTTTTTTCTCAATGTTTGAGGAGCATTCCAATGTGTACATATCCACTCTCTTCCTAATCCAATCATCTCTCGATGGACATTGAGTAGTTTTCCATGGCTGGCTATTGGGAAGTGTGCTGCATGAACATAGCGGGGGCTTTTACATTTTTCAAAGACCCAATTCCGGAAATAGGACCAAGAGTGGGAGGCCTGGGTGCTGAGGTCGTCCGCTATTGATTTTTGTGGATTCCCTCGATCGTGTGGTCCATCGCGGTTGTCCACACGTACAAAAATACCCACCGTGGAGGAGGGCATCTTCTTGTCCACACCCTCTCAGGGATGTGTGCCTTGTAGACTTCCTAATGGTGGCCCTTCAGAGAGAGGTGGGTTGGTCCTGCAGAGTCCCTTTGACGTGCATGTCTCTCCTCATGAGGGATGCGGGGCACATGTCTCCCAGTGCTTTTTGCCCTCTGCATGTCTGTTTCGGGAAATGTCTCTTGAGGTCTTTTGCCATTTTCCCCTTGGGTTTGGGGTTTTGTTGGGCTGTTGGCTGGTGTCTGCGGTCGAGCTGTTGATTGGGAGACCCCAGGCTGACCTGGGCTCTGGTGCCAGGAGGAAAGTGCCTGAGGGTCGTGCATGGAAGGTGGTCAAACGGTGATCCTTTGGTGAGCAGCTGTGTTAATCCCTGGGCAGTTTCTCGCCTGAGGTCTCCTGAAACGCCGTCCTTGTCTTTACCTTGGAGCCTCTTCCGTTCCCTCAATACAGCTGGTCCGGAAATCGGACCTAAGGCTGGTAGATTGACTGCGAAAAAGGGAGGTGTCCCCAAGAGTCCCCCCAATCCCCTGGGGAACAGAGCTGTCTTTGTCCCTGTGGCGGGCGTGCTCACCTCTGCTGCTGGGAAAACATCGACGTGCAGACAACTCAGGCCAGCTGCGGTGGGGTCCATACACTAGGAAGCACGAGGGAAAGAGAGGACAAAAGGAATGAACGGAAAGAAGCAGTATTCTGGCATAGGAATGAAGGCGTCACAGCTGGAAAGCTATGAACAAAATCAGTGGGTACATACCTACGGACCTGTCTCCATAACGGCATCGTGGCAGGGCTATCTCCCAAAGGGAGAAGGCTGTCCTGATAGGATGGGTTGGGAGCTGAAGGTTTGCATGGAGTGGCAAGGTGGAGGTGGGCCTCCAGGCTCCGAAAGCCTTTGAGAGAGCAATGGCCCTCCTGGATTGGCCCTTCTTGCTAGATCAGGCCGGCGGCGGGGGCGGCCGCGGCGGCGGCAGCTGCGGGGGAAGGCCATTCCAGGAGCATATTGCCCCCAGCCAGTGCCGCCCTGGGGGGCGGCTGAGGCAGAGAGAGGAGGAAAACCTGAGAGTTGCTGTTAGAGCAGGTGTCCACAAGACGGCGCCAGAGCACCTTCTGGACCCAGGTGCAGCGGCAAGGCTGCAGGTGCAGGCTGAGTGGTGGGATGGAGAGTGTGTGGATAGGAAGCCACAGCAAGCGCCCAGAGGCCTTTGCGTTGGTTCCTGGGCACCGGGGACTGTCTGGTCCAAGACGCCTCCTGTCAGGCAGAGGACACAGGCGTCCCTGTAGCATTGGGAGGTGGATCGGCAGCCTGGTGGCTTGGGAGTGTGCTTCGAAGGCTGCTGGAAGGAGTCACTGGGTGTCGGAACGCCTTGTGTTCCTCCAGACGCAGGAGCGGAGACCCGCCCAGCATCTGTGTGGTCTCGGGAGCTGGCCATTTGCAAGGCCCTGACCGTCGGTGGTGGATGTGGGTGGAGAATCAGGCGGCTGCTGCTGCTGCTGCTGCTGCTGCTGCTGCTGCTGCTGCTGCTGCTGCTGCTGCTGTGGAAGGAATGGGGGGCTTTGGTGGCTTTGTGGTGGACCCAGAGCTGGGCGAATCCCTGTGCTTCTCCCTTCCAAAGGCTCAGGGGAGTTTCCTTCTTGCCTTTTGAGAGGAGCCTCCCGTTTCCGGACGGGGCCAGGGTATGGAGGCCTGAGCGAACCCAGGTCTGGTGAATGAAGCAGGGTTGATTGGAATCACCCAGCAAGCTCTCAGGGAGTTCCCTCGTGGCTGCCTGGCTTGAGAGTGTCTATCTGGCAGTGCTGTGGCTGTGGACATGGCTCCAGCGAGATCCAAGTCTGGCCAAAGGGCACCCCATTGTCACAGGGGGCATCGAGATCCATTTATAAAGACGAAGAGATGGGGACAGTATGAGCTTAATTGAGAAAGAAGAAAAGGGGTACACATGCTTATTCTGACAGTGTAGCTAAGGGTATTGCCAGATGAGGCCGTCCCAAAGGCTCTCCTGACCCTCTGCCTCAGGTGGCAGAGTGTTTGAAGGGCAAGCCTTGGGATGGACAGCATCGCAGTGGATTCATTGCCGGGGCAGAGTGTATCTGCATGCCACACATGGGGGCAGGAACATCAATTAGGGATTTAGAAACATAAAAGGAAAGGCTAGTACAGAAAGAAATTTATCCACGCTTGGTCATCACGTCGGGTCCCAGCTCATAGTGCCAGTGCCCCTTGTCAGGGTCAACGGAGCCCGCCTGGCTTCTCCTGAGAGGCAGGGCTATGTAGCATAGCACATGCTGTGGGGAATCCCAAGCCATTAAGGGTGTGGGATTTTATCGGTGATTATTTTCCATTCTCACGGATGTATGGTGCCCAGTTTCACTTGAGCACAAACGCGATCCAGTCGTACATGTATATGCATCTTCTTTTGGTCGCAGTGTCTTCCATTTTGGTTCCACAGAAGTGGCCAGGTAGAATCCCTGTGCTATAGAGCAGGACTTCATTGCTAACACATGCCAAGCACAAGAGGTTGACTCTACCACTCCCAAATCCCAGGCCTTCCCACAGCCTCCCCCTACCATCTGGCAACCACAGCGATGTTTTCCAGTCTATGAGCTGCTTCTACATAGAAAGGTTCGTTGGTTCCATTTGCTAGCTTCCACATAGAAGGGATAGCCCTTGGTATGTGTCGTTCGTGTTCCGACTTAGTTCACCTAGTATGAAACGAGGTGTCACCTAGCTTCTCGTGCCACCTACATGGCTGCGAATGGCATTTTCCTCTTGCTCTGGGGTTTTCGGGGTTCTGCTTTTTTTTTTTTTTCTCAATGTTTGAGGAGCATTCCAATGTGTACATATCCACTCTCTTCCTAATCCAATCATCTCTCGATGGACATTGAGTAGTTTTCCATGGCTGGCTATTGGGAAGTGTGCTGCATGAACATAGCGGGGGCTTTTACATTTTTCAAAGACCCAATTCCAGAAATAGGACCAAGAGTGGGAGGCCTGGGTGCTGAGGTCGTCCGCTATTGATTTTTGTGGATTCCCTCGATCGTGTGGTCCATCGCGGTTGTCCACACGTACAAAAATACCCACCGTGGAGGAGGGCATCTTCTTGTCCACACCCTCTCAGGGATGTGTGCCTTGTAGACTTCCTAATGGTGGCCCTTCAGAGAGAGGTGGGTTGGTCCTGCAGAGTCCCTTTGACGTGCATGTCTCTCCTCATGAGGGATGCGGGGCACATGTCTCCCAGTGCTTTTTGCCCTCTGCATGTCTGTTTCGGGAAATGTCTCTTGAGGTCTTTTGCCATTTTCCCCTTGGGTTTGGGGTTTTGTTGGGCTGTTGGCTGGTGTCTGCGGTCGAGCTGTTGATTGGGAGACCCCAGGCTGACCTGGGCTCTGGTGCCAGGAGGAAAGTGCCTGAGGGTCGTGCATGGAAGGTGGTCAAACGGTGATCCTTTGGTGAGCAGCTGTGTTAATCCCTGGGCAGTTTCTCGCCTGAGGTCTCCTGAAACGCCGTCCTTGTCTTTACCTTGGAGCCTCTTCCGTTCCCTCAATACAGCTGGTCCGGAAATCGGACCTAAGGCTGGTAGATTGACTGCGAAAAAGGGAGGTGTCCCCAAGAGTCCCCCCAATCCCCTGGGGAACAGAGCTGTCTTTGTCCCTGTGGCGGGCGTGCTCACCTCTGCTGCTGGGAAAACATCGACGTGCAGACAACTCAGGCCAGCTGCGGTGGGGTCCATACACTAGGAAGCACGAGGGAAAGAGAGGACAAAAGGAATGAACGGAAAGAAGCAGTATTCTGGCATAGGAATGAAGGCGTCACAGCTGGAAAGCTATGAACAAAATCAGTGGGTACATACCTACGGACCTGTCTCCATAACGGCATCGTGGCAGGGCTATCTCCCAAAGGGAGAAGGCTGTCCTGATAGGATGGGTTGGGAGCTGAAGGTTTGCATGGAGTGGCAAGGTGGAGGTGGGCCTCCAGGCTCCGAAAGCCTTTGAGAGAGCAATGGCCCTCCTGGATTGGCCCTTCTTGCTAGATCAGGCCGGCGGCGGGGGCGGCCGCGGCGGCGGCAGCTGCGGGGGAAGGCCATTCCAGGAGCATATTGCCCCCAGCCAGTGCCGCCCTGGGGGGCGGCTGAGGCAGAGAGAGGAGGAAAACCTGAGAGTTGCTGTTAGAGCAGGTGTCCACAAGACGGCGCCAGAGCACCTTCTGGACCCAGGTGCAGCGGCAAGGCTGCAGGTGCAGGCTGAGTGGTGGGATGGAGAGTGTGTGGATAGGAAGCCACAGCAAGCGCCCAGAGGCCTTTGCGTTGGTTCCTGGGCACTGGGGACTGTCTGGTCCAAGACGCCTCCTGTCAGGCAGAGGACACAGGCGTCCCTGTAGCATTGGGAGGTGGATCGGCAGCCTGGTGGCTTGGGAGTGTGCTTCGAAGGCTGCTGGAAGGAGTCACTGGGTGTCGGAACGCCTTGTGTTCCTCCAGACGCAGGAGCGGAGACCCGCCCAGCATCTGTGTGGTCTCGGGAGCTGGCCATTTGCAAGGCCCTGACCGTCGGTGGTGGATGTGGGTGGAGAATCAGGCGGCTGCTGCTGCTGCTGCTGCTGCTGCTGCTGCTGCTGCTGCTGTGGAAGGAATGGGGGGCTTTGGTGGCTTTGTGGTGGACCCAGAGCTGGGCGAATCCCTGTGCTTCTCCCTTCCAAAGGCTCAGGGGAGTTTCCTTCTTGCCTTTTGAGAGGAGCCTCCCGTTTCCGGACGGGGCCAGGGTATGGAGGCCTGAGCGAACCCAGGTCTGGTGAATGAAGCAGGGTTGATTGGAATCACCCAGCAAGCTCTCAGGGAGTTCCCTCGTGGCTGCCTGGCTTGAGAGTGTCTATCTGGCAGTGCTGTGGCTGTGGACATGGCTCCAGCGAGATCCAAGTCTGGCCAAAGGGCACCCCATTGTCACAGGGGGCATCGAGATCCATTTATAAAGACGAAGAGATGGGGACAGTATGAGCTTAATTGAGAAAGAAGAAAAGGGGTACACATGCTTATTCTGACAGTGTAGCTAAGGGTATTGCCAGATGAGGCCGTCCCAAAGGCTCTCCTGACCCTCTGCCTCAGGTGGCAGAGTGTTTGAAGGGCAAGCCTTGGGATGGACAGCATCGCAGTGGATTCATTGCCGGGGCAGAGTGTATCTGCATGCCACACATGGGGGCAGGAACATCAATTAGGGATTTAGAAACATAAAAGGAAAGGCTAGTACAGAAAGAAATTTATCCACGCTTGGTCATCACGTCGGGTCCCAGCTCATAGTGCCAGTGCCCCTTGTCAGGGTCAACGGAGCCCGCCTGGCTTCTCCTGAGAGGCAGGGCTATGTAGCATAGCACATGCTGTGGGGAATCCCAAGCCATTAAGGGTGTGGGATTTTATCGGTGATTATTTTCCATTCTCACGGATGTATGGTGCCCAGTTTCACTTGAGCACAAACGCGATCCAGTCGTACATGTATATGCATCTTCTTTTGGTCGCAGTGTCTTCCATTTTGGTTCCACAGAAGTGGCCAGGTAGAATCCCTGTGCTATAGAGCAGGACTTCATTGCTAACACATGCCAAGCACAAGAGGTTGACGCTACCACTCCCAAATCCCAGGCCTTCCCACAGCCTCCCCCTACCATCTGGCAACCACAGCGATGTTTTCCAGTCTATGAGCTGCTTCTACATAGAAAGGTTCGTTGGTTCCATTTGCTAGCTTCCACATAGAAGGGATAGCCCTTGGTATGTGTCGTTCGTGTTCCGACTTAGTTCACCTAGTATGAAACGAGGTGTCACCTAGCTTCTCGTGCCACCTACATGGCTGCGAATGGCATTTTCCTCTTGCTCTGGGGTTTTCGGGGTTCTGCTTTTTTTTTTTTTTTCTCAATGTTTGAGGAGCATTCCAATGTGTACATATCCACTCTCTTCCTAATCCAATCATCTCTCGATGGACATTGAGTTGTTTGCCATGGCTGGCTATTGGGAAGTGTGCTGCATGAACATAGCGGGGGCTTTTACATTTTTCAAAGACCCAATTCCGGAAATAGGACCAAGAGTGGGAGGCCTGGGTGCTGAGGTCGTCCGCTATTGATTTTTGTGGATTCCCTCGATCGTGTGGTCCATCGCGGTTGTCCACACGTACAAAAATACCCACCGTGGAGGAGGGCATCTTCTTGTCCACACCCTCTCAGGGATGTGTGCCTTGTAGACTTCCTAATGGTGGCCCTTCAGAGAGAGGTGGGTTGGTCCTGCAGAGTCCCTTTGACGTGCATGTCTCTCCTCATGAGGGATGCGGGGCACATGTCTCCCAGTGCTTTTTGCCCTCTGCATGTCTGTTTCGGGAAATGTCTCTTGAGGTCTTTTGCCATTTTCCCCTTGGGTTTGGGGTTTTGTTGGGCTGTTGGCTGGTGTCTGCGGTCGAGCTGTTGATTGGGAGACCCCAGGCTGACCTGGGCTCTGGTGCCAGGAGGAAAGTGCCTGAGGGTCGTGCATGGAAGGTGGTCAAACGGTGATCCTTTGGTGAGCAGCTGTGTTAATCCCTGGGCAGTTTCTCGCCTGAGGTCTCCTGAAACGCCGTCCTTGTCTTTACCTTGGAGCCTCTTCCGTTCCCTCAATACAGCTGGTCCGGAAATCGGACCTAAGGCTGGTAGATTGACTGCGAAAAAGGGAGGTGTCCCCAAGAGTCCCCCCAATCCCCTGGGGAACAGAGCTGTCTTTGTCCCTGTGGCGGGCGTGCTCACCTCTGCTGCTGGGAAAACATCGACGTGCAGACAACTCAGGCCAGCTGCGGTGGGGTCCATACACTAGGAAGCACGAGGGAAAGAGAGGACAAAAGGAATGAACGGAAAGAAGCAGTATTCTGGCATAGGAATGAAGGCGTCACAGCTGGAAAGCTATGAACAAAATCAGTGGGTACATACCTACGGACCTGTCTCCATAACGGCATCGTGGCAGGGCTATCTCCCAAAGGGAGAAGGCTGTCCTGATAGGATGGGTTGGGAGCTGAAGGTTTGCATGGAGTGGCAAGGTGGAGGTGGGCCTCCAGGCTCCGAAAGCCTTTGAGAGAGCAATGGCCCTCCCGGATTGGCCCTTCTTGCTAGATCAGGCCGGCGGCGGGGGCGGCCGCGGCGGCGGCAGCTGCGGGGGAAGGCCATTCCAGGAGCATATTGCCCCCAGCCAGTGCCGCCCTGGGGGGCGGCTGAGGCAGAGAGAGGAGGAAAACCTGAGAGTTGCTGTTAGAGCAGGTGTCCACAAGACGGCGCCAGAGCACCTTCTGGACCCAGGTGCAGCGGCAAGGCTGCAGGTGCAGGCTGAGTGGTGGGATGGAGAGTGTGTGGATAGGAAGCCACAGCAAGCGCCCAGAGGCCTTTGCGTTGGTTCCTGGGCACCGGGGACTGTCTGGTCCAAGACGCCTCCTGTCAGGCAGAGGACACAGGCGTCCCTGTAGCATTGGGAGGTGGATCGGCAGCCTGGTGGCTTGGGAGTGTGCTTCGAAGGCTGCTGGAAGGAGTCACTGGGTGTCGGAACGCCTTGTGTTCCTCCAGACGCAGGAGCGGAGACCCGCCCAGCATCTGTGTGGTCTCGGGAGCTGGCCATTTGCAAGGCCCTGACCGTCGGTGGTGGATGTGGGTGGAGAATCAGGCGGCGGCTGCTGCTGCTGCTGCTGCTGCTGCTGCTGCTGCTGCTGCTGTGGAAGGAATGGGGGGCTTTGGTGGCTTTGTGGTGGACCCAGAGCTGGGCGAATCCCTGTGCTTCTCCCTTCCAAAGGCTCAGGGGAGTTTCCTTCTTGCCTTTTGAGAGGAGCCTCCCGTTTCCGGACGGGGCCAGGGTATGGAGGCCTGAGCGAACCCAGGTCTGGTGAATGAAGCAGGGTTGATTGGAATCACCCAGCAAGCTCTCAGGGAGTTCCCTCGTGGCTGCCTGGCTTGAGAGTGTCTATCTGGCAGTGCTGTGGCTGTGGACATGGCTCCAGCGAGATCCAAGTCTGGCCAAAGGGCACCCCATTGTCACAGGGGGCATCGAGATCCATTTATAAAGACGAAGAGATGGGGACAGTATGAGCTTAATTGAGAAAGAAGAAAAGGGGTACACATGCTTATTCTGACAGTGTAGCTAAGGGTATTGCCAGATGAGGCCGTCCCAAAGGCTCTCCTGACCCTCTGCCTCAGGTGGCAGAGTGTTTGAAGGGCAAGCCTTGGGATGGACAGCATCGCAGTGGATTCATTGCCGGGGCAGAGTGTATCTGCATGCCACACATGGGGGCAGGAACATCAATTAGGGATTTAGAAACATAAAAGGAAAGGCTAGTACAGAAAGAAATTTATCCACGCTTGGTCATCACGTCGGGTCCCAGCTCATAGTGCCAGTGCCCCTTGTCAGGGTCAACGGAGCCCGCCTGGCTTCTCCTGAGAGGCAGGGCTATGTAGCATAGCACATGCTGTGGGGAATCCCAAGCCATTAAGGGTGTGGGATTTTATCGGTGATTATTTTCCATTCTCACGGATGTATGGTGCCCAGTTTCACTTGAGCACAAACGCGATCCAGTCGTACATGTATATGCATCTTCTTTTGGTCGCAGTGTCTTCCATTTTGGTTCCACAGAAGTGGCCAGGTAGAATCCCTGTGCTATAGAGCAGGACTTCATTGCTAACACATGCCAAGCACAAGAGGTTGACGCTACCACTCCCAAATCCCAGGCCTTCCCACAGCCTCCCCCTACCATCTGGCAACCACAGCGATGTTTTCCAGTCTATGAGCTGCTTCTACATAGAAAGGTTCGTTGGTTCCATTTGCTAGCTTCCACATAGAAGGGATAGCCCTTGGTATGTGTCGTTCGTGTTCCGACTTAGTTCACCTAGTATGAAACGAGGTGTCACCTAGCTTCTCGTGCCACCTACATGGCTGCGAATGGCATTTTCCTCTTGCTCTGGGGTTTTCGGGGTTCTGCTTTTTTTTTTTTTTTCTCAATGTTTGAGGAGCATTCCAATGTGTACATATCCACTCTCTTCCTAATCCAATCATCTCTCGATGGACATTGAGTTGTTTGCCATGGCTGGCTATTGGGAAGTGTGCTGCATGAACATAGCGGGGGCTTTTACATTTTTCAAAGACCCAATTCCGGAAATAGGACCAAGAGTGGGAGGCCTGGGTGCTGAGGTCGTCCGCTATTGATTTTTGTGGATTCCCTCGATCGTGTGGTCCATCGCGGTTGTCCACACGTACAAAAATACCCACCGTGGAGGAGGGCATCTTCTTGTCCACACCCTCTCAGGGATGTGTGCCTTGTAGACTTCCTAATGGTGGCCCTTCAGAGAGAGGTGGGTTGGTCCTGCAGAGTCCCTTTGACGTGCATGTCTCTCCTCATGAGGGATGCGGGGCACATGTCTCCCAGTGCTTTTTGCCCTCTGCATGTCTGTTTCGGGAAATGTCTCTTGAGGTCTTTTGCCATTTTCCCCTTGGGTTTGGGGTTTTGTTGGGCTGTTGGCTGGTGTCTGCGGTCGAGCTGTTGATTGGGAGACCCCAGGCTGACCTGGGCTCTGGTGCCAGGAGGAAAGTGCCTGAGGGTCGTGCATGGAAGGTGGTCAAACGGTGATCCTTTGGTGAGCAGCTGTGTTAATCCCTGGGCAGTTTCTCGCCTGAGGTCTCCTGAAACGCCGTCCTTGTCTTTACCTTGGAGCCTCTTCCGTTCCCTCAATACAGCTGGTCCGGAAATCGGACCTAAGGCTGGTAGATTGACTGCGAAAAAGGGAGGTGTCCCCAAGAGTCCCCCCAATCCCCTGGGGAACAGAGCTGTCTTTGTCCCTGTGGCGGGCGTGCTCACCTCTGCTGCTGGGAAAACATCGACGTGCAGACAACTCAGGCCAGCTGCGGTGGGGTCCATACACTAGGAAGCACGAGGGAAAGAGAGGACAAAAGGAATGAACGGAAAGAAGCAGTATTCTGGCATAGGAATGAAGGCGTCACAGCTGGAAAGCTATGAACAAAATCAGTGGGTACATACCTACGGACCTGTCTCCATAACGGCATCGTGGCAGGGCTATCTCCCAAAGGGAGAAGGCTGTCCTGATAGGATGGGTTGGGAGCTGAAGGTTTGCATGGAGTGGCAAGGTGGAGGTGGGCCTCCAGGCTCCGAAAGCCTTTGAGAGAGCAATGGCCCTCCCGGATTGGCCCTTCTTGCTAGATCAGGCCGGCGGCGGGGGCGGCCGCGGCGGCGGCAGCTGCGGGGGAAGGCCATTCCAGGAGCATATTGCCCCCAGCCAGTGCCGCCCTGGGGGGCGGCTGAGGCAGAGAGAGGAGGAAAACCTGAGAGTTGCTGTTAGAGCAGGTGTCCACAAGACGGCGCCAGAGCACCTTCTGGACCCAGGTGCAGCGGCAAGGCTGCAGGTGCAGGCTGAGTGGTGGGATGGAGAGTGTGTGGATAGGAAGCCACAGCAAGCGCCCAGAGGCCTTTGCGTTGGTTCCTGGGCACTGGGGACTGTCTGGTCCAAGACGCCTCCTGTCAGGCAGAGGACACAGGCGTCCCTGTAGCATTGGGAGGTGGATCGGCAGCCTGGTGGCTTGGGAGTGTGCTTCGAAGGCTGCTGGAAGGAGTCACTGGGTGTCGGAACGCCTTGTGTTCCTCCAGACGCAGGAGCGGAGACCCGCCCAGCATCTGTGTGGTCTCGGGAGCTGGCCATTTGCAAGGCCCTGACCGTCGGTGGTGGATGTGGGTGGAGAATCAGGCGGCTGCTGCTGCTGCTGCTGCTGCTGCTGCTGCTGCTGCTGCTGTGGAAGGAATGGGGGGCTTTGGTGGCTTTGTGGTGGACCCAGAGCTGGGCGAATCCCTGTGCTTCTCCCTTCCAAAGGCTCAGGGGAGTTTCCTTCTTGCCTTTTGAGAGGAGCCTCCCGTTTCCGGACGGGGCCAGGGTATGGAGGCCTGAGCGAACCCAGGTCTGGTGAATGAAGCAGGGTTGATTGGAATCACCCAGCAAGCTCTCAGGGAGTTCCCTCGTGGCTGCCTGGCTTGAGAGTGTCTATCTGGCAGTGCTGTGGCTGTGGACATGGCTCCAGCGAGATCCAAGTCTGGCCAAAGGGCACCCCATTGTCACAGGGGGCATCGAGATCCATTTATAAAGACGAAGAGATGGGGACAGTATGAGCTTAATTGAGAAAGAAGAAAAGGGGTACACATGCTTATTCTGACAGTGTAGCTAAGGGTATTGCCAGATGAGGCCGTCCCAAAGGCTCTCCTGACCCTCTGCCTCAGGTGGCAGAGTGTTTGAAGGGCAAGCCTTGGGATGGACAGCATCGCAGTGGATTCATTGCCGGGGCAGAGTGTATCTGCATGCCACACATGGGGGCAGGAACATCAATTAGGGATTTAGAAACATAAAAGGAAAGGCTAGTACAGAAAGAAATTTATCCACGCTTGGTCATCACGTCGGGTCCCAGCTCATAGTGCCAGTGCCCCTTGTCAGGGTCAACGGAGCCCGCCTGGCTTCTCCTGAGAGGCAGGGCTATGTAGCATAGCACATGCTGTGGGGAATCCCAAGCCATTAAGGGTGTGGGATTTTATCGGTGATTATTTTCCATTCTCACGGATGTATGGTGCCCAGTTTCACTTGAGCACAAACGCGATCCAGTCGTACATGTATATGCATCTTCTTTTGGTCGCAGTGTCTTCCATTTTGGTTCCACAGAAGTGGCCAGGTAGAATCCCTGTGCTATAGAGCAGGACTTCATTGCTAACACATGCCAAGCACAAGAGGTTGACGCTACCACTCCCAAATCCCAGGCCTTCCCACAGCCTCCCCCTACCATCTGGCAACCACAGCGATGTTTTCCAGTCTATGAGCTGCTTCTACATAGAAAGGTTCGTTGGTTCCATTTGCTAGCTTCCACATAGAAGGGATAGCCCTTGGTATGTGTCGTTCGTGTTCCGACTTAGTTCACCTAGTATGAAACGAGGTGTCACCTAGCTTCTCGTGCCACCTACATGGCTGCGAATGGCATTTTCCTCTTGCTCTGGGGTTTTCGGGGTTCTGCTTTTTTTTTTTTTTTCTCAATGTTTGAGGAGCATTCCAATGTGTACATATCCACTCTCTTCCTAATCCAATCATCTCTCGATGGACATTGAGTTGTTTGCCATGGCTGGCTATTGGGAAGTGTGCTGCATGAACATAGCGGGGGCTTTTACATTTTTCAAAGACCCAATTCCGGAAATAGGACCAAGAGTGGGAGGCCTGGGTGCTGAGGTCGTCCGCTATTGATTTTTGTGGATTCCCTCGATCGTGTGGTCCATCGCGGTTGTCCACACGTACAAAAATACCCACCGTGGAGGAGGGCATCTTCTTGTCCACACCCTCTCAGGGATGTGTGCCTTGTAGACTTCCTAATGGTGGCCCTTCAGAGAGAGGTGGGTTGGTCCTGCAGAGTCCCTTTGACGTGCATGTCTCTCCTCATGAGGGATGCGGGGCACATGTCTCCCAGTGCTTTTTGCCCTCTGCATGTCTGTTTCGGGAAATGTCTCTTGAGGTCTTTTGCCATTTTCCCCTTGGGTTTGGGGTTTTGTTGGGCTGTTGGCTGGTGTCTGCGGTCGAGCTGTTGATTGGGAGACCCCAGGCTGACCTGGGCTCTGGTGCCAGGAGGAAAGTGCCTGAGGGTCGTGCATGGAAGGTGGTCAAACGGTGATCCTTTGGTGAGCAGCTGTGTTAATCCCTGGGCAGTTTCTCGCCTGAGGTCTCCTGAAACGCCGTCCTTGTCTTTACCTTGGAGCCTCTTCCGTTCCCTCAATACAGCTGGTCCGGAAATCGGACCTAAGGCTGGTAGATTGACTGCGAAAAAGGGAGGTGTCCCCAAGAGTCCCCCCAATCCCCTGGGGAACAGAGCTGTCTTTGTCCCTGTGGCGGGCGTGCTCACCTCTGCTGCTGGGAAAACATCGACGTGCAGACAACTCAGGCCAGCTGCGGTGGGGTCCATACACTAGGAAGCACGAGGGAAAGAGAGGACAAAAGGAATGAACGGAAAGAAGCAGTATTCTGGCATAGGAATGAAGGCGTCACAGCTGGAAAGCTATGAACAAAATCAGTGGGTACATACCTACGGACCTGTCTCCATAACGGCATCGTGGCAGGGCTATCTCCCAAAGGGAGAAGGCTGTCCTGATAGGATGGGTTGGGAGCTGAAGGTTTGCATGGAGTGGCAAGGTGGAGGTGGGCCTCCAGGCTCCGAAAGCCTTTGAGAGAGCAATGGCCCTCCCGGATTGGCCCTTCTTGCTAGATCAGGCCGGCGGCGGGGGCGGCCGCGGCGGCGGCAGCTGCGGGGGAAGGCCATTCCAGGAGCATATTGCCCCCAGCCAGTGCCGCCCTGGGGGGCGGCTGAGGCAGAGAGAGGAGGAAAACCTGAGAGTTGCTGTTAGAGCAGGTGTCCACAAGACGGCGCCAGAGCACCTTCTGGACCCAGGTGCAGCGGCAAGGCTGCAGGTGCAGGCTGAGTGGTGGGATGGAGAGTGTGTGGATAGGAAGCCACAGCAAGCGCCCAGAGGCCTTTGCGTTGGTTCCTGGGCACTGGGGACTGTCTGGTCCAAGACGCCTCCTGTCAGGCAGAGGACACAGGCGTCCCTGTAGCATTGGGAGGTGGATCGGCAGCCTGGTGGCTTGGGAGTGTGCTTCGAAGGCTGCTGGAAGGAGTCACTGGGTGTCGGAACGCCTTGTGTTCCTCCAGACGCAGGAGCGGAGACCCGCCCAGCATCTGTGTGGTCTCGGGAGCTGGCCATTTGCAAGGCCCTGACCGTCGGTGGTGGATGTGGGTGGAGAATCAGGCGGCTGCTGCTGCTGCTGCTGCTGCTGCTGCTGCTGCTGCTGCTGCTGCTGCTGCTGCTGTGGAAGGAATGGGGGGCTTTGGTGGCTTTGTGGTGGACCCAGAGCTGGGCGAATCCCTGTGCTTCTCCCTTCCAAAGGCTCAGGGGAGTTTCCTTCTTGCCTTTTGAGAGGAGCCTCCCGTTTCCGGACGGGGCCAGGGTATGGAGGCCTGAGCGAACCCAGGTCTGGTGAATGAAGCAGGGTTGATTGGAATCACCCAGCAAGCTCTCAGGGAGTTCCCTCGTGGCTGCCTGGCTTGAGAGTGTCTATCTGTCAGTGCTGTGGCTGTGGACATGGCTCCAGCGAGATCCAAGTCTGGCCAAAGGTCACCCCATTGTCACAGGGGGCATCGAGATCCATTTATAAAGACGAAGAGATGGGGACAGTATGAGCTTAATTGAGAAAGAAGAAAAGGGGTACACATGCTTATTCTGACAGTGTAGCTAAGGGTATTGCCAGATGAGGCCGTCCCAAAGGCTCTCCTGACCCTCTGCCTCAGGTGGCAGAGTGTTTGAAGGGCAAGCCTTGGGATGGACAGCATCGCAGTGGATTCATTGCCGGGGCAGAGTGTATCTGCATGCCACACATGGGGGCAGGAACATCAATTAGGGATTTAGAAACATAAAAGGAAAGGCTAGTACAGAAAGAAATTTATCCACGCTTGGTCATCACGTCGGGTCCCAGCTCATAGTGCCAGTGCCCCTTGTCAGGGTCAACGGAGCCCGCCTGGCTTCTCCTGAGAGGCAGGGCTATGTAGCATAGCACATGCTGTGGGGAATCCCAAGCCATTAAGGGTGTGGGATTTTATCGGTGATTATTTTCCATTCTCACGGATGTATGGTGCCCAGTTTCACTTGAGCACAAACGCGATCCAGTCGTACATGTATATGCATCTTCTTTTGGTCGCAGTGTCTTCCATTTTGGTTCCACAGAAGTGGCCAGGTAGAATCCCTGTGCTATAGAGCAGGACTTCATTGCTAACACATGCCAAGCACAAGAGGTTGACGCTACCACTCCCAAATCCCAGGCCTTCCCACAGCCTCCCCCTACCATCTGGCAACCACAGCGATGTTTTCCAGTCTATGAGCTGCTTCTACATAGAAAGGTTCGTTGGTTCCATTTGCTAGCTTCCACATAGAAGGGATAGCCCTTGGTATGTGTCGTTCGTGTTCCGACTTAGTTCACCTAGTATGAAACGAGGTGTCACCTAGCTTCTCGTGCCACCTACATGGCTGCGAATGGCATTTTCCTCTTGCTCTGGGGTTTTCGGGGTTCTGCTTTTTTTTTTTTTTTCTCAATGTTTGAGGAGCATTCCAATGTGTACATATCCACTCTCTTCCTAATCCAATCATCTCTCGATGGACATTGAGTTGTTTGCCATGGCTGGCTATTGGGAAGTGTGCTGCATGAACATAGCGGGGGCTTTTACATTTTTCAAAGACCCAATTCCGGAAATAGGACCAAGAGTGGGAGGCCTGGGTGCTGAGGTCGTCCGCTATTGATTTTTGTGGATTCCCTCGATCGTGTGGTCCATCGCGGTTGTCCACACGTACAAAAATACCCACCGTGGAGGAGGGCATCTTCTTGTCCACACCCTCTCAGGGATGTGTGCCTTGTAGACTTCCTAATGGTGGCCCTTCAGAGAGAGGTGGGTTGGTCCTGCAGAGTCCCTTTGACGTGCATGTCTCTCCTCATGAGGGATGCGGGGCACATGTCTCCCAGTGCTTTTTGCCCTCTGCATGTCTGTTTCGGGAAATGTCTCTTGAGGTCTTTTGCCATTTTCCCCTTGGGTTTGGGGTTTTGTTGGGCTGTTGGCTGGTGTCTGCGGTCGAGCTGTTGATTGGGAGACCCCAGGCTGACCTGGGCTCTGGTGCCAGGAGGAAAGTGCCTGAGGGTCGTGCATGGAAGGTGGTCAAACGGTGATCCTTTGGTGAGCAGCTGTGTTAATCCCTGGGCAGTTTCTCGCCTGAGGTCTCCTGAAACGCCGTCCTTGTCTTTACCTTGGAGCCTCTTCCGTTCCCTCAATACAGCTGGTCCGGAAATCGGACCTAAGGCTGGTAGATTGACTGCGAAAAAGGGAGGTGTCCCCAAGAGTCCCCCCAATCCCCTGGGGAACAGAGCTGTCTTTGTCCCTGTGGCGGGCGTGCTCACCTCTGCTGCTGGGAAAACATCGACGTGCAGACAACTCAGGCCAGCTGCGGTGGGGTCCATACACTAGGAAGCACGAGGGAAAGAGAGGACAAAAGGAATGAACGGAAAGAAGCAGTATTCTGGCATAGGAATGAAGGCGTCACAGCTGGAAAGCTATGAACAAAATCAGTGGGTACATACCTACGGACCTGTCTCCATAACGGCATCGTGGCAGGGCTATCTCCCAAAGGGAGAAGGCTGTCCTGATAGGATGGGTTGGGAGCTGAAGGTTTGCATGGAGTGGCAAGGTGGAGGTGGGCCTCCAGGCTCCGAAAGCCTTTGAGAGAGCAATGGCCCTCCCGGATTGGCCCTTCTTGCTAGATCAGGCCGGCGGCGGGGGCGGCCGCGGCGGCGGCAGCTGCGGGGGAAGGCCATTCCAGGAGCATATTGCCCCCAGCCTGTGCCGCCCTGGGGGGCGGCTGAGGCAGAGAGAGGAGGAAAACCTGAGAGTTGCTGTTAGAGCAGGTGTCCACAAGACGGCGCCAGAGCACCTTCTGGACCCAGGTGCAGCGGCAAGGCTGCAGGTGCAGGCTGAGTGGTGGGATGGAGAGTGTGTGGATAGGAAGCCACAGCAAGCGCCCAGAGGCCTTTGCGTTGGTTCCTGGGCACTGGGGACTGTCTGGTCCAAGACGCCTCCTGTCAGGCAGAGGACACAGGCGTCCCTGTAGCATTGGGAGGTGGATCGGCAGCCTGGTGGCTTGGGAGTGTGCTTCGAAGGCTGCTGGAAGGAGTCACTGGGTGTCGGAACGCCTTGTGTTCCTCCAGACGCAGGAGCGGAGACCCGCCCAGCATCTGTGTGGTCTCGGGAGCTGGCCATTTGCAAGGCCCTGACCGTCGGTGGTGGATGTGGGTGGAGAATCAGGCGGCTGCTGCTGCTGCTGCTGCTGCTGCTGCTGCTGCTGCTGCTGCTGCTGCTGCTGCTGCTGTGGAAGGAATGGGGGGCTTTGGTGGCTTTGTGGTGGACCCAGAGCTGGGCGAATCCCTGTGCTTCTCCCTTCCAAAGGCTCAGGGGAGTTTCCTTCTTGCCTTTTGAGAGGAGCCTCCCGTTTCCGGACGGGGCCAGGGTATGGAGGCCTGAGCGAACCCAGGTCTGGTGAATGAAGCAGGGTTGATTGGAATCACCCAGCAAGCTCTCAGGGAGTTCCCTCGTGGCTGCCTGGCTTGAGAGTGTCTATCTGGCAGTGCTGTGGCTGTGGACATGGCTCCAGCGAGATCCAAGTCTGGCCAAAGGGCACCCCATTGTCACAGGGGGCATCGAGATCCATTTATAAAGACGAAGAGATGGGGACAGTATGAGCTTAATTGAGAAAGAAGAAAAGGGGTACACATGCTTATTCTGACAGTGTAGCTAAGGGTATTGCCAGATGAGGCCGTCCCAAAGGCTCTCCTGACCCTCTGCCTCAGGTGGCAGAGTGTTTGAAGGGCAAGCCTTGGGATGGACAGCATCGCAGTGGATTCATTGCCGGGGCAGAGTGTATCTGCATGCCACACATGGGGGCAGGAACATCAATTAGGGATTTAGAAACATAAAAGGAAAGGCTAGTACAGAAAGAAATTTATCCACGCTTGGTCATCACGTCGGGTCCCAGCTCATAGTGCCAGTGCCCCTTGTCAGGGTCAACGGAGCCCGCCTGGCTTCTCCTGAGAGGCAGGGCTATGTAGCATAGCACATGCTGTGGGGAATCCCAAGCCATTAAGGGTGTGGGATTTTATCGGTGATTATTTTCCATTCTCACGGATGTATGGTGCCCAGTTTCACTTGAGCACAAACGCGATCCAGTCGTACATGTATATGCATCTTCTTTTGGTCGCAGTGTCTTCCATTTTGGTTCCACAGAAGTGGCCAGGTAGAATCCCTGTGCTATAGAGCAGGACTTCATTGCTAACACATGCCAAGCACAAGAGGTTGACGCTACCACTCCCAAATCCCAGGCCTTCCCACAGCCTCCCCCTACCATCTGGCAACCACAGCGATGTTTTCCAGTCTATGAGCTGCTTCTACATAGAAAGGTTCGTTGGTTCCATTTGCTAGCTTCCACATAGAAGGGATAGCCCTTGGTATGTGTCGTTCGTGTTCCGACTTAGTTCACCTAGTATGAAACGAGGTGTCACCTAGCTTCTCGTGCCACCTACATGGCTGCGAATGGCATTTTCCTCTTGCTCTGGGGTTTTCGGGGTTCTGCTTTTTTTTTTTTTTTCTCAATGTTTGAGGAGCATTCCAATGTGTACATATCCACTCTCTTCCTAATCCAATCATCTCTCGATGGACATTGAGTTGTTTGCCATGGCTGGCTATTGGGAAGTGTGCTGCATGAACATAGCGGGGGCTTTTACATTTTTCAAAGACCCAATTCCGGAAATAGGACCAAGAGTGGGAGGCCTGGGTGCTGAGGTCGTCCGCTATTGATTTTTGTGGATTCCCTCGATCGTGTGGTCCATCGCGGTTGTCCACACGTACAAAAATACCCACCGTGGAGGAGGGCATCTTCTTGTCCACACCCTCTCAGGGATGTGTGCCTTGTAGACTTCCTAATGGTGGCCCTTCAGAGAGAGGTGGGTTGGTCCTGCAGAGTCCCTTTGACGTGCATGTCTCTCCTCATGAGGGATGCGGGGCACATGTCTCCCAGTGCTTTTTGCCCTCTGCATGTCTGTTTCGGGAAATGTCTCTTGAGGTCTTTTGCCATTTTCCCCTTGGGTTTGGGGTTTTGTTGGGCTGTTGGCTGGTGTCTGCGGTCGAGCTGTTGATTGGGAGACCCCAGGCTGACCTGGGCTCTGGTGCCAGGAGGAAAGTGCCTGAGGGTCGTGCATGGAAGGTGGTCAAACGGTGATCCTTTGGTGAGCAGCTGTGTTAATCCCTGGGCAGTTTCTCGCCTGAGGTCTCCTGAAACGCCGTCCTTGTCTTTACCTTGGAGCCTCTTCCGTTCCCTCAATACAGCTGGTCCGGAAATCGGACCTAAGGCTGGTAGATTGACTGCGAAAAAGGGAGGTGTCCCCAAGAGTCCCCCCAATCCCCTGGGGAACAGAGCTGTCTTTGTCCCTGTGGCGGGCGTGCTCACCTCTGCTGCTGGGAAAACATCGACGTGCAGACAACTCAGGCCAGCTGCGGTGGGGTCCATACACTAGGAAGCACGAGGGAAAGAGAGGACAAAAGGAATGAACGGAAAGAAGCAGTATTCTGGCATAGGAATGAAGGCGTCACAGCTGGAAAGCTATGAACAAAATCAGTGGGTACATACCTACGGACCTGTCTCCATAACGGCATCGTGGCAGGGCTATCTCCCAAAGGGAGAAGGCTGTCCTGATAGGATGGGTTGGGAGCTGAAGGTTTGCATGGAGTGGCAAGGTGGAGGTGGGCCTCCAGGCTCCGAAAGCCTTTGAGAGAGCAATGGCCCTCCCGGATTGGCCCTTCTTGCTAGATCAGGCCGGCGGCGGGGGCGGCCGCGGCGGCGGCAGCTGCGGGGGAAGGCCATTCCAGGAGCATATTGCCCCCAGCCAGTGCCGCCCTGGGGGGCGGCTGAGGCAGAGAGAGGAGGAAAACCTGAGAGTTGCTGTTAGAGCAGGTGTCCACAAGACGGCGCCAGAGCACCTTCTGGACCCAGGTGCAGCGGCAAGGCTGCAGGTGCAGGCTGAGTGGTGGGATGGAGAGTGTGTGGATAGGAAGCCACAGCAAGCGCCCAGAGGCCTTTGCGTTGGTTCCTGGGCACTGGGGACTGTCTGGTCCAAGACGCCTCCTGTCAGGCAGAGGACACAGGCGTCCCTGTAGCATTGGGAGGTGGATCGGCAGCCTGGTGGCTTGGGAGTGTGCTTCGAAGGCTGCTGGAAGGAGTCACTGGGTGTCGGAACGCCTTGTGTTCCTCCAGACGCAGGAGCGGAGACCCGCCCAGCATCTGTGTGGTCTCGGGAGCTGGCCATTTGCAAGGCCCTGACCGTCGGTGGTGGATGTGGGTGGAGAATCAGGCGGCTGCTGCTGCTGCTGCTGCTGCTGCTGCTGCTGCTGCTGCTGTGGAAGGAATGGGGGGCTTTGGTGGCTTTGTGGTGGACCCAGAGCTGGGCGAATCCCTGTGCTTCTCCCTTCCAAAGGCTCAGGGGAGTTTCCTTCTTGCCTTTTGAGAGGAGCCTCCCGTTTCCGGACGGGGCCAGGGTATGGAGGCCTGAGCGAACCCAGGTCTGGTGAATGAAGCAGGGTTGATTGGAATCACCCAGCAAGCTCTCAGGGAGTTCCCTCGTGGCTGCCTGGCTTGAGAGTGTCTATCTGGCAGTGCTGTGGCTGTGGACATGGCTCCAGCGAGATCCAAGTCTGGCCAAAGGGCACCCCATTGTCACAGGGGGCATCGAGATCCATTTATAAAGACGAAGAGATGGGGACAGTATGAGCTTAATTGAGAAAGAAGAAAAGGGGTACACATGCTTATTCTGACAGTGTAGCTAAGGGTATTGCCAGATGAGGCAGTCCCAAAGGCTCTCCTGACCCTCTGCCTCAGGTGGCAGAGTGTTTGAAGGGCAAGCCTTGGGATGGACAGCATCGCAGTGGATTCATTGCCGGGGCAGAGTGTATCTGCATGCCACACATGGGGGCAGGAACATCAATTAGGGATTTAGAAACATAAAAGGAAAGGCTAGTACAGAAAGAAATTTATCCACGCTTGGTCATCACGTCGGGTCCCAGCTCATAGTGCCAGTGCCCCTTGTCAGGGTCAACGGAGCCCGCCTGGCTTCTCCTGAGAGGCAGGGCTATGCACCATAGCACATGCTGTGGGGAATCCCAAGCCATTAAGGGTGTGGGATTTTATCGGTGATTATTTTCCATTCTCACGGATGTATGGTGCCCAGTTTCACTTGAGCACAAACGCGATCCAGTCGTACATGTATATGCATCTTCTTTTGGTCGCAGTGTCTTCCATTTTGGTTCCACAGAAGTGGCCAGGTAGAATCCCTGTGCTATAGAGCAGGACTTCATTGCTAACACATGCCAAGCACAAGAGGTTGACGCTACCACTCCCAAATCCCAGGCCTTCCCACAGCCTCCCCCTACCATCTGGCAACCACAGCGATGTTTTCCAGTCTATGAGCTGCTTCTACATAGAAAGGTTCGTTGGTTCCATTTGCTAGCTTCCACATAGAAGGGATAGCCCTTGGTATGTGTCGTTCGTGTTCCGACTTAGTTCACCTAGTATGAAACGAGGTGTCACCTAGCTTCTCGTGCCACCTACATGGCTGCGAATGGCATTTTCCTCTTGCTCTGGGGTTTTCGGGGTTCTGCTTTTTTTTTTTTTTCTCAATGTTTGAGGAGCATTCCAATGTGTACATATCCACTCTCTTCCTAATCCAATCATCTCTCGATGGACATTGAGTAGTTTTCCATGGCTGGCTATTGGGAAGTGTGCTGCATGAACATAGCGGGGGCTTTTACATTTTTCAAAGACCCAATTCCGGAAATAGGACCAAGAGTGGGAGGCCTGGGTGCTGAGGTCGTCCGCTATTGATTTTTGTGGATTCCCTCGATCGTGTGGTCCATCGCGGTTGTCCACACGTACAAAAATACCCACCGTGGAGGAGGGCATCTTCTTGTCCACACCCTCTCAGGGATGTGTGCCTTGTAGACTTCCTAATGGTGGCCCTTCAGAGAGAGGTGGGTTGGTCCTGCAGAGTCCCTTTGACGTGCATGTCTCTCCTCATGAGGGATGCGGGGCACATGTCTCCCAGTGCTTTTTGCCCTCTGCATGTCTGTTTCGGGAAATGTCTCTTGAGGTCTTTTGCCATTTTCCCCTTGGGTTTGGGGTTTTGTTGGGCTGTTGGCTGGTGTCTGCGGTCGAGCTGTTGATTGGGAGACCCCAGGCTGACCTGGGCTCTGGTGCCAGGAGGAAAGTGCCTGAGGGTCGTGCATGGAAGGTGGTCAAACGGTGATCCTTTGGTGAGCAGCTGTGTTAATCCCTGGGCAGTTTCTCGCCTGAGGTCTCCTGAAACGCCGTCCTTGTCTTTACCTTGGAGCCTCTTCCGTTCCCTCAATACAGCTGGTCCGGAAATCGGACCTAAGGCTGGTAGATTGACTGCGAAAAAGGGAGGTGTCCCCAAGAGTCCCCCCAATCCCCTGGGGAACAGAGCTGTCTTTGTCCCTGTGGCGGGCGTGCTCACCTCTGCTGCTGGGAAAACATCGACGTGCAGACAACTCAGGCCAGCTGCGGTGGGGTCCATACACTAGGAAGCACGAGGGAAAGAGAGGACAAAAGGAATGAACGGAAAGAAGCAGTATTCTGGCATAGGAATGAAGGCGTCACAGCTGGAAAGCTATGAACAAAATCAGTGGGTACATACCTACGGACCTGTCTCCATAACGGCATCGTGGCAGGGCTATCTCCCAAAGGGAGAAGGCTGTCCTGATAGGATGGGTTGGGAGCTGAAGGTTTGCATGGAGTGGCAAGGTGGAGGTGGGCCTCCAGGCTCCGAAAGCCTTTGAGAGAGCAATGGCCCTCCTGGATTGGCCCTTCTTGCTAGATCAGGCCGGCGGCGGGGGCGGCCGCGGCGGCGGCAGCTGCGGGGGAAGGCCATTCCAGGAGCATATTGCCCCCAGCCAGTGCCGCCCTGGGGGGCGGCTGAGGCAGAGAGAGGAGGAAAACCTGAGAGTTGCTGTTAGAGCAGGTGTCCACAAGACGGCGCCAGAGCACCTTCTGGACCCAGGTGCAGCGGCAAGGCTGCAGGTGCAGGCTGAGTGGTGGGATGGAGAGTGTGTGGATAGGAAGCCACAGCAAGCGCCCAGAGGCCTTTGCGTTGGTTCCTGGGCACCGGGGACTGTCTGGTCCAAGACGCCTCCTGTCAGGCAGAGGACACAGGCGTCCCTGTAGCATTGGGAGGTGGATCGGCAGCCTGGTGGCTTGGGAGTGTGCTTCGAAGGCTGCTGGAAGGAGTCACTGGGTGTCGGAACGCCTTGTGTTCCTCCAGACGCAGGAGCGGAGACCCGCCCAGCATCTGTGTGGTCTCGGGAGCTGGCCATTTGCAAGGCCCTGACCGTCGGTGGTGGATGTAGGTGGAGAATCAGGCGGCTGCTGCTGCTGCTGCTGCTGCTGCTGCTGCTGCTGCTGTGGAAGGAATGGGGGGCTTTGGTGGCTTTGTGGTGGACCCAGAGCTGGGCGAATCCCTGTGCTTCTCCCTTCCAAAGGCTCAGGGGAGTTTCCTTCTTGCCTTTTGAGAGGAGCCTCCCGTTTCCGGACGGGGCCAGGGTATGGAGGCCTGAGCGAACCCAGGTCTGGTGAATGAAGCAGGGTTGATTGGAATCACCCAGCAAGCTCTCAGGGAGTTCCCTCGTGGCTGCCTGGCTTGAGAGTGTCTATCTGGCAGTGCTGTGGCTGTGGACATGGCTCCAGCGAGATCCAAGTCTGGCCAAAGGGCACCCCATTGTCACAGGGGGCATCGAGATCCATTTATAAAGACGAAGAGATGGGGACAGTATGAGCTTAATTGAGAAAGAAGAAAAGGGGTACACATGCTTATTCTGACAGTGTAGCTAAGGGTATTGCCAGATGAGGCCGTCCCACAGGCTCTCCTGACCCTCTGCCTCAGGTGGCAGAGTGTTTGAAGGGCAAGCCTTGGGATGGACAGCATCGCAGTGGATTCATTGCCGGGGCAGAGTGTATCTGCATGCCACACATGGGGGCAGGAACATCAATTAGGGATTTAGAAACATAAAAGGAAAGGCTAGTACAGAAAGAAATTTATCCACGCTTGGTCATCACGTCGGGTCCCAGCTCATAGTGCCAGTGCCCCTTGTCAGGGTCAACGGAGCCCGCCTGGCTTCTCCTGAGAGGCAGGGCTATGTAGCATAGCACATGCTGTGGGGAATCCCAAGCCATTAAGGGTGTGGGATTTTATCGGTGATTATTTTCCATTCTCACGGATGTATGGTGCCCAGTTTCACTTGAGCACAAACGCGATCCAGTCGTACATGTATATGCATCTTCTTTTGGTCGCAGTGTCTTCCATTTTGGTTCCTCAGAAGTGGCCAGGTAGAATCCCTGTGCTATAGAGCAGGACTTCATTGCTAACACATGCCAAGCACAAGAGGTTGACTCTACCACTCCCAAATCCCAGGCCTTCCCACAGCCTCCCCCTACCATCTGGCAACCACAGCGATGTTTTCCAGTCTATGAGCTGCTTCTACATAGAAAGCTTCGTTGGTTCCATTTGCTAGCTTCCACATAGAAGGGATAGCCCTTGGTATGTGTCGTTCGTGTTCCGACTTAGTTCACCTAGTATGAAACGAGGTGTCACCTAGCTTCTCGTGCCACCTACATGGCTGCGAATGGCATTTTCCTCTTGCTCTGGGGTTTTCGGGGTTCTGCTTTTTTTTTTTTTTTCTCAATGTTTGAGGAGCATTCCAATGTGTACATATCCACTCTCTTCCTAATCCAATCATCTCTCGATGGACATTGAGTTGTTTTCCATGGCTGGCTATTGGGAAGTGTGCTGCATGAACATAGCGGGGGCTTTTACATTTTTCAAAGACCCAATTCCGGAAATAGGACCAAGAGTGGGAGGCCTGGGTGCTGAGGTCGTCCGCTATTGATTTTTGTGGATTCCCTCGATCGTGTGGTCCATCGCGGTTGTCCACACGTACAAAAATACCCACCGTGGAGGAGGGCATCTTCTTGTCCACACCCTCTCAGGGATGTGTGCCTTGTAGACTTCCTAATGGTGGCCCTTCAGAGAGAGGTGGGTTGGTCCTGCAGAGTCCCTTTGACGTGCATGTCTCTCCTCATGAGGGATGCGGGGCACATGTCTCCCAGTGCTTTTTGCCCTCTGCATGTCTGTTTCGGGAAATGTCTCTTGAGGTCTTTTGCCATTTTCCCCTTGGGTTTGGGGTTTTGTTGGGCTGTTGGCTGGTGTCTGCGGTCGAGCTGTTGATTGGGAGACCCCAGGCTGACCTGGGCTCTGGTGCCAGGAGGAAAGTGCCTGAGGGTCGTGCATGGAAGGTGGTCAAACGGTGATCCTTTGGTGAGCAGCTGTGTTAATCCCTGGGCAGTTTCTCGCCTGAGGTCTCCTGAAACGCCGTCCTTGTCTTTACCTTGGAGCCTCTTCCGTTCCCTCAATACAGCTGGTCCGGAAATCGGACCTAAGGCTGGTAGATTGACTGCGAAAAAGGGAGGTGTCCCCAAGAGTCCCCCCAATCCCCTGGGGAACAGAGCTGTCTTTGTCCCTGTGGCGGGCGTGCTCACCTCTGCTGCTGGGAAAACATCGACGTGCAGACAACTCAGGCCAGCTGCGGTGGGGTCCATACACTAGGAAGCACGAGGGAAAGAGAGGACAAAAGGAATGAACGGAAAGAAGCAGTATTCTGGCATAGGAATGAAGGCGTCACAGCTGGAAAGCTATGAACAAAATCAGTGGGTACATACCTACGGACCTGTCTCCATAACGGCATCGTGGCAGGGCTATCTCCCAAAGGGAGAAGGCTGTCCTGATAGGATGGGTTGGGAGCTGAAGGTTTGCATGGAGTGGCAAGGTGGAGGTGGGCCTCCAGGCTCCGAAAGCCTTTGAGAGAGCAATGGCCCTCCTGGATTGGCCCTTCTTGCTAGATCAGGCCGGCGGCGGGGGCGGCCGCGGCGGCGGCAGCTGCGGGGGAAGGCCATTCCAGGAGCATATTGCCCCCAGCCAGTGCCGCCCTGGGGGGCGGCTGAGGCAGAGAGAGGAGGAAAACCTGAGAGTTGCTGTTAGAGCAGGTGTCCACAAGACGGCGCCAGAGCACCTTCTGGACCCAGGTGCAGCGGCAAGGCTGCAGGTGCAGGCTGAGTGGTGGGATGGAGAGTGTGTGGATAGGAAGCCACAGCAAGCGCCCAGAGGCCTTTGCGTTGGTTCCTGGGCACCGGGGACTGTCTGGTCCAAGACGCCTCCTGTCAGGCAGAGGACACAGGCGTCCCTGTAGCATTGGGAGGTGGATCGGCAGCCTGGTGGCTTGGGAGTGTGCTTCGAAGGCTGCTGGAAGGAGTCACTGGGTGTCGGAACGCCTTGTGTTCCTCCAGACGCAGGAGCGGAGACCCGCCCAGCATCTGTGTGGTCTCGGGAGCTGGCCATTTGCAAGGCCCTGACCGTCGGTGGTGGATGTGGGTGGAGAATCAGGCGGCTGCTGCTGCTGCTGCTTCTGCTGCTGCTGCTGCTGCTGCTGCTGCTGTGGAAGGAATGGGGGGCTTTGGTGGCTTTGTGGTGGACCCAGAGCTGGGCGAATCCCTGTGCTTCTCCCTTCCAAAGGCTCAGGGGAGTTTCCTTCTTGCCTTTTGAGAGGAGCCTCCCGTTTCCGGACGGGGCCAGGGTATGGAGGCCTGAGCGAACCCAGGTCTGGTGAATGAAGCAGGGTTGATTGGAATCACCCAGCAAGCTCTCAGGGAGTTCCCTCGTGGCTGCCTGGCTTGAGAGTGTCTATCTGGCAGTGCTGTGGCTGTGGACATGGCTCCAGCGAGATCCAAGTCTGGCCAAAGGGCACCCCATTGTCACAGGGGGCATCGAGATCCATTTATAAAGACGAAGAGATGGGGACAGTATGAGCTTAATTGAGAAAGAAGAAAAGGGGTACACATGCTTATTCTGACAGTGTAGCTAAGGGTATTGCCAGATGAGGCAGTCCCAAAGGCTCTCCTGACCCTCTGCCTCAGGTGGCAGAGTGTTTGAAGGGCAAGCCTTGGGATGGACAGCATCGCAGTGGATTCATTGCCGGGGCAGAGTGTATCTGCATGCCACACATGGGGGCAGGAACATCAATTAGGGATTTAGAAACATAAAAGGAAAGGCTAGTACAGAAAGAAATTTATCCACGCTTGGTCATCACGTCGGGTCCCAGCTCATAGTGCCAGTGCCCCTTGTCAGGGTCAACGGAGCCCGCCTGGCTTCTCCTGAGAGGCAGGGCTATGTACCATAGCACATGCTGTGGGGAATCCCAAGCCACTAAGGGTGTGGGATTTTATCGGTGATTATTTTCCATTCTCACGGATGTATGGTGCCCAGTTTCACTTGAGCACAAACGCGATCCAGTCGTACATGTATATGCATCTTCTTTTGGTCGCAGTGTCTTCCATTTTGGTTCCACAGAAGTGGCCAGGTAGAATCCCTGTGCTATAGAGCAGGACTTCATTGCTAACACATGCCAAGCACAAGAGGTTGACGCTACCACTCCCAAATCCCAGGCCTTCCCACAGCCTCCCCCTACCATCTGGCAACCACAGCGATGTTTTCCAGTCTATGAGCTGCTTCTACATAGAAAGGTTCGTTGGTTCCATTTGCTAGCTTCCACATAGAAGGGATAGCCCTTGGTATGTGTCGTTCGTGTTCCGACTTAGTTCACCTAGTATGAAACGAGGTGTCACCTAGCTTCTCGTGCCACCTACATGGCTGCGAATGGCATTTTCCTCTTGCTCTGGGGTTTTCGGGGTTCTGCTTTTTTTTTTTTTTCTCAATGTTTGAGGAGCATTCCAATGTGTACATATCCACTCTCTTCCTAATCCAATCATCTCTCGATGGACATTGAGTTGTTTTCCATGGCTGGCTATTGGGAAGAGTGCTGCATGAACATAGCGGGGGCTTTTACATTTTTCAAAGACCCAATTCCGGAAATAGGACCAAGAGTGGGAGGCCTGGGTGCTGAGGTCGTCCGCTATTGATTTTTGTGGATTCCCTCGATCGTGTGGTCCATCGCGGTTGTCCACACGTACAAAAATACCCACCGTGGAGGAGGGCATCTTCTTGTCCACACCCTCTCAGGGATGTGTGCCTTGTAGACTTCCTAATGGTGGCCCTTCAGAGAGAGGTGGGTTGGTCCTGCAGAGTCCCTTTGACGTGCATGTCTCTCCTCATGAGGGATGCGGGGCACATGTCTCCCAGTGCTTTTTGCCCTCTGCATGTCTGTTTCGGGAAATGTCTCTTGAGGTCTTTTGCCATTTTCCCCTTGGGTTTGGGGTTTTGTTGGGCTGTTGGCTGGTGTCTGCGGTCGAGCTGTTGATTGGGAGACCCCAGGCTGACCTGGGCTCTGGTGCCAGGAGGAAAGTGCCTGAGGGTCGTGCATGGAAGCTGGTCAAACGGTCCCCAAGAGTCCCCCCAATCCCCTGGGGAACAGAGCTGTCTTTGTCCCTGTGGCGGGCGTGCTCACCTCTGCTGCTGGGAAAACATCGACGTGCAGACAACTCAGGCCAGCTGCGGTGGGGTCCATACACTAGGAAGCACGAGGGAAAGAGAGGACAAAAGGAATGAACGGAAAGAAGCAGTATTCTGGCATAGGAATGAAGGCGTCACAGCTGGAAAGCTATGAACAAAATCAGTGGGTACATACCTACGGACCTGTCTCCATAACGGCATCGTGGCAGGGCTATCTCCCAAAGGGAGAAGGCTGTCCTGATAGGATGGGTTGGGAGCTGAAGGTTTGCATGGAGTGGCAAGGTGGAGGTGGGCCTCCAGGCTCCGAAAGCCTTTGAGAGAGCAATGGCCCTCCTGGATTGGCCCTTCTTGCTAGATCAAGCCAGCGTCGGCGGCGGCGGCGGCGGCGGCGGGGGAAGGCCATTCCAGGAGCATATTGCCCCCAGCCAGTGCCGCCCTGGGGGGCGGCTGAGGCAGAGAGAGGAGGAAAACCTGAGAGTGGCTGTTAGAGCAGGTGTCCACAAGACGGCGCCAGAGCACCTTCTGGACCCAGGTGCAGCGGCAAGGCTGCAGGTGCAGGCTGAGTGGTGGGATGGAGAGTGTGTGGATAGGAAGCCACAGCAAGCGCCCAGAGGCCTTTGCGTTGGTTCCTGGGCACCGGGGACTGTCTGGTCCAAGACGCCTCCTGTCAGGCAGAGGACACAGGCGTCCCTGTAGCATTGGGAGGTGGATCGGCAGCCTGGTGGCTTGGGAGTGTGCTTCGAAGGCTGCTGGAAGGAGGCACTGGGTGTCGGAACGCCTTGTGTTCCTCCAGACGCAGGAGCGGAGACCCGCCCAGCATCTGTGTGGTCTCGGGAGCTGGCCATTTGCAAGGCCCTGACCGTCGGTGGTGGATGTGGGTGGAGAATCAGGCGGCTGCTGCTGCTGCTGCTGCTGCTGCTGCTGTGGAAGGAATGGGGGGCTTTGGTGGCTTTGTGGTGGACCCAGAGCTGGGCGAATCCCTGTGCTTCTCCCTTCCAAAGGCTCAGGGGAGTTTCCTTCTTGCCTTTTGAGAGGAGCCTCCCGTTTCCGGACGGGGCCAGGGTATGGAGGCCTGAGCGAACCCCGGTCTGGTGAATGAAGCAGGGTTGATTGGAATCACCCAGCAAGCTCTCAGGGAGTTCCCTCGTGGCTGCCTGGCTTGAGAGTGTCTATCTGGCAGTGCTGTGGCTGTGGACATGGCTCCAGCGAGATCCAAGTCTGGCCAAAGGGCACCCCATTGTCACAGGGGGCGTCGAGATCCATTTATAAAGACGAAGAGATGGGGACAGTATGAGCTTAATTGAGAAAGAAGAAAAGGGGTACACATGCTTATTCTGACAGTGTAGCTAAGGGTATTGCCAGATGAGGCAGTCCCAAAGGCTCTCCTGACCCTCTGCCTCAGGTGGCAGAGTGTTTGAAGGGCAAGCCTTGGGATGGAAAGCATCGCAGTGGATTCATTGCCGGGGCAGAGTGTATCTGCATGCCACACATGGGGGCAGGAACATCAATTAGTAACTTAGAAACATAAAAGGAAAGGCTAGTACAGAAAGAAATTCGTCCACGCTTGGTCATCACGTCGGGTCCCAGCTCATAGTGCCAGTGCCCCTTGTCAGGGTCAACGGAGCCCGCCTGGCTTCTCCTGAGAGGCAGGGCTATGTACCATAGCACATGCTGTGGGGAATCCCAAGCCACTAAGGGTGTGGGATTTTATCGGTGATTATTTTCCATTCTCACGGATGTATGGTGCCCAGTTTCACTTGAGCACAAACGCGATCCAGTCGTACATGTATATGCATCTTCTTTTGGTCGCAGTGTCTTCCATTTTGGTTCCACAGAAGTGGCCAGGTAGAATCCCTGTGCTATAGAGCAGGACTTCATTGCTAACACATGCCAAGCACAAGAGGTTGACTCTACCACTCCCAAATCCCAGGCCTTCCCACAGCCTCCCCCTACCATCTGGCAACCACAGCGATGTTTTCCAGTCTATGAGCTGCTTCTACATAGAAAGCTTCGTTGGTTCCATTTGCTAGCTTCCACATAGAAGGGATAGCCCTTGGTATGTGTCGTTCGTGTTCCGACTTAGTTCACCTAGTATGAAACGAGGTGTCACCTAGCTTCTCGTGCCACCTACATGGCTGCGAATGGCATTTTCCTCTTGCTCTGGGGTTTTCGGGGTTCTGCTTTTTTTTTTTTTTCTCAATGTTTGAGGAGCATTCCAATGTGTACATATCCACTCTCTTCCTAATCCAATCATCTCTCGATGGACATTGAGTTGTTTTCCATGGCTGGCTATTGGGAAGAGTGCTGCATGAACATAGCGGGGGCTTTTACATTTTTCAAAGACCCAATTCCGGAAATAGGACCAAGAGTGGGAGGCCTGGGTGCTGAGGTCGTCCGCTATTGATTTTTGTGGATTCCCTCGATCGTGTGGTCCATCGCGGTTGTCCACACGTACAAAAATACCCACCGTGGAGGAGGGCATCTTCTTGTCCACACCCTCTCAGGGATGTGTGCCTTGTAGACTTCCTAATGGTGGCCCTTCAGAGAGAGGTGGGTTGGTCCTGCAGAGTCCCTTTGACGTGCATGTCTCTCCTCATGAGGGATGCGGGGCACATGTCTCCCAGTGCTTTTTGCCCTCTGCATGTCTGTTTCGGGAAATGTCTCTTGAGGTCTTTTGCCATTTTCCCCTTGGGTTTGGGGTTTTGTTGGGCTGTTGGCTGGTGTCTGCGGTCGAGCTGTTGATTGGGAGACCCCAGGCTGACCTGGGCTCTGGTGCCAGGAGGAAAGTGCCTGAGGGTCGTGCATGGAAGGTGGTCAAACGGTGATCCTTTGGTGAGCAGCTGTGTTAATCCCTGGGCAGTTTCTCGCCTGAGGTCTCCTGAAACGCCGTCCTTGTCTTTACCTTGGAGCCTCTTCCGTTCCCTCAATACAGCTGGTCCGGAAATCGGACCTAAGGCTGGTAGATTGACTGCGAAAAAGGGAGGTGTCCCCAAGAGTCCCCCCAATCCCCTGGGGAACAGAGCTGTCTTTGTCCCTGTGGCGGGCGTGCTCACCTCTGCTGCTGGGAAAACATCGACGTGCAGACAACTCAGGCCAGCTGCGGTGGGGTCCATACACTAGGAAGCACGAGGGAAAGAGAGGACAAAAGGAATGAACGGAAAGAAGCAGTATTCTGGCATAGGAATGAAGGAGTCACAGCTGGAAAGCTATGAATTAAATTTAAAAGCCCCGCTATGTTCATGCAGCACTCTTCCCAATAGCCAGACATGGAGAACAACTCAATGTCCATCGAGAGATGATTGGATTAGGAAGAGAGTGGATATGTACACATTGGAATGCTCCTCAAACATTGAGAAAAAGAAAAAAAAAAGCAGAACCCCGAAAACCCCAGAGCAAGAGGAAAATGCCATTCGCAGCCATGTAGGTGGCACGAGAAGCTAGGTGACACCTCGTTTCATACTAGGTGAACTAAGTCGGAACACGAACGACACATACCAAGGGCTATCCCTTCTATCTGGAAGCTAACAAATGGAACCAACGAAGCTTTCTATGTAGAAGCAGCTCATAGACTGGAAAACATCGCTGTGGTTGCCAGATGGTAGGGGGAGGCTGTGGGAAGGCCTGGGATTTGGGAGTGGTAGAGTCAACCTCTTGTGCTTGGCATGTGTTAGCAATGAAGTCCTGCTCTATAGCACAGGGATTCTACCTGGCCACTTCTGTGGAACCAAAATGGAAGACACTGCGACCAAAAGAAGATGGATATACATTACGACTGGATTAATTTTTTGTTCAAGTCAAATTGAGCATCATAAATTCGTGAAAATATAAAGTAATCACTGATTAAATCCCATAAAATTAATTCCTTATGATTCACCATATTATGCATATTGGTATATACATCTGCCTCTTTAGAAGACAGTCTAATTGACTCCATTGAACCTGAGAAGTTTTACCGGTAAAATGACATGGGAGCAGATGTAATTACCCAGTGTGTATGTATTTGTATAATAATATTTTTTAATTTTTAAATTACATATTTATATTCCTCCCCCCATGTGTTGCATGCAGATACACTCTTCTCTGCAAATGATTCCACTCCTATGCTCTATATCCCAAATCTTGTACTAAAACACTCTGCCACCTGATGTAAAGGTTTAGGAGAGACTTTTGGATTGTCTCATCTGGCAATACCCTTAGCTACAGTGTAAATACAAGCATATATATTCCTTTTCTTCTTTCTCAATTAAGCTCATTCTTTCCCAATCTATTTTTATTTATAAATTTATTCGGATGCTACCTGTGACAATGGGATGTGGTTTGGCCAGAATTTGATCTCATGCAGCTCTTTCCACAGTCACAGCTCTCACAGTTAGACACTCTTAAGCCAGGTGGCCACAAGAGAACTCCCTGAAAGCTTGATTGATGATACCAATCAACCCGCTTAACTCCTCAGAGCTCGTTTTTGTCAGTCCTCCATACCCTGTCAGTGCACTGGAAAGAGAGACTCATTTCTATAGGAAAGAAAGAAAATTAAATGTCTCTTGGGGCAAAATATCACAGGGTTTAGCTCAGCTGCCCATGATAATGCCACTGAAGTCCCCAATTCATTCATTAGCACCACCCTCTTTCTTCACCTATCCAAACTCACCGATGGTCAGGGGCTGGAAAATGGCCTCCTCCTGATACAACACAGATGGTCTGTGGGTATTTGACTCTGCCACTGGATGAACATAAGGCTTTCAGAAAACCAGTGAATCCTTCAAGCATTTTAAACACACTGCCATGCAAGTAGGCAGTGAGTCCCACTAAAAATGTTGAAGGGACGTCTGTGTCCTCTGCCTGACATGAGGCATCTGCACCAGATAGTCCCAGGTGTCGAGCAAATAACCGAAGAACCTCTGGTTACTTGCTGTAGGTTCTGTTCAACCCACCATCAACCCCAACTCAGAGCCTACACCTGCAGCCTTGGAGCTGCATGTGGGTCCAGTATGTACTATGGGGCCCTCTTGTGGACATCTACTCTAACAGCAACTCTCAGGTTTTCCTCCTCTCTCTGGCTCAGTAGCCACCAGGGTTGCATTGACCTTAGGAAGTATTTTCCTTCCTCCGCTTTCTTAAATTACCAAGAAGTGCCCTTTCTAGTGGGCTCTTTCTCTCTCAAAGGCATTAAGAGCCCTAAGGCCAACTTACAACATGCCACTCTGTTGAAACATTCATCTCCCGAACCATCATGTCATGACAACGTTTCTCCTTTTCTATATATCCCTGCACTTATGTATTTATGAAGATAGGTGTGTATGTATTTAAAATTTTTTTTTCATTTTCATCTGATTCCTACATTCATACAGTAATGTCTTGCTTCTTTTTCTCTCTATACCTCATCCTTCCTAACTTTATTGATCCCACATGAAGACTGCATGAGTGGCCTTTCCTTTGAAGTTTTTCAAGCCACAGGAGTTACCAAACCCACCAGAGAGACAAAGAATGGCCTTTTAACCAGAGAGCCATGAGTGATCTCCGTAAGATCATGCTTTATATCTATCATTCTATCGGACTTAATTCACCTGACTTCGTTTTATGTCAGTTTTCCATACCAGGTGTATAAAGACTACCGAAGAGACTCACATGGAAAGAAAGTACAGGGTGTCAGGAAATCTCTTGTGAGAAAAATCACAGGGATCATCACAGCTCCTCACCAAAATATCACCTTTTTACCAACTTTCATGTACAACCTGCAGGCATTTTATCCAGATCCCAAAGCTTGGTTCAGGCCAGGGTTCAAAATTACCAGATCAACAACTGAAACCACCCAACAGAAAATCAAAACAAACAACCCAATTGAAAAATGGGAAAAAACCTGAAGAGACATTTCCCAAAACCAGATCTCCAGAGGGCAACAAGCACCAGAAAAAAATCATCACCATCACTCATTAGAAGAGAAATGCAAATTAAAACGATGCTGAGGTACCATGTCACCCCTCTCTGAATGGCCATCATGAGTGTGTCTACAAAATCAAACCCAGGAGAGGGTGTGGAGAAAAATGTGCTCTCCTACAGTATGGGTGTGTATGAAATATTGTGCAACCACTATGGTCCACAGATTGATGAAATCCAAAAAATAATTATAGAATGACCATATGACATCCCACTCTTGGACATATATCCAGAACATGTTTTTTAAAAAGTTAAATACCCCAATATGATCATGCAGCACTATTCACCATAGCAAGACATGGAAACAATCTCTATATCCATTGACATATGATTGCATTAGGAAGAGGATATACATATACACAATGGAATACTATTCAGATATACAAAGAACAAAAAAAAAAATGTCATTCGCAGCCACATAGATGGAAAGAGAAACTCTCATACTATGCCAAATATGTCAAAAGAGAAAGACAAAAACCTTAGGAATACCCATTTCTCTGGAATCTAACAAATGACATCAATGATGCTTTCACACAAAAGAAACTCATGCACTGGAAAACAGATATTTGGTTGCCAGACTGAAGGGGGAACTTGTAGGAAGGACTGGGATTTGGGGGTAATAGATCCAAACTCTTGCACTTGGAGTTGGTAAGTACAGACATTGTGCTGAATAGCACAGGGTACTCTATCTAGACACAATTTTTGGAACAAAATGGAGGATAATGTGAGAAAAAGAATATGTATATACATGGACTACTGGATCACTATGTCGTTAAAGTGAAATTGAGCAAAATAAATCATCCATAATGGAAAATAATAAATGATTTTAAAAACCCACAAAATAATGTGATCAGCAATCACCAGAGGTGTCTAGGTTGAGACTCCTGGCTCTCAAGCAAAGAGATGGCAAAACTGACTCTCTTGAACCTGACAGGATTTCTTAGAAATGTGACATCTGACCCGACCTAATTACAAAGTGTCTATGAATTTATTTCTATAATAAATTTTATTATTTTTACTTGCCCATTTATGTTTCTGTGCTCATGTGTGGCATGCAGATACACTCACCCCAGGAAAAGAATATATGCCTTTGCTGCACATCCCCAGGCTCCTAATTATAACCATCTGCCACCTGAGCTATAGGGTCAGGAGAGCCTTTAGAATTGCCTCATCTATCAATTCCCTCACCTAATCTGTAGGAATATACATAAGTATTCATTGACTTATTATCAATTAAGCTCATTATATTCTATATTTTTATTTATCTTTTCTATATTTTTATTTGACTTATTATCAGTTAAGCTCATTCTCTTCTATATCTATTTTTATTTGGGTGCCCTCTAAGATATTAGGATGATGTCTCCCAAGAGTTTTATCTCCAAAAGCAGTTCTAGCCACAGCCAATGCAGTGAAAAAAGAGACTCTTGAGCCAGGCAGCTATGGGGGAACTCCCTCAGAGCTTTCTTGATGATACCAATCAACCCTACTTAATTCATCAGTCCTGGTTTTGGTCAGGCCTCCATACATTGGCGCAGTAATGAAGGTGTGGCTCAACTTGAAAGGCAAGAAGGAAGTTTCCCTAAGCCTCCTGAGTGAAAAAAACACAGGGATTAGCACAGCTTCCCATCCTAATGCCACAGAAGACCCCATTCATTCATCAGCACCAGCCTCTTTCTCCACCTGCATAAACCACTGAAAGTCAGGGGCTTAACTATGGCCAGATGACGGTACAACTCAGATGCTGTGTGGGTCTCGGCCCCTGCCTCTGGAGGAATACAAGGTATTCTGAAACCCAGTGAATACTTCAAGCATTCTAAACCCACTGCCTCCCAACCAGGCTGCCAATCCACGTCAAAATGCTGAAGGGACAACTGTGCCCTCTGCCTGACATGAAGCATCTTGGAGCAGAGAGTCCCTGGTGCCCAAGAATAAACAGAAAATCCTGTGGGTTCTGCTCTCTGACCATCAGCCCCACCTCTCTGCCTGCTTCTGCAGACTTGGCGGTGCCATCTGGTCCAGAAGATACTCTGGCGCCCTCTTGTGGACTTTTCTAACAACTCCGAGCTTCTCCTCCTCTCTTTGGCTCAGCTGTTCCCTGCGCGGCATTATCCCAGAGCAATGTGCTTGTTGGATTTCCTTCCCCCGCTTTCTTTAAATACCAAGATTGAGCTATTTCTCTCTCAAAGACTTCGAGAGCCCTGAGGTCAACTTCCACTGTGCCGCTCCATTCAAACCACAGCTCTTGACCCACTACGTCATGAGAGCCTTGTTCCTTTTTTTACATAGCCCTGCACTTATGTATTTATAAAAATAGGTTTGTAGGTATGTAATGATTTACATATTATTTTTCCAAATGAGATTCCTTCATTCGTACAGTAAAGTCCGGCTTCTTTTACTTCTTTCTTTTTTCCTTTTTCTCTCTTTCCCTCTTTCTTTCTAAAGTTATTGACCCCACCAGATCCATGCATGAGTTGTATGCCCGTTGATAATTTTCAAGGCACAGTATTTGCCAAATCCACCACAGCGACAAAGATAGATCTTTTACCAAGGGAGCCGGGAGGGATCTCGGTGAGAGCTTTCTTTATATCAATCAATCTACTGGCCTCAAATCTCTCGACCTGTTTTTAGGTCAGGTCTTCATACCAGGTGTGTAGAAAGAACAGAAGAGGCTCACATGGAAAGTAAGGATGGATTTTCATGAGACCTCATGAGAGAAAAAGAACAGGGATTGGCACATCTGCTCACCTAATATCAGCATTTTTGGGGGTCCAGCTTGCATGCACAACCCCCAAGCACTTTATCCATATCTCAAAGCCCAGTTCAGGCTGGGCTTTCAAAGTTACCAGCTCAAAATCTCTTAACACCCAACAGCAAAACAAAACAAACAACCCCATTGAAAAATGGGCAAAAATTTGAATAGACTTTTGCCTAAAAAGGATATACAGAAGGCAGCATGCACCAGAAAAAAAAGATCACCATCACCCATTAATAAGAAATGCAAATCAAAATGAAGCTGAGGTAGCACCTCACCCCCTCTCTGAATGTCCATCATCAGTAAGTTTACAAATAACAACCCCTGGAAAGGGTGTGGAGAAGAAGGTGCCCTCCTACATTTTGTGTGGGCATGTAATTTGGTACAAACACTATGGTCCACAGGATCAAGGTAATCCAAAAAATAAATATAGAATGACCTTATGAACCAGAAATCCCACTCTTGGGCATATATCAAGAAAGTGTTATTTTATAAAAGTTAAATGCTCCGCTATGTACATGCAGCACTACTCACAAGAGCAAGACATGGAAACAAACTCTATATCCATCCACAGATGATGGGATTAGGAAGAGGATATACATGTACACAATGGAGTACTACTCAGCCATAAAAAACAGCAAAAAAAAAAGGCCATTCTCAGCAACATTGATGGATAGAGAAACTCTCCTACTAAGGGAAATAAGTCTGAAAGAGAAAGACAAATACAATGGGATACATCCTCACCCTTGAATCTTTCAAATGACACCAATGAGCCTTTCTACAGAAAAGAAATTCATGGACTAGAAAACAGATTTTGGTTGCCAGATTGGAGGGGGAGGAAGTGGGAAGGCCTGGGATCTGGGTGGTAATTGATCCAAACTCTTGCCCTAGGAGTGGTAAGCAATTAGAACATGCTGTATAGCAGAGAACTATAACTTATCAGTATTTTTGGAACAAAATGGAGGACAATATGAGGAAAAGAATGTGTACACACATGCATGACTGGATCAATTTGTTGTTAAAGGGTGGGAAGGACTGGTACTTTGGTGGTAATGGATCAAAACACTTGCCCATGGAGTGGGTAAGTAATGAGATTCTGATGTATAGCACAGGGAACTGTATCTGGTCACTATTTTTGGTAGAAAATGGAGGAAAATGTGAGGAAAATTATATATATATATATATATATATATATATATATATATAAAAGACAGGGTCAATTTGTTGTTACAGTGAAATTGAGCACCATAAATCAGTGATAACGGAAAATTTAAAAATAATAAATAAAACCCACAAATCAGTGGATCAGGGCTCACCAGAGAATGTGTCTGGGTTGAGAATACTGCCTCTAGAGAAACTAGACAGGCAAACTGATTCTGTTGATCCTTTAAAGATTTACTAGAAATGTGACATCTGACCAGAATTACCTAGCATACATGCATTTATTTCTGTAATATTTTACTGATTTTTTTACTTAGGTATTTATATTCCTCCACCCAAGGGTACCTGTAGATACTCTGCCCAGGAAAAGAATACACGCCTATGCTGTATATCCCCAGGATCATACTTAAAACCCAATATATTTGGACCTGAGATATTGGATGAGGAGAGGCTTTAGGATTGCCTTATCTATAAATTCCATTAGCTACTCTGTAGGAATGTGTATACACACACACACACACACACATTGACTTTTATCATTTAAGCTCATTCTTTTCATTATCTAGTTTTCTTTTTAAATCAATTTATTTGGGTGCCAACTGTGTCACTGTGATGTTGTCTGGCCAGAGTTTGATCTCCCAACACAGCTCTTACCACAGCCACAGTGCTAACAAGTAGAGACTCTTAAGCCAGGCAGCCCAAAGGGAAATCCCTGAGAGCTTGCATGATACCAATTAAATGTGCTTAATTCATCAGACTTGCTTTCAGTCAGGCCTCCACAACCTGCCACCATACTGAAAACTGAGGCTTATCTCAAAAGGCAAGATGGAAAATTCCCTAAGAATATTGAGTGGAAAACACAAAGGGATCAAGCCAGCTGCCCACCCTAATGCTACCGAAGTCCTCCATTCATTAGCACCATCCTCATTATCCACCTAGGCATCTTGGAGCAGGGAGTCCATGGTGTCCAGGAAACAAGTGAAAAACTTCTGGGTGCTTGCTGTGGGTCCCGCTCAAGACACCATCAGCCCCAGCTCTGAGCCTGCACATTTAGAGCCTTGGGGCTGCACCTGACCAGAAAGTACTCTGTCGCCCTCGTGTGGCCATCTGCTCTAACAGCAACTATCAGATTTTCCTCCAATCTCTGGCTCAGCAGTCTCCTGGGCCGCATTGGCCATGGACAATATGCTCATTGAATTTCCTTCCCTTGCTTTCATAAGATAGCAACAAGTGCCCTTCCAAGTGGGCTCTTTCACTCTCAAATTCTTTCAGAGCCCTGAGGCCAACCTAAGACATGCCTCTCTGTTTAAACACTCAGCTCCCCACCAAGCATGTTATGACAGCATTCTTCCTTTTTTATATATCCCTGAACTTATGAAGATAGGTGTGTATGCATGCAATGATGATTGTTCTTTCTTAATTTTACAAATGATATTCCTTCATTCATAAAATCTAGCATCTTTTATCTTTTTCTGTTTCCTTCTTTCTTTCAAAATTTATTGACCCACCTGAAGGGTGCATGGGTTGTCTGCCCATTGATGTTTTTCAAGCCAAGGATATTTCCAGTATGTCTACAAAATCAAACCTTGAAGTGAGCATGGAGAAGAAGGTGCCCTCCTACAGTCTGGGTGTCTACATAAATTTGGACAACCACTATGGACCACAGATACCAGGTTATCCAAATAATAAACACAGAACCATAGGACCCAGCAATTCCACTCTTGGGCATGTATCCAGAAAATGTTCTTTTAAAAAAGTTAAATGCAGAGTTCCCTTCATGGCGCAGTGGAAAAGAATCTGACTAGGAACCATGAGGTTGTGGTTTCGGCCCCTGGCCTTGCTCAGTGGGTTAAGAATCCAGCGTTGCCATGAGCTGTCATGTAGATCACAGATGTGGCTTGCATCTGGCATTGCTGTGGCTCTGGCATTGCTGTAGCTGTGGCATAGGCTAGCAGCATAGCTCCGATTAGACCCCTAGCCTTGGAACCTCCATATGCTGGTGGGTGCAGCCCTAAAAAAACAAAAGACAAAAAAAATTAAATGCTCCACTATGTTCAGACAGCACTATTCACAGTAGCAAGACACAGAAACCCACTCTATGTCCATGGACAGATATTTGGATTAGGAAGGGGTTGTCCATATACACAAAGGGATACTACTCAGCCATGAAAAGAGAGCAAAAACATGCCACTGGCAGCCATCTAGATGGAAAGGAAAAGTCTCACACTAAGCGAAATATGTCTGAAACACAAAGACAAATACCATGGGAAACTCCTTCCCTCTGGAATCTCACAAATGACACCAATGAACCTTTCTACAGAAAAGAAACTCACGGGCTGGGAAACAGAGTTTTGGTTACCAGATTGGAGGGGGAGGGTGTGGGAAGGACTGGGATTTGGTGGGTAATGCATCCAGAGTCTTGCCCTTGCAGTGGGTAAGCACAGACATTCTGCTGTAGAGCACATGGAACTATACCTAGTCACTATTTTTGGAAAAAAATGGAGGATAATGAGAAAAAAGAATAAGTATATTCCTGTACGAGTGGATCACTTTGTTGTTAAAGTGAAATTGAGCACCATCTATCAGCAATAATGGAAAATAATAAATTATAAAAAAACAAAAAAAAATTAGCAGCTCAGCATTCACCAGAGAAGGTGTCTGGGTTGATACTGCTGCCTCTCAAGAAGAGAGATAGGAGCACTGACTGCTGAATCTGTCAAGATTTCCTAGCAAAGTGGCAACTGACCAGACCTAGTTACCTGGGGTGAATGAATTTATTTCTATAATAACATTTTATTTATTTACTTACCTATTTATTGTCCTGCATCCATGTGTGGCATGTAGATACACTCTGCCCTGGAAATGAATCCACTCCTTTGCTGGACATCCCAAAGTTCGTACATTAAACAATTTGCCACCTGATATATTGGGTAAGGAGAGCATTTAGGATAGCCTTATCTATCAATTACCTTAGCATTCATTTTATGCACACACACACACACTGACTTCTTTATCAATTAATCTCATTCTTTTCAGTATCTCCTTATATTTACCAATTTCTTTGGGTGCCACCTGTGACATTGGGATGTTGTCTGGCCAGGGTTGATCTCCCAACTCTGCTCTTCCCACAGCCACAGCAGTGACAAGTAGAGACTCTGAGGCCAGGCAGCCAAAAGGGAACTCCCTGAGAGCTTGCCTGATGATACCCATCAACCTGCTTAATTCATCAGACCTGGTTCTGGTCAGGCATCCACAATGTTTGGCCATACTGAGGAGTTCCCGTCGTGGCGCAGTGGTTAACGAATCCGACTAGGAACCATGAGGTTGCGGGTTCGGTCCCTGCCCTTGCTCAGTGGGTTAACGATCCGGCATTGCCGTGAGCTGTGGTGTAGGTTGCAGACGTGGCTCAGATCCTGCGTTGCTGTGGCTCTGGCGTAGGCCAGTGGCTACAGCTCCGATTAGACCCCTAGCCTGGGAACCTCCATATGCTGCGGGAGCGGCCCAAAGAAATAGCAAAAAAAAAAAAAAGACCATACTGAAAAGTGAGCATCATCTTGAAAGGCAAGAAGGAAATATCCCTAAGGCTCCTGAGGGGGAAAAAAGCCCAGGGATTAGCCCAGTTGCCCACCCTAATGCCACCGAAGTCCCCCATTCATTCAGCAGCACCACCCTCTTTCTCCACCTATATAAACCCCCAATGGCCAGGGGCTTGAAAACAGCCATCTCATGATAAAACACAGTTTCTGTATTGGTCTGGGCCTCTGCTTCTGGAGGAACACAAGGCATCCTGAAACCCAGTGAAACCTTTGAGAATTCTTAACACACAGCCACCCAACCAGGCTGCTAATCAACCTCAAAATGCTGAAAGGACACATGTGCCCTCTGCCTGGCATGGGGCATCTTGGAACAGAGGCCCTAGTGCCCAGGAAAAAAAATGAAAAATATCTGGGTGCTTGCTGTGTGTTCCACTCAAGACACCAGAAGCCCCAGCTAGGAGCCTGCACCTTCAGAGCCTTGCAGCTCTCAGCAGTTCCAGCCTTGCCGCTGCACCTGGGTCCAGAAGGTACTCTGGTGCCCTCATGTGGACACTGGCTCTAACAGCCACTCCCAAGTTTTCCTCCTCCCTCTGGCTCAGCTGTCCCCAGGGCTGCATTGGCCATAGGCAATATGCTCATTGGTTTTCCTTCCCCTTCTTTCATGAAATACCAAGAAGTACCCTTCCAGGTGGGCTAGTTCTCTCTCAAGGTTTTTCAGAGACTGAGGCCAACCTATATTATGCCCCTGCATTTAAACACTCAGCCCTCAACCCATCATGTCATACCAGCTTTCTTCCTTTTTTATATATCCCTGAACTTACAGATTTATGAAGATAGGTGTGTAGGTATATAACAATTGATTTTTTTCTTAATTTTCACCTGTGATTCCTTCATTTGTACAGTAAATTGACATCTTCATTTTTTCCTCTCCTTTCCCTTCTTTCTAAATTTATTGACCCCACCTGAAGCGAGGGTGTGTCATCTGCCCATCGATGTTTTTTAAGCCACAGTGTTTACCAAACCCACCACAGTGACAAAGACAGATTTTTTTTACCCAGGATGCGAAGCAGGATCTTGGTGAGAGCTTTATTTTATCAGTCAATCTTTTGGCATTTATATCCCTGACTTGGATTTAGGTCAGGTCTACTTACCAGTTGCATAGAAAGAACAGAAGAGGCTTACATCTATAGAAAAGGACTGAATTTCATGAATCCTCTTAAGAGAAACAACCCAATGATTGGCACAGCTGCTCTCCAAAATATCAGCATTCTAGCACCTCCCATGCACAACCTGCAGGCACTTTATCTGGATCCCAAGCACAGGTCAGGCTGGGCTTCCAAAATTAATAGCTCAACAACTTACACCACCAAACAGCACAACAAAACCAACAACCCAATTGAAAAGTGGGCAAAAGACCTGAATAAACCTTTCCATAAACCAAATAAACAGAGGGCAACAAGCAGCAGAAAAAAAATGAACACCATCACTCACTAATAGAGAACTGCAAATCAAAACGAAGTGGAGGTACCCGTCACCCCTCTCCAAATGGCCATCCTTAGTACATCTACAAATAAAAAATCCTGGAGAGGGTGTGGGGAAGAAGATGCCCTCCCACATAGTGGTTGTCCAAATTTACATGCACACCCACAAAGGACAGGATTCGATGTAATTTGAAAAATATTTATAGAATGACCGTATGAACCAGCAATCCCACTCTTGGGCATATATGCAGAAAATGTTCTTCTAAAAAAAGTTAAATGCCTTGCTATGTTCATGCAGCACTATTCACAATAGCAAGCTATCAAAAGACAATCTATGTACATGGACAGATGATTAGATTAGGAAGAGGATATACATATACACAGTGGAATAATACTCAGCCAAAAAAACTGCAAAAAAAAAAATGCCCTTGGCAGCCACATAGAGGGAAAGAGAAATTCTCACACTAAGTGAATATGTCCAAAAGTCAAAGACAAACACCATGAGAAACCTCTTCCCTCTGGAATCTTACAAAGGACACCAATGAACCTTTCTACACAAAACAAACTCATGGACTGGAAAACAGATTTTTGGTTGCCAGAGTAGAGTGGTAGGGTGTGGGAAAGACTGGGATTTGGAGGGTAATAAATCCAAACTCTTGCCCTTGGAGTGGGCAAGCCTAGGGAGCCTGCTGTATAGCACAGGGACATACATCGTGTCACTATTTTTGGAACCAAACGGAGAATACTGTGAGAAAAAGAATATGTAGATGCATGTATGATTGGATCACTTTGCTGTTAAAGTGAAATCAAGCACCACAAATCAGCGATAATGGAAAATAATAAATGATTTTTAAAAATCAACAAATTTAGTGGCTCAGCGTTCACTAGAGAAAGTGGTTGAGACTGCTGCCTCTTAGAAGAGGCAAACTGACTCCATTGAACCTGTCAAGATTTCCTAGCAAAGTGACATCCGACTGTACCTAATTACCTAGCGTGTATGAATTTCTATAATAATTTTTTTCATTTACTATTTTACTTACCTATTTATCTTCCTACACCCATGTGTCATGCAGATACACTCTGCCCTGGAAATGAATTCATTCCTATGCTATGCGTCCCAAGGCTTGTACTTAAAACCCTCTGGCACCCAAGATATTTGGTAAAGAGAGCAATTAGGGTGGCCTTATCTATCAATTCCATTAGCTGCTCTGTAGGAATGTACATATGTATGTATTCATATGTATGTATGTATGTGTATATATACCCACACACACATATATATACACTCATTGACTTCCTTATCAATTAAGCTCACTCTTTTCAATATCTAATTTATCAATTTATTTGGGTGCCCCATGTGACATTGGGATGTTGTATGGTCAGAATTGGATCTCCAAATGCAGCTCTTGCCACAGCCACAGCAGTGACAAGGAGAGACTCTGAAGCCAGGCAGCCACAAGGGCACTCCCTGAGAGCTTGCTGGATGATACCAATCAACGCTGCTTAATTCATCAGACCTGGTTCCGCACAGGCTTCCATACCTGGCACTGTACTGAGAAGTGCTGCTCATCCCAAAAGGCAAGGAGGAAATTTCCATAAGCCTCTTGAGCAAAAAAAGCCCAGGGACTAGCCCAGCTGCCCACCCAAATGCCACTGAAGTCCCCCATTCATTCAGCAGCACCCCCCTCTTTCTCCACATACCTAAACCCACCAATGGTCAGGGGCTGGAAAATGGCCAGCTCCCGATACAACACAGATGCTCTGTGGGTCTTGGCCCCTGCCGCTGGAGGAACACAAGGTGTTCTGAAAACCAGTGAATCCTTCAAGCATTCTAAACACACTGCCACCCAACCAGGCTGCCAATCCACCTCAAAATGCTGAAGAGATACCTGTGTCCTCTGCCTGACATGAGGCGTCTTGGAGCAGAGCATCCCCGGTGCCCAGGAAACAACCAAAAAACCTCTGGGTGCTTGCTGTCAGTTCTGCTCAGATCACCATCAGCCCCAGCTCTGGGCCTGCACCTTCAGAGCCTTGGAGCTGCACTTGGGTCCAAAAGGTGCTCTGGCGCACACGTGTGGAATCTGATCTATTAGCAACTCTCAGGTCCTTCTCATCTCTGGCTCAGCTGTCCCCAGGGCTGCATTGGTTGTGTGCAATATTCTTATTGGATTTCCTTCCACTCTTTGATGAAATACCAAGAAGTGCCCTGCCAAGTGGGCTCTTTATCTCTCAAAGGCTTTCAGAGCCCTGGGGCCAACCTACGCCAGGCCTCTCTGGTTACACCCTCAGCCCCTGCCCCATCATGTCATGACGGCCTTCTTCCTTTTGTATATATCCCGGCACTTATGCATCTATGAAGATAGGTGTGTAGGTATGTAATGATTGATTTTTTTAATAAATTTTCTGCCTGTGATTCCTTCATTAGTAAGTAAAATCTGGCATCTTTTCTCTTCTTTCTCTTTGTTTCTAATTTATTGACCCCACCTGAAGCATGTGTGACTTGTCGGCACATCGATGATTTTCAAGCCACAGTATTTACCAAACCCACCACAGCAATAAATACAGATCTCTTACCCAGGTTGCTGGGAGGCATGTTGGTGAGAGCTTTCTTTATATCAATCAATCTATTGGCCTTAACATCCCCGACCCGGTGTTAAACCAGGTTTTCATACCAAGTGAATAGAAGGAAGAGATGAGGCTCACATGGGAAAAAAGGATGGAATTTCCTGACAACTCTTGAGAGAAAAAGCACAGGGATTTGCACAGCTGCTCACCAAAATATCACCGTTTTACTACCTCCTGTGCACAACCCGCAGGTACTTTATCTGGATCCCAAAGGCCAGATCAGGCTGGGCATCCAAAATTAACAGCTCAATAACTGATACCACCCAACAGCAAAACAAAACCAGCACCTCAATTGAAAAATGGGCAAAAACATGAATAGACATATCCCAAAGGAAACATGCCCCAGAAAAAATGATCACAATCACTTATTAACAAAGGAATGCAAATCAAAACAAACACGAGGTACCACCTCATCCCCCTCTGTATGGCCACTATTTCTAAGTCCTCAAATTACAACCCTGGAGAGGGTGTGGAGAATAAGGTGCCCTCCTACAGTGTGGGTGAGTATGTAATTTGGTACAACCACTATGGACCATAGGATCAATGTAATCTGAAATACAGAACAACCAAATGACCCCAGCAATCCCACTCTTGGGTGTATATCCAGAAAATGTTCTTTTAAAAATTTAAATGCCATGTTTTGTTCATGCAGCACTATTCTCAATACCAATACATGGAAACTCTATATCCATTGACAAATGATTGGATCAGGAAGAGGATGTACATATACACAATGGAATACTACTCAGCCATAAAAAAGTTTTTAAAAAAGCCATTGGCAGTCACATAGATGGAAAGAGAAACACTTATACTAAGCAAAATATGTCCGAAGGAGAAAGACAAATATAATGTGATATGCCTTCCTTGTGAAATATTACAAATGACACCAATGAACTTTTCTACAGAAAAAAACTCATGGAGAGGAAACAGATTGTGGTTGCCAGATTGGAGAGGGATGGTGTGGGAAGGACAGGAATTTGGGGGGCATTACATCCAAACTCTGGCCCTTGGAGTGGGTAAACCATGATATTCAGCTGTACAGCACAATGAACTATATCTAGTCACTATTTTGGAACAAATGGATTAAAATGTGAGAAAAAGAGTATATATATATGTATGACTGGCTCGCTTTGCTGTTAAAGTGAAATTGATCAGCAAAAGTCAGTGATAATATAAGGTATTAAATAATAAAGTAAAACTCCCAAAATTTAGTGGCTCAGCGTTCACCAGAGAAGGCATCAGGGTTAAGACTCCTGCCTCTCAAGAAAAAAGAGCAGCAAACTGACTCCACTGAACCTGTCAGTATTTCCTAGCAATGTGACATTCAACCAGAACTAATTACCAAACATGTATGAAATTACTTCTATAATAACAGTTTTACTCATTTTTTACTTACCTATTTATGTTTCTGCACCCATGTGTGGCATGCAGATACCATCTGCTCAAGAATCGAAGCCACGCCTATGCTGTACATCCCCAGGGTCGTACTTAAAACCCTCTGCCACCCTAAGTGTAGGGTGAGGAGAGCCTTTCGGATTGCCTTATCTATCAACTGCATTAGCTAATCTGTAGGAATATATATGTGTATTTGTTTACTTCTTTATCAATTGAGCTCATTGTTTTCAGTATCTGTTTTTATTTGTCAATTTATTTGGGTGCCACTGACACTGGGATGCTGTCTGGCCAGAGTTGGATCTCCCAACCCAGACCTTAGCATAGACACAGCAGTGATAAAAGAGACTCTTGAGCCAGACAGCCACAATGGAACCCTCTGAGATTTCTGGATGATACCAATTAACACTGCTTAATTCATCTGAACTGGTTTCAGTCAGGCTTCCATACCCTGGGCACCATACTGAAAAGTGATGCTCATCTCAAAAGCCAAGAAGGAAAAATCATTAACACCTGTGAGCAAAAAAGTACAGAGATTAGCACAGCTGCCCACCTAAATGCCACCCAAATACCCCATTCATTCATCAGCACCAGCTTCTTTTTCCACCTACCTAAAGCCCCAATGGTCAGGGACTTGACAATGGCCAACTCACAACACAACACAGATGTTTGTGTCTCAGCCACTTGAGGAACCCAAGGCATTCCAAAACCCAGTGAATCCTTCAAGCATTCTAAAGACACAGCCACCCAACCAGGCTGCCAATCTACCTCAAAATGCTGAAGGGACACCTGTGCTCTCTGCCTGACATGAGGCATCTTGAAGCAGAGACTCCCTGCTGCCCAGGAAACAACATAAAAACCTCTGGATGCTGGCTGTGGGTTCCGCTCTACACCCCATCAACTGCAACTCTGAGACTGCACCTGCAGCCTTAGAGCTGCAACTGGGTCCAGAAGGTACTCTGTCGCCCTCTTGTGGACAGATGCTCTAACAGCAACTCTCAGGTATTCCTCCTCTCTCTAGCTCAGCAATCCCTGGGGCTGCTATGTTCCTGGGCAACATGCTCTTATGTTTTCCTTCCCCTGCTTTTTTAAATACCAAGAAGTGCCCTTCCAAGTTGGCTATTTCTCTCTCAAAGGCTTTCAGACCTTGAGGGCAACATACACCATTATTCCTCTCTGTTTAAACAGTCAGCTCCCATACCAACAGGTCATGACAGTCTTCTTCCTTTTTATGTATCACTGCACTTACGTACTTATGAAGACAGGTGTGTAAGTAACAATTGATTTTTTTTCTTAATTTTCCAATTTTCCAACTTAATTTTCCAATTCCCAATGAATTACTTCATTCATAGAGTAATGTCTGGTGTCTTTGGTTCTTTGTATATTTTTCACCTCTTCATTCCCTATTTCTTCTAAAATAATTGACCCTACCTGAAGCATGCATGAGTTGTCTGCCCATCGATGTTTTTCAAATCACAGTGTTTACCAAACCCACTGCAGTGACAAAGACATATCTTTTATCCAGGAAGCAGGGAGGGATCTCAGTGAGAGTTTTCTTTATATCAATCGATCTTCTGGCCTTAATATTTCCGACCTGGCTTAGGTCAGATCTTCATACCAGAGCATAGAAAGAATAGAAGGGGTTCACATGGAAAGAAAAAGAGGGAGTTTAATGAGACTCCTGAGAGAAAATGCCCAGCAATTGTTACAGCTTCTCTCCAAATTATCAGCACAACCCACAGGCACTTTATCTGGATCCCAAAGCCCAGGTTAACAACTGATACCACCCAACAGCAAAACAAAACCAACAACTCAACTGATATATGGGCAAAAGACCTGAATAGACCTTTCCCTAAACCATATAAACTGAGGGCAACAAGCACCGGAATAGTGGATGCCATCACTCATTAATAAAGAATTGAAAATCAAACTGAAGCTGAGGTATCCCCTCACCCCTCTCCAAATGGTCATCATTAGTACATCTTCAAATAACAAACCCTGGAGAGGTGTGGAGAAGAAAGTCCCCTCCTACAGTGTGGGTGTGCATTTAAAAATGTGTACAACCACTATGGACCACAGGATCCAGGTAATCTGAAAATTAAATATAAAATGACTGTATGAACCAGCAATCCCACTCTTCTGCATATATCCAGAAAATGTTCTTTTAAAAAAGTTCAATGCCCCACTATGTTCGTACAGCACTATTCACAATAGCAAGACATGGAAACACACTCTATGTCCATGGACAGATGATTGGATTTGGAAAAGGATGTCCATATACACCATGGAATACTACTCCGCCATAAAAAAGCAAAAAATTTCCATTGGCAGCCAAATAATTGCAAAGAAAAACTCTCTCATACTAAGCAATATATGTCCAAAAGAGGAAGATAAATACCATGAGAAAACCCTTCCCTCTGGAATCCTACAAATGACAGCAATGAACCTTTCTACACAAAACAAACTCATGGACTGGAAAACAGATTTTTGGTTGCCATATTTGAGGGGGAGGGTGTGGGAAGGCCTTTGATTTGGTGGGTAATAAATCCAAACTCTTGCCCTTGGAGTGGGTAAGCAAAGAGATCCTGCTCTATAACACAGGGAACTATATCTAGTCACTATTTTTGGAACAAACTGGAGGATAATGTGAGAAAAAGAATATGTAGATACATGTATGATTGGGTCACTTTGTTATTAAAGTGAAATTGAGCAAGAAAAACAAGGATAATGGAAAATAGTAAGTGCTAAAAAAAAAAAAAACAAAAGCAAACAAACAAAAAAAACCCACAAAATTACCAGCTCCGCAATCACCAGAGAAGATGTCTGGGTCGAGACTGCTGCCTCTCGAGAAAAGAGACAGGCAAAGTGAGTCTACGGAACCTGTCAAGATTTCCCATCAAAGTGACATCTGACCAGACCTAAATACATAGCATTTAAGAATTTATTTGTACAATAATACCTTTATTTTTAACTTACCTATTTATGTACCTGCACCTATGTGTGGCAGGCAAATACACTCTTCCCTGGAAATGAATCCACGCCTATGCTGTACATTCCCAGGCCTGTACATAAAACCATCTAGAACGTGAAGTATTGGGTCAGGAAAGCCTTTAGGATTGACTTATCTATCAATTCCATTAGCTACACTGTAGGAATATATAAATTTATTGGGGTGCCGTCTCTGAATTAGGATGTTGTCTGGCCAGAGTTTAATCTCCCAATGCAGCTCATGTCACAGCCACAGCAGTGACAAGAAGAGACTCTTAAGCCAGGCAGCCAGGAGGGAAAACCCTGAGAGCATTCTTGATACCAATCAACCCTGCTTAATTCATCAGACCTGGTTTCATTCAAGCCTCCATACTGAGGCACTGTACTGAATAGTGAGGATCATCTCAAAAGGGAAGAGGAAAAATTCACTAAGAATCCTGAGCGAAAAAAGCACAGGGATTAGGCTAGCTGCCCACTAAATACCACCAAAGTCCCCCATTCATTCAGCAGCACCACCCTCTTTCTCCACCTACCTAAACACCTGACAGCCAGGGGCTTGAAAATGGCCAGCTCCTGATACAACACACATGCTCTGTAGGTCTAGGCCCATTCATCCAAAGGAACACAAGGCATTCCAAAACCCAGAGCATCCTTCAAGCATTCTAAACACACTGCCACACAACCAGGGTGCCAATCCACACAAAATGCTGAAGGGACACCTGTGCCCTCTGACTGACATGAGGCATCTTGTAGCAGAGAGCTACAGGTACCCAGAAAACAACCCCAAACCTCTGGAAGCTAGCTGTTGGTTCCACCAAACACACCATCCACCCCACTACTGAGCCTACACCTGCAGCCTTGGAGCTGCACCTGGATCCAGAAGGTACTCTGGTGCCATCCTGTGGACATCTGCTCTAATAGCAACACTCAGGTTTTTCTCCTCTTTCTGACTCAGCAGCCCCTGGGGCTGCATTGGCCTTAGGCAATATGCTGGTTGATTTACTTCTTCCACTTTCGTGAAATACATAGAAGGGCCATTCAAGGTGGGATATTTCTCTCACAAAGGCTTCAGAGCCCTGAGTCCAAACTACCCCATGCCATGCCACTCAAACTATCACCTTTTGACCCATCATATCTTGACAGACTTCTTCCAGATTTAGATATACCTGCACTTGTGTATTCATGAGAAGAGTTGTGTATATACAGAACTCTTGGTTTTTTCTTAAATGTCCAACTCTTACACCTTCATTCATACAATAAACTCTTGCTTCATTTATTTCTTCATTTTTTTTTTCTCTTTCTCAATCCCTCTTACATACTTATTGACCCCTCCTGGAGCATGCATGAGGTGCCAGCCCACTGATGGATTTCAAGCCACAGAAGTTGCCAGACTGACCCCATCACAAAGATAGAACTTTTACCCAGGGAGCCAGGTGGGATCTCCATGATAGCTTGCTTTATATCAATATACAAGCCTAAATTCACCTGAATTTGGCTACGGATCCAGGCATCAGACCACATGTATAGAGAGAAAAAAGAGGCTCCCATGGAAAAGAAAAGATGGAGTTTCAGCAGACATCTTGGGAGAAAATGCACAGGGATGAGCCAGATGCTCACCAAAATATCCCCGTTTTACCACCTTCCATGCATAACCAGCAGGCACTTGAGACGGATCCCAAAGCCAGGTCAGGCTGAGGTTTCAAAATTACCAGCTTGACAACTGCTACCCGCCCAACAGCAAACAAAATCAACAACCCAATTGAAAAATGGGCAAAAGTTCTGAATATACATTTCCCTAAACCAGATAGACAGAGGGGAAGAAGCACTGTGAAAAAATGATCAACATCACTCATTAGGAGAGAAACGCATATACAAACTATGCTGAGGTACAACCTGACACCCATCCAAATGGCCATTTTTAGTATATCTACAAATAAATTCTGAGGAGGGTGGCAAGAAGAGGGTTCCCTCCAACACTGTGTGTGTGTGTGTGTGTATGTAATTAGGTACCAATACTCTGGACAAGAGGATCGAGGAAAATCTGAAAAAATTATAAAGAACTACTGAAGTACACAGCAATCCCACTCTTGGGAATATATCCAGAACAAAACTGTTCTTTTCCAAAAGTTAATGGCCACGCTATGGTCATCTCAGCACTATTCACAATGGTCAATACAGGGAATCAAACACCATGTCCATTGACAGATGATTGCATTAAGTAGATGTTGTACAGATACATGATGGAACACTAACTACTCAGCCATAAAACAAGAACAAAATAAAGCCATTTGCAGCCACAGAGCTGGAACTAGAAACTCCATACTAAGTGACATGAGACAGGGAAATACAAAGAGCCTAGGATACCTTTTCTCTCTGGAATCCAACAAATGGCACAAATGAACACTTCTACAGGAAAGTCATGGACTGGTAAAGAGAGGTGTGATTGCCAGATTTGATATAGGGTGTGTGGGAAGGACTGGGATTTAGGGGATAATAGATGCAAAATCTTGTACTTGAGTGGGAAGCAATGAGATTCTGAAATATAGTAAGGGGAGGTATATCTAGTCACATTTTTTGGAATAGGATCTAGGCTAATGTGAGAAAAAGAATATGTATATACATGTATGTCTGCTTCGATTGGCTGTCAAAGAGAAACTGTGCATGATGAATCAGCAATAATGGAAATAATATGTGATGGAAAAAAACACCCAAAATTACCAGTGTTGGCCAGAGAAGGTGTCTAGGTGCCTGTTGTAGATTCTGCAAAACACATGATCAACACCAATACTGAGCCTGCACCTGCAGCCCTGGAGCTGCACCTGGGTCCAGGAGGTACTCTGGCACCTCCAGGAGGACATCTGCTCTAACAGCAACTCCCAGGGTTTCCACCCCTCTCTTGCTCAGCGACACACATGACTGCATTTTCCTTAGGTAATATGCTGGATGGATTTCCTTCTTCCACTTGCCTAAAATACCAAGTAGGGCCATTCCAAGTGGGCTATTTCTTTCTCAAAGGCATTCAGAGCCACTCCATTCATACCCTCAGCTCCCAACGCTTCAACTCATGACAGCCTTCTTTGGATACACTTGAAGTTATGTATTGATGAAGACAGGTATGTATGTATAGAAGTCTTGATTTTTTCTTAATTTTCCAACTCTTATGCCTTCATTTGTACAGTAATGTCTTCCTCTTTTTCTTTTTCTTTCTCTTTCACTCAACCACTCTTTCATTCTTACTTTATTGACCCAACCTGAAGGGTGCATGAGGTTTAAGTCCACTAGAGGATTTCAAGGCACAGAGGTTACCAAACCGACCCCAGAGCAAAGGCCGAAATTTTACCCACTGAGGCAGGTGGGATCTCCATGATGGCTTGCTTTATATCAATATACCTTTCTTAATTCATCTGAATTTGGCTACAGATCCTGTCTTCAGAACACAAATAGAGACAACAAAAGAGGCTCCCATGGAAAGGAAAGGAGAGAGTTTCAGCAGATCTCTTGTGAGAAAACCCACAGGGATAAGCCAGATGCTCACCAAAATATCCCTGTTTTAGCACCTTCCATACAAAACCCGCAGGCACTTGATCCAGATCCTAAAGCTGGGTCAGGATGGGGTTTCAAAATTACCAGCTCGACAAATGATACCACCCATCAGCAAAACAAAACCAAAAACCCAATGGAAAAATCGACAAATGTCCTGAATAGACATTTCCCTAAACCAGATATAAAAAGGGCAACAAGCACTGGGGGGGAAAAAAAAACAAAAAACCAGCATCACTCCTAAGGAGAGAAATGCATATCCAAACTACTCTGAGGTACCACCTGAAACCTGTCCAAATGGCATTAGTAAGTCTACAATAAACAAATCCAGAGGAAAGTGTTGAGAAGAGGGTGCCCTCCAAAAGTGTGGATTTCCATGTAATCTGGTACCATAGCTCTGGACAACAGGATCGAGGTAAATCAAAAAAAAAAAAAAAAAAAAAAAGATAAAGAGCCACTGTAGTACACAGCAATCCCACTCTTGGGCATATATATGAAACAAAGATGTCCTTTTTCAAATGTTAAAGGCCCCACTATGTTCATTTCAGGACTCTTCACTACAGCTAAGACAGGGAACCAAACAAAATATCCATCGACAGATGCTTGCATTAGGTAGATCATGTACAGATATACAATTTAATACGACTTAGCCATAAAAAAAGAACAAAGTAAAGCCACTCGAAGCCATATACCTAGAACTAGAAACTCCCATACTAAGTGACGTAAGTGCGATATAGAAAGACATATAGCCTAGGATATCCCTTCACTCTGGAATCCAACAAATGCACAAATGAAGCCCTCTACATAAAAGAAAGGCATGGACTGGAAAACAGAGGTGTGGTTGCCAGATTTGACATGGAGTGTGTGGGAAGGACTGGGATTTGGGGGGGGGGGGGTAATAGATGCAAAATCTTGCACTTGGAGTGGGTAAGCAATGAGATTCTGAAATATAGTACGGGGGAGTGTATCTAGTCACATTTTTTGGAATAGAATCAAGGATAATGTGAGAAAAAGAATATGTATATACATCTTCATTTTGCAGTCAAAGAGAAATTGGGCATGATCAATCAGCTAAAATGGAAATAATAATTGATGAAAAAATACACCAAATTTCCAGCTCAGTGTTGACCACAGAAGGTATCTGGGTTCAGATGAATGACTCTTGAGAAAAAAACAGGCAACCTGACTCTGCTAAACCTGTCAAGTCTTTAGCCATGTGAAATGGGACCTTAAGTAATTACCTGAGGTGTACGAATTTATTTCTCTATTAATATTCATCTATTTATTTTATGTACATATTTATTTTTCTACACATGTGTGGCTTGAAGATACAGTGTGGCTAGGAATTGAATCCACGCCACTGCTGTACAATCCCCTGCGTGTATTAAATCCCCTCTGCCACCAGAGATGTTGTGCCAGGAGAGCTCTTATGATTGCCTTATCAGTCATTTCCTTAAGTCCTCTGTAGGCATGTATTTACTGATTTCTATATCCATTGAGCTCAATCTTTGCAATATCCATTTTACTTCATAGAAATTATAAGGTGCCCCCAACTGACTTTGGTTGGTTGTCTGGCCAGGGTTTGATTTCCCAACACAACTCTACCACAGCCACAGAAGGGTCAGATGGAGATTCATAAGCAAGGCGGCCAGGAGGTAACCCTGAGAGCATTCTTGATGATACTATTCAACCCTGATTAAGGGATCAGAGCTGGTTTAGGTTGGGCCTCATATTCTGGCACTGTACTGAAAACAGACTAATTTCAAAAGGCAAAAAGGAAATTTCACAGAGCAAAGACAGAAATTTTAGCCAGGGAGCTAGGTGGGCTCTCCATGAGCGCTTGCTTTATACCAGTCTACCATCCTCAAATCACCTGAATTCGGCTACCGATCTGGTCTTCAGACCATGTGTACAGAGAGAACACAATAGACTCCCATGGAAAGGAAAGGATGCGGTTTCAGCAGACCTCTTCTTTGAAAACACACAGGGATGAGCGCAGCCACTCACCAAAATATCCCCATTTGACCCCCTTCCATACACAACATGCAGGCACTTGATCCAGATTTCAAAATTACCAGCTCGACCACTGACTGATACTACCCAACTGCAAAACAAAACCAACAACCCAAGGGAAAAATGGGCAAAAGTCTTGAATAGACATTTCCCTAAGCCAGATATACAGAGTGCAATAAGCCCCCAAAATAAAAAATGATCACCATCGACTAGGAGAGAAATGCATACATATCCAAACTATTCTGAAGTCCCACCTAGCACCTGTTCGAATGGCCATGATTAGTAAGTCTCCATACAATTTCTCAAGAGGGTGTTGAGAATAGGGTGCCCTCCCACAGTGTGGGTGTTTATGTCAATTGGTACCACTACTCTGGAGAAGAGAGATCGAGGTAAACCTGAAAAAAGATAAAGAACCCCTATAGTACACAGCGATCCCACTCTTGGGCATGTATCCAGGACAAAGGTGTCCTTTTCCAAATGTTAAAGGCCCCGCTATGTTCATTTCAACACCCTTCACCACAGCCAAGACTGGGAAGCAAGAAAAATGTCCATCCATCAACAGGTTAGTTTGATGTGGTACAGATACACAATGGAACACTACTCAGCTATAAAATAAGATCAAATTCAAGCCATTCACAGCCACATGGCTGAAAACAGAAACTCCCATGCTAAGTCACTTAAGTGAGATAGAGAAGGACCAAGAGCCCAGGGTACTCCTTCCCTCTGGAATCCAACAAATGGCACAAATGAACCTCTCCACCCACAAGAAAGGCATGGACTGGAAAACAGAGGTGTGGTTGCCAGATTTGACATGCAGTGTGTGGGAAGGACTGGGATTTGAGGGGTAATAGAGGCCAAATTTCACACCTGGAGTGGGTAAGCAGTGAGATCCTCATATAGTTCGGGAGAGTATATCTGGTCACTTTTGCAACAAAATCAAGGATAAGGTGGGAAAAAGAGTATGTAGATACCTATGTCTGCTTCCCTTGGCTGTCAAAGAGGACTTGAGCATTGTGAGTCAGCTATAACGGAATACTTGATGAGAAACACCCAAAATTACCAGCTCAGCATGAACCAGAAAAGGTGTCTGGGTCCAGACGACAGCCTCTCGAAGAAAAGAAAAAAAAAAAAAAAAACTGCCAACATGACTCTGTGGAACCTATCAAGAGTTTTAGCCATGTGACATTTGACCTTAAGTCATTACCTGAGGTGTATGGATTCATTTAAGTGCTGTATTTATGTATGCATTTCTTTACTTCACTTGCCTATTTATTATTCCGCACCCACATATGGCTTGAGGCTACTAAATTGAAGATAATTCACTTTTGTGATCACAGGACTGTGCACTGGCACATCTGCAACTGCTAATTATAAAGTCTGAAATGTTAATAATGTTGAAGATCCTTCTTGTAAAGTACCTCTAGGGCTGCGTAACAGTCATAAAGTTCCCAGTTCTTTGACTCCTGAAGCGACTGACCGGCTTACACAGGACACGTCCAAGGAGAGCAGCAGTGCTTTTCTGTGCTCCAGGCACTGGCTCAGCACCATGGGGAGGATGAAGCTGATTAAGATACAGCCCCAGCTCTCCTTTAATAGAGGACTAAGATTTACATAAACACAAAATGTAAAAAGGGTTAAAGAACAGACATGGGGAAGGAAGGGTCTCCTGAGAGAGCATCTGAACTGAGCCTTGATACATTTAAACAGGCAGACATGGTGGAAAGTAATAAAAAATCATACTCTCTCTGAAATGCTGAATAACTGAATCTGGGAGTAAGAGGGGGTGACTTTAAAGGGAATGCTTTAAAAGTGACTACAAGCTTTCTCCCAAATACCAGAATCCTCAAGAGCTTTAAAATGAAGGCAGAGTGTTCACTTAAAGTTTCAAGGAAATTCAGCAACAAAAGTGTCTAGCTTCTAGAAGGCACTCAGATTCTACCAGAATAGAAGAAATATGGCAACAAAACAGAGAAGTAGCTGATAACCAAACACCAGCTCTATTCCCTAGGCTGAACATGACCTCGAGGGGGATAAAAAGGGTAGTTAGGTGTCAGAGGCACATCTCATCCTGCCTTTACTCACTTAGGAATAGTTTGAAAGAGCAGAAAAAGCAGTGACTACTTAGTTTCAAATCTCCACTGTGACTTAACCAAGCTGTAGACACCTACAGAAAAAAATCTGCCTCTCTGAGCTCAGAGACACTAGTATAAAGAGGATCAAATTAATGTGAAAATAACCTATATGTAATCTAAATATCAGGGTTATAAGGAGATATCTTGCTGTAAGTAGACCCCTTCAAGCCTTGTCCATGAATATTTTTAGGTGTAAGAAGGAAGTTTTGGGGCGGAAGAACAACAGAATGACCTTTAATGAGATTATTAAGGGTCCCTAAAGATGAATAGTGCCATACCATTTAAAACCAATACCGGGAGTTCCCATTGTGGCTCAGTGGGTTAAGAATCTGACTAGTATCCATGAGGATGTGGGTCTGATCCCTGACCTTGCTCAGTGGGTTAAAGGATCCCAAGCTGCAGTGTAGGTCGGAGACACAGCTGGGATCTGGCCTGAATGTGGCTCTGACTGTGGTGTAGGCTGGCAGCTGCAGCTCCAATTTGACCCCTAGCCTGGGAACTTCCATATGCCTCAAAGGAAGCCCTAAAAAGAAAAAACAAAGAAAAAAACACCAATTAGAGATTTTGATCTCAAAAGGTTTAATTTAGACTATGGCTAAAACAGAGAAAGACTCCACAGCGGGATTTGAGTTTTGCCAGTAGCTCTGTGACTCTGGCAAGTAATTAATCCCTGCACTTCATTCCCCTCCACTTTGAAGCTGATATAAGAGACCTTATTACTTCAGAGATTAATGAAAATACAGTATAAGTGGAGGTCTTTTGAGCTTACAGGTTGAAAACGCAGAACAAAGGTATTACAGGTACATAGTCTCACAAAGTTTAGGACTCCTTAAAGATCACATTTCAGAAATGGAAGAAAAATAATTTACCAGAGAGGAAAGGCCTTCTCCTCTAACTACTTACAAATACTATGTCTTTTTTTGTCTTTTTTTTGTCTTTTTGTACATAGTCTCACAAAGTTTAGGACTCCTTAAAGATCACATTTCAGAAATGGAAGAAAAATAATTTACCAGAGAGGAAAGGCCTTCTCCTCTAACTACTTACAAATACTATGTCTTTTTTGTCTTTTTTTTTTGTCTTTTTGTACATAGTCTCACAAAGTTTAGGACTCCTTAAAGATCACATTTCAGAAATGGAAGAAAAATAATTTACCAGAGAGGAAAGGCCTTCTCCTCTAACTACTTACAAATACTATGTCTTTTTTGTCTTTTTTAGGGCCCACACCCATGACATATGGAGGTTCCCAGGCTAAGGATCAAATTGGAGCTGCAGCCTGCACAGTCACAGCGATACAGGACCTGAGCCAAGTCTGAGAACTATACCATAGCTCACAGCAATGCCAGATACTTAACCCACTGAGCAAGGCCAGGGATCGAAACTGCATCCTCAGGAATACCAGTTGGGTTCGTTGAGCCATGATGGGAACTCTAAATGCTCTAAGATGTGAAACTAAGGTTTTGGTCCTGAAGCCAATCCTAAAACCTACCCTAAGGCGAAATTTTAACTCTTATGGAAGGAACTGCTAGCTGTTGGCACAAACATCAGCTTTCTTTGCCTTGCAGGCATACAGCTGGATAACATTTCCCGGCTGCCTGGCAGTAGGGTGTAGCCGCATTAGCTATTGGAATGTGAGTGGAAATGATAATGTGCTAGTTTCAGACTACAGCTTTTAAAAGCTTTTCCTTTTCTACTGGCTTGGATATAAATAACTGCAAGGCCCGAAAACAACCCTTCTCAGGAGGAATTCCGAGTGAGGGAATTAGGCTCCAATATCCTAAGGTCTTCATTGTGTGCAGTGCATGTGGACATCGTCATCCAGGTCATTTTCCTGAAGCTTATTTCTCGAGGGAACTCAGGTTGAGAAAGGCTGCCCTAGAGGATGATTAAAGGAATCTGGGTCCCTGAATAACTACAGAGAAATCCTAGCATAAATGAGAAGTGAAGTCATCGTGAATTTTGAGATCTATTTGTTTCAACATTACTCCACCTAATAAGTCATTCTAAATTGGCTCTCCCGTAATACCAATGTGCTTACACTCACTTTCCATTGATTAAAAAGATGGCACGCACAAAAGATCTGAATGGATGTTTTTCTAGAGAAGACAGAGCTGGCCAACAGCTACATGAAAAGATGTTCAACATCATTAATCATCAGGGAAATGCAAAACAAAACCAAAATGAAACATCACAGCTATTAAAATAGTTATTATAAAAAAAAAACAAGCATTAATAAATGTTGGCAAGAATCTGGAGTAAAGGGAATCCTCATGCACTGTTGGTGGGAATGTAAACTGGTTTGACTGCTATGGAGAACAGTATGGAGGTTCCTCAAAAAATTAAAAATAGAACTACTATAGTATCCAGCAATCCCACTTCTGGGTATTTATTTGAAGGAAACAAAAACACTAATTCAAAAAGATATCTGCACCCCTATATTCACTGCAGCATTGCTGAAAATAGCCAAGACATTGAAAGAACCTGTGTCCATTGATGGATGAAGGGATAAAGAAAGTGTGAGGGAGTTTCCATTTGCGGCTCAGCTGCTTAAGAACTCAACATAGCGTCCGTGAGTATGCAGGTTCAATCCCTGGTCTTTTTCAGTGGATTAAGGATCCGGTGTTGCTGAGAGCTACAGCACAGTTTACAGATGCAGCTCAGATCTGGTGTTGCCGAGGTGTTGCCTGCAGCTGCAGCTCTGATTTGAACCCTAGCCCAGGAACTTACATATGTTACAGATGTGGCCATAGAAGAAAAAAAAAAAAAAAAAAGAAAGAAAAACAGAAAACTGCCATTTGCAATGACATGATGGACCTTGAGGGCATTATGCCAAGCAGAATAAGTCAAACAAAGACAAATACCATTATGATTTCTCTTATAAAACAAAAAAACAAAAAATAAAAACCAAAAATAATCTAAAAACAAAAAATAAAACCAAGCTCATAGATAGAGAACAGACTGGTGGTTTCAAGAAGTAGGGGGTAGAATGGGTAAGAGAAAAGGGAGAACTCTTTTTTGGTTTTTTTTAGGTTAAAGAAATTGAATTTTTAAGATTTAAATGCAATTTTTCAACAGATAGACAAGGGAATGCGGACAAAAAGGAAGTTTAGCAGTAGGGATTTTTGTTTGTTTGATTAGAGGAAAAGAGAGTGTACACTTGAAGATATAGCCGAAAAAGAGTTAAAGATTATTGCACCACACTGAGGATGAACTAAACACTGCAAACTAACAATAAGTACTGCATTTCAAGAGAACACTTCCTCACAGATATTACAGCTAAAATGCAACCTACTCTCACCTGTCCTCTGAATGGTGAGGCCTCACATGAAGCATGGAGAGAAAGGAGCAGAAAATAACTGGGAGTGAAAAAGGACAGAAATCACAATGGGAGAACTGTTATCAGAGTCAGTTATTTCTCAACCCAATTATCTGACTTTTTAAAATATAATCATAAAAAACTATTCTTTTACATGTTCTGTATACTCTGAGGTTTCATATTGATCAATATTCTGATGCAGAGACCGGATTCCTTGCTAGACAATTTGAATAAGAGGATTACAGCATGCCAGATGGCTTAGAGAATTATTAAGGTACTTGAATAAAAAGCTGTAGGATGCAATTCCAGAATCTATGCTCAAGTCTACACTGCAGAAGCAGGCTGCCAAAGGAGCTGCTTCTCCTGCCAAATCAGGAAGCTGCTTGTGAAATCAGGAGGCACCCCTTACTGTGTATATAAATATAGGACTGCCTTAATCGGAGCTGCTACATCAGCTACAGTTACTGGTTCCAGAACAAAATCACTGTGCTCCATTCAAGAAACCTCACGTGCCCCAAATCAGGAAGCTGCCATTCTAGCTTCCAAGTCTCATATCATGCCACCTTTTCTACTATCCCGAACTACTTCTGCTCAATCAGCAAGCCTCAGAGACAGAGAGGCTGGCTCTGGAAGGAACCACATCACATTCACTATAATCCACACTGGAAAAATACATGCCCAATATCCTATTTCTCCCAGTTCAAATTTCAAGTCTCATGTGGTTGCATCTGAAATGGAAGCTGAATCAAACTTGGACATCACCAGCTGAAAACAAATTGGAGAAATTTGTGTTTTAGCTTCCTGCTCTTCAGAGAAAAGGGAAGTCACACAAGAAGAAAACTCAAATACTTATTCTGAGCCAAACCTCCATTACTACATTAGACTTCACTGTCTCTGCTCCACATTAAGCTTGGAAAATTCCAAACCTTTTCTTGTTATACAGAGAATTATATATTTGGTCCATCTTTTGAGCACAGTCCCAAGTCTAGAACATTCCTATTATAAGTAAGTCCTTGACAAATAAACATTCAGTACATTAATGCAAGGTTTTTTAAAAAGGGCACACAAATTGAATAGCCATTTGTTTTTCTCCATGTAATACAATTGGTTTTATGCAATTCTGATATGGTGGTGATTTTATAATCAGTCAACACAAAGTGCAGCACTTTTAAATTTTAATGAAAAAGTAGATAATCTATTTTTAATTACAAATTCAGTAACAATTTCAAGAAAAAAGACGTATCTACATACCATTTTACACACATACAGAAAAACGACTTTGAATCCATAATGTTTCAAAAGTATTCGGTTATCTCCATACAAACCTAGTATTATATGGCAACAGTACTACTGACTTTTTACAGAAAAATAAATTGGGGACACTTTTCAGAAACAAATGCTTTTTTTCACTTGTACAACTCACCAAGGTTGTTTTCACTCCTAGCACCTTGGGTTCACGAGGATGTGACCCAAAGCAAACCAGCCTAGATGTTTAAAGAAAAATCCTTTTGAGGAACTTGGTTACCTATTCTCTCCTCTCCTACGAAGAAGCTGTCCCCACCCGCATGATTCGGAAAAGCGTGTTGATGTTGTTGCTTCGAATGGCATCCCGACAAGCACTGATCACCTGGTTCTTTGGTTTTCCAACTGTATGAGAAGAAACATCAAAACTGTATGAGCAAGAAATTAGTAAAAGTGAAATTATAAACCAGAGGCCATCTTTAATAAAACAACATAAAACTAAAGTAGAAAAGTTATAGACAATGCAAATTTAACTGATTTACCACTCCCTAAAAAAGATGCCTTTAGTGAGGGACTTTATCACAAACCAAGCATAGAGACCATCTCACACCTAGAAACCACAAGTCAGTTTTACAGAAAAGGACTGGAGCTCATAGCCACCTAGCCACCTTCCATTATTTCTAAAAGGAAGTCGTGGAGTTTCCTGGTGGCCTGGAAGTTAAGGACTCAGCCTAGCAGTTAAGGTCAGTGCTATGGGTTTGGTCCCTGGCCCAGGAACTTCCGTATGCCACAGGCTTGGTCAAACAAAGCAAAAAAAAAAAAAAAAAAAAAAACATAAAAGGAGGTCAAAGCCTTGACCCAAAACAGCAGATTCCAAGTATAAATCTCTGGAATATAGTTCTGCCTCTCTGGTTTATTCTGTTGTTCTTTTCCTAAATTTTAAGTTGGACACTTACCCTCATTAATTTTCGGTCTTTTTTTTATTCCCCCCTAATGGGAATATTTAAGGCTTTCCTCTTGGGTACATGTCACTAGCTTTACCTTTAGAGGATGCAGCAAGATCTAAGGAAAGGAGCTGAAAGTGGTTCTTTTTCTCTGAAGTCTGCAGCCTAACTAGAGCCAAACAAGAGGCTGACTGAAACTCGAGTGAGTGGTGCCAACTTAAGTGTAAAAGTTATCTTTAAAAATACAAGCCCTGATACGGATTCCTGAAGCTACCACCATTGCCAATGATTCTCATCCCCAAATTACAGACAGAATACAATGCCACAGAAAGAGACTTACCACGCAGACGACCTGCTCTTTGAATCGCTTGATTTACTGCTTTGAGGCTTCCCAAGAGCTCTGTGTGATTGTTACAGCGAATTTTATATCCATTTAGCAAGTCTTTATTAAGGTCATAAAGTTCCATATAGCGACTCTTCATTGTTTTCCTGTATACATCAATATAGATTTAACACCACTCAAAACAGCGGGCTTACATGAAAAGAGCTGCCAACTTCTTAGACACAATTAAAAAAATTTTAAAAAAGGAACACATCAGATTTTTAGCTATATGTCCATTAAAACAGGGTAACCGCTAAAGTTTGCTTTGAAAACATTGAGAATTTTCCATCAAATACTCTGCTTCTTCCAAATGAATGGAAGACAAGGACTTCCTTGGTTACTGATCCATGGTTTGTTTGAATTTAAGAACCAAGAATTATCCATGCTAACAACATGAGGGGTGGGGAAAAGTGAGCAAGGTTCAGGCTATCTCCCAGGATTCAGATTAATATTGGCAATTTCTTATAAAGTTACATATACACTTACTATACATCCCAGCAATCGCACTATGAGCTATTTATCCAAAAGAAATGAAAACATGTCTGCAAAAAACCTGTACACAAATGTTCACAGGAGCTTTATTCTCAATTACCAAAGTCTGGAAATAACCCAAAAGTCCATTAACTGGTAGAAGGTTACACAAAGTATGGATATCTATACAATAGAATTCTATTCAGCAATAAAAAGGAATGAACTACTCATAACTAGTGACAATATGGATGACTCTCAAAGGCATTACGGTAGGTCAAAGAAAGCAGACTTGGAGTTCCCATCTTGGTGCAGTGGAAACTAATCCAACCAGGAACCATGAGGTTGTGGGTTCGGTCCCTGGCCTTGCTCAGTGAGTTAAGGATCTGGAGTTGTGGTCTAAGTCACAGATGTGGCTTAGATCTGGCATTGCTGTGGCTGTGGTGTAGGCCGGCAGCTGTAGCCCCAGTTCGACCCCTAGCCTGGGAACCTCCATATACCATGGGTACGACCCTAAAAAGCAAAAAAAGAAAAGAAAAAAAAAAAAACAGACTCAAAAGGCTATATATAATGTATGATTCCATTTATATGACATTTTTGGAAGTAAAACTATCGGAAGAGAAATTAGATCAGTGGTTGTTGTCAGGAGGTTAGGAGAGGTACTTGATTGTGGTAGTAGCAGCACAACTGTATACATTTCCCCAAATTTATTGAACTGTAAAAACCTAAAAAGCAGGAGTTCCCATTGTGGCTCATTGGAAACAAATCAGACTAGGATCCTTGAGGATGCAGGTTTGATCCCTGGCCCTGCACAGTAAGTTAAGGATCCGTGAGCTGTGGTGTATAGGCCGGCGGCTATCACTCCCATTTGACCTCTAGCCTGGGAACTTCCATATGCCACCAGGGCAGTCGAAAAAATAAATAAAATAAAATAAAATAAAAAGACAAAAAAACCTAAAAACCATATATTTTCTGCATGTATATTATAAATTATGTATCAACTAACTTGACTTTTAAAAAATAAAACAATGTACCTCTGACAGTCTCTAAATGAAACATAAATAAATCAGGAAAAAAAGGAATTCAGAGGTTGCTGATCACTTCTCTGCAGTTCAGTACAGTCAAATGCCTAAAGCCAGCACCATTTAAAAAAAAAAAAAAAAAGCCAGGGAGAAAAAAAAGGTGGGTGGAGCCGTCTGTATTGGCATAAAACTGGCAAGAAAAAGCAAAAATTGTATATACCTAGGTGATGTTGATGTGGCTGCGGTGTAGGCTGGAAGCTATAGCTCCAATTTGACCCCTAGCCTTGGAACCTCCATATGCTGTGGGTGTGGCCCTAAAAAGACAGAAAAAAAAAGAAAAGAAATGCAAACGGCCTGTAAAACAATGAAAAGATACTCAATACTGCTCATAAGGAAATAAATTAGAACTACAATGAAACCATTTCTCAGGCACTGAACTGGTAAATATCCACGAGTTTACCAATATACTCCATCAGCAAGACTGAAGGGAAACAGGCACTCTCATAGGTTACTGATACAAAATGATATGACACCTATGGAGAGGAATTTGGCAAAATCTTGCAAAACTGTGTACACATTTACCATTTTCCCCAGCAATCCCATTTTCAAACTTTTATTGAAAGATACTTTGGAAAAAATATGAAAAGATTTATGTAATAGTTATACACTGCAATATAATAGCCAAAAAATGATCCAAATGTGTGGAATTGGCTGAATAAACATCCGGAGAGTGGAGTACTATGCAGCTGTAAAAACAAACGAGCAATATCTCTGTGTGCTACTTGGAGTGAAATCCAAAGTATATTTTTAAGTTCAAAAAGCAAGGTGGAAATGAGTTAACATGCTATGTGAGGAGGTATGCGTATATTTAAAATTTTTAGTGATTTGTAATGAAAGGGAGGGAACAGGATGGAGGTGACAGGAGAGGAGAGTTAGACTTTTCTGGATGTGTTTTATAGAGCCAACTTTGGAACTACATAAAAGTTTTAATAAATATGTAATAAAATCAAACAAAAAAGGAAAGAACATCAATCCCCCAAGACTGAAAGCAAAATAAACCAAATGAACTTAACTGTATAGCACATCTGTAGCAAGATCACAAAGTGAGGAATTATTTCAAATTTTAAAATACAGTAATTTGACCAAAACTCTGTTCTAGAATACACTCTAATGACACAAAGCACTGGGGAAAAAAAATCTCACACCACTGTTGGCAATCATATTGTTGACCTTAAATACTGGTATTATCCTTAAATGTTGTATTATAGTATGTTGTACTATAAGATAAAGCCAATAGTTATGTTGATAGTGGTTACAACCATGATTTTCAACATGAGGGAGAAGAGATATAACTCCAATATCACAGTTAAGTAAGAGCCTATATTCATAAATCTTAAATACTATGAATTCATGATACATTTTCTCATTGAAAAAATTTATACATTTTCTAGCTTTATCCACTGAAAAGGTCTAGAATCAAAAATCAACCCAGTAGAAATGAGCATTTCTAATGCTCAGACTATGACATCTATGTAATATTTCCCACTAAAAAGAAGCAGGATTAAAGAAATGGGTGATTCCAGATTCAGAACAGGATGTATACTACAGAAGCCTAAAACATCGTGTACAAGAAAACAAACTAATGAAATTAATAGGATCCATCCAAAGGTAACTGTAGCCAACCTGAAAAGGCTTCCACTAGCCAAAGACAAGATAACTGAGCCATCATAAAGAATGACCGAAAAGGGAGTTCCCATTGTGGCGTGGTGGAAACGAATCCGAGTAGGAACCAGGAGGTTGCAGGTTCAATCCCTGGCCTCGCTCAGTGGGTTAAGGATCCGACGTTGCCATGATGTAAGTTACAGACGTGGCTCAGATCTGGTGTTGCTGTGGCTCTGGCATAGGCCAGTGGCTACAGCTCTGATTAGACCCCTAGTCTGGGAAGCTCCATATGCCTCAGGAGTGGCCCTAAAAGGACAAAAAAGACAAAAAGACAAAAAAAAAAAAAAAAAAAAGAGTGAAATGGACTGCAGCACATTATATATGTTAATAAGGATTTTTAAATTTCATTGGTCAACTTGGAAATGCTATAAAACCAACTCATTATTTTAAAGCTGATAAATAAATAGCCCGTCTTTCCAGGACAAACTACCTTAGGAAACCCAGTAATTCATTAATTCCCGACAGAATTTTGTTTTGTTTTGTTTTGTTTTTAGGGCCACACCTGTGGCATATGGAGGTTCCCAGGCTAGGGGTCAAAATCAGAGCTGCAGCTGCCAGCCTACAACACAGCCACAGCAATGCCAGATCTGAGCCAGGTCTGTGCCTACACCACAGCTGTGACCTACACCACAGCTAACAGCAACGCCAGATCCTTAACCTACTGAGTGAGGCCAGAGATAGAACCTGCATCCTCATGTCAGATTCATTTCCACTGTGCCACGACAGGAATTCCAGAGCATGTTATTCTTACAGAGCTATTTCAGCTAATATATGACAAAGAAATAAGTGAATTAAAACACCACTATTTTTGCAAACTACAAAAGAAATAATCGATCTCAGCAATGATCATAGAGAGCTAGTAACATTATAAAAAAGGAGACAACCAGACATTACATGCATCCTCATGGAAGTACATACTCATTCTTGCCAAAAAAACTAAACCTGAATCTGATCAATCTTCTATATCTAACTACCATTCTAACAGAAATACACAGTACGGAAGAATCATACTAAACATTACCACAAGGACACAATCAGCAAAATCCAAAAAGGGAAACAACAGGAGAAGGAGAAGGTCAGGAGAAAAAGTGAAGCAGCAAACATATGGATTAAAAAAAATTCATCAACCAAATTCAACACATGGTCTTGACTGCAACAAAACAACTTAAAATACACTGAGATACACACACACACCATTTATGATACAACTGGGGAAATTTTAAATACTGGCTAGATATTTTGTGATATTAAATTATTTTACATTTTTCTAAGTGTGTTAATGGTACTGCGATTATTGTTTTTTAAAGTTTCACTGTCTAAAATATTTGTGGCTAAAATTATGTGATGTCTAGAATCTAATTTCAATACAATAACGTGTTTGGAAGAGAGAGAAGTTGAGTGTGGAGAGGAAACAAGATGAGCCATTGGTCGATGATTATTGAAACTAAGAGGCTGGTATTATAGGAAATCATTATATAATTCAATCTAGTCATGTGTGTGTTTGAAATTTTCAGCAATATAATTATTTCAAAAAAAAAATCACTTATTTCTGATAAAGACCATTTTAACTATTTGCTAATGACTCAGACCTTTCAGGGGGAAAAAAAAGCAAGTAGCACCTTAGGCGAACCCTTACCTCTAAAATACAAATATAAAGTTCATCTATTATTGTTAACTATTTTATACATCAATGGATAACCTTTTTACAGAGTTCACCTCAGTACATTTTATTTTCAAGATAAATTTTGCATCTTAGCAAAAAGCTAGCTAGACCTGCACAAATTTTTAACTTTTTTATTCTAAAATAAAATACATATTCAGAAAAACCTCATAAAAGCAAATGCTTGTTAACTAGGTCAAGAAACAAGACTTTGCCAACATCCCAGAAGCTTCCCAATGTGTTCTTTCTGCAGAGTCCCTCCTCCCCAGGGGAAAATACCATCTTATATGATAATCTCTTCCCTGCATTTCTTTGTATTTTTATCATCTACATATGCTTCCCAAACAATATGGTTCACTTTTGTGTGTTTCCAAACTACATAAATGGAGGCATCTTGTGCATAATCTTTGTTTTTTTGGCTTTTTGGGCCACACCTGTGGCACATGGAAGTTCTTAGTCTAGGGGTCGAATTAGAGCCACAGCTGCTGGTCTATGCCACGGCCACAGCAACATGGGATCTGAGCCACATCTGTGACCTACACCACCACTCACGGCAATGCCAGATCCTTAACTCACTGAACAAGGCCAGGGATCCAAGCCGAGTCCTCAGGGATACTAGTCAGGTTTGTTACTGCTGAGCCACACAAGAACTCCCTATATTGCTGACATTTTAAACCATGCACCTGTCCTAGCAATGGAAAATACTCACATGTCCCTCATCAGACGAGCATCCTCAGCTCGGACCAGTAAACTTCGGATCAGATTAGAATTATCAGCCATGTCAGCACTGAGCTTCTGATGGACTGAGTGATATTCATCAACCTGGAGACCGAGAACATCCAGGAATTAAAAAGGCCTCACAAACTTCTTTAAATTAGACAAATTGATAAGACTATCTACTATACACCAGGGCCTTTTTTTTTTCCATCATTCATTTATCCTATCTTAACTGTCTCCCACTGTTTCATTTCCTCTTCAATGAAATAATTAGTCTATGCTGCCTCCAACAGTCGAGATGACATTCTATGTGAATCCTTTCCATGTTTTAGCACCATGAGCCTAAGCCACACACATATTAATATTTTAGAGATTTGGGGTGAGAATGTTGATAAAAGTGGGGACGAATCACAATCATTTTTTTCTTTCAATTTTGGGTTGCTGGAAAGCACTAAACCAAGAACAAAGTAGATACAGTGGATAAGATGAAGGACTAGCCAAGGAAAACGTTCATGTATTTTTTAAAAGCATCCCTCCAAACCAAACAAAGAAAGTACGGTGGTCAAGAGCTAAATACTCATTTTTATACAAGAAATCTTTAACTAATGAACTCTCCAGTACTAGTTCAATTTTGATTTTAAGAACTTGCAGAAATTTGGGAGTTCCAGTCATGGCGCAGTGGAAATGAATCTGAGTAGTATCCACAAGGATGCAGGTTTGATCCCTGGACTTGCTCAGTGGGTTAAGGATCCGGTGCTGCTGTGAGCTGTGGTGTTGGTTGCAGATGCGGCTCATATCCCGCATTGTTGTGGCTATGGCTATAGCTTTGATTTGACCCCTAGCCTGGGAACTTCCATATGCTGCGTGTGAAGCCCTAAAAAGCAAAAAAAAAAAAAAAAAAAAAAGGAATTTGCAAAAATTCTTTAAATCTTGATTATCATGTAACATTTGTAGTATCATTAATTTAACAGAGGCAGTCAAGCATTATTGAACCACCATGTTCTCCCAAATGCACCCACTAGGTGCCCTCACCTTAACCAGCACCTTTCGTAATTCTTCAAAGTAGACAGGGAAATCCGCTTCTACCTGAAGGTCTTCAATACCAAAAAATGATGCCATCGACTGTATGATGTCACCAGCCAAATCAATATCATCAGTATTTATAGTGATCTATCCAGAGGGAAAAAGACAAGTTTGGTATCCTCGAATATTAAAGACAAACTTTGCTGAAACAGTACCTTAACATCCCCACATTCAACACACTTACAGGACATAAATTTATATGCAGTGATAAAGATAAGATCTAGCTCTCAAAGAAGTTAAAAATCACATTAATTATTTCTAGTGTAGGCAAAAAAAAAAAATCAATCCTCTTGCCTTATGAACTAAACAACAAAATCATTCAAACAGTGCAAATGTTTTGCTCTCCACTGTATTCTTAAGCCATCCCACATTAGGCAAGGAATGGTGAAGGGAAGGAGAGAGAGCAAGGCAGAAAACCGCTGTTCTAGATGATACCCTCATGTCAGAGATGCTAACACTAACAGACTGGGTTGAAACGTGGTTTTACAACCTTGAGATCTGTGCCACCCGCTTCACTTTACACTGAAAGGTAGGTATTACATTAGAAATCTATGCCCATGACAGCAAAAATTACCTCTCCACTAAGTTTTATTTTTATAAACAGCTGGTCACCATTTCGTAAGGATGTGAAACACACTTGAAATGGAGCATTCTGAATGTTTGTGTCCTCTGGTAACAGAAAGTTCTGGTTGAGCCACATAACAACCTTTAAGATGAAGAGGATGAAATGAACTTCAATTTTTAAAGTACAGTCATCATTAAGTTATTCTACTTTATCCTACTGCTTGGTTTAAACAAACAAACAAACAAAAAAGACCCAGAGTTCACATCATGGCTCAGTGGAAACGAAACTGACTAGTATCCATGAGGATGCAGGTTTGATCCCTGGCCTTGCCGTGAGCTGTGGTCGGTTAAGAATCTGGCGTTGCTGTGAGCTGTGGTGTAGGTTGCAAACGCAGCTCAGATCTGGCATTGCTGTGGCTGTGGCACAGGCCAGTGGCTGCAGCTCCAGTTCAACCTCTAGCCTAGGAACCTCCATACACCGTGGGTCTGGCCTTTAAAAAAAAAAAAAAAAGATGTAAATAAATAATTTTTTAAAAGACCCAAAAACAAAGATTTATACTTTACCCCTCTCTAGTCACACTTTTTCCCACGTCATACATGTTCTTAAAGTAACATTCACAATTACGTCTGGTCCCACAGCATGCATGATTTTACAGCATTCTCTACTTAGATATAACTTATATGTCATGTGGAAACAACTCATGTATGATGCTAATTCTGTTTACACGACAGATCTTTTGTGGCTATATCCTGCTTAAAATCATTCCATTCCATCCTTTAAAAAACATAAATTTTTGCATGTACACATATCAAAGACACAGAGCTACATCCATTCTATAAGTAAAGAATAAATTTTAATATCAATAATAATAATACTTTACAGTGGTTTGCAACACAGGTGCCACATAAGATCTACCTGAGAGCCCTGGAAGGAGCCACCTGTAGAGTTTCAAGTTTCACAGGCCAGGAAGGGGCCTAACAATCTACATGACTGAAAAGCCTCACTGAGAATTCTGAAGTCCAACCATGGTTAAAATCCACAGGCAGTAGTCCTCTAAACCTTACAAAGTGCTACTGCACCAACATGTTACCCTCCGGGGCCCCTAGTGAGGGAAGACCTCCTGACCTATAGGTGAGAAAACTGGGGCTCAGACTGCTGAGGGGAATTCCCTAAGACCACTAGGAAGTTCATCAGTTAAGCCAGCACTTGAACCCCCCCACCCCACCCCCAAATGTTCTCACTGCCAAGTCCTACTCTTTCTATTCTGATGCAGGCTCCTCTTGCAACACTAGATGGGACAGGCACACAAGGACCGTGAGAAAAGAAAGAGAGGAACTAAAAACAGGTTAAGAACTCATCTGTAACTAAGGATTGCTTAAGTAAATACTTTTGAATTGATTAGCCAAAATACATATTTTTGAATAATTTTTCAAAATGGGAAAAGGTATTTTAGCAACACTTTTGTTACAGGTTATAAACCAACTCCAAGCTACATAACTCTTTCATGTCCTATTTACTGCTACCAAATAACACACTCATGTAATTTCCTCCTTCCTACAAAATAACATCCGAAGGATTCCAAAGTGGAAAAGTGTTGAAAAAAAAAAAAGGCAGACACTCACCCTCTGCGCCCGTTCTGCGATGATGAAGTTGACATAACTAGGCGGCTCACTGGCTGAGTCTGGGCTGGTCAGTGCATACATGGAGAAGCGGGGGAGCTGTCTTGTCAGCTCAAATACATGAAACTGGGTGCTACGGCCAACCAACGGAACACAAGGGAACCGTTTGTGTGGAGTGTTATTTCAACGTGAAGGACCCAGAAAATACATGTAAAATCACTACCGGGTCATCAACCTGATATTTATGGGTTTCACTCAAGTAACCTCCCCACTCCCATAAAAAACCTTGAAGATTAAAGTCCCATAGACATGCACGTTGGGATTTAGAGATAACATGAGTCCATGAATATACATGCATGCACCAAGGGTTTAAAACACTCTAAAAGGAATGAGGAGTTCCCTCTGTGGCCCAGTGGAAATGAATCTGACTGGTATCCATGAGGATGCAGGTTCGATCCCTGGGCTTGCTTGGTGGGTTAAGAATCTGGCATTCCCAGGAGCTATGGTGTAGGTTGCAGACATGGCTCAGATCCTGCGTTGCTGTGGCTGTGGTGTAGACTGGCAGCTATAGCTCCAATTCGATCCCTAGCCTGGGAACTTTCATTTGCAAGGTACAACATAACCCCTATAGTCTTAGTGGCCAAAACTAAATCATCAATAAAACATATTTTTGGAACTTTTGTGCATATGAGATAATTTGACTAAAGCCAGAAAATAACCATCTTAAACTTTTTTTTTTTAAAGATTTCAAATTAGAGAAATAAGCAGTCATGGCTTGCCTAGGTGGGAAGAACCACTAAATGGCCCCTCCAGCCCCAGAGAACACATAGCATGAAGGGAAATCTACACATTTTGCTCTGTCCCCTAAGTGCTGTCTGGAAACCAAGCGACTTGCAATGGTTACCTGCTTCTGTAACCCACGAAGGTTTTCAAGTGCAGATCCACAGGGACATCTTTGGGAGGTGTGATTGGGATGCGAATGGAGCTGGAAAGGTTGTGAATGCTGGGATGCACCACGTGGCTTTCACCTAGAAAAATTCCCTCTGCAAAAATCAGTACTGCTCGGATGATGGTGTCTGCAGGGAAGAGAGAAGATGGCAGTCCAGGAACCACTCCAAGATGGTGCAGGTGCCAGCAAACATCAGCTATAAATACCAACTTACCGTTAGAAGTGGAGATGCACAACTCGGTGTGGGCAGCCTGCGCTGCACTCCCCAGGTTGACGGAGAGGGCCGTGTGCAGCTTGGTGTTGGCCGGGATGACGCCCCGATGCCCATCAGCCTCACTCAGGGGACTGCTCAGTTCGGCCTGAAAAACACCCCACCCACATCCAGCTCAAGTCCTCGGAACACTGAACTGATGCCAGTTTTAAATAATTCAGCTATTCAGCTTCAGAAGACAGATCCCCATCATCTTATTAATCCCATTCTTCAGACTTCAGAGACTCACCTCATTAGTGCTCTTGCTCTACTTGGCCTTTTAAAAGGAAATACCCTCATCCCTTTCTGCAGTGAGGGTCCATTGTCCCCTAGCATGCCTTTTACTGACTGCTGTTTCGTTTTTTAAAAACTACTAAAGAAATTCACTTAATTTAGCAAATTCAAATACAGTTGTGCATAATGGAACAAATTAAAACCCTGTTCCCCAGCTCATCCTCCTGCCAGTTTAGCATGTAAATGGACATAAATGTATATACACACTCACCAGAGTTTCTGTCAATTTTTATTTGTTGTTGAAAAATCAAAAGATACTCTATACATACTGCCCTGGCTTTCTCTCACTCAATAATACCACAGAAAACCTTCCATATCAGCCTATATATATATATACACACACACACACACACACATATATATACTCCTCATTTTTTTTGTTTAGGGCTGCACCCCTAAAAAGGCATACAGAGGTTCCCAGGCTAGGGGTTGAAGTGGAGCTGTAGCTGCCGACCTACACCACAGCCACAGCAATGTGGGATCCAAGCTGCATTTGCAACCTACACCACAGCTCACAGCAATGCCGGATCCTTAACCACTGAGCGAGGCAAGGGATCAAACCTGTGTCTTCATGGATACCAGCTAGATTCATTTCCACTAAGCCGTGACGGGAACTCCAATACACCTAATTTTTTCTTTTTTTCTCTTGAGCTACTTATTCTTCCCCAGCACACACTCCCTACTACTTTTTTTTTTTCCCATCTTTTTAGGGCCCCACCTGAGACATACGAAGTTCCCAAGCTAGGGGCTGAATCAAAACCATAGCTACTGGCCTACACCATAGCCACTGCCAAGCCAGACCCGAGCCGGATCCATGACCTATACCACAGCTTGCGACAATACCGCCGGATCCTTAACCCACTGAAAGGGGTAGGGATAGAACCTGCATCCTCACAGATACTAGGCGGTTTCTTAACTCGCCAAGCCACCACAGGAACTCCCACACTCCCTACCACTGATCAAAACTTAGGTTGCCTCTATCTGTTCCCTGCTACAAACAGTGACGCAGTAAATGCCTCTGAACCCTCGTGCAAACACTTCTACAGCTTAGCTACTGGCGGTGGGATTTCTAGGTCAAAGGATGCACGACCTCTTCACTCTGGCACTAGCCAACAGGCACTTCTCTCCCTTTCCTGTCCGGGGCAGACATGGAAATGCTCCTTTCACAAGCGCCGATCCTTCCCGGCCGCCCTCAATTTTTCAGGTTCCCACGTACCCTCCGCATCAGGACCCACCTTGGCATTGTCCTCGTAGTTACGGAGCTCCAGCAACAGGTTCTGTTTTTTCTGACTCAGTTCTCGGATCAGGTCCTGCTCTACACTGGTGTCCATGATGTTCCCTCTCATCTCAGGCGTGCCTGGCAGGTAGCCACGGACTGACAGGAGGAAAACATACTCACCAGACTGAGGGAAGGCCCAAATACAGCCAGATCTACTTTTCCTTTTCTTTTTTAGGGCCATATCTGTGGCATATGGAGGTTCCCAGGCTATGGGTCAAATCAGAGCTGCAGCTGCTGGCCTACACCACAGCCACGGCAACACTGGATCCAAGTCGCATCTGTGACCTATGTCACAGCTTGTGGCAATGCCACATCCTTAACCCACTGAACAAAGCCAGGGACCCAACCCAGGTCAGGTTCTTCACCCACTGAGCCACAATGGGAATGCTTCAGCCCAGTCTACTTTTAAGGGATGTGGAAGTTTCCAGTCCAAAGACTGAATGGCACCACGGCAGTGACAATGCCAGGTCCTTAACTCCAATTACCTATTCTTAAAACCTAAGGCCTCATTTCCCCAACTTCGGTGAATTTATTAGGACAAAAGTACAGCAACACAAACACTTTCTAGTGGAATTTCCCAGTATTCTGACCCAATCAAATTGAAAATCTGACTTTTCAAGGACTGCTCCTATCTCAATTTACTTTCCCCATCCACCGAGCAGCAGATTAACTGAATGTGGCCATCCATCCGGTAATCTCCCTCTACCACGCCGGCAATTGCAGAAGAAAAGTTGTCTTTAAAGATGACCTCCCCAGTTCGGTCACTCCGAGCATCGACCTAAAATAAAGTAAGAACCTGAAAAATAGCTTATGCTACAGTTTTGTTTTGTTTGTTTAAATAACACAAAACTTCAAATATATTTTTGTCTTTTTTTAAATTTTAGGGCTGCACCCAGGGCATATGGAGGTCCCCCAGGCTAGGGGTTGGATCAGAGCTGTAGCTGCTGCCCTACACCGCAGCCACAGCAATGTGAGATCCGAGCCACATCGCGACCTACACCAGAGCTCAAGGTGATGCCAGGTCCTTAACCCACTGATCAAGGCCAGGGATCAAACTTGCCTCCTCATGGATGCTAATCAGATTCGTTTCTGCTGAGCCACTATGGGAACTCTGAAATTTCAAATTTAAATCAGCTTTAGTCTAGAAGTTTTCAAAAGTACTCCATAGAGCCCTGTGGCTTCTCAGGAGGACTTATAACCATAGGGGCCAATCAGCTCTGCTTTCTTTTTCTTTTTCTCAGTAAATAAAAGCTATTTTCCATATGGGCCTTCACATAATATTTCATTTGGAGAAGTGGCTTAGCTGAGAGGCAGTACATTTAGAATATGTAGCATAGTACAAAAGTCCAAACTGCCCAGGTTCAGATTCCAATTTGCCACTTACTATCTGTGGGATCTTGGGAAGTTTCTTAACCATTCTGTACTTGGCCTCCTCCTCTGGAGATCAATAATAACCTGAGGAAAGTAACTGTATCTAGACCTCAGACTTGTGAAGAGGCCTAAAGGTGTTAACACATGTTAAGCACTTAGAACAGGCCCTGGCACACGGAGATATATGAGACATGTTAGCTCTCTTTTTTTAACTTAATTTTTTTTTTTTTAGGGCTGCACCTACAGCATATGGAAGTTTCCAGGCTAGGGGCTGAATAGGAGCTGCAGCTGCCAGCCTACGACACAGCCATAGCAACGCCAGATCCTTAACCCACTGAGCAAGGCCAGGGATTGAACCTGCATCCTCATGGATACTAGTTGGATTAGTTTCCACTATACCAGGATGGGCACTCTTACAATCCTTTCTTTGAATGAAGACTTGGATCCAGTACAATAATTTATATTCCTCAGAATAGGGTACCTTTTATGGATTTTTTTAATGAACAACTACATAGTCTTCCTTTACAATTTTTAATGTACATACCAAACACAAAATCAAGTGGAGAAGAAGAAACATAACAGTTTTTTAGAATTTGTTCTTCACACAACACCAAAGGAAGATTACAAGGCACTGACCAAAGGTAAAGGAAAATCAAAGAAGAGACAGAATTAGCTGATCTCCTTTTAGGCAATCAGCACTGACAGACAAAAGAGCTAGGACAAATGGTATCCATGGAGACCTGGCAGCTACTTAGGCAGTTTCTAACAAGACAATCCCAACTTGCCAAAAAACTATAGAAAACTCTGATTTGAAGTTAAAAAAGGAAAGAATTTTTAAAATTCTATCTTGAAGTTGTAGCTGGGAAGACAATATGATAACACAATTCTTCCCATTAATTCTAAGTTTTTAGTTAGACTTGAAGATTAGAAAAGAGCTATACAAACAGTTTGTTATTAGCTTATTAAAAATCCTTTTTTGCTTGCCTATGCCCAGGATCAACCTGATTAAACTGAATCTCATTCCTTTAAGAAGAGATTTAGAAAGAACCTTCCTGGAGATTTTCCTCCAAATAGGACTTATAAGACCAAAAGGACACTCACTCACTTTGCAGTGTTGATAACTAGAGCAGGAACTGAAAACACGGAAAGATTATGGAGTTAAAAAGCACAGCCAAGGAACTCAAGTTTATATTCTCACATCACCGTTCTGAGTCATACAGCCAATCTATTTCAGACAATTATTACTTTAAATTACATCTGAATTTTACTTAAACTTACCTTCCCATTGGACCAACCAGTTATCAGTTCACATACTCCATCAGAATTAAGGTCAAAAGCATGAATGCTCATGGCATGATTTTTGGACTGAAAAGAAATTTCAATAATTAGTACAGAAGTACTCTCAATAAATATAAAATCCTTGAACATCAGAGGCTGAATCATACTAACTTTAATTCTCCAGTATCGGGCTGTTTTGTCATAAACTCCAACTGTGCCATTGGAAAGGGCATAACCAAATCGACTGCCATACATGGGGCAAAGAGAGGTGATTACCTGCAGAAAATAATGATAAAGATACAACACCTTTCATTAAGGCTCAATTTAACACAAAGTGTGGCTTTATGAAATTGGATGCCTTGCTACAAGTGTGTTAAAATTAGATTTAAACATGCTTCCAACCCATTAGTGGGGAATGCGTTGCTCTTCTCTATGATCAATGTCACCTATTCCAGAGTTGAATAATTAGAATTAAATAAACTTGCAAAAATTTACTGTTTCAGATCAAGCATATATAGTAAGTTTCAACAAATTACATATTTTTTAAAAATTTGTAAACCAGCTATAGCAAAAAAAAAATCTTTAAAAAAATCTAAAAAAATTTAAAAAATAGTAAAATTGAGGAAATAAGGAAGAAATAAGCTGCATACACAAATCTGGAATATGTACAACAGATTTTTTTTTTTTTTTTCTGCTTAGGGCTGCACTTGTGGTATATAGAGATTCCCAGGCTAAGGACTGAACTGGAGCCACAGCAACTCTGAATCGCTGAACCACTGAGCAATGCCAGGGCTCAAATCCACATCCTCATGGATGCTAGTCAGAATCGTTTCTGCTGCGCCACAACAGGAACTCCTACAACAAATGTTACATATACTAACTCAAAATGTTTTAATGATTACTCTAGTTTCCTTAACTAACAATATCCCAGAGTCTAGAATTTTAAAGGACTTGTAAAATCCATAATTATCTCTTTAGTGTTTACTTTTCTATGACCTAATTTATTATTTGCCAGAGAGATGCAAGTCATTTTTTAGAAAAAATCATAATCCTTTGAAAAGGGAAAACTCAGCACATAGGAGCTCCTGCGGTGGCACAATGGGGTCAGTGGTGTCTCTCAAGTGCCAGGATGCAGATTCAATCCCTGGCCTGGCACAGTGAATTAAGGATCTGGCATTGCTGCAGCTGTAGTATAAGTCACAACTGTGGCTCAGATCTGATCCCTGGTCCAGGAACTTCATATGCTGTGGGTGGCCAAATAAAGGAAAAAAAAAAAAAAAAAAAAAAAAAAGCCATGTGTTAGAGTTCCCACTGTGGCTCAGTGGGTTACGAACCCGACAGAGTGTCCATGAAGATTCAGGTTCAATCCTTGGCCTCATCCAGTGGGTTAAAGATCCGGCATTGCTGCGAGCTGCACCTTAGGCTATAGATGCAGCTTGGATCTGGCATTGCTGTGGCTATGGCACAGGCTGACAGCTGCTGTTCCAATTCGATCCCTAGCCTGGGAACCTCCATATGCTACAGGTACAGCTGTAAAAAGAAAAACAGAAAACAAAAATTCAGCACATAGATTTGTGTGTATATCTAACAACATACAGAATAGAGGTATTATACAAAGTATTTATAGCACTATTCGAGGGTTTAATATACTTAAAAGGGTAAAGTTTTAGATAGTGAATGAAATGAAATTATCCTTTAAAATTAAAACCAAAGTTTAATGATGTCTACAATCCTGCAGATATCCTTTCTTACACTAATATGAGAGACATTAAGAAATAAATTGTACAGAGAATAGTTATGTAATTTCTTCTACGCCTACAGCTTGTCTATAAAACCACCCACTTCACTTAACTCAGAATATAAAGTGCCATGTAGGACTCCAGAATCATTTAGTGAAGGCATTCTTTTGCCAGTACTTTCAGCTGCCAAATAAATTCTCATTTTGCTAATGTGAGAAGGACATTTGAACTGGAGCAAAATCAAACCAAGAGGACAGGAAAACAACCCTGAAATGAACAATTTCCTAAAGTCCACATTGTCATAAATGCAGCCCCAGATTCCCTAGTCCTTCAGTTCTTCATTAGTTCACTAGTTTCTTGTTTTGCAGACCAGAGGATCAACCGGCACCTCAGATCTCCCTATTTCCTGTTCTCCTACCCTTTTCTAGGATTTAGGAAGAAGGTCTTTCAGAGGAGGCACTGCCTTCACATCTAGTACTGACAATTAACAGAGATCCAAAAAGACCTCAATGATCCCCACCAAATGGGAAAAGATTTATTACAAATTTGAAGGGGAAATGGTAATGCAGGATGCAGCACCTACAGGCCAGTGCTTCTCACACTCATTTCTCCCCTCATTTCCCTCTATCCACAACTGTCGGCTTACAATTATAACACCTATGAATATATAAATAGGAGGACTAATCAAAAATCTATGCTAAAGGTAAACAAGTTAAAAATAATTGATAACATTTTATATATCAATATGCACATTTTGCTCTTTGGTCTCCTGTTCATAGCCAGGGGAACAGAAGCCTGACGTTCCTAGACAGTTCTGTAAGTGACAAGAAGCAAGGACAAGTGGTCAAGGTGGGTTTTGAAGCAAGTTCCCTCAAGCTTTTCTTTTTCTTTTCTCTTTTTTTCTTTTTTTTTTTTTTTTTCTTTTTGGCTTTTTAGGGCCGCACCCATGGCATATGGAGGTTCCCAGGCTAGGGGTCCAATCTGAGCTGTAGCCGCTGGCCTACGCCACAGCCACAGCAATGCCAGATCCCAGCCGAATGTGTGACCTACACCACAGCTCATAGCAATGCCGAATCCTTAAGCCACTGAGTGAGTCCAGGGATGGAACACGCAACCTCACGGTTCCTAGTTGGATTAGTTGGATTCGTTTCCACTGTGCCATGACGGGAACTCCAAGCTTTTCTGATACAGACCCTCAAGCATCCTAATTACATTTTGTACAATCCCACCATTCTGCTCTCTAAAACCTCCTTCTGCAGTGGTTTCTTTTTCTGTCCATTTACAACATTCACAAGCTATTGCTCCTTAATCTCCTTCTCCTTCCCTCATTTGGAATATCCTACATCTTTTTTATTTCCATCTTACCCAAGCTTAGAAAATCAGCAGCAAATAAGGATCCTCAGAATACCAAAACTACAAAGGATAAGAGCAATCTTTAGATCCTGCTTAAAAAAAATAAACTAATATCTCAGATTTAATTACATGAATAATTCTAATCACAAAGAAACTCATTAGGTTCCATAATATTTAACTTTTAAGTTTATCTACAGAAATGTGCTTAAGAAGTACTTAATTTGAATGAAGAGAAAAAGTATAAAAATCTCATTTATGCACTTCAATATTCAATACCATTTAACAGATGATGAGGAAGAGGAGGCCAAGGCACAAAGCTTCGAATCCTGATCATGTCACTTAGTAGTCATAACTTTGTAAGAATTAACAAAGAAACTTAACATGTTCCCTCAGCTGTGAAATGAGAATTAATACTACCACCTTCATAATAGGGTTGTTGTAGGATTAAATGAGTAAATTCATGTAAAGCACTTAGAACAGTGCCTGGTATACATAAGGTACACAATAAATGGTTGCCTTTAAAAAAAAAATGGGGGCCACACCCACAGCATATGGAAGTTCTGGGGGCCAGAGATAGAATCTGAGCCACAGCTGAGACCTATGCCACAGCTGCAGCAACACCGGATACTTAACCCATTGCACCAGACCAGGGATCAAACCCAAGCCTCAGCAGTTCACTGCAGAGACAAAGCCGGATCCTTAATCTGCTGCTCCATAGTGGGAACACCTATTGTTATTAGTAGGTAATAGCTCATTAAAATACCTTTAGGTGCTTAATAATTTTTCTCTAGGCAATCAGTCTTTTCAAAATATATCCTGGTAACGAAACATTTAAATATCCTTTATCTATAACGTACGGCTCTGTTTAATCCCCAGTTTTTAACCCTAAAAACTGTCCAGACTGTAAGATGTCCGAGTGCTCGAATCTAATGTTACATTTGACTGTGCTAATCTATCGAGGTTTATCATAATTCTGAAATAGCACTTCTTACCTCTGTTTCTGTCATTTCTGCCACAATCTCATCTTCTTTAAAAACTCGGATATCAAAATCCTCAGATCCAACAAGCAGCTAAGAGGAAAAAAAAATTTATGCATATTTAGTTCAGCAAATGAACACAGCAAAATTTCCATAAATAAAATGTAAAAACTGCATAATACTTTATTTTTTTAGGGCCACACTTGCGGCATATGGAAGTTCCCAGGCTAGGGGTCCAATCGGAGCTACAGCTGCTAGCATACACCACAGCCACAGAAATGCAGGATATGATCCATGTCTGTGACCTACACCACAGCTCACGGCAAAGCCGGATCCTTAACCAACTAAGCGAGGCCAGGGATCGAACCCACAATCTCATAGTTCCTAGTTGGATTCATTTCTGCTGAGCCACAATGGGAACTCCAAAACTGCATAATACTTTGTATGCTGCTACAGCCACCCAAGAGTTCCAACCCCCCAGGAATGTGATTCTAGGAAAGGTTCCTTCTAATGAGGAGGTCAAGATTCAGTCAGTGATGAAAAAGTGGTTACTACAGATCCTGCCACGTGGGCTACACCTCCTACCAAAACAAGTTCCTTCACTAGGCACCTGAAATATTCCTGGTTCAGTGTCTGTCTGCCTGCAGGTGAAAGCCCTATTTCAAAAGCCAGAGTTCAGGAGTTCCCGCTATGGTGAAATGAGTTAGGAATTCAACTGCAGCAGCTCAGGTCTCTGTGCAGTTGAAAGTTTACTCTCCAGCCCAGTATAGTGCGTTAAAGGACCCAGTGCTGCTGCACCTACAACTATGATTCAATCCCTGGACTGCGAACTTTCATATGCTGCACGTGCAGCCATTAAAAAAAATCAAAAAAATTTTAAAAAGCCAGAGCCCAGTATTCATGTACAAGTGGAAGGTAAAGTCAATGCCTAACACAGTGCTTCACTAGCTGCTCAAGATGCTAATATCTAGAGTAACCATTACAGTAGTTTAAAAAGGCTAAGAGCCAACCTCTAAAACTTTTAGATTCCTAAAAAAGTTGGCCAAAATTAAGGAGTAGGTGCTATTATGATTTCAAAGCAACAGAATCAAGTTATAAGACTGTGAATATGACTGCAAAACCAGCAACTGTTCTGCCCTCCCTCCTCATCCTGTGTCTTTGAAACATCATAATCTTTTTTTTTTTTGCTATTTCTTGGGCCGCTCCCGCGGCATATGGAGGTTCCCAGGCTAGGGGTCCAATCGGAGCTGGAGCCAACGGCCTACGCCAGAGCCACAGCAATGCGGGATCCAAGCCGCGTCTGCAACCTACACCACAGCTCATGGCAACGCCGGATCGTCAACCCACTGAGCAAGGGCAGGGACCGAACCCGCAACCTCATGGTTCCTAGTCGGATTCGTTAACCACTGCGCCACCACGGGAACTCCTGAAACATCATAATCTTGATCCCTGTATGAGACAAACACAAATGATGATTGTTCAAAAGAGAGGAGAGAGAAAAATGAGGCCACAGAGGTTATTATTTAGGCAACAACCATGAGAAGCTAACAACCCTAGTGTCACTGTCATGGGAAAATGTATGTACTGAGCCGACACAAAAAGAGACAGATCTCCTCCCCCAGTACCTCTTTCTTCCCATCACTGTCGAAGTCACACAAGGCCAAGGAGTGAACATTATCTCCAGTAACCTGAAAATAAAACCAAAATCATTACTATGCCATCTTTTTCCTTTTAATCCAAACATAGGAGCTACATGAAAGAGAGGATGATACAAACCATGAATTTAAAATTCTAATTACTTATATACTTTTTTAACATACAGAATTATAGTGTTCTATTTTATTCCTAGTATTCATTACAGTCAATTGTAAAAAGCGAACAAACAAGACCTAAAGAACATTAAAAGTAAAAATGCTTAAGAGTATTAAAGAGAATGTTCTGTTCTTTACCGTCCAAAAGAGATCATTTCCTTCATGATCAAAACCCTGCAGAGCACAATTTCCACCAATAATTGCAAGAGGAGAGGAAATATCTCCCAATGTCCCCAGCACAATTGCATTGGCCCCATCTGCCACCTAAGAAGGAAAAAAAGACATCAACTCTCAAACACAATGAGGCATAGGCACACTGGAGGCACACAGATCTTTATTTCTATTTGGACACCCAAGTTTCTCTGCCACCTTTTCTGAAATGCCAAGTGGTCTCCTGAGCAGCAGGCCAGGCCTGCCCACCTAGGATGGTCTCTTTGGCTTATATGTGTTCATGCCAGGATGAGCACAGACCCAGGATCAACTCAGGTGATTGGCTCCTCACACTAATCTGCTAGAGCAACTTGCTACAAAATCCCAGGTTCTCCTGGACGACCAGATTCTGGAAGCCAAATTCTCCAATGAATCAAGATGTATGCCTTTAAAACATTCAAACTTTTGAAATCTATTTTAACTATTTTAGATGGAAATATTTTTAATCTTTATTACCCAGTTCTCCTATCACTGCTCTTTTGGATTATAAAGTACTAAAAACTACAAAGAATAAAACAAACACCTAAAGAGCCACCATCTAGAATTAATAAATGTCTCAGATTGTTTTTTTTTTTTTTTTTTTTTTTTTTTTGGCTGCACCCACAGCCTGCAAAAGTTTCCAGGCCAGCAATCAAACCCACACCACAACAATGACAACACCGGATCCTCAATCTACTAGGTCACAGGGAAATAAGACTTCTTGAATAAAATGTAAAAGCATAATTTATTTTTGGAATATTCAAGGACATCTTTGTAAACCTAATTGTTTATCGTACAGGAAAACAATCCTTACTTGTATAATCTTTAAGTTGAAGAACTACAAAAAACAGATTGTGTATAAAAAGAAAGAATTCATAAAAAATAAAAAACATAAATGATCAATCAAGGTAAAAAAATAAACTAGGAAAAATAACTGCGATATATAAGACAAAGAATTAATTTTTTCTTTTGCTTTTTAGGGCTGCACCCACGGCATATGGAGGTTCCCACGCTATGGCTTCAATCAGAGCTACAGCTGCCAGCCTAGGTCACAGCCACAGCCATACCAGCTCCAAGCCACATCTGCAACCTGCCACCGCAACTCACGGATCCTGAACCCGCCGAGCAAGGCCAGGGATCAAACCCGCATCCTCATGTATCCTAGCCGGGTTTGTTAACCGCTCAGCCACAATGGGAACTCCAAAGAGTTAATATTTTTGTTAATACAAAGCAGATCAATGAGCAAACAAGCAAAAATAAATAAACAGAAAAGTCACAAGAAATACAAATAGACAAAAAACATGAAAAATATCCATTCTCACAATACCATTTCACAAATTGACAAAGATGAAAAAAAAAACCAACACTATCCATTGTAGACTAGGGTGTGATAAAGTAGGCACTCTCATATTCTGAGGGGGGAGGTGAGAAAACAGTTGTCTTTCTAGAGAGCAATTTACCAATATCTACCTAAAATCTCATTTAAAAAAGGTTAACCTGGATTTTCCGTCATGGCTTAGCAGAAACCAATCCGACTAGCAACCATGAGGACATGGGTTTGATCCCTTGCCTTGCTCAGTGGGTTAAGGATCTCACATTGTCATGAGCTGTGGTATAAATCGCAGACACAGTTTGGATTTGGCATTGCTGTGGCTGTGGTGTAGGCCAGCAGCTACAGCTCCGATTCAATCCCTAGCCTGGGAACCTCCATGTTCCATAAGTGTGGACCTAAAGAGACAAAAAAAAAAAAAAAAAAAAAGTTAACTTACCAATTTAAAAAAAAAAGGTGTTTAACTCAGCAATTGTAAAACTGAATTCTTGTGATCGCTAATTTTATGTCAACTTGGCCAGGCCATGGTATCCAGATATTTGGTCAAACATTACTCCAAATGTTTCTATGAAAGTATTTTTTATTTTTTTTATTTTTTATTTTTGCTTTTTTTTTTAGATCGAACCCACAACCTAGTTCCTAGTTGGATTTGTTTCAGCTGAGCCACAAGGGAACTCCTCTGTGAAAGTATTTTTTAGATGAGATTAACATTTAAATCAATAGACTCTGAGTCAGCGGATTACCCTCTATAATGTTGGTGGGCTTCATTCAATCAGTTGAAGGTTTAAATTGAAAAAGACTGACCTCTCTAAGGAAGAAAGCATTCTGCCACCAGAATGCCTTTGGACTTGAGCTTCAACCTCAACTCTTCCCTCTGTCTCCAACCTGCTGGTGTACCCTGAAAATTTTGGACTTGACAGCCTGCACAATTTTGGGAGTTAATTCCTTAAAATAAATCCCTCTCCACTCCCTCTCTTTACATATATATGCATCCTGTTGGTTCTATTTCTCTAGAGAACCTTAAGACAATCCTAAATGCAATTTCAGTCATACAAAAATACAGAAAGAGGAGTTCCTGTCTTAGCTCAGCAGTCATGAATCCAACTAGTATCCATGGGGATACAGGTTTGATCCCTGGCCTTGCTCAGTGGGTGGGAGATCCAGTGTTGCTCTGGACTGTGGTGTGGGTAGCAGAGGCGGTTCAGATCCTACATTGCTGTGGCTGTGGTGTAGGCTGGCAGCTGCAGCTCCAATTCGGCCCCTAGCCTGGGAACTTCCATATATCACGGTTGCAGCCCTAAAAAGACAAAGAAAAAAATACAGAAAGAGTATCTTTGTGACCCTGAAATAGGCAAAGATTTCTTAGTACAAAAAGTACACTAACCATTAAAGAAAAAAACTGATCAGCTAGACTTCATCAAAACTTTGCTCATCAAGACACCTACCTATTGGAATGAAACACATACTGGAAAAAAATATTTGTTATATATGAATCTGATAAAGAGCTTGTACCAAGTATATCCAAAGAACATCTAAAAATCAATAATATACTCAAGGAGTTCCCACTGTGGCACAACAGCAAGTGGCATCTCTGGAGTGCTGGGATACAGGTTTGATGCCTGGCCCAACACAGTGCGTCAAGGATCCAACGCTGCTGTACTTGGCCTGGAAACTCCATGTGCCACAGGGCCACCAAAAAGGAAAAAACAAAAACATAAACAAAAAAAAAAAACCACTCAACACTACCAATAAAAAACAGGCAAAAGACTTAGACATTTTACAAAAGAAGACATGCAAATAAAAAGTAAGCACAAAGGAGATTCTTGGTGCTGGAGTTGTCACTGCTGTGGCTCAGGTTCAAGCCTTGGCCTGGGATCTTTCTCATGCAGCCGAGAAAAAAAAAATACCAAAGGGAAAAAAAATTGCACTTCTAAGAACGTATCCTTAGGAAATAATCAGAGAAGGTGGCAAAGACATATGCTTATGAAAGTTATCAATTGTAATAGAGAAAATATGAAAACATAAATATGCAACAATATGGAATGGGTGAAACAAATTATGGTATATTTTAACACAGTGAAATACTATAGAGCTAATAAGAATAAAGCAGAGATATAACAGTAACTTGAAAGATGTTCACGACACATATCTTATTGAATAAAAAGGCCACGTGTAATAGCCAGGGAGTGGAAATAACCCAAATGTCTATTAACTGATGAATGGGTAAATAAAATGTTGTGTATACATAAAATGGAATACTAGCCATAAAAATAATGACATGTGATACATGCAACAAACTGTCCAGAACAGGTAGATCGATGGAGACAGAAAGCAGATTAGCGGTTGCTTAAGGATGAGAGGTTGGGAGCAAAATGGAGAGTGACTCTAAATGGATACAGGTTTCTTTTTGGGATAATGAACATGTTCTAAAATTGACTGTGGTGATGGTTACACAACTCTGAATAAACTGAAGAGCCTTTGTATGGTATACGAATTTTATCTTAATAAAGCTGTTACAGGAAAAAAAGGAAAAGGCTACATGTACATAGTATGATCTTATTTTGTAAAAAAAAAAAAAATCATAAATATTTAGTAAAATAAGTATAAATGGGAAAAATCAATTCAAGAGTTAAGTGTTATTTCCAAATGAAGAAATTATGGGTAACTATTTTTATTTTCCTTCCATATCTTTTCTATAATAAAGATCGATTATTTGAATACTAAAGTTGCAGTGGCCTGTAGATGGCAGGCTACAGTAAATGCTTCTCCCACAAATTATATAGTAAACTTTAATCCAAAGCCACCAGGAGACCTGGTTGATGGCTTTCTGGCTGTTGGCTGAATTCTCAATAGTAAACCTTTTTTAAAAATTTTTAATAATTTACAATGTTCTGTCAATTTCTACTATACAGCAAAGTGACCAGTTATACATACATATATATTCTTTTTCTCCTATTACCTTCCATCATGTCCCATCACAAGTGTTTGGATATAGTTCCCTGTGCTATACAGCAGGACCTCATTATCAATAGCAAATCCTAACAGATGGTATTATCATGGATCAACCTCATGAGAGATAAGTTGGGAGTGTCACCAAGTGGTTACCAACTGTGACCAAACACATTAAGTATCAAGTACATGAAGCAGATGTAAACGGCAAAAATCTTTTCTTTTCTTTTCTTTTTAGGGATGAACCCACAGCATATGGAAGTTCCCAGGCTATGGGTAAAATCAGAGCTGCAGGTGCTCACCTAGGCTGCAGCCACAGCAACACCAGATGCCAGCCTCATCTGTGTCACAGCTCTCAGAAATGCCGGATACTTAACCCACTGAACAAGGCCAAGGATCGAACCTGCAGCCTCATGGATACTAGTCGGATTCTTTTTTTTTTTTTTTTTTGTCTTTTTGCCTTTTCTAGGGCTGCTCCCGAGGCATATGGAGGTTCCCAGGCTAGGTCAAATCGGAGCTGTAGCCGCCGGCCTACGCCACAGCCACAGCAACATGGAATCCAAGCCGAGTCTGCAACCTACACCACAGCTTCATGGCAACGCCGGATCCTTAGCCCACTGAGCAAGGTCAGGGATCGAACCTGCAACCTCCTGGTTCCTAGTCAGATTCGTTAACCACTGTGCCACAAAGGGAACTCCACTAGTCGGATTCTTAACCCACTGAGCCACAACAGGAACTCCAAATGGCAAAATCTCATGTTTTTTAACTACACTATAACAGCCACATAATAAACCAGAAGCAATGTCTGATCTTTCAAATATTAAAAAAAAAAAAGACATTAATGGGTAATGGGAGTTTTATGATTATAAAGGGGTACACCTACCTCTCTGTAGAACAAATCTGAATTATTGTAGACATCATAAGCCAAAAGGTTAGTCTGTGTCCCCACTAAAAGAGTATCATAGCCAAGCTCAGGGTTCAGTACTCCTGCAGTCAGGCAGCTGACTGCCTGGTTAATGTTGAGAAGCGAAACATCAGACTCCAGGGGGCTCTGGAAGACCCTGGATGCACTGAAATGCTGGCTCCGTGTATGAGGGTTGTGAATAAAAACCTAAAAAAAAAAAAAAGTTAATTACATCCCCTTAAATACCAAAATGTAAAATTAACATGCAGTTTTTTTTTAAAAAAAGACTCAGGTTAGTAACAGATATCAACATTAACAAGAAGTTACTTTAATCATGTACAAAACTTAAAACACCCACACACAGTTTTCTGTGTGGCTAACTTTCAATCACTGTGAATCATAGAAGTTCAGTGGTTCTTAGCTTTGTAAAGAATAAGGTAATGGCCAAGATCTACCTGGACAGCTCATATACTACCCCACCAGCAGGATGTTAAAGCCCCTTTACAAAACAGCCTTTTCCTAATCAACCTATACAAAGCTGCTACCAGCTACAGAGTGATTGCTATGCACCAAGAAGCTCAGAGAAAACAAGAAACACATCCTTTAGCATCTTTCCTCCAAGCACCTAACATATTCACTTCCTAACCCTAACCCTTAAAATTGGTAGTTTTAAAGCCTGGTAATGAGTAAATCTCTTTTACAAACATAAAATGAGTCACACAAATCAAGCTTTTTAAAGGCTATCTGTCTATATTAGGAAGACAGAATTAAGTAGTTAGCTCAAAGCTAATTTAGCAGTTTCAACTATCATAAACATAATCCTCTATTATGAGTGTCCACATAAATCACTCAACTTTCTTGGGCTTCATCTGTAAAAAGGAGGTTTGGACAAGAACATGATTCTCAGGAGGGGTGCTATTGCTCCCAGGAGGGGTAACTGGGTTTGGGGTGAAGGATCTTAGACATTAAGCTTGTGGGGCTCCAAAGGACCAAAGTACAAGAACAGGTAGATATACAGCATATCTACGGCTTTAAAATTTCACTAGGAAAATTTTCACTTTCTGAACAAAGCTCACTGGGAAGCAATATGGGAAAAAAAAAAAAAAAAAAGGATGAGAAACTGTACTTGAGATCCCTTAAGTCCCTTCTAGTTCTAAAACTTGTCTGTTTTCAACAAGCATTTTAACACTTTGGTATAAATCTGTTAACCAGACAAGGCTGGCTCAGTTGCTCATCACTCGAAAGGCCAATACTCAAGAGACAAGTGCGGTGGAAAAAGAAATGCTTTATTCAGGAGCCCGACAACCTGGGAAGATGGTGGACTGATGTCCTGAGATCATCTGCAAGTTGCCGGTCAGGAGACAAGGTTTTGAAGGCAGTGTGAGGGAGTCCAGTGGCTTTATAGCCTAAACTGCTGTCAGTTTCTCGGCCCAACAGCTGTTCATTATTTCTACATCTTCACCTTGCCTAATTATTCACTTATTTTGCCCACACCCAAAGAAGTTCCCGGGCCAAGGACTGAACCCGAGCCATAGCTGCACCACAAGGGAACTTCCCCTAATTACTAACCCTTGAGCCAGTCTTTTGAGACTCGGGAGAGGCCTAGGAGACTAAAACTTTTCTACAAACAAGAGGCAGGTGGAGGACATGCAGGGAGGGGGGTTGTCCCAGAAGGGCCCACAGGTTCCTGCTTGGTTACAAACCTCCCCTTTCTTTGCTGCTCCTCAATCCTGAGGAGGAACAGGTGTGAAAGGAGAAAAGGAATAAAGTTTTGGATAGAGAGGTTAATCATAAACTCGGCAGAGGAACTCAGTTTTAGGGGACTTAGTTTAAATTCAAGTAGGACTAATATTAAATTATTATCCCAGCGTTGCCATGGCATAGGCCAGCAGCTATAGCCCCGATGGGCCCCTAGCCTGAGAACTTCCATATGCCACAAGTGCAGGCCTAAAGAGATAAATAGATAAATAAATAAAAAAGATAGCCTATTCAACAAAAAACTTTTTAAAGATGGGTTAGAAACATATAGAAAAGGTGTTTAGCTACTGAATATTGTGTTCCTGTTCTCATTTGTGTTTACTTTACAACATGCTTTTACAAATGTTACTGCATTTGGTCCTCACAACAAGCCCTGATATACAGAGAAGGTCAGAGCGATTAAGGCCCCTCCCCAAGGTCTCACCACTAATAAGTGACAAGGATAAGACACAAGCCAGGTGTCTGGCTTCAAACTCTAATCTCTATCAACTTGTCTTCCTTTTACAACCATTCTGAACAACAACAAAAAAAATTCGTACAGTCTTCTAGTAATAAGATTTGCCCAGAAAGAACAGGCGGGGAAATAACCCATGGACTTCATTGTTACTGGAATGGAATGAGGTTGGGGTTTGCTGCCAAGAGCAACAAGAGTCCCAGGAGTCTGGTTTCTCCCTAGTTCCCCTCCTGCTGTTCTCCACACACAGAAATCAGTGCCCAGGAGACCTAGCTGTCCCACAGGTGAGGAAAAAGTCAAGTTTAGTCACACAACAAATAGGTCACTCCCAACAGACTGGCTGAAAGTCACGTATTTGTTCTAGCGAAGGGGGTGCTGCTGACAATGTGAACTCCAACTAAGCCCTCCAACTGCGTGGGGAAAAGAAACATGTCCATGGACGAACCATGTTCATCCTGCAAGAAACCCCTTTTTAAAATATGCTTGCTTGGAGTTCCTGTCATGGCGCAACAGAAACGAATCTGAGTAGGAACCATGAGGTTGCGGGTTTGATCCCTGGCCTTGCTCAGTGGGTTAAAGATCTGGCATTGCGATGAGCTGTGGTACAGGTCACAGACCTGGCTTGGATCTGGCGTTGCTGTGGCTGTGGCGTAGGCTGGCAGCTGTAACTCTAATTAGCCTGGGAACCTCCATATGCTGCAGGTGCAGCCCTAAAAAGCAAAAAAATTAAAAAAAAAATATGCCTGCTCAAGGTCAGAGACCAGATCCCAATAAGTCAGCCCCACATTCACAAAAGAATCTCACTGAAAATGACAAAGTCCTGTTTCTAGAGACATGGGTCAAGGAGGGCTTTAGCCTTACCTGAAATGGTTTGGGGGTTTTTTGGGTTTGGGGTGTGGTATTTTTGGTTTTGTTTTTGTTTTTGCTTTTTAGGGCTGCACCTGTAGCCTATCAAAGTTCCCAGGCTAGGGGTCGAATGGGAGCTGCAGCTACGGGCCTATACAACAGACACATCAACACAGGATCCGGGCCACATCTGCAGCCTACACCACAGCTCATGGCAACGCCAGATCCCCAACCCACTGAGCAAGACCAGGGATCGAACCCACATCCTCACGGATACTAGTCAGATTCCTTTCTGCTGTGATACAATGGGAACTCCCTAAAATGTTAGTTTTAAAAGAAAAATATATTTGTGTATTGCATGGATCACAAAATAGTACCAATTTTATTTTAAAGTCTCAAGATAAAAGATCAGGTCAGAACTTTTCAGATTTGTTTACAGTTCTGAATATAAAGCAGTCAATTACATAGGCCATAGCACCTCCTCTCTCTCCCCCGACTCCCATCTCCAGAAACAGACTTAGAATCAAGTGTACCTGCTTCTGACTCTATATCACATTCTAATAAAAGGGTTTCAAAAGGAACCTCTGCCTGATCTTCCTGTTTCCATTCCTACAGTTCCCTCCCTGCATCTGTTTGCAGCACCAGCCAGTAATCCTTTATCTAAAAACATAAACCAAATCCCATCACCCACTTTCTTAAAACCAAGGTCTTCACTATGGCATACCAGGCCCTAAATGATCCAGCTATTGGCTACTTTACTGCTTCCCTCATCCCACTCCAGCCCCAGCAGCCTTCTGGAACACACCAAGCATATCTCTACCTCAAGGCTGTTGTGCTTACTGATGCCTCTGCCTGGAGGACACTTACCTTGCCTATCTGCAGGGCTTGTTTCCTCATTGCCTTTCAAACCTCTGATCCACAGTTACCTTATCACAGGCCTATCTGACCACCGTCTAAAAGAGCAATATCCTCTCACACTCAACCCCTTACTCTGTTTTTCTTCTATCAAGACACTGTGCGCATGTGTTTGTGTGTCTGTGTTTCTGCTAACTGTCTGGTTCCCCCTCTCAAAGGTAACCTCCAAGGGGGTACAACTTGTCTGTCACATTCAACCTTGTACCTGCAGAGCTAAGAACAGTGCCCGGCACATACCAAGCCCTCAAAAAATCAGGGCTAAGCTAACATCCATGGGACTTTTTCAGCCCACTGAGTTAGCTGCTGTGCACCAATACGAATGTCTTTTTCCTATTTGTCAGTGCCTTCCAACATTTTTATAACTAACATTATTACATGTCAGGCTCTGTGCTAAGGGTTTTACTCCATTATATTACTCAGTGAAAATGAATCATTACTTTTTACTTACATAGCCCAAGGCATAGCATATGGGAAAACATACAACATAGGTCGAAGTGTCTTGAAAACTACAAATCACTACCTAAATGTTAGCTTATTAAATCCACACTGGGGAGTTCCTGTCGTGGCGCACCGGAAACAAATCTGACTAGTATCCACAAGGATGTGGGTTCGATCCCTGGCCTTGCTCAGTGGGTCGGGGATACGGCACTGCTGTGAGCTGTGGTGTAAGTCAAAGGTGCAGCTCAGATCCCGTGGTGTAGGCTGGCAGCTGTAGCTCCGATTCAACCCCTAGCCTGGGAAGCTCCATATGCTTCAGGTGCAAAAGAAAGAAAGGAAGGGAGGAAGAGAGAGAGAGAAAGATACACAGACAGACACACTGGGTCACAGAACATGCACTCTAATCTCATTTCCACCACTTTCCAGTTGAGCGGCCTTAAACATTGCTTTGAACCTCTCTAAACTGTTATTTCTAATGAAGAAAGTAACAGCTAACAATTAGTGACCACCGCCTAGATGCCAAGCACATGACACGTTGTAACATTTTAATCCTCTTAATAACCCTCTGTGGTAGGGACTAAGTACCTTGCTCAAGGTCATGAAATTAGCAGGTACTGGAGCCAGGATCTACCACACCTGTGCTATGCTGTTGCCATTGGCAATGCAGCAAGGATGCTGATATAATTAATGTAATAAGGCTTTGTGCTTGTTAAAAGTTACTACGCTTGATGTCACTGTATTCCATGTATGGTGGGCATGCCTCCGTCAATACACAGTGCCTTGATTTGCCTTGTCTATTGTCCTTCTGGACGATAAACTTTCTGAAAGTAAGCACTCCAGCTTTATCTCTGAATCCCCAAGATCTAGTACGAAGGAGAGTTCAGAAAGTCTGGTGAATGCCGAATGGCATATCTTTTTCATCTCTGTGACTCACAACTTGCACAGCACCTGCCACACAGGAAGCACCTAACAGGTACTTAGTGAATAAACAGCAGGATGAAAAGTGAATATACGTGGATAAAGATCAAAAGTGTAATTTGAGTCATTTAAGTTAGGGTGTCTTTGTAACTTTTTCCCCATAAAGTTGTTTAGCTCTGAGAGGCAGTTTGAGAGAAGTTCAGAGCTATAGGCAGAAGCCCTGGCCTCTAATCTGGGATCTGTCCCTACTGCTAACGCCGACCAAGCCCTTTCCCCTTTAGGGACTTCTCTTCCCCAAGCTCCCTAGCCGTACAGAGATTCCAACACGAGTCTAAGTACCTGAAGAGAAATAAACTGCTCAGCAAAGTCGTTCCCCGTTTTCACTCATTACTTCTGCGCAAGCTAAAGAGCTACAAACACTACGGACTCGGACTCGTTGCCGGGCAACCCTGGCTGGGGGCGGAGTCAGACAATGAAGAACTGGATTGCAGGGACACGCCCCGCGGGGGACTCCAGGGGCACTGGCTCCGTGCGGGTTGGGAGCAGGTGGGATTGGTTACCTTGCCCGCTTGGGTAGCGGCGGCCAGACACGGGTGAGTCCCGTCGTAGCGCCCAACGGCCACCATGCGGGGGCTGATTTTGTGGCGCAGTTTGAGGGTGAATACGGGCAGCAGCATGATGGCGGTGGCTCAGGAGAAAAGGGTTAGCGGCACGAGAGCGGAGCCGTGGAGCCCGCCTCACCCACCGCAGTGAGGGACGTGGGGACCAAGCCAGACCTGCTCCTGCAGCCTCAGGCCTGGCGGGAAACCGCTGCACCGACGTGGACCCCGGGCCGTTGGCTATTTCTGCGCCTGCGCAGGCCCGCCCACCTAGTTCTGCGGCTGCGCGTTCTGGCCTCGCGCTGGGCTGAGTCTGAAGTTGGGTCCCAGTGGTTGGGTCTGCTTTTTGTTGCTGTAACTTAACGGCGATGGGACTCATCGGGTCTACTTCGGCAGTTTCCGAGCCAGTGCATCCCTGGGGCTTCTTCTAGCACCACAACCAAGTTGCTGCACCGTTGCAGTTTACACACATTTCTACGCCACTCCAAACGGTCATTAATTCAAGAAATATGCCTTGAATGCCTACTTTGCCCCTTAACTTTAGCTGTTATGTTGATGCCCACGGTAGTTCTTAAATGTATCAATCACCTCCCCCCCCCAAAAAAAATGCTTTAAACTCTCAACTTTAAACAGCCCGTGGCCCTTTGTAAGATTCCCTGAGTATATATACATATAATGTACATATGTGTGTGTATATTTATGTGTGTGTGTATATATATATATATATAAATTTTTTTTTTTTTTTTTTTTTTTTTTTTTTGCTTTTAAGGGCCACATCCACAGCATATAGAGGTTCCTGGGCTAGGGGTCGAATTGGAGCTGCAGTCGCTGGCCTATGCCACAGCCACTGGAACGCGGGATCCCAGCCGAATCTGCAAGACCTACACCATAGCTCACGGCAACTACGGATCCTTTAACCCACTTGAACAAGGCCAGGGATCAAACCCGCAACCTCATGGTTCCTATTCGGGTTCATTTCCTCTGCGCCACGACAGGAACTCCTCCCTGTATATTTTTAAAGCAGGACATGCAAAGTCACTAAACTTTTTCAGCATTTTTTCAAATAGTTTTTAAGGGCTTGCTCTGTGGGGGGTACTGTTCTGGGCAATATGGCAGCAAACATAAGACAAACTTCTGCTCTCCTGTTGCTGACATACAAGTCAGGGGAGAGAAACACTAAACAGGAAATACAAATGGGAGGTCATTTGGTGGTTAAGTGCTAAGGAAGGGAGAGAGATTGACTTCTGGAGGGAGTACAATTTTTTTCTTTTTTTGTCTTTTAGGGCCGCACCAGCAGCATGTGGAGGTTCCCAGGTTATGGGTCCAATCAGAGCTGTAGCTGCCGGCCTATACCACAGCCACAGCAACACTGGATCCGAGCCACGTCTGCGACCTACCTCACGGTTAGCAGCAATGCTGGATCCTTAACCCACTGAGCGGGGTTTTTTAACTGCTGAGCCACAATGGGAACTCCGGGAGTACAATTTTAAATAAGGTGGTGGGGAAGAGACCTCACTGAGAAAGTGACATTCAGGCCAGAACTTGAAAGAAGTAAAAGAATCATTTCTGAGGAAGAGTGTTCCAGCAGAAGAAATTCAAGTGCAAAGGCACTGAGGGATCACCTTGGTTGTCTGCTAGAAATAAAAACATTCAGGTGTGTTTGGGATGAGACGAGTAGGAACCAACAGGAGACTGAGAAGCAAGCCAAGTGAAGAGAGTGTTGCCATCCACCTAGCCAAGCCTTACTTATTCTGTGTACTCCTTGGTGACCTGCAGCTTTGCAGTTGCTCCTCCCAACAGGATAGTACAATCAACAATGGCTGCATCACTAACATTTAAAGAGCATTTTGTATGTAATTTTGTATGTGAAATGTATAGGGATCACCTCTCTTAGCCCTACAGTAACCTATGAGGCTGGTACCACTGTTAGCCCATTTGACAGATGACAAAACCTTACCAGTTTTCTCCTCCCTTCCTAACTCATCACCAGCTCCCCATTTTCGACCACATTAAGTTTAAGTCCTTTGAGAGATTACACAAAATCTCCAAGTTCTTTTTTTTTTTTTTTTTTTTTTTTTTTGTCTTTTCTAGGGCCATTCCCGTGGCATATGGAGATTCCCAGGCTAGGGGGTCTAATCAGAGCTGTAGCCACTGGGCTACACCAGAGACACAGCAACTCAGGATCCGAGCCACATCTGCAACCTACACCACAGCTCACGGCAACACCAGATCCTTAACCCACTAAGCAAGGCCAGGGATCAAACCCGCAACCTCATGGTTCCTAGTCAGATTCGTTAACCACTGAGCCACAAAGGGAACTCCCAAAATCTCCAAGTTCTGATCATTGTTGGCCTCTGCCGCCCCTTGCCTCTCCAACTCGGTCCCTTCTGAAACGCTGTCTCTGGCCTCTCCGCCTTTGTTCCCATTAGCCCTCTGCCCGGGGAGTCCTTACCATCATGTCACAGGTTGAAGAGCATCACTCCAGGGAGTCACGTCTGATAGTCTCTCCCACAGCTGCTGCCATGCTTAGGAGGGAGCCACCCCTCCTAGGTCCCAGCTGACATATCAATCACCATATTGGAGGTATTTGATTCTTTGCATCACACACTAATTAGAAACAGCATGGATCCCCAGAAGGGTGGAGAATCCCCATCCTCCCTGCCAAGCCCTGATCAGGGTAGGGGACTTGAGGTTTTTCAACAACCAAGAGAGGCTGCACATCTCCTCCAACAACAAAAAGTTTCTTATAGAGGAAATTGTAAGGGACTAAAAATAACTGTACGCATGTGCAGTGGGGGCAATTACGAACATTAAGATGCAAAAAGGCCACAAACGAACTGCCATTTCTGAGGTGCCAGGAGCAAAAACAGGGTACTGACCATGAGCCCTGCACACGGCAGCACCAAAGGTGTGGGCAGACCACTGATAAGCCACCCTTCCGGCCCTGCCCATGGATCCACCCCAACCCTCACCCATTTACGGAACGAGCTTGCCCTGCAAGCAGAGGCACCTGTTTCTTGTTTTCACTCCCTTGAGCCATAGCATGAGCCCCAATAAAGCCTTGCCTGAATTTCTTGTCTGGCCTCGTCAATTTCTATTGATCAAAGGGTCTAAGGGCCTGCAGTGGTAACACCATGACCCACTAGGAATCACTGGGTCTTCAGAAGGGACACAACTGCACATCAGTGAGAGCTGGACTCAGGACTTGGGGTGAGGGGAGGAGCTGGTGGAGATGAGGTTGGCAGCACTCCACAGCAGGTGAGCCCACAAGCCTTGATGACAAGCAGACCTGGGTTCAAATTCCTCCTCCATCAATCACCAGCTGAAATGGGCCCATCTTTTCCTCACGCTCACATGTATTGAGTGCCTTCTCTGCGCCGGGTTCTCGGCACACTAACACATTGAATCCTCACTGCCACCCTCTGAGGGAGATTCTGTCATCAGCCCATTTTACAAGAGAGGACACTGAGTCATGGGAAGTTACATAACATAAGCCCAGGGTCACACAGCTGGTCAGCGGCGGGACCAGGATGGCCAGCCCAGGTGGTTGGTGCTACCACGCCTGAGCTATTAACCACTCCACTACTCTCTCCTGTGACAAACACCCCAAGTGCCAGTGTCTCTTCTAGAAAAGAGAAACATTAATAGGACTGCTTCTGGGGAGTGTTGTTGTGAGAATTAGACCAACTAATATAAATCAAGCAGTACCTGGCACTTCATAAGGGTCCCATAAATGGTTATCATCACTGTCACTATAAGGTCATTATTTTAACCTCTAGGTGAAAATGCTGTTTTTGACTTGTTAGGGTTGCTATTGTAATAAAGTTGGTGTCTTCTTTCTTTTTTAGCAGATAGTTCTTTTCCAAGTATTTTCTCAGCCCTGGGGTCAGAAGAAACAACAAAGCTAGTCAAGATGTGGTGGGACCAGGTGAGAACAAGAATTTAGATGCTGACCTAGAGCGGCCTTAGGCGACCCTGCCGCCAAAGCCTCTCCCTTTGTGTCCTCACCGCGCCTAGGCAGAGCACCCCCACTAGGGGGTGTGCAGGTGTAAAGAATGGAAGCTCTCATGCTAAGGACTCGGAACTGAAGGCCTAGAGGGAGGCGGGGTGAGAGGACCCCCAGGACCCAGGCCTCCACTAGTCACAGCGTTGACTTCTGGGGGTGGACGCGGGGCAGGGGACCAGCTGGGGCCATAAGGGTGAGGCCATCTGGGTGAGTCTCTTTGACAGCCCATTTCACACCTTAAGAAATGAAGAAATGAAAGCCACTTAACAGCATGTCACTTAGGAAAAACAGAAACAGCTGTCTTTTGGTCAGCAGATGGCGCAAAGCTGCATCACCACCATCATCTTCATCATCGAAGCTGACGTCTGTTACACACTTACCATGTGCCAGACTTTAAATTATTTACTTGTATTCTTATCTCGGTTCTCATAATAACTCAAGAGAGGTAATATTATAATCTCTGTTTTACAGATACAGAAACTAATTTCAACTCCAATTTTTGTTTCCTCCTCCCCTTATCCCTCCCAGGCCTGCACATTTCACAGCATTGGTAGGAAATGCCATCAGTGTTAACTAACAAGGACCTGCTGTGTAGCACAGGGAAATCTACTCAGTATTCTGTAATAACCTATATGGGGAAGAAAAAGAATGGACCTATGTATATGCATAATGGATTCACTTTGCTGTACTCCTGAAACTAACACAACACTGTAAGTCAACTATACTCCAATAAAGTTTATTAAAAAAAAAAAATGGAGTTCCCGTCGTGGCTTAGTGGTTAATGAACCTAACTAGTATCCATGAGGATGTGGTTCAATCCCTGGCCTCACTCAGTGGGTTAAGGATCCGGCATTGCCATGAGCTTTGGTGTAGGATCATAGACACGGCTCAGATCTGGAGTTACTGTGGCTGTGGCTGTGGCTATGGCATAGGATGGCAGCTACAGCTCCAATTTGATCCCTAGCCCGGGCATCTCCATATGCCGTGGACGCAGCCCTAAAAAGACAAAAGACAAAAGACAAAAAAAAAAAAAATACTATGATGACCCCCCCACCCCCAAAGATCATTTCACTCCTTCCTATTCATAAAATCCTCCAATGACTTCCCACATGGAACAAAGTGCAAATGTTTAACTTGGCCTATAGAACTCTGGTGTTTGTGAATCATCCAGACACCCTGAGTGTGGTCTCACCTCAGGGCCTTTTCACTTACAGTTCCCTCTGCCCAGAGTGCTCAGCCCTAAGACCTGGTCAAGCCTGGCTCCTTTGTGTCAATCAGATCTCAGCTCAATGTTCTCCTTCTCAGAAAGTTCTGCCCACTGCCCTAGTGTGAGCTCTCTCTCTCATAATTCTGCTTTTTTTAAAAATAGCATTTTAAAAAAATGCTTTCTCTCATTATCCTGTTTTCTCCACTCCACCCTGTGGGACTGGTCTCCAAAACTTCTCCCCACTGAAAAATTCAAAATAGATTGTATATTATATTTTGTACTAATAAGCATCAAGATGTGATGCCTCTTTCTTTTTCTTGTTTTGTACCATTACACCCACGAGACCATGCTTGAGATTCTGGGCATGATCTGAGCCTGATTCATGATTCTGGGTGAGCTGGAGACTCCCGAAGAGAAGAAGGGAAGCCATGGAGACATGACCACCATTTGCACATATTTGAGGACTAGAAGTTAATCTTTTTATAGAAATAACAAGTAATGCCTTAGTGCATCACATACTCAATTATTCAAAGATTTGGTAAGTTACTTTAAAAGACTCTTTAGGAAAGAAAAGATTTTTGTCTAGCAGGATTCAAACATCATAATAGCCTTCCCAAACAATTCACTCAAAAACATATTTTGATCAATTTTTGTTGAGGTTCTTTCTGACATTCTCTGACTTTAAGCATAAGCTTCTGAGGTTGAAGTCCTTACATAACCTACATAAATTTTGATTTTTTAATCTGCAAATCTACTCTCAATCTTTTCGTTGCTATGATTGATGAAAAATTCCTTCCACTTTCATCTCCACCTGCCAAGCCCAGAGTGGCAAGTGGTGTTGATTGATAGGAAGGTGGGACCAGGTGTGTGTTGACAATGACAAATCATCTCTGCCAGGGAAATGGAGACCCAAGAGTCTTCAAGGTGATTTTGAAATTAGATGAGGCCACACAGGATGCCGGAAGCCCAGCATCCTAGGACCAGAGAAACTGGCTCCTGGTCCAGCCCGCCCCCAGGGCTCAGATCAAAGCTGATAGCTGGAGTGTGTTCCAGTTTCCAAGGAGTGTGCTCTTTATAGCCCACTGGAGCCATACGTGGGTGTGGGCGGCATCTGACGCCGGCTGAGGCTTGACTCAGCTTTAGAAACCACCTATGTGGGTGGGAAGCCAACTTCTGGGGCACCTGCTCTGGAAGGCTAGAGTTTTTCTACCTTCGTCTGAACTCCTCTAGCTAAAAAGCAGTGTGCAGCTTTGCAGATCTGAGCCTTCTATCTTCAGAGGACAGAGCAGAGCAGGCTAAAGGAAACTCTAAATTCCATTTCTACAATCGTGGTATTTCTCAGTTGGAGGGAGCCAGAGCGATCACCAGCCCGGGCTTCTAACCAAGGCAAGAATCACCATCCCACCCCAGTTTGAATACTTCCCGTGATTGAATGCGGGCCATTATGTTTGAAAACAATTCTCAGAAACCTCTTAATCTATTAGGTCATGAGTCATTGTCTCTGTAGAAACAGACTGACTTTATCACTATCCCCACATGGGCTCCTTGGGTGTTTGAAGACATATCATCATCTATCTATGACTTCTTTATGCTGAACAAACCCAGGTGGAGTCTTCAGGGGCTAGGGAGTTGGCAGGGATGAAATGCCCTGTTCCCTTACCCAACCTGGTCACACTTCACCATCCCTTCTTCCTTAAGGAGCCTGCTTTGAGAGGAACACAACTTTAAAGCAGACGTGACATCTCGTGAGCCCTCCCCTCCTCCCCCACACAGACGTCCTTTCCCTCTGCTGGCCTCAAGGTCCCAGCAGTGAAATTCTCCAACAGCAACAGCAGGAATCAAAGATCAGGGCTAGGAGTTCCCGTCGTGGCTCAGTGGTTAACGAATCTGACTAGGAACCATGAGGTTGCGGGTTCGGTCCCTGCCCTTGCTCAGCGGGTTAAGGATCCAGCGTTGCTGTGAGCTGTGGTATAGGTTGCAGACGCGGCTCGGATCCCACGTTGCTGTGGCTCTGGCATAGGCCAGTGGCTACAGCTCCGATTCAACCCCTAGCCTGGGAATCTCCATATGCCGTGGGAGCGGCCCAAGAAATAGCAAAAAGACAAAAAAAAAAAAAACAAATCAGGGCTATTTTTTGAAAAATAGACAAAAGCAAATGGCCAGGGTGCTAAGGCTTGAGGGGGTCCCTGTAAGACATGGAAGGCGTGGTCGTCTGGGACTGCAAGAAACTGAATGAAGGCTGGGGCAGGATTTGGGAAACCAACACGGGGAAAGGAAGCACCTGAGCAGAATTGTATCCCTCAAAAAAAAAAAAAAAAAAAGTACATAGGCTTTCTAATCCCAGTGCCTCAGAATGGAGCTGGAGTCTTTGCATAGATAATCAAGTTAAAAGAGATCAATAGGATGTCATATTCCAATACGACAAGTGCCCTTAGAAGAGGGGAAATTGGGACACAGAAATTTCTTTCACTGCGAGAAGGCCATGCGAAAATGAAGGCAGAGATCAGGGTGATGCCTCTACAAGCCAAGGAACCCCAAAGATGGCCAGCAAACCACCAGAAGCTAAGAGAAAGGCAGGAGATAGATCCCCACTCTCAGATCGCAGAAGGAACCAACACCACCGACACTTGGATCCCAGTCTCTAGCCTCCAGAACTGTGAGACCATACATTTCTGTGGTTTGAGCACACGTGCACACACACCCCCGCCCCAGTTTGTAGTATGTTGTTATGGCAGCCCTAGACATTGAACGCACCACATGAAGACACAAGGGAAGGAAACTAGGCTGCAGGAGCCCAGCGAAGGTGCGCCTGGCTGGAGCTGTGTTCATAGAGGTGGCAATGCAAGGAGGGAGCTAAGTCATCAAGACCACAATTGACGGCATCTCTGCAATACCAGGATGAAAGCTCCAGTCCTGGCCCAGAACAGTGGGTTAAGTGATTCAGCATTGCTGCAGCAGGGGTGGTGGGTCACAATTGTGGCTTAGATCTGACCCCTGGCCCAGGAACTCCATATCCCAAAGAAGAAAAAAAACTAAAATTAAAAAAAGATTTTAACACCCCCCCACACATTGCTCTCTCCTTCCTCTCTCCAGTCCCCTGCATCCCTAACCCAATGGGAGCCAGAGGGCAAGAGAACCTACCTGGGGGGGCATTGTCCTCATTTCTTCTGGGACCTATCTGTGTGGCATCCTCAGCTGATAGAGCAGGAAGGGAACTCAGGAGCACCTAACTCAACTATTTTATTTGACCCCCAAGGGAACCAAGTCCTAAAGCAGGGTGTAGCAATGCAGCCAATTAAATACAGAGGCTAAAGTCAACCCTCTGGATTCTTTTTTCCTTTTTAAAATATTTTTAAGTATTTTAATTAATTAATTAATTTAGCTGTGCCTGAGGCATGCAGAAGTTCCAGCGCCAGGGATCAAACCCTTGCCACAGCAGTGCCAACACCAGTCCCCTAACCTGCTGAGCCACTAGGGAACTCCAACTCTCTGGATTCTGAGTCATGCACTCCTTCTGAATATCCGGGCAGCTTTTTGTTTTATTGTTGTTGTCTTACTTTTCTACTCATGCCCCCTAACCTCTTTAGCATGATGTTCTTTTTAAAAATTTAATTTGTTATTTGAATAGGTTACGCTTTGATATCATACCAAATTAAAAGCTATAAAAGCAGATACATGAAGATGCGGAGAAACTGGAACCCTGTACGCTTGCACACTGCTGTCACTACATGTAAAACAATGTAGCCACTATGGAAAACAGTATGATGATTCCTCAAAAAATTGAGCATAGAATTACCATATGATCCAGCAGTTCCACTCCCAGGTATATACACACAGGTTTTGAAAGCAGGAATTTAAGTAGATACTTATACACCAATGTTCATAGCAGCATTATTCCCAACACCAAAAGTGGCAACGGCTTAAGTGTCTACCAACAGATGAATTTTTAAAAAGTGGTAATTATGGCTATATGTGATAATACATGACTGAATATTATTCAGCCATTAAAAAGAATGAATTACTGGGAGTTCCCATCATGGCTCAGCAGGTTAAGAACCCAACTAGTATCCATGAGGATGCAGGTTTGATCCCTTGCCTCGCTCAGTGGGTTAAGGATCCAGCATTGCCATGAGTTGTGGTGTACGTTGCACACATGGCTTGGATCCCATGTGGCTGTTGCTGTGGAGTGGGCTGGCAGCCGCAGCTCCAATTCAACCCCTATCCTAGGAACTTCTATATGCAGCAGGTGGGCACCCTAAAAAGAAAAAAAGAGAAAGAAAAAAAAATAAAAAGAATGCAGTACTGAACATGCTGCAACATGGATGAAACTTGAAGACATTATGCTAAGTGAAATAAGCCAGACACAAAAAGACAAGGATTGTGTGATTCCACTTATGTGAGTTACTGGAATAGGCGAATATGTAAGGAAAGAAAATAGAGGTTACCAGGGGCTGGAGGGAAGAGCGAATGGGAAGTTAGTGTTTAATAGGTATAGTGTCTGTTAGGAATGATGAGAATGTTCTTAAAATAAACAGCAGAGATGGTGCTTAAGCATGAATGTGCTTCATGCTATTGAATCGTATACTTAAAATGATAGCATTTACATTACATATATTTTACTATAATAAAATGTATATATATATATATATATATATATTTATTCTATGGCTGCACCCTCAGCATAGGGATTCCTGGGCTAGAGATTGAATCCAGATAGAATTTAGAAGTGGCCTAAACCTCAGCTGTGGAAACCCACTGTGCCAGGCTGAGGATTGAACCTGTGCCTCTGAAGCAACCAGACCTGGGCCAGTCGGATTCTTAACCCACTGTGCCACAGCAGGAACTCCAAAAAAGTATGAATATATACACACACATGTATATATATATTTTAAAAGCATATATGTATATATCTATATACACACATTTGTATACACACGTGTGAATATATATGTGTGTGTTTATATGGTTTTTTTTTTAAAGCATATGCAATGAAAAGGAAGTCCCTTCCTACCCCCATCCTCGCCATCAAGATCCCCTCCTTAGAGACCCTTCCCCCCCACACACCAATTTCCTGGGGGTCCTGAAGATGGCCTATGATTACACAGGTAAGTCCTCTCTATATATCACCTTCTCCCAGCTTTTGTTTTCTCCATAAATGGTTGTATACGAGACACTGGGTTTTATCTTTTGCTTTTTCACTTACCAATAGGCTTCAGAGAGCAGCCTCATTTTCCTTTTAAGGCCACAGAAAGCATTCGTGCACAAAACCTTTTACACAGAAAGGGTTCAACTAATGTTGGAGTTGACAACATTTGCATTTTAATAAGGCATAATATCTTACCTCCAAAGAATGAAATAGAGATGAGAGAATTTCAGAAACCAGCCAAGGGCATGTGCCATGAGGAGAAGGGGGGGTATCGTCTTTTCAGTTCATCTTAACAAACATTTATGGAAAAAGGCCCTTTGCAAGACGTTGGTGTAATAACGGCCAATAGCTGGAAAACTCCTACCCTGTGGCAGCTTCTGTTCTACACGCATTAACTTATTTAACCCTCACAACACCCTTAGGAGCTAGGTGCTATTATTAATGATTTCCACTTTACAGGGCAGGACTCCCAGGCATGACGTGGTGACTTGCCTAAGACCACAGAGCTCATGAATGACAGAACAGGGGCTGCACCCACAGACTCGGGCTCTTGTTCTCTACACCGCCCTGCTGCCTCTGGGGCACACAAATATGTATTGAATTTTACTCCAGGCCCTGGGCTTCCTACTTCGAGAGAAGTAATGATGGCTTTGACAAAAGCCCCAAGTTCAGTGAGTTAACGATTGAAATGGGGGCACAATTCACCCTAATGCAAAACGGAACTGATTGGTGATTTAAAAAAAAAAAAAAGAGGAACTTATGGAATGTTCTGGAGGTTAGAGGAGGGATGATGGGGAATCCAGAAATGCCCCATGGAGGAAGTGGCACCTGGATACAAAAGGAACCAACATTTATGGAGCGGCTGTCCCACATGGACCACTTGATATGTTGAATGCTCCCAATGACCTTGTCATCACTGCATTTCATAGATGATAAAACTGAGGCTCCCAGAGATGCATTAAAATAGTGCATCCAGGGAGTTCCCATTGTGGCTCAGTGGTTAGCGAATCCGACTGGGAGCCATGAGGTTGTGGGTTCGATCCCTGGCCTCGCTCAGTGGGTTGAGGATCTGGCGTTGCCGTGAGCTGTGGTGTAGGTTGCAGACATGGCTCGGATCCCACGTTGCTGTGGCTCTGGCATAGGCCGGTGGCTACAGCTCCGATTCGACCCCTAGCCTGGGAACCTCCGTAGGCCGCAGGATCAGCCCAAGAAATGGCAAAAAGACAAAAAAAGAAAAAAAAAAAAAAAAAAAAGAAAATAGTGAAGCCAGACTGGGTCACTTTATTGTACAGCAGAAATTATCACAGACTTGTACATTAACTATACTTCAATAAAGGTTGAAAAAGTGAAATAAAATAAAGCATTAATTATGCTTCAATAAAACTTGAAAAAATAAGTGAAGCCAGGATCCTTTCCTAGGCTGGTCTGTGACTCAGAGCCACAGAGCTGAGGCCTTTCCACGGTAGGGGCCAGCTACCAACTGGCAGGGTGTTCCCAATGCCAGTGACATCAGCCCTCCCTGGTCGGCCAGGAGGAGGGTGCCGTGTGGGATCTTTAGTCAGCTGGGTGTAAATCGCAGCTAATTAACAAGTTAAAAGCACTTTGAAGATGACTTTGTGCCTAGAAAGGGCCTGTTCCGACAGGTGCAGACAGTTCGGGGAGGGGCTGTGGTGATGACCTTGTAGGGGCAGGGTATGGACTCCTGGGCCAAGGAGCCTGGAGCCGGGAGGCTGAGCTTCCAGGCCATTCAAAAAAGTTCCTTCTCTGGATCCAGAGGTGTCCACAATCTAGGGCAGAGTCACCACAACTTCAGTGTTTCCTGATCACAGCCCCCCAATTTTTGCCATAAATGCGCACTGCCTGTGCTGTAACTTACTCAGTCTTTTCATTACACTGATTCAGTTCAAACTTATTCATCCTAAGAACAAATGTAATTTGTGCAAAAATCTTGTGCAATTATAAATTCCACGTATTAGTTGCATTGCTTTCTAATATGACTTCAAGTCCATTAAAACCACTAAAACAACAAAGTTTTTCCAGACACCATCTGAAAGCTGGTGTTTATTATCCCGTTGATTTCTCTGGGCCTCAGTTTCCCCATCTGCCAAGTCCCTGTAGCTCTTATACAATAAGGTGGTGAAATGTACAGATTCAAGCCAATCAGCCTGGGTTAGAATGCCTGCCTTCCGTTTCTTGCCAGTGTGACTCCAGGCAAGTCACTGAATTCCTCTCTGCCTCAGCTGCACCATCTGTAAAATGGGGACGACCTCACAGGGCTGCTGAGGGAATTTGCACCTATTCTAAATTGCCCACCCTACTGTATACGCCACGTGTCCCCTGCCCCCACCAATATCCGATCCCTCTCCCTCTTCTCTACTTTTCCTTTTCTTCCCAGCCGTCATTACCTCCTAACAAACTGTACGCTCAGTCGATTGACTACGGTTACTCTCTTCACCCTCCTGCTTTTCCCTGAGAATGTAAACTCCGTGAGAGCTGGAATATCACCAGTTTTGTTCACGGATGTATCTCAAGATAGAACACTGTCTGGTCCTTAGTAAATGTTTCTTTGGGTGGGGGAGGCGAAGGAGAAAAAAATAGCTTTTATTGCTTTGCCAGGCAAAGGAGGGTCACAGCAGGCTAATGCCTCAAAGACTGAGTCCCCCTTAGCAGAGCTTGGGAGATTGTTTTATAGTTTGGGGAGTGAAAAATAGAGCCACAGATAAGGATCAGGGCCGAGGCGAGCTTGCATTGTTTTCAAAGCTAGTGTTCGGGGGTCTGGTGGTCTTCTTTTGAGGTCCAGGTTCTTCATGCCTCCACGCAGGAGGGATTCAGAGAAAGAGAGAGAGAGAGAGGGAATGATAGGCAAGAAATAGATTTATTGGAGTTCCCATTGTGGCGCAGTGGAAATGAATCCGACTAGGAACCATAAGGTTGTGGGTTCGATCCCTGGCCTCCCTCAGTGGGTTAAGGATCTGGCATTGCCGTGTGCTGTGATGTAGGTCGCAGATGTGGCTCAGATCCCTATTTGCTGTGGCTGTGGCATAGGCCAGAAGCAGTAGCTCCGATTGGACCCCTAGCCTGGGAATCTCCATATGCCACAGGTGCGGCCCTAAAAAGCAAAAAGAGAAAGAAAAGAAATAGATTAAGATAGGATGCTTGTGAGAAACGCAAGCAGGCAGGCAAAGAGGCTCTGCCAGTAAATATTTCTTTTTTTTTTTTTCAAAAGTTTCATTTTAATTTATTTTTTTTAATTTTTTTTTAATTTTTTTTGTCTTTTGTCTTTTTGTCTTTTGTTGTTGTTGCTATTTCTTGGGCCGCTCCCGCAGCATATGGAGGTTCCCAGGCTAGGGGTTGAATCGGAGCTGTAGCCACCAGCCTACGCCAGAGCCACAGCAACGCGGGATCCGAGCCGCGTCTGCAACCTACACCACAGCTCACGGCAACGCCGGATCGTTAACCCACTGAGCAAGGGCAGGGACCAAACCCGCAACCTCATGGTTCCTAGTCAGATTCGTTAACCACTGGGCCACGACGGGAACTCCCCAGTAAATATTTCTTGAATGGAGTTCCCACTATGGCAGAGTGGGTTAAGAATCCAACTGCAGTGGCTCAGTTTGCTGGGGTAGCGCAGGTTCAACCCCTGGGTTGAAGGATCTGTTGCCGCCCCTGTGGTATAGGTTGCCACTGTGGCTCGGATGCAGTCCCTGGCCTGGAAACTTCCATGTGCTAGGGGGTGGCCATAAAATTAAAAAATCAAATTTCTTGAATGAAGGGAATGACTGGATGAATCCTGAGTCTCATAGACTCCCACACAGGGTTAGAATTCCACACCCCAGGAAAAGTTAATAAAACCCCTGGCCAAAGAAATCACCGCCTTCAGTTTAGTATTTCTAAGGAACAGGGACTAGGGAATGGTCTCTGACTCTAAGAAAAGCTCGTCTTTTTCGCTTTCTACAAATATTAACGGCATGTCAAAGGAAATAAAATTACCATCAAAACAGGTAAATTTCAGCAAGCCTGGGGACGGGGTTGTGGGGGATGTGGGGCTGCTGCCCAATTTGGCTTTGAAAGTGGTGTTTGTTGGGTCCAGGGATGGCCCCAGGTTTCACCTCCCTGCTGGCTTCGGTGTGTGCGTGGAGGGGCGGTGCTTTTACTGAGCACCTACTAAGTGCAACGCAGGGGCTTCCTGTTACATGAGCTCATTTATTCTGCCAAACAACCCCATGTAGGGGATGGAATTATGCCTATTTTACAGAAGGGAAAAGAGGTATGTAAAAGGGACTTGCTGGGGATGGAGGATCGTCCAGCCAATTGATTACTAGCAGAATCTGGGCTGGCCCCCCGGCCTACTCTTGGTTCTGCCAGACCCTCACTCACCCCCGCATCCTGCTTCTGATCCCTAGAGCTCGGGCTTCCTGGAAACAGGGCAAATCAGGCTTCTGCTGCTGATGCTGTGGAAGTGCATTTATTCACCACGGAAAGATGCCCTCTGGCACGCCTTGAAAGCCAGAGCTGGTTTTCCGATCCCAGAGGCCTGGCCGACTTCATCCACTAGGCTGAGTGCCAGGAGATCTGGGTTGTTTCCAGAGAAGCCTCCTATGAGATCCTGGGAGGCAGCAGGTCAGAGGCCACTCTCCCGAAATTACGATATGGACAGGGACGTCCTGCCTCCTGCTCCTTAGAGAGTCACCACACTGTGGCGTCTCACCACCAGATGCTTATACAAAATATTGGTGCAAGGAGACAGAAAAACAGGGAATAATCATTGCTTCAGGGAGGAGAATGGCAAGGTTGGCTCGGGGGAGGGTGGGACACTTTCCACAGCTGCCCTTTTTTTTTTTTTTTTTTTTTTTTTTTTTTTGCTTTTTAGGGCCACATCCACAGCATATGGAAGTTCCCAGGAATCAAATCAGCTACAGCCCCTGGCCACAGCCACAGCAATGTGGGATCCGAGCCACATCTGTGACCTACACTACAGCTCACAGCAACTCCAGGTCCTTAACCCACTGAGTGGAGACAGGGATAGAACCTGCATCCTCACAGATACTAGTATGTTGGATTCTTAAACTGCTGAGCCACAACAGGAACTCTGTCCACAGCTTCCCTTTTGCTTTGGGAAAACAGGCAAAACAGGGCCTTAGATAGCTACATATCAGGAGGTTTTTTTGTTTTTTGTTTTGTTTTGTTTTTTAACATTTTAGGGCCACACCCATGGCATATGGCAGTTCCCAGGCTAGGGCTTGAATCACACCTACAGCTGCAGGCCTACATCACAGCCACAGCAACGCGGGATCTGAGCTGCATCTTCCACCTAGGCTGCACCTTGCAGCTAACCCACTGAGCCAGGCCAGGGATCAAACCAGCATCCTCAGGGATACTAGTCAGATACCCTTTTATTTTTTTTTCACTTTTTAGGGCCACACCTGCAGCATATGGAGGTTCCCAGGCTAGGGGTTGAATCAGAGCTACAGCCACCAGCCTATGCCACAGCCACAGCCACGCGGGATCCGAGCTGCTTCTGTGAACTATACCACACCTCACAGCAATGCCAGATCCTTAACCCTCTGAGCACGACCCTCAACCTCATGGTTCCTAGTCGGATTCATTTCCACTGCGCCATGATGGGAACTCCACTAGTCAGATTCTTAAACCACTGAGTCACAGCAGGAACGCTAGGAGAAATGTATTTAATGAACCCAGATGCCTGCATCTTTCCAAACATAGGAAAGCATTAAAATCACTAGCTGAGACATCTATTCCTCATAAGCAGCAGTAACCAAGATGTAGATTGCATGTGCTCCTTAGCCAAACTCACATGTACGATGTCCTCTCTCCCCTCTCTTCAGAGCAGTTCCTTACAGCTGAGAGGCTGTCTCCCTGGCTGTAGTCCTCAGTAAGTTCCCTCAATAAGACTGAAATTCACACAGAGTTTTTTTTTCTTTTTTTCAGTCGACCTACATATGCCCTTTATTTATTTATTTATTTTTTTTTTTTTTTTTTTTTGTCTTTTTGCTATTTCTTTGGGCCGCTCCCACGGCATATGGAGGTTCCCAGGCTAGGGGTCGAATCGGAGCTGTAGCCAATGGCCTACACCAGAGCCACAGCAACGCTGGATCTGAGTCGCGTCTGCAACCTACACCACAGCTCACTGCAACGCCGGATCATGAACCCACTGAGCAAAGGCAGGGACCGAACCCGCAACCTCATGGTTCCTAGTCGGATTCGTTAACAACTGCGCCACGACGGGAACTCCCATATGCCCTTTAAATCTGGGGAGCTCTCCTAGTTATCCTGCAGTTTGCACATCACCATCCACAACTGAGCACACCTGATTCCCCACAGCTCTCCCACATGGCATACTCCACACTTTGGGATCTCTGCCAATCAGATAAAAAAGATTTTTACATGATATCTGGTTGTAGTTTTCATGTGCATTTCTATTAGTATGAGGGTAGATGAGTATCTTATCGTTTGCTCTAAAAGCCATTTGTATTATTTTGGTTCTCTCTGTCATCTCTCACTCCATTTATATGCATGGTGTAAAGTGTCTACCACAGACCCAGCCCTCCCACAACATCAGTCTCAGGCTGAGCCCTCTTTGGACCTCCCCCCACCCCGCCCAAGCACTGGAAAGAAGTGGATCTGTATCTTCTGGTGCATCCAGACCACAATCATGCCCAGTGACTCAAGCCTCTTTGGGGTTTTCTAGCTGTAAACCAAGGACAATTATTTACCACGTGTACAGGGAAGGTGACTCAGCCCAGGCCCAGGGCAGCCCCCAGCTCTCTGATCAGCCGGCTGCAGGTGCCTGTCCCGTGGCAGGCCTGTCCTTGGACTTTTCAGCACTCCTGCTTGCCCGCCCTGAGGAACAGAACTTCTTTTTCCTTCTGGGTTTCTATTTTCTCCTCTTGTCTTTAAAAGGCTATGGTAGGAACAGAACATTTCATTCAGGGGAGGCCCTGAATGGCCCTTTTGTACGGCATCAATTCCAGGAGCCAGCTCGGTATTCTCAGAAAGAGCAAAGACTGGGACAAAAGCTGGCATCCTAAGAACCTAGTCCTTATTAATTAGCCACGGGCGTCTGTGCCTCCTTAGTATGCAAACAGAGCCTCTGCTCCTCGAGCCCTCATTGACCCAGCTCTGTGTGGATGTTGATTTTACAGTTGAAATCTTCTTCCCTCCAACTTTTGCAAGAAAAGCTCCACAGACAGGGACTTTTCCTACCTGGGATCACGGCTGAGAATATTTCAAGGTGACAGTCATTATCTTGACCCTGCATGCATTGTAGACAAAGCCTGGGGTTCCAAACTGATAGACCAGGGTTCAAATCCTAGCCCTGCCCCTTCCTGGATGGATGACCTTAGCAGATGACCACTCTGAGCCAGTGTTCTCATCTCTAATATGGATTTACAATACTACCTACTTTGCAGGTGAGATGCTGGTGCCTTGGGATGAATAATAGATGCAGAAATGAGTTCCGGAGTTCCCGTCGTGGCGCAGTGGTTAACGAATCCGACTAGGAACCATGAGGTTGCGGGTTTGATCCCTGCCCTTGCTCAGTGGGTTAACGATCCGGCGTTGCCGTGAGCTGTGGTGTAGGTTGCAGACGCGGCTCGGATCCCGCGTTGCTGTGGCTCTGGCGTAGGCTGGTGGCTACAGCTCCGATTCGACCCCTAGCCTGGGAACCTCCATATGCCGCGGGAGCGGCCCAAGAAATAGCAACAACAATAACAACAACAACAAAAAAAAGACAAAAGACAAAAAAAAAAAAAAGAAAGAAATGAGTTCCCATGGGGGCTCAGCACATTATGAACCCCACATAGTGTCCCTGAGGATGCAGGTTCAATCCCTGGCCTTCTCAGTGGGCTAAGGATTCAGCATTGTGGCAAGTTGCAGCATAAGTTGCAGATGCTGCTCAGATCCAGTGTTGCCGTGGCTGTGGCATAGGCCTCAGCTGCAGCTCAGTTCGACCCCCAGCCCAGGAACTTCCATGTGCTGCAGGTGTGGCTAGAAAAAGAAAAAAAAAAAAAAAATGTAGAAAAAAAATTCAAATCCTAACATTTTCTTTTGGGTTGAAACTCAGCAACTTCTAATTACTCTATTACTCTCAAGGTTAAAAAATAATCCTGGCCCTGGCTCCTAAGACCCCTGCGAGCTCAGCCCTGTACCTTCCTGACCACCAATCCACCACTAGGCCTTGGGCTCTGAGGCCCCAGAAGTGTGGGCCTAGGAACACTTGGAGCACCCTCACCCCTCCTCCAGCCTCTGACTCTGGAAACTCCTTCTCCTTGGAATAGCCCCCGACTTTTCTCCCCACTCTTGCTCAACATTCGGCTTTCAACTAAACCACCACTTAGGGTCCTGAAGCCCAGGATGGATTATTTGCTCCTGTGACTCCCCTGCAAGGTCCATCCTGTAACGTGAGCAGAAGGCATGTTGACTTCTGACTCCGTGTTTTCCCCGCTGGGTGGCAAGTTCCACAAGGACACATTCCTGGAGCTCCCGGTGACCTGGACCAGGAAGAGGCTCCCTGAGTCTCTGGGCAAGGACACAAAGGGAAGAGAGGGGAGGGAAGGAAGAGACCGGCTGGGGAAGACAGGGAGGTACTGGGGGACCCCTGGAAAATCACGGCATCCCTAAGGGAGGGGAGGCCCCCTGGAGAAGGGGAGGGGGTGGGGTATACAACTTGGGGGCACTTTAAGAAAAAATCCCCTTCTGAAATCTGATGTGTACTTTGCTCTTGGAAGCTCCAGAGCCATTTTTAAACCCTAATTACTCTCACTTATTAGAGCCCCAGGGATCCCCCAAACTTGGCCTCAAACCTCCCATTTGCCGATTAGAAAAACTTGCCTGGCAAAAGCTTTCCTGGAGCCAAAAAGGAAATCAGCCTAAAAGGCTGCTCATTCCTCAGGAAACCACTGGGTGGCGCAAGAATTGGAAGCAGAGAGTATTGAAGCCTCAGTTTACCTAACTGAATGAAAGGGGACGTTCCCCACTCTCCAATTCCTTAATTCTCCACTGTGGAGATACCCAGCTCAGGGGCTGCCAAGGGGCGCACCCAGGGAGGCCACATTCAGCCCTTAAACATGCGTTGTCATCACAACATTGTAAGTCAACTAACGTCAATAAAACCAAAAAATGAAGAAAAAAAAAAAAGGTGAAGATCTCTGTCTCTCTCTCTCTTTTTTTTTTTTTGGCTTTTTCGGGCCATAACCATAGCATGTGAGGTTCCCACGCTAAGGGTTGAATCGGAGCTGCAACTGCCGGCCTACACCACAGCCACAGCCACACCAGATCTGAGCCGCATTTGCGACCACAGTTCCCGGCCATGCCAGATCCTTAATCCCCTGAGCGAGGCCAGGGACTGGACCCACATCCTCATGATACTAGTCGGATTCGTTTCTGCTGCGCCAAGCCAGGAACTCCTCAGTGTTTTTTAAAAATAAAAGATTTTCTAATAAAAATCTAGATTTGAGAGTTCTCCTGAAAAATCAAAAGGCCTGGCAATACTGGCCAAGAGTCCATTTTCACATGTGCAAGCCTGGCTGGAGCTGAGCAGTAACTGCCTCCTTTACACAGGGTCTGTGTTTACCAATTTGCCTCAGTTTCCACTACTCCCTCTTTTTCTGTTTTTTAAGGGCCATACCTGCGGCATAGGGAAATTCCCACGCTAGGGGTTGAATTGGAGCTGAAGCCACCAGCCTACTGCACAGCAATGCAGGATCTGAGCTTCGTCTGCAACCTATACCACAGCTCACGGCAATGCCAGATCTTTTAACCCACTGAGCAAGGTCAGGGATTGAACTCACATCTTCACGGATACTAGTTGGATTCAGGTTTGTCACCACTGAGCCACAACCAGAACTCCCCCACTACTCCCTCTTGTCTCTAATCTGGCTCACTTCTCTCATTCATGAAAGCTGCTGAACCCTGTAGCCATTTGAATCACAGCCCTTGAAGTATCTCCTTCCCCTTCGTCGCTACTGCTAGTTGCACCGGCCTTTTCTGGGTTTCTCAAAAAAAAAAAAAAAAAAAAAAAAAGCTAAGCTCTTTCCAGCCACAGGGCCTTTGCATATGCCATTCTCTCTGCCTGGAATACATTTCCCTCCACAAGCCTCAGCCGAAAGGTTACATCCTTGTTCTGAACTGGGTTCCCCTTAATGTGTCTGTAGTTATCTCTCATGTAACATATCACAGCTTATAATTATTCATGAGTGTACTTATTTTTTTTAAGGCTGCACCTGCAGCATATGGAAGTTCCCAAGCTAGGGGCGGAAGCAGAGCTACAGCTGTGATTCACAGCCCAGCCAGATGACAACACCAGATCCTTAACCCATTGATCGAGGCCAGGGATCAAACGGGCATCCTCCCGCTGAGCCACAGTGGGAACTCCACAGCTGTACTTATTTATTTGTCTCTTTCTCCCCTACTAAAATAAAAATCCTAGGAGGGCAAGGATTGCTTTGTGTTATTGATTGCTGCATCCACAACATAAGGCCATAGGCTGACCCGTCTTACAAACATGGTCAATATTTATGGCTTGAATGTAAGGATGAATGCTTGAGGGCACGAGTGGGACTCTGCCAGGCCCAGGGGCATTCATTCAGTGACAAGAGACCTATCTTCCCTGTCTTCCTGCAGGGTGGGTAAGAGGATGCCATTTTCCCAGTCTCCCTGTGTGATTCGCTCAAGCCCCTGCCTGGGAGGCACAGGTGTTCCCTTGTTCCAGAAGCTCTAGGATGAAAGGTGAGTGAAAGCACTTAGGGGCATTTGCATTCAAACCTAGGTACCTTTGTCAGGCAAGGACAGATGACTAAAGGGATCAAAGAGACGAGGAGATGACAGAGCTTCAAAAGGAGACTTCTTCCAGATGGAGAAAAGGAGACTTGACTCGAATTAAACCTATAAAATCCCAAAGTAGATGCAGAGGGAGGGCTGATGGACAACCAACCTCAACTATTAGAAGAAGGAGAGGTCCCCCTTGAAGTTTATAAGAGTTTAAGGCAACGAAAAGCCACACACAAAAGAGCCCAACCTATTTTGCTCAGAAAGACCTTATGATATTTTCACCGCAAGGTAAGGGCAGAAGGGGCCAAGAATAAAAGCGAGCTTGAGAAGGCTTCACATTGCTAAGGGACAGATCTGAGGCTGGGCTGGAGGCCCTTTTACAACTGTGTGGTCAACGGTTGGCCAATGTTAAATGAATGTGATGGCACGAATGTCATAGCAGCAGTCCTTGCCTGCAAGGGCCCACCAGACCCTGATCAAAGCAAGAGTGCTGAGCGGAATGGATTCAAAATCATTTATTTGATGCTTCTAGCATCTCCAAGCTGTACCTGACTCATGTTGAAAAAGTTCCTCTTCCAGGCTTGGGGATCAATGGCTCCAGGAGGGTCAGCCACAAGGACAGGTTGGCGGAGAGGACTCTGACGGTGAATTAGGATGGCATTCAAATCCATGCATGCCGTAGAGGGTCCAACCCATGAATGCTGCTATGACACCCCCAAATCCCAGTGTTCATTTGGAGCTTAGATAGTTCGCTATAGTTAGCCCCGGTCCCCACCACGCACTGTGGTCATAATCAGTTTCCTTGCTCTCAGGTATTAACTACCCAGCCCCTGAAATCCGTTTGAGACCCCTCTTTGAAGTTTCTCCAGAAATTCACCAGCTCGGGAGATTCTACAGGGATTCCCAAACTGAGACGGGGTCATCTGCTCCCAGCTGAGCTGGGAACTGAGGGGCCTCAGGTCCACACTTTCCCCAGACCCCCTGCTGACATCTAGGAGTTGTCCTGTCACTCCAGCACTGGGGCCAAGCACTTCAAAGGCAAACGAGATCCAAACCGAACTGGCACTAATCCTCTTCAGGCTCGACCTCTTTTCTTCTGCCAGGCAGAACCCTCCCGCCTCTGCTCGCTTCCTATTAAAATTAACAAGCGTTGCAGGCAGGCATCAAAGGCAGGGTTGTGCCTTTAATATTCCAGGCAGGTCCAGGCTGTGACCACAACCCCTCCCCCCCTTCCTCCCTTCCAACTGAACTGGGGAGAAGGGTTCAGCTGGGAGGGCCAGAATCAGAACATTGGCCATCCCCATCTGTTTGATATTTGCAAGGAAATTTCCAGGGCCACTGCAATTTTCTTCAAAGCGCCCTGTCAAAACTGGCCAATTATTCTTAAAAGGCACCTTAGAAGAGTCTGCTATTATCCCCATTTTACTGGCAGAGAAACTGAGGTCAAACATCTCGCCCAAGGCCGTACCGACAAAGAGGGAGATGGAATCAAAGCTGTGGCAGTGTAAATCTATGTCCGTCTGAGGCCCACTCAGACCTGCATCTGGCCCCGGAATTCTAGCACACTAACTCGTTCCTGCCCAGCTGGGTTGTCGTGGCCAGCCCTCTTGGTTCTCACGCTGGTTTTCCCAGATCCAAACTTCACAAAGTCATGAGGTCAGTAGCCCCGCAGGTGCTGCGGGAGGCAACAAGCTTGGCCCTCAACCCCTTGACAATGCAGGAAGGGAGTGCAGTGGGTAATTAATTATTCTCCTCTATACAACCCTCAAACTGTTGCCTTTGTTTTTTCTCCCTAACATTAGTCGGGGATGATCCAGTTATTTTCAGAGAATGATGTGTTTATCCTGCGGAAACCAACAAATTCAATAACTAGTGCAACCAGGCCTCTGAGCTGTTCATGAAATCCCTGCCGGACAGGGGAGGGCTCTATGGTTTGAGCCCTGGTCCCTCTATCTGAGAGGCCTGTTCAAACAGATGTCCCCAGGCCCTGAGGATTCCGGGAACAGCTTTTGGAGATGTTGATTTGGCGAAAACACTAGTGGGAGAACACACTGCAGGCGCCGAGCTGCTCAATTCATTCCCACATCTTTGGAGGAAAAGCACGGCTAAAAGTGCCTGCGGACCATGAACAATTAGTGAAGTTTTCTCCAAAAAGTGGCTTTGATCCCAATGCTGTTGATACAAACTGCTTTGAGAGGGGGGGTGTTGGCTGAGGGGTTACCCCTCCCAGAAATCTTAGAGGCAGGCATCCTCCAAACAGGTGTCTCTTTACCCACACCCAGAACAGAGCTGGGAGAGGACCATGTAGTCACCCAGCTCTGGACACCTCCTGGTTGTTTCGGGGACACTGAGGCCCAGGGCAGGGCAGCGAACTGGTGAGTGAGCAATGCCAGTGAGTGAGTTTAGAGGACTCAGCTGCCCTGACCTCTAGACTGGTCTTCTTGCTATAAGAGAGAAAAAAGAAGTTGTAAGAGAAAAAGTGAGATGTGAGTGGGTAGAGGGGGAATGAAAGAAAAGGAGGAAGAAAAAGGCGAGCAGGAGAAGGACAGAGAGAGAGAGAAGAGGCAGAGGGAGAGATGGGCACAGCAAGCAGCCTGGTGTATTTCACCATCTGGGCGCGCGGGTCTGTGATGCTCTCCAATCGTTTCCTCTCTGATGTCTCAGCTCCCCGGTTACACAATGAAACCTGCTTCTTTGTACCCTTGGGTGAGGCATGTGGCCCCATGGGGGGCCCTTAGCGGTTGCTTAATTCAAGCAGGTGGTTCTGTAAATGGCCGCATCACCTGGGAGCTTTTCCTCCTCAATTCATCGCCAGGCGCAGCTGATTCGCCCTGTGGGTGAAATGATGGCCAAGGCACTTCCCCTCTAGGGTCTTGGGCTCCCAATCCCATTTAGGGATTGGGATGGAGACAACGCTTGGACCGCATTATTGCCCTGAGAGCTCTGGCATGCTAGAATTATGTTAATTCCAGGGGGGTTTCTGCTTCCCTCCTTCTTTTTCCAGAATTCCCGAGACGGGTTATGGTGCACCTCCAGAACTCCCCACTAGGCATCAATTTCCACCTAAAGGAAGAGCTAGAGCTTCTAAGCAAAGGGGATAATGTGTCAGAGCCTGAAGTGAGCTCTGTTGGACACTGCTCCGGGAGTCCAGCTTGCAGAGGAATTAAAGGCTGAGGATGCAGCTCCGGCAGCCCCTCAACTTCCCCCACCCACCCTGAGTGGCCTTCCTGTGGCTACACCAGAATGTTCATCTTCCTGGTCAACCAAGGTCACTTTAAGCCTCCCGAGTGGGGACATATTAAGAACGGGGGCTGTGGGAAGACAGAGATGTGCCATGTGTCTGAGAAAACAGTATACAGCCTGACCCCAGAGTGGGCTTGGTTAGTGCTTGACCCATCAAGCAATGGTGAAATGCAGCATTTTAGGAAGAAGAGTGGCCACAAAGAGGAGATGTGAGGGGCCAAAAATCTCATGATGGTATGCTCGGCCTCAGTAGTCATTTGGCAAATGCACATCAGTGGCCAAGGAAATGCCATTTCACATCCGTCAGCCTGGCAAAAATGAAGCCTGACAGTACCAGGTATTAACAAGGTCATGGCGAATTGGGCACTTGAGTACATTGGTCATGGGAGTGTAAACCCCTGTGGTGAGCAAATTAGAAAGTTCTAGTAAAGTGAAACAAGCACGTCCCCTTCAATCCAGCAAGTCCACTGCTAGATATACCCCCTAAAGAAACTCAGGCACATTTTTTGTTGTTGTCTTTTTTTTAAGGCCCCACCTGCGGCATATGGAGGTTCCCAGGCTAGGGGTCAAATCCAAGCTACAGCCACCGGCCTACGCCACAGCCTCAGCAATGCCAGATCTGAGCCGTGCCATCGACCTACACCACAGCTCATGGCAACACCAGATCCTTAACCCACTGCGCGAGGCCAGGAATTGAACCCACGTCCTCCTGGATACTAGTCATGTTTGTAACCTACTGAACCGCAACAGGAACCCCTGGCACATTTCACGTACGGAAACAATACACGTGGGCACTCACTGCAGCAGTGTGCATAACAACGAAAAAGCAGAAAGAAACACTGAAATGCCCACCATCTGGATAAATTGTGAAGTGGCCATAAAAGAGAATCATATAAAGTAGTTAAAATCATAACATTCAAAATGCTGAGCAAAAAAAAGCCAAAAAATTGTGAAATGTGACATAGAGAATGATGCCATTTTACACAAGGTTTATAAACCTGTAAAACAAGACAATGTAACTTTTATAGATACATACATATGTAGTTAAGGTAGAAAAACATGCATGGGCATGATAAACATTTTGCAAAATTGGTTTTGGTGGCAGAGTAAGAATGAGATATGAACCCGCATCCTCATAGATACTTGTGTAAACACAAGGTTTTCCACTCTGATTGTTTTGTTCCTTTAAAAATTGAAATGAACTTAATATCTGATAACATGGGAAAATTCTATATTTATTTATTTATTTTTTTTTTAGGGCTATAGCTGCAGCATATGGAGGTTCCCAGGCTAGGGATTGAATCAGAGCTGCAGCAGCCGGCCTACGCCACAGCCACAAGCAATGCCAGATCTGAGCCACGAGTGCAACCCACACCACCAGTCATGGTAACACCAGATCCTTAACTCACTGAGTGAGGCTAGGAATAGAACCTGTGTCCTCATGGATGCTAGCCGGGTTCGTTACCCCTGAGACACAATGAGAACTCTCAATTTTCTATTCTTACCAGTTTTTGAAATCATTCAGAATTTTTAAAATAATTAGAAAAAAAAGAAAACTCATTGGGCCTGAGTTCCAGTTAGGATTCCAGGGGCAGATCTGGAAGTTCCTACTGTTCCCCTGTGCAAAGCCACTCACCTGGAAGGCAGCGTTTGTGTTCAATGGTTTTCCAACTGGTTCTAGCTCAGCAACCCCCTACGTCCCAGATAAAATCTTTTTTTTTTTTTTTTTTTTTTTTTGTCTTTTTGTCTTTTTGCTCTTTCTTTGGGCTGCTCCTGCAGCATATGGAGGTTCCCAGGCTAGGGGTCGAATCAGAGCTGTAGCTGCCAGCCTACGCCAGAGCCACAGCAACGCGGGATCCGAGCCGCGTCTGCAACCTACACCACAGCTCATGGCAATGCCGGATCCTTAACCCACTGAGCAAGGGCAGGGACCAAACCCGCAACCTCATGGTTCCTAGTCGGATTCATTAACCATTGCGCCACGACGGGAACTCCCCAGATAAAATCATTTTAAGAGGGATGTGGGGTGGGAGGGTACACAAGACAAATTTTTTTTTTTTTCTTTTGAGGGCCATACCCACAGTATATGGAGGTTCCCAGGCTAGGGGTTGAATGGGAGCTACAGCAGCCGGTCTCCCCCACAGCCACAGCAACACGGGATCTGACCTGCATCTGCGACCTACACCGCAGATCAGGACAACGCCTGATCCTTATCCCCCTGAGCGAGGCCAGGGATCGAACCCGTGCCCTCACAGATACTAGTCAGGTTTGTTACTGCTGAGCCATGATGGGAACTCCGAGGACAAAAAAATTTTAAAATGAGGAGCTGCCCTATTTAAATAGGGAAAGAGGGACACGGATGGGATCTAACATCCCATCTGCAGCAGCCCCTGCCGTGCACCTCCGGGAAGCCCTGGGCCTTGACCCTGCCCCGGGCAAAAACCTTTGGTCCAGCCCCAACATTCCTTGAGGGATCCCAAGGTCACCCAGGCAGGAGAAATGAAGGGCTGAGACTAGGGGAGCAAAAGAGGCACCTCAGGATGCAGTGCGGGGGGAGGTGCTCGCTCTTGGGGGTTGTTCAAGTGCCACCCTGCACTCGTGTCCTCCCAGCAACCCTGCTCGCGTTCTCCTTTCCTGACAGCTATGGACTGTCCGAAGGCGCTCGTGAGGGTGCTCACTGGCCCTCCTGGAAAGCAAGCTCGCGAGGACCAGGCCCTGTGTCTGGCTCCCTTAGTCCATCCGTAGGGCTAACCAGCAGCCAAGCACAGAGCGGGTCCCACATATGTTTGCTGAATGACTGATGAAGGGAGGGAAGGAAGGAAAGAAAGGGGGGAGAGAGAAAGAAAAGAGAAGAGAAAAGGAGAAAGGAAGGAAGGAAAGAAAGACAGAAAGAAGAAAGGAAGGATGGAAGGAAGGAAGGAAATGAGGAAGGACAGACGCGAGCCTCCTGCCCCTTCTCCGAAGCCCTCATCTGGGCCGCCAGCCAACCTGGACCAGCCACTTTGCTGCTGGGGGCAATGAGTGCGGGTAATTGCTGGCTTTGGCCTTACTCATCCTTCCTTGGGGCCGTGTGCAAAGCGGAGGGTTTCACCTGCCCAGTGGGCACTGAATTACAGCTGCGGAGCTGGAGTCCCGGGTAATTAACCAGCAGCTGCCAGCCCTGGAGAGTCTGTGCAGCCTGCCCGGGGCATGGGTGGTTGGGCACCAAGCAAGGCAGCTCCTAATTAGCTGCTTTTTACAGTCCACCTAGGATCCACCTCTTCCCAGGCTGGTCACACTGGGGCTCAGGGGTTCTTTGCTGGGGCTTCAGGGTGGAAATGGGGGCCGGAAAAGCCGAATTCTGTATGTGTGTAATATGTTGGTTGGACGAGAAGATTATCCTGACAGAGAACAGCTCTCTCAGTCTGTCTGTCTGTCTGTCTGTCTGTCTCTCTCTCTCTCTCTCTCACACACAGAGGCATATTACTATCTTAGGTGATGGAACAAATTTCTGGAAAAAATATATTTAAAGGAAAAGTGAAGAACCTTAGAGTTTGTCAAAACCTACAGCCTCTTCCTGAGGAGAAGATCTTTAAAAATCTCCTCAGCACAGTCCTCAGAACCTAGATCAGAGGGAGGCGCTGTCGGCCCAGGAGGGGAGAGGGAAACAGCGCATGGAGTTAGGGGTGCTGCCCCCGTTCCTCTCAACTGGCCTCCCACCCCGAAGCCCAAGCTGCCTGTGATGCTTGCCCTTTCCGTCCTGAGAAGGAAGAAGCCATGAAGCACATGAAAGTCAATGATGTCCCACACCTGCCCACGGCCCAGCCTGGAGAAGCAGGGCCCTGAGGGCTGAGCACCCACACACAGCCCCAAACCCCAGCAGGCTGGGCTCTGGCTTTGAGGTGTCTTCCCTAGTGTCTCCTGTCCTGCTCTTTCCAGCTCCCATCTAAAGATGACAAACTGACAAGGAGAGGTGACAGGCCTTGCCAAAGTACTGAGGCTGAACTTCAGGCCCATCTGACTCCATATCAGGTTGCCTATAACCATATCTCTCCATCATAAACATGAAATCTTCATCATACCTACCACTCCTCTGACACGTGGTATGTGAAGGGCCTAATCTTCATTTTCTCCATCCTCACTGCAATTCCATGAGTAGACCTAGTTTTCCTCATTTTCTAGTTGAGGTTCGCAGAGGTAAAGGAGACTGTCTGAGGTGGTACAGCAAGCAGATGGAGGAGCCAGAAGTGGAACCATGCACGAAAGACAGCAGCCCATTTTTTTCCCACTATGCTCGCTCTTGCTAGAGTGTGAAAGGCTAACGAGATGTGCAGTCAGTGTGAGCACCAGGCAGGGCTCACTTTCTGGATGTTAATAGATGGGGAAGCTGCAAGGCAGAGACATGCAAATTATACCTCAGCAAGGTACCATAACACTTCTTCACACTTACCAGATGGGCAAACATTGCCAAGTCTGAATATAGGAAGTATTGCAGGGAGAGGTAGAGAAAGGGTGCTAGAGGGAGTAGAGGGAACGTAAGAGCATATAGGATCCTTGGAGCAGAATTGCCCCTTATTACACAGCCATCTTCCCTCTAGGGATGAGTGAGTTTTGTACACCAGGTACATGACATGAATGGGGATGTTCCTTGAAGCTTTTTTTTTTTTTTTCTTTTTAGGGCTGTACCTGCGGCATATGGAGGTTCCCAGGCTAGGGGTCAAATTGGAGCTGTAGCCACTGGCCTACACCGCAGCCACAGCAACGTGGAATCTGAGCTGTGTCTTTGAACTACACCCCAGCTCACGGCAATGCTGGATCCTTAACCCACTGAATGAGGCCAGGGATCGAACCTGCATCCTCATGGATACTAGTCAGGTTCATTACCACTTAGCCATGGTGGGAATTTTCTGGAGCATTTTTATAGCAAAGAAAATGTGGTATAATTGCCCAGGGCGGAAGGCAGATTCAAGACAGCTGGTTAGGAAATGAGTAATGAATATTCACGGGAGGTGATGGGGCTAAAACCAGTTGGTAGCAATGGCGGCTGACAAAATGTTGCAAGGATCTGGCTGGAGGTGATGCACGGAGCAGGAGCTCATTGGGGGAGTGTGAGATGCTGTTTGACATCTATCTGGAGGTGGTGATTAAGAGCCATAAATATGAGCTTGGAGTTCAAAAGAGAGGCCCATGCTGGGGATGTAAATGGGAAGTCACCAGCAGAGAGGTGGTATTTAAAGCTATGATCCTGTTAAATTTTTTTTTATGTCTTATAAATAAAAGAGCAGAAACAAATATGACAATGTTGACATCTCTTAATTCTGGGTGGTGGATACAGTGGTGTTTGTAAGACTATTCTTTGTACTTTTCAGTATGTTTGAACTTTTCATAATAAAAAGAATAAACAGCAGAGAAAACCACAAGGCTCCAGACTGCTGAATGGTTCTGTCATGAGGGGCTGAGACCTAAAGAGAGAGGGCCGAGAATGCACTAAAGAGCCAGGTTCAAATCCCACCACCACCCACCTAGGCTTGTCTCTCTGGGCCTCTGTTTCCTGATTTGGACAAGAAGCTGGCCTGTGACTTCTCAGGGTTCTTTCACTGCTGACCATCTGGGGGCAAGCTGCAGTCCCCTAGGGCCCCTGGTCTGCTTTGATTTTGTCCACCCACGTCTTAGGCCTAGTCCTATAAAGAAAGTCAGAGATACCCCATAAGAGGGCCTAGTAGATGGAAGGTCAACTCTGACTCCAAAGAAATGCAAAGTCCAGTGAGAGGAGCCAGAAAGGACAGGGCCCCATGGTCCCCAGGCCCCAGGATCCAAAAGGAATGAGGCTGAGCCTAAAAGCTCAGAACCCAGAGACTACAACTCTTTACAAAATTTACTGCTGATGATGGTACCCCCGTCAGCACCAGGGGACCAGCTGTAGAATGGTCTATGAGCCTGAAATGGGTGAGTGGCTGAACCAGTCTACCAGTTGGAATAGGCATAAATAATAACAATAATGAAATAATGATGATATCTTTGCACTAGATTCTGAACCAAGTGCTAAATATGCCTTCTCTCATATAACCCTCACAGCACCAGAGGGTAATCATTTTCTTTTTTCTTCTTCTTCCTCTTCTTCTTTTTTTTTTTTTTTTGTCTTTTCAGGGCCACTCCTGCGGCATATGGAAATTCCTAGGTTAGGAGTTGAATTGGAGCTACAGCTGCCAGCCTACACCACAGCCATAGCAACATGGGATCCGAACCACATCTGTTAACTACGCCCCAGCTCACTGTAACACAGGCTCCTCAACCCACTAAGCAAGGCCAGGAATCGAACCCACATCCTCATGGATACCAGTCCGACGCATTTCCGCTGTGCCACCACGGTACTCCAACAGGGTAATCATTTTCATTAGCCATACTTTGCGGATGGGGAAACAGGGACTCAGAGATATTAAAGCAACTTGCCACAAATCGTGCAACAAAGAAGGAGCAGAGCCGAGATTAGAACCCAGGCAGCATGACTCCAGATCTCAAGCCCTTGACTGCTCTTGGTGGATGACAAGGTCTCCTAAATATCTTCAACAAGAGCTGGAGAAGACAGCCTACATATAACTCTCTTATTTGAGCCATTTCTTTATCATCTGCTTGTCAATATCGACGGAACACCCCCTGTGTGGCAGCGGCCAGTGTGCCTGGCCACAAGGATGCTGAGATTAATAAGCACAGCCTCTGTTCGTGAGAAGCTTGTGGTCTAGAGAGAGGCCAGTTTACAAACCAGCACAATAAAATCAATGGCTCCAGGCTGCTCCCGGGAAGACACATATGTCCATAGGCATGTGGGAAAGGATGGAGCAAACTGTGGCCCAGGGTGTGAAGCGGCAGCACAGGACCTTTCTCTGCCATCCTCCCTGTGGCTGCACCTCCTCTCCCAGGCCGTGGGTCCCAGAACCTCTTCTGGCAGAAACTGCTGGGCGCAAGAACAGCAGATATTTAGCTTTTATCTTTATGGGAGGGGCGAGGATGAAAAGCCTATCATTTTAGGTTAAGAGGTAGAGTATTTGTTCTTCCTTTGGAATAACCCATTTCACTGTTCTGAGAAAACCATTTGACTCAGGACCCCTGGGGACGGTGGGAGGAGGCCCAGCAATGGGATTTAGGAGACCCACAAAACCTTGAACTTGGCGGGGGGGAATGTGTATTTGTACATTTTTTTTTCTGGGTAGAGCTTTCATCACATGTTCAATGGGCCCCTCGAGAAGGCCAGGAATCACTTCTCTGAAGAAATACATCATCCCTCAGCATCCACATGGACTGGTTCTAGGACCCCAGCAGATACTCAAATCCATGGATGTTGAAGTCCCTTATAAAAACAAGTATTTTCATACTCTAATAAACTGAGATACTGGGAGTTCTCATCATGGCTTAGAGGAAACGAATCTGACTAGCATCCATGAGGACGCAGGTTCTATCCCTGGCCTCGCTCAGTGGGCTAAGGATCTGGCGTTGCCATGAGCTATGGTGTAGGTTGCAGACACAGCTCGGGCCTGGTGTTGCTGTGGCTGTGGTGTAGGCCAGCCGCTACAGCTCCAATTCGACCCCTAGGCTGGGAACCTCCATATACTGTGGGTGCGGCCTAAAAAGACAAAACAAAAAAACAAAAAAACAAAAAAACAAAACTAAGATACTGAAAATAAACATGCCAATATCAAAGAAAACAGATTTCCATATTCGTTTGCTTAAACACAAAAATCCTCATGATTGGATGACATATAAGAGCTCAGACTTTTTTTTTTTTTTTTTTGTCTCTTTGCCATTTCTTGAGCTGCTCCCACGGCATATGGAGGTTCCCAGGCTAGGGGTCGAATCGGAGCTGTAGCTGCCAGCCTATGCCAGAGCCACAGCAACGCAGGATCTGAGCCACACCTGCAACCTACACCACAGCTCACGGCAACGCCAAATCCTTAACCCACTGAGTGAGCCAGGGATCAAACCCGAAGCCTTATGGCTCCTAGTCGGATTTGTTAACCACTGTGCCACGACGGGAACACCAAGAGCTCAGAATTTTTAAAAAACTATATACAAAATCCCTTTCACTAAGCTTGAGGGTTTAAAATGTGCCTTATAATAATATTGCTAAAAGTTTGATGCTTTGAAGAAACAACTTTTAAGAGGAAGAAGATTTCTATAGTAGGAACTATCACAGCTGTATTGGAAGTTTTCCTTTTAAAATATTAAAAGTATATTCAAGGTCCTACTTTAAACAATGATTGGAACAACTCAAAACGCAGTCTAAGCTCCTTTTTTCTCCTCATTCCACACACTCACATCTTGTAAATTGCTTCCGTTTTTCATGAGTCTATATGACATGACAGTGACAAAAAGTTTTTCCGGATACCATTTGCTGAGCTCTAATTCCTACTTCCATGGTTAGTGGCACCTACAATTTAATATCTCCTAGGATGCTGTCTCCACGTGTAAAAGAAAGAGGGAAGGAAGGGAGGGAGGAAGGGAAAACAGAAAAGAAAAAAGACCAAATCCAGTGGGTTCTCTGCAGCTGCGGCTTCCACAGCTGTGGATGTGGAGGCCAGGTGTAATCATTTTCTAAGTGTGGATCTAGGCTGTCCCCACCAGATATTGCATGTTCTTGGGGTGGCATGTATGTTCTTGTTTTCCCAGTTCCATGCAGAGTTCAGGAGCTGAGACCCAGAAGATGGCCGAAAGGGCAGAAGGGGCCTGTGTGGGCACTTCCCCTAGGTAAGAGGCACTAGACAGCCTGGGCGCCATCAACATGGACCCTCCTGCCCGTGCCACACAGGACCATTTCAATCCACACAACCCAGAAATTGGGAAAGAGCTTCATGCCTGAGGATTGGATTTGGATATTATCATTCAACTGAGGCCTTAAGCAACATCGCAGTGTCGTCACCCAAGGAGGAGGAGGCAGGAGGAGAGGCAGCGTAGATAAGGGTGGAGGAAAATCCTTTTCTTTCTCTGGGCTCGCTTGCTTGGCCAGACCTTCTAAAGGCGTTCCTATCTGCTACCGAGCACATCTAAGGGTGAGGGGTGGGGGGCCGGGGTGGGGTGAGAAGCTGGCCCTGCCAGGATATGGGCTGGGACCCGTCTGGCAACACAGCTGCGGGAAGACAGATCCAGCCTCTGGACTCTGAGAGCAGCCCGGCCTGGGTGTGGGTTTCCTGGCCTGGGCTGAGGCGTCCTCCCGCCCTTTTGCACCATTAGCTCTGTGTTCACTCGCTGTTGGCTCCCCAGAGCCCAGAATGAGAAGATCCTGTCGTGGCGCAGTGATTAACGAATCCGACTAGGAACCATGAGGCTGCAGGTTCAATCCCTGGCCTTGCTCAGTAGGTTAAGGATCTGGCATTGCTGTGGCTGTGGTGTAGGCTGGCAGCTGTAGCTCCAATTGGACCCCTAGCCTGGGAACCTCCATATGCCAGAGGTGCGGCCCTAGAAAAGACAAACAAACAAACAAAAGGCGCTGAATGAATGTGCCTGGATCCCCTACTGGGCTGTGAACTCCTTTCAGGCGGGGACTGTGATGGGGTCACTTCAATGCTGCCCCTACCTACCCCTCCCACTGCCCTGATGACCATGGGGCTGAATCCCTTTCTTCTCACCAGAAGTTCTCCGCTCACACCCATGGCCCCCTGGATCAGACTGAGGGCCTGGCGGTCCTTGTGGATGAGTGATGGAGACCCCACGAACCTACAAATGGGAAGAATTATCTCCCCTGATTATGGCCAGGCCCAGTGTATGGCCTTTCTGAATAGTGACCACAATTTCAGCAGAAGTCCTCGGGCCGCACGTGCAGGAGGTTCCTCATTCACTCATTTGGTTTTTCACTCACATGCGCGCTCACCCAATGTCTTCTTCGGTCACTCGACTACTCGCCTGATTCATTTGCTAATCCAATAGCTGCCAAGCATTGTGCAGAACTCTGTGCAGATACAGAGGTGCTTTAGACACAGGCCTTGGCCCTGAGAGCTCCCAGTTTTGGGTGAGGGGTGGAAGAGCCAAGAACACAATTGTATAGCAGAGTAGAAAATGGCCAGTGTCAGGAGAAATGTGCCAACATATCTCTGACGGGCCACAGAGGGAGAGACTTTTTCCAGCGGAGAAAGGGAGAGATTGGGGCAGCTTCCTGGAATAGTGTGATCGGCAACACTTGAGATGCAGAACTGCTCTGCGGCAAGTGGGTGAGAATGGCAGCTTGCGGGGGAGGCGTGAGGCCACAGCATCTGGCAGGCACTTTATATAAAATAGAAGAGTCAGCTGCCTCGATCAAAGAATGAGGTTATGATGGAGACTGGGGGGGATTCAACCTTCCTCCAAGTCCCCTCTTGCTTCTACCCCTCAAAAAATGACACCTGAGGAAGTTCCCGTCATGGCTCAGTGGTTAACGAATCCGACTAGGAACCATGAGGTTGCGGGTTCGAGCCCTGGCCTTGCTCAGTGGGTTAGAGTTCCGGCATTGCCGTGAGCTGTGGTGTAGGTGGCAGATGTGGCTCTGATCCCATATTGCTGTGACTCTGGCGAAGGCCGGTGGCTACAGCTCTGTTTAGACCCCTAGCCTGGGGACCTCCATATGCCATGGGTGTGGCCCTAAAAAGACAAAAACCAAAAAAAAAAAAAACCAAAAAAACCCCAAAATGGCATCTGAGCTCCTGTCTCGTCAAAAGGTGAGGATTTATTTGGGTTCAAGGTGACAGGGAAAGGAAAAACATCTGATGGGAGCCAAGGCCTGGAGGTGGGGGAAGTTCGAGGCAAGGACAGGGAGCCTGTGGTCCTTAGGCTTCAGAGGAACAAGAAGATGGGAGTGGTGGGCGGAGAGCTTTGAAAGCTAAGTTGAGCTTGGACTGCAAGGCTAAGACGTCTGGGGTTTGTTCAGCAGATGGTGGGAGCCACTGAAGTTTCTGGCAAGAGAGGAAGTAGCTGATGCTGGTTTTAGGTTTAGGGCTGTGGCTCCTCCTGATGCTTAGGAGGTAGAGCAGTGGTACAAGGAGAGGTCCGCATACCACCTGGCAGACACAGTTAAAAGTTAGAAAGCAAATAGACAAAGTATGTTCTACCCTCCCACCTTAACAAAGAGTTTCATCACAACCTAGAACACGAGGTGCCAGATCTGCCCGAGTCCCCAACCCCCCATCTGTGGCCCACCTCCCTCCTCTCCCCACAGCGCCTTCCCCCTCACTCCCCTGGGGCTGCTCAGCCCCCACATCCAAACTCTCTTTGCACCGCCAGCCGACAGCCACCCCAGCCACTCCTCAGCCCTAGAGGGACACACACTGGCTGCGCAGCTGCCCCTGGAAGCCCGGGGAGAAGGACTGAGCAAACCCTTAGAAAGCAAGAGTGCTTGGGATAATAGAAAATTCCAGAATCCAGGACGTTGTGTGTGTGGTCTAGAAAGAGAGGTTACAGGCTCCAGGTAGGCACCTTCCTCCGACTTCTGGGGGTATGGTCAGGACGGGGCCTGAGAGGGGCCTTTCTAAAGTCAGGGCCCAGGAGAGGGGCCCCCACCTGCCCATGGTGAGGGCTTTTATAGTCAACAGGGGAGAAGGTGTGAGACCCTGAGCAGGAGGCAGCCCCTGTGAAGGAGGGAAGAGAATGGTAGACAATAAATAGCCTGCCTGAACTCAGAGACGGGACACAGGTAATTCCCAGTCCGAGCACTATGACTGCCATTTCAGCCTGAGCCTGGCTCTCTGACACCCCAGCAGGTGGGCAGATTCAGCCACCCGCATCCCTTGGGGAAAGTCACCCAGGTGACTCTATTGCTCACCCTCTCTTCTATCCTCCTTCTGCCTGCTCTTCCCAACCCCCAGCCTGTCGCTGGGCCGTGTGCAGGGCGTCTGGCCCCGGGGAGAGGTGGGGTGAGCCCAAGTTGACACCCACACGGCTATAAATAGGGAGCCTCTGGCAACGGCTCCCTCAGCCTCCCTTCCCCAAGCCGATAGCACAGAGCCTCGCAACGCCTGGACCATGGACCCCGGGGAGTGCACCTGCATGTCTGGTGAGTAAGGACACTCACCCCAGGATTCGGCGACCTCTCACCAGCTTCCTACAGGGAGCCTGTGGAACTGTGATTAATGCTCCTTTTCTTCCAATTAGAAGCACCAGCGGGGTTCGTCTGAGACCCGCTCTCTGTTGGGTACTAGCTTGATTTGCCAGGATTAATAGCCTGTATTAGGAATGACCATGGGGAGACCCTAGGGGCAAGATTCTGGGGGCAGCCACCAGGGCAGGGGAGAAGCCCAGGGCAACCTGCTTTTGGTCCATTGCTTCCAACCACTCTTGACATTATTTCCGGGCCTCAGTTTCTTTATCTGCAAACTAGAGTTACTCATCCCCAGCTGCCCACCTTCCAAGGCTGCTATGAAAGTACTAAAATCACAACGCATTTGCAAACGTCAGGGGAGTTATGAGAGGCGTATGTGGACCTCTGAGTGTGAAACTGCTTAATTCCACGGAAGTATGTTGGCAGGAGGCGGTGGGGGTGGGGTGTTCAGAGCCACCCTGGGTTTTATGGCCTTGGGAAATGGCATCAAGAAGGCTCACCAGCCTCCCGGGTCCCTAATAGGACGTGTCTGTCCCACAGATTTGCCAAAAAGGCAGAAGCTTCCGGCATCTTGAAACTCAGAACAATAAGTGGGATGATTTTTTTTTTTTTAATTAGATGGTTTTATGATACAGAGACAAGTTAAAGCTGTGACTCTCACATCAGGCTTGTCTGCCCTTCCTTCTACCCACTCATGGTTTCTGTTTTGCCTGATACCTTGAAAAGGTGAGGAGGGTATGAAAGGCTTTGACAGTCACCAGGGGGCCTTGGACTTGGTGGAGTTGGCCTAGGCTAGGGGTTCTCAAACCCCATTGTACATCAGAATCATCTGGGTTGCTTTTTAAAAATACAGTTCCCCAGAGTTCCCGTCGTGGTGCAGTGATTAACGAATCCGACTAGGAACCATGAGGTGGCAGGTTCGATCCCTGGCCTTGCTTAGTGGGTTAAGGATCCGGCGTTGCCATGAGCTGTGGTGTGGGTCGCAGACGCGGCTCGGATACCGAGTTGCTGTGGCTGTGGTGTAGGCCGTCGGCTACAGCTCCGATTCGACCCCTAGCCTGGGAACCTCCATATCCCGAGGCAGCTGCCCAAGAAATGGCAAAAAGACAAAAATAAATAAATAAATAAAATACAGTTCCCAGAGTGCCTGTCATGGTGCGGCGCAAACAAATCCGACTAGGAACCATGAGGTTTTGGGTTCAACTCCTGGCCTTGCTCAGTGGGTTAAGGACCCAGCGTTGCCATGGGCTGTGGTGGAGGTTACAGATGTGGCTCAGATCTGGCATTGCTGTGGCCGTAGCGTAGGCCGGCAGCTGTAGCTCTGATTCTACCCCTAGCCTGGGAACCTCCATATGCCGTAGGTGAGGCCCTAAAAAGTACAAAAAAAATAAATAAATAAAAAGTTTCCCTTTCCCCACCCAGATCTATGAATCAGACTATCTCAAAGGTTGGCCTAGGAATCTGCATTTTTAACTAGTACCCCAGGGGACGCTAATGCAATCCCCCCGTTTCCGTCCGTGGACTGTCTTGGAACCACTGGACCATCTTCTTGGCAGCATCTTCACGCTCCTGTCCAGCCACTGCCCAAGGACAGCCCAGAACCCCTGTCACCGGGACCTCCTGCAGCACACCTGTGTGTCCCGCTCTGCCTTGGTGTTCACGTCTGTGGCTCTGTCCTTTCCCCTAGGAGGAGTCTGCATCTGCGGAGACAACTGCAAATGCACAACCTGCAACTGTAAAACATGTCGAAAAAGTAAGTGTGGTGGGAGCGGGGCCACTGCTGGCCGGGACCTGGGAGGGTCTCTTCTCACCCTCCTCACCCCTCCAGCCGTGGTGGGATTGAGGGGCTTCTCGATGCCTCCCTCCCATTTGGGAGAGATCTGACATGAACATGGTGGCCCCTGGGCTGCAGTGCACCTGGCGATGAGGCCATCCATGGCATTGCAAGGGTTTGGATAGGAAGAGGTTCCAGCCGGCCCAGTGGAAGAGGGGATGGAGCGCTGGCCTGGCCTCATGAGCCCTGGGATCTGCCACCATCCAGTGGCCTTGGGCCAACCCCTTCCCCATTCCAGACCTCTGATGGATTCTGGGTGAACCCTCAGGTCCGTTCCAGCTCTAATATCCCACAACTTCTTGTCCCTGGTCTTCTACTCTTGTGGATTAGAGTCTGCATGTGGCCTGCGCTTCTTTTTCTACTTCCTCTAAGTGGCAAAGGGGCAAGCGGGTAGATGAGAGTGTAGACTTAAAGCTGATCTATCCAATCTCCTGCCCCTTTCAGGCTGCTGTCCTTGCTGCCCTCCAGGCTGTGCCAAGTGTGCCCGGGGCTGCATCTGCAAAGGGGGCTCAGACAAGTGCAGCTGCTGCCCCTGAAATGCATCCATCATGCTGGGGATGAGGCCTGGGAAGCATCTGTATAATGCATTAGTGGAGAAGTTGGAATGATTGTATAATAGCTTGTGCTTTTTATATATTTGCCCAAGTCAGGTGTTGATAACATTCCTATAAAGTGCTTGGAGCAATAAAGTTTTCACTTGTGGTTGTCTGGTGGCTCAGGGCACTGTTATACCCAAACCCACAGGACCAGGAAGAGCTGACCCCATGCAGATACAGAAGGTGCCAGCCTGCACCCCTTCTGCAGATGGCTGAGAACCCTGAGATCCTGCTGCTCTGCCTGAGGGTTTTCTCCTGCAGCATGAGCTTGCTTGATGCATGCACTGGGCAGGCGGATCCTGGGAACAGCCCTCAACTGAAGACACACAGGAGTTAGTGGATTATTAGCACCAGCATCTTTAGCCTTACAGTGGGACACATCTGAGTCAAGTACTACACTGTCCCCCTAGGTCCTCAGCAGCACGGAACTCCAATAGCCCACGGAGGTAGCCTGCTTATCACTATACTCATTGGCTTTCCTCCTTCCCTGCCCCTCTTCTCCATTCTCCTTCTAGTGCTTCCTGGGATGCCCATTCAAAGAAACTACTTATACAGGGTCTACTTTGGGGGTAACCCAATCTTAGTCAAGCTCTCCTGGAATAGAATTGGCTCAGAATGTCTTGTGTAAGTGGTGCTGTTTAAGGGATTTTGCACGGAACCAGCCAAGAACATGTGAGTCTTAGAAGACCTAAAGAAAATCCCCAGGGTGAAGACAGGGAGGGCATCGGCTGGTGTAGTTATCTGAGTCCCCCGTTAGCATAGGGTGACTGCAGACATGGACGTTGATGTTCTTGCATTTCATGGACGTCCATGTAAAGAGATACTGAGGTCTCGGTTACATCTTCCCTACCCCCACCCCACCCCCAGATTGCTGCATATGTATCAGCGCTTTCACTCCACTAGCACGATTCCGATTAATCTTGATGATAATGTGCTGCAATTATGCCAACACTTAAGTGCAGCAGCCCCCATGCTGAGCACTGCACACACATGTGCTCCTCCCATAATGCCTGCAATAGCCCTGCAAAGTGTGGGTGGGGTGGAAGAATCCTTGATTTAAAAAAAAAAAAAATTTAAATAGGTCTTCATACTCGATGTACAAAACACAAGAGATTAAAAAGGTGTAAGACTCCTTCCCACCTTTGCACCCCAGTACGCCCCTCCCCAAGAGGGCTGTCACCACTAACGGGTGTGACCTTCCAGGGATATTCCATGGCAGCACAAGCCCAGATGGCACATAGCATCACACACACACGCACACAACGTAACCTGGGAAACTGAGCAAGTGTTTTCTCTTATAAACTCTCTGCCGAGTCCTTTTCCTCCATTTCAGAGAGAAGAACAGGTAGGTGGAAAAATTAAAACCTCAAACAATAGGAAAATAGGTGACAGAAGAAAAAAAATGGATAAAACAAAAGAGTTAAAGAAAATACGGGAGACATGTTGTTCCTGTTGTGGCTCAGCTGATTAAGAACCCGACTAGTATCCATGAGGATGCGGGTTTGATCCCTGGCCTTGCTCATTGGGTTAAGGATCCAGCATTGCTGTGAGCTGTGGCATAGGTCACAGGTGCAGCTCAGATCCTGCGTTACTATGGCTGTGGCGCAGGCTGGCAGCTGTAGCTCTGCTTGGACCCCTAGCCTGGGAACCTCCATACACTACAGGTGCAGCCCTTAAAAAAAAAAAAGAAAGAAAGGAAGAAAGAAAAAGAACATCTGGGAGACAAAGAGAATATTCCACACATGTTTCTGCCGCAATGGCGTCACCCAAGGATGCTGAAGGCTGTAACTACATCTTTTGGTTTTTTTCTGCTCCACAGAGCCGAGCACTGTGCCTCGGACCACTTGAAGCAGGGGTCATCAACACCCATAAATATTCACTGACAGCAATGAAACTTCCTTTCCATAATAACACCCATACCAACAACCTCATTCAACCTTACGCACAATCTTAGGGAATTCATAGCCCCCCTCCAACCCCGAAGACTCTATGGTCCACATGATTTGCCACTTGAATAAATAATCCAATAGCAGATTAAAATACTAAACACTTCAGACCTGCCAGGCTCTGGGTCCAGCACCATCCATGCATTAATTTGTCACAACAGAATCCCCTGGGGTCAGCACTCTGATCAACTCCATCTTACAGATAAAGAAATCAAGGCACACAGCATTTAAATGATTTGCCCAAGGCCACCCAACCAGTTTTGTAGAACTGAGATTTGAACCCAGATCTAAGCGACTCCAAAGCCATGCCCTGAGAGCAAGCGGAGGTACAGAAACAATTTCCTGGGTGGAAGGCTATGAAAGCAGCAGTTCCTAGAGGCTGCCCTGGGGAGGATGTGGAGATTCGCACTCACCCACAACGCTGCCCTCAGCTGAGCAGAAGGTAAAGTCCAGCTCTGGATGGTGTTCATCCATGCTGCCAAGGCGCTGAGACCAGGGCCCGGAAAAGGCCAGGAGCATCCTTCTCCACCACCGGCCTAGGTCAAGGTGACCTAGAGCCAGGAGCCAGCGGGAATGAAGCCTTTTCCAAGGGTGTCCTGTGGGGATGGGCTCAGTCAGCAAAACAAGGAGCAGGACTTCCTGTGTGCTTCCCGGCACTGGGCACTCTCATAACACACACTGTCATCATCCCGGTTTGGAAATCGTTGGGGACCGCCCTGGGAAGGTTCCCCACTCTGGCCATGAAATGTGTTTTAGACACAGCATCATGGTGTGATGGAAAGAGCTGGGCCTTGGGAGTCAGACACTCACCCTCCCTGGATGTGTGACCTTGACCAAGTCATTTACCCCTTGAGGCTCAGTTTCCATATCTGCGAAGTGTGGCTCCCTCAGAGGGAGAAACCATAGCAGAAGGTCTATGCGCTTAGTAGGTGCTCCATAAGCAGGGCTTCAGAGGGTTACAGCCCTTCTCAGGCTTCTGTTTATGAATCTCGGAGAAGGCCCCTGCCAAGTCACTCTCTGTGACTGCAGAGCTCTGGGGCCTGGGAAGGACATGATGATCCCTTCCAGGGGACAGGGAAGTCCCTTGTGTCTCCAGCGAGCAGGCAGATCACCCTCGACACACACAGGGGTGCCCTCTCACCCGAATGATAATAACACCAACAACCAATATTTATTGAGCACTCTGAAGCCTAACGAGTACCAAGCACCGAGCTAAGCAGTTTATAGACATTATCTCACAGACTCTGCACAATCAGGACCCTGCTATGGACCCCTTGCCTAGGAGGGTCTGTCTCTGGCCTCCTCCGCAGGGGTGAGGAGTCTGAGGATCCAAGAGGACACATTCACCTGGAACTTTCATACCTGTCCCTTCCCCATCTCCATCCCACTGACTGGACAGGGCTTTGAGTAGCTGGCACCAATTCCAGGATCTGTTTGGGCCTCTTCCTCAGGTCGGCCCTGCCTGAGGGTGGACCATACCATCAGCCTATGTACTCCTAGGGGATGGCCAAGGGGCAGCTGCATTCAGGGATGGGGGCTGTGTGGAATGGGGCCAGGGTGGGAAGAGAAGGGGTGAGCTGCAGACAAATCTTCCATTTTCGCTTCTGCCCCAGGCCCAGCAATTCAGGGAAGGCCTGAATTAATTACCCTGGAGAAGAACTTTGTTATAACCCCCCTTTACAGATGAGGAACCTGAGGCTCAGGAGAGTCCATGGCCTGCTCAGTCATGAGGCTTGTGCTTTAGAGAGCCTGTCCAAACACACCAAACACAAGTTTATTAAAGAATACGTGGGGGCCTCTGTCACTCATAATATGGTATTTGATCGGCACAGTCTGATCAATTAACCCTAAACATCTGCTTTTGTCCCTAACACTCTTTCCTAAGAAAATGCTTCTCCAGCTCTTGCCGTATATCCTCAAAACAACAAAAAGTGAGTCAAAGAGCTTAACAGACACCTCACCAAAGAAGATATACAGATGCCAAATAAGCATATGAAAAGATGCTCCACATCACAGGCCTTCAGGGAAATGCAAATTAAAACAACAATGAGACACCACTACACAAAATCCAGAAGGCTGACACACCAGGATGTGGAACCACAGGAACTCGCATTCATTGCTGGTGGGCTACAAAATGGTACAGCCACTTTTGGAAAGCAGTTTGGCAGTTACTTGTAAAACTAAACATACTCTGACATAATCCAGCAATCCTCCTCCTTGGTATTTACCAAAAGACCTGAAAACTTATGTCCCTACAAAGCCAGCACATGACTGTTTATAGCAGATCTATTCATAATCGCCAAAATCCAAAAGCAACCAAGATGTCCTTCTGCAGGTGAACTGATAAACTGTGGTACATCCACAGAGTAAATGGAATATTATTTAGCCCTAAAAAGAAATGAGTTATCAAGCCATGAAAAGACATGTGGGAAACTGAAATTCCTATGACCAAGTGAAAGAAGCCAATATGAAAAGGCTACCTATTTTATAATTCCAACTAGGTGACGTTCTGACAAAGGTCAAACTATGGAGACACCAAAAAGATCAGGAGTTGCTGGGGGTTGGTGCAGGGAGGGACGGATAGGCAGAGCACAGGATTTTTAGCGCAATGAAACTACTCTGTGTGATACTCTAATGGTGACTGTATGTCACCAAACATTTGCCCAAACCCATAGAACGTACAACACCAAGAGTGAACCCTAATGTAAACCATGGCCTTTGGGTGATTATGATGTGTCAACACAGATTCTTCAGTTATAACACATGCAAAGTCTGGTGGGGGATGTTGACAATGGGGGAAGCTATGCATGTGTAGGGGCAGGGGGTATATGGCAAATCTCTATACTTTTGTTTGTTTTGCTGTGAATCTAAAATTTCTCTAAAAAATAAAGCCTATTTTTTTCTAAGTATCTGTATCTGAATCCCAATAATGTTTATGGATTGTCCCAATGCCAATGTCAGAGATGGAAACTGCTTTCAAAGTACATGGAGGGTCTGAATGGAAGAAACAAGAGACAAATTAACTCATAAACCCTCTCCCTAAAAATCACAAATGTGGAGCTCCCGTCGTGGCTCAGTGGTTAAAGAGTCCGACTAGGAACCATGAGGTTTCAGGTTTGATCCCTGGCCTTGCTCAGTGGGTTAAGGATCTGGTGTTACCATGAGCTGTAGTATAGGTTGCAGAAGTGGCTCGGATCCCTCCTTGCTGTGGCTGTGGTGTAGACCGATGTCTACAGCTCCGATTAGATCCCTAGCCTGGGAACCTCCATGTGCCAAGGGAGTGGCCCTAGAAAAGACAAAAAGACCAAAAAAAAAAAAAAATCACAAATGCAATAGTTCTCATGTCAAATTATCATTTCCCATTTGTGTGACACATGAATTTTTCTCCATTTTCTTTGTGTTCTAATTTGTGCTTCCAAAACATTTATGAGTTTATGCTATTTGTAGACATTTCACGAGGCAATGGAGAAATATTTTGTAATATTAAGCAACTCATATTACGCTTAAATTTACATACCTATATGAATGTTCAGCTAGATGCACATTGAATTCTAGAACTTTGAATGATTTAATTTTACAAAGGAACTTCTACTAAAATGTCACTACATCGTTTGGAAATTAAATAATTTAGGACAGTGAAGCTAGATGGAGACAACTAAAGGGCTTGGTGACCTCCTTCAGCAAATGCTTCAGGCCTGAGGTGACCACTTCTGGCCTTCGTAGAACAGGGGGAAAATAACCTCTTACGTGGGTAAGCCACTGTGTGGCTGAATGCAATCAGATGCATTGTTTGACTATGATTAAGTCCTCCATGTTCTGTCTGCATATTGACTATGACATTTGAAATGAACTTTTGCCATATTAGGAATACATAAATCCTCTTTACTGGAGAACTGGGGGATCATGGATCCACAAAGAAGAGTATGTAACTCCACGTCCCCCAAATTGGGCTACTTGACAGAGAAAGAAGGTAAGGAGGACACTCTCTTCCAAGACTTACTCAGAATCAAGACACTTTTTAGTCTGCGACTTTATTCGGACTACTGTTTTCACAGGGCTTTCGTTTTTCCTGGCATTTTGAATTGCCAGGAATTTTCCCTCTTGCTGTTTGTTAAATGATATACTTACTATTCATTGTCTCCTTTCCCGATCACCTGTCCACGGTCATTCTAGGTTCTCTCCCTCTCTCTTTTTTCTTTTTAGGGCCGCACCTGCAACATATGGAAGTTTTAGGCTAGGGGTTGAGTTGGAGCTGCAGCTGCTGGCTTATGCCACAGCCACAACAACACCAGATCGAAGCCATGTATGTGAGCTACACTGTGGCTTGCGGCAGCACTGGATCCTTAACCCACTGAGTGGGGCCAGGGATTGAACCTGCATCTTCACGGATATTAGGTTCATTACCGCAGAGCCACAATGGGGACTCCTAGGTTCTCTTTTCATTTCTCTCCTGGGTTGGATTTGCTGCTTCTTGGATACCCCATCATCCTCAGTCTTGGACTCCTTTTTGCTGGAGTATACCTCAAATAATCTTTGACCGAAACGATGAATTAGAGGAAATTTTCAGAATCCTTAAATGTCAGCAAATATCTTTTTCTCTTATGCCTCATTGACCATTGAAATTTAGCTGGATGTCACATTTTAAGTTCAGTATCATTTTCTCTTAGCACTCTTTTGCTCCATTTTTTATTGCTCCATTGTCTTCCAACAGTCAGTGTTGCTGCTATGAACACTGACAGGACTTTTATTTCTCATTGGAAGTTTGTTTTTGAGAAGTTTCTCAACGTGTTTGCAATCCTTGTACAGATCTTTAAAAATATTGTCAATCAGGAGTTCCCACTGTGGTGCAGCAGTTAATGAACCCAACTAGGAACCATGAGGTTGCGGGTTCCATCCCTGGCCTGGCTCAGTGGGTTGAGGATCCAGCATTGCTGTGGCTGTGGTGTAGGCCGGCAGATATGATTCGACCCCTAGCCTGGGAACCTCCATATGCCACGGGTGCAACCCTAAAAAGACAAATAAATAAATAAATAAATAAATATAATGTCAATCATATTTTAATATATAAGAACCTCTCTGAATGTCTCTTTATCATAATCTCATTTCTTTTTGTTTTTAGGGCCGCACCCATGGTGCATACAAGTTCCCAGGCTAGGGGTCGAATCGAATCGAAGCTACAGCTGCGGGCCTCCACCACAGCCACAGCAACACAGGATCCGAGCTGCATTCGAGACCTACACTGCAGCTCACAGCAATGCCAAATCCTTAACCCACTGAGAGAGGCCAGGGATTGAACCCACATCTTCATGGATACTAGTCAGGTTTGTTACTGCTCAACTACAACAGGAATTCCTCATTTTTTTTTTTTTCCCTGAATGAACTTATTTCCTAAATCTCCCTCCTGAGTTAAAGGTTTTCCATCTTTACTATTAAATTTTCTGATAGTTTCTTGACTTATTCCTCCTTCTTTGAGCTGAAAGCAGGCTCTGTGGATGGGAGTGGGGCTTGCCCACTGGCAGAATGGGCTTGGACACGCCCAGGGAGGGAGCTGGCAGGCAGGTCTGGCCCATCCCTCAGTGTGAAAACAAGAAAGGATCTGCCGGGACCCTCCTCTGGGAACTCAGGCCCCTCCCAGACCGGTTGCTCCCTCTCCTTGGAGAAGATCCCTATCTCAGCCTGGGGGAAGTGGCAAATCTGCGACTGAAGGAGGCCATGCGGCGGCTCTACAGCCACATCCCCCACCAGTCACCATCCTGGTTTCTGCACCTCGTTTCTCTTCTGCTCTCCCACTTGGACTCCCCCAAAATGGAACAAAACACACATATAGCACACCACCCTGGAGACTTTTCTTCTTTTTTTTTTTTTTTTTTTTTTTTTTTTGTCTTTTTAGGCCCCCACCAGCAGCATATGGAGGTTCCCAAGCTAGGGGTCCAATTGGAGCTGGAGCTGCCAGACTATGCCACAGCCACAGCAATGGGGGATCTGAGCCAAGTCTGTGATCTACACTACAGCTCAAGGCAACACCAGATCTTAAGCCACTGAGCGAGGCCAAGGATCCCCTGGATACTAGTTAGGTTTGTTATTGCTGAGCCTCAACAGGAACTCCTAGACTTCTCTGTTTCTTGATATGAGCTGTGGATTTCTCAGCTCCCATTTACCTGTTAATATGACTTGACCCATTCTGGTATTCCAGGAAAATGTTAATATTTGGTCCATGAATCCAAGTCATCCTCCCCCAGTCCCCAATTCCCAGCTCTTTCATGAGTTTTTTTCTTTTTCCCTCTTTGTCTTTCTTTACTTTCTTTCCATGGATTTTCAGGAGGAGGGAGAGGTAAACACATGTCCTCAACCTTCCATCTTGCACCAAACATCTGAACTCAGCTTCTTAGTGGTATTTTATTTTACTTTAGTTTTTGCTTTTTTAGGGCCACACCTGCGGCACATGGAGGTTCCGAGGCTAGGAGTCTAATCGGAGCTACATCTGCTGGCTTACGCCAGAGCCACAGCCATGCCAGATCTGAGCTGCATCTGCGACCTACACCACAGCTCACAGCAATGCCAGATCCTTAACCCACTGAGCGAGGCCAGGGATTGAACCTGCAACCTCAGGGTTCCTCGTCGGATTTGTTTCCACTGCGCCACTATGGGAACTCTGTTAGCGGTCTTTTAATGTCTGCAAAAACACTGCAGGATAGGGATTATCATCTCTGTTCTACGGGTAAAAAAAAGTGAGACTCAGAGAAGTTAAGGACCTTTTCCCTCATGCAGGCAGGACCAGCTGAGAGGGAAGCTTGAAGACCATGAGGGCAGATGAGCTGGGAAAAAAGCCAAAGTGAAAGGGAGCAGACTGGTTACACATGGCCCTGAATGGGTAACACTTGAGCAGAGCAAGGAAACAGCAAGGAAACTGATTTTTAGGGCAGGATAAAGAAGAGCTTGTTCATAGAATGACTGGCCAACAGGAACCCGCTGTATAGCACAGAGAACTCTACCCCATATTCTGTGATCATCTATGTGGGAAAAGAATCTGAAAGAGAATGGATGTGGGTATCTCTAGACCTGAATCACTTTGTTGTACAGCAGAAATGATCACAACCTTATAAATTAACTACACTTACAAAACTTTCAAAAATAGGAGTTTCCGGAGTTCCCGTCGTGGCGCAGTGGTTAACGAATCCGACTAGGAACCATGAGGTTGCGGGTTCGGTCCCTGCCCTTGCTCAGTGGGTTAATGATCTGGCGTTGCCATGAGCTGTGGTGTAGGTTGCAGACGTGGCTCGGATCCCGAGTTGCTGTGGCTCTGGCGTAGGCCGGTGGCTACAGCTCCGATTCGACCCCTAGCTTGGGAACCTCCATATGCCGCGAGAGTGGCCCAAGAAATGGCCAAAAAAAAGACAAAAAATAATAATAATAAAAAAATAAACAGTACATAACATAAAAACAACAGCAAAAAAAAAAAAAAAAAAAAAAAAAAAAAAAAAAAAGAAGAGCTTTCTTACAGCAGAGCCGCCTGGAACAAGAAAGTGCTGTGTCAGGAGGCTGACACACCATGGACTGTGCTCCTGTGTTGCCTAAGGGACCACAGAGACCTCAGAGAGGCGGCGACAGACGCTTCACCTGCTCGGGTCACACTCTGACTTGGATGGAGACCAGAGAAGGTTGGGTGGGGAAGAAAGGGAGCCCAAAGCATTTTTACTTTTCCTTCTATTTTTCTGAATTTTCCACAATTTACGGCAGTAATGCATTTTAAAATACTGTTTAAAAAGGGGAAACATTTGTGTGTTTTGAGCTAGAAATTCCACTTCAAGTAAGGCTGTATCCTAAGGAAAAAATTATAGGTGGACACACACAAAAGACACCAAGATGTTTATATCAGCATGGAATATGATAATGAAGATTTGGAAACAATAAAAATGTCTCAAAGTTGGGGACTGGTTAAATAAATTGTGGAAAGAATCTACTAAAGCAAAATTATAGAAGTCAAACTACTTTCCTGGCCAGATGGTCATAATCTACAGGTAAGCAAGGAAAAAGTCATGTGTAAAGCAGTGGCTTTAGGCTCCTATATTTATATTCGCAAGGATTATATATATATATATACATATTTAATTTTTGAAAAATGTCTACCATAAACAAAAAAAGAAAAAGAAAGAAAAGCGAGCTATATCTACACCACAGATGCAGCAACGCTGGATCCTTAACCCACTGGGGCCAAGCTGGGGATCAATTGAATCAGCAACACCACAGAGACAAGCTGGATCATTAACCCACTGTGCCACAGCAGGAACTCCTGACCCGTGTTTTTAAATCTGAGGCCCAGATAGCCTGATTTGTACAATTTATTTCTGAGGACAGGGATAGGGTTGAAGTTGAAACTGTTTTGGAAATTTGGGGCCAAGAGACTTCAACAATCATTTGCTCAATCAGGGCTTCTCACCCTCTCTGTGCCCAGCCTCACCACCCCTCTTCCATGGCAAAGTGCTCTCAACCACTTTCTTGTATTTCAGCCCCCAAATAGCATCATCAAGGAGGCATGGCTGGTCCTGACCATCCACATTTAATGGAGGATGAACCAGAGGCCCATTACCAGCTTGTGATAAGGCACGGGTTGAAAGCCAGCTTTCTGATTCCCCTGACTCCCTTCCTTACATGTTTAAGCTGCTAAAACTCATCTCAAGGTTTGTTACAGGATCACGTAAAGCAGGGTTTCTCCCAACCTCAGCACGACTGCCATGTGGGGCCAGGCAGTCCTTTATTTGGGAGGTTATCCTGTACATTGTAGAATGTCCCGTGGCATCCACGGCCTCTACCCATTAGATACCAATAGCATTGCCACCCCTCTCCCCTAGTAGGTGGTGGCCACCAAAAATGTTTCTGGACTTTACTCAATGTCCCCCAGGAGGCACAACTGCCCACAGTAGACAATCACTGAGGTAAGGTGAGATGTGAGAATGACCTCAGGTCGTTCCTGGAAGAAGGCGATGGTCCTGTCCCCAGACGAGAGTGTGAGGAGAGTGCACCATGGAAGGGAGAGAGGGGAGATTGGTTCATGTAAAAAGACACAGGTGCTACCACTCTATGCAGTGTTCCTCTTACTGTGTGTTGATTTCTTATTCAAGAGCGCCTTACCCAGATCGTGGGTTCTCAGCGAAGAGGGATGTTGCCCTCCTCATGCTCATGTCCGCCATTCCCAGCACAAGGTCTGCATTAAGGCAGAACTCAATAAATATTGTGGTATGGAATGAAAAAATTCACCACGATGTGACTCATTAGGCAAAGCAGGATGCTGAGGGTCACAGGGTAGCTTCATTCCTATATATTGATGCATTCCCTGACCCCACCTTCAAGGGTGTCCCACCAAAAGAGCGAGCCACCAAGTCGGACCCTCAGTTCTCACACTGATTCATTCACTCAATGATCGAAGCACATTTCAGGTGTGCAGGGAGCTTTGCTAAGCACACCATCAGGGGAGAAAAAGGAATTTCAGCCTTGCTTTCTGGAACCTTGCAGTCTGTGGGGGAGACTATCAGACCACCTTGTCCCTTCTCCTATGGGGTAAAAAATATCTAGACAAACCCCCACAGAAGGTCTGCTGAAGAGGGCAGTTACATCTGGCTACATGCAGGAGTGAAGGCTTCCTGGAGGAGGTGGCACTGAAGCAGGGCCTCAAAGGATACGTAGGATTTTAAACAGATGGAAATTGTGGGCAGGAAATTCCAAGAGGAAGCAACAGCAGAAGCAGAAGCTTGGAGGCACTTTTCTGGGGTAGCATGGATTACATTTGGTTGCCAGGGTAGGTGGGAACCAGACCAGGGAGGGACTGGAGAAGTAGACAAAGGGAACTGGTGTCCATCATTTGCTGGTTCCAGATCCTGGAAGATTTCTGAACAGAGGAGGGTTCATTGAGCACTGATCACTGAGCATCTCTTACACGATTAGGCAATTTGCATGAAGAATCTCACTTCATGCTCATCATAACCCCAAGAGCTACGGAGTATGACCTTCCCCACTGCACAGCTGAGGGGTGCCAGAGAGATTCCAACTCAGGTCCGACACCAAAGCCAGTTGCTCTTAAGAACTTCAGTCTTCACTCACGGCCCTTAAGAAGATTCTGGCAGTGGTGTCAGTGTGGTCCGGGTTATGTGGACAGTGCAGAAACCCCATTGTGCTTCTGCTAGTGGGGGGGGGGGGGTTCGGCAGAGGCCCAGAGCTGTCCCTGTAGTTCGGGAGCCCCGAGGGTTTTCTCTGGGTTCCCCAGCTAAAGTGCACCCTTTCCCATCCTAATTCCCTCGCTCTGAGCCACAGAGGTCCAGCTCCAGCCAGGCACAAGAACTTTTCATGAGAGGGTGGCCCCTGAACCCCAAGCCACTAAGACTCAGATCGTCTCAGCCAGAGCCTCTAACCCTCTCAGGGTTTAATGACTCGTCCCTCAGGCCCTGGTCCCTCCTCTTCTGAGGAGGTAGGGCCCCGAGGGAACACTCCATGCTACAATCTGGAGAGCCACGAGTCCACACTGAGATCCAAGATTTTGGCTCAGTTGCTGGGGTCATCCTGACCACCTTATGAAGCCCGAAAGCTTGGAAGCAGCCCTTCCCTGCTTCCCTCCTCCAACAACCCCCATCCCACCAGCAACCAAGGAGAAGAGCACACTTTGCTTGTGGTGTTTAGACCTCACACAAAGGTGCCAATGCCAGGCTAGGGAGGATGCAGGAAGGGACAAGAGACAGAATCAGCAGCCAGGTTGGGCTTGAGTACTTAGGGGGTCAGCCGGGTGTAGGGCCATATTTCCCCAATTGCAGTCCTTCGAGAACCACCTGTACTATTTTAGTCATAATCACATGTCACCTGGTCTGTTATTACACTTCAATTTATTTTAAAAGGAAATTGCGTATTACTACTGTAGAGGAGGGATGGAATCATTTGCCATAAACAGGGGGTAACCATGGAGATGGAGGGGCAATGAAGCAAGGTCATGACATTTCTAGCTAGGTCCTGTGGCAAGCTGAGGCTCCCTCCCCATCCTTCCCCTGGCTCTTACGCCCTCTCTGTTAAAAAGAGGAGCTGGGGGGACTTCCCATCGTGGCTCAGCGGAAACGAATCTGACTAGCACCCATGAGGACGCAAGTTTGATCTCTGGCCTTGCTCAGTGGGTTAAGGATCTGGCATTGTTCTGAGCTGTGGTGTAGTAGCAGATGCGGCTCAGATCTGGCATTGTTGTGGCTCTGGTGTAGGCCAATGGCTACAGCTCTGATTCAACCCCTAGCCTGGGAACCTCCATTTGCTGAGGGTGCAGCCCTAAAAAGACCAAAAAAAAAAAAAAATAGAGAGAGAGAGGAGCTGGGCAAGGATGAGAGAAGCATGAAAGCATTAAAGACATCCTAGCACCAAATTGCATCTCCTTGAATTAGGAAGACTGGTGGAGAACTGAAAGGGGAATAACCTTGTCATATGAATCCAGGTTGTTTTACACACTCATCTCACTTTGAGAAGCTGGACCGTGGGAATCAGACTTGGAGTCAAGAGACAAGGTTCAAGTTCTGGCTTCACTATAACCTTGCTGTGTGACTTTGGCCAAGATCCTTGCTGTCTCTGGGTCTCCTCCCACTGTTATAATAAGGCAGATGGTACCTATGGCATGGGTTTTTGAGAGGGGTCTCAGAAACACCCCTCAAACCCTGGGGTGAGTGGGATAAGGAAGACAGGGAGGGGAAGGGCACTTTGCTAAATCAAGGCTAAGATCCCAAATGCATCAATAATCTGATGGCAGTTGGGAAGCCAATGTCACAAAAGGCTAGAGCTGGGTCCCTAGAACCTAGATATTGCAGCTCATGACTGCCACAGGCTCAGAGATGTGGTCCCCTGACAATAGAGGGATGGGACCTGGTCCAGGCTAGGCTGACTCGGGGCCACTGCACATCACAGAGGGTCCATATGAGACATTTTCAGGGTCCTCAGATCTGCCTTGTGGGTAGACAGCAGGGCAGGATGACTTTCTTTGCTGCCGACCTGAAGATTCTGTAATTCCGCAAAGTTTGCTTCGAGTATCAAACTGATTTTGGCCATTCTGGAACCTGGCACATAATTCCAGTTGGCTTAACAACTAGAATTCATGGCAAGTTGAATTAAAGATATCAGGGCAGGCTGAAGAGCATCGTGCTTAAATTCAAGTCCTGGCTCTGCCTCCAGGGCAATTCACTTACTCTCCCCAGCCTACGTTTCCTCACCTGTAAAATGGGTTAACAATGCCTTCCAGTAGGGTTATTGGAAAGAGTCAATAAAATAATATATGGAGGGTTTACTTCACATAATACTCAATATGGTGCCTCAATATGCATAGTAAGCACCCAGCAAGTGGCAGATATTAGCCATGAGCAGTCATCTGGTCAGTCAATGGCAAACTGGCAAGAGACTTCCTAGGGTTTACAAAGCTAGTTATTGGAAGAGCTGGAACTTGGAATGATGGGGCTTGTAGACCAGTGCCCTTCCCCCTGCTTCAGCTGCCCCCGTGAACAATATTGCACATTCCACAATCATTCTAGTAATAAATCTCTAGACCTCGCCGATAAGTAACTTTGTTTACAGATAAGCATGTTTGCCAACTCTTTTGGTACCCAACTGTTTACCCAGGCTCTTAAACGCTTGGCCAATTTTCAGTCCCAGGATAATAGATTAGGAAACTTTTTTTTTTTTTTTGTCTTTTGAGGGCCCCACCCATGGCATATGGAGATTCCCAGGCTAGGGGTCTAATTGGAGCTGTAGCCACCGGCCTACGCCAGAGCCACAGCAACTAGGGATCCGAGCTGCGTCTGCAACCTACACCACAGCTCATGGCAACACCGAATCCTTAACTCACTGAGCGAGACCAGGGATTGAACCTGCAACCTCATGGTTCCTAGTCGGATTCTTTCCACTGAGCATGGCAGGAACTCCAAATTGGGAAACTCTTAAGAGTAATGCAACAGTCTTAATCCTGCACTGGCCTGATTTCAGCCAGGGGTGGGGCTTGCTGGGCTCACTGCTTTTTTCTGAGATCACCTGGGGGTTTTCCATCCATTAGTTGATGGGACCGTGAGTAATCTCCACCCCTCAACCTACCTGGTCCCTCCTGCTGGCTCCAATCTAATTAAAAAGATAAGCATCTCCCTGAACTCCCTTCTCCCAGGAAGCACTGGGCTTGCAGGGCCCAGGGTGAGGAGTGATCCTAGCCGACAGACCCGTGTCATCCTGTTAATTGGATGCAGCTGCAACTCAGGAAGCACAGAGCTGAGGCCACCAAAAGAGCTGGGTGTCAGATGGGAGCTGTGCAGATCCCAGGCTCCAGCAGAGTCTTCATCTGACCTCCCGAGTTCCAGACTCATTTGCAAATGGTTGGTAAGGGCCAACGTGATTTAAGGCCCTGCTCTGAGAGCTTTCCAGGTGCCATCTGAGTTAAGCCCCTGACAAACCTGTTTTCATTTTACCCTTGAGCCACCCAAGGCACAGAAATGTTAGCAACTTGCTAGTAACTCATCCCATTGCTCCTAAATGGCAATCAGAATCTGAATGCAGCCAGCCTGACATCAGAGCCACTCATTCATTCGTTCCTTCAATAAATGTCTCTTGTGTACGGGACACTGACCCAGGCACTTCAGATGTGTCAGTGAACAAATCACGGTGCTTAAATTCTGGCAGGACAGACAGAATATAAACTTTACATAGTAAATTAGTTAGGAGGTGTAAATTGCTATGAAAGAAAGAAAATATAGAGCAAAGCATGAGCAATCAGGAGGGTTGGAGGTATGTGTTGCAATTTTTTTTTTTTTTTTTTTTTTTTTTTTTTTTTTTTTGTCTTTTGTCTTTTTAGGGTCGAAACCACGGCAGTGGATTTGTTTCCACTGCGCCATGACAGGAACTCCATGTGTTGCAATTTTAACGTGGGTGATCACAGGAGTTCCTGTCATGGCTCAACAGTTCACAAATCTGACTGGTATCCATGAGAACACAAGTTCGATCCCTGGCCCGGCTCAGTGGGTTGAGGATCTGCGTTGCCATAAGCTGTGGTGCAGGTTGCAGATGTGGCTCAGGTCCAGCATTGCTGTGGCTGTGGTGTAGACTGGCAGCTGTAGCGGCCGTTTGACCCCTAGCCTGGGAACTTTCATATGCCGCAGGGGTGGCCCTAAAACAAAATAAAAAATAAAGTGGGTGATCATCGTGGGCTTCATGCAGGGTTAAGATTTGAGCAAAAATTCACAAGAAGGGACTGAGCCACGTGACTATCGGGGGAAGGAGCCTCAGAGGCCGAAGGAGCACAGGCAGAAGAAATTGACACTGTGAGAATTAACAAGAGGTCAGATGGAAGTAAAGGTGGGGGTGCTGGGGAACTCTCTGGAGTGACACCCCTACAGGAAATGCTCTTCAGAGGTCACAGAACCTGAGAAGTGAAAGAGGAGGAGCCTGGCCATGTCAAAGGGGGCGAGGAGGGTGTTTCAGAAGATGCAGCATTTCTCAGATCTCTCCACATCTGGCCACTTGGTGTCGGGGGATATATTAGGATTCTACAGAGAAACAGAACCAGAAGGAGAGAGGGGTGTGTGTGTGTGTGTGTGTGTGTGTGTACACACACAGAAAGAGAGAGATTGATTTTAGGAATTGACTCACATGATTATGGAGGCTCAGACGTCTCAGGATCTGCCGCCTGCAAGCTGAAAAACCAGGAAAGCCAGTGGTATCATTCGGTCTGGAAGCCTGGGAATGGAGGAGCCACTGACGGAAGTTCTAGTTCAAGTCCAAAGGCCGGAAAACCAGGAGTCCAAGGGCAGGAGAAGATGAGCGCCTCGGCTCAGGCAGAGAGCAAGTTCAGCCCTCCTCCGCCTTTTTGTTCCACTTGGATCCTCCACAGAGTGGATGATGTCCACCTGGCGACGGTGAACTTCTTTCCTCCGCCTGCTGATTCGAATGCTAATCTCTTCTGGAAAGATCCTCACAGACACGCTCAGAAATAATGTTTAATCAGCTATCTGGGCATTCCTGAGCCTGGTCAGGTTGACACATAAAATTACCCATCAAGATGGGAGGGGAGGGGAGGGGAGGAGTTTCCATTGTAGCACAGCAGAAACGAATCCGAGTGGTATCCATGAGGAGGCAGGTTCGATCCCTGGCCTCGCTCAGTGGGTTAAGGATCCGGCGTTGCCGTGAGCTGTGGTGTAGGTCGCAGACGCACCTCGGATCCCACATTGCTGTGGCTGTGGTGTAGGCCGGCAGCTCCAGCTCCAATTCGATCCCTACCCTGGGAACTTCCATATGCCACAGGTGTGGCCCTAAAAAGCAAAAAAAAAAAACAAAAAAAAAAGGGGGGGGGGATAGGAGGTGAGGGGAGATGGTTCTCCAGGATCTGAGGCCTTGATCCCAGGAAATCTGTGAGGCCCGAGGGGAGGCATCCTTGGCTGAGAGTGTGGGGAGGCCCATTTCACCCAGCACAAAAAATCCTAGATATTGAGGCCTTGAGCAGGGGTCAAGGCTAGAGCCTAGGTCAGATAAGTCTGAGGCCAGAGTGCCCTTGGGCAAAATGAAAACAAACAAGAAATCAACAGTCGAGCTAGAGATGCTGAGCTCTGCCACCTAAAATTGCCAGGAGCCAATGTCGAGAAGCAATTTGGGCTTCAAGTTCAATACCTTGGGGTATCAGATGATATCATCTCCTCTTGGACTCTCCTTTGTTCATCTTTCTCTTCCTTCAACTTGACTGAAGTTTACTTAGACTCATGCACCAGCAGAAAGCAATCTTGCAAAAGCCCAGAGAAGCCAGCTAGCTCCACCCCACAGTCGAGGGCAGTTGGAGGCCCCCTGGAAGCTAATATTTTTCAAGTGGACAGCTTCCCACCAACATACCAAAGTGCTTGTCCAGCTCAGATTTAGAAGAGGCCCCTTTGTGCACGGAGGAGACTGGGAGCAGGGGCCAGTCTCTCTGTGGGAGTCTCAGTCTCCTTCACTAAGCAAAACCAAAGCCTGGAGACTCACCCACATCTGTCTTCCTTGGAAAGCAGCCTTGGGACCACTTCCCAAGAGGGAGGGCCAGGGGGAGTTCCCATTGTGGCTCAGTGGTTAACGCACCTGACTGGTATCCATGAAGAGGCAGGTTCGATCCCTGGCCTCACTCAGTGGGTTAAGGATCCAGCATTGCCGTGCCTGTGGTGTAGGTGGCAGACGCGGCTCAGATCCCACGTTGCTGTGGCTGTGGTGTAGGCCGGCAGCTCCAGCTCTGATTCGACCCCTAGCCTGGGAACCTCCATATGCCTCGGGTGTGGGCCTACCAAGGGAAAAAAAAAAAAAAAAAAAAAGAGCAAGGGCTGCAAGTCCTAAGGGGGTGTACCCACTCAGGGCCCTTGGACTCTTACCAAGAGAAATTGCTAAGAGGCCAGATGGGAAATTCAAGCAAGGCTTTACTGGGCTTCGTGCTGTAGCCCACAAGAAACAAGCCCATGAAAACAAGAAACTGGTGTGCTTGCTCCCTATGCAAGGAGGGTGGACTGATTCCTTAAATGGGTGAGGGTAGGGGCAGATCTGCCTGCTCTTTGGTGATGCTGTGTGCAGGGATCATGGGTAGTACTCTGATTTTGCTCCCAGCACCTCAGAAACCACAGTTGGTTTATGGTCTTTTTGTATCTTATTGCCCATAACTGCCCTGACTGTAGCATGCCTACAGTTATTTTTAGTCGCTTACAGTTTTGTTGTTGTTATTTTATTGCTGGAGGAGATCTCTGTCCAAATGCAAGTGTGAGCACTGTGGTCGAGGGGCTTATGTCCTAGCCTATCTCAGTGGCTCTTTGTAAAAAGTGGAATTTGATGGAGTTCCCATTGCTGTTCAGTGGTAACGGACCTGACTAGTATCCATGAGGATGCCGGTTCGATCCCTAACCTCACCCAGTGGGTTGAGGATCCAGTGTTGCTGTGAGCTGTGGTGAAGGTCACAGACGTGGCTCGGACCCCAAGTTGCTGTGGGTGTGGTATTGGCCCGAAGCTGTAGCTCCGATTCAACCCCTAGCCTGGGAACTTCCGTATGCCTCAGTGCAGCCCTTAAAAAAAAAAAAAAAAAGTGCATATGAGTGTGAGAGTATGTATAGGGTATGAGAGGTTTAGATTAGATCGCTTTGGGAGGGCTCAAGAAGGAACTTCCACTCTTGCGGAGGCAATAGCTATTCCAAACAAAAGCCAGAGGCTAACCCCTCCAATGCCACCTTTCGAATGTTTTAGTGCAAGGGTCCTGGGGTAACTTTTTTTCGCTGTATCTCTAGCTGAGTCCTGCCCCTGTGAAGCCCAATTGGGCCCTGTGAAAGCTGCTTGCACTACAAGCAGGAAAAGTGAGGCCTCCACATAGGGGTCACCATGTGACTGTCCCGTCTGAGATGCCACCAGCAATCCTGTCTCCTACTTCTTTAACCCTTAACCAGTTGTCTAATGCTGTCCTTCGCTCCCCTGCTTCCTGGGGATTAAGTACCAGGTGAGGACACAGCTTTATAGCAAGGACGTGAACTTCTGTGTCCAGCTTCCAGGGCTGCCTTCCCCATCACTTCCATCTCAGCCTCTGTGGTCACCTCATTTCCTCTTCCATTCTCTGTGGATCTGCTAAGGACATTCCTCACTGGGTTTAGGCCCTCTCCGGGATAATCATGGATAATCTCATCTCAAGATCCTTAATTACATCTGCAAAGTCCCCTTTTCCAAATGAGATAATAGTCGCAGATTCCTAGATTTGACACAGCTATCTCTGGAGGGGCCATTTTTCAGCCTACCACAGGCACAAGGGACTCTGAGAAATAGTACAGAAGGAACAGATAAAAGGAGATCTGCTCCCCTCTGAAGCTGAGATGCAGCCACCTAGCACCATAACCCCCCCCCAAAAAAAAACCCTCCCACTAGTCACCCCAGCCCTGCCCTCTAGGCCTCCCAGGGGCCTTAGGATTCTTCCGGCCCCCGCCCCCGAGAGACAGACAGGGAACGGGGTCCTAGAGCAGGGTGGCTCAGCACCCCCATTTGGGCGAACCTGGCATACCAAAGACTCCTGAATAAGGAATAAGAGGGTGGACAGCATAAAAGGCAGAGAAGGGCTGGGAAATAACAAAGCACCTTTTCTCCGCTTTCAGAGGCCGGAGTGTGCCCTTTCTGCGGTGGAGGCAGCGGCAGAGGCGCACGTGAGCGGGCAGGCGGGGAGTGTCCTCTGTGCATACGGAGGAAAGTGGGTGGCTGCGCGCGCACGGCAGCAAGTGGGGAGGGCGGCGCGCGCCCGGCTGTGCACTCGGTAGCGGAGCGCCCGGGCCTTGCACACGGCGCGGGAGGGGAACCGCTGCTGCAATGCGCGCCTCCGCCCAGGCTTGTGCTCCCAGCTGGAGAGAGGGGGCGCCCTGCGCCCAGCCGGCCGTGCCTGCGCGCCCCCGCCTGGGGCTATAAAAGCTTCGCCACCTGCTGCCATTTGTGCGTCCAATTGCGGGAGAAGCCAATTCCACCTGCTCCAGCGGCAGCTCCTCTCGACATGGACCCTGAGACCTGCCCCTGCCCTACTGGTGAGCCCCCGCACCCAGCCTGCGGCACAGAGCGCCCCTTCACTTGCACCCATGCCCTTCGCCTTTGCTCAAGGACATCTGGGGAAAGGGATCTTTATTTCCTATTTGTAATTTCATGAAGGATAGGCATGGCTACACCCTACCGGGCACTGAGATTTGGCACCCCACCTCCTCCTTTGAGGCCTGGCCCCACCCTGAGTTTTACCACATTAACCCTTCCTGTGGCACCTCCCTCTCTAGGTGGCTCCTGCACCTGCGCTGGCTCCTGCAAGTGCGAGGGATGCAAATGCACCTCCTGCAAGAAGAGTGAGTATGGGGACCCCACTGCCCCTGCCCCCTGTGCAGAGCGTCTGTCCCACAAGGGGTGACTCCTAGGCCCCCTGTTGAGTTGCTTCTGACCCTTACTGGCACAGAACCACACAATTGCAGGGCCCCCTCCTTCAGTGATGTTTTTGTAAATTCAAGATGTTTTTGTAAATGCTCAGAGGATTCTAATGGGTAGCAGGGATTGAGAACTGCTACCCTGGCCCAACCCTTCCCTCAAAACCTCCAGTGCCTGGCCCAACCTTTCCGTCAAAACCTCCAGTGCCTGGGGAGCCAGTAGTGAGGCTGGGGTCCGAAGCTAGGGTCCCTCGGGTCCTCTCCGGACTTTGTGAACCCCCTCAATTTTACCTGCCCCGAATCTCCCCAAAGCAGTGTCCTATGCAGACGGAGTAGGAGATGGAAGGAAGGTGCCCTTCTTTCTTTGTAGGACTGGACATGGGCCCCCCTGGATCTCCTGGACACCTACACCTGTCCCATCTCTGCTCCTCCAGGTTTATCCTTCAAGGCCATTTACCCTGGATGTTTTCTCCTTAGGGCCTTGCACTCTCCCTGCGTGGGCCTAACCCCACCATCCCTGAGCTCCTGCACTCATAGAAGAGGCTGTGGGCTAGTTACTAATACCCCTCTCCCAGGGTAGCCCAGAGATGCTGGGTCAACCCAGCTGTGAGACTAGGAAGGGGGCACCCCTCCTCTTCTCCCTCCCTTTTGATGGGGGCAGATGGGGGAGGAGAGGCCCTCAGACTGGGCACCTCCTGTTTTATCCGCAGGCTGCTGCTCCTGCTGCCCTGCCGAGTGTGAGAAATGCTCCAAGGATTGCGTGTGTAAAGGTGGAGAGGGGGCCGAAGCTGAGGAAGAGAAGTGCAGCTGCTGCCAGTGAGGACGTGCCCCTCCGTGCGAAATGTGTGTAAATAGTGCTGGGTGGCCTAGTGCCACCTGTCCCCATGGTGAGGCTCCGCAGTTGGTCCCCTTCCCCTGCTAGCCACTGGCAAGTGACAATAAATCCTGTGAAAGGCGTAAACCAAGGACTGGTCTCTTCTTAAAGGGAAAGGATGTGGGGGGTAGAAGAAGCTGAGTCTGAGGGAACTGCCCGGTGGGAGGTAAAATCTGGATGCTGGCCCCTGGTCCACTGCAGACTGGGCTGGAGTTCTGGGGGCAGGTACACCCTCCACACCTGCAGCGGGCACTTGACCCTCTTGCCAAGTCAAGTTCAACTCTAGGGAGAGAAGAGAGACCAGGCCCATATGGCTCTGTCTCTTTCTTTTTTTTTTTTTTTTTTTGTCTTTTTGCCTTTTCTAGGGCCGCTTCCGCGGCATATGGAAGTTCCCAGGCTAGGGGTCGAATCGAATCTGTAGCCACCAGCCTACACCAGAGCCACAGCAATGCGGGATCCGAGCAGCATCTGCAACCTACACCACAGCTCACGGCAACACCAGATCCTTAACCCACGGAGGAAGGCCAGGGATCGAACCCGCAACCTCATGATCCCTAGTCAGATTCGTTAACCACTGAGCCACGATGGGAACTCCAGTGGCTCTGTCTCTTTCTCCAGCCTCTCAGGCTCACTATCTTCATCTGTTCATGGGGTTGGGGAAGTTAAAACCAGACCCCAGAGGCCTGTGGTTTCGAGTTTTCTAGCATCTTCAGAGTCGTTAGAGGAGAGTTCAGGCCCCCCTCCCGGGGGGGGGGGGCTGTCTTGGCAAAATGTCAACTGTGTTTCCAAGGTCACCGCCTTGAATAGCTTGTCTCCCCAACTGCTGACTGTTCTGCTCCTTTTCAAATCTTCTCATTTGGCAGTTTGTGTCCCTTCTTCAAGGGGTAGAAGGGTAATGAGAGCTTTAATCCGTGGTAGTTTCGGTTCATTCCTTGATGAAAGGGAACACTCAGATCTACCTGGATTGAATGAAAAAGAAACAACAGAACTCTGGGAGAGAAAAGTTTCCCAGTTCAGAAAACACAATGCTGTAAACACGTCAGTTTTCCTCCAAGTTACTTTATCAGGACAGTCCATTCAAAAGTCCACCAGGATTTTTGTTAAAACCCAGGAAGCTGAGTTTCAAAAAAACAACATGCAAGAAAAGCCAAGCCAGTTTTGAAAAGGAGTAACAAAAAAGCCTTGCTCTAACCACACAGCAGGACTTGTTCTCAAGCTTGGGAAGTGGTGCCAGTTCAGGGATGGAACAGTTGGACAGAGGATAGTTCAAAACCAGGCCCCAGAGCAGCTGCAAGTAAGAGATGATCAAATTAGCAGCAAAAAGATACACTAGTTAGTGAAAAGTGTTGAAACAATTGACTAGCCCTTTGCATATCACAGAAAAAGTAATTTTCTTTTGGCCACCCCATGGCATATGAAGTTCCCAGGCCAGGCAGGGTCTGGGCCACAGACCTACACTGCAGGCGCGGTGGTGCCAGATCCTTGAACCCACTGTGCCAGGCGGGGGATAGAACCCTACATCCTGGCGCTGCAAAGACAATCCTATTGCAGCACCATAGCAGAAACACCTAAAAAATAATTTTCAATTGACTTAAACACCCAGGAGCAAAATCAAACCTATGCAAGAATTTGGAAGAGGAAAATAAGAGAATGCTTATTACTTTGGAGTGGAGACACCAAAAAAAATTGATAAATGAGATTATCTTGTGCAAAATCCTTTTAAGCACACCATCGTACTTGATCCTTACCATTCTAGAATAATGATAGGATTGTTATACCCATTTTACAGATGGGGCAATAGGGCTTAGGGTAATTTGCATGAGGTCTGTTAAAAGATAAACCGAGCCATATTAAAATGTTTTAAGAGTTTATTTGAGCCAATATCAATTTGTATTGGGCAGCATCCAATGTAGCAGATAGAAAGGAGCTCTGAGAAGCTGCACAAAATGAAAGACTCTTATAGCTGAAAGGGACTAGGAACAAGGACGTTAGACCAGGCAAAAAAGTGGGATGGTTACTGCAGTTTTCCTTTAGGGGATGGCAGGGGCCTATCAGGCAGATCATCTAACTGGAGCTGATCAGGTGATTTCTGATGGATGAAAGATTCCATTTCTGGGAGAGCCCAAGTCTGGTGACATGGGGCTTAGCCTAAGTGACTCCATTTTGGACCTGCTGTCTTGTGTGTAAAAGTCACATACCTAGAATGTGGTAGAGCCAGGATGTGAACCTATGCTGTCTGACTAAAGTCTAGGCCTTTAAACCTAACCATGCTTGTTTTCTCTGTTTCTGGCTTGCCTTGTGTTACAAAAAGCACTAAAATAAAGCTAGATCGCCTCATACCCATTAGGATCGTGTCTGTTCATTCCGGCTGCTATAACAAAATACCACAGAATGGCTAGCTTATATGCAACAGGAATTTATTTCTCACAGGCTAGAAGTCTGAGATTAGGGTGCCAGCATGGTTGGGGGAAGGCTCTCTTCTGGGTCAAAGACGTCTCACTGCATCCTCACATGGTGGAATGGACCTGGGGCTCTGTGGGGGTTCTTTTATAAAAGCACTATTCCCGTTCATGAGAGCGCCACCCTCATGACTTAAACACAAACACCTCTCAAAGGCCCCAAAGCACACGAACAGTCAGACCAGAGCAAATGACTACTATCCAAAAAAGAGAAAAGAGCAAGTGTTGGCAATGATGTGGAGAAACTGAAACCCTTGTGCACTATTTAAGGAAAGGTAGGAGTTCCCATTGTGACTTGGTAGTAATGAACCCAGCTAGTATTTATGAGGAGGCAGGTTCGATCCCTTGCCTCGCTCAGTAGGTTAAGGATCCAGAGTTGCCGTGAGCTGTGGTGTAGGTTGCAGATGCAGCTCGGATCAGGGCATTGCTATATGGCTGTGGTGTAGGCTGGCAGCTGTAGCTCTGATTCGACCCCTAGCCTCCATATGCCACAGGTGTGGCCCTAAAAAGCAAAAACAAACAAACAAAACAAACAAAACGGAAATGTAAAATAGTGGTTCCTCAGAAAGTTAAAAATAGAATTACTTTGTGACCTGGCAATTCCACTTCTGGGTATAAACTCCAAAGGATTGAAAGCAGGGTCCTGAGATATTTGGAGGATATTTTAACAGAAGTTACTCTGATTTAAAAGGTACAGGAATTCCTGTCGTGGCTCAGTGGTTAATGAATCTGACGAGGAACCATGAGGTTGTGGGTTCGATCCCTGGCCTTGCTCGGTGGGTTAAGGATCCAGCGTTGCCGTGAGCTGTGGTGTAGGTTGCAGACTCGGCTTGGATCCAGGGTTGCTGTGGCTCTGGTGTAGGCCGGCGGCTACAGTTCCAATTCCACCCCTAGCCTGGGAACCTCCACATGCCGCGGGAGTGACCTTAGAAATGGCAAAAAGACAATAATAGTAATAATAATAAAATAAACAAAGTAAAAAATAAAATGTACAAATCTTCAACCCAGAAGTTCAATGTACCATCACTGGTAACAGCAGAATCCTCAAAACAAGCTAAATATCCTTCAGGAGGGAAATACAAAAATACAAATACAAAAATTTCATAATGAAATCTAATAAAAAGAATCCTGTAAGAGGCTGGGTACTGCTATGCAAAGACTGCCACAACTTATCATTCAGTGAAAAACAAGGTGTACATATACTATAATGCTAATCACATTAAAAGGGAAATTAAAACTGTATTTACAGGCACGGGTGTTCTGAACAAGCCTGTGCATGATGGTGGTGACGGAGGTGCCCAGGGCGAGGGTGATTTGGAAGGAGAGCTTGTAGAGGTAGGGCTACCTGTCCCCAAGCCTGTGTCAAACACATTATTCATCTCCAAGGGTGCGGGCATCTCAGGCAGGTACCCAGGCTGGTTCACCGCCTCCACAGTGTTGATGATCTTCCTGCGATGAATAAATATATATATTCTTTCTATCCCGCTGGCGAATGCCAGAATCCACCAGCATCTGTTTCTATGGCCATAGTGATGGGAAACTATCTCCTAAAGTGGTCCTTTCCAGGAGTGACCAGCTCTAATTTCAAGAAGGCCTTTCCCACCCAGGGCAGAATCATTATTCCTGGCCCTGCCTTTGGGACCACAGAACACAAGTCTATTCTTGTCTTACCAGCATGGCATAAACACATAGGAATGGAGTCTGAACATCCTGATTCAAATCCCCATGTGCCACTTAACAACTGTGAGACTCTGCACAGGCCGCATTTCTCTCTAGCGCCACACCTGTAAAATGGAGGGACTCACAGTGTCTGCCTTGTAGGACTGTGGGGCGCTCTAAGTGAAATCAACTCAATGTCCCAATGCAGAGTAGGTGCTCAATGTTATGCCCCATGACTACTACGGCAGATTAGAGATACCTGCATATGTGTTGACTCCTCCCATCAAAATATAGGGGGTATTTGGGAGTTCCCATTGTGGCTCAGTGGAAATGAATCTGATTAGCATCCATGAGGACGCAGGTTCGATCCCTGGCCCCGCTCAGTGGGTTAAGGATCTGGCGTTGCCGGGAGCTGTGGTGTAGGTTGCGGCTCAGATTTGGTGTTGCTGTGGCTGTGGTGTAGGCCAGGAACTACAGCTCCGATTCCACCCCTAGCCTGGGAACCTAGGCCTATGCTGCCGGTGCAGCCCTAAAAAAAGACGAAAAAAAAAAAAAAGAAAAAGAAAAAGATACAGAGTCTTCATTCTGTCTTCTCAAACCTGGGCAGGCTCTGTGGCTTCTTGACCAGTCGAATGTGGTGGATGTGACCTGTCCTAGTTTCAAGCTCCAGGGCTTATGTAACTCACAGCTACTCCCCCTGTCTCTCGGTATTCCTGCCCTTGGAGCCCTGAGCTGAATGTAAGGAACTAAGGATCCTGAGGCCACCATGCTGAAAAGGCCACACGAGGGAGCTCTGGTCTTTAGTTCCAGCTGAGTTCAGCCCTCCAGCCATGCCTGCTACGGTGCCAGACCCGTGGGTGAAGCTGTCTTCGATCCTCCAGACTGGCCCATCCATCAGCTAAATATCACTGAGTGACTTTAGTCAGCCATACATGAAATAAAAGAATCACCCAAATGAGCCCTTCTCAAATTTCTGACCCCGGGGAACCAGGAGAGACAATAAATAGGTTGTTGTCTAAAGCTGCCAATTTTAGGTAAGTTGTTGCGAGCTATAGATAGTTGGAACAACCACTGTCCACATGTCTGAGGGTAAGTGTCTTCTTCCACATTGAACCTGCTCATCTCTCTCAGCTGTTGTTCACATGATGGGGTTTTGAGTCTTAGGACTATTGTGATCAACTTAGGACTTCTTCTGAACTAGTGAAGCCCAACAATGAATACAGCTCTCAGGGTGGCAGTTAGGAATCTATCCATAATGATTTAAACAAAAAAGGAAAAAAAAAAAATTTTGTGCTGCACCCGAGGCATACGGAGTTTCCCGGGCTAGGCATCAAATCAGAGCTATGGCTGCTGGCCTACACCACAGCTGCAGCAAAGCGGGATCCTAGCCGCATCTAAGACCTATACTGCAGCTCACACCATGCCAGATCCTTAACCCACTGAGCAAGGCCAGGGATCGAACCTGCAACCTCATAGTTCCTAGTTGGATTCGCTTCCACTGCGCCATGATGGGAACTCCCAAAAAAGGAAAAATTTGATTCACAGTAGCTTCAGGTTTGGCTGGATCCAGGTGTTTCAATGCTATTATCAGACTCCATTTCCTTTGTGATGAATTTATTCTCAGGCTTTTTATTATGAAGACAAAGATTTTAGAAACTCAGTTTCACATCCTTTCAGGTTCAAGTCTAGATGGAAAGAGCATCTGCCATTCTCCCAGCATGTCTCTTGATTCCCTCTGGTTCACAGCTGGGGTGACATAATCAGAGCCAATCACTATGGCCAGGGAGGTGGACTGTCCCAGAAACCCATGGATGGGGTCTACTCCATCCAAACCATATGGACTAAGAATGGGGAAGAGTGATTCTACAAAGGAAAACTAAGGGTGTCATCGCAGGGGAAGGATGAATGGATAGCTGGGCAGCAGAACTATATATATCCACCTTAGCAGTTAAAAAGATATGAGGAGTTCCCATTGTGGCTCAGCAGGTTAAGTACCTGACATGGTGTCTGTGAGGGTATGGGTTCGACCCCTGGCCTCACTCAGTGGGTTGAAGATCCAGCATTGCTGCAGGCTGCAACTCCGATCCAGCATTGTCGTGGCTGTGGCAGCCACAGCTCTATTTGACCCCTAGCACAGGAACTTCCATATGCCACAAGTGTGGCCCTAAAAGGAAAAAAAAATCAAAGATATGAAAAATCACCTTCCTCGGAGTTCCCATTGTGGCTCAGTGGTTAACGAACCCGACTAATATCCATGAGGACGCGGGTTCTATCCCTGGCCTTGTTCAGTGGGCTAAGGATCCTGTGGTGTAGGTTGCAGATGCAGCTCGGATCCTGTGTTGCTGCAGCTGCGGCTATGGCGTAGGCCGGCAGCTGTAGCTCCAATTTGACCCTTAGCCTGGGAACCTCCATATGCTGCAGATGTGGCCCTAAAAAGACAAAAAAAAAAAAAAAAAAAAATTACCTCCCTCCTTCTAAGTGGCATGCTTCTATTAATGCAGGCTGGGGCCACACCACTGCCTCACACTGATGACTCATACAAATCTGCGGATCAGATGGGTGCTTTTCCTCATCTAAGGCTGGTTGGCTTCTTTTCCCTGACCTCCTACCATGTGAGGAACGCAGGCATTAGGAAGTCCTTCCTCTCCACCTCTGTCCCCCACACATGGAGGCTTTCAGGGTTACAGAGATGAGCAAAACTGGGCCTGGGCCCCCCTTCTCCTTAGCTGGTCATCCCTCCCCTCACAGACTCAAAATGACTCAAAGGTGACAGCTTGGATGTGAAAGCAAATTTTACTGCCCACACGGATGGCCCACACCTAGGATTCAAAACTTTTCAGGGCAAAAACAAGTTTTATGGTCTCTTCATACAGTTGAGTTGTTTCCCCTGAGTGGACAAGTGACCTCTGATTTATTAAAAAACCAGAAATTCTGGCTTCTGTAATGTGCGTGCATATATAAAAAACAAGAACAAAATCTGCCCATAGCCCAAAAAGCAGCCCTTCCCTGCTCAGCCCACGGGGCTGCCAGACGCAGGGAGATTTCTGAGCCCTTGGCTCTAAAGTCAGAGGATGCTTGAATGTGACCCTCAAATTCTAGCACAATCTGATCATTTGACAGATGAGGTTTGGGGAGCCCTAGCCCGTAACAACCTGAGGTCCTTCAGCAAGTGAGCAGCAGAGTGACCATTAGAATTTAGTCCTTTTCATAGTCAACTCCCCTGCATTTTTACCTGAGTAAGCAAGCACACAGTTCCCAGAGTGGTGAAAAACAGGTTTTTTGTTTTTTTTTTTTTTACTTTCATCTTGTAATCAGTCCTAATGCAAGGGGTGGGGCTGGGAAAGAAGGGAGACATTGAGAGAATTACCCTTATTAATCGATTCGACAAATATTTATTAAGCACCTCCTGCAAACCTGGCCCTAGGCTAGGAGCTGGAGGTACATTTCCGGAGCAGTGCGTGCTCTTGGTGTTTACAGCATCGGGCTGAGGTGCAGAGGGACACAGATACCAATCCAAGAACCACACACGTTCCTACGTGTTACAGACATGGGAAATGCCAGGCAGGAAAAGGACAGGCTGTTTACCAGCACATTCCACAGGCACCTTGACCTAGCGCGGGGGTCAGGATGGGCTCCCAGCAGGAAGTGATGTCTGATCTGAGCTGCAAAGACATTTCCAGAGGACTTTACAGTAAACACTGCAAGCACAGCCTGTCCTTCTCCCACCTCCTCACGAAACTCCCCGGTGCAGCAAGCAACGTTTCCTAAGCCCTCCAGGAACTTTCCAGTAACCCGCTGATGCTCCAATGACACACTCTGGGTATTCCCAGACACGTGTCAGCAGGGGGGGCAGGATGTGCCTCCCCAGAGAGGAATGTGGACACCACATCCACTCGTCCCCTTGAGCAGCCACTGGGGAAGAAAGTTCTTGTGGGGTTTCCCCTTCCAAATATGCCAGGGCCGTGCCAACTTTCCAGCCGGCCGCTTCCTGTATCTCAGCTCCTTCCCCTCCCCTGCCCAACAAAGACTTTCTCACCCTCAGGCCCCAGGCAATGGCCCACCTCCCCCCAGGCTAGACTGGGTTCCTCTCTCCGCACCTCCTTCCCAGCCAATGACCCTCGTATTAACTTCCCCACACACCAGTGAGGCTGCCCCCATGACTATGAGCTTTTATGAGCACAAGGCTTGTGGCTCCTGATCCTTATTCTCCCCCGTTGGTGATGCCTACCCTTAGAGGGCCTTCAGCATCTGCTGGGCCCACTGATTTGAATGACCAGGCTCTGCCACTCAGCAGCTCTGTGACCTTGGGCAAGTTCCTTAACTTCTCTGGGCCTCCATTCTCTAAAGTGGGAATGATGAATAGTCCTTAGCTCACGGGGTTGTTGGAGGATTAAACAAGCGCTGGAACATAACACACTACAGCATGGTGAAGCCCTCAGTATACAGTATGTCATCACTAACCATCCCACGGGTTTAAAATGATGCTACACAATTATTAAGCCTGGACAGGTACAAAGAGTTTTTTCAATCTGTCCTGACTTCCAACCGGTTTTCTTTTTTAGCAGGATCCCTGAGACCAGCTTTCACCTGCCCTCTAACCTCTAAAGTTCAAATACAGGGCAGGGGGAAGGCAGTGGCCGGGGACCTTGCTCGCAGCGGGTGGCAGGGGCCGGGCGTTTGGCACACGGCCCCGGGCCGCCCCGCACGCGGCATCCGAGATCTGCGCGCGGCCCCTCCCTCGCCGAGGTGCTCACGTTGGGCGGCTTCTGGGAACCGTGGCCCCGCGGCCCGTGTGCACAGCCCAGTGCGCCGCACGGGCCGCCAGTGACTCAGCGTGGGGCGTGTGCAGGCGGCGCCCGGCCCGGCAGGGCTTTTGCACTCACCCCGGCTTCTTCCCGCTATAAAGGCGGCCCGCCGCGCGCTCCGCCCCAGCGCGCCCGCTCCACCTCCTCGCCCTCCTTCTTGCAGCGGTCTCCGCACGCCAGCCTCTACTTGAGCTCGCCATGGATCCCAACTGCTCCTGCGCCGCTGGTAAGGAGATCTGGCCCAGGGCTGACGGTCGATGGTAAAGCTAGAGAAGCAATTTCTGACTCCCCACTTAACGTTCAGGGTACTAACTGCCTTTTCTAAAGCGTTTTGATGCGCCCTCCTCTGAGTTACACGAGGAAACGCTGCCTGACCACTTAAGGAAATCAGAGTCCGTGGCTTACCTACGATCCCACGAATTGGTGTGGAACCCGGTCTCTTGGCACGCATGCCCGCGATCAAGTCTCCAGGGCCCGTTCTTACATCTGCCTTTCTCTTCGCAGGTGGGTCCTGCACGTGTGCCGGCTCCTGCAAATGCAAAGACTGCAAATGCACCTCTTGCAAGAAAAGTAAGTGCAATTCTCTCTACGCCTACCCCTAATGCGCTCCCCCTCCCACCGTGTTGCTAGCCCTCTGCGTCTCCGAGGGGAATTTAAATAGGGCAGTAGATGTTTCTTCCTCCGCAAAAGCGGCACTTCTCCTGGGGAGGATGGGAAGCCTTATTAATCCCTAACCCCAAGCGCTCATCTCTGCTGCCTCCTTCCCTTCCCCAGGCTGCTGCTCCTGCTGCCCCGTGGGCTGTGCCAAGTGTGCCCAGGGCTGCATCTGCAAAGGAGCCTCGGACAAGTGCAGCTGCTGCGCCTGAAGTTGGGGAGACCCTGCCCCAGATGTAAATAGAGCAATGTGTACAAATCTGCATTTTTTAAATACAACCTGACCCGTTTGCTATATTCCTTTCTTTTTTCCCATAAAGTACATGAATGATAATAAAAATGGTTGGCTTTATTCTGGCTGTTTTCCTTGACTTGCTCACCAGGGGAGTGGGGAATGGACTAGAAGTACTTGGTTTCTGGATGGAAATGTTAGTCCCTTCAAGCCACGTTATCTCACTGAACTTCATCTTCTATCAAATGAAAGAGCCGTAGGCCAGATGCTATAAGGGTGTTGGGCTGATACAGAGTCTGCTCTGCTGGTGGCTCAGAAACTTCTCAATCCAGAATTCTCATTCTGCACCATTTCAACTTCACTTCCTCATTGGATTTTAGGCTTAAAAGTGACTAAAGAGGTGGAAAACTCCCCCACTTGCTTGAATCTAAATGGGGTGCCAGAAAAAAAATCCCCGTAGTGAAGGAACAAATTTGATTTCCTACCCATCACAGACAAGACTTGGTTTTTAAAAATTACCATAAAAATGCCACAGAAGTGGAATTCCTGTCGTGGCTCAGCAGTAGTGAACCCAACTAGTATCCATGAAGACATGGGTTCCACCCCTGGGCTCACTCAGTGGGTTAAGGATACAACATTGCCACAAGCTGCAGCATAGGTTGCAGATGCAGCTCGGATCTGCATGGCTGTGGCTGTGGCGTAGGCCCACAGCTGCAGCTCCAATTGGACCCCTAGCCTGGGAACTTCCATATGCTGTGTGTGCAGCCCTAAAAAGACACACAAAAATATGCCATAAAAGAACGATACAAAGCCCGTGGTTTTAAATTCAACACATGTAATTTCAATAAATATATGAAGAACAAATAAGAGAATTAGAGGTTTTAATGCTTTTTTTTTTTTTTTTTTTTTGACACACCCTTGGCATGTGGAAGTTTCCAGGCCAGGGATCAAATTCACACCACAGCATCCACCCAAGCTGCTGCAGTGGCAATGCTGGATCCTTAACCCACTGTGCCATGAGGAAACTCCAAGAAAATTAGAAATTTTATAAACATTCAGTGAAGGTTGAGCACTGGAAACAATTCATAAACGAGCCCCCCACATCCTGTATGGCACTGCTGCCACCTCCCCGGCATCCACACAGGAAATGTACACTTGGCCAGTTCCAGTGACCTGACAACCGCCACCCCTAACAGGTCTCTGTTGTGACTTGGCTCTGAATCTTTGCAAGTCCTTCCCTTGCTCAGGCTGAAATCTTTCCCTCCAAAGTCCTGCCCTTGGCAACGTGAAAGCGTGAAAGCGGCAAAGTGACAAGGGATTTGGAGGGAATTACCCAGTCATTTCCCATGGAGAGGGGGTGTGCCTGAGAATTGGTTCCAGATGAGTATTTCACATCTGCCTGGAAACAGTGTGGGGATGTTTATTAAGCAGGAGGCGCCCACAGTCTCGTAATTAATGCCAGCAATTAGTCCTCCAGGCTATTGGTACAGGGAATTGCTATTTGATGTAAAATAAAAGGGAAAGACACGTCACGTGGCCCAGGAGTCAGGCCCACGCTTGCCCACAGGTGCCCTGTGTGAAGAGGGGATTTCAGAAACCAGCCCGCGCTGACTGTGTGGGCCGCTCAATTCACCGCCTACTTTGCCACAAGTGGTATGACCTGTGAGAGTGCGTCGACATCTCGGAGTCTCCCCTTCTCCACTTGTTTGTGTTTTTTTGTTTTTCTTTTTAGGGCCACACCCACGGCCTACAGAAGGTCCCGGCTAGGGGTCAGATCAGAGCTGCAGCTGCTGGCCTGTGCCAGAGCCACAGCAATGAAGGATCCCAGCCTCGTCTGCGACCTAGACCACAGCTCAGCCCACTGAGCAAGGCCAGGGATTGAACCTGCGTCCATTTGTGAAAAGGAGAGTATATCTCTATGTGGGGATTAAAGGACAGTGTCCTGGCTCCTGGCTTAATAAGCAATGGCCATGACAATCATTATGTCCCCACTGGCTGTCGGGAGAGGGAATCCTTTCAGCTCCCAGCGAGCTCCTGGAGAAATGCTCACTGGTTTGGAAGCATTACTTTGGGTGGGAGGTTAAGGATAGGGACTGGAAATTTGCTGATCCGGTACCAAGGAAGTTTGAGTGACTTGCAATGAGCTCCCTGGGACAAGACACTGCCACAGCATTAGGAGAGACTCAGAAGACTTTCCCATGCTTTGTGTCATTTGAGCTGCACAGGAGCCAGTGAGAGAGTGACATGCAGGGGCTAGAGTGACTGTGCCAGTTCCAGAGAGGTTAAAGTCACACAGCTTGGAGGCCAGAGGTCTGATCCTCCACTACAGCTGAACGTACCCCCTGGCCACGGCTGGCAAATCATGATGGCACTGGATACTAAGTCCTGCCTCTCAGTATTCAGAGTTAGAAGGACCTTTTGAGATGGATCAATTGTGCTCCTGGCGTGACACATGGGAAACTGAATCCCAGAGAGGTCACAGAGCTATGCTGACTGCTTGCTCAGTGCTCTTCCACTGTTCCCTCTGTGCCAGGTGTTCAATGTCCTCACCTTTCATGTGATGGCATGGTGCCCCGGGGGGCGGGGGCAGGCACATTGCTGCTGTCTGCCTGCATGAATGCCAGTCCCACCTGTGTCACTTACAGCCACATGACATAACCTCTCTGTGGCTCAGTCTCTTCCACTTGTTAAAGGGCAAAATGAATGTATATGGCTCATGGGATTAAAGAGTTAATACATGTAAAGAACTCAGCATGGCCTGGTGAGTGGTCTTTAATGTTAGCTATTGGTTATTATTATTGTTATTATTATTATACATAACATATGGGGGTATTTATTTACCTTGAGGCAAAGAAGCAGTGCTGGTGTGCCTAGCTGTGTGTCCTGTGTTGTCCTCATCCACCACTTGAGCACGTGACCTGTGGTCCAAAAAGTCTTTCACATTTCTCACAAAACCGTGATCAGCACTGGAGATTTATAACCGTGCACACCACAGTCTGTGCCCTTATGGAAAAAACAGAAAGATACTTGCCATTTCTGCTACCATTTGCACCAGTATTTTACTGAACATGTTTCCTTTAAATGATTTATATGTTTTAAAAATATATTTGTATTAGTATTCTCCAGAGAAATACAACCAGAGAGAGATTTATTTTAAGAAACTGGCTTTTTTTTTTTTTAATTAAAAATCGGAATTCCCTGGTGGCTCAGTGGGTTAAGGATCAAATGCCTGCGGCTCGGGCTGCTCAGCATGCTGCAGGCCAGGGATCGAACCCACAACCTCATGGCTTCTAGTTGGATTCGTTAACCACTGAGCCACGACAGGAACTCCTTGAGTCTTATCCCATGAGGCTAGAGTAGTTGTTACTTCCTGCAACTCGCTCCAATAAGCATAACATCATCAAGGTAGTACCAGTGTGATGTCTTGCAGACTGAAAAGACAATCTAGGTCCCTGAGAACTAAATCATGACACAGGTCTGAAGCGTTGATAAGCTTGAGGCTTACCTCTGTTTAAAAGATTTCAAGCAGTACATTAATGTTGAAGATACTTCAAAGGAAAACTTTGGGTCAAAGGAAAAGCTTATCCTGGACTTTCTCCTTCCCTTGGGAAGCAGACTGGATTCAGATCCAATGACACCACTTCCTAGTTCTGTGACCCCAAGTGGGCTCATAAGTAATAGCATTCCTGGAGTTCCCATTGTGACTCAGCAGGATCCATGAGGTTGAGAGTTCGATCCCTGGCCCTGCACAGTGGGTTAAGGATCTGGCATTGCTGTGAGCTATGGTGTGGGTCACATATGTGGCTCGGATCCCAGGTTGCTGTGTCTGTGGTGTAGGCCAGCAGCTGCAGCTCCAATTTGACCCTTGCCTGGGAACTTCCATATACCTTGGGTGAGGCCCTAAAAAGAAAAGAAGAAAAAGTATTCCTCTTTCAGAGTCGTTGTGAGGGTTGAAAGATCAAAAAATGATTAACCCTCATACAAAATGCTGTGTAGTGGTCAGTAATAGTGAAAGGAAATGATTACTTTTCTTGATATATTATGTAACCTTAGATCTGCATGTCACCTAAAATGATTCCTCCCCTGGGAGCATTTTTTGCACAGCTTTCCTGGAGTGAGGTGGGCTGGCAGAGGGTGTGGAAAGTCTCTGGAGAGTTTTATACAAAGGACCCAGACAAACGTGCGCATACAGCCGGTCAAACTTAAAGAGTGGAGAAAGAATGGGAGCAGAGGCCAGTGTCTGCCTTGAAACTGAGACAAAACAAAAAAAAAACAAAAAACAGGGCCAAAGGCCTTCTAGGCGCAAGGCGGGGACAGGTACTGGGGGGCAAGGGTCACATCCACCATGGGTCTTTGCACACAACTCCCTCAGGTCTTTGCACAGCTCCCTTCAAACCAGGGACGTTAGTGTGGGCTGGGGTTGCACACGGGCTCTGGGAAAGGATGAAGCTGAGGACAATGGCACGGGGTGGGGGTGGAGGGCTGGGGTGGCAGAAATAGACAAGATACCCCCAGAAAGGTCGCAGCCTACCTCGGGAAAATTGGGGAGGGGCGGGCAGGAAGTCTGGGACACCTACAGCCGCCCGGCACACCGGCCATCCACGAGTTCTAGGGCCAAAGGGGCGGCCCGGGCGCTGCACACCTACCCAAGCCTTGCTCACGGAACCCTGCCTGCACCCGGGCGGGCGCACAGCCCGGCCCCGGGCGCTGCGGGCGGCGCGGTTCCGCCGGGCAGGTGCGAGGGGCGGGGCCTCTGCGCCCGGGCCGCCTCCTCCGGGTATAAACTGAATCGCGGGCTCCTCGGCCACAAGCCTCCCAAAGGACAAGTGCTTCTTCGCCACTTGCTTTGGACCTCCGGCCACACCTCGCCTCCAAATGGACCCCAACTGCTCCTGCTCCACTGGTAAGGGACCCCGGGCCCTGGCACTGCGGATGCCCCTTCCCCTAAACCAAGAAGTGTCCCTGGGTTTGGAGGAGGGTGTATTTTGAACTTGAGCTGAGGTGGATTTCTTTAGTGAGCTCCAAATGAGCTTTCTCCCTCGACAGTTTCACAAACAGAAACCCTGAGGCTCACGGCTCTCCTGCCCGCATTGTCCGGGAGATGACGGGCTTCTGGGTCTGCCACCGTGCTCTCTGCAGGCCTCTGAGTTGCCTATGCTGGGTGGGAGCAGGGGACACTGCGTTCTCTGGGCTCAAACAGAAGGTCCTGGCCGCCAGACCCAGGCGTCCTGCACCGGCTCTGGAGCCTGGGGCCATCGCTCTGGGGTAAATAGGAGGCAGTGCACAGCCCTTTACACAGAAGGTAGGGGGTGGGGGGACTTGACTCTTCTTTGTGGGGCAGGAGTTCCCAGCGCTGGGCTCTGCACCCAGGAGGAGGATGCAGGGAGGGACTGCTGACCATCTGCTGTGGCCCCTGGGTCCTACCGCTGTCTCCTGCTCACTGCTGTCTCTCCCTTGCTGGCAGGTGGCTCCTGCAGCTGCGCAGGCTCCTGCACGTGCAAAGCCTGCAGATGCACCTCCTGCAAGAAGAGTGAGTGCGGGGCCATCGCTGGGTGTCTGGGGGATGCCACCAGGGTGAGGGAGTGTACAGCCCTAGGGGGCTAGTCTTCCTTTGCCCCTCGGCACCTGTCACAGCTGCTTCTGACTTTCCACCTTGTCCTGGACTTAGGTGGGGCACGGAAGCCATTTCCTAGTGGAACCCAAACCCCAAAGGTCCTCCCAATTGTCTTGGAACAGAGCATGTTCTTCTCCACCAAGGGTCCCTTGGATTTGAGGGCTGTGGCCTGGCTGCTGTTGGGCAAGGAGGTGCCTGGGAAAAAAATCATTTCCGGCATCTATTTTTCCCCATCTCTCCTCAGGCTGCTGCTCCTGCTGCCCTGTGGGTTGTGCCAAGTGTGCCAAGGGCTGCGTCTGCAAAGGGGCATCAGATAAGTGTAGCTGCTGTGCCTGATGTCGGGGAGCACCTGCCCCAAGATGAAAATGGAGGAATGTGGGCCAACCTGCATTTTTACACGACCCTGACTCGATTGCTACATTCCCTTCCTATGAAATATGTGAATGATAATAAAAGTTGCTGACACTACTCTGACTCGGCTTTCTTTTCTGTGCACTGGGAATAAGGATATTTGTGCCATCCAGGGCTGGTGGAGGAGACTGGATGAGAAGTGCAGAGACTCGGATCCTGGGACAAAATGTTAGTCCCTAATAAGCTGAGTGCCTTGAAAAAAAACACACTCCTTCACTGAGTTCATCTTCTGTAAAATAGAAGAGCATCAGGCCAGATGATATGAAGGTGTTGGGCAGATACAAGGTCCCCTCTGTTCTCATGTCAAAGGTTGGTGGCACAGCAAGGGTTGGTGACTTCTCAGTGCTTCATTTTCCACTCTCTGAAAACCCTGGATAACTTCAGTTTCTCATAGATTTTAGGCTTGGTGGACCCTAAAGAAGTTGGAATCAAAACCCTAGTTACCTGATCCCTACCTGAGAGTCTCAAACTCCCTGCACGGAGAGCCTGGTGTGAATTTTCTAGATTTTTTTTTTTTTTTTTTTTTTTTTTGTCTTTTTAGGGCCACACCCATGGCATATGGAGGTTCCCAGGCTAGGATTCAAATTGGAGCTGTAGCCACTGGCCTACACAACACAACCACAGCAATGCCAGATCTGAGCCACATCTTCTACCTACACCACAGCTCATGGCAACGCCAGATCCTTAACCCACTGAGCAAAGCTAGGGATCGAACCTCTGTCCTCATGAATATGAGTCAGATTCTTTTCCTCTGAGCCACGACAGGAACTCCTAGCTGGGGTTTTTATTTTCTATCCTCACAAACCTAAACTTTGGTAAAATAAAATTGAGTTATTAAGAAAAATTCAAAAGAACACAATATACAAAACCCAATTTTTTTCCTTCTTTCTTTCTTTTTTTCTAGGGCCACACCTGCAGCATATGGAAGTTCCCAGGCTAGGGGCCAAATCAGAACTATAGCTGCCAGCCTATGCCACAGCCACAGCAATGCCAGATCCGAGCCTCATCTGCAAACTACATAGCCGCTCACAACAACACTGGATCCTTAACCCATTGAGTGGGGCCAGAGATCAAACATGAGTCCTCATGTATACTAGTCAGGTTCGTTACACTAAGCCACAACAGGAACTCTCTAAAACCCAACTTTTGATTCAACAAATTTAAATGAGTACACAAGAAATGCAGTAACCTGGGAAAAATTAAATTTAAAAACTACACATTTGTTCACCTGAAACTAACACAGTATTGTAAATCAACTATAATTCCATTAAAAAGAAACCACACAGGGAGTTCCCATCGTGGTTCAGTGGTTAACAAATCCGACTAGGAACCATGAGGTTGCGGGTTCGATCCCTGGCCTTGCTCAGTGGGTTAAGGATCTGGTGTTGCCGTGAGCTGTGGTGTAGGTCACAGACGCAGCTCGAATCCCGCATTGCTGTGCTGTGGCTGTGGTGTAGGCCGGTGGCTACAGCTCTGATTAGACCCCTAGCCTGGGAACCTCCATGTGCCACGGGAGCAGCCCTAGAAAAGGCAAAAAGACAAAAAAAAAAAAAAAAAGAAAAAGAAAAAGAAACCACACATTCATCAAAGGTGTGCACTGAACACTGAAACGACTTTGCAAATGGCCCATAATGGAAACACACACACCTGGAGTAGCACTGCCCCTCCCCCCATGCCCACAGGGCATATCAGTCTTGGCTTGCCCAGTGCCCATAATGGGACACCCACCACCCCTGAGATCTCCCTGTGGTGAGTTGGCTCTGAATCTTTGGAAGTTCCTTCAGGTCAGGCTGAACTGGTGTCTTCAAAATCTACTTGAAACCAGGAAAGTGATCAGGAACTCAGAGGTAACACCAAACCATTTCCCAACATGAGGGAGAGGACCTGGGGACTGGTTCCAGCTGAAAGACTCCGTGTCTGCCTGAGCAGGGTGAGGGCAGTGGTTAACGAATCTGACTAGGAACCATGAGGTTGCAGGTTCGATACCTGGCAGTTATGAAACTGTGTGGTGTTTATTAAGCGAGAGTGAGGCACTGAGTGACTTGTAATAATGGCAATGGCCAGACCCCCTGAGAATTTTGGGAGGGATTTGCTATGGAATGTAAAGTCAAAGAGAAAGACAAGTCACATGGCCCAAGAGACAGGACCACACTTACCCACAGGTGCCCTATGTGAAGAGGGGATTTCGGGAGCCAGCCTGTGAGCGCATGTTGGTATCAAGCAGTCCTGGTTCACAGATCAGTATGGCACTGCCTGCTGCAAATTGTGAATGAGTCGCTCAACTCTGAGTCTCCGTTTCCTACAAAAAGGAGATTATATCTTTATGTAGTATTAAGTGAGAGCTGCCTGGGCCTCACTAGAACTTAATAAATAGTGTTCACAGTGACTTTTCAGGGAATGAATCGTGTTGAACCCCAACAAGCTCTTGGGGAAAGGCTAATCCTTGTCTCGCAATCATTACTGTGAGTGGAAGGTTAGAGTTTGATTGGAAAGTCACTGATCTGATGCGGGGAGAGTGTGGATGACCTGCAACTGCCCCTCTAGGATCAGATGCCGCCACAGCGTTTGCGCAGACGAAGTACCGCCCACCGTTCATGTCATTTGATCTACACTGAACTAGTAACAGACCGAGCTTGCAGGGGCTGGAGTGATTGTGCCAATCACACAGATTTTTAAGCCACCTGCCCCGGTGCATGGTGCACACAGATCAGATTCAGAGGTCTGAACCTAGACTACAGCTGCCTCCTTGCCAAAGATGACCGATTAGGATGTCACTGAAGGTTGAATCCTGCCTCTCATTATTCAGAACTGGAAAGGTCCTCGGAAACAGTCCAGATGTGCTCCTGGCTGGACCAACAGGTAGGAGTGTGAAGACCAGCAAAGTCACAGAGCTATGCCAAGGATCTGACTGCCAGCCCAGTGCTCTTCCCACTGTTGAATATGGAAAGGCAAATATCCACTTGTCTTGCTTTGATATTTAATGCCATCCACCCACTCAGCCCTGGAGAACAGAAGGATGGAAGGCAGAGGCTTGTGTTCACAGCGGTGCTGTTAGGGAGAAACGTCAGAGAAACGCTGCCTAAGGACCATCCTGGAGACGAGGACAGGGGGTGGGGGGATTGGTGGTGGAGGTCACATCTGCCACTCATCTCTGCACACAACTCTCAGGCTCCAGCCATACCTGGGAGGACGGGAGCACAAGCTTGGGGTTGCACACGGGTTCCAGGAAAGGGCAAACCTGAGGACAACAGTGGGGGGTAGGGGGTGGGGCACAAGGGTTGGCGGGGGTGGAGGGTGGTGTCAGGGGTGGTGGGGAAGGCAGCGAGAATGAGGGGGCTTAATTCCCAGAAAACCTGGGAACCCCTTTGGCTACTGACCTCTGGGAGAAAAGGGAAGGGTGGGGCAGGGAGGTGGGACGCTGCGTACCTCCTAGCAAACAGTCCCTCCAGGCGAAAAGGCACCAAACATAGCCCTCCATGTGCACCAGGTCCCAGGTGCATTAGGAGAATCTGACGCTCAGCCTGGGGCTTTGCTCACTGCAAGTGGACGAGATTCACCTGGCCCGTGCAAGGCGGGAGCGAGGCCTCTGTGCGCCCCCGGCTGCCTCCTCTGGGCATAAACCCAGCACGCGGACCCCTGGGCTCCAACATGCCTCCCACCAAGGAAGTCAGTCTGCTTAACTGCTTGCTTTGGACTTCCCAGCTCACCTCATCTCCGCATGGACCCCACCTGCTCCTGCTCCCCTGGTAAAGGACCTTGGCTTTGAGCCTTAGGATGCCCCATCTCTGGCACAGGATGACGTGGGGTCCCTGGGGTGAGAGAAGGGAGGACTGTGTGAGCTCAAATAGACTCCTGTCCTTGGTCCAGGGCTTTCTTCCTAGACAACGTCCTGGAAGTATGTCCAGTCTCCATTTAGCTCTATTTCAAATTTGGGGGCACTGAGGCTCCAGGCTAACCTTTTGCAGATCACCCAGCAGGTCACATCTAGACTGAGACGCAGTGCTCTGAAGAGATCTTGGAGCTACAGGACTTGGTGGGAGAAGGGGACATTGCCTCGTTGGAGTTCAGCCCTTAAGGTGCTGGCCCCCAGCTCCAGTCAGCCTGGCCTGGGTCTGGAGCCTGGGACTTGCCTGTGGAGGAAATCGGAGGGGACCTACCTTTCTGCTCCAGAAGAGAGAAGCTGGGGCTTCTGCATATGCCTGAGTGGGGCAGGAGTTCCCAGGGCTGGGCCCCAACAGAGCAGAAGGGGGAGGGAGGCATTGCTGACATCTGCTGTGGCCCCTGGGTCCCGCTCCTGCTCACTGCTGTCTCTCCCTTGCTGGCAGGCGGCTCCTGCAGCTGCGCAGGCTCCTGCACGTGCAAAGCCTGCAGATGCACCTCCTGCAAGAAGAGTGAGTGTGGGGCCTTCCCTGGGGGTCTGGGGTCTGGGCTGAGTCAGAGGAGGGAGCCCTGAGCTGAGCAGGCAGGAGCAAGACAGTGACCAAACTTCCTGGCATCCCCTTCATTAGGAAGTGAGTCAGGATCCTGACTAGAAGCACCTTGGACATGATTGGCACCCAACCTCTCATTCTAGAACAGGGAGACTGAGGCCCATACAGGTTACCACAAAGCAAACCCACCTGACACTAGAACTATTTCTCTGCCTGGTGATGCTGCTTTCCTAATATTCTCTGGGGCAGAAGTGCTTTACGGCCATGAACTAGTGACCATGTGTGGCTTCTCTGACCTGGCGCAGCCCTTTCCTGTGAAGGTGGCCCAGAGCTTCCCTGCCTGTACTGGGAGCTGTTCTGTCTGGGGTTTGCCTCCACCTTGGTCTTGAAGACTTTCCTCACTTCATCGATGGCTCTGGGGGCTGGCTTTTTCCTGTCCCCGGAGGCCCCGTCACTGTCTCTCCAGGGCTCTGCCCTGTCCTGGGCTCAGATGGAGCAGGCAGCCTTTACCTGGAGTCTGAGGGCACTTTTCTCAGGACACAGCACCTCATCCTCAAGTCAGGGTGCCCTGGGCCTGGGGACAGCTTGTGCCAGGCCTGCAGATGGGAAGGGCGGTTTCCCATAAAGTGTCCTCTGACTCTCACTCTGCCCTTTCTTCCCCAGACTGCTGCTCCTGCTGCCCCGCGGGCTGTGCCAGGTGTGCCCAGGGCTGCATCTGCAAAGGGGCCTCGGACAAGTGCAGCTGCTGTGCCTGAAGTCTGGGGAGACCCTGCCCCAGATGTAAATAGAGCAACTTGGACAAACTTGTATTTTGCTATTTTTCACACGCGCTGACTTCATGCTACATCCCTTTTTCTGTGAAATATGTGAGTTGTAATAAAAGTTGTCGATTTCATTCTGGCTGTTTTGGTTTGCATAAAACCAAGAGAGGGACTAGGGATTTAGAGGGAATAGGCTAGCCATTTCCCAGCGAGAGGCAGTGTACCTGAAAGTTGCTTCCAGATAGGGTTAGGGTTGCTTCCAGATAGAATACAGCAGGGTGATGGCTGTTCTGCATTTTGGACGGTGTGGGGGTGTTTGTAGACAGGAATGAGGCATGCAGGGGCTTACAATATATTAAAACAGTTTCTCTCCCTGGCTATTTATTTATTTTGCTTTTTAGGGCCACACCTAAGGCATATGGAGGTTCCCAGGCTAGGAACTACAGCCATCAGCCTATGCCACAGCGACAGCCACAGCCACAGCAACGCAGGATCCGAGCCGGGTCTGCGACCTATACCACAGCTCACAACAACACAGGATCCTTAACCCACTGAGCGAGGCCTGGGATCGAATCCACATCCTCATGGTAACTAGTCAGATTCGTTTCCACTATGCCACAAAGGGAAGTCCTCCCTGGCTATTTTTAGAGGGAATTGCTATCTGGTGTTCAGTCAAAGAGAAAGAGGAATTGCATGGCCCCGCGGTCATGTCCACACTTGCCCACAGGGTTCCCGTGTGAAGAGGGGTTTGCAGAAGCCAGATGGTGTCGAGTGCATGGGTTGGAATGTCAAGCATCCTGGTTCATAGTCATCTTGTCATTTCCTGGCCATGTGATGTGGGCAGGTCCACGCTACTTTCTTAGCCTTCATTTCCTCATTTGTATGAAGCAGCTTATACATCAATGTGGAGGGTTAGATGAGGATGTGGCTGCTCCTAGCTAGGGCTTCAATAGTGGCCACTATTCTGACAGTATCCAAGATATTTGTGGGGACAGAATTCCCACAAAGCTCCAGGATAAAGGCTCATTGGTTGGAAGCATTACTTTGGGCAGTGGCTAGAGATGGATTGAAGCCTTGCTGATCAAGTGCCAGGGGCTGTGTGGTGGACCTGCAGAGCCCCCAGGATAAGATGCAACACTATTTTGGACAGACAAAAGCTTTTCCTTCACTGCAAATCCTTTGAGCTGCACAGGAACCAGTGAATGAGGAAACATGCAACAGCCTGAATGATTGTGCCATCTTCCAGAGAGGTTAAGTAACCTGACCAAGGTCACACAGCCCACAGTCATAGGTCAGAACCTACACCAGCACTATCTCACTTCTTGGCCACAGGTGGCTGATTATGTCACTGGATGTTACACCTGTCTTCCCTTATTCAGAGCTGAAAGGGTCCAGGTCGTCTGAGATAGTCCAGTTGTGTTCCTGGCTAGACAGATAGATGGGAGCCTGAAGCCCAAAGAGGTCACAGAGCTACACAGCGGGATCTACCTGCCTGCTCAGTGTTCTTCCCGCTGCTACCTCTGTGCCAGGTGTTCAGTGTTCTCATCTTTCATGTGATGTTGTGGTGCCCAGTGCTGGGTGAGGGCCGGGTGCTGCAGTCAGCCTGCAGGAGTGCCACTCCTACCTGTGTCACTCATAGCCACGTGATATCACCTCCCTGTGGCTCAGTCTCCTCTGTTTGTAAGGGCAAAATAATTGTGTCTGGCTTTTAGGATTAAAGAATAGAATACATTCAAAGAACTTAGAATGAAGCCTGGCACACAGTAATCTATAATATTATCTAATTATAATTATTATGGGTCAAAGCATAGAATGTATTTTTCTACTTCCAATCAGTAAGCCAGGGCTGGTATGCTAGCTGTGTGTCCTTTGCTGTTCTCAAAAAGCATTTGAGCATGTGACCAGTTGTCCTGAGAGGTTTATCTGCCTCTTCCCACAAAAAGTGGCTGGCAATAGGGATATCGAGTCATGAGCAAGACAGCACGGCTCCTACTAACATATACAGGAGGATCCTGCCATTTCTGCTGTCTCCTGCACCAAGATTTCACTTAATATTTTATATATATATTATATATACACACATATATATACTATATAATATATTATAAATATATAAATATATTATATCACACACACACACACAAGTTCACTTATATGAAAAGCAAACTCTTAACCACTACTGAATATGGAAAGCAGTGCACTTCTAGACATAGATGGTAGCCACAGAAAACATTTGTATGTATTCCTTTTCTACCACTTTGTCACTGCCAGGATTGAGCAAACTCAGTAGAGGGGTGCTAAAGACACAGCTCTGGGCCAAAGGCAACTGTCACTGACTTTTTGCCTTGGGAAGTGACAGGACTCAGATCCAGGGCACCACTTCCAGGCACTGTGACCTTGGGTCAGTAGCCCCCTACTGCTCTATGTAATTCTGCCTTTAGGAAACTGGTTCCTAAAGAAGATTTCCCTGTAGTGTCCTGTTAGAATTGAAAGAGCGGCAGTGATTAAAGAAGCCTTGGCACAGACTCCAAGGTATGGGATTGTCAGGAAGACTCAAAGGGAAACATCCACGTGTCTGGCTTTGTTATTTAAGGCCAGGTCCACCTGTCACCTACCCTGATGCCTTCACACACACACCCCGGGAGGGGACATCCCATGCTTTGGGAACCTCCATCCTGGAGTGGACCTGACCAGCTACGCTGAGGGAAACCACTGGCAAATGCAGGCAAAGCAGACCCTGGGGAAATGTGCCCATTCACCTGCTCAGCCGCCCAGAGGGGAAGGAGGGACCACAGGCAGGGGCGTGTGTTCACAGCCTTGCTGTTCCAGGTGAAACCTTAGAGAACCGCTGCCTCAAGACCACGCTGGGGACCAGGACAGCGCAGGTTGGGGAGGGGTAGGTGGCGGAGGTCACATCCACCACCCATCTCTGCGCACAACTCCAAGCTCCAGCCAAGCATGGGACGTGCGCGCGAGGCTGCCGAGGCTGCCGTTGCGCACGGGCTTCGGGAAAGGGCGAACCTCAGGGCAGAGTTGCGGGGGCTGGGGGTGGGGACGATGGCGAGGACACGGGGGCTGGGTTCCCAGAAGATCGGGGAACACTGGCGTTTGCCGACCTCGCGGAGAGCTGGGGAGGGGCGGGCAGGGAGGCTGGGGCGCTGCTTGCCGCGCGGCACGAAGTCCCTCCCCGCTGCGGGCGCCGAGGGGGAGGCCGGCGCGGTGCGCACGGAGCCCGGCCGCCTTCCCGGAACCGTGCGCTCTGCCCTGAGGTTTGCTCACCGCCCAGGACCCGGCGCTGCGGGCGGGGATGAGCCGGGCGAGGGCAAGTGGGCGGGGCAGCCTCTGCGCCCGGGCCGCCTCCTGGGGTATAAACCTGAGCACGCGGGCGCCTACACTGCAAGGCGCCTCCTACTGGACCAGTGAATCCGCGTTGCTCTCTGCTTGGTCTCACCTGCCTCCACACATGGACCCCAACTGCTCCTGCCCCACAGGTAAGAGTTGGCTGGCTTCGAGCCTCCGGATGCCCCATCCCAGGCACAGGACGTGGGGTCCTTGGGGTGAGAGAAAGGGGAATTGTGAGTGGGAGCACAGGTGGACTCCTGTCATTATTCCAGGCCTTTTTTCCTAGCCACGGTCCTGGGGGGCATTTCCAGTCTCCTTTTGCCTCTGTTTTAAGTTTGGGGGTACTGAGGCTACAGGCCGCCCTTCTTGATGTTACCCAGCAAATCAAGGGACATTTGGGTTTGACTCTATGCTCTTTCCAGGCCTCAGAGCTGCCAAGGCTTGGTGGGAGGAAGGGACATTGCCTCATTGGGGTTTGGCTCATAAGGTGCTGGCCCCCAGCCCCAGTCAGCCTGGAGTCAGCCCCAGTCAGGTCTGGAGCCCGGGACCTGCCTGTGGAGGAAGTCAGGAGGGGACCTACCATCCAACACCAGAAGAGAGAAGCTGGGGCTTCTGCATATGCCTGAGTGGGGCAGGAGCTCCCAGGGCTGGGCCCTGACAGAGCAGGAGGGGGAGGGAGGCATTGCTGACATCTGCTGTGGCCCCTGGGTCCCGCTCCTGCTCACTGCTGTCTCTCCCTTGCTGGCAGGTGGCTCCTGCAGCTGCGCAGGCTCCTGCACATGCAAAGCCTGCAGATGCACCTCCTGCAAGAAGAGTGAGTGTGGGGCCTTCCCTGGGGGTCTGGGGTCTGGGCTGAGTCAGAGGAGGGAGCCCTGAGCTCAGCAGGCAGGAGCAGGATAGTGACCAAACTTCCTGGCGTCCCCTTCCTCAGGAGTGGTTCCTGGCGACACGTGCTATGACTCTCACTCTGCCCTTTCTTCCCCAGGCTGCTGCTCCTGCTGCCCCGCGGGCTGTGCCAAGTGTGCCCAGGGCTGCATCTGCAAAGGAGCCTCGGACAAGTGCAGCTGCTGTGCCTGATGTCGGGGAGACCCTGTCCCAGAAATCAATAGAACAACATAGACAAACCTGCATTTTAATATTTTCCATACAAGCTGACCTCATGCTACATCCCTTTTTCTATGAAATATGTGAGTTGTAATAAATGTTGTCGATTTCACTCTGGCTCTGTTTTCCTTTATTTTTCTTGGACAAAGAGACTTCATGTCTATGAGGACTGGGGTGAGAACTGGGCTAACAATACACAGATCTGGTTTCTGCACCAAAGATTAGCTCCTAACACACTGAGTGCCTTAAGTAAGTCAGGCTACCTCTCTGAGCTTCAGTTCTCAGTTCAAAATGAAAGCATCGTCCAGATGACATAAGGACATTGGTCAGGCAATTGTTCCCCCCCTCCTCTCAATACGTGTATTGATGGCACAGAAACTTCTGTTTTCCTTTTCATTCCCTGGGATCCCTGCCAAACTCAGTCCTCAGTAATGTGAGCATCAAAAGTACTCAGAGGTGATGGAATCCAAGTCCCCACCTGTCTGACTTCTACAAAGGGCTTGCTTCTAAAACACTGTGCAGGGACTTCTTATTTTCTATCAGTTTTAAAGTTTGGTAAATACAATGAATTGCTAAGGAAATTATGTTAAGGGCACCATATACAAAGCTCATTTTTAGATTCCATACAAATGAAATTAATATATGAAGAACAAATTTTAAATTAGAGATTTTTGTGTGTGTGTCTTTCCTAGGGCCGCACCCACGGCATATCCCAGGCTAGGGGTCTAATCAGAGCTACACCTGCCGGCCTACACCACAGCCACAGCAACGTGGGATGCGAGCCGCGTCTGCAACCTACACCACAGCTCACGGCAATGCCGGATCCTTAACCCACTGAGCAAGGCCAGGGATCGAACCTGCCACCTCATGGTTCCCAGTCGGATTCATTAACCACTGAGCCACGACGGGAACTCCTAAATTAGAGATTTTTATATGCTGCATATTTGTTCCTTGAAGGCATGTAGGAGCCCTAGAAACACTTCACAAATATCCCGCTGTGACAACACACACCCTGAATAGCCCTAACCCCTGGATTCACATAGGGAACATAACACTTGACCTGCCCAATGCCACTGACAGGACACCTGCTTTCCCTGAGAGTTCTCTGTGGTGACTTGGCTGTGACTTTTTGGAAGTTCCTTCCAAGTCAAGTCGAAATCAGCTCTTCCAACATCCCATCTTAGGCTACTTGAAACCAGCAAAGTGGAGTTCGCTGGCGGCCTAGTGGTTATGATTAGGCACGTTCACTGCTGCAGCCAAGTTCAATCCCTGTCTGGGAAATGGGATCCCATATCAAGCTGCTACATTTCAGGGCCCCCTCCACCCCCCAAAAATGCAAAGCTACTGGGAATTTCACAGCCACTTCTCAGCAAGAGAAAGTGTATCCGAGACAGTGGTTCAGATGAAGGACTCATGTTTTCCTCTGCAGGGAGATGGTTTTTCTGCAGTTTGGAGGGTGTGCTGGTGTTTATTAGGCAGATAGGTGGGCTGAGAGAATTGTAGCAGATTCCAAGTGTTTGCCCCCTGGCTGGCTGTGGAGGGAACTGCTAGTGGATGTGCCATCAAAGAGAAAGAGGGGTCACGTGGCTCCGAGGTCAGGACCAAGACTGCCTCCAGGTGCCCTGTGTGAAGAGGGGCTTTAAGGGGGCAGCCTGTGCTGACTGCATGGGCTTGGGTGTCAGGCATCTGGGGTCCCAGCCGCCTTGCCACTTCGTGACCTGGGTGAGTCACTGACACTCTCTACTTTCCATGTCCTCCTTTCTGTAAAGGAGAGTCCATTTCCACGTGAGGGATGAAGTGAGAGGGGGGCCTGGCTCCTAACAGGGCTTCCTGATCAGTGGCCATTATGGTCACTCCCTGCACACTGACACCCCTGCACAGAGAATTCGTTGAGCTCCCAACAAGCTCCTGGAGAAAGGCTCATTGATTTTTAAGCATGTCAACGGAAGTGTGGGTGGCCTGTATAAGCCCTTTGGGACACAGGGTGCCACAGCATTTGGACAAACACAGAAGCCCTTCCTACCCTTCATGTCACTGCCACAAGCAGTGAGACAGTGAACATGCAGGGGCCGCACTGGCAGGTTCGGCAACCTGCCTAACGTCACACAGCTCATTGTCAGAGGTCCGAACCTACCCCAGAGCTGTCTTACCTCCTGGCCACAGGATGCTCAGGATGATGTCACAGGATGCTGACTCATGCTTCTGTTTATTCAGACCTGGAAGCATTCTTCGAGATAGTCCAGTTGTGCTCCTGGCTGGACAGATGGGAGTCTGAGGCCCAGAGAGGTCATAGAGCGTCACAGAGGAATCTGCCTGCCTGCTCAGTGCTCTTCCCGCTGCTGCCTCTGTGCCAGGTGTTCAGTATCCTCATCTTTCATGTGATGTTATGGTGCCCAGTGCTGGATGAGGGCTGGGTGCTGCAGTCAGCCTGCAGGAGTGCCACTCCCCCTAGTGTCACTTATAACCATGTGGTATCACCTCTCTGTGGCTCAGTCTCCTCCACTGCTGTAAAAAGTAAAATAATACCATCTGCCTCTTAGGTTTAAAGAATTTGGAGTTCCCGTTGTGGCGCAGTGGTTAACGAATCCGACTAGGAACCATGAGGTTGCGGGTTCGGTCCCTGCCCTTGCTCAGTGGGTTAACGATCCGGCATTGCCGTGAGCTGTGGTGTAGGTTGCAGACGCAGCTCGGATCCCTCGTTGCTGTGGCTCTGGCATAGGCCGATGGCTACAGCTCCGATTAGACCCCTAGCCTGGGGAGCGGCCCAAAGAAATAGCAAAAAGACAAATAAATAAATAAATAAATAAATAAATAAATAATTTAATACATGCAAAGAACAGGGAAATATATCTGGCACATAGTCAGTAATCTATATGATTAGCTACTTACTAATTTTAAAAATTCTATCTTATGACTACACCCATAGCATATGGAAGTTCCTGGACCAGGGATTGAATCTGAGCCCCAGCTGAGACCTACGTTGCAGGTGCAGCAATGCTGGATCCTTTAAACCACTGGGCCAGGCCAGGGATGGACCCATGCCTTTGCCAGCACATGAGCCACTGCAGTTGGTTTCTTAACACACTCAGCCATGGCAGGAACTCCTGTTTACTCCTCTTTACTATTGTTTTTAGCGTAAGACACATTTTTCTGCTTCCAGACATTAGGCAAGGGTAGTATGTTAAGTCTGTGTCCTGTCTTGCCCAGTGTGAGCACATGACCAGTTCCTCTGAGAGGTTTATCCTCTCTTCTGCCAAAGAGGGACTGACGCTGCAGATACAAAGCCATGAGCCAGACAGTCTGCGTCCTCCCAAGAAGCATAGAAAGATCCTGCCATTTCTGCTGGCCCCTGCACCAGGATTTCCTTACAATTTATTTTCAAAGATTCCTTCTTTCTTAAAAATATTATATAAAAGGACATCACTTAACCAATACTGAAAAAGAGTCTGATTACTTCCAGACATAGAAGGTGGCTATAAAATCATATATATACTATTTCTATCACTTTGTGGTCACTCCAAAGATCGAACTAATGCAGTAGAGAGGTGCTGAAGACACAGCCCGGGGGCGAAAGGAAGCTTTATCAGTGATATTCTCTTTCACTTGGGACGTGTCACTGCCTAAAAACAAAACTGGTCACCACTTCCCAGTGCTGTGACCCTGGCTTAGCAGCCTCCTTGCACCCTATGTAGTTTTGCCTCTGGGAAAAGGGCCCAACTAGTATTTCCCTGTAGTGTCCAGTTAGAATTCAAAGAGCCAAGTGATCTAACAAGATCTGACACAGACAGCAGTATGTAATTGTGAGGAAAACCCAAAGGGAAACATCCGCTTGTCTTGCTTTGTTATTTAATGCCAGGTCTGCCTGTCAGCTGCAAGGATCCCTTCCCTGGGGCGGGGGGGGGGGGGGGGGGGAATCCCATAATTAGGGAGCCTCCACTCAGGAGCAGTGGCCCCGACAGGCTGAGGACAATCAGGGGAAAGTTTAAACAACGGAGCATCCGGACCAGCCTGTCATCACCCGGACAGGAAAGGAGACTGGGCATTAGGAACAAATACAGGCTGAAGCCAGCGTTGCTGGCATTGCTGTTACAAGAGTCACGACAGGAAATACGCTGCCAAAGATCCACGGTGAGGACCTGGACAGGCCAGGTCAGCTGAGGGAAATGTTTCTGACGGTCACATCCGCCACAGTCGCTGACACAAATCTCTGGCTCCAGTCAGGCCAGGCCAAGAGCGGGAGGCAGAGGCTGTAAACAGGTTCGGGCAGAGCGAACCCGAGGAGCGCGGCTCGGGGGCGGGGGGCGGGGGTGGGGAAGACGCCAAGGACACAGCTGGGTTCCTGGAAAACCGGGGACCAGGGTGGCTACTGACCTCGGGAAAACGGGGAAGGGGCGGGGTGGGCCAGGCACACAGTCCCGCCGTTTCAGCCGGCACCAAAGCGTGCGCTCAGCCCGCTGCGTTGCTCACGGCCGGGAGCCGTCGCTGCGGGCGGGGATCCGCGGGGCAGGACCGAGAAGGGGGCGGTGTCGATAAGGGGGCGGGACTTCTGCGCCCGGGTCGCCTCCCGGGCGGGGGGGTGGCGGAGTGTAAACCGAGCACGCGGGCTGCTAGGCTCCAATCCGCCTCCCACAGGACCAGTAGGTCTGCGTTGCTTCTTGCTTTGGACCTCAGGCCTCACCTCGCCTCTACTTGGACCCCAACTGCTCCTGCTCCGCTAGTACGAGTCCTCTGGCTTCAAGCCTCTGGATGCCCCATCCCAGGCACAGGACGTGGGGTCCCTGGAGTTAGAAAAGGGAGCATTGCGGGAGTGAGCACAGGTGGACTCCTGTCCTTGGACCAGGGCTTTCCTCCTAGACAAAGTCCTGGAAGTATGTCAACTCTCCATCTGGCTCTGTTTTAAGTTTGGGGGTACTGAGGCTACAGGCCGCCCTTCTTGATGTTACCCAGCAAATCAAGGGACATTTGGGTTTGACTCTATGCTCTTTCCAGGCCTCAGAGCTGCCAAGGCTTGGTGGGAGGAGGGGACATTGCTTCGTTGGGGTTTGGCTCATAAGGTGCTGGCCCTCAGCCCCAGTCAGGTCTGGAGCCTGGGACCTGCCTGTGGAGGAAGTCAGGAGGGGACCTACCATCCAACACCAGAAGAGAGAAGCTGGGGCTTCTGCATGTGCCTGAGTGGGGCAGGAGCTCCCAGGGCTGGGCCCTGACAGAGCAGGAGGGGGAGGGAGGCATTGCTGACATCTGCTGTGGCCCCTGAGTCCCGCTCCTGCTCACTGCTGTCTCTCCCTTGCTGGCAGGCGGCTCCTGCAGCTGTGCAGGCTCCTGCACGTGCAAAGCCTGCAGATGCACCTCCTGCAAGAAGAGTGAGTGTGGGGCCTTCCCTGGGGGTCTGGGGGCCTGGGGCCTGGGGTCTGGAGTCTGGGCTGAGTCAGAGGAGGGAGCCCTGAGCTCAGCAGGCAGGAGCAGGATAGTGACCAAACTTCCTGGCGTCCCCTTCCTCAGGAGTGGTTCCTGGCGACACATGCTGTGACTCTCACTCTGCCCTTTCTTCCCCAGGCTGCTGCTCCTGCTGCCCCGCGGGCTGTGCCAAGTGTGCCCAGGCCTGCATCTGCAAAGGAGCCTCGGACAAGTGCAGCTGCTGTGCCTGATGTCGGGGAGACCCTGTCCCAGAAATCAATAGAGCAACATAGACAAACCTGCATTTTAATATTTTCCATACAAGCTGACCTCATGCTACATCCCTTTTTCTACGAAATATTTGAGTTATAATAAAACTCAAATATTCATTTTCATTCTGGCTCTTTTTTCCTTTTTTTTTTTTTTTTTTTTTGGATAAAAAGACTTCATGTTTTTAGGACTAGGGTGTGGTATTGGGCAGAAAGAACAGACTCCTGGTTTCTGTACCAAAGATTAGCTGCTAACACACTGAAAGCCTTAAGTAGGTCAGGTTAGCTCTCTGAGCTCCAATTTCTCAGTTCAAAATGAAAGCATCGTCCAGATGACATCAAGACATCGGGCAGGCACTGGCTCCCCTCGCTTCTCATTATGAGTACTGATGGTGCAGAAACTTCTCAGTTTTCCTTTTCATTCCCTGGTATTCCTGCCAAACTCAGTCCTCAGTGATGTGAACTTCATAAGGACCCAGAGGGGATGGAATCCAAATCCCCACTTGTTTGATTTCTACAAAGGGCTTGCTTTTAAAGCAGGGACTTGTACTATGCAGGGAGCTATTCTTATTCTCTATCACAGTTTTAAACTTTGGTAAAGAAAATGAATTGTTGGAGTTCCGGTTGTGGCTCAGCGGTAGCAAGCCTGACTAGTATCCACGAGAACGCAGGTTTGATCCTTGGCCTTGCTCACTGGGTGAAGGACCAGGCGTTGCTGTGAGCTGTAGTGTAGGTTGCAGATGCAGCTCAGATCTCACATTGCTGTGGCTGTGGTGCAGGCCGGCGCCTGTACCTCCAGTTCCACACCTAGCCTGGGAACTTCCATATGTCACAGGTGTAGCCCTAAAAAAAGAAAAGGAATCGCTAAGGAAATGTGTTACAGATGCAATATACAAAGTCCATTTTTAGATTCCACACAAATAATTACATTAGTACATGAGGAACAAATTAAAGAGATTAATACATGATCCATATGTATTTGTTGATTATGCAGGAGCCCTAGAAATATTTGACAAATGCCCCATTGTGACAACACACGCCTGGAGTATATCTGTTCCTCCATCTGCACAGGGACATACCCTTGGCTGCTCAGTGCCTCTGACAGCTCCCTTGGTGACTTGGCTATGAATCTTTGGAAGTTCCTCCCTAGGTCAGGCTGAAATCAGCCCTTCCTTCAAAATTCAGCCCTTGGGTACTTGAGACCAGCCAAGAGATTGGAATCTCCCAGCCATTTCTCAGTGAGAGGGGGTGTACCTGAGACAGCGGTCCAGATGAAGGACTCATGTTTTCCTCTGCAGGGTGATGGTTTTTCTGCAGTTTGGAGGGTGTGCTGGTGTTTATTAGGCAGATAGGTGGGCTGAGTGAATTGCAACATATTCCAAGTGTTTGTCCCCCTGGCTGGCTGTGGAGGGAACTGCTAGTGGATGTGCCATCAAAGAGAAAGAGGGGTCACGTGGCTCCGAGGTCAGGACCAAGACTGCCTCCAGGTGCCCTGTGTGAAGAGGGGCTTTAAGGGGGCAGCCTGTGCTAACTGCATGGGTTTGGGTGTCAGGCACCCAGGGTCCCTGACCTGGATGAGTCACTGACACTCTCTACTTTCCATGTCCTCCTTTCCATGTCCTCACGTTTCTGTAAACGTGAGGGATGAAGTGAGAGGGGGGCCTGGCTCCTAACAGGGCTTCCTGATCAGTGGCCATTATGGTCACTCCCTGCACACTGACACCCCTGCACAGAGAATTCTTTGAGCTCCCAACAAGCTCCTGGAGAAAGGCTCAATGATTTTTAAGCATGGCTGAGTGGAGACAGAGATGACATTGGAACCTTGTTGATCCAATGTCAAGGGAAGTGCAGATGACTCTCATAAGCCCTTGGGACACATGATGCCATAGTATTTGGACAAACACAGAAGCGTTTCCCGCCCTTCATGTCATCTGGTCTCCCACGACCAGTGAGAGAGTGAACATGTACAGAGGGCACTGATTATGCATTCTTCCAGAGAGGTTCAGCAACCTGCCCAAGGTCACACAGCTCATTGTCAGAGGTCTGAACCTACGCCCGGCCACTGGGGCTCACTATGATGTCACAGGATGCTGACTCATGCCTCTCCTTATCCAGAGCTGGAAGGGTCCTTTGAGTCAAGCCAGTTGTGCTCCTGGCTGGACAGATAGATGGAGTCTGAGGCCCAGAGAGGTCACAGAGCTACGCAGAAGATCTGCCTGCTCAGTGTTCTTTTCGCTGCTGCCTCTGTGCCAGGTGTTCAGTGTCCTCATCCTTCATGTGATGTCATGGTGCCCAGTGCTGGGGGAGGGCAGGATGCTGCAGTCAGCCTGCAGGAGTGCCACGCCCACCTGTGCCATTTATAGCCATGTGATGTCACCTTTCTATGGCCTAGTCCCCTGGGTTGTAAAATGGCAAAACAATAGTGTCTGGCTATGTAATAATTTAATACCTGCAATAAATTTAGAATTAGGAATTTAATATGGTTTAAGAATTGAATAGATGTACCAAACTCAGAATGAAGCCTGGCATACAGTGAGTAATCTATATATTAGCTGTTGCTTTATTATTATCGTTCGCATCGTTGGAGATATTTTCCTACCTCCAAACCAATAAGGCAGGACTGTGTGTCTTGTGTCGTCCTCATCAACTCCTTGAGCATGTGCCATTGCACTGAGGGGTATCCTGTTTCCCACGAAAGAGGAGCTGGCACTAGGGATATACAACCACGATCAGGTCTCCCAGTGTCCTCCAAACAGATGAGGGATGATGCCTGCAATTTCCGCTGCCACCTGCACCACGATCATATACATATAAATGATTTTATTTATATAAAATGAATCTCCTGACCACTACTGAATCTGAGAATCAGTTTACTTCTAGTCATAGAGGGCAGCCACAAGAACACATAAATATATGTTCCTTTTCTACCACTTTTGTCATAGCCAGGATTGAGGAAACGCAGTAGAGAGGTGCTGAAGACACAGCTCTGGACCAAAGGCAGGCTTTACTAGTGACATTCTCTTTCAGTTGAGAAGTGCCAATGCCAAAACACAGAACTGGGTCACCTATTCCAAGTGTTGCGGAAACCGCAAAGACCGTGGCAGTGGAAGGAGACAAACGGCACTTGGAGATGTGGAAAAGCAAGGTTTATTCAGCACCGGTGCCGGCTCAGAGGAGTCACCTCCAGAGTCTGAGCACCAGGTCTTTGTTCTCAGCAACTTTTATACATTACAAGGTCTTGATTTTCCCATGTAAGCATCCCCGGGACCTTCCCCCTTCCCCAAGCAGACAGTGTTCCTCCCTAAGAAACTCAGCCAGCAAGGTTACAGAAGCGGAACTGATAAGCGATGCTGGGTACATGATTAGCAGGGCTGCTGGCTTAGACACTGGGTACATAGTTGCTACATTATTATAAGAAGGATGGCATGAGGCCAGCATAGCTGGAAAGGATTGCAGCTACCCTTTTAACCAAGGGGGGTGTTGTTCTTCAGTTAAAACTTATTTCACAAGCACTGTGACACTGAGTCAGCAGCCTCCTTGTACTGTACGCAGTTTTGTCTCTGGGAAAAGGACTCTCAACTAGTACCTCCCTGTAGTGTCCTGTTAGAATTGAAAGAGCGGCAGTGATTAAAGAAGCCTTGGCACAGACTCCAAGATATGGGATTGTCAGGAAGCCCCAAAGGGAAACATCCACGGGTCTGGCTTTGTTATTTAAGGCCAGGTCCGCCTGTCACCTACCCTGATGCCTTCACCCTCCCCCGGGGAGGGGGGACATCCCATGCTTTGGGAACCTCCATCCTGGAGTGGACCTGACCAGCTACGCTGAGGGAAACCACTGGCAAATGTAGGCAAAGCAGACCCTGGGGAAATGTGCCCATTCACCTGCTCAGCCGCCCAGAGGGGAAGGAGGGACCACAGGCAGGGGCGTGTGTTCACAGCCTTGCTGTTCCAGGTGAAACCTTAGAGAACCGCTGCCTCAAGACCACGCTGGGGACCAGGACAGCGCAGGTTGGGGAAGGGGGGGCGGGGAAGGTGGCGAAGGTCACATCCACCACCCATCTCTGCGCACAACTCCAAGCTCCAGCCAAGCTTGGGACGTGCGCGCGAGGCTGCCAAGGCTGCCGTTGCGCACGGGCTTCGGGAAAGGGCGAACCTCAGGGCAGAGTTGCGGGGGCTGGGGGTGGGGACGATGGCGAGGACACGGGGGCTGGGTTCCCAGAAGATCGGGGAACACTGGCGTTTGCCGACCTCGCGGAGAGCTGGGGAGGGGCGGGCAGGGAGGCTGGGGCGCTGCTTGCCGCGCGGCGCGAAGTCCCTCCCCGCTGGGGGCGCCGAGGGGGAGGCCGGCGCGGTGCGCACGGAGCCCGGCCGCCTTCCCGGAACCGTGCGCTCTGCCCTGAGGTTTGCTCACCGCCCAGGACCCGGCGCTGCGGGCGGGGATGTGCCGGGCGAGGGCAAGTGGGCGGGGCAGCCTCTGCGCCCGGGCCGCCTCCTGGGGTATAAACCTGAGCACGCGGGCGCCTACACTGCAAGGCGCCTCCTACTGGACCAGTGAATCCGCGTTGCTCTCTGCTTGGTCTCACCTGCCTCCACTCATGGACCCCAACTGCTCCTGCCCCACAGGTAAGAGTTGGCTGGCTTCGAGCCTCCGGATGCCCCATCCCAGGCACAGGACGTGGGGTCCTTGGGGTGAGAGAAAGGGGAATTGTGAGTGGGAGCACAGGTGGACTCCTGTCATTATTCCAGGCCTTTTTTCCTAGCCACGGTCCTGGGGGGCATTTCCAGTCTCCTTTTGCCTCTGTTTTAAGTTTGGGGGTACTGAGGCTACAGGCCGCCCTTCTTGATGTTACCCAGCAAATCAAGGGACATTTGGGTTTGACTCTATGCTCTTTCCAGGCCTCAGAGCTGCCAAGGCTTGGTGGGAGGAAGGGACATTGCCTCCTTGGGTTTCGGCTCATAAGGTGCTGGCCCTCAGCCCCAATCAGCCTGGAGTCAGCCCCAGTCAGGTCTGGAGCCTGGGACCTGCCTGTGGAGGAAGTCAGGAGGGGACCTACCATCCAACACCCGAAGAGAGAAGCTGGGGCTTCTGCATGTGCCTGAGTGGGGCAGGAGCTCCCAGGGCTGGGCCCTGACAGAGCAGGAGGGGGAGGGAGGCATTGCTGACATCTGCTGTGGCTCCTGGGTCCCGCTCCTGCTCACTGCTGTCTCTCCCTTGCTGGCAGGCGGCTCCTGCAGCTGCGCAGGCTCCTGCACGTGCAAAGCCTGCAGATGCACCTCCTGCAAGAAGAGTGAGTGTGGGGCCTTCCCTGGGGGTCTGGGGGCCTGGGGCCTGGAGTCTGGGGTCTGGGCTGAGTCAGAGGAGGGAGCCCTGAGCTCAGCAGGCAGGAGCAGGACTGTGACCCTATGTCCGATCCCTTAGCACCTGAATTGGAGTCAGATGTGAAGGAGCCGTAAGGATGATTGTGTCCCAACCTCTCATTCTAAAAGTGTAAACTGAGTCCAGGTTGGTTACCAAGTATTGTCATAGATGAAGTCCAGCCCAGAACCTAGGTCCTCTGTGTCCCTATGCAGCTTTCTGTAGCCTCCAGTGTCCTGAGCACTTTATACTTGAACTTAGTGACAAGGTGCAGTTCCTCTGAACTGTGGATGGAGTCTTTTGCTGTAGACGCAGCCCCCAGCAGCCCTCCCACGCACCAAGCAACTCTGTAAGGGTTTTGCCCCCTCATCTGGAGGACTTTGTTGTTCCCTTGATTGACTGAAAGCCCTGTCACTGTCTCTCCAAGACTGCTCTGACCTGGGCTCAGATGGAGCAGGCAGCCTTTACCTGGAGTCTGAGGGCACTTTTCTCAGGACACAGCACTCATCCTCAAGTCAGGGTGCCCTGAGCCTGGGGACAGCTTGTGCCAGGCCTACAGATGGGAAGGGCAATTCCCCATAAAGTGTCCTCTGACTCTCACTCTGCCCTTTCTTCCCCAGGCTGCTGCTCCTGCTGCCCCGCGGGCTGTGCCAGGTGTGCCCAGGGCTGCATCTGCAAAGGGGCCTCGGACAAGTGCAGCTGCTGTGCCTGAAGTCTGGGGAGACCCTGCCCCAGATGTAAATAGAGCAACTTGGACAAACTTGTATTTTGCTATTTTTCACATGCACTGACTTCATGCTACATCCCTTTTTCTGTGAAATATGTGAGTTGTAATAAAAGTTGTCAATTTCATTCTGGCTCTGTTTTCCTTTATTTGTCTTGAGCAGGAGACTTCATGTCCATTAGGACTAGGGTGGAGTATTGGGCAGGAAGAACAGACCCCTGGTTTCTGCAGCAAAGATTAGCTCCTAACACACTGAGAGCCTTAAGCAAGTCAGGTTAGCTGAGTTTCAGTTTCTCAGATCCAAAGGAAAGCCTCCTATACATGGCATAATGGCATCAGGCACATAGAGGTCTCCACTGTCTTCACGATAAATGTTGGTGGCAGAGAAGCGTCTCAGTTTCTCATGTTCATTCCGTGGGCATCTCCCGGCCACCTTCAGTCCTCCGTGCTGCGTGCCCAGGGCTGCATCTGCAAAGGGCCACATGACCAGTGCAGCTGCTGGGCCTGATGTAGGGGAGACCCTGCCCCAGATGTAAATGGAACAGTGGGAACAGACCTGCATTTTTAAAAATACTCAATTTGACCCGATGCTTCTTTCCTTTTTCTATGAAATCACTGAATGACAATAAACTCACCTAGGTTCCTCTTGCTTCAAATGCCTCCTGATGTGTTGGAAACATGGGACTTGAGCTTTAGGAGAACCTGTGCCCTGAGGAAGCTGGGAAAATAGGCAGGAGGGGTGGGGCGGGGTCAAAGCCACTTGCAGTCTGGCCTGGGCTAGTCTCTGCTTTTTTTTTTTTTTTTGGCCACGCTTGCCACATGCAGAAGTTCCCAGGCCGGGGTTTGAACCCATGCCACAGCAGTGACAACATCATATCCTTAACCAGCTGAGCCACCAGGGAACCCCTTGCCTCTGCTTTTTTGAGCTATGGCAACATGTATCCTCTACCTCCTCCTGCAGAGTAACTGGGTAACTGGTATCTGTATCAACACCTATGTTCATGTTAGAGGGACGTATGATGTGCCCACTGTAGGCCCTATAACCCTGCTGGGGGCTCAGTGGCGACGTAACGTGGAGTCTGCAAAGCCCTGCAATTACAGATGGTCCTACAGACAGACAATTACCAAATAAAGGAAACAAAAGGGGAGTTCCCATGTAGCACAGCGGAAACGAATCCAACGAGGAACCATGAGGTTGCAGGTTCAATCCCTGGCCTTGCTCAGTGGGTTAAGGATCTGGCATTGCTGTGAGCTGTGGTGTAGGTCGCAGATGCGGCTGGGATCTGGCATTGCTATGGCTGTGGTGTAGGCTGACGGTTACAGCTCTGATTAGACCCCTAGCCTGGGAACCTCCATATGCTGAATGTGCGGCCCTAAAAAGACAAAAAACAAAAAGGAAAAGAGAAGAGAAGAAAAAAGAGCAAAAGGGCTGTGACTGGGAATGCTGTGACGGTGAGCTTGAGTGAAGAGACGTTTGCCCGTGGGCTTGACCGTCAGAGGGGACAGTTTGAGCGCAGGCCCTGACGTGGGAGAGAACTTGGTCTCTTCAGGAAAGAGCAAGGAGGCCACTGTGTCTGGGACAGTGTCTGAGGGAAGTCTGAGCTCCCTCTGGAGAGGGGAGAGGGGAGACCACGTGGCCTGTTCCTCTGAGGGACTCCTTCCTGGTTGCTCAGCAGAATCACTTAAATCAAAAGAGCTCCTGGGAGGGAGGGGATGTGGAGGAGATAAATTGGGAGTTTGGGATTAAGAGATAACACATTACTATATAGAGAACAGATAAACAACACGGACCTACTTAAAGCACAGGGAACTATATTCAATATTTTGTAAGAACCTATAATGGAAAAAAGGAGTTCCTGTTGTGGCTCAGAGGTAAGGGACCTGACTAGTATTCGTGAGGACATGCGTTCCATCCCTGCCCCTGCTCAGTTGGTTAAGATCTGGCATGGCCCTGAGCTGTGGCAAAGGCCAGCAGCCGCACCTCCAATTTGACTCCTAGCCTGGGAACTTCCATATGCCACAGGTGTGGCCCTAAAAAGCAAAAATAAAATAAAATAAAATAAAATAAAATAAAATAAAGAGTCCCAAGCTACCATCCCATTACCCTCTTCCCAGCCCCCAATCTGACTTCTTAGGTCTAAGACAGGCAGGGGGAACCCTCATTTTCGACAGGTACCCAAGGTTGCAATCCCCTGACACGGTCACACAGGATCATTTTGTGGAATGAACTGAGCCTCTGCCAGGCGCTATGTCCATCCCAGTCGGTGTTGGAAGCCAATTCCCCCAACACACAGCTGCCCATCCTGGGGCCTGAGGGAGCCTGGAGGAACCTGGTTGCTGTCAGTCTGTGGAAGGAGAGGCGAGCAGGCCCCTCCACGCGGGATGCCGTGTCTGAGTGTCTTTGCAGAGACCAAGCCAGGCTGAGAGGGCGCTCCAGCCTCCTGCGGGCTCAGGCTAGGGAAACACCACCTTCGGGGTGGGCTAATGTCCCAGCCACTGCTTCCTGGTGAGAGAGCCGGGCACGGCCTTGTGGGGGCTCCGGCAGGGGTATGACATGGCACGGCTCTGTTTGGTCTGGAAGTCCTGGTGCCAAGGTCGCAAATGTGCCTGGCTGTGGTTCTTTCCCAATTCCCCTTTGGAGAACCGCAGTTGCCAAACCTCTCTGGGGAAAGGTACATGATGTTTTCAGCCGGCCTGACAAACACAGTCACCCAACTGGCAGCTTTTTACTTTCCAAGCCGTGTTTGGAGTGACATCTCCCCAAGGGGTGGGGCGGGCATGACCATTATGGGCGTTTTGTGGGAGAGATTCATTTATAATTTTTTTTAAATGCCTGCATCAGAATGTTTTGTTTAATTACAGAAGTTATTACCTTGTTTAACTAGTAAAGCAATTAAACACATCAGCTCTGGAGCCAGACTGCCTGGCTAGAACCACAGCTCCACTACTCAGGGAATTTTGGGGCCCCTCTGTGCCTCATACATCTTATCGCTAAAGTGGGGACAAAAGCGCATTTGTGCTGCACTCGTTGTGAGGTTTAACGTGTCCAACACTGTTCTTGGCACATAAAAGGGCTCAGTAAGTGCTCCTTCCCTCTGGGCCAGACATGTGTCTGACAATCAGAAAGTGATCCATAAATGCTCTCTGTTTGGTTTATTGAGCACTTACTCGGCCCCAACTATTTGCAAATCATTGTGCGAGGCACCAAGAGGGCAGAAAACGAATCCATAAGACCCAATCCTTCAGCTGGAGGAGGTCTTATGCAAGTGCCTGTTGAATTCAGGGAGCATTTATTTATCACCTTAAGATACAGCTGCTGAGCTGGGGCAGAGAGTGACAGAGTCGGAACATTCCTGCCTTTGGGAGAACAGCCCGTTCCACAGGGCCTCTGGGATAAGCCAAGTGTGAGACAAGCTAGGACAAAGGTGGGGAGGCCTTGAGATTCAGTTTGTGATTCCATTTGACCAGGAAGCCAGGAGTAAACCCTATTCTCTATTCATTCATTCATTCATTCATTCATTCACATGGTCAATTCTTGGCCAGAACAGACTGGAGCATTGGTGAGTAGGCTGGAAGAGCAGGAGGCTAACTCTTCTGGAAGAAGGGAAGAAGAGGACATGACAGCCTGGCCCAATGCAGATGCTTCGTTTCCCCAAATGGAGCCAATCATATCCTCTCTCCTGAGAAGTGCGCATTCAAGGTGCAGGTGGTGGAGCAAAGGGTAATGGGACTCATGCTACAACTGACCAACGTCACGGGGACAGTAAAGAGTCCAGCCCATATGCTGGCCGTGAGGACCATTAGACCAAGCTGCATAATGGGTTTCTGAGAGAACTGCTGTGCTGCCCAGTCTTGTAGGGACCCAGAGGGGCTGAACATTGGCTGAGAAGAGTCCCGATGACACTTCACCTCCTTTTGAATTCCGAAAGCAAACCCTGCATCACTTAGGGCTCCTGGAGTGAAAGCAACAGAAATGGACTCTAACGAAGATAAATGAAACAGCAATACTTTGAAAGGGTATTGGGGTCCTCTGGAATTGACCGGAAATGGAGAATTAACCTCAGAAAATGGGCAGGGGGCTATGGGAGGGCAAGCAGCAGGCATGCCCCAGGAGCAGTCTGGCTCAGCTGCTGCAGTTGGCGCAGCCGTCTCCTGCTTCCGCTGTCCCCAAACACCCCCCTACCCCCATCGCCACCGGAAGGTCCCAGGAAATCCAGTTAGTTGAGGCTGGAGAGGAGGAGGATGTGGCCACCTTCAGATGCCCTAGTGGGAGGCAGGACTCTGCATACCACAGTTGGGCTTTCCTCCAGTGCCAAGAAGTCCCAGGAATTCAGCACATCAGGGAAACCAGTCAGCTGTCTGGGAGAGTTTAATAAAGTGATTTTTTTTTTTTTAAACAAAGGAGTTGGAAGGATTAAGAAAGAAACAAGAAATGGGAAGACTCCCAGGCCTGTAGCAGTAGCACCACTACCAAGCTTAGGGCTTGGGAGTTCCCACTTGTCACAACAGGATTGAGGGCATCTCTGAAGCACTGGGATGCAAGTTCAATCCCTGGCTCGGCAGAGTGGAATGCCATATGCTTTGGGGTAACCAAAAAGGGAAAAAAAAAGGTTAGGCCTGGAGGGTAAGGACAAGGCTGTCACTTTGTCCCAGAGAGACCAGTTATAGCTGTAAGAGGGGACACCCCAAAAAGAACTGTGCTCTTCAGATAGGTTGACATTCAACCTTGTGAGAAGGGAGCCTGGAAAACAGATTCTGTGACCCCCTGCCCTCCCTCTCCCATCTGCCAGTGTCCATTGGCTGAACCCAACCAGATACCGTGTGGGGTTAGATGCTGCCCCCGCCCACTCTTGGGCTTATTTAAGGAAGGGTGAGAGCGTGGCTGAAGATAGCCAGCAACCCGCAGACAGGGCGCGCCTCCACCAACAAAGGCCACGTGAGTCTCTTCCTTGAAACCTGGAAGAATGGAACTAATCCAAGGATGAATTCAGCTCTTTGGGTTTGGGGGGAGGGTCAGGCAAGTCTGCTCAGAGCCCCTGTGGGGTGGGGGGTAGAAGAGAAACTGAATCACGCACCTGTGTGTCCCCTTAGGACACTCACCTGGCCCCGCTGGCATCATAATCCCTGCTGGGTACTCAGAGTGATCAATGCAGCCACTCCTGGCTGGCTGAAGGCCCACATTCACTTCCCGCCCTGGGGCCAAGCTGTGAATTCAGCAAAGCCGGTCCCGGGTTCCCCCCACATCGAACGACCGGCCCCAGCTCCCTCTGCCGACTCTCCTGCAGACACTTCTGCTTAGTGAGAAGCGGGGTGGTTGGGGTCTGATGTAAAGGCTGGCTGGGTTGCAGCTCCAGGCCAGCAGTAGGGACTTCTCAGGGCTCAGAAATCCCTCCTCTGAGCCTCTGCCTCTGACTGAACAGACTTATTCTGGAGCACTCAAGGGAGGGGACAGAAGCAAGGTGGGGTAGCTGGTGCTGTCATCGAGGCTCCAGCGATATGCAGGAATAGGTGGACTAGAGCCTGGGATTCCAGAGGTTGCTTCGAAAGCTGGGGGATGGGATCTGAGCCCGAGCACCAGCCACCCTGGCCTGCCTGATACATCCTCGCCATCATGGGGTGGGGGTGGGGGTTGGTACAGCCATCACTGGGGTGGGGGTACAGCCACGCAGGCTGCCTAGCCTCTGCTCTGTCCCCGAGACACCTCCCCAGCACTCCTGCACCCCCACACCCCCATAGCAAGGCTAAGCCAGGACTTCCACTAGCAATTCAGTGACCTTGGGACACCCCAGCTGGGAAGCTTTACCAGTGTCACGTGGTCCTCCAGAGACAGAGGGAAATTCTTCATCCAGAGAAGTGACTTCTGGGAGTGGATTCAGGCTTGTGATGGACATGAATCAAGTTGGCTGTCCAGCATCCATCCCCCAGCTTCCTTTTAAAATTTTATTTATTTGTTTGTTAATTTTGGGGCTTCATTTGTGGCATGTGAAATTTTCTGGGCCAGAGATTGAACCCATGCCACAGTGGCTGCTGCAGCGACACCACCAGATCCTTAGCCTGCTATGCCACAAAGGAACACCCCATCAACTTCCTTTCGGGGAATACCCTCTGCCCCCATCAAACACAGACTTGGAGGGAGGGGAAATCCAGGTGTCCAGCTAAAAAAGCTAGAGGTCCAGACCTTTGCTCTTCAGGGAGCCTCAGCCAATCAGACATTCGCCTGTGGAATGCAAACATGGGCTAGAATGAGTTCCAAGGACACGCTTCACGGGCATGTGTGTTGATGGGATCCTTTGGTCCCCGAGACCAGATCTGTGGATCCTGCTTCCCAACCCTGTGGCATTTCCTTGTTTCAGCCCTCTTTCTGAGCCTGGTCCCCCACCTTCCAGCAAATGACCTTCCACTTAGTTCTATCACTTCTAATGAAGGAGTATGGCGAAGATGGTGATGGGGCAAGGGTGCGTCCTCCGTGGCATCACAGGACCACATGCTGTGCCCAAGAATGGCCATGAGAAATGCCCAGGGTTTGAGACTCTGAGGGCAGAGCAGGACCGGGGCCTGGACACCACCTCGCATCCTGAGTCACATTCCTTCTTGCCTGGGCCTGTGAGACACGCCCATGGGTGAGGTTTTATCTGGGCAGGTAGGCAGTTCCTGCCCTTAGGACCTGCCACTCTCAGGCCTGGGAAACTTCCTTTTCTGGCAGGGGTTCAACGTTTGTATCGATCAGGTGAGGCTTCTCATGCCTCTATGGGCCACATGGTGCCAGGTCCCTGGTACAGATGGAAAAAACGACATGAAAGCCTCAAAGACAAGCTCCCCTGGGAAAAAAGTGCCCAAAGAGGGCATGTGTGCAGGGCCCTTGGCACCCCTGAGTCTCCCGAAGGAGCAAACAATGTAAGAAAAGGCTTGGAGATGGGAATGAGAGCCTTGTTTGATCATTTCCCAGATAATGGGGAGCCATGGAGGGTTGTGGGGCAAGGGACCAATGTGATTGAGGCTGAGCATGTATTCATTCCTAGGTGCTTCCACTGTGCTGGGCAAGCACTGATTAGCAATGATGAATAAGACAGTCTTTGCCCACCAGGGGCCCTCAGTCCATAGTGTGGGTGTGTGTGGGTGGGTGGGGACTCAAGAACACAGGGTGATAGAGGGCATCAAGCAGATGCCCCACACTTGTCACCACCCCCACTTGCCACCACGCTGGTCCCAGCTACCATCTGCTCTCTCGTCCTAGTTTCCAGACTCATCTTCCCATGTCTGCCTTGCCTCCTGTAATCTATTCTCAGCCCAGCAACCAGAGGGATCTTCTGCTCAAAACCCTCCACTGGTTTCCATCTCACTCCCTGCAAAAGGCAGACTCCTCATGAGAGCCCGCAGGGCCAGCCCAGAGCGGGTGGACACACATCCTCCCTTGGAACGTTGGGACTTTTAAATTTCTGCCCATCAAAGACGTGCAAAAGGGTACCACACTGCAACTTTAATTTGCATTTTCTCTGTCGCTGAAGATGAGGAATATCTCTTCATAGGTTTCTTGCCAAATGTGGGTTGCTGTTTTTGTTTTGTTTTGTTTTGTTTTTTTCTGAGAAATGCCTGTCACTAACTTGTACTCACTTGAAAGAACTGAGTGAGGGAGTTCCCGTCGTGGCACAGTGGTTAACGAATCCAACTAGGAACCATGAGGTTGCGGGTTCGGTCCCTGCCCTTGCTCAGTGGGTTAACGATCTGGTGTTGCCGTGAGCTGTGGTGTAGGTTGCAGACGCGGTTCGGATCCTGCGTTGCTGTGGCTTTGGCGTAGGCCGGGGGCTACAGCTCTGATTAGACCCCTAGCCTGGGAACCTCCATATGCCGCGGGAGCGGCCCAAGAAATACCAAAAAAAAAAAAAAAAGAACTAAATTAAGTCCATGCTTTATCTGGAATTCCTTAACTTTTACCTAATGTCCTCTTTCTGTTCCAGGATTCCAGCCAAAATACCTCCGTATAAGAGTTCCCCGTGTGGCTCAACAATAACAAACCCAACTAGGAACCATGAGGTTGAGGGTTCGATCCCTGGCCTTGCTCAGTGGGTTAAGGATCCAGCGTTGCCATGAGCTGCGGTGTAGGTCACAGACGTGGCTTGCACCTGGTGTGGCTGTGGCTGTGGTGTAGCCTGGCAGCTGTAGCTCCGAATTGACTCCTAGTCTGGGAACCTCCATATGCCAAGGGTACAGCCCTAAAAAGACAGAAACAAACAAAACCCGTAAAACCACATTATAGCTAGTCGTCATGTCTCCTTGGGCATCGCTTGGCTGGGACAGTCTCCCAGACTTTGCTCGACTTGGCCACTATCTGAGGAGTGTTGCAAGATGCCCTCTACTGGAATGTGTCTGATGTGTTTTTCATCATTAGATGGGGGTTGTGCATTTGGGGAGGAAGACCACAGAGGCCCTCACCACCTCACATATCACCTTGACTTAGCACAAGCGACCTTCACCTTGCCCACCTGGCCGAAGTAGCCAGGTGTCTCTCCTGTACGGTTACTGTTCTCCACTCTCCATGCTTTGCTCTTTGGAAGGAAGTCACTTTATATTTAGGCATCTACGGAGTGAGAAGTTTTGCTCCTTCAGGGCAGGTGTCTACACACACTAGTTGAAATTCTGCTACACAGGTAATTTATATCTTCCTCATTTATTTACTCATTTATTATTTATTTATGTCAGCATGGATTCGTGGGTATTTATTTTACACTTTGGGTTTGTAATCCAAGAGGACTTTATTTTGTTCCTCAAATTGTTTCAGCTGTAGCCATCAGGAGCTCTTTCAATTGGTTCCTGTGTCCCTTTGACATACCCCTGTCTTTGTGAATTTTCTTTTTTCTTTCTTTTTTTTCTTTCTGTCTGTCTGTCTTTTTGTCTTTCTTTCTAGAATGTCATTACTTTCTGTTTGTGCCTACTCTTTATGAGTTGTTTATATCCTTTTTCTCTGTCTCTCTCTCTCTTTTTTGGCCACCCCGTAGCATATGGACTTCCCCAGCCGGGATCGGGTCTGAGCCACAGGTGCAACCTATGCAGCAGTGGCAACACCTGATCCTTAACCTACTGTGCCGGGCCAGAGATGGAACTTGGGTCCCAGCGCTCCAGAGATGCCACTGATCCCGCTGTGCCACAGAGGGAACTCTGAGTTGTTTGTATCCTTTTTACTGCATTGTAAGTGTTCATTATGCACTCTTGAAATGTATTCTTTCTGTTTTGATGGGCAAAAGTTATTTATATTAAAGCAGTCAGATTTATCAAATTTTATAATATAATCCATTTTTGGTGGTTTAAGAAATTGTTTGCTACTCCAAGGTCTAAAACACATTTGAATACCCCAAAATATCTAAAGTATATCTCGTAAAGTTTTGCTTTTCAGTAGAAGTCCTTCATCTCTCTTGGAATGGATTTTTGCAATAGTGTTGAGCCAAGCATCCAATTTCATTTTTTTCCTCGTAAGTGAGCAGGTCTATTTAGTGAAAGTTCCTTCTTCCTTTCACTGATCTGACTGACCACTTCTGTCATACATGAATGTGCCATGGATGTGGGAGAACATTTCTGGGCTCTCTTGGCTAAAGCTGCAGGATAAGCCCTAATGGCTAGCAGTGACAAGCTCCTCTCTCCTCACCCCTGCCCACACCCCCCGCCCACCCCCAAACCCTGCTAGTCTTCAGAAAAGTCCTGGCTATTCCTGGCTCCCTGCTCTTCCATATACATTTTAGAATCATCTTATAAAAATTGCATGGAAAAAATTCCTGTGGATTCTGATGAGAATTGCATTGAATCTATGGATCAATTTGGAGGAAGCAGACTCCCCCCCCCCCCTTTCTGGCTTAAATAACAAATGTATTTTCTCGCAGTTCTCGGATCAGGATGCCAGCTTGGTTGGTTTCTGGTGAGAACTCATCCTGGCTTGCAGACAGCTGCCTTCCCCTTGTGTCCTCACATGGCAGAGGGAGAGGATGAGAGCAGACGTCTTTAGAGCACTAAATCTTCCCACCACAAAATGCTAGAACTTCAGGGCAGTGCTGGTAGACGTTTAATGACCAGTTCTCTAAGCAAAAAAAAATGCATCCGGGGGTTACTGCTCTGGCGCAGCAGGTTAATGATCCAGCTTGTCTCTATGGAGGCACAGGTTCTATCCCTGGCCCAGTGCAGTGGGTTTAGGATCCAGGGTTGCTGCAGCTGTGGTGTGGGTCGAAGCTTCTGCTCAGATTTGACTCAGATTTAATCCCTGGCCCTGGAACTTCCATATTCCACAGGCACGGTCCTAAAGGAAAGAAAGAAAGAAGGAAGGAAAGAAAGAAAGAAAGAAAGAAAGAAAGAAAGAAAGAAAGAAAGAAAGAAAGAAAGAAAGAAAGAGAGAAAGAAAGAAAGAAAGAAAGAAAGAAAGAGAGAAAGAAAGAAAGAAAGAAAGAGAGAAAGAAAGAAAGAAAGAAAAAAAAGGAAGGAAAGAAAGAGAAAGAAAGAAAAAAAAAGAGAAAGGAAAGAAAAGAAAGGCTGAAGATTTAGCAACACTGGGTCCACTCTTCCCCACAGTGGCATTGAGCTGGGACGGGTGGTGACTGTCACTTGAGAGCCTCCAGCTTGCCACAGTCCCCACCACTCCCTATTTTACTCACTTCTGGTTCACTTCACCCTTTTTATTACCACCCTGGCCACAGAGACACCTGAGATTTCAGTCCCCAGAGACTGTCAGTTCCTCTGGGACAGCGATGGGGCCCATCGTCCCATGTTCTCGCCCAATTCAGTGCGGCAGCATTACTGGCCAGGGGGCTGGGCTACAGAAAGCAGGGCCCCAGGGAGCCGTGGTGTCACTTCATCAGGGGCAGGACTTTGTTGTTTGTTGGTTGAATCCAGGGTGTCTCAACCTCAGCACCCTGGGTCGGATAACTCCTTCTTGTGGGGGCCATCCTGTGCACTACGGGGTGTTTAGCCGCATCCTGGCCTCCACCTACCCAATACCAGTAGCACTCCCCTAGCTGTGACAACCAAAATTACTTCCAGATTATTGCCAAATCTCCCCTGGGGGGCAAAATAATCTCCAGCTGAGAACAGACATAATTATTCATTTATCTTCTAAGATCTTTCTTTACATCAAGACTCCGGGAAAATGTGGAAGGAATAGCAGTTAGATTGAAAGCTACATGTATTTTTTCAAGAATCAGCGACATCGAGTTGCCGTGGTGGCTGAGCAGTTAACCAGCCCAGCTAGTATCTATGAGGGCGCCCGTTGGATCCCTGGCCTCACTCAGTGGGTTGAGGATCAGCGTTGCCCTGAGCTGTGGTGTGGTTCGCAGACGCGACTCGGATCTGGCGCGGCTGTGGCTGTGGTATAGGCCAGAAGCTGCTGCTCAGGTTGGACCCCTATCCTGGGAACCTCCATGTGCACCCCCCGCCAAAAAAAAAGAAAAGAAACAGTTAACATAATTTAGCTAGGTTACCCAGAATTCTAGGCGTCATAGAGCCCAGCTCTAGTTCAAATCTGCAAGCCTGAGCACTTTATAGTTTAAAAAAGGATTGACTTCTTTTACTGGTTGTTTTCTGCCCCCTGGTGGTCATCTTGTTCATTGCCAGTTGGAGAAAATCCCAATTTACCCTTATCAACCAACCAGCATTTTAAAAGGTTATGACAATCAAACTTGCTTTGTGTAAATCCTAAAAGGGAGTTCTAAGTTCCCAGCTGACAGACAGACACTTGGGAAAATAGTTTGGAGTTAGCATGAACTGACAAGGCGCCCCTCGCCTTTTACCTAGGGCCTTAGTTTGAATTTTTAGGACACATTTTGCCCCCAACTTCACTGTTGCTAATGGCCCTATTTGGAATGCATTTATAATTTATAGTCAGTCACAGTTGAATTCATTTTGTGAAGATGTTTTTGACAATTTCATAGTACAATTGGAGGTAATTAGACATATTTAGGGAGTTCCAGCTGTGGCACAATAGGATCAGTGGCGTCTTGGGAGCGCTTTAATTTGCAAGTTTGCCTTGTCTGACTTATTTCTTACTGTTTCTTAGCTGCATGACCTTGGGCAAATTACTTAACCTCTCTGTGCTTTAACTGTTTCCTTTGCGAATGAGAGTTTTTAGTAGTTAGTATCTCCCTTACTAAAAGAGCCTACACTACAGCCGCAGCAACAGAGGATCCAAGCCACGTCTGCAACTTACACCACAGCTCACGGCAATGCCGGATACTTAACCCAGTGAGCAAGGCCAGGGATGGAACCCCTATCCTCATAGTTACTAGTCTGGTTGATTACTGCTGAGCCACAACGGGAACTCCCCATCCATCTTTTTATAAGGATTTTATTACGGAAATTTTGAGACATATGTGAAGGAAGAGAGTAGTGTAAAATGAAATGTACCCATCCTCCAGCTTCAACAAATGTCAACATTTCTCCATACTCTGCAGGATACCGCTAATGATGGCATCATATGCGTCCTAAGCGTGTGCTGTAGTGTATCAAGCTTGGTCCCTATGGTTGGCAAATTAAGACTTTCTTTTTTTAGGAGTTCCTGTCATGGCTCAGTGGTTAACGAATCCAACTAGGAACCATGAAGTTTCGGGTTTGATCCCTGGCCTTGCTCAGTGGGTTGAGGATCTGGCGTTGCCGTGAGCTGTGGTGTAGGTTGCAGATGCGGCTCAGATCCCTAGTTGCTGTGGCTCTGGCATAGGCTGGCGACTACAGCTCCGATTGAACCCCTAGCCTGGGAACCTCCATGTGCTGCAGGAGCGGCCCAAGAAATGGCAAAAAGACCAAAAAAAAAAAGACTTTCTTTACTATGATAATGGGATTTAAGTGTCTTGAAGTTATTGATAGAAGTTCAGGACAATCCTAAGATTTGGCAGACATGCCAGCCTGTTTTAGGCATTGCCCTGCTCCCTCCTGTGCCCAGCACTGACCCTCTTCTGCCCATATGCAGAGCTGGAGACAAGAATTCTGTGCATGTGACTGCTGAAGGCAAGAGGGAAACCGATCAGGGAATGAGGGGGCCTAGCACGCATGTGTCGCCAGGGACCCTCTATCCTTGACCTCTCCCGATGGGGTGCTCTGGGGCAGAGGTCATACCGCTGAACTGTCCTGCTGTGAGCAAGGAGGTGGGCTTTTATTCTCTCACACCTACTCAGGGGTGGGTTGCAACCTCCCTGGCAGCTTAGGGGGAGGCAGAGGCCACAGGGTTAGAAGGAGGATGGTGACAGCCTGTGAGGGGGTCTGGAATGCCCACACACCCACGTCCTGCGTCACCCCAGCTGACACCTATAGATGAGTGAGGTTTCCTAAGAAGCTATCTGTGAGGTTAAAGCAACTCTAACCCCCAGTCGCACATATGTCACTGTATTTGGGGACAGAGTCTTTAAAGAGATGATTGAGTTAAGGTGAGGTCACGGAGGGGGCCCTCATCCAATATGACCAGTGTCCTTCTAAGACAAGACTAGGACACAGGCACTCAGAGAGGGAAGAGCATGTGAGGACACAGTAAGAGGACAACCATCCACAAACCTCAGAGATGGGCCTCAGAAAGAAATCAACCCGCTGGCACCTTGAATTTGGATGTGTGGCCTCCAGAACAGCGAAAACAATGAATGTCTGTTGTTTATGACAAAAACAAAAGCAAAGGCGAAAAAACTTCAAAGCTCTTGGATTAAACTGGAAGGTTTGGGGCTGGAGAGGCGGGAGGCAGGAAATGAATCTCTCCTCTTTTCATATCCGGCTGCAGAGCCCACAGACACCCAAGCTCAGGCTGCAGCGAGATATGGAAGGAGATGAAAGATGGGGCTGCCGGATGGCTCACATGGAATTTGAGAAAGGAAAGAAACAAACACAAATCAGCCGATAAATAGAGCAGGAGGCTGCGGGAAGATGTGGGCGAATAAAGGGGGAGGCGGATAATCCTAAGATTTGGCAGACGTGAGCCTTTGGAGGAAGCTGGCAGGGGGCAAAGGAGTCGCTGAGGAGGGGGTGCTTAGATCCCGGGATGGAGCTACTGAGTCAGGAAGGAGGGGTGCCCGCAGACAGGAGGGCAGTGTGGGACTCGACTGGCTGCCTCAGAAAGTTTAGGTTCAATATGCAGAGGAATGTGGGCTAAAGATAAACACCCTCATCTCTAGCAGGGTGAGACGTGACTTTCTGAAGGTCATCAGCCTGTCATCCGTCCTGCTACAGGACACCCAGGAGGAGGAGGAGAGCCACCACTGCAATCGGCACCCCCCCCCGGGGGGAGGGGGCTGCATCACACCCCACCCCCCATGTTTCACTGGACAGGAATGTGGACCATAAGGATCAAAATAGTTAAAACTCAGGGTCTCCACACAGGCATGGAGCACAGACTTGTGGCTGCCAAGGGGGAGGGAAGGGAGCAGGACGGCCTAGGAGTTTGGGGTTGGTAGATGCAAACTATTACATTTAGAATGGCTGGGCAATGAGGTCCTACTCTACAGCACGGGGAACTCTGTCCAATCACTTGTGATAGAACATGATAGAAGATAATATGAGAAAAAGAATGTATGCATATTTATCACCAGGTCATTTTGCTGTACAGAAGAAATTGGCAGAACATTGTAAAGCAACCATAATTTAAAAAAAACAAGAGCAAAAATCTGAGTCTCCAGACCATGGCCCTAATGGGACCATCTCAGTAATGGTCTCCTCCGTTAAAGTGGCATGTACTACAGTCACCACCACTCCCTAATGCCTCATACCGGCCCTCTTCACTCACTTATGAGATCTGCTGACCCTGCGGGGATTGTGGCGTCCCATTCACCAAGGATTTGAGGAGTCTAACCTCAATTATATTGTCTCTTGAAACTTTTTTTTTTTTTTTTTTTTGGTCTTTTTGCCTTTCCTAGGGCCGCACCCACGGCACATGGAGGTTCCCAGGCTACGGGTCTAATCGGAGCTGTAGCTGCCAGCCTACGCCAGAGCCACAGTAACGTGGGATCCAAGTCACATCTGCGACCTACACCACAGCTCACGGCACGCAGGATCCTTAACCCACTGAGCCAGGCCAGAGATCGAACCTGCAACCTCATCGTTCCTAGTTGGATTCATTAGCCACTGAACCACAATGGGAACTCCGAAACTCCATATTCTAACCCTGGCTACAGCATTTCATCTCAGGCCCAGGAAAGCAAAGGCACAGGGGTGGGCGTGAGTGGAAGGGAAAGACCAGCATGAACTGTCAGGATGCGAGCCCTGGACCCAGACTGTCGGGGTTCAACGCCTGACTCCAGGCCCAGCTGTGAGAGCTTGGAAGGTTGTTCAGCACCGCCTCCCCCCCGCCCCCCCGCCGCCCCAGTCCCCTGGTATCTAGTTTTCTCATCTATAATACAGGGATAGTGAATGGAATAAACGCATGTTAAGTTCTTAGCCCTTGTGAAGTGCTCAATAAATGTTAACTATTTGTGTGATTCCAAGTAAAACTGGGTCTCCTAACACTGAGTTCCCCTGCCAAGTTTCTGATTAATCTCTCCATTCGACACTTCAGTCCCTTTCTTGTCCCACACTTGTTCCTCGGGAGGATGGAAGAGTATCAAAGACAAGGGGAGGATTGCAGCTGAGCAGGAACCTGCAGGGCCTTCCCAGGACAGACTCCCCCCCCCCCCGCCCCCCCACCATGTCCTCTGCCTGCCTCTTGTTTACAGAAAAATTTTAGCCTCCTAGGCCTTCCCCCAGTGCCAAACAATACATTTAATCAGAGACATGAGAAAAGTGCAGAAACAAAGGAAACTAGCGAAGCAAGGCAAAATAACAATAGTTCAGCCATTAAACAAAGTCAGAGGCTTTCAGGTCTTCCTCAAGAGCCAGAGATAATATCCTGAGCCAGATCCTTCTCCGATGTTTTGCGGAGACTGAACCCACAACCCACCCCCCACCACTCCTCCCACCAGCAGGTGGAAGAAGTTAACTGTAGGCTGCCCTTGAGCAAGCTCGAAGACCCCTGAATGGTTGGAACCAGCAGGCTGATGGCCGTGCCTCCCAATTACCTCACCAGCAACCAATCAAGATGCTCCATGAGCCGATCACGTGCCCCTCGCCCTGCTGCACCCTCTCTCTGTCTTTAAAAACCTTTCCCTGAAACCCATCCGCTCCAGCTGCCTGGACTCCATGCTGGACGCCCTGCGATACACGCTGCACCTTCGTCCACCACGACTGGTGTCCGTAGATGGGCTTTACTGCACGCAGGTGAGTGGACTCAAGTCTGGTTTGGTAACACTAGCTCTGGACACTGATGTCACCATGCCTTGTGCTGTGCGCTTCCGCTGGCCCTCAGCTCCAGCCGCTCCAGGCAGGCCACACAGGTAGTCTCCCCGCTGTCCCCTGCTGACCACGGGCCTCTGTGATGGGCCCTGCTTGCACCCCCCAGGCCCAGTATAGGCAGCAGCGGCCCCCGCATTCCTGCACCTTCCCAACTGAGGACCTCCTCCAGGACCCTGAGTGTAGTGGGCCCAGGCCTCTCTCCCGAACTTCACCCCATCCCCACCTTGTGGTCCTTTGGAGCGTGGGGAACCTTGAGAGCCACATGGCTTTCACACCCCCCTCCCCAGTTCCAGAAATCACATCTGTCCTGTGCTCCTGCATCTCAACACCCCGAGGAAGGCGGTGACAAAAATGCCAATTCTAGAGTTCCCAGTGTGGCTCAGTGGTTTAAGAACCCAACTTAGTCTCCATGAGGATGTGGGTTTGATTCCTGGCCTTGCTCAGTGGGTGAAGGATCCAGCACTGCTGTGAGCTGTGGTGTAGGTCACAGACACGGCTCGGATCTGGTGTTGCTGTGGCTGTGGTATAGACCGGCAGCTGCAGCTTGGATTCTACCCCTAGCCCCGGAGCTTTCATGTGCTGCAGGAGGGGCTGTAAAAAGGCGTGGGGGGAAACCAATTCCTAGAGTTCCAGCAGTTTAAGGATCTGGCATAGTCACTGCAACATCTCAGATCAACATTGTGTTATGGGTTCGAACCCTGGCCCAGGAACCTCCACCTGCCATGGGCACGGCCATTTAAAAAAACAAACAAAAAAGCCAACTCCTAAGCTGAAAAATGTCAGTTTCCTAGATCCCATGAATCAGAATCTCTGAGTCAGGGCTGGCAATTCGTAAAACACTCCCCCCCCCAAGTCAAGACTCAAAACATACCCATGACCCAAGTCAAGACTCAAAACATACCCATGACCCTAATAGTTCCTCCTCTTTTAGTCAAAATGCTCCCCCTCTCACCCACCCACACCATCCTTTGATTTCTATCCCATGTTAGTTTTGTTTATTCATGAACTTCAGGTAAGTGGAATCCTACAGCAAGTACTTCTTTGTTCTGACTTCTTTTACTCAGCCCAGTGTTTCTGAAATTCATCTGTATTATTGCATATGTCCGTAATTTATTCCTTCACATCTCCGAGCTTCCGTTGTAGGCCTGCTCCATGGTTTGCTTAGCCATGCTTCTTTGATGGACATTCAGGTTGTTTTCGGTTTGGGGCTATTATGAAGAAAGCTACAGGGGGTCCTGGTTGCCTCGTTAAGGATCCTGTGTTGTCATTGCTGTGGCTCAGGTCACTGCTGTGGTGCAAGTTTGATTCCTGGACTGGGAACATCTGTGTGTCATGGGCCCAGCCCCCCAAAGAAGAAAGAAACCAAGCTGCTTTTTTTTTTTTTTCCTCTTTGGGGCCACACCCGCAGCATATGGAAGTTCCCAAACTAGGGTCAAATGAGAACTATAGCTGCCAGCCTACACCACATCCACAGCAACGTGGGATTCGAGCAGCGTCTGCAACCTGCACCACAGCTCAGGCAACACTGGATCCTTAACCCACTGAGCGAGGCCAGGGGTTGAACCCACATCCTCATGGATACTAGTCAGATTCATTTTTGCTGTACCACAATAGGAACTCCTGAGCACTCTTAGGTCTTTTTGTAGATAATGTGATTTCATTTCTCTCCAGCAGTGGAATTGCTGGGTCTTTATTAGAATCTGCCACACTGTTTTCTAAAGTGGTTGTAGCCTTCACATTCCATCTAGCAGAATGTGAGAGTTCCAGTTGCTTCACATTTCTGTTAACACTCGTTACTTTCGGACTTCAAACTGTGGTTATTCTAGTGGGTATGAAGTAGTGGGTCATTGTGGTTTGAATTTAGAGTCTCTGATGACGAAGGATGTGGACTATTCATGTTTCTTGGTATTTTTATAAGGTCTTTCATGAGGTGCCTATTCAAGTCTTTTGACCATTTAGAAAAATGAAGTTCTCTTTTAAATTATTATTAATAATTATTCATTTTCACTAGTTCTTACATCTATTCTTATAGTGTAAGCCCTGTTTCTCCTGTTGGCACTCTTCCTCCTAATACATGCATGCATGTACACACACACACATGCCATGTGGAACAAAGAATCTGGAACCTAAGAACTCAAGATATGATGGGTCAGAGACAATAGTTTTGCCCCGAATATCCATCCCTTTCCTTTCAGTAATAAGAACCCAATGATTACCTGGGATGTGGTCATCCAGTTCAGATTCCATTTCCCAGCCTACTCTGAAGCCCATGGTGGCCATGTGACCAAGTTGTGTCCAGTGACTGGTAAGTGGAAGAGGATGTAAAACCAGAGGAATATATCCTCCCTCGAAGGGAATGAGGAGCTGCTTCAGGTCCCTGCCCTCCTTTCTGCTAGATGAAACCTAGGCATGATAGCTGGATCCTAAGCAGCCACTTTGGACAGTGAGGCAGGATGCTAGGGATGGTAGAGCATCATTGCAGAAGCCTGGGTCCTTGATGACTAAGGAGCCACCACCTTGTCTGGATGGCCTCTCTTCAGACTTCCCTTTCATGACTAAGAAGTAATATCTTACCTTGTTTAAACAACTAGGTGTGGGTATTGTTACCATTATTGGGTTTTGTTTGTTTACACAGCTGAGTCAAATACTAACCTCTACACCTGGCTGTTTTTCTTTGAGAGGATAAAAGAAAATCAACTTTTCATTCCTTTGTTACAGATGCTGACCAAAAAAAAAAAAAAAAAGAAAGAAAGAAAAAAAAAAAAGACTAGACAGCAATTAATTTCTCTGGGACTTCTTTTCTTTGGAAAGAAATTGAAGAATCTGGAACATTCTTACAGTCTCTTGCATTTTCAAAGCACTTCCAAGCACATCTTTCCATGGAGTCTCATCATGTCCTGCCAGATGGGTTGGACTTGGACAAGCATTGGCTTCCCGTGACACATGGTGGGGCTGAGATTCAGATGGCAAGTGAATTGCCCCCTGCTTATCCCCTGACACCCAAACAAGTCACAGGCATAGGATCCCCTGATTTTTTGCCCAGGGCATTATGGGAATGCCTGAGAACCACAGTGGTACAGTGAGGTCTGGCCATGGAGCATCTCAGAGGGCAAAATTCTGTTGCCCCAATGACAGGCAGTGTGCCAGGGCTGGGACGTGGGTATGGCAAGGAGGTGCCCGCTGGCACCACCCTCACTGCTTCTCTTGCCTCCTCTGAGTCCCTGCTGTGGGATGTGCAGCTCAGCCCCTTCTGTCTAAGCAGCAGCCCCTCATTGCTGATCATCCTTACTAAAAAGGCAAAACCCTGGGCTGCAGCATCTGACCAGTCTGGGTTCAGATCCTTTTCTGGTTCCTTAGCTACAGGACCTTGGCAACGTCCTCTGCTCAGCTTCCTTTCCCCTGTGAAACATAGGGATACTTTGAAAGAGTTGTTGGAAAGATTAAATTAAACAGCATAAATGTCTGCCATACAAGGTCCTTTCCCCTAACTCCCCCCCGCCCCACCGCTTGCTAGTTTTGAGCCACACGCACAGCATATGGAAGTTCCCAGGCTAGGGGTCGAATTGGAGCTACAGCTGCTGGCCTACACCACAGCCACAGCCACAGCCACCCGGGAGCCAAACGGTGTCTGTGACCTACGCTGCAGCTCACAGCAACGCCTGACCCCCAATCTACTGAGAGAGGGCAGGGATCAAACCCACATCCTCATGGATACTAGTCAGATTTGGATTCGTTTCCTCTGCACCACAGTGGGAAATCCAAACTTTCTCTTTTTGATAGTGGGGTTCTCCAGCATTCATTGTCCCAGAGAAGCGAGAAGCTGTTAATTCATTGTATGCTAATTACACATCTTCTGATACAAAGTATGATGCTGACTATTCGCCAGGTAGAGATAAAGCAACTCCCATGCACTCTCAGAGTCAGCTATTGAGTTAGCACCCATTCCCCGCTTGCTGAAAGGAAGCAGGGAGCAAAGAGCTCTCTTTGCCAACATAGATCATAATGGATCCTCCCTAAATGGCACCGCTGGGGTGAAATGAAACAATGGGCTAGGTCCAGCCCAGTCAAATCCACAAGTTCAAGTCCGTTTCTTCTCAGGTTATTGTATTCCTTTCATTCACTCAATACGTTTATTAAGTGCTTATTTTATACAAGGCCTTGCATTGAAATGAACATATTTTAATTTTACTTGCACGAATTAATTTCTTTAAGAAAAGAGAAACATTGATTATTGCCAGGATAAATTTTTTTTTAATCCTGGAAATTGATTGATGATTTTAAAAATTGAAACCATGTTGGTTAAAACCTCTCCCTTTAGATCGTCCAGTTTAGGAGTTCCTGTCATGGCTCAGTGAAAATGAATCTGATTAGCATCCATGAGGACACAGGTTCGATCCCTAGCCTTGCTCAGTGGGTTGGGGATCTGGCGTTGCCATGAGCTGTGGTGTAGTTTCCAGGCGAAGCTCGGATCTAGTGTTGCTGTGGCTGTGGTGTAGACCAGAAGTTACATCTCCGATTTGACCCCTAGTTTGGGAAGCTCCATAGGCCATGGGTATGGCCCTAAAAAGACCAAACCAAACAAACAAACAACAACAAAAAACAGCTTAAACTGAACTGTGAAACAAAAGATCAGACTTCTCATAATACAAAATCAAGTGCATTACAAAAAGTAAATGTCTTGAAGACATATATGGATTAAAAAGGTAAACAAATATATTTTCCATTAAAACTGTATTATCAGCCAGGTGGATAAAGAAACTTTTGTTCTTATCTGAGTGCCACTTTCCTGACTTTCTGAGGAGTGTTTTTAATTTTCTCCTCTAAAAAACAATGAAAAAAATAAAAATGAGACATCTAAGACTTCAGACAGGGGCTGTAGCCTGGTAAGTACATGTGAAATGGTTTCCATACAGGTAAGCTCTGACCTTGGTTCACAGAAATCTGAGGGTTCAGGAGTCTTCTAGCTCAAGGCAAGAGAGGTTCTGGTGGTATTAGTGTTTCAGAAAATGCTTCCAGTGCCCAGAAATATTACAGAACCACTGATCACCAAGGTAGGGTCACATACAGGAGCTGGCCCTGCCTCACTATGCCACACATGCCACTGTTAGCCTAGACTTGGACCAGATGCTGAGGGTGCCAATTCTATTTAGCAGTTGGGTGTTGGAGCCACCATTCTGAGAGTCCTGGGGCCAGTGGGTTGTGCTGGACCTTTTTCAACTAACATTCACCTGGCGCCCCCTGGTGGAATAAAGCTGAACATGCCATGCTGCAGCTGTTAAGGCCTCGCCGTCTGATGAAAGTTATACACAACTGCAGTGTCCTATGATACGTGGTATAGGGTGGGGTGGGAAGACAGATGGCAGCTTTGTCCTGGTGGGTCAGAGACACTTCTGCTCAATTCTAGAGTATTGTGGCAACAGGCCCTGCTAGAAAGAAAAAAGTTAGCATTTATTGAGCGCCTACTATGTGTAAGATTGCTCTAAGCTCCTAATATGTATTAACTAATTTAATCCTTAGACAACCCTTCATGGTAGATTATTATTATCTTATTATTATCCATGTGGGGATACTCACAGCATGAAAGAGGTAATCTCCCCCAGAATACACCTGCATGTTCTTGGACAGGAGAAGCTATGGTGGAAAGCTCCAATGCCACCCGGTGTCCACTACTGTCCACCAGGCTTGTTTGCTGATACTAATTTTCTCCTGGGTTTTCAGAGAAACATTAAGTCCTCTGATTTCTAAGAGTGGTAATAGCTAGGAGTCTGTTTCTGTTTTCTACTTTCATTTTGGGGGATACTTCTTTTGTCATATGTTATTTTCCCCTCTGAACCTCCAGCTGCAAATACATTTAATAATCAACCACGACAGAGCCCCTGACAGATGGGCCTCAAAACAGATGGCTCCACTGAAAGGCAGAAATTGAAAACGGAGGGTAATTTGAACCAATCAAGAAGATGGGGTCTCCAGGAGGCGAAGTTCCTGCAGAAACTCTAACCATATTTCCCAGGCTCCTTTACGTTTTTCACCTGCACATGAGACTTCCTGTGGATGGATCCAACTTTTTTTTTTAAACATCTGGAACGTTGAAAAGGAAGAGCGAGAAGCCCTGGGGCCTTGTCAATCAGATTCACTTTTCTTTTGGCAAATTCAGCATCAGTGACAAATTGTGCAATTTGACATAAACAAAGTTGATAGATGTCAGCAAAGCTGTTTTGAAACAGCAGCAATGAAGAGATGTGAAGGATGGTCTTTTTTTTTTTCTTTTTTTGGCAGTAGTCAGTTTGTTTAATAACAAATAAAACAACCAGATGTTTAAAAAATCCTACCACCTTCACCATGTCATCTGAGAGTTAGCTGCTGATTAATAAGAATGTGGGATTTTTTTCCAATCTCAATTCAGAAACTTGGCAAGAAAGACCACTTAAGGATTTCACTGGATAGCTCTTTCAGAGTTCGTCCGTGAGGGCTTTTTTTTTTTTTTTTCCGGACTAGAAAACACTGGCCTCGAGATCAAAAGACTTGAGTGTGGGCTCTGGTCTACCACTACTTCCCTCTGCAGCCTTGGGTAAGTCATTTGTTCCTCCTGGAGTTTAGGGTCCCCCAGGATGCTTGATGATGATTAGCCCTGCACTGCTGCCCCTGGGTTGTGGCAAGGTTCAAGTGCAATGTTAGATGTGAATCACTTTTTCTTTCATTTGAAGTTTATTCATCTTTTCTTTGAGATATCGTTTCATCTGGTAAAGTAAATGAATCTTAAGTATAAAGCTCAATACCTTTTTACATATGTATGTACCTGTATTGCAATTCAGATCAAGATAGGTTATTACTGGCACTCCAAAAACTTTCCTGTGCCTTTGCCAGTCAAGAGATTCACTTTGCTTGTTCTTGAACTTGATAAAAGTAGAATCACATAGTATGTATTCTTATATGTCTGGCTTCCAAGTCGACACAGTAGTTTCCGAGATCCATTTGCAGCAATACAGGAATCATAGTCTCTTAACCCACTGCACTATGGCAGGAAATCCAGGAGAGAATATCTTTACGTGTCCTGGGTCGGTCAGGAACTCTGACCGAGCCCAAGGATTATGAGCCATTTTAAAGGGTAAGAACTGTCTATCTTGTTTGATCAGCAACATCTTTATGCCCAAATGATGGAGTTCACCCTGAGGATAACACAGAAGAAAGATGGAAAGTGCCCGGATACTGTGAGCTGCTGGATCGACCACCCTGACATCTCCTTCCAAACTTCTAATTAGATTGAAAACATTTCCTTATTGTTCGGGCCAATTTCAATAGGTTATCTGGAGCTCAAACATCCTGACCGATACACCGAATGATCCCAGTGTTCCTCCAGCGAGCCTGGACCTGCTCTCAGCATCCTGAGCACAGGACTTCTGGTAGACCTGACCAAGTGTGAACACACAGGAGCTAGTGTTCCAGTCAAAGCCTGTTTGCCATCTCTGATTATGCCAAGTCACCTTTTGTGCAGCTGAAATGAAATTCATCTGAAGTGCAAAGTAAGACGCATACCCTTTTAGGCTTTTCATGACTTTTAAAGAATATTGCTGATCATTCAGGCACAGATCACACAGCATTATGCAATTTGCTGCCACCCACTAAGAACCTCTCTGGCAGCAGCAGCTCAAGATAGGAGGCAATTGTGGCGCTGGATTCTGTGTGTCATTTAGACATATTGCTTGCTTTCCTTCGTGGTACCACATGCTGAGGGTGGTGGGGAATACCAAAGAAGTGGAACAAGGTTCTAAACTGCAAATGGTTGAGGGGAGGGAAGGGATATGAATTCTGGGAAGCAAAAATATTGAATATTCCACAGTGTTTAACTTTTTAAAAACTTTTTATTGCGTAATGAATAATATATGTGTGGTAAAGTACCCTGATCTTAAATGTACTGCTTAATGAATTTTTAAAAAGTGAATACATCCATGTCCTCAGCATCCAGATGAAAAAACAGAACATTACCAGACCTCAGAAAATTGTCTCATTTCAATTCCTAGTCAACAATCCTTCCTCCCTTCCAAATTCCCACCGACCTGACAATCTGCCACCACAGATTAGCTTTGTCTGATTTGAACTTGATGTAAATGGAGTCATACATTGGTGTCTGGTTTCTTTGGCTTACTATTACGTCTGTGAAATTCATTCATGTGGTTATTTGTGGATGTAGTTCATTCTTTTAGTTACCGTAGTATTTTGTTGTATGACCACCCCCAGTTTGTTTATCCATTCTCTGTTAATGAACATTTGGGTCGTTCCCACTTTGGGGCTAGTGCCCATAATGGTGCCATGAACATGGTTGTGTATGGGTTTCGTGAACATGTGTACACATTTATGTAGGAGATAGACATATAGACAGGCAGGTATATACAATATACATACATGGAACTGTTGAATCACAGAATATGTGTGTATTTAGATTTAGTATATTTTTCCAGGTTTCCAAAGTGAATGTTCCTATGTAAACTCCTCCGCAGTATATGATGGTCTCAGCCTTAAAAACATTTTAGAAATTGTGGTAAAATACATGTAACATAAAATCGGCCATCTGAATCATTTTCAAAAGTATGGTTCAGTGGTATTAAATCCTTTCATAATATGCACCCGTCACTACCATCCCTCTTTTCAAACTTGTGAAACTGAAGTCCTGTACCCATTAAACAATAACCCCATTCCCATTCCTACTCCCTAGCTCCTGGCAGCTACTATTTTATTTTACATCTCTACAATTTTGGCTACTCTGTAAGTGAAATCCTACAGTATTTCTTTTTGTTACTGGCTTATTTATTATAATGCCCTTAAGTTTCATCCATGTGGTTGTATATGTCATAATTTCCTTCCTTTTTATTTTATTTAGTTTTGTCTTTTGTAGGGCCGCTCCCACAGCATGTGGAGGTTCCCAGGCAAGGGATCGAATCGGAGCTGTAGCCTCTGGCCTACACCACAGCCATAGCAACATAGGATCCAAGCCACGTCTGCAACCTACACCACAGCTCATGGTAATGCCGGATTCTTAACCCACTGAGCAAGGCCAGGGATCAAACCTGCAACCTCATGGTTCCTTGTTGGATTCATTAACGACTGAGCCATGATGGGAACTCCCCTTTCCTTTTTTAAAGCTGAATAATTTTCCATTGTCTCTGTATGCCACGTTCGCTTATCCATTCGTCCATCAGTGGACACTTGGATTGCTTCCATGATTTGGATATTGTAAATAATGCAATGAACATGGGTGTACAAAGACCCATGAACATGGGTCTCAGTCTGAGACCCTCCCATAATGTCTTTGGAGTGTATACCCAGAAGTGGAATTGCTGGATTATATGGAAATTCTATTTTTAATTTTTGAGGATCTTCCATAAAGGATAGGTTTCTGTACTACTGCAAAAAATGTCATAAGGATTTTTATAGGGATTGCACTGAACTGAGTAATGCTGACTTTTTTTGTTGTTTTTCAGCTATCCCATGGCATATGGATTTCCCAGGCCCTGGGTCAGGTCCAAGCAGCAGTTGTGACCTATGCTGCAGCTGTGGCAACACCAGATCCTTAACCCACTGTGCTGGCTGGAGACTGAACCTGCATTTCAGCACTGCAGAGACACTGCTGATTCTGTTGTACCACAACCGGAAATCCTTGACGTCATAACAATATTATGTCTTCTAATCCATGAACATAAAATGTATTTCCTTTGGTCTTTGTTTCAGCTATGTTTCGTGGTTTTCAGTGTGCATGTTCTTCACTTCCTTGGTTAATTTCTAATTTGTTTTTTTAATTTGTGGCTGCCCCAAGGCATATGGAGTTCCCAGTGAGCCACAGTTGCAACCTAAGCTGCAGCTGAATTTCTAAATTATTTCAATGCTGTTGTAAATTGAATTATTTTTATAATTTTCTTTTCAGATTTTTCACTGTTAGTATACTGAAATGTGACTGATTTTTTTGTGTTGACTTGGTATCCTGTTACTTTGCTGAACTCATTTATTCTAATAGGTATTTTTGTGGAATCTTTATGGTTTTCTACATATAAGAGCCTATCTGTAAACAGATACTTTTACTTTTTTATTTATATGTCTTGTATTTCTCTTTCTTGCCTAATTACTTTGGCTAGAATATCCAGTACTATGTTGAATAGAAGTGGCAAAAGCAAACATCCCTGCCTTGTTCCTGATCTTAGAGGGAACACTTTCAGCTCTTTACCATTGAGTATGATGCCTGCTGTGGGGTTTTCATATATGGCTTGTATTATGTTCATTTCTAAGTTGGTAAAGTGTTTTTATAATGAAAGGTTGTTGAATCTTGTCAAATGTATTTACGCATCAATTGAGATGATCATGTGATTTTTCTCCTTCATTCAGTTAATGAATAACAGAATTACATTGATTTTCATGTGTTGAACCATCCTTGTATTCCAGAAATAAGTCCTACGTGGTCATGGTACATAATCTTTTCCATATGCTGCTGAAATTTGTTTGCTAGTATTTTGCTGAGAATTTTTACTTGTGTCTTTGACTGGCTTTGGTATCAGAGTATTACTGCCCTCATAGAATGAGTTAGGAAATGTTCCCTCTCCATCATTTTTTTGGAGAAGTTTGAGAAGGATTGGTAGTAGTTCTTTAAATGTTCGGTAGAATTTCCCACTGAAGTCAGTGGAGCCAAGGCTTTTGTTTGTTGAGAGATTTTTGATTACTGAAACAATCTCCTTAGTAATTATAGGTCTACTCACATTTTCTTTTCTTTTTCTTTTTTCTTGATTTAGTCTTGGCAGGTTTTATGTTTCTAGGAATTTGCCCATTTCATCTATCATATGTTGGGGTACAGTTCATAGTGTTCTTATCTTTATTTATGTAGAATCTGTAGTAATGTCCCCACTTTCATATCTGATTTTAGTGACATGATAGTTCTCTTTTTTTCTTATGTAGATAAAGTTTTGTCATTTTGTTGATATTCTCAAAGAGCCAACTTTTGATTTCTTTGATTTTTCTATATTTTTAAATTCTCTATTTCATGTATTTCTGCTCTAATATTTATAATTTGCTTCCTTCTGCTAACTCTTGGTTCTTTTTTTTCTACTTCCTTAAAGTATATAGTTATTTGTTGAGAAGTCACTTTTTAAAAAAAGTATTTAGAGCTATAAATTTCCCCCTTTTACTGCTCTTATTACATCCCATAAGTTTTGATATGTTGTGTTTTCATTTTCATTCATCTTAGAAAATTTAGCTGTTTAAAATTTTTCCTTGTAATTTCTTCTTTGAGCCATTAGTTGTTCAAGAGTGTGTTGTTTGGAGTTCCCATCGTGGCGCAGTGGTTAACGAATCCGACTAGGAAGCATGAGGTTGCGGGTTCAGTCCCTGCCCTTGCTCAGTGGGTTAACGATCGATCCGGCGTTGCCGTGAGCTGTGGTGTAGATTGCAGGCGGCTCGGATTCCGCGTTGCTGTGGCTCTGGCGTAGGCCGGTGGCTCCAGCTCTGATTCGACCCCTAGCCTGGGAACCTCCATGTGCCATGGGAGCGGCCCAAGATATAGCAAAAAGACAAGGAAAAAAAAAAAAAAAGAGTGTGTTGTTTAATTTCCACACATTAAATTTTTTTCCAGTTTTACTTCTGTTTTTGATTTCTAATTTCATCCTGTCGTGATTGGAGAAGGTAGTTTTTATGATATCTATCTTTTTTTTTTTATTTATTTATTTTTTTGTCTTTTTGCCTTTTCCAGGGCCACTCCCGCGGCATATGGAGGTTCCCAGGCTAGGGGTCTAATTTGAGCCAGAGCAACACGGGTTCCGAGCCGCATCTGCAACCTATACCACAGCTTATGGTAACGCTGTATCCTTAACCCACAGAGCAAGGCCAGGGATAGAACCTGCAACCTCATGGTTCCTAGTCAGGTTTGTTAACCACTGCGCCACAACAGGAACTCCCAGATATCTATCTTTTAAAATCTAATGAGACTTAATCTGTGGCATAACACATGGCGTATCCTAGAAAATGTCTTATGGACACTTGAGAAAAATGTGTATTCTGTCTTTATTCTGTATATGCCTGTCACATCTAATTGTTCTATTGTGTTAAGTCCTCTGTTTCCTCACTTATATTCTGTTTTTCTACCCTTTGTTGAGAGTGGGATATCAAAGTCTGCAACTTTTATTGTAGAGCTATTTATTTCTCCCTTCATTCTGTCAATGTTTGTTTCATATATGTCACTGGTCTGTTATTAGGTATGAAGATGTAATTGTTAATATAGTCTTGCTATATTGAAACTTTATTAGTGTATAATGTCCTTCTTTGTCTCTTGTCATCTTTCTTGATTTAAAGCCTATTTTATCTGATAATAGTATAGTCATTTCCACTATTTTTTTGGGGTATTATTTACATGGAATTTCCCCCCTATATTTTCACTTTTAATCTATTTCTGCCTTTGAATCCAAAGTGAATCTTTATTTATTTATTTATTTATTTATTTATTTTTGTCTTTTTGCCTTTTCTAGGGCTGCTTCCACGGCACATGGAGGTTCCCAGGCTAGGGGTCGAATCGGAGCTGTAGCTGCCGGCCTCCGCCACAGCCACAGCAACACGGGATCTGAGCCGAGTCTGCAACCTACACCACAGCTCACAGCAATGCCGGATCCTTAGCCCACTGAGCAAGGCCAAGGATCAAACCGGCAACCTCATGGTTCCTAGTCGGATTCTTTAACCACTGCGCCACGACGGGAACTCCCAGAGTGAATCTCTTTTAGACAGTACATACTTGGATCCATTCTGTCCATCACTGTCTTTCCATTGAAGAATTCAATCCGTTTCCATTTTAGGAAATTGCTGGTAAGGCAAGACCTCTGTCATTTTGCTATCTGTTTGCTGTATGTCTTAGAGATTTTTTTTTTTTTTTTTTTTTTGTCCCTCGTTTCTTACCATCTTCTTTGGTGCTTACTTAAATTTTCATAGTGAAATATTTAAATTCCTTTTTCATTTCCTTTTGTGTATATTCTAGAGCAATTTTCTTCATGGTTACCATGGGGATTGCGTTTAACATCCTAAAGTTGTAACACTCAAATTTATACCAGCTTAATTCCAATAACATACAAAAACTCTGCTCCTTTATAGCTCCATCCCTTTCTGTTGTTGGTGTCACAGAATTACATCCTTATATATTTTGTGCCCCAAAACGTAAACATAGTTCTTTTAAATGCGTTTGTTTCTTAAATCACGTAGAAGACAACATGTGGTGTTAGAAACCAAAGCTACCACAGTGGCAACTTTTTAGACTAATAATTTACAAACATATACTAGTTGCATTTAGAAAACAAAAGGTGGAGCTACATTATTACATTACTAATTGCTTTTATAAGTGCACCTGTATTTACCTTTTGAGATCTTTATTTCTTTACACAATTTCAAGTTGTTGTCTAGTGTCCTTTCATTTCACCCTGCAGGACTCCCTTGAGCTTTTCATGAAGGGAATGTGTAATGGTAATGCGTTTCCTCAGCTTTTGATTATCTGAAAATGTTTTAATTTCTCCCTCTGTTTTTTATTTTATTTTTTTGGCCTGTGGAATTTCCTGGACCAGGCATAGAACCCACGCCACAGCAGGGACCCAAGACACTGCAGCGACAATGCTGTATCCTTAATCTGTTGTGCCATAAGGGAACTCCTCCCTCATTCTTGAAGGACAATTTGCCAGATACAGGATATTTGGTTGACAGGTTTCTAATGAGAAATCTGCTGATAATTTTGTTGCAGATCATTTGTATGTGACAAGTTGCTTCTCAATTGCTTCTTTCTCTGATTTTTTTTTTGGGGGGGGTCTTTTTAGGGCCGCACTCGTGGCATATGGAGGTTCCCAGGCTAGGGGTCAAATCAGAGCTGTTGCTGCCTGCCTACGCCAGAGCCACAGCAACGCGGGGTCCGAGCCGTGTCTGCAACCTACACCACAGCTCATGGCAACACCGGATTGTTAACCCACTGAGCTAGGCCAGGGATCGAACCCACAACCTCATGGTTTCTAGTTGGATTTGTTTCCGCTGCACCACGACGGGAACTCCAGATTTTCCCCCCCCCCCCACATCTGTTGCATATGGAAGTTCCCAGGCTAGGGGTCAAATCGGAGCTGCAGCTGCCAGCCTATGCCACAGCAACAGCAGATCTGGGCCGCATCTGTGACCCATGTTGCAGCTTGTGGCAATAGCAGATCTTAACCCATGGAGCAAGGCCAGGGATGGAACCCCCATCCTCATGGATACAAGTTGGTTTCTTAACCTGCTGAGCTACAAGGGGAACTCCTCTCTTTGTCTTTTGAAAGTTCGATTATAAAGTATGTTTTTGGGGGTCTCTTTAACTTCATCTTACTTTGAGTTCATTGAACTTCTTGGATGTTTGTCATGCCTTCATCAAATTTGGAAAGTTTTCAACCATTATTTCTTCAAACATTTTGTCTTTGTTCCTTCTTTCTCTTCTCCTTCTCTCACAGTGCATATGTTTGTTCACTTATGTTCCACAGATATATTTGCTCACTTTTCTTCAATCATTTTTTTTTCTGTTTCTCAGACTTGATAATTTCCATTGTCATATATTCAAGTTTATGATTCTTTCTTCTGCTTGATTAAATAGGCCTTTGAATCCCCTAGTGAATTTTTCATTTCAGTTATTGTACTTTTCACAATTTCTGAATTCAGAGTAAGTGCCAGCATTTTTTGGTTTCTAATATGTTTTTTATGTTTTTACTGACATTTCCATTTTGTTCACATATCATTTTCTTGACTTCTTCCCTATCTTCCTTTAACTCTTTGAGCATCTTTAGGACTGTTGTTTTAAAGTCTTTGTCTAGCAGATCTGTCGTTAGGGTTTTCTCAGGGGCAGTTTCTGTTGACTTATTTTTTTTCTTTTGACTGAGCCATACTTTTCTATTTATTTTCTTTGTATGCTTTGCCATTTTTAAAAAGTGAACACTTGAATCTAGTAAGGTAGTAACCCCGGAAATCAGATTCTTTCCCTTCCCCAAGGTTTGCTCATTTTTTGTTATTTTTGTTTTTATGATTGTTGCAGGCTATCTCTGTGCCAAGGGTCAGCCTGAGGTGTAAACTTAAGGTCTTCTTGTATCTTCTCTGAGCCTGTGACTTTCCTAGGGCACAGGTGGTCACCTTTTAATTTTACCCTTATATGTAGTTGCTTTTGAATATTCCAGTCTTTAACGTCTGAGGAAAAAGAAAAAAATAAAGGGGAGCTGGCAGAAATAGGGTACTGGCCCTTTAAATAAACTGGAAGTCATCTCCGCTAAGTAGAGGGGGAGGGACTTGCGACAGTGGGAGCAGGTGTAACAACAGTGGCCACCCTTCTCTTTGGACCTCTGAGATCAGAAATAGCGATCAGAGCACAGATTCCCCAGCATTTGGAGGACAGTGCCCTCTTTGCCTACCCTGGCTCCTGCAACTGTGTGTAAGATATTCCAGGAATATGTACATAGCTGTCTGTCACATGACCGGGGGTGGGGATTAATAGCTGAGCTAACATAGATTGAAGTTAAGTTCAATTTACCACCCAAGCCTTCCCCTGGAAGTTGCAAGCTTCATTAGACCCACAATTCCAAAATAGTTACATCAAACAGTGCCAGTGCAATTGCTGTCCCGGTGAGGAGACAGAGTGCAGCTGCTTCCTATTTTGCCATCAGCCCAGAATCCTCACTTCACAACTTTTGAACACTTGGTTTAGTCAATTTTTAAATTTAGCCATTTTCTCAACATTATCATCAGTTACCAGAGAAATGAAAATTAAAACCACAAAGAGATACTCTATGCATCTATCAGAAGGGCTCAAATAAAGAAAAATATCTGATAATACCAAGTATTAAGTTTGGAGCAATAGGAACTGTTATGTTGCTGATAGGAATGTGATATGGTACAACCATTTTAGAAAATATTTTGGCAGTTGCTTATAAAGTTAAACACATAAATGCCACATGAACCAGAAATTTTGGTATTTACACAAGAAAAATGAAAACATATGTTGACACAAAAACATATACAAGAATGTTCCTAGCATCTTTATTCAAAACAGCCAAAAACTGGAGATAATTCAAGCATTCATCAGGATGAATGGATAAATAAAATGGAGTCTATCTGTGCAATTAATACTTTTCAATTAGAATGAACTATTGATACAGGCATCAACTTGGATGAATAAAAGAAGCCTGTTGAGCTAAAGAAGCTAGACACAAAATATATGGTATGATTCTATTTACATACAGTTGTGAAACAGGCAAAACTAAGTTATGATGATAGAAAGCAGATCAGTGGTTTTCTGGGGTGTGTGTTGGGAAATAAGAGGTTGGCTATAAAGGGACAGAAGGAAACTTTTTAGGAGGAAGAAAATCTATACATTGATTGTAGTGATGGCCATGCATTTATTGGGTACATACAAGTATACTTTTAAAACAGGTTTATTTTTTGGAAGGAGATTGTATTTCATGGAGAATGTAGTCATTAAGGCCTGGTGGCTATTTAGTGGTTATTCATGGTAGATTTAATTGGCATTACCCTGTGACTAATAATGTTGAGTGCCTTCCATAAACTTATTGCTATTTTGATATTTTACTGGTCATGTTTCTCCAGAAAAGTCAAGCTGGAGACCCAGGAGAATTGGTAGTAGTTCCAGTCCTCGTCCAACCGGCTCAAGGCCCAGGAAAAGCTGGTGTTTTAGTTTGTGTCTCAAGGCAAGGAAAAAAAAAGCAATATACCAGCTGGGAAGCAGTCATGCCAAGGAATCTCTCTTAGCTTTTTTGTTCTATTTAAGCCTTCAACTGATTGGATTGGGCCCACCCACCCTGGGGAAGGCAATCTGCTTTACTCAGTCTGCTGATTCCAATGTTAATCTCTCCAAAAATACCCTTACAGACACATCCAGAATAAGACTGGACCAAATATCTGGGTACCCTATGGCTCAGTCATGTTGGTACATAAAAATTAACCATCATAAATATCCTCTTTTGTGAAATACTTATTCAAGTTTTTTGCTCATTTCTATTTGGATTGTCCGTCTTATTGATTTCTAGAGTTCTTTATACATTCTGGATATAGTCTTGGAGAAATGTAGATTTCTTCCAATTCCTTTGCTCTCTCAATGGTATCTAATTTATCAGTCTTTTTCTTGTAGTTAAGGATTATTGTGTCTTATTTAAGAAATGCTTGCCAATCTCAGGTTGTGAATTCTACTATATTATCTTTCAGAAGTTTTATTGTGCTTTCTTTTCACAGCAGATCTATAATCCATGTGAAATTTATTTTGGGTATATGGTATAATGTAGGGATGAAATTTTCCCACCATAGTCAATAGGCTCAATACTACTTACTGAAAATTCCATCCTTTCCCCCTCTGAATCACTTTTGCCATAAATCAGGTAACCATATAAGTCTGGGTCCATTTCTGGTCATTGGTTTATTTATCTATGCTTGGGCCAATTCTTTTAAAATTATTATAGCTTTAAATAGGTCTTAATATTTGGAAGTATAAAAAAGTCCCCTTCAACATTGTTTATCTTTTTTATGAATGTCTAGAAGGAACATTCTTGGCCTTTTGCATTTTCCAATACATTTTAGAAACACCTTATTCATTTTCTTAAAAAACTTCCTAGAATTAAGACTGGAAGTGCTTTGAATCTATAGATCACTTTAGGGAGAATTGACACTTTTATCATGGTGTGTCTTCAATCCAGGGAGTTCCCATTGTAACTCAGCAGGTCAAGAACCAGACATAGTGTCCATGAGGATGCAGGTTCGTTCCCTGGCCTCACTTAGTGGGCTAAGGGTCCAGCATTGCCACAGCTTTGCAGTGTAGGTCACAGGTGTGGCTTGGATCCTGTGCTGCTGTGCCTCTGGTATAGGCCAGCAGCTGCAGCTCTGATTCAACCCATAGCCTGGGAACTTCCATATGCTTTTTATAAAAATGAAGAAACAAAAACATAGTATATCCCTATGTTTATTTAGGTTTTCTTTTGTTGCTCTCAGCAGTGCCTTATAGTTTTTAGTACTGAGATTTTGGAGTTCCCCTTGTGGCTCAGAGGTAACAAACCTGACTAGTATCCATGAGGATGCAGGTTCCATGCCTGGCCTCACTCAGTTAAGGTCAAGGATCCGGCATTGCCGTGGCTGTGCTGTAGGCCAGCAGCTGCAGTTCTGATTGGATCCCTAGCCTGGGAACCTCCATATGATGCAAGTGTGGACCAAAAAAGAAAAAAAAATTATTATTTATAATTGCTTCACCAAATAATTCCTTTGAAAAAGGGATTCTACTGTTAAAGTGTGTTTGGACACCAATAGACTAAATGGAGGAACTTAAGGATTCCCTGCTGCTCCCAGATCTCTTCTAAGGAAGAAAGAGTGTGCAATTCCCAACTCTGGGAGAAAGGGCAGGTCTTACAAATACCCGGGAGCACATTCAGAACAATCCTCAGCAATGCTTGAAAGGTTCTGAGCTCAGTTAAAAGCAAAGTTCGAGAAAACTCTAACAGACAGAAACAAATGACGGTGATAGTAACCATGTCATCAGGAGAAAGAAACTCGTGTCTGTGACATTTGGACAAGAAGACAGTTCAAGGAGTGGGAGGTACGTTTGATATCCTCAAAGGAAATTCTTTGGATTTTATATCTGAGAAGCTGATGGTAGTTTTAATTCTTGTGCAAACGAAATGCAAAGCCAAGTTTTTGTTATTTTTTCTGATTATGGGAGGAATGCACGGTCATTTCACTGGTGAGCTTTGAAAAGTGCACCAGCTTTTAAGGGCCTGTGAATCCTTAGAGACTCCATTCTTTATCATATTTCTTTCTCTCTCCTTTTCTAATGGGTATTTCTGACAAAGTTGAAATTATAGCTATATTGTTCTGCTTTTTTCTTCTTGAGAATTTTTCCCTTATTATTTAAAAATATTTTAGGGAGTTCTCCTCATGGCTCAGCAGTTAGAAAACCTGACCAGCATCCATGAGGACATGGGTTCGATCCCTGGCCTCACTCAGTGGGTTAAGGATCCGGCGTTGCCATGAGCTGTGGTTGTAGGTTGCGGATGTGGCTCGGATCCTGAGTTGCTGTGGCTGTGGGTGTAGGCTGGCAGCTACAGTTCTGATTGGACCCCTAGCCTGGGAACCTCCATATGCCACAGGTGTGGCCCTAAAAAGACAAAAAGACCATAAAAATATTTTATATATACAAAGTTATTTATATGTAATATATAGATAATAAGGAATAACAATGCAATCAACACCATGAACCAATTACCCAACCTAAAAACTAGAACATACGTTTCTTTCTTTTTTCCTTTTTAGGGCTTCACCTGTGGCATATGGAAGTTGCCGGGCTGGGGGCTGAATCAGAGCTGCAGCCGGCCTACACCACCTATGCCTTGTGGCAAGGCCGGATCCTTAAACCACTGAGCGAGGCCAAGGATGGAACCCACATCCTCACGGACAATGTTAGGTTCTTAACCCAATGAGCCACAGTGGGAACTCCTAAAACATATCTTATGTCTTCCCAGGTGATCCTCTCAATATGTTTCTATCCCTAGAGATACAGTCTTAAAATTCCTATTATTTCAGTGTTTTATAGTTTTATCACAATTGTATCTATGTATACATAATATGTTTGGTTTTACTTTTTAGCTTTATTAGAATACTTGAGCTCATATTATATAGTCTTTTGCTACTTGCTTTTACCATTTAACATTATGTTTCCATGATCCGCCCATGTTGTCTTTATAACTATAGCATACTCATTTTCACTGCTGTGTGATAATAGTCCACTGTCATAATATCCACATTTTATTTATACTTTTTTTGTTAATGGACATTTGGCTTGCTGTTTTTTTTCCTCTGTCAGCATGCTGCTATAAAGATTCCTGCAAATATCTCCTGGTGCACATGCGTAAAAGTTTTTCTTGGGTGTGGATCAAGGAATGGAATAGCTGGGTTTTACAATATTGAGATACTCACCTTCAAAAGGTAAATGTCCTGATTTTTCATTTGGCAGTGTTACTTGAGTATTTGTCTCATTAAAAATTCTTCTTTACATAATGGAAAAAAAAAACAATGTAAAGGGATAAAACATTATTCAGATGCAAGATGCTGCTGTACTTGTAGTTATCATCTGACCACAACAGGATCTGGATATATTTGATAACTTTAGGACAAGGGCCATACCCATACATATTGTCAGTCAGCAACAATCATTTTTACAGAACCCACAATATGCTGGTATGAACTGTTAAACAAAGCTGGATACTAGTTAGAGTTGTAAGGACATATTTTAATCAGCAACGTACTGTTGCAGTAGGGAACAGAGTCCAGCATCAGTGGAACTCAACTTTGGTTTGCATAGAGATGAGTGAGCCTTTCCCCTTCCTTCCTCCCTCCTACTTCCCTCCCTCCCTTCCTTTCCTCCTTCCTTCCTTCCTTCTTTTTAGGGCTACACCTGCAGCATATGGAAGTTCCCAGGCTAGGGGTCAAATCAGAGCTGTAGCTGCTGGTGTATGTCACAGCCTCAGCAACACCACAGCCAAGGTGCATCTGTGACCCACAATGCAGCTTGTGGCAATGCTCGATCCTTAACCCGCTGAGCAAGGCCAGGGACTGAATCGGGATTCTCATAGATACCAGTCAAATTCTTAATCTGCTGAGCCAAAATGGGAACTCCATGACTGGGCATTTCATAGGGGGAATCAGGGAATAGAGAGGGGGCTGAGCTCCACAGCATCCTTACATAGCTCTGGTCACGCACTAAGCACGTTACATGGAAATATACTTTTAAGGGGGAGTTCCCATCATGGCTCAGTGGTTAGCAAATCCAACTAGGAACCATGAGGTTGCGGGTTCAATCCCTGGCCTTGCTCAATGGGTTAAGGATCCAGCGTTGCCATGCACTGTGGTGTAGGTCGCAGATGCGGCTCGGATCCTGAATTGCTGTCACTCTGGCATAGGCCGGTGGCTAAAGCTCTGATTCAGCCCCTAGCCTGGGAACCTCCATATGCCACGGGTGCGGCGCTAGATAAAAAGACAAAAAAAAAAAAAAAAAAAAAAAAGATATACTTTTTAATTCCTGCTTTCTCACCGGATCATGACTGGGCCTTGTTCACTCTTGGCACATTGTGAGCACTAACATATGTTGTATGAGTGGGTACTGTGACAATTCTAGTCCCACAATCCTTATGTGTTGGACAAAGCAGTAGTCTCCAAGCTCCCATCTGCTGCCTACTGTCCATTCTCCACTCAGAGAGCTAGACGATTGTCCAGTGGCTTCCATTTGCACGAGGAATAATTTCAACTGCAAAGTCTGTCTTACTCCACCTAGCCTGGAGCATCCTCTTCCAGTCAAATTCTGTTCTTCAAACTCCATGGAGCCTTCAGTTTTGTTCCCTCTACTTGGAAAGTTCCGCAGCCAAGACTCAAGACTAGGCTGACTCTTGCTCCCTTCCTCCTTTCCTTTTCCTTCCTTCCTTCCATAGCCGCAGCCGCATGGTATGGAAATTCTCAGGTTAGGCGTCAAACAGAATCAGAGCTGTAGGTGCCGGCCTACACCACAGCCCCAGCAACACCAGATTCAAGGTGCACCTGCCACTTATGCTGCAGCTTGCGATGAGGCCAGATCCTTAACCCACTGAGCAAGGCCAGGGATCCAACCTGCGTCTTTGTGGATACTAGCTGGGATCTTAACCCGCTGAGCCACAACAGGAACTCCTGGGCCGCCCCTTTCTCATCAACGTTTCAGCTCAGCGGTCACCTCAGAGAAGCCTACTCTGACCATGTAGGCATTCTCTCTCCCATCACCCAGCTTTTTCCGTCATTGTCCTTAACAAACTCGGAGTGATTTATTCTATTGTGTTTTCCCTATCAGCCTGAGAACCTATTACGGCAGGATCTTGCCTGTCGTGATCACCACTGTGCCCCTCGGGGCCTAGAATAGTGCCTGGTACTCTGATGGCGCACAATAAAGGGCGAGAAATCCGCAGGCAATTGTAGAATCGCTTTCTCAGGCTATAGCTGACTAACCACTTGGGCGGGGTGAGGGCAGGGCCGCTGGCGTTCGGGGATTGACAACTCAGCCGAAGGCCCCGCCCCCACCCAGCACCCAGCTCCGCCCCAACCCCGTCCTTGTCCGTGTCTCCTCCTTGGGTCTCCATAAAGTTCATTTGGCGGCGCGCCGCGCGGGGGCTTCTGGGAAAGCCGGCCTTAGCCAATCAGGAAGCGCAGGCGCGCGGCGCGAGAACCGGCGGCCGCGTTCTCAAGCCCGGACCTGAGCGGCGGACAAAGCTGCAGAGCCAGGTAAGGGTGGTTTTGGCCGGGTCCTTCCGACTCGAGGCATGTCCTTGAACCCAGGGCCCCGAGGCTAGGTAGAGCCCAGTCGCTAGTCTCAGAGCGGTGCTGCGCACACTTCCCGTTCGCCTCATGGCAGCCGGCACGCCTGACGCCGGCGACACAGCGCCCTGTCGAGCCCCCCCCCCCCCCCCGCCCATTACAGCGTTAGGCTGCGCTTCAGCAGTGTCTTTTATCTGCCCTCTTTCTGAATACAGAGCCTTGGCCTTCCGACTGCCCTCCTCCCGCGCTGCAGCGCTTTGCCGGCGTGCCACGCCCACCCTTACCCTGCCAGCCCACCCCTCCACCACAGTGCGCCTGATAACTTTCGTGCCTGCGCCCTGCCAACTCGCTCGCCCCTCGGGGATACACCCTGTTGGGAGGAAAAGGTTCTTTGAGGCGAGGGTGATGACTCCGAGCCTTGGCCTGTCGTCTCTGTCTGCATCCAGGGGAAATGCTCCTTCTCATCCGGGAAGATAACTAGTAATTAGAACCTGGAGGTGGCCTTTACTTTCTCTGGGTTCACAGCACCTCATCCTCTGCAAAGGCAATGCCTATGTTTACCGGATCTCTTTTTAAGAAATTACGGGCCGACCGCAGGGGTCTTTGTTCAAAATTTGGCTGACCCATTGACAGAGCCGCTGGTCGGGGTTTGCCCTTTATCGGGTGTGAGAAGACGGTTTCGATTTTTTTTTTGTTTTGACAGAAATGTCTTTCAGCATGAGTAAGGGTCACCTTTCTTTTCTGTCGTTGGGGGGGGCGGGCGTGAGAGGATGTCCTTGGACATCTTAGCACATCTTTCTTTCAGCTATAATTCTTTGTGCATTTATTTGTGTTTGGGACATTTTCATTTTTCATTTATGGTGATCTCACTCAAAGCTTATAGTTCTGAATACCTATGTGTTAGGGAACAGGTCTCACATTTTAATCTCCAGCCTGAGCCTCTCCCTTGATCTATATCCAGTTGCCTACTTAATATCTTCATTGAGATGGTTGGGAATCAAACGGAACCTATCAAGATAGCAAGCTCCCTTCCACCTCTCTTTCCAGACTCCTCTTGCTGTTTTTCCTTTTCTCAGTAGTGTAAAAGGCTCTGACCTATAACCAGTGAGTCATGCTTGACTGCTCTCTTTCTCGCCTGGATTTTTATTTATTTATTTAATTTTACCACAGCACCTGTGGCATATGGCAGTTCCCCAGCTAGGGGTTGAATTGGAGCTGTAGCTGAGGCCTACGCCACAGCCATGGAATGCCAGATCAGAGCTGCATCTGCAGTCTCTACTGCATTTGTGGCATTGCCTGATCTTTAACCCATTGAGGCAGGCAAGGGATCCACCCTGCATGTACATGGGTCCTTAACCTGCTGAGCCGCTATGGGAACTCTCTCTCTTGGATAACTGAAATAGTCTCCCATGTCACTTTCTGACTTCTCTTTTAAACACAGCAGTTAGAAGGATCCTTTTATTTATTTATTTTTTTTTAGGGCCACACCCGAGGCATAGGGAAGTTTCCAGGTCAGGGGTTGAATTGGAGCTGTAGCTGCTGGCCTATGCCATAGCCACAGCAACGAGGGATTCAAGCTGCATCTGCGACCTATACCACAGCTCATGGCAATGCTGACTGTACAAGGATCCTTTTGATACACAAGTCAGATCATATCACTCATTTACTTAAACCAACCAATGGGTCTTCTTCTCATTTAAAGATGAACTTACACTGTGCTGTAAGGTTTTATGTGATCTGACCCACTGATACTTTTCCACCTTGATTTTTTGCTACCCTCCTCTTCTTCTACATGGCAGATACACTTCAGCCTCAGACCTTTGTGCTTGCAGTTCAGTACTCATGGTTTGCTTCCTTAGTTCTTTCAGGTTTTTATTCAACAGTCATCTAGCGAGGCTTTTCTCGCTTCCTATCTTCCTTTACCACTTTAGTTCTTATATTTTATTCACTTATCTTGTGTATTGTTTGTTTTCCCCTTCTAGAATGTGAAGTGGGTTTTTTTAAAATTATAACTTATTTATTTATTTTTTTGTCTTTTTGTCTTTTTCTAGGGCTGCACGCACGGTATATGGAGGTTCCCAGGCTAGGGGTCCAATTGGAGCTGTAGCCACCGGCCTACACCAGAGCCACAGCAACGTGGGAATCCGAGCCCCGTCTGTGACCTGCACCACAGCTCATGGCAATGCTGGATCCTTAACCCACTAAGCAAGGCCAGGGATCGAACTTGAAACATCATGATTCCTAGTTGGATTCATTAACCACTGAGCCACGACGGGAACTCCAAGGTTTTTTTTTTTCTTTTTTAATCTGTTTTGTTCCCTCATGTATCCTCAGCACCTAGACCTGGCACACAGTAGGTACTCAATAAATAGGAAATAAATCCGTGTACCTGGCACTGTTAGAGGCTTGGGGATCCGGCAGTGACTGAGATAGCCCTGCCCTCACTGAGCTGCTGTTTCTGTGGAGGACACCACCAGCAATAAACATGCAGGGATAGCATGTTGCAGCAGGGCTGTTTTTTAAAAAGATGACAAAGTTATCTGAATAAAGACCCAATTGAAACCAGAGAGGGGAGTATCTAGGGCAAGAGCATTCCTGGAAAGGGAATAGCAAGTGCAAATACTTGGAGATGTGGTGAGTTTGAGTGTCTCAACCTGCTTCCTGATGGACTGAAGTAGAAACTAAGGTAGAAAGACAGATGTGCTAAGGAGAGGGAGGGCTCAGATCAAAGACCTGAAGGTGAAGACCCTAGGTATGTTTAGGGGTCAGGTCACTTTAATTCAGCAAACATTTATTTGGTACCTTTTTTTTTGGCTGCACCCACAGCATATGGAAGTTCCCAGGCCAGGGATCAAAGCTGAGCCTCAGTTGCAGCAGCACCAGATCCTTAACCCACTGCCCCCAGACAGTGCGGCTCCTTAACCCATTATGCCACAGTGGGAACTTCACATTTGGTATCTTTTTTTGTGCTTAACTTAGTAGCTGAGCAGTCTGTGGACCTTACCTGCAGGAATTCTCCATGTAGAAAGGAGGACAGACTTAGGAAGAAATCATCCTACGTCTTCCAGCTGGCCTGGGAAGAACAGTAACACAAGGTTCAGGATAGTGTGGGAGGGTTTGTGGTAGGTGGGACTGTCCCAGCTGACTTTGCAAGATATATAGGAGTTCCCCTGCGACAGGGTGAGTTTGTGTTCTAGTAGTGTGTACCTGCATGTGCTGGGGTGTGGAGGGAGGAAACAGCATGGAGCACCCCAGGGAGTGCATTATTAGGGTGTCTGCGGGGGTGGGGGGAGGGCAGTAAGATGTGAGGATGATAAGGGTGGCAGTGCCCATTATTTGGAGGGTGCCCTGTTTGGCCATGGTAAAGTGTGAGTGCTTCTCCTGTAGAGGATAGATAGAGTCCCTGAGGGGATAAAAGCAGGGGAGCACTTCAGAAAGACCTTTCTAGACAAGGGGAGTGTGAGTTAGAGGAATGAAAAGGTTTAGACTATTGATGTAATCAGGAGAAAAGCGAGAGGTTAGAGTGGGGGCAAAAGAAATGAGGGTTCACCTTTGCAAAAGATTTGAGAAGTAGAGCTGGAGATTGGCTCAGGTGACTCTCAGGTGGTTTCTGACTGAATTGACTGGGTCCGTTTTGCCAACAGAGATCACAAACGCAAGAGGAGGAAGTGGTGGTGCTGGTGGTGGCGGTGGCAGCTGAGAGGAGGGAGAAGTGAGGAGCTAGGAGTATGTGTAGTTCGAGGCACCCATTGATCAGCCAGGTGCAGGTGTCAGATGGACAGTTGGAAATAATTGGCCTGGGGAGAGCAGGGCTGGGCATAGAGATATGGAAGTCACCTTTGTTTAATGGGTCAGGATCCTTGCCTGACTCAGAGGTCCTTGGATGGACTTGCTGGGGAAGGGCAGTGTTGAGCCTCCTGACACTGCCAGCTCAAGAGTATGGGTGTGGTTCTGTTGTGTGCAGGTGTATGTGAACGGATTCAGAGAGGTCTGTAGCCATCTGGAAGAATAATGGCCACTGGTCAGAATTGTAGTTGAAGCCATGGCCCAGGTGAATGTTATCCAGAGAAATACATAATGTGAGAAAAGGAGGTCCAAGGATAGAAGCCCGGCATATGAGAGCCCAGTAGGTAAAGAAGCCACAGCAGAGGAGGCTGAGAGAGGGAGGAGCTGGAAGAGCAGGAGAAGAACCGGGAGAAGGTAGAATCTCCAAGTCAAGGGAAGAGAGAGTTTCAGGAAGATAGGACTGGTCAGGTTGTCAGAGGGTGTGAGAAAGGATTGACGAGTCCATTGGATTTGGCAGTTAGGTCATGGGTGACTGCCCAGGAATTCAGGATATGGGAGGGAGGCAAGCAGAAGTTAGATTGCAGTGGGTGATGAACGAATGAGGTATGGCAAAGAATGGCCATCTCTTTGTGAAGAGATTGGGAGGCAGAGGAGGACATGGGGTTTAGGACTTTTTTTTTTTTTTTTTTTTAATATTGCTTTTTAGGGCTGTACCTGCAGCATATGGAAGTTCCCATGCTAGGGATCAAATTGGAGCTGCAGCCGCCATCCTGTGCCACAGCCACGCCAGATCTGAGCTGTGCCTGTGACCAGCTCGGGGCGATGCTGGATCCTTTAACCCACTGAATTAGACCAGGGATAGAATCTGCATCCTCATGGATACTAGTTGGGTTCTTAAACCGCTGAGCTACATTGGGAACTCCTTTAATAAACTTTTTAGTTTAAAATTAATTTAGATTTACAGAAAACATGCAAGATAGTATGGAGTCCTCTGTACCCCTCACCCAGTTTCCTCTATTGTGAGGAATTATTTTAGGGAAGGAGAGACCTAAGTTTTAGAAGAAACTAATGACAGTAGAAAAAAGGACAACAGTCACTTTTTGAGCTCTGGCTACATGTGAATCTCTGCCATGGGCTTTACTTATGTATTCTAATGCCATCCTCATGGCAGCCCTCTGATGCCAAGCCCGCTGCTTTTCCCATCTCCCCCATTTCAGTAAATGGCACGTTCATGGTCTGAGTTAATCAGGCCTAAAGCCTTGGTATTGTCTTGGACTTCTTTTTTCCTCTCACACTCAATATCAACAATTCACGTCTATACTAAATCTACTCTTAAAACATATGTAAAACATGTTCTTTTTTTGGTGCAGGGCAGGGGGTCTCATCTACCGCTGTTACTCTGTTCCACACTGTTCTCATTTATCGTGTCTTCTGAATGATAGATTAGCCTGGTTCGTTCTTTGTCCCCTCCCTCCTCTGGTCTCACACAGCAGTGGGAAGAAACCTTGGAGAAGACTCAACCCTTCACTAGCTCTCGTCACACACATAGGCTGAAATCAGAGTCCTAGCCTGGTACTGGGAAGCCTGTGAGGTCTGACCCTGCCCTGACCTCTTCTCCCACCACCCTTCCCCATTCCCCATGATTGTGTGCTTCAGCCCTCTGGCCTCCTGCTCTCAAAGAGTGAATACACTTGCCTTGTGTCCTTGACAGATGTCTCCATAGCTTACTCCCTTACTTCATTCAAGTCTCTGTTCAGAGCTTTCCTTTTTTTAATTTTTATTTTATTTTTTTGCTTTTTAGGTCTACATCTATGGAAGTTTCCAGGCTAGGGGTCAAATCATAGCTGTAGCTACTGGCCTGTGCCACAGCCACAGCAATGCCAGATCCTGGCCGAGTCTGCCACCCACACCACAGCTCAGGGCAACCCCAGATCCTTAACCCTCTGAGCGAGGTCACCGATCAAACCCGCGTCCTCGTGGATACTAGTCGAATTTGTTTCCACTGCGCCACAATGGGAACTCCCAAAGGTTCCTTTTAAAAGAAACTTCTCAGTTCTCTGGTGGCACAGTGGGTTAAGGATCTGGTGGTGTCACTGTAGTGGCATAGGTTACCGCTGTTGTGTGGGTTTGATCCCTGGCCTCGGAACTTCCATATGCTATGGTGCAGGCAAAAAAAAACAAAAAAAATAAGAAAACAAAAAAAAACAAAAGCTTTTCAGAACACCCCAGCTAAAGCAGTCCCACCGTTCACTTTACCACATTTCCCTATTTTAGCTCCTTAATAGCACTTATTATTACCTGGTATCATGCATCTCTTTATGCATTTTTATTGTCTGTTTCCTAATAGACTTAAACTCCTCAAGACTGGGAACCTTGTCTGGTTTTTCCATAGCTCCACTCCTGTTGCTTTGAACAAACAGTATGTAGTAGATGCTCAATAAATATTTGTTTAATGAATGAAGGAAAGAAGGAAGATGGAGCTCTAACTTTGGTGGACTTTACAAGGCCTACAGGAATTTAGAAAATGAGTCAATTAGACATTTGGGGGAAGGTTTGCAGAACGTTATACTTACAGTTATTGACTGTATTGAGGACCTAGCTACTGTATTTAAGGGCACTGTTGGAATTATATATTTACCGAAAAGGAAAAGCTACAAAAATTTTTAAAAGTCGTTTGGGGGAGAAGGAATCTAGGTATTACTAGACAATGACATGAGGCAAGTTAGGAGAACGACGTCAGCAGGATGGTGGACGTACAGGTCCTGAATTGCTTGTCCCCCCATAAAAATGACAAAAACATCAAATAAATATATATTGATGAGAATAGCTCTGTGAGAGCTCTAGAACAAGGAGGCTGCAGAAACCCTGCGGAGCACAAGAATAGAGGATTTGGCCATATGAAAATGTATATGGCAAATAATAAATGTAGTAGAGAGGAATTTAGAAGAGGGGAGATTCCTGTGAGCTGGTATCAAGGAAAACCATGGAGGACCTGAGTTTGTTGTAAAAATGATGGCTAATGTTTGGTTACTGTGAGGCAGGTGGGAGAGAGACAACTATTTTTCCATTTCACAGATGAGGCCCAGAGGGAGTAATTAATTTGCCCAGAGTCACCCAGCTGGGGAGTAGAGTTCCTGGCTAGATCTCAGGGGTGCAGTGGAAGGTGAGCAGATGTTCCTGGTTGTGAAAAGTGGATGAGGAAGGGCAGAGCAGGCATGCTCAAGGATGGTCAGGGACAGAGTAAGTCACATCACTGATACACAGGGTTTTTCCAAGAGCAGCATCTCATCTGGATCCTGTGAGTGGGAGGCACTGAGGGCTTTGGAATGAGGGCAACATAGGGAAAATGATGGTAGAAAGATGAAGGTGGCCACACTGAGCAGAGCAAGATGTGCAGTGGCAGGGGCTAGAACTTGCACCTAGTAAGAACTTGGGCTTAAAGGGGTGGAGGTCTGGCTTTGAGTGATGGTGATGAGAATGGAAGCAACAGACTAGCGTTATTGTAATCATTTCACAGTATGATATGTCTATCAAATCATCACTTGATAGATGCCTTAAAATTCTACAATGTTATATGTCAGTTATATCTTAATAAAGCTAGCAGAAGAGAAAAAAAAGCAACAGAAGATACTTCAAACATAAAGTATCTTTTGCTATCTCAATCTGTTTAGGTAATGAGAGATTTGGAGAGTGAGGGATAACATGTTACCTGAATCTCCAGTACTTGGTTTCCTGAGAGTAGGGAGTTAGGGAGGAGCAATAGTTTGGATAATGAGGAATACCTTCCTGCTTTCTCTTAAAAATGAATCTGCATCTTTTATGGTTTCTAAGCCTGGAGAGTGGAGTATAACCTGTAAATAAATATTACAAGGTCATGCACAGATGCCAGAAAGGGTCTTTTAGAACCTGAGAGAGAGAAGCCAGGATACAGGTGGAGGGGTTTAGGAGGGCAGCTGATGGTTGTGGCTGTGGGTGGATAACTGCATTTTGAGACATGCTGGGTGTGAGAGTTATGGGTTTGGGTGGATATGCATAGGCAGTGCCGGGAAACTCTTGGCTTGGAGTGGGGTGCAGAAGCAGGATGGGGATGTGGATTTAACATTCATTGCCATCACGGATTTAAGGGGCACTGGTGAGACAACATTCTGAAGCAGGGAGTTTAGAGGTTTTAAAATGAACAGGTTATTAAAAATTAGAAAAGATCACACACACTTATGAAAAAGCATTCGGATTGACAGTGTATGAAATGAAAAGTAGAAATCTTCCAACTCTTAGCTTTGCTCTTTCTGAAGGTAACGCCCAGCTTCTTTATATGCTGATGTTATGTTTCTTGCTATTTCTTCTAAATGGTGTCTGTAAACAAACCTTAATATGTGTATGTTATACCTTATATATAATATATATTGAATGTAGAGCTTGATTAATTTTTAAATATTCACTCATGTGACCACCCCCTGTATTGAGATACAGAATATTTCCAATACCCTAGTGTTCTAGCTTGGGCTGCCATATAAACTGCCATGACTTGAGTGGCTTAAACAACAGAAGTTTGTTTTTTTTCACAGTTGTGGAGACTGGCAGTCTGAGACCAGGGTGCCACATGGTTGGGTTCCTGTGAGGGCCCTCTTCGTGGCTTGGAGATGCACTACCTGTTCTTTCCTGGGTGAATGTGTGTGTGGTGTGGGGGAGGGAGATAGAGGAAACAGCCTTCAGGTGTCTTTTCTTAGGGCACTAATCCCATCCTGAGCCCCCCTCCCTCCATGACCTCATCTAAACCTGATTACCTCCCAAAGGCCCCTTGTCCAAATACCTTCACATTGAGGGTTAAGGCTTCAAAATATGAATTTTGGAGGGACATGTTTCACTTTCTATAGTGCCAGGGAAGTTCTGTTGTGGTGCCCCCCAGTCATTCTCTTCCACTCCCCAATAACCAGGATTCTGATTTCTAGCACTACAGATTCATTTTTTTTTTCTGTTCTTAAAATCCAAATAAATGGATTCATGCAGTTTGTTTTTGTTGTTTTGTTTTTGTATCTGGCTATGTAGGTTTTTTGTTTTGTTTTGTTTTTTGTCTTTTTAGGGCCACACCGAGGCATGTGGAGGTTCCCAGGCTATGGGTACATCACAACCACAGAAATGCCAGATCCGAGCCACGTCTGTGACCTACACCACAGTTCATAGCAATGCCAGATCCTTAACTCAGCAAAATCGGGGATCAAACTTGCGTCCTCATGGATACTAGTCAGATTCGTTTTCGCTGAGCCATGACAGGAGCTCTTACTTTAGTTTTATGTGTGTGAGTGAGATGTGTCCCTTATTGTCTCAAGTAGTTGTAGTTTGATTTTTTTCATTGTTCTCTGGTATGGTGGGGTATGAACGAACATATCACTATAAAAAACACAAATGGTGTAATTCTGTATATACAGTGTTTTAAGATTATTTGGGGCAGGGAGAGGGACTGGGGACTAGACTTTTGTTAGAATCTGATAATGGCTATAGTGCTTTTCTTATATTTAAAAAAAATATTTCCAGAGGTGCCTTTGATGCTGTGTCATGGCTTTCAGGACAAGAAGCCTTCCTTAGTTCACAGCAGGGTTTCTCAACCTTGACGCTATGGATATTTTGGGCTGAATAATCCTTTTTTATTTTTTTTTAAAGTTTTGTTGAACTATAGTTGATTTACAGTGTTGTGATAATTTTTGTTGTGTAGCAAAGTGACTCAGTTATACATACATCCATTCCTTTTTAGATTCTTTTCCCTTATAGATTATCACAGAGTATTGGGTAGAGTTCCCTGTGCTGTGCATCAGATCCCTGTTGGCCGGTCATTCCTTATACCGCAGCGTGCATATGCCAATCCCAGACTCCCAGTCCATCCCTTTTCCCCCTCCACCTGTCCTCTTTGGTAACCATAAGTTTGTTTTCAAAATCTGTGAGTCTTTTTCTGTTACATAAATAAATTGATTTGTATCCTTTTTAAAGATTCCACATACAAGTGATATCTTGTGATGTTTGTCTTTCACTGTCTAACTTAGTATGATAATCTCTGGGTCCATCCGTGTTGCTGCAAATGGCATTATTTCATTCTTTTTCATGACTGAGTAATATTCCTCTGTGTGTGTGTGTGTGTGTGTGTGTGTGTGTGTGTGTGTGTGAGATGTCTTTATCCATTCCTCTGTCAGTGGGCGTTTAGTTTGCTTCCCAGTTTTGGCTATTGTAAAGAGTGTTGCAGTGAACATTGGGGGAGCATGTGTCTTTTTGAATTGTGGCTTCCTCCAGGTAGATGCCCAGGAGTGGGATTGCTGGATCATATGGTAGTTCTATTTTTAGTTTTATGAGGAACCTCCATACTGTTTTCCGTAGTGGTTGTACCAGTTTACATTTCCTAAGTGTAAGAGGGTTCCCTTTTCTGTGCACCCTTTCTAGCATTTGTTTGCAGCCTTTTTTTTTTTTTCTTTTTAAGGGCCGCACCCTCAGCATGTGGAATTTCCCAGGCTAGAGGTAGAATCGGAGCTACAACTGACAGCCTATACCACAGCAACGCAGAATCCAAGCCGCATCTGCAGACTACACCACAGTCGACAGCAACACCAGATCCCCAACCCACTGAGCGAGGCCAGGGATCGAACCTGCATCCTCACGGATACTAGCTGGATTCGTTTCTACTGAGCCACAATAGGAACTCCCCTTCATAGTAGTTTTGATATGCATTTCTCTAGTGGTTAGTGAGTTGAGCATCTTTTCACGTATTTTTTTGTCATCCATATGTCTTTTTGGAGAAATGTCTATTTAAATCTTTTCATTTTTTGACTGGGTTGTTTGTGGGGTTTTTTGTTTGTTTGTTTGTTTTTTGATATTGGATAATTCTTTGTTGTGTAGGCTGTGCTGTGCATCATAGGTTGTTTAGCAACACTCCTGGCCTCTGCCCTCTAGATGTCAGTAGCACATGGTCTCTCCCTCTCTCTCTCTCTCAGTTGTGACAACCAAAAATGCCCTAGATATTGCCAGTGCTTCCTTGGGAACAAAGCTGCCCCCATCTGAGAACTGCTGGTTTAGAGAAAAGAGCCAGAGCCTTTTGGAGATGGACTTGGTGATCCTGCCCTCTTTGTGCATATGGGGCCCATGTCTTTCCTAAGGTTCTATATACAGGTAATTTTCATCATCGCTAAAGCGGGGCTGCTCCTTCCGAGGACACATTCATTAAGTGAGTTGAAAGAGTGCATTAAGACATCCCTCATTTGTAAATTCTTCATGGCAAGCAGGACCTTAGAACTCACTTGAACCAACCCCGTCCTTCCACTGGTGGTGAAACTGGGATCCAGAGATGGAGAGGGACCAGTCCCAGGGTCAGAGGGCTGATGTGAGGCAAACCAGGGAGAGTCCACAGCTTTATCCCAGCTTTATCTATTCTGCTTAGAGCATTTGTCATAAAGTAGCCTGTGTGGATAGTTTCTGTGTGATTCCAGATTGCTTCTCTTTGCTCATTGAAGATGAAATGATACAAGTGTTATTTTATGTATCAGGAAAGCTGATACTACGCACTTCTTACTGCAAACACTGAGTCATCCAGGCCGGCATCTGTACTGAATCACCCAGGTCTTTAATTTCTCTTCTGTCTATGGTAATTTATTTTAGTTCTTTGTTTTCTCCAGAAGTCTCCCTTATGAATAATGATTAGGTCTAACTCTTTTAGTCTCACAGGACTATAAAGAATTATCCACAAGATACATTTTTTTTTAAATCATCTTTTTCCTCCTCTTCCAGAGATGTCTGAAACAGTAGTATCTGTTAAGATGTAATTTTCTTGTGGTTGTTGTAATTGACAGCTGACAGGTACAGTACAGAGTAGAATGATACTGTCATTAATCCATAGTTCATCTATTCAGAAGAGAGGAGAGCAGAACCAGCCTTCAGTTTTTGATACCTCTTGTGAAGCTTCCCTAATTAATCTTGGTGTTGAACATTGAACACTGTTCTTGTGTCTTAATCCTATTACAGTCCAATTAATAAGAAAGTTTGAGGGCAAGATTTCCCCTTGAAATTCGGTGCTAAATTTCTTTTGACTCACACCTTCATTGTGGAGATTTGGATTTGTAATAAAAACCATATTCGATAATGGATTTTCTTCTTCTTTTTTTGTCTTTTGTCTTTTGTCTTTTTAGGGCTGCACCCGAGACATATGGAGGCTCCTAGGCTAGGGTTCTAATCGGAGCTGTAGCTGCCGGCCTATGCCACAGCCACAGCTACAGCAACGCCAGATCTGAGCCACATTTGTGACCTACACCACAGCTCATGGCAAATGCCGGGTCCTTAACCCACTGAGCAAGGCCAGGGATTGAACCTGCAACCTCATGTTTCCTAGTTGGATTTGTTTCCACTGTGCCTCGATGGAAACTCCGATAATGGATTTTTTTACATTGTACATTCAAAAATTGTAACGGTCTCCCAGAAGTTCTTACTGAATGCATATGATGCTGTGATCAAATAAGTTGTAATTTAGTATCACATATTTACGGGAAGATTATTCGAAGCAGAGATGCTTATAATTAAGTGAAAAATGTTGCCAAATTGGCAAATTTGGAAATAAGCTATAATAGCATTTTACAATGACATAAATCAGGAGTTTATAAAATACTTTCTGTGTGTTATCAACCCTTTGAAATTGATAAGCATTATCATTTCCTTTTTAGCTGGATTGTTAACCCACTGCACTACAGCAGGAACTCCTGAAATATTTTTAGATTTATTTTACTGTCACATTAAAACTTCAAAAAAATAATAAAAAAAAGCATTGTACATTTTGAATAAAAAAGGTATAAGTAGCAGCATCAGTTATTTCCTCTGATGTAAATGAAATTCCCCCCTCTGACAACATTCGAAAGACAGCAGTACTAAATGTGCATTTGTTAGATTGTGAGATCTTTGTAATTGAAAGAGGTAGTATTTAGGTATGCGGTAAAAGCAGAATTCCACAGTGAGCTGTAATAAGTAATTGTTGGGGTATATTGACCTGCTGCAGGGAAAGTAGCTGGTGTCATCTCCCTGTGCATGTCAGTGAACTGAGAGAGAGAGTCTTTTAATGCTGAAGGAAAGACAGATGACCCTGTCTTTACCCTTTCATCTCTTTCGCAATCCACGGTATTTCTTGGATAACTGGTCTGTTTGGATGGTGGGCGGTAAGGAGAAGGGAAAGTTCACCTGGGTTGTTGAGTATGTTGCGGTGTCCTTGAAAAGGGCTGCGAGTTCCCCCTGGCACTCTGTGCTGGGTCAAAAGAACATGTACTGGACAGATTTCATCATTTACAAAACATTTCTTCTCCCACATATACTCTCTAAGTAAACAATTTAAAGAGGGAAGGGGGACTGGGGAGGGGCCAGTCCCAGGGTCAGAGGGCTGATGTGAGGCAAACCCGGGAGAGTCCACAGCTTTGGATTTTCCATACATCAAGCAAGTGTCAGTTTCTGGACAGCGGCTGGGTTCCCTACTATTTAACTCAGTCCTGACACTATCTGGAGATAGCACTGGATCCCACATGTTAAGGATCCAGTCCCATAGCCCCCACCCCCTTTAGATGCCAGTTGCCAAGTCCAGGTTGCTACTTGTGCTTCTGACCAATTGGCTACAAATCAGAGGTTCTCACCACTGCCCCCACCCCCTCAGGTTTGATTAGATTGCTAGGACAACTCACAGAACTCGGAGAACATCTAGTTTATTTATTTTTTTTGTTTTAGGGCCGCACGTTCGGCATATGGAGGTTCCCAGTCTAGGGGTCGAATCAGAGGTGGAGCAGCCGGCCCACACCACAGCCACAGCAGTTTGGGACCTGAGCTGAGTTGGTGACCTACACCACAGCTCACAGCAGTGCCGGATCTTTAACCCGCTGAGCGGAGCCAGGGATCAAACCTGTGTCTTCATTGATGCTAGTCAGATTCATTTCTGTTGAGCTACGGTGGGCACTCAAGAACAGTTACTTAACATTCACCAGTTTATTATAGATGATACAGATGAGTGGCCGGATAGAGAGGTACACAGGGCGAGGTCCGGAAGTGTCCTTAGTCCTCTGTCTCTGTGGAACCAGGGTGTGCCATTCTCCAGCCCTGAAGCTCATCAGATCTCATTGTTCAAGAGATTTCATTCAAGAGTTCCCTCTGTGGCCTAGCGGGTGAAGAACTCGACTAGAACCACGAGGGTGTGGGGTCCATCTCCGGCCTCGCTCAGTGGGTTAAGAATCCCACATTGCCATAAGCTGCGGTGTAAATCACAGATGCGACTTGAATCTGGCATGGCTGTGGCTTAGTCTGGCAGCTGCAGCTCCATTTCCACCCCTAGCCTGGGAATTCCCATATGCAGCCGGTGGGACCCTAAAAAGAAAAGAAAATAAAGTTTTCATGGAGCTTAATCTGTAGGACCACCGCCCCCCACTTCCCTTGGTGGGTGGGGCCGAAAGTTCTAACCTTCTAATCACTTGGTCTTTGTGGGGACCAGCCATCCTGAAGCTATCTAGCATAGCCCCTCCAGGTCACTGGATTTACATAAACTCAGGTGCACTTAAAAGGGGGGTTCCTTCTGAGTTACAAAAGACTCCTAACTTCAGGATGTTCTAGGGGTTTTAGAAGCTTTGTGCTAGGAACCCAGGGACAAAGACTAAATACATTTCTTCCTATACTAAACTACTCTTTTCTGGCTTGATTAAATATTTAACACGGTTATATTGGGAATGTGGAAATGACCATATTTTTCATAATTAAGGCATGTTAATGGCCAGTATACCAAAATTATTTAATGCATTTTTTTTTGTTCTGCCTTTTTTTTTTTTTTTTTTTTTAAATTTATTTCATCCTATGTGCAGCCTGGGGATTTTTTTTTCTCTTTCTTAAGAATGTTTATGTGCCCGAGAGGAGCAATTTTTTGGACACTGAATGGCAGGTGAATGCTGACTAATTTGAGGAAATGGAAGTCTGCCCAGCCTTTGGTTTTAGCTTTAGGTAGGAGCTGTCTCTCTAAAGCTGCAGGCTTTAATTTTTACCTCTAGTTAATTTTCCTTGCATCCTTTAGGTGTGGTGAAGAGGTCTGGATCTTGGAAATTTCCCACAAAGAACACCCACCATTTCTAATAGAGCAGGGTGTACTGCAGCCTCTGAAAAACAGTGGGTCATTGTCCTTTGTTTTGGGGGTGGGGGACCTTTTTTATTGAAGTACGATATGCAATGAGAAAAGTGTGTAAAATCATGAATCTAGCTCAATGAATGTTCTCAAAGTGAACACACTATTTATTAAGCAGAACCCAGAATAGAAAACCAAAATTACCAGCCCCCCAGAACCCTCCTTTCTGCCCTCCTCCCCCCAAGGGTAGCCCATCTTGCCTTCTGACAACAGTGGTAAGTTTGCTTTTCACTTTAATGCTTGTGATTTCCCGGGTGTCTGAGGAGGTCTTTGGAGGCTCAGTAGGACTTTTACCTAGAGGCATAAAGAGCAGTTTGTTGCTCAGGGAGCTGGTAGCCTGTGATGCTCTCTGCAGCAACTTCCAGTGTTTCTAGAGACCTCTCAACAGTCAGGCTCACAGTCATAGTGACAGCTAGGAGGCACCCTTCCCCTCATGCTGTGAGTTTGTCCATGCTGGCCTTTTCCTGTCCAGTCCCAGTTTTGCTGCATTTTATGTTCCACATACTCCTTCTAGGGTTCTCAGTGCAGCTTCTTCCTGGATCCCACCTCCATAGCTCCCCAGGGGTGCAGCCGGCATCCAGTCTCTGCATGCGTCCTGGCCAGATTTTCCCAACATCAAGCGTAGACTTCCCTCTCACATCTGGCCTCCCCCTGATCATTTTAGCTCTCTCTATTGGACAAAGCTAATGAGGTACTTTCATGATCAGTTTTCAGTATCTTGGGTCAAAATTGATATTTGGTTGGTTTAACCCCTATGTTTTGTGGCTAAGTTGATGTTTAAAATTTGTCTTTAATTTAATTTTATGCTTTTTTTGCTTTTTAGAGCCGCACACGGGGTATTATGGAAGTTCCCAGGCCAGGGGTCGAATTGGAGCTGCAGCTGCCAGCCTACGCTACAGTCACAGCCATGCGGGATCCAAGCCACGTCTATGACCTACACCACAGCTCATGGCAACACCAGATCCTTAACCCACTGAGCAAGGCCAGGGATCAAACCTGCATCCTCAGGTATTAGTCAGGTTCATTCAATTCACAACAGGAATTCTGTCTTAAGTTAATTAAGTTAATCATACATTTAAAAATTTTAATGAAATAGGATGATGACTACATCACAGTATAGATTTGTAAACTTTAATAACTTTTTTTGTAAATCAGTTTCCACTTGTTGAGTTATAATGCAAGACAGATCCAGTTTTTCCCAAATAGGGTATTATGTACATTTTTCTCTTCTCTCAGACAGACATGGAACAAGCTTATTTTCTACTCTGAAGTTACATAGCACAATTCTCCATGTATGTATATTCGTTCTTTTAGTTTGGAATTTGGTCACCTGAAAACTGGGCTATTCTAAAATACCACTGGGTTTTTGTCTGGGTATTTAGAGGGAAAGCACTAGTCTGCACCAAGTGTGATCTGAATTCGTGCCATTTGTACTGTCACTGCCTTATGCTGTGCAGCCTCAGAAATGTTAACTATCAGTTGGTAGTCAGAAGGAAATGTGTTTGCTCTGGTCTCTGCTTGCCAGTGGGTGCTGATTTGGCAAGGGTGTGTAGGACGCCTTCAAGAAGAACAGACTCTCCACAAATGGAAGAATAAAACTCCTCTGAGTCATTCAGCAGATGAGCACCTACTATGTGCCAGGCACTGTTCTAGGAACATGAGGTACCTCAGTGAACAAAACAGGCAAAAATCCCTGTCCATGTGGGGCTTACATTCTAGTCAAGGTAACAGACAGTAAAGGAGATGGGGGAGTGCTGGGGAAGTGGTTGCAGGTTACACTCATAAATATCTTGTTCTTGGAGTTCCCGTCGTGGTTCATGTAGTTAACAAATCCGACCAGGAACCATGAGGTTTCGGGTTTGATCCCTGGCCTTACTCAGTGGGTTAAGGATCCATCATTGCCATGAGCTGTGGTGTAGGTTGCAGATGCGGCTTGGATCCCGCGTTGCTGTGGCTGTGACGTAGGCTGGTGGCTACAGCTCTGATTGGACCCCTTGCCTGGGAACCTCCATGTGCCATGGATGCGGCCCTAGAAAAAGACAAAAAGACCAAAACAAAACAAAACAAAAAATTGTTGGTTAGCATCAAAGGCAAAGTGACAATTTAGCTGAGAGAGTTAGGGAATGAGCTTATCTTGGACGGGCACTTTCCAGGTAGAGGAAGTAGGGAGTAGTACAAAGAAAGGCTCTAGGGCAGGAATGTGCTTGACCCATTAGGGGAGCAGCAAGGAGGCCCCAGGGTGACTGGAGCCCAGAAAAGCAAGGGGGACAGGCTGAAAATGAGTCTGGAAGGTCAAGAGAGGCGGGTTGCCTCTGTAGGGCTTCACTCTGTACAGAGGATGGATGTGATCAGACTTTTAAAGGATCACTGGTTGCTGGGTTGAGAAGAGACTATAGGAGGCAAGGGCTGAAGTGGGGAAGCCAGGAAAGAGTCAGCAGTGACTTGGATGGGAGGAGATGGTGGGAAGAGGAATATTCTGGATGTATTTTGATGGCAGATTTGAAAGGCTCTGTTGGCTTGTTAGGTGTGGGGTGTGAGTCATAGAGGCCCCCAAGGATTTTAAGCCAAGCAATTGAGTAACAGTCTCCACTCTGAGAAGGCTGAGGAGCAGGTTTTGTAAGCAAAAGGTTAGAGCTCAGTTTGGGGCATATTAAATTTAAGATGTTGTTTAGAGATTCAGCCTTTATTTACCGTAGTCAAAATTCTGTTTAATTAACTAAAAAAATCTTATTTATTGGACCATATTAAAGTAAATCATGACTTTTATTTTGCCTTTACTACTTAAATCTGTCACTTTAAATCTTTGTATGGGCAGGTCATTTGAGAAACAGCATTTTCTCTGTCTGAATTTGTCTGACTTGGAAATGTTATGTGAAATGTTAAATATGTTAGATGTATTTCTTTTTCTTTTTTTTCTTCTTTTTTTTTTTAAACACAAAAAAGTTTTGTTTCATTCAGTATTTTATTCAGGGAGTTCAAAAATTTTCCTTATGGGAATTCCTGCTGTGGTGCAATGGGAATGGTGGCATTTCTGCAGTGCCAGGATGCAGATTTGATCTCCGGCACTGGGAGTGGATTAGAGAATCCCGTGCGGCCGCAGCTGTGGTTTAGTTCACAGCTGCGGCTAGGATCTGATCCCTGATCCCCAGCCCTGGTCTGGGAACTCCGTATGCCGTGGGTCAGCCTAAAAACAAAAACAAAAAAAAATTTTTTTTTCCTTGTGAAGGAAAAAAGTATTTCCTTCTCCTTGACTCTGTTAGACAAATTATTTTTATCTTAGAATAAAAAAATGTATGGGGTCGGGGGAAGAGGCAGCATACTACTTTTCTTTCCTCTTTCTGATGAGCAGCCATGTTTCTGGTAGTTCATAGAATGGCATTGGCCCTATAGGTTTCTGAGGAAAAAGATCTGTCCATCAGGCAGGAGCCTTTGTTTAATAATACTCTTCTGTCTCCTGTCTCTGGGAACATCTTTCTTCTTCTGCCACCCCCATTTTCTCAGGTAGAGATAGCTAGTTAGTTACAGCCTAATTCTATTAGGTCAAAAAAAGGGACAATGATTATCTAGAAACTTTAGGTGAAGAGTTATAGCATATGTGATTTTTTGTCTAAAGATTAAAGTCAGTGTGGCACTTTAGGAAGAATATCAAAATGTTTACTCCAGCTGAGCTATTTTTGTGCCCTTGCCTTTAAGTTTAATGTCCTTTAATGTTCATTTTAAAAATAATTTATTTTTTGGAGTTCCCATCAAGGCTCAGTGGTTAGCGAATCCGACTAGGAACCATGAGGTTGCTGGTTCGATCCCTGGCCTTGCTCAGTGGGTTATGGATCCGGTGTTGCCATGAGCTGTGGTATAGGTTACAGAGGTGGCTTGGATCCAGCGTTACTGTGGCTGTGGCGTATGCCGGTGGCTACAGCTCCGATTAGACCCCTAGCCTGGGAACCTCCAGTTGCCTTGGGAGAAGCCCAAGAAATGGCAAAGAAGACAAAAAACAAAAAACAAAAAAACAAAAAAAATTATTTTTCTGCTGTGGATTTATGGCAGAAACTATGCCCTTTTAACATTAACTTGAGCTTCATAGCTGAGATAAAATTAGACATTACATTAACATTGTAACTACAGTTCCAGACCAGAGGGATTTCAAAAGTGCAATAGAGCCATGGGTTTTAAAACAAAGAGAAAAAGTATAATCAACGTGAGCTACTATTTAAAGAATTTTTTCTTTTTTGGGGTAATGATTTTGTTAGCTTTTAAGCAATGTAATTTTTTTTTTTTTTTTTTTTCTTTTTTTAGGGCCATACCTGTCACATATGGAGCTTCCCAGACCAGGGGTCTAATTGGAGCTAGTTGCCAGCCTACCCCACAGCCATAGCAATGCCAGATCTGAGCCATGTCTTCGGCCTACACCACAGCTCACCACAATGCCAGATCATTAATCTACTGAGCTTGGCCAGGGATCGAACCCACAACCTCATGGTGATTAGTTGGATTCGTTTCTGCTGCACCGAAACAGGAGCTCCCAAGCAATGTATATTTTTTAAATGATTTTTATACTGTTTATCTTCTGTTGACTAAATGGTAGTAAGAGTTCAAAACATTCTCTTGGTCAAGAACCTTATACAAGGATGGTAGAGCGTATAGACGATTCATAAATGTGTAATATCCATAAAGTATCAACACTGTAGGGCTTTTCTCAGTTTTTGAAGAAACAGGTGATCTTGCTAAAATTCATGGTCTAGAAGCCAGCTGCTGTTTATATTAGTAGAATTATTAGTAGCAATGGTATTTCTGTAAGTAGTAGGTATATTATAATATTTTGAAAGTCATGTATAACAAGACATGAACTCTGCTCTCAGTACCCTTGGAAGCTAAAGATCAAGTGAATGAAGACTTGGACATGAATTTTAAGACTGTCTTTTCTGTTAGCAAAGGAGCAGGTGTGTGAGACTAACATGGGATTAGTCAGAAGACCTGTGTTCTTCTGGTCTCAGTTCAAGCTCATTGCCGCAGAGTGTTCTGGGTACAGAGCCGAGCTCTGTGGACTGGAGTTGCTTCTCTGTCTTCTCAGGATCCTCATAGAGTTGTTGGGAATCTTAGGAGATAAGGGCCTTATAAATTGCCCAGCCCTCTGCGGGTGGCGGTGGTTTTCTGTCTAGGACAGGAGGAGGGAGAGGAGGTGTGGGTGATGGTAAGCCTCCCAGAGGTGGCCACCGTGGCTTCCGTTTTCTTGTTGGCTTTGAGTCTGTGGAGGCAGGCAGGAGTTCTCTCTGTGGCTTAATATCTTTATATTTGTCTAGTGGCAGAAATCAATCTTGGGGCTGTCAGTATGCACAGAAATGATGTACTCCGTCCCAGTCTGACTCATTTTCTCTGTCAGGCCTGTTGTTCTTGGGCTGTGTTCAGGAACAGATCCTGCTTGTTGATGAGCTGTCTTCTTGTCTGTTTACAAAAGTCCTAGTGTTTCGTTAAGCTGGTGACAGGTTCAGGCAGTGTTTGAAGCCCATCTTTCCCTTGATTTAGATCTTTTTTTTTCTCCCCGGCCCAGGATCTGCCTCTCCAATGGATACTGATGGGTTTGGTGAGCTCCTTCAGCAAGCTGAACAGCTTGCCGCTGAGACCGAGGGCATCTCAGAGCTTCCCCATGTGGAACGGAACCTACAGGAGATCCAGCAGGCTGGCGAGCGCCTGCGTTCCCGTACCCTCACACGCACGTCCCAGGAGACAGCAGATGTCAAGGCGTGAGTACTGGTGGGGAGGCAGCACTGGTACTGGGTGGCTCGGGGGCAGGATCTGTTTCTTCTTTCCTGTCTTGGATTTCGATGCAGACTGTCAATGCAGGCGCAAGCCAGATTCTCGGGAATTCAAAAGAGGTTTTGTAAACAGGCCTTACTTTGTCTCCCTGCCTCCTGGGTTTTCCACCCTGTTTGCCTGCCCAAGCGCCGAGCCCCTGTCACAGGCAGAGATGATCATAGTGGGAAAGGGCAAAGAGCTTTGGGCCCCAGTAGTTCCTGCTTGGGTTGGGTCATAAATGGCTCACATAAGTATGTTGGTAAATGTAGGTCACACAGGTAAGTGTTCTCTTCAAAGCCAGAGAGCACTCAGCCGGGAGTAGAGTTTTTAAGAGCACTTGGAAGAAACTGATGAGCAGTTAGTGATAAGCCATCCAAGTGAGGTGGAGTTCTGTCTGCTTATTGTCAGTGACCCCAGAGGCTACTTCTGAAAGGCCTTAGAAATGCAGCACCTGCCAGTTGATTGTAGAAGAGGAAGTGGGTGAGCCCCAGGAGAGTGTAGCTGGAGAGCAGTGCAGACTGTCCGTCCAGTGGTTGCTGCCACACAAATTGGGTTGTGGATTCCATGGACTTGTTTGAGGTCCTCAATGTGCCAGGCCTGGGCCATGTCTGGGGCTATAGCCATGAGTTAAACATGGTCCTTGCCCTCAGGAAACTTACAATTTGGTGAGGCAGAAAAACAAAACAAAACAAACCCACAGAAATGTAATTTACTCATTACTGAACTGTCTGTCAGTAAAATTTTGCTTAATCCTCACAGCAAATAGTAGGACTGTGGTCCGTGTGTTACAGTTGAGCAGCTAAGGCTTAGAGATGACACAGCTGGTGAGTGGTGAGTCAGGAGTCAAGCCCAGTGAGGTTGACCTCAGAGCATATGCTCCCTTAGCCCTGATGGGAAGATCATGGGAGGATGGAGGGGTGCTGTGATCATGCTGGTCCTGGAAAACAGCTGAGATTCTCTGTGGGAAACACTCCATGAGAAATTGTCAGTTGTCTGAGATCCTGCTTGGGAAATACTGTGTAAGAAATTGTTAGTTATCTGTTCAGTCTTTATTCCTTGAACTTGAGAAAGACCCAAGTGCTGGTGTGAAAGTGGGGACATTGCTTTGGATACATAGTAAATGTCATAGGCATGAGTATAAGGGCTATATTCTTTTTCCAACTAATGTTGAGAGTTGAATGTTTTGGCTTTTCTGCTGAGTCAGTAAGGATGTTGTGGAAATTCTTACGTAGGCCTTCCCAGAATTTTATTTTTTAAAATGTTGGTTAGTTGTTTGGGTTCTGTTGGTATTGGTAAAGGCAAGTCAGAGGAACTTTATTTTTTTAATTTTATCTTTCTTTTACTACAGTTAAAAGCAGCCAACTGCTCCCCTGTGCTATCCCCCAACACCCCAACCAGCCTTTAGATATTTCTGCTAACTTGCCCACCCTGCAGGCCCTTACTGCTATTGCTGCTTCTGGTTGCTTGCAGATACCTCAGGTCTTGAGCATACAGGCTTTTTCTTGTGTGCAAGGATGCTGCTGGAGCGAAAGGACTGTGATGCCAGCTGAGTTGCTATAGTTATAATTTAATTGCATCAGCCTTACAGCTTATTAAGAGCAAAAAGGGAAAATGTTTTCTTGGTAACAATTATCAGTCATGCTCTCTTTCTTGTAAATTTCCATTCTTCCTCTTCTCTTTCTACCTTAAATTCATCATTTTAGGGAGGTGGAAGTTGGAACATTTAAAGAATGGGTATAGGGTGGGGCAGGTGCTTAAAAAGAAACCAAAGGGCTGATGATTGTATTTTTCCATCTCCTCGATAGGCAGAGACATAAAGTGTGATGTGAATATTTTAGTACAGAATGAGGGCAGAGGAGAGAAGTGAATAGGGAAAATTTTCTTACCTGAAATAAATTGTGAAGGAAATCTTAAAGATTTTAGTTAAGATTAGATTGTAGGTTTGAGATTGAATTGTTCTATGCTGAAATTCATTTGTTTAAATATATTTTTTGGATTTTTCATTTTAGGGAACAGATTTGATTTTTTTCCACTAAAAGTTTCACTAAAAATTCATTTTTTTTTTGCATATGTGTTTGATATTTTTAAATTGTTAAAAATTTCTTTACACATAAAGAAGATTGTGTAACATAAATAAAGGTATAAATCAGGGGTTGGCAGACCAAGACCTAGGAGCCAAATCCAACCTACTGCCTGTTCAAGTCTTATTGGAACACAGCCACACTTACTTGTTTATGTATTGTCTTTCCTGCGTTTGTGCTACAATAGCAGTTGAGTAGTTATGACAGAGACTGTATAGCTGGCAAAGCCTGAAGTATTTACTCTCAGCTTTTTATAAAACAAGTTTGCTGACTTCTAGTGAAAATTGTAGTAAAATGAATGAATACCTCTGTGCACATTACACAGTTAGGACACAGAATATCATCAGTAGCTGAAAAGCCCTCCCTGGTACGCACCATCAGTTGCATTTCTCCCCGCCCCTTTCCCATCAAAGATGCCTCGTTGGATTTTTCCATTCAGCTCAGACGTCAAACAGTGTAGAGATGTACAAAGAAAAGGGCAGCAATCACTCTCCCTGACTTTACCCTCCAAGATAACCAGTGTTACTCATTTGCTCATTCTTTCACACTTTTCATCATGTTCGTGCAAAACACGCACATTTATTTGCCCAAAGTTATACAGCAAATTTTTTTGTGTGCTGATGCTACTAACCTACCTTTTGGAGCACTTAATATTTATCAGGCACTGTGCCAAGTACTTTAATGCATTATATACTTTCCTCTTAAAATAACCCTGTGAAATAAGTGTTACTGTCTCTGTTTTATAATTGAGGAAGGTCAGATAGCAGGTGGTTATACCAAAACTCAAATCCAGCTTGGGCAGTAACAATTTTACCCGGTTCATATGGCACTTTCAGTTTCCAAGGGATTATCATGGGCCTGAGAGGTGAGAGAGGCAGATTTTTCTTCACATTTAAAAGGGAGGAAAACGAAGCTTGGAAAAGTGATGTGTCCAAGATTTTCATTCTGTAAGTGACAAGGGGGACTAACCCAGGCCTCCTGACTTTTTTCTGCTCCCCATGTGTACTGACGGAGAATAGCTTTTGTCCTCTTGTTCTGGGGCTGGAGTGTTTGACTCCAGCCTCTGTGGCTTTCTGCTCAATAGGAACTGCCTGGCTTATAAAAATTGGGGCTGGTTGGGGGCAGGGAACCTTTGGATTTTTCCACTTAGAAGCTGAATGTTTTCTGGTACAGCCTTTATTTGTAAAACCATCCCTACCCTAGATTCATCGCCTCCTTCATCATTCCTCCCTCGGCCTTCCCCTGTCAGGACTTCTGCAGACACATTGCACAAGCCATGTACTGCACAGTTCCTCCAGGCGCCAGCCACTTGGATGACCTTTTTTGTCTCATAATTTTAATAGCTAATTTTTAAATTCCAAGGTTCCCAATCCTGGTATGCTTTAAAATCACTGGATGCTGGATACATTCTCACATATTGCTGGTAGAGATATAGTGCCTATGGGACAGAATTTGGCAATATCTAGTGAATTTACTTTTGACCCAGTAATCCCATGTCCAGGGATCTCTCCCAAAGATGCACTGGCAAAAATATGAAAAGATGTGTGCACATTATTTATAATAGCAAAAATTGGGAACCATGCCAACATCCATCAATATGGGACTGGTTGAGTAAATGTGGTACCTGTACAAAGTAGAGTGCTTTTTGGTAACACAAAAAACATGAGAATCTACATTACCATGCAGTGACTCCAGCTCATATTGTTAAGTAAAATAAAAATGCAATGTGGAAGAAAGTAGATAGTACTCTATCATTCCTATCAAAATCCCAACTGGCTTTTTTTTTCTTCTTTTTATGGCCGCATGTGGAAGTTTTCTTTTTACGGTGGCATATAGAAGTTCCCAGGCTAAAGGTTGAATCAGAGCTGCAGGCCTGTGCCACAGCCACCGCCACACCAGATCCGAGCCCCATCTGCGACCTATGACAAAGCATGTGGCAAGGCTGGATCCTTAACCCACTCTGCGAGGCCAGGGATTGAACTGTGTCCTCATGGATACTAGTTGGGTTGGTTACTGCTGAGCCACATTGGAACCCATGCTTATTTTTATTTATTTATTTTTTGTCTTTCTGCCTTTTCTAGGGCCACTTCCCGCGGCATATGGAGGTTCCCAGGCTAGGGGTCCAATAAAATCTGTAGCCGCCGGCCTACGCCACAGCCACAGCCACAGCCACAGCAATGGGGAATCCAAGCTATGTCTGCAACCTATACCACAGCTTATGGCAATGCTGGATCATTAACCCACTGAGCAAGGCCAGGGATTGAACCCACAGCCTCATGGTTCCTAGTCAGATTCGTTAACCACTGCGCCACAACAGGAAATCTGGAACCTCTGCTTATCTGTTTTATATAGAGTAGTTTGTATTTCTTAATCCCATAGCCCTAATTTGCCCCTCCGTCTCACCTCTCCCCTTTAGTAACCACTATTTTGTTTTCTATACCTGTGAGTCTGTTTCCATTTTGCATTTACATTCATTATTTTTCAGATTCTACAGATAAGTGATATCATACAGTATTTATTTCTATTTGTTTCTCTGATTTGTTTCACTAAGCATAATGTTCTCTCAGTCCATCCATGTTGCTGCAAATGGCAGATTTTTTTTTTAATAATTAATAGTCTCTTGTATTTATATACTGCATCTTCTTTGTTGTCTCTGGATGGGGACTTGGGTTGCTTCCATATGTTGGCTATTGTAAATAGTGCTGCTGTGAACATTGGGGTGCATGTATTTTTTTGAATTATTGTTTTCCTTTTTTCTGGATATGTATATCCCAGGGTGGAATTGCTGGATCATATGGTAGTTCTATTTTTAGTTTTTGAGGAACCTCCATGTTGTTTTACATAGTAGCTGTACGAAAAGACAACCAACACAATTTTTAAATGAGCAAGTGATCTGAATAGGCATTTCTCCAAAGAAGATATATTAATGTCCAAAAAGTGAATGAAAAGATGCTCAACATCACTAACCATCAGAGAAATGCAAATCGAAACCGCAATAAGATGCTATTTCACATCCACTAGGAGGCTATAATTAGATGATAACAAACGTTGGTGAGAATGTGGAAAATACTGAAACCCTCATATACTGTTGGTAGGAATGTAAAGTGGTGTAGCCACTTTGGAAAATAGACTAGCAGTTCCTCGAAAGATTAAATATAGGGTTACCATTACAACTCATTAATTCCATTCCTAGGTGTATACCTGAGAGAAATGAAAACAATTTTCTGGAAGTCCCATCATGGCTCAGCAGAAATGAATCTGACTAGTCCACAAGGACAGCAGGTTCAATCCCTGGCCTCGCTCAGTGAGTTAAGGATCTGGCATTGCCATGAGCTGTGGTGTAGGTCACAGACACAACTTGGATCCCATGTTGTTATGGCTGTGGTGTAGGCCGGCAGCTACAGCTGTGATTTGACTCCTAGCCTGGGAACCTCCATATGCCATGGGTACAGCCTTGAGAAGACAAAAATTAAAAGAAAGAAAGAAAACAGCTTTCCACAGAAAAACCTGTACATGAGTATTCATAGCAGCATTACTCATAATTGCCAAAAAGTAGAGACAATCTAAATGTCTAACACTTTTATGACTAAAAGTGGCATATCCATATAATGGAATACCATTTGGCAATAAAAAAGAGAGAACTACTGATACGTGTTCTAATATGGATGAAGCTTGAAAGCATTAAGCTAAGTGAAAGACACCGGTCACAAAAGACTGTATATCGTATAGTTCCATTTATGTGCAGTGTCCACAATAGGCAAATCTATAGAAACAAAGTAGATTAGAGGTTGCCATGAAAGTGGGTAGATTAGGGGACATGGGGAATGACTTCTGTGGGGAGGGGGTTTCTTTCCTGGGTGATGAAAATATTCAGAAATCAGTTGTAGTGATGGTTGCACAACCCCAGTGAATATGCTAAAAACCCTTGAATTACACATATTAAGTGAGTGATTATATAGTATGTGAATTTATCTCAATAAAGCTGTGTTTAACAAAAGCAGATAACACAAACATATAAAAAAGAGGGAACGTGTTTAAAAGTACCTGAGATTTGGTATAATCAGTTATAGTAAGACTTGCACACATGGAAATGACTAAATACAGGAGGCAGGGCATGCCATGCAGGACCACTGAAGAAGCACTGAAGTTGGTCAAAAGGGGCAGAAGAAGCAAGAGGAAAACGTAGGCAAAGCCTTCCCTGTGGTTTCTGCAAGGAGGCAGGGCAAGGCAGGGTGAGCAGTTCAATCCCTAGCCTCGCTGAATGGGTTAAGGATCCAGCCTTGCCACATGCTTTGTCATAGGTCGCAGATGGGGCTCGGATCTGGTGTGGCGGTGGCTGTGGCACAGGCCTGCAGCTCTGATTCAACCTTTAGCCTGGGAACTTCTATATGCCACCGTAAAAAGAAAACTTCCACATGCGGCCATAAAAAGAAGAAAAAAAAAGCCAGTTGGGATTTTGATAGGAATGATAGAGTACTATCTACTTTCTTCCACATTGCATTTTTATTTTACTTAACAATATGAGCTGGAGTCACTGCATGGTAATGTAGATTCTCATGTTTTTTGTGTTACCAAAAAGCACTCTACTTTGTACAGGTACCACATTTACTCAACCAGTCCCATATTGATGGATGTTGGCATGGTTCCCAATTTTTGCTATTATAAATTATCCATTTTGAGTTTATTTTTGTGTATGGTGTTAGGGAGCGTTGTAATTTCATTCTTTTACATGTAGCTGTCCAGTTTCCCCAGCACCATTTATTGAAGGGACTGTCTTTTCTCCATTGTATATTCTTACTTCCATTATCATAGATTGGTTGACCATAGGTACATGGGTTTAATCTATATTTCTGTTTTTGTGCCAGTACCATACTGTTTTGATGACTGTAGTTTTGTAGTATAGTCTGAAGGCAGGGAGCATGATTCCTCCAGTTCCATTTTTCTTTCTCAGTATTGCTTTGGTTATTCTGGGTCCTTTGTGCTTCCAAACAAACTTTGAGATACTTTGTTCTGGAGTTCCCGTCATGGCGCAGTGGTTAACGAATCCAACTAGGAACCATGAGGTTGCGGCTTCGATCCCTGCTCTTGCTCAGTGGGTTAACGATTCGGTGTTGCCGTGAGCTGTGGTGTAGTTTGCAGACACGGCTCAGATCCCGCATTGCTGTGGCTCTGGTGTAGGCCCTGGCGTAGGCCGGTGGCTGCAGCTCTGATTCGACCCCTAGCCTGGGAACCTCCATATGCCACTGGAGCGGCCCAAGAAATGGCAAAAAGTCCAAAATAAATAAATTAATTTATTTATTTATAAAAAAAAGATACTTTGTTCTAGTTCTGTGAAAAATACCATTGGTAATTTGATGAGGATTGCGTTGAATATGTAGATTGCCTCGGGAAGGTATTGTCATTTTGACAATATGGATTCTTCTAATCCAAGAGCTTGGTATATCTTTCCATCTGTTTATATCATGTTTGATTCCTTTCATCAGCATCTTATAGTTCTCACAGTACAGGTCTTTGTCTCTTTTAGTAGGTTTATCCCCCCACCTTTTTTTTTTAAATTTATAATGATTTTTACTTTTCCCACTACAGCTGGTTTATAGTGTTCTGTCAATTTTCTGCTGTACAGCAAGGTGACCCAGTTATACATACATGTATACATCTTTTTTCTCACATTATCATGCTCCATCATAAGTGACTAGATATTCCTCTTTTTGTTTTTTATGTGATGGTAAATGGGATTGCTTCCCTAATTTCTCTTTCCAATGTTTCATTGTTAGTATATAGAAATGCAGTCAATTTCTGTGTATTGATTTTGTATCCTGTAACTTTACCAAATTTCATTGATGAGTTCTAACAACAGTTTTCTAGTAGCATCTTTAGGATTTTCTAGGTATAGTATCATGTCATCTGCAAAAGTGATAGTTTTACTTCTTCCTGTCCAATTTGGATTCCTATTATTTCTTTTTCTTTATTGAATCCCATAGGATTTGGATTGTTGGGTCTTTGTTATCATTTGCTTCTAGGTGTATTTATTTATTTATTCATTTATTATTTATTTGTCTTTTTGTCTTTTTAGGGCCGTACCCACGGCACATGGAGGTTTTTTTGGCTAGGGGTCGAATCGGAGCTGTAGCCACTGGCCTGCACCAGAGCCACAGCAACTTGGAATCCAAACCAGTGACCTACACCACAGCTCATGGCAATGCTGGATCCTTAACCCACTGAGCGAGGCAAGGGATCCAACCCACGTCCTCATGGATGCTAGTCAGATTTGTTAACTGCTGAGCCATGATGGGAACTCCTGATTTCAATTTTCTTAAATTTATTTATTTATTTATTTTTTTTTTTTTTAAATTTTTTTTTTTTTTTGTCTTTTTGCTATTTCTTGGGCCGCTCCCGCGCCATATGGAGGTTCCCAGGCTAGGGGTCGAATCGGAGCTGTAGCCACCGGCCTACGCCAGACCCACAGCAACGAGGGATCCGAGCCGCGTCTGAGACCTATACCACAGCTCACGGCAACGCCGGACCCTTAACCCACTAAGCAAGGGCAGGGACCGAACCCGCAGCCTCATGGTTCCTAGTCGGATTCGTTAACCACTGCGCCACGACGGGAACTGCAATTTTCTTAAATTTATTGAGGCTTGATTTGTGGCCCAGAATGTGATCTGTCCTAGAGAATGTTCCATGTGCCCTTAAGAATATGTATTCTACTGCTTTTGGATGGAATGAATTGTAAGTATCTATTAAGTCCATCTCTTCTAATGCATCATTTAAGGCCTGTATTTCCTTGTTGATTTTCTGTCTGGATGATCTGCCCATTAATGTAAGTGGGGTGTTAAAGTCCCCCACAATTACTGTATTATTGTCAATTTCTGCTTTTAAGGCTTTAGCAGTTGCCTTTTATATTGAGGTGATCCTATGTTGGGTGCGTATGTATTTACAATTGTTATGTCTTCTTCCTGGATTGATCCTTTGATCGTTATGTAATGTCCTTCTTTGTCTCTTATAATATTCTTTAAGTCTATGTTGTCTGATATGAGTATTGCTACTCCAGCTTTCTTGCGATTTCTGTTTGCATGGAATATTTTCTTCCATCGTCTCACTTTCAATTTGTATGTGTCCCTAGAACTGAAGTGGGTCTCTTGTTTTTGTATCCATTGTGCCAAGTGTATGTCTTTTGGTTGGGGCATTCAGTCCAATTACATTTAAGGTAATTATTAATATGTATGTTCTTATTTCCATTTTGTTAAATGTTTTGGATTTGTTCTCGTGGTTTGATGACTATCTTTAGTGTTTTGTTTGGATTGCTTTTTCCTATTTGTGTGTGTATCCATTGTAGATTTTTGGTTTGCAGTAACCATGAAGTTTTGATGTAGGATTCCATATATATACAAGATTGTTTTAAGTTGTTGGTCTCTTAACTGCAAGTGCATCTCCAGTATCCTGCATCTGTACTCCCCTCATCTGATGATTTCTGGTTTTGGTAGCGTATTTGGGTGGATAATTTCCTACCTTTACCACATGTATGCCTTTACCGTGAGTCCTGTAATTTGTGATATTTTTGTTTTAGTTGTGGCCTTTTCTTTTCTACCTAGAGAAGTTCCTTTAGTATTTGTTGTAAAACTGATTTAGTGGTGCTGAAATTCTCTTAGCTTTTGCTTGTCTGTATAGCTTTTGATTTCTCCTTCAAATCTGAATGAGAGCTTTGCTGGATAGAGTAATCTTGGTTGGCGGTTTTTTCCTTTCATGACTTTAAGTATATTATGCCACTCCTTTCTGGCCTGCAGAGTTTCTGCTGAAAAAAAATCTGCCAGTAACCTTATCAGGGTTTCCTTGTATGTTGTTTGTTTCCTTTCCCTAGCTGCTTTCAGTATTTTCTCTTTGTCTTTAATTTTGGTCAGTTTGATTAATATGTGTCCAGGGTGTTCCCCCTTGGGTTTATTTTATATAGTATTCGTTGTGTTCCTGGATTTGAATGAATGATTCCTTTCCCATGATAGGGAAATTTTCAGCTAGTATCTCTTCAAATATTTTCTCTGGCCCTTTCTCTCTCTCTTTTTTTTCTGGCATACAGTATCATGTCATCCACAGACGGTGCATTTAACATTGTCCCAGAGTTCTCTTAGACTGTCTTCATTTCTTTTCAGTCTTTTTTCTCTTTTCTTTTCCACATCAGTGATTTCCTCTAGTCTGTCTTCCACCTGGCTTATTCATTTGTATGCCTCCTGTATTCTGCTGTTGGTTGTATTCTGCTTCTGGTAAGTTTTTTATTTCAGTTATCATATTTTGCATCTCTGCTTGCTTAATCCTTAGATCTTCTATTTCTTTGCTCAGTGTTTCTTATATCAATCTTTGCCACCAGTTTATTTCCAAGATCTTGAATCATCTTTACTATCCTTAGTTTTAAGTCTTTTTCATGGAGGTTGGTAATCTCTGGATCACTTAGCTCTTTTTCTGGGTTTTTTCCGTGTTCTTTTATCTGAGTGATAATTTTCTGCCTTTTCATTTTGTATAGATTTTTGCTGTGGCCTTCCTTTTGCAGACAGTAGGGTTGTAGCCTCTCTTGCTTCTGATATCTGTCCCTTTGTGGTTGAAGTTGTTATGGGGGCTTCCTGCAGGCTTCCTGATTGGAGGGACTGGTGCCTGCCCACTGGTATGTGGAGCTGATTCTTATCCCTTTAGTGGGTGGGGCTTTGTCTCTGGGTGAGATTAGAGATGGCTGTGTGCTGGGGGGTCTTTAGGCAGCCTCTTTGCTGATGGGTTGGGCTGCGTGCTCACCAGATTTGTTATTTGGCTAGATTTTTCCAAAGTGGCCACCTCTAGAGTTCACACTGATGTTGATAATTATTTCCAAGACCTTCGCTTCCAATGTTCTTCCCCCACACTGAGCCATAGTCATCCCCTGTTTTCCCAGGAGATCCTCCAAGAACCGAAGGTAGGTCTGACCCAGATTTCCATGGAGTCTGTGCTTTGCCCTGGGACCCAGTGCACATGAAATCCTATGTGTGCCTTTTCAAGAGTGGCGTCTCTTTTTTCCCCAGTGTTGTGGAGTTCCTGTGCACAAGCCCTGCTGTCCCTTAACACCAAATGCTCCAGGGGTTTACCTCCCAATGCCAGATCCCCAAGCATAGAAACCTGATGTGGGGCTCAGAACTCTCACTCCCCTGGGTGAGCCTCTGTGACATAGTCACTTTCCAGTCTGTGGACTGCTCACTCAGCAGGTATCGGATTGCTTATATCAGGTAATTGCCCCTCCTACCATCTCCATGTGGCCTTCTTTGTCTTCTGGAGTAGGATATCTTTCTTGAGTTTCCAGTCTATTTTGTTGAAGACTGTTCAGCAGCTGATTGTAATTTTGTTACTTTTATGAGAGGAGATGAGCTCCAGTCCTTCTGTTCAGCCATCTTAATTCCCCACCCCCAGACTTTATGTTTTTAGTTTTGAATTGGAAGTATGAGTATGAATTCATATGTAATATATCTTAAGGAAACTGAAACAAAAGTAAAAACTCTTTTTAGCTTTCCCTATTAAAAAGGCTTAGATACAGTGTATCATTGAGCAATCCTAGTACCCAAAGAGGGGTCTCTCAAAATCCATTTATTAATAAAAAGTAACTGGGGCTCTTTGGAGAGTTGGCTGATTCCAGGTCTGGGGCAGGTCTTTGTAAGAGGAACATGTTTTGTCATACTAGATGGCAGGGCAGTTATGATGGTCTACTTGAGACCTGTCAAAAGAACTCAGAAACCAACTTGAAAAGGCTTCTTCTGGCCAAAGATGACATGACTGGAGCATTGTAGGGATAATAGCTGCAATGTGTTGAAATACATCAAATAGTTTAAATTCATGAGTTCATAATGATACTGAAGCAAAACTCATCAGTCACCTTTGGAGGATGCTAGAGAACCAACTCATTATTCAGAGTAACCACATAGTTGATGAAGAGGGTGTCTCTGAGGGGAAATATTGCAGCTAATAAAGATAGAATACCACCATTCTGCAACCTCTAAGGAATTAATGAATCTAAGCAATTTTTATCAATGTCTGGTAATGTTCCAAAAAGAGGCAATCAGACATGACGTGCCTCTTGATAAAAGTCTCAAGTAATCTAACCAAAAAATAATGCCACCTGAACCTGATCAAACTGTTAGAACTTTCAATTTACAGGAAGTTGGTTAGGAGAGGCCAGAGTGAGATGGTAGATTATATCTTGGGGATGCAATCTGTAAAACCTGTTATGTGGGAAACTACATCTTTGCTACATTGAATGTGGTCCATGGAACAACAGCATAGGCATCAGCTATGAGCCTTTTGGAAACAGAGAACCTCAGGCCCTATTCTAGACCTACTGAAACAGAATCTTATGTGATTTTAACCAGCTTCTTTTGTGATTCATGTGTACATTTCAAGTTTGAGTAGCACTGCTCTACAGGACAAATGATCCAGAGTCTCCAACAAAGAAATTGTAAGGGAGTTCCCATTGCAGCTCAATGGAAAAAAATCTGACTAGTATCCATGAGGACACAGATTCAATCCCTGGCCTCACTCAGTGGGTTAAGGATCTGGCGTTGCCATGATCTGTGGTGTAGACATGGCTCGGATCTGGCGTGGCTGTGGCGTAGGCCAACAGCTACAGCTCCAATTCGACCCCTAGCCTGGGAGCCTCCATATGCCTCAGGTGTGGCCCTAAAAAAGACCAAAAAAAAAAAAAAAAGAAAGAAATTCTAAGAAAAAAAGAACTCAGATGGAAGGGCAACCTATAGATTAAAAGTCATTTGGAGACATATCAATTACTCACAAGTAGAGAACTTCTTTATATTCTATTCAAGCAAACACAAAATTTAAAATTATGAAATAATCAGGGAATGTCTTGCATCTTTTTTGAAATAATCTGGGTGGTGGAGAAAGGAAAGTAGGTAGGGATGTAGGTGAAACAGTTCGTTACAGCATGCTAATTGGTGAAGCTGAGCAATGGGTACAGGGTTTATTATTTTAATTTTGTATTAAAAGTTTTTTTCTATAATAGTTTAAAAAAGGAGGGTTACTAAAATGGCAGTAATCAAAAAAGGTAATAACAGGTATTGGCAGAGATGGAAAAAAACTTGGAACCATTGTACTTGGCTCCTGGGAATTTAAAATGTTATAGCTGCTTTGGAAAGCAGTCTGACAGTTCTTCAGAAGGTTAAACAGGGAGTTAATGTATGATCTAGCAATCCCACCTCTAGCTATATATATACCCAAGAGAAATGAAATATATATACCCAATATATAATATATATATTTATATATATATTTATATATATAATATATATAATGTATAATTTATTATATATATTTTATAACATAATATATATGTTATATATATTATATAATATAATATATTATTTATATTATATAATATATATATATATAAAAATATATATACCCAAGAGAAATGAAAACATACGTTCACCCAAAAATCTGTATGTGAATGTTTATAGCAACTTTTTAAAATAATAGCCAAAAAGTAGAAGTAACCCAAATGTCCTTCAGGTGATGAATGCATATGTTCATAAATATGAAATGTAGCCTGTCTGTATAATGGAGTACTGTTCAGTAATAAAAAGAAATGAGGTACTGATACATGCTCCCATGGATGAACCTGAAAACATTATGCCAAGTTAAAGACGCCAGTCACAAAAGACTGCATATTGTATGATTTCATCTAGAAAATGTCCATAATAGGCAAATTTATAGAGACAGAAATTAAATTACTGGTTGTGAGGGATTGGGGGAAAGTTGGAGATATGAGCATTTTATATTCCCATGACTGCTGATGGGTTGAGGGGTACTTTGAGGGGGTGATGAAAATCTTCTAAAATCAATCATGGTGATGGTTATACGACTCTGAATATACTAAAACCCATGGGATTCTATACTTTAAGTGGGTGAACTGTGTGATATGTGAATAATATCTCAGCAAAGTTGTTATAAAGAAGGAAAAGAGCGTTATACTGATAACCACGCTCCAGGCTTCCCCCAACACTGATCAGAATCGTGGGAGGAAAGTTGCCTAGGTGATTCTAATGTGTAACGAGGACCAGGAACCACTGTACTACAAAGTTATCTATGAAGGATTGTTAGAAGAAAGAGGCAGATTATCGGTTTGAAATGATGGGCCTGGAGGAGAAGCCTCAGGGATGGCACGGTAGCCGACCAGTGTACGTGGAAGAGAGAAAAACAGTGGGGAGCCTGCTGGGTGCACCTCATCTTTTCTCTAGTAATTGGTAGAATGGAAATAAGCACGAGAAGTCCTTTCTTTTATCCAGTAAGTCTGGTAGTTCAGAATTGGTCATCTTACCATAGATGTTAGGGTCACTTGTGCTGCCAGGTAGTCTGACTTCTTAGTTACTCAGAATGAACACTTTGTCAGTGGGATGTTGGGGTACTAAATCATAATCTAGAAACAATGTTCTAAACAGTTAATTTCCCTAAGGTTCTTTCTTCCAGAGAGTGGTCTAGATGTCAGTGAGACTGTAATTTTTTTCTCTCCCATTGTTAGATTGCCTCAGATGAGTAGACCTAAAGCCAGCTGTATTATTCCCATCTTTTCAAAAGGATTTATTAGTCAGGGGACAGCTTCCTGTTGGACTGGGCAGCAGAGAAAGAATTTGAAGGTGTGCTGCACATGATGTTTGGCTTTCGAAGAGAAACTTTGGAAAACTGACCTTGGATTCTGGTTTCATTGCCCTTTGTGACTTATTGATTGCACTGGACTTTTAGTTTCCTCAGTTAATGAATGAAGTTTAGACTGGGTTACTCTTGAAACTGCTAAAATTTGGTGGTTCACTGTATCGGTCTTTACAGAGGCTATAAATATAGGGTGGTGGTTAAGCATCTGTGCTCTGGAGCTTGGTGATCTGGCTCTGCTGCTTTATGGCTCTGTGACTTTGGATAAATTGGTTAATGCCTTTGTACCTTGGTTCCCCATCTGTAAAACAAGGATTGAAAATAGTATCTACCTCATGATTTTCTTTACTGTGAAATATTTGGAGCAGTCTAGCCCGTAATTGAAATACTGTAATTTTATCTGAGACAGGTCCCTCACTCTACTTAAGGCATGATCAGAACTCTCTCTTACTACCAAAATGCAAGGTTGTGTCTGTTATTCCAGGTGGTAGATCTTTTTGGAAAGGTGTACAACAACCATCCAAAAGTGTTCGGGCAGTATAGGAAGTTTTGAATTAAAAATACTCTCTAGCATTGTAGGAAGCATATTTGAAGTCCTCATTCTGTTTTTTCCTGCCCGCCCTGTATCCTCCTATAGGTCAGTTCTCCTTGGGTCTCGGGGACTTGACATATCTCACATCTCTCAGCGATTGGAGAGCCTGAGTGCAGCCACCACCTTTGAGCCTCTCGAGCCTGTGAAGGACACAGACATTCAGGTAAGGGCTGCCTGGAGCTGGGACTGGTGAGCTGGAATCCTGAGCATGCCACCAAGGCAGAAGGCCCTGGCCCTTTGCTGATCAGCTGATTTAGGAATTCCAGATTTCTTTGCTAACTTTCTTCATCCTCTGATATTAAGAGAATGGGAGGCTCAGCTTTGGAGGTATAATGAGGAACTTTGGATTATTTTCAGAGTGCTCTCTAAGACTGAATTTAGGAAAGCAGCTCCAACCTGTACTTTTAAAATTATTGTATTTGTGAGAACAGATTTCTCTTCCTTCTTTGAGCTTAATCCAAGGCACAGAGACATTAGTTGTAAGTTTCTCTTGCTTTCTTTGCTAGATCTCAGATAATTTTACTATTCATCTTCCACAATTTCTTTTCTGCATTTTGCCTGTATCAGTTGGCAAAGAACTGGAGGAAACTTAAAGTACTATTTACTGAAACCTACTCATCGATTTCTAGGAAGTATTTGGCTCCATTAGTGGCACCAGGAAATGGTCTAATAGAGCACTCCAGTCTCATTTAACCTAGCATGCCACTGGCACAATTGATTGCTATTTTAATCTAATCAGAAAGTGATTTTGTGTGTGCGTGCGTGCGTGTGTGTGTATGTGTGTGTGCGCGTGTGTGTGTGTGTGTGTGTTAGTGTGTCCCTGAAATTAAGGACAATCTTGTAGTCCATTTAGTTTTGAGGAATTAGGACAATGATTTGTGTTAGAGTGAAGGGATGGAGGGATACCATTTTTATCATTGATTTACTTTTGAGATGAAAGGGTGTAGGACCTACAGAGACAAATCCCAGTACACATGGTTCTGTTATTTATTATTTGAGATCAGTTTGAATCATATTCTTTATCCTACTACTCTTCCCAAGAACTGTTTTAATCCATATAATGGTCATAATTCTGCATTTAGTCCAGTTGAGAAACCTAAGACTCTAGACTTTGAGTTGAAAGTTGAATAACTATAGATATTCATTATTTTCACTGTTACTGATATGTTCCCGGAGTATGAAAATCCAGTTTTGGAGCTCCCGCCATGGCTTAATGGGATCAGTAGTGTCTTGGGTTCAGTTGCCAGCCCAGCACAGTTTGTTAAGGGTTCGGCATTGCTGCACCTGTGGCTTAGATCACAGCTGTGGCTCGGATCTGATCCCTGGCCCAGGAGCTCCATATGCCGTGGGGGTGGCAAAAAAAAAAAAATAGATTCAGTTTTTCCCCAGTTTTATGTACTATATTTTATTTGCCTATCATCTTATTTCCATGTAATCTTAACATGGCATGTGTACTTGCATCACCCACCTCCCCCCCCCCTTTTTAAGTTTTAGCCATTTTCCCTCTACCTTCTATTTCAATTATTTGATGCACTAAAAACAGATACTTATAACAAGATTCAGGTGGGTGATTGAGCTAACGCTCAGGTAATTTGAATAATCACCATATATTTAGGGGATCATCCCTTATAGTGTGGAAAGAAATGGCACTTGCGGAGGTTGTTGTTTGTTTGAGTTGTTTTTAATGTTTGAAATGCAAAGTACACTGTTTTAAAAACTAACTGCTTTTAAGATTTTTTTTGATATATGTGTAATATATATTTGGACTACCCAGAAAAATTTAGTGATGCCCATCATGAATTCCCACTGATGTGGTGCATTCTTTGCTTTGAGGTATTAATGACAGGTTTATAAATGTATTGGGTCATAATGATCGTTTATCCTAATCTTCTACTTAATGCATGCACACTGTCCTTCAACAGCCCCATTAGACAGCTTCCTAGCAATGCACATCAAAGAGTTTCTTAATTTGGAATGAGTATGGCTAAGAGCTTTGGTCCTGGCACTACTGGGAAATCTTTGAACTTCGGAGGAAGGATGCCTCCATTTCAAAATTTTACCTCTCAGTTGACCTTTCCTGGTATAGCTTTAAAAATGCAAAATAGTCAATCACAGATTAGTTTTGATTAATGGGGAATTGATTATCTACACCTTTTAAAGGAAAGATTTTAGATTATCTGCTTTCAAAGTAAAATCCTCTGTTGACTTCATCCTCTTGCCAGCAAAAGCTTAAAGGAGAAAATTAAACTTTTAAAGGATTGAGCCTTTTGCTTGATCTGCAATGGCTCTAGTGATTGATAGGGATTGGAAGTTTAAGTTGTATCGTGTGGCTCAGCTGACCTATGTTTGAATTCCCTATACACACGGTAATATCATGTCCTTGCCTGACTTCTTGTATAGTAGTCAGTATAGTAGTCAAACCAGCTTTTGACCTTAGGGTGAAGTTGTCCACCTTCTAGTTGTTCTCTTAATGTGTTGATTATCCAAGAAGAGTTAATTTGGACATTTTCCGTTTTTTGCTTTTAGAAAAGTCAAATACTTTTTTTTAAGGCCACACCTGTGGCATATGGAAGTTCCTGGTCCAGGGGTTGAACCTGAGTCGCAGCTGTGGCAACACCAGATCCTTTAACCCACTGTACCCAGCTGGGGAATGAACCCACACCTCTGCAGTGACTCCAGCTGCTGCAGTTGTATTCTTAACCCACTGCACCACAGTGGAAACTCCCAGGTATACTTTCTTTCTTTTTTTTTAACTCAATGAATTTTATTATATTTATAGTTGTAAACGATCATCACAACCCAATTTTATAGCATTTCCAACCTAAACCCCCAGCCCATCAGGTATACTTTCTGATGGATTTTTTTTTTCTCATTTATTTTTACGAGGTTTATTGAAATATTATTCACCTACCTTGATTCTTCATAGATGGTATTGAATAATATTTCATAAATGGATTTTTGTGTACAAATGTTTTCTTTCTAACTAATGCAGTTTTTGGGACTTGAAGGCACCTGAATCCCACATCCCAAGTATCAGTCAGAGTGAAGTGATTTTAATTTATAAATTCATAACAGGAAATGCTGAAGGATCCTTTGATAAATGCTGTCCAAGACTTTGTACCTTCCATTGTCTGTATTACTTATAAGCTCGAAAAGGCATTTTCCCATGAATAGATTGTCCTTCTTTGGTAAACACTGATTATATTTCCTTCTGTTTCTAATGGAGCTTGAAATTAATACTGGTTTTTTGTTACTGTTTTGTTGTTGTCATAATCAGTGATGTTGGCATGCGTTGAGAATACATTTTTAAAAGATTGCTGTGGTTGATAAAGGTAACATATTTAAATAAAGCCACTTAAATATATGTATGGCTGATGCTGCTAGAATTTTTTTAAATGTTTATTGATTTAATTTTTGAAAGTTGTCATAAAGAAGGCCTACATGTTTATGTAACAGAGGAGAAGAGCAGTAACCATTAAGAGGACATGGTGCTGAAACAATTGACATGGTGCTGAAACACTCTATTCTAAGTGTTAGAATAGACTCTGAGTACAGGTCCTCTCACAGAGATGAGCTTGCTTGTGAGTACAGGTCCTGTCACAGAGATGAGCTTGCTCACTTCTGTCCAAAGAAAAAAGTATCAAGGGCAGACTGCACTTTTTTACTGATGTCTGAATAGACCTAATGTACCATGGCTGATGTGTATTATATAGTAATAAAGTGCACAGTTACACAGTTCAGTTACATTCTGGACTTTTTCACTAGATTACATGTATCTTTCAAGAAGGCTGTGCAGAAATAGCCTGGATTGGCCATAAAAATGGGAGCTGCAGTTTCTTGGCATTAGGCTGTAATATTTCCAAATGACATTAGAGCAAAATATGATAATATTATTGCTAAACTTACTGTGTTAGATTCCTAGGGCTGCCACAACAAGTTATCACAGACTTAGTGGCTGAAAAGATGAGAATTGATTCTTTCAGTGTGAAGAAATTCATTCTTTCACAGTTCTGGAGCTCCGAACTTTAAATCGGGGTGTTGACAGCACCCTCCGAAGGCACTCCGGGAGACTCGTCCTCTCCCTCTGACTCCTGACATTCTTGGGTCTGTGGCAGCGTAAGTCCAGTCTCTGTCTCCATCTCTTTTTCCTCATGTATGTCAAATCCACTTCTCCCTTCTAAGGACACTAGCCATTGGGTTTAAGTCTCACCCTAAATCCATGGTGATCTCATCTTGAGATCCTTAACTTAATTACATTTGCAAGACTCTATTTCCCAATAGTTCTCATTCACTGGTACTAGGAGTTAGGACTTAGATCTTCTTGGTGGGACACACGCTTCAACCCACTATACTTACAGTGACAGAAAATTTAAAACTGTAAATTAACTGTAATTAGTGAAACATTTTCAAATCTAACTCTGTTTCACAGGTGAATGGAGTATTGGAATAAGGCACCTACTGCTAGTTGTTCCAGTAACTGCAAACCTCAACCGAGCATCTGATCTCATCCTCAATACTCTCTTTCAGGCCTTTGGAAAGTGAAGCTGACTACCTACCCCTGTCTGATTCCGGAGTTCAGCTGTAGTTACTCTGTCCAAACGGATTAAGACTCTGTAAATGTGTTTAAGAGATTTCTGAAGAGACACTTTTCAACTAGAAACAGTCTGATTTTTAAAAGTATTTTTTAAGTTCCCTAGTTTTCAGGTTAAGTATAGGTGCATGTGTGTGTGGAAGGGAAGAGAGAGGGATTGATTTCTCCTTCAGCTAACCAGGTTATCTAACCCTTTCCTTTTCCTTTTATACCTTGGGGCCTTCGTTCCCCACCTTTGTCTAGCTTGGAGTAGCACCTCTGAAATGTCTGAGCCCTAGGCTTTCCTTAGATGCCACATCTTTCATAGTCTTCTCATATGTCCCTTTCCATGACCTTCAAATATAGCATGTTGGCTTTACTGCTTAGGAAAAAATAAAGCTTTCTGAATGTTACCCCACAAAGTAAACAGAAATTTAGATTGTGTTGTTGGAATTGACCTAGCAGCAAATTCAAATCTTGATTAATGAAAATTTAGCCTCTTCTATCAGAAAGACCAACCCTTTACTGAACTGAAAGCCTTCATAATCTGCTAAATTTCGAGATGGAAATCTGTTCTGTGTAAAGAGAAAAAAGTCTTAAAAGAGGATAAAGTAACTATAAGAAATTATAGTCAGAGAAACTGATCTATCGCACGTAAGACCAGTGGTGCAGTAATAATTGACCTGAAACTTGTTCTGCTTATCACACTGTATAATAAAATATTCATTATTTCCTTCCTTAGTCCTTGGAAATGTAGAATGTACTCAAACCACTCTTAGCTTATCTTTTAAATAATCAGAAGAAACTAAATGGCTTTGGTAAGTGTAAAAATGAGTCACGGGTGGTATAATCCCATATCATCTAAATCGTTGTTTTTGTGGTTTATCTTTTAATTTTATACCTTCAGAATTAAGGTACTGCTGCTTAAGTGCAGCTATTTACAACAGCTAAGAGGGAAAGTAGCTGTGTGGCTTACTAATTCTGTGTTTGTAGTACTGGCAAGTTTTTGATAGTGAATTGGTTTCAGAAATCCTGTGTTAGTCTGTTGAAGAGGGGGTCAGACTTGCCTAGAATGATAAGTACGCTAATAGCAGTTCTCAAGGATTAGTCCTGGCTAAGTGTTAATACTGAGGAAAAGTTGTGGTGAGCTTTCCCTTGCTCTAATTAGTTGAGGGAAGGTGCATGCTGAAACAGTATCTTAATTCTGGGATTATTTTTAAAGAAACAGTAGTTGTCATTTTCATCTGTTTCTAGAAATCGAAATGCTAAGTGTGTGTACCAGGGAGAGGTTTTGCCACAGATGCTTTAGTAAATTAGGGAAGAGAGATAGTTCATTCATAAGAGCTACATCTATTTGCATACTGATAATTTGTATAACAATTCTGAGAAATGGTTTAAGTAGACAAAACATACCTGTCTTCCTTATTGTTTCTGCTTCTAATATGCTTAAGCAGGCTTTTCTGCACATAATGGTGATCTCACCCAAAATGGATGGTTAGAGACTTTTTCTCTCTCTCTCTTTTTTTTGGTCTTTTTAGAGCTGTACTCGCGGCGTATGGCAGTTCCTACACCAGGGTCGAATCTCCTGGCTGTAGCTGCTGTACTATGCCACAGCCACAGCAATGCCAGAGAGGACCCGCATTTGTGACCTACCCCACAGCTCACGGCAATGTTGGATCCTTAACCCACTGAGTGAGGCTGGAGATCGAACCTGTGTCCTCATGGATACTAATCAGATTGGTTTCTGCTGAGCCACGACAGGAACGCCAGAAATTTTCAGCTGATGTACTCTAAAGGAATAAGACTTTGTTCTGTAAATGTTTTCACATAATACAAACATGTAAGAGGAGTTCCTGCCATGGTGCAGTGGGTTAAGAATCTGACTACAGCAGCTTGGGTTGCTCTGGAGGTGCAGGATCAATCCCCAGCCCAGAGCAGTGGGTTAAAGGATCCGTTGTGACCACAGGTGTAGCATTGGTCACAGCTGTGGCTCAGATTCAGTCCCTGGCCTGGGAATTTCTATATGCTGCAGGTGTGGCCATAGCATTTTTTTTTTTTTTTTTTTAAAGAGACTGTTGCATGGAATCTAACAGTGTGAAGATTTTTAGTTAAGCATTTGTGTTTATTGACCTTTTTTATATTCCTCTTGCTCCTAAGAGAGTCATTGGGAGGTTCATGGAAACCTTATTTTGTATTTTTAAAAATTAAAAAGTAAGGTTACCATGTACCTCCTAGTTTATAATAGCTGCCTATCTTGGACTTAAGACAACCTATAGATAATGCTCTTGGGTTCACTAGCATTCAGTTCCCACCACATCCAAAGCGTATTAGAAACCCTTTCCTGGAACAAATACCAGGTAGGTTTCTGGCCAAAATGCATTTGTAGTGGCAAGAGCTGCATGTGGAAAAGACACACATCTAACCGTGCCCTGTGTTCTTGTTCAGGGTAGTAGCTGTGCTAGGCTTTGTCTCTTATGTGAACACTGTGGTGCCCACATCACCCCCATTTAATAAACATGTTTGCTCTTCCTTTTCATTAAACCCTGACCCAGAGTAAATCTCAGAGCTGGTAAAAACCAGTAAATATGTAAAAAGGAAAAAATAGTGTCTTCACAGGGCAGGTTAATGTGCCATCCTATTTTGTGTTTATAATTAGGGGTAATGCTGATTACTGTGGTGTTGAAATGATTTCATTTTTCTGACTGTGATAAGGATAAAGGTACGCATTGTGGTCTGGTAGCAAAGTATGCAATTATTGTAAAGTGTCCTGTGAATGGAATTAAAAATGGTAACTTTGGAATAAAAATGGCTGTTAAAGGCATCGTCTGTGGAAAATGTGAAAAACTGCTTTTATGTGAGCCAAGGATATGAGATTTCAGCCTTTTTACTTATCCATTCACACTTACTTCTGAATGCAGGGCTTTCAGAACAAGCAAGTAAATGGATGCTGAATGCATTCTGAGCAGGCAGGAAATGACAGGCTTTTTTGTCTTCTCAGAGGTTTCTTATATCCTGGTAGTGAGCAGGGGAATATCAATTACCAACTTAAAGAAGAAAGAAGTTGGAATGGTTCTCTAAGAGTATTTTGGAGGAAGCCTATGGCTGAAATATTTATCTAACAATTGAATAGAGCACTTCAAATATTGGCCAGGCCCTGGTGCCTTTGAAGTGGACTTGCATCATCTCCTCCCTCCTTCACTAGCCTTCTCTTAACCTGCCAATATCTATTGATGCCCCAGTACTCTGGAGATGGGGAAAACATCTGTTGTTATCGTCAGTGTGGTATATTTATGTTGCTTGGTTTCAGGAACCAGAAATGGGCTGAACTGTTTGATTTAAATGGAGGTTAAAACCTTGTCACATATTGAATGCAGTACCGTAGACCAGTCTGTCATTCTCAGATGGCAGCCCTTGACCCTGTGTGCCACTTTGATTTGCTTGCCACAGTGCCCTGTAATCTCTTATTTCTGTTTTGGAATGTTCCACCAAAAGCTTTCCAGCAGCCTGATGGGGCTCTTTCCATTGGTGGTGGTTGCAAAGTATGGCTCCCTAGTTACACAACTTTGGGGCCCAGGCTCTCACCATCTCCACTAAAAATCCACATTCTGTGAAGGACCTGAGAGAGAGGCTCAGACAGAAGAGACTCTTGATGTTGCTTCTTGTGTTTGTTGTTTGGTGAGGACAAAGAAGCTGTCAGGTAGAATGGGCAACATCCTCTTACTGACAAGACCGGTACTTAGGATTTCTTTTGCTGCAGAGCTCTCAGGACCAGTGTGTGTTGCTTTCTTTTTGAGCATTTCTGTGTCTCACAAATGACTGGCTCCCTTCTTGCACTTCAGATATAGAGAGGCTGAGTCCCCCAAGCTTAGGCTGCTGGCAGCTAAGCCGAGGCTAAGGTAGCTCCTGGTGTGTACCACTAACCATCAGCAGCGGTGCACGCACCGTGTTAATTATCCTGGAGGACAGAAGGGCGAGTCCCTGCTTCTCACTGTGGAGTGGCTGTGAGGCCAAGATGCCATCAGCAAAATCCTGCCTGTGCTTTTCAGAAAACTGCAGCACTTGAAGCACTGCGGCAGAATCTGCTGAGCAGGGCTGGGCGTGACACAGCTTCCAAGAAATTGTACAGAAAAAACCCTTGTCTTATAAAACATATTTACAACCAGGATTGGGTTGTTTAGTTTATAGAACAAAGGGGAGCATTAGGTTAGCAGGATGTAAGTGGGAATGTGGATTCACTGGCTGATTTTTTTTTTTTTTTATTACTACCTGATTGGATTTGTTTTCTTTGAATGGCATGAGCAAAACGATATGGGGGAGAGTGTTCTCCACTCCTCTTTTTGCTTTTAAAAAAAAGTTGTCTATTTAAAAATGCTATTGCAAGTCAAGTATATTAAAACCTTCCAAGGCTGTTTCTACCTACCCTACAATAGCATTGTGTGTAATAGCATCTGGGAGTGCTTTCTCCTTTCTTACTAGGTTCTCTTTTGTTCACAGTGCATATCAGTCTGTCTCAGCAGGACCAGTCTCTAAATGAGCAGGGCTTGGTGGATCCTTGAAGGTTTAACGCTTCCACATAGCACTTGGTTCTGTAATGAGGTCCCAAACTGCCCCATGTCTTCATATTGAAGGAATGTGGTGATGGGTGTTGTATACACAAGAGTTCCTCCTGTGGCTCAGTGGGTTAAGTATCCGGTGTTGCTGCAGCTGCAGCTTGGATTTGATTCCTGGCCAGGGAAACTTCCATATGCCATGGGTGTGGCCAAAACAAAAGATTTCTACAGAATCCATGCTTCTCAAGATTTTTGGTTTTTTTTTTTAGTACCAACTTAACCTGTACTTGAATAAAACACAGGAGAAATGAATTACTAAGAAAGAATGAAATAAAAGACATGCAAAATATAAGCTTAGTTTTTAAAGTTAAATTCAATAGATATAAAAATTACTCTGTCAGATTGCTATAAAAGTTTCTAAATGCTTCTTCTTAGTTTTTGTACTTATCTGCTGCAGCATGGGAACAGACTGTGTGCTGGTGCTCCTTCAGCCACACTTTGGGCAGTGCTGGTTTCTTTCTTTCTTTTTAGTCTATGTCCTCATGGATACTAGTCAGGTCATTTACTGCTGAGCCATGACGGGAACTCAGTGCTGGTTTCAATACCTGTGTTTTCTTCATCTCTCCCTTCTTATCCCCCTTCCTTCCCTTTAAGTGTTTCTTGCTGGTGCAGTGAAACATGGCACCAAAGACAAGTTTCAATTCCTGTCTTCTGCCTTACCCGTGCTAAAATTGAGGAGACAAAACTAAGGTTTAATGAACATTTCTTGTGTTCTGATACTACTAAGCACCTTCTGGGTTTTCTCATTCAGTCCTTCTAGTAACCCTCTGAGGTGGTTATTATCCTTAACCCTGCTTTCCCAAGGAGGAGCCCAAAGGCCTAAGAGGCAGGTATGCCAGACTGAAACTCTCTTCTGTGCATTTGAGTTCAGTACTGTGCCTTATTTCCCCTAGGTTTTAAATTTAGTTTGTAGACAAAGTCTATTTTAGTAAAGGGGTGAATTTTCAGGGTATATTTGAAGGAGGAAGGAGATAGAAATATGAAATAGAAGTGTAATTGATTGCTCATCTAGAGCAAAATGAGTAGATAGCCCATGGTGAATGGATGTGGTGAGCATTGCTCTTACTTATATATGCTTAGCAGTAAAATAATGTTGGTGGAGCGAGAAGCCGGAATGTGGTTTATACACCCTAATACAAACCCCTGCTGGTTGGGGGTTGGGGGTTGGGGATGAGTTTTGCAGGAAGGCCAAACTTGCTTCCTCCGTTTATCTCCAGATGCTGGCTTCTTTGCCATAGTTTTCTCCTTGCTGAGCTGTCGGTTTAATGTCTAAAGCTCAGCCTATTATTTCTCAGTTTGCTGCCTTACAGGTACACGGTAAAGGATTTCTGTCAAATCCTGGAGCAGCTTTTAGTTTTGAAATGCCAGGGCTTTGTGCTTGTGAAAATAGGTTGTGCTCAGCTTCTTGCTTGATCATCTTTGTTTTGTTTTGCTTCTGAAGCTGAGCTCGAGTTAGAAGGATAATGCTAGAAGCAATTTAAAGGGCACATCAAATTTTTACTGTAATCCTGAACTATTGATTGTTGACTTATTTGTAGGTTTAATGCAGACCCATTTCCTTACTTAGCGTCTGACTGGCCATTAAGTTCTGGCAGTGTGCCGGAATGTTGAAATCTTACTTCTTGTAATATGATTTGGCTGTCTAAGGGTATTATGTGTGTTTGGTTTTTAAAGACACATGCAAAGCCCTCAACTTAGTGTGGGCTCCAGAATACCAGAAAGAATTTCTGCGTAGCAAAATTACTTCTAGGAGACAGCATAACATGAGAAGGTGACATTCAACAGAACATTAGCACCTGAAGTCATGCAGATTGGTACCCTATGGGCTAACTGGCTCTTAAAAATAAATGCAAATTAACATAACAGAATCTTGAAGAGAAGACCTGTCGGGGAGCTGAAGGGACCTGGTGGTGTTCCAGAGTAGGTCCCAGCTAAGCACTCTGTATGAGTGGCCTTCAGCAGGTCCCACTTTCCTAGCATGAAGTTGAAATTTGAGTCTAGCTGAGGGGCAGGTCCAGTGTCCTGCTTATGAAGGAAGCTGGGCTCAGAGTGGTTGGAAGAAAAGCAGTCATTGCCTGTAAAAATCATTGCCTATTTCACAACCTGGACCCTTCTTGACTGGAATTGAAGGCTGAATGAGGGCTGAGAGAGTTAGATGATGAGAAAACATTAAATTTTGGATTTTGAGTGTGTGAATGAGAAGTGAATAGCATTAGGAGAGAAAACTCACTTTTCCCTCTAATTACAAAAGCAAGACATGCTTAATTCAGAGAACTTGGAAATTGGCTCCATAGTGAACTTTCTTGACTATGACCATTTTGGGAGTGTTGAGTTGTTTGGACCACATACTTGAGGCTGTAGAACGTCTGTTTGAAATGACAAGGAAGATTGATTTAACAGGGTGGTAAGGAGTTAGTTCATGAAGCATGTGTTAGAGAGCAACCTGTACTTTAATAAAATTCACCCCTTTACTAAAATAAACAGAATACCCTTCATAGTTCTGAATTTGTCAGTTCCTATAAAGCAGTATACAGTCTTTTCCTTTATTCCCTAATGTAAAAACCTCCTAATGTGTGAAAAAGGATGCAGCTTTCATGAGTAACAATTATATCATTTCACTGTCCCCCTCAAACTGTTGGGGAAAAAATGGTTATTAAGAAATCCTGTGGCTTTGGAGTTGCCGTCGTGGCTCAGTGGTTAACGAGTCCGACTAGGAACCATGGGGTTGCGGGTTTGATCCCTGGCCTTGCTCAGTGGGTTAAGGATCCAGCGTTGCTGTGAGCTGCGGTGTAGGTTTCAGGCGTGGCCCGGATCCCGCGTTGCTGTGGCTCTGGTGTAGGCCGGTGGCTATGGCTCTGATTTGACCTCTAGCCTGGGAACTTCCATATGCCGAGGGAGCAGCCCAAGAAATGGCAAAAAGACAAAGAAAAAATAAAATAAAATAAGGAAATTGTGTGGCTTTGTCCTAACTTGGTGGATTTAGAGGGAAGTAACAGGGTGATAATTTTATGTGAACTTTGGTGAGCACACCATAATAATCCTTATGTTTATATTTTGCAGTGGTATTTGTGTAATACTTTGTCCATCACCATCTTGTTCCTCACTGCAGTGTTTGAGGTGAGGTGAATGAGTGTTGGTGTTGTCCAGGATAGATTAGTTATTGTCAAAGGTGGAACTTGAACCTGGATACTTCTTTTTTTTTTTTTTTTTTTTTTTGTCTTTGTTGTTGTTGTTGTTGTTGTTGTTGCTATTTCTTGGGCCGCTCCCGCGGCATATGGAGGTTCCCAGGCTAGGCGTTGAATCGGAGCTGTAGCCACCGGCCTACGCCAGACCCACAGCAACGCGGGATCCGAGCCGCGTCTGCAACCTACACCACAGCTCACGGCAACGCCGGATCGTTAACCCACTGAGCAAGGGCAGGGACCGAACCCGCAACCTCATGGTTCCTAGTCGGATTCGTTAACCACTGCGCCACGACGGGAACTCCCTGGATACTTCTTAATAACTTTCTCTGTAGCCTTATTATCATGCCTTGCTTAGGAAGGCATCAAGGGGCGAACTGGTTAGGTAAATCCCACATTTCTTTTTTCCCCTCAAAGACCCTAAGCTAGTTCTCTTGCCACTGGTCAGATTTCTTGATGTTTTGGTCCTGTCTTTCCTCTTGGACCTCTTTTTACTTGTTTTTGTTTTCCTTGAAGTGTTTATTCCTTTCCATGTGAAAGATTTGCTGGCTAACTAAATTGTATGGATGAAAATGCTACCTAGAAGAGTAATACTGAGTTATGACAAACCTTGATTTTTCCATCTGAAATATACTTTGGAGCAAAAAGTGATACTGATGTTTGTTGCTGCTGCTGACAGTTTATAGATGCCCTTTAAGTGAAAGGGCTTAGGGTTTCTTGAAATTTGTCACACTAGAGACTATGAGCCTGGTTTATGCTGTCCGAATAGGTCACTGGTACCAGGCAAATGCAACGTGGCAGACCAGAACAAATGTCATATTTGAAACTTTAGATGGACTAGACTGTCAGGGTTCAGAGCAGGTCGGAGGAGAGGTTTGTTTTTGCTCGTTTTTTGGGGTTTTGTTGTTGTTGTTTGCCTTTTTAGGGCCGTACCCATGGCAAATGGAGGTTCCCAGGCTAGGGGTTGAATCGGAGCTGCAGCTGCCGGCCTACACCACAGCTTCAGCAACTCATCCAAGCCTTGTCTGTGACCTACACCACAGCTCATGGCAACACCGGATCTTTAACCCATTGAGCAAGTCCAGGGATTGAACCTGTATCCTCATGGATACTAGTCAGATTCGTTTCTGCTGAGCCACAGCAGGAACTCTGTTTTTTTGCTTTCTATTTCACCCTCCCTGTTTCCATCCTTCTTTCCTTTGGACTATCCTCCCATTGTCCACTCTTTTTGTCTTTGCTCCTTTTTTCTTTTCATTCTTGCTTTCCTCTGTCCTTTGCATCCCTCTTTCTTGGTCTCCCCCCACCCCCACCCCCAGCCTTTTAGACTGGCTGGTTTCTGGAGCAGCCATTTCTAATGGGAGCATACCCCCTTTTTTCCAACCCCCCTTTTTTAGCCATGAAATCTGTGGCTGTTAGGATGCTTCCTGCAACCTGGCAGCATGCATCCTTGCTTTGTAGGTTGAGTTCTAGGTATGAGGTTGAGCTGGGCCTGGTGGAGAGGTCGGTTCTGTCGGAGCCTGGACTTGCCGCTGCCAGAGGTAGGCCTCTTCCTCATGTGCTACCATCATTCGTGTTTTCTGCACTTGCAAACCCAAAGAGGTGTAATTTAATTTATTCGTCTAGCTAATCTGCTCATGTTTTGCTCTTTTAATGGGTACCCTGAGGTGCATTTCCTTATTCTGGGGCCTTGCCTAAAGCTTCTGCTAATATTCTACTTTTGGTTTTCGTGGTGCCTAACTCAGCTTGATATTGAGAGTGTAAGAGTTTTTTGTTACAGTACATAGCAAACTGGGTGAGGCTGTTACAGCTTACTTGCTTTTTGAAGATTGATCGATCAATCATTAGAGCCAAATCCTAATAAGTAGGGGGGATGACAGGGAAGAAAATGACCGAGAAAAAAGGGCATATTTGATTTTGTTTCTCATGTTTTAGGAATGAAGTTATAAATTAATCTAGCTCTCAACTTCGTATGTAGTCTTCACTATTTGTTAACTGCTCATCCTAGTAGCTCATGTTGGGGAGGGGGAAAGAGGGATTTACGGAATAGGGTTTATTTTGGAGCAGCAAGCATTACAGAGTCCTTTAGGCCTCTGTGTTTTTCATTGGGGGTTAGGAAGGCAAGAGGAGCTACAGATCTCATCTTTGTCTTTGTACTTTCTACTTCAGGTTGGTTTTAATTTCCTCTTCCATTCCTCTCATGCCCTGAATGCCCTTGGCAATAGCAAAGAAGCTCTTTTGTCAGTGATTCTGAAATGTAGTGCCCAGACTGGCATCATCAGCATCACCAGGGAACTTGTTAGAAATGCAAATTCTCAGGCCCCACCCCAGACCTACTGAAACCAGATCTTTGGAGGTAGGGTCCAGAATCTATGCTTTAACAAGCCCTCTAGTGTGAGAGCCACTGGGTTAAGTGGTTACAGAAATCTAGTGTAGGTAAACTTGCTTTTCTAGCCATCTCCTCCAACTTTTTTTTTATTTAGTCTCCCTGTGGACCAGCCCTTAACTTTCAGCCTTCAAAACAATGTATTTATCTTTTAATTGTTTGAGTCTGTAAAGAATTTGTAACCACCCTTATTTTTATTTTTGCTTCATGAAGGACACAGTGGTTAATAAAATATGTTTAAAATTTTTATATATTAAAAACTTCTGACTTATTATTGGTCATTGATTATTTTTTTCACCATGGAGGTATTGACTCTGATACTGAGGCTGTACCTTAAAACACACTGTCTAAAAAACAATCCGAGGCCAGTGGGGTAATGCAGAAGAGAGGGAGACAGAGGAAAGGGAAGTGGAGGGATTAATAATCCCATCTTGGTTAATCATCGCTTTCCTCTCTGATGCTATGAGCGGATGTGCTACTGCTCTGCAAACGTTAATAATTCATGGATGGACTATGCCAAAGGGAGGCCTTAAATCTGTTCTCTCAGCAGATTAAATACACCGTCTGCCATCAGTAGGAGCCAGAAGAGATGAAAGATGGACTTGTTGTTTTTATTCATTAACCTGATTTTCTCTGCCTTTCTCCTCAGCTCCTCTCATCCTCATTTTGTTTACTTTTTCACTTGCTTCTCTGTAACCCCCTCCCGAATTGAGTGAGTGCTGGGGATCTTGCTCTGCTGTTAATGATGTTAGATTTTACTTTTCCTCAGCTGCTAGTAACAACAGATGCCATGAGAGAAAGCAGAGAGGCAGAATAAGTATTTCCTTGGAAGTGTCTAAATCAGTCTGCATATTTCAAAAATGTATTAAAATGTGCAGCCTGTGTCTTTGAAATCATTTGAAATGGCTTCTCTTTGCATTGAAGAGTAATTCTATTGTATAGGCATATACATAGTGTTCTTCATATAGATGTGCTGGCATTTTCCCATTTTACAGATGAGGAAATTGAGACTCAAAGTGAACGACTTATATAGGGTTCACTAGAACCCAGTTCTTTTGACTCCAGCTTGACTATGCTGTCCACGAGACTTAACTATCTCTTGGTTTTAGAAAGCATGTAGGTAGCCTTACATGGCATTTCACCCATAAGGCTTAAATAGAATTTAATTAGATTAAGTTCAAATAATATATAGGTAACTTCACAGTAACACTCCCGATTAAATTCTAAATGTGAGTTTGCACAGAAATAGCACAGTTGGAGAAGGCTGACAGTAAGCTGCAGTTATGCAGATATTTCTCGTGCCATTTGAGTAACAATCCTCAACAACTTACAGGTTAATCAATAAATATAGTTGAGCACGTAACCTTGTACACGATGCTTTGGTTAAGCACCATAAGTGGATATAATATAGTCCCCGTCTTCATTAGATTTTCAGTGTTTTAGGTATGCCCTAGGGGATTCAGCTACTTGAAATGTCCCAGTATTGACTTAAGGATGTGAGATGGCAAGGGAGTAGAACTGGAAATGTCTTAGTCATCTCAGTAGTTTTCTGGAGGACTTAGTGTGTAAGAAGCATGTTAATAAAACTGGACTGTTGTTTTTATTATTTTATTATTATTATTATTATTTTTTTTTTTATGTCTTTTTGCTATCTCTTGGGCCTCTCCCTCCACATATGGAGGTTCCCAGGCTAGGGGTCGAATCGGAGCTGTAGCCACCGGCCTACGCCAGAGCCACAGCAACGCTGGATCCGAGCCGCGTCTGCAACCTACACCACAGCTCACAGCAACACCAAATCGTTAACCCACTGAGCAAGGGCAGGGACCGAACCCTCAACCTCATGGTTCCTAGTCGGATTCGCTAACCACTGCGCCATGACGGGAACTCCTGGACTGTTGTTTTTAAAATGACTTTCTCCAGTGTCACTGCTGGAAGCCTGGTGGAGAGAGTGATGTGGGAAGAGCAGATTTTAAAACCAGCATCGGCTTCAAAAACCTGTTTTAGAATTGCAGATCCCCAAGTTCCTGTTGAGATGTAGAGGGTGTGGTGCAAAGATGGAAACCTGAGCCAGTGGTTTTATAGGGCAGCATAAATTCCTGCACAAGGTCACCCATCCCATTTGCCTTGGTTGTCTGTCCTGGCCTAAAGCAGTGGGTGATGAAAGGCAGGGCCTCCTCTCACCTCTCCTACTCCTTGATGTGGGACCAGGGCATCACCATGTTTTCTGTTGCAAATTCATTGAGTTGTTATTTCGCATATTTTTGTTAAAAATTATATGCAATTTTTAACTGCTTATTTTCTTAAATATTTTTAGAAAAATTTCAGGAACTTATATATGTCAGTAAATTTGAAATTCTGACCAGATAGCAAAATATGTACGCTTTTCCCCTTGTTTAAGCCATTGAGGATTGAATAATTTTAATAATCCTTTTCTTGCTATTGAGAAGTCTTTTTTTTTTAAATTAATTTCTGGTCTCATCAGTGTTTTCCAGTTAATAACAGAAATAATAAATATATCCAGCAAAAAAAATTACATGAAAATTGAGGTTTTCACGTCTTTTCTTTAAAACAACTGTAATAATGTGGACTCCATATTAATAAGCAAATGCAAACTGATTATCTGCATTTATTAAGTCTTGGGGTGATATGTAACTTTAGTATTCCTTCAAATAACAGCCTCCCTACTGAATTTAAAATAGAAGTTGTTTAAAAGAATTCTATTTACAATCAACCTGGTAAGAAATACATCTGTTGTGTAAAGTACACTGGTAACAAGAACTCAAAAGCTAGAAGCTTTTCTTTTATATCCACTATCATCTTCCATGTAACAACTTCTGAGTCCATGAAATTGCATTTCATCAAGCACACACCTGGACAGTTTTTGTTGGTACAGTGTCACATTGTGTTGTGTAAAGAACTCTGTAAGCAAGAAACTAAGGTCCTGAATCTAGGACCTGGACCTGTGAGAATCTTGAGATTTTCTGTGCCTTATTTTCTTAACCTGTGCCACAAGGAACATGAATTGCCCCTGAAGTTTTATGGCTATGATGAAGATGAGTCTTTAATATACTTTGTTATCTCATGTATTATTATTGAGGGAAAGTCTTCATATAGTCTCTAAATTCTTGTCAAAATCACTTATTCCCTTTATCTAAGTACTAAGGCTTGATTCGAGGCTATGAGTATTTTTGTGTGTGTATGTGAGAGAGAGAGAGAGGCGGACAGACAGAGACCTAGACCCAAGCTGACAGAGAGCTCTCATTCTGAATTTCTGAAACCTGGGACGTCAGTGAATTACCCTGGAGGAATATTTGAGGAAATTGCTTCTGCTCCCCATTTTAGCCCACTCCCATTAGTAACTGCACTTGCTGAGGTACAACTACTTGAAAATGTGTTTAAAGTGGAAATCTTACTTCTGAAGTTACTTTCATCTGCCTGACCTAAGTTTTCAGCCCACTTCTAAACTTAGCCTCCTCCCACCCTTTTGGACCTGTAGGCTTAGCAAGGTAGATCCCTGGTATGGGGCATCAGCTTCTCAATGCAGAGAGCTTCCTTTTCCCTTTTGTTCCCTGAGCAGACAGATTTGCATATAAGCAACAGAGAATGAACCTTAATTTATTTTACTGCTAAGTAAAACATGCAGAAATCATCTGATTTGTTTTTTATCAACTGCCTAAATCTAGTGATCCTTGCTTAATACTCAAGGTGAAATGTCATTATAAAATTAGCAGATTGCTTTTTCATCCTCAGCTGATTTGTTAGGGCAGATCAGCTGTGAAGGCCACACCACTGACTTTGGGCCAGGACCATCTCATTTTCCCTGAACCTCCTTGGCTCTAGATGCCGCTAAGAAGGAAGTTGCATCTTTGGGAATTGAATACTGTTGGTGATATTGCTTAGTCACAAAGAAGGAATTTGTGCCTCTTTGTATTAGCCAAGAACCACCTCAGCATCTGACTTTAGTACCTAAGGCTGCAATTATCCCAAAGAGCTGAACAGATTTCAAAGTGCAAACAATAAGCAAAGGTAATATTTAGCTCCCCTTTAAGTAGTTGCCTTCATCTCTCTGAATGGGGCCTAGTGAACACTAATAAAAATCAATGAAATGGTTTTGTTGAGTGCCCATTAAGGACAGCACTGTGGTAGGCACTGATGACAATAGAATAAACACAAAATCTGGATACTGCCCTCTGGAAGCTCATTGTTTTCTCTCTGGAGAGCTAAGACTAACATTCCTATAATAGGGTCACACTATCCAAGACAGTGTAAAGTGACTGGCAAAATTGAATGGAAATGGCTTGAGATTCTAACTGCCATATGGAGTTCAGAGGAAAGGAAGGGGGTCATGACTTCTAAATTCTGGGGTGGTTGGGGAAGACCCCCAGAATAGGCAGCATCCCAGTATAGGCCGTGAAAGGTTAAATGGGTTCAGCCTGCAGGAAGTGAAAGAGGATTTGAGAGTAATAACTTGAACAAAGTCAGGGAGGTGAGAAGTTATGTGCTGAGAAATAAAATCTGTCATTGAGGGGGGATCTGATGTGGAAGGAGTGACTGCCAGGCTGTGGGTTGTAGGCAGTACTCGCTGTTACGGGTTTTGGAGCAGGTGAATGTCAACAAAAAAGGAGGGAGAGTGTGGAAACACTTAGGGAAGTTGGCTTGGCCAGTGGAAGAATACCCGCCGAGGTGTTGTTCAGAGGCAACTGCAATAATCCAGGCACAGTGGTGACAGCCAGGACCAGGTTGGTGGCCGAGAAAACGGAGAGGAAAAGATGTGTGAGAGACGTTTGAAATAAAACATCTGTCGCACTTGGTGCCTGATGGGTTTAAGAAGGATGTTTGGAAATAACTTGAGGTTTATAGCGAGGGAAGGATCGGTGCTATTGGTACTTTTAGTTGAGGCTGAGAAATTGGGAAGATTAACTAGATTAAGAGTCGAGATTTTGTTTCAGTTTTTGATGTTCTGGCTAAAGACATCACTGTGGAAATGGCCCTGAAACATTTAAAGACAGGATAAGAAATACTGCTCAGAAAATAGCTCCAGGCAGAATTTCCCAGAGCCATTGGTCTAGAGGTGAGAGTTGTGGCAGTACAGATGAATGTACTGGGGGAAAGTATAGCATGGGGCCAGGGAACAAGGGCTCAGCTAGGAGAGGGGAGCCGGAAGCAGGTTGGTGATGGCAGGCTGGGAGGGCAACTGGGAGCCAGCTGTGCCTCAGAAGGCCTGCAGGTAGCAGGCAGTGATTGCCCGACCTCACATGGCCTTTCATTTTTAACTCTTAAAAGAACTTACCCACTGGTGATATTACTTGATCTTCCCAACAGCCCAGTGAACCTGGCAGAAGGCAGAACAGAGCTCACCAGGGTTGTGTAAAAGTTTGATTATTGGGTAAAGCCCTGCACGTTGTTAATGTACTTTAGAGCTTTATGGTTGTTCACTTGAGCATGCTGACTTCACCTAGTGATTATTGTAATTCTACTTGAACCACAGAATTTCAGTGGCTTCCTTTTCCTATTCTGTAATCTTATTTATTAGTGGTAACAGGTTTAAAAAAAAAAAAAAGGAGTACTAATGCCTTCAAAAATGTCTCTGAATCCTTGGTGTGTTTCAAGTGTGGGCCTAAGGAACTTGGAACTGTCTCCACCCTCCTTTTTTTCCCCTACCCAGATCTTTCAAATCAGTTAACTACATGAGGGAGAAAGTCAGAGTCTTTAGAATCTGGCTATCTTAAGTTGGAGGAAGTTTTCCTACCGTTTTCAGAAAATTTTTTTTCTTTCTTTTTTGGTCCTATACCTCTTCTTTGCTAAGAAGTTCTTTGATGGACTAATTGGAAGAATCCGTAGAGAGATGGAAATAAAAAACTTGAAACTTTTCTATTATAGCTTATTACAGGGAATTCTAAGGAACTGTCTAAAGGCAGTCTTTGTTGAAATTTGTGTGGAATACTATTTAAAACTCAAGTCCTCACCTGAAATTTGGAGACCTTTCAAATCCACAAAGACCTTAATATACTTTGGCGTTGTGGTAGTAAGTTCCATCTGTCTTTACACTTTTGGGTGTCTGTGTTTTTTATATAAGTATGTGTGTGTGATATACAGGTTAGCTGCTGTTGCAGTTCAGAGCAGTGCAGTGCACAGAGGATTTTGAAAAGATTGTATCGATCCCCTTTGGTAGAAAGGGTCAGACATCATTCTGCATTTGTATAAGCAGGCTCAGTTATGTCCCTTATATCAAGAAATGCTGGGTCTACTAGTTGTCTACCCTTTTCTCTTTGTTTTAGTTTTTGGTGCTTAGGGCCATATAAAGCCAAAACACAGAATTAAACAACGGACTAACCAATAGGCATTTAGGAATGGATCACTTCATCTAGTGATAAAACAATTGGAGAAGCACTGCCTTTGTAAGGTGGCTTCTTTCCAGTGTTTTAACAACCTCCACATACATATTCTGGCTTGGGGTCAGAGGCAGGTTAGTTAACACTTCTCAGTACTCTCTACTGCGAGGTCCTTGCAGTCAGAATGTCCTGCAACTCATCTGATTTCCTTGGGATACTCATGGATTGGGAAGACAGAGGCTGGTTTACAGTTGACTCTAGCATAAAGACATGTCATCTTAATATACTTGGCCATGGTGGAAAAACACGATGCTGTGAGGTGGGGGTTTTTGTTTTTGTTTTTTGTTTGTTTTTTTAGTAATTTAAGGGGGTTTTCTCACTCCTCTGTAGTGAACTTCAGACGTCTCCCTCAGGAATAGGTTTTAATCGTCAGTGAAATGGTTTGACTGTAACCACACTGGGGTCTTTGAGTTCTTTTTTTTCTTGCCCCTTCCATCCCCAGGCAGAGACTCCTATTGCTGCATATCCACTAGGCTCCAGTGCTGTATTTATTTGATCAGAAACAAAAGAGTTTGCTTCTTGCACTGGTTCAGAGAAAGGTCCCCCAGGATTGTCTTTTGTTCGGTAATTGGAGCATAAGCTGAGCCTGGTTAATTTCAAAGCTACCCCCAGTGCACACTCCCTCCCTCCCTCCTTGTGCAGTTTCTGAGCTGCTAGTGGTACCTTGTATTGGGTCTGGAAAAAAAAGCTTGAATTGTTGAATGTTCGCTACAAGTACTGTGACATCTGCTATGGCACCGAATAGCACTGTTGGTGCCGTTAATTTTAAGTTAGGAGAAGAAACAAAACTAGAAAGCTCTTCAGTTTTACAGCTCTTGTTAACACATGCACCTCCAAATTATGCATTTGGTGCTATCACAATGAATAAAACAAAGGAAATCATGTGTTGATTTTTATGTTAGTAACATAAGTTCTTTCATTGTTATTCAGTCTTCAGACACCAATGTGTTCTTATGTTCATTCTTTTTAGTTTAGTTTTATTTCTTAAGGCAGAAACGTCTGAAACATCTCAACTCTGAACATTTAATTGGCAAAAGTTCTGATGTAAGAAATACAAGTTGATTATATTAATTGGTTTTCTTTTAAAGCAGCAAAGTCTGTGACTTGATTCTGCTTCTTTAAATACCAAGATGATTATTATAGATAAGAACCTTAAGTAGCCAAATTCTAGATGCTAAGTAGCCAAGTTAATATTTGTATAAATATATATATATATATTGTGAAATTGGCAAATCATGTGTCCTTCAGGTTCTGCAGTAAAGGTGTTGGTTTTGCAGCCAACAGATTGGAGTTGTAGGGTTTGTGGTTTTGCTTTTGAAGATGGAAGGGTCTTTCTCTGGATTTTTCTTTTGCAATCTGCACTGTAATGATGGTCCACTACCTGACTGATCTGACTTTAATCATCTGGTGCCTGGTTTTCAGTGTGGTTTCATCTCTGCTTTTGCACAAGCTTTCCTGCAATTGCACAGTTGTTTGCTGCATCAAATTTCTTTTAGTGACAATAAAAAACACATGTTAGTATTTTAACGTAGTCTTTAATTTTCAGGTTATACATTAGAACATGGAGGAAAAAAATCCCTTTCTAAGGAACACTATAAAAAATCATTATGATAGAATGGGAATATTCATTACTTACACATTATATATTTTTTCCCTAAATGTTGTATAGAGGAGTGACAGTTGAGCTGAGCATATGTTAATAAAAGGTCTGCATTTTCCCGTGTCACTGTCAGTTTCATTGGCTGTGTATTCCTGAAATGCAAATAACCTCAGTTCTGTTCAAAGCTATAATTAATTTGAATAGTTATTTAAACATTATCAAAATCGTTTAACTACTGAGAGGCCAAACATATAAAATGGGGAATTTACTGTTGTGTTTGAAGGACAGCGCAGTTGATGAGGGCACAGTGATCTGAGATGCTTGTGGATGTTGGATCTATACATTCTGTAGGCTAAAATGGCAGAATCTGCCTGCTGCTGTATAAAATCTTTTAACGACCATTTATTTTAGCATCATGGCATGTGCAAATTCCTGCTGCTCAGTTAAGGGACCAGCTTCAGAACTGGTGTTACAATCTGTGGCCACAGCACTGCATCACAATGCAGCAAATGCATTTTCCACATTAACCAAACATGACAGCTGAAGCGATTATTAACCATGCAAGATGTCGGAAGTCATCAAAAATTCACATCAGAGTAATTGCAGTGGCTTGGGTCAAAAAAACAAGATGTATCATAGCATTCCTTGCCTACATGTTGTCTCTCCCCCTCTTAAATCTTAACTTGGTACAGTCCGTTAACAATAAAATACCCTTCTGTAACCTATAAACTGTTACTCCTATCAGTTTGTGCTTTCAAACTGATGGCAGACTTCTCTGAATCTGTATGGAGCAGCTTGAATGATGATGCTGTGCCCCTGGGGCTGCCTGCCCCCCTTTTAAGGGGACCTTGTAATCTTATTGTCTAATTGGACTCTTTAGTGCTTCTGTCATATCAACATTTGCAGGGTGTTCTCTTTTCCTGTTTCTTCTTTCTTTTTCTCTCTCTTCTCTCTCTCCTCTTCCCTCTTTTTCCCTCCCCCTTCCTCTTTGGCTGTTTGGAGTGGGAAAAACTTGAGCACTGGTTCCACCAGAGCTCATCCCACATTGAAGGTATGGAAGAGCTGCAGTGACCAACAGCGTCGACCGGTCTGTAACTCCTTAAATTTGAGAACTGCAGGTAGGATTACCTATGAAATTAAGATAAATGCACCCTGCTAAATTGACAGCATGTTGTTGCAGTGCCTCTGAAAGACAAGGTCTCAGTTTGTTTAAAATACTGAAATGAATTCAGAAACATTTAACTCATTTGGTAGAAAAAGTACTTGATTCTCCTGAAGATTGTTCAGATTTGTGCCTTGTCATTCTAACATTTTTCTTAAAAAAAAATCTATTGGGTGGGGCAAAGGGGTATTTGCTTAAAGATTTAAATTGTTGATTATTTAGGATTTTTGCAGACCTTTAAGTAGTAAGTAGTGTGGACTTTGTTTTGGATTTTTTGAAAAGATGCATGTAAAGTACAGGATTCTTTTATGAAGTAAAATATTAAAATGGGATTTTTCTTTGCTAAAACCAGATCCTTCTTTGGGATTGTAGGGGTGTGTGTGTGTGTGTGTGTGTGTAATGCTTTACAAGAAATTCAGTCATTTAATATTTTGTGGGGAAAAGTACTATTAGAGGTATTTGTAATTATCTTGTAGGAAATACTTTAGCATAAGGCTTTAAGTTAGAAGAATTAAAGAGTAATTCTTAAGTCTTACCAAATGTAAGTAATTCAAATTAAGATACTTTTTCTATCCTAAATTCATCCTCAAAAGAGTATAAGACCTTTAAGTGTATTTCCAGTTTTTGGTGCAGCAAATGTGATTTGTGTAAGTGAAACGAAAACTTCCTAAGTCATGTGAGCATTATCTGGAGGGTGATAAAAATTATAAATATTGCCTATACTACTTTTAATATCAGAGAGAAAATGCTTTTAATTCAGCATTAAAGAGTAGCTTGATTATTGTCTTCCCTTAAAAAAAAAAAAGGTGATGTATAGCTTTTTATTCTAAGAAATGTGTTTGTATCATGGGACCTGTAGGGTCTGGACTTCTTTCTGAAGCATGGACTTGGAAATTGCTCACCTAGTTGAGAGATTGAGCTCCCTTCAGAGGTGTGGGACTTTTCTGTACTCTTAACAATAGGAAGACTTGAGGCTCTGTCAAGTGGGGAATGGAGTAGAGCTGCTGTGGGAAGGGAGAGGAACTGTGAGAATGTCACTTGTCTCGGCATTGGAAGTCTGGATTTAACCAGGGCTAAGATCCCTTTAAAACTCTGACCCAGTGCAGCATTGCAAAGAATTGATTTCTGAGATGAGACAATGAGCTGTGGTTTGCATTTTGTAAAGATGGAGGAAACCTCTAACACTGACCCTGTATGGGAGATGACTCAATTATCCATGCTTTGGTACAGTTGCAAATTATTTTCCTTTGTCTGAAGTGGGAGGATGCCAGTGCCTTCATCAGAGCTCCTAATTTAATGTATGGAAAAATGTCTCAGCCACCATTTTTAACAATTAGCTGTATCATGGTTGAGGTGAGCTGGGTTCTGAAGGCTGCTGCAGGGCCATTTCATTTACATTAGGTTCTGTGGCACTAGAGCTTTGTTACTGTAAAACTCAGAAAATGAATTTGCAGCCTGCATAGAAGAGTTCTCTAGGAGGGTGGAGAGCATTCCCGGAAAGAAAATGGAATCCTTTTGTCTACAGTAAGTATTTCTCATACTCAGATAGTGGTGAGAGGTTGAAAATTTATTTTTGGTTGAATGGGCAAAATAGACTTTAAAACAAATGCTGTAAATATTAAATGTGTAACACAGGTTGTTGGATGTATTTTTTATGTATGTGTTAGAAGGTAATGTGATGTATATGTACTTGAAATATAGGTTTTAACACATGCTTTTAATTAAATATTCATTGGTAATTTAAGTTAATGAGAGGTTTGAATTTATCACTTGTCAAAGATGAAAATGACACTTTGAGAGAAAAACGAAATCTGAATATGGTATATTTATAAGAGTTCAGGCTTCTTTTCACTGTCTTTTAGTTTGTTTGCCATACCTGAAGGAAATTGCTGGATTTTAGGGGTTTTATTGTTTTTTGGTTTTTAAGAAAATGCTTCCATGTGAGGTCTCTGTAGTAGTAGCTGATTAAAATATTTAAGAAAAAAATGTTTTAGCAAGATTTTCTCCTAAAAGATCAGTAGATTGATGCTTTCACTCTCATTAATGGGGATAATTTTTAGTGCCTTCTAATTAATTAATAGTTGTGACTTCAAAGCAATTTGTGGAAAACTCTTGTTTGTGATTGTAAGCCTAGAAACCTTGATTCTTAAAATTAATTAGATTTGACCTGGCTTATTCCTTTGTTCCTTGGCTGTTACTAAGGGGAAACAAGTGGATTTTAACTTTGATTTGTGTGCTTATCTTTTTAAAGGCACTTAACCCCAAAGAATTTATAGTAATTTTACAGTAAACTGTACCATGAAGAATTTGCTCAAAATGCTTTAGTAGCTATTTCAGAAGTTGAATCTTCACAGAACTGGATGTCTGAGACTCTTTTAGCTTGATATCAAATTTATAAAGCCAGGTGTTCTTCCAAGTCCTGTTGCACCAGCTGTTGTTCTCTGGTCACTGAATGCCCTTTTCTCCAACTAAGAGATGTTTTTGAAACTAGGAGAGAGGATTTTTCACATCAGTCTTTTCATTGAAATAGGAAGGCTCTGTTGTCCTAAACCCCGTTTAGAACCCCACAAAGATTCCATAAATCTTGCATTAAGCTTATGCTTGTAGCATAAGAGCCTAGATCTCAGTGTAATTTTGTTAATCCTGAGAGGGACATTTAATATATTAATTGTTTATTATATGGTAGAATGCAAAGGGATTTTTTTCCTTTGGTTTTTATAGGCTTGCACTTTGAAATCAAAGAGTTGTAGGATAGCACATTAGCACTCCATTTTGACTGCGTCTTTGCTTGCATAAAATGTTTAGTTGGATGACAGAAAGGGTGTCACAGAACCTTCCTTTGAAATATTTAAAGTAAAACTTGGTTGAAGCTTCTGGTCTTATTTTCTTTCCCTGGCTTTACGTTAAGCTGTGTGCCAGATAACTCTGGGGGCATGGCAGAGACCCAGTTAGTTGCCTCCCATTTTCTTTGCCTTCACCATGGTCTACCCAAGTTTGGCTGCTGAGAAGAGGCTTTCCCCTTTGGTACTTGTAGGGGATTCCTGAATCTCTTCACTCTGGAAATTTTAGCCTGGCTGGTAGTAGAGTTAGGGGCTGGTTCTTTTTGCTGCAAAAAAAAATGTATTCGTATCAAACCTTTGACTGCTCTGGCAGTGCCATAATGTAGATAAGCAAGCACGTCGGCCAGCCCGCTAGGAGACGTTCGTGGCCCTAAGATGGCAGCGAGGAAGGAGTAAAATGGCGTCACCAGGACACTGTGACAAGAGGCGGACCACGCGAGGCCTTTTCCTTTTTCAAGTTCGAAGATGCCTCTGGGAGCACTGCTTTGCCAATTTACAGTTACCCTTTACTCTCTTAGGAGACAGAAATTTTGAGATTTTCCTGAAGTAAAGATTTAATTAGCATTTACATCTAGATAGCTTCCGATTGTTGCCTTTGAGGAATTGGTGTGGGCAGGTATTGATAAAATAAAATTTTAAATAGATGTTTTCTATTAATACTTCTGAATTTCCTTGCTTTGTGCTTTTTCTTCTTCTTCTTTTTTTTTTTTTTTTTTTTTTTTTAATGTGAACACTTAGTCCTTTCAGTACAGGACGAATGTTTAGGAAACAGGCCATTATGCTTCTCCTTTATGGCAAATAAAACTATCATTCCAGTGAAAATATATTATTTGCCTTTGATTTTGGTTTCTGTTCTAGCTCTTTGTGGGCTTTGGTTATGATAAAACATATATTAAATATATGTTGACTGCCTTCATAAACAAAGTATATTGTATTTCTTTTTGTGTTTTTAAGGTACGGATTATTTTGGAAGTGAATGATAGTCATCGTGGTAGTGACGATGCTAATTTCTTACCGTTCCCACCTCTTATGGAGTTAGAATTTCTGGAGCTTGCCTTAGAATTTATGTAGTGCAATCAGCTCATCTTATAGTTAAGCAAAGCAGGTTTTACTGTCGTTAAACCAGTTTCTCAAGGTCATAGATCTGGAAAGCAGTCCATTTTGCCTAAATCCAGGCCAGCTAACTCCTAATCTGTGCTGTGCCTCTGTCTACATTTGACCCTCTCTCTTTTGGGTTTATTGGCTGGTGATGATGGATCTAATGGACTGAGCTTGCAGCAGAGTCTGTCTTTGCTTTAGCAGCCTACTCACAGAGATGTTCTTTTCCAGTCTTCTCAGAAATGACTTACTGAGCCATGCTTGGAGTCTTCCTGGTCCTTTGCTGTAGGTAATATGTATTTATAAACAAACATTTAAAACAAGATATATCCTGCAGGTCGAGTTTCTAGGTCCACTCACTTTAGGCATGAAGGGTGCAAAGTGCCTGTCTTCTGGGGTGGGCACAGGCATCCTGACATGCCCTCCAGCACATCACTCCTTTATCTTGAGGAGGGCTGCCCCTTTTCCTAGTATGGATGGGCTGAGCAAAAGGTTTTAGCTCCTTGTCAATTTCCGGCAATTTGTGTTTGAAAATGGGCTTGCCCTCTCTCCTCCTGTTGAGTGTATTTGCCATTTTAGCCCAGCAATGTTTCATGTTTTCTGTACCCGTGGTGACAGTGGTGAGTGGTGCATCCTGCAGTATTCTCTCAGCTCTGACAGGGTAAAGTCAGAACGTTTCCAAACTTAATTACAGCTTTAGAGAGAGTGTGAAGTCCTAAGTACTGTTAGCAGAGGGGTACGATGACAAATTCCACTGAAGACAATGGGAAGTTATGAAGTCTCTTGTTTGTTTTAGTGGTCTCCAGACAAATTTTTGAAAAAGAATTTCTGAATAAGAAGAAACTGCAGCAAAACCAAAGCTCCCTTTTCTGTGACAGCCATGATGATCAGTGCTCCAGTCCCATCAGCATAAGCAATGCTGCATAGCGGGAGGAGCTGTGATTTTCAACTGCAGTGTAAATGACTGACACCATGTACCAGCAGGGAATTAATATGACACGTGGTCCCCAAACATTGTCTTGACTAACGGCTCTCCTTGTGCTTGCTAAGTAGAACTCATTTAGGCTTAATGCTGAGCGCTGTGGAAACCAGCCTGGCAAAAACCACCCAGCTTCCACCTGACTGCCTCGGAGACACACCCTCTGCTGTCTCTCCTTCTCATAGCCCCCAAATCTTGCTTTTGTTTCCTTTTTCCAAAGGAAAGAGACACTAGACCTGACAAAGCAGATGATTTGGGGTTTTTTTGTGTTTTTTTTGCTTTTAATATTGAATTCTTTTAACAAATTCTTTTAGGGTGGGTTTGGAGGCAGTGGGAGGGGACTTTGGCCATGATAAAGGCCATTATTGATGCATTCTCGTTTCATACTGCAGTGCGATTTTCATACCCAAAGTTCTTTGAATGTGGCCTCCTCTGTCTCCAAGACAGAAATCAAATTTCCTAAGACATTTAAACATTTTTTAATCATCCCTTAATGTATCTTATCTTTCCATCACCTAAGAGTGGCTATGGGATTAATATATTTTTTAGACCTGTTCATACTTTTGTGTGAGGATAGGGCTCTTTAGCTGCTTTTTGAAGTTAGGCATACTTTGGCACACTGTTTATTCCAGTCGCAAAGCTGGGTTGAAGAGTTTTCTCTTTAGGATCCTCCCTGTTCCTGTGTCCCCAAATGGTAGCTCTAGCCAGGTATGCTAGTTTGGGGTAGAGTGGGGCAGGAGGTGCGGGTTTGGGGGACAGGAGAGGAGATAAAGTGCTCAGAGTCGCTGTCCTTGCTTCCATCCGTGGGACCACCTCAGCAGTCTGGGAGCAGTTGGCTGGCTGCCCTCTCTCCCTTTCTTGGCTTCCGGTGTTCTTGCTGGTCTGTCCTCCTTTCCAGAAGTGGAAAGAGAGCATGGCCAGCAGAGGCCCAAGACTACAGCATGGCACATCCTGCTGCATCAGTAGGGTGCAGGCTCTGGCGTGTTTGCTGGAAGTGGTAAGGTATTAGCACTGAGCAAGTCATGTCCCCTCCTCAGACCTCTTGTGACCAGCAGGGGAAAGTTGCTTACACAACCCTGAAAGGTTATTGCAGGGCTCCGCTAGATTTGGGAGGAGGGGAGAATTCTGCTGAAAAGCCTTTTTTCTGCTACTAGTTGACTAAATGGCCATCACTTTTTATTTTATTCATTTATACTATGCCCTTACTACTTGCTCCCACTTCCATGGAGTTTCCCAATAACTGAGTTGGAAAAATCACTTTCCTTTCCTGAATGGCCAGAGATAGATAACAGGAATACACTGGGCCCCCTAAAAGAGACAGAACTGGCTTTGTCACAGTAGCGCCAGAGACTTGAGTGGCCTCACAGGAGTGCAGACCTTACCTTAACCTTGGCCTTACTCTCCAAGTGCCGCAACTAGATATGCTAAGCAGCCCCAGTTTGATGCTTGGTGTATTAAGTAGGAAGAGGCATCTAGTAGTTAGGTACTTACATTGTGTTGGCAAAGGGAGGCGCGCACGCTCTGCCTCCTTCCCACAGGAATGACATGTCCCGTTCTCAAAGATGGCTTCTCCTTCTGGAGCATGGTGAGTCCTACCTCTTACATTTTTTCTTTACCCAGTGCTGAAAGTCTTGGAAACGGTGTGTTTGTTATAGGATAGTTATTCCCTCCACCTTCTCCCCTCCCTTCTCTGTTTGCCCTTCCTCCCCCCCCACCTCCTCCACTTTCTTCCCTTCCCCTCCCCTTCCCCTTTTCCTGCCCTCCCCTTCCCCAGAGACAGGAGGGCTAATTCCTGAGGGTATAAGCCTGAGGTCCTTGCTCCTTTTCTTCCTCCAGCTCCCCTTCCTCTCCTCTCCCCCTCTCCTTTTCTCCCTCCCCCTTCTTCTTCTAGTTCTTTCGTAGGGGTTATGATACAAGTCCCTCATAAAAGCCTTTTCCAGAAGGCACAGGTGAGATGGAATTGTGTCACGGCTATATTGGCATGACTTGGAGAGACCAGTCATACCAGTACACTTGAGTCAGAATACTGCCCTTAAGACCATAGGTGGATCTGGGTGGAACCTCTGCTCAGAGCTTTGTATTCTTGGGTTTAGAATGTATTTGCACACATTTTCTCTTCAGCCTGTGAGAATTTGTAGATCATCATGTAAACCAATTTGAATTATGGGAGCAAGTGATTTGTTTTGCCTTAATGGGCCCAAATCTATCATGTAATTGTGTGACCCTTTGTTTAGCCCAGTAGCAGAAACCATGTACGAAATGGGGCCCTGCAGCCTGACAGTGACAGGTTGCCTGGTGCCCATACAGTGCCATGTTATATAGCACCAAGGTCGGCCACCTGTTGGCTCCAGAGCTGCCTGTAGGCCAGTTGGTCTGCTGAACTGGCAAATGGTGGGATGAATTCCACAGCCCCTCCTGCAGGGTCTGCTGCCACCTGCTGATGAGGGTGGCCAGGCTTTTGTATAAATGTGCAATGAGAAATCATTGCAACAGCATTAAAAATATATTACAGTGGCCCCATGTCAGACCTGCCCTGCTTTCTGTAGGGGTATTTTTTGAAGAGATAGATATTTAATGCAGTCTGGAAAAATATGCATGTTATTTAATGCAATCCATGAGCAAACAATTTAAAATACTGATTTTTTTGTGTGTGGAAAACAAGCAATGGAACTTACGCTAAATATCTGGGGTGGAGAATAAAGTTTGGATTTGCTATTCAGTCTGTATTTCTTTTTTTTTTTTTTGTCTTTTTTTTGTCTTTTTTTTTTTTTTTTTTTTTTGTCTTTTTGCTATTTCTTTGGGCCGCTCCCGCGGCATATGGAGGTTCCCAGGCTAGGGGTCCAATCGGAGCTGTAGCCACCGGCCTACACCAGAGCCACAGCAACGCGGGATCCGAGCCGCGTCTGCAACCTACACCACAGCTCGCAGCAACGCCGGATCGTTAACCCACTGAGCAAGCGCAGGGATCGAACCCGCAACCTCATGGTTCCTAGTCGGATTCGTTAACCACTGCGCCACGACGGGAACTCCTTCAGTCTGTATTTCTTACAAAAGGAGATTCCATGTCATGTGGGCCTTTTAAGCTGACTTTTTTTTTTTTTGTCTTTTTGCTATTTCTTTGGGCCGCTCCCGCGGCATATGGAGGTTCCCAGGCTAGGGGTCGAATCGGAGCTGTAGCCACTGGCCTACGCCAGAGCCACAGCAACGCGGGATCCGAGCCGCATCTGCAACCTACACCACAGCTCACGGCAACGCCGGATTGTTAACCCACTGAGCAAGGGCAGGGACCGAACCCGCAACCTCATGGTTCCTAGTCGGATTCGTTAACCACTGCGCCACGACGGGAACTCCCTGACATTTTTATATACTTATTTTAATGCATTAAATATTGATCTAAGAAAATAACCAACCATGCTATAAAACTATATGAAAGTTCCCCAGATTTTGAAAATGCCCCAGACTTTAAATTTCTCTGTTCATCTTTTGGGCTTTATCAGTAATGAACATATCTTTGCACCTGAAAGATTCCTCGAGGCATTCTCTGTAGGCAACACAAAGGGAGCTTATGAAAAGCCGTCCACACCATCTGATAAGTGCGGCAGCTCCAGTGCAGGCAGGATTTCTGTTGTGCTCATCTGAAAACAGTATCTTGCTTTGTTCATCCTCACTTTCTCCATAAGTGGCCGTTTTACCTTTGTAAAAATTTTACCCAAGAGAAGACTTCAGAAGAGGTCATTCATTCAGAAATTCGGAAGAAGCTTTGGGAGCAGTTAAGGGAGTGGTATTTTATTCAGAAGGAGCTGAAGCAAAATAATGAGTACAGCTCATATTCCTGTCTTGACAGAAACTGGCCACTTCTCCACTATCTAAAGTTCTGAGGAATACTTGCAGTGCATATTGGAATTCTTGTTTCATCTTGGAGCAGACCCTCTTGATTATCCTGTTTTTCAAGTTTATTTTTTGCTCTGCTATATGATTCTTTCCTTCTTTGTTGCCTTCTAGCTCTTGCTTGAGTCTTGGCAATGTTTATTTCAACCACAGTGACTGATACCTATGGTCACTGCTTACATGCGGGAATATTATTTTGAGTGTTGGTTATTGACTTCCTACTAATTTGTATATATTGTATGGGTTAAATGAGAGAAGATGCAAGATTTTTTATAACACTTATCACATTGTCAGATAGCTTCTCCTAGAAAGTCAGGCCAACTGTGGCTGCCTCACTTTAAAATTTGACAGGGTGGATTTCCAGTTGGTCTTTTGAAGGGGATGAGACCTATAGAATGTCTTTTGTGTTTTGAGGGCCATGTAAAATACGGCTTTTGTTTTGTGGGGCCAACTTAGACTAATTATTTTTTGTTTGTTTTATTTTTTAATGGTTAGAAAATCTGTGTGTTCCTCAGTTCCAATTGTTTACATAATCGTTCAACAAATCACTTACTTGGTGGTGGTGGGAAGCAAAGAACCGTGAAAGAATCAATGCAAGCTCTTTTTGCCGTCATACTTTCCTAGCTAAAGTGGATACTGAAATATTTCTCACAGAGACCCTTATTTCTTAGTTTTCACTTTTGGAAAGCAAATAAGCTAAGAGAATTTGGCCATTTGACAAAAATCCTTTTGCCCACTTGCTTTTTCTACAGTCATTTGTACTCTGAAACCCAGATTCTGAGTGGTGATTGAAATAAGGCAGTTTTTTGGAGTTCCTGTTGGGGCGCAGTGGTTAATGAATCCAACTAGGAACCATGAGGTTGCGGGTTCGATCCCTGGCCTTGCTCAGTGGGTTAACGCTCCAACATTGCCCTGAGCTGTGGTGGAGGTCGCAGACATGGCTCGGATCCTGTGTTGCTGTGGCTCTGGCGTAGGCCGGCGGCTACAGCTCTGATTCGACCCCTAAGCAGGAAACTTCCATATGCGGTGGGAGCGGCCCAAGAAATTGCAAAAAAAAAAAAAAAAAAAGACAGTTTTTTTATGCTTGTCTTTCTCAACCTGAGCCAGATAAAAGCCAGTTTGGCTTCCAGGTTCCTGAGATGTGACAACACTTTTGATAAGAAAATCGGCTTACCTTACAGTTACATTTTGGGTTGTTTTCAGCCAGTATACATGGCAAGGCAGCCCACTTCCTCTGGATGGAACACGTGGCTGGAGATATTGCTTGTGCATATGAATGGTGTTTATTGTTCCACAGCAATAATCAAAAATAGTACTTTGGAACGCCTTAGAATTGGCAGTCTAGAACACTTAATTTCTCCATCTTTTTTGCCTGTGACATTTAACACCATGATCCACTTCATACATGCAAATAAGTGTATATAATTGAAAGAAAATTTCATGAAACTGTATTTACCCATACTACATATCTCTGTTGCATTTTATTTCATTTAAAAAATGTTGGTTGGAGTTTCCTGGTGGCCTAGCAGTTAAGGACTCACTGTTGTCACTGCTGTGGCTCAGATTACCACCGTGATGTAGGTTCTGACCCATGTTTTGAAAAACACCATTCTAAAGGAATGCCCCAAACTTGACGTTTATTGTTTCATTCCTCACCTACAGTGAGGTAGGGGAAGAGAGGAATAAATATGCAAGCATTAAATAGCTGTTTGTCTCATCTTGACTTGCATGGGAGAATGGGAAAAGGTAGAAAAGGGTTCAGAAAATATGAATTTTAAGTCTGAACTTTGCTGCTTATGAACCAGGTGATCTTAATATGGAACTATAACATTTTTAGAGTTAGTAGAAGCTCTGGAAACCATCTCACACAGCCCTTTCAACGTTTAAACCGATATTAGGAACATGCTTTCAAGGATGATTCACTTGAGTAGTATTGAGAGACAGTTCAGCATTGGGTTAAAAGTGAGGACTAGAACCAGATGTGTGTAACACACAGCTAGCACAAAATAATCACCACATCCGTGTAAGCATTAGCTCTTATTAGTACCAGTATAACAATTAGTAAACTCTGAGCCTTCAACTTCATCATCTGTAAAAGGGAACTAATAACTGATGAAGGAAGCAAATTTAAAGATAATATTTTTTCCTCTCCTCCTGGACTCGTTCTTATAGAGAGAAAAGGACATTTATCTTTATTTTCCAAATTTAGAAGTTTGCTATTCCCTAAGTATTTCAGAAACAGTTGGTCTTTTGAGAGTTAGTGCTGTGTTTGAATTCTGCCTCTGCCTCTGCCTTTTCCTGGTCAGTCGGGAACCCTTGTCAAGTTAGTTAAATGCTGAAATCTGTTTCTTACCTGTAGAACGGGATTGGGGGTGGCGGTGGGGAGAATGCAGCGGTCTTGTCTATTCTTTCGTATTGTTAAAAGATTAGCAGTAATGTCTTTGAATTGCTTAGAGCAGTGTCTAGCCCTTAATTGCTTCCTGAATGGAGGCTATTATATGTTACAAAAAACCTGAAACCAAAACCCATTCAAGGAGCCAGTTAGAAGAGTGTCTGTTTCCAGGACTCTGGCAGCGAGGAGCAGTATACATACGGATGGGAAGTCCAGAGTAGTTATCTTACTTACTTAGAAAGCTTGCAGATGTTTATGTAATGTTCTTTATTCAGTGGTCCAGCAATCAAAGGGGCTGGGTGGGAGACTGTGAGCAAATAAAAAGCACTCATTGGCAAAAAGAGGGGATATTAGTGATGAACTCTGAGGGTCACAGATAGAGGATGGTATCTCCAAGTAGGAAGTAAGTTTTTGGGCCTTCTCCACAATCAGGAACCTTCACTGCGGCAGGGAGTCCACCCAGTGAAAGAAGGCACCTCCTAATACCCAGCACACCTCTACAGAACCCATTTTCTGATAAGCTCTGAGAGTGTATCTCCGAGATGAGGGGCCTGAGAGGTGCCTCACAGGAGTGGGAAGGAAAGGAAACACACCTGGAAAAGGAAAGTCAAGGAAGAGACCCATGGGAATCTTGAGCTAAGGCAGGTATTTTCCTGCCCAACTTATTAGTTCTTTAATTTATTTTTCCTTAAAATATGTGTTATTTGCAAGAAACTAACTGCCACTAGATGGCACACAGATCCCAACACTATTAGGACTGTGTATTAACTATATTTTTTCTAGATACCAGAGTCTTTTCAAAAGATAGGTCACTAATATATGTTTTTAAAAATAAAATACATGTAGCCTATTTTATTAAGTGAGCTTTTTGGGTTTTTTTGTTTGTTTGTTTGTTTATACTCCAATAAAATTTGTTTTTTTCCCCACTGTACAGCAAGGGGACCAAGTTATCCTTACATGTATACATTACGATTACAGTTTTTCCCCCACCCTTTCTTCTGTTGCAGCATGAGTATCTAGACAAAGTTCTCAATGCTATTCAGCAGGATCTCCTTGTAAATCTATTCTAAGTTGTGTCTGATAAGCCCAAGCTCCCAATCCTTCCCATTCCCTCCCTCTCCCATCAGGCAGCCACAAGTCTTTTCTCCAAGTCTATGATTTTCTTTTCTGAGGAGATGTTCATTTGTGCTGGATATTAGATTCCAGTTATAAGTGATATCATATGGTATTTGTCTTTGTCTTTCTGGCTCATTTCGCTCAGTATGAGATTCTCTAGTTCCATCCATGTTGCTGCAAATGGCATTATGTCGTTCTTTTTTATGGCTGAGTAGTATTCCATTGTGTATATATACCACATCTTCTGAATCCAATCATCTGTTGATGGACAAGTGAGCTTTTTGGAAGGTAGGTTTATAAAGAAGAGAATAGTCTGCCCCCAAAGCAATATCTTTTTTTTCCTTCACCACTACTTGAAATTTCATTTTTTAGAAATTTTGAAATTGTGTTTCTTATTGAATATTGTGTTTCTTTTAAACGAATGTGTCTGAAGTAATAAGCTTTGCATTTGTGTTCGAATAGTGTGTACAGGTTATATGCAGACGTGGATGGGCTGGGCTGGTCACTGACTGGGAAGAGCACAGAAGCTCAGAGAGGGAGTGGGGCACTTAGCACAGCCCCTCCCCCCGACCCTCAAAGAACAAAATGAGACCAGGCTTTCTCAGACAGTGGTTGTCACCACCACTCCCCATCTTAAATGTGCCTTGTTTAGACAATCAGCAGTAACTATGAAAAGGTACAACAGAGCACAGGCTGTACAACTCTTTGTTCAAGAACAACAACCAGAGATAATAGTTCTGTAGCTTTGTTGATAAACTGTGGCGCTAAAGCCTTTTGCTTTAGCTGATGAAGAACCCACCCAGGAAAAGGAAAATCATGACAAAGCTTTGTGGACTTGATGCAGTTATTTGCTGTGAAGACTATGAACATGGTCCATTAAAATCCTTCCCATGATTTTGGGTCTGGTTCCCCTGCAATGGCCAGAAACAGGCATGGAGTGACAGGTTGCCCCCTCCTGAATGGATTACCTGGGGTCCTAGCTTTCTGTGCTCTGGTTTACTGATGCCATTACATTGGTAGACAAGTGGTGGGTGCCTCTCTCCACCCCACCCCCAATTAGCAGTATAGGTATCTGGTGCCACCTCCATGTTGTGATAGCTGCCTCAGGGACTGCCCTGGAGGAGCCTGTGAGGGAACTGTTTCTCGACTGCTGGCTGTTGTCCCTGTCCATTCCAGTGCACTGCCCTAGTTGGGGTGTGACAGCAGGATATGGAGAACTGTGGGCCAACACATAAAAGATCTGAGGATTCTATAAAGATGAGCAATATGTTATTTAAATTTCTGTCCCCAAGACATAATCCAGCCCCCTATTCTTGTTTTAAGAATTGCAGCCTTATATCTGAGACTATTTGAATAAAACATTACAGTTGTTGAAATATAAATGTGATCAATAAATTAATCAATTAACCATGACAGTAAGTTTTCACGAAAACTCTCAGATAATGTTTTAAAATTTAGCATGTCACTTATAAAACTTTAGCTTAATTCTACTTTGTATCATATTCCCATAAAGAATTCCTAAAACAAAAAGAGCAAAAACATGATTCTGAAAAAAACAGGTGATTTTGGACATGTATAAATATATGTATAGTGTGCTCGACATGAAGATACCTTGCGTTCCAATGTATAGTTGGATCTCACATATAGGGTGAATTCTTTCATATTACAACTAAGACTTTGATCTCTACCTGTTAATTGATGGCTCATCTTCCTTATGCCTGTTTGGCCCCAAACCCCAGGCTGTGGGGAAAAAGCTGCATCCTTGTCTGGAGGGCAAGGCGTTGGCATGGAGGCAGGCATGGAAGCCCACTCTGTCTGCACCTGTCCCACCCTCCTCCCCAAGATCTCAGGTTGAGCAGTGAGAACAATGAATAGCAAGAGGGAGCCACCTGTGCATCTCTTTCATTACCGTCACCAGTAGATCTAAACCTGATCTGTCCTAGCAAGAGATAGAGCTGCATGCATGGAACCTTGGGTAAAGCATTTGATTACATCATATCACTTAATAGTCATTTTACATACGAGTAAACTAAAGTTTAGGGAGTCTGAGTGAAAAAAAAAAAAAAAAAGGAAAAAGAGTTCCTTTCGTGGCGCAGAGGAAATGAATCTGACTAGGAACCATGAGGTTGTGGGTTCGATCCCTGGCCTTGCTCAGTGGGTTAAGGATCTGGCGTTGCCGTGAGCTGTGGTGTAGGTCACAGACATGGCTCGGATCCTGCGTTGCTGTGGCTCTGGTGTAGGCTGGCAGCTACAGCTCCAATTGGACCCCTAGCCTGGGAACAAGGCAAAAAGACAAAAAAAAAGAAAAGAAAAAGAGAGTCTGGATGTCTTGTGTTAAATCAAGTCGTCTATGCAAGTAGTAAATGGAAGCACCATGCTATAAAGCTAGGTTTGTTGTCTGTTATTATGAAGTTGTGTTTTGCAGGTATTTAACCTTGCGTGTATTCAGCTAGACTTGTGAGCCCTGGTCTCATCACCCGACCCCACCTGTATTAAGTAAGCAGTAGATGTCATTTGGCCTGAAATAGGGAGTGCACGTGGCAAAACCCCAGAAGCACTGTGTAAATAAATGATTTTTTCAGGTATCCCAGCCATTGACAAACAAGTGGAAAATACCCAAAGGGGATGGCTGATGGCTTCCTCAACGTTAGGAAGAAACTGAAGAATTAACTCAAAGCAACAGAGAAATATAAACTGAAGAACACTTACAGGCACTGTGACTGGCTGCATAGCCAAAGCTGTATCTGTAATATGGGTTTCTTTTTTTTCTTTTCTTTCTTTCATCTTTTTTTTTTTTTTTTTTTGTCTTTTTGCTATTTCTTGGGCTACTCCTGCGGCATATGGAGGTTCCCAGGCTAGGGGTTGAATCGGAGCCGTAGCCACCGGCCTATGCCAGAGCCACAGCAACGCGGGATCTGAGCCACGTCTGCAACCTACACCACAGCTCACAGCAACGCCGGATCGTTAACCCACTGAGCAAGGCCAGGAATCGAACCCGCAACCTTATGGTTCCTAGTCAGATTCGTTAACCACTGCGTCACGACGGGAACTCCTCTTTCATCTTTTTTAGGGCCACACCCACGCCATATGGAAGTTCCCAGGCTAGGGGTCAAATAGGAACTGTAGCCGCTGGCATACCCCACAGTCATAGATAGCAACGCCAGATCCAAGCCACATCTGCAACCTACACCACAGGTCACGGCAAGGCCAGATCCTTAACCCACTGAGCGAGGCCAGGGCTGGAACCTGCATCTTCATGGATACTAGTCAGATTCGTTTCTGCTGAGCCGTGACGGAAACTCCAGTATGGGTCATTTTCAAGTTGAGGTTTTTGTAAGGGTAGCAGATAATGTCTATGTTTTTTGTTTTTGTTTTTTTCTGTACTTTTGGGTATTTGAGGTTAATTTTGTTAATTGTAACCTAAGTTATGTCATTTCTCTCCTCTTTCCTAGGGCTTCCTAAAGAATGAAAAGGACAATGCCCTGCTGTCTGCCATCGAAGAGTCCCGGAAGAGGGTAAGAAATGAACCAAAGGTATATGTGTATTGTTGTGAGGGCAACATGTATACCAGGTTGTGCGGGTTCTGAAGCTGGAATCTGTTTCCCAGGCCGAGCTCTCCTGCTTAGTTCATCAGAGAGAGTTCTACAGGAACCATTTTTGAGGAAAATACCGTGCTTGTAACTCTGTGTGTGTTTAGTGACTACATCTGAAACACTGGAATGGTCAGTTAATTATTAAATTAATCTTAGAATGGAAGGGTCAGACAGTTCTTTGGTTTCATTGTTACAGTATAAATAGTATTTTGGTTGCTGCTGAATTAGCATTTCAGAAAAGCAGTTATGATCAGTGATAATTTTACTCAGTTTCTTTTCCTTTTATCGCACAATTTGACTTTGTACGCCACCTTTTAAACTAACAATTTCTCCAAGCTCTTTAAAACAGACAACAGCTTGATGCTCAAGTGGACAGTAAATAAATCAGTCAGAACAGCCATTATATGTGCAGCAATATTTTGCAACAAGCATTCCCTCAAGATACTCAGAGATCATGTGACTTAACATGTGAATTATCTCCATTTGTTTCTGACAAGGATTAAAAGAGCAAAACCTTTCTAGATCATTGCATTATGGAGTAAGAGATTCTCAAGCCCCTGGGTCTTTGGAGGAGGGAGGAAGAAGGTTAGTGATCATGTGGAGTTGATTCTAAAAATGCACCTTTTCCCAGGAAGGAGACTGGATGCTTACACTAGTCTGGAGGCGGTAGCTCTCCTGCAAGGGTGGGTAGGGGTTTTGCTGTTTATTTATATAACCCTTATATCAAGTGAAATATATCTGTGAATTATTTATGTGGTTCAAAAATAAGAAAGTAAAAAAATAATGCTGCTTCTCAGTGTGCTTAATTAAAATATTCCATACAGGTATCCACACATATCTTCAGTAGCGCCCATGTGAGTGAAACAGGACACTTGGGGGGCTGCCAGCTCTAATGTGTAAGAAAATGTTTCAGAGACATTATTTCAATGACTGGTATGTTTAGTTATCAGAGTAAAATTCCCTAAAATTTAAGTAATTATATTTTTGGCAGTAGTACTTATCCTTAGAAATAGAGAAATTTACTTGATTCAGATTTGGAAATATTTTAAGGTTGTTGTTGTTGTTGTTGTTGTTGTTGCTGCTGTTGCTGTTGTTCACACTCTGAATTACTCAACAACATTGATTCTCCTGGTGTAAAGGACCAATGAAATTAAATTAGGATTGTCGAATGCCACCGAGCCTTATTAATCCATTTACCCTGAGGAATGTGTTTCTGAAATTGGCAGGCTCTGAACGTTGTGCCATACTGAGACTAAATGTGCAGCCAGCCAAAACATTTAAGTGACATACCACAGTGCAAAATGTGTGCACACGTGTTTGTGAGGGAGAGGTTCCGGTGTTGGGAGCCGGCCTAGGGGGAGACCTTTCACCTGTCAGGACACAGGGAGGCTGCCGCTGAGCAAGAATCGTTTTTCAATAAAAAGTGAGCAGCTTCCTGGCATTTTGGTGGTAATTTCACGTTTGAATAACTTGCCAATGTCCTGCTGAAATGCCAAGAAAACAAGCTACAAAACCATAAATGTGTCCTATCTTTTCCCATTTGGTGCGTCCCAGCAAAAACAGAACAACATTATCGGAACATATGTAGAGTTTCTAAAAGCCAGCAACAGCTCAGTAGTAAGCGGGTGTGAAGTCAAAGCATATTGCCCTCTTCCCTTTATGAAAATGGGGTTCGAGTGCTCCCCACCTGTTCTTAATTCAGTTGCCCAGTTCTTCCCCTGCCTTCCTTTCTTAACTGTGTTCGGAGAGATTTATTTCCCCACGTAACTTGAAAGATTCCGATTTGCTCTGTAATAGTTTCTCCACTACTTTTTCATTTTCTCTGGTTTGCCTTCCCTTCCTTATAATGTTTAGACCTCTGCACATCCTTTCAGTCTATCCCTTTTTCTTTTCCCTTGGGTTTCTTTCCTTCCTGTCACTGCTGTTCCTATCTCTCACATTGCCTCAGACTCTCTCGCAATCCTCTTAGTTCTGAGTTGAGTAGCTGTTGATTCTTGCTCGTTAGCTCCTCTGGTTGACATTCTTCTTTGTACCTAATCCGCTGGTTCAGATTTGAATAGGGAATAGGCTAGAAGAGGCCAGATGAGTAGCTGATCATCCCTGATTAGCCCACAAATTGGATGTTCCATTATCTCTAATGTAATTAAGATAAGCTGGGGGTGACATGGTCAAGGGAAGAGAATTTTTATGTTGGGCCATTTATTTTTATTCGAAGCTCCTTATCACACTGACAACGAATGGAACAACAATGCTATTTGTTCAGGTTGTGAGCTGTTTCTAAATAAGTAGCCTTGAACAATTCTCATATATATCTGAGGATTTGAGCCCAGAAAGCTGCCAGTTTTCAGAGTTCTTCCTGTGTTCTTGAAGCAGTGCTTGGCACACAGGTGGCCAGCTTGATTCACAGGGGATGGTTAATTCCCATGTTGTCACTCTCACAGTTACGTGATGCTTGAAGTTTGCTTCTGCCATCTTCATCCACGGTGTCTCTGCGATAGCTTGTGTTTTCTTCAGTTGCTTTTATTGCTCTGCCATTCTTTATCAGACAGAGGACTTGTCCCTAAGAAAAATTCTTTTTTTTTTTTTTTTTTGTCTTTTTGCTATTTCTTGGGCCGTTCCCGCGGCATATGGAGGTTCCCAGGCTAGGGGTCAAATCGGAGCTGTAGCCACTGGCCTACGCCAGAGCCACAGCAACGCGGGATCCGAGCCGCGTCTGCAACCTACACCACAGCTCACGGCAACGCCGGATCGTTAACCCACTGAGCAAGGGCAGGGATCGAACCCGCAACCTTGTGGTTCCTAGTCAGATTCGTTAACCACTGCGCCACGACGGGAGCTCCTAAGAAAAATTCTTATGACACTGTGATGTCTTGGGTGAGTGCTACAGCTTAGTTAGTGCTTCAGTTCCTTTTGCGAGTTTGGAAAGCTGTATGATGCACCAGCCCTCCACCTGCTTATTTCTACCCACCCTGGTCCTCCAGCCCTGTGGCCCTCTGTTTTCCCTTTAGGACAGGTTGAAGGTTGTGGAGGTAGTTAACCACTAGGTAGGAAGAGTTTTCGAAGAAATTGTGGTTCGCTTGTGTACTGTTTCTGGACAGCTTCTAGGGAAGCTACCCCTTCTCCTCCCCTCTGCCTCACCTCTCTGTTCTAGCATACTGCTGTCTATTCAAAATGCATAGCTTTTAAGTTCACTGAGGTAACAAGAGAAAATATTTTTCTCAGGTTATTTTTTTCAATCCAGGCTAAATGGAATGATCTATTCTGCCTGATTCTCAGTGAGAATAAAACCAGGTGAAAGACTCATTTTTGAAGTTTTGATTGTCATTTCTTCTTTTGTCTTCAGAATGTGTATTAGAAAAGAGATCTGTTGATAGATGGACCAAATCAAATTTGCAAAATGTGCCAACCCTTTTCCTAATCATTTTTGTGCGTCTTCTTTCTTTTTCACATTCTAATAAATATTGCTCCATACTGGAACACCCCATTGGTAGGAAGAGTACATGATTCTTCTGACAGTTTCCCAGAGCTCACGTGTATGAATATTATCAGTATAAATTATCTGCTTTGCCAAAAGTAAAGCAGGCATTACTAATACTCATTCCCCTGGTGCTGCCTAAATCGATACCAATCTGATTGTAAATGAAATGGCTTTTTGAAAAGTGGGCTTAAGCTGATGGGAAACCTCATCTGCCAGTTAAAGAATAATAGGCTAAGAGTGGGCATGACTCAGTATGTCTCTGTAAATTGCTTTAATCTCTTCCTCACAGGGTTCTTTGGGTGTTTTGGTTTTGTTTTGGTTTTTTGTCTCCTTTCTCCATCCCGTCCTTCTTTTCTTTGTTTTCCTTCTTTGTCTTTCTTCTTCTTTTTTTTTTTTTTTTTTTTTTGGTCTTTTTAGGGCCATACCTGTAGCATACAGAGGTTCCCAGGCTAGGGGTTGAATCGCAGCTGTAGCCGCTGGCCTACACCACAGCCACGGCAACTTGGGATCCAAGCTGCATCTGCAACCTACACCACAGCTCATGGCAGCAACACCAGATCATTAACCCACTGAGCAAGGCCAGGGATCAAACCTGTGCCCTCATGGATACTAGTCAGATTCGTTTCCACTGAGCCATGATGGGAACTCCCTCTTTTTTCTTTTCCTTCTGAGTGACTGTGTTTTGGCAACAACCTGCAGTGTTACCAGCAGATAGGAATGAGGTTTGCCAAATGTTTCAGTAGTGACTTTGAGTAGACTCCGTTTTTCCTTTTCTGGTTTGCTTCCTCCTATGAAAATATTAGTTTCTTAAAAAAACAAAGACACTATGAGACTCTTTTTTTTTTTTTTTTTTTTTGGTCTTATTTTAGATGCTCATCAAATCTTAAGATAATCATTGATTTTTATAGTCCATCATTTTATGTACTACAAAGAAAAATTACTTCTATTTAAACTTTTGACATGTTATCAATTGTAATACGCAGCCTGATTTCAGAAATGTTAAGGTTTTAAGAAGATGTTTGTCTTAATAAGCGTAAGAAAAGGTGTTCATCACTACCCATTAAAGAAATGCAGATTATCACCTCATACCCATTAACCTAGCTACAATAAAAAAACAAAAACAAAAACAGAAAATATGTATTGGAGAGGATGTAGAGACATTGGAACCTTTGTGCACTGTTGGTGGGATTGAAAAATGATACAGCCTCTTTGGAAATATGCCACTGATCAAAAAATTAAATATAGGATGACTATGTGATGCAGCAGTTTCCTTCCTGGGTATGTACCCCCAAAGAACTGAATGCAGGAACTTGAAGAGATGTTTTTACACCCATGTTCACAGCAGCGTTATTCATAACAACCAAAAGTTGGAAGCACCTCAGATGTCCATGGACAGATGAATGGATATAAACTAAATGTGGTGTATACATATAGTGGAGTATTATTCAGCCTTAAAAAGGAGGGAGACTCTGCGTATGCTGTACCTTGGATACATCTTGAGGACATGATGCTAAAGGAAATAAGCCACTCACAAAAAGGCAAATACTGTATGATTGCACTTACATGGGGTACCTGGAGGTGGTCAGAATCATAGAGACAAAAATACAGTGGTGGATATCTATTGCTTGGGGCAGGAAGGAATGAAGTTATTGTTTAATGAGTGCAGAATTTCAGTTTTGCATGATAAAAAGAGTTCTGGAGATGTATGGTGATGAGCTGCACAACTGTGTGAATGTACTGAATACCACTCAACCGTATACTTAAAAATGGTTAAAATGTACATTTTTCCCACAATTAAAAAAAATTTTTTAATGTGTTCGACTTGATGGAATAGGGCATGTGGCAAACAGTTGTCAGTAAATTCTCTAAGGATAATTTAAAATAGATTGCTTCTGCTCAGGGAAGGATGGTAGATCTGAAGGGCTTTGAATTTCTGGGGCACTGCAAGGAAAACTGTTCTTTGTTTCTTGTTTGGGTCATTTCTCCCTGCTCCTCTTTGACAGACCTTCGGTATGGCTGAGGAGTACCATCGAGAGTCAATGCTGGTTGAGTGGGAGCAAGTGAAACAGCGGATTCTCCACACACTGCTGGCATCAGGAGAAGATGCCCTTGACTTTACTCAGGAAAGTGAGGTAGGTTGAGTCCAGAAGGTAAACCGCTATGGCAAATGTGAGGTTTCCATGTGAGAATGCTAATCTGCTTGACTGCTGGCAGTCCTGGCGCAGTGGATGACTATCTCCCCCTTGAAGCCCTTTCTTCATTCACTTCCAGACGCCCACACTTGTCTGGATTTCCTCCAACATGTCTGGCTGCTTCTCTGCTCAGCCTCTTTTACTGAATTTTCTTCAAATTCCTTGACCTCTAGATGTTTGAGTGGCCCAGTGCTCAATCCTTGACCTATTCTTGTTTCTCCCTCAGTCACTGCCCTGTTGATCTCATCTGGACTTAGCGTGTTAAATGCCATCTGTGTACTGAATATTCAAATTTATATCGTAGCCCCAAGCCCCCTACCCACCCAGACTCATTTTTCTAGTGGCCTTCTTGGCTCCACTCAGGTGTCTCAGAGCCATCAAGCCAAACATGTTTAGAATTTATAAAGGGCAGTTCTAGTTTTTCACTTGCTCAAGTCACACACCTCAGATGCACTTTTTTTTTTTTTGGTCTTTTTGTCTTTTTTTTTTTTAGAGCCGCACCAGTGGCTCATAGAGATTCCCAGGCTAGGTGTCTAATCAGAGCTTATTGCTGCTGGCCTATGCCACAGCCACAGCAACACCAGATCCTTAACCCACTGAACGAGGCCAGGATTGAACCTGTGTCCTCATGGTTCCTAGTCGGATTCGTTTCCGCTGTGCCACGATGGGCGAGAACTCCAATCTCAGATTCACTTTTGTCCTTCCCTTTTTCCACCTAGTCTCTCTCACATGTTGGCAAATCCACTTAAACCTATTCTTAAAATATACCCAGAATCCAGCCACTTCGTACTGCTTCCACTGTTAGCACTCTGGTCCAGGCCACCATCATTCATTGCTTGTTCACATTATTGGACTAACTTCCTGACTGGTTTTTTCCATTATCTACTGCTGTGTAACCAACCATTTCAAACCGTAGTGACTGAAAACTAGCATTTAGCCTAGCTGCGCATTTCTGGCTCAGAGTCTCTTAAGGCGGTGGTCAAGGTCCTGGCTGAGGTTATACTCATCTCAAGGCTCAATTCAAGGAGGATCCACTCCCAGGCTCACCCATGTGCCTCTTGGCAAGCCTCAGGTCCTCTCCCCAGAAGTAAAGAAAGACCGTCGTGCTTGACTGGTGATGTCTGCCCTTGCGCCGATGGGGAGTGTGACTTCCCACACATTTAGTACACTGGTGCCGAGGAGAGACAGCTCTAAGGTTCAGATCCTGGCTTCACCACTGACTAGTTCTGAGACCTTGTCCAAGTTATTTAACCTGTAGGCATTCACTGTCTTTATTGATGAAATGGAATTCCTGGGAAGATTAGTATTCATGTAAAGCACCTGACCCATTCCTTACTGTTGTTTTAAAATAAGTGCCCTCAGGGAGTTCTCTGGTGGCTCAGTGTTTTAAGGAGCTGCTGTTCCTGCTGGGCTCAGGTTGCCATTATGGCATGGGTTCGATTGCTGGCCCTGGAATTTCCACATGTCAAGGCATGGCCAAAAAAAAATATAAAGTAGTTTCAGAGAATTTGGAGGTACGGGTTAAAAATTATAATGTCACAGAAACTATACTGTTAGACTCATATTTCAAGTAATATTACCAGTGCTTCCTGATAAATCTTTTCCCCGGCAGTTGTATCATGATTATCTAGCATTCTTTCTCATGAGAGAGAGAACAAGTGAGGCTCAGAGAGCTCGGTAATATGCTGGTAAGACCCAGGACTGTTGACTTCTAGATCGTCGTTCTATTGAAGTATGGGTCAAAGTGGAGTTATTCCTGGAGGATAACTTCACACATCCCTTATCTATAACTTTGTTCCTGATTTGAAACTCTGTTTTTGTATTAAATTAGCCCCCAAATAGATACCAAAGTCGTTTATCTTAGAAATTAGTCATTCGTAATTACCATGTGCACATTTCGTAGACCCCAAGTCTTCAAAGCAGAGTGGTCTTGGGGAAAGAAGAGCTGATGTTTAAAACCGTTGGCCAGCCTAGTGTTTTTCTCCATTTCCTGTGAATCTGGGCAGATAAGTAGAACAGCTCATGGTTTTATAAACTTCATTTTAAAAATTGTGTTAATAGGTTGTGGTTTGTATTGGGATTTGGAAGTAATTATAAGCTGTTAATGAGCTATTCTTTCTTGATTGCTCTTCTCGTAAAAATAGACTAGTCTATTTAGTAGACTCTTCTTCCTTGACCTCAAGTCCTCTTGGAAGGGAATTACCAATATCTTTGCTGTCCTCTATTGTGACACCTAACATAATGGATAGCTTTACTGAAAATGCTGGCCTGTGAGGCACATGGTTCCCTCTTCAGATTATCCTGGAGACTGCCATTTCCTGGAACCTTGTTTTGTTTTTTGTTGCTGTTTTGAACTTTTTTATTGAAGTATAATATATATACAGAAAAGATCAATGAATTACTGATAGTGAAACACCCCCAGATGAAGAAACATTACTGACACCCTAGCAACCCTCCCCTCCACCCGCCGCCACTACTGTGTCTTTTCATTCATTGCTTCTCCCCACTGCCAACAAGAGAAACACTGTCCTGACCTCTGAGACATCAGAGATTAATTTTGCCTGTTTTTGAACTCTCTTTAAATGGAGTCATAACAGCATATACTCTTGTTTCTGGATTCTCTTGCTTTAAAATTCTGTATATTGTTACACGTAGTCGAAGGCCATTCATTCTCCTGGCCAAATAGTATGAGACTGCAATCTGTTTATCCATTCTGGTGTTGATGGACACTTGGATAGTTTCCAGTTCTTGCCTTTTATAAATAGAGCTATTGGAAACACTCTCATATGTGTTTTTTTGGTGAACATGTTTTCACCTCTATTGGGTACACCTTAAGAGGGCAATTGCTAGGGCAGAGGGTACACGTGCATTCAGCTTCAGTAGATGCTGCCAAACCGTTTTCTAAAATAGTATACCAGTGTGCCCTCACACCAGTACTATGAGAATTCTATTTGTTCTATATCTTTGCCAGACTTGGTTTTTTTTTTCTTTTTCATTTCAACCATTCTTGTGGATGTGTGGAAGAACCATGTGTTTTTAAAGGCTTTTTCCATGTAATTTTCTTGAAAATGATGGAAAGGTGGTATTATCTCCACTTGGGCAGGCACTTTCTCTAACCTCTTTGTTGGAAACCAAAGAGTGTGAAGGCCAGACGCAGGCTTTGGAATCGGCAGGCCTGGGATTCCAGGCCTCTCCCCAGAACCTCATTGTTCTCATCCTCATTGTAAAAGGCCTCCTTGCAGAACCATTGGAAGGAATGTAAGTGTGTAAGGCGCCTGGCCCAGTGCTGGCATAGAGTGTGTTCTCAGCACATCCTAGCAGTGTTTTTAGTGGTGCTTAGTATTTAGTAAGCTGCACGTTATTGCTTATTTTTATCATTTTAATGTGGATCTGTCCTTTTTTAAGTGTCCATTGATTTATAAACTGTCACTAGCAATGGCAAAAAAAAAAAAAATGCTGAAACAAAAAACTTGACATAAATAGAATAATTAAAGTATGACTTGCTATCTAAACCACTCTTTTCTGGTCACTTTATTGTCAAGAATAAACCAAAGAGTCATTAGTTAGGAAAGAGGCTTCCTGATCTTTTTAGGCTGACCTTATATTTGAAAACCAGTGTCCAAATTTGGGTAATTTAATATAAAGAGAGGCTTGAGGATTTTTTTGGTTTTTGTTTTTTTTTAAAGCAAAATGAACTAGGATAGGAGTTTCCTGGTTGCTCAGCAGGTTAAGGATCTGATATTGGCACTGCTGTGGCGAGGGTTCCATCCCTGGCATGGGAACTTCTGTGTACCTCGGGTGCAGCCAAAAAAATTTAAAAAAACAAACTATGGATATGGTGGTTCCTAAAACATTTTTCCTCCAAGTCTTCCTCTAACAGAAAAGGAAAAACACATTGATAGTATCTATTGCCTGGCAAGTTTTAGTAAGGGAAATGATACTTCAATAACATAAATTTAATTTGGGAAATAAATTTCCTTTGGATATCATTGAAGAAAAAGGTTTAACTTTTAACGGAAGGTAGGAATCAAAAAATTGTTAATAACTTTCCAAGTTGTGGTCTGAATAAAAATAATGTGCTTTGAAGCAAGAAAGAGACTGCTGACTAAGAAGCCCCGTGCCCTTGTTCCTTGAGTGTGGCCTGTGGGAAAGAACACTCCCAGTGTGCACTGCTTGTGTGACAGCACGCGGGGTTTGAGCAGTTTGGGAATCTTTGATCTATCTCAACCAACTTGTAAAACATTTAGAAGTAAATTTTTATCTAACCTCAGTATGTAGTAGCTGTATTGATATTAGACATAAATGATGATGCTTGAAAGTATTGTCTGGAAAAAGACTCAGCCTAGCAAGCAGTAGGCTTGGTAGAGAAGCTAAGTTGTAACTTAACCATTGCAGTTGATGATGTGACATGTGAACTGTGTATATTGAACAGAGTCTCTAATTTTGATAACTGACTTAATACTGTATTTCTTCAATTCCCAGTTACATATCTTTTCTGTATTTTAACATCTCTGAAATCAAGACATCTTAAATTCAGTAGTTGCCAGCATTTTCCTTTCCTATTGCTTTATAATAAATGGTGTACTAGATTCGATGGAATACAGCAAAAATATAGACGGACAGAGTATGAATTTGAAAACCCCAGACTAGATGATTCCAAGCTCTATTTTATGGTTCCCTGTTAGTTTCCTAAGGGGGTGGTTTTGTTTCACATGTTGGAATTTGAGTAGGATTTTAAGTATGGAAAGTGCTCTGCTCTTTCAAAAAAGTCTAAACTCAACAGGCCCTTCATTTTAACATCAGCTGCTCTCCTCCACCTCCAACCCAAATATAACCTCTGGCACTCTTTGCTTCTAATTCCTTCTCAAGTATTTATGTGCACATATATACATATATGTCCACCCGATCAATTTATTGTAAGTTTATTCAGTAAATGGTACCGTTTTATATAAAAGATGCTACAACATAGCATTATTTTTTTATTTTAACTTATTGTACAGCTTTTTCTAGGTTAGTACTCTAGGTTCTGTCATTTTTTTAGTTGCTGTAATAGATTTCATTGTGTAAATGGCCCAAGTATTCTTCCCATTTTATTCATGAAGAATTATGCTCCAGAGAAGTAAGATATAATTACCCAGGGTCACACAGTTGGGTTGCATTTAGAACCTGGGTCTTCTGGTCCCCAGGTGGTGTTTTTTTCCTAGTAGTACTGGGCCTCTGTGTACAGCTTTTGTAGACAACTATTGTACATTGATTACTTTGGTTCTGTTTTGCTTTATTTGCCAAGCCGTTCTTCCAGTTGGAAATTAAAAACTCTCTTCTATAGTATCATCTCTTTTTCTTTTTACTCTGTATTTGTTTGGCTGGAAGTGAGTGCCTGTTACATTCCTTTTTCCCTACCTAAAATGTGCTCTCCTTGGGAAAAGAGATTTATTCATCCCTGGGTATACTATGTACAAAAGCAGTTGCTTAATAAAAGTTTGTGATTCCCTCCTGCCACTTTGCAACCACATCCCACCTGCTCTAGAATGCTCTCTTAGAAGGGCTCTTTGGGGAACACCAGCTATACCGAGTGTTCCCCAAACAGCCTTCTCATGTCTGTGCTCGTAGAGGCTGCTGTTTCTCCACATTATCTCCGGACAGCAAGGTGAGCCCCTTGTTGTCCTCTCCGGCCGACCCTCCCATCTTCCTGCCTTTCGGTCTCTGATTCGCTGCTCCGCTGCTCCTTTTATCCCCACTGACGTCTGATCAGCCCCCAGTACCGAGGAAACCTGAGGAGTTGGGAATGTTACTCCCACACAGCAAAGGGCTTCTACTTTCCCAGCCCGCTGGCAACCCCCGGCTTTGAAATTCCAATGACTGTTTGCTGGTTCCTCTGCTCAGGAATGTTGATGGATAATTGACTTTAAGTGTGGTGAAATAGAGGCTTGACCAAGGGCAAATGAAGGAAAGGTACTTTGGAAAACAAGCACGATAGGCAAAATTAATTTAAATGGAAATTTGAAGGCTGAAAACCAACTACTTTTTAAATGGATAATTTTTAAAATTAGGTTTTGAGTAGTACTGGGAAATATTTCTCAAGGCTGTTTATGTATATTTAGCCGAAACAACTGTTTCCTTGCAGAATTGTTTAGTGCTGTTCCCCTTTTCATCCTCCTGTTTATTCCCCCCAGTTAGGTTACTGTAATTAACAGACTTTGTGCTCTTTACTTTCAGAAGACTGGGAACCTTAGGAACTTAGAAACTTAGTTCTTTTCCAGAAAGATGGCTGTGTTATAGAACAGTCCTCAATTGTGTTACTCAGAATTAGTTCAGAAGTAGAAAATGAGCTGGTGGGAGGCTTCTGTTCATACAAGGAATGTGTGTTCACTGTAGAAAAATGAGATGAGAATCCCCAGCCAGCACAATGTAAAATATTTTACGTTATGTTTCTGCAGTGCCCATATCTACCCATATCTGTCCATAGTTCAATGTCGGATTTATTCCTGTGTTCATTATGGTTGTTTATTTTTTATTTAAAAAATACCAGCTAGTCCTTATTGGTCAGCTGTTGGGCAGTGAGCTCCTTCTACTTATTCCTCACAATCATGCTGTGAAGTAAGTCCTGTTTTCTTCCCATTTAATCCTCTTACAAACCTATGAGGTGGGTACCACTCCTGCCCCTGTGTTGCAGCTGAAGAAACACAGGCCCGAAAGAAGCAGTTTACTCAATCAAGATCATGTAGCCAGTGAGCAGTGGAGCCAGGATTTCTATCCAGTACTCTTTCTTGTTCTTTGATGGGGGTTCTTGGACAGTTGCCCCAGGCTGCCCTGGCAGGCAGTGTGGGCCCCAGGCTGGGGACACAAACCATGGCTCCACTGCCTTCCTCTTGAGTGACCTCAGGGCAAGTTGCTTGCTATGTGCTGTGGTGTCTTCATCTGTAATATTGATATAATAAAAGTAGGTCTCATAAGGTTGTGGAGTTAATAGAAATTAAGACAGTGCTTGACAAACAGTAGTTTGCTCAGTAAGAGTAGCCGTTGTTATTGTAACCTCGTTTTCAGTCATTTGGGATAGGAATGCTTTCAGCTGTGAGTAACAGAAAACTTGAGTTTCAGTAGCTTGAATAGGGAGTTATTTTTCTCAGGTGTGGAGAGTGGGCCTTAACTCAGTTGCTCTGCGGTGCCGTCTGAGACACCTCCTTGTCTCCATACACCATTTTTAGCATGGCCACTTACGTTAGGCTCACAAGATGATTGCTGCAGCTCTAGACATCCTGTTTGCATTCAGAGGAGAAAGCTGAAAGGCCAAGCCAGACTCTTCTTTCTCCCTTTATCAGAAAAAGCACTAGCTGCACTAAGCCAGAATGTACTACCAGGCCTGTGCTTTCATCTCATTGGCTAAAATTAGGGTGCATGGCTGTTCCTAGCTGCGGCAGAGGCTGGGGAAGGGTAGTGTATAGGTGTCAGCTCATGAGGACCTGTCATTAAATTTTCAGAAAATTTGTAGTATAGTTGATTCCACTTGGAATAGCTTGAATTCTGCCATGGCGGGAGAATTTATGCGACGGAAACCATCAAACGCTGCAAAGGTCCTCTTCCCCAAGCCAGCACACCATTGGATATATTGAAAAAGTGACAGGGAGTAGAGGTAAGAGGTAGGGATTTGAAATGATCATTGGGTCAGCCAGGCAGCATCACCTACCACACTTACCATCTGATGGGGAGAGTTAGATGCCAACATAAGGAAAATTTATTAGTCTTTTTTTTAGAAAGACTAAAGTTTAACCTTCAGTCAAACTTTTCCCCCTACTGTAGTAAACGAATGTAGATCAAAATCAGGTATGTCCTACTAGAAATATTAGCTTTATTCTTTTTTTTTTTTTTTTTTGTCTTTTGTCTTTTTTAGGGCCACACTCATGGCATATGGAAGTTCCCAGGCTAGGGGTCCAATCGGAGCTGTTGCTGCCGGCCTATGCCAGAGCCACAGCAATGCCAGATCCGAGCCACACCTGTGACCTACACCACATCTCACTGCAATGCTGGATCATTAACCCACTGAGCAAGGCCAGGGATTGAACCCTCAACCTCATGGTTCCTAGTCGGATTCGTTTCCACTGCGCCATGATGGGAACTCCTAGTTTTATTCTTAATGTTCATTCAATACATTGGTTTTTACTATATTGTAGCAGAGATCAAATTGGATATTTTGAACAGTAAACTGTTTAAAGCTCTATTAATACCAGTGATTGCAGAAAACCAGAGCTGAAGAGGATCCTTTGAGATGATCTAAGAGCGCCTTCATCAACTGACGTGAATCTGAGGCTCCAGGTCTCCACAGCCAGGGAGTGGAGTGGTCCTCCAGGAACCCAGGTGTCCACACAGTCCATTGAGGGTTTATAACTCAGCTTTCTGCCTCCTGCCTCTCTCCTCTCTGTCCTGTCTAGTGCGTGCTCAAGCTGGAATCCCTTTACCAGCTGTGGTAGTGCTAGGGAGTTTTGCTGCTATCCTCCATTTGTCTCCCAGGAAGCCTACTTTAAACTGCCTTGTTTTAGATTTTAGAGAATAGAGCGTTTTATTTTTCTGGTTTTTTTGTTTGTTTGTTTGTTTGTTTTTTAAGGGCTGCACCCTCAGCATATGGAGGTTCCCAGGCTAGGGGTCAAATCAGAGTTGCAGCTGCCAGCCTGTGCCACAGCCACAGCAATGCCATTGTTCTCTATGTCTGTGAATCTGTTTCTGTTCTATAGATAGGTTCTTCTGTGCCATATTTTAGATTCCACGTATAAGTGATTTCTTATGGTATTTGTCTTTTTCTTTCTGACTTACTTCACTTAGTATGATAATCTCTAGTAGCATCCATGTTGCTGCCAGTGGCATAATTTTGTTCTTTTTTCATGGCCAAGTAGTATTCTATTGTGTGTATGTACCACATCTTTTTTGTTTGTTTGTTTGTTTGTTTTGGGTTTTTTTTTTTGGTCTTTTTGCCTTTTTCTAGGGCCGCTCCTGCAGCATATGGAGTTCCCAGGCTAGGGGTTGAATCGGAGCTGTAGCCACTGGCCTACGCCAGAGACACAGCAATGCCAGATCCGAGCCGCATCTGTGACCTACACCACAGCGCACGGCAACACTTGATCCTTAACCCACTGAGCAAGGCCAGGAATCAAACCCGCCACCTCATGGTTCCTAGTCGGATTCCTTAACCACTGCGCCACAACAGGAACTCCCACATCTTCTTAATACATTTATCTGTCAAGGGACATTTAGGTTGTTTCCTTGTTTTTGTTTTATTTTAAATGAGAGAAACTCAAGGAATTTGATCTCTGCTACAGTACAGTACAAACTAACGTTGGACATTTAAGAATATGCCTACTAGGGAGTCCCATTGTGGCTCAGTGGTAACAAACCCAGCTAGTATCCGTAAGGACGCAGGTTTGATGCCTGGTTTCACTCAGTGGGTTAAGATCCAGTGTTGCCATGATGTGTGGTATAGGTCACAGATGCAGCCTAGATCCCACTTGCCTTGGCTATGGTGTAGGCCAGCAGCTGTAGCTCTGATTCAACCCCTAGCCTGGAAATTTCCATATGCCCCAGGTGTGGCCCTAAAAAAAAAAAAAGAATATGCCTACTATACCTAATTAGAACATAGCTAATTTTGATCCATATTTATTTACAGTAGGAAATAAACTTAAGATAACTTTGGTTTCTCTTTAAAAAGACTGGTATGAGTTCCTGTCATAGCTTAGTGGTTAATGAACCTAACTAGTATCCTGAGGACACGGGTTCGATCCCTGGCCTTGCTCAGTGGGTTAAGGATCCGGCATTGCTGTGAGTTGTGATGTAGGTCACAGATGCGGCTCTGCTCCCATGTTGCTGTGGCTGTGGTGTAGGCTGGCAGCTATAGGTCCAATTCGCCCGCTAGCCTGGGAACCTCCATATGCCACATGTGTGGCCCTAAAAAGACAGACAAAAAAGACTGTGATCAGCTTTTCCATATGTCAGTGTCTAACTCCACCCACCAGATGGTAAGCTCTTTGGGGACAGCCTCCATGGGCTAGCATGTTATCCCTGCGTGGTGGATGTGTACACAGCTATGCATGCGGCAGGCAGGCACTTAGCACATGTTTACTGAATGAATGAATAACTGCCCAACTTAGACTGGCTCCATTGTCTTCAGATGCAGAATATTAATCAGCAGCTGTTGTCTTAGTGTGGACTCTAGATTGGATATGTCTGAATCCCAGAGTTGTGACCCTAGAAACTCCATTTTCTCAGCTGTCTGATATGACTGATAGAGGCTCACGCATAGAACAACATGGAGAGAGAAGATGAGGTGGAGCGGGACTTGGCATTGAAACCGAATAATACAAAGATATGCCTTTCCAGAAGCAGACACTGAGATACCCTTATAGCCTCTTTGACCTCCCGTTATTTTTGAGTTAATTGAGTCCCCATGCCTGCTCCCGTCTCATGTGTTCATGGTAAGAGATTGTCTTCTATTGAAACCCCTAAGTCTTCATCTTGAGGAAATCTGACTAGGAAACAGACTCCTAACAGCTTTGTTAATGACAAGCATATGTTTATGAGGTTTTGTTTTTTTTCTTTACCTGAGTGAATGCTATTCTGAACCGGTTTTGAATGTCTGTTTATCTATAGCCAAGTTATATCAGTGATGTGGGACCCCCTGGTCGAAGCTCTCTGGACAGCATCGAGATGGCCTACGCCCGGCAGGTGAGTGTGTTTTCAAGAAAGATCAAATCCAGGAAAATCCTACGGGGGCCCTCTGAGGAGTAAAAAAGAACACAGACTTCATGTGAAAGACAAACCATGAAAAAGCAAGTTGGGTTTTCACTGAGAGGACTTGTTAATATTTTACCATCTAGGTCCCTGGAGAAGTCTGTCAAATTGGGTAATAAAATGACTCAGGTTTGATTTAAGGAAATTGAAATCTGCCTCATACATTGAACCAAAGCATCTCATTTTACATTTGGCAACAGCCCATGTACAGTAAAGCTCTGAGTAACTGCCCCACTAAGCAAATGGAGTTCTGAATTAACTGATCACCTGGTCAGCAGGTGGTATTGCCAGAAACCTCCTTCAGCTCTTGCTGTTGAGAGAAATTTTCTAAATGCTTTTCTGCCTTGGTAAGCATAGTATATTCACTGTTACCTCATATTACTGTCCTGGAGAAGCTCATGATATCTTGGGGGTCATGGTTCTGGCTGTATATTATGACCATGAGATAGTGGGAGTGTGGATTGAGATGCTTTGTGGTAAAGGGACCCCACTGACTGAAACTGCCCTTAGGACACTACCTACGTGGAATTAACTTTTGAATAAAGCAGTGCTGGCCATCTGTGTATTTTATTATAATATGTCACATTCCTGCACAGAGTACCAAGAAGAGAAAACAGTCTTGTTTCTAGAATTGAGGGTGGTGGCCTTCTCTTCCCTGTAACTCATCCTGCACCACCAGTGACCAAAGAACATGTGCACAGTCATGACCAACTCCGGTGGTTTCCGCGTGACCCCGAGCGTTACCCACTTCTCCCTTCCCTCCAACCTGGAGTGGGTGGGTGGAGGCAAAAACATACAGCAACTATGGAGATGAACAGGGCACAGGGAGAAACCTTTAGACCCTGTGCCTTTAACAGAGGTCTCTACCTTCAGTTGCCAGTTATTTAGCAAATGGAGTGTGGCCTTAACTGACCTACTTGGTGAGCTGACGGTATTATCAGAAATCCTTCTTGCACCCCTTGTTTGGAAAATTTCCCTGAATGTTCTTTATAAGCCTCTCTCCTTCAGCATACTGTTGCCACTTCTAACTCCAGGCATCTGAAGCCAGTTGCATTGGCCTCTCGCATACCAGTCCCCATCCTTCCAACTCCCTCATGTTTTATGACTGTGCCTTGATTTATTTACTTCTCCAATTTTTAAATCTCTTTGTTTCTCCCACATTTTAAAAAAATGTACTTTCAGGTTTTTAAAAATTTCCCTTTCATTATATGGTTTACTTATTCCATTGCCACAGGCACCTCCAGAGTTTAGGCTTAATGAAATTATAAGCTTCTGAGGAGGGAGACTATGGTATCTTCTGTGTCTGTGAAGATGAAAGCTTTGTAAAACTAAAGACACTGTAATATCATGTATCTGTTTACTTGGCTGTCCCTTCCAGTGGAGAGTGGATGTTTATATCCCATATTGAACATAGTACCCAAGGGAAGGCCCCTTATAGATGCTTGTTGAGCGGATAAACACCTTAAGGTTTAAAAAACATTTTTTAGTAAGTTCCCGTGGGTTAGGACCTGACATTGTTTCTGTGAGGATGTGGGTTCGATCCCTGGCCTCCCTCAGTGGGTTAAGCATCCGGCGTTGCTGCATGGTTGCCGCACACTGTGGTGCAGGTCGCAAATGTGGCTAGAATCTGGTGTTGCTGTGGCTGTGGTGTTGACTGGCAGTTGCAGCTCCAGTTCGACCCCTAGCCTGGGAACTTCCACATGCAGCAAGTGCAGCCATTAAAAAAAAGTAGAGGGAAGTAAGGTTTGATGGAGTCCTGATTTGTGTGACATCCCTACCTTGTTCAGACCTCGGTAGAACAAGCACTTCACATGCAAAGACTAGAACGTACTAGTTGTTACCATCATGATATTGGTTCTTTTAAAATAAAATGCAGAGTAATAATGGCTTTTCCATACTATAAACATCCTATATTCCTTTTTTTGTGTGTGTGTTTTTGCCTTTTCTAGGGCCGCTCCTGTGGCATACGGAGGTTCCCAGGCTAAGGGTCTAATCGGAGCTGTACCTGCTGTACCTGCTGGCCTATGCCAGAGGAGGATCCGAGCCGCATCTGTGACCTACGCCACAGCTCATGGCAACACCAGCTGTACCTGCTGGCCTATGCCAGAGGAGGATCCGAGCCGCATCTGTGACCTACGCCACAGCTCATGGCAACACCAGATCCCTAACCCACTGAGTGAGTCCAGGGATCGAACCCGCAACCTCATGGTTCCTAGTCGGATTCATTAACCACTGAGCCACGATGGGAACTCCCTATATTCCTTTTTCTTGACAAGATTGTACTAGAGAACTGGGATTCTTTCCTAGAGAAACAGGTACCCCAAATATGCAGCAGCTGCTCTTCTAACACATGTGGAAGGCTCCGACCCTTCACTCCTTATTCATTCCACAAACCCTGGGCCTGGGGCCTTTCTTTCAGTCCTTTTGCCAGAAAGATTTACCAAACTTTGCCTCGGATTCATGGGAAGCAGTAGCAGGAGACCTTCCATCGTCCCATCTTCCCCCTTTGGTCCTTGCTCACTAGGACTGAGGGTGTACTGGGCAGAGCAGCACAGTCCTGCCGGTGGTACTCCTCCCCCGGCTCCACCCTCCTCCCATTCCTCGGTGTTAGGAAAACTTGGGTCACAGTTAACTTTGGTGTGTGTTCATGCTGTTGCTCAAAGCTCAGACACAGAACTGGAAGCCAGCCAGAGGCCTTACCCTCCAGGCAGTGAGGCTACCCAGCTACTCTGAGACAAGAAAGGTTGGCTAACGCTTCTGCTGACCATTGGGCAGAAAAGCTGGTTTCAGAACTGCTTCAAGGTATTCTAAAAAGAAGGGATGAAAATAAAATCTGTGGCATTTACTTTGCTTTTCATTTCAGATTTATATCTATAATGAGAAGATTGTAAATGGACACCTGCAGCCTAATCTCGTGGACCTCTGTGCCTCTGTCGCAGAGCTGGATGATAAGGTAGTGCCCAGAGCTGACCTGAGTAGACCCATGTGATCTGGTGTTCTGATGGGATTAGCGCTTGCCAACTTTGCAGAAATAATGCTAAAGAGAGGCTCTGCGCCATGGAATAAGATGTTAACTGCTCTTCAAAGGTTTATTTTACTATTTTGGGATGGTTTTTGATGATGATGCTATACACACACACACACATATATTTATTTTTAGGGCTACAGGTACAGCATATGGAGGTTCCCAGGCTAGGGGTCGAATTGGAGCTATAGCTGCCAGCCTACACCACAGCTCACGGCAGCACCAGATCCTTAACCCGCCATGCAAGGCCAGAGATTGAACTTGCATCCTCATGGATACTAGTCGGGTTCGTAACCCCCTGAGCCACAATGGGAACTCCAAATTTATGTATTTTAAATGCATCTTTAATAGGCCCAGTGAGCCCCTTGAACTTGACTCAGGTGGGGTCTTTACAAGCATTATTCTTATGCCACTGTCTCCATTCTTCTCTGGCTCTTCATCTTTATTCCTGTCCCTCAGTTCTTATCCTTGGCCAATTTTCTCCCCCTAGGGGAGAAAATTTTTTTAAAGTGGATGAATAGATTGATAGGTGGCCAGGATGGGAAAAGGAGGGAAGGCTATAACAGAAGCAGGCACTCATACACACTTTTTTCTCTTTAAAAATTTATCCAACTTTTTTTTTTTTTTTTTTTTTTGTCTTCCATACGCCGCACCTGCGGCGTATGGAAGTTCCCAGGCTAGGCGTCAAATTGGAGCTATGTCTGCAGCTGCCAGCCTCACCACAGCAATGCCAGATCAAGCTGTATCTGCTACCTCTGCTGCAGCGTGCAGCAGCACTGCATCCTTAACCCACTGAGCCCCAATGGGAATTCCTAACTATTTTTTTTAAGTAGTAAAGTATAAGGCAATATAAACTGATCTAAAGGAGAAAGTAAGAATTTATCTACCATCTTACCACCTAGAAAGAGTCATTTAGGTGGATTTTCTACAGTTTTTTAATTTTTGAGAGAGACAATAAAAAGGGGGTTTTTTTTCTTTTCCTTTGGAAACAGTGTAAACATGCTTTTGTCTAATCGCCGCTGTCTTCCAAGGATTCTTCTTAACTTTGTAAGCAGAGGGTTCAGGGAACACGTTTCTAAGGAGAGGTTTATAGCCAGGAGGATTCTGGGAGAAGAGGGGGTCCAGCTGTGTGGTGCTAACACACAGGAGAGAACGCCCATGCCTTTCCTAGGCGGCCGCGTGGGAGGCGTCTTTTGAAAGGAGTGAGTAGGCAGAAAAATGGGAGGCCGTGACACTCACAAAATGGGATAGCAGCGGTGGCCCCTGGAGAGTCTCTGGGAGGACAAAACCTGTATTATGTAGGTTAAACTCTTATTTTAAGCCTTAAAAAACTCATATGACCTTGTAAGGACTGAAATGCAGCTACTTGAGTTTCAACTCCTAGATCTTTGGATGATTATAAATGTATTCACTCTTTCTTAAGGGATAACCCACTGAGATTCAGTGTTTTTGTTACTTTTGTGTGGTCTTAATTATGTACGTGGGTATGTCAGACCTGGTATAGTAATTAATCTGAAAACCAACCCGCAAACAGGGGCTGCCAGTAGGAAGACGGGAGCCTAGTATCTGGCGGGGCAGAGGTGGGTCTTTTGTACTGGACCTGAGCCTGAGGGTCTCAGGACATTGACCAGTCCCCCTCCACATCCTGCCTGCCTTTGAGTCAGAACACCTTGAAGAACCAGTTTCCCCACCCTGCAGCCATGTCACACGCGGTCTTGTTTATGTGCAGAACATCTCTGACATGTGGGCCATGGTAAAACAAATGACAGATGTGCTTTTGGCGCCGGCAACCGACGCCCTGAAGAGCCGTAACAGCGTGGAGGTGCGCATGGAGTTCGTCAGGCAGGCCTTGGGGTACCTGGAGCAGAGGTAAGGCGGCAGCAGCACAGAGGGGCCTTTACAATCCCCTGAAGTCAGCTGATCGCGTGTTTCAGGTAGTCCTCAAGCTAAGTGCTCTGTAGCTGGTATAATTTACAAGGTTGAGCAAGTCTGAGAGGTGTTATCCTGTTTTCAGAAACACTTCTCTACCAGAACTGTTTCTACACTGATATAAAATCAGGGTGAGTGGGAGCCCGGAACATGGCTAGGCTTTTCTTCTTCTCTCTCTGCTCTTTGTCCCTCAGTACAGAGACATGACTATTAGGCCATGATGCCTTGGGTCAGGATCCTGGTCCCTAATGTGATTCAACAATTCTCCTTAGGCTCTGTGTTTTCTCTCAGCGTTCTGATTTTCTCACCCAGCACTACCACCCTTAAACCTTAGGAAGGCCCTTTGATCCTTTATTTTCCACCCAGCTCTGCTCGGTTAATCTTTGTGAGTCCGGGTCCTTCCTGGCTGCTGACGCCTCTGCTTTGTGCCTGGGTTTCTTTGCCACCTCCTCCCTAGTTGGATTTGGCCACCGAGGTGTTTGTGGCTGTGCCCTTGTGCCCTAACCATTGTCTCTCTCACTGGTAGGGCCCCTGCCATTCAGCACTCCCTGTCGACACTCCTTCTAGCTCTGAATTGCCCAGCGGGGGTTGTCATGAGTGTGCAGCAGACCCTCTGTATTTCAGAGACAGGGTGCTGGGTCTCTCTCCGCTGGCTCAAGAAAAGAAAGCCAAGCTGAATACGCTTGCTCAGTTGCAGTTCGTTGCTGCCGAGCCCGTGCAGCTGCCAGTGGTCTTGTAGTGTGGTCACCCTTTGTCAACAAAATAATACTTCATTAGGAAGTCAAGGTAATTCAGACTTGGTACAGCAGAGAAAGAACAGGTTTTTGTACCAAATACTGTAATAATTATATAATAGCTACATAAGATGAACACCATCAGACATATTAAACTCACTAGCTTCCATTCCTTTGTTATGAAAAATCTGAAACTCCAAATGGTTTTTTATTCTTTCTGGCACAGGCACAAGGAATTCATAATTATATCAGCCTTTCACTAAATTTTTATAATGTAGGTTTTGGGCATATTGATCTTCAGCCATAAAGAACCTAATGTATAGAGTTGTATTTATTTGCTACTAGTCAGCAAAATATCAGTCAGAATTTCTTACAGTGTTTGAAAACCATTAGGATTTTTTTTTAATGGGTGTAAGTATATAACTGCTCATGACTGCTTTTTCTTTAATAAACCTAACCTTAACATTGGTGCTGAACTTCCCTAGTGGTACCAGCTGCATTTTTTAGTTTTATATATGTAACCCATCCCATTTATTTTTCATTTACTGTTTTAGAATTATCTTGTTCCACTAATTCCTTTAGCAGCACTTGGGACTACTTGGAAGTTTCCTTGGCACGATTATTGTACCTTATTCTCTTTTTTCATACTAGTGACATCACTCTGATGGCATCCTTTTTAAGGATTTGTTGTCCCTTTTGATAAAGGGAGTATTTCAAATAATTGTATTCGCTTTAAAAAATATTTTTGCTGGCATTCCTGTTGTGGCTCAGTGGAAACGAATCTGGCTAGCATCCATGAGGATTCAGGTTCGACCCCTGGCCTCACTCAGTGGGTTAAGGATCTAGAGTTGCCATGAGCTATGGTGCAGGTCACAGACGCAGCTTGGATCTGGCGTGGCTGTGGCTGTGGCACAGGCTGGCAGCTATAGCTCCAATTTGACCCCAGTCTGGGAACTTCCGTGTGCCATGGGTGCAGCCCTAAAAAGACAAAAAGACAGAAAAATTTTTTTTTTTTTTTGCTGATGCTAATCCACTGACAGTATAGCATATAATATTTCAAGTGATATAATGTACCAGGTGGCACAGTAAACCCAGTCCCAAATGGTATTTTGAGTATAAGGCTAAAAATGTTGAGAAAATAGAGTTGGTCTGTCGGTTTCCTGCCGCATTCTAAATTTGAAGCAGGATATGTGTTTCTTAGCCCTCAGCAGTTTAGGCTCCTTTTCCAACTGAGGCGCTTTCCAGCATGTGGGTTGTCTTCATTCAAGTTGGAAGAGACCGAACTGGGCAGCATCTGTTTGTCCCGGTTGCTACAGGACTCTTCTCTCATCTCTTTTCCAACCTTTGCTTTTAAATACTCCCAGTGATGGGAGCTCATTACATTTGTTCAATTGAATTGTGTTTATTTTTCA